>NC_064616.1:894439018-904439018 GCF_023898315.1 Schistocerca nitens | reverse complement strand
GCAACCTAATGCAAATCATCCTAGAAAGGAATAGAGGAGACAGTACCAAAGATATTTCAATAGTTGTTTAAGCGAGAAACTGTTTCAATACTGATGATGTGGCCTATATATTACGAATTTTAAGTTACTAAATCGTTGTCCACGAAGTCTTTTCCATCGGTGGTACTTTAAGTACATTGAGGTGGCAAAAGTCATGGGACACCTCCTAATATCGTGTCGGGCCTCCTTTTTTCCGGTTCTGGCGCTGCAGTCCGGAACCGCGGGACTGCTACGGTCGCAGGTTCGAATCCTGCCTCGGGCATGGGTGTGTGTGATGTCCTTAGGTTAGTTAGGTTTAAGTAGTTCTAAGTTCTAGGGGACTTATGACCTAAGATGTTGAGTCCCATAGTGCTCAGAGCCATTTGAACCATTTTTCCTTTTTTCCGGTGTAGTACAGGAACACAAGGTGGTCTGGACTCAACAAATCGTAGGAGGTCCCCTGTAGAAATACTGAGCCATGGCGCCTCCATACCCGTCCATAATTGCGAAAGTGTTGCCGGTGCAGGAGTTTGTACACGGACTGACCTCTCGATTATGTCTCATAAATGATCGATGGGATTGATGCCGGATGATCTGGGTGGACAAATCATTTGCTCGCTTTGTCCAGAATGTTCTTCGAACCAGTCGCATATAACAGTGTCCAGGTTACATGGCGCTTTGTCATCCACAACAATTTCATCGATGTTGGGGGACATTAAGTCAATGAATAGCGGCAAACGGTCTACAAGCAGCTGAATATAACGATTTCCAGTCAATGATCGATTCAGTTCCATGTAAACACAGTCCACACAACTATGGAACCACCACCAGCTTGAACAGTGCCTTGCCTGGGTCCAAGGCGTCGTGAGGTCTGCACCACTCTCGAATCCCACCGTCAGCTCTTACCAATTAAAATCTGGAGTCATCTGACCGGGCCACGGTTTTCCAGTTGACTAGGGTCCAACCGATATGGTCACAAGCCCAGTAAAAGCGCTGGAGTGGATGTCGTGCTGTTAGGAAAGGCACTCGCGTCGGTCGTCTGCTGCCACAGCCCAGTAATGCCAAATTTCGTCGCACCGTCCTAACGTATACGTTCGTCGTACGTTCCACATTGATTTCTGTGGTTATTTCACGTAGTGTTGTTTGTCTATTAGCACTGACAACTCTGAACAAACGCCGCTGCTCTCGGTCGGTAAGTGAAGGCCATCGGCCACTGCATTGTCTGTGGTGAGAGGTAGTGCCTGACATTTGGTATTCCCGCACATTCTTGAGATTGTGGACCGCGAAATACTGAAGTCCCTAACGATTTCAAAAGTGCGATATCCCATGCGTCTAGCTCCAACTACCATTCGCGTTAAAAGTCTGTTTATTCCCGTCGTGCGGCCATAATCACGTCGGAAACCTTTTCATATGGATCGCCTAATTACAAATGACAGCTCCATCAATGCACTGCTCTTTTATATCTTGTGTACGCAATACTACCGCCATCTGTATATGTGCATATCGCTACCCCATGACTTGTCACCTCACTGCAATTCTAGCCAGGTATCTTTGCAGCACTAATTGTACATTATCACAATGAAGGAAGGAATATTGTGTTAAACTTCCCGTCGACATCGAGGTCATAAAAGACGGACATTATCACTCAACGTCTCCAAGGTTATTTAATTCTCTCCGTCAGCAGTAAAAACATGATGTGTACGGCTATTAACCCCGCAATCTTTACCGTCCATATAACATGGTGGATGGGTGACACGACAGACAGGGAGTACTTTCCGGTGGCGTCAGTTTGTTTTCGAGATTCATTTCGCACTAATCACTACATATGATCTCTTCTCGGGCAATAAGTAAAGCAAGCGTGTCCTCCACATGCATACACTACAGCTGCTTCCGACGATTTCCCGAAAAATTAATATTCACCGATGGCTTTCACTATTGCTTATATTTAATATTTGGGCCGTGCGGTTCTAGGCGCTACAGTCCGGAACCGCGAGACCACTACGGTCGCAGGTTCGAATCATGTCTCGGACATGGATGTGTGTGATGTCAGGTTAGTTAGGTTTAAGTAGTTCTAAGTTCTAGGGGACTGATGGCCACAGAAGTTGAGTCCCATAGTGCTCAGAGCCATATTTAATATTTGTTTGTCACCCATAATGAACAACACAACAGCGAAACAGCATCTCAAACTGAGGCGCTCGGAACGGAGAAAGTCGTTTAAATAACGCTATTGACAACAGCATCTCGTAGTCTCTAATTCTGGAAACTGCGAATATCCACACGAAGTGCCTTCTTAGCTGTAAATTATTCTAGCGTTACTGTCTTTGGCTCATGACGTCAGCTTATCGTCTTTCAATCTGTGATATGGTCGTACGAAAAACACGGAATGTGATGAAGAAAGAAAACACCTATGCCTGCTCCACTTCCGTATCCATCTCCCTCTAAAGTAAGAAGAGGGACCGCCGGCTGCATCCTACCACACTAATACTTCCAGTACATTTGAGTTCATGAAACTTTTCTCGCATACAGTACTTAAAATCCAGCGCTTGTCCCTCCCGTCATTCAGTATGTGGCCGCAGCGTTTATTAACATTGTTGTCATGAATGTGTATTTCCAGTGAGTCTCATTAGGGTGCTGATTGCTCTAAAGTTGTCCTGTTCTCAGACTAAATCTTGTGCTCTTTTGACTGGTTATGTTGTTCACCCTCAAACTTCTCAAGACTGTTTTCGAAGACCTCAGTACCTCCTATAATTACGGTTGATGATTTAGTTTTCGAGTGATATTCCGATGTCTAGTATTTTCTAATTCGAGTGTGTCTCTGTGTGTGTGTGTGTGTGTGTGTGTGTGTGTGTGTGTGTGTAGGCGCGCGCTCGCCTGCATGTGTGTCAGTGTGGTGGGGGGGGGGAGGGGGGAGGGCGGGGGGGGGGGGGGGGCGATTGAAACAAAATATTTCATCTCGAATGTCCTTACAAAGAAATTCTAGTCCGTAGCCTCTGAAAGTTTCACTGCGGGTTGGTGGGTGTTTTATTATTGTCGGCTATAGGAAGTAAGTGTGATCTACCCGTGCTCGCCAGCCGAGAGCGCTATGTGTTTCACGCTACATCACACAATCACAACCCGTCGGAACGTATTGCTCCATAACATAATTTTCATATCGTTTCAGAGAAAAAATTTGAAATATCAGAGTCCATAATTTAATAATTTTTGGTTAGCTAATTTGTATATAATTAAGAATTATTCGTTGTTTAAGGATGGTGTAGACAAAAACTAAAAAGCTGAAATTTAACACTCAAGCGAGGGCGCCGTTTTTTATAACACGAGCGGGCGTGTGGCGTACTTGGTACAATGTAGAGAACAGATTTATGAGCAAAATCACAGTCTGATTTCAGTTTAATTAAACAAAGAAAAATAAACTTACAATATATGAGCTAAATCACTGTTTCATTACGCAATAATAAAATAAATATTCGTCGTATCACTCTGTTGCCGCGTACGAGTGGTACCCCACAGTAATGACCCATTCGAAGCATTAAACAGCGCAATTGCATCAGATCCCAGCCAACCGCTTATTTAAGTGCTAATTATTTCATAGACAATTGCCTCCTTGTGGGGCTGTGCTGGTAGCTCGGAATTTGGTCATTTTCTTGCACGGATCGTAACTTTTTTCTCACCAAGCTCATCGTTTATTTTATATTACTGCTGCTCTCTTGGACATACGATAACACAATTTATCAGTATGTTAGCTGGAGCAATGATGAAGGAATAGGTACCAGCTTGCAATTGTAAAACAACACAGGAACGGTATAAGAATGTTATTTGTGGTTGGCGCACTTCATAAATAGGCACGCCCGCCTGAGGGTTAATAAAAACAAGCCTTTTAGTAGAAACACTTACCTTCAATACTACTATTAAATATTCTCAATATTTTAAAGGTATTTCATATTTGATCTCTTCAATTGTTTGACAAAAATATTAGTCGAAGAGTACGAGGAATATTATAAGATCAAAATGCAGAGCAGTCCATTTAATGACAGTGCGCAAAACTGCAGTCACAAAATCAAAAATCCAGGTGCAGTGATTTTTTACGATTTATCTAAAGATATTTCGTGCGTGAAACTGATATGCCTTCAAAAACACTTCGGGTGTTAAGCGAATGCCGCGAGCTCTTCTACCTGCATTGGAAAAATACACTTTGCATAGAAAAAGTAGCACTCGCTGTCAAGATTCTCATTAGGTGTGAAGATGTGACATGATTTTAGAGGATTACGTTAATATCATCAGTTATAAATTTACATCTGAGTCACAAGGCAGCACGAATGGAAGCAGATCATCTCCCATTCTTGGCAGCCATGAATAATTTATTTCAGTGATGCTACATTCTCATTGGGATACTGGTGTTAATAGTTCGGATTGGCTTACTTCTGCTGAAATAGTGTGCTGAGCGCGATCTTAGAACTTTTCCAAGCCCCACTGACCTTATTCAAATTTCACTACGACCTCGTTTCGGGCTCCAGTTTTTCGTGGGTGCATCGTCTGAGACACTAAGGGTTTGTCTAATTGAATATAATTTCTGATACTTATTGATTTTAATTTAACGTTGCATCTTACGATTTTGACTATTTCTCGTTGTTATCGTCCATGTAATTCCGTATGGTTAGAGGAACTATTGAAAAATGACTTAATGAAAGTTAGATGAAAACAGTTCGTCGCTGTTACATTTTTGTGCGAGAAAATCTGAGTTTCATTGGCGAATTTCATCTACTTGTGCTGTTACATTGATATGAACGTCGAGATTCCTTTGAGAGAAATGATTTCACAAACTCTGTGATTCAATAATCAAATATTAAGGACTGCATGAAGGACTTATTGTCCATAGATATGGAAATTTCAGAGAAAAATAGAACAAGTTTGTTTCGAGTGACAGTCCTCATTTGCATTGTCAGAACCACCAGGAACGTTTTTAATTAATTATTTTTCAAGCAGTAGTACGGGAAGGGCTTGCATTCTTCAGAACAATTGCCAGTAAACATAGATAAAGGAGTCCGCGGCGCGTGGTCTTGCGGTAGCGTTCTCGCTTCCCGCGCACGGGGTGCCGGGTTCGATTCCCAGCGGGGTGAGGGATTTTCTCTGCCTCGAGATGACTGGGTGTTGTGTGTCTTTCATCATTCTCTCGCAAGCTGCCGTAGTGGCATTAAGACGTTGTGGTGCGGCGGGCGAACCGCCCCGCGAGGGGTCTCCCGGCCACCAATGCCATACGCTCATTATTATTATTATAGATAAAGGATAGGCAATAATAAATTGTAAACATCTCCAGCTTTACAGGGACGTTTCTGGAACTGTATGGATGTGTAGGGTCGTTAGGGACTTAAAAATTACAATATTGTAAAAATTATACAGCGACGCAGACACTTTGGGATAGTGCAGCTACGGCACACGTCTTATGTCACAACGGGATAATAGTACAACCTCACATCTAAGTTGAGGTTTCATTCTATTTGCCTGGTAAATAAAGACTGGATTGATGCAGCTCTTGACTGTGCGGCTGGTCCCGGCGGAGGTTCGAGTCCTCCCTCCGGCATGGGTGTGTGTGTGTGTGTGTGTGTGTGTGTGTGTGTGTGTGTGTGTGTGTGTGTGTGTGTTTGTCCTTAGGATAATTTAGGTTAAGTAATGTGTAAGCTTAGGGACTCATAACCTTAGCAGTTAAGTCCCATAAGATTTCACACACATCTGAACATTTTTGATGCAGCTCTTCACGTTAGTTTCTCCTGTGCAAATCGCTTCATCTATGAGTGACTATTGCAACTAACATCCATTTGACCTTCTTACTGCATTCGTGCCTCGGTCTCCCTCTACCTGTTTTAGCCTCCGCCACCACCCTTACACTGCCCTCCATTGCAGACTGAGGATTCTTTGATGCCTCTGAATTGGTCTTATCAGCCGTTTCCTTCAGTTATTCAGTCTGTGCCATAAATTTATTTTTTTCCAAATTTGGTTTCGTACCTCCTCATTAAATATTCGATCCAGTAATCTAACGTCTAGCAGTCTTTTTTGGCAGCACGTTTTGTGCTGTTTAGTGTCCAAGTTTCTCTTTCCTACAAAGCTGCATTCCATATACAATCGCACCAAAAAGTATTGGCACACATATGTATTTATCGTTGCTGGTTACAAACGGCGCACCTTCCGGTACACAGCACATGTACGTGCTACCTCACATACCAAACATTACATTTCTGCCCACAGTGCCTACCATTAACAAAGAAATACAGTGTTAAGGGCAAACATGTATCTGCTCTGCACACAAAAAGTATTGGCACAGAGCGTGACTTCTCGGTGTATTGCTGGGTTTTCAGGTACAGGAACGCCATCTGTTGACGCAATAGGCACTGCGTGTTGTTGACGGTCCAGTAGCTAGTATGTTGCTGTATTGCGCGATAGTGGTCAGCATGGGGCCGAAGAAGAAGGAACATTCAGTGGCGTTGCGTGAGAGAGTGGTATTGTTCCATTCACAAGGGAGAAGCTATCGACAAATCGGAGCAGAGGTGTCTCTTAGCTACACCAGGGTACGAACCATCATTCATAAATATAAAGAGACTGGAACAACAGTGAATAAGTGTCGTCCTGGACGTCCAAAAGCATTCATAAATATAAAGAGACTGGAACAACAGTGAATAAGTGTCGTCCTGGACGTCCAAAAGCGCTTACAACCCGAGAGCGTCGCCGTATCATCGCACTTGCTCGGAAGCAACCTGCTACAAGTGCTGCAACTATTGCTGAGGTTGTTCAGACAATGTCCGACAAGACGGTTAGTGTTCAAACTATACGAAATGTGTTGAATGAGATTGACATGCATGGACGTTCTCCCAGAAAAAAGCCATACATATCGGAAATTAGCCGACAGTAACGCCTGCAGTTTGCCAAGGACTACATCAGCAAGCCGATGGAGTTTTGAAACACTGTGATATTTAGCGACGAATCGAAGTTAACTGTGTTCTGATTTGATGCAAGAAAGACAGTTTGGCGCAAGGCGAATACGCACCTCGACATCAAACACAATTTTTTTTCTTTTTTCTGCCCTGAGTGGACAGAACGGGCTGTTTTAGGGCTTGCTATTTGCCCTTTTCAGCCATGGATCAAACACATGCATCCCACAGTCAAACACGGTGGGGGCGGTATCATGGTCTGGGACTGTATGGCGGCGTCCGGCGTTGGAAATCTAGCTGTAATCCACGGTACAATGGATCATATGAGATACATCGAAGTGTTGTGAGGTAATTTACACGCTAGTGCACAGACATTGGGCCTTACTGGGGTGTTTCATTTCCAGCAAGACAACGACCCAAAACATACCGCCATGAAAACCCGGGAGTGATTACTGTACAATGCCCCCAGTAGAGTTCTAACATCACCTCAGAGCCCTGATTTGAACCCCATTGAGAACCTGTGGGCTCATCTTGACAGTCAGAAAAAGACGTCCGTCCGGTAAAAACGACTTGGAGAAAGTACTCGTGGAGGAACGGTCGAAAATTACCCCTGATATCACCCGGAATTTAATTCAAACCATTCCTAGGCGTTTACGTGCTGTTATAGATACTAAAGGGATGCACGCTAGCTATTAGTAGGTGAACATCAATGAAGGAAACGAACACACTGTCCGATTCATACGCGTGTGCCAATACTTTTTTGGATGCAGAAGAGCGATGTTTATTTTCATAACACTGTATGTTACTTTACGGACAGGTGATCTGGACATATTTGTAACCTATGTAATGTAAGGTGGCACGTGTCTAGGTTCTGTTCTGAAATATATGTTTCGTTTAACCTACAACCACTAAAATGTAATTTTGCCAATACTTTTTGGTGCGACTGTAAATACCTTCAGGAAATACGAGTGGCGTTCAGTAAGTAATAAAACACTTTGTTCCTGAAAGCACGCTGGTTTTATTCAGGATTCGAATACACCATATTATTTCCCACTCTTTTGGTTACAAAATCGCACTCATAACATAATCTCCTTTCAATGCGACTGCCTTGCGCCACTTCACTGGAATGACCCGTATGCCTGCATGCTACCACTTTACTGGTCGACGTCGGAGCCAACGTCCTGCTGCATCAATAACCTCCCCATCATCAGTGTACTGCTTACCACGTAGTGCATCTTTCATTGGTCCAAACAGATGGAAGTCGTAAGGTGCGAGATCAGGGTTGTAGGATGGACCAGGAACGACAGTCCAATGAAGTTCGGAGAGCTCCTCTCTGGAACGCGAACTTGTGGGAGGCCTTGCGTAGTCACGGAGAAGTTCGTTTGCATTTTTGTGGAGACGCTCAAGTCTTTCCTTCAATTTCCTGGGGGGGTAGCATACTACACTTCAGGGTGCATCGTTACACCATGATAGAGAACAGCAAACAGAATAACCCCTTCAGAGCCCCGGAACACCGCCGCCGTGACTTTACCGAAACAAACAAACAAATAAAATCGCTTAAAAGAGGAAAGATCGCTGAACCTGATGGGATACCAGTTCGATTTTACACAGAGTACGCGAAGGAACTTGCCCCCCTTCTTGCAGCGGTGTACCGTAGGTCTCTAAAGGAGCGTAGCGTTCCAAAAGCTTGGAAAAGGGCACAGGTCATCACCGTTTTCAAGGAGGGACGTCGAACAGATGTGCAGAACTATAGACCTATATCTCTAACGTCCATCAGTTCTAGAATTTTGGAACACGTATTATGTTCGAGTATAATGACTTTTCTGGAGACTAGAAATCTACTCTGTAGGAATCAGCATGGGTTTCGAAAGAGACGATCGTGTGAAACCCAGCTCGCGCTATTCGTCCACGAAACTCAGAGGGCCATAGACACGGGTTCACAGGAGATGCCGTGTTTCTTGATTTCCGCAAGGAGTTCGATACAGTTCCCCACAGTCGTTTAATGAACAGAGTAAGAGCATATGGACTATCAGACCAATTGTGTGATTAGATTGAAGAGTTCCTAGATAACAGAACGCAGTATGTAATTCTCAATGGAGAGAAGTCTTCCGAAGTAAGGGTGATTTCAGGCGTGCCGCTGGGGAGTGTCGTAGGGACCGTTGCTATTCACAATATACACTCCTGGAAATTGAAATAAGAACACCGTGAATTCATTGTCCCAGGAAGGGGAAACTTTATTGACACATTCCTGGGGTCAGATACATCACATGATCACACTGACAGAACCACAGGCACATAGACACAGGCAACAGAGCATGCACAATGTCGGCACTAGTACAGTGTATATCCACCTTTCGCAGCAATGCAGGCTGCTATTCTCCCATGGAGACGATCGTAGAGATGCTGGATGTAGTCCTGTGGAACGGCTTGCCATGCCATTTCCACCTGGCGCCTCAGTTGGACCAGCGTTCGTGCTGGACGTGCAGACCGCGTGAGACGACGCTTCATCCAGTCCCAAACATGCTCAATGGGGGACAGATCCGGAGATCTTGCTGGCCAGGGTAGTTGACTTACACCTTCTACAGCACGTTGGGTGGCACGGGATACATGCGGACGTGCATTGTCCTGTTGGAACAGCAAGTTCCCTTGCCGGTCTAGGAATGGTAGAACGATGGGTTCGATGACGGTTTGGATGTACCGTGCACTATTCAGTGTCCCCTCGACGATCACCAGTGGTGTACGGCCAGTGTAGGAGATCGCTCCCCCACACCATGATGCCGGGTGTTGGCCCTGTGTGCCTCGGTCGTATGCAGTCCTGATTGTGGCGCTCACCTGCACGGCGCCAAACACGCATACGACCATCATTGGAACCAAGGCAGAAGCGACTCTCATCGCTGAAGACGACACGTCTCCATTCGTCCCTCCATTCACGCCTGTCGCGACACCACTGGAGGCGGGCTGCACGATGTTGGGGCGTGAGCGGAAGACGGCCTAACGGTGTGCGGGACCGTAGCCCAGCTTCATGGAGACGGTTGCGAATGGTCCTCGCCGATACACCAGGAGCAACAGTGTCCCTAATTTGCTGGGAAGTGGCGGTGCGGTCCCCTACGGCACTGCGTAGGATCCTACGGTCTTGGCGTGCATCCGTGCGTCGCTGCGGTCCGGTCCCAGGTCGACGGGCACGTGCACCTTCCGCCGACCACTGGCGACAACATCGATGTACTGTGGAGACCTCACGCCCCACGTGTTGAGCAATTCGGCGGTACGTCCACCCGGCCTCCCGCATGCCCACTATACGCCCTCGCTCAAAGTCCGTCAACTGCACATACGGTTCACGTCCACGCTGTCGCGGCATGCTACCAGTGTTAAAGACTGCGATGGAGCTCCGTATGCCACGGCAAACTGGCTGACACTGACGGCGGCGGTGCACAAATGCTGCGCAGCTAGCGCCATTCGGCGGCCAACACCGCGGTTCCTGGTGTGTCCGCTGTGCCGTGCGTGTGATCATTGCTTGTACAGCCCTCTCGCAGTGTCCGGAGCAAGTATGGTGGGTCTGACACACCGGTGTCAATGTGTTCTTTTTTCCATTTCCAGGAGTGTATATAAATGACCTTGTGTATAACATGGGAAGTCCACTGAGGCTATTTGCGGATGATGCTGTAGTATATCGAGAGGTTGTAACAATGGAAAATTGTACTGAAATGCAGTAGGATCTGCAACGAATTGACGCATGGTGCAGGGAATGGCAATTGAATCTCAATGTAGACAAGTGTAATGTGCTGCGAATACATAGAAAGAAAGATCCCATATCATTTAGCTACAATATAGCAGGTCAGCAACTGGAAGTTAATTCCATAAATTATCTGGGAGTAGCCATTAGGAGTGATTTAAAATGGAATAACCATATAAAATTAATCGTCGGTAAAGCAGGTGCCAGACTGAGATTCATTGGAAGAATCCTAAGGAAATGCAATCCGAAAACAAAGGAATTAGGTTACAGTACATTTGTTCGCCCACTGCTTTAATACTGCTCACCGGTGTGGGATTCGTACCAGATAGGGTTGATAGAAGAGAGAGAGAAGATCCAACGGAGAGTAGCGCGCTACGTTACAGGATCATTTAGTAATCGCGAAAGCATTACGGAGATGATAGATAAACTCCAGTGGAAGACTCTGCAAGAGAGACGCTCATTAGCTCGGTACAGGCTTTTGTTGAAGTTTCAAGAACATACCGTCACCGAGGAGTCAAGCAGTATATTGCTCCCTCCTACGTATGTCTGGCGAAGAGACCATGAGGATAAAATCAGAGAGATTAGAGCCCATACAGAGGCATACCGACAATCTTTCTTTCCACGAACAATGCGAGACTGGAATAGAAGGGAGAACCTATAGAGGTACTCAAGGTACCCTCGCCACACAACGTCAGGTGGCTTGCGGAGTATGGATGTAGATGTAGATGTAGATGAGGGTCAGCTTTGAACTTTTTCTTCGGATGGGAGGTGATGTGGCGCCACTCCATGGATTGCCGTTTTGTGTTCGGTTCGAAGTGATGAACCCATGTTTCATCGCTTTTGACGATGTTCGACAAAAAATTTTCACGATGAGCCTCGTAACGCGCAAGGAATTCCGCACAGATGTCCCTTCGTTGCTCTTTATGGTCTTGTGTTAGGCGACGAGGAATCCAGTGGGCACGCATCTTCGAGAACCTTAGATGGTGGATGAGTGTCAGCCCTTCCAATAGAGCCGTCCAGTTGAAAAGCAAGGTGTTTAATTGTGATCACCTCGAATGAGAGTGTCCGCACGTTCCAGCATTGCAGGAGTCACAATTTTGTGTGGCCGGCTGGCACTCGTGAGATCGGACAGGTTTGTTGCGATGCTTAGAGACGTCCTGTCCAACGATTCACCGTGCTTTTGTTCACTGCCTGATTGCCACAGACATTCTGCAAGCGCCTATGAATATCTGCGATGCTCTAATTTTCCGCCAAAACAAACTCAATGGCAGCTCTCTGCTTGGAACGCACCTCCGTTACAGACGCCATTTTGAAGGCTACTTATAGCGCCACCACCTATCGGAACTTCATTAAACTACAGGTACTGAAGCAGGAATATTCCACGCTGTCTCACAACAATGCCGCATTTTTCAGCCGAAACTGGCTGAGGAAATAAATGTGTTGCATTACCTATTGAGGGTCCCTATACTATTACTTCGTAACAGTACATTTACATTAGATGTTAACAAATTCTTATTTTTAAAAAAAATGCTTTTCTTGTAATTACCAGCCTGCATTTGATATCCTCTCTATTTCAGTCATCGTCAGTTACTTTTCTGGCCACTTGCTAGTTCTGTATATGATGGCTAGTAAGATTCACATCAGCCATTGCTGTAAAGACAGCAATCTCTAAATGATAAATTACGTGACTAATAAGAAAGACCACATAAATCGAACTGCTTGCCTCTACATTCCGTGTAGGCCTTCGGCCTGCCTATGGATCGCTGCTTCGTTCCTGGGATCAGGCATCACTGAACCGAAATACTGGAAGAAGTAACGTTAAAAGTTCATGTCCGTCGACAAAAAGGTAGTAGAGACGGATCTCTAACTCGAACTGGACAAAGATGGGTACGGAAGTATCTAAATCGGCCGTGGCCTTGTCTTAAGGAACTATATCGGCATTTGAAAGGAAAAGCACAGAAAAAAAACAAATCACAATGGCCGAAATGATGTGAGCTGCGCTTCGCTGAAATACGACAGAAGTTCTGTGCCACCTTGCTCGATGGAAATAATGGAATCTCGTAGTTTCAGTATTTTAATGTTTCTGTCTTCAATATCGGCTTACGGAATGCGAACTGATACTTCTCCCTTAAGAAGCTCCTCAGTTGTGCTTAATGAAATTATGTGGATTCTCCTTTAGTTCGCTTGCCAAGGAATAAATATCTGTGCAACAGTGAGATACGCTGACCGTTCATCCATGTGATGGTCGACGCAGCTAATCTTTCACGTCTCATAATTTGAACATTTGTCGGAGAAATGGTGAGAAACGGCAGCAGCCAGTCATATTTCTCATATATAGACATTAATTTACCTAGACATTATTGCTACGTGATTTTTTCGTATTGTTAAAGGTAGGGAAATCTGTCAACAGTTCAATGGTTGGTTTGAATACATCAAGCGTCCTCCTATAACAGATGGTATGTCGTCGTCTTCCTCAGACCTTTGAACTGACTAATCAACCATTTATGAGGAGACGTATAGCTTAACGGGGACTGACAAACATTTCCACGGGTAAAATAAATAGTAACCCGTTTATAAAAAACCAGTAACGACCGATTATCGACTCCAGCCCTGTATCTTCGTTTTCTGGTACTTGACCACTGAGCCACCGAGCCCTTTTCTTTCTTATTAGTCACGTAATTTATCTTTTAGAGAGTGCTGTCTTTACAGCAATGGCTGATGTGAATCTTACTAGCCATCATATATAGAACTAGCAAGCCAGCTTTGGATCTCTGTGGTTATGATGAAATGTTTAATTCCATTAGCAGTTTCAGACATGAAAAGTTCGCCTCCACATGTCTCGCTGTATAAATCCACAGAACTTGAAAGTAATATGTTTTCTGTGCTGAATTAGGTAAGAAAGGTAGATTGTTGGAAATTTCAGTAATAACATTATAAATCAATTACTGTCATCGCAGCATTTGATGATAAAATCACAGAAACTCTCACTCGCCTGGATAACCGTGCACCGGCCGTGGTGGCCGAGCGGTTCTAGGCGCTTCAGTCCGGAACCGCGCGACTGCTACGGTCGCAGGTTCGAATCCTGCCTCGGGCATGGATGTGTGTGATGTCCTTAGGTTAGTCAGGTTTAAGTAGTTCTAAGTTCTAGGGGACTGATGACCTCAGATGTTAAGTCCCATAGTTCTCAGAGCCATTTGAACCATTTGATAACCGTGCGTGTTAAAGCGCTCACTTCCTCGACGATTTATGACGAGAGCTGGTGTGCCAGCTAGTCTGGATGTGGGTTTTAGGCGGTTTCCCATACCCTACTGGGAGAATACCGGGCTGCATCTACGTCTCGCCTCCGATACACACAACGGAAACACTTAGAATAGATTCTCACACTTCTACGTACAATTTACTTTAGACGCAGGCAGGTGGGATACACCGATTTCGTCCTGTCAGGTGAATGGGAGATTGATGACATTGGATGTTTGGTCTCCTTGCACTCATAATCATCGGGATCAGCAGCAACAAAACCTCTCAGTCTTGCACACAATTGGTTATACAAGATGTCCGGAAATTCCCGTTACAGGCTTCTAGGACCTTTAGAGCGGAGTGAGTACATAATATTTTGATTAAAAAACCACATGCTGCAGACGCTTGAAAACATGTTTGCTAGATAAGTATGCAACAGGATAGTCATGAGTGGGGGAATGGAAGGTTACGTAGGATTGGCTGATATCATTTGAAGTCTTTCCTGCCTCTCTGACCTGGTTAGAGCCTCATTCACGTATCTGTGAGTGTTAGAGCAACATGGTTGAGTACACGTTGACGTGACCTTCTGAATGGCGAAGCTCACGGTAATGGAAGAGCTTCTCGTCGCCTTTACCAAGATCGTTCTCCACAACGTCCGATTCCATCATAAACACTTTTCGCCACAATTACGCAACGGCTTCGAGAAAGGGTACCTTCAATACCAGTAGGCGTGGCTGATGTGTTCGAAGGACACGCTGCACGCCCGCACTGGAAGAAGTCGTATTGTGTCACGTTGAAGAGAACCACTCAACGAGTACACGAGCAGTTTCTTTGCCTATAAAACATGAGATATACTGCGTCACGGCTAATCAATTACTTGTACAAATAGTCGCGTTACCAGCATTTTTTGCCGGCCGTTGTGGCCGAGCTGTTCTAGGCGCTTCAGTCTGGAACCGCGCGACTGCAACGGTCGCAGGTTCGAATCCTGCCTCGGGCATGGATGTGTGTGATATCCTTAGGTTAGTTAGGTTTAAGTAGTTCTAAGTTCTAGGGGACTGATGACCTCAGCTGCTAAGTCCCATAGTGCTCAGAGCCATTTGAGCCATTTGAACCAGCATTCTTTCAAATGGTTGTAGCACGGAAACGGTTTATTTTCGGACATGGGTTCCAATTAAAAATGTTATCTACTCATTCGCCTCTGCATTTCCTAAAAGATCGTAACAGGAATTTCCGGACACGCTGTATGTGATGCACAACACTTTCTTTCCGATTTGTTACAAGTTAATCGGAAAGTCTTTTTGCTGAAATGTTTGAGCGAAGCGAAGATAAGCCGCCATAGTAATTATACAAGGGATTTTTGTCCGAGTTTTGAGAGCCAAACGACGAGTGGGAAACTGACAAATGGGTTGAATTGACAAGAGTGAGGTTCAAAAAATTGGCGCTGAGCATTATGGGACTTAACATCTGAGGTCATCAGTCCCCCAGAACTTAGAACTACTTAAACCCTACTAACCTGAGGACATCACACACATCCATGCCCGAGGCAGGATTCGAACCTGCGATCGTAGCGCTCGCGTGGTTCCAGATTGAAGCGCCTAGAACCGCTCGGCCACACTGGCCAGCAGTGAGGTACAGTTTGGAAGAACCAAGGTTAAATGCTTGAAAGTAATCATAGTAATTAAGAGAAACTTCATCAGTAACTTGAGGGATAATTACACAATGGATTTTTGTCCGAATTTTCATAGTCAAACGGAGAGTTTGAAATGGACAAATAGAGTATCAAACTGAACTGTATGAGGCTTTTTTCCTTCAAAAAAATTTTTAAACGCTTGAAAGGAACTAGAGCTATTAAGAAAACTGTAATTATCGATTTGAAGGAAGTTGATATATTTTACGAAATCTGCTACGAGCTATGTTAGTGCGGAGTCAAAAAATTCATGTCTTAAAGGCCTAGCTATTTTGCATAAATAGTTACACTGGTGTAATATTTAACTGTCAATAAAGAAACTTGAATGTTAAAAATTTGAAAAAAGATCCGGTTACAAGTTTTGTGAAGTGATTTGTCTAAAGTGAGAAATAAAATAGGTTAGATAAACGTTTGACTTACCTTGCTCGAAATCATGTACAGAAAACGAGGTGCCGAATAAGAATTTAAGGTTCAATGTTTAGTTTACAGTCTCAGAATTTTAAAAAGTACTAGACGTAATCCTGTGGATTATGTAGACCGTGAGGTCTCATCTGCTGCACATGATTTAGAGTGTCACTAAGAGGCGAGCCACATGTTTCTCAAATACATTTTATTTCTTACTTTTAGATAAATCATGACACAGGCATTTGTCAGATTTTTCAGTTGTTTTATCCATCTACTACTGTCAGTCGCAGTTTCCCAGGGACAAGGGAACAGTATGCAGCTTTTCATCTGATTATGACTCTTTAGTGTCTAAATGCGTCAGAGTAGTTACAGAAAGGTCGTATAGCGATTAGTGTTTAAAGTTCTCAGTTAAATTCCGACAGTACGTCCCTGATCCACCTAACGCTCATTCGAAAGGCACTTTTCTAGTTTCCGTCTAGTTCATCGCTGAACACCGTTAATGGGTGTTTTATAGATTTAGCTAACATTCTCCCAACTCAGATGATTCATCTGCTAAATTTTTGTTAACCTAGAGTGATTGTATTAACTAATGCAGTGATGGATTAGTAGAAGTAGGTGCGAAGTTTATCCTGTGTTTGATTTCACATTCATAACCGAAGAAATATAATCAGCAGAAGAAATCTTAAAAGCCATCTCAGTTATTATCAACGATGGCAAAACATTTCGCCTTTCAGTTGGGTACTTTGTGCTCGTATGCGGTGAATCTCTTCTGGAGGCGATTTATTAAATTTATGTTGGCTCTAAGCCAAGCTCCAAAATTGCGGAACGTTGTTATTCCCGCCATTGCACAGTGTTTTGCATTTATACAGTCTGATAATTTATTTCATTTAACTAGATACACAGCCTGCTCAACACTTGGAAGAAAATCGGTTAGATTTACTGAAGTGTTCTACTAAAAGCCCTTATCTGAATACAATCAAACGTTTAGGTGGCTAGAGCGTCGGTTACGTGTCTGACCCAATAATAATAAATTCAGCAACAAATATTCCCCGTGAGGAACGGAAATTAATGGCACATTAATATTAAATGCTGTAATAGGAGCGAAATGAAGTTCTAGATGGCTGAAGTCCGAAAAGTACAGTGATTGTTGTCCGGGTATTTCCCAGCACAGAGTAAGTGATGTAGAAACATAGAACGTGACACAATTGTGCAGGAACCACATTTTACATTCATTAATTTAAGATCAAAACAAAATCACGGAGCGTTGACACAGAAATAAATATATTTGTGCTGCTTTTATTCCAAGAAGTACAGGGGTAAAAGATCTGTTCATGTTCTTAATTCACAAAAGACAGTAATTCTTATTACTGTTACGGCAGTCACTTGTTGACTGGCTAGTCTTATATGTGGCAATTGTGAACTCTTACTTTGACAAGGAACGATTTTGCAAGGCGTTGAGTAGCTGTGTGTCTATCTATTTCGGTTGAGTTGTAGAGCATTACAACACGAAAAGATAACACGATTCAATCAGTAATACACAGTGATTGTAGCCATAGAAGTTCCGTTTTTCGGACAGAAAAGTCTTGGGTCCAATACCCACTTATCAAACTGGAGAAAACTGTCATGGAGCTGTGGTCTCTCTCACGCCTTGTCGCTGGAGGGAACTGCATTACGCAGACCCCACCTGACCTTTCGACGAAAATGTCGGAGGCGAGTCGAACGATTGCTTCGATCCACACCTTATGTAGCTTAATGAACGTGTCTACACTGATAAGCGTGGGCCTTTAACCAGAACGAAGTGGAGCTGCCCTATTCTCCATATGAAGGAAACAGACACAGCTCCAGCAGTTTTCTGTGACTATGTAAACCAAAATATTTTTGTCTGATAAATAACAAATTTCTACGTCGATACATAGTACTCATTTCCCAGTGCGCGATGTGCGATTCTTGGTATGAAACTCTCTTGTCCACTCAAGAATGGAGTATAATAAAACGACTGTTTATAGACCTTATTCTCTTGATTTTATAGTAGGGTGAAGGATATAACGGGGAAAATTCAATATTTTTACTGTCTATTTCCAAAACAGGCGGGAACTTCTCGTTACAGGTATATCGTCTCTCTTCAATTTACGCCGGCCGGGGTGGCCGAGCGGTTCTAGGCGCCACAGTCTGGAACCGTGCGACCGCTACGGTCGCAGGTTCGAATCCTGCCTCGGGCATGGGTGTGTGTGATGTCCTTAGGTTAGTTAGGTTTAAGTAGCTCTAAGTTCTAGGGGACTGATGACCTCAGAAGTTAAGTCCCATAGTGCTCAGAGCCATTTGAACCATTTTCAATTTACCAAGTAAACTCTGAACGTAGTGATGACAGTATTATGATGGAGTAAGCTGGCCTATTCATATGTCATAGCATCATTTTTTAGTCTATAAACCTCTAGATTTATTTTATGCAGTAGATATCCGGCAGGTTCTAATAGCATTCGAGAACTGGCCACACCTGGGCTTAATACTGTTTGCTGCACATACAGGCTTTGCTGTGATGATGACACAAACTTTCAGAGATGATGGAGAATGGTAAAAGCATCAACTTGAAACGGAGAACCTCGATCCGGAAACGACTGAACCTATAGTTTAAGCGCAAATAAGAAAACTGAAAATTTACTGCCGGTTTGCAGTAATAGACCAAGTAGTCCAACTAGATATATTTTTTGAAATAATTTTTGTATCTGCACAACTTTAACGAAGTGCTAGCTCATAACAATGGCTGAAAGTGGGGTCCTTTAGTTTTTATGTCGACTTGCTGAAACAATCTTGGTATCGTTCAAACAATATCACAGGCAGCAAGAAGTCTTGTCATGAGATCCCCTTCAGTGCCGACAAGTGTCTCTTACACAGGACTTTTCACATGACTCCACAATAAGAAATAAAGCTTGGTCAGATCGAGTAAACGATTTGGCCATGAGATAGTTCCTCCTCTCTCGGTCCACATTTCAGGGAACGCCTGACGCAGGTGTTCACGAGGAAGATGTGCAAAATGAGCTGGGGCTCCATGTTAGGAGAGCACGTGATATATCTTCCAGCAAGACAGGGAGTATGCATCTCAGTAACAGATTAGATAGTTGTAGCTAATCCGAAAGTATGGTGCAAATCTGTGATTGCTCTTTGCAGCTGTAGTGACAGTATGAAGTACGGATAAGAGCACTGTCTGTGAACTTCCTTATGTCTTCTTCTAAAACAGAGACGCTGTACCGTAACTGGTTCCCCAACACTGTCAACTTTTCTAGAGTTGTTCCCACACTGCTCTGTTTACAACATGAACTGCTGTTACCTATTTCGCCTTTTCCTTAAACATTCATTGGTGCGTTTTCGGAGGAGTAAGCTACAGTATGTGCCAGAATGGGGCTTTACTCTCAACCTATTTTTCATTCTATACTCCTCTGTTAATACGTAGACACATCACCGTACATCGAAACAAAACATTATAGTCCTCCTCATTAATCGCTTGCACATCTGTCTTCGTCCAGAGACCATATGAACTGACTGGAATGGCAAGAGGAATGAACAATGCAGTGTCCAATTCCTAAGATATCCTCGAACTTCATTGGTGGGTATGAGGCTTCCTATTTCTCAAGCTACGTGCTCAGGCTTTGTTCCCACAGCCATACTTTGCAGCGTAAACGTAACACTAGAAATAAGAGACGTTCTTTACAGTAATTATCTCTACAGAATAATGTAGTTGATCTGTGGTATGTTAACGTAGGAGGCGACGGCCACACCGTTAGGTTCGTTTCGACACAGCAAAGCTGAGTTTCTGCGTTTCCTGTGTAATTACGATTGCGCATCAATAAACCGTGCAACGCCATAATAATTTAGATAGTATGATAAGGATTACGAATATTTTTGTGTGCAATCCTAATTATGAGAGCGAAACGTGAAACTCCGTTCATTTGTGTGGTCGAAATTCTTTATAAGCTGAAACCGTAAACGAAAACGTCTTCATAGAGACAGATATTTGATAACAAGGATAATTAGGATGTTGTGTTGGACATCAGCTAGACAAATGACTCAAATACGTTAACTGCCAATTAGCGCCGAAGAGCTGACGTGAAATGGAGAACTCAGTTTCCTTACCTGGGTCGCCATATTTCGGTGCACATAACTTATTTTCTTTCGAGATTGCTGAAAAAAGTGACAGCTACTCTTCATCTTGGCTTCCTCTCTTATTACACAACACCACAATATGAGCTCTTTCATCGTTAACAAACAGAAGGTAATTAGGGATTATAGAACACCAACATCGAAGAATTTCTGTATCGAAAAGTCATTATGCATCACGTTAACCCACCTGAACAAACTTCCTATCGCACAAACCCATAGGTTTCACCAACGTACTCAGTTTGATCATAAAGCTGGATTTAGTCAACTTTTTATAACGGTATTTCAGACGCGTACTTGTCTACGACTTTCTGAGTAAAGCAAGGAATAATAAAAATAATAAAGTGTAGGAGCCTACAGGAAAACTGCTCAGAAAAACGTATTGCACTACCTGCATATCTGCCAACGTGGGTGAGCTTAGATTCAAGGGGAGCATGGAATGAAATCCAAGACTCATGGAACGAAAGAACAGCATTATTGTCAAATAAAAACGAAACAAACCAAATAAATGCAGGGAAAATCTGCTGATCACAAGGGAACCTCCCCATCGCACCCCCCTCAGATTTAGTTATAAGTTGGCACAGTGGATAGGCCTTTAAAAACTGAACACAGATCAATCGAGAAAACAGGAAGAAGTAAGTGGAACTATGAAAAAAATTAGTAAAATATACAAACTGAGTAGTCCATGCGAAGATATGCAACATCAAAGAGAACGCGAAACAAAGAGTGCCGTGGTCCCGTGGTTAGCGAGAGCAGCTACGGAACAAGAGGTCCTAGGTTCAAGTCTTCCCTCGAGTGAAAAGTTTAATTTTTTATTTTCAGTTTATGTGACAAACTCTTATGTTTTAATCACTTTTTTGGGAGTGATTATCACATCCACAAGAAAACCTAAATCGGACAAGGTAGAAGAATCTTTTTACCCATTCGCTAAGTGTACAGGTTAGGTGGGTCGACAACATATTCCTGTCATGTGACGCACATGCCGTCACCAGTGTCGTATAGAATATATCAGACGTGTTTTCCTGTGGAGGAATCGGTTGACCTATGACCTTGCGATCAAATGTTTTCGGTTGCCATTGGAGAGGCACGTCCTTTCGTCTACTAATCGCACGGTTTTGCGGTGCGGTCGCAAAACACAGACACTAAACTTATTACACTGAACAGAGACATCAATGAACGAACGGACAGATCATAACTTTGCGAAAATAAAGAAAGTAAAATTTTCAGTGGAGGGAAGACTTGAACCAAGGACCTCTCGTTCCGCTGTTACTCACGCTAACCACGGGACCACGGCGCTCCGGAGCTGGCATTCACCTTGATGTTGCTTATCCTCGCATGGACTACTCAGTTTGTATATTTTACTAATTTTTTTCATAGTTGCACACAACTTCTTCCTGTTTTCTCGATTGATCTGTGTTCAGTTTTTCAAGGCCTATCCACTGTGCCAACTTATAACTAAATCTGAGGGGGGTGCGATGGGGAGGTTCCCTTGTCAGTACTGTCCCATTGTTGGAAGGCGGCGCACTTGGTTGGACTCACACAGTGTGTGATGAGAGTTACTGAGAGGAGACACAGCAGGCTGTCACTGGTCCCACAAGGAAACATCACCAACTTCAATTCATATTTTTAGAAGAAAAAAACACTTTTCCAAGATTTCAGACCTAGAAATCGGTCCCGTGGGATGATTTGACTATAGTTCTGACTTCACGTAGTTCTAATCTTCTGAATTTACAGCTTTCAAACTTCATTAGCACCGGTTATTTGCCACTCGCTCCGCCCCACAACTGTCGCCTACTGTTCGTGCGCCACGTACTGTGGAGCGGAGTGACAACCAGAGCCCTCCTATTCGCGGGAGAGGGAAGAGGACTGGGAAGGGGATCAACTCTGCCCAACGTATTTTGAAATCTTGTTCAACATCACATGTTATTTTACCCGAAAAAGAGGTAATTAATATGAGTACGTAATATGTCAACTAAGGGCACATATGCTTTCAATAATGTTTTAACAATATTCTGAAATACACTGTGTGATCAAAAGGCACGAAATTGGCATTCCAAAACACCCCAGAGGTGTTCTATAGGATTCAGGTCAGGACTCTGTGCAGGCCAGTCCATTACAGGGATGTTATTGCCGTGAAACCAAAAATGGCTCTGGGACTTAACTTCTGAGGTCATCAGTCCCCTAGAACTTAGAACTAATCAAACCTAACTAACCTAAGGACATCACACACATCCATGCCCGAGGCACGATTCGAACCTGCGACCGTAGCGGTATCGCGGTTCCAGACTGTAGCGCCTAGAACCGCTCGGCCACTCCGCCCGGCGTCGTGTAACCACTCCGCCACAGGCCGTGCATTGTGAACAGGTGCTCGATCGCAATGAAAGATGCAGTTGACATCCCAGAATTGATCTTCAGAAGTGGGAAGCAAGAAGGTGCTTAAAACATCAATGTAGGCCTATGCTGTGATAGTGCCACGCAAAACAACAAGAGGTTCAAGCCCCCTCCATTAAAAACACGACCACACCGTAACACCACTGCCTCCGAATTTTACTGCTGGCACTACACACGCTGGCAGATGACGTTCACCTGGCATTCACCTTACCCACGCCCTGTCATCGGATCGCCACATTGCGTACCGTGATTCGTGAGCCCATACAACGTTTTGCCACTGTTCAATCGTCCAATTTTTACGCTCCTTACACCAAGCAATGCGTCGTTTGGCATTTACCCGCTTGATGTGTGGCATGTGAGCAGCCGCTCGACCATGAAATCTAAAGTTTCTCACCTCCCGCCTAACTGTCATAGTACTTGCAGTGGATCCTGATGCAGTTTGGAATTCCTATGTCTGCCTATTACACATTACGACCCTCTGCAACTGTCGACGGTCTCTGTCAGTCGAGAGACGAGGTCGGCCTGTATGCTTTTGTGCTGTACGTGCCCGTTCACTTTTCCACTTTACTATCACATCGGAAACAGTGGATCCAGGGATGTGTAGGAGCGTGGAAATCTCGTACAGACGTATGACACAAGTGACACCCAATCACATGACCACGTTCGAAGTCCGTGAGTTCCGTAGAGTGCCCCACTCTGCCCCCCCCCCCTCCATTATGTCTAATGACTATTGAGCTCACTGATACGGAGTACCTGGCAGTAAGTGGCAGCACAATGCACATAATATGAAAAACGTATGTTTTTGTGGCTATCCGGATACTTTTGATCACATTGTGTAGGTATCCTGCAGTTGCTATTTAATCATGCCAATCATGCTGAAGAACAGCGCAATTTCTGCAAATGTACTTCACATAAACAAACCAAAGAAAATAACACACAACACCCATGTTAATAATTAGCACAGCATCCATGTTAATAATTAAACAGCGCTACACTACTTCTCTAATTACACACTCATTCATTTACACTGCATTTGTGAGTCGCTAAATGAAAAAGGTTTAAAGCAAAGAGATATCTGGCACCAGCTACAAATTAGAAACCTTGCACTTTGACACAATGAGCAAAACATATTACCATTGCCAAAATGTTATTTCAGTGGATGTTCAAAGTGACCTAACTGATCACTGGTGTAGCCGCTTCGATATCAAGTGTACTCGAAGATCGGCCGAAATTCTGATGCACATACACGGTCCAATCACATTAATGTTAGCACCGCCCATGTTTGACGTCAGCGTGCAATAACCAATCACAGACGGCAGGTGGCAGCACTAGCAGTGGAGGGTATATAAAACTTGTCGGGGGGACGCAGAAAACAGTGCGGTCGTCGTAGTAATATGGAAACGGTGCGAATTATCTGACGTCTAAAAGGGCATCATCATTGGCTTGCGATACAAGGGTGGAAGCATTCCCGAAACGGCCTATTCGCGTGCCGCCATGGTTAAAGCTTACCGTGCATGGCAAAATTGCGCTGCCTAAAACCGGCGCCGAGGCAACTGTGACCCACAACGATCCATAAATGATAGGGGTGAACGACGGCTGCGGAAATGCGTATGGGCGAATACATTTACAAACGTTGGGCTTCTGACCGGCCAGATGAACCAAGGGGCTAAAAACAGTCTCTTCACAACTACCGTTAAGCGAATTTTGTTGCGTATGCATTCACGCTGACTGTTGTTCATCTGCGTCAAAGGCTGGAATTTGCATGCCAACACTGCGATTGGACGACCACTAGTGTCGACAGGTGCTCTTTCCAGATGAATCACGTTTTATGCTCCATCAGGCAGATGGCCGTTGGCGCGTACGGTCCTGCAACAGTCATCAGAAAGGTCCAGACAGGAGGCAGGAGGGTTATTGTCTGGGGAATGTTTTCGTGGCATTACCTGGGTGATCTCGTCGTTCTGAAAGGGACAATTGATCAACAAAAATATACATCTATCCTTGTGGGCCATGTCCATCCCTACACAGTTTATTTTCTTCTTGGCACGATGACAGCTACCAACAGGACACTGCAATGAGTCACAGTTCGCAGTGTACGTGCGTGGGCCGAAGAGCACCAGGATGAGGTTACCGTGTTCCCGTAGCCACCAGACTCATCGGATTTAAGCCAAATCGAGAATCTATGGAGCCACATCGATCGGGCTATTCGCGCAGTGGATCCTCAACCGAGAAATCTAGCGCAGCTGGCCACGGCACTTGCGTCAGCATGGCTCCCCGGTACATTCCAGAAACTTACTTACTCTCTTCCTGCACGTCCGCGCTGCAAAAGGTGGTTTTTCAGGTTTTAACAGGTGGTCAGATTAGTGTGACTGGACCGTGTAAATGCCTGTAAAGAAGACAATGCGTTTGACGCATGTTGCTACGCTCACAAAGAAACCCAGAAGTTGTGCCGAGTTGGTAAACTTGCGGACAAAAGGCTAAGATACGCGAAACCCAAATATACAGAGGAGTCCAAAAAAATGTATCCATTGTTTAAAAGTCCATAACTGGCAAACTAATTGACGGAGTTGTCTCATCTTTGGTAGTGTAGTAGTTTGTAGTTCCGGCAATCGCCACATAAGCGTTGTATTGCGTTGTTTTATTTTGTCAGATGACAGTCGCCAGATAGTCAGTGTTTTGTTCTTAGGTGCACCTAGTTACTCGAGTAAACATGGCTGGCGCAAGGCTGACATTCGATGAAAGGAAGTCAGTTTTTTGAAGTGGTATTTTAAGTACGAAAACATTAATGAGGTTCAACGGCAATGGCGAAATGAGTATCAAACAGAGCCACCGACACGTTTAACGATTCGTCGCATTCGAGACAAATTTGAAGCCGAAGGCTGTGTTATAGATGTACACAAACAACGATCTGGACAACCTGTAACAGTAACAAGTCCAGCTAACTCCCGTCGTGTGTTACAACAATTCACTCGCTCACCACAGAAGTCTGTGAGACAGTGTGCCCGCGAAACTACACTGCTGGTCACCGTAAATGCAACACCCTGAAGGAAGCATCCGAATCAAGTGAAATTTACACCATGGGTTTGCAGCGATGAGATATGCAACTGATTAAAATTTCAGCGCAGACGCACATCACGCGCGCCTGTGGCGCCACCTCATAGTGCCATTTAAGGCTTGGCGATTTCGACGAGTGTACGTTCGGCATGTGTGTTTACCTTGTGGTTGTTTCACAAGACGATCAGTTATGCCTCGTAGACAACAGCGAACATCTTTTGATCAAGTATGCGAGTTCGACAGAGGAAGGATAGTGGCTTACCGAGATTGTGGATTATCATACAGAGAAATCGCTAGTCGTGTTGGACGAAACCAAACAACTGTAATGCGGATATGTGACCGTTGGATGCAGGAGGGTACGACGGACCGACGTGGTCGATCGCATTCACCTCGGTGCACCACTGCACGTGCTGATAGGCAAATTGTGCGCATGGCAGTGACGGATCGCTCAGTGACATCCCGAACCATAGCACAGCACATTGCGTCTGTAACGCATCATCCAGTGTCTGCGCGTACCATTCGACGCCGTTTACAGCAGAGTGGTCTGTCCGCAAGACGTCCATTGCTTCGTCTACCATTGACGCAGAACCACAGACGTCTCCGTCGCCAATGGTGTGATGACAGACGGATGTGGACGGCAGAATGGAATGACGTTGTCTTTACTGACGAGGCACGCTTCTGTCTGCAGCACCACGATGGTCGGATTCGAGTGTGGATACACCGTGGAGAGAGGATGCTGAACAGCTGCATTATGCACCGCCACACTGGTCTTGCACCGGGTATTATGGTATGGGGCGGTATTGGATATTACTCTCGCACGCCTCTAGTACACATTGCCGGTACTTTAAATAGCCGGCGCTACATATCCAAGGTGCTGGAGCCAGTTGTCCTTCCTTACCTTCAGGGCTCGGCCACAGCCATATTTCAACAGGATAATGCGCGACCACACGTGGCACGCATTGTCCAAAGGTTCTTCGTCAATAACCAGATTGAATTGCTTCCCTGGCCGGCTCGCTCTCCGGATCTTTCGCCGATAGAAAACATATGGTCCATGGTTGCTCAACGAGTGACCCAGATTACATCCCCAGCTGCCACACCAGATGATCTTTGGCAACATGTGGAAGCTGCTTGGGCTGCTGTACCCCAGGAAAACATCCAACGTCTCTTTGACTCAATGTCGAGACGTGTGGCAGCGGTGATCTCCAACAATGGCGGCTACTCTGGCTACTGATTCTGGCAGGAACGACATGTCACAGACGTCTGTAAACGTAATCATTTGATACTTGGTCAACATGTTATCTACAAAATAAATCTTGTTGTGCTACCTCTTGTCTTTCTTGGTGTTGCATTTACGGTGGCCAGCAGTGTAGAATGAGTCGCTGAAGCGTTCGGCGAATTTTGAAGACAGCAAAGTTGAAGTGCTACATCCCACGACTGCTACACGCATTGAACGAGGACGACCCAGATCGTAGAATGGAGTGCCGCAAGTGGTTTACTAACATGGTGCGCAACGACGAAGAGTTTGCAGAGATGATTGTGTGGTCTGATGAGGCACATTTCAAACTCAGTGGTACAGTAAATCGCCAAAATTGCATTACTGGGCCACCGAAAATCCGAACGTCCATGTAGACAAAACCGTGAATTTGTCAGGAGTAAATGTGTGGTGTGGGTTGTCTTACCGGGGCTTGATTGGGCCATTCTTCTTTGACGGCACAGTTACCGGTGAGGTGTACCTTCAGAAGCTTCAGACATCCATTTTACCTGCCATCTCAGACTTGTATGGAGACGGAAGATTTTACTTTCAACAAGATTGTACCCCAGCCCACTACCAAAATCGTGTTAGGGCGTATCTCGACGAAAATCTACCAGGAAGATGGATAGGCCGTAGAGGTGCTCTGGAGTATCCACCACGTTCCCCAGACCTAACTCGTCTGGACTTTTACCTGTGGGGAACACTAAAGAACGTCGTTTATCGACAAAAGCCACGCACATTGGATGAACTTCGGGAATCCATCGTACATTCATGTGCAAATATCCATCTAAACACTTTGCAGTCAGTAGTTCGTGCTGCAGTTCGGCGGCATCGTTTGTGTGTGGGTGTTAATGGTGACCATTTCGAACACCTACAGTGATATCTTTAAGTTGGACTTCAAGCTACACTTTCACCAAAAATGAGACAACTCCGTCAATTAGTTGGCAAGTTATGGACTTTTAAACAGTGGATACTTTTTTTAGATCCCTCTGTATCCATCGGTTGAAAGTATTTTGTTCCATCTGGTGGTGTCATCAATACAGAAACTTCAGTGACTTCTGCTCGGTGTTTTTATAATTTGAAGTTCCTCCTGGCGTCCAGAAAGATAGATTTCCCGTCTTTCCACCTTTGCAAACGGCGACAGCTCGTTTCATACAGTCCTCTTTACGGACAGGGGCTCTTCACAGCAGGCTTCATCGTAACGTACTTCCTCGCTTTTATATCTCTGACCCCTTGTACCACTGACCAATGAAGCTATTCAACGAATGTGATTGTGGTGAAAGGGCGGCCTCATTATCGACGCCGTCATCCTCACGTAAAGAAACATCGAACATCTGTTCGTACTTTGTTCTGCATCGGTCTCGTCTTCATTCATGAAGTTGTCTATGATTCCTACAACGCCGGCCTGTGTGGCCGAGCGGCTCTAGGCGCTTCAGTCTGGAACCGCGCGATCGCTACGGTCGCAGGTTCGAATCCTGCCTCGGGCATAGATGTGTGTGATGTCCTTAGGTTAGTTAGGTTTAAGTAGTGTTAAGTTCTAGGGGACTGACGACCTCAAATGTTAAGTCCCATAGTGCTCAGAGCCATTTGATTCCTACAACGATAGTGAAAAGTATAAATAACAGTACAAATAAAGCCGCATACACTTTCGTTTGCTTCAGAAGTTAGTAGACAGCAGCATATGATGATGCTTGCCAGTCACGACTTTCAGGAGTTCTCGTTCTTTAAGGTTAAACATTGCAATTTGACAGTCATGGGGTACAGCTCCTGCAGGTGCCGCACTATCGGTTGTTGGTACACCACCATTATGAACACAAACCCCTTACTTTATACTCCCACGTGCTACTCAACAGGATATGGAACGCTCACTCTATAAATTTACGTCATTATGTACCTTCTATATGTATGCGTCTGAATAATTGTGTATCCAGATGTATGGCAGTAATACCCAAATCTGGTTATTGTGTACTGTTCTCATGTTCTGTCTAGATGGTACTTAAAGACCTGCAGAAATATTCAATTCTCTACCCGCAACTTTTGAAAAAATTCTACAGGTCATACAAAAGTTAGATACATAGCCACTGATATTATTGAATTGTAAATATTCCAAATGTGTGTACAAACGGCGCTTTATCGTTTCTTATTGTGTTACCACTAGGACTTTCATAGCATACTACCTCTGTGTATCCTGTGTTACGTTTTCGTCTTGTTTACTCGTTTCGTTATATTGTGGATGCAAAATTTCTTTTATGTCGTAATGTGTTCTTTGTTAAGCCTATGTAACTTCGTACTAGGGTACGTCTCAGATGAATGCATACGCTGAATTGTCAAAACAAACTGCAGTATAACATTTCCATTATTGAGATGGCTTTATAAGCACGTTGCGAAAGCCAATCAATTATTTAAAAAAAATAAGCTGTTACTCCACTGAATGGTAATTCGTGCTCGGGTATTAGGCAGCTACAGTGAGACGGAGCGAGTGACAGACTACCGGTGCGACCGAAATATAAAAACTGTACTCGTACATTCAGAAGGTCATAACTGCGTACTATCAGTACTATGGCCCAAATTTTCGAGCAGAATCGATTTCTGACGCTGGTATCTTACAAGCGTGCTTTTTTTCCCTTAAAATATGAGATCAAGTTGGTGATGTTTCATGACTCGATTTCGCGTCAGCATATATCGCAAGGCCATTCGGTTCATGCTTGCCTCCTGGAAGAAGGTGTTCACGAGGTTGGCACAGAGTGCTCATGTACTATCGTCTTGAAAGACGAACTCATCACCACAATGTTGAGTATAGGTCTGGAAAATAGGTTTGAGGACGCTGTCACAATACTGCACAGCCCTCAAATTACGATCAATAGTGATGAGAGCCGCAACACATATGTATACGATATCGGCTCAGAACATTGGTAACCCACCATCTTTCTGAGCTCGTGGGACCGCATGCCTGGGACGTACATGGTACACGGCCGCCTCCACACAGTGCTGCGATGATCATCGGGCATCACACAAATCATGTGCCCTTCGATGAAGAGACTTCGACACTGCTGAACCGGCTTTTATTGCAGTGTTCCCTTACCCACCCCCTTTGCACAAAACGTTGCTGAGAAATTAGTACTGCTGTTCGTCTTCTACGCCCCGTGGCAAACTGATCTTTTGGGACGACTTTGTACAGTCTGGGTCGACGCAGCCCCCAATTTGCCTTCAGAAAGGCAGTGTGCAATTCTGTTGCAAACTTCTTGGGGTATCTGAGAGCCGTAATTTGTATTCAGCGATCATTGGCAGGTGCTTTTGCCCTTTGGCGATCACTACCAGCCAGATTTTCAATATTTTCTGTCTCACGACAGCAGCCCCAGGTTCGAAACACGTTGCTGTGGTTTACGCCGACTCGTCGGGCAACGTAGCGTGCTGGTAACCCTTCTCGCCGTTAAGTTACGTTACGCGAAAGGCCTAAGTTACAAATCGTTCTGATGATGGACTCAACTGTGAACGCAAGCTGCTTTGTCCCTTTGATAAGTGGAGACACAACCCCCACTAATATTTTGAACCGAGAATGCAGGTTTACTTTTATCTCCATTACAGACGAGGCTGTACGTAGCGATTCTCGGTAAGTTCAAAATGGTTCAAATGGCTCTGAGCACTATGGGACTCAACTGCTGAGGTCATTAGTCCCCTAGAACTTAGAACTAGTTAAACCTAACTAACCTAAGGACATCACAAACATCCATGCCCGATGCAGGATTCGAACCTGCGACCGTAGCGGTCTTGCGGTTCCAGACTGCAGCGCCTTTAACCGCACGGCCACTTCGGCCGGCTCTCGGTAAGTATAAAGAAAGAAGATAGCGAATGTAAAAGCAAAAATAATTCAAGTCATGAGGATGCTGCGAAAGTTTTTGTGAGCAATTTATTAAAATTTACTGATGAGTTTCAATGAAGTGAAAAGTACAACAGTCTTTTAGGAAGATCGTGACGCCTTGAAACCAGACAGTTTACGGGTTGCACATAATGGCAGACGCTGTGTTATGAATTGCTGCTATATTTTAACGTATTTTTTTGGAGTGAATTAAGGAGAGAGTCTGTTCCTATGAGGCAGAATCTTTAAATCACTTGCCATCCCCAATTCCGTAATATTCTTGATAACTGTATCGGTGGCCATTAACAACACGATGTTTACTGATGTGGCGGATATACGGTTGTTTCGTTTATCTCTTTCTTTTCTTTCCCATCCTCATTCACAGGAAAGTTAACAAAAAAACATGGCTTCGATTTTTTGTGATAGAAGTTACAATTTGTTATGCCAAAGCCTTTAAAGGGGAAATGGAATGAACCATCAAATCTAATAGCAATTACAGTGGTTCACCTAGAAAAGGAAGCTTCATGCTTTTCAGCTCGCTCTAATGAATTTCATATAATAAATATTAACAAAGAATGAATAATAACTACCACGATGAGTTTTCAGTAAGACTACTGCACCTTGGCTTGCCGTAAAGAGGCCTAAAACGTCACACAAGAAAAGATTCCGCCAGCGAAACTTCTTCTCGTTTTGTGCAGCATTTGCTTTACTCTACAAGATCCTTTTCTTTGTAATTCAATAATCACACGAAATGCAAAAGATAGAAGCAGTTGTTACATAGTTTGACGTTCCTCGGTTATGTCACACCGAGCGAGATGGTGTAGTGGTTAGCACAATGGACTCGCATTCGGGAGGACGACGGTTCAGACCCGCGTCCGGCCATCCATATTTGTATTTTCCGTGATTTCCCTAAACCGCTTCAGGCAAATGCCGGCATGGTTCGTTTGAAAGGTCACGGCCGATTTCCTTCCCCATCCTTCCATAATACGAGCTTGTGCTCCATCTCTAATGACCTCGTTTCGACGGGACGTTAAACACTAATCTCCTCCTCCTCCGTTTACGATACCTTTTGCATCACACCACTCAGTCAACGTATTTAGCTAAAGATATAACGCTCTCAGTTCTTGGCGAATCTATGGGATGAAACATGACAATCTCACAGCTAAGATTGCACATCGGCTCTCTTTCATCCACGACTGGCCGATTGTTAGACTGACGATCGAGTTACATATTGTCTCTGCTGCTCATAAAAGTACATAACTTTAGGCTATTTGATAACCGATAACGATAGTATCCCTGCGTTAGTGGAACTTCGTACCTCGTGAAACGTGATTTAGTGATTAGGGCCCGCGACACAGGTTCAAAAAAATGGTTCAAATGGCTCTGAGCACTATGGGACTCAACATCTTAGGTCATAAGTCCCCTAGAACTTAGAACTACTTAAACCTAACTAACCTAAGGACATCACACACACCCATGCCCGAGGCAGGATTCGAACCTGCGACCGTAGCAGTCCCGCGGTTCCGGACTGCAGCGCCAGAACCGCTAGACCACCGCGGCCGGCCGCGACACGGGGACAAACGAAATCCACGTATGAGATATAACCGCAGGGCTCTTCGAGCCTTATCTTAAATTGCAATAAACACATCCTCACCTCTGTGCGACAGAAGCTATAAGCTACACTATGTGATCAAAAATATCAGGACACCCCCAAAAACATACTTTTTCATATTAGATGCTTTGTGCTGCCCCATACAGCCATATACTCCATATCAGCGATCTCAGTAGTTATTAGACATCGTGGGAGAGCAGAATGGGGCGCTCCGCGGAACTCACGGACTCTGAACATGGTCAGATGATTAGGTGCCACTTGTGTCACACGACATTTGCATTTTATTTACCTGTGTCATACGTTTGTACGCGAGATTTCCACGCTCCTAATTATCCCTAGGTCCACTGTTTCCGATTTGATAGTGAAGTGGGAACGTTAAGTGACACGTACACCACAAAGGCCGACCTCGTCTGTTGACTGACAGAGACCGCCAACAGTTAAAAATGGTCGTAATGTGCAATAGGCAGACATCTGTCCAGACCATCACACAGGAATTCCAAACTGCATCAGGATACACTGCAAGCACTATCACAGTCAGGCGGGAGGTGAGAAAACTTGGATTTCATGGTCGAGCTGCTGCTCATAAGCCACACATGACGCCGGTAAATGCCAAACGACGCCTCGGTGTAAGGAGCGTAAACATTGGCCAATTGAACAGTGGAGAAACGTTGTGTGGAGTGGTGAAACACGGTACACAATGTGGCGATCTGATGGCACGATGTGGGTATGGCAAATGCCCGGTGAACGTCAAGCATGTTTAGTGCCAACAGTAAAATTCGGATGCGGGAGTGTTACGGTGTGGTCGTGTTTTTCATGGAGGGGGCTTGCATCCATTGTGTTTTTGTGTGTCTCCATCACACCACAGGCCTACATTGTTGTTTAAGCACCTTCTTGCTTCCCACTGTCGAAGAGTAATTCGGGGATGGCGACTGCTTCTCTCAACACGATCGAGCACCTGTTCACAATGCATGGTTTGTGGCTGAGTGGTTACACTACAATAACATCCCTGTAATGGACTGGCCTACACAGAGTCCTGATCTGAATCCTATAGAACACCTTTGGAATGTTTTGGAACGCCGACTTCGTGCCAGGCCTCACCAACCGACATCGATACCTCTCCTCAGAGCAGCACTTCGTGAAGAATGGGCTGCATTCCCGAAGAAATTTCCAGCACCTGATTGAACGTATGCGCATGAGAGTGGAAGCTGTCATCAAGGCTAAGGGCCGGCCAACACCATATTGAATTCCAGTATTACTGATGGAGTGCGCCACGAACTTGTCAGTTATTTTCGGAAAGATGTCCGGATACTTTTGATAACATAGTGTATTTCTAGCAGTCTATTTACTCAATGGCTGCGGATAGTGCGAATTTGGGAGACCCACACATCTGCTTATGGTGAGCTTCTGGTGAAGAAAGTTTGCTTCCTCTCGCAAGCATATGTTTGCGCCAGAAGTCTGAGTGTCTGAGATGTGCACTTTTCCGACATAGTGTTGTCTTTGTTCTGTTTGAAATGTCAATGAAAATGAAATATGGGAAATTCTCGTACAATCTAGTATCGGCACATAGCCTACAACTTTCGAATAGTACTATGGAGGTCGCTGAACTTAACATTCTATCTGTCTATCTGATCAACATAGCCAGAATTTGGACCGTCGCACCTGGCGACACTGTCACACAGTCCAGCGGTCAGGACGTGCCCGCGACAATCCCCCCCTTTTCTCGACCAAATGTCAGCTTTGAGAATCTATTCGCTCACCCGAATCTATAAGCGTCTAATTCCGAACACGGTGCCACCACGCAAAGGCCTCGGCCACCATAGGTAGTAGGAAAGTTAGTCGACGACGGAGTCACTAGAGACAGACTATAAACTCCAGTTGGACAAGGATAGGGGAAGAAATCGCCCGTTTTTTGTTCCCGTTACCATCCAGGCACTCTGAGGAAATGGCGTAAGAGAAACCATGTACAACCTCAATACAGATCGCTGCGCGAGGATTTGCATCGCGATCCCTCAGGTATGTACAAAAGGGAAGGAAGAAGGTAACACTGTTAAACTCTAATGTGAACGTCTATGTTGTACTCACTAGAGACTCAGCTCAGTCTTGAACCGAGTAAACATAAAGACAGAAATAGGCGGTTGCTGTGTTCAAGCAACCCTCCAACATTCGCCTAAAGTGATTAACAGAAACCATGGAAAACAGGATTCAGGATGAGCGCAGAGTATTTGGAGCGCGTCTGCTGTGCAGAAAAAGATGATTACAGCGGTTAAAATGAACCATTTCATTGTAAGATACTAAAAAAATTATTTCCTAGTAACAGACGTTAATTAAAGTAGTATAAGTCCGGGTTTTCTTCATTGACGATAGAAAATTCGTTTCTTTTTCAGTAAACTATACCAGTAACTTGCGTATTTTTCAACAAAATTCCCGGTTAAAATAGCAGTTAATGTCTTACGACAGAGATAACGGTAAAAAACGAAGGCATTCGTAACTAGTACTGCGAAGTTTGGAAATCGAATAGTATACCACAGTAGAAATAGGCTGCAGTCATTTCCAGATGACGTACGATTCCATTTCTAGTCTTATAGGGCGGCGTAGAGGCAAATTGTGTTGGCGCACTCGGTCACTTTTACAGTTTTCAGCCATTTTCCTTCATCTCTTCACCTGAACGATTTGTTGGCTGTTTCAAGAAGAGAATGATTCCATCCTCTACGCTGGTCAGTAGCTTGTTACTAAAGCTACCTGGTACTCTGGAGCAAGGAAAAAATTTAAAAAATCATGAAGTAGGGGAGATTGGGGCGGAACGGCCTGCCCAACGTTTGGAGCAAATTCTGGAGTTCTCAATGACGAAAAAAATTTTTAGAAAAATTAGAAACCGTTTACTCAGACATTTTTTAATAAAATGTGGAAATGAAGATAACACAAAATAATTTACTTCGTATTTATATCAATGACTCCTTTTCTTCGATGACACATCTTACAAGCTACCTGGGCGTCATCGTCCTCAATATCTACGTTAGCGCACGAGTTACGAGCCCACTGCTTGTACTGCTTCCTGAAACTCAAGTCAGGATGGCGAACCAGATATCCAAGAACCTAACTTCTCCAGCCATTTTCGTTTCGTTGTGGGCGAGGGAATCCGTTCCGTTTTGCGAGTTGATACGCAGATCTGCGTAGTTAGTTCATAGTCTTACTAAAACATCGCTTTTGCAGATCCCTAATATATCTGATAAGTTCTAACTCTTTCTCCTTATTGAAAACACACTGATATTTCCAGCATGTTTTGTCAGTTGCTTAAAGGGGACTGTCGCCTTTTTCATTTTTACGCATAGTTTTAAAGTAGTCAAATGCACGAAAGGTTGCTTCGATGCTTTTCAGTGGGTCATCGTCTAATTAATTACCGATTCGACAGATTCTTCCACTTTTTCGTGGGCCAGATTTGTCTCTCCATTTTCCATATATAATGAGGACCATCTGCAAATGAGGAAGGCAAACTACGAGGTAGAATTCCTCAAATGAAGAATAAAGTGCAACCGGGGAGGAAAGGACGATGCCAGTAGACCATTCTGCCCCAAACGTTTATCTATTGAGAAAATATTCAGTAACTGCAGTAAACAATTTCTTTTTACAGCCGCATTATTTACAAAGATAGCTGAGAACACACTGACTTAGACGGACTAAACGTTAATTGTGAAGAAAAAAATATGACCCAGTTACCTTAGTTGGAAATGGTCCGGAAAGTTATAATAGAACAGCGAATTCGCTCACTTTTACTTCTTCTTCTTCTCTCAGTTCGATAACAGCTGATACCTAGGACGAATGTTTAGCGTCTAACGAGATCATTGTCAACTTGACGTCAACTGTTTAGTAAGTAAGAAATGAGACATCTATTGCACAGTAACAGGAACTAAGCTCAGTAGATAAAGTATTAGTCACCCCCTTAAGAGAGCACACAGGAAGCTCTGGATTGCTGTAAATGGCGTCGGAATGGCTCCCTCCACGCTGGTCTAAGGCGTTATAGTTATCCGGAATGTACGTTGAAGTTCCAGGGAAAATTGGTATAGGCATACGTATTCATATACAGAGATATGCAAACAGGCAGAATTTGGCGCTGCGGTCGGCAACGCTTATATAAGACAAAAAGTGTCTAGCTCAGTTGTTACATCGGTTACTGCTGCTGCAATGGCAGGTTATCAATATTTAAGTGAGTTTGAAAGTGGTGTTATAGTCGGCGCAAGAGCAATGGGACACAGCACCTCCGGCCGGCCGTTGTGGCCGTGCGGTTCTAGGCGCTTCAGTCTGGAACCGCGTGACCGCTACGGTCGCAGGTTCGAATCCTGCCTCGGGCATGGATGTGTGTGGTGTCCTTAGATTAGCTACGTTTAATTAGTTCTAAGTTCTAGGTGACTGATGACCTCAGAAGTTAAGTCGCATAGTGCTCAGAGCCATTTGAACAGCACCTCCGAGGTAGCGATGAAGTGAGGATTTTCCCATACGACACGAGTGTACCGTGAATATCACGAATCCGGTAAAACATCGAATCTCCGACATCGCTGTGGCAGGAAAATATATCCTGCTAGAAAGAGACCAATGACGACTGAAGAGAATCGTTCAACGTGACAGAAGTGCAACCCTTCCGCGAATAGCTGCAGATTTCAGTGCCGGGCCATCAACAAACATAAGCGTGCGAACAATTCAACGAAACGTCATCGATATGGGCTTTCGGAGCCGAAGGCCCACTCGTGTACCTTTGATGACTGCACGACACAAGGCTTTACGCCTCCTACTGGGCCCGTCAACAACGATATTGGACTGTTGATGACTGGAAACACGTTGCCTGGCCTGGCGAGTCTCGTTTCAAATTGTGTCGAGCTGATGGACGTGTACGGTTATGGAGACAACCTCATGAATCCATAGACCCTGCTGACCTGCTGTTCAAGCTGGTCGAGGTTCTGTAATGGTGTCGAGCGTGTTCAGTTGGAGTGATATGGGACCCCTGACAGTCTAGATACGACTCTGACAGGTGACACGTACGTAAGCATCCTATCTGATCACCTGCATCCATTCATGTCCATTATGCGTTCCGACGGACTTGGGCAATTCGAGCAGGACAGTGCTACACCCCAAACGTCCAAAATTGCTACAGAGTGGCACACTCTTCTGAGTTTAAACACTTCCGCTAGCCACCAAACTCCCCAGAGATGAACATTATTGAGCATATCTGGGATGCCTTGCAACGTGCTGTTCCGAAGAGATTTCCACCCTCTCTTACTCTTACGGATGTATGAATAGTCCTGCAGAGTTCAGGTGTCAATTCCCTCCAGCACTACTTCAGACATTAGTCGAGTCCATACCTCAACGTGTTGCGGTACTTCTGCGTGCTCGTGTGGGCCCTACACGATAGTAGACAGGTGTACCAGTTTCTTTGGCTCTTCGGTGTGTGTGCCAGCCAGTTCTATGGATTAAGTGCAGTAGGACTGGTCGACGTGGAGATGTGACGGATTGACGGAAGGGAGCAATCATGTTTGGACATGTCCCTGTAAAGTTTTCCGATTTGTTGGTGATCAACGCGGTCGGTACAACGTGTCTACGAGGAACGGTGTACCACCTGTAGCCATATAAGTAGCTGTAAGAAGTGTGGTCGTCAAAAGAACGTCACCAACAAGGACCGGAAACAAGTGTCACACCTCGTTACTGACAATCGATAACGCGCCCGACAGAAATCCTGCTGGTAGGGAACGCAGGTCCTGCCCATCCAGTTCCCGATCGAACACTGCGAAAAGAATTGCATGTAATGGACATTTAGACTAGGGTACCTCGCAAAAGGGCACGACTCAACAGCAACACATAAACCCTGTCGAGTCGTAACACAGGATAGAGGGAATACAGGAGGTTACAGGTCAGTCTGCAATTTCCGAGCGGTTACGAGAAAATGCAGGAAGACAAACGTCCACTGAAGGCAGCCTGATTGTATGGATCAGCGCCAAACACTGTCGCAGGGCACCAACGAGTAGAGAGAATTTTCAGAGTCGAAGACTCGATAGGATGCTTACAGCAGAGAATTAAAGGATACTCAGGGGTCTGATTAACACTATTTGCTTGTGATCGATCTAACTACTACACTCGAGGATAATTTTCAACATTAGAAAAAGCAAAGGGTGTAACTGGTTGCACAACGGAAGCCAGTGTCTGAGCTTGTGGGGTGAGCGCTAACAGAAGCAGCGAACACTAGCAGCATTTTACGTACAAACTTTGAGAACAGCACTCCAAGCGAGAAAGCAGACTTTGCGGAGCTTACAGAGGCTGGCAAGGAGCAACACGGAGCTGGTATCCCATTGACTGACTGATAACTCCGTCTGAATACAAAAACGTGGGTTTTTAAAGGATTGTCGCGGCATAATATGTCTCGTTTCCTATATTTGTCACAATATCTCTCCTTTCCTATATTTGGCCCAGCAATACACAGGCACTTTACAGGCTTCAGCCAATCGTACGAGTGGCTCTACACCTCCAGGGCGCTTCTGTCCAACCACTTTGAGTCCTCCCCTTCTCCTACGCGGTAGGTGGGGATGTATCTGGACTTTACATTAACAAACTCCAAGTTTTGTAGCAACAGCGATCAAAAATGGTTCAAATGGCTTTGAGCACTATGGGACTTAACAGCCGTGGTCATCAGTCCCCTAGAACTTAGAACTACTTAAACCTAACTAAACTAAGGACTACACACACATCCATGCCCGAGGCAGGATTCGAACCTGCGACCGTAGCGGTCGCGCGGTTCCAGACTGAAGCGCCTAGAACCGCTCGGCCACCCCGGCCGGCCAACAGCGATCAGCTGAAAGCTAAATGTCAGTGCCCTTCCTCTTACGGCCAGCAACAACAGTGTTTTACGATAATTGGCCCCGCCCGGAGGCCTTTCATGAGTGGGAAACACTGGTGTAGCACTCTGACCAATGTAAACCCACATACGTTGCAGTTCTCAGGGGCAGGTATCAAGCTTGCTGCGTCTGCTAAGACGTGCCCATTTGTGACCATCTTCTACTGTGTGCCGCCTAGGCGGTAAATGGAGTTCCAGTTAATTCTCTGAGCAAAAACGTCTCCCCTAGTTCAGCTGCTCATGGCGTCTGCAGTTCGCAGGGCCCTATCGTTACTGTTGACGCCCGAGAACCTAACCGCTACCGCTTTTGCCTGCACTCTGGATTGTGTCTCTCATTGCCTATTGTGGAGTGCCCTTGTTGGCTTCCAGCAGCCTTAAGCTTAACAATGTACAGGTTATTACATCGTCAATATGTGACAATCTGCGTGTCTTCAGAGGCATTTACTGTGAGCCGAAGGGTTTCGGTTTTACCTCTTTTCAAATTATGCAAGGTGTCGAGGTACTGACGGCCCAACGAGACCTACAACCCGCAGCTGTGGAGCACGTAGCCCAGGCCGGATCTTCTTAGGGGTGCTTTCCGTACCATGACTAGGGCCCTCTCATTCAGGATACCGCAAACATGAACCGGAATGTTTATTTCAACATTTTCGGTCACGAGGAGTTGCCGTTTCTTATAAATCTTAAGGAGGGTAGGACGTCAAACGGGCTGACTTGGAGCAGGAGAGGCACCAGAGGACATTTTAATTTCCACTGTCTATACTTTTACAAGTAAATTCATAAAACTTTGTCAGCATTGTCAGCATGACCAGGAAGGATTCAGGATTCACACTCGTAGCAGCGGAAGTTCAAAACCATAACAAAATAATGTTCTTACATGTGAAATTTCATCATTTTTTCACTTGCTATTGCCTGCATTTCTTTCTATAGGTACACTTTACTTCATAAGTAAGAGAGACTGTTCGATGAATTTTGCACAGCATACAAACCATACTTACAGGTGTCTAAAACTCAAGAATCTATTTAATTTATGAAAAAATGAATGAGATTTTCCGTTTTAAACTTTATGTTTAGAAAAAAAATCAAATTTTGTAGTTAATTATCTCAATTTTTACCACAGTTTTTAATAGATTTGGAAAATTCTAGAGTTTCATACACCTGTAAGTATGGTTTGTATGCTGTGCAAAATTCATCAAAGAATCTCTCTTACTTGTGAAGAAGAATGTACGTATAGCAACAAATGCAGCCAACAGTAAGTGAAAAACATGATGAGATTTCATATCTAAAAAAATTTATTTTGTTATGTTTTTCTCTTCCACTGCTATGAGTGTGAATCCTGAATCCTTCCTGGTCATGCTGACAAAGTTTTACGAATTTATTTGTAAAAATATAGACAGTAGAAAATAAAATGTCCTGTGGTGCCTCTCCTGCTCCAAGTCGGCCCGTTTGACGTCCTACCCCCCTTAATGGCGAGTATGCTGTGGACTCTCATCTTCCAAGATGACATCAGCCTTGTTGACAGTGTTATACGCATTTATTCCTGGCTTGACGAACACTCAGGCACGCTATCTCACTGGCCCTTTAAATTATTCAGTCTGAATCTTATAGAAAATGTCTGCGACTATTTGCAACAGCGGGTGAAATATAGCAATCAACATCCCCGCAATTCTGTATACCTACACGATCTTGTCATCAATGAGCGGCTTCAACTGAACGCCAGTAGAGGCCATTTTTCATGCCAGGGGCAGTGTTACACGGTAAATGGATCGTGTCTCTAATTTTTTGTCTGACGTGATTACAACTGTGTGTGACAGCAATATATCTGCTAGGCAACCAAACGCGCAGCCGTGATATTTAGTGCAGTCTCTAGGGATAAAGTCGCAAAATTACGACGTGCTGCCGAGCAAGGTGGCGTACATTTTAGAAAAGATAACTTGAAATATCTTTCCTCCGACATGATCGCGTTAGAATGCTTTCATCGTCCGTCTCATATAACATCGTTACCAACGAGACGTTAGAGTCAATCGTCTCTTCCTTTACGACCCGTAAATCGACTTCAGTGCGCAGTATGAAGCACTAAGTATACAAAGTACCCTTTACTGTGTCTGTTAATTCGTTTTCGGTGAAAGCCTCTCTGAAAATCGTATTACCGTAGTGTTCTATAGGAACCTCTCGCCGGTTAGAAGGAGCGTCAAGTGGTAAAGCTCTCGGCGTCTCCACCGTAGGGTGAATGCGATGTCAGCTCGGCGCCATCTTTCGAGTAAGTGGAATGAGTAAGGTCTGGTGATGGCGTTAATGGGCGTGCACATTTCCTCCTAGTACTGCGAAATAATTAATGCGAGAACCGGCGCCAAACTTCGTGGACTGGTGGTCGTATACCTGCCGACTTACCTGCGAGATAAAAACGAACGAACTGCACTGCCAGAGAAGGAAGGGGCGAAGTTTCGATTAGCATTTAGAGGAACAAAATTTATTCTGTACATCAGCAGAGCCAACAGATACAAAATTAAACGTACATCTTAAAATTACTGGTTCCAGTTCGTATTGTTCTGGATAAAAATTGACGTTTTGTATCAAGAAAAAAACAACATACGTACAATACATACTTCAGCAATAAAATTGATTGTAGTACCATTAAGCCCAAGAACAGTCTATTGAACGCTAGAACAGTAATCCGGGATGGAAAAAATCTATCAATAGATTCGTCGTGTGGTCCTGATTCGTATTTTGTGTCATCGCGACTAAATGATCCAAGTTTGCGTTATTAAAAAGTACTGGATAATACACGAAATCTTCTCGTCCAGTTCGTTACCGTACTTGCTGTCTATCAAGGAATCTCACTTGTACCTGCGATGCCTGCGGTGCACAGGGAGAGACAAAACCATTTAATGTCAAGCTTCTCAGCTTCTCTCAGACACCGATGACAAAAGTAACATCCTTTTCTAAATCTTCATTCTATGCCGTTTGAGTTTGTCGACACAGACTTCAAAAGACGAGAGTTAATTAAAGTGATTAAATCTTGTTTCGTAGAGAAGCGATTACTTCCATGATAACATCTCTTATTTCCTTGTAGTGTCACTGCCTTACTGAAACAATTACAAGAAGCATTTGCCGTAAAAAGGTTTTTCTTTGCTTTTTTGTCCTTTTTTCATTGCTGTCGGGTCTCGTATTCCAACACGATGATCATTTGCAAATTTCTCACCTTATTTCGCAAACTTTCATTTGACGTATCCAGATACGATGATAAACGTGTGCTACTTTGTGACACATATTTTGCATCCCTTCTTATTCGTAGCGAACATGAAATAAACTTCACATCATCTTCTGTAGGTAATCTGTGAGAGTCCAATATCACCCTTTCCAGAAATATGGCGATGCCTGTTCCTTGGTCTGTATAAGGGCTTCCAGCAATTTTGGAACACGTATTATGTTCGAGTATAATGACTTTTCTGGAGACTAGAAATCTACTCTGTAGGAATCAGCATGGGTTTCGAAAAAGACGGTCGTGTGAAACCCAGCTCGCGCTATTCGTCCACGAGACAGAGGGCCATAGACACGGGTTCCCAGGTAGATGCCGTGTTTCTTGACTTCCGCAAGGCGTTCGATACAGTTCCCCACAGTCGTTTAATGAACAAAGTAAGAGCATATGGACTATCAGACCAATTGTGTGATTGGATTGAAGAGTTCCTAGATAACAGAACGCAGCATGTCATTCTCAATGGAGAGAAGTCTTCCGAAGTAAGAGTGATTTCAGGTGTGCCGCAGGGGAGTGTCGTAGGACCGTTGCTATTCACAATATACATAAATGACCTTCTGGATGATATCGGAAGTTCACTTAGGCTTTATGCGGATGATGCTGTGGTATATCGAGAGGTTGTAACAATGGAAAATTGTACTGAAATGCAGGAGGATCTGCAGCGAATTGACGCATGGTGCAGGGAATGACAACTGAATCTCAATGTAGACAAGTGTAATGTGCTGCGAATACATAGAAAGATAGATCCCTTATCATTTAGCTACAAAATAGCAGGTCAGCAGCTGGAAGCAGTTAATTCCATAAATTATCTGAGAGTACGCATTAGGAGTGATTTAAAATGGAATGATCATATAAAGTTAATCGTTGGTAAAGCAGATGCCAGACTGAGATTCATTGGAAGAATCCTAAGGAAATGCAATCCGAAAACAAAGGAAGTAGGTTGCAGTAAGCTTGTTCGCCCACTGCTTGAATACTGCTCAGCAGTGTGGGATCCGTACCAGATAGGGTAGATAGAAGAGATAGAGAAGATCCAACGGAGAGCAGCGCGCTTCGTTACAGGATCATTTAGTAATCGCGAAACCGTTACGGAGATGATAGATAAACTCCAGTGGAAGACTCTGCAGGAGAGACGCTCAGTAGCTCGGTACGGGCTTTTGTTGAAGTTTCGAGAACATACCTTCACCGAAGAGTCAAGCAGTATATTGCTCCCTCCTACGTATATCTCGCGAAGAGACCATGAGGATAAAATCAGAGAGATTAGAGCCCACTCAGAAACATACCGACAATCCTTCTTTCCACGAACAATACGAGACTGGAATAGAAGGGAGAACCGATAGAGGTACTCATAGTACCCTCCGCCACACACCGTCAGCTGGCTTGCGGAGTATGGATGTAGATGTAGATGAAGATGCACTGAAACGTGGCAGGTAACTACACTTTTCCTCAATGGGCTTAACGGAGAATTGTCGGTGAATACTAAAATATAAAAACCGTTTGAACTGATTCGTTGTGCGAAGGAGAGGTGGATAGTCGATATCAAGGTCTTCGTAGCAGAGTACACTTGATATAACTGTAAAACCAAGGGTTGGAGTCTGACGTTTCCTCGACAGCGTGGTCCTTATCAAACAGGTCTTATGCTTAGACGGAACAAAGATGGTGAAGGAAATGGGTGGGACACCGATTAAGAAATCATTTCAGCATTCGTCTCAAAAGATTTGGGAAACCACGGAAAACTTAAATTGTGATGTTTGGATGATGATTTATCCCCAGTTTTCCCGAATCTTTTGATTTAACCGCTGCCGCAACTCGTCCTGCGTCCCATTATCAAATATAAAGAGAAGTCAAATGAAAGAGAGTCTGATGGACGAAAGTACGTAAATTGCTTGGATTTTAAAAATTAATCGCCATAACTGTTAATACATTTAATCCAGTGTGAGACAAGTCGGTCAATGCCTTCATGGAAGAATGTTTGCGTTTTCCTACGGAACCACGATTGTATCAAGTTGTGCACCTCTAAGCAGACCGACGGACACGAATGTCTTTCTCCAGGGCACCAAAAATATGGAAATCCCACGGGGAGAGATCGGGACTGTATGAGGGATGTGTAAGGGCTTCCCAGCGAAACTTCTGCAGTGTACTCGAAACAAGCTTGGCTGTTTCAACTACGCTGCAGAAGTTTCGCTGAGAAGCCCTGATAGTTTTCCATCCAGTCCCGGTCTGTCTCCATACTATTTCTGTATTTTTGGAACCTTGAAGATAGACATTCGTGGCCGTCAAAATGGTTCAAATGGCTCTGAGCACTATGGGACTTAACATCTGAGGTCATCAGTCCCCTAGAACTTTGAACTACTTAAACCTAACTAACCTAAGGACATCACGCACATCCATGCCCGAGGCAGGATTCGAACCTGCAACCGTAGCGGTCGCGCGGTTCTAGACTGTAGCGCCTAGAACCGCTCGGTCGTGTCTGTAATTTGCTTCGAACGAACAGGTGCTCACCTGGGTACAGTCATGATTCCGCAGGCAATCGCAAACATTTTTCCACGAAGGCATCGACCGTCTTGTCTCACAGACAGTTATAGCGATTACTTTTCAAATAATAAACAGATTATTTACTTTATTTCATATGTCTCGTTTTGATTTGACTGTCCGTTATAGATCCCTGTTGCGTTCTCAATGATTTGATCAGTTAATAGTAGACGTATATCAATTTCCACAGAGCATCGCACGTACAGGAGTGTTTACAGGTTCGAAGGTCCAGTATTTTTTCCCAACATCTCGTTACTTCTCACAGTGCTATTTGTAAATAGTGCTTTGCACTGCAGTGTCCGTGTCTAGTAAAACAATGTCGTTCAACTCAATCTTCTCACAGACATTCGAATTTCTATGGCAGTTTGTATTGGGTAGAGTTTGTGCCTGGAGGTTAGTTTCCGGCATTTTCTACTGCTTTTGTAGCTATGAGAATGTGTTTTGTGCAGTGTTTGCAAATACTACTAGTTCTACATGTTTAAGTGCTACATAATGTAGTTAAATTATTGGAGGATATTGTTAATTCTTCAGATACAGAGTTTTATGGAGAGTAAAATTCTGTATATTTTAAAAACTAGTTACACAACATAAGGACGGTTAAGCAATACTTCCTCAGTCGCACACCATCGTCTACCTGGGAGCGGAAGGTCTTCGACAATGTAAAACGTGATATTTGCAAGTGAACCAAGTTACTTTACTGTCCTAACAATTTTCCCTGTCTTGAAATTGGAAATTTGTGGTAGTTGCCAATAGCGTCTATATCAGAATGATTTTAACTTTTAACTTTCGTTTGATAATTCTTCTTAATTTGATTGCACTTGCTGATTATTGGTGCGTTGTAGAGTAATAATGTAACACATAGACTATCAAAAACAGTGCTGACGAGATTTTCTCGATTGTAACATTTTTAACTATGAACAGAATATTTTCTCCTAGTTGTTCTGCCTTCGAACAGTTTTTCACATTTGTCAAAACCTTATTTTTCGGATGTAATTTTTGTAATTTCGGAAAAATACTACAGTACACATAAAGCAAATGCTATCATTTCAAAATGGAAAGGCGAAAGTCTGACAACACTCCCCCCTATTATCATGACGCGGAGGTGCCGTATGATTGAATCCTGCCGCAGAAAAAAAAGAAAAAGCAATTATTACAGCAAATGTTCTCTTATCAACGTCAGCATCATTTAGTCCTGATATAGAAATAGAGGAAAACGTAATTATAGCAATAAATGTTCTTTTTCAAATAATTGAGTTAATGGATAGATAAGCCATAAAATCTGTAGACGACTCAGATTTCGGGGGTGGAGGGGGGTAATTGGAGGGACTTTGCTTTAACTTCAATTTGCCTCGGTACTTAAATACAGAGAGCTACTAAATCCACGAAAATTAGTACCTCTAGAGGTGAGCAGAGAGAGTACCTTGCGGCTGCGCTCCTTCTCCCTCAAACGTCCACAAACGTGACAGTTTCAATCAGAGCGAAGAATCAGTGAAAGTAATTAGCAAAATAAAAAAAACCAATTAAGTTTCTTTGCCTAACTTTTCTAGCTTACACCGGTTTAAAACTTGTTTACAGAACTGGAAAGTGTAATGCTGCCTATGCTGGCTGTAATATTACTCACACTAGTCATGTTATGAAATCACATGACAGATTCGTCGAAATTGTGGAGGAAGAATCTCCGGAAGGAAGAATACTACCAGGACGCACGAGAATGAGAGTTTTAGATAATGTGGGAAAGGGCGTTACATTTTTGTAAGTTTTTTATTGGAGAGGACATTGTAAAAAATGACAAATTTTGCAAAATAGTGTTAAATCACAAAAACAGTACACAGTTATAAATAGTAACTATGTGTCACAAGACTTCATAATCTACTATGTATGCACAATTCTTATTACCAAGATGTTACTAATGAACACAATGCGCACAAAGCTCCATGCAAACGACAATTGTGCCCTTCGTACATTCAACAAGATCTCCTCTGTTTCGAGGTAGTGTCAAGTTCTAAGCGTAGACAAAGTAAAAGACAGTGCTGGTGGTTTCTCTTCAGTACGCACGCTGAAATGGAAATTTGGTTTACAGAAATAGCTTTCTTTTATATCTTCCTCAGTTGGCATCAGTTACCGTCCGTCGCTGTTTTTTTAAGTCATGCAATATGCTCATACAAACTTGCGCAACTACTGGAAAATAATGTATCTTCTCCCTTTGTAAGTAAGATAAGTAAGATATTTGAAGTTTCACTGCTGAAAAATTTTAATTTCAATTTATCTCATTTTGTTACTCATCACACGTAAACAAATACTCATTGTTACAAGGGTGTAATGATAATGTTAACAATAATAATAATGATGTTAATTAGTAAAGAATAGTAAATGTCCAACGTAAGACTTGATAATGAACTATGTGTGCACAATTCTTATTGCTCGTATTTTTGTAGTGAGAACAATGAAGATGAAACTCCGTGGAAACATCAACAATTGTGCTCTCGGTGCATTCAACAAGATGTCGTATATTTCGAGTGAGTCACGTTCCAAACAAAGATAAAACTAAAGGCACAAATGGTGGCTTTTTTTTTCACTACGCGAGCTGAAATCGAAGTTTAATTTACAGAACAGCTTCATTTCCTGGCGTACATTCTTGTACGTCGCTCTTTTTGTAGGTCATGCAATACGCACAAGGACTCGCCCAACTTCTCGAAATTGACCTAATTTCTCTTTTATAAGTGCGATAATTGAAGTCCCGCAGTTTTAAAACTTCTAGTACTAATCAGCTAAATTTGTTACTCTTTGCACGTAAACAATAGGCATTGTTACGTATGTAGCAGGTTGTCGACAGTAAGGAGAAGACGTGTCGTGAGAAAGAAATAAAATCTTAAATTAACTGAATGGTGGTGCAGAAGAGGGACTGAGCCAGCGACCGGGGGGCTGGCGTGTCGAGACGCGGCGGCGGCAGCGACGCGTGCTTACCTGCGGAGAGCGTGGCGTGCTAGCGTGGCGCTCGGCCGGCGTCGTCCCCGCGACTGACTGCGGCCGCGCCGCGCAATCGATGTGCTGCACTAGCGCCGAGCGCGAGCGCCGGCTACCGCGCTGATTCATACCAGCCCCCTACTCCCCACATTTGTTCTCCCTCACTCGCCCAATCTCTCGTCGTACAACAACGCCGTACGTGCGCACTTTTCTCAAAAACTTTCGGCGCGTCAAACAGCTGACGAGAGAATGCAGGCTCCGCGGACGATGGCGCCCGTTTGTAAAAGGAATAAATACGCTACTGACCATTAAAATTGCTACACCAAGAACAAATTCAGATGATAAACGGGTATTCATTGGACAAATATATTATACTAGAACTGACATGTGATTACATTTTCACGCAATTTGGGTGCATAGATCCTGAGAAATCAGTACCCAGAACAACCACCTCTGGCCGTAATAACGGCCTTGATACGCCTGGGCATTGAGTCAAACAGAGCTTGGATGGCGTGTACAGGTACAGCAGCTTCAACATGCAGCTTCAGCACGATACCACAGTTCATCAAGAGTAGTGACTGGCGTATTGTGACGAGCCAGTTGCTCGGTCACCATTGACCAGACGTTTTCAATTGGTGAGAGATCTGGAGAATGTGCTGGCCAGGGCAGCAGTCGACCATTTTCTGTATCCAAAAAGGCCCGTACAGGACCTGCAACATGCGGTCGTGCATTATCCTGCTGAAATGTAGGGTTTCACAGGGATCGAATGAAGGGTCTTAACACATCTGAAATGTAACGTCCACTGTTCAAAGTGCCGAACGAGAGGTGACTGAGACGTGTAACCAATGGCACCCCATACCATTACCCCGGGTGATACGCCAGTGTGGCGATGACGAATACACGCTTCCAATGTGCGTTCACCGCGATGTCGCCAAACACTGATGCGACCATCATGATGCTGTAAACAGAACTTGGATTCATCCGAAAAAATTAAGTTTTGCCATTCGTGCACCCAGGTTCATCGTTGAGTACACCATCGCAGGCGCTCCTGTCTGTGATGCAGCGTCACGGGCATCCGCAGCCACGGTCTCCGAGCTGATAGTCCATGCTGCTGCAGACGTCGTCCAGCTATTCGTGCAGATGGTTGTTGTCTTGCAAACGTCCCCATCTGTTGACTCAGGGATCGAACGTGGCTGCACGATCCGTTACAGCCATGCGGATAACATGCCTGTCGTCCCGACTGCTAGTGATATGAGGCCTTTGGGATCCAGCACGGCGTTCCGTATTATCCTCCTGAACCCACCGATTCCATATTGTGCTAACAGTCATTGGATCTCGACCAACGCGAGCAGCAGTGTCGCGATACGGTAAACCGCAATCGTGATAGGCTACAATCCGACCTTTATCAAAGTCGGAAACGTGATGGTACGCATTTCTCCTCCTTACACGAGGTATCACAACAACGTTTCACCAGGCAACGCCAGTCAACTGCTGTTCGTGTATGAGAAATCGGTTGGAAACATTCCTCATGTCAGAGCGTTGAAGGTGTCGCCACCGGCGCGAACCTTGTGTGAATGCTCTGAAAAGCTAATCATTTGCATATCACAGCATCTTCTTCCTGTTGGTTAAATTTCGCGTCTCTAACACGTCATCTTCGTGGTGTAGCAATTTTAATGGCCAGTAGTGTAGAAATCCTCCGGGCACACATCGCACTGTTCCATAGACACCAGGCCTATAACAGATAGAGACTATTTCGTCCATTACAGTGGTTAATTTTGAGAGAGGGCTTCTCGGAAGATTCACATATACAACAAGCTCCCAATTTTACGGGAGCGGATGACCCGATTTGCCAATTATTCGCGCACATTTCGTCGATTTCTGAAAAAAAAGCCCAAAGTGTTTTACACTGCTCCCCGCTGACTGCATCCTTCGTTGGGCCAAACAGACGGAAGTTGGAAGGCGCAAGAGCATGGCTATAGGATGGATAAGTAAGAACAGTTCAATGAAGTTTCGTGGGCTCTCCTCTGTTGCGCAGACTTTTGTGAGGCCTGCCGTTGTCATGGAGGAGGAGAAGTTAGTTTCCATTTTTGTGGCGATGACCACTCTGAAGTCGTTTCGTCAGTTTCCTGAAGGTAGCATAATACATCTACATCTACATTTATACTCCGCAAGCCATCCAACGGTGTGTGGCGGAGGGCACTTTACGTGTCACTGTCATTACCTCCCTTTTCTGTCCCAGTCGCTTATGGTTCGAGGGAAGAACGACTGCCGGAAAGTCTCCGTGCGCGCTCGAATCTCTGTAATTTTACACTCGTGATCTCCTCGGGAGGTATAAGTAGGGGGAAGCAATATTTTCCATATCTCATCCAGAAACGCACCCTTTCGAAACCTGTACAGCAAACTACACCGCGATGCAGCGCGCCTCTCTTGCAGAGTCTGCCTCTTGAGTTTGCTAAACATCTCCGTAAAGCAATCACGCTTCCAAATCACCCTGTGACGAATCGCGCCGCTCTTCTTTGGATCTTCTCTGTCTCCTCTATCAACCCGACCTGGTACGATCCCACACTGATGAGCAATACTCAAGTACAGGTCGAACGAGTGTTTTGTAAACCACCCCCTTTGTTGATAGACTACATTTTCTAAGGACTCTCCCAATGAATCTCAACCTGGCACCTGCCTTACCAACAATTAATTTTATATGATCATTCCACTTCAAATCGTTCCGCACGCATACTCCCAGATATTTTACAGAAGTAACTGCTACCAGTGTTTGTTCGGCTATCATATAATCATACAATAAAGGATCCTTCTTTCTATGTATTCGCAATACATTACATTTTTCTATGTTAAGGATCAGTTGCCACTCCCTGCACCAAGTGCCTATCCGCTGCAGATCTTCCTGCATTTCGCTGCAATTTTCTAATGCTGCAACTTCTTTGTATACTACAGCATCATCCGCGAAAAGTCGCATGGAATTTCCGACACTATCTACTAGGTCATTTATATACAGGGTGTCCCAGCTATCTTGTCCACCGAAAATATCTCTGGAACAATAACAGCTATTGGAAACGACTTTCACCGATATCAATGTAGGGCTGGGGCCCATGAATGTACATATCTGGAAACATTCTAAAGCGAAAGCATATGTGTTTTTTAACACAAACTTATGTTTTTTTAAATGGACCTCCTATATTTTTTCTTCAGATATCCATAGCATGACAAAGCACATACACAATGGAGTTGATTGCATCGCAATATTCCCATTACATCCCGAGATATTAAGACGCGAAGTTGACGGTTGAAACACCCGACATGCGCTGCTAGCGCACGTCCTGAGGCTCAGGCGTGAACCCCATGCTGCCCGTAATCGCGATGTGATTGACATGCGTAATCACACTTCCATACTTATCAAGAGGTCCGAAACGAATAATACGGTCTGCTGCCATCCTGCTGCGATTACGGGCAGCATGGGGTGCACGCCTGAGCCTCAGGACGTGCGCTAGCAGCGCATGTCGGGTGTTTCAAGCGTCAACTTCGCGTCTCAATATCTCGGGATGTAATGGGAATATTGCGATGCAATCAAAGCCATTGTGTATGTGCTTTGTCATGCTATGGATTGCTGAAGAAAAAATATAGGAGGTCCATTTAAAAAAACATAAGTTTGTGTTAAAAAACACATATGCTTTCGTTTTAGAATGTTTACAAATACGTACATTCCTGGGCCCCAGCCCTACATTGATACCGGTGAAAGTCGTTTTCCAATAGCTGTTATTGTTCCAGAGATATTTTGGGTGGACAAGATAGCTGGGACACCCTGTATATTGTGAAAAGCAATGGTCCCATGACACTCCCTTGTGGCACGCAAGAGGTTACTTTAACGTCTGTAGACGTCTCTCCATTGAGAGAGTTCTCAGAGTTCATCGTTGCACCATGAGAGAGGAAATCAAACAGAACAAATTCTTTAGAATCTCGGAACACCGTCGCCATGACTTTGCCGGCTGAGGTTGCGGCTTAGAACTTTCTATTCGGGGAAGAGATGGTGTGGCGCCACACCATGGAATGCCCTTTTGTTTCTGGTTCGAACTGATGAACCCATGTTCCATGGCTGTTAAGACGTTTGAGAAAAAATTGTCACGATCAGCCTCGTAATGCGCGAAGAATTCCCCACAGAAGGTCCTTCGTTGCTTTTTATGGTCTTCTGTTCGGCAGCGAGGAACTCAGTTGGCATACACCTTTGAGTACTCCAACTCGTGGACGATTGTATCAGCACCACCAACAGAGACGTCCAGTTATGCAGTGGGGTGTTTGATTGTGGTCCGTCGATCATCTCGAATGAGAGTGTCCGCACGTTCCAATATTGCAGGAGTCACAGCTGTGTGTGGCCGGCCGGCACGCGGGAAATCGGACAGATCTGCCTGAGCTTGATGACAGATGACTCGCACAACGACTCACCGTGATTTTGTTCTCTACCAGAACTCCGTAGACATTCTGCAAGAGCCTGTGAATAACTGCGATGCTCTGGTTTTCCATCAAAAAAACTCAGTGACAGCTCTCTGCTTGGAACGCACCTCTGTTACAGACGCCATTTCGAAGGCTATCTATAGCGCTGTCACCTATCGGAACTTCATGATACCATAGGGACTGAAGCGGGAATATTCTACAATATTTCACAACAAATTCCGCGGAATTGGGCGTGGAAAGAATATGTTGCATTACTTATTGAACGCTCCTCGTAGTCGGTACGAATGTACAACAGAAATGGTCGGGGAACTTACATGGAAATCCTCGGAGAAAAGACGACGTAGTTCTCGCGAAACCCAGTTGGGCGAATTTAGAGAAACTATTCGAAGAAGACTGTGCGACCACCATGCTGCTATCGTCGTACATCTCGGGTAGAGATCATTGAAAAAAGATAAGAAGACTACGGCACGTACAAAGGCTTGTAGATAGACGCTTTTCCATCTCTCAGTACGTTTATGGAGTAGGAAAGAAAATCGATAATCGTACCGTTGCTTGCGGAATGTAAATGCAGATGTATTAAATTGACAGGCTCCAGCTAGTACGTGTAAAAAGTCAAAAATCACATTGTCTATCAGTCACAAAACGAGTGCTACTTGACTCAGTTTTTAGACCCCTTTTTTTTTTATAATACACCGGGTATCCGAGGAGGAATTGTCTATACATAGAGGTATAACACGAATTGTCATTCGAAGCAGAAAAATGGCTAGTAAACATGGGCCTAAAATGTACACCTTAGGAGCTACGAGCACTTCATCTTCGATACTGCGAAACAAAACTATTCTACTGAACAAGTGCTCGTATCACTTAAGTTATGAATTTTATAGCCAATATTTGTTAGACAATTTTTTCTTGTTTTGGTCTGTACTGCCTCCTCCCAAATAATGGAAAGCAAAGAGTTTGGAGTGGAAGAGATTTGTTTCACGGTATCGAAGACGCAGAATTGTTCATAACTCTTAAGGTATGCATTTTAGTGACCATGTTTACTGGACGTTTTTGCTTCGAATGGACGTCTGTAATATCTCTGAATACTGACCATTCATCCTGGAGTCCCTGTATGTGAAGATGTTTAAATATATTGTATCACTGTAATTACAGTTGAATTTGCTCTTTGACAACACTGATTACATGAAAAATGCTGTAAGTTGAACAAATATAATCTACTCTATTCCGTTCTGAAGGTGGGCAACAATGTTACTATTTCAGTAAATAAATCTTACACGGCTACAGCTGACTTACGTAAAAAGAAGATTAGCACAAGCTCTGATTGCGGAAAGATAGGGCAGTAAACCGACAGCATCCCTTCAAAGGAAACATATAGGTGGTTGTCTTTCAAAGGAATCATCCAGGCATTTGCCTTACGCGAGTTAGGGAAATGACGAAAAACCAAAATATGGATGGTAGGACGGCGATTTTAACCGCCGTCCATTACGACAATGGGTCCGTGTTTTACCATCACACCGCCCTCGCTCACTAGGCGATCTCTTTATTAATCTATTCTGTCACTACCATCTTCGAAGTTAATGTCTCATTATGAAATGTTCATCATCATAAATAAGCCAGAACAATTGCAAACCCCAAATGTGGGAATGGGGGCAAGATACGATCTGCCTCCTGCATTTGACGGTTGATACGATGACATTTTATGGTTTGATGGTTTGACTGGAACGAGCATATGTCATTTTGCCTTTCGTTTCGACATTTTTCGGACTCTTCAGCTACTGATCCATACCAATTTTCTTTCTAAAAATCGGGAAGATAGTGAATGTAATTATTCTCCTTCTAATGAAAGGAGACTGACACGACATTAAAAAACTATACACCTAGCAGTCTTTCCATAAAGGAATATATATTCACTGAACTCATCACCAACCGCAGCGAAAAAACAGTATGCCTTAATTAGGCAAAAGGAACGGTTTGGCTTTAGAAATGGATATAGTACAAGTACAGTCGAGTATTAGCAAGTCACCGATGAAATTATAGAAATGAAATATAAGTAGCACTTTCAACTTTTTCTGGCATTGATAGATTTAGGGACGTTGTTTGACACAGTTTCAATAAAATTACTGACAGCACTTTGGAGACAAGACGTAGACTCAACAAATGTCATGGTATAACGATATGAGCATTTAAAGATGGTGGTAGTGTCGCGTACACAAAGTACACTCCTGGAAATGGAAAAAAGAACACATTGACACCGGTGTGTCAGACCCACCATACTTGCTCCGGACACTGCGAGAGGGCTGTACAAGCAATGATCACACGCACGGCACAGCGGACACACCAGGAACCGCGGTGTTGGCCGTCGAATGGCGCTAGCTGCGCAGCATTTGTGCACCGCCGCCGCCAGTGTCAGCCAGTTTGCCGTGGCATACGGAGCTCCATCGCAGTCTTTAACACTGGTAGCATGCCGCGACAGCGTGGACGTGAACCGTATGTGCAGTTGACGGACTTTGAGCGAGGGCGTATAGTGGGCATGCGGGAGGCCGGGTGGACGTACCGCCGAATTGTTCAACACGTGGGGCGTGAGGTCTCCACAGTACATCGATGTTGTCGCCAGTGGTCGGCGGAAGGTGCACGTGCCCGTCGACCTGGGACCGGACCGCAGCGACGCACGGATGCACGCCAAGACCGTAGGATCCTACGCAGTGCCGTAGGGGACCGCACCGCCACTTCCCAGCAAATTAGGGACACTGTTGCTCCTGGGGTATCGGCGAGGACCATTCGCAACCGTCTCCATGAAGCTGGGCTACGGTCCCGCACACCGTTAGGCCGTCTTCCGCTCACGCCCCAACATCGTGCAGCCCGCCTCCATTGGTGTCGCGACAGGCGTGAATGGAGGGACGAATGGAGACGTGTCGTCTTCAGCGATGAGAGTCGCTTCTGCCTTGGTGCCAATGATGGTCGTATGCGTGTTTGGCGCCGTGCAGGTGAGCGCCCTAATCAGGACTGCATACGACCGAGGCACACAGGGCCACCACCCGGCATCATGGTGTGGGGAGCGATCTCCTACACTGGCCGTACACCACTGGTGATCGTCGAGGGGCAGTGAATAGTGCACGGTACATCCAAACCGTCATCGAACCCATCGTTCTACCATTCCTAGACCGGCAAGGGAACTTGCTGTTCCAACAGGACAATGCACGTCCGCATGTATCCCGTGCCACCCAACGTGCTCTAGAAGGTGTAAGTCAACTACCCTGGCCAGCAAGAGCTCCGGATCTGTCCCCCATTGAGCATGTTTGGGACTGGATGAAGCGTCGTCTCACGCAGTCTGCACGTCCAGCACGAACGCTGGTCCAACTGAGGCGCCAGGTGGAAATGGCATGGCAAGCCGTTCCACAGGACTACATCCAGCATCTCTACGATCGTCTCCATGGGAGAATAGCAGCCTGCATTGCTGCGAAAGGTGGATATACACTGTACTAGTGCCGACATTGTGCATGCTCTGTTGCCTGTGTCTATGTGCCTGTGGTTCTGTCAGTATGATCATGTGATGTATCTGACCCCAGGAATGTGTCAATAAAGTTTCCCCTTCCTGGGACAATGAATTCACGGTGTTCTTATTTCAATTTCCAGGAGTGTATAAAAGGACATTGTGTTGGCAGCGCTCCATTTGTACTCCGTTGAATGATGAGAAAAGTTGTCCTACATGATGATGGCGGCACAACGGGAAAAAATAGACTTTGAACGCGAAATCGTAGTTGGCTCTAGAAGCATGGTACATCCCATTTTGAAAACCATTAGCTAATTCAATATTACGAGATCCACAGTGTCAAGAGTGTGCCAAGAACACTAAATTTCAGGCATTACCTCTCACGGCGAACAACGCAGGAGCCGACGGGCTTCACTTAACGAGCGAGAGCAGCAGCTTTAGCGTAGAGTTGTAATGCTAAAAGACAAGCAATACTGCTTGAAACAACCGCAGACATCAATCTCGGACGTACGACCAACGTATCCTTTAGGACAGTGCGGCGAAATAAGGCGTTCATGGGGTATGGCCGCAGACGACCGATGCGAGTGCCTTTGCTAACAGCACGACATCGCTTGCAGCGCCTTTCCCGGGCTCGTGGCCATATCACTTGGACCCTAGACGACTAGTAAATCGTGACCTGGTCAGATGAGTCCGGATTTCAGTTGGTAAGAGCTGATGGTAGCGTTCGAGTGTTGCGCAGAGCCCACGAAGCTATGGATCCACTTTGTCGACAAGCCACTGTGGAAGCTGGTCGTGGCTCCATAATGGTGTGGAAGGAACTACGTTCTTTGGTCCAACTGAATCGATTATTGACTGTAATTGGACATATCCGGCTACTTGGAAACCATCTGCAGCCATTCAAAAGTGGAATCTGTATGGATGACAATACGCCATGTAACCAGGACATAATTGTTCGCGATTGGAATGAAGAACATTCTAGACAGTTCGAGCGAATGATTTGGCTGCACAAGTCGCCCAGCATGAATCCCATCCAACATTCACGGGACATAATCGAAAGGTAATTCCGTGCACAAAGGCTATAGAGGTAGCATGGCTCAGTATTTCTGCAGCGGTGTTCCAACGACTTGTTGAGCCCATGCCACGTCGAGTTGCTACACTACGTCTGGCAAAAAGAAGTCAGGTACGATATTAAGAGATATCAAATAAGTTTTGTCACCTCATTGTATAATACTAAGGAATGCACAAGTCAGTATTAAAGCTCCTATCAGACTTCATCAGGATAGTGAGAAACGACGCAACTGAAAAACAGTCAGGAAAGAAGATTCCGCATTACCAAAATTATTCTCAGCAGTCCTAGAGGAAGTTTCTCGAATCCATGAACTCTATAGATGGAGAAGGAACACATGTTAACTGGACATACCTGAAGCACCTTCGTTTCCCTGATTACATTGTACTGTTTGTCTCTAGTGCAGACAAACTACAGTCGCGAATGGATGATTTTGTTGTTGTTGTTGTTGTGGTCTTCAGTCCGAAGACTGGTTCTATGCAGCTCACCACGCTAGTCTACCCTGTGTATTCTTCGTCTCTGCATAGCTACCGTGACCTACACTGAGGTGAAAAAAGAAATGTGATATGCACAAACCCAGATAGCGGTAGTAGAACGTACGCAAGGTATAAAACGGCAGTGCATTGGCCGAGTTATCATTTTTACTCAGGTGAGTGATGTGAAAAGGATTCCGAAGTGATTATGGCCGCTCGACGGGAATTAATAGACATTGAACGGTGAATGGTAGTTAGTGCTAGGTGCATGGGACATTCCATTTCGAAAATCGTTAGGGAGTTCAGTATTCTGAGAGCCACAGTGTTAAGAGTGTGACGAGAATACGAAATTTCAGGCATTATCTCTCATCACGGATAACTCAGTGGCCGACGGCCTTCACTTAACGACTGAGAGCAGCGGCGTTTGCGTAGTTGTCAGTGCTAACAACAAGAAAAACTGCGTGAGATAACCGCAGAAATCCATGTGGGTCGTACGAGGAACATATCCGTTAGGATAGTACGGCGAAATTTGACGTTATGGGCTATGGCCGCAGACGAACGACGCAAGTGCCTTTGATAACAGCACTACATCGCCAGCAGCGCCTCTCTTGGGTTCGTGACCATATCGGTTGAATCCTAGACTACTGGAAAACCGTGACCTGGTAAAATGCGTCCCGATTTGAGTCGGTAAGAACTGATATGGGTTTGAAGAACAATGTGGACAGTTCGAGCGAATGGTTTGGCTACCCAGAACACCCGTCATGAATCCCATCTGTCATTTATGGGACATAATCGGGTAGTCAGTTCGTGCACAAAAACCTGCATTGGCAACACTTTCGCAAGTATGGACGGCTATAGAGACAGCATAGCTCACTATTTGTGCAGGGGACTTGCTGTACTACGCCGGTCAAAAGGAGGTTTGAAGCGGTATTAGGATATATCCCATGGCTTCTGTTACCTCATTGTACATCCATTCGAATCTGCACACTGCATTCTGCCTTAGTCTACCTCTACAATTCTTACACCCCTGGAGGGCCTGAAAATGATGGGTAGTGAATCCATTGAAACGTTGCAACAAGACGACGACGCCACTCGGCTGATAACACGAGAAGATTTCACAGCTGAAATACGCCTAGAAAGCCTGCAATCACATATGATAATACTACATACTACCTCCTTCTTAGGTAAATGGAGCAAATCGGTTGGTTATTTTTTCATTTGGTGTAATCTACGGTGGGATTTATGGGACTTAAACAGGCACCATTAGTTCATGGGCGTTTTCTCTGAAAACCCCGACATAATTTTTTACTATATTTTCGCCGTCACCAGCGAACCAAAACGCAAGGCTTCCAAGAAGGCTATGCATAGCAAATGGCTGAAATATTGACGATGTATTCCTAAGATCCCGATCTCAAACAACGTTAATAATTTTCTTGTTATCTTCACCCGTCTCCAAGATACAGAGATTCAACCCTACTTCTACACATAAAATTCGTTATGAAGCGAAATCTAAATAATTAATAACCGCAACAAATTGCTTAAATTTTAACGATATGTTCTCTAGGAATTTATCTAGAAGAGCTATCCCCCAGTTTTCAAAAACTTTTATTCACTGTCAAGAAACACCACAAAAACTTTTTTTGCTACCAAAACCCAGCCGTGGAATACGAGAGGGCTATGTACAGCAAATGGCTGTAATTTTCACGATGTATTTCTGAGATATCGATCTCGAACAGCTTGGAAATTTTCTTTGTCTTTATCCGTTTCCGAGATACAGAGGTTTAAAGTTTCCCTATTTGTAAACGTAAAATACGCACGTAAAATCCGGTTTGAGGCGAAAACGTAGTATACAGAGTGACTTAGAACTCACAAATGTGCTGTGAAGTGTCTCCGTTGTCATCTGGTAACACCGTGCTGTAGTACTGAAGCACAAGGAAAATTTTTTTGCACTTAAAATTTGGTATGAGGTGTAAAGTTAGTAGTTTTGCATCTTTAAGTTTCACGTAAGTAAAGTATAAAACTCTTACTGACCAGTAAATTTCTTTTCATTTGAGTTACATGCCCTGTTGCAGCAGGGAAGAGAAGGGAACCAGCGGAAAAATGCTCCTATCGGAGCACAAAAAATGCGAATATGTTTCTGTTTTTTAAAAGAGTATGACTGAAAAAGTAAGTACCAGCTGCTTCATTCTACCTTCCTCAGCACCTTTAAAAATTTTCCAAAAAATTTTGGTGTACGATCACATTCCATCTTCTTTATGCTGAGAGAGAAGAAGTGGTAAAGGACGGAAAAGTAATAAACACTGAAAAATAGTAGACAGTGGTTGTGTTATAGAAAGAGCGAAGGAGATAATGGTAGGGTGAGAGAAACAGAGACACAGTGACAGTGGAAAATAGTTGACAGTGACAGAACAGTACTAGGAATAGAGAATACAGTGAAGGCGACAGTCGGGATTAGCCAAGCGGTCAAAGGCGCTGCAATCATGGACTGTGCGGTTGATCCCGGCGGAGGTGCGATTCCTCCCTCGGGCATGGGTGTGTGTGTTTGTCCTTAGGATAATTTAGGTTAAGTAGTGTGTAAGCTTAGGGACTGATGACCTTAGCAGTTAAGTCCCATAAGATTTCACACACATTTGAACATTTTTTTGAAGGCAACAGTGCCAGGGGGAGAGGGGGGGGGGGGAAGGAATAATGAGAATGAAAAAGTGGAAGTGGGTGAGAGTCAGTGATATTGAGAGACAGAGTATATGACAATGACAAAGAGGAAGAGAGACAGAGAGAGTAACAGTGAGAAGAGACAGCAATAGTAGGGAGGAACGAATGACACATTAGCAGTAAGAGGGAGACAGTAACAGTAAGAGGATACTTCAGTTGTAGAACAGAACGAAGGGAATTGTGGCTGTGACACAGAAGATAATGACAGACAGACACAAAGAGTTAATGACACTGAGTTGGGCTGAATGAGAGTGAGAAAGGGCAACTAGGAGTGGATGGGTATGAGCGATTTACTGCGATGGGCTAGTGGGTGTGAGTGAGTTGCAGGTAGGGGAGCTTGTGGGAGTTTGGGGTGAGTTTCATATTTAAAAAAGCACAGTTATACTTGCACAAAAATATTTGTTAAAAATTTTAAAGGTGCTGATGAAGGTAGAAGGAGGCAGCTGGTACCCGAATTTTCGGTCAGTCTTTCAAACAGGAACATATTCGCATTTTTTCTGCTCTGACAGGAGCATTTCTCTGCTGCTATATAAAAGATCTGGTGGACATTGTGAGCAGCAATCTGCCGCTGTTTGTTCATTACGTTTTGGTGTAAAGGAAGATGTAGTCGTTGAGTGACTGTAGGAGGATACAAGTTTACTTAGACAAACTTTCTACTTTCTGTGATGAATGGAAGTTAGCTCTCGTAGTAGTAATATCCATATTAATGAAGACGAGTAGGAGAAACAAGCCTGTAATATTCGAATACAGCATTAGTAGTGTGCTGCTTAACACATTAACACTGCAAAATGTTATGAAATAGAACGATCATGTAAGTATCTTAGTAGGGAAGGTGAGTGGTCGACTTCGGTTTATTGAGAGAATTTTAGGGTTGAGTTGAGAAGTTTGGGAGAAGAGACCGAACAGCTAGGTCATTGGTCTCATTGGATTAGGGAAGGATGGGGAAGGAAGTCGGCCATGCCCTTTCAAAGGAACCATCCCGGCATTTGCTTGGAGTGAATTAGGGAAATCACGAAAAACCTAAAGCAGGATGGCCGGACGCAGGATTGAACCGTCGTCTTCCCGAATGCGAGTCCAGTGTGCTAACCACTGCACCACCTCGCTCGGTGATACTTTTAAGGAAGTTTGTTTCATTTGTAAAGGAGATCACATATGGGACACTAGTGCGAGCCATCCTTGACTACTACTCGAGTGTTCGGGATCCGCACCAGGTCGGATTAAAGGAAGACATCGAAGCAATTCAGAGGCAGGGCTGCTATATTAGTTACCGGTAGGTTCGAACAACGTGCAAGTATTACGGAGAGGCTTCAGGAACTCAAATGTGAATCCCCGGATGGATGACAACGTTCTTTTCAAGAAACACTATTGAGAAAATTTAGGGAACCGGCACTTGAAGCTTACTGCGGAACGATACTACCACCACCGCCGCACATTTCTCTTAAGGTCCACGAAGATATAGAGTAGAGAAATTAGGGCATATAGATAGTAGTTTTTCCCTCACTCTATTTGTGGGTGGACAGGAAAGGAAATGATTAATAGAGGTGCAGGGTACCCTCCGCCACGCACCGTATGGTGGCATGCGGAATATGTACGTAGCTGTAGATGTACAAATACATCGCAAGTGGCACTCCCTACGGGTTTCTTCCCGTTCCATTCAAGTACGAATAAGTGCTTAAACGCCCCTGTGCGCGCTACAGTGAGTCTTATCTTGTCTTTGAGACCCCTACGGGAGCGATATGTAAGCAAATCCCCACTGAATACTGATTCTTGAAACTTGGTAAGTAGGCTTATACGGGAAAGTTTGCAGTTATCTTCAAGTATCTGCCAGTCTAGATTTCTCAGCATCTCCGTGGCGCTCTCTCACGGGCCAAACAAATCAGTGTCAGAAAGGGAAAGACCCCCATTAAGATAAAATAAATAACAGAAAGTTGCCTTCCGTAAAGTAAACGGAAACAAGCGAAAGAAACTGCGCACCCTTCAATTCCACGCTCTTACAGCCATCGTCTACAGACCTGGGTCCACAGTCGTGCTAACTAAAATACTGAAAATCGTGAATGCACTCAAAAAACGTGCATATTTTGATACCGTCAAAAAGCTGAGAATTTAATACATGATATTCTCAAATTTCGGACGAATGCTTTTCAAATTTCTCTTAACTGTAATTTCTTGAAAGCTACGCTAAAACGATGTACTAAGCATTCATGTAAATAGATTGTTATTACTATTTCACAGTCCACGTCCATGCCCAATAATCAGTGTAGATGTCTGTCATGCGCAGGACCCAGTTCGATTCTCGTTACCGGCAGGAAGTGGCGGCTCGCATAAATGCACTATGGAGCTGCGCTTGATATCATCGCTTACTTTAATAAGGCCTTTTTTTTAATTCTTAATTTATATTTGTACAATATATAGTCTTGAAGCGCAGTGTCAGTAATCATCCCCCAGTTTATGAAAAAGAGACGAGAACCTTTGCATGGAACCGTGCGCTTTACAGGTCCAGCTTCGTTGTTTTTGGCTGTTGTGCGCATGCGCATGTAGTGAGCTGTGAGTGACGAGGCACGGTCGCTCCAGCAAAGCCGAAACTGGCCAGGCGTCGCGGTGGAGGGTAGTTTTCTTTTTCTTTTTTCCCTCTGGATGTGGTGTGGTTAACCCTTTACCACTTTCTTAAACGATATAATATGTGAAATTAGGTTATTATCCTGCTCCCAGCTATTCTATTTGACTCCTTTTTCTCTTTCGTTCTTTCGTTTTACAGAACGGACTTTAATCCCCAAGATGAATTCGACTGTAAGTGAACTTCAGCACCTTGAGGTTTCACAACTGTCTCTCCATGAGTAAGCTACAGCTAAGAAGAGAGCTCGTACAACACATGATATTCAGATAACTAATCAGACATAAGCAACACGAAGAACACTATTCGTAGCTTTCATTCTGGATGGTACCAACTGAAAAGTTGGCTTTGTGGCTGTGAAGTAAAAAATGCACTGATTAGCTTTCCGTGTTTGCGGTTTGGAGGTGATATAACGTGGATAAAAGATGGTTTTGGAAACATAAACGAAATGGAAGGAGAAAGCGAAAAACGTAAGAAGTCAAAGAAGCGCATTGATAATGTAGCTTCAGTGTAACTTTTAGCATCCTTAACTATTAGGGAGAAACTTAGCGAGGCATGAAGACTTCCAATCAAAGAGCATAATACGCACAAAGGTTAAAAATAACAGTGAAATTTTGTTTGAGTTTCCACGAAGCAAAATGCAGTCTATTATTTTGGACTGCATTTTGCTTCGTGGAAACTCAAACTCCCTTGCTTGGACAGAATGAAGAATATGATTTAGTAAATGTGGGGATATGTAAAGAATTAGTAAATTTAGCGTCTATATAAGTTTCACTTTTGAAGAATCATTTAGAAACCAGTGCAGTCTTCAAAGTACTTTCTGAGACCATTCAGAATGACATAATTGAGTGCCTGCTACAAATATAACATGAGGAAATAAGAATGGTAAGTAGAAAAGCTTGTTCTGTAGCTGTCACGGATGATGGCAGACTCCAATTGTCCTTGTTCTACGGTACGCAATGAACTGAGAAATATTTGAACGTTTCCTTCGGGTGAGAGGGGAGAAAATCAAAGTACTAATGGTACGACGAAACGTATTTCAGAACAACTGGACATTATCTTTGAAGGAAATGAATAAAAACTGATACGGTAGCTCTGAACTTTGATGGTGCAAATGTCACGAAAGGCAAAAAAGTAGCAGTTCAAGCAACAATAAAAGCAGTTTATGGTAATACGCATTTCATTTACTGCAGTGCACAACTACTTAATTTAATAATGAGAAATGCAGTAAGTATTACACGAAACGCAGGACTATTTTTCTCTTATTATTCTGACTATTCCAACATTCTTCTCAAGATCACCGCAACATGCGTCCATTTTCAAGAAACATGGATTTCAGCATTCTACATCCATGGTCTTCAAGGTGATACTTCAACACACGGACCATAAACAGAAATCACGAAAATCTACAACCTTTAAAAATCTGCCTTACTGAAATTCAGTCAATATCAAATACAGATCAACCAATGCAGAAGTAACAAAAGTTTTAAAATAACTGACCGATGATAATTTCAAGTTTAGGTGAAAGCTTTCTCATTAAATTTTTGCCTTATGTTGAAATAATTTACAACCAAATGCAATATCAAGAAATTAGTGTGTTTAAAGTTAATTTAAAAACTGTTTTTTTATTATGAGTCTCAGAATACTGTGAGAATTCTTGAAAGACATTCATGACAGAAGTTCAAAAAGTGTGATTATTTATGTTGATATAATGGACAGATATTGTTCCACCAAACACTTAGTAGCTCCTACATTGTTCAACAAGAAATGCTCCAGTAGTTTAGAGAGTCAACATCCTACACAAGATATAATGCTCACCGTTGATGCGCGTGTCTCATGGTTGACAAAGAAAGCTTGAAACTGACTTAAAAGTAATGTGTTGTAGGTCTGTTATTCCTGAATATTGTACATTAAATGAGCTCCTGCAATTTATCTTGGAAAATAATCTAGCGATATTCTTAGTGATATTAAGAAACTGTAAAAATCCTCTTGACAGTTTCCATGACTACATCAGAGGCAGAACGCTGCTTTTCGACAATGAAAAGAATAAAAACTTTTCTAGGTAGCAGCATGAATTCTGAAAGGCTAAATGCTGTTGCAGTGTTGCCAATAGAGAAAAATTTCCTCAATTGTCATCCAGAGATCAAGAAGATAATTATTGAAATAACTTAAAATTAACTTATAAATAAACTGCTTCCAGTCCACCACAGATGCTATAGATACTGTAGTTTTATTCTGGTATCTGTTACCACAACACGAACATCTTCAGGTATCCAGCATACAGTGGACATTAAATACAATTGTAATTGTGATACATTGCAATCTTATAGTGTACAAATTATGATCATAGATTACAATAAACAGGCGTAAGTAGTAACATTATGTGATCGTACAAGTTGAAGTCAAGTTCTTACTTACCAGTAACATTCGTTATGGTGTGGTGCAAGAGTTTATCACATTATATACGATGTTCGTTCCACAAACCTATAGTGAGGAGATCACCGAGCATGTGGAACATTTCATAAAAACAAAATTAAATAATGCATGAAACTTCCTGGCAGACCAAAACCGTGCGCCCGACCGAGACTCGAACTCGGGACCTTTGCCTTTCGCGGGCAAGCGCTCCACCAACTGAGCCACCGAAGCACAACTCACGCCCGGTACTCACAGCTTTACTTCTGCCAGTACCTCGTCTCCTACCTTCCAAACTTTACAGAAGCTCTCCTGCGAACCTTACAGAACTAGCACTCCTGAAAGAAAGGATATTGCGGAGACATGGCTTAGCCACAGCCTGGGGGATGTTTCCAGAATGAGATTTTCACTCTGCAGCGGAGTGTGCGCTGATATGAAACTTCCTGGCAGACCAAAACTGTGAGGAGAGCTTCTGTAAAGTTTGGAAGGTAGGAGACGAGGTACTGGCAGAAGTAAAGCTGTGAGTACCGGGCGTGAGTCGTGCTTCGGTGGCTCAGTTGGTGGAGCGCTTGCCCGCCAAGGGCAAAGGTCCCGCGTTCGAGTCTCGGTCGGGCGCACAGTTTTGGTCTGCCAGGAAGTTTCATATCAGCGCACACTCCGCTGCAGAGTGAAAATCTCATTCTGGTTAAATAATGCATGGTTACAAAATAACTTTTATGTTATTATTCCTTCCACGTATCCTAAGTTATGTGGTCTACAAGGATTCGAAATAAGGCAAAATTTATATTTATTCATTTATACATTAATTAAAAACCTTGGCACAAACATTTCAATGTACACATACTAAGTACAGGTTGTGCATAAAGTCAGGGAACACTTTCAATTATTTATTGCACAAGAATAAACATTGTACAGACTTCATACATATTGCAGTTTGAAGAGAAACTCTGAAAGTTTTTTTTTTCTTTTTACAAACATTCGATATGCGAACCATGAGTGACACGGCAGACGTCAATATGGTAATCGAATTCTTGCCATACCCGTCCCAGCATGGCATCGTCGACCGTGGCAGTCGCTTCCCGTATTCTCTCTCGGAGCTCTGCTACATCACACGGGAGAGGCGGCACATACACCACATTTTTAATGTGTTCCCACAGAAAAAAGTCACTGGGAGTGAGATCTGGTGATCGGGGAGGCCATTTCGTGAAACAGCTGCCCCCCTCAGTAGCACGGCCGATCCATCGATGCGGCAGCTCCGTGTTCAGGTACCCACGAACTTCACGATGAAAATGGGGTGGAGCCCCATCCTGCTGAAAGATGAACGGAGAGACCAATTGAATTTGAGGCATCAGCCATTGCTGCAACATGTCCAAGTAGGAATATCCAATGACAGTGCTCTCGGCGAAGAAGAATGGCCCGTACAGTTTTCCACGTGACAAGGCATAAAAAATATTTACCTTTGGGGAATTATGTTCTAATTCAGTGTGTTCATGTGGATGCTTTGTAGCCCAGATTCGACAATTATGCCTGCTCACTTTCCCATTAGTGTGAAAAATGGCTTCGTCGATAAAAATTAAGAGATCAACAGTGCCATCCCCATCCTCATTCAATTGTTGAAACGGCGAACAAAACTCAAAACGCTTGTCTTTGTTATCGTCATTGAGCTTCTGCACTAGCTCCAATTTGAATGGTTTCATAGACAGCTTCTGTAGAGGGGCTTTCCACACTATCATTGGAGCCATTTCGAGGTCACGGGATGCACGACGCACCGATTTCTTTGGACTCCTTATGAATGTCTATCGTTTTGTGGGCACAAGCAAGCCGTAGTAACGAATTTGTTGTTCTAGTGGTAAATGGCCATCCTTGTTGGTGGATTCTTACCGTACTTGATTCTAAACATCCGTTGAACAGCTGTAGCACACTTGTTTTTGTCGAACTCCAACACACAGAAAGCTCGCTGCGCCGATCCTAGTGGCCGTGCGGTTCTAGGCGCTACAGTCTGGAACCGAGCAGGTTCGAATCCTGCCTCGGGCATGGATGTGTGTGATGTCCTTAGGTTAGTTAGGTTTAATTAGTTCTAAGTTCTAGGCGACTGATGACCTTAGAAGTTAAGTTGCATAGTGCTCAGAGCCATTTGAACCAAGCTCGCTCCGCACCTGAACTCGACATGTTTGCGACTAGCACTTGCTATCGGAAAATTACAAAACTACGCTGTGGCGGTATACATAAAAAAAAAACTTTCAGGGTTTCTCTTCAAAATGATCATGTATGATACCTGTACAATGTTTGGTTCTTGTACAATAAATAATAGGAAGTGTTCCCGAACTTTATGTACACCATGTACATAAGATAACTGAGAAACTACGTAGCCAAGTATCGTTAACAGCAAAAACAGTTTACAAGGTTTACTTGTAATGACTGAATTACTGTATCGAAGGCTTGCCGGAGTAAGCAGCCACTTTATGTGATATAATTAATAGTAAGTACATTAATTAATCTTAATAAGAAAGTCATCAATGGCCTGGCGAGCTGTTGATTCATCGTTCTAGAAAAAAGAAAGGATTAAAAAGTTTTAGTAAAAATGACATTCTTTTATTTCGTCCGTCGATGCAGCTATATCAGCAGTGGAATTCGAGGGCAGGTAGATCCTTTTAAAGTAAAGTTGTCATCAACCCGAAGATTGACTTGAACATCACAGTAGTTTGCTACACATGATCCTATTGGAGGTCGTACGGCATTGCCTTCCTTCGACTTCTGAACTGACTTACCAGCCAGTTATAGCGAGGACTCCAAACGGCGGCGTATCTCAGCATTTTTCATATTAACAGGCTTTTCCAGAGGTCAAATATATGATAAGTGGCATTAAAAACCTAACAGTGACCGGGAATCGAACAGGTGATCTTTGGATTTACAGTCTGGCACTTTAACACTTTTTCTTTTCCTCCAGAGGATGGCGAACCCCCTGACCGAACGTGCTGATCTACGGCACTGGGAGCACTGAGACACTGACACGTTGATGTCCGTCAGAAACGTAAAACCTAAAAATAACTCTAACAGATAACTCCATCACGACTGATATTTTCATGTTGCAATAACGGCAAATCTTGTTGCGTGATGAGCTGACCTTCTGGCACCGTAAAACACATGCAAAGCCATTAAAATACAACTGATCTACATAAAATAACTCGTATACATAAGTGATCTATAAATATATCTATGATAAAAAGTGTGTATCTACATATGCAAGTAATGCAATTATGATACAACTGGCCACGATTGCAAATGTGTAACATTTTACAAAAGTTACTTATTGCATACACAATAGGATTACACTCTATCTCCATACTTATGACACATGGGAATGTATAGTGAAGTAGGTTGTCATGCCTAAAAATTCAGTAGCGCTGTGCATCAAAAAATTCACTTTTTACAATCGACCTTATTAGCATATTCCTCGTTAAGAATAACGGATGTGATACCATTATTGAACAAGTCTCTGTAGAACACAGTTTCATGTTGCTATGTAGCGACAGGAAGTGAGGGGAAATACACTCCTGGAAATTGAAATAAGAACACCGTGAATTCATCGTCCCAGGAAGGGGAAACTTTATTGAGACATTCCTGGGGTCAGATACATCACATGATCACACTCACAGAACCACAGGCACATAGACACAGGCAACAGAGCATGCACAATGTCGGCACTAGTACAGTGTATATCCACCTTTCGCAGCAATGCAGGCTGCTATTCTCCCATGGAGACGATCGTAGAGATGCTGGATGTAGTCCTGTGGAACGGCTTGCCATGCCATTTCCACCTGGCGCCTCAGTTGGACCAGCGTTCGTGCTGGACGTGCAGACCGCGTGAGACGACGCTTCATCCAGTCCCAAACATGCTCAATGGGGGACAGATCCGGAGATCTTGCTGGCCAGGGTAGTTGACTTACACCTTCTAGAGCACGTTGGGTGGCACGGGATACATGCGGACGTGCATTGTCCTGTTGGAACAGCAAGTTCCCTTGCCGGTCTAGGAATGGTAGAACGATGGGTTCGATGACGGTTTGGATGTACCGTGCACTATTCAGTGTCCCCTCGACGATCACCAGTGGTGTACGGCCAGTGTAGGAGATCGCTCCCCACACCATGATGCCGGGTGTTGGCCCTGTGTGCCTCGGTCGTATGCAGTCCTGATTGTGGCGCTCACCTGCACGGCGCCAAACACGCATACGACCATCATTGGCACCAAGGCAGAAGCGACTCTCATTGCTGAAGACGACACGTCTCCATTCGTCCCTCCATTCACGCCTGTCGCGACACCACTGGAGGCGGGCTGCACGATGTTGGGGCGTGAGCGGAAGACGGCCTAACGGTGTGCGGGACCGTAGCCCAGCTTCATGGAGACGGTTGCGAATGGTCCTCGCCGATACCCCAGGAGCAACAGTGTCCCTAATTTGCTGGGAAGTGGCGGTGCGGTCCCCTACGGCACTGCGTAGGATCCTACGGTCTTGGCGTGCATCCGTGCGTCGCTGCGGTCCGGTCCCAGGTCGACGGGCACGTGCACCTTCCGCCGACCACTGGCGACAACATCGATGTACTGTGGAGACCTCACGCCCCACGTGTTGAGCAATTCGGCGGTACGTCCACCCGGCCTCCCACATGCCCACTATACGCCCTCGCTCAAAGTCCGTCAACTGCACATACGGTTCACGTCCACGCTGTCGCGGCATGCTACCAGTGTTAAAGACTGCGATGGAGCTCCGTATGCCACGGCAAACTGGCTGACACTGACGGCGGCGGTGCACAAATGCTGCGCAGCTAGCGCCATTCGACGGCCAACACCGCGGTTCCTGGTGTGTCCGCTGTGCCGTGCGTGTGATCATTGCTTGTACAGCCCTCTCGCAGTGTCCGGAGCAAGTATGGTGGGTCTGACACACCGGTGTCAATGTGTTCTTTTTTCCATTTCCAGGAGTGTATTAATATGGCTTCCAGTTCACGTGCCAAGCATTTACATTTGTTCCTTTTTTGTATTTTAACAGTGTTGCGTTGCACCGGTAGTGAAATGAAACAATTAGCAGGTATGGTAGACAGTAATGAGTTTATTTATGAATTATTTACTTACATTGGAGCACGACATTCATAATATTAACTGTTGTCAAGTTTCGAGATAATGGTCTGGAATGCAAATGACGCTTTGCTGCATCCCAAATATTTGCTGGAATCTGGGACGGGACTTTGGACAGACCAGTCCAATGAATCGAACTGATTCTCACCCAGAAACAACACAACGGTTCTCGATTTGTTGGCGTGAGCATTATCATGCGGACAGACACAATATCCAAGTCCAAACTTTTCCCACAACAGGAAAAGTAAAAAATTGCCTCAAATGATTTCAAACATCTCTGTGTTCCATTTGCCATCGACCAAAACTACTGGACCTTCCTCAAATCAGGGGAAAGAGGCAAAGCATCCACAAAGTCCTTACACGTAGCTCTTACGTTAGTGCCACATCTTATCCTGTGACTCGTCGCTACATAAAACCTTCTTTCACTGCTTCACGGACAAATGTCAGCGTTTTTCACGAATTTGAGCGACGTCGCGCATTTGTTCTTGTGATCAGTGACCTTTAGGCAGCAGTACAACCATGAAACCCGCCGTATCTCCTCTCGGCGGATTGTTCTGTCGCTGACCTGCTAGTGAGGTCCTATACAAGAACAGACAGCTGTGTGTGTATATTCAACTGATGTAGAGAAAAATAGTCATTCGCGGCAGTAGGAGGCATTGGTCTTGTGCAATCCAACGGTATTCAGACGATAGCAATGGAAGAGTTAATGAGGAATGGATTGTTTGGAAATCTTTCCGAAGCGTAAAGTAATCCAACATTAAACATCGAATAGGAACATAGCATAGATGTGTGTAGACTACTACTACTACACGTTAAGAATACTAATGCAGAATAGGATACCTTAATGTTAAATCACGAATGGCAGATGTTTCCAGGTGATCACGTTAAAAGTGTAAATAGTGTACATACTAACATATGATAATGTTCTCAATATACATAATCGATTTATCAGAGAGCATCAGTAGGACTAATAGGATGTTCGCTGCCGATGCTGTCGTCTGCAGGTAACTGTCGTCGTTGGAAGAGCGTAACGAAATGCAGAAAGGCTTAGTCACAATTTCCACTTGCAGTAATAAATGTAAGTTCTCTTTAAATTCGGATTAACGCAAGTTCATGTCCACAGCAAACATAAAGATGTAAAGACAGCGTCTGATATGAAGTTTTTTATTGCCTTGTCCGTACGTATGTACACTGGATTACTAGTTTCAACAGGAGGCAGATCCATAGAGTACAGAACTCTGTAGATCTGAAGACGTTTTTCCGCATTCACACGGAACTTGTTACACTCCCGCATTTTTGAGACGTGGGTCGTCTTTCACTGTCCCTACTACAGCTCGTATATTGGCTGGCCAGCGGAAAACTGGTATTATGTGGTTTTTTCGTAGCACTTTTTCCTATTTTTCAAGATACATTGCCAGCAAACAGTACTAAAGCGGTCTTCTTATCATCTTAGTTTCCGTCCTCCGTGTCGTTTTCGGGGCCCTTGCGTCGCAGGGCCGGCCGAACCTGTCGGTTGCTGTAGCGTTCTCGCGAAAAACGGATTGCTGGTGCCACAGTTCTGCCCTCAGACTACGTTCCTCTGAAATATAGTATGCCCTGTGTGATGTCCTCTAGTTTTTGCCTCGAAGGTTTACCTGAAGTTGTAGTGTCAGACAACGGACCTCAGTCCACGTCAAATGAATTTGAAACATTCTGTGAACGCAATGGCATACAGCATCTAACTAGTGCAACGTTCCATCCACAGTCAAATGGCGAAGTTTTGTCAGAACATTCAAGCAGCAGATGGACAAACTTCGCTCCGCACACACGAGGGATCAACCCTTGCAACTATTTCTCGCCTCCTATCGTTCGCACTCACGAGATGGACCATCGCCGGCGGAATTGCTTCACGGCCTCCGCCATCGGACACTGCTCCACCTGCTCCACCCTCCTCAGCATCCGGCGCCGAAGGAAGGCCGCAAGTATCTCTTCGCGCCGCATGGTATTGTCTTTTACATGGTTTTTTACCGGCAGCAGACGGTGGGTGCGAGGCGCGATCGTCAGTCGACTTGGCGCTTGCATGTATCTTATTTCAGGTCCAGATGGCTTGCAGCGCCGACATCAGAATCAACTTCGCCTCTGTCATGTGCACGATAATCTTTCATTGTCTCTTCCCCCAGATTTACGGATACCGAGGACAGCGGGGCAACAGCAGCCGCCAGGGGGTGTCATCACGACACCGCGGAACGACCCTATGGAGACGAGCCATCGCCTCCTCCGCCTCTCTCATCCCATCCTCGTCGCCAATGTGGTATCCTGCCCTCTCGTGTAATATAGGGTGCCTAAGATGCTGCTTTCTCGGATAGTTGAACAACAATTTAAGCAAATCACATTAATGGTTTTTATTACAGTAAAGTACACTACTAGCCATTAAAATTGCTACACCACGAAGATGACGTGTTACAGACTCGAAAATAGCCGACAGGAGGACATGCTGTGATATGCAAATGATTAACTTTTCAGAGCATTCACACAAGGTTCGCGCCGGTGGCGACACCTACAACGTGCTGACATGAGGAAAGTTTCCAACCGGTTTCTCATACACAAACAGCAATTGACCGGCGTTGCCTGGTGAAACGTTATTGTGATGCCTCGTGTAAGGCGGAGAAATGCGTACCATCACGTTTCCGACTTTGATGAAGGTCGGATTGTAGCATATCACGATTGCGGTTTATCGTATCGTGACATTGCTGCTCACGTTGATCGAGATCCAATGACTGTTAGCAGAATATGGAATCGGTGGTTTCAGGAGGGTAATACGGAACGCCTTGCTGGATCCCAACGGCCTCGTATCACTAGCAGTCGAGATGACAGGCAGTTTATCCGCATGGCTGTAACGGATCGTGCAGCCACATCTCGACCCCTGAGTCAACAGATGGGGACGTTTGCAAGACAACGACCATCTGCACGAACAGTTAGACGACGTTTGTAGCAGCATGGACTATCAGCTCGTAGACCATGGCTGCGGTTACCCTTGACGCTGCATCACAGACAGGAGCGCCTGCGATGGTGTACTCAACGACGAACCTGGGTGCACGAATAGCAAAACGTCATTTTTTCGAATGAATCCAGGTTCTGTTTACAGCATCATGATGGTCGCATCAATGTTTGGCGACATCGCGGTGAACGCACACTGGAAGCGTGTATTCGTCATCGTCATACTGGCGTATCACCTGGTATGATGGTATGGGGTGCCATTGGTTACACGTCTCGGTCGCCTCTTGTTCGCACTGACGGCACTTTGTACAGTGGAGGGTTCATTTCAGATGTGTTACTACCCGTGGCTCTACCCTTCATTCGATCCCTGCGAAACCCTACATTTCAGCAGGATAACGCACGACCGCATGTTGCAGGTCCTGTACGGGCATTTCTGGATACAGAAATAGTTCGACTGTTGCCCTGGCCAGCACATTCTCCAGATCTCTCACCAATTGAAAACGTCTGGTCAATGGTGGCCGAGCTACTGGCTCGTCACAATACGCCAGTCACTACTCTTGATGAACTGTGGTATCGTGTTGAAGCTGCACTGGCAACTGTACCTGTACACGCCATCCAAGCTCTGTTGGACTCAATGCCCAGGTGCATCAAGGCCGTTATTACGGCCAGAGGTGGTTGTTCTGGGTACTGATTTCTCAGTACCTATGCACCCAAATTACGGAAAATGTAATCACATGTCAGTTCTAGTATAATATATTTGTCCAATGAATACCAGTTTATCATCTGCATTTCTTCTTGGTGTAGCAATTTTAATGGCCAGTAGTGTACAATGTCCAATCAAGTTAATCACTCAAGTTAATATCGATCACAAATCACGGCTCTTCTAGTGCCTGGTTCACTAGTGCGACTCTTCTAGTCCTCTGCTCTAGTGCCTCTGTTCTAGTGCCTGGTTTCTAGTGCGTCTCTTCTAGTGCGTGGTTTCTAGTCCGCGTCTTCTAGTAAGGGTCTGCTATTCCGGCATAGCTAATGCCGCCGAGGCTAGGCGGCGCGTCGGTTTTATTAACTTCGTGTAGATGCCGCTCCTGTCGTAGTTTCGTCCTAGTCAGCGTGCTATTGGCTGACGTCGTCTAACAACCCTCTCTGCGGGGGATGGTGGCAGCTGATGGCATGGAGATGTAAATCCGTATGAGTTGGCTTTCAGTGTAGACTGTTGCCAAGCAAGCCGTCGGGCGTATGCTAAACCAGGATGTCGAGAAAAGAAAGTTTGCCTCTTTTCCTATTTCCGAGGAAAAATGAATTTTTCATGGAATGAATTCAGATGTTCTAGGAATTTCTGTTGTGTTTTGGGTCCGTGTGGCCAGATGACAAAAGTGTCGTCGATATACCGAAAGAAACAAACATGTTTTAGTTCAGCGGTTTCCAGTGCTCTGTCCTGGAAATTCTCCGTGAACAAATTTGCTATAACGAGAGTGGGCTGCCCATGGGTACATCAGTAGTCTGCTCATAGTATTGTCAACTGAAAATAAAACAGGTCGATGTCAGAACGTGTCTAAAAACTGTGTTGGCTCAGTACTGAACTTGTCGTTGATTAGTTTTATGGAGTCTTCCAAAGGGAAATGTTGATGCAGACATGTGCGAAAGTAGCTTCATCAATGGACAGTATGAATAAATGAGCAATAATCCATCGACGCAATTCCTTTCGTCGAACTTAATCGCGTATTGCTCCTAGTGATAATAGAAGAAATACAAAGCCTGTTGACGCAAAAATCACCATGGTTACATAAATTGGTGAATTTTACAATGTAATTTGACAAACATGCAATTTTGACATTGTTTCTTAAGAGAGAATTAGTGGACACAAAGCAGCTTCAAGCACAAACAGCAGAAAGACGTTGAATATGTCGTATTATGCCACTTTTTATGACTTCGAACGTTCTGAAACAAACGAAATGTAGACCAGCATAAAATACAACAGGACAGACGTTTGGTCTTAACTGCACGATGAAATGGTTCAAAATGGCTCTGAGCACTATGGGACTTAACATCTATGATCATCAGTCCCCTATAACTTAGAACTATTTAAACCTAACTAACCTAAGGACATCACACAACACCCAGTCATCACGAGGCAGAGAAAATCCCTGACCCCGCCGGGAATCGAACCCGGGACGCACGATGAAATCTAACGATGTCTGCAGGCAACTACGGTCAGTGGCGGATTAAAAAATTTTGCATCCCTGGGCTCACCATGTTATATGCGCCCCCTCCCCCCCAAAAATGTTTTTAAATAACAACTATTACCCTATCACTTCACAACTGCCGTTTTCGGTGGGAGCGCTGTCAGCTGTTTCCGTACTCTGCTATTCGTTGTTCTGAAGGACGCGTCAGCGGTCTAGTCGCGCTCAATCAAAATGTAATATGGTTCCTGAACTGTACTTGGTGTACGGCAGCGGATAAAACACGCTTACAACTGCATTGTTTTAACACTTTCTTCTGTCGAAAGACAACAGAAACGAAAGCTCTTTCTATCGGTATTAGCAAAGCTTTTACTTATTTATTGACAGAACTGACCTACGTTATTTATTAACACTTTTTCATCTTAGCGTACTCCCCGATAACGTATATTTCCGCGATAACTACACACTTCAGCAGACGCCAAGAATACGCATGAATTGTGATATACTACCGTATCAGTATGACTTGACTGTACAGCGCCGAGCGGCCTAGGTCATTCGGGTATTATACGAGGGTTGCCCAGTAAATAATGCCCCATATTTTTTTTCTCCAGAAGTATTTATTCCACAACAATCAAATTTACATATGTGAAAGACTGATGTTTTGTTTACTTGCTTTATTTTGCCACATAATCTCCTTCAAGTTTGACGGCCTTTTTCCAGCGAGACACAAGAGCGTGTATTCCCTGCCGGTAAAAATCTTTACTCTGCCTACGGAGCCAGGTTGTCACTTCGTGAATCATTTCTTCGTCATCGGCAAAACGTCTTCCACGAATGAAATTCTTCATTGGCCCAAACAAGTGAAAGTCTGAAGGAGCCAAATCGGGGCTGTGGGGTGGATGGGGTAACACTATCCAACCCAGTTTCGCGATGTGTTCACAAGTCCTCAAACTTGTGTGAGGACGAGCGTTATCATGCTGAATCAAAACATCCTGTGGATTAACATGACGCCCAAGGCGCCGGAAGCGCTGCTTAAGTTTGTCTAATGTTTTGACATAAGCCTCTGAATTAATGGTACTGCCTTTTGGCATCACATCAATGAGAATTACGCCCTCGCAATCCCAAAACACAGTCATCATGACTTTTCCGGCTGAAGGACCTGTTTTGAATTTTTTCTTCTGTGGAGAATAAGCATGACGCCATTCCATCGATTGTCTTTTTGTTTCGGGCTCAAAATGATGCACCCAAGTTTCATCACCTGTCACAATCCGTGACAAAAAGGCCTCCCCGTCAACGTGAAAGCGTCGCAGCAAATCGAAAGAAATGTCTTTTCTTTGGGATTTGTGATCGACAGTAAGACACCGAGGAACCCATCTTGCACACACTTTTGAGTATCCAAGCTGATTGATAATCACATCCACACTTCCTTTGCTTACTGACAACTCCAGTGCCAATTGTCGAGTCGTAATGCGTCGATCCCGTCGAATGAGAACATCAGCCCGCTGCAACATGTCAGGCGTGACAGCCGTGGGAGGCCTTCCCGACCGCGGCAAATCTCGGAGCTCCGCAGCACCGCCCTCTGATGCTTTCACCCTCTGTGCCCAGCGACCAACAGTACTCCTATCGACTGCAGATGTTCCGTAGACGTTGCACAAGCGTTTATGGATATTGCCCACGGTTTCTTCAGAAATTCAATCACTGCACGTTGTTTCTGACGGATGTCACTTGCAGACGCCATTTTAGAACATTCCTACACCACCGCTCTCTGTCGGAGGAAATTGAAACTTTGCGTACACACGCGGGAAACTTCAAATAACTCGCACCTAAAGTTTCACATTTCTAATATTTTTTATTTCGGAGAAAAAAAATATGGGGCATTATTTACTGGGCAACCCTCGTAGTATTGTCGGGCGCCTTCGGTCAAGTCTGCACGTAAACGAGGTTTAGTTCCGCGTTCTGCCATTGGCAATTGTAAAATAAACAGGTAATACGTAGTTTGTAAAGCTAATGAATGTGCTCTAAGTTATAATAAAAATCACATTATAATCTTAAATTTTTAAAACTAATATGAATAAACAAGTTCACCAGCCAGCAAAGTTTGCGTCTGGCTTTGACAGCAGAAAACTCGTTGATCATATCTTCATAGTTCAGACGTTATCAGTTAGATGGTCGGCTTCGATGTGAAGAATGGAAAAGGCGTTCAATCTCTCCTCAGACAACGTAGAACTTAGGTAAGATTTTAGTCTTTTAAGAGCCGGAAACGAGGGTCCTGCTGAACAATTTGTGTCATACATATAAATATTCTAAGAGCAATGTCAACATTCGGAAACACGAACTGTAACCTCTCTTTTCGTAAAAATTTACTCATTTCGACTGGTATATCACTAATCTCAGAAGATTTCTAAAGTTTCGCGAAATGTACACATTCACTAGGGAAGGAAGGCTCTAAATCTGTGTCATATGACGCTTGGAGTTTTGCTGCACGTTCAGCAATATCGTCAGATGAACTGTTCTTAAGGTTACAGAAAACTGTGAAGAAGTCCAACAGTGTTCTGTACCTTTCCTTCCTCCTCACTAATTCGGCGTACAAGTTTTCGAGTACTGGGAGAAATGTTTCGACTCTAAATTTTTCCCTTCCAGTCAGAAAAACTTCTTCAGAGTTCGCTTCTTCGTCATCATGAAGTTTGCGTTTTCGTGATCTTTTATAGGTGCATTAATAGTCTATATCAGTCACAATCTCCACGCATTTATTTTCATAATAGTCGAATATGCTACGAATAGATGCAATAAATTCTACAAGTTCAAAAATGGTTCAAATGGCTCTGAGCACTATGGGACTCAACTGCTGTGGTCATAAGTCCCCTAGAACTTAGAACTACTTAAACCTAACTAACCTAAGGACATCACACACATCCATGCCCGAGGCAGGATTCGAACCTGCGACCGTAGCAGTCGCACGATTCCGGACTGCGCGCCTAGAACCGCGAGACCACCGCGGCCGGCAATTCTACAAGTAATCCATATAATTCATGCACTATTTTGGTATCAATATTTACACTTTGCAGTTTCAGATTTACACTATTAAATCTCTGGAGTATGTCCTTCTAAACTGTCATCATGAATACTGTTTCTAGTCTGCTGAGCTGATTCAATAAAGCTGAAGCCTCATTTCGCGCAAGTGATTTTCCAAATGTATTATTAGCAATATGTGTGAGGGCATTGATGACGAGCTCGCAGTTTTCATATAGACTTACACACGCTTCCTCTCTTGCTGACCAACGCGTTTTTGATAAACTTTTTACCGTTTTGCTTCCTGGTTTCGTGAAAGAAAGAAGTTTATCCCAGCGCTGTGTACAAGCAGAGAAAAAATTTTAAAGGTTTTGTACTATATTGAAAAATGAACATGCTTTCCGACAACAACTTGCAGCACTAGTGTCAACTAAATTCAAAGAATGTGCTGCACAAGGCATATAATGCGCTTTCTGATATCGTTCTTTAATGCATGCCTGCCAACCAGTGTATTTTTCTGGCATGTTGTTTCCGTTGTCATATGGCTAGCCTCTACAGTCAGTAATATCAATGGAATTTGTAGACAGGACTTTTAGTACGACTTCAGCTAAGTTTTCAGACTTGTGTCCTGGGTTTGGTGAAAACAGAAGGAAACGTCAACAGGTTCACCATTCTCGTCAACATATCTTAATACGAAAAATAATTGATCACTATGTGAAATTTCCTCAGTATAATCTGCTATTATAGAGAAATATTTGGCCTGTTTTATTTCACTTACGATAATTCTTTTTATTCGTTCAGAAAGAAGCTCTATTATTTCATCACAAATTGTTGAAGAAAGATAACTTTTACTTCCCTGCCCTGGATTTCCATATGTGCTCTGCGAGAAAAGGATCAAATTCAGCTATAATTCAAGAGACATCATAAATTGGCCATTATGTAATGAATGGAATCTTTCAACGTGTCCATGTAGGGGAAGTCCACGACTTATAAGCTTCTTCACTACTGCAAACACCCTTTTCAACACACTGTTGTTCCAAGTGACTTTTTTCTTGTTAAGAGTGATAACTCAGAATTCTTGTGTTCAAGTGAATTCTCATGATGAGATAAGATATTAGAAACATTTTTCCAATCTGCAATAGCATTAGTAGCAATCGCGGCCCTACCTCCGAACAATTTACATGGTGCACAAAAACCAGCACCGGTGCTACAGGAGTAGACTAGAAAATCACGCAAAGTTGATTCAGCATTTAAAAATTTACGGTAAAATACATTTTTGTTCAAATACCTGGTTTTATCGTCTATTGATCTTCTTGAATTAGAAAAATCACCGTTACAATCTGGATTAATGCCACGTTGCAAGAAAATGTCGATTGTTGATTCATTGACACAACATTATGGAGGATCATCACTAACGAGTTTTTTTTTTTTTTTTTTTTTTTGCTAAGTCTGACTTAACGTTTAGTTTTTCGTGAAACTCGAAATCAGGAACAATTTGCTTTTCTTCATTTGTAACTTTTGTTTCGTATGTATTTACTTCTTTTACAACAGCTGCAGTACCAGAAATATCATCTGTAGTACTTTAACTCAAAGTCGAACCAGCAACATTTTTTGCGAAAAATGTATCTACTCTGCCAAGCGTTTTTAGAACATTGGCTTCTCGTTCTCGCCTTTCCCTCGATAATTTCCCAAATGCCGCCCCACTTAATTTTGCACATTTGATTTTTTTCACTATTATTCATGTTAAGGCATTTACAAAATTGTCAACCAGCAGTCACAAGAAACGAAAAAAAATTGGAAAAGGAAAGAAAGTAAGACTGTATCCAGTTCCAATCGTACTACACCGCACATGAGCACACAGCTTTTTAATTTAAACACGGCACACGAGCACCAAGCTAACTTTAAACACGGAGCGATGAACTGACCAACTCGGATTACTCGACGTAACTGTGCTATGAAAGAACGACAATGCAGAATAATTTAATTTAATTGTCGCCTGTTTCTCTGTAGTCGGTGAACAGCAGAAGCACACCTGCCGGCTGGAATTGGTCTCGTAAAGAAAACGGGGCAGTCTCTTTTTTGACTTCTGTTTCCCGCGTCGCCGGAATTTTAGCTGGAGCGCAAATATGTTCTGAATATTCTTTACACTGATTTTCTAATTTAAAAAGCAAATAGTTTTTGCAGTTTTTTGCAGTGTGGTGTGCTATATCCATCCTTATCCCACTTATTCTTATAACATTTTAGCGGTTCCTGTTGGCAGTTGATATGGTGTGTTGCCATTTGTGTGAACACTGCTGTTATGTTTACACGCAAATGCACCTTTTGTTCCAACATGAAATAAAAATAGCCTTTCCTCGAAGAAAAAAGCTTAGTGAAGAAGTTTAAAATTTGCAATGCCACGTACTATTCGGTTGCACAGAGTGGGAAATTTGATATTGTGCAGGCTGCAGCGCAATAAATGAGACAAACGAAATTTGGTTTCTTCTTCTTTTTTCGCCAGAAAAAGTAACTAAGTAAATAAATAAATAAAATTTTTAAACTGTTGTAAAGTGTATTTCACACATTATTAGATGTTCTGCTTATGTTCTTTTCGTAAAAACATGTGTTTAAAAATGTAAAACATTCCCAGTATCAACATGTTCTGTTAAACGGGTGTCATTAGATCAAAGCCCAAATATTGAAGGCCACAGAGTTTTCACATTAATTACAGTAATGGAGGGCTGACTTGATACTTCCCCGTAATTTCTACAAGAAATTTAAATAGAATCGGGTTTTACATACTGAGGCCCACACATGTTACAGTATTTAAGAAACTGCTGATTAGTTTATCACAGCTTTTCAGGGGTCCGGGTATTTTCACGGGGAAAATATGGTCGGGTTAAGTAGAAGCCGACAACATTCTCAGAATAATAACGTTTCAAACATTATATTGTAGATTGCCGTCCTGACAGCTTACTTCAAAATATTTTAAACAATCATGAAGATGATACCAGACAGAAATCCAATGTTAAATCTCCATTCAGTCACCTAGTAAACTATGTATATTTCCAAGCTTGTATTGTCGAATTTCGCTCTTAAGGCTTATTTAAACTAGCATGTTGTTTAAAATATTAAAAATATTTGTCGTTTGTAAGCGCAGTTTTTTTTAAACGCAAAAGGTTTAAATGAGTACAGAGCAAAAAATGCCGCCTCCCTTAAGGTACCGCCCCTACGCCCGTGCCTAGTGGGCCTATATGTAAATCCGCCACTGACTACAGTACCTGGAAAGCTGACACCTAACTCAGGAGGTTCTGTTGCCCGGGAAATTGTGTAGCAGAAACTGTAGCCCACATCATTAACAAACGGATGAATGTATTCTTATACGATAAATGCCGTTTCGGCTTGTACAATGACTTTCTTCGTACAGCCGCCTGGAGGGAAAATAATAGTCGCGGTGGTGGTGTGTCCTGGCGATGGGAAGCATCATGCTGGATGATCGTACGAACTTGGTGACTTCGTTCATGGACGGAAAATACTGCTAACGCTTATAGGTACGAAGATGAGGTACTTAATCACATGCGCAACTCTGCAAAGATACAGTACGTCAGGTCTTCCCCCTTTTCGACGATAATACCCGTCCGTATCGATCTGCTCTGTTGAATGAATTTTTCACTGTTGAAGCTATCCACCGCGTGCACATTTCTTCTATACTCAGGATAGCCCAAACATTTAGGACCAAAATTATTCAGATGGCACAGGATCGTAAGGCGAGTATTTTGATAACAATTATGGACTATTGCGCAGGTACTTGTAGCAAATTAGACATTTTAAAAACTGAAGCACATAGTACTAATTTTCCACTATAATATTTAGTTTATATTTTGTAAATCGGTTTTCGGCTTTCTGTGCCGTCATCTAATAACAGCGCACACACAGTCACACACTGGACTCTCTACTCAGTCTTAAGTTTTATGATGATAGCATAGAAAGCCGAAAGACAATAAATACTATTCTAGGATATTCATACTGTGTGTTTCAATTTCTAATGATAATAAACTCTTGGTCAGCAATGGACATTTAATTACGAGTATATCTTGACACAAACAACTTACACCTTATAGCAACAATGTAAGCTAATAGCAACTGTCCGAAGTGGCGACTGACAGTCGTGATACATATATTACAGCGGCGCATAAAATATTGCCACATTCTCTCATAAATTCCTGTTGTAGTTGTACCATGAGACGTTTAGGTAGGACTGTACCAGACGCTTCGTATTCAGTTTGTACTGGCCACCTTTTAAAAAAGCTTTCCTCTGTACACCCGTACGGCTTTTCAGCCACTACATCTTGCTGTATCACACATTAAATGCATCTATGTAATGAACTACGTGAATGAGGAGTCCTTGGATTGTCCCACTCCTCTCCCGGTGCGTTTTTCAGTTCTTGCACGGTTCGGGGAGGGGGTGTTTGAAGAGAAAAACTTCCGCCAAGAGCATCACAGGCATTCTCTATAGGATTTATATCCGGGGAATACGCAGGCAATTCCATACGTTCAATATATTTACTTTCCAGTGTATCCGACACCAAAATGGTTCAAATGGCTCTGAGCACTATGGGACTTAATATCTGAGGTCATCAGTTCCCCAGAACTTAGAACTACTTCAACCTAACTAACCCAAAGACATCACACGCCCGAGGCAGGATTCGAACCTGCGACCGTAACAGTCGCGCGATTCCGGACTGAAGCGCCTAGAACCGCTCGGTCACAGCGGCCGGCTATCCGACACCCCAGCGATCCTTTGTGGAAAGTCATTGTCATCCAGCAACAGAAAGTCGGGACCTACTGCATCCCTAAACAGACGGACATAATTCGGAATAATCTCCCTGCAATTCCATTGTGCTGTAACGGTATCTAAGGCAAAGATATGCAGCGGTGTTCGGGCACTGTGCATAATGCCTGCTCATACCATAAGGCCTAAGTCATAACTATGACGTTCATGAACATTCTGTAGTGTGTAACGTGCTCCACTCTCTCTGCACTCTAACGGGTGGCCACAGTTAATTGCCACAGTGAAGCATGATTCGTCAGAGAACATCATAATGGATCACTGTTGCTGACCCCAACCAACATGCTCCCTACACCAACGAATCTTTCTCTACGATAACGTGGTTGAAGTGGGATGCATTAAACAGGCTTTTGAGCACACAAACCAACCTGATTTAACTGCCGCGAAATGGTTCTGGATGAGACACGTGTAACGGTAGCGGTTGCAAGGTCTACAACGATCTGTCTAGAAGTGAGATGTCTGTTCCTTTTCGCCACTAGGGCTTCGAATCGATCCTCTTTTGATGTAGTGGTCCGTCCATGACCAAATTATGGGGTGACACTTTTGGACACGCCAATTACTATGGCCACAATAATTTGACCGGCTTCGAGCAGTCCAATTGCTCGTCTACGATCGTAAGCACTCAGATGAAGTCTTGCAGACATGTCGCACCAATCGGTTCCACAATAGCCTTCGTCAAACACCGTACTAGATGAACTGTCGAATGCATAAAGAGCGATCGCGCACAGGCTTCACTAGAGTTAACACGTCACTCCCTCCCTCTGTCTGTCATTGGTCAGGTGTTCGGTAGCAATTGTTGGATGTTTCGTAGCAATTAGCAGTTGTTCCTTAGCAAGTATCAGTTATTCCTTAGCAGTTGTCAAGCAGTGTTTGTTATGATGAATGACAACTCTTCAGCTTGATGAAGAAGAGATTAACAAAGAAACAGCAATCCCCGGAAATTTAGTCAAAGTGAACGATTTTGAACCACAAACGATTAAAGAAATGTACAAAGAAAAACCGAAAATTTAGAAAAAGGCAGCACCATGACACTGCTCTAAAGACAGAAATGGCTAAACAAAAAACTAATTTCGCAGTTCTCTCATATTATGGTAACATATCAAACAAAATAGCCCAAACTTTTAAACGTAATAAATTAGATTTCACACCGAAAACAGTATTGAAAGTATTACGAGACACAGCATGCACAGAACAGAACCGTTAAATATATCAGGAATATATATAAGTGGATGTGACGATTCCAACATGATAGACGTTGAACAAACCGGAAGGAATTTTCGGATGCGATTGAAAGAGCACACAAAATCTATCAAAAATAGCGTAAGTGCGCTCGCCAAGCACCTCACAGACAACAAATACTGACGATAAGCTCCAAATCCTTCATTCAAAACAAAGGAAGAAAATTAATGTTGTAGACGACATCGAAATTTTTAGTCATTTTAAAAATCAGCCATATACAAGTACACCTATCAACGACCAAACTGAACTACAAAACAGAAGATACCTCGACAATTTGACTGACTTTCCGCTCACAGCTAATCAAAACCAAAATAGCAGTTGCATTCGTAATTCTCACAATAATAGATGGAAGTAATCATTCGTAGTTTTGACGCTAAGAGATAAGATTATTCACACTGTCTACAGGGTGGTCATTGATCGTGACCGGGCCAAATATCTCACGAAATAAGCGCAAACGAAAAAAAACTACAAAGAACGAAACTTGTCTAGCTTGAAGGGGGAAACCAGATGGCGCTATGGTTGGCCCGCTAGATGGCGATGCCATAGGTCAAACGGATATCAACTGCGTTTTTTTGAATAGGAACCCCCTTTTTTTACGTATTCGTGTAGTACGTAGAGAAATATGAATGTTTTAGTTGGACCACTTTTTTCGCTTTGTGATAGATGGCGCTGTAATAGTCACAAACACATGGTTCACAATTTTAGACGAACAGTTGGTAACAGGTAGGTTTTTTAAATTAAAATACAGAACTTAGGTACGTTTGAACATTTTATTTCGATTGTTCCAATGTGATACATGTACCTTTGTGAACTTATCATTTCTGAGAACGCATGCTCTTACAGCGTGATTACCTGTAAATACCACATTAATGCAATAAATGCTCAAAATGATGTCCGTCAACCTCAATGCATTTGGCATTCCTCTCAAAAACGAGTAGTTCGCCTTCCGTAATGTTCGCACATGCATTGACAATGCGCTGACACATGTTGTCAGACGTTGTCGGTGGATCACGATAGCAAAAATATCCTTCAACTTTCCCCACAGAAAGAAATCCGGGGAAGTCAGAGCCAGTGAACGTGCGGGCCATGGTATGGTGCTTCGATGATCAATCGACCTGTCATGAAATATGCTATTCAATACCGCTTCAACCGCACGCGAGCTATGTGCCGGACTTCCATCATGTTGGAAGTACATCGCCATTCTGTCATGCAGTGAAACATCTTGTAGTAACATCGGTAGAACATTGGGTAGGAAATCAGCATACATTACACCATTTAGATTGCCATCGATAAAATGGGGGCCAATTATCCTTCTTCCCATAATGCCGCACCATACATTAAGCCGCCAAGGTCGCTGATGTTCCACTCGTCGCAGCCATCGTGGATTTTCCGCTGCCCAATAGTGCATATTATGTCGGTTTACGTCACCGCTGTTGGTGAATGACGCTTCGTCGCTAAATAGAACGCGTGTCATCGTCCCGTAATTTCTCTTGTGCCCAGTGGCAGAACTGTACGCAACGTTCAAAGTCGTCGCCATGCAATTCCTGGTGCATAGAAATATGGTACGGGTGCAATCGATGTTGATGTAGCATTCTCAACACCGACGTTTTTGAGATTCCCGATTCTCGCGCAATTTGTCTGCTACTGATGTGCGGATTAGCCGCGACAGCAGCTAAAACACCTACTTGGGCATCATCATTTGTTGCAGACCGTGGTTGACGTTTCACATGTGGCTGAACACTTCCTGTTTCCTTAAATAACGTAACTATCCGGCGAACGGTCCGGACACTTGGATGATGTCGTCCAGGATGCCGAGCAGCATACATAACACACGCCCGTTGGGCATTTTGATCACAATAGCCATACATCAACACGATATCGACCTTTTCCGCAACTGGTAAACGATCCATTTTAACACGGGTAATGTATCACGAAACAAATACCTTCCGCACAGGCGGAATGTTACGCGATACCACGTACTAATATGTTTGTGATATTACAGTACCATCTATCACAAAGTGAAAAAAGTGGTCCAACTAAAACATTCATATTTCTTTACGTACTACACGAATATGTAATAAAAAATGGAGGTTCCTGTTTAAAAAAGCGCAGTTGATATACGTTTGAACTATGGCAGCGCCATCTAGAGGACCAACCATAGCGCTATCTGGTTTCCCCTTCAAGCTAGACAAGTTTCGTTCTTTGTAGTTTTTTTCGTTTGACGCTTATTTCGTGAGATATTTGGCTCGGTCACTATCAATGTACCACCCTGTATACGCAAAGTGAAATGTTAAATTCTTGAACATCCCGTTTCGGTAGTGTGTGTGTGTGTGTGTGTGTGTGTGTGTGTGTGTGTGTGTGTGTGTGTGTGTGGGTGACATAAACGAAAACTGATAGGCGTATGTCTACATCTGAAAGATGATGATATCTATATATATTTAAATTTCGTGCCAGTCGCATAAGTATGGCGCTAGTAGCGCTATTATAAGAACGCAAACTATAGCGGTCGTGACCGCTCGTTAGTTACCTTTGGGATTGGATGTGGTGCGCTTAGATTAGCCCTTAAGGTAACAAAGACGCCATTGTCAATACCTCACTGAGATTGACCAGTGTGGTGTAGTAGGGCTGCGAGAAGCTGGATTTCCTTCTGAGATACTGCAGAAAGACTTGGCAGGAATGTAGCCACTGGACATGACTGCTGGTAGTGGTAGTCACGAGAATGTACGGTCGCAAGAAGACCGGTCTCCGGACTGTCACGTGGCACCGCCAACGGGGGAGAGCATCGTATTTGGCGTATGATTCTGGCGCATCATACTGCATCTACAGCAGCATGAGGAGCAGTTGGCACCACAAGAGTGTTACAAATCCATTCCTTCAAGGACAGCTACGAGCCAGATGCCCTGCAACGAGTGTTCCACTGGCCCCAAACACCGCCATTTGCGACTTCAGCGACGGCAAGCCAGAGCTCATTGGAGGACAACGTGGAGGCCTGTTGTGTTTCATAACAAAAGTTGGTTGTGCCTCGGTATCAGTGATGGCCGTGTGTTGGTCAGGAGGAAGCCAGCTGAGGGCTTGCAGCTAACCAGCCTGCGTGCCAGACACACCGGATCTACACCCAGGGTTTTGGTCTGGAGTGCGATTTCGTATGAGAGCGGAAACACTCTTCTTAACGGAGGTAGGACGTAAAACGGGCCGTCTTGAAGCAGGAGAGACACCACAGGATATTTTAATTTCCACTGTCTATACTTTTACGAATAAATTCATAAAACTTTGTCAGCATGACCAGGAAGGATTCAGGATTCACAATCATAGCAGTGGAAGTTCAAAAAAAAAATTTTTTTTTACATGTGAAAATTAATTATTTTTTCACTTCTATTGGCTGCGTTTGTTGCTATAGGTACACGTTTCTTCGTAAGTAAGAGAGATTCTTCGATGAATTTTGCACAGCATACAAACCATACTAACAGGTGTATGAAACTCTATAAATTATTTAATTTATGAAAAAATGAGTGTGCTGTTACATTTTAAACTTTATGTTTAGAAAAAACTCAAATATTATAGTTAATTATCTCAATTTTTACCACAGTTTTTAATATGTTTAGAAAATTCTAGAGTTTCATACACCTGTTAGTATGGTTTGTATGCTGTGCAAAATTAATCGAAGAACCTCCCTTACTTATGAATAAAAGTGTACCTATAGCAACAAATGCAAGTGAAAAAAGGTGAAATACAAATGTAAAAAAATAAATTATTTTCTTATATTTTTGAACTTCCACCACTATAAGTGTAGATCCTGAATCATTTCTGGTCTTTCTGACAAAGTTTTATGAATTTATCTTTAAAAGTATAGACAGTGGAAGTTAAAAATTCCTGTGGTGTCTCTCCTGCTCCAAGTCGCCCCTTTTTACGTCCTACCCCCCTTAAATAAAACAAACATTACTAACATTTTACATCTTTGTTTTTAACGTCTACATATTTGCAAGCCGCTAGAGGGCTCCGATTTATAGCGTGTAACATATCGGTGTGTAACGTAACTATGTCGGTGGGTGATAGCATGCTGTAATCGCGTTTTGAATTCGAAGAGTTCGTTCATACATCGAACACCCTCTCACACACGGACGCTGTGACATCTGCAACAATGCGATGCCTTGAGTTCACTGTCCTCCATCACCCCCCATTAAGCCCCGACTTGACCCCATCCGATTTTCATCTGTTTTCCAAAACTTACAGAATACCTTCGAGGGCTTCACTTTGATAGTGATGAAGTGGTGAAATCAGGGGTGAGGTTGTGGCTGCGTCAAATAGTCAAACATTCTACAGTGACGGTATCAAAAAACTGTTCCGTCGTTGGGAGAAATGTGTTCGTCGCCAGGGTGAGTATGTTGGGAAATAAGTATGCAGAATGAGATTTTCACTCTGCAGCGGAGTGTGCGCTGATATGAAACTTCCTGACAGATTAAAACTGTGTGCCGGACCAAGGCTCAAACTCGGGACCTTTGCTTTTCGCTGGCAAGTGCTCTACCAACTGAGGTACCCAAGCACGACTCACGACCCGTCCTCACAGCTTCAATTCCGCCAGTACCTCGTCTCCTACCTTCCATACTTCACAGAAGCTCTTCTGCGAACCTTGCAGAACTAACACTCCTGGACGAAAGTATATTGTAGAGACATGGCTTAGCCACAGCCTAGGGGCAGAAGAGATTCTATGAAGTTTGGAAGGTAGGAGACGAGGCACTGGCAGAATTGAAGCTGTGAGGACGGGTCATGAATCGTGCTTGGGTAGCTCAGTTGGTAGAGCACTTGCCTGCGAAAGGCAAAGGTCCCGAGTTCGAGTCTCGTTCCGTCACACAGTTTTAATCTGTCAGGAAGTTTCATATCAGCGCGCACTCCGCTGCAGAGTGAAAATCTCATTCTGGAAACATCCCCTAGTCTGTGGCTAAGCCTTATCTCTGCAATATCCTTTCTTCCAGGAGTGCTAGTTCTGCAAGGTTCGCAGAAGAGCTTCTGTGAAGTTTGGAAGGTAGGAGACGAGGTACTGGCGGAATTAAAGCTGTGAGGGCGGGGCGTGAGTCGTGCTTGGGTAGCTCGGTTGGTAGAGCACTTGCCCGTGAAAGGCAAAGGTACCGAGTTCGAGTCTCGGTCTGGCACACAGTTTTAATCTGTCAGGAAGTTTCAAATACGTATGCAGACAGGAATAACAAAGATTTAGATTGTTAATAACGTTTGCCTTATTTAAAAAGCTTTAAGGATTTTCACATAAGAATTTCGGTGGCATTACTTTTCAGTACTCTCCCGCAAATTATTTGGACGCCAGGTGTGTCGGATGACTTTTGACTACGCTTTCAGTTTTTACTGTAGCTCCCCAACAAACTTCGTTCACATTTCTTGATTAGGTTCAACTTTTCAACAATAGCGCAAAAATGCTTTGTCAGTTTACAACGGCAAGCATGCCTTACACAGTCCCAGCCAAAGGCTTTAATATATCAGGTCTTCCGCAGTTTCAGAGGAAAAAACATAGAATACCGACTGGTTGGTGAGTGTTCTCGCGCGTGTATAGGTTACATGGTAGCTCTTTACATTTGCATTTCTGAATGCTACTGCCGCTGCTACCAACGCGCCGCCACACCTGTCGCTGCCCGTTTTAGCTCGCGTTTATTATGGCTTCTACGAGTCCCCGATTTACTAATCGATAACGTAGGCCAGCGTGGCTAAATGACCCTCGTTCATCGTGACAGTAATCGAGGGGAGCAACTTTTGGTGGTCGCATGCTGATTCTGGGTCCGCCGGAAAGATCCCTCTACACGTTGCTGCAGAGAAAGCAGAGCTAAGCAAATGTGATGAAATCTACTGTTGCTGGTGCTGCGGAGTTACAGTGTAATATCTTCGCCCCAGTAATACACTTACCCACAGTAAAGGGAGCCTAATGTCGTAGAAACAGGCAGCAGATCACACCGGGAAGTCTCTGAGTAGTACAGGCTCTTTAACTACAGCATGAAATTTCGTGACAAGTTCTTGTTTGCATGGAGAGACGTAGTTGATTCCTTACAGAGTATCAGCTTTTATACCGTCTTCTCTCAGAAACTTAGACAGTGACCAGTCTAGTTTTCTTGAAAATATTTTATTCACGTGTTCCCCGACATGTGCTTTCATTAAATTTGTGAATTTTAGGGAGATTGTAAAAGTCAATTGTATCGACGGAAACAATATCAGGATCGATCCTGCTGCATAAGCGAACTACGCTGCCCCTAGGTCGCCGAAATTTAGAGGCTGTAAAATTTTTAACAGAAATCCAGAAAAATTCAACATGTATTTTCTTTTCGCTTACTTTGTTTGTGATTGTGCCTCGTGATCAGCGTATTATAAAAACACTAGTCTTGCGACCATGCAAGTACTATGTGTCCCAAGAGGAATGGCCAGTGTTCAGGGATATGGCAGGAATGATCATTTGAAGCAAAAATCTTCACATGGGCACCTGCCCAATACTGAATAGTTTTCGAGATAGAACATATTTCATGTATATTGCCATTTATTTTCTGTATTATTCAATAATTAAAAATGTTTTTTTAATAGGAATTTTACGTGCCCATCCGATAGAGCGGTCCCAAATTTGTCCTCAGCGACGTTCGTTTATCGACATGTATTAGCAGAGACTGTAAAACACGAAGAATAACCAGCTGCTACATGGTGATAGCACTCAGTGCGGGCCAGGAGCTGTCTTCGTTATTTACTGTCCCTGCTACTAGACATCGATAAAACAATATCGCACTAGACTAATTTTGGACCCCTCTATACAAAGGACACGTAAAATTCCTCTATAAAAATCAGTTTTCTGTATAGCTTGCGGCCTTGCTCGACAATGCCCTACATCTACATCTACATCTACATGATTACTCTGCAATTCGCATTTAAGTGCTTGGCAGAGGGTACATCGAACCACGATCATACTATCTCCCTACCATTCCACTCCCGAACAGCGCGCGGGGAAAACGAACACCTAAACCTTTCTGTTCCAGCTCTGATTCCTCTTATTTTATTTTGATGATCATTCCTACCTATGTAGGTTGGGCTCAATAAAATATTTTTGCATTCGGAAGAGAAAGTTGGTGACTTGAAATTTCGTAAATAGATCTCGCCGCGAGGAAAAACGTCTTTGCTTTAATGACTTCCATCCCAACTCGCGTATCATATCTGCCACACTCTCTCCCCTATTATGTGATAATACAAAACGAGCTGCCCTTTTTTGCACCCTTTCGATGTCCTCCGTCAATCCCACCTGGTAAGGATCCCACACCGCGCAGCAATATTCTAACAGAGGACGAACGAGTGTAGTGTAAGCTGTCTCTTTAGTGGACTTGTTGCATATTCTAAGTGTCCTGCCAATGAAACGCAACCTTTGGCTCGCCTTCCCCACAATATTATCTATGTGGTCTTTCCAACTGAAGTTGTTCGTAATTTCAACACCCAGGTACTTAGTTGAATTGACAGCCTTGAGAATTGTACTATTTATCGAGTAATCGAATTCCAACGGATTTCTTTTGGAACTCATGTGGATCACCTCACACTTTTCGTTATTTAGCGTCAACTGCCACCTGCCACACCATACAGCAATCTTTTCTAAATCGCTTTGCAACTGATACTGATCTTCGGATGACCTTAATAGACGGTAAATTACAGCATCATCTGCGAACAACCTAAGAGAACTGCTCAGATTGTCACCCAGGTCATTTATATAGATCAGGAACAGCAGAGGTCCCAGGATGGTTCCCTAGGGAACACCTGATATCACTTCAGTTTTACTCGATGATTTGCCGTCTACTACTACGAACTGCGACCTTCCTGACAGGAAACAACGAATCCAGTCGCACAACTGAGACGATACCCCGTAGGCCCGCAGCTTGATTAGAAGTCGCTTGTGACGAACGGTGTCAAAAACTTTCCGGAATCAACTTGAGATCCCCTGTCGATAGCGGCCATTACTTCGTGCGAATAAAGAGCTAGCTGCGTTGCACAAGAACGATGTTTTCTGAAACCATGCTGATTACGTATCAATAGATCATTCCCTTCGAGATGATTCATAATGTTTGAATACAGTATATGCTCCAAAATTCTACTGCAAACCGACGCCAATTATATAGGTCTGTAGTTCGATGGATTACTCCTACTACCCTTCTTAAACACGGTATACAATCTGGACATGAAGACTTGCCCGTATCAAGCGATTTCAGTTGCTTCGCAACCCCTAAGGTATCTACTTCTAAGAAACTCATGCTAGCAGCTGTTCGTGTTTCAAATTCTGGAATATTCCATTCGTCTTCCCTGGTGAAGGAATTTCGGAAAACTGCGTTCAATAACTCCGCTTTAGCGGCACAGTCGTCGGTAACAGTACCATCGGCACTGCGCAGCGAAGGTGTTGACTGCGTCTTGCCGCTTGTGTACTTTACATACGACCAGAATTTCTTCGGATTTTCTACCAAATTTCGAGACAATGTTTCGTTGTGGAACCTATTAAAGGCATCTCGCATTGAAGTCCGTGCCAAATTCCGCGCGCCTGTAAATTTTAGCCAATCTTCGGGATTTCGCGTTCTTTTGAACTTCGCATGCTTTTTCCGTTGCCTCAGCAACAGCGTTCGGACCTGTTTTGTGTTCCATGGGGGATCAGTTCCATCTCTTACCAATTTATGAGGTATGAATCTCTCAATTGCGGTTTGCTACTATATCTTTGAATTTGAGCCACATCTCGTCTACATTTGCATAGTCAGTTCGGAAGGAATGGAGATTGTCTCTTAGGAAGGCTTCTAGTGACACTTTATCCGCTTGTTTAAATAAAATTGTTTTGCGTTTGTTTCTGGTGGATTTGGAAGAAACGGTATTGAGCCTAGCTACAACGACCTTGTGATCACTAATCCCTGTATCAGTCATGATGCTCTCTATTAGCTCTGGATTGTTTGTGGCTAAGAGGTCAAGTGTTTTCGCAACCATTTACAATTCGCGTGAGTTCGTGGACTAACTGCTCGAAATAATTTTCGGAGAAAGCATTTCGGACAATCTCGGAAGATGTTTTCTGCCTACCACCGGTTTTGAACAAGTATTTTTGCCAAGATATCGAGGGAAGGTTGAAGTCCCCACCAACTGTAACCGTATGAGTGGGGTATTTATTTGTTACGAGACTCAAATTTTCTCTGAACTGTTCAGCAACTATATCATCGGAGTCTCTGGGTCGGTAGAAGGAGCCAATTATTAACTTAGTTCGGCTGTTATGTATAACCTCCACCCATACCAATTCGCACGGAGTATCTACTTCGACTTCACTACAAGATAAACCACTACTGACAGACACAAGCACTCCACCACCAATTATGCCTAATCTATCTTTCCTGAACACCGTCTGAGACTTCGTAAAAATTTCTGCAGAACTTATTTCGGGCTTTAGCCAGCTTTCTGTACCTATAACGATTTCAGCTTCTGTGCTTTCTATTTGCGCTTGAAGCTCAGGGACTTTCCCAGCACAACTACAACAATTTACAACTACAATTCCGACTGTTCCTTGATCCAAGCACGTCCTGTATTTGCCATGCACCCTTTGAGATTGCAACCCACCCCGTACTTTCCCGAGGCCTTCTAACCTAAAAAACTGCCCAGTCCACGCCACACAGCCTCCGCTACTCGTGTAGCCGCCAGCTGAGTGTAGTGAACTCCTGACCTATTCAGCGGAACCCGAAACCCCACCACCCGATGGCGCAAGTCAAGGAATCTGCAGCCAACACGGTCGCAAAACCGTCTGAGCCTCTGATTCAGACCCTTCACCTGGCTCTGCACCAAAGGTCCGCAGTCGGTTCTGTCAACGATGCTGCAGATGGTGAGCTCTGTCTTCATCTCATAAGCAAGACCGGCAGCCTTCACCAAATCAGATAGCCGCTGGAATCCAGAGAGAATTTCCTCAGATCCAAAGCGACACACGTCATTAGTGTCGACATGTGCCACCACCTGCAGCTGGCTGCACCCTGTGCTCTTCATGGCATCCGGAAGGACCCTTTCCACATCAGGAATGACTCCACCCAGAATGTACACGGAGTGCACACTGGATTTCTTCCCCTCCTTAGCCGCCATATCCCTAAGGGGCCCCATTAAGCGCCTAACATTGGAGCTCCCAACTACCAATAAGCCCACCCTCTGTGATTGCTCGGACCTTGAAGGCTGAGAATCATCCTCTGAAACAGGGCAGGCAGCTGCATCTGGCTCAGTCAGAGACAGTGCCTGAAACATGTTTGTCAGACATACTGGGGAGGCTTTCTGATCAGCCTCCAGGGACGTCTTTCGCTGCCTGCCACGCCTTGGAACGACCTCCCAATCAACCACAGGCGAGGGCACAGCCCCACTGCGGGCAGAAACCGGGGCAACCACAGCGGCAGACCGATCTGGGGACAGATGGGACGAGGTTGACATCCCCGTGATACCCAAGTCCGGCCCCCCACAGTGGTGCCCATTGGCAACAGCCTCAAGCTGCGCGACCGAAGTCAGCGCCGCCTGCAGCTGTGAGCGAAGGGATGCCAACTCAGCCCTCATCTGAACACAGCAATCACAGTCCCTGTCCATTCTAATCGATGTTGAACAACAGTTACTGAAACACAAATGCCTAGATAACGCAAGGGAAACACGCAAAGAATGTATGAACTAACCTGTACAAATGCCTAACGACTGCGCTACAATCTGTCTGAATTTACGATTACAGTAACTAAAACTCTAAATTACACCTCCTATACGAAACTATGTAACAAATAAGTGAGCTAGGAGTATACGACTTGCTGCTGGCAGCTGCTTATCCAACGGCGGCAGGGAGTAAAAGAACTTGTACTGACTCGTTGCACTACTGTGAATAAATTTCCATTCAACTTCGTGCTAAAAACAATGTAACATTAAAAGAAAATAATCCAAATGCGAGAAAACGCGGACTCTCATAGCCCTCTTACTCTTCTGGGTGCAACCTGATATATATGCTGCCCAGATAGCGATTTTTATGTAATATAGTTCACACACATGAAGATATGATCCTGTGATTCGCTGTTTCGATGTAACACGAGTAAACTCCTGTGGTTAAAGTTGTATATATGGTTTATCTCTTTTATTTAATCACATGCTTTAGGAGCATTAGTGGACATCTTCTGTGGTCTTGCCAAACATATTTTGCGTATCAATTGATAGTAATGTTTTATTGTAACTGTTCATTGCCCGTTCGAAGGACATGGTTGAACCATTTTTGAATGTCGAAGAATAAAACCAAATTTATTTAATCATAAATACCACTGCCCAATATTCGTAGTTTTTTGTAATCTATTAAGATACGCTCATGTAATTGTATCTTTGAACTTCTCTTTGGGACTTTAGTGGAGCGCTTGTGTGCTCCCTTGAGCGTTTTTAAAATAATTTCAAGCGGTAACAGATCACTATGCAGATATTTCACAACACCGCTTGTGAGATTTGAAATTATTAATTTGGCGTTGAGACTAAATCACATCTTGCATAGTAAATTAAAAATTAAATTTGAAAAATCCTAAAAAGGAGACTTCATGAACAATTTTTATCTGAGATGCATTACGATAATTCACTTAGACATGACCGACCGGGGTGGCCGAGCGGTTCTAGGCGCTACAGTCTGGAACTGCGCGACCGTTGCGGTCGCAGGTTCGAATCCTGCCTCGGGCATGGATGTGTGTGTGATGTCCGTAGGTTGGTTAGGTTTAAGTAATTCTAAGTTCTAGGGGACTGATGACCTCAGAAGTTAAGTCCCATAGTGCTCAGAGCCATTTGAACCATTTGAACTTAGTCATGTGTGACCTTATGAATAAAATAGATTATATGACTAGCTCACAAACTACTTTTCGCATCAAAATTGTATGGGACGTTTTAATTCCGAAAGGACATGCCTCCTTTTCAGACGCAAAAATCCACTGCAGGCAGTGTTGTACGAAGGTATAGCCTTTAAAACAACCTCAGGGTACATTTAGTGTACTGCCAGCAAAATCTAATCCCTAGTTTTCAAAACGAAATTTTTGCAAACAGCATAAATTCGTAAATGTAATAGACAGTAACACCACATCTGTACTATCACAAGGTTTGCTGAAGTCAGTCATTATTATTATTATTATTGTTCTTTGAGATAATTCTGAAACCTTGTTAATTTTTTATTGTTCTGCAGGTTTTCTTTTTTTAATTAAATCTCTCAAAATATTATTTTTGCGTTGTTTGCTTTTGTCATTTAGTATGTAGTACACCATACACTCTTCCTTGCTACTGTTTTACATGCTTCAGTTTTTTAAAGTTCTTTCCGGCGGCCTCAGAACAGGACCAGTGTGCCAATCGGAATGTCAACAAGACTTAACGTCGACGTGGCGGACGTCAGGGCACGAGACGAGCATTGCCACATAACCTCTGAGCGAGGGAAGCAGAAACGCAAATGCCACAGGGTTATATAACAAGGTAGTGTGAAGTAACACTTCGTAAATTCAGCGCCATAGTCCCACTGCAATAATCAAACGTTGCAGAAATACCCAAGCTTGGCGATCCAGAATAATTATTGAATTACCACAGTAAGCAAGAAGCGCTGATGAGACCAATATACGTGGGCAAATTTGATCATACACCCAGAGCCACCGCGACATAGGTACAGGCTCACCTCTTTAAATAACGAGGCTTTCGGAGCTCAAAGACATGTCGATTCGTGTTGTCATTCTGTCTGTGTCACTAGAACCAGAGACAACGGTGGTCTGTTGAATTTCAAAATGGCTCTGGGCACTATGGGACTCAACTTCTGAGGTCATAAGTCCCCTAGAACTTAGAACTACTTAAACCTAACTAACCTATGGACATCACACACATACATGCCCGAGGCAACATTCTAACCTGCGACCGGAGCGGTCGAGCGGTTCCAGACTGTAGCGCCTAGAACCGCTCGGCCACTCCGGCCGGCTATTGAATTTCAGTGAAATCACAACAAGTTGAGCGATGACGGTCTGCCTGCTACCTGCTTTCTGACTTCGACATCGAAACACACCCAGACTGATGCACACCACAGCCATGGTCTGCCATTGCTGCCTACTGGGACATCGCGGATGAGGAGAAGACAGGTGTGTACCCAGCTGTCTTCTAGCCAAGGACAGTCGCAGATGATCTGCAAGATGTCATCTACACACTGACCAGGTGTGGTGAGTTTGCACAGCACAATGGCCGACCTGTGAATACCTGCTGCAGTCTTGGCTGATCCATGGACGATGACCAGGGCCTAGTCTTCATGACAACGGACATCCTGGACCACACCGGCAGCTGTCCTCACCTGAAAGCGCGACAAGTTGCCCATCAGACTGTCAGGGTGAGCCGGCCGAAGTGGCCGTGCTGTTAAAGGCGCTGCAGTCTGGAACCGCAAGACCGCTACGGTCGCAGGTTCGAATCCTGCCTCGGGCATGGATGTTTGTGATGTCCTTAGGTTAGTTAGGTTTAACTAGTTCTAAGTTCTAGGGGACTAATGACCTCAGCAGTTGAGTCCCATAGTGCTCAGAGTCATTTGAACCATTTTTTTGTCAGGTTGAGTCGCACCGTCCTGTAGAATGTCTGGGTAAGAGACGCCTTCCCGTCCCCACGCTGTCGCCACTGACCAGCAGCGACGATATCAGGATTCGCTGACGTTGCGTCATCACTTCTTTGCGGCACGCGCTTACGCCTGGCCGCTGACTGACGCCCTGAGGCACTTTATAACTCTGTAAACTCAGCCCGAGAAATAAATGTTATTGCAGATACCACCGTGTCAGTGACGCCTCTGGTCATAAACTGGGCTACTCCCCCGCTCTCCATGCTCGGCCTCCTGCACACAATGCGACACCGCTCCCCAAGTCTCAGCACTGATGTTAGAACTGCCTGACATCTCAGGACTTCAGTGACCGTGGAACTACGTCTACAGCATCGGCCGTCGACTAACAGTACCAGCACAGCATGGCGAGCGAATTTTTCCCGTGTTTGTGGTCATTTTAGCATTTGCGTATATTTTTGGGCCACGGAAGTTGCAGAGACAGCAGTAGCACTCTTATGGCGTCCGTTATTAAACCGTAGGAGCCTATGGACATGTTATTATTTAGCAGGAATGTTAGAGAAACTTATTTAAAACCAGTGTGGTGTAAGTTTTGTAACATGACAAGGTATGAATTGCCATGTACCAAGGCAGTGCCAGTACTTGTAAACGATTTGGGCATTTGCACAGGTTTGTTGTGAGGCCCGTTGGGCGATGATATGCTGAAATGACTGGTGCATAGTTCTTGTTTATGCATTGGGAGTTTAATTTCTCTGCTTTTACTTGTTGTTGTTGCACGCAACTGTGGCAGATTATGTAAAATGCCAGCTACATATTTTGCTACTATGAGTGGGACTGTTGCCACTTTGGCAGAGCACATAGAGGTATTGTCAGGGGTCAGGGCTGAATTCTCTTCAACAGCAGGAAAACGTGGAGCTACGTAGACAGACTGAAGTTTTACAAGCTGTCGTTCAGCAGTTGCAATCAGGGTCAGAAGAAGCCAAGGCAACAGTTTATGTGCCCTCCCTTCCTCCTCTCGATCCAACCGAGCGGGGTAGCGCAGTGTTTAGTACACTGAACTCGCATTTGGGAGGACAATGGTTCAAATCCGTGTCTGGCCATCTTTATTTAGGTTTCCAATGATTTCCTTTGAAAGGACACAGCCAATTTTCTTTCCCATCCTTCCCTTCCGAGCTTGTGCTCCATCTCTAATGACCCCATTGTCGATAGGACGTTAAACTCTAAACTCCTCCTCCTCCTCCTCTTGATCCATCAGCAACTATCTTAATAACGCCTTTTCCTGGCAAATTAACAGAGGACGTAACTACGTTTATTGGTGATGTTAAGGCTAGCACTGCAATGAGCAGTTGGCCAGATGATATTTCTCCCCTTACAATTCTTCCTGCAAAATAGTGGCAAGTTCAGGTAATGATGATGGAGATGTATAATGATCATGCAACCTTCTCTCCAAAGTAGACTGCTAAGGATCAGTAATACTGTGATGTGGTAACTGTGGTGGCCAGGGAAATGCAACAGTTGATCCTCATGCTCACAAAATCAGTGCTGGACAATGCGAGCTGTGTGAACACGGGCACTACTGTCTTGGAACACAGTGTCACCCTTCAGGAACAAACTTTCTACCATGGTATGGACCTGATCAGCCAAATGGCCACATAATCCTTGGCAGTAATGTGACCGTGTAGAGTAAATGTAAGGCCCATGGAATACCACAATATGGATGTCCAAATCATCAGCAAACTTGGACCATGTTTCACTCTTGGGCTGTAAACTCTTGGCCAGAACTTGGAACCAATGCGAAACAATCCTCATACAGTCAAATGACTTTCTTCCATTGCTCCATAGTTCAGGTTTTTATGGGATCAGCAAACTGTTTTCCTGTTACAGGCATTTGTCTCACTGATGAGTGGTGTTGGAAGTCCACCTTGCACTCCAGTTCCGTTATTATAAAGCTCCCTTCATGTTCTTTTGGTACTGACTTGGTTTGTGAATGTGACATTCAATTCTGCAATGACTTTCACAGCTGTCATCCACTTAGTTTTCATCACAGTCCTCTTCAGTGACCATCTGTCGTGCACATGGAACACACTTTCATCCATGTTGTGATTTAGCGTAACTCTTTGTGTGTGTGTGTGTGTGTGTGTGTGTGTGTGTGTGTGTGTGTGTGTGTAGTGCACCTTGAAACACTAAACACTTAGCCTACTCTGGTTATGGAAGCACTCACCATATGGGCACCAACGACTTGCCTACATTTGAATTCACTTAGTTCCCACATTATGCACCCACAGCTAAGCAGAACACTGTGCTGCCCATGGCTGACATTAACAATGTATTGAGTGCACTGCACAGCTGCCGTTCATGGCCAAATACACCAGTGAAACATGCAGGCTTTGCTAGCATTTGCATTTGTATTCAAGCATGCATTTCTCATAGTATTCCCATATTTTTGTCCAACACCTGTATAATTTAACTGATGAAAGGAGGAAATGTAAAAATGTAGCAAATGAAGAAGGCAAAAAGGAATACAGACAGACATCTACAAAATGAACCTGTTAGAAAGTGTAAAATTTCAAAACACAAACTACTAGAAATGTTTTTAATATTTATTTTCCAACACAATCAAAACTATAAGAAAACATTTTGACCATTTTAGCAACCACAGTCATCTCTGGAATATAAAAATAATGTTGCATTTTATAAAAAGCAGGAATTTGATAGAGCGCTCAAAGACCTCAGGCAAGACAAATCACGTGGGGTTGATGAAATTCCCCCATAATCATTAAGATCCTTAGGAGAACTGACCATGACAAAATTGTTTGACCTAATATGTAGGATATATGAGACATCTGAAACACCCCTAGAATATTTATTATCAGCCATTCAGTATATTTTGATGCAATTGACCTTGTCAACATGGGAAGTACAGCTACTACAATCAATACCTTAGCTTTATGAAAAAAATAATAGTGCATTTTAGTATAAGTATATTATCTGCTTGACTTCAAGAAGAATATAATAATCTCATTTCCAAAAAAGGCAGGTAGTTACTGGTGTGAGCAGAACTAGACCTTCAGTTTAATAAGTCATGGTTGCAGACTACAAACACAAGTTACCTACAAGAAGACAGAACAACTTTTAGAAGCCTGCCTGGAAGTAGATATGTTTTAGTTCCAGAGAAATACAGGAACACATAAAGCAATGCTGACCTCCTGACTTCTCTTAGAGGATAGACTGAAGAACAGCAAACCCTTATTTATAGCTTTGACGTATATAGAAAAATCAGTTGACAGTATTGACAATTATTAAGTTACCGTGGATAAAATACTATTATAAAAAAGTTATCTATAAACTGTGCAGTAATCAGGCTGCATTTATAAGTGTTTGAGACCATATCATTGTATGAATGACACAAAAATGACATAAAAATACAAAGGATGGTGTGGTGAAATAAACTGTGTTGTCATATGGCACATGCAGTCTTTGGCTATACTGTAAAGGAGATTCTTCCATCATAAAATAAGAATAAAAACAACTAATAAAATTAAAAAAAAATTTAAAAAATTATTAAAACAAACCTTATACATTTCAATATGTGCATGTTATAGAGTAAAAGATAAAATACAAATTTGGGAAACAACCTACAGTAAACTTTACATCATACATTTCCCATCTTGTTTATACATTTCTTAGACAATATGAAATTAACTAATACATCTAGTTGCATTGAGTCCTCTCTGTGTTAAAACAAATTTAAGTACTTGCATTCACTTAAAAATAAAAATAATAAAAATATTGAGGTTTCTTCCTGTAAGATAAAAATGGGACAAGGAATATGATTATGAAAACAACTATAGCTTTTAGCAAACTATATTACTCACATGTGTGTAATAAGATGTTTTGATGTGTTTTATTCCCACTTTTGATGTTATTGTTTATAATGTTCACATTCATAATTTTTGCTGCCTCTGTTTCCTGTTCCAACTTATACCTAAAGATGATCAGCAGTGCAGATTGAGACTGTTAGTAATCACTAAAAGAAATTGTGATCTAGACAGTGGTTTTTCATTTATTAAGGGATAGTGAGGGTAGCTTAGTTAGTACAGCACTGGCCTGAAAAAGGCAAAGGTCTCTGTGGCAAGAGCTGGTTTGAATCTGGTCAAGCACGTAGTTTTTAATCTGCCAGTAAGTTTCAAATCAGACCACACTCATTTCCAGAATGAAAATTCATTCCAGAATTGCTCGTGATTTGAAAAGAAGCAATAATATAAACACCAAAAAATTAAAACAAGGGTAATGGAGTTTATTTTAATGATTTTGGCATTACTGACAGATTTAGATTAGGAAATGAGACACTAAAAGTAGTAGGTGAGTTTTCCCATTTGGGATTTTTCTGGAAAAGGTAAATTTGTTAATATCAAATATAAATTTAAATGTTAAGAAATCTTTTCCAAAAAGATGTGTCTGAAGTGTAATCTTATATGGAAATAAAACAAGGACAGTAAACAGTTCAGCAAATAGAATAGAAACTTTTTAAATGTGTTATTACTGGAGAATGATGAAGACTGGATGGCTAGATCGAGTAACTAATAAAAAGGTATTGGTACTGCACTGAATAAGGGTGAATGATCTTTATGGTACAACTTGATTAAAATAAGGGTTCAGTTGATTAGACACATCACAAGGAAAACAAGGAATAGATAATATGGTGATGATGGGAAGTGTGTGGTGTATGTGTGTATGTGTGGTTACTACTGAATGTAAGCTCTTGGATATGATTTTGTAAATATTAGTTAGCACAAAGTTGTGGATACAGTTTAATACTTTTACTAATGGGTAATTATTTTAATACAAAGGACACCCTGCACTTACAGATTTACATTTAAAAAATTACTGTATGAGGAACAAGAGTCATAATATTCACTCACATTGTGGTGTTTTGCTAGAAACACATTTCATTTTTGGCAGACGTGTACTGGACAATTCTGTGTGCAGTTAATGATGTCATTTTTACACAAAAGGGTAACTGGTATTTGTTCTGTAGTGAGAGTGATCTTTATCAGTGAAGTACATAGGGGAGATGATATAGTGTGACTATCTGTAGCACCTGGAAGAGGTTCCTACATGAATGCCTTGGACAGACTCCACTCATAAATGAGATTACCAAGGGCCTGCTATAAAAAATATTTTTTCATAGCAGAAATTAATAGAAATGTCAGACAAGTGAAGTCTGACAACATCCTTATCAGTAGATGAGGCAGTTATGCATAATGTGAAAATTGCTGAGAAAAATCTTTTGGACCATTCAGGACAATGATATGGCAAAATCAGTTTCCAGGGAATGCTTTCATACTTCTTTTCCTAGATAGTTGTTGCTGAGGCTGGCAGAAGTCATGTGTCTGCTTTGCCTGCATAATATTCTTTCTCCCTCTTAGTAAAATATCAAATGCTTAGTAGTTTTAATATAATGTTTTAGTCAACCCTATTCTTTTGCAACACTCAAAAGTTTTATTATTGAATATGATGCAAACATACAAGCACACCTTCCTGGGCATCTGCATTAATCCACAGCGAGCAGGCGAAGAAAAAATTAATTCTGGAGTGTTCATTTATTTTGAGATAAATGAAAATACAACAGCAGCAGAGATGAAATTGCTCATGTGAGTGTGTAAATGATTAGACATGATGAAAACGACATCTAACATGACAAATCTAAACAGAAAGAATTCTGTTGTAAACAGTGTACGTGTGATGTATTACAATGTGTGGCGTCAAGAAGTTCAACAAATGTACTTTCTGTACTTGTTGAGCTTTACATTTCACAATTATATCATCTGGTTCATTCTAAAATCCATGTAATTGCATGTACAGAGACTTTCAAACAATTGCAGTGATTTCATTATAATTACATTGTTTTTGGATGTTCATCAAAACATTGGTTACAGGTCTGGTGTGTTATGAGCTAAGAGACATATGTCTCCTACAATGAGTGGAAGGGTGGTCATACTTCTTGTACAGAGTGGAAAGTTATTTTTAACAGTCAGAATAAGGAAGGGACCTAATGCAGGGTTTAGTGATACTCCAATGCTTACTGTGCCCTACAATGATGAAAATGGTAGTACATCTCCCTCCCCCCGTCATACACACTCCTTTCTGTATTGTAGATGTGACTCACTCTGTACCTCTATTATTCCTCTTGATACATAAAACTCTGCCTTACCCAGAAGAGTGTTATAACCCATGCAATCAAGAGAATAGGTCAGATCACAAAAAATTCTGGCTGGTGCCATCCTTTTGTTAGTGTTCTTAGAATTCTACTTGTGAAAAAAGATATAGCATCCCATTTTTTAAAATCAAATTCACATTTCTCTAATTCTAAGGAGAAACTTTTTAATAGAGTGGGAAGGAGGTAGTCTGAAATATAAGGTCTGTGTCCTTCCATGAGAACCAGATCCACAACAGCATATTTGAAACACTATTTTGTTACAGTAATTCAACACATGACACAAAACTAAATATATATATTCATGTGATTTAGAAGCTAAAGGTAACAACTTGTAAAACACCAAATGCCATTTAAAAACAAATCATTTATTTTAAACCACAAATCTATAACAATCTCGGAAGAGTGCATCAAACCACCAAATCACAACAAACACCACTTAACTACCCAAAGAAGTTTCTGTAATGACAAGTGTCAACAATGAAAGATTATTAATACATACATGTAACAACACTGGAAGAACAGCGATACTTGCACAGTCTCCCAAATTGTTTTACATATATCATGAACTACACACCATCCCAAGTTCCTTTACCATCTGTATCTTCACAAATGGTCTAAATGTCTGTTGTCTGTCTACTGATTTATGTGTCTAATTTTCTTTTGTTTTTTCTTTTATCTACACTAGCATATTCATTTGAGTGATGGGCTTTTTTCTTACATCCGAAACAAACCAAACATGTTTTACATTGTTTGATAAGTGACCTACATTGTCACATGAAAATCATTTGCTATCTTCATTCCTTTTATAATGAGACTTTCTTATATTTCTGCTTCAGATGAAGGTTGATTGTACCTTTACTGCTGTTGGTTAACCTTCACTTCCAACATCATTACTGTATCAATAATTTCATCACCATCTTCTGTTATTCCCAGCTCATTATTTAAACACTGTTTTTGTAACTTAATCCATGTAGCCTCTTCAACAGGTTAATCACGCCATGTAATATGAATATGGGGAAAATGACCTGCAAAGGTCAATGTTGCATCTGGAATCAGACACTAGTTGTTATTGCTCCTACTTATCCACATGGAATTTCCCAGACTGGTGACTCACCACAAGCATAAGAAACTGTCAGTACATTCATAATGTGCAATGATATGTCACCATCAAACAATGGACCATGAAACTAGCCAAAGGTAACTGGGAGCTTTTGACCAACCAAGTATGTTTTTAGTGGATTACAAGGTGTGGCAAATTATATGGAGCAGGTTATTTGCAAGGGGGGGGGGGGGGGGGAATGATAGTCATTATGTTTCTCCTCTCACAAGACTGGATGACCGTGTGGAACACTTACAATGAATTAGTGTGACACAACACTTTTATCTTAGTGACTTCATCACTGAGACAGACCAAATGCATTCTGTTGTGCTTCTGCACCAGAAATTGAGCAGACAGACTTGTTTCTTTGTCCATGTGGAACACAGCTAACTAAGCCACATGTGAAAAATTAAAGTTTATCTCCTGCATGTGATCAGTGGGATTCCATATGACGAAACCCACAGATAACATAGTGACATTAGGAAACAATTTTAGTCATGTTACTATACCACGGTGTTTGTTGACCTCACTGCTGTTATTTCAAGTTGGTTTGCAGAGACTGTTCTAATCACTCTTAAGCTCATCAACAATGTGTCAAAATTTTCTGCTTTGTTGCACAATATTGGTGATTATGCATCTGTCATCAGCGACGTCTTCTAATCATCTACAATCACTCGCAAGTTTAAAAGAGTGAAAGCTGCAACAGTTGTCCAAATCACTGGAGCAACTGGTTCATCAGGTGATTTGTACAGAAAAGCTAAATGGCAGAACACCTTCCCAGATTGTGACGAAGCAAGCTGGGATATTTTTACTTCTCCTCTTGTTTTGCCATCTGCCTCCTTAAATTTGTTTTTTCACCTTTAACTAAATACCATTAAAATATGTGAATATAATCTGCATTTCCATAAAAGAGGAAGGTTGGCCCTCAGTTTTCAAAAATATAACACCAGATCTAATTTTGTGCTGAGTTTTATGTACATCGATTTTCTATTTTGACTATTACACCATAACTTCATTTATAAAGCCAGGTGCACAGTGGTCCAAAGTAACAGAAAACATTGGTGAAAAGACCAAAGGAAACACTAAAACTGACAGTGTAATAGTGAATGCTGGAACAAACGACAGCTACAATGGAGAAAAGCCATGTTATTGTTGTGGTCTTCAGTCCTGAGACTGGTTTGATGCAGCTCTCCATGCTACTCTATCCTGTGCAAGCTTCTTCATCTCCCAGTACCTACTGCAACCTACATCCTTCTAAATCTGCTTCGTGTATTGATCTCCTGGTCTCCCTCTACGATTTTTACCCTCCACACTGCCCTCCAATGCTAAATTTGTGATCCCTTGATGTCTCAAAACATGTCCTACCAACCGATCCCTTCTTCTAGTCAAGTTGTGCCACAAACTTCTCTTCTCCCCAATCCTATTCAATACCTCCTCATTAGTTACGTGATCTACCCACCTTATCTTCAGCATTCTTCTGTAGCACCACATTTCGAAAGCTTCTATTCTCTTCTTGTCCAAACTGGTTATCGTCCCTGTTTCACTTCCATACATGGCTACACTCCATACAAATACTTTCAGAAACGACTTCCTGACACTTAAATCTATACTCGATGTTAACAAATTTCTCTTCTTCAGAAACGATTTCCTTGCCATTGCCAGTCTACATTTTATATCCTCTCTACTTTGACCATCATCAGTTATGTTACTCCCTAAATAGCAAAACTCCTTTACTACTTTAAGTGTGTCATTTCCTAATCTAATTCCCTCAGCATCACCTGATTTAATTTGACTACATTCCATTATCCTCGTTTTGCTTTTGTTGATGTTCATCTTATATCCTCCTTTCAAGACACTGTCCATTCCGTTCAACAGCTCTTCCAAGTCCTTTGCTGTCTCTGACAGAATTACAATGTCATTGGCGAACCTCAAAGTTTTTATTTCTTCTCCATGGATTTTAATACCTACTCCGAATTTTTCTTTTGTTTCCTTTACTGCTTGCTCAATATACAGATTGAATAACATCGGGGAGAGGCCACAACCCTGTCTCACTCCTTTCCCAACCACAGCTTCCCTTTCATGCCCCTCGACTCTTATAACTGCCATCTGGTTTCTGTACAAATTGTAAATAGCCTTTCGCTCCTTGTATTTTACCCCTGCCACCGTCAGAATTTGAAAGAGAGTATTGCAGTTAACATTGTCAAAAGCTTTCTCTAAGTCTACAAATGCTAGAAACGTAGGTTTGCCTTTTCTTAATCTTTCTTCTAAGATAAGTCGTAAGGTTAGTATTGCCTCACGTGTTCCAACATTCCTACGGAATCCAAACTGATCTTCCCCGAGGTCTGCTTCTACCAGTTTTTTCATTCGTCTGTAAAGAATTCACGTTAGTATTTTGCAGCTGTGACTTATTAAACTGATAGTTCGGTAATTTTCACATCTGTCAACACCTGCTTTCTTTGGGATTGGAATTATTATATTCTTCTTGAAGTCTGAGGGTATTTCGTCTGTCTCACACATCTTGCTCACCAGATGGTAGAGTTTTGTCATGACTGGCTCTCCCAAGGCCATCAGTAGTTCTAATGGAATGTTGTCTACTCCCGGGGCCTTGTTTCGACTCAGGTCTTTCAGTGCTCTGTCAAACTCTTCACGCAGTATCTTATCTCCCATTTCATCTTCATCTACATCCTCTTCCATTTCCATAATATTGTCCTCAAGTACATCGCCCTTGTATAAACCCTCTATATACTCCTTCCACCTTTCTGCCTTCCCTTCTTTGCTTAGATCTGGGTGGCCATCTGAGCTCTTGATATTCATACAAGTGATTCTCTTCTCTCCAAAGGTCTCTTTAATTTTCCTGTAGGCAGTATCTATCTTACCCCTAGTGAGACAAGCCTCTACATCCTTACATTTGTCCTCTAGCCATCCCTGCTTAGCCATTTTGCACTTCCTGTCGATCTCATTTCTGAGACATTTGTATTCCTTTTTGCCTGCTTCATTTACTCCATTTTTATATTTTCTCCTTTCATCAATTAAATTCAATATTTCTTCTGTTACCCAAGGATTTCTATTAGCCCTCGTCTTTATACCTACTTGATCGTCTGCTGCCTTCACTACTTCATCCCTCAGAGCTACCCATTCTTCTTCTACTGTATTTCTTTCCCCCATTCCTGTCAATTGTTCCCTTATGCTCTCCCTGAAACTCTCTACAACCTCTGGTTCTTTCAGTTTATCCAGGTCCCATCTCATTAAATTCCCACCTTTTTTCAGTTTCTTCAGTTTCAATCTGCAGTTCATAACCAATAGATGGTGGTCAGAATCCACATCTGCCCCTGGAAATGTCTTACAATTTAAAACCTGGTTCCTAAATCTCTGTCTTACCATTATATAATCTATCTGATACCTTTTAGTATCTCCAGAATTCTTCCAGGTATACAACCTTCTTTTATGATTCTTTAACCAAGTGTTAGCTATGATTAAGTTATGCTCTGTGCAAAATTCTACAAGGCAGCTTCCTCTTTCATTTCTACCCCCCAATCCATATTCACCTACTATGTTTCCTTCTCTCCCTTTTCCTACTGACGAATTCCAGTCACCCATGACTTAAATTTTCGTCTCCCTTCACTACCTGAATAATTTCTTTTATCTCGTCATACATTTCATCAATTTCTTCATCATCTGCAGAGCTAGTTGGCATATAAACTTGTACTACTGTATTAGGCATGGGCTTTGTGTCTATCTTGGCCACAATAATGCGTTTACTATGCTGTTTGTAGTAGCTAACCCACACTCCTATTTTTTTATTCATTATTAAACCTACTCCAGCATTACCCGTATTTGATTTTGTATTTATAACCCTGTAATCACCTGACCAAAAGTCTTGTTCCTCCTGCCACCAAACTTCACTAATTCCCACTATATCTAACTTTAACCTATCCATTTCCCTTTTTAAATTTTCTAACCTACCTGCCTGATTAAGGGATCTGACATTCCGCGCTCCGATCCATAGAACACCAGTTTTCTTTCTCCTGATAACGACATCCTCTTGAGTAGTCCCCGCCCGGAGATCCGAATGGGGGACTATTTTACCTCCAGAATATTTTACCCAAGAGGACGCCATCATCATTTAATCATACAGTAAAGCTGCATGTCCTCGGGAAAAATTACGGCTGTAGTTTCCCCTTGCTTTCAGCCGTTCGCAGTACCAGCACAGCAAGGCCATTTTGATTAATGTTACAAGGCCAGATCAGTCAATCTTCCAGACTGTTGCCCCTGCAACTACTGAAAAGGCTGCTGCCCCTCTTCAGGAACCACATGTTTGTCTGGCCTCTCAACAGATACCCCTCCGTTGTGGTTGCACCTACGGTACGGCCATCTGTATCGCCGAGGCACGCAAGCCTCCCCACCAACAGCAAGGTCCATGGAGAAAAGCCATACCTATTTCAAAAAGCTGTAAATGAAGTAATACACAACACAGTTCAGAAAAAATTAATATTGTGTACAATCCCATACAGATACAACATTCACAGCAAAAAGTTCACTTTATAAATTAAACAGTCATATAATGAGAGCTATAGTTGAGCATGATCATGTTACAGTAATTGATGTTAACACCTTTCTGAGCAGAGATGATTATACAAGGCATGTGTTGCATCTGGTGTCGACAGGAAAAATTGCTTTGTGTTAAAGATTGAAAACAGAGGTGATATGTGAGGCCAATAGGAATACATCAACAGCAACTAACATATATATTGAAACCAAAACAGTTACCCAAAATAGTCACACAATAGTGAGTAGTACTGTGAGATCTCTCTAGGAGAAGTGATGAAACCAAATCAAAATCGAATGTAAGCTGCAGAAGAAGAAATAATGTCACTCGAAATTAATCCAAAAGACAAAACCAGTGAAGAAGAGCAACAACAAACAGTTAGACCTAACAAGACTGGTATGAATTGCAACATATCGCCAGTAGAAATGAAGACAGTAATTCAAAACCAAAAAGTGGTGAATTTTGAGAGCTCCATAGTAGAAATGATAAAACTAATTCAAAATCCAAAATATCCAGCACCAGAAAAAGCAATATCATTGCAAATTAATCTGAAAGGCAAAACTATTGATGAAGAGCAACACAAAATAGCTAGGCCTAATGAGACTGAGCTGAATTGTAACATATCTACAATAGAAACAAGGGCACTAAATAAAAACCCACCACAGAAAAAGAGCATATATTACTGGAGCTACATCCAAAATGCAAAAGCAATAAAGATGAAGAACAGCAGCAAATTTCTGCACAAAGAAAAAAAGGAAAGCCTAATAAATCAGTGCCCACAAGAACTTTAGTAAGAAGAAAGATGATGTCTCAACATTTGGGAGATGATTTTTTATGGTACAGCCAAGGGAAGCAAACAACTGGAAGTTAAATACTAATGGCAAGTTGCACAAACATGCTAATCAAATAGAGACTGAGAATTTTATTAGGAAGCAAAAAGAAATTATGCTTAGAATTCTGCATCAAAATCTGCAATACATGAGTAAAAAAAAAACTAGAAGTAGAACTACTGGCAAATGAAATATTCCCAGACATATTGTGTATAAGTAAACATGGCTTAAAAGAAAATGAAATTAGCAGTCGTACCATAAAAAAATTATGTTCTTATAAACTATTTCTGCAGATCAGAATATAGGGGTGGAGGAGTAGCAATATTTGTCCAAACAGCAGAGTATTATGATAGTAGAATGAATGATACACATAAAACCTTACCAAAATGCAAAGAAAAAATTTTGAAATTACAGGTATGGTCTACAATGAGTTAAAAGGGTTGAGTGACTTTGGAAACTCAGTCAATTATTGACTAATATAGATAGCAATGCATATACTACAAAGATTCTACAAATCTACATCTACATCTACATCCATACTCCACAAGCCACCTGACGGTGTGTGGCAGAGAGTACCTTGAGTACCTCTATCGGTTCTCCCTTCTATTCCAGTCTCGTATTGTTCGTGGAAAGAAGGATTGTCGGTATGCCTCTGTGTGGCCTCTAATCTCTCTGATTTTATCCTCATGCTCTCTTTGTGAGATATACATAGGAGGGAGCAATATACTGCTTGACTCCTTGGTGGAGGTATGTTCTTGAAACTTCAACAAAAGCCCGTACTGAGCTACTAAGCATCTCTCTTGCAGAGTCTTCTACTGGAGTTCATCTATCATCACCATAATGCTTTTGCGATTACTAAATGATCCTGTAACGAAGCGCGCTACTCTCCACTGGATCTTCTCTCTTTCTTCTATCAACCCTATTTGGTATGGATCCCACATGGGTGAGCAGTATTCAGGCAGTGGGCGAACGAGTGTACTGTAACCTACTTCCTTTGTTTTTGAACTGCATTTCCTTAGGATTCTTCCAATGAATCTCAGTCTGGCATCTGCTGTGCCGAAGATTAATTTTATATGGTCATTCCATTTTAAATCACACCTAATGCCTACTGCCAGATAATTTATGGAATTAACTGCTTCCAGTTGCTGACCTGCTATATTGTAGCTAAATGATAAAGGATTTTTCTTTCTGTGTATTTGCAGCACATTACACTTGTCTACATTGAGATTCAATTGCCATTCCCTGCACCATGTGTCAATTCATTGCAGATCCTCCTGCATTTCAGTACAATTTTCCATTGTTACAACCTCTCAATATACTAATATACTACAGCATCATCCGCAAAAAGCCTCGGTGAGCTTCCGATGTTATCCACAAGGTCATATATATATATATATATATATATATATATATATATATATATATATATATATATATATATATATATTTTTTTTTTTTTTTTTTTTTTTTTTTTTTTAATAGCAATGGTCCTATGACACTCCCCTGCAGCACACCTGAAATCGCTCTTACTTGGGAAGACAACTCTCCATTGAGAATGACATGCTGTTTTCTGTTATCTAGGTATTCTTCAATCCAATCACACAATTGGTCTGATAGTCTATATGCTCTTACTTTGTTCTTTAAACGACAGAGGGGAACTGTATCAAATGCCTTGTGGAAGTCAAGAAACACAGCATCTACCTGGGAACCCATGTCTCTGGCCCTCTCAGTCTTGTGGACGAATAGCGCGGGCTGGGTTTCAAACGATCGTCATTTTCAAAACCCATGCTGATTCCTGCAGAGTAGATTTCTAGTCTCCAGAAAAGTCATTATACTTGAATATAACACGTGTTCCAAAATTCTACAACTGATCAACATTAGAGATACAGGTCTCTAGTTCTGCACATCTGTTCGAGGTCCCTTCTTGAAAACGGGGATGACCTGTGCCCCTTTCCAATCTTTTGGAATGCTTCGCTTTTCTAGAGACCTGCAGTACACTTCTGCAAGAAGGGGGGCAAGTTCCTTCACATACTCTGTGTAAAATCGAGCTGGTAGCCCATCAGGACCAGCGGCCTGTCCTCTTTTGAGCGATTTTCATTGTTATTCTATCCCTCTGCCATCTATTTTGATATCTACCATTTTGTCTTCTGTGCGACACTCTAGAGAAGGAACTACAGTACACTCTCCCTCTGTGAAACAGCTTTGGAAAAAGACATTTAGTATTTCAGCCTTTAGTCTGTCATTCCCTGTTCCAGTACCATTTTGGTCACAGAGTGTCTGGGCATTTTGTTTTGATCCACCTACCGCTTTGACAGAAGAAGAAAGTTTCTTAGGATTTTCTACCAAGTCAGTACATAGAACTTTACTTTCGAATTCATTGAACTCCTCTTGCATAGCCCTCCTCACACTAAATTTCGCTTTGTGTAATTTTTGTTTGTCAGCAAGGCTTTGGCTATGTTTATGTTTGCTGTGAAGTTCCCTTTGTTTCTGTAGCCGTTTTCTAACTTGGCTGTTGTACCACAGTGGCTCTTTTCCATCTCTTATGATCTTGCTTGGCACATATTCATACTGTACGATGGTTTTCAACTTTGTCCACTGATCTTCAACACTATCCGTACTTGAGATAAAACTTTTGTGTTGAGCTGTCAAGTACTCTGAAATCTGCTTTTTGCCACTTTCACTTCACAGAAAAATCTTCCTACCTTTTTTAATATTTCTATTTATGGCTAAAATCGACTGATGCTGTTACTGCTTTATGATCACTGATTGCCTGTTCTGGGTTAACTGTTTCAAATAGTTCGGGTCTGTTTTTACCAGAAGGACTAATATGTTATCACCACAAGTTGGTTCTCTGTGTAACTGCTCAAGGTAGTTTTCAGATAATGTTTTTTAAAAATTTTCACTGGATTCTTTGACCCTGCCACCCATTATAAATGTTTGAGTCTCCCAGTCTATATCTGGTAAATTAAAATCACAACCCAAAACTATAACATAGTCAGGAAATCTACTCGAAATATTTTCCAGATTTTCCTTCAGGTGTTCTGCCACAACAGCTGCTGAGCTAGGAGGCCTATAGAGACATCCAATTACCATGTTTGATCCTGCTTCAACTGTGACCTTCAACCAAATTATTTCACATTTCGGATCTCCGTCAACTTCCTTCAATACTATTGCACTTTCTATCGCTATAAACATGCCTCCCCCTTCACTGTCCAGACTGTCTCTGCCGTATACATTCCAATCTGAGTTTAGAATTTCATTACTGTTTACATCTGGTTTCAGCCAACTTTCTGTCCCTAGTACTATGTGGGCCGTTTATTAATGACAGCAGTTCTGGGACCTTGCTATAGATGCTCCTGCAGTTTACTATTATCACATTAATATTGTCATTCCCTGTTGCATTTTGCCTTCTGCTACCTTGTCGTATCTCAGGAGGCATCTTGTTTGGCCTAGGGAGGGAATTCTCTAACCTAAAAAACCCACATATGCACTCCACATGTACACCGCTACACTTGTAGCCACTTCCTGTGTGTAGTGCATGCCTGACCAATTCAGGGGGACGCTCCATTTCTCCACCGGATAGCGGAGGTCGAGAAATTTGCACCCCAGATCTCCACAGAATCATCTGAGCCTCTGGTTTAAGCGTTCCACTCGGCTCCAAACCAGAGGACTGCTATCGGTTCTGGGAATGACACCACAAATAGTTAGCTCAGATTCCACCCTGCGAGCTAGGCTTTCTGCCTTCACCAACTCCACCAAGGCGCCTGTATTAACTGAGGATGACCTCATAACCCAGACTACAGGAGGCATTGGTGCCAACATGAGCAACAATTTGCAGTCAGGTGCACCCAGTGCTCTCTATCACCACCGGCAGGGCCTCCTCCATACCTCAGATGAGACCCTCCAGCAAGCAGACAGAGTGAACACTGGTCTTCTTCCCCGACCTTTCCGTTATTTCCCTAAGGGGTCCCATCCCCGGCCTAACATTGGAGCTCCCAATCACTAATAAACCCCTCCCCACATGTGCCTGCGTGGACCTTGCTTAAGGAGTGGCCACATGTCCACTAACAGGCAGAGCGGACGATGCCACACGGCCAACCTCCACATTGACCCTCCACCTTGTGCGACATGAACACCGTTGAAATTCTGGTCGTATGTAAAGTACACAAGCAGCAAGACGCAGTCAATACCTTCGCTGCGCAGTGCCAATGGTACTGTTACCGACGACTGTGCCGCTAAAGCGGAGTTATTGAACACAGTTTTCCGAAATTCCTTCACCAGGGAAGACGAATGGAATATTCCAGAATTTGAAACATGAACAGCTGCTAGCATGAGTTTCTTAGAAGTAGATACCTTAGGGGTTGCGAAGCAACTCAAATCGCTTGATACTGGCAAGTCTTCAGGTCCAGATTGTATACCGATTAGGTTTCTTTCAGATAACGCTGATACAATAGCTCCCTACTTAGCAATCATATACAACTGCTCGCTCACCGATAGATCTGTACCCACAGATTGGAAAATTGTGCAGGTCGCACCAGTGTTTAAGAATGGTAGTAGGAGTAATCCATCGCACTACAGACCTATATCATTGGCGTCGGTTTGCAGTAGGATTTTGGAGCATATACTGTATTCAAACATTATGAATCATCTTGAAGGGAATGATCTATTGATACGTAATCAGCATGGTTTCAGTAAACATCGTTCTTGTGCAACGCAGCTAGCTCTTTATTCGCACAAAGTAATGGCTGCTATCGACAGGGGATCTCAAGTTGATTCCGTATTTCTAGATTTCCGGAAAGCTTTTGACACTGTTCCTCACAAGCAACTTCTAATCAAGCTGCGGGCCTATGGGGTATCGTCTCAGTTGTGCATCTGGTTTCGTGATTTCCTGTCAGGAAGGACGCAGTTCGTAGTAACAGACAGCAAATCATTGAGTAAAACTATAGTGATATCAGGAGCTCCCCAGGGAAGCATCCTGGGACCTCTGCTGCTCCTGATCTATATAAATGACCTGGGTGACAATCTGAGCAGTTCTCATAGGTTGTTCGCAGATGATGCTGTAATTTACCGTCTAGTAAGGTCATCTGAAGACCAGTATCAGTTGCAAAGCGATTCAGAAAAGATTGCTGTATGGTGTGGCAGGTGGCAGTTGACACTAAATAACGAAAAGTGTGAGGTGATCCACATGAGTTCCAAAAGAAACCCATTGGAATTCAAATACTCGATAAATAGTACAATTCTCAAGGCTGTAAATTCAACTAAGTACCTGGGTATAAAAATTACGAATAACTTCAGTTGGAAAGACCACATAGATAATATTGTGGGGAAGGCGAGCCAAAGGTTTCATTTCATTCACAGGACACTTAGAAGATGCAACAAGTCCACTAAAGAGACAGCTTACACTACACTCGTTCGTCCTCTGTTAGAATATTGCTGCGCGGTGTGGGATCCTTACCAGGTGGGATTGACGGAGGACATCAAAAGGGTGCAAAAAAGGGCAGCTCGTTTTGTATTATCACATAATAGGGGAGAGAGTGTGGGCGATATGATACGCGAGTTGGGATGGAAGTCATTAAAGCAAAGACGTCTTTCGTTGCGGCGAGATCTATTTACAAAATTTCAGTCACCAACTTTCTCTTCCGAATGCGAAAATATTTTGTTGAGCCCAACCTACATAAGTAGGAATGATCATCAAAATAAAATAATAGAAATCAGAGCTCGAACAGAAAGGTTTATGTGTTCGTTTTTTCCGCACGCTGTTCGGGAGTGCAATGGTAGGGAGATAGTATGATTGTGGTTCGATGAACCCTCTGTCAAGCACTTAAATGAGAATTGCAGAGTAATCATGTAGATGTAGATGTAGATGTAGATGTAGATGTAGATAAACCCACCACTCACCTTGTGGAGAGGGTGATCCAACCACGCCCGGTACCCACGAAGATGTCTTTACATGTAACACCTGGGGCATACCATGCGATGCACCAGACTCCCCACTGCTGCTACACTCTGAGACAGCAGCCTGAAGATGGCTGACCGCAGCCATCAGCATGTTCAGCTGTTTGTGAACAGTGGCCAGCTCCTCCTGCATCCGTACACAGCAGTTGCACATCCTATCCATCCTAAGAAATCAACAATTTTCTGTAGAGAGTTAAGTAATCAACTTTTAACTAGACTGCTAATTCACTAAAGGTGGCTGATAGCTGACTAAACTGTGGTTACTAGACACTTCTTGGAAACAATGAAAATAAGGAAATTCTGATGTTTTGGACAGCTTCGTAAAGTATATGGAAATCTGAACTCACAAAAGGAAGATAAAAGTGTAGAAAGAGATGTTAGGCTTATCAGCCAACAAAATATCAACATCTTCAAAGTGATGTTAAGAAAAGAACAGTGGATGGACAAACTTCAAGCCCAGGCAACAGATGAAAAATACAATGCCTTCCAAGACACCATAACACATTAAGCATTTCCAAAAACCAAGTGGAAAAGAATAATTCTCGAAAATAAGCAGTGGATCACGAGGAAATAATAGAACAGAGAGCTACCTTAAGAGAAATGAAACAGAGAGAAAATATTGAAACCTACAGGCAGCAGCAGGAGAAATACAGGCAGTTGATAAGACAAGAAAAAGCAAAATCAATTAATTGGACTATTTCAAAATCAACAAAGAAAATGAAAGCAGCTTGAAATATAATTAACTCTGAGAGGGGCAAAAAAAAAAAATACTCACAAAAAACAAATGAAATAGAAACTATGAGAGTAAATAAAAAAATCATCACAGATAAAACAAAAATTGCCAACATCTTAAACAATAACTACACAGGTGCAATGGAAAAACTAAAGCATGGGTATAATAGCCAAGGAACTCACCAAACTACTGTGACAGTTAAGCCAAGCCACTCAATGTTGCAGAAACCAGTGTCTGAAAAGGAACTGACAAATGTTATGCAAAAGCTAAAAGCAAAAAAGTCTGCTGGACATGATGAAGTGTCAAACTACCAAATCAAGCAAGTGGCAGCAGAAATTTCCAGATAAACTCAAATTAGTTAAAGTAGTACCTGTATACAAAAAGGGAAAACATGACTACCCTAACAACTACAGGCCAGTATCTTTAGTATCAGGCTTCTGCAAAATAGTAGAAATACTCATGCTAAACAGACTAACTGCTTATTTGGAAATACATAATGTAATAACTCCAGCACAGCATGGATATCAGAAATGGAAATCAACAGAAACAGCAACTGAATCATTAACAGAATCAATCGCACAGGTGTTGGACAACAAGATGCTAGTGTCTGGAGTTTTTCTTGATCCATCCAAGGCGTTTGATACAGTTGATTATACCGTCCTAGTAAAAGAACTAGAGAATACTGGTATTCGTGAACATGTAGCAAACTGAATAACATCATATCTTAGTAACAGGAGGCAATATGTAGCTATTAATAACTTATACAGATCAGAAGTTAGAAGCATTAAGTATGGTTTACCTCAAGGATCTGTAATGGGACCTGTTCTCTTCAATTTATTTGTGAATAATATACAAGCATGTGAAAATGAAATCAAAATACTTTATGCAGATGATATGACTGTGCTAAATCTTTCCAACAATTTGGAGGCACTTGAGCAAAACATATTCATATCAGTCAGTAGTACAGCGCACTGGCTCTCTGAAAATCAGTTAATTATTAATCTGAAAAAAAAAACTATGTACATGGTCTTCAAAAATAAACAAAAAGAAGAACATATGGATGTTTTCTTAGATGAAAAAGGAGTGGAAGAAGTAGTTCAGTTAAGCTTTTGGGCATCACAATAGACAGTGAGCTAAATTGGAAACAGCAGATAAATACTGTTTCCAGTAAGCTAAGCTCAGTGATATTTATAACGAAACAACTGGCTCAGTATACTCACCAAGACCTCTTGTGCACTGTCTATCATGGACTTCTTGAACCATACATGTGATATGGAATCACCAGGAACTCATATATAGAATGGAGTAAGCAGGAAAGGTTCATATTTGTTTTTAAAACTGTCCTTATCTGACTTCGCAAGGGAGGTGATCAAATATTTGTATGGCAATATTTGTTTTAAATTGCTCTTCAAGAGGAATGTTAAGTTGTGAATAGTTGAAGTTAATTTTGATCCAAGTGTTTTATTTATGAATTCTTTTATTATTTTCAAATTGAACCTGATTCTTCAAACTAAACTCCATAAGAGAGTAAATTTATTATAACAAATGAAAAATTCACTTGAGAAAACTATCAAATTATTAGACCAAACTTCTTGCTATTATGCCCCTTCAGAAAGCGAAATATTTCATACTGCTGATAGACATTTATAAAATTTCATGACATTCTCCTAACTTTCAGACCTATTATTTCCTTCCTTATGAAAGAGGGAGTCATAGGTTGGAGATGATCATAAAGGTAGAGCATGCAGACCCTGGAATGAGAGTGATGCATCTGTTGTCTGCTTTTTAAGGGAAGAGAGGAGAATGGAGATGAAAAATAGTGAAAGCAATTAATAAAATAATGAGGCATAATAAACATAATGACAAATATGATATAATTAATATAGATGTGGGGTAACTGTGTCAGTGGTGGTTAAGTCTAGAAGGGTGTCAGGATGCAGGAATGTGCTGGAGGGCAAGTTCTCATCTCCAAAGCTCAGGGAGAGTTTTATCAGGTGGGAGAATCCACAGTGCCCATAAGGTATAGCTGGTACTCAAGTCCCTTGTGCTATATTGTACAGGAAGTTCAGCAATTAGGTCTGGGTGTCCCAAAGATGGATGTGTCTTTTATGCTCATTCAGGTGTTCAGTGAGTTAAGTGGTGGCCATTCCTATATAAATACTGTGCAGTGGACAGAAGTTAATTAATAACCAATATATGTGTTTTTTTCCCAAGTCACCCAGCCATTAATGTTGTAGAAGATATCACAGGTGGGGCTGAAGTAGGTGGTTAGTTAAGAAGTTAGTTAACTTTCTATGGACCATCAGAATGATTCTTTCATTGAAATGATATGGAACAAGGGAGTTTACAAATTATGTACATACGGTTAATTGAACATTAATGAATACATTACCTTTTTAGTCCTATTTATGTCATTATACTTAAAAATTAGTTTTTCAGGCTACCACTGTCAAAATAGAAATTTGTCAATGGAATGGAAGGATTTTAGATTAGATTTAAACTTGCTTTGCTACCTGCTCAGACGTTTTATGGTATTGGGCAAATGATCAAAAATTTTTGTTGGAACATGCTGAGCTCCCTTCTGAGTCACTGATAGCTTTGATAATGGGTAATAAAGGTCTTTTCTCCTCTTGTGCTGTAGGTATGGATATCTCTATGTTCCTCAAATTGTGATGGATTATTTGCAAAACATTTAGTGAGCAGATATATTTATTGTGATGGTGCAGTTTAAGTGCCCGAGTCCTTGAAAAGGTAGGTACATGATGACCACATGTTAACAGCACATGTTATTCTTAATGCTTGCTTTTATGAAATCAACATTATCATTGTAAAACATGAGTTCCACAAGAAAATGACTCCATAGACAATGTACACCACTATGTAAAACCAAAAATTTGAAGCATTCTGCCCTACTTACTGACTCTTGTTCATGTTCTACATCAATTCTTGATATGACTCTATTTATTGTATGGAACTGAATTCAATTTTTGTTATTTTGGGTTAAATTTCTCAGAACCACTTTATAGTTCTTTGGAAAATAGCATTAACCGTCTCTTATGTCGATTTCCTTCTAATGGGGTTCAATATAAAACTAGTATTGTCTGCAAAAAATGCCAATTTTAATTGTCCGAATTTTTCAGCATAACTTTTTGCATTGTGTTTGTTAAGCATAATTCAAGCTATTTGTGTGTAAAGCCATCAATTCCATAAAAAAAGTGTTTCTAAGAGTGTAACATGATTTACACAATGGAAAACCTTTGAAAGATAACAGAAATACCAACTGGTGATATTTTATTATTTAAGGCTCATAATTTTCAGTAGATGAATGTATAAATAGCATTCTCAGTTGAGCAGTCCTTCTGGAATCCAAACTGTGATAAGCTAAGTAAATTGATTCTACTTGAGTAAATTACTTTTTTTAATATTTTTGGGAAAAAAACATCAGTAAGGAAACTGTATGGTAATACCTTGAATCTTTCTTGTCACCCTTCTTTAACAGACTGATGACCATAGCTGTTAAGTCCCATAGTGCTCAGAGCCTTCTTTAACAATTGCATGTTTCAACCCCTGTAAAAAATTCCATGTGTCAGTGACGCATTACATATGTTACTACAGACATTACTTATTAAGTTAAAAAAATTTTTCAGAATTCTGTCTGAAATTCCATCAACACCATATGCCCTTTGTTTTTTATAATTTTTATAATTTCTCTGAAGGATATTGGTGCTACTTCTAGTTGCTTGAAATTTTGTGGAATGACTTTTTAATATAATTTACATCTACATCTACATACAAACTCTGCAAGCCACCATATACTACTATCGTCACTTCCTTTTCTGTTCCACTTGAAAGTGCAGTGAGAGAAAAATGATGGTCTATGTCTCTCTATACAAGCTCTAATTTCTCTTACCGTATCTTCATGGTCCTTACACAAGATATACATTTGTGGCAGTATAATTCTTCAGCAGTCAGATTCAGATGTCAGTTCCCTAAGCTTTCTCAATAGTGTTTTAAGAAAAGTATGAGCTTGTGAAGATTCTCTTTAATACTCACTTGTTGTTTGAACCTACAAGTAACAAATCTAGCAGTGCACCTCTGAATTGCTTTGATGTCTGTCTTTAATCGACCTTGTGAGGATCCCAAACACTTCAGCAGTATTCAAGGATGGGCCACACTAGTGTTCTATACACAATCTCCTTTATATTGGCTACAGTTTCCTAAAATTCTGCCAATAAACCAAAATCAATCATTCACCTTCCCTACTACTGTCCTTACACCCTCATTCTCTCACTACTTCAAGTGAACCATTTGGACCTACTTATGTTGCTACACTTAGAAAGGTACTTGCAACTTATTAATTATCAGTCACAAAATTGTCATTTAGTTTAATTGTTATTGTCTTGTGCATGACAGCTATCCAGTACCCAATACACAAGATTTCACTCACTTGCTAGCAGGTGCATCCATATTTAGGGTGACTGACTTTAAGATGGCTTACTTAAAAATTCCCATGCATGAAGACAATATCACGAAAAGCCTGATTATCACACCACTTGGTTTCTTTGAATATCTGTATATGCTGTGCGGACTGAACAACGCAGCTCATACATGGCAACACTTCATTGACAGGATACTGTTTTTGTTTGGATTTCTGCTGTGCCTATTTGGATGTTATCCTCATTTTGTCAGCTACCCCCAAAGACCACAACTGACACTTCAAACAAGTTGTCACTGCCCTAAATTATGGGGTTGTGTTGATCAATGAGAAAAAAATCTCAATTTCAGAAGTTACCTTTCTCAGGCACATAGTGCTGCAGGGGTCAGAGAAAATCAGGATTGAGACAACGTCCCCTCCCCCAGAGCTATTGTGAGCTCTGTTGATTCTTAGGAATTAGGTGGCATCTGCCACAAGCAGCAGCTTTACAAGAACCCCTCACTGTCACTCAAGCAGGATCTAACAAGCAACAGAAAAGGAAGACTGATTGGATTGCAGAGGTGAAGGATGCTTTCGAAATTGGTAAGGACTACCTCGCTTATGCAATCACATTGGCCTACCCCCAAACAGCTCACCGTTACCACTGACACTGGTAGGTGCTGTTCTGCAACAACTAGTGACTGGGGAGACACAGCTGCTCAGATTGTTCTCATGGAAACTTACATCCTTTCAAGCCAAATGGCTGACCTTTGACTGAGAACTCCTTGCCATTTATGAGGGTTTGAGACACTTCCATGAAGATATCAAAGGGTGCCATGTTATAGTGTTCACAGTCCATAAACCACTAGCCGATGCCATATGGCATCCATTGAAGGATGTCAGTCCCTGACACGATCAACACCAGGACCTTATAGCCCTGTATTCTTTGGATGTATGACACCTGTACAGAGCTGACAACTCATTGCTGACTACTTATCTCCAATCAATGTCACCCCCTTCCAATTGGACTATGAGAAGCTAGCCCCAGCCAGTGCAATGACATGAGCATCATGGAGCTGGTATGCAACAATAATACTGACCTAAGTAACAAATAACTTACTATTTCAGAGATGGAAATGCTGATCCACTGTGGTATGTTCCTTAACAGCATCTGGTAGGATGCATCAAAACACAGTCTGTCTCATCATAGAATGCCTTATGTATTCCAAAATCAATTAAGACTGCTGCACCTGGGTACAGGCATGGCTGAAATTTGGAAAATCTGTTTTCACAATGTACACATTGATCTCATCAGCTCTCTGACAGTGTCAGAGGGATTCAATTACTTACTGTCAATGATAAACAGAGCTTCCCAGTGGGTGAAATTAGTCCCCTCAAGGACAGCATGGCGGAGTCCACCACCCGTGTGTCTTGGTAGAAACAGGCAGGAGCAGATCCTGCTGCAGAGGTGACCATGTTTTGCTATTCCCCCAATGCCCTACCAGAGTCCCATTTTTTGCATGCTAAGCACCTTCTGTGATATCTGCTCCCTTAAAAGCTACACAGCACCAGTGCCAAACATGACACAGCTTTCAGAAATGGTCAAGCTGGACCCATCAAAGCTGCCAGTCATGACACAGCTGGTCCTGAAACCCTATGCAAGTCAGTCCAGTCAAACGATGACACTGTTTACATCTTCCTTTCAGTGTTCTGCATTACAAGGAGTGTGTGTGTGGGGGGGAGGGGGGGGGCTTTTCGGGATATCATCTGTGACACACATTGCTGCAAAGTAAAGAGAGGAACATCTGTGGATAAGACAAAAACTTCAGTGCTTTCTGAGCTATGACACATTGTGGACATTCTATTGTATTTCCCTTCATGAATAAAGTATATGTACAATTAGCCACTTCCACTCCATTACTGGAGCATTCCCTATCACCAATTAAGGAAGTCTTTCATAACTTCTTAAGAAAGCTGCTTTCAAGTGTTGACACAAATTTACTACAGGCTGAAATGAATCTGACACTAGGTCTTTTTCTGTATATACATCATCACATACCAGCTCCTTTAACTTCCTCTTAAGACATTGTATGCCATTCTCATTAATAAGCCTCATTGCTTTGTATGAACGTGCCTCAGGGGTGTAAGGGGTCTTGATTATTTCCAATAATTGTGTATCATGATCAGATAGTCCACTTAGTAAATTAGATTTAAAAATGCAAATAATGGCTCCATTTCATTTTTCCTGTCCATAGCTTTTATGAAATCTGCACTGAAATGCCCACAAACCACTAACTGTTTCTTCTTGTCTAACAGTGAGCTCAATAATGCGTCCAGATTGTGACATTTGACTGCTTTATTTCTTTGTTGATAGTCCTTTGTGTTGATGTACTAGATTATTATACTGGCTGAAAAATGGAGGAAGGGGCCTCTGCGAGGCGGCTTACTTACAAGATGAACTAAATCACTTACGGTCAGCCTTCATGAAAAACAGATATACCAGCAAGGAAATTGATCAAGCTCTCCATCAAAGAAGAAAAGAAGCCAGAGGCCCAGAGTAACAACAGTTACCTACTGGAAAAGTTTTCCTACTGTTCGTTAATAAAGTCCTGGACCATATCAGGAAAGTTCTGGCCAAGTTTTGGATAAAAACAATCTTCAGACCCACAAAGAATATTAAGGAATATTTAAGAACTGCAAAAGACGCCCGACACCCCCTAGCAACACCTGGGGTATACAAAATTCCATGCAGTTGTGAACAAGTATATATTGTAACAACAAAAAGAAGTGTAAACACCTGCTTAGCCAAACATAAAAGAATCTGTCGCTTAGGACACATTGAAAAATTGGCCATAGCTGAGCATGTTTTTCGAGATGGGAACCACGAAATTAAATTTAATGAGAGAAGCATTCTAGCATGAACATCCCATTATCATGTGCACATGTATAGAGAAGCAATAGAGATTCATAAACACCATAACAATTTAATAGAAAAGAGGAAGTTTTAAAGTTAGACAAAATATGGATGTCGATGTTGCGCCAGCAGAATGACAATCAATTACTCTTAATCGAGAATGATGATGCCTTCCAAAGATAGGCATACCATCTGCATCACATGACGAATGGTGGTGCTGTCTATGCACTTTATAAATGCGAGAGTGCCTGGAGCCTTAGTGGCAGTAGCCGGACAACCTCAGAAGATGTCTCCCGCAGATGGAGACGAAATGTTAGGTGGAATTTTTATACATCAACCACAGTGTCTCAGCCCAAAAGTTTCAACTGAAGACATCACTGCAACATTGGCCGTGAAAGCCTACATTGTATGAATAACTCAATCAATTAACTGAATGCATTGAAAAATGCCTTCTTTCTAACAGTTTCTTCTACCACAAAAGTTAGACCGAATTATTTGTTTAAATAATGAAATTAACAGATACAGTTATGCAAACAATGATATTGATAAACCTGCTAATTATTTTGGAATTAATTAATGGCTGGCTTTCCTAATATGTTTTCGAATAGCGCCAAATAAACACTTAATGAATCCTTGTGGTGGTTCTTCCAAATTTTATAGTTAGTACAGAACTTATATTTGTTTATAAGTTAACAACAGAATTTAAATTACGAAACAGTTACTGTTTTCACCCTATGACAAAAGATATTAACTACGAATAGCCAAAATAAGTTAGGAAATTGAGTACAGACACAAAACTAAGCACAAAATTAGATCTGGTAGTATATTTCTTAAGTCTGAGGGCCAACCTTTCTCTTTTATGAAAATGCAGATTATACTCATGTATGTTAATGGTAATTAGTCAAAAACTGAAAAAATGAATTCAGGGAGACATATGGCAAAACAAGATAGGAAGTAAAGAGATCCTAGCTTGCTTCATCACAAGATCTCTTATAAATATGTGAAAGTTTCCTAGAGTGGATGTGTTGACTGTTACAGTTACAAGAGAAGTACACTCCTGGAAATGGAAAAAAGAACACATTGACACCGGTGTGTCAGACCCACCATACTTGCTCCGAACACTGCGAGAGGGCTGTACAAGCAATGATCACACGCACGGCACAGCGGACACACCAGGAACCGCGGTGTTGGCCGTCGAATGGCGCTAGCTGCGCAGCATTTGTGCACCGCCGCCGTCAGTGTCAGCCAGTTTGCCGTGGCATACGGAGCTCCATCGCAGTCTTTAACACTGGTAGCATGCCGCGACAGCGTGGACGTGAACCGTATGTGCAGTTGACGGACTTTGAGCGAGGGCGTATAGTGGGCATGCGGGAGGCCGGGTGGACGTACCGCCGAATTGCTCAACACGTGGGGCGTGAGGTCTCCACAGTACATGTTGTCGCCAGTGGTCGGCGGAAGGTGCACGTGCCCGTCGACCTGGGACCGGACCGCAGCGACGCACGGATGCACGCCAAGACCGTAGGATCCTACGCAGTGCCGTAGGGGACCGCACCGCCACTTCCCAGCAAATTAGGGACACTGTTGCTCCTGGGGTATCGGCGTGGACCATTCGCAACCGTCTCCATGAAGCTGGGCTACGGTCCCACACACCGTTAGGCCGTCTTCCGCTCACGCCCCAACATCGTGCAGCCCGCCTCCAGTGGTGTCGCGACAGGCGTGAATGGAGGGACGAATGGAGACGTGTCGTCTTCAGCGATGAGAGTCGCTTCTGCCTTGGTGCCAATGATGGTCGTATGCGTGTTTGGCGCCGTGCAGGTGAGCGCCACAATCAGGACTGCATACGACCGAGGCACACAGGGCCAACACCCGGCATCATAGTGTGGGGAGCGATCTCCTACACTGGCAGTACACCACTGGTGATCGTCGAGGGGACACTGAATAGTGCACGGTACATCCAAACCGTCATCGAACCCATCGTTCTACCATTCCTAGACCGGCAAGGGAACTTGCTGTTCCAACAGGACAATGCACGTCCGCATGTATCCCGTGCCACCCAACGTGCTCTAGAAGGTGTAAGTCAACTACCCTGGCCAGCAAGATCTCCGGATCTGTCCCCCATTGAGCATGTTTGGGACTGGATGAAGCGTCGTCTCACGCGGTCTGCACGTCCAGCACGAACGCTGGTCCAACTGAGGCGCCAGGTGGAAATGGCATGGCAAGCCGTTCCACAGGACTACATCCAGCATCTCTACCATCGTCTCCATGGGAGAATAGCAGCCTGCATTGCTGCGAAAGGTGGATATACACTGTACTAGTGCCGACATTGTGCATGCTCTGTTGCCTGTGTCTATGTGCCTGTGGTTCTGTCAGTGTGATCATGTGATGTATCTGACCCCAGGAATGTGTCAATAAAGTTTCCCCTTCCTGGGACAATGAATTCACGGTGTTCTTATTTCAATTTCCAGGAGTGTATTCTGCAGCACCACTTACAAGTGGTAGTGGGTGTGCACATGGGGCAAGTTTTACACTGGGTATTGTTTCTTATTGCTTGCTTTTATATGGACTGATGTTTGAGTGTGGCCTCCAGTGAGGTAGAGGTTTAAGTCAAGCAACAAAGATTTCGATTTGGGTAAGAATTAGGTGAGTCTGAGTCAGCAAAAGGTGTTAAACTGTTCCAGGAATGCTTCATCCATGTGGTCCATGAAAATGTTGGCACATGATGGGGCCACCCTGTTAATTTTATTTCAGTCTATGCACATATAAAATGCCCATATATTATTTTAGGGGGCTATATTGGTTTCAACGAAGTAGTCATTATTGAAAGCCCTCAAAGACTTCTTAACTGATTACTGTCAGAGCATGCTAGGAGTCAACATTTCATAGTCACCAAACAATTTGTGTTAGCACTGACTGAAATAAAGCATATAGTTAAAAATAATGTGTCCACTGGTGCTCTTTGTCCGTAATGCAGCAGATATTAACAAGGGCCTGTCCTGGTCCAAATAATAGTCTCCATATATGTTTATAGGTTGTGATGCAATCGAGCTTGATATACATTCTGAAGACACTGATTCCAATTGGTATTAGTCATTTCATTTATAAGTAAAAAAGTATGAATAAAATCATATTTAACTACGATTGGTTATTTCACACACAACTGTTTTTATTTTGTGTAATTGTGAGAATTTGAAGCTTTATCTTGAGAACGAGTAATGTGTCTATGGGATGTTTTGTCAACTGAGGTCACATTGATAATTAAAAAGAGGATTGCAGATATGATGAGGAAGGAAATGGATTTGAGTTTTTAAAGAAGTGATTGGTGTCTTTTATGTAGGTTGGGAGGTTCTGTGTGACATGTTGTATGTGGTGATCAAGCAGGGCTACGATGCATTTGGTCGAGGCTTCAAAGTCAGTTGCTATAGAGTAGCCAGAATTATTGTTTCTGGGTATTTTGAGAAGTAGGTAAAAGGTGGGAGGGTGTGCTTCAGGAGGGTAAGAAGTTCCACAAATCAGTTCTCAGTCCTTGTGAAGCATATATGGTCTCTAGAGTTGTAACTTGTTCACACAACACAACCAAGAATGTTAGTGCAACTTTATTAGACTGTGGCATGTACATCAGTCATCAGAACAGGTACTTTGCTTTTAATAATTTTTGAGAACGTTTCGCATGTCATGCTAAAAATACTTTTAAAATGGTTTAAAAACAGTCTCTACACAATAAAACATTTATTTACAATGGTTACCAGCTTCAGTCAAAGTGTGACTGTGTTCAGATCACTTATACTGAAATACGAACACGGAATGGATTTAGAGGGATATCTGATGACAGTAGTAACATGTAAAATACATGAGATATAACAAAAATTAAAACAAGAAATTATGGTAGGCAGTGGCAGTGAACACAGCAGGTGTTATGACTCCACAAATATCAACTGTGAAGGTGAGCATCATTGTTTTTGCTTAAATACATGACACTCTGCTCACTGCATACCAAATTATGTCAGTGATTGCCAGTCAGGCGTATGGGACTTGAAACAGTTCTTACAGTAAGGTGCATAATGAATAGTTAAACAAAAGCTAATAATAAATGAAGAAATAGGTACATTATCTTTTATAAAATAACTGCTGTGAACAGCATTTTGTCAGCATGTGATAAAAATATATGTAGAAGAGGTAATGAATAATAATCATTCATAAGAATACTGATAGCCACCTATGGGGATTTCTCAGAAACTTGTAGATAATATGCTAGCAAAGATAGTCGTTAAGTCGCACCAATGGTTTCCATGGACATGGAGTTGTCGTACTGATATGCACCATCCAGTGGAAGAAGATTTCAGAGATGCAGCAGAGATTGGATATCAAATATATACTGGCATGCAGGTAGATGTGTATGAATGCATACCAGATGTTGTAGACTGCTCCTAGATCACAGTGTTTGTGAAAAAACTGCTTGAGTGACGCCATTATTTACTATGGAAGCATGTTTCAACAAAAGACAAGTTCAGAGTTGTGACAGCAACTAGGTGTTACATAATACTGGCATGCAAGTAAGTCAACTGTCACAATGTGTCAGATCCCTCAATAGGCAGTGACCAAGTAACCAACAAGATAATAAGTAAAATAGAGTACGTAATACCTAAAGCGTGGACAAATAAGTAATATCAAAGGAAACTACAGTGTGAATATCATTGACCCATAATGGCGTCACTCAAGTAGTATTTTCACTGGCACTATGATCTAGGAGCAGGCCACAATAACTGCCATGCATTTCTACACATCTACTTGCATGCTAGTATGTATTTGACATCAAGTCGCTGTCATAACTCTGAAAACATCTTCTGTTGGATGGCACAATTGATATAACAATGCCATCTCCATGGGAACTGTTTGCGTTGCTTAATCACTGTTTTGCTGGCAAATTCTCAACAAATAATTATATTCTTCGCATAGCTGTAGTCAATATTTATCCCTAGATAAATCTGTATTTCCCTTGAGTCTTTCATTTGAATTTGCTTGGATAACAGATTCTTGATTTCTTGTATTTTCCCTTTATTTTTACCACAAATCACAAAATCATCAACAAACACTATTATATGCATAACATAATTTGTGGTTATCAGTACTTGTAGGTGATAATCATATTCACTCCTTTCAAAACCTATACTTCTTTAAAGTCAGTACCACCATTAGACTGTTGTTTATTTACAGTGTTACATTTACAGTTACACAATCATGATTTCAGCTTCAAAGTGGTGCCATTATCAAGTGTTTTCTGGAAGCAGGTTAGACAATAACAGTGAAATATATAACAAGTGATATAACCATATAAGAATCCATATTTGTAATGCTTACTTACAAGTGTTATAAATTGCCTAAGATGGCATACTCTTGTATGAAAATATTATTATTAAAAAACCTATACTGTTTAAAAACTCATTGAAAGAATCATACCACACTCACAGTCTTTCCCTCAAATTATATAAGGCCTTAAATAACTTATTAACCCTGGCTGTATAATCCTCATATACTGGAGATTGCTTCATGTAAACTTCAGATAAAACTTTACCAATTACAAATGCAGTCTGTACATCCATTTTTTCTGCAGTTAAGCACTTTTGACAACAGTGATTACTAAAATTTCAATATTTGTATCACACCAGTGGGAAAATAAAAATCAATCACAGTCTCTTTTTGCTGAAAACCCATTACAACCAATCCTCCTTCAGAAGTGTTACCTGTGATTTTTTTTTTACACAATTTCTTTATCCATTGCTTGTTTCCAAGAATTTGACTAATTAGTATTCATCTCCTCCTCAAAATTTTCTGGACTGTTGGCACTACAGAAGTTTACATAAATGAAATTACTCATGACTTAACCATGAAATCTGTCAGGCACTCTACATTCTCTAGTTGACCTTCTCAGTTCATGTTCTTGTCCTTTTTATGTTTGCTTGAATACCCTTTGATACTTTTTTCTGCTATTTGCTAATTTACAGATTCACTCTCTATGCCTTTGCACAGAGAATCACTAGAATGATCATTCCCTAAATCAGAGTCCTTTAGATCAGTACATTCCATATATACTTCCACAGTATCAACATGTCTGGTTATAATACCATTAGTTTTAATCGATACTCAGTATCCATCTTGACTGTAATCTATTAAAATTGTCAAGTGTGGTTTATGATACCACTTTGAATTTCTCAATTCTTCTTGTACACATACGAAAACCCAACTTCCATACAAACTTAAGTGTTTAACAGCAAGTTTCTCCACAAATGCTCATAAGGAGTTTTCAGTTCGATAGTATTAGCTAAAGTTCTGTTTTTAAGGTATGCAGCTCCACAAACTACTTCAGACCCAAATCTATCTATTCTTGCTTCAGCTAACAGACATCGTGGCATATCCACAATTGACATCTTATATTTCAGCTGTACCCATTAATTCATGTGAGTAGGGAGGACATGCACTTAAATTGATTCCTTTCTGTCTCATAAATTGATAAACATCTGAATTGAAATATTCTTTGTCAATGTCACATCTCAGTTTCTTAATACCAGTTAAATTGTCATTTTAATTGACATATTCCACAAAACCATCACAAACTTGACTTTTAGATTTGACAGTGTAGATCCTATCTGCTTTACCATACTCATCAGTAAAAGTGATAAAGTATCTTTCACCACGCAAACTGTGGGTTGAGTGTGGCCCATTGAAGAAAGTATCAATAATCTCTAATGTTTATTTTGCTTTGCTTCTGTTGTTTCCCAAAGGTAAATTGTCCATTTTATTTTTAATGCACTGCATGCATCATAAAGTTGATCAATAGTTTCTTCCAGTGGATACAGACACTAGTGCACTGATTCCACCAAATCATTCCATATTTTCTCAAATAATCTGTATGCGTATGATTGACAGCTTAGACATTTGTCTACAGCATACTGGATTGTGTAACTGGCGTACATTAAATTTTTAAGTGCTTGGTCTTGCAGATAAGTTCACTCTCTATTGTTAAAATTTTAACTGTTTGTGGGAAGTTCCCTTCAGAAATTTCATGATCCAACTAATATCACTGAGAGAGTCTGAGCACTTCTGTGGAACACGGCAGCAAGCTGCATTGACGCATCACGTTCACATATCCATTCCTCTATGGAGAATATTAATTTTATATTGTAATATCAAGGATTTTTGAAAGTCAGTACTGGGTAGAGCTTGCAATTCAAAGTCATTCCCACATTACTGTGTTTACTACCATTGCTGTTTAAACAGGTTGTTGAATTAAATAGAATTATTTTCATGTCAGGTGTTGTGATTACTTTGCCTCACCTTCATGAACAAAGGGATATAGCAATGGTCAATTACACATATAATTACAACAACATTCTTCCATTACCATCATCATCATCACTAATACTTACAAGATGGCTGCACTGAGGGGCACTCTGCAGTCCTGCTACAAGTTTCAATATATTCACTCTTCATGTGTTCTTATGCAACTAGGGGAGCATTTTTTTCAGTCATCATTAATGTAAAATATTAGCAGAAGTGTATGTAAATTTAAAACAGAAAAATATGTACAGCTTTATCATCTCTGTTTTGCATATATAAGAAACATACGCTGGACTCTACAGTTATATCATCTCTGCTTTCAAGTACAAACAAAACACACACGAACACACTCATGTCTGTGTATGAGCGGATGGATATGTGTGTGTGTGCGAGTGTACGCCTGTCCTTTTTTCCCCCAAGGTAAGTCTTTCCGCTCCCGGGATAGGAATGACTCCTTACCCTCTCCCTTAAAACCCACATCCTTTCGTCTTTCCCTCTCCTTCCCTCTTTCCTGATGAAGCAACCGTTGGTTGCGAAAGCTTGAATTTTGTGTGTATGTTTGTGTGTCTATCGACCTGCCAGCACTTTCGTTTGGTAAGTCACATCATCTTTGTATATATATATACAAATATGATGTGACTTACCGAACGAAAGCGCTGGCAGGTCTCTATATGTGTGGATGGATATGTATGTGTGCGAGTGTATACCTGTCCTTTTTTCCCCCTAAGGTAAGTCTTTCCGCTCCCGGGATTGGAATGACTCCTTACCCTCTCCCGTAAAACCCACATCCTTTTGTCTTTCCCTCTCCTTCCCTCTTTCCTGATGAGGCAACAGTTTGTTGCGAAAGCTTGAATTTTGTGTGTGTGTTTGTGTTTGTTTGTGTGTCTATCGACCTGCCAGCCCCTTCGTTCGGTAAGTCACATCATCTTTGTTTTTAGATATATTTTTCCCACGTGGAATGTTTCCCTCTATATATATATATATATATATATATATATGAATATAACAGAGGGAAACATTCCACGTGGAAAAAATATATCTAAAAAGAAAGATGATGAGACTTACCAAACAAAAGCGCTGGCAGGTCGATAGACACACAAACAAACACAAATATACACACAAAATTCAAGCTTTCGCAACAAACTGTTGCCTCATCAGGAAAGAGGCAACAGTTTGTTGCGAAAGCTTGAATTTTGTGTGTATATTTGTGTTTGTTTGTGTGTCTATCGACCTGCCAGCGCTTTTGTTTGGTAAGTCTCATTATATATATATATATATATATATATATATATATATATATATATATATATATATATATATATATATATATATATATATATATATATATATATATATACACACACACTTGTTCCATAGATGATGAATATGACATTTCTTAATGATGTGGTATGTGTCACTGTTCTTTACACAAAATAATTTTTTTTTACTTCATATCTAAAAATTCATCTAATGAGTAGAAGGAGTTGTCATTCAAAAATTCTTTTAATTTGTTTTTAAATGTTGATTGGCTATCTGTCAGACCTTTAATGCTATTTGGAAAGTGACCAAAGATTTTTGTGGGAGCATAATTCACCCCTTTCTGTGCTAAATTCAGATTTAACCCAGAATAGTGAAGATCATCCTTTCTTCTAGTGTTGTACCTATGCACTTCACTGTTATTTTTGAATTGGGATGGGTTATCAATAACAACCTTTGTAAGTGAATATATGAATTCTGAAGGTGCTGTGAATATCATGAGTTCTTTAAATAAATGTCTGCAAGGTGATTGCAGGTCGTCTTTTGTGCAATGAATACTTTTTCTCTTAATGATTAATTACCCCAAAATATGGTGCCATATGAATGCAGTGAATGAAAATAGTCACAGAACGCTAATTTACTGTTATGTTTATCAGCAAAATTTGCAATAACTCTAATAGCATAAGCAGCTATACCTAACCATTTCAGAAGATCATTGATGTGTTTCTTCCAATTCAATTTCTCATCAATGCACACACCCAGAAATTTTGAATATTCTGCCTTAGCAACAGAGTTCTGTTCACAGTCTATAATCATCAATGTGACCATCATAAAGAAGACCAAAGATTATGAGCAGAAGATCTGGGACCCATTAGATCTGACAACATACAACAATGCGCAGATCCAATGCAGTGTATCACACGGAATACGAATTGGTTAATCAAGGTGTCTTCTCCGCTGGCAGACAAACAGAGGAACCTGCACAACACAGAAGCCCTAGCACCTCAGCTGTATAGATTACATAAGATCCATAAGAACAATGTTTCACTAAGACTGATCGTTAGCGCTCCTGGCTCACCGAAGTATAAACTGGTAAAACACTTGGCCTATCTGCTCCAGCTGCACACAGGGAAGACTTACACATACATAAAGGACTCAGGACATTTCATTGAGAAGCTAAGGAAACTAAAACTTGCACCAAATGACATCCTGGTCAGCTTCGATGTTGTTTATTTGTTTGCAAAAGTGCTACTCAGTTACTCTCTGGAGCGCATCGGTTCCCTTCTTCCACAAGACATCACAAACCTCTTTCATGCATGTCTCACCATCAGCTATTTCACATGGAATGGCAATTTCTATGAACAGCTGGAAGGCATCATCATGGGTAGTCCTCTTAGTCCAGTGGTGGCCAACTTCTTCATGGAACGTTTCAAAGCACAGGCATGGACTTGGCAACTTGTAAACCTAAGCTGTGGTACAAATACATTGATGATACTTGCATTGTGTGGAGCCATGGTGAAGAACAGCTCAGTGGTTTCCTAAGACATTTGAACAGTCTCCATGCCAACATAAAATTTACCATGGAAGTAGAAAAGTACAAAAACTATCATTTCTAGATGTGCTGGTCAGAAAGGATGGTGAGAACCTGGGACACACCGTGTATCAAAAACCAACACACACAGACCGATACCTGCACAAACTATCAAACCATCACCTGAGCCAGAAAAGAAGGAGCAGGACAAATATGTGAGAAGCAGCACCTCAGATGTGAAATGCAAGAGCCAAACCCTCGGCAAAGTGACAACTCAGACAAAGAAATGTTGGGTATGGCCTTTCTACCATATATTCGCAGAGTGACAGACAGAATTGTCTGTATATTGCACAAACATGGTGTAAAGACTGTTTCCAAACCGACAAAGAAGATCAAAGAGTGTCTTAGATCAGCAAAGGAAAAAAGGGACCCACTTGCAGTGTCGGGAATATACGCATACCATGTACGTGCAGGAAGGTTTATGTCAGAATGGTTGGATGATCAGTCAGAAGCAGGATCAAACAACATAAGTGACATTGCAGGTTGGGGCTGGTGGAGAAGTTGCCTGCGGCAGAGCACGCACTGTGTGAGACAGACCATGTAGTAAAATTTGCTGACATGTAAGTTCTGGGTGTAGAGAAGAACTATCATATCTGCTTGTTCAGAGAAGCTATAGAAACACCACAAGTAGCAAGAGGAGAACCGCACTGGAAATGAGCGCAGAGAAGCTTTTGCATGTTGATGCGCTAGGTACATATAGTCTGCGGCCACCAGCAATGGAGGGTGAAGCTTTGACAATGCCAGACACTCATGCTGGCGAAACATCAGAAAAATTGTCAGACGAACGTCGGCCAAAGATCCCAAGACAGAAGACAATACTCTTGAATACATTACTTTTACAAAAATTTTGGGTAAAGCTCTCAGAAGTGAGATTGGGCAGTAATTGTTAGCATTAGACCTACTACCCCCCTTTTTATGCAATGGCTTAACAATAGCATATTTCTGTCTGTCTGGAAAAATGACCTGTTTCAGTGAGCTACTATGTATGTGAATGAGAATCCTACTTATCTGTTGAGAACAAGCTTTTAGTACTGTGTTGGAAATTCCGTAAATTTTGTGTGAGCTTTTACTATTGAGTGAATTTATTATTTTTCTAATTTCAGTACAAGAGGTGGGTTGAATTTAAATTTAATCAAACTGCATAGGTATTGCCTCTTCCATATACTGCCTTGCATTTTTTAATGAATAGCTGGATCCTATTTTCTCTACAACACTTAAAAAATGATTATTAAACATGTTTTCTACTTCTTACTTCTTGTTAATAAACTTTTCACTGTATTTGATAGAAATACAGTCTTCCCATGCTTTTGGTTGCCCAGTTTCCCTTGTAACAGTATTCCAAATTACTTTAATTTTATTATCAGATGTGATAATCTTGGACATAATGCACATACTTCTGGACATTTTAATAACTTTTCTTATTACAATGCAGTGGTTTTTATAATTTTTCACTGTTTTTGGATCATTATTCCTCCTAGCTAGGAGATACACTTCCCTTTTCTGTTTACAAGATATTTTTATCCCTTTCGTAAGCCATGACTTCTGAGATGTTTTCTTACAATTATATTTCACTGTTTTCTTAGGGAAACTGTTTTCATATATACTCACCAAGACATCATGAAATAAGTTAAATTTTAAATTAGCATCAGATTCCCTATACACCTCATCCCAGTCTAACTGTTGCAAGTTTTCCCTAAAATTTTAAATTGTTAAATCATTAATGGAATGCACTATTTTGGAGGACTGTTTTGCATTACTGTATGGAGCTATGTCATATACTGTAACTCTGTAACTAGCTGTGGATCATGGTGAGACAGACCATTCTTAAAAGGACCAGTTTTTAGTTGATTAAATTTATCTTGGTCTATAAAAACATTACCTGTTAGTGTGCTGCTTTCCTGTACCACCTGAGTAGAAAAGTCAATAACTGATGTCAAATTGAAAGAACCAAGTAATACTTCAAGGTCAAGCTTTCTGTCAGACTCTTTCATAAAATCTGCATTGAAATCCCACAAACAATAATTTGCTTCCCTCTGTCTGACAGATAGCACAACAAAGAATCCAAGTTTTTTCAAAAATAGCTGAAAATTTCCCAATGGAGACCTATAAACAGCTACAGTTATAAAAGTACTATTATTTATTTTAAGCTCACATGCACATGCTTCTATATGTTGCTCTACCTTTTTCACACTGTGACAGACTTTAACATATATGGCAACTCCTCCTCTCTCCATAGTGTCTCTACTTACATGTGCTGAAAGCTTATATCCACCTACATTTACCATTTCCATACCTGTGACTGACTATATGATGTGGCAGTAGTTAGCGAGTCACCCTGTATATTTCGTATAGGTTTCACATGTTATCCTAAATGTTTCAGTAATGTGTTTATTTCTAAGTATGATTATCGTGATAAGAATTTTAGTTTTGGTGGAGAATGGCAAATTGGTGGACCTTCTGCTATTAAACTCTGCTGTGAGAGTTTCAGATTCAGATTCTTTGTAACTGTGGACCACATGTAGTGGAATGGGCTTTACATTAATATTTAATAGTAGCCACTATGTTAATTACTGTTCACATTGCATGTACAAATAATTTATCCTATATTAACATGGGGTCGACAGAAGCGTCCGATCCCACACGTCGGCTTTGACCCGTGATGTAAGGGTGTTGTGTGTGACGTCATGATGGCGCGGAATTTGGTTTGAGTGTGGCTGTCTCCAGTTCTGTTTTATCTTATTTTATTTACTTTTCTGATCTGTTCATTCTATCTCGTGAGATTTTGTTTTTTAAATTTAAAAACACTTATTATTATTTTAATTATCTGTTTCCTCCAATTTCTGTTTTAGTTTATTATATTTATCTTCCTGATCTGTTCGTTCTATCCCGTGAGATTTTTTTTTTAAAAAAAAGACAAAAAACACTAATCAGCTACTGAAGCATCTTTATCTTCTATGGGTTGCAGGGGTTACGACCCCTGGGGAGGTGGGTGGGTATTCATGCATGGCTGTCTTCACTTACACGTTGTAGCTACGCAAGGCGTCTAAATTTGTTTATATTTAGTTTGCCCCCCACCCAAAAGATCCCATTTCCCGCGCTTGTCCCGTTAGTGTCATTAGGCTTCTTGTGGAAAGTGTGTGTGTTTTTGTTTCCGCCATATTTGTGATGTCATGGGTCAAAGCAGACGGGCGGGATCGGACGCTTCCGTATTTCCTTAACATGTTGTGTAGAATTGTAATCATAATACCAAAATTCAATTTCTACACTATTAATAGCTACAAATGCCCTTAAACTATAGAATGGATTGTTTATTAACCATTTATACAACTTAATTTTAAAACTAGTGAAAGGTGTAAAGATTGCAGAATGACTTAGTTTGTCAAAAAATTTCATACTGTTCATTTTGTGAGAGTTGCCTGTTTTTGTCAGCCTACGTCTAGAAATGTCAATACTCTTCTTGTTTCTGGTGTCATGACAGCATATGTTCTCTCTGGTGTCAATCTCTGCTATGTTGTTTTTCCCATATATCAATGAATGAAATGACACAATTTTAGAGCCTTTGCTGGTCTCATACAGATATGATTTTATGTACACAGAATGAACTCGCAAGTGAAAATTTGTATAAAGGCCGGGAATTGAACCCAGGTCTCCTACTTACCAGTTAGGTGTGTTAGTCACTAAACCACCTTGGCACAGCGTTTTACACAGATGCACGGATTACCCTGCCATGCCTCCCACCTTGATCCAAATTCTCACTGCCGCCCCAATCTACTTTAAATTCCCCATTACACATGAAAAGAATTGCCAAGGCTTTCCACATTCTGGAATAGCATCTCAGCATCTAACATAAATGAGGGATCCAACCTGAAACCCCAGTGTAGATATTTATTCGAATGAAGTGACACAATTTCAGAGACTTTACTGGTCTCGTACAGATATTATTTTTATGTATATAGAATGGAGAGGTGAGTGGAGATTTGTACCAAGGCGAGGAATTGAGTCCAGGTCTTCTGCTTACCAGGAAGTTGCATTAACCACTAAACCACCCTGGCACAGCTGTTCACACAACTGCACAGATTACCCTGGCACACCTCCTCCTCAATCAAAATTCTCACTGCCACCCCAGTCTACTTTAAATTCCCCATTACACAGGAACAGATGCTATTCCAGAACATGGAGAGTCTCAGCAATTCTGTTTGTGTGTAAGGAATAATTTAAAGTGGACTGGGGGTGGCAGTAAGAATTTGGATCAGGATGGGAGGCATACCAGGGTAATCCGTGAAGCCAAGATGGCTTAGTGGCTAATTCACCTGCCAGGTAAACAGGAGATCTGGGTTTGTTTTCCAGCCTTGGTACAAATTTTCACTCACTGCTTCATTCTATATACATAAAATGATATCTGTACGAGACCCATAAAGTATCTGAAATTGTGTTATTTCATTTTTATAAGTACCTGCACCTGGGTTTGCAACTAAACTCGGGCTCGTTTACTACCTATTTTTTACGTGGCTCATCTGTAAAGGGGGTTGGTAGTAAACGGTTGCATTTGCGCCCCTATTATTGAGTCAGATATTGGCTGGCTTTTGAAGAGCAGTGAACTGAACTATACACATTCAGATTGAAACTTATTTATTCAAAAGAAACACTTTACCGTTGTGGCCATGCATTTTTAAGTTCACAAATAATAATCGGTGCAATTCATACACTGTTTGTCTCACACCCACACACTTTCCCTTTCACTTTCACTTTGTTCCTTCACATACCCTGGCGTCCATGCTTGCACTCGCGGCACTTTGCCGCTCCCCAACTCGCCACCACAACGGCCAACGACAAAAGACCTCGTTTTTCCCGCTCATATCCACAGTCCTGAGTCAGGTCACATGACACCACACTAGTCAAAAGAATCCCTAAACATGGCCACAATTCATTTACAGCATTTTATAATATTTAAATACTTAAATCTAAATACATTATATAATTTTATGAATTATCACCACACTTATATAATTCGTTGCAATTAAAAGAAAACTGAAACACTATGCAACGGAACTACAACACCCATCAAAACACAAAACAAGTATTTTCCGGTCTATTTTGCCCAGCATATTGTCTCTGCTGCTGTGCTTTAAATTTTAAATTACTTGAAAGAGTTCCATATTATCCCCTGTTACCTTACAGGTTTCACGCTGGATCCCCCAAATACATTTGATGCTGAGGTGTTATTACATAACATGGAGAGCCTTAACTATCATGTTTGTGTGTAAGGGGGAGTTTAAAGTGGATTGGGCTGGTAGTAAGAATTTGGATCAAAGTGGGGGACATACTAGGGTAATCTGTGCAGTTGCCAAGATGGCTTACTGGCTAATGCATCTGACTGATAAGCAGGAGACCTGCTTCGATTGATAGCCTTGGTACAAATTTTTACTCACCACTTCATTCTATATACATAAAATATATCAATGATGCATAGGTATAAAGATTTATCACTGTCATTATTTTGGTCTTAGTGAATATAGGGCAGCACTGTACCCATTATTTGTAATGCCTTTTTCTGAATCAGTAATACATCAATAAAATGACCCCATAAGAACAGCCTGTAAGATATGTGAGACTGAAAAAGTGCAAAGTAAGCTACCCTAAGATATTCATTCCTCATTAGATCAGATAATTTCTGTATGAGATAGGGCACCCTTGATATCTTTCTTCAGATGTGGTTCATAAGGGTTTGTCAGTTTAGTTTGGAATCAGTATCTATTCCAAGCAGTTTTACAGATTTAGCTTCTGTGTCTTTAGCTAGTCCCAGCAGCAGGTGCTGAGTTTTCTCTGGGTTTCCCAGTAGTTTGTTGGATGCGAAAAAGTTTAATGTTAAGAAGAGATGGTACTGTGATTTTTGGCGTACCATAACATCTCTTGATGTCTGGTGATTAAAATTGTATTGTCCACATAGCAGATAACTGACTGAAGCCCAACATAATGTGACAAATTGTTAATTGCAACAATGAAGAAGAACAGCCAAGGACAGAGCCCGGAGGCACACTAGATGTGACTTTCTTCAGGGAAGAATGCCTATTTTGAATATACACAAACTGCAGTCCAAGTCTGCATTTCTGAGACAGTCTTTGAATAACTGAAAACATTCCTCTTTCTGACCTCTAACCCATGTCATGACTGGCTTCTTATTTTCAGTCACGTAATCATTATCTGACTGTGCATAGTGGTATATAAGGAGTAGTGGATCATGATCTGCAAAAGATTCATCTGCTATGCTAACAGTGTGTAGGTCTCTTGAGAAATCAACTATAATATTGTCCAAATGGCCATTCCCATATGTTGGGCTATTGTTAGTACAATATAAATTTAATGTTCTAAGTAGATTTAAAAATGTTTTTGGGTTGGGCTCATCTGAGCCAGACAATTCTATGTTGAAATCACCACATACTGCAACATTTGTTTTGAGTTTTAAAATGTTTCCCATCTTTTGTTTAAATTTCTGAAAAAATAAATTAACATCGCCATTTGAGATATATACAAACAAACAATTATGATATCTGGCTCGATCAGTCTTATACAACTAAATTCTCCATTTAATTCAGAGGAGTATGAACTTAAATCTATTTTCAAAAATTTTATGAACCGTATTATCTGATAAATATTGAAACCCACCATTTTTTCCCCCATTTCTGCATGGTATTGCCAGAATGTACTCATTAGGAAAGAAAAAATCTACTTGATTTTTAGTAAGTCAGTGTTCTGGGACACACAATACATCACACATTTTTGTATTACAAAAATGTCCCACCTCTAATAATTTGTTCCTAATACTCCAAACATGAGGGCAATACTGATCCTATGACTTATCTTAGAAGGTAGGTTAAGGAAAGACAAACCAATGTTTATAGCATTTGTAGACACAGAGAAAGCTTTTGGCAATGTTGACAAGAATACTCTCTTTGAAATTCTGAAGAAAGCAGGGGGAAATACAGGAAGTGAAAGGCTATTTACAGTTTAGACAGAAACCAGAAAGTAATTATAAGTGTCAAAGGGCATAAATGGGAAGCAGTGGTTGAGAAGGCAGTGAGACAGGGTCCTATCCTATCTGCAATGTTATTCAATCTCTACACTGAACAAGCAGTAAACCAAACTGAAGAAAAAATTGAAGTAGAAATTAATGTGCAGGGAAAGAAAAAGGCTTTGAGTTTTTCCGATGACATTGTAATTCTGTCAGTGACAGAAAAGGACATGGAAGAGCAGTTGGACAGAATGGACATTGTCCTGAAAAGAGGGTATAAGATGAACACCAACAAAAGGAACATAAGAATAATGGAATGTAGTCAAATTAAATCAGGTGATGCTGAGGGAATACAATTAGGAAACAAGACACTTAAAGCAGTAGATGAGTTTTGCTATTTGGACAGAAAAATAATTGATGATAACGAAAGTAGAGAGAATATCAAATATGGACTGGCAATGGCAAGAAAAGAATTTCTGAAGAAGAGAACTTTATTAACATCAAACATGGGTTTAAGTGTTAGGAAATCTTTTCTGAAGGTGTTTTTACAGAATGTTGCCTTGTATGGTAGTAAAATGTGAACAATAAACAGTTTAGACAAAAAGAGAACAGACGCTTTTAAAATGTGGTGCTACAGAAGAATGTTGAAGATTAGATAGGTAGATCATGTTACTAAGCATGAGGTACTGAACGGAGCTGGGGAGACAAGAAATTTGTGGCATAGCTTGACCAAAAGAAGGGATCAGTTGCTAGGACACATTCTGAGACATCAAAGGATCACCAATTTAGTGTTGTAGGAAAGGATGGGAGAGTGAGGAAGGGAGTGGAGGGGGTTAAAAATCATAGAGGGAAACCAAGATATGAATATAGTAAGCAGATTCAGAAGGATGTAGGTTTCAGTGGTTATTCAGAGATGAAAAGGCTGACAAAATATATCTGTATCAAAGCAGTCTTCAGACTGAAGACCGCAGCAGTACCGGAAATGTTGACTTGCATAAGGGTAAGTAACTTTCATTTGTTTTGCTAAAAAAAAAAAAAAAAAAAAAAAAAAAAAAAAAAAAAAAAAAAAAGGGAGACCTGATCTGATCATTCTTTACTGTACAATTTAGTGAACCCATTCTTTTTATTTGTTTCAAGTCTTTTCTCAATTATTTTGTTAATCTGTTTCCACAGAAAAAGTTACCCTTTGTAACTGAAATGTATCCCATGTTTGGTGAGCTAAGATTGATCGATACCACCTATATCTATAACATCACAATTATCATGCTGTGAGCAAAGCTGTATGATCTGAGTGTTTTGTGCACTTCTCTGTTAATAAATGAACTTGAAGTTAAATCATGTCTGTGGGATACCCCATACTTTCTAACTCCTTGCCCACAGACATGCTGGACCACTTGTAGCACGTCGGAAGTCACAAGTAATTACTTTTGCTGCTTTCACATGATTTTTATAACACTCTGCATTGCTTGACAATCTCTATCTGTCAGTAGGTGAGGCCTGCCTGGTCTCCATGTTTCCACTTCACTATCACAGCACCAACAATTGACTTGGGTGGCTTTAGAAGGGTTGAAATGTTCCTAATTGATTTGTTAGTCAGTTGAAATCCAATGCCTAGTCCATGTTTAAAGTCACTGCAATCTCCTGACCAACTCATTCTGCTGTTACTACTTCTCCACTGACAACACAATATTCCCCATCTCCTTTTATACTGGTGGGTCTAATGGTGAATTCGACATTACAAGAGATTGTCCAGATACTTCTGATCTAATAGTGTATTTAAAGGCTGCAGAGTACCAATCATACAAGATTTTAACTTTAGTTATCCTTGCATTTTCTTTTGATGTGATTTTTATGAAGATTATTGCTTTATAACTGTAGGTGCCATATGCAATCTGCTGTAGCCTGTAGATGATTGGTCATTAGGCTCCAAAATATATAAAACTATCCAGTCAAGTGTTATTTTTATGTGTATGTTATTATGTTGTATCAAAGATTGATCTGCATATGAAACAGGTTCTGCTTTCATGCTCATAACTGTATCAGTGAGAACAGCTGAGAGACTGATTTTAAAATTGATATTTCTCGATTTCTCTGAACAAACCCTCAGAATCTGTTGTCTTATTCACAGGACTTTCTGAATTTATGCAAAAGCAGGCCTGTGGTCTGAGTTAATATCAACTCCTGTATATATTTTCACATACTTTACATACAGGGTGTCTACACCAAAATTCCCTATTTTAAATGTGTTTCATACGCAAAATTAAATGAAATTACTTTTTTTCATGAAGTAGGTTGTATGTCAAGATAAGATTTTAAAAAATTACAATAACAAATCAAAACACTTCCACATGAGCCCCTGCAGTGACACTAAGAATGTCAAGTCTGTTTTCAGTTTCCATTCAGGTCAGCTCCAACATGTCTGAAGGAATGGTGTCAATGGCCACGCAGGATTAGCCGAGCGGTCTAAGGCGCTGCAGTCATGGACTGTGTGGCTGGTCTCGGCAGGGGTTCAAGTCCTTCCTCGGGCATGGATGTGTGTGTTTGTCCTTAGGATAATTTAGGTTAAGTAGTGTGTAAGCTTAGGGACTGATGACCTTAGTAGTTAAGTTCCATAAGATTTCAGACACATTTGAACATTTTTTTGGTGTCAATGACTTCCACAATCCAAGTACAGAGGTCTTGAATGTCTCACACTGCAGTGGCGAACACCCTATCCTTGACATAGCCCCATAGAAAAAAATCTAATGGTGTGATGTCAGAAGGAAGTGGAGGCCAATTCATGGGTGCACCTCATCCAATCCAGCATCCTGGAAATGTTGCATTTAGAGCTTTTCAAACATCCAGCAGCCAGTGAGGTGAAGCACCATCTTGCTGAAACCAAAGGTTCTGTTACAATGCTTCAGCCTGTGGAAAGACAAAGGTCTCCAGCATATCTGGGTAGGGCATTCCTGTGACAGTTGTTTCAACAAAGAAGAATGGTCCAATTATATTGTCACACATGAGGCCACACAAAACGTTCACTTTCAGGCTATCTTGTACTTTTTCCCTGACACTGTGTGGATTCTGTGACCCCCAGATTAAAATGTCATGCTTATTTGTAGTTCCAGAGACATGGAATGTGGCCTCATCAGAAAACATTTCATTTGGCAGGAATGCAGAATTCCGGTTGATTCGGTTAAGCATTTCATACACAAATACATATCATTGCTGCTTGTCATCAGGCTTTATGCTATGCAGTAACTGCATGAGGCATTTAAAGTTCTCGTGAAGCTTGAGAAATTGATATCATGGACTTCAATGAAATTCATGGAGATATGTACCATCTGTGCAACTAATTGAAGGAAGTTTGTTTATTGCCATACATGTTTCACTTCTTATATTTGGGAAGCATCATCAGCGGCCTGTAATACATGTTTCCTTTTATACATACAATAAATGTACACTGCTCAAAACAATTAGGGGATCAGGTGAGATATCATACACAACAGACATATGGTAACATATTTTATTCAGATGTCAGTTACAACTGTGATTTGTGTATGATACAATACAATACTTTTCTATCTAAACTCTTTACTTGAGGTTTACATGAAATTTACATAGAGCGAGGTGCCATGGAGCTACAATAATAAAGAAACATTCATTCTCATTGCCCTCTAATATGGTGTGTGATCTGTAGGCGCCCCGGTAGTCCCGGTCACCTACGGTGGACTGGATGGTCAAGCGGTGACCTCTCCAGTTGTCAGGATGCTAGGAAATGGCTGTAGAAGCGTCGGAAACGCCAAAGAAACATTATTAATTCATAACAACTTTATTCCTGCCGAGTACAATGTGGCTTGGTGATATCAACGACCTTCCCCGAGTCCTTGCTTACTCGTAGCGATGACACCAGATCCAGGCCGCGCAGTCTTGCTAGCGCAGTGCTGCATGCTGTGACGTAGTGGAGGAATGTCCTTACTTCGGCCGCGCGTGGCTGGCGGCACCCGGCTGGGCAGTGGCTCAGCTGCGGACAGCCAGAGGCTCTGGGTTGGAGTCCCCGGTGCTGGCATAGGCAACGAAACTTTCACAATATTCCACTTTTCCAACTCTTTACTATTCCGCGACACTACAGATCACCTCAGACAACCAGCACAGTTGCACACCTGCATGGCATGGACATGATGAGGTTATTAATCAGCTCTTGAAGGATATTTGGTGATTCTTCCACAAGTGCAATATCCAGCCCTGCAACTGCTGTGGGAAATGCTGGTCTGGCTGCAGTCCCTCTGCCAAGTGTATCCCAGACATGCTCAATTGGGTTTAAGTCCAGTGAACAAGCTGACCACTCCATCTGTTCAATTCCCTCAGCTTCAGGCATGTTGTCCACCAGTGCAGCTCTGTGGGGACAAGCATTATTGACCACCAGAAGGAAACCATCTCCTATGGCAGCAGCATAGCGCACAACTAAAGGTCAAAGAATCTTGTCTCTATACCTCTGAGCAGTGAAAGTGCCATTCTGAACAGCATAGAGGTCTGTGCATCCACCAATACTGACTCCTGTCCACACCATTTGTCCACCACCATGATATGCTGATGTTTCCTGCACATAATCAGGACTGATCTGAGTTCCACGTTCTCTCCAGATGAGGGAATGATGATTGTCTGGCTGAACACAAAATCTTGACTAATCTGTGACTCCAATCCTGATGTACCTCCACCCAGTTCTGTGAGCTAAATGGTGTCATGGTTTTAATGAGACACTCATCATAGGCCTCCGTGCACAGAGGCCACATTCCCAAAGGCAATTTTGGACTGTTTGTGTTGATATTGCATGTCCTGCTGCTGCCTGGAGGGTACATTGCAGCTGAGTTGCATTCAGCCTCCTGTCTAGACAGGTTGTGAACCAGAGACAACAGTCATCTCTTGCTGATGTTACCCATGGATGACCCTGGCCTTGCATTCTGTTAATGGTTCCTGTTGTCTGAAATCTCATCCAGGTCCTGAAAATTACACTTTGAAGCACACCAATCACTGCAGCCACCTCCCTTTGTGTCTGTCCCACTTCCTACCATCGTATGGCTCTCCATGCCACAGCTTTGGGTAAGTCACATTGTTGTCGCATTGCACTAGCTGCTCCCTACACTATCCGAACCCAAATGCTTGTGTAATTTTGTTTGGTAGAGTAAACACTAGTCAACACCAACCCACAATGCAGCAATTTCTGTTATTACCACTACCTCGGTAACCAAAATATTTTTTTCCCCACTCTGTAGAACTGATAGAAAGATGTTGAACCATTTTAAATCATTCTGCTGATGACAGTACTTCAAAACCTAGATGTCTCAACTGATCTCCCAATTGTTTTGACCAGTGTATTATGTGGTAGATACAATATGCCACTCTATTACATTTTTCCATGTCTTTCTCTTGTTTCTTAGGTTAAAATCATCTTTTGTAGCAAAAAGTTCTTAATATGAGCTTATCATTCAGTGTTACTTACAACTCAAGCGTTTTTAACTCGTATTTGTGGTCCTGGAAATATATTCGTCAGTTTCCACACACCAGCTGTCCGGTTTGCAGCATTCTTTCACCCACATTTATCACATCGCTTATATCACTTGCATTTTTCCTGTTTTGATCAAAATATGTGTGTTTCCAGTGTGTAGTGTTGTTAACTGGTGTTGTGTGTTTGCCTGTCTTTTGTGTTGTGTTGTGGTTTGATATTTTTCATTTGTTCTGTGTGTGTGTGTGTGTGTGTGTGTGTGTGTGTGGTGTGTGTGGTGTGTGTGTGTGTGTGTGTGTGTGTGTGTGTGTGTGTGTGTGTGTGTGTGTATTTTCTGTGTGTAATTATGTAATTCCTTCTTAAGAGGGTGATTTTATTTTATTTATTTTTTATTTAATTTTATTTTTTATCTTTATTTATGTTGCATCACCCAGTTCCAAGAGTTCTGGAACCTACGCAGAAAATTGGAATAGAGATCAACATAAACATCATATCCACCTTCTTATTGCTCATGAAAACCATACATTGCATGTTGTACCACCATACAGTGAGACCTTCCAAGGCAGTGGTCCAGACTGCTGTACACACCGACATCTCTAATACCAAGCACCACATCCTCTTGCATTGATGCATGCCTCTATTTGTTGTGGCATACTATCGACAAGTTCATCAAGGTACTGTTGGTCCAGATTGTCCCATTCCTCAATAGCGATTTGGCATAGATCCCTCAGAGTGGTTGGTGGGTCACATCATCCGTAAAAAGTGTTTTTCAATCTATCCCAGGCATGTTCAATAATGTTCATGTTTGGAAAACATGCTGGCCACTCTAGCTGAGCGATGTCATTATCCTGAAGGAAGTCATTCACAAGATGTACACGATGGGGGTCTGAATTGTCATCCACAAAGACTAACGCCTCGCCAATATACTGCTGATATGGTTGCACTATCGGTTGGAGGATGCCATCATGTATCATACAGCCGTCACAGTGCCTTCCATGATCACCAACAGTGTACGTCCGTCCCACACAAGGCCACCCCAAAACAGCAGTGAACCTTCACCTTGCTGTACTCGCTGGACAGTGTGTTTAAGGTGGTCAAACTGATCGGGTTGCCTCCAAACATGTCTCTGATGATTGTCTGGTCTGGCATATCCGACACTCATCGGTGAAGAGAACATGATGCCAATCCTGAGCGGTCCTTTCGACATGTTGTTGGGCCCATCTTACCACCTCTGCAAGGTGTCATGGTTGCAAAGATGGACCTCACAATGGAAGTTGGGAGTGAAGTTGCGCATCATGCAACCTATTGTGCTCAGTTTGAGTCATAACAAGACGTCCAGTGGCTGCACGAAATGGATTATTCAACATGGTGACGTTCCTGCCAGGGTTTCTCTGAGCCATAATCCATAGGTAGCGGTCATCCACTGCAGTAATACCGCTTTGGTGGCCTGAGTGAGGCATGTCATCGACATTTCCTGTCTCCCTGTATCTCCTCCATGTCTGAACAACATTGCTTTGGTTCACTTTGAGACACCTGGACACTTCCCTTGTTGAGAGCCCTTCCTGGTACAAAGTAACAATGCAGACATGGTCAAACCATGGTACTGATCATCTAGCCATGGCAAAACTACAGACAACATGAGCCGTGTACCTCATTCCTGGTGGAATGACTGGAACTGATTGGCTGTCGGGCCACCTCCGACTAAAGGTGCTGCTCATGTATGGTTGTTTACATTTTTGGGCAGGTTTAGTGACACCTCTGAGCATTCAAAGGGACTGTGGCTGTGATATAATATCCACAGTCAACGTCTGTCTTCAGGAGTTCTGGGAACCAGGGTGATGCAAAACGTTTTTTAACGTGTGTACAATTAGTGATGAAATGTTTATTGCTTCTAGCAATAGTTTCTCATGTAGTGAAATTGATGTAAATAGTTCCTATGAGTTAGTATGGGTATGGGCTATACTTGATAGCCAGAATAAACTAATAATTGGGTCATTTTACCAACCCCTCGATTCAGATGGTACAGGTGCTGAAAAGTTCAAACAAAACATCAGCATCATCTCAAATGGACATACCACTCATATGGTTGTAGTCTATGCTGACTTCAGTCTACCCTCGATATGTTCAAAGCGATCATTTTTTTAAAAGTTTCGAATAAGAAAGGCATTAAAATATATGTTAAATGGTTAGCACCTCATAATTCCCTCTCTAGCTGGGTAAATAAAACTAATGTGATTTTTTAAAAATATTATTTAAAAAAATTTATATATAAATGGAAAGTATTATTGAGAATTTAAACATTTTTTACATTGGATATAATATTTTAATGGTTATTGTTTCCTTAAAGAGATGGAGTATATTTTTTACTAAAACAATTTTTAACATAAACGTTTTAATGTCAAATATCATCTGCGGTTTTTAAATTGTGTTGATGGAATCAGATAGATTTGGTGAATTTTGTTTATTAGATGCAAATAAAAATCTTTATAAATGTTACTTAAAATTAAATGATGCAAAAAGTACTTGGAAATGAAATTTAATATTCTAAGAAACGTTTGCTAGAGTATTTATATCATCATGCAGATGTTCTTGTGATTAAATATCCAAAGTATTGAAAAAATATTGGTGGCAAATAACTCTTAAACTTTCTTTCAGTTGGTGATATAAATTTACTGAATTTGAAGCATAATCAATTGTAAAAATTCTTCATAATTTAGATGATTTCGATAATATCTATTTGATTTTGTGCACTTTTAAATTGTGTTGGCATAACATAAAATTCATATTTACAATCATGCAATCTTAAATTTAGTTTGCTTATTTGAGACACATCATATGATAATAAATTAATTATTCGTTTATTTCTTTCACATAAAATTCTTATAGCTGCATCAGATTATACAGATTATACATCTGTGTTTTTATTAATTATCCTTCATCTTATTGAGTTCTTTTAATACATTTATTTGACCTCTTTAGAGGTGTTTAACATTAATATTTATTTTCTATCGCCATAATTTCGAATGGGTGGTAAAACTTCCTCATAAACCCAACAATGAAAAATTTTTCCCAAAGACATTTTTGATGACAATAATACATGGTCATTTATAAAATTTGATATGTATGTAAGTGTAACTTTCTTGTTACACTTCAACTCTACATTTTGTTATATATTTACTTGTAACATTATCACTTAAAGCCTTTCTGGAAATCGAATGTTACAAAATACCACATATATTTCAAGGTTCAAACCATAAATTATTATTTTCAAAAATAATTTTTAAAAGGTTTACTGTTATATATAAATTTCTAACTTTTTGAATCCAATAGGGACATCATTTACATATAATAATATTTCATATAGTTTTTTTTACTCTAATAATTTTTTATTTGTAAATGGGAGGCGAAAATAATGTGAATTGTACATTGTGTAATCAAGAAAAAGAAATTCACATAGAAATTAAAATAACAAAACAGAATATTCCCTTAACATCGGGTTGTAATGATTATTTAAAACAGATACAAAAGGAATGGCTTCATAATTGGCATAATAAAGCATTTGTTTGTTAAATGAAGAAATTATTCTAACCATTTACGTACCTATGATCATTCAAAAATGAGAAAATAGCTTAAACATATCAAAAAGATAAAGAAAAAGATTATGAAAAAATGGAAAGTTTTTCTGGAAAATTTGTAATGTTTATTTAGAGAAACATAAGAAATTATAATATCATCAAACAATATTAAGTACTGATAAATTTTCTTATTTCTTTACTTTCCTATGAATGCCTTAAATCTCATAAGAAATCATTTTTATCATCTTTTATTTTATTTGGGTTTAATTTATCATGATCACATGGTTATGTTTTAATTCCCTCTTGTAATTTATCATCATCAGAACTTAAAACAATTTTATAACATTCAACGGCAACCAAATCATGTTCAAATTATCTTATCAAATTCATTTTTGTACACTGTCTTATTTTGTTATTGGATCGGTTTTTAGAAATAGAAAACTAATTTCATTTTTCCCAACAGAATTCTCTTCTTTATTGCAATTTTTATAAGCATACATTTTCTTACTTAAACTTTCCAAAATCGTTAGCTACCTATTTTCTAACATAATTTTCCACAATTTTCATGTTTCATTTTTCCTATGTATTTGTCATTTACTTGCAGACGTCCATAAATAATTTTTTTCGGCTAATCATTTATATCAGAGTAATCAATCATCGACTTCATATCTTATTAAAATCTTTAGTTCTTACATCATAAATGAAAGAAACAGCATCCATATTGATAAATCAATATTTTCACCTTATTTTTGTTTCATAACTTTATAATGAAAATCATACATTATTATTTTCGAAATTTCTAGAATCCTCTGCCCAAAAAGTTGGTATATTCAAGATTATTTTAATTTTTTTATATGAACTGCTACAAGGTTTTCTCGAAATACGATATGTTCATAATCTGTTCTTGAGATATAATTCGTATATCTTTTTGGATCTGTCATTATTTTAATATTTTGCCTACTTCTAATATTTTCCATTGTTTTCCTAAATACTTTATTATTCATAAATTTGTCGAAATCTTCTTCAAACTCGTTAGCTGCCTTTTTTCACATCTCTGTATTAAAATCAATGTATTTCTTCAACCAATCTGATTGTATAAGTGATAAAATTCTAAAAATTTTCATTAATTTTAATCGAAGATTTAATCATTGTTCAATATTTCTATAATATAAAACAATTTCTCTTTATTTACTAAAGTTGTTAATAATTTATATCCTCCTTCTGGAGCTAACAGTATATCTTTATGTAAAGCATGTAATTTTTTTGGTATTTTAAAAAGACTTCGAAAATATAACCATATTTATAATCATATGTTATCTTAAGTATTTTTTCTGCACAGTTTTCTTCTAATGACTGACAACCCTTAGATGGTAAAAGCTGAGACATTGCCCAACCATATAAATTATTTGCATCTAAATATGAAGTATAATTTCATTCTTTTGTTGATGTAAAATTTATCATATATTTATTATATGATTTTGGGTATCTTTTCATACTTTCAGAAATTTCACCTCAAACACGTTTCTTAAAAAATAAAATCATATCATAATCGTATAACAAATCTAATCCAACTTTTCTCATTTTTAACCCTAGAACGGTCAGGCTGGATCTGTGAGACCCACAGGTTTTTGTTTCACTGAATTTATATTCTTATAGTTGCTGATTTGACTCGAGCACCCTGCTACCCGGCTGAAACATTGAGGAGAAAGCATTATTGTCGTGAATAAGGTTTTTCTTTGTTTAGTCATCGTTTGGCAGTCTTTCAAAAAGTGCACGGGTCTGTCAGACCCAGCCCAAGTGTTTACGTAACTAATTTCTGGTGGTGCAACCTCATTTTTATTTTGGTGCATCATTGAGTAACTAGATACTTCGTGAACTATATGTGATGTCCTAACACCGAATTATCATTGTCAGTAGTCTGCAGTATAACATGGCAAGAGAAAGTCTTTCTTACAGGGAAATTTGCAGAACTTTGTATGATGGTCAGACTGCAGCAGACGATTCTGATGCGGATGATACTTCCAAATAAACAGTTATCATGACAGCAATAGTGAAATAAGTGGTGATGAACAGGAAGATGTTGAGTCATCTGCCGACACAGATGCACCTGCTATTGCTGATTCAAGTACAACTCCTCTAGCTATTACAAAGAAAGGAATGAAGCAACTAAATGGCGAAAAATGTGTTTCCCACAAAGTGTTCGAACAAGATGTGCTATTATGCATTACGATACTCACAATCAGTGTTAACATTACTGTGTCTCTCATTTAGCTGTTAAGATCTACCATATTTTTTAATTTAACTTTTTCTATGCCTATTAATGTGTATTTTGTCTTATACCAGATATCCTCTTCAAGAGGTACTTTTATGTATTCCTTTGTATTATTTGTGATAATTCTGACACGTCCTACATCTATGCAAATGCCTCACAGCATTCGATTTATGGGATATAAATAAATAAGATGTCACAACATAATTACAATGCATTTGCCTGGAAGTATTCAAGCTGTGATGGTTGTACAATCCCTGCTAGAATCATGGCAGTTATTTTTTAGCAATGCATTGATTGATACAGTGTTTGAATCAACCAATACCTATATTGATTCAGTTCGAAACAATTATGCAAGTGACCCAAACATGGTTAGACCTACCAGTTTTGATGAACTGAAGGCATATTTTGGCCTACTTTACTTAGCTGGAACATTGCATGGCGGTAAAATGAATATGAAGACTTTTGGAATACAGATGGGACAGGAATAGAAACCTTTCGTGCAAGTATGTCACTGAAGAGGTTCAAATTTTTGACTCATTGTATCAGGTTTGACTACATCCGCACAAGGGAAGAAAGGAAAACACAAGTTAATATTGCTGCCATAAGAACCATTCTTGATATGTTTGTCTCCAACTGCAGAGCATATTTAGCTCTGTCAGAAAACGTTACTTTGGACGAAATGCTGGTTCCATAGAGAGGCAGGTGCAGGTTCAGGATGTATATCCCAAATAAACCTGCCAAGTATGGGATCAAGGTCTTCATCCTGGCTTGTTCTCAAACGTACTACTTAAATCATTTGGAAGTTTATGCAGGTGCACAACCTCAAGGACCGTACAAAGTCAGTAATAAGGCAGATGAAGAAATCTGACGATAGACAATTGCTTTACTTCTTACCCAATCCTCAAAAAACTATTACAATAAAAGAATATTACTGTTATTGGTACATTAGAGGAAATAAACCTGAAATTCCGTTTGACTTATTACCCAAAAAGCCTAAAGAAGAGCACTCAAGCATGTTTGGATTTCAGGAAAATGTCACATTACTTTCATATATACGAAAACGGAACAAATCAGTATTTATTTTGTCGTCAATACACCATAATGATGAAATTGACAGTGACAGCTGTGGAAAGAAAAAAGCAAGTACAATAACATACTACAACAGAACCAAGGGCGGCGTAGACGTCGTTGATGTTATGTGTGGTGAATATACTGTTGCTACAGGTACAAGACGGTGGCCTCTGTTGTTGAACATTGCAGCTCTTAATGGCTACATTGTCTTCAAAGCCAACAAAAATGTATCATTTAGATGAGAATACCTCAGAACACTAGGAAAGTCTCTCATAACACAATATTTGACAATGCGTGCAACCCAACCAAACATCCCGCACCATATTCGCAGGCTTGCCTCTAACCTCCCAAGTACCGAAGAACAAAGAATAGTCGAAGATACATAACCAGGGAAAAGGGGAAGATGCTATAAATGCAAGGACAGCAAAGCTAAATACTTTTGCAAAGTTTGCAAATTGTGGTTATGCTTGGCGCATGCAGAAATTGTTTGCAGCGACTGTTTTGAAAAGTGATAACTTTAGAGGACCATATTTCATGAACTATTCTTCAAATTCATTATTTCCATTTATACAAGGAAAGTTCATCATTTTTGTTTCTTATTTCTATAACTTACTCTCGTTTATACTCTGATTTCAGTCAAATGTACTTGTATTTTCAATTTAATGACATTTAATACTACAAAGATGTATATGTTTTAGTTTTTTTACAGTAATTGCTGTGTGATGTAGAAAGCTGAACTAATGTCACTATAGCATTTAGTTGTACCTAATCAAAATAAAAATTCGACATTTGATATAAACATACTGTTTGTCATTTGTTACAACTGACTTCTTTATTGGGTCCCACAGACCCAGCCTGACCGTTCTTGACATTAATTTCGCATGGCCGTTCTAGGGTTAACATAGAATCACAAGATAACTCTGGTGCAGTAAAATATTAAGCTGCTTCACGCTTATGAAATGTAATAGATGTATCTCTAAAATTTTCGAAAATATCAGCTAAAATTAAAATGTGGGATTTAAAACATAATTTTGTATACTCATCTAAATTTTTAATATTCAATTTCTTACAAACTGTTGCTGCTCAGTTATATTTTTCATCATAAATATTATCTTTACTAATACTCAAATAAAAATATTCATTTGTCGGTAATTTATTTTCTTGCACGTTTTCTACAGACTCCGTGCAAATGTAAGGATAAACTCCCTTTTAAATTATTAAATCTAATTGTTCACTTTCAAAATATTTTGCTGTTTCTCTAAATTGATAGAACATTATTTATCAATAATTGAAGCTATAAATTTTAATGTATCTAAAAATCTTAGTGTTAATCCATTACAACATATTTACTAAAATAATTACACTTTGGTTCAGTATTTGGAATAGCACCAATGTCTTTATTATCTATTGCTAAATCTTTGATATACAAACGAATAACATAATTTGTTAAATTTTGAATATCAACTGGAACAAATATACGATTTAGATAATTAAGATTACAATCCTCATGTGGAACTTCTAGACATTTTCCTGTTAAATGTGAATGATGTCTTACTTTCTTTTCTCCAAAATTAAATTATTTTCTACAAATAAAAAGTTTCTGAGTTTTTATAATCGATTAGTCGTTCTTTAGTCATTATGATCGGAATATTTCTACTAAATATTTTAGCAATTTCTCTAGATTATTCTTTTAGTATTTCAACAAAGTTTTTGCCTCATTTTTACCAGGATATGTAACATAATTTTTATAATCTCCATTAGAATATTTAACAGAGTAACTCAATGAAATCAGTAAATGTTTTCGATATTTATTAATATAATATATTCCACAAATTGATGGACAAGTGTCAATATCTTTAATAAACAATTAAAATCTGCATTAATTACAAAAGGTACCCTTAATGAATGATTATAAGTTCGAAATTCAGTTTTGTGACAATTTAAACTCATATCTATTTTTATTTCTTTATATTCTTACAATCGTTTTTATGATGCTTAATTTACCTTGTGAATTATACTGTATCCAACATCTATTACAAAGGCAAATTTTTCCGTTGTGTTTACTTGTATGTTAACTATTTAATCAAGATAGATTTTTATGTAACAAAACTGTGAATTATTTTCATCTTTAGATTTATTTTTTATCTTATGTGTGATAAAGAAGGTGTAAAATAATTTTTTCTTCTTTCTTTGCTTCCATATAACTAAACGTTTATTCAAATATTTGATTTCTTTTCAAAGTTTGGATTATTTGTTAACTGAAAGGAAAAAGTTATTTTCCCTTTTTAATAAATTGCATGTTATTCTAATCCAATATTTTTATAATTATAAACTCTTTCTACATGATCATTTGATGACTAAATAACTGATATTGAATAAAAAACATTTTTGATCCGCATTTTTACATTAACTATAGCTTCTTCATCTTAAAATACTTTTGGTAAATCGAGTATACATAATTATAATCTATCTATATAATATAAATGCCTTCCAATTTCCTTCTTTACAATTCTTCCATTTCGGTTAAAAGTTCATGTATTGATTTTTAATAATGGTCTAAATCTTTTGCTCTCAATAAAACGTGATTAGTTGTTTTAAAACTAAATTCCTGTATTTCACCTTGTCTTTTTAAATTACAAAAAATTTATGTTAACTTATATTAATCTTCATTGAAATAAGATATTCTTTAATTTATGGTTATTTCTAGTTTAATTTGCTAAAAAAATTCTTGTCGCTTAACAGTATTATCATTATTATTAATTGTATAAGATATTGTCCTTGATTTAACAGCATAAACTTATCTATAAGTTTGTTTCAATGATTTGGAAAAACGTTCATTGTCCAGAGAACTGAAAACTGGTAAGTTTTTCTTATAATCTTTCTGTTTAATTTCTCGATATTTCTCCACCAGAAGTTTTAAAAATAACTCCCGTTATTGATATTGCAATTTTACCCTCAGATCTATTGATAATATCGATTAATTGTTGTTGATGAAGTCTAGAATAATGCTTAAATTTTTTTGTTTCACATATATTACAAAGACCACTTACGACTTTTTACTCAAACTGTAATTGCTATTATTATACCTTGAGGTTTTTTGATGAGATCGATTAATTGTCTTTTTATAGGTTTAGAATATTTCTCTATTCCTTTCGTTTTACAGAGTTGATGAATGTAAAAGTATTTTTTATTTATTTCAATATCATAGTCACTGTTTTTAATATTGTCAATTGTATTAACAATAAGACCGATATTTTTTTATGAAGTTAAGATAATATTTTTAAATTTTTGTTCTCAAGTTGATCGAAGAGGTTTTATGTTTTTATGTCTCACTTCTCTCTTCTTCATCAAAACGCGATGTTAACAAATTTCTCTTCTTCAGAGACGCTTTCCTTGCCATTGTCAGTCTACATTTTATATCCTCTCTATTTCGACCATCATCAGTTATTTTGCTCTCCAAATAGCAAAACTCCTTTACTACTTTGAGTGTCTCATTTCCTAACCTAATTCCCTTAGCATCACCTGACTTAATTCGACTACATTATCTTATCCTTGTTTTGCTTTTGTTGATGTTCTTCTTATACCCTCCTTTCAAGACACTGTCCATTCCATTCAACTGCTCTTCCAAGTCCTTTGCTGTCTCTGACAGAATTACAATGTCATCGGCGAACCTCAAATTTTTTATTTCTTCTACATGAATTTTAATACCTACTCAAAACTTTTCTTTTGTTTCCTTTATTGCTTGCTCAATATACAGATTGAATAACATCGGGGAGAGGCTACAACCCTGTTTCAATCCCTTCCCAGCCACTGCTTCCCTTTCATGTCCCTTGACTCTTATAACTGCCATCTGGTTTCTGTACAAATTGTAAATAGCCTTTCGCTCCCTGTATTTTACCCCTGCCACCTTCAGAATTTGAAAGAGAGTATTCCAGTCACCATTGTCAAAAGCTTTCTCTAAGTCTACAAATGCTAGAAACGTAGGTTTGCCTTTCCTTAATCTTTCTTCTAAGATAAGCCGTAGGGTCAGTATTGGCTCACGTGTTCCAACATTTCTACGGAATCCAAACTCATCTTCCCTGAGGTCGGCTTCTATCAGTTTTTCCATTTGTCTGTAAAAACCCTAAAAAATTGATAATAGGAATATGCTTTCAAAAATGGGATATATTGATTGTATAAAAACTACCCAAAGTAATGTCGGCAAATTAAGTAAGAACTTTTAATTGAACTTTTTAATAAATGGAATAAAAGAAGTTTACTTGTCAAAATCGCAAAAATATTGAAAATATCTTTTCAGTTTCTCATAAATATAAGTATAATAAACTTTAAAAAAAGAAAAACGTTTTCAACTGTTAGAAACAAGAGGAAAGGTATTTCAAGAAGTTGAATGTTGTTGTGGAAGACTTGTTTGTATAATGTATATGAAAGCACATTAAAAATTACCATATCATGAAAAAATCATAAAAGCTTATCAGATATCAAATTAATTTATATTTTATAATATTTGTAATTCTGTAGGCACCTTGTGTGTACATTACACAGTTTTTCCAAACTTTAACTTTTTAATTTTTCTCTTCTAAATGCATAAATTTTTTACTTTATTTTTTACATTGTATACTTTTTGAGTTAGTATATTTTATTCTTTTATTTTGTAATGTTCATATGGTAAAGTATTTATTCAATTTTGTTACATAACAAATTATTCACTATCAAAACTTAAAAGAATTTTATTATACTCAGCTCTATAGAATTTGTGTTTCAATGTGCCAATTAAAATAATTTTCCAGTACTGTTTGTTATTTTGTCATCTAAGCAATTGTTTATGAACAAATGTAAAATTATTTTCTACAACAGGTTTTTAACTCCTTGAGAATTTTTAAATTATCTATCTTCTACTTAATAAGCATACAGTTTTGTTCTGTAGCTACTGTAACTAACATAGTTGTACAATTTTCATCTTTCATGTTTCCTAAGAGTTTCGTATTTACTTCGGAATTCTGCGAATATTATCTTTTCAGTAATGACTTGTGTTACATTTATTTATCATAGATTTCATATATTCATAAAAAAATTAAGTTCTTATATCACAAATGAAAGGAAGTGCATTCACATAACATAAATCAATATTTTCAAATATTTTCAGTCCATTGCATTATAATGAAAATCATACATTTTTATTTTTGAAATATCTATTAATTTGAAATGTGTATCTGTGGTACTCATTGAAATATAAATGGATTTATTAAATTTTACTAATTTTTTTTTTTTGTTTTCAGTTCTGCTTCATCTAGGGCTTCCAAAAATACGGTTGTATGTTATGTAATTTGAATTAAAAATAAATAATGTATTCTTTCCAGGAGTTCTCATTAGATTAATATTTCGCCTATTTCGCGCATTTTCTACCATTTTTACAAATACCTAATTGTTTATTAACTTACAGAATCGTTTTCAAAATCGGTACCTGCATTTTTTCATGTATATGTTAAAATTAATATATCTCTTCATCCAATCAGATTGTTCAAATGAACATACTGTTTGGATTTTTGTTAGTTATGACCAAGATTTAAACACTGTCAAGGATATCTGTGATGTAAAACAAATTTTTCTTAATTATATAATGTTGTTAACAATTTATTTCCTCCTTATGGAGGTATGTGGAAATCTTTGAGTAAATTGTAGAATTTTTTTGGATATTCTAAACCAGCTTCTCAAATATAACCTTATGTATCATCTTCTGATATTTTAAATATTTTACAGAAAGAAAAGTTATGAATTTAACCACTCAATTTTTTTATATTGCAAAAATTCAGACATTGCATAACCAGATAAATTAGTTTCATCTAACTACGCAATTTAACACAACTCTTTTTGTCGCTCAAAATTTTTCATATATGTATTATATGATTTTAGCATATCTTAAATACTTTGCGAAATTCCAACTTGAATACTTTATTCAAAAATTAAAAAAATTTATATCAATCGTCTAATAAATGTATTTACTTTTTGTCATTTTTAAAAACAATCGCAAGGTTAACAAGGTGCTGTAGCATTTAAAGATGGATGGAGTTTATAAGTTTTAATCCACATATCTCCCAAATTTTCAGTAGTATCTGCTAGTACTAAATTATCTGACTTGTATAATTCTCTATATTCGTCCAAATGTTTAATATTGACTTTTTCAAGTTAATTTTGCATGAATATGATCTTCATCAGAAATGTTTGATTTATTAATCATAGAATAAAAGTTTTCTGTATTTGGTAATTACATTTCTTTTGATTTTTCCTTTGAATTCAAATAGTTAAATGGACAACCTTATTTCGTCAATAAATCTAATTTCTTACCTTTAAAATATTATGTTTCTTTCTCTAAATTGTTCTTTTGTAAGATTAGAAGATAATTTATCAAACCTTGAAGCCATAAATTTAGACATACATAATCGCAAACCATCTTCAATCGTTTTACTAAAAGTAATATATTTTTGTTCATTATTTGGAATATCATATAAGCAAATAAACATCCTAATTTGCTGTAATATCAATATAAATAGGAATGAAATTTAGTTTTTGAAAATTAAGAGTACAATCTTCATGACCAGTACCTCGAAATATTCCTGTTAAATGACAATGATCTCTTACTTTTGCTTCTTCTTTAGTGAATTCCAATTGAAAAATAAAACAAAGTTTTTAATTTTTAAAATTTATTTTAACTTCATTTGTCATTTTCATTGAAATACTTCAATCGTATATTAAAGCATTTCTTTAGATTATTCTTTCACCATTAATCGATTTTTTGCTGCCTCTATACCAGCATATGTTACAGGTAATTTTATAATCATTGTTAGAATATTTAACATTACAGGTAAATGAAAATATTTATTAATATTTATTTGCTTTCAAGTGTTAACATCTTATAAGGATATTCGAAATCTGCATAAAGTACAAAAGGTACTCATAATGAATTATTTTAATTTTTAAATTAAACTTTTTCTCCTTCTACAAGCATATCTGTTTTTACTTCTTTCAGCTCTTTGCAATCTTTTTCATGATTGAATAATTTTTCTTCTGAGTAAGAAAATCTTAAACATAAATCACATGAATAAATTTTTTCATTGTGTTTACTTATTAGTTAATCTAGATAGATTTTTATCCAGCAATAATGATAATTATTTTCTTTTCTAATCGAAAGAAGATTAACATGTTTTCCTTGTTTATTCATTGTTTGGTAAAGAGGATACACAGAAAATGTTTCATAATAAACGTGAACATTTATTGAATAATTGACTTTTTTTGAAGTTCTGGAATATCTGTTAACTGAACAGGAAAATTAATTTCCTCTTTTTCAAAATTCCATTATTTTTACGTTTACTAATACTTTCTTCAGCATGATCCACTTGATACAAAGAAGATTTTAATGAATAAAGAAAACACATTTGATTTCTATTTTACACACTGATTTCTGCTTCATTATTTTTAATTTCTTTCGGTAAATCTATATATGAAGAACCAGTAGTTGGTATGTATCGATAAGCACTTAATTCTAAAGTATTATATAAAATGAAGACGAACAAGACTCTTATCCTTTACATTTCTTCCAATTCAGCTAATTATTTATTTGTTGATTTTTGATAATAATCTTCTAAGTTGGTTGTTCTTAATAAAAGTTCATTACATGTTTCAAAATCAAATTCTTATCATTTGAATATACAATAAAATATCATGTTAGCTTCAATTGCTCTTCTGTGTATGCAAACACCCTTAAATTTGTTGATTATTTCTTTAATTTGGTTAAAAAAATTGAGTGGTTCAAATATATTATCAATGTTTTTAAAATCATGAGTTATTATCCTTTCTTTCAGGAGTGCTAGTTCTGCAAGGTTCGCAGGAGAGCTTCTTTAAAGTTTGGAAGGTAGGAGACGAGATACTGGCAGAAGTAAAGCTGTGGGTACCGGGCGTGAGTCGTGCTTCGGTAGCACAGTGGTAGAGCACCTGCCCGCGAAAGGCAAAGGTCCCGAGTTCGAGTCTCGGTTGGGCACACAGTTTTAATCTGCCAGGAAGTTTCATATCAGCGCACACTCCGCTGCAGAGTGAAAATCTCATTTTGGAAACATCCCCCGGGCTGTGGCTAAGCCATGTCTCCGCAATATCCTATCTTTCAGGAGTGCTAGTTCTGCAAGTTTCGCAGGAGAGCTTCTGTAAGGTTTGGAAGGTTGGAGACGAGATACTGGCAGAAGTAAAGCTGTGGGTACCGGGCGTGAGTCGTGCTTCGGTAGCTCAGTGGTAGAGCACTTGCCCGCGAAAGGCAAAGGTCCCGAATTCGAGTCTCAGTCGGGCACACAGTTTTAATCTGCCAGGAAGTTTCATGAGTTATTGTTCTAGATTTAAAAACAGTACCTTTCTGTCAATACGTTTAGGTGATTTAAAAAAAATGTCATCATGTAGAAAACTCTAACTTGAAAATTTTTCAGATTGTATTTTGTCTTATTTCTTCATATTTAACTGCTACAACTTCTGGAAATAATTCTAATTGTTAATATTATTAATATTACTATCAGCTGTTTTGACAAGAGCGATTAAGAGTTATTTATTAAGTTTAGAACAAATATTTAAGTTTTTCCTTTTACAGATTTTATGAAGATCATCCAAAGATTTTTTATTCGATTCGTTAACATTATTAATAATATTGCCATCAGAAAATTCCATGAGAGCGATTACCTGTCGTTTATTAAGTTTAGAATAATTATTTAAATTTTTGGTTTACAGATTTCATGTAGTTATTTTAAAGATTTTTCATCAGTTTGTTATCATTGTTATTAATATTGTTGGTAAGATTTAAAATATCATAAGTTAATTTTTGTTTATTAAGTCTGGAAAATTTTTTAAATTTTTATTACTGATTGACCGAAGTTCCTTTGTATTTTTATCTATCAGTTCTCTGTTCTTCATTTCTTTCACATTAAAATAATCAATAAAATCCAAAAGATCTTGTCTAGTTAAATTTGAATAACTATTTTCTTTATATTGATTCTCTAAATCTGTTTAACTCAATGCACGATTTTCTTTACAGCAAGTTTCTAAATTTGAAATAGCTCAGGTTTGGAGTACATTTTAAATTCCTTTTATTTGTATAGAAATTTAAGCTTTTTAAAAAATGAAAATATTTACAGTTTAAATGTACCTTTGAGCTTTTAAATGAAAAATCCAATCCTTGATTTAGACAAACAAGGTTTGACAAAATTTATATATAAAAAAATATTTATTAAATTTTTATTTTAAAATAAATGAGAGTTTCGTATGTTGGAATAGATAAATATGATCATGAATTACTTATTTATAAAGAAATAAAATTATTAGCTTTATTGTTTTTTTACATCAGATGTAAATTTATTTTGTGAGAATAGATAAATTTTCAATGGAGGGGGGGAGGGGAATAACAAAACTAAAATCTTGATTTTAAAACTGAGAATTTTTAAAAAAATGTTCTTTGCGCCATAACTCTCATACAGATATTACTCCTTACCTTCCAGTGTCCCCTTTCTCCCGTAACAGAACTGCTCTGAGTCTGCAAAATAAATTGATCATTAAAGCAGGCAAGGCTAACAACATAGCTAACTACAATCCTTGGTTCCGTGCTTGGAATGCACTGTGAAGTGCCCCAACTGAATTTACATCCCTTCTGGCGTAATTCACTGAGTGGAGCCGCTTTTGTAGCAAATACTTCAATAAATATCCCGGAAATATTTGCCATGCCTACAAATCTGACTATTTGCTTCACAGGGCATGGTCTAGGAACTTGATTAAGAACCTCTGTTCCAGCCAGATAAATACATATTCCTTAACCATGAGATATGTGCCCTAAAAATTGTACTGAGCGATCGCCAAATACAACCTTTTGGGAATTCAAAGTGAACCCCATCTTTTGTAACTGTACAAAAACTTCTCTAATGTGCAACAGATGCTCTTGGATGCAATTAATATAGGTTAATAAATCATTCAAATAATGATACACAAATTTATATTTTACATCACAAAAACAGCAGTCATTAGTTGCAACAAAACTACAGCACTGTTGCTGACCTAAATGGGACCCAGTTAAATTCAAATAAATTCCTGTCAGTGGCAAATGCAGTGAATGGCTTTGAACTCTTCTCCAAAGATATCTGATTATATACCTAATTAAGATTTAAGGTAGTAAATACGCATGCCCCATAAAAGCAATCAAAACAAGCATATAAGTACTGCAGTGAAACTGATCTTAAAACAACCTTTTTATTGGCTCTCAGCTCTGGCTCTGAGCACTATGGGACTTAACAGCTATGGTCATCAGTCCCCTAGAACTTAGAACTACTTAAACCTAACTAACCTAAGGACATCACACAACACCCAGCCATCACGAGGCAGAGAAAATCCCTGACCCCGCCGGGAATCGAACCCGGGAACCCGGGCGTGGGAAGCGAGAAAGCTAACACACGACCACGAGAACCTTTTTTTTTTTATTCAACCCACTGTAGTCCACTACAGGACGATAATTTAGCATTGGCTTTCGGTACCACAACTCTAGAACCTGCACATAGAAATTTAGAAAGATGAATACCCTCTTGTTCCAACATTTCCTCAATTTTTGTTGCTGACATTTTCGATCTTGGTGGGAAGAGCCTTTATGATGCCTTCTTAACCAGCTCTCTAGCCACTAATTCAATGCCATACTCCATCATCTAGGTAATTCCTCATTTTTTAGTGAAGACATCAGGAAATTTCTCACAGTTGGCTTCAGCCTTACTTTTAACAAAGTTATCCATGTGATTTAACTGCTCCTGTACTGGACAACTCTTCACTTATCTGTCTCCCCATAGGGTGTCACCCAATCTATTACCATCAATCTCTCTTGCACCTGCTGAAAAACGTAAAAAGGGTCTGTGGCTTGGATATAAAATAAAAAATCTGCCATGCCCAAATACAGAATAAGACTGACCTTGCCAATAAAATCAACTCCAGGCAGTGGCAAAACTTCTTACAACTATCATCTTCATTTTGCATGAGAAGTGCCTCACCATCACTTTAATTATTACATTTCCCTTTACCTTTAATCTAGATCGGTCTGCAGTCACATATTCCTCCTTTCCCATCACCAGTCTTCCCCATTTACAAATTCTGTGGTATTTCACACCACTCATAGTTAATGTGTGAGATAATACTACCTAAATTCAATAACGCACAAACAGGTTAACTATGCAATTCAGCACAAACAAATGGTAAATACCTACAAGATCCATGGTCTGCGGCACTAATTAGTTTACCCTGTCTTTGGTGAATGGTTGTCATAACTCTGATCTTTGTTTGCTTCTGAATAATTCCTCTGAATGGGACCTGCTTTGTTCCAATTCCAACACCTTTCTTTTAAAATTCCTTTACCTTATTTTCCATTATTTCCAGGATTTGACTCTCCCTGAAACCTTCTCCCTTCTGTCTGCTTTCTTTCGATGACTTAAGTACCCAAACCGCAGCTTTCACTATGGTGATCAAGAAATTCAATTGATGAACCCACATTATTAATTCATCAAACTGCTCAAATGTTCTAGGCTCCTGACAAAATAGTTCTTTGCTGCTCTCCAGATTCAAACCAATGGTTACTACTTGCCCTTCTGTACACTTCAAACCTAACACTGTTACACTCTTTTCAGCTCAGACTACACAATCTACTGACGCTCCTGTGAGGCCTTGCTCCCTCTCACACGAATAATAAACTACATCCTGTAGTACTCGAGCTAGAATGAGCCTAGTGATTCTACTTCTAAATAATTCCCAAATTTCCTTCTGTTGAATGGTGTGCTACATTTCTTCATGGAACTTTTCTTTTACCATTATCGCCACCAACTTTGAGGCATCTAAACCAGTTATTTCCAGAGCACGAGCTCTACGTTGAAATTTTAACATCAAATACAGGAATTTGACTACATCATCCAATGAATCTACCGCCATATGAGATCTCATTCATTCTATCCTGATAATGATTAAATCGTGCCTGTAATCTATGTATATGACTACTTGCATCCTGGGTAAGTTCAATGATCTCCATTAATGTGTTAACAATAGTACCTGGCACCAAGCTTACCTCATTGGGATTGGTCACTTTATGCGTCAGTGGTAAATGACTACGCTAGTGTACTTGGTCAATCACTTCCCATAGCATGCATGCCCTTGGATTCTAATGCACGTATTTGTTCCTCATAAACTAAGTCACTGTGTCAAGGACAAGCTGGACCTTTCACATATCCAGGCACTCTGATAAATACAAGTAGTCTCACCAATGAAATCTCGTTTGACTACAGTGCCCCTCCTCCACCCCCCCCCCCTTACCTCAAGCTATCAACAACACTCTCCTACCAGAATGTAGCTGTATAACCACCCTATTAGACCAACAGCTGGAGAAACTGATTGATGTTGGAGTTACACCATTAACAAAGCACTGGCCGCGGTGACCAAGCAGTTCTAGGCGCTTCAGTCTGGAACCGCGCGACTGCTGCGGTCGCAGGTTTGAATCCTGCCTTGGGCATGGATGTGTGTAATGTCCTTAGGTTAGTTACTTTTTAGTAGTTCCAAGTTCTAGGGGACTGATGACCTCCGATGTTAAGTATCATAGTGCTCAGAGCCATTTGAACCATTAACAAAGCATTTATTACAATAAAGGCCATTTTAGTACTGACATAAATTTCTGTATCATAATCAATTTCTCAGACTCAGTCCTGTTAAGGAAATATGTGACTTCCAACTTAAAGAAAATTTTAGCTCTCATTTATTTTATTATTGTGCTAAATGTGGAAAAATGTAAGTTAATGTGAATCGGTAGGAAAAACAAACATCAAACAAATAATGTTTGGGTACAGCATTAGTAGTGCACTGTTTGACACAGCCATGTCGTTTAAATATATGGTTGTAACGTTGCAAAACGATCTGTAATGGAACGAGCATTTGAGGATTGTGGTAGGAAAGGTGAATGGTCCACTTTACTTTGTTGGGCGAATTCTAGGAGAGTGTGGTTCATCTGTAAAGGACACTGCATATAGGACGCTAGTGCAACCTATTCTTAAGTACTGCTTGAGTGCTTGGCATCCATACCAGATCATAATAAGGGAATACACTGCAGCAAAAAAGGGCGGGCTGCTAGATTGTTATGTGTAGGTTCGAAAAATATGCAAGTATTACGGAGATGCTTCACGAACTAAAATTGGAATCCATAGAGGGAACGTGACGTTCTTTTCGAGAAACACTATAGAGAAAATTTAGAGAACCGGCATTTAAAGCTGGCTGCAGAACGATCCTGTTCCCTCCAACATACATTGCGTGTAAGGACTATGAAGATAAGAGACAAGATATTAGGGCTCATACGGAGACATATAGACAGTACGTTTTCCCTCGTTCTATTTGTAAGTGGAACAGAAAAGGAAATAACTAGTAGTGGTATGTGGTACGCTCCACCATGCGTTGTAAGGCGGATTGTGGAGTGCTGATGTAGACGTAGATGTAGAAGAGAAAATAAATTGAACTTGATTACAATGATGCACAACAAATCATTAAAATGCACATGTCTCTGGCTAAATCAATAATAAATAAATGAGCTTAAATACTATATTCGAAGCAGATATCTTAATCAGGAATACTTTAGTGGGACAGTTAGTTTTACAGACTCAATGTAGGAGTACAGCCACCACTGACAATTATATATCTCTGCAATCCCACACGTAATGTTGCATCACACAGGTGTAACCAATTTTCAGAAACAGGTAAGGTTACATGAGAATCTGAATGCAAGATTATAATCACTAGTTGCAATGTCATCAATCTGGAAATGAGTAACTTCCTACTAAAATGGCTTCACCAATATATTCATGCAGTTACACCAACACACTCTTTGATGTGACTCTTGAAATTTTCCCAGCATATCGAATATTCCACAAGATTTCGGGACTGCAGCCGGATCTCATCGACTTCTTTCCATGATATTTCGGCTGACAACCTTACAGCCATCTACAGGCGAGTGTTTGACACTGGAGATTGCTAGTTTTTTTTTTTCTTTATTGTGATTTCATTCCCCTGCCCCATACGGGCAGGGGAGGGCTGTCAGCAGCACAATCCGCCGCTCTTCAGCCGAGTGATATGACAATTAAAACAAGAATAAAATAATACATACATAAGGAGGTAAAAAGGGGGAACATAAAACAGAGTAAGGGGAGAAAATGGAGGTAAAAATACACTGATATGTAGACGTTCATTGGGGACAGTTAAAAAAAGTCACCAGAAAGTTAAAAAACACAATTGGTGATTCGTAAAACACATGGAAGTCACTAGATGCACAGGCACAGGTTAAAAGTCGGCCACAGTATTAAAAACACTCCGAAACAACACACTTAAAACCCACTCGGAGCACACACGACGAAGAATAAAACTACCAGGTGGGACCTGCCGAGGGAAAGGGCAGAGAGGATGGAAAAGGAGGGGAGAGCATGGGGCAGCTGGGGAAGCGGCGGGAGGAAGGGAGGAGGGGTAACCGTGGGTTCACGAAGAGGCAGGAGACACATGGGGCGGGAGAGGAAAAGGGAAGACAGGGCAGGAGGGAGCGCAGAGACACTGAAAGAAGGCACAAGAGATGGAGGGGGAGGGGAAATCCGCTCAGAAGGAAGGAGGGGGAGGAGAGGGAGCCCTGAGGAGGAGGCAGGAAGAGGGGGTTAGAGTTGGTAGGAAGGGTAGATGTCAGGGCGAAGCTCATCATCCGGGAGCGGTAGATGGCGGAAGTTGTGTTGGGAAAGGAGATGGAGGGTGTGGAGATGGAGAGAGGGAGGGACACAACGGTAAAGGCGTGGCAACTGGTCGGGAGTGGAGAGGAAGGGAGACACCAGGGGGTGAGGGGGATCAAGGCGACGGACAACATAGAGTGTGCGGATGTGTTCAAGGAAAAGGAGAAGGTGGGGGAAGGGGATGAGGTCATAGAGGATGCGCGTGGGGGACGGAAGGCGGATGCGGAAGGCGAGGCGGAGTGCATGGCGTTCGAGGATTTGGAGGGCGTTATAGAACCGGGGAGGGGCGGAAATCCAAGCGATGCTGGCATAACAAAGGATGGGGCGGATCATGGATTTGTAGGTGTGGAGGATGGTAGAAGGATGCAGACCCCATGTCCGGCCGGACAGGAGTTTCAGGAGGCGGAGGCGGTTGTGAGCTTTGTTTTGGATGGTAAGGAGATGGGGAGTCCAGGTGAGGTGGCGGTCGAGGGTGAGGCCAAGGTATTTGAGGGTAGGAGTGAGGTGGATAGGACGGCCATAAATGGTGAGGTAGAAATCATGGAGGCGGAAGGAACGGGTGGTGCGGCCTATGATGATCGCCTGGGTCTTGGAGGGATTAACACGGAGGAACCACTGGTTGCACCAAGCGGTGAATTGGTCAAGGTGGGTTTGGAGAGTACGTTGGGACCGTTGAAGGGTAGGATAAAGGGCTAGGAAGGCGGTGTCATCAGCGAACTGGAGAAGATGAACAGGAGGGGGAGGTTTGGGCATATCAGCAGTGTACAGGAGATAGAGGAGAGGGGAAAGGACAGAACCTTGGGGCACGCCGGCAGAGGGGTAGAAAGTACGGGAGTTGGAATTGTGGATAGTCACATAGGAGGGACGATGGGAGAGGAAGGAAGCAACGAGACGGACGAAGTTGATGGGGAGAGCATAGGTCTGGAGTTTGAAAAGGAGCCCGGGATGCCAGACACGGTCATAGGCGTTCTGGAGGTCAAGGGAAACAAAGATAGCAGAGCGACGGGAGTTCAGTTGGAGGGAAAGAAGATGGGTAAGGTTAAGGAGCTGGTCGTCAGCAGAGAAGGAAGGCCGGAAGCCACATTGGGTAAGAGGAAGGAGGCGGTGCTGGTTAAGGTGGCAGTGGATACGGCGAGAGAGGATGGCCTCAAAGACCTTACTGAACACGGAGGTGAGGCAGATGGGACGATAGGAAGAGGTAGCAGAGGGGGGTTTGTTAGGCTTAGGGAACAGCAGGACACGGGAAGTCTTCCACAGGTCAGGGTAAAATCCAGTGGAGAGGAGGACATTGTACAGGGTAGCAAGGACAGACAGGAAGGATGGAGGGGATTCCTTGAGGTGACGGTAGGTGACGCCATCATGACCAGGGGCGGTGTTGCGTTTGGAGCGGAGGACGAGTGTGATGTCTTGCATGGTGATGGGAGTGTTGATGTCGGAGGGGGGTAGCCGATCCAAGTACTGGAAGCTAGGGACGAGCGGGGGGACCGAGGTGTCAGTGCGGTCAAGGACAGTGGGGAAGAGGGAGTAATCAAAATGGGGATCGTCAGGAATGGAGAAGACCTCGGATAGGTGGGAAGCAAAATGGTTAGCCTTACTGAGGTTGTCAGGAAAAGGGCGATTGTCATGGAGGATGGGGTAATGCGGGGTGGGATGGCTACCAGTAAGGCGGTGGAAGGCTGACCAGTACTTGGAGGAGTTGACAGGGAGGGTGGAGTTGAGGCGTGTGCATGTCTGACGCCAGTCCCGGCGTTTCTTTGCTGTAAGGAGGTTCCGGATATGTCGCTGTAATTGCCGGTGGCGGGTGAGAGTATCCTGGTCACGAGTGCGGAGGAAGGAGCGGTAGAGCCTGCGGGATTCACGCAGAAGAAGGACGGCCTGCGGAGGAAGCGTAGGGCGGTGAGGGTGGATGAGTTTGGTAGGGACATGAGCCTCCACAGCGTCAGTGATGGTCTGCTGGAGGAAGGAAGAGGCATGGGTGATGTCATCAGGGTGGTGGAAAGTGAGGGGGTGGCTGTCGACCTGTAAGGCAATGGATTCCCGGTAGGCATCCCAATTGGCACGGTGGTAGTCATGGACAGACTTTGGAGGGGCAGGGGGGCGGGTGGCTGCAGTGGCAGGACGGGTAGAGGAGATGGTGAGAAGGACAGGGAGATGGTCACTACCGACGGGATCGAGGACATCAACGGCAATGCGACCAAGGAGGTTGGGGGAAGCGAGGATAACATCGGGGGTGGAGTTACTTTCAGGACGGGTGTGCTGTGGGAGAGGAACAAGGTCACCATGGAGGGTGGCAAGGAACTGATGCCACCGCCGAAGGGTGGCAGGGTCACGGCTGTGGATGTTGAGGTCAGCGGCGATCACATAGGTGGAGAAGGTACGGTCAACATGGGAAATGAAGTCAAAGGGGAGAGGAGCTGCGGGGCGAATATAGATAGTGGCACAGGTGACGGTGAGGGAGGGAAAAAAGAGGCTGAGGAGAAGGTGTTCAGTTGGGTCATTGAGGAGGGGTTGTGGCCGGACAGGGAGATGCCGGAGGTGGCCGATAGCGACCCCGCCTCGAGCTAGGGGAAGGGGATTGTCAGTGCGGTGAAGGAGATAAGGGGAGATGCGGACCACATGGTGGGGTTGGAGGAAGGTTTCATTAAGGATGAAGGAGTCAACCTGGTGCTGGGAGAGGGTATGCATGAAGAGGTATTTGTTTGCAAGGAGGGAGCGAATGTTGAGGTAGATGAGACGATACTGTTGACGAGCCATGAGAGTGGGTGCGGGAAGGGGAGAGGGGCTTAAACGAGGGTGTCTAGACGGGTGAAGGTAAAGTGGGCCTGGTTGTGGGAGTATGTGGCGTAGGTGTTTAAGTGGAAAACAGAGCGGGCAGCGAGGGAAATCTGCTGGAGTGTGTGGGGGCGCTGGAAGGGGTGGATGTTCTGCAGGACGACGGTGAGGAACCGGATGATGTCTTCTGCCGTAGGGGGAGGGCGGAGGGAATTGTTAGGGTGGATAGGTGGGTCAATGGGGCGAAGGGGGACAGTGAGTTCAGGGTTGGTGGGAGGGGGCTTGGCTTTGCATTTGGAGGAATAGGTGGGGTGAGGTTCATTGCAGGTGTTGCAGGATGGGGGGGAGGCGAGGTTGGGACACTGTTTGAGGAAGTGGGAGGCTTTACAATGGGGGCAGGTGGGTGGGTTCTTGCAGTTCTGGGTGAGGTGGTCATTGTACAGAAGACAACGCTGGCAGCGGTAAGATTGAGGAGGGGAACGGGACGGGTCAACAGGGTGGCGGCGGTTGAAAATCAGGGCTCCCTGCGTGAGGAGGTGGTCGATGGAGGAGGGGGACTCTGTAAAGATACGCATGAGGAAAGTAGGGCCAGAGGAGTTGTAAATACAGCGGGCAGAGCGGATTTCCAGGGAGGGGTGGGCATTCAGTTCCGCCAACACCTCAGCCTCCGTGACCACAGGGCTGAGTTTTGTGATGATGGCAGTGAGGGTCGGCGGACGACGAGGCGGTTGGGGTTGGCGAGGAGAGGAGGATGTAAGGAATGGGGTGAGGGATGCGTGGGGCCCAAAGGTGATGCGGGGAAGGCGCCGGAGGAGATCAGTATGGAAGGATGGAGAGGGAGACTTGAGGAGAACAGAGTCTCTGCGAGGGATAAGTTGGGTGATGGGTGCACTGGGGATGTACTTCCGGATTTCAAGGGTGAGGGTGCGGGCATCCAGGAATTTCGGATCAGGGTTTGCTAGGACAAAGGTATACAGGGAGGGGGCTGGAGAGGAGGGAGGTGGGGTGGTATCCACAGTGGGGTCAGTGGGAGGTGGGGGAGGCGGGGCGGGCAGTGGCCTTTTGGAGGAAGGAGTAGAGGAGAGGTCGCCACTGGGCCGTTTGGAAGATTTTTTGGCGGGTGTTGCCTGGGAGGAGGGATGAGGGACTGGATGGATGGGGAGGTGGTGGGAGGCAGGGCCCTCCTGTGAGGCAGGAGCACCGGATGAGAGGGTAGGGCGCTCTGTGGCGGCGACTGTGGCGCGGCGGGCGGAGACTCCGGTAGGGGAAGCAGCGGTAGTCGCAGGGGGTAGAGGGGGGAAGTCGTCTCGGCGGGCGACAGGAGTGGGAGGGGGGTTGGGAGCAGGGGCAGAGGCAGTAGCGGGAGAAGTAGCAGGGGCAGTAACAGGGGTAGGAGCAGGAGTGACGTACAGGTGGGGATACATCGATGGAGAGGAGATAGATGGGGAGGAGACTGTGAGTAGGGGAGGTGCATGAGACGGGTGAATCCCAGAGGAAGCACTCCATGACGTTACAGTGGGGGCAGGTGAAGGAGAGGTGTAGATGATGGTGGTAGTTGGGGCGTCCATGATCGCAGGCGGCAGCGAACACCGAGAGACGGCGGCAGAAGAAGCGGCGAGCACCAAGAGACGGCGGCAGAAGAAGCGGCGAGCACCAAGAGACGGCGACAGCGGCGGCGGCGGCTGAAGAAGCGGCGACCAGGTGGCGGCGGCAGAAGAGGAAGCGGCGAGCACCGACAGACGGCGACCAAGCGGCGACGGCGGCGGCGGCGGCGGCGGCAAGCACCGGGCGGCGGCGAACAGACGACGGCGGCGGCGGCGGCGGCGGCGGCGGCGGCGAGCACCGACAGACGGCGACCAAGCGGCGGCGGCGGCAAGCACCGGGCGGCGGCGGCGGCGGGCAGCAGTGACGGCGTGCAGACGGGCAACAACGCGACAAGCACGAGTGGGGTTCTTCCACGTCGAAGGTACACCCTGAGAGTAGCCCAGGCAGTGCGAGTCCTCGATGAGGAAGTGAGGGAATCCAACCCTCGAATCTGAGATTGCTAGTGCAAGTTGTTCTATTTATACGTAAAAGTGCCGCCGGCGCGCATGCGTAAGTTACCGTTTATGCGCGCCATCTGTCGATTCCAAGGCCCTCTACAATATTACAATATTACTGCATCATGTAACCAACAGTCTTCTGGCGGTACGTCGACGATGCCTTTGTAGTGTGGCCTCACGGTGAAGAAGAGCTTTCACGGTTTTTACATCTGAATTCCATCCACACAAACATTCAGTTTACGATGGAAGTTGAAAAGGATGGTTGCCTACCATTTCTGGACGTCATGGTTAAACGCAGGGTGGATGGGTCTTTGGGGCATTCTGTCTATTGAAAACCCATGCATACGGACCTGTACCTGCAGGCGTCAAGCTGTCATCACCCGTCACAAACTATGGGCGTCCTTCGAACGTTGGTGCATAGGGCACATGTCGTGTCTGATAAAGACAGCCTTGCAGGCGAATTAGAGCACTTGAAATCTGTATTTCAACATAATGGATATTCTGCACATCAGGTCAGTACTGCTTTAAGGAGGAAAAAACGTGACCATCCACAAGATCAAGAGGAAAAGGAGGTGTTTAAGTCCAGAGCATTTCTCCCATATGTCGGGAACATTTCATCGAAAGTAGGCAGAATTTTAAAGAAACATCGTGTGAAAGCAATCTTCCGGCCACCTACAAAGACTCGTGCTCTTCTGGGCTCAGCCAAGGATGATCTGGGGTTACGGAAGGCTGGAATTTATAAAATACCTTGCGAGTGTGGGAAAGCCTACATTGGTCAGACCACAGGCACAGTACACGACCTCTGCGTTGAACATGAGCGCCACACTCGCCTTTTACAGCCCAGTAAGTCGGCCATAGCCGAACGTTGTATTTCCACAGGACATACTATGGATTATTCGCCCACGAAAATCTTGGCCCCATCGAGATCTTTCTGGGATTCAGTTGTGAAGGAATCCGTGGAAATACGTTTAGCGGAAAATCTCATCAACCGTGACGGCGGCTTTTTATTGAATAAGGCCTGGGGCCCGTTGATTTCTTTAATTTCAACCAAAAGAAAACTTTTTATGGCTTCTGACATGTCGAGCGACAAGTAATTTTAATTTTAATATTGACATTTTGCATTGTTTTGGACACATCTGCGTGCATGTTTTACTTTTTTCACGCATTCGTTTGCGCTCCATAGATGCAGTAATATTGTAGAGGGCCTTGGAATCGACAGATGGCGCGCATGCTACGGTAACTTGCGCATGCGCGCCGGCGGCACTTTTACGTATAAATAGAGCGACTTGCACTAGCAACCTCCATCTAGAGGGTTGGATCCCCTCCTTCGAAAGCGTCAGATTGCAAAGCCTGGGCTACTCTCAGGGTGGAATCTCCGTCTTCGAAGATTGTGTGTGTTTGTCTGTGTGCCCGCCGCTTGTTGCTGTCGCTGTTCGTTCGTTCGGCCGTCCGTCCGTCCGCCTGCCTGCCTGCCTGCTCGCTGTCCATCGCCGTCGTCGTAACTGCCTGCCTGCTCGCTGTCCATCGCCGTCGTCGTAACCGCTGCCGCCGCCGCCGCCTGCTGTTCGCCGCCGACCATCGCCGACGCCGACGCTGACGCCGCCGCTGCCTGCTGCACGTCCGTCTGTCCGTCGCCATTCGTCTGCAATGAGTACTCCCACCTCCACCGTCATCTACACCTCCCCCTCCCCTTCTCCCACAGTCACTTCCTGGAGTGCCGCCCCTGGCCTCCCTCCTTCCGCCTCCCCTTCCCTTCCCCCGCTCCCACATCCCCCTATCTCCTCCCCTGCTGTATACCCACACCTCTACACCCTTCCTCCAGCTTCCACACCCTCATCAGCTCCCACTCCTACCCCCGCCCTCACGTACGCCTCTGTTGCCGCCTCTGCTGCCGCCCCTCAGGTCGTTGGCTTCCCCTCTCTCACCGACCCCGTCGCTTCGTCTTCTGCATCTCCCGCACGTATCACGTCGCGCCGAGCCACCATCGCCACCACTGAACCAGCTGCTTCTCCCGGTGCCTCCGCTACGCCACAGGGATCTGCCACCCGCCACCTCCCTCTCCTCCCCGTCCCTCTCCCCTCCTCCCAGCCTCCAGTCTCCAAAAAACCCCAAAAGCGCGTCCTTACCGACTCTGCTCCCGAGACTTCCCACAAAAAATCAACACCACCTCCCCCTCCCCCTCCCCCTGCCGTCACCATGGACACCACCCCTCCTCCTGCCACCCATACCTTGGCCCCCACCCTCCACACCTTCGTCCTGTCAACTCCCGATCCTAAGTTCCTCGACGCTCGTACCCTCACCAAGGAAATACGAAAGTACTTACCTGGTGCTCCCATTTCCCAACTCATTCCCCGCAGGGACTCAGTCCTTATCAAGTCCCCGTCCCCATCCTTTCACACAGACCTCCTGCGAAAACTCCCACGAGTTATGTTTGGCCCCCACACCTCTCTGACACCCTTCCTTTCCGCTTCCACTCCTCGTCAGCCCCAGCCTCCCCGACGCCCCCCCACCTACACCGCTGTGATCACCAAGCTCAGCCCGGTGATCACAGAGGATGAAGTGTTGGTAGAACTGAACTCCCACCCGGACTTGGAAATCCGCTCTGCCCGCCGTATCCACAATGCCTCTGGTCCCACCTACCTCATGCGGGTATTCTCTGAATCCGCCCCATCCATAGACCATCTCCTCACCCAGGGTGCCCTGATATACCACCGTCGCCACCCTGTTGAATCCTCCAAATCCCCTCCCCAATCCTACCGTTGCCAGCGGTGCCTGATGTACAATGACCACCTGACTCCCAACTGCAAAAACCCCCCCCACCTGTCCCCATTGCAAGGCCTCCCACTTTCTTAAAAACTGCCCCAACCTCGCTGCTCCTCCTTCCTGTAATACCTGCAATGGCCCCCATCCCACATACTCCCACAAATGTAAAGCTAAACCCCCTCCAGCCACCCCTGAACTTACGGTCCCAGTTCGTCCCGTCGATCCCCCTGTCCATCCCAACAATTCCCTCCGTCCACCCCCCACGGCCGAGGACATCATCCGGTTCATTACCGTTGTCCTCCAAAACATTCACCCTTTTCAGCGCCCCCACACCTTCCAACAAATATCCCTTGCTGCTCGCTCTGTTTTCCACCTGAACGCCTTCGCCACTTACTCCCACAACCAAGTCCACTTCACCTTCACCCGCCTCGACACCCTAGTTTAAGTCTCTTCCCTTCCCTCTCTTCCCCCCCTCCTTCCCGTCATGGCGCGGCACGAGTCTCGCATCCTCTTCCAGAACATTCGCTCCTTCCGCTCCAACAAATACCTCCTCATGCACACCCTCTCCCACCACCAGGTCGACACCTTCCTCTTGAATGAAACCTTTCTCCAGCCCCACCATTCTATCCGCACCTCCCCCTATATCCTCCACCGCACTGACGCTCCTGGTCTTCGTGCGCAGGGTGGAGTCGCGATTGGCCACCTTAAGCATATCCCTGTCCGGCCACAACCTCTCCTCAATGACCCCACTGAACACCTTATCCTTAGCGTCTTCTTCCCCTCCCTCACCATTACCTGTGCCACCATCTATGTCCGCCCCACTGCTCCTCTTCCTTATGACTTCATCTCACACATTGACCACACCTTCTCCACCTATGTGATTGCCGCCGACCTCAACATCCATAGCCGCACTCCTGCTGCCCTTCGGCGGTGGCATCAGTTCCTCTCCACACTTCAAGGTGACCTTGTTCCTCTTCCCCAGCACACCCGACCTGAAAGTAACACCACCCCCGATGTTGTCATTGCCTCCGCCAACCTCCTTGGGCGTATCACTGTCGCCGTCCTTGACCCCACAGGTAGCGATCACCTCCCTGTCCTTCTCACCATCACATCTGCAAACCGCCCCCCTCCGGCTCCGCACCCTGCACCCCCTCCCAAGGTCGTCCATGACTATCGCCGTGCCAACTGGGATGCCTACCGGGACTCCATCTCCGCCCAGGTCGAAAGCCACCCTCTTACCTATCACCATCCTGACGACATCAACCACGCCTTGTCCTTCCTTCAGCAGGTAATTACTGACGCCGTGGAGGCCCATGTTCCTACTAAATCCATCCACCCACACCGTCCCACTCTCCCTCCGCGGGCTGTCCTCCTTCTCCGTGAATCCCGCCGCCTCTATCGCTCCTTCCTGCGCACTCGTGACAGGGATACACTCCAACGCCACCGGCAACTACAGCGCCACGTACGGAACCTTATTACAGCAACGAAACGCCGAGACTGGCGCCAGACCTGCACACGACTCAACGCCACCCTCCCTATCAACTCCTCCAAGTACTGGTCCGCCTTCCATCGTCTTACTGGTTCCCTTTCCGCTCCCCACTACCCCCTTCTCCATAACGATCGCCCCCTTCCTGACAACCTCAGTAAGGCCAACCACTTCGCTTCCCACCTTTCCGAGGTCTTCTCCATCCCCGATGATCCCCACTTTGATTATTCTCTTTTCCCCACGGTCATGGAACGTGCCGATACCTCGGTCGCTCCTCTTGCTCCTAGTCTCCAGTACTTGGGGCAGTTGCCCCCCTCCGACATAAACACTCCCATCACAGCACAAGACATTAAACTTATCCTCCGGTCCAAACGCAACACGGCCCCTGGTCACGACTGTGTCACCTACCGTCACCTTCGCGAAAGCCCCTATTCCTTCCTGACTGTCCTCGCCCATCTCTATAATGTCGTCCTCTCTACTGGCTTCTACCCTGACCTGTGGAAGACCTCCCGCGTCCTCTTATTCCTCAAACCCAACAAACCCCCTTCTGCCGCCTCTTCCTATCGTCCCATCTGCCTCACCTCCGTCTTCAGTAAGGTCTTTGAATCCATCCTCTCCCGCCATATCCATCAGCACCTTGCTCAACACCACCTCCTCCCCCTTACCCAGTGTGGCTTCCGACCCTCCTTCTCTGCTGACGACCAACTCCTCAACCTTGTTCACCTTCTGTCCCTCCAGCTCAACTCCCGTCGCTCCGCCATTTTTGTTTCCCTTGACCTCCAAAATGCCTATGACCGTGTATGGCATCCTGGTCTCCTCTTTAAACTCCAAACCTACGCCCTGCCTATCAATTTTGTCCGTCTGGTCGCTTCCTTCCTCTCACACCGTCCTTCCTATGTCACCCTCCACAACACCAACTCCCGTATCTTTTATCCCACGGCTGGCGTCCCCCAGGGTTCTGTCCTCTCCCCTCTCCTTTATCTCTTGTATACAGCTGATATGCCCAAGCCACCCCCACCAGTCCACCTTCTCCAGTATGCTGATGACACCGCCTTCCTGGCTCTCTATCCTACCCTTCAACGGTCTCAACGTACCCTCCAAACCCACCTTAACCAGTTCACCACTTGGTGTAACCAGTGGTTCCTCCGTCTCAACCCCTCCAAAACCCAGGCAATCATCATAGGCCGCACCACTCGCTCCTTCCGCCTCCATGATCTCTACCTCACCCTTTATGGTCGTCCTATCCAACTCACCCCCACCCTGAAATACCTTGGCCTCACCCTTGACCGCCACCTCACCTGGACCCCTCATCTCCTGACCATCCAGCAGAAAGCCCATTCCCACCTCCGCCTTCTGAAACTCCTGTCTGGCCGGACATGGGGCTTGCATCCTTCTACCATCCTCCACACCTACAAATCCCTCATCCGTCCTATCCTCTGTTATGCCAGCGTTGCCTGGATCTCTGCCCCACCCGCTTTTACAAGGCCCTCCAAATCCTTGAACGCCATGCGCTCCGCCTTGCCTTCCGTATCCGCCTTCCTTCCCCCACACGGCTCCTGTATGAACTGATCCCCTTCCCCCACCTCCTCCTGTTCCTCCAACATCTCCGCATCCTTTACATTGTTCGCAGGCTTGATCCCCCCCCACCCTCTGGTTTCCTCCTTCCTCTCCACCCCCCACCCGTTGCCGCGCCTCTATCGCTGTATCCCTCCCTCTCACCACCTCCACACCCTCCATCTCCTTCATCAGGGCAATTTCCAACGCTTCCCCCTCCCGGATGACGAACTTCGCCGTGACATCTACCCTTCCTTCCAACTATAACCTGGCCTTGTTCCCCCCCCCCCCTCCCCAGGGCCCCTTTCCCTCTTTCCTCCTTCTCCCAGAGCGGATTTTCCTCTGTCCCCCCCTCCCCTGAGACCCTGCACCCCATACTTGCCTCTCTCCTTCCCACATCCCTCCCTCCCTGGCCCTCTTCCACGCGCCCCCCGGTCACCTCCCCCATCTCTTCCCCTCCCTCCCTTCTTCAGGTCTCCCTCATCTCCTAGCGCCTGGCAGATCCTCTGTGTTGCTCTTCATCAGTGTGCCACATCAATGTTGTTTAGTGCTGTTTCTCGTGTGCGTCAAGAGGTGTGATTTTAATTGTGTCCTGCCTTGAGGTTCGCCGTCAGTGTTACATTATGTGCTATGCCATACGTCGCTACCTTTATGCTCCAGTCATACTGTGCCTCGTGTTCTTTTAACTGTCGCAGTGTGTGGCTTTTTGTGTGTGCTACTTTTAAACAGTTTTTTATCTCCATTTTAGTCACCCCGTTTTTTGTCTATTGCCTTCCATGATGTTCCCCTTTTTTATATCTATGTTCACCTTATTCTCTCCTTTGCTGTTTTTAACTGTCTTCTATTGTTTTGTTCTGTCTTTCGGCTGAAGAGCAGCGCCTATGCTGCTGCCAGCCCGCCCCGATGGGGAATTGAAATACAATAAAGGAAAAAAAAAAAAAAAAAAAACTAGCAACCTCCAGTGTCAAACACTCGCCTAAAGATGGCTGTAAGGTTGTCAGCCGAAATATCGTGGAAAGAAGTCGATGAGATCCGGCCGCAATCCCGAAATCTTGTGGAAAACACACTCTTTACTTACAGAGAACACGATTACCCTTATATTCTGAGCAGAAAACTGGTCAGTTATCTTTAATGGCAGCTTATTAAGAAAATTAACTGCTTATAATTATACATCATTACAACCATAACTTAGAACGCAGAAGTTAAAAAACAGATTAGAGACGAGTCTATAGCCTTTTCGCATTAGCAGATGGCATTTCAACTTTGGAAAATATTATTCTCATATGAACTTTCAGATGCGCAGTACCTTTTGTAAATCATAGGTCTATACCAGTCTTTCAAGCAGTGAAGCGTATGCCAGATATATCTTCCCTGCTTAACGGCATCCTGTGTCATACTACACTGATTACCACGTTGAGTGCATCTTTAGTACATGGAAACTTCAAACTCAAATGCATAATTAACAGTAAACTGGAACAGACAATTATAAATATGTAGAAATGACAGATGTTACTAACAAAGCAGTTCAGTTCCTCTTCTAGTTACGATAATAACAAGCAGTGTACCACTTCACACGCAATACAGAACAGTCGCATAACATGAGTTAGCTTGACTTCCAAAACTAGTTGTCAAATAATGCCTCCCACAAGCAAAGGTGACAGAACTTTACACAGCCAAATCGCCCCCAAGTGAACTCGCTATAGCCCAATACTATTCCTCACAGATTGGTTCATGGAGTGTAGGAAGAGCATGGCTAATTCCACATCCTCTACATTTAGGCTCATCCTTCTGATGACCTGCTGGATTAGTGGCTGCCACAACACACCCAGGCAACCTACAGCTCCATCATCACCCATTCGACTAGCTGCGGACTGCTCATCCAAAGCTAGGGCATCAAGAACCAACATTTAGAGGTCACCGCTCCATAACTGACCTTTCCGTCCTCCTTTCCACCCTCTGATGAACCACCTGCCTAACTAACGATATTATGAGTCCAGGAGTAGGAAGTACTGCCCACCTCTATAAACAGTGGCTATCCTGGCACAATGTGGCATCAGTTTTCAGCATGGCAGGCAAATTATGATCTTTGTATAGCGTAAGTTTTATGCTGTATGTGTTTGAAAAAGTGTTTATGAAAATTTTAATAAAGGCGATGTTTTAAATAAGTATAAATAAACAATGATGGTAAACTGCAAACATAACGTTCGAGCTTTAGTCATTCCTCAGAACGCAGGGTAAATCTTTTTGTAGGTTACCATGACACAATGGAAGAAGCCCTGACACTGAGGCTGCCATTGCAAGATAAGTAAAACTTTTTTTAAGAGACGGTACTTATTCCTGTATAAACTATTTTATACATTGGAAAAACTAAAAAATTAGTGTGTTACAATGTGAGTGTGATCTGTAGAATACATATTTAAGTGAAAATTAAGGGAACTGCCTCATAGTCTCCACTTATGAATTATAAGTTTGCTTGATGCCACAGTGTTATTTCTGCGTGAAATTCACTTCAAAATCCAGAATTTATGCTTTTTCTTCTTATTGTATCCTTGATTCAGTTCTACTGCCATAATCTGAGTGATAATACCAATATTTGTATAAATAATCCCTGCTGATGCAATACTGAAAATCAGTCGCACTGAATTTTGAAGATTCATGTCGAAACATCTGCAAATGGCACTTCTGCCCTATCGGCCAACTGCTGCATTACTTCCATTGCATGGCTAAAAGCGCTGTCACTTGGATCGCACTACTGGAATTTGGGTGTTTCCACATACAACTTGAGCGATGAGACTCCAGTAGCAGCCAAGCGGTGTCACTTTCGCTGGATGTGGAAACCCAGCTTAAAGGTTTTACCAGGGTTGTTATGAGCACATAATAAATTTACAAAGTGTAAGTAGATTATGTATTATTATATGAATCATGGATAAAATTTTTGTGTGAGTGAGCGGGTATTATTTAATAAGTGAATGGTTATATGTGGTTTTACAGCAGCTCACTTTATTCTAAAAATGGTGAAAATTAATGCAATACTGCAGTATGCTCAGATTATCACAGTCTAGTTCTGGAAAGATCAGTGCCCTTTCTACACTTGCCGTCGGCCGGTTTGGCCGAGCGGTTCTAGGCGCTTCCGTATGGATCCGCGCGACTGCTCTGGTCGCAGGCTCGAATCCTGCCTCTTGCATGGATGTGTGTGATGTCCTTAGGTTAGTTAGGTTTAAGTAGTTCTAAGTTCTAGGGGACTGATGACCTCAGATGTTAAGTCCCATAGTGCTCAGAGCCGTTTGAACCATTTGTACACTTGCCCAGTGGATTTGAGAAAGGAACTGAGATGGTTCCTAGTAGCACTATGTTGCAGATTGAGTATAGCTTTTAATAAAGGAAATCAACTATACTACAGTGCCTTTTAAAGCACTTGCAGAAAACATAGCTGCAAAATTCGCTGTAGAATAATTTAATATTTCGTTTTATTTAACTGATGTGGGATGCAAGGCTGAAAATACTATCTTCTAAAAGCGTCTTTCGGACACTGTAAATAGCATCTAACAATCACATAAAATCTTTGAAATATACTTTTCAGAATGTGTCGTTGGTCTAAGCATTGGAAAGATGTAATCGCCTGTTGTCAAATATCAAAGTGTTACTTCTAGTTTTACTGGAGCTAGGACTGCATGTTCAATGTGAGTGTGGGATTTTTTTTTTAATCAAGCTCGAATTACACCTCTGGAAGTACTCGAAATTAGCTTTTGGTATCTGAAAGTGTTTAGTAGTAGTAGTAGTAGTAGTAACTTTATTCATCCATATATCTCTTTTTACAAGGATATAGGACATGTCAAAGTATTTACAAATTTAGATCAATTTAAAATAAGCTAATTCGTATACACATATACGTTTATAGACTTCTACTTAGAGACAATCAATACTTTTTTTACAAATAACTTATTAAATAATGTAATGCCACATTGTTCGCTCATATCTCACTATCAGTCACTGCACACCCTGTACATACATTGTTTCATAACAATTCGCTCACTACACACACACACACACACACACACACACACACACACACACACACACACACTCGTGATCTCTGGGCCATTTTCTGTACTGCAACTTCCCATTTGCTATCCTGAAAAACTGAGTCAGCTTCCCTCCATAATGAGTGAAATGTTGAGCTCAGAAAGAGGAAGAAGTAATAATATTGTGCTATGCATAGCTTAAGGGTAAGTATTTCTAGAAAGGAAAAAACATAAAGTGAAGGTGTTATGTGGAATGTTGGATTTTTATAATCATTATTATTATTATTTATTTCTTTAACATTTTCTATCAAACCCCTACCTTGTTTTAGCGAAGTAATCCTTCACTGTATAAAGTGTATTGCATAACAGGTACTTTTAAGCTGCCTTTTTCAATAAGTATATTTTGGCAATTTCTTTAATCTCTTTTGGTAATTTATTGTAAGGTTTTATTCCTTGGTAGAAAGTACTGTTTTTGAGTTTTATGTTATTTTTTCTTGGTAAATGTAAGTTGAGTCTATGTCTTGTTCCATGGTCATGGACAGAGCTGTTTGTGCTGTAATTACCAATGTTATTTTTGATGTGTACAACTGACTGCTAAATGTATTCATATGGAGCAGTTAAAATCCCCAGTGTTCTGAACTGATCTTTACAATGGGCTCGACTAGTATTTTCGGTTATTATTCTTATGGCTCTTTTCTGGAGTTTGAAAATTGTGTTCATATTTTGTGCATTTGATCCCCAAAAAAGAATTCCATAGCTAAGAATTGAGTGTACATATGAATAATATGTAACTAAAAGACACTGCATGTTACACACTGATGACAGGATTCTAAGGGCATAACATGCTGATGACATTCTGTTTGCAAGTACCATTATGTGTTCACACTACTTCAACTGAGAATCAATATTCATTCCTAGAAATTTTGCCTTTGTTACACGGTCTATAGAGGTGCCATCTACATTTAATTTAACACTGTCATTTTTCCTCTTCAAACTGAAATTCATGGCATTATTTTTATTTATGTTCAACGTAACTTTATTTCTTATTGACCTATCATAAACTTCCTTGAGAGTTTCATTTGCTTACTCGCATGCAGTATTTGTTTTCGATATATAGGAGGAGAGAGATGTGGTAAAAATCTTATCTACACTACTGGCCATTAAAATTGCTACACCAAGAAGATGTGCAGATGATAAACGGGTATTCATTGGACAAATATATTATACTAGAATTGACATGTGATTACATTTTCACGCAATTTTGGTGCATAGATCCTGAGAAATCAGTACCCAGAACAACCACCTCTGGCCGTAATAACGGCCTTGATACACTTGGGCATTGAGTCAAACAGAGCTTGGATGGCGTGTACAGGTACAGCTGCCCATGCAGCTCCAACACGATACCACAGTTCATCAAGAGTAGTGACTGGCGTATTGTGACGAGCCACTTGCTCGGCCGCCATTGACCAGACGTTTTCAATTGGTGAGAGATCTGGTGAATGTGCTGGTCAGGGCAACAGTCGAAAATTTTCTGTATCCAGAAAGGCCCGTACAGAACCTGCGACATGCGGTTGTGCATTATCCTGCTGAAATGTAGGGTTTCGCAGGGATCGAATGAAGGATAGAGCCACGGATCGTAACACATCTGAAATGTAACGTCCACTGTTCAAAGTACCATAAATGCGAACAAGAGGTGACCGATACGTGTAACCAATGGCACCCCATACATCCAAGCCGGGTGATATGCCAGTACGCCAATGACAAATACATGCTTCCAATGTGCGTTCACCACGATGTCGCCAAACACGGATGCGATCATCATGATGCTGTAAATAGAACCTGGATTCATCCGAAAAAATGACGTTTTGCCATTCGTGCACCCAGGTTCATCATCGAGTACACCATCGCAGGCGCTCCTGTCTGTGATGCAGTGTCAAGGGTAACTGCAGCCATGGCCTCCGAGCTGATAGTCAATGCTGCTGCAAACGTCGTTGAACTGTTCGTGCAGATGGTTGTTGTCTTTCAAACCTACCCATCTGTTGACTCAGGGATCGAGAAGTGGCTGCATGATGCATTACAGCCATGCGGATAAGATGCGTGTCATCTCGACTGCTAGTGATACGAGGCGATTGGGATCCAGTACGGCGTTCCGCATTACCCTCCTGAACCCACCGATTCCATATTCTGCTAACAGTCATTGGATCTCGACCAACGCGAGCAGCAATGTCGCGAAACGATAAACCGCAATCGCGATAGGCTACAATCCGACCTTTATCAAAGTCGGAAACGTGATGGTACGCATCTCTCCTCCTTACACGAGGCATCACAACAACGTTTCACCAGGCAACGCCGGTCAACTGCTGTTTGTATATGAGAAATCGGTTGGAAACTTTCCTCATTTCAGCACGTTGTAGGTGTCTCCACCGGCGCCAGTGTGAATGCTCTGAAAAGCTAATCATTTGCATATCACAGCATCTTCTTTCTGTCGGTTAAATTTCGTGTCTGTAGCACGTCATCTTCGTGGTGTAGCAATTTTAGTGGCCAATAGTGTAGTTATCTATCGGATGAAATTAGTTGAGCTTTTATAGGTCGTAATTTCTCTCTGCTGGATGGTACAGAATAACGAAGATAGCATGTTGGGGGTGGGGGGTAGATGTGAGTGGACATGTATCTGCATTATTTGTATGTAGTTTGGAGAAGCACCACAATGCAGTAGCAAAATCCGCCTCCTCCCTCAGTTCCCGTACTATCTTTTGTACTACTTCATGTTGCAGGAGTAGGCTTCGTTTCCGTCGAATGTTCAAAACACGTTTCTGACGCAGTAACTCAGCTTCGCCTGTTTCTGCACGGATTGCAGGTGGTGGTAGATAAAGTTTCCTCTGACCCATACTCAGTTCCGACTTACACTGGAATGATCACGTGCGCAAAGGTGCAGGGATGGTAGCGTAGAGTCTGAGGAGGCATTTTCAGGATGCATAGGGCTACCTAAAACGACGCGGTAATTTTACTGTAGCAGATGGATCCGAGAAAGGTGGATCGTTTGGAGGTAAGGGAGTGCCAGAAATATGATTTAGTAGTGGTTGTAATCATTAAAGGACCCATTGCATGTATGTGCTTGAACGGAAAGACTTGACTCCAATCCCAGACAGCATTTCTAGCGGATAGCATGGCATTAGAGATCTGAAAAGCTTGTGTACATTTCTTACGGCCTCAATCATCACACCATCTACTACTCTTTCTGATCCTTCTCAATCAACCATTGCCTATAGCCCAGTGGATATATCACCGACCCTCTGACATTGCTCGAGACAGAATGCGTTAGAATACTGTAAAATTATCTAGCTGGGATGGCGTGGGGGAGTCACAAATACCGCTTACATACCACGTTCCTTAGCCGTATCACTTTCAAAATGCGGTAATTTTATCACGAGGTTCCATCATGGGCTACGTGTTGGTCTGATAATACACATTCCTACGATCACCGTCTCGGTATTTGTCTGGAAAAAACCACCTCATTCTGAGGTAATGTCGTACCTCAATTTATAAAGCCAGTAGAGCTTTTAACGTGGATACTTGTGTGCACCTGTAGAACCAAGACCGCTTGTGACAGTAACATACAGTAGTTGCTCCGATCTGGCAGATTACGTCTCTCTTTCTAAGACACAGTGGTTGCACTTGCAAGAAAACCTTATGAGACATGCCTACCCATCGTTGATTTTGGGTCAGTATTATTTTGCATCGTGTGGAATCATTTATTGGTCAAGTATTATACTTAGTAGTAGTAGGGGATGCATGATGGGTTCGCCTTGAGCATCAGGCTTATAATGTATGTGTTTGTATTCCTACATGTGCAAGAGGGAATGACTATGTCCAGTCGTAAGGAAGGTATGGATTTGACGTCGAGTACTGTGATAGCAAAGGGAAGCATATGTCAAGTCATAAGAAATGGTATAGATATTTCTATTTCCAGAGCCACAGCCGTCAACAGGGTGTATTTCCGATACTTCACTCATGTCGAATGTCGTTCAACTGAGACCGTGATCGTAACATTTAGTTGTATGTACATGGATAAAATATATATGTGACCGGTTTCCTAGGGTGATGATTCTACCTGTGTGTGCTTGGCGCGCAGTTCTGGTGACCTGTGCGAGGGATGATTCTCGTTTCCCGTTAATGGAAGAAGCCCTCGGAATGAGAGACCTGTTGGAGTGCGGGAATGTAGACGTCTTAACCGGATTGTTCTCTAGACGACCGAATAGCGAACTAATACTTAGTATGTGTTGGACAGCTTACGTGATCGCTTGGAAATTTGACAAGATTCAATATGGACATGTGTTTGCACTGGGCCATTATCCCCTCCCATGTAAATTGTTCGGTTGACTGCTTCTTCACATTTCGCGTCTTTATTTAGTTGAGAAAACATCGATTGTTGTGAGTGCGTCTAGCATGTGTAAGACAGGTTTGGCGGTTCTCTAGACATGAGAAACATGTTATTTGACATTGTAAATTGTAGGGATGATTAGGAATCTGTTACATCACAAACATCGATATTCTCAGACAGGATAAGTGCTAAAGTTTCGGGTTTGTGGAGAAATAATTTCCAGTCTGTATCTTCGGAATTATGTTGCACGAGTGATTGGTAGGCTACTGCTGTGTGCTTGATGTCTAGAAGTACATTGAAAATGGTATAATATTATGCCAGACAATGCGGAAATACTTGTGTTCGTGTAATCCCAGAGTCTGGAGATGGGTGTAGCAATGCAAGCAATGATGTAAAAGGGGTCATTTTGTATGGCGTAGGATACGAATTGTATGTTTACTACATCGACACGGTAAATGGTGATATATTGATGGGTCGCCTGTCGGTTACACGTTCTAATATTCAAGCTCTTGTCCCCAGTGGGCGAGCATTGTAATTGAGTAAGAGTCTTTCTGTATTTGACGACATGTAGGGCACATTGCAGGGTTTAATTGCCGATGTAATATGGTGGTCTGTGTAAAATAACCGCTGAGTCTCGTCTGCAGAAGGAAATAAGGCTGACGGTGCTTCCACACAGTGGTTGGCTCTGAGCACTATGCGACTTAACTTCTGAGGTCATCAGTCGCCTAGAACTTAGAACTAATTAAACCTAACTAACCTAAGGACATTACACACATCCATGCCCGAGGCAGGATTCGAACCTGCGACCGTAGCAGTCGCTCGGTTCCGGACTGAGCGCCTAGAACCGCTAGACCACCGCGGCCGGCGCTGGCATCAGTAATTCGGTGGGTAAATTCGATAAGAGCCGATCATAATGCTAGAATCATTCACAAGACAGCCTATGTGCTGGGACGTAGGAGCGTCTACAAACTGATTCGAACAAGATGGAGACAAGGTATGTACGGAAAGTTCTGAGAAAGCAAGTGTTCAAAGACAAGTTGAAGTAGACCATCCATCTCTGCCGCCGCTGTGGCATTAGGACATCTCCAGACCTGTAGCTGTAGGATACCGAAAATTGTGACCATTTTATTCTCTTCTGTAAGACAGTGCTTCGAATTCTGTTTGCTTAATTTTTCTGATTTCCCCGTCTGTGCTCTCTTACCAAACATCAAGAATACTTTAATGATTAACGGTGTTTTCGAGAGCGTGCATAGGCTTTTAGCGGTGAGAACGATTGCGTATGTTGAAAGCAGGAAGGGTAACACGTGATGGACGGATGGACGGGCTGCCATGTTATTCTGCGCTATTTTCGTAAACAGGTTCTGTTAGGACAAGAATTTCCGTGCATAAAAGCCGAAACATCACGAAAACTTCTACAAAAGCGCATGTTAAGTATTTCTGGGACACTGTGCAATTTGTGAGAATTTGCTATAAATACTGATATTCGTTTCAGAACCACAGCCGTCAAGAGGTGACATTACCTGTAAATCGATAGGTGTCAGACTGAAGCAGCAATCATAATATTTAATTGTATTTACACTGGTAAATATGTTCCTGGCTTTCAATATTCTTGTGAGTCTTGTAAGTATTTGATGATCTGTAGATAACTTTTGCGGTGTTTAACTGTCAGCGCAATTTAGCGGTCTGTGCAAAATAATTTACCGCTGAAAGTCTCGTCTGCATGGTGAAAGGATCGCTAGGAACAATGCACCCTGCGCTATTCTGGGAAGCATTGGAACATCTCTGTCAGTGCTGGACCATACATGTGAATAATAAAGCACTCCGTCTTCAGGCCACAAGTGGCCCACCGGGACCATCCGACCGCCGTGTCATCCTCAGTTGAGGATGCGGATAGGAGGGGCGTGTGGTCAGCACACCGCTCTCCCGGTCGTGACGATGGTTTTCTGTGACCGGAGCCGCTACTATTCGGTCGAGTAGCTCCTCAATTGGCATCACGAGGCTGAGTGCACCCCGAAAAATGGCAACAGCGCATGGTGGCTGGATGGTCACCCATCCAATTGCCGGCCACGCCCGACAGCGCTTAACTTCGGTGATCTCACGGGAACCGGTGTATCCACTGCGGCAAGGCCGTTGCATGTGAATAATACCGATCTAATTAATTTGAATAAATTTTATATATCAATGTGGTGCTAGCGGTACAGTAGTTAATGGGAGGGAGAGTGTGAGTGGGTAACATGGGGGAGAACAGCAGGTTATGTGGAGAACATTCCGTTAATATGCATAATTTTTATGTAAAACGCAGTACAATAGTTTAAGGGCGTGGGTGACAAAGGAGACTGTGGCAGAAATGGCGTTGCAAAGCATGTGAAATTCGAAACATGTACCAGAAAATTGTGAGAGGACATAACTGATTACTTAGTTTGGTATCAAAGGCGGTACAAATAGTTTAAGGGAATGGGGGTGACATGGAAAACCAGTTAACGGAACAATAGGTTAAATGCCAACAAGGGCCCAAACATTAGATTAAGACACCCAGAGTACATTGCCTAACATTAGGTTATGCAACATGTTTGCCCCATGTAACTGCTTCTTGCAAGACCTACACGTTTCCAAACAGGCAAGAACGATGAGCAAGAGAAATTCAACCACCACAAACTGATTTTTTTTAAAAAATAAACAATATACTATTTCCATATATTCCATAAATTGTCTAAATTGTTTACACAATATTCCACACAGAGCAATCGAATTCCCTCCAAATGATCGATCAACTGAGTATTTTTCCCGCCAGTTCCTACAAAGAGGTGGCGGTCGAATGACTTAGGATAGTGGAGGTGCCCTTTTTTCCCACCAAAATTGAAACTTCTAGCCAGGGGGGGGTGGCACTTGCATCAAGCGCTGTGCACAATAGTATTGATTAATGCACATTAGCCCGCCAACATGGGTTCGTAAGGGGATGTGGTTGTCGGTTGAGGATTGTGGTGGAGACTTCAACTATTTCAGTCCAAGTCCAGGTGGTGTTGCACTTACTAAATCTGACAAAATGTGAATTTCCCACCTGGTAGGCAGGGGGGGGGGGGGGGGCGTGGCATGTGGGGTGTGGCACTTCCCCACCAGAGAAGTTAATTAATTGATCAGTTTAATTAAGTAGTCAATGTGACCTATCTTTGCGCCTTTTTTTCTTAGGTTAGTAGAGGTTGCATTGTCCTGATGGGACTTGAACTTCCCTCCAGGAGGGCGTGGCACTTTCCCCCCAGAGAGGTTAATTAATTGATCAATTTAATTAAGTAGTCAATCAAATTGATAAGAGTGAATGTCAATCAAAAGGAAATGGGGGTGACATGGAAAAGAACTTAACAGAACAATAGGTAAACTCAGACCTGAAAGTGTACCTGTAGCAGTGAGGGGGTGTTGGGGGAGGGGGGAGGGGGCAATAGGTTTAGTGCCTGTCAATCAAAAGGAAATGGGGGTGACATGGAAAATCACTTAACAGAACAGGTGGTTAACTCAGACCTGAAAGTGTACCTGTAGCAGCAGGGGGGGAGGAAGTTGGAGGAAGGGAGGGGGTGGGGGGCAATAAGTTAAGTGCAGCGACATGGAAAAGCACTTAACAAAAAAAAATGGTTCAAATGGCTCTGAGCACTATGGGACTCAACTGCTGAGGTCATTAGTCCCCTAGAACTTAGAACTAGTTAAACCTAACTAACCTAAGGACATCACAAACATCCATGCCCGAGGCAGGTTAACAGTTTGTCCCTGAGTGCATACCTGCCCCTGATGTAGGGAACCTGCACTAACTAAATGTACCAGAACGAAGGTAGTCCCCCTACTACCATATAGGATAGCACGTCATATGCAGCCACTACTAGAGGAGTTTATAGAACAACATCTACAGGATGGAATCATAGAGGAAATCAACGGTCCATATTCAAGCAATGTGGTTCTCGTACCTAAGAAGTCGGTGGATGGTACAAGGAAATATAGGTTTTGTTGTGATTATAGGTTTCTGAATGCGAAAACCATTTCAGACGCATGTCCGATTCCGACTATCACAGACACATTGGTCAATGTGGGACAATGTAAGTATTTTATGACGGTGGATTTATGGAGTGGATACCAGTTGGAAGTAGCGCCAGAGGATTGGGCAAAGACAGCTTTTACTGTTCCGGAGGGGCACTATCAGTATATATGTATGCTGTTCGGGTCGAAGAATGCACCGCCAACTTTTCAGCGATTATTAGATGGGATTTTAAGGGGATTGAAACCAAAGACATGTATGGTTTACCTAGATGACATTATAGTATTTTCGAAGTATATACCAGAACATGTATCTGTGGTCGGCACTGTTAACATGGAGTTTAGAAAAATGTAATTTTGTGCAGAAGCAGATCAAATACACTCCTGGAAATTGAAATAAGAACACCGTGAATTCATTGTCCCAGGAAGGGGAAACTTTATTGACACATTCCTGGGGTCAGATACATCACATGATCACACTGACAGAACCACAGGCACATAGACACAGGCAACAGAGCATGCACAATGTCGGCACTAGTACAGTGTATATCCACCTTTCGCAGCAATGCAGGCTGCTATTCTCCCATGGAGACGATCGTAGAGATGCTGGATGTAGTCCTGTGGAACGGCTTGCCATGCCATTTCCACCTGGCGCCTCAGTTGGACCAGCGTTAGTGCTGGACGTGCAGACCGCGTGAGACGACGCTTCATCCAGTCCCAAACATGCTCAATGGGGGACAGATCCGGAGATCTTGCTGGCCAGGGTAGTTGACTTACACCTTCTAGAGCACGTTGGGTGGCACGGGATACATGCGGACGTGCATTGTCCTGTTGGAACAGCAAGTTCCCTTGCCAGTCTAGGAATGGTAGAACGATGGGTTCGATGACGGTTTGGATGTACCGTGCACTATTCAGTGTCCCCTCGACGATCACCAGTGGTGTACGGCCAGTGTAGGAGATCGCTCCCCACACCATGATGCCGGGTGTTGGCCATGTGTGCCTCGGTCGTATGCAGACCTGATTGTGGCGCTCACCTGCACGGCGCCAAACACGCATACGACCATCATTGGCACCAAGGCAGAAGCGACTCTCATCGCTGAAGACGACACGTCTCCATTCGTCCCTCCATTCACGCCTGTCGCGACACCACTGGAGGCGGGCTGCACGATGTTGGGGCGTGAGCGGAAGACGGCCTAACGGTGTGCGGGACCGTAGCCCAGCTTCATGGAGACGGTTGCGAATGGTCCTCGCCGATACCCCAGGAGCAACAGTGTCCCTAATTTGCTGGGAAGTGGCGGTGCGGTCCCCTACGGCACTGCGTAGGATCCTACGGTCTTGGCGTGCATCCGTGCGTCGCTGCGGTCCGGTCCCAGGTCGACGGGCACGTGCACCTTCCGCCGACCACTGGCGACAACATCGATGTACTGTGGAGACCTCACGCCCCACGTGTTGAGCAATTCGGCGGTACGTCCACCCGGCCTCCCGCATGCCCACTATACGCCCTCGCTCAAAGTCCGTCAACTGCACATACGGTTCACGTCCACGCTGTCGCGGCATGCTACCAGTGTTAAAGACTGCGATGGAGCTCCGTATGCCACGGCAAACTGGCTGACGCTGACGGCGGCGGTGCACAAATGCTGCGCAGCTAGCGCCATTCGACGGCCAACACCGCGGTTCCTGGTGTGTCCGCTGTGCCGTGCGTGTGATCATTGCTAGTACAGCCCTCTCGCAGTGTCCGGAGCAAGTATGGTGGGTCTGACACACCGGTGTCAATGTGTTCTTTTTTCCATTTCCAGGAGTGTATTTAGGTCATGTAATCAGTGAACAATAGGTTACAACCGATCCTCAGTTAACAGAGGCAGTTCAAAATTTTCCCACGTCATGTACAACGAAGCAGTTATAATCGTATATTGGGTTATGTTCATACTATCGTAAATTTGTAAAAGATTTCACTAAAATAGCCGAGCCGTTAACAAAGCTTTTAAAGAAATGGGTTAAATTTCAATGGATGGAGGAATGTCAGGAATCTTTTGATGAATTGAAGATGAGATTGGTTTCTGATCCAGTGCTGGTGTTTCAGAATTTTGAAGAAGACTTCTTCTTATCTTGAGACGCATCAAATGGCGCAGTAGTATGTGCTTTTGGGCAAATGGTGAATGGACAGGAGCATCCGGTGGCTCATGCTTCCAGACAGTTAAATAGGGCAGAGCAGAATTATTCCACAACGGAAAAGGAGATGGTGGCTGTAATATATGGAGTAACTTATTTTCGTTGTTACCTTTATGGTAAGAAGTTTGAGGTCGTGACGACCATGCAGCACTGAGATTTCATTTTGGAGGGAATTTTGTTGTGTAGAGTTACCAGGTTTGGACCACACGTAGTCGTACCAAAGAGTTTGAGAGAGGAAGCCTTAAAGCAGGCCCATGATCATGTGCTCTCATGGCATGGTGGTTGTCGAGCAATGGGAAGGCGAGTAGCAGAACAATTTTGGTGGCGCACTCGGAGAATGGATGTGGAACAATACGTAGCAAATTGTGTGCTGTGTGCGCAGCGAGCGGACGTGACGCGTGCAAGAATTCCATTGCAATGGTTACCAGAGGCTTCGAAACCATTCGCCTTTATCGGGCTAGATATTTGCGGGCCATACAACAAAACACCAGCAGAGAATCGATTCGTTTTAACTATAATTGATCATTTTTCGCAGTTTCTAGCCATGGTCGCAATACCAGACCATCAGGCAAGTACGGTAGCAATAACTGGTTATTAAAATTGCGGGTGCCTGATACCATAACTACGGATCAGGGAACGAACTTCATGTCCGAATTAATGTCACATTTGTGTCGTTTACTGAGAATTGAAAAATTACAGACCAGTCCATTTCATCCACAGGTGAATGGGAGAATGGAGCGGGTACATAGGACAATTTCGAAAACGCTAAGTTACTATCTGATTGGTAACCATGATAACTGGGACGTTTATCTTCCATGCGTGGTATCGAGTTATAACACTAAACCGCATTCGGGGGTATGAATGTCAACGTTCGAAGTGGTCTATGGAAGAAAGATGCCATCGCCATTTGACGTTCTATGTCCGAGATCGGGAGCTAAAGGGGACACAGTGAGGGAATTTGCGCGAACAACACTGGAAGCCTGGAAGAGGGTACAGAAGGCAAATACGAAAGCGTTAGAGAGGCAGGAAGAACCGAGTAAGCGGTTGGAACCTTTACCACAGTACAGGGTAGGTCAATGGCTATTAATCACGAACCCATATACACCTAAGCGAAAACGAAAAAATTCTTGACGAAGTACCACGGTCCATACCAGGTCGTGGAGATGACTTCGCCTATGAATGTTAAAGTGCAGCTGCCAGCAAAAACATCCATTATCCACGTGAGTAGAGTAAAGCGTTTTAAAGGAATGGTGGACGGATTGCAGAGGCTAGGCAAAGCAAGCGGAGGAAGAAGGTCTCGGCGGAAGAACAACAGCGGACACACAACGTTCTGTATGCGTTATTGTCACGGAAAGAGTAAATTATTGTATGTGTAGTATTGTATGGCATGTTTATTTTTATGTTTTTGTATCAAGTGATAATTTGCGTTTAGCTTTTGTGTGTGTGTTTTTTTTTTCTCTCTTTTTCTCGAGTATTGGTGGGTCCGAAACAGTTGCGTTTTTCCTGTTTGTTGCTTTAGTTTTGTCATTATGTGGGGGAGGATTTCCGTCTTCCAGCATCACGTATGGGTGAAACAGCTTTACTTTTGTCACAGGGAACGTTGTTTTATCGGGAAGGGGCTCTACAGATATTACCAGCGCAGAATCAGACATATTTGAACTCCACGTTAAATCCAGAGTTTTTGGAAACGTTGCGTTCTTTTATTAATGCATAGGAAGGGTTTATCACGGTTAATAAAGTATTGGAACACGTTTGAACGCTACAACAGCGTCAGAGAAACAGGATAATGGCAGTGAGCATTTCAGCCACAGGGTGTGCCGTTTTTCTATTTTTCTTGGGTATAGCTTTGCGGAGAATGTGGAAACGTACACCAGTGGAGGATGTGCCAACACATCAGTTGCCTACGGCATGGGTAACCAGTGTAAACAGTGTATAGGTGTACAGTTAATGTTTTGATGTTTTCGCTAGTTTTAGTCCGTAGAATGTAAGTTTTCTGAACAAGGTATGTTTACGCAGCCACAGGGCACGTCTGTTTTATCTTGATTCGGGAAGAATCTTGTTGAAAGAAAGGAGGTGTGCTGCACTAGTGACAGTCATAGTCGAGGGAAAGGGAAATTTTACCAAAATTCAGTGAAGGCACGGTTGGAGGATGAAATCTGGCGCCGCTGGCAGAGTGTGGTAACAGACGACACCCAGCAGGCCAGGAAAGGTAAACATGGCACTCGCAGGCGCGGTGCTGTGATGGCGGTATTGCACACACGATTTAGTTTTGAGTGGAGCAACAACGCGCCAGGAAACTGCAGCGTTGCTTTAAGTTATTGCAATGTATGAGGCGGAGCACTAGGCCGGAGCCAGGAGTGGCTGCCATAGTTTCTGTCTCTCTCTGACACTACGTCAGAAGCGAGGGGAAACCAATGTAAATAGACAGGAAATTTTAGCTTCACAGAGTGTGCCTGGTCAGTTGAGCGTCGGGGCGGACCTGTGCTGGTCTACGCTTATAGGGGCCAGTGTGGCAGCAACGTTATAAGTATTCTGCATAAATTTGTACTTTGTTTCTATGTACTTGTTCGGACTATATTCCATCTCTGGGGACACAACACCAGGGCGGAACGGAACGGCAGACTAGAACTTGGAGATCGCACGGTCTGCATGAAAGAGGGCAGTGACAGTGGTCTGCAGCAGGTCCAGGAGGCGCTCGGTTCCACTTCATTCCACGGGCCACGTTCGCTGTCCACCTAGAGTACGCTGCGGGAGGCGCTGTGACTGTGCCAGAGACAGCGGTGGGTGTTGCCATTCAGCAAGCACCACTAGTGGCAAGTTGCGGCCCAGCGTCAAGTAGTGCACGGATTCGAGGTCGGTCCTGTCCTGGGAGTAGCGGCGGACCGAGGGTCACGGGTGACCAGTACATCCACCTTCATCCCATGGTCGGACAGAGTAGGCCAAATGGGGCGGAGGGCGGCGAGGACCAGGAACTGTAGCAGTCTCCGGGATCGCAGGCAGCAGTGTGGCGCAAGTTGCAATGCATTGGCGAGCAGCGACCGGGAGAGCGGCGGCCGACTTCCATAGGCAGGTGGCCTTGATGACAATAGCAGCGGCGTCGGTATACCAGGAGTCTGCTGAGCCGGCTGGACTCGTGGGACATCGGCGGGCGCCATGCTGACGCTACGCTTCACCATGAAGTATTGTAAATTAGCTGAATAAAGCTATGTTACCGAATACTGCTGTATCAATTTGCATTGTCCCCCGATGCTCTTGAACTTGCTCGGCCTCCTGACGAGGGGAAGTGCAGAGTGATACAGCGGTATTTGGCAACAATGCTTTATTCAGCTAATTCACTGTACACAATGGTGAAGCGTAGTGTCAGCGATCCACCCGCTGATGTCCCACGAGTCCAGCTGGCTCAGCAGACTCCTGGTATGCCGATGCCGCTGCTGTCGTCATCAAGGCGGCCCCGTCGATGGATGTCGGTCGCTGCTCTCCCGGTCGTCGGTCGCCAATGCATTGCGACTTGCGCCACACTGCTGCCCGTGATTCCAGAGACTGCTACAGACCCTGGTCCTCGGCACCCTCCGCCCTGTTTGGCCTTCCCTGTCCGACCATGGGACGACCCCGACCCTGCAACAGGTGACTGGTTTCGACCACTATTCTGGTCATCATCAGACCGCTTACTCTATGAAAAGAGTAACATGAATGTACTTAGAGGAATGTAAACTATAAGCACACAAAGAAACATAGTACATCAACAATTACCTACAAGTAAGAAAGCTATCCCCATGAGAATCTACTGAAACTGGCAAGGAGTAGGTGACACTCTAGGAGGAATAACTGCATGACACGCCAATTTCAATTTCTTAAATAGCAGAAGCTCCACTCTCCGTCTCCAGTACTACATCATAGTCAGCCATTGGCCATAAACACGCTAAATAAAGCCTAAATACAATTATTTGTGTACAATATTTATGTCCTGACCATAGCTATATTGACAACACAAATAACCTTTATCAGATCATAATATAAAACTTAAACTTGAGTAAATGAGGTAAATGAGCTATTAATGTATAAGAATACACATGGTGCCTTGTATAGGACCCCGTATGTAACAACCCTGAGGCAAAGATGTTTAGCAGAGGAGCCACCAGTGACCATGATAAAATTCTGGAACCGATGTATTACAAGTTCATATCAGAGATATATCAGTACTGGCTCACAGTCTTTGGCTCTCTAGTAATAGTTATTATTCGTTTAGAGAAAAAAATAGTTATTATACGCAGAAAATTATTGCTGTCACAATTATATTCAAATATATGTGATCTTTAACCACTAAAAGGATTTACAAGCAAACTATATTAAGATATAAAACAATAGTACCCTTCTATAGGGACATGTCCATGGCACATGTCGGGTATTGATGGTGAACAAAATATTACCTATGATCATGGTAATCATATGAAGATCGATATGTTCCTAGTCTTATCATATGTACAAAATTAGATGTGCAGCAATAGATGTGCAGCACTAATTATCCCCACAGTTTACTTTAAAACATTATATTGAAGCTGAAATCGTTATAGGTACGGAAAGCTGGCTGAAGCCAGAGATAAATTCTGCCGAAATTTTTTCAAAGGCACAGACGGTATTTAGAAAGGATAGATCTCATGCAACCGGTGGTGGCGTGTTAGTCACTGTTGGTAGTAGTTTATGCTGTACTGAAATAGAAGTGGATAGTTCCTGTGAATTATTATGGGTGGAGGTTATATTCAACAACTGAGCTAGGTTAATAATTGGCTCCCTTTACCGATCTCCCGACTCAGCATCATTAGTGGCAGAACAACTGAGAGAAATTCTGGAATACATTTCACATAAATTTCCTCAGAATGTTATAGTCTTAGGAGGAGATTTCAATTTACCAGATATAGACTGGGACACTCAGATGTTTAGGACAGGTGGTAGGGACAGAGCATCGAGTGACATTGTACTGAGTGCACTATCCGAAAATTACCTCGAGCAATTAAACAGAGAACTGACTCGTGAAGATAACATCTTTGACCTACTGATAACAAACAGACACGAACTTTTCGACTCTGTAAGCCCAGAACAGGGAATCAGTGATCATAAGACCGTTGCAGCATCCCTGAATAAAGAAGTAAATTGGAATATAAAAAAAGGGAGGAAGGTTTATCTGTTTAGCAAGAGTAATAGGAGGCAGATTTCAGACTACCTAACAGATCAAAATGAAAATTTCTGTTCCGACACTGACAATGTTGAGTGATTATGGAAAAAGTTCAAGACAATCGTAAAATGCGTTTTAGACAGGTACGTGCCGAGTAAAACTGTGAGGGACGGGAAAAACCCACCGCGGTTCAACAGCAATGTTACGAAACTACTGCGAAAGCAAAGAGAGCTTCACTGCAAGTTTAAAGGCAGCCAAAACCTCTCAGACAAACAGAAGCTAAACGATGTCAAAGTTAGCGTAAGGAGGGCTGTGCGTGAAGCGTTCAGAGAATTCGAAAGTAAAATTCTATGTACCAACTTGACAGAAAATCCTAGGAAATTCTGGTCTTACGTTAAATCAGTAAGTGGATCGAAACAGCATATCCAGACACTCTGGGAACAGAGGATGACACACGTAAAGCTGAAATACTAAACACCTTTTTCCAAAGCTGTTTCACAGAGGAAGACAGAACTGCAGTTCCTTCTCTAAATCCTCGCACGAACGAAAAAATGGCTGACATCGAAATAAGTGTCCAAGGAATAGAAAAGCAACTGAAATCACTCAACAGAGGAAAGTCCACTGGACCTAACGGGATACCAATTCGATTCTACACAGAGTATGCGAAAGACCTTGCCCCCCATCTAACAGCCATGTATCGCAAGTCTCTAGAGGAACGGAAGGTTCCAAATGATTGGAAAAGGGCAGAGGTAGTCCCAGTCTTCAAGAACGGGCGTTGAGCAGATGCGCAAAACTATAGACCTATATCTCCGACGTCGATCTGTTGTAGAATTTTAGAACATGTTTTTTGCTCGCGTTATCATGTCGTTTCTGGAAACCCAGGATCTACTCTGTAGGAATCAACATGGATTCTGGAAACAGCGATCGTGTGAGACCCAACTCGCTTTATTTGTTCATGAGACCCAGAAAATATTAGATACAGGCTCCCAGGTAGATGCCATTTTCCTTGATTTCCGGAAGGCGTTCGATACAGTTCTGCACTGTCGCCTGATAAACAAAGTAAGAGCCTACGGAATATCATACCAGCTGTGTGGCTGGACTGAAGAGTTTTTAGCATACAGAACACAGCATGTTGTTCTTAATGGAGAGACGTCTACAGACGTTAAAGCAACCTCTGGCATGCCACAGGGAAGTGTTATGGGACCATTGCTTTTCACAATATATATAAATGACCTAGTAGATAGTGTCGGAAGTTCCATGCGGCTTTTCGCGGATGATGCTGTAGTATACAGAGAAGTTGCAGCATTAGAAAATTGCAGCGAAATGCAGGAAGATCTGCAGCGGTTAGGCACTTGGTGCAGGGAGTAGCAACTGGCCCTTAACATAGACAAATGTAATGTATTGCGAATACATAGAAAGAAGGATCCTTTATTGTATGATTATATGATAGCAGAACAAACACTGGTAGCAGTTACAAACTGGGAGTATATGTACGGAACGATTTGAAGTGGAATGATCATATAAAATTAATTGTTGGTAAGGCAGGTGCCAGGTTGAGATTCAAGTGGGAGACTCCTTAGAAAATGCAGTCCATCAACAAAGGAGGTGGCTTACAAAACACTCATTGGACCTATACTTGAGTATTGCTCATTAGTGTGGGATCCGTACGAGGTTGGGTTGACAGAGGAGATAGAGAAGATCCAAAGAAGAGCGGCGCGTTTCGTCACAGGGTTATTTGGCAAGCATGATAGCGTTACGGAGATGTTTAGCAAACTCAAGTGGCAGACTCTGCAAGAGAGGCGCTCTACATCGTGGTGTAGCTTGCTGTCCAGGTTTCGAGATGGTGCGTTTCTGGATGAAGTATTAAATATATTGCTTCCCCCTACTTATACCTCCCGAGGAGATCACGAACGTAAAATTAGAGATTCTAGCGAGCACGGTGGCTTTCCAACAGTCGTTCTTCCCGTGAACCATACGGGACTGGAACAGGAAAGGGAGGTAATGAAGTGGCACGTAAAGTGCCCTCCGCCACACACCGTTGGGTGGCTTGCGGAGTATAAATGTAGATATAGAACCTCGATGGAATAATACAAAAATAAATTGAAATAAACTTTGGGTACTAACATCAGATGGTTATCAAATGGGATGATTAGGAAAAGCCATCACTGGTACTCTGGTAACAACAAAAGTATCAATGTATCCTCATTATACAGTAACTGCTCACCTGGTATTCCATCTGCTTTTAACCAAATGTTCCACCATGATTTGTAAAAATGTTACAGCAGAAATAAACAGAATAAACTAGTTCTACTGCCAAAGCCAGTATTCGTGAATATACAGTGCCATCATCAAGGAACATGTGCTAACATAGGTAACCAAAGGTATTTAAACATTCCAATTAGTATTCAGAGAGTAAAGAAGAACTAGTCAGTCACTAAAACTTTTACTTGAATCATCATTGTAATTAGCTATACTACAGAAATGAAAATATCCAATAATAAATGTTGTCTATTACTGAATGTATACCTTGACTTAACGAAGTTGTTTATTAAAATTATGTTAATCTCTGGGTATGAAAGTGATCAGTAAATAATGTGATCAGGACATTAGCTGTTAAAAATAATGTCAAAAAGAACTAGGATATATTCACAGGAAACTTTTGCCACAACAAAATAGGAAACCTGTAAATAAATTAAACAAACAATGTAATATCTCTTTATATTCGATGAATTATTCTGATACAATTCTACCCTTGAATGACGTTTACTAATTTTCTATCTTCATACTCGCAGAATCCATGCGAAAAGTAGTTCATACAATAGCTATGCCATGAGCGCATAAGTATTCTTTGTAGTACTCTCTCTGGTGGTTGTTAAAGAAAAAAAAAAAGGAAAGGGAGCTTCCGAGATTGTCTTCGTGCCGATTAGCCTGAGCTTGGTTTGGATGAACTGTAATCTGATTATTGAGATTTATCACAGAAGATAACTGATACGAACTGCACGATTAAAAGGAAATATATATAGATTGCTCCTTCACATAAAAGGTGTGTATTTGAAATTTGAGAATTAATGATATTTATCGATATATTGCGTAGTTGTTAATCAGAAGGGAACTTCCGAAAGACTGGATACGAACCTGTATTTAATAATCCAAGAGCTCCATTGCTTCTTCGGAAGGTTAAACTTCATCAAAGCCAAATATCCGCTTGATATGAGGTTTCCCGACTGATTATACAACGCTCCCAAAATTACGAGGCATTTTATTTGTACAGATTAGCAGACTGCCGCAAAACACGAGCCTGTAGAGAAGAAGAATCATCGCCTGATTTCATTCTAACAAGTAAAATTTCAGAATCATTTTGAGTAACTGAGCTATGACTGTGTTTCCTATCATTAATGACTGATTGCTCGAACGAATTGAGAGCTACATAATTACGTAGATAGGAGGAAAAATTACAGTGGCGCCAGTGTGACAGGACTCTCTTGGATTGTTATATAATATATGTATTGTTTGTTTCATGAAAACCAACGAGAACGAGTAGTAATGAACCTGAAGTGAGATACGGTGCCCATAGTAAAAGATTGCTGATACCAAAAAACGATTTCAACTATTGGACTACACCGAGACTACAGAAAAAGGCCAAAGAAATCTAATTTTTTTATCCTGTAGTTAAAATAGTTTGAAATCAATTTAGAAAGAACTTTTTTCCAGATAGTAGTTAAGATTGTAGAACTGTATATTGTGTGATTTTCGTATCTGGACATTGAACTTTATACCATCTGTGAAGTAATTTGAAAGTTAAGTGTGTCTACGCCAGTAAATTTGAAACTGTATTTAGTGATTAGAACCTGATATTGACAGTTATTTAATGGTATTGACTAGAGCGGCATTTAAAATGTCATTGAATCAGCAACGAGAAGTGCAACAGCCTTCAGCTGTTTGCGCAGGAGCAGAGGCCACGGATAGCAATTCTGAGACTGTTGTGGCTAGCGGTAGCAATATAAATAATCCCGCTGGTTCAGAAAACATTTATACAACAGCTGATCAGACTGTTGTTGACACATTAGTTGTTATTATGCAACAGTTGTCTCTATTAGCCGAAGGCCAAGCGGAGGTAAAACGAGACTTATCCGTTATACAAAATGAACTTCAAAATCAATTAGCCGAAAATCAAACAGAATTACAAAATCGGTTAAGAGCAACCTTTACCGAATGAGAGCAGAGATTAAATACCCAGACACAGGAAATAAAAGAACAGGCAGAAAGGACCGAACAGAATCTTATTGCTCAAATTGAGCAGGTCCGCCAACAATGCCAAGAAAACAATAGTAAATTAAAAGCGGAACTAACCGAATATATATCCGTCAAAATTGACACGATACAATAACAAGTAGAACTGTTTCCTCAAGTAATACAAGCTCAAGAAGACATACAGTGTTCCGTAGCTATGACACCAGAATTTATAGAATCCCAAGATAATCTAAAGAAGCAATTTGACGAAGTGAAGGAAAAGCAGGAGACAGTGGAACATAGAATGAATGTACTTGCGGGAAAGTTTTCAGAAATGACATTACAGTGGCAAAATTTTCCTTCAGAAACCATAGGAGAAACTGTGAAAGTAGCTTTACAGTCAATTCCGTCCACGTCAAGATATGATGTAGACAGAACTGGAACGTCACAACTTAGATTCGATATAACGGATAGCTACAAGGAAGAGTACGAACAGGATGATTTTTGGAATCGTAGTACCGTTGAGGAAAAGATGATTAAACAGAGACAATTTCAAATCTTTAACCCTGACAAAAAGAATGTTCATCCTGTAGTCTTTATTCGAAGTTTAAGAGGTCTATTTCCACGATCTTGGACAGAATGGCAAAAGATTAGTTTTGTATCTGGATATATACAAGGATCAGGAGCATTGTGGGCATCCGAACAAACATCTTCTTGTAAATGTTACAAAGAATTTGAGCAGGCTTTTCTAGCAAAATATTGGTCTGCTGGAGTACAAGAAAGACTTAGGCAGGAAGTATTATATCCTGAGCCTTTCTCATTTTCTACAGGATCTCTAAAGAGATATTTTGAGAAATACATTAATAAATCTTTGTATTGGGATGTACCGATTCCTTTGCCGGATATACTTAGAATACTCAAGTCCAGACTACCCACCAGTATAAGGAATCAGCTGTTATATATAAATGATAAGGATATAGACTCATTTATGACTATGCTTGATCGTATTGATATAATTGAGGAGGACAATAAAAGGGCAAGAGAAATGTCATATCAAAGAAGAGCAATAGATGCGAATCCGAGCTGCAACATGAGTGGGAATGGCAGTAATTGTAGCAGTAACAATAATCATAACCAACTACACTCTCCGAGGAGACTTAGAAATGGACAAAATGCAAACAATAATTATTACCATAATGGAAACTTTGGTAATGGTGCAGCGAGGGGGTATTTTAGGAACAGTAGGAATTTTAATCGATATAATCCAATGTATGGCAACACAGGACAGTTCTACCAACACCAGCAGAACAACAACAATAATTACACGAATCAAGCAAGACAACATAGACAGAATTCACCACAACAACGGATAATCACTGAAGTAGCTGAAGCGACAAATACCAATCGGACCAACAATCAGTCAAACTAAACATGACCGCATCGTGCCCCGGAGGAGCGGTCAGGGGATCTGTTAGGGGCGAGACAGTAAAATTACAATTGTTAAGATATGATGATTGTGAGATCTTGACTGAAGAGTTAACAAAGGATTTAATAATGTGTCATAATGACAGATCGAGTGTTCCGGTATCGGAAGTATTTGCTGAAATAGAGGAAGTTCCAACGAATGTGATATTAGACACCGCCACTTCCGTCAATGTCATCTCAGGCGCTCTTTTTCGGAGAATTATTGGGAAGAAGAAGGTACCAATTTTGCCAGTACAGAACTGCAAAATCATCGGAGCTGTTGGAACACGCTCTCCCAATGTCAAAATACAAACATAATTAGAGATGAAAATGGGAAAAGTAGCAATAAAATGCACGTTCCTTGTAGTGGAGAAGTTATTAGTGGACTGTATTCTTGGTATTGGAAGTATGCAGGAGTACGATTGTCAGATTGATTTTTTGGGAGGAATAGTTAAATTTAGATTAAATGGAGAAGAGATAGCACTGGATTTAAATAGAAAGGAAACGGTGCATGAGCAATATTGTCGCAGTGCCATAATTCGATTAAATGACACTAAAAACGGTCGTTGGAAGGAGCTTTCAAAGGATTTGATACAACAGGAGGACTTTAACCAAACAACAATGGTAAAAGCTAGTGAATCAAATCAGCTTACCGGAGAACAAAGGCAGCAGCTTCATTATTTGTTAGAGGCATGTGAAGAGATTTTTGATGAGAAACCAGGAATTATTAAAGGGTATATTTGTCACCTACAAGTGAAGCTACATCAGACTTACTGTTACACGCACTATCCGATCCCCTGGCGTTTAAAACAATCCGTTCAAAGGGAGATAAATAGAATGTTAGAATGGAACTTGATTGAGCCATCAACTAGTCCATATTGTTCTCCGCTCTTAGTCGTCCCAAAACCTGGAGGTAACGTTAGATTAGTTCTGGATTCGAGAGAGATTAATAAAATAATAGTACCTGTAAGAACTCATCCGGAAAATATAGATGAACTAATTCAAAATTTCCAGGATGTTTCGTACTTAACTAGTATTGATTTGAGAAGTTCGTACTGGCAGGTCCAAATGGATGAAGAATCTAGGAAATATACCGCATTTATCTATGCTGGGAGAAGTTACCAATTTAGAGTTGTCCCATTCGGAATTAATATTAGTGCCGGAATATTTATTTCAGCGTTGGATTATGTTCTTGGACCAGAATTGCGTAGTCGTATAAATTTGTTTGTTGACGACTTATTAATAGCCACGAAAACATGGGAAGAGCATTTGCATATTTTGGAAAGGATTTTTGCTGTTTTCAAGAAAACCGGAATTACAGTAAACTTACAAAAGTCTCATTTTGCTTTACCATAAATTAAGTTCTTAGGACATATGATAGATGCGAAAGGTATCCTGCCTACCGAGAAGAAGATAAGTGCAATTCGAAATTTTCCATCACCACGGAATAAAAGACAGCTGAAGGGATTTATAGGTATGGCATCGTTCTTCCGTCGTTTCATAAAGACTCAAGCCATGAATTCTGAGGCATTAAACCGGCTTCTACGGAAGGATGTGCCATGGCAATGGACTGAAGAATGTGAACTAGCTTTTCGAGACATTAAAGACCAACTCGTTAACGCATCCTTATCATATCACCCTGATATGAATTGTGAGTTCTGTCTGTCCACGGATTCATCGGATGTTGGATTAGGTGCTTGTCTCTTCCAAATAAGGAAAATAAAAGGGGTACCAACATTCTGTCCGATAGCATTTGCTAGTCGAGTGTTATTGCCCTGTGAAAGAGCCTATACGACCACAGAACTTGAAGCACTTGCGGTTATCTGGGCATTCAAGAAGTTTAACTATTATTTATATGGTTCGAAAACGATTGTGTATTGTGACCATCAATCACTAACCTTTTTGCAAACATGTAAATTATTACATTCTAGACTGTCACATTGGACAATGACACTACAACAGTACCAATTTAAAATTATCCATGTGTCTGGCAAAGAAAATATTATTGCGGATGCACTGTCAAGATCCCCAGAAGGTTTAACGCCGGAAATAGAATCAGTAAATACTTCGGATTTTCCAGTATTACTGTTGCAGGACAATATCTACAAGACTTATTATGTACATCCTTGTAGAGATATGGGAAATTTACAACGAAAAGACCCTCGATGGAAGAAGATAATTCAGCTAAAGGAACAACAAAATTCAAGGGCTAGTTTAGATCATTATAAATTAGTAAATGGAGTATTATTCTTCAGATGTGGGAAAGACAACAATCCACGGTGGTGTGTATGTATCCCGAAGGAATATGAGGAAAAATTAATTTGGTTTACCCACTTATCATGGGGACATTTTGGTGTAATTAAATGTGCCAATAAAATAGGAGCATACTGTTATTTTCCGAATATTCGGAGAAAAGTGCACCAAACAATACAAAACTGTTTACTCTGTCAAAAGGCAAAACCAGGTAATAGAGGTAGTAAGCATGTTCTGCATTCAATATGTAAAACTATATCCATTAAAGTGTGCTACTGCAAGAGCTGTTGTAATGATATTGGTGCGTGACTATCTTCCGCATGTAGGTTTTCCGAAATCCATAATTACAGATAATGCCAGAATTTTTACTGGATTTAAATGGAAGCAAACATTAACACAACTTGGTATTCGACAAATTTTGACATCGTGTTACCATCCACAAGGTAGTCCAGTAGAACGAGTTTTCCGAGAATTAAACCGATTTATGCGTACATACTGTCACAGTAAACAAACATCATGGGCTGATTATTTGTCAGAATTTGAACAAATATTTAATAGAATGAGATTTTCACTCTGCAGTGGAGTGTGCGCTGATATGAAACTTCCTGGCAGATTAAAACTGTGTGCCCGACCGAGACTCGAACTCGGGACCTTTGCCTTTCGCGGGCAAGTGCTCTACCAACTGAGCTACCGAAGCACGACTCACGCCCGGTACTCACAGCTTTACTTCTGCCAGTACCTCGTCTCCTACCTTCCAAACTTTACAGAAGCTCTCCTGCGAACCTTGCAGAACTAGCACTCCTGAAAGAAGGGATATTGCGGAGACATGGCTTAGCCACAGCCTGGGGGATGTTTCCAGAATGAGATTTTCACTCTGCAGCGGAGTGTGCGCTGATATGAAACTTCCTGGCAGATTAAAACTGTGTGCCCGACCGAGACTCGAACTCGGGACCCCCAGGCTGTGGCTAAGCCATGTCTCCGCATTATCCTTTCTTTCAGGAGTGCTAGTTCTGCAAGGTTCGCAGGAGAGCTTCTGTAAAGTTTGGAAGGTAGGAGACGAGGTACTGGCAGAAGTAAAGCTGTGAGTACCGGGCGTGAGTCGTGCTTCGGTAGCTCAGTTGGTAGAGCACTTGCCCGCGAAAGGCAATGGTCCCGAGTTCGAGTCTCGGTCGGGCACACAGTTTTAATCTGCCACAAAGTTTCAAATATTTAATAATCTGACACATTCCTCAACTAACTTTACTCCAACAGAGCTTATGTTTAGTCAGATTGAAAAGAACTTCTGGATAAACCATCTGCCAAAGTATGAAGACCAGAATTTAAAATGGGAGGAAAAGATTCGACTCGCACTTGCCAATTTAACTAAAAAGGCAATACAACGGAAATTGACATATGACAAACGGATTCACCGGATTCAGACGTTTCATCTTGGAGAAAAGGTTTAATTGAGGCGACACATCCATTCCTCGAAACTGATGAAGAACATCAAGAAATGGGATCTTATTTATACCGGACCATATGTTATTGTAAATATACCAAATCCTGGATCATACTTGTTGGCATATCCCAAATCGAAAAGAATAAAGGGATTATTCCCGCATAATGATATTAAGAAATTTTTTGAAGGATCGTAGATCTGTGATACCAAATATGGAGAAGAATTTAGAGTGGAATTTGACTATGAGTCGAATGTGTATATAAATATCAAGAAGTTTATGTTGTCTAGAGGTTAAGAGACAGTGAGATTACTCCTGTGGTAGGTTAAGAGACAGTGAGATTACTCCTGTGATAGGTTAAGAGACAGTGAGATTACTCCTGTGATAGGTTAAGAGACAGTGAGATTACTCCTGTGATGCGTTAAGAGACAGCGAGTTTACTCCTGTGATAGCTTAGCACAAAAATTTTAGATAGGTAGAAGAATTTGTTAATTACTAGTGTTTCTAAGTGTGGACTAAGAGCAGAAGCCACAGTGATATACAATGAAAGTGCATCTACATTTCCTCAAGACACGGCACTTATGTGAGAATTGCGTGTGAAACTTGAACAGTGTGGGATATATAGGTAAATACGCTGTGGGTATGATGTGCGCTGTTCGCAATTGAAGAAACTCTCTGGTTGCGCGAGAGAAAATTATTATAATTTTTAGATTTTTCATTATGCCTTCTTTACCAGGAGAATTAATTTAAGAATTTTAATTAACTTTTCAAGAATAGCAGTTTGTGTGTTTCATATTATGGACATAATTGTTGAAATAAATTTCCATAAATGATCATGAGAGGATGAAGAAGATTCTGCGATTGGATGATTTGTTAAATGAACATACGTCATCATTAATGATATTTATTTGCAAGTGGATCTATAAATCAATTAATTATAAGAATAATGAAAATTTTTCAAATTATTCCTTTTGTGGAGTCAGTGTCATATGCCTATGTTTAGAATTTTTCATCAGGTGTAAACTTAAATTTTATCCATAATTTCGTAATTGAAAGCAAACCACAGACAGATTCAATGCTCTACTTCCACCTGCACTATAACAAAACGAAGATTAGATTAAAAATTTTTTTGAGAGGAATACATTCGATATGAGCTACAACAAAATTTAAATGCCCACAGTCTATTTGGCAATGTTTTGGACAATCGGCAGTTGTAATGCAAAACAAGTTTGGTATTGAGGACTACAAAAAAATTCGCGATTGTCAGGACTGATGGATGTTCTAGTCTAGTACAGATGGAAGAATATAAGAATCCACTCCGATTTTGAGTTCAACGATGAAATATGGACTTAGTTGCCTTAATCCACTCTCTTCAAGGGATTAATTCAGTCTGAACCTTTTCTTATTCCACTTTAAACCTGTTTCATGTTCACGTCTCTGACCATCTGTTCCTGAGATCATCGTCCTGTTTCTACGGCACGTTACCAGCTTCTATCCTGTACCATAAGCCATCGCCTGTCCTCCGTGCCGCCTCCACCAAATGCTGTACGTCGCCTACCCGGTGTCCGTACCCAGTGTTCCTGTTCCATCGACTTCACAACGAGATCGCCGGCTACATCGTCGAAAGAAGAATTTTGAAATTTTTTTTTGAGCAATATTGTAAATTTTTTTTGGCTATGAGGCACTTTTCCTTCCATCTAATCTATGGAGCTCCTATATATTTCAAAATTACTGGATTTAGGCTTTCCTATCTTCTTTAATACCTGAGCTGGGGTCTATTCTTCCGCGTTTTCCAGGGTTTCCCTGTGAAGGCCAGTTCCCAAATGGGTAGACCTTTTTCGTAATTACACCAATCTACATCTTCCCTGGTTATGTACTCGGGATGTGGGTATACCCCGGTACATGTAAAAGCTACAGCTTAGGTATTCTTGTAACTTATTGTCTTAACATGTTACCCATACTCTCTATAGCAAAATTCTACTAATTCAAAATATTCCTCTTTTGAATAAACAACCCAACAAATTTTTTCTGTTAGCTCGCAAAGTGTATTATCATTAACTTTGCTCGCTGCGAGGGGCAATTGTAATATCTCTTTACATTCGATGAATTATTCTGATACAATTCTACCCTTGAATGACGTTTACTAATTTTCTATCTTCATACTCGCAGAATCCATGCGAAAAGTAGTTCATACAATAGCTATGCCATGAGCGCATAAGTATTCTTTGTAGTACTCTCTCTGGTGGTCGTTAAAGAAAAAAAAAGGAAAGGGAGCTTCCGAGATTGTCTTCGTGCCGATTAGCCTGAGCTTGGTTTGGATGAACTGTAATCTGATTATTGAGATTTATCACAGAAGATAACTGATACGAACTGCACGATTAAAAGGAAATATATATAGATTGCTCCTTCACATAAAAGGTGTGTATTTGAAATTTGAGAATTAATGATATTTATCGATATATTGCGTAGTTGTTAATCAGAAGGGAACTTCCGAAAGACTGGATACGAACCTGTATTTAATAATCCAAGAGCTCCATTGCTTCTTCGGAAGGTTAAACTTCATCAAAGCCAAATATCCGCTTGATATGAGGTTTCCCGACTGATTATACAACGCTCCCAAAATTACGAGGCATTTTATTTGTACAGATTAGCAGACTGCCGCAAAGCACGAGCCTGCAGAGAAGAAGAATCATCGCCTGATTTCATTCTAACAAGTAAAATTTCAGAATCATTTTGAGTGACTGAGCTATGACTGTGTTTCCTATCATTAATGATTGATTGCTCGAACGAATTGAGAGCTACATAATTACGTAGATAGGAGGAAAAATTACAACAAGCAAGGAATCCTAAATCGAAAAAGAGTTTCTCTCTAAAATCTAACTATTCATTAAGCAGAAAGAGAGGATTATGTAGAGCAAAGGGTCCTTCGGGGCATTATGAAGAATCTTTAGATTACTTGAAACAGATTCTACTGAATGACTATTTTGTATGATATGCTGACCAAAGACAGATATGTTGCATGCCACCCATGAAGTATGTTCATGGAATCTAATGTGTAAGCCCTGGCCTGTCTATCCACTATAAATGTTGTCAAATTTCTCACCGGTTAGTTTGTAGACCCTGAAGTTTGCATACTCATTGTAATAGTTATCAGTGGTGAGTATAAGTTTGCAAAGTATTCTTAGTTGTGAGAGCTATAGTTAATTCTGTATTCTTAAATAACATATTTATTTTATCAGATATGCTACCTAAGTACATAGTTTTATTAATTTTGTAGTTTTTGTTAACATTAGCTGGAACCGAATTCTGATATGATATTTGTAACTTACTGAAAAATCAAACAACATCGTCAGCTTTATAACCATTGCCTTCAGCTATCTGCTTAAGAATATTAACCACTTTCTTTATTATTTCATGTTCTAATGGCAATTTCAAAATTCAGTGAATCAAAGTCTCAAAGAATTTTCTCCTATATTTCAGAGGATGGCATGAATTGGCATTAATAGCCGGCCGAAATGGCCGTGCGGTTAAAGGCGCTGCAGTCTGGAACCGCAAGACCGCTACGGTCGCAGGTTCGAATCCTGCCTCGGGCATGGGTGTTTGTGATGTCCTTAGGTTAGTTAGGTTTAACTAGTTCTAAGTTCTAGGGGACTAATGACCTCAGCAGTTGAGTCCCATAGTGCTCAGAGCCATTTGAACCATTTTTTTGGCATTAATAACCACGTCAGTTGTAGTGGGCTTCCTGCAAATTGCAAATTTTTCTTTGGTAATCACAATATCTAGGAAATTCATAAGCCTTTGGATTTCGTATTCAACTGTAGACAAAAGTTTTAATGCATATTCTTTAATATTGTTGTTACGGAATCGATTTCATTTCTAGATACATTATATAATGTATGAGTATCATCGACATACCTTTCCCAATAATTTATATTCCTAGAAATGTCTGGATTATTTTTAAAGAACTGTGTTTTTAGGTAATTTACGAATATGTCTGCAACTGTGCCTGCTAAGGAATTCCCTATTTAAAGCCATATCGCTGAAAATATATTCTTCCATTAGATGAAAATGAATTGAAGGCAGTGAGGTCTCAAGTAGTTCTATAAACTCATAAATTTCTCATTGATTCATCATATTACGCCTAATCAAACTAGTTTTTAAGATACCAATAGCTTTGACAACTCATATATTATTATAAAGATTACTTATGTCAAGCAGTGCAAACCTAGAACCACCTGGAATAGTAAAATTGTATATTTGTTCTACTAATTCAGATGTATTGTTGATGGTATAATTTTTTTCAAAAACATAAAAACTTTATAGATAATCGTTACAGAAACTGATAAGGAGTAAGTGGTCTAATGACCAGAACAGTCATCAAAAGTGGTCACCAGCAAATAAATAAACATTTTTATGTGGTTGCAATTGTTTTATTATAAAACAGTTTCAAAAAATGTAATAATTGCTGACTTTACAATAGAAACAAAGTAAACATGCTTCAAAAAATTTTATGTCTGAGTTCAAACAGGAATAGATATACCTTTTACCCATCAGTAATACCAGTTATTTAGTAATTTAATAATTGTGTAATGTCATTCTTTTTAGATTTCGTTAATTTTAATGGATGTACTTGTCATTTTTCATCAAAGGAATAAATATTATTAAATATACTAATCATAGACTCGATTTTTGAAATATCGTCAATAGAAACAGAAAACGAAATGTTAGGTCTTTTTTCTTCTAGCTATATAAAAGTTTTTATAATTACTTATTGTATCTCGATCTTTTACATAACTGTCTGTCTACTGGATTTAATGCTGAATCTATGAACCACAGAAAACATTGTTGACTGTTATTTTTCATATCAATACAAAATTTTTCTTTAATTTTTTTGGTGATTCAATGCAAGATGAAGCTCTTAATGGAACATACCTACTAATTGAAAACGTTATTCCAATTATTTTATTTAATGCCCATACTGAGCCATGTGTCTGAAAATTAGACATATATGTAAAAATGCTTTTTCCCTTCCTTTAGTATTTTAAATGTGTTTAGTGCCTAGTAATCTAGGGTTTAATGCTCAAAGTCCATAACTTTAATGTTGGTCTACCTGCTGCACTCACAATAAAATAAGACATTTATTTTCAAGCTATTATATATTTTTAAATTTTATTTCACTACCTTCAGAATTTTTGGTTTCAACACATTTAAGAAGTGATTAAGATCAACTGAGTTAATAAAATTTTCGAAATGTATGGTTTATAATCTTTTTTAAATGCTTAATCAACCAAACAGTGATTAGGTGCTTTTCTATTTTTTTGTTTTCTTAAATACATATTAGTAGAAAAAGGATGTTTTGTAATTGTTTAGCTTTATCATTTTTAAAAACTTCATCACTATTTTCAATATTAGAATAACGTAATTACTTCCAGTTTTTTGTTTTGATTCTTCTCTGATTGATGATGTGTGTAATTATAAAATGAATGAGATTAACTTTTCTTAATTTATAATATCACCCCAAATTATTTCTTTTACAATAGTCACAAAGTTAGTGATAATTAGAACATTTAACCACACTGAAATTGTTTAAATGCTCACTCATTTATAAGTAAAAATTAATAAAATTTCAAAATAATAAACAATATAAGATTTAGAAGTTTAAAATAGAAATGAAAAAAATTATATTTAAAAATTATAAAACCAGTTTATATAAGTTGTGAATATTTGAATACTATATATAGGGCAGTAATTTATAAGATAAAATATTTATTAGTTTTTTAAATGAAAAAATAATTTAATTTTTTTTATATAGGTTGTGAATTTTGAATACTAGTTTTGGGAGCCAATTCATATGTTAAAATTTATTAGATTCGTGTATGAGTTCTTATTTTTTTACCAGGTTTATATTTTTAGAGTTCATATTTTGTAAAAATAATTTATTTGGTTTATATTATTAGAGTTTATATTTTTAAAACTTTTTTTGTATGTGAGATAATTCAGTTGAAAATTTATATTTAAATGATTTTCAATCATTTTCATATTTGGTTAACTTGAGAATTCAACTGGTTTTCTTCAGTTACGTTTTTTATGGGATTCGGTAATCTTTTTAGCAGTAGATGACATTTGGAGCTGCCCCATTTATCATTAACTGTTAGGTTTTAACTGATTAATATAATATGTTTCGCAATTACCCCAAATATGATTTACTCTACTAGGTGTAATGTAGCGCTCAGTGTGCAAGGAAGGTAGGCTCGTTTCCACGTGAAAAGAAGACGATAGAGGCTAGATGGATCATAGCACAAAAACGAAACGGAAGAAAATACTATGACCATCTTTGGGTTTCTGTGGTTGCCGCTCATACACTGCCAGAACACGCCCATGAAGTATGGGAGAATAATCTGCAATCCACACTTATTTCAGATGTAAGTGATTAGCGAAACGAGTGTCGCTGGTTATGTGTTGCTCAAGCTATAACAATCGAGTAGGTCAGTCATTTAAACTCAAAAGAAAAATCACTGATGCGAAAATCAGAGATGTATGACAGACATTAAAGTGTAATTGTGGGGATCAGAAGTTGGGGTGGTAGGAAAATATTTGTAGGAAACCTGGCGATGGCCAAAATGAAAGGGTTTTCTTCTGAGTGTTCCTCAAACACATATTTACTGATCATCAGTACGTTGATTCATCCTTCTAAACATTGGTCATCTACTTTGTTGACTGACTGAAAAGTTACTTATAGCACACGGTAAACCAGGTTGAAACTAAGTATGGAATACTGTGGCAAGGGAGGAGCAATACGTCGTTGTTTTTGGATGGAAACGATGACATTGATTCGGTACTGTTGCAGCAACTCAGTCCAGGGTAACCTGGGCTGGCCTCTCCTTGACAGAAGGAGGAAGCACATAATCGAGTTGTTAACATTGCACTAGGGTAAGATATACAAAGGGGCAATCAAAAACAACTGCAGTGACGTGGAGTTATGGGTATCCACTGGGCTTTCACCAGTAGCACAGTAGCATAAGGAACCATATTACTAAGAGTTCTTTGTAGTCTACCCTGTTCAGGAACAAACAAATATTCCCTCGCATGACAACCAGCAAATGCTTTCTCACTAAAACTAGCCATTTTCTCAATATCAAGAGCGGTTTTTACTCAGTGACGTTGTGGTAAGTTGATATGCGCTGAATGATGCCTCTAGTGCAGTGTTGTGATGTTATTAACAGGATCAATCATCAAATACTTTGCTTGTCACAGTTAGCTACTGCCAGTTCTTATGAAAAAACTACTCTACCTCATCCGTGATTAGAATTGTTGCTGTAATTCACATCAGAGGCCAATGTAGCTAATTGCATCAGGGAGCTTGTGTTCCATTTCAAATCCAACAACCAAACAAGATATGCACTTCCCCAAGCGGAAATATTAAATTATTATTTGGAAATAAACAAATAAGAATGATACATTCTACTTCCCTTTATCAACATAAAGTATGTTCGCTAGTATTGAGCAGAATCTGGCTGCATTAAGGCAGTTCCTTTCATTAATTATCAGTTTACACAAAACGCACTTATGTCTGTAGCCAAGCTCAGAGAGAAGGTAAACTCTCACTCTTTACAAAACAAAATTCATAAAATTTCATACACCCAAAAGCAAAAATAGAAAGGTAGAGCTTAGTAGCCTTACGTTAAACACAGTGAGCATTATTAGTACCTAGAGCAACAACGGATGTAGTCATCTCTTTCCATTATTAATTCTGATGTAATTTCTTCCTATCTTTTATTTCTCAAACTCTCAAACTCACGATAATATTGCAGCAGACTATCACTGAAGTACAGTGGAGTAACCTCCTGCCAATCTACAACTGAATAGCTGCTGGAAAAGACATAAGGATTGCTAATAATGTTAGTACAGCGACCCATTGTCCGAGTGCTGTTATAATTCTCTGTCCCCTATATACAAGGACCTGCCGCTACAGTCTGGAACCGCGTGACCGCTACGGTCGCAGATTCGAATCCTGCCTCAGGCATGGATGTGTGTGATGTCCTTAGGTTAGTTTGGTTTAAGTAGTTCTAAGTTCTAGGGGACTGATGACCTCAGCAGTTAAGTCCCATAGTGCTCAGAGCCATTTTTGAACCCTATATACAGGAGTCAAGCAGCAACAACATTAGGGAATTTAACAGATTAATACCTATTTAAGAGTCGCAAGTCACATCCTACCTAACAGAAACGTGGAACATATATCGTACGAAATTTTTTATGAAAGTAGTGAGTGCTATCTGACTTGAAAACCGGATTTTTAGACAAAAAAACTGTATGCACTAGCTTGCAAAGACCACTAGCGCACTACTGCTGTTCACTTCCACGTGTAATTTAGATGCTAGTAGGTCAATGCGCTTGAACATGGGCGTAGAACCAGCAGACAGTGACTGGTGTGCCGTTATGGAGATTGAGAATATGATGAAGGGTGTTAAAAGTGCCGTGTACAGAGTCGGAATGGGATGAGGTACGTCATCCAATGCCATAAATCTATGCTCAAATGAACACCAAGTATAACGCATCTCGGTTCTCCCCCAGACATTTACTATCCTGGTCTGACTCTATTGATCACATCAATTTACAATGATGCAGCACTCAGTATGAAATCTAGAGACATATCCATTTATTTACAACACTCTACTACTATGAACCTATTTGGACTAAGGTTAGTGCTGTCACACATGTCAGAGAGATTAGACCGTTGGCTACCAAGTATTCAAGCTATACACAATGACTTTGTGAACTGTCTTAATGTACATATTATACATTTGAATGATTTAGAACAGCATTTCAGTTCATCTATCGACCCTGTGAAAAAGTCGGCTACTGTTGCTACAATACGTAAGGAATCCATCCTCACTACATTTCCAGATGGAATACCTGAGCTTTTTGACGCACTCATCAGATTGAGGGAAACACGAACAGAATTTAATACATGCAAGAAATAGTTATTCAGGAAATACTTTACTGCTGTGGAAAATGAGCCAGTGAATTTTGCTGTGAAATTATTTAAAAGAACGGAATCACATCATAAAGAACTGAAATGTATCTGTCATTCATACACATCTGTGTCCAACAGAATTGAATAAATGAATTTGTTACCATACATCTTTGTTGTTGTTATTTAAAAAACATCTATCCCTATTGCACTGTGTGTATAAAAGATGTGTTAGACACACACATGGCATTAGTCTTGAACAAGGGAGCAGAGGAGCAGAGCGATACAGTTTAAAATAGAGGATAACAGTGTAGAATACTGGTATACCAGTTGAGACATGATATACTAGGACAGTTCCCATGACATGAGAATCCAAGTTTTGGAATACTGGTCCCATACAGGAAAAAATGCTATAGTAGTTCATGTGACAATATAAAAAAAGAGCAATTAATATATATCTGCCACAGAGTGTCTCCATAGAGATCCATAGTTCAGAGTGCAAGTCCCACAGATTCACAACAATTGCTTGCTTAAAGTTACTTGTCAAAGGCACACATACCTTCTCCCATTGGCCCATATGCAAATGGAATAAAGAAATGGACCAACTAGAAGTGATATAAAATATTCTCCACAATGTGTTGTATGCAGGTATACTATCCATTAACAATATAGTGGAGCAAGAGAGTATCAAAGTCCTTAACATCACATACAATACATGTATGAAACTAACATCACCACTCCGATTTCTGATGAATTGTACTGGTATTTGTACAAGAAAATGTGCTATCGTGCTAAAATAGTTCCTACATATGTGAGTTGCTTTGGCTCAGTTGCTATAGTACCATACTAGCATTTGCAGTAGTAGATTCAATAGATTCAAACACTAGGCGCCATGTTGAACTCAGATGGCAGTAGGTTCCCAGCTATTTGTAGGATTCTCGGTCAGCTGTACCACAGCAACCCACACACCCTTTTTATTGAGGGCAGTATGACCTTTTTTTACTAACATCGGTTTTCGCTGTAGAAATACATTTGATGTGACGGGAATTTGCTATGATGCACATGGGATGTTTAACACTATCCATCCTTCCTATAAACAGAATGTGATCCAATGACCGAGCTGGAACTGTATTTTTAAATGATTACTCTCATAGTTTTTTAAAAGTATTTTACGTTGCACATAGGACATTTAAGATTTCCAGCAGATTTCTATCCACTACTCATGTGCAGTGTCCAGGCTTACTACTCATCACGAACAAAGGCTCTGCTATGAACTTCTAAGAAATGTTGGTCTTATCTGACATTGCGACATAGTAAACCACTAAGCAGGATGACCAGAATTTTCCATGACATCATCCTGCAGCTACAAACCTGCATGGTTCTAAGTTTACAGTCCACAACATATTCGATAATGTCTGAATTCGAGATGGCTGAGCATGGAGAAATATTCCCAGACTTCGAGTTTCCACTATATCAATGACTGGTGCCGCTATGTCAGCATGCAGACACGCTCCCTGATGCAGTGCCCGAAATATCTGAGCAGGACATTGAATTGTTTCCATTCCTCTACTTGCCCATGTATACAACATCTGTGCCACTTGTCGAGCCTCAGCCAAAGTGTTGCAGAATGCTGTTGTTTTAATACTACTTATTAGTTGAGCGCCGATGGATCGAAGCTTGCTAATGTTGGTTTAGCGCCTGACATAGACTTCGAAGTTGTAGGGGAAATAGAGACTGTACAGAGAGGTACAAAAGCGTACTTCATTGACATCTAGTGAGATCAACTATGCAGCAAACTGAAATACATCGAGGGTTGCATGACAACTGAGAAAAGTCGATCCTTCGAGACACAATACCTTTGCCAGTAAAAGTATATCCATCGTTGAGATGTCTGGGGTGTGATATGAAATTAGCATCTCAAAATCCAACCCAAAGTGTATATTTATAGCGTCCAAGTGTCATGAACCTGTGTGGTCTGTACAGTGAGATATTATTCACCACAGAAAGACTCAGTCTATGGTGAATAGCAATTTTTAATGTCAGCCATTTTCATCTTATATGGCTTGATCGTGGGTCCTTAAATGCTTTCCTGCAGTTTTTACCTGTTGTTCCTAGTGCCATCTCTGTCGTCCCCACGTAGGAGACATGGTTTTCAGCCCTGACACATTTTGCCAGATACTTTAGAGCAGAACAAGCAGACATAACGAATCGCAAACATGTATATGTGCCGATCAAGTGAACCACACACACACATCTATTCACCAACTCACCGGAAATCCACATTCCTGGCAGTGACTGTGTCACAGACTCTTCCCACTTCTGTTGGAATGCGATAGGAAGATACTTGATAATGATCATATGTTGGAAATAACCGTGAGAAGCCATGCCAGGAAATAGAACTCATAGGCTTTTCAGGTTTAATGGTATAGGGGTGAATGTACGCCAGAAATAGCATGCTGCGTCTAAATGGTTAGCATGTCACATGTAAATAGCAAGCTAGAAAAAGTTGTAACAGCTGAACTGTTAAATTCCACCTCATGTAAAATGTGATAGCAGGAAAGCATCTAAAGATGTGAAATCAAACCATATAGGTTGGAAATGGCTGACATTAAAAATTGTTGTTCTGATGGAGCAGCTGTCTGTAATATCACTGCAGCTACTAGTTCTTACAATTCTTTTGCCTATAGTTTATGCTTCTTTTCATAGAATTTCAAACATCTGTTCACCAACTCATCAGAATTCTTTCTTCCGGGCAGTGACTAAGTCACAGATTCTTCACGTTTCTGCCATGTGTAAACTCAGCTTGTATGGAATTTCTGTTTATATGAGTAATACCTGCAGCTTAGGTATAGAAGACATACACACATCTATACCAACATCCAGTTCCTTCTATTCATCACGTGCTTCATGTTTCAGTACATGCTTGACACTATCATCGAATAGTGGTTTAGCATACCTTCACTGTAGACGGAGTCTTGCTGTGGTGAGCAATACTGCATTGTACAGACCACACAGGTTCTTGACACTAGGATGCTATAAATACTCACTTTGCGTCGGGTCTTGTGATGTTAATTTCATCATATCACACCCCAGACATGCCAACGATGGATATGCTATTACTGCCGAAAATATTGATGTCTTGAGGGACTGGGTTTTTCTCAGTTGTCATGCAGCCCTCGATGTGTTTCAGCTTGCTGCACAGATGATTCCACTCCATACCACTGAGGTGCGCCTTTATCTCGCGTTGGACAGTCTTTATTTCCCCTACAACTTCGAAGTCTATGTCAGGTACGAGCTAATAAGTAGTCTTAAAACAACAGAACTCTGTAACAGCTTGTTGATGCTTGATGAGTGGTCCAGGCGTTGGACATAGAGAGAACTCAAGGTGTGGAAACAATTCTGTCTCCTGCTCTGCTATAACAGGCGCTGCATCAGACAGCTTGTTTGCATGCTGACTTTGTGGTGAAGGCGATGGATATAGTCTTAACTGAAAGTCCAGATACATTTTTTCCGTGCTGACCTGATTTCTGCTTCTGCTTCTGCTTCTGCTCAAGTATATTTGATTGGCAGCATCATGGAGCATGCCTACAAGCTGGTTTGATATCTCCTGTTTCTGATGCTCCTCAAATGTATCAGTCACTGCACCCTCTACATCAGAGAGCTATTGAATTGAGGAAGAAATAAAAGAAGACTACAAAAAACACATGAATCGTTTATTTATGAAAGGGCTCATGTCAATTTCTTTTTTCAAATACGAGTTTATCATGAAAATTGATTGTGCCAACATCCACGCATCGCTTACTTATGAAAGATCTCTTCTTGCACCAATACTTTTCAGGATACAGGCATTGCAAATCTGCCTCTACTTATGAAACGGCTCATGAGCCCTTTCTTAAGTAAAGCATGGTTGGCAGCAGTGGTCTGGTAACCAGTTGTTTCTGTTCACTAGTCTGTGTAGATTACAGTTCTATTCCTCTCTCTTTATTGTGATTGTTATGGTTGTAGGTTAGTTTCAAGTGATTTCTTTAAACTAAAATTAATTTAAGAATTGTTAAGAAGATTTCGTGTGCCCTAAAAAAATGTCAGGGAGTGATAATGATGACGTGGAATGCAATAAACGTAAAAGAGGAGTTCGCAAGATCAAGAATTACGAAGTAAATCGTATAAAAAAGGCAAGAATCCGTGTTGATGAGTATATTAATTACAAAGGGAATTTTTCTCGAGCACGGAAAACAGGGACACCATACTCGTAAGTTGATTTATTTATTTTGAAATACCTTAGATCTAGACAGTTCTGTAAGTTTGTGTTGTAGGTTATGCTTCAATTTATTGCGTTTTGTTGTTCTATGTGAGCCCTAACTTAGCCTATATCTTCAAGTCTTACATTTTTAACCTGATTTTAAAAGAAATGGGACCAACGTATTCTGCATTTTGTAGATCCAGAATGAAATGTTTCAACAAGTTTTCTGAGCAGGACCAAGTTGACATTCTTAGAAGAGGCGGCGGCTTTGCAAGCAAAGATGAACAAGACTTATTTTATCAATCATTAATAGAAGCCCATCCAGTGAAAAGTAGAAGGTCTAGCTTGAAACCTAACCCCAGAGATGACAAAGAGGAGGAGTTTATTAAGCCTACGTATTCTGTTGAAAATGTGAGCTCGTTTTCATTTCATATTATGGCTGGTGAACAACGAGTGAAATTTTGCAAAAAAGCGTTTCTGTGTTTGTGTGCCATAGGGTATAAATAAGTTAGAAGACTGAAAAAGCTAATTTTAAAAGGTGAGTCGCCAAGAGGTTTGAGAGGACAACAGAAGAACCGTAAGACAACAAGATTATACTGACTAAATCAAAGACCACATTAAGTCATTCCTCCTAAAAACTAGTCACTACTCGTCGAAAGAAATACAATATTTGGATGCAAGGCTTAACATAAAGAAAATGTATAACATGTTTTTAGAAAAATATCATGGTCATGATGTAAAATATAGTTTTTATTATAAGGTATTCAATGAACATTTTAACTACCGGTTTGGAAGGCCCCAAATTGACACTTGCTGTGAGTTTGAGATGCTTAATACGAGAATCAAAAACCTTAAGCTGTTGGACAGTTACTCATGCACAAAAGGCAGAATAACAAATTTTATACTTCATTACGTGAAACAAAACAATACTGCGCAGAACATGCAGCTGTGAGTTTATCTATTTTGTATCCTCAACAGCAGCACAGACACAGCATCCTTGTACGACCAATAGGTTGCAGGAAAGGGCAGCAATGAAGTTTGCTCTTTTATAATGAAGTATATCAATTATATATATATATATATATATATATATATATATATATATATATATATATATATATATATATATATATATATATATATATATAATATATTTTGATGAATTATGCCTGTACAGGTCAAAACAAAAATCACGCAATGATTCAGTTCCTACTTTCTCTTGTACACAGTGGAAGATTCAAAAAGATTGTGTACAGTCTGCCTATAAGGGGCCACTCTTATCTTCCCTGTGACAGAGTCTTTGGCCTTGTCAAAAGAATATTAAGGAAATGTGACCGACATTACACAATAAAAGAAGTATGTGAAATGATATTAACATGTACAGTACAGGGAAAGTTTAGTGTTGATTTGATAGAAACAGAAAATACTTTAGATTTTCAAAAATGGTGGCCTCAGTTCTGTAAAAAATATACTGTTTGTGAAGAAATCATATCTGAAAAGAAGGGAAAAAGAGAATATTTTACTATTTCTAACTACCATGAATTCGCATTCCAGCAATAAAGTAAAGGGAAAGAAACAGTATCAGCTTTTATTAGTGGAATCCTCTACAACACATTCAAACTACCTATCCCAACACAATCATGCATTTCTCTACCCACACACAAAGCATACACTGAAGGCATACCTATTCCTAAAAAGAAAATGGATGATATAAAGAAGTTTGTTCAGTTCGTCCCTGAGGCACATGGTTTCTTTTATGATGAGGTGACTCAGTGGCCTACAGTTGAAAAAGAACTGTTAAATTTAATGATATGAGACTTTAATGTTAATTTGTGTTTGTTAAAAACTCAATCTCATGTATCTGTTGTAGCCAATCTATGTTGTGTATACAATGTTTAGTGTAAAATAATTAGTCTTCATAAAGTCTCAATGAATCATTGAATTTTTTTTTACTTTTGTCTCTATGAATGGGTTTTTGTCAGCCCTTTGTTTATGAAAGGCCTTTTGTCAACAACTTTGATAGGCACTATCATGCAACATAAACAACATAGTTGTTTTAATCATCATTATTAGTGGTTAGTAGAATCAAAATAACTAGAATTAAAAATCTGTTGTACTTAGTAATATTAGGAAAACCAACAGTTTTTTTTAATTTCCCAACAGTTTACTTTTCGTGACAAGAGCCCTTCCACAAATAACCGATTCACATACATACACACATGCATAGACACAAACATAATGAATAATAAACAATGGGAGAGGGGAAAGGCTTAATACTTACAATCCAGTGTGCAGGTCAATTTCTTCTGCCTGGAAATGGTAGACGTCTGATCACACTTCATGACGATGCAGATGATCATCCTTTCACTACTGAGTGCAGAGCACAAGTCACTGATTTACCTGATGATTAGTAATCCTAGGCTGAGGATGAGCGGTAACGGAACATATTAAAGGCTTTACTTTAATGAAGTATGCGATATCCTCCAAATTCAACCAGTTTAACGAGTATTTATGATTATAGAAAAGTTATTGTGTATGTTAACAATGGTTGCACAACATGTCTCCATAAACAGTCAACCCATTAAATTATACTGAGTAACTGATCCACACAAAAGTTAATATCACTGATACAGCAAATGTCATCATGTAAAAACACTAAGTTTATCTTAAGTAATTAATATGAAGTACGAAAAATAGTGGCCAACTTAGGTATTTTGGATCTCCTTAAATAAAAATCACCCAGTGAAACCTATTTGTTCACTAGGAGCGTTTTCACTCAGTATTCACGTAATCAATCCTATTTTAGACGAAAACCAATGTAATTCATAATAATTCATGTTACTTACTTATTTATGCAAATTAGAGAAGTCAATTGACAAACTTCTAAAAAACGGCCTTTTTGTAACAAAGAATTATTCTGTCAAGTCAACAAATCGGTTTGTCATTTTAATAACATGTTAAATTATGTCACTTGATGCAAATTAAAAACTTATCTGCGCAAATTATGATAACAGATGTACATGTGACTTGTAAACTATATCTCTTTTTAGTAGTTCTTTGACAATGTTATAAATACAAGCAGCAAGAAGGGTCGGGGGCGCAGTCGGAACATCACTTTGGTAAAGTATGTTTGTGTGTTATGGTTTGAGGTGGATAAACAATGCAAAGAACATGTAAAGGAAGTACTACTTTGTGTTGTGTCATGGTCTTTGGTGGACAGTGGAATTAAGATGGCCACCAGAGTAATAAATATTTGAAGTTTACATATTTGTTGGTTTCGCTCGTTCTTCATCATCAAAAGCACATAAAAAACACGGGACCTCATGTTTTTAACCCTAGACATCCAGATTTAGAGCCAGCATCAGCATCAAGACACAGCAGCGATCCAGCAAGCAGCAGAGATTACCACAATGCATTTTAATGGTGCCAACCTAACATCAAGTGCTAACAAGCTCCGTAAATTGGAGTGAAATAGTGCGATTATAGTAATTAGGAATATCTACGACTAGGCGACCATTACACACTACAGTGCCATGGGGATTGGAACAACTATTTTGGACTGTATTCTTGACACCAGGCCAGTCATCACTTATTCTGATGTCATCGGAGAATCATGGATCTCCTTGTTAGATTCGAAACTTAGAGACATGTAGGTTAGTAACTGTAAGGTGACGTCCTTGAAACAGTATTATTCTGCCCAGTAGCGTATTCTGTTGAACATCAGACTTATATAATATCTAAGAGATTCCTATCAGAGACTTCATTCTTGTTGAGCAATAAGCCAGGACACTACTGGTAAGGAGTGACTAGAAATTTGCAGGAAACCTTAGATGTCCTACATAAAACGTAAACCATTTATAATTTATGTGCAGGATCACTTAAAAACACAGTGCCAGCCTTGACATTGAATCACATTATGTTTATAGGAAGGATGGTCGGAGCTTAACCTTTCTTCGACATCAATATCAAATTTACATCACACCAAGGCGTGACCATTGCGAAGACCGGTGTTAGTTACAAAGTTATACTGATGCCCATCACAAGAGTGTGTGGGAAACTATGGTACAGTTATCTGAGAATTCTACAGTTAGTTGGGAACCTATTGCAAACTGAATTCACTGTGGGGTCTACTGCTTCAGACTACTACGACTACTACTAATAAAAATGGTAGTATGGCACTATACCAGCTGAGCTCAAGTGATCCACTCGTCTGTATGAAATATTATAGAACATTTTCCTGTACAAGCTCTCTTACAAATCATCAGAAATGAGGGATTCCGTGCAGTGTTAAAGACTTTCATGGTGTCTTGCTCCAATATATTCTTCACGAGTAGTAAGTCTGCATTCAACACATTCTGGAGAATACCTTATGTCACTGGTAGTTGGTCCCTTCTTCTATTCCACTTGCATATGGTGCAGTGGGAGATGAATATGTATCAGTGACAGGTAACTTTAAGCATTCAGTTGTAGTGAACCTGTAGGACTTGCACTATGCAATATGCAATATGGGTCGTTATGGAGAGACTGTCTATTGTGAACTATCTAAAATGATCTTCGATTGTCCTGTCAAGTATTTGTTGGAACAATAAGTTAGCTTTCCTAACTTCTGGTCGATGTTAAATATGTAGTGTACTGTGGTCTGGTGATTGTTTTTCGTGTTGAAATGTTATAGATAAGAAGGGAACAGGCTGTTACTCTCGTGACGCGTCGTTTTTTCGTCACATACACCCACCATGGTTGAAAACCATTTTGTAGGGGATGATGTGAGCATACCACAATTTCCAAAATGTAATCAGACATGAATTTCGTAAACAGTTGCTATTATATACCTTTGGGAACCTGTAAATGGGTTGTGCCAGGTAGAATCAATGTTGCATTTGGTGTCCAAAGTAGTTGTTTCACCCTACTGAAGTTTCCAACCGTAGGGTGTGGAACTTGCTAGCTGGATGTATGTTTAAAGACTATTGGATGACGTTAAACCACCATCAGTATTTTCGCATTGTGTGTTTTCTGCACTCCCACCTTGTGTGCATACGTTCTGACGCAGTGCAATTTTTGAACTGGTAAGCCATTTTTTCCTGCTGTACTGCTCGTCAGATATGTGCACGGATTGTCCAGCATGGAAGTTCTGGTGGTTTCGGGTCTGCAGTAGAAATGCAAATAACTTCACATGATAATTGAATGGGTAGTACTACTATGTATCAGAACTTCTGCGACTTTGAAGTCATAGTAGAAACGTAAAATTTCCTGTGTGAATTATCATAGAGTTGTTTCATGCAGACAAAGGTCTATATCGGTAGCGTTAGTCGGCTGTTCGGTCTTGGAAAATGTCTTATGCCTTTTCTTGAAACAGATTAATAACATTTTTTCCTTCCCTTTCAACTTCTCAAGAGCTTATTTTACCCTAGTATCACAAAAATATGACACTGCAAAGAGGTGGAAAAACACAGTAAAATTCAGTGTTGAGTTCCGTGATGTTATAACATGAGCAAAATATGGAATATTTAACAGGAATAGTTAATGAATTGGTGAGTTCCTATTAAACAGCAAGTTGTTCTTAACGGTGGGGGCTAACTCTGTTGGATAGCGTAACGATTCGTCTACATCGATAGCAAAGACGAGGGGGGATCGAAAAGTTTCTAACATGACAAATTAAGAATGAGAGAAATTTCGTAATACCAATTTATTTTCAATATAATACCCGTGTACACTAATACAATTGCGGACACGCTCAGATAATTTCTGCAGAGCATTCAAATAAACGATCTTTGATTTCGAGTCCAACCAAGCGTTCACAGAATCAGTCACTGCATTATCATTATCAAATCGTCGTCATTTGAGGTATTTTTTTATGTTTGGGAAAGAAAAAAGTCTGATGGAATCAAATCTGGATCTGGAGAATATGGTTGATGACGTAACAATTCGAACCCGCAGCCACGCAGAGTTTCCAGTGTTGCGAGGGCGTTGTATGTCGGTGTGTTATCCTGATGCAAAAGATCTCAGCACGCCAATTTTCCGCGGCTTTTTTTCTTTACCTCTTCTCTCAAACGGCGCAGGAGGGTACAATAGTATGATCCACTGATAGGGAGGGTACAATAGTATGATCCACTGATAGTTACGCCCCTTTGCAAGTAATCCACAATAATTACCCCTTCTACATCCCAGAAGACCGATGCCATCACCTTACCGGATGACTTTTGCACCTGGAATTCTTTTGGGGATGAAGGATGTGTCCATTGTTGTGACAGTAGTTTTGTCTCAGGATCAAAGTGTTGAACCCACGTTTCGTCCACTGTCACATACCTTGCAAGAAAGCCGTCTTCACCCGCTTCAAATTGGTGGTCGATTTCTTCACAACACTGCACATGCTCCCGTCTCTGATCTACATTCAAGCCTTTCGGAACCCACCAAGATGAAACTTTCCTCATTCCCAAAATATCCACAACAATATCATGATCACGCCCATGGGAGTATCCAAATGTGGTTTCAATGTGCTGCAACGTTGTTCGACGATCTCTCAAAATCGTATCATGAATTGCTGTTCATTAGCGGCAACGGTGACAGGCCTTGACAGTGAGATGGGTTTGGGGATGGAGTTAATCCATAACTCATGGATGACGTTATCAGCGACATACTTTGGTGCTTCAATGCCCCTTACATACCTACTAATATTTTCCTAAATAATCTGAACAAACGCAATTATTTTCACATAAAAAAGGAAAACACTCCCTAATGTTCTGCAGTATTATATTTATATGGTCACCAACCCGTTTTCGTCTCCTCAGGCCATATTTATGTGTCAACTGAATGTCACAAACACAAAGAAATATGAAGAGCGACTTACACAGATATTATTTGTGCAAAAGTTTCAAAAATGTTAGTGTTTGCGTACGAAAACATTACAATAAGAAAAAAGAACATTTATAAAACAACACCAGTCCTGTGCAATGGGCAACAACAATCACTCAGTAGTTACAAGACCTGTTGCAGAACTGCATATATTGGAAATATTTCAGACATTATTATTAAAAAGTTAAAGTCTCACAACTGCGGACCAGCACGTTATAATACCAATAACATATCACAATTTTAATTCAGTAGTAAAGACAAATTGCAACCATTTGCACAAAGTGGCGTATGTAAAATCACTTGCAAGCAGTGTACAGAGTTTATATTGGTCAGTCACGCAGAGCTGTGGCAATTAAAGCAATGTGAACTTGAGAGAAGCTGGCGATTGAGAAAGAAACATTCGATCTTTTCTGATTATCTTTTGGCGGAAAACCATTCATCTGATGTAGAATGTGAAGTTTTACATTCTGTCAAGAAAATCAGAAAGATGACCCAGCTGTAAATATTGGAAATCAACAAACGCAAGACACAGAATGCTAGCCTAGTATTAAATGATCAGACTCAATTTCCATTTTCTCCTTTATTAATTAAATTTTCATAACAAATACTAGATTCAGGCTGTAAATTCATGATATTTCTCATTATTTATTAAATGTGCCTCCATATATAAACTTTCTTTAAACATTTTCAGTTAATGTATTTATTGTAATGTTTTCCTATATAAACACTGTCATTTTTGTATCTTTTGTTCAAACGATATCTGTGGAAGTCGCAATTCATGTTTATCTGTGCCTGTAACATACATTTGTCAACTGAAGATGGCCTGAGAAGTTGAAAGCTGGTTCGTGACCAAATAAATATAACTTTGCAGAGCGCCAGGAAATGTTTTATTTCTATTATTATTATTATTATTATTATTATTATTATTATTATTATTATTATTATTATTATGTTCTGAAGGCCTTGGGAGAGCCAGTTCTGACAAAACTCTGCCATCTGGTAAGCAAGATGTATGAGACAGGTGAAATACCCTCAGACTTCAAGAAGAATATAATAATTCCAATCCCAAAGAAAGCAGGTGTTGATCGATGTGAAAATTACCGAACTATCATTTTAATAAGTCACAGCTGCAAAATACTAACGTGAATTCTTTACAGACGAATAAAGAAACTGGTAGAAGCCGACCTCGGGGAATATCAGTTTGGATTCCGTAGAAATGTTGGAACACGTGAGGCAATACTGACCTTACAACTTATCTTAGAAGAAAGAGTAAGGAAAGGCAAACCTACATTTCTAGCATTTGTAGACTTAGAGAAAGCTTTTGACAGTGTTGACTGGAATACTCTCTTGCAAATTCCAAAGGTGGCAGGGGTAAAATACAGGGAGCGAAAGGCTATTTACAATTTGTACAGAAAGCAGATGGCAGTTATAAGAGTCGAGGGGCATGAAAGGGAAGCAGTGGTTGGGAAGGGAGTGAGACAGGGTTGTAGCCTATCCCCAATGTTATTCAATCTGTATATTGAGCAAGCAGTGAAGGAAACAAGAGAAAAATTCGGAGTGGTATTAAAATCCATGGAGAAGAAATAAAAACTTTGAGGTTCGCCGATGACATTGTAATTCTGTCAGAGACAGCAAAGGACCTGGAAGAGCAGTTGAACGGGATGGACAGTGTTGTGAAAGGACGGTATAAGATGAACATCAACAAAAGCAAAACAAGGATAATGGAATGTAGTCGAATTAAATCGGGTGATGCTGAGGGAATTAGATTAGGAAATGAGACACTTAAAATAGTAAAGGAGTTTTGCTATTTGGGGACCAAAATAACTGATGATGGTCGAAGTAGAGAGGATATAAAATGTAGACTGGCAATGGCAAGGAAAGCGTTTCTGAAATAGAGAAATGTGTTAACATCGAGTGTAGATTTGTGTCAGGAAGTCGTTTCTGAAAGTATTTGTATGGAGTGTAGCCACGTATGGAAGTGAAAATGGGCATAATTAGTTTGGACAAGAGGAGAATAGAAGCTTTCGAAATGTGGTGCTACAGAAGAATGCTGAAGATTAGATGGGTAGATCACATAACTAACGAGGAGGTATTGAATAGAAATGGGGAGAAGAGGAGTTTGTGGCACAACTTGACTAGAAGAAGGGATCGGTTGGTACGACATGTTCTGAGGCATCAAGGGATCACCAATTTACTACTCGAGGGCAACGTGGAGGGTAAAAATCGTAGAGGGAGACCAAGAGATGAATACACTAAAAAGATTCAGAAGGTTGTAGGTTGCAGTAGGTACTGGGAGATGAAGAAGCTTGCAGAGGATAGAGTAGCATGGAGAGCTGCATCAAACCAGTCTCAGGACTGAAAACCACAAGAACAACAACAATATGTCCTGCCAAATACCAATGGAAAATTCACACGATATTAGTTGTTTCAGTGCTTGTACTTCAGTTACTTGTAATTATTCTTAAGTGACATTGTTATTTAGGGCGACTGTCTACCTATTCAGTTAATGAAACGTACCAACTTGGCAACGTAATGTAATTTGTCGAAGCCTTAGTGTGTCCAACATGTCATCGCTTAGCTGTGTTGTAGATTGACTGAAAATGAACAATTAACTGTACAGTGATACATAGTGCCAAACTTGCTACACATCAGTGAAATTAATGCGAAAGCTCAGCACACTGTCTTCCTGGATGAGTCGTATTCAACCAGCTCATTATATTAGATTCGCTGAGTGTCACTGAGAGTTGCATGAAAAGATAAAATTGGTGGACATTCTACCAAAAAGTAATTGATATATTTTGCACGTATGCAGGCAACTGAGCGAGGCTCATATAGAATGTAAGAGTTCTTGTGAAATTAACTACTGGCAAGCATTTAAGAGACATTCCATAACATTTGAACGACTAATCTGTTTTACTTATATTCAGCGTATCACAAAATGTTATTCTTTTTCCACGTGCACTGTGTAGCTGTTAAATTCAAAATCATTTAAACTAAGTGGTAAACATGAAGCAAAACTTGCAAAAACCTGTCTTCCTTAGTACAGAGCATTGTTAAATACAAACTACGTCATTCATAACTTTACAGCTGCTATTCTACATGGATATGCAAGTCAAACTTAAGTACCTGGCAGAGGGTTCATCGAAGCACCGTAACAATAATTCTCTATTGTTTCACTTTCGAACAGCGCGCGAAAAAAACGAATTCCTATATTTTTGTGTGAGAACGCTGATTTCCCTTATTTTATTATGATGATAGTTTCTCCCTATGTAGGTCGGCGACAGCAAAATGTTTCCGCATTTGGAGGATAATGTAGGTGATTGAAACTTCATGAGAGGATTCCGCCGCAACGAAAAACGCCGTTGTTTTAATGTTGTCCTCCCAAACCCTGTAGCATGTCCGCGACACTCTCTCCCGTATTTCGCGTTTGACCCAGTAGCTAATGTACCTGTATACCTAATAGTACCTTCACAGTTTTTCCTCGACTACCTGGTACAAATTGACACAGTTGTAACAGCTTCTACTGCTCAGTAGATCGCCACTTCACTCCTTTTCTCCTTTAAAACACGTCTCTGGTTACTAATGTTTAACGTCAAAGCTTATTCCACACCTCGGCGCACTTATATGTGATAAAATAGCGCAAACTGCTTCTTCCGTAATTTAGAGGGGCAGCATGCATCTCTATTGCAATTAAATCAATCCACTTGATATATATTCATATTTACAATACAAAACAAAGAAGACTGGTATTTCAAACTTCCTCATACCTACGCATACATTATTCCTCACACCTCTTTATTCTGTTCTAAATCTGACAGTAGATTGTCTTTTCTGTTTACAGAAAAAACTTGGTCCCTAGACCTTAGGGCATATGGGCACCTGTTTCTTAAGGTGTAGTGAGGACATGCAGACACGGGCTTGTCCTTCTTTTTCTTTGCTTTCTTTGCAGTAACACCTTTGTTTGGATCAGAGCCAGGCAGTACAGCTGGCAATGGTACAGCTGGACTCTGGTATACCTTAAGCTGGTCAAAACGTACTATCACAGTACGATAAGGATCTCCACATTGACAGCGAGGTCACCTGTAGAACAGGGTGTCTTTTCTGTTTACAGAAAAAACTTGGTCCCTAGACCTTAGGGCATATGGGCACCTGTTTCTTAAGGTGTAGTGAGAACACGCAGACAGTGGCTTGTCCTTCTTTTTCTTTGCTTTCTTTGCAATAACACCTGAGGAGTTAATATTTTGGTTCTTTCCTTTTTTACTACTGAGTTTCGGAGCAGCACAAGATCTCTCTGGGTTTATACTGCAGAAGTGTAGCACTTTATCACAATGCTGCAACTGTCTTTCAGTAGTTTTGGCAATATTCAGCTTAACCTGTTTGCAAGTTAGTTAAGAAGGCGGGCCAGTCATTTTACTTCACTCATGTCTACTCAAGGTAGGAGTTTATCAAGTTCAAACGGGGAGTTCATGGGTCTTCTATAGCCTGCCCCATAGTGTGTATACCCGACTGACTCGTGCATTAGTTATTATACTTAGAAATGACATATATATCCCATGCTGCAAGAATTTTCCCCATGTAATAAGATAGCACTAGAACGAATGTCTTATGCACCCATTCGAGGCAGTCGTTAGCCTGCGTATGAAAACGTGTTGTGCACCATTTATTGATTCTTAACAGTTTATATGCTTGTACAAAGAGACACGAAGTTCGATCCTTGGGCATTAGGACTTCCGAATAGAAGAACCAAGTGACTGAGAAAGGCTCAAGCGACTGTTTCAGTGATCATGTACTACTGAGAAAGAGCTTTTAGCCCTTATGTTTGGAGTTAATTATTTTAAATGCTACCTACCTGGCCTCTGGTTTACTGTGGTCACTGACCACTCCGCCCTTAAGTCAGTGTGCATTGAAGTTAGCAGAGTATAATTACATAGTACATCACAAGCCAGCTCATCTCCACGACTGTTTCAGTGGTCATGTCTGTGAGTGGTACTATGGGTAGGGGAAATAAAAGTGGCCCGGACGAGTGGATACAATTGGACGTGAATGTATGCATATAACCACAACTCGTTACTTCCAATAGAATGGAGCAATTGCCCATACAGCCAGCCTAACCTCGGAGGACATTTACACAGTATTTGCGCTGACGGAGTTGTTAGCAGAGGTCTGCTTGGTTGCGGTCCTAGCTGGCCATCCCTGGTCACTTGATCTGTTAAGTGTGCAGTTGCTTTGAGTTGGGAGCCCTCAAGCCTAGGGTTTATTGCAAGTACCCTCCATAGTCCTCAAGAACTGCAGTAGACAATTTCCTATGAGACTGTATCAGTTTCAACAGTACAACTTCGATCCGCCTTCAGCAGCTTGCTGACCAAGGCCTAAAAGTGCCAAGAGATGAATGGTGGTCACTTTCAACATCTGCTATAGTCGGGTTAGTACTGTATTTCCATTCCTCTGTTGTGTTTCTTTGTACCCTGGGACTCTGTTCTCCATGCCACTTTTATTTTAACGACCTTGTAGAATTAAGTACCGAGAGAAGTAATCAAGAATAGACAAGATATAATTATTATTTTTGATACTTTGTGGAAAAGGGCCGACAACATCTAATGTGGTGGTCTGGAATGGTTTTATAGCTTATTGGAGTGTCTGTAAAGGGATTTTTTCCTTAGAAGGGGTGCTCTCTGTGCTCAGCGCAAACAGTTTGGAATATTTGGTTCAGTGGCCATGTTTAAAACTCTGATATTTCTGTCTGCCCAAGTTTGGAATATATTTCCATACACCCATTTATTTGCCTTTCCACGGAAAGCAAGAGGCTATTTTAGCATTTGTGGCATGTCGTCCGTTATGGCAGGCTTGGAGACTTTCATGACATTTTATCATAATGCACTGCTGTAATTCCTTAGGTATTACTACTCTGTTACCAAAGGGAGTCTTGTGATACGCAATACTATCTTCAGTGACAAACCATGGGACGGATGCATACTGGTGACACTCTACATCTCTTTCTTATGCTTCTTTTGGCTCCTCTCTTGAAACATCATCTGTCTGAACAATTTTGACTTTATGGCTTAACATATCTACATTCTGACAGAGATGAGCTGGCTTGTGATGTACTATACAATTGCACTCTGCTAACTTCAATGCCCACCGAGTTAAGAGCAGCGTGGTCAGTGGCTACAGTGAACTCCCGACCATGTAGGTAGCATTTAAAATAATTAACTCCAAACGTATGGACTAAAAGTTCTTTCTCAGTACTACAATAATTCAGCTCAGCCGAATTCCTCTGACTAGAGGTGTAACCTATAGGTCTTTCCTCACCTTTGTATTCCTGAGAAACAATCGTGCCCATGGCGTAATCAGATGCATCCATGGAACGAATAAATGGTTTTTCGAAATTTGGAAGGTTAACAGAGATGAACTCGTTAAAACGTCGTTAATTTTTCTCAGAGCTATCTCACACTCCTCTGTCCAGTCAAATTCAACACCCTTCTCAAACAACTTCGTGGAATCTCTTTAATGGTGCTGGGTGTGTGCAGTTGGACTGATATGGGATCCCTGACACGTCTAATTACGACTCTGACAGGTGACACGTATGTAAGCATCACAAACTTCACAAAATGGGTATAAAAATTTGCTAAACTCATAAACGATTACAACTCTTTAACGTTTGTGAGTACTGGAAAATTGGCTACAGCTTCTGTCAGCCTAGGGTCCGGCTGAACCCTGTCTGCACTAATACACTGAAGAGCCAAACAAACTGGTACACCTGCCTAATATTGTGTTGTGCCCCTGCGAGCACAAAGAAGTGCCACAACATGACGTGGCATGGCCTCGACTAATGTCTGAAGTGGTGCTGGAGAGAACTAACACCATGAATTCTGCAGGGCTGTCCATAAATCAGTGAGAGTACAAGGGGTTGGAGATCTCTTCTGAACAGCACCGTGCAAGGCACGGCATAATGTTCATGTCTGGGGAGTTTCGTGGTCAGTGGTAGTGTTTAAACTCAGAAGACTGTTCCTCGAGCGTCTCTGTAGCAATATTGGATGTGTGGGGTGTCACATTTTCCTGCTGGAGTTGCCCAAGTCCGTCGGAATGCACAATGGACATGAATGGATGCAGGTACTCAATCAGACAGGAGGCTTACATACGTTTCACCTGTCAGAGGCGTATCTAGACGTGTCAGGGATCCCATATCAGTCCAACTGCACACACCCAGCACCATTAAAGAGCCTCCACAAGCTTGAACAGTCCCCTGCTGACATGTAGGGTCCATGGATTCATGATTGGCATGATCAGTGAGCGTGACACAGCAAGCCATTTCAAAATGTCTCAAGGCTATGGGCATGATTCAGAAAGAAGGAACTTGGGTCCCGTGTGAGCTGAAACCAAGAGACGTTGAACGGCGTTTATGTGTTTGTGAACAGTTGCATCAGAGGCAAAATGGAAGGGATTTCTGCAGCGCATTGTGACTCTGGACAAAAAATGGGTTCATTACGATAACCCTAAACACAAAAATTCATGGGGATGTCCCGGCCATGCTTCCACACCGATAGCCGTACACGTCTATCCGCTCGATACAATTTGAAACGAGACTTGTCTGGCCAGGCAACATGTTTCCAGTCACCAACAGTCCAATGTCAGTGTAGCCAGGCCCAGGCGAGGCCTAAAGATTTGTGTCTTCCAGTCATCAAGGGTACACGAGTGGGCCTTCGGCTCCGGAAGCCCATGTCAATGATGTTTTGTTGAATGGTTCACATGCTGATACTTGTTGGTGGCCCAGCATTGAAATCTGCAGCAATTTGCGGAAGGGTTTCACTTCTGTCACATTGAACGAGTCTCTTAAGTCGTCGTTGGTCCCGTTCTTTCAGGATCTGTTTTCCGGACCCAGCGATGTGGGAGATTTGATGTTTTACCGGATTCCTGATATTCACGGTACACTCGTGAAATGGTCGTACGGGAAAATCCACACTTCATCACTTCGTTGGAGATGCTATAACCCATCGCTTGTGCGCCGGCTATAACACCACGTTCAACTTTACTTAAATCTTGATAACCTACCATTGTAGCAGCAGTAACCTATCTAATAACTGCGCCAGACACTTGTTGACTTTAATAGGCGTTAATGAGCCCACCGCCCTATTCTGCCTGTCTTTGGCCAGACACTTGTTGACTTTAATAGGCGTTAATGACCCCACCGCCCTATTCTGCCTGTCTTTGGCGCTTCAGTGTAATATGTCCCATGTACTTGACATGTGACATAGCAAATGAACACTTCTTTATCTTCAAACTTAGATGTGCACTTTTCAACCTGGACAGCACACTCCTTATTCTCTCTGTGTGTCCCCCAGTTGTTCTAGAAAAAATTGTTATATCGTCCAGATACACAAGACACATAGTAGGCTTCAAATCTCTCAATAATACGACAGCGAACCTTTGAAAAGTGGCAGGCGCATTCCTTAGACCAAAAGGTATATGGAGAAACTCATATAATCCAGAAAGAACAACAAAGGCGGTTTTGGACCGATCTTGTGGTGCAATCGGAATTTGGTGTTACAGAGAGTGCCTCTCGAGGGTGGTAAACTACTTACAGTTCCCTAATCTGTCCAATGTTACATCGATATGGGGCAGAGGTTAGTTGTCAGGAGTGGTGATTCTGTTTACCTCTCATACTGACACATAGACGACAAGATTTTTCTCCATTTAATGATTTCTTTGGGATCACAACAATGGGTGACGACCATGGGCTTGCAGAGGGTTGAGTTAACCCTGCAACCCACTGCTCTTGAACAGTTTCTTCAACCACAACTTGTAATTGAAATGGTAGTCTATGTGGTTTCTGAGCGATCCGTCTAGCACATCTCGCGGGGATTTTGTGCTGTACGAGGTCAGTTGCTGACAAATGCTGCTGTTTCTTGAATAGCAATCCATATTCCAAAATATCCTGATCTGATTTAGGCAAATGTGGCAGCTTTTATCATAACTGATTCCTTAACAAAGGCATAATTGCTTGAACCTTTCTCACGCTCTGGCAAGCTCTTTTCCTACTTTGCTTAAACTGTTTTCAGATTGAACTTCTGTTTCTACAACCTCTTCTCCACCTGGCAATATCGTTCCACATGGAATCTCGATATCTTGTTGACCGAAATTGTCAACACAAACTGGTACTCTAAACTTCCTTCCCAAAACTTCTGGTTTACTTATGTTTCTCTTAACATGGATTTGCTACCGGACGAGAACGTCGTTCTGGCCGAGCATATCGACCAGAAAGTCTGATCTCAGCAACATTCGAGTTTTCACATCAATCCAGAAAACTTTTCACATACCTCCGCTGATTCTGACAGAGGTGGTAGTTTTTAACGGCCATATACTTAGTTATATCGGATCTTGTGGAAGAGGTGTCATACCTCAAGTTACTTGTGATTGAGGTGCGTGCTTCTTGCCAAAACAGTGGGTTGTTTCACTGAAATGAACATTTTGTACCTTGTCATCTATTACCAACTAAATATGCTGCAGGAAGTAATTCCCTAAAATGACATCAAAATCTCGTCAGCGTTTCTTCACTACTTGCATCTAAAACTTTTTTTTCCGTCGATTTGCAGAATGACAAAACAAGTTCCCGCAGTATTATATCTGCTCTCCTAAGCCACTTATATTTACCGCTGTGGCATACGTGCACACTTGTCGCGTTGGAACACAAATAAAACACTAATTTGAGCTCCTGTATCTACTAACATACAGTCTTACCCCTAAGCTTACCTTCTAATACTAAATTCTACTACTAATACTAAATTCTACTACTTCCTTCTTAACTGGGTTCATAGTTCTGACTGGGGGCGAGGGTGCGTGGCAGGGCCCGCCTCTCGCTCTTTTCCTCATTGTGTATTGTTCCACTGGAATCTCCATTTCTTCTATCACTTTGTGCAGCAATCCTCTGTGGAAAACTTCGTCTATTGTGCTGTGGACACCTGTCGCTTGAATGCTGTATCAGTCACCAACAGTGCAATGTCAGTGTAGCCAGGCCCAGGCGAGGCCTAAAGATTTGTGTCTTCCAGTCATCAAGGGTACACGAGTGGGCCTTCGGCTCCGGAAGCCCATGTCAATGATGTTTTGTTGAATGGTTCACATGCTGATACTTGTTGGTGGCCCAGCATTGAAATCTGCAGCAATTTGCGGAAGGGTTTCACTTCTGTCACATTGAACGAGTCTCTTAAGTCGTCGTTGGTCCCGTTCTTTCAGGATCTGTTTTCCGGACCCAGCGATGTGGGAGATTTGATGTTTTACCGGATTCCTGATATTCACGGTACACTCGTGAAATGGTCGTACGGGAAAATCCACACTTCATCGCTTCGTTGGAGATGCTATAACCCATCGCTTGTGCGCCGGCTATAACACCACGTTCAAATTTACTTAAATCTTGATAACCTACCATTGTAGCAGCAGTAACTTATCTAATAACTGCGCCAGACACTTGTTGACTTTAATAGGCGTTAATGAGCCCACCGCCCTATTCTGCCTGTCTTTGGCCAGACACTTGTTGACTTTAATAGGCGTTAATGACCCCACCGCCCTATTCTGCCTGTCTTTGGCGCTTCAGTGTAATATGTCCCATGTACTTGACATGTGACATAGCAAATGAACACTTCTTTATCTTCAAACTTAGATGTGCACTTTTCAACCTGGACAGCACACTCCTTATTCTCTCTGTGTGTCCCCCAGTTGTTCTAGAAAAAATTGTTATATCGTCCAGATACACAAGACACATAGTAGGCTTCAAATCTCTCAATAATACGACAGCGAACCTTTGAAAAGTGGCAGGCGCATTCCTTAGACCAAAAGGTATATGGAGAAACTCATATAATCCAGAAAGAACAACAAAGGCGGTTTTGGACCGATCTTGTGGTGCAATCGGAATTTGGTGTTACAGAGAGTGCCTCTCGAGGGTGGTAAACTACTTACAGTTCCCTAATCTGTCCAATGTTACATCGATATGGGGCAGAGGTTAGTTGTCAGGAGTGGTGATTCTGTTTACCTCTCATACTGACACATAGACGACAAGATTTTTCTCCATTTAATGATTTCTTTGGGATCACAACAATGGGTGACGACCATGGGCTTGCAGAGGGTTGAGTTAACCCTGCAACCCACTGCTCTTGAACAGTTTCTTCAACCACAACTTGTAATTGAAATGGTAGTCTATGTGGTTTCTGAGCGATCCGTCTAGCACATCTCGCGGGGATTTTGTGCTGTACGAGGTCAGTTGCTGACAAATGCTGCTGTTTCTTGAATAGCAATCCATATTCCAAAATATCCTGATCTGATTTAGGCAAATGTGGCAGCTTTTATCATAACTGATTCCTTAACAAAGGCATAATTGCATGAACCTTTCTCACGCTCTGGCAAGCTCTTTTCCTACTTTGCTTAAACTGTTTTCAGATTGAACTTCTGTTTCTACAACCTCTTCTCCACCTGGCAATATCGTTCCACATGGAATCTCGATATCTTGTTGACCGAAATTGTCAACACAAACTGGTACTCTAAACTTCCTTCCCAAAACTTCTGGTTTACTTATGTTTCTCTTAACATGGATTTGCTACCGGACGAGAACGTCGTTCTGGCCGAGCATATCGACCAGAAAGTCTGATCTCAGCAACATTCGAGTTTTCACATCAATCCAGAAAACTTTTCACATACCTCCGCTGATTCTGACAGAGGTGGTAGTTTTTAACGGCCATATACTTAGTTATATCGGATCTTGTGGAAGAGGTGTCATACCTCAAGTTACTTGTGATTGAGGTGCGTGCTTCTTGCCAAAACAGTGGGTTGTTTCACTGAAATGAACATTTTGTACCTTGTCATCTATTACCAACTAAAAATGCTGCAGGAAGTAATTCCCTAAAATGACATCAAAATCTCGTCAGCGTTTCTTCACTACTTGCATCTAAAACTTTTTTTTCCGTCGATTTGCAGAATGACAAAACAAGTTCCCGCAGTATTATATCTGCTCTCCTAAGCCACTTATATTTACCGCTGTGGCATACGTGCACACTTGTCGCGTTGGAACACAAATAAAACACTAATTTGAGCTCCTGTATCTACTAACATACAGTCTTACCCCTAAGCTTACCTTCTAATACTAAATTCTACTACTAATACTAAATTCTACTACTTCCTTCTTAACTGGGTTCATAGTTCTGACTGGGGGCGAGGGTGCGTGGCAGGGCCCGCCTCTCGCTCTTTTCCTCATTGTGTATTGTTCCACTGGAATCTCCATTTCTTCTATCACTTTGTGCAGCAATCCTCTGTGGAAAACTTCGTCTATTGTGCTGTGGACACCTGTCGCTTGAATGCTGTATCATGCGGCGTTTTGTGCACCAAGGAGCGCGACAACACTTTGGAGTGTGGTTTGGCTTTTCACACCACTGACAATTGTTATCATTGACAAAAACATGTCTCATTTCATAAGTGTGTGCAGGAGTCGAAACAAACTGTCCTGTTTCTTTGCATATTAACACTAGTCGAACTGCCACATGCAAAGAGATGGGAGAAGCTACTTTTACCTCATTCCAGATTTGTGGGTTAAATTCTTGTTGAATACACCAATAGCTCTGGTTTGTACCTCTTTGGTAAGCACATAATTACGGGTTTGATCCATTCATAAGGCATAAGTGCGGCAAAATACCTTTCTGATGCGATCAGTGAACACTTTGAAATGCTCTCCGTTCGTCTGTCGCTAGTCCGCAGCTCGTGGTTGTGCGGTAGCGTTCGCGCTTTCCACGCCCGGGTTCCCGGGTTCGATTCCCGGCGGGGTCAGGGATTTTCTCTACCTCGTGATGACTGGGTGTTGTGTGCTGTCCTTATGTTAGTTAGATTTAAGTAGTTCTAAGTTCTAGGGGACTGATGACCGTAGATGTTAAGTCCCATAGTGCTCAGAGCCATTTGAACCATTTTTTTCTTCTGTCGATAACCGATCACGGTAATAACTGTCACTTCATTTGTCGGAGTAGCGCTCCACTAACCCCTTCGCCAGGACATCGATAATGACTGCAACACGCAACACATCAACTGACTCCACATACGTGAGTGCATAGCTCGAAAGTTTTAATTTTGTTACGTTCAAGAGGGAGCAGTCAGGCCAAGAAAACGTTCAACCTTCATCACAGGCATTTTGGAGAAACATGATGGCATTTTCACCTGGTTTACCAGAAAATGAATGTACAAAAGTAACTGGTAACATTAGGCATATACATGGTGGATTCACTGCAGGGGTTTTGGAGGAGTTTGCACTTGCTTGTTGATGCCACCGGGTTTCACAGTGGAGCTAACGTAAAGCTTCATCAGCCTGTCTCTCTAACTCTAATTTATCAAGTTCCATTTGATTCAGCTGCACCCCTAGGAGCGTGAGACGATCTACCTCATCATCTGAAATAGCAGCCAGCATTGCTCGCCCTTCTGGCAAAGTACACGAATGCATATTAGGCATGGTAACAGTATTAAGGCCGAGATTTCCGTAAATCAATAACGTTACAAAAGAGGCGTCACGACAATGACCTACGCTCGATTAAGCAGCAACGATTTCCCACAGCAGAAGCTCGCAGCACAGCGCATTCAAGCGCAAACACTCGATACTCTCAGTAACAGTAATGGAGAAACAGTTTCCATCACCTTCTTACAGCTCTGTGCCTGAACGCATTGTACTACAGTCCTCATCAAAGACACCTGAGTCGTCCATATCATCTTCACTACCTAGAGCATCGACAATGTCTCCGAAATTCTTCATTAGATAAACTACAGCGCGCCATTTCTCTTACACAGAGAACCAGTAATGTGCTCTATCCGCAGGCGAAAACAGTGACTCATAACGTACGAAATACCGCAAAAACAAAGCGCATTTTCACGTCATCTATCCGTGCAACTAATAAACAACAGTATAAACATCGTATATCGATAGTCAGATGTGTGAAAAGAACGTGCAGCGCTTATTAATCAACAAACTACGCATAACCGTGGACCCTAGTGCGCTTGGCTCTGAGAGAGTTAAAGAGCTCTGAAAATATAGGTGTCCTGTTATTATCTGAGCACTACATAACAACAGGGTCAGAAAACTTATACAGAAAAGATTACATTCGTGTACCTCAGTCATATAGAACTAATATGAGGAAAGGAGTAGTTGTAACATGTAGTAGAAAGAACAAAAGTTCAAAAACCCTGAAACAAGTATCTTTTGTAGTTATCAGCATACATAAATTTGTGCTTGAGAACTAACAGTGAATCACAGCTCACTTTTAACTCCAAGTATCTGTAGATCACGCAAGGAAATTTTGAAAGTTTACGAGACACATGGATTCCCTTATGTGCTATCTGTCACACAGCAGTAACCAAATAATTCTCTGTTCTACATCTACATCTACATGGTTACTCTGCAATTCACACTTAAGTGCCTGGCAGAGTGTTCATCGAGCAATTTTCATACAACTTCTCTACCATTCCACTCCCGAAAGGCGCGTGGGAAAAAGGAACACCTAAATCTTTCCGTTCGAGCTCTGATTTCTCTTATTTTGTTATGGTGGGCATCAACAAAATATTTTCGCATTCGGAAGAGAAAGTTGGTGATTGAAATATCGTAAATAGATCTCACCGCAAAGAAAGCCGCCTTTGTTTAAGTAACTGCCACCCCAACTCGCGTATCATATCAGTGACACTCTCACCCCTATTGCGCGATAACACGAAACGAGCTGCCCTTTTTTGCACTTTTCCGATGTCCGTCAATCCTACCTCGTAAGGATCCCACACCGCACAGCAATATTCCAGCAGAGGACGGACAAGTGTAATGTAGACTGTCTCTTTAGTGGGTTTATCGCATCTTAGTTTTCTGCCAACAAAGCACAGTCTTTGTTTCGCCTTCTCCACAATATTATCTACGTGGTCTTTCCAGTGTAAGTTTCTCGTAATTGTAATTACTAGGTATTTAGTCGAATTGACAGTTCTTAGATTTTTGCGATTTATCATATACCAAAAATTTATCGGATTTCTTTTAGTACCCATGTGGATGACCTCGCACTTTTCTTTGTTTAGTGCCAATTGCCACTTTTCGCACCTCACAGAAACTCTCTCTAGATCATTTTGTAATTGGAATTGATCGTCTGATGATTTTACTAGACGGTAAATTACAGCCTAAGGGGGCTGCTCAGATTATCATCTAGATCATTTATGTAAATCAGCAACAGCAGAGGGCCTATGACGCTACCTTGCGGAACGCCAGATATCACTTCTGTTCTAGTCGATGATTTACCGTCTGTCACTACGAACTGTGACCTCTCTGAGAGGAAATCACGAATCCAGTTACACAACTGAGACGACACTCCATATGCACGCAATTTGATTAATAGTCGCTTGTGAGGAACGGTATCAAAAGCCTTCTGAAAATCTAGGAATATGGAATCAATCGGAGATCCCTTGTCGACCGCACCCATTACTTCATGGGAATAAAGAGGTAGCTGTGTTGCACAAGAACGACATTTTCTAAATTCGTGTTGCTTATGTATCAATAAGTCATTTGCTTCAAGGTGATTCATAATGTTCAAGTACAGTATATGCTCCAAAATCCTACTGCAAATTGAGGTCAGTGATATAGGTCTGTAATTCAATGGGTTACTCCTATTTCCTTTTTTGAATATTGGTATGATCTGTGCTACTTTCCAGTCTTTAGGAACAGACCTTTCGTCAAGTGAGCAATTGTATATGATTGCTAAGAAAGGCGCTATTGTGTCTGCATACTCTGAAAGGAACCTGATTGGTATACCATCTGGAACAGAAGACTTGCCTTGATTTGAGTTGTTTCGCAACACCGAAGATATCTACTTTTATGTCACTCATGCTAACAGCTGTTCTGGTTTCGAAATCTGGAATATTTACTTCGTCTTCTTTCGTGAAGGAATTACGGAAAAATGTATTTAGTAACTCCGCTTTTGTGGCACCATCATCGGCAACATTTCCATCGATAGCCGGCCGGAGTGGCCGAGCCGTTCTAGGCGCTACAGTCCGGAACCGGGCGACCCCTACGGTCGCAGGTTCGAATACTGCCTCGGGCATGGATTTGTGTGATGTTCTTAGGTTAGTTAGATTTAAGTAGTTCTAAGTTCAAGGGGGCTGATGACCTCAGAAGTTAAGTCCTATAGTGCTCAGAGCCATTTTAACCATTTTTCCATCGATATCGCGCAGTGAGGGTATTGACTGTTTTTTTTTCCACTGGTGTACTTTACATATGACCAGAATCTCTTTGGGGTTTCTACCATATTTTGAGACAATGTTTCATTGTAGAACCTATTAAAAGCATCTCACATTGACGTCCGCACTAAATTTCGAGCTTCCGTGAAACTTAGCCAGTCTTGGGGATTTTGCGTTCTTCTGAATTTGGCATGCTTTTTTCGTTGCCACTGCAACAGTCTTCTGACATGTTTTCTGCACCATGGTGGATCAGTCGCGTCTCTTATTAACTTATGCGGTCTGAATCTATTGCTGTCAGTACTGCACCTTTGGATTTGAGCCATATCTGGTCTACACTTACATAATTAGCTTGGAAGGAATGGAGACTCTCTCTTAGGAAGGCATCAAGCGAATTTTTATCTGCTGTTTTAAATAGATATATTTTGCTTTTATTTTTAGTGGTTTTGGTTGATATGGTTTTGAGCCTCGCTACAATGACCTAGTGTTCACTAATCCCTGTATCCGTCATGACGCTCTCTATTAGATCAGCATTATTTGTGGCTAAGAGGTCAAGTGTGTTTTCACAACCATTTACAATTAGTGTGGGCTCATGAACTAATTGTTCAAAGTAGTTCTCAGAGAAAGCATTTAGTACAATTTCGGAAGATGTTTTCTGTCTACCACCGGCTTTGAGCTTGTATTTTCGCCAACAAATCGAGGGTAGATTGAAGTCTCCACCAATTATAACTGTATGAGTGGGGTACGTATTTGTAATGAGATTCAAGTTTTCTTTGAACCGTTCAGCTATTATATCATCTGAGTCGGGTGCTTGGTAGAAGGAGCCAATTATTATTTTGGTACGGCTGTTGAGTATAACCCCTACCCATAGTAATTTGCAGGAACTATGTATTTCAACTTTACTACAAGATAAACTACTACCAACAGACACAAACACACCACCACCTACTTTATTTAATCTATCATTTCTGAACACGGTTTGCGCCTCTGTGAATATTTCGGCAGAATTTATTTCCGCCTTTAGCCAGCTTGCCGTTCCTATAACGATTTCAGCTTCAGTCCTTTCTATCAGCGCTTGAAGCTCTGGTACTTTCCCAACACAGCTATGACAATTTACAACTACAATACCGACTGTTGCTTGGTCGATTCTCGTCGTTTCTTTGCCCTGCATCCTTTGAGACAGGAGCCCATTCTGATCTTTCCCGAGACTGTATAACCTAAAAAACCGCCTATTCCACGCCACACAGCCCCTGCTACCCGTGTAGCCACCTCCTGTGTGTAGTGGACACCTGACCTACTTAGGGGAACCCAAAACCCCACCACCCTATGGCGCAAGTCTGATTTCAATGTAGATTTTCTAAACGATTCTGATAGTAAAAATGATCTGGAAACTTTATTTGAATCCTTCTGTAATTCAATTTCCAACATGCATAGATAAAGTCAGTAGGGCCCTCAACTGATTAGTTCTGTGCTGCACTGTATAATCAGCAACATATGCTCTGTCTGATGATGATAAACTTTCAGGACAAATAAGGTAACGCCTCACTGAGCACATATATCTCAGTAAGAATAATCAATGACTTCATGACAAACATTTTTAACCGTCTAGTGGGAGCGGGTATGGGGTGCAATTTTTACATGTGTAAACAATAGTTGTCTTTATTTTACCAAGGTAAACATGTGTGAGTAAAATCACAGATCAGTCTTAGTTTAATTAAACAATGATAAAATAAACTTGCATTATATGAGCTAAATCATGGTTTAGTTAAACAAGAATAAAATAAACCTTTAATTATAGCACTCTACTGCCGCATACATGTGTCACCCCACAGTAATGATGCACTCAAAGAATTAAAACGCACAATTGGATTAGATCCCTGCCACCGCATATTTTATTACTAATTATCTCGTAGATAACTGCCTGATTGTGGGATTGTGCAGCTAGCTCGGAATCTTGGCGTTTGCTTGCATAGATCGTAAATTAATCACTAGAGGGATTAAAGTATCTTCAAAAGGAAAAGGAAAATGTATCTGTTGGCAAGAACCAGTAAAGATCCTGACGTAGTTGCTCCCTACAAAAACTACTAAAAATTACTAAGAAAAGTTATTAAAAATCAAGGAACATGGACATTGTATCAGAAATTAATAATTCAGACAATAGACTTAAGTTTACATGGAATGTAGTGAAATGAATGACAGGACAACCAGTCACAGAACAGGGTAACACCACTACTGATTTACATGGAAGAGCTATAAATGATCAGTCACAGATGGCATGTATGTTTCATTATAATTTCATGAATTCTGTAGAAAATATGGGACAAACAGACTGAAAGAAAAATCAAAGCAGTGCTTTGGAAAAGTAAATCAGATGATATTCAGTCATATGAATGTCTCACCTATTTCTCCTTCTGAAATTGAGGAAATTATATATTAGCTCAAAAATCAAAGCCCATCTGGATTTCAAGGTCTTTCCATCACAGCACTAAAGACTAACTCTAGACTTGTCTGAACAGGCCTCGAAGGCCCAACACTACTAAGCCAGTGCTATGTCATCCTCAACGTAAAGGCATCTTTGGATGCAGATATGGAGGTGCATGTGGTCAGCATAATACTCTCCTGGCTGTTGTCATTTTACGAGAGCAGAGCCGCTACTCTTCTGTCAAGTAGCTCCTCTATTTGCTTCACAAAGGCTGGGTGCATCTCGTTTGCCAACAGCGCTCAGCAGACCTGGATGATCATCCATCCAATTGCTAGCCAAGCACAACAGTGCTTAATTTCGGTGATCTGATGGAAACGGATGCTACCTCTGGTGCTAGGGCAGTGGTGCACTAGACTTAGCCCATATAATAAGTGCTGATTTATCTTAAATATGTAATGTATCACTAACTCAGAGCATTTTCCCAGAGAGATTGAAATATGGCATTGTTAAACTTCTCTATGAGAAAGGTGATAGGAGAAATATCAATAACTACTCACACATATTCCAAAATATTTAAAAAGGTGATGTATTCTAGAACGGTTTGCACTTAAGAAACAATAGTATCCCCCATAAACAACAGTCTGGATTTCAAAAAAGGTGTTCAAGTGGGAATGCCATTTAGACATTCAATCGACAAATTTTACTAGTATTAATTAACAAACAAGCAATGACAATGATGATGTTCGATTTGTGGGGCGCTCAACTGTGCGGTCATCAGTGCTCGTACAAAGTCCCAATTTTTACACATTCCAATCTAGCCACTGTCGCGAATGATGATGAATATGATGAAATGATGAGGACAACACAAACACGAAGTCCCTGGGCAGAGAAAATCCCCAACCTGGCCAGCAAAAAAGCAATGATTAATAGTTTCTATGATCTGTCTAAGGCACTTGACTGTGTGAATCACAATACTCTTGTAGACAAACTAAGGTTTTACGATACTGATGGCATAGCCAATCAATGGCTCAAGCCACATCTAATCAAAAGAATACAGAAAGTTGGCTTAATAATTCGCCAGTGTTAGCAGGGGATATTCTTCTAATTGGGGAGAGTTTGCTTATGGAGATCCAGAAAGCTCAATCTTATGACAACTATTGTGTCTTTTATATATAAACGATCTTCTGTCTAATATACAACAAGCAGAATTAGTTATTTTTGCACATGACACTAGTATTGTAATCCATCCAAACCAAAATACAGCAATACAATAAATGGTATATAATGATTTTAACCCCCTCCATGAACCATGGACCTTGCTGTTGGTGGGAAGGCTTGCGTGCCTCAGCGATACAGATAGCCGTACCGTAGGTGCAACCACAACGGAGGGGTATCTGTTGAGAGGCCAGACAAACGTGTGGTTCCTGAAGAGGGGCAGCAGCCTTTTCAGTAGTTGCAAGGGAAACAGTCTGGATGATTGACTGATCTGGCCTTGTAACAATAACCAAAACAGCCTTGCTGTGCTGGTACTGCGAACGGCTGAAAGCAAGGGGAAACTACAGCCGTAATTTTTCCCGAGGGCATGCAGCTTTACTGTATGATTAAATGATGATGGCGTCCTCTTGGGTAAAATATTCTGGAGGTAGAATAGTCCCCCATTCAGATCTCCGGGCAGGGACTACTCAAGAGGATGTCGTTATCAGGAGAAAGAAAACTGGCGTTCTACGGATCGGAACTTGGAATGTCAGATCCCTTAATCGGGCAGGTAGGTTAGAAAATTTAAAAAGGGAAATGGATAGGTTAAAGTTAGATATAGTGGGAATTAGTGAAGTTCGGTGGCAGGAGGAACAAGACTTCTGGTCAGGTGACTACAGGGTTATAAACACAAAATCAAATAAGGGTAATGCAGGAGTAGGTTTAATAATGAATAGGAAAATAGGAATGCGGGTAAGCTACTACAAACAGCATAGTGAACGCATTATTGTGGCCAAGATAGATACGAAGCCCACACCTACTACAGTAGTACAAGTTTATATGCCAACTAGCTCTGCAGATGACGAAGAAATTGAAGAAATGTATGATGAAATAAAAGAAATTATTCAGGTAGTGAAGGGAGGCGAAAATTTAATAATCATGGGTGACTGGAATTCGAGTGTAGGAAAAGGGAGAGAAGGAAACATAGTAGGTGAATATGGATTGGGACTAAGAAATGAAAGAGGAAGCCGCCTGGTAGAATTTTGCACAGAGCATAACTTAATCATAGCTAACACTTGGTTTAAGAATCATGAAAGAAGATTGTATACATGGAAGAACCCTGGAGTTACTAAAAGGTATCAGATAGATTATATAATGGTAAGACAGAGATTTAGGAACCAGGTTTTAAATTGTAAGACATTTCCAGGGGCAGATGTGGACTCTGACCACAATCTATTGGTTATGACCTGTAGATTAAAACTGAAGAAACTGCAAAAAGGTGGGAATTTAATGAGATGGGACCTGGATAAATTGAGAGAACCAGAGGTTGTACAGAGTTTCAGGGAGAGCATAAGGGAACAATTGACAGGAATGGGGGAAATAAATACAGTAGAAGAAGAATGGGTAGCTTTGAGGGATGAAGTAGTGAAGGCAGCAGAGGATCAAGTAGGTAAAAAGACGAGGTCTAGTAGAAATCCTTGGGTAACGGAGGAAATATTGAATTTAATTGATGAAAGGAGAAAATATAAAAATGCAGTAAATGAAGTAGGCAAAAAGGAATACAAACGTCTCAAAAATGACATCGACAGGAAGTGCAAAATGACTAAGCAGGGATGGCTAGAGGACAAATGTAAGGATGTAGAGGCTTATCTCACTAGGGGTAAGATAGATACTGCCTACAGGAAAATTAAAGAGACCTTTGGAGAGAAGAGAACCACTTGTATGAATATCAAGAGCTCAGATGGAAACCCAGTTCTAAGAAAGGAAGGGAAAGCAGAAAGATGGAAGGAGTATATAGAGGGTCTATACAAGGGCGATGTACTTGAGGACAATATTATGGAAATGGAAGAGGATGTAGATGAAGATGAAATGGGAGATACGATACTGCGTGAAGAGTTTGACAGAGCACTGAAAGACCTGAGACGAAACAAGGCCCCCGGAGTAGACAACATTCCATTGGAACTACTGACGGCCTTGGGAGAGCCAGTCCTGACAAAACTCTACCATCTGGTGAGCAAGATGTATGAAACAGGCGAAATACCCTCAGACTTCAAGAAGAATATAATAACTCCAATCCCAAAGAAAGCAGGTGTTGACAGATGTGAAAATTACCGAACTATCAGTTTAATAAGTCACAGCTGCAAAATACTAACACGAATTCTTTACAGACGAATGCAAAAACTAATAGAAGCCAACCTCCGGGAAGATCAATTTGGATTCCGTAGAAACACTGGAACACGTGAGGCAATACTGACCTTACGACTTATCTTAGAAGAAAGATTAAGGAAAGGCAAACCTACGTTTCTAGCATTTGTAGACTTAGAGAAAGCTTTTGACAATGTTGACTGGAATACTCTCTTTCAAATTCTAAAGCTGGCAGGGATAAATTACAGGGAGCGAAAGGCTATTTACAATTTGTACAGAAACCAGATGGCAGTTATAAGAGTCGAGGGACATGAAAGGGAAGCAGTGGTTGGAAAGGGAGTAAGACAGGGTTGTGGCCTCTCCCTGATGTTATTCAATCTGTATATAGAGCAAGCAGTAAAAGAAAAATTCGGAGTAGGTATTAAAATCCATGGAGAAGAAATAAAAACTTTGAGGTTCGCTGATGACATTGTAATTCTGTCAGAGACAGCAAAGGACTTGGAAGAGCAGTTGAATGGAATGGACAGTGTCTTGAAAGGAGGATATAAGATGAACATCAACAAAAGCAAAACGAGGATAATGGAATGTAGTCGAATTAAGTCGGGTGATGCTGAGGGAATTAGACTAGGAAATGAGACACTTAAAGTAGTAAAGGAGTTTTGCTATTTGGGGAGCAAAATAACTGATGATGGTCGAAGTAGAGAGGATATAAAATGTAGACTGGCAATGGCAAGGAAAGCGTTTCTGAAGAAGAGAAATTTGTTAACATCGAGTATAGATTTAAGTGTCAGGAAGTCATTTCTGAAAATATTTGTATGGAGTGTAGCCATGTATGGAAGTGAAACATGGACGATAAATAGTTTGGACAAGAAGAGAATAGAAGCTTTCGAAATGTGGTGCTACAGAAGAATACTGAAGATTAGATGGGTAGATCACATAACTAATGAGGAGGTATTGAATAGAAATGGGGAGAAGAGGAGTTTGTGGCACAACTTGACTAGAAGAAGGGATCGGTTGGTACGACATGTTCTGAGGCATCAAGGGATCACCAATTTACTACTCGAGGGCAACGTGGAGGGTAAAAATCGTAGAGGGAGACCAAGAGATGAATACACTAAGCAGATTCAGAAGGATGTAGGTTGCAGTAGGTACTTGGAGATGAAGAAGCTTGCACAGGATAGAGTAGCATGGAGAGCTGCATCAAACCAGTCTCAGGACTGAAGACCACAACAACAACAACAATGATTTTAAAAGTATTGTTGAGTGGTTTTCTGCGAATGGTCACACCCTTAATTTTAAAAAGACGCAATATATTCAGTTCTTCTCATCTAGACTTATTGCACGAATGATAAATATAGCATGTGGTGAGGAAATAATAACTGGAGTGGTAACTTGAAAAGTTTTAGGAGTTCATATTGATCTGAATTTTAACTGAAAAAACACTTTTGAGAACTCATAAAACATCTTAGTTCAGGCACATTTGCACTTTGAAACATTGCAAATCTTGAGGAGAGTCAAATCAGGAAGTTGACATTCTTTGCATATTCTCATTCAATAATGTTATCTGGAGTAATGTTCTTGGATAAGTAATATTGAAGAATGTCTTAACTGCTCAACAACGCCCTGTCAGAATACTATCTGGTGATCAGTCATGATCATCTTCTACACAACTGTTTAGGAAGTTGGTCATTCTGACTGCTGCATCACAGTGCATTTACACCCTCATGAGGTTTGTTTAAATAATCCACAGCAGCTCAAAAGGAACTATGATGTCCACACTTGCAACAACAGAAGAAAGAATGATGTTCATTATCCAACATTAAAGCTATATTTAGCATGAAAAGGGTTGCACATTGCTACTGCCAAAATATATGATCAAATATATAAAATATCTGACAGATAGGAAAGTTAAATTTCAGAACAAGCTAAAAAGGAACTCACTGACAACACCTTCTGTTCTGTAGAAGAATTTCTGTTCTTGTAATATGTAAAAGATGGTGGGTAAACAGTACTAATTCATCTTTGTATTTTAAAAAAAAACACTTTAAATAGTAGGCATGCAGCCATATTTAATGCGAAGATGTAACTTATAATTACATATCATTACGATTAAAGCCAATTCACACTGGCCATCAAGGCACCGTCACGTCAGGGTATAATCACACTGCCCATCACACCACAACACGTCAGTTCAATTCAGGTCATGAAATCTCAGCTCGTATGATTATCCTCAAATGCTTTTTTGCTGGAATTGCGGTCTTTGCAAGATGATTTTTGATTTTTTTACACATGAAGTGCACATACACAACGTGGTAGCTAATATAAGTGGATGCTGAAGCCCAAATTTGTATGAAAATGACATTCATCAGACTCAGATGGTTTGCAGCTTGCAGGGATAGCTTGTATATTAGAGAAGGAAATCAGAGGCGTGAAAGAAGAAAAAACAGAGTGTTGGTTCGAAAAATGTTATTATGGGGTATAGGAGGGAATTTCCACAGACTGTAGGAGCTCGAGGAAGAGGCCTCTGCATTTTATAAATATTTTAGAAAGTCAAAGTTCCAATTTTTTCATTCGTTATGTCATATTGTACACATAATTGTTAAAAGGAACACAGTGTTACGAGCTGCCATCACATCCCATGATAAATTAGCTTAAGATTAAATTCTGTTTCCAGTCCAGTGCAAATATTTGTGCAGTAGTCATATCTCTCAGTATCTTTTCCTTCAAGATTTGTGGATTTTCTTTAGATCTTTGGTTTTCGATAGTTCAAGTGCCTTATTTGTATTGCTACTGGAACCACATAAATATTGACCACTGATGCTAGCAAAACTGTTTCGCATGCAATCCAGAGAGCTACTTAACAATAAGTAAGCCTACCACAAACACAAATTTAAACAAATATTTCTAATATATTACTTGATGAATACTTCACAAAAAAGCATTTTGCCACTTTCCAGTGTCTGAAGGTTTCAGTCCATTTCTATATCAAACATTACCATTGTGTGACAACATGCAAATATATTTCACTTACTGATCAACCTGATTCTATCCAAGTAGTTTTTTCACTTCAAGTTGCAGCCATGTTTCAGTCAATTTCATTATAAAATATTAATTATAGTACAGGATGTATAAAAATCCACTTTATAAATGTAATAGAGCGCATGTAGTTCACTATGCTCATATTGTACAAATCAGACTGGTGCCTCAGTTAATCTTTTATTATTCAGTATTTAGAAAACGAATAACAAAATGAAACAACTTTCGACATATAACAAAAATAAAGACTAACAAAGACTTAGAATAAGATCTGATGCCAACTATGGTTCAAATGGCTCTGAGCACTATGGGACTTAACTGCTGAGGTCATCAGTCCCCTAGTACTTAGAACTACTTAAACCTAACTAACCTAAGGACATCACACACATCCATGCCCGAGGTAGGATTCGAACCTGTGACTGTAGCAGTCGTGCAGCAGTTTCAAATCTAACATGACAGTCTACTTAAAGAAGACAGTTTTTGATCAGTGTGTCCTACCAGTTTTAACATATGGGTGTGAAACTTGGACTTTAAATGAATTTTTCAAAAGGAAACTTAGAACTGCTCAGAGAGCTATGGAAAGATCAATGTAAGGTCTCACTAAGAAAGATCGACAGAAAAATGAAGACAGGAGTAAAAGATATAGAAGAGGTTAAGACTCTAAAATGGCAGTGGGCAGGACATATTGCATGAACAAAGGATGGAAGATGGACAACATTAATTTTAGAGTGGAGTCCCAGAGAAAAACAAAGACCACCAGGTAAACCACCTGATCGCTGGGATAAGGAACTCAGGAAACTTGCGGGCTTCAACTGGCAGAAGGCAGCAGCGGACAGAAAACTTAAAGAGGCTACATCTTGTGTAGATTGAATTAGCTGAACAATAAATGCCGAGCAGAGAAAATCTTAAGAAAATGGCAATAAAACACCACATTTTGTAATTACTGCCTCAGAAAGAATACCCAAGCTGGTATAAAAACACATAAACTAATAACCATTGATATAGCAGATCCAAACGATCTGTCAATATATCAATCATAATCTTCCTCAGTAATGCGCAAATAATTCATCATTAACTGACATTAACAAGAAACTAGCAGACAGGACACAAAATTAGTCACTCCTCATATCAGTATTAATCTCGTAAGCCTGAGAAAAGGTTTTAATGAAACCTTTGAAATGTAACAATTTTCAACGTGGACAACTCTTAATTAATGTCAATGCATTAGAAAGACTCTGTTAGGAAACTCACTGTATCAAGCATGCAGTGAATCAGTCTTACCCAAATAATCTTCATTACAACAAACACTTTGAAATGTGCCACCTTCAAGAATTCATAACAGGGAAATAACATAGGTGCATTAAAATGATTCTGTCAGATACTCGTCACCTTGAGTACTCCATGAATTGGACTTTGCAGAACAAGCATACACTAAAACAGTACCCTAAGAATTAAAAGACAAAATATATCTTCTCTTACTCTCTGTGTGGAGACAAGATGCCAAGTTTCTCTCACAATCACAACTTGTCCACACCAGATATTTCTCGTGGAAGCTACACTACAACTGACATGTCTTACTTTTCCGCTATAATGTGCACCCACTCGTAAAAGTTTGGAGGGTGATAGAGTGCCCCACCAAATAAGCTACATCAACTCAGCTAGGGCTAATGCATGTCTTCCAGTACAACCATCATATCCAATTCTTGGAGCTGTTCTGCCATACCACCAGGACTGATAAACAGCTTGGGCAAACGATTCCAGAGACCAGCAGTACAGGCACACTTCACAGCCCAGAGTCTGCTCAAGTTCACCATGACATCATTAACTGTCCAGCCCTGTTCAGACTGTCATACCCCACTCCGCCCATCACTGTGCCCTCTAGCACGCACCAGCGCCATGTGACCTCATCACACAATCAAGTGGAACAGACGACAACTCCATCCCTACAGAAGGGGGAAAATAGTAAATAGATGGCACCAGTGCTGACATGGAACACCAGACATGTAAGTTCCTGAATATATGAATTACCTTATTTTTGTTGTTCTTAAATGGTAATACCAAGACATATCCAATTTCCTTGTAAAAGTGGCCTATGAATTAATAAAGCTGCTACCACTACTACTAGTACTACAAATATTACTACTCTAACTAGGTAGAGGTCTTTGTCTCATGACACCTTTGTCAAAGTTATTCGACTGGATTTTCCCAGTAGATATTTACCTAAGCGAAGGAGAATTTAAAAAATTAGAAAGTAGGACTGCATTCTGTGCAGACTATATAAGTTACAACTAACAAGGAGAGGTCACCACTTTTTGAAACCACGTATATGGTTGTGTAGATTATGGTCCCATGTATCACACCATGCAGTCACAGTCATATAAAAATAATTATGGCACTCATTTTTACAGAAATGTAAATAAAACATGTGATGGGACTCATGCCCACTACTATCACCATACTGTCCAAGTAACTTTTAACACTACGTAACAGTGGGATTTCAAGGATCAACCTTGTTATTGCAGGTTTAGTCACCTAGTGGACCACAGGAAATTATGTTGTGTTGATTGTTCGCAAACAAAGACCAAACAGAGTAAATGATTACAGGTTGTGATATAGTACTACCTAGATGTAGAACTCTGAGATCAGAGCATGGGACTTAGTCGTGCCTGCAGATTCTTGTCTCTTACAAGTCCGGCCTGATGTAGTTAGGCAAAAAGAATTTCCACTGGTCTGTACATGAAATAGAATTCCTTTCTTATTTCTGGCTTTGAACTTCATATCAATAAGCGGTGTAATGGGCTCGTGTAAGAGTAGAATCGAAAAGAATTTAATTTTGTTTTCCCGTGACATTTCTTGGCAGCCACGTTGTAGCTACGCAAGAAACGAAATACGAGTAACTTTGGCCGTCATGTTCAGAGAGCTGGAGTTTGACATCCATATAGTATAGAGATCAGTGTGTAATACCTTGGACCGTAACGTACACAACTGTATATGATGTTTGAAAAAGTCAGTCTCACCCTTCGAGGCCAATGATGAGCCAGGGGCCACTTGGTCACTCATTAAGAGTCACCGTACAACAATCACCTCGCGGTGGCTACTACTCAACCACGATATTTTTGCACTTGGCCGTTATCAGAAACACGCGGTGACGTTACAGTAAACAACTACAGTTGTGTCGAAGAGCCGGCCTGGGTGGCCGAGCGGTTCTAGGCGCTACAGTCTGGAACCGCGCCACCGCTACGGACGCTGGTTCGAATCCTGCCTCGGGCATGGATGTGTGTGATGTCCTTAGGTTACTTAGGTTTAAGTAGTTCTACGTTCTAGGGGACTGATGACCTCAGAAGTTAAGTCCCATAGTGCTCAGAGCCATTTGAACCATTTTTTGTGTCGAAGGCAAACGTGTCGCACAGTCAATGCTTACAGGTCAGTATACTACAAACGCCGATTACGCTCTGGCCCACAACAAACAGATCGAAGCACCCACACTCCCACGCGCAATAATATGGTGATCGGCTAATACATTGTGCAGAGTTCTGTATTAGACCACTGATGTTAGTGGTGTCCCGACACAAAACATGTGCAGGCTGATGTAGACCGACTCCTACCGACTTCCGGCGATACAGAAATAAGTAGCCCTTGTTCATCTTTTTATGGACAGAAAACCTTTATAAGTAAGCATGCTTATCAACAGTTCCCGTCTCAATAACGTGTAATTGTCGCAAGAGTTAAGTTTATTAAATGTTGTCATATATTAACCATTGTAAATAAAAACGTTTGCAAATGTCAGCATTTGGTCACATGTTATTCGTATTAATCGAAAAATATTTGCGTTTTACTAAAATCTAACGAAAAGCGTTTCCACTTCGTTCTGTTCCGTACGGTGTACAAATAAATTTTAATTGGAGTTATAGCAGAACTTCGTTCGAAGCTTTTTGCGTTGTATGGTTAAAAAATATTATATAAATTTAGTTTTGAAACTTCTTACTGATACCGCAATTTTAGTCACATATTTCCTGTAAACAGGACACACTTATATTGATACATGTTGAATTCCTACAATAATATGGGACGTTGGATTGTGTCTGAACAACAAAATGTTCGGGAACAGAAGTCTCAAGCAGGGGACTACGTTCATATATTACGGGAATCCATTCTGCGTCTAGAGTGACAAATATTTCTTCATAGTATGTACATAACCCTGTATTTCAACTTGTTTTGGAAACACTCTGTTGTGCAAGACCTTTCCTGACGTCGTTGTGTAACAGTTACAACGCAAATGAACAGAAAACTCGCACTCTACCGCTCATTTCTTATTCATACTTACGTAGTTAAAAATAAAGTATGTTTCCATTTATAAACAGAAAAATGGATGGATGAATATGCTGTAATTGCAGTGTTAAGCGTGGAGATTGCTATCTTCTGGTTGCTGTTTGGGATTAAGTACGATGAAATACATGTCAATTTTGACCATAGACTACTATTCAGCTGTAATAAATATGATGCGTAATGGGTACACTATGGGAATAAAAAACAAGATTCGACTGTAGCAAAGGTGCCAAAAGAAGGCTGCCAACACATAATTTTACGAAATCTTTGTAGCATACGTATCTTTGCCTAAATGCAAGTGAGATTGTGTCATGTGTATGGTGTTACTGGTGCGGTGGAAAACGTATTAGTGGTTGTGGGTGGTTGGGTGTGTGAAATGTGGGAAGTTCGATGAAACATGAGAGACAAAAACGCGTAGAACGGTGTCCGATGATCTAGGAAAGTGGTTTCAAAATGGCCACAAACACAAATGCAACAGCAGAACAAAGCGAAGTTACGATGACAAAGTCGCCGCACAATCGCCAAGAACAGACACCAAATTTTGAGCCACTTGATAAATCATCGAGTAACACTTTGAAGGTACCTGTATTGTGTCTGTAAAAAAGAGTGTATATACGTTTTTCCTTGTGTATTCCTAATTGTAGTGCCACCTCAGGGATCTCAATTGCTGGAATCATGTAAATAAAAATTTAATAACTAACACTTAAATCGGTTAAATATTTTCGTATATCATACTACCTCCTCAGCTGCATTTTTCCAGAAAAGCGGATTTTTGTTTCAGATCTAGACAAAAGTGAACTGTTGATGTGGTCGTGTGTTTAAACGGATTTTTTTTTTTTTTTTTTTTTTTTTTAATCAGTTTGTTCTTGACAAATTATTCTCATGGTCGCCTGTAGGAACGTATATAAAAAGAGAATACTCACAGGGTTAAATATGTGTGAGAAGTACACACAAAGCCACAGTTGTTGACATGTTAATTCTGAACTGTTTGTAATGAGCACATGATAAACATGTTATTAAGTAAGAACTTCCATTATTATTTTATTTACTCATGAGGATGTAGATAGCTTTTAGGCTACATAAGGCGTATTCCTCTGTTGTATAGATACAATAATCCATATCTGTTGAAATACAGTTATTGTTGACCAGTACATAACTGCATATTTACATATTGGTACACGGAAAGACACTTTTCATTCAACATATGGAAGCTACAAGGCAAAATTTACTGTTAAGATTAATGATGGTTACTACTCGTACAAGCATTTACGAGTTACAATCGTTTATAGCTAGATTGAAACATCAGTTCCATTACTATTCAGTTATTCAACAGCAGTGTAGAATGGTTTTTCTTTTCAGTCAGTGTTCTATAACCTTTCGGATTTTTAAAGTTGTCCGCTGCCTCACCTCCCTCTGGTAATTTCTTAATGAGTTAATGCTGACAGTTTTATTAGAATGTGTTCCATATGGATGAACTGTAGTAATGCAGTAAGCATCCATTTTTAATCCCAGAAGTGAAATTAGGCCTTCTAAATTTCATCACAATGTTGATCCAGACTTGGTGTATGCACTTCGAAAATTTTTTATTCATCTGTGTAACAGTTACATTTTGCCCCTCACTCCCTCGGGCTTCTGCAATTTTAGCAGTTGAGGTATACATACATATTATACAAAAAGATTATATTAGATGTTCTTTTCATTCCAATTGATCTATAGTGTGGAGATCATCCAGGATATGGAACATGTCAAAAGAACAAGAATACACAAGAAATATTTACAAACAAATTTCAGCACACTACTATACCTTTCAGAACTCTCAGGTGATGGAAGTGGCATGACAGAAAAAAATATTCATTTATGAGATAATAAACACTTAATAGAAGAATCATTTTACAACATTTATTTACAGTTGATTATTGACCATGAAAAGTGCATTAAATTTGAAGTACATTTTGCTATGGTATTGGTCAATCTGATCCACAACCTTTTTCATCTTCACATCCATTGGCTATGCTAACTTGCAACTAATTTGTCATCATTCCCTTTTGCTCTCTGCCAATTATGTGTTCCTTCTTATCATTATTATTCTTTTCCCCTCAGTGAAATGTTAATGCTATGTTATCCAACATATAACCTTCTGTTTACTGAGAAAGTGCTATATATAAAATGCTGTGCACAACACCTGTTGTATATATGTAGAATCTGTTCATTGTAGTAATCATCATCTCAGTACTTTAACACTAGTTGGTGTCAAAATATTAGTTAATACACTTCCCAACTTTGATCAGATTTTCTTGATTGATACACAAGGACTTGGAAATGTAAGATTATAGAAACAGTTGCATAAAACATTTTTCACACAGATGTGTAGATTCAAAGTAAATATTGTATTTGTTAAAAAAGGAAAAAGGCTTGTTATTAAGACGGCCCAGTTAAAGGTTTTATGTGCAGTGTACTACTTAACATTTAAATTTCCAGTTTAGTTGACGCTGCGAACAATCGAAAAGGATTTGTGTGTAATAAGGAAAATATGGAATCCTTATTCGTAATTTTCTAAATTATTCCAATGTTGTCATTAATTTTTGTCGGTAAACATCTCCGCCTTTCCACTATATAGCTCCATTCACCCATCACAACCAAAGATATAGAAATGTCCACGTAGAATAAAAAAAGTCTCATTATATTTCACCTTATTAAGTCATTGGTTATTTCATTTTTATCCATTAGCCAAACATCATGTGTGTTATTTTGATGAATTGTGTCATATCAAGTGTACATAATCCATCAAGACTCTGCCATTCAGGCAACTTTTGTGTGTCATACTTATGTATCTTATTGATACCAGTGATTCTATTATATAGTTTTGCTTTAAAAATCTTGAGATTAAAGCTCATTTTTACCAGTGTTTGCTTTCAAATATGTTTTCCAGAAATGATTGTGGCTTGAGCAAACACAGTTTTCTTGTTTTTAACCCATATGTGTTTCAATGAAGTATCAGCATCATCAGTGGTTTCATTTTATTTTCCGTCAAATAATGAGTAAAAATGTGTGTGATACAGTTCTAGTATTATGGTTATTATGTTCATAGCTTTTTAACAAAATACATACTTTAATAATACATATTGATGTTCCTGAAGCTATCTATCTGCAGTACAGCAGATAATTTTTTTACAATTTATCATCTGCAGCTAATTTTCATTGTAGGCATAACATACTGTTCAATAGACATAATATGCTGTAAAGATATCCTAATTAATTGCGGATGAAAAATTGTTCAGTCAGTATAGCTTTAAATTGACAGTTCACCTGTGTGCAATATGGGGAAGTGGTTAAATCACTGAACATTAATTTCAAAGGACAAGAATTCAAAGTCCCATCCAGCCAACCATTTTTATTTACGTATTTTTTCTCTCTCCTGTAGTCATTCATTTGCCTTGCCTAAAAGACCTTCAACCTCATGCAAAAAAGGTAATTGCAGTTCTTTTTGCTGATGATGGTGATAACTAAATAAGTGTTACTGCAAAGGCATAGTGAGGGTGGGGGGATGTTTTCTACAATAATTGGGATATTTCAAGAGGCCTGAACATATTGTGAGTAGAATGTTGTGCCCTAAGCAGGGATGGCTAGAGGACAAATGTAAGGATGTAGAGGCTTGTCTCACTAGGGGTAAGATAGATACTGCCTACAGGAAAATTAAAGAGACCTTTGGAGAGAAGAGAACCACTTGTATGAATATCAAGAGCTCAGATGGCAACCCAGTTCTAAGCAAAGAAGGGAAGGCAGAAAGGTGGAAGGAGTATATAGAGGGTTTATACAAGGGCGATGTACTTGAGGACGGTATTATGGAAATGGAAGAGGATGTAGATGAAGATGAAATGGGAGATAAGATACTGTGTGAAGAGTTTGACAGAGCACTGAAAGACCTGAGTCGAAACAAGGCCCCGGGAGTAGACAACATTCCATTAGAACTACTGATGGCCTTGGGAGAGCCAGTCCTGACAAAACTCTACCATCTGGTGAGCAAGATGTATGAGACAGGCGAAATACCCACAGACTTCAAGAAGAATATAATAATTCCAATACCAAAGAAAGCAGGTGTTGACAGATGTGAAAATTACCGAACTATCAGTTTAATAAGTCACAGCTGCAAAATACTAATGCGAATTCTTTACAGACGAATGGAAAAACTGGTAGAAGCGGACCTCGGGGAAGATCAGTTTGGATTCCGTAGAAATGTTGGAACACGTGAGGCAATACTAACCTTACGACTTATCTTAGAAGAAAGATTAAGAAAAGGCAAACCTACTTTTCTAGCATTTGTAGACTTAGAGAAAGCTTTTGACAACGTTAACTGGAATACTCTCTTTCAAATTCTGAAGGTGGCAGGGGTAAAATACAGGGAGCGAAAGGCTATTTACAATTTGTACAGAAACCAGATGGCAGTTATAAGAGTCGAGGGGCATGAAAGGGAAGCAGTGGTTGGGAAAGGAGTGAGACAGGGTTGTAGCCTCTCCCTGATGTTATTCAATCTGTATATTGAGCAAGCAGTAAAGGAAACAAAAGAAAAATTCGGAGTAGGTATTAAAATTCATGGAGAAGAAGTAAAAACTTTGAGGTTCGCCGATGACATTGTAATTCTGTCAGAGACAGCAAAGGACTTGGAAGAGCAGTTGAACGGAATGGACAGTGTCTTGAAAGGAGGATATAAGATGAACATCAACAAAAGCAAAACGAGGATAATGGAATGTAGTCAAATTAAATCGGGTGATGCTGAGGGGATTAGATTAGGAAATGAGACACTTAAAGTAGTAAAGGAGTTTTGCTATTTAGGGAGTAAAATAAATGATGATGGTCGAAGTAGAGAGGATATAAAATGTAGACTGGCAATGGCAAGGAAAGCGTTTCTGAAGAAGAGAAATTTGTTAACATCGAGTATAGATTTAAGTGTCAGGAAGTCGTTTCTGAAAGTATTTGTGTGGAGTGTAGCCATGTATGGAAGTGAAACATGGACTATAACCAGTTTGGACAAGAAGAGAACAGAAGCTTTCGAAATGTGGTGCTACAGAAGAATGCTGAAGATAAGGTGGGTAGATCACGTAACTAATGAGGAGGTATTGAATAGGATTGGGGAGAAGAGAAGTTTGTGGCACAACTTGACTAGAAGAAGGGATCGGTTGGTAGGACATGTTTTGAGGCATCAAGGGATCACAAATTTAGCATTGGAGGGCAGTGTGGAGGGTAAAAATCGTAGAGGGTGACCAGGAGATCAATACACTAAGCAGATTCAGAAGGATGTAGGTTGCAGTAGGTACTGGGAGATGATGAAGCTTGCACAGGATAGAGTAGCATGGAGAGCTGCATCAAACCAGTCTCAGGACTAAAGACAACAACAACAACAACAAGATACAGTGGATAACAACCACTCTGTGCCTGTACAGGGGAAGAAAAAAAGGTTTTCTTAAAAGACTGGTGTTTAGCTGCAGGCTCGGTTATCGTTTCATGTTAGTGTCTAGTTTGGTAAGTGGAAGAGGGGTTGATTACTTGTTTTATTGGAATCTGTGGTGTGGTGAACTGTTGGTGGACTGAAAACTGGTTAATCACAGTGTAAGAAGTAAATGCTGTTGGGATGCTTAAGTGTAATTTTACATTTCTTAGCTGGCTTTGAAACAACTGGAGGTATTCGGAAAAGTTCAGAGCAATGTCACCTATGAGAAACTAGGGATGGTCATTACCTTTTATACTGTCTAGAACACAGCTTAACTGTTGTAAAACTTGTAAACAGCTACACACAGATGCCCATGATGTGTATGATTTTATAGCTTGAACTGTAGTGTCAAAGATATTGGAGGGAGACTTGCTTTGTGCTTGGGCAAACTATGTTGAGCCATATTTTTGTTTTGTAAAAAATCTTGATTGATGTAGAGTCATAAAGCTAACACATTTTCCTCTGGAAAGCGATTTGAATGTGAAACAACACTACTTGGCAGATGGTTCATTGAGCCATATTTTAACTATTTCTCTACCATTCCACTCATGAATAGCACATGGGAAAAAACAAACTTAATTGTATCAGTGAGAGCTCTTATTTCCATTATTTTATTACAACAGAAATTTCTCCTTATGTAAATTGGAGTCGGCAAAATATTATTGCATTTGCAGGAGAAATTTCATGAGTCATTCGTTGTGAAAAGGTCCTGCCACACCGAAAAATGCCCTTCTTTTAATAATTACCACCCCGACTTGTATTTCATATCCACGACACTCTCTTCCTTTTGTTTTTGCTATGATGCAAAACAAGCTGCCCTTTGAACTTTTTTGAGTCCTCTGAGACTCCAGTCTGTTGAGGATGACATACCATGGAGCAGTACTTCAGAAGAGCACCATCTCTAATGACTTTGTTGTTGATGGGATGTTAAACCCTGATCTTCCTTCCTTCCCTACTTCCAGTAGGGGATGAGAATGTGTGATGTAGGCAAGTCTTTAGTTTGCTTTCCCCCACAACATTTTCTGTGTGATCTTTCAAATACAAGTTGTTCGTAATTATCTCTAGGTATTCAGTTCAATTGACAGCCTTTAAATTTGAACGATTTATCATGTGTGATAAATGTAACAGATTCCTTTTAATACTCGTGTGTTTCACCTCACCCTTTTCCTTTCTTTAGAGTCAGCTGCCACCTTTCTTCACCATGCAAATATCTTGTCTAGATCATTTTGCAATTGGGTTTGACCTTCTGATGACCTTACTAGAGGGTAAACAGCATCATCATGTGTGAACAATGTAAGAGTGCTGTTCAGATTGTCTCCAGAATCATTTATTTATTTTAGGAAGAGTAGGAGAGCCTCTAACACTGTCTTGGAAATGCCAGTTATGACTTCTGTTTTACTTGACTTCTCTTGTACTTGATGACATCCTATCAGTTACTGGGAACTGTGATCTGACAGGATGAATTCAGTTGCACAACTGTGGTGATACACCATTAGGCATCCAATTTGATTAGATGCTACTAGCAAAGAGCAGTGTCAAAAGCCTTCTGGAAATCTAAAAACGTGTAATCAATTTGAAGTCCCCTATCAGTAGTGCTCATTACTTTGTATGAATAAAGAGGTAGTTGTGTTTCGCAAGAATGTTGTTTTCGTAATCTGTGCTGACAATGTCAATAGATCATTTTCTTCGGCCTTTTAGATGACTCACTACAGAAGTGCACAATTCAGTGTATAACTAGAGTGGCTATTGAAGTGTAGCTCTTGTTATAAATTCAATTAATTGACTTCATTATAGTGCTTTGGGTGTTTGGTAGTCACTTCTGCAGAGAATGTAGTAGAGCCTTAGGAGGTATTGATATTACTGCAGTACATTAATATTTTTATAGTTTGTAATGGAATGTTTTCATTTTGGTATCGTAAATGAAAGCACAACACCAGTTATGGTAATATCCATCTTAATCTAGTTGAAAACAAATGTTTCATATTGGTTGTATTGGAAACAATATACAGAGTGTGTTCAACTGACAGATGCAGTGGTGGTACTGCACCTTTCTCTACTAGTTTTCTGCTGTTTCTCTTCACCATTGTTTTGTTCTCAGTCTGTAGATTGGTTAGTAGGGGTCTCAATTTTAATTTCTCTCTGTGTGCGTCTTTTATGTTTCTTCACTTTGCAATATGTTATTAATTTAAGTCTTGTATTATGTGCTTTATCTGCTACAGCATTTGCCTTCTTGGGATTGTCTTGCTTTTTTCTATTATCTAACCTTTTAACTGGCAGTCACCATTGTATGTAATTTATTTCAGTCTGTATATTTACACACTTTGTTGAGGTATCATTGTCATTTAAATTCACTGATTTAGCCCCACTTTCTCTGCACAATTTGAAGTATTTTAATTTTGTATCAGCAGTTAATCATGGTAGTTACATTGTGATAGTCTCCATAGTTCTTGTTACTGTTGCTTCGGAGATCATGATTTCGTTTCTTGGTGTCCCCCCCCTTTTTTTTTGTTATAATGGTTAAGTGGAAAGGGAAAGAGATATATTTAAGCCCCAGAAGCTTGCTGCAAAATGGCACAAACAAAATTGTTTCTCATTTTGTCAAATGCAGATGAATAAAAACAGTCAGCTTTCATCCTTTCCGCTCCATCACCACGCGGCATTTGACGTTGCGGATGCTGTTTTGCACTCCAATGTTGAATCTGACTGTACTATGCATCAGTGCTGATAGTACTCCCCTCCAAGGAAGCCTACATTAACTCGGTGTCACTCTCTAGCAGTTGTATTGAGAAAAAAGTTGTAGTTATTAGGTTCGAGTTAGTAGGTGTGAAATGGCTAGTTCCTCATGCACAGTAATGTCTGAGGAAGAGATTTTAGAGAAATTATCTTAGTCAAAACAAGAATGACAATGTCTTTGATGATGGTAATATTCAATGAAACAGTCTGAGTGAAATGACAATGGAAATGGTCTACACTGGAAACTTCCAAAAGTATCGCACAGTGAAAAGTTTTGGAGTGTAGTGCATGTGTAAATATATTTGAATCAAAGTGCACTTTTTGTATTAATGTATACCCTAATTGGTGGCCAGTGGCCTCATTGTTTCCACAAAGAAACTCTCACAATTCTCTGTGGTGCATGCGCCACCAGGGTGGCTGCAATTTAAATAAGAGTGCCCGGAGACACCCTTTGTCTGCATTATGAAGTGCAAAGCAGAGTCTTGAGTCTTCAAATATCTCACAAGGTTATCTGTTGGAAGCTGAAAGGAAGATGTGGTCTTGTTTGTTAGTTAGCTTCCCCACGTAAACTTACTGCTTCCACTCCTAAATTTACGTGACATACCATAGTATCTTGTTTTGGTCGTGCATTAAATATGTTGTCTTTAAAACTCACATGGAAAATTAAGAGGATTTTCTGGCAAGAATGATAACTTGCAATATGCTTATAATGATTCCTGGAGTGACGAGATGTGACAACGTATTTCAGTGATGTAGTTGCAGTGAAACTGCCATGTCATTTTTAGTAACTATTGTAAGCATAATTTTTATTCTTTCAGGCCATATTTATTATGAAATTTTAAAGTTTCACTTTGTGGAATAAGGCATTCGACTGAGCCATTTTTTTGACCATCCTCTATATTTTCTGTCATTTCCTTTTATTTGTTGATTGACAAGAGATATAAAAGCTGGCAGATGCACAAACTTGTAGAAACTGGTACTACTACTTCAGCAAAAGAGGATTCATATTTTGAAAGTGTGGCTTTCCAGTCTCGTTGTGCTATTTGTGTTTTATTTTTATAACTGCATGAATTGAACTAGTGTTTAAGAATTAAAAATGTATGTTACAATCATGGTGTTATAGAATGAGATTTTCACTCTGCAGCGGAGTGTGCACTGATATGAAACTTCCTGGCAGATTAAAACTGTGTGCTGTACCGAGACTCGAACTTGGGACCTTTGCCTTTCGCGGGGAAGTGCTCTACCATCTGAGCTACCCAAGCACGATTCACGCCATGTCCTCACAGCTTTACGTCTGCCAGTTCCTCTTCTTCTACCTTCCAAACTTTACAGAAGCTCTCCTGCGAACCTTGCAAAACTAGCACTCCTGAAAGAAAAGATATTGCGGAAACATGGCTTAGCCTGGGGGATGGTTCCAGAATGAGATTTTCATTGTGCAGCGGAGTGTGCACTGATATGAATCGTATATCAGCACACACTTCGCTGCAGAGTGAAAATCTCATTCTGGAAATATCACCCAGGCTGTGGCTAAGCCATGTTTCCGCAATATCCTTTCTTTCAGGAGTGCTAGTTCTGCAAGGTTCGCAGGAGAGCTTCTGTGAAGTTTGGAAGGTAGGAGACTAGGTAGCCTACTGGCAGAAGTAAAGCTGTGAGGACAAGGCGTGAGTTGTGCTTGGGTAGCTCAGATGGTAGAGCACTTGCCCGCAAAAGGCAAAGGTACTGAGTTCGAGTCTCGGTCCGGCACGCAGTTTTAATCTGCCAGGAAGTTTCATGGTGTTGTATGTAAGGCTCAGTCTGTAGTAAATGGAGGTGATAAACACGCTTAGTCTCCGGAAGCATTGTATTGTAAACTACTGTGGCTGTCTAGAAATGAAATCTTGCCCTTGGGACTTACGTGAAGAGCTTGTGTGAGAGCCTAAATTAACTAAAATACAACTGAAATATAACACATTTGGTGCAGAAGTGAAATAGGGACAAACAGCGATGACAGCTGTCGGCAGATGTAAAGGTAGTGTAGGGCAGAATGCAGTTGATAATACTGCACTTGTGTAGTGCAGTTGCAGATAAAAATCTCTGAGCTAATGAGTAATTAGTTTCATGTGTTAAAATATCACCTATTGAGAACAGCATTGTTACCAGATTATACTGCTAGTCTTTTTTAACACATTTTTTAGGTCGCTCTCTTGCCCTTCTATCTGTTCAGTACAAATTTTGCAATTGCTTTTGAGCTAATTTCCCAATGAGCTAGATACTTGACATTTCAAAGATAGCTCTGAACTGATGACAGTGCAATAATGTGAGGGTGAGAACCACCTACCTTTTATAGGGTGAAAATAGGGTGACAAGGAACCATAACGGAGTTCCTGTAGGATGGCTGTGCTTAGCAGATTGCGCCACAACCCCTACAGACATACTGTGCATAAATTCCCTGCTGCAGAGTCTATGACAGTTCATTCAATCTATTGATGCAGCTGTATATCGCAGTGCAATTTCTAGCAAACTGGGAGCACATATGACTTAGAACCTGGAAAAAATTACTGTGACAGCAAGCCCCCTCCCTGCATCCCCCCCCCCCCCCCCCCCCCCACACACACACACACACAAAACATGCAGCCCTATGAGTTTGTGAGAATGTGAAAACCTGCAACAGTATCAACCAAACTTGGTGTACACCTGACTTATTTTACTACTATTTTTATTAACTCACTCTCATGTCTGTCAGTTGGGTAGAAATTTTGCTATTGGTTTTAAATTAACTTCCCAGTGAGTTGGACACTTGTAACTTTCAACATATTTCAGACTGGGATGACAATGCAATATTAAAGCAATTTTCTTGTGTGGTGTGTGGTGGAGGGTACATTGCATATTGCTGCCATTCTCCCTTTTTCCTGTCCCAGTTGTGAATGGTTTGCAGGATATAAACAGTTGCTGGAAGCCTACAATGTGAACTTGGACCATTCTAATTTTTATCTTCAGTCTTTTCACAAGATAGATATGAGAGGAAGGAGTATATTGGTAAAATAAGGTGAAGAGAAACTGAAATAAACCTGAAATTTACCAAGTCTTTGTTGTAATTTCATCAAGATGTTGGAAATTGATTGAAAAATTTTACATGGAAAAAATGGAAATAATTATTTATTTAAAATGTAATTTTTAATATGTTTTATATTGTATTAAATGGTATAAAATAATTTTCCGTAAAAAATTAACACTCACAAATTGTCAGAACTAACTGTAAGGGTTAGGATTCTGTATGAGACTACGCAAAATTATTTTATACCATTTAATCTGCTATAAAACATGTCATATTAAAAATTAATTTTTATTTAAATAATTATCTATTAGATCTATTTGTTAACTTTAGCCATTGAGATGAAAAGTTTGAACTTCCAGAAGAGGCTATTTTTGTTTCCTTTAAGATTCAGTAATTATTTGCATTTTGGGATCAGGTGAAGTCTGTGACGCCTGCTTGCATTATTTACTCTAGCAGAGTAACTAAAAGTGCATTCTCTCTGTGCTGCCCTTTTTGATGATGATCACTAGGGATCATTGTCTCTGTGATGGATGACATTTCATAGCTTTCGGATACCTGCTACAGTTTTATTGGTAATGCTTCCAGACTTGAAACATGTACATTTTTAAGAAATGAATTTGATAATTTTGGGTGCCATAGCTGATACTTCAAAGGCAAAAGTCATTGGTCTAGTCTTGCTAGTGAATGGGTAGGTTGCAATATTTTGAGACATTAATAGATCCTGAAGTTGTTTGCCCTATGAAAAGCCAAAGATTACAGTCAAGAGTGCACAAACTTAGTTTACCGGTACAAAATTGCTGCCCAGATAATATTTTAAACAGACCTTACGCCGTCAGCAGCACAGTCATTGATGTTTTAAGGAGAGATTGAAAGCAACATACAGAAATCACAGTGGTCATCATAAATGAATCCATCTGGCAGGGGGTAGAACATTTCATTTTAATGGAATAAGAACGAAGCTGAACTGAGGTGTTACACCATGGTGTAAAATGGTGGTGGATGTGATGTGCTGAGAGATTGATGGTGACATTGAGTGTCTTGCAGTGATACCCTTTGTAACTTTGCTGTTTCTGTCTGCCCCACATGACCATCTTCATTGCTGTCTGGAGGTAATGTAGAATAATCAACCTGTTCTACATCTACATCTACATTCATACTCCGCAAGCCACCCAACGGTGTGTGGCGGAGGGCACTTAACGTGCCACTGGCATTACCTCCCTTTCCTGTTCCAGTCGCGTATGGTTCGCGGGAAGAACGACTGTCTGAAAGCCTCCGTGCGCGCTCTAATCTCTCTAATTTTACATTCGTGATCTCCTCGGGAGGTATAAGTAGGGGGAAGCAATATACTCGATACCTCATCCAGAAACGCACCCTCTCGAAACCTGGCGAGCAAGCTACACCGCGATGCAGAGCGCCTCTCTTGCAGAGTCTGCCACTTGAGTTTATTAAACATCTCCGTAACGCTATCACGGTTACCAAATAACCCTGTGACGAAACGCGCCGCTCTTCTTTGGATCTTCTCTATCTCCTCCGTCAACCCGATCTGGTACGGATCCCACACTGATGAGCAATACTCAAGTATAGGTCGAACGAGTGTTTTGTAAGCCACCTCCTTTGTTGCTGGACTACATTTTCTAAGCACTCTCCCAATGAATCTCAACCTGGTACCCGCCTTACCAACAATTAATTTTATATGATCATTCCACTTCAAATCGTTCCGCACGCATACTCCCAGATATTTTACAGAAGTAACTGCTACCAGTGTTTGTTCCGCTATCATATAATCATACAATAAAGGATCCTTCTTTCTATGTATTCGCAATACATTACATTTGTCTATGTTAAGGGACAGTTGCCACTCCCTGCACCAAGTGCCTATCCGCTGCAGATCTTCCTGCATTTCGCTACAATTTTCTAATGCTGCAACTTCTCTGTATACTACAGCATCATCCGCGAAAAGCCGCATGGAACTTCCGACACTATCTACTAGGTCATTTATATATATTGTGAAAAGCAATGGTCCCATAACACTCCCCTGTGGCACGCCAGAGGTTACCTTAACGTCTGTAGACGTCTCTCCATTGATAACAACATGCTGTGTTCTGTTTGCTAAAAAATCTTCAATCCAGCCACACAGCTGGTCTGATATTCCGTAGGCTCTTACTTTGTTTATCAGGCGACAGTGCGGAACTGTATCGAACGCCTTCCGGAAGTCAAGAAAAATAGCATCTACCTGGGAGCCTGTATCTAATATTTTCTGGGTCTCATGAACAAATAACGCGAGTTGGGTCTCACACGATCGCTGTTTCCGGAATCCATGTTGATTCCTACATAGTAGATTGTGGGTTTCCAAAAACGACATGATACTCGAGCAAAAAACATGTTCTAAAATTCTACAACAGATCGACGTCAGAGATATAGGTCTATAGTTTTGCGCATCTGCTCGACGACCCTTCTTGAAGACTGGGACTACCTGTGCTCTTTTCCAATCATTTGGAACCCTCCGTTCCTCTAGAGACTTGCGGTACACGGCTGTTAGAAGGGGGGGAAAGTTCTTTCGCGTACTCTGTGTAGAATCGAATTGGTATCCCGTCAGGTCCAGTGGACTTTCCTCTGTTGAGTGATTCCAGTTGCTTTTATATTCCTTGGACACTTATTTCGATGTCAGCCATTTTTTCGTTTGTGCGAGGATTTAGAGAAGGAACTGCAGTGCGGTCTTCCTCTGTGAAACAGCTTTGGAAAAAGGTGTTTAGTATTTCAGCTTTACGCGTGTCATCCTCTGTTTCAATGCCATCATCATCCCGGAGTGTCTGGATATGCTGTTTCGAGCCACTTACTGATTTAACGTAAGACCAGAACTTCCTAGGATTTTCTGTCAAGTCTGTACATAGAATTTTACTTTCGAATTCACTGAACGCTTCTCGCATAGCCCTCCTTACGCTAACTTTGACATCGCTTAGCTTCTGTTTGTCTGAGAGGTTTTGGCTGCGTTTAAACTTGGAGTGAAGCTCTCTTTGCTTTCGCAGTAGTTTCCTAACTTTGTTGTTGTACCACGGTGGGTTTTTCCCGTCCCTCACAGTTTTACTCGGCACGTACCTGTCTAAAACGCATTTTACGATTGCCTTGAACTTTTTCCATAAACACTCAACATTGTCAGTGTCGGAACAGAAATTTTCGTTTTGATCTGTTAGGTGGTCTGAAATCTGCCTTCTATTACTAGAGATAACCAAAAAATTGTTCAAATGACTCTGAGCACTATGCCACTTAACTTCTCAGGTCATCAGTCACCTAGAACTTAGAACTAATTAAACCTAACTAACCTAAGGACATCACACACATCCATGCGCAAGGCAGGATTCGAACCTGCAACCGTAGCAGTCGCTCGGCTCCAGACTGTAGTGCCTAGAATCGCACGACCACTCCGGCCAGCCAAGATAACAAATCTCCTTGTTAACTAGTGCTGTGCCAATGCTGTATTGAGCATTTGTCTTTCCCATCAAGTGTAATAATTCCTATTGATTCATTGAAGAGAAAGTCTGTCTGTTGCCGTCTTGGGTTGAATTTTTTCTTTCAGTATCATATTGTAATTATATAGATTGCTTGTAGAGTTGTTGTCCTAACCATAATTTGTTGCTTTTCCTTTTTGCGAAGAAAATAATTTAGTCATTTAGTATTCTGCTGTGCAATAGACAGTTGGGGTAGGGACATGGGTACAATTACCTATTCTAAAAATGGTCTGCAAATAGTAATTTAAAATTCATCTAATTAGAAATAGATGTCTGTCCTTTTTATGACAAACAAGGAACAGGTGCAAAAAATTTATGTGAGGGGCCATTCCATACCAAGAAGTCCAGGAAAAAAAAATTGCTTTTTTGTCCTTCCTCGAAAAATTTTGTATTTACTGGGTGAATTCCCTAATGTTTAGTGAACACACAAAAATTTTTAAATTATTTTTTGTTTGTCATTTAGAAATGGTGGCCAGTTTTGTTTCAAGCCTAAAGCAATTTTTTGCATTTGCAAGCAGCTGCAGTTTTTTGAGTTATTCAGTAATTGGTTTGCCGTAGGCTTTTCAAATAAAAAGAATTTAATTGAACACACTCTGGCCTACAAATTAAAACCATTATCACCTAACTGAATGTATTTCTTATATTTTTAATAGCTCAAGTCCATCTAATCTAATCATTGTCTGGAAATTTAAAAAAAAAATCATTTTTTTTTTACCACCAGTTTTCAAAGGAATAGTAAATTGTGAGCCTCAGTATTTTTTGTGCTTTTATGCTGTATAGTATAGTTCCTTTTTATAGAGTACCAATGATGATAAGCTTATACTTAAAAAATACACATTTTAAAAAACAGATTTTTGAAGTTGTCATTTTTTTCTGCAGTATCTTTGTTAGAGGACCTAATAAAAACCTGAGAATTGCAGACGTAATAAACATTTATGATATCAAACATCAGTATAAATTTCAACTCTCAAATACAACTAGAAGTTATGAAAAAAAAATTTCAAATGTGAGTCAGAAATACATTTAACATTCGTGATATTAAGGCTGATGGAAAAAGTCAATTACATAATTTAAACACATTAAATTAAAGGAAGAAATGATTATTTGCCGAAAGTTTCAGCAGGCTAGGACACAGCATCTGCAAGTTTGTACTGTAATGGTGATCTAGATAAAGAATTTTGTGTCTCACCAGGAACTATATAAGAAAAGTTAGTCATTGTGCCATATCCTAGGTGTGTTGCTTGCTATTAAATTAAAGAAAAAACCAAAGTGAAGAAAAAAAAAGCTTATGCCATGAATGCAATAATTGAGAAAGTGGCAACTCTTGTGAGAATGAATTTGGAAGTTTCATTTCAAAAGGAAATTTGCACTAAACTAGATAAGAGTTCTACAAATGCACCACCTGAACGTGATGATTTGCTATGTGGCAGAAACTAAATGCCGTATTTCAAATAAAGAGGACAAAATGAAGATTATCTATTGCTAAGTTCTTGAAGTCAAGCAAAAGTTAATGATGAATTTAATGTGTCAGAATGTTTGGTTAAACTAACAAGACAGTCAGTAAAAGAATGACTCATTTTACCGGCATTACAAAGAAAAGTTCATCTAATTTGATAGCCGAAAACACAGTTGTAAAAGTTATTAGGTTTTATGAAGATGACAACAGCCGTTTGATGCCGTGCAGAAAAGATTTGTGAAAGGAAAGAGTAGTAAATTTCAAAGAAAAAAGTTTAATATTGTGTTAATTAAATTAAATGTTCACTGAATTTGAGAGGGAAATCCTGGACATTAAAATTGGAAGGTCAGTATTTTGTGGGTTGAGACCAAAATAGTGTACTATTGCAGGGGCATCTGGCACCCATAACACATGCGTTTGTTTGTATCACCTGAGTGCAAAGTTAATGATAAATGAGGCCAATCTGAGACTTGACCATAAAGATCTTAAGCTTTACTTGACATGTTTGAAGAATTGGAAGAAGATGAGTAGATGCCTGACAATATAGAATACAGTGGGTGACCCAAGACAGAACAGAAATGGTGACAGTCATAAAACCATGAGAAGAGTTTTTTTGAAGTGTTGGTAGCTAACCTTGAAAATCTGTAAATTCATCAAGTTATTGCCAGAGCTCAAAGTAAATTTATGAAAGATCTTGGCAATTGATGGATGCTTAGTTCCAGTCGACTTCTGTGAAAAGTATTCCTTTGTTGTTCAAGACATAGTTCAGGGTTACCACTGGGTAAACAAATAGGCCACAGTTCATCCATCTGTGTTCTGCTATAAAGATCGAGATAAACCAGAGTCACAGTTTTTGTGTCATAAGTGGCCACTTTGAACAGAACACAACACTACACTACAGCAGAACACACTTTTCAACTGCAGTTAACAAACTACATAAAACTGCACCCCCCTTTCATGAAAAAACTGACCTACTGCTCTGATGGTGCTGCAAACCAGTGAAATAAAATAAACCATACCATCTCCTTTCACAAAAAAACATTTTGGACTTGGTGTAGAATGGCACTTTTTCACATCATGGCATGGGAAGGTGGTGTGTGATGGCGTCGGGGGCACAACAAAGCGAGCTGTCGCAAGTAGTTGTCTGCGATAGACCTATGGAAACAGGTAAAAGGTATTACCTATGTTTTTCTAAAATGTGAGAAAATACAAGAACTCTACAGCAATGTCTTGGAGGGAAGGCTCAACACTCGTCACAAGAGTAAAGGCACTTCATCTTTTCATTGTTGTATACCCCAGTCTCACAACTTGCTCAAATTGTAATTTCATATCAACATGCCAATAGTGTGTCTCCTCAGTGTGGAAAACTAGTACCACTGACACCTTTGTCTTTACATTGTGGCTTGTGTTTATAAAGAACAGTTTTGGATTGCCGAATTTGATAGAGTTGGTTGTGAAAACCATGATGTGCATGTTACATTTTACCACCCACCAGGACCAAAGATATTGCTTAAAAATTTGAGAAGGATCAACTTTGGGTTGAAGCTCTCTCTCTCTCTCTCTCTCTCTCTCTCTCTCTCTCTCTCTCTCTCTTTCTCCCCCTCCCCCCTGGAATTAACAACTGTGACTGGGCTAAATTTTAACCTAACGTCCAAATTAAGTGAAGAAATTTCTCAGATGTTCAATGAACAACATAGTAAATACAAATAAGATGAGAACAATATAATGTAATTAGTTGGCTCATTTTCAGTATAAAAATAACAAATAATCATAGATATGTTTAAATTAGGTAATTGATATACTTTATACCATTAGCCTATATATTGTGGATGCTAAAAAACTTTTTTTAATCATATCAGTAATTTTTCATAACTTCCAAGTGAATCTCAAAATTGAAATTTGTACTGAAGTTTGCTATTGTAAAGGTTTTTTAAGTGTGTAATTTCCATATTTTTGTCTGGACCCCTGACAAAGATATTGCAGACCAAAAAAGGAAAAAATTAAAACATCCATTTTTTAAAATTGCGTATTTTCAAAGTGTAAGCTTCTCAGCATTGATATTTTATAGAAAGTAACTGTGCTATATAGTATAATAGCACAAAAATATTGAGGCTGAGAAATTTTTCTTTATTTGGAAAACTAGTATCAAAAATTGAATTTTTTTCATTTGTGACCATTAACTTTGAGCTACTAAAAATGTTAAGAAATGCATTCAGCTAGGTGGTTTTAATTTGTAGGCCACAGTTGCTGAACTAAATGCTTTTTATTTGAAAGTCCCAGGGCAACCCATTACTGAATAATTGAAGGAAAAAGAAAAAGAAACCCTCAAGTGGTATGATGTGACCCTCAGTTGTAATACTCTCTTTAATATGACACAGATTACAGCACATACTATCCCATTCTTTTATGTTCTTTATTGTTCCCTATGCCTTGTAATCTCCCTTGTTTTCTGTTCCTTTCATTCTGTACTTACTGCATTCCCATGATGATACTGTTTACATTGCCATGTTCTGACAATTACTTGCCCCTTTTATTTCTTTATTTTCTGTGCTTGATTCCCAATCTCACCACTCACCCAGCTCTTTACTCATATTAATCTAAACTTTATCATTATTATCTACAATTTTATACAGTAGAAACTTGTCATCATGCCATTGAAATATGCTTCATTCTACGTACGTGAGGTTTATGGACAGTTTTATACTGTTATAACGTTCAAGATTTGTAACTACTCAAGATTGTCCTGATCTATTACTGCCATCTGTGCTTCTAAGTCTTGTTAATAAAGTGCATAAAATATGTGAAATTTGATCTGAGCTTGGTGCTTACAGGTTTTTCCCCTTCCCTCGGGCTATCAGGGAGTGGAATGGAAGGGATGAGATGTAGTAAAAGTACCAGACTCTTTCTTCCACACATTTCACTGTGAGTTGTGGAGTATTACTGTAGTTGTAGTGTGACCTAAGTTTCTCATGATCTTATTGTGGGAAAAATTCAATTGTACCTTGACAGAATTCAGGTCTTAGCACTATAAGCAAAGGGTGTGTTAGTTATAATTCTTATTACCAGAAGATTTCTTCACTTAAGAGGTTGTGCGCTCAAGTTAAAATATTTGGACATAACTTATCAACCTGAGAGACACATCATGTAGAATTACTGATAACAAAGATGGACACTAGGTAATGGACATATGATTGTAATGATAATACATTTGTAAATATAAAAAACTTTAGGAAAATAATTATTGTACTTACAACAGTCCAGTTTAACGTAGGTTAAATGCTGAAGTCTGTATGTAAACAAGGTACAGTAGAGTCCCGTTAATCCAAACTAATTGGGACCGGACCTTGTTCGGATTACCGATTTGTTCATATTAGCCGGAATTATGGTAACGAGTATCTAGAATGAAGTATACCAAGCATATAAGTAGGTACATCATTGTAACAAATGGGAACAAGTGTGGGAACAATGGCTCACTCTCACTCCCTGCCCTTGTTGTTGTGCATTGTTGAGATCTTTGTAGTACCTGAGGTCAGTGCACTGCCAGTTGACTCGCAAAGCACTTGGTTATGTTAATTATCGATCGCTGGCACTCATAGTTGTATTGTATTCGTTCAGGTGTAGTGGTGTACGTATTTTCGTCATGAGTAAGCAGAAACATACAACGTTTACTCTCAAAGAAAAACTTAATGCTTTGAAGTGGATAGACAATGGTGAGAATGTATCTAAACTGTCAACGGAACTGGGTGTTGTTAAAGCAACCATTTGTGATTGGAAGAAGAACCGAGTGAAACAGTTCCAGTACGATAAAGTGGATGAAGCTCTTTTCCTTTGGTTTATGCAGGATAGAGAAAGGGGAAATGGTGATGAGTCTTTTAGTGAAAGTACGGGTTGGTTGTACAGATTCAAAAAACGTCATGGAATCAGTCAGCTAACAATTACTGGAGAGAAGCTTTCTTCTGACCATGATGCAATGAAGGAATACTTGAGTGAGTGTGAAAAAATGATAAGAGAGGGAAATTATTCTGCCCAACAAATTTATAATGCTGACGAGACTCGCCTTAATTTTAGGGCATTGCCCAAAAAATAGCCTGGCATCAAAAGCAAAAAACTATGCTCCTAGTTTCAAAATGTACAAGGATCGTGTGGCTTTATTAGCGTGCAGCAACACTGCTGGTAATCACAAGCTGCCTTTAATGCTGATCGGCAAATCTGCTAGGTCCAGAGCTTTTAAAAACTGCAACATGAAGTCCTTGCAGGTATATTATCGCAACCAGAAAAAAGCATGGATGGATGGTACGCTGTTCAAAGAATGGTTCCATGGCCAGTTTGTTCCCTTTGTTGGACAGTTTTCTAAGGAAAATCATTTGTCTCCCCGTGAAATCCTTTTGATTGATAACGCATCATCTCACACCAGCACTGAGGAATTATGTGATGGAGAAAATATGGCAAAATTTTTGCCACCGAATGTTACACCACTTCTACAGCTGATGGACCAGGGTGTATTGCAAACATTAAAACTGATTTACAGAAAAAAATTTTTAAGACTGCTGATCCAAGATGATAGCATTCCTTTAGTGGACATAATAAAAAAGACCAATGTGAAGGATGTTGTTTATTGGGCCATTGAGGCATGGCAGAATATTTCAGAAAATACTCTGAGAAAATTGCGGAGAAAACTGTGGATATCTGTTGAATTTCAGGACATCCTAGTTGAAAATGAAGAGGAAAATCTACTACAAATGATACAAACAATCCCTGGATGTGAAGAAGCTAGTGAAGGAGACATAAATGAGTGGATGGCAGTGGATGGGGTATGTGTGGAGAACATTACTGACACTGATTTAGTAGCTGCTGTGATTCAAGACCCGGAGGAAGTGGACTGCTATGACGGAAGTGACACTGAGTGTGAAAGCTACACACAGTGACGCAACAGAAGCCCTTGACCTCATGCTACATTATTTGGAGCAACAGCCTACTGCTACACCTGCTGATTTGATGTTTGAGACGATGGTGCAACTATGCGTCATATAACAGACTGTCTTCATTATGCCAAAAAACAATGACTGAGTTTTTGTCATCTAAAAAGTAGGGATAAAATGTCCGCTGTATTTTAGTAAGTTTGACAGCTTTTCTTGCATTGTTATGCATTGTTTAAACCTAATGTTTTCTTGCCAATTTTTATAATATTGGTTTACTGCATTGTGTAAATTAAAATAGTGTGTATATACAGCAGTTTACTGCACAGTTTTCCATTCTTAGATTAACATTTTTCATGTTCGGATTAACCAAACGTTCGCATTAGTGGGACTCTGCTGTATTTGTCTTCTACCATTCAATTAGTTTGGAATGGCTATCAAATTTTATTGACCTTTACATAACCCATGTGAAGATACAAATACACTGTGCAATACAATTAAAGGGTCACATTTTTGAAACCCTGTAATTCTCTCCCATTGTGACAGAGAAGTTTGAATTTTACCTCATAGGTGCTAGGTGCTTACAACCTTCCTCAGTAATGGTGCAGAAGTGGGTGGTGCCTTGCGACATCACCTTTCATCGATGCTTCAGACAGCATGTTGTCAACATGTGGGAAGAAAGAAAAGTTCAGAGCTCAGAAGTTAAAGTGATGTGTACTGTGGGTGTGTCACCCAGTGGGAAATTAGTCACACCTCCTCTTACCCACATTTCACCCCCTTCTTTTAAATGCCTCTGTGATGGTGATCAGAACCATGATGCCCAGCATAGAAATCACATGATTTTCTAATGGGTGGTTGCGGAAAACTTTTCAGGCGCACCACTGCTCAGAATCAACACGAAGAGACCCCAGGAGTTGGCATAAGCGGTGTGAGTGAAACCACCACTACCCTTAGGGCAGTGATTCTCATACATTTCTTGGCTGAAAACATCAGTCCACAGTGTGGTGAGCGACAGGACGATGTTTTTGACAACTTTTGACACTGCTCACATCCCCTGGACAATTCACACCTCTCTAACAAGGTGAATTGCTCAGAGGGTGCCAACAGTGTTGAACTTTGTCAAGATCATTGTCCTGTTGCTCATCACACTTTGAACTGTAGTTTCTGACTGTGAACTGTATGGGAATCAACACCTCTGCGGAAGTGGTGGTTTCTTTGACACCCTATATGCTTCGTCTTGAGGCTTTTCTTTTTGTTTCTGAGTGTCCACCTCTGCGGAAGTGGTGGTTTCTTTGACACCCTATATGCTTCGTCTTGAGGCTTTTCTTTTTGTTTCTGAGTGTCAGTGTGTTTATAAGAAATCTGTGTGATTTCAATGCTGGGTGTCGCTGTTCTGACCTCTATTGCAGAGGCTTCGAAAGAAGGCATGAAATATGGGTAAGGGGGTGTGATGACCTTACCATGTGTGTGACATCCTCAGTGACATTGGACAGAAGCGTGGTGAAATTTGGTGCCAACGTGACATCATTCAGCCACCTTGCTCATCATATGCACTTCTGAGCTGTGGCCTTTTTTTTTTTTTTTTTTTTTTTTTTTCGCGTGTGTTGACACCTTCACTGAGTGCAAAAGTTATGTTGCAGAGCCTTATAGAGAGAGATTTTAGGCACCTTTGAGCTATATTTCAAAACTTCTTTGTCATGATTTGGAGACAATTACAAGAGTTCAAAAAAGTGACCCTTTAAACGTGTTGCAAGGTGTAAATTGAAGAAAGCAAATGTTGTGCTTCGAAAACAATGCAATAAGATGAACCAATGAGGGGGTTCCAGGGGTGTTGTATGTATGTCAGATGTTAAATCTTATTGAACAAATATCAAGAACAAAATGGTGATAGCCGGGATGAATTATTAATTTGATGACACTTTACCTTCAGCCAAAGGATCATGATGTAAGGAAATTTAAAGTCTTGAATAGCACAAGAATAAGAAACCGGAGGAGGAGAACAGCAAATTTCATTTTACTTTCTTTTTTGTGCTACAGGACATTATGAAATACTTTTAATTTAGCAGTTATGAGAATGACTCTTACAAAGATGTTTTGTAGTCTGCTAGATAATCAGCATCTCACTTCAGAGAATATTTAATGACAAAACTTGAACACATTGGAATAAAGTATTTCACCTGTGTTAACTCTGTGATAGCAACCTGTGGTTGCATTTCATTTAAGAGAACAGAATTTGACGACACTGACATGCATTAGCTGAGAATTTAGTGCAAAGTTTGAAAGAAAGTGGCAGATGGTGCATGCAGTTGTACAAACGGCTATCCATAATCTCTTTATTTCCACAAGAGTTGTATAATAGTAACTTCAAAAATTCCTGAAAAAGGCATTGGCTACTGCTCGGATCTAAGACGACATAAAACCAGTTGATTCCAGTTGCACTGTCTGTGATGGAATTGGGTAACCTGCATATGTGAATCTGTAACAATAATGAGTGCTGTGGGATGATTCACTTCCTTGTGAGAACAAAGGATCTTTGCAAGTTAGAGAACATAAAAAAGTGCAATTTGAAGTTAAGAAATATGTCCAACTGTCCTTTACTTAGCAAATGAAAAGGCACTAAAAAGACTCTTATTCCCAGGCAATCTGTATCTTCCAAAGACTCATTTTGGAGTCATCCACTCCAGTTGAAGTGTGATCATATGCTGGAGAGATTAGGTGAGGTTACAGATACACAGCCAGAGCACTTAATATATGTTGGTACAGGTTTACTGTGTTAAGCACTGATCATTTGTATTCACTGACATGACATTTTATTAGCCGCTCAACTTCATTGAAAAGACCAGCCTGGAGGGAAGTGACACTGGAGGGAAGTGCACTTCTTTCTTGAGGTTCTACTTGTGGGTAGCATATGGAAGGTGTTCAAAGTGTTCAGCCTGAGTCCAGTTACATTCATTACATAATTTGAGGAGTGATAAACAGAATCTTTCAAACATTTCAGGTTTATGTTTAATTTCTTGATATGTAGTTAATTCCCCTTTTCTATTAGTTGAATTTCCCTTTGTGTTAACATTGACATAGATCAACACAAAGAAAATTTGTACAGACTTTCACAGCACTGAACCACTATTTCGAATTGTGGAGGTAGATGCTGTGAGAAACAGCTGGCCTCAGTTTTCATCCTGCCTGTGTCGGTTAACACTTCCCAGACTGCATCCCCAAGGAAGTGGACAAATATGTCCCAGAATGTACTAAATTCAGTTTCAAAAATTCTTACAATCATTGATATACAATTTACCCTGATTTGCCTGTCACTTTAAGTGAATGTTAGTGTAGTTCCTCTAACAAAGTCATGTCCAAATAAGCCCCTTGTTGTCAGCTATATTTTTGTTCTTATGCGTACTAAACAAATAAGAGTATGTGTTATGAATTCATAGGCCTTTTTAGCAAAATAATTAGTGATACTCTTCTCGAGTTTGGAGCCAGATTTTCAAGTCAAGGTGACACAATATTTTGACAATCGAACTACCTGTCACCTACAGGTGAGACGCTACATTGTCAACTTGGCATAAAGACCTGGCTGCAGATCCGAGAAGAGTATCATGAAAGTATGTATATTTTGGGAACAGCATTGCTGTTAACGTTGACATAATATTTTATATAAAATATTCGTTTGCAAGTATTTTATTTCTTGTTGCACATAGATTATTATTCATGGTACTTCAAGTTTTGTGACATTGTTTCATAAAGATCTTAATTTTTGTTGCTGTTCACACACTTCGAACAATATGGAGAATTTTCTTGTAGAATCATAATTTCCAACCAATATAAATTTTCTTTCCTAAAATTCACATAGTGTTAATGTGTTCAGCTATGGCTGTATTAGAGATCCATACTATTTGCTCAATAGATAAAATACAGTGCATTTTAGTTACAACGGAGGTAAATTTTGAAGTTTGGGACTGGAATAGTTTGTGTGGAAAATGAATGTAATGTGGTTAATAATCATTTTGAACAAACTAGTATATCAAATTAAGTTTATATGTTTCTGTACCCAACACAGACCTATTAAGAAGTAGTGAATTCCCTGTGCTGCCAGTATTCTTCACTACTTCATGTACATCTGCATCTATATCTATACTCCACAAGCCACCTTATGGTGCATCGTGGAGGGCGCCTTCTACCAGTACCATTCATTTACTTTACTGTTCCCCTCGCAAATAGAGGTAAGAAAAAAAAGACACTTTATATGCCTCTGTACGAGTCGTAATTTCTCTTATCTTACCTTCATATGCCTTAAGTGAAATGTACGTTACTGGCAGTAGAATCCTTCTGCAGACAGCTTCAAATACCGGTTCTCTAAACTTTCTCAATAGAGAACCTTGCCTTTCTTCCAGGGATTTCTATTTGAGTTCCTGAAGCATGTTCGTGAACCTACTGGTAACAAATCTAGCCATCTGCCTGTGAATTGCTTCAATGTCTTCCTTCAGTCTGACTTTGTGTGGATCCCGAACACTTCAGCAGTACTCAAGAATGAATCGATTAGTGTTCTATAGTCAACCTCCTTTACAGATGAACCCCACTTTCCTAAAATTCTCCCTGGAAACTGAAGTTGAGCCTCGCCTTCACTCCCTACAGTCCTTAACATGATCTTTCCATTTCATATCGCATTGCAACATAATGCCTAGATATTTAACTGATGTGACTGTGTCAAGCAGCACACTACTAGTGTTGTATTTGAACATAATGGCTTTGTTTTTCCTACTCATCTACATTAACTTACATTTTTCTATATTTAGAGCTAGCTGCCAATTATCTCACCAACTAGAAATTTTGTGTATGTCTTCTCGTATCTTCCCACAGTCACTCAATGGTGACATCTTCCCATGCACCACAGCATCATCAACAAATAGCTGCAGTTTGCTGCTCACCCTATTCGCAAGATCATTCATGTATGTAGAAAATAACAACTGTCTTGTTACACTTCGCTGGGGCATTCCTGATGATACACTTGTCTCTGACGAACACTCACTATCAAGAGCAATGTGCTGGACTCTGTTATTTAAGAAGTTTGAACGCCACTTACATATCTGGGAACCTATTCTGATTGCCCATACCTTCAGTAACAGTCTGCGGTGGGAGGACCATGACAAATGCTTTTCAGAAATCTAGCATTATGAAATATCTGCAAAGCTCAAAAGTGTAGTACAGGGACCAGCTAGTAGTTGAAATGTATATATGAAACCTTGGATACAAGTTGTACAGAAACAATTAGTATTTCTTGTACTGATAATTGTAAAAAGTAGTAGTGTGTTTTCTATTCCTGATTTAAGATGGAATGTGTTTTGTTCCTGATTTACATTATGAAGTTTGACAGTAACTGTATCACAGGCGGTAAATAGGTAAACTCTGTATTTAATTTCATTGCTTATTGTTCATCATTTCACAGTAATGAGAAATTAATGCAATTCTTAATTTTGATGTGCTATGGTGCATTTTATTTCATTTCTGTAAGCATGCCAGTTAATATCATAGATCTGTTGGAATAATTAGTTGCAGGAAGTGTTATTTATTCTCTCTTTCCTTTGGTAATGCTTGTTATTCTCATTTGGTTAGGGAAATATTTGCAGCTAACATTGATTTGTCCATGTTAATGGTGGTTTGGTAGAGTGGCTGTAGATTAAATTACTTCTCACAGCACAACAGCCGGACTCTAAGCATAAATAATGCTGTATAAAAAGTGGCTGGCTGCTGTATTTCTTGAAGTAATTTGTGGTTATTGTTGGCCCAGTTTTCTAACACTTCAAACAGTTACATAAATAATTTCACTGGGTGCCTATGCTTGTAGGAACATTGTGAACAACAAAAATTCAGATATAATTTGTAACACTGCAGGGAAATCTGAATGTAGTAATGGAAGATTTATATCCACACGAGTTTCAAGCAATAAGGGAAAGTGAACTGTAGCCACCTTCAAAGTTTTGTACAGAACATGGAATCAAGTTTTCATCTTCATTTACGAAGCAGTGTCCTGGTGTGTTCCTCATTCACAAAATGACTGCCAGATTGATAGTCTTTATTCACATCATTCACAGTTATGCTTTTCTGATCTATATAGCTTACCTCAATCACTTTGAATAAGGTTTTCTATGATTTCATTAAATTACTTCAGAAAAATTCAAAAACAGTTTCTTCTATGGTAGTGAAGGTTATTTCTGCCATTTTCCCCCCTCAGTTTGTCTCTTACTGTGTAAGTATTAGTTGGTTGTTAAAACATGTGAAAACAAGTCACTGTGATGCCAATTAGATCTTCTCAGCGTAATGTAAATTATATATTATATTTTGTAAATTTTGTTACTGAAAATTAAAGTACATTGCTTTTCCAAAGTTAGATGTAGTATGTGTGCTACGAATAATGTTGTGCATTGCATAGTTCAGCTTGCACCAGTTTGCCTCTGATGAGCTGGCTAAATATGCCTGTGTCAGAGTTCAGTGAGCTGAATAATGAACTCACTACTGCTCTTGTTTACCAGCTGACTAGTTGAGCAGAGCATGGGTTCAGTGAGCAGTTAAGTGTCTCCAGCAAGCAAGATACACATCGAGGGTTGTGCATTTACTAGTTCCTCTGACATTAGCTAACTTCCATTTAGTACTGAGATTGGTAGTTGTCCATTTTCCTTATAAATCTGCCAAGAACTTGTGCATCCCCACATCAGCAGTTTTAATGTACGACTATATCTTTTCTCAGACTTATTCTCTATTAGATTTCCTGCTGAGAACCTAACATACTTGTAGGATGTCAGTTATGGCTTTTCTCACTTTGTTCCTTTTATTTTACACCATATATTTCAGTTATCAGTCTCCACATCTGGGTTTGACATCCACCTTTCCAAAATTCTTTTACAGAATGTGCAGTCCCTGATGGAAAGCTCACCCAGTACACTTGTGGCAGTAAGTTACATGTTCCATAGAAAATTGAATAATAATTAATTACGTGTTCCATAGATCATTTGAATGATTCTTTTATCGAAATGATGCGGAACAAATTAGTTTATGGAATATGTATACATGAGTAGTGTTAACATTAATGAACATACAATTTTTTAGTTCTCCTTGTGCCATTACACTTAGTCCATGTGAGGGTCATCAGGTACCCATACAGTGGTTGCCCCTGACAATGTAGGGATCGTACTGTGGGTGCCCAAGCTGTCACTTCCCCAGGAATGTTGAGGAGTGGATGCCTGTCTTCTTGGGGGCACCATGCCACTGGGCACTGGCCATCACACCAAGTGCCCTTTGCTCTGGCTAAATGGCACTTTGTTTGGAGTAGGCAGCATCATAGCAAGTATTTGAAATCATAGAATAACCAAAGCTATCAGGTGATGGCCATCAGGCTCTGATAATCTCTTCAGACTGACTGGAATTCAGTGTAGGGTAGATCATTGCAACCCTAGAAACCTACTCTCCTTGGCCATGCCATAAAACAAAACCATATGACTTGCAGACACTACTCCTGTCAGTTCCTGGTGTGTACGTGAACAGTGTCCTTTTCTATGTCAATTTTCTTTGTAGATAACATTGCAGATCGACTTGGTAATGTACCTGTTACCATAACATTCCAAAGAACCTAAACATGGTATAGTGATTAATTATTCACCGGGATCTAATGCTGTACATGGAAGAAGAGCTGTGAAAACACGTGGAGAGGCAATGGATCCATTTTGTATGTCATGTACATCGAGGACTGCTTCGCTGCAAAGTAGACACTGGCATATTTATCCTCGCTTTTGAGCAGAATTAACTTCCAGAGGAAGTCAAAATATGATTTACTGCTGTCATCCGAAGTCATATTTCGCACTTTAAATGCTAGTGCTTGTGTGTATGTCTTCCCAGTGTACACATGACCTTATTTGTGAAGACTGTGGCCAGTCACTTCACAAAAATGTCACATGTGGTACCACCTGTCCGTGTCAGTTGCGGCAGTGACCATCCTTCCTGTTCCCTGAAGAGTGCTGCAGTAATCAAGAAATGCTAGATCCAGAATTACCTCCCATAATTTGGAATTCAAAAAAATATTATCATTTCTATGCAGTCTCAGCTTCAGCCACTACTGTGACAAGGTCATTGGTAGTACCTGCCAACGTATTTACTCCCTACTTCTTGACCTCTATTAGTCACCAAAATAAACTTGACTGTGGGGGCAATCAGTTGCCCTCTCTAGTGGCACCTGCAGCACCATCTTTGGTAACCACTCCCAGCATCTGGCTGGAAAAGCAGCATACTCCTCCAGTGTTAATTGCGACTTGGCTCCTTCTGAAATCCCTCTCCCCGGACATCCGCAGACCAGCAACCCGACACCAACCAGTGGCTGAGGGAGCCATGTGCTGTGTGTCCCAGGGCTGCCCAGTGTTCTTCTGTTCCTACACCCAAAGTGCATAAGTCCTCACAAGATTCTCGACTGGCAAAAGTTGTGAAGAGGAAAAAGAAGAAATCTTGGGAGAAGTCTACTCTGGTTGACCTCCAGCGGCGGCAGATCCTCTTTGTACATCATCACACTCCAAACTAATGTTCGTTGTTGTTGTTCACCCACACCAGTGACACAGTGTTCCTGGGGCTTGACCTGTTCTTCTGTCCCCTTTACACCTAAGTGTTACACCCACAATGCAGTGATCTAATATACTTGCAGTACATACTACTGTTACCTACCAGAACAACTACTAATTTCTTCTTGTTCTGTGATCTATGTTGCTCTCCAACAAACACTTCACTGATGATGATTCTTCAACCCTTCGAGGTTACCGAGCATTCCCAAGGTAGCATCTGGAGGGTTTTGCACATTTGTTCACACAGATGCTGTCAGTGAGTGGATTCCCCTCCATACCACATTGAAAGCAAGAGCAGTGTGATGCAAACAACACAAGTTATGACCGTTTGTAATGTTTATTTACCTCAAGGCAGGGCAGTTTCTTACTTTGAGATTACCACCTTAATCGAACAACTCTCCCTCCCTTTCACCTACATGGGGATTACAGTGCACTGTGGGGAAGGGCCACCTCATCTGGTAGGGACCTTCTGGCTGACCAGCTTCTTTCCAATCCTGATCTGTCTCTCCACAATGACTGTACTCATACCCACTTTAGTACCACTTGTGGCACCTTTTCGACTATCGATCTCACAGTTTCTTCTCTCAATGCCGTGGCTTCGCTACAGTGTTCACTGTATGTCGATCTCCGTGACTGTGGCCACTTTCCGGTGATCCTGTCACTTCCTTGTCACTGCGTAATGGTCCACCTAATATGTTGGGCTCTTCAAAGAACCTCTGAAGTCACCTTCACCTCCTCTGTCAGATAGTATTGATGAGGTTGTGGGAGACTACTCCAATCTCCAGTGTGATCGCTTGCACTGCTAGAACTCCTGTCTCCCTTTCTGCAGGTCCGCTCTGCTATCTGCTCGTGTCATGATGGGCCAGGGACATTGCAACAGCTATTCATGATTGTCAAAGGGCCCTGCAATGTCCCATGTGACATCCTTCACAGCCGCACATCATCACTTTTAGGCAGCTCCATGCTAAAGCTTACCATCTAATTAACTGCAGTAAGAAGAAATGTTGGGAGTGTTAAATCTCCTTCTTAGGAACATATGCCTCTCCGTACCAAGTATGGGCCAAGCACCATAGTCTACTGGGCTGCCAGAGATGAATTGTCCCAGACCTCCTCCTTCATGTTGGTATATCTACAGATGGGTCAGTTCTTGCCAAATGCCTTGTGAACAACTTTGTGAATTCATTGGTGTCCTGTTCTTACCAGGCAACCTTTGAAATGCATAAAGACAAGTTGAAGACATCCTCCCATCCTTTACCTCTGTCAATCCAAATTATAAAGGGTGATTCTTATTAATGCCTAAAAACCCCCAAAGTGATGTAAAGGATACTGAAATAATTTAATATAAGGCACATGGGAATGTGCCTTATATTTCCCAACAAATGTTGGGAAATATCTCAAAAGTGCATGACAAATGTTGAATGTGTGATGTCACCAGATGACGTACCTTGCCACAAGTGCAGCAAGTGGGGAGTGGGGGTGTCAATCCTATCCTCATTGGTAGGGTCTGCACTACACATTGCTCTGCTAGGGTACTCTATTTTCGTAAATGTAAACTGATTCATTACAATGTTGTATTACCACTGCCATGAGCTCCACTGTATCACATTGGGTAATGCAAGAATGCAAACAGAATACACTAGCGGATTGATGTGTAGCATTGTCCCCAACCAGAAAGGGTAGGATCGCCAAGACCAACCACTGCACAAATGGTGAGGTACGTCATCTGGTGAAAGCACGTGTTCAAAATTTTCCATCCGCTTTTGGGGTATTTCCTGACATTTATGGCTGCATATGTTTTATATAAAATTACTTGTCTCAGCATCATCTACAGCTTGTCAGGAGTTTTTAAACATTAATGAGAATCATCCTGTATAATCAGCCATTCATTGACAGAGAAACTGCTTCAGTCTCTTGACTCGTCACACAATATGGTTCCAGGCCCTGATTCAATTCATAATCAGATGAGCTAACATCTGAATTTTACTCAAAGTCACTATCTTCTCTGAGTCCTGAACTATATTTGACTAGAAACTATTTTGCTTCTGTAGTGGTTAGATAGTATCATCTTTTCAATCCGTAAACCAGACACAAAACCAAACGTCCATTGACGTCTACTGACTGCAACATGCTCTGCAAACTGCTTGAGATGATGGTAACCCAATGATTTATTTTGAGTTCTAAAACCATGGGGCCTTCTGTCCCCCTATCATTGTGATATCTGGAAGGTATGAGCTACAGGGGTCCATCTTGTTAGGTGGGAAACAGCATTCCAGCAGACTTTTTCTAAATGCCAACACCTCATTGTAGTCTTCTCAGTCTACATAAGGCATATGACACCATTTGGCACCATGACGTTTTACTCAACCTCCGTGACTTGGGCTTTCAAGACTATCTCCAGATTTTTATTTTGCAGTTTTTATCTCACTGGTTGTTTTGGGTTAGAGTTGGTCAATCACCCAGCTCACGGTCAATCACCCAGCTCACCATTTCTCCAAGAAAACGGTGGCCCAGAGGGCTCCATGCTGAGTGTTACTCTTCCTCCTTGCCATCTATAAGTTAGTGACCTGTCAGAGCACTGGTCACCCACATGCTGTATGTCAACTTCTGCCTTTGGTATAGCTCCCAGTCTGTAGTTGTGGCTGAAAGCCAGCTTCAAGGTGCCATCTGAAGGGTATTTGCTTGAACCCTTTCCCATGGCTTCCGGTTCTATTGTGCAGAAACAATACCATGCATTTCTGTTGTTGTATCACTGTCCAGTCTGACCTTGGTGAAACGATCACAAATTATTATGCAAATGAACAGAAAAAAAGAGATTTTTTTTCCTTTGTAACTCTAATATATACACAAATCAATTTGGACAGGACTCCAATTAATGTCAAGATGTTTTTACAGTTACCTATGTGTATCTGGTGTGATGCCCATGAAAGATTAATGTAATAGTATTCACAACACCTAAAGTTTACAATGAAAATGAAGAAATACAGCTCCACTAATAAACTTAAAGCTCATCCTCTCCTTGCATAAAAATCCAACTCGTCTGGCCCTTTATATGCTTACCCTCATCTGAAACCACTGTTATGAGGACTATATTTCCTTTTTAGGCATCCATAATGAATTCAGTATTTCTTGAGTCCACCTAAACACAACATAAAATGAAAAGCACCTAGTCCATGTGGAGTACAGCAAGTGAAATAGTTCATCATTAGAGCATCAATTAAAGGAACTTTATGTATTTGCAGCTACATTGTCCTGAGTCTGCTGTAATTAAGTATTTAATACTGTCCGAGGAGAACTGGACAAAAAGCATCAAGCTATTTAGAACCCTACACATCTGGAACAAAACAATGATTTATTCAAATGAAAACGATGTCATGTTTTAGTTCTTAATAATGCTTGAAATGTAGAATGTTTGTGCCACATCAGTTTCAGGATTATATTTCCACAACACTTTTAATGTATGCTGCTGTTAATCATCTAAGGAAATTCCCACAGTAACCTACAGAACAGTTTAGGGTTTTGATACCACTGCTTTCAATAAGGGGTAACAGTTCATCTACGCTTGCTTTCCACAAGTCATCATACAGAATGTGGCTGACAACTTCTGCAGTGCTGTCAGCCCCCTGCTCCTCCTTTTTTCCCCCATCAGCAAATGATGCAAAACCAGTATGAAACTAAGTGTAGGCATTCTACATGGAAAGTGCACTACTTCATTCTGGAGCCTAAAGAAAGTGTGTGTTTGCTTCTGTTATTTAATTTGCTTGAGACAATAATCACTGGCACAATACTAGAAAGCAGCACTTCAGCAAGTTTCATTTCTGTATTATAATTTTTCTTTTTTTACGAAGTCTAAACAAACTGCTGTTTCCTGTGTGTTAAGTGCTATCCATAGTCCAGTTACATATAGTGGGATTTTTCGCTTCTACTGACAGTACTTCATAACAAATCTCACTCTGCCTTGTTTTGGAATGCATTTATTCCAGTACTTCAAAAATTATTTAAATAGGCCTATATCAATCAATTATTACTGATGTAATTTCAATTAAAAATAATATAATTAACACACACAGAGTTGCTGAGATGCTAGAGATAGGAGCCAAAATTGTGGTTTGCAGACTACAAGCCATCAGTGTGGGAGAGTGATGTTGTAGATTGGAAAACTATTTTGATTCACCTTCTGCACAAAAAAAGATAAGTCAAATCCAAAAAATTATGGACACTTGTCTCATCTGCACATTGCTTACAAAGTAGTTTTTTGTGCCCTCATTCCGAGTTAGAACGACAGACACAATAGAAGATAGTTGAACACTGGGCAGGTTTTCCACGGGGTTTGGCCTTGTGTAGAACATGTGTGAAACCTAAAGATGATACTACAGGACTGCAGTCAGTTAGGGATGTTGTCACGTATGTCATTTTTTAAAAAGCCCTGACCTGAGTGACTGTACTATACTGTTTAATATACTGCATGAAAGTGGTGTTGGTAAAAAAAAAAACCTAACTAACTTAATGCAACAGGCTTTAACAAACACAATCTTTTAAACTAAAATTAACGTGCAAGATCTCTGAAACACTTGAAATAAAAACAGGCATAAGATGCAAAGTCAGCACACAAAATATTTTGGTGAAATTATCGAGAACATTTTCAGAGACAAAATAAGCAATATAACTCATCCAAAAAATTGTGTGAAGTTTACACAACCATCTGGAATAGTTAAAACAAGAAATCTCATCCCACCAATGCCAAAGTACATCACTACTAAACAATTTGTCTCCCAGAAGCACTGTATGCAGTGGACATAATGATCAGCTGTGAATGTAAATGTCACTGAGAAGATGGAATAACAGATATTGTGAAAAACATTCAGACGCATCATACATGATGGTATCTGGATGCACAAAAGTACAGCAGAATTGTATTCCCTGATGGAACTCTTTCAAGTGCACTTGTAAGCAGCCGTTCTCCATGTCACTAGCCAACAGACCAGTCATACAAAACCCTGAAACTACTAACAAACCAGAAACTATGTTGCAACAAAGCAGCAAAAGATCCCGTAAGCAGTGCATTAAAATAGTTCTGTGCCGTTATAGTCATGGGAAAGAAAACTTCAAACTATTATAAACCTGAAAGTGTGGGTAGAAAACCACCAGACTTTTCCACACTTGTGTTGTCAGACATGTCTGAAGTGTAGAAGTAATGGAGTATGAAGTCGGGTAGAGGGAAGCTGCGAGTACCTCCTTTAAAGAGATTGAGAAAAGTTTGTGGTGAGTGTTCCAGAACCATGTCAACTGCTCCACTAGCTAATATGGGAAACTATCAGGAGTATTTCCAAGATACACGGTAGACCCCCTATACCACCATACTAAACTGGTGTCTTCTAACATGAATGGAAATATTGCCTAGACAATAGCAGAGCATTCTGCTAAGATCTGCCACCTTATTGCCAGCATTGAGTCGTTGTGAGGACTGTCTTTGGTGCTGAATCAAATAATTTTGAGTCCTATATTAGTTGTTTTCCTTTTAAGAGCTGGATTAGCACTGTGTGAAGTTCATCAGTCTGTACCTGGTCACAGCCAAATCAAGTAAAGCTTGATGTGAATGTGACACATTGGAGACAAAGGAAAAGAAATTGTTCTGCTGGAACTTTACAGTACAACTTAGCAGACAAGTGAATTTCCTAAGTTGTGAAGGCTGGCAATTCTGGTCCACTTTTCCCAGTAGTTACCTATGTGTCATCATGAACCCCTGTGTGTGAAAGATCTTGGAATTAATTGTAAACTGTCACATTGTCTAATAGTTTTTGATAAGTTGTTAGACACTACATGTAGGCACAATATTTGTGGATGGCTCTGTCAGTGTCTCTACAGAGACTGTTCATGTATCCAAATTAATTGTGAAGCATTATCTTTCTCGGATGAGCAAGAAAATGGGTCCACAGTAAGGATTTAAATTACATTACTATTTATTTGCAGAAGATTTGGCACCTGCTTGACGTATGGATTAGTGAAACATAAACACCTCAAGGTCATCGACACTTTCACCATGAAGATATTAGTTAGGCTACAGGCACTCAGAGGACCAGTCTCATACCTAACCTCTTCTGTGCTGAGGCTGGGAAGTTGCCACTTGCCTCCCGGCAGCAGCAGCAGCAGCAGCAGCAGCTTCATGGTGTGTTTGGTGTATAGGATCCTTTTCATTCCAGACTCACAATTAATTGTCCAGTCATTTAACAGGCTTTCAAAAAATGTCTTTAAGGGATGAGGCTAAATAGGATCTGCTCAAAATATTACCTCGTGGCACTTGAAGTGGAACAAATATCAGCCTTAACTCAAGGTTTGAGCCATTTGCTACGCTGGTTACTGAAGAAGCCCAGAATTATTTTTAGCTTTGTAGTGGTACATACTATTGTTTTACAGACCTTCCTCTCTTCACAATATTCTAGATGCAAAGTTAGTAAGGTCTTGTCAATCACTTTGAATAAGTGAACTGTGTCCCCCAAGACAGCATTGAAAGGCTAATTTGCACTAGTTATGGACAGTATCATGCCCATCACAAGGAGCTGCATTCAGTCTGTTTTGTTTGTGAAAAATTAATTTGCCCATCAGACTGCAACAAGTGATCTTGAATGCAGTGTAGCCATTGTGACATGATAGAGGAATAAATCTTTCATCTGCTCAAATTCTCTTAGTGCTCCTCAGATCCTTCGGCATATGTACCCTACAGAAAAAAGTGCAGAATGTATGGGAATCCTTTCTCACACACAACAACAGGTACAGGAGGCTGCATTTGAATGCATATCGGCATATCAGGACACATGAGAATAAGGGATAGATAGTAAGCTGATAGACCAGACAGTGAGACCCTGTTAGGATGATGAAATTGAACATAATGCAGGTCCTGCCAGCTAAAATTCTTTTATTCAGTTTATTCGCTCACAGTGGGAAGACATGTGGCTGTAGGTGAGAGACAGCAAGAGCTGTGAATGGTGATACATATGATTTGATATGGCATTTCTCCTACTGCTGAGTCGGGATGTCCATATAAAGTCACAATAAATGTTTTCAATATAGAAAATAATTTCCTTTAAATGATGGAAAGGTCTTCTTGTTATGGTGTCTATGGTGACCAAATTTCAATTTCTCATGTTTGAATGGAACACATTTAGTGGACAGTAGTGGTATTGGATCATTATCAACTCAGCTCGATAGAATAGATAGAGAAGATGAAAAGGAGACCTGTACAGTTTTCCATAGGTTTGTTTGTTCAGCATGAGTGTGTCACAGATATATGCAATGAACTGTAAGATAGTCACTGTAAGAATGTGGTTGTTCATCTTTAAGAGCTGTACTTTGAATATCCCATGTGACTATGTTCCAGTAATTAAGAAACTTATTACTTTCTACAACATGTGTCTTGTATTATGACTAAGAGCTTAAAATACTTGGGCATTTAGAGAGGGATACTGACAGTCATTCTGCCCATGTGTCATCTGTGAATTGAACAGGAAGAAAATTAAATAATATTGCCACAATGTATACTCTCTGACACACACCATATGGTAGTTTGAAGAGTGAAATAAAAGTACAGATCTGTTGAGGGCCTTCAACTAACACACCAACTCTACTTCTTGTTGAGGTAGCTTCCAACTGACAAAGGTAAAAAAAACTGACAGTGTTGGGGACTGAACCATGTGTCAGTTGGATGACACCTCAGCTAAAGAGGGGATCCATTGGCTCATGGTCATATTTAGTGTTTATTGAAGAAAAGCTTTGTATCAGCATACTCTTAATAGTATGTTATGGTTGTCAGCCATGTTATCCTCGGCAAATACTATTAGATTTTTTTCTGTATACGAGGCCTAAGTCAATTGAAGCTATTAATGTTTTTCAATTTTGTTTTAATAGACTGGATGATGGGAGAAAACCAGAACCAATTAATACTATAAATTATACACCAAAGTGTGATTAAAATGGACAATTATTAAAGAAGTCCCAAATATGACCAGTGACTTGTGTGTAGACTTTATGTATCTTCAGTTAATAATGGTATACTTTTCTTTCCTTTTCATAAGAAGACTAAACCTCAGTGACATCCACCTATTAAAGAAAATAGAGTGCATCCCAAAACATCTGATTAATCTTCCATACAAATTTCTTCATCCTGGTGGTTCATTGATATAAATAATGGTGAATTCCAAACTTTGAGACCTTATGACTGATGATGTTCTAGAAGCTGTGTGAATAGAAGTAACAGGTGAAAATGGTGCAGGTTAAACCTAAACAACTTCTGGGGAATCCTAGAATGGTCCCTTTGGCATTTCTCATGAGAACTCAAGTTGAAAAAGTGGGATATGTTTCCTGATTTGCTTTCTTTCAAAGTTGGGAGAGAAAATTCAGATAAATCTTGAATCAAGTGGTGGGATTCAGAGAGTGGATTCAATCTTTCACCTTTACCCTTTTATAAAAGTTTTATCCAATACAGACATTTGCACCAAACTTAGGAAACACTTTTCTCTCTTATAAATGGAACGTGACAATTTTCACCTGTTATCATTGTTACATTAGGAAATTAAACTTCTGTCTGATCACTTACTTGGAAAACAAGGGGAACAATCACACTTCTTTTTTTTTTATTGCAATACGCAACATAAATTGTAGTTTATCCTGAGGAAATGTTCGCATTCTTTAGAAATTTCACAGTTGATTTAGTATCTATGTCATCTTCAACTGAATAGTATCATGGAATCAAAGTAAAAAGTGAAAGGAATTAGAAGTGAAGAAACTAAATCCCAATGAACTATGTGATACAAATAGAGGATAACTTAGTAAAGCTGTTATTTCCTGTGTAGTAGTGAATTGTGTACTGTTTTTCTGTTTCTTAAATTTTTTTTGTTCTTGATTTCCAATTTGTTTTGTCATTTTAAAGTTTTTCTTTGGAAGATATTTTGCATAGTTTGAGATTTGATTTTGTTTGAATAGCTTAACATTCTTTGTTGACTACACATATTTGTGTCATTGAAATATGAGGAAATTAGAGATAAAGTAGATGATCTGTTAGTAGATCTAAACTCGGGTGCCAACACATTTCACAGCATCGTCTACTAAGCCTTCCTTTAAAAAGGTATCTTACCTGATTTGTGTGTGAAGAGTTCTTTGCTATGAAAGGAGTTGTCATGTATACCAAATGTGGTTTCATGCAAAGGGTCTAACATGTCAAAACATTGTACGTGACCAATATTGGAAGGTTGTTGAGGAATGTTTTAATTTTATAGTGGAAAAACTTTTCAGGCATGTCAAAGTCCACTACAGTTCTCCCAGTTCAGACTGCATGATTTTCCTCTCCAGATTTGACACGGTGTTAAGTCCAGTCCATAAAAAGACAGCTAGTTAAATTTGTTTGGGACTTTCAATATTGGCTTAACTGATTCTCTCTTCTGTAAAGAAAAATTTAAAAAATAAAAAAAAAAGTTGCTGGCCCTACTTGGGTCATACAACCTTATGCAAACACTGTCTTTTCAAACTACAGTACATATAAACTTTAATACAATTATAGATAATATTTCCATAGATTCTGTCGGAGTGAGGACCACACTAAAATAGCAATGTGTAGTCAGATTATGATGCACATATAGTAATGCTGAAAGGAATCAAGGAAGTGTCATATACCAAGACAGTAAACAAAAAATTTAGAGATTGGCTCTCCTTGCAGTGCACTCAGTTTAAGCCAATCTTGAAGGACACATTTAGCAAGAAGTTTACAGTACAAGCATCTTCAATAAGAAATATGACATGTTTCTAAGAACTTTCATTACTTTCTTTGACAGTTCTTTTCCATCAAAAATCGCAGAGAGAAATGCTGTCTTAGAAGTAACCAGTTCAGATAACTAATGGTATTAGGGTATCACATAGGAGAAAGGATGAGTTGTATCATAATATGAGGGACAGTTACAGATAAACTAGAGAATTTCACTACAGATGATACAACAAAATGCTCGTCCATATCTCCAGACAAGCTAAAACAATGCATTACATCAAAGGAATAGAGAGATCTTAGAACAAAATTAAAACTATATGGTCAATTTTAAAGAAATATATGAGCTGAAGTTGCGTGGTCAGTGTCACGCACCTTCTGTGGCGGAATGATTTTGTAAGTGATCCTCCAGAGTTGTGTAAAACATTTAAGTACCCATTTCTTGTCAATAGTTTGAAGAAGATAATTTATATGAGAGTAGTGGTCTCTGTACACACACTTTCTGAATTTTAACATGTGTTGAATTTGTTAACATGTGTTGAATTTGTTAACATGTGTTGAATTTGTTAACATGTGTTGAATTTGTTAACATGTGTTGAATTTGTTAACATGTGTTGAATTTGTTAACATGTGTTGAATTTGTTAACATGTGACTCTATCAAGATAAGATTTTTTCTGTGCTTACCTGGTTTGATGTGTACTACGCCTTTTCCATTTACTTCGCTAGTTTGCAGTTTCTGTATATGATAAATATAAGATGTTAAATTGGTCTGATGCGTTGTACAGTCCTTATTACACTTAACATTACAAGCATGGGTGTGTATGGCTTTTTGTCAAGAACTAATTGCTAAATGCCAAGCAGTCTTCAACCCAGATGCATACTTCTGCAAGTGTTCTGATATAATAATTTGTTTTTAAGTGGTAGCCTGCGGCTGTTTTAATCGTTTCTTGGAAGTCCAGAAAATAACATTTGCATCTGCATCTTAAGACCTGAACCAAATGGAGAGAATGCAAATTCTGAAAGGAAAACAAAGAAAAAATGTTAAGGGTAATGATGTTACATGGACACAAGATTGTGGTATCAGACTTGCCAGAGGCTGATGGATTCATTCTGCAAATAAAAATTCATCATGTGCCATTCTATGTAAGATTGTAGTCTGTAAAATAAATGTGGAATAATGCCCTGGGCAAATTTTAATTCTCCACACTCCATATATGTTAACATTCTTAGTTACCATCTAAATTGGTACTGAATCTCCATGTTAGCTCATTGTGCGACAACTGTATACAGTTTTGACAAAAGGAAATTAACTGTCAGAATTTTTCTTTATGTTGGTATCTTTGTCTCTGACATTTCAGCATTGTTAATCATATTTCATGGTTTTGATGCTTATTTTATTTTTGGCCATTGAAAGGGTTGCACATACATTGATATGTTCAGCTACTTTAAACTTCCAGGAAAAAATGCTTTGAGGAATTGGCATTAAATTTTGCATAAAGAATGGAGTAAAATGGACATCACATTGGAAAAGTTGAATATTGTTTTTGATGAATCTTCCAAAAATGAAACAAGTGTTGCAATTCTTTCCTAGAGGGCAATGAAGATATTGAAGGTGACTGGACTTGTTTCTGCCAAATACTCTTGAAGTCAGACATAAATGTGGCAGGAACAGGATGGCCTGCAACTGAAGTAATTGCTCTTATTGAAGTGGCTTGCTTGCACTCAGCCACTATGCAGCCTTGTAACATTGTCAAATAGGTTTAGGCAAACTATGACAAAACTGAAGAAAGCACAGACATGCAACACTTTGAGTGAAGATGATGCGTGGCAGTGCTGTTAAAAGTTCACTTGCAGTGGTCAATCTTCATACAGTGGTTCACTTATGAAGTATTAGATGGAAGCATAACATAAGGCTGGCCTTGTCATGTGGCACCGTCTCTGTGTATGTCTGTATCTAGTTTCTTGTGTTAGTCAACACCTCTCCTGGTGGTTGGGGGTGGAGGGAGGGGGGGGGGGGGCAGAAGCGAAGCTGATGAAGCTTGCATCATTAGCTTGATGCTTTTCCATGCTTGCTGATTTGTGAATAATTGTGGGTGCACACTTGTTACTGCCCCTGGCATTTGCTTGTGGCATCCAAGGAAAAATCGTACCCAAAACATGGATGATGTAAAGTTGTTTGAACTAATCCTCCATGTCAGCGTGCATATCTTTGTCTGGGCAGTGAGGTATGCTGTCTACACTGGAATGTTGACAGTTTGCTGCAGCGGGGTCTCGCTGTTGATGGAAGAACCAAATGTGACTGTTGGCTGCAGCTGTTTGATCCCCAAGACAGCTGGCAGCATTGGATTCAAATGAGCCTTTTAATGAAAACGGTGTAGGAGTTATGTCTGTAAATCCATGCAGGCAGTCTGAGTTCATATGGTTTCTGTGTCTTGATGTGACATCATTACTAGTTTGGACTCTGTGCATTATGTTTCTGAGTGTTTGTATCACTTGGACCAGCATGTAAAATGAGTGACCTGTTGCTCCTGTTGTCAACCTTTCTGGGTCTGTGGATGCACGTTGCTTTAGGACTGACATTAGAGTATGCTGGTATCTTTTATTCAATTTTTCTTCTGGTTGTTGTGTTTCATATGGAGTGGTTCTGTACTGGGAAAGGAAAATTAATAAAGGATTACACTTACTGTTCTTCTGTTTTAGCTTTGTCATGTGAGATTTCAGTGTTCTTGCAAATCTCTCAGTGAGTCTGTTTGCTTTAGGGTAAAAGGGTGCAATTTTGAAATATAATATACCATTTGGATTGTTTCCATAGAAGTTATATGTGACATTTTATCACTTTTTTTTGTCATCAGTCTACTGACTGGTTTGATGTGGCCTGCCACAAATTCCTTTCCTGTGCTAACCTCTTCATCTCAGAGTAGCACTTGCAACCTACGTCCTCAATTATTTGCTTGACGTATTCCAATCTCTGTCTCCTCTACAGTTTTTGCCCTTTACAGCTCTCGCTAGTACCATGGGGAAGTCATTCCCCCATGTCTTAGCAGATGTCCTATCATTCTGTCCCTTCTCCTTATCAGTGTTTTCCACATATTCCTTTCCTCTCCGATTCTGCGTAGAACCTCCTCATTCCTTACCTTATCAGTCCACCTAATTTTCAACATTCGTCTATAGCACCACATCTCAAATGCTTCGATTCTCTTCTGTTCCGGTTTTCCCACAGTCCATGTTTCACTACCATACAATGCTGTACTCCAGACGTACATCCTCAGAAATTTCTTCCTCAAATTAAGGCCGGTATTTGATATTAGTAGACTTCTCTTGGCCAGAAATGCCTTTTTTGCCATAGCGAGTCTGCTTTTGATGTCCTCCTTGCTCCGTCTGTCATTGGTTATTTTACTGCCTAGGTAGCAGAATTCTTTAACTTCATTGACTTCGTGACCATCAATCCTGATGTTAAGTTTCTCGCTGTTCTCATTTCTACTACTTCTCATTACCTTCGCCTTTCTCCGATTTACTCTCAAACCATACTGTGTACTCATTAGACTGTTCATTCCGTTCAGCAGATCATTTAATTCTTCTTCACTTTCACTCAGGATAGCAATGTCATCAGCGAATCGTATCATTGATATCCTTTCACCTTGTATTTTAATTCCACTCCTGAACCTTTCTTTTATTTCCATCATTGCTTCCTCGATGTACCGATAGAAGAGTAGGGGCGAAAGGCTACAGCCTTGTCTTACACCCTTCTTAATACGAGCACTTCGTTCTTGATCGTCCACTCTTATTATTCCCTCTTGGTTGTTGTACATATTGTATATGACCTGTCTCTCCCTATAGCTTACCCCTACTTTTTTCAGAATCTCGAACAGCTTGCACCATTTTATATTGTCTAACGCTTTTTCCAGGTCGACAAATCCTATGAAAGTGTCTTGATTTTTCTTTAGCCTTGCTTCCATTATTAGCCGTAACGTCAGAATTGCCTCTCTCGTCCCTTTACTTTTCCTAAAGCCAAACTGATCGTCACCTAGCGCATTCTCAATTTTATTTTCCATTCTTCTGTATATTATTCTTGTAAGCAGCTTCGATGCATGAGCTGTTAAGCTGATTGTGCGATAATTCTTGCACTTGTCAGCTCTTGCCGTCTTCGGAATTGTGTGGATGATGCTTTTCCAAAAGTCAGATGGTATGTCGCCAGACTCATATATTCTACATATCAACGTGAATAGTCGTTTTGTTGCCACTCCCCCAATGATTTTAGAAATTCTGATGGAATGTTATCTATCCCTTCTGCCTTATTTGACCGTAAGTCCTCCAAAGCTCTTTAAATTCCGATTCTAATACTGGATCCCCTATCTCTTCTAAATTGACTCCTGTTTCTTCTTCTATCACATCAGACAAATCTTCACCCTCATAGAGGCTTTCAATGTATCACATAGGGAGATTTAAAAAATGCATCGGTTGACAACCAGACAGTAGCTTCCTAAAAATGGCCCAGCATAACCTGTATAAATATGACTACGGTTCTGATGACATGGCACAGAAAATATTGCTGCGGGGAAGCTGATTGTTATTTTTTATTATTTAGTATTATTTAGCCAGCGTCACATTTATGTCTTTACTTAAGTTTTTCCAATATCAGTGCCCACTGGCAGTGCATTTGGTATATACTATGCCCAAGTGGCATTGCTGTAGCATTGGAAGTGCTTTTTGTTTTAGCCCTTCTGGAATCACGACTCATGTGTACTCCAATATGATTTAATTTCTCGTTGATTGCTTAACTTTTTATCTAAAGACCACACAGATTGAATGTGTTGTTTTATTTTGGGTAGTAATTGATCTTTTCACTCTAGTTTTGCTATCAAGTTAGCCATTCAGTGGAAAATTTTCAACTGTATCTTGACTGACAATATCCAAAGCAAAACATGCATCAGCAGAAGAATTGAAATTCTTATCCTCCTCTGTTGGCAGCCATGATAGCAAATATGTGTTCATGTGTTTCGGTAGGTACCTATAAACTATTTCATAATTGTAGAATGAGATTGTCACCTGCAGCGGAGTGTGCGCCGATATGAAACTTCCTTGCAGATTAAAACTGTGCGCCGGACCAAGACTCGAACTCGGGATGAGTCTTGGTCCGGCACACAGTTTTAATCTGCCAGGAAGTTTCATATTGCCGCACACTCCGCTGCAGAGTGAAAATATCATTCTGGAAACATCCCCCAGAATGTGGCTAAGCCATGTCTCCGCAGTGTCCTTTTTTCCAGGAGTGCTAGTTCTGCAAGGTTCACAGAAGAGCTTCTGTGAAGTTTGTAAGGAAGGAGTTGAGGTACTGGCAGAAATGAAGCTGTGAGGACGGGTTGTCAGTCATGCTTGGGTAGCTCATTCGGAAGAGCACTTGCCCGCGAAAAGCAAAGATCCTAAGTTCGAGTCTCAGTCTGGCACACAGGTTTAATCTACCAGGAAGTTTTATTTCATAATTGTAGTTTGATAAAAGCAGTGTGCATTGCTGTAAGCATTGTGTTGTCCTAGAAGGACCCATATTATTGGGTACTGTTATAGCCATCAGTGGCTTATGATCCATTAGTAGAATGAGTCTTTGACTGTAGATGTATTCATGGGACTTTTTGTCCACAGCAAGAGGTTCCTTTTTGATTTGACTATAATTCCTCTGAGCAATAGTTAGCATTTTGAACACAAACACAATCAGTGTTTCTAAACCAAGTTAAGTCTTACGTGATAAGACTGCGCTATTCCCTATTCAGAAGCATCTGCTGCTTTGGCTACTGTTTTAGTTGGATCATATGTGTTGAGACACTTGGTATCTACTAACTTTAATTTTAATTTGTGAAATGTATGTTAGTATTCATTGTTCCATATTCATTTTGTTCCCTTATGCAACAGTTTGTGAAGCAGTTCATAGGGATGCTGCATGTGTAATGAATTTTCTGGAATAAGTAATTTGTCCTAGAACAGGACATAACTGCTCAAGATCTTTGGGAGCTGGAAGATTCTTAATTGTTCTAATGTGTTGTGGTGTTGACCAGATGTCATGTTGTGACAGAATGCATCCTAAGTATTGATGTACTTTCCTTTTGTATATTTTAAACTGGCTTCTCGTAAAATCTTAAATATACATTCCAAACTGCTCAGTAACTCTTCAGGAGTTTCTCCTGAGACAGTGGTATCCATCAGGTAGTTCATAGTGTTAGGTGCTTTCCTAATTAATTGTTCAAAGTATTGCTGGAACAAACTTAATGACACACGAATTTCTCTGTTTCATCATCCACAGGTATTTGTAAGTAACCCTCCATCAAATCTAGTTTTGCAAAATATAATGTGCCAGGTAAATGAGACATTAATTCTTCCAGTGTTTGAATTGGATAAGAATCAATATTTGGTTGTTCATTGATCATCACCTTAAAATCACCGGAAATCCATAATTTACCTTGAGATTTTTGTTCAACAACAGTTGATGTTGCTCATTGACGTCTAGTAAATGGTCCTGTAATGCTATTCTGTTCGATATTATATAGTTCCCATTTCATTTTGTCCTTGAATGCAAATAGAATAGTGCATGCTTTACAGAATTTTGGCACAGTGCTTGGCTTCAGTGTGATGTGCACTTAGTAATTTTTAATGCTAGTTGTTGCTTCAGAAGAATGGTGTCATACATTTCTAACTTTTTGTTAGAAACATCAGCATGGATCTGATTTGCCCACTCATTTATTATGAAGCCTAGTGTATTGAATAAATTAAGATACAGTAAATTTGTTGCTTAGTGCAAATTTACTGCTATGGTTCTGGTCTGTCCTGTAAATAGCTTTTTTGCAAGATCAGTTATGAACTGGCCATTGACTGATCTTTGCTGGTCACTGTAGCTAAATAGCGAACTTAGAAATTAAATTAATTTCTGTGAACCCGTTTTTTTTCCCCCGTGCCACATATAGATAAGAGAAATGGACAATCCCATGTTAGATTGAAAATTCAGTGGCACTTCATTAATTCCGTGTCACAGTTGAAACCTTACTGTTAGCAGTGGTTAGTACACTGGACTAACATTTGCGAGGACAATGGTTCAAACCCACGTCCAGCTATCCAGATTTAGGTTTTCTGTGATTTTAGTAAATCAGGCAAATGGTGGGATGGTTCCTTTGAAAGGGCATGGTTGATTTCCTTCTCCATCCTGGATACAATCTGAGCTTGTGCTCCATCTATAATGACCTCGATGTTGACGGGATGTTAAACTCAATCTTCCTCCCTCCGTCCCTCCCTCCCTTACTTGTTAGCTGAAAAGATAGTATTCATTTTATTCTTTGCACATAAACAAAAATTTATCTGTTTGTGTTCATCTTGGACATCATTTGTAGTGCAAGTATTTCTTTGCTAATATATGTGCTTTGATGTCTTGTTATGTTGTCTGATGTGCTTTGTGTTACACAATTCATATTTATGATCTTTCTCTTTACAGTATGTGTATTGTTCATCTACGAACAAACAGTCTTAATGCTGTTGAGTAATATTACAGCATGCACATGACCATAATTTCCCTCTGTTGAATATGTTTACAAACAGATGTTCCCTTTTCGTGCCTTGTTGCTGTGACACGTTTGTTTTTGTGACCTGACCATGTGGGCTGTTGTTGACGTATTGTGAACACACTAGTGGCTTTGAACTGGAGCTCAACAGATGGAAGCAAATGTCTGTTCGTGTGCCCACATTAAAGGCAAACATTCCAGCAATTATGGACTAGTCAAAATAAGAGGTGTCTTTCTTTAACTTGGTATCAGGCGAGTGCATAGTAACCATGTTACAGTTTAGTCAGCGTAAGACTTTTTGCATTTCTCATTTTCATATAGAATTGTCATTTCTAGTGAGCTGCTGTAATTATGGTGCCCACTTTTCGTAACCTTGAGTGTGTGTGTGTGTGTGTGTGTGTGTGTGTTTTAAAACACCTGAAAAATTTATGCCTGGATGTTACTATGGGTGCTTGAGCTTCAAAACAAAATTGTACATTATCTTTAATTTCTATATATTATAGTGTCACCAGATCTACTTTAGGATAAAGCTTGTGAGTTCACTTGAAAATTTTCACATCGGTGTTGAGAAGAAGAAAAGCTGTTCACTAAACATTACCTGATAATTTGTGGATGATGAAATGGTGCTTAAGTAGTGATGCATAGATCATCCAGGATACTATCTTCCAATTGAAAGCTAGAAAGGGCAGTGGTGTCATTATGAAATTTTGTTGAACCTCTTGTTTCTGTTCTAATTTTGATAGCCATTTCTCGAAGTTCTTGTGTTGTAGAGATTTTTGAAGAAGAAGAAGAAGAAGAAGAAGAAGAATGGGCTGTATGGTTGAGCCCTTTCTGAAAAATAAAATTCTGAACAGTATATGAAATTTTGAAATATCTTCGTGAAAAGGAATTAAGTTAAGCCAAAATAGATAATATTCAGACTGCCACACTAGTTTAAAGGTAGAATTTCTGTCATGTTGTTAGGGAAGGTTCATGTTCACTCATCAGGTTTTTACTCTTTTGTCCTCAAAGCCAAATGTTTGTCATCACTGTTTTTCATAATCAGCAGTTTTTTTTATATCATATCTGTTGCCAGGTTTTTGTATTTTATTCACCAATACTTTTGGTGTCAAACATAAATGTGGCAAGAGGAACAACAAAGTAGTGCTGTTATTGATGTGGTTTGCGTTTATGCACAAGCTATACAGCCTTATCACAGGGCCAAATATATTTAAGCAAAGTATTATAAAACTGAAGGCAACACAAATTAGCAACAATTGACAGTAATTTGGTAAATGAAATTATAAATTATGTAACTTGAGTTAAAGATGATGCCTAACTTTGTGCACTTGTACTGATTAATCTTTGAACACTGGTCTAGTCCTGAATATAGTGAATGTGACTAACATTACTACTAGAACATCCAGATGGGTCTTCAGGGTGGCAACTGTAGTTAATCCTGATGCTGTCTTGAGGCACAGTGTTGATACATCAAACTAACAATTGATAAACATTCAGAGTGGAGATGTACATCCACTTATATCCGCATCTGGCATATGGATGTTAACTTTTGAAGTATTTGTATGCCTTTAGGTGGAACCATGACATACTTTGGCATCTGACCGTAACTATGTTACGCCTCTTCGGAGGCTGGTTTTCTCATGTGGCACTCTCTTTGTGTATGATCATGTGTCATATCTTCTGGCAGACTTGGCGACTTGTACTCTTGATGTCTAAGATCAATAACTGATAACACTATCAAAAAAGTAAAGAAAGTAGTCATTAAGTCGTTGAATCACTGTTCGTGTGGATGCTCATGATGTGAGTCTGTCATTTGGCTCATTCTAAGCAATTTTTCACATGTTTTGACCATGAGATGTGAGACAGAAAAATTAATTTAAAATTGTTGGATTTTGACCCAAACCATTCAAACAACAGTGCTGAAGATCTGCTGAATGTAGTTCATGACAATTCAGATAGGTCATGTGGGTTATATCTGATGATGAAACACTTTCTGAGGAATTAAGGTGCAAAAACTCTCATGAAGTTCAATGTAATGTGTAGGTTCTACTCTCAGTGTTCTTGGATTTCATTAGTATTGTGCACCGAAAGTTTTTACCGCCAGGTTGTATGGTCAGTAAAGGCTGCTGTGTGTAAATCCTATGCCATTTGTGTGAAGTACTTGGAAGATTCAAGGAAATTTTTGTATGATAATATTCTTGCTTCTTGCTCACACTTAACTTCTTGTCCATGCATTTTGCACCAGAAACTATATTGTGGTGATGTATCGGCTCCTGTACTCACTGCACATTGACCTCAAGCTGAAAAGAACTGTAAAAGATGATGTCTTATCACTGAAGATGTAGAAACAGTATCACTGAAAGAGCTAAATGCGATACACAGAACTGTGTTGCAGAAGTGCTTTGAAGACTGGAAAAACAGTGACACAAATGCATTACATCTCAAGGGGTGTACTTTGAAGTGGTTGAAATTACATTGAAGATCCAAAGAGACTAGTACACCTGCCTAATATAGTGTAGCCCCCCCCCTTCCTTGCAAGCACGCAAAAGTGCTGCAACATGACATGGCATGGAGTTGACTAACGTCTGAAGTAGTGCTGGAGGGAACCGAAATGATGAATTCTGCAGGGCTGTCCATAAATCTGTAGGTGTTAGAGGAGGTGGAGATCTCTTCTGAACAGCACCTTGAAAGGCATCTCAGATATGCTCAATAATGTTCATGTCTGGGGATTTTGTTGGACAGTGGAAGTGTTTAAACTCAGAAGAGCATTCCTGAAGCCACTCTGTAGCAATTCTGGATGTGTAGGGTGTCACATTGTCCAGAAGGAATTGCCCAAGTCCGTCGGAATGCACAATAGACATAAATAGATGCAGGTGATAAAGACAGGATGCTTATGTATGTGTCACCTGCCAGTCGTATCTAGACATATCGGGTCCATTATCACTCCACCTGCACACGCCCCACGCTATTACAGAGCTTGAATAGTACCCTGCTGACATGGAGGGTGCATAGATTCATCAGGTTGTCTCCATATCCATACATGTCCATCCACTTGATACAATTTGTAACTTGACTTGTTTGACCAGGCAATATGTTTCCAGTCATAAACAGTCCAGTGTTGGTGTTGACAGGCCCAGGTGAGGCATAAAGCTTTGTGTCGTGCAGTCATGAAGGGTACTCAAGTGGGCCTTTGGCTCTGAAAGCCTACATCGATGATGTTTTGTGGAATGGCTCGCATGCTGACACTCGATGGCCTAGCATTGAAATCTGCAGCAATTTGCAGAAGGGTTGCACTTCTGTCATGTTGAAAGAGTCTCTTCAGTTGTCGTTGGTCCTGTTCTTGCAGGATCTTTTTCCAACCACAGCGATGTCGGAAATTCGATGTTTTGCCGGATTCCTGATATTCATGGTACACTCATGAAAGGGTCGTACGGGAAAATCCCCACTTCATCGCTAGCTCGGAGATGCTGTGTCCCATTGCTTGTGCGCCGACTATAACACCACATTCAAATGCACTTAAATCTTTATAACCTGCCATTTTAGCAGCAGTAACCGATCTAACAACTGCGCCAAACACTTGTTGTCTTATATAGGTGTTGCTGACCACAGTGCCGTCTTCTGCATGTTGTATTTGAATATGCATGCCGATGCCAGTTTCTTTGGCACTTCAGTGTAGTATTTATGAGTTAATAAAGGTAGGTTTTCTAAAATAAAAATTCCGCCATTTTTATAACACTACGTAAGTGTTGTCATTTAATTACAAAGGACATTCAAAAAGTTTTGTGCAGCCGTCTCTCTCTCTCTCTCTCTCTCTCTCTCTCTCTTTTTCCAGGAGGAGAATGAAATTTTTTGTGAACATACTTGGAACATTTAGCTATACATTGGGCCTACGCAATGTAGCCACCATCAGCTCTGGCATATCTGGCCCAGTATTCTTTCCATGATGTAAATGCACTTTGGTAAAATTCGGGGTATTGACTTATACACCATTGCTTGACACAGGCAATAAGGCCTTTCTCACTACCAAATGTTTTACTGCGCAGGTGGGCCTTCAGACAACCAAAGAGGTAAAAATCAGACGGAATCAAGTCCGGACTGTAGGGAGGATGAGGAACAATTTTCCAACCCATTTTCCTGATTTTTCTCCTGTGTCTTAAGGGCTCTATGGGGTTTGGCATTGTCATGGTGTAGTCCAGTTAGCTGACCTTAAAGCTGTTGTCCATGGGTCTTGATGGCACGTCGCAGCTTGTCCAATGACAAACAGTAATGGTCTCGGTTAATTGTGGGGCCAGGTTCCAAAAGTCAATGAAAATGATACCACACTGATTCCAGAAGGAGGACGCCATCACCTTTCGACCTGCTGTTCGTGAGAGTCTTGGTTTCTTCTTCAGAGGGGAACCCGGATGATGCCACTCCATGGATTTGGTTTTGCTCTCAGATTTGGACAAAAACAACCGTGTTTCATCATGGGTAATGACACCGTGAAAACACTGTTTCCACTTTTCAGTAAAGGTCTTCTTCAGACCCTCGCACACATTCTTCCTCATCGTTTTCATTTCTCTTGTCAATAATCTAGGCACCCAACGTGTACAGATTTTTCTGTACCCTAGTTACTGTACCGCATCATGGATTGTCCAGTAGAGAGAAATCACCTACTTTAAACCTCTGCAACCACCGCTGGATACTGCTGCGATCGACTGTGTCCTCCCCATAAATAGGGAGCAACTTTCTGTGAATCGATGGGGCAGAGTCATCGCTGGTCTTGAAGAGGAAGTCCAGCACCGACCGTTGTTGCAACCTGCCATCTACTTAACGGTCCATTATGGCTCACCTGTAAATAAAAGGAAATTCTTTTATATACCAACTTATAGATAAATGTTCCAAGTATGTTCACAAAAAAATTCATTCTCCTCCTGCAAAAAATAAAATATTAGAGACTACCGTGCAAAACTTTTTGAATGCCCTATGTATTAATAAAATTCACACAAGCACATTGTGGTGGAACGGTTTCTGGCTCTTATTTATTTAACCTGATCTAGTAAGGGCCATCCGGTCTTCTCGACATTGGGCCAGGGTTTCACACATACAGTATCATTTTTAAACCATAGTTACCAAAGAAACAACAATTTTAATGTGACAAACAGTATTAAAATGATTTGACTGTCTATAGAGACAGTGTGAGTAAATAATACTGACTATGAACTAATAATGTTAATACTGACATTAGTTCTATTAGTACTGCTGCTGCTGCTATCAATAATAGTAACAATAATAATAATAATAATAATAATAATAATAATAATAATAAAGGAAGGAGGAAGGGGATTTATCGATATAAAAAACCTACATTATGGACAGGTAGACAATTTAAGAAAATTCTTTATAGAACGAGCAGAAACTAGCAAAATTCACAAAGCAATCACTCATATAAATACATCGGCTACACCACTACAATTTCATAACCACCTCTACAACCCTTTAGACCACATAACATCAACAGATACGAAGAAAGTAAATTGGAAAAAGAAAACACTTCATGGCAAGCACCCGTATCATCTAACACAGCCACACATCGATCAAGACGCATCCAACACATGGCTAAGAAAAGGCAATATATACAGTGAGACAGAAGGATTCATGATTGCAATACAGGATCAAACAATAAACACCAGGTATTACAGCAAGCATATTATTAAAGATCCCAATACCACAACAGATAAATGCAGGCTTTGTAAACAACAAATAGAAACAGTAGATCACATCACAAGCGGATGTACAATACTAGCAAATACAGAATACCCCAGAAGACATGACAATGTCGCAAAAATAATACATCAACAGCTTGCCTTACAACATAAACTTTTAAAACAACAAGTTCCTACATACAAGTATGCACCACAAAATGTACTGGAGAATGATGAATACAAATTATACTGGAACAGAACCATTATAACAGATAAAACAACGCCACATAACAAACCTGACATCATACTCACCAATAAAAAGAAGAAATTAACACAACTAATCGAAATATCCATACCCAATACAACAAATATACAAAAGAAAACAGGAGAAAAAATTGAAAAATACATCCAACTGGCTGAGGAAGTCAAAGACATGTGGCATCAGGATAAAGTTGACATCATACCAATTATAGTATCAACTACAGGAGTCATACCACACAATATCCACCAGTACATCAATGCAATACAGCTACATCCAAACACATATATACAACTACAGAAATCCGTAATTATTGATACATGTTCAATTACCCGAAAGTTCCTAAATGCAATATAACACATACCGTACAGTTAATAGGAAGTGACGCTTGATCAAGGTCCGCGTCACTTTCCATTCTCAACCAGACTTAACGTTTGAGAAAGTAAAGAAATAATAATAATAAGAAGAAGAAGAACAAACCACTAATAGGGCTAACCCCCCCTTTTAGTGTGATGAGTTGGTTCAGGACAGAACTAAAGAAGCCTCGGACAAGCGCCGTCATGGTCGGGGACGACGCTTGAACCCTATGCCCGCCCACAATGGTAACGACACTGCTAGCCAACTGGAAACTGATTTAAATCCAAATAGAGGTGTTTTGCAGGATATGCTTCCTGCAACCACCCTAGAAGGAAAACAAAGACAGAGGATGAGATGGTCAGATGAAGTTAATAGACACCTTATGATTTGTTATTACCAAGCAACAAACCTAGGAACCAACACAACGTGATACAGATCACAAGTATACACAACATTTATTACCAGATACCCAGAATTAAAATTTTTAACAGATCAACGACTAGCTGATCAGATCCGTGTAACAATAAAAAATAATAGGATACCCCAGTCAGAATTAGAAAACATCAAACAACAAGTACAACAAATACTGGAACAACATAATGTGCAAACAGAAGAAGAAGAAAATAGAGTAATGGACTCAAACATCCCAGAGCAAACAAACAAAGAACAACACGCATCAATTAAACAATCAGAGGAAAATGAAATCTTGCGACAGCCACCAGAACAAGCACAAATAGAACACGAAGTGACACACATGTTAGATATAGAAGAAAAATTTCAGCTGACATATATAGAATACAAAGACAGAAATACAGACATTAGACCATTCTTGCATAGACTGCCAAGTAACCCACAAGTCGAAACAACAATAAAAACTATCAACACAATCATACAAAACAAAATAAATGAAAACACAACTATGGAAGAGTTACAACTACTGGTTTATATAGGAGCACTCGCTACACTAAACATACACACTAGGCAGAGATCAGAACCGACCAACATACAGAAGAAACCCACAAAACCAGCATGGCAACACAGGCTACAGATCAGAATAGAAAAACTGAGAAAAGACATCGGACAGGTAACACAATTTATAAGAAACGAAATGTCAGAAAAAAAAAAAAAACGGTTCGGTAAAATCTTACAACAAGAAGCGATAGAGCAATTAGATGAAAAGAAGCAGAAATTACAAGCATTGGCCAAACGACTTAGGAGATACAAAAAAAGTGAAAGTAGAAGGAAAGAAAACCAAACATTCAACACAAACCAAAAGAAATTTTACCAGACAATAGATAACACACACATTAAAATAGACAATCCACTAAACATAACAGTCATGGAACACTTCTGGAGCAACATATGGTCAAACCCGGTACAACATAACAGGCATGCACGGTGGATACAAGCAGAAACAGTCACATACAAGATGATACCACAAATGCCTGAGTGATAATTTTGCAACATGAATTCACCCAAGCAATTAATTCTACTCACAATTGGAAAGCCCCTGGAAAAGATAAAATAGCAAATTTCTGGCTAAAGAAGTTCACCTCAACACATTCACATCTAACTAAATTATTTAAAAGTTACATAGCAGACCCATACACATTCCCTGATACACTTACACATGGAATAACTTATCTGAAACCTAAAGATCAAGCAGACACACCAAACCCAGCTAAATATCACCCCATAACATGCCTACCAACAATATACAAAATATTAACTTCAGTCATTACACAGAAATTATTGACACATACAACACAGAACAAAATTATAAATGAAGAACAAAAAGGCTGTTGCAAAGGAGCACGAGGATGTAAAGAGCAACTGATAATAGATGCAGAGGTGACATATCAAGCTAAAACTAAACAAAGGTCGCTACACTACGCATACATTGATTACGAAAAAGCTTTTGATAGTGTACCCCACTCATGGTTACTACAAATATTGGAAATATACAAAGTAGATCCTAAATTGATACAGTTCCTAAACATAGTAATGAAAAATTGGAAAACCACACTTAATATCCAAATAAATTCAAATATCATCACATCACAGCCAATACAGATTAAGCGTGGAATATACCAAGGAGATTCATTAAGTCCTTTCTGGTTCTGCCTTGCTCTGAACCCACTATCCAACATGCTAAATAATACAAATTATGGATACAATATTACTGGAACATACCCACACAAAATCACTCATTTGCTGTACATGGATGATCTAAAACTACTGGCAGCAACAAATCAACAACTCAACCAATTACTAAAGATAACAGAAGTATTCAGCAATGATATAAATATGGCTTTTGGAACAGACAAATGTAAGAAAAATAGCATAGTCAAGGGAAAACACACTAAACAAGAAGATTACATATTGGATAACCACAGTGACTGCATAGAAGGGATGGAAAAAACAGATGCCTATAAATATCTAGGATACAGACAAAAAATAGGAATAGATAATACAAATATTAAAGAAGAACTAAAAGAAAAATATAGACAAAGACTAACAAAAATACTGAAAACAGAATTGACAGCAAGAAACAAGACAAAAGCTATAAATACTTATGCTATACCAATATTGACCTACTCATTTGGAGTAGTGAAATGGAGTAACACAGACCTAGAAGTACTCAATACACTTACACGATCACAATGCCACAAATATAGAATACATCACATACATTCAGCAACAGAAAGATTCACATTAAGCAGAAAGTAAGGAGGAAGGGGATTTATCGATATAAAAAACCTACATTTTGGACAGGTAGACAATTTAAGAAAATTCTTTCTAGAACGAGCAGAAATCAGCAAAATACACAAAGCAATCACTCATATAAATACATCTGCTACACCACTGCAATTTCATAACCACTTCTACAACCCTTTAGATCACATAACATCAACAGATACGAAGAAAGTAAATTGGAAGGGGAAGGCACTACATGGCAAGCACCCGTATCATCTAACACAGCCACACATCGATCAAGACGCATCCAACACATGGCTATACAGTGAGACGGAAGGATTCATGATTGCAATACAGGATCAAACAATAAACTCCAGATGTTACAGCAAGCATATTATTAAAGATCCCAATACCACAACAGATAAATGTAGACTTTGCAAACAACAAATAGAAACAGTAGATCACATCACAAGCGGATGTACAATACTAGCAAATACAGAATACCCCAGAAGACATGACAATGTAGCAAAAATAATAGATCAACAACTTGCCATACAACATAAACTTATAAAACAACATGTTCCCACATACAAGTATGCACCACAAAATGTACTGGAGAATGATGAATACAAATTATACTTGAACAGAACCATTATAACAGATAAAACAACACCACATAACAAACCTGACCTCATACTCACCAATAAAAAGAAGAAATTAACACAACTAATCGAAATATCCATACCCAATACAACAAATATACAAAAGAAAACAGGAGAAAAAATTGAAAAATACATCCAACTGGCTGAGGAAGTCGAGGACATGTGGCATCAGGATAAAGTTGACATTATACCAATTATACTATCAACTACAGGAGTCATACCACACAATATCCACCAGTACATCAATGCAATACAGCTACATCCAAACTTATATATACAACTACAGAAATCCGTAATTATTGATACATGTTCAATTACCCGAAAGTTCCTAAATGCAATATAACACATACCGTACAGTTAAAAGAAAGTGACGCTTGATCAAGGTACGCGTCACTTTCCATTTTTAACCAGACTTAACGTCTGAGAAAGTAACGAAATAATAATAATAATAATAATAATAATAATAATAATAATAGTAATAATAATAATTTCATTACTATGTTTAGGAACTGTATCAAAGTAGATCCTAAATTGATACAGTTCCTAAACATAGTAATGAAAAATTGGAAAACCACACTTAATATCCAAACAAATTCAAATAATATCACATCACAGCCAATACAGATTAAGCGTGGAATATACCAAGGAGACTCATTAAGTCCTTTCTGGTTCTGCCTTGCTCTGAACCCACTATCCAACATGCTAAATAATACAAATTATGGATACAATATTACTGGAACATACCCACACAAAATCACACATTTGCTATACATGGATGATCTAAAACTACTGGCAGCAACAAATCAACAACTCAACCAATTACTAAAGATAACAGAAGTATTCAGCAATGATATAAGTATGGCTTTTGGAACAGACAAATGTAAGAAAAATAGCATAGTCAAGGGAAAACACACTAAACAAGAAGATTACATATTGGATAACCACAGCGACTGCATAGAAGCGATGGAAAAAACGGATGCCTATAAATATCTAGGATACAGACAAAAAATAGGAATAGATAATACAAATATTAAAGAAGAACTAAAAGAAAAATATAGACAAAGACTAACAAAAATACTGAAAACAGAATTGACAGCAAGAAACAAGACCAAAGCTATAAATACCTATGCCATGCCAATATTGACCTACTCATTTGGAGTAGTGAAATGGAGTAACACAGACCTAGAAGCACTCAGTACACTTACACGATCACAATGCCATAAATATAGAATACATCACATACATTCAGCAACAGAAAGATTCACATTAAGCAGAAAGGAAGGAGGAAGGGGATTTATCGATATAAAAAACCTACATTATGGACAGGTAGACAATTTAAGAAAATTCTTTATAGAACGAGCAGAAACTAGCAAAATACACAAAGCAATCACTCATATAAATACATCGGCTACACCACTACAATTTCATAACCACCTCTACAACCCTTTAGACCACATAACATCAACAGATACGAAGAAAGTAAATTGGAAAAAGAAAACACTTCATGGCAAGCACCCGTATCATCTAACACAGCCACACATCGATCAAGACGCATCCAACACATGGCTAAGAAAAGGCAATATATACAGTGAGACGGAAGGATTCATGATTGCAATACAGGATCAAACAATAAACACCAGGTATTACAGCAAGCATATTATTAAAGATCCCAATACCACAACAGATAAATGCAGGCTTTGTAAACAACAAATAGAAACAGTAGATCACATCACAAGCGGATGTACAATACTAGCAAATACAGAATACCCCAGAAGACATGACAATGTTGCAAAAATAATTCATCAACAGCTTGCCTTACAACATAAACTTATAAAACAACAAGTTCCTACATACAAGTATGCACCACAAAATGTACTGGAGAATGATGAATACAAAGTATACTGGAACAGAACCATCATAACAGATAAAACAACGCCACATAACAAACCTGACATCATACTCACCAATAAAAAGAAGAAATTAACACAACTAATCGAAATATCCATACCCAATACAACAAATATACAAAAGAAAACAGGAGAAAAAATTGAAAAATACATCCAACTGGCTGAGGAAGTCAAAGACATGTGGCATCAGGATAAAGTTGACATCATACCAATTATAGTATCAACTACAGGAGTCATACCACACAATATCCACCAGTACATCAATGCAATACAGCTACATCCAAACACATATATACAACTACAGAAATCCGTAATTATTGATACATGTTCAATTACCCGAAAGTTCCTAAATGCAATATAACACATACCGTACAGTTAATAGGAAGTGACGCTTGATCAAGGTCCGCGTCAATTTCCATTCTCAACCAGACTTAACGTCTGAGAAAGTAAAGAAATAATAATAGTAATAATAATAATATAATGGAAAAATATCAATGATGACATGACAGTGGCAGGTCTAAAAAGAATGTTTGCAAAATGGATATTTTCTGATATAGTGAGTCCTGGGGAAAGGAAATTTAAGGAGATTGCAGAAGCTAAAAATACTGGGAAATGGGGGTGACAAGTGCATACAGGGCCTATGGTAGTCATTATTGTTGTTTCAGTAGATATGTCATTAACTGTCTTTTTAAACTGGAGATGTTATTCAGTTCTTTAATACGATGAGGGAGGTTATTCCAGAGTTGGGTTCTGCTACTGAGATGGACTTCAAGAAAGTGGCTAATGATTCAGAGGCACAGAAAGGATTTTGCTCTGATGGGAACAGATGTTTCTGCCATGTTGTTCAAAGGAGAGCCTTAAGGTCAAGGAGAGATATGAGTGACAGTGTACATTGATAAGACTGTAGAAAAGACAGAGGGTATGGCAATCTGTGCACTTGTCTGCATGCAACCAGGATAGCTGTGAAATGTGACTAAAGAGTTAAACATCACAGATGTAATGAACACAGGCATTCATATTTAGTTTCATCCACCATGAGCTCTCATGAGAAAGACCTTGCAGGATAAAATCACTGTAATCAGTGATTGGAAGTATAAATGCTTGTAAAAGTTTCTTTTGCAGGTGAAGAGGGAAGAACTTTTTTATATTTTTGTTGGACATGGAGAGATGCTGATGCCTTCTTGCACATTGCAGTTATGTGCCGAGTCCAATTTAGATTTTCGTCTAGTGCTACTCCCAGACTATTTGCTGAGGGAGACAAGTTGATACTTGCCCCGTTTAGGATTAAAGATGGTAAGGATTCCCAACATTTCATACTAATGAGCATAGAATGACTGACCAGTACCACGTGGATTTTGGAGGGGATGAGCTTCAACAGTCTATACTCTGCCCATTTTGATAAAGCGCGCAGGTTGGTATTGAGGTTCTCGATAGCAGTCTTCATCTTTGTCAGTATTGCACTTAGACACAATTGGAAGTCGTTTGGCTGTACACAAACTGATGACACATCATTGACAGACAATCAAAAGAAAAAAATCAAAGAATGGAAACTCCAGGTTGGAATATTATAGGACCTAATACTGAACCCTGGGGAACATGTGATACTATCTGCCTCCATTGTGACTTCATGGTGCTGGACATGACACAGCGTGGTGAGACATTAGGTATGAACAAAATCAGTGCACTGCACTTGCCAAGAAATTCAGACTGTTAAGTTTAGCAAGTAAGTCTGAGAAGCATGTGATAGTTGCCTCTTGTGCATTCATGGCAAGCTTGAGGCCATCTCATACCTTTATTAAGGCAGATAATGTGCTGCAATGTTTGCAGAAACCTGATTAGCATTCTTCTAGTAGACTGTTCGTAGTTAAATAGTTTATTAGCTGGTCATGGACTTGTGGACTAAATATTCTAAGGCCTTGACAGCACAGAAAGAATGCAAATAGGTCGTTAATGAGAGGGTGCTGTGGAATGTCTTTTTTAGGCGGTGGCTTAACTAGGCCCAGTTTCCAGATCTCAGGGAAAATACTTGTGGTTAAGTAGTGGTTGAAGATACCTGTTACAGTGGGCAAGTAGCGGGTCATAATAACGTTCATTATTTGGATTGTGGTGCCATCATGTCAAGTAGATGCTTATCTGATAGGTATGATGGCTTTTTTGATGGTATTGCAAGTAACTTGCTTTAGGTGGAATTTTTTGTGGCCACAGTCATTTACCTTCATAAAGTAATCAATGAGTCTCTGTTCTGTTTGTGGTTCAACTGTAGTTGTAGGTGACACGAAGTACTGGTTCAGTTCTTCAGCTGGGACAGTGGGATCATCGGCAGCTTTTACCTTTACCAAGACCATGCAGGTTTTTCCATAGGACACGTGGCCTATTTCTGTTGTTGCTTAATGTATGGACATGCCTGAGTGTAGCATTTCTTGTGGCTTGACTGACTCTGTTCTGCTTCTGCTTGTAAGCAGTATGATTTTCAAGCATAGGGCATAGTTTGTATGCCCAATGTGCAGCATCTCTGAGGTGTTTGAGCCATTTTAGTTCTTCAGTTAGCCAAGGTGCAGGTGTCCTCCTTACTTTTCCAGTGTTTAGGGGAGCATATTTGTCATATAGTTAAGTAAGCTTGTTAGTAAATCCATAAAGTTTTTCATTAATGTCCAAGGAGGGAACAGGACACATCCCCCAAATTATTGGCAATAATTTTGCCAAAAAAACAGAAGTGTATCACCTGCTACAAATGGCTGTAAACCATGGGCCAATGTCATTTTTGTCAGTTCTCAAATATATTTAAAATGAAAAAATACTCATGAGATATACAAGCCGTTGGTGATTATAGAAGTATAGGGAAGATTCACAGCTGATACTTGTTATGATTTTGCTTCAGAAATCACAAGAGCACTTAATGCTACATTGGAAAATGTAATGACACGACTTCTGTAATGTTGTCTGTCTCTCAAATGTTCCAGATTGAACACATATGTACTCTTTGCCTTATGGCTTTGTCAGAAACTAAAAGACAGATTGATTATGTTTGGAATTTACATTTTCAGACACTATTGTAGTCCAATAAAAGCCATAACATCATTAGTCTCCATGTTGGTCTATTGAATTGTGGAATATCTGTCTCTGTGCAATGGCTGTTTCATTACAAACGGCACCTATGACTCCATGGAGGAACAATTATAGCTTACTTGCATGACAAATTTAAATGTTCATTGACTCTGTACTTATGTTTCAATTTAATACACCAGTGAGCCAAAACATTGTGACCACTGCCCACCACGAGTTTGAATGCCCCCTGGTGATATTGCGAGCACATGCTACAGTAAGGAAAGGATGTAAGCAGAAGAGAGAGAAATTGGTACTAATGATAGTGAAGATATGAGCAGCAAATGCAGAAACCTGTCGTTGTAAGCGGTTTTGACAAAGGGCCCATTGTTATTGCCCTACGGCTGGAAATGAGAATCTCTAAAATGGTGAAGCTGGTTGCTTGGCATACTGCTGTCATGAGCACCTATGGAAAGTGATTGAAGTATGGTGAAACAACAAGTAGGCCATCTGCTATTGAACGACATGTGTCTTCACCAAATGTAGAGGTCAAAGGATCACCCATTGTGTAATCCAGGAGAGGCAGCAATCTGTGGCAGATCTGATGACAGAGTACAATGATGGTGCAGACACAAGTGTTTCAGAGCACACTGTTCAAATGTCATTGTTAAACACGGAACACCACATCACACAGCCCCTACGTTATACTGTATAGATCCAATGACATAATCAGTTATGATTGCAGTGGGCATAGCATCACTGAGGTTTTACCGTGGATCAATAAAAACGTATCGCCTGTTGAATGAATCGCACTTCTTGTTACACCAGGTCAATTGTTGGGTCCTTAACACGGCGTTATCCAGGCGAATGGCTGCATGAAACTTGCACCACACCACAGATGCAGGTCGTTAAGGGCAGAATTATGCTATGGAGTGCAGTGAGTTGGGTGTCCATGGGATCTGTGGCGGTAATCAGAGACAGCATGACAGTGTTGAACTATGTGAACATTATTGCAGACTATCTGCATGCTTGAAGTCTCCTACGCCAATAAAATCTTCCAGCAGGATAAATTTCCATGTTGCAAGATCAGAATTGTGCTAGAGTCGTTTGAGGGGCATTATAGTGAACTCAAATTGATGTTTTGGCCAGCAGGTGGGCCTGATCTGTACCCAAAGGAACATACGTCAGGTGCCAGCTGTGTGCTTATAAACCACCATCCCATAATTTGTAGGAATTTTTTGACTTGTGCATAGACATCTGGTGCCACATACTTCTGGAATCCTGTCGAGGACTTGGTAGAATCCATGCCAAGCAGAATCTCTGTTTTACTGTGTTTGAAAAGTGGAGCAACATGCTATTAAACACATGGTCATAATTTTTTGGCTCATCAGTGTAGGTGCTTAAAGCAATTTGGAAAACATAGTTATGTTTATCTTGTTAACAACAGCAATATGTGGTAATATCTTATGAATCTCATGTAGATCTCAGTTCAAGACACTTTGGATGACTAGATGACTAGTGAAATGCCACACATTTTGCATGAAGTATTACATTACACTGTGTTTGGCCAGCAGTAATATTTGATATTGCCACACTTATATTTGTGAAACCAAGTCACTGTTTTGTGAAATTGCAGGGATAGGATCTATGTGTTGTGATTTTAAATCAAAGAGGTACTTGAATATGTTATTCAGATCTAGATTCCAAGCAGCTTCTCTTAGTCAGAGGCACTTGACACTGGTGGCTGTAAAATTCTGCTGAACCAGTTATGTGGCATTATCTCATACATGGTTCAGTCTGTAGCATGTCTGATAAATGAACAGGCTATGGGAAAATTGGTTATCTGATGTAGGCCCTACTGTGTAAAAGGCATGGTGTTTGTGGCAGATAATTATTACTGGTCATTGTCTAGCTGCATTATAGTGCCAGAATTATTTATTTCACTGGTCTTCTGGGAAGTAATATACACTCCTGGAAATTGAAATAAGAACACCGTGAATTCATTGTCCCAGGAAGGGGAAACTTTATTGACACATTCCTGGGGTCAGATACATCACATGATCACACTGACAGAACCACAGGCACATAGACACAGGCAACAGAGCATGCACAATGTCGGCACTAGTACAGTGTATATCCACCTTTCGCAGCAATGCAGGCTGCTATTCTCCCATGGAGACGATCGTAGAGATGCTGGATGTAGTCCTGTGGAACGGCTTGCCATGCCATTTCCACCTGGCGCCTCAGTTGGACCAGCGTTCGTGCTGGACGTGCAGACCGCGTGAGACGACGCTTCATCCAGTCCCAAACATGCTCAATGGGGGACAGATCCGGAGATCTTGCTGGCCAGGGTAGTTGACTTACACCTTCTAGAGCACGTTGGGTGGCACGGGATACATGCGGACGTGCATTGTCCTGTTGGAACAGCAAGTTCCCTTGCTGGTCTAGGAATGGTAGAACGATGGGTTCGATGACGGTTTGGATGTACCGTGCACTATTCAGTGTCCCCTCGACGATCACCAGTGGTGTACGGCCAGTGTAGGAGATTGCTCCCCACACCATGATGCCGGGTGTTGGCCCTGTGTGCCTCGGTCGTATGCAGTCCTGATTGTGGCGCTCACCTGCACGGCGCCAAACACGCATACGACCATCATTGGCACCAAGGCAGAAGCGACTCTCATCGCTGAAGACGACACGTCTCCATTCGTCCCTCCATTCACGCCTGTCGCGACACCACTGGAGTCGGGCTGCACGATGTTGGGGCGTGAGCGGAAGACGGCCTAACGGTGTGCGGGACCGTAGCCCAGCTTCATGGAGACGGTTGCGAATGGTCCTCGCCGATACCCCAGGAGCAACAGTGTCCCTAATTTGCTGGGAAGTGGCGGTGCGGTCCCCTACGGCACTGCGTAGGATCCTACGGTCTTGGCGTGCATCCGTGCGTCGCTGCGGTCCGGTCCCAGGTCGACGGGCACGTGCACCTTCCGCCGACCACTGGTGACAACATCGATGTACTGTGGAGACCTCACGCCCCACGCGTTGAGCAATTTGGCGGTACGTCCACCCGGCCTCCCGCATGCCCACTATACGCCCTCGCTCAAAGTCCGTCAACTGCACATACGGTTCACGTCCACGCTGTCGCGGCATGCTACCAGTGTTAAAGACTGCGATGGAGCTCCGTATGCCACGGCAAACTGGCTGACACTGACGGCGGCGGTGCACAAATGCTGCGCAGCTAGCGCCATTCGACGGCCAACACCGCGGTTCCTGGTGTGTCCGCTGTGCCGTGCGTGTGATCATTGCTTGTACAGCCCTCTTGCTGTGTCCAGAGCAAGTATGGTGGGTCTGACACACCGGTGTCAATGTGTTCTTTTTTCCATTTCCAGGAGTGTAGTAAGAGAGAGTCACAGGCTGCCCAAAATGTTCAAGGATTTTTCCCATGTCAGCAGAGGTCTCATTCTGTATGTACTTTCTGTTCAAAAGACACCTATTAAATATACAGGGTGTCCATAAAGTCCTTTTACAACTTCAAAATTTTATTACAACGGCAGTTGTTGAAATATTTTAACAACATTTCTTTTATTGTAATCAGTGTTTATAAAAATTTTTTTGACAGTGTTTAATAGACCTCTATATGGATGCCTTTAGTTGCATGAAGCACATCAAAACGGTACTCAATTTCTTGCCATGTTCACTGTAGCATAGCGTCATTAATGGGGTCAATGGCATTATGAATCCTTTGCTTCAAGTCAGCAATGTCCCGTATCTGTGTTTGATACATGATATCTTCTACATACCCCCCCGTAAAAAAAAGTCAAAGGGTGTGATATCTGGTGAACAAGGAATTGCCCATCCCTCTCAATCCATCTGCTTGGAAATGTTTCATTGAGGAACCGATAAACATGCAGTCCCCAATGTGGTGGTGCACCATCTTGCTGGAATTTTCCAGTGGTGCTACATATTTGGTCAGAAGGTTGAGGTAAACATCTACAGTAATTGTTGACCCGTTGAAGAAAAATGGACCAATTATTCGGTTTCACACGATTCCACACCACACATTCACTTTTGGACTATCCTGGTGAAGCTCCCTAGTCACATGGGGGGTGTTCAGATCCCCCGACTCGCACATTGCGTCTGTTTAATTTCACAGAAACATGAAAAGTTGCCTTGTCACTGAAACAAACTCTTGAGGAATGCTTTATCCTCCGAAAGGTGTTCCAGCGTGTTGAGTGCAATCTCTGTCTTTTTTGGCTTGTCATTTGGCTCAATTATCTGTAATAGTTGCACTTTGTAAGCATACAACTGTAAGTTCTTCTGGAGGACCTTATGCACAGTTGAACGTGGTAGTTGCAACTGTCTGGCAGCAGTGGGGATTGACTTCGTAGGTGAACGAGTGAAGACGTTTAAAACACAATCTATGTTTTCCTCAGATGTTCTTGGTCACCCACTCCACCCTTTATCCAACACTGTCCCTATCTCCATAAATTTTTTGTCATGTGCGGATTGAAGGGTTCAATGGTGGATCTCTTCCATACTTCGTTCTGAAGTTTCGTTGAGTCTGAACATCCGATTTTGTCTCAATAAACCAGGACTCACATTGTGCCTTCTCTTGAGGAGTTGCAATTTCATAGAGGTTGAGTTCCTTCCATTAACAGAGTATCTGAAACACGAAATTTTAGTATATATAAAAACTTTAGTAAACAGTGATTACAATAAAAGAAATTTTGTTAAAATATTTCAACAACTGCCGTTGTAATAAAATTTTGAAGTTGTAAAGGGACTTTATGGACACCCTGTTTATGAGGGTTGCCACTTAATGAATTATCCTGTGAATGCTATACAGCAATTGGAAACCAGTGCTTAACAGCACCTGGACACCAATACTTTACAGGCTTGTATTGGGGCAGTTTGGCAAGTAATATACAAATATATGCCACGCGTGCTTTGATTCCATACCATGATGTATATAGGGGATGTGATTGTATTACTCTAAATGTCAATTTTTTTATTTGTATCACAGTGCTCATTCTTAAATTCATTACTTTTATGAATGTGTTTACAGATTATCATTTTTTGTATCATACACTGTTTTTCACTGTCCAGTTTGTTTATAATGCATACTTTTATGAGAGAAAATTGTGTGGCTATTCTATAAACACAATATGGAGGATTGGCTTGCCTACAGAATATGTACGAGGGCAGTTCAATAAGTAATGCAACACATTTTTTTTCTGAAACAGGGGTTGTTTTATTCAGCATTGAAATACACCAGGTTATTCCCCAATCTTTTAGCTACACAACACTATTTTTCAACGTAATCTCCATTCAATGCTACGGCCTTACGCCACCTTGAAATGAGGGCCTGTATGCCTGCACGGTACCATTCCACTGGTCGATGTCAGAGCCAACGTCGTACTGCATCAATAACTTCTTCATCATCCGCGTAGTGCCTCCCACGGATTGCGTCCTTCATTGGGCCAAATATATTGAAATCCGACGGTGCGAGATCGGGGCTGTAGGGTGCATGAGGAAGAACAGTCCACTGAAGTTTTGTGAGCTCCTCTCGGGTGCGAAGACTTGTGTGAGGTCTTGCGTTGTCATGAAGAAGGAGAAGTTCGTTCAGATTTTTGTGCCTACGAACACGCTGAAGTCGTTTCTTCAATTTCTGAAGAGTAGCACAATACACTTCAGAGTTGATCGTTTGACCATGGGGAAGGACATCGAACAGAATAACCCCTTCAGCGTCCCAGAAGACTGTAACCATGACTTTACCAGCTGAGGGTATGGCTTTAAACTTTTTCTTGGTAGGGGAGTGGGTGTGGCGCCACTCCATTGATTGCCGTTTTGTTTCAGGTTCGAAGTGATGAACCCATGTTTCATCGCCTGTAACAATCTGTGACAAGAAATTGTCACCCTCAGCCACATGACGAGCAAGCAATTCCTCACAGATGGTTCTCCTTTGCTCTTTATGGTGTTCGGTTAGACAACGAGGGACCCAGCGGGAACAAACCTTTGAATATCCCAACTGGTGAACAATTGTGACAGCACTACCAACAGAGATGTCAAGTTGAGCACTGAGTTGTTTGATGGTGATCCGTCGATCATGTCGAACGAGTGTGTTCGCACGCTCCACCATTGCAGGAGTCACAGCTGTGCACGGCCGGCCCGCACGCGTGAGATCATTCAGTCTTGCTTGACCTTGCGGCGATGATGACACACGCTTTGCCCAACGACTCACCGTGCTTTTGTCCACTGCCAGATCACCGTAGACATTCTGCAAGCACCTATGAATATCTGAGATGCCCTGGTTTTCCGCCAAAAGAAACTCGATCACTGCCCGTTGTTTGCAACGCACGTCCGTTACAGACGCCATTTTAACAGCTCCGTACAGCGCTGCCGCCTGTCGGAAGTCAATGAAACTATATGAGACGAAGCGGGAATGTTTGAAAATATTCCGCTAGAAATTTCCGGTTTTTTCAACCAAAATTGGCCGAGAAAAAAAATGTGTTGCATTACTTATTGAACTGCCCTCGTATTTGACTTTGATGAGAAAATTATGCAGTGCAGTGAAATATTTCATGTAGTCTGAAGGAGGATTAAAATTTTGAGGTTAATTGTTCGCTGCCTTTAGGTTTGTATTATCTAAAGTAACATTTCAGATCAGTTTAGTTTTTGCTTAGTGTGTAATTCAGTTAATAAGAGAGGCATAAGTGAAACAATCCTTTTATAAATAAGAGGACAAGATTTAATTTCATGTGTATAGCAAACTGTTCATGAACCATAAAGTTTGCAAAATAGGTTTACATTATTGCTGTGCCAGCTGTCAGCAGTGTTCATCTCCTTGTGATGATGTGTGGAAATTGGTTTTGGGGGGTGGAATGCTAAGAGTAATTAATTCAGTTTGTCACATTATCAGCTTCTAGCACTTTAATGTCTTTCAGGCAGTTCTGTGTTTGTTGTTGTTATATCGTGAGCAAAGGGCTCACAACAGCAAGTTAAAAATTAGGGTCCAGGTCAACCATTTAAATCAATGGAATTTTGTTTTAGGTATGTTGCTTAATGATGCACAATAAGAAGTTAAATGTTGACTTAAACTGTATTTTAGGTTTGTTTGTGCAGCTTTTTAAAGTAATTACATTGTGTCTGTTTCTATTAAATGGACAAAGTAGCAGTCATGTTACCGGTGATGAATAAATGAAGTTCAGCATAAAGCAGTTTTTCAGAATGTGTCCCCCCCCCCCCCCCCTTTTGTTTACCAGTTTCGAAATGGCTCCTTTATTTCCAACAGTTAAGAAATGAACTGCTGAATTCAATGTGGTTGTACTTTTATTGAAGATAATCCATGTGAAAGTGTCTCAAAATTGCAACCACAGATGAAAAAATTGGGCATGTGCAAGGTTGGTTGATCAGCAGGGAACAGACATGAAACAGCCCATGCCATAGGCATTTCAGATGCCAGAGTGCTGCACATTTTATGAAATAATTAATGATGAGATAGCTTTGTTTAAAATGAGTGCTGTATTTGTTGAATGCTGACTGAAAACAAACTTGAGGAGGAATGCTTTGACATTTTAAGAAAGAACACAACTGATTTTATGCTCAAATGTGTTACTATGGAGAAAATGTGGATTCATGACTGTCAGATATAGGACGTTGGATGGAAACTGATGGAGAAATCTCTTTCATGTACTGGAACATGTCAAGAGTTTTGCGGGATACAAAAGGTCTTATTGATTACTTTGCAAAGGGTAAAACAATAAGTGGTGGATTTTGCCACCTCTTATCTCATCTATTCCCAGTTCTAAAGAAATTTGTGGTTGGAAAAGTTTTGATGTCAATGAAAAGCCGATAGCAACTGCAAATGTGTATTTTGCAAACTTTTTCGGAATCACAATTCAGGTGTGGAATCTACTCACTGGAAAAGAATTTGTGCAAAGTTCACGTACTGAAATGGGCATATATTGAAAGTGAGTAAGTGAGTACTTTTTTCATGATAGTTATTTTGATTCACAATTTGTGCCTTAAATCAGTTTTGTTGAATTGTAGAACCATGCAAGAATATATTTTTCATAAAATTTTTTTTAAAGATATAGTCTGAGAAGTTTTCACAGCTCTCTTGTAAAGAAAGAGTTGTTTGGGGGAAGTCCTGGATTTTTATATATCTGTTACTTTTTTGTTGTTGTGCATTGTTCATTATAAACATGGGCAACCCCTTTTTTTTGTTTCAGAGAAATCCAAAGATGGAACTCAGCAAGACTGATCTTCTCAAACTTCTTAGTTATTTAGAAGGCGAACTTCAAGCACGAGATATTGTCATCGCTACCTTGAAGGTACTAATTTACAGTGTCATAGCTATGTGAAATATTGCATGCAGTTTAATACTATGTATTGCAAAACATACTGTTTTGAAATTATCTCTCTAACATTAATATGGGATGTGGTTTTTAAAAAAAATTGTTGTTGGCCTATATATGTTGAAATAAACAATTTTACATTTCAAGTTCTACATATCTAATAGTTTAACATGTTATTGCTTGAAATTTGCTTTATAAGTGTCAAATTGATGTGGTGGACTTGGAACTGGTAATGCTATACACACTCATACATATGTAAGTTTTTGCATTCACTCTAATAGTTTGAGGAACACACAATATTGAATTTTTTGTTTCCTTCAGATAGCTTAATTTTTTTCAGGAAATGGCGAGTTTGAACAGTACATGGGGATGAGGATATCTACTATGTACATTCAAATTCCTTAACACTATAAAAGCACTAATCATCTAAAAATTTGTGAAGGTGCTTCTTGTGAATATCATTAGATAAGTCTCTTATTGATGGTGCTAGCTTGTTATGTAGCTACACTCCTGTGAGTTGAAAACTAATTTGAATGGTGCAGTCTTGTAAATTCTATATTTAGATCATTTCTATTTCTAGTTTCATGCGAATGAATGGCTGGTCCACAAGGTAATGTATTTACATATTTTTGTGGAAATAAGATCTGTTTCAGTATAAAAGGGAAGGTACAGTCAAGATGTTTAGCTCTTGAATGTGCTCTTGACGTGATTCTCAGCTTGTGATTCCTGTAATTGCTCTTCTAGCTTACTTCTGCTGCATGAATATTGAGCACCAGGAGAATTACCCCACAGTTTTATTGTATATTGTAGATTTGACTAAAAAAAGTAATAGTTGTTGTTTACTAACAAACATTTTTAATTTGCTTAACAGAAAGACTACTCTGGGTAGATTGTTACATAACTGTTCTGTGTGGCTGTTCAAAGTCAGTTTGGGATCCAGGTGGATTCTGAGAAGTGTAACAGAGTTGGAATCATTTACTTTTTCATTTAGCTTGTGCAGGAAGAAATACATAGTTTGTCTTCCTGTTGTTTAGGAGAAGCTTGTTATTGTGGAGCCATACGGCAAACTTTTCAAGCATTGCTTTTGTTTTGTTTTTTTTCCTCACCTCCTCCAAGTTGTTATCCACAGTAATTACAGTAGTGTCATCACCATATGTTACAGCCTTATGAGGCAAGAAAGCAGACAGGTCATTCATGTTCACCAGGAAAAGGAAGGGTCTAAGTACTAAACATTGTGGTTCACCTCTAACAAATGGTAGGGCATTTGATTGACAGTTATTTACCGTAATCACATTAGTTCTGCTATTCAAGTATGATTTAATTAAGCCAGTTCATTATTATTGATACCGTAGCACTCAAGCTAATTTATAAATATTCCATGCAGCACAGTATCAAATGCTTTACTTAGATCTAGTAGTAAGGCACAAGTTGAGCAAGTTTCCTCAAAATCGTCAAGAATATCAGTGAAAAGTGTTTCTACTGCATTTACTGTTCATGAACCAGGCCTAAAACCAAAGAGTAAAGAGGAAGACAAGATTGTGAGCCTCAAAATAACTGTGTAGTTGCAATTTAATACGACATTCTATTACTTTGGATATTATAGGTATGAGCAATATTGGATGATAACTATAACTTTCAGTCCTGTTTTTGTCCCATTTCTTATAAATTGGGATAACAGTAGTAACCTTCAGGATCTCGGAAAATTTCCATGTCTGAAAAGTATTATTAACCAGAAAGGTAAGAGGGGCAACAATAATATCAATTGTTTGTTTAAAGATGGTGTGTGAGAAGCTGTAGAGATTTTCACTATAGGTTTGTGATAACTTTGAATACTTTTTGGCAGGTATCCAGTTTCCATTTAAAAGACAAGTTATTTAGGTCAGGTATGTTATTTAGATTACTTCCAGAAGGTCCATCATCTGGTGTAGAGGTAGCAGGAGCTTAGCATTTAGTGCTGTTAACAAAGAATTTATTTAATAATTCTGGCAACATAGGAGTTTTTTGTCTGTTTTTGTGTTTCCATGCTATTTTATTATATTCCAGGCAGTTTTACTTTGTTTCTGGAATTTTCAATGAAAGCACCATTGGCTCTCTGTTTTGCTGTCTGTATTTCTTTGTACCTCTCCTTCAATTCTAGGTTACCAGTTTTAGCCATTTTTAGCCATTTTATGTAGGGCAGTGACAGCGTTTCTCAAGTTACGTAATTCAGTTGTAAACCAGTTGTTCTGCCTTTTTTGTTTTATGCACCATTTGTTTCCACCTTTGTAATTACTTGTGGGCAATAGCTTTGAACTAAGCTTGTTAGTATATTAATAAATAAATAAATTAAAAGTGGTGTTCTTGTCACAAGTATATACTCAATCCCACATAATAATTTTTGCTGTATCTATGGAACAACTTTATAACAATTTCATCTTCTTAATGTGAGTGGGTTGTTTAAGAGGATAGTTTTCACAGTTGACCATCAGCCATAGACTGTGGTGGTCAGATAATAATATATTCCATACTGATATTCAACTTTCATCAAATTGGAGATTGTTATCCAGACGTGCATCTAATCAGGCTGGCTTGTCATTCACGCAGTAAAAGTTGTTGTATCTTAGCAGATTTTGAAAATGGGTGACAGTTGGTGTTTTATTTGTGATGCCAGTATTTACATCACCAATGTATGTTATCTTGTGGTGCCTGTATTTTACTAGCATTATAGTCTCAATTTGATCAGTAAACAGATTCATATTGGAGGTCGGGATGTGATAAATAGAGATAAGCACTAACTTTGGTTTATAAAATAATAATGCAACAGTTTCAAAAAGTTATTCCGTGCAAAAATTGATCAACTTTTTGTGTTACAAAGTCAGTGTTAAAGTTTTTGTTTACAAAAATAGCAACTCCTCCATGTTTACTTTTGCTTCTACAGTACACACCAGTTAATTGAAATCCTTCTGCAATATACAGAGCAGTCTCAGCATGTGTTTGTTTACACAAAAAATCATGGCATGGGTTTGAGTTTAGGAATACATTTATATTGATTGCACATTTAGATGCATAATTAAAGCTCTGTTGTCAGCAATGATAGGTAGAGAGTGTAATGCTTCGGTATTTACAGTTTTGGTTGCACTGGGGTATGATAGTCCATAAAAAAATCTTCACTACAGTTACTCACATACGTGCTTTTGGTGCAGATGAACAAGTGGCTGTTGATGTGACTGTATCTGCAGTGGCTGGTCCACTGCTGTTGTTTTCTGTTGAAATGGCTGCTGCTGATGATTCAGTAATGGGTTTTACACATTGTTCGTACCACTCCAGTTCCCTGACTGTTTGTAGGAGCTTACTTTCAGTTGCTTCACTTATCAACTTTCCAAACATGCATTTTCCTTTAGTATTCAAGTGAAGTCCATGTCTGATAAAACATGCTGTACGCTGACATGTATTGATTTGACATTACTGGACACTTTATATGTTGTGCAGCTTATTAACATATAAAATCATTTTCAATGAGTATCCACTGCAAAATGTTACGTGTCGCTTCTCTCTAAACCATACATTGCAGTTATTTGCTGTTTTGAAGTGTTTAAGAAGCTTTGGGTATTTGATCAATGCACAACATAACTATTAATTTTGTTATATAACTTTAAATAATAAATAGTAAGGTTTCATGTTCGGTCTGTTGACCTAAACATTCACTGTCAATGTGCATACCAAAAGATTTTGGCCGGTAAAAATTTATTGCTTTTTTTCTGTTTTCTTGTAAACCATATTCCATACAGTCAACAGGATTACAGACACTCAATGTACCATTCTTTGTTTAAAAGTTAAGAAATATGAACAATTTGTGCCATTGTGTATGTGACTTAATTTTTAAGTTGTAGTTAATGTTTGTGCAGTCTCTAGCATAACTGTGTAGATACGAAATAATCGGTCAGTATATTCATCATACTATGCTTAGTTACAAAGAGAGGAAGCAAATTTTATGACCCATTTCTGAGTATTGCGTGAGTGTTTGGGATCCCCACCAGGTCAGATTCAAGGAACATGCTGAAACAAATCTGAAGCATGCTACTAGATGTGTTACTGTGTTACCAGTAGATTAGCTCTACACACGAGGGTTTTGGAGATACTTCGTGAATTCAAGTGGGAATCCCTGGAGCGGAGAGAACATTCTTTCTGTAAAACACTATTAAGAAAATTTAGAGGACAAGTAATTGCAGCTGACTGCAGAATGAGTCTACATACTTTTCGTGTAATGCCTGTGAAGACAAGAAAGAGAAATGAGGGCTTTTACTGAGGCAAGATAGTTGTTTTTTCCTCGCTCCATTTTTGATTTTATTAGGAAAGTGGAATAGTAGTGGTACATGGTACCCTCTGCTATACACCATATGGTGGCTTGTGAAATATGCATGTAGGTGTAGATGAGTGTAGTTCACAGGTTAACAATGGGTTTGTAATTTGTATAAGTTGTATTCTTGTTGTAGCTACACTTTTAAAAATAATGTACCAGTGTCCTGTTTGGTTACTCTCCCATACAATTCAACACCCATTAACGTCATCATCTTCTTGTGAAGTAAATATGACAAAATATTGTTTTGGAATGATTATTTCTGATAAAATGTGTGCATTGTAAAGGTATGATTCATAATTTTCAGTATAATACACATTTTACTTAGCTTCTTGGGCTTCTAAAAACAAATTTCTGTATTTCGAAACTATACGTGTGTACAACAGGCAGTTGCCATTTCTCATTGATCTGTGTTGACATTCTACATTTTATGTGAATTTATGTTTTCCGCATTATCTGAGTAATTTTCAGTCCTTTTAAGATTTCCATTTTTTTGGTGCCACCAATTTCTCCAAATTCATTCTTGTGTTCTGATGCACTGGAGGAGTGATTTGTGTTTTAGCTTCTTAAAATGAAATACAAAGCAAGGTGGAGCAGTCGTAAGACACTGGACTGGATTCTCGTGCAGGAGGACAACAGTTCTAATTGCCATCCAGTCGTATCTTCATTACATGTGCCTCATTGATCAGCCAATAATATGCATTGACAGGGATATATGGTAAATGGGAGGTACAGTTTAGTAGTTTAAAGCAACTGATTCTTTGCTTACAAGGGTGGTATCTATTTACTGTGAATACTGGTCAGTGTTGTTATCCAGTTAGTATATCACTTATTGTTAAATAAAACAAATAAATAGAAAAACTTCTTAAAATTTTTACTTTTTAGTCAGCAGCATACTTAAACAACGACAAAGAGTTAATGTTAACACATTGGAACTGCACTGTGCACGTTTCGGATAAGATTACTCTCATGTGTTCAGATTCATTAACTCCATTTATAGCTATTAGTTGCTATTCAGGAATTTGCACCTGTCTTTACTTACAGTAAGTCAGCTGAATATAGTAGTTTCTTGAAGATGGGGTGATAGGTTTTTTTTTTAATGCGTGTTTGTAATTTTGTTTCAGTCTGAGAAATTGAAGCAGCTCTTAAATCAGGGGCGATACAGAGTGATGCCTGCTAATGATCCAATAGCAGCTCTACAGCGAGATAGCTTTGCAGCAGCAGAACCTAGAGTTGATGAGGCAGAAATTCGGGCCATTGCAAACCAGCAAATGGCAACATTGGACAACTTGATTTTACAACATCGTCGAGCTCAGATAAAACTTGGTCGTATTTTGAAAGAAGCAGAGGAGAGGCATCGCAAGGTGAATGATTCTCTCTTCACCTTCTGCTTAGTATTTCATACAATTAAAATCTCTCAGTCCATATAGGCCTAATGAAACATTTGGCTATAAATTTAATTTAAATATTGTTAAATTTTTTGTTATAAGATGGAATACTATCTGCACAATTTTGCAGCTTTTGTGTTAGAAGATTATAGCATCGACTGCATTGATGTATGATGGACAAATATAACACAAGGGAGCAGAAATGTCAGAACTGTAACACAAAGTGCCCCAGCCATGGCTTGACTATTATTTTTACTATTTATTGGAGTTAAGATGTGCTGATAGATGTATAATGTAAGCTGACCTGCCAGAATTAAGAGATTGTGTAAATATCTCAGTATTTTCATTGTAACTTGAGTTTTATTTCATACACCACAGAATTAGACTGACTATAATTCAGAACACCTTGTGAACTTAAGGAATATGGGTGCTGTTTTTCAAATACATTGCACGTTCTGTGTCTGTAATCTTACTTGCCAATTGGCTGCATGCGAACGGCTGTTGACATACGCGATAGAGCCCTGCAGTCCCATCACACGTCATGGTGTAAGCACTACAAACATTGCTGGATGTACCCTCATATGGTAAGAGTTGAAAACATGTAATGGACCCAGAAACATTGTAGAGCAGGATCGTTTTGGCAGTGCAGATGTTACGGTGTGGGGAAGCATAATGCTGCATCGGGATATGGACCTCCAAATCTTTGAACATGGCATGCTCACTGCTCAGTGTTATTGTGGCACTGGATTCCTTCCTCATGTGCACCTTCCCTGGGGTGCAATCAGCCCTGACTTCATTTTTTTGGATTACAATGTGTGGGCACATCGAACAGTGCAGGTGGAACAGCTCTCGGAATGAGGGGATCTTAGACAAGTGAACCAGCTCGTGTGTTCCCTCGACTGAAACCCCACCGCCAATGTGTGGGATGTGTTAGAGAGACATATTGTAGCATGCCTACATGCACCAATGACCATCCAACAGTTTTAAACCATGCCTTGTGGCCAGCATGGGAGATTGTTGCAAAGAATGCAATGTCATCTGTGGTGATCACACACCCTATTAAAGACCATTTTCTCACTGTGTGCATTTCGTGTGCAGGAGACCACCATAAATCACAGTGACTTTTGTGTAATTATTGTGTGTGAATAGAAGTGTAATTATTGTTCATCTCACTGAATATTTGTTTCAGTTCCCTTCCGTACTATACTCAAACAGTTCTGTCTATGTACGGCCCAAGTTCCATCAAGCTATGTTACCTGACAGTGACACATCATGTGAAAGCTCTATTCCTCCTTAATTTTGCAGGCCCAGGCCCAAGCTTACGATATTTACAAAAACTTTAATTTTTGAATATGAAAAAAATTAAGGAAAAGTAATGTTATATGAAAAATACATACGTGTATTTCTTGTTTTCGTTATTTGGGGTGTAGTGTCTGTTACAGCTGTTCATGGATTAAAGGTTAGAACCAAATAGTCCAAACTATCTGTGGAACAGTTTGCCATAACTTGAAGGGAAAAAAATAAAAGCTGAACCAAATTTTTTTAATGTGAAGGAAAACATTTGTTTGCAGAGTCTGAACATGAGTAAGGACCAAGAAGAATGTGAGCCATATAGGACAGCCGAGATAAAAAAAAAATCTGTTCACACAGATAGAGATAAGATATGAAACGAAACACTGAAGATGACATTAACTGTTATACATTGATGAACAGATTTGACACCAGAAAAAATGGGTAGGGCTTCTGAATAGCAAGGAAGACAACGGGATTGAGAAAATTGATTATCAGTTGAAACCTGCGCTAAATGAAGTTATGTTTTAATGTTTGTTTGGTGGAACAGACCAGCAGACAGCTTAGATTTCTTGAAAGAATAGTAATTTATAATAATAATAATAATAATAATAATAATAATAATAATATATGCTGATAAATTGTGTGGTGTTTGTATCTAAATATGTTTCGGTCTACTGCATGCTAGAAGACCCATAATATTATCTCTGTGTTCTAGATTGTAATACTTCTCATTTTAATTTTCTTTCATAAGTAGTTTTTGTAGATTTCTACACAATGCAATGAATATATAAGAAATAAGTTATCAAGACTTGGGAAAGAAGAGTATGCGGAATGAAAGTAACTGTATAATATGAAACACCAGCTAAATTTTCTACTGGTACATAATAAAATTATTCAAAAAATCACCAGCCATGGTGGCTGTTTAAAAGTAAATGCTGGATTTTACATTACTGCATAAGCTAAATCAATTTTATTTAAACATTTTGAATAAAGCTTCTATTTATGTTTTATGTAATGATGTTACAGGTAGTTCAAGAACTAGATGAAGAAAAGAGAAAACATGAACATGATACAGCTCAGGGTGATGATATTACATATGGGTTGGAAAAGGAACGTATGAGACTGAAACAGGTATGTACTGAGACAGTTTCTACATGTATAATGGACCATTATTTTAATAGTATTGTAATGCACAGGTTGTAAGAATCACAGTTACAACATTGAAATAACGAAATGGGTAACAATTTCCTTAGATAAAAAATAGCAGCAGTTTATGGAAGTTTATGAAAGTAATAACTGTTGTAAACTTGAAACGATAGTGTACGTTACATAGAGCAAAAATCCAGCGTTTTGAGTTTGTAACAAGACCGGGCACAAGATTCTATCAGTAACATCAAATGTTTCCTGAGAGTTACATTATGTCCTCATTTCAGCTCTAAAAATGACGTATAATGGAATACATGGTACAAACACAGAGTTGTATCAGTGTACTCATCGTAAATATATTTGTCCATTACATGATATTTTGAGGCAAAATATAGCAAAGTATTTTTAGTATTAGGTTTTTACACATTTTCTCTGTTCTTACCTCTGCTCTGGCACTTCTGATGCAGGACAAATCCTGCCTCCTACTATATTGCCCCCTCTCTCCTCCCCCTCCACACCACCTATGTCACGTCTTTCCTATGTCTTGCAGTAGCTTCCTGTCACCTGAAAATGAAGATAAGGCAGATGTGGGAGATGGTAAATTGCTCTCTTTCAGTTTTTATCAAACAAATTTGTATGTGTGGAAATTTTGATCCATTCACATTTTAACCTAAATATACTGCAAATGACATACTGTCCTCTGTTTCCAATATGGAGTGAGTTTCAGGGTTACTTCAATCAATGTGATGTTATTTTGGCAGCTACACTTAAAGATTTTGTAGGTCAGAAGCCTAAAAGCACTGAGAATTGTGAATTTTTGTGGGAATTGTCCATTTGGATGAAGCCAACTACATTTGCTCCATTTCTGCATGTCTCACTCAGCCAGGCAACCCAACTAAAAATCACAGATGTTGTTTACTAAAAGGGAAGTAGACTGGCCACAGAGGCATATATTACGAGCCTCCACTGAAGCTGGTAAACAGCCACATGATGGCAAGTCTTGAAGTTGAGTCACGATACTGCCATTTGATACCACTGCTTGTTCTCCACTGGAGTGAAACTACATAGATAAATTATGGGACAGAAGCCATTTGGGATACGTGCTAAGCAGATCACTGGGTGCAAGCGATACCATTGTTTTTCTTGGCACTGATTTGTCAGAAGGTCCAGAAATAATTTAGATTTCTTGGGATGTGGAATTAACTGTGTGCTGCACTACAGTGTTAACTGTGTTTCATAACATTTTAGCTGAGCTCTGCAACTTTGTTAAAATTTATATAGTGAATTTAAGAAAAAGTCTTCCTTGTATAATAAGATACTGCAATGTGTGTATTGTTGAGAAGTATGATGCAGTGTTCCTTCGGACATGCATGAATATCCCAAGGAATAGGCAGTGCAGTGACTACAGCCATTATGAAAGACATGAAATGCGTTCACAGCTGCAAATATGGACAACCACCAGCTGTATAATGGAATGATGGCAATGAAGATTTGTGCTGGACCAGTACTCAGACCAGGATTTCCCATAAGGCTATCCAAGCATGACTCACAGCCAGGCCCAACTTTTGTATATCAACAACAATGAGTCTACAACCTATACTTGTACATCCATTATGTATATTTCTGTATAGGGATACATTGTAATAGTCACCTGCCCGGTGTTGGCTGTTCGGAAAATTGCATCATACAAGACAAGTACTGCAATATTGTATTTATCCGCCAACACTGGCAAGTGACTTTGTATTAAAATTTCTCCTCTTTATGGAAATATATATAATAGCTGTATGACTGTAGGTTGTAGAAGACAATTTCTCCTCTTTATGGAAATATATATAATAGCTGTATGACTGTAGGTTGTAGAAGACACACAGATGAAGACATGTGGAAGTTTGGGTCTGGCCGTGAGTCATGCTCAGGTAGCCTAATGGTAAGGTGACCACTCACGATAAGTGGGAAATCCAGGTTTGAGTCCTGGTTTTACACAAACTTTCATTGTCATCATTCCATTATATAGCTGAGGGTTGTCCACATTCACAACATTTCATCCTTGTGTGATGTTCCAAGCTATAATTATTCTAAAGTGCTTTATTCATGGTAAAGGGTTTCCATAAATAATGAGGCCAGTGTTCAACAAACTTTGCTGTTTTTTTTTGGATTTATTCAGTAATAAGCACATTGGTGTATGAAAACTAACAGTTATAGATTACACAAACACAGTTCTTATAGAGAATTCAGACTGCAAATATCACAGGCTTTCACCAGCCCTTAACAAATTAAAGTTAACTACAAGCACTACTATATCGCAACTTCATCCCACTAAACACCTTCGTCTTGTTTTGTAGCTCTACATGGTGTCTAAATTGGATAATATTTATACAAATACTACAACAATTATTTAAATAGGTTTCTTTCACGCAGTTTATGTTAATGTAATTTTAGTTAATAACACAATTAAATACCTTTCCTTAAGCCTCTTAGTAATTCATATGCCTTTTTAAAAATGTTAGTGGTCCTACTTTTTATGGAACAGTAGCCAAAACATTGGTAGTTTTATTACACTTCGCAGCCACACATGCGGAAGGATTTTATTGGAATGGACTTGAGCTGTGAATGCAATGCTCTTATATTAAATAATAATCATTATTTATATAAACAATGAAATCTTTAAATCAAATCAAATTTCAAATTATTTCATGTTGGGTGAAATGAAATGCATTTGTCTAACCACTGTAGCTCACTATTCCAGAAAAATTTATTAGCTGTGTCAACATTTTTAGAGGAAATTTTAAATGTCAAGCTTTTATGTAAAACAGAATTTCCTTAGCAAAATTTTCTACACCATAGGAACCGGTAAAACATAAATTACTCTCTGTATACTAAGAAACTGGAAAACATCCAGTGAAATAATTGTGACATTTACTTTCTATTTGTCTGAAAGTAAACTGCAGCAATGGGGAAGAATTATTTTAGGAGTGATACTACAGCAAATGGAGATACACTTTGGTAAATTTCACTTTGTTTGCTCTGTAGTGGTCTCTGAATGTGTTTAAAGAGTTCCTTATCTAAGAAATGCAAAGTATTTGAGCAAAATAAGTGTTGTGCCATGAAATTCCTCATATGCTCAAATTGTGTAGTTTTCTTTCAAGATATCTGCTGCAGGCATTTAGCCAATAAACAGTTCATGTCAATTCACTTTTACTGAGAGTGTGATAAAGAGAGTAGCAAAAAATTGCAGTCCAGTAGATGGACAACATTAAATTAAATTAAATTAGATTGGATTAGATTCAGTTTTCGTTCCATAGACCCAAAAATGAGAGGATTCTCGCAGGTGTGGAACGTGTCAGAAAGTATAACATAAAAAATGTAGAACATTCGAATATACTGCTCACTTCCCTGATCATTTGTCAGAAGATAATCAAAATATGTGAATACATCACAGTGAACTGAAATTGCTAATATTAACAGAATTAATATACTTTCAGAATGAAACATAGTTATGCACTTTTAATAAATGTATCAGACTCAAAATATTTAATCTTGACTGTTGTTACCAAGTGCTGTCAAAAACGAAATCTGACATTTTTAGTTAAGCTGGTCTAACACTCCCTGTTAAGTTATTTAATCTATAGAGTAGGAGTTGCATATCAAAAAATCTTTCCTACTCCGTTTAAACTGTGCTTTATCTGAAATCAAGTTTTTAATGTTTGCTAGCAATTTATTGAAAATGTGTTGGAGCAAGGTAAGTGATTTTAGGTCTTAATGTTAATTGTTCGTATTCCTAATATTGATACTATGTATTGAGCTATTGGTTGGAAATACACACAAATTACTTACAACTACTTTCATTAAGGAATAAATATACTGAGAAACAATGGTTAGAATACCTAGTTCTTTGAACAGGTTTCTACAGGATGTTCTTGAATTTACACTACAATTGAATGTTACCCTAGAAAATGATCCCATATGACACAGTAGAATGAAAGTAAGCAAAGTGTGCACTTTTTTTAATGTCTCCTACATCTGACATCATTCGTATTGCAAATACTGACTTGTTTAGGCGCTACAGCAATTCTGTGGTATGCCCTTCCCAAATGAGTTAATAATTAAGTTGTAACTCCAGAAATTTAACACTGTCAACCTCTTCGATCTGCATGTCTTCATTTGTTATACACATGCTGGAAGGAAATCACTTACAGTTTCTGAACTGTGTGTAGTGTGTCTTTTCAAAGTTTAATGACAGTGAATTAGCTTTAAACTATTTATTAATGTCAGTGGAAATTTGATTAGGTACCATTTCTAAACCTATACTGGACTTCCTATTTATGGCAATATTTGTATTGTCTATGTACAAAATAAACTAAGCATCTGACAATGTAATACACAAGAGGTCATTAATATACACAATGAAAAAGCCATGTACCCAGGGTGGAACCTTGAGGAACACCACATGTAATTAATTCCAAATCAGATAGAAGTCAATTTGTTATCTAATGAATTAATTACTTTCTCACTTTACATGCAAATAGCTGTCTCTATATTGGAACCCTGAAGGCACCCAAATTTTGTCTTGGACAATACATGATTTGCAGATAGATGCTAAAGAGGGCACTTGAACACAACTTTTTCAAATATTTTTGAAAAAGCTGGCAAAAATGAAATTGGTCAATAGTTTGACGGTATCTCTTTATCCCTGTTTTTGTAAAGAGGCTCAACTTCAGCACATTTTAACCAGTCTGGAAATGTTTCAATGATAAAAATTGATTACACAAATAACTTAAGATAGAACTCAGCTCATATGAGCACTCTTTGATTCACTTTGTTGATATGTTATCATAACCGCTAGACTACTTTGATTTTCAGGATTTTAGGATGGATGTGTGGGAGACGTGAGCGTCATTTCCATTTAACTGAAGTTATTTGTAAAGACTGGTCTCAGATACTTCATTGTACTGTTTACCGAACCTGATAACCCCAAGCTGTCAGTATCACAAACAATGTACTTGTTTAAGAGATTTGCAACACTACATGCACTTGTTACCACTGTCTCGTTTATTTTTAGAGCTAGCTGTTACTCTTCCTTTTTGGCTCCACTTCTCTCTCTCTCTTTACTATATCTCATATAGTTTTTATTTTGTTGCCCAACGTAATTACCTTTTTCTCATAATAAAGCTGCTTAGATTTCTGGATTACTTGCTTCACTGTTTTTGCAGTATTCTTTGTAATGCTTTACAATGCTAATATCAGAGCTGTTCCTGGATAGTAGATGCAGTGTCCTTTTTTCCCACATGATATCTTTATTCCTTGTGTAATCCGTGGTTTATTTTGAGATTTCTGTTTGAATTGAGTTACCTTTGAGGGAAAACAATTTTCAGGTGATGAAATAACTTTATTAATGAATGCTTTGTGTTTTCAGTTTGGGTCAGATATATTGTAAACATCTATCCAGTTCATGTCTTTGAGCAATCTCCTAAAATTCTCAATCTTCAACCGATTTATTAACCTCCTGCACTCAGATTTCGTAGTTAGTATATCTTTTAATGATTCAGCATTTAACATAAGATGATACATGCCATCGGATAGTCCTTTTACTATTGGTTAAAACCAATATTACTTTTTTCCCTAGATTTGTCTGCAGAGGTATTATCAATAGCAGTCTCAGAGCATTTACTTATCCTAGTTTAAAAGTTCACAGTAGGAAGTAAATTGAATGACAGTATCACTGATTGATTGCAATAATTGTTCACTGACAGAGCTTTTCAATAAATGCGCATTAAAATGACCACCAACCACTCTTTCCTTGTTTTTTCCTGTGAGATGGGACAAAAGATCTTCCAAATTTTTTATGAAGAGGTTAAGGTTCCCTGAAGGTGCTCTGCATATACTTCCTATTATACAGGACTTATATGAAATAATTTGTCTGTTGTACAAGCTTCTAACTCGTGCTCTGAACAAAATTTATAATATCAGTATTGTGGAAATTAAAACAGCGTCTGACAAATGTGGCAACTCCTCCTTTCTCCATATTTTCTCTATAGAAGTAAGAGGCCAACTTGACTCCTGTAAGATTTAACATATCTATGTCAGTAGTCACACGATGTTCAGAGAGACAGATTATATAAACTAGTTTGCTCAACTCTAATTCTTCAACACAAATAAGCAACTCATTAAGGTTACCCATCAATCCTTGGCTATTCTGATGCAATAAGGATAACTGATTTTGTACACTGGCTGAATTATAAATGGATGAACCTAATTTTTCTGTTGATTTTTTGAATATCCCCGTTTCAATCTGGGACTGTTTGCATGGATTGTACATTAAAATTTGCTTTCTGGCTGCCTCTTTTGTCAATGTGAATGTTATTTTCAACCTGTCTCCGAACATCTTTTGTTTCTGCCCTCTCTACCGTAAAAAAAGTGCTTTTCTGTCACATGTAACCACTGGTACTTTACCTCATGTGATACTGCCCCCCCCCTCCCCCCAACCTCCTCAAGTCATTTGTTGTTAGACCAGGCAGTTTTTGCTTCACTTTCTTGTAGAGGTGAAAGCGATGCCTAGTATGGTCCCCCCTTATTGAGAAGTCAACAGGTACCACACCAATATGAGACCCTGATTTAAACAGCTGTTTCACCTCAAAATTAACTTTCCTAACAGTAGAGTTTAAATGAGACAAGCCATGGCATCTCGGAACAGATAAAAGTCCAACACCAGTATGTCTCACTGCTGAAGCTGTCTTTACCAGGTTACCCTCACTTGAAGAATTAGGTTTCTTATCTATGCTGTTGCCTGCCCTACCAACTATTATCACAGTATCCTTCTTTGTGAAGTCTTTGTAGAGTGAACCTACATCCTCTTATCACCTGACCCAGACTTGCACTAGGTTTAAATAAATCTGGTAACCTGACCCTTGGCCATCATGCAACTCGGGTTACCCACCATTCAGAGGCTGTTGCATGCAGTGATGGTTACATTGACTTGTAAATAATAGATTTCAGCTATCAGTCGTCCTTTGGAATTTTTATTGGCAGATCTAGATTTCAGCTAGAAACTAGCCACTCTCAATGCACTATCATTTTTGATCAATGCATTTAATGCCTGTTGGTCGGGCTTTTTGAAAGTTTGTTGTGTCGTGTCTACTTCTATGTCCACATGTGGCTCATCGGTTTCCAGTTGTGACAGCAGTTCAAACGTGTTTTCCACATTAACAACTAAACTCTCTGAGAAAGTCCTATTCCTATTTCTTCTGTAACCTGTTGTTACTTCCCACATTTCTTTCCCCTTCTCCCCCCGTAACCTTTCCAGATCTTGTCAAAATACTTCATGGCTGAACTGCCAGATATTAGTGTTCAACAGGCATGATATTTCGGCAAACAACCACATAGCCATCGTCAGGTAGACTGATGAACCAACTGATTTGTGAGGAGAGGGGGGATGGGGGGGGGGGGGGGGCTGGCTGGCACCGTGCTTTTATCTCCTGCCCGTTTCCCTCTGATCAGTCACCCCATCGGCTGTTGGCACCCAGCATCCCTAGCCCCACAGCACCTACTGATCCAGTGTTCTGTCCCAGATGCGCATACTGCCGACACTTCAGCCATTCCTCTGCCTGCCTCCAAAGTCAGTTTTTTGTATAATGTTTATTTATTTTATTTATTTACACATCAAGTTCCATAGGACCAAATTGAGGAGCAAATTTCAAAGGCCATAGAAAGTGTCAGTAACTGAAATTACAACATAAAAGTAATAATAAAAAAAATAAAATGTTCATGAACCCAAAAAAAGTCAATACATAAGTTTAACAATCAACAATACTACAAGAATCAGCTTCATTTTCAAGGAATTCCTTGACAGAATAGGAGTGATCCATGAGGAAACTCTTCAGTTTCGATTTGAAGGTGTGTGGATCACTGTTAAGATTTTTGAATTTGAGTGGTAGCTTATTGAAAATGGATGCAGCAGTATACTACACACCTTTCTGCACAAGAGTTAAGAAAATCCAATCCAAATGCTAGTGTGATTTCTGCCAAGTATTAACTGAGTTGAAGCTGCTTATTCTTGGGAATAAGCTAATACTGTTAACAAGAAATGACAGTAAGGAATGTATATATATTGAGAGGCCAATGTCAAAATACTGAGACTCGTGAACAGGGGTCGACAAGAGGTTTGTGAATTTACACCACTTCTTGCCCAAACTGCCCATTTCCGATTCCTCTTCTTGACCGTTCTGACAGCAGGGTCCCACGCCTTGCTAAGTATGTACCCGCTATCACGATTTATCTGTGGTTCCCTTACTCGAATCTCAAGAGATTCCTTGATGACACAGTTCCAGAATTTGGAGGTCTGTGACAGAACCTTGGTGTGGCTGTAGTTTGTTCCATGCAGTTCAATCAGGCAACGTTCTGTGACTGCCGATTTGTTAGGCTGCTGAAATATGGTATGGCATTGTTGTTCTTGGCAATGATATTGTACAGTACGCACAGTCTGACCTATGTAAATCTTACCACAATTGCAGGTTATGTGATGGACCATGGATATCTGCAGTCCAAGGTCATCTTTCACACAACCAAGTTGTGCCTGTGTTTTGGCTGGTGGGCGGAAGACCATCCTTACGTGGTGTTTCCGAAGAATTCACCCTGTCTTGCTGGATAACGTGCCACAAAAAGAAATGAATGCAACGCCGGAGTCATCCTGAGACTCCTCTTCCGGTTCCGCTGGTCGTATGGAGGGTGTAGGACATAAGGCTCTCTGAATTTTGCCACTCCTTGTAGTCATTCTTCTGGAAAACTGCCCTCAGATGTTAAAGTTCTTCGTTGATACTTCAGTTATCATAGTGCGAGCCCTATGTATCAGTGGTTTGAACACGCCATTCCTCTGAGGCAGATGACGGCAGCTGTCAGCATGTAAATATAGGTCAGTATGTGTCTTCTTCCGATAAGCGTGGTGGCCCAAAGTGCCGTCTACTCTTCTTCTGACCAGAACATACAGAAAGGGGAGCACTTCCTCCTGTTCCGCTATCTTCCTATGTCCACAGCCAATCCTGTACAACCATTGAGCCTTATTTATTTCCGCAATTCCCATGCTACTACAATCATACACATGAAAGAAACTGCAACGACCCTCACACCACACCCTGGATCTAACAATCCAATTGCAACTCATACACTTCTCTCTCATGGCACTCAAATTTTGGCTTTGGCCTAAATTAAACAAGAATAACTTCCTTGACTATTTATGTGTATATGTTAAACAAGAATAACTTCCTAGACTACTCAGTCAATATATTAAATTTCTTAAAAAGATTATGCCTAAAGTTTGGACACTAATTCAAAAATTCTGGAGAAGTAGAACGTACATACTGTAATGGATCACTCTGTTCATGCTAATGTGCTTTGATTTACATGCATGGCATTCATACTTAATTTGAAGTATGCAAGATTGATATATTCCATACAGGTAAAAAAACTAAAAACAACCACTGTGGTTTTAACTTCTTTATACACTCTTGCAGTACAGTCTTTGATCTAAAACTTTGTCATTGGCTGGCTGTTTCAGAGAATAAGTCTGTGTAATTTCCTAAAGTTGGCAATAAAACTGTCTGCACTGTAGAATGTGGAAGTTTCCGAAGGAAGTGTCATTCTCTGCTTAAGCTGTTGTAGCCTGCTCATTGTTTAATGGTAAAATGTGTGGTTTAGTAAAGTCGCAAGTTCAGATTTAGCGCCTTTCTTTAATTTTTAAACTGCAGTTTGGGTGTCTGCTAAAAATATCAGTCTGATACCCCTAAGATAATTTGCTTCGCTTTCTAATTCACCAGTAATAGGAAAACCATCCAGAAACATTTCCACAAAAGAGCTTGTTGCTGCATTAAAATAAAAAGTTCATGCTTGAGAGTTTGCTCACTGTACTGTGGCAACATGCCACTGGTCAGCCGACATCAACCACCTGGCACTGTTTGGCGTCCACCAAATTGATCATGATTTGGCTCTCTTTGGACACATTTCTACTCTCACCTTGGCCAGTGTAGAATAATTTATTATTGTAGTTAAATTTTCCAAACAAAATAACGTTGATAAACCAAGTTAACAAAGAGCAATAATACAACACGTGTGGGTTGCAACACGTGTCTGTTTTAATTGCCTTTTTTTTTTTTTTTTTTTTTTTTTTTATATTTGGAGTTCCACTACTTACCTTGCAGTTACTTGTTAGTTGAAGCTAATGAATGTTGTTTTTAAGAGTTATAAAAAATAAGTATTGCAAGTGTAAAAAGTCTCTCATTTGTGGTATGACACTAACAAACTAATGGAAAAACGCTACTAAAATATGCATTCTACTACCACAAGCAGTACTGCACACATTCAGTTTTTTTCATTTTCTTCGTGAGCTTTTGAGCCTGCTTTTTTGGTCATTTTGTGTGATTCCCATGCACTGTAGACTTACTTGATTTGGAACTTTTGTTATTAATAACTTGCGAAATGTCAATGTGGATGCTCACATTTTCAAATTGATGCTGTGTTGTCTTCTCATTTGTGTTTCTCTTGTTTTGAGGGTAGTACAAATGATAGTGTTCTTAAGGAAAACCTTTTTTAAGCTTGCAATGATCAAAAGATGTGTTGCATACGCATAATATTATCAGCATAACCACAGGCGATGCACCAAAAAAGTGAATCACATTTGGTGAACGAGATTTTCAGTTTTCAGTGTGCTTGAGACAGAAAAACAATTATGGCAGTTATTGGTATATGATGATTAGTTTGTAATCAGGTCATCTGAGTGTTACTAGAAACTACACATTAGTCCCTAAACCTACTTACAGAAATGAGAATAAAACTCATTGTCATATAGTTTCCGTATTACAGCCTTCAGCATCTGCGTCTTTGAGACCCAGGCTATACTCACTTCTGAGACCACTTGACAAACATTTCAGCTGTGGAAACACATTTTTCCTACCAGTAGGACAACTGGAACTTTGCAGCAGTGCTTCATATGTTTGGCAACTCTGTAATTGTCAAATTATTTTGTAGATGGCACGGAATTATAATGCTGAATTACATGAGATTTTCTTGTCATTTCCATTAAATAATCAAAGTGATTTTCACTTAACGATTTTGAGTTCAGAAAGGTCATTCCATGCAGAAAATACAACTGATCCAGCCTTTTATGTTTATCTGTGCTAGCCACCAATGGGGCAGTAAGGGAGAGTTGAATGCTGCAGCTGTTATCTAGAGCTAAAGTAACTGAGTTGCACTGTAAAGTGAAGGCTGCATTGATGATGCCTCTTTCTGCATCTGCTTGACATAATTTTTGGGTTTTGTGAGTACACAATTTTATTTATGAAACTGTGGTGCTGAGTAATTCATCAACTGGGTTTCTTTGTGTCTACTCCCAGCAGCCATGTTTCATACTTATGGAGTATGACACAGAACAACACACAAACAAAGACTGTTTTGAAGACCAAAGTGTGTAATATCTTAGTAATTCATATCAATTTATGCACATTAATGTTATAGATTACACAATAGTTAACATAAGAGATAAATTGAGCATGAACAACGAATTCTATCACAGTATTTAAAACAGTCTGACAGTGCTTGGATATTTTACCAATTCAGTGTGTGTAAAAACGTACTGAGCTGCAGTTAAAGATGTAAAGAAGCAAGGTTTGAAGTTCATTTCCGTCCAGAAAGGAATTTTTGTGATGGTTGTTCAGTAAGGAGCAGGAAGTGTAAACATTTGAGGGCTCAAGTTCGAAAGAATACATGTGTGAGGGATGACTTCTCTAACTCTTAGACAGGTTTCTTGTATTACCATATTTTACAGACTATAGAATCCTATGGGCTATAAGACACACCTTAATTTTCAAGCACTTTTTAAAAAATAACATTTTCACCATTTTTATTATTAGATTGCAAAGCCAGACTAAAAAAATCTTAGTTTTTAAAACCGAACTGACCTTTAAAATCTCTGAAAATCGTAATCTGAGATTTCTTCTTCTTCTTCTTCTTCATAATCGTTATCCTCTTCACATATAAGATAATCTTTAGTGCCATTGAGAGCATTACTTAGACTGCATTCCGAGGAAGCTTTAACACTAATAATGTTTTCTCTCATTCTAGACCATGACTGTTTCATCCATTGACACACTCGTTTGATTGTAGGTCATTTTAAAGCTCCCTTCGACATGAATTCATGTTGAGTTTCATCCAGTGTCCATTTGTTCCATTCCTCTCTCATATACTTTTTACATGGTTTATTTATCAAGACATCAAGAGGTTGCAGTTGTGAAGTGAGTACTCCCGGATTGACAGCAAGCACTGTATTTCTCTGTCTCAATTTCTCTTTCACAGAATTTTTCAAGTGACTGCTGAACTGATCTAGCACAAGAGGGGGAACTGTTCATTTCCTTGTCTCCTACACTCTGTTAAACCATAATTTCATACCAGCCTCCTCCTGTCCAACCCTTGTCATGTACACTAACACCACCATCTCGTGGTATTTCAGAAGGTTTTGGCATTGTTTTGTGCTTGAAAATGGTCATTTTATTAAATTTAGTACTGTCAGTACAAAATGAAGGGACAACAGGGTAGCCCATTTTTTCATGTCCACTTGTTTTTATAGTTACAGTTATAGTTATAGTATAGTTATAGTTACAGTTTTTGCTGTCAGGTGACTCCAACATTGCCAGGTGGAGATAGGTTTTCCAGGCAGAGATAGGTTTTTTAAGAGTGGGGGAATTTTAAATCAAACACTGGACATTTTTATATATTAATTTAGAGTATAAGACCCACCTGACTTGTGGAGGCAATTTTTCGAAGAAAAAAGTGCGTCTTATAGTCTGCAAAATACAGTGTTATTAACATACGGTATTATTAAAATACGATATTATTATTATTATTATTATTATTATTATTATTACGAGGTGCATTCAAGTTCTAAGGCCTCAGATTTTTTTTTCTTTGGACTGGAAACAGATAGAAACATGCACATTGTTTTAAAATGAGGCCGTGTTCATTGTCAATACGTCCCAGAGATGGCAGCACCGTACGGCAGATGGAATTTTAGCGCCAGCGGCGAGAATGAGAACTGTTTTAAATACTTAAAATGGCGACGTTTTCCTTACTTGAACAGCGTGCAATCATTCGTTTTCTGAATTTGCGTGGTGTGAAACCAATTGAAATTCATCGACCGTTGAAGGAGACATGTGGTGATTGAGTTATGGATATGTCGAAAGTGCGTTCGTGGGTGCGACAGTTTAATGAAGGCAGAACATCATGTGACAACAAACTGAAATAACCTCGGGCTCGCACAAGCCAGTCTGACGACATGATCGAGAAAGTGGAGAGAATTGTTTTGGGGGATCGCCGAATGACTGTTGAACAGATCGCCTCCAGAGTTGGCATTTCTGTGGGTTCTGTGCACACAATCCTGCATGACGACCTGAAAATGCGAAAGTGTCATCCATGTGGGTGCCACGAATGCTGACGGACGACCACATGGCTGCCCGTGTGGCATGTTGCCAAGCAATATTGACGCGCAACGACAGCATGAATGGGACTTTATTTTCGTCGGTTGTGACAATGGATGAGACGTGGATGCCATTTTTCAATCCAGAAACAAAGTGCCAGTCAGCTCAATGGAAGCACACAGATTCACCGCGACCAAAAAAATTTCGGGTAACCGCCAGTGCTGAAAAAATGATGGTGTCCATGTTCTGGGACAGCGAGGGCGTAATCCTTACCCATTGCATTCCAAAGGGCACTACGGTAACAGGTGCACCCTATGAAAATGTTTTGAAGAACAAATTCCTTCCTGCACTGCAACAAAAACGTCCGGGAAGGGCTGCGCGTGTGCTGTTTCACCTAGACAACGCACCTGCACATCGAGCTAACGTTACGCAACAGTTTCTTCGTGATAACAAGTTTGAATTGATTCCTCATGCTCCCTACTCACCTGACCTGGCTCCTAGTGACTTTTGGCTTTTTCCAACAATGAAAGACACTCTCCGTGGCCGCACATTCACCAGCCGTGCTGCTATTGCCTCAGCGATTTTCCAGTGGTCAAAACAGACTCCTAAAGAAGCCTTCGCCGCTGCCATGGAATCATGGCGTCAGCATTGTGAAAAATGTGTACGTCTGCAGGGCGATTACGTCGAGAAGTAACGCCAGTTTCATCGATTTCGGGTGAGTAGTTAATTAGAAAAAAAATCGGATGCCTTAGAACTTGAATGCACCTCGTATTATTATTATTATTATTATTATTATTATTTTAAAAGTCACAAGTGTGTGTTGTCATGCAGTAGCAACACTGTATGTGGTTCTGTTGGTTGTTTTTTCTTACGCTGCGACCAAAAGATGTCTCTGTTGTTGCCGGCGCCTTTGATGGACACACCCATGGCAAGGAGTTCATAGTGCACAACACCCTGTTTATGCCACCAGATGCAAAATATTATCAGTCAGTTTGCCTTTTGCCCAAAGAGATGTCCTTTGTCATGACTCAGCCATTAATTTCTTTTTAAGAAGTTAACATAACTCATTACCAGTAAGAATGCTCAGTGAGCAAACTGATGGCTTACAAGTGAAACTGCAGTACTCTTACACCCAACTTGTGAACCTTGACTATTGAATCCAAGTGTTGCACTTGGGTTAAATGATCGCAGTTCATCATACGTGTCATTTATTAAGACTTTCTGAATGTGGAGAATGACTCATGCCAGAATGATTTCCATGAAGCAAGAACATTATTTCCTGATGTGATTTGCCCCCGTTTCAAGCTGCCTCCTGTTGTCTATGAAACTCAAAGTGAACAATTTGTAACAAATGAACATTTTTCCTCGTGACTTTATTTTGTAATGCTTAAACCACATTTGTAAGATTTGAGTATGCTAGTCAAACCTGTGACTTTAAGTTAAATACTGGAACTCCAAATAAAAAATAAATAAATATGATAAATACATTCTTGGTGTCCTATGTCTGATGTGTCACTGCACTTCATTCACTCAGTTTAATGGAGTTATTTTGTGTGGAAAATCAAACTACAGTAATTAACAATTTTACGCTAGCCAGTGTGAGAGCAGAAAAAGTTATCAAAGGCACACTGTCATGATCACTTTTGTTGATACCAGCTGACATCTGGCTGCCACTGACAATGGCCGGTTGCCACAGTATGGTGAGGAAACTCCTGAGCATAAATTGTTCTTATTTTGATGTAGCCACGAGCTCTTTCGTGCAGATGTTCCTGGAAGGTTTTGCTTTAGCAGACACCTGAAACGTGGTTTAAAAATGAAAGGAAGAAGTGGACTCGAATTCACAAATTTGTGTCTACATTGGGTAACTTTCACTAGTAGATCATGAGTGGACTGCAATAGCCCATGAGGAAGACAACACTTCCTCCAGAAAATTCCCCATCTACATTGTTGGCAGATTTTGCATATGGCTGGACGTAGAATTCTTGTGGGTGGCAAGTTTTATTGGTACCTTAAGTAAATGACTCGGATTAGTATGTGTGGGAACTAGCCGTTGGTGAGGTTTTATGTCAAAGCTTGTCCTTATACCAATAAATTAATAGCTTTCTTTGTTTCTGGATCACTTCTAAAGCTAAACTGAATTATGCTCTTCTGTAAACCATCCTGTAAAAGAATTCGTATGAAATTTGCAACATTAATACTGTCGTATGGTCATAACCATTTAATTCTCTTCATCTTCTTGGTAAGTGGCTTAATTTACCAATGTCTAGCAGCTTGTGATTCACAAAATAAATGTGTGTGTAGTCTGACTACTATGGGCTCCTTTAGATTATATTTCCTTACTATGAAATACTAACAGAGAATTTGCAGTAGTAGTGCCTATCTCTTATGTTAGTTATTCTTTGAAACTGTTTGAATTATTATGCTTTAGGAATTGGAGTTAGAAAAGCAAATGAAAAAGAAACTCGAGAAAGACCTAAAGAAATCAAATGATACATTGGAAGAAGAAAGATCTCGACAAAAACAAATAGTACTTTTATTGCTTGCAGAAAGAAAAAGATTAATCATGAAGTACATAGAAGAAAGAAAACGGTCGGAAGATCTAGCTCAGGTGAGTCTTAACATTTTATTTCTTTTTAATATAAACAATTTTATAGAGCAGCAATGTGTGTGTGTGTGTGTGTGTGTGTGTGTGTGTGTGTGTGTGTGTGTGTGTGTGTGTGTCTATATATATATGAATGATAGTTGAAAAGTTTTGGTTTGTTGTTCCTAGGTGCGGTCACGTCAGAGATATGAAGATCAACTTGGTTTTTTTGAATGGGATGCTATAGTTTGGTACTTATTTTCTGATGGTGGCTCTCGAGACTAATCCAATGATGTGTAACAGTAAGGTCTTTGAAGTTCAATTAAGGTCAAAAAGGTGGCATGTACATTCATTTACAGAAGGTGTTTGAAGTGATGATCATTGGCATCAATGTAGTGCTGCAATCTTCTTATCATGGCTTGAGTGCTATTCCTTAACACTTCGGCATTTATCGAAGCACATGTTCTGATAATTCTCTCTCGTATATTGTGCAAATAGTAAATATTCCCCAAATACGGCGTATCCATCTAACGTGCCATGCAATGCAACACTAATAGGAACAGTAAGACTAGTATCGTCGAATAAGCGAAAGTGAATGGTGTATTCCTTCGAAGAACAAGTCAATATGCTTCTCATTTATGGAGAATGCCAACGAAATTCAGTGAGAGCTAAAGACTTACACTCTGAAATGTGTCCTCAATGTACTCACACTACACATCATACATTTAAATATGTGCATGATAAATTAAGAACAACTGGATCTTTAACACATATCGAAACATATCCGGCAAAGGGAAGTTACTAACGAGGATACGGAAATTGGTTCTCTAGCCACTGTGGTTTGAGATCCTTGTGTTAGTTCGTGTCAGATCAGAAGGGAATCTGGCATGAGCCAGAGTAGTGTTGTTCATGTTCTGCATCACCATAAATATCATCCTTGCCATATCAGTCTCCACCAAGAATCAACTGGTGTGGATTGTATGCGTTGCATTGAATTTTGCTGATGCGCTCAACTTCAGATTCAGAGGGATGACACATTCATTAATTTGATTTTATTTAGTGACAGTGTTACATTCACAAACCATGGAAATGTTAATTTGCATAACATGCATTATTGGGCAACTAAAAATCCATGTTGGCTGCGGCAAGTTGCACACCAAAAACCGTGGTCGGTGAATGTGTGGTATGAGGTTCTGGAAGACAGAATTACAGGCCCCTATTTCATCGAAGGAAATCTTAATGGTAGGAAGTACACCACATTCCTGCAAGAAACATTAGGTCTATTATTGGAAGAAATACCTTTAGTAACAAGGAACAGAATGTGGTATTGCGAACCATGGATGAAGAGTATCAGACGGATGCCATATTCCTTGACTTCCGGAAAGCGTTTGACTCGGTGCCCCAACGCAGACTCCTAACTAACGTACGAGCATATGGGATTGGTTCTCAAGTATGTGAGTGGCCTGAAGACTTCTTAAGTAATAGAACCCAGTACATTGTCCTCGATGATGAGTGTTCATCGGAGTGCCCCAGGGAAGTGTGGTATGTCCGCTGTTGTTTTCTATCTACATGAATGATTTTTTGGATAGGGTGGATAGCAATGTGTGGCTGTTTGCTGTGGTGCACGGGAAGGTGTTGTCGTTGAGTGACTGTAGGAGGATACAAGATGACTTGGACAGGATTTGTGATTGGTGTAAAGAATGGCAGCTAACTCTAAATATAGATAAATGTAAATTAATGCAGATGAATAGGAAAAAGAATCCTATAATGTTTGAATACTCCATTAGTAGTGTAGCGCTTGACACAGTCATGTCGATTAAATATTTGGGTGTAACATTGCAGAGCGATGAAGTGGGACAAGCATATAATGGCAGTTGTGGGGAAGGTGGATAGTCGTCTTCGGTTCACTGGTAGAATTTTGGGAAGATGTGGTTCATCTGTAAAGGAGACCGCTTATAAAACACTAATACAACCTATTCTTGAGTACTGCTCGAGTGTTTGGGATCCCTATCAGGTCGGATTGAGGCAGGACATAGAAGCAATTCAGAGGCGGGCTGCTAGATTTGTTACTGGTAGGTTTGATCATCACGCGAGTGTTACGGAAATGCTTCAGGAACTCAGGTGGGAGTCTCAAGGAAAGGAGGCGTTCTTTTCGTGAATCGCTACTGAGGAAATTTAGAGAACCAGCATTTGAGGCTGACTGCAGTACAATTTTACTGCCGCCAACTTACATTTCGCAGAAAGACCACAAAGATAAGATAAGAGAGATTAGGGCTCGTACAGAGGCATATAGGCAGTAATTTTTCCCTCGTAGATGTAGATGGTATCAACACGATGGTTGTCAGCCACATTTTTCGCTGATGACTAGAAATTAGTTGCAGAGACAGTTCGCATGTTGTTCGATTGGACATGGAAGAGATGTGTCGTGCTCGGTTCGTTCGCCAGATTTAACGCCTCTGGATTTTTTCTTATTGAGATTTGTAAAAGACATTGTTTATAAAGATGTTCCCACTACACCTGAAGATACGCGAGAGAGAATTGTCGGAGCATGTGCTTCGATAAGTGCTGATGTGATAAGGAATACCACTCAATCCCTGATGATAAGATTGCAACACTGCATTGATACCAGTGGTCATCACTTCGAACACCTTCTGTAAATGGACGTTCATGTCACCTTTTTGACCTTAATTGACCTTCAAAGACCTTACTGTTACACATCATTGGATTCATCTCGATGGCTGCTATCAGAAAATAAGTACCAAACTATAGCATCCCATTTAAAAAATAAAGTTGACCTTCATATCTCTGAAGCGACCCCACCTAGCAACAAAAAACTGTCAAATTATGGCCCCCCGTAGTCCCATGCAACTTTTGTCTCACAGACGTTTGTCCCTGTCCGTACTATTGGAGTTATTCTTGCTGGCAATAGTTAGTGAAAAACACACACACACACACACACACACACATACACACACACACACACACACACACATACCATTATTGACCTACAGTATTTGAAATCATTTGGCATGTATAGCCTTAAGCACAAAATCAACATGCTGTTTTCTAGGAATGGAACTGTTTCAGAAACAGACATTTATTTATTTTATCTTCGTACGTGTGGCATGCTACTGATGTTAATAGTTCTTTAAAACTGCATAATAAATAATGGTACTTATAATAATAATAATAATAATAATAATAATAATAATAATAATAAAGAATAGGCCTCCGGTATGTTCTGCCAGTCGTAAAAGGCGACGAAAAGAACAAACCACTAATAGGGCTAACCCCCCCTTTTAGTGTGATTAGTTGGTTCAGGACAGAACTAAAGAAGCCTCGGACAAGCGCCGTCATGGTCGGGGACGACGCTTGAACCCTATGCCCGCCCACAATGGTAACGAGACTGCTAGCCAACTGGAAAATGATTTAAATCCAAATAGAGGTGTTTTGCAGGATATGCTTCCTGCAACCACCCTAGAAGGAAAACAAAGACAGAGGATGAGATGGTCAGATGAAGTTAATCGACACCTCATGTTCTGTTATTACCAAGCAACAAACCTAGGAACCAACACAACTGGATACAGATCACAAGTATACACAACATTTATTACCAGATACCCAGAATTAAAATTTTTAACAGAACAACGACTAGCTGATCAGATCCGTGTAATAATCAAAAATAACAGGATACCCCAGTCAGAATTAGAAAACATCAAACAAGAAGTACAACAAATACTGGAACAAAATAATGTGCAATCAGAAGAAGAAGAAAATACAGTAATGGACTCAAACATCCCAGAGCAAACAAACAAAGAACAACACGCATCAATTAAACAATCAGAGGAAAACGAAATCTTAAGACAGCCACCAGAACAAGCACAAGTAGAACACGAAGTGACACAGATGCTAGATATAGAAGAAAAATTTCAGCTAACATATATAGAATACAAAGACACAAATACAGACATAAGACCATTCTTGCATAGACCACCAAATAACCCACAAGTCGAAACAACAATAAAAACTATGAACACAATCATACACAACAAAATAAATGAAAACACAACTATGGAAGAGTTACAACTACTGGTTTATATAGGAGCACTCACTACACTAAATATACACACTAGACAGAGATCAGAACCAACCAACACACAGAAGAAACCCACAAAACCAGCATGGCAACACAGGCTACAGATCAGAATAGAAAAACTGAGAAAAGACATCGGAGAGCTAACACAATTTATAAGAAATGAAATCTCGGAAAAAAAACGAAAAAGGTTAGGTAAAATCTCACAACAAGAAGCGACAGAGCAATTAGACGAAAAGAAGCAGAAATTACAAGCATTAGCCAAACGACTCAGAAGATACAAAAAAAGTGAAAATAGAAGGAAACAAAACCAAACATTCAACACAAACCAAAAGAAATTTTACCAGACAATAGATAACACACACATTAAAATAGACAATCCACCAAACATAACAGACATGGAACACTTCTGGAGCAACATATGGTCAAACCCAGTACAACATAACAGGCATGCACGGTGGATACAAGCAGAAACAGACACATACAAGATGATACCACAAATGCCTGAAGTGATAATTTTGCAACATGAAGTCACCCAAGCTATTAATTCTACTCACAATTGGAAAGCCCCCGGAAAAGATAAAATAGCAAATTTCTGGCTAAAGAAGTTCACCTCAACACATTCACATCTAACTAAATTATTTAAAAGTTACATTGCAGACCCATACACATTCCCTGATACACTTACACATGGAATAACTTATCTGAAACCTAAAGATCAAGCAGACACACCAAACCCAGCTAAATATCGCCCCATAACATGCCTACCAACAATATACAAAATATTAACTTCAGTCATTACACAGAAATTATTGACACATACAACACAGAACAAAATTATAAATGAAGAACAAAAAGACTGTTGCAAAGGAGCACGAGGATGTAAAGAGCAACTGATAATAGATGCAGAGGTGACATATCAAGCTAAAACTAAACAAAGGTCGCTACACTACGCATACATTGATTACGAAAAAGCTTTTGATAGTGTACCCCACTCATGGTTACTACAAATATTGGAAATATACAAAGTAGATCCTAAATTGATACAGTTCCTAAACATAGTAATGAAAAATTGGAAAACCACACTTAATATCCAAATAAATTCAAATATCATCACATCACAGCCAATACAGATTAAGCGTGGAATATACCAAGGAGATTCATTAAGTCCTTTCTGGTTCTGCCTTGCTCTGAACCCACTATCCAACATGCTAAATAATACAAATTATGGATACAATATTACTGGAACATACCCACACAAAATCACTCATTTGCTGTACATGGATGATCTAAAACTACTGGCAGCAACAAATCAACAACTCAACCAATTACTAAAGATAACAGAAGTATTCAGCAATGATATAAATATGGCTTTTGGAACAGACAAATGTAAGAAAAATAGCATAGTCAAGGGAAAACACACTAAACAAGAAGATTACATATTGGATAACCACAGTGACTGCATAGAAGGGATGGAAAAAACAGATGCCTATAAATATCTAGGATACAGACAAAAAATAGGAATAGATAATACAAATATTAAAGAAGAACTAAAAGAAAAATATAGACAAAGACTAACAAAAATACTGAAAACAGAATTGACAGCAAGAAACAAGACAAAAGCTATAAATACTTATGCTATACCAATATTGACCTACTCATTTGGAGTAGTGAAATGGAGTAACACAGACCTAGAAGCACTCAATACACTTACACGATCACAATGCCACAAATATAGAATACATCACATACATTCAGCAACAGAAAGATTCACATTAAGCAGAAAGTAAGGAGGAAGGGAATTTATCGATATAAAAAACCTACATTATGGACAGGTAGACAATTTAAGAAAATTCTTTCTAGAACGAGCAGAAATCAGCAAAATACACAAAGCAATCACTCATATAAATACATCTGCTACACCACTGCAATTTCATAACCACTTCTACAACCCTTTAGATCACATAACATCAACAGATACGAAGAAAGTAAATTGGAAGGGGAAGGCACTACATGGCAAGCACCCGTATCATCTAACACAGCCACACATCGATCAAGACGCATCCAACACATGGCTATACAGTGAGACGGAAGGATTCATGATTGCAATACAGGATCAAACAATAAACACCAGATATTACAGCAAGCATATTATTAAAGATCCCAATACCACAACAGATAAATGCAGACTTTGCAAACAACAAATAGAAACAGTAGATCACATCACAAGCGGATGTACAATACTAGCAAATACAGAATACCCCAGAAGACATGACAATGTAGCAAAAATAATAGATCAACAACTTGCCATACAACATAAACTTATAAAACAACAAGTTCCTACATACAAGTATGCACCACAAAATGTACTGGAGAATGATGAATACAAATTATACTTGAACAGAACCATTATAACAGATAAAACAACACCACATAACAAACCTGACCTCATACTCACCAATAAAAAGAAGAAATTAACACAACTAATCGAAATATCCATACCCAATACAACAAATATACAAAAGAAAACAGGAGAAAAAATTGAAAAATACATCCAACTGGCTGAGGAAGTCGAGGACATGTGGCATCAGGATAAAGTTGACATTATACCAATTATACTATCAACTACAGGAGTCATACCACACAATATCCACCAGTACATCAATGCAATACAGCTACATCCAAACTTATATATACAACTACAGAAATCCGTAATTATTGATACATGTTCAATTACCCGAAAGTTCCTAAATGCAATATAACATATACCGTACAGTTAAAAGAAAGTGACGCTTGATCAAGGTCCGCGCCACTTTCCATTTTTGACCAGACATAACGCCTGAGAAAAGAAAGAAATAATAAAAATAGTAGTAGTAGTAGTAGTAGTAGTAGTGGTAGTAGTAAAGCAAACAGGTAAAACATGTAGATTGTGTAACAATCATATAATGAGTATAAGTTACAATTTAATTTCTTTTTTGCACAGCAGAAAAATCCTCTATGGTATAGAAAGCCTTCTTTTTAAGCTAACTTTATAATACATTACTAAAGGTTTTTAATGAGGTAGTGTGTGCATTTTGTGGGAGTGCATTGAACAGTTTTGTGTACCTGTTGTGAGTCTTACTTAGTCTTGTAATGGGTTGGTTAATCTTCCCTTTATGGTGCATGAAAGGATTGCCTTAATGTGTAGTCCTCTCAGTTTTCTTTCTTCTAGACTAGACAGTTAACTGTAAATAATGATGAGACTGCCATTATACCCAGTTTTTTCAAAAGTGACATACAGGATGTGTTTTTAAAACGCTGTCTACACATCTGTTAGCTTTTCCTGCCGTGTAGAAACTCTTTTTGCCCCAGTGGAGGTGCCCCAAAGCAGTACGCAGTATGTTACGTGACTATGAAAAAAATACATAACAGGAGCTAAGAATCGTGTTTCTACTCACACATACTCTAAGTTTATGCAGTAGGTATATGATTCTTGACAATTTAGTGCATATAGAATCTGTTTCCAGGTTCCAAGGTTGGAATCTACGTGTCATAAAATGGTTGTTGGTATTGTGTAAACTATAAATTCCATTTTCAGTTTTATTCTGGTGTAGAGTTTATACATTGTCTTTAACCAAGGTATTAGAAGTTCTTAGGTAGGTCTTGCTTTGTTCCTTTAGGTCCTCTTACGTCATTTACGATTGCAATGGACATGGTATCATGTGCATACAGAACAGATTTAGACGGCTTGATACTAGGTTGGTCATTAATGTAGATTAAAAACCATACGGATCCCAGCATGGAACCTTGAGGCATGCCTGTTGTCTCATCTAGGAGCCAGAGCTCATATCGTTGAAGTGTACCCTCTGCTTCTTATTGCCAAGATACAATTCTATAAGAGCAAGTACTGTATCTCAAATGCCGTAGCACTTCAGTTCATCTGTTAAAATCCGATGACTTGCATAGTTAAATGTCTTGCTCAGATCAATGAGTTGAGCATCAGCAGATGGTTTTGCTTCAAAGGCACTGAGTATCATCGAAGCATTTCGGACTGCTTTCGGTGTAATGAATTTTCCTTGAGGACATACGGAGTGTTTGTCAGTGTTCTATTGCAGATGAAATCTTTTTCAGTTTTCTGATGCATGCTGTGTCCTACTATTTTTGAAAGTATTGATACAAGAGAAATAAGACAGTAATTATCAGTGCCTGGCTAGTCTCCATTTTTGTGTAGGGAGAACAAATCACAAAAATCCAGTTTATCAGTACACAAAGTGGTTGTAGTGTACTGTCTGTTGTCTTTTTAATAACAAAATTTGACAGACCGTACAAGTCTTCTAATTTTGCTATGGCTACTGCAATGTCAGTGACAGCAATACACTGTATTTACATGATTATAAACCAGGGTTTTTTTCCCCAAATTTCTCATTCAAAAAATACAGGGTCATCATATATTCAACGATTAAACTTTTGCTGCTGAGGTCAACATTTTTACATTGTTTGGGAGGTTGATATAGAGATCCTCATACACTTACAGATGAAGTTTTGGCTATTGAGATTTGTGCAATATAGTTCGAACAATTCCGAAGGGTAGGGCTTAGCAAACAATGCTTTCATTTGAATAGGCTTGAGATTTCCCAATATGGCGAAGCATTGGATACAGTATTGACCTTGCTTGAACAATCACGTGACATTTCACTTGCAGCACTAATGCTCTGTGCAAGGGATACATGAGAAACTATGAACTAGCCACAATGACAATCTAATGCTCTGTTTTTAAAAAATTGACAATTTTGTGAAACACAGGAGGAAATATCATTAAATTCTGTCAACTTACAAACTTACTTATGGATACTGAATACGTATTTTACATTTATGCTGCTTTTTAAATAAAGATGTAAATCTTGTCGTTCAGAAAACTATTACTTCACTATTCAGTATTCTACTGGTTATGAGAAATTTTAATGATTTACCTAGTGGGCTGCAAATGAGAAATTCGATCACTGTTCACATATTAGAACACCAGGGAAAAAGGTCACCAGCTTTTAGTCAGCTTTAGAACATGATGGTATGATTAAGATGAAATGAGAAAGAAAATTAATCCAGAATCAAAAGTCTAACAAATGAAATAAATCACATTAAACTGACTGTGACTGTTATCACAAGAATAAATTACGGCAGAAAGAGCCTTTGTGGAGATCGTGCCAACAGACATCACTAGATTGTGGGACGAGCGAAAGTGCAGGAATTGCAATGAATTGTGAGTCCAATCTTTTATTTATGTATTACTTGTTGTTGTTACATGTCACCTATACCCAAGAAGTACTACCGTCCGTGTTTCAGTATTGCTCAAGTACAACACTACAGAAGGGTTGGAGGGGAAACAGTGACTAGAGTTTGGTGGAGAACTGCAATGAGTGCAGGGTGGGGAGAGGTGGTGAGTGGGCTGCCAATTTTGTTGTGCTGCTAACACAGGGAATCTGTACTGTATACTTTTGCTTTTTATGAGCATCAACCATGTCGAAACTGCAGATTCAGAATAGAATTGAGTTTAAAATTGGGCTGTTACTCAACAATAGCATACATTTATGCAGGAGATGCTAAAAGTCTACATGGAGGCCAGTGGCATACATACGTATTTTTTGCAGCGATGTTGTCGATGCTCACCATGAAGTATGACGGGAACAATAGGGGGTGTGTCAGCTGCTGGTTCTACACAGCCAGTGAGAGCGCGGCGCACAGACGATATGTTTGTTAGCAAGAGACATTATAGCATTCTTGGATCAGTATAGAAGTAAAAGCTGTTACGTATTTTTTGAAAAAAAGTAAAAAAAGCTGTGTTCTCAGGTCCCACCATAACCACAACCTCACAAACCACAACACATGTGGAAGAAGTAGCCAAAAATTTGTGACAACATAGATATAAGTTTCGTAGCTGTTCTGTTAGGATGATGACAGTGATGATGGTTAAAAATAGTGATATCATAGACGATAGGCAAAGTAAACAAAAAGGGCAGTAAAGATAAAAAATTAATATAAACAATTTATTTCTGTTTCTGTTACTCCTTGTATTATCAAAATGTAGACAATGAATAAATGGCGTAAGTTTAAAATAGTTGTCATGTTAACTTTTTAGGCATATATCTTACATCAGTAAAAATTTGTAATTTTGATTAGACATAATACATTAAAAAATAAATTTTCTCAAGGAACCTGTCAAAAAAAGGGGGGGGGGTCTTATATTTAGGGTCGTTTTTGTGGTAGATGTTTCAGGTATGTTGTGCAATATGAATAGCCTTTTTTTTCTAGATATTCATTGATGCCTCATTTATAGTTGACTTGTATGACCTTTGTTACCAGAATTAGTAAAAAAGTTATTAATTTCTTCAGTGTGATATTGGTACTATTACAAATGGTTCTGTTAGTATCGTCCAGTTCTAATTTGATAACTCTCTGAGCAGCCTTGCATTTGTTTGAATATAGTTACCATTTGCCACTCATTTCTGTTTTATAATTCTGATCTGTATCTCTTTTTAGTTGAAAGTACTGAAGTCTATCCTTTTTCACTTTTCTTTGATCTGCTGTAGAGGTTGATGACCTATGTTCTTGATTTTTTTGAGGTCGGGTGTGAACCATTGATGTAAACTTTTATGATTACTTTTACTTGGTTTCCCCTGCTGACTTTTTAATACTTTAGAACAGCACTTACTGAAGATATTAGAAATAAGAATGACCAAGTTGTCAAAAGCTTCACCATCATTTGTAAATTGAGACTGGAAGTTGGTCCATTCTACTGTACACTGCTCTGATCTGAAAGCATTGATATGATTATCGTTAATAATATATTTTGTTGTTCACATTGTTCTGTGGAATTTTTTATCAGCAATTTTAACCATTTCTCTTCATGATCTGGTAGATACATAGTATTAAAAAGCCCTAGTCATACGTATTTCTTTCTACATTTGTTATAACGTTCTCCAGATATGGTAATAGTCTTGTTATCTGCCCAAAACATATAGTGTGACTGAGGACATTGAGCAAGTATAACAACTTCGTTGTTGTAATCCTAATATCAGTTTTAATATCACTAAAGATTAAAATTTTATGTTGATTGTATTTTTGCAAGTGGGAGATTGTTCTATCTAGTATGTCTGTAAAGACATCACTGTTGCTGTCATGGGTACAGTATACAGACAATTAGTTTGGGGTCTGGCAATAATACAGCAGCTGTGTCAGATACACTTTCAGTGCAGAAGATAGTGAGGTATGTGTGACCTAATTAAAAGTATTGGCAGTCTCCTGTGAGAAAACCCAGCAATAAATTGAGCTCTCTCTCTCTCTCTCTCTCTCTCTCTCTCTCTCTCTCTCTCTCTCTCTCTCTCTCTGTGTGTGTGTGTGTGTGTGTGTGTGTGTGTGTGTGTGTGTGTGGGTGTGTGTGTGTGTGTAAGAGAGAGAGAGAGAGAACATAAAGAATTAAATGGTAAATTTTTTACTTTGTGCTTTACTAGATCCTTGCTGAGGAGAAGGGACGCATCGATTCAATGGCTGAAGGACTTGAGGAAGAAAGTAAGAAATCATTACAGATGGAGGCAGAACTGGAGAAGCAGCTTGCGCAGTTTGATACAGAGCGACAACAGTTGAAAGCTGCGGTAGCCAAAGAAGAGAAGAAGTGAGTTTGATATTTGATTTCATACGTTTCAGTTTTTGTGAAAAAGTGTGGCAATGAATTTCAGAAATTGCATCTAACCATGAAATGTTTTTAATAATATCACATTCATTCTCTGCTGCAAGCAACTCCGTTTTGTTAAGTTGTGTTTTGAGTGCTGAATATCAAGACAGAAATAGTTACTGTAAAAATGAATGCATTGGGTTTGTTCTGCAGATATTCCGAGTAAGCTCAAGGGACACAGTTGTGATGAGCTACAGAGAACTACTTTGTTAGGGACAACAGATTCAATGTCTTGAGTATTGTGAAGTGACGTACACTTTGTCAGGATCTAATAAAAATAAAGGAGCAGAGGGTGCAAGGTACAATATTTGGAACTCAGTCACCCGGGGTACATTTACTTCTGAGAGAGAACTTAGAAGAGGGTTCAAAAACTGAGACAAGCAAGCAATAAGAGGGGAGTGATTACAGCTGAAAGTGAGCGGTGAACGGGTAGAATGTTTAGAGTGGGATCATCAGGTGGTTGATGCTAGGAAATGTTCAGCTGGACCTTTCAGTCTGTATTTCCAAGGCACTCTTTCCCTTAAAAAACTGTTTTGTGCCATAAGATTGAGAAATGCATACAATATGTGACGAGACATGATTGCCAAGTTGCAGAGATAAATGTGTAATGAAAAACAAATGTAATGAATTGTTGAGGCTGTTGAGTAGGTTACGTCTGGGTATCCACATGGCAGAAGAAAAGTGTAACTACACTGGATCAGATATGATATAGACCTGCATTGCATTGGGGGGTTAATTACCTTTCTTTCAAACTGAAGTGGTCACAGAAAATTGGGTGTAATCGGGTACTCCAACTTTTTCTTGGTCAAAAGGCTGGTAGGGTTTTGGCAAATAGTGTGAAGGTATCAATGAGCAAGTTGACAATGGTTTTACCAAACGTTGCTTATTTGAATGTATTCATTCAGTAATTCATTCTATTGATTCACTTGTTTACCATGACCAGGTTAGGACCAAATACCTTACCTTTTACAGTGTAGACATTCATTGATACATGAAATTACACAAACTGTTTGTACTGTAACTGTCTTTCTTATATTATGATAACTATTACACAAAATGAAAACTTACAGAGATAAGAAAAGAAGAAAAGAGAATAGGAGAAAAGGGGAGGGGGATGATGAAACGAGTTAAAAGGGGTGTAAGAATACTGAGACTGCAGTGTTTGTGTGAGTAGGCTTTAGGAGAAGTAAAGTGAGAGCTATCCATTCCCTGAATGTCTTGGCTGTATTGGAGAAAAAGTTTGGTAGTTAACAAATTACAACCGGCAATAAAACCAGATAACCCTCCATTTTGGTGGATTTGAGGTCTATTTTGAGGTTAGTATCAAGAAAAGTGTGACTATGATTAGATGAACAAAAAGTGACAAGAATAGTTAGGCAGCAGGATGAGGTCTAGGTCTTTGGACATAGAGTTTTTAGCAGCTCTTGAATATGTGATTACTGTGGCCCACAGACTGCCTTTCCTGTGACATGAGGACATAAAAGAAATTTTTAAGACACAATGTATTTCTACTAGTTACCAGTTATCTGTGCTGTTTTCATGTTTTGTAGCTTCTATTGTATCTCAGTCCAGTGTTATATCAGTATTAATTTCAAACTTTAATAAAAATATTGTTTAAAATCTTGTACAGTTGTAGCACACTATCAGCAGCAGCAACTATCAAAGTTTTTGATGTTCTATCAATATTTCACATCTTATGCTTATTAAGGGGCTGTGAGACATTTTGCAGATCAGCACGCGAGTCCTATTTTATGATTACAGTGCAGTGTTGTGTATGGTTCAGTTAAAGGTCACCACAAAAACTAACAGTCATGCGGAGACTGGATGTTTGTAAAAGACAATGTTATTTCTGCTGAGATTCTACAGTTAGTTCTGTGTTTCCTGGATCATTTTGTATGATAGATTGTAATGAAGTGGACTGTGAGTCATTTTACAATCAGATCACAAATTGATTTGTTTGTATGGTTACATTCTGAACATCTCTCATTTTTAAAGAAAAAAGGTATACAGATGTGTAAAGCTGGTGAGTACGGATTAGTAACTTACATTACAGTAACAGAAATTTTTCTACAGGCTAGAAGGATATGTCAAGGAGGAACGTTGTCAATTGGTTTTCAAATTTTAGTTTCCTGTCAGTCGGACATTTTATATCACTGTATAAGTGATCAAAAATTGTTGTTGCAGCATAGTGCAACTCTCTTTGTACAAAAAACAACCTTAATGTGGAGTAATGAATGCCATTTTTGCTTCTGGTATTGTAATTATGTACATGACTGTTTCTTTTGAACTGTAGTGGCTTATTTACAACAAATTTCATGAGGGAATAAATATTCTGCGAAGTAGTAGTCAGAATACCCAACTCCTTAAACAGATGCCAACAAGATGACATCATCCATTGGTTGGCTATACCATCAGTCCCATAAAACTTTTATTTATCTAGGAGAATTCTGGTATTCACACAGGCAAATGCCTTAGATAGGTCACAGAAAATACTGACTTGCACTATTTTAGTATGTAATGCTTGCAAAATCTGGTGAGTGAACATGTAAACAGCATTTTCAGTGGTGCAACCATTCTGAGACCCAAAACGTGATTTGCTAAGGATATTATTGTTGCTCAGGTGAGATACTATTCTCGAATGCATCATCTTCTCAAATATTTTGGAGAATGTTGTCAGTAGTGAAACAAGTCAGTAGTTATTGACATCTTTCTCATCACCTTCTTTAAAGAGGGGTTTAATAATGGCATATTTCAGTCTCCTTGGAAAAATGCTACGAGTTGGTGATGCATAACATATTTCAAATAAGGCGGGACTTATTACATGGGAACACATTTTTAGTACTCTGTTGAAAATACAACCAAAATAAAATGAGCTTTATTTTTTAGAGACTGCATAATTTTCTTAATTTCGGAAGGAGAAGTTGGTAGTACGTTCATATGATTGAATTTTGTGAGTGTTACTTCAACATACTGCTGTGATCTTTCTATTGAACTTTTTGTCCCTATGTTTCCTGCTATACAGGGTGTTACAAAAAGGTACGGCCAAACTTTCAGGAAACATTCGTCACACAAAAAGAAAGAAAATATGTTATGTGGACATGTGTCCAGAAATGCTTACTTTCCATGTTAGAGCTCATTTTATTACTTCTCTTCAAATCACATTAATCATGGAATGGAAACACACAGCAACAGAACGTACCAGCGTGACTTCAAACACTTTGTTACAGGAAGTGTTCAAAATGTCAAGAGGGTTGAGGTCAGGAGAGCGTGGAGGCCATGGAATTGGTCCGCCTCTACCAATCCATCGGTCACCGAATCTGTTGTTGAGAAGCGTACAAACACTTCGACTGAAATGTGCAGGAGCTCCATCGTGCATGAACCACATGTTGTGTCGTACTTGTAAAGGCACATGTTCTAGCAGCACAGGTAGAGTATCCCGTATGAAATCATGATAACGTGCTCCATTGAGTGTAGGTGGAAGAACATGGGGCCCAATCAAGACATCACCAACAATGCCTGCCCAAACGTTCACAGAAAATCTGTGTTGATGACGTGATTGGACAATTGCATCAGCACACACAAGTTGATGGTGAAAATTTACAATTTGATCACGTTGGAATGAAGCCTCATCCGTAAAGAGAACATTTGCACTGAAATGAGGATTGACACATTGTTGGATGAACCATTCACAGAAGTGTACCCGTGGAGGCCAATCAGCTGCTGATAGTGCCTGCGCACACTGTACATGGTACGGAAACAACTGGTTCTCCCGTAGCACTCCCCATACAGTGGCGTGGTCAACGTTACCTTGTACAGCAGCAACTTCTCTGACGCTGACAGTAGGGTTATCGTCAACTGCACGAAGAATTGCCTGGTCCATTGCAGGTGTCCTCGTCGTTCTAGGTCTTCCCCAGTCGCTCCCTAAGACGCCGATAAATTGCTTCGAACGTCTTCCTGTCGGGACACCTTAGTTCTGGAAATCTGTCTTGATACAAATGTACCGCGCCACGGCTATTGCCCCATGCTAATCCATACATCAAATGGGTATCTGCCAACTCCGCATTTGTAAACATTGCACTGACTGCAAAACCACGTTCGTGGTGAACACTAACCTGTTGATGCTACGTACTGATGTACTTGATGCTAGTACTGTAGAGCAATGAGTCGCATGTCAACACAAGCACCGAAGTCAACATTACCTTCCTTCAATTGGGCCAACTGGCGGTGAATTGAGGAAGTAATTCTGACGAAACTAAAATGAGCTCTAACATGGAAATTAAGCATTTCCGGACACCTGGCCACATAACATCTTTTCTTTATTTGTGTGTGAGGAATGTTTCCTGAAAGTTTGGCCGTACCTTTTTGTAACACCCTGTATTTAAGAAATGATTATTAAATACATTTCCCACCTGTGAATCAACATTTATAGCTCTTCCATTCAGTTCAATTGTGATGCTGTCTTGTTCTGTGGCTGGTTGTCCTCCCTAGCCTTACGTTTGTTATTGTAATTACTGATTTCTGACATTATGTACATGTTCTTTGATTTTTAAATAATCTTTCATAGTAATTTTAAGTAGTTTTTGTAGTGTGCAACTACAGCAGGATCCCTACATTTCCATTTTCCTTTCACAAGATGCTTCAATCCCTTTAATAATCAATGGTTATTTACATGGCTATTTGGTGTCCTTTATGATCGGCTTATGCGGAAAGTTATTTTCAAATAATGATAGGAATTTATTATGGAATAGATTAAGGTTTTTTTGTTAGCATTTGGTTCATTGTAAATTTCATCCCTGGTTATCTACTGTAAACTGTTCTTAAAAGTATTTGTGCTAGAGTCATTAATTATTCTGATTTCCACTGAGCAGTATCCATACTGTAGGCACTGTGTTATTTACCCTAACTAACTGTGCATCATGATCAGCATTTGTTACTGGGTAAACAGTTATTTTCGTGCTTTGAGCTTCACCGTAGAAAACATTATCAGTTTGGGACCTGCTGTCTTTATCCACCTCTGTTGGAAAGTTAATTGCTGAGATCAAATTGTAGGATCCAAATAAGGTCTCCAGATCATTTTTCCTATCAAAATCTTTTTGAAAATCTATGTTGAAGTCACGACAGACTAGTAACTGTGTGCTGCAGTCTGGCAGGTAGCACAGTAAGGATTCCAGATTCATCATAAACGGTTCAAAATTTCCTGTTTGGGATCTGAATACAGTTACATTTGAAAGTGAACTATTTTTCAGCATAAACTCACAAGCCCACACACTCCTATGTGCTGATCACAACAGAATCTACTTGTCTCATTGTTTTTGAACTTGTGTTCTGTTTTAATGTATTAATAGCTCCACCTTTTCCCATATCGGTTCTGCATGAGGCCGCTTTGATAGTGTAATCTTTCATATGTAATTTATCTAATCCTAGGGTTATGTGATGCTCAGACACACACAGGATATCTATCTTTTCAGAGCTCTCTAAATATTTCAAACAGAAAAGCAGCTCTTCTCCATTATTACTCAGTCCTCTAATATTTTGATGAAATAGGCTAACCTTACTTTACTGTGCATTCTTAAGCATTCAGTGGGCCCCTTCTGTTATTTTTACTTCTTTCAAAACTGGATGCCTGAAGCCTGATTCTAACCTAAAAGATGTGCCTTTCCGACATCATTATCCACAGAGATCTTACTATGTGTGATGGTGCACTGCCCCCCCCCCCCCCCCCCCTCCACCTTCTGCAGTATATTATCTGCAAGATGATCAGATAGCCTATTTTCCCTCTCCTATTCAGGTGTGGGCATGTCTAGTATATCCACATCTCCCAATTTTACCAACAGACACTGTACTCTTATGAGAGTTCATTTCAGTCAGCAGCAGCCTGCTGAACTCGGTGTTAACAAAGCTTACAGCTGTGTTAACCCAGGGTTGATAATGGCACTGCAAGACCTACACAAAATGCACACTTTGTGTGTGTGTGTGTGTGTGTGTGTGTGTGTGTGTGTGTGTAGTTGCTTCTCCTATTTCATCCAGGTCACCCTAATGCTGTAATTAATGCTCTGTAGTGTCTATTCAAGTCAAATTTAGCAAGCTCTGCTACAAAGCCATTTTATAGTGGATACACCAATGAGTGTACGTAATTTTATATTAAAAGAAAAAAGTTACACTGAGAAACAATACAATTATGAGAGAGAATTGCTGGCCAGTGAAATGACGTGAAATGACGTGAAATATTTAGTACTGCCAGTAGACGCATAAGAAGGAGCAAAGCACTGGTCTAACTTTTGGAACTATTAGGTGTTTCCTTGGGTTGGAGAAATGGGTATGTTGGGGAAGGTTAAAAAAGAATAGCATGTCACCCAAACCTCAAGATAAGAGCAACCCACTTAACTGTGGGGTATAAGTGACCTAGTCTTTCTTTATAACCTTCTCCAACCTATCCCACCTGTTGTAGGTTACTCTCATTCTGAGGTTTGAGTGACTTGCCCTTCTATTAAGGAAAGACAAACCTACGTTTCTAGCATTTGTAGACTTAGAGAACGCTTTTGATAATGTTGACTGGAATACTCTCTTTAAAATTCTAAAGGTGGTAAGGGTAAAATACAGGGGGCGAAAGGCTATTTACAACTTGTACAGAAACCAGATGGCAGTTGTAACAGTCGAGGGGCATGAAAGAGAAGCAGTGGTTGGGAAGGGAGTGAGACAGGGTTGTAGCCTCTCCCCAATGTTATTCAATTTGTATATTAAGCAAGCGGCGGGGTCAGGGATTTTCTCTGCCTCGTGATGGCTGGGTGTTGTGTGCTGTCCTTAGGTTAGTTAGGTTTAAGTAGTTCTAGGGGACTGATGACCATAGATGTTAAGTCCCATAGTGCTCAGAGCCATTTGAACCATTATTAAGCAAGCAGTAAAGGAAACGAAAAAAAAAAAAAATTCCGAGTAGGTATTAAAATCCATGGAGAAGAAATAAAAACTTGGAGGTTCGCCAATGACATTGTAATTCTGTCAGAGACAGCAAAGGACTTGGAAGAGCAGTTGAACGGAATGGACAGTGTCTTGAAAGGAGGGTATAAGATGAAAATCAACAAAAGCAAAACTAGGATAATGGAATGTAGTCAAATTAAGTCCGGTGATGCTGAGGGAATTAGATTAGGAAATGACACACTTAAAGTAGTAAAGGAGTTTTGCTATTTGGGGAGCAAAATAACTGATGATGGTCGAAGTAGAGAGGATATAAAATGTAGACTGGCAATGGTAAGGAAAGCGTTTCTGAGGAAGAGAAATTTGTTAACATCGAGTATAGATTTAAGTGTCAGGAAGTCGTTTCTGAAAGTATTCGTATGGAGTGTAGCCATGTATGGAAGTGAAACATGGACGATAAATAGTTTGGACAGGAAGAGAATAGAAGCTTTCGAAATTTGGTGCTGCAGAAGAATGCTGAAGATTAGATGGGTAGATCTCATAACTAATGAGGAAGTGTTGAATAGAATTGGGGAAAAGAGGAGTTTGTGGCACAATTTGACGAGAAGAAGGGACCAGTTGATATGACACGTTCTGAGGCATCAAGGGATCACAAATTTAGCATTGGAGGGCAGCGTGGAGGGTAAAAATCATAGAGGGAGACCAAGAGACGAATACACTAAGCAGATTCAGAAGGATGTAGGTTGCAGTACGTACTGGGAGATGAAGCAGCTTGCACAGGATAGAGTAGCATGGAGAGCTGCATCAAACCAGCTTCAGGACTGAAGACCACAACCACAACAACAACAACAACAACAACAACAACAGCCCTTCTATTTAGCTTTCCCCAACCTATTGCTCCCCAGAGGTCTTGAAAAAGGAAAATTAATTTTTAGTTCAGTGTTCCATTAAATACTGGATGGTGTATCATCTGTAAGCAGCTGCCACAAAGGATTTATTTCCGAATATTAGGAAACTAACTGTTACTTAAATTAAATAGCAGTAATATCGAGTACACTGTACCATTTGAATGACCATTAGAAAGGAAGGCACAAGAACCTTCTTTATTGCATTCTGTCTCGGTGCTGGACCATGTCTGCTACAAAAAAGGATGAATAGAGTTCTACTTTGGACCACCACCTTGTTTACTGAATATTAGCAATCATTTCTTTCTTTGGGTATTTGTTAAGGCTGCTATGTAGTAATTAAGGCTGTTACTGGATGTATGTTGCATGACACAGGGAATGAGTTGAGTATTGTGTGGATGGTTTTAGGATGATCTAATGAGCACATGTTGAATGATTGTAAGTTTGAATGATTGTAAGTTTGTGACCTACTCATAAGAAGCTTGGACAGTGGCTGCTGCTGAAAGCATATGAAGTAACAATGTAAAGAGGCAAAAAAAACATTTTATGGACTTCTAATACAATAGCATTTTTCTGTGTATGTTGTTTGACATTTGTGAAAAACTTTCTACCTGTCACCATGTTTCTGAATATTTTTCCCATGTTACAAGGAGCAAAGAACTGCAAGCAGAACTGGAGAGAGCTCAAGGAGAACTAGACAGTCTGCGAAAGCAGCTAGCGGAAGCTCATCAAGTTGCCATGTTTCAAGCTGGTGCAAGCCCCCCACGAATGGTTCTACCAGCTCGTCCTGTGCTGACTACATCACCACCACAACCACCAGCAAAACCTGTGGTTATACTACCACAGACTGCACCAAGACCTCAGCCTCCATGTGAGTGTCTCTCTCTCTCTCTCTCTCTCTCTCTCTGTCTCTCTGTCTGTCTGTCTGTCTGTCTGTCTGTGTGTGTGGGGGGGGGGGGGGGGGCGCAATTGTTCAATATATGAACTGATATCAGTTTCAAGAAACCCAAGAATTTTTCAACAGCAATAACAGTGTCACCTCCATGGTTGAAAGCACACACTGTGCCATAACTAGGGACATGAAAAATCGCATTTGCAATGAATGTGAATATAGGTGGGAATTCTACTTCAAAATGCGAAATTATTTAATAAATGTGATCTCAGAGCAAATTGTATCCAGGTGAACTATTTGATCAATGATAGTTTTAAACAGCTTTATTTTCTAAGTACTGAAAAAGTAACCAGAATTTTGGTTAATGGTATTGCACAACATTTGGCGAAGCCTAATTTGGAAAGGGAATATGCATAAGAATGTGTTTTTTCAAAATAAAGAGCACACTTGTGCGCAATATCAGTGTACTTGTAGGTTTGTGCTCTGGTGCCCCTCAACTATAGGTTGTTGAATGGTCTCTCTAGCACACTGTTTATGGAAACATAGGATTAAGCTATGGGGCCTAGCATCTTAGAACAAAGAAATGCGTATGTTTGTCTGCTAGTGAAAGTTGGTTCTATGTTGACACTTCAGCATAGCAGTTACAGGTGGTGACTGTCTCCAGCTACGGTTTTGTAATGTACTGGTAGGGATTTGGCTTGAACTACTTTATCTACAATGTTGCCAATCTCAGCATGTAACTGCACGTAGCCATTACCAAATGCTTCGTGCATTCTGCTGTACTTTGGGTTGTGCGTTGCTCGTTGTTTTCTTGTCTTATTTTGAAATTAGTGATGAGATTAACCCTAGTCCATAATGAGGCTTGAGTATGGATCTCACAGTAGAAGAAGGGATTGGCAATCCCTGTGACCATGTGTCAGTTGTGCTTTCACAGGAATACAGAACACAGTATAGACTGGCTGCCTTGCAAGAGGGAAGCAGGGTTTGCCCTCCCACACTGCTTCTCTTCCCATGGGTGGTTCAAGTTCCTGTTTAACACTTGCAGTGAACTGATATGTTACGGGCATACAGAATGCCCTATGTTTACAATGTTCAATTTTTCACAGAATACAGACATATGCTCCGCCTTTCTAGTGAAATAATCATTTTTGGAAAAAGAAGTTTAGTTTATGAGATACTATATTTTTTCTGGATGATAAAAAGGTTATACACTTCAACAAGTATTTTAAGATTAAAGGAGACCACTCACTGAAAAGCAGAAGCATTGAGTTGCTCCGTAGCTATGGAGTTAGTGTTCCATAGCTAGGATGAACGAATTGTCCAACAGCTTCCTCTGGATGGCTCTACTATGCTATCCAGCCATTTTTGAATAGATTTTTACTGCATTATCTGAAGACCTAAGCTGTTCCTTGTCCAAACAGAGCACAGCTGCAGCAGTTTGCAATCCTATGCAGAGCCCCCTCTTCTATGAAACTTTGCACTCTGTTATATTGCCCTGTTTGAATGATGAAACAGCATTAGAAACACCATAGTGGGGAGAGTTTATACCCGTAAACACAGTTATAGGTAGTCTGTTCCATATCACATTGTTCACGCACTGATTTGGATTTGGAGTCTGACCATGAAGAGATTTCTGTAGTAGACTAATACCTGCAAGGTCTCAGATTATTGGTTTTATGCCGTCCCATTATGGCAGGTTGCAAATGATGAGGGTAGTGTATTGCTGTTCTATTACTTTGCCTCTGTTGTACTTGCACCAACTATCTCCCCCTTTGGATGTAGTCCATATGGGGAATTCTCTTTGCTTGAAGCTGTGTCAAACAGAGCCCAGACAGCTCTTCTCATTAATTCTGCATCTGCTGTAATCTGTCATATTGCTAGACCATAGCACTTCCAAATATGGTCTGTAGCAGCATCTGTCAGCCTGTTTTTCCCATCTACAGTTTTTCATACGTCTATTTCTTGCATTTAATGCTAGCCTTAAGCTGTTGAATTATTGATCCCATCCTTTCCTGAATGTGGCCAACAGACTTACAGTTTGCAAATGTTCCCATAGGGGATTAGTTCCTCAATTTCTTTGAATGCCTCTGAGTCACCACCTCCAATATAACTTGTGTATCTAACATTTATCACATTACTGAGCGTTGATAAATACTTGTTACTCCAGCAACTTCCGTACCACCACTTGAACAATAATGATTTGCTATGCACTCTTCTTAATATTTATTTTTCATTTTATCCTTTCATCTGCAATTGTTGTAAAGTATTGCCACATCATCTGCCTTGCAAGTGTCCATACTTGTAGCTGTTAAAACACCACTCGGAGATGTGTGGCCTCTCTTCTGCCAGCTCCCATCAAAAACTATGTGGACAAGTCCCAGTTATTATTTTCAACAACAGCTTTCTCAACAGCATCTTTCATATTTTCCTGTGCTACATCTTCAACAGCAGAGCCTATTTGCAATGTTGTGTGTGTCAAATTTTGAGGGTGGAGCAGGGAGGTCCATCACACAACATAATGTGACACCTGCAGCCCTGCCCTTACCTATAGACCATAATTCATAAACCCGTCTAATATTTATATCATATAGTTTACCTGTATCTGCAGTAATATCTGAGGAATAGGGGGAAAAAAAATCACTGTTTTTGCAATGATTGCACGTCAACTCTAATTCACAAACAGGTCCTACATGTATGTTTGTTTTCAGTGAAGCACCACACTTTCCGCATTATTTGCAGCATATATTGTTTACCAAAATGTCTGATAATAAAGCCACATTAATTATCTCATGTTTTGTAGTCCCATCATTTAATCTCTTGTATTGCTCGTTAGTTCCAGATAGTTTTCTTTTTGAAGCACTTTCAGTTGTAGTGACGGCATCATCACCCAATGTATCGCTACTAGTTTAGAGGTTAGACACTATTGGGACATCAAATACTGATGTAGACAATGAATCAGATGAATTCTTAATACTCTTTTCTTTCTTGCGCCAATTACATGCTTTTTAAATACCTTCACTCTAGGTCTTGGCTTTTTGAAGGGAAGAAAACTCGGTGACTTTCACAACAAGCACATATATTTAGTCACAAACGAAGCAATACAGATGGTGCAGAATCAATTGTCAACTGTCTTGCAGTGTATCCAGTAGAAAAGATAGCTCTCTTGTGCTCAGCTATACATCTAGCAAGGCAGGCTATATCAACCATGTTTCGTATCTCATAAAATGTCGTGAAACATTAAAAAAAAAAATATTTGAAATACTTCTGTGCATGTTATCTAGAAATTCTCTCGTAAAAAACCCTCATTCCATATGACTATAGAGACGTGAAAACAAAATCAGATAACATGTTTTGACCCTGTTGAAGGTCTTCCTGTTGAGCTCGAATAGTTATTTTCTATTCTACTTCTACTCTTAAGGATGGGTCACATTGCTATGAATGCTCATTCAAGTGCTTTGCAATGTGCTAATCAGCGTTTATATGCTACAGGCTCAAAATAAGTTTTCTGCAGATTTAGTGATTTATGAATTGGGTAGGAAAATGAAGATAATGATTTTTCCTTTGTGGGGGACCACAGTCATGTAGAACTTTTTAAAAGAAATTTCCACCATGTGGCTGTAGATTTGTAGTCATTTATTTCACACAATCATGATTTTGGCATTTTAGCCATTCTCAAGCGCAATTTGAAATCACAAGAAAGACCAGATATATGCCATTTCCACGATGACATGTAATTAAGGCTAATCGATCAAATCACACTTAAAAACGGCTATAAAGACAAACTCACAGTTTTTTGAAATGAATGAATGCAAATCTACAGTCAAATGGTGGAAATTTCTTTCAAAATTAAAATGGAGACAATGTTGAGAAATGCTTTCAATCACAGAAGCCCTCTGTTCACAGGTAAGAAAATGCTTCTGCTTCTCAACTGAACCAATCATTTATTACATCTTAAAAAAAACCAAAAGAATAAAACAATCGAAGACAACTTCAGAACCAAGAAATATTGATGTTTTTCCAAAAGCAAACATTTCAGTCAATAGGCTGTTATTATACTGAATAAAAACTATGAGGTTGGTGCATTAGTTTTTAGCATTTATGTTGATATTCTGGTTGCTGTGGGTTTATTTAGCAACTGCCTTTTTTATTTGTATTCCACTGTTGTTATTTGAGTTTACATATTGTCATTTTGAGATAGTGAGTGGAGCTGTGGTCACTAGAAAATGGAGTGTCAAATGGAGAAATCAGAATATTTCTGACATTCTCCTATTTGAGTCTAGTAGAAGGGTGACAGCAGCTGAGGTAGCCAGAAACATTTCCGCTGTGTAATGGTATAATACCATTGGACAGAGCATGACAATAAAATTGTTTTTTCATTTTGAGGAGCATTGTTTTGATGTTAATGTCCCTCCACATTCGGGAAGACCTTTGGAGTTTGAAGAAGCATGTTTAAATGCTTTAATCCACAATGATTCACATCAGTATACTTGGAAACTGGCAAATGTGATGAACTGTAATCATTCCACCATGTGACATTTGCATGCAAAGAGGAAGGTTCAAAAATCATATGTATTGGTACGGCATGCTCTAAGCCAAAATAAAAGAAAATCTGTGGGTGGCCATGGGTACATCTCCGCTTGATCTTGTGGCCTCAGATTTTCACCTTCTCTGCTCTCTATCGAACTGTTTTCGATGAACTTCCTTTCTAAATGAAAATACGCTTTGAACTGTGCTTGACCAGTTCTTCCCCTCAAAACAACACGATTTCTACAGTTGTGGAATGAAAACGTTACCCCACTGTTGTAAACACTGAAGGAGAGTGTATTAGTGATGACTAAAGTATGTGTTACATGTATGTATCTGCTGTGTTTATTAAACTTTCAGAAAAACACTACGAAATTATGCACCAACCTAATATTTATTCTCTTTTATTATTATTATTATTATTATTATTATTATTTTACATCTTTCCTCCTCTCTCTCCCCCATTTTCAAAGCACCAGTAATTCATCTTCTGGCACATAGTGTGTAACTGTTTGAATTTGAACTTATAATCATTTACAGACAAAGAAAAAGTAGATTCTGTTTTCACCAAAAATAGATGCTACATTTTCAGGTCCCTAGCTGTACGTCCTTACCGCCAGCCCAATGGCATTATACTATTAGATGAAATGTGCTTGTGCTTTCTGAACATGGTTCATTGTTTGCTATTGATCTCTCATTATGTCCTCAAGTACTTTGTTCAGTGGGAACTGGCCGGACAGTGTGCATCTGGAGCTTAGCAATGCCCTAAGGGAAGCTGGCAAAGTGAGCGCTCGGTAAGGTTAACTAGATGACTCACAGCCAACTTTCTGTGTTCAAATTTAGAGATAGCATGTAGGAATGGGGAGATCTAACGATAAATGTGATGCAACAAGCTATTGATGCACGTTTTCCAAAATACTTCTTGTCACTTGGTGCAATGAGCAGTGCCCCTTCGCTATCATGGGCAGGGAAGATGCTCTGTGTATGTTCAAAAGCTGATCAGTTGAAGAGAACCTAACAAATTTGTGGGTCGCTAGAGGCCAAATACCACCAAATTACTAAGATGAAGATGATGATGAAGAAGAAGAAGAAGAAGAAGAGTGTGTGGCAAAAGTTCCCACAAATCATTACACCAACATTAAATTGTTAGGGAGACCGTCAGGTGGATTTCAGTCAGTCATGCTATGATGAGGATTTTTCTCCAGAACATGGTGAAGCTTTTTACTTGAACTACTGTCACCACTGGTTAGAGTCCAGATATACATCTCCACATCTTTCCATTTCATATACATATTTCACATCAATATTTGAGTGAAAGGTTGTGTTGAGTTCTTTCAAGCCTGAGAGTAGTTTCAGATATATTTTAAAAGTAAATGCTCTAAACATGTAGTTCAACTATTAATTTACAATAATATAGATAAAAATCAAATTTTATCGTCGTACAGACCAATTGGTCCAAGTAGGGAGGAGAGAACTGTGTCCTTGGCTGAGTTTGCCCTGCCCATCTGCTGAAGATTTGGCTAGGAAAAACATACACTATATAAAAGTAGCATTATAAGCAAACTTGAAGGCATGGGAATAGCTGAGAAGAAATTGGATGCATATTTCTAACAGAGAGAAAATGATTTGGATAATTAAAGACTTTCCCTCCTCCTGCAAAACCAGAGAAAATTGTAGCATTGGGAGTCAGGGAAATGAGCAAGCAGCAACCCTTCAAAGAACCATAATGAGGGTGTGCTGTCCCTCCATGAAATGCAATATCCTATTGAGTCGGGAGGTCTTGTATATCACAACATACAAAGTTATTTTTCTCAGTTGAACAGTCAGCGTACACCCAGTCCTAGCTTAACTGCAGAAATTGTCAGTTCAACCAGGGGCTCCAGCTCATAGTCTCAGATTTGACTGAAATTCAGTACACTAATTCTCCCATGTGTGGAACACTCGTGTACAAAGTATTAGTTTCCCCTGCCTATTAGTTGCAGCATTATGGTTTGTGAAAGAAGGTGGCGTGACCCTGAAATTGCAACCTGCATCTGGCAATCTATCTTCAGACCCAACTTCAGGTCTTGATAACTTTGGAACTATTCCACACAGTCCAGTGAAATTTTTACAACCCAGTAACATCCATTTAGGGAACACTCTCCATGAATCAAAACACCAACAACATATTTTTAAGGGAAAATTCCAAAATGTGATTTAAAAAATGTAACATGTTAAAAGGTAGATATTGTAGGTGCCCTCTATGCCAAATATAATTCACTCAAAAAGGGTATAAATTTTTTTGTGGTAGGCTTAATGTGGCGTAAACACACACAGAACTCATCTTGCCCATATCAGTCACAAAAACTGAATTACATGCACACGAAAATGCAAAAAATTGAAAAATTACCTGAAAAACATGGATTTTCGAAGTGTGGTAGCACAAAAGGGACAAGTGGTATCCAAGCTAAATTTCACACACTGCATAAGTAGACCATAATGATATATATCTCAAACTTTCAGCATGTTATTGCAAGACATTTGTGTACAATGGAAGTTGACATATGTATTTGGTGATGTGGCCATTGTTCCACAACACAATTTTGTAAAAAATATCGTAAACTGTTCTGCCTCTTCTTATCCTCTCCCACAACTGTTTAATCACTAAGCAACAACATATAGACAGATTAACACAACCTATCATTAATGTTTACTGCACCTTAATTGCTAAAAACCAATCGATTGTGCTGCGAACAGAAGTTCTCCCACACTTTAGCTACTGTACTCTGTACATTAAGTGGCAAATTGTACTGTCTTCCTGACACTGTGGTAGGAACTGGAACTGTCATAAGAATATGTTCAAAAGGAATCCAACACCTGTCTGCCAAATATGGCCAATGAAATGATCTTGCTGGTCCTGCTGGTGCCATGAAGTTCACAAATACATCACCTTCTGCTTCACAGCACTCTGCAACACAGCCTAAGCATCATTTGTCATCATAAACAGCAATAACATAGCAACCTGGTTATATGTTGTTGCTTTTGCTTCTGAATCCTGGGTCAGACACACTGTGAAGACACATGTTGTGCATGAACCTATAGTTATAACTGAACAGTCTGCTCATCTGCACATTGTCAGAATCCGCTGGAGAGAAGTGATGATGGCTCCTTGTGCCTGCAACAGTTTTAACGTGTTCTAGTCTGCTTTTTAGCAACTCTTCGACTGATTTCACCCCATCTTTCAAAACATAGAATGATTGTATGCCAGAGATATTTTTCTGTACCCAGGCAAATAATTGAAGAGGTATTAGAATGTGACCTTCTGTAGGGTGCTGCAGACCAGCTCATGATGCCATGCATGTAATGGCAACACCAATACCATCACATACATTTTTACCATGACTTACGAAAAAATTCCATTCTGCGTGAATCTGAAAATCATGGTAATGCATGCATAAATTTTTGACATTTTTACGGCTTTTGTACTGACTAGGTGCCCCATCGCTGAAGTATTACGCTAAATGTATGTGAGGCAGCTTGTTTTTCACATATGCCATGACAGTGTGAAAAGTGGGCATGAACTGCAATGGCATCATGAATTAAACAGTCACTAAAAACGCACATGTTCACGAAAAACACATCACCTGATTCACCTCTATAGTAAATCGCAAATGGCTTGAGAGTTGCTCGACTGTTGTCCCAATGATATCCTTGGATGGCATCTTGAACTATAAATGCATAATTTTCAGAAAAGTATAGTATTACTATAATTTCATTCGTGGAGGATTTCCACATTTTTCTAACTCTGTGTGGGAATAGACATATAAATATTTGGGAACACTGCAAGTACCAGAAAAGTTAATACAAACATGGTCCCAAGGTTGTTGAGGCTTCAGCCATGGAGAACATGATTGCTGCTCTAAGAGCAAGTCAGACTTGCATGTCTAATCTTTATGTATCTTGGCAAGTGTATATGATGTTGAGTCTTCATTTGTGAAAACCGATTAGGCCATTTGTGATAGTTCTAATATGTGTAGTCTTAGAAAGTGTGATATGACTATTCTCTATACATTATTTGGTAATGTAGGGCAAAAAATTTTCAAAAGGTGTAAAATTTTCACTCTCTGTGGTTACAAGAAATATTTTCTATTTGTGAGTAATTTGTTTGTGCTGCCATTAGTTTCTGAAGCAAACATGATGACCTGCTGGTGCTGTTGGCATCTTTGTGTGGAAGTATACCCTGTGATGCGTGTATCGTCTGTCTTTAAAGAAGCTAGATGGACACACAGTCTATTTTGGAAGTAATGTCAACATCTGGATTGCCTTTTCTTACACTCACTGATCCATTCATATTTAATGCTCTTCCACAATAATTTTTTTAAACGAAAGTTAAAGTTTAGCAAATTTTGAAATGAATTTTTCATCAAAGAATTGCAACAGTAGTGTTATTTAGACAGTTAATACATTTGCAGTCTCATTTAGTAAGTTGCTGGAGGTGACTGTGAAATGTAGCTGCACCCCCCCCCCCCCCCCAAAGAAAAAAAAACCTCCTTCAGTTCATTTATTAACAGTGGTTTCACAATCAATGAATACATGTTATTGATTTAATGACCCTTTGATTTTTGAGTCATCCAGATCTGCATTCAGTGTGTTGCAGAGGGTAAGTGGTCAGGCATGGGAAAGCCTGGTGTGGTTTTTTTAAGAGAGTGTTATGCGGTCTGCGTTTTCTACTGCAAACATAAGATTTGGCTTAAATAGCGATGTTTAGTCTTCACATAAATCATCTAGATTGTTGAAAGAAATTACTTGTGAGGTTATGTTGATTGGATCCAGAATTTTAGATCCAAAAGCATGGAGGAAATGTTTCTCAGCTAAAAATACATTCTGTTTTAGAGGATGTTGCAACAAACAGATGTAATATGCTACTGAATTTTTTGTATGTTGTTGTTACTGTGACTTGTCTATTTAATTAAATTTCATCTTGCATTTGATGCAAACCTACGTGCACATAAGTCCCATTATTAATGAGTGAAACATCTGCACCTGGATATATCTGGGAATTCACTGGAGTATCTAGCATCACAAGTGAATGCATTAGCTTCTGTGAGACGAATATAACCTAGTTATCCCATCACAGCTGCAATGTGGTGACACTGGAGACCTTTGATACTGACACATGCATGTTGTTGCATTACATCTCACTTGCGGCAGAAAGTATGCTATGTCCCAGTGATGACCATTGAGACCATTTTCATTGCAGTATGATTGGAAACATTCTGGGCAAGCCAAAGAGGTTGAAATTCATTGTCTAGCTCCAAATGTTACTAATGATCTCTTTAAAAGCTATCAGAATTGTATTGGCCAGTGGATATAGACAGGCTTTGAAGATTAGGATTAGGGTGGTGGTGGTGGTGGTGGTGGTGGTGGTGGTCGTGGTCGTGGTGGTCGTGGTCGTGGCTAACATTCTCTTTACTTTGTTTCCACGGTAACTCCTGTAGTTCTGCAACATCCATTTCATTCAGAAATGCATTTTGAGCTGCCTGAACTATTTCAAGTATTAACACAAAAGTCACTTATTACGGACTTTACATCTGAATATTTACGGGCTGGATTTTCACTGTAGAATTCACAGTGTGTGAGTGATTGAGGTGCCCTTTCTTGACACAATAACAACTTAATCATGTCACTTATAAACTCATTTGTTCAGACCAAAATCTGAATGACACACTACTCATCTCTGTAAATGGCAAACTACAGGGGAATGATACAGGGTTAAGTGTACAATGAAGTTCAAAGCTTGGAGTTTGAAAAGGAAACAAAAGTGTGTTGCAATGCTGGATAGTTACTTTACTTGTTTGAAAGTGGATATGGAGGGGGCTGTGATATGCATCTCAGTCTTCTGGTTCTTTATGGAGTGCTTCGAATGCAGGAGCCAGTGCCAGATGTACCATCAAGTGCTGACTTAAGAGTTGCATAAGTTCTTGCTGTAACAACTGAAATTGTTCCTGATGTTCTCGTCACTCTTTTGTGTTTGCTGTTCCATACAGACCTCTGCTCTTGGTGTTCTATTGCTGCATTTTCCATAATATTTAATAATTCTGGGCACATAGCACATTGTAATTTACTGCATATAGTGAAATGCATGTGAAAAAAATTTTGCCATTGCCAGTGTATTGTGCAGACAGTATCTCCAGTGGGGTGTGACATGCACACCCATTCATATGTCAGTTCAGCATTAGCATCTGAACAGTTCATCATCATCGTAATAGTAAACATAATCCACTTCCCATGGTGTATCTTATTTGGCAGTATGAACTCTCTCCCTGGGACAGACAACAGAACAACTTAGAATGAGAATAAGGGGAAGTGTGAATAACCTGAAAGGGAAGAGGAAAGCCCATATTACGCCACAAACTTGAGGTGTGCACGTCTCTCCAGCAGCAGCCCAAGTGTACATATTTGAGACTGCAGCCTGGTTAACATCAGCCAATTAGACAATACATGTGGGATATTCGTGGCATGAATTTGTGCATGCACGTCAGTCAGCAACAATGTGCAAAACTCAAAGGGGAATGTCTGATTACTTACAAAGTCATTCATTTCAATTAAAATTTTGAGAGAGATTAAGGTTCCTATTTATTATTAAGTAACTGTTATTCTCTTATATAGCTATCACGAAATTGTTATTACTGTTCTGACTTTTTGGCTCAACTGTTCGTCTTACATTTATTTATTTATTTATTTATTTATTTGTGTGCTATTTCTTTTAGTCTCTTATCTACATACAAGAAAAATACACGAATTGCCAATAAATATAGATCATATTGTTTTAACATAATTGCAAACTAGTATAACCAAGCATTATGTTGTTTTGGGGGAGGGGGGTTACATTAAATATCTAAATTAAAAAGATGTTTTAAAAAATACTTGTTCAGACAAGCATATGTTTATCTAAAGTCATGTTTATACATCATTTTACACATGGAGGATGCATTTATTTTTGGAACTGTTTCCCTATTGATGTCTGTAACCCATAGGATTAGGGCAGAATGACAGTGAGCAAAAGCCAGATGTTGCCAGACTGAATCCAGCTGGGAAGAAGGAACAGAAACAAAATCATATTGTTGTGTCCTGCCTACTCGTAAAATAAGGGGTACCTAGGAAACCTGCTTTCTCGGATTGATAGACAACAATTCAAGCAAATTTTATTTATGTATTTTATGCACAGAAAATAAATGATAGTACTTAACTTTAGGAGTTTACAGTGGTGTGTCGCAAGCAATTGGCGACAGTCATATAAGAAGTTTCTTCAGTATATACAATTCCTAATACAAGTGAAACAATACAGTTCATAAGTCGCTGCTGTAGCATTTGTAGAATGGCTAGTTCTCCACTTGGCTGCAGCCCAGTGGAATGAGACTTACGTTCTCTATGCCTAGAGGCCACTACTGCCTTAGTGTTGTCGTAGGGGGGGGGGGGTGTCGGTCAGTGTGCTATTGGCTGATGATGTCGTCTCACAGCCCTCTCTGCTCTACCGTTCTTGACCGTCATGCCGCCACTTGACATTATGCTGGAACATTCCTGCCCCCCAAAGTGACGGACCGTCGTCATATGGGGAGTGCAACAACGGCGGGGGAGGCAGGAGTCTGGATGCTGTGCTGGACTGGAAGCTGTGGCTGCAGGGGATGCCAGGCTTCCAGTCATATCACACCATTCGGCCTTCACGCTGACAGAAAATGACCAGAATGGTATGCGTCCACCTCCTGAGGCCCATAACCAGATGTCAAAGGCGTCGGCTGCTATGACGTGGCCGGGTCCAGTTCCATTGGTAGGATGAGAGGAGATGGAGGAGGTTAAAAATAATGTGGCTATTTTGGATACTAACCAGGTTGCTGAACATTTTGGTTTGCAATTTATTTAGGGTAATACAAGCATATAGAAACTGAAAAAAATTAATTTTCTCTTATACAAAAAATTAAGAAATTTTAATGTTTATAGACACTTTATTTGAGTAATTAAATAATTTTTTTTTCAGCTGTTGGGCCGCTGACACCACCAAAAGTAGGCACGTGGACTGTAAGTGATGGAAGTGTATCACCACCACCCCCTTCACAGTCTGCACAACCTCCTGCTGCAGGGACTCCAATGATGAGTAGTGTTGCCAAAGTTGTACAACCTACTGCCACTGTGTCCAGTGTACCTGTGTGTGGGCCAAGTGAGTGACTTTTTATACTTTATTATTCATCTCCACATCCTTCATATCTCTCATCCCCCCCCCCCTCCCCCTCTCTCTCTCTCTCTCTCTCTCTCTCTATATATATATATATATATATATATATATATATATATATATATATATATATACACGTTTAAACAGTCATATGAGTTTATATTATTGTTTCAAGTTATTTGTGGTATAATTAATATTTAACCTTTGTAAGTATGAATGTGCATTTTGAAGAGAAGCAAAAATAAGTGGGTGTTCAATGGAGCACCCAAAAGTAAAGAGAATTTTTTTCTGGCAGGTGCTAGAACATTAGTTCTGAATTCTACTGCTAGATGTCTTCACTAGACACCATTTTGTATCAGTTGTCTTAGCAACGTTGGTATGGGAACTTTATTGTGGTCAATGTGATTGTTTTTGTAAGTGATTTTTCAATGTCTGTCAGTAAAATACCAGTGTGCTATCCATCTGGTTCTGTTCACTGTTACGGAAATCAGCAGCATAAACCATTGCAATGCTTCAGATGGCTTATGGAAAGGAACATTTGAGCCAGGTGAGGATTTACAAGAGGTTTTCTTGTTTTAAAAGTGGTCAAACATCAATTAAAAATGAAGCACGAGAAAGTTGTATCTAAACTTCAAGACTGGACAAAAAACCATGTTGCGATCAGGTTTGATCATTATAGAATTATTGATCAACTGGTGGAAATGGCGGGAATATCCAGGAGTTCATGCCAACAGATTTTAACTGAAGATCTGAAGTTGAAACGTATTGCAGTGAAAATCGTTCTCATTGTGCTATCTGACGACCACAGAGGCAGTCATTTATGCATATGCAGGGCATTGAAAGAACAGCCAGAAATTGATATGCATTTTGACGCAAAAGTCATCATAGGCAATGAATTGTGGTGTTATGGGTGTGACCCAGCAGTCTACCACTAGAATAATAATAATAATAATAATAATAATAATAATAATATATTTTTCCCTTTGTAACTGTTCTTCACAACATTGATTGGTTTCTTCTTCATTTAAAGTTGGAAGACTAGAAAATATGATCTGCATTCACACTATTTCACGTTCATCAGCTATCTATTTCTTTGGCTCTGGTTAACATTGAGGAAATGCCTTTTCTCATCAATAATCATTGTTGCAGTTCCATAGAATCCTAGTAAGAAATCCAAAGAGGACTGTTAATCTTAGAAGTCTGTTACTTCTGAAGAAAAATTATTAATTGCTTAATTAAGTAATTATTCAGTACTGTGTATTATTCCGGGTGGGAAGGAACGCCTGGTCCCCACCACGAATCCGCCTGGCGGATTTGTGTCGAGGTCCGGGAAAAGTTAAAGACAGTTAGTAGTGACAAAATAAATGCTGGCAGTTGCATCTGCAAAAATTGTCCTGCACAAATAATGAAGTTTGACTTTTTGTTTTATCATAGCATGATCTTATTGTTGAGTTGAACAGTAAAAGGAAGGCCAGTAAGAGAGAGAGGAGAGGGAAGAAGATACAATAACTTCAGTTCTAATGTTGTTAGTTCCTTTCTTATTCACCCTGCAACATGAATTAATTTATACCGTTTTGGTACATCTATAGATTCTTAATCCACAACCATCATCTTGTTCACTAAATACGGAATATCAGTGCAACTGTGACTTGCTTTCTTCCAACGACGACAAGCTGAAGAAGTAGCACTTGCAAGGTTAAGGTTGGGACATTGGCCACATGACTTTCTCTTACAATGCATGGAGCTACCAATGTGTCAAAGATGTGGAACACAGCTGTTGAAACAAGACATTTGAGTTGAATGTGCTTTATGTGATGACCTTAGGGCACACCTGGGTCTATTACAGGACATGCCCTCTATTTTAACTGATAATGAGGCAGGTGTGGTTTGTTATCTTAGGTTTTGTGTGATTTCAGTGCTCATTCCTAAAATATTGGGTGTGAAATTTTTAGTGTAGAACGAAGTGACTTCGCCACCCTTTACTTCTGAGTAGTCACCTAGTGACAATAATCTGGTTCCCTTTTAAACAGGTATTTTGTACTTGATTTTATCTGGTTGATAAGCTTTCTACCATGGTTTTAATTTTGGTGTAGTTATCAAATTTGTACCTACTGAAAGCACCCATGGTTTTTTCATATGGGTCATGGTTCGAAAGTAAATGTGATATTTCATAGTCATGTGATTTCGTTTCCACTTTCCCTATTCCATTTGCAAATGGTGTGTGGGAAGAACAACTTTGGTAAGGCACCATTAAAGCGCAAAGACAACTTCTTCTCATTACTGTGTTGGGAATGCTCAGCTCTTTGGCCATATTAAGCACTTGCAATGGTGAAACATCAAAAATGTTGTTGAAATCAATAATACAACCCTTTGCCCCATTGCATGCATGCCCTCCCCTTCTACACCCCTCTGCACCCCCCTCTAGCCCCTCTCCACCATTAACTTAAAGTACAGGAGACTTATCAAAACACATAAACTGGTTTACAATTTTCCTTATAATCCAGAATGAGATTTTCACTCTGCCAGGAAGTTCCTTATAATACCAGTAATATAATATACAGTATTGTATTGTATTGTATTGAATGTTAACCAGGGACCTAGAAACGATGGAGAGGTTCTGTACCATAACCCCACGACAACTACTGCAGTCCACTTCACCCCTCCGCCGCCCCAGCGTTATTGTGCGGTTCGGCCCCCGGTGCCCCCCCCCCTCCCCCCCCCCCCCCCCCCCCAAGGGAATGTCTCACACCAGACGAGTGTAACCACTATGTTTGCGTGGTAGAGTAATGGTGTACGCGTACGTGGAGAATTTGTTTGCGCAGCAATCGCCGACATAGTGTAGCTGAGGCGGAATAAGGGGAACCAGCCCACATTCGCCGAGGCAGATAGAAAACCACCTAAAAACCATCCACAGACTGGCCGGTTCACCGGACCTTGACACAAATCCGCCGGGCGGATTCGTGCCGGGGACCAGGCGCTCCTTCCTGTCTGGAATAATACACAGTACTGAATAATTACTTAATTAAGCAATTAATAATTTTTCTTCAGAAGTAACAGACTTCTAAGATTAACAGTCCTAAGTACTTGCTCTCTCTCCTGTTCAAATTTTCAGGTTGTCATTTATGAATTCTTCTAGTGAATAGTAACATTTCTGCACTAGTTTCTTGTATAAGGATTTTTTCAGTGTTTCTAAATTTATGCTGAGCAATTCTTCTCCTTTCACTTTGTTGTAAATTTTCATATCCATATAATGTGGAGTTTGAGCATAAAGTTTCAAACGGTGTTAAAAAATACAATTTCAGTCTATTTTTCCGTGAAACTTCCTGGCAGATTAAAACTGTGTGCCATACCGAGACTCGAACTCGGGACCTTTGCCTTTCGCGGACAAGTGCTCTTTCAACTGAGCTACCCAAGCACGACTCACGCCCCGTCCTCACCGCTTTACTTCCGCCAGTATTTTTCCATGCCTCTCTGTCTTCTGCAGTCCTCTGCTAATTGTAGCCTGCAACTTTCTTCAGTTCTTTATCCCAATGATTGGTTGGTGTGCCATGTGGTCTTGTGTTTATGTGGTCTTGTGTTTCTCTGGGACTTTGATATTGCATTTGTCCATCCTCTGTCATTTCTTTGTGCAATGTGTTCTGCGCATTTCCATTTTAGAGCCTGTACCTATTCCACAACATCCCTAACTCCTGTTATTGCTCTGAAGATATCTTCACTTCTTTCCCTATTTTTCATGAGACCGAGGAGTGACCTATCCATAGCTCTGTGAGCTGTTCGAATTTTTCTTTTGAAAAACTTATTTAGAATCTAAGTTCCACAGTTGTGTTAGTATGGGAAGAACACACTGTTCAAAGACAACCTTTTTAAAGTTAAAAATGGTTGTTTCTTCCATAAGCCCACCAATCTAACTTGATTCAGCAAAAAATTTCAGGTTCTAAGCCTCCTTGGGCATTAATTAATTATCCCAGATAAACATTTTTCAGGTAGTTATTGTTAAATATTATTTGTCTTGCAGTTGCCCACGTGTTGCATGTGGTATTTGTTTTGGACAGATTTATATTAAGCTCCACTTTATTGAAACTCTTTGATAAATCCTTTACAGGGGATTGCAGTTGTATCATGTTCTTGTGTAGGACTGCCATATTGTCTGCATGTTTTAAGTTGGTGAGTCGTCTTCCATTTATTGTAGCTCTCCTTTGTTTCCTATTAATTTTAGACAAGGACTGCTATAAATAGTTTTGAGAGTAGGTCACCCTGCTTTACCCCTCTTCCAATGGAAAATTCTCTCATGCGTTTTCCTATACTGAAAGAAGCCATTGAGGTATCACATATGTTATGTAATATGTTTATGTACATTATTCCCACACCTTGTTCGGTCAGTGCTTGTATAACAGCAGTGTGGCTGGCAGAATAAAAAGTCTTTTCAAACTCCATAAAAGCCATGCATAGACGCATTTCATATTCATTGGCTTTACTAATAATTACTTTATGCAATGTGTGTATGTGGTCACTTATGCCATTACCACTGCAGACTTCTGCTTGTTCTATGGGCTGTGCATTTTCCACATTAGTATTGATGTGATTTGTCAAGACTTTAGTAAAGACGACGTAGATAACAGGGAGTAAACTGATGGGATGGTAATTCTTCAAATTGTGAATACTTCCTTTTTTGTGTAAAAGGATTATCTTTGCTTCATGGCACGGGCAGGTATACTGTAGTTTGTATACAAACAATAAAGATTTTAGCCAGATATTTTTATGTTTCATCACTAGTAAGCTTAAGTGTTTCAGTTGTTGGACCATCATGACTCCCTGCTTTGCCATACTGCATTTCATTTATAGCTTTTCTTATTTCTTTGGGAGAATTTCTGGGACTTCATCATTTTCATTTGCATAAGCTAGTGTTAATGGTTCATGCGTTGTTGTTGTTGTTGTTGTTGTGTGGTTTTTTTTTCCTGTTGAAACTTCTTGTATACTCCAGAATTTCTTCCTTATCTGTTGTGTGAACTTCATCACTGTCAATTGCTAGTATTTATTTTTTACCGATCGTACACCTCACATCTCCATTTATTCTCTAGTGCTAATTTTGTGGCTTTTTGTTGTATCGTGTTGTATTTGCTTTTATTTTCTTCCTTGTACACTGACTTAGTTCTTCATATTCTTTCTTGTCAAAAGTAATTTTAATTTTTTATCTCTTATCTCTTATCTCTCATCTCTCTGACAATAAGGCCCTAGTTTGAGCTTTTAACTTCCTTGCATTTTTAGTAACTTTCATTGAGGCCCCTACTTCCTTTACATATTTCGTTATTGTATCTACTAGTTTTTCCTCGACTTTTCTAATTCTTCCAAAGAGTCCTCCAGAATTCTTTCTTTTCACACTTAATTTATTTGTGTTGATAGTTTCTTTTTTCATTGATATTAGTTTCCTTCTTTCTTGCTGGATGTTTATGTCTACCTTTATTACTGTCAGTCTGTGGCCCCTTTCAGTATTAAATTGGTTTGGAATTGAAACAGCTTTATTATTTTTTTAATTAGCAATAATAAAATTTATTTCATTCAGAGTCTTGTTATGTGGAATTATCCATGTCCATTTTCTGTTACAGTGTTTCTTAGGAAAGGTGTTCATGATAAATAAATTATTCTTTTCAGCAAACTGAAGAAGCCTTTCAGCTTTTTCATTTCTTTCATCGATTCCATGGCAACCTACTGAAACATTTCCTTGTTGTTTAACATCAACTTTGCATTTAATATCCCAATCCTCCGTTTAAAGTGAGAGAGTTGTGTCCTTTATTGTGTACGTATTTTACCTCCCTGAAAAATGTTTCTAATTCATCATCATCAGAATGGCTGGAAGTAGGAGCATTTAGTTGCATGACTTGGAACTTTTATCTCTGTGATATTTTTACAATAATCAGTGTGATTCTACTTGATGTTCCTTCTATTACTGATACTTAACCAATTATGTTCTTATTTATTAGGGACCTCATTCAGTTTATTGTTAATTCTGGTTCTCCTGAATGTCATGCAATGTATTCTGAGTTCAGTGTCGCACATTGTTCCCCTTTACACCATACTGCTCTCAGACCAACAACAGATCATTTGATTTCCTCCAATTCCTCCTCAGTTTCACTCAGTGCATACACAAATGATAGCCAGTTGTATGTGTGGATGTGCAGAGGTCTGACATTTCCAGCATTAGTAGGTTTCTGTAAGGGTAACATTAAAGCAGTCACATCCCAAAGATCCAGATTAATCCAGAATTTTCTACATTAGGATTACTCTTCGTATACCCGTCCACGGTGGTGGGAATAGAATAGACCCACGGTCATTCCTTGCTGTTGTAAGAGGCAACTAAAAGAAGTCTTATGTGAAGTGAAGCTTTTACGTTAACGTCTTGGCCATATTAGGACACTTGTCAGTTTCAGCTCACTTCACATTCTTTCACCCAACCTTTTTGGCTTAATAAACTATGGTTTGGCCTCCACTTTTCTAAATTCCAGAGAACTGTGGGCTGTTTGGGGAAGGGCGCCTTATGTGGTGCATCACAGTGCCATGTGATGTGACCTTCTGCACCTACTATTAGAGTGAGTTTATGTTCTCACCCAAAATCCAGTGCAGTACCCAACACATCGTTGGGGAGGGTCATCATGTACCTTCATGGTTGTAGCTCCCTGACAATGCAGGGATTGTGCTATTGATGCCCGAGTTGTAACCTTACCATGTATGCTGAAGAGCAAGTACCTACCTAGTCTGGGGCACTGGGACTCCAGGCAGTGGTTACTATGCCAGCTAGCCTTTGTCATGGCTAAGGTGGTGCACGTGGAGGGTGACGTAACAGTGGATAGAAAGCAAGCTTTTATACAGAGGCTTACAACATCATGACGTTTCTGTCTTTGGCCACGCCATGACTTTAGTCAGGTGAAAAGAAATGGAGGTGGACAGTTGACCCAGTCCTTGGTATGCTCTAGAACTGACAGAGAATCTTTTTGAGTCATTCCATGTCAACTCACCAAGGCCTCATTGCTCGACCACCACAGATATCATTGAAATTTTATGTGAACATTCACTCATGTCCCCAATGAACATTGGTGAAGTTAAACCCCTTTATGCCGAGTGTCACGAATCCACGTAGTACCAGTGCTGTGCTAATAACTATTTTTGAGCACCAGTGCCAGTAGTTGCTGATTCTGCATGAAGCTACTAACACCTCTGACAAGTGCTGCATTGTCATGAGTGTTTCAGGTACCTCTAAAACACCACAGAGTAAGTGTAAATTTCTGGCGACTTTCAGTTGTATCTTGGGCAGTATTTTTGTTGAAAGAAGTGAAATTTTGTTATCTTGTAAAACTTCTTGCTTTCTGTTAAGAATAATAATGAAAAGAATTTTACAAACGATTTCAGCCAGAAAATTTTAGGCAAAAACTCCAGAAAAAATCAGTGCAAAAAAAAAAAATAGTGTTTTGCTTCTTACGTCTGAGCAACCAGAGGTATGATCAATGCGGAACTTCACTTGCAGTAACCTTACAACCCAAATATAAAATTTCATTTATGTGCCACTTTCCAATACTGAATAAGATTAAGTATAAATTTGAAGATTTTCGTAAAAAGTAAAAAAGTCCAGTATTTTTGACCTGATTTTGTAGAACACTATACTCTTTTTGAAACTGGGCTCATTTGGAAGACCAGTTTTTTAAACTAATGGGCTTAAGTGCAAAAAAAAAAAAAAGAAGAAAAGGCATAATTGATTATCCTGTTCATGCTAACAATGCTAGATAATGTGAATCAAAGTTGGGTGCGAAAATCACGACACAAAAAAAAAAGTAAGTTTCAGATTGCAGAGTAAATGCATGCTGAAGGTGCAGTGGTTAGTATCGTGATACAAGGATGTGGAATACAAAATTTCATTCACCTACTATTTGCCAGCAATGTAAAACATCTTCGAAAAAATGACAACTTTTTATGAAAAGGTGAATATAGTATATATTCGACACTTCTTTTATAAATACCATTTTCTGTTGAAGCTTCAGAACCAGAGTCATTCGAAACAACATATTTTAGCCCCCTCCCCTTACCCTTCCCAGAACAGTGGGTTCCATTTCCAGAGTGACAAGGTTTTCCAGCATAAAATATTCATGTACTGCTTTCTAAATTTCCACAAAATCAGTTCGCACTTTCTTTCCATAAAAATTACAAAAATAGATCATTCAGTTCACTTCTAGAAAATATGTTTTCCATAACTGGGTTCAAACTAATCACAATTGGAAATAACATTTTCAAGCATTCAGAAAATCACATTAGATTTTCCAATGTACACTAACAATACCCGAAAGTGACTGACGGAATGTGCCATGGCAACAGGCTACATTGCAGCAGCCTGTTGCCTGTGTTTCATTGCATGTGCCATCTCAATGTACTGGGTTGGTCCATGGTGACATTGTCACTACTGGTTCAAGATTATGAACTGGCAACCCCATCATCATAGAAGTCACACCTGATAGCTACACAGTACCAGCCAGTGGTAAGTTTCTTCTTCCAGTTTCCAAGACTCTAATTTGGTTTCTTAATTTGGTTTCCAGTGCCTTGTGGTGTTACTTGTCTGCTTACAAAGCCATTTACTGAGGACTGTATATCAGATTCTTAAGACAATACAAATATCTCACACAAGCTGTTGTTGCAGCATTTACACTTTAATATCTTTGCCAACTTTAATGTCCTTTGTGTATGAATGCAAACAATTGATGATACCCAGGTGGTAGTATTTAAGTTCACTTTTACTGGCACAACACACAAAAGCAAAGTTCAGTATAAGGCATAGAGAGTAACACACTTGAAATATTGTCCTGATTTGATATTAGCATGACAAACTCAAAGTCCATGGTTATGTTGGTCACAATGGTCCCTACTAGGCACAAGTACATGGTTTGTTTCACAGAAGCAATATCAGTTCAATGGCACTGAGTCCCAGGAAGGCCAGTGCAGGAAGAGGTGAAGGCTCTGAGAGGGATGGCTAGTGGCTCGCTGTGACTGATGCGAAGTGTCATCCCTGGTGGCTGCTGGAGTGACGTCGTGGTGCAGTGTAGATGTGGTCCTTGGGGCTGGACTTGACAAGAGCTCTGACTGTGGACTGCAGAACAAGGCCAACGTTAGACCTGGAGAGTGAGAATATGCTTCTTGCTTGCAATTGAGCCACAGGCAGAAGGATATCGCAGATTGGTCAGCGAACATGTGATTTGTGGATACAACATAGGCTATGCTATTACAGTGTTGTCACCAATGTGCCTGCTGCTTGTGTGCAAGGCTGGTGCCTCTGGTGCACGTGCTTGAGATTAGTGTGTCAACATGCATGTTATTGTGAGTCTACAGTAATGTTCCCAAAACACGCAGAGTACTTGCGATGCTCTGCATGTGACTCACTCCGGAGGATTGCCTGCAGCACTGCAGCAGACTAGCTGCTGGTTGTGGGCATCATACCGCAAGCAGAAGTGGCTGGTGAAAGGCCAGGTATAATAGAAACCTCATAGGGACAAGAAGGATAAATCAAAAATTAAACCAAATTCTACTTTTCCAGGCAATCTCCCCCCCCCCCCCCCCCCCCCAAATCCTCTGAGTTCAAGTCTATGAATACCAATGAAGAACTGCACATTCAGGTGGAGCACAACTTGTCAGCAAAGTAATTTGTACTTCCGTTTTCCTTCACTGCTTTATCAGAGACCAATCTCATGTTTCTTCAATGTAACTGTAACAGCTCCGATCACCATCAGGCCAAACTCGATCAAAAAGTGACTATTTACATTGCAGTTTGCATGGCGTTTCAGCGGACATGGTTCTCAGAAACTCGATTCCCCATTATTAAAAATTACAAATACTACTGTACAAATAGTAATAATGTTGATAAGACATCAGACCTGCACGCTCATTTCATCTTACACAGTTAGCAGGTGCCACCAACCACTGCATTATAAGCCATGATTGTTCATGTCTACATGTCAGTTAGGGTAATAGTATGTAATATCTGTGTACCCCCTCCCCAGACAAATCTATACCATATCATGCGAGCTGGTGGAACAACTGCCTCCACCCTTCCTCCTACTGGGGGACTTCAGTGCTGACAATCCTCTGCAGCAGCCAAACCATACCTAGCAGCGGCCAAGTAATAGAGCAGTTAATTTCAGAATTGGAAGTCTGCCTCCTTAACACCGGCATAGCGTCACATTTCAACATGGACCATGGAACATACTCACCCATACATATTACAATCTGCAAACTGACACGTCACCCTTAACCCTGTGGTCTGTCCATGATAACCTCTGTGGCAGTGATCACTGGCTTATCGCTCTTTCTTTCTCCACCCGTCAACCAGTGGAACATGCACCATGTTGGTGTCTTCAGAAAGCCAACTGGCTAGCTTTTGCCTCTAAAGCAATTTTTGAAACCAGTCAAGAGAAGGATATTCGAGTGGTGCAAAATGCTATGAAAGGAAATCCAGAAATACAGAATCAATCTGAAACCCCTTGTCAATAGCACTCAACACTTCATGCGAATAAAGGGCTAGTTGTGTTTCACAAGAACAATGTTTTCGAAACCCTTGTTGACTGTGTGTCAATAGACCGTTTTCTTCGAGGTAATTCATAATATTCGAACACAATATATATTCCAGAATCCTGCTGCATATCGACATTAATGATATGGGCCTGTAATTAAGTGGATTACTCCTTCTACCTTTCTTGAATATTGGTGTGACCTGTGCAACTTTCCAGTCTTTCGGTATGGATCTTTCATCAATCAAACTGTTGTATATTATTTTAAGTATGGAGCTAATGCATCAGCATACTCTGAAAGGAACCTAATTAGTATACAGTCTGAACCAGAAGACTTGCTTTTGTTAAGTGATTTAAGTTGCTTCACTACTCCAAGGATATTTACTTCTATGTTACTCATGTTGGCAGCTGTTCTTGATTTGAATTCTGGAATATTTATCCTTTCGGAACACCATTAGGTTCTTAGCAAAAATTTTGGCTGAACTTACCTCCGGCTTGAGCCAGCTCTCAGAGCCTATAACGATTTGAGCATCAGTGCTTTCTATTAGCGTTTTGAGTTCTGGTACTTTCCCAACACAGATACGACAATTTACAACTGTTATACCAGTGGTTCCTGTATCTATGTTCTTCCTGTGTTTGGCCTACACCCCTTGTCACTGAAGCCCTTCTTGTGTTTTCCCGAAACCATCTAGCCTCCAAAATCGCCCAGTCCGTGCTACACAGCCCCTGCTACCTGTGTAGCCACCTTCTGAGTATAGTGGACACCTGACTCCGCAATCGGTCCTGTTGACTATGCTGCAAAGGGTCAGCTCTGCTTTCGTCTTGCAAGCAAGACTGGCAGCCTTTACCACTTGTGTTAGCCACTCAAAACCAGAGAGAATCTCTTCTGGTCCAAAGTGACACACATCATTGGTACCGACGTGAGCAACCACCTGCAGTTAGCTGCACCCTGTGCTCTTCATGGCATCTGGGAGGACCCGTTCCACATCGGGAATGACTCCACCCAGTATGCACACGGAGTGCACATTGGTTTTCTTTCCATTCTTGGCAGCCATGTCCCTAAGGGGCCCCATAACGCACCTAATATTGAAGCTCCCAACTATCAATAATTCCACCCTCTGTGATTGTCTGGATCTTGCAGGTTGAGAAGTTTCCTCTGAAACAGGACAGATGACATCATCTGGCTCACTGTGACAATGTCAGCCACAGAGGGCACCTGGAACCTCTTTGTCAGACAAACCAGGGAGGCCTTATGTGCAGCTGCCTGGGAAGTCTTTCGCCACCTGCTACGCCCCATGGCAACATCAGACTTGACCACAGGTGAGGGGTCAATATCATTGTGAGCAGTAACTGAGCTGGCCAACGGTGAGGGCTGATCAGAGGACTCAGGCATGCTGGACATCCATTGGATCTCCACGGCCGGCCCTCAACAGTGGTGCCATCCACTGCAGCCTCAAGCTTGTAACTGAAGCCATCACAGCCTGACGCTGGGAGCGAAGTGTCACTAACTCAGCTCGCATCTGCACACAACAATTGCAGTCTGTGTCCATACTAAAGACCGCGGAAAACTAAACTGTGCAGATAAATGGACTATTGGCACGTGCTGCGCAACTCTACTGTAGACCCTGATGAAAAATCAGGAACTGTGCTTAATAAATTAGATTCATACGCAGAGATTGTAGAACCTAACTACCGAAGCACTCAGGTGAAACTAATAATTCGCCTTGATTAGGAACTGGTAATATGTCACAAAATCAGTTTACTTTCTGTTGCAAACAAAACTGCGAGAACTGTGGCTATTAGATATTAAATTAACATGCAGAAACACAAGAAACTAAACTATTAAAGCACACAGACGATATTATTAAATTCGCTCCTGGTTAGGAACTCAGTAAAAATCATAAAATCATTTACTTCCCTGTTGCTGCTTGGTTCTTGGCCGGCTGCTGCTGTGTTTTTGGAATCAAACCTGGTTGACATGGAGGAGGTCATTCAGTTCAAGATCCTTAAATTTGTTTGTGCTTGGAATATGTTCTAAGATACTACAACAGATATATGTCAAAGATATTGGATGGTAGTTTTGTGGATAATTTCTACTACTCTTCTTGTAGACGGGTGTTACCTGTGCTCTCTTCCATATATTGGGCACAGTTTTTAGTTTGAGGGATCTATGATAGACTGCAGGTAGAAGAGGAGCTAACTCGGCTGCAAATTCAAAATATAATCTGATAGGGATTCTATTGGTCCCTGGAGCTTTGTTCAAATTTAACAATTTCAGTTAACTGACACTTATTTCACTCGTCTTTCAGTGGTATGAGGATTAAATTGGGACAGTTCTCGTGGGTTTTCCTGTGTAAAGGAACATTTGAAAACAGAGTTAAGCAGTTAAACTTTTGCTTTGCTACCCTCAGTTTCAGTTCATGTCTCATTCACTAGGGACTGCGCACTAACTTTGGTGCCACTAATAGCCTTTACATAAAACTAGAATTTCTTTAGGTGTTGTGAAAGATCATTTTACAATCTTCTGCCACAGTAGTCACTGAAGGCTACACGTGTTGCCCTTTTGGCAGCCAGTTGCATTTTATTCAGAATCTCTCTCTGTCTACAGTCCTACGTTTTTCTGTATCTATTACACAGTAGTATCTGTTCCTTTAAAAGTTTATTTACTGTGACTGTATACCATGGAGGGTTCTTCCCATTATTAACTGTTCTTTTGGGTACATATCTGTCTAGTTCACAGTCAACTATTCTTTTAAACTTGAGCCATAGTTCCTGTACACGCTTCTGCCCTGTGTTGAAAGTTTCAGATTTGTTGTTGAGATATGACACTACGGATTTTTTATCTAATATATATATAATGAGGAAGCATCTAGTAAATGTTCCACAGGATGTCTCTATCACACCCACCACTAACAAAACTGTAATTTTACCAATTGATTGTTGAATGATTAATGTCTCCACCAATGATTACAGTATATTTGGAGAACTTACATACAAGCCAACTGATATTTTCCTTAGTTTTCAATTGCATCAGGATTTGAGTCTGGTGGATGACTGGAGGACCCAGTTTCCATTTTATGCCCACCCCCGATGCTGAGTCATGCCCAAACAATCTCGCATGCTGCTTCAATTTCTATCTTTGTGAAATCCTTTTGATGTTGTTGTTGTGGTCTTCAGTCCTGAGATTGGTTTGATGCAGCTTTCCATGCTACTCTATCCTGTGCAAGCTTCATCATCTCCCAGTACCTACTGCAGCCTACATCCTTCTGAATCTGCTTAGTGTATTCATCTCTTGGTCTCCCTCTATGATTTTTACCCTCCACGCTGCCCTCCGGTACCAAATTGGTGATCCCTTGATGCCTCATAACATGTCCAACCAACCGATCCCTTCTTCTAGTCAAGTTGTGCCACAAACTCCTCTTCTGCCCAATTATATTCAATACCTCCTCATTAGTTATGTGATCTACCCATCTAATCTTCAGCATTCTTCTGTAGCACCACATTTCAAAAGCTTCTATTCTCTTCTTGTCTAAACTATTTATTGTCCATGTTTCACTTCCATACATGGCTACACTCCATACAAATACTTTCAGAAACGACTTCCTGACACTTAAATCTATACTCGATGTAACAAATTTCTCTTCTTCAGAAACGCTTTCCTTACCATTGCCAGTCTACATTTTATATCCTCTCTACTTCGACCATCATCAGTTATTTTACTCCCTAAATAGCAAAACTCCTTTACTACTTTAAGTGTGTCATTTCCTAATCTAATTCCCTCAGCATCACCCGACTTAATTCGACTACATTCCATTATCCTAGTTTTGCTTTTGTTGATGTTCATCTTATACCCTCCTTTCAAGACACTGTCCATTCCGTTCAATTGCTCTTCCAAGTCCTTTGCTGTCTCTGACAGAATTACAATGCCATTGGTGAACCTCAAAGTTTATTTCTTCTCCATGGATTTTAACACCTACTCTGAACTTTTCTTTTGTTTTCTTTACTGCTTGCTCAATATACAGATTGAATAGCATTGGGGAGAGGCTACAACCCTGTCTCACTTCCTTCCCAACCACTGCTTCCCTTTCATGTCCCTCGAGTCTTATAACTGCCATCTGGTTGCTGTACAAATTATAAATAGCCTTTCGCTCCCTGTATTTTACCCCTGCCACCTTCAGAATTTGAAAGAGAGTATTCCAGTCAACATTGTCAAAAGCTTTCTCTAAGTCTACAAATGCTAGAAACGTAGGTTTGTCTTTCCTTAATCTTTCTTCTAAGATAAGTCGTAGGGTCAGTATTGCCTCACGTGTTCCAACATTTCTACGGAATCCAAACTGATCTTCACCGATTTCGGCTTCTACCAGTTTTTCCATTCATCTGTAAAGAATTCGCCTTAGTATTTTGCAACTGTGACTTATTGAACTGATAGTTCGGTAATTTTCACATCTGTCAACACCTGCTTTGTTTGGGATTGGAATTATTATATTCTTCTTGAAGTCTGAGGGAATTTCACCTGTCTCATACATCTTGCTCACCAGATGGTAGAGTTTTGTCAGGACTGGCTCTCCCAAGGCCGTCAGTAGTTCTAATGGAATGTTGTCTACTCCCGGGGCCTTGTTTTGACTTTCAGTGCTCTGTCAAACTCTTCACGCAGTATCCTTTTGATATACACTTAAATATTCCCCCAAAATCTAACTGCTATCAATTTCAGGTTTCAAATTGCTGATATGCCTTTTTGTACCAGACATTTGCAACCCTTTGATGGAAGGACTCAAGGAATTCATTAAAATTATTTGAAATAAACAATCAAATGGTTATGTTAATATTTTATTGTGGTGAACAAGAACAGTAATGGAATTACAAATGTCTTAAATGTGTTGCATCTACAAGCAGAGTTGTGGTATATGTAAAGTAATAAGTACAAAGATAATTATTATTATTACTATCATCACCATCATCATCATAAAAAGGTAGGTAGTTTACAAGTTTCAAAAAGGTGTAGAAGTCTTGAGGATTTATGTAGAATAAAATTGTGGCTCACTGCTCCAGCTTTACTATGATGGTAGCATTGAGAATGACTTACTTCAAAGTTCGCTCTTTCTATATATTACTTTTTGTGTGCCATAGCTCGGGTTGTAGGCGTAGCCTCGTTTTAGGAATTTATGGTTGTCTCATTTACCTACTTGTACAGTTCTCTAGACAACAAATGGAATGCATCTACATAGACCACTGCAGTGCTGTCAGCTTGAGAAAAAGGAAGCAAGGCTGAGAATGAGAAGGAAGCATTTACAGACAAGGACAGAGATACATATTACACTGCAATACAAAATATTCTCCACCCTTGGTGGATGACACCAACAGCACCTTGGCAATTTCATGCAACAGCCTGATCCATCACAATACTGCCTGACCAGCCATGCGATATTACTGCCTATTGTAACAATGTTGATAGCAAGATTACCATGGCTGCACATTCCTATAAAATAAGGCCCATGTAAATCCACCTTTTGGTTATCTGGTCTGTACACAGCACATGTTGCAACAGTAGAAGCACAGGGTGACATAGTTAAAAGTAGCCCACCTCCCCTTTGAACTCAAATGCAGTAATTTTTTGATCTCTGAAATAGAGTAAACAACGACAACAGTGGGCAGTTTAATGCAATAATCAATTGCTGGCATTCTTCTGTCAGCATTTAACTTAATTTCATCAGTGAAGTTGGACGTTTCTCTTTGCAGTCTGCAAAATGACATTCTCAATAGAAGAAAGAGTTGAAATTGTGGAAACATGTGAGAACAGGTTCAATTAAGGGAACTTGCAAAATTTTTGGCATCAAGTATCCAGATAGAGGACTACCAGCAGAGAGAGCTGTGTCTGTATAAAAATTGGTGCATCAACAGATCTGTGCAAAACGGAAAATGACAAATAATTCCTTTAGTTCACGCACCAGAAGATGTTGCAGACATTCACTGAAGAATTATTCAAAGCCCAAAGAAGTATACACATAAACTGGCCCAACAGGTGCATGTAAGTAGGACGACTAGGAAGTTGCCAGTGGATATTGAAAATTCTTAATTTGAAGCCATATTTTGTGATGGTTGTGTAGCGATCGTGGGAGGATAACAGTCAAATTACTGTGTGTAGCTTTTGAATGACATCAGCGATGTTTTGTTAGACTCATTCCATGACATCATGAGTGATAAGGTATGGTTTCATCTTTCCAGTCATGTGAATTCACAGAATGTGAGGTACTGGACAACAGAGAACCATAACATTGTGTTGTCAGCAACCACTCCATGATGAAAAAAATCAGCATTTGATGCGATGTAACAGGAATGGGCATCATTGGACCGATATTTTTTTTTCACTAACCTCAAGATGGTTGCATAAATGGAAATTTTTGGTACATGTTGTGCTCAGCTCACACAGAATATGAAAGATAATACTGCTTCTTCCAGCAAGATGGGGCAACAAGCCACATAAGTAAGATATCCCTGGTATGAGTCCATGATGGCTTCACTGAGAAACGAACTGTCGGCAAACATTTATGGCCACCAAGTTTACCAGATCTAACAACATGTGACATTTTCTTGTGTGGACACTTGAAGAGCAAGGTCTGTGAAACAAATCCACACACAATACGTAAACTGGAAGACAACATCAGCCATAAAATTGCTGCCATCGATATCCGAACATTACGACAGGTATATCTGAATATGCCTAAGCGTGCACAGCTGTGTATTGATGTTGCAGGGGGTCACTATATTTTTCATTGTAAATAAATGGTAAGTTCATGTCACTGCTTTGTTTCTGTAATTTCACTGCATTTTTTTAAACTTACATAGACTACTTCTATCTGTGCCACTCTGTGGTGTTACATACAGCATTTCCTGCAGCCTTCCATACACAATTCATTTCTCAATAACAGCTTAAGCATTTTATGTTGAAATATTGTCTGAAACTTGGAAGGTGTGAAATAGAACAGACAATTCCAGTATTTATGTCGTTCCACAATTTCTGATGTAAAAAAGCACTAACATTGTGCAGAGACTAGTAGGAGCATTCCTATTTTCCCCCCTTCTCTAGTCAGTCAAATTTTGTTTACTTGTACTATCAGCTAATAATTAAACTTTTCAACTGTTGCAGCAACAGGCATTGCTCGCTCTGTTTCACCAGGACAAGGTTTAAGGACAGCCCCTTTTTCTGCAACTGCAACATCTGATGCAAGATCTGCACCACCATCAGGAAACTGGATGGCCACGACTGCTGAACAACTTGTGACACAGGCAAGTTTTATTTATGTTTCATATGTCTTATCTACATTAATTTGGTTAAGTTTTACCAATTTTCTAAAAATGGTATATTTCTTTCAGTACACACTCTAAGCATGGCAGATTTAAGTAATAATGATTGGCTTCTCTGAAAATTACTCAGAGATCCGTTCCTGAAGGACAATATAATAATTATATGTGCTACAGGACAAGATCATTTTAATGATAGTTGAGGTGACAGGTAGTTAATCATTGTAGGAGTATATGATAACAAATTCAGACCAAATGAAGCACACGTCACAGTAAAGAAAGCATGCTCGGTCACATCAATACACAGTGTACCCTTTCTGACAAAAACGCAGGCATGCATGATCATAGGGTGCGAAATAGCATCCTGTGGTAGATTTTCCCAAGGACCTTGTGTCTTCAGTTGCAATTCAGTAGCGATTCTTGCAACCCTGGAGAATGAGAGTAGGTTCTTGCTTCGTGATGTGTTCAATTGGCGAAAGGTCTGGTGATTTTGCAAGCCCAGACAGTTGTTGTATGCCACGAAGAACTCATTGTGTAGCAGCAGCCTTAAGTGGACATGTGTTGTGCTGCTGGAAAAGCACACCATCTTCTTGCCACAGAAATGACAGTAGCATGGGGATATTGGCCTGTGCAATGTAGAAGTCTTAAATGTGATCACGAATTGTAACAGATGGTCTCAAACACCATGAAGCCTGGGATGGGACCTGTGTGTCTTGGGTGAATGTGCTTTGTAATAGGCTGCTCAACAGGTCTACGCCACATACGTATACTTCCATCACTCCCATACAAACAGAACCTACTCTCATCACTGAAGACAACAGAGTGCCATTCCACTTTCCAGTCAACTCTTTCATGACACCATAGCTGCTATATTTGATGTTGTTGTGGTATCAACCTCGCCAGAAGCGCACGTGATCTTAATCCCTCTGCTAACAGACCGTTCCCAGTTGCCTCTGATGACATAGAAGGTGCAACATGTGCCCAGATTTTGTCCCGGGGTAGTGATTGGACAGCCACTGCCACTCACACAATGTGTAATCTTGACTTGTGTATGTAGTACATAGACATCGAGAACCTGGTCAACAAGTGTGGGAATGTTCCACAGGCCACTGTTGAAAGCAGCATCACACAACCGATACAATGTGCCCAGCATGTGCAGCAATCCATCAGTAAAAGGGTCCGTGTTCAAATGACCGAAGCTGTTCCGTAGGCGTACGTACTCCTCTGTGAGACACGGTTGTACCCTAGAATGAATGTTGTAAACACTGTCTGCCTCTAAACTCAACACAGTTACTGCCAGCAGAGTCAAAACAGAAGATGCACAGGCAGGCCTGCCGAGTGCCATCTGATCGCCGGTGGCAGTGACAAATGTCACACTACAACCTCTCAGTACGTACATATCATACTCTGGTGCCACTGAACACAGCCCTTGAGTGTGTTGCATTTTTTTCTCTCTCTGTGTATAAAAAAGCTGCAAACTGAAATGGCTATTGAATTGAAGATGTTTTGGGGAATCATTTGAATCAGGGATTACCATCAGCTGCATACAACACTAAAATGAGGTGTAAATTTGCTGTGCTTGCTTTGTTTGCTGTTGCCATTTGTCTTTTAAAAAGGCTGGAGAGTGTGCTAGTTATTTGTCTGTTCACATTACAATCACATCTATGTCCTATAGGAAGAATGAGTAGGTTGACAAAAGTTCATTAGGTAAGTAAATTGCTTGTCCATATTTTCAATGTGTCGTTGATGTATTGTCATGTGCTGCAGCCTTTTGCGTCTAATTGCTGGTTTGGCATTTCCCAATATGTTGTACTTATTTCCTGCAATTAGTCATTGGAGGTCACACTATCAGTCGGTCTAATATTTTACAAGATACATCCAAAGCTTTGAAGAAGTATTCACAATTTTCATAGGGAAAGTTTTGTATTGGTGGAGAGGCTCAACATAACACACTGAAGCAACCATTGAAATCAAACCTGTTGTGCTCAGTAGTATGTTACGCCATAACTGGTAGGTATTCATGGCCCCATAGAATGTTGTGCAGAAATTGTAGCAGAGCTGGTATGTGATTTAGCTGCTCCCACAGGTAGCTCTGCCTCTGATAGATTAGGACAAGCCTGTGATAAGGCTTTAGTAGGATGTGCTGGTTGGGTGAACTGGGCAAGTCTTGAGCCTGTGATTTACACTGGGATATGACCCATGTGGTAAAGGACTGAGAGAAGTTGTGCCATAGAATGTGGTCCCGAGGACAAGACACAGAGTCGTCATACCTCCATAGCCTCAATACCTTCTCTCTCATTTGCTTCACCTGGTGCTCCTGAGCCCAATATGCCTCCCTCCTGGACGTTGACCTCAATCTTTCTGAGGGCTCCATCCATAATTCTGTCCATATGAAGATGACTTGCCATCAACAGTACCTGCCTTTGGACAGCTGTCATCGCTACCACACCAAAAAATCACTGCTGTATATTCTGGCCACCTGAGGTTGGCATATCTGCAGTGACAAGAAATCCCTTGCTCAGTATTCTGAAGGTCTCACAGAGGCATCTACAGACAGGCACTGTACCTAAAACATGCTCTGCAGACCCTTACACCCCCCCCCCCCCCCTCCTCCTCTGCAACACCCACCAACCCCGAGAATCAGTTGCAAATAGGCACCAGTATCACCCTGGACTGGGACAACTTGACCATATCCTTTGCCAGGGTTTTGACTCACTGTCCTCATGCTAAAAAATAGGAATATCCTACTTGTAGACCTTCCCAACCCTCCTACGATGGTATTCTCCCATTCACCCAGTGTATGCAACACAGTGGTCCATTCCTATGCCACAGTTGCTCCCAACTCCTTGCCACGCAGGTCATATTCCAGTAGTGGAACACACTGCTGAGAGCAGCATGCTCAATTTAAATGGTTGCTTCAGAATCTGTGCCATCTCTATCCTTGCCCCAACACCATCTTCCCTGAACTAAGTAGATAAGAGTTGTCTTCGCCACACATCCTTCATTCCATTAATCCTCCTGGCCTCAATCTCCACTAACCCCTTACCTCACACCCATCTCCACCCTGCCCCAGGACCCTAACTTCACCTACACCTGCACCCACACCTTATCCCATTCCATCAGCTCTTCCCAATCTGTTCCTCACAGATGCAGGTGACCATGAGTCACTTTCCTGTGCTGTACACACCTGTTGCGTCTCCTTCATGCTTTACTGTCCTGTACACCTGTTGCCTTTATTGGAGCTATCAGGCACCCTTTCACAGTCCTCCCTCCTACTTCCCACTTACTCTCTCCCGTCTCCCACTCCACTGCCTCCCATTTCCCAGTTACTTTCTGCCCTCTCCCACTGCATCTGAAATAACACATCATCCCAGCCAACCTGCAGAGCTGCAGTACCAACAGTTTGTTTTCAGCTGGCATAATGTATCGATCACACGCCTGCCTGCCTGCCTGCCTCTGTGTGTGTGTGTGTGTGTGTGTGTGTGTGTGTGTGTGTGTGTGTGTGTGTCCATATTCTAAATCGAGAAAAGATTCATCCAAGAACTGGTAGGTTTTCAGCCTTTTTTATGTGCCTGTTACTGACCCAACACCTCTACTATTGGTTACTCCTTACCTTTTCTCCTAAATTATATATATTCTGCCAGCACTTTCCATTGCCAGATAAAAAGTGATTTCTTTGGTTGCAGTTTACGTTCAAAAGACTTGAGGATTTGGCGAAGAAAACAAAGTTGAGTCTCTTATGTGAGGAAAAATCAGTTTTAAAAATTGTCATTGTGTTTCTAAATTGCCAAAAAAGCAACTAGCGGACACCAAGTGATGCCACACTACAATCCAATCTGACAGCTATTCCATGGTAACACCAAAGTAGATAACCAACAGAGCATTGTAGTAGGTTCAACAGTTTGATTAATGAACCACCAATTTGTTTCTGATATCTGGCAGTGCACTCTCATCTGCATTTTTCTGTTTATGTATTCCTTTGGTAGGTAATGCTCACTGGACCTGCAATACCTGTAATCAATACTGTATAATGCTGTAGTGTGGGTCATATATTGAATGCTTATTTAGATACTAGTGGATTTTTTTTTTCCGTTAAACAGTGAACTTTTATAAAATTTTCTCCACACAGTAACGAAATGTACAGATAGAATTGTAAACAGTCTTTAGGTACATTTCCATAAAAATGAGTGTGACTACTAACAATTATTACTCTTTATGTTTTATGCCTAGTGTTCAGTTCATAGTGATATATGTTGCAGTCAAGTTAGTTCACATATCAGATGATGGTCACAAACTGTCAGCTTAGGTTAATGTTCACAAAGATGGGGCTTGGTTGTGGTAATTAGGTTGTTGCTGATAGTAATTGGATGCATTTCAACAGTATTCTTTTTAAATTGTTGCATTGAGAAACAATTAGTTAGTCTAGAAAATTCCCAAATACATCTTCATGTAGTAGGTACTTTATTATGAAGTTATTAACAATCGAAGATCATACATAGTCTTCATACAGCAACCTCGAAGACTACGCTTCAGGTCTGATAGTGTGCAGCCTGTTCTTTTCAGTGTGGGAAATTACCACCAGCCTTGCAACCCAAGGCGGTCTAACGGGAGTTACGATCTATAAAAATGTAATAAGGTAAATTTCCCAAATTGGAGATATTCCAACCAAAAGATGAAACAGTTTAAAAACAAGGAAAATTTGAACCTTCAGTACTGATCAGTGGACATCATGAAGATACAAGAATATTTAATAATTACAGAAGACCTGAAAATTCATCCTAATAATACTTTCAGCATTTGAGTTTGTTCTGATTTAATTTAATCACCATTAGATAATTTATTTTTAAGCTGGTGTAACAAATAACTTTTGACCATTCAGTTTTTTTTATCACTGACACTTACAGCCCACAGCTGTCCAATTTTTCATTTACAACACTAAATCTCAAAAATGGGATGAATGAAAAATTGTTGTGATGCCAACCAGCTGACGTTCTCAGGATGGCTGCATGTTTAGGACCAATTTCAGGGTTGTTTGGCGGTGTCGGTCATAAATCAACTCGATTTTTCTCTCTCCATCAGTCAAGGATTATAGATATAAAAATATATTCTGTAATGAAAAGGTGCTTATTGACAGAAAAGAAGAGGAACTGGATTGTTGTCATTGCAGACTATTAACAGAGCAATGAAAAACGGATTCAGCTTTCAAAATGAAAGTTCGCTTCTTACAACAGAAAAAATAAAACTTCTTAGCTACCCCTGCCCTCCTCCCCCTGCTGCCACTGGGGTGTCCTCAGTCATCCTTCTTCTCATACAAACTAAAGATGGCATTTTATAGACAACTCACAGGTTTCTGCATGCTGCAGTTACTGGGCATATTTTCTGTGTCTGTATGTGGTTTGTGATGACAATATTCTGTAACCAGTGTTGTTTGTTTGGTAGTAAGACTCCTGCCATATCAGAAGAAGTTACACAAAATTTCTACTGAGTGTACATCCATTTTGTAGCATGATGTCTTTATTCTTATTGTAATTACACAGTTCCTTTATTCCCTATTTCAGGACAAACGTGCACAGGTAGTGCAAGTAACACCACGTGTCAGTCTGACGACATCACCAAGCTCCAAGGTGTTTGCATCTCAGGGTAACAAAGTAATGTTTCATGTGACATCTAGTACTGCTGTTCAGCCGGAGACTCAAACTCCTCCCAAAAAAGTAGCTGCCCCCAGCAGGGGTGTTCCCCCTCCTGTACCTCCAAATAAACCTATAGTGCCACCAAAGAAAGAAGCTGTTGTAAGACGATCTGAGCCCTCATCCAACACTTCTGAAGCTGTGGACGGAAAGAAGAAATATGCAGTTGCCAAAGAAAAAGTGCAGGAAGGTGAAGTGCATGAGAATAGGAGAGAACCACAGGTGGGTTCTCAAGAGGAAACAGGCAGTGCACGTCTGCATGAAAATCTTTCTGGTCAAAGCTTAGAAATTTTAGGGCAGGAGTTAGCAGATTTTCAAAAAATTCTTTGTTCCATGGGAGCAGGTAAAAAAGCTTAAATTTCCTATAATCATTTATCATGTTTGCACTGGGTACCAATTACTGGTGAAATATGGCAGGTTGGTGAATTGCTGCTTTCTTCAGTCCACTTTAATTTTCCTCCTACCTCCTTTCCTCAACATTTTGTTTGAGCTACTGATGTGACATGAACTTTTTTGTTACTTTTTCCACAAAAAGAAATTAGGTTACCTGTCTCCCTCTTACCTGTGAGAAATTATGTTTAGACAAAACACACACAAGTAAATACCCTCTTTTCTTAATGTCTTGTGTTGATAGTTTTTGTTTTGTGCTTATAATGCAATGTAAACTGTTTAATGGCTGTTAATGTGATGTAATATCTTGTCCTATACATTTATTTAACTCATAATAGCCAATTTAGACTGGTATTGTTACACGGATGACAGAATTGTCATTCATTTAGCATTGGAAAATTGTTAATATTGCCACATCGTAAAAAGTTTTTCTGTAGTATAACTGCGTTTATAGGATACAGTGTTTCAATGGAGTGCATGTTCTTAGTTTATTTATCATTTACTGTTTTAATATTTGTGGTGATAATATATTGCATTTAGTTACGTGTGTGCTCATCATTGTTTTAAGCTCAATATAGCAAGAGAAGACTGGGAAGATTGGAATTAAGTGCTTGATGAGTTGTGTAGTCTTTATACTTAAAACAGTCGCTTAAACTCACAGTCCTGCAATGCTCCTTCTGTTAAGATGTGTGATATGTGCTTGTTTTAATTTTTATTCAGTAGTTGCCAGTCATGGCTTACAGGTGTGTTTATTTGGGGCATGCCAAATTAGGTTTGATGGTTTAATGAGTATAGACTAATTCCTAGATTTCTGTTATTAAAAGCGTGGTCTTCACTCCTAAGAGACCACATTTTTAATTACAGTGTTATTTCTGGGATGTAAAAGATACAAAATGTCTTTATGTCATATGTATTGATACCAGCATTGATACTGCGTAAATTACCGTATGTAGTTAGCAAAAAAAAAAAAAAAAAAAAAAAAAAAAAAAACCTGTTACATGGTCTACATTATTGAATTGGGGCTTTGACTTGCAAGATTTATTCCAAAGCATATAAAGAATATGCCAAATGCATGGTAATGCAAAGAGTTTACCATGTGCAAGTTACTGAAGTCTTATTTCCTAGAGGAGATCAGACTCATTTTAAAATTTGTGAAACAACTGAATTGAAGCTAATTTTTATCTAGTGTTGAGTGCTTTGTGGAATTCAGAAACAGAAATTTTCCAGAAGCTGCAGTGGTATTTTTGGCGCAGTTAAATTGATACAGATCTTGGAATTTGACCTGTTTACTTACGGTAGCAGAAATACATATGAAAACCTTCTAGTAACTACTTGATACAAGAAATTAAAAAGTGCTGAGTAGCTTTCAAAAAAATATGGTTACCAGTATCACTTATTCATGTAGGTAGGCAAATAATAGGTGACAGTGGAACCTGTTTTCTTAAACTTTCACTTCATTATTTGTTTGATGTGGCTCTCTTCAAAACATTCATATTATTTTAAGACAAAGGCGGCTGTTAGAGAATTAATGGGACTTTGAATATGTATCAGCCTTGAAGGGAATCAAGTATTCTCTTTTGAAGTTTAGTGATCCTCCTTATTCTGTTGTATAATTGTCATTTTTATAATATTCAGGGCCATTAGACGACTTACTAAGGAGACTCTATGGACTGGCTTTCTTCAATTTTCTTCATAATTAAAGGATCTGAATATCAATATCTGGACATCAATTTCCTAAAACGGTACAAATGCACTTCTAAAAAACACTTGAGAAAATTAACTTTGAGACTATTAAGGTCATATCACTGTTAAATAAAAATAATATCGATCTGTATCAAACAGTCAGAGCCACCTTGAGCTGTGTGTGTGTTGTGTGCTAACTTTGTAATCGCGAGGTTGTTGTTTAGTTTCTCACTAGTTGCATCTTTTTACTTCTATTTGAATTCTGTGTTTATTATAAAATTTAAATGTTAATTAATAAACATTGAATAATAATAATAATTTTCTAAAAAAAAATACATATTCTATTGTTAATTTCTAGTCACACGAAAATGCGAGTATTCATAATCAATTAAAATTTGGTACAAAAATTGAGAAACTTGAAATAGAGAATAAAATATTTGGCCTGGCCAAATACATATCATGAGCCATTCTCCTCCGGCAAGTGCTTTCCCCTCCAACTCGTCTCGGGCATTGCTGTCACGGTCCTGAAACAGCCATTCCGGCCAATTACAGGGATGACTGTAAGTCGTCATGAATGGTGAGCCTATTCCCAATATGCGAATTCAAATTATATAAGTGATTTGTGTGTTAGAAATTATAATACTGATAAAAAGTGAATCCTGAAGTTTATTTTCAAATTCCATAGTATCTGATTATACCTCTTAATTAAGAGACTTGAAAAGTTATTTTAAAAGCGCAAAAACAAAAGAAAATAAAAAAAACCAAACTGTTTCCTGCACTCAAAAATGAATTTCAAATGAAGAAATATAATATTCAGCATCAGCATTTACCAAAAGTTGCTTAAATTTTCGATGATATGGTGATGGACTTTGTGAGTGGATTATATACTTGATTTTTATTTCTAATGGCATTCTAATACTGTTCCCACGTAATGCTTCTTAATGAATAATACAATGAAAAGTTAAACAATTTATTCTCTTTTTTTTTTCATAAATGGTCAACAAAACCGTTTTTGCCACTGACTAAAGCTTGTGTACCAGTGGTACAAATTGCAGAGCATTTTTGGGAACCACCAGTTTTGTTGCGTGATGTTATCACCATTAAAAATATCCAAAACTGGTGTTCAAAGACATGCAGATGTGAGTTAGTAATTCCTACCCACCACCTTTTACACATTACAGTAATACAATAAAATTAGTAGTTGACTGAGGTCCATTCAATCAGTACCCTTCATTGGCAGTTTGCAATGAGATTGTCTAGTTCCTTTTATCTATGACCCGTATCAGGACAGTGTCTTTCACAGTGTTAGGTTGCAAACCAGCAAGTTTTATGTTAACTCTGAAGAGTTATAGCTATTGTTTGCTGTATGATCAGTGTTAAAAACCAAAATAAGTAAATAAGAAGGCAGCTGTTTTTAAATGTTCATCATCATCATAGCCAGATATTTTTGCAATATCTGTTGCACATTCTACCGCAGGTGTGCCATTACAGGAGCATTTCCGATGTTTTGCCAATTTTAAACATACCACATACAGTCCAGTTGAACACTTTTCTGTAAGACTTGATGGTTCAGGCAACTGTTTTCTTTTTTAACTTATCCAGTAAAGGGAATCATTCGCCAGGACAGTAACGTGCATGAATTGCTTCATTGAGTGAAAAGAAATGTTGAGCAAGATTACTACATTTGCTTTCACGTAAATGTTTTGAGGTTTTAATTGGAATTGTGCACAAAAAATACTCAATACACCACTCCTCATTGAAAGCATGGTTTTCAGTGTTTTTTTTTTTTTCATTTCAACATTCTCAAGAACCATAACAAAAAAAAAAATAGCCACAATATTAACCAGAATAATAGCCACAGTAACAACCAAAATGACCAGAGTCATAGTGCAATATTAAAGAGAGCAAATCTTAACAAATTGCTAAGAGCAACCGATGTCTGTCAGGTAGGGAGTGAAGGTGTGATAAGCTATGCTTTGAGGAAACAGTTGAAGAGATGTTGCCCTCTGGACTGCTGATAAACAAGAGGATTGTATGCTGCAGCATGGCCCTAGCAGCACATACAAGTAAAGTTGGAGGGAGAGCACTCGTTGGAGTACAGTGACTTGCAAGCCATGCTTTGTCAGCCCTAATATATATTATAATTATGGTTCAATATTTGTCAACTAACTTTCCAGTTTGATAAATATATAATTCAAGTAAAAGAAAAAGTTTTGGCAAGTGAGCATCAGACCATTGTACTCAAGATTACGGGGGTGCAGTGCTATGGATGCAGTTACAGTTGTCTGCATTCCAGCAATGTTAAAAATAGTTTATACTTAACAGTGCTTGGATCTTCAGAGTTTTTTCTTTTTCGAAGAGTGCCATACTGCTTTAGGAAACTGGTGTCCAGGCACTGATCCTCAAATCCTGTAAGTGTGAAGGAAATCGAAAGCGGCTAATCTGCAAGTTCCCCTTGTTTGCTTTGCAACCGCATTGGCCTCATGCACTGCATGTTACAGGCTTGAAACTAGTAGTTCAAATTTCAGGATATACTTTTGTGTTATTGATCACTATAACCATATCAGATATGATATTTTGAAGTGGCAACATCTTTATTATATACTTATCATTAATGAGCCGTGTTTTGAGTAACATCAGTCAGTAAAGCAACAGTTGAACATACGTTAAAAGTACACCATGTAATGCATAGATTTTTCCATTAGTTATGCAATGTTGGAAGGTAATCTGAATTTATTTCATGCCCCGATTAATTTCATATTATAGTTGACAAGGCATATTTCAAGTATTAGTACTTTATTTCTTGTAAGGGAATGGCTGCTGTTAATTTTTAGTTACTTGGATAATACTGTCTGTGATTACGTATACTGATAGATGTACTGTAGGATATCTAGTACACATGATGCTCATTTAGTCCTCTCAGTGGGATTTTGGTGGGGCTGTAACTAGATATCTTTATCTCCAGGCTCAGAAGTACTTGATTTCATTAACAAATTTTCAGGATGTTTTTAACATATAATTACTGAACATTCACAAACAAGTTTGGAAGTTTTTTGACACTTACATTAATAAATTTGTAAGATTAGTGAACAGCAGTAAAGAGTAATGTTTGTGAAACATCATTTTGGCCTAGAAACTAATGGTTGTTGTTACATAAACTGTTTAAAAGGAAAAGAAATGATTGTTGGAAGCTACCTGTTGAAAGTGGTGGTGGTGGTGGTGGTGGTGGTGGTGGTGGTGGTGGTGGTGGTGGTGGTGCAACACTGTATGAAGACATAGTGTACACATAACAACTCATATTTATTTTGTGTAATTTTATTTGCTGTGACTCACATACTATTTCTGAAGCTCTTGCAGTATACACTAATAAATGTTAAAGTGACACAACATTCTTGGCAATTCCGCGTATGTAATTATGAGGCCTTTCATGATCAGTATGTGCTTATATAGGCAGAATATGTTTCTTATATATAGCTTGTTGCTAATAGGGCGGCACGAAGGGGCTATAAAGTGATGTTTCTTTTTGGAAAAATTAGTGTAATAAATTGCGAAGTGAGAAACGTGTAAAAGACAGTCTATATAGGTCTTTATTCATATTTTCAAGTCCAGGGAAGGTTCCATAATTGCTTATCTAATAGCAACTGTTACTTACTCGAAGTTCTTCCTAGCTGGTAGTTCTGCCCTTTTTTCTTGTTCTTACAGTAATGTGAGCATAGTGTTGGTCATTTATGAAATTCACTTTCTTTCTTTGTTTCATTGCAATTGAGCTTTAATTATTTCAGTTTTTTCTCTTTTGGCAGTCGTGATGCTGACTGGGACGTGTAGAAGTGGAGGATATTGAGCATTTTTAAATGTGTGTATTAAAAAGTTGAGTTTCTTTTCCATTTGTGGCTTGATATGTGATGTTCTGGTAATTCATATTAACAGAATGTTAAGAGAACACATACTTTAAAATGACCATTTGTATTTGGAACATTAGAGTTAAATTTTTGAGAGAAATTTATGATACCTGTACTGACTGGGAAGCTTAGGTACTTTTAAGTGAGTTGTGTATCATATTTTGTTGTATGAGAGCTGAAACATTGGAGTTGCATGTTATTGTGATTCGTTATTGATCATAATTACCCCTTTCATTCACCTGCATTTACTTTTCCACAAGGAAAGTTAACCTTATGTTGACAACAACAGTCCTAGTACTATAGAAACATTTTGTATGTCCTATTTTATTTATGAATGAATGAGAGAATGAATGTTCCGTCCTCTCTTACCCATCTCTATCTTGCTATAAGATGCTAGACAATAGCATTTTAAAGCTGTACTTCAAATACTGTTACCTGCATTACTTTTAATAATCATCATGGATGGGTTAGATCATATGTAGCAGAATGCTGTCTTTCTGTGTTACAGATTTCCAGTTTTTACACTTACTGAGGTGTTGTCTTTGTTATTAATGTTTGGTGTAATTTTCTAGGCATGATGTCTGTGGGCATCCCTCACCTTCCTCTCTCTCCATGTCACCTCAAGGTGCCCCCTTTTAGGCAGGAAAGCAGTCGGTTGCTAGTTTAGATGCTAATATCCTTTTGCAGTGTTCTTTTTGTTCTGTTCAGAAATTCTTGACATTAAGATTCTTCGAGGATAATGGTGTATAGTATGGTCAGAAACTGTTCACTACCACCTCTTGTGGTCCAATTTGAATGATGGAAATTCATATTATGTGAACTCAAATCAGTTAACCTTCAGTCACCATCAGTACCACCACATCACTATGATTTAAGTGTCCCATATAGGAAGACATGCATGTATAAATATTAGTAAAATTCATGACAACACGATTGTAGCCATTGTGTTAGATAATACACCACTTTCAATGATTTCTACGTTTGGGTGACTTTCCACACATGAACTGTACCATGAGATCACAGTCAGAAAATTGCCCCTGTCCATTGTTGTCATATGTAAGTGACATGGTGCAATGGTTAAAATACTGAATTTGCATTCAGAAGTGGGGTTAAAATCCCTGTCCGTTCATCCTGATTTACATTTTCCATGGTTTCATTAAACTTTTTAAGACAAATGCTGTCATAATTTCTTTAGAAACGACCCATGCAATCTCCTTCCCATCAGTTGTGCAACCCAAGTTTGTACTCTGTTTCTAATGGCCTCGTTGTTGAGAGAACTTTGAATATCAACCTACCGTCCTTCACTCCTACCTTCTTGTTTTTTGGAATGGATCCATGGTATTAGAATGGTTACATTTGCAATTGTTTATTTATGATGTGAATATGTAAAACAGCTAATTTAGGTAGAAAATTAAGTGTCTTTCCTCTCCCTAGTTTATTGAATTAGGTTGTACAGTGATAAAATGATAGATGTGCATCCAGGAGAACCCAGTTTCAAGTTATGGTCCAGTCTTCATGTAAGGTTCGCAGCTGCTGTTCCAAATCGTGCATCATTGGTGATTAGATGGTAGCTTCAGCATGGTTACAGCCAGATATTTGCTGAAGTTCCTTTTGAAATTTGGTCTATTCATTGCTCATGCCAGACATATTAAGGTCCACAAAACATTAACTTTCTTGTTGTTGACATGTTTGCAATAATTAAATTTTGCTATGGGCAAGTGTTTGCCAGGTTGCTTCCTCCAGTCCATGTTTTCCTGCTACTTTTCCTTCTTTTCTTGTTCCTACTATCCCCATCACAACTGAGTCTTTGTTTCCTGAAGGATTCTGAATAATTTCTTTTGTATTAACCTTTTTTTTCCCCAACCTTATCACCTATAAATCTAGTAGCTATGTATATTTGTGCTACTGTGGGGGTCACATATTTGTTATGATAATTCATTGACTACAATGTATGTTTTATGGTGTTTTGCCAATATTCTTGTTTTCCTTTTCATTATTATACCTACTCCTGCACTATGCATATTTGATTTTCTGCTGCTAACCCTTTACTCATTTGAGCAGAAATCCTTCTCTTTCTGTCACTGCACTTTACTGACAGTTTACTTCACTTCAATATATCCATTTGTTTTTCCAAGTTACTTAACCTGTCTACACAATTAAGGGCTCATAACAGTCTACACTATGTCTCCAAGAACACTAGATTTGGTTTTTCCTAATGACAACATCCTCCTGAGAAGTCCCCAACCAAGATTAGAATTGGGTACTATTTTACATTGAAATATTTTATGCAAAAGAATTCCACCATTATTAAACCGTGCAATAGAGTTGCACGTCATCAGAAAATATAATAGTCGTAATGTCCCCTTGCTTTCAATAAGGCCATTGTGCCTTATGTTATAGGGCCAGATCAGTCAGTAATCCCAACTGTTGTCCCTCTTCAGGAGCTGTATATTGATCTAAACTCTCCACATATAACCTTCCAGCTGGTTTGTACCTGTGAATTGGCAGTTTGTATTGTTGAGGCATACAAACCATCTCACTTAGCCAAGATCCATGATTCATGGAACTAGTGGTAGAATTTGAAACACTATGACAGTGTACATATTTAACACTGCAGTTGGAAGAGCTATTAGCAGTAGATAAAGAATGTACACATGCTGTAGAATTTTGTTAATTCCAGTATACTTTTGCTTCACTGTAAATTTATTTGCTTTGCTCATAATATAAATAAGCATCTGTATAACCGGTTTCATTATTAAATACCAATCTTCATATCTGCAAAAAGTAACTTTAGTTTTCTTAGATATTTGATGGTTATTAAAAAAGTGAAACCAAATATCTGACTGCTTCTTTATATTGAGATTAAGATAAATAAATTTACTGAGAACTGTTACTGAATGCATTTCTCCTTAACTGCCTAGGTCAGTGATTACAAATACTTTTGTTTGTTTAGGTATCTTGTTACAGAATAGTAACTGTCATTTGCCTATTGAGTTCCTGAATATTGATTTGACATACATTATGATGATATCTGCATAAAGTAGTATTTGTAGTTTTCCACAACAGACTTACTCCTTGATATAGTCTTAGGCCATGTGTGAGGATATAATATTATGCAGTGGTATATCATATTTGAAAGTTACTTTGACTGGGTAGTAAAAGCATCACACCAAATTTTCTAAATGTGTTTCTTAATATGTGAGTGGTCAATTTAGCTGCATTGGAAAGAGATTATTTTACTTCTCTGTGTTTTTGAAGAGAACCTAAACATAATTTTCTCTAACTCTTTTTCAAGATATGGGAAGGGGAAAGTAGAATCATCTTGTATACTGTCAGTCTCAGAATAATTCACATTAGATATGAATCTCAGAATAAACATGTTAATTAAATATTGCAGCTATTCATTAATGTAGTGATTATATATTATTATACTTAGACAGAACAGTGCCAGTTGTTTCCAGGGAGTCAAACCATCTACTCAGAGTCTACCATGTTTATTTTCATTCTTCGTACAATAGAATTTATATATGTTCATTATCAAAAGTAGTTTTTATGAGCAGGTTCAAAATGTCAGTTTTAATTTTATTATTGTTGTTCCATTTCTTTTTTGTCCCATTGTTACGTTAAACATATGAAATGATGCCGAGAATGAAAATATGTTATTTGGCATCTCATTTCATATAATGTTGCTGGATGAAGTCAGGTTTTACATATATATTGTTCAACAGTCTTAATGAATATGGGCAGTCTCAGTCTGCAAATATATATCACCAGCTAAACCTTTCTTGCCTATTTAATTATCATCAAGATGGGATACTTTTTCTAATACTTTTTATCATCAACTAATGACATGAATTGCTTAGATGACCCATTTACCACCAATGTATGTCTTTTGACATTATTTGCATATTCTTTTACTATGTTAGCTACTGTTGTTTTTATTTCAGCCTGTTTAAAACCAGAAATGACCTGTTATTGCTATGGCAGGTTCAGCATATTATTATTATTATTATTATTATTATTATTATTATTCTCATTCTCATTCTCTCTCTCTCTCTCTCTCTCTCTCTCTCTCTCTCTCACCAAGTGAGGTGGTACAGTGGTAAGATACTGAACTCACATTTGAGAGGATGGTGATTCAAATCCCTGTCCTGACATCCAGATGTTTGTCTTCCATGATTTATCTAACTTGCATAAGGTGAATGCTAGAATGGTTTCTTTCAAAGCGCATGAACAATTTCCTCCCCTTTTTGAGCTTGTGCTCTGTGTCTTAACAACCTCATTGTTGATGCAACCTTAAACCCTGATCTTCCTGTTTCTTTTCTTATCCATCCCCCCTCTCACCTCCCTCTCCTCTTTCAAATAATGCCGTAATGGTTTTAGCTAACTGTCAAGTGAAGGCCACGTCTAAAGAGTCTGATTTGGTGAGTTGTAGCATGGATCTGATGTATGTATCTTTGTCCTTGCTTGACTTTTGCACTTCAGAATGCATGTTAAATATTTCAGTTGTAATGCACATAATGTTTCTGTGATATTCCATCAGCTTATTAAGATGGTAAGTAAATTCTCTTGCCGTTACTACCTTCTTGTAATTGTCTGTTTTTAACAGCATTTCCTTGCATTCCTTGCCATTAATATCCTTGTACAAAGACTGCCTTATTACTTAGCGCTAGAAAACTGCATGTTATAATTCTTCACTTCCCTTCACTGTTGCAGCTACTAATGAGTGAGAATAATGTGGTGTCATTGTTACTTACTTGGCATGAAATGCATGCTTACCTTCCAACAGGTATGGAGACTTCCATCCAGAATGCTTGGGAGTTAGGAAGAATGTGAAAGAAAGTTCAGCACCTAACCGCTGTATGCTAAAAGTCAATTTCATTTGAACTGATATATTGGTTTTCAAACAACTTGCAGAAAGGGAAATAGATGAACAGATACTTACAGAAAACTTATTGAAATGCTGATAATAGAGATTCATTGGTTTGGCATAATGTTAAAAATTAATAGTTCTTATAAGAACATTTGTGAACATTCTGTGTTTGATTTGAGACTTAAAAGTTTTTATTATGCTTTAAAAATGTATGTGTTTGCTTTGCAAACTCATTTTTTATCATTGTCACTGTGTCAGTTATAAATATTCAGTGAAATATACATTGTAGTTACCATTGCCACTAGCTTATGATTGTCTAAATCAGTTACATTGTTGAATGCATTATTAAGGTAGTTAATAAGTATTCACTTTTCTGTTGATGTTGATTATTTAAAAATAACAATTCTATATGCTTGAGTTTTATATTTGTGAAGAAGTCAGAGAGCATTTGCTTCACTCCTAAGAGTTTTAGGATTGTAACGTAACAAATACATCATAATTAAGAGAACACATAATATAAAAAATAATATGGAGAGTAATAATGTGATAAAAAGTCATAATGATGAATGTGCAGTTTACTTTTTTATTGTTCTTTCGTCTAAGAGAATCATAATTTAATAACTTTTCAGTAAATTCAGAGGTAATCTCTCTGACTTACGGACCTAGTGATATTTGCAGCAAAAAATAAGTATGTACAAAAACTAAACTAAATTTACACATATGTGGGAAGTTCAACAGCTCTTCATATGGTTTCTTTACATGTCAAGTATTTTATGATATTAAATTGTTCTATACACTTTACTTTAATTTTTTGAAAGTATCGAAAATCAGTTTAATATTTGATTAATTTTGCTGCCACTCATTTATGCTGAGTGATTATAATCAGATGTTTATTTTACATGTAAGTCCATAACTATTGTACAGAAGTTTTTATAATTTTACAGTGCTGCAGTACTTAACCTAATGGCATTTTTCCTTCATTATTATTCAAGGATTACGGTTTTATATGAATGTAAACAATTTTCTATGTTCTAACATCAATAGAAATAAGATATTTTTAACATATACAAATTGCAGTGATTGTTTTATAGTGTGATTGGTGGTCAGTGATTCTGTCTTCTCATTTGTGCTTGTCTTCCATCTACTTTGAACTTAATTAGGACAATTTTTTTAGACATTCCTTACTCTATATTTGTATAGTCTTCTGTGCATGATTTTCTATGAAAATGTATGAATACGATAGTTTTTTTATACCATCTCAATTAAAATGAGGTGATTTTGGAACTAGTCATTTTGTAGTGCATTTTATTCGATATAGGGCAATATAATGGAAAGTCTCTCATGGTCTGAGTAGAATTTTAGTTTTTTTGTACATAATTGCTAGCTTGCCCTTGTAAAAAAAAAAAACATATTTTGTATGTGAAAGAATTGTATGTTGTTGCTAGTGCTTTTTGTGCATTGTTAATTTCAATAAAAGCTTTTGCAGTGAATGAAAATAAAACATTTTGTTAAACACAAAACCAGTTCTTCAGTGGGCTTTGACTGCTAACTTTCCAACTACTCATTTGCATTCTTTGTTTTTACTTTAGAAATGACATTATATATCACCATAAGCTGCTATTTAAATTCTTATTTGATTTTGTGGATGTTAAAAGTGCACAGTGAGCAATAAATCTGTATGACACATTATCACAATTTCATAATTACACTTGAACATTTGTGCGGTGTTATGTAACAGGTGTGTAAGACAGTGAAATGTGGGTACAAATATTACCTTTCTGTGTAATAACAGAAATATTACCATTTAAACTTCTCTCTGAGGTTCAAATTTCTTGAGGCTTCATATATTATAGTGCTGTTTGAGCCAGCCAAAGCATTTTGACCTTTGTTAAAGTTTATATTTTTAGATTTCCTCCACTTTCTAAAATTGCTTGGAATTTTCATTATTGCTGTAGGGTTTATTTTGCAAGTCTTGCATTTATTTTTATGTGCAAAGTCACCTGAAGTGCTGGTTTTCTGCATTCACATATTTGGTTATTATTCTTCTGTTGCAGTTTTAAAGTAATGGTTGTGAATGATTTGAAACCTTGCTTGTAACTGTGCTTTATTAAAAAAGTAGAAAGGCATGTTGCACTTCATCTCTGGTTGAAGTGAACCTTGGAAAAACAGAATGTACGTAAAAAAAAAAAAAAAAAAAAAAAAAAAGTAAGCACTGCGCATGGAAATATAAGAACACATGTGTAATTACAATTAGTTAATTCCAAGTTAATTGGGTATATTTAAGATCATTCAACTTAAGGGCATAAACATTGTTTTCTTGTAACTCGAGCAGTTTTCATCACAAAAATTTAATAAGAATGGTTACCATTATTACTTCTGGTGACAGCATGTGTGCTCATGAAACTTACACTGTTCACAGCATTCTGTTCACATTGCAAGTCATTTTACAGTGAGATCCTGGTATTCAAACATATCCTGTTGTCTTTGTGCACATTCATCTATGATGCATGGGGTGTAGTATGCTTTTGTGCCACAAATGCATTTTGCATTTGCCTTTCCTCATGCAGTCTAAAACGCTTTCTCTTTTTTTTCCCAGTTGATATTACAGGGGCACTTCTGTGTGTCACTCTCAGACTGTTTAAGATGCAGACCACCTGAAGTGTTGTTTACTTTTTGTGGAACCTTTAAATGAATTTGAGTTCACACAACATATTCATAAACTATTGTAGTTCTTTTGACTTTTGCAATGTACAGGTTCTTTTAGGAAAAAGGTTCAGATTTCAATTCCACCATACTGGTTTAGGTTTTAGATGGTTCCTCAGAATCAGTTCACGCGAATGCTTACATTTTTTCTTCAAAATGTAGATCAGAGTGTTTTCTTGTTAACAACTCCTACACTATAAAGAAATTCATGAAAAGAAATAATCAGTGAGTTACTAATCTTGAAATGGCCACCATGTAGCTATATAAATATTCTAATTGTCTCTGCGATCTTTTGTTAAAATAGCACGTTCCTCTTCGTAATGTTTTTTGTAAGTAAGATCTATGTGAGACTGAACAGACTAACTAATTGAAAAGTCACAGCTAACCCTCGCCCCCCCCCCCCCCCCCCACACACACACCTGTATCCCCGTCACATTGTCCAACTAAATTAGTTGCATAACCACTAATAACCTAGCTGAGCCATTAATCTCTAATCTGCCTTCTGCAGTATGCAAGTTGCCCTCTAACTGATCTTACTCAGAAAAGAAAGTAGAATGACATGGAATTCAGTGATTGTAAAGGCCAACTATTTGATTCAGGTAAGGCACCTGATACATTTTATAATGGTAAATCCTCAGTAGTAGACCAAATGATTTAAGTGTTCAGTTTTATGATACTGTAAAAGGCCCTACACACTCACAAGGAATTTTTTTATAGTTTCAAAAGAGATTTGGGAATATGAGGATAACTGCTAACATATTTTTCATTTATGCTGTGAAACCAAGAGAATAGTGCACATCTTTCTGTAAGATGATCAAGAAAAATTAGAAGTGCAAAATAGGTTTATTTTATTTATTATATGAGAAAATAATGCAGTTCTTCTAGAACACCCAATACTCTATTAATGGATATGTGCTTTAGAATTAATATGTTGTTCGTTAATGTTGAAACTGCATCTTGCATGAAGTATGTGAACTGACACTTAAAAGCATTCTTATAGTCCTATTGTGGGGTAAGAATACCATGTGCAGTTGCAGTGGAAAGGAAACATCACCAACTCAATCTCATACTTCAAGGAGCAAAAAGCACATGTGCAAAATATCAGGTTCTGCACAAAAAGTTTTGCCATAATTTTGACTTTACGCAGTTATGACCTTCTGAAAGTACAGATTTTCAACCTCTATGTAAACCGTTTGTTTGTCATTGCTCCACCCCACTGCAGCCACCTATTGCCCAAGTGTGATGTGCTCTTCAGTGATGTGACAACCAGAGCCTGCATATTTGCAGGGTTTTGAAGGCAAGGGAGGAGGAGGGGGAAGGTGCACACGTGTGGCGAACGCGTAATGAAATCTGGTTTGAGAATGTGTTTTTCAACGTGAAAGATAGGTGAGTAATTTTAATATGGTATACTATGTGTCAACCTCGCAAACATATACATACAATATTGTTTAACAATATTCTCATATTGATATTCAGCAGCTATATATACTCCTCAAAAGTAAAATGGGTAAATCAAAGCAACTGAAGAATTATTATGAAATGGATTTATAATTATTTTCAGTTTACAATTTAATGTTGCCAATCACATTGAAGAATAGTGTGTTTCCTGCATATGTTCTTCACTTTAACATTGTCAGCTTTAAAATCCAAAGAAAAATAACACACAACACTGGTGTTAATAGTGCTTTGCTACTTTTTTAATAACACCATTTATTTATTTAATTTACACTTTGTTTCTGAATCATAACATAAAAACATTAAAAGCAAAGAGTTAACTGCAGGTTAGAATTTGTATACTTTGACACAATGTTACTGACATCAAAACAGTTTTCACAAACCTCTTACTCACTCCGATGTGCCATATTTCACAGTCTGGCATTAAGCGGCTGCAGCAGTGTGGAGTGTGTGAGAAACACCCGGTGTGTGCTGTACATTCAGGAGGTCATAAGTGCGTACTGTCAGAATTATGGCCCAAATTATTGTGCAGGATTAATTGATGGAGCTGATATCTCGCGTGTCTTTTCCTCTTTAAAATCCAAGGTTGACTTGGTTATGTTTCCTTGTGAGTTACTTTACAATATGATACTACAAAACATGATACAGTAAAAATAAGCAAATTAAACAAACTACCTCTGGAAGTTGAGAGTATTCTTATAGTGAAGACAAAAGCAGCCATATTCTACAGTAGAACCTGAATGTGAAACATCCAAGGAAACGTGTTTGCCTTCATTTCCAGGAATTTAACATATTTGACAATGCTCATTATTTGATCATCTTGTGACTATAAATTGTTGGCTGTATGAGGTATCTGGGTCCAGCAATTATATGTACTATGTTTTGTTACGGTTACATGATGTGTTTTTGTGTATTTGAGCCACATATTGATGTTGCACACTATGATGTTCATTGAATCATTTACATTAAATTTTATGTCTTTTGCAGCCATACTTGCATCCTCTGCTCATATAATTCTTTCAATAATCATCTGTCATGAGCAACAGTTCATATATCTATTATCTAATGCTTAAGACAGCCAAAATGGTAAATATAACTTATTTAGTGATTAAGACATTAAAACCCGTCTTGGTTTTATGTTAATCAAACAACTTGTGGAACATGGTAGTTATGTCATGGCATTGCCATCTACTACGATGGCTTTCGTGGCAGCATCCACCAATGATATGTGTGCAATAAATGAAATGTTCCCATTGGTGTCCATAACCATAAGAAGCAATGTTCTCTTTACATGCATATTGTGTGGAGTGGTTAGATATATCCCACTTGAAAACAGACTTAATCAGTCTTTTTCAGGTTGTCAAGTAGTTCTGTTCCACATCTACCAACAGCTGACATCACAGTTATTACTGAGGAAGAATTTGTAAGAGTCAGTCAGTAGTATTAATGTTATATAATGAATTACTTATGAATTTTTGGTGTATTCACACCCATCCAGGCGCAGTGGTAGCACACTGGACTCGTATTCGGGAGGACGACGGTTCAATCCCGTCTCCAACCATCCTGATTTAGGTTTTCCGTGATTTCCCTAAATCGTTTCAGGCAAATGCCGGGATGGTTCCTTTGAAAGGGCACGGCCGATTTCCTTCCCAATCCTTCCCTAACCCGAGCTTGCGCTCTGTCTCTAATGACCTCGTTGTCGACGGGACGTTAAACACTAACCTAACCTAACACCCATCCACGAAAAGTTTGAAAATACCCAAAACTAGTAAAGGATAATACAATGTTGTTTTCTTCAGTCCAAAGATTAGTGTTATGGAGTTCCCCATGCTACTCTATCGTGTGCGAGCCTCTTCGTCTCCAAATAACTATTACAACCTTACATCCTTCTGAATCTGCTTACTGTATTCACCTCTTTGTTTTCCTCTATGATTTTTACCCTCCAAACTTCCGACCAATACTAAATTGGTGATCTCTTGTTGTCTCAGAATGTGTCCCATTAACCGATCCCTTCTTTGAGTCATGTTGTGCCACACATTTCTTGTCTCCCCAATTATATTCACTACCACCTCATTAGTGATGCATTCTTCTGTAGCACCACATTTTGAAAGCTTGTATTCTCTTTTTATCTAAACTGTTTGTCATCCATGTTTCACTAAAATACACAGCAACACTCCATACAAATACTTTCAGAAAGGATTTCCTGACACTTAAATCTATATTCTATGTTAACAAATTCTTCTTCAGAAATGCTTTCTTACCATTGCCAGTCAACATTGTGTGTCCCCTCTACTTCACTGGTCAGCAGTGATTTGCTGACCAGATAGCAAAGCTCATCCACTACTTTAATTGTCATTTCATAATTTAATTCCCTTAGCATCCCCTGATTTTATTAGACTGCATTCCAACAACCTTGTTTTGGTTTTGTTAATGTTCATCTTACATTTTCCTTTCAAAACACTGTCCATTGTGTTAAACTGTTCTTCAAAGTCCTTTGCTGTCACTGACAGAATTACAATGTCATCCACAAACCTCAAAGTTTTTATTTCTTGTCCCTGGACTTTGATTCCTACTCCAAATTTTTCTTTTGTTTCCTTTACTGCTTTCTCAATTTACAGATTAAATAATGTTGGGGGTAGGTTACAATCTTGTCTCATTCCCTTCCATGCCCCATGACTCTTAAAACTGCCATCTGGTATCTGTACAAATTGTAAATAGCCTTTTGCTCCCTGTATTTTACCCCTGCCACATTTAGAATTTGAAAGAGATTATTCCAGTCAACATTGTCAAAGGCTTTTTCTAAGTCTAAAAAAGCTGTGAATGTACGTCTGCCTTTCCTTAACTCATCTTCCATGAGAAGTCGTCGGGTCAGTATTGCCTTGTATGTTCATACATGGTGTTTCGCCTGTCTCATAAACCTTGCACACCAGATCGAAGAGTTTTGTCATTGCTGGCTCTTCAAGGCAATCAGTATTTTTAAACATTCGTATTTCCTTGCACCTGCTTCATTTGCTGCATTTTTAAATTTTCTCCACTCGTCAGTTAAATTCAGTTTTTCTTGTGTTATCCAAGGATTTGTACTAGACCTTGACTTTTTCACTTATTTGACCCTCTGCTGCCTTAACTATTTTGTCACGTAAAGCTATCCATTCATCGTCTTCTGTATTCCTTCCCCCTTCCACATTCTGAAACTCTCAACAACCTCTGGTTCTTTCAGCTTATCCAGGTACCATCTCCCTAATTTCCTATTTTTTCCAATTTCTTCAGTTTTCCTCTACATTTAATAACCAACAAATTGTGGTCAGAGTCCACATTTGTCCCTGGAAATGCTTTACAGTTTAAAATCTGGTTTCTGAATCTGTCTAACCATTATATAATCAGTCTGAAACCATCCAGTGCCTCGAGGTCTCTTCCACAAATACAACTTTCTTTTATAATTCTTAAACCAAGTGTTAGTGATGAATCAATTCTGTCAGTTGGCTTCCTCTTTCATTCCTTTCCCCTAGTCCATATTCACCTAATATTTTTCCTTCTCCTGCTATAGAATTCTAGTCCCCCATCACAATTAAATTTGGATCTCCTTTAACTACCTTAATAATTTCTTTTATCTCATCATACACTACTTCAATTTCTTCATCTGCAGAGCTCATTGGCATATAAATATGTACCACTGTGCTAGGTGTGGGATTTGTGTCTGTCTTGGGTAAGATAATGTGTTCACTATGCTGTTCATAGTAGCTTACCTGCTTTCGTATTTTCTTATTCATTATTAAACCTACATCTGCATTACCCCTACACAACTTTGAATTTATAATCTTGTATTCACATGACCGGAAGTCGTGTTCCTTCTACCACCAAACACCCCCCCCCCCCCCTCTCTCTCTCTCTCTCTCTCTCTCTCTCTCTCTCTCTCTCTCTCCCCCCCCCCCCTCCCCCCTCTCTCTCTCACTATATCTAACTTCAACCATCCGTTTCCCTTTTAAATTTTCTAACCCATCTGGCCGATCAAGAGATCTAACATTTCACATTCTGATCCATAGAACGCCAGTTTTGGTTCTCCTGATGACGGCATCCTCCTGAGTAGTCCCAGCCCAGAGATCCAAATGGGGGACTATTTTACCTCCGGAATATTCTACCCAAGAGCACACCATCATCATTTAACCCTAAAGTAGAGCTGCATGTGCTCGGGAAAAAACACTGCTCTAGTTTCCCCTTGCTTTCAGCCGTTTGCTGTACCAGCACAGCAAGGCCATTTCAGTGGGTATTACAAGGCCAGATCAGTCAGGCATCGAGACTGTTGCCCCTGTAACCACACATTTGTCTGGCCTCTCAACAGATACCCCTCCATTGTGGTTGCACCTACAGTACAGCTATCTGTAGCGCTGAGGCACGCAAGCCATCAAATCAATGGCAAGGTCCATTGTTCATGGGGTGGGGGATAATACAATAAATTTGATAATATTAACCAAAATGGTTGCTGCAAATCTCTCCTCAGTTGTGCGTAATATAACTATAAAATATACCAAAAATACCAGCTTCCTTTCACTATAAAGTTTTTCGCATTACTGTATCAAAAATGTTGTGAAAGAATAGTATGGCACACAATGAATTGCTTTTATCCATAAACATTGTGAATAATAGGTTTTCAAAGTTATTGCACCAGAATATAATAGCATAGTTACTGTTCTACCTTCGTGAATCTCACACGTCATAACTAAAGATTTATGTCTTCTTATTACGTCATATCTAAAAGGCTTGGTTATGGAAACACTTCTTTTTTTATATTGGAATTACCGTATATTCTGTTTACTCTTTTGTTGAATCATGTGAGTAAAGTTTTATCATTTATTAAGATTCATGCAAAAGGCATTTTAACTCAAACTCCACTCACATTCTATGTCCACGAAAAGATAGTGAATCAAATGGTTGTCATTGCAGACAAGTTTTTCACTTTTTATATGTTTCTGAAGGTGAAGAATATTATGTTCTGATAGTAAAGTAAATTTTGGGAACTTAGTTTCTCACTTTCTTCTTTTCTTTTTGTCAGACGTGTGGCCACTGCACCGACTGACCCGTCTTTCAGTCAGCCAGTATGCGTTTGTTTCAAACGTGAAAAAAAAAAAAAAAAAATAGAAAAGATATGTGGAGCAGTGCTTGAGCATTTTCCTCATTTTGGAAGTATTCCCATATGTGCAGTCCAATTTTTGGAATGATAGTAATGTGGCATTGAATGCAATAACCCGGGTGGATATGGACAAGAATATTGTCTTGTATTTCAAAGGACCATTATTCAAACTCCCATCTAGCCATCATGATGACTAATTCTGCATTCCTTCTATCACCTTCGTAAGTTGGAATACTGGCAGTGTATTCAAAAAACAGAATGTAAATGCCTTTATGTATTATGACTGGCTAAACATGTAAAACTGGTCTAGTATCAACAGTAACAATCTTGTTGAAGCAAAACATAATGTGAGGTCTGTTTCACATCGTATGTCCTACAAAGTTACTTGCACAGAAATCCAGATTCAACTTACATTTTTAAATACTTGATGTAAATGATGAAGTACTTGAAAGTTTGCTAGAGATTACAGTCTGCACTATTGTATTAGGCTTTAACCATCTGAAAAGTTCTAGGTCTCAAGTACATGTGCAGTTCTGGGTAAAAGCAGTAGTTAAAACTTGTCAATCTTCATAACGAATTTGTGTGCAAAGGAGCATTTGTGGAAATTCATCCAAATTTTGCTGAAAAAAAGATTTCATCATAAGCATCCAGAGTCATTTCTAAGTGATAACCTTATTTCAAAACTTCATTATAGACATTATTTAATTAATTAAGGAACTTCCGTGCAGATGATTGAAATCATCAACCCATCTGCAAATATAGAAGAAGTAGTGCATACCTGTTGACAGAACCTCAGAAACCACACAAAAGTATTTAAAACTTAGAGAAACAGGAAGTCTATCTGATGTTGAAAAAGCAGTAAATATTATTTGGAAATAATTGTGACAGTTCTTGGGATATGAATAGTGGGAGGAGTAAAGATAATAACTCACTGTCTAATTAAGGCATTTAGTCATCAATAAGCACATCAACTAGCGTGAGAGCAATGCTAGCTTTCAGATGAATCCTTTGTCAGAACTAATAGAATGTGCATGGTGGGGGAGGGGGCAGGGCATAGTATTAGCTCTGAAGAACATTTCACCTCAAAGTTACATTCTGAATCTTGTCTATGTTCCTACTGATGACCCCATGCCTCAACTATGTGGTGAGTTGTTCCTTTACCCATTTCATTATTTATCTTGAAATAAGGTTTTAATCTAAAGCAGCAGCTAACTTTCCACCTATGTGGTTGTATGCCCTGAAATCTGAAAACAGAAAACATAATATTTGAGATGATATGTTACATTTGTAGTTCCTGTTTTTGGCAAACGTGAGATATAAAATAGTTACTCCTTTAATTCATAGTGAACTGTTCATTCCGGTGTGTAAATTGGTATCTGTTTGTGACTCTGAAAAATACTAAGTTTAGCTGGGAGAAGCAGATGACCATAGTCAGTTGGAGTTGATATTTTTGCACAGAGTGTTAAATATTTAGATATTTTCAATTATAGAAGTTCATTTTGCCAGTGTTTTCTCTAGAACGATGTTAGAAACGCTTAATTTCAGCTACCAGGAATTGTTAGCTTGACATGTATCTTCATTAAGGGAGCTTTGATGGTACATACATGCTAAAATGTTGTGGAACTATTTTATGTGATGCGACATTATGTAGAGATATCCATCTACATACATACTACAGAAGACACCATGTGGTGCATAGTGGAGAGTACCCTGTACCATTGCTGGCCATTTCCTTTCCTGTTCACTCTTAAATAGAGGGAAAGGAAAAGAAACTGTCAGTATGCCTCTGTATGAGCCATAGTTTCTCTTATCTATGTGGTCCTTGTGCGAAATGTACATTGACAACAGAAGAATCATTCTGCAGTCAGCGTGAAATGCCAGTTCTCTAATTTTTTTTCAGTACAAGTTCTCTAAATTTTCTTGGTAGTGTTCCTTTAAAAGAACGTCACCTCCCCTCGAGGAATTCCCATTTGAGATTCTGAAGCATCTTCGTACTAGTTGTAGCAGAAAACAAAGAACCAACAAGTCTTGTTTATGCTGCCAGCATTATTCACACAAGTAACATATCATCGTCAGAGACTTCAGTGTACAACTCTCACCCTTGTTCTCTATTGCACAGATACCAACTGAGTATAAGACTTGTATTGAAACTTTGATCCATTCCTCCCTCTGCCCCAAACATATTAGACAAATGCTCTTTGAATATCACAGTTTAAAACTGCATTGGAAGTGAGATGGTACTTAATTTTATCCAGTATGTAGATGAACCTCAGTACATTAAGAGTGGAAGTATGTGTAGTTGTTCCATATACTTGTGAAAGAAGTAGTCACAGTAGCATACAAAAATAATTCTGTAATTTACAATAACTGTGTCCATTATTTCTTAGTCAGCGAACATATTGTTTGCTGTTGCAGAGGTTTCTTAACTCACTACGTAAGCGGAGCCTGCAGAAATCATTTTTATGTGATAATGTGTGTGTCATCAATTATGCTATACATGGGTCTGGTGGATATTTCATTTGTATGTGGGTGGTCTCCATATCTACATCAGTTAATTTGAATCATATGTATATTGAATCAAGTGTCCTTCAACAGACTGCTATGTTATCAACAAGTCTCCTTTGCAGTAAAACCAATGTTGTTAACTGTCTTCTAACTGTAGACTGTTTTATCCATATGTGATGAATAGTAACAGTTAAATAAAGATTTGTTAATTGTGTCCATGCAAGGTACTGAAGTTTGCAGTTGATTTTTTCCCTCATTTCTCCTTTTTTTGTCCCATTTATTTATTTATTTATTTTCTGCCCATATAACAAAAAGTTTTCGGACATTGTCAGGAAAATTTAGCTTACATTACGCATATACAATAAAATATTTACATTCTTTCATAACATCATATGGATCAGACAACATGTCTGTACACACAGTTTTTCAAAAGGGCACTACAAGTAGATTCCTCTATAGTGTAACACAATTTAGCTTATATTTATAATAGTACAGTACACATAATACAGTGTATAATTACATTCTTTCATACCACTGATAGATCGGAGACATTGTCTATATACACTGTTTTCCAAGATGGCCCTACATCTTAAAGTCCTCTATAGAGTAACAACACTTCTCTATTAATAATTGCTTCAGTCTACTCTTTAGCATATTTAGATTTGCTTTCTTGAGTTCACAGGGTAGTGCATTGTAGAAAATTGCTCCCATTCTCTGTGGGCTGTGGTCTGTTGCCTTTTTATTGGTCACAATTCTATGAAAATTTTCCCTTCCCTGTGTCTCATAGTTGTGTACATTACTGTTTGTCATATTAAATTCAGGATTTTGTTTCACGACCATGACTGTCTGCAGTATATACATGGAGTACACTGTAAGAATTTTATATTTTCTAAAGATGTCTCTACATGGCTCTCTCTTCTTTACCTTGGGTACCATTCTTACTGCCTTTTTTGTAATTTAAAAAGTCTATCTATATGAACTGCTGATGCCCCACCGCATATCTCAATACAATTCTGAAGGTGCGGATGAATCAACTCAAAATATATTTGCCTTAAAGTATCATGGTTCAAGAAGGCTGATACCAGTTTCAGTAGATACACATTTGTACTGATTTTCTTGCAAATTTTATCTACATGTTCTTTCCATGATAAGTGTTCATCAACAATGATGCCCAAAAATTTATTTGAATTTGCTTATGCAAAACCCAGTGGGGATTTTAATACGGTATCAGTTATGGCAGCATTATAACTGAGGATGAACTTCATTATTACCGTTTTGTCTTTATTTACAAGAATCTTGTTTGCTGTAAGGTATGCGGACAGAATATTGAAACTGATCTCGGTACTGTTAGCTGCAGACTGCATAGCACTGCCACAGCTCATGAAGGATATGTCATCGGCATAGCTTACAACCATGCAATTTTGGGGCTCAAATAAGTTATTTACATATACAAGGAACAGAAAAGGCCCTAGTATGCTTCCTTGAGGCACGCCACATTGAAGTGTCCTGAAGGTTGATTTGGTTGTTAGGAGCTGCTCATTATTTTTATAAGTTAGCTTTACACAGTGTTTCCTGTCTTTCAAATAGGAGGTAAGTAGTTTCAAGGCTAGTCCTCACAACCCGTACTCTTCCAGCTTACACAGAAGAATGGTATGATTCACAGTATCAAAGACTTTACTCGTATCTAGGAGAGTACCTATTACCTTGTCACTTTTGTCCAGCTTATTTAATATTTCATGTATAAAAGGTGCTACTGCTGTTCTAGTAGATCTCCCTTTTTAAATCCATGTTGCAGGTTGTTTAACAGATTGTGCTTGGTGAAATATGATTCAACTTTATTTAGTATTACTCTCTCAAACAATTTGCCTAGTTCAGAGGTTAATGATATTGGCCTGTAGTTTTTAGTGTTAGTTTTTTAATCCCTTTTTATGCACTGGTGTAATTTCAGTAATTTTCAAAAGGTCAGGGAATACACCATTACTGAGGGAGGTATTTATCAAGTGAGTCAGGGGTTTCACTAATTCATCCCTGCATTCCTTTAGCAGTTTAGGTTAAGTGTCATCCCAACCACAAGACATTTTTGGTCGAAGTGCTGATATGATTGCTAGGACATCCCTCTCAGTAATGTTGTGGATATAAAAAGACTGGCTAGATTTTTCAAGACTAAAATTTTGTGGCTTGACATGAACTTCATTTGTACAAACTGTACTGAACTTTTGTATAAATTTCTCACACGCTTCTTTTGGGTCATTTATTTCTTCACCATTTTCTTTTAATGTTATGTTGCTGTGTTCACAAGAATTCTGTTTCCCACTTTATGCATTATTTTTCCAGGCATTTTTACTAATACAGCTAGAGTTCCTTATTTCAGAGGTACATTTCTGTGCTTTTAGGTTAGTCAAGGACACACTGTACGTTTTTCTGAGCAGTTTATATTTTGTTGAGAAATATTGTAGTTTAGTATCTCTAAAAAGTATATAGCAATCTTTCATTTTCTCCCTCAGTTCAGTAATTTCAGAAGGGAGATTCTCGGCTTTATGGTTTACAGCTTTATAATACTTTTTTAACTAAAGGACGGTTTCATTTAAAGTTTACTGAATAACTTACAGAAATATTCCCATTTTAATTCACTTCAGTTGCACTGTACACTAGTTCCCATTTTTCATTCCCTAATGCCATCTTAAGTTTAGAATAATTAAATTTTCTTTTATATATAACTGTATCACTTTCAGTTACATCTATGTTCCCTACATCAATTTCCATAGTAAGGCCTCTGTGATCACAAATGTAGTTTTCTAAGGTGTTTACATTTACTTTCTCTTTTCCTACATTTGTGAGAACATGATCAATACATGTCTTTGTATTTGCAGTGACTCTTGTACGCTCTGAGTTCATTTGTTTAAATTTATAACACTGTAATACATCAGTATAATGCAAATAATTAACACTATCATTGAATGAGTCTATGTTGATGTCTCCAACAAGCAACAAGTGTTTTTTTATACACTGCTGCCCCCTCCAGCAAGTCCTCTAGGCAATTTAGAAACTCTTCTGTGTTACTTCCAGGTGACCTACACAGTGCTGCTATAATAAGGCTGTTGTTTCCATAATTTAGGTTTACTGCTGCAACCTCAAATACCATTTCAGTACTCAGATCATCTATCCATTTCACTTTTCACATTTTACATCATTTCTACTATAAATGCCTACCCCACCACTTTTGTGTGTCTTTCTGCAGTACAAGTTTATAAGTTTGTAATTTTTTAGCCTGTAGCCATATGTTTTCTCTTTCTTGCATCCCAATTCACTCACTAGGAAGTGGTGTGGCTTAGTTTCATTTAGGTAAACACTCAGCTGCTCTGTTTTATTAGTTATATACTGGACATTCTGATATGCAAGGATTAATTTATTATGCTTCCTCTAAAAAAACATCATTATTTACTTTGTGACTGAGAAATTGTTTAATTCGTCTTTTTCTTTGATAATTTCCCATATTTTGTCACACAAGAATTTTTTGCCTTCAAAATTTAGGTGCATACCATGTCTGGTATGTAGGCTTCTGTTCAGTTTGCCTATATCTAATATTTTACATTTGCCAAAACGAGCACACATTTGTTTCATTTTAATGTTTGTCTTTCGAATCAATTGTACATGAGATCATACCTGTGAGGCAGCATTGTAATAATGGTGTTTCGTGATTTATTTGCTTCTAGGAAGTTTTCCAGGCTTGCTACGCAATTTCGTTCTTCATTTCTTGCGATGTCATTGGCACCAGCTATACACACTACATATTCATTCTCTACTTTCTTGTTTCCCTGCAGGTCGACATCAGTAACAGATTTCGTACTTGCACCTGGTTTCACTATTCATATTGCTTGGATATCTTTGTAATTGTCCTGTAAAACACTCGCCAAATTTCTGCCGTGGCTGTCTGTTAATAAGAGAACGTTGTACCTTTTTTTCGGTGGTTTGAAAATCGTATTTTTTACCGTTTTTTTGTTTGTTTCTCCACTCCATAGTTCACAAAATTCGTTTTCGCCACATTTCACACGTTCATATTTATCACTGTTGGTTTCTGGTAAGAGCTGAGGCACAGGTAGTGCAAATCTAACTGTTTTTTGAGAGTTTTCACTTCTTTTGCTATGAAGATTACTTTTTGTAACATTTTCCATAGACACACTCAAATTTACCTCATATTTTGATCCAGTCACTTGACTACAGTTTTCAGAATAAAGGATATTAAAATTGTTTTCGCACTCGGAACTTGGTTTACTCACTGTCGGTGACATTTTTTGGCCTTGTGCTTTACATTTGCCGTTCGCTGTCTTCCATTCCATCGACTTATAGGTGCTAACTTTTGGCAGTACACCCATGTTTTATTTGGATCTAAGCTCCATTCAAAGTGTACCATTTTATTGAGCTGTTTTGGAGAGTTTCTGTTTTAATTTAATATTAAAACATTTGGATGTAATGCTGTTGTGCTGCATACAATGATTAAAAAGTTGCTTCTAATCATATTGTGCCAGTCCTTTCTCTCAAACGTTGTTCAACTTTTTTTAATGACAATACATTGTAGATATGTCTTTAAAGATGAATTGATTGGTGAAATTTATTTTACATGAAATCTGTTGGAAATTAATTCGGAGTATCAAATGGGATGATGTGACAAAATTAGTATTGTAATAAATCTCTCAAAATGTAATATTTTTATGGGAAGTTTTTTGTGTATGTTGCAACAACACCTGGCTTTTCATAAGGAAAGAAACAGAAATTGTATGTCATAATTCATGCACTTAAAACAGATTTTTAATGTAATCAGAATGAAGCTTTTTCTCAGACTTCTAATTTTAAGTAAATGTGTTTTGGGAGATTTTGGCACTAAAAATATCATGATCATTAAATTTTGAATTGAAACTTCCTGGCAGATTAAAACTGTGTGCCGGACCGAGACTCGAACTCGGGACCTTTGCCTTTCGCGGGCAAGTGCTCTACCAACTGGGCTACCCAAGCACGACTCACGCCCTGTCCTCACAGCTTTACTTCTGCCAGTACCTCGTCTCCTACCTTCCAAACTTGAGTCATGCTTGGGTAGCTCAGTTAGTAGAGCACTTGCCCGAAAAGGCAAAGGTCCCGAGTTCAAGTCTCAGTCCGGCACACAGTTTTAATCTTCCAGGAAGTTTCATATCAGTGCACACTCCACTGCAGAGTGAAAATCTCATTCTGAAATTTTGAATTATGTAGCAGTATTGTCAGTAGATGACAAATGTGAAGGGTGCTGCAGTTGTTTGCTAAGAAAAATTGAAGACATGTTTAAACAATTTTATTGTTCCTTGCTATTACCATTTATGGGCATAATATTCATCTGCACATGAACTTACAGTGAAATCTTACTTTTTAATGTAAGGTACTATGACACTCAAATGTATGCAGCAGCTTATCAATAATTCGTTGTACTGTGACCATTGAATGAATATTTTGTTTGAAATGGCAATGACAAAGAATAATAAAATTATTTCAATAGATCATTAATTTTATTGCAGGCAGATTTCTCACTACTTATGAGGTGTGATCAAAAAGTAATGGGAATTTTTTAATTTCATTGACTTTATACATCTGACTTTAATTTTTTTATCTTTTTGGTATACATCTTCATGATGTATGTTTGCATTTTCAGCTGTTTTCAATATTTAGTTTATTGTTGGCAGTCGAAAAGGCTATATGTGTTTTCGAGTGCCCCATGAATTTATACTTTTGAAAAAGATGGATCAAAGAATTTGCATTAAATTTTGCAGCACTGCATTTGAAATGTTGACTGTGGCTTTTGACGAAAGTACTAGGAGTAAGATAACAGTTTATGAATGGTATAAATGTTCAAAGAGGGTCAAGATTATGCTGGAAATGACGACTGTCCTGTGTGCCCTAGCACATTAATTACTGATGACGGTGTGGAAGAGATAAAGAAAATGGTTCCTCAAAATCACCATCAGAGAGATTGCTGATGATGTCAACATTTCCTTTAGCTAATACCAAGCAATTTTTTGGATGTGAAACATGTAGCACCAAAAGTTCATTCTGAAATTGTTGAATGTCAACCAAAAATGACATCATGTAGACATCACTCAGGAATTGCTGAATGAAGTCAACAGTGATCCAGAACTTCTAAAGAAGGTTATAACAGGTGACGAAACATGGGTACATTTGACATTGAAATTTGATTACAACAGGATAGTACATCATGAGTTTCTGCCTTATGGTCATACAGTCAATAAGGAATACTACCGGGAACTTATGTGCCATGTACATGAAGCAATCCAAAGAAAACTACCAGAACTGTGGCAAAACCACTTTTGGAAATTGCATAATGGTAATGCTCTCACTCACGCCTCAATGCTTGTTTGTGATTTTTGAGAAAAACAAAACTGTTATGTTGCCTCAGCCACCATATTTGCCGGACATGGCCTCCTGCGACTTCTTATTATTCCCGAGATCTAAGAGAACAATGAAAGGATGCCATTTTGCCACCCTTGTTGTATCTTAGGGCGATTACCTTGAATGGGGGAAGTTGATTTTGATGCATAAGTAAAGATCCTTTAAGAAAAACAAAAATTCCTATGTCTTTTTGGTCACATCTTTTATCATCAAAGTTAAGTGACAGAGGGGATTTAAAATTTGTCAACCGCAGTGACAAATCCTCCAGTCCATCCCTCTCAATCCATCAACTGAGAAAAATTTGATTTATAGTGTGTACTTGTCCTTCCAGGAAAGTAGAACCAGATATTTATCATGACCCCCCCCCCCCCCCCGCCCACACACACACATATACATTGTATTCTATAAATACCAACGTGAAGAAGAGCCTTGAGGGATATAGAACGAATCAAGTTATATATTACTTGTACATTACTGGCAGAAGAGCCACTACCAGCTACTTCTCTAAAGTTTACTAATGAATAATATTAATCTACATAGGTTGTTAGTTATGGTAATTACTTCTATTACTTTTTATTTTGTATTTATATTAGTGGAAAAGTAGCTGCTGTGTTTGACAGTCATATTGCTACTGCAGTATTTATACCAACTCCATTAAGATTACTGGCTAATTGTATCCAGCCATTTGCCAGGTGAGATTTCGCAGTGGATGCGTCAGTGAACTTTCATTCAAAGGGAGTAAGATTCCCTGTACTACTATCCAGATTTAGGTTTTCTGTAGCTTCCTGAAGCCAAGTAAAATTAAGCCCATGATAGTTACCTTGAAAAGGAACCGCCAACTTACCCCATTATTTTTGCCCAATTTGTGCCTGTGCTCTGTCTTTAATTATCTCATCATTGGGGGGTGGGGGGGGGGGTGTTGGGGGGGGGGTTGTTGAACCCTAATCTCTTTTCCTGCTACCTAGCCTCTTTTTCTAGTGAGTGCCTCCATTTGCTGTAATAGAAAGTGAAGTGACAAAGAACCTCTGTTTGTTGCTAATCTGAGCAATATTCTCAGAGCATCATAATCATTTCAAAGTCCCCCCCCCCCCCAAATGTCTCTTAATTAGCTTACACCATTAATCTGTGAATAACTGAAGGAATTAAAAATCATGCTAGAAAACTTTGGTTTACCAACCAGCACAACACTTATAGTTAGACATGATGAATAGAGAGAGGAAATGCAATTAATCCTCTCTAGCATCAATTATTCCCAGTTACTTGTTTTGAACAAGTAAGACTTTGCACACTGAAACATAGCTAACAATTCTTTAAAAGTAAGAGCTCCAATTTTATGTAGCATTACGTCCGTTCAGTTTAATGTGTACATGAATAATATTGTTTGATGGTACAGTCTTTGTACTATGGCAGGTCTACTAATAAATCCTTTTTTTCTCTAGTATGAAGTCATAAGAAAAACTTATTCCTATGTGAACCATCTTCAGAAATCTTGCCAATTTATTCCATATTTTCTATATTCCATATCAAAATAAAGACATGTGGGATATAGTGAAGGAGGAGACTGATACAACCAGACATGAAGAGAGGCAGATAGCAGTAAGAGTAAAAGATGCATTGGTACCAGGTGTGCGCAGTGTTGCAAAACTTGTTAAAATGCATTTCATACTGTTACTGAAAACAAGGGGTTGTCACATTCAGTAGCTGCTTCCATGGACTATCTTAGACCAGTCACTAATGTGAATATGACCATCACTACACCAGAAGAAGTAATGTCTTCCATAAAACCATTAAAATCAAAAAATTGTAGTGGTTATGATAAAATATCAACAAAGTTAATTAAAGGGTATGCTTCTGACTGTAACACACTTCTTCAGAAAAAGAAACATGCACCCATTCATTCACGCAAGCAAGGAAACTTTATGCACACATGACCGCTATTTCTGGCAGCCCAGACAGCAAATAATATGCTGTCATTTTCCCTGCTCTAATTTCTAAAGGGTCTTGATACTGAGAAGGCTATCTACACATACACTGAAAACACACTTAATTCATTAGACAGCAAATTACTAGCTACTGGTATATTTTGTGATCTATCAAAGGCATTAGACGGTGTAAGTTTCAGTATTCTTTTAACTAAATAAGAATATTATAGTGTAACAGAAAATGATTCAAATCCTGTATCTCAGACAGGAAACAATGGATGTCATTAGGAAAGAGACATGAATTAAGCTGTCAGGCATCATCCAACGGGGAGCTAATTACATGTGCGATCCATCTGAGGACCCTTACTTTTACTTGTGTATGTCGGTGACCTTTCATCTGTAACATTACTGGATGCAGTGTTTGTTTTGTTTGCAGATGATGCAAACAATGTGATACATAGCAAATCAAATGTATATAGTCTTAGGAAGATCAGTGAATAAAATTTTCGTGCACATTATAAAATGGTTCCTCACCCTTTTTTTTTTTTTTTTTTTTTTTTTTTTTTTTTTTTTTTAAACTTAGGAAAAAAGTATATGCAGTTCAGAACTTGTAAGAGATTTCTTAGCAGTATATGACTAAAATATGATGACAAAACAGATAGCAGAAGTTGACAGTGTTAAATTCTTTGGATTATAGCTTGATAATAAATTGAAGTAGGAGAAGCACACCACAGAATTGCTGAAGTGCCTAAACAAATCTTAATTTGCAATGCGAATATTGTCAGACATAGGTGATGTAAAAATAAAAAAAGGAGGTGGAATACAATGCTTGGTTTCATTCCATAATGTCATAAGGGATTGTTTTTTGGGGCAACTCATCAACCCAAGCCAAAATTTTCAGGATCCAAAAACACATAATAAGAATTATTTGTGGGGTGAACTCAAGAACTTCATGCAGAGACCTGTTTGGGGAACTAGGGATATTAACTACTGCTTCCCAATATATTTATTCCTTAATAAAATTTGTCATTAAAAATATATATCTTTCAAACCAACAGCTCAGTTCATGGACACAATACTAGGAATAAGGATAATCTTCACAAGAATTTTAAGTACCTTACTGTGGTCCTAGAAGGTGTCCATTATTCAGAAACACACATTTTCAGTAACTTACGAGCAGTCATAAGTTTAACCAGTAATAAAGTTGAATTTAAGAGGAGCCTGAATGACTTATTGGTGGTGAACTACTCCTACTCCATTGGAGAATTACTTAGTCAAAGTAACTACTGTGTATATGTCAGTAATAATATCAAATATTGTGAATGTTAGTACAATCTGACTTGGGTGTGCAGTAATGTGATCATTGTAAATAAGTGTTATTAAGTGATTTTTCTATTTGATGATGCATGATGCATCATATGCACCTGAGTGTGCTGAACATTTACATGTTTTAAGTTATTTTTCATTTTAAATGCAAATATGGATAAGACTTTTTTTACTCCATATCCATGATGACCATTTCACTTGCGATCTGTGGAAGGTACATTAGCATATTTGTTTTTCTTTAAAGATATTTGTTATGTATTGTTGTTTTTCTGACATGTTCTACATCATGGAGGATCTCCTCACTATGGATCTGTTGGAATAAAAATTACATCTAATCTAAACACCATTGCTTTTGTATAAACTGTTACGTGTTTATGCCACTAATATGCTGCTCTGCCCATGGCATGTTAACTAAGTGAGTTATTTGACAGTCAAGTATTTTGTCAGTTTATTGGTTTGATGCTTAGTTAGTTAGTTACTTCTTCTGTAGATAAAATTCACAATAAATGATACGATGTGGATCGTGCCAACAGAACAAACGTGGAACATTTATATACAAGTAAATAAAAAATAACATTTACATGGCTGCATGGTGCTCATTTGTAGGTTTTTCAATGCCTAATTATCTCTACTCAAGAAATCCTTTGTGGTATAGAAGGAGTTGTTAAGGAGAAAGATTTTTAATTTGGAATGGAATTTTCACTCTGCAATGGTGTGTGTACTGATACGAAACTTCCTTGCAGATTAAAACTGTGTGTGGGACCGAGACTGAAACTCAGAACCTTTGCCGTTCGCAGGCAAGTGTTCTATCGATTGAGCTTTCCTAACATTACTCATGACTTGTCCTCACAGCTTTACTACCCCTAGTACCTCATCTCCTACCTTCCAAACTTTGCAGAAGATCACCCGCGAAAGTTGCAAGACCAGAACTGACGGAAAAAAGGATATTTTGGAGAAATGGCTTAGCCATAGCCTGGGGAATGCTTGAAGGTAGGAAATGGAAGGTAGGAGATGAAGTATGGGTGGAAGTAAGACTGTGAGGATGGGTTGTGAGCTGTGCTTGGGTAGCTCAGTTGGTCGAGAAGTTGCCTGTTAAAGGCAAAGGCCCCGAGTTCGAATCTCTGTCCAGCACACAGTTTTAATCTGCCAGGAAGTTTCATATCAGTGCACACTTCACTGCAGAGTGAAAATTTCACCCTGGAAACATCCCCTTGGCTGTGGCTAAGTCGTGCCTCCTCAAAGGTTGGCGAAGAGTTTAATAGCTGCGTATTTCACCCCTTTCTTTGCCAAAATTAGATTCATAAAACTGCAGTGCAGATCATGTTTTCTTCTACTGCTGTACTTATGAATACATCAGTTACTCTCAAACTTAGATGGATTGTTGACAACAAATTTTATAAGTGAATAAGTGTACTGGAGGCTGTGGCTAATGTTCCCAGCTGTTTAAACAGATACTTGTAAAATGTACATGTACAAACTCCACTCATGTACAACAGAATAAAATACTCAAATTTTTGAAATGCTCTAATTGCCACCCATTGTGAGGCTCTGTAATGCTGCAAAAGTGGGACATCCTGTGTTGTCACACTCGGGCTCTATGACCCTTCAAACAGCAAGGTGTCGGCACATAAAAAAAAGGGGGCCACAACTCAGAAGTTCATCTGATGTATAACATGGATTAATGAAGCCACATTGGCACCAAACTTCACCACAATTCTGCCCAATGCCACCATGCATGTGTAACATGATTGGAATGTTGTCACACCCATTCTTACCCACATTTAACCCCTTCTTTTGAAGCCTCTGTAATGGAGCTCAGAACTGCAACACCCAGTGTTGAAATCATTATTATGGGTGGCCAAGGAAAACATTCCAGACACATCACTGCTCAGTATTGGCAGAAAAAGGCCACAGGGGATGGCATAAAGAGTGTCAATGAAACTACCCCTTTGTCTGAGGCGCTGATTCCCACACATTTCACTGTTGAAAACGACAGTTTGCAGTGTGATGAGCAACAGGAAGATGTTCTTGACAACCTTTGACACTGCTGACACCCACAGTCATTTCAACCTATCTCTAAGGACATTGTGGGGCTGCATCCCTATCAACTATGGTTGCACCCATTTGGAGCACAGCACAACCACAATTTTTCTCTCATGTTCATACTGGAACCACTAGGGACTGTTCAACACCATTCAACAACATTTGAACGTGATCCGAAGCAGCAAAGTCTGTGTATGATTTTTCATCCCTCCTATTTCATGCCCTCATGTGGCATGGTGCACACCTAAGAACTTACAACATTCTACCCTGTTTTTTATGTCTTGTTGATATGCTATGTTGATAGGAGATGGGATACTTTTGACAGTAGAAAACTGACTGAAGTACATTTTTTCAAAGATTAAAGCTAGCCCATTTCTGCAAAACCATTCAGTAACTATTACAAAAACAATAGTTACTATTTTCTCGAGTTATGCTTCTGAGCTCAGCTTCACAACAATGCTTGGATCATCGGTGAACATGACTAATTTTGCCTTCTGATTCAAAGAAAATGGCAGATCATTAACATAAAGCAAGAACAGTAGTGGGCCAATGATTGAATCCTGTGGGACCGCCGTCATAATTTCTCCCCATCAGATGATTTAGCATCTCTCGCTGTATTACTGGAACAACCTAAGGTAACTTCCTGCAGTCTATTTGTTAAATAAGAACTAAACCAGGCATTTGCCGAACTGCATATTCCATAAAAATCTAACTTCTCTATTAGAATAGTATGACTGACAAAATCAAATGCCTGTCACAGAAGATCCCTGCTGGTAATATTTTAGTATTCAAAGATTTTATTACGTGATTAGTAAATGTATAAATAGCTGACTCAGTAGAAAAGCCCTTTTGAAATCCAAGCTGTGGTCTGCTAAGTATCCCATTAATACACAAGTGTGTGACATTAAGGAGTCATGCTTTGTATAGAGCATTAATGATGCATTGCATAAGTGACTAATAATATTAAATATTGTAGGGCCAGAACTTTTTAGCATCTTATTGGAGATATCAACCACCACAAATGACCTTTTACTTTTTAGAGTCATGATGATATTCCTTCTTTCAGATGGGGATGTGAGATTAATTTTTAATTCACACAATGCCCTATGTATTGTTTCTTCACTGAACTGTTTTGGTTTCTCTTCTGAACTATTTGCACCAATTTTCTCATCTATTGTTAAAAAAATAATTATGAAAAAAATCTTCTATGCCTGAACTTTCTGTTACAGTGCTCTAATTCTGTTTAACAGAAATAATATTATCTTCTATGGGTTCTTTCCTTGTCTTTTTTAACAGTATTTCATATTAATTTTATTTTATTATATGAACAGCCAATCTCTGACAAGATGTGCTATTTTTTTCTTCTTTTTTAAATACTGTAAGGGACAATTAAAAAGTTCCAACTGAAGGTGATGCTGCAATGTATATACAACACAGCATGACTCCAATGTGAACATACAAGCACTTACATGTAGGCAAGGGATTAGTGAGGAATTTGTGTCTTCCAACAAGCAAGTGGTAAATGTGGACTGTTGTTGTTGTTGTTGTTGTTGTTGTTGTGGTCTTCAGTCCTGAGACTTGTTTGATGCAGCTCTCCATGCTACTCTATCCTCTGCAAGCTTCTTCATGTCCGAGTACCTACTGCAACCTACATCCTTCTGAATCATCTCTTGGTCTCGCTCTATGATTTTTACCCTCCACACTGCCCTCCAATACTAAATTGGTGATCCCTTGATGCCTCAGAACTTGTCCTACCAACCGATCCCTTCTTCTAGTCAAGATGTGCCACAAACTCCTCTTCTGCCCAGTCCTATTCAATACCTCCTCATGAGTTATATGATCTACCCATCTAATCTTCAGCATTCTTCTGTAGCACCACATTTCAAAAGCTTCTATTCTCTTTTTGTCCAAACTAGTTATCGTCCATGTTTCACTTTCATACATGGCTACACTCCATACAAATACTTTCAGAAATGACTTCCTGACACTTAAATCTATACTCAATGTTAACAAATTTCTCTTCTTCAGAAATGCTTTCCTTGCCATTGCCAATCTACATTTTATATCCTCTCTACTTCAACCATCATCAGTTATTTTGCTCCCCAAATAGCAAAACTCCTTTACTACTTTAAGTGTGTCATTTCCTAATCTAATTCCCTCAGCATCACCCGACTTAATTCGACTACATTCCATTATCCTCGTTTTGCTTTTGTTGATGTTCATCTTATATCCTCCTTTCAAGACATTATCCATTCCGTTCAACTGCTCTTCTAAGTCCTTTGCTGTCTCTGACAGAATTACAATGTCATTGGCGAACCTCAAAGTTTTTATTTCTTCTCCATGGATTTTAATACCTACTCTGAATTTTTCTTTCGTTTCCTCCACTGCTTGCTCAATATACAGATTGAATAACATCAGGGAGAGGCTACAACCCTGCCTCACTCTCTTCCCAACCACTGCTTCCTTTCCATGTCCCTCGAGTATTATAACTGCCATCTGGTTTCTGTACAAATTGTAAATAGCATTTCGCTCCCTGTATTTTACCCCTGCCACCTTCAGAATTTGAAAGATAGTATTCCAGTCAACATTGTCAAAAGCTTTCTCTAAGTCTACAAATGCTAGAAACGTAGGTTTGCCTTTCCTTAATCTAGCTTCTAAGATAAGTCATAGGGTCAGTATTGCCTCACGTGTTCCAATATTTCTACGGAATCCAAACTGATCTGCCCCGAGGTCAGCTTCTACCAGTTTTTCCACTCGTCTGTAAAGAATTTGCGTTAGTATTTTGCATCCGTGACTTATTAAACTGATAGTTCAGTAATTTTCACATCTGTCAGCACCTGCTTTCTTTGGGATTGGAATTATTATATTCTTCTTGAAGTCTGAGGGCATTTTTGCCCATCTCATACATCTTGCTCACCACATGGTAGAGTTTTGTCAGGACTGGCTCTCCCAAGGCCGTCAGTAGTTCTAATGGAATGTTGTCTACTCCCGGGGCCTTGTTTTGACTCAGGTCTTTCAGTGCTCTGTCAAACTCTTCATGCAGTATCGTATCTCCCATTTCATCTTCATCTACATCCATTTCCATAATATTGTCCTCAAGCACATCGTCCTTGTATAGACTCTCTATATACTCCTTCCACCTTTCTGCTTTCCCTTTTTTGCTTAGAACTGGGTTTCCATCTGAGCTCTTGATATTCATACAAGTGGCTCTCTTTTCTCCAAAGGTCTCTTTAATTTCCCTGTAGGTAGATCTATTTTACCCCTAGTGAGGTAAGCCTTAGCCATTTTGCACTTCCTGTCGATCTCATTTTTGAGACGTTTGTATTCCTTTTTGCCTACTTCATTTACTGCATTTTTATATTTTCTCCTTTCATCAATTAAATTCAATATTCCTCCTGCTACCCAAGGATTTCTACTAGCCCTCGTCTTTTTACCTACTAGATCCTCTGCTGCCTTCATTACTTCATCTCTCAAAGCTACCCATTCTTCGTCTACTGTATTTCTTTCGCCCATTCCTGTCAGTTCTTCCCTTATGCTCTCCCTGAAACTCTGTACAACCTCTGGTTTATTCAGTTTATCCAGGTCCCATCTCCTTAAATTCCCACCTTTTTGCAGTTTCTTCAGTTTTAATCTACAGTTCATAACCAATAGATTGTGGTCAGAGTCCACATCTGCCCCTGGAAATGTCTTACAATTTAAAACCTGGTTCCTAAATCTCTGTCTTACCATTATATAATCTATCTGAAACCTGTCAGTATCTCCAGGCTTCTTCCATGTATACAACCTTCTTTCATGATTCTTGAACCAAGTGTTAGCTATGATTAAGTTGTGCTCTGTGCAAAATTCTACCAGGCAGCTTCCTCTTTCATTTCTTACCCCCAATCCGTATTCACCTACTATGTTTCCTTCTCTCTCTTTTCCTACTACCAAATTCCAGTCACCCATGACTATTAAATTTTCGTCTCCCTTCACTATCTGAATAATTTCTTTTATTTCATCATACATTTCTTCAATTTCTTTGTCATCTGCTGAGCTAGTTGACGTATAAACTTGTACTACTGTAGTAGGTGTGGGATTCGTGTCTATCTTGGCCACAATAATGCGTTCACTATGCTGTTTGTAGTAGCTTTCCCACACACCTATTTTCCTATTCATTATTAAACCTACTCCTGCATTACCCCTATTTGATTTTGTATTTATAACCCTGTATTTGCCTGACCAAAAGTCTTGTTCCTCCTGCCAGCGAACTTCACTAATTCCTACTATATCTAACTTTAACCTATCCATTTCCCTTTTTAAATTTTCTAACCTACCTGCTCGATTAAGGGATCTGACATTCCACGCTCCAATGTGTAGAACACCAGTTTTCTTTTTCCTGATAACGCTGTCCTCCTGAGTAGTCCCTGCCCGGAGATCTGAATGGGGGACTATTCTACCTCTGGAATATTTTACCCAAGAGGACGCCATCATCATTTAACCATACAATAAAGCTGCATGCCCTCGGGAAAAATTACGGCTGTAGTTTCCCCTTGCTTTCAGCCGTTCGCAGTACCAGCACAGCAAGACCGTTTTGGTTAGTGTTACAAGGCCAGATCAGTCAATCATCCAGACTGTTGCCCCTGCAACTACTGAAAAGGCTGCTGCCCCTCTTCAGAAACCACACGTTTGTCTGGCCTCTCAACAGATACCCCTCCTTTGTGGTTGCACCTATGGCACGGCTATCTGTATCGCTGAGGCACGCAAGTCTCCCCACCAACGGCAAGGTCCATTGTTCTTGGGGGGGGGGGGGGAGGGGGGGTGGAAATGGCAATGTTATTACCACATGTGTCTAAACAAGACAATGCACTGTTATCCATCAGATAATGAAGAATGGGTATGGGACAGCACGTCTTTTGATAGCCTCTTTGTATAATGATGTTCCAAGTTCCATAAAGGGGTGCTACTGCTTCATGATAATGCATGTCCCCATGTCACAGATATCGTAATGCAGAAGTTATGCCAACGCAAGTGGGAGACACTTGAGCAGCCGGCTTGTAGTCCTGATCTCTCATCATGTGATTATTATCCCTCTGGTCCCTTAAAAAAGGCCTTGAAGGCTCAATGATTCCTGTCAGACAAGGATGAGCAGCAGGCAGTTACAGACTTCATCATGCAGTAGGACACAGTGTTTTACCAAACAGGTATCTTCAGCCTGGGGCATCAGTTGGATGATTGCCTCTTTCAAGGAAAATGATTTTCAGAAATAGGCATGAACTGATTTTTAAAAATGTAAATTTAGAGTTAGCTTTAGACTCATTATAAACTTCACTCCAGTCAACATTTTTTAAGCTTTTTCTTAAAAAAAATTTCACAGTAGTTTTGGCAATAATCAGCTTCACTGTTTTCTTACAGTGTTTCCGAACCATACTTGCAGCTAAGTTGTATAAAGTGAGTAACTGTGGCTTGTGATCTTACAATCTGGTAACACTGGACAGGCATGTTTCTCTTTAACATCTGATTGTTGAATGTATACCTTATCTGTAAGGGTGCTACTGTCGTGAGCAACTTGGGTAGGGAAATTTATGACTGATACCAACTTATAAATGGCTAAAAGCACCTCTAGATCATTTGTTCTTTCAGATTATTTCAAGATTTTTACATTAAAACCACCACAAATTAAGAACACCTTCCTTCTGTCAAACATAGAGCACAATAATTCATCAAACATTTTAATGAAAATATCTCAATTATCCAGTGGAGAAATATACTGTAACAATCACAAATATTACATTTCCCAATGTTAATTCACAAGCACATGCTTCTATATCCTAATCTATACAGAATTCACTTGTTTCTACACTTTTGTATTTATGTCCCTTTTTTATTTATGTGACAATGCCTCCTTTATCCATATTGGATCTACATGAATAAGCATTTAACTTGTAACCAATGACATAAAGATTTTATGTCCCTATGGTTATACACTGTTCAGACAGACAGATGACATCAGTTTCTTTCCAACTACAAACAGATGACATCAGTTTCTTTCCAACTACTAAGATCTTGCAAACCAGTTAACAGCTCATTTACTTTATTTTTTACCTCCATTATATTCTGATGAAACAAGTTTATTTCACTTTTTCCTCTATTATTATAAGATGAATTGGGAGTCTCTGTCACTCTAATTTCCTTTAATCCTATCTTCTTGAATTCTAACTTAATGTCAGTGTCTCATCTGACCCCAGTAACCACAGGGATTTGTTTTTGCATGTTGTTGGCCCCCTTATGATTCCTGCTAACAGACCTTCTGACTTGGCCTTTCCCTTTCTACTGAGGTGTAGACCATGATAAGTATATCCATCTGAAGGAACTCTCTCAACTGCATGTTTACTCGGTTTACAGCAGAGTTAACTCAGCACATAGTGCCACAAAACCCACATTTGTGTGCACAGTAGCTGCATCTATTTTGTCCTGGTCACCCCTAATACTGTACTTTATGTTTTTATCCAGGCTGTTACCAGCTCCCCCAACTATCCACACTTAATCCTCTTTGTCAAAATTCTTACACATTTGATCTAAGTTTGTGGTTGCCAGAGTAACACCAGCACTTGGTTTCACAAAACTTGTGATCTGGTACTCTGCTCCAAATTTTTGCTGTAGTTGCCTACACCCATCTGTGACTGCTACCTAGCAGCAGAACTCTTCTTTTCCTGTTCTGCTTTTCTCCTGACTTACCTGTAAGTTTCTTAGCAGTGTTCTGCTGCACCCTACATTTCTCTACATCTGTATGAGGATCTTCCTTCTGTAATTTTGACAGCAAGTGAAAACTGTTGCTTAACAGAATTTAAAATTTACTAACAAGATTTCCCTCTGGCGCCCTTTGCTTGCCACCTTTTCCCCGCACCCCTTGTCTTCTCCCTGCTCTATTGAATGGCATGTAAAATTCCGATTTAAAAACAATTTTGTTTGTAATGAGAAACAGGCCGACACTTTTTGTTGACACTGGGCATCATATGAAAGATGTGAAAAGCAGGATCTGGTTTGGCTGACTCCAGCTACACATAGCAAAAACTAAATTGCAAATATCTGCTGAAACGCCACAGAAAATGTGCCTAATGGCCCATAGGGGGGACGTGTGTGTGTGTGTGTGTGTGTGTGTGTGTGTGTGTGTGTGTAAGAGTATGAGTATTCATATGCAAATATCATCAGTATATCCTACTCTGTTGTTTTGCATATGTTTTGAATATTTTGTATGCCTTTTTTTTTATATATGTAAATTATTTCCTGCTCAAGATCAGCTTCTGGGAGTCACTTGCAGTTAGTAATCTAATATTAGGGAGAATGTCATTGGATTTTTCCATGGTTCCTATGTTTTAGGAAGGCAAAGGCATAGGCATTGTGCCTAAAGGAAACTGTACAGCTCCTTCTATATGACTGTGTAGTGTTTTAATTAAATTTATGGTTTTTCAGTCCAGAATTGGATTTCCTGTGATAATCTGCTTTAAACAACAATTTATATCCTTTACTTTTTTATAAATTCAACCAGTGAAAGCATGTATGTACAAAAACTGCAATGTCCTGGTTTATTAACAAGCAGCAAAGACAACTTGAAACTTTAGAAATTAAGACTGTAGGTGGCTTTGACTGCAAAAAAGATAGTGACAAATGGTATGAATTGAGATGAACAACCAGAAACAAAACACTACATCCTCTGGACAGAGGAATGGAAGAAGAAAACTGTTCACAATGAATATAAGAATTGGGGCATGGAAGAAATCTAAGCTCCCTGCCAAATTTAACAAGGCTTAGAATGGTGTAAGTTAGCCTCAATGAAAAAAAAAAATTGTTCTTAGTTGTTTGTCTCATTTTATCCCATTTGTCACTATCTTTTTACAGAATAGGTTCCTGTCAAAGGCTTTGATATATAATGTTTGGAGATTATCTTTGGTGTTTGTGAACCAGGGTATTGAGAGTTTTGGCACAGTGTTGAGAAAACCAAAAGTCTTTTTGGTTAGCTTGTTTCTGAACATTTGTCTGAGGTGACCATAGAGTTTTGGCTCTCTTATGTAGATAACTTTTGTGCTTTGTTTAACTTGATTGTTAACTTCTTTGTTGGACTTTTTTGTGAATGTTGTTCTCGTAATTGAATACCAGTGATCCATATAAAGATTTTGTACTTTTTGTTCTCCGTCTCTTGAAAGAGTCCTTTACCACTGCTCCGGTACAGGGTTTTGATTACATACAAAACTACCGGTTTTGGAAATGTTCTGTAATGACATATGCTGCTGTTCTCAGAAAACATTATTTACTGTAGATGGTCTTATGTTAGCTCCACTCACCAGGTTCAGATGAACTCAATTGAAAGGCAACAGAGCCGACCATAACTTATTTGGAATCCTATTTTCATGTTAAAAAAATGTGAGGTACATCCGAGGAACTTTACCTTGGATTTCTTGACTGTCAGGATGGCTCTAATTATGGCCAGCAGTTTTGTTAATTCATTAAGCATGTTTAACAAGACCTCATGGTCTTTCAAGTCATATGCTACTCATAGTCTGAAAAGACTGACACAATTTTTTTAGATGTAAGCATACAGTATGTGACAATTATCTGGGTCTGTTTGGCTGTTGAGTTCTCTCGGTATTCACCTGTTTGATTCTCAGCATACACTTCTAATTGTTCCAAGAGTGTAAGTGATAGAGTTTTGTAGGTCACAGGTGGATGGAATTTTCCAGTCTTCGGTTAGGGTTTTCATATTCCAAATTTCTGCTATTTACTTTGTGCTGGATTTCAGTTGATTCTTGGATAATGTTTCCAGAGTTCTGTGACAGCTGATTCATCTTGTGCCTTGCTTTATTTACATCTTGTAGTGTGATGATTAATTTATTCGTTGTCTGACAGTCTGGATTCTGGGAACCTGAACAGGGCACATGGTCTCAATAGAACTTGCAGGGAAGAATATATACCAGCATATATTTTAAATCTATTTTTTTTTCAATAGCTCAAGTGAGATGCATTATTGTAAAGTGGTTTTTTGCTGATAGACCTAACAGGAGACTGTTGTTTTCTCATTGTTTTCTGTAGTTGTTCCAACTCCACTTAGAATTCGCAATAACTGGTGACAATATTATGAAAAGGAAAGTTGCTACTCACTATACAACGGAGATGCTGCAACTTCCTTTTCATAATATTGTTATTTTCATCATATTGTTACAGTCCATCCTGGATTTTCCATTGCTTGATTCAATAACTGGTGAAGCATTGTTTTGGTTCTGGTGCTGATCTCAGTGAGGACACACGTTTCCTATCCCACGCCTGTCCAGTCTAAGCTTGTGCTCTGTTTGGAATGACCCTGTCATTGATGGGATGTTAAACCCTTCTATCGTATTTAATCCATATCATACTGTACAGTTTATTTTGTTTGCTTCAGAGTTCATTTACATCTTTATCGTCTGCCTTGTGTTAATACTATGTTATTTGGTTTGTGGGTGTTAAAGGGACCAGACTGCGACAATCATCGGTCCATACTATGTTATTCATTTTTGGACAAAAAGACACTCTCCAATTTATTGTTAGGCATGTACCTTGTTTTACATGAAATCAATGTAAGTAAAATCTATATTGTAAAAGTTTCTTTGGTATTGCAGTATTACCTAAATTAGAAAAGGAACTGAGAATAATCCCTATTGCTTACATTATTTATGAGAGCATCTTTCAAGTATTGTACATATTGAACAGAATATTACAAGCCATGTATCACGTTTTAACATGTTTTAGGGAGAAGCAGTTTGTGCCATGTCTGTGACAAACCTGAAAGATTCTACCTGCATATAAATACTACAAGTTCACATGGACATGCACACACTCTCTCTCTCTCTCTCTCTCTCTCTCTCTCTCACACACACACACACACACACACACACACACACACACACGGGGTGAGAGAGAGAAAGAGAGAAGAGAAGAGGAAGGAGAGGGGGGAACTGTAAAATATTAATCCTGGAATAACAGTTACCAGAGCTCACTGTTGTGACAAATTTCATGAGAGACAAACCCTGTACATACAGATATTAGCCCACTGCTCCAATCACAAACAGATTATAGCCCCAATTTATTCTGTAAGGCTTGAGGAACAATTTAGGAGCCCTTGTTTACTTTCTTGGAATAAATACTGTGAATGCAGTTTGCTTTTATTTACCTTGACCTACATATTTTTAGTCAGTTGTGTAGATGTGTGACATAAATGACTGTCATGATTTGTTGGTAAATGTAATGTTCTGTTTTGAGTTTGCAAATGAAGGGAAAAGAAGCATTTCGAAAGAACCCTGTTCATTACTTGCATGACCATGAATGTGCATAGGATAAATAATACTGAGGATGTAGAACCATTAGACAAGAAGCTCAATATAGTAGCTTTAATTACAGTAACAGAACTAAGTGATAAAATGATACAATATTGAAACCATGTGTGATCAAGATAACTAAATTTGAAACTCCTGTCTCTAGCTTTCTTGATTTAAGTCTTCTGTGCATTTTCTGTGCTATTCTATATGGATGAGTTTTTTTACTAAAAAAGTGGAAAGGTACTAAATTTGTATAGCATGTTAGAAAAGACGTGCTGTCATTAACACTTCTTCATTTTTCCTTGTATGCCTCCATATACTCCTCCTCCTACTCCTCCATCACCTTCTTCTTCTTCTTCTTCTTCTTGTCCTTCTAGCAGCATAGTAATTGGCTTGATGTGGCCCATTACAATTTTCTCTCCTATGCCAATATCTTCACCTCAGAGTATCACATACACACAACATCTTCAATTATTTGTTGTACATATTCTAGTGTGTCCTTTCCTACAAATTTGGCCATCTGTAGCTCCCCCTAGTACAAGGTTTAACACCTCACTGATTTTGAGTGTGAACATTTGTGCCTGCTCAGGCTGTTTCTCGCAGGCAGGGCAGTTGTGGCATGGTGGGAAGAGAGGGAAATGCTTGCACATCATGTGGTCATGACAGTACATGAGAAGCACCTACTGTGAAGTAGGGAAGGATCAGTTTTGACAGCGGTGCCATGTGATAGCAGCAGTGGTGAGACAATGTCTTTGCACTTCAGTCTGCAATGTGAGGAATCGTACCATTTTACACAAAAAGATGGATTTGCAAAATGCTTAGTATATTGTAAGATGCTGAATACTTTCAGGAAGTTGAATTTAAAAGCACACTACATGTCTCACCACATTAGGAAATATGGGAACAGAAAATGTGAATGATCTGAAGGTGTACAAGAGGTTTTAAAAACTTAAAAGGAAGCTCTTGAAGTGGAGGAAGAATAGAGAGAAAAATCAAATGAGTCTGCCATTTTGATGAGCTACAAAATTGCACTACCTTTAGTAAAGATTTTATGCCCTTTCACAGTTGGTTATTTAATAAAAGAGTACTTGGTAATTGCAGCTGAGCATCCATGTCCACTTCAGGTGAAGTTTCACATTGTGCCATTATCAAAATGTGAGAATCCTGCATCCCAAATAGTATGCAGGACAGACAATGTTCAGAGTCACCTTGCAAAATTTTTGTAAAGATTTTGTTGCATATCCTTTAGTGCTATGTGACTGTGTAGATATCACAGGCAAGTAGCTGGATGTGACATTTTACCAGTGTAAAAGAAAAGTGTAGAAAATATGAGTTTGTCAAGGACTTTATTAGTTTATATGTCTACAGATGGACAGTCAGTCATGTTAGGAAACAAATCAGGATTCATAGCACAACTGAATCAGAAAATAAATCTTCAAGAACCAAATTTGTGGTGATATGCAACTTGAAGTATCTGCAGTTTGATGAGCAACATACAGCCACTCTAGATTCTCCAGGCATTTGCCTCACAATTGATTTGTTTGTTTACATAAGTCACCATCCTATTCCCTGTGGTCATGGATGGGGTACAGTGCACACTGCTCACAGACTTGCACTCACCATCTGCTCGCTGAGCATGTTTGCTGTGAAGCCGTGAAATCTCTTCCCTGATGTCTTAATGTATCTTATCCATTCTTCTAGTTTGTATTTTCCATCTATTCCTTTCCTCATCGAATTTTCAAAATCCTACTTATTTCTTATCTTTACAGTCCTCTAAATTTTCAGCCTTCTTCTGTAACACCAAAGCTCAAATGCTTTAAATTATTTTCCTTTCTGGTTTTTACACAACCAATGATTCATATGCATACAGTGTTCTACTTCAAACATACATTCTCAGAAATTTATTTCTTAAATTTGATACTAGTAGATTTAGTTGAAAGGAATGCTCTCATTTCCTGTGCAACTCTACTTCTTTCATCTTCCTTCCTCACTTCATCCATCATGCACTACTTTCCTGGCCCGAAGGTTTGTTATCAATCCATATTCTGTACTCAAAGAAATGTTCTTTCCATTAAACATGTCTTTTAATTCTTCTCCACTTTCCCAGATGATAGTAGTATCAACAGTGAATCTTATTATTGACATTTCCTCCTCTTAATTTTAATCACACTTCATAACCTTCCACGTATGTAGTTCACACTTCTTCTATATATGCTTTGAACTGTAGGCTCTTCCATTCTCATTGTTTCCTGTTTGTTCTTATACATATTGTGTATTACACACATTGTTCTGCAATTTATAACTATTGTTCTGAGGATTTTGAACATTGTGTGTTCCTTTTCCATAGTCAATCTGTTTTTCTAGGTCAACAAATCATATAAAAGTACCTTGATTTTTCTTTAAGTTTTCTTCCATTACATGTAACATCATAACTGCCTTTCTAGTGCATTTATCAAGTTTAAGGCCAAACTGTTTGACATTTAACAGATCCTCAATTGTATTTTCCATTCTTTTGTGTATTGTCCTCATCAGCAACTTAGATACATGAACCATCCAGCTGACTGTGCAATAATTACCACATTTATCTGCCTATTGTATATCTGGGATTGTGTGGATGATATTCTTCTAAAACTCTGATGGTCTGTATCTACCACCACTTTGATTAATTGTTTGGTTTCCACTTCCCCCAATGATTTTATAAATTCCATAGGAATGTAGCTCACTATGCAATAACTGCCACATTTATCTGCCTGTCGTATATCTAGAATTGTGTGGATGATATTCTTCCAAAACTCTGATGGTCTATATCTGCCACCAACTTGGTTAACTGTTTGGTTTCCATAAGAATGTTAACTACTGCTTTTGCATTGTTCACTCACATGTATTCCAAAAGGTCAGTCAGACTCTGACTCTAATACTAAAACCCCTATGTCCTCCAAATTGTAACCCATTTCATCTACTACCATGCTGTCAGTGAGTCCTTGGCCCCTAGTAGAGGTCCTCTATCTGTCCTTTTTATCTATCCCCTCTCCCCTTTGTATTTAACAGTGGAATTCCTCTTGTACTCATAATGTCAACACATTTGCTTTTACATTCAATGGCAGTTGTTTTGACTTTTCTTCATAATGAATTTGTCCAAATGACATATTTCCTGTTACCATTTCATGTTAGCTTCCTTCCAATTCCTCATGATTTCATTTCTAAATGAGATGTATTTATGTATTCCATTCTTTTTGTGGAGTTTTTGTATTTCCTTCATCGATCAATTGAAACATGTCTTCTGGCATGTCCAATTTCTTCACAGTTACTTTTTTATATCTATATTTATCTGTCCAACTTCAGTGATAACCCTTTTCAGAGATTTCCACAACTTCTTCCCTTAATCACCTACTGTGTTGTTCATTACCACAGCCTAAGGAAACATTGAAAACATATTATCAGTCCACATTTCCTTAGTATTCCACTTTCTTGTGTGTTGATCATCTTGGTGTTTCTCTTAAACTTCAGCCCACTCCTCATTATTATTAAATTACAAACTGAACCTATATCTGATCCTGTGTACTCCTTAAAATACAGTTATGATTTTGTAAGCTCAGTCGAACCATGAAGGAATGCAGTTGATGTTTCTCTGCATCTACTGGCCTTTTCAATATATGCTGCCTCCTCTTGCAATTTTTGAACTGTGTATTTTTCTCTACTAGTCTGAATGTTGTGACTGATTTGACTGTATGGTAACATCAATAAATTTTACAGTATGATTTTACTATATGAAAACTTGAGTAAGTTGTCTAGTAGAAAAAATTTAAGCAATATTTCAGGATAGGAAAAAGAGGAAAATTGTATAGTTTGGTCAGAAAAAGCCAAAGTAAAATTAGTATCCAGCATCTTTAAAATATTTATGAAATTCTTGTTCTTAGTAAAATTAATTCATAAAACAGAACAGACAGCAAAACAAAGAAGTTAGTGGATTCTCGATTTTCGAAAACCAGAGCCCCATGAAAGTTCACTGACTATAGTGCATCACATTTTATTAGCTTTACTTGCACATTTTTGTGGATACATTAGAGTCATATAATTTATACTTTATTTCATTGGATATTCATTAGGTGAAGTCCACCCTCTTACCAGAGTGGTTATTCCGTGTGACTACCATGTAGCAGGCCCAGGTTAAATTCCCAACAAGGTCAAAGATTTTCACAAGTCAGGAAATTCAGGAACTGGGTGTTTTGTTGTTATCTTCATTTCATCATTACTGACACGCAAGTCACCCAGTATGGTGTCAACTGAACAGACTTGCAAATCGGTGGCCGAACATTCCTTGGTGGGGACTCCTGGCAATCAGTGCCATACAATCATTTTGTTTCATTAGGTGAAAATATCTACCAAAATTATTTCTTGCTGAATGTGATAAATCTGTGTGATAATGTCATGATGCTGAAAAACTACATCTTCCTTTAGACACATTTTGACAGTGCTGTTGCTCAAACAAATAAGATTACTATTGAAAAGTGTGGAAATTAATACTGGAAATTGGATTTTGCATTTGTAATTGAAGAAGATAAAGAAGTACTGTGATGCAAGTGTGATTATTTGGAGAAATAATTTGTTAGCATAGGTTGTGAAAATTTGAAAAAGAATATACAGGGTGAGGCAGCCAAGTCGTAACACCCCTTGTATCTCCCCAACCGTAATAGATAAAAAGATGCCATTTGGACAGTGAATTGCAGGGACAACCGTAATAGATACAAATATGCCATTTGGACAGTGAATTGCAGGGACAGGGGCTACTTGAATACATCACATTTGATGTTTGTGCTATTTTTTATTACAGAGGTATGAGCCCATCTTTGTTTTTTTTTTTAAATGGAACCCTATGTTAAATTTTAGCATACCATGATGGGCTTAAAAAGACGGTTTCAAATATGTGTATATCATAATATTCAGGTGAATAGTTTTTGAGACACAAATATGTTCGCGGATTGTATTCATCCTTCTTAGCGGCATAGTCCTATTCGACCTTTCCTGTTGACCACTGAGGATCTTAACAGGAAGGCCATTGTTTTCCTGCTTCTCGATAATGCCGCAAGGTGACACACGAGGTAGCTGGCATCACAGTTTCTTGCAGCAAACATGTACACCAATGAAGAAAAGTTAGATATGATTCTAGTGTATGGTGAAAGCAGAAGAAATGCTGTTAGAGCACTAAAGTGATATGGAGAGCTGTATCTTGATCGTGAGTGTCCTACGTGCCAGCTTCTTGCACGTATTTGCAAGAAACTACTTGAATTGGGATCATGGAATGCCATGCTGAGGACAAGGCAGAAAACTACAACTGGCGAGGTACATGAAGAGGGCATTCTAGCAATGGTGCATAATGACCGTTGCGATGTATCGCCTAGGAATGAGGTTTAAGTCAGAAAAGTAATCTACGCATATTACACCGGCATAGATTTCACCTGTTTCACCTCTCATTACATCAAGCACTCTGTAGTGTGGATTTCGAACGGCGCAAGGAATTTTGCCGGTTTGTTCGGCAGCGCTTACAAGATGATCCAACATTTTTTCAATGGGTGCTTTAGCGATTTTCACCAACCACAGTAATGTGAATTTGCATAATATGCATTACTGGTCAATAGAGAACCCTCATCGGCTCCAACAGGTGCAGCATCAGCAACCATGAAGTGTTAACATGTGGTGCGGCATTGTCGGAAATGCCATTGTGGGGTCGTATATCATTCTGGGTATACTAAATGGCAATAAGTATGCACAGCTTTTGTGAAACATTCTGTCCATTTTGCTGGAAGAGGTACCACTAACTACGTGTCAGTGCATGTGGTTCCAACATGACGGCTGTCCTGCTCACTCTTCCTGTGTGGCTACAGAGCTGTTAAATGAAAAGTTGCTGGATTGTTGGATAGGAAGACGTGCTGAAGTGAAGTGGCCATTCTCGTCTCCTGATTTGACCCCTCTCAATTTTTTTCTGTGGGGAGCAATCAAACACAAAGTATATGCTCAAATACCAACTACACCAGACGATATGAAGCAACGTATCATCGAAATGTGGGCTGATATCACATGTGACACCCTTCACAGATCATTCAAATGGCGACTACAAATGTGCATTGCATCAGAGGGGAAGTATTATGAGCACATGCTTCAGTAAATGTTTTTGTATCATGTACAGTATGTATTTTGCATCTTTGTGTGTTTTAGCTTTTTATTGTGATTAATAGTAAATATTTTCAAATAGAAAACAAATATGTATGAAATAATTGTGACCAATAAGGGCCTCCTCATTTACATTTGTATTTCTGTTACTTAAAAAGCATTAACATCTTGTAGTATTTTAATACTGTATGTTGTCTACTATTTTGGTATCACAGTTGTCAAATAACTGAATAATATTTGCGCGACATCATCAGTTAATTTTTGTGCAAAATATCACAGTATGTATTACTATTGCTGGGTAAATGGACATGTAAATGGATGGACTTGCAACGTTTACCATGTACTCTACGCAACAGGAAAGGTCACATTGGACAATGCCACTGCGAATGACAAACATGATACAAGAATATATCTGTGTCTCAAAAACTATTTGCCTAAATATTATGGTATACACATATTTGAAACCGTCTTTTTAAGCCCATCATGTTATGCTAAAATTTAACATAGGGTTCCCAAAAAAAAAAAAAAGATGGCCTCATATCTCTGTAATAAAAAAAATGTGATGTATTCAAGTAGCCTCTGTCCCTGCAATTCACTGTCCAAATGGCATCTTTGTATCTATATCTATTACAATTGGGGAGATACAAGGGGTGTTATGACTTAGCTACCTCACCACGTATGCATGTGTTCATACAGAATCAGAAGATAAACCAGGAAGCGGACCATTTCTTTGTGGGATGTCATTTACTTTCAAGCAAGTGAAACCTTTTTTGTTATTTAATCAATGCAAAAGTAATATGGTGGGCTGGTGGGTAGAGCATTAGACTCCTACCCTATAGATCCCAAGTTCAGTTCCAGATAAGGGTAGGGATGAAACTTCCTGGCAGATTAAAACTGTGCGCCGGACTGAGACTCGAACTCAGGAACTTTACCTTACATGGGCAAGTGCTCTACCAACTGAGCTACCCAAGTATGACTCCCGCCCCGTCCTCACAGCTTTACTTCTGCCAGTACCTCGTCTCCTACCTTCCAAACTTTAGAGAAGCTCTCCAGCGAACCTTGCAGAACTAGCACTCTTGAAAGAAAGGATATGCGGAGACATGGCTTAGCCACAGTATGGGGGATGTTTCCAGAATGAGATTTTCACTCTGCAGTGGTGTGTGTGCTGATATGAAACTTCCTGGCAGATTAAAACTGTGTGCCGGACCAAGACTCAAACTCCGCCCTATCCTCACAGCTTTACTTCTGCCAGTACCTCATCTCCTACCTTCCAAACCTTACAGAAGCTCTCCTGTGAACCTTGCAGAACTAGCACTCCCAGTACATTGTCCTCCATGGTGAGTGTTCATCAGAGACAAGGTATAGTCTGGAGTGCAACAGGGAAGTGTCATAGGACAACTTTTATTCTCTATATAGATAAATGACCTGACAGGCAACGTGTGCAGAAATTTACAGCTGTCTGCTGATGACACTGTGGTGTATGGGAGGTTGTCATAGATGAGTGACTGTAGGAGTATACACAATGACTTAGACAAAATTTCTACTTGGTCTGATGAACAGTAGCTTGCTCTGAATGTAGAAAAATATAAGTTAATGCAGCTGAGTGAGAAAAACAATCTTGTACCCTTTGAATATAGAATTATTAAGGTGCAGCCTGACAAAGTCACAATGATTAAATATCTAAGTGTAATGTCACAAAGTGATATGAAATGGAATTAGAATATCAAGTTGGCAGTAGGGAAGGTGAATGCTTGACTTTGTTTAATTTTGAGAATTTAGCAGGGGCTAACAGGACAGGAAGAGGTAACTTGGGTGGAGGGTGTGGGGACGCAGATTATTGGAGACTGAGGCCAAGACAAATATGGAAGCATGGATTTATTGCAAGAATAACTCCCATCTGTGCAGTTCAGAGAAGCATTTGGTGGAGGGTAAGATCCAGACAGCTCAGGTTGTGAAGCACTCGTTGAAATTGAGCATCTTATGCTCACTTTCATGTTGTGCCACCAGCTGGTCAACTTTTTCCTTGGACTAGTTTGGCAGTAGCCATTCATCCTGGTGAACAGCTAATTGGTAGTCATACCAACATAAAAAGCTGTGCAGTGTTTGCCACAGAGTTGTTATATGAGATATTTGTTTTCACAAATGGTGTGGCCTCTGATGGGGTAGGAAAAGCTTGTGACAGGAGAGTGGTGGAGGAAGTGCTGAGTGTGTGGCTTGGGCAGGTCCCGCAGCATCGTCTTCCACAGATATATGATGGGTGGCTGATGGAACACCAATTTAGAAGGTGTTGGAAGGATCTTGGGTAGGATGTCCCTCATTTGAGAGCACGATGAGAGATAATCAAAGCCCTGACCAAGAATGTATGAGGACACAGTACTAGATGATTCTTGGGGGTGGTGAGAGGTTTGGGGAGTGTGAGGATATGGAATGGGAAATTTATTTGTGGACTAGGTTTGTGGGGTAGAGCTTGCCTGTGAAGGAATTCAGGAGACCTTCAGTATATGGGGTAAGGGAGTTCTCGATACTGCAGATATGTCACCTACAGGTGGTCAAGCTGTATGGGTGTGATTTTTTTGTTGTGGAAGGAATGGCAGCTTTCAAAATGTGAGTACTGTTAGTGATTGGTGGGTTTGATGTGGACAGATGTGTGGATGGAGCCATCAGGGAGGTGGCAGTCAACATTTGTGAAAGTGAAGCAGATGGGAGACAAGGTGTTGAGGTTGTGAAAGAATGAGAGCAAGATGTCATGGCTCTGAGTTCAGATGATTAAAATACCATCAGTGAACCTGAGCTATACTATGGTTAGGAAGTTCTGTGAGGCTAGAAAGGTATCCTGTAGATGGCCCATAAATAGGTTGGCATAGGAGGGTGCTGTGCCATGGATTTGTTTGTATACCTTCCATTTGAATTAAAAGTAGTCATGTGTGAAGTTACACTCCTGGAAATGGAAAAAAGAACACATTGACACCGGTGTGTCAGACCCACCATACTTGCTCCGGACACTGCGAGAGGGCTGTACAAGCAATGATCACACGCACGGCACAGCGGACACACCAGGAACCGCGGTGTTGGCCGTCGAATGGCGCTAGCTGCGCAGCATTTGTGCACCGCCGCCGCCAGTGTCAGCCAGTTTGCCGTGGCATACAGAGCTCCATCGCAGTCTTTAACACTGGTAGCATTCCGCGACAGCGTGGACGTGAACCGTATGTGCAGTTGACGGACTTTGAGCGAGGGCGTATAGTGGGCATGCGGGAGGCCGGGTGGACGTACCGCCGAATTGCTCAACACGTGGGGCGTGAGGTCTCCACAGTACATCGATGTTGTCGCCAGCGGTCGGCGGAAGGTGCACGTGCCCGTCGACCTGGGACCGGACCGCAGCGACGCACGGATGCACGCCAAGACCGTAGGATCCTACGCAGTGCCGTAGGGGACCGCACTGCCACTTCCCAGCAAATTAGGGACACTGTTGCTCCTGGGGTATCGGCGAGGACCATTCGCAACCGTCTCCATGAAGCTGGGCTACGGTCCCGCACACCGTTAGGCCGTCTTCCGCTCACGCCCCAACATCGTGCAGCCCGCCTCCAGTGGTGTCGCGACAGGCGTGAATGGAGGGACGAATGGAGACGTGTCGTCTTCAGCGATGAGAGTCGCTTCTGCCTTGGTGCCAATGATGGTCGTATGTGTGTTTGGCGCCGTGCAGGTGAGCGCCACAATCAGGACTGCATACGACCGAGGCACACAGGGCCAACACCCGGCCTCATGGTGTGGGGAGCGATCTCCTACACTGGCCGTACACCACTGGTGATCGTCGAGGGGACACTGAATAGTGCACGGTACATCCAAACCGTCATCGAACCCATCGTTCTACCATTCCTAGACCGGCAAGGGAACTTGCTGTTCCTACAGGACAATGCACGTCCGCATGTATCCTGTGCCACCCAACGTGCTCTAGAAGGTGTAAGTCAACTACCCTGGCCAGCAAGATCTCCGGATCTGTCCCCCATTGAGCATGTTTGGGACTGGATGAAGCGTCGTCTCACGCGGTCTGCGCATCCAGCACGAACGCTGGTCCAACTGAGGCGCCAGGTGGAAATGGCATGGCAAGCCATTCCACAGGACTACATCCAGCAACTCTACGATCGTCTCCATGGGAGAATAGCAGCCTGCATTGCTGCGAAAGGTGGATATACACTGTACTAGTGCCGACATTGTGCATGCTCTGTTGCCTGTGTCTATGTGCCTGTGGTTCTGTCAGTGTGATCATGTGATGTATCTGACCCCAGGAATGTGTCAATAAAGTTTCCCCTTCCTGGAACAATGAATTCACGGTGTTCTTATTTCAATTTCCAGGAGTGTATAATTGGTGAGATGTATAAGGAATGAGATGGTGGGTTTGGAGTCTGAGGGACACTGGACGAGGTAGTGTTTGATAGTGGCAAGGCCATGGGCATGAGGGATGTTGGTGTATAGGGAAATGGCATCAATGATGACGAGTAGAGATCTATAAAGTAAAGGGATGGGTTTAGTGGATAGTTGGTGAAGGAAGTGGTTAGTATCTTTGATGCGAGACGCTACATTTTGGGTAATTGGAAGGAGTTGTTGGTCAACAAGAGCAGAAACTCTCTTAGTAGCAGCACAATAGCCAGCAACAATGGGGCATCCTAGATTGTTTGTTTTTTGGACTTTGGAGAGTATATAGTAGCTGGTCATGTGGGTAGTTTTTCAGGTGAAGAGGAGGGGTGAGGTGGACTCAGGTAAGAACTTCTGGGAAGGGACTATGGTTTTAGAAGGGATTGGAGGTTATGTAGGACTTATGGTATGGGATCACTATGGAAGAGCTAGTAGGTGGAAGAGTCAGACAATTGGTGAAGGCCTTCTGGCAGGTAGTCATTGCAACTCATTGTAACACTGGTGGAGCCTTTGTCTGCAGGTGGGATGATTAGGTAGCAATTTGTTTTAAGTTTGTATATGGCTTTCCTTTTTTCTGCAGAAAGGTCAGTGTTCTTAGGAAGAGATGTGGGACAGGATAGTGAAACCAAGTTCAAGGTAGGAATTCCTGGAGGGTGACCAGGGAGTGGTTAGGTGGGAGGGAGCAGGGACATGATTGGATGGTGGTATGAACTGCAACACTTGCTACTCCAATCCTATCATAAGCTTTCCTGCCCCATCAGAGGCTGGGCCATCTGTGAAAACAGCCATGTCATATACAAACTCTACTACAAACACTGCACGGCTTTTTATGTCAGTATAACTACCAACCAACTATCCACCAAGATAATTGGCCACTGCCACTGCCAAAGTGTGGCCAAGAACAGAGTTGGCCATCCAATGGCACAACATGCAGCTGACCATAACATACTCAGTTTCAGTGGCTGCTTCACAGCCTGGGTCATCTGGATCCTTTCTTCCACCAGCAGCTTCTGTGAACTACGCAGATGGTAATTATTCTTGCAACACATTCTTTGCTCCCGTAATCATCGTGGCCTCGATCACCAGTAAACCACTGTCCCCACACCCTCTCCAACATTTTCCCCTTCTCCCCTCCTGTCACCCCTCCCAGATTCAAATCCTGACATCACCTTCAGTGTGTGCTGCTTCCCCACCAGCTCCAACAACCACGTGTCACATGCCTAGCTTGTGCACCAGCCACACTTCCCTCTCGCATTCCTAGCTAGCAAACTAGCTGCCTATCCCATAGCCACTAGCCACCCACTTCCAATCCCTCTTCTTGCCTCCCATCTCTCTCTCCCTTTACCCCCCTGACCTGACACTAGCCCCACCACAACCTAATCCACCTGATGAAATGCAGCACTGGCATTGTAAGCCTAGCCTACTTTTCGGGCTGTGGGCTCTTTTAATCCAAAAGTATTTACATGTTACCATAAATTTCCTACAAAATTTGAGCATCATGTGTGCTCACAGATGTCTTGCTTAGCACTCAGCATATGAGGCAAACTGGTTAAGTCTGAGTTGTGAAAGGGAATAATTTTGTAGTTCTTCCAGAGATATTTGCATGAGTTCAAAGGGAGGATTTATGCTGTGAATTACAAAGGTTTTGAGAAAACAGAATGTTAATATCTAACTCACTACAGTAGGTTTCTATGCAATCAACATTTTCTAATAGAATGTGCTTCTTATCATGATGTTGTTTTGGTATGTGTACTTGATTAAGCAAAAGCCATAAAACTTAAATGCCTATTTTGTGTAAAAACCAAATGTTGTGGACAGAAATAGATGTCATATAAAAATAAAACATTTTACTTACACTGTTGAGGATGTGTCAGAGAACTAAATGGTTCCTGCAAAATTGATATTTGTTTTACATTGCTGTTAAAGCAGTGAACTAAGTGACTCCCAATGTAGCAAAAACAGGATTTCACTCAAGAACTAATTCTCCCTCCCCTCCTTCCTGTCTGGTGCCCTTTATCCATACAGTTCCAGATTGGGATTGCTATTGTATTGCTATTCTGTGGAGAACCAAACATACACATCTCTAGGCTATTGTTAAAGTCAGATCATCACTCTCAAAGACATTTAAAGCTTCTGCTAGCTCTCTTCAGGAAGGAATCCATGTACCTCTTCTGTGTGTGTCTAGTGTAATCGCATGGTCAAATGTGACATTGTGTTGCCAAGTGTTTGCTCATTGTTTACCTGAGGTGGGAACCAGCTCAGTATATACCTAGTTTCATGTCGGAAACTGCCTAGAAACTACATCCAGACTGGCCGGTATACCTGCCCCCTTTGTTAATCTGCGAGATGGATTTGATCCAGGGCCAGTGTGCCTCCTCATGTCCCGGAAGCAGGTGCTTAAATGTCCTCAAGTATCTGGGCCAGTCACTGAAGAACTAATTCTGTCATTTGTAGAAAGAAGGAACTGCAGATACAATGTGTCAGACTGTTTGTTATGCTTTACCTGGATCAATGTAAAAACTGTAACCATCACATCAATATTTGCAATTTCTTAGAAATCAGGTTAACTGTGCTACCACATGTCTAATAGTAACCCAAAAAGCAGCTCAACTGTTAAAATCAAGCTTGATTTCAGCTATAAATGGGAGAAACTGTTTGTTCAACTTTGCATAGGGTATAATGACAGTACCTTCACTTTTTGCCTTCCATCAGGGGACACAGATGTTGGTCTCAGTTGTTAACACAGCAGAGATAGAGGCGTACATGGTCTGTTAGTACCTATGATCTTAGTTTTTGTGGAATTCTAATTTTGAGACACACTGACAACAGTCTTGCAATCAAGATTTTTTTTATATCTTTGTATTCCCATTTTTGTTTACTCTTCATAAAGATTGTAAGACTCAGTATTTTTTGCATCCTCATTTAAAATCTTATTTCCTGAAGAAACTGTCTCACCTCCACTGGACATATCCAAAGCCTAATAGTGGTTATATTTCATAAAAATTGTGGAAGATGGCTTTTCAGACAACTCTCTTCAAATTTATATTCAAATTAGGCCATATTTTCTATGATCTATGAATGGAAATGTGTGTGTGTTTTCTTTTAACTCTTCTTTGCAATTATTGTGCCACCAAAGACTGATATAAATACTAGGCACACCACTCTTGCAAAGAACCATTGTCATAGTGTAGAAATGTGGCTGAGTTAGTTACTCATCTCCAAAAGACAAACTAAAATACAGAATAGTAGTTAAACTAACAAAAATTTAACTTTTTTAAATTGTTATCAGGGGACAAAACTTTCGGAGAAACAATCAGTAAGCTGCTTTTTTGAGGGTCAACATGAGAATTTTGCCATAAATACAATTAATGTTTATTATTAAAGTATGTTGTCATACTTGTTCCTGGACATGAATGACATTGCGTAGTAATGATTCTCTTGCCAAATTAGTAACTGAAGAATGATGTTCTTATAATGCACCATGATATTACATTGACTTTTCAAGCTAACTGCAAGTAGCCTTTATTTTTACCACAGTCTCTCAATTTGAGAAAACAAGAAAATTTTCTCTACTGCAACAGGAATTGGAAAAACTGTGGCAAGGTAGGCATCAATGCTAAACTGCTGGAGATGCATCTTGAGCTTTTTGAAATAAAGGTTCATTGAAAGTTGAGTGATAAATAGTCTAGAGGGAGAAGTGTAAAAATTTGACATAAGTTACAGAGGATTCAAGTTTCAGATTAAGGTACTAGTTGCAAATAGGCAGTAAGATTCAAGCAGTTATATCTGGGTCTGTTATTCTATGTGTTATCTATTGTTCTGCATTGTTTCTACATTTCCTTCAGTTCCTTGATCCTTTAGTTACTCAAAAAGTCATTCAGATACTCAAGATTTGTCTTGAAGCATTTAGTATTACTGCAAACTCAAGTTTCAGTTCTCCCAATTTCTGCTGTTGGTAAGTACACAGCTTTAGGTTATGAGCATAGGTTATCACTCTCATTTTTTACTTTTACTTGTTGAATTAAAGATATACTTTCTGTTACAGGTCCCGATGACATAGCTGCAAGAATTGTTCATTATTCTGGCTACTAATCTGTGTGAGAGAACAGCACTGCTGTTTTTATGTGCAGTGAAATGCTAAAATAAAACAGTATGCGTTTCACTTTTCTTGGACTGAGACACATCAGAACAACGTGTGATTGGAATATCCCCAGCTACTTTATATGTGCATGTAACATCCACTATATTCCAGCCCAAAAAACAAAGAAAAGAAAAAAAAAAGAGAATATAACCATGTATTTATGCACAGTTGGGTAGGCTTATAGCTATGTCCATCTTCATGAAACATTAGAACTTAATCAAGACTCCTCAGAAAGAAACACAGTGCCCGTTATTGAGTGCATGTACTTTAACTCTTACATAATGCCATCTCTTAGTGTGCAGTTTCCAAGTAGTGAAGGGTGTTGATGGACAAAAATAGTTCAACTGCAGTAAAAGTCTATTCACAATAATAATTTATATTGGAAATGAAATAGCCACCAAATCTGACTGTGGTATAAAGCCTTCAGTACTAGTGGGTCACACACTGGTCTTGTGTGAAGGTTCTGTAATAATACAATATGTAAATATGAATAGCTTTACTGTATGTTGGGCTTGAAACTGAAGTATTCTTCCTTAAAATTTGTTTGGTATTAGTGGCTACATGAAATAGTCAAAAGTGTAATGCATCCACTGCGAGGTTTATGAACTGTGTAGAACTAAACAGCCTCCTTCCCAATGTCATTCCAAGGTACAAAGGCAGACATTTTATTATTTTTAGAAAAGTTAGGCAGAAGATTACAGTAATAAATGATATTCCTCATAGGCAATGATCATTTATGTGCATTGTATGTCACTAATTATGAACAAATATCATGATACTCTTAACTCTTTATGGATGTATACGTGTGTCTGCAAGGAGGTGTTTCGTGGCTTTTTTTTCTTTTTTTGTGTTAATATTAGCATTCATCTGAGTTATCTTGCATCCTTTGGTATCATAAAAATACATTTTGTGTACATTATTATCCATATTCTAACCCTGTGCTCTATAAGCAACTCACAGTATATTACATCCTTTGGTATTATAGAAATAAATTTTGTATATTTTATCATCCATATTTTAACCTCTTGCTGGACAAGCAAGCCATAGCATAACTGATAACTGTCTGGTTAAACAACAATGCTTTGAAGGTCCATATAGTGGCAAACTCACAGTATACACAAAGAGACTTGATCTGTTACAAACATTCCTGAAATTGTTTTTCTTATGTATTTTGCCACTTTGAATATTCTTTCTACAGTTGAAGCTGTACATGTGAAAAAACACATGAAGAAAAAGAATAAACAGTAGTATAAAATGTATACTGTTTTGATTAATTGATCTCAAAATTATTTTTAACCATAGTGAAATAAAGTACAAACATGAATACTGGGAGAACATTTCATGTCATCTCACTTTATAAAGAATAGAATGGTTACAATGACTGGTGAAATATTCTCATACTTCTAAATCTGCTAATTATTTCTCTGTGAAATAGCAATAAACAACACAGGTGCATTGTAATGTCCTTAAGCTTTGTAATATATGCCTGTACAATGTAGTGATAAGGTTTTAAGTCCAAGGCTAAGACTAATATAGTCATCTGCTGATCCAACTGTTTAGCATACAAGACTAGTGAAATTTTCACCTTATACATTATAGTACTTGTGTGTATATAGAATGAGACAATGGAAAAGGGAAACCAGTCATTGTGCAATGTTGACTCTTTGGAGAATGGTTTTTGGAATATCTGTGTACATGACCACTGTGTAGTGGTTGAGGTACGTGTTTGTTTGATCCTTCAACCTTTTTTGCCAGATAATGTAGAAACATTGAAAATACATAACTTTTGTCAGTTTTGTGTGTTGTTTTCACTTTCTTACGTGCAGTGTAAATGCTGCATAGATTCGAAAAGTAACAATAGTAAGAGTAATAGCACTGAGGTAACTGAAATTTCATAACTGACTGGACGACAAAGTGGTGTAGCTTATGCTATCATAAGTGTGTATGGATCAACTTAAATATTTTTGAAGAAAAAGTATTTGTACTAGGGAGAGTCAAAAATGTAACCAGAAACTAGAAAGTAAGAAAGAAAATAAGAATGAGAAGCATTTGCTGGATTTTTTTGTATGAGGTGATTTAAAGGAAGTGAAACTGCCATTAGAGATACTTTTGGGAAAATACAGAAAATAAAAAGTAACATCAAGCTCTGTTTTTACTGAGAACAATTTTTATAATTTTTATGATTTGTAGACAAATTATTTTGAACTTCTTTTTAAGAGTTCTAGCTATTATTTTCTGTATTTGCATACTTGTATGGTATACATGAACTGTTCTCCACTGTAGATAAAAAAAGTACTGAAATTTTGGCCAAGTTCTCACTGTAAAAAAAAAGAAAAATATTCAACAGTAATCGGAAAAACACTTTTCCTCCAAACAAAATTACAAACATGTAACCATCATTTTAAAAATATCTTACTTCTGTGTTTAGGGGGGGGGGGGACTTTCATGTGTTTGATAACATATATTCTTTTTCATGTCTACTACATGTATGCTAATTAGAATAATGTTTTAACCCTTCGTTACAACGGAATAATGAAAAGCTCTGTTGTTCGCAGCTGGGTTAAACTGCCATCCAGCTGGAAAACTGAGTGCTTTTCATCAGTACTATATGTTGGGTGAGTCTACATTCAGACAATGGAAAGAGTTGTGTGCATATTTATATAATTCCAGTACTAGCACAAAGGACATTCAGTTTGTGAGTTTTCTGATGCAGTTTGCTTTTGTGATCATGGGGTACTGTTGTTGTGAATGCTAGAGAAACACAAGAGTAAGAAATGATTAGAAAGTTTTGGACAACCTGAAGGATGCTACATGTATATTTGCAGCTTATTTTGATTTAGACTTCTTATTTACGTGTTCCATGAACCATTTAAATGTGACAACATAATGACAAAGAATGAGTCATTTTCAGGCATATTTAACATCTGCATCTGGCATCTACATCTACATCGATACTTTACAATCCACCTTAAGGCATGTGGCGGAGGGTACCCCATACCTCTACTAGTCATTTCCTTCCTGTTTTACTCAGAAATAGAGTGAGGGAAAAGTGATTGTCTATACGCCTCTGTATTAGCCCTAATTTCTTATATCTTGTGTCTTTGTAGTCCTTACGCACAATATATGTTGGAGGCTACAGTGAGCTTTAAATGCCAGTTCTCCAAATTTTCTCAATATTGTTCCTGGAAAAGAACATGGACTTCCCTCCAGGGATTCCCATTTGAGTTGCTGAAGCATCTCTGTAACACTTACATGTTGTTCAAACCTACCAGTAAAAAATCTAGCAGCCCGCCTCTGAATTACCTCGATGTAATCCTTTAATTTGACCTGGTATGGATCCCAAACATTCAAGCATTACCCAAGAATAGGTTGTACTAGCATCCTATGTGTGGCCTCCTTTACAGATGAACCACACTTCCCTATAATTCTCCCAATAAACCGAAGTTGATCGTTCACCTTTCCTACCACAATCCTCGCATGCTTGTTCCATTTTATATCATTTTGCAACGTTATGCCCAGATATTTAAACAACATAACTATGTCAAGCAGAACACTACTGATGCTGTATCCAAACATTATGGGTTTGTTTTTCCTACTCATCTGCATTAGCTTACTTTTTTTACATTAGAGTTAGTTGCCATTCATCACACTAACTAGAAATTTTGTCTAAGTCATCTTGTATTCTCCTACAGTCACTCGACTTCAACACCTTACAATACACAACAGCATCATCAGCAAACAACCACAAATTGCTGCCCACCCTGTATGCCAAATCATTTATTTATAAAGAGAACACGAGTTGTCCTATCAAACTTCTCTGGGACACTCCTGATGATACCCTTGTCTCTTATGAACACTTGTCACCTAGGACAACATTCTGGAAGTCTTTGAGCCACTCACATACCTGTGAAACTATTCCATATATTCGTACCTTCTTTAACAGCCTGCAATGAGGCACCATGTCAAATGCTTTCTGGAAATCTAGAAATATGGTATCTGCCTGTTGCCCTTCATCCATAGCTCACAATATATCATCTGAGGAAAGTGCAAGATGAGTTTTGCACAAGCAATGCTTTCTAAAACCATGCTGATTTGTGGGCCTAAGCTTCTTGGTCTCAAGAAAATTTATTGTATTCAGACTGAGAATGTGTTCAAGGATTCTGCAGCAAACTGATGTTAGGGATATTTGTCTGTAAATTTGCAAGTCCATTCTTTTACCCCTCTTATATGCAGAAGTCACCTGCACTTTGTTTCCAATCTCTTGGGACTTTACACCATGTGAGAGATTCATGACAAATGCAAACTTAGTAAGGGGCCAATGCTATAGTGTGCTTTTTAAAAACTGGATTGGGATTACATCCAGACCTGGTGATTTATTTGTTTTTAACTTCTTCAGTTGTTTCTCTATGCCAGGGATGCTTATTATTATGTCATCCATTCAGGAGTCCGTTTCATAAAACAATGGTATATTTGTATGATTCTCCTGCATGAATGATTTCTTGAATGTAAAATTTAAATCTTCAGTTTTCGTTTTGCTATCTTCAACTGCCACACCACATAGGCCAACAAGTCACAAAGCTGTAGATCTACTTAGTGACTACTTTACATAAGACCAGAATTTTCTTGGTTTCTCTGCCAGATCTTTTACTAAGGTATGAGGATGGTAGTAGTTGTATGCTTCGTGCTTAGATCTTTTCACAGATGTACGAATCTCTACTAACCTTTACTTGTCATCATTTGCGCATTCTCTTTTGAACTCAGTGTGCAGCAGCCTCTGTTTCCTCAGTATTTTCTGAGTCTTGTTATCAAACCATTGTGGGTCTTTCCCATCCTTAATCCACTTACTAGGCACAGAATTCTCCAGACCATGATTTACAATCTGCCTGTAATTCCTCCACATCCATTTTAATGGAACTAAGTGATGTCAATTCACTGTATAAGTGAGATGCTAACAACAGCTTATCTGCTCTTTCTAGCAGAAACTCTTCCCTAACCTTCTTAACTGATTTATTGACTTTTGTAACCATGGTTGCTATAATGATATCATGATCGCTAATCCCCGTTTTTATACTGACATTGTCATAAGGTCCAGCCTATTTGTACCTACGAGGTGTGAGAAATTTACGTTGCATATGGGCTGCTAAGCTAGCTGCTCAAGACAGTTTTCAGAAAATGTTTTTAAAAGTACTTCACATGACAGACTGTCTGTAACCCCTGCAATAAATCCCTAGACATCCCAGTCTACACTCAGTAGGCTAAAGCCTTCTCCAACTAGTAATGCGTGATACGGGTATTTACATGCTACTGACCATAGATGTTCTTTGAATGACTCCTGGAACTATTCATATTTATGTATGGTTGCATACTGGCAATTTGTCAACAAATTTATGTAACAGTAGAAAATACACTAATGGAAATACTACTAAAATGAAACTCCAATATTTCCATAACCATGAATATTTTGATTAAAATTCAATGCTATGTGAGATTATTGTCAGTATATAAAAAGGTCACTCCTACAGATGAAAAATGGTGCATGTCTACAATTGCTGTTGTGTGTTTGCAACAGTAATGAAGCTTTTCAGGTGAAGATCACAACATAGCAAGGCAAGAGAACATGCACATGTAGCTTATCACTATCTTTCTAACTTTGAGAAACACTGTATCATTGACATGAGAGACATTGGAAAATCATACCAACATGTCGTAATGACTCCAGAACAAGTAGTAACAAGATGGACTCAGGACAACAGTATGCAAGAGGAGTGGGCGTGAGTCCTTCCCGAAGGACTACACCATGAGTAGAACATACGACTATTTGACTTGCTGTGACGAATAGATGGACAACAAATGGAATATGAGCTGAGCTGAGGCAGAGGTAGAATGTCACCACTTACTGTTGTGAACAGGTTGCTGGAAGCTGGGTTGAGATTCTGTCACCATAAACTGTTTACTAGTTCCACAATACCACAGATGGCAGAGAATTGCTTGGTGCAGTGCTGTACTGACACATGTAGTGGCATTCTGTAGTGTTCAGAAATGAGTCTTGCATCTGTTTGTGTCAGTCAGATTGGTGCCAGTGCATTCATAGATGACATGGTGAAAGACTGCAGGAAGCAGTGATTCTTTGATTTGTCATCCAAAGATCATGTGTGGGGTGTGATGATAAGAGATATAACTTCATACCAGCCTCCAGCCAGCAATATTCATCAACTGACACAGCATGTCTTTCAGGCATGGCAAGAAATTCCTCAAGGTAACATTCAGAGGTTGTTTGTTTTCATTCCAAAGTGAAAACGAGAGTGCGTTAGTGCCTCATACCAGTGGTTATGACGGACTTCTGAATGAAATGGGAGTTTAATCATTATATAGCCACTATATGATGATCATCTCCACAGTGTTTGATAGATATTAGACTGGTGCTTCATGATATAAAAATCTCTTTATTTTACAGGTCCATCTTGATCAAGATGGATCTGTAACATAAAGTGCCAAAAATATGATCACAGACTCATTTTCAGACTTTATGTCTCTATTTCTATTAGTGTATTTAGTTTAGTAATGAAAGAAAATGTGTAATGACTTTACATCACATAAGCTATGCTGCTATACCCTTCATTCTTTTTTTGCTATGATGGTTTGCTCAGCACAAACTTTTTCAGCTTGCTTTTGAATTTAGCTATGCTACCCTTAAAGCATTTTTGATAAAAAAAAGCTGATACCAGCATATTTCACTGTTTCCTAAACATCAATCAAATTTACTGAAAAGCAATGAGGATCATTTCAGTTTCTAGTTTTGTAGTTGCAGATACCATTATCCATCTAAAGTATAATGGCTTGTTTACAGTCAAATTCATGAGAGAATATCTACATTATACATATGATGCTGAAATCTTTAAATAGTTGTGTGCATCATATTTTAACTGAACACTGCATATTATTCTTGTTGTTGTTTTTGTTATTGTTGTTGCTGTGGTCTTAAGTCCAAAGACTGGTTTGATGCAGCTCTCCATGCTACTCTACCCTGTGCAAGCCTCTTCATCTCTGAATAACTACTGCAACCTACATCCTACTGAATCTGCTTGCTGGATTCATCTTTTGGTCTCCCTCAATGATTTTTACCTCCCCACTTTCCTCCAATATTAACTGCGGATCCCTTGATGTCTCAGAATGTGTCCTGCCAGTTGATCCCTTCTTTTAGTTAAGTTGTGCCACAAATTTTTCCCCCAAATTCTACTCAGTAGTTATGTGATCTATCCATCTAATCTTCAACATTTTCTCTAACACCACATTTCAAAAGCTTCTATTTACTTCTTGTCTAAACTGTTTAGTGCCCATGTTTCATTTTCATAAATGGCTCCTTTTCAGAAAAGATTTCCTAAAGCACTTAAATCTACATTTGATGTTAACAAATCTATCTTTTTCAGAAGCCCTTTTCTTGCCATTGCCAGTCTACATTTTATATCCTCCTTACTTCAGTCATCATCTGTTGTTTTACTGGCCAATAGCAAAAGTCATCTATTACTTTAAGTGTCTTATTTCCTAATCTAATACCCTCAGCATCACCTGATGTAATCTGACTTTATTCCGTTATCCTTGTTTTGCTTTTTTTGATGTTCATCTCATGTTCTTTCAGTACTCTGTCAATTCTGTTCATCTGCCCTTCTATGTCCTTTGCAGTCTCTGACAGAATTACATGTTGTTGACAAATCTCGAATTTTATTTCTTCTCCATGAACTTCAAGGCCTCCTCCATATTTTTTTTTAGTGTCTTTTATGCCTGCTCAGTCAACAGATTGAATAACATTTGAGATAGGCTACAACCCTGTTCTCACTCTCTTCTCAACCACTGCTTATCTTTTATGCCTCTAGACTTTTATAAATGCCATCTGGCTTCTGTACAAATTGTAGATAGCGTTGCACTCCCTGTATTTTAACCCTGCTACCTTCAGAGTTTCAAAGGGAGTATTCTGGTCAACCTTGTCAAAAGCTTTCTCTACGTCTAGAAATGCTATAAACATAGGTTTGCCTTTCCTTAACTTATCTCCTAAGATAAGTTGTGGTTTCAGTATTGCCTCATGTGTCCTTACATTTCCCCAAAATCCAAAGTGTTAATCCCCAAGGTTGGCTTCCACCAGATTTTCCATTCTTCTGTAAAGAATTTATGGTAGTATTTTGCAACCATGAGTTATTAGACTAGATTAAGTTAGGTTAATAATTGTTCCATATGTCATGAATATGACATTTTGTAATGATGTGGAATGTGTCAGTTTAACAAAAGGTTTCTTTAAATGCTGTAATTCAAAGTTTTTGTATTTTACTTGTAAGATTACATATTTATATCTGAAAATTCATCTATGGAGGTGAAGAGGTTGTCATTCAAAAATTCTTTTAATTTGTTTTTAAATGTTCATTGGCTAACTGTCAGACTTTTGATACTATTTGGTAAGTAAACAAAGATTTTTGTGGCAGCATAGTTCACCACTTCCTGTGCCAAAGTTATACTTAACCCAAAGTAGTGAAGATCAGCTTATCTCATAGTGTTGTAGCTATGCAAATGACTATTGCTTTTGAACTGGGATGGGTTATTAATAACAAATTTTGTAAGTGAATATATATGTTGCAAAGCTACCTTGAATGTTCCTAGTTCTTTAAATAAATGTCTGCAAGGTGATCTTGGGTGGGCTGCAGCTTTTATACTGATTACACACTTTTGTGCACTGAATACTTTTTCCAATAATGATGAATTACCCCAAAATATAATGCAATATGAAATCAATGAATGAAAATAGGCATTGCAAGCTAATTTACTTATATGTTTATTGGCAAAGTTTGCAGTAACCCTAAGAGCATAAGTAGCTGAGCTCGAAAGTTTCACTAGATCATCAATGTGTTTCTTCCAATTCAATCTTTCATCAGTGAATGCACCCAAAAATTTCGAATATTCAGCCTCAGCTAAAGACTTTTGTTCAAATTCAATATTTATTAACAGTGTTGTGCCATTTACTGCACAGAACTGTGTATACCATGTCTTATCAGAATTTAATGAGTCAATTTGCAGAGAACCACTTAATAATTTTCCGAAAGACATTATTTATAATTTCCTCAACTAATTTGTGTTCAGTAGGTGTGATTGCTATACTTGTATCATCAGCAAAAAGAACTAGTTTTGCATCCTCATGAATATAATGTGCCAAGTCATTAACATATATTAGGAACAGTGAGGTCCCAAGATTGAACCTTGCATAACCCCATTCTTGATACGTCCCCAGTTTGAGGAATCTGCTGATTTTTGCACATTACATCACCTGTTTACTTCAGCCTTCTGTACCCTTACAGTTAAATATGAATTAAAACATTTATGCACCGTCCCACTCATACCACTATAATTAATCTTATCTACAAGAATTCCATGATTACACAATCAAAAGCCTATGAGAGATCACAGAAAATCCCAATTGGTGATGTTCAGTTATTCAGAGCATTTAATATTTGATTAGTGAAAGCATATATAGCATTTTCTGTTGCAAAGCCATTCTAAAAACCAAATTGGCATTTTGTTAGTACTTTATTTTTACAAAAATGTGAGGCTACTCATGAATACATTACTTTTTCAAGAATTTTGGACAAAGATGTCAGAAGTGAGATTGGACAGTAGTTGTTGGCACCAGACCTATTCCCCTCTTAACAATAGCGTATTTCAGTCTGTCAGAAATAATGCTCAGTTTCAGTGAGCCCTTACATATGTGGCTGAGAATTTATCTGTTGGGAACAAGCTGATAGTACTTTGGTGGAGATACCATCTAGCTTTTACATTTGAGTGAATTTATTATTTTCCTAACTCCAGAAGGAAAAGGTGGGTAGAATTTTAACTTTATTTCCTTTTCTATACATAGTTTACCTTTTCTAATGAACATCTGGATTTTATTTTCTCCACAACATTTAAAAAATGCTTATTAAAATATTTTCAACCTCTGACTTTTTGTTCATAAACTGTTCATTCGATTTGATGGTAACCCAGTCTTTCTGTGCACCTGGCTGCTCTGTTTGCCTTTCAACAGCATTCCAAATTGTTTTAATTTTATTATCAGAATTACTAATCTCCGACATAATACACATCCTTCTGGAATTAGTAATAACTTTCCTTAATATAATACAGTAGTTTTTCTGATGTTTGACTGTTTCTTGGTCATTAGTCTTTCTTATTATTAGATAAATTTCCTTTTTCTGGTTACAAGATTTTTTATCCCATTACTAAGCCATGGTTTTCTACGTAGTTTCTTAGAATTGTATTTCACAGTTTCCTTAGGGAAACTGTTTTCAAAACTACTCACAAACATAATCATGAAATATGTTATATTTTAAATTAGCATCAGGTTCCTGGTACATCTCATCACAGTCAAACTGCTGCAAGTTGTTCTTAAAATTTGCAGTCATTAAATCATTAATTGATTATATCATTTTTGAGAACTGTTTTGCATTACTGCATGGAGCTATGTCATATACTGTAATTAGCTGTGCATCATGATCAGAATGTTTATGTGATTAAATTTATGTTGGTCTATGTAACTATTACCTATCAGCATACTATCCGAGTAGGAAAATCAGTAACTGACATGACGCTTTAACATACGTTTCTTCTACACAATTTTTTTCTGTTACTACTTTATATCTAAAAATTCATGTATTCAGTAGAAGGAGTTGTCATTCAGAAATTCTTTTAATTTGTTTTTAAGTGTTGGTTGGCTATCTGTCAGACTTTTAATGCTATTTGGCAAATGACCGAAGATTTCTGTGGCAGCACAATTCACCTCTTTCTGTGCCAAAGCCAGATTTAACCCAGAATAGTGAACATCATCTTTTCTTCTAATGTTGTAGCTATGCACTTTGCTGTTATTTTTGATTTGGAATGGGTTATTAATAACAAATTTCATAAGTGAATATATGTATTCCGAATGCACTGTGAATATCCTGAGTTCCTTAAATAAATGTCTGCAAGGTGATCTTGGAGGGGGTCCAGCTATTACTCTGATTACACACTTTTGTGCAATGAATACTTTTTCTCTTAATGAGGAATTACCCCAAAATATGATGCCATATGAAAGCAGTGAATGAAAATAGGCATAGTAGGCTAATTTACTGTATATTTGTCACCAAAATTTGCAATAATCCTAATAGCATAAGTAGCTGAACCTGACCATTTCAGCAGATCATCAATGTGTTTCTTCCAATTCAATTTCTCATCAATGCACACACCCAGAAATTTTGAATATTCTGTCTTAGCAACAGACTTCTGTTCACAGTCTATATTTATCAATGGTGTTATGCCATTTACTGTACAGAGTTGTAGGTAATGTGCTTTCTCAAAATTTTTGGAAAGACGTTATTTACACTTTCCTCAGCTGATTCTTGTTTATTGACTGTGATTACTATACCTGTATCATTAGCAAAAAGAACTAGCTTTGCATCTTCATGAATATAGAGTGGCAAGTCATAAATATATATTAAGAACAATAAGGGACCTAAGACTTAACCCTGTGGGACACCTTCCTTGCTACCTCTCCTGTTAGAGGTCTCTGCTGATTTTTGCAGACTATCTGTATTTTTAGAATGAAATTTTCACTCTACAGTGGAGTGTGCGATGATATGAAACTTCCTGGCGGATTAAAACTGTGTGCTGGACCGAGACTCGAACTCGGGACCTTTGCCTTTCGCGGGCAAGTGCTCTACCAACTGAGCTACCCAAGCACGACTCACGTCCCGTCCTCACAGCTTTAATTCCGCCAGTATCTAGTCTCCTAGCTTCCAAACTTCACAGAAGCTCTTCTGCGATCCTTGCAGAACTAGCACTCCTGGAAGAGATCCTTTCTTCCATTTCAGAGATTCTCATTTCCAGTCACAGCACCACAACAATGTGTCCTTTGTCAAAACTGGGTATATCAGTGGATTTCCCTGTTTGCAGCTGTTATCTTTGTTGTGACTGCCCATTTGTCTTTCTTCTGCTTACATTCTTTCCTTACTGCATCACATGCTCGCAACAACACCAGGAGACATTAAACCTCGTGGCGGGCCGTGGTCACAATGTTAGGGCTCTAGTGTATCATCACAAGCCCTTAAAATGAATGGGAGTGACAGGAGAGAAGGATAAGAATTCTCAATACCACACAATAGATGTACAGTTGCATAATCAATGGGTTGTGCAAATTTGCTATGGAACAATTTAAAGATATAGTTGACGATGAAAGAGCAAAAAATTACAAAGATTGACAGACAGAGTTAATTGTTCTGTACATCAAGTGGCACCTTCTGCTAAATTTGCAGGCTTGGAATACATGATAAAATCGATGGTATGAATAATAAATTTTCTGAAGCCACACACATTATTCCACGGTCAGTTGAAACAGTTTTCGATGGAAATGAACTGCGAGTAATGGAAAAATTATATACTACTGCAAACTATGTTGTTTAAGTCAAGGGGCATACCTGGAATGATTTTTTGACTTGAAACTTGCTATTGTTGAATTTATGGAGGAAGAAGGAGTGCAGGAACGAAAATTAGAACATAGAGAGTGAATTGCAGACCTTGTACTTTAAGTGGAGTGAACAGCACACTGCCCACATTTGACATTGCAAGATGAGAAACAACTAATTTATGATTTGATGGGGATGCATTTAAAAAGAAAATCACCTTTTTGAAGAGACAAATTCTGATAAGAAACACCGTCCATTGCCCTAAGCACACTGGTGTTAAAACAAGCACAAGGTTTGACGAATTCATTGTGGTCTTGAAAGAAATACAAGGATAGTTTTCCAAAGATTTTGAGGACAATGTTGATCTTACATTGTTTTTATAGCTATTTTCATGACCATTTGCTGTTTCAGCTGGAGGCACCCCTGTGCATGAGCAGAGGACATTGATTAACCTCCAATGTAATTGCCATTTAAGAGACAAATTCTTATAGGTTAAAACTGTCCAGCAGGTCTGAGCTATGTTTTTGGCCTCAGGAAGAGTTTCCACATCTCCATAATGTGGTTGCAAAGATGATAAAATGTTTCGATAAACAAGGCTTTGAAATAAGTCACAATGACATTTCAATCTGAGTGTGAAAGTTTGTGAAACTTCATGATGTCAGTATACCAACAGTATGTACCAGATAAATATTACATTACATCCTCAACATGCCAAAAGTAATTAAATAATATTCAAAATTTGTTTTGTTTTTGACCTGTGTTGTTGAGAAACATGGAATATAGAACTAAGTCATATGCAGTGTGACTGTATTGCCATTTATATGCAGTGCACCTTTGTTAATTTCCCCCTGCTCATGCTTTGATAGCAAGGTGTGGTGATGGGGGAAGTGTGCAGCCAAGCTGAACACTACGGCACTCATGCCAGAGGATGACTCGCATGCCGAAATCTTGGCCATCGCTGATTTAGGTGTTCATTTTCCTGCCTGCTGTCTGAGAGTGGAATGATCAAGAATATAACCCGTCTATCAATCACTTAATATATGTGGATGTAGATCGACACTACAATAGTATATGTTAAAATGTCTACTGGCTCTGCAGATGAAGAGACTGAAAAAAGTGTATGATGAGTTAAGAAAATTTATTCATATTAAAGACAAATACTTATAGTATCTATGTTGCTCTGTAATATTTATTTTACAGTTAGTTATGAACAAGGTTACAGCTTTCTTGACCATCCTTCATAACAAACAATAAAATTTATATTACCTTACTATGGAATGCCGATACTTGTATTTAAGTTTTTAATATGTCTGTGTTCGTCCATGTTATGACAGACTATACCAAAAAAATTACTCACATTATTACAGGAGACAAAAATGTAATTGTGATGGGGACTGGAAGTCAATCAAAGAAAAAGTAAGAAAGGAAAAATAGTAGGACAACAGGGACTGAGGTAAAGAAATGAAAGAAAGCAACAAGTAGAATTTTGGATACAGAAGCATTGAAACATTGCTAACACTTAGTTTAAGAAACATGAGGTAAAGTTGTCTATATGGAAGAAGTGTGGAGATAATGGACAGTTTCAGATCACTTATATGCTGTTCAAAAGACTTAGTGGTACATGTGTATCAATATCTGATATGTTAAATCTACTTTCATACAGGAGGCACCAGTGGTCTTATTGCATGCAATGAGATCTTTGCTTTCATTGTAGGCATCAGTTAAAATCAGTCACCATCTATTGGCTGTGTTATGCATTTCAGTACCGGTTAACCCCCCCTCACCCCTCAGAAGGAAGTGAGTACTGGGGTGTCATAGTTTTCTAGTGAGGTACACAGATGGCAGCTGTCATTTGTAGAAATTGTGTTCAATGAAGCACACACAATAACACATTTTAATGCAGTACAAGTTGCAAGGGCAGTCTTTTTGATCCCAAAAGGATGGACTTTCTATAATGTTGCTGCAAATGGCAATGCCTCTCCATGTGTCTTCAATAGGTTGTGGACCTGCTGCAGGGAGACAGGTCAGTACACAAGGCAGGTTGTACAAGGTTGCCAACACATGACAGCCCGACCTGAAGACCAATATGGGCCCATTTCTGCATTGTGGTATTGTGGTATTGTACGTATATCGCCAGACTACTGCAAGATGATCTCAGAAGAGCCACTGGAGCCACTGTGTCTGATCACACTGTAATGAACAGATTATGAGAAAGGACCTTATGGCCTAGACACCCTGTCTGAGTATCCCACTTAACATGACAACATCTTGCAGCTTGCCTTCAGTTCTGGCATCCCTATGTCAAATGTCAACTTTGTCACTGGCAAAATGTGTTATTTGCAGATAAATCCATCGACACAAGGTGATGGCTGTGTGCATGTGTGGCGGTCCATGGTGAGCAGTGCATGGCAAATGTTGTCAAGGAAATCAACAGATTTCTATGGTTCTGTGATGTGGGGATGCTTCAGTGATGATAGCCATACTGATTTTGTGGTTTTTCATGGTTGCCTATCACCAGGCAATACATCAAAAATTGCAGTTAGACCTTGTGGTGTCTGTTGTACACGGTTGGGCCCTTCTAATGCTCAGGCCAATGTGGTCGGTATCATCAGAAATGTTATGTGAAGCCAGGACATTGAAGTAGTGGAATGGTTGGCAGTCAGTCCCAACCTAAGACTCATCTTGGACACATGGAACATCCTTGTCAGATGTGTTCATGGTTGTCTTGATCCACAATACTCTCCAAGAACTCTCATGGGCTCTCACTGAAGAATTGGAATTGATATGACAGTGTGACCTTCACAGACTTATACAGAGCATGCCACATAGGTGGCAGGCAGTGATAAATGCACAAGGACAGAATGCACCATACTTAAGCTCTCAAAGTCCAATGAAAAGCACCCACAGTGATTGTTTTCCCTTTGTTTTCAGCACCTGTTGGATATTTCAGTTCTTTTTATATAAATGATCGAGAATGTAATGATGTTTTGTTGTGTACTGTACTAAATTTGTGAAAGATGAAGGAATAATCTGGTCACATACCCAGTTGTCAATTATTGCTCAATGTAGTATGGCAGTCGTCCAATGTCATTTTCTCCTAATTCATTTGAGCAGTGTATAATGAGTACACACAGATTTTTGAAAGCATATTTTAAACTGCAAAACATTTCCACTGGTCCACTGGCAAATGTTGACTCTGACAGTTATTAACTGTGTAGTAAGACAAAAGAAATTGCAGAAAAGTAGGAATTTATAGAGATGGGACCTGGATAATTTGATAAACTCACCGGTTCTGGAGAGATTCAAATGGAGTATTAGGCAACGATTGACTGGAATTGGGGAAAGGAAAACAGCAGAACCTGAATGAGGAACTTTGAGAAATGAAATAATGAAGGCAGCAGAACATCGAGTTGGGGGGGGGGGGGGGGGGGGGGGGGAAAGACCTACTGTGTTATGTCATGTCTACATCTCATCTAAATCTACATCATACTCTGCAAGCCACATGACAGTTTGTGGTGGGGGGTACTTCTGGTAGCATTAACTGATGCCCCCTTCCATGTCCCACTCACAAATGATGCATGGTAAGAATGATTTTTGGTAATATGTGGTTTCACTTGAGTGACTTATTCTATAAAAGTGGTAGTCTTGCACTTTACTTTTGCACAAGTATTATATGAGTGGGTTTGAGGCTGTTGCATCATGTGTGGAACTGTTTTATTTATGATTCACACTGCCTCTACCTCGTTATTCACTTGTGACTGCAATATCTATAGCTCAAATTAATTCTCACATCTTCCAATGGTTTTTTTGGCAGAGTGGGCTTGATTCTTTGTATCTTACAATCTGGATAACTGGCCAAGTCTTGCTCGAACATAATTGGCATTTAACTTCTAAGCAAATACATTGGCACACATGCAGGGAAGCAGTGGAAGACAAGGTGGAAACAAATCTAAAAAGAAAGCTATCTTAAAGCAACTACAATAAAGTCAATTTGGCATGTTTTTTGCTCAAAGAAAAATCTCACTATGTTGGCAGAAGACAAGGATGGTGAATTATTTTGTATGCTTTCAGTTCCCCATGTCTTATGGAATTATTTCAATAGGGAAATTTTACTACAGTAAATAAAATATTTATCCAACAAATTATAAAGATATTGGGTGAAGCAGATAACCATGTGTCCTCCAAATGTCTCTTTAAATGTCTTTGAATCCTGAAGAGGCATATATGCAGATACAGCATGTTATTATTTTACAAATATCCATGTTGTCACTTATAATATTAAACTAGGAAGAGGAGATAAACAACAGCTATTGCAAATAATTGAGAAATGTACAGTTTGTTTCAAACTAGCAGCTTTCCTATGAACTTTACTTTAAGCTAGGAATAGGAGGTAAACAATAGCTATTGCAAATAATTGAAAAAGGTGCACCTTGTTTCAAATTAGCAGATTTCCTATTAATTTTATTTTGTTAAATTTAACTTGTGTAAGTACCAAACATAATACAGAATAGCTTAGTGATAATTTATTGTCATACAGAGTACGGAATTGCTTTCTAACCAGCTGCCTCTTTTTTTAATGTATACATATTGTACTGGTCAGATGAGGGAGTGGGTGTTCAAGATGAACATTTGAAATGAGATCATATGAACTAGGGAAATACATGGTCTCCTACTTTTCTTGAGAGGTATACAAAAACGCACATCTAGGGAAGGTGAGCAGGTCTTTTGTGACTAGGGAGACCCATCATGGTTAAGCTATGATGGACAGGTATGATTAGGAGGAGACATCACAGCCAGGTTACAACCAACAGAAGTCAGGTGTGGATGATGGATGTGTATTGTCAGGTCAGAGGCTGCAGGCAGAGAGTATGATCCTATCTGTGGCCAAGACTCTGCTGTCACCCCCTGCAATCTAACGTGACTATCTTCCCCTACTCTGGGTTGGTGCCTGTAGGTGATACTTGTAGAGCATCTCTAGCTGGCAGTTTTTATCCAGGTTGAATCACCTGAAGCCTGTAACATTACCCAATTCTTTCGTGCAAGTCGTGGGAACAGTCCCGTGAGTGTATGCCTACTTTGAATGTAAGAGAAACAAAATTTAATAATTTAAAAATCCGTTAAAACACTCCCATAATCCTCCAGACAGGTGGACAGCTGCGCAATCCTTCCCCTTTTGCATGTAGCAGATAGAATAATATTTTTCTTTTACTGGAATGAGAAGCATGACAGAACACTAAAATATTAGTTTCAGTATGAAAATGGCAATGTACTGCTGAAGGCAGTACACTGTAAGGTTTTATTCTATGACAGAGCCAGCAGGCATTATGATTCCAACAAACTAATTCCTGTTAAGAAAGTTAGATTTGTTTAGTACATAATATCAAAACTATACGTTGCCTACATACAGTGAGAAAGCTTTATATCAACTGTGTTGTATGTACTGTGTTATACAGGGTGAGTCAGTCCATGATGGTGTTACAGACTTTAAAGGATGATGGAGAAGGGTAAAATGTACAATATCTGATCAAAAGTATCCAGATACTTGATTGAAAATGACTTACAAGTTTGTGACACCCTCCATCGGTAATGCTGGAATTCAATATGGCGTTGGCCCACCCTTATCCTTGATTACAGCTTCCAGTCTCACAGGCATATGTTCAATCAGATGCTGGAAGGTTTCTTGGGGACTGGTAGCCCATTCTTCACAGACAACTGCACTGAGGAGAGGTATCGATGTCGGTCGGTGAGGCCTGGTACGAAGCCAGCGTTCCAAAACATTCTAAAGGTGTTCTATAGGATTCAGGTCATGACTCTGTGCAGTTGGCCGCAGTAGCCAAGCGGTTCTAGGTGCTTCAGTCTGGAACCGTGCAACTGCTACGGTCGCAGGTCCGAATCCTGCCTCGGGCATGGATGTGTGTGGTGTCCATAGGTTTGTTAGGTTTAAGTAGTTCTAAGTTATAGGGGACTTATGACCTCAGATGTTAAGTCCCATAGTGCTCAGAGCCATTTGAACCATTTGATTCTGTGCAGGCCAGTCCATTACATGGATGTTATTGTCATGTAACCACTGCACCACAGGCCGTGAATTATGAGCAGGTGCTTGATTGTGTTGAAAGATACCTTCACCATCCCCGAATTGCTCTTCAAAAGTGGGAAGCAAGAAGGTGTTTAAAACATCAATGTAGGCCTGTGCTGTGATAGTGCCACACAAAACAACAAGGGGTGCAAGCTCCTCCATGAGAAACATGACCACACCATACACTGCTACCTCCGAATTTTACTGTTGCCACAATACAAGTTGGCAGATGAATTTCACTGGGCATTTTCCATACCCACACCCTGCCATTGGATCGCCACATTGTTTACCATGATTCATCACTGCACACAACGTTTTTCCACTGTTCAATTGTCCAATGTTTATGCTCCTTACACCAAGTGAGGCATCATTTGCAATTTTCCTGATGAACCCAGTCTGAGGAAAGGAATTCTTATTACTCTTTCCACCCCCTACAAGTCCGCTGCTGCCCTGGATAGTTTATCTCACTTACATTATAGATTTTGCTATACTTACACCTAAGAAACACAAAAACATAAATCTCTTAGCTCCCAGGCCTTAATGCATACAGAATTCCTCTCATTGGTTAGTCCATAAACTCCTGCTCACTCCTCTGCCCCTTCTTTTTTTCGTTTTTCTTTTTTCCAGTCCCATGACTCCTGGAATAACCTCCAGACTCCCCCAAAATACTTTCAAATATCCCACATATACATTCATCATCCTTGTTGACAACTGCATCTTGATGTTCAGAAGTTTCTTCCCCTTCCCCTTCGGAATATAGGAAGTCAGCAACATTACCCATACCCTATTTCAAATGTCCCTAATCGCTCTTTCAAACTCTTTAACAGCTTCTCTGTCTTATCCTTCTTGGCTTATAACAACATGTCGAACAGTGACAGCATATTACAACCACATACCACCTCATATGGTGACAATCCTGCATTCGTGTGCTGCTTCAGGTTGTACACTGAGGCCACATACCTTAAACAGGTATCCCAACCGCTATGCTGTGCGTCCACATAGTCTCCTAAAGTCTTCCCTATAGGTCTATGAACCCATTCCATTCTTCTATTAGCTTGAGAACGTAGAAGACTAGTTCTCAATTTCTTCACATATGACCGGTGACACAATTCTTTGAACAAATCTGATGTAAAGTTGGTTCCCTGATCTGTCACTATCATCTCATGTACCCTGAATTTCTGTATACAATTGTTTACTAGTGCTTCTGCCACTATTCCTACCTGTTGGTTGGGTGTCGCGACTCTTACCATATATCTTATACAATGGTCTATAATCGTGAGTATATATTTGTTTGCAGCAGTGTTTCGTAGAAAAGACTTAAGACATCAGTCCCAAGCAACTGAAATAATGCTAATGCTTCAGGTAAGCTCAGCAGTGGTAGGTCTGCTCTTCTTTGGCACAAATCCACTCTCTGTGCACACTGTATGCAGTTCTGCACACATTGGTCTATGTCTGCCTTCCTATTCCTCGACACCAGTACCCCTCTGCTACTCTCCCTTGGTAGACCTACATCTCCCATGACTCCCTAACATGTGATCATGCATCTCCTTCAATAGTATCTTTCTGAAAATCGCTGGTACCAACATTCATAGTGCCCACTCAGTTTCTCTGCACAGCAGCCCATCCTGCACACAAAACTGCGACTGTGTATGAAGCTGTTTACGTTCACTATACATCTTCTGTGCTCTCTACCATTCCTTAAGCTCATTACCTCGTATTTCTGGTACTGCTACTTTCCTGCTCAATCCATCTGCGTGCTTGTGTTTTCTTTCTGGGCTTATGTATGACCTCAACATCAAATTCATTCAACTGTACTCCCCATCATGTCAACGTGATAGACAGAGTCTTCACCCCCGAAACCATTTCAATGCTGCATGATCCATTATCACCCAAAACTTCTCTCCATAGAGAGTAAACTTGAAGTAAGGCCATAAATAAGGCTCAACATTTACTTTATCATCACAGAGCAATTCTTCTCCACTGAGTTCATCTGCCTTCAAGCACACTCTCAACTGCTGCTCTGCACGCAATTAAGTGCATGGTAGGACACGTCACACGACAGAATGAATTCCTTGTTGAAGTTTGAAAAAAGTAAGACTGGGCTCACTATCAAAGCTTCCTTCAGTTTACCAAAAGCACGCTGACAGTTCTCCAGCCATACAAACTATGAAACTTCCTTCAGCAATTGTGTTAATGGTCTGCCAGTATCCACAAATCCTTCTACAAACCTTCTATAGCAAATCACGACACCAAGGAATGATTTCAATTCCTTCACCGATTCAGGTACAAGAAATTCATACACAGCTTTAAGTATCTTAGGTCCATATTAAGCGGCCTTAGGTCCATAGTACTCCCATCCTTAATAATTATGTGACCAAAGTATGCCAGCTCTTCCAACATAAAATTACACTGCTCTGTACTCAATGTTAAACCTGCAGCCATTAATCTCAGGAACACATCTGTTAATTGTTGTATGTGCTGCTCCATGTCACTTACAAATATGGTTATATCATCAAGACACACCATGCACTGATGTGATTTTAAACTTCTGAGAGCCCTCTCCAACAACCACTGAAATGGCGCAGGTGTGGACATCCTCCTGAGTTGATCATGTTCTTTCAGAGAGGAAAATGTTGTTTCTGGTTGGTCATCTGGAGACACTTCTAGCAAATGGTAGCCACTTCTTAAGCCCATCATTGGAAAATACTTGCTCTGGCCTACATAGTCTATGGTTGTCATAATACTCAGCAAAGAATAGGCATCTGTCACAGTCTTGGAATTTAGGTGTCGATAATTGCAACAAAACCTGTATTTTCGTGCCTTATTTGTACACAGATTTTTTGGCCATGACTAAAATTCTGCCCCCACCTCCCACCCCAGAGGTTATTACTTTCCTCAATAACCCCATCCTTCAGCAGCTGCTGATCGATGAATTTCTTCAGAATTGGCTGCAAGTACCTCAATACCCTATATGGTTTGCAGTAAGCCAGTGATGCATACATGATGTTTGGTGATCGTCTATTGGTGATACTCCTTGTGTATCACTCATTCATATCAAGTCTGTCCACATTAGCAGTTAACAGGCCCTTTGTTAACCTTAAACCCTCAGTGCTGAAATTACCCACAAGCACAGGTAACATTCTCCGTCCCCCCTCCCCCTTTACCTCTTGTACATGTACAATGCCTCTTTTCGCTAAGCAATATGCCTGAGCAAGTACTTAATTTACTTCCAACAGTTCCACCACACACAACACCCCTACAGATAAGTTAGACTTAACATTAACCCAAAGAAATTTCTGGTTTCCTTAAGCACACAATGATGTGAACAGAACTTTAGTGCAACTGCTCATGGTTTAAGTGGTTTTCTGTACTTGACAGACTCCCCTTGCAACATCATTACACTGGCAACAATTTCACCAAACTCAAATAATTTTTATGCCAAGCTCCACCATGCATTGCCAAAGGTTGATTTTGGCACAATGCTGATGCAAGATTTCCAACCCAAGAATTATGTCATAGACCTCAGTTATGTGTGGAACAATTTCCACATATTGTCTGAACCAAAATATACCCAGGGAAAAAATCTATGTCCACTAATCCAAATGGTGTGACATATTTATCCACTACTCCACGCAATCTATACAGTGGTGTGTTCCATGCTTATGTTACATCGGTTATCCACTGATACCTTTCAAGTAACCCCCTTTTAAATTCTTCAAATGTTTCAGTTTCTTTGAGAGCCTCCATAAATCCAGCATAAGCTTTTGCTTCTCCAGTTAATCTTAATTTTGTTACCCTCAGACCATCTTTCAATCTCTGTAAAACTCCAAAAATCTTCCACAAACACTTGTACATCCTCAGTTGATGTAACAGAGAAAGGAGCATCTAAACTCACAGCTCACAAATCTATACTTCACCATGGCAATCACACTTCTAATAGACCATGTAACTCCCTGTTCACTGCTGTTAATTGTACTACACATTCCAATAATGTATGAACTGACTTTGGCTCTGAAACTCCTTGTGTCCCTGACTCTGCCAAAGTCTGCCCTTCACGGTACTCATTTTGGAACAGCCAACAATTACAAAACATAAAAAATAAAACACATTAACTCAATTCTTACATCTGATCATCAGCCATTTTGATTCCCAGCACTGTCTGGCCTTATACTTGTAACACTTAAACATGAAACACACTACATAGTAAAGCTTCTTTTCCATGACAAAGACACTTTGAAAACAACACTTAAATTTCTTGACTCACCAAACTCTGTGCTGTAGGTTGTGATATCGCACTCAAACTGTGATGCCAGTACTCTGGCATCAGCCATAAATGAGTTGATGGAGATAGATTGGGGGAACTAAAGAACCTGTAATTCCAAATGCTTTATTTTGGCCCCCCACGGTTGCTCGATACTGGAAGTGGCAGCTTGGCAGCAGCATTCAGTGTGGCCTCCTGTGTGTTTTCAACCAGCAATATTGACAAGAGTGCAATGTCAGTGGGACAGTGGCCTGCGACGCAACTGGTTCCGTAACTGACAACTCCATCTTCAGGCAGCCTCACCTAGCAGTGACCACATGCACTGTCATGTGGCTCACACAACCCACACTGTCTAGAAGGCAGTAGGCCAGTGGCGTCAAGGCAGTGACCCACTGTCCTTGAGTCAAATGCTGGTGAGCTGCTTTCCTGGGCTGGTGTTGGCCCATTGTGACAGCGTCTCCAGGTCCCATGGTCTCAGGGCAGACTACCATGACAAAGAGTCGAATTATGGTTCATGAATAGCATTACAGATGGCAGCTAAGTGACACAGCTCCATGCTGATAGAGGTACTAGCAGAAGTAACTTAAGTGTAAATGGCTAGGTATTTGTACCCTTCCAAACTGCACTTGTTTGGTCATTGTTATACCTTGTGGCACATATACTAAATGTTTTTGTGGCCACTGATGTGGCCGCTCCATATTTAGCAATTATGTACAACCGCTCACTCACAGAAAGATCCGTACCTAAGACTGGAGAATAGCTCTAGTCACACCAATACCCAAAAAGGGAACTATGAGTGATCAGTTGAATTACAGGCCCATATCACTAACGTCAATTTGCAGTAGGGTTTTGGAACACATACTGTATTCGAACATTATGAAGTACCTCGAAGGAAACGATTTATTGACATGTAGTCAGCATGGATTCAGAAAATATCTTTCTTGTGAAACACAACTAGCTCTTTATACTCATGAAGTAATGAGTGCTATCGACAGGGGATGTCAAATTGATTCCATATTTTTAGGCTTCCAGAAGGCTTTTGACACAATTCCTCACGAGTGTCTTCTAACCAAACTGAGTGCCTATCGAATATCGCCTCAGTTGTGCGTCTAGATTCGTGATTTCCTGTCAGAAAGGTCACACAGTTCATAGTAATACACGGAAAGTCATCGAGTAAAACATAAATAACATCTGGCGTTCCCCAAGTAAGTGTTATAGGCCCTCTGTTGTTCCTGATCTATGTTAACGACACAGGAGACAATCTTAGTAGCCATTTTAGATTGTTTGCAGGTGATGCTGTCATTTACGGTCTTGTAAAGTCATCAGATGACAGATAAGATATCTGTCTAGTGCGAAAAGTGGCAATTGATCCTGAATAAATAAAAGTGTGAAGTTATTCATATGAGTACTAAAAGAAATCCGTTAAATTTCGATTACGTGATAAGTCACACAAATCTGAAGGCTGTAAATTCAAATAAATAATAGTAGTAGAGCTACCTTCGTACAGACTCACTCTCCATTGTTGCCAGATGTATCCAAGATCGCGGCTGTGACGTCATCCAAGATGGCGGATTTGATGGGAAAATAGGTCAATTGGGCTACCTCCACTAACCTAACCGTCCTCCCCTCCCCTTCCCCAGAAAAATGGCGGGAAGTTCAAATTCCAACAGGGTAATGCATCACACTACGGTTATTTCTACTAACCTAAGAAAATCACGGGAAGATAGGTCACTTAGGCTACCTCCACTAACCTAAGTTATCTGACCGCCACCTCTTCCTAGGAATTGGTGGGAAGTTTGAATTTTGGAGGGAAGTTAGGTCAATTGGGCTATCTCTAGTAACCTAAGAAAATGACGGGAATGAAAGGGCAATCCTGCTAACCTAAGTCACCCAACTCCACCTAGTCATAGGAACTGGCAGGGAGTTGACTCAACCTGTGCTGGACATAAGTCTTTATTATTTTGCATGCACTATTTATTTAAACAATTTGATGCAGTACAGCCATCCAGTGTGTTCTCCACAGGGTCCAGACTCCAACTGACCTAGTACACAGTACCACCACCAGAGGGCTCTGTCGTCCATTCTCTGACATAATCCAAGATGATCGCTGCGACATCAGACGATGACGCGAGTACAGTTACCCAAGATGGCGGGAAACAGAGTGTTCACCATGAGGTCTGAGCCTAGTACACAGTACTGCCACCAGAGGGCACTGTCATCTGTTCTGTTACGTAATCAAAGATGGCGGCGATGACGTCAGCTGATGACATACCTACCGTTATCCAAGATGGTGGCAAACAGTGTGTTCACCATGAGGTCCGGGTCTAGTACACAGTACCATCAACAGAGTGCACTGATGTCCATTCCGTGACATAATCCAAGATGGCCACAGCGACGTCAGCTGATGACGTGAGTACCGTTACCAATATGGCGGCAGTCAGTGTATTCACCATGAGGTCTGGACCTAGTACACAGTACTGTCTCCAGAGAGCGATGTCGTCCATTCCGTGATGTAATCCAAGATACTGGGGTAAATGGCAGGAAACAGTGTGGTTGCCATGGGGTCTGGAGTCCAACTAACCTAGTACACAGTACTACGACCAGTGGGTGCTGTCATCCATTCTGTGATGTAACCCAAGATCGCGGTCTGGGGTGGGGGAAAATGGCGGGAAAATGACTCTGCCTGCACTGGATACGAGTCCTTATTTTGCAGGCAATGTCTCCACCATGAGATCTAGACTCCAACTGACCTAGTACACAGTACAACCAGCAGAAGATGCTGTCACCCCTCCTGTGATGTAATCCAAGAGGGTGGTCTGGAGGGAGAAAATTTAGCGAAAATGACTCAGCCTGCAGCCAGTTGCTGGAGATAGTAAGGAAGGAGTGTACTTTATTTATTTTGAAACAATTTGTTTAGGGATGGCGTATATCTATCACACTGATACAAGACATATGCTTGGGGTCACGCCACACAGCCCACAGACCTATAAACTACTCCTAAATAACGCTCTGCGGACAATTAACAACTCCTAATTTACCGAAATAATTTCAGTACAGAGATGCAGACTCCTCCTAAATAATGTAGTACACTGATGTGTAGACACACTCAGTACTCGTAAACTCTCCAAATAATGTATAGCACAGCCTACAGACATGCTTGCAAAATAATGCAACAGACACGCAAACGATATATGCAGACACCGCCCGCCGCCCCCTGTCCATTTGACCGCACAGGAGGCTACCATAGACGCTCCCGGAAGCCGGGATGCACTGACACCCCCCGGGAAGTGACACACAGATGCCTGTTCAGGTCCCACTCACATGAGGTAGCGACATCCCTTTCATACTTGCACCCTGAGAAATTCCTCTGGAAATATGTGTTCACCTAGGCACCATTGCTGACACGACTGGATGGGAGCAAACACCTATTTACAGACAGCAGATGCTCCAAGCTGCGATGCGTGCGCATGTGTTTGCCACAGCTGGCGTGACCCCTCCCTCTACCTGCAGTCCCGCGAAGAGGTAATTGCCAAGTGACGCTGCAGATATCCGTTCCAGAATACCACAAGCTGCTTTCTACCTTGTGATTTTAAGAAACCATGCGTGACATGTGGCTGATGAATTTCTTTACGTAGCTGCATACCATCGCAAGCGCATCTAGCAATGTTCTCAATGTTATACTGAAGCCACATGGCTATCTAAAATAATAACCAAGTCCAACTCTAGTGAACTGCATAGTGTCCCAGAAATACTTAACGTGCACTTTTGTAGGAGTTTTCATGATGTCTCAGCTTGTATGCACGGAAATTCTTGCCCCAACAGAACCTGTTTACGAAACTAGTGCAGAATAACATCGAATACAGTCTTCTTAGTGGTCCTAACGTGGCATCCCGTTCATCATGTGTTACCCCTCCTGCTTTCAACATACACAAACGTTCACACTGCTTGGTAGAGACTCCTATATCCCAGCACAAAGGATGTCTTGTGAAAGAATGGAGTATTATGATTGGCTCTTATCGAATTTACCAGCCAAATTACTGATGCAGTTGGTGTGGAAGCACCATCTGCCTTTTCTCTTTCTTTCTGCAGATGAGACTTTGAGACGAAAAAAATATTTTACACTGATCGCCATACTGCACCGACAACAAACCCTCACAATGTGCCTTACATATTGTCAAATACAGAAAGACTCTTACTCAATTACACTGCACTCCCACTGAGGACAGGAGCTCGAATATTAAAGTGTGAAACCGATCTAAAATCCAGCAATATGTCACCACGTATCATGTCGATGTAGTAAACATACAATTCGTATCCTACATCATACAAAAATAGCCCCTTTTACATCATTTGTACATATACTGCGAAGACAGACAGCACCATAGATATACTCGTGGCACTAGATAGTTCTCTGCGAGGTTGGCAGTCATCCACTCCCGACGTCTGACAAGAGCGCCCTCAATGGGCCAAAATCACTCTCAGAACTGTTCTGTAAATTCAGGCACGTGCTCCCTCAACACAAACGCGTTATTGGTTCTGGTCCGGACCTGATTCCCTGCTTGCTTTTTTCGACACCCCTCTCCAGACTTGGGGATTACAAGAACAAATATATTTTCATATGGTTCGCACACAGCAGTATCCTCCCGATCGCTCAAGCAACGTAATTCCGAGGATGCAGACTGGGAATTATTTCTCAACAAACCCGAAATTTTAGCTAGGTGGAGTGTGCTCTAGACCACTGAGTAACTAGAAACTTATCCCATCTGTAAAGACCTTTTACAGGAGAACTCAAAGCAAATAGAGGATATAGATATTTCCACTCTCGAATACCAATGTCAGTGATGTAACACATTCCAAATCATCCTTATAATTTACAAGGTCAACTAAGGTGGTTTTCATCTCTAGAGAGCCGGCAAACGTGTCTTCCACATTTTAGACACACACGCCACAATTGATATTCTCTCAGCTAAATAAAGACAGGAAATGTGAAGGAACAGTCAACCAAACAATTTACGTGGGAGGGAATAACAGTCCAGTGCAAATGCATCTTTATATTCAATCTTCTCAAATTTCCACTTGATCAAGATAGCCATCCAACACATACTAAGTATTAGTTCGCTATTCGATGGTCTAGAACCACACGGTTAATTCAGCTACATTCCTACACTCCAACAGGCCTCTCCATTCTGACAGCTCCTACCGTTAATGGGAAACGTGAATTATTCCCACCACAGGCCACATAGACATGGAATCATCCTTCGAATGCTAACTTGGGTCTACCACTGGTCCTGGAAGCTATTCACGACACATGCATATACACAGACATACAGAAAACAGAGCAAATGCTCTCCAAATGTGGACGTGACTGGACACAATCGAGTTTAGTGCTACACTACAACTCCCGATCTGCGCATGTGGGCTAGGTATTGGCAGCTGTGCTATATTTATAAGCAATTTTAGAACACAGAACGAGAGGTTATGTCATGATCGCATGGATAGAACTGATATAGAAAAATCGATAGAATTGCGATAAATGACCGGCAAATAGCTATAAATTGACCGAGTATACACCAAAATGTGGGGAACTTGAAGTACTTGCATATCTTTTGGTTTGCGCAGAACAATAAGTACGTGCTGCGGCAGCAAGAGGAATCCAAGAAAACGCTGACATGGAAGCGAAGGGAATTCGGGAAGTAGTCGGTATTTTCTCCTTTGAGGCAGTATTATACTGTATGTCTGTTGAGGTATCAGTGATACATGCGAGTTGACTATTGCATTTGATACGTTTCAGGAAGGCTTGGAACCATCCGCCTCTTAACTTACATGCATCTGCGTTAAAAGATAATGGAGAGTGGATGGGATGGAGCTGTAAAAAAGTACGATTTAATGGTAGACTGATGATGCATTCTAGAGAAGTGTGAAGTTCCTACAGGTCAATTTTTTCTCTGTTCTGGCAGGATGCATCAGTCACGTGACATAGCATTCTTTCGACTCGTATACAGCCGCATGTTCTGTATGTGGTTTAAAGCATTGTCTATTTACAATCGTTAATGGTAAACCTGTCGGTTATCAGAGGTCTTACATCTCATGTGTGATGAAATGTGGCACATTCCTCTAAACGACCTATGATTTATGTGATGTACTCCATCCCCCTGTCGCATCTTGGGTGTAAAGTAAAGACTTCAGCTTCATAACTAACTTGGCGGTAGGTGCTTGTGAGGTGCTGCTAACCCCGTGTATAAATTTGCCTGACAGATGTGCTGTTTACATAGTTAGTAATAGAGTTATTTGTAAATTTCACTTGTCGGGCACTGCTGCTATGCGTTTAACTGTTTTCTTGTAAGGGTTACTAACAATCATTTTATGTAGGGCTGATGCAGGCATAGTATAATTTCCGAACCGTGATCGGATGTGAACGGTGGGTGCTATACATATCCAGAAAGTTATATTGTACTTGTTTCACACAGAGCCAATGTTTTAAGGAAGTAGTTTTTTCGTTTTACAGTTCGATAACATAGTTTATTGTAGAGGAACTGGGAAGAAGGATGTATGTCATCTGCTTGAAATATATTTCTTACATTGGAATATTAACTAGCATTATAGCCCGTTTTAAGTGCGGGACGTTGTATCCTTAGGAGTGTGTGTGTTAATGTTCTCTCTAACCAATACCTTCCAGGTACCGAGCCTAGACTCTAGAACAGTATTTTATAGTTGATAGCTTGGTTAATTTACACAAAATTTCCTCAAACTCCACCCATCTGGAGCTCCATCGCGCATAAAAATAATTCTTTTCTTGTTTTTCTTAACCGTCTGCTATTACATCATGACAATTTCAAATCTGTTACTGTACATAGATGAGGAATGGTAAACTCCTCGATGTGGGTGTATCTCGATAAATCTTGTGCACTTGGATGGGTGAGGACTCAGAAAGCTCCATTCATTAACCAAACGTGGAGTGTAGTGCTCTACTTCTGGTCGGTTGCAGATTAATTCGGTAATGGTGCTGCAGGGCGGGTTGCTCAATGACAGTGTGATGAGGGTCTTTCACTCTCTAATTTTACCCTAAGACAGCGAGAATGCTCTCTGACTCTCATAAGCAGAGCAATAGTACGATCTATTGCTCTGCTTATGAGAGTCAGAGAGCACTATGCTCGAGGTGTTAGAAATATGTAGAGCACTGTCTGAAATACCGGGTGATCAAAAAGCCAGTATAAATTTGAAAATTGAATAAATCATGGAATAATATAGATAGAGAGGTACAAATTGACACACATTCTTGGAATGACATGGGGGTTTTATTAGAACCAAAAAAATACAAAAATTCAAAAAATGTCCGACAGATGGCGCTTCATCTGATCAGAATAGCAATAATTAGCATAACAAAGTAAGACAAAGCAAAGATGATGTTCTTTACAGGAAATGCTCAATATGTCCACCATCATTCCTCAACAATAGCTGTAGTCGAGGAATAATGTTGTGAACAGCACTGTAAAGCATGTTCGGAGTTATGGTGAGGCATTGGCGTCAGATGTTGTCTTTCAGCATCCCTAGAGATGTCAGTCGATCACGATACACTTGCGACTTCAGGTAACCCCTAAAGCCAATAATCGCATGGATTGAGGTCTGGGGACCTGGGAGGCCAAGCATGACAAAAGTGGCGGCTGAGCATACGATCATCACCAAACGACGCGCGCAAGAGATCTTTCACGTATCTAACAATATGGGGTGGAGCGCCATCCTGCATAGACATCGTACGTTCCAGCAGGTGTTTATCAGCCAGGCTCGGGATGATGCGATTCTGTAACATATCAGCGTACCTCTCACCCGTCATTGTAGCAGTTACAAAACCAGAATCACGCATTTCCTCGAAGAAAATGCCCCGATATCGGTAGATGTGGTAAAGCCAGCCCATACCGTGACTTTCTCGTCGTGCAGTGGAGTTTCCACGACAGTTCTAGGATTTTCAGTAGCCCAAATTCAGCGCTTGTGGGCGTTGACAGACCCTCGGAGCATGAAATGAGCTTCGTCGGTCCACAACACGTTCCTCAACCAATCGTCATCTTCCGCCATCTTTTGAAACTCCCACACCGCAAATGCCCTCCGCTTCACTAAAGCGCCAGGGAGCAGTTCATGATACCGATGGATTTTGTACGGATAACATCGGAGGGTACGCCTCAGTGCCAACCAAACAGTAGTGTATGGAATGCCGGTGCAACGTGCGACTGCACGAGCGCTGACTTCCCCGTGCATAGACGAACCCACTACAGTCTCCATTTCTTCCTGAACTGTCTCAGCAGCATTACGCCTTGTGCTCGGTCGGCCACTATGGGGTCTATCGTCTAAACAACCTGTGGCTTCGAATTTCGAAATCATTCTCGCCACAGCTGCATTTGTCAACGGACCTTTACCCATTCGAATCCCCTTCCTATGGCGATAGGATCGTAACGTTGAACTAGCACATTCCCCATTCTGATAATACAGCTTCACTTAAAGCGCCTTTTCAGGTAACGTCAACATGCTGCGACTGCTGGCGCATCTGATTCTCTCTCTCTCTCTTTTTTTTTTTTCTTTATTGTATTTCAATTCCCCATCGGGGCGGGCTGGCAGCAGCATATGCACTGCTCTTCAGCCGAAAGACATAGAACAAAACGATAGAAGACATTTAAAAACAGCAAAGGAGAGAATAAGGTGAACATAGATATAAAAAAGGGGGAACATCATGGAAGGCAATAGACAAAAAACGGGGTGACTGTAAAATGGAGATAAAAAACTCTTTAAAAGTAGCACACACAAAAAGCCACACACTGCGACGATTAAAAGAACACAAGGCACAGTATGACTGGAGCATAAAGGTATCGACGGATGGCGTAGCACAGAACGTAACACTGACGGCGAATCTCAAGGAAGTACACAATTAAAATCACACCTCTTGACGCACAGGAGAAACAGCACTAAGCACAACACTGATGCGGCACACTGATGATGATCAATACAGAGGATCTGCCAGGCGCTAGGAGATGAGGGAGACCTGAAGAAGGGAGGGAGGGGAAGAGATGGGGGAGATGAGCGGGGGGCGCGCTGAAGAGGGCCAGGTAGGGAGGGATGTGGGAAGGAAAGAGGCAAGTATGGGGTGCAGGGTCTCAGGGGAGGGGGGGATGGAGGAAAATCCGCTCTGGGAGAAGGAGGGCAGAGGAAAAAGGGGGCCCTGGGGAGGGGGGGGGGAACAAGACCAGGTTACAGTAGGAAGGAAGGGTAGATGTCACGGCGAAGTTCGTCATCCGGGAGGGGGAAGCGTTGGAAATTGCCCTGATGAAGGAGATGGAGGGTGTGGAGGTGGAGAGAGGGAGGGATACAGCGATAGAGGCGCGGCAACGGGCGGGGGGTGGAAAGGAAGGAGGAAACCAGAGGGTGGGGGGGATCAAGCCTGCGAACAATGTAAAGGATGCGGAGATGTTGGAGGAACAGGAGGAGGCGGGGGAAGGGGATCAGTTCATACAGGAGCCGTGTGGGGGAAGGAAGGCGGATACGGAAGGCAAGGCGGAGCGCATGGCATTCAAGGATTTGGAGGGCCTTGTAAAAGCGGGTGGGGGCGGAGATCCAGGCAACGCTGGCATAACAGAGGATAAGACGGATGAGGGATTTGTAGGTGTGGAGGATGGTAGAAGGATGCAATCCCCATGTCCGGCCAGACAGGAGTTTCAGGAGGCGGAGGCGGGAATGGGCTTTCTGCTGGATGGTCTGGAGATGAGGGGTCCAGGTGAGGTGTCGGTCGAGTGTGAGGCCAAGGTATTTCAGGGTGGGGGTGAGCTGGATAGGACGACCATAAAGGGTGAGGTAGAAATCATGGAGGTGAAAGGAGCGAGTGGTGCAGCCTATGATGATTGCCTGGGTTTTGGAGGGGTTGAGACGGAGGAACCACTGGTTACACCAAGTGGTGAACTGGTTAAGGTGGGTTTGGAGGGTACGTTGAGACCGATTCTCTCTCTCATTACAGCTCCTTTTATACACGATTGTCATGCTCAGTCACTGACGTTTTGCAGCCCAGCGCCATCTGGCGGACATTTTGTGAACTTTTTTTTTGTTCTAATAAAACCCCATGTCATTCCAAGCATGTGTGTCAATTTTTACCTCTCTATCCAAATTATTCCGTGGATTATTAAGTTTTCAATTTTATACTGACTTTTTGATCACCCGGTACTTTGATTGTGTATGTGTTCAAGAATTAACACTGAATGGACGTACTGCACAGTCATCTATCCATGTTCGCAATGATAATTGCAAAGTGGAGACGGGGTGGTTTAGCTATGATACCGAAATGCTGTCACATCATTGGTCGGTGTTGAAATTACTGTAAAATTGCTAAAATTCTTTGCACTATCAACTTTAATGCTTATTATTAGAGTAGATCAATGGTGTCTTTTCCATCCCATCCATGGACTGGCACGCTGTTGGTTACCACATAATGATTGACTGATATCGCTTGTTTTGGTTGGAAAAAGAGTTTCGGTGGATGGACAGCACCTTCTGGGGTGGATAGCACCAAAGCAGTGATCGCGTACATGACTGCAATATGATGAATAAGTCGAAACGGAACGTAGAGTCATCAGCTATATCCTGACTATGACAGATGAGTTGAAATGTAGAAGCCGGCCGCGGTGGCCGAGCGGTTCTAGACGTTTCAGTCCGAAACCGCGCGACTGCTACGGTCGCAGGTTCGAATCCTGCCTCGGGCCTGGATGTGTGTGATGTACTTAGGTTAGTTAGGTTTAAGTAGTTCTAAGTTCTAAGGGACTGATGACCTTAGATGTTAAGTCCCACAGTGCTCAGTGCCATTTTAAATGTAGAGGTCGTGAATCACTTTCGGACTGTAGTTTTGAAACTCTCCACAATGCCGCAAAACTCCCCCAATTTGCTTATGTTGTAACTCTCTTTTATTTAAAATCATCCAGTGTCTGTTTCGTGTTATGGTATCCGTAGTAACAAAATGATTTACACTGTGCGACGTCTAGTTTTCTGCAAGAGGCCGTGGATCAAAACGTCTTAATGTCACTTTAGAACCTGACACAGTCCCTGAAGTCGTGGCAAAAAAACAAAATGTATGGCAGTGTACAAAGCGTGCTACAGCTGAAAGAAATAATACTTCAAACAATGAGACAGGGCTACAGGGAGCGTCTCTTGCGATTTACAGTATAGTCCACTGGATATGATCATCCTCCTACAGTACAGGTGATGGAACTTTAAACTGGCCTCTGGAGTGGATCAATACCTGTATATTTAATGAGATCTTCCCACACCAGCAGCAGCAGCAGCAGCAATTTGAGGTGTAAATTCAGTGAGGGACGGGGTGTTCCATTAGGAATGCTAGGAGGGATGCACACTGTGCTATTCTGGGAAGCATTGAGAAATCTCTCTCTTCGTACTGGACTGCACTGCAGCTATGCGTCATTGCAATGAACGGTGCCTAGGTGAGTTATGTATCAGATGAAGTTAGTGCAGCTTCTGTAGTTCTTAATTTTTCTCTGTTGAGGGGTAGAGAATAACGATGATAACATGTTGGGTTGATAGATTTAAATGGACCCGTATCTGCTTCAGAGTGTAGTATCTGTATCTAGTTTGGAGACGCACCACAATGCGCGCATTCCCACCGAATGGTCAAAACACGGTCCTATTACAATAACTCAGGTCGTTCTGTTTCTACATGGGTTGCAGAAGGTGGTGGATATGACTTTCTCCGACTTCTGCTTAGTTCCAACTTAAATTGGAATGATCACATGCGCTAAGATGTAGAAATGGGATCAGTTGCAAGATGTGTAGGGGCTGACTAAAACCAGGCTGTAATTTTACTGTAGCAGACAGTTTCGAGAAAGGTGTATCGTTTCAAGATACGAGAGTGCCAGAAATAGAATTCACTTGTGGCTGTGATCCAATGCAGGTATGAGGTTGAATGGCAGGACTTGATTCCAAATAATGGGCACCATTTCTAGCTGATAGCGTAACACTAGGCATCTGAAAAGCTGGTGTACATTTCTTATGACCTCAATCAGCACATCATCTACTGCTGGTTGTGATCTTCTCAATCAGTCGTCGCCTATAACTCAGTGGATCTAGTGCAGAACCTCTGACATGGTATCGAGACAGAATACGCTACACATACTGGAGAAATAACTAGCTGTGGTGGCGTGAGGGATTCGCAAATACCTGTTACATACCACATCCCTTAGCTGAATCACTTCCGAAATTCAGCGGTTTTATCAGGAGATTGCATCGTGGGCTACGTGTAATCGGACTGCAGGTCTGATAAAATACACTTTAGCGATCACCGTTTCGATATTTGTCCGGAAAATCCACCCCATTCAGAGGTAATGTAATACCTAGATTTATAAAGCTTTTACATGACTACTAGTGTGCACCTGTACAAGCAAGACTGCTTGTGACAGTAACATACAGTAGTTCTTGCGATCGAGTTTTTTAACATCTGGCCAATTACGTCTCTCTTTCTAAGACACAGTGGCAGCACTCGCAAGAAAAATGTACGAGACATGCTATGTTTTCTATATGTCTGTGTATATGCATGTATCGTCGATGGTTTCCAGGACCCGTAGTAGATCCGAGTTAGCGTTTTAAGGAAGATTCCATCTATATATGGCCTGTGGTGGGACTGAATCACATTTTCCGTTAACGGTAGAAGCTGTCAGAACGGAGAGACCTGTTGGAGTGTAGGAATGTAGATGAATTAACCGTGTTGTCCTCTAGGTGACCAAATAGCGAAATAGTACCTAGTATGTGTTGGACGGCTTTCGTGCTCAAGTGGAAATTTGAGAAGATTGAATATGGAGGTGCGTTACCGCTGCACTGTTATTCCCTCCCATTTAAATTGTTTGGTGGACTGTTTCTTCACATTTCCCGTCATTATTTAGTTGAGAGAATATCGATTGTGGTGTGTGCGTCTAGCATGTGGAAGACACGTTTCCCAGTTCTCTAGACATGAGAACCACCTTAGTTGGCCTTGTAAATTATAGGGATGATTTGGAATCTGTTACGTCACCAACATCCGTATTCATGAGTGGATATATCTATATCCCCTATTTGTTTCAGGTTCTCACGTAAAGGTCTTTGCAGACGGGATAAGTTTCTAGTTACTAAGTGGTCTAGAGCACACTCCACCTAGCTAAAATTTTGGGTTTGTTGAGAAATAACTCCCAGTCTGCATCTTCAGAAATATGTTGCTTGAGCGATCGGTGGGATACTGCTGTGTGCGAACCATATGAAAATACACTCCCGGAAATGGAAAAAAGAACACATTGACACCGGTGTGTCAGACCCACCATACTTGCTCCGGACACTGCGAGAGGGCTGTACAAGCAATGATCACACGCACGGGACAGCGGACACACCAGGAACCGCGGTGTTGGCCGTCGAATGGCGCTAGCTGCGCAGCATTTGTGCACCGCCACCGTCAGTGTCAGCCAGTTTGCCGTGGCATACGGAGCTCCATCGCAGTCTTTAACACTGGTAGCATGCCGCGACAGCATGGACGTGAACCATAAGTGCAGTTGACGGACTTTGAGCGAGGGCGTATAGTGGGCATGCGGGAGGCCGGGTGGACGTACTGCCGAATTGCTCAACACGTGGGGCGTGAGGTCTCCACAGTACATCGATGTTGTCGCCAGTGGTCGGCGGAAGGTGCACGTGCCCGTCGACCTGGGACCGGACCGCAGTGACGCACGGATGCACGCCAAGACCGTAGGATTCTACGCAGTGCCGTAGGGGACCGCACCGCCACTTCCCAGCAAATTAGGGACACTGTTGCTCCTGGGGTATCGGCGAGGACCATTCGCAACCGTCTCCATGAAGCTGGGCTACGGTCCCGCACACCGTTAGGCCGTCTTCCGCTCACGCCCCAACATCGTGCAGCCCGCCTCCAGTGGTGTCGCGACAGGCGTGAATGGAGGGACGAATGGAGACGTGTCGTCTTCAGCGATGAGAGTCGCTTCTGCCTTGGTGCCAATGATGGTCGTATGCGTGTTTGGCGCCGTGCAGGTGAGCGCCACAATCAGGACTGCATACGACCGAGGCACACAGGGCCAACACCCGGCATCATGGTGTGGGGAGCGATCTCCTACACTGGCCGTACACCACTGGTGATCGTCGAGGGGACACTGAATAGTGCACGGTACATCCAAACCGTCATCGAACCCATCGTTCTACCATTCCTAGACCGGCAAGGGAACTTGCTGTTCCAACAGGACAATGCACGTCCGCATGTATCCCGTGCCACCCAACGTGCTCTAGAAGGTGTAAGTCAACTACCCTGGCCAGCAAGATCTCCGGATCTGTCCCCCATTGAGCATGTTTGGGACTGGATGAAGCGTCGTCTCACGCGGTCTGCACGTCCAGCACGAACGCTGGTCCAACTGAGGCGCCAGGTGGAAATGGCATGGCAAGCCGTTCCACAGGACTACATCCAGCATCTCTACGATCGTCTCCATGGGAGAATAGCAGCCTGCATTGCTGCGAAAGGTGGATATACACTGTACTAGTGCCGACATTGTGCATGCTCTGTTGCCTGTGTCTATGTGCCTGTGGTTCTGTCAGTGTGATCATGTGATGTATCTGACCCCAGGAATGTGTCAATAAAGTTTCCCCTTCCTGGGACAATGAATTCACGGTGTTCTTATTTCAATTTCCAGGAGTGTATATTTGTTCTTCTAATCCCCGACTCTGGAGAGGGGTGTCGAAAAGAGCAAGCAGGGAATCAGGTCCGGACCAGAACCAATAACGCGTTTGTGTTGAGTGAGAACGTGCCTGAATTTATAGAACAGTTCTGAGAGTGATTTTGGCCCATTGAGGGCGCTCTTGTCAGACGTCGGGAGTGGATGACTGCCAACCTCGCAGGGAACTATCTAGTGCCGCGAGTATATCTATGGTGCTGTCTGTCTTCGCAGTATATGTACGAATGACGTAAAAGGGGCTATTTTTGTATGATGTAGGATACGAATTGTATGTTTACTACATCGACACAATACGTGGTGACATATTGCTGGATTTTAGATCGGTTTCACAATCTAATATTCGAGCTCCGGTCCTCAGTGGGAGTGCAGTGTAATTGAGTAAGAGTCTTTCCGTATTTGACAATATGTAAGGCACATTGCGCGGGTTTGTTGTCGGTGCAGTATGGCGATCAGTGTAAAAAATTTTTTTCGTCTCAAAGTCTCATCTGCAGAAAGAAAGAGAAAAGGCAGATGGGGCTTCCACACCGACGGCATCAGTAATTCGGCTGGTAAATTCGATAAGAGCCAGTCATAATCCCCCATTCATTCACAAGACATCCTTTGCGCTGGGATATAGGAGTCTCTAACTAGCAGTGAGAACGTTTGTGCATTTTGAAAGCAGGAGAGGTAATACATGATGAACGGGGTGCCACGATAGGACCGCTAAGAAGACTGTATTCGATGCTATTCTGCGTTATTTTCGTAAACAGGTTCTGTTGGGGCAAGAATTTCCGTGCATACAAGCTGAGACATCATGAAAACTCCTACAAAAGTGCATGTTAAGTATTTCTGGGACACTATGCAATTTACTAGAATTCGACTTCGTTATTACTTTAGATAGCCATGTGACTTCAGTATAATATTGAGATCATTGCTAGATGTGCTTGTGATGGTATGTAGCTAATCAACCACACATCATGCATGGTCCATTAGAATCGCTAGAGAGAAAGCAGTTTGTTGTATTCAGGAATGGATTTCTGCAGCATCGCTCAGCAATTAGCTCTTCGCGGGACCACAGGTAGAGGGAGGTTTCACGCCAGCTGTGGCTAACACACGCACGCACGGCCCACCTTGTAGCATCTGTGCTCTGTAAATAGCTCTTCACTCATGTCTGGTCGCATCAGTAACGATGCCTAGGTGAACACATATTTCCAGAGGAATTTCTCAGGGTGCAAGTATGAAAGGGATGTCGCCACCTCATGTGAGTGGGACCTGAACAGGCATCTGTGTGTCACTTCGCGGGGGGTGTCAGTGCATCCCGGCTTCTGGGAGCATGTACTGTAGCCTCCTGTGCGGTCAAATGGACAGGGGGCGGCGGGCGGTGTCTGCATACATCGTTTGTGTGTCTGTTGCATTATTTTGCGAGCATATCTGTAAGCTGTGGTATGCATTATTTGGGCGGTGTACGAGTACTGAGGGTGTCTACACATCAGTGTACTGCATTATTTAGGAGGAGTCTGCATCTCTGTACTGAAATTGTTTCGGTAAATTAGGAGTTGTTAATTGTCTGCAGAGCGTTATTTAGGAGTAGTTTACAGGTATGTGGGCTGTGTGGCGTGACCCGAAGCGTATGTCTTCTATCAGTGTGATAGATATACTCCATCCCTAAATATACTGTTTCAAAATAAATAAAGTACACTCCTTCCTTACTCTCTCTAGCAACCCACCACAGGCTGAGTCATTATCACACAATTTCCCCCCTACAGACCACCCTTTTTTATTACGTCACAGGAGGAATGACAGCACCCTCTGGTGGCTCTACTGTGTACTTGGTCAGTTGGAGTCTAGATCTCATGGTGGAGACACTGCCTGCAAAATAAAGACTTATGTCCAGCACAGGCATAGTCGTTTTCCTGCCATTTTCTCCCACCCCAGACCACCATCTTGGGTTATGTTACGGAATGGACGACAGTGCTCTCCGATGGCTGTTCTGTGTACTTGGTCCAGACCTTGTGGTGAACACACTATTTGCCGCCATCTTGAATAACGGTACTCACGCAATCAGCTGATGTCACAGTGGCCATCTTGGATTATGTCATGGGGTGGATGACAGTGCGCTCTGTTGGTGGTACTGTCTACTAGGTCCAGACCTCATGGTGAACACACTGTTTGCCGTCATCATGTGTAATGGCACTCTTGTCATCAGCTGACGTTTACAGTGGCCATCTTGGATTATGTCACAGAATGGACGACAGTGCCCTTTGTTGGTGTGTGTATTGTGTACTTGGTCACATGGAGTCTTGGCCTCGTGGAGAACACACTGGATGCATGTACTGCATCAAATTGTTTAAATAAATAGTGCATTCAAAATAATAAAAACTTATGTCCAGCACAGGTCATGTCTTTTCCCCACCATTTCCTAGGAATAGGTGGCGGTCTGGTGAGTTATGTTAGTCTGATCGCCCTTTTATTCCTGCTATTTTCTTAGGTCAGTAGATATAGCCCAATTGACCTATTTTTCTTCCAAAATTCAAATTCCCACCATTTCCTTGGAAGAGGTGGTGGTTGGATGACAGGTTATTGGAGGTAGCCCAAATGACCTACCTTCCCGCGATTTTCTTAAGTCAGTGGAGATAACCGTGGTGTGATGCATTACCCTGTTGGAATTTGAACTTCCCCCCATTTTTCTGGGGGAGGGGAGGGGTGGTAGGTTAGTGAAGGTAGACCAATTTTAACTATTTTCCCACTAATGCCACCATCTTGGATGACGTCACAGCCGCCATCATGGGTGAGGTCATGCGCTGTTGCCAAGCCTACACACCACCATCTTGGATGACGTCATCGCCGCCATCTTGGATACATCTGAAAACAATGGAGATTGGGCCATACTTAGGTAGCTCTACTACTAGTAATTGGGGATTACAATTACAAATCTCATAAACTGGAGCGATAACATATATAAAGTTGTGGGTAGACCAAAACAAAGACAGCTAGTCATTGGCAGAACACTTAGAAGGTCCAACAGGTCTACTAAAGAGACTACTTACACTCCACTTGTCCGCCCTATTCTGGAGTATTGCAGTGCGGTTTGAGATCTGCATCAGATGGAACTGACGGATGACATCGAAAAAGTACAAAGAAGGTCAGCTCGTTCTGTATTGTCGCGAAGTAGGGGAGATAGTGCCACAGACATGATACCTGAATTGGAGTGGCAATAGTTAAAACAAAGGCGTTTTTCGTTGCGACAGGATCTTCTCATGTAATTTCAGTCACCAGTTTTCTCCTACGATTGCGAAAATATTCTATTGGCCCCCACCTACATAGGGAGAAATGATCATCACGATAAAATAAGAGAAACCAGGGCTCGCACAGAAAAATTTAAATGCTCGTTTTTCCTGTGCTCCGTTCCAGAGTGGAACGGTAGAGAGACAGCTTGAAGGTGGTTCACTGAACCCTCTGCCAGGCACTTTATTGTGAATAACAGAGTAATCACGTAGATGATTATCATTTAGCTACAATATAGCAGGTCAGCAACTGGAAGCAGTTAATTCCATAAATTATCTGGGAGTACGCATTAGGAGTGATTTAAAATGGAATGGTCATATAAAGTTGACTGTTGGTAAAGCAGATGCCACACTGAGATTCATTGCAAGAATCCTAAGGAAATGCAATCCGAAAACAAAGGAAGTAGTTTACAGTACGCTTGTTCGCCCACTGCTTGAATACTGCTCAGCAGTGTGGGATCCGTATCAGATAGGGTTGATAGAAGAGATAGAGAATATCCAACGGAGAGCAGCGCGCTTCGTTAGAGGATCATTTAGTAATCGCGAAAGCGTTACGGAGATGATAGATAAATTCCAGTGGAAGACTCTACAGGAGAGACGCTCAGTAGCTCGGTACGGGTTTTTGTTGAAGTTTCGAGAACATACCTTCACCGAGGAGTCAAGCAGTATATTGCTCCCTCCTACGTATATCTCGTGAAGAGACCATGAGAATACAATCAGAGAGATTAGAGCCCACACAGAGGCATTCTGATAATCATTCTTTCCACGAACAATACGAGACTGGAATAGAAGGGAGAACCGATAGAGGTACTCAAGGTACCCTCCGCCACACACCGTCAGGTGACTTGCGGAGTATGGACGTAGATGTAGATGTAGATAAAAGGCTAATGGAATCTGATACCTAGGTGCTGCTACATCAACTGTTACCACACTCTGCAAGGACAGCTCTCATCACGATACTATGTAGACTATGTTATATTTTGTAAATCATAACACCCACGCTTGCCTTTGGCTGGCGCTGCAGCACTTCACTTCCTACTTCGCGTATTTATGGCCAGCTGTGGTCAGTGTGCTACTGTTATAAGCAAAAATCGTTCTGATACCTCTGACAACGGAATACATGTATCAGTACTGATGTTATTAGGATTGTACGATAGGAAACTTTCAGAGATGATATTATGGGTCAAAATGAAGAAAAAATATCTAGTACAAATGGACTCTAAAGTGCATAATTTATGAGCTATGGGCACTTGTTCAGTAGAAGAGATACCTTTCACAACTGAGTGCTTATAGTTGTTAAGGTATGCATTTTAGACCTCATGTTTACTGGACCTTTTTTTCTTCTTTTGATCCATATTTGAAAGTTACACTACTGGCCATTAAAATTGCTACACCACGAAAATGACGTGCTACAGATGCGAAATTTAACCGACAGGAAGAAGATGCTGTGATATGCAAATGATTAGCTTTTCAGAGCATTAACACAAGGTTGGCGCCAGTGGCGACACCTGCAACGTGCTGACATGATGTAAGTTTCCAACCGATTTCTTATACACAAACAGCAGTTGACCGGCGTAGCCTAGTGAAACGTTGTTGTGATGCCTCGTGTAAGGAGGAGAAATGTGTACCATCACGTTTCAGACTTTGATAAAGGTCGGATTGTAGCCTATAGCGATTGCGGTTTATCGTATCGCGACATTGCTGCTCCCGTTGGTCGAGATCCAATGACTGTTAGCAGAATATGGAATCGTTGGGTTCAGGAGGGTAATATGGAACGCTATGCTGGATCCCAAGGGCCTCATATCACTAGCATTCGAGATGACAGGTATCTTATCCGCATGGCTGTAACGGATCGTGCAGCCATGTCTCGATCCCTGAGTCAACAGATGGGGACGTTTGCAAGACAAGAACCATCTGCACGAACAGTTCGACGACGTTTGCAGCAGCATGGACTATCAGCTCAGAGACCATGGCTGCGGTTACCCTTGACGATGCATCACAGACAGGAGCGCCTGCGATGGTATACTCAACGACGAACCTGCACGAATGGCAAAACGTCATTTTTTTGGATGAATCCAGGTTCTATTTACAGCATCATAATGGTCGCATCCGTGTTTGGCGACATCGCTGTGAACGCACATTGGAAACGTGTAATCGTCATCGCCATACTGGCGTATCACCTGGCGTGATGGTATGGGGTGCCATTGGTTACACGTCTCGGTCACCTCTTGTTCACATTGACGGCAATTTGAACAGTGGGCGCTAGATTTGAGATGTGTTACGACCCATGGATCTACCCTTCATTGCCGGCCAGTGTGGCCGAGCGGTTCTAGGCGCTTCAGTCTGGAACCGCGCGACCGCTACGGTCGTAGGTTCGAATCCTGCCTCAGGCATGGATGTGTGTGATGTCCTTAGGTTAGTTAAGTTTAAGTAGTTCTAAGTTCTAGGGGACTGATGACCTCAGATGTTAAATCCCATAGTGCTCAGAGCCATTTGAACCAATTTTTCTACCCTTCATTCGATCCCTGCGAAACCATACAATTCAGCAGGATAATGCATGACCGCATGTTGCAGGTCCTGCACGGGCCTTTCTGGATACAGAAAATGTTCGACTGCTGCCCTGACCAGCACATTCTCCAGATCTCTCACCAATCGAAAACGTCTGGTCAATGGTCGCCGAGCAACTGGCTCGTCACAATACGCCAGTCACTACTCTTCGTGAACTGTGATACCGTGTTGAAGCTGCATGGGCAGCTGTACCTGTACACGCCATCCAAGCTCTGTTTGACTCAATGCCCTTGCGTATCAAGGCCGTTATTGCGACCAGAGGTGGTTGTTCTGGGTACTGATTTCTCAGGATCTATGCACCCAAATTTCGTGAAAATGTAATCACATGTCAGTTCTAGTATAATGTATTTGTCCGATGAATACCCGTTTATCATCTGCATTTCTTCTTGGTGTAGCAATTTTAATGGCCAGCAGTGTACATGCCCTACAACTGTAGCAACAAGAGTACCAGCAGTGGTGGGCTAAGTCTGTCGGATGCCCAGGGCAGTGAAATTAAATGAAGCTCCTGCTCTGCTTTCAAACTGATGCAGTACTTGTAGGGTAAATTTTGTAAAAAATGAATAATATAGATGTAATGGCTTGAAAAAATCAAGTATGTGTGTACTATAGGTTTAATAATTTAAATATAGACACTTAAAGGTACAGAATGTATACTTAGAATACGAATCAGGATTTAGCACAGCATCCGTCAGATAAAGTTCAAAGAAATAATAACGAATAGCAAAAGGAAATGCCCTTTATTTTATATGTCTGGAACCAAAGGTCGTACAGTTATCTCAGCTAGTTTTATGATATTAGTAATAGATTGTAGATGTTATTGATATTATTATAATGCGTGGTGGCGTGCCTTTATTTTACTCATTAACGTCATTGAAACTTTTCTTTCAGTTGATGAAATGGGCAGATTGGTTAGTCGTTCTTGATTCACCATAAAGCGAAAATAATACTTCGTTAGATCAATTTACAAAAACTTCTCTCGCATGGTGTGACTGGGACAAAAATGGACAAGAAAAGTTGGATTATAAGTTATGTATAGTGTAATGATTCACTGAAGTCTCATTTAGTTATAAACTGCAGGATTTCGTGGACTGTCCATCTAGAATTTGTGTCCACACTCGTATTCGTTGAATGTAGATGCCTAAAAAACTGGAAAATTTTCATGATTTCCTGCATGGCCGTGTACCATTGTGACAGCTCTTGTACAGATTGGTCTATGCATTCGAGCATTGGTTGACGAACTCCGTCTTGAATCGATACTCCAGGGTCATGAGCTAGTTCATCCAATGTTGTTTTATTTACCCTTCTTCTTCCCTGTCGGTCAATGTTAGTGTTCTGTTGATATTGGATCTTATTTCGCCATAAATCGCACCAATTCTCTGAAATTTCCTCTTTCTGATGAAACGTGTTTATGATGACTGCAGAAAACAAGGTTTTTGGTGATGTAAAAGGTTTCTCTGTTTCTTGGTGTTATTATTAACAATCTTCTGATTAGGACCTGAAACATAATGAGGTATCTTGAACAGAATGACCTCCTCAATGCCAACGAGCATGGTTTTCGAAAACATCGATCATGTGAAACACAACTCCTACTTTTCTCACATGGCATACTGAAAGCTATGGACCAATGAAACCACGTAGATGTAGTATTTCTTGACTTCTGAAAAACGTTTGACTCATTACCAAACTTACACTTATTGTCAAAAGTACTATTATACGGGGTATCAAGTGAAACTTGTGACTGGATTGGGGATTTTATGGTAGGGAGGACACAACATGTTATCTTGGATGAAGAGTCATTATTATAAGTAGAAGTAACTTCCGGTGTGTTGGGACCCTTGCTGTTCATGTGGTATATTAATGGCCTTGCAGACAATATTAATAGTAAAAACAGGATTTTTGCAGATGATGCAGTTATTTGTAATAAAGTACTATCTGAAAGAAGCTGCACAAATATTCAGGCAGGTCTTGATAAGCTTTCAACATGGTGCAGAAATTGGCAACTTGCTCTAAATGGTCAGAAATGTAGAACTGTGCACTACACAAAACGAAAAAAACGTAGATTCCTATGACTATAATATCAATGAGTTACTGTCGGTATTGGCCAACTCATAGAAATACCTGGGTGTAGCACTTCGTAGGGACGTGAAGTGGAATGATAACATATCCTGAAGGAAGCCATTCATAATCTGTGCATAATGGGAGTGTTGGGACAACCTGTGTTCTGGGCCATTCTGCATTGTTGCCAGATGTATCCAATATGGCAGCGATGACATCATCCAATACGGCGGCATGTAGACTTGGCTACGATGCATGACATCATCAAAGATGGCGGCCGTGACGTCATTCAAGATGGTGGATTTTGGCGGGAAGTTTGAATTTTGGCGGGAAAATGCCACGCCCCCTCCTCCAAAAAATAGCAGGAAGTTCAAATTCCAGCAGGATAATGCATCACACCCCAGTTATCTCTACTAAGCAAAGAAAATCTCGGGAAGATAGCTCACTTGGCCTACCTCCACTAACCTAAATCACCCGACCGACAGCTCCCCCTGAAAAATGGCTGGAAGTTGAAATTCCAACAGGATAATGCATCACACCAAGGTTTTCTCTAGAAAGCGAAGAAAATCGCGTGAAGATAGCTCACTTGGCCTACCTCCACTAACCTAAGCCAACCGACCGCCACTTCCTCCAACGAACTTGCACCAAGTATGAATTTTGGTGGTAAACAAAGGTCACTTGGGGTTTTGCTGCTAAGCTAAGAAAGTGGCGCGAAAGAAAGGACACTTGCACTAACCTCAGTCGCCAGACCGCCACTTCCTCCCAAGTGTTCATGGGGAAAAAATGACTTGGAGATAAGTCTTTATTTAAACAATTTTATGCAGGTGTGTTCGCCACGAGTTCCAGAGCCCAACTGGCTTAGAACACATCGCCGCCACCAGAGGGCGCCCTCATCTGTGATGTAATCCAGGATGGTGGCAACCCGTGTGTTTACCACGAGATCCAGACACCAACTGACTTAGTACATATCGCAACTGCCAGAGGGCGCTACCGTGACGTTAGGTGATGACGCAAGTACCGTTATTCAAGACAGAGGCATAAAATGTGTTCGCGACGAGGCCTAGTACACATTGACACCACCAGAATGGGCTACTGTGGAATTGGAACGAATTTTCGTAAATACCAACCGACGTGGACCTGGACAGAAATAGTTAAAGTTTCCACCACGATTCTCAACCGACCGCCACATCCCCTTACCAACCCATGTTGTCGGGTTAACATACTCTAACGTGCACTAAAGTGTACTAATGCGCACAGCGCATGACGTCATCCAAGATGGTGGGGCGAAATGGCGCGAAAACGACTCTGCCTATGATTGACATAAGTTTTTATTTTGCGAGCATTGTCTCCATCACGAGATCTAGACTCCAACTGACCTAGTACACATTACTGCCACAAGGGGGTACTGTCATGCATCCTCTGACCTAATCCCAGATGGTGGTCTGTAGTGGGAAAATGACGTGAAAATGACTCAGGCTGATCTGGGTTGCTGGGGAGAGTAAGGAAGGAGTGCACTCTATATATTTTGGAACATATTATTTAGGAATGGAATATATTTATCACATTGACACAAAACACTCGCCCTGATGTGCTTGGGGTCACAATACACAATGTGCAGACATACAAACAACTCCTAACTTCCTATCCAAATATGCAATCACCTAGCCGTTGTTGATGACGCGATCGGACAGGGCGAAGATTTATTTACAGAGTGCAGATGCTCTAAGCTTGGCTGCGCACGTGGGTTCATTACTACCCTCCCTCTAAACGTGGTCCAGCAAAGATGCTGCAGAAATCCATTCCATAATAGCTGCTTTCTCCTTAGCGATTTTAAAAGACCATGCTGACACATTGCCGCGCGTAGCTACTTACCATCGCAAGCAAATCTAGCAACGTTCTCAATGTTATACTCCAGCCACATTGCTATCTAAAATAATAACAAGTCGAACTCTAGTAAATTGCATAGTGTCCCAGAAATACTTAACGTGCACTTTTGTAGGAGTTTTCGTCATGTGTCAGCTTTTATGCATGGAAATTCTTGCGCTAACAGAACCTGTTTACGAAAATAGCGCAGAATAACATCGAATGCACTCTTCCCAGCGGTCCTAACGTGATAATCCAGTCGATCACGTCTTACCCTTCCTGCTTTCAACACACACAAACGTTCCCACGGCTATGTAGAGGCTGTTCTATCCCAGCACAAAGGATGTGAATGAATCGAGCATTATGATTGACTCTTATCGAATTTACCCGCCGAATTACTGATACCGCCGATATCGAAGTACTGTCCGCCTTTATTTTCCTTCTGCAGACGGGACTTTCAGCGGTTATTTTACACAGATCGCCATATTACACTGACAATTAAATAATACCAACTACCATACATATCGTCAAATACGGAAAGACTCTTACCATAGGACACACAGTCATCATCTATACTCATACGATAACATAAACCATACTAGCTTTATAATGCAATATATACACATTTTACACAACGTAAGCCACACTAACTTTACAATACAATACATACACATTTTACACAAATAGTGCAGTTATCTTTTATATAAGTGTGTGATAAGAATCATTTGTGGTGCAAATTCAAGAACATCTTGTAGAAACCTGTTCAAGGAACTTTGTATTCTAACCACTGATTCTCAGTATATTTATTCCTTAATGAAATTTATTGCAAGTAATACATCTCTGTTTCCAACCACAGTATCAATACTAGGAATAAGAATAATCTACATAAAGGCCTAAATTCACTTACCTTGGTCCAAAAAGAGTCCAATATTCAGGAACACACATTTTTAATAAATTGCCAGCAACCATTAAAAACTTGGTTTCAGATAACGCACGGCTTAAACAGAGTTTCAAAGACTTTTTGATAGGCAACTCCTTCTACTCCATAGATGAATATCTTAACAGAGACTAGAAAGTCATCTTAAGTAAAAATATCTGTTAGATTTCAGTTTTGACAACACTTTGTCACAACAGTCAAGATTAGGTACTTTGCGTACGATAAATTTATTTATTGTGGATAACAGTGTGTTAATTCTGTAAATATTAGCTGTCCCAGTTTACTCCATTGTATTCACTTAATTTCGACTGTCTCCTTTCAAATAATCAGGGCAGTAAGTATTATATTCAAATGTTTTATGTTTTTATGTCATACTTTCTGACATGTTCCACACCCACAAGAATCATCTCATTTTTTGGATCTGTGGAACGAAAACTGAATCTAATCTAATCTAATCTAATCTCTCTGTACAGCACCCGAAAAAATTATTGTATGCCCACACTCACACAGTCTATGTCTCACGATGCTCCCCAGTCCTAGGGAAGCACTGTCAGCCTTTTCTTTCTTTCTACAGACGTGACATTCAGTGCCATACAAAATCATCCCTTTTGCATGAGAGCACCCTCAGCGGACCGAAGTCGCTCTCAGAACTCTTCTACAAATTCGAGATCGTTTCCCCTCGGCACAAACGCGTTTCTGTTTCTGCTCCGAACCTGTTCGCTTTTCTACAGACATCTCCAGACTCGAGGATTACAAGAACATACGTAATTTTGCATGGTTCACTATAATATTATACTATTTTTGCGGTACTTCTCGACATCCTGCACTAGGCGGCTTCCTACCGATCGCTAGCGCAACATAATTCCCAAGATATAGACTGGAAATAATTTCTCTACAAACTCCAAACTTTAGCGAAGTGCAGTGTGCTGTAAACCACTGAGTAACTAGGAACAAATAGCGGAAACCGATATTTCCGCTCTCGAATACCGAAGTCGGTGATGTAACAGATTCCAAATCACCCTTATAATTTACAAGCCAACTAAGGTCTTTCCCATCTCTAGAAAAAAGACAAGCCGGCCGGAGTGGCCGTGCGGTTCTAGGCGCTACAGTCTGGAGCCGAGCGACCGCTCCGGTCGCAGGTTCGAATCCTGCCTCGGGCATGGATGTGTGTGATGTCCTTAGGTTAGTTAGGTATAATTACTTCTAAGTTCTAGGCGACTTATAACCTCAGAAGTTAAGTCACGTAGTGCTCAGAGCCATTTGAACCATTTTTTGAAAAAAGACAATCCTGTCTTCCACATGCCACATGCACACACCACAATCTATCTTCTCTCAACTAAACAATGGCTCGAAATGTGCAGAAAATTGTCAACCAAACAATTTACATGGGATGGAATAGTGATCCAGCGCAAACGCACTTCCATACACAATTTTCTCAAATTTCCACTTGATCACTAAAGCCGCCCAACACATACTAAGTAATACTAAGTATTAGTTCACTATTCGGTCGTCTAGAGGACGGCAAAGTTAACTCAGATACATTGCAAGATGCGTAGGGGTGACTAAAACCACGTTGGAATTTTACTGTAGCAGCTAGGTTTCGGAAAGGTGACTCGTTTTGAGGTATGGGAATGCCACAAATATGATTGAGTAGTGGTTGTAATAATTAAAAGAATTGTCAATAGGATCCAACAAAGGTATGTGCTTGAATTGAGGGACCCGATTCCAAATCATTGACATCATTTCTAGCAGATAGCGTAACACTAGAGATCTGAGAAGGTAGTGTACATTTTTCTTCTTACGACCTGAATTGGCGCATCATACTACTACTGTTTGTGTTCCTTCTCAATCAGTCATCGCCTATAACTCAGTGGATATATCGCAGAACCTCTGATATGGTCTCAAGACAGAATGCGTTAGAAATACTTTAGAATTATCTAGTAGGGGCAGTGTGAGGCAGTCGCAAATACCGCTTACATAAAACATTCACTAGCCGAATCACTTTCAACATGCGGTAATTTTATCCCGAGGGTGCATCATGGGCTTACACACTCCTACGATCACTTTCACGGTATTTGTCTGGAAAAAACCACCTCATTCAGAGGTAATGTATCTCGATTTGTAAAGTGGGTATAGCTTTTAACCTGGATACTTGTGTCCATCTGTAGAACCAAGATCGCTTGTGACAGTGACATACGGTGGTTCCTGCGATCGGGTTTTCTTTAACATCTGGCTGATTACGTGTCTCTTTCTAAGACACACTTGCAAGAAAATCATAACAGAAATGCCAACCCGTCTTTAATTTTCGGTCAGTAGTATTTCTTATCGTAGGCAATCACATATTGACGAAGTATTATACTTAGTAGTAGTGGTGTGTGTGTGATATGTTCGCATTAGAGCATCAGGTTTATAAAGTATGTCTTTGTGGAACGCAAATGACTATGTCCAGTCGTAAGGAGGGTATGGATTTGACTTGGAGTACTGTGACAGCAAAGGGAAGCGTATGTTAAGTCATAAGAAAGGTAGTGATATTTCTATTTACAGAGCCACTACCGGCAGTAGGGTGTATTTCCGATACTTTGCTCATTGTCGGAAGCCATTCAATTGAGACCGCGATCATAACATTTAAATGTAAGTATAATGATATAAGATATATGTGACCTGTTTTCTGGAATAAGTCCATGTATGCATGGCCTGTGGTGGGAATGATTCACGTTTCCCGCTAACTGCAGCAGCTGTTCGAATGCAGAAACCTGTTGGAGTGTAGGAATGTATCTGAGTTAACTTTGCCGTCCTCTAGACGATCGAATAGTGAACTAATACTTAATATGTGTTTGGCAGCTTTAGTGATCAAGTGGAAATTTGAGAAAATTGTGTATGGAAGTGCGTTTGCGCTGGACTGTTATTCCCTCCCATGTAAATTGTTTTGTTGACTGCTTTCCGCACATTTCACACCTTTATTTAGTTGAGAGAAGATAGATTGTGGTGTGTGCATGTGGCATGTGGAAGACAGGTTTCCTGTTCTCAAGACATGGAAAACACCTTAGTTGGCTTGTAAATTGTAAGGGTGATTTGGAATCTGTTTTATCACCGACATCAGTATTCGAGCGTGAAAATGTCAGTTTCCTCTATTTGTTTCTAGTTACTCAGTGGTTTACAGCACGCTGCACCTCGCCAAAGTTTGGAGTTTGTAGACAAATAATTTCCCTTCTATATCTTGGGAACTATGTTGCGCTAGCAATAAGTAGGAGGTCGCCTAGTGCTTGATGTCGAGAAGTACGGCGAAAATGGTATAATATTATGGAGAACCATGCGAAAATATGTATGTTATTGTAATCCTCGAGTCTGCAGATGTCTGTAGGAAGGCGATCAGGTTCGGAGCAGAAACAGTAACACATTTGTGCCGAGGGGAAACGATTTCGAATTTGTAGAAGACTTCTGACACGTACTTAGGTCCGCTGGGGTTGCTCTGGTGTAAATGGATGATTTTGTATGGCGCTGAATGTCACATCTGTAGAAAGAAAGACAAGGCTGACAATGCTTCCCTAGGACTGGGGAGCATCATGACATATAGCCTGTGTGAGTGTAGACATACCATAATTTTTTCAGGTGCTGTACAGATATAAAAGATAACTGCACTGTTTGTGTAAAATGTGTATATATTGTATTGCAAAGTTAGTGTGGCTTATGCTGAGTAAAATGTGTATATATTGCATTATAAAGTTAGTATGGTTTATGTTATCGTATGAGTAGAGATGATGACTGTGTGTCCTATGGTAAGAGTCTTTCCGTGTTTGATGATATGTATGGTAGTTGGTATGATTTAATTGTCAGTTTAATATGGCGATCTGTGTAAAATAACCGCTGAAAGTCGTATCTGCAGAAGGAAAAATAAGGCGGACAGTGCTTCGATATCGGCGGTATCAGTAATTCGGCGGGAGAATTCGATAAGAGTCAATCATAATGCTCGATTCATTCACATCCTTTGTGCTGGGATATAGGAGCCTCTACATAGCCGTGGGAACGTTTGTGTGTGTTGAAAGCAGGAAGGGTAAGACGTGATCGACTGGGGTATCACGTTAGGACCGCTGGGAAGAGTGCATTCGATGTTATTCTGCGTTATTTTCGTAAACAGGTTCTGTTAGGGCAAGAATTCCCATGCATACAAGCTGACACATGACGAAAACTCCTACAAAGGCGCACATTAAGTATTTCTGGGACACTATGCAATTTACTAGAGTTCGACTTGGTTATTATTTTAGATAGCAATGTTGCTTGAGTATACATTGAGAACGTTGCTAGATTTGCTTGCGATGGAAGGTGGCTACGCGCATTAATGTGTCAGCCATATGTCACGCATGGTCCTTTAGAATCGCTAAGGAGAAAGTAGCTATTATGGAATGGACTTCTGCAGCGTCTTTGCCGGACCACGGTCAGAGGGAGGGTAGCAATGAACCCACGTGTGCAGCCCAGCTTGGAGTATCTGCTTTCTGTAAATAAGTTTCGTCCCATCCGATCACGTCATCAACGGCGCCTTGGTGATTACATATTTGGATAGGAATTTATCCGGTGTCAAGTACGAAAGGGATGTCCCCACCTCATGCATGCAGGCATCTGTGCGTGGTTTTGACAGCTTATGATCGGGTCACTTCACGCTCTAGTGGACAAGGTGGTGAGGAGTGGTACTTGCGTGCATTGATTGCACTATTATGTGAGTGGTCCTGTAGGCTGTGCCATGCGCTCTTTGGACAGTTTACGAGTACTGAGTGTGTCTGCATATCACTGTGCTGCATCATTTAGCAGCAGTTTCCAAGTCTGTACTGAAATTATTTCGGAAAATTAGGAGTTATTTGCGTGTCTGCAGGGTGTGTATTGTGACCCCAAGCGCGCCAGGGCGAGTGCTTTGTGTCAGTGTGATAAATATATTTGGTTGAGGATCGCGGTGGAGTCTTTGACTATTTCCTTCCAAGTCCGGGTGTGCATTGTATTCGTGAAAATTCATTCCAAGTCCACAGTAGTGCACTCTGGTGGTGTCAATATGTACTAGGCCTCGTGGTGAACACATTGTATGCCTCCATCTTGAATAACGGTACTTTTATCATCACCTAACGGCATGGTAGCGCACTCTGGCGGTGGCGATATGTACTAAGTCTGTTGGAGTCCGGATCTCATGGTGAACACACTGGATGCCACCATCTTGGATTACGTGACAGATGAGGGCGCCCCCTGGTGGCGGCGATGTGTACTAAGTCAGTTGGGCTCTGGACCTCGTGGCAACCACACCTGCATGAAATTGTTTAAATAAAGGCTTATCTCCAAGCCCTTTTTTCCCATGAATACTTAGGAAGTGGTGGCGGTCGGGAGACTCAGGTTAGTACAAATTTCTTTTCATTCACGCCATTTTCTTAGTTTAGCAGCGAAACCCCAAGTGACCTTTGTTTACCACCAAAATTCAAACTTGGCGCCAGTTCATAGGAGGAAGTGGCAGTCGGGTGGCTTAGGTTAGTGGAGGCAGGTCAAGTGAGCTATCTACACGCGATTTTCTTCGCTTTGTAGAGATAATCTTGGTGTGATCATTATTCTGTTGGAATTTGAATTTCTGGCCATTTTTCAGGGCGAGCTGTCGGTCGGGTGATTTAGGTTAGTGGAGGTAGGCCGAGTGAGCTATCTTCCCGTGATTTTCTTTGCTTAGGAAAGATAACTGGGGTGTGATGCATTATCCTGCTGGAATTTGAATTTCCAGCCATTATTTTGGGGGGAGGGGGGCGCGTCGCTTTCCCGCCAAAATTCAAACTTCCCGCCAAAATCCACCATCTTGAATGACGTCACAGCCGTCATCTTGGATGATGTCATGCACTGTAGTCAAGTCTACATGCCGCCATATTGGATGACGTCATCGCTGCCATCTTGGATACATCTGGTAACAATGCAAACTGGCCCAGAACGCAGGTTGTTCCAATACTGATGGGGCCGCGAATTGTCGTCCATGAAGACGAATGCGTCACCAATATGCTGCTGGTATGGTTGCACTATCAGGATGGCATAGAAGTATCGTACAGATGTTGCTGCGCTTTCCATGACCACCAGCGGCATACGTTGGCCCCACATACTGCCACCCCAAAACATCAGGTAACCTCCACCTTGCTGCACTAACTGGACAGTGTGACTAAGGCGTTCAGCCTGACCGGGTTGCCTCCATACATGTCTCTGACGATTGTCTGGTTGAAGCCATTTGTGACACTCATCGGTGAAGAGAACGTAATACCAATCCTGAGCATTTCATTCTTCATGTTGTTGGGCCCATCTGTACCACACTGCATGGTGTCGTTGTTACAAAGATGGACCTAACCATGAACGTCGGGAGTGAAGCTGTGCATCACACAGTCTATTGCGCACAGTTTGAGTTGTTACACGACTTCCTGTGGCTGTACGAAAAGCATTATTCAACATGGTTCCGTTGCTATCAGGGTTTCTCCGAACCATAATCCGTAGGTAGCGGTCATCCACTGCAGTAGTAGCCCTTGGGCAGCCTGTTTGAGGCATGACATCGTCAGGTCCTGTCTCTCTGTACCTCCTCCACGTCCGAAGAACATCGCTTTGGTTCACTCTGAGACGTCTGGACACTTCCCTTTTTGAGAGCGCTTTCTGGCACAAAGTAACAATGCGGACACGATCGAACCGCGGTATTGACCGTCTAGGCATGGTTGAACTACAGAAACACGAGCCATGTACCTCCTTCCTGTTGGAATGATTGGAACTAATTGGCTGCCAGACCCACTCCGTCTAATAGGCGCTGCTCATACATGGTTGTTTACATCTTTGGGCGGGTATAGTGACATCTGTGAACAGTCAAACGACTGTGTCTGTGATACAATATCCACAGTGTTGTGACGCTAGAAAATTTTAATTTTTATTCTTGCTTTTGTGACCATAATAAGATTCCAGGCTCCATAGGCAAACAGCTAGCCGACATTAAGAAATAGTCCACCAGGACGTAGGAACAAGATAAGTGGCAGAGGCTGCCAAGTATGGCTTGTTGATCAAATAACTTAATGTTTGACTTCCTGCCAGAGGAAGCAGCATGAATCAAACTTGTGCAATGGAAGATGCAAACACCAGGGCGATAATACAGCAAGAGAGAGTGTCAGTCACGTGCGGAAAATACTCGTGTGGAACCAAATTAAATTGTGTGCAGCTTGTGCAAACCGACCAAGTAGTAAAGAGAGTGTCGTGTGGAGCGATAGGCATTCTTGTGATATCTGATCACTTAGAAATGAAAGGGTTGTGTTAAACAAATTAACTCGTGTGCACCCAAGTACATGAGAAACGAAATAAAAGGCCAGGCAGCGGAATAGCTAGAAGCAGAGACTCAGATGCAGATTCAGAGCCAGTGCCGGCAGTTTGGAGATTCCGCAGCGAGACGCCAGTGGGGCCGAGTAGGCCCATAGCAGCCAGTACAGCTGATAAAAACTTCAACTACAAGAAGACGGGGATAGACTCTGGTGGACACTCAGGAACTGCAGGTCAAGTAGGATTTTTAGAGTTTCATTTGAATAGTGTTGAACAGAGGCTGTCAGTCTTTGGCTTAGTTGCTTAGAGAGATTTCAGTGCTAACCAAGAACAAGTGATTGCTTTGTACTTGTTTCTTATATGTACCAACAATTAGCTTTGAAGTAGCAAGTCTCAATAAATAGACTGAATCTTACTAAGGGGTTTATGGTCCAACACCTAACATAAGTATATGTGAGAATAAACTTGATAGAAACTAACCAATCTTTTGTGCCTATTGCAATTCTGTAACCTATTTTCAGGAAACTTATTTGCTTCAAAGCAAGGAGATTCTCTCCCTCTCATCTCCGATATAAAGGTTGACAGCCATTTATAACTAACCCATTGTCGTTAATGTCCCGATTGCGCTACACAGTTCGCACTTACTTCATTTTGGTATAGTGAGGCTGTGCCGGTACGCGACAATAGTCAATGTCTATCTTCAGGAGTTGTGGGAACCAGGGTGATGCAAAACTTTTTTTAATGTTTGTAGTTAAATATTCTTTTGAATAATCACAGTTCTCACACGCTCTGGAATAAGTAATGGAGAATGAGCAGTATCATTGGATGAAGAGGAGTCTCCTTTTTTTTCCAGAGTCACTTACATCATCAAAGTCTTCATTAAAATTACATACAGTAGAATTTACACATATGTTGGTTGTATCAACATCAGTAATAACCTGCATACTGGAGCCGGATTCAACAGTTTGATTCCTCTTTTCTTCGTCATCTTTATATTCTCCACGAGAAGAAAGGTATTTGATTTGACCCAGCAGTGATGTAGCCTCTTCCCTCTTTGCTGTTCTTAGCTTTCTTTCCCAGGAGCCAGAGGGATGAAATGTTTTCACTAAAAAAGAGATTTGCAGGATTATTTCAGTGACATGTCATGGTCTACACGTCCATTAACAGTATTTTTTTTATTTCCATGTAGCCTGCAGGCTCGTAGCAGAGAGTAAATGGGTACCATCATGATCATCAGTGGCGGCGTTAGGGTCAGCGACCACTGACGGCCTTGCAGCTGTGGGCGCCTCGCAAAACAGTTATTCAAGTTGTTAAAATTTTAGCAATTTAGTTATCCGTATTTATCTCCATACTAGTGTGATAGTATTTATCTAAGGTCGTCTGGCAACATTATTAAAATTTATCCAGTATTATACGATGCACTTAATGTGTAAACCTACGTAGCAGTGCCCCAAATAAATATGTTTGGAACTGCAGACTGGTTCAGGTAGATCGATTTGTTAAGAAACCGTCTTCAGGCGTAACTGCTCCAGAGGTCTCTGATGAATCTCTTCTCCAAGTTTTTTTTAGTTTCTGAAACAGAACCAGCGTCAGGCTCGAATGAATCGGTTACCCTTTCTGATACAGCATCGATGTTGGGTGGAACTGCTGTAATCCAAGACCTTGAGCCAAATAAAAAGTGAAAGGATTTGTGATTCAGAAAATTAAGAACAATATATTCATATAAGAGAGTCATTTACAGAATTTGATCCGGGGAAGCTGGTATTTCCAGTAACAGATTCGCAGCGTCATGACAAAATGGTCCCCAACAAAACCCACAGAAATCTGATGAAAGTTAGCTAAAAGACAAAAAAAGAAAAGAAATATTACTAAACTTCATTTTACTAGAAAATTGAGTAACGGCGAAAAACAGCATCATATATTGTTAACTTCATCTCAAGATAAACTTTATTGCTTTCTATGTAGACTCTTTTTTTTTTTTTACATTCGCAGACACAGATGGTAAAAGAAGGATGTTGTGTAAAGGAAGGATGTTGTGACTGGAAAATATTTGAGTAAGATATTGCAAAGTAATGAACAAAGTCAAAGACACATGGATTGCATGATTAAATCGATGGAATTCTGTAAGGGAATCAAATACGGAAAACAATGGATAAGTAAAATGAGATACTGGTCAGGGAATCGCGAATGTATTGGTATGACTTGTCTGAAAGAATGGTCGATATTATTGACTACTTAGCCTCAAACAATCTGGCATTTAGAGTTCCACGAGAACCCTTTAACCTGAAAGACAGCGGAAATAGTGGAAATTTTATAGACCTATTTAAATTGTTATCCAAATATAATCTACCCTAAAAGAGCGCTTGCACTGTATTAACGAAAAGCAACTTTCTCAACATTATCTGAGCCATGGTATCCAAGATAAATTAATTACATCAATATCGAAATCAGTTATTAATGAAGTTATAAACAGAGTTAAACAAGTAAAATATTATGCCTTCAGGCTCGATTGTACCAGGATTGTGAGCTGTGTGGAACAAATGTCAATAATACTAAGATTTTACAATTCCTCAACTGGAGAGATTGAGGAACAATTCATCGAGTTTGTTGCCGTCGCAGAAACAACAGGAGAGTATTTAGCAAATGCCATTTTAAAGGAAGTAGAAAATAATGGCCTGCATATCCAAAACCGTCGACGACAGGGATATGATAACAGCGCCACTATGGTTGACGTTAATGAAGGTGTCAAAACAAGGATACTGAGTATTAATCCACAAGCATTCTTCACGCCTCGCGAATGCCGTTGTTGGAAATTGTTTTTGATAGATGCAGCTAACACTTCTATAACAGCTAAGACATTTTTAGGCTTCATTAATAGAGTTAATGTGCTCTTTTCAAAGTCAGGCAAGCGTTGGGTTCTTTTAATGAAACAAAATTAAAATCGATATAAAAACCTCTGTCTGAAACACCTTGGGAAAGTACAATCGCAGCAGCAGAAGCGATATTTTTGCAGTTTGATGATGTCTTCGAAGGCGTGAATGGCCTGAAAAATAAAAGTGATTATTCCGAAACTCTTAACGACTGCGAAGCAATTTGGAACGGAATGTTAACTTTTGGGCTTATTGTTGCCATTCACGTGTGGTACGAGATTTTACTGTGTGAACAACATAAGTTAACCAAGGAAATCAGTTAAGTGAACTTGAAAGTCGCTATTGATACGTTACGTTCATTTCGTGAGTGGAGTCAAGAATTCCGTAATACACGATTTGAAATATGCGCTGCAGAAGTAACATTGTTTGTAGAAAAAAGTAGTTACGAAATTGGGTCTCAGTTTTAGGAAAAGAAAAGCAAAGAAAAAACTAGTTTTCGGTTATGATCAAATTGATGAACCTATAAAATCTGTTGAAATGCAGTACAAAGTTAACTTTTTTAACACATTGATAGGTGCTATAATAGCCGACACTGAATGTCGATTCAAAGCGATCGACGAATATTTTGAACGATTTGGTTTTATTTACGATATTAATTATTTTAAATATTTATCTAAGGAAGCCCTTCTCGAGCACCGTAATGATTTAGGTACAATACTTCGAGAAGGCGGATATAGCGACATACAGCCTTTCAACCTTGACGAGGAACTCCAACTTTAAAGTACAGTGGACTCAATCAAAGGCGCAAAACAACTTATACAGTACATGTTAGAAAATAATTTGGAAGAAGCATATCCAAATATTTACATATCAATCAGAATGATTCCCACAGTTCTGGTCAGTATAGATTCGTCTGAGAGAAGTTTTTCATAGTTAAAATTGATTAAGACCTACTTGAGAAGCACGATAAACCAAGAAAGACTATCGGCATTGTCAGTACTAGCAATTGAAGCGAAATAACGATGACAAAATCTTAAGAAAACTCTGTGAGGCGAAAAGACGAAAAATTCCATCTAATTTAATTTGAGTTTGTTTATTGTCATTTTTATCATTGCAGTATTACTTGTATACTAATAAAATTTGTGTATCATTATTATTAGTGTCTAATTCAGTTCATTTAATTTAACGGTTTCTTCCTGACTGGAAAATAAAAGAGGCCTCGCTAAGCTGATTTGTCACCGACGCGCAGTTTTCGTTTAGCGGCGCCACTGATGATCATAAATGCGTGGTCATTTTTAAATGAATGTTGTGTATAGCCTTTGTATTCCAGCTGACAATTTCTTCAGCGGATAAAGAGGTAATTCTTATTTTGCTATTTGATAAACCATTATTTCTTTAATTTTTGAGAACATTTCTCTTGGAAGTCGGCGGCCTTTTTATTATTTGAAAATGAACATGAACAGTCACAACCGCAAGGAACTTCTTTTTCTTACGAGGTTACCTGTTTCGGTCTGTTTTAGACCATCTTCAGACCTCACACCATTGCCAACTGCCAACGTCCGCTGTGCACTGCAAGAGTAGCAGGAGTGGCATTGTAATTCGTGCGCCCCCACCGCCCCTTCAACATAGACTCTACTTTATCCAGTTTGAGACAGGGATGTTGTTGACCACCCACCTCAAATTTCTCACGCACAATGTAGATTTCTCCTTTTTAACCAGTTAGTTTCGAAGACAGCAGATATCGGGGCATAGGCGCGTTTTCGCATCGGTGAAGTATCGTAATTTGTTGTGAAAATCGTGTAACAGCATGGCATAGGCTAATTTTCCCTGAGTATTCTCTCATTAGGCAAAAAACAATGTTCTAATCAGTTTAATATCTGCTACATCCAGCATCACAAGTAGAATATTAAGCTCATTTTTGGCTCATACGGAGTGGTAAGATCTGACACAGGATGTTTCCTCACATTCGAAATCTTGAAAGTAACTGGATGCTTCGTCACATACGAATTCTCTTACGGTAACTACAGAGATAAGTTGTAAATATAAGGTTCATACTACGTATCATGTTATAAATTCGGTAACATAGCTGACTGTTATTACGATGGTCGTCTCTGCTGCTGTAGGCTGGAGATTGAAATTTCGTTAAAAGATCTCGCCACAACGAAAAACACCTGATTACTGCTCCAACACCTGAATCACATCCATGGTACTATAACCCTCGCTTCCAGCTGCCCGGTGGCACGTCTTTAATATCAAATTAATAGGCTAATTAATTAAACTGATCATGAGAGTCACTTTTCGTGGTGAGTAATTTTTTCCAGCAGTTGGATTACACTCATCAGGTAGCTCAAAATAAATGGGAATTCCTGGAGTGAAGACGATATTCTTTTCGAGGAACACTATCGAGAACTTACATTTGAAGCTAATCAAAGAAGGATTCTGCCACCACCAACATACATTTTGCATAAGGACCATGAAGATAAGATACAAAAAATTAGTGCTAATAGGGAGGCGTATAGGCAGTCTTTTTCCCTCACTCTGTTTGCGAGTGGAATAGGAAAGGAAATGGGTAGTAGTGGTACAGGCTACCCTCGACCACACACCGTGCAATGGCTTGCGAAGTAAGATGTCAGGCCATTCATTTATAGGCACAAAAAACTCACAGGAGCATGTTGTCTCTTATTTACCGAGAAAACGAAAGACAGCCCTTCTGCTGCAGATTGTCTCTTGGTAAAAATCATCATATTGATTCCTAATTTTCTCAATGTAGTCACCTTGTGAGACGTATGTGAGAGGTTGTTATATGTTTGCCCTCAATACTTAGAAGCGGTATAGAGCTTCCCTGTTAACTCCCCTTCCATCAGAGTTTTGCATACTTGCTGTACTCTAATGAATCTTCCAGTCTTCGATATGGAGCATTTGAATCCACATGATTTCCCTGAGAAAGAGATCTCTGCCACCAAATCACAGATCCCTGCTAATTCTGTTGAAATTCCATGATGATCCAACTGCACTGTTCTGTTAGTTAGAATGCTGGCTATTCCTCCACCCGTCACTGACTAGACAGAGTGGTATCACAACGAGAAAAATAGCACACTAACGATCAGGAGTAAATTCAAAACCACGAAGAGTATATGCAGAATGCACAAAGGAATTCCGAAGCACGACACCCACCGTTCATCGATATCAAATTACAGTCCATAAATGTCACCCCCTACATGTCCTAATCTTTTTCATCATATTCCATTGATTGCTACGTTTGAAATACGACAGTGTAATAGTGCCAGAGACTTCATTGACAGCACAGTCTCTCTCTCTCTCTCTCTTCCTCTCTCTCTCTCTCTTTCTTTCTCGTTATTTTTATAACATCCAATGCAGAAAAACTGCAAACTGTAATAACTTCAGTGATGTCACCTTTTGGAGAACTCTATAAGATATTAATGCGTCCTTTGCTTTTGATACATCAAAAACAATTACTGCCTGTGTTTTGACGTCGAGCATATCTTATATTCCTCTTAAATATACATGTATTTTTCCATTGGAGCAGCTGGCCAGCGACTGAAGTCACTTGCACATATCTGTGTAAAATTTGGTCACCCGTGTTGTAGCAGGGCTGTATCAAAAATGTTCAAATGTGTGTGAAATCTTATGGGACTTAACTGCTAAAGTCATCAGTCCCTAAGCTTACACACTAATTAACCTAAATTATCCTAAGGACAAACACACACACCCATGCCCGAGAAAGGACTCGAACCTCCGCCGGGACCAGCCGCACAGTCCATGACTGCAGCACCCGTAGACCCCTTGGCTAATCCCGCGCGCCAGGACTGTATCCCACAGACTATCAATCACAAGAGAGGGTTCCTGTGTCGTTCTTGCATAAGCAAAATGGTTCAAATGGCTCTGAGCACTATGGGACTCAACTGCTGTGGTTATCAGTCCCCTAGAACTTAGAACTACTTAAACCTAACTAACCTAAGGACATCACACACATCCATGCCCGTGGCAGGATTCGAACCTGCGACCGTAGCAGTCGCACGGTTCCGGACTGCGCGCCTAGAACCGCGAGACCACCGCGGCCGGCTTCTTGCATAAGCAGTTTCATACAATGTTGTTTTCTGCTGTAAAACATCCAAGTAGTATATGACTACAGTTTTGTTCAGCGTCATATATTTAGTGTTTCTACCATGACTTTGAGGTCTGCGTCAAGTGCTATACTGGCATTATCATGGCTCGATCCACTGCCTGTCACAGAAAGATGGACATCACATGGTGAAAGGTCTCTGTTGGATTCCTTTCATGTTTAATTTCTCAAATTTGTTGTCTTTTAAGGAATAAATTCCTCTTCTAAATTTACTGTGGCGTTTCTGACTATCTGGGAGGAGACTGAGTAGTGGAACGTGTTACTTTTACACGTAAACAAGAACGATCTCTCACACTACTACACTTTAAAGCACAGTTTATATGTAATTCTTATATGTAATTCATGTCACACAGTCTCATACGGAACCTACATCCGCTTTCTTTTATATACTGTGTATGATAAGATACTGTCATCCCCCTTCCCTTCTGTGTGAGAGGATGAATGATCAAATGTGTTTGTAGCTGCATGCTTGAGGGTAGCAGACAAGGCTGTCTGCTAGAGTACAGTAGGACCAACGTTGAAACAGGTAGCTACGGTTCCTAAAAGCAGAGAGGTTTCCATTCTTAGTATGGTCCGGTCCGTCCCCTGTCATGTTGGTATAGGAAGCTGCCCCTCTGGCGCCTTCCGTTGGTCTTTGTGAGCGACTCTCGGGAGCACGCTGGTAGTTCAGTGGGAGTCTGGCAGTTGGAGAGTTGCAGCCGAGCAGTAGGCAGTTGGAGTCCAGTGGTAGCGCAGGGCAGTCCAGCAGTTGCAGTCTGGCGGTGCGAGCGTCTGAAGTGGTAAGATCTCCGGCCAAGCGCGTGTCTGTTAAGTCCATAGGACAATGGATTTGTTAAGTTCAGGTTAACTGAGAATTTAATCATTTTATTTCGGGTTAGCTTTAAAATAGCTAAGGTTATCTTTAATTGCAGCGGAGTGTAATTCTCGTGTCCAGTTCAGATTAATTTGCGGTAGTTGCTTTGTTACTACTTTGTGAGTAAAGTGGAACCACGTGTTGGTCAGTAACTCTAAGTAAGATCAATCTTAAATGCAAATGCTTGTGTGATTATAACGTATCGTCTTGAAAAGATTTTGAATATACCAACTTTTCTTTATGTTCAACCCACGTGGCGTGTACTTTGTGAGACCAGTACCACGTGCTTATATAACTGTTTGACCCATCAGGTTAACAGTAAGACGTTAGTAACCAGTTCGAGGTTTTTGTTTTGTAATTTGCTTTTTGATCTAATTTATTTTTATTATCTAAATTATTGCGGAGTTATACGCGTTCTGTAAACCAAGTTGACCACGTGAAGGGTAATTACAAGACGGACAGGATTGTGCTACGAAAGTAATTTCTTTAACTGAAAATTTGAATCTATTGGTTGTGGTTAACTTTCTCTTGCATGCGTTTCAATGTTCTTTGTGTGTTGTTTTATGAATGCAGTGTTGTATCCAGTCTCCCAATCTTGACTCCATATTTTATGTGTTCCGTAATATTCCAATCTCACAGTCTCACAATCGTAAATAAGGCACCAGCTCAGTTATAACTCACGTATAATATGCTGAAATTTCAATGAACAATCTTTAAAATAAATTTGCAAATATAAACTGATTTCTTTCTTTTTATTTAAATTCTCCTTTTATATAGATATATTACCGGTTGTTGTATGACTGTAAAAGATTATAATCAATGTTAGTCTGATTGGTAAGGTGGTAAACCTAGACTAGTTACCTGCTGAAACAGTGGCTCAGTAAACGCTCGGTTAACCTCCCAAGACAGCTCACAGTTTTAAACCGCTTTCATGGTCTAATTAGCACCCGATTTCAGCATACCAAATTCAAGTCACAATCTTACGCTATTCAGCAAAGCAAATTAGAGTTACAATCTTTCAATGGTCTCAAAATACACTGGATCGTTGCAATAAAAGACAGAGGAGGTTATTCTTATTGAAAAAAGTCTGTAAGACATAGTAACAGCTGGAAACTGGAAGAGTTTGCTGTATTGCAGAGCGTCTTCAAGCAGCTCTCGGAAGATGGTGACGGCTACGTTTAAACTCATGTTCCACAGTGACAGGGTAGCAGATGTGTCGGTGTTCTGGTTTCAAAGAGACGAAGAGCACTGATTCCTCACATTGGCGGGGCATACCGCATCCACGTATATGATCACTGTTTACGTGTCAAACGTGGTGGTCTTCATGAATGCCATATTCTTGGACCTTTCATTTTTATGGCTTAGAGTGCATAACCACATGTGGAACAAGGGGATATTCTGCAAGAGTTAAATGCATAGAGCTCAGGTAGCATACACCATCAGTTGTCAGTCGCATCGGTGGAGAAGTGAAATATTTTCATACACTCTGGTGAACATGTAAGTACCCTCATTCATCTACATCTACATGGATACTCTGCAAATCACGTTTAAGTGCCTGGCAGAGGGTTCATCGAACCACCTTCACAATTCTCTATTATTCCAATCTCGCATAGCGCGCGGAAAGAATGAACACCTATATCTTTCCGTAAGAGCTCCGATTTCCCTTATTTTATCGTGGTCATCGGTCCGCCCTATGTAGGTCTGTGTCAACAAAATATTTTCGCATTCGGAGGATAAAGTTGGTGATTGGAATATCCTGAGAAGATTCCGTCGCAACGAAAAACGCCTTTCTTTTAATGATTTCCAGCCCAAATCCCGTATCATTTCAGTGACACTCTCTAGCATATTTCACGATAATACAAAACGTGCTGCCGTTCTTTGAACTTTTTCGATGTACTCCGTCAGTCCTACTTGGTAAGGATCCAACACCGCACAGCAGTATTCTAAAAGAGGACAGACAAGCGTAGTGTAGGCAGTCTCCTTAGTAGGTCTGTTACATTTTGTAAGTATCCTGCCAATAAAACGCAGCCTTTGGTTAGCCTTCCCCACAACATTTTCTGTGTGTTCTTTCCAATTTAAGTTGTTTGTAATTGTAATACCTAGGTATTTAGTTGAATTTACGGCATTTAGATTCGACTGATTTATCGTGTAACCGAAGTTTATCGAGTTCCTTTTAGTACTCATGTGGATGACCTCACACTTTTCGTTATTTAGGGTCAACAGCCACTTTTCGCACCATTCAGATATTTTTTCTCAATCGTTTTGCAGGTTGTTTTGATTTTCTGATGACTTTATTAGTCGATGAACGACAGCGTCATCTGCCAACAACCGAAAACGGCTGCTCAGATTGTCTCCCAAATCGTTTATATAGATCAGGAACAGCAAAGGGTCTATAACACTACTTTGGGGAACGCCTGAAATCACTTCTGTTTTACTCGATGACTTTCCTTCAGTTACTACGAACTGTAACATCTCTGACAGGAAATCGACATATCCAGTCCACATTTTTGTCGTATTTACCTCAATTTTAGAAATTTCCTATCAATTTTTGTAATTTTACCAGGTTTCCCATAATTTAAATGCATTTTAGCCAATTACTCGAGTTCCAAACCACCACTTTTGACGATGTGTTACATCAATAAAATGTCTCATCGGGTCGATCTCGTGATGCCTTCAGCCAATGACAATGAAGGATGAGTCTCAATTTCTGCATCATTGCTAAACCAGCCCCCTCCATTTTTTGTCAAGGCTATATGCGTGTGGACCTATCACGAATTCTGTTACATTACATGACAGTAATACTGTTTCTTAGTTTAGGATATAGCCATCAGCAGAGTGGAGGTGCAAAAACTACATTCTGTAGCTGTTTATAAATACTGTAAAATTTTTATTATGACTGGACATCTCTCCCTATGTGGATGGGGGTCACAAAGTATTTTTGTATTTGTGGATACTGAATAAAACTTTAGATGGTCTCTCTACGCATCTTGTAACAGATTCTCTGTCTTTAACCAGCCCTCCTGCAACATTGTCTCCAATTTAATTTTGCACATTATTCATGCGACATTCGATGTCTCGTTAAGGGACAGATTGAATTGAGTTCCATATAATCCATATGCTTCCATAATTTGCTTTCGGAAAGAGCATAACACATGTTCCAAATGTGAAAAACTGATTATTGTCTATGATATAGACCGGTATTCTCATTCTAATACGTTAACTACCATCCCATGAGCACTGTCCTACCAATCTTAAGTCAACCATCCAATTAGTCACGATCTCTCTAGATGCATGCACGCTGAGGAGGGTAACACTCCTTATTGGTGTATAGCAGATACGAACCTGATGGATCTGAAAGTGTTGTGGTGATATAACAGACGATCAAGAAGAAGAAGAAGAAGAAGAAAAAGAAGAAGAAATTTATGGATTATGCATGATGGAGCTCGAGACAGAAGGAGTTTGAAACATTTTACGTAAATCGCTTGTGCTATCAATTGTGTAGTGTTGTTGTAGGGCTCAGATTCCATACCAAGAAGGTACTGGAAAGAGAGAAATGATTGTTTAACATAAACACAGACTTCTAAGGCTACATGGTTCTAAAGTTAAAAGTGCTGTGATGTTAAAGCAGTGTGGTTTCCAATATATTAGTCACACTGAATGCAATGCTATTAATACCCCTATATAGGAAATATATTTCCAACATCTGACATACATTCACCCTGCAAGTTGTCTATTCCACTCACTATGGCGAGGAACATTAAGGCGATGAAACTACTACCTTCAACACCAAAGGAAAAAACAACGACATAGATTCTTTGTGACACATGCACTATATAGCTTTCCTGAGGTGTATAGTGCTCACTGTTCACACCGGATTATGGTTTGGAAATTATGCTATGCTCACATCAGTCCAAGAAAATGGTCATCAGCAGCGGAAAATGCATGAAACAACGACATCTTATGAAAAAATAGACAAATGCATTGAGCAGAACACAGTCTCTTCCACACACAGTATCTGTCAAGCAACTGTATACACAAGAATTTCAGTACCTCGCAAACCCCTGCCACTAACTTAAAATCACTGCAGTTACGAAACTGAAGAGTCAATTTATGTCCAAGATGTGGCAGTAAAATGGAGTACTTCACATAGGTCTTCATTGGTCTGGAGAAGGCTAGCAAAACAGGTTTCCCATCGTTTTGGTGGACATGATTTAAAAACAAAAAAGGTTCAAATGGCTCTAAGCACTATGGGACTTAACGTCTGAGGTCATCAGTCCCCTAGACTTAGAACTACTTAAACCTAACTAACCTAAGGACATTACTCACATCCATGCCTGAGGCAGGATTCGGACCTACGACCGTAGCAGCAGCGCGGTTTCGGACTGAAGCGCCTAGAACCGCTCGGTCACAGAGGCCGGCGGACAGGATTCATCACACGTGCGTTGGAACTCTTCTGGTGAGTGTGGTATGGAGATGTTTCGTGTTAAAAATTGCAGGTAGATGGTACTCTTAAGTCACACTCAGAACACGCAGTTGTATACGAGTCGAATGCAGGTTATACCACACAACTGATACACCTGAGAGAACATCAGAAAGAAATTAATAAATGTGTGATAAATGACCTGCCACAACATCTCCCTCTCTCTAGACTACATCATCTACGTTAGTGTGCTATTTTTCTCGTTGTGATACCTCTCTGTCTAGTCAGTGACGGGTGGAGGACTAGACAGCCTTCTAACTAACAGAACAGTGCAGTAGGATCGTGATGGGATTTCAACTGAATTAGCAGGGGTCTGTGACTTGGTGGCAGACATCTCCGCGAGGAAATCATGTGGATTCAAATGCTATATATTAAAACATACATCGTTACAACCCCTCTCAACCGATTACTCGTTCTACTTTCTATCATCCTTTAACGCAGAACCTTGGCAATTTAGAGGCAGATGGTTCTCTTTTCCAGGAAAGCATCAAAGACAGCTGTCACTTTGTATATATCATTCTAAATACTGTTCGTTAGAGTTTAAAACATGTAAACAGTCCTGTACAGAATCAAACATGCGATCCATTCTGTAGCTGCATATTGCAGTCCCCAAGGTGATAATATAATGCTCTTTAGCAAAGGAAACTATTCAAATCCATGAGTTGGTTACCCATTAACTTTGGGGTCACATGTGGGTTTGCAAACATAAATTTATTACTCTGCATTTGGTGGTCATCCACGTTAAGCAATCAATTCCATCCGTCTTCACACCATTCACGGAAAATGACTGTCTCCAAGCGTTCAAATGTGTGTGAGTTCCTAAGGGACGAAACTGCTTAGGTCATCGGTCCCTAGAGTTACACACTACTTCAACTAACTTATGCTAAGAACAGCACACACACCCATGCTCGAGGGAGGATTCGAACTTCTGGCGGGAGGGGTCATCTATTTCCCTGGTTTCTACTTCTTCCATGTCAACTTTTTCTCGTATTCCTCTTGCTGTTACACACTCATTCCCATTCACAAGTATTTTCCTGCACCAAGCAGATATGTAAGTACTCTCTCATTCTCTCTCAATTTCCCCACATTTCGGGTATTTTCCATCAATTTTCGTAGTCATCTGTTCTAAAATTGCTTGTAAATTAGTACAATTGTCAACACCTAGCGCAACTGCGTTATTTTTCTGTATGTGTGTGTGCGTGTGTCAGTTTCAAGTGGCGGAAGGCGGGACCCAGACCTTACTCCAAACCTACAGCCAGTGAATACACCTTCTGACACCACCCTGGATTTATAATGGCTCTGAGCACTATGGGACTTAACATCTGTGGTCATCAGTCCCCTAGAACTTAGAACTACTTAAACCTAACTAACCTAAGGACATCACACACATCCATGCCCGAGGCAGGATTCGAACCTGCGACCGTAGCAGTCGCGCGGTGGATTTATAATGAGTGGATTCAACTTCGAACCATATACTGGCCGCAACGATGGTGGATCCACCTCCAAACCATATCTCAGCCATATTGCAGGGTGGATCCGCTTTCGAACACTATCCCAGCCATTATGCATGGCGGGACAATCCTTGACAGACTGTGCTGACACCATTTCACTGTCGTATCTCTAACACAGTAATCATAGCAATACAATAAAGGAGGTCGGAAAATGTAGAGTGTGATATTTATAGACCGTCATTTGATATCGATGAACTGTGTGTGTCATGCTTCTGAATTCCTGTGTGCATTCTGCACGTACTCTTTATGGTTTTGAATTTACTCCTGTACGTTAATGTGCTATTTTTCTCGTTGTGATACCTCTCTGTCTAGCCAGTGACGGGTGGAAGAATAGACAGCCTTCTAACAAATAGAACAGTGCGGTTGGATCGTGATGGAATTTCAACAGAATTAGCAGGGGTCTGTGATTTCGTGGCAGAGATCTCTTCCTCGTGGAAATCATGTGGATTCAAATGCTACATATCGAAGATTTGTAAGAGTACAGGAGGTAAGTAAAACTCTGATGAAATGGGAGTTGACAGGAAAGCTCTATACCGCTTCTTCTAAGTGTTGTGGGCAAACATATAGCAACCTCTCACATACGTCTCACTAGGTGACTGCATTGAGAAAATTAGGAATTAATATGATGATTTTTACCAATAGACAATATGTAGCAGCCGGTTTGTGTGGCCGAGCGGTTCTAGGCGCTACAGTCTGGAACCGCGCGACCGCTACGGTCGCAGGTTCGAATCCTGCCTTGGGCATGGATGTGTGTGATGTCCTTAGGTTGGTTAGGTTTAAGTAGTTCCAAGTTTTAGGGGACTGATGACCTCAGAAGGTAAGTCCCATAGTGCTCAGAACCATTTGAACCAATCTGCAGCAGAAGGGCTGTATTTCGTTTTCTCGATATATAAGAGACAACATTCTCCTGTGAGTTTTGTGTGCCTATAAATGAATGGCCTGACATCTTACTTCGCAAACCATTGCACGGTGTGTGGCGGAGGGCACCCTGTACTACTACTACCCATTCCCTTCCCTATTCGAATCGCCAACAGAGTGAGGGAAAAAGTCCGCCTATACGCCTGATTATGAGCACTAATTTTTTGTATCTTATCTTCATGGTCATTATGCAAAATGTATGTTGGTGGTGGCAGAATCCTTCTTTGATCAGCTTCAAATGTTAGTTCTCAATGGTGTTCCTCGAAAAGAATATCGCCTTCTGTAGTGGACTGTTAAGGCAGCCAGTCCACAGAGACGGTGATAAAGAAAAGAACGTAGCTACTAGAACACTTAACTTTTATATCGTCCTTTGGTATACAGCATTCTTGATGATACAAGTGAGACTCTTTAGATTCATGAAGTAACTAATGGCGCCTTGCTAGGTCGTAGCCATGGACTTAGCTGAAGGCTATTCTAACTGTCTCTCGGCAAATGAGAGAAAGGCTTCGTCAGTGTAGTCGCTATCAACGTCGTCGTACAACTGGGGCGAGTGCTCGTACGTCTCTCTAGACTTGCCATGTGGTGGCGCTCGGTCTGCGATCACACAGTGGCGACACGCGGGTCCGACATGTACTAATGGACCGCGGCCGATTTAAAGCTACCACCTAGCAAGTGTGGTGTCTAACGGTGACACCACACCTTCACTCCAGGAATTCCCATTTATTTTGAGCTACCTGGCGAGTGTAATCCAACTGTTTGAAAAAAATTACTCACCACGAAAAGTGACTCTCATGATCAGGTTATGTTCAAATGTGTGTGAAATGTTATGGAACTTAACTGCTAATGTCATCAGTCCCTAAGCTTACACACTACTGAACCTAAATTATCCTAAGGACAAACACGAACACCCATGCCCGATGGAGGACTCGAACCTCCGCCGGGATCAGCTGCACAGTCCATGACTGCAGCGCCCTAGACAGCTCTGCTAATCCCGCGCGGCTCATGATCACGTTAATTAATTAGCCTATAATTTGATATCAAAGGCGTGCCACCGGGCAGCTGGAAGCGAGGGTTATCGTACCATGGATGTGATTCAGGTGTTGGAGCAGTAATCAGATGTTTTTTCGTTGTGACGAGATCTTTTAACGAAATTTCAATCTCCAGCCTACAGCTGCAGAGACGACCATCGTAATAACAGTGAGCTATGTTACCGAATTTATAACGTGATACGTAGTATGAACCTTATATTAAACTGATTAGAACCTTTGTTTTTTAAATTTTTTATACCTAATGAGAGAATACTTAGAGGAAATTAGCCTACGCCATGCTGTTACAGGATTTTCACAAGTCACAATACTTCAGCGATGTGAAAGCGCTCGTATGCCCCAATTTCTGCTGTCTTCGAAAATAACTCATATAAAAGAAATAAATCTACATTTTGTGTGGGAAATTCGAAGTGGGTGGTCAACAACATCCCTTCCTCGGATTGGGTAAAGTGGATGTTTTAAGCTGGAGAGAGTCTATCCCAGAGAGAGAGCGAGCGGGCGGGGGGGGGGGGGGGGTGGCCAATAGCAATTAGAACTATATGTACACGCCAAGGCTGCTTGTCTTGCAGTGCAGAATGGTTCAAATGGCTCTAAGCACTATGGGACTTAACATCTGAGGTCAACAGTCCCCTAGACTTAGAACTACTTGAATTTAACTAACCTAAGAACATCACACACATCCATGGCCGAGGCAGGATTCGAACCAGCGACCATAGCAGCAGCGTGGTTCTGGACTGAAGCGCCTAGAACCGCTCAACCACAGCGGCCGGCTCTTGCAGTGCACCGCTGCTGTTGGCACTAGTGGGCATGAGGCTTTGGTCGCCCAGAAGTTGTGGCTTAGCTTAGCCTGTGATGGATGGTTAGTTACAAAGAATGCTCTGACCTGTCAGCCCTTGCCCGCGGCCGTGGGTACAAGTCCTGCCAGCGGCACTCCATGGATGACTGACTAGCGAATTAACCAGTATGCCAAATGAGTGGCGACAGAAGCAGACATGTGTGGTGTGTGAGAAGATTCAGTGTGACAGATGTTTGTACTGGACAATTATTCCAGCCATGTAAACTGATTGTTTGACTGCTTGGTGATTGTATCTCCGACGTGTGACCGTTCCCTAGGGCCGGAGTGATGATGGTGGGGGATAGGCGTACCATTGTCAACATGGCTGATGCGTGGGCGGGTCCCAGCCGAGAGGCGCCATTGCGACGATGTGATGTCACGACTGGCAGCGTTGCCGCGGCTCCCAACCGTCAGTGATTACGAGTGTGTGTGATCGGTAGGATTTTTTCACCAGATTGTTTAGTGGAAACTTTTTGCTGCAGGAGGATGCTTGTGTTGTCAAACCTCAGATATATTATGTACTACAATCTGTTTGTAGCGGAAATTGAATTATTTGATTTGAAAAAGTTTGCGTGTGATTCTCAGACATTGAGAATATGTTTTGTTATGAAGAAGAATCATCATAAGGTGGTGGTGAGTGCTTTAAGCGATCTATTTGACTCCTGTAAATTTTTAAACAGTTAATTTGATAGGGTAGTGCAAATGGAGTATTTCCCTGTATTTTTGATATTGACAGTGCGTCAGCTCTCGCTTTGTCCCCAGCATTAGCCATAGGAACACAGTGTTCTGAGGAGAGATGAAAACTTCCGTCTGTGTGTTTGGAGATGTACATTCTCACACAAACATGAAGTAGCCACTTGAGAGGGGCCAGACAAACGTGTGTTTCCTGAAGTGGGGCAGCAGCCTTTTCAGTAGTTGCAGGGGCAGCAGTCTGGATGACTGACTGATCTGGCCTTGTAACATTAACCAAAACAGCCTTGATGTGCTGGTACTGGGAAGGGCTGAAAGCAAGGGGAAACTACAGCTGTAATTTTTCCTGAAGGCATGCAGTTTTACTCTATGGTTTAATGATCGTGGCGTCCTCTTGAGTAAAATATTCCGAAGGTAAAATAGTCCCCCATTCGGATGCCCAGGCAGGGACTACTCAGGAGGACATCATTCTCAGGAGAAACAAAACTGGCTTTCTACAGGTCGGAACATGGAATGTCAGATCCCTTAATCGGGCAGGTAGATTAGAAAATTTAAAAAAGGGAAATGGATAGGTTAAAGTTAGATATAGTGGGAATTAGTGAAGTTCGGTGCCAGGAGGAACAAGACTTCTGGTCAGGTGGATACAGGTTTATAACTACAGAATAAAATAGGGGTAATGCAGGAGTACGTTCAATAATTAATAAAAGATAGGAGTGCAGATAAGCTATTACAAACAACATGGTGAATGCATTGTTGCAGCCAAGATTGACATGAAGCACACACCTACCACAGTAGTAGGAGTTTATATGGCAACTAGCTCCGCAGATGATGAAGAGATTGAAGAAATGTATGATGAGATAAAAGAAATTATTCAACAGTGAAGAGAGACGAAAACTTAATAGGACTGGAATTCGATAGTAGGAAAAGGAAGAGAAGGAAAAGTAGCAGGTGAATATGGAATGGAGTAAGGAATGAAAGAGGAAGCCGCCTGGTAGAATTTGGCACAGAGCATTGCTTAATCATAGCTAGCACCTGGTTTAAGAATCATGAAAGAAGATTACATACCTCAAAGAGGCCTGGAGACACTGAAAGTTCTAAAATAGATTATATACTGGTAAGACAGAGATTTGGGGACCAGTTTTTAAATTGTATGAGATTTCCAGGGACAGATTTGGACTCTGACCACAATCTATTGGTGATGCACTGCAGATTAAAACTGAAGAAACTGCAAAAAGATGGGAATTTAAAGAGATAGGACCTAAATAAACTGAAAGAACCATAGGTTGTGGAGGGTTTCAGACAGGGCATTAGGGAACAATTTACTAGGCTGGGCGAAAGAAATACAGTAGAAGAAGAATGGGTAGCTTTGAGAGATGAAATAGTGAAGGCAGCAGAGGATCAAGTAGGTAAAAAGACGAGTGCTAGTAGAAATCCTTGGGTAACAGAAGATATATTGAATTTAAATGATGAAAGCAGAAAATATAAAAATACAGTAAATGAAGCAGTGAAGCAGGCAAAAAGGAATACAAACGTCTCAAAAATGAGATCGGCAGGAAGTGCAAAATGGCTAAACATGGATGGCTAGAGGACAAATGTAAGGATGTAGAGGCATATATAGCTAGAGGTTAGATAGATACTGCCTACACTAAAATTAAAGAGACATTTGGAGAAAAGAGAACCACTTGTACGAATAACAAGAGCCAGTTCTAAGCAAAAGGGGGAAAGCAGAAAGGTAAAAGGAGTATATAAAGGTTCTACACAAGGGCGATGTACTTGAGGGCAATAGTATGAAAGTAGAAGAGGTCGTAGATGAAGCTGAAATGGGAGATACGATACTGCGTGAAGAGTTTGACAGAGCACTGAAAGACCTAAGTCGAAACAAGGCCCTGGGAGTAGACAACATTTCATTAGAACTACTGATAGCCTTGGGATGGCCAGCCCTGGCAAAACTCTACCATCTGGTGAACAAGATGAATGACACGGGCGAAATACCCTTAGACTTCAAGAAGAATGTAATAATTCCAAACCCAAAGAAAGCTATTTACAATTTGTACAGAAATCCGATGGCAGTTATAAGAGTCGAGGGGTATGAAAGGGAAGCAGTGGTTAGGAAGGGAGTGAGACAGGGTTGTAGCCTATCCCCAATGTTATTCAATCTGTATATTGAGCAAGCAGTAAAGGAAACAAAAGAAAAATTTGGAGTAGGAATTGAAATCCAAGGAGAAGTATTAAAAACTTTGACATTTGCTGATGAGATTGTAATTCTGTCAGAGACAGAGCAGTTGAACGGAATGAACAATGTCTTGAAAGGAGGATATAAGATGAACATCAACAAAAGCAAAACGACGATAATGGAATGTAGCCGAATTAAATCAGGTGGTGCTGAGGGAATTAGATTAAGAAATGAGACACGTAAAGTAGTAGATGAAAATAACTGATGATGGTCAAAGTAGAGAGGATATAAAATTTAGACTAGCAATGGCAAGGAAAGCGTTTCTGAAGAAGAGAAATTTGTTAACATCAATTATAGATTTAAGTGTCAGGAAGTCTTTTCTGAAAATATTTGTGTGAAGTGTAGCCATGTACGGAAGTGAAACATGGACAATAAATAGTTTAGACAAGAGGAGAATAGAAGCTTTCGAAATGTGGTGCTACAGAAAAATGCTGAAGATTAGATAGGTAGGTCATGTAACTAATGCGGAGGTACTGTATAGAATTGGGGAGAAGGGGAATTTATGGTACAACTTGACTAGAAGAAGGGATTGGTTGGTAGGACATGTTCTGAGGCATCAAGGGATCACCAATTTAGTATTGGAGGGCAGTGTGGAGGGTAAAAATCATAGAGGAAGACCAAGAGATGAATACACTAAGCAGATTCAGAAGGATGTAGGTTGCAGCAGCTACTTGGAGATGAAGAAGCTTGCACAGGATAGAGTAGCATGGAGAGTTGCATCAAACCAATCTTTGGGCAGAAGACCACAACAACAACAACAACAACAACGACAACAACATTTATCCATGTACTTCTGATCCTGATAGTATGCACTAGAAAATTTCGAGGTAATAATAAGCTAATTAGAAATGAATACACTTACTTTTTTAGCTGTTCTTAGGTGAATGATAATGAAATCTCTGTATAAACTCACTTGACCCACTACAACAAAATTCAAAGAAAAAGTTACATCAATTAATTGTTATTTCTAATTGAGCTTTATGAAGGATGAAATGAAGTGAAGTTAACAAGAAACTCAACGTATTCTAGAGCGAGTGCTCAAGGGGTCTGCTCGGATTTTCCCCATTCTGATGGGTATTCAATGAGAGTGGAACCCGAACGGAAGTCTCACTGCAGCTGCTGTCGTCATTGGTTTCCTAAATTGTTACAAATTATAACGTAACTGTATGACAATAAAGTTCAAATTGTCTGCCTGCAGTGCTATTATTTAATAAGTATATTGCTCCTTTTATGAAAGAAACCATCAAATAATTTCTGTGTTGTTAGGGTCCTTCATTTGTGTTTTATGGCGAAGTCCCCATAGAGTGGGCAGGGTGCACTCCTTCAAGGTGTTAACTATAAATAAATAAAGATCTACGCAATGTTTGGTCTTTTAAGTAGGATAAAAATGTTACATAATGTTTTCAATATAACAGAGGGAAAAATTTATATATGTCTGCTTGTGTCTGTATATGTGTGGATGGATATGTGTGTGTGTGCGAGTGTATACCCGTCCTTTTTTCCCCCTAAGGTAAGTCTTTCCGCTCCCGGGATTGGAATGACTCCTTACCCTCTCCCCTAAAACCCACATCCTTTCGTCTTTCCCTCTTTCCTGATGAGGCAACAGTTTGTTGCGAAAGCTTGAATTTTGTGTGTGTGTTTGTGTTTGTTTGTGTGTCTATCGACCTGCCAGCGCTTTCGTTCGGTAAGTCACATCATCTTTGTTTTTACATAATGTTTTTGTACTCTTAGTTGTGGCGTACAAAGCGCAGATATCTTGTGTTGATCTTGATGTCTACAGTTGGTAAAAACTGTTGCTTAAGTCTAGAAGACTCTTGTTTATCCAGTTGGATTCTCATATTCATGAAATAAGCTATATAATAATAATATATAACCTATGAAATAGTAATTTTTACACTGTATTATTTTAGTTAAAAAATCAAAATGCACTGGTAAGGTCCCCACTGTACTTATAAACAAATTTAAATTCTACATAAAGTACACCTGCATAGGTGGCAATGTTATCAAAAGCATTTCATGTAGAATAATTGCGGCTAGTACATGACTCGTTACTATTCTCCGGTTTTAAGTTTCATGCAACATTTTACAGAATTTCTAAAAACTCTGAATGTATCCATTGACAACTAACACAGCCTAATAATGGAGAAGTAGGCACCTATGCTTATATTTTGGATATGTACTGGACCTCGAGCTGCACCTTCCCCTTATTTACTGAACATATTTTGGCCTTGTCTAACATTTGATCAAAATGGTCTAGTCCTGGGAGGCCTCGAAATCTCAAGGACCTTTAGATTTGGAGGGTCCCACAGAACTAGAGGCCTGGTACTAGTCATGCCCTCTGCCCCTCATTTAGTCTGCCATTGAGTAATGGCACTGTCAGAGGTGTGAGACAGATTTTCGCTTATAACATTCGACTCGTTTGGTTCCAGGACAGGGTCTCTTACCTCAAATTGATGCATTTACCCTACTCCATCATCCCTTAAAATTTTTAACACCATTGCGGACTAATCTTGCACACACACTCAACAAGCCCCTGGTGGAATCTCAAGGATGTAGAGCATTGTTGTGACATAGGAAGCTGGAAGAAACCCACTTGGAACGTCTGTACTCTTGATGATTAACATTTTTTCTCCTCAGTAGTTATGATAACTATGAGACTGTTACATGTACTGTACATGTGTGACATGCATGTAAGTACTTGTTAGGTGAATTGGACTTTGAGTGTGTTATCAGTGCTGGTTCTAGACGATCTTGACCACGAGAGATAAAGGCTTCCAGTGTCAGATTACAAATTTGTGTTAGCTATATTCAAGGTTTGAAACTTCCGGGCAGATTAAAACTGTGTGCCAGACCGAGACTCGAACTCGGGACCTATGCCTTTCGCAAGCAAGTGCTCTACCATCTGAGCTACCCAAGCACAACTCACGCCCCGTACTCACAGCTTTACTTCTGCCAGTATCTCGTCTCCTACCTTCCAAACTTTACGGAAGCTCTCCTGTGAACCTTGCAGAACTAGCACTCCTGGAAGAAAGGATATAGTGGAGACACGGCTTAGCCACAGCCTGGAGGATGTTTCCAGTATGAGATTTTCACTCTGCAGCGGAGTGTGCGCTGATATGAAACTTCTCTATATTCAAGGTCACTCCCGGTCCCATCCCCCATGGGAAACACCAGTAATTAAACAAGTTCTCCCAGGGAACACCCATCCCCTCCACTCCTGCTCACCCCCTCCCCACCCCTCTCCCTGGACCAGTAAGATCCAAGCACATTGTCATTCCTCCTGTTTTTATAACTAGATCACTTGAATGGGTGACTTTATTCTTGAGCTTAGTACCATAGGGAGACGATTAGGGTGTAGCTATTTGTTAAAACAAATTAGTTTTATTGTAATTACGTTAAGTCACCTCACTTGAGGTCTAGGATGAGGATCTCTGTAAATAACAAATTAAATTTAATATTACCTGATTTTCATCATTTGAGGCACCAGCAGAGACCACACCATGGCAGATATGTAGGTACTCATATTTTTCAACATTTTTTGTATTTTTTGAAATATTTCTGTGTTTCCACAACTTTCTGTATTTTTTCACATTTTTCATAGTTTCTCATTTTTTCCATATTTTCCGCAATTTTACGTTTGTTTAATCTTCTTTTACAATTTTTCATATTTTTGCACATTTTCCCTACATTCATGGCTTTGTGGTGTCTGCGCCACACTCAGGCCCTAACAACTCTTACCAACTGAGATTGGGACTCACCTGACTAGGCCACACTTTTCCAGTCGTCTAGGGTCCAACTGATATGGTCATGAGTGCAGGAGAGACACTGCAGGCAATGTCGTGCTGTTAGCAAAGACACTCACTTTGGTTGTCTGCTGCCATAGTCCATTAACGAAAATTTTCGCTGCACTGTCCTTACAGATAAGTTCGTTGTACATCCCGTATTGATTTCTGTTGTTATGTCACATAGTGTTGCTTGTCTGCGAACAATGACGACATTACTCAAACGCTGCTGCTCTCAGTCATTAACTGAAGGCCGTTGGTCACTGTGTTGTCTGAAGTGAGAGATAAAGCCTGAAATTTGGTATTCTCGGCATGCTCTTGACACTATGGCTCTCAGAATACTGATTTCCTTAATGAATTCCGAAATGGAATGTCCCATGTGACTAACGCCAACTAACATACAACGATCAAAGCCTGTTAGTTCCCATCATGTAACAATCATCACATCGTAAAGCTTTTCTAATTAATCATCTGAGTACAAATGACAGCTCTACCGATGCACTGTCCTTTTATACTTTGTTTACGCGATTCTACGGTCAGTTGTACAGGGTGCAGCAGAACCGAATAAGCAGTTTCTATCGATTACCGTTCGAGCTCTGGTGAGGGTAGGCAGGTGCACGTAGTCTGCTCTGGTTCAGTCGTTGACCCTACTTCACTAGCCAACATGGTCTACAACGGTGCACATCGTGGTTATGCCGTTCACGCTTATTGTGAAAACATCAGATCTGTGATCGCTACACAACGAGCTTTTCGGCGATAGTTCAACATTCCACGCAACAATGCCGTTCCTAATACAAACACAATTCGGTCCTGGGTTCGGCAGTTGGAGGAAACTGGTAGCACACTAAGAATAGACACACATGGCCTACGCAGATCCCTCAGAACACCAGAAAATGTGCAGTGGGTGAGAACAGCAGTTCAACAATCGCCGCAACGTTCTGCTCGACGACATTCTGTTGCATTGGGGATTTCTTACCACATTTTGAGAATGATTCTGCAATGGGATTTGAAGTTCCATCATTTCAAAATAATGATTGCTCAAGAATTACGCCCAGCAGACTACGCCAACCGTCAAAATCTGTGTGAGCAAATGCTTGCTCAGATCCCTCTGAATACTGCTTTCTTCAATAGTGACGAGGCACATTTTCAACTAAGTGGGTACATGAATAAGCAAAACTTTCGCTACTGGGCTGAAAATAACCCCCAAATTATTCATGAAAGACCACAACATTCTCCTAAAGTGACGGTGTGGTGTGCGATATCACAATTGGCTTGGTTGGCCTTTACTATTTTGAGGAGGAAGGAGTGACCATGGCAGTGAATTCCACACGTTATGTTTCAATGTTGCAAAATTTTCTGCAACCCAGAATGGACAACATTGTTGAACATAGACTTGGGGACTTGTGGTTCCAACAGTATGGAGCTGTTTCGAGAGAAATGTTCCTGGGACGCCGTGTCTCTTTTAGGGGTGATGTCGGGTGGCCTACGCTGTCACCAGATTTGAGTATTTGTGACTACTTTCTTTGGGGATATCTGTAGGAAAAGGGTTTCAAAAGCTGCCCTCACATCCTACCAGAGTTAGAAGAGCGGATTATTGATGAAATGAATGCCATACCCCGCGATGTGTGTGCAAGAGCTGCTCGAAACTTCAGGGATTGTCTACAACAATGTATTGATGCTAACAGCCGCCATCTTGAGGACATTATTTTCAAAACTAAATGAATGTGAAATAGTATATTGTATTAATTTAGAAAATAAAAACATTTGTTCTCTATACGTCTAGATTTACTTTTTATTGCTCCTTAAAGCTGCTTAGTCGGATCTGTCGCATCCTGTATATGAGCATATCGTTGTCCCATGACTTTTGTCATAATAATGCATGCAAGGCAGTAAAACGTTGAACTTTAAAACCATAAGACTACGGCAGGTGCTTTCAGGCTGCTGGATAAGGATACTGGTTGGTTCTAATGAATCAGCAGAGGTAGGCTTAACCTTCCACACAATTGCAATGAGATATGGACAGCAATCGAGCTAACAGCATCTCTGGACTTCTTACTCAGTTGCATGCGTGGTAATAGCAGTATATTTCCCGTAAATGATACAGTTGGAGAGAACAAAAAACTATTTAAAAGTAAGATAAATGGTTTAATAAATTAGCCAAACCCTGAGAAATAGTATTAAGTGCTAATCTAAGTGATGTAGATAAAATGGATGTTACCTGTGATCGACAAATTTCTAGTCAGTTTCATCTGTAGCAGTACCAATACGTGATTGATGTGAACCACTTTACGTTTATGGAATAATACCACTCTACTTTTTATCCAGATATGTAATGACTCGAAATATGTATGACTTGCAACTCATAGGAATTGCAAGAGAATACCACTGCATTCAGAATCGAAATAAATAACATTACTGTTTCCTCATGTAGACACAAATACTAGACCATGATATGGTTAAATCAATAATAAAACTGGGAAATTCAAAATCTGAGGACGTTTATGGCTTATTAGATTTTGTGATTTAAAAAGTAATGGACTTCATATCAAACACTCTTTGTACACTAATAAAATGGATGTATACTGGTAACCATTTTCTAGAATGTCTAAAAAGAGCAGTTATCATCCTGATTCATAAAGGGTAACATGTTATGGAAAAATAATTATCGTCCAGTTTCACTGGAAGTTATTCTCTCCAAGATAATATAATACTGCATGCAACAGGATATTTTCAGACATTATCTGGAAGCAATATTCTGAGTAAATCTCAATATGGTTTTAGGCCCAAGTTATTGATAGTCAAAGCAGTTATCTACTGAAGCCATTCTAGCTGATGTAAGCAAGGCATTTGATTCAGTGAATCATATAATACTACTGGAGAAACTTTGGTGTTATGGAGTCAGATACTTAGAACTCTTCCTCAGAAGTTCCTATCTCAGTGACAGGATACAAACTGTAGTTTACAACAACCAAAAGTTTCAATACTTTGATGTAACGCAAGGTGCTCCACAGGGTTCCATACTTGGGCCTTTACTATTTATAATGTTTGTGAATCATCTTCCCGGTAACATGCCCTGTAAATCTTTACTTTATGAAAATGACACAACATTCATTAGCTCTGGGAAAGGCACAAACGGATTGAAACTGGAGAAAAAAAGAGCACCTTAACCTGTCCCATATATGGTTCTAAGCTAAGAAACTATCCATCAACTATGAAAAGACAGTAACATCATTTTCAGTTTATCAAGAATTGAAAATGAATGCTCATCTGTTAAGTGGCTTGGTGTATACCTTAATTCCAAATTAACCTGGGACATACACATCGACAATGAATGCATGAAGCTCTCTTGTGTTAACCTTCTTACTGACTAAACTACAGACCTATGTAACAACACCTCTGTTATGTAACTTCTACTATGTCTTCTTTCACTGCCGCCTGCAAAGTGGTATCCTTTTATGGTATAATTCTGTAGGACCAAGAAAATATTAAGCTGCAAAAAAGGCTATCAGGACTATTTCTGTAGTTACAAACTCTATAACCTCCTGCAGACCAGTTTTAAGTACTTAAAAGTATTGACAATGCTATCACTTTTTATGTACTGTTGCCTACTAAGGATTAAAGAAAACTTAAATAGCTATATCTTGAAGGAAGCTGTACACCAATATAAAACTAGACAAATGAAACAGATTGATATGCCCACAGCTAGATTAAAGGAAATGCAGTCTAGTTATGAATACCTGGGTATAAAATTATTTAATATTTTACTTCACAGGCACACCGTGTCTCACTTAATGACTTTAAAACAAAAACTGAGAAATGGTCGAAGAAAAGGCTTTTTACAATGTTCCAGAATTTCAAAATATTTCTAAAAATGACCTGAGGAACTAAATTATTTCTAACTGTAAACTATTTTGTATTTACCTCAGTATATTATTGGTTTATTTGATATTTCTGTATATTATTTTATATGTACAGTAAAATTAAGAAATTGTTCTCTAGTGTATTTTTATGTGCCTTGTATAATTATTAGTATGTGTACTATATCTATATCAACGAAATTTATTTGTACAATATATGTAAACCCCATATTATGAGATCGATTGCATCAAAATGCTCAAAGATCGATCAAAATAATCTTCATTGCACAAAACATTTTGTAAGAATAATATGTGGTGCTCACCCATTATCATCTTGTAGGTATCTATTTAAGGAGTTGGGTATTCTGAGTACTGCTTCAGAGTATATTTATTCCTTCACAAAGTTTGTCATAAATAATCCACTACAGTTCAAAAGGAACAATGAGGTACATAATTAAGGTTGTCTTTAGCACAAAAAGGGGTGCACAATGCTGCAACAAAAATATTTGATCACTTATCTGGCGATATAAAATGTCTGACAGAAAGAAAGGTAAAATTTGATTTTTTAAAAAACTGAGAAAGTTGCTCATTGACAACTGCAATTCTGTAGAAGAATTTTTATTATTTTAATGTGTAAAAGGTGGTGGTATTTTTTCTCTTTTTCTTTCTGTAAGGCAGGAAAAACAGACATGTTCAGAATGTATGCATATGTACAAATCAATTTGCAACATGAATGTAAAATGACTCATTCCACATCATGATGCTCTATCATGCAAAATGATCTATGGACATGTAACTAACTAACTAACTAACTACAGTTGTGGTATAAACGCTTAGGACATCTGAACCTTGACAATATGAAGAAACCCTATCATCTTACAGAAGGAATGGACGAATTAAAGATTTAAAAACCTGCAAATAAAAGTTTGATCTTGATAGGGGGTAAAGAAATGTAGTTATCACATACTCAGTCTTGTGTTTGAGTCAAACACCCACTTGAAGTGAAATGAAGTAAGGTGCTTAGTTCTATAATGCCTTTTCCTTTTGATGATGAGAAATAAAAAGTGACTTTCACTGATGATTATACTCAGTTTCCATATCTTATATTCTTCAATCAAAGTCTTAAGTATTTCATTATTTTAAAGTATACTAGGCAATGACTACTACTCATTTTAACATCCAAACCAGCAGATTTAGAAGTGACTGGTGGTGAAATATTTCAAATGAAATGATTCAGTGCTTTGAAAAAGAGAGTGAATTTCTAGTTTTCCCTAAGGTACACACCTCAGCAAAATAGAGTTTCAGAATGACTAAATCATACTATCGCTGAAAACATTTTTAAAGGACATCATATTCACCACTGACTGAAGAAATTATTTATTTCGCACTTGCAATTTCGGCCTTTGGGTCATTTTCAAGTGTTACTGCAAAAGATTTTGCCTCAGCACATGTCAGACTTTAAAAACCTCTGTCATGTATACATGTCATCATCAAAAATAGACCTTTTCACAATGTTAACATCATTTACATAAATTGTTACAAATTAACATTCAAGTGCACTTTTTACATGTAAATGGCCAAAAGGCCGAAATTGCAATTGTGAAATAAATAATTTCTATAGTCAATGAAGTACTTTAAAAAATTCTGTATGCCTGTGAACCTTGACACTGAGAAGTTTGTCATTGAAACAGTTCATTGTATGGTTACTGGACACAAACTTGGAAAGCAGTTTTGGTCAGAAGCAGAACAGGCAGTTGTTTCTAGCATTAACTACAGATTATTTTAGATTCAGTTTTCATTCCTTAGATACAAAAGCGAGATGATTCTCGTGGGTGTGGAACAAGTCAGAAGTATAACATAAAAAACCATAAGACATTTGAATATAATATTCATTTCCCTCATCATTTCTCAGGAGATTTCCAAAGTAAGTAAATACATTGTAGTAAACTGGAACTGCTTATATTTGCAGGATTAATAAACTGTCAGAATGAAACATAGTTATGCACTTTTAATAAATTATGAGACACAAAATCCCTAATCCTGACAGTTGTGACCCAGTGGTGTCAAAACTGAAATCTAATAGAAATTTTTACTTAAGTTGGTCTAACAGTCGGCGTTTATATATTCATCTAGAGAAGAAGGAGTTGTCTACGTAAAAAATCTTTCAAACTCTTTATCTGAAAATAAGTTTTTAATGCTTACTGGCAGTTTATAGAAAATGTGAATATTGGACTTCTTTTTGGACCAAGGTAAGTGAGTTTACTTCTTTATGTAGATTGTTCTCACTCCTGGTACTGATATTATGTATTGAGTCATTGCTTAAAAAAGAGACATTTTACTTGCAACAAATTTCATTAAGGAATAAATATACTCAGAAGCAATGGTTAGAATATCCAGTTCCTTGAACAGGATTCTGTTCATGTTCTTGAATTTACACTACAAATGAGTCTTATTACATGCTTCTCTACTCTAAAAATCTTAGCCCAGTTTGATGAGTTACCCCAGAATATGAGTCTATATGACATAATAGAATGGAGGTAAACAAAGTAAGGCTTTTTTAAATTTGTCATTCTGTGGTATGTCCTTCGCATCTGACTTTATTACCGAGTTGTAATCCCACAAATGTAAAGGTCAATCTTACGACTGTATTGGGCTCTACACACTGAAGTTCGAATAGTTTGGCTCAAGCCCCCATGTGCTATGGCACGAAAATATATATATTTGTTATAGTCAACACTCAGCTTAATTGAGTGGCTCAGAGATGTAGCTGGTCTCAATGTTTGACTACATTTTACGTCGTAGAGTGCCAGCTTACAACTGTCGTAAACTCAGTTACTAAGCTGAAATAAAATATAACAAAACAATGCAGGCAGGTATTGCGGTGATTTATAATTTGAACAAGTAGTTTATTTTTCTTCAATATATTCAATAAACACTTAAAATGCAGTCTGAGGGGCTTTTACGTAAGGGCGGCCATTAATAATGATGCTACAACAGTTTACTATAAAATTCATATGTCCCATTCACGACACTCGACACACTGTTCACAATTCACAAAATACAATTTTGTCTGCTGTCCTATACCACTATATTGCGCTCCACTTGATCGCTTTCGAATCTCGTTACATACATACTTGCCCCGAACGTGACTACCAACCCACTACCTCCAGATGCTTGGCATGTGTGGTTCTTAGTGTCACTCAGAACGAAGTCCCCAAAGATGGCCGCCCTACCCACCCTCGAAACGAATGCATAACTTAAAAACAATTTAAAGTCAAATTTTCTGTATCTGTCACCGTTTTTTCACAAATAAGGTTTTTGTGGCGTGATATTGCTTTTCCTAGATTTTTGATATTTAACATAAATAAACAAATAAAGATACATACTTAATCACTCATCTACCTCTTTAAACTTTAGAATACTTCGCTAATTTCGTCTCCTTAAATTTATATTACCAAAACCAAACTTTTACTCTGTCGAATCCCATATTCCGACCTCTTATTTAAACACGGTACAGATTCTGCTAAATCAATTATGATTGCTCGGTGCAGCTCTACTAGCCGCATCCGTAGACATTTTGTTCATATTAATCGGCCGAAGCATTGCCTAAATTGCATTGAACTTTCATAAATTTACATTTCTTTAAAATAACAATTACTTTTGAACTATTATATATATTTGCGACACATCTAGATAATTTAGTTTTACATATTCTTCTGTCCATGAGTGTCAACTTGCACCTCCGTTTCACTCTTAGTTCTGTTTTTATCAACTTTACTCTGGCATTTAAATATCTCCAAGAGTGCAAACACAGCCATATGCGCCCCTGCTTAGTGTCCGCTCGGGTTTTTTCAACGCCGTGTAACTCTAGCCGCTCGTCACGGCCCCATAGCCACATTTTCTGCGGCAGGAAATTGCGGCTTTAATCTCACCCCACAGCTTGTATTCTCACAATTACCCACACCGCTACTCCATAAACGCAATGCATGGTGTAGCAAGTAGCACCAAACCCAATCTGCCCCTCAGAAACGAAATAATACACAAAAGAAACTCTACATATAATAGCAGAAAGATCGAACGAAATGAAGAAGTCACTATATTAGATTATGGGGCAGCACTTCCTACCCTAACCTAACTAAACTTATGCTAAATACATTTATTCATCGGCATTTCCAAGATGCTGATATGACTGGCCAAATGTTGTGAGTAACCAAACATAAACGAATCGAAAGTGGACAAACAATTTTTCTTCAAGTCCTCCAAATATTTACTTTTTTCCTATCTTTTTTTATTTTGATGCACAATATTTCTTACACAGCACATAGAGTAAGCAATACACTTTTTGTTGTCTTCTGTGGTGTGCATCTGACCTGCATCAGTGCTGCAACCCAGACCTCAGGCGCCGTTTCTCAAGTTCTCCTCCAGTCAGCTAACCCGATTCCACCAGGAACAAACAAAAGTAACACCATCAATTCCTTATCAGCAATGGTGTCTGGGTACCAAGAACTGGTAGGATTTACACCCACCACCTCTACTATCCATACTTGACACTGTAGAGGACAAGGGGTATTGTTGGGAAATATGGTGCGAAATTGTGATTTAAGTTGTTTGAGTGCCCGATGCACCAGCCTCATGGCAGACGGTGGACGAAGGCTGGACGGCGCGTTATGCAGATGACACAGGTTTGCAACGAGCGTCGGTATGTGTGTACATGTGCTGCAGCCACCAACAGCCTGAATGCAGCATTAGCAGAATTACGCAGGCGCGGGCTGCGTGTGGCGTGGTTACATTAGCCACCTCATCGAGAACCTTCTAATAAACATGGCGCCGTGTAAACGACAGATTCAGCAGCGGTCTGCACTATTTAAGGGCATCAGAGGTGGGCGCTGGCATGGGTTCGAGTGATTGGGCATTCGGTCGCTGTTACGTTGTCGTCATCTGTGATGCTGTCCCCGAGGATTGGCCAGCGGAGGGTGTTGCCCGCTGCTGCACTAGCGACTCCCGGTGTCATCAGTGTCTCTAGGAGGCAAGCGAGGTAGGCCAGGCCTCGTGCTGCAAACCTCCTGCCGCCTGCGCAGCCGCTGACCAAGCACGGCCTCGAGTTCCCCGGACTGTGCGCATCAGCACATCTCCACCACAACACGAGTGGTGGGTCTAAGCTAACAGAAAATGTATTGGGAGAACAAACTATAAAGAGGAAGATTTCTAAAAACAGTCACCTTCTTCTACCTAGCCACTCCCTACAACCTCGACCACATCACTCGCTCCGGTCATCCTATTACAACACGGTTAAAGCAAAATTTTAGGGTGAAACCTGACACAAACATACAGACGGTAGTGTTAACAAGAAATACATGTTGGCTACAGCCTTTTCTTTGATTACAACAATTTTTTCCATTCAAGAACAGAAATGGTCCAAATCACTGCAACTGTACAACATTGAGACAAGGTTTCTCTAACCAAAGTGAAAATAAAAAAAAATATGTGACCAAAATGGTACTCAAAAATTTATTGTATGATGGTTTCTATGGTAGGTTGCAACAACAACTCTGTCTCTAGTTTTAACCCAAACAATAATCTAACTGTTGCTCAATGACCAATGAAAATTACAACACTGCAGACTGAATAGAATCAAGTATATAAAATACCCTGTATTCCCTGAAACTAAGTAATCCTAAACAAGGAAAAACAAAGAAAAATAAAAACAAATTACATATCCCCCCAAACCCAAACATTTCTTCAATGAATACAAGAACATACTATAAGTGTACTATTCAATTCCATATTCTCATCCGTCAATCCCCTGCTGAACTGTGGCCGGCCGGTGTGGCCGTGCGGTTCTAGGCTCTTCAGTCTGGAACCGCGTAACTGCTACGGTCGCAGGTTCGAATCCTGCCTCGGGCATGGATGTGTGTGCTGTTCTTAGGTTAGTTAGGTTTAAGTAGTTCTAAGTTCTAGGGGACTGATGACCACAGATGTTAAGTCCCATAGTGCTCAGAGCCATTTGAACCATTTTGAAACCTGCTGAACTATCTACACCCCCACACGTAGAAAAAAAAGTGTGTGTCAAAATCACAATCAGCACTAATGAAAAATTGATCAATATTTGTTACATTATAAACAGTAAGAAAAATGCCACTCAGTGTACCTCTCTCACATTAACATCCTATCATGTACATCTAAGTGCTGCACAGTGACTACAACTGTTGTGGCCTGTATCACAAGTCCTTATGAGAGAATTATGAGAGAAGAATTAGCCGTGTCAACCAGCTGTTCCACAACTTCAAGTACCACCACACTTTTACAAAGATAGATATGAAAACCACTAGGCCATCCAGGAAATTCTTAAACTAAACACATATGTAAATAGTACACAGCAAGGAGTCCCTCGCAAAAAGAAAAAACACTTAGCTAATACACACATGATAAATTATACTCAATATATAAGCATCATTGCAGTGGCTGCTTGTACAGTCGCAGCTCTGTTACATTTCTGAGCCATAACAGTTTGTAGCGATCATACAGTAATAACCTGTACTTCCATGCATACCTATGTATATGTCTTTGCTATGTTTACAATCTTTGGGTCTGCTTCGCCTAGAGAGTTGGAAGTAGTCAAAGACCTTGTAAAAAATAACTAGACTCACTAATGGTGCTGCAGTCGCGGGATAATTTGAACCTTCGGCTGGACGCCATTATAGTGGTTGTAGTCTGATGTGTTGCATAGTATTGTTGTTTATGAAGACCCTGATTCAACGTTATATATTTGTTGGGGCGTACATACAGTATTTGTTACTCGTAATTCTACTGTCTGTACGTTCCAATCGTAGAAGTACAATGGTGAAGAGTTGTGTAGCGATTAATTGTACAAATAAATTCAAGAAAGGAACGAATATTACATTTCACAGGTATGTGAATATTTTAAGTTGTTTTGTATGTCAGTGCACTTGCTTAATAAATGTTTTTGTAACACGGTATTAGCATAATGTCTGTGCATCTATTTGCAGGTTTCCTTTCTCAAAACCACAGCTGTTACAAAAATGGCTACACGCTGTCAGGAGGCAAGATTTCCGACCGACAGAATACCATTTTATATGTTCTGATCATTTTGAAGAAAGTTGGCTGATCGGTAGCGTTTTCATGGTCTAGGTTAGGTTGAAACGTGATAATTTGGTCGTGAGTTGCCAAAGCACTATGCCATATATAACGCACTTCTCGTCATAAAATCTAAAGCAAGGTAGAGTCAGAAAAATATCTATTAATATTGTGGGCAAATCTTCAAGTATTTTGATGCTAGGAGTCCAGTACATAACTTTTAGCTACGGCAGATTCCATGTAGTACGTAAGATAAATTCATAAACAGTGACTAGTTGCTGTTTGTTCATAAATTAAAAAGTATATTGTAGTAACTTATTTAAATGAGGCATTATGTTTGCGACTTAACTCAGGGGGAGGCATTTTATAACCAAAATCGATGTATAAACATTCGAACTCCGCGCGTCAGTTTACCACTCTAATGGTCGCCGGCCAGCTATTCAATTTGTCCGCTCTTCACAGTCGACAACTCGTGCGGTTGTTGGGGCCTGGAAGTAGTCGAGTGTTTACTCTTGCACTGTGATGTTAACCTGTGAACGTTATCCGAATAAATCGTTATTGTGCTGTAAGAAGTTGGTTTATGGGAATCAATACCTACCAAAACTCTACGTTGGTGACCCCAGACAAGTTAATTCCGCGTAACGCGGGTTGTTGCCGCTCAGTTACGGAATTTTCGAACAAACTATGTTACCGAAAATGCATCCGAACAACGATACCGTGCCAACCGCCGGATTATCGGTTCTGCCTTCTACGGACGTTTTAATTGACTTACAATTGGCTTTTCTTTCCACAGTGCTTCCGCATAATAGTGCGCCGAATGTGTGTTTACCCACATGGAATTCTTCGACGCCTCCTGTGACCGTTAACCGTTACAGTGTCAACAGTGCTACAGACAGTGCTTTAGACTCAGGCATGTGACAACCGCCGTTCCGGGGTTTTCATGACTCCACGGCACAACATTTTTCGCCATTTGAACCGAATTGTGATATATCACTAAATGTTGCTAAGCGTGCTCAACGGACCAATTTGTGTGTACCGCCGATCGTGAACAGTGCACTACCTTCACTGGACTCGACGCCAAACCAGTTCTGTATGGCTCAGAAGGCTATTCAAAACCAAACTTTCCTGCCACAACTGGCAACCACAGTTTCTGCCGTGCCTGCCACGCCGCGTGTTTGGGGAATGATTCCGCCCACTAACATGACAACCGCAACGGTTGAAACTGCGCCGCGCTTCGACGGTGACGTTTCAGTGTATTTTGTGCCTGACTCGGGTACTTTTCATGCATCCCCACCGCCGCCCGCAATTCCGGTGCAATCGGTCACTCCAAACTGGCTACGTGGGACAACATCGCCCCAACGTCTCTTCCTGCACCGCAGCAACGTCTCAAGTGGCTGTACAACCAACCTGCGTCGCACATCTCTGCGCCATTGAGTACAGGCCAGTCATTGCCCACCACTAACACAGGTTCTGCCCCAGTTTCCTCGGCCCACTTTATGGTACCCCCATCCTGTGGCCCACCCTCGTCTGCTGCCGCACTGTACTATCCACTAGCTCACAAGCCTGACTTACCGCCGTTTAATCAGGCTAACCCACGCATCTGGTTCACCATTGTGGACAGTATTTTTCATTTTCTCCAAATTCACGAGGATGACACAAAATTTGTTCTCCTCGTCAGTCACCTCCATAATTTCATGGAGTTATTTTCTGATATTATACTTGACCCACGTGCACATGACAAATATGTAGCACTTAAACAAGTTATTATCGAGCGTGCTTCACGCTCTGAAACTGAATTGTTACTCCATGCAATTTATCACGAACCACCTGGAGACCAGTCTCTGTCCCAGTACTGGCAATACTTACGAGCTATGGTTCCTAAGGAAGCCCTGCCAGACGACTCTCTTTGGACTATTTGGTTGGATAAATACCCTTTAACCTTGCAGTTAACGCTCTTGCCACAGAGACACCTTCCCCTAGATACTAGGCTGCGCCTAGCAGACGAAGCTTATACCCTATTCAAACCCCATCAACCAGTTGCTGGTTCCAACAGAGTTTCATCGTACAATCATTACACCTTCCTACATACCCCGGCGACCACGCAGGGAGTGACGCACTCTTCGCCAACCGAGGTTGGCAACTCCGCACGCGCAGCCACACAACCGACTATGCGCGCCAGCATTAAGCCACACACTAAACCGATCGCGCCCGGTACCGGGTCATCTGCCCGGCGGACAGATGACTCCACGGCTTCTACAAACAGCAACAGGGCTCTGTCATGAATTCTGCTGCTACCATGCAACATTCGGTAAAAAGCCGCGAAGTGCTGTGCACCCAGCAACGCTTTAAACTCTGCGGGCGGAGCGGTTTAGGCGCGCCACTCTGTCCTAATGAACCTCTGCGCCTACAATCATGCTCTAATTTTTCGAGCCTTCTGAAGCGATCTGCGCACCCGTACGTATAGGATCATAGGTTACACTCTTCATTCTTAATCGATACGGGCGCAGAAACGAGTATATTACCTGCCTCTATGACCCCTGCCACTGACTCTGCTCCACCTGTTGAGCTTTTTGCGGCTAACCGCACGACGCACACGCATTCCTGTCACTGGCACAGCTCTCGTCCAGCTCAATTTCAATACTGGTACTACATTCCCATAGTCCTTCTGCGTAGCTTCAGTTGATGAACCCATCATTGGTATAGACTTCCTCCATCACTACAAGCTATCAGTGGACATTGACGATTCTTCTTTACTCTCAAAATCAGGCATTCGCATTCCATTCTCTACACGCACAACCTACACCTCGTCCTCTAACCTCGAGGAACGTCGCCGTTGTGCGGCACTCTCCGTCGATTTGGCTACAACCACGTCTTCTCTCATCCGCCTCCAATGTGAATCCTCAGCCCTCATCGTTGACAACAGCGCTCTTCAGCGATGTCTTTGTGAATTACAGGCTGAAATCAACTCCTGCGACCGCACAATTGCGTCTCTTACTCCGCCCCACAATGCTGTTTTGTCGCCAGACTTCTCCTTTTCTGGTCTCCATGTTCAACACGGCACCAGGGCTACCGATGCCAAGGATGCAGCGTCCGTGGCTGACACCTCGCTGACCCAGCATGATGCCGCAGTGCCAAGGGTTATTGAGCGGCGACCGGTTGCCACCCAGACCCCACCACACCGCCACAACACCGGGCATGCCCTCGTCGCCTGTAGCTGTCACCACGACGCCTCCACCACAGACCTACGAGGTGCCAGTTGCAGTAACGACGCCGCCCCCACATCCACACCGATGCCCTCGAGCTGCCACATACAGGTCAGTCCAGCGAATCCCTGTGTTGCCCCGCTAGGACAGTCAGGTCGATGACTCCACACGTCAGTGTGCGCAGTAACAATGAGTACTGTATATCATATTCTCATGGCACCGGGACCACCAATCAGACACAAAGCCCACAGGCTTAATCCGGAAAAACTCCTGAGTGCACGTGCCATCATACCCGAACTCTAAGACGCCTACATCATCAGACACCCGGTGCCACATATTCAGGAATTCACACAGTGGTTACATGGATCTCCGGTTTTCTCAGTGATAGACTGTAAAAATGCATACCATCAGGTACCGATGGCACCAGACGATATCGAAAAGACGGCAATTATCACACCCATCAGGCTCTTTGAATACTTATACATGCCTTTCGGGCTAAAAAACGCCGCGCAAACATGGCAGAGATTTATTGACGAGGTGTTACCACCTTTCCTGTTCGTGTATGCGTATTTAGATGACATTTTAATCTTCTCACCCTCTAGCAAGGATCATCAAGCCCGTCTATGTGCTGTCACAGACTCTTTGTCAAGCGCAGGGGTTGAAATCAACCAGGAAAAATCGCAACTTGCGCTTTCACAAGTAACTTTCGTCGGACACGTGGTTTGCGCTGCAGGTATCACTCCACCAGCCCCTCGCGTGGAGGTAATTACCAACGTCCCATGACCAAATGACTTTCAAGGGTTACGATGGTTCCTCGGCATGGTTAATTTTTATAGAAGACACATTCCCTATGCTGCAGCCTTACAACTACCGCTTACCGAAGCGCTTCGCGGGAAGGATACTTCAAGCACACGCAAAGTTCAATGGACAGATGAAGTGACGATGGCGGTCGACAAACTCAAAACGGCCGTTCAGACAGCAGTGACTCTTTCACATCCTATGCCGGACGCACAGCTTTCGCTTACGACAGATGCAAGTGACTCAGCAGTCGGCCCCATGCTCCACCAACATTTAGGTAGTTCTGTTGAACCGCTACACTTCTTTTCGCGAAAACTGTCACCTGCTCAGACTAAATGGTCAGCTTTTGATAGAGAACATTTCGCGGTTTACGCTGCCATTCACCACTTTCAGGATGATCTCGAGGGACGTGCCTTTGTCATTTACACTGACCATAAACCCCTTGCGGAGGCGATCCACAATCTGAGCGCCAACGTACCCCCTCACAGACTTCGCCATTTGGAATACATTTCACAGTTTTCAACTGAGGCACGACATGTTCACAGATCCAATAATGTGGTCGCTGATTTTTGGTCGAGGACCGCAGTAGTCTCAGCTGACATATCCCTCACCGAACTTGCACGCCGCCAGCAGACTGAACATGAAACTCATGCTTAGTTTGATAGCTCAACCTCAACTCTTCGATTTGAAGACTGTTCGCTCCCGGACTCAGACCTTACACTAAGGTGTGACATTTCAACCGGACGACCTCAACCATGGGTCCCGCTGTCCATATGACAACCCATTTTCCATGCACTCCATTATTTAGCACACCCGGGCATCTGGGCCACGATCCGCCTTGTGACTGAACATATTGTGTGGCCTGGCGTTCATGAGGACTGCAAGCTGTGGGCACAAGCGTGTAGGGCGTGCCAATGTAGCAAGGTTTCCTGTCACACCCACCCTCTTCTCGCTCTCTTTGATGTACGTACCAGACGTTTTCACCACGTCCACATTGACATCGTGGGACCCCTAACCACCTGTGGGCCCATTTAACTACTTATTCACAATGATAGACAGAGCCACCCGCTGGGTCGAGGCCACACCCATCACCGACGCTTCCGCCCCAATGATAGTCCGCACCTTTATCGAGTCATGGATCTCACATTTTGGCTGTCCCTCCTCTATAACAATGGAACAGGATCGCTGGTTTGAAGCAAACCTCTTCGCACGGCATTGTCAACTGTGTGGTGTAGACAGATTCCGTACGACAGCTTACCACCCTCAGAGCAACGGCCGGGTGGAGAGGTTCCACCGCACCTTAAAAGTAGCAATCATGGCACATGGTGGCCAGTGGACAGACATACTCCAATGGGTTTTACTGGGCTTGCGAACCGCAGTCAAGGAGGATTTAAATGCTTCACTCGCAGAGGTGTTGTACGGGGAACCCCTCGTCCTCCCCGCCGAATATGTCGATGACTCACCTTCATTGCCAACCATTGACTTACCCCCTTTATTGGAGCGAGTACAATCCATTATCTCGAAACTCCACGTACCAGCTCCCAAGATGCACTCGGCGCCACGAGTTTTCATCCACAGACAGTTGGCAACCTGCACACATCATGTTACACGACAACACAATTCGCAGAACTTTACAACCACCTTATTCAGGCCCACACTGGGTGGTCTGACAGGGTGTAAATACCATGGACATTGATATTAATCAAAAAACACTTACTGTTTCGACACAGCGTGTGAAACCAGCCTGGACGCTCTCCGAACAATCGGATGAACCTGTCCCACCCGCCGCCTCGCCCATTCTGCCTGTTGTTCACACTGACACGACCTACGATGATGCATGTGACGCATATTCAGGTGACGATACTGTGTGTGACAATGATGATGCGTGTGACGATTATTCAGGAGGCCATACTGCATGTGACGATGTCCCCCCACTCCCTAGTGCACGAAGCTGAACGACGATCGCGGGCTGGCCGCCCCCTCATTCCCCCGCGCTACCTAGAGGATTATGACTGCAATTAGACAGTTTTTTTGTGTATATTTCTTGTACTTTCCTTTTCAGCATTACTTGACGCTCAGTGACTGTGCATTGATTAGCACTAATTTTGACATTTTTCACAATGTACTGATGTGTACCTTTTGGTTTCTTAATGTACACGTATTTTTGTTCTATTGTTTGATCTGTATGTCACTCTCATGCATTCCTCTCACTCCGTGCTGGAGGAGGGGGGGAGGGGGGGGGGGGCTCTGTAGCAATCGTACAGTAATAACCTGTACTTCCGTGCATGCCTATGTACATGTCTTTGCTATATTTACGATCTTTGGGTCTACTTCGCCTAGAGAGTTGGAAGTAGTCGAGTGTTTACTCTTGCACTGTGATGTTAACCTGTGAACGTTATCCGAATAAGTCGTTATTGTGCTGTAAGAAGTTGGTTTATGGGACTCAATACCTACCAAAACTCAGCAAGTTTATGTGACTTAGGATACTCTAACCTGTAGGCATATGGGTAAGAGCAACTTACCACAACAAATGGAACATGGTACAATTCAAAAAGCCTTTGACCATCCCTTTGTCTTTACAAATACTAGGTCACCCACCTTGTACTTTGTAGCTTGTATCTTAAATCATGCCTGTTATTCATAGGTAAGGCCCCTTTGGCCAGTTGTTCAGTAATTTCCTTCTGTCTCTCTTGTTCAGAAATAAATGTGCCTGCTGGAAAGCTCAGTGCCTCAGCTATCAGGTTGGCTGCCTTTTTACTCCACATTACTTCAAAAGATGTGAACCCACTGGCACTTCTTTTCACAATGTTCATCATATCCTCAAACTTGGCCACATATTCTGCCTAGATGGTATGTCTGTGGCTGCAGTATGTCCTGCAGAATCGTCGAAGCTCACGCATGTACCTCTCAGCTGGATTTCCTGCTGCGTGGTTAACTGAGAGACTTATATGTGTCACACCTCTCTGCTCCATGAAGTTCTCCCATGCCTTGTAGTACGACTCCAATTTTTTAATCATTGTCCCGCTAGGATCTTTTTCATCCCATACATCTTTTTGTGTTTGGAGAATACATCAACTGCCAGCAGAATGTACTTTTGTCCACCCCTACTAGTTGGTAACAGGCTGAACACATCAATTGCTAGGTGCTCTTTAGCGGTTTTGGGCAAGATGTTTTGCATCTCCCCTTGACTGGTAACAGTGCTGTGTTTTACTCGATGGCACCTGTCACAAGCACCTAGTTGCTTTCTCACACTACGGTTCATGTTACTGAACACCACATAGTCTTGTAGTCCCCCTGTACATTTTTGTGCCCCATAGTGCCCATGGCTCACATGCACATAATTAATTAGTGACTGGACATGCTCCTCAGGCCAGCACAACCGCCACTCCTCTTCACCTTTGTTCTTTGTGCGGGACAACCTCCCTCTAAATATCTTTTAAAATCTTTCCAAATTCTCATGCCACTTTGTACCCAATCTGGTCTTAACTAGCTTCAAAATTGGATCTGCATTCTGTACTCACCTAATATGTTTGCATGTACACCTAATCCAGGGGCACAGGCTCATAAAAAATATTGGAGGGCCCATACAGGGGTTTTGCTCCGGGAAATTTTCTAAATTTTGGATGAAAAATAGTGAGTTTGAAAGTTTTTTTAAGCATTTTAGAGCCATACGATAAACATTAGAACCCCGCGGAGTGCCCCAGCTCCATTCTGCCCTCTCATGATGCCTAATGACTACTGAGGTCGCTGATATAGAGTATCTGCCAGTAGGTGGCAGCACCTAATATTAAAAACGTTTTGTGTGTGTGTGTGTGTGTGTGTGTGTGTGCGGGCGCGCGCGCGTGCGTGCGCACACATACACTCACACACTACACTAATGAAATTCCAAGAGAGTATACTGCAGGAAGAGTCAGGCTATATATTACACAGCCTGAAAAAAAAAGGGAGTGAAGCATCCAGAAAGGGTAAAGGATACGAAATGAAACTTGATGGGTTAAGAGCATATTTGATGTTATTTCAGTGCTTAGAAAATGAAGTCATATGGACAATGAACCTGGCAATATGAGCCAACTTATCAGTATAACACTGCACTGCCTCTGGCCTGGATACATGCAATGGTCATGTTGTGAATGGTGTCAAAACTGTCCTCTCCTGAAGCAAGCTGGTCCACAACTGTTGTAACTGATCCTCAGTATCCTCGCTGTTGACAATGGGATGGAATTGACGTCAGAGCTGGTACCACATATGTTCTGTCAGTGACAGAACTGGGGATGTTTCTAGCCATGGGAGTACCTCGGCAACATGTGTGCAGTTCATAGACACATGCCATGTGTGGATAAGCAACATCCTCTTTAAAAACAGCACTACAATACTTTCCCATGAGAAGTAACACGTAACGATGTACGATGTTACTGATGTACTCTTGACAGTACAAAAAATCGGGCAGCAAAAATCACAGCCAGAGTTAATGTCCAGTGTCAGTAAACCACTGATGTGAATGAAATGTAACATGCCATATTTTTCTGTTTACTTTGGAAACATGCGAACAGGAAATTTTACTTCAAAATATTACAGGAGACTGATCTTGTCAGTATTCTAGATCTGTTCCTAAAAAGGTACAAAATATTTTCAGCAAATACAAAATGCTGGTATTATCTAAAAACATACTGTATGTTAACTGAATAGATGTACGGTCATAAATGGTCACTGCAGCTGAATAAACTATAGGCAGACTTTATATGTAAAGTCTCATGTTCAAATCCATGTCATGTCTTTTTTTGCCATAAGACACACATTCCCCTTGTTCATCAGTTTTTTGTCTAAGATTCCCTCCATTGTAGCTGAAAATGTTTCAGCAATTTGGAGCTACTTTCCAACAGAAGATGCAATAGAATCTCAGCTATCAATCAATGAGAATCACATCTGGTGAAGAATGTTCTCCCTGGAGTCAAAGAATTAAATTTATACTTCTATTTGACATAATATGTGAGAATGGTGAGTTAGGTCTGCAGACTCACTATTTATTCTATAATAGCTAATGGCAGTACATAAGCTAGGTCAAATACTTGCACAAGATCACTTTCAATTGAATCACATTATTCATGTGCCCTACCTCATAGTCAACAGACTATTTGCGAATGCACCAATGCTCTCGTGGAGGAAGTGAATTTGGTGTCATCAGAGGCTAGGCCATGGTATGTCATTCCTGAGCACACTGCACAACAATGAATAAAACGTTATCAAGATACTGTAGAATTCAGTTGCTGTATGGGAACTGGACTCTGGTGTGTAACAATACCTGTTCACACCAGGCAATATCATTTTTAAAATGTGATGCAGTTGAATGATACAAGCATTGTTGTGAAGAAGAGCAAATAAGCATGAACAGAGATAATAGCAAATTGTATTTTTGTGAAAGTTAGTGAACTGTTTTGTACAAATGGACTTGCTTTAAACTTTGAAGAATATTAGTTCACTCAGTTCTGTATTGTCAAAAATAGTCCACCTTCAGTTAATCTAGTATACCAACAATAAATAGTAAACAGGGTCGAAAATTGTAAGTTCTTAGGTGTGCGTATTGATGAAAACTTAAAGTGAAAAAATCATGTAGTACACTTGCTAAAATATTTATGTTTGTGTATATTTGCCATCAGAATAATTGCCAATTTTAACGATAAGCAGGTTTCTCTTCAAGCAGCTGGGAATGTTAACCACAGCCTCACGGAACATTTATTCACCTATGAAATTTGTTACCAACAATCCGCCTAAGTTTGAGAGTAACAGAGATATTCATGGGTACAACACTAGAAGGAAAAATGATCTGAATGAATCTAACTTACATAGCTAATAGGTTACTTATACAGGTATAAAACTCTTCAACAATCTACCCAATCAAACAAAATGTCTAGCAGATAAGAGAAATGCATTCAAATGCACATTAAAGATGTTTCTCCTTGGAAACTCTCCTATACTATAGAGAAATTGTTAAATATAGATGATTAAGTCATTAAAATATCTGTAAATTGCCAGCATAGAGCCATACAAATATTGTTTTTTTATTTATTTTATGTATTTTTTAGTTGTAAATAAGGTTCCTTTTTTTCTGTTGACAGATTACGTATCATAACATTTGTTGTGAATTTGATCTATGGAACAAGGAACAAAATAACTAACTGAAACATACTACTCCATTTCTTGGATTGATGGATATAGTTCAGAACTGGTTTCAGAAGGCTGGACTACATTGCAAAAGCATGGCCTTAAAGGAGAGGCGCCATGTTGATTAATGACTCTACAGATCAGCATTTAGCGAGGGCATTGTCAACTTTGACTGGCACAACATGATATTTTCTGACAAATCAGTATTGCCCTCAGTGAATGATGGTTCAGTACAGGTATACAGGCCAAATGGCACCTCTTTTGACCCCAAATACATCCACGAGTCATTTCATAGTGGCTATATGTCCATGGCAGTTTGAGGCTGGATGTGTTCCTGTGGACTTGAAATGCTTCACAAGATACATGGTTTACTTGATGCTGCCCAGTATACTCATATTATGAGTAATGTTATGGTCGCATCAGTGCGACAACTATATCCTGAGTGATCTGTTTCCACCTGAACCAATTTCCTATACACATGACAATGATGATGCAGTAGTGATCTGCAAAACAGAATGAGATTTCTCTTCTTGATTAACCTCCATCTGCACCAGATCTACACTCCATTCGAAATTTATGGGCTAATACAAAATACACAGTGCAAGAAAACTAGCATGACCCCATTCCGGGAAACTGTGGTGACTTTTGAAACATCACTCCAGCTACTTGGAAGGAGCTGGCAGAAAGTGAGCATTATTACCCACCTCACAGAGTCCCTTATTTGCAGACTGCAGACAGTTACTGAAGTTGAAGGCCTCTGGACAGGCTATTAAGTGGTGAAGAGTTCACAAGCTGTGCTCTTTTGAGGGACAAAATATCTTTATAAGAACTGTGAACTGTTTGTTTTATTAACTTTGTGATTTCTACTAATGAAATAACTTAATGGAGTAATGCAAAAAATTGCACCAAGTCAGATACAAACCAAACCTTGTAGCCTACTTTACCACTGAATATGACACCGAGCTACAAAAATATTATTCTACACCTTCCAGCATTTAAATACAACTTACTGCTCTTGACTCCGCATTACAAATTCCAGTACCTTTACTAGGTCTGCAATGCTGCAAATGATGTGGTGCAGTGTTCATGTGGGTCTTTAGGGCATGCTTCCTTATGCTGTCAAAAAGGTGTTGATCCTTCTACCACACTTATGATTACAAGTATTCTCTCTCATTACGATTAGATCTGTACACTCCATATTGTGAATGGGTCATGCCTAACATGGTGGGTAATTCACATTTCAGCCATGACCATTTTTTGTGCTGTTAAGTGTACCATTACACAGTCAAAGTTATCTGACTCCTTACCAGCCATGACCTGAAGTCATAACCAATGGTTCTCCACACCATGCCTCTCCAGTACACTGGAAGAATAGGATCTCTCCTCAGGTTTCTGCCATACTTACCAACAATAATTCCTAGGACTAAATGTGGACAACAACTTAAACTGGAGTACACATATTGAGTTCCTATCAAATAAACTACGCAGCTTTGCATTTCCAATGCAAATACTAGCAAACTCTACTGACATGAGTACACGAAAAATAGCATATCATAATTATTTTGAATCTGTAATTAGGTATGGTATCATTTTCTGGGGAAATTCAAGTAGACTACCTCGAATACTGAAACTGCAAAAGAAAATTATAAGATACATGTGTAGTGCACAACAAACAGAATCTTGTGGCCCATTATTTCGGAACCTGCAAATCCTAACAGTTTCCTCCATATACATTTGTGAAATTAAAATCTTTGTACAGAGCACTCAAAAATTATTTGAGGAAAATCATTTTAACCACACATACAACACAAGAAATAAAAATAATTGTATGTTACACACCATTTGAAATTATATGCAGGAACTCCACAGTATATGGGGATGACAATATATAACAAGACAATGGGCAAAAATATATTTAATATGAAGCCAGAGAGTCTAAAAATAAGGCTACAGCAGATTCTGTGGCAGAAATGCTACTATTCAGTAGAAGAATTCATAGAGGATGACATGATAATTTGAGAAAGGGGTAATTAATTGTTAGTCTTTTATTGTATGTCGAACAAAATTGTATTATTATTATGATACCATTTGTTAAAATCAGATGATGTATGTACATGGTAAAACTTTACCAAAATTTTGACGTGTCTCCTGTACCTGAATCAAATGATTTAGATTATGTATGTTATGAGACTAATAAACCACAATTCACAATTCAGTAATCCTGTATAGTGCAGAACTGCAATTCATTGCTAGCAAAAGTTGTTTCATATGCCAAAAGAGAATTGTAAGAGTCATAGAAAATGCTGCATCACGAAGCTCATGCAAGCCCTTATTCAAGAAACTACATACCCTTCCACTACCATGTCCATACATTTTACAAGTAATCATATTTGTAAGGAAAATCTTAGAAAGTAGCAACAATCGTGTGGCAACCAACCAGAGTATCCACCTGTATAACACAAGGAGAAAGCAGGACATACATGTTCAACATGCAGACACAACACTAAAACAGAATGGAGCACTGCAAACAGGAAACAGACTATACAATAAGCTACCTACAAACATTAAAACAATAAAAGACATTTCAAAATTTAAAACTGCTGTCCATAAATATTTATTGCAAAAATGTTATCATAGTATAGATGAATATCTCAAAACATAAAAATTTATTGCCAAGGTTAAATATAATGTATGGAAGCTGAACCGTCAGTTGTGATAATATTAAGCCCAAATCAATGTCAATATTTTTGTATGATTTACAATACATGTTTTTAAATCACAATGACTTGTCCAATATCATATTATATACCTTGCACAACAAATGATCAAAAGTACCAATAAAAATGTAATGTAATGAACAATATGTGACACCATTCTTCAGCCATCCATGCTTCACAGTCATGATGCCATTCCAAAAACAGCTGTTTGTGTTGTGGTATTAACAGCAGCCTATGTGTGGGATGGTAATTCCCTCGCCTGGCTGTGCTATTCTCCGGGCGATGCTGTGAGATGACACAGAATATTGCGATAAGTCCATTACTTGTTCTTGAATGTCAGGTGCAGATATGAAGTGGTTACAATGTGCTTGATGCACAGTCCAGCTATCCTCCCTTGTGGTAGTCCAATGTACTGACCAGAACCTTGACGACAAGTATGTCTGAGCTCACATTCTCGTGCAGTCCAACAATGGACCACCATCACATCCAAATCTGGATACTGCACAATTCGGTCAGCCAGACAAATGGAGACTGACAAAGAGGCCCCTTTCAGACTCTGTCGAGTGATAGTAATGCTCACTCATGTGACTAAACAACATCTGCATGTCCTTCACAGTGTTCACTTGACATCTGATGCTGTTTGTGCTCTTGATATATCTTACCAGGCCTGGTAACAAGACTAAACATGAACAACACTAATGCACTCTGATGGCCATTCAGTCTGTAACCCAGACCAGCAACACTAATCATTCATATACTCAATGATGATACGTACGTGTCCAAAGTTACATTGAACCTGACCATGCCTTCTGGGTGCTTCAATTTTTTTTGTCAGGCTGTGGACTTCCTCCCAGATACATCTTACAAAATGAGACAATGAGAAAATCTGAGAATTTAGAGCTAGTACAAAGGTTTATGAACAATCATTTGTTCCACATACCATTTGTGTTTGAAACAGGGAAGGGGCATCGGACAGTGGTATTAGAAGTACCCTCCACCATACACAATAAGGTGGCTTGCAAAGTGTAGATATAGACAGACAGGAGTCTTCACTTTATACACTCCTGGAAATGGAAAAAAGAACACATTGACACCGGTGTGTCAGACCCACCATACTTGCTCCGGACACTGCCAGAGGGCTGTACAAGCAATGATCACACGCACGGCACAGCGGACACACCAGGAACCGCGGTGTTGGCCGTCGAATGGCGCTAGCTGCGCAGCATTTGTGCATCGCCGCCGTCAGTGTCAGCCAGTTTGCCGTGGCATACGGAGCTCCATCGCAGTCTTTAACACTGGTAGCATGCCGCGACAGCGTGGACGTGAACCGTATGTGCAGTTGACGGACTTTGAGCGAGGGCGTATAGTGGGCATGCGGGAGGCCGGGTGGACGTACCGCCGAATTGCTCAACACGTGGGGCGTGAGGTCTCCACAGTACATCGATGTTGTTGCCAGTGGTCGGCGGAAGGTGCACGTGCCCGTCGACCTGGGACCGGACCGCAGCGACGCACGGATGCACGCCAAGACCGTAGGATCCTACGCAGTGCCATAGGGGACCGCACCGCCACTTCCCAGCAAATTAGGGACACTGTTGCTCCTGGGGTATCGGCGAGGACCATTCGCAACCGTCTCCATGAAGCTGGGCTACGGTCCCGCACACCGTTAGGCCGTCTTCCGCTCACGCCCCAACATCGTGCAGCCCGCCTCCAGTGGTGTCGCGACAGGCGTGAATGGAGGGACGAATGGAGACGTGTCGTCTTCAGCGATGAGAGTCGCTTCTGCCTTGGTGCCAATGATGGTCGTATGCGTGTTTGGCGCCGTACAGGTGAGCGCCACAATCAGGACTGCATACGACCGAGGCACACAGGGCCAACACCCGGCATCATGGTGTGGGGAGCGATCTCCTACACTGGCCGTACACCACTGGTGATCATCGAGGGGACACTGAATAGTGCACGGTACATCCAAACCGTCATCGAACCCATCGTTCTACCATTCCTAGACCGGCAAGGGAACTTGCTGTTCCTACAGGACAATGCACGTCCGCATGTATCCCGTGCCACCCAACGTGCTCTAGAAGGTGTAAGTCAACTACCCTGGCCAGCAAGATCTCCGGATCTGTCCCCCATTGAGCATGTTTGGGACTGGATGAAGCGTCGTCTCACGCGGTCTGCACGTCCAGCACGAACGCTGGTCCAACTGAGGCGCCAGGTGGAAATGGCATGGCAAGCCGTTCCACAGGACTACATCCAGCATCTCTACGATCGTCTCCATGGGAGAATAGCAGCCTGCATTGCTGCGAAAGGTGGATATACACTGTACTAGTGCCGACATTGTGCATGCTCTGTTGCCTGTGTCTATGTGCCTGTGGTTCTGTCAGTGTGATCATGTGATGTATCTGACCCCAGGAATGTGTCAATGAAGTTTCCCCTTCCTGGGACAATGAATTCACGGTGTTCTTATTTCAATTTCCAGGAGTGTATGTTGAATCTAATAAGGACAAAAGTGCAACAGACTGGATATCGGATCCTTTATCCTCAAATTCAATGGGAACTTACTACCAGATAAGGTTAGTATAATGATTGTTGTTGTTGTTGTTTTATCATGGCAACTCTTTGATAACTGTGCATCTCATGTCAGTAATGACAATAAATGGCAAATATTGTAAATAGTCTCTATCATATTATAATTTTTTTGTTTTATTTAGCTGAATTCATATAAGTATTAATCATCTTAACATATTACTTCAAAACATATAACTTTATGACATTTTGGTCATGTAATCAACATAGCAAAACCTTCCACATTACAAGAATCATGTATCATAAACTACAATAATCAAGTATTGCAGATTGATTCAACCAACTAAAACATTTGTGGTGTAGAGTGCCATAAATATTGATATTTGGTCTGTGTATAAGTGGGCTATCTTTAACGAGAGGGCTTTGGGGAGGATGTTGGCTGCTAACGGCAGTTAGCCTCTAGACTTGTATCTGTGTAGAATCTAAGTGCTAATAAATCTGTATCTGGGAGAATTCTAGTTGTTTACCTACAACTATATCTTATTCCCTCACTGGTGACGCCATTTTTTGTGTAATACGTGTCCGAGTTACCGCCCGAAAGTTATTTATGCTCCTACCGCGTCGGTTTTCTTCGCGATCGCGAGGGCCTTTGTTCCCTCCAGACAATGACTGTTCTGCACTCACCACCGCCCGGATTTCAGCAACATCTTTCCAGCACTCCTGCCGTCATAGTGAACATGCCACAAGACTCTTCGGAATCCTTCAGCCCGAACATGCAGTGGAATTCATCGAGTGCCGCCAGTTTCTTCCAACTGCTAATGGTCGCGTGCTCTGGCTTTGTTAGCCTAGACCTTTCCACGTGTTCTCCACAGAGTGTTGTTTGGAACATTCCTACTGCTGTGTCGAATGCACAATTCAATACAGTTCGTGGCGTCGAACAAAGTTTTGCTACTTTGGAAAATCCAAGTAGTAAATTCAAACTCGAATCAGTTCCTGCCACGTGTGTATCCTTCCGCGCTGGCTAGTCAACAGGTGCTCAATGCTCGCCAAACAGCAAATATCACATCGAGTGTGCATCCTAGTGGACATGTGTGGGATGCTTGTGTTGCTTCTAATCAAGTCAACAATTCTGTGCTGGACAGTAATTACCCGGACATCTACAACCATCCCCACCACTCACGGTCGAGTGGATACAGTATGCATAACAGACATTCATCGGCGTACTTAAGTACTTGTGGCTTCCCTCCGAGCTACCACGTCAATGAGAATGAACATTTTGACTACGATCCTCACACTGTTCGAGCGTCTGTCGTTCTCAGCCGCCCCCCAAGCGTCAGGTGAATTTCGCGATACCCGCATTATGGGACGCCAATAATTCGGACTCGCTATCTTCTGCATGCTCTACTTCCGTCCGAAGAAATAGGTGCACCTCTGCAGTGACTGCAGTGCCAAATCTGCCGAAACTACCAGACTTCAAACCTGCTCACACGGAGTTCTGGATTAACCTGGTTGAGCAAACATTCCATATCTGTGCTTTGGACGACGCCGCACACTTCGCCTGCCTCATGAACCATCTTCACGACCGCGTCGATTTAATTTACAATCTGGTCAAAGCACCCCCCCCCCCTAGTAGGGAAGTACACTGTGGTGAAACAGACGATACTGGAGCGCATCTCAAAAACCAGGAGAGAAAATGTGCGACAGCTCACCTACGAAGAGTGTCTCGGCGACAGGTCTCTGACCCAGCTGTGGCGGTGCATCCGTCTTCTCGTCGATGAGCAAGTTATGCCTGATGACACGCTCGCAGAAATCTGGACAGAAAAGCTGGCTTGGTGCAAAGTACAGGGTGATTCAAAAAGAATACCACAACTTTAAAAATGTGTATTTAATGAAAGAAACATAATATAACCTTCTGTAATACATCATTACAAAGAATATTTAAAAAGGTTTTTGTTCACTCAAAAAAAGTTCAGAGATGTTCAATATGGCCCCCTCCAGACATTCGAGCTATATCAACCCGATACTCCAACTCGTTCCACACTCTCTGTAGCATATCAGGCGTAACAGTTTGGATAGCTGCTGTTGTTTCTCGTTTCAAATCATCAATGTTGGCTGGGAGAGGTGGCCGAAACACCATATCCTTAACATACCCCCATAAGAAAAAATTGCAGGGGGTAAGATCAGGGCTTCTTGGAGGCCAGTGATGAAGTGCTCTGTCACGGGCTGCCTGGCGGCCGATCCATCGCCTCGGGTAGTTGACGTTCAGGTTTCATAACTAACCTTTTTCGTAGGACTCTCCATACAGTTGACTGTGGAATTTGCAGCTCTCTGCTAGCTCTGCGAGTCGATTTTCCTGGGCTGCGAACAAATGCTTGCTGGATGCGTGCTACATTTTCATCACTCGTTCTCGGCCGTCCAGAACTTTTCCCTTTGCACAAACACCCATTCTCTGTAAACTGTTTATACCAACGTTTAATACACCACCTATCAGGAGGTTTAACACCATACTTCTTTCGAAATGCACGCTGAACAACTATCGTCGATTCACTTCTGCCGTACTCAATAACACAAAAAGCTTTCTGTTGAGCGGTCGCCATCTTAGCATCAACTGACGCTGACGCCTAGTCAACAGCGCCTCAAGCGAACAAATGTACAACTAAATGAAACTTTATAGCTCCCTTAATTTGCCGACAGATAGTGCTTAGCTCTGCCTTTTGTCGTTGCAGAGTTTTAAATTCCTAAAGTTGTGGTATTCTTTTTGAATCACCCTGTACTTCTCTGTTTTGGACTGTAAGCACGCATTTCATCAGATTCCTAAGGCTCCGGAGGATATTGAAAAGACTGCCATAACCACTCCCTTCGGGCTGTTTCAATACAAATTTATGCCGTTTGGGTTGAAAAACGCCCTCCTAACGTGGTAGCATTTCATCAATCAAACTTTATCCCATCTACACTTTTGTTTCGTATACATGGACGGCATATTGGTTTTTGCTTTTACTTTGGAACAAAGTGAGGAGCGTGTTCAAGTCGTGACAGATATTTTAGCAGCTGCTGGTATTGAACTGAACAATAAAAAGACTTAATTGCTCCAGTCATCCGTCACATTCCTAAGTTATGTTGTGTTGTCGGACGGTTTGACACCACCGCAGGACAAGATCAAGCCTGTTCTCGAGATGCTGCGCCCCCAGACCTATAGGAAATTACGCAGGTTCATCGGCACAGTTAATTATTACCGTAAACATTTGCCAGCTGCTTCTGCGGTGCAGGCTTCTCTCACAGATGCTCTCTCTGGCCCACAAAATTATGGCACCTGCCAGGTCCCATGGACACCAGACATGGACAAGGCATTCAACGAACTCAAACAGCTGTTGGCCTCCGCTGTCACTATTGCTCACCCACGTGCGGACGCCACAATGTTTATCACTACTGATGCTAGTCACAATGCTGTCGGTGCAGTACTGAGTCAGACATACAATGATGTTATGATCCCCCTGCAGTTTTTCTCAAAAAAGCTAAACAACGCGCAGAAGAAATACTCAGCATTCGACAGAGAATTACTTGCAGTTTACAAGGCCATAAGACACTTCAGAACTGATGTTGAGGGACGAGATTTCTATGTGCTCACTGATCACAAGCCGTTGGTTCCTGCCATAAAAAATCTGGCGGCTGATCCTCCCCCACGACGCTTTCGTCACATCGACTACGTCTTGCAATTTACAAATGACATTCGTTACATCCGAGGAGCGGACAATGTTGTTGCTGATTTTCTCTCACGTGTTGGTGCTGTCACAACCTTAATTGACTTAATGGACCTACCTCGGTTGCAATCGTCAGACCCAGATATCATGTAGGTAATTTCGGACCACAGCTCCTCTCTCCAACTAGTACACTCTACTTTCCCTGGCATATCTGACTTAGTGTGGTGTGATGAATCGACTGGTACATTGTGGCCATTCATTCCTAAGCCCCTTCAATGCCAGGTCTTTGACAAATTACACACATTAGCACACCCCGGTGTCAAAGCTTCCACCTGTCTGGTAGCTGAACGGTTTGTCTGGAGAGACATGCGCCGCGACTGTCAGTCTTGGGCCAGGGCATGCGTGTTGTGTCAACAGAACAAAGTTTCCAGGCACACTTCCCCACCCCTTGGCTGTTTTGCCCAACCGCCAGGCCAGTTTCACCATGTTCATGTGAACCTTGTAGGCCTTTGCCCCTCTCCGAGGGTTTCCGTTACTTGTTTACAGCTATTTACAGGATGACTCGGTGGGCTGTGGCTGTGCCCATTCTGAACATTACCTCTGAGACAGTAAGTTGAGCATTCTTAGATTCGTGGATCTCTAGATTTGGCTCACCTGTTTACCTCACCACTGACCAGGGACGACAATTCGAGTCTTCAGTTTTCTCCGACTTATGTAAAATGTGTGGTATTGTCAAAATTCATACTTCTGCTTACCACCCTCAAAGCAATGGGCTTGTCGAGCGATGGCATCCCACCTTAAAGTCTGCCTTGCGTTGCTATGACTCACTATGGGCAGAAGCACTGCCCTTCGTGCTTCTTGGCCTTCGTGCAACTTTCAAGGAAGACCTCAAGGGTTCCGTAGCCGAGTTTGTGTATGGCCAACCTCTGGTTTTGCCTGGAGAATTAGTCACTCCCACCCCACTTCCACGGCCCTCTGAACTTCTTTCACTTCTCGAGCGAGTGCGCTTGCACTGCAGCAAAATTCAGCTGCCACCTCCGGCTACTCGTACACCTCCGCACGTGTACGTACCGCGCACGCTAGACTCTTGTGAGTATGTGTTTCTCAGAGACGACTCAATCAAAGCCCCGCTTCAGTCGCCCTACACATGTCTTTACAAGGTCGTCAAACGCTCCGAGAATAACATGGATCCCCTCATAAAAGACTCTGTAACCATGGTCTCACTCAACCGAGTGAAACCAGCTTTCATTGAGCCTCAGGTGAACCTCCCTGATTCTGCCCCTATTTCGAGCGGCCATCCATCTCCTCATACCATACACTTGAGTATGGATTCTCCACAGCGTGCTTCTCTGCTGAGCACTGCTTCTTCTCTGCGTTCATCTAATTCGAGTGGCCAATTTTTTCAAGGTTTCACTCCTCACAGTCAAACTGCCAACCACTCGGATTCTACCATTGTGTTACCATCTTAGTGTGACAGCTCTTTGTCATGCCATTCAATCCACACTGGCTCCTCGTTGTCTTCGGTCACGCTCCCTCGTCCGTCAGCTGATCGCCCGAGGTTGTTGCCTGTGCAGTCCAGTGCACCTGCCACCCCCCTCTTCGCAGATGCTTCCCCATGCCATGGCTTTCCCACACCTCCCTACCATTGCTCATACAGGTGCCACCCAAGAATTCACAACACATGTACACCCTGATGACATACATAAATTATTTGTTGTCATAGATGGCGATACGGTGTGTGTGGTACTCGCGTGTGACAATGTTGAGGGAGGAAGTGCAAAAACTCTTGTGGTGCGCTGTTTTAAATTGAGCAGAAGTGCTGCGTGTGGCAATTTACGTGCCTTTGTTAGGCTTTCCGGCAAGGTGATTCTCCGCCTGCCTGCTGACGAAGTGGTACACCTCCACTCCAGGACGGGACGTCGTCTTCAGCCGCCGGCGTCGCTTGCTAACTTCACTGTCGACATACCGGGTTTCACCCTCCGGTCTCCTACCAGTCGACCGCTTCCGCCTGACGCAGAAGAACTGTACATTACCTTCCTAACTTCTCACCCCCCCCCCCCCAATTCGAGGGACGTACTCTATACTGTGAGGGGGGGGGGGGAGGTTATGTGGCATAGAGCGCCATAAATATCAATATTTGTTCTGTGTATAAGTGGGCTATCTTTGAAGAGAGGGCTTTGGGGAGGATGTTGGCCGCTAACGGCAGTTAGCCTCCGGACTTGTATTTGTGTAGAAGCGAAGTGCTAATAAATCTGTATCTGAGAGAATTCTAGTTGTTTACCTACAACTATATTTTATTCCCTCACATTCATTAATCTGTATTTATATAGAATGTAATAAAATATGCTGAATGGAAAGTCCTATATATCAAGCTGTGGTGCTAACAGGAGTAAGTTCTAGGAGTTCAAAGAACCACATAATATGCAAAATTCAAGTGTATGAATATATCTCATCTATGGAAAAATGCAATTACGACAACATGGCGAAGTGACAAAACCTATTTTCTTAATGAAGCCTTAGCAAACAAACGTGAAAAATGTTTTCATAACTTATTTACATTAGTTACAACTAATGGCACAAAACTCCAAGTATAATTCCACAGTAGTTTCAAACAGCCATGACACAACATGCCTCAACATGGTAGTATCCCACTGAATTTCATTATGTTTTTCAAAAATTATTTCATAATAGTAAAATGTTTGTTACAGGATTAGAGAATACAACCCCCACATATTTTCTACATCAAAAACAGCACTTTCTGATTTCATTTCATTTTAAGCTACCTTGCAATTCCTTTTTGAGTATTACCCTCTTTATATAATTCAGACATATTACAGAAAACACTCAGATGGTATAACATATTATTTAGTAACATTACTTTCTTTCAAAACATTTCCATAACTAACTGTTTCACCATTTTCATTACCTCAAGACATATGCTATCACAAGTCCATCGGAAGTAGTCAGCATACTTGTTAGTTGTGCCATCAGACACACAGCAAACACATTACATACCTCCATCTTATCCCAGATATAGACATATCCTGCATGACAACTGATCATCACATATGGCAGCATAGAACAAAGTTTCCCAACACATAGCAACCTCATAATAATTACCAACTCTAAAATATTTCAATTTAACCTTACTTCATAGATATCTCATTATAACATGAAGAAGCTCCATACATTTCATCATCATGTTGTATATAAACCCACCTCAACATATCATAACAATCACATACGACATAATTGTCACCTGTTACAGTTCTCAAATCTTACATATACTCCAAAAAATAATCTCTTCACTCTAAGTGACTTTCACAGTAGATTTTACTTGAGGCAGAACACAAAGATTGTTTAAGTATGAAATTCCAACTTACTGATCTATTCCCATAACATCCTTCTCCGTGCTTTCACTATAATAGCTACATTCAGCTGTTGACTATGTATCTTGAAAATCACAAAAACAAACCAACAAGTCTGACTCCCTATCTTCCCAGCTGTAAATATAGCACTAAAGGTCCCTAAATAGATCAAAAATTTGTATTTATGCAATTTCTATAAAACCAAACAACACAGAAACTCAAAACATATTTCTAATGTAAAAACTATTTTTCCTCAAAAAAGTCAGAAACATGCCTTCTCAAAAACCAAGACAACTACTTCACTACACAAGTGGAAATGTGAACTTTTATTTCAGTCACAGTGGTGAAAATACCTAAAGGCTAACCATGTTTCCAATATTCTCAGATCTAACCAGTTGGACACAAATACCATTTCAAAAACATAAGAAAGTTCAGTACAAATAATAAAAAAACTTCTAATTAATAACTTTGTGTTATCAAAACTTGTTGCCATAAAGTAGTGAGAAAAAGTAAGGGAACTGCAAGGGAACATGGTCTTAGATCTGTGCATAACTGGTTAACACCTGATCTACAAAGGCTAAGAACTCTGTCAATGTATTCCTATGACAAATCAAAGAATAGTGAAGCAACAAGAGCAAACTACATAGGTTAAAGAACAACTACAGAGCAGAAATTAGATTAAGCATGTGTAAGGCAAACAATGATTATATTAATAAGTCCAAAACTAAATGTAGAACACCCTGGGCTATTGTCATCACTCATTTGAGAAGAAGTAAAGATTCCTACGATGCTGATATCTCAACGCATCTTTCATTAATGCTGGCAATATGAACAACACTGCTGCAACTGAACATGGTCATAAATATGACAACACCCAGAACTCAAATCATGGAAACTCCTTCCTACAACATTTGAAAATGTAGTCCCTATCATTAAATGCAAAGCACTAAAAGTAACTGATATTATAACTGCAGTAGCAAAATTAAGTTCCTAAAAACTGGAAGACATTTATGGGCTCTCCAATTTTGTGATCAAAAAAATTTTGTGATCAAAAAAATTTTTGATGTTGTCTTATAAACCGGATGTTTCTCAGTGGCTGTTTCCTTTCATCCTAAAAATGACAGTCATTACTCTACTGCAGAAAAAAAGTGACAAGTCTTGTCCTAATAATTACTGCCAACTCTCTCTTGTACCCATCATTATGAAAGTAGTGGAATATTGCATACAGCTCCAAATCAATCATCATCAGTGTGTGAGTAATATTCTTAATGACTCTCACTATGGCTTCAGGTCCAGCTAATCAACAGCCAAAGCAGTTGAAAATATTGTTTCATTTATATTATCATCATCTGAATCAAAATCATCTGTTAATGCTATCCTCGTGGATCTCAGTCAGGCATTTGGCTCTGTCAGCCATAGAATACTGATAAAAAAACTCTACTGCTATGGTTCTGGAGGCTCAGAACTATCTCTGATTAGGTCCTACCTGAGTGCAGTTCAACAATATGACATAAGATGCCTTGGATATCATGCAGGGTGTGTCACAAGATTCTGTGTTTGGACCTTTACTCCACATAATATATGTAAATGACTTGTCCAGCACTATGTTGTGTAAATCCACACACAATGCAGATGATAACACTTTTGTTATAGCCAAGACAGACTCAGGAACATTAAAGTAGAAAAGTAGGGCTCAACTCAGAGCAGCCAATAAGGTGCTCCAAATTAAAGAATTGTGTATTAATCATGAAAAAACTGTAAATATCTTCTTTAGCTTGAGTATTAAAGATGACAGCAGTGATTGTGCTTCAGCTACAATACTTTGACTACTCAAAATTAATATGGAAGAATCATACCAATTATATCTCTACTAAGTTAGCATGTGTGGCATATTCATTTGGAAAACTAAGATCTAGTGTCAGTGATAAGTTTTTGCTAAATGTATACTATGCATTTTTACACACCCAGTTGACATATGGCATTTTGTTATGGGGAATTCCCCTGGAACAGAGAAAGTTCTTGTTTGGTAAAAGTAGGTAATCAGGTGCATCTGTGGAGTCAGAAATCTTGAATTTTGTAGATCATATTTCAAAAAATTAAAAGTACCAACAGTTACATCCTCCTTTATACAAAGTTGTTTAATATATACAAAAGGAAATCAACCCAGTCACAAACTACAACCATCAGTTACTCAACATAACACATACATAAAACAGAAGATTTACATCACAGTTCTTAGACTTGAGGACACTCAAGAGAGTTTCACGATTTACATGTTGTTCAAACCTAACTGTAACTAATCTAGCAGCTTTGATGTCTTCCTTCACTCTGACATGGTATGGATCCCAAAGGCTCAAGCAGTACTCATGAACAGGTCGCACCAGTGTCCTATATGCAGTCTCCTTTACAGGTCAACCACTCTTTCCTAAAATTATCCCAATAACCCAATGTCGACCATTTGCCTTCCTCACCACAGTTCCCACATGCTCATTCCATTTCTTATCACTTTGTAACATTATGCTCATTTATTTAAATGACTTGACTGTGTCAAGCAGGACACTTGCAATACTGTAACTGAACATTACACGTTTGTTCTTCATGCTCATATGCATTAACTTACATTTTTCCACATTTAAAGCGAGCTGCCATTCAAAACACCAACTGGAAATTTTTTTTCTAAGTTGTCTTTTATTTTCCTACAGTCACTAGACTTCAACTTCTTACCGTACACCACAGCATCATCAGCAAACAGCCACAGATTGCTACCCAGTAAATCATTTATGTATATAAAGAACAACAGCAGTGCTGTCCCACTTCCCTGGGGCACTCCTGATGATATTCTTGTCTCTAATGAGCATATGCTGTTGAGGACAACACACTGGGTTCTATTACTTAAGGAGTCTTCGAGCAACTCACACACCTGTGAGTTTACTCCATACACTCGTACCTTCATTAACAGTCTGCAATGAGGCACCATGTCAAATGCTTTCCGGAAATCTAGAAATATAGAATCTGCCTCTTGCCCTTCATCCATAGTTCTCAGTATTTCGTGTGAGAAAAGGGCAAGCTGAGCTTTGCACGAGCGATGGTTTCTAAAACCATGCTGATTCATGAACTTGAGCTTGTCATTCTCAAGAAAGTTAATTATATTTGAACTGACAATATGTTCAAGGATTCTGCAGCAAACCAAAGTTAGGGATATTGGTCTGTAATTTTGTGTCTCCATTCTTTTACCCATCTTATATACTGGAGTCACATTTGCTTCTTTCCAGTTGCTTGCAAATTTATGCTCATGACAGATTCGCAATAAATGCAAGCTAGTTAAGGAGCCAATGCCATAGAGTATTCTTTGTAAAATGGATCTGTAATTCCATCTGGAGCTGGTGATTTATTTGCTTTCAAATCTTTCAGTTGTTTCTCTACACCAGGAATGTTTATTGCTCTGTTGCCCATACAGGAGTCTGTCTGATGTTCAAATGGCAATATGTTTGTATGACTCACCTATGTTAACAATTTCTTGAACATGAAATATAAAACTTTGACTTTCATTTTGCTAAAGTCAACTGCCACACTACACTGGTCAACAAGGAAATGAGTGATTTTACATACAACCAGAATTTTCTCATGTTCTTTGCCAGATCTTTTGCTAACATGTGATGGAGGTGGTAGTTGTATGCTTCATGCACAGATCTCTACTTACCTCTGCTTGTTGCCATTTGTGCACTCTCTTTTTAACCAGCAGTGCACCAGCCTCTGCTTCCTCAACAGTTTATGAATTTCATCACTAAACCATGGTGGTTCTTTTCAATTCTTTATCCACTTAGTAGGCACATAACTCTCCAGACCACGATATACAGTCTGCTTAAACTTTGCCCATAATTCCTCTATGTCCATCTTACTGGAACTAAGTGATGTCAATTCACTGTGTAAGTGAGATGCTAGAACTGCTTAGCTGCTCTGTCTTGCAGAAATACTCTCCTAGGCTTCTTGACTGATATATTAACTTTAGTAACCATAATTGGTATAATGACATGATTGTTAATCCCCATTTCTATACTGACATCATCAATTAGGTCCAGCCTATTTGCAACTATGAGATCTAAGATATTTCCATTGCATCTGGGATGCAGAGCTAGGTGCTCGAGACAGTTTTGAGAAAATGTGTTCAAAAATATTTCACATAACTGTCTGTCTGTATCCCCCCCTCACAATGAATACATAGACATCTCAGTCTATACTCTGTAGGTTAAATTCACCTCCAACTAGTATTTCACGGTGTTGGTATTTCCACACTACTGACCACAAAATTTCTTTGAATGACTCATGAACTGTCACAGTGGAGTTGGGCGACCAGTAACAACATCCAACAATTAACTTGATTTCACTTACACATCTTACACGTGACCAGATAACTTCACTGTCACATTGAACTTCAACCTCAATAGAGACAATATTATTGTCAACTGCAATGAACACACTCCCTCCTATGGCCTCTAGTCTGTCTTTCCAATACACGTTCCATGACTCACTAAATATCTCAGAGCTTTCAACTTCAGGTTTCAGCCAGCTCTCGGTCTCAAGAATAATATGAGCACAAGAAACTTTCTAGAGGGCAGTAAAATCAGCAACTTGTTTACAAATACTTTGACAGTTTACTGATTTTTGAGAGTCAAAGTGTCTTTACTCTGAACATAGTCTAACTTTCCTTGCTCCGTATCAACTGGTGAGTGTTCATCAGTGCACCTCAAACTACCGTCTAGCCTAAAAATCCCTCATGTGTACCCACAAGTATTCTGCTACCCGAGTAGCTGCTTGCTTCCTTTGTGTAGTGCACCAATGATCTACACCCCCCCCCCCCCCCCCCACACACACACACAGTAACACAGGTCTATAAATCTGCGTCCAAGACCATCACAAAGTCGATGAAGCCTTTGGTTGAGACCCTCCTCCTGGCTCCAAACCAAGGAACCCTGATCAACTCTGGGAACAATGCTGCAAATTGCAAGCTCTGCTTGCACTCCGTGTGTAAGGCCAGCAGTCCTCACAGTCGTGGGTAAAGCAGGTAGCAGACTTTTGGCTTACAGGTAGAATACTAGGGAAATGTAACCAATCTACATAGCAGATTGCTTACAAATCACTCATGTGACCCATCCTGGACTAATGCTCAAGTATGTTTGGACCTGTAATAAAATAGGATTAATGGGATATTGAACATATACAAAGAAATGGTCAGAGGTTTGTGCAACCCACAGGAGAGTGTCACAGTCATGCTGAAAGAACTGAACTGGCAGACTTTCTCCCGAGAAAGCCTACTAACAAAGTTTCAAGAACCAGCTTTAAATGACAACTCTAGGTATATCCTACAATCCCCTACATATATCTTCATATGGCTTGCGAGGATAAGAGTAGATTAATTTCAGCACACGCGTAGGCATTTAAACAATCATTTTTCCTGCAGTTCATACATGAATGGAATGGTAAAAAGCCCTAATAACTGGTACAATGAGATGTACCCTCTGCCATGCACTTCACAGTGGTTTGCAGAGTATAAGTGTAGATGTAGAACTCTAAACTACTATCACACTCATTTGGATGTGAAACCTTGTAGATAAATTGGGAAAAAAGAAAAAAAGCTCAGCTACCAACTGGCTAAGAAGAAATTAAAAGTGGAGAAACAAATATTGCAGTACCTGGTGACAGCCTACTATCTCAATAAAGACATAGAAGACTGGGACTGGAGTACCTTCTCCAATAAACTAAGACTGATTGTGGGAACTGCTACTGAACTTCATACAAAGAATTTATCACTTTATGCAGGCTGCAGATCAGTCATGTCAAACTCACTTGTGATTGTATATTAACATGAGAGAATGCATTTCACTGTCTGCACATGGGACCCTACTAACGATACACCATATATTGAGAGAATGAGCTATCCTAGCGAAATTAGAGAGAATGGATGCTGAGTACCTCTTTGCCTCTCATACTAGCAGATGATGAATTGGCTTTTAGATGAATACTAAGATTCAGAAGAGAAAGTGGATTTACCACAAAATTTGGCAATCAGCTCAGTTTTACATTGTGTTTAGGGTTGATGAGGATGGGGAGCCTCTTGCTGTAATAAGATCCTGAGGGGCCTCCAACTGTGTTCCATACCCACACTGATATACTCAAGAAGTTCTTTTATCATTTTAAGCATTCAATCATTTAATCCCAGAAACCCTTGTCTGCCTTCTCTCCCAATTTTAGACATGACTGATGTTAGTATTTTGCCTTCTCAATTTAAGTCAGTGTGTAGAATAGATGTGGTGGAAGAGCCTCAGGACAGCATTATTCAAGAGTATTTTCTAGCTATGTGGATATTCTTCCTCTGCTTTTTATTGCTTTAGTCAAGTAATAAATCACAGGAACATGGTGACCTGTCAAGATCACTTATGCATTCTTGTGCAATGGCACTCAACCCTGAGGTAGGTGAGTTCAAATCCTGGTGGTGGAACAAAATTTCACTGCCAGTATTTGGCCAGCAAGAGTAGGAGAGTTGGTGTCAAAGTTCCTAGTCACCAGACTTTGAGCCAATGTCCTAGTTTAAATATCAAATCTCTCTGCAGTGTCTCATGAAGTGCGGGCTTGTGTTACTGTTTATGGATGGGGATGTCATGCTTGATGGCCCCTGTGGTTCTATTTTCTAGGTGTAGGCTATATACTGGCACTGGATTTCACTCTCCCCCGTATCATTATCATTATCCTTATCATCATCATCATTATCCAAATAAACATTACACAACATTTCAATACATACACGATGTAATATTAGAAATACTGTAATGGAGCACGCTGAAAAAAAAGGAGACACAGGAATATGTTATAGTATGTAGAAAAGATTCTGCAAAAGGTCACTATTTATCCTTGGTCTCAGAGTCATTATTAATTGTGAAGTTTGTCTAGGATGGATTGGCTGATGACCTTTTGGTATAATCCCTACAAAGCCACAGTCATCATAATCACTGTCCCGAGTTTGGATCCAGAATGAGGTTATCATTCTACAATGGTGTCCCCTGAAATGAAACTTCAACAGAAAAGAATATTGTGCTGAAATGTAACTTGAGCCTAAATGTTTACATTTTATGTGCAACATTTCCTCAAGTACGTATCGCAAACAGAATCAAGACTACAGTCTTCCAGGATCTCCCTTCTACTTTTAAAACACTGAGTCAATTCGTGAAGTACATCTGGGTGGCACATATGGCAAATCACTGATTTGATGCTCACTCCCACACTCATTTTTACTTTGTCTGGAATGATCAAATGCACCATTGCTTGGCTTTTATTGAAACCCTGAAATAACTGCCTCCTCTTTTTTGCAGGATACAATGAATGCAAAGTCAGCACACGTAGTACTTTTGACTGGAATCTTTCTACTAAAGTTAATGGACAGTAAGTAAATTTATTTGTAGAAATAAAATTGTATTTCATACATGAAAATGTAATGAATGTGAACTAACAAAACACTGATAATTAAACAATGATGACTGGACAGAAAAAACCATTTCAAAAATTAAGATTTTCGATATACCTTGTGCAAGGGAAATGTAAGACTCTAAAAAAAATTTAAACAACATAGCCTACACAGAAGTAAAGAAGAAATTAATTTACTGGTCAACTACTCTTTTAAAAGTAGATTAGAGGAAAGGTATAACAGTGGTGGTTAATAATAGCAGTCGCTTGCAGACACTTGGTAGTGTTTTCTCAAGCATCTTACATTGTTTAGACTTTAAAAAAATGTCAGAAAATTTCCAAGAATCTTCATAGGTGTGTATATGTAAAAGCTCTAATCAGATGTGTTACAATAATCATGAAAGAGAGAGAATAAAGTTTTTTAATTCTATTTATTCTCCTTTAATCATGGTTGGATTTGGCTACTTGTGATTCACCATGTCAAATTATACTAATAAGTTGAAATCTGCAAAACATGGAAGGTTGTGCCATACAAGATCACATAACACACATTTGCATGCCATACAACAAATTTGCTGGGTAGTGTTTTATTTTTGCATTTATAATATGGAATTATTATTTGGTTTGTATATTACTAGAATCAAAGAACATGCTACTCCTACTGTGCAGAATAGATATAAATCAGAATTCCACTTGTCATAGTATAAATAGTTCATCATTAGTTGTTAAGCTGTAATTTGTTCCAAAATAACATCAAAAAATATGCTTAGTACCTTATCTTGTCTAGTTAAGATTCACTGTTACATCCACAATCTGCACCAATGGCATAGGCACCTCCTGCTGTTTCCTCCAGAACCTAGCACATAGATCTATTCCCAACTCTGCTCCTCCCTGGTCTTTATCAGTGAAATGAGTTATCCTCGTGGATTTTATCCCCAACTCTCTGCTTCCTGCAAAGTGTTTGACCCAGTGCCCCTCTCAGCACTGTTAACAAAGGTACAAGCATACGGAATAGGTTCCCAGACATGTGAGTGGCTCAAAGACTTCTTAAGAAATAGGACCCAGACACAAAGGAATTAAAGACATTAGCTGCCAGTGAGCATTGATTTGTATCAGTGGGGCAAATTGAAAATTTTTGCTGGACCAGGATTTGAACATGGATATCCTGCTTACTAGGCAGATGCTCTGACCACTGTGCCATCCATACACAGTCACAAGTGCACAGACATACCCTAGCACGCCTCCCATTAGACCCAAATTCTCAACGTATGCCACACACTACTGATTTGGTGTTCGTGCTAATTAGCATCATTACATGTGGCATCTCATTGATTCCCATAAGAGTTCACACTCAGTGTGCAGCTGCACTGAGGGTATAAAAGACTGTCATCACCTTAACCACAGATGTGGTGTCTGTTCTTTCAGACATTTCCAGAAGAACAAACACCATTTTGATCCTGCAGCAACTATGAATCAAGACACGAAGGAATTAAAGACATTAGCTGCCAGTGGGCAATTATCTGTATCAATGGGGCAAGCTCAAAATTTGTGCTGAACCAGGATTCGAACCCAGGTGTCCTGCTTACTAGACAGATGCACTGCCCACTACGCCATCTGGACACAGCGGTCACCACAACTGCACGGACTTACCCTATCACAGTCAGACCAAGGTTCTCAACTTGTATCATACACTATTAATACAATGCACCTACTCATTAGCCTCATTACTCATGGCATCTTGATGATTCCTATAAGAGTTCAAGCTTGGTGTGCATATGCACTGAAGGGATCATAGGCCATCATCGCCTTACTTGTACATGTGACATCTACTCTACAGACATATCCAAAAAAACAGACTTCATATATGTAATAGAGCCCAGTACTCATCAAAGCCAAGGGTATGATCAGTAGTGCCCCAGGGAAGTGTGATATGACTGATCTCATTACATAAACACATAAATGATCTGACAGTCAAAGTGAGCAGCAATCTGTGGCTGTTTGCTGATGATGCTGTGTTGTACAGGAAGGTATCATCATTGAGTGACTATAGGAGGATACAGGACTTAGAAAAATGTAAGTTAATGCAGATGAGTAGGAATAACATTCCTATAATTTTCAGATACAGCATTCTCGAGAATAAAGGTTACTGTTAGTGATCTTGGCAAAGAAGTTTATCTGATCTAAGCTGTTATCACAGTTCACCCCTTGTGGCTCAAAATGAGTAAAGTAAGCCATTAAGGGTGCAATGCTTGACACAGTCAAGTCAATTAAATATGCAAGCATAATGTTGCAAAGTAATATGACATGGAAGCATGATAGCAGGGAAGACGAATGATCGACTTCAGTTTACTGGGCAAATTTTAGGTAAGTGTTGTTAGTCTGTTACGGAGACCACATATAGATCACTACTGTGACCCATACTAGAATACTGCTCAAGTGTCTAGGATCCCACCACGTCAGTTTAAAGGAAGACATTGAAGCAATTCAGAAGCATGCTGCTAGATTTGTACCGGCACATTTCATCATCATGTGAGATGCTTCATGAACTCAAATGGGACTCCCTTAAGGGAAAATAGTAATCTTTTTGTGGAGCACTATTGAGAAAATTTAGAGCACCAGCATTTGAAGCTGACTGCAGAACAACTCTATTGCCATCAGCATATATTTAACATAAGGACCACAAAGGTAAGATAAGAGAGATTAGGAATCATATGGAGGAATGTATAGTCCTTTTCCCTCTCTCTGTGAGTGCAACAGGAAGAGAAATAACTAGTAGTGGTACAAGGTACCATCTGCCATGCACCATATGGTGGCTTGTGTAGTATGTATGTAGATGTAGATGCCTTCACAAAAACACCTGTCCATACGAAGTGTACAAACCACCAGCAATACCTCCAATCTGACTACTCACTTTTCAAAGTCAAAAAGTCTCTAACAATCTGTGGTGCATTGCTATATTTGGGCACTGTATCTGCAGTAGGAAACAGAAATTTCCCACATGCACTAACAATCTTAACATAGATTTTACAGATGTCCCGTTAGATCAGAAATAAAATTCCTGCAGTCTTTTACAGTATTTAGTTTCATGACACAAACAGACCTGCCACCATTTCAAACTAGCCACCTATTGTAATCCCTATCACCTAATACCACCCAAGCTTCTAATAAACAGATAATAGAAAGTTTCCAGGCAGCCACATTGGAACCAGAATTGAGGGGTGTATATTATAGATATATCTTTAGCTACCTTTAACTGTTGTTTTTCCAAGAAAGCACTAATCTATGATTCTAACAAAATATTTTTATAAATTTAATTACAAAAGTTTACAAAAGTTGTGTGCATAGAAAAAGGAATTATATAAAATGAAAACTCTTAGAGCAGACAGAGAAGTAGGACTGATTTTGTACAACAATAAATATCATTCTCTTTAAGGAAACTGATTAAAAATTTTAAAAAACTTAATGGCAGTTGGACACGTTACACACTGAAAATTAACACTAGAACTCAACTGTCCAAAGAAGCGAAGTCACAAGATAACGCCACAGAGCGACCCCCCCCCCCCCCCTCCCCATGGCCGCTCGCTAGTGTGGAACACGGTGGAGGGAAGCCACATTACATGAGTTCGTAATCTTGGTGCCAGGCAGCCAGTGCAGGAAGTGGAGGCGTCAGAGTCGGCAGTGCAGCAGTGCCAGTGTTCCAACAGCTGCACAGGCGGAGACAAATCAGTATAAGGTAGGACGGCTGCATTGGGAGGATATAGCATGCATCAGAATAGTGCTGACAGATGTAGTCCATAAGGCGGAAATGCGTCGGCGGAAGGTCCTTAGCCAGATTATGAATAGCATCCATGAGTGGCTTGTGATCTGTATAGATCGTGAAGGGTCGCCCCTCGAGGTCACTACAGAAATGTTTAATCTGCCTCATACACCGCAAAGAGCTCATGGTCAAAAGCCAACCAGTTGCACTGGCTCCTAGTAAGTTTCTTGGAAAATAAGCGGAGGGGTTGGGTGGAGTCTGTGGTGTGCTGTTGTAAAACAGCACCCAAAGCTGAGTCACTGGCATCAGTCGTGATGGAGACACAGGCCTCAGGGTAAGGGTGGGCGAGTGTTACAACTTTGGTGAGGGCAGTTTTTCGGTTACCAAAAGCATCGAGCATCGGTTTAGTCCACTCCAACTTCCATTTTTCAGTGGTGTTTTTGCCTCAGAGAGTATCGGTGAGGGCAAATTGGATGGAGGCAGCTTGATGAATATGGCGGCAGTAAAAGTTTGCCATACCTAGAAAACAACGTAGCTGAGCATAGTCCTCAAGGAGAGGAAGTTCAAGTATGGTTTTGACATGAGAACTTGTTGGTTGGAGGCCGTCCGTAGTGACGGCATGGCTGATAAAGGTAACAGATGTGGAACTCAGTTGAGATTGATTATAACACAACTGGTAGTGAGGTCCAAACAGACTGCATCGCGGTGAACTTGATGTTCCTCAGAGGAGGAGGAAAAGATAAGTATATATCATCTAAGTAAGCAGAGGAAAATGGCAGAGGGAGCAAAATGGCATCAATGAACTGCTGTCACATCTGCACAGCATTTTCCAATTCATAATGCACGTAACAGTATTCAAATAGGCCGAATGGTGTGATGGTGGCTGTCTTAAGAATATCTGGTGGATGCATAGGAATCTGATGATATGCCTTGGAACAATTTAAATCAGAGGAAAAGGTAGAGTCGTGAGTAACTGCATGTAATCCGGGATATGTGGAATGGGGTAGTTATCGATAATGGTGCGGGCATTAAGGGACCTGTAGTCTCTACACATGCGTAAGGTACCATCCTTTTTGGGAACTAGGTGAAAACCAGTTGCTATTGGAAAGGTGATGGATGCCTGAAGCCGACAGATCCTGAACGAGCTCCTTGGTGCATAGAAGTTTGAAAGCGTTAAGGCACCTGGCCTTACAATGAACAGGTGGGCCATCGGTGGTGCAAATACTGTGATAAGTGCCATTCTGATGGCCGATACTCACGTAGGGGGGCTGGAAAGAGGGGGTCAAGGAGGTATTCACAGGCAACATCGGTTCACTGACCTTGCTGAACTGGGGCGGCATAGGTGGTGTGTCAGCAGCAGTCGGTGATGGAAGGCATGAAACAGGAGCAAAGCAGTGCGAAGAATCTGGAGGGGTGCATGTAGGTGCGTCTTGTAGATTTGTCCGCGGCAGTATGAAAAAAAAACAGCAGGTGGTGGAATGCTCGACACAGGAGCACATTGGTGAGAGGATGCTGTAGAGGCGTGTGTAGGGTCATCTCTCTGCAGGGCTGCAGATAGGCAATGTATGATACACGGTGAATGTGACAATTCTGTGGAGGCAGCGGCGATGCAGGTGCGTAAGGCATCGTTCTGGGTGTGGAGTTTGCCAATTTGTTAGCGCATGTGCAACAGATCAGAGAGCCATGTTGTTATGCGCTCAACCAGGGACTCACACGTGGAAAGCGTAGCCAAGGAGATGGAGAGCGAAGTCATGCTGAACTCATGTGAGCGCGGAACTGCAGAGCCAGACACGTAGCAGAGCGCAGCAACCTGCAGGTCTGGTGAAAGTTTGTAATGGTGTAGAAAATCCAAACCGATCACAGGTTTATCCACATCAGCAGCATGGAAGGTCCACGGGTAGGTGTGAACTGGTGATAGGTGGAGTGACTTCTTGATGGAGCCATGGACTGCAATAGAAGAACGATTGGTGGCGATTAAGGTGAGGGTAGGAGGAGATATTGTGTTGACAGTGTGCTTGGCTGGGATTATGCTAACGTCGGTGCCAGTGTTGACAAGAAAACAAATGTCTGCTGATATGTCTGTGTCACAGAGGCATTGGATCGCTGAAGCAAGTGGTGCAGCATCGGACTATAGGTGCCATGAAGTTAAGTGGAAGGACGTGGCATCCAAACATGCCTGCCAGTCTCGTTTGGGTACGTGCAAGGCACATGGCAGTTGCGGGTGGTGCCCCTGTAAGTAGCATGGAACCAGCACAGTGGGAAGGCCAGTTGGTGTAGTGGTGCGATACACGAGGGGTTGCAGCTAACTGTGTAGAGGCCAGTAGCCGATTGGGTTGCTGCTCAGGCAAGGTCAGCAGCTCTCAGGAGCCTGCTGGCAGTACATCCTGTAGGCCGCTAGGTGGCAGCCACCTGAGACGATGAGGGGGGCACACTGGCCTCTGCTGACTGGGCACAGAACCAGAGGCACAAGTGTGCCAGCTGAGGATGATGGAGAAGATGTTCGTGACAGGCGGTGTTGGTGACGAATGATAGCAGTGACATGAGACAGTAAATGAAGTTGCAGATCCGAAGGCATTTTGACCATCCACAATGTCCAAAGCGTGGTGTTAGGTAATGCTTGATCATCAATTAATGCACATAGGTGCCGCCAAAGCTGTGAAGGGGTATGGATGTGGAGATCCTCCTTGTGAATAATGTGGTGAATAGCCTCTGCCGGAGGGCAGGGAAGGCACTTGATGAGCAGTGCTTTGGCCGTCAAATATTTGTGTGAGAAAGATGGTGAGAAAAGAAAATTTCTGATGAGGTCCGTATGTGCATGTAGGTGGCTCACCAGGCAGACAAAACAGGTGTCATCATCCGAAATGCTGTCTATGTCCAGTAGGTGGTCCACTAATGTGAACCAAGTTTTTGGATTGTCTTTTTGTAATGGAGGTAGCATAGGGAACCTTCCAGGTAACATATGTTGAGACAGCACCGGCAGACTGAGATCGGTAAGAGCAGAGCAGGATGCCTCTGATGGCGGAAGTGTGGTAGCGGTGAATGGTGCATTGCCTGAGGTCTGTGTGGGGCAGTGGCTGCATGCAGCACATGGTGCGGAGGGAACGAGTGTATAAGTCGGCACGCTGTGTCCAATCTGCAAGGCTGCCGAAGAACACAGTGCAACAGCAGGCGGGAGGTGGTCGCAGTGAAGCCACGGGAGCTGACCCGGTAACCAGTGCCAGTAGAATGGCCGACGGCCATTACGAAAGCGGGCAGAAGATGGTCATGGCGCACCCATGGTGAGGCAGTCACAGAAACCGGTGCGGTCAAGGTGGCCAGTGTTGCCGAAACAGCGGCATGGAAGGGGGGTGCTGCAATACTATATAAATTAGAATGTGCTACCTCATGCATAGAAATCTTTGATTCACAGTTCTGGAACTTTGCCGGCACATCAAGCCATCCCGAAGGTAATGTTGTACATCAAGGATTAACCACAATGTCTCTAACTGGAAGGTCATCCACATTGTGGTTAGGGACGTGAACTGTTCATGTTGTGGCTGTTGTTGTGCTGCCACGCTAGGCAGTGGCCATGTTGAGTCGGGTAAATTTAGGTGGCTGCCAGCGTGGCCAGGCATAAATAACTGTTCACTTTTAACCAAGTTCAGATTAGGTACACTTGTCCACATATGATCACAATCAGCAGAGTTGATGGGGCACCTTACACTTGCACCGAAAGTCACTGGTAGATCCATTGTGGCAGAAACAATGTGGTCTGGGACACAAAGTTGATAAATGACGAAAACAGGCACAAAATAACTCAAGATGAGACGATGATGGTGTCGGGTTCACCACTGTGGTTATCACGTAGGATTAGCTGAAAGTGAACACACACTAATCATTGAACATAAATTTATTAATCACTGGTACATTACAAATATGGCAGTTGAACATGTTACACACCGAAAGTCAACAGTAGAACTCAACTGTCGAAGAACCAAAGTCACAAAGACAGAGTGCTCTCCACCAGAGACGCCACAGTATCTTAAATTAATGATTCACTTAACAAAGTTAAATCTGCATGGACAATAGTTAAATGAGAAACAGAGAAATCAATTAAGGGGTGTAACAACATTTTTAAATGTGATTTGAGACTTTCTCGGCGTATTCCATTCGTGAAATCTTCTCGGGTGATCAGCCGAGTAAAGGCGTCGTCTTCTCGCAACGTTTCGAAGGGTTTCGTACCCATCATCTTCAAGCGAAGTGTCGAGATGCTGTGTTGCGCGGTCCTATAAAGGCTCCTGGACCAGTGACTGATTCCGGGCGCCGACCAATCAGGTACCTGCGGAATCGGCCGCCGCGCCAGTGGTGGGGGGGGGGGGGGGGGGGTTCGCGGCGCGGACCGGGCGTCGAGTCCCTGCCGGTTCCTAATACGTCTGTGGCCGCTGCCGTCTTCGTGCCGGAGCGTTCTCTTCTAATTTTAGTTATTGCGGGATTCCAGGCTGTACTAAGTTGGAAACCAGTGTCTCGATTGATCAGGTTGCTGTTCAACCGAATTTCTACAGCCTCTTTGAAAACTGAATCCCAAAATCCTTTAGCATCACACAGCTTCTTCGTACCCTGAAAGAGGAAGGTGTGTCCTTCGTTAAGGCTATGTTCCGCTACCGCCGATTTTTCTGTCTGACCAAGGCGTACATTTCTAATGTGTTCCGAGCGCCTCTGCGTGATGCAGCGCTGCGTTTGTCCGATGTATTTCGTACCACATTCACATTCAATACTGTATACGCCCGGAGTCTGCAGTCCTAGGTGGTCTTTGACTGAGCCAAGTATGTCCTTAATTTTACTTGGGGCATGAAAAATTGTCTTGATGTTGTGCTTCTCCAGAATGCGGGCAATCTTGGCTGTTGGCGGTCCCGCGTATGGTAGAAATGCCAGGCATCTGGTCCCATCTTCTTCTTCTGGTGTGTCTACCTTCCTGCTCTTGTGTAGGGCGTGTGAGATTTGCGTCTCATTATAACCGTTGCTGCGGAAGGTCTTCCTTAGGTGTTGTAACTCTGCAGGTAGGCTGTCATCATCACAGATAGACTTGGCCCTGTGCACAAGTGTGTTAAGCACTGAGTTGCGTTGTGCTGGGTGGTGGCAACTCTGTGCATGAAGGTATAAATCCGTATGTGTCTTCTTCCTATACACAGCTTGACCCAAGGTGCCATCAGGGTGCCTCTTGATTAGAATGTCAAGGAAGGGCAAGCTTCCGTTTTCTTCCACCTCCATGGTGAATTGTATGTTGCTGTGTATGCTGTTGAGATGACGCAGGAAGTCTTGCAGGTTCTCTCTGCCATGTGGCCACACGACAAAAGTGTCATCCACATATCTGTAAAAGGCTTTAGGTTTCAGTGGGGCGGTGTCCAGGGCTATGTCTTCAAAGTGCTCCATGTAAAGATTAGCGATGCCTGGAGCTAAGGGGGACCCCATGGCTACACCATCCACTTGTTCATAAAATTTGCCTCCACACTTGAAGTAGGTGTTTGTTAACACATGCCGGAACAGCTTTATTGTGTCCTTACTAAAGCGTGTTTCGAGCAGCGCTAGGGAGTCTTCCAGCGGTACTTGTGTGAAGAGTGAGGTGACGTCAAAGCTGACAAGAAGATCTTCTTTATCCAGGCGAAAGCCTTGTAGTACCTTCACAAACTCCGCCGAGTTCTTGACATGGTGCTCACAGTGACCCACGATCGGTTTGAGCAGTTGTGCTAGGTACTTGGCTAAACCATATGTCGGTGAGTTGATGGTGCTCACTATGGGTCGCAATGGAACTCCGTCTTTGTGGATCTTAGGGAGCCCATATAGCCGTGGTGGTGCCAGTGCTCTGGGGTACAGCTTCCTGATGACGTCCTTTTCCAGTCCAGAGTCATTGAGCAAGGCGATGGTCTTGCGAGTCACGGAAGCTGTCGTGTCCTTGTCCAGTTGCTTGTAGGCAGTATCTTGTAGCAGTGAGTTTATCTTCTGCCAATAATCTTCTTTCCTCAGTATCACCGTGGCATTGCCTTTGTCAGCAGCTAGAACGACAGTGTCCTCATCCTCATGTAGGGCCTTAAGAGCCTTCCATTCAGCAGACGTTATGTTGTTCTTGGGCATTTTTGCCTTCTCCAGGACCCTGCACGTCTCTCTCCTAACTTCCTCAGCTGCCTCCCTAGGGAGGCCGCGCACGGCTTGCTCGATGCTGCTGATAATGTCTCGCTTAGGTAGTGTCCTGGGTACTGGAGCAAAGTTAAGTCCTCTCGACAGCACTGATATTGTGGTCTCGTCCATTTCTTTGCCTGCCAGATTGATGACAGTCTTGGCATTGGTTGTGTGGTCGGCATGTTGCCGGGCTCCAGACAGTCTGGTGAACTTGCCACATTGTTTTTCCGTGGCTTTTCTCTTGTGGATCTCACTGCTTGCATATGTGTTTCCGTCAATCCACTCCCATGTGTGTGGTGGGAGATAGGATGCCAATCGAAGGTGTTGAGTAAGCAGCATCCTTGCGTTCTTATCTAACTCCTGCCTGGTGACCCGTATGTGTTCGCGCACCAGGGCCGCACCGGCTCGTTGTAGTATGCGTCTGGATCTTGTCGTGCTAACAGGGTGTCGCAAGTTGGCAAATTTCGGCAACACTTCTTTATCTCGACACCGTTGTAAGAAGGCCAGTCTGCTAAGCAGCTTGCCCGTCTTGAGTCGTAGTTTCTGTAGCATCTGGTAGCTGCGATGGATATCCTCCCCATAGAGGATATCCATCGCAGCTACCAGATGCTACAGAAACTACGACTCAAGACGGGAAAGCTGCTTAGCAGACTGGCCTTCTTACAATGGTGTCGAGATAAAGAAGTGTTGCCGAAATTTGCCAACTTGCGACACCCTGTTAGCACGACAAGATCCAGACGCATACTACAACGAGCCGGTGCGGCCCTGGTGCGCGAACACATACGGGTCACCAGGCAGGAGTTAGATAAGAACGCAAGGATGCTGCTTACTCAACACCTTCGATTGGCATCCTATCTCCCACCACACACATTGGAGTGGATCGACGGAAACACATATGCAAGCAGTGAGATCCACAAGAGAAAAGCCACGGAAAAACAATGTGGCAAGTTCACCAGACTGTCTGGAGCCCGGCAACATGCCGACCACACAACCAATGCCAAGACTGTCATCAATCTGGCAGGCAAAGAACTGGACGAGACCACAATATCAGTGCTGTCGAGAGGACTTAACTTTGCTCCAGTACCCAGGACACTACCTAAGCGAGACATTATCAGCAGCATCGAGCAAGCCGTGCGCGGCCTCCCTACGGAGGCAGCTGAGGAAGTTAGGAGAGAGACGTGCAGGGTCCTGGAGAATGCAAAAATGCCCAAGAACAACATAACGTCTGCTGAATGGAAGGCTCTTAAGGCCCTACGTGAGGATGAGGACACTGTCGTTCTAGCTGCTGACAAAGGCAATGCCACGGTGATACTGAGGAAAGAAGATTATTGGCAGAAGATAAACTCACTGCTACAAGATACTGCCTACAAGCAACTGGACAAGGACACGACAGCTTCCGTGACTTGCAAGACCATCGCCTTGCTCAATGACTCTGGACTGGAAAAGGACGTCATCAGGAAGCTGTACCCCAGAGCACCGGCACCACCACGGCTATATGGGCTCCCTAAGATCCACAAAGACGGAGTTCCATTGCGACCCATAGTGAGCACCATCAACTCACCGACATATGGTTTAGCCAAGTACCTAGCACAACTGCTCAAACCGATCGTGGGTCACTGTGAGCACCATGTCAAGAACTCGGCGGAGTTTGTGAAGGTACTACAAGGCTTTCGCCTGGATAAAGAAGATCTTCTTGTCAGCTTTGACGTCACCTCACTCTTCACACAAGTACCGCTGGAAGACTCCCTAGCGCTGCTCGAAACACGCTTTAGTAAGGACACAATAAAGCTGTTCCGGCATGTGTTAACAAACACCTACTTCAAGTGTGGAGGCAAATTTTATGAACAAGTGGATGGTGTAGCCATGGGGTCCCCCTTAGCTCCAGGCATCGCTAATCTTTACATGGAGCACTTTGAAGACATAGCCCTGGACACCGCCCCATTGAAACCTAAAGCCTTTTACAGATATGTGGATGACACTTTTGTCGTGTGGCCACATGGCAGAGAGAACCTGCAAGACTTCCTGCGACATCTCAACAGCATACACAGCAACATACAATTCACCATGGAGGTGGAAGAAAACGGAAGCTTGCCCTTCCTTGACATTCTAATCAAGAGGCACCATGATGGCACCTTGGGTCACGCTGTGTATAGGAAGAAGATACATACGGATTTATACCTTCATGCACAGAGTTGCCACCACCCAGCACAACGCAACTCAGTGCTTAACACACTTGTGCACAGGGCCAAGTCTATCTGTGATGATGACAGCCTACCTGCAGAGTTACAACACCTAAGGAAGACCTTCCGCAGCAACGGTTATAATGAGACGCAAATCTCGCGCGCCCTACACAAGAGCAGGAAGGTAGACACACCAGAAGAAGAAGATGAGACCAGATGCCTGGCATTTCTACCATACGCGGGACCGCCAACAGCCAAGATTGCCCGCATTCTGGAGAAGCACAACATCAAGACAATTTTTCATGCCCCAAGTAAAATTAAGGACATACTTGGCTCAGTCAAAGACCACCTAGGACTGCAGACTCCGGGCGTATACAGTATTGAATGTGAATGTGGTACGAAATACATCGGACAAACGCAGCGCTGCATCACGCAGAGGCGCTCGGAACACATTAGAAATGTACGCCTTGGTCAGACAGAAAAATCGGCGGTAGCGGAACATAGCCTTAACGAAGGACACACCTTCCTCTTTGAGGGTACGAAGAAGCTGTGTGACGCTAAAGGATTTTGGGATTCAGTTTTCAAAGAGGCTGTAGAAATTCGGTTGAACAGCAACCTGATCAATCGAGACACTGGTTTCCAACTTAGTACAGCCTGGAATCCCGCAATAACTAAAATTAGAAGAGAACGCTCCGGCACGAAGACGGCAGCGGCCACAGACGTATTAGAAACCGGCAGGGACTCGACGCCCGGTCCGTGCCGCGAACCCCTCCCCCCCCCCCCCCCCCCCCCCCACCACTGGCGCGGCGGCCGATTCCGCAGGTACCTGATTGGTCGGCGCCTGGAATCAGTCACTGGTCCAGGAGCCTTTATAGGACCGCACAACACAGCATCTCGACACTTCGCTTGAAGATGATGGGTACGAAACCCTTCGAAACGTTGCGAGAAGACGACGCCTTTACTCGGCTGATCACCCGAGAAGATTTCACGAATGGAAACAACATTTTTACTACAGCAAACAGCAAAATAATAAATTATACCAGTCAGGTAGCCAACATATTTAATGATGTAGAGTTGGAGTGTAATTCCCTTAGTCCATGGTGTCTTAGACCATGATGGCCACCTGGTAACATTCGGTATCAGTGCATGATATAAATAAAAATAACTGGAAAACTTCATAGGTAATAAATTAAAAAGGAGTTAGAGATATCAAGAATATTTGCAGAAAACAGGCTGGAAAGCTGTGCACAACACCCCTGGTGTAAGTGAAAATTATAATATATTCTGTGACATAGCCTACTTTGAAAATAGTTTTCCTAAGAAATAAACCAATGGAAGCAGATTAAATGCACATATACCCCAGTTCAGAATATCATGTCAGACTAAGAAAACACTGCACTTGGCATCAAGGGACACTAAATGATGATAGAATTAAATCACATTACAAACTTTACTATAAAATTCTAAGCAAATTCTATATGTTCCTTAAGAGAGAGAGAGAGAGAGAGAGAGAGAGAGACCTCCAGCAAAAGATAAAAACTATTTGGAACATACTTACACAGGTTACATGTACTTTGACAGATGATAAACTAGAATCAATAAATCAAAAATTACTTGAGAATATTTTGCGACTTGTCAAAGGCTTCTGGTTGTGTGGGTCACGATAACCTCATGCAAAAGTTAAAATATTATGGAATACTAGGCATGTCAGGTTCATGGCTTTTATCTTGTCTGAATGACAGAAACTAATGTGCATCAGCTCCATGTCAATACCATAATGACAGGCACTTGGAATTTGAAGCACTCAGGCACAGTGTATCACAAAATTCAGCTTTATGTTTTCTATTGTTTCTGATATACAAAAATGATCTTCCACTTGCAGGTTCAGGAGATACAAATTTTGCACATTTTGTAGATGATACAAGTGTAAGAATAAAATATAATATCAGTCCCTTTACTGTGAAAGCAGCTAATGAAATACTGGAACACATCAACAAATGGTTTATGACAAGTTTTGGCAAGGCTTAGTACATACAGTTCAGTACTTCTTACCGAACTTCACAAGTTCTAAATTACGTTTCTCAAACAATGAAATACAAGAAGTACAAAGTGTTAAGTTTTTCATACTACAGATGGATCAAAACCTCAGTTAGAAAACCCAACACCTAGAATTAATCAACTACCTTGTGTCACCTATGCTTGCAGTACACCAGATTACTGATATAGATGATACAAAAAAGATAAAAATAGTTTATTCTGCATATTTCAGTTCATTAATGAGTTATGGAATTTTCTGGGCAAATTATTATTACGGAGATACTCTTTTTCCAGAATACAAAAGCACATTACAAGTATTATAGCTGGCATTAGTTAAAGAACATCCAGCAGTGATCTCTTCATAAAACTGAGTATTTTGAAAAATACTTCACAAAACATTCCTGGGTGCACATGTATTCAGGAAACGCCTTCTGCACCTGAATTTCAAGCAGATAGTGTAGTGAAGATGAAGACTGAATTAAAGAACTTTCTATTGGTCAATACCAGCTACTCCACTCAAGAGTATCTTCTCAGAAACTCTTAAATTTGATGTTTTAGGTTAATGTAGAGACTTCATAAAACAAATTACACATGGCGTCTCATGGTAACACAATTTCTCAGCAAGAGTGAAGCTTTCTCAGAAGAGAGTTCATGTTTCAGGTTTTCTGATGCTGTTCAGTTAACAGGAATATCACAGTGTGCGACTGAAATGGTATGGCAGTTGGAAACATACTCCTGAGTTGAAGTTAATGGGACCATGAGTATTGTGGGTAAAACATCTAAACTGCACACAGGTTCATGATGAAATTCTCATGGTATGTGAACCAAATGCAAAATTTGGTAAAGCGGAGGTTCAATGATTCCAACAATTTGACCAAGGCTGCTCAGACATAGGTGATGCTGGTCAGGAAGTCCAGATCTTACACCATGTGATTTTCCAATGATGAGGATATTCACAGAGCAGTTCTTCAATGACTCTGTTACCTAAAGGCATATTTCTATCATCAAGGCATTGAATATATTCTGACCACTGTGTACAGAGACTTAGTGAATATGTTCAAAAATAATGTAATGAACCTGTGTCACTATGAAGTGCAGTGCAGCATTCAATAAAAGTTAGTTAGTGTGCTATAATAATGTGTAACTTACTTTCTGAAGTGTGAAGATGTGTGTGCATGACATACTATCCGTGCTACAGACTACTGTTAAGCTGAGGCTAATGACAAACCTTCGCACCTAGCTGATCAACACCATGGCACCAGTAAAGCAAAAGCTATTTAATATCTTAGGTTTGACAAGGAAGGAAAAGGAAAATGGCAATGTCTTTGCATAAGAAACCATCATGGCATTTACTTAAAATAATTTAGTGAAACCACATTAAAAAATAGGTCAAGATTGCCATCTGGAGATTAGAATCCAATATCTTTCGCAATGCTTTCTCCAAAAATTAATTTGAGCAGTGACTTCAAGAGCCCACACAACACACAAATATTTTGCAACAACATATCAGACCTCTTTGCAACAAAAAATTCTAAGCAAGTAGATACTTGGCACATGATGATATCTTTTACCATCTATTAACATCATCAAAAGATCAAAATATATTTCAAAATAGTGTAGGCAAGATATCTGCTAGGTAAAAAAAGTGACAATTGATCCTATTAAATAAATAAATAAATAAATAGGTCCACCACATGAAAACCAAAAGATTCCTTTAAATTTTGGTTACATGAATCACGCAGATCAGAAGGGTGTCGATTCAACTAAATACCTAAGGATTATCATTATATCACTACCTAAGGATTATCATTATATAGGGAATGTTGGGGGGAGGGGATGGAAACCAAAGATTGTGGTTTATTCATAGAACACTAAAGAGACAGCTTACACTATGCTTGCCCATACTCTTTGGAATATTTTTACACAGTATCGGAGCCTGGCCAGAAGGGATCGATAGTGAATATCAAAAAAGTTCAAAGAATGGCAGCTCCTTTTTATTATTGCAAAGTAGCAGAGGGGGTGTTAAGGATATGATAAGTTAGAGGGGTGGTTAATAGTAATAACAAAGGCTTTTTAATTGTGACGACTTTCCATAAAATTTCAATCATGAACTTTCTCCGATGACTGCCAAACTATTTTGTTGTCTCCCACCTACATAGGGAGAAATGACAGAATGAGACAGTAGAGAAATAGTCTGAAAGTTGTTCTGTGAACCTTCTGGCAAACACTTAAGTGTCAATTCCAGAGTAATCAAGTACATGTACACTTATTTACCACCAGATGACACATAAATCACATGTTAATGTTGAAAGTTTCTGCTTCTCTATATGTAAGATCATGCATTTATTCCGGTGAAAACATAGCACATTGAAAATAACAGATAATTTTTAATCATACTGCATTTTACAATTTTTGAATGCACTGCTGCAGGCACCATTACTTTCAGTGGCATCGTCACGTCCAATGGCATCATCGCTTCTGGCATCACATTGCAGACTCGACATGCTTCTGGTGTGGCTCTCACAGGTCATCCTTCCCTGCTTAAGCTTGCCCACAACCCAGCCCTGTCAGGTGCCTTCTGCACCTTCAGAGAGATCTCACACACTTCTCCTATAATCCCCCAGAAAGGCCACACACCTCATGCTTTGCACTGGTTTCAGATGAGCAACATAATAAAATACAATATTCGTCATCTTCTTCTTCTCCTTCTCCTTAGAGGTCACAGGCCAATTTAGACTATGCACTGCATCTACGATCTGCTTCCACCGTCTTCTATCTCTCGCAGTCTCTCTCCACCCTGCGGAAGTTCCTAATGCTGAGATGTCCTTCTCTATGTCATCTTTCCACCTTGTACGAGGTGGCCTGGAGAGTTCCTTCAAATGCTTTCTTGGTGATTCTGTTTTCCATTCTAGCCACATGTCCAGCCCATTGCAGTCTCCTACTTTTTAATTTCTGATTGATAGTGGGTTGCTTCATTAACTGATAAATTTCACTGTTCTTTTGAATTCTCCATATGCCATTCTCAAACACAGGTCCCCAGTAATAATTAGCATATCATTAAACTTATTATATTACAAATGTGGAGGTGACAATAGCAGTGCTGATGGCTCTTGTGAGGTTGCTCTGGAAAGTGGTGGTGCCATGAAAAGGTGCCACCGGAGGAACAGGAGATAGAAGGAAATGGCATGTGAGCATGGGTTAATGGGAACATGAAAAGATTCTGTGTCAGAGGCTGTGGAAAGGCTGTAAGGTGATGGGAGTCCTGAAAGCTTTGAGTAGGTAGACAAAAAATGAAGGCCTGGAAGGTGTCAAGGAGTGGCATGGAGAATAACATGAAGTGTGTAAGGTGTTGAAATGTGGCATAGAGGATGCCACAGAATACGTAATTTGTGGATGAGCACTGGAAATGAGGCAAAGAGAACAGAAGGGTATCCAGGAAGAGAATGTAGAGTGTGCATTGGAGCATGAAAATTGTCAGAGTAAGCATTGAATTGGTCCTGAAAGTGGATATACGACACATAGGATGGTTTGTACCTGGGTTGAGGAACAGAAGAATGTGACAGGGATGAGCACCAAAATAAGCGAGGAGAAAAATTAAAAGAGACAGTTGGCACTGAGAGCACACATATGCAGTGAAAATTATCAGCAACGGTCTGAAGTAGAGCTTGGGTATGGAAGGCTACTCTGGGAAAGCACAAAACTGTGGGGACATAATCCCTAAGTCAAGTATTCTCCTCGCTATGGTAGTGGTGACTAAATGTTGCAAACTTTAGTCCTCGTCACCATTGTAGGAACAAGGGGCGGGCAAACATTGATTCTCATCATCATTGCAGTGGGACTAGAAGGAAGCAGATTATGGTCTGAATCACCACTGTAGTAGGACAATGAGGGAGCAAACAGTGATCCTTGTTGCCATTGTACTGAGACAAGAAGGGAGCAGATGGTCATCCTTGTGACCATTGTAGTATTCATGACTGAGGGCACCAACACACTATGATTAATGTGCTTAGGTAGACAATAACAATGGAACTTCATGGAGTCTAATAAATAAAATACAATAACAGTTTCCTGGAATTTGAGTTGGCATTAGCATAATACTGGAGTGTCCTAGGAGGTAATTACTAACATTACACAGGGATGTTAATATGTGGATGAAGTCCTCACAAGGCAATGAGCCTGCAGACAAAATGCTGTGAAGTGGTGAGCTGTGATGGACTCTGATTGGTGACCTGCTAGGCATGGCTAGCACAGAGTGCAGAGCATAGAACATGCTGAAAGAACTCTGAGGAACTGATAGGTGAAGTCAGTGTTACGCCCGGAGTGTGAACTCACTGCAGAGCAGTTGGACAATTACCTAAATCATCTCGTGGAAGGATACTGACAGAGGCATGTGACTCACAGAATCAAAGCACTGCTGTGATGGCAGCACCATTTGCAATGATGCTTGTGCCTCTGACAGTGAGGCTGACACCACCTGGTACCGTGGCAGCTGCTGGAGGTTCAGTTGTTAATAACTCTTAGTATTTGTGTGTTGCTGCAGATTATTTTCATCTGAGTTCCATAGGAAGTGTCATTAGTGGGCCAGAACTGCAGCAACCTGTGGTGATCAAGTGTACAGTTTGTGGCTCTGTCAGCAGGAGATACAGCACAAACTATGTAATCTGCTGCAGATGGGAACAAAATGTTAGGTTTACCATTAAATCACATACTGTGTTTTGTAAATATTAACATGTACAAGAATCTTCAGGAATGTGTAACACATTAAACTATATATTAATAGGCAGAAGCAACTATCATGGGCTGCTGCTGTATAGTAATCTAGCAACCAATTGCAACTAATGGTAATTAGTTCACATTTTCATTACTTTTTAATACATTATAAATCAGGATATTATATCATAAGTAGAAAAGAAGATATTCTGAAGAAAACTTCTCCACATAATGTTTTTACTATTGCTTCACACTAAACATTTATATAACTATACTGGTTTGAGAAAATACTATCAGTTATCTATATAATGAAAAACTTAAAATTTGTTTACACTGAAACATTTTGTTAAGAAGAATTTACATCCTAGTGTCCAAAATATTCTGACAAATTATAAAATGAGTTCCAGTAAAGTAATCTTTCCTTTACTTTTGAATATCTTGAATTTTTCAGTTTATAGCCCAATTTGGATGGGCAACTTGTTAAAGAATTTTGCATGTGTCTATTCAGAGTCCTAATCAAGGCTGTATGGGTATTATTTTTGCTTCATTACTAACCAAAATTATATTAATCAGTAAATATGTTGGCACACGAGTGTAAGAAACTCAAGGTACCTGTAGAAGTTTTGCAAGCTATTTGAATGTTGACATATATTTTCTTACTTTTGGCAGTGAACAAGCTGTAAGGCTGTTCTAAACAACCATCGATGATGCTAGATACAAAAAATGCCGACGACATAATTTTTCTTGTTTAATTCTACCAGACCTGAGTTAATGATATTATATATTACTATCTCCAGAGAATCCTTTATGGAAACCAAACTGAGTATTTTGTAAAAGGCTACTATCAGAAAAGTTGTTCAGTCTTCTGTTATAACCTACCTTATCAAAAAATGTTGAAAATACGAGGAGATGGATCTATTACTAAAGGTGACTTCTTAATCTCCAAAATCATAAATTAGGTATTACTATTGTATATTTCAGTCTTTCAGGAAATTCTCCATGTCTCGTTAACTGACTATAAAAGTAGCACAAATATGGGGGCGATGGTGGGGAGGGGTGGAGGGGTGGCGGAGTGGACAGTGTTATCAAGTAGTTGGAAAGACGTTTTAGTACTCTGGTTGAAACACCAGCACTGTAGCCAGAACAGTTATTGGTTTTCAGAGACCTAATGATTTTGGTAATCTCTCTAACACTTCAGCTTGCAAACCCAATGTTTGCTAATGAAATTCGCTTAAAAAATAAATAAATAAATAAATAAAAATAAGAAAAATCCTCTTGGCCATGACAAAATAGCCCAGAAATTTTTATAACTGTAAGATTCCTAACTATTAAAGCTTACCTTTAAATGTGATCATCCACAATCTGAGAAAGAAATTTTGTATTTAAAAAATTACTTTTCGTGCTCACTGGATGAGGCCTTCAGATTTTAACTGTTACCAAAACTTTTTATTTTTCAGTGGCTAGTGCTGTGAAGTGCTTGCAGGATGTGAGACTGTCATCATGAGAGACAGCATTTGGTAAGAATGGTGACAAGTTGGTAACTTGTTTCAAAAATTATGGTTGCTTTATGATCGGTATTCCTTTTATATTTGGTGTTGTAACTTCAAACCAAAATTTTGATTATGATTTGTAAGAATCATTTATATTGCTAAATCTAAATTACAGAAGAATGGAGTTTAATGTCTTGCCACTGTTGGGATCACAAGAAATGAAGCGAAGTTCATATTGAACTAGAAATGGAGTTAGCTGTGCCCTTCTCAAAGGAGCTATGCTAACATCCACTCACAGTAATGCAGAGATATTATTAGAAACCAGGATTGAAGCCCCTCTCCTTTAGGATGCAATTCTAGTGCCTTAACTACAGCACCACCTCACTTGATCACAGTGCAGAAACTGAGCAATATGTTGCAGAGATGAGACACAAACCCACAGTAAAACCCCATCTAGGAACCCATGAGAAACTTCAGGGACAATAGGAGTTTGGCCCAATTAGAGTTATGTCTGACTGCTGCTGCACATGGATGACATTGGGACATTTACCAACCTCTAAGTGCTATATAACAAGATTTTCATAATAAAAATATTTATTTCTAACTGCATCCTGACAAGTGATCCTCCTAAACAAGAGAATAAAATAAATTTGATGTTAACAACTACCACGCCATCAGACTGCGAGGGCAAAGGAATCAATATTACACAGAAAGTATCAAATTGCCAACAAATTTCAGATGACACGGTGCTGTTTACAGACTGGTCGGATGACCTACAGGAAGTTTTAGAAAAACTAACAAAGTAAACAAACATGCTGGCCCTTGCATGGATCCCATAAAATCAAAACAAATTACAGAAGACCTAAAAAAAGCCCAAGATCAAGCTGAAGGACACCTGTATGAATATACACAGCAGTTTATATGCCTCAGACTATTGTCAGCAGCTGGAATTTGGTGCCTGAACAAAAAGCATTTGGAAAAGAATAGAAGCTTAGGGTTTTATATGGAAGGCAATCTGTCCCTGTTTAAAGATGACAATCTTTAATATTTCTACCACTCACATAGTTCACAGGAATAGTCTTTAACAAACAAACTGGTAAAGAAAATCAGAGTCACACAAAGGGCAATGGAAAAATAACTTACACTGGATGTAAAACAAACAGGCAAAATCATAATTAAGGATGAATGAAATAAAGAAAGCATAAAGGACATCTCGACTGATGCCAAAACACAAATGGCAGTGGCAAGGTACTATGACCTCAGCTTTCATAGAGTGAAGAAAATAAAACAGGAAATACACAGAGGTGACACACAATATAGCATTTATCTGAAATTGCAGTTGTTTCCCACCAACATGTTATTAAAAAAATGCATTTAATTGTTTGAATTTAAAAGTGGTTGTAATATCATACTTTTTTTTTCCTTCAAGTACTGGTAGATTTTTAATTGAACTGAACAAAACAGTGTTAAATATTTTATTCTATGAGTGATAGTTAATTTAATAAACTATGTTGTTTATTTTGCTATTGAACTGACTCATTGGCATAAGTATGATGATTAGCTGCTGCTGGAGCTCTGTGTCGAGTGACTCAGACTCTTGAGCTGAATGTAACACAACATGTAAATCAAGTCAATACAATGTACCATTCACAATATTTTATTGCACCATAAGGAAACATTTGACACACACGAGAAAATAATATAGTATCATGATCACATGGCATTGGATCCAACGGCAGGACTGTTACATACTGTGTTGCTGCTAATGCCATGGGACCCATCACATGAATGGGTAAAACAGGTGGTTTTCTACATCATGCACAGAATACAAAAAAAGTATGCTATACATTACATTTTTGCAGTCAGTTCAGCAGTGAAACAGACCTGATTAAAAAGATAATTTTTGCATAATGTTAAGTTTAGGCTCCAATGCAAACCATGGATATCTGGTGATGAATATAAATGGTGATAACTGATGATGAGTTAAAGCATGTAACTTTATTATCTCACTTTAGTCTGTAACTTATCTATTTTCAGCAATAAAGTGGCTTTCATTTTGATACTGCTTCAAGAAATTTATCAGTAGTAATATATACAGATACGCCAAAATATTATTACTGCATGCTTAACAGCTTGTTGGCACATCTCTGGAACACAATACATCAGTGGTTCTACATGGCATAATTTCAAGAAGTCCACAGTAGATTTCCAGAAGTATGGGCACTATATATCTATATATTGGCATTCAGGTTTCATAAATCACAAGTCAAAGTTTGTACGCATGAACTTCGCACCCAGTAGTGCCCCAGATAGATGGGTTCCACCAGGTTACAATCAGGTAAATTTGATGACCAAAACATCAATTACAATTCACTAGTATGCTACTTAAACAACTGTGGCATGATATTGGTCTCATAAGATGGACTGTTGACTTGCTGGGAGATGCCATCACTGTCCGGGAAGACTTGAGACATGAAGGAATGCAACTGGTCCACAGTAATGTTCACATAATACACAGCTGTCCTGGCATTTTCAATTAATACTGTAGGTCCAATGGAAGCCTAGACTTTGACAGTGCCTATCTGCAGTAACCATTAAGTCCTCAAAGTATTGTTGATTAAATATTGTAGAACAACTGTAAACTGATTACCATGAATTGTGCTAATGATGTACACTACATAAGTTTAGAAATAACTCAATGTTTCTGAAATTATGACTTATCTTCATCCCTATCAGAATACCACATATTCATTTCATTTGTTGACAATGGTTAATCATCAATACATATTTCTTTAGTGCATTATTACTCAAAAACATTAGTATCAAAGACATAAATAGCAAATGTTAATGTCATGAGAAATAAAATATGCAACAGTATATAGTTAATAACTTAACAAAACATCAAGATTTCATTCAACTGTTTTTTAAAGTGCCTAATTACATATATTACTTAAGTGTTGCCTCACATCTTATGAGTAGTTTTTCACATCCAAGAACACATTTTACCTTCACGTAGGTAGATTTTGTTACTTATGTCTATTCTCATTAAATACTTTCTCTACTAAATCTTGTTGACTCTAGAAGTGCATTTGCAAAATTAATCTACCTCAAACACGGGGTTGCAAACAACTTCCTCAACCATCACTGATTATCACAACAGCTTTCATATCTCTCACTAGAACTCACAATATTTCATTGCATTTAGCCATTTTCCATTATTAAGACACCACAAAATTATTAATCATGAAAACTCCTGCTTTGTTTCTTATACAAAAAATTACTCTTCTAATTGACATCCCACAGCAACAAATGACTCAGTTGCCTTTAACTGACAGGAGTGTATGACCTAAGTTTTTCAAGGCCTTGTAAAACGTCTAGCAATGTTATATTCCACTTTTTTGTCATCGGTATTTATGTACACGAAAATGTCTTCTATAAGAAAACTCCGTTTTAAACCATAAGGTGTTATAATTGAGTCGGTCAGTGGAGTAAGGAACTTTGTCACATAAACATATGAGACAGATCAATATATATATATATATTGTTATTTTAACACCTGAACAATCAGGTAAGCTGGCAGCGACATGCTACACCGCTCTTCAGCCATAGAGTTGACAATAACAGTACAATAACGGAGAATTAAAATGAACATAGTGACGGGCAAAAAATAGTGGTTACAGATACACAAAAAAACACGGAGCCGTTCACACCCGATGATAGCGACACTGAAAACACGTTGACACGGTGCACAGAACACTGGTGAAACCGACGGCACAAGTGAACGTAGAAGCGTGATGGCGGACATGAAAAAACACAAAACGACGTCACACACAAGAGACACAGATGGCAATGATCTCCGGTGCGCGAATGTTCACTGAGCGTGTGCGAGTCCGGAGACCTGCCAAGAGAGGAGGAGGGGGGGGGGGGTGCGAGAGGGAGAGGGGAGAGCAGAGATGCCACGGGCCGGGGAGATAGGGGGAAGGAGGAAGGGGGAGGGGAAGCCCCGTGGGAAGAGGGGTGGAGGGAGGGGACGGGGGAAAAGGAAAGAGAAGGGAAGGGAAGAGAAGGGAGGGAGGGTGCCTAAAGGAAAGGATACCGGAAGTGGGAGGCGGGGCAGGGTCAAAGTTGATAGGAGGGGTTGATGGAGGGGAGGAGGACAGCATCAGGGAGGGGGAGCTGACGGAAGCCACCTTGGGAGAGGGTAAGGAGGGTGGAGAGATGGAGACCGGGTGGGACATGGGAATACATGCGTGGCAGCGGGCGGGGGTGGGAGAGGATCGGGGAGACTAGTGGGTGAGGAGGATCGAGTATACGGGAGGTGTACAGGATCCGTATGCTTTCAAGGAAAAGGAGGCGGTGGGGGAAGGGGATGAGATCGTACATGATCTGCGTGGGGGAGGGGAGACGGATGCGATAGGCGAGGCGGAGAGCATGGCGTTGAAGGAGGGATTTATAAAAGGTAGGGGGGGGGGGGCGGGGATCCAAGCCAGATGGGCGTAACAAAGGATAGGGCGGATGAGGGATTTATAGGTGTGGAGGATGGTGGAGGGGTCCAGACCCCACGTACGGCCGGAGAGGAGCTTGAGGAGACTGAGTCGGGAGTGTGCCTTGGCTTGGATTGTCCGGAGGTGGAGAGTCCAGGAGAGGCGACGGTCGAGGGTGACGCCAAGGTACTTAAGGGTGGGAGTGAGGGCGATAGGACGGCCATAGATGGTGATATAGAAATCAAGGAGGCGGAATGAAGGGGTGGTTTTGCCTACAATGATCGCCTGGGTTTTGGAGGGATTGACCTTGAGCAACCACTGGTTGCACCAAGCGGTGAACCGGTCAAGATGGGACTGGAGAAGGTGTTGGGAGCGCTGGAGGGTGGGGGCAAGGGCAAGGAAGGCGGTGTTATCGGCAAACTGGAGAAGCTGGACGGGGGGTGACGGCGGCGGCATGTCCGCCGTGTACAAAAGGTACAGAAGGGGGAAGAGGACGGAGCCTTGGGGCACACCGGCGGAGGGGAAAAAGGTGTAGGAATCTGTGTTATGGATGGCGACAGAGGAAGGACGGCGGAAGAGAAAGGCGCCAATCAGACGGACGTAGTTAATGGGAAGGGCGAAGGTTTGGAGCTTGAAGAGGAGACCGGAATGCCAGACGCGGTCATAAGCACATTCGAGGTCCAGGGAGAGGAAGATTTTGGAGCGACAGGAATTAAGCTGGTCGGAAAGGAGATGGGTGAAGGAGGTGAAGGAGAAGGTGAAGGTGAAGGTGAAGGTGAAGGTGAAGGAGAAGGTCGTCGGAAGAGAAGGACGGCCGAAAGCCACACTGCGTAATGGGAAGGAGGCGGTGCTGGCGGAGATGCTGGTGGATGCATCGGGTGAGGATAGATTCCAGAACCTTGCTGAAGACCGAGGTAAGGCTGATGGGATGGTAGGAAGAGACGGTGGACGGCGGTTTGCCAGGTTTAAGCAACATGAGGATACAGGAGGTTTTGCACAGGTCGGGGTAGTAACCGGTGGACAGGACTACATTGTAGAGCCTGGCCAGGGTGGGGAGGAAAGAGGCAGGAGCTTCACGAAGGTGACAGTAGGTGACACGATCGTGACCAGGAGCGGTGTTGCGTTTGGTGCGGAGTGTAGCAATGAGATCCTGTGTAGTGATAGGGGCATTGAGTTCCGTGTGTGCAATGTTGTCCAAGTACTGGAAACCAGGAGCGAGGGGAGGGACAGAAGTGTCAGTTCGATCGCGGATATCCGGGAAGAGGGAGTAATCGAACTGGGGATCATCGGGGATGGAAAATACATCGGAGAGGTAGGAGACAAAGTGATTGGCCTTACTAAGGGTGTCAGGGAAGGGGTGATCATCATGGAGAAGAGGATAGTAGGGGGAGGATTTAGTTCCAGTAAGGCGACGGAAGGCTGACCAGAAGTTGGACGAGTTGATAGGTAGGGTAACATTTAAACGGGTGCATGTCTATCGCCAGTCCCGGCGTTTCTTAGCTGCGAGCAAATTACGAATGTGTCGCTGGAGTTGCCGGTGGCGTCGTAGTGTGTCCGGGTCACACGTGCAGAGGAAGGCACGGTAGAGACGGCGGGATTCATGGAGGAGGAGGACGGCCTGTGGGGGTAAGGTAGGACGGTGGGGCTGGATGGCAACAGTAGGGACGTGGGCCTCCACAGCCTCAGACAAGGTCTGCTGGAGAAAGGAGGCGGCATGGGTAACATCGTCGGGGTGGTGGTAGGTGAAAGGGTGGCTATCGACCCGGGTGGAGAGGGTATCCCGGTAGGCATTCCAGGGGGCACGGGAATAGTCATGGATGTACTTAGAGGGACGGTCATTACGAGGGTTGGGGTGGGGGCGACGACTGTCTGAAACAGTGAGGAGGACAGGGAGATGGTCGCTACCAATAGGCTCCAGGACATCCACGGTTATGCGGCCAAGGAGGTTGGGGGAGGAGAGGATAACATCGGGAGTGGAGTTGGATTCGGGACGGGTGTGCTGGGGGATGGGGATGAGGTCGCCTTGAAGGGAGGAGAGGAACCGATGCCACCGCCTTAACTGGGCAGCGGAACGACTATGGATGTTGAGGTTGGCGGCGATCACGTAGGAGGAGAAGGTACGGTCGATGTGGGAGAGGAAGTCGAAGGGAAGAGGCGCGTTGGGGTGGACATAGATGGTGGCGCAGGTAATGGTAAGGCCAGGGAAGAAGAGACTAAGAATCAGGTGTTCAGTGGGGTCGGGAAGGAGAGGTTGGAACCGAACTGGGATCTGGCGGTGGTGACCAATGGCAACTCCGCCACGCGCAGTTGGGAGGGGATTATCGGAGTGGTGGAGGAGATAGGGCGAAGTGTGGATGGAGTGGTGGGGTTGGAGGAAGGTTTCATTGAGGAGGAAGGCATCCACGCGATGGGTGGCAAGGGTGTGCAGGAAGAGGTTCTTGTTGGCGGGAAGGGAGCGGATATTGTTGAAAAGGATATGTTGCTGTCGCGCCATGACAGGGAATTAGATGAGGGTGTCAAGACGGGAGAAGGTGAAATGGGCCTGGTTGTTGGAGTAGGTGGCGTATATTTTGAGTTGAAAAATGGAACGGGCGGCGAGGGATATCTGTTGGAGGGTGTGGGGCCGCTGAAGGGGATGAACATTCTGAAGGACGATGGTGAGGAACCTGATGATGTCCTCGGCGGTGGGGGGGGGGGGGACGAAGGGAATTGCCAGGAGGGGTGGGGGCGTCCAGCGGACGGACAGGGACGATGAGTTCAGGAGTGGATGGAGGGGGTCGGGCTTTACACTTTTGGGAGTAGGTGGGATGGGGGAGATTGCAGGTATTGCAGGAGGGACGGAATTGAAGGTTAGGGCACTGCCGGAGGAAGTGCGCTTGCCTACAATGCGGGCAGGTGGGGGCCTCGCGCGGCACTCAGCTGTTGGGTGCGCATTATAGCGCAGACACCTCTGGCAGCGCAGGGATTGAGGAGGGGAACGGGAGGGGTCGACCTTGTAGCGCTGGTTGAAGAGGAGGGCACCCTCCTTCAGGAGACGGTCAATGGAGGGGGCATCCTCGGAGAAAACCCGCATAAGGAGGGTGGGGCTGGCCGAGTTGAAAATGCGGCAGACCGTCCGCACCTCCAGCGTGGGATGCGCCTTGAGCTCCGCCAACACCTCCTCCTCCGTGATTGACGAACTGAGCCGTGTGATCACGGCGGTGAGGGTTGGCGGGCGAGGCGGGGGTTGGGGTTGGCGGGTAGGAGTTGGAGAAGGAGCAGGGGTGAGGGAGGTGTTGGGGCCAAAACGGGTGATGGGGAGGCGGGAGAGGATGTCAGGATGGAGGGTTGGGCTGGGGGAGGAGATGAGAACGGAATCCCGTCTGGGAGTGAGGAGAGAGATGGGGGCACCAGGGAAGTGTTGGCGGAGGAGGATGGAGAGATTCCGGGCCTCGAGAAGGGAACGATCGGGACGGGAGAGGAGGTATTTGTATAAAGAGGGGGGAGGAGGAGGAGGAGGAGGAGGAGGAGGAGGAGGAGGAGGCGGAGGGAGCAGGGCCAGGTGGGGAGACATCCATGGCACCCTGGAGGGGGTGAAGGAGGATGGGGCGGGGCCTTTTTGGGAGCGGAGGAGGTGGTGGTGCCACTAGGGCGTTTAACGGCGGCAGAAGGGCGGGTGGTGATATGAGGGACGGGAGCAATAGGGAGGTGGTGGGAAGGGACAGGTCCCAGCATGGACGCAGCAGTCGGCGCCGGAGATGGTGATGGTGAAGGCGATGGCGACGGTGACGGTGGCGGCGGTGATGGCGAAGGCGATGGGGAGAGGTGGGCGTGGACAGTGGCCCGACGGGCCACCATCCTAGCTGGAGCTGCAGTGACAGGCTGGGGGAGTGGGGGGAAAGTATCAGAGGGAGAGGAGCGGGAGGAAGAAGCTGGAGAGGGGGCGACAAAGAGCGAGGGCGAAGGGAGAGTGAGAAGAGGTGGGATGGAAAGAGGGTGGTGTGACTGGGCACACTATGTTATGGTGGTGGTGGCGGCGGAGGGGGAAGTATAAACGATGGCTGTGGTGGTAGTGGTGGCAGTGGTGGTGGTAGTGGTGGTGGGGGCGGACATGACGACAGGGAGAAAAAAAGAACAGAACGTAAAAGAAAGGACAAAAACTGGGGACAGATGAAGATGGATGAAGACAAAGACGGACGAAGACCAGAGTCCCACGCTGCTGGCACTGACTCAATGATGGGTGGCAGGAATGCTGCTGCTGCTGCTGCTGCCGCCGCGGACGGGGCCAGGGCCAGGGCCGCTGCCACTGCTGCTGCTGGAAGGCCTGCTGGTAGGACCGCTGCTACTGCTAGAGGGCTGGCTGGCTGGCTGCTGCTGCTGGCTGGACCGCCGCAGCTGCTGCTGCTGCTGGAGGGCGGGCTGGCTGGCTGCCGTCGGCTGGACCGCTGCCGCTGGCCAGGACCGCTGCTGCTGGCCGGGAGGACTGCTGCTGCTGCTGCTGCTGGACCGCTGGCTGGCTGGCTGGCACCTGAAAAACCTAGCACTTCGATTGGTGCTGGAATGGCACAATCGAAGGGCGGTAACCTTGCGGATTACCGCCGGAGATGATCAAAATATACTTCATTGTCATGAAATGAACTACGTTTACGTACTTCTTCCTGTGAGAATAACACGAGATTGATTTGTTCAGTACTGACCACAACGGAATCAAATCAATGACTTAGTTCCCGTCTCCGCTGCACGTGGCTTGCCGCCAGCAGATTGTACTGTTTTGAGCTTGGACTACACCACCTTGCACCAGGGGGGTGAAACTCATATAGGGATTTCCGGTGACACGACGTTGTTTTGGTCCCAGGCCACTTGGAGCGCTGCAAGTTTAGCAATCTACAGTCTCGTGTTCCTATTGGATGACTTAGTCTTCCATAATTGTTTTGGTATCGTAGCAATGTGATCGTGATTTTTCGTTTAAATTGCAGTGTAAGTATGTTGCTATTATTCTGCTTAATTTTTGGGTGCATTCGTAATATTTGATGGTGTGATGATTCAGTATTTACTTTTTTACTTTTGTTTCATATAGAACACGAGGTTGTATCATCACATTACGTTCTGTGGACTCTTGTATATTTGTTCCTGCAAAGAAATACAATTTCCGTTGCTTAGTTTACTTAAATGGTAAGTATATTTCTTATTTCTGTTTATATTTCCTTGTATTTCATGGAGAATCCCATGCTAGCAGCTTTTGACTTAGTTGGTATTCAACTTTACGAATCCTGTAATCGAATATAATTATGGCTTTGATTCATCTTCCTTTTTGCCACGAAGTACTCTTAGTGACAGAATAAGTGCCATTTATTGTGCCGTTTACTACATACCAAATATGGGATGTGTTACAATTGATTCGTAATGCCTCGAGTGTGTTCTGTTTCCCGTTTTCGACAGTAAATATTCTGTACAGTACATAACACTCTACCCAGGTAAAAGGTGTTTGTTGCTGTTGTATCGACAAAGGTTGTGTTCTCACATAATAAGACATTTGTTTGGAAGTCACACAAAGCAGTTGGGCATTTACACGTATTATTGCGGCAATATCCAATACAGTAGAAATCTTCTCGCACTTTAGTGCTAAACACAATGTAATACAGATTTACAGCTATAACTGTTACTGATAATGTACAGTTGAATTTGGTATCTATCATGGTATCTAGATGCTGAAATATACTGAAATGGTACAATAAGCAGTGTTACTACTGCCTGATAGCACTGTTTAACGAAGTAGTGTTGAATATATTGCAACTACGCTCACGCAGTTATAAAAAGAGTGGTGTGCATATCCGTAGTGGAAATGAGAATTTGTTTCGTTTTTTCACTATTTTGTAGCAATACCACATCAGATTACAAGCCATGATAACAGTTATCAATACTTCAGTGCAGGATAGCTGCATTTAGACATAAGCTAATACGATTTTTGATAGTGAAATTAATTTCACATTGAGTTTTCTTTAACATTAATCAATGTAAACTGTACCTGATCTTTTTTCTCGTTCCTAATTTTTGGTTTGAATAACATTTCAGACACATGAGGATGGATCATACAGGAAGAGAAGAATCCAGTTTGAGATTGAAATACTCGTGCAAGTTTCCCGGATGCAGGAGTAGTTATTACGTAAAAACAAATTCCAAACACAAGAATAAACATTTCTATAAATTTCCAGCTGCATCAAAAAGTGAAACTTTAAAGAAGTGGAAATTAATCTGTAATATAGATGAAGGTGTCAACTGTAGTTATTATTGTGTGTGTGAGGATCATTTTTATGAAGCAGATTTTGTGAACTTTACTAGACACAGCACATGGAATTGGTGTTGTATCACCCTCCCCCCACCCATCTGTGTTACACTGGTGGTGGTGGTGGTGGTTTCACCACATCGGGTGCAAATATAAGTGTGCACGAGACAGGTCACAATGCAAAATCTACAGTAATTCAAAAGAGCAGTCCCCCTTTACAGAGCACAGATAATGGTGAGTACAGCTTTTTATCCTCACCAGTTTATGATGTTGAAAGTAGTCCAGGTGTAATGCGATCTGGCGTTTCTAAATGTGATTTAACTCCAAGAAAACACAAAATGTATAAACTGCATAGAATCACAGTTTCCAGACTGTGTAAATTGAAAAAACAGCTACAGAATGACAGGAATAAATTGAAAATTCTAAAAGAGTTGTACGATGACAGGAAATTTCAGTTAATTGAAGAAGAGTTGAATGATGTGACTAAAACTTTTATTAATAGTCAGTTAAGAAATGCCAATTTGCAGCCCACAGCAGTACGGTGGTCTATACAAGACAAGGCATTTGCTATCTATTTATAAGCGTAGTCCCCAGTTGTACAGATATTTGGCCACATACTTCTCCCTTCCATCTGTCAGGCTCCTCAAGGGAGTGCTTTCCCACATACCATTTGATTCAGGACTTAATCCAGCTTTATTAAACCTTTTAGCAAGGGAAGTAAGTAATATGCATGAAAATGACAAGTATTGTGCTCTACTTTGTGATGAAATGTCTCTGGATGATGGTATGTACTATGATGCACACAAACAGCTAATCTATGGGTATCAGGACTTGGGTCATTTAGGACGTTCACCTGTAGCTGCTAGTCAAGCATTGGTTTTTCACAGAACTTGGAAACAAGTTCTAGCATATTACTTTACCGCAACCACTTTCCACTACACCCATTTGAAATCACTCATTGTTCACATCATAAGTGAACTACAGAGTATTGGGTTCAAAGTGGTTTGTACTGTATGTGACCAGAATGCAACGAACCAAAAGGCGCTTAAACAACTGTGTGAAGCAAATTTGTTGAAGCCGAGTATGTTTCATTTTGTCGTCAATAATCAACCAATTGTTACCATTTATGATGTACCACATCTGCTCAAAAACACTACAAACGCTTTGATAGATAATAAAATTCAATTTGAACCTCACAAAGCAGAGAAGTTTGAGTACATCAGTACAGTGTTCTTTTTGGATAAAAAAAAAAAAACGGTACAAAACTCTACCCAAATTAAAAGCACAACACTTTAACTTTTCTGATTCCCATGTCAAAATACTGCTGCACAAATGAGCCATAGTGTTGCAGCTGCAATTGAAACATATGTTTCTACTAACACATTACCATCTGAAGCTATACACACAGCTGAGTTTGTGGAAAAGGTAGATAATCTCTTTGATTCACTCAACAGTAATGAGCAATATCCCAGGGATGGAAAACAATTTAGGTGCGCTTTATCAGAAAATTCGCCACATTTAGAAATGTGGTATAGCATATTGAGGGAAATAGGCAGCTGGCAAATAATAGATTTAAAAATGGGAAGAAACAAGACTAATATGATTAGCTTCATAAAAAGTTGGCAGATTACATTACAGCCTATCATTTTCTTGTGGAAGACCTTGAAAGTGGTTGGCTTTAAGTACTTAAATTTAAAGGTGTTCAATCAAGATGCTTTTGAAAATTTCTTTTGTTGTATAAGACAACATGGTATTGCTAATACAAACCCAACTTGTTTTCAGTTTTTACAAGCTCTGAAGACTTCTGTTGTCAATCATATGATTTTGCCTTTCAAAGCCATGAGTGTAAGTAACTGTGAAAATGATGATTACACTCCCTTGAGCAGTTTGTGTCACTTTTTGGCAGCTAGTGGTAGGAGTGAGCATTTAAGTGAATGTGAGATGAATGATACTGATACACCTGAGCAAATTTATTCTTACTCAGATGGTATCATCGAGTCTGTAGAAGATCAACAAGCCTTAGCCTATGTAGCAGGCTATGCACTAAAAGCCATAGATGTACCAGATGATTGTGAAACATGTAATACCAGTCTCTACTCCTGTGTCGTGATTGAAAATCATTTGTTTACCACATTTAAAGATAATAGTGAGGAACATTCTCATTTGAAATATGCAAGTGAAAGAGTCATGATTTTCCTAAGGGCACTCCATGATCAGCTGTATGAGTATCTAAATAGTCATACACAACAAGACTCCATGAAAATTTAAAAAAAAATTGTTGTGTCTCATACAACAATTTGTAATAAACATGACACTGAAGAGAGACTTCTGAAGACAAGTATTCCATTTATAATATACAAGTATGTGAAATAAAAGAAATTTACAAACAAGAGGAAATTGTGCATGCAACAAATTAAAAAGAAGTTCAAATCATGTTAAAAGACTTTGTATTTCAGTGTTTATTATGTGTACAATGAGAGTAAGCTCCCTATACATATGCAAATGTTGTGTTAAAAGCAGAGAATTACATGTTCTTGTACCAAAATCATGCCTTTGATTTGTTATGACAAACTCTGGTAATTCAGCAGGAACATAACTTAACACTTTCTAGATGTGATGATGGGACTCTAAAAGTATAATGAATAAAGTGCTGTCAAGGGGAATTTGTGGTAATTTTCACTAGTGTACCGAACAAAGTTTTCAAAGAGGAAGTAAATAAATAAAAATGTTAAAAATAACTGTTGTACAAGTGTCTTCTTTCATTATTTAAAAATGATGGGTGTTGCCAAAATAACTGCCAAGTTGGGGGAAAAAAAGTGTTACGTGTTGCAGTTAATTTTCTTTGTATGTCTCATTGGCAAAAACATTTTGGCTACATTCATGGAGTGTCTACCTGCTCTGTTCCCAATTTGTTTTTCAGTTGATGTTAAGTAGTATTTTGTGCGTTTCATAAATTTATTTGAACTGTGCAGAAGTTCAGTTTCAGATGACTGAATATCCATAAATCAACAGAAAAAAATAATAAACCGGATTTTGTAGACTTTACAGTACATCCTTGGTTTGTAGCACAGATTTTTTTTTTTTTTTTTTTTTTTTTTTTTTTTTTTTTTTTTTTTTTGTAAATGATCTCTTGGTTATCCGTCAGCTGTGTAGTTATTTATTTGTGTAACCTGCTATTCCACTTTCGATCATGCGAGTGGACATAATGTGCTTTAGGATATGTGGAAAATATATGCATGCAATGTCAGATTATTTTTTAGTCTGACATGTGCTAAAGCTCATTTATTTCCACATGATAATGGCAACACGGCCAAAATAGCAATACTGAGTTTTACAAAAAAAAAAAAGTCACAGTCAAAAGGTGGCGTCGTAATTTACGAAAATTTTCACGATGTAAACTGCAGCTACGAGTAGTTAATGTTTGTTTTTGATTGAGATTTCTTTTATATATTACTTTGCAAGATCTCAAAAACCTTTATTACTGCACTATGCGGCCCACATTCAAAGATTAAATGAAAAATATTGTCATCTAATTCGCGTGTTTAGAAATAAACATACGAGATTTTCGCGCCGTATTTTTTCGTATTGAAGTTCACAGCCAGGCCACAAGTAGCGCCGGTGTCGTTCTATGTTTCCGTATAATAACGTGGTCTTTGCACTTATAGTATATTGGTGTTCTGTGCCTTGCACCTTCAAACTAGATGGCGTTGGCTTGGAGCACGCAGGCGCCGAAAGAATCACAGAACACTAACTTGGCGCCAACTTCGCAATGTGCAGTGGTTTTCGTTGATGTTGTTGTAAGTTATTGAATGCCATCTTTCGAAGTGTTTCCCAAACGCAAGCAAAATGGAAGTCAGCACAAGAGGAAGAGAATCAATGAGGTTACAGTTCACGGGTTGCCATATAATGACGAGAGTGGGAAAGCAGTTCCTGGAAAATCTGTGGGTGCTGATTGCAAGTAAGGTACCCCACTACTGACATTTACCCATTTAACAACCTCAGTGTAATATAAATTCCGTAGCATATGCTACCTTTCCGATTACTTAATAAATTCCAGGTTCTGAATGGAATGTTTCGAACATATCAGTGATAATGATCGCATCGAGATACTTTTAAACTATGTAAACATAAAGAAAAACAGTCAGGATATTTATCTACAATGGTTAATTGTGGCAGGTAACATTACGAAAAGAAGGTCAAAAAAAGTTGTTAGTGACATCGCTTGAATCAAGAAACAAAATTTCTGTGTTTACCATGCCACTGTCTGTGGTAGAAGATGTCCTGTCTGCAAATTTGTGATTCTAAGTTTTCACGCTGTACAGCAGAAACGCGTTTTTCGAGTTTGCCAGTTACTAATTAAAGGTCAAATTCCAAAGGACATGCGTGGAACAAATCTATGCACAACTAAAATTTCAGAAAATGTAATAAATTTGATACCCACATCACATCTTTCCCCTCAAAGAAACTCACTATGCTGGGAAGGAAATGAAATATCTAGATGCACGTTTGGACCTGAAAACTACACGCGAAATGCTCCTTACGAAGTATCCAGAAGTAAACGTGAAGTTCGACTTCTATAGGAAACATTTTCGTGAACACTACAATTTTCCTTATGGTCGTCCCCAAGTTTATGTAGGCCTACGTGGCAAATGTGAGTAACTTCAGGATAAGTTAAAAAGTCCACATATCTCTGACAGTTGAGTTGGATATTCACAAGCGACACAGCAGGACATTTTATAAATTCATTAAAGTAACTGAACAAGAATGTATGGGCAGGGATGACATTGTTGGACTAGCTTTCGACTTCATACATAACGTACCTCTGCCAAACATACCAGTGCAGGACACATTCTATTTACGTCAGCTGTGGGTTAACTGTTTCTGCATTTGTGAGATCAAGTCCAGGCGTTCCACGGTGTAGCTACTTGTATCATGAAGGTGAAGTGAAGAAGGGAGCGAATGAGATCTGTTCATTCCTGTACCATTACATTGAAAGCTATGTACCGAAGAATGTTACAGAAGTACACCTGTTCTCAGATGGAGCACCTGGTCAAGATAAAAATAATTCTGTAGTAAGGGTGTGCCTTGCATTGAGAGACACTGAAATATTTTAAAAAATCACTCGTTTCTCGAAAGAGGTCACTCGTTACTCCCTTGTGACGGTGTGTTTGGAATACTGAAGAGACAAGTACGGAAATGTGACCGAATTTTCACCTAAAGAGTATGTGGAAATCATGGCAAACAGTATTTCTAAAGTGACAGTCGTTATGGTGAAATATGAAGACATAGTGGACTTTGACACGTTGTGGCCTCGTCTTTACACAAAAAAGCACAGTCTAGTGAAGCAGCACAGTCTAGGGAAACAGTGCGTCTCAAGATGCCTCGTAAAGAAACAAAATTGTTCTGTGGCAATGTTCAAAGAATTTCGTTATGAAGCAACGAAGCCAGGAGTCGGGACTGCCTACCCTTCCATTAACAACTGTCAGTCACTCCTTTAATCTGGAAAAAAACTGAACTTGCTTCGTTTCAAATTGGCTTCCAATGGGTATGGTACGTGATGGAAAAAAGGGTTATAATCAATAGAAAGAAAACTGATGATTTTCAGAAATATAGTTAAGTACATCTATGGAGAAGACGCTGGAATTTTTTATGGGGAGATGAAACGGCCGACTACAAGTGATAACTCACTATGATAAATTATGAACTATCCAGAGCTTTGAATTCTATGCAGTAGTTGTTTTCATGATCAGTTAAAGATAATTTTCCATTAGTTAATCAATAAATTTGAATATTAGACCAGAAACGTGTAATTTTGAATATGTTATACTCACGAAAAGGGCTAAATTGCCTTGTTGACTGGAGAAAGGAACTATTATAAATTTTAATTTTTTTTCAGGCGATGCTTTTTAGAATACACGAAAATTATTTTCATTCATAGTATGAATAATTAGTGTGCAAAAAATGTCGAAAATTTCAATGCAGTCTGTCAAATAATTTAACAGTAAGACTGTTTCTTAGGGGATTATAGAAGTGTCCGATTCCACCGGTCTGCTTTGACCCATGACGTCATCAATATGGCGGAAATGGCTATGCTAAGCATCTCCAATATGGCGCCTGTAATGTCACTACATACACATGGCAACAAACACGAAAATACATATCAATAAGACAATAACGTCTCCCTCCAAATATAGACTCAAACTAATAGGACAACGGCAGGAAATTGTGAGTTTTATGGTGGGCACATGCTAAATATAATAGTAAAAAAACCACACCACGATCCCAAAACACACAAAGCGAAAAAAAAAATTACAACATTCCGCTATACGGACAGAAAGCTACAGGAATCGGACACTTCTCTTGACCTGAAGGTCAACCACAGCTGACGGTAGCAAAACATCAACACCTATAACCGAAACTACGGAAATTGGAATAGGACATTTCCCTTGACATGTGTAGGTCAACCACAGCTGACGATACCAAAACACTAACACCTACAACTAAAACTATGGAAATTGGAATAGGACATTTCCCTTGACCTGTGTAGGTCAACCATAGCTGACAATACCAAAACACCAATACCTACAACCAAAACTATGAAAATTGAAATCGGTCACTTCCTTGACCTATATAGGTCAACCACAACTACTGCTACCAAAAAACCAACACCTACAACTACCAAATTAAAACCAAAACTACATCACCTCAAAAATCAAACATCTGTACATAAATTAAAACACATTCAATCCACCACACACACACACACACACACACACACACACACACACACACACACACACGCCACCGCCACATGTACCCGTCCCAGGTCCGAGACAACAGAACTCTGGTCAACCTCATGTTCTTGTGACAAATACTGCACTCCACAATCTCAGTGATCAGTGCAAATAACTGGAGGAATTTAATAACTGACAACATGTCCTCCCCATCTTCGACTGCAATATAGAACTTATATTTCATTGTCATATCCATACCTAACAACAGAAGTCACAAAATAAATTAAAGGTCGTACTGCACCACAAACAGCAAACCAATAACACCTAACAAGAACACCAAACACACAAACAAAACTGAACTACGAACACTGCCAACAACTTCACACATCCGACACCAAGGCTCAAATGAACCCAATGCAACACATTACACTCAACACATACACACACATCACCAGAGGGCACCATCAAACACAACAAGACATCCACTAACACAACCAACTCACAAACTGTAATGACGTCACACCGCAACACCAAAGCAGGCAGGTGGAATCGGATGATTCCACTGACCGAGAAAAAGTGACATAGTTCCTCTCTCCACCGACCGATTCAATGTTTCTTCCAGTTGATGATGGTTGAAATAACCAAACCTGGTCTAGAATAAATAGAATATATACAGCTGATGGCAAATAAAAATGGTTCTCTTAAAATAATTTAGCTGTAGCTAGTTGCCTACACTAATTTTGAATTGTAGTGGTTGTGTTTCACTACATTGACAACACTGGCACATTATAGTGGTGAAACAACTCTTTGTTTCTTTAATAAACTATTGACTCTAGAATCAAATGATGTACTTTTGTGTTGCTCTCAATGATATCTACTTGCAAACAAATTCACATGTCACTATGACCACTTTGAAATTTGACCAATTAAACACTTTTATAAACGAACCACTGATGGAAAATGCCCTGTTTTGCAGACATGCAACATTTATGGTTCCCTACTTTTATATATATATATATATACTTTGAAAACTGAGATACCAGATAGACACACCCCTTGTTGGTGATATTTTTGGAGAATGAAACACACCTCTGTGAAAAAAATGAGGATTTCACAAATGGTGATCTTTTGAAAATCAGCTTGCTCTATTCATCCATGAGATGGTGCAGCAATCAGATTCTATAAAAAAATTGCTGCTGATTTAGGTGCTATTTTAACCATAATCTCTCAAACAAAAAAAAAGTGCCCAGTTGTTGGAAGTAAGCACAGTTCATATCTATCTAATAGAATATTCTGAGGTCAAATGTAATGAGACATCTCAAACAGAATGAACTATTGTACGCCAGTTAAAATCAATTCTGAAAATATCAGTTACATGAAACCCAGGTTTTTGCTTTCCTCATGTGACATCCTGAAAGCCATGGAGTGAGACATTCAGGTAGATTCAGTATTTCTTATCCTCCAAAAAGCATTTAGTGACAGACTGTTTAATCCATGGGAGAGCATTACATAAATAAAAAAGAGACCCATTACCTTTTAATTATGCTATTCGTGAAAAATGATACCATCTAACTAACCTAGAAAAAGTTGAGACCAGGTTGAGACTCAATGGGAGAGTCTTAAGGAAATATAGTTCGTTGTGAAAGATGTGGATTACAAAATACTTGTTAAATTGATTCTTGAGTACTGCTTGTCAATCTGGGACCCTTACGACATTGGCTTAGTAAAAGGATATAAAGAAAAGAGTGACATGTTTTGTCATGAGTTCGTTTCAGAAGTGCAGGAACTCTATAGAAATGCTCATTTAACTCTTATGGCAGTCATAACAAGAGAAGCAGTGAACATTATGGAGATGTTTATGGTTCAAATGCTGAGACTGTAAGTTTTAAGAAGAGTTGGGTAACATAGCACTTTCCCCCACCTACATCTGACAAAATTACTACCGTGGAAAAGATCAGAGAAATCAGAGCTCCTATGGAGGTTTATCAACAACAATTCTTCCCACGCAGCATTTGTGAATGGAAGGGGGAAGATGAGAAATGATGGTACAAGAATTACACTCCACAACACATCACAAGGTGACTTGTGAATTTCATAGGTACATCTAAATGTGCATATAGACATTTATGTGAAATATATTCGCAATTGTGAATATGGACAACCATCTGCTGAATAATGGAAAGACGACAATGAATATTTGTGCTGGACCGGGCTCAAACTCAGATTTACCACTTATTGCAAGTAGTTGCCTTACTGTTATATTACCTGAGCATGACCCACAGCCAGACTCAAAGTTCCATATGTCGTTTACCACATGTCTACAACCTGTACCTGTACATCCATTAAGTATATGCCCATCCAGGCGAGACTCTTCACTTGAAAGTCATTTTGTAACGCCAGAAATACATTGCACTTCCTGTCGATCTCATTTTTGAGATGTTTGTATTCCTTTTTGCCTGCTTCATTTACTGCATTTTTATATTTTCTTCTTTCATCAATTAAATTCAGTATTTCTTCTGTCACCCAAGGATTTCTAGTAGCCCTCGTCTTTTTGCCTACTTGATCCTCTGCTGCCTTCACTACTTCATCCCTCAAAGCTACCCATTCTTCTTCTACTGTATTTCTTTCCCTCATTCCTGTCAATTGTTCCCTTATGCTCTCCCTGAAACTCTGTACAACCTCTGGTTTAGTCAGTTTATCCAGGTCCCATCTCCTCAAATTCCCACCTTTTTGCAGTTTCTTCAGTTTTAATCTACAGTTCATAACCAATAGATTGTGGTCAGAGTCCACATCTGCCCCTGGAAATGTCTTACAATTTAAAACCTGGTTCCTAAATCTCTGTCTTACCATTATATAATCTATCTGAAACCTGTCAGTATCTCCAGGCTTCTGTCATGTGTACAACCTTCTTTTATGATTCTAGAACCAAGTGTTAGCTATGATTAAGTTATTAAATTTTCGTCTCCCTTCACTATCTGAATAATTTCTTTTATTTCATCACACATTTCTTCAATTTCCTTCATCTGCGGAGCTAGTTGGCATATAAACTTGTACTAATGTAGTAGGCATGGGCTTCGTATCTATCTTGGCCACAATAATGCATTCACTATGCTGTTTGTAGTAGCTTACCTGCACTCCTATTTTTTTAAATTCATTATTAAACCAACTCCTGCATTACCCGTATTTGATTTTGTATTTATAACCCTGTATTCGCCTGACCAAAAGTCTTGTTCCTCCTGCCACCGAACTTCACTAATTCCTACTATATCTAACTTTAACCTATCCATTTCCCTTTTTAAATTTTCTAACCTACCTGCTCGATTAAGGGATCTGACATTCCACGCTCCGATCCGTAGAACGCCAGTTCTCTTTTTCCTGTAACGACGTCCTCCTGAGAAGTCCTCGCCCGGAGATCTGAATGGGGGACTATTCTACCTCCGGAATATTTTACCCAAGAGGACGCCATCATCATTTAACCATACAGTAAAGGTGCATGCCCTCGGGAAAAATTACGGTTGTAGTTTCCCCTTGCTTTCAGCCATTCGCAGTACAAGCACAGCAAGGCCATTTTGGTTAGTGTTACAAGGCCAGATCCATGAGTTATCCAGACTGTTGACTCTGCAGCTACTGAAAAGGCTGCTGCCCCTCTTCAGGAACCACACATTTGTGTGGCCTCTCAACAGATACCCCTCTGTTGTGGTGGCATCTACGGTACAGCTATCTGTATCACTGAGGCCCTCAAGCCGCCCCACCAACAGCAAGGTCCATGGCTCTTTGGGGGGGGGGGGGGGTTGAATTACTTATTAAGCTGTAATTTCAACAATTTATGGATGTTATTGTACGTTTCGTGATGTAATGAATGTCTGAACGAAGGAACCATTACAATAACGAAAGTCAAAAATAGCGTCTAGTCATTTTTAAAAACATGCTATTAATTGTGCATAAATCATGTTGGCAGAAATGGGAAATGGAGAGAAATTAAAGATCTTCGTATTTTTTATAAAAGCCAATGGTTTGTACATAATTCTTCGATGCAGAAACGTTAAACTGAGAAATTAATGTGGTTCCAAAGATAATTGCGGAATTTGCTGGAATTGTAATTTTGCCTTCATGCTGTAGGTCAGCACAGAAACTTTTGCTCTTCAGAAATAAATTATTACTGATGAATATAATGTACTGACCTGTTATAACACATGTCATTATTTTTCTTCATACGTTGTATACTGTGAAAAAACAATGACATGCAAGTCACATTTACCAGCATTTTAAGCGAGTGAGAGCATTGAGTGCTGTTGCCATTTTCAGCTACTTTTTGTATGACTTTTAGGCAATATGGAAAGAGCTATAGTAATCATGCCAAACACCCCCAAAATTTATGCTATGTCTATTGAGAGAATAATCAAATACAATATTTCACTATCGCATATGAAACATCACTTCGTGCTGCTAAAAACTGTGGGCTGTTGAGGTTCTTTTGTCAAGAAGCTCACCCATTGTGACAATCGGTGTTCAAAATCACTTGGCAACTATTAGGAAACTTACTTTTTTATAGTTGATACTGCTTAAATATTAAAATATGAGTAACAACTATAGGCGAAATATCATTATTTTTCTCACAGTATACAGCGTATAAAGAAAAATAATGACGTTCTATAAACGGGTTACATTATACATTATAATCATCAGCAATAATTTATTTCTGAAGAGCAAAATTTTCTGAGTGGGTCTGCAACGTGAAGGCAAAATTAAAAGTACAGAAACATTCAGAATTATCTTTGCAACCACATTAATTTCTCGGTATAACGTTTCTGCCCAGAAAAATTATGTACAATCCATTGGCTTTTATAAAAATACGAAACAGTTACATTTCTCCCTATTCCACGTTTCTGTCCACATGATTTACGCGCAATTAATCGGATTTTTAAAAAAAATGACTACACACTTTTTTTGACTTTCGCTATTGTTATGGTTCCTTCGTTCGGACATTCATTAAATCAAGAAACACACCATAACATCCAAAATTCTTGAGATTAGAGCTTAATAAGTAATTCAACTAGGATGAACATATCATGCACTTCGTTTCTACACATGTATTTACATGTAGCTTTCATGTTACCATGCAACCTCTTTGGTGCAACTGCAAAGATCGATCTACATACTCATGAATTCGATTTAGGTTTATTTACGTCACGATGACGTAGCGTTACGTCACTATGACGTATGGCTCTCCTCACCTAGCGTGGATGAATGCTACCCGTGTTAACTCTGCTGCATGGAGTGCGGGCAGAGACAGTCTGGCTGGAGTAGGGCGGTGGAGCAGGTGTGTTGTGTGACGCTCTAGCGAGTTGCCGCTATTTCGGGGTTTGGCAGCATGTCATTGCACTCGACTTGCTATGATAGTTTCTGACACAGTGTCGCGGACGGGAAGCATTAGCTGGCGCACATCAAGAGCCCGTTTCACCTGGTGACCGTATCGAGAAGAATGTGCGCCAACATCCAGCTTCTGCAACAGCGACGGCCGACAATGAGTGACTGTCGCCACCTCCCTGATCGACGACTGCAAACCTTCAATCACCCAACAAGGAAGACTAAAAGCACGTGAAGTTTTAGAGCTGTATGGCAGACCTCAGCTTTTCAAACTGTTGCGTGGCAAAAATACAGCAACTTAGCATGAACCTTTGTTGCTCATTGTCCCAATTGCATTACCAAGCAGGGTCCCTTCCATATCTGGAATGAACCTGAGTGTCGTTGAAATTCATACGCCAGCATTAAAGTAATATCATTCCATTTCACTGCTTTAATTTCAAAGTTCAGTTAAAGATTTCATAGCTGGATATAATATTTAGATTATGCAAGCAGAAATTAAGAGTGCGAGGTTTGTTACCATATTTTAGCTTACCTGTGATTGCAGCTCAGTTTGGTATGTACTAAATTTTACTATTGTTAATTGTTCAGAATCATTTAATTCAAGTTCAGAGTTAACTTTCTTATTTCTAAATTGCGTAGATTCAAGTAGCATTTGAAATTATTGTTGAGGTAGCCCAAGACTAACCTTATTCTATTAAATTTCGTAGTGCTTCAGAAACAGAGTTCACCATTAATTTCAGTCACTAAATTAACTTTAAATTTTTCGGTTTTATTAATTCTTTTGCTAAATTAAGTCAGAGTGTAGCGAAATTTGTTACTTCTGACAAACATTCAGTTTTCACACAGCACGTGTCAACCTCAGTTGCCACGCTTTTAGTGCTAGTTATATGTGCATTAATCTTTCATTTTCAGTTATTATAGTAGTTGTCCATAGGACTGGCGACCGTAATTTTCCCCAAATCTCAAATATCTAATTAACGCCAATTAATTGTTAATGTAACGACCGCACATTTACTTTCTTTATTAATTTTACCCTTTTCTCAAAATTAATTTTCACCAATTTCATTTGCATTTTTGCTTTCATTTAGATGTAACCCTTTCCTCCCTCTTTACCGACAAATTAACTTCAGTGACGATTGCTTTTCCCAAATTTCCATTAGGTGCACGTGGTATAATTTTTCACTGTCATTAAGGTCGATAAGTGAGGGGGAGGTTACAACTTGCCAAGTGTTCATGGATAAATTCGATATTGCAGTGCCTGTATTATTCCGAATTATAATGCAAGGTTCCTTTGCATTGTAATTTAGAATAACGCAGGCACAGCAATATCGTATGTAGACATTTGTAATAAAAGCATCATCATCGACTGTTTGAACTATTTACACAATGTAGTTATACAGTATGGGCATAATATACCATCACAGTAATGAAAAAAATATTAGCATTATAATACAGTTCAGATTATATTGATAAAAGGCAAACTAATCATGTGTGAACAGTTTTAAGGAAATAACATTTTGACTTTTCCCTTATTATATTCAAGACCACTGTGACGGCATTACAGGGTCCCACAAAGCTGGAGACAACATTCATGTCAATGACACAAATAACCAGTGTGTTTGGCTCAAGTACAGGCTATGTTTATGAAACAGATCTCTATACTCTGGCATCAAATTAATATAAGCATTGCAAAGAAAATTACAAAGGCTCAGGACTGAAGATTTTCACTGTAATTTTGAAAAAGGAAAAAGAGTTGGGTTGGGTTGTTTTGGGGGAGGAGACCAGATAGCGAGTTCACAGGTCTCATTGGGTTGGGGACCGATGGAGAAGGAAGTCAGCTGTGCCCTTTGAAAGGAACCATCCTGGCATTTGCCTTGAGCAATTTAGGGAAATCACAGAGAACCTAAATCAGGATGGCTGGGCGTGGGATCGAACCGTCGTCCTCCCGAATGCAAGTCCTGTGTGCCAACAACTGTCCCACCTTGCTTGGTAAAGGAAAAGAATTCTCTAATGTAGCAGAGTAAATGGGCAAACAGTAAGCAACTTTGGTGCTTTGTGATTCATACAATAAAGAATAATAACAATAACAATAGAAACCAGTGCATTGTGTTTTTAGAGTCTATGGTAGTTCTGCTAACAGAACTTATACTACCTACATCTATTACATATTGTGTACACACACATCAAAAAAAGTTTTGCATCACCTCGGTTCCTAATGTTCCGTAACCTGTACAGAAAATTGTATTAGAGATGAACATAAACATCATTTCCATCCTTTTCATTGCTCAAGAATACCACACATTTAGTGTTGTACCACCATAAAGCGAGACCTTTAGAGTTGGTGTTCCAGATTTCTGTACACAACAATCCCTCTAATACCCAGTAGCACGTCCTCTTGCATTGATGCATACCTGTATCCATCGTGGCATACTATCTACAAGTTCATCAAGGCACTGTTGGTCCAGATTGTCCCACTCCTCAATGGCGATTCGGTGTATATCCCTCAGAGTGGTTGGTGGGTCACGTTGTCCATAAACAGCCCGTTTCAAACTATTCCAGGCATGTTCGATAGGGTTCATGTCTGGAGAACATGCTGACCACTCTAGTTGATGATGTCATTATCCTGAAGGAGCTCATTCACAAGATGTGCACGATGGGGGCGCGAATTGTCGTCCATGAAGACGAATGCCTTGTCAATATTCTGCCGATATGGTTGCACTATCGGTCAGAGGATGGCATTCACATATCGCGCAGATGTTACGCGTCTTCCATGACCACCAGCGGCGTACGTCGGCCCCACATAATGCCACCCCAAAACAGCAGGGAACCTCCACCTTGCTGCACCAGCTGGACAGTCAGGCAGCAGTAGCCGGCCGAGACACAAGCAGCAACAGGGAAGTAACCTATATTGTGACTTTTACGAGTTCCTAACCAGGAGTTGATTTTATAATTCCATCTGTGTGCTTTAATAGTTTAGTTTCTTGAGTTTCAGTGTGTTAATTTAATATCTAATAGCCAGAGTTCTCGTGTTTTCGTTTGCATCAGAATAAAAACCAATTTTGTGACATTACAAGTTCCTAATCGGGGCGAATTATTTAGTTTAACCTGAGTGCTTTGGTAATTAGGGTTTTGAATCACTGCATATTAATCTAATTCACTAGACACAGTTGCTGAGTTTTCATCAGGGTCTATAGTACAGTTGTGGAACACGTGCCAATAGTCTGTTTATCTGCATCGTTTAACTTTCCATGATTTTTAGTATGGACAGGGACTGCGATTGTTGTGTGCGGATCGAGCCGAGTTGGTGACACTTTTCTCTCAGCTTCAGGCTGTGATGACTTTGGTTACACAGCTTGAGGCTGCAGTGGATGGGCATCACTGATATGGGCCAGCCACTGGGATCCAATGTACGTCCAGCACATCCAAGTCCTCCGACTGGTCCTCACCAGTGACTAGCCCAGTTACGGCTGGCACTGAGGTTGACCCCTCACCTGTGGTCGAGTGGGAGTTCGCCCGGGTCGTAGCAGGTGGCGAAAGACTTCCCAGGCGGCCAAACGTAAGGACTTCCTGGTTTGTCTAACAAACAGGTTGCAGATGCTGTCTGTGGCTGACACTGTCGCTGATCCAGATGATGTTGCCTGTCCTGTTTCAGAGGAAACCTCTCAGTCTTCAAAATCCAGACAATCACAGAGGGTGGGATTATTGATAGTTGGGAACTCCAACATTAGACGTGTAATGGGGCCCCTTAGGGACATGGCTGTCAAGAAGGGAAAGAAAACCAATGTGCACTCTGTGTGCGTACCGGGTAGAGTGATCCCAAATATGGAACGAGTCCTCTCAAATGGCATGAAGAGCACAGGGTGCAGCCAACTGTAGGTAGTTGCTCAATTCGGTACCAGTGACGTGTGTCGCTTTGGATCAGAAGAGATTCTCTTAGGTTTCGAGCGGCTAGCAGAAGAGGTAAATGCTGCCAGTCTTGCTTGCAAGATGAAAGTGGAGCTGACCATTTGCAGCTTAGTCGACAGGACGGATTGTTGACCTTTGATACAGAGCCGAGTGGAAGGTCTGAATCAGAGGCTCAGAGAGATCTGTGTTCATGTAGGCTGCAGATTCCACGACTTGTGCAATAGGGTTTTTGGATTTCGGGTTCCGCTAAATAGCTTAGGAGTCCGCTACACACAGGAGGCAGTTACATGGGTAGCAGGAGCTGTGTGGCCTGGACTGGACGGTTTTTTAGGTTGGAGGATCTCGGGAAAACACAAGAAGGGCTTCAGTCACAAAGGGTGCACGCCAAACACAGCAAAAATATATATACAGGAACTACCGGTATAACAGTTGTAAATTTTCGTAGCTGTATTGGGAAAGTACCAGAGCTCCAAGCACTAATAGAAAGCACTGATGCTCAAATTTTTATAGGCAAAGGAAGATGGCTAAGGCTAGAGATAGCACTCCGTCTTCAGGCCACTAGTGGCCCACCGGGACCATCCGACCGCCGCGTCATCCTCAGTTGAGGATGCAGATAGGAGGGTCGTGTGGTCAGCACACCGCTCTCCCGGTCATTATGATGGTTTTCTGTGACCGGAGCCGCTACTATTCGCTCGAGTATCTCCTCAGTTGGCATCCCGAGGCTGAGTGCTCCCTGAAAAATGGCAACAGCGCATGGCGGCTGGATGGTCACCCAGCCAAGGGCCGGCCACGCCCGACAGCGCTTAACTTCGGTGATCTCACGGGAACCTGTGTATCCACTGCGACAGGAAGGCTAGAGATAAGCTCAGCCAAAATTTTTCTGAAGAACCTAATAGTATTCCAAAAAGATAGACTAAACACAGTTGGTAGTGGTGTGTTTGTTGCTGTTAGAAGTAGTTTATTTTGTTGCAAAATTGAAGTAGATAGGTTCTGTGATTTAGTATGGGCAGAGGTTATTTTTTGGAATCGGAATAAAATAATTATTTGATCCTTTTTACAGAACTCCCAATTCAGATGATAGAGTTGTTGAAAGATTCAAAGATAACACATACATGACTCATACTATTATAGTTAGTGGTGACTGTAATTTATCTTCGATATGTTGGCGAAAATACATATTTAATTATGGAAGTACACATAAAACATCATCCGAAATTGTGCTAAATGCATTCTCTGAAAATTATTTCGAGCAGTTTCTGCATGAGCCCAAGGGCATAGTAAATGGTTGTGAAAACTCACTTGACCTCGTAGCAACAAATAAGCCTGAGTTAATAACGAGCGTCAAAACAGATACAGGGATTAGTGAACACAGAGTTGTTGTAGCGAGACTGAATATTGTAACCCCTAATCCTCCAAAAATAAACGAAAAGTATGACTATTCAAAAAAGCAGATAAAAATTCATTTGATGCCTTCCTGAGAGACAATTCCAAATTAATAATATAAGTGCAGACCAGATGTGGGTTGAATTCAAAGAAATAGTATCGGCAGCAGTTGAGAGATTTATACCAAATAAATTAACCAACAGTGGAGCTGATCCTCCTTGGTACACAAAACGGGTCAGAACACTGTTGCGGAAACAACGAAACAAACATGCCAAATTTAAACAAACGCAAAATCCCCAACATTGGTGATCTTTTACAGAAGCTCGAAATGTTTCCACAACGAAACTTTGTCTCGAAATCTGGCAGAAAATCCAAAGAGATTCTAGTCGTATGTGAAGTATGTTAGCGGCAAGAAACAATCAACACCTTCCCCGTGCGATAGCAATGGAGATACTAAGCACTAAGATAGTGCTGCCAAAGCAGAGTTACCAAACATAACCCTCCGAAATGCCTTCGCAAAAGAAGTCGAAGTAAATATTCCAGCATTCGAATCAAGAACAGCTGTCAACACGAGTAACGTAAAAGTAAATATCTTCGGAGCAGCGAAGCAACTTCAATCACTTAATAATAGCAAGTCTTCTGGTCCAGACTGTATACCAATTTGGTTCCTTTCAGAGTATGCTGATGTATTAGCTGCATACTTAACAATCACATACAACCATTCGCTCTACAAAAGGCCCATACCCAAAGACTGGAAAGTTGCACAGGTCACGCCAATATTCAAGAAAGGTAGTAAGAGTAATCCACTTAATTACAGGTCCATATCATAAACGTTGATATGCAGCAGGACTTTGGGATCAGATATTGTGTTCAAACATTATGAATTACCTCGAAGAAAACGGTCTATTGACACATAGTCAACATGGGTTTAGAAAACCATGTTCTTGTGAAACACAACTAGCTCTTTATTCACATGAAGTGTTGAGTGCTATCGACAATGGATTTCGGATCAATTCAGTATTTCTGGATTTCCAGAAGGCTTTTGATACTGTGCAACACAAGTGGCTTGTAGTGAAATTGCGTGCTTATGAAATATCATCTCAGTTATGTGACTAGATTTGTGATTCCCTGTCAGAGAGGTCACGATTGATAGTAATTGATGGAAAGTCATCGAGTAAAGCAGAAGTGATTTCTGGTGTTCCCCAAGGTAGTATTATAGGCCCTTTGCTGGTCCTTATCATATAAACGATTTTGGAGAAAATCTGAGCAGCCGTCTTAAGTTGTTTTTGCAGATGACGCCGTCGTTCATCGACTAATATAGTCATGAGAACATCAAAACAAATTGCAAAACGATTAGAAAAGATATTTGAATGGTACGAAAATTGGCAGTTGACCCTCAATAACGAAAAGTGTGAGGTCATCCACATGAGTGCAAAAAGGAATTCGTTAAATTTCACTTACACGATAAATCAGTCAAAAGTGAAGGCCATAAATTCAACTAAATACTTAGGAATTACAATTATGTGCAACTTAAATAGGAAGGAACACACAGAAAATGTTGTGCAGAAAGCTAACCAAAAACTGTGTTCATTGGCAGGACATTTAGAAAATGTAACAGATCTACTAGGGAGACTGCCTACACTACGTTTGTCCGTCCTCTTTTAGAATACTGCTTTGCAGTGTGGGTTCCTTACCAGATAGGACTGATGAAGTACATCGAAAAAGCTCTAATATGGGCAGCACATTTTGTATTATCGCGAAATATGGGAGAGAGTGTCACAGAAATGATACAGGATTTGGGCTGGACATGATTAAAATAAAGGCGTTTATCGTTGCGGCGGAATCTCCTCACGAAATTCCAATCACCAACTTTATCCTCCGAATGCGAAAATATTTTGTTGACACCGACCTATATAGGTAGGAACGATCTTGACGATAAAATAAGGGAAATCAGAGCTCATACGGAAAGATATAGGTGTTCATTCTTTCCGCACGCTGTACGAGATTGGAATAATAGAGAATTGTGAAGGTGGTTCGACGAACCCTCTGCCAGGCACTTAAATGTGATTTGCCAAGTATCCATGTAGATGTAGATGTAGAGCCTGCATTTCAAAGCAACAACAACAACTACTATTACTACTACTACTACTACCACTACTACTACTTCAGTCCAATTTTCTTTTTTTCAGATGTTCCAATCTAGTCAGTGTGACGAATCATGATGAAATGATGAGGGCAACACAAAGACCCAGTCCCTGTGCACAGAAACTCAAATGATAAATTTATAGAAATGGCAGAAAAGAAACTCAAAGCAGCCTGCCATGTCACCAAACAGGAGACGAATAGAAGAAAAGAAAAGAAAAAGAAAATGTAATGCAAGGACACACACAAACACTGGTACCTCAATACATCATCCAAAACACTAACAGACTTTGCAGATTGACAGTTCAGCAATATAGTTACCAAGCTAAAACAGAGTCTGACAAAACAAAGCCTTTACAAACAATGAACTATGTATCAAACACAATGATGTTGTGACTCACTACTGTGGAAGATTGGTCGGTTGGGAGGATTCAGGGGACCAGACTGCTACGGTCATCAGTCCCTTTTTTCAAATACTAAAAAAAGAAACCCACAGAGAATAAAAACCGTTCAACAGAATAGTAGACAGACAATACAGAACAAGAGAAACTTAGACAAAGACCAGACAAAACGAAATAAAATCACACAGAGTGTGACAGTGGTTGGCCGACCATAGGAACAAAAAGAGGAGAAACCAACCACCGAGACACACATTAAAAACTCAGTTTAAAATCGTAGGCCAAAGGCCTGAATCAACACAAAAAAACTTAACAAACACTCAAATTAAATGATAAAACCCCTCTGCCCGAATAAAACGCAAAACTAAGCGTGCCATGGCAGGGAGCATATCAGGCAGCGCAAATGTCTGCCTGACCACAGCTAAAAGGGGACAGGGTATCAAAATGTGGGCCACTGTCAAAGCCGCCCTGCAATGACATGGAGGAGGGTTCTCCTGACGCAGTAAATGACTGTGTGTCAGCCGGGTGTGGCCAATGCGGAGCCGACAAAGGACACCTGAATCTCTGTGAGTGGCTCGCATGGGTGACCGTCACACATCCATCGTCGCCTTGATAGGACGGAGCTTGTTTGGCGTGGGCAGATTGCGCCATTCAGTGTCCCAAAGCGAGAGAACTTCGCGGCGTAAGACTGCCCGCAAATCAGTACCCGGGAGGCCTACCTCCAGAATTGGTTCACTGGTGGCCTGTCTGGCCAGGCGGTCCACACGTTCATTGCCGGGTATCCCAACATGGCCTGGGGTCCACACAAAAACCACAGAGTGGCCACAATGGGCAAGAGTATGCAGGGACTCCTGGATAACCATCACCATACGAGAACGAGGGAAACACTGGTCGAGAGCTCGTAAACCGCTCAGGGAATCGCTACAGATAATGAAGGACTCACTTGAGCAGGAGCGTATATACTCTAGGGCACGAAAGATGGCGACCAGCGCAGCAGTGAAAACGCTGCAGCCAGCTGGCAATGAATGTTGTTCATAGTGATCCCCTAGAGTCACAGCATAACTGATATGACCAGCAACCATCGATCCGTCAGTCTAAACAACGCCAGAGCCCTAATACATTTTGAGGATGGAAAGAAAGCGGTGGTGGAAGGCCACCAGAGGGACTGAGTTCTTCGGGCCCTGTGCCAAGTCCAGCCGAAGGCGAGGGCGAGGCACAGACCATGGGGGTGTACGCAGAGATGCCCGGAAAGGAGGCGGAAGACGGAAAGTCCCAAGCCCAGAGAGAAGCTCTCTGATACGGACCGCGATCGTACATCCAGCCAGGGAGATGGACATGGGAATAGTAGACAATAGTTAGGATGCCCGGGGAAGCTACAAACATGCGTAGCATAAGCGGCTAGCAAACGTTGGCGCCGTAACCACAGTGGAGGGACACCCACCTCCACAAGTATGCTGTCCACAGCGCTTGTCCGGAAAACACCAGTGGCAAGGCATATCCCGCTATGGAGGATGGGGTCCAGCACTCGCATCGCAGATGGGGATGCTGAGCCATAAGCCAGGCTCCCATAATCCAGACGGGACTGGATTAACGCCTGGTAGAGCCGTAAGAGGGTAGATCGGTCGGCGCCCCAGCGGGTGTGGCTCAAGCATTGCAGAGCATTTAGATGCCGCCAACACATCTGTTTAAGCTGCCAAATATGAGGCAGCCAAGTCAACCGGGCCCACACCCAAAAACCTATGTGACTCCACCACAGCAAGGAGTTCGCAATCAAGGTAAAGCCGCGGCTCCAGATGAACAGTGCGTCGCCGGCAGAAAAGCATAACGCAGGCCTTGGCTGCCGAAAACTGAAAGCCATGTGCTACAGGCTAAGACTGCGCCTTGCGGATATCACCCTGCAGCTGACGTTCAGCAGCTGCAATGCCATGAGAGCTATAGTAAAGGCAGAAGTCGTCAGCATACAAGGACGCTGAGACAGAAGTTCCACCGACGCAGAGAGCCTGTTAATTGCTATTAAAAACAGGCAGACACTTAAAACAGATCCCTGTGGCACCCCGTTCCCCTGAACTCGGGAGGAACTATGAGAGGCCGCGACTTGCACGTGGAAGGTACGATGCGCCAGAAAATTGCGTATAAAAATCGGCAGCGGACCCCAAAGACCCCAATCATGAAGTGTAGAGAGGATGTGATGGCGCCATGTAGTATCGTACGCCTTCCACATGTCGAAAAAGACACCGACCAGATGCTGACGGCGGGCAAAGTCCTGATGGATGGGGGACTCCAGGCTCACCAGATTGTCAGCGACAGAGTGGCCTTTACGGAACTCACCTTGAGACGGACCCTGGAGGTCCCATGACTCGCGTACCCAACTCAACCGCCGGCTCACCATGCGTTTGAGAAACTTGCTAATAACGTTGGTGAGGCTACTGGGGCGGTAGCTGTCCACCTCCAACGGGTTCTTGCCAGGTTTCAGAACGGGGATGACAATGCTTTCCCGCCATTGCGACAGAAACTCACCCTCAACCCAGAGACTGTTGTAAAGGTTGAGGAGCAGTCGCTGGCAGTCCACTGAAAGGTGGTTCAGCATCTGACAGTGGATGCGATCTGGCCCAGGAGCGGTATCAGGGCAAGCGGCTAGGGCACTGGGAAATTCCCACTCACTGAATGCAACATTGTAGGATTCAGGATGGTGGGTGCAAAACGAAAGGCTCCGACGTTCCATCCGCTCTTTAATGGAGTGGTAGGCCAGAGGGTATACCGCAGAAGCGGAACTCAGAGCAAAATGCTCTGCCAAGCGGTTTGCAATTACGTCGGAGTCAGTACAAACCGCTCCATTCGGTGAGAGCGCTGGGGCGCTGACAGGGGTTCGATAGCCATAGAGCCGTCTAATCTTGGCCCAGACCTGCGATAGTGAGACATGGAGGCCAATGGTGGAAACATACCGCTCCCAGCACTCCTGCTTGCGTTGGCGGATAAGGTGGCGGGCCCGTGCACACAGCCGTTTGAAGGCGATGAGGTGTTCTATGGAGGGATGTCGCTTGTGACGCTGGAGCGCCCGCCGGCGATCTTTAATCACTTCAGCGATCTCAGGCGACCACCAAGGCACAGTCCTCCGCCGAGGGGATCCAGAAGAACGGGGAATGGCAGATTCTGCGGCAGTAACGATGCTGGTGGTGACTGAGTGAACCACTGCATCAATGGCGTCATTAGAGAGAGGCTCAATAACGGCAGTGGAGGAGAACAAGTCCCAGTCAGCCTTATTCATAGCCCACCTGCTAGGGCACCCAGAAGAGTGACGCCGTGGCAGTGGCAGAAAGATCGGAAAGTGGTCACTACCACACAGGTCATCATGCACACTCCATTGGACAGACGGTAAGAGGCCAGGGCTGCAGATCGAAAGGTCGATGGCGGAGTACGTGCCATGCGCCACACTGAAGTGTGTGAAGGCACCATCATTTAAAATCGAAAGATCGAGCTGTGCCAATAAATGCTCAACGGTGGAGCCTCGATCTGTTGCCACTGACCCACTCCACAGATGGTTATGGGCGTTGAAGTCGCCCAGTAACAAGAAAGGTGGCGGCAATTGGGCTATCAGCGCAGCCAGGACATGCTGCAGGACATCACCATCCGGTGGAAGGTAAAGACTGCAGACGGTAACAGCCTGTGGCGTCCACACCCGAACAGCGACAGCCTCTAAAGCTGTGTGTAGAGGGACAGACTCGCAGTGAAGAGAGTTAAGGACATAGATGAAGACGCCACCAGACACCCTTTCATAAGCTGCCTGGTTCTTATAATAACCCCGATAGCCACTGAGGGCGGGGGTTCGTATTGCTGGAAACCAAGTTTCCTGAAGAGCAATGCAGAAGAAAGGCTGATAAGTTGTCAGAGCTTAGCTAGATGGTGGAAGAAACCGCTGCTGTTCCACTGGAGTATAGAATCGGCCATGGCTGAGAAAGGCGTGAAGGGACTGGCAAGGCAGATTACGCCGCTGGGTCACCTGCTGCCTCCAATTGAGCACCTGTGCTAGTGCTATCCATGGCGTCTGTGGGACCGACGAGATCGAGGTCCTCAGGGGACGCCAGAATCTCCACCTCGTCTTCAGACGTAGAGGTTGTAGGAAGCGGTGGGACAGGTGCCACCGCAATGTCAGGATTCTTGGGGACTTTCTTCTTTTTCTGCTTCTCTCGCAGAGCCTTCAGTGGTTCAGGCTGGGAGGGCTTCACAGGGTCAGTCTCAGGGACGGACGACGACCGTGAGGCCCTACTACCAGCGACTGGTGGTTGCTTCAGCCACTTGCGGGTGTCTGCTATTCCGCTGGTCGGAACTTGCGAAGGGAAGTCCCCAAGGGACATCTTCCTGGCGAGAGTAGCCAAAGAAGTCTTACTCTTCTCCGGCTGGAAAGGGGGAACTGATGTCCCCGATGGTTGTGGGGGTGTTGTTCCTGAAGTAGATGGAGCAGGAGCAACAGGGAGTGAAGTGCCCCCCACAATCAAGGGGGCTGGTGGATTCTGACCGATCACAGAGTTAACCGTACGGGATGGCACAGGAGATGGGAGAACCGTTGTTGCAGCAGCGACATAGGTCGACGTCATTGACACAGGATGGAGCCTCTCATACTTCTGCCTCGCCTCGGAGTAGGTCAGGTGGTCCAGGGTCTTGTATTCCATTATCTTCCTTTCTTTCTGGAATATCCTACAGTCTGGTGAGCAGGGGGAATGGTGTTCTCTGCAGTTAACACAGATAAGCGGCGAGGCACATGGAGTATTGGGATGTGAAGGACGTCCACAATCTCGACATGTGATGCCAGAAGTTACAGCGGGATTACATATGCCCGAACTTCCAACATTTAAAACACTGCATCGGAGGAGGGATATATGGCTTCACATCACAACAGTAAACCATCACCTTGACCTTTTCGGTAAGACATCACCCTCGAAGGCCAAGATGAAGGCAACGGTGGCTACCTGATTATCCCTCGGACCCTGATGGACACGCCAGACGAAGTGAACTCCTCGTCATTCTAGGTTGGCGCATAGTTCATCGTCAGACTGCAGAAGAAGATTCCTGTGGAATATAATACCCTGGACCACTCTTATGGGGCGTGATGCTAACTGAAACATCCCCCAACTTGTCACAGGCGAGCAACCTCTGTGACTGGGCAGAGGATGCTGTTTTGAAGAGCACTGAACCAGAGCGAATTTTGGACAAGCCCTCCACCTCCCTGAACTTGTCCTCTAAATGCTCCACAAAAAACTGGGGCTTGGTCGACATAAACGATTCCCTGTCAACTCGCGTACACACGAGGTACCGGGGTGGATATTCTCCACTGCTTTCTTTAGCTATACGTTCCTCCCATCGAGTGGCCAGGGAGGGAAATGATCTTGGTTCGTATTTCTTACCATTGAGGTTAGACCTCGATCGCCTAGAGACTGCTGGTGGAGGCCCACCAGCGAGAGATGATGTACCACGCTTCATTGCGGGTCATCGGCCCTGATGCCACCCACTCCGACCACGGACTCTCACCACGGGCGCCAACCAGCCACAGCAAAGACCACCTGGCATGATGGCCTTTGCCGGGAGTCCCGATGCCCCAGAGGGATAGGCATCTACTCCTCGCCTTTAGCTATACGTTCCTCCCATCGAGTGGCCAGGGAGGGAAATGATCTTGGTTCGTATTTCTTACCATTGAGGTTAGACATCGATCGCCTAGAGACTGCTGGTGAAGGCCCACCAGCGAGAGATGATGTACCACGCTTCATTGCGGGTCATCCGCCCTGATGCCACCCACTCCGACCAGGGGCTCTCACCATGGGCGCCAACCAGCCACAGCAAAGACCACCTGGCAGGATGGCCTTTGCCGGGAGTCCCGATGCCCCAGAGGGATAGGCATCTACTCCTCGGCTTACGTGGGGAAATAGCAGCTCAGGCATCAGCAGTGCGATCCCTGTGTAGTCCCGTGCCTACCACCAAGAGGGTACATGACGACCCCACCACAACGGACTAGTTACCGTGCTGGTTGTTGGGTGTCGAATATCCATTAATAAACGGAGCAAAGATGGAACTGCACAATGGAGGGAATGTAGGCTACCCGGAAAACACTGCAGCTGATGTGGCCAGAAGCTCAGTGTAAGTCCAACTCCATGACAAAAACGAATATACCAGATCTTAGGGCAAGATGGATGTAGAATGCACCACGTAAGGCGTCCTTCCCCAAATTGTACGCACTAACGGAAAAATTTTGAAATAGAGTGGTCAAACCCCTTAGGGGACCACCACATTAAAGGCCGAAACAGTTGAGACTCCTTTTAGTCGCCTCTTGCGACAGGCAGGAATACCTCGGGCCTATTCTTACCCCCGAACCCGCAGGGGGGGGACTGTGGAAGAACTAAGCAATTTTGGGCATAACATAAAAAAATGAAACCTCATCAGGTATAGACAAAGTGCTTGTGTGCTTGCAGAACAACTGTATACATAGTATCAAAGACCCTTCGGTGCACATTGTAAATGAATCCTTTACCACAGATTGCTTCGCATAAACACTAAGGCTTGCAAAAGTCCTGCCTCTATATACGAAAGGTGACCCAGAAAATGTAGAAAATTATAGGCCCATCTGTTTACTCTTATCGTTTTCAAAAGTAGTAGAAACTATAATGAAAAACAGGCTCATTGGGTACTTAAAAAGTTTGATCACAGATCTGGTAAAAGCATGGGACAAGCTAGAGTTTGATTTACAAATATTGGCCTGGAATCACTAGACAAAGGAAATCACATAAAAGGCATCTTCCTTGACTTTACCATAGCTTGTGATACAGTACACCACACAATTGAGCCAAGGGTGCACCAGGAATTAGGGGTGTGGAAAATAAGAGGTGTCATTTGTACCTGAAAAACAGAGTGCAATGGATGGAGATCTCTCAATAAAACCCTTTCATACCACAAAATGCTTTTCTAACCCCAAATTCATTAATGTTAGAGTCCTGCTAGGAAGTGTTCTAGGCCCAGTACTCATCTTGATACATATTGTGGCACCGATTAGGTTGACACCAGCATCGATATACGTTTGTCTCTAGACTTCGAGCATCGTCTTTGGACGCTAAGCTAAGATTATCTTTGCTCTCTTCCGCCATAAGCAGTTCTGTGTAAGCCTTGCTTGTGTAAAGAGGTGAATAAATGAACTACTGCAAAATAGGAGCGTTGTTTGGTGTAACCGACCCAAACTTCCTCCTCACTGGTGACACCAAGTTGTAACGTCTTCCGGTTTCGCCATTTTACTGTGTCTGCGGCCTCCACGTCGGTTATTTTCGCGTGTATTACATAAGCACAACATCTGAACAATGACTTCGGCCCAACGCCTAACGCCGGATTTTGTGATTGACATGCATCGTGTTGTGGGTGATGTACACCTGCCAGGAATGCAACACAATGCATCTCACTCGACGATTATGCCGATTTCGCCGGACGTTTTCGAGCCTGCAAGAATAAGTGAGGTTAGGAGTGTGCATGACTCCGGCTATCAGAAGCCTTTGTTCCCACCACATGTGCCCTCCCTCATCGACGGTACAGTTACCTGTTACGGATCTCTGCGCGGTGTGGGACCAATGCTGATTTCTGCAAATGCTTCGTTGGGAACCTACCACCACCAGGACAACGATTTGCCACGCTGCAATCCGTGCAGTACCATGCGGATTCCTACCAGAACTGCTTTGATCACAGGTCAACCTCCTCAGCATCTGACCACGCCCGCCCCTGTCTTCGTTCAGCATCAGCACATGCCTTACTGCTTCGTACCTCGGCCTGCAACAGGAACATGCCTGACCTCCATCTCCGTCCCACTGCTATGCCACAGTGTTTTGTACCATGACATTCACCTTATCCGCACACGGTTTTGAGTGGAGTGACTATGAACACTGAACATTCACCCATTCCATCAGACGTTCGGCATCATTTTCCGCACTGTGCTTCTGGACAGTTCGCACCTCCGCAGCCTCCCTGCAACACAGGTGGCTCCAGCTCTGATCGTACGTCGAGCTTTCCACTGACTAGCACGCGTTTTCAATCCTTCAACTTTTTCTCACCTGTTGCCCCCGCGCCAGCTCCAGTTAAGCTTCTGCTACCGTTCTCGGCACATCTCGGTGCCTCATCCACGTCGGTCTTCCGCTATGTGTCAATCCGAACACACCTGCAATGCTTCCAGAATCGACACATTACGGTGTCTCACCCGCGTCGCCCTGCCGCGTCGCAATGGATCGCGCTCAACCACAATGCGTCACCTTCACGCTGCCACCCGACCAGCCCCTGTCGCCACATACCCTGGAGACACACTCTCCTGGAATACTACAGCAACAACAGCTCGTTTCATGCAGTGCCCCGACGAATTCAACTCAACCTGTTCTTCCGAACATTCTACAACGCTGACCAACGCTGCCGCCGTTTAATCCCGACAGGGCAACAACCTGGTTCAAAATTGTGGACTAAGTGTTCGACCATTTCATACTCGACGAATCAACCAGATTTTTGTGCCTTATCACCCACCTGCACGACCAGGAGGACTTGATTGCTGACCTGGTCGATGCCCCAGACTCAGCTACCTGGTACACTCTAGCCAAAAATACAGTTCTACGTCGGCTTGCACGCTCAACTGAGACAGCAATATGGCAAGTGCTCCACGTCGAGCAACTAGGCAATGACAAACCTCCCCAGCTCTGGAGATGGCTACGTGCCCTGGTCAGCACCGTTCTATTCTCTGACACAGCTCTCCTCGCCATCTGGTCAGATAAACTATCTCCTTACATCCGCTTTGCTCTGGCTCAGAGGTCTCCCAAACCTGTCGACCAATGAATGACAATTGCTGACAAACTACATGATGCATCACTGCTCTGTTTCGCCAGCCACTGCCTACCTGGCAAGTCTCAGGTTCATGCTATTCGTCCCGCGTCCGGACATGGCTGGGGCCATAATATACCGACTGTTCCGCTCGCTCCGGGAAGCAGTAAACAAGCACCTGGGATGTCACTGGCTCTGCCCACGGTCACGCCCTCTCCTGCAACTTAACCTACTGCGGCCACCGAAACTCGGCCACCGCCTCTGGCAACGAACTTTCTGCAGGAAATGCAACCACACTACCCATACTGTTACTTCCCCACATGGTTTGGTGAGGCAGCATGGTACTGCAGACCACCCTGCTGCTTCACAAACGCCAATCGCAGGTAGGTCCGTGTGCCGCCTCCTGCACACAACATGACAGACACCCCCCAGTGCTCCATTCTGTCCAGGAACAACTGTATAATTACGGACGACTTTATATTAATGACAGTCCATCGGGATACCTTTTCCTAGTGGACACAGGTGCCGATGTTTCGCTGCTGCCTATGTCCTTAGCATCGTTGAACATCCGCCCTCATCATACTTCACTGCAAGCCGTGAATTCAACTAAACTACAATGTTTGGGTTCCACCTCCCACGTCGTCTCACTCTCCGCACACTGCAAACTCAGGTGGACTTTTTTATTGTGCGATACTGAGGAACCAATACTAGGCATTGACTTCTTGTGACACCACAAACTTTCACTGGACCTAGTGTGAAACACCGTGTTTCATCACCTGTCCAAAGCTCACTTCCCATGTGCTCCGTCGAGCAAACTCCCCGTGACACATCGGTCCAGGCTCATCTCATCCATACATGCTCATCTCAGTCGACTATGTTACAAGAAACAATGCACAAGTGCCTTGTTGAGCTTGAAAACGTCGCTTGCCTATACAAGGAAAACTTCGAGCTCTCCCTCCGGCTCCACGAAACTCAGCTTTAGCTCTCCAACGCAGCAAAGGAATTACAGACACTGCAGCAAGGACAAAGCAAGGTCAGTAAGTGTGCTGAATCTGCTTGTAGTCCCAGCAATCAAGCCTCCATGTGCTTACCTCCCACTACCTCTCGCAACTGTGCTATCAAGTCTACCATAACGTGTACTGACAGTTCCACAGGACCACACCCCCCATAACACAGCAGCATTTGACACTCGGCCAGACACAAGTGGGCATGCGCAATGAGCATCACGTGTTCCCGAACTGACAGCTCCTACCCCTCCCCTCGCGGACAGCACCTCAAACTATGCGACTTCGGCTCCTGCGCGCCACCGTGTGACTGCCACTGACAACACAAACAGTGCACTCACGTCTAGCGCTTCGCCCATGACCGTGCTGCCACAGGCCGTGCCCTCGGACAATGGACTCACTAACACTTCATGAGCTCTACAGAGCACACCCGACCACGGTGCCCCGCTTCGGGCCGGCGGCCATCTTGTCACGTTGACTCCTGGGACACTTTGCAACCTCAGCTCTTGTGGGATCCACTGAGTGGCTCCGAACACCATGAACATGCCTTGCCTGCCCCACCCGCCACACATTGTAAACAAACGGCCTCCCGTGCCGCTGACAACATTTCCGTCGTCACCAACGGCACGGTTCACAAACTTCGCCTCATGCCAGGTCCCCCAATCTCCAGGAAACCACGTCGACTTTGTCCCGAGTGCCACTCCGACCTTAAAAAGCAGATTTCTAAACTTCTAAGCTCCGGCCTCATTGAACCCTCTGCCCGTAGCTGGTCTACACCGATTCATATGACACCCAAGACAGACGGGTCCTGGCGCATGTGCAGAGACTACCGTTGACCAAACGCACAAACAATTATGGACACCTTCCCCATACCCAACATTGCCGACTTTACCAGTTCCCTCGCAGGTGCGACCACGTTCTCTGTCATTGATTGCAAACGCGCCTACCACCAGATCCACATGGCACCTGAAGACTTCGGGAAGACAGAAATCACCAACCCAATTAGGTTATTTCAGTTTCGATTCATGCCCTTCGGTCTGAAAAACGCAACACAGATCTGGCAACACTTCATCAACGAAGTGCTATTCGACCTAAAATTCTGCTTTGCATGTCTTCATGACATTCTTGTGTTCAGCTCCTCCATCGAGGCCAACATTCGACATGTGGAAACTGTTACGAACACTCTCGCAGCAGCAGCCATCGAGACCAACCAGGACAAACTGCAGCTACATCAACCCGCTGTCACTTTTCTTGGTTTTCGGGTCTCTGCCGACGGCATTTCACCGCCGCCTGAGAAGGTACAAACAATACTAAACCTACCCAGACCTTCGTCATTCAAAGAGCTCTGGTGCTTTCTGGGGACGGTTAATTATTATTGCTGACATCTACCTCGGGCTGCAGAGATTCAGGCTCCACTGACTGACGCCTTGGCAGGCACCCTCACTTCTGGATCTTGGCCCATTCCGTGGACCCCTGCTATGACAGACTCTTTCACCGCCCTCAAAAGTCTTCTTGCCGAGGCCTGCACCATCGTGCATCCTCATCCCAATGCACAGCTTTTCATCACCTCAGACACGAGTGATACTGCCAACAGCGCTGCCCTTAGCCAGACAATCGATGGCCAGACTTCACCTCTGCAGTTCTTGTCACGCAAGCTCACCAATGCACAACGTAAATATTCCGCGCTTGACAGGGAGTTGCTCGCGGTCTACTAAGCAATCAAGTATTTTAAGACTGGCGTTGAGGGATGCCCTTTCTATGTTTTAATGGACCACAAACACCTGGCTGCGGCCATTATATACCCGCCATCCGAACCGCCTCCTTGCCGCTTCAGATACATGGACTTCATATCTCAGTTCACCACCGATGTCAGACACGTAAAGGGTGCTGACAATATAGTTGCTGATTTCCTTTCACGAGTCGATGCCATCCATTCGCTGTTAGACCTCTCTGAACTGCCTAACCTCCAACCCGCCGCCGACAACACACAAAAACTGATCTCAGACTCTACCTCTTCAATACACTTCGTCCACACCACCTTCCCTGGCATTTCTGGTGAGATCTGGCGTGACGACCGCACAGGCACGTTACGCCCCCTCATCCTCACCATGCTCCATCGAGCTGTCTTCAACGCATTGCATAATTTAGCCCACCCTGTGTTCGTGCGTCCGCTTGCCTCGTAGCAGAGTGCTTTGTGTGAAGAAATGTCAACAAAGATTGCCAGCATGCGCATGCTCCTGTGTTGCGTGCCAATGATGCAAAGTACACAAGCACACTTCATCCCCCATCGGCACCTTTTCGATCCCTCCTGGGCGTTTACAGCATACTCATATTGACATTGTCGGCCCTCTACCCCCTCTAAAGGCTCTAGTTATGAAACTTCCTGGCAGATTAAAACTGTGTGCCCGACCGAGACTCGAACTCGGGACCTTTGCTTTCGCGGGCAAGTGCTCTACCATCTGAGCTACCGAAGCACGACTCACGGCCGGTTCTCACAGCTTTACTTCTGCCAGGACCTCATCTCCTACCTTCCAAACATTACAGAAGCCAGGCTGTGGCAAGGCCATGTCTCCCCAATATCCTTTCTTTCAGGCGTGATAGTTCTGCAAGGTTCGCAGGAGAGCTTCTGTAAAGTTTGGAAGGTAGGAGATGAGGTCCTGGCAGAAGTAAAGCCGTGAGGACCGGGCGTGAGTCGTGCTTCGGTAGCTCAGATGGTAGAGCACTTGCCCCTGAAAGGCAAAGGTCCCGAGTTGGAGTCTCGGTCGGGCACACAGTTTTAATCTGCCAGGAAGTTTCATATCAGCGCACACTCCGCTGCAGAGTGAAAATCTCATTCTGGGCTCTAGTTATGTTCTCTCGTCTATCGACCGATCAACTCGCTGGGTCGAGGCTGTTCCCCTCCCCAATATTACGCAGAAACTGTTGCTCGAGCTTTCGTCAAGTCATGGGTATCGCGTTTCGGATGTCCAGCTATCATCATGACTGACCAGGGCACACAATTTGAATCGGCCCTATTCAACGAGATTTGTAACACCTGTGGCATCCGGCGCATCCATACCACAGCATATCACCCGCAAAGTAACGGGCTAGTTGAGCGCTGGCACCACACTTTCAAGGCAGCTCTTCGATGCCATGACTCTCTATGGATGGAGGCCCTTCCCTTTGTGCTACTCGACACTCGTGCGATCTATAAGGAGGGCCTCAAAGGCACAATAGCCGAGTTTGTATAAGGCCAGAACATTGTTCTCCCTGGCGAACTTGTGAGCCCTTCTGCTCTCTCCCTCAGTCTGACTTGCGAATACGTCATGCTCCGAGATGACACTCTCTGTGCTCCCCTCCAACCTCCATACACCAACCCGTATCGAGTTCTCCAGCGCCCAACCAACACCTATGACATCCAAATAAAGGTTCAGCTGTTACAGTCTCTCTCAACAGACTTATGCCTGCTCATGTCGAAGCCGCTTCTACCCCCTTCAGGCCAGGACCACGCCACTCACTGTCGTGGCTCACGACGCTCCGACCACTCCCTCCAGGTCGGACTTACACACTCAGTCAAGTGACTTCCAGCTCCAATCGTCGAGCCCTTCTCCGACCTCGCCCTCTACTCCGGTATCACGCACTCCTTCGAGTGATCACATGCTCCCCATGTTGACCTTACCTACGATCATAACCTTGCCGCCGGGCCCTTCGCCGGTCCCTTCAACCTCTCCTCCGTTGCCTACCTTGCCCTGTTGAGGTTCCTCACGTCCCCCCAAGTTGAACGTGCCCTCGCTCGAGGTGTTTGTGCCTGTTCCCCCGAACATAATCCACGACATCTCTATAATACTACGCAATGATACACTATTTGTCGTGTGTTTCCCTTCATCTGGTGCTCTTGACACAACCTCCGCCATTCCCTGCCACCTGGTGAAATGGGTTCCCCTCGCGCGCAATGTCGACCTGGACATGCTTCGTGTGTTCGCCACGCCCACCGGAGACATCATCATTGTCTCTCCGTTCCACTCGTGAACTGCCGGCCTACCTGTCGCCGCATGACCACCACGCCCAGTATGACACCCGGCGAGCTTCAATGACTTCCAGTTCGGTGGCTGAACCTTCCTTCACGTCATCTACCAACACAGCTCCCCGACGATGCTGTCGAGCTGACCATGGTCTGGTTCCCGCGGACCATCCCTGCCAACGCCTTGGTCACCCCCCCACCCCCCCCCACCCCCGCCGGCCCCTCAAGAGTACTCCATACTGTGGGAGGGGGGGGGGCTGTGTGGCGCCGATGAGGTTGACACCAGCATCAATATACGTTTGTCTCTAGACTCCGAGCATCATCTTTGGACGCTAAGCTAAGATTATCTTTGCTCTCTTCCGCCATAAGCAGTTCTGTGTAAGCCTTGCTTGTGTAAAGAGGTGAATAAATGAACTACTGCAAAATTGGAGTGTTGTTTGGTGTAACCGACCGGAACTTCCTCCTCAACATCAATGATTTTCCCCAGAGTGGAAAACACAGTGAAACAGAACTATTTGCTGATGGCAGTAGCATTCTAATAAGTTATGAATGACCAAGTGTACTAAACAAAAAAGCTGAAGAATTGCCCATGCATATACACAGGTGGATAGAAAATAACAAATAAACCGCGCATGTAGAAACAAACCAACATTATTAATTTTAATATAAGCAATAAATCCAACAGTTTCTCTGTAAATGTGCATGAAGAGTTCATGGAATGAGCTTCAAGAACAAAATTTGTGGGGATACATGTTGACTCACAACTAGAGTGGATTCAGAATGTTACTGACCTCAGAAAGTGAACAGATTCAGCATGCTGTGCACTTAGAATCAAGGGCACCCAAATGATACATTTTACATCTACATCTACATCTACATTTATACTCTGCAAGTCACCCAACCATGTGTGGCGGAGGGCACTTTACATGCCACTATCATTACCTCCCTTTCCTGTTCCAGTTACGTATGTTTTGCAGGAAGAATGACTGCCGGAAAGCCTCCGTGCGAGCTCGAATCCCTCTAATTTTACATTCATGATCTCCTTCGGAGGAATAAGTAGGGGGAAGCAATATATTCGATACCTCATCGAGAAACGCACCCTCTCGAAACCTGTACAGCAGGCTACACCGCGATGCATAGCGCCTCTCTTGCAGAGTCTGCCAAATGAGTTTACTAAACATCTCCGTAATGCTATCACGCTTGCCAAATAACCCTGTGATGAAACGCGCTGCTCTTCTTTGAATCTTCTCTATCTCCTCCATCAACCTGACCTGATACGGATCCCACACTGATGAGCAATACTCAAGTGTAGGTCGAACGAGTGTTTTGTAAGCCACCTCCTTTGTTGATGGACTACATTTTCTAAGGACTCTCCCAATGAATCTCAACCTGATACACGCCTTCCCAACAACTAATTTTATATGATCATTCCACTTCAAATCGTATCGCATGCATACTCCCAGATATTTTACAGAAGTAACTGCTACCAGTGTTTGTTCTGCTATCATATAATCATACAATAAAGGATCCTTCTTTCTATGTATTCGCAATACATTACATCTGTCTATGTTAAGGGTCAGTTGCCACTCCCTGCACCAAGTGCCTAACTGCTGCAGATCTTCCTGAATTTCGCTGCAATTTTCCAATGCTGCAACTTCTCTGTATACTACAGCATCATCTGCGAAAAGCCGCATGGAACTTCCAACACTATCTACTAGGTCATTTATATATATTGTGAAAATCAATGGTCCCATAACACTCCCCTGTGGCACGACAGAGGTTACCTTAACGTCTGTAGACGTCTCTCCATTGAGAACAACATGCTGTGCTCTGTTTGCTAAAAACTCTTCAATCCAGCCGCACAGCTGGTCTGATATTCCGTAGGCTCTTGCTTTGTTTAACAGGAGACAGTGCAGAACTGTATCGAACGCCTTCTGGAAGTCAAGGAAAATGGCATCTACCTGGGAGACTGTATCTAATATTTCCTGGGTCTCATGAATAAATAAAGCGAGTTGAGTCTCACACGATCGCTGTTTCTGGAATCCATGTTGAATCCTACAGAGTAGATTCTGGGCTTCCAGAAACGACATGATACGCGAGCAAAAATCATGTTCTAAAATTCTACAACAGATTGACGTCGGAGATATAGGTCTATAGTTTTGCGCATATTCTCGATGACCCTTCTTGAAGACTGGGACTACCTGTGCTCTTTTCCAATCATTTGGAACCTTCCGTTCCTCTAGAGACTTGCAGTGGGGAGGGGAGATGGGCTAGATCTGGGAGTATGGAGTATTTTTAATATTTTGGAAGACAAATGGTGACCTCTAGGTATCCATCTAAAAGTTCTGGTTCCAACCCTGTTAAACACCTGCATTATACCTACTTTTAAATCATTTTCATGAAAGAAAATCATGTGACAGTACTATATTTTTTCCTCTCCTTGAGAGCTAGGGGGAGAGAGGGGGGCTCTTGCCCGTGGGGTACTGTTACCCTTGCTTAGAACAATAAATTCGTTGTATCTGCACTAGAACAACATATTTCACATATGTTCAATCTATAACTAGATATGGTATGACCTTCTGAGGAACAAATGGACAGAATATACAAACAATCTTTAAGCTACCAAAATAAGGATGTACCACTTACAAGGACTGTTCCATGTGAATACATTTTACAAACAGTGATACACATAAGGAAATATATATTTAGCAGTAGCCAATGAACATTACTGTAAATGAACATAGAACCAGATCCAGTCACAACTTACATCAAAGTAGGAAAAACTAAACAAAAACCTAAAATAGTATGCTATAAAATGGAATTAAGCTATACAACAAAATTCCACAAGAGAGCGAGGAGAAATGCGGAACACAAACCTTCAGAAATATGCTTAAAGTTATTGTTTAGAAAAGTGTTTTATAATTTCGAGGAAATAATATATAAATTATGCTGATAATTCTGTTAATGATTAACTGCTATGATTAAGAGGCATTTTACTATATGTTCAGTACAATATTGAAATACTTTGTACAAGCATGTAACATATTAAAGCAAATAGTGTATGTATCTATTTTTGTATCTGTACTTGTATATTCATGTACTTACATGCATTTATTGTGTAAATTTGTGAATTGACGACATCCACACAATTCATATTGTCTATGTATGGATAAATCAATAAATAACATAAATAAATAGGGTATCTTCTGCATTGGGACCAATATAATTCCAAATCACAAAGTCATTAGCAAGTGGAAAAGCTAAATTACACAACACCACACATTTTAATGTTTAGATTGTGCTATTAAAATCTAAATGACACGTTGGATCACTTTTATCCAAATAACATAAAAAATGGAAATATAGTTAATGGCTTTCTGTCATACAAATACAAAATGAAATAACTTGTTGCACTGTTACTGTATGTTATTGATCACCATTGCAGAGCAGACATTTAAAGCCAGTGTTGGAGGGCAAACTTGGCAATAAGCCTACAATGCAGATAACTCAAATGGTCTCTATAGCACATCCCTTCAAACCTTCATCACATTCTGTGATAGCTCCTTCCATACAATATTGCAGGCAGATATGAAGCACTGATTTTTATCACAGATGGAATTAGAATATCATTTAGGAACAAACAAACAAAAAAATGGTTCAAGTGGCTCTGAGCACTTTGGGACTTAACATCTGAGGTCATCAGTCCCCTAGAGCTTAAAACTACTTAAACCTAACTAACCTAAGGACATCACACACATCCATGCCCAAGGCAGGATTCAAACCTGCAACCGTAGTGGTCGCGCGGTTCCAGACTGAAGCACCTAGAACCGCTCGGCCACTCCAGCCGGCTAGGAACAAACAGGAGCTGTATCATAATATGAGGTGACAGTCAGAGACTGCAACGGAATGTCACTACAGACAATGCTGTAAAATGCTGAGGAACATCATCAGACATTATGTTGTTGTTGTTGTTGTTGTGGTCTTCAGTCCTGAGACTGGTTTGATGCAGCTCTCCATGCAATCCTATCCTGGGCAAGCTTCTTTATCTCCCAGTACTTACTGCAACCCACATCCTTCTGAATCTGCTTAGTGTATTCATCTCTTGGTCTCCCTCTACGATTTTTACCTTCCACGCTGCCCTCCAATGCTAAATTTGTGATCCCTTGATGCCTCAGAACATGTCCTACTAACCGGTCCCTTCTTTTTGTCAAGTTGTGCCACATACTCCTCTTCTCCCCAATTCTATTCAATACTTCATTATTAGTTATGTGATCTACCCATCTAATCTTCAGCATTCTTCTGTAGCACCACATTTCGAAAGCTTCTATTCTCTTCTTTTCCAAACTATTTATCATCCATGTTTCACTTCCATACATGGCTACACTCCATACAAATACTTTCAGAAACGACTTCCTGACACTTAAATCTATACTCGATGTTAACAAATTTCTCTTGTTCAGTAACGCTTTCCTTGCCATTGCCAGTCTACATTTATATCTTCTCTACTTTGACCATCATCAGTTATTTTGCTCCCCAAATAGCAAAACTCCTTTACTACTTTAAGTGCCTTATTTCCTGATCTAATTCCCTCAGCATCACTGCTCTTCCAATCCTTTGCTGTCTCTGATAGAATTACAATGTCATCGGTGAACCTCAAGGTTTTTATTTCTTCTCCATGGATTTTAATACCTACTCCGAATTTTTCTTTTGTTTCCTTTACTACTTGCTCAATATACAGATTGAATAACATTGGGGAGAGGCTACAACCCTGTCTCACTCCCTCCCCAACCACTACTTCCTTTTCGTGCCCCTCGACTTTTATAACTGCTATCTGCTTTCTGTACAAAATTGTAAATAGCCTTTCGCTCCCTGTATTTTACCCCTGCCACCTTTAGAATTTGAAAGAGAGTATTCTAGTCAACATTGTCAAAAGCTTTCTATAAGTCTACAAATGCTAGAAATGTAGGTTTGCCTTTCCTTAATCTAGCTTCTAAGATAAGTTGTATGGTCAGTATTGCCTCACGTGTTCCAACATTTTTACGGAATCCAAACTGATGTTCCCCAAGGTCGGCTTCTACTAGTTTTCACGTTAGTATTTTGCAGCTGTGACTTATTAAACTGATAGTTCGGTAATTTTCACATTTGTCAACACCTGCTTTCTTTGGGATTGGAATTATTATATTCTTCTTGAAGTCTGAGGGTATTTCGCCTGTGTCATACATCTTGCTGACCAGATGGTAGAGTTTTGTCAGGACTGGCTCTCCCAAGGCCATCAGTAGTTCTAATGGAATGTTGTCTACTCCCGGGGCCTTGTTTCGACTCAGGTCTTTCAGTGCTCTGTCAAACTCTTTACGCATTATCATATCTCCCATTTCATCTTCATCTACATCCTCTTCCATTTCCATAATATTGTCCTCAAGTACATTGCCCTTGTATAGACCCTCTATATACTCCTTCCACCTTTCTGCTTTCCATTCTTTGCTTAGAACTGGGTTTCCATCTGAACTCTTGATATTCATACAAGTGGTTCTCTTTTCCCCAAAGGTCTCTTTAATTTTCCTGTAGGCAGTCTCTATATTACCCCTAGTGAGATAAGTGTCTACATCCTTACATTTGTCCTCTAGTCATCCCTGCTTAGCCATTTTGCACTTCCTGTCGATCTTATTTCTGAGACGTCTGTATTCCTTTTTGCCTGCTTCATTTACTGCATTTTTATATTTTCTCCTTTTGTCAATTAAGTTCAATATTTCTTCTGTTACCCAAGGAGTTCTACTAGCCCTCGTCTTTTTACCTACTTGATCCTCTGCTGCCTTCACTACTTCATCCCTCAGAGCTACCCATTCTTCTTCTACTGTACTTCTTCCCCCATTCTTGTCAATTGTTCCCTTATGCTCTCCCTGAAACTCTGTACAACCTCTGGTTCTTTCAGTTTATCCAGGTCCCATCTCCTTAAATTCCCACCTTTTTGCAGTTTCTTCAGTTTTAATCTACATAACCAATAGATTGTGGTCAGAGTCCACATCTGCCCCTGGAAATGTCTTACAATTTAAAACCTGGTTCCTAAATCTCTGTCTTACCATTATATAATCTATCTGATACCTTTTAGTATCTCCAGGCTTCTTCCATGTATACAACCTCCTTTCACGATTCTTGAACCAAGTATTATCTATGATTAAGTTATTCTCTGTGCAAAACTCTACCTGGTGGCTGCGTCTTTCATTTCTTAGCCCCAATCCGCATTCACCTACTATGTTTCCTTCTCTCCCTTTTCCTACTCTTGAATTCCAGTCACCCTTGACTATTAAATTTTCGTCTCCCCTCACTACCTGAATAATTTCTTTTATCTCATCATACATTTCTTCAATTTCTTCATCATCTGCAGAGCTAGTTGGCATATAAACCTGTACTACTGTAGTAGGTGTGGGCTTCGTGTCTATCTTGGCCACAATAATGTGTTCACTATGCTGTTTGTAGTAGCTTACCTGCACTCCTAGCCGGCCGCGGTGGTCTAGCGGTTCAGGCGCTCAGTCCGGAACCGCGCGACTGCTACGGTCGCAGGTTCGAATCCTGCCTCGGGCATGGATGTGCGTGATGTCCTTAGGTTAGTTAGGTTTAAGTAGTTCTAAGTCTAGGGGACTGATGACCTCAGCAGTTAAGTCCCATAGTGCTCAGAGCCTGCACTCCTATTTTTTTTATTCATTATTAAACCTACTCCTGCATTACCCCTATTTGATTTTGTGTTTATAACCCTGTATTCACCTGACCAAAAGTCTTGTTCCTCCTGCCACCGAACTTCACTAATTCCCAATATATCTAACTTTAACCTATCCATTTCCCTTTTTAAATTTTCTAATCTATCTGCCCGGTTAAGGGATCTGACGTTCCATGCTCCGACCATAGAACGCCAGTTTTCTTTTTCCTGATAATGACATCCTCTTGAGTACTCCCTGCCTGGAGATCCAAATGGGGGACTATTTTACCTCCAGAATATTTTACCCAAGAGGATGCCATCATCATTTAACCATACAGTAAAGGTGCATGCCCTCGGGAAAAATTACGGCTGTAGTTTCCCCTTGCTTTTAGCCGTTCGCAGTACCAGCACAGCAAGGCCGTTTTGGTTAATGTTGCAAGGCCAGGTCAGTCAATCATCCAGACTGTTGCCCCTGCAACAACTGAAAAGGCTGCTGCCCCTCTTCAGGAACCACACGTTTGTCTGGCCTCTCAACAGATACCCCTCCGTTGTGGTTGCACCTATGGTACGGCCATCTGTATCGCTGTGGCACGCAAGCCTCCCCACCAACAGCAAGGTCCATGGTTCATGGGGATAAGACAGGATAAGACAATGTATAACACCAAGAGAACGGAGAGCTTTCAGAACACACTTAAGACTATAAGGTCAGTTGTGAAAGACGTACCATGGCAGAATGTAGATGCTCAACACATTACACCTCTCTTGTGATTCAATGAAACGGTTAATGGTCAGTATGAGATGTGCAAAGTATTTAATAATCACTTCTTCAATGAAACTTCATGGCAGATTAAAATTGTGTTTCAACTCGAACTCAGGACCTTTACCTTTTGTGGGAAAGTGCTCTATTGACTGAGCTACCCAACCACAACTTACAATCCATCCTCATAATTTTACTTCTGCCAGTTGCTTGTCTCCTACCTTCCAAACTTCACAGAAGTTGTGCGAAACTTGTGGGACTAGCACACCTGGAAGAAAGGATATAGCAGAGACATGACTTAGGCACAGCCTGGGAGATGTTTCCAGGATGAATTTTCACTCTTCATTGTGGTGTGTGTTGATATGAAATTTGCTGGAAGATTAAGACTGTGTGTTGGACCGAGACTCAAACTAGGGATCTTTGCCTTTTGCGGGCAAGTGTTGTACCAACTGAGGTATCCAAGCACGACTCACAACCCATCCTCACAGCTTTAGTTCTGCCAGTTACCCATCACATACCTTCAAAAGGCACCTGCTCACGAAAGGTAAAGGTCCAGAGTTCAAATCTCTGTCAGGTACATAGTTTATTCTAGAAACATCCCCCAGGCTTTGGCTAAGCCATGTCTCCACAATGTCCTAGCTCCACAGGTTTCACAGGAAGACTTCTGTGAAAATTTTGAAGATAGGAGATGAGAAACTGGTGGAAGTAAAGCTGCAAGTAATGCTTGGATAGCTCAATTGGTAGACCACTTGCAATGAAGGGCAAAGGTCATGAGTTTGAGTCTCAACCCAGCACACAGTTTTTATCTACCAGGAAGCTTCATATTGGTGCACACTCCACTGTGGAGTGAAAATTCATTCACGTCTTCAGTAGTTGGCAAGATAAGTCAAAATTTTATTCGTGCAGGTAAATAGGTGGAACTCCCAAAAGCTGGTGTTCTGAGACGACAATAACACATGCAGCTACAGGAAACAAGCAAAGATGATGAAAGTGAATTAGCTATTACAACATTATACAGTCACTTGCGCGATGTTACTTTCAGGTCTGGTCAATTTCCTGACAGATTGAAACACTCTTGAGGAAACCACTTCATTAAAGGGACAAAAGTGATAACGCAGACAATTGGTTAGCAACTTCTTTGCTACCAGTATTTTCGAACTTTTTTGAGAAAGCAATGTGTAGGTGGGTAGTGGCACACCTAAGTACATATAATTTGTTGTCAGGCTTGCAGTTTGACTTCAGGAAAGGAATATCCACAGAAAATGCTATTTACTCTTTTGTGACTGAGGCACCAGCATATCTAAATGATAGGTTGAGGGAAGTAGGTATTTTCCTTGGTTTAACAAAACCACTTGATTGTGTGGACCCTGTAATGCTTTTGGATAAATTGGAAAATTATGAGATTAGGTATAAAGCTTAACAATGGTTCACTTCACATATGAAAAGTAGGAGACAGAAAAGGAAGAAATCTGAATCTGACTGGAGTCATGTAAAGTGGGGAGAGGGGTGGCAGGTGAGGGGAGGGATCCGTTGGGTTCTGCTCTCAGTCCATTGCTTTTTTGGAATGTATATCAATGATCTGCCACTAAATGTGATAGATGACTGAAAAATTTTTCTCTTTGCACATGGCATTAATTTTTTTTCTTTACAGGTGAAACAAGTGATGTTGTGAAAGGCATGGAGTGTAATTTAAATGATGTAGCTAATAGGGTAGTTTGTAACATCAGCACATTGCTTTCAGAGAACAGTTAATACTTTACTGCAAAAAAATATGATGCATACAATTTCAACATAGAACTCTTGTAAAAGAAAAATTTCATTGCCTCGAAGTAGTCAGTCAGTCAGGCAGTACAGATGATCATTTTAGATTTATAGGACTGAGGGTAGATGGAAGATCTTCTTAGGAAAATCATATTCAAGATCTTGTGCAAAAACTGCATGCTGCTATCTTCACATAAGAATGATCTCCACTTTTTCTGACACTGAAACATGAAGGTTTGTTTACTTTGATTACTTTCACTCTATTATTTCATATGGTGTTATATTTTCGGTTGAGTCTTTGCACTCACCAAAAATGTTGTTAACACATAAAAGGGCACTCAGACTGATCTGTCATGTCAGTTCAGGAGTTTTGTGTAGGCCATTGTTTAGGTGTCTCAGAATCATAACTGTGCCAGCTCCATATGTGTTTTTTATCATGGAAATTGTTGTTGACAGTATTGAGTCATTCAGAAGAAACTACAATATTCATTCAGTGAATACTAGATGGAAAAACTATATGCAGTTTAATAACACTTCCTTAAGCACTGTACAGAAAGCAATCCAGCAGGTTTCATTTTCAGTAATATTGCAGCAGAGCAATGAAAGAAAGAGTGACAAACACCAATTATTCAAACCTTAGTTGAAATGTTTCGTTGTGGCACCCTCCTTCTACTCTGTGCAGGGGTTTCTCACAATACTTAAGAATGGAAGGGGTATTAAGATTTAATGTCCTGTTGATAATGAGGTCATTAGAGATGGAGCACTAGCCCAGATCATTTCAACAATGGGAAAGGAAATTGTCCATACCATTTCAAAGGAACCATTTTGTCTTTTACCTGGAATAATTTTGGGAAATCACAGAAAACTTAAATCTGGATGACCGCATGCATATTTGAACCATATCCTGTGTGCTAACCACATGTCACCTCACTTGGTCACCATACTTGAGAAATTTTATCTGCAGTATATTGATTATTTGTTTACTACATCGCGTGTTTCAGTAATTTCTTAATTTTTTTGTTTGTAAATTTTCTAATCATCATATTATAAACTATGTTCTGCCTCATTCCTTGAACACATAGCTTCAGCTCACATGGTTCTGTGGAATCTGATAGATAAACAAACAAATACATGAATAAAATAAAACTTCACATTATTTTCCAGTTATTATCATTATGATATCAGCCAAAAAATACATATCCCAACAGGTATCACAATATTCAATATTTGGTTTCTGTTGTTTTCACAAAAAGTATATGCATGGATGAATAAAACATTGCATTCCCTGTCAGCCACTTTTCTCATCATTTTTACTAGTTTGATATGGTGTGAATTACAATATAACATAAGTGTAAGCCAGAGTGCTAATCTTCAATTTTTCTCTACTAATTGAAAAACTGTTCTCATATTTTAAAGATTACATATGAGGCATGGCCATAAAATAAGGGTACTGATACTGTGACAGAGTAAATACACATGTGCCAAAGATGGATGAACAACAGTTGTGAAGTGTGAAGCCTTCTCAGTTGAATGCAGCATCTCTGGTGTCTGTAGACAAATCAGTGTGGCTGTGTCTTTTGTTTGTGTTAGAGCTGTTATTTTGTTTTTCAGAAAAATGGTAAATGTAATAATAGAGCAGTGAATTGTCATGAAGTTTCACATAAAATGTGGAACAACTGCCACTGAAACCTCTTTTCTACTAAAAGAAGTGCACGACAAAGTCTGTTTATCATGCACAAAAGTTTCTGAGTGGTTCAAGCGTTTCCAAGCTGCCCAAGAAGATGCTGAAGATGACTCATGATTGGGACACCCTTCAACATCGAAAAAGATGAAAATATCGAAAAGGTAGGTAATGTGATTCAATCTTACCATTGGTTGAGTATTTGATCGATTGCTGAAACTGTAGCAATTGACAAAAAATGCATAATGCAAATTTTATGTGAACAATTTAACATCAGAAATATGTGTGTGAAACTGCTATCAAAAAGTTTCATGATTGAATAAAAAGAAGTTCATGGAAATGTTTGTACTGACACTTTAAATACCACTGAACATAATACTCATTTCTTGGAAAGAGTGATAGCATGTGATGAATCTTGGTCTTTCACTTATGATCCAGAAACTGAGTGCCATCCTATTCACTGGAAGGGTCCAACCTCACTGAGATCGATAAAAGCTCAAATGGGCGAATTAAGATTCAAAGTGATGACAATTGTTTTTTTCAATATTTGTGGATCTGTGTATCTTCACTGGGTTTCTGAAGGTCAAACTATCAATCAGCATTACTATCCTGAGGTTCTTGCCCAATTTTGTGAGAAAATAAGAAAAAAATACCTGAATTGTGGAAGAAAAAGTCATGGGTTCTGCATCAAGACAATGCACCGGCTCATACTGCACTATCTGTTAAGAGGTTTCTAGCAAAGTACAGCATCCCACTGTTAGACCACTCACTTAACCCACCTGACCTAGCACCATGTGACTTTTATCTACTCCCCAAAGTCAAATCGGCATTAAAAGGAACTAGATTTCAGTCCACTGAAGCAGTGAAAGAAAAAACAGCATGCCTCATCAAAGAGCTCACAGAGGAAGTCTTCCATAACTGTTTTATCAATGGAAAATTCACATGGAGTATTATAGGGATTTATATTGAGGGTGAAAATAACTAAATATGTATATTTTTGAAACATTTTACAGCAATAGTCCCATTATTTTATGGCCACATCTCATATATCACTTATTATTTTAAGTTTGGATTTTTTTTGTGGTTATTGCTATTTTTAGTTATCATCATATAATATTTTGTCACATGTTGTAGGTGATCTGGAAATGTTCTACAGAAATTGTTACACGAATGGAAATTATATTTAAAGCAAAGAGATGAAAAGAGTAAATAATGAAGAAAAATACAAATGCAGTTCAAGATTATGAAACACTGGAACAAGAATACAACTGGCTTTCTTACCTGTTCTTTTCTGTGGCTCTGTGATAATCAGCCTATTCTTAACTGTGCTCATGTGAAGTGTTTAATAGTTATCATGACTGATAAAACCTCAGAGAGTCATTCATTTAAATAAAAAAATTTTTTTTTTAAATCCAGCAGCAGCAGTATTAATAATTGATTAGTCACAGTAATTTTGCCATTAATTTTCATGTTATTTACCTATGAATGTGCATTTGAATACTTTGTTATTTATATTCATACAACTCATTATGGAGAGTTAGCGATCTTAAAATGTATATCACACCATAATTGAATAAACATGTATTTACAAGATCATATTACAAGTGAATCCCTTAAGAGAAGATATATGAAAATTCATCAATCCAAATGAATAAAGAATATAACAGAGGGAAACATTCCATGTGGAAAAATATATCTAAAAAGAAAGATGATGAGACTTACCAAACAAAAGCGCTGGCAGGTCGATAGACACACAAACAAACACAAATATACACACAAAATTCAAGCTTTCGCAACAAACTGTTGCCTCATCAGGAAAGAGGGGAAGGAGAGGGAAAGACGAACGCTGCGATGGAGCATTTCCTTTCACGCCGATCACCTGCCACCCTACCTAAAACCTCTTTTCTCATTACCTTAGCCAGCTTCATCCTGACCCACAACTTCTTCACTTTTGAAGGCCAGACATACCAACAATTAAAGGGAACAGCCATGGGTACCAGGATGGCCCCCTCGTACGCCAACCTATTCATGGGTCGCTTAGAGGAAGCCTTCTTGGTTACCCAGGTCTGCCAACCCAAAGTTTGGTACAGATTTATTGATGACATCTTCATGATCTGGACTCACAGTGAAGAAGAACTCCAGAATTTCCTCTCCAACCTCAACTCCTTTGGTTCCATCAGATTCACCTGGTCCTACTCCAAATCCCATGCCACTTTCCTTGACGTTGACCTCCACCTGTCCAATTGCCAACTTCACACGTCCGTCCACATCAAACCCACCAACAAGCAACAGTACCTCCATTATGACAGCTGCCACCCATTCCACATCAAACGGTCCCTTCCCTACAGCCTAGGTCTTCGTGGCAAACGAATCTGCTCCAGTCCGGAATCCCTGAAACATTACACCAACAACCTGACGACAGCTTTCGCATCCCGCAACTACCCTCCCGGCCTGGTACAGAAGCAAATAACCAGAGCCACTTCCTCATCCCCTCAAACCCAGAATCCCCCACAGAAGAACCACAAAAGTGCCCCACTTGTGACAGGATACTTTCCGGGACTGGACCAGACTCTGAATGTGGCTCTCCAGCAGGGATACGACTTCCTCAAATCCTGCCCTGAAATGAGATCCATCCTTCATGAAATCCTCCCCACTCCGCCAAGAGTGTCTTTCCGCCGTCCACCTAACCTTCGTAACCTGTTAGTTCGTCCCTATGAAATCCCCAAACCACCTTCCCTACCCTCTGGCTCCTATCCTTGTAACCGCCCCCGGTGCAAAACCTGTCCCATGCACCCTCCCACCACCACCTACTCCAGTCCTGTAACCCGGAAGGTGTACACGATCAAAGGCAGAGCCACGTGTGAAAGCACCCACGTGATTTACCAACTGACCTGCCTACACTGTGATGCATTCTATGTGGGAATGACCAGCAACAAACTGTCCATTCGCATGAATGGACACAGGCAGACAGTGTTTGTTGGTAATGAGGATCACCCTGTGGCTAAACATGCCTTGGTGCACAGCCAGCACACCTTGGCACAGTGTTACACCGTCCGGGTTATCTGGATACTTCCCACCAACACCAACCTATCCGAACTCTGGAGATGGGAACTTGCCCTTCAGTATATCCTCTCTTCTCGTTATCCGCCAGGCCTCAATCTCCGCTAATTTCAAGTTGCCGCCACTCATACCTCACCTGTCTTTCAACAACTTCTTTGCCTCTACTCTTCCACCTCGACTGACATCTCTGCCCAAACTCTTTGTCTTTAAATATGTCTGCTTGTGTCTGTATGTGTGGATGGATATGTGTGTGTGTGCGAGTGTATACCTGTCCTTTTTTCCCCCTAAGGTAAGTCTTTCCGCTCCCGGGATTGGAATGACTCCTTATCCTCTCCCTTAAAACCCACATCCTTTCGTCTTTCCCTCTCCTTCCCCTCTTTCCTGATGAGGCAACAGTTTGTTGCGAAAGCTTGAATTTTGTGTGTATATTTGTGTTTGTTTGTGTGTCTATCGACCTGCCAGCGCTTTTGTTTGGTAAGTCTCATCATCTTTCTTTTTAGACAAATGAATAAAGAGTTATATGAAACATGTCACACAAGAAATTATTTTATTTTGTCAAGACAGGGAGAGAAAAACAACAGTGGTCTTAGCCCACTGTTGCATGCATCAAAGTTGAGTTTATTGTGTGGTTTTGCCCCCTGTGATTCTAGTAAAGTCAACTGGCACCCCTAAAAAGTAGTAGCCTAATCTTTACCAATTAATTATTAGACACAATTTCTTCATGATTTAATAGCCCAAAAATTCTTTGTCTTTTGCCATCCAACACTGTTTCCTGTTGCAGTCCAGGATCACAGATGGTCTCTTGGAACACGGCTTTGACATCACTAGCTTGCCATGTTTTTGTTTTTGAATCATAGTCCAATATTCTATGTATTGCCTCTCAATCCAGCTATGTAGTTTTGACTTTACCATCACTCAATGATGGTTAGGACGAATTCCTGTCCAGTAAATGGAGTCATCACACCTGTCCTTGCTGGTCTATCAGCTTGTCATTACCACTAATTTCTGAGTGACAAGGGACCCACAGCAGTTTCACCTTGTTGCTTTCCCCTAGTCTCACAAGGGCTTCATTGTATTTTGCAGTGATCTTTTTATGTCATTGCAGGGATTGATAGAGATTTCAGATTTGCTGTGCTATCTGAATAAATGTAGATGCAACAATCCTTGTATCACCTCCATTGCACTCTTGCACTTTTTGATAGCGAATTTTTTTCAGCTGGAATGATGTGGCTAGCTTCCCTAGAGAGATAACTCTGTCTATTGTATGCTGTACCCCATATACTCTGGCCTCACTGCCTTCATTTGGTTTTGACCGATTGGTAGACACACAATGTCTCTTGAACTGTGTCATTGTTTGTGCTTCCACTGCTTCCTTCATTCAATTGTTGTGCTGAAAGCTTTATTTAAGAAGCCGGAAGTTGCCCTACCTTGATTGTAATATGATGGTCTAATGAGGGTATGTCAGGCATGGTCTCTATCCCAGCAGTGGGTGTGTTGCTAATTCCACCTGTTACAGCTAGGCAGGCCAGTCTCTGCACCTTACCAAGCTCCTTAGCAGCTACCTTCTATTCTGCTTTATTCCATTATACTGTAGCCACATAAATTATCATAGGTCTTATTACACTGGTGTACATACAGTATGCACAACTGAGATTTATACTCCATATGCCCTTCTAGTGCTCAGAATACTACCTTTTGCCATGAAACATGATAGTTTTGCATTTGGGGTTACATCTAGATATTTCAGTATCCCCTTTTACTAGTTGAGTTTCATTGAAGGGCTTGAGGTTCCAACATATGTGCTTGATATGCTTCCTCATAAATGGTACTACAGCTGTTTTCTTGGGACTGATCCTCAGATCCTGTTTTCTGCACTATTTTTGCACAATGTCCAGTGCACAACATGCCACTGTTATAACAATATTAGAAAATTTGCCAAGTATTAGTACCTACATCTACATATATATCTACATCTTATCTACATGATTTCTCTAAAAACTAACTAAACTCTACCTCAACAGGCCATGAAGGCCCAACAGTACTGACCAGAGGCTGTGTCATCCTCAGCCCACAGGCGTCACTGGATGTGGATATGGAGGGGCATGTGGTCAGCACACTGCTCTCCCAGCTGTATGTTAGTTTACGAGACAGGAGCCACTACATCTCAATCACGTAGCTCCCCAGTTTACCTCAGAAGGGCTGAGTGCACCTCACCGGCCAACAGTGCTCAGCAGACTGGATGTTCACCCATCCAAGTTCTAGCCCAGTCCGGCAGCACTTAACTTTAGTGATCTGATGGGAACCAATGTTATCACTGTGGCAAGGCAGTTGGGCATGATTACAGTTCACATTTAAGTGCCTGGCTTGAACTCATCGAACCACCTTAAAACTATTTCTCTACTGTTATACCCTCAAACAGCATGCAGGAAAAACAAACAATTAAATCTTCCTATGCGAGCTCTGATTTCTCTTATTTTATTATGATGATCATTTCTCCCTGTGCAGTGGGCAGCAACAATATATTTTTTGCATTTGGAGGAGAAAGTTGGTGATTCATGAGAAGATCTGGTCACAACAAAAAAACAGCTTCATTTTAATGATTGCCATGCCAATTTGTGTGCCATATCTGTGGCAGTGACTATGACTAAATAATCTGCATATCCTTGGCAAAAGTAGTCTTCAGTATTTAGCTCTTCAGTGAGTTCATTCACCACTAAGTTCCGCAGTAGTGGGGACAAAACCCCTTCCTGTGGACACCTGCTGATGGTGTAGATCACTATTTTCTCATTTGTCATGGTGGTTTCTACCTTTCTTCTATTAGCATGCTCTTAATCCACCTGCATATGGTGGTCAGAATGTTGTGCTTTTCTGCTGTTCTAATCATGAATTTGAAGGTCATATTGCTAAAAGCCCCCCCTCAATATACAGGAACATGTGGGGAGGTTTTTACACCCTACCAAGTTGGTGTCCTGCTGTTTCACATGATTTTTTGGTTCATATGTGTGTTTGTTTACATTTAAAGGACCTCATCTAGCCCCTTTCCTTTGGTGTGATCAGTTCTCCTTGGCTTTGGAATGAATACAACTCTTACAGTCCTCCAAGCATCAGGAATTTTAAACAGTCTACATAGGTTTCTAATTAAACTCTCTCCTGCTTGTTGCAATAGAGCTGGAAAGATTCCATCTGGACCTAGCGAAATCTCTCATGGACAGATTCCTGGTCTGTGTTATATGCCTTAGTGCATTGAGGGAAATGAGTCCTGAGGAGCACATCCAGTTTCTCATCTAAAATCTTTGGATACCCACCATCCTTCCTTAGAGTACCTTTTATTTAGTATTCTGGTGTCAATTTTGTGAAGGCTGCCACAAATAGCTATACTTTCCACTTTCTCACATAACACCTTCTAGGATGATAGTTCTGCTTGCTTCATCACAAGGTTGTATTTGGCAAGGGCTATTTGTATGCACCCATCAACCACAGGGCATCAAGTTGGTGGCCATAGTAACAGGACAGACCCCCTGATTTGTCTGATGTATCCAATGGCAAGATGTACCATCCACTCGACGTCTAGTGGGCAGCTGTCACCATCTGCCAATCATATGCTGAGATCTGGCGTATGGAGCTCCCTGCTGTCAGTTACTCTGATTGCAGGCTGCAGTGCAAGTCAGACCATAAGACTTTAGCCATAACTGCCAGCCTTCTCTGCCACCAACAAATCAACTCAGCTGTGCTAGAATTCATGTGAACCACAGATCACTGCCTGGCTGTACCCACAGGATATGGAAGCTTACCCATCTCCAGTTGACAGCACCATGTAAGCGCACCTTGCCAGACTTACGGTGAAGACCTTAATGGCAGCGAAGGTGCAGAAGATGGATTTTAGAATGGTGGAGCTGGTGAAATATGCAACCTGTTGTCCAAGCCTACAATGGACAGAGGGAGCAACAATTCCACATGTTAGTTGCGGTACCCCAGCACCATTTGTTCCACATGTCAAAGGCGCCTGAATAAGTAAAAATCAAGGCTAACAACCTTTTCTTATTTTGATAATTCAGGGATGGCTCTTGATTGCATGCTCTATAGAATCTACAGCTTTAAATGACAAAATGGACATTCTTCACAATGGATGCGCTACCACGGTTGGTAACTGCGATGAGAAATCTGCTATTACATCTTGTCATATATTTTCATCTAGGATTTTAGGGAGTCCCAGTATTTGCAGTGAAGAAGAAATGGCACATACAAAAATGCCTTCTAAGTTTAAGTTCAAGAAAGGAACATTAAATGGACATTCTTTTCTGAAAATTGGAATCCAAAAGGAATTGGAATTACTTCTACAGAAGAACCATACACAACTTCTGCAGTACAAGAAATGAGATCCATACATGAGAATGTAGTACATAACATTAGAATAGTAAGAATAATGGAATACATTCCAGTGTTTGGAACAGCATTTATGTAAACAAAAAAAGTAAATAATATAACAGATTTTAAAACATTATCAGAATCAAGTCCATGTGACCAATAAAGGTATGGTATACTTAAGTGCCAACAAAAATGGCAAAAGACTGAGCAATGTGTCTAAAATATTCCAGTTAAAACTGATGTCCACATATTTTTGCTAACTACCAAGGAAAGCCAGAACTTCGGTATCTCTACATCCAAATCTAGGAGAATTTTCAATGCACCACATGCCCATATCTGAAAGGAATATCAAGGAAATTATTAACAATATTATGAAAATGATAGCTGCTACTCACCACATAGTAGAGATGATGAGTTACAGATAGGCACAACAAAAGTTATTAATGTTAAAGTGAGCCGGCCATTGTGGCCGAGCGGTTCTAGGCGCTTCAGTCTGGAACCATGCGGCTGCTACGGTCGCAGGTTCAAATCCTGCCTCGAGCATGGATGTGTGTGACATCCTCCCGTTACTTAGGTTTAAGTAGTTCTAAGTCTAGGGGACTGATGACCTTAGAAGTTAAGTCCCATTGTGCTTAGCGCCATTTGAATCATTCTTTTCTTAAAGTGAGCACAAACAGGGAATTTGATATGGCTCATTGTTCATTTAAGGTTAAACCAATATTTCTTGCACCAGTAACTAGAAATAAAACCCAGAAAGTAACCAGATACAACTCAAATAGAGCAAGTATTTGTAAAAAAGGTGCAGAAAAATTTCCAGAAGAAACTGAGAAAACTAATAAAGGCGAGTGTCATGAATTATCCCTGGAAATTACTAAAGCAGCACAGAAAACTTTAGAATTGGCCCAAATGAAAAGAAAGCATGGTGGAATTAGGAATGTGAAGAAGCAGGAGAACAAATAACTTAAAAATGGGGACCTTAAAAAAGAATAATTCAGACAGCAAAGAAAATAAATAAAATATTGTAAGTAATGCAGAAAATCAAAAGAACCTGTGGCGACATCAGTTCCTGTGCAAATAGCCAATGGAAGAGATGGAAGATGAATCACTGGTTTGGTAGAGAGTCTTTATTACCACCTTTTTTTTTTTTTTTTTTTTTTTTTTTAAATCATGTCTCCTGCTATGCCGCAACTTGGAGACACTGATGTAAATTGGCAAGACTCATATTCCATGACCCATTTTAGTTAAGTTGAACTACCACCATTCTGACCTAATCACAGCCACTGTTGTAGTTCATATACATAGACTATATATTTCAGCAACACGGAGTGCGCATCAGTGATGACAAGTATGTAATTGCAGTTGCACATTTAGAAGGGGTAGTGATAGAAGAACCAGATGTTCTACTGCAATGTAGCTACATGTCACTAATGGAAGTGCTCATACAATGCTACAAATTTCTGTTGGAGTTTTGGCTGCAGAAAGCTTTTAACGATGAGCAATTAAGCAACCGATCCCATCTCAAATGTTGTGAGCTTTAGGTGCTGTAACTGGCCCTGATCTGCTGCCTGAACAGTCACTACAGTTATATAGTACATGATGGCAATCTTTTTGGCCACATACTTCAAGAATATCCAGCGCTTATCCATCCAGTTGCCATCAACAGGAAGTGTCAGCACTCAACATTGCTCCATATCCGAACATCATCTGGCCCACCAGCTGCAGCTTGCCCACGGAGGCTTCCACCGGATAAGCTCCTGGCAGTGAAGCGGGGTTTGAGGAGCTGTTGAAAGCAGGTATTGTGACTAGATAAGAGAGTTCTTGGGCATCACCACTATACATGGTGTGCAAAAAATGACAGCTCCTGGTGATTATGTGGGGATTACAGGGCACTCCATGCCTTACATGACTGACTTCAACAGCGCCATCCTCACACTCAGTTGTTTAGTGTAATCGATTGTGCAAAGGCATTTTTACAAATTCTGATGGCCCCAGAGGACATATGGGAAACCACTGTAATAATACCTTTTGGACTTTTCTAGTACAGATTCATTCCTTTTGGACTGAGATATGCTGCACAGGCGTGGCGGCATTTTGCACATGAAGTGTTGCGCAGGTTGTCATTTCTGTTCTGTTGCATGGATGATATCCTTATGTTTCCACCTACAGTTGAGGAGCATATGACCTACTTGTGGCAGCTTTTTCAGCACTTACAGGAGTAATGGCATAGTCATTAATAATGCAAAGAGTGTTTTTGGAAAATGAGAAGTGCAATTTTTGAGATATATAATCTTGTCAGCTGATCTGTCATCTTTTCCAGACATGTAGCAGCAGTGCTAGGTATACCTTTGCCAACAACCTACAGAGGATTGCACAGAATTACTACTGGTGACACCTTCCGGGGCTGGAAAGTCAGCATTTACTGTGGAGCTCTCAGGCAAGCATACAACTAATAGTCAGAAGATACCTTGAACCCCATGGAATGAAGCAGCATTTCATAAAGTCAGTCTTTGTTTGCCTCAAGTTGCTCAACTAGCTTACTACTGCATTAATGACCAATTTGCTTTCATGGTGGACATAAGTCAAAATGTGATCAGCACAGCACTGCAACAGAGTGTGGATGGTCGATGGCAACCACTCACCTTTTATTCGCAGAGCCCTATGCTGCAGCAGAAGAAATGGAGTGCTATCAATCATGAATTGTTGATGATCTGTGTGACCATTAAATATTTTCAACCATGTGTGGAACAAGAACTTTTTACAGTTTTTGCTAAGCACAAACCATTAACTTGTTTCTTTCAATGCAAGGTGGATCATGCCTCACAGTGGTAATGTAGTTAAGTGTAATATATACCTCAATTTATGATCTGTGTACATCACATTGCAGGCAGAAACAACATTGTTGCAGACTGTCTGTAGTGAAACTGTGCCAGCCTGTAAGTGGTACTGCAGACTGGGATAGTGACCAAGCAACAAGAGGACTCAGTGCAACAAGACTTGCTGCTGAGTGAACACACAGTCCTGTAGCTGCAACATATTTCTGCTCCACATTGTGTCATGATTATCTGGTGCAATGCATCCTAGGACAACAGGACAAACAATGTCTGTACACAAACTGCATATTGGCTTCTGTCTCGGATTCTTTGGCCGACACTCATCTGATGATTTTATTGACATTTCGCCAGCACGAGTCGCTGGCATTGTCAGAGATTCATCCTCCATTGCTGGCAAAAGCCTTAAAATTTTGTAATGTCTGTACACTCTGGCAGAATTTTGGCACATAGTATTCTAACTATTGCATAATCTGTGTTCAACCTCTCAGGGTTGTATTCAGGATAAGAAAACAGTGTGGGATTGTAATTAATATGTAGCACTCCAGTTTAGAAAAAGAAACTTTATCAGTTTATTGTGCTGCTGTGCATGCTGTATGCAGAAGCATGAGGAGCTGGCCACAGTTCACGTACAGCTAAATGTGCTTTTGGATACAGTCAGTCACCTTCAGGCTGTCTTCGTGGGGTGTGACAACTGCAGAGGATCTGGCACATTGCATGGGACACCTTAGGTGTCGCTTCTGTTGCCCACGAGCTCTGCTTCTGAGGCACTTCCTAGTGTACCCAACATGGTGAATCTGCCCTCACAGCAGGGTGAGTGGTGGGTGGTAATGCGTTCATGTCACTCGACGCAGAGGGCCAGTGTGGATATTGGCCACCTGACATCACCCATTCACCCTGTGAGTGGACAAGTGGCTGGTCTTTCGGCAGGGTCTGAGCAGGCACATGGCGGAGGATTACTGGTTACTGGGAGCTCCATTGTTCGACATGATATGGAGCCTCTCAGGTAGACAGTGTTCAGGGCTGGAATGAAAGTCAATGTGTATTTGGTATGTGTCTTGGGAGGACTCATCTGAGACATGGAGGTGGCATTGCCTGTGGCTATTGGGTGTGCAGGTAGCAGTTGCCTGCAAGTTGTGGCTCGCCTGTCAAATGGGTTCTGAGGCCATTCTCTGTTCATACAGGCAGCTGGCAGAGGTGGTGAAAACTACAGGCCTCGCACACAGGGTGCAAGCAGAGCTCACAATTTGTAGCATTGTTCCCAGAGTTAATCATCGACATTGTGATGGTCCTGGTTGCAATCATCGACATTGTGATGGTCCTGGTTGCAGATTCCTAGACCTGCGTTATCATGTGGGGATTTGTAGGACTCACCATGATAGATAAGGGGTGCACTACTCAAAGGAAGCAGCTACTTGGGTAGCAGAGTATTTGTAAAGGGCACATGAGGGTTTTTTAGGCTATACAGTTGTTTGAGGTTCTCAGACGAATATTCACCAGTTGATATGGCAGCAAGGAAAGTCAGATCATGATCAGAGCAAAGATACTTCAACTGTCAAAATTTTATCAGTAAACTGTTGAAGTATTTATACTAAAGTTCCCGAATTTACTGCCCTCCAGGAAAGTTATTGTGCTCAAATCTTTCTTGGGACCGAGAGCTGGCTGAAACCTGAGATGGAAAGCTCTGAGATATTTAGCGAGTTGTGGAATGTATATAGGAAAGTCAGATTAGAGGCCATAGTGGGAGAAGTGTTTGTTGCAGTTGATGAAAATATTGCCTCTATTGAAGCAAAAAAAAAAAAAAAAAAAAATTGTTCTAAGCACTATGGGACTTAACATCTGAGGTCATCAGTCCCCTGGACTTAGAACTACTTAAACCTAACTAACCTAAGGACATCACACACATCCATGCCTGAGGCAGGATTCGGACCTGTGACCGTAGCAGCAGCGCGGTTCCTGACTGAAATGCCTAGAACTGCTCGGCCACATCAGCCAGCATTGAAGTCGAAGTTAAGTGTGACAGTGAAGTTATCTGGTCATGTATAACATGTGTAGGTCAAACCAAGTTAATTATTGGATGTTTTTACCAGCCATCTGATTCCACTATGACAGTTCTAGCGTCATTGAAAGATAGCCTATGGTCAATAGTGCGGAAATACCGAGATCATGCAATACTAGATGGTGGCAACTTTGACCTACTGAGTATAGAATGGGATGCTGGGATTCCTATAGATTCATTTCAGGGGGGGGGGGGGGGTTATAGACAGTCACGCGAATTACTTTTGAAAATATGTTCTGAAAACTGTCTTGAGCAGCTGACTCAGCAGCTGACACAGTGGAAATATCTTAGACCTTGTAGCTATGAATAGGCCACACCTTATCGAAAGCATCAGTATAGAAACAGGGAATAGCAATCATGATCTCATTATAGCAACTATGCTTACAAAAGTCAATAAATCAGTCAAGAAGACTAGGAGAGTGTTTCTGCTTGACAGATCAGATAAGCAGTTGATAACATCTCACTTTGACAGTGAACTGACATCACTTAGCTCCAGTGAGATGGGCATAGAAGAATTATGGGCGAAGTTTAAGCAGACTGTAAATCATGGTCTGGAGAGATATGTGCCCAGTAGGTGGATAAGAGATGGGAAAGACCCACCGTGGTTTAATAATGACATTCATTAGATTCCAAGAAAGCAGAGGCTGTCGCACTCATGGTTCAAAAGAGAATGCACAAATAATGACAAGCAAAGATTAGCAGAGCTTCATGCATCTGTGAAAAGATCTATGCACAAAACATACAATAACTACCACCGTCATACCTTAGCAATAGATCTGGCAGAGAACCTGAGAAAATTCTGGTCAGATGTAAAATTGCTAAGTGGGTCTAGGGCTTCCAGTCAGTCCCTTGTTGACCAGTCTGGTGTTGCACTTGAAGATAGCAAAATGAAAGCTGATGTCTTAAATTTCATGTTCAAGAAATTGTTCACACAGGAAACTCATAGAAACATACCATCATTTTACCATCAGACAGGCTCCCGAATCGATGAAATACTAATAAGCATCCCTGGAATAGAGAAACAGCTGAAAGAATTGAAAGCAAATAAATCACCAGGTCCCGATGGAATCTCAATTAAGTTTTACAAAGAGTACTCTATGGTACCGACTTCTTACCTAGCTTACATTTATAATGAATCTCTCACCCAGCACAAAGCTCCAAGTGACTGGAAAAAACTGCTGGTTACCCCTGTATATAAGAATGGTAAAAGAAAGCAGCCACAAATTTACAGACCAATATTCCTAACTTTGGTTTGCTGCAGAATCCTTGAACATATTGTCAGTTCAAATATAATAAACTTTCTTAAGTCTGGGAAGCTTATGTTCATGAATCAGCATGGTTTTAGAAACCATCGTTCATGTGAAACTCAGTGTGGCCTTTCCTCACATGATATACTGTGAGCTATGGATGAAGGGCAACAGGCAGATTGCATATTTCTAGATTTTCAGCAAGCATTTGAAATGGTACCCCATTGCAGGCTGTTAATGAAGGTACAAGCATATGGAATAAGTTCACAGATATGTGAGTTGCTCAGACTTCTTAAGTAATACAACCCAGTTGTTGTCCTCAACAGCATATGTTCATCAGAGACAAGGTTATTATCACGAGTGCCCCAGGGGAGTGTGATAGGACCACTGTTGTTCTCTATATACATAAATTATTTAGTGTGCAGCAATCTGTGGCTGTTTGCTGATGATGCTGTGGTATACCGTAAAGTTTCAAAGTTGAGTGACTGTAGGAAGATACAAGATGACTTAGGCAAAATTTATAGTTGGTGCGATGAATGAGAGCTAGCCCTAAATGTCGAAAAATGTAAGTTGATGTGGATGGGTAGGAAGAACAAACCTGTAATGTTTGGATATAGTGTTAGTAGTGTCCCACTTGACACAGTGAACTTGTTTAAATATCTGGGCATAATGCTGCAAAACGATATGAAATGGAAAGAAAATGTGATAACTGTGGTAGGGAAGGCAAATGGTTGACTTCGGTTTATTGGGAGAATTGTAGGAAAGTGTGGTTCACACGTAAGGCAGGATGTATATAGGACATTGGTGCAACCTATTCTTGAGTACTACTCAAGTCTTTGGGATCCTTACCAAGTCTGACTGAAGACGGTAATCAAAGCAATTCAGAGACAGGCTGCTTGATTTGTTATCAGTAGATTCTAACTACACATCAGTGTTATTAATATGCTTCAGGAACTAAAATGGGAATCACTGGAGGGAAGGCAACGTCCTTTTTGAGGAATGATACTGATAAAATTTAGAGAACTGGCATTTGAAGCTGACTGCCAAGCAATTCTACTGCCTCCACTGTACATTGTGTGTAAGGACCACAAAAATAAGATGCGAAAAATTTGGGGCTCGTATGGAGGCATATAAACAGTCGTTTTTTCTTTGTTCTGTTTGTGAGCGGAACAGGGGAGGGAATGACTAGTAGGGACACATTGTACCATCTGCCACACACTGTATGGTGGATTGTGGAGAATCTATGTATCTATGTAGATGTAGGTTTGTTCATCGGGATTATATGATGAGGACTGCCAGGGGTGAGAGAAGGTAATTCCAGTTGCCTCACACCAATTGTAAAGGAGAAGGGAATGTACAAAGGTAAAGGATCTAAGCCATTTAGTGTCTGCTGCAGGGGCAGCTCAGAACAGAGGAGAGAGACATTTTTTGGTTGCAGCTCCAAGAGCCCTCAATCTCATATGTCATGTGATCCTGTAACTTGATTTGATCAGCAAGATGGCCTTGCTGATGACAGTGAACTCTATTCCAGTCTGAACCAATGAATTTGTAGCAACAGCAGAAAACTGACAGACGAAAAAGATGGAATCTTTCAAAAATTTAAATAATAAAAATTACTTATGTTCAGAGTTTGGGGCACCTTGTTCATCTCATACCCTCTCTCTGAAAGATTTCACCAAAGATTAATTTGACATCGGAATGGGATCTTAAATGTAGGGATGATAATATTTTAATTTCATTTAACAACTGAAATATTGGAATGTCAATCACTACAGTTGTCGACACAGGACTGTGATGGCAGTGGCATTGCAAAGCTACATTAAGCCGATTTCAGAGACAGTGTTAAGTAGTACAAGCAACTGAAACAGTTGAATGAGAAGGATTAGGACATAAAATAAAAATAATCAATAGATGTTTACAGGATAGGTTTAATAATGGAAAGTGAATGGTTTATAGCATTAATACAGGAGGTAACAGGACCAGTGTGATTTTTAATAAAATGGGGGCACATGACATTGAAAAGTACATCCTCAAAGTAATGTTGTTCCTATTTAACTGACGAAAGAAATGTTGCAAAACTGAAAATATATTAATGTGTGGAAGGCAACAAGTCAATTAGGTGATTAAATCTTTCTTTGCATCGACCAGAAAGATGTATGAAATTAAATAGATTTAACGAACAAAAATATAAAATGACAACTGCAAAACATGATGCTTCTCATTGCATGGATGCATCTTATAAACAAATGATAAATTATTTACAATAAACATCTGAAGGGTGATTCAATTACTCTTTGTTCTGGAAGCTTCTAGAACAATCGATGACTCAAATTAATAATTTATCACCTTCCGTTTCTTATATTTTACATATTTCCAAAATATTCATTGTTTATTACAGATAGAAAATCTTTGCAGTTATTATCAAAGTAAAAGTTGTTTATGAAAGTAACAAGATAAATTACATAATTTTCAAAGTTATGGATGTTATGCCATTCCATTACTTTTTACTTGATATTGATAATATTGATTGGTAAATTAATAAAAAATAATTCACAATTCTCATGAACAAGTTTAAAATGATTTTACAAAACAGGTATAAAAATGTGGTTGTATTTATATGTTCTTACTGACAGTTATTGGAAAACCAGTTTTCACTGTGTAACCTGGTAGCATATGAAACTATCAATATGTAATTGGTACAATATATATAAACCAAAACTTCACCAGATTGAGTACAAATAAACTTTTTAAATGTCCAAAAACGTGAATAAGGTACTTTACAATCTAAAACAGATGTAAACATGGATAAAAACCATGTGGGATCATAGACTTACATAATTGGAGAGATGTTCTAAAAGATCTTGTGTTATTACTATATTCCACCCTTGACTGCGAGGTTGCCAAAGGCCAATGATGTTTATGGCATTAGACACCCCACATATTGTGTACAAAACAACCATTGTATTGGCTGCTAATGGCAACAGGGGGTAGGACTGGAGATATCTAATGGTGAGCATGATGCTATAGGGAGTAGTTGAAATGCTTAGTTGACGAGTAACTCACAAAAGTACTACAATGTTAGTGGTGCTGATACAAAGCAGAGCAATGATAAACATGCAAACATTGCATTATATCTACAACAACAGTTACTGAAGTTGACATTTCATCAGAAAATAAACTAAGGAAGTTCACAGAGTGGAAAAGAAATAGCAATTGAAATGTTAGCGAATCTGCAAGATGCGTCAGTGGAATGTGTGGTGTCGTATACACTCGACTGTATGTACGATGTACATGAACAAGTGAAAGTAATACAGAAACAGGTATCGAGCTATGTAGTTCATCATCCTTGTTGAACAATGAGCCACAGGTACCATCTCCAGTGAAACAAAGTAAAGGACAATTTTTGTCCAAGGAGTGGGTACTAAACATATTTAAATGCAGGGAAGATTATCCACAGCACAGTAAAAAAACAATTATGAACAGATTTCGAATAAGTTAGCAGAAATATGACTGTGTAGCGCATAAGAAAAACTATGGATATTTCAGGGAAGAAATGTGCACTTGTTACAAAAACTGGTGTTTGCGCATTTCAAGAAGGCTCAATACAGTTTACACAATGCGCATCACCTACAATGTTACACACAGCAAATTGCATGTGACTTAGATTAAAGTGAATTCAAGGGAAGTGGTGAATGGTTGCATAATTTAAAACAGTGCTACAGATTTGGGAGATGTAAAATAAAAAAATTTCAAATGAAGTGTCAACTTGATGATGCAAAACAACTTGTGAACTCAGCCCAAAAATTTGTCAATGAGATAAAGAAACTTATCCAATCATTCAGTGAGGAATTTATTTTTAGCTCCGACCAATTGGGATTTGAAGAGGAAATGCGTATGAAGGTACCCTAGAAATTAGAGTTACCAAGACAGTTGTATCAAGATCTACTAGTATCAGTGCCTTTCCGCATCCATATACAATTATGACAACCATTAATCTAGATGATAAAGTTATTTATTGTGCTGTGAAACACTGAAAGTGCACTACCCCTTATGATTCTTTCTTGTGTGCATGATTTTGCAAGAGCAGTGGGGAATATTTACGTCACAGAAAGCAAGACTGAGGCATAAGAGAACTACAACTGTGGCATGAACGCTGCTTTTGGCCAATAGGTGGTCAAAATTAATTTCTTTAGCTTGATTCCTTATCTGCCTATCAAGATCATACCCGTTTAGAGCAAAGTATCCCTCCTGAAATGCATATGACTTTGCAATTCATACAGCCTGGAACGACTGGACAAATTCAGTCTCTGGATATTTGTTTCTTCCTTGCCTATAAAACATACACTATGTGATCAAAAGTATCCAGACACTCCCAAAAAAAATACGTTTTTCATATTAGGTGCATTGTGCTGCTGCCTACTGACAGGTACTCAATATCTGCGACCTCAGTAGTCATTAGACATCGTTAGAGAGCAGAACTGGGTGCTCTGTGGAACTCACAGACTTCGAATGTGGTCAGGTGATTGGGTGTCACTTGTGTCATGTGACTGTACGCAAGATTTCCACACTCCTAAACATCCCTAGGTCCACTGTTTCCAATGTAATAGTGAAGTGGAAATGTGAAGGAATATGTACAGCACAATAGCGTACAGGCCGACCTCGTCTGTTGACTGACAGAGACCGCCAACAGCTGAAGAGGTTCATAATGTGTAATAGGCAGACATCTATCCAAGCCATCACACAAGAATTTCAAACTGCATCGGGATCCATTGCAAGTACTATGACAGTTAGGCGGGAGGTGAGAAAACTAGGATTTCATGGTCGAGTGGCTGCTCATAAGCCACACATCACATCTACAACTACATGATTACTCTGCTATTCACAATTAAGTGCAGAGGGTTCAATGAACCACCTTCAAGCAGTCTCTCTACTGTTTCACTCCTGAATGGCTGGTGGAAAAAACAAGCACTTAAATTTTTCTGTTGGAGCCCTGATTTCTCTTATTTTATCATGATGATCATTTCTCCCTATGTAGGTGGGTGCCAACAGAATGTTTTCACTATTGGAGGAGAAAACTGGTGATTGTAATTTCATAAGAAGATCCTGTAGAAGATAGTGTTTGGGAAGCATAAGCGGAAGTAACAGAAATATAGTAGGCAACAACGCAACAAACTGTAAGATGTCAGCTAGGGGTCAATTTTTTTTCACCAGAGCAGTATTTAGAGGGTCTAAGGAAAGTACACAAGGGACTAACAGCACAGTAGTGGTTGGGTTTAGAACCTGGGCACAAAAAGTTCTCTTTTTTTAGAAACTGATCACAAAAAGTTACCTTTTTATTTCAAGGTAGCCACAATATCGATGAGAACTGATGGAGCAAAAGTTTACATTTCCATTACTATATCAGTAATAGGGAAACAAGCACATTACAGCTGCTACATAGTTCATGTATATCCTGTCAAGTGTGGGATATTGAAGAAGTTTGTAAGAGTAAAAGTACAGTGACTATTTTTAATTGCAAAAGACAAGGGAAGCAAAGTTACAAAAATCCTAAAGAAGGGGAAATCACAGTGTGTGCAAACATGGGGATAAGAGGGGGGCAGAATTCCTGCATAGTGAAACTGCTAATGGGACAAAAGGAGGCAAGAGGACGCAATAAAAAGTGACTGAGCCAGAATTGTACTGTCAGCAGGTCAAAGTGTATTGATTGTACACTACCTTTGACAAGATGGTAGTAGTGGCTAGTTCGTTTTTTTTAAGCTTACATCAGCAAAGATACTAGAATTAAAGAGTAGTGGTTTGTTATTGAATGAAACAGTGTGCGAGGTAATGAGGCCTACTTTCCATCTACCTGCTGCAGTTTCAGGGATAACTCACCTGAATGTTTCCCAGCCTCATTTGTATTGGCCAGAGAATCCCATGGAAATGTTACCTGCCACAAATCTAACCAGCTTAAATCAAACTATAGGGTCATCATTAATAAACACTCTTCTGAATCAGCAGGAGGGGCGAGTCTCCCTGGAAACTTGTTGCAGCATGTAAATTTATATTGGGAAAATCAGTACTGGAAAGAGACAATGCTGATGACTGTCATACCAACCACTGCAGTGGCACTTTTTCACCTAAGCATAGTCCTTGTTTTGGTACACTGAAGATAAAGTGCAAGACTGAGTTCGGAACCAGTCATTGTTCAGATTCTAGTGGACTGGATACTCCAAGCATAAAACCAACAGAAGGAAGATGAACAAACAGTTGGTTAGTATTTAGGATAAATGATCGATTTTAGCTAGTAAGTTTGGAACAGAAAGTTAGAAGCTATTTTGCAAGACTCCTAGTAATGAGAAAAGTTCCATAGCATTTGAGTTAAGGAGCAAGGCAAGAATCCCTGTAGAAATGTGAAAGATTTAGTGATAGGGTTAAGGAAACCAATTGTTACAATAAATCTTTAGAGTTGACACAGGGCCAGGAAGGCCAGTCACCAGGAGCACCAGTATAGAGGATAACATAGTTTGGTCAAACTGAGGAATCATGTCTTGATAAAGAGAGGGCAAAGTAGTGTATCAACCATATTTGATCTAAACATATGCCAGAGTGGAAGTGAATTGCAACAGAGCCAGCTGCAGGCAGGGAAACATACTATGAGTTGCGAAGCAGAGCCAGGTGGGTGCAGTACAGGAACAACCAATTCTGCAATACGCTAGTGGAAGGACGGAAGTCTTTCCTCACTTGCCACCATTGAAGTGTTTAGAGTATGCACTTTAAGCCCTAAATGAACATAGTCTCAAGCGTATAAGTACTCAGCCACTCATGTACTAAAACATTATCCTCTCAGTATCACAGCTTACATCATGAGTGGGATGCTCAGAGCAACATCCTGGAATGCAGTACAGTGTCCATTGTTCAATCACAGGACGGGGCAAACCAGCCCTGAGTCATGAGAGAGCCACCTTCAGAGCAGAGAGCTGCCCACCCACTGGAGGGAGGTCCCGATCAGCCCATTGGTACTGTCAGCTGCGCTGCTGTGCTGTTGCCTTCCTGGTCGCAGGTAGAGATATTGCTGACAGTGGAATTTGAGTAATGCCACACTTGGCCCTGCTCTTTGGGCTGTCAGGACTGCTGGACATCTATGGTTTCGCATGAGAGGCAACTGGACACCTCCACCATGGTGTTCTTGGTGTAATATGGCTAAGGGCCAAAACAAAGATTTTAATTAAATAAATCTACTGTTAGCCTGATATATAATTTCACTCTCCATGGATAACAATCAAAGAGTCATCTAACAACACAACACTTTCAAATGAGCCTTACTAAGGACTGAACTTGTGACCTTGCACTCAAGGGGTTCCTTGTAAGATGTTAAATGTGAAAAATGATGTAGTTATGACAACATAAAACAAGTGGCAATATGTGTTTTGTATAAAAACATAACATGAAAGCTTAAAAAACATTTTTAAAAATTGAAAGAAACAAAGTGTAGCTAGAGCTATTTATTGACAACAAAAACCATTAAAAAATTTAATTTTCTTCTGTAAACATTATGTCAAAGGACATGTTGATTGTCCACACAGCAGAATTTAATAAATATACAAAAATATCTTTAAGTGACCTACACTGTACATTTGGTATCAAACGGAGCCATTAAATTACTAAACATTTTTGAGTACAGGAAAGTTCAACAGTCTTTTGACAGTCAGTAACAATGGAGGCCATGGCATGTTGTGTGTCAAACAAATGTCCAATAAAATCACAAAAGTGAAAATATTAGGAATAGAAAATTGTGTTTTAACACTGTGCAATGAACAATATATTTTGTATTGCCCTCAACAAATCACAAACTCCATCATTCCCAAACACATGTCCTTTGTCTTTATTTGGTAACCAAAGACATTACTGGTTCTCACATGGCCATTGTCTTGATAATTTTAGATCTGAATACATGTCATATTTTTGTTTGTTAGGGAATAGAAGTCGCAAACAATGTTACATTAGAAATATATTGGTTCCCACTAACTATGTGAATGTGGATGCCTTCATCAATAAGGGTAGAACAAGCACAGTGAACTATGTATATTAATATTTAGCCAAGCAGGTGACTATATCTGGGATTTCATAAGTAAACAATGAAATATAAAAGTTGTTTGATAAATTCCCTCAACGTCATGAATTTTCAAAGGAAAAGGTACAGTTCAGAAAAATGATCAAAATGGACAAGCATCTTAAATTGAAAGTAGAATCAATAAAGATACATGCACCACATGTGTAATCAAGTGACAAAGAAAATTTTTATACATACACAATTAAACAGTCATCACAGTAACAAAAAAAATATTTCCCAATTTCTTTGAAGTAATCTTTACCCAAATGTATTAGGTTGTGACATCTCTTTAACTCCTGGTGTTTTGTCAAGTAACGCAAGTATATTTCTGTTAATAAAACCTAGTGAATGAGGGTCCTTTTTCCATTTCAGTAGTATCAAATATTTTTGCTTCACATTTATTGACAAATAAAATGAATGAAGCAGTATCAAAAACATAATGAAAAACATTTGGGTATTGCAGATAATATTTAGTTCTGAAGAACAAGAGAGCATGTAATGTCAACAAATGGTAATCAAATTAGTTTTCATGTCATTCAAAGACCCCAGTGTGTGCTTTCCATTTGAGAAACAAGGAAGTCACTCACAAGTTGAAAATAGTATGGTTAGGGGTTGAACAGAACACTACAAGACTCCAAAATACCTAGGAGTGATACTTGATAGATCTCTCACTTTCAAAAAGCACTGCATGAAATGCAAGTCAAAAGTCTCCACCAGGAACACTCTCCTACGGAAACTGGCTGGATCACAGTGGGGTAGTCAACCTGAAACAATCTGAACATCTGCAATGGCACTATGCAGTTCTGCGGTAGAGTATGCCTGTCCTGTTTGGTATAATTCAACTTATGCAAAACATGTGGACATAGCTCTCAACGAAACCTGCAGAATTATAACAGGTTGCTTGAAACTCACTTCAGTCGAACAGCTTTACCACCTCGCACGAATAGCACCACCACCTGTTCAGAGAGAGATAGCTGCAAAAGAGGAAAGACAGGCAGTGGAACAGGATATTACTCATCCTCTGTATGGGCATGAACCACATCCGCAATGACTGAAGTCAACGAAGAGTTTCCTTAGGACATCAAAAGAACTTAGAAACACTGCTGAAAAAGCTAGGTAACCACTATGGAGGGCTATGACCTACCTTCCCCTGGCTGGAAAAGAGTTGTTGAAGCATTATCTCCAGGCCATGGCAGGGAATGGACAACTTAGAAGTCCCTTAATAGACTGAGATCTGGAGTTCAAAATGGTTCAAATGGCTCTGAGCACTATGGGACTTAACATCTATGGTCATCAGTCCCCTAGAACTTAGAACTACTTAAACCTAAATAACCTAAGGACATCACACACATCCATGCCCGAGGCAGGATTCGAACCTGCGACCGTAGCAGTCGCGCGGCTCCGGACTGAGCACCTAGAACCGCTAGACCACCGCGGCCGGCTGATCCGGGGTTGGAAGATCAAAAGTTAACCTGGCAAAATGGGGATACACTGATCCTAATGATATCTGGTGTGACTGTAGAGAAGAACAGACAGTCCAGCACATGCTTAGGTGTTGATTGTGTCCAATCTTCTGTACAGTTGATGACCTCCATCAAGCAACAGAAAATGCACTGGAAGTGGCCAAGTTTTGGTCAAAAGTAATCATAACTGTGTAAAATGTATGTACATATCATGTAACTAATGGGGACGTACTGAATAGAATTGGGGAGAAGAGGAATTTGTGGTACAACTTGACTAGAAGAAGGGATTGGTTGGTAGGACATGTTCTGAGGCATCAAGGGATCACCAATTTAGTATTGGAGGGCAGCGTGGAGGGTAAAAATAATAGAGGAAGTCCAAGAGATGAATACACTAAGCAGATTCAGAGGGATGTAGGTTGCAGTAGTTACTTGGAGATGAAGAAGCTTGCACAGTCTTTGGTCTGAAGACCACAACAATAACAGCAACAACAACAACAACATGTGTCCATGTACTTCTGATAATAATTGTATGTATTAGAAAATTTCGAGATAAAATACGTTAATTAGAAATGAATGCACTTACTTTTTGAGCTGTTCCTAGCTGAATGATAATGAAATTACTTTTATAAACTCACTTGAGGCACTACAACAAAATTCAAAGAAAAAGCTACATTGATTACATGTTATTTCTAATTGAGCTTTATGAAGGATGAAATGATGTGTAGTTACAAAAAGCTCAACGTATTCTAGATCGAGTGCTCAAGGGGACTGCTTGGATTTTCCCCATTCTGATGGGTATTCCACGAAAGTGGAACCTGAACGAAAGTCCCGCTGCAGCTGCTGTAATCATTGGTTTCCTAAATTGTTACAAATTATAACATAACTATATGACAATAAAATTCAGGTTGTTTACCTGCACTGCTATTCTTTAATAGGTATGTTGCTCCTTTTACGAAAGAAACCATCAAATAATTTCTGTGTTGTTTGTTTCATTCATTTATGTTTTATGGCGAAGTCCCCATAGAGTGGGCAGGGTGCACTCCTTTAAGGTGTTGACTTAAAATAAATAAACATTTACGCAATGTTTAGTGTTTTTAGTGGGATGAAAATGCTACGTAATGTTTTTGTACTCTTAGTTGTGGCGTATAAAGGGCAGATACCTTGTGTTGATCTTGATGTCTACAGTTGGTAAAAACCGTTGCTTTAATCTAGAAGACTCTAGTTCATCCAGTTGGATTTTCATATTCATAAAATAAACTATATAATAATAATAAATAACCTATGAAATAGTAATTTTACACTGTATTATTTTAGTTAAAAAGTCAATAATGCACTGTTAAGGTCTCCACTGCACTTACGCACAAATTTTAAATTCTACATAAAGTACAGCTGCATAGGTGGCAAAGTCATTAAAAACATTTGATGTAGAATAGTTGCGTCTAGTAGATAACTTGTTACTATTCTCTGGTTTTAAGTTTCATGCAAAGTTTTACACAATTTCTAAAAATTCTGAGTGTATCCATTGACAATTACCACAGCCTAATAATGGAGAATTAGGCACCTATGTTTATATTTTAGATATGTATTGGACCTCGAGCTTCACCTTCCCCTTATTTACTGAACATATTTTGGCCTTGTCTAACATTTTATTATAATGGTCTAGTCCTGGGAGGCCTCAAAATCTCAAGGTCCTTGAGATTTGGAGGGTCCCACAGAACTAGAGGCCTGGTACTGGTCATGCCCTCTTCCCCTCCTTTAGTCTGCCACTGAGTACTGGAACATGTATTTAACTGGCAGAGGTGTGAGACAGATTTTCGCTTATAACATTTGACTCGTTTGTTTCCAGACCAGGGTCTCTTACCTCAAATTGATGCATTTACCCTACTCCATTTTCGCTTCAAATTTTTAACACCATTGCGGACTAATCTTGCACACACATTCAACAAGCCCCTGGTGGAATCTCAATGATGCAGAGCGATGTTGTGCTGAGAGAGACTGGTTCAACCAATGTCATGGTGACACAAGTTATAGTCTTAGTGCTGATTTGTCAGGGAAACTATTATTTGAGAGATTTTTTAAAACATTTCTCATACAATTTAATGACAATATCCCCATAAAGAAATGCAAATTAAGTGACAAAGGCTTTACAAACAGGGCTACAAACAGACAAAATTCATGGTTCAAAAACAATTATCAAGTATGAAAAACCAAGTTATGGTGTTGCACAATATATGTAGCAATCAGAAAACAGAACATGCCAGATTAGCCTATATAAAATGCAGGAATGAGTATAAAAAAGCCATCGTGGAAGCCAAAAAAGCACATAATTTCAATACCATTGATAATTCCACAAATACGTCCAAAGCTGCATGGAAATTAATAAATGGTGTTGCTAAAGATGTAAGAAGCAAAAAAATTAATATAAGTCCCCAAAAATTCAATGATTTCTTTATTAAATCTGTTGAAAATGTAGGAAATACTATAATCAAACCTGATATCAATTCATCAGAGTTACTTTCTAAAAATGTTTGCAGAACACCAACAGACACAGGTACGTTTATGTTCTCCGAGGTCTCACCTAGTCATGTCCTAATCATTGTAAAACGGATGAAATCTTCAGACAGTGTAGATATATACGACATATCCTGTAATTTACTAAAGAAAGTAATAGACTATATTGTGTACCCCTTAACATTCTGTATAAATAAATGCATATCTGAAGGATATTTTCCCGAAGAACTCAGAGTGGGTAGGGTAATTCCAATATATAAAAAGGGAGATATGGACTCACCTTGCAGTTACAGACCAATCTCCATAGTCCCAGCTTTTTCTAAAATACTGGAATGTGTAATTTACCAACAGCTATCTGTCTATTTTGAAAAATTAGGAATAATTATTGAATCTCAGTATGGTTTTGGGAAAAGGTGTCTACTGTGGATGCTATAGACTTTGTAGTCAAATACTTACATCAAGTGTTTGAGGATAAGGGCTATGCTCAACTCACATTTTGTGATCTAAGCAAAGCTTTTGACTGTGTAAAGCATAAGCCACTCCTAGAAAAACTGGAATTCTATGGCATTAGACATAACAGCCTTAAATTAATAAAATCATATCTTCAGAATCGTAAGCAAGTTGTTTGTGTAGGGAGAGAAATGTCGAGTATAGAGCAAGTCAAGGTAGGTGTTCCGCAGGGATCTGTGCTGGGCCCCTTTTTGTTCCTGATAATGATAAATGATCTGCCGTCATTTATCAAGTCCACCACTGTGTTGTATGCAGATGATACAACATTTCTTCATGCTAGTGAGGATTTCAATAGCCTTAAAAGTTGTGCAGCAAAGACAATTGACCAAGCATCCTATTGGTTCAAGGCAAATGGATTCCTGCTGAATGAAAACAAAACACAGCAGATGGTCTGTAGTCTTAGAGACAAGCTTCTGTCAGATGATCCAAGTTATGTCAAATTTTTGGGGGTATACATTGATGATAAATTATCTTGGAGTCAACATGTACAATATATTAGTGGTAAATTGTCTAGAGTAATTTACCTGTTAAGGCGACTTATGGATTGTGTTCCTGAAAAATATGTTAGAACATCCTATTTTTCATTCTTTCAGAGTATAATAACATATGGAATTATTTTGTGGGGGAACTCTAGCTGTGTACATGACATATTAATACTGCAAAAAAAAAGCTATTAGGATAATTACTGGTTCTGCATATAAGGCACACTGTAAACCATTGTTCTGTGAACAGAAAATCATGACTGTTATAAACTTGTACATATACTATGTTCTAATTTATATGAAGAAGAAATTACCAGAAACAAAAACCAGAGAAAATGTACACAGCCACAATACAAGGAGGAATAGGTGCCTCTATATTCCTTACCACAGGTTGTCAAAGTCACTCAACAGCTACGAAATCATCAGGTACAAATTATTTAATAAACTTCCTCAATCTGTTCAAGAATTACCTGAACAATTATTCAAACAAACAATTCATGACTGGCTAGTCCTCCACCCATTCTATGACATAAGAGAATTTATCAACTGTAATATAATACTATAATGTTAACAAGAAACCTGTTGTTTCTTTCAAACTATTAATTGTATTTTAGTATGTATATGACGTTGTCTATTGCTGTAATGGCCGAATGACAATAAAATTATTATTATTATTATTATTATTATTATTACTATTATTATTATAGAAAGATGGAAGAACCCCACTTGGAACGTCTGTACTCTTGATGATTAACATTTTTCCTCCTCAGTAGTTATGATAACTATGAGACTGTTACATGTACTGTACATGTGTGACATGTATGTAAATACTTGTTAGGTGAATTGGACTTTGAGTGTGTTATCAGTGCTGGTTCTAGACGAACTTCACCATGAGAGATAAAGGATTCCAGTGTCAGGTTACACATTTGTGTTACCTATGTTCAAGGTCTGAAACTTCCGATTAGATTAAAACCGTGTGCCAGACCGAGACTTGAACTCGGGACCTTTGCCTTTCACGGGCAAGTGCTCTGCCATCTGAGCTACCGAAGCACGACTCACGCCCGGTCCTCACAACTTTACTTCTGCCAGGACCTCATCTCCTACCTTCCAAACTTTACAGAAGCTCTCCTGTGAACCTTGCAGAACTAGCACTCCTAAAAGAAAGGATACGGTGGAGACATGGCTTAGCCACAGCCTGTAGGATATTTTCAGTATGAGATTTTCACTCTGCAGTGGAGTGTGCACTGATATGAAACTTCTCTATATTCAGTGACACTCCCAGGCCCCTCCCCCATATGAATCAACAGTAATTGATCAAGTTCTCCTAGGGGAACACCCATCCCCACCACTCCTGCTCTCCCCCTCCCCACCTCTCCCCCTGGACCAGTAGATCCAAGCTCCCCGTCATTCCTCCTGTTTTCACAACTTTATCACTTAACTGGGCGACTTTATTCTTGAGCTCAGTACCATAGGGAGACAATTAGGGTGTAGCTATTTGTTAAAACAAATTAGTTGTACTGTAATTACGTTAAGTCACCTCACTTAAGGTCTAGGATGAGAGTATCTGTAAATAACAAATTAAATTTAATATTACCTGATTTTCATCATTTCAGGCACCAGCAGAGACCACACCATGGCAGATATGTAGGTACTTTTATTTTTCAACATTTTTCGTATTTTTGAAATATTTCTGTGTTTTCACAACTTTCTGTATTTTTCCACATGTTTCACAGTTTCTCATTTTTCTCCATTTTTCAGCAATTTTACGTATGTTTAATGATTTTTTACAATTTTTCATATTTTTGCACATTTCCCTATATTCATGGCTTTGTGGTGTGTGTGCCACACTCAAGCCCTAACATCAACTCTTACCAACTGAAATTGGGACTCACCTGACTAGGCCACACTTTTCCAGTCGTCTAGAGTCCAACTGATATGGTCACGAGTGCAGGAGAGACACTGCAGGCATTATCATGCTGTTAGCAAAGACACTCATTTCGGTTGTCTGCTGTCATAGCCTATTAACGGAAAATTTCGCTGCACTGTCCTAACAGGTAAGTTCGTTGTACATCCCATATTGACTTCTGTGGTTATGTCACATGGTGTTGCTTGTCTGCGAGCACTGACGACATTACTCACACGCTCTCAGTCATTAACTGAAGGCCGTTGGTCACTGCGTTGTCTATAGTGAGAGATAACGCCTGAAATTTTGTAATCTTGGCATGCTCTTGACACTATGGCTGTCAGAATACTGAATTCCTTAATGATTTTCGAAATGGAATGTCCCATGTGACTAACGTCAACTACTGTACAACGATCAAAGCCTGTTAGTTCCCATCATGCGGCCACCTTTTCTAATTAATCATTTGAGTACAAATGACAGCTCCACCGATGCACTGTCCTTTTATGCCTTGCTTACGCGATTCTACGGCCAGTTGTACAGGGTGCAGCAGAACCGAATAAGCAGTTTCTATCGATTACCGTTCGGGCTCTGGTGAGGGTAGGCAGTTGCACGTGGTCTACCTTGGTTCAGTCATAGACCCCATTTCAATAGCCAACATGGTATAGACCGGTACATGTCGTGGTTTTGCCGTAGGCGCTTATTATGAAAACAGCAGATCTGTGATCGCTACACAACGAGCTTTTCGGCGATAGTTCAACATTCCACGCAACAATGCCGTTCCTAATGCAAACACAATTCGGTCCTGGGTTCGGCAGTTGGCGGAAACTGGTAGCACACTAAGAATAGACACACGTGGCCTACGCAGATCCCTCAGAACGCTAGAAAATGTGGAGTGGGTGAGAACAGCAGTTCAACAATCGCCGCAACGTTCTGCTCGACGACATGCTGTTTTATTAGGGATTTCTTACCACATTTTGAGAATGATTCTGCAATGTGGTTTGAAGTTCCATCATTTCAAAATAATGTTTGCTCAAGAATTACGCCCAGGAGACTGCGCCAACCGTCAACGTCTGTGTGAGCAAATACTTGGTCAGATCCCTCTGAATGCAGCTTTCTTTAGTAGTGACGAGGCACATTTTCATCTTAGTGGGCGCGTGAATAAGCACAACTTTCGCTACTGCGCTGAAAATAACCCCCGAATTATTCATGAAAGACCACAACATTCTCCTAAAGTGACAGTGTGGTGTGCCATATTACAACTGGCTTGGTTGGCCTTTACTTTTTTGAGGAGGAAGGAGTGACTATGACAGTGAATTCCACACGTTATGTTTCAATGTTGCAAAATATTCTGCCACCCAGAACGGACGAGATTGTTGAAGAACATAGACTGGGGGACTTTTGGTTCCAACGGGATGGAGCTGCTGCTCACACATCTTGAATTTCACTTGATGTTTTGAGAGAAATGTTGCTGGGACTCCTTGTCTCTTTTAGGGGTGATGTCGGGTGGCCTACGCGGTCACCAGATTTGAATATTTGTGACTAGTTTCTTTGGGGATATCTGAAGGAAAAGGGTTTCAAAAGCCGCCCTCACACCCTACCAAAGTTAGAAGAGCGGATTAGTGATGAAATCAATGCCACACCCCCAGATATGTGTGCAAGAGGTGCTCGAAACTTCAGGGATCGTCTACAATAATGTATTAATGTAACAGCCGCCATCTTGAGGACATTACTTTCAAAACTAAATGAATGTAAAATGATATATAGTATTAATTTAGAAAATAAAAACATTTGTTCTCTATACGTCTAGATTTACTTTTTATTGCTCCTTAAAGCTGCTTAGTCGAACTGTCGCACCCTGTATATGAGCATATCGCTGTCCCATGACTTTTGTCATAATAATGCATGCATGACAGTAAAATGTTGAACTTTAAAACCATAAGACTACGGCAGGTGCTTGCAGGCTGTTGGATAAGGGTACTGGCTGGCCCTAATGAATCAGCACAGGTGGGCTTAACCTTGCCCACAATTGCAATGAGATATAGACAGCAATCGAGCTGACAGCATATCTGTACTTCTTACTCAGTTGCATGTGTGGTACTAGCAGTATATTTCCCGCAAATGATACAGTTCGAGAGAACAAAAAACTAGTTAAAAGTAAGATAAATGGTTTAATAAATTAGCCAAACCCTGAGAAATAGTATTAAGTGCTAATCTAAGTCATGTAGATAAAATGTATGTTACCTGTGATCGACAAACTTCTGGTCATTTCATCTGTAGCAGTACCAAAACGTGATTGATATGAATCACTTTACATTTATGGAATAATACCACTCTCCTCAGATTAAAGCTGTGTGCCGGACCGAGACTCGAACTCAGGACCTTTGCCTTTCGCGAGCAAGTACTCTACCAACTGAGCTACCCAAGCACGACTCACGCCCCCTCATCATAGCTGTACTTCTGCCAGGACCTCGCCTCCTACCTTCCAAAATAAACAGAAGCTATCCTGCGAACCTTGCAGTTTTAATCTGCCAGGAAGATTCATATCAGCGCACACTCCGCTGTAGAGTGAAAATTTCATTCTAGAAACATCCCCCAGGCTATGCTTGTGCCATGTCTCCGCAATATCCTTTGTTTGAGGAGTGCTAGTTCTGCAAGTTTCGCAAGAGGACTTCTGTTAAGTTTGGATGGTAGGAGCCGAGGTACTGGCAGAAGTAAAGCTGTGAGGACGGGGCGTGAGTCGTGCTTCGGTAGCTTAGTTGGTAGAGCACTTGCCCGCGATAGGCAAAGGTTCCGAGTTCGAGTCTCGGTCCGGCATAAAGTTTTAATCTGCCAGGAAGTTTTATATCAGCACACAATCCGCTGTGGAGTGAAAATTTCATTCTTAATACCACTCTCCTTTGCATCCAGATATGTAATGACTTGCAACTCATATGAATTGCAAGAGAATACCACTGCAATCAGAATCTAAATAAATAACATTACGATTCCTCATGTAGACACAAATAAAAGCCCATTACATAGTTAAAACAATAACAAAATTGGGAAATTCAAAATCTGAGGACATTTACGGCTTATTAAATTTTGTGATTAAAAATGTAGTGGACCTCATATCAAGCCCCCTTTGTACACTAATAAACTAGATGTATACTAGTAACCATTTTCTAGAATGTCTAAAAAGAGCAGTTATCATCCTGATTCATAAAGGGTAACATGTTATGGAAAAATAATTATCGTCCAGTTTCACTGGAAGGTATTCTCTCCAAGATAATATAATACTGCATGCAACAGGATATTTTCAGACATTATCTGGAAGCAATATTCTGACTAAATCTCAATATGGTTTTAGGCCCAAGTTATTGATAGTCAAAGCAGTTGAAGACATAATTTCTTTTAAACAAACCTCATTTGAATCAAAGTTATCTACTGAAGCCATTCTACCAGATGTGAGCAAGGCATTTGATTCAGTGAATCTCTACCTCAGAAGTTCCTATCTCAGTGACAGGAAACAAACTGTAGTTTACAACAACCAAAAGCTCCAATACTTTGATGTAACTCGAGGTGTTCCTCAGGGTACCACGCTTGGGTGTTTATTATTTATAATATTTGTGAATCATCTTCAAAACATGCCCTGTAAATCTTTACTTTATGCAAATGACACAACATTCATTAGCTCTGGGAAAGGCATAAACGGATTGAAACTGGAGAAAAAAAGAGTACCTTAACTTGTCCCATACATGGTTCAACGCTAAGAAACTGTCCATCACCTATGAAAAGACAGTGAACATCATTTTCAGTTTATCAAGAAGTGAAAATGAATGCTCAATTGTTAAGTTCCTTGGTGTATACCTTGATTCCAAATTAAACCGGGACATACAGACAGACCATGTATGCATAAAGCTCTTTTGTGTTAACTTTTTTACTGACTAAACTACAGACCTGTGTAACAACACCTCTGTTGTGTAGCTTCTACTATGTCTTCTTTCTCTGCCACCTGCAATGTGGTATCCTTTTGTGGGATAATTCTGTAGGAGCAAGAAAATATTAAGCTGCAAAAAAGGCTATCAGGAATATTTCTGTAGTTAAAAACTCTATAACCTCCTACAGACCAGATTTTAAAGACTTAAAAGTATTGATAATCCTATCACATTTTATATACTGTTGCCTACTAAGGATTAAAGAAAACTTAAACAGCTACATCTTGAAGGAAGCTCTACACCAATATAAAACCAGACAAATGAAACAGATAGATATGCCCACAGCTAGATTAAAGGAAATGCAGTCTAGTTATGAATACCTGGGTATAAAATTATTTAATATTTTACTTCACAGGCACACCATGTCTCACTTAATGACTTTAAAACAAAAACTGAGAAATGGTCGAAAGAAAAGGCTTTTAACAATGTTCCACAATTTCAAAATTGTTCTAAGAATGATCTGAGGAACTAACTTATTTCTAACTGTAAACCATTTTGTATTTACCTTAGTATGTTATTGATTTATTTGATTCTTCTGTATATTATTTTATATGTACACTCAAATTAAGAAATTGTTCTCTAGTGTATATTTTATGTGCCTTGTATTATTATTAGTATGTTTACTATAACTGTATCAACAAAATGTATTTGTGCAATATATGTAAACTCCATATTATGACATTTATTGCATAAAAATGTTCAAAGGTGGATCTAAATAATCTTCATTGCACAAAACACGCTGTAAGAATAATATGTGTTGCTCACCCATGATCATCTTGTAGGTATCTATTTGAGGAGTTGGGTATTCTGACTACTGCTTCACAGTATATTTATTCCTCCAAAAAGTTTGTCGTAAATAATCCACTACAGTTCAAAAGGAACCATGAGGTACATAATTACAATACCAGAAGAAAAAATAACATTTATTACTCCATTTTAAGGTTGTCTTTAGCACAAAAAGGGTTGCACAATGCTGCAACAAAAATATTTGATCACTTATCTAATGCTATAAAATGTCTCACAGACAGAAAGGTAAAATTTGATTTAAAAAACTGAGTAAATTGCTCATTGACAGCTCCTATTCTGTAGAAGAATTTCTATTATTGTAATGTATAAAAAGTAGGGGTATCTATTCTCTTTTTCTTTTTGTAAGGCAGGAAAAACCTTAGAGATGTTCAGAATGTATGCATATGTACAAATCAATTTGCAACATGAATGTAAAATGACTTATTTCATATCGTGATGCTCTATCATGCAAAATGATCTACAGACATGTAACTAATTAACTAACTACAGTTGTGACTTAAACGCTTAGGACATCTGAACCTTGAAAATATGAAGAGACTTCATCATCTTACGGAAGGAATGGACAAAGTAAAGATTTAAAAACCTGCAAATAAATGTTTAACCTTGATAGGGTGTAAAGAAATGTAGTTATCACATATTCAGTCTTGTGTTTCAGTCACACAGCCACTTGAAGTGAAATGAAGTAATATGCTTAGTTCTATAATACCTGTTTCTTTTGATGACAAGAAATATATAGCGACTTTCAGTGATGATTATACTCAGTTCCTAGATCTTATATTCTTCAATCAAAGTTTTAAGTGTTTCATTATTTTAAAGTATACTATACAATGGCTAGTACTCATTTTAACATCAAAATCATCAGATTTAGACGTGACTGGTGGTGAAACATTTCAAATGAATTGATGCAGTGCTTTGAAGTAAAGAGAGTACAGTTCTAGTTTTCCCTATGTTACACACCTCAGCAATTTAGAGTGGTAGAATGACTAAATCATACTAATGCTGAAAATTTTTTTAAAGGACTTCATATTCTCCACTGACTGAAGAATTTATTTATTTCGAACTTGCAATTTCAGCCTTTGGGTCATTTCCAAGTGTTACTGCAAAATATTTTGCCTCAGCACATATCAGACTTTATAACCCTCTGTCATGTATACATGTCATCATCAAAAATAGACCTTTTCACAATGGTAACATCATTTACATAAATTGTTACAAATCAACATTCAAGTAACTTTTTACATGTAAATGGCCCAAAGGCCAAAATTGCAATTGTGAAATAAATAATTTCTATAGTCAATAAAGTACTTGAAAAAATTCTGCATGCCTGTGAACCTTGACCCTGAGAACTTTGTCATTGGAACAGTTCATTGTATGATTACTGGACACAAACTTGGAAAGCAGTTTTGGTCAGAAGCAGAACAGGCAGTTGTTTCTACCATTATCTACAGATTAGATTATTTTAGATTCAGTTTTCATTCATTAGACACAAAAATGAGATGATTCTTGTGGGTGTGGAACAAGTCAGAAGTATAATATAAAAAACCATAAGACATTTCAATATAATATTCATTTACCTGATCATTTCTCAGGAGATTGCCAAAGTATGTGAATACCATATAGTAAACTGGAACTGCTTATATTTGCAGGATTAATACACAGTCAGAATGAAACATAGTTATGCACTTTTAATAAATGTGTGAGACACAAAATACCTAATCCTGACTGTTGTGACCAAGTGTGGCCAAAACTGAAATCTAAAAGAAATTTTTACTTGAGCTTGTCTAACAATGACCGTTCAGATATTCATCTATAGAGAAGAAGGAGTTGTCTATGAAAAAATCTTTCAGACTCTTTTAAACTGTGCTTTATCTGAAAATAAGTTTTTAATGCTTACTGGCAGTTTATTGAAAATGTGAATATTGGACTCCTTTTTGGATCAAGGTAAGTGACTCTAGGTCTTTATGTAGATTGTTCTCTCTCCTGGTACTGATATTATGTATTGAGCCATTGTTTAAAAAAGAGACATATTACATGCACTCAGAAGCAATAGTTAGAATACCCAGTTCCTTGAACAGGATTCTGTTCATGTTCTTGAATTTACACCACAAATGAGTCTTATTACTCGCTTCAGTACTCTAAAAACTTTTGCCTAGTTTGACGAGTTACCCCAGAATATGATTCTGTATGACATTATAGAATGGAGGTAAAAAAAGTGTGTAAGGCTTTTTTAAATTTGTAGTTCTGTGGTATATCCTTCGCATCTGAATTTGTTACCGAGTTGTATTCCCACCAATGTAAAAGTCAACCTTATGACTGTATTTGGCACTACACACTGAAGTTCAAATACCTAGGGGGGGGGGGGGGGGGCTCCATGTGCTATGGTACGAAAATATATATATTTGTTATAGTCAACACTCAGCTTAATTGAGTGGCTCAGGGATGTGGCTGGTCTCAGTTGTTGGCTACGTTTTACGTCGTAGGGTGCCAGCTCACAATTGTTGTAAACCCAGTTTCTAAGCTGAAATAAAATATAACAAAACAATGCAGGCAGGTATTGTGGTGATTTGTAATTTGAACAAGTAGTTTATTTTTCTTCGATATACTTAATAAACACATAAAATTCAGTCTGAGGGAATTTTACGTAAGGGTGGCCGTTATTAACTGATGTTACAATAGTTCAGTATAAAATTCATATGTCCCAGTCACGGCACTCGACACACTGTTCACAATTCACAAAATACACTCTTGTCTGCTGTCCTATGCCACTATGTTGTACTCCACTTGATCGCTTTCGAAAGTCATTACATACATACTTGCCCCCGAATGTGGCTACCTACCCACTACCCCCAGATGCTTGGCATGTCCGGCTCTTAGCGTCGTTCAGAACGAACTCCCCAAAGATGGCCGCCCTATCCACCCTCAAAACGACTGCATAACTTAAAAACAACGTTTTTACAAAAATTACGAATATTATAAAACTAAACACAAAAAACATATATGAGATATTGAAAAAATATGGAAATTTTGCGGGCAATAACAATTTAAAGTCAAATTTTCTGTATCTGCCGCCATTTTTTCACAAATAATGTTCTTGTGGCATGATATTGCTTTTCCCGGATTTTTGATATTTAACATAAATAAACAAATAAAAATACATACTTAATTACTCATCCACCTCTGTAAACTTTAGAATGTTACCGCTACTTTCGTTTCTTTAAATTTATTTATTGCCAAAACCACAGTTTCTCTCTATCAAGTACCATATCCCGACCTCTCATTAAAAATGGTACAGATTCTGCTATATCGGCTATGACTGCTTGGTGCAGCTGTACTAGCCGCATCCGTAGACACTTTGTTCATATTAATCGGCCAAAGCATTGCCTAAATTGCATTGAACTTTCATAAATTTATAATTTTTAAGAGAACAATAACTTTAAAATTATTACATATTTTTGTGGCACGTCTAGATAATTCAGTTTGACATACTTTTCTGTCCATGAGTGCCAAGTTGCACCTCCGTGTCACTCTTAGTTCTGTTTTTATCAACTTTTCTCTGGCATATAAATTTCTCCAGACCTGCAAACACGGCCATCTGCACCCCAGTGTAGCAACTGCTCAGGTTTCTCCAAGGCCGTGTAATGCAGCCGCTCGCCACAGCCCCGTAGCAACTGCCAGCCACGTGCTCTGCGGCGCGAAACTGCCGCTCTAATCTCACCCCACAGCTTGGACTCTCACAACCTCTTTGATCTGCATGTCTTCATGTGTTATACACATAATGGAAGGAAATCTGTTACAGGTTCTGAACTGCACATAATGGGTCTCTTCAAAGCTTAATGACAGTGAATTAGCTTTAAACCTTTTATTAACATCAGTGAAAGTTTGATTATCAGACATCTCTAATTCTGTACTTGATTTGATGTTTACTGCAATGTTTGTAACATATGCAAATAAAACAAACTTAGCATCTGGCAGTGTAACAGACATGAGGTCATAAATGTACAAAAGGAAAAGTAACTGACTCAAGATGTAACCTTAAGGAACACCACACGCAGTTAATTCCCAATCAGATGAAGGTTGATTGCTTACTCCACAGGTATTTCACAACGACACCCTTTGTTTACTGTTAGTTAGTTAGTTATGTAAGACTTGAATAATTTTGTAGTGCTGCTGGTGACACCATAATATTCTACTTTAGTTAAGAGAACACTGTGATTCACACAGTGAAAGGCTTTTGACAGGTCATAAAAAATGCTGGTAGTGAACAGTTTGTTATCTAATGAAATACATTCTCACTGTATGTGTAAATAGTCTTCTCTCTATCGGAACTCTTACGGAACCCAAACTGTGACTTATATGATATATTATTTGCAGTTAGATGTTTGAAAAGATGCTTGAACACAATCTTTTAAATTTTATAAAAAAAATTGCAAAACTGAAATCGGTCAATAGTTTGATGATATCTCTTTACCCTCTTCTTGTAAAGAAGCTTAACTTCAGCATATTTTAGCCTGTCTGCCAGTGCTCCACTGATAAGAGATTGATTACACAAATAACTTATGATGATGATATTTGGTTTGTGGGGAGTTCAACTGTGCATCTATCAGTGGCTGTACAAATTCCCAATCTTTACACAGTCCATTCTCGTCACTTTCCCAGATGATGATCAAATGATGAGGCTAACAAAAACGTACAGTTCCCATGTGACCTGGCCAGGAATCGAACATGGGGCCCATGATACAGAGGCAGCAATGCTACCCATTAGACCACGAGCTTCGGACAAATAACTTAGGACAGAACTCAACTCACATGAGCACTCTTTGATTAACTTTGTTGATATGTTACTATAACCACTGGAATACATTGATTTCGAGGATTTTATGATGGCTGCTACTTCTCTGAGAGACATGAGTGTCACTTTCATTCTACTGAAGTTCTTTGTATAGACTGATCTAAGATAATCCATTGCACTGTTTACTTTATCTGATAACTCCAAGCTGTCAGCAACAGAAGCAAAGTATTTGTTTAAGAGACTTGCAACACTACACGCACTTCTTATCTCATTTATTTTTAGAGCTATCTGTTCCTCTTCCTTTTTGGTCCCACCTGTCTCTGTCTTCATTATACACCATTTAGTTTTTATTTTGTTGCCTGATATCACTATGTTTGTCTCATAATAAAGCTGCTTCAATTTCTGCATTATTTGCTTTGATATTTTGCAGTATTCTCTGTAATGCATTACAGTGGTTACATCAGAGATGTTTCTAGACAGTATATACAATATCCTTTGTGTTCCACATAATATTTTTATTCATTATGTAATCCATAGTTTATTCTTGGACTTCTGTTTGATTTGATTACCATTAGAGGAAAATAATTTTCAAAAGAGAAGTAGCTTTATTAATGAATGCCTTGTATTTTCCTTTTGAGTCAGAAGTGTTTTAAACATCTCTCCAATTCAGGCCTATGAGCACTCTTCTGAAATTCTCAATTTTTTACTGATTTATTCCCCTCCAGTACACAGATTTAATGGATTTGATATCCTGACAAGTTTCAGCATTTAATATAAAATCCTACATATCATGGTCAGATAGCCCATTTCCTATTGGTTTTGTGATACGACTTTTTTCAACAGCAGACTCATGTGTGGGAGAAAACTGTGCCCGTGCACGCAGTTTCAATCGTTCTGTGAGCTCAAGAATGGCTGTGGCACCATCCATGAGCATTTAGCAATGGTGCGAGCATATTTCTCATGCTTGCAAGCCATCTGATGAACGGGGCACTATTCGCCTTGCTATGCTGCACGAAATGCAGCCCAGGCATATCCAATAAGCCATGACGAGCCATGTCAGCAAACTCTGCAAACTCTCAAATAAATCAAAGCATTTGTAGTTACGAGGACACAGTAGGAATTAAACTGAATGACAAAGTTACTTATTGCAATAACTGTTTGCAGACAAAGATTTCCAATAAACCCACATTCTTTCCTTCTTTTTATTGTGATATGGGACAACAGAGGTTCCAAATTTTTTATGAAGAGGTAAAGTTTCCTGGAGGTGCTCTGTCTATACTCACTATTATAAATGACTTATTATGGAATACTACTTCTGTTGCACAAGCTTCTAAGTGCTGCTCTGAACAAAATTTATTAAAGTCAACATTCTTGAAATTAAAACAGTTTCTGACAAATGTGGCAACTCCTCCTCCATATTTTCTCTACAGAAGTAAGAAGTTAACTTGAATCCTGTAACATTTAGCATACCTATACTAGTGGTCAAATGCTGTTTGGAGAGGCAGATTTTATCAGGTGATTTGCTCAACTCTAATTCTTCAACTCAAATAAGCAACTCATTAAGCTTATCCCTTAGTACTGAGACATTATGATTCAATGAGGGTAACTAATTCTGTGCAGTGGCAGAATTACAACTAGATGAACCTAATTTTTCTGTAACTTTTTGAATAGCTCAGTTTTCAATCAATCAGGGGCTGTTTGCATGAATTGTGTACATTAGATTACATTAGATTAGATTTACTTTCATTCCAACTGATCCCTAGTGAGGAGGTCCTCCAGGATGTGGAACATGTTAGAAAAACCACAATACATAACAAATATTTACAACTAAAACAAATAAGCTAATGGACCATTCCACAGGTCCCAAGTGAAATGATCGTCATTTTTTAATGAACACTATATGAAAGAGTCATTTTACAAATACTAATGCACTTAATTAAAAATAAAAAGGGTTTTTATTTATTTATAAGGTAATAAACATGTAATAGAACTACTATAATACTTATTTACAATGAACACATTATTGCACTGAAATGGTGCAGAAGTTAGATTGTACTTACACGCACACACAAACAAATTTTCAATGAACACATTACTGCACTGATGTTGTGCCGACGTTATATTGTACTTATATACAAATCAGTTGGTTTTACTGAGAAATTCATCAATGGAGTAGAAGGAGTTGGCCAACAATAAATCCTTTAGGCATCTCTTAATTTGAATTTCATTGGTTGATAAGCTTTTTATGGCTGCTGGCAAGTTATTGAAAATGTGTGTTCCTGAATAATGCACACCTTTTTGTACAAGACTAAGTGACTTTAAATCGTTGTGAAGATTATTCTTATTTCTAGTATTGATTCCATGAATTGAGCTGGTTGGTTTGAAAAAGTAATATATTTTTAATGACAACTTTCATTAAGGAATAAATATATTGGGAAGCAGTAGTTAGTATCCCTAGCTCCCTAAACAGGCTTCTGCAAGATGTTCTTGAGTTCACACCACATATAACTCTTACTGCACGTTTTTGTGCCCGGAAAACTTTAGCTTGGCTTGATCAATTACCCCAAAAAATAATCCCATATGACATTATGGAATGAAAGTTAGCATAGTATGCCAGCTTTTTCATTTTTATATCCCCTATGTCTGACAAAATTCGCATTGCAAACAGAGATTTGTTAAGACGCTTCAGCAGTTCTGTGGTGTGCTCTTCCCAGTTGAATTTATTATCAAGCTGCAATCCCAAGAATTTAACACTGTCCACTTCTTCTATCTTCTTGTCATCGTATGTTAGACATATACTCGTGGGACGCACCTTACAAGTTCTGAACTGCATGTAGTGTGTTTTTTCAACGTATATTGACAAAGAATTGGCTAGGAACCAGTGATTAATGTCCACAAATATTTTTTTGGCTGATCTTTCTAAGACTACACTTGATTTGCTATTTATTGCAATGTTTGTATCATCGGCAAACAAAACGAACTTGGCATCTGGAAATGTTACTGATGAAAGGTCATTGACATAAACAAGAAAAAGTAAGGGCCCCAAAATGGAACCTTGTGGGTCCCCACATGTAATTAGTTCCCAGTTGGATGATGCCTGATAGCTTGATACATGTCTCTTTCCTAATAACACCCTTTGTTTCCTTCCAGAGATACAAGATTTGAACCATTTTGCAGCATTTCCTGTTACACTATAATATTCTAATTTACTTAAAAGGATATTGTGATTTACACAGTCAAATGCCTTTGACAGATCACAAAATATACCAGTTGCCTGCAATTTTTGTCTAATGAATTAAGCACATTTTCACTGTAAGTGTAGATAGCCTTCTCAATATCAGAACCTTTTAGAAACCCAAACTGTGACTTTGACAGTATGTTATTTGAGATAAGATGGTTATAAAGCCGACTGTATATTACTTTTTCGAAAATTTTTGAGAATGCCGTCAACAGTGAAATTGGGCGGAAATTTGATGCTATTTCCTAATCTCCCTTCTTAAACAGTGGCTCAACTTCAGCAAATTTCGGCCATTCAGGAAATATTCCACTGATAAACGACTGATTACACAGATAGCTTAATATGTTACTTAGTTCAGAATCACATTCTTTAATTAACTTTGTTGATATTTTATCATACCCACTAGATGTTTTTGATTTTAAAGATTTTATGATGGACATTATTTCTGTTGGGGTAGTAAGGGTCATATTCATATTATGGAAGTTACTTGAAATGTCTAGTCTGAGGTATTCCATAGCAGCATCTACCGAACCTGACAACCCCATATTTTCAGTAACAGTTATAAAATGTTTATTAAAAAGTTCTGCAACACTATACACATCTGTCACGAATGTATCATTTACTCTTAATGCAATTTGTTCCTCTTCATGTCTGGTTCTACCGGTGTCCTGCTTCACTATAGCCCATATTGTCTTTATTTTGTTATCTGATATGACTATCTTTTCCTTGTAATATATTTGCTGTGACATTCGCATTACAGTCTTTAATAATTTGCAGTATTTCTTATAATGTGCTATAGCATCAACATTGGAAATGTTTCGGATTGACAGATACAGTTTTCCTTTTGTTTTACAAGATACCCCTATTCCTCGAGAAATCCATGGCTTCTTTGTATACTTTGCTCTAACCTTGGTACGTTATGGGGGAAAGCAGTGTTCGAATAAGGTAAGCACTTTATTAGCAAAAGTGTTATATTTTTCATTCATGCCATGAGCACTGTAAACATTAGTCCAGTTAATGTCTCTGAGGAGTGTCCTAAAATAATCAATTTTTGGCTTACTGATTACCCTCTTGAGCTCAGATTTAACAGATTTTATATTCTGTTCAGTATTAACATTTAACAGAAGGAACTGCATGTTATGGTCTGAGAGGCCATTGACTATTGGTTTTGTAATATAATTTTGTTCATTGGCCTTTTCTATAAAGATATTATCAATGGCTGTTTGTGAGCAAGTGGCTATCCTAGTGGGGAACTTTACAGTGGGAATTAAGTTGAATGATAGTGTTACTAACTCAAATAAGTTCTCATTGGGAGAGTCTTTAAGGAAATCTACATTGAAATCACCAGCAACCACTATTTCTTTGTTTTTGGTAGTTAAATGGGCCAGTACAGCTTCAAGGTGGTTTACAAACAGATTAAAGTTACCTGCAGGTGCTCGATATACACTTAATATTATGAAGGATTTTTTGTGAAATTCTAATTCTGTTGCACATGGCTCCATATACAGTTCTAGGCAAAATTTATGAACGTCTATGTTCTTAAATTTGCTTTCTGATTGCTAGTTTTATCAACATGAATTTCATTGTCAATCTGTTTCTTGAACATCTTCTGGTTCTGCCCTCCCTACCTTAAAAAAACTCTGTTTTGTCACTTGTAGCCACTGGTACTTTACCATGAGTGACAATGCCCCCACCACCAATCCCTCTTAAGTTATCCCACTGAGGTGAAGCTCGAGCCTAGTGTAGTCCCACCTACTGATAGAGTCAACAGCAACCACAGTGATGTGAGACCCCATACCTGATCCAAGTAGCCATTCCAGCTTTAAGTTAACTCTCCTAAAAGAATAGATTAAATGAGGTGAGTTATGGCCGCACAGAACAAAATGCAAGCCCAACACCAGTAAATCTTGTTGCTGAAGCTATCTTTACCAGGTCACCCTCAGCTGAATAATTAGGGTCCCTGTCTATGCCGTTGCCTGCCCCACCCACTGTTACCATGGTGTCCTCCTTTGTGCAGTCTTTGCAAAGTGAACCTGCATCCCCTATCACCTGTCCTGGACTTGCACTAGGTTTAAAAAACATGTGACCTGGTAACCTGACCCTAGTTCATCCTGCAACAGTTGGCCAATACCTCTACCATGTGAACTACCTAACAATAAAACTTTCTTCTTCTCCACAACTTTTTCTGACTTCTTACTTTTCAAACACTTTTTGAAACTGTTATGTCCTGTCTACTTCTACATCCTCTTGCACACATTAACAGCAAAACCCTCTAAGAAAGTCATATCCCTATTTCTATTCCTACTCGTTTCCTGCTTCAGCTTCAGGTGGATAAATTCGAGCAGTGCTATGGTACGGAGGGTAGCTGAATCTGAAGAAATTATGTGTGTTTGGGTGTGATGCATACTTGCACATTCCATAACAAGTAAGTCTGGCACCAGGTCATTAAAATGTTTCATGACAGTATATTGTACAAATGGTTACAGATTATGGTGTCCCGAACAACACAAGATTGCAGTTTGTAAAAAATGTAATTTTTCAAGAAAGTAGTGAGTACTGGATCCCGAAGGAGACTGTTTAAATGGGCAAGGTAACACAGAACAGAACAGAAGACAAGGACACAAGAATGAATTTAACTTTGCGGAAACTGAATAAACTGTTGAAGGTAAATCAGTGTCCATGACTTTAGAAGAAGTGAAGGAAGCAGATGAGTGTAGGGTAATGTCGACAGTAACAAAAATAGTATGGTTTGTTATGAATAGTAAGGTAGGGCAGAGGGTGAGTCACTGTGATCATTTCAGTGATAGCGTTGTTCTCAGCGGAATCAATAGAAAAACAACATAGATAACAATAATTCATGTATATATGCTGATGCTGCATGGAGAAGATGAAGAGGCAGAGAAAGTGTATGAGGATACTGAAGGTGTATTTCAGTGCATAAAGGGTGATAAAAATCGAATAGTCATGGTGGATTGGAATGCAGTTGTAGGGGATGGAGTAGAAGAAAGGGTTACAGGAGAATGTGGACTTGGTAGCAGGAGTGAGAGGAGAGAATGGCTAATTGAGTTCTGCAATAAATATCAAATGTAACAGGGAATACTCTGTTCAAGAATCAGAAGAGGAGGAGATATACTTGGAAAATGCCAGTAGTTTGATTACATCATAGGCAGGCAGAGATTCTGAAATCAGGTATTGGATTGTAAGGCATACCCATCACCAGATACAGACTCATATCACAAATTAGTAGTAATGAAAAGCAGGCTGAAGTTTAAGAGACTAGTTAGGAAGCATCAATGTGCAAAGAAGTGCGATACAGAAGCACTAATGAATGAAGAGATAAGCTTGAAGTTCTCTGAGGCTATAGATGCTGTGATAAGCGTTACTCAGGAGGCTGCTAAGTTGAAGAGGAATCGACATCTCTAAAAAGAGCAATCACAGAAGTTGGAAAGAAAAATGTAGGCAGAAGGAAGGTAACTGTGAAAGAAAACATAGGTCATAGAAAAGCACAAAAACGTTTTGGGAAATTTAGAAATACAGAAATACAGGTCACTTAGAAATGAAATACATAGGAAGTGCAAGGAAGCTAAGGCAAAATGGCTACAAGAAAAATGTGAAAAATCAAAAAAGAAATGATTGTCAGAAGGACAGGCTCAGCATACAGAAAATTCAAAACAACCTTTGGTGAAAGTAAAACCAAGCGCAGAAGTATTAAAGTGCATGTGGAATTCCACTGTTGAATGCAGGTAGGAAATTAAGGAGATGGGACTTGGATAAGTTGAAAGAACCAGAAGTTGTTGAGTGTTTCAGAGGGAGCCTCAGGCATCTATTAACTAGAACAGGGGAAAGGAATAGAATAGAAGAAAAATGGGTAGCTTTGAAAGATCAAATATTGAAGGCAGCAGACGATCAAATAGATAAAAAGGCTAGGCCTAATATAAATCCTTGGATAACATAGGAGATATTGGATTTAATTGATGGAAGGAAAAAATATAAAAATGAAGCAGATGAAAGTGAATACAAACGTCTAAAAACTGAGATGAAGAGGATGTGCGAAATTGCAAAGGAGGAATGGCTAGAGGACAAATGTAAGGATTTAGAAGCATATTTCACTAAGGAAAAGGTAGGTACTGTCTACAGGAAAATGAAAGAGATCTTTGGAGAAAAGTGAAGCAGTCGCATTATTATCAAGAGCTCAAATGGAAAATCAGTCCTAAGCAAAGAAGGGAAAGCAGAAAGGTGGAAGGAGTATATAGAGGGTCTATACGAGGGAGATGTACATGAAGGCAGTGTGACAAAAATAGAAAAGAACACTGATGAGGATGAGATGGTAGCACTGAAAGACCTAAGTCAAAACATTGACCCAGGAGTAGACGACATTCTATCAGAACTAGCTGTATGAGAGATGTGAAATGCCCTCAAATGTCAAGAAGAATGTAATAGGCCTAATGCCAATTTCAAAGAAAGCAGTTGCTGACAGGTGTGAATATTGCTGAACTATCAGATTAATAAGTCATGGTTGCAAACCAGCGACAGGAATTCTTTACAGAAGAATGGAAGAAGTGGTAGGAGCCAACCTTGGTAATATCAGTTAGGATTTCAGAGAAATGTAGGGACATGCGAGGCAATACTGACCCTATTACTTCCTTTATAAGGCAGGTTAAGGGAAGGCAAACCTACGTTTACAGTATTTGCAGACGTACAGAAATCTTTTGACAGTTTTGAATGGCACACTCTCTTTAAAATTCTAAGGGCAGTTGGGGTAAAATACAAGGAGTGAAAGGCTGATTACAAATTATAATGTAAAGGAAACCAAATAAAATTTGGGAGTACGAAATAAAGTTCAGGGAGAAGAAATAAAAACTTTGCGGTTTCCCAATGACACTGTAATTCTCTCAGTGGCGGCAAAGGACTTGGAAGAAAAATTGAAAGGAATAGACAGTGTCTTCAAAGGAGAGTATAAGATGAACATCAACAAAAGCAAAACAAGGATATTGAAATGTAGTCGAATTTAATCATGTGATACCGAGGGACTTTATTTATTTACACACCAAGTTCCATAGAATTGAGGAGCTGGTCTCCAAGGCCATGGAATGTGTTAGTACATGAAATTACAACATAAAAGTAATAACAGATGAAAATAAAATGTTTATGAACCCATAAAAAGTCGAGCCATAAGTTTCAGTAAACGCAGTCTGCTATATGACATAAGAATCAGCTTGCTTTCTCAAGGAACATCTCAACAGAATAGAAGAAGTGACCCATGAGGAAACTCTTCGGTTTCGATTTGAAAGCGCGTGGATTACTGCTAAGATTTTGGAATTCTTGTGGTAACTTATTGAAAATGGCTGCAGCAGTATATTGTACGCCTTTCTGCACAAGAGTTGAGGAAGTCCGATCCAAATGCAGGTTGAATTTCTGCCAAGCATTAACTGAGTGGAAGCTGCATATTTTTGGGAATAAGCTGATATTGCTAACAAGAAATGACGGTAAAGAATATATACTGAGAGGCTAATGTCAAAATACCCAGACTAGTGAAACAGGGGCCGAAAAGAGGTTCGTGAAGTAACACCATGTATTGCCCAAACCGCCCATTTCTGAGCCAAAAATTTCCTTTTAGAATGGGAAGAGTTAGCCCAAAATGTAATTCCATTCGATATAAGAGAATGAAAATAAGCAAAGTAGACTAATTTTCGTGTCAAACGATCACTTACTTCAGATACCGTTCGAATAGTAAAAATGGCAGCATGAAGTCTCTGAACAAGATCCTGAATGTGGGCTTACCACGACAGTTTACTATCCATCTGAACACCTAGAAATTTGAACTGCTCAGTTTCACCAATCAAATGCCCATTCTCTGAAACTGAAACGTTGGGTTTTGTTGAATTGTGTGTTAGAAACTATAAAAACTGACTCTTACTGTGATTTAGCGTTAGTTTATTTTCTGCAAGGGCATATCATTTATATAAATAAGAAACAGGAGTGGCCCCAACACTGATCCCTGGGGCACCCCCATTTGACCGTACCCCACTCAGACCTCACATCACAGCCATTCTCAACGCTGTGAATAATGACCTTTTCCTTTCTGTTGTTAAAGTAAGAGATGAACCAATTGTGAGTTACTCCCTGTATTCTGTAATGGTCCAACTTCTGGAGCAATATTTTGTGGTCAACACAATCAAACACCTTAGTTAAATAAAAAAATATGACTAGCGCTCGAAACCTTTTATTTAACCCATTTAGTACCTTACAGAGAAACGACTTCTAAAGCCGAACTGTGCGTCTGATAGCAAATTATGTGATATAAATCGATAAATTATACTTACATACACAGTCTTTTGAAAAACTTTAGCAAACTCTGATGGCATAGAAATGGGGCTAAAATTGTCTACATTATCCTTTTCTCCCCATTTATATAGCGGCTTTACTACTGAGTACTTTAAACGTTCTGGAAACTGGCCATTCCTAAAGGAAAAATTACAAAAAAACTAAGTACAGGGCTAGCATGTGCAGCACAGTACTTAAATATTCTGCTAGGCACTCCATGAGATCCATGAGAGGCCTTAGTATTCAGTGATTTAATTATTGACTCTCCCCCTTATCAGTATCACAGATGAGTATTTCAGACATCGGTCTCAGAAAGGCATTTTCCTAGAGAGTTATATCATTCCCTGTAGAAACTAAATGTTTATTTAGTTCACCAGCAATGTTCAGAAAATGATTGTTAAATACTGTACATATACCTGATTTATCAGTGAGGCAAATATTTTTACTACGAACTGACTTTATATCGTTGACCTTGTGTTGCTGACCAGACACTTCCTTCACAACTGACCATATGGTTTTAATTTTATCCAGTGAAATAGCTATTCTATTTGCACACCACACACTCTTTGCCTTTACAATAAAGTTTTTAAGAACCTTATAATATGGTTTGTAATGGGCAGCTGTAGCTTGATTGCAACTGCTTCTAACATTTTGATATAATTCTGACTTTGTTTTACATGATATCCTTATCCCACTAGTCGGCCACCCAAGCTGCCTTTTACTGCTAGTACCCCATATAGGACGTTCTAATAGGAAGCAACTCTCAGAGAGCGTGAAAAAGCATTATATTTGTCATCTATGTTATCGGCACTACAAACATCCTGACACTCTTGTTCCTTGACGTGTTTTAAAAGACTCTATTGCCGCTGGATTAACTTTCCTACGCAGTTTGTAATTATATGTGACATTTGTTTGAGTACAAAAGCCTTTTAGTGTTAAAATATGTGCATCATGGTCTGAAAGGCCATTCACTCATTTACTAACAGAATGCCCATCTAGTAATGAAGAATGAATAAAAATATTGTCTATGGCTGTGCTACTGTTCACCTGCACCCTAGCTGGAAAAAACACAATCTGCGTCAGGTCGTATGAATTTAGGAGATCTACCAACATCCTTTTTCTTGCACAATCATATACAAAATTAATATTGAAGTCACCGCATATAACTAACTTCTGGCACTTTCTATAAAGTGAATCAAGAAACCTCTGTAGCTTGAGCAGAAATGCTGTGAAGTCAGAGTTAGGGACCTATAAAGAACAAAAATTAGTACTTTAGTTTCATTAAATTCCACTGCCCCTGCAGAACATTCAAATATCTGTTCAATGCAGTGCCGTGATACGTCTATGGATTCAAATGGAATATTATTTTTTTATCTAGATGGCTACTCCGCCACCCTGCAAGGAACTCTTGGAAAAACAGCCAGCTAATCTGTATCCTAGTAAAGGAAGCCTTTGAACTTCAAATTATTTAAGTGGTGCTCTGACACACCAATAATTTCAGAGTCAACATATATAAGCAGTTCGTTAACTTTATCTCTAATACCTCTTACATTTTCATGAAATATGTTAATTCCTTCTCTACTTGGAAACATGATGTTCTCTGAAGGTGATTTCTTAGTTAGAAGGACTTCCTTTAAACAGAGATATCTGTCAGCTGACATCAGTCTAAAACAGGTGCAGTTCTAACACCAACTACTACAGTAATTTCTCCACGAGTGATCCCATCACCCCCCCTCCCCCCCCCCCACTACATTGTCAGCTATAAGATTTGCCAGCCTCCCCTTCTCATACCTATTGATGTGCAGGACATTCCTAGTGGAACCAGATCTACTGAAAGACTCAACTGGCACCACTGCAATGTGGTCCACGCCCTCTGCCATCAGTGCCTTCTCCAGTCCCATGTTAGTGCGCCTAACAGCCACATTAAGATGAGGCTGAGCATGACTGAAACAGTTGCACAAAATGGACATTAGTGCCACCAGTGTGAGTAGCTATCTTTAGCAGGTCACTACCTACATAATATCCCCCATCCCTATCAGGACTACTCCCTGTTGCACACACTATCGCTACCTGATCCTCCTTCGTAAAATTCTATTTATTTATTTAGTCCTTCAAATCCTATATGTATAGAATATATACAGGGATATTGGACGTGGTTAGGTATTTACAAGATAAAATACAGTTTGTATTGCAATCCTAAGGACTAGATATTGAAATAATTTAGCAAATATTCATACATACAACAATCATTACAGGCAACATACAAAGTAGAATATTAATAATGCATCTTTATTTTTGTTGTTTGGCCTTTATATATTCTGTCGGACTGTAAGAGCAATGATCAATTAAATATACCTTTACTTCAGCCTTAAAACTACAGAGTTAACTTATTGATTTAATATGGTTAGGTAGAATATTGAAAATCTTTACCCCAGTATGTAGTGTGCCTTTTTGGCACAATGATGTTCTCACCTGTTTCATATGAAGGTCAGATTTTTGCCTTGTATTGTGTGCATGTATATCTTCACTTTTAATAAGATATCTGGTTGTCTATCAATATATTGTTTAGTGAAAACTGATGTTATAAAAATGCAAGGAAGAGGAAGAACTGACAGTTTTTTGAATTCCTACATAACGTCCCTATGCTGTCAGTCACGTGAGCCTACCCTGCACTAGGCTTCACAATACTGGTGATCTGATACTCACTCCCCAACACTTCTTGCAACTGCTGGCCCACACTTCTTCTATGTGAACTACCTAGCAGTAGTACCTTCTTCTTTCTTTTAGACTTTGCGACTGACTTAGGCCTCCTAACTGCTAGGGACTACTGCATCTTTCCTGTGCCTACAGCTACAAGAGGCTCCTCACCACTCAACTCCGACAGTTGGTCAAATTTATTATTTATACGCAAAGTACAACTGTCGGAATATCTCGCCTCCTCCTAGCTGCCTTCTTGCCAACTGCAAGTTCCCATCCCTCAGCACCCTTCATCCGCCTCAACCTATCTAGTTCCTCCTTTGCGTATTCTAACTGCACCTGAAGGGCACAGATCCTACACTCTTGCTTCAAGTAGTAGATGAGTTTTGCTGTTTGGGTAGCAAAGTAACTAATGATAGTTGAAGTAGCGAGGATGTAAACTGTAGCCTGCCAATGGCAAAAAAAGCGTTTCTGAAGAAGAAAAGTTTGTTAACGCTGAATATAGATTTAAGTGTCAGGAAGCTACTTCTGAAAGTATTTGTATGAACTACGACCATATATGGAAATAGATGATGGACTATAAATAGTTATACAAGCAGAAAATAGAAGTTTTTGAAATGTGGTAACACAGAAAAATACTGAGAATTAGATGGATAAATGATGTAACCAATGAGGAAGTGTTGAATAGAACTGGGGAGAAAAGAAATTAGTGGCACAACCTGACCAGAAGAAGGGATCGTTGACAGGACACATCCTGAGGCATTAAGGGATCATCAATTTAGTACCGGAGGGAAGTGTGGGGGGTAAAAGTCATAGAGGAAGACCAAGAGATGAATACAGTAAACAGATTCAAAAGGATGTAGGTTGCAGTAAGTACTGGGAGATGAAGAAGCTTGCACTGGATAGAATACCGTGGAGAGCTGCATGAAACCAGTCTTCGGACTGATGACCATAACAACAATACTAAATGCAGAGGAGAGAATGGACAGGTTGAAAGAGTACACTGAAGGCTTCTGTGAGGGGGAGGACTTATCTGATGATGTGATCAAAGAACAAATAGGAGTTGATATGGTATCCAATATTAGAATCAGAATTTAAAAGAGCTTTGGAAAACTTAAAATCAAATAAGGCAGAAGGGATAGATGACGTTACATTGGAATTTCTGAAATCAGTGGTGCAAGTAGTAATAAAACAATTATTCACATTGTCATGTAGAATATATGAGAGTGACGATGTACCATCAGACTTAAGGGAATAACATCATCAACACAATTCCGAAGACCACAAGAACTGGCAAGTGTGAGAATCATCACACAACTAGCTTAACAGCTCATGCATGCAGGTTGCTGTCAAAGATAATATACGGAAGAATCAAAAAGATAACTGAGGATCTGCTAGATGATGATCAGTTTGGCTTTGGAAAAAGTAAAGGTACCAGAGAGGACATTCTCACATTGTAGTTAATAATGGAAAAAAGGCTAAAGAATAATCAAGACACATTATAGGACATGTTGACTCAGGAAAAGTGTTCAACAATGTAAAATGGTGGGAGAATTTCGATATTCAGAGAAAAATAGAGGTAATGTATAGGGAAAGACTGGTAATATACAACATGTACAAGAACCAGAAGGGAACCATAGAGGTGCAATACAGGGATTTAGTCTCTCACCCCTAGCATTCAAGCAATAACTGGAAGAAGCAATGATGAAAATAAAAGAAAGATCCAAAACTGGGATTAAAATTCAAGGCAAAAGTGTAACAGTGTTAAGATTCACTGATGACATTGCAATCCTCAGTAAAACCGAAGAAGAATAACAGGATATGTTGAATTGAATGAACAATCTAATAAATACAAAATATAAACTGAGAGTTAACTGAAGAAAGACAAATGTAATGAAATGTAGCAGAAATGAGAAGGAGAAATGTAACATCAGAATTGATGATCACAAAGCAGATGAAATTAAAGAATTTTGCTACCTAGGGAGCAAAATAAGCCATAACAAATGGAGCAAAGAGAACATAAAAAGCAGAGTTGAATTGGGAAAAAAGGACATTTCTGGCTAAGAGAAGTCTATTAGCATCAAATAAAGACTTTCATTTGATGAAAGTTCTTAGAATAAACACGTGGAGCACGGCATTGTATGGTAGTGAGATGTGGATTGTGAGAAAACCTGAAAAGAAGAGAATCAAACTATTTAGATTGTAGTGCTATTGCAGAATACTGAAAATTTGGTGGACTAATAAAGTAAGGAATGAGGAGGTTCACCACAGAATCGGTGAGGGAAGCAATATATGGAAAACACTGAAAAGAAGGAGGGACAAGATGATAGGACATCTGTTAAAACATCAGGGAATAACACCCATGATAATATATGGAGCTGTAGATGTAAAAACTGTAGCGGAAAACACAGGGTTGAATACATACAGCAAATAATTTAGGTTGTAGGTAGCAATTCGTACACTGAGATGAAAGGTTGGCATAGGAAAGGAATTCATTGCAGGCTGCACCAAACCAGTCAGAAAGGTGATTTGGAGGGAAGAAAAAACCTTCAGCTGCTCGACTCACAACAAAGAGAACTTTTCTTAGAGTGGTGAATGAATATTGTTTATGGAAAAAATAGATGCACAAAGCGCATTCCTGCGTGAAGAACTGACTGAAGAAATTTGTGTGGAGGTTCCTCAAGGTATAAAGAGTAAGGAAGGACTTGTATGCAAACTCAAGAAAGTTATGAGCTATATATGGTCTGAAGCAGGGACCAAGAACTTGGAACTCTACATTTGATGATTTTATGAAGGAAATCAGGTTTTCACAATTTGAAATCGATAGATGTCTCTATGTTGAAAGCACTGATGATTATAATACTGATCTGCTATTGTATGCAGACAATATTCTAATTTCTGGGTATGTAAATAGAAAATCACTGATATTAAGACGAAGTTAAAATTAAAATTTCGAGAGCAAGAACACAGAGAACCAAAATTATGCCTTGGAACAAATATACAGAGGATCAATGGCAAAATGTTTAGTGGTTAATGGGTTCATCCTCAAAACTTATCGAAAAGATTCAACATGGAATACTGTAAATCCTGTAAAACAGCAATGGAGGTCAAATGCAGTGAAGATGCTTCTGGTGAGATGTTTGAAAATAAACTGTATAGAGAATTAATAGGTTGTTTGATGTATTTAATGACAACTACAAGTCCAGGCATAACTGCATGAGTTAACTATTTTAGTACACATCAAAATAAACCAACAGAATTCTACAGGAAAGGTCTAGAACGAATTCTTCAGTATATTGAAGGAACACTTCATGTTGATCTGTGATACAAAAAGAGAAGTTCAAATACTCATTTCAATAGGATACATATTCCAGGTTTTTGGAAATAATGTTTCTTGGGCTAAAGGGAGGCAGACATATATTTCACTATCTTCAACAGAAGCAGAACATATTGCTTCAAGAACAGCTACAACAAACATCCTGTGACTGAAGAATATTCTTTAAGAATTTTAAACATTTGTGAAAACTTCAGGTTATGGATCTGTCTGTTACAGAAGTGGGAACATAGATGACTGAAGCGTGTGGGTATTAAACACAATTGCATATATTCAGCTGTATAGCAAAATATGTCTGAATGTTCAACACATTAGCTCTGAGAAAAAAATGGCAGATATTTTAACAAAAGCAACTACAAGTGTACAGTTCAGTAGACCCTGTCTGAAGATGGGATTAGTGAAATTTACAGATAGTTCATTACATTATTAAATAGGGGCAGGGAGTGGGTGTTGAAGTAATGACTAATAATTATGCTTTGACTTTTTTCTCTTTGTTTTCTTTATATGTGCCTTTATTTCTGTTTTCTCCCTTCATGGCTGTATTTGCAATAACTAATAAATTGATATTACTTATCTATAAACCTGGCAATTTCTAGCATTAACAACAACACACATTTCACCTCCATTTGTATTCATACCAGTAATACACAGTTAACTCATTATCAATCCACGATTTATCATTATCGTTTTAGAATGTTCACCAAAGCTACACAGAGGCAGCAAATTCAAAAGTTCCTGTATGGGATATGCAAATAAATAAATAAAATAAAATAAAAAATGACACACGTCAACCATTCCATATCCATGGTTTTAATAATTTCCGCAACACAAAATTAAATCAGGCCTGCATGTAAAAAATATTAAATTTTAGGGCGAATCTTGGTTTTGTTGTGGTATGAATTCTCACATCGTTTTTCACTGATGCGCGGTGTTTGCGTCGCCGCAGACGTTAATATTCACGTGCATCTTCTTCATATTCAGAGATTTAATGAATCCACATCGTAACATCAACAAGCAAATTCGAAATATTAAATGACTGCGAGTAGCTTGACTTTATGGGGATAAAAGGAGGTAGCACACAAAGTTTCACGGTTTGCCGAACTTGCAAGAGACATGGGGTTTGCTACACCTATCCGTCTTATAACGAATATTACTTCTTTTCTTCCTCCGATCATTTACTGAAACAAATGTTGATGCCTTGAACACTATCTTTGCTGTCAAAGTACATTTTAAGTCGTCATTTGTCACTTTGGATTACTTCAGTGTTGTGAAGTTTAATACGTTTTTTGCTTCTTCAAAGGCACAGAAGAGTCAACTGTTCCCAGAAGTGAAATTTTGCACTTCAAAAGAGACATCCCAGCAAGGAGTGTTTTGTAATTACAGTTCTCGTACGGTTTATTTTATAAGCAAATGTACAGCTACAACTTAAAAAATCCAGGTGAGTGAAAAACGTCTTCTGGGTCAGAGAAAGCAGCCATACAAGTTTCTACAGTTCAGGAATAAACTTACAAGACAGACTTTGTGTCACTGAACTAAGAATTATTGTAAAACTTAGCAAATGGCGCATAACTTCTGATTATGTGTGGAACGTGAGAGGCAGACGTAGATAATAAGTTTACACTTCTTTACCATATTACTTAGAAAAAACGACTCAAATCTTCTGATAAGAAAACAAGCAAATTATATATAGGACAATCAAACAGTATTCATAAAATACAGAATAATTGGCTACCTAAATCGTGTATGATTTAATGATATTGTGAAAGACTTCAGATTTACCGCACATGTTCATAAATTAGAACTATTATCAGTTTTGAATGTTTATGGAACATTTGTTCTTTACAATCATATTTTATGATTTTCTGTTGTACTGATTCACTCATTTTCAGATGCTGTTAAGGTACTTTTTGTGACACATTTTACCTGAAAGATTTCTTATTGAAAATTTTTAAGCTAAAAGCAAAAGTAGTAAGATTAAATATTACCTTATTTGAAATATTACATGTGTTTCAGGTGGGTCAAACTCACAAAATCTGGAGTATCCTGTAATGACACATACTCCAGCTACTGTGGATGCTTGGCAGTTACCATATCAACCTAGAGGTGTGACATACTGGAGGCAAGATGCACCAGGAGGATATCTTTTCAGCCCTCAAATAAAGGTCTATAGCTGGCAACAGATTCCACACAGATGGCATTTAGTCAGTCCCGAAGATGAATGTGACAACTGGATGGGAGATGCACGAGGAGGTAATTTTTTCAGTCCACAAGTACAGAATTTTAACTGGCCGCAAGGTGTACATGGAGGGCATCCTGTAAGTTCCGAAGTCAAAGACCAAATCTGGAGTCAAGATGCCAGTGGAACGCATTTTTCCAACCCTCAAGTTCAGGGTTACAGACAGCGATGGATTGGACATGGAAGGCATATTTTCAAGACTGAAGTACAGGATTGTAAATTGCGACAGGATGCACATGGAGGCCATTTTTATGAGGTTCAAGTACGGGTTTTTGGATGGCCACAAGATAGAAGTGGAGGTTATTTTTGCAATGTTCAAGTAAAACGCCATAGCCTGATGTATGATGCACTGGTTCGGGGTTATGGAAGACGAGTGGATTTGGTGAAACATAATAATGAAACAAATTCTCACCCAGTATGTGCTAATTTATGTGCTGCACCTAAAAAGTCAACTAATAGTGCAAGTGTGTCAAATGGCATGTTTAATGATCCTGTGAGGGCACAAACTGAGGTGATGCAACTAAGACCATGTTTGTGTCCAGATGGAAAGTTGAGAATAAGTGGTGGGTTGAAAGTTGTGCAAGCCTTTCGTGATGACTTCCGTTAATTTGTGCTGGGTTGGGAACCAGGTCCTACTTCTGGCGCAAGGAACTATGGGATTATGTGTTGTCCCTTCATCACTTTCTTTGGTAGGATGTCGTGGTAGTATGTCCATTTACATGTTGAAGAAAAGGAAAATACTGTAAAACTATTAAGATGAAATTTTTTCGTTTTCAGTTAGTATTGGAAAAACTGGATAAGGTTCTTTAAATTTGATGCACTGACTATTTTGCAAATGTATTTTTGTACATATCACTATTAGGTGTGCAGTAAGCTAAATATATTTAAAATATTCAGCAAACTTAAATGATATTTTATTCCTTTCTTATTTTAAATATTCCTGTCATGAACCAGTAAAAACAATTTATGATTTATGTTAGACTAGTCTTTAATCAACTTGTTGGTGTTCCTCTGTAACATACCTTTCTTATGTATGTGTATTTCATCCATAGTGGAAATTTAATGAACTGTCAGCTAGATTCACTGTATAGGTCACATACATAGATAAAGCCATATCTTAGATACTACAGAAAAGTAATTCCAGCAGCAAAACAACTGAACAGTGATTTAATTATCAGAAAACGCAACAATAAAACCAAATCAGTTTGGAAGGCCATAAACCATAACAGGCAAATCCAAAGTGACAAAAAACAATCTTATCATAAAAAAGGAAGGACAAGCTGTTGGAGACCATCTATATGTTGCAAATTTCATCAGTGACTGCTACATTAATGCTGCTCAAAATCTTACAAAGAACCTGGGGAACTCAAAAGTTAGTACGGCAATTACACAGATGAAATATAATGTTTTTGTACCCAGTTACCCAGTCAGACGTAAGAAATGCAATTAATAAGCAGAGAAATAAAATGTCCTATGGATGTGATGGTGTTCATGATAAGGTCATAAAACTTAGTACAAACAAAATAATAGCTGAATTAGTTGATATTATTTATAATAATTTAAAAGTGGTGAATTCTCTTCTGCACTTAAAAAATCAATAATAAAGCCACTTTATAAAAACGACACCATACAAAACAGCATACAGCTGGTTTCACTTGTATCTGTACAACAGATATCAAATTGTTGAAACCATGCACTATGGTACAAAATATTACTCAACATATCAGAAAGTCACTTTGGTGTAAACCCAGGGCTCTGCTCTAGGCCCTCTATTCTTCTTAGTTTTTATTAATGTTTTTCCTAACTATCTAACAAGAGCAGAATCAGCACTTTTTGCAGACGATACGAACCTTTTTATCTAGGGACTTAATGAAGCTGACCCACAAGAACAAATAACTTTAACAACGAATGAGGCAGCTGAATGGTTCAGGGATAGTTACTTAATTACAAATAAAAAAAAAACCACTTGGATGAACACAAGAAATAAAGTAAAAAATAATATAAGAGTAGAGATTGGGAAAGGTCTAATATGACAAATTTCTTTCATAAAATTTTTATGTGTATGGCTGGACAATAACTTCAGATGGGAAAAACATGTTGAACTATTGAATAAAAAACTTAGTAAATACTGTTATGTATTAAAAAAACTTAAAGGAACGTGTGATTTTGAAACAGTACTATATGCCTATTACTCTTACATACATAGTAATCTAACATATGGCATTATATTTTGGAAGAATACAGGTTTCACAAAAAGTTGTTTTAAGCTCCAAAAGAGAGCTATTTGTATTTGAAGGGTGTTACCTGCAGAGATCCAGGCAGAGTACTCTTTAAGGAGCTGAAAATTTTGACCTCCCTGCTTCATTCAGCTATGAACCAGTATGTTTTCTCAAGTCAAATCAAGAATTCTCTTCTCTAAACAGCGAAGTACACAACTATCAAACCAGAAACAGGCATGATTCCCATAGAAACATACATTCAAAATCCATGTACCAAAATAGTGTGATGTATCTACCCAAAATAATGTTCAATGCCTTACCAAAAGAAATAAAAAACATAAAAAGTTACATATGTTTAAAAAAGAATTAAAGAGGCTACTATTAGGTCAAAGTTGCTGTAATGTTGATGAATTTCTTTGCTATCCAAACAGATAGTGTTCATCTTTGATTTTTTTGTATAAACCTTCGTTTTTTCAACTTGCATGCAAAAAGAAGACAAAATATGTGAAGTGTAAGTAAGAAAATGTTATTTTCCCTTAATTGTTAAAAATATAAATCATTCTCTCTCTCTCTTTTGACATGACAGTCCAGCTGCTTAGCTGGGTGGTAATGTGCTCGCCTCCCGAGCAAACAGGCCTGGGTTCGATTCCCGACCAGGTTGGAGATTTTGTCCACTGAGGGACTGGGTGTTGTGTCGTCTTCATTATCATTTCATCCTCATCACCAGCACGCAAGTCACCCAAAGTGGCATCAAATGAAATAAGACTTGCACTTGGTGGCCGAACTTCCCCGAATAGGGGCCTCCTGGCCAATGATGCCATACGTTAACTTCCATTTTTTCCACATAACAATTCCTATATGATGAAATGGGTGATTATAATTTGAACTGAATTGAATTTTATTGTTTTGGGACTGAACTTTTTTAAGAACAGAATAGTGTTATACTGAAAGAGTAGAACCTTCCATTAAACTTAATATGAAAGAAAATGATTTGAATGTCTTCTGTTTCATCATTTTAAATGTACGTCTGTCATTTGCATTCGAAGTAGTGACTCTTACACTGAAAATGTTATCATACATGGCTGCTATAGCTTCTAACTAATGGAGACGCAGTTTGTGATTTGGATGTTATATGATATTTGTATACGATATTCAGTGAGATAGTTTTACAATTATAGTACGTTTTCTCAGTGGAAAATATCGCAACATGCTGAAAGCTTGTTGAGGGAGCTTATTTTATTTTTTATTGTTTTATTTTTATACACACATATGGTGATTGGCACTAAGTGTGCTGTACAAGTTGACTCTTTTCTGGGAGTGAAATAATCTGTGGCATTTGGATGAGCATTGGCTAGTACAGAATTGTGCCATCCTTCGTGAGTCTTACCTACAAAAAAAGGGGGGCTTGTGTTTCCTGCACCTTTCTTCCCTTGGCAGCAGCCCTTAAACTTGGCAATTATTGTTTAGGTAAATATGACTGAAGTTTCTGTTTGAAGTTAATTTCATCAACCATTAAATTCTTTACTGCTCTGGGTAGATGCTAATAGAGTTTTATGGTTGAATATCTAATTCATTTCTGTGTAACATTGTGACTGACGAGAGAACATTCTCAAATGTCAATAAACAATTTTGATGAAACTTGTTGGCTGTGTAGAGGGGGCAAAATAGTGACCGAAATTCACTTTTAAGTGGTAAAACACCTCCCTCCCCAAAAAAAGACGATTTGAACTTTTAGGTTTAGAGGGACTACCTTCAAAAAGAAGGTATATAAAAAATGTGTTTCAAATAAAATCTGATGTGTAATTAATATTCTTGAAAACTATGTAATCAATCTTTATAATAATTTGAAATTTATCAAAATACCCCACAATCAATTAATTTTGAAAATGAAAATTTTGTTATGACCTACATTAAAGAAGCTTTCAAGCCACATACGTTGCTTTATAATAAAACTGTTTCCTGAGTCACCATTTTTGCAAAATAAGCTGTACGCAGGGTGCTGTCAGAGTATTTACAGCACACTGAACTAAAATATCTAAACATTCATTATTATTCTCATTATTTATTTTACTTACATTTGTTTTATTTTTTAAATTGTCATTTTACATTCATAGTTCTGTTGTTTTTTAGTTTACTGTTTCACACACATATATTTTGTTAATTGAAAGTAATAAATAACTCATTATTATGATGGAAAATAATTGAAATAATGATAACCTGTAAGGATATGCTTAAAACTAACGTTCTAAATAACATACAAGTAAAATGAACGAAATTTATTTATGTAATATACAGGATGTAGCAGACAATATAAAACCAAATCAGCAGGATTTCCAATTGGCATGGGTGATCCTCTAAACATGCTGATTTGTATTAGACGTATTTTAGTACATTGGCAACCTTTGGAAAAGAGAATTTTATTGCGTGCTAATGACTGCAGCTTGATTGTATTGTTTCTCAAGTACTGGTAAAGATTGACATCATAATCGTTCAACAACATTAGATCTGAAAATCTCCACACAAAGTTCTTCCAGCATCAAAACCTGGATACGTTACATGGTTTACCTGTGTTACTGACCACTTATGTATCACCAGATTTTTCTTGGCCTTGCACACAATGCTCAAAAGGGTTGTTTTTCACACTGACCACCCGCCTTTTCATGGTTTTAAAAGAAACTAATGGTGAGTTTGGACTGAGAATTAAAGAATCTCTTTTTGAAACCTCAAATCCTCTTGTGATAGCATCAAAATCTGATGAACAAACGTGTGACCAGATCACAAGATATTTGTAAGATGTTTTCTTTCCCAGTGAGGGAGAAATATCTGTATTATTGTTACATTCTTGTGGAGGTCAGTCTGAAAGAACCATTTACAGCTCCATGCCTGAGAACAAGGAACTTTTTCATCTGGTGATCCCAAAGGGCTTGATGGCACAGGCACAGACATGGGTATTCACACACATATATTTTGTTAATTGAAAGTAATTAACATTTTGTGAGAAGATTTTCGTATCTAGTACTGTTGAATGATTGTCATGTCAGTCTCCACTTAAGAAACAATACAGTGAAGCCACAGTCACTGTTACATTATCACTTCTTTTCACCAAGGGTTACTGATGTACTGAAATATGCCTGATACAAATCAGCAAATACAGAGGATCATCGATGGCAAATTGAATCTCCGAAATATACATTATGAGAAGAAATTTGATTCATTTTCTGTGCATAATGTAAAGGAACTTCACGTTTTAAGCGTTTCCTTACAGATTATCACTATTATAATAATTTTCTGTGATTATAATGAGTTACTTATTACTTTCAATTAACAAAATATGTGTACATTAAAGAGTAAACTAAAAAAATTTAAAACAAATATAAGTAAAATAAATGATTAGATTGGTCATGAATGTTTAGTTATTTAAAGAAGTATGATGAAAATTCTCAAACAGGACGTTATGTATGGCTTATTTTCGAAAAATCGTATTTTAGAAACCAGCTCTATTACACATGGATGTATATTACTTGAAAGTCTCTTTCATTTATGTTTTAACTAAACTTTCATTTCTCAAAATGGGATATCTTGCAAAATTTGAAATTATTACAAAGACAGAATATACAGTTTTCAAGAGCATTATTGACATATAAACTTCTGTATGGAAAAGACACTTTGAAGATATTGCATCTAAAACTAAAATGCCAAATTACCTGTTGGGGTGTGTTTTACCCCTTAAAAATGAAACTAAGTCCAAACAAAAAAATATGTACTGCACTGTTTTGCTCCATCTACACATCCTCCAAGTTTCATCAAGATAGTTTATTGAATTGTGGTTGGATAAGTTTGGATGTGTGCATTGATGAGAAATTGAATTCAAAGAAACATATTGTTGATCTACTGAAACATAAAAGTTCCACTACTTTTACTATTGTATTGTATTGTATGGAACTGGGTACCTAAAAACGACAGAGAGGCTTCATCCCTGCCGTAGCCCTCAGTGGTTCACAACCCCACAACAGACTACAGCAGTCCACTCACCCCACCGCCACCCCACACCAAACCCAGGATTATTGTGCAGTTCGGCCTCCAGTGGACCCCCGGGAATGTCTCACGCCAGACGAGTGTAACCCCAATGTTTGCGTCGTAGAGTAATTATGATGTACGCATACATGGAGAAAGTGTGTATGCAATCGCCAGCATAGTGTAACTGAGGCAGAATAAAGGGAAACAGCCCATATTCACCGAGGCAGATAGAAAACCGCCTTAAAATCGATCCAGAGACTGGCAGCCACACTAGACCTCGATACTAATCTTCTGGGCGGATTCGTGCTGGGGACCGGCACGCCTTCCCATCCAGTATGCAGTGCATTAGACTGCACAGCTAACCGGGAGGGCACTTATACTATTAAGGTATTGTAAATTTGAATATATCAATAAATTATCTTACCATACTTATTTTCATACACAGCTTTTGTATGGCATCATATTTTGAGGGTAATTCATCATTAAGGAAGAAAGTATTCATTTCACAAGTGTATGTAATCACAATAATAGTTGGTGCTCACCAAAGATATTTTCAAACATTTATTTAAAGAACTAGGTCTATTCACTGCAGCTTCACAAAGTTATATATATATTCACTTATGAAATTTGATATTAGTAATTCATTCCAAATCAAATCAATAGCAATGTGCATAGCTACAACACTAGGAGAAAGGCTGATCTTCACTATGCCTATACAAAAGTCTTAATTCTGTGGAAGTAGGTATGATGGCTTAGGGGAACATTGTACATGAAATTAATTGAAATTTGACATTTTCTGTTTTCTACTCCATAGTGTACTTTGGACTTTCCTGGAAATTTTGGTATGTAACACATTAAAATCAGACAGATGTCAGATTTTCAAATAATATTTTGAATGTTGACATGTAACTGCCAAATTTTTCGACAATACATATATTGCCACATTTGAGCAGTCATATCTTGGGAACTACACAGTCTGGAAGGCTGTGCATTGGTTAGTTTTGTATCTACTGCTGCGTCTCAGAAGTTGCCATTACAAACAAATCAGTCCTTTGTTTCTGATACTAGTTTTCATTGAAGGTAGTGGCAAGACAATAAAATGTGCTGGAAGACTAACAGACAAAGTAACAGATGAATTACAGGAATATTATAGGAAGGCCATTAGAGATAACTGTGACAATTTAGAGGAGATGAAAAGACCTGCGTGGAGCACTTTCTTTCATCGAATATCAACCGATGAAAAGCCATGTCATGCTTTCTGTCCACCTGCACCAAACACTTGGTGTAAATATAGGCAAGCTGAATTGTCTGGCACCCTGCATGAATTTATATTCATTTCCTCTGGTGGTAATGGAGACAATCAAACCTATTTACAGAGATTTGGCAAATCCTGAGCTACTAAAGAATTGTTTACAAGGGAAGCCGCAGAATGTGAATGAGTCCTTCAATAATGTGTGGTGCCACGTGCCTAAAAATGTATTTGTTGGTTCTGTGACTCTAAAGCCAGAAGTGTCTGAGGCTTTAATAACTTTTAATGGTGGGAACTATTGAAAGACTTAAGGTTCTAGAGAAGTTAGTGGTAAGATTTGGACAGAGCACAGCTAAAGGATTGCGGGAACTCGATGAGCTTGGTGTACATGAAGTAGAGTTAGTTGCTCAGCAAATAACAAAAGAAGCAAGAAAGAAAAGGAGGACTGTTGTGACACTGAAGAAGACGCAGACTATGGGCCAGGGCAATTCTAGTTCATAAAAGATGCAGAAATGGAAGTTTGTATAAGACTTTGTAATAAAAAAACTTTTAAACCTTAATATCTCTGAACTACATGTTTTGCAATAAATGACCCATTTTCTAAAAAGTACTGGTGGTACAGACATGAAATTTTCACAGCATGCCAAGTGTGAGATTCAACATATATGGAACTAGAATAATTAAAATATCCTGAGTTGTTTTGTTTTTATGTTCATTTATTCACAAAATTCTGTCAAAAAACTGAGTGTTTAAAAAAAAAAGATGACATGCCCTACAATACAATTATAGTCATAATTCTAGTTCAGTGTATCTAGAAATGTGCATTCAATAATTATGGAAATTTGTAAGTTGGTGTCTTAAAAAGTTTCAAAGATAATGGGTCACAAAATTCGATAATTTAACATTGGCGGCATAGGACACACAATTTCCCCTTCACTGAATACGCCAAGATTCCATGCATAAAGATAAGTGCTTTAATAATCAGCTTCATACCGCTATACATCAACATACAATCAGTACAATTCAAATTATCGCAACGAACTCAAGGTCCAAGAGCTATCAGCCACGAACCCAAAGAAGGCAATCCAAAGACAGGTCACTCAATTGATTGCATGCCTCCATATCCCTCCCCTGCAGTGTAGAAGTACATCTGGGTCCGTAGGCAGGGCGTGTGTGTGTCTCTGCTTATTATGGACAAAGGAGGGAGGAAAGGAATGATGTAGTCCTTATGCCACACAGGTGGGTGTAATAAGCAGCCCAGGTGTGAGCACGGTGGACTGTCAGAATTGGTTGGGGGAAGGAGTGAGTGGGATGGTGGCAGTTAGGAGGCCTGTAGAATCGATGAAAGAAGAGATTGCATTGATCTCTGCACCTGGAGGAAGTTGGGGGTGCTTGATGATAGAAATGGAAGAGGTGGGAGGGTCATTGGCTGAGCGGGGACGAATGTTAAGGATGAAAATGGAATTGTCGCATACCTGTAGAGAGATGTCATGTGGGGCAAAAAAGGCCACATTTGGTTGGAGGGTAAAGGAGCTAGGAGGGGAAGAGGAAAAGTGAGTAAGGTGTGAGGAAGGGGAACCTTTGCCAGAAGGTCTTGGGCTCAGGCAGGCTGGAATAGCAGCCTGTGCTGAACAGCCGTCGGTCAGCGTGACGTCAGTGCAGGTGGAGACCTCATGCGGCAATGTAGGCAGTTCGACAGGAGCATTGTCGTCCACAGCGTCATCAGCAATGGTCCATGTTGGCTTCAGTCAGTGAACTGAAACAGTGAGAGGTCAGTCGTGTATGAGGATGTCAAATGTGTTCGTTGCACGTGCTAACGCTTAAGAGGGCCAGAATATGGGCATTTTAAAGCTGTGCACGCAGACTCAATGTGTAACATCACGTAATCACACTTATTTAGTGCATAAACACAGTCGGAGTGGAGTGAAAACCGGGAGGAGGTACACACTGTTGAGAAATATGGGAATACACCTGCTCTACTAGGGGAGGGAGTTCAGTGTCTTCAAGCGGAAGAGAGTTCTGAACAAACTGGGCTGGAAGGACCAACGGTTCGCCATACAACATTTTGGCCAGGGGGGTCTGAGGTCCTCGTTGAAGGATGTGCAGATACCCAGGAGAACCTAGAGTAATGCATCAGACCGTGAGGAGTTGTGGCACATGAGAGAGGCTTTTAAGGTCCGATGCCTCTGCTCCACAAGGCCATTACTTTGGGGGTGGTAGGCAGTAGCCCAAAATCCCGCAACAATGCAGAGTTCGCATAATTTGGAAAAAAAATATAGATCTGAACTGTCGGCCTTGATCTGTTGTAACATAGTATGGACAGCCGAAGACAGAAATCCATGTGCCTATGAAAGAATGAGCAACAGAGTCTGCCGAAACGTCCACCATAGGGGTGGCCTTCACCTGACCGGGCGCTATCGATAATTGACAGGATGTTTTGTGAGGGTGGCAGTGGACCAACCAAATCGATGTGTACATGTCTGAAGTGACCTGGAAGTACATCAGACCTCCCAGTTGGGGGTTGCACATGCCTAACAAGCGCGGAGTATTGGCTTGCAACCCATGCTCGTGTCCAGTCGCTTACTGAGCTTTAATTCCACGCCACAGAAAGCATTTCGTGATAAGCTTGGTTGTGGCCTTGATGCCTGGGTGGGCGACGTTGTGTATGGCGTCGAAAATCTGTCGTCTTGCAGATGATGAGGGGAGTGGGTGGGGTGTACCAGTTGAGATGTCACACTGGAGTGGGATGCTTAACCCATGGAGCATGGGACGCTCGATCTTAAGAGTAGTGGAGTTGTCCATGAGTTTTTTAACGATTTCTGCATCATGATGTTGCACTTGAGTGAGTGCGTCAAAGTCAATGACACTACCTATGGTAGAGATGCGGGAGATATAATCAGCCACGACGTTGTGTGCTCCCCATGTGCAGCGAAAGTTGTCGTTTATTGGTCCATGTGGCGAAACTGGTGGGGAGGGGGTTCCACAGGTCTGTGAGGGGCCGATGGTCAGTGAAGAATGTAACGTCTTTACCCTCAATGTCTTTCTGAAAATAACATATAGCCCCTCGTACACAGCAAGTAGCTCCTGGTCGAATGCCAACCATTTCTTCAGGGAGGGCGATAACTTTTTTGAGAAGAAACGTAGGGGTTGTACTTCATTTCCAGTGTGCTGTTGCAGGACGGACCTGTTTGAAGAACTGCTGGCGCCCGTGCTGACGGAGGTTTTGGCGTTTACAACTGGATGAGCTAAAGTGACAGCTTGCGCCAGGGCCTGTTTCAAATCGGCAAATACGCCAAATACACGCTACATTTCCTTGGTCAACGGTACTTTGCGTGTGCCTGTTGCATGAGGGCCTGAAAGAGCATCTGTCAATGGGGTTTGTAGTGACGCAGCATTAGGGGTGTGGCGATGGAAGAACAAAACGTCAAAAGTCATGGTATGTTTCAGGTGAGGGTAGCTGATTAACCAGCGCAATTCTATCTGAGGTGGGTCTAATACCTGCAGCCAACATTCCATGACCGAAAACAGTGATCGAAGTTCATCGGAATTACGTTTTGTCCTCGTTGATTACCACATCGTTATCGGATAGCATTTGAAACAGTGCCTTGAGATGATGTCCGTGTTCTTCTGCTGATGATGAAAAATTAGCAAAACAGGAGCGCAAGAAGAGGGAATCCAAGAAGCATTGCCATGTCTGCGCTTCATTCTTTAAACCATATGGCATGTAGCGATACTCGAAAAGGCCAAAGGGCGTGATGATAGCAGTTTTATGGATGTCATCAGAGTGCATTGGGATTTGATGATATGCTTTTTACAATCTACCACACTGAAGATCTTCGAACAACTCAGTTGTTGTGCTACGTCCTGTATATGGGGGGCTGGGTAATTGTCCAAAATGGTTCTATCGTTTAGTCTAAGGTAACCCCACAGAGCTTGAATGAACTGTCTTATTTTGGAGCGAGTCGAATTGGGATGACCAATCACTTAATGAGGGCCAGCCAGAGTGGCCGTGCGGTTCTAGGCGCTACAGTCTGGAGCCGAGCGACCACTACGGTCGCAGGTTCGAATCCTGCCTCGGGCATGGATGTGTGTGATGTCCTTAGGTTAGTTACGTTTAATTAGTTCTAAGTTCTAGGCGACTGATGACCTCAGAAGTTAAGTCGCATAGTGCTCAGATCCATTTGAACCAACTTAATGAGGGCCAAACAATCCCTGCAATTAGAAGTTAATGAATAATAGACCTAGCGATCTTGAGTTTATGAGGGTTCTGTCTCCAAGCTTTATGTCTAACAGGGGGGCCTTTGGTAGTATTCAATTTATTATATGCACCGTTGGTGACAGCCAAAACACTGGGGATCACACTGTTCACTAGGTGATGCAGGAACACTGACCTTAATATCATCCGTTACACGGTGGTCAGTGTCGGAGGCAGGTGGCGAGGCTGAACAGCTGGTGCTCTGAAGGCTGGAGATCTCTCGTCTGGCGAGGTCGAGGGCATGAGTAGTTGTAGTGTGGCTTGATTAGTTTGGAGGTCGTTGGTATTGAACCACAATGTCACAAGTTGCACTCTCGAGTTTAGCTGTAAGCAGAACACAGTCAGCTGTTAAAGAGCTAAGGGAACCGTCATGAGGGGGTGGGGGTTTGGCTCGAGAGGCAGATGTGAAAGGAATAGTCGTATCAGTAGGTAGATGATGCAGGGTATTGTCTGATGTATTGATATAAAACGAGTAGTGGCGTAGGAAATCAATCCTTTAACAGGGTAACTGACTTCAACAGCCTGAAATGTCCATGGAAACTGCAGAGAGGTGGATAATTTCAACGAGAGTGGAGCTGTACCATGCACATTGATCTCTGAATCGTTTGTGGCCTGCTGTAATGTAAGTGAGGATCATTGATTCGGAGGTGCAAGTGATGGGGGAATGACGCTTATGTCAGCCCCACTGTCAATCAGAAACTTTTGGTTAGTGGTAGCATCGTACACACAAAGGCATCCACAGACAGGTGAGGCGACTATAGTTTTTGAACGAGATGATGCTCGTAATGCATCTCGCGTTGCGTGTTTTCTGCCACGCATGGTGAGCTACAGTTGCTGGCGGCGTCGCCGAAAGTGGCGTGAAAACAGCATAAGAGATAACGTAGAAGTGTTGAGTGTCACTAGACTCCAGCGACAGCGAAACACGGGAAGTGACGTAGTTCACAGAAGGTACCACATCCAGTTGAAGGCGTTGCGAGTATTATCCTTGAAGACGAAATTTTTGGCGGGCAGAAAGATCTATGTTATTGTTTTCGTCGAAGTGGTAGGTGCCGCATGGAACTTTAGTAGTAACTCACTAATAGGCTTTGTGGTATTGTGATTTCTAAGAGACGAAAAGCGGAACGCAAAATTGTTGGAGAGAAAACAGGAAACGTAATATACATTCGCATTCTGGGAGGCAAACAAGCTGAAATGATAGTGGTTAGAATATCGTATTTCCCATAGAATGTAAATGTATAGGATTTATTTAATACTATGACGTATGTACTCAAGCTGCACGTGCAGGGTTGTACTCATGAACGTTATAAACGGCAGATTTAGTTTCATAGCTGTGTTGTATGCAACTTAGTACTGTTGTAGTGGCTGTTGGAAGGCTTCTTAAAATGTAACTCTCGTTTAAACATGTTGAGATGTTAATTAATGGAGTTGTTGGACTTTTTTAGTCACTGAAGTATCTAGCGATGAAACTCACCAAAAACAGGAAGAGAAATTCAGCAAAACTGGAGATACTGTGGGAAATTCGCATTTGCAAAATAAGATGCTGAAGTAGCAGGTAAGGGTTCTTATGAATGTCTCGCCTCACATACAGAAAATTCGTAAATCAAATCAGTGTGTAGTAAATTCACTCTTCATTATTAATCATAAGGACCATTAGTGAGTAAATGGTTTAGGATGTATGTATTAGAATTTCAGTGTTAGAATGGACAATGTTTAGATCTAGCTGCGCTGCTTAGAAAGAAAATGCTATAGGACAGATAGAATAAAAGTATTCTGTTTGTGGGCCAGACCAGTGAGAAACATCTCCTAAGTGTAAAGCAGGCAGTACTGGCCTTTTTGGGTTGTACCAAAAAGATGCAAACTCTGAACAAATGTTCCAACTGTAATTAAGTTCCATTCTTGATAATTTAATCCTGTTTCCTTGTCAATTGGCAGTCATTGCCTCATCACTATTTCCTACCTGAGGCTAACATTAAGTTATTCGCACAATGTCAGGTGCTGATGCTACACCCATATGCTTTGACCCATAATGTCGGTGCACCTTGATGTTTTTGAGTAGCTGTGTTTGTAGATTGTGTGTTGTAGTATTTGGTGGCTCTTTGTGATGCTGTATGTTTCTTAGTATGTAGTCTGACATAAATTGAATTTTTCATGTTGGTATTGAAAGAATTTGTGCTGGCTTTCTGGTGAGTTACTTTGAATTTCCATATTTTGGCTGATGGATTCATTTTTATGTCTGGAAATATTAGTGCCGTGTGTTTCTTGTGGTCGGAGATTTATTATTTTTCCTTTTTTTTCTGTGGTGAAGAAGATATAGATATTTGTGAGTAGCTCATTGCTTGACAAACTGCCTATTGGCTTCTGTCTCTGCCAATAGGCAGTTTGTCAACAAGTGGCCACGAAAGCCTCAACAATTTTGTAGCTCATTGCTTGTTGCAATGGGCGAAGCTGTTTTATATTGAAATTGGTGGTGGTGAAAGTTTTCATGCATTTTCGGGATTTCCTTGTTAATGTTTGGTAATTATTGGATTGTTATTGGTAGGTATCATGGTTACTGATGTACCATCGTTGTTTAGGATACATTTCTGATATTAGTCATATGAGCATAGTTTGGTTTGTTGTACTGAGAACTTTGGTTTAGATAGAGTAAGTGAAAGTGTTGTATCTAGGGCTTGCATTGAGCTATGTGGGTGGAGTGAAATTTATGTCACCAAGTTTTAGAGTAGTTGGTTCCCGGTATCGAGGGCTTTGTTGGAGCTGTGTAGCTCAAGTGAAAATTGTGTTGAGTTTTTGAGTTCTGTGTGGGTTACTGGTATTGAGGTCTTCATTTGAGATATGTAGGTCACGTGAAATTTACAACACCAATAGCTCTCATTTTTGTAGTTTTTTTGTTCGCTTTTGAGTATTTTGTGTACTTGATTTTTGGGTGAATACTTGTTTTGCAATGATGTCATTATTGCCAGTGAGTGGAAGAAATCACTAGTGTCTTGAAATTGTGACTGTTTATTTATGTCATGCCACATTAGTAAATTTATATATTGTGAAGGTGCTGTGAGAATGCTTAATGTCTTGAAGATGCAACCACAAAATGACCGTTGCTAAACACTAGCGTCTATCTCAAGATTCTGACTTACAATTTGATGCAATATGTGATCAGATTAGCTGGATATGTGCTTCAGCATTTGACAACTTAATACACTCCTGGAAATGGAAAAAAGAACACATTGACACCGGTGTGTCAGACCCACCATACTTGCTCCGGACACTGTGAGAGGGCTGTACAAGCAATGATCACACGCACGGCACAGCGGACACACCAGGAACCGCGGTGTTGGCCGTCGAATGGCGCTAGCTGCGCAGCATTTGTGCACCGCCGCCGTCAGTGTCAGCCAGTTTGCCGTGGCATACGGAGCTCCATCGCAGTCTTTAACACTGGTAGCATGCCGCGACAGCGTGGACGTGAACCGTATGTGCAGTTGACGGACTTTGAGCGAGGGCGTATAGTGGGCATGCGGGAGGCCGGGTGGACGTACCGCCGACTTGCTCAACACGTGGGGCGTGGGGTCTCCACAGTACATCGATGTTGTCGCCAGTGGTCGGCGGAAGGTGCACGTGCCCGTCGACCTGGGACCGGACCGCAGCGACGCACGGATGCACGCCAAGACCGTAGGATCCTACGCAGTGCCGTAGGGGACCGCACCGCCACTTCCCAGCAAATTAGGGACACTGTTGCTCCTGGGGTATCGGCGAGGACCATTCGCAACCGTCTCCATGAAGCTGGGCTACGGTCCCGCACACCGTTAGGCCGTCTTCCGCTCACGCCCCAACATCGTGCAGCCCGCCTCCAGTGGTGTCGCGACAGGCGTGAATGGAGGGACGAATGGAGACGTGTCGTCTTCAGCGATGAGAGTCGCTTCTGCCTTGGTGCCAATGATGGTCGTATGCGTGTTTGGCGCCGTGCAGGTGAGCGCCACAATCAGGACTGCATACAACCGAGGCACACAGGGCCAACACCCGGCATCATGGTGTGGCGAGCGATCTCCTACACTGGCCGTACACCACTGGTGATCGTCGAAGGGACACTGAATAGTGCACGGTACATCCAAACCGTCATCGAACCCATCGTTCTACCATTCCTAGACTGGCAAGGGAACTTGCTGTTCCAACAGGACAATGCACGTCCGCATGTATCCCGTGCCACCCAACGTGCTCTAGAAGGTGTAAGTCAACTACCCTGGCCAGCAAGATCTCCGGATCTGTCCCCCATTGAGCATGTTTGGGACTGGATGAAGCGTCGTCTCACGCGGTCTGCACGTCCAGCACGAACGCTGGTCCAACTGAGGCGCCAAGTGGAAATGGCATGGCAAGCCGTTCCACAGGACTACATCCAGCATCTCTACGATCGTCTCCATGGGAGAATAGCAGCCTGCATTGCTGCGAAAGGTGGATATACACTGTACTAGTGCCGACATTGTGCATGCTCTGTTGCCTGTGTCTATGTGCCTGTGGTTCTGTCAGTGTGATCATGTGATGTATCTGACCCCAGGAATGTGTCAATAAAGTTTCCCCTTCCTGGGACAATGAATTCACAGTGTTCTTATTTCAATTTCCAGGAGTGTATTTGTTCAGCTGTAGAAAATTTTACTCACAGGTACTTCATTGGATGTTGATTTATATCTGATTGGCAACAGTTGTGTACTCTACATATAAAATTTGTGTTACTCACATACTTAATGCTTTTCTAATTTGACATGTAGTGATGATATTCTACTTACGTTTGATCTTTTCTATACTTCCAGGCTCTATCAAAAAGTATTTGATAATCCATTCAGTATACCTTTGATTTATTTTCACAAACACATCACAAATCTAGTACCACACCAGAACTGCAGCATTGTACAACCAAACGTTCTCTGCCACACTATATTTTTTGGGATGGTTGCTAAGGATAGGCCACGGCGTATACTGAAGATCATTATTTTATATTTTACCATATGTGCCAAATTACTGTCTGTTAATAAATTAATGTTATGGCACCGTCAATAGTAGTATCACAGACACACTTTAAGAAAATGAAACTGTTTACATTCCGCTTTGAAAACCCACTGTCATATAATGTTTATTGAAGTGGATGACACTTGTATATCTTGTGTTGAAGTTTCTAATGCAATAAATGTAATTTAATTTAAGTATGACATGTTAAAAACAACTGCAGTAAAATAAATTTGTTTATTGCAAAAGGAGTTATGTCTTTTACACATGTTGTATTGTCCCATTTTATATGTGTGTTGTTCACAATCCCTGCTCCCATCTCCACCTAGAGAAAGTAATTACAGAATCATTCCCCCCTGCAGGTTCGGGGGTAAGAATAGGCCCGCGGTATTCCTGCCTGTCGTAAGAGGCGACTAAAAGGAGTCTCAAACGTTTCGGCCTTCTGTGATGGTCCCCTCTTGGGTTTGACCTTTTTATTCCAAATTTCTGTTGTTAGTGCGTGCCATTTGGGGAAGGACACCTTACGTGGTGTTTTTCTATTGGTCCCTCATGCACCACCATCTTGCATGTTACCTATTGTCGTGTGGGGGGGATTACACCCAACATCTTCTGGGTTCTCTCCTCGTCTTGTGTGCCATCCTCGTCTTAGCGCCCGCGACAACTGTGGACCCTTTCAACACCTAAAATCCAGCACGGTAGCCAGTCTGTTGTGGTGGGGTCGTCATGTACCCTCTTGGTGGTAGCCCCCTGACCACGCAGGGATCGCACTACAGATGCCAGAGCTGTTTCCTCCCCATGCATGCCGAGGAGTATGTGCCCATCTTGTCTGGGGCACGGGGACTCCGGGCAACGGGATATCGGCCAGGTACCCATTGCTTTGGCTGGGTGGCGCCCTTGGGGAGAGCCCTCGTTCGGAGTAGGTGGCATCTGGGCGGATGTGGCGCAATGAAGCGCAATAAATCACACCAAGCTGGTGGTCGCATGGCCACCAGCGTCTCTAAGCGAGGCAGAGTAGACTTTGATGCTGCGCAATACAACCCTCAGTTGTTCCCCTCGTTGGCTGCGCCATGGGAGGGACGTAGATCTAGTGCCAAGCGGGAGTCTTACGTACTGCAATACCTTGTCTGCAGCAGGACTGATGGTGACTCCTTTCTTATGACGAAGCCTCTGTTTTTTGTGGAACACCTGGAGGATAAGTTTGGGGAAGTGGCGGGGTTGTCTAAAATGAGGAATGGGTCCATCCTCCTCAAGACGTCCTCCCCATCCCAGTCACGAGCGTTGCTCTTGTGTGATAAGCTGGGTGACGTCCCTGTAACCGTCACTCCCCACAGTAGCTTAAATATGGTCCAGGGGATTATTTACCATCGTGACCTATTGTTACAATCAGATGACGAGCTGAGAGCCGACCTAGAACGACGTGGAGTGCATTTTGTCCGTCGTGTCCATCGAGGACCCAAGACTCACAGGGTGGCCACCGGTGCCTTTATCTTGGCCTTCGAGGGTGATGTCTTGCCCGAGAAGGTCAAGGTGATGGTTTACCGTTGCGACGTCAAGCCATACATCCCTCCCCCGATGCGGTGCTTCCAGTGCTGGAAGTTTGGGCATATGTACTCCCGTTGCCCATCCAGCGCTACATGTCGAGATTGCGGACGCCCCTCTCATCCCGATTCTCCATGTGCGCCTCCGCCTGTATGTGTCAACTGTGGGGAGCACTACTCTCCATGCTCGCCGGATTGCCCCGTTCTTCATAAGGAGCGGAAGATAATGGAATTTAAGACCCTGGACCGGCTTAATTATCGAGAGGCTAAACTGAAATATGAAAGGTTGTATCCTGCTTCCATTCGACCATCTTATGCAGCAGCCACGTTATTGTCGCCCACGCGAGCGACGGTTGTCGCCTCATCTGTGCCGCCTTCAGTGGGCCCTCAGGGCCGTGCATCTCTGTCTGCCCCCCTCGTGTCTGGGGGCAAGCCTTCCTCTGTTGCCCCCTTAGCCGTTGGGGGTAAACCCTCTTCTGTCGCTCCCCCCACTCTTACTTCAGGAGTGACATCTCCTCCGAAACCGGGGGGCTCGATCCCTCCCCCTCCTTCTCCACCGGCGTTGCCTCTGCCGGTTCCTCTCTCGTGGAAGGGGTCCCTCGGGGCTCTCCCTTCCTCCGTTTCTTCTCCTACCCAGCCGGATGTCAGCCAGTGGCTGAAGGTTCCGCCACCTGCTGGTCGTAGGGCTTCTGCGTCGTCGTCAGCCTCTGATGCTCCTTCAGAGAAGCTCTCCCAGCCCTCTCACCCTAAGGGCCGACGCGAGAAGAAGTAACGGAATGTGTCCAAGAAGAAGGACGTTCCGGCGGTTTCAGTGCCGCCTGCTGTACATAGTCCTGGCTCCGGGGATGAGGTGGAGATCCTCGCCTCTGCCGCGGATCTCGCCCTCACGGAACCCTTGGGGGCCTTTCCTATGGACACAGCTGACTCTCCCCCAGTGGCGGCAGTTGGCTCTGAGGCGCCGTCTGCCTCTTAGTCGCCTTCACGCCCTCCCAGTCCCTTCCTGCTTCCATTCTCCAGTGGAACTGCGGTGGTTATTTCCGCCACCTGCCTGAGCTCCGGATGCTTCTGAGTGTTTCCCCTGTTCTCTGCATTGCTCTGCAGGAAACTTGGTTTCCTGCAATGCAGACCCCCGCCCTTCACGGTTATCGGGGATACTATAAGAACCATGCTGCCTGTCACCGAGCATCAGGTGGGGTTTGCCTCTTTGTTCACAACTCTGCCTGTAGCTCGCCAGTACCCCTTCAGATGCCTTTAGAGGCAGTCGCTGCCAGGGTTGAGCTCTCGCCGGCTATTACTGTTTGCTCTGTACACATTCCTCCGGATGGGGAGCTCCCCCGCCATGTCTTGGCTGTGCTGCTGGGCGATTTCAATGCTCACAACCCTCTGTGGGGTGGGACTGTCTCCGATGACCGCGGTCGGGCCTTGGAGCATTTGTTGGCTCAGCTCGACCTTAGCTTCTTGAACACCGGTGCTCCCACGCATTTCAGTGTGGCCCATGGCTCGTTCTCGGCCATCTATCTCTCTCTTTGCAGCCCCGGACTTGTCCCATCCCTCCACTGGAGGGTGCATCCTGACCTGTGTGGTAGTGACCATTTTCCCATTTATTTGTCACTGCCCCAGTGTCATTCTCCTGGGCGCCTGCCCCGCTGGGCTCTCCACAGGGCTGACTGGCCGGCTTTTACTTCCGCTGCAACCATCAAGTCTCCCCCACAGGGTGACATTGACGAAGTGGTCCGTGTCTTAACCACGTCCATTATTTCGGCGGCGGAGGCTGCCATCCCCCGCTCTTCTGGACTCCCTTGGAGGAAGGCTGTACCCTGGTGGCCGCTGGAGATTGCTGAGGCTATTCGCGACCGTAGGAGGGCTCTCCAGCGACATAGGCAGCACCCGTCTCTGGAGACCCTCATCGCCTTTAAGAGGCTCCGTGCCTCGGCCCGTCGTCTTATTGCACGGCGTAAGCAGGAGTGCTGGGAGAGGTACGTCTCAACCCTGGGCTCCCGTGTCTCCCCCTCGCTCGTGTGGTCCCGGATCCGGCGGATTTATGGATCCCAGACCACTACGGGTGTCCCTGGGATCTCCCTGGACGGCGCTGTCTGCACGGACGCTGCCGCCATTGCTGAACACCTTGCTGTGCACTTTGCTAAGAGCTCTGCGACTGCAACTTATCCCCCCGCCTTTCGCTCTCTCAAGGGGCGGGCCGAGCAGACGCCATTATCATTCCACACGCGTCGTTCTGAAAAATACAATGCTCCTTTCAGCGAGAGGGAATTCCTCGCTGCCCTCGCCGATTGCCCTGATACAGCACCAGGACCAGACTGCATCCACACGCAGATGCTGAAGCATCTCTCCAGGGACTGCCAGCGACACATCCTCACCATCTTTAACCGGATCTGGGGCGAGGGCGTGTTCCTGTCGCAATGGCGAGAGGGTGTTATTGTCCCCATCTTGAAGCCTGCTGCGGACCCACTGCCAGTGGACAGCTATCGTCCCATTACCCTCACCAACGTTTTGTGCAAATTGCTCGAACGTATGGTGGGGCGGCGTTTGTGTTGGGTCCTTGAGTCACGCGGTCTCCTCGCTCCATCCTAGGGTGGCTTCCGCGGGGCCGGTCTGCAGTGGACAATTTGGTGCGGCTGGAATCTGCTATCCGTACGGCCTTTGCCCGACGTCAGCATCTTGTTGCTGTATTTTTTGATCTGCGGAAGGCATATGACACCACATGGAGGCATCACATCCTTGCTACGTTGCATGAGTGGGGTCTTCGTGGTCAGCTCCCAGCTTTTCTTCAAACCTTTTTATTGCGCCGCTCTTTCCGGGTGCAAGTGGGTGCCGCCTCTAGTTCATCTTATATACAGGAAAATGGGGTCCCGCAGGGCTCTGTGTTGAGCGTCTCGTTATTTCTAGTGGCCATTAATGGTCTGGCTGCAGCAGTGGGGTCATCGGTGTCTTCTTCTTTGTATGCCAACGACTTCTGCATCTCATTTGGCTCCACGACTACGGGAGTCGCCGAATGCAGGCTGCAAGTAGCCGTTCGCAAGGCAGCATCATGGGCTCTGACTCATGGTTTTCAGTTCTCTGCAGCCAAGACTCGAGTTATGCACTTCTGCAGGCGTCGGACGGTCCACCCTCATCCTGAACTTTACCTCAACAGGCACCTGCTTGAAGTGGTGGACACTTGCCGCTTCTTAGGACTCGTGTTTGATGCCCGGCTCACATGGGTTCCTCATATTACTCAGCTGAAGCAAAAGTGCTGGCGGCACCTCAACGCCCTCCGCTGCCTCAGCCACACATCTTGGGGTGCGGATCGCTGCACGCTGTTGCGATTGTACAGAGCCCTTGTGCAGTCCAGGCTTGATTATAGGAGCCTGGCCTATGGGTCTGCATCACCCTCAGTGTTGAAGTTGTTAGACCCCATACACCACTGTGGGGTTCGGCTTGCAACTGGCGCCTTTCGTACGAGCCCCGTGGATAGTCTACTGGTGGAGGCCGGGGTTCCCCTGCTGCGGATTCGCCGCCATAGACTGCTCGCCGACTATGCTGTCCACGTGCATTGCTCGCTGGGCCATCCCAATCGTCGCCTGCTTTTCCCTGTCACGGTCCTCCATCTGCCCGAACGGCGACCTCGGTCTGGGCTTTCCATAGCTGTCCATGTCCAGTCCCTGCTGTCAGAACTGGGCTCCTTCCCTCTTCTGCCTCCCTTCCGGGTCCGTGCACCTACGCCTCCCTGGTGTTTGCCCCGGCCGGCCGTCCGTCTGGACTTGGCACAGGGACCCTAGGACTCGGTTCTGCCTGTGGCCCTCCGTCGCCATTTTCTTGCGCTCCTCGGCTCATTTCCGGGCTGTGAGACTGTCTACACTGATGGTTCCCTGGTTGATGGTCGCACTGCCTACGCTTTTGCTCACGATGCCCATGTTGAACAGTGCTGCTTGCCGGCTGGCTGCAGTATTTTTACTGCAGAGCTGGTGGCCATATTGCGCGCTCTTGAGCATATGCGTTCCTGCTCAGGTACGTCCATCGTCATCTGCAGTGACTCCCTGAGCAGCCTCCAGGCCATCCACCGCTGCTATCCCTCTTCTCCTCTGGTGTCCTCTATTCGGGAGTCTGTTTCCACCATTACCCGCTCTGGTCGTTCGGTGGTTTTTGTTTGGACGCCAGGTCACGTTGGCATCCCGGGGAACGAATGTGTTGACAGGCTGGCCAAAGGGGCAATCGACGCCCCAGCTTTGGAGATCGGCCTTACGGCTCACGACCAGCAGCTGGTGTTGCGCCGTAAGGTGCTTGGGATGTGGGCTGCTGAGTGGCGTGGCGTGACAGCCCCGAATAAACTGCGGGCTGTCAAGGAGACGACCGATGTGTGGCGTTCCTCCCTGCGAGCTTCTCGCAGGGACTCTGTAATCCTGTGTCGGCTGCGCATCGGCCATACCTACCTGACACACGGCCATCTTTTGCGTCAGGAGGATCCCCCCCTGTGTCGGTGTGGGTCCCGGCTGACAGTCGCCCACATTTTATTGGAGTGTCCCCGACTGCGCACCCTCCGGCAGTCTTTTAATCTCCCGGGCCCTTTGCTTTTGATTTTATGCGACGATGCCTCCATGGCTGACAATGTTTTAAATTTTATCCGTGGTAGTCTTTTTTATGGTTCTATTTAGGGAGGTCCTGCACCTTTCCCTTTCTGTGTCTCTTGTCCTCATGTCTCTCATATTTGGTTGCAGCTTTTAGTGTGTCATCGGATGGTTGACTTTTTCCCTTTTTTTTTTCTTCTCGTGGTCAGTCAACCAGTTTCCGGCCATCTTCCTTTCTTCTGTTTCTTTCTGTCTGGTGTTTGTCTGTACTCTTCTTGTCTGTAATGTTCGTTGCTGCATTTGTGTTCTTTTAGTGCCTGGGGGAGAGTCTCCTTCCCCTTGGGGTTTTACCTGCTTCGTGACTATGTCTCACCTGTTTATTTTTTTGGAATGGGGGACTGATGACCTTAGCTGTTTAGTCCCCCTTAAACATCCCAACAACCACCACCACAGAATCATTGCATAATGTTACATCATATGTGTGTGTCTTGGAAGGGGGAGGGGGGGGGTGCACACACTTTTGAGGAGAGTTTATTGATCCATCCACTAATGATTATAGGTCCAAGGATAATATTTTTTGACTGGGTTGCTTACATTTCTTCAAAAGTAAATCTGTAAAAAGTTTGAAATCAAAACATTTTGGGATTGGCTCTGCATGGAATGTTGAATGTTTTGTTATAATATATTCAATTACTCAACTTTTATTCGTTTACTGTGAACTGTTAGACATCAGCAGTATTAGGTACAAATGTAACACCTATTAGTGACATGAAAATTTCTGCCGGACTGCGACTTGAACCTACATTTCTCCCTTGTTGTGAGGAAATGTTCCATGATGTTCTGGGTTTGCAGTCAGATTTTACTGAACTGGTCTTTTGACTGCATAATTTCCAGCAATTTGAATGGGATGAAGAAATACTGAATATTCATCTGTCATAGAAACCTCATCAAAGATTCACTGTGTATATGTTTAGAATAAGGTATAATGAGCCAATTGTAACACATTCAGCCATTGATACACAGCTTCTTATTTGTCATGTGTTCAGTTCTTTTCCTTTGATTCTTTCCACACATCACCTCTCCTCTGCTTGTAACTTCAGACTGATCAGCCTGTGAGAGTACATAATGGGCTCTGAAAATGAACACTTAAGTTCTTTGGATATATTGTTTGGTTTGTCATTTTCGATATGACATGATCTTGAAGAAATAGAACAAACAGAAGTAGCAACCATTGTGACCAGTGCTTGATATGTAAAAATGTAGTATTACCAGTACTGTGAGCTACCGTGGACTGTTTATTAACATCTTAAAACATTATTTTATTGGTTTTGTATCAGAGGTATCAGTATGGTATATCGTCACAAATCAAGCAACAAAAGCAATTGTCTGGTTGAAAATTGTCACACTGACTGTACCTGGATTGCTTTATCATCTCGCAGCAATAAAAAAAGAAGATTGTTTGACAATATTATAAAAGGGATAGGTGCTACTCTATAGTGGAGATGCTGATTCACAGGCACAACAGAAAGATTGTCAAACAAATCTCTCATCCAAACAGGCATTCATCACAGTTAGACAACATATATTCAGTATCTCCGCTATGTGGTGTGTAGCGACTACACTTTTCATAACATTGTCATTATTACGTAATAGATTTTCCATTGTGTGAAGATAAGTGTTTAATGTACCATTGACCAAAGTAGTAAGGACAGACTATCAGGTTTCTACCAACAGACAGAGCTTATATCTCACTATGTTGTCTCCATCAAGATGGATGCAGTCTCCTTCAAGGCTTTTCACATCAGATCTGTGGCTGAGTAGCAGCCAACTGAATGTTGCCTCAAACTGAAATAATGATAAGTAAAGAAAATACATAGAGAGGAAATTTGTATAGTGCATAAACTTGAAACTGATATTAAATTGACAGATTCTTTGACCAAAAGTTGGCCTACACTACACCAGAAGTTTTCATCTTAATTGAAATTCATGACAGTTTCTGTTCATCAGTGTGTTTGAGAATTATTCCCAAACTAAATGTATATATATAAAAAAAAATTGTTGCAACTGAAGTATAGAAAGTTTGATTTCATGGCTATTATTTATATCCATTTATCTGCTTTCCTTTCCTTATTTTCTTCAGCTGCCATACGTGGCATAGCTGTTTCTGCCAGAATGATGGATTTTCATTTCCTTGCAATGCAAATTAAGGTGGAAAATATACTGCTTAAGTCAAACAAGGTAAAAAAAAAAATGGAAATTCCATGTAACAGCAAAAGAATGAAATACTGCATAACTGGAGCTTCAGTAGTTATACGAGGGTATTTGTCTGTATGGAGGCTGAGAAGCTGGAATACTGCAGTGAACTGCAGGAAGGCTTGCAGAGAATCAACAGTTGATGGAGTGCCTTGCACTGTGAATAACTGTCAAGACAGATCTCCATGTTGATGCACCACTTTTTAGCGACCAACAGTTTGTCATTGAAGAGATCATTCCAATTTCCATCAGCTAAAGCCTTGGTACAAGAACTGCTCTCCATATAACAATGACCTGTGCCTGTGCACATTTTTGCGTTTATGCAAAAGCAAAGTCAGTTATGTTGTAATTGTTTCTTCAGTGACAGTACGTCTATAGGTAATAAGTTTCCAGTAACATTACAGTGAGATGGGTTGTTGCTATCATTGATAATATATCTTCACGATCTGAACTCGGGGCCAAGGCAACCTATCCACATTCCTTCAGAACCTCAACACCGTTTCTCCTATCTGCTTCACCTGGTCCTCCTCTACACAATGTGCCACCTTCCTGGAAGTTGACCTCCACCTCCCTGATGGCTCTGTCCACACCTCAGTTAACATCAACTCACCAACCACCAACAGTATCTGCATTTTGACAGCTGCCATCCCCTCCACAAAAAACAAAAAAACAAAAAAAAAATCCCCCACATACAGCTTAGCCACCTGTGAACCACATATCTGCTCTGAGAAGAACTCTCTTGCTGTGTGTGCTGAAAGGCCCACAAAGACCTTTGCAGACAGCAACATTCCCCCAATCTAGTCCACAAACAAATTTCCAATGCTGTATCCTCACACCACCAATCCTCCCACCATCCCCAAGAATCAGCTAAAAAGAGTGCCCCCTCATCACCCAATATCACTCTGGACTGGAACAAGTGAACCATAATGTCACCAGGGCTTTATCCCTCTTCCTGGCCTGAAAGAGGGACATCCTACCCAAGATCTTTCACACCCCTCCTAAAGTGATGTTTCATTGCCCACCCAACCTACACATCAACCTAGTGTCTCTGTGCCACTCTCACTCTCGTCTGCTTATTACAGAGATCATATACATGTGGCAGACAAAAGTACAAGATCTGCCTAATCCACACACCCAGCACCTACTGCTCTAGTCATGTCACTGACTTATCCTACCCCATCAGAGGCTGGGCCACTTGTGAAAGCAGCCATCATATACCAGCTCTGGTGCAATTACTGCACAGCTTTCTGTATTGTATGACTATCAACCAGCTGTCCACCAGGATGAATGGCCACCCCCAAACTATGGCCAAAAGGAAAGTAGACCGTACTTGTGGCACAACGTGCAGCTGAACATAAAATGATCGATTTTAATGGCTGGTTCACAACCCAGATTATATAGATCCTCCCCTCCACCACTAGCTCTTCTGAACCACACAGACCAGAGTTATCCTTACAACATATTCTCTATTTCTGAAATTATCCCAGCCTCAAGCCAACTATTTTTGTCCCCTCCATCCTGTCATCCCTCCCAAGTTAAATTGCTTTCAGCATGAGCCCCATCCCACTGGCCACTACAATTGTGCTAGCTCATATACCTATCACCCATCCCTCCCACATTCCTAGCTGGTAAACTGGCCATCTCTGTCCGAGCTACTAGCTACCTAATACCAGCTCATCTCCCTGCCCCCCCACCTTTACCTCTGCCCACCCTGCATGACACTGCCGCACCACAATCAGCGCACCTGGTCTTGGTTAAAACATGCATATGAACTTCTTTGAGCAGAATTTCACTAGAAATATTTTTTGTCATAATAGATGTCTTCAAAAGATGAGCTGTTTTTCATAAAAACAGAAAAATAAAGATAAAAAAATTGAATTAAGAGGTGGTGGTAGACGCTCATCCAGTAGGGAAGGGGACTTTTCTGTTTCTCACTACTACATCCAGTATGACTATTTTCCTAAAGTTTCAAAAGCTTGTAAATTATTTCCCCTATTTTTCTTAAATTGCCTGGGGTATAAGAAAGGCAGCAAGCTGCAGGTTGTCCATTGATTATTCTTAACTGTTTTTTAAAAAAATAATGTTATCTCAAAGAATTAACACAGATAAATAACTATCAACTATATTACCTTAGTAAAACAAATTTAGAACCATGGGTATGGCATGTCATTAACAACATGGCTTAACACTGTATCATGCTTTTATTGATATTAGCAAACACAAATCCCTCCATAGCTATCCGAACCCCCCCCCCTTCCGCCCCCCCCCCTGTCCCAAAAATTCAAGGTAAGAACATTATCATCCTTAACCCCCCCCCCCCTTCCTGTTTCCTCTGCCAGGGGGAGGGGCAAGCTGTTTGAGAGCATGCTAACTACCCTTTCCAGCCATAGGTTTTAACAACTTTTATTTTTATTGCATTTATATCCCTTTTCTTGCAGAAAGCGGGTAATTTCTCTTGTTCAATCTTACCATTTTAAGTTTTTTTTTAGACTGCTGTTACAAATTTTACACACAAATTATACATATAGCTAAAGAAAAGACAAGAACTGTGAATTTATATGTGGTACATATATAGCTAAAGAAAATATTATACGAAAATGGCAAGTCAATAATGTTATGCCTTGGGGTTTTTTTCTCGGGTTCCAGCCTTAGCTGGGACCAATCTTTTCCTTTCCAGTATGGTAGCCAAAATGGTCTGCCATGGTGTCTCACAGATGACTCAGCCTTTGGTGTCTTTTATCTTCTTCAAAGTTGCTAATATTATGTTTCATTCTTCCTGCTGTGCCAGCTACCCTTTGTAGTGCAGTACTTCATTAGTTATCACTGTTTCATCAATCTTTGCTGTTCAAGTTTATCTGACTCTATTCTCTCAGGTGGCCCCCGTCATTCATGTTGTGCAGTTGGCCAACATCACCTTTTTGCTTTTCACATCAGAGTGATCATTATGGATGTCCCCTGGGGTGTCGGTGTCTCTTGTGTTGTTGAGAGTGATCTTTAATTTGGGTGGATGTTGTGACACCCATTTGCACACTGACCTGCATCAATGACGATTCTGCTTGTGCTCACCAGTGGTGGGCTGATGAGTGGGTGGCAAGCCTCCTTCCGTAGGGGCCAGGCTGCTTCCAACTCAGCAGATCGTATGCTCCTCACAATGAAATTGTATAGGATTCCTAATGAAGTACGTCAACGAATGTGATGATTCTTGTTGTAAATATGTCGAAGCCATGTTCACCTATAGTAACTATGTAATTTAAAAGAGGTGTCTTATTTTAAATATGATTCGACAGAACTTTATAAAATCTACACAAGACTATTTCCACGCCAAAACTTGGGAAGTAACATCATTCACAGAATTTACCCCATCCACTTCAACTACTGTGTATTGTCTCAATGCTGTCAGACTCTTCCCAAATACTGATGCTGCATGCTTGAGGAATGTGCATAAAATACAGCACAAGAGATCACTAAGTGCTTTAAGAATGGCTACAGATTTTTGGTTTGTTTAAGATACATGGGCAGGAAGAGTACATTATGGCATTGCTCAAAAAATGACTGTATTTCAATCATGGGATGGTAAGTAAAATATATAAGATTTGTAAAATGAATTGCTTACAATGTGGGCATTTAAGGTAGTTTTATTTTTCCTATCAACAAGTGAAGAACAGTTCTCGGTACATTTCTTGAGTTTCATCCTTTGTGGCCATTATTCTGATGCAGTTTTAAAGTCTTATTTTGACATATGTATAAAGATTTTTCTTTGTATTAATGCCTCATTTTCTGAAGAATTTGCTTCTATTCTACATTCAAGTCATAAACATGCTAATCAACAATGGTTAATGTAGTGTTTATTTTTGTTAGATTATAACAGTACTCACTGTAATTTGTACAGTATTGATAGCATATATACATACTGTAATGTGATCGTTACAATTACGTTTTTACAGATTTATTATTCAGTTGTGGCAAAGGAAATGCACCGAGAGTAAAGATGAGCAAAATGTGGAATTATAATTTTATTAAACATTACAGTATTGATTGAGATTTTATTACACTGGCATTCATTGTCTAATATTCCAGGTTCAACTTGGTTTGCAGGGACCAAGGACATAAGATATATTGCATTAGTAACACCACTGCCAAAGTACTGCCAAAGGATGTGAATTTTGCCTTGAGGGAGTAATCTGTACAGCTTGCTTCCTGTGTTGAAATACATATCTAATACTGTTTTCTCGTGGGGAAGCAATTTCTAAATAGGCAATTTTTTAGTCAGTGATTTTGTAACACTGAAATAAAAAATATGTGTTCTGTCAGTCCCATTTTTTAGTTGTGCCATTAATTTCTCTTCTAACCAAATTTATTCAGTACCACCTATTTAGTTATCCGGTACACCCATTTAATCTTCACCATTCTTCTGTACCACTACTTTTCAGATGCTTTATTCTTATGCAAATTAATTTTCAGGTTGTGTAAACACCTACTTTATCACCCTAAATGAACACTGACATAACAAGATTGAATAGGTGTTTTGTTGTGATGACTGATCTGCAGTGTAACCAGAGGATAATTAGGTTAGGGTGGCTAGGTGACAGTTCAGTTAATTGTGGCCAAGCTGAATGTGAAAGCAGAGTGTTAAGAGTAAAGTATTGTCCCATACCTGTGCAAATAGTATTGTATGGATGGGTACAGTGGAAGTGGTGGGGGTTTTGTTGTGTGTGAGCACTATCTGGTTGGGGGGTTCAGTTCATTGAATGAGGCCTACTCAAAAGCAGAACTCCTAAGCTTCAGTTAGCGAGTCTTCAAAAGATCATACCGACAGCTCATCCCAGTATGACTAATAATATAACTGACTGAAGTGGATAATAAGAAAATCGCCCCATTAACAATTAATGCAACTGCTGACAGTGTACTAAGCACACTGCTCAGCAGATTACTGCATACTAAGATGGTCACTCCTTTATAACAAAAAGGTAGACACACCTGGGGCTGTGTGGCTGCCAAGCTATTTGGAGTTAGATGTAACATATTGATCTGTAAAGCAGCATGATGTCTATGTTCATGCCATATTTAGTGCACTTTTTGTTATAAAAATGAACTGGAAGGTAAATTCAAAAAGCACATATGGGATAAAAAAACAAGTATCTCATGAGTGCACAACATACATTGTATGTAATCTGCAAAAAAGATGCAGTGGGGGAATGTCATACTGTCCTTTAACCACATACAATAAATAGTTCTAGTTTATTTCATGATAAATAGTTGAGAAGATCTAACTGGTATTATTACATGACTACAGTATATCACTGTTTGCTTATATTCCATGCAATGACTAAAGATTTAAATATTACATTCTTTGGTCATGTTTTCATATTTACTGTTACTGCTACAAATGCATAGACAAATCCATGAAAAAGGAAACAATTGCATTTCTTTCATAGGACAATATTACAAATGTTCAGTTATATTAGTAGGACACTGCAAAAAACAAACACACAGAATTTGGATGAAAACAAAGAAGTCATTGTATGAGAGTCTGCCATAACAAGAAAGGAACAGTGATACTTTTTATGGGTGGTTGTGAGCAAATTACTTTGCTGGGAGCATCTGAATTCAATGAAATCACAGAGCTAGCTGCTGTTGTATGTACACAATGTCCTTATAACAGAAGACTATGTATAAAGTGAAGACAATGATGTGCTGCTGCCTAAGAATGAATCCACCTTTACCCTGAGGTGAAATTTCGGGTTGGTTACACCAAACAACACCATTTTAACAGTAGTTCATTTATTCACCAAAACACATTAAAGGCTCACAAAGAACTGACATGGCAGAACAGGCCAAAGATAATCTCAGCTTAGTTCAAAGATGGATGCATCGAAGTTGGTGTCGATTTCGTCGGCACCACATGGACCCCCCCCCCCCCCCCCGTATGGCCGTATGGAGTACTCTTGAGAGGCCAGGGGGGGGGGTGACTATGGCGTCAGCAGGAGTGGTCCACTGGACCCGGACCATGGTCAGCTTGACAGCATCGTCGGGGAGCTGTGTGGGTAGATGTCGTGAAGGAAGGTTTGGCCAATGAACCTGGAAGTTATTGTAGCAAGCCAGGTGTCGTACTGGTCGTGCGGCGACAGGTAGGCCGGCGGTTCGCAGGTGGAACGGAGCGGCGACAATGACGTCTACGGTGGGCGTGGTGAACACACGAAGTATGTTCAGGTCGATGTTGGGCGGGAGAAAAACACATTTCACAAGGCGGCAGGGAATGGTGGAGGTTGTGACATGAGCACTGGATGAAGAGAAACACACGAAGAAAAGTGTATAATCGCACAGTATTATTAAGATATCATGAATTATGTCCAGGGGGACAGGCACAAACACCTTGAGCGAGGGCACGTTCAAGATGGGGGCGTGAGAGACCTCGACAGGGTGAGGCAGGCGACGGTGGAGAGGTCAAAGGGCCCAGCGGTGAGGGTGTGATCATAGGTAAGCTCGACGTGGGGAGCATGTGCTCGCTCGGCGCAGTGCGTGGGACCGGAGTAGAGGGCGAGGTCGGAGGAGAGCTCGCGACGGGAGCTGGAAGTGGAGTAACTGGGTGTGTAAGTTTGGCGTGGAGGGAGTGGTTGGAGCATCGTGAGCCATGACAGTGAGTGGCACGGTCATGGCCTGAAGGGGGGTAGAAGGCTCAACATGAGCAGGCTTAAGTTTTTTGAGAGAGACTGTAACAGCTGAATCTTTCATCTGGATGTCATAGGTGTTGGCTGAGGGCCGGAGAACTCGGTATGGGTCGGTATATGGAGGTTGGAGGGGAGCACGCACAGTGTCATCTTAGAGCATGATGTACTTGCAATTGTCCAGAGATTTCGGGACATGAACCTGAGGATGAGAGTGGCTGGCAGGCAGAGGGATGTGGAGATTGATGCAGTGGCATCTGATGCGGTCGATGAAGGAAGGTAAGTCAGACTGAGGGAGAGAACTGGAAGGGCTCAGAAGTTCGCCAGGGAGAACAATGTTCTGGCTGTATATGAACTCTGCTATTGTGCCTTTCAGATCTTCCTTATAGATGGCACGAATACCAAGTAGTACAAGGGGAAGGGCCTCTGTTCATAGAGAGTTGTGACATCGAAGAGCTGCCTTGAAAGTGCGGTGCCAGCGCTCAACTAGTCCGTTACTTTTCGGGTGATATGCTGTGGTATGGATGCCCTGGATGCCGCGAATGTTACAAATCCCGTTGAACAGCGCCGACTCAAATTGTGTGCCCTGGTCAGTCGTGATGATAGCTGGACATCCAAAACGTGATACCCACGACTCAACGAAAGCTCAAGCAACAGTTTCTGCCGTAATATTGGGGAGGGGGACAGCCTCAACCCAGCGAGTTGTTTGGTCGATATACGAGAGAACATAACGAAAGCCATTAGAGTGGGGGAATAGGGCCGACAATGTCAATATGAATATGCTGGAAACTCCCAGGAGGGATCGAAAAGGCGCTGAGGGTGGGGGGGGGGGGGTGAAGTGTGCTTGTGTACTTTGGAGCATTAGCACGGGACGCAGGAGTGTGCCCATTGCTGATGGTCTTTGTTGACATTTCTCAACACAAAGCGCTCCGCTATGAGGCGGGCAAACACATGAACACTGGGGTGGGCTAAATTATGCAATGCACTGAAGGCAGCACAATGGAGTGTGGTTTGGATGAGAGGGCAATTTGTCCTAGTTGGTCTCAATGCCTGCTGCCGCAAGACTGTTCATAACAGTTTGCACATGTCGTCGAATGTTGTCCTCGACACAGGAGCTGAACACAAGAATGTCATCAAGATATGGAAAGCATAATTTTAGGTCGAATAGCACTTTGTTGATGAAGCGTTGCCAGGTCTGGGTTGCGTTTTGCAGACAAAAGGGCATGAATCAAAACTGAAATAACCCGATCAGGGTGGTGATTGCTGTCTTCTCGATGTCTTCAGGTGCCATGGGGATCTGGTGACAGGCCCGTTACAGTCAATGACAGAGAACGTGCTCGCACCTGCGAGGGAACTGGGAAAGTCGGCAATGTTGGGTATGGTGTAGGTGTCCATAATTGTCCATGTATTTAGTCAATAGTAGTCTCTGCACATGTACCAGGACTCGTCTTTCTTGGGTGTATATGTACGGGCGTAGACCAGCTCCTGGCAGAGGGTTCAACGACACCAGAGGTCAGTAGTTCAGAAATCTGATTTTTAAGGTCAGAGAGGCGCTCAGGACAAAGTCGACTTGGTTTACTGGAGATCGGGGGACCTGGCGTGAGGCGAAGTTTGTGAACCGTGCCCCTGTTGTTGACGGAAATGTCACTGGCAGTGCGGGAGCCGGTTTTTTTACAATGTGTGGCGGGCAGGGCAGGCAAGGCATGGTCATGGTGTTTGCAGCCACTCGACAGATCCTATGGGAGCCAAGGCGGCGAAGTGTCCCAGGATTCAATGCGAAGTCAGTCGGGTGAGCTTGGTAGAGCTCGTGAGACATTAGTGAGTCTATTGTCTGAGGGCATGGCATGTGACAGCATCGTCGCGGGCGAAACGCTTGGCACGAGTGCACTGTTTGTGTTGTCAGTGACGGTTGCATGGTGGCGCGCAGGAGCCGAAGTTGCATAGTTTGAGGTGCAGTCCACAAGGGTTGGGGTAGGTTCCGTCAGTTTGGGAAGAAGTGACACTCATCGCGCATGCGCACTTGTGTCCGGCCAAGTGTCAAACGCTGCCGTGTTAGGAGGGTGTGGCCCTGCGGAGCTGTCAGTACACGTTATGACAGTCTTGATAGCACAGTTGCGAGGGGTAGTGGGAGGTAAACATATGGAGGCTCGATTGCTGGGACTACAAGCAGTTTCAGTGCACTTACTGACCTTGCTTTGTCCTTGCTGTAGTGTCTGTAATTCCTTTGCTGCTTCGGAGAGCTGGAGCTGAGTTTCATGGAGCCGGAGGGAGAGCTCAAAGTTTTCCTTGTGTAAATGAGCGAGGTTTTCAAACTCAACAAGGCACTTGTGCGTAGTTTCTTGTAACATCGTCGACAAAGACAAGCATGTGAGGATGAGATGAGCCCGGATCAATGGGTTATGGGGGGGTTTGCTGGACGGAGCACAGGGGAAGTGAGTCTTGGACGGGTGATGAAACACGGTGTTTCACACTAGGTCTGGTGAAAGGTTGTGGTGTTGCAAGAAGTCAATGCCTAGTATAGGTTCGTCAATTTTGCACACTCGTGTTTGCAGTTTGTGGAGAGTGAGACGAAGTGGAAAGTTGAACCCGAGCATTGTAGTTTAGTTGAATTCATGGCCTGTAGTGGAGTATGATGAGGGCAGATGTTCGACGATGATAAGGATGTAGGCAGCAGCGAAACATCGGCGCCTGTGTCCACTAGGAAAAGGTATCCCGACAAAATGTCTTTAATGTAAAGTCGTGGGAAATTATCTAGTCATTCCCAGACAGAATGGAGCACTGGGGGTGCCTGTCATGTTTTGCGCAGGAGGCGGCACCCGGACCTACCTGTGATTGGTGTTTGGGAAGTAGCAGGGTGGTCTGCAGTTCCATGCCGCCTCACCAAACCTTGTGTGGGAGTAACAGTATGGGTAGTGCGGTTGCATTTCCTGTGGAACATTCGTTGCCAGTGGCGGTGGTCGAGGTTCGGTGGCCGCAGCAGGCTTGGTTGCTGGAGGGGTGTGACTGTGGGTGAAGCCGGTGATGTCCCAGTAGCTTGTTTACTGCTTCCCGGAGCAAGCAGAATGGTCGGCACACTGCGGCCCCAGCCGCGTCCGGCTGCAGGACGATGAGCCTGAACCTGAGACTTGTCAGGTAGGCAGTGGCTGGCGAAATAGAGCAGTGATGCATCATGTAGCTTGTCAGCAATTGTCATTCTTTGCTCAACAGGTTCGGGAGACCTCTGGGCCAGAGCAAAGCGGATGTGAGGATATATTTCATTTGACCAGATTGGAAGGAGAGCTGTGTCAGAGAGTAGATCGGCACTGACCAGGGCACATAGCCGTCTCCAGAGCTGGGAAGGTTTGTCGTTGCCTAGTTGCTCGATGTGGGGCCCTTGCCATATTGCTGCCTCAGTTGAGCGTGCGAGCCGACGTAGAACTGTCTTTTTGGCTAGAGTGTACCAGATAGATGAGTCCAGGGCGTCGACCAGGTCAGCATTCAAGTTCTCCTGGTCGTGCAGGTGGGTAATGAGGCACAGAAACCTGGTTAACTTGTCAAGTTTGTAATGGTCAAACACTTCAAATGGTTCAAATGGCACTGAGCACTATGGGACTCAACTGCTGAGGTCATTAGTCCCCTAGAACTTAGAACTAGTTAAACCTAACTAACCTAAGGACATCACAAACATCCATGCCCGAGGCAGGATTCGAACCTGCGACCGTAGCGGTCTTGCGGTTCCAGACTTCAAACACTTCGTCCACAATTTTGAACCAGGTTGTAGCTCTGTCGGGATTAAACGGCGGCAGTGACGGTAAACATTGTAGAATGTTCGGAAGAAAAGTTTGAGTTGAGTGCATCGGGGCACTGCCTGGAACGAGCTGTTGTTGCTGTAGTATTCCAGGAGAGTGTGCCTCCAGTGGATGTGGCAACGACAGCTGTTCGGGTGGCAGCATGAAGGTGACACATGGTTGAGCGCGATCAGTCTCGACGCGGAAGGCCGACGCGGGTGAGACACCGTAATGTGTCGATTGCCGTTGTGGAAGCTCAACATGTCGCGGGTGTGTTCGGATTGACGCGTTGCAGAAGATCGACACAGATGAGGCACCGAGATGTACCGAGAACGTTAGTGAAAGCTTGACTGGAGCCGACGCGGGGGCGACATGTGAGAAAAGGTTTATAGTTTGAGAATGCGTGTTAGTCCACGGAAAGCTCGACGTATGATCAGAGCCGGAGCCACCCATGTTGCAGGGAGGCTCCGGAGGTGTGGGCTGTCCAGAAGCACAGTGTGGGAAATGATGTCCAACGTGGGACGGAATGTGTGAATGTTCACTGTTACTAGTCACTCCACTCAAAACGGTGTGCGGAAAAGGTGAATGTCATGGCACAAAACACTGAAGTGTATCAGTGGGACGGAGGTGGAGGTCAGGCACAGATAATAAGTTATTGTTCCTGTTGCAGGCCCAGGTAGCAAAGTAGGAAGGCATGTGCTGATGCTGAACCGAGACAGGCGTGGGCATTGTCGGATGCTCAGGAGGTTGACCTGTGAACAAAGCAGTTCCGGCCACGTGGCAGGTATGCATGTAGTACTGCATGGATTGAGACGTGGCAAATCATTGTCCTGGCAGTGGTAGGTTGTCCAACGAAGCATTTGCAGAAATCTGCATTGGTCCTGCACTGCACGGAGATCCATAAGAGGTAACTGCACAGTCGATGAGGGAGGGCACATGTGGTAGGAACAAAGGCATTTGATACCCGGAGTCATGCACACTCCTAACCTCACTTACTGTTGCAGGCTCGAAAACGTCCGGCGAAATCGGCATAATCCTTGAGTGAGAGGCATCGTGTTGCAGTCCTGGTGGGTGTACATTGCCCGCAACATGATACGTGTTGATCACAAAATCCTGCGTTAGGCGCTGGGACGATGTCATTGTTTGAATGTTGTGTCAATGTAATACATGCGAAAATAACCGACACGGAGTTCGCGGACACAGTAAAACGGCGAAAATGGAAGATGTTACAACTCGGGGTCACCAGTGAGGTGAAAGTTTGGGTTGGTTACACAAAACAACACCATTTTAGCAGTAGTTCATTTATTCACCTAAACACATCAAAGGCTCACAAAGAACTGACACGGCGGAACACGCCAAAGATAATCTTAGCTTAGTTCAAAGATGGATGCATTGAGGTTGGGTTTGATTTCATCGGCACCACAACAGCTTTGTGGTGATGACTCTTGATTACTCTTACATATAAATGTCTGTTCATTAAAAAATAAAATTGGTATTCTTAATATTCATTTAGGTGTAAACAAGAAGACTACATTATGTGTTAATAAACACTGGCTCAGTGAAGATAAGCCACAACTGTACATATCATGGGGGTGGTCCTGGCATACTGTGGCATATCGAGCTGGCACCCACCACCTTCTCTAATTACACCCCAACTACTACCAATAAATTTTTCTCTCTTTTCTGTCTCTGAGGGTCTTTTGGTTCTGATTTTCAGAATACATAGAAAGATAGTTCCCTTATCATTTAGCTACAAAATAGCAGGTCAGCAACTGGAAGCAGTTAATTCCATAAATTATCTGGGAGTACGCATTAGGAGTGGTTTAAATTGGAATGCTCATATAAAGTTGATTGTCGGTAAAGCAGATGTCAGACTGAGATTCATTGGAAGAATCCTAAGGAAATGCAATCTGAAAACAAAGGAAGTAGGTTACAGTGCGCTTGTTCGCCCACTGCTTGAATACTGCTCAGCAGTGTGGGATCCGTACCAGATAGGGTTGATAGAAGAGATACAGAAGCTCCAACGGAGAGCAGCGAGCTTCGTTACAGGATCATTTAGTAATTGGGAAAGCGTTATGGAGATGATAGATAAATTCCAGTGGAAGACTCTGCAGGAGAGACGCTCAGTAGCTCGGTACGGGCTTTTGTTAAAGTTTCGAGAACATACCTTCGCCGAAGAGTCAAGCAGTATATTGCTCCCTCCTACGTATATCTCGCGAAGAGACCATGAGGATAAAACCAGAGAGATTAGAGCCCACACAGAAGTGTACTGACAATCCTTTCCATGAACAATACAAGACTGGAATAGAAGGGAGAACCGATAGAGGACTTAGGGTACCCTCCGCCACACACCGTCAGGTGACTTGCGGAGTATGGGTGTAGATGTAGATGTAGAATATTTGTATGTGATGCAGGCATAAATCTGCCCATTTATTATTTAGTTCAGGTTTCATTGGTACAGTTGTAGTCTCAGTATCCGACAGCAAAAATACAATTAGTTTTCTTTAAAACCATGTTAATTAAAAGTTATATCTGATTAAAAATTTACTATAGTAAATAGCAGTGAAAATATTTTGAGCTAATAAATAGATTTGGTAAGGATGACACCACTCACTGTAAAGACTAGCATTCCTATTTTTCATTAACATAGTTAAAATTTTATGGAAAAAATTAGCTTACAAGATAATTATCATTAAAGTTCAGATGTAGACACATTTTACATTGCAAATTTTGACTCTGTGCTTATTAGATTTCATCTCTGAGTGCTGTACTTCTGTTACTCTAATTTTTATGCACATGGTGGCTTACTTCATTAACTGATTGAGCCATTAGTTATGAAAATTGTGTAATCTCCCATGATGTTCAGTATTGCACTTGTACCCATAAACGGATTAGTGCCAATGCAGATGTGTAAAATGATTCCATGTACTATTGTAAAGTCCTAGATCACTACACTTTTTAATAACCAAATTATTATTAATAATTATTGTCTATCCTGAGTAATATTTTGCTCATATTTTGCTCATGATCCAACAATGAGACCTTGAAGACAATATATGAAAAAGTGAAACCAAAATTGTGGTGGTGTGTACATTTTTGAGCAAACACCATCCTGAACTCATTAAGATTTTCCACTTTATGACTTCAGAATGATGTGCTACTGAAGAGGCATCATAGAAGAGACTACATAAATCAGGTTGGTGGGTTTACAGTACTTGTGCAATACAGTGTCCTTAGTATGGATGATACAAGCCTTGTCTGGCCCTATTCCACCCCTGCTCCAAACCAATTGTCCCACGGGGCCTATCCTGTAATAGATACAAAACCTGACCCGTACTACAACACGCTCCAGTCCTGTCCCTGGCATCTCCCGTCCCATGAAAGGCAAGGGCAAATGTGAAAGCAGTCATGTGATCTACCAAGTTATCTGAAACCACTTTCTGTCATACTACATGGTCATGACCACTGCTAAGTTGTGTGTCCACATGAATGGGCAGTGCCAAGAGACAGCTGGATCACCGATTTGCTGAACATGCCACCCAACATAATATGCTTGAGTTCAATGACTGCTTCACTGACTGAATTCTTCTCACCCACACCACCATCCTGATCTCAAGTTTCCCTGCTCCCACTGTAGCCCTAAACAACCTTCTACCCCACCGGCACACTGGCAGAATCCTTTTCCCTTCTCTACTTTAATCCACTTCCCCCACAGCCCCAGCATAGCCTGCAGATGCTGCAACTAGCAGCTCATTATCCTGTCTCTACTATGTCCCAGTATGCTCCCACTCTCTCTCTCTCTTTCTTGCCTGCTCAGTTTCCTTTTTCCATTTTCTAGATTTGCCATTGACTCTAAGATATTGTTGTTCACATTTCACAAGTGGGATTTCAAAATGTTTACACAAACAATTTCTGTCAGTGATACATGAGTACATAAAATGCACATAATTTGATTTTCATTGTAAGTGTCAATCACTCATAGTGATATCTGAAACTGAAATCATGATTTAATGTATAGTTTACTGCAATAAGTGTGCAACTGGTGCCACATGCAGAATTGTAAGATTCAGTGTTTGGGTTATGCTCTCTCAATTGTAGAATCACAGTTCTTTTGTTTTGGACTATGCCATACAGTACTGAGAAGTTCACAATCCGTTGCTTATTCACTACTTGTATAAATTTCAGTTACTGCTCTTAAAATATCTTGGCAGGCCATTCTACCACTTGTGTTTATTCATTAATTTTTGTTTGTCTGAAGTAATGTTATTGTGATCAGGTATCTTATTACATATATTTCATTAATCTTAATGGTGCACGGAAAATAAAAAGTAACTTTGAAAGTAAATACCTTTTTTATGTTTTCTTGTATCATGTCCTGACATGAGGTCCTTCCTACACAAGATTATACCTACTTAACCCAGAGTACTTTTTTGTAGCTCTTTGTCTTAGGCACATATCACAAAATATTTATGCTGGATAGCACCTTCGTGGATGTAGATCTGGTGCAAGCGTTACTGCTCTCATTGACAACAGCAGTGTTCTGTTGCTGTATAGACCAACCCAAAGAAATACTATCATTAGAACATGCTACCATTTTGTCAAAAGGAAGGAATAATGTTTTATCCAAGAGCTATAATGCATATCCCTGAATTAATTAAAATTTTGGTGATTAACACAAAGTGAATTCAATATTATTCATCTGTGAAAGATAATTTTAATCCAGAAAGTTACACAAATGCAGTGAAAGGTTTCATGTACTTTTTATTTATTCTATTTAGCCTTCAGCAGTATAGCACTATTTAGCCAAGGTTTTCTGTACTTGGAATGTGTTTATGGATTCATCGCCTCAACAAACGCATTGCATTAGTATGTAAACTACTCCATAATTTCATTGTAAGATGTGCATTTTATCACTTTGTATAGGTATCTAGCACCTATTTGTAATTTTAGTTTTCCTAAATTTGCCTCATGAACTTATAATTGACTTAATAGTAACTCTTACAGGCATATCTTGTACATGAAGAATAGAAATCTTTACAAAATGGACTCATTAGGAAGCTTTTCATCATCATTGGCAATTCTACAGTTGCCCAGTGAAAAGCTAACCATACTATGTAACATTACTGACCTGGTTATATTGCTGGTATTCTTTCGTAATGCTCAACTTTTGAAGTCTCATTCTCTGAAATTGGTTGAAGATGTAGTCTAGTTCAGTGATGGACATGACATCATTGATTTAAACTGGAGATTACTTCACATTTATTAGTGCCAAAACACACAATGATGAAGATTAACTTCTGCTACAACTATTTTTATAGTTCAAATAGACCAAGTCAGCTACTAAACTTGATGATCTCTCAACAGTGGCAGGTTGTATCCATGGCAAGTCATCATGCAGGTCTACAAAAAAGTAGATCTTCAGAAAATAGCATTTGAAAGAACTCAGTCACTGAAGCTTTACTAACACTTTAACACAGAGAGGTTATGTGGATGACTACAGACAGATTTTCCAAACAAGTTCATTAAATAATTACACTGAGTGACTGTAACAGTAAGATCTGCTCATATTAGTGACTTTAACATTGAAATGTGTAACGGATGAGTGCACTCTATGGATTTTTACATTGAGATATTAAGATGAAAATAGCTAATCATGACTCTGTTGTGGAGAAGTTACTGTAATGGTTACTAGGATCTAAATTCCTATTGCTATATAAAGAGAACAATTTTGAATTTAGTGGCAATGACATTATGGGGAAGCAACTAATAATTTGGCTTATCTATGTGATAGATTACTGGGAATAAAAAAAGTAGGGTGGATTATTTTATTCATGTCATGCGCACTGCAGTGGGAATTTACCAAGCCTCTTGTAAATTTAACAGGATAGTAGTTGTCTCCATCTCTTAATTTTCAAATTACTCTGATAACCAAAGCTATTTTCTAGTAAGAAAAAATTACAGCAAGAAAATTATAACTACACCTATGATTTTATAAACACACTTAAAGGTCCAAATAATAATATTATTTGCTGGATTTTGAAACTTTAATTATGAATAACATTTTAGTTAATAACTTTTCACAAATAATAAAATGTTTACTGATAGAGGGAAATGAGGGCTTTCAAATAATTTATGTCATTCTGGAAACAAACAATTGTTAGCTCACAATATGTTCCTGAGCTTCCTGAGCTTCCGAATAAAGCAAATTACAGTTTTCTCCTAAAAGAACACATACAGTGTTGGCATTAGCAGAACTCAGTTAAACTGATACATAATGAATTTTACTGAAACATCACCTAAATAGGAATTTTGGTGCTTTATGTAAATGTGAAACATCTACTACCAGCAAAAAAAAAAAAAAAAAAAAAAAAAAAAAAAAAAAAAAAAAAAAAAAAAAAAATCTGAGAAGTAGATTTATAGCAGATGGAGTTACTCCAACTTGCTAAGTTTCAAGTTCCTCATCTGTACAATAGAAGTATGTGTTCTACTGTCCCCACCTTAAAAAAAAGTGAGTGTACAGTTCTCAAATCCAAAATGGTGCATGTCAATCAGTATTTATGAAGCTACTGTTTAATGCTTTAGCACTGCAGATAATCTAGTTGGATTATGAAAACCTACCAAATTTGGGATATCTTTAACCCAGCACACAACTGCAAGTTTCTGAGGGGAACATGGTATTTATAAAAATAAAATGCTGTAAAATAATAATAGAGCACTTGTGTACATAGTACACAGATCTGCAAAAGCAAACGTAAGAGAGTGGTATACAAGGACAGTAAAATTAATATGAAAAAGGTGGAAAAAAGCAAGTAAACTATTCATTAATACTGAAGTACTTGGCATAGTTGGTAACACATTTATTCCACTGTAATTGCCTTACAATGGTCAACACTTTTGTGGAAAAATGTTGCCAGGCACGCACCTCTTTATCTGAAGCGAAGGGACAGCCATGAATGTCTTTCTTCAGCACTTTAAAAATATGGAAAGCACATGGGGAGGGATTGGGACTTTATGGAGAATATGTTTCCCAGCAAAACTTCTACAACATACTCTGTACAGCCTTGGCAGGCATTTTATTGACAGGTTGCTTAAACTATGCTGCAGGGTTTTGTCTGGGAAGCCTTCACACAACCACCATGGAGTCCCAATCTCTCCTCATGTGATTTCCATATTTTTGGAGCCCTAAAGAAACATTCTTGCCCATTCATTTGGTTCACACAAAGAGGTGCACACATGGGTACAATCATGGTTTTGTAGAACACCACAAACATTTTTCCATGAAGCGATTGACCATCTTGTCTCACAGGGGCATAAATGTATTCACAGCTATGGTGATTATTTTTGATATACTAAACAGTTAACTTACTTTTTTCCATCAGTCTTGTTTTCATGGAGCTTTCATCTTGTGTACTCCTTTTGAAGTTTTGCATCAGTGTAACCAAATATATTACAACAAAAAAGACAAATGTGACAAAGTTCAGATCCCATGCAGAGCCAATCACAAAATAATTTGATTTTATTCATTACTTTCAAATTATTTTTTAAATTCTGCTATGTTGACTCAATGATAACTCTATAATGGCAGGTCCATCATTAGGTTGGGATTTCTTAATTAACACATACATTTTTTCATGTAAGCAGTGCAAACCTTCCCCTCTGCCCCAACCCGCCTCCACCGCACAAAAATTCATAAGACCAATTTTGTTTATCAGTTTCTTTGGGTGGCAGTGGCAGTGTGTGTAAACACAACTCAAACACACATACCTGACCACGGTCTCTGGCTGCCAAGGCCAGAATGTGAGCAGCAGTGCAAGATACTCCAGGTCTTGCCTTGGCAGCCAGAGACTGTGGCCACGTCTGTGCATGTTGCATTTGTGTGCTGTCTAAATCTAATGAAGACCTGTTTAGCAGAAAGCTCTGTTTGACAGTCTTTTTGTTGGGCCTATCTGCAAATCAGCAACTCCACTATATGGTGGGTAGCAACTATCCTTTTCATAATAATGTCAAACATAAATCTTCCTTTTTCATTGCTGCGAGAAGACAAAGCAATCCAAGTACAGTTACTAGCATCACTATTTTAAACCAAACAGCTGCTTTTGTTGTTATAACCAGTGCTCGATTTGTGATGGTATGCCATACCGATACCTCCAGTAAGTATCAGTACTGGTACCTCTTCTTTTTTTATAAATCAAGCACTGGTCATGACTGTTACTACTTCTACTTGTTTTATTTCTTCAAGATCATGTCACACCCAAAAGGTCAAACCAACTGAACATATCTAGAAGAAACTGTTGTAAATAAGTGTTCATTTTCATAGCCCATTATGTACTCCCACAGACTGATGAATCTGAAGTTACAAGCAGAGGGGAGGTGATGTGTGGAAAGAATCAAAGAAAAAGAACTGAACACATGCCAAATAAGAAGCTGTGTATCAAGTGGCCGAATGTGTTACAGTCGGCTCATTATACCTTATTCTAAACATATACATAGTGAATCTTTGATGAGGCTCAAGTTGCAGTCCAACAGAAATTTTCATATGTCACTAATATACCTAATACAGCTGATGTCTAATAGTTCACAGTAAGTGAAAAAAAAAATTTAATAATTGAATATATTGTAACAAAACATTCAACATTCCATTCAGAACCAATCACAAAATATTTTAATTTCATACTTTTCACAGCTTTACTTTTGAAGAAATGTAAGAAACCCAGGGAAAAAATATTATCCTTGGACCTATAATCATTAGTGGATGGATCAATAAACTCTCCTCAAAAGTGTGTGCACCCCCCCTCCCTTCCAAGTCATACACACACATGATGTAACATTATGCAATGATTGTGCAATTACTTTCTCTGGGTGGGTATGGGAGCAGGGATTGTGAAAAACACACATATAAAATGGGACAATACAACGTATGTAAAAGACATAACTCCTTTTGCAATAAACAAATTTATTTTATGGCAGTTGTTTTTAACATGTCATGCTAAAAAATCACATTCATTGCAACAGTAAATCCAACACAAGAGATAAGTGTCATCCACATCAATAAACATTTTATGGCAGTGGGTTTTCGTAGTGGAATGTAAACCATTTCATTTTCTTAACATGTATCTATGATACTACTACAGACAGTGACATAACATTAATATATTACCAGACACATTAATTTGGCACAGATGGTAAAATAAAAATGATGATCTTGGGTACTGACTGTTGCCTATCCCTCGTAACCATCCCAAAAAATATAGGGTGGTGGCAGAGAACGTTTGGTTGTGCAATCCCGTAGTCACTCTGTTGTGGTACTGGATTTGCAATGTGCTTCTGAAAATAAATCAAAGATATATTGAATGAATTATTCAATTTTTTTTATAGAACCTGGCAGTAATGGAAAGAACAAACGTAAGTAGAATAACATCACTACATGTCAAATTAGAAAAGAATTAAGTATGTACTGATCAGTAACATGCATTTTGTATGTAGAATACACCATTCTGTCGCCAATGAGGTGCAAATCAATCTCAAATGAAGTACCTAGGAGTAAAACCCCTATATTTGAGCACATATTAAGTTGTTAAATGGTGGAACATATAATCAGCTAATCTGATCATGTATTGCATTTACATTGCAACTGGGCAGCTGAAGATACTGATCCTACGGATTTACCGACAGTCATTATGTAGGTGCATGTTCAAGGCATTAAGCATTCTAATAACACCTTCACATTATATACATTTACTAATGTGGCTGACATAAATAAACCATCACAATTTCAAAAGAATAGAAATTTATTCTACTCATTCATCATATTCTGTACATCCCACCAAGAAGGTGAACAAGAATAGAAATTTCTTCTACTCTAACACCAAGAAGGTGGCAGAGTGAAGGTAAACATTAACAAAGGACAACGAAACATTCTTAAGCTGTACATTACATTAACAAGAAACTATCACAATACTGCGTATTGCTAGTTCTGTTTATGCCAGTTAAATGTGTTCTAGTGAATTAGAAAGAATGCTGCTGCTACTTCAGTTATATTAGGTAGCTGCAGGATGTCTTATAAGAGACTTAATATTTACTTCATTAATCAAGTATTGTTTCGAAGAAAACAATAACCTGAATATGTAATTACATAGGACAGTTTACAACACACTATCTGCTGTCCATCTAAAGAAGGAATCAAATCCTTGCACTAAGATAATCAGTGGAAGGAGTCTTTAATGAGATATGTTTTAAATTTTCCTTTGAATTTGCTGAGATAACTAATTACTTGTTGTATTTTAGATGGGAGCTTCTCAATTATCTTCATACCATAGTGCATAACTTTGTTAAATCCTAGTTAAGGATGCAAAGTTTACACAAAAGTTATATTTCTGTCTTTTATTGATAGTGCAGATCAAATTTGAGCTTGAACTGATTTTTTTCACAAGCACACTATGCCTTGATTAGAGTAACTCTGTGATTGTGGCAGTGGCTAATAGTCAGCCAACTGCCGTTCTTTCTTGACACCGATGTGCCCACTATAATGACTCAATTTTTAGGCACCACACAGCCTTCTCAGCTGCAGCACGATGCACAGGAAGGCGAGAGCCAACTTATGCCCTATCCAACATCCCCACTGATGTACTTCCCACTGCTGCTGACAATGACAATAATAAAAGTAATCTGAATGTATGTTTTGCTCTATTTGCATTGCATGTGTTGCTCTTGCTCGTTCTAAGTATGTAGTAGAATGATGAATATAACGAATGACCCTGCGCCACCATAGCTGTTTGTCAACCAAGAGGTTATTTTAATCGAAATTTAGAAGAAAACATGATAATTGTGTATCACTAAGTCTGCCAAAGGTTCACAAAAGCATTCAACAATAGGCACAAAAGTTTTTAAAAAGAAAAACTTTCCATAAATTACTGTCAGCCACCTTTTGTATTATTTTTCAATCTTTATTTACCAAGACCAGTTCTGAATCGCTATCATCAGACGATACATATTTATTGCATGTTTTCAGCTTTGTTGGAGTTGTGCAGCTGTGGCCAGGTGTGAACTGCACATACTTCCAACCACATTCAGTGCGTATATGTTTCATTCTCTTTCCATAACTACATGAGACACAAGAATGCTGCAAACATGTACCATCTGATGATAAATCACTTGTTAATTTAAAACCAGTCATGGTAAATAGAAACCGTAGAGTAAAACCAAAGACAACTGGCTGCTGTGAACCTTTACAAAAATTTAAATCTGAACTGAAACTGCTTCTTCTGGCAACTTCTGCTGTAAAGGTGGATATTTTACAAAAACCTTGTGGTATAAAAAGACTACACAGAGACCGATATTTTCATTATCATCACTTTTCAGCCAATAAGCTAGCTGGTAATCTGTAAATAGCTAGTATGTAGCCTTGAACAAAGACACAGAGTGTAAATCCAAAGTAATATACACCATTCTGATAGAAACAGATCAATGGTCATTGGAACATAGCATTATTTTTAACTAATCAAAACACAGACAAAATATACCCAAAGAACAAAATCAGTTTATATAAAGTGATCTACTTCTCAATTATAAAAGGTAAATTGATGTAAAGTCATGACTCCACCTGCCTGTTTTGACCAGTAATGCCATCAACATGGTGACCACGACATCACTCATTACACCTGCAAACAAACATAAATAGCATGTGAAGTATTTAACTCCAGCAATAGAATGAAATTAACAGGACAACCAAATGAAGAGGACAAACTAAATTAACGACAGTAAGAATAATGACATCACTGCAAAACAAATATTAACCCAAAAATAAAGCACATGAAATCCTCAAAACAAAAAATTTACAAAAATGAAGACTATTGGTGTTGTGAATTTCTCATGACCTATATATCCCAAATGAAGACCTCAATACCAGTAACCCATACAGAACTCAAAAACTCAACACAATTTTCACTTCAGCTACACAGCTCCAACAAAGCCCTCAATACCAGGAACCAACCACTCTAAAACATGATGTTGCAAATTTCACTTCACCCACAAAGCTCAAGCAGAGCCCTATATACAACACTTTCACTTACTCTATCTAAACCAAAGTTCTCAGTACAACAAACCAAACTATGCTCACATGACTAATATCAGAAATGTGTCCTAAACAATGATGGTGTAACCGTACCCATGATACGTACCAATAACAATCCAACAATTACAGAACACTAACAAGGAAATCCCGAAAATTCATGAAAACTTTCACCACCACCAATTTCGATATACACAAACAACTTCGCCCAATGCAACAAGCAATGAGCTACTCATAAATAGAGCTACGCATAAATATCTGTATCTTCTTCACAACAGAAGAAACAAGAAAAATATTAAATCTCCGACCACTAGAAACACACAGCACTAATATTTCCAAACATAAAAATGAACCTATCAGCTAAAATATGCAAATTCAAAGTAACTCACCAGAAAGTCAGCACAAATTCTTTCAGTACCAACATGAAACATTCAGTTCATCTCAAACTACTAACTAAAGAACATACAGCACAACAGAGAGCCACCAAATACTACAACACACAATCTACAAACACAAAGACTCAAAAACATCAAGGTTCACCATGACCTCATGGTTCAAAGCAGATTGGCGTAGCATCAGCACCTGACATTGTCCGCATAACCTCAAGTTAGCCTCAGGTAGGAAATAGTGATAAGGAAATGACTGCCAAATGACAAGAAAACATGACAAAATTATCAAGAATGAAACTTAATTACTGTTGGAACATTTGTTCAGAGTTTGCATTCTTTTGATACAACCCAAAAAGGCCAGTACTGCATGCTTTGCACTTAGATCTTCCTTACTGTACTGGCCCACAAACAGCATACTTTTATTCAATCTGTCCTACAACATTTTCTTTCTAAGCAACACAGCTAGATCTAAAAATTGTCCATTCTAACATTGAAGTTCTAATACTTATGTCCTAAACCATTTACTCCCTAGTGGTTCTTATGATTAATAATGAAGAGTGAATTTACTAGACACTGATTTGATTTTCTAATTTTCTGAATGTCAGGCGAGACGTTCATATGAATCCTTACCTGCTATTTATGCATCTTATTTTGCAAATGGGAATTTCGCAAAGTACCTCCAGTTTTGCTGCATTTCTCTTCCTGTTTTATGCGAGTTCGTCGCTATATACTTCAGTGACTAAAAATAAAGTTCAACAGCTCCATTACTTAACATCTCAAAATGTTTAAACAAGAATTAATTACCTTTGAAAATGCCTTGCAAAAGTGACTACAACAGTACTAAGTTGAATTTAACACAGTTATGGAGCTAAATCTGCCATTTATAACGTTCATAAGTACATGTGCAGCTTGAGTACATACATCTCAGTATTAAATAACACCTATATAGCCTGTTTCTATTCTATGGGAAAATACAATATTCTAACCATATTCATTATAACCAATCAGCTTGTTTGCCTCCCAGAATGTGAATGTATTTTATGTTTCCTGTTTTCTTTCCAACAATTTTGTGTTCCGCTTTTCATCTCTTAGAAATCACAATACCAAAAAGCCTATTACTGTGTTACTACAAAAGTTCCAACATGGCATCTACCACCTCGAGGAAAACAATAACAATCACAGATCTTCCTGCCCGTCAAAAATTTCATCTTCAACTGGATGTGGTAACTTCTGTGAACTACATCACTTCCCGTGTTTTGCTGTCACTAGAGTCTAGTTTGAGTGGCCGTAGTAGTACTACAAGTTGGTGGTATGCTGCGCTGTGTGTTACTCAAGGCCGCCAGGCAGCAGGGGAAGAGGGGCACGCTGCAGCACAGGAGGTTCATGATTTAGGCTGCCAGATGGAAGCACTCGTGCTGGGTGCTGTTTGCGTGGATGAGCACATCCGACACCGAGTGACGGAGGGGGCAGAACTGAGCTGACATCGCTCGACGGAGCTGGAATGTGAAATGAAACTTCGAGCCAGCGAATTGTCTTGGAGGCGTGGTCCACCACTAACAGTTTCTCATCAAGCGAGATTGATGAGAGAGGCAGGAGCTGTAGTTGTAATGTTTCCTGGAGTTTCATTAACCAGATTAACCACAGTGCCACGTGTTGCAAGGGCACGTTGACGACGCAACAGTGCGGAGGGAGTGAGGTCGCCTAAATGTCCCTTCTGAATAATGTAGTGGATGATCTTGTCAGAAGATAGCGACAAACATTCACCGATATTTTGTTTATCATTTGTATATTGCAAAAGGGGGGGGGGGGCAGGGAGGGTGCACCACAATGTCACTGATTAAGTCCAAATGGTTGTGTAAATGGCTGGTGAGGCACACGAATTTCGATTCCTCAGAGTCAACACTGGTAGCACAAAAAATAGAGTCCACGAGTGCAAATAAGGTGTTTGGCTGGTCCTTTACAAAAGTAGGGAATTTCGGAAATTTGGTGTGCGAGAGGGGTCTGATAACACAGTGTTACTTAGGGATTTATTGTGATTAACATTTGTTTGGTACTGGTAACACTGGGGAGAGGGGGACACGGGATCCCAGAAACCTGACCATGCAATCTAGGTTCCTCTTGCTGCCAGCGCATCGGGAAATGTTGTGGCAAGGTAGTAGCATCTCCCATATCGATTATGGACTGCTCGGAATGCATGGTAGGTGCAAGAGAGAGTTGTAATTCAGCTGGAAAAGCAGCTGGTGTACACAGCGTGGCACACTCGACCTTGGCTGAGGCAAGACAGCATGGGTCAGTTAACCTGTGTAGTAAGAAACCGGATGCAGTATATATCGGAGCATGAGACACAGTTTATGGTACATCACTCTCTTGTTCGAAATGTCTGTACATCTACAAAGGTACAGTGTGGGGAAATATGGAGGCAGCTGTGTGGACCCTGTTAATCTGAGTCGAAGCACTCAGTGGCACAGTAGAAAAATGGTGAAAGTTCGTGTTTGGGAGTTCTGGTTGCATAGCTGGAAGCAACGATGGGATCTGGTTCACTGATAAGTAAGTTGCTTGAGTCACTGTAGGCGAAGGTATCTGCTGTTGGCTGTTGAAAAGCCAGATGGGGTAGCAACAAAGATGATACAAAAAACACGAAAACAGTGCAGAGCACTTGTTGTTGCGCTCACCAATGTGGAAGTAGGTTTGATGTCTTAAATGAATATACTAATATTCCATGTATAGAGATAAGTACTTCAGTAATCAGCTTTGTACCACTATCCATCAACACACAATCAGTACACTTCAAATCTTTGCAACGAACTCCAGGTCCATGTGCTATTGGCCACAAACCCAAAGAAAAGAAGGCAGTCCAAAGATAGGCCACTTGACCAATTGCATGCTGCGACAAGTCGCTTACCAAATAGCATAAAAAGTCTGATAGGTACCCACATACCATTTAAAAACAAATTAAAAGATTTTCTGAATGACAGTTCCTTCTACTCTATAGACTGTTTAAAGAAACACTGAAAAATCCAGGATAGAGCAATGGCAGTATTGTGAGAATGATAGACTGTTCCTCACCATTTAGGGAAGATGCTGAGACACAGACAGGTACAATTGAAAGACTGCTATACATCTGAGATTTAGGCCAGAAGGACTTCTTCTAAAGTAGAAAACACAGACATTCACTCAAGCCCAACTCACATAGACATGACAACTGTTTCTGGCCACTGAGTCTGCTCTCAGTGGCCAAAGACAATGATCATGTATGTGTGGGTTTTTCTTGTGCGAATGTGTGTGTTTTCTACTCTAGAAGAAAGCCTTTTGCAGAAATCTCAAATGCATAGCAGTCAGTTAATGATGACTGTCTGTGACTCAACATCTCCTCTATATGGCGAGTAGTAGTCTATCCAACATAATATTGTCATAAATGTTTAAAAGAGCTGTCTACAAGAAGTTGTAAAGTGGACACCAAGTGTTATCCTTATTGAACACTTCTGTCCAAAGAAGACTTTTCTCCTAAATGACAAGTATGATGCCATAAGGTATCAGTGAATGAAAATAGTAAAAGTAAGTGAACTTTTTGACATTTTCATATGCAAAATATTATATTGTCTATAATGCAACATTTGCAGCGCTTAGATATTTAAGAAAGGAGTAACATGTAGCTTTTAGTTCACATTCTTATCAATATGAACACTTCATAATTTAGAATCTGCTGTTTCATTTACTAATTTACTCTCATGCAATATTTCCAGTGATGTGGGCGTTGCTTGGTAAAAGAGACCAAACAGCAAGGTCATCGGTCTCATCAGATTAGGACATAGAAGGAAGTCAGCCATGCCCTTTCAAAGGAACCATTCTGGCATTTGCCTGGAGCGATTTAGGGAAATCACAGAAAACCTAAAACAGGATAGTCGGACATGGCATTGAACCGTTGTCCTCCTAAATGTGAACCCAGTGTGCTAACCACTGCGCCACCTCACTCGGACCCAGTGGTGTGGTCAGGTCTTGTGCAGTGCTGCATTACATGTACTGTGTTTTATTTAAATTCAGTGACAGTCTATTTATAGAGAACCATTTATTAAATTTCAAGAAATTTTCAAGTGTAGAAGTTATGCCATTAGGCTTGGTTACAATTCTTGCATAACCAGAAAAGAGATCCATCTGCTTCTTGGATATGTGATGGAAGATCATTGATATATAAAAGGGACAATAGTGGATGTAATATTAATTCCTGTGATACACTTGTAGTGAGTAGTTCCCATTCTGAAGATGATGTCTCATTGTTTCACTCCTTGACTTTCTTAATGCATTATTCTGAAACCTTTTTGCTAGATAGTATATAGGATGAAAAATAGTTATGAACAATACCTCTAATACCATAATATTTGAGCTTCTCTATGAGAATACTGTAGCCTGCACAGTCAAATGCTTTTGACAAATCACATAAAATACCAGATGGTAATATTGCGTCATTTAAATTTTGTATAGTCTAATCTGAGTTTCTGTAGTTCCATCTTATGTAAATGGTGTAAATGGAGTGGGTCTGCAGCTAGTCAAAGACTTAGACAAAATAAATACTAACAGCCATAAGTTTGATTAAGGTTTCTTTGGTATCCAGCCAGGTGGTAGTGTTGGTTTAGTGCGACGTTTCAGGAAGCGTCATACTACCCATCTTCTGGTGAAGGGTCGAGATTCATGGAGAGCGGGGTATTTATACACGTGGTCTCCCCCCTCCAGTAGTCCTTCAAAGGCTGCAGTGGTCCAGCTGCGGGTGTGTGGTAGTGGGAGTCGCCCCCGGCGACCACGTTTTGCTCTCGGTGTGGTCATTCTGTCTGCATCTGTGGCGGAGGGTGTTGGCGGGTGTACTCCCAATGGATTTCCGCTGTCACAGGGTTCCACACTGAGCTTAGTTGGTATCCTTCACCCCTGTTGACCAGGTTGTCTGAGCTGAAAGTACCAAGGAGTCTTGACTGCATACTTTTGTGAATAGCGATGTCGCGTCGAATCTCGCAAGTAGGTCTTCCCTTTGTAGTCGCATGTCCCTGAGTACTTTTATGAATTTGGTTGAGTTTCTCACATGGTGGCTGCAGTGTCCCACAAGGGATTTGAATGGCATCATGGCTGCTAGTCCGCAGCTGTGAAAGTTGATGGTGTCCAAAATCAGTCTCAGAGGCACCCCTTCTTTAATAGATTTTGGGGACTCCATAAAGGCATGGTATTGCTGGCAATCTGTGGTGCAGTACCCCTCCTTGGCACTTTTAGCTCAGCACTTTGAACCACAAACAGCCAGTCACCTAGTTTCAATGCAACGGGGAATTTTTCGAGCAGATCGATGGTGTGGCCATGGGTGCCCCACTGGCTCCGGCGATTGCTAACTTCTATATGGAACATTTTGAGGAGGTGGCCATTCAAACCGCTAGACAGAAACCAAAGCATGAAACTTCCCAACAGATTAAAACTATGTGCTGGACTGATACTCGAACTTGGGACTTTTGCCTTTTGTGGGCAAGTGCTCTACCACCTGAGCTACCCAAGCATAACTCACATGCCGTCCTCACAGCCTCAATTCTGCCAGTGTCTCGTTTCCTACCTTCCAAACTTCACAGAAGCTCTTCTATGAAGTTTGGAAGGTAGGGGACCAGATACTGGCAGAAGTACCAGCAGTGGCACTTCATAGAAGAGCTTCTGCGAAGTTTGGAAGGTAAGAAACGAGATACTGGCAGAAGTGAAGCTGTGAGGACGGGGTGTGAATCATGCTAGGGTAGCTCAGGTGGTAGAGCACTTGCCCGCGAAAGGCAAAGGTCCCGAGTTTGAGTCTCGGTCTGGCACACAGTTTCAATCTTCCAGGACATTTCATATCAGTGCACACAACACTCCGCGGCAGAGTGAAAATCTCATTATAGAGACCAAAGCACTTCTTCTGCTATGTTAATGGCACTTTTGTCATGTGGGGTCATGGCAGATGGCGCTAGTTGCGTTTCAGGAGCACCTTAAAAGTATCCATTGGAATATCAAATTTACGATAGAAATGGAGGAAAATGGATGCCTCTCCTTCCTTGACATACTACACTCCTGAAAATTGAAATAAGAACACCGTGAATTCATTGTCCCAGGAAGGGGAAACTTTATTGACACATTCCTGGGGTCAGATACATCACATGATCACACTGACAGAACCACAGGCACATAGACACAGGCAACAGAGCATGCACAATGTTGGCACTGGTACAGTGTATATCCACCTTTCGCAGCAATGCAGGCTGCTATTCTCCCATGGAGACGATCGTAGAGATGCTGGATGTAGTCCTGTGGAACGGCTTGCCATGCCATTTCCACCTGGCGCCTCAGTTGGACCAGCGTTCGTGCTGGACGTGCAGACCGCGTGAGACGACGCTTCATCCAGTCCTAAACATGCTCAATGGGGGACAGATCCGGAGATCTTGCTGGCCAGGGTAGTTGACTTACACCTTCTAGAGCACGTTGGGTGGCACGGGATACATGCGGACGTGCATTATCCTGTTGGAACAGCAAGTTCCCTTGCCGGTCTAGGAATGGTAGAACGATGGGTTCGATGACGGTTTGGATGTACCGTGCACTATTCAGTGTCCCCTCGACGATCACCAGTGGTGTACGGCCAGTGTATGAGATCGCTCCCCACACCATGATGCCGGGTGTTGGCCCTGTGTGCCTCGGTCGTATGCAGTCCTGATTGTGGCGCTCACCTGCACGGCGCCAAACACGCATACGACCATCATTGGCACCAAGGCAGAAGCGACTCTCATCGCTGAAGACGACACGTCTCCATTCGTCCCTCCATTCACGCCTGTCGCGACACCACTGGAGGCGGGCTGCACGATGTTGGGGCGTGAGCGGAAGATGGCCTAACGGTGTGCGGGTCCGTAGCCCAGCTTCATGGAGACGGTTGCGAATGGTCCTCGCCGATACCCCAGGAGCAACAGTGTCCCTAATTTGCTGGGAAGTGGCAGTGCGGTCCCCTACGGCACTGCGTAGGATCCTACGGTCTTGGCGTGCATCTGTGCGTCGCTGCGGTCCGGTCCCAGGTCGACGGGCACGTGCACCTTCCGCCGACCACTGGCGACAACATCGATGTACTGTGGAGACCTCACGCCCCACGTGTTGAGCAATTCGGCGGTACGTCCACCCGGCCTCCCGCATGCCCACTATACGCCCTCGCTCAAAGTCTGTCAACTGCACATACGGTTCACGTCCACGCTGTCGCGGCATGCTACCAGTGTTAAAGACTGCGATGGAGCTCCGTATGCCACGGCAAACTGGCTGACACTGACGGCGGCGGTGCACAAATGCTGCGCAGCTAGCGCCATTCGACGGCCAACACCTTGGTTCCTGGTGTGTCCGCTGTGCCGTGCGTGTGATCATTGCTTGTACAGCCCTCTCGCAGTGTCCGGAGCAAGTATGGTGGGTCTGACACACCGGTGTCAATGTGTTCTTTTTTCCATTTCCAGGAGTGTATTTAAGAGATGGTTCACTAGGCCATACAGTGCATAGGAAGAAGACAAACATGGACCTATACCTTCATGCAACAAGCTGCCACCATCCAGCACAAAGACAGAGAGTGATGACCACTCTGGTACATAGGGCTTGCACCATCTGTAACAATGACAGCCTACCATCCGAGCTAGAACACCTGAGTGAGGTCTTCTGCCAAAATGGCTACAGCGAAACAGATCAACAGGCCACTATAAAAGGAAGAAAGAAGCAGCAGCAACTCAAGAAGAAGAAGAAGAAGGCAAATGACTCACATTCCTTCTGTACGTGGGTCCACTCTCGGCCAAAATTGCATGACTTCTGAGCAAACACAATATCAAACCATTCTCGGCCCACCACTGAAGATGACAGAGCTCCTAGGTTCAGCCAAAGACCCACTGAAGGTTAACATGCTAGGAATATACACCATCCTATGTAAATGCAGAAAACAGTACATTGGACAAACACAGCACAGTATATTTAAATGCTGTGAAGCACATATCAGATGCTTGTGACTAGGACACACAGAAAAATTAACCGTAGCAGAACACAGCATGAAGTAAGAACACACCTTCACCTTCAAAAACACGAAGGTGCTGTGCCAAGCATCTGGCTGCTGGGAATGTATAATCAAAGAAACCCTAGAAATAAAGATTCATGACAACCTGGCCAACAGGGATGAAGGATATCATCTAAGCTCAGTGTGGAACCCAGAGATAGCAGCAATCTGTCGGAAGCAGACCTGTCAACATCCTCCACCATTGATGCAGGCAGAATGCCCACACCGAGAGCTGAATGCAGTCACCAGGGGTGGCCACTATCCTCACCACCACACGCTCGCAGCCAGACCACCGTAGCCTCTCAAGGACTAGTGCAGGGGATAGACTGTGCAAATAAATACACAGCTCTCCACAAATCTCAACACTTCACCAGCAGATCAGTAGTATGACACTTTCTGAAATGTCAGGATATATCAGCACTACCACTCAGCTGGAGACCCGAGAATTCTTCACCAGTAGTATACACTGGTAAAGCCTACAGTCACATAGCCATAAGTTTAAAAACTATTTTATTTGACTACCAGTTTTGATGCCTCTTTGGCACTGTCTTCAGGCCCCTATTTAAACAGACAAAATCAAACTTACCATAGACAACAAATCTGATATGCAACATCACCTGTCATTACTTAAAATAAATTAACCATTCGTATGCATTTGTAAAAAGTATAAGAAGAGAGACTAATGGTATCAAAACTGTAAAGGAAAATGTATTACATACAACATTGGTCACAGAATTGCCATGCACTCATTAACAATATTAATAAAAACTGCTTAAAATACAATGATATAAACCTTACAGAATAAAATAGAAGTTCTCATCTTGTAGTAATTAGAAAATCCTTCATATAAAAATACACTGTGTTATGTTGTACAAATAATGTTGCCACATACAGTGGTTGTACTGTGCCAAAATGATCTGAAGATAAAGAAACTGTCTCAATATATAAGTACTGAAAAATAAGGACCCAAACTAAGTAATGCGTAGAACATGACAAAGGAATAAGGAAAACTAACCGTGGTAGCGTATGTGAATTGTAAAGGAATGCAATGACCATTATAAAGGCTAGAAATCCAGAAATGAACTATGCATTAGGTCAAAATAAGAGCCTAAGATCAAAAGAGTAATTTTTTATGCAGTATGTAGCTGTGGTTCACATGACCTATTACACATGCATCATTTTGCTGAAAAAACCAAATTTTAAAAATATAGTAAAATGTATAAAGCCCAAGAAAATGTAAAAACAGACATCATCAACAAAGTATGTTCCCAAGCAGGTGTAGAAGCATAGAGGAAGTGTACTCTAAAATTAAGTTTTTTATTACAGAAATTTTCAAATTACTGTAATAAAAAACTTCATCAATCATTATAAACTGTAATTACATAGAATCCCCCAGGCCATGGCTAATCAAAGTCTCCACAATATACTTCCTTCCAGGAGTGTTAGTTCTTCAAGGTTTGCAGAAGAGCTTTTGTGAAGTTTGGAAGGTAGGAGAAAGGTACTGGCAGAATTGAAGCTGTGGGGATGGGCCGTCAGTCGTGCTTGGGTAGCTCAGTTGGTAGAGCATTTGCCTATGAAAGGCAAAGGTCCTGAGTCCGAGTCTCTTTCTGGGACGCAGTTTTAATCTGCCAGGAAGTTTCATATCAGCACGCACTCTGGTGCAGAGTGAAAATCTCATTCTGGAAACATAGAATAAAATAGATTATGAAGAAAATAAATATGTTAAAATTATGAGAAAATATTCTCAACAAAAGATGAGTGTGGTGAACAAAGGACCAAGAGAGACTGAATGATATAAATAAGATAGGATGTGAACCAATATCTGTTAAATCATACAAACACAGCACAGATATGTGAGATGAGACCAGAACAAGCATAAAGAAAACATGTGCAAGTATAAATGGACAGTGTGCAAAAGTAATCTGTATCTAGGGAAGACAACTCAAATCATAGAAATTAATAAAAAGGTGATGTATAAATGATCTCCCATCAGATGGTCAAAAGGCTACATACATGTTAATGATGAGAATACATTATGCAGTGACAAAAATTTTGAAAGCCCAAGAAGATTATTAAAATACGAGCCAAAGTAACAGACTGATGGTATGCACTGCCAAACCATAAAATTCAATGAAAGGCTAAACAAAACCTGAAGAAATAATCTGTCAGTTGGCAATAGGACTAATTGTCCTCTGACTGCTACAGTACATGAATAAAAAAATAGAAGTAAGGCATGATCCTAAAAAAAACTATAACCACATCTTTTGATTGATAGGGACCAATCTATAAATACATTAAGTTTGGAAGGTTGCTAGTCACCATATAGTGGAGATGCTGAGTCACAGATACGCACAACAAAAAGACTGTCATAATATAATCTTTAGGCCAACAAGACCTTTGTTGCGCAAGTGCAACTCACACGTCCATTACTGCAGTCATGTGTGTGTGAGCTGCATTTGTGTGTGTGTGTGTGTGTGTGTGTGTGTGTGTGTGTGTGTGTGTGTGTGTGTGTGTGTGTGTGTGTGTGTGTGTCTGTCTGTCTATCATCTATTTTCGACAAAGGCCTTGTTGGCCGAAAGATTATATTGTGACAGTCTTTTTGTTGTGCCTATCTGCAACTCACCATCTCCACTATATGGTGAGTAGGAACTTTCTTTTTTATAATACTGTTATATTCCAACCTGGATTTTCTACTGTTACATTATATACATCCCTCCAGTCAGCATTCTGTAATTCTCCCTTGAAATGTTCTGTTGTCCATTCATAAATTATACAAATAGTTTCCTGTGATACCACTTCATTGTAACTGGGTAAGTTATTTAGTATGGCTAGTTGTCCATCATAGCCGGAGAGGCCTTTCACTACTGGATAAACATTTGCAGCACTTATTAAGTGTTCAAGTACAAAATTATGGTCTCTTGATGTACTGCTTCCATGTGTAATTTTGGTGGGAAAATTAACACCTGAATTCAGGTTATAAGTGACATTTTCAAATCATCACTTTTATCTGAATATTTCAGAAAATTAATATTAAAATATTCACAGATTTATCATTTGCTTTCTTTTGTTGGCTGTGTCATATAATAATGACTTACATTTTTGTAGGAATGTTTGAAAGTTTCTTAGTGGATATCTACAGACTGTAAGAACTATAAATGACTTTTCCAGTAACAGAAATTCACAGGCTACCAACTGTTGATCTAAGCAGAAGCTACTGGTATCAATACATTTGAACATGTGACTAGCAGTTCATGTTCTCATCAGTGTAAACACCCAATAATGTTTGATGTGCAGTTTCATTTTTTGATGGAGTTTCCTGCATTGTTTCTAATGGTGTGTTAAGTTGCAAGAAACTGGTCATTAACTTTTCAGAAAATTTTAAGCAGATTTTCAAGTGTTTAATCTGATGTGGTATTGATAATAATTAAAAAGTAATGGGAGCATAGTGAAGCAAAAATAGTGGAAGAAAAATGTATGAAAATTTCATGGGTGTATAAAATGAAAGAGGATCAGGGCTTAACATCCCATTAATGATAACATTATTAAAGACAGAGCACTAAAACTGATGCCAAAAAGAAGTTGATGTATTATGTCTCTCTGAGCATCATCTAAATACTGGTATCCATGTGTTGAATAAAAAGGATTAGTAATTAGCAGCCAGTTTTTGCAGGCCAAATATGGAGCAAGGAGAAGTTTTTGTTTAAGCACAAAATAAAATCAAGTTCAAATGGGCTGTTTGAAAGAAATCATCTTGGTATTTATATAAAGTGGTTTAAGGAAACTGTGACGTACCTGGTCATAAATCAGCTTTTAATTCATCGGTGTTAGCGATCACGGCAAAAAATTTTCTGTAAATATGGGAGGATGCAGCAGTATCTACATCCAATTATTTGGTTGACACACACACAAACACACACACACACACACACACACACACATACACACACACACACACACACACACACATTTCCTTTCCCAAGTTTCACTTCCATAAACATCAGATCCCCCTCACATAATTAGTTATGGCCAGTCCATGTTTTAGTTACATAGTTAAGTCTCACTTACTAACTATGCACATACTGCACCTTCTACTTATAAAATAATAGGCACTGTGCAGTATAGCCTAACCACCCTACAACAGTCTCACTCAGATGAACAATATGTGTGGCACTTTTATATTAAAGTTACTGTAATCAGTAATCATTGTTAACTGTCCTACTTCACTTTCTGTCTTCTTATTAACAACAATGCATCACTGCACCATTATATTATTGCTGTTTTGACTGATACAGGTTCCACTCTTGAAATCTCTGAACAGACTGACTTCCATATTCAGGTTAATCTGCATATGTCATTAACAGTTCTAATTCACAGTCTGGTTTCATATTACGTTAAGCACATCATTGCACAAGTACATTATAGATATTTTGACTTACACAGGCTTGATGCTCAAAAGCTCAGGACAGAATGACTTCAAAATGACTTCAGGCCCAGTGCTCATAAAGCTTTGCAAAACTGGTTACTGAAGTTTCGCATTGTTAAAAACATAATTTCAGTAATTTACAATTATAATTTTACATTTTGAATTAACTGAATAGTGCAGAAAAATTGGCATTGGTCTGAACTTTATGTTCAACTGGCATAATCCTTCATGATTATGAAAACTGCAAAAATAGATAAATCGACAGTATCATATGAAATTGTTAATTATAAAGTAACATTAACCAAAATCATACAACAAAGGAAAGTAAAAAAGGATTACCAAAATCAATAATGTGGGTTATTTTCCTAAGTTTATCAGTGACAAAGTGACTGGAATAGGAAAAAATTACTGTCAGTTAATTGAACTGAACTTCAGCAAAACTAGTTACTTGAAATGGTTCAAATTAATTAGGAAATTGTTCCAACTAATGTAATTTAGTAGAGTTGGGCTTGGTATTGTACTCTGATTTCCGAATGACAGCTTTATCTTATGGCAGAACTCTCTCTAACACTAATCATCATTAAGAAAGCAAAAAAAATCGTTTAAGGAAGCAAATAACAAAACAAAATGTTAATGGGTCCCATAAAGAAAGCCATAAAAGCATCTAATTAGGTTGACGGGGTAGGGATTCGAAGCCTGTGTAACACTTTTACCTCAGTTGGTGTGGTGTTAAGAGAAAAGAAAAATTGTCTAGAGAAATAGTCCATCAAAATTCAAAGTGGATTGAAATTTTAGAAGAGGAGAAATTTACTCAGCGTTACTGTGAAGGGATGCTGCGATAAGAAATAACACTCGAATAGAAATTTGTAATGAGACAGAATGGGACAATATATTACAAACACTTTGATACCACGTCAACCGGATTCTATGGTACCGCACTTTGGTCGTTGCTAAGGTACATTAAAGCTACATTACTGTTAATTATCTGTTTATAAGTGAGTATCAATGTACAAATCCATCTCTTTGATGTAGAATTGGCTGTTTTTCATAATAAATGTAGTGAGGAAGATTACCGGGTTAATTGCACCTATAATCACACCCATTTAGCAATAATTCATTTATTAACATTAACACATACAAGGATCACAAAGAACTGAACTGAACATGGTGGAACAGCCAAAGATAATGCTTAGAGTCTAAAAATGAATGCATATCGATGTCAGTGTCGATTTCATCGGCGCCACATAGCCCCCCCCCCCAGTACGGAGTACTCTTGAGAGGCCGGGGGAAGGGGTGACTATGGCGTTGCCAGGGGTGGTCCGTGGGAGCCAGACCACGGTCAGCTTGACAGCATTATCAGGGAGCTGTGTGGGTAGATGTCGTGAAGGAAGGTTTGGCCACGGAACCTGGAAGTCGTTGAAGTGAGCCATGCGTCGTACTGGTCGTGCTGAATGAAGAGAAACACATGACGAACAGTGTGTAATTGCGCAGTATTATTGAGATGTTATGGATTATGTCCGGGGCGGGGGGGACAGGTACAAACACCTCGAGCGAGGGCACATTCAAGACGGGGGGGCTTGAGAAAACAGGGCAAGGCAGGCGATGGTGGAGAGGTCGAACGGACCGGCGAAGGGCCCGGCGTCGAGGGCGTGATCGTAGGTAAGCTCGACGTGGGGAGCATGTGGTCACTCGACGGAGTGCGTAAGACCGGAGTAGAGGGTGAAGTCGGAGGAGAGCTCGCAACTGGAGCTGGAAGTTTCTTGACGGAGCGTATAAATCCGACGTGGAGGGAGTGGTTGGAGCATCGTGAGCCATGACAGTGAGTGGCGTGGTAGTGGCCTGAAGGTGGGTAGAAGATGGCTCGACATGAGCCGGCTTAAGTCTGTTGAGAGAGACTGTAACAGCTGAATCTTTCATCTGGATGTCATAGGTGTTGGCTGAGCGCCGGAGAACTCGGTACAGGCCAGTACATGGAGGTTGGAGGGGAGAACAGACAATGTCATCTCGGAGCATGACGTACTCGCAATTGTCCAGAGATTTCGCGACGTGAACATTAGGGTGGGAATGGGTGGTGGGCGGAGGGATATAGAGGTTGATGTAGTGGTGTCTGACGTGGTCCACGTAGGAAGGTAAGTCAGACTGATGGAGAGAAGCGGAAGGGCTCACAAGTTTGCCAGGGAGAACAATGTTCTGGCCGTATACAAACACGGCTATTGTGCCTTTGAGGTCTTCCTTATAAATCGCATGAATGGCGAGTAGCACAAGGGAAAAGGGCTCCTTCCATAGAGAGTCGTGGCATCGAAGAGCCACCTTGAAAGTGCGGTGCCAGCACTCGACTAGCCCGTTACTTTGCAGGTGATATGATGTGATACGGATGCGCCGGATGCCACAAATGTTACAAATCCCGTTGAACAGCGCCGACTCAAATTGTCTGCCCTGGACAGTCGTGATGATAGCAGGACATCCGAAACGCGATACCCATGACTCAACAAAAGCTCAAGCAACAGTTTCTGGCGTAATATTGGGGAGGGGGACAGCCTCGACCCAGTGAGTTGTTCGGTCGATAGATGAGAGAACATAATGAAAGCCGTTAGAGGGGGAGAGAGGGCCAACAATGGCAATATGAATATGCTGGAAACGCCCAGGAGGGATCGAAAAGGCGTACTGTCGTCCCACCAGATCTCACCAGAAATGCCAGGGAAGGTGGTGTGGACGAAGTGTAGTGAAGAAGTAGAGTCTGAAATCAGGTTTTGTGTTTCCTCTTCAGCGGGTTGGAGGTTAGGCAGTTCAGAGAGGTCTAACAGTGAAGGGACAGTGTCGACTTGTGAAAGGAAATCAGCGACTATATTGTCAGCACCCTTCATGTGTCTGACATCGGTGGTGAACTGAGATATGAAGTCCATGTATCTGAAGCAGCGAGGATGCAGGTCAGCTGACGGGTTTGTAATGGCCGCAGCCAGGGGTTTGTGGTCCATTAAAACATAGAAAGGGCGTCCCTCAACGTCAGACATAATGGTTAATCGCCTCATAGACCGCGAGCAACTCCCTGTGAAACGCAAAATATTTCCGTTGTGCGTTGGTGAGCTTGCTTGAGAAGAACTGCAGAGACGAAGTTTGGCGATCGATTGTCTGGCTACGGACAGTGCCGATGGCAATATCGCTCGTGTCTGTGGTGATGAAAAGCTGCGCATTGGGATGAGGATACGCGATGGTGCAGGCCTCGGCAAGAAGATTTTTGAGGGCAGTCGAATAGCACTTTGTTGATGAAGCATTGCCAGGTCTGGGTTGCGTTTTTCAGACCAAAGGGCATAAATCGAAACTGAAATAACCCCATCGGGGTGTTGATTGCTGTCTTCTCGATGCCTTCAGGTGCCATGGGGATCTGGTGGTAGGACCGTTTGCAATCAATGACAGAGAACGTAGTCGCACCTGCGAAGGAAGTGGTAAAGTCGGCAATGTAGGGTATGGGGTAGGTGTCCATAATTGTTCGTGCGTTTAGTCGATGGTAGTCTCTGCACATGCACCAGGACCTGTCTTTCTTGGGTGTCATACATATGGGTGTAGATCAGCTACTGGCAGAGGGTTCAATGATGCCGGAGCTTAGTAGTTGACAAAACTGATTTTTAAGGTCGGAGAGGCGCTTGGGACAAAGTCGACGTTGTTTACTGGATATCGGGCGACCTGGCGTGAGGCGAAGCTTGTGAACCATGCCGTTGGTTACGACGGAAATGTTGCTGGTGGGGGGGCGGTTTGTTTACATTGTATGGCAGGCAGGGCAGGCGAGGCGTGATCATGGTGTTCGGAGCCACTCGACGGATCCGACGGGAGCTGGGGCGGCAAAGTGTGCCAGGATTCAATGCGACAAGATGGCCGCCGGCCCGAAGTAGTGACACCGTGGTCGGGTGAGCTTGGTAGAGCTCGTGAGACGTTAGTGAGCCCATTGTCTGAGGGCATGGCATGTGGCAGCACCGTCGTGGGCGAAACACTTGGCGCGAGTGCACTGTTTGTGTTGTCAGTGACGGTTGCACGGTGGCGCACAGGAGCCGAAGTTGCATAGTTTGAGGTGCAGTCCGCAAGGGGTGGGGTAGGAGCCGTCAGTTTGGGAAGAATTGACACTCATCGCACATGCGCACTTGTGTCCGGCCAAGTGTCAAACGCTGCCGTGTTAGGAGAGTTTGGCCCTGCGGAACTGTCCGTACACATTATGGCATTCTTGATAGTTGCGAGGGGTAGTGGGAGGTCAACACACAGAGGCTCCATTGCTGGGATTGCAAGCTGATTCGGCACACTTACTGACCTTGCTTTGTCCTTTCTGTAGTGTCTGTAATTCCTTTGGTGCATCGGAGAGTTGGAGCTGTGTTTCGTGGAGCTAGAGGGAGAGCTCAAAGTTTCCCTTGCGTAGGCGAGCGACGTGTCAAGCTTGACAAGGCACTTGTGCGTAGTTTCTTGTAACATCGTCGACAGAGACGAGCATGTACAGATGAGATTAGCCCGGACCGATGTGTGACGTGGGGGTTGCTCGACAGAGCACATGGGAAGTGAGTCTTGGATGGATGATGAAACACGGTGTTTCGCGCTAGGTCCTGTGAAAGCTTGTGGTGTCACAATAAGTGAATGCCTAGTATAAGTTTGTCAATTTCGCACACTAAAAAAGTCCACTCGAGTTTGCAGTTTGCGGAGAGTGAGACGACGTGGGAAGTTGAACCCGAACATTGTAGTTTAGTTGAATTCACGGCTTGCAGTGAAGTCTGATGAGTGCGGATGTTCGACGACGCTAAGGACGTAGGCAGCAGCGAAACATCGGCGCCTGTGTCCACTAGGAAAAGGTATCCCGACGAAATGTCTTGAATGTAAAGTCGTCCGTAATTATCCGGTCGTTCCCGAACAGAATGGAGCACTGGGGGGTGCCTGTCATGTTGTGCGCAGTAGGCGGCACCCGGACCTACCTGCAATTGGCGTTTGGGAAGTAGCAGGGTGGTCTGCAGCTCTGTGGCGCCTCACCAAACTGTGTGTGGAAGTAACAGTACGGTTAGTGCGGTTGCATTTCCTGCGGAAAGTTCGTTGCCAGTGGAGGTGGCTAAGGTTTGGTAGGCGCAGCAGGTTCGGTTGCAGGAGGGGTCATGACCATGGGCAGACCCGGTGACGTCCCAGTTGCTTGTTTAGTGCGTCCTGGAGTGAGTGGAACGATCGGCACAGTACGGCCCCGGCGGTGTCCGGCCGCAGGGTGATGAGCCTGAACCTGAGACTTGTCAGGTAGGCAGTGGCTGCCAAAATAGAGCAGTGATGCAGCATGTTGTTTGTCAGCAATTGTCATTCTTTGCTCGACAAGCTCAGGAGACCTGTGAGCCAGAGCAGAGCGGATGTGAGGAGATAGTTTCTGACCAGATGGCAAGGAGAGCTGTGTCAGAGAATAGATTGGCGCTGACCAGGGCATGTAGCTGTGTCCACAGCTGGGAAGGTTTGTCGTTGCCTAGTTGTTCGACGTGGAGCACTTGCCGTATTGCTGCCTCAGTTAAGCATGAAAGACGTAGAACTGTCTTTTTGGCTGGAGTGTACCGGGTAGATGAGTCCGGGGCGTCGACCAGGTCAGCAATCAAGTCCTCCTGGGCGTGCACGTGGGTGATGAGGCACAAAACCAGGTTGACTCGTCGAGTTTGTAATGGTCAAACACTTCGTCCACAATTTTGAACCAGGTTATTGCTCTGTTGGGGTTAACCGGCGGCAGTGTCGGTAAGTGTTGTAGAATGTTCGGAAGAACAGGTTGAGTTGAGTTCATCGGGGCACTGCTTGAAACGAGCTGTTGTTGCTGTAGTATTCCAGGAGAGTGTGCCTCTAGGGGATGTGGCAATGACGGCTGTTAGGGTGGCAGCGTGAAGGTGACACGTGGTTGAGCGTGATCCGTCGTGACGCGGGCGGGACACCGTAATGTGTCGATTACAGTTGCAGAAGATCAGTACATTGCTGGTGTGTTCGGACGGTGTCTGGATAAGGTGAATGTCGTGGCACAAAACACTGTGGCATAGCAGTGGGACGGAGGTGGAGGTCAAGCACAGATAACAAGTTATTGTTACCTGTGCTGAGGCGTTAGACCTGTGAACGAAGCAATTCCGGCCATGTGCCAGGTATCCGCGTCGTAACCTCCCCCCAGTTTCGCACCGAAATACATTATTCGCATACGCTGTAGGTGAAGTTATATTTTAATTATTTTAGCATAATATATATCTTTTGTCCTTGTCATGAGACTCATTGTTGTCCACTTCCATTATTGTGAATACTACTAAATGATAACATCTCCTTCCTTAAATGCTGGAATTTATTAATTAAATCACTCAATTTATAAACATTTGTGAACATCAAACACTGTGTGCCATTCTGCCACTCATCTCTGGCCTCGCTACCGAGCAACCTCTCTCTCTAGCATCTCATACCCGACATCCACCCGCGGACTCCAACACTGGACTACTGCTTACCCACTCGCACATTGTTGACTGTATTGCAGTCTTTGCTTAAACCATGTATGATCTCTGCATAGTGCATAATCGATACTACGTAAGGGTACTGTACTCTTACATATCCCAACCAAAATAATACTTTAATATGAAAAAATGTAATAGTAATATTAGATTCGAATATTAAAGTAGAAAAATATATAGAAAGACAAAAAAATGTAAAATTACATCATTTAGTCAAAAATATTTGCTTATTAATGGAGAACCTCAAGTCATTAAGAATAATTCTCATTTGTGTAAGGAAAATGGTGTTTAAGAAATTCAAGTATCACTTAATTACAGTACATTAATCAAATTATATCATTAAATCACTCACTAATTAGCAACAAGATAAGTCAGTTTAATCGCAAATGCTTGGGCACACTGCATGATGTCATTGAATTAACATAGCAACATGAAACGCAATGCTGTAACGTCCAAAATAAATAGTATGGCTAACTTTGATACGCGAATAACAAGTATCTATTAGCTTGTTCATGAATATTTTGTTTGTAATTAATTAAAGACTAATTATCAGATAGTCACTGTATTGAATGAATAGAAACATAGGCCTAACTGAATGAATGCGATCAAAAAATAAACAAAATAATAAACGGACAACTCTAACTACTACACAATATTCACAGGAAAATATTCTATTACTACCCCGCATAAATTAACACTCCAAGAGGCAGCATATTTTGAAAATGCGATACTGTAGACTCGTTGTCTCTGCAAATTGGTGGAATTGTAGTAACAGCATCATAACAGTGACCCCCGCACCGTGATGTTTGTTGTCAGAGCAACACAAACATCCGGCAGTAGACCCAATTATTCCACTTGTTTTTGTTGGTCAGCTGGCCTCTGACGTCAGCATCCCATGGTTCTGCGTTCCACAGAGCTTGCCAACCTGAGAGGCTAGCGCCGCACTGGAACAGGTGACAGTCGCGCAGTGTGCTAGGTCCTTGTAGGGGTTGGTACATCCTAGTGATGGGCTAAACTGCGATTTTCCGATATCAGTGATTTCTGTGAATGCTACTTTTCAGTATCTGTTATTCTTAACTGTGCTTTGTCGCAGTTAAGAGTCGCAGTTAAGGAACCTAGGTCGTGTATCCGTCCGCCACTGCTATTTCTACGATTTCTGCTACTTCCGCGATTTCTGCGACTTCTGCTACTTCTGCGACTTCTGTGATTTCTGCTACTTCTGCGATTTCTGCGACTTCTGCTACTTCTGCGACTTCTGTGATTTCTGCGACTTCTGCGATTTCTGCGACTTCTGCGATTTCTGCGACTTCTGCTACTTCTGCGATTTCTGTGACTCCTGCGATTTCTGCGACTTACCACCGTATGAAAAAGTTACATCTGTCCACACAGAAAATTGCATCTCAACAAACCTGTCAGTGGTAAGTATGTTTTACGTTTGTTCTTCCGTTGGCTTTAATCTTGTATTGAAGAAACAACTGTGAAAATATTAATAGTGTAATTAATATGTAAGTAGCCATACAGTAGCGTAATAGTTCGTGTTTATAAAATGAATTCTACCAAATTGTTATGTTCACAGGTACGCGAACTACATTTTAGTCACTCAGTAAAGTGATAACTCAAAATATCATTGTCAACAGATCTGGAGAAATTGCCACTGCATCTTTAGACCGTTTTCGTCAGATGAGAGGTTAGTTTCTAAGTGTTTCGATGGACTTAATTACTTCAGTGAGATCGTTCTTGCAAATGTGAAATATACCCCATTGAGTGGCTTTCATTAGAGCAAATTTTAGCAATCTACTCTGTCAATTATATTACATGTAATTAGTGACAGCAAAAATTGTTTAATAATCCTTGTGATTTTGCAGCCACAGTTCTGACTCTGATTACTGGTTGCTGTACGTATCTATCCACATCAAGGCTGTTGAGAGAGACTCGTGAAGATTCAAGACAGCTCTTAGAAGATTTTGCAGTTTAAAAGTGACATAATTGTGAAATAAGTGTGCAGATGAGTGATTAAACTGTGTTTTATTGAAGTTGTTGTGCGATTTTAAAGGAATAATAAACGTTAAATACAGTGAGTGAATAATGAAAATTTCATTTTCCACATGTTTAAGTCGTCCCACCCGTAATTTTCCGCCACTTATATACTGGTAAACACTAGTTGGAGAGTGACATGCCGCCCCCCCCCCCCTCCCTGTGTCCACAATCTTGGGTGTGACACTGACCTGTAACATATCCCAAAGTCTACAATATGCATTTTGAGGCTGTTGATATGAAAGTGGAAAGTACAGATCTTCCATTTAAATCAGGAATAGGTTAAGTGCATTACTTAAAAGTAACACAGGAAAAGCTTACTTATGTAGGTGGTAGTAGTGTCGGCAAAAAGTTCTTGTGTGTGAAGTTGTCATGTAGAACACCAGGTGTAAAACTTTTATCCCGAGTCTTGAACTGTGTCTGAACAAAAGTGAGGCATTCATATGACCCAATAATACTGTTTTCATTTCACTACACTTATGCAAATGTCTGAGTTCCTCTGTGTTAACATTGCAAAGTCCTGTAGGCATGTGGAGTATTAACCAAAATTGTCATATTGGAAGCAGAATCAAACACATTTGTTACGTTACTTGATATTTTCAGGAGAAAAAGGCAATGTTGCTTCTTATTAATATAATACATTGAGTCACAGCAGTATTTGACCAACCATAACTGATGCTGAATGTGCATGTCGTCATATAATATGAAGGGCTTATTTCAATAGTGGTACAAGTCCATTACCTCCACTTTTCTGTCTATAATGCTTCTGAAATTAGTGATCCAAACAAGCATAAATAAAGGTTCATCTCTAGCAAGAAGCCATATGCTTGAATATTTCTGGTATCTCAACTGCAGATTTTTCAGCGCTCATTTAACTTTACGACTCTGTATCTCAAAATGAACAAAAATGGACTTGTACCACTATTGAAATAAGCCCTTCATATGCACACACAGCACATCGATCTCGTGAGGCACAAGGCTCTCATAACGAAGTACGTACATCGGTCAACAGATGACACTAGGAAAAGTATGTTAACTGCGCTTTTTAGTTGCTACTTGCGACTCTTAGTTGCGATTTGTCACAGAAATCGCAGTTTGACTCGGTAGCGAATAGCGTAGTATGAACTTTGCTCAACAGATGGCAGTGCTAACTGCGCTTTTTAGTTGCTACTTGCGACTCTTAGTAGCGACTTGTCACGGAAATCGCAGTTGGACTCAATAGTGTATCGCAGAGATGGGCGTAGTACGAACTTTGACCCACAGATGGCACTGTTAACCGCGCTTTCTAGTTGCTACTTGCGACTCTTAGTTGCGACTTGTCACGGAAATCGCAGTTAGACTCGATACCGTATCGCAGAGATGGACGTAGTACGAACTTTGGCCAACAGATGGCACTGTTAACTGCGCTTTTTAGTTGCTACTTGCGACTCTTAGTTGCGACTTGTCACAGAAATCGCACTTTGACTCGGTAGCGAATAGCGTAGTATGAACTTTGCTCAACAGATGGCAGTGCTAACTGCGCTTTTTAGTTGCTACTTGCGACTCTTAGTTGCGACTTGTCACGGAAATCGCAGTTGGACTCCATAGCGTACCGCAGAGATGGACGTAGTACGAACTTTGACCAACAGATGCCACTGTTAACCGCACTCTTTAGTTGCTACTTGCGACTCTTAGTTGCGACTTGTCACTGAAATCGCAGAAAGCAGTGCTAAATTCGACCAATAGTTGGCTCACGTCTTTGAATGTGAAATACTAGTTGCGACTGCTAACTGTGACTGAAATCGCAGTTAGATTCTGTAAAGTTGCTACTGTGATATCTGTGACTTCTCAGTCACTGTGATTTCTAACAGATAACGCGATTTCCTGCCCACCACTAGTACATCCTCTACTGCAGTTGTAACATGTGACGACTGCACTGCGCGGGCATCGCTTCACGTCGGTGGTTCCACATCGGCACGCCAACATACAAACACAAAACGGAATCACGGCAGTGGGGAAACAAAATACATTGCGCGCACGTCAATCAGTCTGTAGTAGCCACAACACTCGCGCCACGAGTTCCTATTATTGCTTATAGACGTGTCTCTGACTCAAGCGCCCGCATCTCGTGGTCGTGCGGTAGCGTTCTCGCTTCCCACGCCTGGGTTCCCGGGTTCGATTCCCGGCGGGGTCAGGGATTTTCTCTGCCTCGTGATGGCTGGGTGTTGTGTGCTGTTCTTAGGTTAGTTAGGTTTAAGTAGTTCTAAGTTCTAGGGGACTTATGACCACAGCAGTTGAGTCCCATAGTGCTCAGAGCCCTTTGAACATCTGACTCAAGCACTGCACAATGTTTACGTGATGGCATAAAATGCTTAAAACTGATTGCATCTAGCTCACAGTAGCTAACTACTACTGTCCACTACAACTAACTCCCAATAGCTACCGACTATTGTCCATTTATTTTCACACAGGCAAAATGATATGTACACAAATAACACAATGTTCCTTTTATTTATTTATTTATTTATTTATTTTTTACAGAGCATCTCTTGTCTCGCAACACTTCTTATAGATGATACAGTTTAATGTTTTCTACATGTTGTAGGCTATGATACTGACCGGACTGCACCATTTCAATTTCAACCGAATTAGGGTGAACAAGTTTTCTAATTTTGAATGGTCCTCTGTAGTAGTGATGAAAATTTTTTATCTCTTCATTTGCACTTGATGATTTCGTATGAGTTCGGATAAGTACAAAATCACCGACTTTGTGCGTAATGGGCTTCACTATCTTGTCATGTGCCAGCTTCCGTTCTTCTGCTCGTTTCTTCATCGTCTCCAACGCGATTTTAAAGCGCTCCTCTTGCGTAATTTCCTTTTCTTGCGGAAAGGAAATGTATTCACGAAAGATACTGTCAGGTTTCTTTCCAAAGAGAACTGTACAATGCGGCAATCCCGTTGAATCATGCGACAAACTATTAATTACTGTTCCAAAATCTGTCAATCGTTCTGTCCGTCTCTTATGTTTCTTCCCACAATGTGCACGAAATAAACGTCCGAATTCACGTCTTTGACGTTCAGTCGGGTAGGACGCGGGTCTGAAAGACGAAATTGCAATGTGCCGAATACCTTCATCATTAATAAAACCTTTCCATAAGTGTGACCGAAATTGTGGACCATTGTCCGATAAAATGCAGTCTGACTTGACAGTATTTACGAAGTATTCTTCCCTGAGTTTCTTGATTATGATCTTACTGTTGGCTTTCCTGAGTGGGTAAAGGCGCACAAATTTCGGAAAGACATCCATCACAACCAAAATTTGAGTAAAATTCTCTTTTGATCTGGGTAGCGGTCCATAGAGATCGAGAGCTGAAATTTCACTAGGATTTTGAGGTATAATGCTATGCATGAAACCTTTGTGTTGAATCGTAGACACTTTAGTTTTTTGACAGAGGTCGCAAGATTTTAGAATTGATCGTACTTTTCGTGCTATGATATCGAAGATGACGTTCTCTTGCAATTTTAGTATACATTTACGTGGCCCAAAATGAGCATAGCTCACGTGAACGTATCTTATTAATTCATTCACTACATGTTTGGGTATACATAGCCTCCAATGATCAGAATTCAAGTTGCTTCGCAGGTAAAGGATACCATCTTGTTTTAAATAATATTGACGTATCTTGACACTACTCTCGGCATTCGGATCATCATATTTTTCTTTAACCATCATCAATATTTCGTCTGCCTCCTGTTCCTGTTTGATGTTCCGCGGAATCTTGCGTATATGACGCTCGCCTTCGACACCTCGCGTAAAATTAATCCTTATATCTTTCTGACGTGGATGCACCACATTAACTGAATCTTGTCCTTGTGATAGCCTTGACAACGCATCCGGTACGACGTTCTGCTTTCTTGGTATGTACTGAATCTCAAAACTGTATTGCTGAAGCATTAACGATCACCGGGTTAAGCTATTGTGCATCAATTTGCAATTCATCAAGAATGATATTGCTTTGTGATCTGTCACTACGTCAGTATGCCTTCCAAATAGATAGAAACGAAACTTTTCGAAGCTCCAAACGATGGCAAGTGCTTCTCTTTCCGTGACAGTATATTTTCGCTCCCAGCTAGTGAGTGCGTAGCTCGCAAATGCGACAGTATGATGTTCAATAACTCCATCGAATTCAAATAAATTGATAGAATTCTGTGCCAAGCGCATAATCACTTGATCTGTGCCAAGGTAAAACTTTTCACATAAATCAGGGTGGTGAAGGATAAATGCTTCACACAGTTGGTTTTTTATTGAATCAAACGCTTCCTGATGTTCATGAATACATTTCCATATAGCATCCTTTGTTAGCAAGTCCATTAAGACAGGAGAAGATAGGCAGCATCAAGAAAGAAAACGACGATAAAAATTACAGAAACCAAAAAAGACTTAAGTTGCTTACGGCACTTAGGTGACGGAAAATTTCTTACTGTGTCCATTTTTGTTGGATCCGGTTCAATCCCTTGAGGTGAGATAATATACCCATGAACTTTAATTTGCGACTTGGCGAATTACGATTTTTCCAGGTTAACAGTCACTCCAGCTTTCGTAAATTCTTCAAGTATCCGATGAATAATTTCCAAATGTTCTTCCCATGAAGCTGTGCTAATCAAGACATCGTCAACATAAAGCGCTACATGTTTCAACAAATCTTCGGCTAAAACTTTATCCAGTGCTCTCATAAAAGCCGCTGAAGAGACCGAGAGACCAAAAGGCATTCTCTGAAATTGGTAACTTCTACCATTATAAATAAATGCTGTATACTTTCTACTATTCTCTTCTAGCATTAACTGCCAGTAACTACTAGTCAAATCAAGGCTACTTAGATATTTGACTCCTTTGAATCTTTGTAACAAAAACTCCAGGTTTTCTCGCTGATCACGCTGTGGTAAAATTATGCGATTCATTGCACGGGCGCCAAGAACAATGCGAACTGTGCCGTCCTTGTTTGCTACAGCATGTATTGGGTTTGAATGTTCGCTATCTGAGCGCTCAGTTATTTGATTATTCAACATCCTCTGTATTTCCTTGTTAACAGCTTCCCTTTTTGCCAATGCTATTGCGTATGAGTTACTGCGAAATGGTTCATGGTCCTTTACTTGAATTTTACAAACATATTCTTTAATTAATCCTGGTATCTTTGAAAATATATCGACGTAGCATCTCATTAGTTCCCTCGATTCTTCTCGTTCTGCTTCAGTCAAGTCCACTAACGCTCGAATCTTGGTTTGAATACAATTTAGAATATCCTCCTCGTTCCTCTCTTGCAGCTTAGCACAGTTCTTTGAATTGTTTAAAATGTTAGCTTCATATTCTCCTCTATAACGCATCATCCTTATTTTCACGCCCGCAGCGCCCTTATTATCCATAATAAACCCTTTGAACACAATTCTTCTTTGTTTATTATCTCTCCACGTCCGCAGACAGTTCTCCTCAAAATTAATACAGCATCTCAGCACTGACTACCAATCAACTCCGAGAACTAGCCCAACATTGAGAGAACCAACGATTAACACACTCTGCTCATATTCGTCCCCTTGAATACGAAATCTTAGTAATGCTTGTCCTTTAATTGGTTTGCTTCGGTTTCCAACTGCACTGACAATACGTACGCCGTTAACAGGAAATGTGGGAATAGCGACAAGATCGTTTAATTGCGAAAATAGATTTTCAGAAATAGCACTTGCCTCGCTAGATGAATCAATTAATGCATCCATAACAATACCACATACTTCGACTTCCACAAATGGCATCAGAATTTCTTTATTAGTTTCTTCATTTCGTCGACACAAATCTTCGTTGACATCATTTACATGTTCACACTTTATGGCATTTATCATAATATCCGACCTTTGTCCCTGTGACAGAGTTCCGGAGGGGGTCGTCTCCGAAACTTTGCTTAGTTTAACTGTTCAGAATTTCGCTAAATGCCATCGCGGCTTCTTGCACGCTCTGGCGATCGATACTGTCCTCTGCCTCTGTCATTGTGTGGCCGGTTCGGCGGATGATTTGTCCTGAATCCGTCTTGTACATTGTATTCGTTTCTCCTGTGTCTATCATCGTCTCGGCGATCAAATACTTTCGGTCGGTCGTAACTTTCGATTCCATCCCGCGCTGGGCCGTTATGACGATTCGGGTAATTGTTATTACTGTGTCGCTCACGTTGATCGCGTTCGGCATTCAGCAATTCCATTCAGTCAATTAGCAAACACACTTGCTCCATTGTTAACTGTGGTGTGAGTGCTATCTTCTCACGCACCAAAAATGGTAATTTCTGGATTAATATAAGCATTAGCTCTTCTTCTTTAACCGGATCGTTCAAGTATGCATTGTCGTTCCAGTACTTTTGCATAAACTCACGCATTGTACCGTGATGTCTTGCATAATTTGGCGGTGTGAGAATTTTTGATTTTACGTCCCACTGTTTTTCTTTCGACCAAAATTAAAAAAAAAAAAAATGCTGTTTCAAATTCTTCATACTTGGTGTAATTGACGGATACACTTATACCCGAAATATGTGTCTCACCCTTCATGTGACTGACGCAAGTATCAATTTTAGCACGGTCCGTATAATGCCTCGGAAACGCATGTTTGAATTTTATAATGAACGCAACTGCGCGGATGCCTCGTTTCGGTTCATGTTCATGAAATTTTCGACCGCTCAGCCCATTGTCAACAATTACTTGCGGGAAACCAACAATATTATTATCTGGTTCACGTAATACTGCATTAATTTCATCGCGCAAAATTTCTTTATTAATTTCATTTGACAATGTGTCGTTGTTCGTTACCTTTTGTCGTATCTCATGTACCTCATCACTTAGTTCATCACATCGCGTTTGTACGCCGTTAAACATCTTAACTATCGACTCTTTGTTGGCTTTACAAGAACTTTTAGTTTCGTCATCTTGAGCCTTAACTTTGTCATTAACTTCGCAAATAAAATCTTCCGTTTGCCTACACCGTCCGTTAACTTGAATTTTAAGATCTTTAATTTCGCTGCCAATGGCCTCATGTTTGTCTTGACATTCTTTTCGGAGCTCATAATGCTTTTGTTCAAATGAGCTGGTGAGTTCCATTCGCAAATTGCTAATCGCATTAGTTAGTGTCCCATAATCATTTTTGATTTCCTCATGAAACGCTCTTGTTTCTACACGTGCCTGTCTATTTTCTTCATGAAAAGCTTTTATTTCTACAAGCGCCTGTCTATTTTCCTCATGAACATTTTTGATTGCTTCTAACAATTCAGATAGACAACCTTTACTGACAATAGCAGCTTCTGTCTGCTGGATAACCATCGGTGTTGAACTTCTCTTAGGCAAATCAAAACTAAGAATACCACGGTCCTCTGTCGTATTAACTGTAGTGTTTTCCATCACATTGATTTGTTCTCCGTCAGCCACGTTATTAAATTGTCCTCCCTCGTCTTTAGTAACACTACTGTTCTGTTCTGAATTAGCCATATTAACACTGTTCACAACAATCACTGTTCATTATAACTTATGATTGCTCTAAATTGAAAAATTCACTCGCAACTTAAAAGTCAGTAACACTAATGATTATTCCTATTGCTGTTCATTCCTAAACAAAGTTGAGTTCACTTAATTTCGAAGCGCTGCTGTGCTGAAATGCAGTGGACTCACCATTTGCCGTGTTGTCTTCTCCATCATTTCCGAAGATTGCTATGAAATCGAAGTCCGACACACGCGTCACCATATGTAACCTCCCCCCCCCCCCCCCCCCTGTTTTGCACCGAACTATACTATTCGCATACGCTGTAGGTGAAGTTATATTTTAATTATTTTAGCATAATATATATCTTTCCTCCTTGTCATGAGACTCATTGTTGTCCACTTCCATTATTGTGAAAACTACTAAATGATAACATCTCCTTTCTTAAATGCTGGAATTTATTAATTAAATCACTCATTTTATAAACATTTATGAACATCAAACACTGTGTGCCATTCTGCCACTCATCTCTGGCCACGCTACCGGGCAACCTCTCTCTCTAGCCTCTCATACCCGACTTCCACACACGGACTCCAACACTCGACTACTGCTTACCCACTCGCTCATTGTTAGTAGTAGAGCTAAGTATGTGTCACCCCACTCTCCATTGTTGCCAAATTTATTCAATATGGCGGCGATGACGTCATCCAAGATGGCGGCATGTAGACTTGGCAACATCGCATAACGTCATCCAAGATGGCGGCGTTTGGTGGGAAAATAGGCCAATTGTGCTACGTCCACTAACCTAACCTCCAGAAAAAATGGCGGCAATTTTGAATTTTGGCGGGAAAATAGCCCAGTTGTGCGATGTCCACTAACCTAAGCCCCCAGAAGAAAAAATGGCAGGGGGTTTGAATTCGTACTTGTTCTTGTTACTATTCATTATCATTTATTGCCATTTATTATTATCGTTCATTACCATTTATTATCATTGATTATCATTTATTATTATTATTTATTATTATTGGCCTACCTCCACTAGAAAATTCCCTCCAAATTCAAATTCCTATACGATAATTGCTCCAAAACCATACTTTTCTTTATTATAATTATTTATCATTAATCTTTTATTATTATTTATTATCATTTATTAGTTATTATTATTTATTATCATTTATTATTATTTATCATTATTGGCCAAACTCCACTAACATAGAAAATTCTGCCATGTTCAAATTCATACTCCATAATCTCTGTAAAACCATATTTCTATTTATTATTATTATCATTTACCACTATTTATTAGCATTTATTATTATTCATTATTATTTATTCAAGATGGTCGATTTTTATGGCAAGAAAGCCAATTCGCTTACATCCATAACAAAAAATCTTTCACAAATTCAAATTCAAACACAATAACCTGTCACACCTACGGAAAAAAAAAAAAAACGAAATCGGCCATATGCGCTAATCTAAGTCCACTTCATCCTATGAAGTTTGGATTTTTCGCTGTCATTTATTGTTTCACTCCCAAGCTATGAAAAATCGCGTCAAATAATAATAATAATAATAGGAATAATAATAATAATAATAATAATAATAATAAAGTGCAGTTTTACTAATGTAAGCCACCTCCTGTGAATTCGTGGGAAAAGGACTGAACTCTTTATTTCAAACAGTACCATCATCAAACTTGCTGGCAGATTAAAACTGTGTGCCCGACCGAGACTCGAACTCTGGACCTTTGCCTTTCGCGGGCTATTGCTCTACCATCTGAGCTATCGAAGAACGACTCACGCCCAGTACTCACAGCTATACTTCTGCCAGTATCTCGTCTCCTACATTCCAAACTTTACAGAAGCTCTTCTGCAAACCTTGCAGAACTAGCGATCCTAAAAGAAAGGATACTGTGGAGACATGGCTTAGCCACAGCCTGGGGGGTTTCCAGAATGAGATTTTCACTCTGCAGCGGAGTGTGTGCTGACATGAAACTTCCTGGCAGATTAAAACTGTGTGCCCGACTGAGACTCGAACTCTGGACCTTTGGTTCTAGGCGCTTCAGTATGGAACAGCGGGACCGCTACGGTCGCAGGTTTGAATCCTGCCTCGGACATGGATCTGTGTAATGTCCTTATGTAGGTTAGGTTGAAGTAGTTGTAAGTTCTAGGGGACTGATGACCTCAGTTGTTAAGTCCCATAGTGCTTAAGGCCATTTTAACCAATTGAACCTAGACAAATATATTCCTGAAATTTAATACCTCTACATTAATTATCCACAGACATGCTTGCAAATAAAATAGTGCAACAGACGCCCCCAAACACCCCCAGCTGCTAAACCGACCAAAAAGTCCCTGCACGGCCTCCCCCAAACATGACCTCAACACAGTCGCATTCGCGCCAAACACCGGAGAAATTGATATAAGTTCAGATTCCCTGCGCTCGCTCGTTACAGCCGACCAGGAAGGGCACTCTCATCTGACACACGTGAAAGCTGCATTGTTCTTCTCATGTTTACCGCAGGCCTCTCAGGTCAGGACCTGCCTTCACGTCTATTGTCAGAATAGTGCATAGCTCGTCGACACACACGAATACCGCCGCTGAGGTGTAAAGATTCACAACACGCTATTTATTTTTTCAAACAACTTACTTAACCATACAGTATATCTATCACACAATCACCCTAGGCCATGTCGCACAGTACATGGACACGCACTCAATCATAATTCCAGTACACACAATAGCAAACTGCTACTAAATAATTCTTCACACTGATGTGTAGATACGCTCAGTACTCGTAAACTATCCAAATAACGCATAGCAGAGCCTCCAGATCCGCTCCCAAAATAACTCAGCATACATGCTCAGGTACCATCCTCCGCACGCTGTCCACAGGACCGTGAAGTCACGCATCCGCCTGATTACATACAGCCCACAGTCCCTGCTCGACCTCGGCAAGCGTGAGTTGGCGCAGTCGACGCGCTCTTCAGCTGTCAAAGCATACGCAGACGTCCGTGCAGGACCGCGATCCGTCACACACCCTAGCCGCTACCGCCGAACGCAGGTGAAAGTCAACTTTATATCAACGTATCATAATCCCAAAGCGCAGCCTCCATGCGCTAGACACATCACAGCAGCAGCACACGTCTTGATCTCCTATGACACACTGCGCATTGTCTTGACATGACATTACACAGCCCTTTAACTGAACATAACTACACATACCTGCTCTCGCCTCATCTCGTGACCAGCCATCTAGAACCTTCTCAATATTATTATGACTTTACAACATTAAAAAAAAATTAAGATCTAATTTACGCCTCCCACCATCAGCAAACGCAAACGTCCTCAACCCTATCTTGACGCTCATATTTCACCCTACAAACTATGTCCATCAATCAATTTACCATTCTCATCCCCTCATTTCGAATTTTAAGCTTAGCCTCTATCTAAACACACATCAGTCATCTTTCTCGCACTTTCAAGAGTAAAATTAATTTTACACACAACCCGAAATAGGAAACCCAGTTAAAGATTGAAACTTTTATACAGACCATCAAGTACATATCACACTCACACCAGTCATGGCCTTTGTATGAAGTGTTTTCTGTATGTGGTGGATTCACTTCCTAGTTAGCTACAAGTACGAAATGAGTAATTTCACTCCACCGATCTGCTATTAACGAAGCAGACGTATGAAGTAGATGCTGCGCTAGCTATACCGGACCCGAAAGTTAAACTACATGATCCACCCTCCAGTCGCCCTGATTAAGTGAAATCTTACTTCATTTAAACATGGCGACCGTTCATTATCTAGCTCCTAATACACTTAGGCTACTTTGATTTTTTAATAAGAATAATATCAGCAGTTCAATAGAGATTTAAAAATTCGCCTCAACTAATAAAAGCACCATATAAAAATACTATAATAATAGAACTGATGTGGCTAAAAGATGATCTTTTTACCTACTAGTCATGGTCATTATATGCAGTGTATGTGGCAGCTTGATAGAGTTCATCACCAGTGTAATTAAAGATTTAGTATACAATTATCATTTTAACAGATAAAGTTAATTTAATAATTGTAGAATGGCTGTATGTAAAGTTGATCATTTTTATCTACTAGCCTTGGCCATCATAAGAAGTGTATTTTGTATGTGGCGGATTCGCTTCCTAGTTAGCTAAGAGTACGAAGTGAGTTATTTGAATCCACCCGATCTGCTATTAATGAAGCGGACGTATGAAGTAGACGCTGCACTAGCTATACAGGACCCGAACGATAAACTACATGATCCATCCCCCAGTCGCCCTGATTAAATGAAATCTTACTTCATTTAAACGTGGCGACTGTTCATTAATTAACTCCACTACACTTAGGCTACTTTGATGTTGTGTGGCCCACCACATGGTGAGTGGCAATGAAATGGAAAATAATTTATCTTTGAGGACAGTGGGCGGTCCATAATGTATATAGAAATAGATGTGCTTCTCTATCTGTGTGTGTGTGGGGGGGGGGGTTGTTTTTGTAATTTATATATTATTATTATTAATTTATTTATTTGGGTAGATGAGGCCGGCCATCACCCCCGATGGTACCTCCTCCTGGAGGAATATGCCGACAACGAGGAGCAAGCAAATAATGATGGCAACGATGATGATGTACAAAAAATTTATGAGATAATAAAAATTTACTAAATATTATATATTTGTTTTTTATTTATGTGTGCTGCATGGGGGTGGGGGCAGGTCGACGATGAGCTTACCTTGTCTGACGCAATAGATAGAGCTTAAGTGATAAATGATTTTAGAATACAGATTTATAATTTTGACTTAAAAATGGATCTATTTAAAAAATTTTGATTTTTACATATGATAAAATTTATATTATCTATATAGCATATGTGTGTAGGATGATTTTTGAATTTTAATATAATGCTAGTTTGGGGGATAGGTGTGTGTGATGATGAGCTTCTATGTGACTGAATTTGATCTCTTTATTAGAAATGAAATATATAATTAGTAGAAGATAAAGTAATAGATGGCGTGTCAAAAGCTTGTGCACAGTTCATAGGAATTCAATAAAAACAATGTTTAGGTAAGTTTGTGTACGTTTTTGAATGAGAGTTAATTAGTTCATGGCCTAATGTCGTTCAAGTGAGATTGGTTTGGTAAAATTCACTTCTATGCATGGTGTTATATAAGGCCAATTTTGGTACAATGATTGTGTGTGTGTATGTTTGACCACTGTGCAGGCGAGCTGTGTGGAAGTGATAAAAGGTTAGAATTAATTAGTTGTGGATGTGTGTGTAGCTCAATTAAGAGCGGTATAATTTAAATTGTTAATTGTAATATCTAATATGTGATGGTTAGCTTTGGTGATTGGGTTGAAGGGGGGAAAAATAATTTTTCTCTGTCTTTTATAAGTTCTCTATAGATGAGAAGGGATTTAGTTATTTTATTAAAAGAAAAATTATAAATTAAATTTAGAAGGTCTTACAAAGAAGAGATTGTTATTGATTTATTTAAACAAAAATTATAAATTAAATTTAGAAGGTCTTACAAAGAAGAGAATGTTATTGATTTATTAAAAGAAAAATTATAAATTAAATTTAGAAGGTCTTACAAAGAAGATATAGTTATTGAGCACTGAATATATAAATTTTTTATATTTACGTATAGTTAGTCATAGGTCTATGGCACGCTAAAGTAGTAGGACCGTGCTTAATATCGACCAGTATGAGATGAATTTTATAATATTATATTAAAAATATTTTTGGTCTTCTAATACGTGAGTATGTAGATATCTGTAGAAAAGGGGGGAAGGCTCTGATCAGAAAGACTGACGCGTTTCTGCCAGCAGTAAAACGCTCTCCAATCAGCTAAATTATTATGAAAGTGACTTGGGTTGACTGAGGGTGCACTGATGTAAAATGGTCATTTTGTACCGTATAGGAAAATGAATTCTATCTTTATTAGAAGGACAAGGTGTACGTGAGAATATTGTTATCATGGGTGTGTGTTTAAGTATATAATTTTAAATGGACTATCCTCAGTGAGAGGGGTATGTATGTCGGTGAATGTATTATAGTAATTTGACTAGATGTATGCGTAATTTATTATGTTTAATTGTTCAACCAATATGACTAACTATGGAAAAAGGAATTATTATGTTCTAATGAGCTGGGTTGTATGTGGGGGGCGTAAATGATCCTACTAAATTATTATAAGAGGATGGGTGGCATATAAATAGAACAAGTTCTGTGAAAGCGTGTGTTGAATGAGTGAGCGAGTGGATGACACGACTCATCTACGACTGTATCATTAGGATATGTAAATAAATGTCGTATAACGTAAATTGAGGTCATTTTTTTAATGATATGTATGATTTCTGGTTGGAATTATGTTTCTTATAAATGCATATTGATCTATGCTTAGAAAGGGGGAATGATTTTTTATTATTGAGTTTTGGCAGGAGTGAATAGGCCTTTATATATGAGCGTATTTAAGATTTGTCACTCGAAATTGTCAGCCCAGCGTTAATGACGTCGGGTTCGCTGGCTGGGGGAGACAGTGTTTACATGTCGAGCTGGATATAGAGATCCGCGCTATTCAGGAATCCATGTGTGCAGTGTATGTCGTTAGACAATAGCTGGAGAGCAGGTATAGAGAGAGACCACCTCGGCAGGCTGATCCTGAGGCTCAGTGGACGGCTGTTTGGATGGACAGATATGTGGCTTTGACATGCCGCCGATGGCGCTCGGGCGCAGGCTTTGTAAGGTGCAATGGGATTAGTTTGAGCATTTAGTACTTGTTTTGGTGGTTATTGGATTAAGAAATGTAATATTGAAGCTCATGTACTCAGCGGGAACGCTGTGTAATTGAGTAAGGGTGTTTAGGTATTTGAATATATTTTTTGCGGTTGGTAATGTTAAGCGGATTGCTCAATTTAGCTACCACTGTAAAAAAAAAAAAAAAAAAAAAAAAAGTAGCTCTCTCCTGCTGAAAGAAAGGGGTGACCCTGCACCCCCAGACCTAATGGATGTGTTATTAGATAAGAGCAATAGATAGTTGTTGTTAAATGATGGTATGTGTTCAGTTATAGGAGTTTCTAAACGTGGGCGCGAATGAATGTGTATGTTAAATGGATGAAGTGTGATGCAGGATGAAAGGTGTGAGACATTAGAACATCGAGCACGAGCGAATTCACGTCTTTGCTTGTTGATCAACAAAATGTCATGATGATTAAAGTATCCCACCCCACGTCGGCGACGTATTCACAGACCTTACACAAGCTTGTCAGGTATTCATTATCGGGGATAGCTACTGAGATGTGTCGCTGATAAAAGTTGTATAATGAGGAGAGAAGATGAGTTTGTATGCTATCATGAGAGGGTGCAGCATGATGACCTAGATAACTGGATTAGATTCTTTTTTGTGGAAATTTATGTAGTCTATAGATAGTGATAATCGACTGCTAGTGACAGCAGTTAAGAGCGGAAAAATAGCCCCAAATCGAGCACTGGCAGAATATTGGGGGACACGGTAATAATAATTAATTTAAGTTGGAGGTGGTAAATATGGACAAGGCTTTCAATATTGGTGTGAGTGTGATACGTGCTTGATGGTCTGTATAAAAGTCTCAATCTTTAATTGTGTTTTGGGTGGCATATAAGTAGAACAAGTTCTGTGAAAGCGTGTGTTGAATGAATGAGCGAGTGGATGACACGGCTCATCTACAACTGTATCATTAGGACATGTAAATAAATATCATATAATTGGGCCCATGTTAATAATATTTAATTCAAGTTGGAGGTGGTAAATATGGACATGGCTTTGAATATTGGTGTGAGTGTAATATGTGTTTGATGGTCTGTATAAAAGTTTAAATCTTTAATTGGGTTTGCTATTTTGGGTTGTGTGTAAAATTAATTTTACTCTTGAAAGTGCGAGAAAGATGAACTGATGTTCGAAAAGAGGGGATGAGAATGGTAAATTCATTGATGACATGGTTTGTAGGGTGAAATATGAGCGTCAAGATAGGGTTGAGGACGTTTGCGTTTGTTGATGGTGGGAGGCTAAATTAGATCTTATACTTATTTTTAAAAAAATGTTGTAAAGCAATAATAATTTTGAGAAGGTTTTAGATGCCTCGTCAGGCGACGAGGCGAGAGCAGGGATGTGTAGTTATGTTTAGTTAAAGGGCTGTGTAATGTTATGTCAAGATCAATGCCCAGTGTGTCATGGGAGGTAAAGACGTGTGCTGCTGCTATGATGATGTGTCTAGCGTATGGAGGCTGCGCTTTGGAATTATGATACGTTGATATAAAGTTGACTTTCACCTGCGTTCGGCGGTGGCGGCTAGGGTGTGTGATGGATCGCGGTCCTGCACGGACGTCTTCGTGTGCTTTGACAGCTGAAGAGCGCGTCGACTGCGCCAACTCACGCTTGCCGAGGTCGAGCAGGGGCTGTGGGCTGTATGTCATCAGGCGGATGCGTGACTTCACGATCCTGTGGACAGCGTGCGGAGTTATTTTGGGAGCGGATCTGGAGGCTCTGCTATGCGTTATTTGTATAGTTTACGAGTACTGAGGGTATCTACACATCAGTATGGAGAATTATTTAGTAGCGGTTTGCTATTGTGTGTACTGGAATTATGATTGAGTGCGTGTCCGTGGGCTGTGCGACATGGCCTAGGGTGATTGTGTGATAGATACACTGTATGGTTAAATAAGTTGTTTGAAAAAAGAAATAGAGTGTTGTGAATCGTTACACCTCGGGGGCTTTATTCGTGTGTGTCGACTAGCTATGCACTATTCTGACAATAGACGTGAAGGCAGGTCCATACCTGAGACGCCTGCGGTAAACATGAGAGGAACAATGCAGCTTTTACTTGTGTCAGATGAGAGTGCCGTTTCTGGTCGGCTGTCACGAGCGAGCGCTGGGAAGCTGAACTCGAGAGAAGTCTCTGGAACGCACTCCTCCACCGACCGCACGCGCGCGCACGGCCTGGGCGTGCCTGGGAGCGTAAGCTAAGGCACATAGGCGATATCAATTTCTCCGGTGTTAGGCGCGAATGCGACTGTGTTGAGGTCATGTTTGGGGGAGGCCGAGCAGAGACTTTTTGGTCGATTTAGCAGCTGGGGGTGTTTGGGCGCGTCTGTTGGACTATTCTTTTTGTGGCCATGTCTGTGCACTGTGCTGTGCGTTATTTGGAGAGTTTAAGAGTAGATAGCTCGTCTGCCGATATTGTGTACTGCATTATTTAAGAGCAATTTGTAATTGTGTGGTGAAATTAGGAGTTGTTTACGTCTTTGTGGCCTGTGTGAGATGACCACAGTCGGATCAGTGTGGGTGGTTTGTGACAAATATACTCCACGACTAAATAATAGGGGCTCCAAATAAATAGAGTGCAGTCCTTCATTACTTCCCCGAGCAGCACAGCGCAGTCTGAGCGGTTTTTACGCAAAAACTGCAATCTTGTCAGACTGTGAGTGAGTCAACAAATAACTGGACAAATTTATCTGTAGAGGAGTTACAGGTCTGGATTGGAATGAATATCTTGATGGGTGCGGTTGTGTTGCCGCGTGTAGTGCACTACTGGAGTTCAGCACCTGCCTTATGTCAGCCTTACATATCGAAACCTATGAGATGCAGAAGTTTCAAAAATATATGTCCCAAATAAATAAAGTACACTCCGTCCATCAGCCTATGGACTGAAATTATTTCGGAAAATTAGGAGTTGTTTGGCTATTTGGACGTAAATGTTTTGCATTATTTACAAGCGTTTGTAATGTCTGTAGGCTGTGCTATGCATTATTTTTAACTGTTTACAATTAGCAAGCGTGTGTCTAGAGCATTATAAATGAGTTATGTAGGAGTGTTTTGCAGGTCTGTATGATGTGGGACACGTCGGTATGATACAGACACTCCATTCCTAAGTTAAGTAAATTCGTTCCTCCATCCATAGACCTAGTGCAGGGTGAGTCCTTTTACCAGAAACGTGTAGGAAGTAGTAGAGTGCTGGTGGCTTAGTTTGAAACAATTTTCTTAGGTTGGTGGCGGTAGCGCAAGTGAGCTTTGTTTACTGGCAGATTTCAAACTTGGCACTGGTTCCTAGGAGGAATTGGCGGTTGGGTGGCTGAGGTTAGAACAAATGAGCTTTCTTTGCAACAATTTTTATAATTTTGTAGAGAAAGCGGAAGTGACCTTTCTTTAATGCGAGAATTCAAACTCGGTGCTGGTTCCTAGGAGGAGGTGGCGGTCTGGTGAGAGTCAATTAGCGAGCGGTCTTGCGACGACCAAACGCGCTGTTATACAGTCATGGTGGATTCCACTGTCGGTCAAACTCTGGCACAAAACGTATCCTTTGTCCGGCACGTGGTCGACAGGTTCCATCGTGTCCAGCGTTAAGTGCTCGCGGTCGCGGCAGGATGTTTACGTAGCAGCCTCTGCAGCAGTGGCTAGCGCGGGCTGGGCTGCCGGTCGACGCCCGCCTGCCGCCCAGGGCCTTCGGAGAGAGCCCCGTGCGTCAGCCGAACAGGGTAGGCCGTGCGTATGTCAGCCGCGCTCTGCAGTTCGTTGTGTGAGGTTGGAGAAGTCAGTTGGGACACACTTGCATGAACGTAATGATTGAAATAAAGAGTCCTTTTCCCCGCCTTGTCACTTTGGGTAGTGCAAGTATGAGCTTACGTGGCCAGATTCGACTGACCTATCGAGGGGTGTGACGTCGGGGCAGATTCCACCTTCGAGCAAACAAACTTGGCGGCAAACATGTGGCGGGGCGTTGCTTGTCACACAAAACTGCGTGGTGGGCCGCGAACCGACCGGCCGATGTTTACGCCTGCTGAGTGGAGCCTGTGACGTCAGCGTTGGCTTGCTGGCTGGACCTGCGACTCGCGTGGGCTACTGGCGACTGGTGGGGGGTAGGTCCCTCTGATGGCGACGACGTGAAGTAAACCATTTGGGCTCTGGAGTTCGTGGTGTGACCATCTCGAACTCAGTTGGAACACACCTGCATGACCGTAATGCCTGAAATAAATAGTCATTTCCCCTCATTTGGTAACTTAGGTTTTTACAAGCGGCGCGATTTTAATAATAATTTAGCGGCGGAAGCATAAGTGGATGCGAATATTCAAACTTGGTGGATGTGACCCAATCGGCTTTCTTGCCACCATCTTAAATGACGTCATGGCGACGTCCTTGGGTGGCTGAGATACGAACTAACACACAGTTGGACTCCAGACCTCGTAGCGAGCACGGTGGATGCTGCTGCGATCTCGAAGATGTGATGTTGGAGAACAAGTGATGACGGTAGTGTTTGAAATAAAAAGTTCAGTCCTTTTCCCACGAATTCATAGGAGGTGACTTACTTTATTAAAAGAGCACTTTATTATGATTATTATTATTATTTGACGCGATTTTTCATAGCTTGGGAGTGAAACAATAAGTGACATGAAAAATTCAAACTTCATAGGATGAGGTGGACTTAGGTTAGTGCATATGGACCAATTAGTTTTTTTTTTTTTTTTCGTAGGTGTGACAGACTATCGTGTCTGAATTTGAATTTGTAAAGATTTTTTGTTGTGGATGTAAGGGAATTGGCTTTCTTGCCACAAAAATTGACCATCTTGAATAAATAATAATAAGTAATAATAAATGCTAATAGATAATAGTAAATGTAATAATAATAAATAGAAGTACGGTTTTACAGAGAATATGGAGTGCGAAATTGAACATGGCGGGATTTTCATGTTAGTGGAGGTAGGCCAATAATGATAAATAATAATAAATGATAATAAATAATAATAACTAATAAATGATAATAAATAACAATAAATAATAATAAATGATTAATGATAATTAATAATAATAAATAAAAGTATGGTTTTGGAGCAATTGTCGTTTTGGAATTTGAATTTGGAGGGAATTTTCTATTTGAGGTAGGCCAATAATAATAATAAATGATAATCAATGATAATAAATGATAATGAATGATAATAATAAATGACAATAAATGATAATGAATAGTAACAAGGACAAGTTCGGTTTTGCATGCATTATCCTGTTGGAATTCAAACCCCCTGCCATTTTTTCTTCTGGAGGCTTAGGTTAGTGGATATTGCACAATTGGGCTATTTTCCCGCCAAAATTCAAAATTGCCGCCATTTTTTATGGAGGTTAGTTTAGTGGACGTAGCGCAATTACCCTATTTTCCCGCCAAAAGCCGCCATCTTGGATGACGTCATGCAATGTTGCCAAGTCTACATGCCGCCATCTTGGATGACGTCATCGCCGCCATCTTGAATAAATTTGGCAACAGTAGAGAGTGGAGTGACACATTGCTATTGCTATTGTTGACTACACTGCAGTCTTTGCTTAAACCATGTATGATCTCTGCATAGAGCATTATCGATAGCAGAAATCAGCATTGGTCCCACACTGCATGGAGATCTGTGGCACATGTGGTGGGAACTAAGGCGTTTGATAGCCAGAGTCATGCGCACTCCTAACATCACTTATTGTTGCAGGCTCAAAACGTCCGGCGAAATCGGCGGAATCATCGAGTGAGAGGCATCGTGTTGCATTCCTGGCAGGTGTACATTGCCCGCAACATGATGCATGTCGATCACAAAATCTTGCTTTAGGCGCTTGGCTGAAGTCATTGTTGAAATGCTGTGTCGATGTAATACACGTGGAAATAACCAAAGTGGAGGTTGCGAACTCAGTGAACCGGCGGAAACGGAAGACGTTACAACTCTGGGTCACCAGTGAGGAGGATTACTGGGTTGGTTGCATAAATAATCACACCCATTTAGCAATAGTTTATTTATTAACCTTAACACATACAAGGATCACTAAGAACTGAACTGAACATGGCGGAACAGCCAAAGATAATGCTTAGAGTCCAAAGATGAATGCATATCGATGTTGGTGTCGATTTCATCGGCGCCACACTAGTATATATTCCTCATTAAACGATATAAAAAGATTCTGAATTTGAAGAGACGCAAGTATTGTGCCTTCCAAACGATTTAGATGGACCCACGGGGGTAATTGTATTTAAAGCACACAGGCTTATGATAGTATGATAATTTGGACATGTCAGGAACATCAAAACCTACTTAATCTAAGTTATTAAAGAACTGCTATTATACATTGCTAATCCAACTTAAATCATGTATTTACAAAAGTTACTGTTTCTAAATTATCAATGTAATTATTGTATGTTCAAATGTATTTCAAAACCAAATGTAATCTATGTCCAATATGCCCAGAAATGTAAAAATTTTATTGTAAAATTTGAAATGCAGAAAATTAACAATGTACTGTAACAATCTGATGATGTTGGTGTCTGATAATTATTAGCTTAATATTAACTACCTCACATATTCTTAATCTCTAAAATAAAGCAGAATAATATACTCCAGCGGTATCAGCAGCATTTCTGTAAGACGAACCCATCTTTTAGCGCTTTCAAGACCTTTGCAGTTTTTTCTAACTCGCTTCTAGTTTAATATGTTGCTACACTTCTTTTTGCACCTGTCTTTACATTTAGTAATACATTATTATTGAAATGAAATACTGGCAAGGGTTGCGGATACATTTCAACAGTATTGAAATACACCTCCATGAGTTAGTGTTGATCATCGATTGCCGATGACTCTGGGATGATGGGATCTCTATCGTCAGAGTCAGTGAGCTTTGGAACTGGAGTTACTCCTGTTTCTGTTTCGAATGCTTTGCTATGTTTCGTGTGATTGTGCATTAATAAAGTGTGTTTGACTGTAAAATGTTGGTTGTTTATATCCGTAAATTCGTCAACATCGATAGAAAACCCATATTGGTGGTCCCGAATGACATGAATATACTTAAATTTGTACATTACTTATTTTAGGTTTTGCACCTATCGGCAGTGTGCTATGCTGTTACATGCGTCACACACCACAGCACTGACATTTTCGCTGATCACTCTCTGCTGTTTAATATGCCCACTTCCGCACAAGCCAGTGGGACACTGAAGTGAACTGTACTGGGATATTCTAGCAACCATCCAACCTAGCACGCTGTGCAGACATCAGACGACATACCAGCCATGGCTCCGCCTCACCACTTGGCACTCAATTGTGATGACGCACCTCCCTTGCAGGATCTAGCCTCATTGGTCGTCTATACTTCCTTGGCTTCTGCATTGGATTTCACTCATGGTCATGTGCTGTTCCCTTCTACACAGACCAGCAACAACGGATCTCTGGAAGTCCATATTGGCACTGCTGCTTTCGTTTAACCCACCCTGATTCACGATTCTCGCATACCGGGCCTGCTGCATTCGGTATGTGGCCATACAGGCCCCTTCTCTGGACAAACTGAGAGCGGGGCATCATAGCAGGCCAACACGAGAGCTGGGCTTTCATCAGAGCATCAAACGTGTCACCATTGCAAAGTTGTCACCAGTGGATGTTACTTCTCCAAACCCTCGCATGGTTTGTGCCCTTCCAACTCTGCCAAACCCCTTCCCAGCTGTGGTGACACCTACATCCTCAAGTCTCAATAGAGGTCATGCTGTACTTAGCGCTCTGGAAATTGTGGTTAGTTAAATTGCCACAGGAACTACAATTACAACTGCTTCCTCACATCTTATCATCAAGTGAGAATAAACAACAGTTGGCTGACCAGGTATATGGCATTATTGGGCACTGCTGCCTGCTTCCCTTTGGTAGTGCAGTGTCTCCTACTGAGGTTGGTATGTCAGCGTCTATACTTCCTTTGTCAGCTGTTAGAGGTCGGGTATGGGTTCACCTTGGGCAATGCAATGAACCGCAGTTACCTAGTGACCAGCTACAGGAACCACCACCAGCTTCTCGCTGAACTTCCATGACTACAGCCGAGTTAGTGCATGTCCCCTCCCCCGCCACCGTGGGAGGTGTAGAAGTCCCAAATGACCCATGTGCAGAACCCGATTCAGTATATCCTCGTTGGTGGTTCCACACAACTTTCAGGGACACAGCCCACTACTGCCGACTGCCCTGTGCATTCCCAAATGCCTCTATTCCACAATGCTATCTCTATGTTTTGGATTTATGTTCATGTGGTCATTTTCTTGTTGAAAATGGAGCTGACATGTGTTGTTGCATTCTCGTTCACTGTAGTGGACATGGCAGCAACCAAACTTTTGTTTGAGCCACAAATAAATCAGTACATCATGACGACACCATAGTCACATTACCTATTAAAATCATCCCCTGCAAACCATTCATGTGGCCCCTACATGTATCTGACATCAAGACCCATTACTTGGAATTGATTTCCTGATACATTTTGACCTTTTACCTGACCTCCTGTCGTCTGATTTATTTCATCGTGCTTCAGGTTCACATATCACATATTCAGTCGTTCCCCCAGCTCCTCCTCCCCTCAACTCCCCAATGATGCAGCTCTCGCTGAGTGCTCTCTTCTGGGCAACTGCTTCATCACTTCCATCGCTCAGCCCCAGCAATGCAGAACTGAACCATACCGTGTCTACAGTCGACAGCCCTCACTGATGCCTGACACCTCTTACATCGCCTGTGTGCACCGCCATATCTGGACACCAGTGATGTGGCTCTTATGACTCTGTCATACCTGTCTTCACCTGCACCAATGGCATCTCAGGTTAGTGACTCTTGTGTGCTATCAACTTCTGCACAAGATGTTCCCTGCCCATATTCGTCAGTTCAAATGAATGCTATTACAATCGGAACGATACCTAAAATTGTCATGAAAAACGCCCCTCCCCCCCCCAATTACATCATAAAGCACGCGTCCTCCCTCCACACAAGTTATTCCTTGCTAAGACTGCAGGTTGAACTTCTGAGGGCTGGCATTATTCGCCAATTGGACAATAACTGATCTTCTCCCATGTACTTAGTTTCCAAGAACGATGGCACAGTGCACCTCTGTGGTGGCTATCATCATCTCAGTGCATGTACTATAATAGACAACTATCCTATCCCATACATTCAAGAGTACTTAACGGAGTATGCATTTTCAGTGTTTTGGACTGCCACAACCCATTTTTACAAATACCTGTGAAACAGAGTGACATACCAAAAACAGCCTTGATCATCTCATTTGGCCTTTACGAATCTTGTTACATGCCTTACAGCCTCGAAAATGTGGCTCAAACTTGGCAACGTTTCATGGACTCACTTCAACTACTCTTACTGCTACACAGAACTAGATGACATTCTCATTTTCTCCTCCTCTGACAAAGCACTTGAGCTACACCTGGCCGTGGTTAAGGAATTGCTGTCATGTAACAGAATAGAGATTAACCAGGATAAATCAGACCTTCAACGCACCTCTGTTACGTTTTCTTTGAGGTTATACATCCTCCACAAGATTGGGTCATTGACATTTGCGATCTACTACTCCCAGTAATTTTTTAGCGAATTGTATCGGTTTTTGTGGACCATTAATTTTCACAGACGCCATCTGTGATGGTGGCATCTACTCAAACCCCTCTTACTTCCAGTAATCGCGTTACATTGATCTGACAATATGATGAAAGTTTTCAAGGATCTATGCTCGCATCTCTGTTACAACGTAGCAAATGATTTCGCAAAATGTTCAAATGTGTGAATTCCTAAGGGACCAAACTGCTGAGGTTATCAGTCCGTAGTCTTAAACATGACTTAAACTAACTTATGCTAAGAACAACACACACACCCATGCCCAAGGGAGGGCTTGAACCTCCAGTGGGAGGGATGTGCAGTCAGTGACATGGCGCCTCTAAATGAACGGCCACTCTGCGCGACATGATTTCGCATTAGGTGCAGTTCTCCAACAGACGTTGGTGATACAATGCAGCCACTCTGTATCTTTTCCACAAACCAACTATTTACAGCTCAGCGTAAGTGATTGGTTTTCGACAGGGAACTTCTTGTGGTGTATGAGGCTATAAAATATTCCATCAGTGTCTGACAGTATGTAAAATAAATGCTCCAGAATAAGAATACAACAAGTATGATCCAGGAAATTATAGAGTTAACATCATAGCATCGGTACTATCAACAATAATAGACAGTAAAAAAAGTGACACATTTCAAAGACAGCAACAACATCCTAATCAATGCCCAGTTTTCCATAAATGTATGCCAACTACGTCATCAACTGCAAATAATGTGAGGCACATAGCGACAGCATAAAATGACCAAAAGAAAGTTTGTGGTTTTTTTGCAGGTCTCTCAAAAGATTTTGATTGTGTATTTCATGATACTCTGTTACAGAAGCTTCATCAATTTGGCATTGGAAGAATCCTTTGTGACAAACACAAGATAGTTTGTGAAAAAAAAAAACGAAAATGTTAAAGAAAATTACGAATGTCTGCTCTAAATTCCAATAAGTCGAACTTGGAGTACCTCAGGAGTCCGTACTGAATTCACAGCCTGTAGTTCTTTACATAAATGATTTGAGGGTACCAATATCATTATGGATGTTGATAATATATTTCTTAACACTGATAACAACAAGAATCAACTAGAGAAAAAATTTCTTTTGAATGTAGGAAATGCAACCCCTTAACTCAGGAGCAACGATCTGGTCCTAAATGGTACTAATACAGTGTACAGATACTTCCAAACCTGTGGAATTGTCCACACTAAAAATGCCAGTCTTAAATTTGGGAACACAGACCTACATGAAACAAACAGTTACAATTTGTTTTATGTGGTGATATTTAAATTCTTGGCATTGGGACATCACACTGATGATAAATTAGCCACAATATATTTGTAAATGATGAAGATGTCAAGCACAGTAAATGGAGTCACATTACTAAAGACATACTATGGATTCACATATCCATATGTACCCACCTGTCTACTGATTTTGGATGGTGCTGCCAATACACACTATTTGAGATTCAAAATAAAGCTTTAAGGAGTACTGCAAAATTACACTGAAGAGAAAAGTGTAGAGATCTCAAAATTTTAATATATCAATGGTCTCTTATAGTTAGTGGTAGCATAAAGTATATTATGAGACAGAATAGCTGGCCAGAAGGGAAATCTGCTGTAATCCCTATGAACGCATATGAAAGTAAAAGTGACACACTTCCTAAGATACAAAATTAATAATTCCTTCTTCATGGAGGTAGGAGGGATAAGGTGGGGGCAGTCAGAAAGGAAGAGCCTCTCTCTCTCAGAACATAGGATGAGAGGGACCCACTTGTACTAATGGCAAGCAAGATGTATTCTTTGAAACGTATCCATCCAACACTTTTCAAAATATAATAACAACTAACTTAAGGTGGGGGTTTTTCGTGAAATAAATTGAAATTTATTTTCCATCATGTAGCATTCTGCAAGCTATTGATGTTGACATAGATTGTAAAAATGAAATAACGTGCAATAATAGATATTATAAAATTGGAACATAATAATGTAAATAACAATTATAGCCAACAGATTTACATACAGAGTATAAGCTAAATTTAAGTCTTCTTTTTCACACCATATGTACGAAAAGGTTTATTAGGCTTAATTTGCAAAATATTCCTGAAGAATTTTGATGAGTGGGTGTACTTCTGATGGTAGTGAAAAAAAATTTAACTCCCAGGTTTATACGTATTATGAGTCCTGTTTAGTCTGGTAAAGGACTGGTCAGTCATTGTTTGTGGCATGTATTACAATAATGAAATGACTTCTTTAGTCTGTAGACCTCTGGAGTAGTTACCTGAGTATAGGTAATGTTGAAATTATCCTGAGATTCAATTTCTTGAAAAGTGGCTTACAGGACTGATTGTATTTAAAAATCTGCTAGACATCCGGCTGGCTTCTTCTGCCATATAAAATCTCTTTTTGTCCCATATGAGCTGTCCCAAAGCATGTATGCTGCATGTTATGTGGCTATAAAAAAGCATAATAGGAGCTGACTGTATAATCTTAACTTTGCATAACAAGTAAATGATTCTTGAAAATTTGATATGTTTAGAGTCTGTGTAGAGGCATATAAATCTGGAATGCACATGTACTCCCAGAACTTTAAAAAACGTAAAGTCAGTGACAGAACTGCTTAAACTAAAGAGTGCGTTTTCAGTTTCATTTATATTTACAGCTAATTCCTTACCTTTAAAGTAAGTGCTGGAAATGTTAAGGTTTACTTTGCACAGTCCATTAATGTACTCTATGTCATTTCTAGTTGCAGTAATTGTGACATCATGAGTGTATAAAACATATTTATGTGGCTTGATGCTAGATGGGTCATTAAGATAAATAATAAACAATAAAGTAAGAGTTAGTCGATATTAGACTACATGTGAAACGTTGAAAGACTATTGCTGAATTACACTTTCATTTTGCCTGCAGTTCTTACTTTCTAAAATCGCTAATTTTTCTTTCCTATATTCAGTAAAGACATTATGTGGTCAACTTCAATTAGTAGAGGCAAATTCTTTGAAGTTATCTCTCTGTGACACCTCTGAAGCATGTCTCCATCTTTGGCAAGCTTTCGCCAGCATCAGCCAATGAGCAGAGCATATGAGTGAATCAGGCAATGCAACAGTAGAGATTGCAACAGGTATTGCATTGCTTTCTGCTTTGTGTTCTGGAGTCAGCGTGAGTTGGTTTGGAGATATGGAATGTCTGAAATTTTGAATAAGAACTCTCAAATCCCTTTTCTGTGATGGTTAATACTTGATAGGTAGGGTATTTCAGTCAAGTGATCAAAATATACATACAGTTATTTTACAATCATTTCACGTACATAACTTCTAGTGAATAATAATGTTAAGTAGTACCCAAACATGCAGCGGCACGAAGGCTCACAGGCTGCTCATCTCTCATAAACAGGAAGTTGGTTTATGTGCTCAAGTAATATCTAACCAATACGATGCCTTGTGTATTCAATTTTAAAATCCTATCCTGCATTATACACTATGTGATCAAAAGTATCCAGACACCCCCAAAATATACGTTTTTCATATTAGGTGGATTGTGCTCCCACCGGCTGCCATGTGCTCCACATCAGCGCCCTCAGTACACATTAGACATCGTGAGAGACATCGTGCCTGCATGCGTAGTGCCAACACTAGAACTCGGAGGCGGTGGTATTATAGTGTGTTCGTGTGTTTCATGGAGGGAGCTTGCACCCCTTGTTGTTTTGCGTGGCAATACCAGAGCACAAGCCTACACTGATGTTTTAAGCACCTTCTTGTTTCTCACTGTTGAAGAGCAATTCGGGGATGACAACTGCATCTTTCAACACGTTCGATCACCTGTCCGTAATGCACGGCCTGTGGTGCAGTGGTTACACGACAATAACATCTCGAATGCAGATGGCAGTGGGTGACTGTGTATTATGCTTCTTTGTATAGTGATGATATATTTTCTGTTTGGTTGGTTGATTAGGGGCAAAGGGATCCAAACAGTGTGACAATTGGTCCCATTGGATTAGAGAGAGATGGGGAAGGAAGTCGACCATGCCCTTTTAAAGGAACCATTCCAGCATTTGCCTGAAGCAGTTTAGAGAAATCATGGCAAACCTAAATCAGGATGCTCGGATGTGGGTTTGAACCATCATCCTCCTGAATGGAAGTCCAGTGTGGTAGCCAGTGTGCCCCCTCGCTCGGTATATATTTTCTGGAATATGGTGTATGTTAGTGAGGATTCACCATTTTCAGTTGTGTCTGAAAAACTTTACTTATTAATCATTTCATGAGCTTATTGGTCTGATGAAGCATTTCACCAATAATTCTTTCCAAGTAGGCTAATGACAGATCTGAGAAAACATCCTCAGGGTACAGATTTTGGCTTTAACATGAATGTATATGTATTGTATGATTTTTGATAAGATTTGACGAGGTATTACCTGCTATTGGATGCTCATGTAGACAGCTACGCAAATTCATTTACTGTTGTGCATATTTCAAGAAGTGTGTTTGCCCTGTGACAACTACTTTAATTATTTATGGTAAGATCACATTCAAAATTTGATTACTGTGTAGTAAACATTCATATAATACAGTATATCGTAATAAATCAGGGCTTTATCTAACCATCCATTATAGTAGCTTATTTCTTAACATAGGACGCACCTTAAAAAGTTATAAATTTGTTAGTTTCAAATGTTCTACAAGTTTCGAAAAGTTACTATCAGAGAAATCAGATGGTTGTTAATAACACGTAACTTGGGATCTTTTTATGTAGATGATCAACTAATGTTATCCTGAAGCAGGCTGGAAAAGAATAACTCATAAAAATTCAGTTCGTTAGTATGCACACTAGTTGTAATGTTGTATCTGCTGTTGATGAGTATGAAAGAAATAGCTATAAAATCATGCAGTGCTGGTGACATTTTGCAGAATTGTTCATCTGGATGAAAAGAGAAACCAAGCTGCAATATTTCAAAGAATGTGTACTTGAACAGTTTGCACCAAACTGAGAGAATGTCGAACTGTGCTGAAAGAGTTCAAATTTATCTGATGCCGAAAATTTTCCTATATTTTTGTTACCATTGCTACAGTATTAGAAAACAATTTGTCTTTCCCAGTCTGAGAACCTTACGTCAAGAATTAATTTAATTGAAATATTCATATGGCAGGCTTATTAATGCTGAAAAACCAGAAACATATATGTGATCTAGAATTTTTTTGAACCCTTTTTACTGTTAGGGGTACATGACTTTCTTTTTTGGCCAAAACCAGTACAAGAATCTGGAGAAGTCGATAAGCTATATCACTGACACTAACTTATATACTAGGAAATAGTGGATTTCAGTTGTGACACCGATATTCCCATGTAAATTTCCTTTCAGAAATGAAAAATCGACCAATGAGACAAATGCTTCTGACTAAGCTAGTCTTCTTGTGCAAAGTTCATCCTGTCTGCTGACCGGAGGATGTTCACCCAAGGGTAAAATAACAGCAGCTGAGACTGGTGCTCTGCATTAACTTATGGTGGATCCTGATACTGTTACCTTACCCATGATCAAGGTCAATGCTACAGCAGTGTTGGACACTTAGGATTACAGTTAACTTGCTCATACTGAGTAACAAGGCGCAATCTGTAAATATTTAACTTGAAGGAATAGAACTTCTCAGCCAAGAGTGCTTTTATAAATCTCTTACTGACAATGACCAGTTTTGGTAAACAGTTACCATCATCTGACCTGCGATTAGGCTACATGAAGTTGAAAGCATATTAGCTTATGATAAATGGCGTACAATGTCAAAAGTGTAATACATAGAGTGAACTGTTATTACTCATACCTGCATAAAGGTTAATACAAATGCTCCATTAGAACTATAAATGTACATCATATCTTACTTAGCCATACAGTTGACATAAGATGCACTGTAATGTCAAAATTAAAACCAGTGATTAGAATATGTTTCACCAAGTGTATCTGTTCCATATTACTAGCCTCAATGTAACTCTGTGACTTGTGATGTGGAATGGATGCATTTGGGGTAGCATACTGTACATACTGGTTTTAAGTTTAACATGCCAAGGCATGTTGCATCAATGTCCAAACTAACTAAGATACAGAGTAAATTTTTAGCTCAATTGGGCAATTGTATCAACCTTTATCAAGGTATCTTCTTACATATTATGTTTCTGACATTTCATAAGCTAATATCTTCCTTCAAGCTGAATCAGAATTACATTCAAAATATGCAGTCCAATGTATCACAGTCTTAGTAGTGACCTGACAAAAAGATCCAGAGAAAGACTAAAAAATTCTGAAGAAACATTCTTTGTTGCAAAAGACTATTAAGAATCTTAACTGTTATTGTGCTGCCCCTCCTAGATTATGTGATCTTCTGAAGATCCACAAGAAAGGGATTCCTCTTACACCGATTGTCAGTAACATTGGTCTTCAACATACTGCGTTGCATAACACCTTACTGCTCTACTGGCACCACTAATAGTTCAGTGCGTACATCATATTAAGAACTCAATGGATTTCTTACATCGATTAGAGCTATTACGTTTGAATGACTTAGATATTTTATTAAGTTTCACACTGTCACACTCTACATCTTTTGTTTTCTGTCTGACATTTTACACTTAACTGAGATTAGGTTTGGTGTTGAATTTCCGATTCTGTTTCAACATGTGTTGACTTTAACTTCTTTTTATTCAGTGACCCATTTTATGAACACAGACATATGGAGAGACAATGGGGAGCCATTAGTCACTTCTTGTTGTTAGTCTGTTTATGAAAGATTACGAGAACATTCCCTGGAATACGTGATATTGACAACTGTGCATTCTTTCAGGTATGCAGATGATACTTTTCTTGTATAGTTTCTTGGAAGTGCAAATTAAACAGCTTTTTAGTGCATCTGAATTAAACCAACCTGAGCATTCAGTTCATTATGGCGGTAGAAAAGGATGGCTTCCTTCCCTTCTTTGTCCGCAGCTCGTGGTCGTGCTGTAGCATTGTCGCTTCCCACGCCCGGGGCCCGGGTTCGATTCCCGGTGGAGTCAGGGATTTCCTCTGCCTCGTGATGACTGGGTGTTGTGTGATGCCCTTAGGTTAGTTAGGTTTCAGTAGTTCTAAGTTCTAGGGGACTGATGACCATAGATGTTAAGTCCCATAGTGCTCAGAGCCATTTGAAACAACCTTCCCTTCTTTGATGTGTTGATTAGGTGGAAGATTGACTGTATGTTGGGACATGCCATTTATAGGAAGCTTATTCAGAATGATTTATATCTTCAGGCTGATAGTTGTCACCATCTGGCTCAGTGTCAAGCGGTACATTGTACCTTGGCTCATAGGGCCAACGTCATCTCATACCTTCGAAGCTTATCAACTGAATTAGCCCACTTCGAAGTAATACCCTCACAGAATGGTTATACTGAAGACAGAATGGATGCATGTTGCGCTACTGACCAACTGTGAATTAGCTGAGTGATGAAAATAACAACCTGGTACCAAAGTATACGGCCTTTTTGCCTTACACCAGTAGCATAGCCATCAGGATTGGTCATATTGTGCGTTTTTCGACCACCATCTAATATATTGGCTCTTTTAGGGACTGTCAAGGATGATCCTGCTTCATATAAGACGGGTATCTACCGTATTCCTTCCAGTTGTGGCGTTTCACGCATAGGTGAGACTACTAGGACCATAGGTGACTGTTGTACTCAGAATAAGCGTCATACACACTTAAACCGAACAAATCTGCTACTGGAGAACATTGCCTTGGTAGTGGTCATCCTATGGAATGTAACAACATAAAGATCCTAGCATACAAATAAGGCCAATTCACACTGGCTGACATGTCACATCACCGTCACCTAAAGTGAACTCACTCTCTAAGTCATGTCATGTCAGTTCACTAGTTAGCGAAAACATATATACACAAATACATCGAACAATATTTATAAGGGAATTAATAGAGCCTTTTTACCTTAGCCATTAGGATTTTTTCCTTACATAACTAATAACATCATAAACAACTGCCTCCTTCTCCTCTATTAGAGTTAACTTTTTCACATAAGATGTTGTTTAACAAAAACTGCTTCAAACTACATTCTTATTTATACAGAGTGATTCCGTGTTGATGTCACAAACCTTCAGGGATGATGGAGAAAGGTAAATATATTAATTTGAACTAGGAGTCCCAGTCCAGTAACGACTGAGTCGAAAGTTATAAGAAAAAATCGTTCTAATACCTGTATGTATACTGGTACTAGTACTTTTTGTTGCTAGGCAAGTTAACTTTCAGAGGTGGTAGTATGAACCAAAACAAGAAAAAAGTATTCAGCAAACATAGGTTCTGAAATGTATAGTTCAAGAGCTATTAGCACGTGTTCATCTTCAATAATGTGAAACCCATCTCTTCTACCGCCAGCTCTTTTCATATTGTTGGAGGTGCTGGCATGGACCAAAACCAAAAAAAGCTTGAATAAACATGAGCTCTAAAGTGCATACCTTAAGAGGTATGGGCACTTATTGAGTAGAATAGATGTATTTCATGATAGTGGAGATGAAGACATGCTGACAATTCCGAAGGTATGCATTTTGGAACCCATGTTTACTTCATATTTTGTTCTTGTTTTGGTCCATGCTACTAGCTCTGACTGTTACCTACCCTACAATCTTAGTAACAACAGTAGAGATATGTGTATTCCACTGCCAGAGTTATCACAACGATTTTCGCTTATAACTTTCGACCTAGTCATTTCCAAACAAGGGTCTCTTGCTTTAGAATGATACATTTATCCTTCCCAATCATCCCTGAAAGATCTTAAAATAGTCACGGAATCATGCCATATACAGAGTGGGTGTCAGCTTTGTTATTTGTTAGTGAGACTGAAATAATATTTCACTTTCAGTTATCTGACATTCCTTATGTAAGAACACTCAATGGAAAAATGCCACGAAAATAAAGCACAATCATAAAAGTAAAGAGTAAGAGGACAAAAAGCACCAAATCCACTACTGCAATGTGAGTGAGGGCAGCGAAGACAGGTTAACTTCTTCTGTTAGCAGACGACCATCAAAACTTTCTTCCCGAGAAACCTTGATGTGATGCGACGGTCTGTTGGCGGTCTGTCTGAATTCCGTTAATTGAAATACATTGTGGGATGTTTTGAAGTAGGGTGACATGATGGCCAGTGTGGACTGGCCTTTAAGCTATTTGATCCGTGTTATTAAGGAACCACTTGTCATTAAATTTTCAAGTGACCTTAGAAATGAGACGGAGGTTTTTGCTTCAATTCTGTTCAAAATCCTGCTCTCTGCTTGGCCTAACAATAGAGGGATAGAGTTAATGATATCTCAACCATTGGTAATTAATATCCACTGTCAATAACTTCTGACGTTAATCATCTTTGGTTGTGTGGTGGCACTCGTGTTTACAGTGTGTGTTGTCATTCGGTATAGGCCCAGCATACTGAGGTTTTGAATTTGCTTGTGCTACACTTACTCATATTCAGTATTGTGAAATGCATCTCTTCTAATGCAGGCTTTTTTGTTTCTATATTGTTAGAGCTGGTAATATGAACCAAAACAAGAAAAAAGGTCCAGTAAACATGAGCTCTAAAATGAATTGTGATTTGAAAATAATAGAGTATGCACCTGTCAGAATACCAGTGCTTGTCGAAGACATCAGCCAGCTGCATCCCCTTAAGTTATATGAGCGAGATTTTTAGCCTACATACTGCAACAGTTCAGTATACATTCGACTTTAAATAACTTTTGCTCGCCAGTTTTGAGTCTTCCAAATACTGTTTACCTTATACTCCTTTGCCGTGTAAGTTCACTGGTTACTTGTAAGGTGCTTTGTATACGGTGAAAATTTCCGTCGACCAGCTTAGGACTTTGACAGGTATCGCATTTCAAATCCAGTTTTAGGTTTGGAAAAAAACTACCATTGATATCCTTATCTTTGATGCGCATGTGACCTAAAAGTGATCCTTGACAAATTTGGTTCAAGTTATGAGGTGAAGTACATAGAAATGGAATCCCTGGCCACCAGATTGAGTGCTAAGCCAGTAGTTTAGTCTGACGATCTATCTGGAGTGTCTCAAACGGACTACTGACACCACGTTCCACCCTCACCTTTACATTACACATGGATCCATAACAGCATTACCATTAATACAGCGTTACAGTTCACAAATATTAGTTGTAATAATGTACACTATGCAGTAACTGATCTGATATATTATCCACACTGTAGAGTAAACAAGCAGCAAATATGGCCTATCAAGACTGCTCTAGATATATATTTCACCTGTGTTGTTTGCATCTCTCATTTGGTAAGTTCACAGTTAACTTTGAGTTTAATGTTTGTCTCTATTATCACTGCATAGGGATCGTTGTATCAAATTTATTAAACTGCTTCAGAATGAGAACAGTTCTGGAAGGTTTCTAACACAAATGATTTAATTCTGCACATTTGTCTTGGCTAGAGGGGATATCCATTATCGTACTATGTACATATACTTGTATGCAACGTTTTCCCCCACTTTTTATTTCATGGTCTATAGTACTTATTCCCCTTAAATTCTTGTTTTGTAATGGCATATACAGTGTGTACGGAAATTCCCATTACGAACTTCTAGGACATGGAGAGGGGGGTGAGCACATAATATTTTGAATGGAAATCATGTCCAGAAATGTACCACTTCTGTTCCAAGACGGTTTCAGTTCAGATGTGTAACGCACTCATGCCTGCTGAGAGAAAGAGAAGCGTCTCAGAGTTGCTTGTCCTGGTACGCAATGGGGATGACAGGATGACATTTACTACATCAGACAGTCACACGATGTTCCTTAACACCTGTTGTTGCAAGACAGAGGAAGATCTGCTGGCATGAGTTCTGGCCGCTGCACTAAAAACTGAAGAAACAACAGGTAAGATGGACAGGTGTACCAAAATATGCATCATAGGTACAGTGCCTCTAACGGCATTGGTGGTCGCCACTGTTGTAATATATCAGTACTGTTCCGCATGTATGGTATACTGGGTTCTTCCTTGTTTTGGAGTAATGTAAAGATGTAATGTTTAAGCACAAATACAAACAAATGCGTTTGGATGTTTTGCTATGTTCCCTTTTGAACTGTTACCTAATAATTGTACAGCATCATGCGTAATTCAGTTCCTCAAGCAGAAGTCGATGAGTTAAACATCTGAATTGAAGTCACTGTAGAATGTAAATGTTTTGTTTTCTTTTGCTTTAGGGCGCAAAAAGCAACTGGGGCTATACGAGCTCATAGAATGGGAATGGTACATTTCCTGACATGGGTTCCTGGTCAAAATAGTGTGTACTTACTCCCCTATACAAGTCCTAGAAGTTTGTAAAGGGAGTTTCCAAATATCCTAAATTTTCCTAACTTAGAGTGTTAAGGCCCTATGCATCCCTCATCGTTGAAATGTAGGTGGGATGCATATCGAGACACTACAGCTCTTGTTTTCTGAAATCGCATCAGTTCTCAATACATATGATGGTTGGTGTCCACCCATGATGGCAGTCTGCACTGTATTCTTTGGAGAACATTCCCATGAAAGATATGATCGACGGCTAAATTATTTTGCAAAATATGCTCTAACTAAGCCAGCACCATTAATTTAACTTTGTTTGGAGTCTGAGATGTCCAATATTTTTGTTTATAGACACAACACCACAACAACAACATGCAAACTGAGGTCCAAAGCCCTTGCAGATATGAAAGATGCAGTGGTATAATAGAAATTGGCCTGAAATTATTTTTTGAAAATAATACAGTCCTGGAAATGGAAAAAAGAACACATTGACACTGGTGTGTCAGACCCACCATACTTGCTCCGGACACTGCGAGAGGGCTGTACAAGCAATGATCACATGCACAGCACAGCGGACACACCAGGACCCGTGGTGTTGGCCGTCGAATGGCGCTAGCTGAGCAGCATTTGTGCACCGCCGCCGTCAGTGTCAGCCAGTTTGCCGTGGCATACGGAGCTCCATCGCAGTCTTTAACACTGGTAGCATGCCGCGACAGCGTGGACGTGAACCGTATGTGCAGTTGACAGACTTTGAGCGAGGGCGTATAGTGGGCATGCGGGAGGCCGGGTGGATGTACCGCCGAATTGCTCAACACGTGGGGCGTGAGGTCTCCACAGTACATCGATGTTGTCGCCAGTGGTCGGCGGAAGGTGCACGTGCCCGTCGACCTGGGATCGGACCGCAGCGACGCATGGATGCACGCCAAGACCGTAGGATCCTACGCAGTGCCGTAGGGGACCGCACCGCCACTTCCCAGCAAATTAGGGACACTGTTGCTCCTGGGGTATCGGCGAGGACCATTCGCAACCGTCTCCATGAAGCTGGGCTACGGTCCCGCACACCGTTAGGCCGTCTTCCGCTCACGCCCCAACATCGTGCAGCCCGCCTCCAGTGGTGTCGCGACAGGCGTGAATGGAGGGACGAATGGAGACGTGTCGTCTTCAGCGATGAGAGTCGCTTCTGCCTTGGTGCCAATGATGGTCGTATGCGTGTTTGGCACCGTGCAGGTGAGCGCCACAATCAGGACTGCATACGACCGAGGCACACAGGGCCAACACCCGGCATCATGGTGTGGGGAGCGATCTCCTACACTGGCCGTACACCACTGGTGATCGTTGAGGGGACACTGAATAGTGCACGGTACATCCAAACCGTCATCGAACCCATCGTTCTACCATTCCTAGACCGGCAAGGGAACTTGCTGTTCCAACAGGACAATGCACGTCCGCATGTATCCCGTGCCACCCAACGTGCTCTAGAAGGTGTAAGTCAACTACCCTGGCCAGCAAGATCTCCGGATCTGTCCCCCATTGAGCATGTTTGGGACTGGATGAAGCGTCATCTCACGCAGTCTGCACGTCCAGCACGAACGCTGGTCCAACTGAGGCGCCAGGTGGAAATGGCATGGCAAACCGTTCCACAGGACTACATCCAGCATCTCTACGATCGTCTCCATGGGAGAATAGCAGCCTGCATTGCTGCGAAAGGTGGATATACACTGTACTAGTGCCGACATTGTGCATGCTCTGTTGCCTGTGTCTATGTGCCTGTGGTTCTGTCAGTGTGATCATGTGATGTATCTGACCCCAGGAATGTGTCAGTAAAGTTTCCCCTTCCTGGGACAATGAATTCATGGTGTTCTTATTTCAATTTCCAGGAGTGTATGTCTGTATCAAGGAGTTGATGTGATTGTGTTGAATCCTCACAGAGTTTGCACAGTTTTAACTCAATTTCACATAACACATAGTGCTTCCAAACATTATGACTTCTGAAAATACAGTTAGTAATAAGTAATAACTGTAGAGAGTTGTAACATACTGTCTGTTGCTGCATAATATGTGTGAAGAGATGCTATCTTCTAGCTTACAGAGATTGTCCGTTTCACTCCCACAGACACTGATATTAAGCTTTAGAGTTCTTTACTTTCAGTGTGATAAATAGCAACAGTCAACTGGTGTGCTGGTGAAACACATATTTAACAGTATTATGGATTCATATATGAAAGCTCCATTGGTTTTCAGTGACATTGTTATCGCTTTTGTACTTGAATAACAAGATTTTGAGATCTCTTTGAAAGTCTCACTCTAACTGGAGTTCTAAGGCAATTGTTTGTAATCCAGCAATCGAATTATATCTAGGTCTACTTATGGTAAGTTAGTGCTGTTTGAAATAATCCATGCTAACTCTGAAATATTCTCTGATATCAAATCCATCTCAAAATGTATTAAAGCAGTCATAGATCGTTTTTGTAAAGAAAACATCAGATTTAGTCATTCCGCATTTATATTTGATATACGTTACATAGAGCACACATAAAGCAATAGACAATTGACATAAATAACACACACACTGCCTACAACATCGATAATTCAGTTTTACATGTTGTTTGTTGTACTTATTTCTAGTCTCATTATGATACAAAAAATATGTAGTTTACATATGTTAACATTCAGTAAATGTGACTCATTCTGAGGCTAAGCTATTCTGTTCCCTATATAATTTAAGCTTTTATAATGACTAAATTCTTTTACTTGCAGAAATTGTTTGCATAACAGAATAAATTATAAGGCTACAGTCATGTTTATAATATAATTTACAATGTAGTGAAGTTACTGGTAACGCAATTTAAGGGAGATACACGGCCATCACTGTTTTAATGATGTATTTGTGTAGCATAATGATTAACTGTTAGACATGAATTATAATCAAGCCATTTACAAGCAGAATTACTATTAGCACATCACTCAAAATCCAAGTTGAATTGCATTAACAGTCTCAGTTATTACAAATTTAGATATTATGTCCAGAACATGATGATCTAATGATACATTAGTCTATATGAAATGGGTTATATATAATCTATTTCTATCTGATATACTATTAAAATCCATTATGTGAATTACTTCTTGAGTCCTGTTTACATGTCATTCCTTCTAGAAAGTAGTTACCAAATTTGCTGTGTCTTCTGTACATTTGTCCAGAAATTGTCAGTAGTACAATTACTGTTGCATTGCTTTATTAGCCATTAAGAAACGTGCAAGGGGCCTTCTGTTTGAAGAATGAACCATAATTTAAGGGGTTACTACAATGTGCTTAGTATGTTTTTGTAGTCTATGCCATGACTACCAATCATATCTTGTTAAATTTTGACAAAGAAATGAAATATATATAACTTTTAAATGTTGTCTGAGGAAACCAAATATTTGGTAGGAGTCCTATGTATTCTGATAATGCTGTCAATGGTGTAAAGCTTGGGTATTCAACACCAGAGTATTACTGTGGTCTGATTTGAATGTAAAATGGACGCAAATTACTGAGGGAGTTATTTTTTCTTCTACATGTAGAATACCTACTAAGAACACTACCTAATTACATATATATGATTACAAGATGCTAATGACACTATATGAAACACATTGCTGGTGGGATCTGTTGAGCACATGTTCATGGTAGATCACTTAATACAGAGATCCAGGAGGAGTAGAAGGAAGAACACAATGAAGTAAAATACAACCGGCAGTAAATATACTGATATTAACATTTGTACAATTCATTGGAACTCTCACTGCTGGTAGGAGATAGTGATGTACTTAGGTGCTGTTGAGATGCAATTAAACATTATTTGCTACAAATAATGGATCATGGTAGAGCTGGATTTTAATGTAAGAAAAATTGAAGAAGACATGTCATTGGTCTCCAAGGTCCAAGAAAATGACACTGGGGAGAAAGGGAACTTCAAGTAAAACAGTTATGGTGGGCAGATGATGTATATGACGCATGATCCAAGATCAAACAGATGTAACAGGAAGTTATATGAGTATGAGGATCATTTATGTAGAACATACTGTTAGTGAAATACATGATGTAACAGTATTAAAGATGCATATGTGAAAGTTCCATTCGTTTTCTGTGACATTGGTATCGCTATTGTACTTAAATAGAAAGCTTTAGATCCTTGTTTGAAAACCCCACTCAGCTTGGCAAGAATTCTAAAACAATTGTTCCTAGTCCAGCGCTCAAATTCCATCAGGGTCTACCTCTGTTAACACTTTGTGGAATAATCACATGATTACTCAAAAATATCCTCTTAAACCGAAAGCATCTAAAAATCTAATAAAGCGACTGTAGAAGATGTTAGATGCTTTTTATAAAGAGAATATCATATTTACTCAGTCTGCATTCTGCATTTATATTTCAAGTATGGTACATAGATCACACATAAAGCTATAGCCAAAAATAGCACATACACTTGTCTACAGCATTAATAATTCAGTTTTACACTTTCTTTGTTGTATTTATTTCTAGTCTCATTATTACACAGAAAATTTATACTAGTGATATATGTTAATATTCAATAAATGTGATTCATTCTGAGCCCAACCGATTCCATTCCCTACATAATATAAGCTTTTATTATAACTAAACCGTTTTACTTCCAGAAATTATTTTCATAGAAGTTGAATAAACTATAAGGCTATAGTCGTATCTTATAATATAGTTTACCGTATAGGGAAGATACCAGTAATGCAATTCATGAGAGAAACATAGCCACAATAGTTTAAGCCATAAATTACTGAAGTATAACCATGAACTAAAAGATATGAGATATGAATTAAAATTGTTCCCTGTTAAAGCAGAATTACAATTGAATCATAACTTGAAATTAAAGTTGTGTTACATTAACATTCTCATTTATAACAAATTTAGACATTGTCTACAGAATATGGTGATTTAATAATGCATTAGAAGATATGAAGTGTGTTCAGTATAATGTATTTCTGTCTAATATGTCATTAAAACCCATAAAGTGCAATACGTCTTGCATCGTGTTACATACCTTTCATTCTATAAAGTAGTTACAAGATTTGTTGTCTTTTGTACATTTGTCCAGAAATAGTCAGTTGTATGAATCTGTTGATTTGCTTTATTTTCCACTACTACATGTGATGTGCAAGGAATCTTCTCTTTGGGGAATGAACCATAATGTAAGGGGTAACTACTGACAATGTGCATAGTATATCTTTGTATTCTATACCACGTCTACCCATCATATCTTGTTAAACTTTAATATCAGAATCTTCAGTAGAATTCCTCTGTATTATGGTAACGTTGTCAATGGTGCAAAACTTGGTTACTCAGCACCAGAGTAGTACTGTGGATTGATTTGAATGTAAAATGGACGCAAATGACTGTGGAGGTTTTTTCCTTGTACATACAGAATATATACAAAGAGCACTACCTAATTACATAGTTATGAGTACTAGAGACAAGTGACACTACATGAAACACACTGCTGGTGGGAACTTTTGAGGACATGTTAGTGGCAGATCACTTAATATAAAGATCCAAGAAGAGTAGAAGGTGGAACACATTGAGGTAAAATACAAGTAGCAGTGGAGAGTTGGAAATATATTGATATTAACATTTCCGTGATTCATTGGGACTCTCACTGCTGGTAAGAAATAGTGATATGCCTAGGTGCTGTTGAGATACAATTAAACATCATTTGCTGAAAATAATTGTTCGTGGTAGAGCTCGATTTTAATGCAAGAAAAATGAAAGAAGAGATGTCATAGATCTCTAGGGTTCAATGGAGTGGCATTGTGGGGAGGGGAGGGGAGGGCGACTTCACGTAGAGTAGCTGTGGTAGGAAGATGTATGTGCCACATGATTCATAATCATACACATGTAAAAGGAAATGAGACAAGTATGAGGTCCATAGATGCAGAATACACACTCTGTGAGAGACAGTATTTCCCTTTGTAATACACAACAAAGGAATGTAATGGATACATGTATGTGAGTTAAATGTGAGTGGCTTAGAGTAGTGTAAGAGTAGGGTGTGAGGTGTAGTTATGGTAAAAAATGTTTCATTGTTGTTAATTATAAATTAAGTTTCAAAACACTAACGAAATACATGGGTTACCCTATTTTAGACGAAAACACTAAAGAAGTAATCAGAAACTAATGTGTACAGTTTCCATTCAGATATTCGTTAAACATTCAAAATGTCTGTTGAGCAGAATGCCATGAGAGGGAAAACTTTCCTACATTATTAAATAATATGCTTATGTTGCACAGAGATATACCAAGAACACATGGGATAAAATATGCACCTTGGAAAGAAAATTCAATAAGTATGAAAAAGTATATAAAACATTCACTCATGATTGCAATAAAAATACTTACCCTTTTCCTTTTTATGGGTTTCAACAAAAAAACACATTTGAAAGTAGGGAAGAGTTATTTATTCACTGTAAAACGATTTCTAGGATGTGACATCTGTATGCTATAATACTTTGGGTAATGTCGTAGAATATTCAGAACGAAATAGTAACAGAGAAACTTTAAATAGTTGTAAGGTGAGCAGCCTTTAACAAAAAGTTAGCTATAAAAACATTCACTTGACCAATACTAAGGTATGATTCGATAACATAATTTCAAATGAGTTTCACAGACTTATATATGGTAATGCCAGTCGAAATCAGCTGAATAAATTAGACACCGAAATAAAAGTGTATACAATGGTAGATATAAACTGAAGTAGGATTTACTTACAATAAAGGCAATAGTGCAAGAAAGTATGAGAGAAAAGTGGAGTACACAGAATAAGAACATATCAGGTTAGTTGGATAAGACTCAACTTGAGGTGTAAGAAACAGAAATACTACGATTCTTGAGGAAATGATCGGACATGTTAATATAAGTATGTGCAAGTCTACACAAGGGTCAGCACTTGGAAATAATCATATAAAGAATGTCCTTCAATGATAATCTTAACTCAGTTTCATGCTTTAAGCCTGGATTTTCATACAAATGTTAGATACATACAGCTTCCGTTAAAAATCAAACACTGGCACCGCTGAAACGGTAGTGTCAGGTTTTGTTCTGAGACAAGAAGGATAACAGTGAGTGCTTAGCGCAACTTTCAGAAAAGATTCAAGTATCACCTGACATTGGAGATGGAATCATCACGTGAGCACTGCATTTGATGCTGCGGTAGTAATTTGGAGCCATAAAGATTATGAACAATACAATGTATCGAATCTCGGCAGCCAGTTTGTTTCAGAGATTACAGTGATTTAGACTTTGCTCAAAGTAAAGTTAATGACAGTTGAATACGGAAGCCTTGGAAACTTAATTCATACCGACCAGAGCGTAGCAGCAATTGGGAGCCCACAATGCTAAATTGCTAACAAATAATTTAACTTTATCTTCGAAAGAAAGAAAGAAAAGCCCTTACTCTGACAATAGAATTCCATTCTAATTACGAACATCAGTGTTTGTGCGAAGGTCTCATAACTGTGTCTCGCTTTGTACAACCCCAACCCCACAGAAAACGCGATATATGAAGCACTTATGTGGAGACAGTGAAATCTGTTATGAAATAAATGTTTAGTTCAAGCTTTAGACCAACAAGCTTTTGTCAGTGCCACAAAATCAGCATTTCTTGAGAGTATTGCCAGCTGTAATAAGCCATAAAAGAGAAGGACTGTTGCTCTTGGTGTTTTTCTGAGGTAATGGTTGCAGAGTGCTTCAATAGCAGGCTATATTTCAATGGCAACCTTTGAGAAATTGAAAGGACATTACGCTTTAACATCCATGTCGACGACAAGGGCATTGGAAATTGAGCAAGAGGTCACAAGATAATCTAATGCAAAGATGAGGGAGCAAATTGGCTGTGATCTAACTAAACGAACCCCACCAACCGCCAATGGAAACAGATGAGCCAGTTAATGACTTATGTCTTATCGTGCTTGCCCTAATAACTGATCAGCTATATGTCTGAGGAAGCTGCATATAAGGTAATAAAACCTACATAATCCAGCATATAATCAATTCTAGAGTGGAAAGGAAGCACAAGTCATCAATGTTGACGAATCATTCAATCAGGAACTAGCCAAGACACATGGGAATGCTCTCTGATTCAAAGTGTTGAGATATGAGGCCTTCTTGCTACTAAGTAAGTGAAGCCTCAAAAAATTCCAACCTCCTCCCAATCTCTTACTATCAACAACATATTTTCATTGTTTTAACCTTACGAGTGTAAGACCATCAGCCAGTCCCTGTTCAAATTTTATCCTTTCCAGATGATATTCACTCTTGATAGAATTTTTTTGTCAAGTAACATATATGTGAATATGAGAATACTTCATGCATGTGAGTCATTTTTAGATACACTGTTCACTGTTTCTTGAAGATATTTTTCTTATCGATTCTAAGCCATGAGTTTGCCTCTGTAGCGCAGTGGACGTCACGACTGACTTACTATTCCATTCTTGTTCAGCTTAGACAGTGCTTCGAGTGCGATGACATGTTGATATTGTTGAGAAAGAAATTGCTTATTTGCGGTATATACACATCGAATAATAAATTAGGAATACTATTTAATACATAATGTCCTTCATTAAGATCCCAGGAAAGAAAAACTCTTTATTTCATTGATAAATGGTTACGAAACTAAATCCTGCAGTTAAGAAATGAGAAAGAAGCGTTTCTGAGGTTTTGATAAATCAGTATCGTTAAAAAAGCATAGCAAATGCACCTGCTCTTTACTCAGTTTGTAGCGACAGTGTGTAATTACTGTTTGACACATATCTCGCTCTGAGGTTAATAAGATACTACAATATTTTCCAACAGCTGGAGATGATTTACAAAAATACCATACTTGGTAAAGAAATATCAACTCCACAAAAAACTCATAATTCTGTTATTATTTCTTCTCATGTGTGTTTCACCCCTCTAAAAATAATGAAATCTGTAGGAACACTTATTAGCTCGAGAAGTAATGGTGATGACAGAATTAACTTATTGAATATTTATTACTATTATCCCCCAAAAACTGTGGACCATGCCAAGGTGGGGTGGCTTCGTGCCTCTACTAAGCAGACACATGTACATCTACATCTACATGACTACTCTGCAATTCACATTTAAGTGCTTGGCAGAGGGTTCGTCGAACCACAATCATACTATTTCTCTACTATTCCACTCCCGAACAGCGCGTGGGAAAAACTAACACCTAAACCTTTCTGTTCGAGCCCTGATTTCTCTTATTTTATTTTGATGATCATTCCTACCTATGCACCATAGGTGCAACTTCAGTGGAGCACTACCTGTGGAGAGGTCAAATAAACATGTGCTTCCTGAAGACGGGAAGCAGCCCTTTCAGTAGTTACATGGCTTACAACCTACACGATTGACTGATGTAATCTTGTAACATTAGCCAACATGCAATGCTCATACTGCAGCACAGCTGAAAGCTAAGGGAAACTACAATCATTATATTTCCCAAGGACATTTACCTCTACTGTACGTCTTAATAATGATGGCATCCACCTGGTAAAATATCCCTGAGTTAAAATACACCCATCAACAAAATTCTTGCATCACCCCAATATATCTTGCAGGTGTGTTGCTATTATGATTACTCCTGCATCAGTCGGAAGACCATACACACAGTTACCATGAGCACAGCCTATGGATAGAATGCCATGCGTGACTAGATGATCATAACATTTCAGTTAAAAGTAAAGTACCAGTAGAGATGCATTAAAGACATATGTGGAACAGTAGAGTGAACATCCATCATGCCATGAAGAACAGTTGCGACCAACGATCAGGTCCACATCATCACACCACGCACAGAAGGCTTGTCAACTAAGGCAATTGTCCGACATGTGCTGGGAATCAAAGTGATGTGATGTGAACATAGAATCGATTCCTATTGATAGGTAGTGTCGTGGTCTTACACCACACAGACCGTCCACTTTCGACAGCTGCATAGGATGCTAGGTATCTACGACTTTTTAATCAAAATAACCATGGGCTGGGTGCTCCATAACGAAATTAGGTGTTCGAAGAGGCCACAGGACGTCATGTATCACATCAAACTGTTAGGAGACGATTGCATTATGTGAATCTCCATTCCTGACGATCATGGCGAACACAACACCATAGACTCCATTACTAATGTACAAGAAATCATGCAGAAAGGACGCCTCAGGATTGGTGTTGTGTGTTGGTTATGGATGGAACTCGGAGCTGCTTTTACCCTGATAATTGCAGAGAACGCTTCAGGAGACAACCTGTTAATATCGAACGACTTAACACTGTTTCCCACATGTTCAAGAAGTTGGTGGTAGAGTGATGTTCTGGGGTCGTATTACATGGGGCCGTACAACTATATACTACTCCTTACTCTATACAACTATCATGGTTGTTGAGGGTAATATCACTGCTCTACAGTAAAGCGATGGGATTCTGCAACCAATACGGAGACCACATCGTCAACATTGGGCAAGGTTTTCATCTTCATCGGTAATAACTCACGTGGACATCGTACTGTTCTCGTAAATACGTTCCTTCAGCATACTTGGATCACCAGAATACAGTGGCCTGTCTGTTCACTGGACCTGATCCCAGTCGAACATGTGTGGACTCAACTGAAACGAGCTGTTTTTGGACATTGCCAACGACCAGTACTTCTGCGCCACTTAACACACAGTTGCCAAGAGTTGGACCATCTGGGCCAGGGATCTACTGAGGATCTCTTTGATGGTATGCCACAACAGATTCAAACTGATATCCGAGCAAGGAGACACTCCTCCACATATTTACATTGCTCAGGAGTGCTGTGAAAAACCCTCCATTGGAAGCAGACGAGTTAGTCATTAGAAAATGATTATCTTTTTTTTTTATTTGGTGACATAGACACATTGTAAATGAATATTCGGGTGCCACAGCCCATTTTTTGTGGCATAAATTTCGAAATATAGAGGTGATGCAAAACTTTTGTTGTCCATATTGACCTCTGGGCAGGGACTACTCATGAGAGGTAGGAGTGAGGAATTTTCGATCATTTAACTCAGTGGAGGGTAGGTGGATTGGAGAATATCAAAAGGGAAATGGATAGGTGGAAGTTAGGTATGTTAGGAAAGTAAAGTGCAGTGGTGGGGAGAACAGGACGTTTGGTGAGTACAGGGTTATAAATACAAAATCACATAGGGTTAATGCAGGACTAGGTCTAATAATGAATAAGAAAATATGATTGTGGGTTAGCTACTATGGACAGCATAGTGAATGGATTATCTAGCCGCAACAGAGGCGAACCAACACCCACTATACTAGTACAAGTTTATATGGCAACTTGCTCCACAGATGATGAACAGATTGAAAAATGGTTGCTGAGAGAAAAGACATTATTCTCATAGTTAAGGGACAGGAAAATGTAACTGTAATGCAGAACTGGAATTCAATTGTACGAAAAGGACAAGTTGAAAAAAATATAGAACGTAGACTGGCTGAGAGAAATGTAAGGCAAAGCCATATGGTAAAATATAGCTCCCAACACAATTTAATTGTTGCTAATACCTGGTTTAAAAATCACTAGAGGACTATTTTGCTCGTGGAAAAGATCAGGAATTATTTTAAATTTTCAAATAGATTACATAATGGTAAGACAGAAATTTATAAACCAGATTTTAAACAACAAAACGTTTCTAGACACACATATATCTATGTATCAGTAACTAAGACTTGAAGATTGTGTGTTTCCTAGTCAAACAAGGCCACTTTCACCAGCAGAAAGTGTTGGCAATGATTATGTCAACTGAACAACACTATTACTTTACACAAGCCCGAAATTTTTAAAATCTTGAATGATTTCCAGCTGTAGAGAAATAAATAAATAAAGAACATCAGGAGCGTTCACCCAGTGAAGATCATATGCAAAATGTTTGCTGTGCCAGGCATCAGAACAACACAGTATCTGAGTAAAAATCAGACACAGCAGCAGCATTAGGTCAAACCAGAAGAAAATCTGACTCAAATATGGTGTTATTATGTAGTTATAGCACGAAATGGCGGTCCAAAGGATATAGTTATAAGTGATAGTTACAAAATCATATGTTCTATATTAAACATATTTACTTTAATGATCTTTTTATAATATCTGTCACACATTTTACGCCATTTGCTTCAAGTTCTATGGCTGTGTTATTTACTGAGACATAAAAATACTAAAAATGGAGCGTACTGTGATACTGTATCACGAAATTTACTCTCATTGTCTAGCTGTAAGTCGTTGTTATTAGTATGCGGTATGAAACACCAAATGTACTGTGAAGCTGCTGATGGTAGGCCTATTCATTGAATTAACGTATGGTACACGGACTGTGGATATGTCATCAACACATACTACTCTCAATTATGTTTAGATATACTATCAACATGCCTTATAATATAAATAATAAAATTCCGAGAATCAATAAACTGATTAGTGAAAGAGGGAGTACTAACAGTATTGTGTGGCTGAAGTTTGCCATATAATAACATAGACAAAACTCTACAGCCACACTGTATCATTGTCAAAACGGAGCTCAATGGCGCCAAAAGTGAAACATTCACCTCCCTGGGCACATCTGATCCATTTCAGCACGACCTTTTTACAAGAGTGGTAATTTTAACTTTAGGAAATAATGCTTATTTGAGGAAAGTGTCAGAAAGTGATCTGAAATATTCCCATAAGGAGTGTGGTGGAAGGCCAAAGCTTTCCTCTCAACAATTGCTTCTGATATCGACTGACAGATTTAGATTACAACTAAAAGCTATACTTGAAAATATTTAGCAATTAAGTTTCCTGTGCCCCTTACAACTAACAGGAAAACCAGTTGGCAGGATCTCAAGCTCCAAAGACATATACCGACCACTAAAATGAAAGTCAATGTTTTTGATAAAAATAAGACACCAAATAAGTACACACATTGACACTGATGTACAGGTATTCACTGTGCAACTCAACAAAAGACACATGCAGACCCAAGGTTCCTTATGTCAAAAATCTTTGTGCAAAAACCTATTCAAGTTTGAAGCCTTTTCATTCAGCATATGCAGTTGGTCATACCTGTATGAAAGGGGAATTATGTTGTATGATGAAACTGTGTCATGATAACAAAAATACTCAGAGAAGTAAGTTTACCAGATACAATATAGGTGTTTCAAAGTTAAATTGAACCACCAATACGTGCTATGATGAATCACTTTAATTATGTAACCAGTTCCATATGCACTTGATGATAATTTGTTAGCACTGGAACTAGCAGCATAAATAAAGTGGTTAGTCAGAGCAGCTGATGGTGTAGTATGGTTTTCAGTAAACAGATACAAGCTATGGAGCAGCAGCTATTGGCTGCTCCAATGTTACTCTCAACTGGACGTAATGGCACATTTTCCTTGGGGATCTTAGGCAGTCCGTATAGCCTAGGTGGAACTGAACTGTTTGGTTTCAGTCTCTTGATGACCTCCTTCGGTAGAGAACTATTTGATAAAAGTTCTGCTGAAAAATGTTAATAAAGTTGGTTTTATTTAAAAAGTTTTAGGAGATTTCACATAAAAAAATTCGGAATTATTATTTTTCAGCATGCCCTTGTATATGCCAGTAATGCTCAGTATACAAAGACAAATACAGAATCTTGAAAACAAAACTTACGTACTGTGGTCATAGTGACTTTCTACTGCGAACTGTAATCACCACATAGCATGAATTATTAAATGTTGTTCAAATGTCTTGATGCATAGAGAAATATAAGGACTTAATACTTCAGCAAATAAAAGATGTATCTACACTATGTGATCCAAAGTATCTGAACACCCCCAGAAACACACGTTTTCCGTATTAGGTGCATTGTGCTGCCGCCTACTGCCCTACTCCGTATCAGCGACCTCAGTAGTCATTAGACATTGTCAGGGAGCACAATGGGGTGCTCCGCAGAACTCACGGACTTCGAATGTGATCAGATGATTGAGTGTCACTTGTGTCATACGTCTGTACGCGAGATTGCCACACTCCTAAACATCTCTAGGTTCACTGTTTCCGATGTGATGGTGAATATGAAACGTGAAGGGACACGTACAGCACAAAAGTGACCTCGTCTGTTGACTGACGGAGACCACCGACAGCTGAAGAGGGTTGTAATGTATGATAGCCAGACATCTATCCCGATCATCACGCAGGAATTCCAAACTGCATCAGGATCCACTGCAAGTACTATAACAGTTCGGCGGGAGGTGAGAAAACTTTCATTTCATGGTCGAACGGCTGCTCATACGCCACTCATCACGCCGGTAAATTCCAAGCGACGCCTCGCTTGGTGTAAGGAGCTTAAACATTGGGCGATTGAACAGGGGAAAAATGTTGTGTGGAGTGAAGAACCACGGTCCACAATGTGGCGATCCTATGGCAGGGTGTGGGTGTGGTGAATGCCTGTTGATCGCCACCTGCCAACATGTGTAGTGTCAACACTAAAATTCGGAGGCGGTGGTGTTATTTTGTGTTAGTGTTTTTCATGGAAGCACAGGCCTATATTGCTTCCCACTGTTGAAGAGCAATTCGGGGATGGCAATTGCATCTTTCAACGCGATCGAGCACCTGTTCATAATGCACGGCCTGTGGGGGAGTGGTTACTCGACAATAACGTTCCTGTAACTGACTGGCCTGCACAGAGTCCTGACCTGAATCCTATAGAACACCTATGGGATGTATTGGAGTGCCGACTTCGTGCAGGCCACACCGACCGACATCCACACCTCTCCCCTATGCAGCACTCCGTGAAGAATGGACTGCCATTCCCCAAGAAACATTCCAGCACTTGATTGAACGTATGCCTGCGAGAATTGAAACTGTCATCAAGGCTAATTGTGGGCTAACACCATATTGAATTCCAGGATTACCGACGGAGGGCGGCACTAACTTGTAAGTCATTTTCAGCCAGGTGTCCGGATACTTCTGATCACATAGTGTGCATAAAGCATACTGCGAATATGTATACAGAGTCAACCTGAACTCTCACTGAGAAACTTTGAGAGGTTGTTCAGGGATGTTTTCTGAGTATTTGGTCGAAAGGGATCGAGGGTTTCTGATGGCTTGTTACAATGTAATTATGAAATTATCATTTATTCACTTTGTTATCACAATTATCTTTGTTTCTGTGAAAATACCTGCACAACAGTTAATAAATCTGTAATGTGGAATCACCAAAAGACGGAACACAGCCGGCCGCGGTGGTCTCGCGGTTCTAGGCGCGCAGTCCGGAACCGTGCGACTGCTACGGTCGCAGGTTCGAATCCTGCCTCGGGCGTGGATGTGTGTGATGTCCTTAGGTTAGTTAGGCTCTGAGCTCTATGGGACTCAACTGCTGTGGTTATCAGTCCCCTAGAACTTAGAACTACTTAAACCTAACTAACCTAAGGACATCAAACACATCCATGCCCGAGGCAGGATTCGAACCTGCGACCGTAGCAGTCCCACGGTTCCGGACTGCGCGCCTAGAACCGCGAGACCACCGCGGCCGGCTTAGATTAGTTAGGTTTAAGTAGTTCTAAGTTATAGGGGACTGATAACCACAGCAGTTGAGTCCCATAGTGCTCAGAGCCATTTGAACCATTTTGAACGGAACACAAAACGTCTATGTGTAGATGCGAAAGTAATGTGATGTGATCACTGTCACTGTGCGATCAACCCAGCCCAGCATTACTGTGCATCTCTTCCATTGTATTCATCAACACAACTAATAAAGTGCATATTGGCCAACTCTTCATCAGTAAATGTACCCATACTGCTGTGTATCAGTATTGACACACAACCAACACTGGCAGAAAAACAAACCCAAGACAGCGTGGAGCAATACCGACTGCAAGTTTCAAGACTAAGAGCAAAAGTGGCTGTTACTGTTGACAACAGTAAGTAGTATGACTCAATGGAACAAACGTCACATGCATATACTGTGATGTTAGTACTGCTTGATGATTATGGTAAAAAATTAAACCAAATGCAACAAGTCTGCAACAAGCCACCAGAGACCATGTCTTTTATACCAAAGTAGTCAGAGTAAATGAACACAAATTAAAAACTCATAAGTCTTAAGTTACCTTGTAAAAACCAGAAAATGAGTTCACAAAAAACGAACATAGTCTCACTGAACAAATTCATTTTAGAAAATAATGAGGAAATCTAGTCTGAATGTATTAGAATGCATTTGCAATATTATTCAGCTATGATCCATAATTACAAGGAAATACACAAACCGGTAGTGTATTCATATTAGAGATGGGCAAACTCGTTTATACTTGGAAAATAGTTCACTGGCAATATTTCATCTTTGGGAACTGTTCTGTTCCTTTTTTACCTAATTGTGGATTCTTAATGGATTTATGGATTTTAGACAAGTTTCCAGAAGAAATATCAAGTACACACAAGTATTACTTACGATAAATTCATGGACTGCCTTTGTAGACAGGTTGTTTACTTCCATTTTCTTAGCTGAATGTGTGCTTCGAAAGTATCACATTAGTCGTCTGACAAGATGGGCCAGTGACCGCAAGCCGCGAAGGAGAGGCCAGAGTAAATCGAACGGAATTTCACATTACGGGACCCATTTACAACCCAGCAAGGACCACCAGAGCCATCATTAACTTTCGAGGCAAGCTCGTAATCGTAGCGGGTACAATGTCTTCCTTTTCCCTTTGCTTACAAAAAAAAATATATATTCATGGCTGCTTTACTAGCATAAAATAACCGAAAATAAACTGTCATCTGTCAATGCAACGTTAACAGTTGTCTTTCACAATGTGCAGGTGTGTAAATTAACTATACATTTAATTGCTATACTATTTGTGTGTGTAGTGAAGACTTATTTGGAAAAATCACTACTTCTGACATAGGTCAGAGAAATAGGGTACTAAAATCAAAAGTTTCGTGTCAGAAATGGGGACAACTACATAAATATGCTCGGAGATCATTGAAACTTTCTAGGTGAAAAGTAACAAGACTCTTTTTTATCCAAAACCTTCATGACACAGCACGTATCAGTGCTTTGAAGAACTTTACAGTCGAAAAAGAGAATCAGCTCTTCATCAGTCGCCAGATGGAAGGGACGCCGAGCTTCACTGAATTAACAGACAAGAGTGAAACGACTATGAAATTAAACATTCATTACGTAGGTATTAAGGTGCTTAAAACGTAACTTTTACACACAAATTTATTTGAAAATAGAACGAAATTAAACTATGAGAATAATGCTGATAATTTTACACATCTTTCAGTCACTTAACTTACTATAGAAAACGATACTCGGACTGAATGACCTTTTAGTTAAATAAGTAGTTTCTTTCGCAACGCTATACAATCACACTAGTTCCTGAGGTGCAAGTGTTTTGACTGAGAACATTTTGAAGAACGATATCTTTTACTTATCTTGCAGGTATAAGATGTACAAGTTAATTATATTGATTGTTCTTGAATTAACCACAAATTCTCTTCTCAAAGAACCATCTCATTGATTATCTTTCTGTGTTCCAAGGGCATTCATCATGCGAGGTAGATGATGAAAGCCATAAAGGTATTGAAAAAGCTTATGTTGCATGATGAAGGTGTAATACAGCTACAAGAAGAGACAGCAGTTTGATTTGTAGTCATCTTCCTTACCAGTATGTAAATCGAAGCACGATATTGTGCCACTTCAGAAACCAAAGAACCATATTTGGATTTCAGAACTCTTTCAAAACTTTATATATGTACATCAGATTGCTGAAAAATCGTTTATGGTTTCTGTCTCCTGACCTTTTGTCTTAATCTTCTGAATCAAAAACGAAACAGCCACTACACTGAATCTTGATGAAAATATATAAGGATTCAAGAATCGATCAGTCATCCCAAAAATTATGACTAACATGTCTGAACAGTTCATTTGGAATAAAATAAGAATATCTATAACCAGATTATATTTGATGACAAAATAATGAAGACAGTGGCATGAATATGAAGATGTCATCAATGCTCAGCACCTAATTTCTAAAGTAAAGGTTGTAAACTATCTGGCTCAGAAAGATGCCAAGATCATACATCACTATAATAAATAATTAACAAAGAAGAGTAGCAAATATATGGCGGATTGTTCTGAGTATTCCCACAAGGTTACAGGGCAAAAAAGATGCTTTATGAAAGAATAAGTAGCCTTAAAACAAACAGTGATTTCGCCATTGTATTTACTTCACATGATTAGTAAATAGTAGACGTATAGCTTGTATTAATAAATTTAATGCAACAGGAGTGTATTAATAATAAAATTGAAAGTAAAATAATATTTTGTTAGAAAGCTACTTCTAAACAATACTTTTTTTAAAATGTAAGGACGATCTCATGCCATTCAATGATCTTTTAAATGGAACGACACTATTTCTCCTTTTCCCACTGTGCCAGAATCATACACAACTCATTTTCTTGTGCAAAGAATCAAAAACCACAAATAAACCAAATTTGAAAGTATAAAGCTTCCTAAGTAGCATTTTTTACTTTTGCAAAAAATTCGAAAATTGTAAGTTTCATTAAAACTTTCTAACACTACAATTAACAAAATATTGAAAGTTATCCCAAAAACTTGTCATTAAACCAAGCAGATGTAACTTCATCTGTTGTTGTTGTTTTTGTGGTCTTCAGTCCTGAGACTGGTTTGATGCAGCTCTCCATGCTACTCTATCCTGTGCAAGCTTCTTCATCTCCCAGTACCTACTGCAACCTACATCCTTCTGAATCTGCTTAGTGTATTGATCTCTTGGTCTCCCTCTACGATTTTTACCCTCCATGCTGCCCTCCAATGCTAAATTTGTGATCCCTTGATGCCTCAAAACATGTCCTACCAACCGATCCCTTCTTATAGTCAAGTTGTGCCACAAACTTCTCTTCTCCCCAAAAAGACTTCATCTAAAAATAAAAAATCAATGGCTGCTCATTTAATTGGTCAACCAAAAAAACAACTTGCCTTGTGATACACTTGTGTTCTACAGTGGACCAAAATGACGAAGAGATACACAAATTTACCTTTTTGTTGGCCGAAAAATATGTATGCATTACACATAGCTTAATTTTTACAGAAGTTACATAGTTATAAAAAATTTGAACAAGAATGTGTGACTACACAAAAATGAACAAACCCAGTCAAGAGAAACTGAAGAGAGAATGAGGAGTGGAGGAACTAGATCGAAGAACGAGACTGAGGCAGAAACGAGGCCAGCCAAAGTGAACTGTGAATCACAGTTCCTGGGAGCAAGACCAACCGTGACTGTAGTGAACTGTGAATGACAGTTCTCAGAACAAGACCAACCATGACTGACTTTAGCAGTGAACAACCGTTCCTTAAAAGCCATTCCTTGGTCTTTTCATTTGCTTTAGTGAACCATTCCTTTGGACCCCATTCATTCATGGATGACCCAGCTCCGATCCATATATACAATGACTAATTATTACTGATATTGTCCATGCACAGTAACTCATGTAAATGTACTCAACTTGAATTCAGTTTTAATTTTCTGACATGGCTATTTTCGATGATATTTCATACAATGTATGTCTGAATATTTGGGAAGTCATCCCCTGTTTTTTTACATAACTTCAAAGTTTTTAATATTAAATCTCACAGAATTTCATAAATTATATTTTAATTAAATATATTTAACTCTTTTGAGGTAGCACCCAAGTTTCATTTGAGCAATGGCTACAGGCTCTTTTTTGATCAAACGTTTATTATCTCAAATGTTGGTACAAGCATGTACCTTTGGGTATGTTCCTCAGGCTTTCCTGTTTTGGCAACTATAGTAAAGTTCACCAGGTAGATAGCCTTATTGTATTCGAATAACTGAGCAACTGCCAAGTAAACTTAATATATCTGACACTATTTGAACATTTCCCTGGATGTTTTAGGTAGATAGGTCTTTAAATTGGTAAGCATTAAACTATAATGTTTAAGCTTTTATATGTCCATCCTTTTAGCAGGATGTCTTTGGGACGATGGCCGTTTACTATCGTGACAAAAAATAAAACACCTACAGCCCTACAGCTGCAAAAGTTTCGTACAAAATTTAATGCTTCATGGTTTATGACGATAACAGCTTGCTGTTCAAGTTGGTACGACCTGATTATGTAAGTTCTGATATCAAACTTTTATATATGTCTTTTGATTTAATCAATTATACCATATTTGTATATATTTTGAACTTCGTTGTTGTGTTAATAGCTTCCCATGAATTGATAGTATTATCAAAATTAGTAACGAGTAAATTAAGTCATATTACAGCTTTTAGCAGTCATGTCTTCTTTTGTCGGATACTTTCAAGCTGTGGATCAACACCTTTACACAATATCTTGTAAATACAATAGTGTCCCAGTGCAAATATCACGGATAATAAGACAGAAAGAACAGAATAGAAGAGATGTATGTTTCTTGGATTTTTTAAAATGCATTTACAATTACATTTTCACTATTTAAATTAATGAAATACTGAAAGTTTAAGATTAAATTAATGAACACAATATCTAGATATTCCTAACAGTATCAAAGTCTTCTAGTCATATTCCAGACATTTATTGTGTCTCATGATTTACAGATATCCCGTATGTGTCGCTGTAAGTAAACATGTCCAAAAATTACATCATGTCTGATTTATATTTCTACAAATCAGCCCTGTGCCAGGCAAGAGGTGTGAGGTTTGTGCTCTCATAAACATAAGTTATTTAGCTCATAATAACAGTTAGCCTAGTACATATTACTCAGTAAATACGTGTACTAGAGGGTTTTTGAAGCCTGCTACTAACGCTTTCACTTTTTTATGTATTATTTTATAAAATGTGAAATGACCATAAAGTTGGGTTGTAGCCAATTCAGACTTTATTTTATATTTTGGTGCAGCAAACATAGTAGTTGACAGTCTCGTTAAATTTTTTTTTCTTTCCAGCAGTTTAAGTAGGACTTATCCCTTCATTATTTGGTACACGTTTCTGGAAGGAAGTGTAAATTTTATTTCGCTTGGCTCTGAAAATTTGCACAAGTAGTTAGTTTACATACAGTTGTTTGAGTATATAAGATAAATTTGCGTAAATGTATTTTTCTCGCTTGTCGGTTACTTAACTGACTTATTCTTGCCAAATTATTATTTCGTCATGAGCAAAACGTGCCTCACATGCTGGAGAATTGTTAGGTCTGAGGTGTAGTGTGACAGAAGATGAAATTTTTTTCTTTGACTGTTGCGGCGAGAGAATTGGGGAAGTACATGAGCTCTTCTGTGGTTTTGTAGAATATGCAGTAGAAATAAAAAGACAGAGGAACAGGAGGGGAAAAGTGCTGCTTTTTAGGCTGAATTAGAAAAGCTAAGAAACGTCTGGACAGGTTAAGGAGGGACAAGGGTGAAGAAAGGTGTGAAGTGGCAACAGATAGTAGAAGGAACAGTTATGGGAATGCTTCTGAGATCATTTTGGTTATTGTGAGAGATACCGTGTGGTTATAATTAAAGTGCATCTACTCAGAAAGGTCCATTGTGGACTGTAACTATGGTATGGCAGTGAACCTTGCTGGATAAGCTAATGCGTAAATGCAGAACTGATTTATGCTCGAGAAAATTAGTCCAACTTTGGCCAGTAGGTGCAAATCTGGCGTCGTGAAAGCAAGGCAATCATACAGAAATGTTCCCATACGTAATGGATTAGGAACGGGATGGTCGCAGAAAAGGTCAAACAACTAAGAAAGGCATAATGTTGACTTTATTATTAACTGTCGCTTACACGGTTTGTTCATTAGGAGCATCGGAGATATTGACGAGATGCTGCATCTGTAACATGGTGTGATCAGCAATCACTTGCGGCAGTTCCTGTGAAATCAGAGCAACGTTTTCCTGGATACTGGCCTTCAGATCAGGTAGGAACTGAACAAGTCCCTAGTAAACACGTTCTTTTAGATAGCTCCAGAGCCAAAAGCCACATGGTTTTACATCAGGTGATCTTGCAGGCCATGCATCTGAAAATGTTTGGAGACAATACGTTCGGGGAAGTTTGCATTCAGCACCTATTTCACTGGGCAAGTGACATGAGATGTTGCCCAATCTTCCATGAAAACAGTGGTTTCCACACAGCTGCTGTACAAGGAGGTCCTGATATCTTGCGGACGTCACGGTACACCTGACAGGCGCTCTTGGTGTATTCTCTTCAAAGAAGAACGGACCAAGAGTAAAAGTGCTTGTGAATGCACACCACACAGTCACAGATGGTGGGCACAATGGCTCTTTGCACAACACGCGGTTTATCAGTACCCCACATTCGGCAGTTCTGTGTATTCACTGCACCATGTAATATAAAATGTGCCTCGTCACTCCACAGAATATGGACCTGCCATATATCGTCAACTTCGATCCGTGTCAGAATCTAAAAAGCAAATTCAGAACATTGGTGCGGATCATGAGGTTTTAGTTGGTGGACCGTCTGGATCTTGTACAGGTACAAATGTAAAATAGACCGCAAAATTTTCCGTACTGTTGACCGTGAGATGGACAGTTCTCGTGGCACTTCACAAGCGCCAGCACTATCCGGGGCACGAGATGCGTGGTCAGTTACAGCAACAGCAACCTCGTCGGTACCTTCCATCGTGATAGGACGCCTTCATCTTCCAGCTGCCGCACCAAGTTCACCTGTGTTTTTGAACTGCTTTATCATCATCTTCTTTGAACCATTTGGGACGTTAAAGTTTACGGGTGCTCAGCGACGATGTTATCAGCGCTTGAACGCTTTGATAATATCGAGCCTGTCTTCAGACTTTTCAGTGGGCGATACTCTCTCAATACATCACTGTAATTGCCGCCGTTCACGTAAAACAGTTTCACTAACAGCGCACGGTCTCTTTTCTCGATAGCTATACTGTTCACTCGCGTTATGGCTTGTCTAGAGAAAGCGTGAATGTCATACCGTTATACAAACAGTGTACAGCGCCAGATTTTTACCTGGTGGCCACAACTGGAACTAATTTGCTTGCCAGCGTAAATCGGGTCTGCATTACTGCATCACTGTATCTACCAAGTTTCGTTATCATACTATTATTACAACCCACACTGGACCTCTGTGGGTAGCTGAACTTCAATTATAACCACCTGGTAAGGCAGACCTTTTGATTTTGTCATAAAGGAATGAAAATCAGACAGTTGTAAGTGTAGTCAGGGCACAACAAACCTTCAGCAATAAATTGCAAAGGCAATATAGGGAAGTCAGTAAAGAGAAATAATGTTTTGTTGTTAGACAGTTCTCATGCTAGCGGTGCAGGCCTACTTTTGCAGAATGAACTTGGATCAGAATACCAAGGCACCAATCCAAGTAGCTGTCTGCATCAAATGACAGAAGTTTTAGAATCACTGTGTGAAGACTTTGCGAAAGGAGACACCACGGTTATAGTGGGTGGGCTAGGAAATAGGGCTAGCAGATATAATAAGTTCAATAGAGCGCGAGACCTGGTAAAGGAATATAGCATCAGCATCGAGACATACCGGCATTCAATTTATATCTGTTTTGAGTGGCCATGACCAACCTCATTTTAAATATTTTGTCGGAATGATAATTTGGAGCAGGAACCGCTGTTTATGATATGCTCATATAGCGTAACTCGCAGCGCAGTAGCTTATGAGACAACGAGGTGAGTCAGATCTGGCTCGAATCTACACGGCGGATTTATAACTGGGCTGATACACCGCCAGCCTGGGTGTGGGCTTTAGGTTTCCCATGCTCGTTTAGGCAAATGCTGAGTTGGTCCCCAAACTCTGCATCAAAGAATACGATACACAGACAGTTAGAACATGATAACACACAGAACAAAACAGGCGAATGGCACACACGACATCCACTCCTTAGGTTACCTAGACGACTGTGGCGTCAGGAAGGGTACCTGGCCACAGAGTTTAATAATAAAGTAAAATGTGCCATACCCTGGACATGCAGACCCCATACTTGACGGGATAATTACTACGGAAACGAACAAGAAGACGAAAGAGGCACCAATGCTTACGCTGGGTGGAGAGGAGGAGGAGGATATCAGTGTTTAACGTCCCGTCGACAACGAGGTCATTAGAGACGGAGCGCAAGCTCGGGTGAGGGAAGGATGGGGAAGGAAATCGGCCGTGCCCTTTCAAAGGAACCATCCCGGCATTTGCCTGAAGCGATTTAGGGAAATCACGGAAAACCTAAATCTGGATGGCCGGAGACGGGATTGAACCGTCGTCCTCCCGAATGCGAGTCCAGTGTGCTAACCACTGCGCCACCTCGCTCGGTCTGGGTGGAGAAGCACTTACTGACGTGGTTCCTGTTGATTGTTTTAGTAAATGGGCTTAAACTAGTCATGGTCTTCACTTCATCAGGAAAGGGAAGGGTAAATTTCCTTGGCTAATACCAGAAAGCCTAAAGGGAGAGGCACTGTCATTAGTAGTGGACACAGGAAAGACGCTGCAGTACAGACGAATGCTCCTCATACCACGAATGTACTGTCCTGGCTGTGTGAATGGGTGCATTATCGTCCTGAAACATGGCATCATTGTTGGGGAACAACATTTGAAGCATGGGGTGAACTTCATCACCTAAAATGTGCACATAACCGTTGGCTGTAACACGGCCTTTGAGAGCAGTGATGGAATCAGCAGAATACCATGATATGGCCGCCCACACCATCACACTTCCACCTTCATGCTTAACCGTTGGAATCAAGTAATCAGGATTTTAGGCTTCTTTTGGCGTTCTCTAGACGTAAACCCAGCCCGATGATGGAAATAACGAAAATGTTGACTTGTCGGACCATATGACGTGTTTCCACTGACCATCCGTTCAGGATTTATGCTCCTGACACCATGTTTTACGTTTCTTTTTGTTGGTGGTCGTCACTAATGGTTTCGGTATAGCATCTCGTCCATGCATATTCGCTTTGTGGAGTTCTCGGCGGACAGTGTCGATAGATACGGGATCTCGAAGATGGCTATTGAGCTCTGCAGTCACTTTAGCCGCCGCTGTTATGTGTTGTTTTGACACAATTCGTGTTAGCGTACGACAATCTCTGTCATTTAGCTTTGATTTGCGCCCACTATTACGTTTACACGATGATGGTTTTCCATGTTTTGTGTAGGCTGTCATGACTGTTGAAACAGTTAATCTTGAAACATTCAGTAAGTTGGCTGTCTTGGTTACTGATGCTCCATCTAATCGGACTCCCACAATCAGCCCTCCTTGGAACTCCTTTAGGTCTTTCATTGCACCTCGACCTCGGCCTTCATGCAAATACAAAGTGTGCATTACTAGTAAACAACCTTCACTTATGCCTAGTCATTTCTGAACACGCACAGTCTAGTGCGACACATGCGTTACCTGTTACCACTGTTCACATTGTTTTGTCTATCCCCTGTACACACCAAGTCTGCAGGAACTTGCCGCTGCAATACAAGAGTGATAAAAAAAAAAGAAGAAGATATCGCCATAAGGTTGCAGTAGGGGATTATGGCAGACACGTAAGTAACGCCGGAAAAATCCGACTGTGTACACACACAATACATCTCGAAGTTGACACTGTAAAAAATAACAATTGTCTTACATGTTCAACTTTTAATGTAAGATTATACCCGTTACTGAGTAGATTATGACAGCATTTAAAATTTTTAAATATGGTCAATAATTACGTGAAATATTGAAAACAGAATTTTTGTTGCCCCTTGTGCTGCAGCTGGTACCAGGTTCTGGGACAGTGTTTTAGTAATACAGATAGCTATTTGGTACTGGCTGTTGTCATTAACAAATGCTTCGTCAAGAACTACAGTATTATACACTATATACGTTCCTTCCTGATTTTAAAATGCAATTTTCTTACGAATAATAACCAGTACTCCAGCAGAGCGATGGAGTCGGATGTGTAATAAACATTTTCACATAGTTTAGAGGCAAATAATTAAAACTGTGGGTGGACAGAGTACTGTTTATAACCTCTCCGCTGACCTGACTGTCTTTTAGGTGTATTCATACTTCTATATAGGTCAACCTTCGCGTGTCCTTATTACACCCGCATAAAAATTGCAGAAAGATAGTAGTATTACACACATATTTTATGCTCGAAAACATCCAATAGTGAATGGGTAAATTAAAATTTCTTGTCTTATTGTTCCAGGCAGTTGAACCACTACAATACCCAATTTTTTAAGCATCAGGCGGTATCACCTTGTACCAAGAGAGTACTTACTTGTTTGCAGAAACCACTGCAGTAATTATTAAACGAATAAACAGTGAATGTTGCACATAGGCTGTTACATACAGTTGCCTATGAACTATGTGAAAATCTATGTTAAACATCCGACTACACTGATCTGCTGGTGTACTCGCTATTCGTTGTAAACCATTTTGCCTTTCAAAATCATGATTATGTGTATGTGCTGTAGAAAACTGTAATTTTTAATGGAATATTTGCTATCGGTGGGAGGCTATAAAAAAGAAGAGGACCGACAGGCATATTTATAGACTGTCTATTTGTGGAAATCTGATTCTTTTGCTCTGCTGAAGTACTGGCTATTACTCATAAGTAAACTGCATTTCAGAATCAGGAGGGAATGGATACGCTGTAGACATCTTTAGCTTCTCATCGGACATTTGTTAATGGTGGGGGGCAGTACCGAACAGCAATCCATGTTAGTACAACTCTGTCCTAGAACCCAGAACCTGGCACCAGTTGCAGCATAGGGGCAACAAAAATACGACTTCCAGTATTTCGCATTGTTACTGAATACTGACCAAATTAAACAATTAAAATGCTGTCATAATCTACTCCTTAAGAGGTATAATCTTATGTTAAAATTTAACATAATGAGACATTTATCATAGTTAGAAAATGTGTGTGGTTCTTGAGGTAGTTTAACTGATGACACTCATATACAAAGACTTCATTCATCCAGTATTTGAGAATGAGAGTGCTTAGCGACTTTCAAAAAAAGTTTACACGTAATGTCAAATCTTTACGAAACTCATTTTCGCTGACACCCTTCTATTTTCAACACAATATGCAGACAGTATTTACATATGTCACTGAATGTACCTGTAAAATTATATCATTGTACAACACATAGTTCAAGAGATACGTTATAAATATTTAGATACATGAAAAACTAGCTTCTGCTTAAAATGGCGCTCCGTAAAACTTCAACGTCAGTTACGACGTTTTAATTTATTACTTCTTCACTACTACCACTATTCGCAACAAATTTCGCATACAATACCTACACATATCACTTAATGTACCCGCAAAATTATATTATTATACGACACACAGTTCAGTAGATATGACATCCTCAAGAATGAGATGTGTGAAAAACCTAGATTTTGCTTAACAATGTAGCGCTAGTTAATGAGTTTATATTAATCCAGTGTTTCATAACGAGAGCACATAGCGACCTACAACAAACTTTTATGTGCAGTTTCAATCATTCTCTATACTTTTCTTGCTTGCATGCTTAACGTCAAATATTTACACATTAACTCATTTCTAAAGCACTCACATGTTGGACGCTCTTTTATAGATGGAAGTTCGATTCTTTAAGGAATTAAGAGTGGCCGAGCGGTTCTAGGCGCTACTGTCTGGAACCGCGCGACCCCTACGGTCGCAGGTCCGAATCTTGTCTCGGGCATGGATACGTGTGATGTCATTAGGTTAGTTAGGTTTAAGTAGTTCCAAGTTCTAGGGGACTGATGACCTCAGAAGTTAAGTCCCATAGTGCTCAGAGCCATTTTTTCAAATCAGGAGTTTACTGGTACTCTACTAAAAAAGAGGAATGACAGGTGTACTGTAGACTCTCTCTTGGTGGAAATATGTTATGCATCTGATTGCATTACTCTTCTGGAGTACTAACTATTCTTCACATACAAATTTCATTTCAGAATCAAGAGGGGGTGTACGTACACACTGTAGAAGAGTGCAGTTTCAACGGAACATTTAATAATGGTGGGAGGCAGTACCATCCACAGCACTACTGTACTAAAGAAAGGGCTATACACAATACAACATGCAGGATATTTTACACGACCTTTGATAACTCAGACGACATACACTACTGGCCATTAAAATTGCTACACCACGAAGATGACGTGCTACAGACGCGAAATTGAACCTACAGGGAGAAGATGATGTGATACGCAAATGATTAGCTTTCCAGAGCATTCACACAAGGCTGGCGCCGGTGGCGACACCTACAACGTGCTCACATGTGGAAAGTTTCCAACCGATTTCTCATACACAAACAGCAGTTGACCGGCGTTGCCTGGTGAAACGTTGTTGTGATGCGTCGTGTAAGGAGGAGAAATGCGTATCATCACGTTTCCGACTTTGATAAAGGTCGGGTTGCAGCCTATCGCGATTGCGGTTTATCGTATCGCGACATTGCTGCTCGCGTTGGTCAAGATCCAGTGATTGTTAGCAGAAGATGGAATCGGTGGGTTCAGGAGGGTAATACGGAACGCCGTGCTGGATCCCAACGGCCGTGTATCACTAGCAGTCGAGATGACAGGCATCTTATCCGCATGGTTGTAACGGATCGTGCAGCCACGTCTCGATCCCTGAGTCAACAGATGGGGAAGTTTGCAGGACAACAGCCATCTGTACGAACAGTTTGCAGCAGCATGGACTATTAGCTCGCAGATCATTGACGCTGCATCACAGACAGGAGCGCCTGCGATGGTGCACTCGACGACGAATCTGCTGGTTCTGTTTACAGCATCATGATAGTCGCATCCGTGTTTGGCGACATCGCGGTGAACACACACTGGAAGCGTGTATTCGTCATCGCCATACTGGCGTATCACCCGACGTGATGGAATGGTTTGCCATTGGTTACAAGTCTCGGTCACCTCTTGTTCACATTGACGGTACTCTGAACAGTGGACTTTACATTTCAGATGTGTTACGACTCGTGGCTCTAGCCCTCATTCGATCCCTACGAAACCCTACATTTCAGCAGTATAATGCACGACCGCATGCTGCAGGTCCTGTACGGGCCTTTATGGACACAGAAAATGTTCAACTGCTGCCCTGACAAGCACATTCTCCAGATCTCTCACCAACTGAAAACGTCTGGTCAATGGTGGCCGAGCAACTGGCTCGTCACAATACGCCAGTCACTACTCTTCAAGCTGCATGGGCAGCTGTACCTGTACACGCCATCCAAGCTCTGTTTGACTCAATGCCCAAGCGTATCAAGGCAGTTATTACAGCCAGAGGTGGTTGTTCTGGGTACTGATTTCTCAGGATCTATGCACCCAAAATGCATGAAAATGTAATCACATGTCAGTTCTAGTATAATATATTTGTCCAATGAATACCCGTTATCATCTGCATTTCTTCTTGGTGTAGCAATTTTAATGGCCAGTAGTACATAAATTACACATAAGTGAGGAACATATATATTTCTTAATCCGGGACTTTGTTTAACTGATATAACACACATCAAAACCGTACATTAAAACAGTAAATACGTAACCTGCATTTTAAGGGCGACTGACTGGAAAGGCGCAACACCCATCTGTCCACTTCAAAACATTATTGGAGGTCTGAACACGAAAGAAGTGTTTACGCGACCTGCTATTACGCATTCTCACTGCATGTGTGTTTCGGCAGTAGCAACATCAAGGCTTCATAGACTCTATAACACGAATGGAATTGATGTGCAACGTTACGCCATCATCCCTAGCAGGAAGCAAAAGCAGACGACGGGGAAGATCGAGCAAGTGATTTGAAAAAAAAAAAAGTAAATAAATAAATAAATAAATTATGAAAGAAAATATTAGAGCTGAACGGAAGCGAAATGGAAGAGGCAACCATCTCGTACAAGGATTACTGGCATGTATCACAGATGTGGAGCATTTACCACCTTACAGGAGAACAAAAAGATGTAAACAGAGATATATACGTAATATTCTGTTAAATAGGAACGAACATGTGAGCTGGGAGGGGATAAGAGATCATTTCCAAAGCAGTATGGAGAAAAACAATCTGATGACACAAAAAAGCATAGCTATTACAAGATTGTGAGTATATCCGTCACCCAAGATTATTAATACTTTGTCAGAACCAGTATCCCAAGAAGAAATAGTAGACATAATGGAAACCATGTCAAAACACAGTTCCTTTGACTGTTCAGATATGTCACTAAACCCGCCCAAAGATGTAAACAAGCATACATGAGCAGAGCCTATTAGACGGAGGGGGTCCGACAGCCTATCAGTTCCAGTCATTCCACCAGCAAGGAGGTACACGGCTCTTGTTGACTGTAATTCAACCATGCCTAAATGGTCAATACCGGGGTTCGATCGCGTCTGCATTGTTACTTTGTGCCAGGAAGGTTTCTCAACAAGGGAAGTGTCCAGGCGTCTCGGAGTGAACCAAAGCGATATTGTTCGGACATGGAGGAGATACAGAGAGACAGGAACAGTCGGTGACATGCCTCGCTCAGGCCGCCCAACGACTGCTACTGCAGTCGAAGACCGCTATCTACGGATTATGACTCGGAGGAACACTGACAGCAACGCCACCATGTTGAATAATGTTTTTCGTGCAGCCACAGGACGTCGCTTTACGACTCAAACTGTGCGCAATAGGTTGCATGAAGTCAGCTTCACTCCCGACGTCCACGGCGAGGTCCATCTTTGCAACAACCACACCATGCTGCGCTGTACAGATGGGTCCAACAACATGCCGAATGGACCGCTCAGGATTGGCACCACGTTCTCTTCACCGATGAGTGTCGCATATACACTCAACCAGACAATCCTCCGAGACGTGTTTGGAGGCAACCAGGCCAGGCTGAATGCCTTAGCAACACTGTCCAGCAAGTGCAGCAAAGTGGAGGTTATCTGCTGTTTTGGGGTGGCATTATGTGGGGCCAACGTACGCCGCTGGTGGTCATGGAAGTTGCAGTAACGGCTGTACGATAGGTGAATGCCATCCTCCGACCGATAGTGCAACCATATCGGCAGCATATTGGCCACGCAATCGTCTTCGTGGACGACAATTCGCGCCCCATCGTGCACTTCTTGTAAATGACTTCCTTTAGGGTAACGATATCGCTCGACTAGATTGGCCTGCATGTTTCCCAGACATTAACCTTACGGAACATAACTGGGATAGATTGAAAAGGGCTGTTTATGGACGACGTGACCCACCAACCACACTGAGGGCTCTACGCCTCATCGCCGTTGAGGAGTCTGGACCAACAGTGCCTTGATGAACTTGTGGCTAGAATACAGGCATTCATCAACGCAAGAGGACGTGCTACTGGCAATTAGATGTACCAATGCGTACAGCAATCTGGACCACCCCCTCTCATGGTCGCGCTGTATGGTAGTAGGCCATGCTCTGCGTGGTTTTCATGAGCAATAACAAGTCTATACCAATTTTCTGTACAGGTTGCGGAACTCTCGGATCCAAGGTGATGCAAAACTTTTTTTGATGAGTGTACAAACAAATCCTTAAGACAAAGTGAAAATCTTGGACCTAATAGACGTTTACAAGGAAGCGATGCAGGCAGCTATGAACAATTGTAAAACACAGTCCTTTCGGTTCAATAAAAGCACACATCCGATACTACATCACTCTAACGAATGTGTTGAAATACATGTGTTGGATAAGAAACTAAGAAAAAGTCGTACACGGCCTAACTGCCATCACCTCCAAAAGAAATAGGAGAAAAAGTAAGAGGTGCCCTGATAGAGAATAGTACAAGGAAACTGAATATCATTCAAAGAATGGAAGTCGTCAACACACTGGTCGTGTCCAAACTGTGGTATAATGTACAAGTCATACTCATGGATAGAAAATATGTAGCACAAATAAAAAAAATACTTAGGTTGTTTCATTTGGAGATGTATGTTGTTTCGTGTAGCCTGGGATAAGTTGACTAAATCACCTACAGAAGGCAGCCCAGGTATAACCGATCGTGGTACAAAATGTTCATCTGTTGTTGCAAAAAGTCTAATAAAACCCAGAATGAAATTTTCACTCAGCAGCGCAATGTGTGCCGATATAAAACTTCCTGGCAGATTAAAATTATGTATCAGATAGATCATCGAACTCAAGACCTTTGTCTTTTGCGGGCAAGTGCTCTACTTGTTGAGCTACCCAAGCACGACTAACGATCCCTCTTCACAGCTTTAGTTCCGCCAGTACCTCATCTCCTCCTTTCCAAACTTCACATGCTTGCAGGACTAGCACTCCTGGAAGAAAGGACGTTGAGAGACATGGCTTAGCCACAGCCTTGGGGAGGTTTACAGAATAAAGTTTTCACTGTGCGCCGATATGAAACTTCCTCTCAGATCAAAAGAGTGTGCCGGTCCGAGACTTGTACTTGGCGCCTTTACGTCCGCAGTCGGTCGCTGTGGCCGAGCGGTTCTAGGCGCTACAGTCTGGAACCGCGTGACCGCTACGGTCGCAGGTTCGAATCCTGTCTCGGGCATAGATGTGTGTGATGTCCTTAGGTTAGTTAGGTTTAAGTAGTTCGACGTTCTGGGGGACTGATGCCCACAGAAGTTAAGTCCCATAGTGCTCAGAGCCATTTGAACCATTTGTTTACGTGCGCGCCGTTGCGGACCGAGCGCTAACCGGTGTGCGGAGTAAACTTGGTGTGAAGAGCGGTTGCTAGAACATGTCAGATATAATACCGACGTAACGATGGCATACCAGCTCCGTAAGGACACTGAAATTTACTTCACACGACCACTAAGAACGACCAAGGACTTTCGAAGTAGAGATGTTTTTGTGAGATGCGGTAAAACTAAGCTTTTACGAAACGATAGGGATTCACTTGTGGATAATTAGCCCCACGGTCTATGTGAAGATGATAAACACAGAATGATACGACAGAGTCACAGCCTTAGTGGGAGGACGATTTCAATTCAACCACTGTGACGGGAACGTGAGGCGAGGTAACAGCAGAAATGATGCGATTCGAGGTAAGGTCCATAAAGATCTTTTAACTTCTGTTCGACGTGACTCCAGCGCAGATCAGATCAGTTCTAAGCACGTACAGAACGGTCCTGACTAACATATCGGAAAAATGGACGAGTTTCCATAGCTTCCCTGTCCTAAACGGTGTTAGACAGGGTAAGATTGACCTCCAGCGACATGTTCCCTCATATATGAACGTCTGCGGATGGAGAGCGATCGTAAAGTACTAAGGGCAGCCCGAACGTCCTCACGTTGTGGCAAGGAATGGCATGTACAGTCTGAATGTGTGCAGAGGAGGGTGGTCCAATTATCAATGGGAGAAGCGATTGGCTCCGGCGACATTACCAGTGTTTTAAGTTGTAGTAGTCAGGGTGACGGGAATGGAACCATCGCAAGTCGAGGAGGAGGATCTAGGAGTGATGGCTACTGGGAAACACATCACACTAATGGACACGGACCAGACAAATGCGACAGAATTACGCCCTCAACGGGCAACCAATGATGGATCAGAACAAATCAGAGAGGTCACAGTTGAAAATGTCGGGCTACAGGAGATGGACAACCCGATGCCGCCGGAGCCGAATACAGACGCAGATAATGACGCGGGCAGACCTCGACACTGAGCAAGAAAATACAAAAAACGACAGACAGCGCCCCCAGGTGCAGACCAGAAGACTAGGGAAATGCGCGAGACAGGACAGAGGATCGCCCGCACTTTGGGAGGAATACCGGACCGCCACCAAGACGGAATCCAACAGATACCTCACTAGGCGGCCGTCACTGGGTCGGTCGAGAAAGGAAACACACCCAACAGATAGAAGTGGTCGGGACACAGGAATCGATACTGAACAGGCCTACCCATGCAGCGGCGCAACGGGTGAGACGACGTCGCGCTGCCTCGGAAAAATAGGCAACAGGGCAGATGATGTGGACTGTGGTTCTCGGGTGAAGATACGACTGAAGAAACGACAATAACTGTCGGGACAGGCGAATTGTACGGAGTCAAGGATCACAGGTACGGGACAATGAGAAAACTTTAATAGAGGCCACAGGCAATGGGAGCAACTTCTTATATTTCCTCAATGAATGTTTCCAGCTCCAGACTTCACGTGACATGCTGTACGCTGCCGACTTAAATGTAGTTCGACTGAAAGAGGTGACAAAGATAGATCTCCACAAGATCAGTGAATATACAGGTTATACCCATCCAGGAACTGTACGAGATCTTGGGACAGCAGTGCTTACAAAGGAAGGAATAGTGGCGAAAGACGTGGAGTACCTGGCAATAACCTGAGTTATTGGCGCTCACTGTACATGACACACACTTCATCAATGTTTACCCAACTTCAGGCTCTGGCGGAATATTTCAAAGAAGAAATGGTCCATTAGTAGCCAGCAATTACTACCACAATATCTTCAGGGATGACTACAACTGTGTCCTGTCCCCGAAAAACCAGATGCCGCATTTTAACAACTGCACAGGCCAAGCAACTAAAATACCTGAGTTCGATTGATACTTGGGAGCACGTAAATGACGATCAGCCAGGATTCACGAATGTCACGAATCACTCCGGCAGCTAACTTGACCTGCCCCTGCATTAAGTCACAAAATTTTTCAGACAGAGATATAGCCGACCGTTTTTATCTGATCACGCGGCGTACAACTGTGCAGTCAGTCTTCACAGAGGAGGGGTCGTACGATGGGAGGAATACTAGAAGGTGAACGTCTCCCGCTGGGATGAACAGGAAAACCATGAAATATTTGACACGACATGCTCAGTTTGTGGAACAAAGTTTGCTCGACACGCCTGGTGGCAAGAGTAATACAAAGCAGCCATCTGGAAGGCCACAATGAGATACTCCTGTGAGAGGATGGACTGGTACAACCGCATGGTGGACTTGTAGTTCCAGATCCTCCGTGACCACGCTTCAGTCGTCGGCAATCACCAGGAAATACGTCTAAAGGCCACGACTACGGCGTTAATGCGTAAAAAGTTAGAATGGTGCCGGATTAGAGCGCGAGTTCGAGACGGTGTCCAAAGCGAACAACCTTCCATATATCAGGTGATTAAGGATTGAATAGATGGCCGCAGGAAGCTCATTACGAGCGGCTGAGAGACGACTGCTGCTCCAACAGCGAGAGATAAAGCTGAGCTGAAGTTATATTATGAGACGCTTTGTGCCACTACAAGCCTAGACCGGGCGGCGATGGAAGAACTACTCTTGGAAATAGTCCGCAGGATCGACCAGGGGGAGAAAATTAGTTTAATGGCTGAAGTGAGGGATCAGGGAGTGGACGACGCTCCGATGAAAGGCCCAGAGAAGAAATCACGCGGACCAGGTAGTATACCAATGGAACTGTACCGCACATTTAAATGTCAGATGTTACCGAAACTAGCGTGCATATGCCAGAAATTGATGGACCCAGACAGAGACATACGAAAAAGTTTCGGAAAATCGTGATTATACAGGTTCCTAAAGCACCAACAGGGACGTCGACACTACGTTACCGCCCGTTAACCCTCTTAAACAGTGACTACAAGATATTTGCTAGGATTACAGTAATGAACACAGTCATATCACCGGAACAAAGCAGTGTCGGTAAAGATCTGCACATTCACGATACTCTGTGTCATTTTCGAGACATAATCCATAGCGGCCGCCTGCTCACAATGCGAGTGCCACGGTTACACTTGATTTTGCAAAACCTTTCACAGAATAAATTCCTAGTATTTAATGAATAACATGCACGTAATGAACTTCCCACAACGTTTCGTGACAATTATTACACATCTTCTGAGAAATCCGCAGTCCACAATAGTGATAAACGGTCGAGCGGGGCAGACCGATAACTACACTACTGGCCATTAAGCCGGCCGTGGTGGCCAAGCGGTTAAAGGCGCTACAGTCTGGAACCGCGCGGCCGATACGGTCGCAGGTTCGAATCCTGCCTTGGGCATGGATGTGTGTGATGTCCTTAGGTTAGTTAGGTTTAAGTAGTTCTAAGTTCTAGGGGACTGATGACCTTAGAAGTTAAGTCCCATAGTGCTCAGAGCCATTTGAACCATTTGAACTACTGGCCATTAAAATTGCTACACCAAGAAGAAATGTAGATGATAAACGGGTATTCGTTGGACAACTATATTATATTAGAACTGACAGGTGATTACATTTTCACGCAATTTGGGTGCACAGATCCTGAGAAATCAGTACCCAGAACAACCACCTCTGGCCGTAATAACTGCCTTGATACGCCTGGGCAGTGAGTCAAACAGAGCTTGGATGGCGTGTGCAGGTACAGCTGCCCATGCAGCTTCAACACGATACCACAGTTCATCAAGAGTGGTGACTGGCATATTGTGACGAGCCAGTTGCTCAGCCACCATTGACCAGACGTTTTCAATTGGTGAGAGATCTGGAGAATGTGCTGGCCAGGGCAGCAGTCGAACATTTTCTGTATCCAGAAAGGTCAGTGCAGGACCTGCAACATGCGGTCGTGCATTATTCTGCTGAAATGTAGGCCGCCCTGGGTGGCCGAGCGGTTCTAGGCGCTACAGTCTGGAACCGCGCGACCGCTACGGTCGCAGGTTCGAATCCTGCCTCGGGCATGGATGTGTGTGATGTCCTTAGGTTAGTTAGGTTTAAGTAGTTCTAAGTTCTAGGGGACTGATGACCTTAGAAGTTAAGTCCCATAGTGCACAGAGCCTTTTTGTTGAAATGTAGGGTTTCGCAGGGATCGGATGAATGGTAGAGCCACGGGTCGTAGCACATCTGAAATGTAACGTCGACTGTTCAAAGTGCCATCAATGCGAACAAGACGTGATCGAGACGTGTAACCAATGGCACTCCATACAATCACTCCGGGTAATACGCCAGTATTGCAATGATGAATACACGCTTCCAATGTGCGTTCACCGCGATGTCGCCAAACACGAATGCGACCATCATGATGCTGTAAACAGAACCTGGATTCATCCGAAAAATGACGTATTGCAATTCTTGCACCCAGGTTCGTCATTGAGTACACCATCGCAGGCGCTCCTGTCTGTGATGCAGCGTCAAGGGTAACCGCAGCCATGGTCTCCGAGCTGTAGTCCATGCTGCTGCAAACGTTGTCGAACTGTTCGTGCAGATGGTTGTTGTCTTGCAAACGTCCCCATCTGTTGACTCAGGGACCGAGACGTGGATCCGCGATCCGTTACAGCCATGCGGATAAGATGCCTGTCATCTCGACTGCTAGTGATACGAGGCCGTTGGGATCCAGCACGGCGTTCCGTATTACCCTCCTGAACCCACCGATCCTAAGGACAAACACACACACCCATGCTCGAGGGAGGACTCGAACCTCCGCCGGGACCAGCAGCACAGCCCATGACCGCAGCGCCTGAGACCGGTCGGCTAATCCCGCGCGGCGCCATGACACGCTCCTACACGGATGACGTGGTATTTGAAATGAAAACCACCACTGAGATACAGACGGCAATGAGCGTGATAGAGCAATATAGGAAAGCGGCGGGAGCTCAGCTAAATGTGATAAACTCCCGTGTACTAAATATCGGCCACGGACTGAAGACTCCAATTTAAGGGCAGAAAAAGGAGACCACGATCATGAAGTGCTTGGGAGTGAAATTCGCTCTTTACATTCGACGCACGTTGCAGTCAGTTGCAAAGAATTGCGTTAAAAAGCAGGCGACGGTATGTGTCAACGCACCCTCTGATATCTGGAAGAACGACAACAGAACAGGTGGCCTTGGTGAACGTTTAGCTTATGTATAAAGTTAACTATATGGCACGAGTGCTCCCACTACCCCCTACGATAGCAAAAAGGTTACTAGCTGCCTCCAGCCACTTTGTCAGCCACGGCCATATTTTCAAGGTCAAATATTCTAGGTTTATTCTTCCAAATGCAGTTGGCGGATTAAACCTCACCGACGTATATACAAAGACATGGTCTTTGAATGTACGTTCCTCATACAAAAGGTGGAAGCATTCGCCGAATTGTACGTTCGCTTTTTATTGAACGAAATAAAGGTGGCCAACCTTCAGGCGCCGGTGCACGGTCACCACATACCAAGTGACTTCCAACATCTCTAATATTTTTCGACTGAATAGAGCTACATAAGCGTGGGGATGCCCGAGACGCAGCTAGCCACAGTCCGAGCAGTATATAAATGCCTGATCACGGCACATGCCAAAAACGATATGGAAGATAAGTTTTGCCGCGCGGGATTAGCCGAGCGGTATAAGGCGCTGCAGTCATGGACTGTGCGGCTGGTCCCGGCGGAGGTTCGAGTTCTCCCTCGGGCATGGATGTGTGTGTTTGTCCTTAGGATAACTTAGGTTAAGTAGTGTGTAAGCTTAGGGACTGATGACCTTCGCAGTTAAGTCCCATGAGATTTCACACACATTTGAAAATTTTTTTTGAAGATAAGTTGCAGGAACTCGATTAGAACATCAAATGGAAATGTGTCCATTACCCACATTTGCCGACAGGTATGAGGGCCTTGTGTTATTATGTGGTCAATACCAAGCTCTCCACGAATTCCCGACTGCATGCGATGCATGTGGTGGACTCTCCCCTCTGTGTAGCATTTGGCATGCAACATACTGATGAACAATTTGTATGCGGAACGGCGCATAAAATATTGAAAACGGCTAGAAACCTCTTGATATTTCTCCACCGTATGTCACCGCAAACCATCACCTTTGATAGTCTGTTATTGCCTGAAAATGACCTTTACCATAATACGAAAACAAACGTCGTCAATTGGCTGAAGGGACAGGCAATATACTACATTCCTTCCAATACGGAACGTAGTATTGTGCAGGTTTGGTCATACCTGGAAAAACAGCTCTGTCGACTTCAACGACCCCACTTAACTGTCTTATGTACAGTGAAATTTGTGGATCCCTAGCGACCTGGAAAGCATAAAGTTCCAGTAGATGACTAAGGAAATGATAGGAAGGAGAATGACACAGTACAACGAGGGACATAAACCCAAAACAACCTGAGAAGACGAACTTTAAAGTTTCGCCGCCTGCTCGGGGAAAATAAGATCATACACCAGAAAAAGACCGAACAGCAAAAGGCACGAACGTATAGATGCTGGTGGAGATGTCGACTTAGATGGTTTCGTTCAGAGAAGTGGCAGTAATGCAGTGATGCCACCCCTAAATTTCTTTTGGATACATTATATTATACATTACTACATACTACACGTCACATTCGTTTTGACATTATCGTCAAAAAAAGTCGGTAGGCCACTTGCACATGAAGGCCAAATGTCCCGAGTTCGAGTCTTAATCCAGAACATAGTTTTAATTTGCCAGGAAGTTTCACATAATAAATAAACTGATGCCGCCTGCAAGTCAGTTGCATTTTCATCTACATCTAAAATACATCGATACTCCACAAATCACATTTAAGTGCCTGGTAGAGGGTTCACAGAACCACCTTCACAATAATTCTCTATTATTCTACGCTCGAACAGCGCGGAGAGAAAAAACGATCACATAGATCTTTACGTGCGAGCTCTAATTTCCCTTATTTTATTATGATGATCGTTTCTCCCTATATAGGTCGGCGTCAACAAAATATTTTCGCATTCGGAGGAGAAAGCAGGTGGTAGAAATTTCGTGAGAAAGTCTCTCCGCAACGAAAAAGTCCCTTGTTTCAATGATGACCACCCCAAATAGCCGGCCGAAGTGGCCGCGCGGTTCTGGCGCTGCAGTCTGGAACCGCGAGACCGCTACGGTCGCAGGTTCGAATCCTGCCTCGGGCATGGATGTGTGTGATGTCCTTAGGTTAGTTAGGTTTAACTAGTTCTAAGTTCTAGGGGACTAATGACCTCAGCAGTTGAGTCCCATAGTGCTCAGAGCCATTTGAACCGTTTTTAGCCACCCCAAATACTGTATAATGTCAGTGACATTCTCTCCCCTGCTTCTCGATAGTACAAAACGTCCTGCCCTTCTTTGAGTTTTTTAGATGCACTCCTTTAATTCTGTCTGGTAAGAATCCCACACCGCACAGCAGTACTTCAAAACAGGATGGACGAGCGTAGTGAACGCAGTCTCTTTAGTAGACCTACTGAATCTTCTAAGCGTTCCGCCAATAAAAAGCAGTATTTCGTTCGCCTTCCACACAACATTTTCTATGTGATCGTCACAATTTAACTTGTTCGTAAACGTAGTTCCTAGGTATTCAGTTGAATTGAGATCCTTTAGAATTTCCGTGACCTAGCGTGCAACCGAAATTTACTGGATTTCTTTTAGTATTCGTGTGGACAACCTCACACGTTTTGTTATTTAGAGGCAATTGCCGCTATTCTCACCATACGGATAACTTATCTAAATCATTTTGCAACTGGTTTTGATCTAATGACTTTACTAGAGGCTAAGTGACAGCGTCATCTGCAAACAATCTGAGGGTTGCTCAGATTGTTTTCTAAATTGTTCATATAGATTAAGGACAACAGAGGGCCTATAACACTTTCTTGGGGAACGCCAGGAATTAATCTGTTTTACTCGATAACTTTCCGTCAATTACTACGAACTGTGACATGCCTGACGGGAAATCAAGAACCCAGTGGCGTAGATATTCCATAAGGATGCAACTTGATTGCAAGTCGCTTGTGAGGTAAGGTGTCGAAAGCGTTCTGGAAACCTAGAAATACTGAATCAATTTGAAATGCCTTGTCGATACCATTCAACACATCGTGAGATTAAAAAAGCTAGTTGTGTTTCACAAGAATTAAGTTTTCTAAATCCGTGTTGACTGTGTGTCAATAGACCGTTCACTTCGAGGTAATTCACAATTTTCTAACACAATGTATGTTCCAAAATCCTGCTGCATATCGACGTTAATAATATCGGCCTTCAATTTAGTCGATTACTGCTATTGTCTTCCTAGACTTTTGGTGTGATGTGTGCTTACCAGACTTCAAAAAATCAATTGTTAATTAATGATTCATGCTTCTACAATTCTAACTGTACGGTTCGTAACTTGTTGGCTGTAGTCATTGGTTGAGGCAGGTAGTAAGGGCAGCTATACTACCAACGGTACAGTGTACAACTTTCTTGAAGTATGGATTAACTAATTCTTGCTGGCGTCGTTCTACCGTCCGAAACATAGCCCAACAACATGTACAGTCATGCTCAAAAGTATCCGAACGACGTGAATTGCATTTCGCCTGATTCGCATGCAACCCACATAACGCAGATGTCTAGCACGTCCTCTAATCGCTCCTCGATACAGTCGTTTGACTATTGAAAATGGTTCCAACAAGTAACCGCTAGAAAACACTGCTCTGTATCGCAATATCTCAAGACGTGAAGTTATACTACGATACGACAAATATCAGGAAACACCATATCACAGATAAGACTGTCCTTAAGGCTTGTAAGCTCACATTTATTACAATAAATGACATACCTGAATTGTTACCACTGTTATTATTACGTCAGACAGGTAAAGCACATAGTAAGTTCGTCGTATTCATGATATCCTCTTCAAAGTAACACACCGTACTTATTATTTAACACAAAAAGACATTAAAATTTAAGTTATTCACTAGCAGCAACTTGAGAATATGTATGAACTTCAAATGAGACGACGAACCGTCTCGTTCTGCATATGGATTCAAACCCAGGTCATGCAGACTAAGCAAAGATTTCGTGACTGACGGAAACTAACAGTCATTCCTGACTAGGCATACAGAGAGTGATATACCTCGATTTTAGACAGTATCAGTTAGCAAATACCAACTTTAAACTACATAACGTAAACATTTTTAACGAACGCGAATTCCTACCGAGCATCTATTGTCCATGTTAACGAACTACGAGAGATGTTAAATATTGCTTCTTCACACATAACTTACTTGAAATGCTGTGAGGTAAAGCTATGTGTTGGACAGGGATTCGAACCCAGGACCTAACCGGATTGTTAGCGAAGATTAATCAACTGTGACATATCGGATTTTTTCGGCAGTAGCTAGATGTTTTAACTGAAAAGACGAGACGAAACATTAATTTTTTCCTTCCCAGGATTCCAACCCGGCACTTATCGCTGTTATATTCTAGAGAAGACGAACGTTAAATATGGGTTTGTTACACCAGTAGTGACATGTGAGCATGTTTCAACTACAAATTGAATGACGAAGAGTTCAGTGCTGACTGGGAATCGAACCCCACACATGTCGTTGTTGACTACACACAAAGAGACGCAAGCTACCGAATTTTTCTCCACCAGCAGCTCGGAATAACATCCTTGAACTTACAGTGCTCTTGAAAATAGGTTCTGTGCCTCACTGGGAGTCAAAAACGTCAGATATCGTTAGTGTTGACAACGAATGAAAATACATTATAAATCAAAATTGTTATCCACCAGCAGATAGGTGTTCTCATGCTAGAGCTTGATAATACATAATGAAAACTTTAGTGCCGGGCCGGGATTCGAACCGATTCACGCACAATAAGAGGAGATGTTGAGGAATCTGCTGTTTTGAACAAATTTTAGTCGAGCTGTATTGTCACGAAGGGATCAAATTCCGCGTTCAGGGCTGTCTGAGTTGCATTCCCAGTTGGGAACCTATTTTATCGACATACACAAGCTACAATAAAAGATGGAATACGTGTCCTGTGACCCTTCATAGCGTCTGTTTTGTCACTACAAATAAATAACTAGTATAAGAAATGTTACTGGTGATGGAGTTTCTACATGTCGCCACTCCTGATTTTATTGTGGTTCAACCTAACTTCTACTTGGTAGAAAAGTAATATCATGTTTAATGTGAATTTCAGACCACGATGCCATTATACCTTTTTCACTTGGCGTAGCCAGAACAGAATAGAATCTGTCTCTCCTTATCAACAATCACAGACAGAAGTCGGAATCGAACGCGGACCGTAAGTATACGAAACAATCATAAATCCTACAGACCACCAAATCGTGTTCTGTGTGACTTAATTTTTTACTGTAACGCCGTTGCGCCACACTGAATGAGAATTCTGACATACAGGCCCCCTGTACTGGTTTGCAGCATGTTCAGTACATTCATTTACTTGGTTGACCGAATCGCCATGAACTAGCTGCCTTGGCTACCCAGTGCATACATTAGACTCTATCTAGTAATCACCGAAATAAAATCACGTAACTACCACCTACACAGAACTGCCAACAGTGCGGGATTCAGAAATTTAAATAGGAAGAGTTCCTTACCACTTGAGCTACTCTATTGCGATATCTGTTTGTTGAAAAGTCATGCAGTGCAAAAGAAAAGCTATAACTGTCTGTCTCCCAAAAGCCCAGATCCGGCCATATGCATTATCTCACAGCACTGTGGAATGCCGAAGTTCTGGAGGATTTGTTGTTGACTTCTGGAGATGCTATCGTTATGTGTTAGCTGGTAGTGTAACGGTAAGCGTCATGCACTGTAGATAAATGGTCCCGAGTTCGAGTGCATTCACTGCCACATTTTTTTAAAACGCAATTCTGCTGTCTGCTGAAGTTATCAATCGAATGGAACTTTGAACATAATTCCCTTCACTTCTCAACCCAAAATAGTCGCATGTGGAAAAAGGGCTAACTTCTGCGACACTTTATTCTTTTCAGGTTTAATAGACGGCCAGGCAGCAAATGCATCTCGAAACTTTTGTATTATGTATGGGGAGAGCCGTATCTTGCTAAAATAGGTCATAAAAGTATTTTCTACATTATCTGTCGTATGGTAGTGGCATTTTATTATTTTTCAAATCTTGTTTGACAGATTTAACTTAGCACAATTTTTCTACAAGCATGTAATCAAAAAACTGCATGCAAATTGTCAGAATGTTAATGATAACATCAGAGAATTCTCATATATCGTTGATGATTAAGTTCTCTCTCATGTTTACTATTGTTTTAAGAAATGAAATACACTCCTGGAAATGGAAAAAAGAACACATTGACACCGGTGTGTCAGACCCACCATACTTGCTCCGGACACTGCGAGAGGGCTGTACAAGCAATGATCACACGCACGGCACAGCGGACACACCAGGAACCGCGGTGTTGGCCGTCGAATGGCGCTAGCTGCGCAGCATTTGTGCACCGCCGCCGTCAGTGTCAGCCAGTTTGCCGTGGCATACGGAGCTCCATCGCAGTCTTTAACACTGGTAGCATGCCGCGACAGCGTGGACGTGAACCGTATGTGCAGTTGACGGACTTTGAGCGAGGGCGTATAGTGGGCATGCGGGAGGCCGGGTGGACGTACCGCCGAATTGCTCAACACGTGGGGAGTGAGGTCTCCACAGTACATCGATGTTGTCGCCAGTGGTCGGCGGAAGGTGCACGTGCCCGTCGACCTGGGACCGGACCGCAGCGACGCACGGATGCACGCCAAGACCGTAGGATCCTACGCAGTGCCGTAGGGGACCGCACCGCCACTTCCCAGCAAATTAGGGACACTGTTGCTCCTGGGGTATCGGCGAGGACCATTCGCAACCGTCTCCATGAAGCTGGGCTACGGTCCCGCACACCGTTAGGCCGTCTTCCGCTCACGCCCCAACATCGTGCAGCCCGCCTCCAGTGGTGTCACGACAGGCGTGAATGGAGGGACGAATGGAGGCGTGTCGTCTTCAGCGATGAGAGTCGCTTCTGCCTTGGTGCCAATGATGGTCGTATGCGTGTTTGGCGCCGTGCAGGTGAGCGCCACAATCAGGACTGCATACGACCGAGGCACACAGGGCCAACACCCGGCATCATGGTGTGGGGAGCGATCTCCTACACTGGCCGTACACCACTGGTGATCGTCGAGGGGACACTGAATAGTGCACGGTACATCCAAACCGTCATCGAACCCATCGTTCTACCATTCCTAGACCGGCAAGGGAACTTGCTGTTCCAACAGGACAATGCATGTCCGCATGTATCCCGTGCCACCCAACGTGTTCTAGAAGGTGTAAGTGAACTATCCTGGCCAGCAAGATCTCCGGATCTGTCCCCCATTGAGCATGTTTGGGACTGGATGAAGCGTCGTCTCACGCGGTCTGCACGTCCAGCACGAACGCTGGTCCAACTGAGGCGCCAGGTGGAAATGGCATGGCAAGCCGTTCCACAGGACTACATGCAGCATCTCTACGATCGTCTCCATGGGAGAATAGCAGCCTGCATTGCTGCGAAAGGTGGATATACACTGTACTAGTGCCGACATTGTGCATGCTCTGTTGCCTGTGTCTATGTGCCTGTGGTTCTGTCAGTGTGATCATGTGATGTATCTGACCCCAGGAATGTGTCAATAAACTTTCCCCTTCCTGGGACAATGAATTCACGGTGTTCTTATTTCAATTTCCAGGAGTGTAAAACTACCCACGATAACCTTACAACGAAAGTCTGCTTTCATAAAACTGAATATCTGTTCACAAATGTGCCTCTATTGGCACGTATTAGTAAACTACTACTTACTTAGATTTCGACTGGGTGTGCTGTGTTATACTCAAGAGGTATGCAAATATGGCATTTCATAAATAAAGTTATGTATTCCTAGAAACCCAAAATTTGCGTGTCAGCAGCGGAAAGAGGCGTTACCTGTTGTGCAGCAATGTAAGTTTTTCACCATTGCTCTATGAGCCGAAAATATTTTCTTTTGATTTCCTTACTAAAGTTTGATCTGGCTGCTGGGAAATGTGGCCACAATGGTCTGGTGGACCGAACTATAACAGGTGCAATGCATGGGTTCAGGCATTTACTTTTAAGAGGCACAAACAGATTTGCTTTACCTCTGGTAACCTCAAGAGAAAGACGTTATAATCCAGAATCTGCATTAAACATCACGTTCCTTCATCACCAACTGGGCAGAGCCGGTTTACGTTGGGAAATTACTCAGACGGAAGTCATGGTAAACAGAAATACTGTCGCCAGTAAACTTACTTGCATTAGGAAAGTTTATTTTATTTGGTGAACCGATAGCCGTTTAAGGGAACAGGGCTCTTATTTTACTTGCACTTGATTGAACTACAGTGGTTGAAAAATTTGGTGCGGGACTGTGATTCGAATTCGTAGCTCCTCTTTCGAGGATCTCAATCTCTTGGAACAGTATAGTTCAATCATGTCGTTCCTTTTCCTAAGTCTGCATTCTTCTCTAGGTCTCCTCCAAAGGTAAGTGTGTGTGTATGAATCATGATCCAGTACAAATATATTCACAATTCCATTTCAAACTATATCACGTGCACACCGGCCTGCTAGTGAAAATTAACGTGCATTTTTAATGTCTGTTCATGTGTTGCCAACAATCGCAACAGGTATCGTTATTTCTGCCCAAACACACACACATCTTACTGCTGGTGAGTATGCAATTGATACTTAAGCTATATTCGTGGATGATAAACAAGGAAGGTAGGTGTGCGGTTCGATTGTCACTAAGACACAAAAATTTGTATCCCTATTTTAGATTCAAACACCTAGCAGCTGGTCAGAAAAACCGATACGTAACATTTGATTTTACTTAGTTAACAATCCAGGTTCATATCTCTGTCACAGAACTTCAAATCATGTGCTTCATCTTTAAAAGCATTCACACCCTAATGGAGGTATTTCAGACATTTTTCGTGGTTAGTTAACAGGGACGAAAGGGTCTTGATAGCAGTACCGGTTAATTATAAAAACTGTCTTCTTTTATTTTCCAGTTTAGATTTGGTTACTGACATTGGCAAAAATTTCGGTAATTCATGACTATTCATGGCTAGTCAGCAATAAGATATGATTAGTTTAGATCAGATTAATACTTGTTCCATAGATCACGAAAACAACATTTCGTAATGATGCGGAACGTGTCATTTTAATGAAAGATTTCTTTACACACCATGATTCAGTTTCTTTACAACAATATTTTACTCTTTCTCCCATGCTGTTCTATTTCTTTCTCTCTCTCTCTCTCTCTCACACACACACACACACACACACACACACACACACACACACACACACACACACATCCTTTTTTTTTATTATTTGTTTGTTGTGATCGACTATCAGTGAGGCACGGAAACGTCCGTGAATGTGTTTCTTAGTTTTGAGTACACTCACAAAGGAAATATAAAAACAACTATGAGAGTTACTGATTTATGGTGATTAGTTTGCAGTCAATTATGAGAATTATTACTAACTACGTTCCAGTCCCTAAACCTAGCTAGAGAAATGCGAATCAGACGCATTACATATTCCAGGCCGTACCAGCCGCGTCTTTGAGACGCCATCTATGGTCACTTCCCAGCACGCTGTAGAATCACATCGGTTCGTCTTCTTCCTGCTGGTAATGTAACTTAGATTTGGCAACAAGGCAAGATATGTTTGGCAACTCTGTGATCGACGAGTTACTTCCTGGTATGCACGGAATTAAGCCTCAAAGTTCACATGATGTTTCCTGTCATTTCCATTGATTAATCAGAGTTACTGTCGTTTGAGGTGTAACAAAAGAGTCTAAATTTACGGTTTCCAGCCCGGGAAAATCATTGCATGTGGATATCGCAACTAATCTCGTCCTTTAAGTAGCAGTTTATGCGTTCTAACCACTATTGTCCTCGTAAGAAAAAAGGATGACATATTCATCTTTGCTAGCTCTGTGGTAACGTGCTGACTTGTAAAAAGTGAGTGTTATGGTTCGCGGTTCCACTCTCAATGACTACAACGTTTTTATCCCTTCTGTGGAAGAGCTACAAACAGCCAGATCAAACTTTAATAAGGAAATCAAAAGAAAATATTTTCGGCTCATAGAGCAATGGTGAAAAACTTACATTGCTGCACAACAGGTAACGCCTCTTTCCGCTGCTGACTCGCAAATTTTGGGTTTCTAGGAATACATAACTTTATTTATGAAATGCCATATTTGCATACCTCTTGAGTATGACACAGCACACCCAGTAGAAATCTAAGTAAGTAGTAGTTTACTAATACGTGCCAATAGAGGCACATTTGTGAACAGATATTCAGTTTTATGAAAGCAGACTTTCGTTGTAAGGTTATCGTGGGTAGTTTTATTTCATTTCTTAAAACAATAGTAAACATGAGAGAGAACTTAATCATCAACGATATATGAGAATTCTCTGATGTTATCTTTAACATTCTGACAATTTGCATGCAGTTTTTTGATTACATGCTTGGAGAAAAATTGTGCTATGTTAAATCTGTCAAACAAGATTTGAAGAAGAATAAAATGCAACTACCAACACAACAGCTAATGTAGAAAATACTTTTATGACCTATTTCGGCAAGATACGGCTCTCCCCATACATAATACAAAAGTTTCGAGATGCATTTGCTGCCTGGCCGTCTATTAAACCTGAAAAGAATAAACTGTTGCAGAAGTTAGCCCTTTTTCCACATGCTACTATTTTGGGTTGAGAAGTGATATACAAACAGCAGTTGACTGGCGTTGCCTGGTGAAACGTTGTTCAGATGCCTCGTATAAGGAGACAAATTGCGTAACATCACGTTTCCGATTTTGATAAAGGTCGGATTGTAGCCTATCGCGATTGCGGTTTATCGTATCGCGATATTGCCGCTCGCGTTGGTCGAGATCCAATGACTGTTAGCAGAATATGGAATCGGTGGGCTCAGGAGGGTAATACGGAAAGCCGTGCTGGATCCCAACGGCCTCGTATCACTAGCAGTCGAGATGACAGACATCTTATCCGCATGGCTGTAACGGATCATGCAGCCATGTCTCGATCCCTGAGTCAACAGATGGGGACGTCTGCAAGGCAACAGCCATCTGCACGAACATTTCGACGACGTTTGCAGCAGCATGAACCATCAGCTCGGACACCATGGCTGCGGTTACCCTTGACGCTGCATCACAGACAGGAGCGCCTGCGATGGTGTACTCAACGACGAACCTGGGTGCACGAATGGCGAAACGTAATTTTTTCGGATGAATCCAGGTTCTATTTACAGCCTCATGATGGTCGTAATGATGTTTGGCGACATCGCGGTGAACACACATTGGAAGCGTGTATTCGTCATCGACATACTGGCGTATTACCCGGCTTGATGGCACTGGGTGCCATTGGTTACACGTCTCCGTCACCTCTTGTTCGCATTGACGGCACTTTGAACAGTGGACGTTACATTTAAGATGTGTTACGACCTGTGGCTCTACCCTTCATTCGATCCCTGCGAAACCCTACATTTCAGCAGGATAATGCACGACCACATGATGCAGGTCCTGTATGGGCCTTTCTGGATACAGAAAATGTTCGACTGCTGCCCTAGCCGGCACATTCTCCAGATCTCTCAGCAATTGAAAACGTCTGGTCAATGGTGGCCGAGCAACTGGCTCGTCACAATACGCCTGTCACTACTCTTGATGAACTGTGGTATAGTGTTGAAGCTGCATGGGCAGCTGTACCTGTACACGCCAACACTCAATGCCCAGGCGTATCTAGGCCGTTATTACGTCCAGAGGTGGTTGTTCTGGGTACTGATTTCTCAGGATCTATGCACCCAAACTGCGTGAAAGTGTATTCACATGTCAGATCTAGAATAATATATTTGTCCAACGAATACCCGTTTATTATCTGCATTTCTTCTTGGTGTAGCAATTTTAATGGCCAGTAGTGTATGTTACGTAAAAGTTGGAGTGCTTTTGTGCGGAAGGTACTGTGGGAAGCGTAAAAGGTGGCTTGGGTTTTTGGCGCGCTAGCTGTGGAGCGAGTGGGAACGAGAGGACAGAGACAACCTGTAGGTAGCTGTGAAAGAGGCAACACTTGGACAGAGCAGGCTATGCCTTAGCTGGATACTGTTGCAGAATAACCTCGGATAAACAGCCACGGATAACGGATGCTGAATTATTCCAGCTTTGGTACATGTTTTTGGGCTATGTTACGGACGGTAGAACGACGCCAGCAAGAATCAATTAATCCATACTTCAAGAAAGTTGTACACTGTACCGTTGGTAGTATAGCTGCCCTTACTACCTGCCTCAACCAATGAACTGTACAGTTAGAATTTTAGAAGCATGAATCATTAATTAACAATTGATTTTTTGAATAATTATTGTGTTAAACATAAAATATGGTTCACCCAGCTACTTTATGCCTAATCATTCACCTACATACGGTCCTTTCCTGCCGGCCGCGGTGGCCATGCGGTTCTGGCGCTGCAGTCCGGAACCGCGGGACTGCTACGGTCGCAGGTTCGAATCCTGCCTCGGGTATGGGTGTGTGTGATGTCCTTAGGTTAGTTAGTTTTAAGTAGTTCTAAGTTCTAGGGGACTTATGACCTAAGATGTTGAGTCCCATAGTGCTCAGAGCCGTTTGAACCATTTTTGGTCCTTTCCTGGTGTTTGATTATTGCGAGTAAATCTGTTATAAAAATATTTGAAGTGCTTTATTCAGTATCTACAAGCACTTATTTTCATCTTTGAATAAATGTCTGAAAATAACTGTTGTGGACTAACTTTTAAAGTGCAGGTAAAAGTACTGTGTGGTTTACGTAGTAGAAGTGCTGAAGTGAAATTATGCTTAAGCGCTAAAGCAGGTATTTACAGACAGTTTTAACAATATTAGTTTTCTTACTCTCTTTGTGGTTATAAGTAAAGTGAAAGTGAGTAAATAAGTTTTGCTAAAAAGACGAACTTATCTCGCATAAACACTGAAGTTTTGCAAGTTTAAGTTTTGAGTAAAGTAAACGTAAAATTCTTTCAATTATACATGTAATTCAGTAAAGTACAAAGAGTTATAAAAAGGAAATTGCTTACGTGGCACAGTAACACTGAAATAGGGTTGCATAAAAAAACTGAGCCGCGCGGCGCCGCAGTCATGGACTGTGTGGCTGATCCCGGCAGTGGTTCGAGTCCTCCCTCGGGCATGGCTGTGTGTGTTTGTCCTTAGGATAATTTAGGTAAAGTAGTGTGTAAGCTTAGGGACTGATGATCTTAGCAGTTAAGTCCCATAAGATTTCACACACATTTGAACATTTTTTGAAAAAAACTGAATGACAATACAGTGTGACCATATCCTACCTTTGGCTTTTGACAGATCATTTGTTAAGAGAAAGGTATAAGCGCAGTGTATTAATAATTTTAAATGTGTGTATCATTCTATTAGAATATTTAAGTATTTAGTTTGTTGGTTATACAAAATGCACAAATAGAAGTCTCTCTGGCCAAAATTTTTAGCAGATAATGATGATTAAAACTTCGTAGCCTATATATATATATATATATATATATATATATATATATATATATATATATTTCAGAACCATATCCTGAGAAGTAATATTTATTTGTGAAGTTATGTTAGGGTACACAAGGAAAGTAGGCCAAATTTACTTCTTCTGCTTTTCTTAAACTTAACCATTCTTTTGTCTAGATAGGCTGGCGATTGTAAAACCAGTAGACAAACCATTTAATGAACTTGGTACACGAAGGTCCTAGATTTACTATTATTCCACTGTTACTGCTTTTGTTTGTAACAGCTAGAAAACTCATAGGAAAAGAACTAATAGTCTGATTCCGATATCCATTAGGCATACATCACGGTCAATTCCTGTAAAAGGGGTAACATTATATGACACTATCTTGCTGAAATGTAAACCCAGGATGGCTTGCCTTGAAGGGCAACGGAACGGGGCATAGAGTACCGCCGAAGTACCGCTGTGCTGTAAGGTTGCTGCGGATGGCAACCAAAGGAGTCCTTCTATGAAAAGAAATGGCAGCCGAGACCATCACTCCTAGTTATTGAGCCGTATGGCAGGCGACAGTCAGGTTGGTATCCCACTGCTGTCCAGATCGTCTCCAGGCACATCTTCGGCCTGGAATCTCATTGACTGGAGTAGAATTGTCTTCAGTGACTAGTCCCACTTCGAATTGAGCCGCTATGATCAGCAACGCCCTGGACAGTGATGGGATACCAACTTAAGTATCGCCCGTCATACAGTCTAACAACCAGGAGTGATGGTCTGGGGTGCCATTTCATTTCATAGCAAGAATTTTTTGGTTGCCATCCGCGGCAACCTTACAGCACAGCGGCACGTCGACGATATTCTATGCCCCGTTTCGTTTACCGTCATGGCAAGCCATCCTGGGCTTACATTTTAGCAAGATTATGCCCGCGTGCATATGGGGAGGTTTTCTAGTGCTTGTCATTGTCGTGGCCCCAGTTTGGCCATCAAGGTCGCCGGATCTCTTCGAAATTGAGAAAGTTTGGGTCTTTATGGACAGGACCCTCCGCCTATATCGGGAATTTGACGATCTAATGCGCCAATTACACAGAATTTTGGAAGATATATATATATATATATATATATATATATATATATATATATATATATATATATATATGAGGAGACCCAAAAATTCTAGCAATCAATGCCAAACAGAATAACAGCTTGCACTAGGGTCAGAGAAGGACTAAAGCGTTGCTGACATGCTCAACTTGTGAAGCTCTTTCTCTTGAATAGATCATCCAGTTTTTCTGAAATTGTAATCTTTTTCTGTGTGTACCTCTGCATCACATACACCGATTTCAGTCCAATTCGCATAATTCTTCCGTACTGCGTCGTTTTTTGTCTTAAAGTGTATATCTTGGTTCTTAAACATCGAAAAGTATGTGTTAAATAAGTTTCCGAACGATAGGTATTTTACGACAAGGACAATAATCAGAAACACTCCAAGAAAACACACCAGAAAGACTTATAGTGGAAGACGGCATGGGCAGATTTGCTCTCAAATCCATCAGCTCCCAAACACACCCAGCGGCATGTATGTTTATAAATGATGTAATCACGATTCCATAGTGTTGCCACAAAGTAAAACTGACTAATCAACGGTGCTGTCAGCCCTATCGGACTGACACACACGTACCTCGAACAGTAGGTTACCACATAATTGTAGGTCTGTGGAAATGGATAAAGTTTAAATAAGCGAGATGGAAACGCTTGCATCAACATATTTTAACGAAATAAACACCAAGAAATTAACATATACGGAAAACAAAGCGTTACCAGCATCCAAGATGGAAACGCTTGCATGACTTATACATGCTTTTTCGTCGGGGGAAAGAATCTGCAGCGATTCTTCGCTGTCATGCAGAAAGCATTGGAACCCACCAATTTCATAGTTGATTTTAACGAAGGAATAGGCTGTCGACTTATGGTGTGATGATTTTACTAAGCACTCATATTTTCGCAGTTTGGGAGAGAGATAAGAAAAAACTATTAAAGAGATTAATACAACTTGCATAATGGCGAGTTGCAACTCATTGAGGCTGGGTTCAGATTCTCCAGCGTGGGCTGTGTCTCGTGATCGATGAAGCCGTTCCGGCTATTTCAAAAAATGGTTCAAATGGTTCTGAGCACTATGGGACTTAACTGCTGTGGTCATCAGTCCCCTAGAACTTAGAACTACTTAAACCTAACTAACCTAAGGACATCACAAAAATCCATGCCCGAGGCAGGATTCGAACCTGCGACTGTAGCGGTCGCGCGGTTCCAAACTGTAGCGCCTAGAACCGCTCGGCCGTCCCGGCCGGCTCCGGCTATTTCCTGCTGGCTGCTATGTATCGTATGTGGGCGAATTTTGACGGTTGGTGCTGTGTGAAACAGTGATAGAGGACATTTCCCTTCTCTGTCGCTCTCAATCCAACCAGTGCATTATATGCTCCGGCCATTACTCGTATGAGGTACATGTGCCAGTGTGCGACAAGGATAGAGACATATCTCCTTCTCACAGGGTCCGGCGCGTGATGAGGCTGGAACTTCCCAGCTGTGGGTGAGTGCTTAGTGTCTGCCGGTTTGCCCCCAGCCTGAAGCTGTGGCGACCATCCAGTATCTGGCGGCCGCGGCAATGGGCCCTGAGCCAGAGCCTCTAAGGCTACCTTATAGTGACATGATTCGTTTTTAACACACTTATAATGCAGCGGCGAGTTCCTCGTAGACCTAATTGTATCTGTTGCAGTGCGCTATTTGGTTAACACTGGATATAGGTGTATTTGCTGAAGTAACATGCAAGCATAATTCTTTAACACAATATATCGGTATTTTTGATTAAATATCAAACTTTGCTAATACTTTAATGAGGGTATCGGTGAATTAGTTTAAATTTCGCATCGTGTAAATTGTTTAAAGTGGGATATCAGAATTTTTGATTAAATAGCGAACTGTGGTTATTGTTTAACATGAGAAGCTTCATGTTTATGAGCGCCTTCTTGAAAAGTGGATGGCTGTGGGACAGTGGGCGAAAATTACAACAAATTATCCCAAAATTGTAAATTATAAGCGGAATTGTTCATACATTGGAGTGCTTACAGAAAATTTCATAACATCATTATAGTAATTCAGCCATGCCCCAGTCACACATAGTACTGTCAAAGTGTCTTATCTAATAAAGTATGGTAATATTGGCCTCCATTTCTAAATAGAGTGACTCTGCTGCTGATTATCCTTCCACTACGGTGCACAGCAATTGGAATAGTAATAAAATGGGGGAGGGAGTCTTGATTTAAGTCTTCCTATTGGCCTAGATTGAGAACGGAGATGGTGATTTCGTCTTAGATCATTATCTGCGCTACAACCGACACAGTGTATTGGTGACCTTCATTTTCCAACTATTTTTATGTCACGTAGTTGCCCAAGACGCATGGGCTGTGAAAGAGGAGGCTTTTCTTGACACGTAACAGATATTAGGTTCCTTCTTGGTCTTGAATGTACCACACACAACTGCCCCGTAAGTGCACGCAGAGTATGAGGCAGTATTGGGGCAAGGAGGGTTCTACCCCACTTTCCATTGTTGCCAGATGTATCCAAGTTGGCGGCGATGACCTCATCCAAGATAGCGGCGTGTAGACTTGGCAACAGCACATGATGTCATCCAAGATGGCGTCTGTGACGTCATCCAAGATGGCGGATTTTGGTGGGTAGATAGGTCAATTGGCCTACCTCCACTAACTTAACCCCTTCCCCTCCCCTCCCCTCCCCTAGAAAAAATGGCGGGAAGTTAAAATTCCAACTGGATAATGCATCACACCACAGTTATCTCTACTAACCTAAGAAAATCGTGGGAAGATAGGTCACTTGGGCTTCCCACAGTAACCTAAGTCATCCGACCACCACCTTGTCCTAGGAACTGGTGCTAAGTTTGACTTTTGGTGATAAAGAAAGGTCAGTTGGGCTATCTCTGCTATCCTAAGAAAATTGCAGGAAAGAAAGGTCACCTCCACTAACCTAAGTCACTGGACCACCACCTCCTTCTAGGGATTCACAGGAAAAGGACTCAACCAGTGCTGGACATAAGTCTATATTTAAACAATATAATGCAGTACAGCCATCCGGTGAGTTCACCACGAGGTCTGGACTCCAACTGACTTAGTACACAGTATCATCAGCAGAGGGCGCTATTGTCCATGATGATGGGCATGATGTCAGCTGTGATGCGAGTACTGTTATCCAGGATGGCGGGATACAGTGCGTTCGCCATGAGGCCCGAGTAGTCTAGTACACAGTACCACCACAAGAGGGTACTGTCGTACATTCTGTGACATAATCCAAGATGGAGGTCTAGGGTGGGGGAAAATGGCAGGGCTCAATAGGAACCCTTAATCTGCTCACATGCTAGACTTCAGTCAGTAGCCGGCCGAAGTGGCCGTGCGGTTAAAGGCGCTGCAGTCTGGAACCGCAAGACCGCTACGGTCGCAGGTTCGAATCCTGCCTCGGGCATGGATGTTTGTGATGTCCTTAGGTTAGTTAGGTTTAACTAGTTCTAAGTTCTAGGGGACTAATGACCTCAGCAGTTGAGTCCCATAGTGCTCAGAGCCATTTCAGTCAGTAGGATGGCAGTATCTGATAAAGTCATTGGAGGGAGTAAAGGCGAGGCTCAGCAGCTCTGGGACTTCAGTCAGTCAGCAGCAGCAACAGCAGAAGAAGAAGAACCATGAAGTGTCAACAGCAGTCGCAATCCAACAAAACCCTGCAGAACAAGAGGAAATGGAAAAGTAAGTATCCCATATCACATCTCTCTCTGTGGTTAGCAATATTATTATTATTCATTGTTTCCTCGTATTGGTCCATGCCTATTGCTTCCTCATCTTTGTCCAGCAGTAGCCATCAATGTGTCCAAGCCAGCAGGGTTGAGCGCCAACATGCCAATCTCTGCTACTGTGTCCAGACCTGTAGCAACCTCGGCTGCCATCTTGTTGAGACCTGCAGCACCAACATCCAGTGCGTCTGAACCAGTAGCAGCCATGTGGGATCCTGTAGCGCAATTAGCCCACTTGCTGGAGCAGGACGAGGAGCTGCTGTTGTCCAACCCACTCATTGATTTGTGTGATGAGGACATGTGATCTGCCCCCGAGACATCGAATGCTGAGACTGGCGGTGTTAAATAACAAGATGGGGGTCCATACTGGTCACCGACATATGACCCATACAAGCAGAACATCTCTGTGATAGTGCAACCACATAGTGCAGATACTGTGGATAAGAAGACATCGAGTGCACATGCACTTTTCACTTCCTCATACAATTTAATTCCCAGTGGATCAGAAAGTGTGAACATTGCTATAGAAGTGCATCATGTCTTGGGCTTGCATGCGAGAATGGAGATTGAAACTGTATCCAAGTGTGTTAAAGTGCCAATTTCTGAGTTGGACTGGGATGAAATATGTCGTGCGGAGCGCTACATCAATCGGCAGATGACTACAGAGTATTATCCAACTCGTTCTCCCGCAGACATTCGTCTTACTGGTGTGACATTGTCTATTATAACAGTGTATGATGACTGTGCATTATGTGTGAAATCGGGTGAAAACTGTGTTTATCTAAGACATGCCTCAGTTATGAAGTTTTGTGATCTGGATACTGCCATACATCTTGCACTGGAGAGACTGAACCATTGGGGTTGTCTAGCATAGACTCTGCATGCAATGATGTTGTAAACTCCCTGTGTGTGCATTGTGTATATGTTGATGGTCTGAAGCAGCACCTTTGTTTGCACATGAATGCTGAACCTAAGAAGAAACAGATTAAATGTGTGTGTGAAAAACCTGTGTACTGTGAGGCATCTATCAGCTTGAGTGAGATACGCACTGAATTTATTGCATGCCAAAAAGCTTTATTTGTTAAATACTGTACAGGTGCGAAGAAGAAGATACATAGAGATTGTAATGATATTCCTGAAATACTACACCCCATGTGTGATATTTGAATAAATAAATAATTTATGTATATGTAATCTCAAACTGTGTTTCTGTTTTATTTCATACCTCTCTCATTATAGTCAAAGTATTACAATTATTAATTTTGTTTCCAATGCTATATGAGCTATTGAGATGATGGTTGATCAAGATACTCTTCATGGGTAAAATATATAGATGATTTCTCTATGTAGTCAATATAGTTCACTTGGTTAAGTGATGGAACTATAGTGGCTACACATACTATTATTATCATGTCCCATGTATTTTTCTATATATGTGAACTACTTGTCTATACCTCGCATAGTTAGCATCATGGCAGGGTGGGTGAAACATCCTCATCACAAGGACTTGGCTGTCGGTGACTGTTCCTGTGAAGATGCAAAAGAAGACCTGAAGAAAAACAGAATTCTCCTTCCCGATAATATACAATCAATTATTGTAGGTCCATCCAATTGTGGGAAGACTAATGTCCTCATGACTCTGCTAACACATGTAGATGGAGTCCGATTTGAACATGTTTGTGTGTTCTGAAAAACAATGTTTCAACCCAAGTATCAGCTATTGCAGGAGATATTGTGCGGTGTTGATGGTGTTACTTACACGACATTCAGTGAAAGCGGTGATATCCCTCCACCTGAAAAAGTAAAGCCAAACACTGTCTTCATATTTGATGGTGTTGCTGTGGAAAACCAAGACCAAATTCGAAAATATTCTATTTTTGGTCGTCATATGGGTGCTGATATATTTTATCTAAGCCAAACATATTCCAGAATCCCCAAACAGTTGGTTAGGGATAACGCAAACCTCAGTACAGCCTTCAAACAAGACGATCTGAATTTAAAATACATTTACCAAGCAGATGTTGGAACTGACATCTCGTTCAATGATTTTGTAAAGATATGTACTGACTGCTGGAATCATTCATAGTACAGGTTTCTCATTATTGATAAAACAACAAAACTGAGTGATGCTAGATACAGGCAAAACTTTCGAGAGTTTTTGCATATATAGCATGGTAAAAGAGGTTACAACATCATTATACGTGACACCATGGACAAATCCGCCCTCTGGTGGTGGTACTGTGTACTAGACTATTTGGGCCCATGTCGAACCCACTGTTTCCCTCCATCTTGGATAACGATACTCGTCTCACAGCTGACATCATGTCCATCATCTTGGATGACAGCGCCCTCTGCTGGTGGTACTGTGTACTAAGTCAGTTGGAGTCTGGACCTCGTAGTGAACACACCTGATGGCTGTACTGCATTAAATTGTTTAAATAAAGACTTATGTCCAGCACTGGTCGAGTCCTTTTCCTACAAATCCCTAGGAGGAGCTGACAGTCAGGTGACTTAGGTTAGTGGAAGTGATCTTTCTGTCCCGCAACTTCCTTAGCTTAGTACAGATAACCAAATTGACCGTTCTTTACCACCAAAATTCAAACTTGGCGCCAGTTCCTTGCCCCAATACTCTGGGTTTCACTATGACTTTGAGAATTGATCGTTATCAGTGCCTGTACCTGCATACCTGCGCTACTAGAAGGTCAGACAGATGCAATTTACTGTGTTTATTGAGACATGAAGAGTCTCACACAGGATAGATTAGCGTGGAGAGGTGTATGAGATCAGTTTTCAGACCACAATACAAGACAGAATTGAAAAAAAAAATTATCCATATTTTGCAGATGCAAACGTGACTGTACTCAATAAACTCGAGGTATGAATTAAAAAACGCCTTCAGTCACAATTTTTCGTGTTTTATTCAGTACATAATGCATTTCGGACCCTGTGGGTCCATCTTCAGTTGTAATTCGTTTTAATACATGCTTTATTTGTTCTCTTGAATTCAAGAGAACAAATGAAGCATGTATTAAGACGAATTACAACAGAAGATGGACCCACAGGGTCCGAAATACATCGTGCAGTGAATAAAACACGAAAAATTATGACTGAAGGCATTGTTTTAATTCATAACTCGAGTGAAAAAAACAACGTTCATTTTGAGAAAGAAACTAAACAGCATAATTCTGGCACAGTGCACCAGTAAAAAGATCCATTAGTTGAAAATTTTCGGCAACCAGCATGAAAGTCTTGGTGATTTGAAGTTTTCGTGGCGGAATAATTCCCGCATTAAATTTCAGGAGAGCAGCTGCATAAACTTTATTTCGTCTTCTAATACTTTGGCTGCGTACCTTGCGGCCACCTTCAGAGTGAGCCGACAGTTTTGCCATGTATGGCAAGGAAGCAATGGATTTTAAACTATCTATGTCTTTTTCTCCGTTCTTTAAGTCCGCCATAGCTTGTATCATTAGTGCATTACATATTTATTGTAGAGAATATCCATTTTTTCGAGACCTCTCATTAAGTGTAGAAGCTCATCTTGGGGACTGTTCTCGTCAGAAACGGTATGCGCTCTGTGTACTAAAGTTATGAGAACAGCCATCGTCTGAGAAGGGTGGTGGGACGTAAATATGAGTTCGATGAACTTCACGTCCCAAGGTGCCATCATCTTTGCAACGAACCAGCATGTCCAACAATGGAACGTATCATTCTGTTTCGATTTCCACCGTAAATTGTGTTTTTCATTCAAGGATTTTAGATTTTTTAAGCATTATTGTAATATGTCCTTCAACATATCTCCGTAACACTCTTGATTTCAAAGAAGCAGATTACAGTGCCTTTCTCTCAAAGTCCTCCGCCATCATATCGGCCAGCAAGGGCGACAAGGGACTACCCATGACGACGCCATCATCCTATTCAAAAAATTTATTATTCAATAAAAATCATGTTAAAGTCATGGCATTTCTGAAGAAAGCTAACACCTTTTTCTCAAGACTTTTGGTAATAAGAGATGAAAACGGTAAAAGTGGGACCACGGGGAATAGGGAAACCACATTAAAACTGACGAATAAATCAGAACTGTTCAATCTTAGTGGTTCAAGTTTGCCAATGAATTCCACAGTATTGCTTATATGATTAGCACATTTTCCTACAAGAGGTCTTAATAACGAGGCTAAGTGTTCGGCAACATCGTAATTACTCAATCAGATGTTCCTGTGTTTCAATAGTGAAATACAGGACACTCTATGCAGTATGAAAATATGGAAATTGTAGCGTCGAATTCATCTGTTTGGCACTCGATGGTGAAAGAAGCAGATAAAATTCGTTTGGCGAAGAATTTAACTGACGAAGACAGCAGTTTCAATCTAGAAAAATCTTGGGAACCGGCGCTTCCTTTAATAAACTGACGAAGTTGGCATTACATCGTAGCTAATAATGACGCAACGATATCCCAGCATTTATGGATTGCGTACTCACAGTTCCAATTTATACATACTCTTTGCTGCCGATCAACGTCTGTGATGCTTGTGTTTACTATGGTTTAAATCGACGGAAAAATACCATAACGTACTATAGATTCAGGCTCTTGGATCACTCTGAAGATGGACAGAATTTACACGACTGAAATGGTAGAGGGTACTTACTACGGTGCCACAAGTTAAGGTTTCTACAAGAGGCACCCATACGATCGGGAGGGCGGATAATGGGGATAGCTGCTCGTAGTGAGAATTCGTCTACTCTGCGATACAAAAAAGGACATGTGACCGCAGGAGCCGAATTTTTATGATGTAAAATAAATTGAAAATTTTCACCAAAAGGCCATGAAGATATCGATATAATGACGTACAAATCATATAAAACATATGTTAAGTGAATTATAAAATTAGCTAAATGGAAAACTTTATAGAAGTTTGGAACATCTATTCTTGGATACACACACTTGTAGTTACAAAATTTTCCAACATTAGCTGGAACAACTGGAGCATACACTTTGATATTTTCCTTTAGTTTCAGAAACGAACTTAAAAAAAATCGACACACGTGAATCGAAATTCCACAGATAGTGATTACATTTGGTACAATGTCGATATAGAATATCGATATTTTTATTTCAATACCCATGCCTTGAACAAGTTAATGACAGTAAGAGGAGCGACAATGACAATAAGCGGATGAAATATTAATTTATTTTCAACGTGTATGAAGACATTCTTGAAAATTGTAGATGGCTCTGAGCACTATGGGACTTAATTTCTAAGGTCATCAGTCGCCTAGAAGTTAGAACTACTTAAACCTAACTAACCTAAGGACATCACACACATCCATGCCCGAGGCAGGATTCGAACCTGCGACCGTAGCGGTCGCGCGGTTCCAGACTGTAGAGCCTAGAACCGCTCTGCCACGCCGGCCGGCAAGACATTTTTGAGCTACATTGTTAAGTTTCCCGAGATATATGTGTATTCTTCGTTCTTGGCAACATTAAAAAAATGTATTGTTGTGTAATTACTGTAAGTTAAGCACAAAAATGTAAAAAATGTAATAAAATGTAAAAATGAAATCATCTTTGAAAAACTAACGTACTGATGAAAAATGCAAAATTAAATGTGCATTTCTACAACCAGAATGTTTGGTATTTTAGTACTTGTGAATAACGTGTAGCTCGTAAGGGGGAAAAATGTTACAGGTCAACAAACTGTGGGTATTGCTAATAAGCTATAAGAAAATGAAGTGACGCTGGTGATCGACTGAGTGACAAAACTGCTTCATAGGTACACGATATCATTAAGAATCGGAAACATGGCATTTGTAGGGAACGCAAGAGTCACCCGGCTAGTTTTCACATCACTAGATGCACACATCTTCATAATCCGCAAATGGGTATTGGTGTAACAAAGCAAATGCACAACAAAACTCATTCGATAAAAGCTTCCTCTTTTTAAATTCAAATAATGGTTAACAACAGCAAGGCATTAATTTAAAGTAACATATTGTGATTTTTTTCATTTGTTGAAGGATGTATACATTCGTACTGTCGCCGTTGATCAGCAGAGGTAGGAAGTCGTTATTAGAATTATGGCCAACTAATGGGATCAAACAGTGGCTGGCGCTCATTGAGTAGTGTGGTATAACAGATTTAATTTACTTAACTCGATAATCACCACTGTAAATAAGCAGCACGTTTGAGCATGAACGTCTCTATAAAGTTTATAATATTACTTGAAAATACAGCTCTTCGGTTGCGCAACCGAAGTGCTGTATTTTCAAGTAATATTATAAATTTCGTCTACGGTTGCTGCATTATCGGCCATGTTCAAAATTGTAAGTATCTATAAAGCGCTGTCACGAAGCTTAGGTGGTTAGTACGCCATGAACAACGAATTGCAAGTGAGCAATGGTGCATGAATGTGGTTTACTTTGCATTCTGTGCATTGTGAGCCCCAAAACATAATGAATAGAGTGAAAAATGACCGAAATTCGTAAGTCTTTTGGACCTCATAAACTAATGAAAACCGAAAATGAAAGTGACGGAAACGGAAACCATTCTACCTGCGACGAAATATCAGAAGAAACGGTTGATTCGAACTCAAATATCTCCATCACAAATGCGACTAATTGTAACGACGAAGAAAATATAGAGCTATCCAGTACCACTGCTGACTCCAAGTGCTTTGATTCAAAGAAAAGCAGTCTCCCGGTCGGTATTTCCGATGCCGAAATTCACGATGAAATTAAAAAAATTTATATATATAATGGCATGCCGAAAAGAAATGCCTCCAGATTTTTTATTCTCTTCTCAATATGGGTTGAGGAATTATAGGTCAAGCTTATTATTTGGTCGAATGTGCCGTTTCGCTGACGCAAGTTGCAACCCTCTGTTGCTAGCGGTCCCGGAACTGTAGCGTGCAACATGGCAGTGTGTAACTTAACTATGTCGGCGCATGCGAAACAGTGTGTTGCAATCGAGTTTGTAACAGCAGAAGAGTTCGTTCACACATGGAGTACCCTCACCTTCACCACTTACCACGCAAGACCACACACGATTGCTGCGATATCTGCAACAATCCGACACCATGGGTTCATTGTAATAGATCATTGTTCATATAGTCCCCACTTGGCCCCATGCGATTTTCATCTGTCTCCAGAACTTAAAGACCACCTTCGTCTTCAATTTGATAGTGATGAAGTGGTGCGAGCAGAGGTGAGATTGTGGTTCCGTCAACAAAGTCAAACATTCTACAGGAACGCTATCAACAAAATGGTCTCCCCGTGGGAGAAATGTGTTCGCCGCCAGGCTGACCATATTGAAAAATAAATATGTAGTCATAAAGAATAAAGAAATAGAATATTCATAAAGTTTAATTTAAAAAGATTCAAGAGTCTTCTCATAAAAATTCGGAGGCATTACTTTTCAGTACACCATCGTCATTTCAAGAATGATGCAGATGGCATAAGGAGAACATTTCGATTGGACAGACTCTCATTATATTCATGGTTTGTTTATTCTAAAGAAGTTAAAGGTCTGCATTGTCAGTTGTGTGCATTCAGGTGCGGGTTAAAGCCCAAGCGACGCAATTGGCTGCTGAACACGACTGTCTGTGAGGGGCTCCAAAGGTGCCCTAAGTGCAAAATTTGTATTCAGGATTTCTCTGAGTTAGTAGCGGAAACTGACAAGGTGAAAGTATACCATAGTAGAATTAAATTCATGACAAATTTTCTAAAATTTAACTACTTACATGTGAGTTTTGTTGACATGTAACATAGAGTTTAGGCAGTTAAACAATGTCTTACGTTTAACACAACAATGAAAAATTAGGTGCTTTTTTGTATATCTGTCCCACTTTTTCCGATGGGAAGTGAAAAATAATTTGCAAAGTATAGAATTAAAAAATTCCTTTACTAAACTTAAAAGAACAAAATTTTTATATTTTCATTCTTTCCACTCTGCACAATTTTTATTGAAGCTAGAACAGTAGGTCCAGATCTTTCTGATATCACTATGAGCTTTTAGAGGTCGTAGAAACTATCTTAAATCTAAATTAATTCTTTCTTTTATTATTATTTAGCATTAGAATAAGACTCAAAAATTAATTTTGTTTTAGAGGAGTGTCTTTGCAGTACATATATTAAAAGAAAAAATCCGCTATCACGATTCATAGATTTAGGTTAATTTTAAAGGTTTTACCAAAAGCCTAGTGAAAGGCAACGAATGTCTGCTGGAGGGAAACTGATGGTGGGATGGGGTGAGGGGATAGGAGAGGCAGGTAGGGAATGCCAAATGATATGCCACTTGCACGAAAAAAGTTCTCGAACTGGCACTGTGTGTGCATTTCCGGCCACGTATTTGTATTCATGATGGCGCATTCATAAACTGTCCATTCACCAATTTCAAAGGCTTTCACTAATGTGCAAAAATGGATATGGATTTCAGATGGCATAAAGAAGCAGTTGAAAAGTCTGGCAGTTTTGTTAATGTTGCGACAAATAGAACTAACAGTGTAGAAGAACTCGTCAATGAGAATCTTACTAAATCAATACAAACCAATCGTGCAAAACTAAAATCACTTGATTTCCCGTATTGTTTTGTATATTAACATGACTTGCCTCGAAGAGGAGAAACAAATTCAAATGTTGTTTCCGGTGGTATATTACAGTTTAAAGTATAGTCAGGAGATGAAACATTGAGGAAACGTTTTAAAGTGCACCTAGAAATGTCAAGTATATTTCTCACAGAACCCTACATGATTTAGATCCTAAAACAAACTGCACAAAAATATGTTGTGAATTATCCTACAGGATTTTGAGTGAGCGTGAATATGATTCAGTTTACACACATATCGATTTGAAAGTCGGTGTAGAAGTTTGTGGTAGCGGTGCAAAAGCCCTAAATGTGGGGAATGTTATCCGTACGATATTCTGAGTGGCAGGAAAACAAACAATTGAGAGTACAGGGCTTACAAGGGCACTAACAGAAAATAACGTAAAGGGCAGGGAAACGTAAAATCAGGGAATGCGAAGGCAGATTTTACTTAAAATATGCTGTTAGTTAGTTTGCGTTTATATCACTGACCAGGTAAAAAAGTGCACAGTAGAATCCAGTATAAGAAAATGACGAGCAGATAATCTTCTCAAAATTCCTAAATCACATGTATGGGGAAAATATTTTGTCTCTAGTGAAAAGAAAACCTGTGGCCCCACCTAGTTTCTTCCTGCCCCAATCGCCTATGCAGAGAGGGAACTGTGATTGCTTAGCACTCAGAATATAGCAAATTTTATATTGTGGCGACTGCAGGAAATAGGAAAGTGCTGCGGACGTGATATTGCCTTGTACCAGTAACGATGTGGAACGCACATACATTGATGAGCCAAAACATTATTACTGTTGCTCACCGCGACGTTGTGGGCACGTGAAGCTACAACAGAAGTACGTGAGCGGAGCAGATACGAACGGGCGATCACTCTAGCGAAGATATGGTCTGCAAATGGAAAAATCCATTGAGATAAGCGACTTTGACAAACGACATATTATTATGCAGAACTTGTGAATGAGTATCACGAAATCAGCGAAGCTGGTGCAATGTTCATGTGCTACTGTCGTGAGCATCTACGGAAAGAGGTAGAAAGACAGTGAAACCAGGCGTTACATTGCTGAGCGTCCACGAGTCTTCACAGAACGTGGGGTGTTGAAGCTTGTCTGCTCTATGAGGTAGGATAGATTGTACTCTGTGGCATCTTTGTCAAAGGAGCACAATACTGGTGCATGCATAAGTCTTTCGGAGCACATCGTTCATTGTACATTGCTGAACATACAGCTTTGCAGCAAAGCATCCCTAACTGCTCACATGTTAGCCCAACGACATCGATCAATGGAAAAGTGTCGACTTCTGGGCGAATGACGTTTTTGTTACACTATATCAGTGGTCGACTCCACAAACGCAGTCATTGAGTTGAATGGCGGCTCGAAACGTGCAGTGGGCTACGGGCACAGGCTGATGGGAGCAATATTACGCTATGGGAGACATTCTCCTGCGTTTGCATGGGGCTTGTGGTAGAAATTAAAGACACTATCAGCTGCGAACCACCCACATCCATTCATGCTTGATGTCTTCCCCGACGGCGATGTCATCTTTCAGCAGTGTAATTCTCTGTGTCTTCGAGCAAGAATCGTGCTACTGTGGTTTGAGGAGCATTATATTGAACTCAAATTTATGTCTCGGCGACCGAATTCGCCCGATGTAAATCCTAGGGAACCCATTTGGGTCATTATTGGGCACCATCACCGCATAAGCAAGTCAGCGGCCCATTGATTACGGGAATTACATGACCTGTACATAGACACCTATTCCCACATATCTCCACAAACCTGCAAATAAACTGCCGAATCTCTGATACGCAGAATCGGCGATGTGTTTCGTTCCAAAGACGGACAAACGAGCTATTAAGCACGCGGTCATAATGTTTAGGTTCATCAATGTATATACACTCCTGGAAATGGAAAAAAGAACACATTGACACCGGTGTGTCAGACCCACCATACTTGCTCCGGACACTGCGAGAGGGCTGTACAAGCAATGATCACACGCATGGCACAGCGGACACACCAGGAACCGCGGTGTTGGCCGTCGAATGGCGCTAGCTGCGCAGCATTTGTGTACCGCCGCCGTCAGTGTCAGCCAGTTTGCCGTGGCATACGGAGCTCCATCGCAGTCTTTAACACTGGTAGCATGCCGCGACAGCGTGGACGGGAACCGTATGTGCAGTTGACGGACTTTGAGCGAGGGCGTATAGTGGGCATGCGGGAGGCCGGGTGGACGTACCGCCGAATTGCTCAACACGTGGGGCGTGAGGTCTCCACAGTACATCGATGTTGTCGCCAGTGGTCGGCGGAAGGTGCACGTGCCCGTCGACCTGGGACCGGACCGCAGCGACGCACGGATGCACGCCAAGACCGTAGGATCCTACGCAGTGCCGTAGGGGACCGCACCGCCACTTCCCAGCAAATTAGGGACACTGTTGCTCCTGGGGTATCGGCGAGGACCATTCGCAACCGTCTCCATGAAGCTGGGCTACGGTCCCGCACACCGTTAGGCCGTCTTCCGCTCACGCCCCAACATCGTGCAGCCCGCCTCCAGTGGTGTCGCAACAGGCGTGAATGGAGGGACGAATGGAGACGTGTCGTCTTCAGCGATGAGAGTCGCTTCTGCCTTGGTGCCAATGATGGTCGTATGCGTGTTTGGCGCCGTGCAGGTGAGCGCCACAATCAGGACTGCATACGACCGAGGCACACAGGGCCAACACCCGGCATCATGGTGTGGGGAGCGATCTCCTACACTGGCCGTACACCACTGATGATCGTCGAGGGGACACTGAATAGTGCACGGTACATCCAAACCGTCATCGAACCCATCGTTCTACCATTCCTAGACCGGCAAGGGCACCTGCTGTTCCAACAGGACAATGCACGTCCGCATGTATCCCGTGCCACCCAACGTGCTCTAGAAGGTGTAAGTCAACTACCCTGGCCAGCAAGATCTCTGGATCTGTCCCCCATTGAGCATGTTTCGGACTGGATGAAGCGTCGTCTCACGCGGTCTGCACGTCCAGCACGAACGCTGGTCCAACTGAGGCGCCAGGTGGAAATGGCATGGCAAGCCGTTCCACAGGACTACATCCAGCATCTCTACGATCGTCTCCATGGGAGAATAGCAGCCTGCATTGCTGCGAAAGGTGGATATACACTGTACTAATGCCGACATTGTGCATGCTCTGTTACCTGTGTCAATGTGCCTGTGGTTCTGTCAGTGTGATCATGTGATGTATCGGACCCCAGGAATGTGTCAATAAAGTTTCCCCTTCCTGGGACAATGAATTCACGGTGTTCTTATTTCAATTTCCAGGAGTGTATTTACGACTCCCGCTAACATCTGTGACGTCTAAGGACTTCTTAGTTTTCGCTGTTACCGCTAGATGGCAGTAACAGCATGACTAGAAAAATTCTTCGGTTTTGAAACCTTTGTTGTTGCTTGCTTCACAGGCATCAGTTGACGTTCGGGTCCTCTGTATCATGCCCTTTTTGTGCTTTCATGTTGATTTTGTGTTCGGAACGTAAAGTGAAGAGGAGAAACGTTGGTAGCTAACGGTTTACGAAAACCTTAACGACTCTACAGATGATGAAAACAAAGTGTTTGACGACAATTCAGATTCCACATCGCCTGAAAATTGTGGTAAGTCTAGGTTTTTGTGAAGTTGAGATACTGCATTTGTTTAGCACATTATTTTAACAGATTGTGTTACTATGAATGATTATCCTGTAGGTGCATCAGAAAAAAGATCCAAGCAGGCTTTGTCTTTTACATGTGTTATATATCGTTTATTAAGTAATAAGACACTATGTCTAGTTTCTTACAGCTTTACTCCTACGTCTACAGTTAAAGACATTACATTACAGTGATGAATTCATTTACGATTTCAACATCCTCCCCACCCTGGTCACTCTCAAGTGGGATGACCACCTGCACTGCGCCCTAATATTTCTTCCGACAGATATTTGAAGAATTAAGGTATGCACTATTTCATCTCTTCCCGGTCTTCTTTCAGTAATGCAAGCTGTATTCCACATGTGCTTCAGCTGTGTATCTTCCTGTAAGAACACAATATATCACACTCGGCATTTGACAGGTTCTATTTTATGACGCTGGTTTTCATGATAGTTTCTGAGCTCTAGAAGCTATTCTTTCTTCTATCTTCTCATGAATTCATTTTGCAGCTTCTAAGAACCTTCAGTATACTCGGTCCATGATTGGTTGGTAATGTAACTGTATGTTCTTCAGTTAATAATTGGCCTGATGTCAGTATATACGATTCACCCTGTGCAGCTGGTCGAGAGCTGATGGCGGCTTCTATTTCGACCAATATAGTTCAAAGTATTTTCTCAACTACTAGGGATTTTTACAAAACCTTTTCCAGACAGAGTTTCGTTGTTTCGATCATATGCTCCCACCAACAAGCCGTCCATGATACAGTGAACTTAAAATGAAACACATTGGTGAGTGAAGTGCTGGCTGATAGTAATGTCCTCGAAGAAGTGGGTGAGGTCTTTTAGTTCCGTGTTTGCAGCGTGAGATGTTTTTGCATTTCCAGAATAAATAGTATTTGGCAGTCCTCTCCTCACAGGAAATCTTCTGAATACGATCGAAAATTTTTCTGTGCTCATATACACACATAAAAACAAACGTCTGTGTTCCTGTCCTCGTAAGTATTATAAATGAAACGATTTTAGTCATATTAGTTGCAGTGAGACAAAGAGCCGTCATCCTTATTCAATAAGATCCTTGTATTCACTATCAACTATCCAAAAAAGGCAATCAAACGAACTATTTGAATAAAATTTTTATATATTTGAATATATAGTCAATTAATTTTGATCCAATAATGAGATTACTGCTTCTTTCTGACTGTGGCCAGGAAATGAAACAGTGTGCTATCGATTTTGTTGTACTGAGTTTCATCCAGGAGAGGAAGAGTAGAAATACACATATCAAAAAACAGTTTTGCATCATTCCAAGAGTTCAGGAACATGTACAGAGAATTGGAATACAGATCAATATAAACATCATTTCCGCCCTTTTTATTGTTCATGAAAGCCACACATTGCATGTTGTACCACCATAGAGCGAGACCTTCAGAGATGGTGGTCCAGACTGCTGTACACACTGGTACCTGTAATACCTAGTGGCACGTCCTCTTGCATTGATGCATGCCTGTATTTGTCGTGCCATACTCCCCACAAGTTCATCAAGGCACTGTTGTTCCAGATTGTCTCACTCCTCAATGGCGATTCGGCGTAGATCCCTCAGGTTGGTTGGTGGGTCACGTCGTCCATAACCAGTTCTTTTCAATCTATCCCAGGCATGTTTGATAGGGTTTGTGTCTGAGGAACATGCTGGCCACTCTAGTCGAGCGATGTCAATATCCTGAAGGAAGTCATTCACAAGAATTGCACGATGGTGGCGCGAATTGTCGTCCAGGAAGACGACTGCCTCACCAGTATGCTGCCGATATGGTTGCACTATCGGAGGATGGCATTCACGTATCGTACAAAAGTTATGGCGCCTACCATGACTACCAGCGGCGTACGTCGGCCTCACATAATGCCACCTCAAAACAGCAGGCAACCTCCACCTTGATGCGCTCGCTGGACAGTGTGTTTAAGGCGCTCAGCCTGACCGGATTGCCTCCTAACACGTCTCCGACGATTGTCTGGTTGAAGGCATATGCGCCGCTCATCGGTGAAGAGAACGTGGTGCCAATCCTGAGCGGTCCATTCGGCATGTTGATGGGCCCATCTGAACCGCGCTGCATAATGTTGTTGTTGCAACGATGGACCTCGCTGTGGACGTCGGGAGAGAAGTTGCGCATCATGCAGCCTATTGCGCACAGTTTGAGTCATAACACGACGTCCTGTGACTGCACGAAAAGCATTATTCAACATGGTGGCGTTGATGTCAGGGTTTCTCCGAGCCATAATCAGTAGGTAGCGGTCCTCCACTGCAGTAATAGCCATTGGGCAGCCTGAGCGAGGTATGTCATCGACAGTTCCTGTCTCCGTATATCTCCTGCATGTCCAAACAACATCGCTTTGGTTCACTCTGAGACGCCTGGACACGTCCATTGTTGAGAGCCCTTACTGGCACAAAATAACCATGCGGACGCAATCGAACCGCGGTATTGACCGTCTAGGCATGGTTGAAGTGCAGACAGCACAAGCCGAGTACCTCCTTCCTGGTGGAATGAGTGGAACTGATCGGCTGTTGGACTCCCTCTGTCTAATAGGCACTGTTCATGCATGGTTGTTTACACATTTGGGCGGTTTTAGTGACATCTCTGAACAGTCCACAGTCAACGTCCATCTTCAGGAGTTCTGGGAACCGGAGTGATGCAAAACTTTCTTTGATGTGTGTATGATACAAATTCGAGGGGAGGAGCTCTTATTTTAGCACATGTTGAGGATAAGATGTAACAATTCTATAACATATTTCCGAGCGTGAAGAAAGTGGACTGTCGAAATATATGCACGTTACAGCAAACGGCTTGGTTAATTGAATACGATCAGTAGGTACAGTGTAAGACGTTGTGGTCTCCTGACCTTCATTGCTTACATATTCCGTCCTCACAAACATATTCCGCACATCAAGACGCTTCATTCGAACCCAAACTCGATAAGATAAAGTCAATGTTGTATGAATTCATGTAAACGATATGCAAATAACTAGTAAATCGGAAGTGCGTACTGAGATTGAAATACTCGAGGCTGGTGTACACACACACATTCAAGACACGATGGTCGCAGGGGCTTTTAGTTCAGGAGAGGCAAACCACACGCCGGGGGGCCGTTCCCTTCAGAGGACGGTACAACCTATCTACGTTGGCTGGTGACTGCCTGTAGAGCAGACATCGTTTGCCTGAGTGAAAGGCAGAACGACCCGTGTTAGGCTTAAAAGAAAATTCCGCTACATTGTGTGGGAGCGCCCAGCCTACGCATTCTTTACAAATATAGCACGCAGTTTCAGAGGTTTTCACAGGGAGACAGCAAACGCCCAACGCCGATGCTACAGATTTCCAGATTGGTCGCCTTAAACGAAACGTCATTCTCGCGTTTTAGAAGAGCAATGCTGATTGGCAGACGATATTCCTGACGCCTTGAACTGAAGGAGTAATGGAAGAGACTGAAAGATATACCACTTTACATCTGGCGTGGAGAGGGGCCGTTCCGTTGTCGCTCTTGGAGCGAGAACACGTAACGAGAGCGTGTGTGCTCATACATGTACTCAAAGAGCGAGGAACAAGTCTCTCCTCAGTACTTCACTGAGTCCTTGCGATTAAGCGTTGTTCACTGTGTTGGCCTCCACACTTATTGTGCGGTGTGAACAGACAGAGCTATAGTTCAACGCCTGTGAGCAAATTTTTGAGTGGCATCGCAGTGGACTGGTTATCTGACCGGTGTACCCTGCCAATAGTTAGACTAGGGGCGAATAGGAGTACTTTACTTCATCAAGGCATAGGGAGAGTTTGATTGGGGAAGGTCAATCCAGATAGAACGAGAGTTATCTTATTTGTCAGCAGCGAGCGGCGCAGACAGCAGTCAACATCGCTTTGGTTCACTCTGAGACGCCTGGACACGTCCATTGTTGAGAGCCCTTACTGGCACAAAGTAACCATGCGGACGCAATCGAACCGCGGTAATGACCGTCTAGGCATGGTTGAAGTGCAGACAGCACGAGCCGAGTACCTCCTTCCTGGTGGAATGAGTGGAACTGATCGGCTGTTGGACTCCCTCTGTCTAATAGGCACTGCTCATGCATGGTTGTTTACACATTTGGGCGGTTTTAGTGACATCTCTGAACAGTCCACAGTCAACGTCCATCTTCAGGAGTTCTGGGAACCGGAGTGATGCAAAACTTTCTTTGATGTGTGTATGATACAAATTCGAGGGGAGGAGCTCTTATTTTAGCACATGTTGAGGATTGTGCGCTACAGCTCTTGCGAGCCCCATATTTCCTCCACAACAGTACACTTCACTGCATTTCACACGCGACAGCCTCGACCGTACCTAGCAAAATTCTAATGGATAATTATTCAAGTTGAGTAGGCGCGGCTCTCAGCCATTCTGCCAAGTCAATAACAATCTTAAACTTTGTATAGAAATTTCAAAAGCGAATCCTATCCTAAAGAGGTAACTTCACATTCCAAAAAGAACCCGGAAATAACTTGTTCAGTTCATAACTAAAAGTGCCATTGTGATTTCTCAGAATTTTTGCAAAATAAATAATTTTCGGTTGTTCATGTTTTTCTTACACTAACTAGCACTACTCCAGTACCCAAGTATCCCACTAGTTACGTAAGAAATTTTGTGAAGTTTTGTGTCATTTCCTTACAGCGGACCACTCAAATGGTTCAAACGGCTCTGAGCACTATGGGACTCAACTGCTGAGGTCATTAGTCCCCTAGAACTTAAAACTAGTTAAACCTAACTAACCTAAGGACATCACAAACATCCATGCCCGAGGCAGGATTCGAACCAGCAACCGTAGCGGTCTTGCGGTTCCAGACTGCAGCGCCTTTAACCGCACGGCCACTTCGGCCGGCGCGGACCACTCCAGAAGATGTTTATTGCTTAAAGTTTTTCAGGCATTTCTCTTTAGAACGTTAGGAGCGTCTGTCTTACTTCTGTAGAAGCGTGGGCGTGGAAATTGCATCTTGCAGGCGCCACAGGGTAAAGGGTACATCTCAAATTTATCCGTTGCGCAGAATGACAGAATAGCACCCACACGCTCACAACAGGAGCTTTTATCTCGCATCCTCATACATTTCTGGCTATTTTGCAAGGGAGACGTGTGTGACTGTTTTTCTTCCCTCCAAATTCCAAAACCTATTACGCAGTATAGACAGTACTTTGGCAGTTCCTATATAGTGTATACGTACGTGCATCTGCCGAATGAGCAGTTTCGTGAATGGAGCTACCCCTAGCGAAGTCGCCATCCATGTCATGTAAGTCCATCCTGAAGGAATTAGTTGTAACGTACAATTTTTGATTTCGTCGGAAAGTCAGTATTATTCCTAAGAGTGCTGGGAAGCTTTCCTGCTGGGCAATCTGCGTCTTGCCAATTGCAGTTTATGGGCATTGAATTTGTCATTAACCTATCTGAACATCACACATTATAGATGAAACGCAGAATCCATCCTATTGTGTGAAATATTTTCCAGTGCGAACTATATTTTGACGCGTCAGTGGGACACTGCCACGTGTTAGTAGTCAAAGCTTGCAAGTATATGGTTCAAATGGCTCTGAGCACTATGGGACTTAACTTCTGAGGTCATCAGTCCCCTAGAACGTAGAACTACTGAAACCTAACTAACCTAAGGACATTATCCACATCCATGCCCGAGGCAGGATTCGAACTGTCGACCGTAGCGGTCACGCGGTTCCAGACTTTAGGGCCTAGAACCGCAAGGCCACTCCGGCCGGCTGCTGGTATATCCTTTGCTTTTCTGGTAGAGCATCGTCAGAAATTTCTTGTTGAGGCCAAGTGTCAGGTGGTTTACTTCCTTATCTATATCTACTTGACTTCTCCGTAGTTCACAGTTAAGTGCTTGACAGAGGTGTCACCAAACAACTTTCAGATTACTTCTCTACCACTCCACTCTCGAACAGCGTGTGGGTAAAACGAACACTTCAGTCTTTCGGTGTGGGCTCTGGTTTCTCTCACTTTATTACGATCATAATTTATCCCTATGTAGATGAGCGTCAACAGAATATTTCCGCATTAATCTGCCACGAAAGCCCAACCACCGATACACAGAAGACTGTTTTCCAGTGATGTACCACGTGATACCAAATCTGATGAATGAGTTGTGGTGGGGCACTGTGATGGGGTGAGGCACTCTTGAATTTCTTATACTCGGCTACAAACAAACGTATTCCAGTGATCTGGATCGCTTCGTATCTAGTCCAGTATCACCATGGAATCACCATGCCATATTCCGTTTGCCATGACCAAATCCAGAAGACTGGCAGAAGTACCTGAGAAGTCACGAACCTAGTAAGGCAACTAATAACTCAAACCACGGAAGCGTCACCCTTTTGATAGCGGATACCTTGTTTTAACTGGCGAACAGACATAAAATGTGTTTTTAGCCTCAGTGGTTCTAATATACAGCACAGCTCCGTGTGCTCTTTTTGAGGTATTACTAAATATACGAAGTTATGAAGCTCCTAGCATTTGACTGTACAGTCGTATCCGTCTCGGTATTTTGAAGGTCTACAGATGAGCGAGTTGTGAAATCTAAATTTTACATCTGGAGACCAAGTCTGGAGGCCGAATATCTTCCCATTGTATCCCTCGACACCACGTATCCTGAAAAACAATCCTTCCTGCTATGGACATTGACCAAAAGATGCCAAGAGAATTGTAGAATATCGCTGGCATGTGCGGTAGTAATTGGCGTTTTGTGGCAGGTTCATTTTGTGGTTTATTAGCAATGAGACAGTGATCGAAGAAAAGTGAGTGATTCCGGACCACAGTCGAAGACATATTTGAATTCCTGTGCTTTTGTATCCTATACACCCCTAGATATACTAGAATTCGTAGCCCATTTTGGCATTAGAAGTTTTAATTGTTGGAAAAGACCTATGAGCTGATACAGTAAGGATATCAATTCAGTGCTGTCCACGCAACTGGGGGCAAAGTGGTCCATGAAAATACTTTGATCCATAAGCTTTGCTTCATTAGGATATGTGTCCGCAGCTCGTGGTCTTGCGGTAGCGTTCTCGCTTCCCGCGCACGGGGTCCGGGGTTTGATTCCCGGCGGGGCCACGGATTTTTTCTGCCTCGTGATGACTGGGTGTTGTGTGTCTTTCATCATCATTTCATCCCCATCGACACGCAAGTCGCCGAAGTGGCGTCAACTCGAAAGACTTGCACCAGGCGAACGGTCTACCCGACGGGAAATGCCACACGGCATTTCATTTCATTAGGATATGTGCCCCTACGTCTCTTGTAGCCAATTCGCGTAAGGTAGCAGAAACGAGAAATGGGCTGCATGTGAGGCAAAATGATAAACTTGTAAACCTGTAAATGATGACGTCACTAGTAATTTGCGAAATTGCATCTTCTTTCTTCTCCACGAAAAACCAGAAGAATCTCGTTAAATCTCTGTCCTTTCCGTGCGACAACAGTCGTAAAAATGCTTGAGTGCCATCTCCAACGTTTGTTTTCTGGAACATCCTGAAGCGAATTAATGTAGACAGTATTTCAGGCAACAGATTGCGTCCTGAGTATAAAGTGTCATCAAGTGACGGTAAATCGTTTTCCCGCGATTAAACATAAAAACAATTCTCCACTCTGTAATTCCTATTCTTTCTTCACTGTGTGATGAGAAAGGTAGAAGAGAGCATTTGCAGTTCCGTTTGTTGTGATGATTTTGACTTGTTCATTCTGAACGTAAGGCGACATTTGAGAGTGACACATATCATGAAACTGAGAGTTGTTAGAAAAATTGCTTTGTAACGATATGAAATGCTTCTTTGCGTTGCAAAATTTCGAAGAAGGGATCATTCCTTTCTTTCTTAGGAATGCTACTACTCTTCATCCATTCTCCATCTGGAAGGTATCATGGAATTCTTGCAAAATGGCGATATGTTCTGGTCAGATCGATCGGTCTTGTTGATATTTTATTCCCGTCAGTTCTACGTCCCAGAACTGGCGCATATACGTGACTAACAACGCAGACTCTTCGTTGAGATGTGCTTGGTTCACTGCAACATGCCTGACAGTAGCACCAGACCTGTCCACACAAAATCTATCCAAATTTCGAAGGAAAGAGAACTGCAGAATCGGTACGGCGTATTGGTGTGTCGCAATTTATTATTTTCCAGTGTTTATTTTCACCTATAAGAATCTCAGTATGGTACTGATTGTCGTCATTATTTGTATCAGCAGTTTGTAGGATCTGGATGGTAATATCTTGCGGGGCAACTGGAAGTGATAAGTATGTGTTCCTGCTTTCAGAAGCGGAGAATGTCAGCGTGTTATTTCTGCAATCTCCTGTAAGCTTGAAGTGAACAACTCTGCAGTCTGTGTACGTGGATTGTGGTGACGCAAATCCTGTAACAGCTAATGGTTGATGGGTGAGGACTCGTAATTGCAAGCTGTTAACTAGCTCTGTGATGATGAAGCTGCATTGGCTTCCAGCGTCCAGTAAACAGTGCATACGTTTCTTCAGGTCCGTCGGACCTGTGATGTAAATGGAAGCAACTTAAAAATACGTGAAGTGAGGCAGTTGAACACCTGTCCTTCCCACTGAGACTCGCTGTTTTTCATGGGAGACAGACACTTAATGGGACTCGTTGAATCTAGAACATGCACTTTATTTTTCTTGCCGCATTCCTCAGTATTCTTCCCCCTTTTACACACAAATAAACGAGGACGTGAGGCTTTCAACGTATCGATCGTATGTCTGATGCTCCATATCTTCGTACAATCTTTTGCCCGATGACGACATGAGTCACAAAACATACAATATTTAGCTTGTTTCCTTTTCGTCTTCTTGCCAGCCTTCTTTCCTCTCTACTTCCAAAAGAACAGACACCATTTTGATCCTGCAGCCATTAAGAATCAAGACACAGAGGAATTAATGACATTCAGTTGCAAGTGGATATTGATTTACATCAATGAGGAAAGATGAAAATTTGTGCTGGACTGGGATTCGAACCCAGTTCTCCTGCTGACTAGGCTGATGCACTGTCCACTACGCTCTCCAGACACAGTGATCATCCAACCTGCACGGACTGCTCTAGTACATCTCCCATTACGAGTCTTAAGGTGTGTCGCAAGAATCTTCATCGTCTTCAAGAACTGCAGCAGAGCATTTCGGATGAGAGTGCAGCAATTCCAGCAGTCCAGCTTCGATCTGCCTTCAGCAGATTACTGACCAGGCCCAAAAGTGCCAAGAGATGAATTTGTGGCCACTTTCAACATCTGCTATAGTGATGTTGATACTGTATTTCCTTTCCTCTGCTGTGTTTCTTTGTACCCTGGGACTCTGTTCTTCCGGCCACTTTTATACGCCCCACCATGAATATGTGATGTCTGTTCTTTCGGACATGTCCAAAAGAACAGACACCATTTTGACCCAGTCCCCATTATGAATCAAGATACAAAAAAATTAATGGCATTTAGGTGCTAAGTGGCGTTGATTTTCTTCTTTTGTTCCACTCTCATGCAGTGTGGCAACTGTGGCCCTGTCTGAAATATTACTACCTCTTATTTTGTGGGTGACTGTGGCTCCCCTCACTTCATCATTTAAAAATTTCATTACTTTCATTACGTCATTTTCAGTGACTTTTTCTCTTCTAGTGCAAATAATTCAGCATTGAACTACGTCTTCAGGAAAAGCATACAGAATTATACGTGCCAGCATACACGACCATAATAGTCCACTTCTTTCTCTAGGGCTTATAAGACTTGTATGCGTTTGATAGACTCAATATACGAAGCATTGAGAATGACTATTGAGGCATGTGGCATCGGTTCCAAAGTTTCAGGATAATCGAGATGAGCCTGAATTATATGGTTATTGTCTCTATAGCGAGAAACCAAGATTCTTTATAAGTCCTCATACGAATCAGCAGTAAGTGCAATGCCTTCAACCAGGTTCTTCTCGCATTCGGAAGGACGACGGTTCAATCCCGCGTCCGGCCACCCTGATTTAGGTTTTCCATGATTTCCCTAAATCGCTTCAGGCAAATGCCTTTTAAAGGGCATGGTCGACTTCCTTCCCCATCCTTCCCTAATCCGATGACACCGATGACCACGCAGTGTGGTCTCCTCCCCCAAAAACAACCCAAGCCAGCCCTGCTTCTTTCGCTGTTACTGATCTTCCAAGTACTGTCTGAGGAAGAGGTGCTTGTCTATAGCACAGACTGAAGGATTTCTGTCTGCAGAGGACTGAAACTGCTCCGAGAGTCGAGACCACTTCCCTTTTTCTCTTGAGAATACCTCTAATCTGATGGCTGGAAGTTTGACGGTATCTGCCACAGGTGCAGGAGCTGCTGTCAAAATTGAAGCTGTTGTACCCGGCAGCTGTTGTACACACCGATGAGGACAAATTATCAGCAGTCCTTCTTGTTGCCTTCAAAATTACCTGCTTGGAGATATAGACATAATCTTCGCACTTCATGACGCCAGCGCCACAATCCGTGTTGGAAAAAAACGGTCTAACGTCTCTTATACCCTCGTTCGAAAGTAAGTAATTTATTAACTGTATCTTTGCTTGTGCCTGAGTTGCTGAACTGAATTGTGTTACCAGTGTTTCAGTTCTTCGTCCCCCTTTCAAATTGCGCAGGCGTAACTTTGTATCCGTCACAGTTATGGTATCTTGAACTGCCGTTGCACGTGAACAACCGAAGAATGTCGTATAAAGAACTGTCAGTAGATGGCGCTCTCTCAGATTACTGCTACTTGGGATCAAAGACTGTTGTAATATAAACAAACAACACAAGGCGTTGCTTGCTGTTAAACATTTTATAATCTCAAAGCGTCAGGTCCGGATCTGGGTTGGGATGGGAGGCGCGGAGTGGGGGTGGGCGGCGGGGGGGGGGGGGGGGGCAAAACGGACTATCTGCCCCGCCCTCATATTCTTGAAGAAAAAAAACTTTGTTTCAAAAAACACCTAGCGTCCAGAGCACGTTGGCCTATTGATTGTTCATATGATTTTGAAACACATCCCTATTGGTTTCTGAACATTTTTAACACATTTTACGTTGGTTTCTGAACGAATCAGAAGTTGATTATTGAATGCGTGCATAGTGTACGTGATGTCTCTTCCAGGAGAATCTCCGTCGCATCTAGAAATAGAAACTTTCCCCCAGACAAAAGAGGACGGGGCTATATGAGCTGAGCTGAATAAAGCCGAACGGGTGAATGCCATTCGCTGTTTGTTTATGTGGCTGGGTGTGCGAATGGTAGGCGTGGTTGTAATTATTAGCGAAATCCACAGATTCAGACTATCAGACTGGAAATAAACGACTAACAGAAATAGCAGATAAAAAAGATTACATATTATCTTCTTGGTATATCCAAGAAAATGAAATTTTGACAGAAAATTTTTGCCAGATCGCTGCACTACTAAGGCCCAGTTGTACAGTTTCCGGTTAGCAGTCGTCTAATTCCATGCTCGGAACAGCGCGAAAACGCGTTGTGCGAACACATTATAACACCTAACAGAGAACAAACGCGAGATAACTAAACCGGTGGTTCTGGCAGGGTTAGTGAAGTTAACCGGAGAATAAGTTTTGACAATGGCAGGAATAGTTACAGAATTAGTGACGACAAGATTGTTTGTTAGAATGACGAAGGAGAAGAAACAAAGACATCACACAAATTATATGGAAGGCTATGATGATTCCAAATTTAGATAAAAATTTCGTACTGCTACTACTTTTCGATCTCATACTTGAGAAACTGGTGCACATGAATGAAATGTAAAACTCTTGCCGAACATAAAACTTTTTGGTTGTAGTAGGCCGAATAGGCATTTGATATTGGTGCTTCGTGAATTATATTCTGTCGTGTTATTTATGTAAATGAGGTAGATAATGGCTCTGAGCACTATGGGACTCAACTGCTGTGGTCATTAGTCCCCTAGAACTTAGAACTACTTAAACCTAACTAACCTAAGGACATCACACACATCCATGCCCGAGGCAGGATTCGAACCTGCGACCGTAGCAGTCGCACGGTTCCGGACTGCGCGCCTAGAACCGCGAGACCACCGCGGCCGGCGAGGTAGATAAAAATGACCATTTATGTCAAAACAGTCTCGCTAACTTGGCATGTGTTACAATTGCTGCTATATTAGAAAGGTCTGTTTCATTTTATCTAACAGACAGTGACAATTTAGACGTAATCAACTCGAGAAACCACACCAGTATTGGGTACTATCATATTAACAGCTTTTTCAGTATTAGACAACGACATTTTGATTTTTCACGTAGCACAACGATTGAAGATCTTTGATGAGATAATAGATACTTTTGCAGAAAGAAAAGCACGCCGTGTAAAGCTGTAGCAAGATTAGAGAGAGAGAAAAAAAGCTGGTATCAAAAGACTGAAGAAATGTGTACTGTCTTGCTTGTCTCCTGACTTGCTTTTATGTTTCCTATATTTAATTTTATGTTACACAAAGGAGAGTTCTTATTCTTCTGGTCACAAATAGTTAGACTCAGTATTAATTGCGAGTTTTTTTTAAGGGGTAGGATGTCAAACCGGCCGACTGGGAGCAGGAGAGGCACCACAGAACATTTTAATTTCCATTGTCCTAAATATAGGCTTGGTGGTCTCCATTGCAAAATATATATGTTTGAATTCCACAGAGCGACATACAGCGCCGTGCAACGGAAAAAAGCTGTATGAAGAGGTTTGGTACTGCACTTCGGCACACTTACGGCTAAATAACACGTCTTACACTTCCTCGAACATATATGTTTTATATATGAAACTCTTCAGAAAGACGTGCGCTACAACATGAACATATTTTTGAAAAATCGACTTCTTTTTAACGCTTTTGACGTCTTAAACACTCGTGGGTGATTGGGGGGGGGGGGGGGGGGGAGTGTGGAGGAGAGGGCAGAGGGCCACTTTCAAGTTTTTGCCCTGGTTCGGGAATATTGTGGATCTGTGACTGTGCTCTGCTTGTTTATGAACTTCACAGTACTTACAGAGTTTATTTAATATGCATTTTCCAGAACAGAAAAGCGTACTGCTTAACTGCTGCAACGAGGTTATGTGACTGCAGACTGCATTGCTACATGCTGTCTCCGCTCTTACCTCGATTCGAGGATGTGAAACAAGTGGACACGGTGTCTCTTCCTGCTGCTGTACTTCCACTGCACCATGTTGGAGCTTCCCGAGTTACAGCTCGATTTTATACCCCGTGTATTAATTAACAAGACACCACGTATAGTTTCTTTATTCTTACGTGTACAGTCAAAGATACTACATTACGGGATTAATATCAAATACAGTATTTATTTACAATCCTCAACAACATGTAGGCCCTTTCAAAGCCTAGTGACTTTGGTGGCGACTGAACAAATGAGAACGAAATTTGAGTCTTGGACTTGCTCGTATTGAGTGCAGCCAGAGACTCTATTACTTTGTCGCAGGGTGATGTATTTCGCGGTGTCCCTATAGGATGTGGCTGAGAAAATTTAGCAGAGGGTGCCCCGGCATGACATCACACAAATTATATGGAAAGCTATGATGATTCCAAATTTAGATAAAAATTTCGTACTGCTACTACTTTTCGATCTCATACTAATCGATCTCGGACTAAAACAAGAGTAACCATGTTAGAAGCCATTAACGCAATTTATATAGGGTTTTTCATATGCTGAGGGTAACTTTTATTTGGTTACTTCTCCAGAAGCTCATTAGTTTTAAGGCCACATGCCATGTGCTGCCTTTAGTATCACATGAACCTCTCTTTGTATATTAGCCTGAAATTATTTTCGGCACCTAGACAACAACAATGACAATTCTGATTGGTCTGTCTCTTATGTAGTTGAATTTGATCTAAAGAGTGAAGCATCCGTCCACGCTGGACGGATCGCACCCAGTGTTTATACCTAATGAGGGGGGATGGACTGTGGGGTACGGTGATGCAGTGTCACGTTTAGCCGTAATCTTCCGCCTGTGTGGAGCTTCGCAGTCGACCGAGGGTTACCGCCGACTAGACCTTGAACTCTTGGCTGCAAGTTCCTAGTGCATATTTCAGTGATGATTGACTGGAATTTTATCTGCGCAACTGGATTATGTTGATACGGTGAGTCTTAATTTATTAAACCTGGACCAATTGTTTTGATTCGTTGAAGACCCATTCTATTGTAATGCCCCAGGTCGCACTTTGGCGGACTAAAACAAGAGTAACCATGTTAGAAGCCATTAACGCATTTTATATAGGGTTTTTCATAAGTTGAGGGTAACTTTTATTTGGTTACTTCTCCAGAAGCTCATTAGTTTTAAGGCCACATGCCATGTGCTGCCTTTAGTATCACATTAACCTCTCTTTGTATATTAGCCTGAAATTATTTTCGGCATGTATTTCATTTTCACGGCCTGTTTATTGGATGTATTCTTTTTCATTTACAGTTATGTTGTTCTGCAAAGAAGTGATAGAAGAAACAGTTAAAGTAATTACCTTCTTCCTTAAGTGAACTGTTAAATTTCGTCTCTGGATGTTTGTGTTTAGGTTAACCTTCATGTTATTATATAAATGCGTTCTAATCGTACAAAAAACTTCTTTTCAATTCCCCTCCCCAGGAAGCATAACTGTCTTTTGGTAAAGGAGGTAGAACACAGTCCATTCATATTTCTGCAAACACCATTTCAAACCAAACCAAAGGATGATTATTTCAGAATCTTCATAGGAACTCCTTAGGATGATCCGCAGACATCACAGTGAACGTTTAAAAGGTAATGCCGACCCTAAAATAATAAAATCTGCTTACGAAATAATGTAATTACAGATTAGACGAAACTCGCTGTGAATGGCGAGTCATGTGCTGTGACAGATTTCAAAAGATAAGCTGGATAAAACAGCCAAGCAAATTAATGTTTACGAGATGCATGTGAAGGCAGATGTATAATATTTCTATGCATGATTGATTTATTACAAACGAAACAATGATTATTAAAACACTCAACATTTAAGCTGCGAATTCTGAAAACAGTATCACATTATTTGGATGAATTATTGTTGCTGAACGTACTTACTGTGACATACATTTACTGATTGGAATCATTTCTCACAACAACATAAAAAAATTGAATTTTTCTGTTTGTATTTACCTGGTTTTGCTAGTGATGAGCATCGGGGTTCATGCTGGGTCTTCAGAGCACTGGCCCACACAGTCAACAAGTAAATTTATAGTATATTAGCGGTGACCAATTATATATTCTTGAGTAAAAGAATTTTTTGTTATAATGTTTGATTAAAATTAGAATAATATGTAAACTGGCGCCTACGGCAATATAAGTTAGGACAGTGATGGGCACCTAGACAACAACAATGACAATTCTGATTGGTCTGTCTCTTATGTAGTTGAATTTGATCTAAAGAGTGAAGCATATCGAGTTTGCAATTTATCTCATATGTGATCCAAAATGAAAAACCTAAAAATAACTATGCAGAATATTTCAGAGGAAATAGTAAATATTTTGGGAGGAGATAGTAGAGACTAATTCCGTTTTGTCCAGTTTCATTCCCCCTCTTTTAATTGCGTCTAATACTTTATCTAACAACATACAGTGATCTTCCCAAGTGGGAGTTGAGATTAATACATCGTCCACATAAACAGTAATTATACTAAGCAGTAGGTCTCCTAGAACCTGGGACATTCCCTAACAAATGCACAAACGCTAATGTTTAAGTCAAAGGGCACAACCTTATATTGATAACATCTCTCAAACAGGAAATCTGTGTACTTTCGAGATTCTTTTGCCAAAGGCAGGTTCCAGTAACCACACGTTACATACATTGACGTAAAAAATTTTGCACCTTTAAATTTTTGTAGTAATTCTTCTATGTTCTCCGGCCTATCACTTTCTGGAAATATAATTTTATTTAACGCTCGGGCGTCCAAAACAAGCCTAATCGAACCATCCTCCTTAGGTACTACAACCAATGGGTTATCATATACACTAATTGCCCTCTCTATAATTCCCCATTCGAGAATTTTCTGAATCATATCTCTAACTGCTTCTTTATATACTTCCGGAACAGTAAAGGGCTTTCAGAAAAAAATGTGCGTCCTCTTTTACAGTCCAATAGCACTCATAATTCCTAATTAGGCCCTGTTGGTCTGAAAACACTTCATAATGATTGTTTAAAATTTGTCTCAAATCATCCTTTTGTACGTCAGTCAGTTCCGTTAATTCTTGTAATTTTTCGTCGATCCTAATCCTGACATTTTCTGTCTCAGAAGGATCCACTTCCTTCTTTTCGCCATATTCATTATAGCCTTTGATCAATGTAGCCGCCTTGCAGTATCGTATTGGAACGTCATTTTGTTCTTCGTTTACACTTAAAGCTATGGGTAATAGGACTTCTTGTTTAACTACTTTTTTAGTTTTTCCAGTACCTACAATAATGTTTAAACCACTCACTGCCATTACAACTATTTGTTTATTCTTTGGTAGAGTATTTACAAAATTCTGTGATACAGCACACACTTCCGAACCGGTATCAATTAGACCAGGAACATTTTCTCCAAACACTGTCACCTCAGTTATAGGTTGTCCAATACATTCTCTTCTGACTACAGACTCACGTTCGCCCAGTAAACCTCGCACTACTTCACGCCTATCAAAACCTACTCCTTCTGTGGAAAGTACACATACCTTAACTGGGTCCTCTTTCACTTCGTTAGCAGTGGCAGCTTTAACTATCCTGTCCACTATTGATCAATCAAAATATTTATCTAGCTTCTCACCCTCTTTAATAACCTCAAATTCCGCAACCCTCTCCAAGATGTTGCCAGAATTTTCAAAATTATTTACTCCTTCCTCTTCTTCTGACCCCTCTTCCTCACTATTGGAAATTACTTCATTCAACCTATATACCACCTCCTCTACACTATTATACTCTTCCTTGGGTACCTTCCCAACTGTTTTCCCAATAATAATGATACTTCACCCGTCTTTGGTAGGCCTCTCATTTGTTTTGCAGTGCTGATTCAACCCCACCCCATGATCTGAGTGTTCACTTTCTGTATTTAGTTCCTTCTTAATATGGTTCCTGCGATCCTTGTTTGAGCTTAACCTTTCACAAAAAACTCTACCCTTCTATTTTCTATTATGCTACCTCCATGCTATTTAGTAGGTGCCTTCTTAATAAAGGGCGTCACTAGCGGGTTTAACTTACGTGATTTCAATCTGCAAACGCTAGTGTCATTACAGACTGCTAACAGTTTTCCTCCTGTGTGACGTCATTGCCTCTGACGTTTCTGCCACCTGTCGGTCCGCACCTACCCGTTACGTCATCAGACTGCAGCTGATGGCTATCAAAGTATTGTACTCGGTCGTTGAACGTATTTCCAACATAGGATCCTCTCTCCCGGTACCTTTCTCTGTAAGTGTTACCTCTTTGTTCGCCTATTCTGTTTACAATGACTTCTGCTCTGTTGCCATTTGACCTAACAGGAGGCCTATACTCTCCTCTGTCATTTTCCTCTTCCTTTAAGATGTTTTCTGCTCGCTCAGGATAATGAATAAACCAGTCAATGTCATCCCTAGGTGCCGAAATGATCTTACTTCGCCAGCTCAATTGCAATTTTTTTTCAATACCCATGATTATCTGTTCTGTCTCTGCTTTTGCATTTATAGAAGAAAAGGCAGTCACCCACTTTTGTAGGAATCCTTTAATGTTCTCTCTCTTGGAATCACATTTTCACCCGACCAACATTTATTCAACACTTCCATTTGCTTCCTCTTTTCCCAATATTCTTCAAAAATGCCTGTTTTAACTCTACTAATTTATCGTATTTATCTGAAGCCAAATTCCCCCAGATTCTAGCTTATCCCATTAGATTAGAGGTGATGAATCCAATCTTTTGCTTGTCATTCCACACTTTGGGTAACACATCTTCAAAATCAGTCCAAAACTCTTTAGGGTGAACATTCTTATTTGGATCAAATTTCAAGAATTGGCGATGTGTTACTTAAGCAATTTCAGATGATTCTACTACCCCATTAGTTACTACACAGCCACTATGGTTGTTAACATTATGCTCTACTCTGGTTAGTCTACCCTCATGCTCACACAACTGTTCATTCATACTGGTACCAAATTGCTGGATATTAGTTTCCATGTTAGTAATTTTATTAGCCTCTTGCATACCAATCTTTGCACACATATCTTTTCCTTCTTTGATTTTACTTGCTAATACTGTGTGACTTTCCTCACAGTGTTTTTCTACATTATGAACCTGTTCAGTAACTTTGTCTAATTCTAAATCTAATTGTTGCTTTGACTGTTGGTTGTCTTCAGCAACTTGCTCAATCTGTGTAGTTAGTTCACTTTCCACTGTCACAACAGCAGTATTACATTCCTGTCTGACCTGATTAATGTCACTTTTAACATTATTGCTGAACAAAGTCATACCATTTTTCCAAGTATCCCTCAAATTCGAAATTTTATCTTCCATTTTGGATTCCATCACAGTTGACAAATTATCGAACCCTTGATTAACCTCCTGCATTAACCCATCTACTTCAGTGTGTAACTCATTTATTTCCAGACCTAATTTATTCATTTTAGTATTAAGGTTATTACCCATTTTATTAATTTTGGTGTCAATATCAGAACTTAATGACGATTTTATATCTCAATCCATCTCCTTCATATGTTTGAGAATATTTACAAACATATCTGATACACTCTCTTTTGGTACACAAGCCACTGACCTTGGTTCCAGTTTCATTTCTTTAACCATAACAAGTAGATATAGGACACTGGGTTCTGGTGCATTTTGTTCACTAGCAGTCCCACAATTAACGTACAGTGAATCTGGCAAACTATTACTAACATTTGCTTGTGACACATTAAAATTGAAATTACCAATCATGGAATCATTCTTATCTTTTACATTCTCCAAATCTACTCCCAGTCTCTCTTTTACTATCGCCTGATTATTTTCAGCCATTCTACCAAGTGTTTTGGCACACACATACAAAACTCTAAGTAGAACACTACTTATCTTTTTCCTCGTCCGGATGACTGCACGGCGAGGTGACACTGCGGGCCCGTTCTCAAGGCCCTGCTTCCGCCGATCCAGTTTACTGGCCAGCACTCCCTACACAGCTGCCAACTGCTCCGTCCACCGGTTTGCTGCTGTAGCGTGGCGCCTGTCGATCTTCAGCTGTCGGCATGTAGTCTGCTGCTGCGGATCGTTAGTTGTTCTCGCTGCCTTGTACACTTCACTAGTAACTTCGCACTCGAGTTCTTTGCTGCTGTGCTCCAACTACCATGCATTAGCACACTTGTCGATTGTCTCACAATAGTTCCTTTATCACTCGCGTGCGAATACCTTATGAGTACATTTAAACAATGCTGCTTTTTTATAAAGTTCCTACCCACCCAAACTTTACTATAGTCTTCCCCGGAAACCGATGCACCAATTGCGGCGTGGCGGGGTTTGAATATTCCGTGTGCTGTGTAGGCTGCAAATTAGAAATTCACCTACCTGAGAACAGAGTCTGCTCGATGTCCCTTCACTCAGCAACGTTGATACTTACAAGATGATGGAAAAGCAGCGTTGATAAAAAACACCATCTCATATCTACAATTACTGAGGCCGCGCAACTCTAGAAATGAAATAAAGTTATGTAGAAAATACTGTCAAAAAAAAAAAAAAATTATCGGGCGGTAGGATAATGGATTGGCTTCTGGAAAATAAGAAAATAATGTCCAAAACTTCCACACAAAAATGTTTATTTGTTCTCATAAACAAAGAAACGGTACTATTCAGTCCACATTTAAACTATTGGTTATTTTCGTCAAGTTCACAATTCATACAGTCATTTCCCACGCATAGCAGACAGAAATCTGTCCAAATCCGACCCATGTTAAACAACTTTTCCATAGTGAGATTTTCACTCTGCAGCGGAGTGTGCGCTGATATGAAACTTCCTGGCAGATTAAAACTGTGTGCCCGACCGAGACTCGAACTCGGGACCTTTGCCTTTCGCGGGCAAGCGCTCTACCAACTGAGCCACCGAAGCACGACTCACGCCCGGTCCTCACAGCTTCACTTCTGCCAGTATCTCGTCTCCTACCTTCCAAACTTTACAGAAGCTCTCCTGCGAACCATGCAGAACTAGCACTCCTGAAAGAAAGGATATAGCGGAGACATGGCTTAGCCACAGCCTGGGGGATGTTTCCAGAATGAGATTTTCACTCTGCAGCGGAGTGTGCGCTGATATGAAACTTCCTGGCAGATTAAAACTGTGTGCCCGACCGAGACTCGAACTCGGGACCTTTGCCTTTCGCGGGCAAGCGCTCTACCAACTGAGCCACCGAAGCACGACTCACGCCCGGTCCTCACAGCTTCACTTCTGCCAGTATCTCGTCTCCTACCTTCCAAACTTTACAGAAGCTCTCCTGCGAACCATGCAGAACTAGCACTCCTGAAAGAAAGGATATAGCGGAGACATGGCTTAGCCACAGCCTGGGGGATGTGCTAGTTCTGCATGGTTCGCAGGAGAGCTTCTGTAAAGTTTGGAAGGTAGGAGACGAGATACTGGCAGAAGTGAAGCTGTGAGGACCGGGCCTGAGTCGTGCTTCGGTGGCTCAGTTGGTAGAGCGCTTGCCCGCGAAAGGCAAAGGTCCCGAGTTCGAGTCTCGGTCGGGCACACAGTTTTAATCTGCCAGGAAGTTTCAACTTTTCCATAGTCATTAATTCCACCACTAACATGAGTTATGATATTCGATGCTTCTGGTGGATTTCAAAAAAGAAATTGCTCGGCAAAAATGCTCAGAGGTTGAATACTGAAGCATGCCACGCAGATACAACGAAGTCCAAATTTTCACACGTGAATATCATCCTAACAATACAGTTCTAAAACTTCCAAACTTCATAAAACTGTCCATAACTACATCAGCGTTAGTCACGACACATATCAAACGCGAGGAACTCAATAATCGTTCAATTTACACATTATTTCGACTCGCACAAGTAACATGACCGTCCGCATTCAAAGCTGGCGAGAGACTCACTTCTTGTGACCTAACTCCCAATATAACTATCAGGTAACGAGCGGGAACCATCTCAATTCTGATTGGCTAACCATACTCGCTGCCAGTCAGAATGCTCGCTCATGATCATACTCGCGCCAAAACTGGCCTGCACCAATCCTTACATACAGACGCACCTATGTCATTCTCATCTACAAATATTAAAGTAATGTTTAATAAACGAAAATGGAAAGGCAATAAATCTGGAAACATCCTTTAGATACAGATAATACTCCAGCTGACTTTCTTGCTGCTCTGTTACAATAGCAATCACACCTAGACATACGTCATCAGCAAAGTGGGTAAATTCTCTATGAACATTTTCCCACGACAGGCTTGCGTAACACTTGCAGGTTATTTAAGATGGTATATAATGCAACATTAAATTTGACGAATGTCGCACGTACACACTCTGATTCACTCACATATACCCCCACAACAATCTTAGACACTAATAATAAATTTGTCTGATTTTTATACTACGAAAACGAAAAATAATTAAAATTTTAATATGAAAATCTCAATTAATTAATTCCGCACCCTGCGAGTTCTGTCTGTGGTTTTAAATAATACCAAAGGATAAATTATTATATTTCCTAACTGAATTTAGTTTCCTAAGTGTCAGTTTTTGTCTTTTTCATCAATTTTTTTATCTCTGAAACTATGATAGCTATAAAGCTGAAATTTGAATATAATTTTTTCCTGAATGTCAGAAGGTAGTGTACCGATTTTGAAAATGATTGAATAATACTTAATATCATTTATTTAGGTTCTTACAGGTTTTGAATGTACGCATATAGTGAAATGAAATGATCGTATGGCGTTGTTAGCCTGGAGGCCCCATTCGGGGGAGGTCGGCCGCAGTATTGCAAGTCCTTTGTAGGTGACGCCACATCGGAGACATTGGATAGCTTTCCCATGGCAGGTAGTGACAGATGCGCGCGTGTCTCCCGGTTAGGCCCGAAGTTACATGCAGCTAGCTATCCTAAAACAAACGTTCGCTCGGAACAAACTTGCGACGCAATACTCGAATGTCCGACACGGATTTGTTTCCACTTCCGCCCTCAACATGTCATTGCGTAAAGCTGTTGGTCTTTCTGATCGATACGAATCCGAAAGATCAAAATTATCGGATTTGAACTTAGAAAAACACCAGTTTTCCATTTAAAATCGTCTTATGCACATGGATAAATATCACAAGTGTTATTACTAGCAACTGTTACTCTACTTCCTTTGCGAAACTCAAAAAGCATACGATGCTGGATATGTACCTCTTCTGGTATTTGGCTGGCCATTTCACCATCAATGGCAAGGAAATTAAGATTTAATTATTTACGAGTAAACAAGTCACTCTAACATTAAAATGCCTTTCGCACGAATTTGAAGCACACAGTGAGCTGATAAATAACAAACTAATATCGACATGCACAGAAACGGCGTTATTTTCAGGTCTACCTCACAATATGGGGAAAATTCACCTGGCCTTCCACGAGACGTGTGGTAGTAATCGAAGGTACCATGACAGCTGTGGGCATTATCTCGGACCATCCGCATCCCTTCATGCTTGATGCCTTCGCCAGTGTCGATGGCTTCTTCCAGCACGATGACTGTCCATATCACAAAGCTAGAAACGTGATATAGTGGTTTGAGGAGTTGATAGTAAGCTCCTGCTGATGTTTTGCGTTCGAAATTCGCCAAAGGAGAATCCGATGGGTCACATATGGGACGCAGTCGGGCACCAGCTCCACGTCCACAACTCAGCTTCACGTAATGTATGTTCCACAAGCCAGCTTCACGTAATGTACGGGAACTACATGAACTGCTCATAGGCATCTGGTGCCACATGCTAACAGAAATCTACAAAGGACTTGTTGAATTCATGCCACAGGGAATATCTGCTGTACTGCGTTCCAAAGGTGGATCAACAGGCTGTCTTCATCTTCATGAGTACTCTACATTTCGCACGTAAGTGCTTGGAAGAGGGCTATTACGCAGATGATCGTGCTGTTTTGGCTCTTCAGTTTATAACGGCTAATTCACCACGTGAGGATTGTAATCTGCTTTGTCGGTAGCGAAAACGTTGGTCCTACTTCTATCATTGTTGAAACTAGCATTACGCTGTAAGTAAGTCTCGAATCAAAGGATGCCCTTCTGGAATTTTGAAATAACTTTCGGTTGGAAGAACATTATTCCTACTTCTAGAAGGAATCTATCCTTATTCATCTCTTGAAACTAGCGAACGATCCCACATTCTTAGTTAGTTTTCGCCTTATCGCTGCGTGGGAAAGTCTCTTGTGAAGATAGTCAGTAGATATCTTGTGTGAATCCTGGAGAGAAAGCATCTCTTTGAGTAGTTACTGTATTTTTTGACATAGAGAGGGCTTATGACACTGACTAGAGGTTCAATATCTAATGTCAGCTCTACAACTGGGGATTCCATGGGCGACACTCTATTGTACTGCGCTCCTTCTCGGCACTGTCAATCTGGGAGCCATCTGCAGTTTATGATAACTGAAGAAAACTTCAAAAGCCAAGATCGCTAAAAAAACATTGTTTCGAGAGAGCTAAGCTGGGAACATAGATAAGATCCGATGGATAAGATCTGATGGAGATAGCATGAATCTGTCAGGGAATCAAGTCGTGGGCCACGAAACTCTTCTGTCCCTGACGTTTCGTCCAGAACTGTGCTGGACATCTTCATAGGCGTTGCTCCTCCGTTGAGTCTTGTCGACTGACGGGTCAGACGTCTACAAGCGACATATATACTGTAGACAAAGGGGCGAAGCCGGAGTTACACGTCATAAGCAGAGATGATCCTTTTCAAATATAAAACTTAACTGTCGACCGTCGTCTTATCAAACATAGAAAACTTCTTTAGGAATTCTGCAGAGCTACTGTCCATATGTCGGTAAGTTTCATGATCTCTTCTTTCATATTCAAATCTTATGTTTGTATATTTCAAAGCCTTCTCTACATAGCCATGAATAATAATTCGTCTTCTTAGATAAAGGTAGTGAAGGGAGACGAAAATTTAATAGTCATGGGTAACTGGAATTCGAGAGTAGGAAAAGGGAGAGAAGGAAACATAGTAGGTGAATATGGGTTAGGGCTAAGAAATGAAAGAGGAAGCCGCCTGGTAGAGTTCTGTACAGAGCATAACTTAATCATTGCTAACACTTGGTTCAAGAATCATGAAAGAAGGTTGTATACATGGAAGAATCCTGGAGATACTAGAAGGTATCAGATAGATTATATAATGGTAAGACAGAGATTAAGAACCAGGTTTTAAATTGTAAGACATTTCCAGGGGCAGATGTGGACTCTGACCACAATCTATTGGTAATGAACTGTAGATTAAAACTGAAGAAACTGCAAAAAGGTGGGAATTTAACGAGATGGGACCTGGATAAATTCAAAGATCCAGAGGTTGTACAGAGTTTCAGGGAGAGCATAAGGGAAAAATTGACAGGAATGGGGGAAAGAAGTACAGTAGAAGAAGAATGGGTAGCTCTGAGGGATGAAGTACTGAAGGCAGCAGAGGATCAAGTAGGTAAAAAGACGAGGGCTAGTAGAACTCCTTGGGTAACAGAAGAAATATTGAACTTAATTGACGAAAGGAGAAAATATAAAAATGCAGTAAATGAAGCAGTCAAAAAGGAAAACAGACGTCTCAAAAATGAGATCGACAGGAAGTGCAAAATGGCTAAGGAGGCATGGCTAGAGGACAAATGTAAGGAGGTAGAGGCTTATCTCACTAGGGGTAAGATAGATACTGCCTGCAGGAAAATTAAAGAGATTTTTGGAGAAAAGAGAACCACTTGTATGAATATCAAGAGCTCAGATGGAAACACAGTTCTAAGCAAAGAAGGGAAAGCAGAAAGGTGGAAGGAGTATATAGAGGGTCTATACAAGGGCAATGTACTTGAGGACAATATTATGGAAATGGAAGAGGATGTAGATGAAGATGAAATGGGAGATACGATACTGCGTGAAGAGTTTGACAGAGCACTGAAAGACCTGGGTCGAAACAAGGCCCCGGGAGTAGACAACATTCCATTAGAACTACTGAGGGCATTGGGAGAGCCAGTCGTGACAAAACTTTACCATCTGGTGAGCAAGATGTATGAGACAGGCGAAATACCCTCAGACTTCAAGAAGAATATAATAATTCCAATCCCAAAGTAAGCAGGTGTTGACAGATGTGAAAAATACCGAACTATCAGTTTAATAAGTCACAGCTGCAAAATACTAACGCGAATTCTTTACAGACGAGCGGAAAAACTAGTAGAAGCCGACCTCGGGGAAGATCAGTTTGGATTCCGTAGAAATATTGGAATACGTGAGGCAATACTGATCTTACGACTTATCTTAGAAGCTAGATTAAGGAAAGGCAAACCTACGTTTCTAGCATTTGTAGACTTAGAGAAAGCTTTTGACATTGTTAACTGGAATACTCTCTTTCAAATTCTAAAAGTGGCAGGGGTAAAATACAGGGAGCGAAAGGCTATTTACAATTTATACAGAAACTAGATGGCAGTTATAAGAGTGGAGGGGCATGAAAGGGAAGCAGTGGTTGGAAAGGGAGTGAGACAGGGTTGTAGTCTCTCCCCGATGTTATTCAATCTGTATATTGAGCAAGCAGTAAAGGAAACAAAAGAAAAATTCGGAGTAGGTATTAAAATCCACGGAGAAGAAATAAAAACTTTGAGGTTCGCCGATGACATTGTAATTCTATCAGACACAGCAAAGGACTTGGAAGAGCGGTTGAACGGAATGGACAGTGTCTTTAAAGGAGGATATAAGATGAACATCAACAAAATCAAAACGAAGATAATGGAATGTAGTCGAATTAAGTCGGGTGATGCTGAGGGAATTAGATTAGGAAATGAGGCACTTTAAGGTAGTAAAGGAGTTTTGCTATTTGGGGAGCAAAATAACTGATGATGGTCGAAGTAGAGATGATATAAAATGTAGACTGGCAGTGGCAAGATAAGCGTTTCTGAAGAAGAGAAATGTGTTAACATCGAGTATTGATTTAAGTGTCAGGAAGTCGTTTCTGAAAGTATTTGTATGGAGTGTAGCCATGTATGGAAGTGAAACGTGGACGATAAATAGTTTGGACAAGAAGAGAATAGAAGCTTTCGAAATGTGGTGCTACAGAAGAATGCTTAAGATTATATGGGTAGACCACATAACTAATGATGAAGTATTGAATAGAATTGGGGAGAAGAGGAGTATGTGGCACAACTTGACAAAAAGAAGGGACCGGTTAGTAGGACATGTTCTGAGGCATCAAGGGATCACAAATTTAGCATTGGAGGGCAGCATGGAGGGTAAAAAATGTAGAGGGAGACCAAGAGATGAATACACTAAGCAGATTCAGAAGGATGTGGGTTGCAGTAAGTATTGGGAGATGAAGAAGCTTGCACAGGATAGGGTAGCATGGAGAGCTGCATCAAACCAGTCTCAGGACTGAAGACCACAACAACAACAACATGGATAAAATTGTTGTTTCGTAATACTTCATTTCGTGACTTCGCAATGGAAGAGCATGCTTTGCTACAGTCGACCTGTCTATTTTTCCTAGCCGGCAAAGGCTTTTGTGTTCCTTTAGCTGCGTATTCACGCTTCTCTTGGTTGTTCCAATATAAGCTTTACCACACGTACACTGAATTTTACATACGCCACATGCTGAGAGAAGAAGTCTTTTATCATTTACATATCGGAGTGCTTGACCTATTTTTTTTTTTTTTGTAGGTTTAAAAACCGGTCTAATGTCAAGTTTCCGTAAAATCTTTCCGATCTGATCTGCTACTCGTTTAATAAAAAGGAGTGAAACTGTATTCTCCCATGGTTGTTTTTCAAGCTTGTCCTTCGGCTTTCCGTTATTTGGTCGCAGAATTCTGTTTTCTTTCCCTGAATAGCCACCTTTCTCGAAAGCCTGCTTTAGACGTTTTAATTCGGCGTCCAGGTATTCCGTCATGCACATCCTTTTAGCTCTATCGACAAGACTTTTAATGACACCTCTCTTTTGTTGTGGATGGTAATTGAAGTTCTTATGTAAATATCTCTCCGTGTGCGTTACTTTTCGAAAAACCTAATGTACCAAACTTTCATCTGTCTGCCTCATAACTAAAACACCTAACACAGCTATTTTGTTGTCTTTTCTATTTCCATGGTGAACTAGATTTAGGATTTATGTTAGTTAGAATGGTTCAAGTGGCTCTGAGCACTATGGGACTTAACATCTGTGGTCATCAGTCCCCTAGAACTTAGAACTACGTAAACCTAACTAACCTAAGGACATCACACACATCCATGCCCGAGGCAGGATTCGAACCTGCGACCGTAGCAGTCGCGCGGTTCCGGACTGAGCGCCTGGAACCACTAGACCACCGCGGCCAGCGTTAGTTAGAAAACCAAAGAATACGCCCAAATCCTTTTTACCATGTGTCAGGACCACAAATGTGTCACTCACAAATAGATACCAGCGAGATGTTTTCTTATATTCTTTTCCTGAAGCCGACTGTTAGAATTTTTTGGTTGAATTCTTTTAATCTCTTATCAGTTTTACCTGTCTTGAAAATGGAAATTTGCGTCCAGCAACTTCTATTTCAAGATGCATTTAACTTGTACGGAACTTGTCTTTTATAATACTTCGCCTTGTCTGATTTTACTCATTGATTATAGACGTGTACCAGAGGAATAATGTAACAAATGTATCAAATGGCTCTGAGCACTATGGGACTTAACATCTGTGCTCATCAGTCCCCTAGAACTTAGAACTACTTAACCTGCGACCGTAGCAGTCGCGCGGTTCCGGACTGAGCGCCTAGAACCGCTAGACCACCGCGGCCGCCAATAATGTAACAGATGGACGATTAAATACAGTACTGACAAACTTTTCTCGATTGCAACCTTTTTAAATTTCAGTAGAATATTTGTTTCCAGGTACGTGATCATGCTGTACCTTGGGCCATGCTTGTGTATTTGCAAAAACTTCAGTTTTCCGGAGTAATTTTTTTTAACTTCAGGAAAAGACTGCAGAACATAAAATTGAATGCTATCTTTTAAAAAGGAACAAGAAAATATATTAGACTTATATTGTAGTGCTGGCTAGAGGGGCAAGTCTGAAAAGTGCACCAAATTACAACACTGTCCTCTACAGTGACTAATACCTGAATAGAAACTTGCGCCAAAAACAGGCGGTAGGTGTGCGATATGTTTACTGCAGAAGCCCAAGCGTGGCTAGCGCCGGGAATACTAAATATTATAAATGCCAGCGCGGAACGTTCCGGCTCGATGCGGTGTGAACGCGGCAAAGCAAAACAACGCGTTTGATATTACGGCGCGTCCCTGATCCGTACGCAGTGCGAACGCGGCCAAGGGCAATCGTGATGAATTACATCTAGTATCTTCAGGTACCAAAATCGGTAGGCTATATGCGGTAATCGGGGCGAGGCGTAAAGAAGCTTCTTTTCGCCCCTAGTTTTTTACCATTGAGACATTTCAATCTAACCAGTGTTCTCATCCCTCTTACTTTGAGATATCTCATTTGTGACAAATGTAAGTCCCGGTAACTTCACCGAATTCTTAAAAGCTAACGGAATGCTCATCATGTGCAGGTTAGGTTTGCTAAAATTAAGACGCTCAGTATTAGAATTTATACGCACAATTAGTCTACGGAAAACTTAAAACGTGCCTATTCCTACACCCCCGAGAAAACGTGCCTATTCCTACACACCTGAGAGCATCAGCTGAAATTGAGATGTGGTCGCAAGGCTGGAGGAAGAACAGAGACTAAAAAATGGACAACATACAAAGAATGTTCAACAGGAATCTTCACAGCGGATGAAACACTATTAGATAAAAACGCTTCTGAGACGATATTACCGACTCGGTATCGAAAATGTCACTCACGAAAGAAGGATCGCATAACTGAAGTAAAATTCACAAGCCAAGTTCGCTAAAACAAACTTGTTGTGCTCCATGGTAAAACACAATCTGCTATTTCAAGGTACAAGATGGCGCAAGACCGACCAAGTGTGGCTTAACGTTGCACTTGTTATATAAGTAGCTCCAAAAATATGTAGCATTTTACTCTACATAAAATTCTGTATCTGAATAGTTAACAAAATGTTCCAAAAGAGCTTTAATATGTTACACAACACTTAAATTTGTAGAACTCGAAATATTTACCTAAGCTGCACAAAACCCAACTTCACGTCTAACACCAGAAACTGTAGGAAATGGCGGAAACTATTTAGGGCGGTCTCTAGTCCCCATTTCTCCATGTGATTCTAAAATCACTCATTAGACTGAAGTAACTACCAAAAACATCATGTGTTCCTAGGTACAGTATCCTCTAGGTACAACAACTTGCCCTCTTCCGTCAAGAACTCTCAAATAAAATGAAAAGTAGTTTGTGCGTTGTTTTTTTTTTATATTCTCAAAGAAAGGAAATGTTGCCTCTATATCTCAATAAAAATGTTACAAGTTTTAACCGAACTGAAAATTACTTTCACTGTATTATCATTTGTGAAAATCTCTTTTTTTATACGAAGAGTCGATTATGAAGTATTAATGTAGACAATATATCAAGAAATGCCATATCATTTCTTTATTTCATACACACTTACGAGTATGTTCCGTATGCATGCATACGCGCGCGCGCGCGCGTGTGTGTGTGTGTGTGTGTGTGTGTGTGTGTGTGTGTGTGTGTGTGTGTGTTAAGCATCTTCGCCTCATGGAAATGGAGTGAAAAGCCAAGCAACAGCAGTTGATTAGCAGCTGTTGCTTGTGAACCAGTTTTCAAGTTATTCAATGCAGTGACACAGTTCACAGGACAAAATATTAGTTATATTATAAGGGCACAGTGGCATTTAGAAGCTCTGTAAGCAGAGTTATAAAACTACTATAGGCTACTGTAGACTATCATAAGTAAGCATGGACTACGATAGTTTTCCTAGTAGCCTTGTTCAGTTAAAGTAGTAACCGCGTTACCTGTGAGTTACCTTTTGGACGTTACCACATAACTATTGCATTCTTTATGTACGCGATCAGTGCATTACTAGAGTAACCTAAAAACTGCAAACAGTAAACAGTCTAGAAACCGAATGACGATATAAAAAAGGGTTGAGTAGCCTATGGAAAATTTTTGTTCTATATAGTTATCCTCCCATCTGTTGCTTAAAAGTGAACATTATTTATAGCACGCGTAAGGTATGCCCAGTGTTGTGGCGGTGTGGTGCAGTCTGGGTGGTAACCGGGCGCCGCTCGATAACCCTTGGCACCGCGGCGTCATGCTGGGTCAGCGAGGTGTCAGCCATGGGCGCTGCGTCCGTGGCATCGGTAGCCCCGGTGTCGTGCTGAACACGGCGACCAGAAAAGGAGCAGTCCGGTGGCAAAACAACGATGTGGGGTGGAGTAAGAGACGCAATTGTGCGGTCGCAGGAGTCGATTTCAGCCTGTAATTCACAAAGACGGCGCCGAAGAGTGCTGTTGTCAATGATGAGGGCTGAGGATTCACGTTCGAGGTGGATGAGAGAAGACGTGGTTGTAGCCAAATCGACGGAGAGTGCCGCACAACGGCGACGTTCCTTGAGGATAGAGGATGAGGTGTAGGTGGTGCGTGTCGAGAATGGAATGCAAATGCCTGATTTGGAGAGTATAGAAGAATCGTCGATGTTCACTGATACCTTGTAGTGATGGAGGAAGTCTATACCAATGACGGGTTCATCAACTGAAGCTACACAGAAGGACCATGGGAATGTAGTACCAGTATTGAAATCGAGCTGGACGAGAGCTGTGCCAGGGACAGGAATGCGTGTGCGGTTAACCGCAAAAACCTCAACAGGTGGAGCAGAGTCAGTGGCAGGGGTTATAGAGGCAGGTAATATACTCATTTCTGCACCCGTATCGATGAAGAATGAAGAGTGTAACGTATGATCATATACGTATGGGCGCGCAGATGACGTCGGAAGGCTCGAAAAATTAGAGCATGATTGTAGGTGCAGAGGTTCATTAGGACAGAGTGGCGCGCCTAAACGGTTCCGTCCGCCGAGTTTAAAGCATTGCAGGGCGCGCGGCGCTTCGCGGCTTTATCATCGAATGTTGCATGGTGCCAGCAGAATTTATGACAGAGACCTGTTGCTGTTTGTAGAAGCCGCGGAGTCATCTGTCCACCGGGCGGATGACCCGGTACCGGGCGCGATCGGTTTGGTGTGTGGTTTAATGCTGGCGCGTGTAGCCGGTTGTGTGGCTGCACGTGCGGAGTTGCCAACCTCGATTGGCGAAGAGTGCGTCATTCCCTGCGTGGTCGCCGGGGGATGTAGAACTTTTCGCGGTTTCACCACTTTCAGGGTCACCTCGAAGGACGTGCCTTTGTCATTTACACCGACCACAAACCCCTTGTGGAGGAAATCCGCAATCCGAGCGCCAACGCACCCCCTCGCAGACTTCGCCATTTGGAATACATTTCACATTTTTCAACCGACACACGACATGTTCGCGGTTCCGATAATGTGGTCGCTGATTTTTGGTCGAGGATCGCAGTGGTCTCAGCTGACATATCCCTCACTGAACTTGCACGCCGCCAGCGGACTGAACATGAAACTCATGCTGAGTTTGATAGCTCAACCTCAAATCTTCGATTTGAAGACCTTCCGCTCCCGGACTCAGACCTTACACTAAGGTGTGACATTTCAACCGGACGACGTCAACCATGAGTCCCGCCGTCCATGCGACAACTCATTTTCGATGCACGCCATGATTTAGCACACCCGGGCGTCCGGGCCACGATCCGCCTTGTGACTGAACGTTTTGTGTGGCCTCGCGTACGTGAGGACTGCAAACTGTGGGCACAAGCGTGTGTGGCGTGCCAACGTAGCAAGGTTTCCTGTCACACCCACCCTCTTCTCGCTCCCTTTGATGTACGTACCGGACGTTTTCACCACGTCCACATTGACATCGTGGGACACCTAACCCCCTGTGGGCCCATTTAACTACTTATTCACAATGATAGACAGAGCGACCCACTGGGTCGAGGCCAAGCCCATCACTGACACTTCCGCCACAACGATAGTCCGCACCTTTATCGAGTCGTGGACCTCACATTTTGGCTGTCCCTCCTCTATAACAATGGACCAGGGGCGCTGGTTTGAAGCAAACCTCTTCGCACGACTCTGTCAACTGTGCGGTGTAGACAGATTCCGTACGACAGCTTACCACCCTCAGAGCAACGGCCTGGTGGAGAGGTTCCACCGCACCTTAAAAGTAGCAATCATGGCACATGGTGGCCACTGGACAGACGTACTCCCATGGGTTTTACTGGGATTGTGAACCGCGGTCAAGGAGGATTTAACTGCTTCACTAGCAGAGGTGTTGTATGGGGAACCCCTCGTCCTCCCCGCCAAATACGTCGACGACTCACCTCTGTTGCCAACTGTTGACTTACCCCCTTTATTGGAGCGAGTACGATCCGTTATCTCGAAACTCTGTGTACCAGCTCCCAAGAAGCACTCGGCGCCACGAGTTTTCATTCACAGACGGTTGGCAACCTGCACGCGTCATTTTACGCGACAACACAATTCGCAGAGCTTTACAACCACCTTATTCAGGCCCACAACAGGTGGTCCATCAGGGTGTAAATACCATGGACATTGATATTAATCAAAAAACATTTACTGTTTCGACACATCGTGTGAACCCAGCCTGGACGCTCTCCGAACAATCGGATGAACCTGTCCCAGCCGCCGCCTCGACCACTCCGCCTGTTGTTCACATTGACACGACCTACGATGATGCGTGTGACGAGTATTCAGGTGATGATACTGCGTGTGACAATTATGATGCGTGTGATGATTATTTGGGAGACCATACTGCATGTGACGTCCCCCCCCCCCCCCCCCCCACCCTAGTGCACGACGCTGAACGACGATCGCGGGCTGGCCGCCCCCTCGTTCCCCCGCTCTACCTAGAGGATTGTGACGGCAATTAGACAGTTTTTTGTGTATATTTCTTGTACTTTCCTTTTCAGCATTACTTGACACTCAGTGACTGTGCATTGATTAGCACTAATTTTGACATTTTTCACAATGTACCGATGTGTACCTTTTGCTTTCTTAATGTACATGTATTTTTGTTCTCTTGTTTGTTCTGTATGTCACTCTCCTGCATTCCTCTCACTCCGTGCTGGAGTGGGGGGGGGGGGGGGCTCTGTAGCGAATGTACAGTAATAACCTGTACTTCCGTGCATACCTATGTATATTTCTTTGCTATATTTACGATCTTTGTGTCTGCTTCGCCTAGAGAGTTGGAAGTAGTCAAGTGTTTACTCTTGCACTGTGATGTTAACCTGTGAACGTTATCCAAATAAATCGTTATTGTGCTGTAAGAAGTTGGTTTATGGGACTCAATACCTACCAAAACTCTACAAGTTTATGTGACTTAGGATACTCTAACCTGTAGGCATATGGGTAAGAGCAACTTACCACAACAAATGGAACATGGTACAATTCAAAAAGCCTTTGACCATCCCTTTGTCTTTACAAATACTAGGTCACCCACCTTGTACTTTGTAGCTTGTATCTTAAATCATGCCTGTTATTCATAGGTAAGGCCCCTTTGGCCAGTTGTTCAGTAATTTCCTTCTGTCTCTCTTGTTCAGAAATAAATGTGCCTGCTGGAAAGCTCAGTGCCTCAGCTATCAGGTTGGCTGCCTTTTTACTCCACATTACTTCAAAAGATGTGAACCCACTGGCACTTCTTTTCACAATGTTCATCATATCCTCAAACTTGGCCACATATTCTGCCTAGATGGTATGTCTGTGGCTGCAGTATGTCCTGCAGAATCGTCGAAGCTCACGCATGTACCTCTCAGCTGGATTTCCTGCTGCGTGGTTAACTGAGAGACTTATATGTGTCACACCTCTCTGCTCCATGAAGTTCTCCCATGCCTTGTAGTACGACTCCAATTTTTTAATCATTGTCCCGCTAGGATCTTTTTCATCCCATACATCTTTTTGTGTTTGGAGAATACATCAACTGCCAGCAGAATGTACTTTTGTCCACCCCTACTAGTTGGTAACAGGCTGAACACATCAATTGCTAGGTGCTCTTTAGCGGTTTTGGGCAAGATGTTTTGCATCTCCCCTTGACTGGTAACAGTGCTGTGTTTTACTCGCTGGCACCTGTCACAAGCACCTAGTTGCTTTCTCACACTACGGTTCATGTTACTGAACACCACATAGTCTTGTAGTCCCCCTGTACATTTTTGTGCCCCATAGTGCCCATGGCTCACATGCACATAATTAATTAGTGACTGGACATGCTCCTCAGGCCAGCACAACCGCCACTCCTCTTCACCTTTGTTCTTTGTGCGGGACAACCTCCCTCTAAATATCTTTTAAAATCTTTCCAAATTCTCATGCCACTTTGTACCCAATCTGGTCTTAACTAGCTTCAAAATTGGATCTGCATTCTGTACTCACCTAATATGTTTGCATGTACACCTAATCCAGGGGCACAGGCTCATAAAAAATATTGGAGGGCCCATACAGGGGTTTTGCTCCGGGAAATTTTCTAAATTTTGGATGAAAAATAGTGAGTTTGAAAGTTTTTTTAAGCATTTTAGAGCCATACGATAAACATTAGAACCCCGCGGAGTGCCCCAGCTCCATTCTGCCCTCTCATGATGCCTAATGACTACTGAGGTCGCTGATATAGAGTATCTGCCAGTAGGTGGCAGCACCTAATATTAAAAACGTTTTGTGTGTGTGTGTGTGTGTGTGTGTGCGCGCGCACATACACTCACACACTACACTATTGAAATTCCAAGAGAGTATACTGCAGGAAGAGTCAGGCTGTATATTACACAGCCTGAAAAAAAAGGGAGTGAAGCATCCAGAAAGGGTAAAGGATACGAAATGAAACTTGATGGGTTAAGAGGATATTTGATGTTTTTCAGTGCTTAGAAAATAAAGTCATATGGACAATGAACCTGGCAATATGAGCCCACTTATCAGTATAACATTGCGCTGCCTCTGGCCTGGATACATGCAATGGTCATGTTGTGAATGGTGTCAAAACTGTCGTCTCCTAAAGCAGGCTGGTCCACAACTGTTGTAACTGATCCTCAGTATCCTCATTGTTGACAATGGGATGGAATTGACATCAGAGCTGGTCCCACATATCTTCTGTCAGTGACAGAACTGGGGATGTTTCTAGCCATGGGAGTACCTCAGCAACATGTGTGCAGTTCATGGACACATGCCATGTGTGGATAACCAACATCCTCTTTAAAACAGCACTACAATACTTTCACATGAGAAGTAACACATAACGATGTAGGATGTTACTGATGTACTCTTGACAGTACAAAAAATCGGGCAGCAAAAATCACAGCCAGAGTTAAAATCCAGTGCCAGTAAACCACTGATGTGAATGAAATGTAACATGCCATATTTTTCTGTTTACTTTGGAAACATGCGAACAGGAAATTTTACTTCAAAATATTACAGGAGACTGATCTTGTCAGTATTCTAGATCTGTTCGTAAAAAGGTACAAAATATTTTCAGCAAATACAAAATGCTGGTATTATCTATAAACATACTGTATGTTAACTGAATAGATGTACGGTCATAAATGGCCACTGCAGCTGAATAAACTATAGGCAGACTTTATATGCAAAGTCTCATGTTCAAATCCATGTCATGTCTTCTTTTGCCATAAGACGCACATTCTCCTTGTTCAGTTTTTTGTCTAAGATTCCCTCCATTGTAGTTGAAAATGTTTCAGCAATTTGGAGCTACTTTCCAACAGAAGATGCAATAGAATCTCAGCTATCAATCAACGAGAATCACATCTGGTGAAGGATGTTCTCCCTGGAGTCAAAGAATTAAATTTATACTTCTATTTGACATAATACGTGAGAATGGTGAGTTAGGTCTGCAGACTCACTATTTGTTCTATAATAGCTAATGGCAGTACATAAGCAAGGTCAAATACTTGCACAAGATCACTTTCAATTGAGTATCATTATTCATGTGCCATACCTCATAGTCAACAGACTATTTGCGAATGCACCATCGCTCTTGTGGAGGAAGGGAATTTGGTGTCATCAGAGGCCAGAACATGGTATGGCATTCCTGAGCACACTGCACAACAATGAATAAAACGTTATCAAGATACTGTAGAATTCAGTTGCTGTATGGGAACTGGACTCTGGTGTGTAACAATACCTGTTCACACCAAGCAATATCATTTTTAAAATGTGATGCAGTTGAATGATATAAGCATTGTTGTGAAGAAGAGCAAATAACCATGAATAGAGATAATAGCAAATTGTATTTTTGTGAAGGTTAGTGAACTGTTTTGTACAAATGAACTTGCTTTAAACTTTGAAGTTTTGTATTGTCAAAAATATTCCACCTTCAGTTAATCTAGTATACCAACAACAAATAGTAAACGTGGTAGAAAATTGTAAGTTCTTAGGTGTGTGTATTGATGAAAACTTAAAGTGAAAAAATCATGTAGTACACTTGCTAAAATGTTTATGTTTGTGTATATTTGCCATCAGAATAATTGCCAATTTTAGTGATAAGCAGGTTTCTCTTCAAGCAGCTGGGAATGTTAACCACAGCCTCACAGAACATTTATTCACCTACGAAATTTGTTATCAACAATCCACCAAGTTTGAGAGTAACAGAGATATTCATGGGTACAACACTAGAAGGGTTCAAATGGTTCAAATGGCTCTGAGCACTATGGGACTCAACTTCTGAGGTCATTAGTCCCCTAGAACTTAGAACTAGTTAAACCTAACTAACCTAAGGACACCACAAACATCCATGCCCGAGGCAGGATTTGAACCTGCGACCGTAGCGGTCTCGCGGTTCCAGACTGCAGCGCCTTTAACCGCACGGCCACATCGGCCGGCCATTAGAAGGGAAAATGATCAGCATTACCCCTGAATGAATCTAACTTACATAGCTAATAGGTTACATATACAGGTATAAAACTCTTCAACAGTCTACCCAATCAAACAAAATGTCTAGCAGATAAGAGAAATGCATTCAAATGCACATTAAAGATGTTTCTCCTTGGCAACTCTCCTATACCATAGAGAAATTGTTAATCATAGATGATTAGTCATTAAAATATCTATAAATTGCCAGCATAGAGCCATACAAATATTGTTTTTTATTTATTTAATGCATTTTTAGTTGTAAATAAGGATCCTTTTTTTCTGTTGACACATTCCTTATCATAACATTTGTTGTGAATCTGATCTATGGAACAAGGAACAAAATAACTAACCGAAACATACTACTGCATTCCTTGGGTTGATGGATATAGTTCAGAACTGGTTTCAGAAGACTGGACTACACTGCAAAAGCATGGCCTTAAAGGAGAGGCGCCATGCTGATTAACAACTCTACAGATCAGCATTTACCGAGGGCATTGTCAACTTTGACTGGCACAACATGATATTTTCTGACAAATCAGTATTGCCCTCAGTGAATGATGGTCCAGTACAGGTATACAAGCCACATGGTACCTCTTTTGACCCCAAATACATCCACGAGTCATTTCATGGTGTCCATATGTCTGTGGCAGTTTGAGGCTGGATGTGTTCCTGTGGACTTGAAATGCTTCACAAGATACACGGTCTACTTGATGCTGCCCAGTATACTCATATTACGAGTAATGTTATGGTCCCATCAGTGTGACAACTATATCCTGAGTGATCTGTTTCCACCTGAACCAATTTCCTATACACATGACAATGATGACGCAGCAGTGATCTGCAAAACAGAATGAGATTTCTCTTCTTGATTAACCTCCATCTGCACCAGATCTACACTCCATTCGAAATTTATGGGCTAATACAAAATACACAGTGCAAGAAACCTAGCATGGTCCCATGCCGGGAAACTGTGGTGACCTTCGAAACATCACTCCAGCTACTTGGAAGGAGCTGGCAGAAAATGAGCATTATTACCCACCTCACAGAGTCCCTTATTTGCAGACTGCTGACAGTTACTGAAGTTGAAGGCCTCTGGACAGGCTATTAAGTGGTGAAGTGTTCACAAGCTGTGCTCTTTTGAGGGCCAAAATATCTTAGTAACAACTATGAACTGTTTGTTTTATTAACTTTGTGATTTCTACTGATGAAATAACTTAACGGAGTAATGCAAAAAATTGCACCAAGTCAGATACAAACCAAACCTTGTAGCCTACTTGACCACTGAATATGACACTGAGCTACAAAAATATTATTCTACACCTTCCAGCATTTAAATACAACTTACTGCTCTTCACTCGACATTACAAATTGCAGTACCTTTACTAGGTCTGCAATGCTGCAAATGATGTGGTGCAGTGTTCATGTGGGTCTTTAGGGCATGCTTCCTTATGCTGTCAAAAAGGTGTTGATCCTTCTACCACACTTATGATTACAAGTATTCTCTCTCTTTACGATTATATCTGTACACTCCATATAGTGACTGGGTCGTGCCTAACATGGTGGGTAATTCACGTTTCAGCCATGACCATTTTTTGTGCTGTCAAGTGTACCATTACACAGTCAAAGTTATCTGACTCCTTACCACCCATAACCTTAAGTCCTATGCAATGGTTCTCCACACCATGATGCCAGGAGTAACATTGCTGTGCCTCTCCAGCACACTGGAAGAATAGGATCTCTCCTCAGGTTGCTGCCATACTTACCAACAATAATTCCTAGGACTAAATGTGGACAACTTAAACTGGAGTACACATATTGAGTTCCTATCAAATAAACTAAGCAGCTTTGCATTTCCAATGCAAATACTAGCAAACTCTACTGACATGAGTACACGAAAAATAGCATTTCATAATTATTTTGAATCTGTCATTAGGTATGGTATCATTTTCTGGGGAAATTCAAGTAGTCTACCTCGAATACTGAAACTGCAAAAGAAAATTATATGATACATGTGTAGTGCACAACAAACAGAATCTTGTCGCCCATTATTTTGGAACCTGCAAATCCTAACATCCATATACATTTGTGAAATTATAATCTTTGTACAGAGCACACAAAAATTATTTGAGGAAAATCATTTTAACCACACACACAACACAAGAAATAAAAATAATTTTATGTTACACACCATTTCAAATTATATGCGGGAACTCCACAGTATATGGGGATGACAATATATAACAAGCCACTGGGCAAAAATATATTTAATATGAAGACAGAGAGTCTAAAAATAAGGCTACAGCAGATTCTGTGGGAGAAATGCTACTATTCAGTAGAAGAATTCATAGAGGATGACATGATAATTTGAGAAAGGGGTAATTAATTGTTAGTCTTGAGGGAATATGAATAGTTGTAGGTAAACAACTAGAATTCACTCAGATACAGATTTATTCACACTTAGCTTCTACACCGATACAAGTCCGGAGGCTAACTGCCGTTAGCGTCCAACTTCCTGCCCCAAAGCCCTCTCCTCAAAGATAGCACACTTGCGCACAGAACAAATATCTATGCCACATAGCCCCCCCGCCCAGTATGGAGTACGTCCCTGTGAATGGAGGGGTGAGAAGTTAGGAAGGTAACGCACAGGTCTTCTGCGTCAGGCGGAAGCGGTCGACTGGTAGGAGACCGGGGGGTGAAACCCGGTACGTCGACGGTGAAGTCAGCAAGCGACGCCGGCGGCTGAAGACGACATCCCATCCTGGAGTGGAGGTGTAGCCTTTCGTCAGCCGGCAGATGGAGAATCACCTTGCCAGAAGGCCTAACAAAGGCACGCAAATTGCCACACGCAGCACTTCTTCTCAATTTAAAGCGGCGCACCACACGAGATTCTGCACTTCCTCCCTCAGTATTGTCACACGCAAGTACCACACACACCGTATCGCCATCTACGACAACAGATAATTTATATATGTCATCAGGGTGCACATGTGTTGTGAATTCTTGGATGGCACCTGTACGGGCAATGGTAGGGAGGCAGGGAGGTGTGGGAAAGCCATGGCAGGGGAAAGCATCTGCTAAGAGGGGAGTGGCAGGTGCACTGGACTGCGCAGGAGACAACCTCGGGCGATCAGCTGACAGACGAGGGAGCGTGACCGAAGGCAACGAGGAGCCAGCGTGGATTGAACGGCATCACAAAGAGCTGTCACACGAAGATGGTAACACAATGGTAGAATCCGAGTGGTTGGCAGTTCGACTGCGAGGGTTGTGAGGAGTGAAGCCCCAAAAAGATTGGCTACTCGAATTAGATGAATGCGGAGAAGGAGCAGTGCTCGGCAGATAAGCACGCTGTGGAGAATCAATACCCAAATGCATGGTGTGGGAAGATGGATGGCCGCTCGAAGCAGGAGTGGGAGAAATAGGGGCAGAATCAGGGAGGTTCACCTGAGGCTCAATGAAAGCTGGTTTCACTCAGTTGAGTGAGACTGTGGTTACAGAGTCTTTTATGAGGAGATCCATGTTATTCTCAGAGCGTTTGACGACCCTGTAAGGACCTGTGTAGGGCGACTGAAATGGGGCTTTGACTGAGTCGTCTCTGAGAAACATGTACTCACAAGAGTCTAGTGTGTGCAGTACGTACACGCGCGGAGGTGTATGAGCAGCCGGAGGTGGCGGCTGAATTTTGCTGCAGTGCAAGCACACCCACTCGAGAAGTGAAGGGAGTTCAGAGGGCCGTGGAAGTGGGGTCGGAGTGACTAATTTTCCAGGCAAAACCAGAGGTTGGCCATACACAAACTCGGCTACAGAACCCTTGAGGTCTTCCTTGAAAGTCGCACGAAGGCCAAGGAGCACGAAGGGCAGTGCCTCTGTCCATAGTGATTCATGGCAACGCAGGGCAGACTTTAAGGTGCGATGCCATCGCTCGACAAGCCCATTGCTTTGGAGGTGGTATGCAGAAGTATGAATTTTGATAATACCACACATTTTACATAAGTCAGAGAAAACTGAAGACTCGAATTGTCGCCCCTGGTCAGTGGTGAGGCAAACAGGTGAGCCAAATCTTGAGATCCACGAATCTAAGAATGCTCGACTTACTGTCTCGGAGGTAATGTTCGGAATAGGCACAGCCTCAGCCCACCGAGTCATCCTGTCAATAGCTGTAAACAAGTAACGGAAACCCTCGGAGGGGGGCAAAGGGCCTACGAGGTTGACATGAACATGGTAAAACCAGCCTGGCAGTTGGGCAAAACAGCCAAGGGGTGGAGAAGTGTGCCTGGAAACTTTGTTCTGTTGACACACCATGCATGCCCTTGCCCAAGACTGACAGTCACGGCGCATGTCTCTCCAGACAAACCGTTCAGTTACCAGACGGGTGGAAGCTTTGACACCGGGGTGTGCTAATGTGTGTAGTTTGTCAAAGACCTGGCGTTGAAGGGGCTTAGGAATAAATGGCAGCAACGTACCAGTCGATTCATCACACCACACTAAGTCAGTTATGCCAGGGAAAGTAGAGCGTACCAGTTGGAGAGAGGAGCTGTGGTCTGAAATTAACTGCATGGTATCGGGGTCTGCCGATTTCAACCGAGGTTGTGACAGCAACAACACGCGGGAGAAAATCAGCGACCACATTGTCTGCTCCTCGGATGTAGCGAATGTCATTTGTAAATTGCAAGATGTAATCGATCTGACGAAAGAGCCGTGGGGGCGTATCAGCCGCAGGATTTTTTATGGCAGGAACCAACGGCTTGTGATCAGTGAGCACATAGAAATCTCGCCCCTCAACATCAGTTCTGAAGTGTCTTATGGCCTCGTAAACTGCAAGTAATTCTCTGTCGAATGCTGAGTATTTCTTCTGCGCGTTGTTTAGCTTTTTTGAGAAAAACTGCAGGGGGGTCGTAACATCGTTCTATGTCTGACTCGGTACTGCGCCGATAGCATTGTCACTAGCGTCAGTAGTGATAAATATTGTGGCGTCCGCCCGTGGGTGAGCAATAGTGACAGCGGAGGCCAACAGCTGTTTGAGTTCATTAAATGCCTTGTCCATGTCTGGTGTCCATGGTACCTGGCGGGTGCCAGAAGTTTGTGGGCCAGCGAGAGCATCTGAGAGAGGAGCCTGCACCGCAGAAGCGGCTGGCAAATGTTTCCGGTAATAATTAACTGTTCCGATCAACCTGCGTAATTCCCTAAAGGTCTGAAGGCGAAGCATCTCGAGAACAGACTTGATCTTGTCCTGTGGTGGTGTCAGACCGTCCGATGACACAACATAACTTAGGAATGTGACGGATGACTGGCGCAATTGAGTCTTTTTATTGTTCAGTTCAATACCAGCGGCCGCTAAAATATCTGTCACGACTTGAACACGCTCCTCACTCTGTTCCAAAGTAGAAGCAAAAACCAATATGTCGTCCATGTATACGAAACAAAAGTCTAGATGGGATAAAGTTTGATTGATGAAACGCTGCCACGTTTGGGGGGCGTTTTTCAACCCAAACAGCATAAATTTGTATTGGAACAGCCCGAAGGGAGTAGTTATGGCAGTCTTCTCAATGTCCTCCGGAGCCATAGGAATCTGATGAAATGCATGCTTACAGTCCAAAACAGAGAAGTACTTTGCGCCTGCGAGCGCATGATTGAAGTCTGCGATGTGTGGGACCGGATATTTATCAATGATGGTGCGGGAATTTAAACGCCTATAGTCTCTGAACATACGCAAGGTACCGTCTCACTTTTGGTCAAACAGGATAGGACTAGCCCAGCAACCGGAAGAAGGTTCAATTATTCCCTTTTGTAACAGATCGTCCAATTGTTCTTTTGCAATTTTCATAAATTCCGGCTTGAGGCGGCGCCGACGTTGCGATAAGGGCGGCCCATCGGTTAGACGTAACTGATGAACTGTGCCGTTAGTGACTACTGCAATACGTGGCGCGGCACGACAGTCAGTTGTCCGTGAAGCGGAGCAGACAGTGGCGGACGGGCCAAGCTGTGGCGCTGAGGGCACGGAAGTACAGGTGTGCCACCCGCTCGTAGGCTGCGTAAAGGCCGCACACGTGTTAACATGGGCGAGGTTGGTACACTGGTTCTTGGTAGCAGGCCGTGCCGCTAAGAGCGCTGTAGGCACGAGTGGGCGTGGCCGGACAGCAGATGGCCGTAGTACATTGCCGCGAGCTTGGCAAGTTGATTGTCCATTCGGAACGCAAGGAGCATGAGCACTCGGGCATACCCTATCATTACAAAAGGGGGTGCTGACACAGTTTACAGAGTTCACAACATTGTCGTTAACGTGCGCGGGCACGGGAACACCAGATTGGCACGGACTGACCTTGTCTGTAGCCGACAAGTCGTCTGCTTGTAGTGCCGCGAGGCGTTGTTGTGTGGAGGCCAACTCGTGGTGTACATTGCGGAGATGCAGCAGCATTTCCATACGTTCCACACTTCTTAGCACAGCACACATGTTTGATGTTAGCCAAACTGTCACTCGGCGAAGCGGAAGGAATATGTTTGTTAAGGGCGGGGTAAAACACAGTATTTTGCACAAAATCTAGTGACAACTGATAGTGCTTGAGGAAATCAATTCCGAGAATAGGTTCTTCAATTGTTGACACTAGAAACGTCCACTCCAGCTTGCACTCGGGCGAAAGTTTCACTGTATACAAAGTGGAACCTGAACACTGTAGGGTAGACAAGTTCACTGCACGAAGTACTGTTTTGTGTGGTTGCACTTTATTGGTTGCTAGGCGAACCGGCAGCAAAGAGACGTCTGCGCCAGTGTCTACCAGAAAACATACACCTGATCGTAAATCGCGAACATAGACTCGACCACACTTACTGTTATTGTCCGAAACGGAGTGCAACGTGGGATGGTGCCCGTCGTTTACATCGCAGGAGGTGGCCTACCTGCGGTTGGAGTTTGGGTAAGAACACGGTGACTGGCGTTTGCGAGCTTGCTCCCTGAATCTCACGTGGAAGAAACAGTAAGGTTGGGCGGGCCTGTGCTCCTGTGGGTAGTTGCTAGGTGACGGAGTATGTGCCCCAGAGTCTTCCACAGAGGCCGATGCACTGTCGTTGCGAGGAGTTGAAGGTGCAGGCCGGGCGGCTAGTTTAACAAACTTGTTATTAGCAGCACCAGACAAGGGCGTGGCGTCAGAAAGCGTCTTAGTGCAGTCACGTCCAGAATGCAGTGCACGGAGCTCACGTTGCCTGGCGGAGTATGCTCTGTCAGCGGCGCGTAAACGTTCATTTACTGGCCTATCTTCATACGCAGAGATTGCAGTCTGTACAGTCAAAGGCAGCTTTTCAGTCCAGATTTCTGCGAGCGTGTCATCAGGCATAACTTGCTCATCGATGAGACCTGTCGCCGAGACGCTCTTTGTAGATGAGCTGTCGCACATTTTCTCTCCTGGTTTTAGAGACGCGCTCCAGTATCGTCTGTTTCGCCACAGCATACTTCCCTGCTATGGGGGGTGCTTTGACCAGATCGTAAATTAAATCGACGTGGTCGTGAAGATGGTTCATGAGGCAGGCAAAGCGTGCGTCGTCGTCCAAAGCACAGATATTGAATGTTTGCTCAACCAGGTTAAACCAGAACTCCGGGTGAGCGGGTTTGAAGTCTGGTAATTTCGGCAGATTCGGCACTGCAGTCACTGCGGAGGTGCGCCTATTACTTCGGACGGAAGTAGAGCATGAAGAAGATTGCGAGTCCGAATAATTGGCGTCCCGTAATGCGGGAATCGCGAAATTCACTTGACGCCGGGGGGGCGGCTGAGAAGCGGCGGACGCTCGAACGGTGTGAGGATCGTAATCAAAATGTGCATTCTCATTGACGTGGTAGCTCGGAGAGAAGCCACAAGTGCTTAAGTACGCCGGTGAATATCCGTTATGCACACAGTATTCACTCAACCGTGGGTGGTGGGGCTGGTTGTAGATGTCGGAGTAATTACTGTCCAGCACAGAATTGTTGACTTGATTAGAAGCAACACAAGGAACCCACACACGTCCACAAGGATGCACACTCGGTGTGATATTTTCTGTTTGGCGAGCATTGAACTTCTGTTGACTAGCCGGCGCGGAAGGATACACACGTGGCAGGAACTGATTCGAGTTTGAATTTACTACTGGATTTTCCAAAGTAGCAAAACCTCGCTCGACGCCACGAACTGTATTGAATTGTGTGTTCGACACAGGAGTAGGAATGTTCCGACCAACACGCTGTGGAGAACACGTGGGAAGGTCTATGCTAACAAAGCCAGAGTCCACGACGGTTGGTGGTTGGAAGATACTGGTGGCACTCGATGAATTCCACTGCATGTTCTGGCTGAAGGATTCCGAAGATTCTTGTGGCATGTCCACTACGACAGCAGGAGTGCTGGAGAGATGTTGCTGGAATCCGGGCGGCGGTGAATGCTGAAAGGCCATTGTCTGGAGCTGAACAAAGGCCCTCGCGATCGCGGAGAAACATGACGCGGTAGGCGCGTAAATAACCTTCGGGCGGTAACTCGGACGCGTATTACACAACAACAGGGTCACCAGTGAGTGAATATTAATAGTTGTAGGTAAACAACTAGAATTCACTCAGATACAGATTTATTCACACTTAGCTTCTACACCGATACAAGTCCGGAGGCTAACTGCCGTTAGCGTCCAACATCCTGCCCCAAAGCCCTCTCCTCAAAGATAGCACACTTGCGCACAGAACAAATATCGATATTTATGGCGCTCTACGCCACAGTCTTTTATTGTATGTGTAACAAAATTGTATTATTATTATGATACCATTTGTTAAAATCAGTCGTTGTAATTAATTGTTAGTTTTTTTATTGTATATGTGTTTTTATACTGTATTATTGTTATGGTACCATTTGTTAAAATCAGGTGTTGTATGTACATGGTAAAACTTTATGAAAATTTTGATGCATCTCCTGTACCTGAATCAAATGATTTAGATTATGTACGTTATGAGACTAATAAACCACAATTCACAATTCAGTAATCCTGGACAGTGCAGAACTGCAATTCATTGCTAGCAAAAGTTGTTTTATATGCAAAAAGAGAATTGTAAGAGCCATAGAAAATGCTGCATCAAGAAGCTCATACAAGCCCTTATTCAAGAAACTACATATCCTTCCACTACCATGTCTTCACTTAAAACTTTCGGGCTGATAGGCCGTGGTCGAAGTATAAAACTGTCTCCTAACGTTTCGTCTCCGACTGCATTACCAGAGACAATCTCATAGCCGACGCCACGTGATCGACAGTGGCGCCCTCTGTACTGCCTATATAATCAACGCCTCCTCGAGTCATCTTCGCAGTTCGCCGCTTTACCTCCGATGATGTCTCCCGCAGTCGGAGACGAAACGTTAGGAGACAGTTTTATACTTCGACCACGGCCTATCAGCCCGGAAGTTTTAAGTGAAGTCAATACCGGCCGTGAAAGTTTACATTGTATGAACTACCATGTCTGTACATTTTACAAGTAATCATATTTGTAAGGAAAATCTTAGAAAATAGCAACAATCTTATGTCAACCAACCATAGTATCCACCTGTTTAACACAAGGAGAAAGCAGGACATACATGTTCAACATGCAGACACAACACTAAAACAGAGTGGACCACTGCAAACAGGAAACAGACTATATAATAAGCTACCTACAAACATTAAAACAATAAAAGACACTTCAAAACTTAAAACTGCTGTCCATAAATATTTATTGCAAAAATGTTATCGTAGTATAGATGAATATCTCAAAACATAAAAATTTATTGCCAAGTTTAAATATACTGTATGGAAGCTGAAACTTCAGTTGTGATAATATTAAGCCTAAATCAATGTAAATATTCTTGTATGATTTAAAAACATGTATTGTACATCACAATGGCTTGTCCTATATCATACTGTATACCTTGCACAACAAATAATCAAAAGGACCAGACAAATGGAGACCGACAAAGAGGCCCCTTTCACACTCTGTTGAGTGATAATAATGCTCACTCATGTGACTAACCAACATCTGCATGTCCTTCACAGTGTTCACTTGACATCTGATGCTGTTTGTGCTCTTAATATATCCTACCAGGCATGGTAACAAGACTAAACATGGACAACACTAATGCACTGTGATGGCCATTCAATCTGTAACCCAGACCTGCAACACTAATCATTCATGTACTCAATGATGATATGTACATGTACAAAGTTAATTGAACCTGACCATGCCTTGTGGGTGCTTCAATTTTTTTGTCAGGCTGTGGACTTACTCCCAGATACATCTTACAAAATGAGACAATAAGAAAATCTGAGAATTCAGAGCTAGTACAAAGGTTTATGAACAATCATTTGTTCCACATACCATTTGTGAATGAAACAGGCAAGGGGCATCAGACAGTGGTATTAAAAGTACCCTCCACCATACACCATAAGGTGGCTTGCAAAGTGCAGATATAGACAGACAGGAGTCTTCACTTTATATGTTGAATCTGATAAGGACAAAAGTGCAACAGACTGGGTATCGGGTCCTTTATCCTATAAATTCAATTGGAACTTACTACCAGATAAGGTTAATATAATGATTGTTCTTGTTGTTGTTGTTGTTGTTTTATCATGGCAACACTTTGATAACTGTGCATCTCATATCAGTAATGACAATAAATGGCAAATATTGTAAATAGTCTCTATCATATTACACTGTTTTATTTTATTTAGCTGAACTCATATAAGTATTAATGTCTTCTTTAGACATTCTGGAAAAATACCACTCATAAACTGGGTATTTGACAGTGGTATTTTTCCAGAATGTCTAAAGAAGAGAGTAGTAATTCCATTACACAAAAAGGGTGATAAAAACTGCACTAATAATTATCGTCCAATTTCTCTGATGCCTATTTTTTCAAAAATAATCGAATATTGTATACAAAAGAAAATTAACATGCATTTGTCAAAAAACAATGTACTGACTAAGTCTCTATATGGTTTTAGGGCCCAGTTATCAACAATTAATGCTGTTGAAAATGTTGTTTCTATTGTGCAATCTTCTTTTGAATCCAAATTATCTGCTGAAGCCACACTAGTGGACTTAAGCAAAGCATTTGATTCTGTAAAGCGCACAATACTGCTGGAAAAACTATGGTGTTATGGCATTAGGGATCTGGAACTCTCCCTCATTAAATCATATCTCAGTAATAGAAAGCAAGCTGAAAGCTACAACGGTCCAAAGTCACAGTTACTGAATGTCACTAGAGGTGTACCCCAAGGATCAGTGCTTGGGCCATTACTGTTTATAATATTTATAAATGACCTGCCCAGCAATATGCCAAGCAAATCTGTGCTTTACGCAGATGATACAACTTTCATCAATTCGGGGAAGGACATAAATAAACTGAAGGAGCAAAGTAAAGATTTTCCCAGATTATCCAATATGTGGTTCGAAGCAAATGAGTTAGCTATTAACTATGAAAAGACTGTAAATATATCCTTCAGCTTATCCAATGCTGATGTTGAGTACACTTCTACCAAACTTCTTGGCATATACTTAGGTACGAAGTTAACCTGGCAGAGTTACATAGACAACATATCTCGAAAGCTTTCGCGAGTTATCTATCTACTGAAAAAATTACGCGCCTGTGTTTCTGAAAGCCTACTGATTAATTCCTATTATGCATTCTTTCATTGCCATATTAGCTATGGTATTCTTCTATGGGGTAATTCTCCATGGTCAAGGAAAATTTTTATTTGGCAGAAAAAAGCCATCAGGAGCATCTCTGGGATTACCAAAAATAACGTATCATGTAGGTCATACTTCAAAGAATTACAGATAATGACAGTCCCTTCTCTTTTTATATACACCTGCCTTTTGTACATAAAAGAAAACTTTAACAGCTACAACCTTAGGCAGTACGTTCATAATCATAACACTCGTCAAACATTTAAGATAGACATACCAACAACTCGACTCAAGAAAACACAAGACAGTTATGAATACATGGGAATAAGGCTTTTCAATACATTACCTGTGCAGGCACATTGTGCCTCTCTTAATATATTTAAAAGTAAGACTAAAAATGGCTGAAAGACAAAGCTTTTTACAGTGTTAAAGAAATTGAAAACTCTTCAAAAATAGACCTGACTTATGAAACGACTTGTAACTCTGTTTGAACCTCTTCCTCAGCTTTTTTCGTCTCTGGAGTTCCACATTTAATTGTTAAACATGTGGAGAAATCCTTATGTATGAAATGTATTTTTCTATTATGCACATTCTTTAAAATGCACACTTTAGTTATGTGGGATATCTTTATGTATCAAATGTATTCCTTTATTATGTATGTTCTTTTAAAATGTATACTTTAGCTTTGTGTGATACCTCACAATAGTTATATTTCTTAATATGTAAATTGTACATTACTCATGACGACATCGATTGCATGTAAATGCTTAAAGATGGATAAATAAATAAATAAAAAAATAAAAAATAAAAATCATCATCTCAACATATTACTTCAAAACATATAACTTTATTTGTATATGACATTTTGGTCATGTAATCAACATAGCAAAACCTTCCACATTACAAGAATCATGTGTCATAAACTACAATAATCAAGTATTGCAGATTGTTTCAACCAACTAAAACATTCATTAATCTGTATTTATATAGAATGTAATAAAATATGCTGAATGTAAAGTCCTATATGTCAAGCTTTGGTGCTAACAGGAGTAAGTTCTAGGAGTTCAAAGAACCACATAATATGCAAAATTCAAGTGTATGAATATATCTCATCTATGGAAAAATGCAATTACGACAACATGGTGAAGTGACAAAACCGATTTTCTTAATGAAGCCTTAGCAAACAAATGTGAAAAATATTTTCATAACTTATTTACATTACTTACAACTAATGGCACAAAACTCTAAGTATAATTCGACAGAAGTTTCAAACAGCCCTGACAGAACATGCCTCAATATAGTAGTATCCCACTGAATTTCATTATGTTTTTCGAAAATTATTTCATAATAGTAAAATGTTTGTTACAGGATTAGAGAATACAACCCCCACATATTTTCTACATCAAAAACAGCACTTTCTGATTTCATTTCAGTTTGAGCTACCTTGCAGTTCCTTCTTGAGTATTACCCTCTTTACATAGTCCAGACATATTACAAGAATTACTCAGATATTAATTAGTAACATTACTTTCTTTCAATACATTTCCATAACTAACTGTTTAACCATTTTTACTACCTCAAGACATATGCTAACACAAGTCCATTCCATTGGAAGTAGTCAGCACAATTCTTCATTGTGCCATCAGACTCACAGCAAACACATTACATATCTTCATCTTATTCTCAGATATACACATATCCTACATGACACAACTGATCATCACATATGGCAGTATAGAATAAAGTTTCCCAACACATAGCAACCTCATAATAATTACCAACTCCCAAATATTACAATTTAACCTTACTTCATTGATATCTCATAACAACATGAAGAAGCTCCCTACATTTCATCATCGTGTTGTATATAAACCCACCTCAAAATATCATAACAATCATATACGACATAATTGTCACCTGTTGCAGTTCTCAATGTTGCAGTTCTCAAATCTTACATATACTCCAAAAAATAATCTCTTCACTCCAAGTGACTTTCACAGTAGATTTTACCTGAGACAGAACACAAAGGTTGTTTAAGTATGAAATTCCAACTTACTGATCTATTCCCATAACAACATCCTTCACCATGCTTTCACTATAATAGCTATATTCAGCTGTTGACTATGTATCTTGAAAATCACAAAAACAAACCAACAAGTCTGACTCCCTATCCTCCCAGTTGCAAATATAGCACTAAAGGTCCCTAAATAGATCGAAAATTTGTATTTATGCAATTTCTATAAAACCAAACAGCACAGAACCCCAAAATATATTTCTAATGTAAAAAATATTTTTCCTCAAAAAAGTCAGAAACATGCCTTCTCAAAAACCAAGACAACTACTTCACTACACAAGTGTAAATGTGAACATTTATTTCAGTCACAGTAGTGAAAATACGTAAAGGCTAACCATGTTTCCAATATTCTCAGATTTAACCAGTTGGACACAAATACCATTTCAAAAACATAAGAAAGTTCAGTACAAATAATAAAAAAAAACTTCTCATTAATAACTTTGTGTTATCAAAAATTGTTGCCAAAAAGTAGTGAGAAAAAGTAAGGCAACTGCAAGGGAACATGGTCTTAGATCTGTGCATAACTGGTTCACACCTGATCTACAAAGGCTAAGAACTGTGTCAATGATTTCCTATGACAAATCAAAGAATAGTGAAGCAGAAAGAGCAAACTACATACGGTTAAAGTACAACTACAGAGCAGAAATTAGATTAAGCATGTGTAAGGCAAACAATGATTATATTAATAAGTCCAAAAATAAATGTAGAACACCCTGGGCTATTGTCATCACTCATTTTAGAAGAAGTAAAGATTCCTATGATGCTGATATCTCAATGCGTTTTTCATTAATGCTGGCAATATGAATAACACTGCTACAACTGAACATGGTCATAAATACGACAACACCCAGAACTCAAATCATGGAAACTCTTTCCTGCAAAATTTGAAGATGTAGTCCCTGTCATTAAATGCAAAGAGCTAAAAGTAACTGATGTTATAACTGCAGTAGCAAAATTGAGTTCCTCAAAACTGGAAGACATTTATGGGCTCTCCAATTTTGTGATCAAAAAGATTTTGGATGTTGTCTTATAAACCGGATGTTTCTCAGTGGCTGTTTCCTTTCATCATAAAAATGACAGTCATTACTCCACTGCAGAAAAAAAGTGACAAGTCTTGTCCTAATAATTAATGCCAACTCTCTCTTGTACCCATCATTATGAAAGTAGTGGAATATTGCATACAGCTCCAAATCAATCATCAGTGTGTGAGTAATATTCTTAATGACTCTCAGTATGGCTTCAGGTCCAGCTAATCAACAGCCAAAGCAGTTGAAAATATTGTTTCATTTATATTACCATCATCTGAATCAAAATCATCTGTTAATGCTATCCTCGTGGATCTCAGTCAGGCATTTGACTCTGTCAGCCATAGAATACTGATAAAAAAACTCTACTGCTATGGTTCTGGAGGCTCAGAACTATCTCTGATGAGGTCCTACCTGAGTGCAGTTCAACAGTATGACATAAGATGCCTTGGATATCATGCAGGGTGTGTCACAAGGTTCTGTGTTTGGACCTTTACTCCACATAATATATGTAAATGACTTGTCCAGCACTATGTTGGGTAAATCCCCACTCTATGCAGATGATAACCCTTTTGTTATAGCCAAGACAGACTCAGGAACATTAAAGTAGAAAAGTAGTGCTCAACTCAGAGCATCCAATAAGGTGCTCCAAATTAATGAATTGTGTATTAATCATGAAAAAACTGTAAATATCTTCCTTACCTTGTGTATTAAAGATGACAGCAGTGATTGTGCTTCAACTAAACTACTTTGACTACTCAAAGTTAATCTGGAAGAATCTCACCAATTATGTCTCTACTAAGTTAGCATGTGTGGCATATTCATTTGGAGAACTAAGATCTTGTGTCAGTGATAAGCTTTTGCTAAATTTATACTATGCATTTTTCCACACCCAGTTGACATATGGCATTTTGTTATGGGGAATTCCCCTGGAACAGACAAAGTTCTTGTTTGGTAAAAGAAGGTAGTCAGGTGCATCTGTGGAGTCAGAAATCTTGAGTCTTGTACATCATATTTCAAAAAATTAAAAATACCAACAGTTACATCCTCATTTATACAAAGTTGTTTAATATATACAAAAGGAAATCAACACAGTCACAAACTACAACCATCAGTTACTCAACATAACACATACGTAAAACAGAAGATTTACATCACAGTTGTTAGACATGAGAAAACTCAAGAGAGTTTCACTATTTACGTGTTGTTCAAACCTAACTGTAACTAATCTAGCAGCTTTGATGTCTTCCTCCACTCTGACCTGGTACGGATCCCAAAGGCTCGAGCACTACTCAAGAACAGGTCGCACCAGTGTCCTATATGCAGTCTCCTTTACAGGTCAACCACTCTTTCCTAAAATTATCCCAATAACCCAATGTCGACCATTTGCCTTCCTCACCACAGTTCCCACATGCTCATTCCATTTCTTATCACTTTGTAACATCATGCTCATTTATTTAAATGACTTTACTGTGTCAAGCAGGACACTTGCAATACTGTAACTGAACATTACACGTTTGTTCTTCATACGCATATGCATTAACTTACATTTTTCCACATCTAGAGCCAGCTGCCATTCAACACATCAACTGGAATTTTTTTTCTAAGTTGTCTTGTATCTTCCTACAGTCACTCAACTTCAACTTCTTACTGTACACCACAGCATCATCAGCAAACAGCCAGAGATTGCTGCCCAGTAAATCATTTATGTATATAAAGAACAACAGCAGTGCTGTCCCACTTCCCTGGGGCACTCCTGATGATATTCTTGTCTCTAATGAGCATATGCCGTTGAGGACAACACACTGGGTTCTATTACTTAAGGAGTCTTCGAGCAACTCACACACCTGTGAATTTACTCCATACGCTCGTACCTTCATTAACAGTCTGCAATGGGGCACTGTGTCAAATGCTTTCAGGAAATCTAGAAATATAGAATCTGCCTCTTGCCATTCATCCACAGTTCTCAGTATATCGTGTGAGAAAAGGGCAAGCTGAGCTTTGCACGACCGATGGTTTCTAAAACCATGCTGATTCATGAACTTGAGCTTGTCAGTCTCAAGAAAGTTAATTATATTTGAACTGACAATATGTTCAAGGATTCTGCAGCAAACCAAAGTTAGGGATATTGGTCTGTAATTGTGTGTCTCCATTCTTTTACCCTTCTTATATACTAGAGTCACATGTCCTTCTTTCCAGTTGCTTGCAACTTTATGCTCGTGAGAGATTCGCAATAAATGCAAGCTAGTTAAGGGGTCAATGCCATAGAGTACCCTTTGTAAAATGGAACTGAAATTCCATCTGGACCTGGTGATTTATTTGCTTTCAAATCTTTCAGTTGTTTCTCTACACCAGGAATGTTTATTGCTGTGTTGTCCATTCAGGAGTCTGTCTGATGTTCAAATGGCAATATGTTTGTATGACTCATCTATACTCGGTAGGTTAAATTCACCTCCAACTAGTATTTCACGGTCTGGGTATTTCCACACTACTGATCACAAAATTTCTTTGAATGACTCATGAACTGTCACAGTAACAACATTCAACAATTAACTTGATTTCACTTACACATGTTACATGTGACCAGATAACTTCACTGTCACATTGAACTTCAACCTGAATAGAGACAATATTATTGTCAATTGCAATGAACACACTCCCTCCTATGGCCTCTAGTCTGTCTTTCCAATACACGTTCCATGACTCACTAAATATCTCAAAGCTTTCAACTTCAGGTTTCAGCCAGCTCTCGGTCTCAAGAATAATATGAGCACAAGAACCTTTCTATAGGGCAGTAAAATCAGCAACTTGTTTACGAATACTTTGACAGTTCACTGATTTTTGAGAGTCGAAGTGTCTTTACTCTGAACATAGTCCAACTTTCCTTACTGCGTATCAACTGGTGAGTGTTCATCAGTGCACCTCAAACTACCATCTAGCCCAAAAATCCCTCATGTGTACCAACAAGTATTCTGCTACCCGAGTAGCTGCTTCCTTTGTGTAGTGCACCAATGATCTACAAGAGGAGTCCTACAAACACCCCCCCCCCCCCCCCACAATAACACAGGTCTATGAATGTCCATCCAAGACCATCACAAAGTCGATGAAGCCTTTGGTTGAGACCCACCTCTTGGCTCCAAACCAAGGAACCCTGATCAACTCTGGGAACAATGCTGCAACTTGCAAGCTCTGCTTGCACTCCGTGTGTGAGGCCAGCAGTCCTCACAGTCGTGGGTAAAGCAGGTAGCAGACTTTTGGCTTACAGGTAGAATCTACATAGTTGATTGCTTACAAATCACTTGTGTGACCCATCCTGGACTAATGCTCAAGTATGTTGGACCTGTAATAAAATAGGACTAATGGGATGATTAACATATACAAAAAAAATGGTCATAGGTTTGTTCACCAAACAGGAGAGTGTCACAGTGATGCTGAAAGAACTGAACTGGCAGACTTTCTCCTCAGAAAGCCTACTAACAAAGTTTCAAGAACCAGCTTTAAATGACAACTCTAGGAATATCCTACAATCCCCAACATATAGCTTCATATGGCTTGCGAGGATGAGAGTAGATTAATTTCAGCACATGCGTAGGCATTTAAACAATCATTTTTTGCTGCAGTTCATACATTAAAGTAGCCAGCCGGGGTGGCCGAGCGGTTCTAGGCGCTACAGTCTGGAACCGCGCGACCGCTACGGTCGCAGGTTCGAATCCTGCCACGGGCATGGATGTGTGTGAAGTCCTTAGGTTAGTTAGGTTTAAGTAGTTCTAAGTTCTAGGGGACTGATGACCACAGATGTTAAGTCCCATAGTGCTCAGAGCCATTTGAACCATTTGAACCATACATGAATGGAATGGGAAAAAGCCCTAATAACTGGTACAATGAGATCTACCCTCTGCCATGCACTTCACAGTGGTTTGCAGAGTATAAGTGTAGATGTAGAACTCTACACTACTATCACACTCATTTGGATATGAAACCTTGTTGATAAATTGGGAAAAAAGAAAAAAAGCTCAGCAACCAACTGGCTAAGGAAGAAATTAAAAGTGGAGAAACCAATATTGGAATACCTGGTGCCAGCCTATTATCTCAATAAAGACATAGAAGCTTGGGACTGGATTACCTTCTCCAACAAACTAAGACTGATTATGGGAACTGCTGCTGAACTTCATAGAAAGAATTTATCACTTTATGCAGGCTGCGGATCAGCCATGTCAAGCTCACTTGTGATTTTATATTATGATGAGAGAATGCATTTCACTGTCTGCACATGGGACCCCACTCACGATAGTCCATATATTGAGAGAATGTACTATCCAGGCAAAACTAGAGAGAATGGATGCTGAGTACCTCTTTGCCTCTCATACTAGTAGAGGATGAATTGGCTTTTAGATGAATACTAAGATTCAGAAGAGAAAGTGGATTTACCACAAAATTTGGCAATCAGCTCAGCTTTACATAGTGTTTAGGGTTGATGAGGATGGGGAGCCTCTTGCTGCAATAAGATCCTGAGGGACCTCCAACTGTCTTCCATACCCACACTGATATACTCAAGAAGTTCTTTTATCCTTTTAAGCATTCAATCATTTAATGCCAGAAACCCTTGTCTGCCTTCTCTCCCCATTTTAGACATAACTGATGTTAGTATTTTGCCTTCTCAATTTAAGTCAGTGTGTAGAGTAGATGTGGTGGAAGAGCCTCAGGACAGCATTATTCAAGAGTATTTTCTAGCTACGTGGATATTCTTCCTCTGCTTTTTATTGCTTTAGTCAAGTAATAAATCACAGGAACATGTTGACCTGTCAAGATCACTTATGCATTCTTGTGCAATGGCACTCAACCCCGAGGTAGGTGAGTTCAAATCCTGGTGGTGGAACAAAATTTCACTGCCAATATTTGGCCAGCAAGAGTAGGAGAGTTGGTGTCATAAAGTTCCTGGTCACCAGACTTTGAGCCAATGTCCTAGTTTAAATATCAAATCTCTCTGCAGTGTCTCATGAAGTGAGGGCTTGTGATACTGTTGATGGATGGGGACGTCATGCTTGATGGCCCCTGTGGTGCTATTTTTAAGGTGTAGCCTATATACTGGCACTGGTTTTCACTCTCCCCCTTATCCTTATCCTCATCATCACCATCATCATCATCTAAATAAACATTACACAACATTTCAATATACATACATGATGTAATATTAGATATACTGTAATGGAGCACGCTGAAAAAAAAAGGGAGAAACAGGAATATGTTATAGTATGTAGATAAGAATCTGCATAAGGTCACTGTTTATCCTTGGTCTCAGAGTCATTATTAATTGTGAAGTTTGTCTAGGATGGATTGACTGATGACCTTTTGACCTTTTAGTATAATCCCTACAAAGCCACAGTCATCACCATCACTGTCCAGAGTTTGGATCCAGAATGAAGTTATCATTCTGCAATGGTGTCCCCTGAAATGAAACTTCAACAGAAAAGAATATTGTACTGAAATGGAACTTGAGCCTAAATGTTTACATTTTATGTGCAATGTTCCCTCAAGTACGTATCACAAACAGAATCAAGACTACAGTCTTCCAGGATCTCCCTTCTACTTTTAAAGCATTGAGACAATTCGTGAAGTACATCTGGGTGGCACATATGGCAAATCACTGATTTGATGCTCACTCCCACACTCATTTTTACTTTGTCTGGAATGTTCAAATGCACCATTGCTTGGCTTTGATTGAAATCCTGAAATAACTGCCTCCTCTTTGTTGCAGGATACAATGAGTGCAAAGTCAGCACACGTAGTACTTTTGACTGGAATTTTTCTACTAAAGTTAATGGACAGCAAGTAAATTTATTTGTAGAAATAATATTGTATTTCATACGTGAAAATGTAATGAATGTGAATTAACAAAACACTGATAATGAAACAATGATGACTGGACAGAAGACACCATTTCAAAAATTAAGATTTTTGATATACCTTGTGCAAGGGAAATGTAATGCTGTAAAACAAATTTAAACAACATAGCCTACACAGAAGTAAAGAAGAAATTAATTTACCTGTCAACTTCTCTTGTAAAAGTAGATTAGGGGAAATGTAACAGTGGTGGTTAATAATAGTAGTCACTTGAAGACACTTGGTAGTGTTTTGTCAAACATCTTACATTGTTTAGACTTTAAAAAAATGTCAGAAAATTGCCAATAATCTTCATAGGTGTGTATATGTAAAAGCTCTAGTCAGAAGTGTTACAATAATTACACATTATTAATCATGAAAGAGAGAGAATAAAGTTTTTTAATTGTAATTATTCTCCTTTAATCATGGTTGGATTTGGCTACTTGTGATTCACCATCTCAAATTATACTAATAAGTTGAAATCTGCAAAACATGGAAGGTTGTGCCATACAAGATCACATAACACACATTTGCGTGCCATACAACAAATTTGCTGGGGAGTGTTTTATTTTTGCATTTATAATATGAAATTATTACTCGGTTTGTATATTACTACAATCAAAGAACACGCTACTCCTACTGTGCAGAATAAATATACATCAGAATTCCACTTGTCATAGTATAAATATTTCATCATTAGTTGTTAAACTGTAATTTGTTCCAAAATAACATCAACAAATATACACGAGACCAGAACGGTCAATCTATGAGTGAGAACACAATATGAAGTGATGCCTGACATGCTATTTAAAAAAAAAAAAACCACCTATATACCTAGTACCTTATCTTGTCTAGTTAAGATTCACTGTTACATCCACAATCTGCACCAATGGCATAGGCACCTTCTGCTGTTTCCTCCAGAACCTAGCACATAGATCTATTCCCAACTCTGCTCCTCCCTGGTCTTTATCAGTGAAATGAGTGATCCTCATGGATTTTATCCCCAACTCTCTGCTTCCTGCAAAGTGTTTGACCCAGTGCCCCTCTCAGCACTGTTAACAAAGGTACAAGCATACGGAATAGGTTCCCAGACATGTGAGTGGCTCAAAGACTTCTTAAGAAATAGGACCCAGACACAAAGGAATTAAAGACAATAGCTGTCAGTGAGCATTGATTTGTATCAGTGGGGCAAATTGAAATTTTTTACTGGACCAGGATTTGATCATGGATATCCTGCTTACTAGGCAGATGCTCTGACCACTGTGCCATCCATACACAGTCACAAGTGCACAGACATATCCTAGCACGCCTCCCATTAGACCCAAATTCTCAATGTATGCCATGCACTACTGATTTGGTGTTCGTGCTCATTAGCACATTACTTATGGCATCTCATTGATTCCCATAAGAGTTCACGCTTAGTGTGCAGCTGCACTGAAGGTATTAATGGCTGTCATCACCTTAACCACAGATGTGGTGTCTGTTCTTTCAGACATTTCCAGAAGAACAAACACCATTTTGATCCCGCAGCAACTATGAATCAAGACACAAAGGAATTAAAGACATTAGCTGCCAGTGGGCAATGATATGTATCAATGGGGCAAGGTGAAAATATGTGCTGAACCAGGATTTGAACCCAGGTGTCCTGCTTACTAGACAGATGCACTGCCCACTACGCCATCTGGACACAGCGCTCACCACAACTGCACGGACTTACCCTATCACAGTCAGATCAAGGTTCTCAACTTGTACCATACACTATTAATACAATACACCTACTCATTAGCCTCATTACTCATGGCATCTTGATGATTCCTATAAGAGTTCAAGCTTGGTGTGCATATGCACTGAAGGGATCATAGGCCATTATCGGCTTACTTGTATATGTGACATCTACTCTACAGACATATCCGAAAAAACAGACTTCATACATGTAATAGAGCCCAGTACTAATCAAAGACAAGGGTATGACCAGTAGTGCCCCAGGGAAGTGTGATACTGTTCTCATTATATAAACACATAAATGATCTGATGGTCAAAGTGAGCAGCAATCTGTGGCTGTTTGCTGATGATGCTCTGTTGTACAATAAGATATCATCATTGAGTGACTATAGGAGGATACAGGACTTATAAGAATTTAAGTTAATGCAGATGAGTAGGAATGACAGACCTATAATTTTCAGATACAGCATTTCGAGAATAAAGGTTACTGTTAGTGATCTTGGCAAAGAAGTTTATCTGCTCTAAGCTGTTATCACAGTTCACCCCTTGTGGCTCAAAATGAGTAAAGTAAGGCATTAACGGTGCAATGCTTGACACAGTCAAATCTATTAAATATGCAAGCATAATGTTGCAAAGCAATATGACATGGAAGAACGATAGTAGGGACGGTGAATGGTCGACTTCAGTTTACTGGGTGAATTTTAGGTAAGTGTTGTTAGTCTGTTACGGAGACCACATATAGATCACTACTGTGACCCATACTAGAATACTGCTCAAGTGTCTAGGATCCCACCAGGTCAGATTAAAGGAAGACATTGAAGCAATTCAGAAGCATGATGCTAGATTTGTACCGGCACATTTCATCATCATGTGAGTGTTACAGAGATGCTTCATGAACTCAAATGGGACTCCCTTAAGGGAAAATAACATTCTTTTTGTGGAGCACTATTGAGAAAATTTAGAGCACCAGCATTTGAAGCTGACTGCAGAACAACTCTATTGCCATCAGCATACATTTAACGTAAGGACCACAAAGGTAAGATAAGAGAGATTAGGAATCATATGGAGGCATGTATACAGTCTTTTTCCCTCTTTCTATTTGCGAGTGCAACAGGAAGAGAAATGACTATTAGTGGTACAAGGTACCATCTGCCATGCACCATATGGTGGCTTGTGTAGTTTGTATGTAGATGTAGATGCCTTCACAAAAACCCCTGTCCATACGAAGTGTACAAACCACCAACAATCCCTCCAATCTGAATACTGACTTTTCAAAGTCAAAAAATCTCTAATAATCTGTGGTGCATTGCTATATATGGGCACTGTATCTGCAGTAGGAAACAGAAATTTCCCACATGCACTAACAATCTTAACATAGATTTTACAGATGTCCCGTTAGATCAGAAATAAATTTCCTGCAGTCTTTTACAGTATTTAGTTTCATGACACAAACAGACCTGCCACCATTTCAAACTAGCCACCTATTGTAATCCTTATCACCTAATATCACCCAAGCTTCTAATAAACAGGTAATAGAAAGTTTCCAGGCAGCCACATTGGAACCAGAATTGAGGGGTTATGCACTGAAAATTAACACTAGAACTCAACTGTCCAAAGAAGCAAAGTCACAAGATAATGCCACAGAGCGACCCCCCCCCCCCCCCCCATGGCCCGTAGTGCGGAGCAGGTGGTGGAATGCTCAACAGAGGAGCAGATTGGTGAGAAGATGCTAAGATGCTGTAGAGACATGTGTAGGGTCGCCTCACTGCAGGGCTGCAGATAGGCAATGTATGATACACGGTGCATGTGACAATTCTGTGGAGGCAGCGGCCAAAATACATTTTTATCTACCTTTAACTGTTGTTTTGCCAAGAAAGCAATAATCTGTGAGTCTAACAAAATATTTTTTTTAAATTTAATTACAAAAGGTTACAAAAGTTGTGTGTATAGAAAAAGGAATTATATAAAATGAAAACTCTTAGAGCAGGCAGAAGTAGGACTGATTTTGTACTACAATAAATATCATTCTGTTTAAGGAAACCGATTAAAAATTTTAAAAAACTTATTTATAGTATTGTGGTTATAATGTAGGATTATCTGAGAGATAACACACAATAAATATTGAACACACATTTATTAATCACTCATCCATAGCAAATATGGCAGCTGAACATGTTACGCACTGAAAATTAACACTAGAACTCAACTGTCCAAAGAAGCAAAGTCACAAGATAATGCCACAGAGCGACCCCCCCCCCCCCCCCCCCCATGGCCCGTAGTGCGGAGCAGGTGGTGGAATGCTCAACAGAGGAGCAGATTGGTGAGAAGATGCTGAGATGCTGTAGAGGCGTGTGTAGGGTCGCCTCACTGCAGGGCTGCAGATAGGCAATGTATGATACACGGTGCATGTGACAATTCTGTGGAGGCAGCGGCCATACACATGGTGGAGCGCAGCAGCCTGGGTGTGCAGTTTGCTAATTTGTTAGCGCACATGCAACAGATCAGAGAGCCGTGTGGTTATGTGCTCAACCAGGGACTCACACGTGGAAAGCATAGCCAAGGAGATGGAGAGCGAAGTCATGCTGAACTCGTGTGAGCGCGGAACTGTAGAGCCATACACGTGGTGGAGCGCAGCAGCCTGCAGGTCTGGTGAAAGTTTGTAATGGTGTAGAAAATCCAAACTGATCACAGGTTTATCCACATCAGCAGCATGGAAGGTCCAAGGGTAGGTGTGAACTGGTGATAGGTGGAGCGACTTCTTGATGGAGCCATGGACTGCAATAGGACGATTGGTGGCAATCAAGGTGAGGGTAAAAGGAGATATTGTGTTGACAGTGTGCTTGGCCGGGATTATGGTAATGTCAGCGCCAGTGTTGACAAGAAAACAGATGTCTGCTGATATGTATGTGTCACAGAGGCATTGGATCGCAAGTGGTGCAGCATTGGTGGACTATAGGTGCCATGAAGGTACGTGGAAGGACATGGCGTCTAAACGTGCCTCCCAGTCTCATTTGGGTAGGTGCAAGGCACATGGCAGTTGCGGGTGGTGTCCCTGTAAGTAGCATGGAACCAGCACAATGGGTAGGCCGGTTAGTGTAGCGGTGCGATACACGAGAGGTTGCAGCTAACTGTGTAGGGGCCTGTAGCCGATTGGATTGCTGCTTGGGCAAGGTCAGCAGCTGTCAGGAGCCTGCTGGCAGTACATTCCGTAGGCCTGTAGGCCGCTAAGTAGCAGCCACCTGAGACGATGAGGGGGGCACGCTGGCCTCTGCTGACTGGGCACAGAACGAGAGGTGCAGGTGTGCCAGCTAAGGATGATGGAGAAGATGTTCGTGACAGGCGGTGTTGGTTACGAATGATAGCGTAAACCTGATCTGCCAGGTGTAACCGAGTCTTGAGTGGGTCAGTGACATGAGACAGTAGATGAAGTTGCAGATCCGAAGGCATTTTGACCATCCACATCCAAAGTATGGCGTCAGGTAATGCTTGATCTTCAATTAATGCACATAGGTGCCGCCAAACCTGTGAAGGGGTACGGATGTTGAGATCCTCCTCATGAATAATGTGATGAATAGCCTCTGCCAGAGGGCAGGGAAGGCACTTGATGAGCAGTGCTTTGGCCGTCAAATATTTGTGTGAGAAAGATGGTGAGAAAAGAAAATCGCTGATGAGGTCCGTATGTGCGTGTAGGTAGCTCACCAAGAAGACAAAACAGGTGTTGTCATCCAAAATGCTGTCGGTGTCCAGTAGGTGGTCCACTAATGTGAACCAAGTTTTTAGATTGTCTTTTTGTAATGGAGGTAGCATAGGGAACCTGCCAGGGAACACATGTTGAGGCAGCACCGGCAGACTGAGATCGGTAAGAGCAGAACAGGTTGCCTCTGATGGCAGAAGTGTGGTAGCGGTGAATCGTGCATTGCCTGAGGTCTGTGTGGGGCAGTGGCTGCATGCAGCACACGGTGCGGAGGGAACAAGTGTATAAGTCGGCACGGTGTGTCCAATCTGCAAGGCTGCCGAAGAACACGGTGCAACATCAGGCGTGAGGTGGTGGCAGTGAAGCCACGGGAGCTGACCCGGAAACCAGTGCCAGTAGAATGGCCGACGGCCATTACGAAAGCAGGCAGAAGATGGTCATGGTGCACCCATGGTGAGGCAGTCATGGAAACAGGTGCGGTCAAGGTGGCCAGTGTTGCCGAAACAGCATGCAGGGAAGGGGGGCGTTGCAATACTATATAAGTTAGAATGTGCTACCTCATGCATAGAAATCTTCGATTCACAGTTCTGGAACTTTGCCGGCACATCAAGCCATCCCGAAGGTAATGGTGTACATGAAGGATAAACCACAATGTCTCTAACTGGAAGGTCATCCACATAGTGGTTAGGTGACATGAACTGTTCATGTTGTGGCTGTTGCTGTACTGCCACGCTAGGCAGTGGCCACATTGAGCTGGGTAAAATTAAGTGGCTGCCAGCGTGGCCGGGCATAAATAACTGTTCACTTTTAACAAAGTTCAAATTAGGTACACCTGTCCGCATATGGTCACAATTGGCAGAGTTGATAGGGCACATTACACTTGCACCGAAAGTCACTGGTAGATCCATTGTGGTGGAAACAATGTGGGCTGGGACACAAAGTTCGTAAATGACGGAAACATGCACAAAATAACTTGTGTCAGGTTCACCACTGTGGTTATCATGTAGGATTAGCTGAGAGTGAACACACACTAAGTATTGAACACACATTTATTAATCACTTGTACATAACAGATATGGCAGTTGAACATGTTACACACTGAAAGTCAACAGTAAAACTCAACTGTCGAAGAACCAAAGTCAAAAAGATAGAGTGCTCTCTGCCAGAGACGCCGCAGTATCTTAAATTAATGATTCACTTAACGAAGTTAAATCTGCATGGACAATAGTTAAAAGAGAAACAGAGAAATCAATTAAGGGGTGTAACAACATTTTTCATACAGCAAACAGCAAAATAATAAATTATACCAGTCAGGTAGCCAACACATTTAATGATGTAGAGTTGGAGTGTAATTCCCTTGGTCCATGGCCTCTTAGACCATGATGGCCACCTGGTAACATTGAGTATCAGTGCACGATACAAATAAAAATAATTGGAAAACTTCATAGGTAATAAATTAAAAAGGAGATAGAGATATCAAGAATATTTGCAAAATCAGGCTGGAAAGCTGTGCACAACACCCCTGGTGTAAGAGAAAAATATAATATATTATGTGACATAGCCTTCTTTGAAAATTGTTTTCCTAAGAAATTAACCAATGGAAGCAGATTAAATGCACATATACCCCAGTTCAGAAATGGGATCAGGATATCATGTCAGACTAAGAAATCACTGCACTTGGCATCAAGGGACACTAAATGATGACAGAATTAAATCACATTACAAACTTTACTGTAAAATTCTAAGCAAAGTCTATATGTTGCTTAAGAGAGAAGGAGTGGGAGGGAGGGGGGGAGAGAGAGAGAGAGAGAGAGAGAGAGAGAGAGAGAGAGAGAGAGAGAGCCCTCCAGCAAAAGATAAAAACTATTTGGAAAATACTTACACAGGTTACATGTACTTTGACAGATGATAAACTAATATCAATAAATCAAAAATTACTTGAGAATATTTTGCGACTTGTCAAAGGCTTCTGGTTGTGTGGGTCATGATAACCTCATGCAAAAGTTAAAATATTATGAAATACTAGGCATGTCAGGTTCATGGCTTTTATCTTGTCTGAATGACAGAAACTGATGTGCATCAGTTCCATATCAATATCATAATGACAGGCACTTGGAATTTGAAGCACACAGGCAAAATGTATCGCAAAGTTCATCTTTGTGTTTTCTATTGTTTCCGATATACAAAAATGATCTTTCACTTTCAGTTTCAGGAGATACAAATTTTGCACCTTTTGTAGATGATACAAGTGTAAGAATAAAATATAATATCAGTCCCTTACTGTGAAAGCAGCTAATGAAATACTGGAAAACATCAACAAATGGTTTATGACAAATTTTGGCAAGGCTTAGTACATACAGTTCAGTACTTCTTACCGAAATTCACAAGTTCTAAAAAAAGTTTCTCAAACAATGAAATACAAGAACTACAAAGTGTTAAGTTTTTCATACTACAGACGGATCAAAACCTCAGTTAGAAAACCCAACACCTAGAACTAATCAAGTACCTTGTGTCACCAATGCTTGCAGTACACCAGATTACTGATATAGATGATACAAAAAAGATAAAAATAGTTTATTCTGCACATTTCTATTCATTAATGAGTTATGGAATTTTCTGGGCAAATTATTATTACAGAGATACTTTTTTTCCAGAATACAAAAGCACATTACAAGTGTTATAGCTGGCATTAGTTAAAGAACATCCAGCAGTGATCTCTTCTTAAAACTAAGTATTTTGAAAAATACTTCACAAAATATTCCTGGGTAAACATGTATTCAGGAAACGCCTTCTGCACCTGAATTTCAAGCAGATAAGATGATGACTGAATTAAAGAACTTTCTATTGGACAATACCAGCTACTCCACTCAAGAGTATCTTCTCAGAAATTCTTAAATTTGATGTTTTAGGTTAATGTAGGGACTTCATAAAACAAATTACACATGGCGTCTCATGGTAACACAATTTCTCAGCAAGAGTGAAGCTTTCTTAGAAGAGAGTTCATGTTTCAGGTTTTCTGATGCTGTTCAGGAAACAGGTGTATCACAGTGTGCGACTGAAATGGCATGGCAGCTGGAAACATACTCCAGAGTTGAAGTTAGTGGGACGATGAGTCTTGTGGGCAAAACATCTAAACTGCACACAGGTTCATGATGAAATTCTCGTGGTATGTGAACCAAATGCAAAATTTGGTTAAGCGGAAGTTAAATGATTCCAACAATTTGACCAAGGCTGCTCAGACATAGGTGATGCTGGTCAGGAAGTCCAGATCTTACACCATGTGATTTTCCAATGAGGAGGATATTCACAGAGCAGTTCTTCAATGACTCTGTTACCTAAAGGCAGATTTCTATCATCGAGGCATTGAATATATTCTGACCACTGTGAAAGAGACTTAGTGAATATGTTCAAAAATAAAGTAATGAATCTGTGTCACTCTGAAGTGTAGTGCAGCATTCAATAAAAGTTAGTTAGTGTGCTATAATAATGTGTAACTTACTTTCTGAAGTCTGAAGATATGTGTGCATGACATACTATCCATGCTACAGACTACTGTTAAGCTGAGGCTAATGACAAACCTTAGCACCTAGTTGATTAACACCATGACACCAGTAAAGCAAAAGCTATTTAATATCTTAGGTTTGACAAGGAAGGAAAAGGAAAATGGCAATGTCTTTGCTTAAGAAACCATCATGGCATTTACTTAAAATAATTTAGTGACACCACATAAAAAAATAGGTCAGGATTACCATTTGGAGATTAGAATACATTATCTTTCACAATGCTTTCTCCAAAAATTATTTTGAGCAGTGACTTTAAGAGCCAACACAACACACAAATATTTTGCAACAACATATCAGACCGCTTTGCAACAAAAAATTCTAACCAAGTAGATTCTTGGCAGATGATGATATCTTTTACCATCTATTAACATCATCAAAAGATCAAAATATATTTCAAAATAGTGTATGCAAAATATCTGCTAGGTAAAAAAAGTGGCAATTAATCCTAAAAAAAAAAAAAATAAGTAAATAGGTCCACCACATGAAAACCAAAAGATTCCTTTAAATTTTGGTTACATGAATCACGCAGATTTGAAGGGTGTCGATTCAACAAAATACCTAGGGATTATTATTATGAACAACTTAAATTGTTATCATTATATAGGGAATGTTGGGGGGAGGGGATGGAAACCAAAGATTGTGGTTTATTCATAGAACACTTAGGAGGTGCAATAAATCTACTAAAGAGACAGCTTACACTATGCTTGCCCATACTCTTTGGAATATTTTTACACAGTATTAGAGCCTGGCCAGATATGATTGATAGTGAATATCAAAAACATTCAAAGAATGGCAGCTCCTTTTTATTATTGCAAAGTAGCAGAGGGGGTGTTAAGGATATGATAAGCAAGAGGGCTGGTTAATAGTAATAACAAAGGCTTTTTAATTGTGATGACTTTCCATAAAATTTCAATCATCAACTTTCTCCTCTGACCGCCAAACTATTTTGTTGTCTCCCACCTACATAGGGAGAAATGACAGAATGAGACAGTAGAGAAATAGTCTGAAAGTTGTTCTGTGAACCTTCTGGCAAACACTTAAGTGTCAATTCCAGAGTAATCAAGTACATGTACACTTATTTACCAACAGATGATGTATAAATCACAAGTTAATGTTGAAAGTTTCTGCTTCCCTATATGTAAGATCATGCATTTATTCTGGTGAAAAGATAGCATAATGAAAATAACAGATAATTTTTAATCATATTGCATTTTACAATTTTTGAATGCACTGCTGCAGGCACCATTGCTTTCAGTGGCATCGTCATGTCCAGTGGCATCATCGCTTCTGGCATCACATTGCAGACTCGACTTGCTTCTCGTCTGGCTCCTGCAGGCCATCCTTCTCTGCTAAGCTTGCCCACAACCCAGCCCTGTCAGGTCCCTTCTGCACCTTCTGAGAGATCTTACACACTTCTCCTATTATCCCCTAGAAAGGCCACACACCTCATGCTTTGCACTGGTTTCAGATGAGCAACATAACAAAATACAATATTCTTCTTCTTCTTCTTCTTCTTCTTCTTCTTCTTCTTCTTCTTCTTCTTCTCAGAGGTCACAGGCCCTGTAGACCATGCACTCCATCTACAAACTGCTTCCACCGCCTTCTATCTCTCCCAGTCTCTCTCCACCCTGCGGAAGTTCCTAATGCTGAGATGTCCTTCTCTATGTCATCTTTCCACCTTGTACGAGGTGGCCTGGAGAGTTCCTTCAAATGCATTCTTGGTGATTCTGTTTTCCATTCTAGCCACATGTCCAGCCCATTGCAATCTCCTACTTTTTAATTTCTGATTGATAGTGGGTTGCTTCATTAACTGATAAATTTCATTGTTCTTTTGAATTCTCCATATGCCATTCTCCAACACAGGTCCCCAGATTTTTCTCATTACTTTTCTTTTGAACACATTCAGTTTTTGTCTTTCATTCTTTGTAAACGTCCAGCTTTCTGAACCATACAGTACTATGGGGCAGATGACAGTGTTGTATATCTTCATTTTTGTGGTGATTGACAAAGCTTTACTTTTGCGTGGCTTGCTTAGTGAGTACAGACATCTTGATCAGGAGGCTATTCTTTCTTTTATATCCATTGTTATGATATTTTTACTGTTTAAATGTGATACAAGGTATTTAAAATGAAGAACTTTTCTGAATTTAGAATGTTGGTCAACTTAAAAGTAAGGAGTTGGGTTTATGACTTGACCTACTTCCATATATTCTGTTTTCTCTTGGTTAATCAAAAGCCCCATTTCGCTGGCACTATGCCTGAGAGACCTGTACATGTCTTTCAGTTCTTCTTCAGTTTCACTCAGCAACACCGTATCATCTGCTTAAGCCAGGAGTTTTACTTCACTGTGTTCAAATCAGAGACCATTGTATAAATGTAAATTACTCTCTCTAACCACTTTCTCTAATGCAAGGTTGAAGAGGACACATGAAAGAGCATCTCCTTGTCATAAGCCTGTTTTAATTGGAAAGGTGGGGGATATGGATCCTCTGAACTTTACTGCTGTCTGAGAGCCATCCATGCACAGTTGTATCATCCTAATGGTTTTACTGGGTATACTAAATTCTCGTAATGTGTTACAGAGGCAACTTCTGTGGATGCTGTCAAAGGTTCACTGGAAGTCAATTAAGAGACAGTGGATGTGTTTGTTAAATTCCCAGTATTTCTCAAAGATCTGCTGTATTGTAAACAAATTATCAGTTGTGAAACGGTTTGTTCGAAATCCAGCCTGGTAGTCTTGAATAATGTTTTCTGCGTAAGGTTGAAGTTTTTCCAGAATGATCATTGACAGGATTTTGTATGTTATGTTCAGCAAACTGATTCCTCTGTAATTTCTGCACTCCATTCTGTTTCCTTTCTCGTGTATGAGACAAATTATTGCAGTTTTCCAATCTTCAGGCAGTGTTTCAGTTTTCCATATCATTGTGAAAAGGTTATAAATTTCATTGTGTAGTTTGCTTCCACCCTCTTTCAACATCTCTGCTGATATCTGGTTCTCATCTGCTGGATTGTTGCTTTTCAGCTTTTGAATGGTGTGGATCACTTTCTGTTCTGTGATTCTACATTCATCATTATTAATGCTGTCACTCTCAGACATTGTGTAATTGAAGGTTATGTGCTGAGCAGTGCAATTTAACATTTCTGAGAAATACTCTTTCCATCTTTCTAGGATATCTTCCAGCTGTGTTAGCATATTTTGATTTTTATCTTTTATGAATAGGTTTCCACTTTGATAACCACTCTTACTTTTCTTTGAATACTGAAACAATTTCTTTGAGTTTCCATTCCTGCTTTCCACTTCTATAGATTCTAGGACTCCAGTTAGATATTCCCTCCCTAGCTTCTTGCAATGCCGCAAATAGGTTATTTATGTCAATCTCATTGTTTTCCTTAACAGACAGTTCCTTCAGTTGTTCGATGTCTAAATTAGGTTTTGGTGTGGCTTTTGGTTGTAACAACTTCCAATAATCAATGTCCTTTGCCGAACCTGCTTGGTCACTTGTTCAGGTCTCCTCACACCAGTGGCACCAGGTGCAGTCACAAGGTCTTCTTGTGACATGAGGATTGCAGCTGTTCCTCATCTAGACACTCCACTCAGGCTAACTGCAAGACTTCCCTAGCCCTTCAGTTGTGCGCTTCTGGTCATTTCGATGCAAACCTGGATCACACAAGGCCTTGCCTCTGGCAGTACCTTTGGCAGCCAAATCGGCCTTCCCCCATTGTGACCTCATGTCTCCATTGCCCCATCGAGTAGCCAGCTCCACCTAATAAGAAAATGAGACTGCATGTCTCTCTTTTTCAGGTTCACACCTACCAGTGCTCATCTGAGCCAGATTCATGTGTCATAATCACATGTAAGCCACTTGCCTTCAGCCAACAGTACCTGGGTCCATGCCTCCCGACACAGCCATCCACTGTACAGTCGTGCACTGCAGGTTGCCACAGCTCTGGCCCATGAATGACACTTCCTCTGGATCTCAGGCGAAAACAGTCCACAACCACAACAAATATGCTGGGTAGTTTACAAACAAACTCCAATAGTCACCACGGTACCATGTGGCACCAGCCTATCCACCAGAGGCAGAAACATTACTGCAAATAGTGCTGCAATTGCAGCTCTACCTTGATTCTGTGGGTCTGTCAATATCCTTCTACTGTATGAGTATTTAGGTCGCTACCTGACCACTCTGCAATCAGTTCACACTGTTTGCCTTACGCCTAGTGGTTCCAGAATTTGAGTTCTTTCACCAGGAGGATTCTATGCTCTGGGCTCTACGCCAGCTGTGCCAAGCAGTCCGTCAATCAAAGTTCTTCCACTGAGTGCCCTGTACACTCTACACTGCCAGTGCCTAGCAGTCCATCAGTTGGAGTCTACTTCAGCTTATCACTTTGTGGGATTTCATCTCTGACTCGACTTCAAGCTCGCCTCATGGGGCACTATCACTATGGACTTCATCCACGTACGAACTCCCCATGCAATGTCAGTGAGTACCCACTAGGACACTCCAGTGCCTTATCAGCGGTTACTTAGTAGGACATTACAGTGCTTCAGTAATTAACTATCAGACCTAATCGAGTAGTGCCAACTCACTTTCCGGGAAACTGTTACCGTCGACTGGAGTGACTACACAAATTTTGCACATTTTGTTATTTTAGGGTATTTCTGACCTTGTCTCTCGACTGCCAATTTTATTACCAGAGTCATCAGTGAGGTTAGTGGCATCATAGTTATCAATACTTTTTGGTGGAACACATGCCAGTATCATTTTGAGGTTATTAAAGTAGGCAATAATATCATTTCTGCCCACTTCGGCATGGCATCTTTTGATGTCTGAGGAGATCCATTTCTGTAGATGCATCTTGCTTCTTTTTACAAATAGCCAAACCCAGTCCTCTCCCCATAAATTATTTTTGAATCTAACCTCTCTGTGTCCACATTTATTGAGGTATGATTTTGCAGTCATTCTTGTTGTTGTTGTTGTGGTCCTGAGACTGGTTTGATGCAGCTCTCCATGCTACTCTATCCTGTGCAAGCTACTTCATCTCCCAGTACCTACTGCAACCTACATCCTTCTGAATCTGCTTAGTGTATTCATGTCTTGGTCTCCCTCTACGATTTTTACACTCCACGCAGCCCTCCAATACTAAATTGGTGATCCCTTGATGCCTCAGGACATGTCCTACCAACCGATCCCTTCTTCTAGTCAAGTTGTGCCACAAACTTCTCTTCTCCCCAATCCTATTCAATACTTCCTCATTAGTTATGTGATCTACCCATCTAATCTTCAGCATTCTTCTGTAGCACCACATTTCAAAAGCTTCTATTCTCTTCTCGTCTAAACTATTTATCGTCCATGTTTCACTTCCATACATGGCTACACTCCATACAAATACTTTCAGAAATGACTTCCTGACACTTAAATCTATACTTGATGTTAACAAATTTCTCTTCTTCAGAAACACTTTCCTTGCCATTGCCAGTCTACATTTTATATCCTCTCTACTTCGACCATCATCAGTTATTTTGCTCCCCAAATAGCAAAACTCCTTTACTACTTTAAGTGTCTCATTTCCTAATCTAATTCCCTCAGCATCACCCGACTTAATTCGGCTACATTCCATTATCTTCGTTTTGCTTTTGTTGATGTTCATCTTATACCCTCCTTTCGAGACACTATCCATTCCATTCAATTGCTCTTCCAATCCTTTGCTGTCTCTGATAGAATTACAATGTCATCGGCGAACCTCAAAGTTTTTATTTCTTCTCCATGGATTTTAATACCTACTCCGAACTTTTCTTTTGTTTCCTTCACTGCTTGCTCAATATACAGATTGAATAACATCGGGGAGAGAGACTACAACCCTGTCTCACTCCTTTCCCAACCACTGCTTCCCTTTCATGCCCCTCCACTCTTATAACTGCCATCTGGTTTCTGTACAAATTGTAAATAGCCTTTCGCTCCCTGTATTTTACCCCTGCCACCTTCAGAATTTGAAAGAGCGTATTCCAGTCAACATTGTCAAATGCTTTCTCTAGGCTTACAAATGCTAGAAACATAGGTTTGCCTTTCCTTAATCTAGCTTCAAAGATAAGTCGTAGGGTCAGTATTGCCTCACGTGTCCCAACATTTCTATGGAATCCAAACTGATGTTCCCCGAGGTCGGCTTCTACTAGTTTTTCCATTCGTCTGTAAAGAATCCGCATTAGTATTTTGCAGCGGTGACTTATTAAACTGATAGTTCGGTAATTTTCACATTTGTCAACACCTGCTTTGTTTGGGATTGGAATTATTATATTCTTCTTGAAGTCTTAGGGTATTTCGCCTGTTTCATACATCTTGCTCACCAGATGGTAGAGTTTCATCAGGACTGGCTCTCCGAAGGCTGTCAGTAGTTCTAATGGAATGTTGTCTACTCCCGGGGCCTTGTTTCGACTCAGGTCTTTCAGTGCTCTGTCAAACTCTTCATGCAGTATTATATCTCCCATTTCATCTTCATCTACATCCTCTTCCATTTCCATAATATTGTCCTCAAGTACATTGCCCTTGTATAGACCCTCTATATACTCCTTCCATCTTTCTGCTTTCCCTTCTTTGTCTAGAACTGGGTTTCCATCTGAGCTTTTGATATTCATACAAGTGGTTCTCTTTTCTCTGAAGGTCTCTTTAATTTTCCTGTAAGCAGTATCTATCTTACCCCTAGTGAGATAAGCCTCTACATCCTTACATTTGTCCTCTAGCCATGCCTGCTTTGCCATTTTGAACTTCCTGTTGATCTCATTTTTGAGATGTTTGTATTCCTTTTTGCCTGCTTCATTTACTGCATTTTTATATTTTCTCCTTTCATCAATTAAATTCAGTATTTCTTCTGTCACCCAAGGATTTCTATTAGCCCTCGTCTTTTGACCTACTTGATCCTCTGCTGCCTTCAGTACTTCATCCCTCAGAGCTACCCATTCTTCTTCTACTGTATTTCTTTCCCCCATTCCTGTCAATTGTTCCCTTATGCTCTCCCTGAAACTCTCTACAACCTCTGGTTCTTTCAGTTTATCCAGGTACCATATCCTTAAATTCCCACCTTTTTGCAGTTTCTTCAGTTTCAATCTGCAGATCATAACCAATAGATTGTGGTCAGAATCCACATCTGCCCCTGGAAATGTCTTACAATTTAAAACCTGGTTCCTAAATCTCTGTCTTACCATTAATTTATCTGAAACCTGTCAGTATCTCCAGGCTTCTTCCATGTATACAACCTTCCTTCATGATTCTTGAACCAAGTGTTAGCCATGATTAAGTTGTGCTCTGTGCAAAATTCTACCAGGCGGCTTCCTCTTTCATTTCTTTCCCCCAATCCATATTCACCTACTACATTTTCTTCTCTCCCTTTTCCTACTGCCGAATTCCAGTCACCCATGACTATTAAATTTTCGTCTCCCTTCACAATCTGAATAATTTCTTTTATTTCATCATACATTTCTTTAATTTCTTCGTCATCTGCAGAGCTAGTTGGCGTATAAACTTGTACTACTGTACTAGGCATGGGCTTCGTATCTATCTTGGCCACAATAATGCATTCCCTATGCTGTTTGTAGTAGCTTACCCATATTCCTATTCATTATTAAACCTACTACTGCATTACCCCTATTTGATTTTGTATTTATAACCCTGTAGTCACCTGACCAGAAGTCTTGTTCCTCCTTCCACCGAACTTCACTAATTCCCACTATATCTAACTTTAACCTATCCATTTCCCTTTTTAAATTTTCTAACCTACCTGCCTGATTAAGGGATCTGACATTCCACGCTCTGATCCGTAGAACGCCAGTTTTCTTTCTCCTGATAACGACATTCTCTTGATTAGTCCCCGCCCGGAGATCCGAATGGGGGACTATTTTACCTCCAGAATATTTTACCCAAGAGGACGCCTTCATCATTTAACCATACAGTAAAGATGCATGCCCTCAGGAAAAAATTATGGTTGTAGTTTCCCCTTGCTTTCAGCTGTTTGCAGTACCAGCACAGCAAGGCCGTTTTGGTTAGTGTTACAAGGCCAGATCAGTCAATGATCCAGACTGTTGCCCTTGCAACTACCGAAAAGGCTGCTGCCCCTCTTCAGGAACCACACGTTTGTCTGGCCTCTCAACAGATACCCCTCCGTTGTGGTTGCAGCTACGGTACGGTTATCTGCATCGCTGAGGCACGCAAGCCTCCCCACCAATGGCAAGATCCATGGTTCATGGTGGGGTAGTCATTCTTATATCATTTAAATTTAGAGGCTGATGTCAGTAACTACAAGTCATTATGGCCTCTGCCATCCCTTTTTCTTCAGTCAAATTTAAAAGATACTGACTGGCAACACTTTGAACATGTTTTCATTTAAATTTATTCAAAATTTTTTTCAAGAGGATGCCAAACTTTTCCTCTGCATTTCAAAGTGGTCTTAAGTGCTCTCCTTAAATTCTCCATAGTACAGCTGCAATATTTTGTTGCCCCTGAACTCCTTTCACAAACTCTCGGCATTTTGAAATCTCAAATATACGAGGGCGGTTCAGAAAGTAACCTCTGATTGGTCACAGTGCGGGTTGTGGGGGGAGTAGCGACGCCATCTGTGCGTTCACGCACTCAACAGGTCAGTCGGCATCAAGCCGTGGTCGAGTGAACGTCGTACCTGCGCTAGTTTAGTTTTTGTGGCAGTTTGAAATGTGTGCTGCAATAGAAAACCCCGCCAAATGTGAAGTGCGTGCTGTCATAAGGTTTTTTACAGCCAAAGGATATTCTGCAGTAGCTATTCATCATGAGCTTTGTGCCGTGCACAGACCAAGAGTTATGAGTGAAGGAGTTGTCCGTGAATGGGTACGTTTATTTAAAAGTGGACGAGAAAACGTTCATGATGAAGAGAGGAGTGGTAGACCATCATTGGTGACTGACGAACTCGTTCAGACAGTTGATGCAAAAGTTCGTGAAAATCGACGTTTCTCAATGTCGGAGTTGTCTACTGGTTTTCCACAGATTTCTAAGACTCTCTTGTACGAGATAGTGACAGCAAGATTGGGTTACCGTAAGTTCTGTGCATGATGGGTGCCCAAAATTCTTACCGACCACCACAAAACTCAAAGAATGGCCTCTGCATTAGACTTTCTGTCACGTTATGAGGACGAAGGAGAACCATTGTTAAACAGAATCGTGACCGGTGACGAAACCTGGATTAAGTACGTGAACCCTGAGACAAAAGAACAATCAAAGATGGGCACATTCAAATTCGCCTACCAAACCAAGAAAAGCCTCGCAAGATTTTTCTGCCAGAAAACTGATGGCAACGGTGTTTTGGGATGCCAAAGGGGTGTTGTTGGTTGAATTCATGGAACGTGGTACAACCATTAATCAAGACGTGTACTGTGAAACAATAAAAAAGTTACGACGGGCTATACAGAACAAACGCCGTGGTATGCTGACTTCCGGTATCGTTTCTTTGCACGATAACGCCCGTCCTCACTCTGCTCGCAGAACAACGGCCCTTCTTGAGTCCTTCAAGTGGGACGTTATCAACCATCCACCTTACAGCCCAGACCTGGCGCCAAGTGATTATCACCTCTTCATGCATTTGAAGAAATGGCTCGGGTCACAGCGGTTTGATGACGACGAAGAGTTCAAAGATGCGGTCACAGGCTGGCTCCAGGCACAAGCGGGTGATTTTTATGCAGAAGGAATTTCAAAGCTTGTGAAGAGATACGATAAGTGCCTCAATCGCTATGGAGACTATGTAGAAAAATAGTGCAAAGATGTAGTTGTAAGATGTATATATTAAAATATTTTTATTTAACTTGGTGTATTTTTTTAAATCAACCGGCAGTTACTTTCTGAACGGCCCTCGTAGTTGTCGACTTTTTTTAATAGTTCATGATTATAATCAAAGAGATTTTATGAAAAATTCATGATACTTTATTCAGTATAACTAAAAATCTGACCTACTTAACATATTATATACATCATAAATTTCTTACCTTCTCATTGTAATATGGAAGTACACAGTGATTTTTCAAATATGAAACCTAACTGCTGCTTTGCAGCATACTACAGTCAGTTGTCTCAGGGTAGCCAACTTAAAAAGTTACGTTATTTTTATACATCGATATATACTATTGATTGCATAACTACCAACATTACACTAATTTAATTTTTAGCATTGGAAAATATTGAATTCAACGAGGTACTTTGTTGAAGTTACACTTCTAGTGAAAATTCCCCCTAGTTGATGGTACTGTATTTTGTTTATTAGACTCAATAAAGTTCCATTTTATTGGCTACCTTGGCACATCAACCATAGTGTGTCGTTTGCCTCAGTCATAAATACAACAACTTGAATGTGTCAGTTTTCAAGGAAGTAAATAGTAGCCTGGGACACAATGTGTGTTGGAAAACCCTAACACACAGACTGTCAGCCACATCAGGATTTTAATCACCATCCACAGCAGAGAAAGAGCAATATGTGAAGTGGAGTTTTTGGAGAAAAAGTGGAATAACTTACTACTGTGTTGTTAAGAAATCAGCACTCGTCCTCAGCTGTACAAACAATGTTATAACCATCATAGAGAGGTCACAGTAGTTTACAACCACTAACAAAACCAAGGGTATTTTTATCCCTCATCAAAAATGTCACTCACTGTGTAGGAAAGATCTTGGGAAACTGACATAACAGTGTAGTACAGAAACCCAAAAATTAAATACAGGAATGTTTAAGGTAAGAAAAGGATGCTCACCAACCACTAGAAAAAGCAGTAGTATACAAAAATCATGAATTGTGTGCAGGTGTACTATAAAGAGAACAGTGGCAAAGCAAATGGAAGAGGATAAAGGCAACTATAGAGCAGAAGAAAAGAGTAGGTGAACTGTAGCTCAAGAAATTTTGCAGTTAGGAAACCATTGGTTTCGATTTAATACATTCAGGCCCTGCCAGCCAACAGGGTGTGGGTACTGTGATACACTGTAGAGAGAGGCTGCCAAACACAACAATAATTTCAATCAATAAGATAAAAGTGTTAAGGTTAATGGTATATGGCTTTCAATACTGAAGAGGAGGGAGAGCAGTCTCCTTTCGCATGGCAATAGTGATGGTATATGAGAGCAGTGAACAACAGCCAATGGTATTCACATTTAAAAGAAAACATGTGACATCATGCCTTGGCACAAATATCCTTTGCTATAAAATTTCACTAGATCCAGCAGAGAGCTGGTGGACACAGTGAATTGTAGAAGCCACAAGCCCCCTCCACCCATAATCTTCCTCCGCCTAAGAAGTCCTCTGCAGATAGGGGGAAACATGTATGTTTCAGGAAAATCCGTTTGGTTGCTGCGCAATACCCACAAGAATTAGCATAATTGTAGCTGATGTCTGCTGGGCACTACTTAACTGTATATTAAAAAAGAGTCAATAACTAATGAAAACACTATTGAAAGATTTGGATAGTAATAATTAGCATATCATTAAACTTATTATATTACAAATGTGAAGGTGACAACAGCAGTGCTGATGGCTCTTGTGAGGTCGCTCTGGAAAGTGGTGGTGCCATGAAAAGGTGCCACCGGAGGAACAGGAGATAGAAGGAAATGGCATGTGAGCATGGGTTAATGGGAACATGAAAAGATTCTGTGTCAGAGGCTGTGGAAAGGCTGTAAGGTGGTGGGAGTCCTACCTACTCAGGTAGACAAAAAATGAAGGCCTGGAAGGTGTCAAGGATTGGCATGGAGAATAACATGAAATGTGTAAGGTGTTGAAATGTGGCATAGAGGATGCCACAGAATATGTAATGTGTGGATGAGCACTGGAAATGAGGCAAAGAGAACAGAAGGGTATCCGGGAAGAGAATGTAGAGTGTGCATCGGAGCATGAAAATTGTCAGAGTAAGCATTGAATTGGTCCCGAAAATGGATATACGACACGTAGGATGGTTTGTACCTGGGTTAAGGAACAGAAGAATGTGACAGGGATGAGCACCAAAATAAGCGAGGAGAAAAATTAAAAGAGACAGTTGGCACTGAGAGCACACATATGTAGCGAAAATAATCAGCAACGGTCTGAAGTAGAGCTTGGGTAAGGAAGGCTACTCTGGGAAAGCACAAAACTGTGGGGACATAATCCCTAAGTCAAGTATTCTCCTCGCTATGGTAGTGGAGACAAGAACATTGAATCTTCGATCCTCGGTGCTGGTGAGTGTGACTAAATGTTGCAAACTTTAGTCCTCGTCACCATTGTAGGAACAAGGGGCGGGCAAACATTGATTCTCATCACCATTGCAGTGGGACTAGAAGGAAGCAGATTATGGTCTGGATCACCACTGTAGTAGGACAATGAGGGAGCAAACAGTGATCCTTGTAGTATTCATGACTGAGGGCAGCAACACACTATCATTAATGTGCCTAGGTAGACAATAACAATGGAACTTCATGGAGTCTAATAAATAAAATACAATAACAGTTTCCTGGAATTTGAGTTGGCATTAGCATAATACTGGAGTGTCCTAGGAGGTAATTACTAACATTACACAGGGATGTTAATATGTGGATGAAGTCCACAGCAATAGCACCTCACAAGGCAATGAGCCTGCAGACAAAATGCTGTGAAGTGGTGAGCTGTGGTGGACTCTGATTGGTGACCTGCTAGGCATGGCCAGCACAGAGTGCAGAGCATAGAACATGCTGAAAGAACTCTGAGGAACTGCTAGGTGAAGTCAGTGTTACGCCCGGAGTGTGAACTGACGGCAGAGCAGTTGGACAATTACCTAAATCATCTCGTAGAAGGATACTGACAGAGGCACACAACTCACAGAATCAAAGCACTGCTGTGATGGCAGCGCCGTTTGCAGTGATGCTTGTGCCTCTGACAGTGAGGCTGACATCACCTAGTACCGTGGCAGCTGCTGGAGGTTCAGTTGTTAACAACGCATAGTATTTGTGTGTTGCTGCAGATTATTTTCATCTGAGTTCCATAGGAAGTGTCATTAGTGGGCCAGAACTGCAGCAACCTGTGGTGATCAAGTGTACAGTTTGTGGCTCTGTCAGTAGGAGATACAGCACAAACTACGTAATCTGCTGCAGACGGGAAGAAAACATTAGGTTTATCATTAAATCACATACTGTGTTTTGTAAATATTAACATGTACAAGAATCTTCAGGAATGTGTAACACATTAAGCTATATATTAATAGACAGAAGCAACTATCATGGGCTGCTCCTGTATAGTAATCTAGCAACCAATTGCAAATAATGATAATTAGTTCACATTTTTATTACTTTTTAATACATTATAAATCAGGATATTATATCATAAGTAGAAAAGCAGATATTCTGAAGAAAACTTCTCCACATAATGTTTTTACTATTGTTTCACACTAAACATTTATATAACTATACTGCTTTGAGAAAATACTATCAGTTATCTATATAATGAAAAACTTAAAATTTGTTTACACTGAAACATTTTGTTAAGAATTTACATCCTAGTGTCCAAAATACTCTGACAAAATATAAAATGAGTTCCAGTAAAGTAATCTTTCCTTTACTTTTGAATATCTTGGATTTTCCGTTTATAGCCCAATTTGGATGGGCAACTTGTTAAAGAATTTTGCATGAGTCTATTCAGAGTCCTGATCAAGGCTGCATGGCTGTATGGGTATTATTTTTGCTTCCAATATGTGGCTGAGAATTTCACAATTCATCCTAAACACAGTCTTTTCACTAACCAAAATTATATTAATCACTAAATATGTTGGCACAGAAGTGTAAAAAACTCAAGGTACCTGTAGAAGTTTTGCAAGCTATTTGAATGTTGACACATATTTTCTTACTTTTGGCAGTGAACAAGTTGTAAGACTGTTCTACACATCCATTGATGGTGCTGGATACAGAAAATGTCGACGACATAATTTTTCTTGTTTGATTCTACCAGAACTGAGTTAATGATATCATATATTACTATCTCTAGAGAATCCTTTATGGAAACCAAACTGAGTATTTTGTAAAAGGCTACTATCAGAAAAGTTGTTCAGTCTTCTGTTATAACCTACCTTATCAAAAAATGTTGAAAATACAAGGAGGAGATGGATCTACTACTAAAGGTGACTTCTTAATCTCCAAATTCATAAATTAGGTATTACTATTGTATATTTCAGTCTTTCAGGAAATTCTCCATGTCTCATTAACTGACTAAACATAGCACAAATATGGTGGTGATGGGGGAAGGGGGGAGGGGGGGCAGGGTGGTGGAGCGGACAGTGTTATCAAGTAGTTGGAAAGAGGTTTTAGTACTCTGGTTGAAACACCAGCACTGTAGCCAGAACAGTTATTGGTTTTCAGAGACCTAATGATTCTTGGAATCTCTGTAACACTTCAGCTTGCAAACCCAATGTCTGCTAATGCACTTCAGGTTGCAAAAACAATGTCTACTAATGGAATTCACTTTAAAAAAAAATCCTCTTGGCCATGACAAAACATCCCAGAAATTTTTATAACTGTAAAATTCCTAACTATTAAATCTTACCTTTAAATGTGATCATCCACAATCTGAGAAAGAAACTTTGTATTTAAAAAATTACTTTACGTGCTCACTGGCTGAGGACTTCAGATTTTAAATGTTACCAAAACTTTTTATTTTTCAGTGGCTAGTGCTGTGAAGTGCTTGCAGGATGTGAGACTGTCATCATGAGAGACAGCAATGGTAAGAATGGTGACAAGTTGGTACCTTGTTTCAAAAATTATGGTTGCTTTATGATTGATGTTCTTTTTATATTTGGTATTGTAACTTCAAACCAAAATTTTGATTATGATTTGTAAGAATCATTTATATTGCTAAATCTAAATTACAGAAGAACGGAGTTTAATGCCTTGCCACTGTTGGGGTCACAAGCAATGAAGCAAAGTTCAGATTGGACAAGGACTAGAAATGAAGTTAGCTGTGCCCTTCTCAAAGGAGCTATGCCAACATCCACTCACAGTAATGTAGAGATATTATTAGAAACATGGATTGAAGCCCCTCTCTTTTAGGATGCAATTCTAGTGCCTTAACTACAGCACCACCTCAGTTGATCACGGCGCAGAAACTGAGCAATGTGTTGCAGAGATGAGACACAGACCCACAGTAAAACCCCATCTAGGAAACCATGAGGAACTTCAGGGACAATAGGAGTTTGGCCCAATTAGAGTTATGTCTGACTGCTGCTGCACATGGATGACATTGGGACATTTACCAACCTCAAAGTACTATATAACAATATTCTCATAATAAAAATATTTCTTTCTCAGCGCATCCTGTCACAAATGATCCTCCTAAACAAGAGAAGAAAATAAAATTGATGTTAACAACTACCACGCCATCAGACTGAGAGGGCAAAGGAATCAATATTACACGGAAAGTAACAAATTGCCAACAATTTTCAGATGACACAGTACTGTTTACAGACTGGTCAGATGACCTACAGGAAATTTTAGAAAAACTAACAAAGTAAACAAACATGCTGGCCCTTGCATGGATCCCATAAAATCAAAACGAACTACAAAAAACCTAAAAAAAGCCAGAGATCAAGTTGAAGGACACCTGTACGAATATACACAGCAGTTTATATGCCTCAGACTAATGTCAGCAGCTGGAAATTGGTGCCTGAACAAAAAGCATTTGAAAAAGAATAGAAGCTTAGGGTTTTATATGGAAGGCAATCTGTCCCTGTTTAAAGATGACAATCTTTAATATTTCTACCACTCACATAGTTCACAGGAATAGTCTTTAACAAACAAACTGGTAAAGAAAATCAGAGTGACACAAATGGCAATGGAAAAACAGCTTACACTGGATGTAAAACAAACAGGCAAAATCATAATTAAGGAAGAATGAAATAAAGAAAGCATTAAGGACATCTCGACTGATGCCAAAACACAAATGGCAGTGGCAAGGTACTATGACCTCAGCTTTCATAGAGTGAGAAAAATAAAACAGGAAATACACAGGTGAGACGCAATATAGCATTTATCTGAAATTGCAGTTGTTTCCCACCAACAGGTTATTAACAAAATGTATTTAATTGTTTAAATTTAAAAGTGGTTGTAATATCACACTTTTTTCCTTCAAATACTGGTAGATTTTTAATTGAACTGAACAAAACAATGATAAATATTTTATTCTATGAGTGATAGTTAATTTAATAAACTACATTGTTTATTTTGCTATTGACCTGAGTCATTGGTGTAAGTATGATGATTAGCTGCTGCTGGAGCTCTGTGTCGAGTGACTCAGACACTTGAGCAGAATGTAACACAAGATGTAAATTAAGTCAATACAATGTACCATTCACAATATTTTATTGCACCATAAGGAAACATTTGACACACAAGAGAAAATAATATAGTATCATGATCACATGGTGTTGTTGGATCCAACGGCAGGACTGTTACATACTGTGTCGCTGCTAATGCCATGGGACCCATCACATGAATGAGTAAAACAGGTGGTTTTCTACACCATGCACAAAATACAAAAAAGTATACTATACATTACATTTTTGCAGTCAGTTCGGCAGTGAAAAAGACCTGATTAAAAAGATATTTTTTGGATAATGTTAAGTTTAAGCTTCAATGCAAACCATGGATATCTGGTGATGAATATAAATGGTGATAACTGATGATGAGTTAAATCATGTAACTTTATTATCTCACTTCAGTCTGTAACTTATCTATTTTCAGCAATAAAGTTGCTTTCATTTTGATACTGCTTCAAGAAATTTATCAGTAGTAATATATACTGATACGCCAAAATATTATTACCGCATGCTTAACAGCTTGTTGGCACATCTCTGGAACACAGTACATCAGTGGTTCTACATGGCATAATTTCAAGAAGTCCATGGTAGATTTCCAGAAGTATGGGCACTATATATCTATATATTGGCATTCAGGTTTCATAAATCACAAGTCAAAGTTTGTACGCATGAACTTCGCACCCGGTAGTGCCCCAGATAGATGGGTTCCACCAGGTTATAATCAGGTAAATTTGGTGACCAAAACATCAATTACAATTCACTAGTATGCTCCTTAAACAACTGTGGCATGATATTGGTCTCATAAAATGGACTGTTAACTTGCTGGCAGATGCCATCACTGTCTGGGAAGACTTTAGACATGAAGGAATGCAACTGGTCCACAGTAATGTTCACATAATACACAGCTGTCCTGGCATTGTCAATTAATACTGTAGGTCCAATGGAAGCCTAGACTTTTACGGTGCCTATCTGTAGTGACCATTAAGTCCTCAGAGTCTTGTTGATTAAATATTGTAGAACAACTGTAAACTGATTACCATGAATTGTGCTGATGATGTACACTACATAAGTTTAGAAATAACTCAATGTTTCTGAAATTATGAATTATCTTTATCCCTATCAGAATACCACATATTCATTTCATTTGTTGACAATGGTAAATCATCAATACATATTTCTTTAGTGCATTAACACTCAGAAACATTAGTATCAAAGACATAAATAGCAAATGTTAATGTCATGAGAAATAAAATATGCAGCAGTATATAGTTAATAACTTAACAAAACATCAAGATTTCATTCAAATGTTTTTTTAAAGTGACTAATTACATATATTACATAAGTGTTGACTCACATCTTATTAGTTTTTCACATCCAAGAACATATTTTACCTTCACGTAGGTAGATTTTGTTACTTATGTCAATTCTCATTAAATACTTTCTCTACTAAATCTTGTTGACTCTAGAAGTGCATTTGCAAAAGTAATCTACCTCAAACACGGGGTTGCAAACAACTTCCTCAACCGTCACTGATTATCACAACAGCTTTCATATCTCTTACTAGAACTCACAATATTTCATTGCATTTAGTCATTTCCCATTACTAAGACATCATAAAATTATTAATCATGAAAATTCCTGCTTTGTTTCTTATACAAAAAATTACTCTTCTAAATGACATTCCACAGCAACAAATGACTCAGTTGCCTTTAACTGACAGGAGTGTATGACCGAGTTTTTCAAGACCTTGTAAAACGTCTAGTAATGTTATATTCCACTTTTTATCATCGGTATTTATGTACACGAAAATGTCTTCTATAAGAAATACTCCATTTTAAACCATAAGGTGTTATAATTGAATCGGTCACTGGAGTAAGGAACTTTGTCACATAAACATATGAGACAGATCAAAATATACCTCACTGTCATGAAATGAACTACATTTACGTACTTCTTCCTGTGAGGATAACACGAGACCGATTTGTTCAGTACTGACCAGAATGGAATCAAATCAATGACTTAGTTCCCGTCTCCACCGCACGTCGCGTGCCACCAGCAGATTGTTTACTGTTTTGAGCTTGTACTACACAACCTTCAAACTAGATGGCGATGGCTTGGAGCACGAATGTGCAGAAAGAATCACAGAACACTAACTTGGTGCCAACTTCGCAATGTGCAGTGGTTTTCGTTGATGTTGTTGTTGTAAGTTATTGAATGCCATGTTTCGAAATGTTTCCCAAATGCAAGCAAAATTGAAGTTAGCACAAGAGGAACACAATCAATGAGGTTACAGTTCACGGGTTGCCATATAATGACGAGAGTGGGAAAGCAGTTCCTGGAAAATCTGTGGGTGCTGATTGCAAGTAAGGTACCCCACTACTGACATTTACCCATTTAACAACTTCAGTATAATATAAATTCCATAGCATTTGCTACCTTTCTGATTACTTAATAAATTCCAGGTTCTGAATGGAATGTTTCGAACATATCAGTGACGATGATCGCATCGAGATACTTTTAAACTATGTAAACATAAAGAAAAACAGTCAGGATATTTATCTACAATGTTTAATTGTGGCAGGTAACATTACAAAAAGAAGGACAAAAAAAAGTTGTTAGTGACATCGCTTGAATCAAGAAACAAAATTTATCTGTTTACCATGCCATTGTCTGTGGTAGCGGAGTTCCTGTCTGCAAATTTGCATTTCTCAGTTTTCATCCTGTACAGCAGAAATGCGTTTTTCGAGTTTGCCAGTTACTAATTAAAGGTCAAATTCCAAAGGACATATGTGGAACAAATCTGTGCACAACTAAAATTTCAGAAAATGTAATAAACTTGATACCCACATCACATCTTTCGCCTCAAAGAAACTCACTATGCTGGGAAGGAAATGAAATATCTAGATGCACATTTGGACCTGAAAAATATGCGCGAAATGCTCCTTATGAGGTATCCAGAAGTGAACATGAAGTACGACTTCTATGGGAAACATTTTCGTGAACATTACACTTTTCCTTATGGTCGTCCCCAAATTTATGTACGTGGCAAATGTGAGTAACTTCAGGATAAGTTAAAAAGTCCACATATCTCTGACAGCTCAGCTGGATATTCACAAGCGACACAGCAGGACATTTTATAAATTCATTAAAGTAACTGAACAAGAATGTATGGGCAGGGATGACATTGTTGGACTAGCTTTTGACTTCATACATAACGTACCTCTGCCAAACATACCAGTGCAGGACACATTCTATTTACGTCATCTGTAGGTTAACTGTTTCTGCATTTTTGATATAAAGTCCAGGCGTTCCATGGTGTACTTGTATCATGAAGGTTGTAACGATACATATTAAAGGCTTTACTTTAATGAAGTATGCGATCCCTTCCAAATTCAACCAGTTTAACAAGTATTTATGATTATAGAAAAGTTATTGTGTATGTTAACAATGATTGCACAACATGTCTCCATAAACAGTCAACCCATTAAATTATACTGAATAACTGACCCACACAAAAGTTAATATCACTTGATCACTGATACAGCAAATGTCATCATGTAAAAACACTAAGTTCATCTTAAATAATTAATATGAAGTACGAAAAATAGTGGCCAACTTAGGTATTTTGGATCTCCTTAAATAAAAATCACCCAGTGAAACCTATTTGTTCACTAGGAGCGTTTTCACTCAGTATTCACGTAATCAATCCTATTTTAGACGAAAACCAATGTAATTCTTCATAATTCACGTTACTTACTTATTTATGCAAATTAGAGAAGTCAATTGACAAACTTCTAAAAAACGACCTTTTTGTAACAAAGAATTATTCTGTCAAGTCAACAAATCTGTCTGTCATTTTAATAACATGTTAAATTATGTCACTCGATGCAAATTAATAACTTTTCTGCACAAATTATGATAACAGATGTACATGTGACTTATAAACTATATCTCTTTTTAGTAGTTCTTTGACAATGTTATAAATACAAGCAGCGAGAAGGGTCGAGAGAGCAGTCGGAGGCAGGGGGGCAGTCGGAATGTCACTTTGGTGAAGTGTGTTTCTGTGTTATTGTTTGGCAAAACAAGGCAAAGAACATGTAAAGGAAGTACTACTTTGTGTTGTGTTATGGTCTTTGGTGGACAGTGGAATTAATATGGCCACTAAAGTAATAAATATTTGATGTTTACATACGTGTTGGTTTCGCTCGTTCTTTATCATCAAAAGCACATGAAAAACACGGGACCTCATGTGTTTACCCTAGACAACCAGATTTAGAGCCAGCATCAGCATCGAGACACAGCAGCGATCCAGCAAGCAGCAGCGATTACTACAATACAATACATTGTAATGGCGCCAACCTAACATCAAGTGCTAACAAGCTCCGTAAATTGGAGTGAAATAGTGCGTTTACAGCAATTAGCAAAAGATATCTACGACGACTTTTGGCGGTCCATTTACAAAAGTGGGGGCTCGTCCGGGATTTTTAAGTGCATCGATGATAATAGTGCAGCGATAAATTTCGTAAGTGCTTAGCACTCCAAAAAAGTTTATTTGTGCAGTGTGGCAACAGTGAAAATATGTCAAAAATAAATAAATAAAGTGTGTTTGTGCGACTACGAAAAAGTATCATCACACCGCTCGGAAGATTAACGTCTGGATTATGTCAATGGAGTTCATCAATCAAGACTTCAGCTTCGATACAACCGAATAGACGTGAAGAAAGCCAATAAGAACACCGATCACGACATCATAGCATAAAGCAAGGTATTTTGTTGTTGTCATTTAAAATAATAAATAGTGAACATGTCTCTACCTGAGAGTGATGATATCGTAGGAAATGTAAAAACCGAGCGAGGTGGCGCAGTGGTTAGCACACTGGACTCGCATTCGGAAGGACGACGGTTCAATCCCGCGTCCGGCCATCCTGATTTAGGTTTTCCGTGATTTCCCTAAATCGCTCCAGGCAAATGCCGGGATGGTTCCTTTGAAAGGGCACGGCCGACTTCCTTCCCTAACCCTATGAGACCGATAACCTCGCTGTTTGGTCTCTTCCCCCAAACAACCAACCAACCAACCAAATGTAAAAATTGAACCAGGGGATGGTGAACAATTAAACTTAACAGAGTGGCTAGCAGGGTTTGCAACTCAAATAAGCTCGCAACTCAAACAATCAAGTGAAGAAAATACAGATAGACTGAATAAGTTAAGTTTGGATTTCAAACAATCAAATGAACAAGTAAGTTTGAAACTTAAAGAAAACACAGATAGACTGGACAATTTAAGTTTGGATTCTAAACAATCAAGTGAACAAGTACGTTTGGAACTTAAAGAAAACACAGATAGACTGGATAAGTTAAGCTTGGATTTTGATCTCTTAAGTACTCATCTCAATGAGAAGTGTGAGGAAATTAAAACTACCCTCAGCAAGAACACTAGCGAACAGTTGATACACCTCAGAAAAGAATTTCAAGTTAAAGTTGAAAGTTTAAATGAAAACATACAAGCGAACACAGACAGCATTGCTGTCATCTACAACAGAGTAGATACTGAAACTAAAAGATTAGATCAGAGAATAGACAAAACATCAGAAAACCTTAAACAAGAATACAACCTGTATACCACTAATGTAGATACAAAAGTAGAAAATATACACACTAAATATACACAATTGGAAGATGCATTGATGTCAAAACAAATGTTTTACAATCAAAATACAATGTATGGACACATCCAAGTGAAATGCTTTCCTGGTGAAAATCTGCACCCTATTGACTTTATTCACCAATGTAAAGATATGTTTGTTGTAGGAATGTCAGATAACATAAAAATTAAGTTAGTAAAACGGTTTCTAGAAGGGGAGGCCCTATCCTGGGCAAATGAGAATAATGATTCTTGGAATACTTTTGAAGAGTTTGAAGCTAAATTTATTTGCAAATTTTGGTCACAATCCATACAAGCCAGATTAAAGTCAGAATTTCTAAATGGACCAGTGTATAGAGGGAAAGTAGGGGGAATGCAAAAATTTTGCAGAGATCAACTGAAAAAACTTGCTCATTTAAATAATTCTTTTGATATTATGACACAAATTGATGTTTTAAAAAGAAGATTACCAGAGAGACTGCAGTGGGAATTGGTCCATGGACCAGACGATTCAATGGAAGAGTTCCTGAAATTTGTAGATAGATTAGATAGGGCCTTGGAAAGAGAAAATAACCAAAGTTTTGGCTCTGGCAACAACCAGTATGGGGGGTGGAACAGGAATGTAAATAGAGATTATTATGGGAGGAGAGACTTTGAAAATTCTGGAAATAATGCTCCAAATAGGGGAGATAGGAGATATGAAAATAATTTCAGAAACAATACACAGGAGGGAGGATGGAGGAGAGATAACAGGAATGATAGAAATAGGTTTTGGGGAAGAGAACAAGATAGAAGGGGGTTTGATGAAACTAGTGAACAAAACGACAACTACAAACGGACAGACCGAGGAAACCAGCCGGGAAACGGTGGACAGTCCCACTAGATGTCCGTAGTTTAGGGGCTAGACAATATTATGACAGGACAACACATAACCAAAACTGGAAAAGGAGAGGATACAATGTAAAGAGTAAATACCATGAAAATACTGAAGTTGTTAGAATGAATAAATTAGAATTTAATAAAAGGTTTTAGGATACTATGAGTAAAAGTGATACAGTTAATAAAAACTGTGTTCAAGCACAGGTAGTTAGTGAAAGTGCAGAAGTTGAAGGTATTGCAGAGTTCCATAGTTGGGCTGAAAAGGATACTGGTGTGAATAACAAGTCAGACACAGCACAAGTAGAATCTATTTTGGGGGGTTTATTTGATAAGAAGGGGGATGACGAAGTGTTTAATGGAGCCAAAGACTCAATTGCTGAGATTCAGATACATAGGGGGGAAACTGAAGATGAGGTTGTTGTGGAGGAGGAGGAAGAAGTAATAGAGGGACATTTAAATAATGATCCTAAATCATGTGATGTTATTGATGAGAGTGTAGAGGAAGAAATAAAAGTATTTGTAGAATTGAAAAGTGATGATGAGATAAAGGTAAGTGATGTGACGAACATGGGTAATAATGAGGTTAATTTAAGTGAAATGCAGACTAGGGAATGTGTATCTGAGGACAAGCTATTGCCTATTGGGAACTATGAAACATTAAACTATGAGAATGGTACTAATAAGAATAATATTAAAGAAAATATAAAGGGATTGAATGTAAATGGGTGTTTTCAAGAAAAAGGGGAAAAGTTTTTAGAAGTTTTGTGGAACAACTATGGAAACTGTATAAACAAAGATGCCTTTTGGAAAGAATTAGCAAAGGTAAGTGCAACCTTGTATCCTATATGGTGGATAAAAATCCGTAGTGGACTTTATAAAAAAGGGGGTGAAAACAGTAGGTTGTTAAGTGACAACACAGTGTTAAAAGGAACAGATGAAAACAAAGGTTTATGTTTAAATGTCAATGCTTTGCAAACAGAGAGGGATGTGTCTAAGTGTAGGAAAGAGGAATTAGACTTAGGAACTAAAGGAATTGAAAATGATCTATTGTTTGAAAATACTGAAGTAGACAAAGATGTTGAGCTAGGTTATCTATATGTTAAAGTAAACATTGACATTTGTCCATTTGAAATAAAAGAAAGCCCACGTCCTAATGCGTATAGACTTATCTTTCCCAGATCAAGAAGGTTATTTGGACTAAGAAACATCACTGAATTGAAACCATATAAACATGATTAAGCACATTTCCCTGTTTAAATACAGTTACTTACCCATTTTCCATAAAGCATGTGATCAGCAAAGATTTTTACTGGATGTGTCAAGTAGCAACTACCACTACAGACCCTGGAAAAGTTCCAGATGTCTGAGACAATGTTTTTATATTTTTATTGTCACTATTGAATATTAAATATTGTGATATCCTCTTTACTTGCAATGGGCAAGAAGGTGACCAACATTTATTACTTTCTTTTGTATTGTTGAATATGGGACATGATTGCACCAAATAAAAGACAATGAAAAAATTGTTGTGCAAGACCCATCATTGTGTTACTATTGTTTTCTTAGGCATAAGATTTGTGGACAATTTTCTACAGCTAATCAGATGTTCACCAAGTTTGATGTTTGTGTTATGTTGTGACCAATTTAAGTGTCCAATTTTGGTATTCATATGTTCTTGTACTATCTTGACTATGTGTCTCAATGGGAGACAAGTTTTTTAAATATTTCATTTTCTTTTTTTTTAAATGAATATTATATTCATACATGTGACTTCTCTAGTGTTTATGTTTATATATCATGTCCATACTTATAATTATGTTCTGGGTTTTCATTTTCTTTATGTGGCTCAAAAAGAGCAGACAGGTGGAATATTTTCCTATGGACATCTGACCTGTCCATCTATGTAATATATTTATGTTTCTTCTATTATCTTGACTAATCTGTGACGCAATGAGAGCTGACTTTGAAATAATTTACATATTTATTTTTTTATATATCTTAAAATCGCATGTGATATATTTGTGTCTGTTTTTGATCATTTTCCATGTGGCTCACTGGGAGCAAAGATTAACAATTTTTTTACTTTCATATATTACTAAATAATTTTATTATGCTGTCATACTGATTGACATAACACAAAGTGCATTTCAAACAACACAACTAAAATATTTGCAGGAAAAAGTCATTTTGAAACGGTGTAACGGTTGTTGTATACATACACATTATGCACAGTAATTGACACATTTGTCCTAGTCGGCTAATATCATTAACATTCTGTAAATGATATTACCCGAGGGGGGTATTGTAACGATACATATTAAAGGCTTTACTTTAATGAAGTATGCGATCCCTTCCAAATTCAACCAGTTGAACAAGTATTTATGATTATAGAAAAGTTATTGTGTATGTTAACAATGATTGCACAACATGTCTCCATAAACAGTCAACCCATTAAATTATACTGAATAACTGACCCACACAAAAGTTAATATCACTTGATCACTGATACAGCAAATGTCATCATGTAAAAACACTAAGTTCATCTTAAATAATTAATATGAAGTACGAAAAATAGTGGCCAACTTAGGTATTTTGGATCTCCTTAAATAAAAATCACCCAGTGAAACCTATTTGTTCACTAGGAGCGTTTTCACTCAGTATTCACGTAATCAATCCTATTTTAGACGAAAACCAATGTAATTCTTCATAATTCACGTTACTTACTTATTTATGCAAATTAGAGAAGTCAATTGACAAACTTCTAAAAAACGACCTTTTTGTAACAAAGAATTATTCTGTCAAGTCAACAAATCTGTCTGTCATTTTAATAACATGTTAAATTATGTCACTCGATGCAAATTAATAACTTTTCTGCACAAATTATGATAACAGATGTACATGTGACTTATAAACTATATCTCTTTTTAGTAGTTCTTTGACAATGTTATAAATACAAGCAGCGAGAAGGGTCGAGAGAGCAGTCGGAGGCAGGGGGGCAGTCGGAATGTCACTTTGGTGAAGTGTGTTTCTGTGTTATTGTTTGGCAAAACAAGGCAAAGAACATGTAAAGGAAGTACTACTTTGTGTTGTGTTATGGTCTTTGGTGGACAGTGGAATTAATATGGCCACTAAAGTAATAAATATTTGATGTTTACATACGTGTTGGTTTCGCTCGTTCTTTATCATCAAAAGCACATGAAAAACACGGGACCTCATGTGTTTACCCTAGACAACCAGATTTAGAGCCAGCATCAGCATCGAGACACAGCAGCGATCCAGCAAGCAGCAGCGATTACTACAATACAATACATTGTAATGGCGCCAACCTAACATCAAGTGCTAACAAGCTCCGTAAATTGGAGTGAAATAGTGCGTTTACAGCAATTAGCAAAAGATATCTACGACGACTTTTGGCGGTCCATTTACAAGGTGTAATGAGATGAGGCAAATGAGATCTGTTCATTCCTGTACCATTACATTGAAAACTATGTACCGAAGAATGTTACAGAAGTACACCTGTTCTCAGACGGAGCACCTGGTCAAAATAAAAATAATTCTGTAGTAAGGGTGTTCCTTGCATTGAGAGACACTGAAATATTTTAAAAAAATCACTTGTGTCCCGAAAGAGGTCACTTGTTACTCCCTTGCGTAGGTGTGTTTGGAATACTGAAGAGACAAGTACAGAAATGTGACCGAATTTTCACCTAAAGTGTATGTGGAAATCATGGCAAACAGTATTTCTTAAGTGACAGTCGTTATGGTGGAATATGAAGACATAGTGGACTTTGTCACGTGGTGGCCTTGTCATTACACAAAAAAAAGCACAGTCTAGTGAAGCAGCATAGTCTAGGGAAACAGCGCATTTCAAGATGCCTTGTAATGAAACACAAAATTTTTCTGTGGCAATGTTCAAAGAATTTCTTTATGAAGCAACGAAGCCGGGAGTCAGGACTGCCTACCCTTCCATTAACAACTGTCAGTCACTCCTTTAATCTGGAAAAAAATGAACTTGCTTCGTTTCAAATTGGGTTGCAATGGGTACGGTACATGATGGAAAAAGGGTTATAATCAATAAAAAGAAAACTGATGATTTTCAGAAACTAGTTAAGTACATCTATGGAGAAGACGCTGGAATTTTTTATGGGGAGATGTTGAAACGGCTGACTACAAGTGATAACTCACTATGATAAATTATGAACTATCCAGAGCTTTGAATTCTATGAAGTAGTTGTTTCCATGTTCAGTTGAAGATAATTTTCCATTAGTTAATCAATAAATTTGAATATTAGACCAGAAACGTGTAATTTTGAATATGTTATACTCACGGAAAGGGCTAAATTGCCTTGTTCACTGGAGAAAGGAACTATCTTATAAATTTTCATTTTTTTTCACATGATACTTTTTAGAATACATGAAAATTATTTTCATTTATAGTATGAATAATTAGCGTGCAACAAATGTCGAAAATTTCAATGCAGTCTGTCAAATAGTTTAACAATAAGAGTGTTTCTTGTCTCTCCTGAAAAGTAAGAAAAAAGGGGATTACAGAAGTGTCCTATTCCACCCGTCTGCTTTGACCCATGACATCATCAATATGGCGGAAATGGATATTCTAAGCGTCTCCAATATGGCACCTGTAATGTCACTACATACACATGGCAACAAACACGAAAATACATATAAATAAGACAATAACGTCTCCCTCCAAATATACACTCAAACTAGTGGGACAACCACAGGAAATTGTGGGTTTTATGGTGGGGACATGTTTAATATAATAGTAAAAAAAACACACCATGATCCCAAAACACACAAAACGACAAAAAAAAATTACAACATTCTGCTATACCAACAAAAAGCTACAGGAATCGGACACTTCTCTTGACCAAAAGGTCAACCACAGCTGACGGTAGCAAAACTTCAATACCTACAACCAAAACTACGGAAATTGGAATAGGACATTTCCCTTGACCTGTGTAGGTCAACCACAGCTGACGATACCAAAACGCTAACACCTACAACTAAAACTATGGAAATTGGAATAGGACATTTCCCTTGCCCTGTGTAGGCCAACCATAGCTGGCGATACCAAAACATCAATACCTACAACAAAAACTATGAAAATTGAAATTGGTCACTTCCTTGACCTATATAGGTCGACCACAACTACTGCTACCAAAATACCAACACCTACAACAACCAAAAATAAAACCAAAACTACATCACCTCAAAAATCCAAAAATCAAACATCTGTACATCAATTAAAACACATTCAATCCACCACAAATACACAAAACATCACAACTCAAGAAGAACAGACACAGAAGAACAATTACTTACCACCAGCAAATTCCGCCGCTGTAAACTAGGTCAGCCACCCCCCACACGCGCACGTGCTCGCGCGCACGCACACACACACACACACACACACGACAACATTGCCATATGTACCCATCCCAGGTCCAAGACAACAGAACTCTGGTCAACCTCACGTTCTTGTGACAAATACTACACTTCACAATCTCAGTGATCAGTCCAAATAACTGGGGGAATTTAATAACTGACAACATGTCCTCCCCCATCTTTGAACGCAGCATAGCAATTATATTTCATTGTCATATCCATACCTAACAACAGAAGTCACAAAATAAATTAAAGGTCTTACTGCACCACAAACAGCAAACCACTAACACCTAACAAGAACACCAAACACACAAACAAAACTGAACTATGAACACTACCAACAACTTCACACTTCCGACACCAAGGCTCAAATGAACCCAATACAACACATTACACTCAACACATACACACACATCACCAGAGGGCACCATCAAACACAACAAGACATCCACTAACACAACCAACTCATAAACCACAATGACGTCACACCGCAACACCAAAGCAGACAGGTGGAATCGAATGATTCCATTGACCGAGAAAAAGTGATATAGTTCCTTTCACTACTGACCGATTCAATGTTTCTTCCAGTTGATGATGGTTGAAATAGCCAAACCTGGTCTAGAATAAATATAATATATACAGCTGATGGCAAATAAAACTGGTTTTCTTTAAATAATTTAGCTGTAGCTAATTTCTTACACTAATTTTGAATTATAATGGTTGTGTTTCATTACATTGACAACAATGGCACATTACAGTGGTGAAACAACTCTTTCTTTCTTTAATAAACTATTGACCCTAGAATCAAATGATGTACTTTTGTGTTGCTCTCAATGATATCTACTTGCAAAAAAATTCACGTCACTATGACGACTTCAAAATTTGACCAATTGAACACTTTTATGAACAAACCACTGGTGGAAAATGCCCTGTTTTGCAGACATGCAATATTTATGGTTCCCTACTTTTTTTATATGTACTTTGAAAATTGAGATCCCAGATAGACACATCCTTTGTTGGTGATATTTTTGGAGAATGAAACACACCACTACGAAAAAACCAGGATTTCACAAATGGTGATCTATTGAAAATCAGCTTGCTCTGTTCATCCATGAGATGGAACAGCAATCAGATTCTATAAAAAAAAATTGCTGCTGATTTAGGTGCTATTTTATCCATAATCTCTCAAACAAAAAAAGTGCCCAGTTGTTGGAAGAAAGCACACTTCATATCTATCTAATAGATTATTCTGAGGTCAAATGTAATGAGACATCTCAAACAGAATGATCTCCTCTATGCCAATTAAAATCAATTCTGAAAATATCAGTTATACGAAACCCAGGTTTTTGCTTTCCTCATGTGTCATCCTGAAAGCCATGGAGTGAAACAATCAGGTAGATTCAGTATTTCTTATCCTCCAAAAAGCATTTAGCTCTCTAGCACAACAATGCTTTTTAACAAAAATATGATAATATGGCATATCAACCAAAATTTTAGACTGTATTGAGGATTACTTGGTAAGGAGGAAACAGATTATTAGATGGAGATAACTGACAGAGAAACCACTTTTGTGACCCATCGTCAAATATTAATCAAGTGTGTGTGGTCCTTATCAGATAGGACTAACAGGGGATATTGAATGTATATAAAAGAAGGGCATTGTGAATAGTGACAGACTGTTTAATCCATGGGAGAGCATTACATAAATAAAAAAAGAGACCCATTACCTTTTAATTATGCTATTGGTGAAAAATGATTAGCAACAGCAAAATACCTAAGGGTGGTCTAAGTGAAATGATAACATCTAACTGATCATAGAAAAAGTTGAGGCCAGGCTGAGACTCAATGGGAGAAGCTTAAGGAAATATAGTTCATTGTGAAAGATGTGGATTACAAAATACTTGTTCAATTGATTCTTGAGTACTGCTTGTCAGTCTGGGACCCTTACGAGATTGGTTTAGTAAAAGGATATAAAGAAAAGAGTGACATGTTTTGTCATGAGTTCGTTTCAGAAGTGCAGGAACTCTATAGAAATGCTCATTTAACTCTTGTGGCAGACATAACAAGAGAAGCAGTGAACATTATGGAGATGTTTATTGTTCAAATGCTGAGACTAAGTTTTAAGAAGAGTTGGGTAACATATCACTTTCTCCCACAAAATTACTACAGTGGAAAAAATCAGAGAAATCAGAGCTCCTATGGAGGTTTATCAACAACAATTCTTCCCACACACCATTTGTGAATTGCAAGGGGGAAGATGAGAAATGATGGTACAAGAATTACACTCCACAACACATCACAAAGTGACTTGTGAAGTTCATAGGTACATCTAAATGTACATATAGACATTTATGTGAAATATATTCGCAATTGTGAATATGGACAACCATCAGCTGAATAATGGAATGATGACAATGAATATTTGTGCCGGTCCGGGCTCAAACTCAGATTTACCACTTAATGCGAGCAGTTGCCTTACTGTTATATTACCTGAGCATGACCCACAGCCAGACTCAAAGTTCCATATGTCATTAACCACATGTCCACAACCTGTAATTGTACATCCATTAAGTACAAGCCCATCCAGGCGAGACTCTTCACTTGAAAGTCACTTGCCAAGTGTTCATGGATAAATTCGATATTGCAGTGCCTGTATTATTCTGAATTATAATGCAATGTTCCTTTGTATCGTAATTTAGAATAACACAGGCACAGCAATATTGTATGTAGACATTTATAATGAAAGCGTCATCATCGACTGTTTGAACTATTTACACAATGTAGTTATACAGTATGGGCACAATATACCATCACAGTAATGAAAAAAATATTCACATTATAATGCAGTTCAGATTATATTGAAAACAGGCAAACTAATCATGTGTGAACAGTTTTAAGGAAATAACATTTTGACTTTTCCATTATTATATACAAAACCACTGTGACAGCATTACAGGGTCCTACGAAGCTGGGGACAACATTCATGTCCATGACACAAATAACCAGTGTGTTTGGCTCAAGTACAGGCTATGTTTATCAAACAGATCTCTACACTCTGGCATCAAATTAATATAAGCATTGCAAAGAAAATTACAAAGGCTCAGGACTGAAGATTTTCACTGTAATTTTGAAAAAGGGAAAAGAGTTGGGTTGGGTTGTTTTGGGAGAGGAGACCAGATAACGAGTTCATAGGTCTCATTGGATGGATTGAGGAAGGATGGAGAGGGAAGTCGGGCGTGCCCTTTGAAAGGAACCATCCTGGCATTTGCCTTGAGCAATTTAGGAAAATCACAGAAAACTTAAATCAGGATGGCTGGGCGTGGGATTAAACCGTCTTCCTCCCAAATGCGAGTCCTGTGTCCTAACAACTGTGCCACCTTGCTTGGTAAAGGAAAAGAATTCTCTTATGTAGCAGAGTAAATGGACAAATAGTTAGCAACTTTGGTGCTTTGTGGTTCATACAATAAAGAATAATAATAATAATAAAAACAATAGAAACCAGTCCATTGTATTTTTAGAGTCTATGGTAGTTCTGCTAACAGAACGTATACTACCTACATCTATTACATATTGTGTACACACACATAAAAAAAGCCAGCCACGGCAGCCGAGCGGTTCTAGGCGCTTTAGTCCGGAATCGCGCTGCTGGTACAGTCGCAGGTTCGAATCCTGCCTCGGGCATGGATGTGTGTGATGTCCTTAGGTTAGTTAGGTTTAAGTAGTTCTAAGTTCTGGGTGACTGATGACCTCAGATGTTAAGTCCCATAGTGCTCAGAGCCATTTTGAACATCAAAAAAAGTTTTGCATCACCTCGGTTCCGAGTGTTCTGAAACCTGTACAGAAAATTGAATTAGAGATGAACATAAACATCATTTCCACCCTTTTCATTGCTCAAGAACACCACACATTTCATGTTGTACCACAATACAGCGAGACCTTCAGAGTTGGTGTTGCAGATTTCTGTACACAACGATACCTCTAATACCCAGTAGCATGTCCTCTTGCATTGATGCATGCCTGTATCCATTGTGGCATACTATCCACAAGTTCGTCAAGGCACTGTTGTTCCGCCGGCCGCTGGTGGCCGAGCGGTTCTGGCGCTACAGTCTGGAACTGCGCGACCGCTACGGTCGCAGGTTCGAATCCTGCCTCGGGCATGGATGTGTGTGTTGTCCTTAGGTTAGTTAGGTTTAAGTAGTTCTAAGTTCTAGGGGACTTATGACCTCAGCAGTTGAGTCCCATAGTGCTCAGAGCCATTTGAACCAACTGTTGTTCCAGATTGTCCCACTCCTCAATGGCGATTTGGTGTAGATCCCTGACAGTGGTTGGTGGGTGACATTGTCCATAAACAGCTCGTTTCAATCTATTCCCGGCATGTTCGATAGGGTTCATGTCTGGAGAACATGCTGACCAATCTAGTTGAGTGATGTCACTATCCTGAAGGAATCCATTCACAAGATGTGCACGATGGGGGCGCGAATTGTTGTCCATGAATACGAATGCCTCATAAATACGCTGCCGATATGGTTGCACTATTGGTCAGAGGATGGCATTTATATATCGTACAGCTGTTATGGTGCCTTCCATGACCACCAGCGGCCTACGTCAGCCCCACATAATGCCACCCCAAAACAGCAGGGAACCTCCACCTTGCTGCACTAGCTGGACAGTCAGGCAGCAGTAGCCAGCCGAGAGACAAGCAGCAACAGGGAAGTAACATATATTGTCACTTTTACGAGTTCCTAACCAGGAGTGTATTTTATAATATCATCTGTGTGCTTTAATAGTTTAGTTTCTTGAGTTTCTGTGTGTTAATTTAATATCTAATAGCCACAGTTCTCGCATTTTCATTTGCATCAGAATGTAAACCAATTTTGTGACATTCCAAGTTCCTAATCGGGGTGAATTATTTAGTTTAACCTGAGTGCTTTGGTAATTAGGGTTTTGAATCTCTGCATATTAATCTAATTTACTAGACACAGTTCCTGAGTTTTCATCAGGGTCTATAGCACAGTTGTGCAACACGTGCCAATAGTCTGTTTATCTGCATCGTTTAACTTTCCATGATCTTTAGTATGGACAGGGACTGCGATTGCTGTGTGCGGATTGAGCCGAGTTGGTGACACTTTTCTCTCAGCTTCAGGCTGTGATGACTTCGGTTACATAGCTTGTGGCTGCAGTGGATGGGCACCACTGATGTGGGCCAGCCATGGGGATCCAATGGACGTCCAGCACATCCGAGTCCTCCGATTGGTCCTCACCAGTGGCTAGCACAGTTACTGCTCGCACTGAGGTTGGCCCCTCACCTGTGGTCGAGTGGGTGGTCGCCCGGGTCGTAGCAGGCCGCGGAAGACTTCCCAGGTGGCCACACGTAAGGACTTCCCGGTTTGTCTGACAAACAGGTTGCAGATGCTGTCTGTGGCTGACAGTGTCGCTGAGCCAGATGATGTTCCCTGTCCTGTTTCAGAGGAAACCTCTCAGTGTGCAAAATCCAGACAATCACAGAGGCTGGGATTATTGATAGTTGGGAGCTCCAACATTAGACGTGTTATGGCGCCCCTTAGGGACATAGCTGCCAAGAAGGGAAAGAAAACCAACGTGCACTCTGTGTGCAAACCAGGTAGAGTGATCCCAAATATGGAACGAGTCGTCTCAAATGGCATGAAGAGCACATGGTGCAGCCAACTGTAGGTGGTTGCTCACTTCGGTACCAGTGACGTGTGTCGCTTTGGATCGGAAGAGATTCTCTTAGGTTTCGAGCGGCTAGCAGAAGTGGTAAATGCTGCCAGTCTTGCAAGATGAAAGTGGAGCTGACCATTTGCAGTTTAGTCGACAGGACAGATTGTTGACCTTTGATACAGAGCCGAGTGGAGTGTCTGAATCAGAGGCTCAGACGGATCTGTGTCCATGTAGGCTGCAGATTCCGCGACTTGCGCGATAGGGTGGTTGGATTTCGGGTTCCGCTAAATAGCTCAGGAGTCCACTACACACAGGAGGCAGTTACATGGGTAGCAGGAGTTGTGTGGCCTGGACTGGATGGTTTTTCAGGTTAGAGGGTCTCGGGAAAACACAAGAAGTGCTTCAGTCACAAAGGGTGCAGGCCAAACACAGCAAGAATGTATATACAGGAACTATCGGTATAACAGTTGTAAATTGTCGTAGCTGTGTTGGGAAAGTACCAGAGCTCCAAGCACTAACAGAGGGCACTGATGCTCAAATTTTTATAGGCAAAGGAAGCTAGCTAAGGCTAGAGATAAGCTCAGCCAAAATTTTTCCGAAGAACCTAATGGTATTCCAAAAAGATAGACTAAACACAGTTGGCAGTGGTGTGTTTGTTGCTGTTGGAAGTAGTTTATTTTGTTGCGAAATTGAAGTAGATAGGTCCTGTGAGTTAGTATGGGCAGAGGTTATTGTCGGGAACCGGAATAAAATAATAATTTGAACCTTTTCACAGAACTCCCAATTCAGATGATAGAGTTGTTGAAAGATTCAGAGAAAACTGTAGTTTGATTTCAAACATGTACCTGACTCATACGGTAATAGTTGGTGGTGACTGTAATTTACCCTCGACATGTTGGTGAAAATACATGTTTAATTATGGAAGTACGCATAAAACATCATCCAAAATTGTGCTAAATGCATTCTCTGAAAATTATTTCGAGCAGTTTCTTCATGAGCCCAAGGGCATAGTAAACGGTTGTGAAAACACACTTGACCTCTTAGCAACAAATAATCCTGAGTTAATAACGAGCGTCAAAACAGATACAGGGATTAGTGAACACAGGGTTGTTGTAGCAAGACTGAATATTGTAACACCAAATCCTCCAAAAATAAACGAAAAGTATGACTATTCAAAAAAGCAGATAAAAATTCTTTTGATGCCTTCCTGGGAGACAATTCCAAATTAATAATATAAATGCAGACCAGATGTGGGTTGAATTCAAAGAAATAGTATCAGCAGCAATTAAGAGATTTATACCAAACAAATTAACCAACAGTGGAGCTGATCCTCCTTGGTACACAAAACGGGTCAGAACACTGTTGCAGAAACAACGAAACAATCATGCCAAATTTAAAGAAACGCAAAATCCCTAAGATTGGTGATCTTTTACAGAAGCTCGAAATGCTTCCACAACGAAACTTTGTCTCGAAATCTGGCAGAAAATCCAAAGAGATTCTAGTCGTATGTTAAGTATGTTAGTGGCAAGAAACAATCAACGCCTTCCCTGTGCGATAGCAATGGAGATACTAAGCACTAAGATAGTGCTGCCAAAGCAGAGTTACCAAACATAGCCCTCTGAAATGCCTTCGCAAAAGAAGTCGAAGTAAATATTCCAGAATTCGAATCAAAAACAGCTGCCAACACGAGTAACGTAAAAGTAAATATCCTCGGAGCAGCGAAGCAACTTCAGTCACTTAATAATAGAAAGTCTTCTGGTCCAGACTGTATACCAATTAGGTTCCTTTCAGAGTATGCTGATGCATTAGCTGCATACTTAACAATCACATACAACCATTTGCTCTACGAAAGGCCCATACCCAAAGACTGGAAAGTTGCACAGGTCACGCCAATATTCAAGAAAGGTAGTAAGAGTAATCCACTTAATTACAGGTCCATATCATAAACGTTGATATGCAGCAGGATTTTGGGATCAGATATTGTGTTCAAACATTATGAATTACCTCGAAGAAAACGGTCTATTGACACACAGTCAGTATGGGTTTAGAAAACCTTGTTCTTGTGAAACACAACTAGCTCTTTATTCACATGAAGTGCTGAATGCTATTGACAATGAATTTCGGATCGATTCCGTATTTCTGGATTTCCAGAAGGCTTTTGACACTGTGCGACACAAGTGGCTTGTAGTGAAATTGCGTGCTTATGAAATATCATCTCAGTTATGTGACTGGATTTGTGATTTCCTGTCAGAGAGGTCACGGTTCATAGTAATTGATAGAAAGTCATCGAGTAAAACAGAAGTGATTTCTGGTGTTCCCCAAGGTAGTATTATAGGCCCTTTGCTGTTCCTTATCATATAAACGATTTGGGAGAAAATCTGAGCAGCCGTCTTAAGTTGTTTTTGCAGATGACGCTGTCGTTCATGGACTAATAAAGTCATGAGAACATCAAAACAAATTGCAAAACGATTAGAAAAGATATTTGAATGGTACGAAAATTGGCAGTTGACCCTAAATAACGAAAAGTGTGAGGTCACCCACATGATAATAATAATAATAATAATAATAATAATAATAATAATAATAATAATGTTATTGTCTTTAAGCCATTACAGCAATAGACAAAGTCATACATATAATACAATACAGTACAGTACATGCTATAGAAGGACAGAATTGTTAAGAACTTTACAGTTTAATATCACAGGTCATGAAATCCTTTACATTGTAGAATGGGTTTACAACTAACCAGTCATAAAGTGTTTGTTTGTATTGTTGCTCTGGAAAATTTTGTATACCTTGTGGAAGTTTGTTAAATAATTTGTGGTCCATAAGTTCATAACTGTTAACTGATTTTGACAGTCTGTGGTAGGGCGTATAGATAGAGCTGTTTGTCCTAGTGCTGTAACAATGTATATTTGCCCTGCGTTTTACTTTAGGTAAGTTCTTTTTTGTGTAGATTAAAACATAATAAATATATAGGTTTATTACTGTCATGATTTTTGTTGAGTAAACAAAGGTTTACAATGAGCCTTGTATGGTGAGCCTGTAATAATCCTAATAGCTTTCTTTTGCAGCAATAGTATATCATGCACACAAGTGGAGTTTCCCCATAAAATAATGCCATAGGATATGATACTTTGGAAAAATGAGTAGTAAGATACTCTAACATAATTTTTAGGTACACAGTGCATTAATCGCCTTAACAAATAGATTACCCTAGACAATTTACCGCTAATATACTTAATATGTGGATTCCAAGAAAGTTTATCATCCAAATATACCCCCAAAAATTTAACACAACTAGGATCACCTGATGGAAACTTGTCTTTTAAAATAAATACCATCTGCTGGGTTTTGCTTTCATTAAGCAAGAACCCATTTGCTTTAAACCAGAGTCAAGCTTGCTCAATTGTCTCTGTAACACATGTTTTAAGGCTATTAAGATCATTACTGCTGTTCAGAAATGTTGTATCATCAGCATAGAGTACTGTTCTGGATTTGATAAATGATGGCAGGTCATTTATCATTATTAGGAAAAGGAAAGGGCCCAGCACGGATCCCTGCGGAACACCTACCTCAACTTGTTCTATACTGGACATTTCTTTCCCAACAAAGACGGCTTGCTTACGGTTTTGTAAATATGATCTTAATAGCTTAAGGCTGTTACCTTTAACACCGTAAAAGTCCATTTTTTCGAGTAGTAGTGTATGTTCTACACAGTCAACGGCTTTGCTTAGGTCACAAAGGTCACTTGGGCAAAGCATTTATCTTCAAATACTTGATGGATGTATTTAACAACATTGTCTATGGCATCAATAGTTGACAGGTTTTGCCTAAAGCCATACTGTGATCCACTCATTAATCCTATGTTATCAAAGTAAACAGATAATTGTTGGTAAATTATGCATTCTAGAACTTTTGAGAAAACTGGGACTATGGATATTGGCCTGTAACTTGAGACAGAATTTTTATCTCCTTTTTTATGTACTGGAACTACCCTAGACAGTTTAAGCTCATCAGGGAAAAAACCCTCCAGTATACACTTGTTTATACAATATGTTAGGGGGTACACTATACAGTCTATTACTTTATTAAGCATGTTACAAGACAGGTCATATATGTCTACACTGTCTGATGATTTTAACTGCTTCACTATTCTTAACACAAAACCAGGTGAGACCTCAGAAAAATTGAAGGTACTTGTGTTTGTTGAAGACCTAGCAATATGTTTTGACAGTAACTGTGATGAGCTGATTTCAGGTTTCATTATAGCACTTCCTACTTCCTCAACTGATTTAATAAAAAAGTCATTAAATTCCTGAGGAGAGATACTAATTTTGTCACTTCTTTTATCTTTGGCGACACTATTTATTAGAGTCCATGCTGCTTTGCACTTATTGGTGGATTTCTCAATACTTCTGAGATTGTGTGCTTGTTTGGCTTCCACAATTGCTTTTTTGTACTCATTCCTAGATCTATCATAGGCTAGTTTAGCATGGTTGGTTTTCAGATCTTTATAAATATTGTACAACAACATAACTTGATTTTTCATAGTAGACAGCTGTTTTGTGTACCATGTATTTTGTCTATTTGGAACTTTTGCTTTTAGGACTCTGTCAGTTACTTTGCATTTCTTTATTGGTATGCAGTCATTAAAGTGTCCCAGAAATGCTTTGAGAAACCTATCAAATAGTACCTTTGCTGGCAGATAATTGCTTAGAGTATAATGTGTCTCATCATAACACAGGGGCCAAACCAATCTCTGTTAGAAAGGGACGTACGAAACCTGTCAATTTTCTCATCTGTGACTGGTCTAGTGACCACAACTTCTGGGACAAACTTATTTACATAACTCTTATCAAGAGGGAACCTACTTGTATAATTTAAAGATACTGAATCATGATCAGAATATGGAAATACTGTCACAAAACATGATTCTTCTGTTGTTTTAAAATTTACAAAAATATTGTCAAGACATGCATGTTCTCTTGTAGGTTTGTTATTGACTGAATGTAAGTTGCACTGTCTTAGTAGGTTTTGGAGTTCAGTGACAGTACGTTTTTGTGTTGTGACATCGAATTCAGCATTCACATCTCCACCTATCACAATATCATAATGTATCCATCTAGTATCTGTAAGTACATGTAACAGCAGGTCCAGTTTTTCTAAAAATACATTGGTTATACCCTTAGGTGACCTGTACAGGGAAATTACAACTAACTTAAAAAACTGTCTATTACTATACCAGCAGCTTCAAAGTTCTGTTCATCACACAGAAAATCTAGATCTAATCTATTGAATGTACCGCTAAATGACTTGTTAACATATATTGCCACACCACCTCTTAAATGCAATTTTCTGCAGTAGCTACTGGCTAGAATATAATCATCAAATTTAATAAATGTAAGTTCACTCTCACTAGCCCAGTGTTCACTTAAACAAAAGATATCAAACTTATTTTCTAATCCAAAGTCATTGACAATAAATTCTTTATCCCTTACTCCTTCAATGTTAAGATAACAGATTATAAAATAAAACCTGTCTTTCTTTACAGATGCACTATTTTGCTGAGAGGCTATTAAATCTCTGGCACTATTTATCTTATGGGCTTCTTCCCCTTGCTGCCTTCTACTAAAAAATCATTTAGACGTAATGGAGGTACAGTTTTCCGTTTGCCCACTACACTTGATACTGCTTCTACTCTTGGAGGTCTCTTTGCGTCTTCTTGTTCATGGCATGATCTAAGTGGCTGGGTTCCCACTGTAGGTAGTTCAAATGTTGCTGCAGAATGGACAGCTGGATCACCTGTTGGTACACTTGTTGCTGAATATGCTGCCACTTTTGCTGTTTCGGTTATCTTAGTTCCTGAATGAGGTGTTCTACCTGTTGTAACTGTAGTTACAGCTTCCTCTCTCCCAGCACATTCTTTTGTAATCAGTGATACCTGATGTTGTGTTACTGCTGCAACTGGAATACATGGTAGGGAAGATACTTTGCAGGCGTCCTTTACCAGTGGTAGTGGAATAGGATCACTTTTCTTACATCTAGGAGAAACAATATCCACTACCATTTTGATCTTTTGACTGAGCAGCGATTTGCCCCATTTATTTAAATGCATACCATGTGTTGTGAAGTGCTGTCTTTCAAGATCGTCAATACTGAGGAAAAAAGCGTTTGAAGTGGTCTTGCAGATCTTTTCACACATCCTGTTTGCTTTTTGGATTTCTCTGTTCACACAAGAAGATTCAGTAAGGTCATGTCTGTGTGGAATGCCTACAACAATAACTTTTTGATCCTCTGTTGTACGTAGCACATCTCTTAGCACTCTGTTTGCTACTGTTAGTTCATTCTTATATACATCGTTTGCACCGCCCAATATTACAATGCATTCACTTTGTGTCACGTGATTATTGTTTTTATAGTTTTTCAAAACCTCTTTTAGGCCTGCTCCAGGTTTCACAACACTTGTCACATTGAGATCCTGCTGGAAACGAAGAATTCCTGCAATTCCTCTTCCGTGGCTGTCAGCAAGCAAAACTGTAGGCCTACTAAAGTTTTTAGGAGTCACTTTGTTTGCAACATCGAGACAGTTACGTTTTACTGACTTATTGCGCTTTGTAAATTTCCTGTCCGCCGATTCCGACTCGTAGTCTTGGTGTGAGTTGATTGTTTCAACATTTTTAAGTTCACAAGCTGTAATAAGATGTTGAAATCGATTTCTTAATGGAACTTCTAACGCACTGGAAACAAATTTAGGTTTTGCACATTTCTTTGGTTCACTGTACTCTTGAAGTTGACCGAGTTCTTCATGTGATGGGTCAGATAGACTTTTAATAATGTTTTCCAACAACAGAGCATGTTCTCCTGTGGCTTTCAGTTCTTTCTGCAGTGATTCGAGTACTATGATTTCACGATTTGCGCGGCACATTTCACTCGCTGCCAGACGTCCGTTACACTTTGTTCCACACGTTCACGAGATGTTTTCTTGATTTATTTTCGCGAAGCACTGCGAATGATACCAAATATGCAACACTGAACAAATTCTAATGCCACTTGGTACGATTTTGTTGCATAGCTTGCACATTATTGACGCTAAATACTCAAATTTATGGACCGATTTACTACCACATCTATATGCGTCGCCATCTTAACAGTGCTAAAAGGAATTCGTTAAACTTCAGTTACACGATAAATCAGTCAAAAGTGAAGGCCATAAATTCAATTAATACCTAGCAGTTACAATTATGAGCAACTTAAATAGGAAGGAACACATAGAAAATGTTGTGCAGAAAGCTAACCAAAAACTGTGTTTCATTGACAAGACACTTAGAAAATGTAACAGATCTACTACGGAGACTGCCTACACTACGTTTGTCCGTCTTCTTTTAGAATATTGCTTTGTGGTGTGGGTTCCTTACCAGATAGGACTGATGGAGTACATCGAAAAAGTTCAAAGATGGGCAGCACATTTGGTATCATCGCGAAATATGGGAGAGAGTGGCACAGAAATGATACAGGATTTGGGCTGGACATCATTAAAAGAAAGGCGTTTTTCGTTGTGGCGGAATCTTCTCACGAAATTCCTATCACCAACTTTATCCTCCGAATGCGAAAATATTTTGTTGACACCGACCTACATAGGGAGGAATGATCATGACGATAAAATAAGGGAAATCAGAGCTCGTACGGAAAGATATAGGTGTTCATTCTTTCCGCGCGCTATACAAGATTGGAATAATAGAGAATTGTGAAGGTTGTTCGATGAACCCTCTGCCAGGCACTTAAATGTGATTTGCAAAGCATCCATGTAGATGCAGATGTAGATCCTGCATTTCAAAGCAACAACAACAACTACTATTACTGCTACTACTACTACCACTACTACTACTTCAGTCCAATTTTCTTTTTTTAGACGTTCCAGTCTAGCCACTGTGACGAATGATGATGATGATGATGATGAAATGATGAGGACAACACAAAGACACAGTCCCTGGGCAGAGAAACTCAAATGATAAATTTATAGAAAAGGCAGAAAAGAAACTCAAGGCAGCCTGCCATGTCACCAAACAGGAGACAAATACCTAGAAGAAAAGAAAAGAAAAAGAAAAGGTAATACAAGGACACACACAACTTCAGCACAGTGGTACCTCAATACATGAGCCAAAAAACTAGCAGACTTTGCAAATTGACAGTTCAGCAATATAGTTAGCAAGCTACAACAGAGTTTGACAAAACAAAGCCTTTAAAAACAATGAACTATGTATCAAACACAATGATGTTGTGACTCACCACTGTGGAAGAACTAAACAATTTTGGGCATAAGATAAAAAAAACGAAACCTCGTCAGGTATAGATGAAGTGCTTGTGTGCTTGCAGAACAACTGTATACATAGTATCAAAGACTCTTCGGTGCACATTATAAATGAATCCTTCACCACAGATTGCTTCCCATAAACACTAACGCTTGCAAAAGTCCTGCTTCTATATATGAAAGGTGACCCAGAAAATTGTAGGCCCATCTGTTTACTCTCATCATTTTCAAAAGTAGTAGAAACCATAATGAAAAACAGGATCATTGGGGACTTAACAAAGTTTGATCACAGATCTGGTAAAAGCATGGGACAAGCTTGATTTACAAATGCTGTTCTGGAATCACTAGACAAAGGAAATCACATAAAAGGCATCTTCCTTGAATTTACAAAAGCTTGTTATACAGTAGACCACACAATTGTGCCAAAGGTGCACCAAGAATTAGGAGTGTAGCAAACAAGAGGTGTCATTTGTACCTGAAAAACAGAGTGCAATGGATGGAGATCTCTCAACAAAATCCTTTCATACTCATCTTGATTCAAATTGTGGCGCCGATGAGGTCGACACCAGCATCGATATACGTTTGTCTCTAGACTCCGAGCATCGTCTTTGGACGCTAAGCTCAGATTATCTTTGCTCTCTTCCGCCATAAGCAGTTTTTTGTAAGCCTTGCTTGTGTAAAGAGATGAATAAATGAACTACTGCAAAATGGGAGTCTTGTTTGGTGTAACCGACCTGAACTTCCTCCTCACTAGTGACCCCAAGTTGTACTGTATTCCGTTTTCGCCGTTTCACTGCGTCTGCGGACTCTGCGTCGGTTATTTTCGCGTGTATTTCATCAACACAACATTTGAACAATGACTTAGGCCCAACGCCTAACGCCGGATTTTGTGATCAACATGCATCGTGTTGCGGGTGATGTACACCCGCCAGGAATGCAACACGACGCATCTCACTCGACGATTATGCCGATTTCGCCGGACGTTTTCAAGCCTGCAAGAATAAGTGAGGTAAGTAGTGTGCATGACTCCAGCTATCAGACGCCTTTGTTCCCACCACATGTGCCATCCCTCATTGATGGTGCAGTTACCTCTTACGGATCTCCGCGCAGTGCAGGACCAATGCCGATTTCTGCAGATGCTGCTTTGGAAACCTACCACTGCGAGGACAACCATTTGCCACGCCGCAATCCGTGCAGTACCATGCGGATTCCTGCCACGTGGCCAGAACTGCTTTGATCACAGGTCAACCTCCTCAGCACCCGAACACACCCGCGCCTGCCTTCGTTCAGCATCAGCACATGCCTTCCTGCTTCAATACATCGGCCTGCAACAGGAACAATAGCTTGTTATCTGTGCCTGACCACCATCTCCATCCCACTGCTACGCCTCAATGTTTTGTGCCATGACGTTCACCTTATCCGCACACCGTTTTGAGTGGGTGACAATGAACAGTGAACATTCACACATTCCGTCCGACGTTCGACATCATTTTCCGCACTGCGCTTCTGGACAGTCCGCACCTCCACTGCCTCCCTGCAACACAGGTGGCTCCAGCTCTGATCGTACGTCGAGCTGGCCACTGACTAGCACGCGTTTTCAATCCTTCAACTTTTTCTCACCTGTCGCCCCCGCGCCAGCTCCAGTTAAGCTTCCGGTGCCTCATCCACGTCAGTCCTCTGCGATGTGTCAATCCGAAACACCTGCAATGCATTCACCTTCCGCAATCGACACATTACGGTGTCTCACCCACATCGGCCTGCCGCGTCGCGACGTATCACGTTCAACCACAACGCGTCACCTTTACGATGCCACCCGACCAGCCCTCGTCACCACATCCCCTGGAGGCACACTCTCCTGGAATGCTGCAACAACAACAGCTCGTTTCAGGCAGTGCCTCAACGAATTCAACTCAACCTGTTCTTCCGAACATTCTACAATGCTGACCAACACTGCCGCCATTTAATCCCGACAGGGCAACAACCTGGTTCAAAATTGTGGACGAAGTGTTCGACCATTTCATACTCGACGAATCAACCTGATTTCTGTGCCTTATCACCCACCTGCACGACCAGGAGGACTTGATTGTTGACCTGGTCAATGCCCAGGACTCAGCTACCTGGTACACTCTAGCCAAAAAAAAACAGTTCTGCATTGGCTTGTGCACTCAACTGAGACAGCAATACGACAAAGTGCTCCACGTAGAGCAACTAGGCGATGACAAACCTTCACAACTTTGGAGACGGCTACGGGCCCTGGTCAGCGACGATCTACTCTCTGGCCCAGCTCTCCTCGCCATCTGGACATATAAACTACCTCCCCACATCCGCTTTGCTCTGGCTCAGAGGTCTCCCGAACCTGTCGAGCAATGAATGACAATTGCTGACAAACAACATGCTGCATCACTGCTCTATTTCGCCAGCCACTGCCTACCTGGCAAGTCTCAGGTTCAGGCTCCTCGTCCTGCGGCCGGACGTGGCTGGAGCCGCACTGTACCGACTGTTCCACTCGCTCCGGGACGCAGTATATAAACTGCTGGGACGTCACCAGCTCTGCCCTTGGTCACGCCCCTCCTGCAACCGAACCGGCTGCGGCCACCGAACCTCAGCCACCGCCTCTGGCAATGAACTTTCCGCAGGAAATGCAACCGCACTACCCATACTGTTACTTCCACACACGGTTTGGTGAGGCAGCACGGAAATGCAGACCACCCTGCTGCTTCCCAAACGCCAATCGCAGGTAGGTCTGGGTGCCACCTCCTGCACACAACATGACAGGCACCGCCCAGTGCTCCATTCTGTCCAGTAACAACGTGATAATTATGGACGACTTTATATTAAAGACATTTCGTTGGGATACCTTTTCCTAGTGGACACAGGTGACGATGTTTCGCTGCTGCCTACGTCCTTAGTGTTGTTCAACATCCGCCCTCATCATACTTCACTGCAAGCCATGAATTCAACTAAACTACAATGCTTGGGTTCCACCTCCCATGTCGTCTCACTCTCCGCGAACTGCAAACTCAGGTGGACTTTTTTATTGTGCGATATTGAGGAACCTATACTAGTCATTGACTTCTTGTGACACCACAAACTTTCACAGGACCTAGTGCGAAACACCGTGTTTCATCACCCGTCCAAAACTCACTTCCCCTGTGCTCTGTCGAGCAAACCCCCCCGTGACACATCGGTCCGGGCTCGTCTCTTCCATACATGCTTGCCTCTGTCGAAGAAGTTACAAGAAACAACGCACTAGTGCCTTGTCGAGCTTGAAAACGTCGCTTGCCTACGGAAGGAAAACTTCGAGCTCGCCCACCGGCTCCTTGAAACTCAGCTCCAGCTTTCCGACGCACCAAAGGAATTACAGACACTGCATCAAGGACAACGCAAGGTCAGTAAGTGTGCAGAATCTGCTTGTATTCCCAGCAATCAAGCGTCCGTGTACTTACCTGTCACTACCCCTCGCAACTGTGCTATCAAGTCTACCATAACGTGTACTGAGAGTTCCACAGGAGCACACACCCCTAACACGGCAGCATTTGACACTCGGCCGGACACAAGTGCGCATGCACGATGAGCATCACGTGTTCCCGAACTGACAGCTCCTACCCCTCCCCTCGCAGACAGCAGCTCAAACTATGCAACTTTGGCTCCTGCGCACCGCCGTGCGACCGCCACTGACAACACAAACAGTGCACACACGTCTAGCGCTTCGTCCATGACCATGCTGCCACAGGCTGCGCCCTTGGACAATGGACTCACTAACGCTTCACGACCTCTACCGAGCTCACTGGGCTTCGGGCCGGCGGCCATCTTGTCACATTGACTAATGGGACACTTTGCCACCTCGTCTCCCATTCGATCTGCCAAGCGGCTCCGAACACCACAACCACGCCTCGCCTGCCCCACCCGCCACACATTGTAAACAAACCGCCTCCCGTGACGATGGCAACATTTCCGTCGTCACGAACGGCACGGTTCACAAACTTTGCCTCATGCCAGGTCCCCCAATCTCCAGTAAACCACGTCGACTTTGTCCCGAGTGCCTCTACAAGCATAAAAAGCAGATTTCTAAACTTCTAAGCTACGGCCTCATTGAACCCTCTGCCAGTAGCTGGTCTTTGCCCATTCATATGACTCCCAAGAAAGACGGGACCTGGCGCATGTGCAGAGACTACCGTCGACTAAATGCACAAACAATTATGGACACCTTCTGCCAAGCTGTCTTCAACGCATTGCATAATTTAGCACACCCTGGTGTTCGTGCGTCTGCTGGCCTCGTAGTGCAAAGTACACAAGCACACTTCACCCCCCCCCTCCCCCATTCGACGCCTTTACGATCCCTCCTAGGCGTTTCCAGGATATTCATATTGACTTTGACGGCCCTCTACCCCCCTCTAACGGCTCTTGTTATGTTCTCTCGTCTATCGACCGATCAACTCGCTGGGTCGATGCTGTCCCCCTCCTCAATATTACGGCAGAAACTGTTGTTCAAGCTTTCGTTGAGTCATGGGTATCACGTTTCGGATGTCCAGCTATCATCATGACTGACCAGGACAGACAATTTGAGTCAGCCCTGTTCAACGAGATTTGTAACATCTGTGGCATTCGGCGCATCCGTACCACAGCATATCACCCGCAAAGTAACGGGCTACTTGAGCGCTGGCACCACACTTTCAAGGCCGCTCTTCGATGCCACGACTCTCTATGGACGGAGGCCCTTCCCCTTGTGCTACTCGGCATTCGTGCGATCTATAAGGAAGACCTCAAAGGCACAATAGCCGAGTTTGTATAAAGCCAGAACATTGTTCTCCCTCGCGAACTTGTGAGCCCTTCCGCTTCTCTCCCTCAGTCTGACTTACCCCCCCCCCCCCCCCCTTCGTGGACCGCGTCAGACGCCACTTCATCAACATCCATATCCCTCTGCCTGCCAGCCACTCCCGCCCTAAGGTTCACGTCCCTAAATCTCTGGACAATTGTGAATACGGCATGCTCTGAGATGACAGTCTCCCTGCTCCCCTTCAACCTCCATATACCGGCCCGTATCGAGTTCTCCGGCGCTCAGCCAACACCTATGACATCCAGATAAAAGGTCAGCTGTTACAGTCTCTCTCAACAGACTTAAGCATGCTCATGTCGAGCCCGCTACTACCCCCCTTCAGGCCACAACCACACCACTCTCTGTCGTGGCCCACCACACTCTGACTGCTCCCTCCAGGTCGTACTTACACACTCGGTCGAGTGACTTCCAGCTCCAATCGTCGAGCCCTTCTGTGACCTCGCCCTCTACTCCGGTATCATGCACTTCTTCCAGTGATCACATGCTCCAGATGTCGAGCTTACCTACGATAAGGACCTCGCCGCCGGGCCCTTCGCCGGTCCCTTCAACCTCTCCTCCATTGCCTATCTTGCCCTGTTGAGGTTCCTTATGCCCCCCAAGTTGAACGTGCCCACGCTCGAGGTTTTTGTGCCTGTTCCCCTGAACATAATCCACAACATCTCTGTAATACTACGCAATGATACACTGTTTGTCGTGTGTTTCCCTTCATCTGGTGCTCATGACACAACCTCCTCAATTCCCTGCCGCCTGGTGAAATGGGTTCCCCTTGCGCCCAATGTCGAACTGGACATGCCTTGTGTGTTTGCCACACCCACCGGAGACATCATCATCGTCACTTCGTTCCACTTGCGAACTGCCAGCCTACCTGTCACCGCACAACCACCACGCCCAGTATGATGCCCGGCGAGCTTTGACGACTTCCATGTTCGGTGGCTCAGCCTTCCTTCACGTCATCTACCAACACAGCTCCCCGACGACGCTGTCGAGCTGACCATGGTCTGATTCCCGCAGACCACCTCTGCCGACGCCTTGGTCACCCCCCCCCCTCCCCCGGCCACTCAAGAGTACTCTGTACTCCCGGGGGGGGGGGGGGCGGCTATGTGGCGCCGATGAGGTCGACACGAGCATCGATATACGTTTGTATCTAGAGTGTGAGCATCATCTTTGGACGATAAGCTAAGATTATCTTTGCTCTCTTCCGCCATAAGCAGTTCTTTGTAAGCCTTACTTGTGTAAAGAGGTGAATAAATGAACTACTGCAAAATGGGAGTGTTGTTTGGTGTAACCGACCCGAACTTCCTCCTCAACATCAATGATTTTCCCCAGAGTGGAAAACGTAGTGAAACAGAACAATTTGCTGATGGCAGTAGCATTCTAATAAGTTTTGAATGACCAAGTGTACTAAACAAAAAAAGCTGAAGAAATGCTCATGCATATACACTCATGCATATACGCTTAAAGTTATTGTTTAGAAAAGTGTTTTATAATTTCAAGGAAATAATATATAAATTATGCTGATAATTCTGTTAATGATCAACTGCTATGATTAAGAGGCATTTTGCTATATGTTCAGTACAATATTGAAATACTTTGTACAAGCATGTAACATATTAAAACAACAAATGAACCCCGCATGTAGAAACATACCAACATTATTAATTTTCATATAAGCAATGAATCCAACAGTTTCTCTGTAAATGTGCATGAAGAGTTCATGGATTGAGCTTCAAGAACAAAATTTGTTGGGATACATGTTGACTCACAACTAAAGTGGATTCAGAATGTTACTGCCCTCAGAAAGTGAACAGTTTCAGCATGCTGTGCACTTAGAATCAGGGGCACCCAAATCATACATTTTACATCTACGAGGGCAGTTCAGTAAGTAATGCAACACATTTTTTTTCTGAAACAGGGGTTGTTTTATTCAGCATTGAAATACACCAGGTTATTCCCCAATCTTTTAGCTACACAACACTATTTTTCAACGTAATCTCCATTCAATGCTATGGCCTTATGCCACCTTGAAATGAGGGCCTGTATGTCTGCACGGTACCATTCCACTGGTCGATGTCGGAGCCAACGTCGTACTGCATCAGTAACTTCTTCATCATCCGCGTAGTGTGTCCCATGGATTGCGTCCTTCATTGGGCCAAACATATGGAAATCCGACGGTGCGAGATCGGGGCTGTAGGGTGCATGAGGAAGAACAGTCCACTGAAGTTTTGTGAGCTCCTCTCGGGTGTGAAGACTTGTGTGAGGTCTTGCGTTGTCATGAAGAAGGAGAAGTTCGTTCTGATTTTTGTGCCTACGAACACGCTGAAGTCGTTTCTTCAATTTCTGAAGAGTAGCACAATACACTTCAGAGTTGATCGTTTGACCATGGGGAAGGACATCGAACAGAATAACCCCTTCAGCGTCCCAGATGACTGTAACCATGACTTTACCGGCTGAGGGTATGGCTTTAAACTTTTTATTGGTAGGGGAGTGGGTGTGGCGCCACTCCATTGATTGCCGTTTTGTTTCAGGTTCGAAGTGATGAACCCATGTTTCATCGCCTGTAACAATCTTTGACAAGAAATTGTCACCCTCAGCCACATGACGAGCAAGCAATTCCGCACAGATGGTTCTCCTTTGCTCTTTATGGTGTTCGGTTAGACAACGAGGGACCCAGCGGGAACAAACCTTTGAATATCCCAACTGGTGAACAATTGTGACAGCACTACCAACAGAGATGTCAAGTTGAGCACTGAGTTGTTTGATGGTGATCCGTCGATCATCTCAAATGAGTGTGTTCGCACGCTCCGCCATTGCAGGAGTCACAGCTGTGCACGGCCGGCCCGCACACGGGAGATCAGACAGTCTTGCTTGACCTTGCGGCGATGATGACACACGCTTTGCCCAACGACTCACCGTGCTTTTGTCCACTGCCAGATCACCGTAGACATTCTGCAAGCGCCTATGAATATCTGAGATGCCCTGGTTTTCCGCCAAAAGAAACTCGATCATTGCCCGTTGTTTGCAACGCACATCCGTTACAGACGCCATTTTAACAGCTCCGTACAGCGCTGCCACCTGTCGGAAGTCAATGAAACTATACGAGACGAAGCGGGAATGTTTGAAAATATTCCACAAGAAATTTCCGGTTTTTTCAACCAAAATTGGCCGAGAAAAAAAATGTGTTGCATTACTTATTGAACTGCTCTCGTACAACTACATTTATACTCCGCAAGCCACCCAACGGTGTGTGGCGGATGGCACTTTACGTGCCACTGTCATTACATCCCATTCCTGTTCCAGTTACGTATGGTTTGCGGGAAGAATGAGTGCCGGAAAGCCTCTGTGCGCCCTCGAATCTCTCTAATTTTACATTCGTGATCTCCTTGGGAGGAATAAGTAGGGAGAAGCAATATATTTGATACCTCATCCAGAAACGCACCCTCTCGAAACCTGGACAGCAAGCTACACCATGATGCAGAGCACCTCTCTTGCAGAGTCTGCCACTTGAATTTGCTAAACATCTCCGTAATGCTGTCATGCTTGCCAAATAACCCTGTGATGAAACGCGCCACTCTTCTTTGAATCTTCTCTATCTCCTCCGTCAACCTGACCTGGTACGGATCCCACACTGATGAGCAATACTCAAGTGTAGGTCGAACGAGTGTTTTGTAAGCCACCTCCTTTGTTGATGGACTACATTTTCTAAGGACTCTCCCAATGAATCTCAACCTGGTACCCACCTTCCCAACAATTAATTTTATATGATCATTCCTCTTCAAATCGTTCCACACGCATACTCCCAGATATTTTACAAAAGTAACTGCTACCAGTGTTTGTTCTGCTATAATATAATCATACAATAAAGGATCCGTCTTTCTATGTATTCGCAATACATTACATTTGTCTGTGTAAAGGGTCAGTTGCCACTCCCTGCACCAAGTGCCTATCTGCTGCAGATCTTCCTGCATTTCACTGCAATTTTCTAATACTGAATCTTCTCTGTATACTACAGCATCATCCGCAAAAAGCCGCATGCAACTTCAAACACTATCTACTAGGTCATTTATATATATTGTGAAAAGCAATGGTCCCATAACACTCCCCTGTGGCACTCCAGAGGTTACTTTAACGTCTGTAGACGTCTCTCCATTCAGAACAACATGCTGTGCTCTGTTTGCTAAAAACTCTTCAATCCAGCCACACAGCTGATATTCCGTAGGCTCTTGCTTTGTTTATCAGGCAACAGTGCGGAACTGTATCAAACACCTTCTGGAAGTCAAGGAAAATGGCATCTACATGGGAGCCTGTATCTAATATTTTCTGGGTCTCATGAGCAAATAAAGCGAGTTGAGTCTCACATGATCGCTGTTTCCGGAATCCATGTTGATTCCTACAGAGTAGATTCTGGGTTTTCAGAAACAACATGATATGCAAGCAAAAAACATGTTCTAAACTTCTACAACAGATCAACGTTGGAGATATAGGTCTATAGTTTTGCGCATCTTCTCGACGACCCTTCTTGAAGACTGGGACTACCTGTGCTCTTTTCCAATCATTTGGAACCTTCCGTTCCTCTAGAGACTTCCAGTGGGGAGTTGAGGGGGGCTAGATCTGGGAGTATGGAGTATTTTTAATATTTTGGAAGACAAATGGTGATCTCTAGGTATCAATCAAAAAGTTTTGGTTCCAACCCTGTTAAACACCTGCATTATACCAACTTTTAAATCATTTTAATGAAAGAAAATCACATGAAAGTACTATTTTTTTTCCTCTCCTTGAGAGCTAGGGGGAGGGAGGGTGGCTCTTGCCCATGGGGTACTGTTGCCCTTGCTTAGAACAATAAATTCATTGTATCCACACTAGAACAACATATTTCACATATGTTCATTCTATAACTAGTTATGGTATGACCTCCTGAGGAACAAATGGACAGAATATACAAACAATCTTTAAGCTACCAAAATAAGGATGTACCACTTACAAGGACTGTTCCATGTGAATACATTTTACAAACAGTGATACACATAAGGAAATATATATTTAGCAGTAGCCAATGAACATTACTGTAAATGAACATAGAACCAGATTCAGCGACAACTTACATCTCAGTAGGAAAAACTAAACAAAAACCTAAAATAGTGTGCTATAAAATGGAATTAAGCTATACAACAAATTTCCACAAGAGATCAAGGAGAAATGTGGAACACAAACCTTCAGAAATATGCTTAAAGTTATTGTTTAGAAAAGTGTTTTATAATTTCAAGGAAATAATATATAAATTATGCTGATAATTCTGTTAATGATCAACTGCTATGATTAAGAGGCATTTTACTATATGTTCAGTACAATATTGAAATACTTTGTACAAGCATGTAACATATTAAAGCAAATAGTGTATGTATCTATTTTTGTATCTGTACCTGTATATATTCATGTACTTACATGCATTTATTGTGTAAATTTGTGTATTGACGACATCCACACAATTCATGTTGTCTATGTATGGATAAATCAATAAATAAAATAAATAAATAAGGGTATCTACTGCGTTGGGACCAATATAATTCCAAATCACAAAGTCATTAGCAAGTGGAAAAGCTAAATTACACAATACCACACATTTTAATGTTTAGATCATGATATTAAAATATAAATGACACATTGGATCACTTTTACCCAAATAACATAAAAAGTGGAAATATAGTTAATGGCTTTCTGTCACAGAAATACAAAATGAAGTAACTTGTTGCACTGTTGCTGTATGTTATTGATCACAATTGCAGTGCAGACATTTAAAGCCAGTGTTGGAGGGCAAACTTGGCAATAAGCCTACAATGCAGATAGCTCAAATGGTCTCTATAGCACATCTCTTCAAACCTTCGTCACAGTCTGTGATAGCTCCTTCCATAAAATATTGCAGGCAGATATGAAGCAGTGATTTGTATCACAGATGGAAGTAGAGTATCATTTAGGAACAAACAGGAGCTGTATCATAATATGAGGTGACAGTCAGAGACTGCAACAGAATGTCACTACAGACAATACTGTAAAATGCTGAGGAACATCATCAGACAGGATAAGACAATGTGTAACACCAAGAGAACAGATAGCTTTCAGAACAAACTTAAGACTATGAGGTCAGTTGTGAAAGACGTACCATGGCAGAATGTAGATGCTCATCACATTACACCTTTCTTGTGATTCAATGAAACAGTTAATGGTCAGTATGAGTTGTGTAAAATATTTAATAATCACTTCTTCAATGAAACTTCATGGCAGATTAAAATTCGAACTCAGGACCTTTACCTTTTGTGGAGAAGTGCTCTATTGACTGAGCTACCCAACCACAACTTACAACCCATCCTCATAATTTTACTTCTGCCAGTTCCTTGTCTCCTACCTTCCAAACTTCACAGAAGTTCTGCGAAACTTGTGGGACTAGCACACCTGGAAGAAAGGATATAGCAGCCTGGGAGATGTTTCCAGGATGAATTTTCACTCTTCATTGTAGTGTGTGTTGATATGAAATTTCCTGGAAGATTAAGACTGTGTATTGGATCGAGACTCAAACTAGGGATATTTGCCTTTTGTGGGCAAGTGTTGTACCAACTGAGGTATCCAAGCACGATTCACAACCCATCCTCACAGCTTTATTTCTGCCAGTTCCCCATCACGCACCTTCAAAAGACACCTGCCCACAAAAGGTAAAGGTTCAGAGTTCAAATCTCAGTCTGCAACATAGTTTATTCTAGAAACATCCCCAGGCTTTGGCTAAGCCATGTCTCCACAATGTCCTAGCTCCACAGGTGTCATGGGAAAACTTCTGTGAAAATTTGGAAGATAGGAGATGAGGAACTGGTGGAAGTAAAGCTGTGAGTAATGCTTGGATAGCTCAATTGCTAGACCACTTGCCAATGAAGGGCAAAGGTCATGAGTTTGAGTCTCAACCCAGCACACAGTTTTAATCTACCAGGAAGTTTCATATTGGTGCACACTCCACTGTGGAGTGAAAATTTATTCACGTCTTCAGTAGTTGACAAGATGAGTCAAAATTTTATTCGTGCAGGTAAATATCTGGAACTCCCGAAAGCTGGTGTTCTGAGACAACAATAACTCATGCAGCTACAGGAAACAAGCAAAGATGAAAGTGAATTAGCTATTACATCATTATACAGTAAAGACTGACAGTAATGATGAGTGTGACAAAATTTCAAGCAGGGTTATGGAAAGTAATGCACCAGCCAGTAATTCTGTACTCAGTCACTTGCGCGTTGTTACTTTCAGGTCTGGTCAATTTCCTGACAGATTGCAACACTCTTGAGGAAACCACTTCATTAATGGGACAAAAGAGGTAATGCAGACAGTTAGTTAGCAAATTCTTTGCTACCAGTATTTTCGAACTTTTTTGAGAAAGCAATGTGTAGGAGGGTAGTGGCACACCTAAGTACATATAATTTGCTGTCAGGCTTGCAGTTTGACTTCAGGAAAGGAATATCCACAGAAAATGCTATTTACTCTTTTATGACAGAGGCACCAGCATATCTAAATGATAGGTTGAGGGGAGTAGGTATTGTCCTTGGTTTAACAAAACCACTTGATTGTGTGGACCTTGTAATGCTTTTGGATAAATTGGAAAATTATGAGATTAGGTAAAAAGCTTAACAATGGTTCACTTCAGATATGAAAATTAGGAAACAGAAAAGGAAGAAATCTGAATCTGACTGGAGTCATGTAAAGTGGGGAGAGGGGTGCAAAAACTGAATGCTGCTATCTTCACATAAGAATGATCTCCACTTTTTCTGACACTGAAACATGAAGGTTTGTTTACTTTGATTACTTTCACTCTATTATTTCGTATGGTGTTATATTTTTGGTTGAGTCTTTGCACTCACCAAAAATGTTATCATCGCAGAAAAAGGCACTCAGACTGATCTGTCATGTCAGTTCAGGAGTTTTGTGTAGGCCATTGTTTAGGTGTCTCAGAATCATAACTGTGCCAGTTCCATATGTGTTTTTTATCATGGAAATTGTTGTTGACAGTATTGAATCATTCAGAAGAAACTACAATATTCATTTAGTGAATACTAGATGGAAAAACTATATGCAGTTTGATAACACTTCCTTAAGCACTGTACAGAAAGGAGTAAGCAATCCAGCAGGTTTCATTTTCAGTAATATTGCAGCAAAGCAATGAAAGAAAGAGTGATAAACACCAATTATTCAAACCTAAGTTGAAACGGTTTCTTGTGGCACACTCCTTCTACTCTGTGCAGGGGTTTCTCACAATACTTAAGAATGGAAGGAGTATTAAGATTTAATGTCCTATTGATAATGAGGTCATTAGAGATGGAGCACTAGCCCGGATCATTTCAACAATGGGAAAGGAAATTTTCCATACCATTTCAAAGGAACCATCTTGTCTTTTACCTGGAATAATTTTGGGAAATCACAGAAAACCTAAATCTGGATGACTGTATGCATATTTGAACCATATCCTGTGTGCTAACCACAATGTCACCTCACTTGGTCACCATACTTGAGAAATTTTGTCTGCAGTATATTAATTATTTGTTTACTATATCATGTGTTATAGTAATTTTTTTGTTTGTAAATTTTCTAATCATCATATTATAAACTATGTTCTGCCTCATTCCTTGAACACATAGCTTCAGCTCACATGGTTCTGTGGAATCCGATAGATAAACAAACAAATACATGAATAAACTAAAACTTCACATTATTTTGCTGTTGTTATCATTATGATATCAGCCAAAAAATACATATCCCATCAGGCATCACAATATTCAATATTTGATTTCTGTTGTTTTCACAAAAATTATATGCATGGATGAATAAAACATTCCAGTCCCTGTCAGCCACTTTTCTCATCATTTTTACTATTTTGATATAGTGTGAATTACGATATAACATAAGTGTAAGCCAGAGTGCTAATCTTCAATTTTTCTCTACTAATTGGAAAACTGCTCTCATATTTCAAAGATGACATATGAGGCATGGCCATAAAATACTGATACTGTGACAGAGTAAATACACATGTGCCAAAGATGGATGAACAATAGTTGTGAAGTGTGAAGCCTTTTCAGTTGAATGCAGCAGCTCTGGTGTCTGTAGACAAATCAGTGTGGCTGTGTCTTCTGTTTGTGTAAGAGCTGTTATTTTGCTTTTCAGAAAAATGGTAAATGTAATAATAGAGCAGTGAATTGTCATGAAGTTTCACATAAAATGTGGAACAACTGCGACTGAAACCTCTTTTCTACTAAAAGAAGTGCACGACAAAGTCTGTTTATCATGCACAAAAGTTTCTGAGTGGTTCAAGCGTTTCCAAGCTGCCCAAGAACATGCTGAAGATGACTCATGATTGGGATACCCTTCAACATCGAATAAGATGAAAATATAGAAAAAGTAGGGAATGTGATTCAATCTTACCATTGGTTGAGTATATGATCGATTGCTGAAACTGTAGGAATTGACAAAAAATGTATAATGCAAATTTTATGTGAACAATTTAAGATCAGAAATATGTGTGTGAAACTGCTGTCGAAAAGTCTCATGATTGAATAAAAAGAAGTTAATGGAAATGTTTGTACTGACACTTTAAATACCACTGAAAATAATACTCATTTCTTGGAAAGAGTGATAGCATGTGACGAATCTTGGTTTTTCACTTATGATCCAGAAACTGAGTGCCATCCTATTCACTGGAAGGGTCCAACCTCACTGAGATCGAAAAAAGCTCAAATGGGCAAATTAAGATTCAAAGTGATGACAATTGTTTTTTTTTTTCAATATTTGTGGATCTGTGTATCTTCACTGGGTTTCTTAAGGTCAAACTATCAATCAGCATTACTATCCTGAGGTTATTGCCCAATTTTGTGAGAAAATAAGAAAAAAATACCTGAATTGTGGAAGAAAAAGTCATGGGTTCTGCGTCAAGACAATGCACCGGCTCATACTGCACTATCTGTTAAGAGGTTTCTTGCAAAGTACAGCATCCCACTGTTAGACCACTCACTTAACCCACCTGACCTAGCACCATGTGACTTTTATCTACTCCCCAAAGTCAAATCGGCATTAAAAGGAACAAGATTTCAGTCCACTGAAGCAGTGAAAGAAAAAACAGCATGCCTCATCAAAGAGCTCACAGAGGAAGTCTTCCATAACTGTTTTATCAATGGAAAATTCACATGGAGTATTATAGGGATTTATATTGAGGGTGAAAATAACTAAATATGTATATTTTTGAAACATTTTACAGTAATAGTCCCATTATTTTATGGCCACATCTCATATATCACTTATTATTTTAAGTTTGGATTTTTTTGTGGCTACTGCTATTTTTAGTTATCATTATATAATATTTTGTCACATGTTCTAGGTGATCTGGAAATGTTCTACAGAAATTGTTACACAAATGGAAATTATATTTACAGCAAAGAGATGAAAATAGTAAATAATGAAGAAAAATACAAATGCTGTTCAAGATTATGAAACACTGGAACAAGAATACAACTGGCTTTCTTACCTGTTCTTTTCTGTGGCTCTGTGATAATCAGCCTATTCTTAACTGTGCTCATGTGAAGTGTTTAATAGTTATCATGACTGACAAAACCTCGGGGAGTCATTCATTTAAATAAAAAAATTTTTTTTTTTAAAATCCAGCAGCAGCAGTATTAATAATTGATTAGTCACAGTAATTTTGCCATTAATTTTCATGTTATTTATCTATGGATGTGCATTTGAATACTTTGTTATTTACATTTATACAACTCATTATGGAGAGTTAGCGATCTTAAAATGTATATCACACCATAATTGAATAAACATGTATTTACAAGATCATATTACAAGTGAATCCCTTAAGAGAAGATATATGAAAATACATCAATCCAAATGAATAAAGGGTTGTATGAAACATGTCACACAAGAAATTATTTTATTTTGTCAAGACAGGGAGAGAAAAACAACAGTGGTCTTAGCCCACTGTTGCCTGCATGAAAGCTGAGTTTATTGTGTGGTTTTGCTCCCTGTGATTCTAGTAAAGTCAACTGGCACCCCTAAAAAGTAGTCGCCTAATCTTTACCAGTTAATTATCAGACACAATTTCTTCATGATTTAATAGCACAAAAATTCTGTGTCTTTTGCCATCCAACTCTGTTTCCTGTTGCAGTCCAGGATCACAGATGATCTCTTGAAACACGGCTTTGACATCACTAGCTTGCCATGTTTTTGTTTTTGAATCATAGTCCAATATTCTATGTATTGCCTCCCAATCCAGCTATGTAGTTTTGACTTTACCATCACTCAACGATGGTTAGGACGAATTCCTGTCCACTAAATGGAGTCATCACACCTGTCCTTGCTGGTCTATCAGCTTGTCATTACCACTAATTTCTGAGTGACAAGGGACCCACAGCAGTTTCACCTTGTTGCTTTCCCCTAGTCTCACAAGGGCTTCATTGTATATTGCAGTGATCTTTTTATGTCATTGCAGGGATTGATAGAGATTTCAGATTTGCTGTGCTATCTGAATAAATGTAGATATAACAATCCTTGTATCACCTCCATTGCACTCTTGCACTTTTTGATAGCGAATTTTTTTCAGCTGGAATGATGTGGCTAGCTTCCCTAGAGAGATCACTCTCTCTATTGTAGGCTGCACCCCATATACTCTGGCCTCACTGCCTCATTTGGTTTTGACCCATTGGTAAAGAGACAATGTCTCTTGAACTGTGTCATTGTTTGTGCTTCCACTGCTTCCTTCATTCAATTGTTGTGCTGAAAGCTTTATTTAAGAAGCCAGAAGTTGCCCTACCTTGATTGTAATATGATGGTCTAATGAGGGTATGTCAGGCATGGTCTCTATCCCAGCAGTGGGTGTGCTGCTAATTCCACCTGTTACAGCTAGGCAGGCCAGTCTCTGCACCTTACCAAGCTCCTTAGCAGCTACCTTCTGTTCTGGTTTATTCCATTACACTGTAGCCACATAAATGATCATAGACCTTATTACACTGGTGAACATACAGTATGTACAACTGAGATTTAGACTCCATATGCCCTTCTAGTGCTCAGAATACTATCTTTTGCCATGAAACATGATAGTTTTGCATTTGGGGTTACACCTAGATATTTCAGTATCCCCTTTTACTGGTCGAGTTTCATATGTGCTTGATATGCTTCCTCATAAATGGTACTACAGCTGTTTTCTTGGGACTGATCCTCAGATCCTGTTTTCTGCATTATTTTTGCACAATGTCCAGTGCACAACATGCCACTGTTATAACAATATTAGAAAATTTGCAAAGTATTACTACCTACATCTACATATATATCTACATCTTATCTACATGATTTCTCTAAAAACTAACTAAACTCCACCTGAACAGGCCATGAAGGCCCAACAGTACTGACCAGAGGCTGTGTCATCCTCAGCCCACAGGCGTCACTGGATGTGGATATGGAGGGGCATGTGGTCAGCACACTGCTCTCCCAGCTGTATGTTAGTTTACGAGACCAGAGCCACTACTTCTCGATCACGTAGCTCCCCAGTTTACCTCACAAGGGCTGAGTGCACCTCACCGGCCAACAGTGCTCAGCAGACTGGATGTTCACCCATCCAAGTTCTAGCCCAGTCCGGCAGCACTTAACTTCAGTGATCTGGTGGGAACCAATGTTATCACTGTGGCAAGGCAGTTGGGCATGATTGCAATTCACATTTAAGTGCCTGGCTTGACCTCATCGAACCACCTTAAAACTATTTCTCTACTGTTCTACCCTCAAACAGCATGCAGGAAAAACAAACAATTAAATCTTCCCATGCGAGCTCTGATTTCTCTTATTTTATTATGATGATCATTTCTCCCTGTGCAGTGGGCAGCAACAATATATTTTTTGCATTTGGAGGAGAAAGTTCGTGATTCATGAGAAGATATGGTCACAACAAAAAAAAAGCTTCATTTTAATGATTGCCATCGCAATTTGTGTGCCATTTCTGTGGCAATGACTATGACTAAATAATCTGCATATCCTTGGCAAAAGTAGTCTTCAGGATTTAGCTCTTCAGTGAATTCATTCACCACTAAGTTCCGCAGTAGTGGGGACAAAACCCCTTCCTGTGGACACCTGCTGATGGTGTACATCACTATTTTCTCATTTGTCATGGTGGTTTCTACCTTTCTTCTATTAGCATGATCTTAATCCACCTGCATATGGTGGTCAGAATGTTGTGCTTTTCTGCTGTTCTAATAATGAATTTGAAGGTCATACTGCTAACAGCCCCCTCAATATACAGGAATATGTGGGGAGGTTTTTACACCTTCCCAAGTTGGTGTTCTGCTGTTTCACATGATTTTTTGGTTCATATGTGTGTTTGTTTACATTTAAAGGACCTCATCTAACCCCTTTCCTTTGGTGTGATCAGTTCTCCTTGACTTTGGAATGAATACAACTCTTACAGTCCTCCAAGCATCAGGAATTTTAAGCAGTCAACATAGGTTTCTAATTAAACTCTCTCCTGCTTGTTGCAATAGAGCTGGAAAGATTCCATCTGGACCTAGCCATATCTCTCATGGACAGATTCCTGGTCTGTGTTATATGCCTTAGTGCATTGAGGGAAATGAGTCCTGAGGAGCACATCCATTTTCTCATCCAAAATCCTTGGATAGCCACCATCCTTCCTTAGAGTACCTTCTATTTAGTATTCTGGTGTCAATTTTGTGAAGGCTGCCACAAATAGCTATACTTTCCACTTTCTCACATAACACCTTCTAGGATGCTAGTTCTGCTTGCTTCATCACAAGGTTGTATTTGGCAAGGGCTATTTGTATGCACCCATCAACCACAGGGCATCAAGTTGGTGGCCATAGTAACAGGTCAGACACCCTGATTTGTCTGATCTATCCAAAGGCAAGATGTACCACCCACTCGACGTCTAGCGGGCAGCTGTCACCATCTGCCAATCATATGCTGAGATCTGGGGTATGGAGCTCCCTGCTGTCAGTTACTCTGATTGCAGACTGCAGTGCAAGTCAGACCATAAGACTTTAGCCATAACTACCAGCCTTCTCTGCCACCAACAAATCAACTCAGCTGTGCTAGAATTCATGTGAACCACAGATCACTGCCTGGCTGTACCCACAGGATATGGAAGCTTACCCGTCTCCAGTTGACATCACCATGTAAGCGCACCTTGCCAGACTTACGGTGAAGACCTTAATGGCAGCGAAGGTGCAGAAGATGGATTTTAGAATGGTGGAGCTGGTGAAATATGCAACCTGTTGTCCAAGCCTACAATGGACAGAGGGAGCAACAATTCCACATGTTAGTTGCGGTCCCCCAGCACCATTTGTTCCACATGTCAAAGGCGCCTGAATAAGTAAAAATCAAGGCTAACAACCTTTTCTTATTTTGATAATTCAGGGATGGCTCTTGATTGCATGCTCTATAGAATCTACAGCTTTAAATGACAAAATGGACATTCTTCACAATGGATGCGCTACCACGGTTGGTAACTGCGATGAGAAATCTGCTATTACATCTTGTCATATATTTTCATCTAGGATTTTAGGGAGTCCCAGTATTTGCAGTGAAGAAGAAATGGCACATACAAAAATGCCTTCTAAGTTTAAGTTCAAGAAAGGAACATTAAATGAACATTCTTTTCTGAAAATTGGAATCCAAAAGGAATTGGAATTACTTCTACAGAAGAACCATACACAACTTCTGCAGTCCAAGAAATGAGATCCATACATGAGAATGTAGTACACAACATTAGAATAGTAAGAATAATGGAATACATTACAGTGTTTGGAACAGCATTTATGTAAACAAAAAAAGTAAATAATATAACAGATTTTAAAACAAAATCAGAATCAAGTCCATGTCAGCAATAAAGGTATGGTATACTTCAGTACCAACAAAAATGGCAAAAGACTGAGCAATGTGTCTAAAATATTCCAGTTAAAACTGATGTCCACATATTTTTGCTAACTGCCAAGGAAAGCCAGAACTTCGGTATCTCTACATCCAAATCTAGGAGAATTTTCAATGCACCACATGCCCATATCTGAAAAGAATATCAAGGAAATTATTAACAATATTATGAAAATGATAGCTGCTACTCACCACATAGTAGAGATGATGAGTTACAGATAGGCACAAAAAAAGTTATTAATGTTAAAGTGAGCCAGCCATTGTGGCCAAGTGGTTCTAGGCCCTTCAGTCCGGAACCATGCGGCTGCTACGGTCGCAGGTTCAAATCCTGCCTCGAGCATGGATGTGTGTGACATCCTTCCGTTAGTTAGGTTTAAGTAGTTCTAAGTCCAGGGGACTGATGACCTTAGAAGTTAAGTCCCATTGTGCTTAGCGCCATTTGAATCACTTTTTTGATAAAGTGAGCACAAACAGGGCATTTGATATGGCTCATTGTTCCTTTAAGGTTAAACCAATATTTCTTGCACCAGTAACAAGAAAGAAAACTCAGAAAGTAACCAGATACAACTCAAGTAGAGCAAGTATTTGTAAAAAAAGTGCAGAAAAATTTCCAGAAGAAACTGAGAAAACTAATAAAGGTGAGTGTCATGAATTACAGCTGGAAATTACTAAAGCAGCACAGAAAACTTTAGAATTGGCCCAAATGAAAAGAAAGCATGGTGGAATTAGGAATGTGAAGAAGCAGGAGAACAAATAACTTAAAAATGGGGACCTTAAAAAAGAATAAATCAGCCAACAAAGAAAATAAATAAAATATTGTAAGTAATGCAGAAAATCAAAAGAACCTGTGGTGACATCAGTTCCTGTGCAAATAGCGAATGGAAGAGATGGAAGATGAATCACTGGTTTGGTAGAGTCTTTTTTTTTTTTTTTATTTTTTTTTTTTTTATGCCGCAACTTGTAGACACTGATGTAAATTGGCAAGACTCATATTCGATGCCCCATTTTAATTAAGTTGAACTACCACCATTCTGACCTAATCACAACCACTGATGTAGTTCATATACATAGACTATATATTTCAGCAACACGGAGTGCTCACCAGTGATGACAAGTATGTAATTGCAGTTGCACATTTAGAAGGGGTAGTGGTAGAAGAAACAGATGTTCTACTGCAATTTTGCTACATGTCACTAATGGAAGTGCTCATACAATGCTACAAATTTCTGTTGGAGTTTTGGCTGCAGAAAGCTTTTAACGATGAGCAATTAAGCAACCGATCCCGTCTCAAATGTTGTGAGCTTTAGGTGCTTTAACTGGCCCTGATCTGCTGCCTGAATAGTCACTACAGTTATATAGTACATGACGGCAATCTTTTTGGCCACATACTTCAAGAATATCCAGCACTTATCCATCCAGTTGCCACCAACAGGAAGTGTCAGCACTCAACATTGCTCCATATCTGAACATCATCTGGCCCACCAGCTGCAGCTTGCCCACGGAGGCTTCCACCGGATAAGCTCCTGGCAGTGAAGCGGGGTTTGAGGAGCTGTTGAAAGCAGGTATTGTGACTAGATAAGAGAGTTCTTGGGCATCCCCACTACACATGGTGTGCAAAAAACGACAGCTCCTGGTGATTATGTGGGGATTACAGGGCACTCCATGCCTTACATGACTGACTTCAACAGCGCCATCACTCACATTCAGTTGTTTAGTGTAATCGATTGTGCAAAGGCATTTTTACAAATTCCGATGGCCACAGAGGACATATGGGAAACCACTGTAATAATACCTTTTGGACTTTTCTAGTACAGATTCATTCCTTTTGGACTGAGAAATGCTGCACAGGCGTGGCGGCATTTTGCACATGAAGTGTTGTGCAGGTTGCCATTTCTGTTCTGTTGCATAGATGATATCCTCATGTTTCCACCTACTGTTGAGGAGTATATGACCCACTTGTAGCAGCTTTTTCAGCACTTACAGGAGTAATGGCATAGTCATTAATAATGCAAAGAGTGTTTTGGGAAAATGAGAAGTGCAATTTTTGAGATATATAATCTTGTCAGCTGATCTGTCATCTTTTCCAGACATGTAGCAGCAGTGCAAGGTATACCTTTGCCAACAACCTACAGAGGATTGCACAGATTTACTACTGGTGACACCTTCCAGGGCTGGCAAGTCAGCATTTACTGTGGAGCTCTCAGGCAAGCATACAACTAATAGTCAGAAGATACTTTGAACCCCATGGAATGAAGCAGCATTTCATAAAGTCAGTCTTTGTTTGCCTCAAGTTGCACAACTAGCTTACCTCTGCATTAGTGAGCAATTTGCTTTCATGGTGGACATAAGTCAGAATGTGATCAGCACAGCACTGCAACAGAGCATGGATGGTCGATGGCAACCACTCACCTTTTATTCGCGGAGCCCTATGCTGCAGCGGAAGAAATGGAGTGCTATCAATCATGAATTGTTAATGATCTGTGTGACCATTAAATATTTTCAACCATGTGTGGAACAAGAACTTTTTACAGTTTTTGCTAAGCACAAACCATTAACTTGTTTCTTCCAATGCAAGGTGGATCATGCCTCACAGTGGTAATGTAGTTAAGTGTAATATATACCTCAATTTATGATCAGTGTACATCACATTGCAGGCAGAAACAACATTGTTGCAGACTGTCTGTTGTGAAACTGTGCCAGCCTGTAAGTGGTACTGCGGACTGGGATAGTGACCAAGCAACAAGAGGACTCAGTGCAACAAGACTTGCTGCTGAGTGAACACACAGTCCTGTAGCTGCAACATATTTCTGACCCACATTGTGTCATGATTAACTGGTGCAATGCATCATAGGACAACAGGACAAACAATGTCTGTACACAAACTGCATATTGGCTCCTGTCTCGGGTTCTTCGGCCGACATTCATGTGATGATTTCACTGACGTTTCGCCAGCACGAGTCACTGGCATTGTCAGAGCTTCATCCTCCATTGCTGGCAAAAGCCTTAACAATTTTGTAATGTCTGTACACTCTGGCAGAATTTTGGCACATAGTATTCTAACTATTGTATAATCTGTGTTCTACCTCTCAGGGTTGTATTCAGGATAAGAAAACAGTGTGGGATTGTAATTAATATGTAGCACTCCAGTTTAGAAAGAGAAACTTTATCAGTTTATTGTGCTGCTGTGCATGCTGTATGCAGAAGCATGAGGAGCTGGCCACAGTTCACGTATAGCTGAATGTGCTTTTGGATACAGTCAGTCACCTTCAGGCTGTCTTTGTGGGGTGTGACAACTGCAGAGGATCTGGCACATTGCATGGGACACCTTATGTGTCACTTGTGTTACCCATGAGCTCTGCTTCTGAGGCACTTCCTACTGTACCCAACATGGTGGATCTGCCCTCACAGCAGGGTGTGTGGTGGGTGGTAATGCGTTCATGTCACTCGACGCAGAGGGCCAGTGTGGATATTGGCCACCTGACATCACCCTTTCACCCTGTGAGTGGACAAGTGGCTGGTCTTTCAGCAGGGTCTGAGCAGGCACATGGGGGAGGGTTACTGGTTACTGAGAGCTCCATTGTTCGACATGATTTGGAGCCTCTCAGGTAGACAGTGTTCAGGGCTGGAATGAAAGTCAATGTGTATTTGGTATGTGTCTTGGGAGGACTCATCTGAGACGTGGAGGTGGCCTTGCCTGTGGCTATTGGGTGTGCAGGTAGCAGTTGCCTGCAAGTTGTGGCTCGCATCGGCACCAACAATGCCTGTCAAATGGGTTCTGAGGCCATTCTCTGTTCATACAGGCAGCTGGCAGAGGTGGTAAAAACTACAGGCCTTGCACACAGGGTGCAAGCAGAGCTCACAATTTGTAGCATTGTTCCCAGAGTTAATCCGGGTCCTTTGGTTTGGAGCCGTGGGAGGCTCTCAACCAAAGGCTTCATCGACATTGTGATGGTCTTGGTTGCAGATTCCTAGACCTGCGTTATCATGTGGGGATTTGTAGGACTCGCCATGATAGATAAGGGGTGCACTACTCAAAGGAAGCAGCTACTTGGGTAGCAGAGTATTTGTAAAGGGCACATGAGGGTTTTTTAGGCTATACAGTAGTTTGAGGTTCTCAGATGAACATTCACCGGTTGATATGGCAGCAAGGAAAGTCAGATCACGTTCAGAGCAAAGACACTTCAACTGTCAAAATTTTATCAGTAAACTGTTGAAGTATTTATACTAAAGTTCCCGAATTTACTGCCCTCCAGGAAAGTTCTTGTGCTCAAATCTTTCTTGGGACCGATAGCTGGCTGAAACCTGAGATGGAAAGCTCTGAGATATTTAGCGAGTTGTGGAATGTATATAGGAAAGACAGATTAAAGGCCATAGGGAGAGAAGTGTTCGTTGCAGTTGACGAAAATATTGCCTCTATTGAAGTAAAAAAAAAATAATAATAATAAAATTAAATAAAATTAAAAAATTAAAAAAAAATAAAAAAAATGACTCTAAGCACTATGGGACTTAACATCTGAGGTCATCAGTCCCCTGTACTTTGAACTACTTAAACCTAACTAACCTAAGGACATCACACACATCCATGCCTGAGACAGGATTCGGACCTGTGACCGTAGCAGCAGCGCGGTTCCTGACTGAAGTGCCTAGAACCTGCTCGGCCACAACGGCCAGCATTGAAGTCGAAGTTAAGTGTGACAGTGAAGTTATCTGGTCATGTATAACATGTGTAGGTCAAACCAAGTTAATTATTGGATGTTTTTACCGGCCATCTGATTCCACTATGACAGTTCTAGGGTCATTCAAAGATAGCCTATGGTCAATAGCGCAGAAATACCGAGATCATGAAATACTAGATGGTGACAACTTTGACCTACTGAGTATAGAATGGGATGCTGGGATTCCTATAGATTCATTTAGGGGGGGGGGGGGTTACAGACAGTCAGGCGAATTACTTTTGAAAATATTTTCTGAAAACTGTCTTGAGCAGCTGACTCAGTAGCTGACACAGTGGAAATATCTTAGACCATGTAGCTACGAATAGGCCACACCTTATTGAAAGCATCAGTATAGAAACAGGGATTAGCAATCATGATGTCATTACAGCAACTATGCTTACGAAAGTCAATAAATCAGTCAAGAAGACTAGGAGAGTGTTTCTGCTTAACAGATCAGATAAGCAGTTGATAACATCTCACTTCGACAGTGAACTGACATCACTTAGCTCCAGTGAGATGGACATAGAAGAATTATGTGCTAAGTTTAAGCAGACTGTAAATTATGGTCTGGAGAGTTACGTGCCTAGTAGGAGGATAAGAGATGGGAAAGACCCACCGTGGTTTAATAATGACATTCATTAGATTCCAAGAAAGCAGAGGCTGTTGCACTCATGGTTCAAAAGAGAATGCACAAATAATGACAAGCAAAGGTTAGCAGAGCTTCATGCATCTGTGAAAAGATCTATGCGCAAAACATACAATAACTACCACCATCATACCTTAGCAATAGATCTGGCAGAGAACCTGAGAAAATTCTGGTCAGATGTAAAATTGCTAAGTGGGTCTAGGGCTTCCAGTCAGTCCCTTGTTGACCAGTCTGGTGTTGTACTTGAAGATAGCAAAATGAAAGCTGACGTCTTAAATTTCATGTTCAAGAAATTGTTCACACAGGAAACTTATAGAAACATACCATCATTTGACCATCAGACAGGCTCCCGAATCGAAATACTAATAAGCATCCCTGGAATAGAGAAACAGCTGAAAGAATTGAAAGCAAATAAATCACCAGGTCCAGATGGAATCTCAATTAAGTTTTACAAAGAGTACTCTATGGTACTGACTTCTTACCTAGCTTACATTTATAATGAATCTCTCACCCAGAACAAAGCTCCAAGTGACTGGAAAAAACTGCTGGTTACTCCTGTATATAAGAATGCTAAAAGAAAGCGGCCACAAATTTACAGACCAATATTCCTAACTTTGGTTTGCTGCAGAATCTTTGAACATATTGTCAGTTCAAATATAATAAACTTTCTTAAGTCTGGGAAGCTTATGTTCATGAATCAGCATGGTTTTAGAAAGCATCGTTGATGTGAAACTCAGTGTGGCCTTTCCGCACATGATATACTGTGAGCTATGGATGAAGGGCAACAGGCAGATTGCATATTTCTAGATTTTCTGCAAGCGTTTGAAATGGTACCCCATTGCAGGCTGTTAATGAATGTACAAGCATATGGAATAATTTCACAGATATGTGAGTTGCTCAAAGACTTCTTAAGTAATACAACCCAGTTGTTGTCCTCAACAGCATATGTTCATCAGAGACAAGGTTATTATCAGGAGTGCCCCAGGGAAGTGTGATAGGACCACTGTTGTTCTCTATATACATAAATGATTAAGTGTGCAGCAATCTGTGGCTGTTTGCTGATGATGCTGTGGTATACTGTAAAGTTTCAAAGTTGAGTGACTGTAGGAAGATACAAGATGACTTAGGCAAAATTTCTAGTTGGTGCGATGAATGACAGCTAGCTCTAAATGTCGAAAAATGTAAGTTGATGTGGATGGGTAGGAAGAACAAACCTGTAATGTTTGGATACAGTGTTAGTAGTGTTCCACTTGACACAGTGAAGTTGTTTAAATATCTGGGCATAATACTGCAAAATGATATGAAATGGAAAGAAAATGTGAGAACTGTGGTAGGGAAGGCTAGTGGTTGACTTCGGTTTATTGGGAGAATTGTGGGAAAGTGTGGTTCACATGTAAGGCAGGATGTATATAGGGCATTGGTGCAACCTATTCTTGAGTATTACTCAAGTCTTTGGGATCCTTACCAAGTCTGACTGAAGACAGATATCAAAGCAATTCAGAGACAGGCTGCTTGATTTGTTATCAGTAGATTCTAACTACACGTAAGTGTTATGAATATGCTTCGGGAACTAAAATGGGAATCACTGGAGGGAAGGTAATGTCCTTTTTGAGGAATGATATTGATAAAATTTAGAGAACTGGCATTTGAAGGTGACTGCCAAATGATTCTGCTGCGTCCACTATAAATTGTGTGTAAGGACCACAAAAATAAGATACGAAAAATTAGGGCTCGTATGGAGGCATATAAACAGTCGTTTTTTCTTTGTTCTGTTTGTGAGTGGAACAGGGGAGGGAATGACTAGTAGGGACACATCGTACCATCTGCCACACACTGTATTGTAGATTGTGGAGAGTCTATGTATCTATGTAGATGTAGGTTTGTTCATGGGGATTATATGATGAGAACTGCCAGGGGCGAGAGAAGGTAATTCCAGTTGCCTCACACCAATCGTAAAGGAGAAGGGAATATACAAAGGTAAAGGATCTAAGCCATTTAGTGTCTGCTGCAGGGGCAGCTCAGAACAGAGGAGAGAGACATTTTTTGGTTGCAGCTCCAAGAGCTCTCAATCTCATATGTCATGTGATCCTGTAACGTGATTTGATCAGCAAGATGGCCTTGCTGATGACAGTTAACTCTATTCCAGTCCAAACCAATGAATTTATAGCAACAGCAGAAAAGTGACAGACGAAAAAGATGGAATCTTTCTAAAATTTAAATAGCAAAAATTACTTATGTTCAGAGTTTGGGGCACCTTGTTCATCTCATACCCTCTGTCTGAAAGATTTCACCAAATATTAATTTGACCTCAGAATGGGATCTTAAATGTAGGGATGATAATATTTTAATTTCATTTAACAACTGAAATATTGGAATGTCAATCACTACAGTTGTCGACACAGGACTGTGATGGCAGTGGCATTGCAAAGCTAGATTAAGCCGATTTCAGAGACAGTGTTAAGGCGTACAAGCAACTGAAACAGTTGAATGAGATGGATTAGGACATAAAATGAAAATAATCAATAGATGTTTACAGGATAGGTTTAATAAAGGAAAGTGAATGGTTTATAATATTAATACAGGAGATAACAGACCCAGTGCGATTTTTAATAAAATGGGGGCACATGACATTGAAAAGTACATCCTCAAAGTAATGTTGTTCCTATTTAACTGACGAAAGAAATGTTGCAAAACTGAAAATATATTAATGTGTGGAAGGCAACAAGTCAATTAGGTGATTAAATCTTTCTTTGCATTGACCAGAAAGATGTATGAAATTAAATAGATTTAATGAAAAAAATATAAAATGACAACTGCAAAACATGATGCTTCTCATTGCGTGGATGCATCTTATAAACAAATGATAAATTATTTACAATAAACATCTGAAGGTTGATTCAATTACTCTTTGTTCTGGAAGCTTCTAGAACAATCGATGACTCAAATTAATAATTTATCACCTTCCGTTTCTTATATTTTACATATTTCCAAAATATTCATTGTTTGAAACTTCCTGACAGATTAAAACAGTGTGCCCGACCGAGACTCGAACTCGGGACCTTTGCCTTTCGCGGGCAAGTGCTCTACCAACTGAGCTACCGAAGCACGACTCATGCCCAGTACTCACAGCTTTACTTCTGCCAGTACCTCGTCTCCTACCTTCCAAACTTTACAGAAGCTCTCCTGCGAACCTTGCAGAACTAGCACTCCTGAAAGAAACGATATTGCAGAGACATGGCTTAGCCACAGCCTGAGGGATGTTTCCAGAATGAGATTTTCACTCTGCAGTGGAGTGTGCGCTGATATGAAACTTCCTGGCAGATTAAAACTGTGTGCCCAACCGAGACCCGAACTCGGTACCTTTGCCTTTCGTGGGCAAGTGCTCTACCAACTGAGCTACCGAAGCATGACTCATGCCCAGTACTCACAGCTTTACTTCTGCCAGTACCTCCTCTCCTACCTTCCAAAGTTTGGAAGGTAGGAGACGAGGTACTGGCAGAGGTAAAGCTGTGAGTACCGGGCATGAGTCGTGCTTCGGTAGCTCAGTTGGTAGAGCACTTGCCCGCGAAAGGCAAAGGTCCCGAGTTCGAGTCTCGGTCGGGCACACAGTTTTAATCTGCCAGGAAGTTTCATATCAGCGCACACTCTGCCGCAGAGTGAAAATCTCATTCTGGTATTCATTGTTTATTACAGATAGAAAATCTTTGCAGTTATTATCAAAGTAAAAGTTGTTTATGAAAGTAACAAGATAAATTACATAATTTTCAAAATTATGGATGTTATGCCATTGCAATTCTTTTTACTTGATATTGATAATATTGATTGGTAAATTAATAAAAAATAATTCACAAGTCTCATGAACAAGTTTAAAATGATTTTACAAAACAGGTATAAAAATGTGGTTGTATTTATATGTTCTTACTGACAGTTATTGGAAAACCAGTTTTCACTGTGTGACCTGGTAGCATATGAAACTATCAATATGTAATTGGTACAATATATATAAACCAAAACTTCAACAGACTGAGTGCAAATAAACTTTTTAAATGTCCAAAAACGTGAATAAGGTACTTTACAATCTAAAACAGATGTAAACATGGATAAAAACCATGTGGGATCATAGACTTACATAATTGGAGAGATGTTCTAAAAGATCTTGGGTTATTACTATATTCCACCCTTGACTGCGAGGTTGCCAAAGGCCTACGATGTTATGGCATAAGACACCCCACATATTGTGTTCAAAACAACCATTATATTGGCTGCTAATGGCAACAGGGGGTAGGACTGGAGATATCTAATGGTGAGCATGATGCTATGGGGAGTAGTTGAAATGCTTAGTTGACGAGTAACTCACAAAAGTACTACAATGTTAGTGGTGCTGATACAAAGCAGAGCAATGATAAACATGCAAACATCGCATTATATCTACAACAACAGTTACTGAAGTTGACATTTCATCAGAAAATAAACTAAGGAAGTTCACAGAGTGGAAAAGAAATAGCAGTTGAAATGTTAGCGATTCTGCAAGATGCGTCAGTGGAATGTGTGGTGTCGTATACACTCGACTGTGTGTACGATGTACATGAACAAGTGAAAGTAGTATTGAAACAGGTGTCGAGCTATGTAGTTCATCATCCTTGTTGAACAAAGAGCCACAGGTCCCATCTCCAGTGAAACAAAGTAAAGGACAATTTTTGTCCAAAGAGTGGGTACTAAACATATTTAAATGCATGAAAGATTATCCACAGCACAGTAAAAAAACAATTATGAACAGATTTCGAATAAGTTAGCAGAAATATGACTGTGTAGCGCATAAGAAAAACTATGGATATTCCAGGGAAGAACTGTGCACTTGTTACAAAAACTGGTGTTTGCGCATTTCATGAATGCTCAATACAGTTTACACAATGCGCATCACCTACAATGTTACACAGAGCAAATTGCATGTGACTTAGATTAAAGTGAATTCAAGGGAAGTGGTGAATGGTTGCATAATTTAAAACAGTGCTACAGATTTGGGAGATGTAAAATAACAAAATTTCAAATGAAGTGTCAACTTGATGATGCAAAACAACTTGTGGACTCAGCCCAAAAATTTGTCAATGAGATAAAGAAACTTATCCAATCATTCAGTGAGGAATTTATTTTTAGCTCCGACCAGTTGGGATTTGAAGAGGAAATGCATATGAAGGTACCCTAGAAATTAGAGTTACCAAGACAGTTGTATCAAGATCTACTAGTATCAGTGCCTTTATGCATCCATATACAATTATGACAACCGTTAATCTAGATGATAAAGTTATTTATTGTGCTGTGAGACACTGAAAGTGCACTACCCCTTATGGTTCTTTCTTGTGTGCATGATTTTGCAAGAGCAGTGGGGAATATTTACGTCACAGAAAGCAAGAGTGAGGCATAAGAGAACTACAACTGTGGCATGAACGCTGCTTTTGGCCAATAGGTGGTTAAAATTAATTTCTTTTGCTTGATTCCTGATCTGCATATAAAGATCTTACTCGTTTAGAGCAAACTGTCCCTCCTGAAATGCATATGACTTTGCAATTCATAGAACCTGGAACGACTGGACAAATTCAGCCTCTGGATATTTGTTTCTTCCTTGCCTATAATACATACACTATGTGATCAAAAGTATCCAGACACTCCCAAAAAAATACGTTTTTCATATTAGGTGCATTGTGCTGCTGCCTACTGACAGGTACTCAATATCTGCGACCTCAGTAGTCATTAGAAATCGTGAGAGAGCAGAACTGTGTGCTCTGTGGAACTCACAGACTTCAAATGTGGTCAGGTGATTGGGCGTCACTTGTGTCATGTGACTGTACGCAAGATTTCCACACTCCTAAACATCCCTAGGTCCACTGTTTGCAATGTAATAGTGAAGTGGAAATGTGAAGGAATATGTACAGCACAATAGCGTACAGGCCGACCTCGTCTGTTGATTGACAGAGACTGCCAACAGCTGAAGAGGTTCATAATGTGTAATAGGCAGACATCTATCCAGGCCATCACACAGGAATTTCAAACTGCATCGGGATCCATTGCAAGTACTATGACAGTTAGGCGGGAGGTGAAAAAACTTGGATTTCATAGTCGAGCGGCTGCTCATAAACCACACATCACATCTACAACTACATGATTACTCTGCTATTCACAATTAAGTGCAGAGGGTTCAATGAACCAACTTCAAGCTGTCTCTCTACTGTTCCACTCCTGAATGGCTGGTGGAAAAAACGAGCACTTAAATTTTTCTGTGGGAGCCCTGATTTCTCTTATTTTATCATGATGATAATTTCTCCCTATGTAGGTAGGTGCCAACAGAATGTTTTCACTATTGGAGGAGAAAACTGGTGATTGTAATTTCATGAGAAGATCCTGTAGAAGATAGTGTTTGGGAAGCATAAGGGAAAGTAACAGACTATAGTAGGCAACAACGCAACAAACTGTAAGATGTCAGCTAGGGGTAAATTTTTTTTCACCAGAGCAGTATTTAGAGGGTCTAAGGAAAGTACACAAGGGACTATCACCACAGTAGGGGTTGGGTTTGGAACCTGGGCACAAAAAGTTATCTTTTTTTAGAAACTGATCACAAAAAGTTACCTTTTTATTTCAAGGTAGCCACAGTATCGATGAGAACTGATGGAGCAAAAGTTTAAATTTCCATTTCTATACCAGTAATAGGGAAACAAGCACATTACAGCTGCTACATAGTTCATGTATATCCTGTCAACTGTGGGATATTGAAGAAGTTTGTAAGAGTAAAAATACAGTGACTATTTTTAATTGCAAAAGAGAAGGGAAGCAAAGTTACAAAAATCCTACCAAGGGGAAATCACAGTGTGTGCAAACATGGTGATAAGAGGGGGGCAGAATTCCTGCATAGTGAAACTGCTAATGGGACAAAAGGAGGCAAGAGGACGCAATAAAAAAGTGACTGAGCCAGAATTGTACTGTCAGCAGGTCAAAGTGTATTGATTGTAATCTACCTTTGACAAGATGGTGGTAGTGGCTAGTTTTTTTTTTTTTTTTTTTTTTTTGTTTTTTTTTTTTTTGAGCAGGGGAAGCTTACATCAGCAAAGATACTAGAATTAAAGAGAAGTGGTTTGTTATTGAATGAAACAGTGTGTGAGGTAATGAGGCCTACTTTCCATCTACCTGCTGCAATTTCAGGTATAACTCACCTGAATGTTTCCCAGCCTCATTTGTATCGGCCAGAGAATCCCATGGAAATGTTACCTGGCACAAATCTAACCAGTTTAAATCAAACTATAGGGCCATCATTAATAAACACTCTTCTGAATCAGCAAGAGGGGCGAGTCTCCCTGGAAACTTGTTGCAGCATGTAAATTTATATTGGGAAAATCAGTACTGGAAAGAGACAATGCTGATGACTGTCATACCAACCACTGCAGTGGCACTTTTTCAGCTAAGCATAGTCCTTGTTTTGGTACACTGAAGATAAAGTGCAAGACTGAGTTCGGAACCAGTCATTGTTCAGATTCTAGTGGACTGGATACTCCAAGCATAAAACCAACAGAAGGAAGATGAACAAACAGTTGGTTAGTATTTAGGATAAATGATCGATTTTAGCTAGTAAGTTTGGAACAGAAAGTTAGAAGCTATTTTGCAAGACTCCTAGTAATGAGAAAAGTTCCATAGCATTTGAGTTAAGGAGCAAGGCAAGAATCCCTGTAGAAATGTGAAAGATTTAGTGATAGGGTTAAGGAAACCAATTGTTACAATAAATCTTTAGAGGTGACACAGGGCCAGGAAGGCCAGTCACCAGGAACACCAGTATAGAGGATAACATAGTTTGGTCAAACTGAGGAATCATGTCTTGATAAAGAGAGGGCGAAGTAGTGTATCAACCATATTTGATTTAAACGTATGCCAGAGTGGAAGTGAATTGCAACAGAGCCAGCTGCAGGCAGGCAAACATACTATGTGTCGCAAAGCAGAGCCAGGTGGGTGCAGTACAGCAACAACCAATACTGCAATACGCTAGTGGAAGGACGGAAGTCTTTCCTCACTTGCCACCATGGAAGTGTTTAGAGTATGCACCTTAAGCCCTAAATGAACATAGTCTCAAGCGTATAAGTACTCAGCCACTCATGTACTAAAATATTATCCTCTCAGTATCACAGCTTACATCATGACTCTGTCATGCTCAGAGCAACATCCTGGAATGCAGTACAGTGTCCATTGTTCAATCGCAGGACAGGGCAAACCAGCCCTGAGTCATGAGAGAGCCACCTTCAGAGCAGAGAGCTGCCCATCCACTGGAGGGAGGTCCTGATCAGCCCATTGGTACTGTCAGCTGCGCTGCTGTGCTGTTGCCTTCATGGTCGCAGCTAGAGATATTGCTGACAGTGGCATTTGCGTAATGCCACATTTGGCCCTGCTCTTTGGGCTGTCAGCACTGCTGGACATCTATGGTTTTGCATGAGAGACAACTGGACACCTCCACCATGGTGTTCTTGGTGTAATATGGCTGAGGGCCAAAACAAAGATTTTTATTAAATAAATCTACTGTTAGCCTGATATATCATTTCACTCTCCATGGATAACAATCAAAGGGTCATCTAACAACACAACACTTTCAAATGAGCCTTACTAAGGATTGAACTTGTGACCTCGCACTCAAGGGGTTCCTTGTAAGATGTTAAATGTGAAAAATGATTTAGTTATGACAACATAAAACAAGTGGCAATATGTGTTTTGTATTAAAACATAACATGAAAGCTTAAAAAAACATTCTTAAAAATTGAAAGAAACAAAGTGTACCTAGAGCTATTTATTGACAACAAAAACCATTAAAAAATTTAATTTTCTTGTGTAAACATTATGTCAAAGGACATGTTGATTGTCCACACAGCAGAATTTAATACATATACAAAAATATCTTTAAGTGACCTACACTGTACATTTGGTATCACACGGAGCCATTAAATTACTAAAAATTTTTGAGTACAGGAAAGTTCAACAGTCTTTTGACAGTCAGTAACAATGGAGGCCATGGCATGTTGTGTGTCGGCCGGCCGAAGTGGCCGTGCGGTTAAAGGCGCTGCAGTCTGGAACCACAAGACCGCTACGGTCGCAGGTTCGAATCCTGCCTCGGGCATGGATGTTTGTGATGTCCTTAGGTTAGTTAGGTTTAACTAGTTCTAAGTTCTAGGGGACTAATGACCTCAGCAGTTGAGTCCCATAGTGCTCAGAGCCATTTGAACCATGTTGTGTGTCAAACAAATGTCCAATAAAATCACAAAAGTGAAAATATTTGGAATAGAAAATTGTGTTTTAACACTGTGCAATAAACAAGATATTTTTTATGCCCTCAACAAATCATAAACTCCATCATTCCAAAACACATGTCCTTTGTCTTTATTTGGTCACCAAAGACACTACTGGTTCTCACATGGCCCTTGTCTTGATAATTTTAGATCTGAATACATGTCATATTTTTGTTTGTTAGGGAATAGAAGTCGCAAACAATGTTACATTAGAAATATATTGGTTCCCACTAACTATGTGAATGTGGATGCCTTCATCAATAAGGGTAGAACAACCACAGTGAAATATGTATATTAATACTGTATTTAGCCAAGCAGGTGACTATATCTGGGATTTCATAAGTAAACAATGAAATATAAAAGTTGTTTGATAAATTCTCTCAACATCATGAATTATCAAAGGAAAAGGTATAGTTCAGAAAAATGATCAAAATGGACAAGCATCTTAAATTGAAAGTAGAATCAATAAAGATACATGCACCACATGTGTAATCAAGTGACAAAGAAAATTTTTATACTTACACAATTAAACAGTCATCACAGTAACAAAAAAAAAAATATTTCCCAATTTCTTTGAAGTAATCTTTACCCCAAATGTATTAGGTTGTGACATCTCTTTAAACTCCTGGTGTTTTGTCAAGTAACACAAGTATATTTTTGTAAAAAGAACCTAGTGAATAAGGGTCCTTTTTCCATTTTAGCAGTATCAAATATTTTTGCTTCACATTTATTGACAAATAAAATGAATGAAGCATTATCAAAAACATAATGAAAAACATTTGGGTATTGCAGATAATATTTAGTTCTGAAGAACAAGAGAGCATGTAATGCCAGCAAATGGTAATCAAATTAGTTTTCATGTCATTCAAAGACCCAAGTGTGTGCTTTTCATTTGAGAAACAAGGAAGCCACTCACAAGTTGAAAATAGTATGGTTGAGGGGTTGAACAGAACACTACAAGACTCCAAAATACCTAGGAGTGATACTTGATAGATCTCTCACTTTCAAAAAGCACTGCATGAAATGCAAGTCAAAAGTCTCCACCAGGAACACTCTCCTACGGAAACTGGCTGGATCACAGTGGGGTAGTCAACCTGAAACAATCTGAACATTTGCAATGGCACTATGCTGTTCTGCGGTAGAGTATGCCTGTCCTGTTTGGTATAATTCAACTTATGCAAAACATGTGGACATAGGTCTCAACGAAACCTGCAGAATTATAACAGGTTGCTTGAAACTGATGCATTTACCCTACTCCATTATAGCTTAAAATTTTTAATACCATTGCGGACTAATCTTCACACACATTCAACAAGCCCCTGGTGGAATCTCAAGGATGCAGAACGATGTTGTGACATAGAAAGCTGGAAGAACCCCACTTGGAACGTCTGTACTCTTGATGATTAACATTTTTTCTCCTCAGTAGTTATGATAACTATGAGACTGTTACATGTACTGTACATGTGTGACATGTATGTAAATACTTGTTAGGTGAATTGGACTTTGAGTGTGTTATCAGTTCTGGTTCTAGACAAACTTCACCATGAGAGATAAAGGATTCCAGTGTCAGGTTACACATTAGTGTTACCTATGTTCAAGGTCTGAAACTTCCGAGCAGATTAAAACTGTGTGCCAGAGCGAGACTTGAACTCGGGACCTTTGCCTTTCACGGGCAAGTGCTCTACCATATGAGCTACCCAAGCACGAGTCACGCCCCGTCCTCACAGCTTTACTTCTGCCAGTATCTCGTCTCCTACCTTCCAAACTTTACAGAAGCTCTCCTGTGAAACTTGCAGAACTAGCACTCCTAAAAGAAAGGATACGACGGAGACACGGCTTAGCCACAGCCTGTAGGATGTTTTCAGTATGAGATTTTCACTCTGCAGTGGAGTGTGCACTGATATGAAACTTCTCTATATTCAAGGACACTCCCAGGCCCCTCCCCCATATGAATCAACAGTAATTGATCAAGTTCTCCTAGGGGAACACCCGTCCCCTCCACTCCTGCTCTCCCCCTCCCCACCTCTCCCCCTGGACCAGTAGATCCAAGCTCCCCGTCATTCCTCCTGTTTTTATAACTTTATCACTTAACTGGGTGACATTATTCTTGAGCTTAGTACCATAGGGAGACGATTAGGGTGTAGCTATTTGTTAAAACAAATTAGTTGTACTGTAATTACGTTAAGTCACCTCACTTAAGATCTAGGATGAGAGTATCTGTAAATAACAAATTAAATTTAATATTACCTGATTTTCATCATTTTAGGCACCAGCAGAGACCACACCATGGAAGATATGTAGGTACTTTTATTTTTCACCATTTTTCTTATTTTTTGAAATATTTCTGTTTTTTCATAACTTTCCGTATTTTTTCACATGTTTCACAGTTTCTCATTTTTCTCCATTTTTCAGCAATTTTACGTATGTTTAATGATTTTGTACAATTTTTCATATTTTTGCACATTTCCCTATATTCATGGCTTTGTGGTGTCTGCGCCACACTCAAGCCCTAACATCAACTCTTACCAACTGAATTTGGGACTCATCTGACTAGGCCACACTTTTCCAGTCGTCTAGGGTCCAAGTGATATGGTCACGAGTGCAGGAGAGACACTGCAGGCAATATCATGCTGTTAGCAAAGACACTCACTTCGGTTGTCTGCTGCCATAGCACATTAACGCAAAATTTCGCTGCACTGTCCTAACAGATAAGTTCGTTGTACATCCCATATTGACTTCTGTGGTTATGTCACATAGTGTTGCTTGTCTGCGAGCACTGACGACATTACTCACACGCTCTCAGTCATTAACTGAAGGCCGTTGGCCACTGCCTTGTCTATAGTGAGAGATAACGCCTGAAATTTTGTATTCTCGGCATGCTCTTGACACTATCGCTGTCAGAGTACTGAATTCCTTAATGATTTTCGAAATGGAATGTCCCATTTGACTAACGTCAACTACTATACAACGATCAAAGCCTGTTAGTTCCCATCATGTAGCCACCTTTTCTAATTAATCATTTGAGTACAAATGACAGCTCCACCGATGCACTGTCCTTTTATGCCTTGCTTACGCGATTCTACGACCAGTTGTACAGGGTGCAGCAGAACCGAATAAGCAGTTTCTATCGATTACCGTTCGGGGTCTGGTGAGGGTAGGCAGTTGCACGTGGTCTACCTTGGTTCAGTCATTGACCCCATTTCAGTAGCCAACATAGTATAGACTGGTGCATATCGTGGTTTTGCCGTTGGCGCTTATTATGAAAACAACAGATCTGTGATCGCTACACAACGAGCTTTTCGGCGACAGTTTAACATTCCACGCAACAATGCCGTTCCTAATGCAAACACAATTCGGTCCTGGGTTCGGCAGTTGGAGGAAACTGGTAGCACACTAAGAATAGACACACATGGCCTACGCAGATCCCTCAGAACGCTAGAAAATGTGCAGTGGGTGAGAACAGCAGTTCAACAATCGCCGCAACGTTCTGCTCGACGACATACTGTTTCATTAGGGATTTCTTACCACATTTTGAGAATGATTCTGCAATGCGATTTGAAGTTCCATCATTTCAAAATAATGTTTGCTCAAGAATTACGCCCAGGAGACTACGGCAACCGTCAACATCTGTGTGAGCATATACTTGCTCAGATCCCTCTGAATGCAGCTTTCTTTAGTAGTGACGAGGCACGTTTTCATCTTAGTGGGCGCGTGAATAAGCACAACTTTCGCTACTGCGCTGAAAATAACCCCCGAATTATTCATGAAAGACCACAACATTCACCTAAAGTGACAGTGTGGTGTGCCATATTACAACTGGCTTGGTTGGCCTTTACTTTTTTGAGGAGGAAGGAGTGACTATGACAGTGAATTCCACACGTTATGTTTCAATGTTGTAAAATTTTCTGCCACCCAGAACGGACGAGATTGTTGAAGAACATAGACTGGGGGACTTGTGGCTCCAACGGGATGGAGCTGCTGCTCACACATCTTGAATTTCACTTGATGTTTTGAGAGAAATGTTGCTGGGACTCCATGTCTCTTTTAGGGGTGATGTCGGGTGGCCTACGCGGTCACCTGATTTGAATATTTGTGACTAGTTTCTTTGGGGATATCTGAAGGAAAAGGGTTTCAAAAGCCGCCCTCACACCCTACCAAAGTTAGAAAAGCGGATTAGTGATGAAATGAATGCCATACCCCGCGATATGTGTGCAAGAGCTGCTCGAAACTTAAGGGATCGTCTACAATAATGTATTAATGTAACAGCCGCCATATTGAGGACATTACTTCCAAAACTAAATGAATGTAGAATGATATGTTGTATTAATTTATAAAATAAAAACATTTGTTCTCTATACGTCTAGATTTACTTTTTATTGCTCCTTAAAACTGCTTAGTCGAATCTGTCGCACCCTGTATATGAGCATATCACTGTCCCATGACTTTTGTCGTAATAATGCATGCATGACAGTAAAATGTTGAACTTTAAAACCATAAGACTACGACAGGTGTTGGCAGGCTGTTGGATAAGGGTACTGGCTGGCCCTAATAAATCAGCAAAAAATGGTTCAAATGGTTCTTAGCACTATGGGACTTAACATCTGTGGTCATCAGTCCCCTAGAGTTAGAACTGCTTAAACCTAACTAACCTAAGGACATCACACACATCCATGCCCGAGACAGGATTCGAACCTGCGACCGTAGCAGTCGCGCGGTTCCGGACTGCGTGCCTAGAACCACTAGACCACCGCGGCCGGCAATGAATCAGCGCAGGTGGGCTTAACCTTGCACACAATTGCAATGAGATATGGACAGCAATCGAGCTGACAGCATCTCTGTACTTGTTACACAGTTGCATGTGTGGTAATAGCAGTATATTTCCCGCAAATGATACTGTGGGAGAGAACAAAAAACTGCTTATAAGTAAGATAAAGGGTTTAATAAATTAGCCAAACCCTGAGAAATAGTATTAAGTGCTAATCTAAGTCATGTAAATAAAATGTATGTCACCTGTGGTCATTTCATCTGTAGCAGTACCAAAACGTGATTGATATGAATCACTTTACATTTATGGAATAATACCACTCTCGGCAGATTAAAACTGTGTACCGGACTGAGACTCGAACTCAGGACCTTTGCCCTTTCGCAGGCAAGTACTCTACCAACTGAGCTACCCAAGCACGACTCACGCCCCCTCCTCATAGCTATACTTCTGCCAGGACCTCGCCTCCTACCTTCCAAACTTAACAGAAGCTATCCTGCGAACCTTGCAGTTTTAATCTGCCAGGAAGTTTCATATCAGCGCACACTCCGCTGTAGAGTGAAAATTTCATTCTAGAAACATCCCCCAGGCTATGACTATGCCATGTCTCCGCAATATCCTTTCTTTCAGGAGTGCTAGTTCTGCAAGGTTCGCAGGAGGGCTTCTGTTAAGTTTGGAAGGTAGGAGGCGAGGTACTGGCAGAAGTAAAGCTGTGCGGACGGGGCGTGAGTCGTGCTAGGGTAGTTCAGTTGGTAGAGCACTTGCCCGCGAAAGGCAAAGGTCCCGAGTTCGAGTCTCGGTCTGGCACACAGTTTTAATCTGCCAGGAAGTTTCATATCAGCACACACTCCGCTGTGGAGTGAAAATTTCATTCTTAATACCACTCTCCTTTGCATCCAAATATGTAATGACTTGCAACTCATATGTATTGCAAGAGAATACCATTGCATTCAGAATCTAAATAAATAACATTACGATTCCTCATGTAGACACAAATAAAAGCCCATGACATGGTTAAACCAATAACAAAATTGGGAAATTCATAATCTGAGGACATTTACAGCTTATTAAATTTTGTGATTAAAAAAGTTGTGGATCTGATATCAAACCCCCTTTGTATACTAATAAACTAGATGTATACTAGTAACCATTTTTTACAATGTCTAAAAAGAGCAGTTATCGTCCTGATTCATAAAAAGTGTAACATGTTATGGAAAAATAATTATCGTCCAGTTTCAATGGAAGTTACTCTCTCCAAAATAATAGAATACTGCATGCAACAGGATGTTTTTAGACATTATCTGAAAGCAATATTCTGACCAAATCTCAATATAGTTTTAGGTCCAAGTTATTGATAGTGAAAGCAGTTGAAGCCATAATTTCTTTTAAAATACCCTCATTTGAGTCAAAGTTATCTACTGAAACCATTCTACCAGATGTGAGCAAGGCATTTGATTCAGTGAATCTCTACCTCAGAAGTTCCTATCTCAGTGACAGGAAACAAACTGTAGTTTACAACAACCAAAAGCTCCAATACTTTGATGTAACTCGAGGTGTTCCTCAGGGTACCATGCTTGGGTCTTTATTATTTATAATATTTCTGAATCATCTTCCCAGTAACATGCCCTGTAAATCTTTACTTTATGCAAATGACACAACATTCATTAGCTCTGGGAAAGGCATAAACGGATTGAAACTGGAGAAAAAAAGAGTACCTTAACTTGTCCCATACATAGTTCAAAGCTAAGAAACTGTCCATCACCTATGAAAAGACAGTGAACATCATTTTCAGTTTATCAAGATGTGAAAATGAATGCTCAATTGTTAAGTGGCTTGGTGTATACCTTGATTCCAAATTAAACCGGGACATACACATATACCATGTATGCATAAAGCTCTTTTGTGTTAACCTTTTTACTGACTAAACTACAGACCTGTGTAACAACACCTCTGTTGTGTAACTTCTACTATGTCTTCTTTCTCTGCCACCTGCAATGTGGTATCCTTTTGTGGGATAATTCTGTAGGAGCAAGAAAATATTAAGCTGCAAAAAAGGCTATCAGGACTATTTCTGTAGTTAAAAACTCTATAACCTCCTACAGACCAGATTTTAAAGACTTAAAAGTATTGACAATCCTATCACATTTTATATACTGTTGCCTACTAAGGATTAAAGAAAACTTAAACAGCTACATCTTGAAGGAAACTCTACACCAATGTAAAACCAGTCAAATGAAACAGATAGATATGCCCACAGCTATATATATATATATATATATATATATATATATATATATATATATATATATATATATATATATATATATATATATATATAATTATTTAATATTTTACTTCACAGCCACATCATGTCTCACTTAATGACTTTAAAACAAAAAATAAGAAATGGTCGAAAGAAAAGGCTTTTAACAATGTTCCAGAATTTCGAAATTGTTCTAAGAATGATGTGAGGAACTAAATTATTTCTAACTGTAAACCATTTTGTATTTACCTTAGTATGTTATTGATTTATTTGATTCTTCTGTATATTATATATGTACACTAAAATTAAGAAATTGTTCTCTAGTGTATATTTTATGTGCCTTGTATTATTATTAGTATGTGTACTATAACTATATCAACAAAATGTATTTGTACAATATATGTAAACTCCATATTATGACATTATGACATTGTTTGCATAAAAATGTTCAAAGATGGATCAAAATAATCTTCATGGCACAAAACACGCTGTAAGAATAATATGTGGTGCTCACCCATGATCATCTTGTAGGTATCTATTTGAGGAGTTGGGTATTCTGACTACTGCTTCACAGTATATTTATTCCTTCGCAACGTTTGTCGTAAATAATCCACTACAGTTCAAAAGGAACCATGAGGTACATAATTACAATACCAGAAGGAAAAATAACATTTATTACTCTATTTTAAAGTTGTCCTTAGCACAAAAAGGGTTGCACAATGCTGCAAAAAAATATTTGATCACTTATCTAGTGATATAAAATGTCTCACAGACAGAAAGGTAAAATTTGATTAAAAAAAGTGAGTAAATTGCTCATTGACAGCTCCTATTCTGTAGAAGAATTTCTATTATTTTAATGTATAAAAGGTAGAGGTATCTTTTCTCTTTTTCTTTTTGTAAGGCAGGGAAAACCTTAGAGATGTTCAGAATGTATGCATATGTACAAATCAATTTGCAACATGAATGTAAAATGACTTATTTCATATCGTGATGCTCTATCATGCAAAATGATCTACAGACATGTAACTAATTTACTAACTACAGTTGTGACTTAAACGCTTAGGACATCTGAACCTTGAAAATATGAAGAAACTTCATCATCTTACGGAAGGAATGGACAAAGTAAAGATTTAAAAACCTGCAAATAAATGTTTAACCTTGATAGGGTGTAAAGAAATGTAGTTATCACATATTCAGTCTTGTGTTTGAGTCAAACACCCACTTTAAGTGAAATGAAGTAATGTGCTTAGTTCTAAATTACCTTTTTCTTTTGATGACAAGAAATATATAGCGACTTTCAGTGATGATTATACTCAGTTCCTAGATCTTATATTCTTCAATCAAAGTTTTAAGTGTTTCATTATTTTAAAGTATACTATACAAGGGCTGCTACTCATTTTAACATCAAAATCAGCAGATTTAGACGTGACTGGTGGTGAAACATTTCAAATGAATTGATGCAGTGCTTTGAAGTAAAGAGAGTGCAGTTCTAGTTTTCCCTACGTTACACACCTCACCAAATTAGAGTGGTAGAATGACTAAATCATACTATTGCTGAAAATTTTTTTAAAGGACTTCATATTCTCCACTGACTGAAGACATTATTTTTTTCGAACTTGCAATTTCAGCCTTTGGGTAATTTCCGAGTGTCACTGCAAAATATTTTGCCTTAGCACATATCAGACTTTATAACCCTCGGTCATGTATACATGTCATCATCAAAAATAGACATTTTCACAATGGTAACATCATTTACATAAATTGTTACAAATCGACATTCAAGTGCACTATTTACATGTAAATGGCCCATAGGCCGAAATTGCAATTGTGAAATAAATAATTTCTATAGTCAATGAAGTACTTAAAAAAATTCTGCATGACTGTGAACCCTGATCCTGAGAAGTTTGTCATTGGAACAGTTCATTGTATGATTACTGGACACAAACTTGGAAAGCAGTTTTGGTCAGAAGCAGAACAGGCAGTTGTTTCTACCATTAACTACAGATTAGATTATTTTAGATTCAGTTTTCATTCATTAGAAACAAAAATGAGATGATTCTTGTGGGTGTGGAACAAGTCAGAAGTATAACATAAAACACAATAACACATTTGAATATAATATTCATTTCCCTGATCATTTCTCAGGAGATTGCCAAAGTATGTGAATACATTATAGTAAACTGGAACTGCTTATATTTGCAGGATTAATACACAGTCAGAATGAAACATAGTTATGCACTAATAATAAATGTGTGAGACACAAAATACCTAATCCTGACTGTTGTGACCAAGTGTGGCCAAAACTGAAATCTAAAAGAAATTTTTACTTGAGCTGGTCTAACAATCACTGTTCAGATATTTGTCTATAGAGAAGAAGGAGTTGTCTATGAAAAAATCTTTCAAACTCTTTTAAAGTTTGCTTTATCGGAAAATAAGTTTTTAATGCTTACTGGCAGTTTATTGAAAATGTGAATATTGGACTCCTTTTTGGGTCAAGGTAAGTGATTTTAGGTCTTTATGCAGATTGTTCTCTCTCCTGGTACTGATATTATGTATTGAGCCATTGTTTAAAAAAGAGACATATTACTTGCACTCAGAAGCAATGGTTAGAATACCCAGTTCCTTGAACAGGATTCTGTTCATGTTCTTGAATTTACACCACAAATGAGTCTTATTACTCGCTTCAGTACTCTAAAAACTTTTGCCTAGTTTGACGAGTTACCCCAGAATATGATTCTGTATGACATTATAGAATGGAGGTAAACAAAGTGTGTAAGGCTTTTTTAAATTTGTAGTTCTGTGGTATATCCTTCGCATCTGAATTTGTGACTGAGTTGTATTCCCACCAATGTAAAAGTCAACCTTATGACTGTATTTGGCACTACACACTGAAGTTCGAATACCTAGGGGGGGCCTCCATGTGCTATGGCACGAAAATATATATATTTGTTATAGTCAACACTCAGCTTAATTGAGTGGCTCAGAGATGTGGCTGGTATCAGTGTTTGGCTACGTTTTACGACGTAGAGTACCAGCTCACAATTGTTGTAAACCCAGTTTCTAAGCTGAAATAAAATGTAACAAAACAATGCAGGCAGGTATTGCGGTGATTTGTAATTTGAACAAGTAGTTTATTTTTCTTCGATATATTTAATAAACACATAAAATTCAGTCTGAGGGGATTTTACGCAAGGGTGGCCGCTATTAACTGATGTTACAACAGTTCAGTATAAAATTCATATGTCCCAGTCATGGCACTCGACACACTGTTCACAATTCACAAAATACACTCTTGTCTGCTGTCTTATACCACTATGTTGTGCTCCACTTGATCGCTTTTGAAAGTCATTACATACATACTTTGCTTGGCATGTCCGGCTCTTAGCGTCGTTCAGAACGAACTCCCCAAAGATGGCCGCCCTATCCACCCTCGAAACGACTGCATAACTTAAAAACAACGTTTTTACAAAAATTACGAATATTATTAAACTAAACACAAAAAACATATATGAGATATTGAAAAAATATGGAAATTTTGCGGGCAATAACAATTTAAAGTCAAATTTTCTGTATCTGCCGCCGCTTTTTCACAAATAATGTTCTTGTGGCATGATATTGCTTTTCCCGGATTTTTGATATTTAACATAAATAAACAAATAAAAATACATACTTAATTACTCATCCACCTCTGTAAACTTAAGAATGTTACCGCTACTTTCGTTTCTTTAAATTTATTTATTGCCAAAACCACAGTTTCTCTCTATCAAGTCCCATATCCCGACCTCTAATTAAAAATGGTACAGATTCTGCTAAATCGGCTATGACTGCTTGGTGCAGCTGTACTAGCCACATCCGTAGACACCTTGTTCATATTAATCGGTCAAAGCATTGCCTAAATTGCATTGAACTTTCATAAATTTATAATTTTTAAGAGAACAATAACTTTAAAATTATTACATATTTTTGTGGCACGTCTAGATAATTCAGTTTGACATATTTTTCTGTCCATGAGTGCCAACTTGCACCTCCGTGTCACTCTTAGTTCTGTTTTTATCAACTTTTCTCTGGCATATAAATTTCTCCAGGCGCGCAAACACGGCCATCTGCGCCCCTACGTAGCAACTGCTCAGGTTTCTCCAAGGCCGTGTAATGCAGCCGCTCGACACAGCCCCATAGCAACTGCCAGCCACGTGCTCTGCGGCGCGAAACTGCCGCTCTAATCTCACCCCACAGCTTGCACTATCACAACCTCTTTGATCTGCATGTCTTCATGTGTTATACACATAATGGAAGGAAATCTGTTACAGGTTCTGAACTGCACATAATGGGTCTCTTCAAAGCTTAATGACAGTGAATTAGCTTTAAACCGTTTATTAACGTCAGTGAAAATTTTATTATCAGACATTTCTAATTCTCTACTTGATTTGATGTTTACTGCAAGGTTTGTAACATATGCAAATAAAACAAACTTAGCATCTGGCAGTGTAACAGACATAAGGTCATCAATGTACAAAAGGAAAAGTAACAGATCCAAGATGTAACCTTAAGGAACACCACACGCAGTTAATTCCCAATCAGATGAAGGTTGATTGCTTACTCCACAGGTATTTCACAACGACACCCTTTGTTTACTTTTAGTTAGTTAGTTATGTAAGACTTGAATAATTTTGTAGCGCTGCTGGTGACACCATAATATTCTACTTTACTTAAGAGAACACTGTGATTCACACAGTGAAAGGCTTTTGACAGGTCATAAAAAATGCTGGTAGTGAACAGTTTGTTATCTAATGAACTACATTCTCACTGTATGTGTAAATAGTCTTCTCTCTATCGGAAATCTTACAGAACCCAAACTGTGACTTAGATGATATATTACTTGCAGTCAGATGCTTGAGAAGATGCTTGAACACAATCTTTTAAATTTTATAAAAAAAATTGCAAAACTGAAATCGGTCAATAGTTTGATGATATCTCTTTACCCCCTTCTTGTAAAGAAGCTTAACTTCAGCATATTTTAGCCTGTCTGCAAGTGCTCCACTGATAAGAGATTGATTACACAAATAACTTATGATGATGATATTTGGTTTGTGGGGAGTTCAACTGTGCAGCTATCAGTGGCTGTACAAATTCCCAATCTTTACACAGTCCATTCTCGTCACTTTCCCAGATGATGATCAAATGATGAGGCTAACGAAAACGCCCAGTTCCCATGTGACCTGGCCAGGAATCGAACCTGGGGCCCATGATACAGAGGCAGCAATGCTACCCATTAGACCACGAGCTTCGGACAAATAACTTAGGACAGAACTGAACTCAGATGAGCACTCACTGATTAACTTTGTTGATATGTTACTATAACCACTGGAATACATTGATTTCGAGGATTTTATGATGGCTGCTACTACTCTGGGAGACATGAGTGTCACTTTCATTTTACTGAAGTTATTTGTAAAGACTGATCTCAGATAATCGATTGCACTGTTTAATTTATCTGATAACTCCAAGCTGTCAGCAACAGAAGCAAAGTATTTGTTTAAGAGACTTGCAACACTACACGCACTTCTTATCATTGTCTCATTTATTTTTAGAGCTATCTGTTCCTCTTCCTTTTTGGTCCCACCTGTCTCTCTCTTCATTATACACCATTTAGTTTTTATTTTGTTGCCTGATATAATTATGTTTGTCTCATAATGAAGCTGCTTCAATTTCTGCATTATTTGCTTTGATATTTTGCAGTATTCTCTGTAATGCATTACAGTGGTAACATCAGAGATGTTTCTAGACAGTAGATACAATCTCCTTTTTGTTCCACATGATATTTTTATTCATTATGTAATCCATAGTTTATTCTTAGACTTCTGTTTGATTTGATTACCATTAGAGGAAAATAATTTTCAATAGAGAAGTAGCTTTATTAATGAATGCCTTGTATTTTCCTTTTGAGTCAGAAGTATTTTAAACATCTCTCCAATTCAGGCCTATGAGCACTCTCCTGAAATTCTCAACTTTTTACTGATTTATTCCCCTCCAGTACACAGATTTAATGGATTTGATATCCTGACAAGTTTCAGCATTTAATATAAAATCCTACATATCATGGTCAGATAGCCCATTTCCTATTGGTTTTGTGATACGACTTTTTCCCCTAGATTTGGCTACAAAGATAATTTCAGTAGCAGACTCACATGTGGGAGAAAACTGTGCCTGTGCACGCAGTTTCGATCGTTCTGTGAGCTCAAGAATGACCGTGGCACCATCCATGAGCATTTAGCAGCGGTGCGAGCAGATTTCTCATGCTTGCAAGCCATGTGATGAACAGGGCGCTATTCGCCTTGCTATGCTGCACGAAACGCAGCCCAGGCATATCCAATAAGCCATGACGAGCCATGTGAGCAAACTATGCAAACTCTCAAATAAATCAAAGCATTTCTAGTTGCAAGGTCACAGTAGGAATTAAACTGAATGACAATGTTACTGATTGCAATAACTGTTTGCGGACAAAGAATTCCAATAAACCCACATTCTTTCCCTCTTTTTATTGTGATATGGGACAACAGAGGTTCCAAATCTTTTATGAAGAGGTTAAAGTTTCCTGGAGGTGCTCTGTCTATACTCACTATTATAAATGACGTATTATGAAATACTACTTCTGTTGCACAAGCTTCTAAGTGCTGCTCTGAACAAAATTTATTAAAGTCAACATTCTTGAAATTAAAACAGTTACTGACAAATGTGGCAACTCCTCCTCCATATTTTCTCTACAGAAGTAAGAAGTTAACTTGAATCCTGTAACATTTAGCATACCTATACTAGTGGTCAAATGCTGTTTGGAGAGGCAGATTTTATCAGGTGATTTGCTCAACTCTAATTCTTCAACTCAAATAAGCAACTCATTAAGCTTATCCCTTAGTACTGAGACATTATGATGCAATGAGGGTAACTAATTATGTGCAGTGGCAGAATTACAACTAGATGAACCTAATTTTTCTGTAACTTTTTGACTAGCTCAAGTTCCAATCAATCAGGGGCTGTTTGCATGAATTGTGTACATTAGATTAAATTAGATTAGATTTACTTTCATTCCAACTGATCCCTAGTGAGGAGGTCCTCCAGGATGTGGAACATGTCAGAAAAACAACAATACATAACAAATATTTACAACTAAAACAAATAAGCTAATGTACCATTCCACAGGTCCCAAGTGGAATGATCGTCATTTTTTAATGAACACCATATGAAAGAGTCATTTTACAAATACTAATGCACTGAATTAAAAATAAAAAGGTTTTTTATTTATTTATAAGGTAATAAACATGTAATAGAACTACTATAATACTTATTTACAATGAACACATTTCTGCACTGAAATGGTGCAGAAGTTAGATTGTACTTACACACACACACACACACACACACACAGACACACACACACAAATTTTCAATGAACACATTACTGCACTGAAATTGTACAGACGTTATGTTGTACTTATATACAAATCAGTTTACTGAGAAATTCATCAATGGAGTAGAAGGAGTTGGCCACCAATAAATCCTTTAGGCTTCTCTTAAACTGAATTTCATTGGTTGTTAAGCTTTTTATGGCTGCTGGCAAGTTATTGAAAATGTGTGTTCCTCAATAATGCACACCTTTTTGTACAAGACTAAGTGACTTTAAATCCTTGTGAAGATTATTCTTATTTCTAGTATTGATTCCATGAATTGAGCTGTTGGTTTGAAAAAGTGATATACTTTTAATGACAAATTTAATTAAGGAATAAATATATTGGGAAGCAGTAGTTAGTATCCCTAGTTCCCTAAACAGGCTTCTGCAAGATGTTCTTGTGTTCACACCACATGTAACTCTTACTGCACGTTTTTGTGCCCAGAAAACGTTAGCTTGGCTTGATGAATTACCCCAAAAAATAATCCCATATGACATTATGGAATGAAAGTAAGCATAGTATGCCAGCTTTTTCATTTTTATATCCCCTATGTCTGACAAAATTCGCATTGCAAACAGAGATTTGTTAAGACACTTCAGCAGTGCTGTGGTGTGCTCTTCCCAGTTGAATTTACTATCAAGCTGTAATCCCAAGAATTTAACACTGTCCACTTCTTCTATCTTCTTGTCATCGTATGTTAGACATATACTCGTGGGACGACCCTTACAAGTTCTGAACTGCATGTAGTGTGTTTTTTCCAAGTTTATTGACAAAGAATTGGCTAGGAACCAGTGATTAATGTCCACAAATATTTTTTTGGCTGATCTTTCTAAGACTACACTTGATTTGCTATTTATTGCAATGTTTGTATCATCAGCAAACAAAACGAACTTGGCATCTGGTAATGTTACTGATGAAAGGTCATTGATATAAACAAGAAAAAGTAAGGGCCCCAAAATGGAACCTTGTGGGTCCCCACATGTAATTAGTTCCCAGTTGGATGATGCCTGATAGCTTGATACATGTCTCTTTCCTAATAACACCCTTTGTTTCCTGCCAGAGATATAAGATTTGAACCATTTTGCAGCATTTCCTGTTACACTATAATATTCTAATTTACTTAAAAGGATATTGTGATTTACACAGTCAAATGCCTTTGACAGATCACAAAATATACCAGTTGCCTGCAATTTTTTGTCTAATGAATTAAGCACATTTTCACTGTAAGTGTAGATAGCCTTCTCAATATCAGAACCTTTTAGAAATCCAAACTGTGACTTTGACAGTATGTTATTTGAGATAAGATGGTTATAAAGCCGACTGTACATTACTCTTTCGAAATTTTTTGAGAATGCTGTCAACAGTGAAATTGGACGGAAATTTGATGCTATTTCCTAATCTCCCTTCTTAAACAGTGGCTTAACTTCAGCATATTTCAGCCATTCAGGAAATATTCCACTAATAAACGACTGGTTACACAGATAGCTTAATATGTTACTTAGCTCTGGATCACATTCTTTAATTAACTTTGTTGATATTTCATCATACCCACTAGATGTTTTTGATTTTAAAGATTTTATGATGGACATTATTTCTGTTGGGGTAGTGAGGCTCAAATTCATATTATGGAAGTTACTTGAAATGTCTCGTCTAAGGTATTCCATAGCAGCATCTACCGAACCTGACAACCCCATCTTTTCAGTAACAGTTATAAAATGTTTGTTAAAAAGTTCTGCAACACTATACACATCTGTCACGAATGTATCATTTACTCTTAATGCTATTTGTTCCTCTTCATGTCTGGTTCTACCGGTCTCATCCTTCACTATATCCCATATTGTCTTTATTTTGTTATCTGATATGACTATCTTTTCCTTGTAATATTTTTGCTGTGACATTCGTATTACAGTCTTTAATAATTTGCAGTATTTCTTACAATGTGCTATAGCATCAACATTGGAAATGTTTTGGATTGACAGATACAGTTTTCTTTTTGTTTTACAAGATGCCCCTATTCCTCGAGAAATCCATGGCTTCTTTGTAGATTTTGCTCTAACCTTGGTAAGTTTTGGGGGAAAGCAGTGTTCGAATAAGGTAAGCACTTTATTAGCAAAAGAGTTATATTTTTCATTCATGCCATGAGCACTGTAAACATGAGTCCAGTTAATGTCTCTGAGGAGTGTCCTAAAATAATCAATTTTTGGCTTACTGACTACCCTCTTGAGCTCAGAGTTAACGGAATTTATATACTGTTCAGTATTAACATTTAACAGAAGGAACTGCATGTTATGGTCTGAGAGGCCATTGACTATTGGTTTTGTAATATAATTTTGTTCATTGGCCTTTTCTATAAAGATATTATCAATGGCTGTTTGTGAGCAAGTGGCTATCCTAGTGGGGAACTTTACAGTGGGAATTAAGTTGAATGATAGTGTTACTAACTCAAATAAGTTCTTATTGGGAGAGTCTTTAAGGAAATCTACATTGAAATCACCAGCAACCACTATTTCTTTGTTTTTGGTTGTTAAATGGGCCAGTACAGCTTCAAGGTGGTTTACAAACAGATTAAAGTTACCTACAGGTGCTCGATATACACTTAATATTATGAAGGATTTTTTGTGAAATTCTAATTCTGTTGCACATGCTTCCATATGCTGTTCTAGGCAAAATTTATGAATGTCTAAATTCTTAAATTGGCTTTCTGATTGCTAGTTTTATCAACATGAATCTCATTGTCAACCTGTCTCTTGAACATCTTCTGTTTCTGCCCTCCCTACATTAAAAAAACTCTGTTTTGTCACTTGTAGCCACTGGTACTTTACCATGAGTGACAATGCCCCCGCCCCCCCCCCCCCACCATCACCACCAATCCCTCTTAAGTTATCCCACTGAGGTGAAGCTCGATCCTAGCGTAGTCCCACCTACTGATAGAGTCAACAGCAACCACAGTGATGTGAGACCCCATACCTGATCCAAGTAGCCGTACCACCTTTAAGTTAACTCTCCTAAAAGAATAGATTAAATGAGGTGAGTCATGGCCGCTCAGAACAAAATGCAAGCCCAACACCAGTAAATCTTGTTGCTGAAGCTATCTTTACCAGGTCACCCTCAGCTGAATAATTAGGGTCCCTGTCTATGCCGTTGCCTGCCCCACCCACTGTTACCATGGTGTCTTCCTTTGTGCAGTCTTTGCAAAGTGAACCTGCATCCCCTATCACCTGTCCTGGACTTGCAGTAGGTTTAAAAAACATGTGACCTGGTAACCTGACCCTAGTTCATCCTGCAACAGTTGGCCAATACCTCTACCATGTGAGCTACCTGACAATAAAACTTTCTTCTTCTCCACAACTTTTTCTGACTTCTTACTTTTCAAACACTTTTTGAAACTGTTATGACCTGTCTACTTCTACATCCTCTTGCACACATTAACAGCAAAACCGTCTAAGAAAGTCATATTCCTATTTCTATTCCTACTCGTTTCCTGCTTCTGCTTCAGATGGATAAATTCGAGCAGTGCTATGGTATGGAGGGTAGCTGAATCTGAAGAAATTATGTGTGTTTGGGTGTGATGCATACTTGCACATTCCATAACAAGTAAGTCTGGCACCAGGTCATTAAAATGTTTCATGACAGTATATTGTACAAATGGTTACAGATTATGGTGTCCTGAACAACACAAGATTGCAGTTTGTAAAAAATGTAATTTTCAAGAAAGTAGTGAGTACTGGATCCCGAAGGAGACTGTTCAAATGGGCAACGTAACACAGAACAGTAAAGAAGACAAGGACACAAGAATGAATTTAACTTTGAGGAAACTGAATAAACTGTTGAAGGTAAATCAGAGTCCATGACTTTAGAAGAAGTGAAGGAAGCAGATGAGTGTAGGGTAATATCGACAGTAACAAAAATAGTATGGTTTGTTATGAATAGTAAGGTAGGGCAGAGGGTGAGTCACTGTGATCATTTCAGTGATAGCATTATTCTCAGCGGAATCAATAGAAAACCAACACAGATAACAATTATTCATGTATATATGCTGATGCTGCATGCAGAAGATGAAGAGACAGAGAAAGTGTATGAGGATACTGAGGGTGTATTTCAGTGCATAAAGGGTGCTAAAAATCGAATAGTCATGGTGGATTGGAATGCAGTTGTAGGGGATGGAGTAGAAGAAGGGTTACAGGAGAATGTGGATTTGGTAGTAGGAGTGAGAGAAGAGAACGGCTAATTTAGTTCTGCAATAAATATCAAATGTAACAGGGAATACTCTGTTCAAGAATCAGAAGAGGAGGAGATATACTTGGAAAAGGCCAGTAGTTTGATTACATCATAGGCAGGCAGAGATTCTGAAATCAGGTATTGGATTGTAAGGCATACCCATCACCAGATACAGATTCATATCACAAATTAGTAGTAACGAAAAGCAGGCTGAAGTTTAAGAGACTAGTTAGGAAGCATCAATGCGCAAAGAAGTGTGATACAGAAGCACTAAGGAATGAAGAGATATGCTTGAAGTTCTCTGAGGCTATAGATGCTGTGATAAGGGCTACTCAGGAGGCTGCTCAGTTGAAGAGGAATCGACATCTCTAAAAAGAGCAATCGCAGAAGTTGGAAAGAAAAATGTAGGCAGAAGGAAGGTAACTGTGAAGAAAACATAGGTAACAGAAAAGCACAAAAACGTTTTGGGAAATTAAGAAATACAGAAATACAAGTCACTTAGAAATGAAATACATAGGAAATGCAAGGAAGCTAAGGCAAAATGGCTACAAGAAAAATGTGAAAAAATCAAAAAAGAAATGATTGTCAGAAGGACAGGCTCAGCATACAGAAGATTCAAAACAACGTTTGGTGAAACTAAAACCAAGGGCAGAAGTATTAAAGTGCATGTGGAATTCCACTGTAGAATGCAGGTAGGAAATTAAGGAGATGGGATTTGGATAAGTTGAAAGAACCAGAAGTTGTTGAGTGTTTCAGAGGGAGCCTCAGGCATCTATTAATTAGAACAGGGGAAAGGAATAGAATAGAAGACAAATGGGTAGCTTTGAAAGATCAAATAGTGAAGGCAGCAGACGATCAAATAGATAAAAAGGCAAGGCCTAATATAAATCCTTGGATAACATAGGAGATATAGGATTTAATTGATGGAAGGAAAAAATATAAAAATGAAGCAGATGAAAGTGAATACAAACGTCTAAAAACTGAGATGAAGAGGATGTGCGAAGTTGCAAAGGAGGAATGGCTAGAGGACAAATGTAAGGATTTAGAAGCATATTTCACTAAGGAAAAGGTAGGTACTGCCTACAGGAAAATGAAAGAGATCTTTGGAGAAAAGAGAAGCAGCTGCATTATTATCAAGAGCTCAAATGGAAAATCAGTCCTAAGCAAAGAAGGGAAAGCAGAAACGTGGAAGGAGTGTATAGAGGGTCTATACAAGGGAGATGTACATGAAGGCAGTGTGACAAAAATGGAAAAGAACACTGATGAGTGTGCCAGATGTATGAGAGAGGTGAAATGCCCTCAAACTTCAATAAGAATGTAATAGGCCTAATGCCAATTTCAAAGAAAGCAGTTGCTGACAGGTGTGAATATTGCTGAACTATCAGATTAATAAGTCATGGTTGCAAACCAGCGAAATGAATTCTTTACAGAAGAATGGAAGAAGTGGTAGGAGCCAACTTTGGTAATATCAGTTAGGATTTCAGAGAAATGTAGGGACATGTGAGGCAATACTGACCCTACTACTTCCTTTATAAGGCAGCTTAAGGAAAGGCAAACCTACGTTTACAGTATTTGCAGATGTACAGAAATCTTTTGACAGTTTTGAATGGTACACTCTCTTTAAAATCCTAAGGGCAGCTGGGGTAAAATACAAGGTGTGAAAGGCTGATTACAACGTGTAATGCAAAGGAAACCCAATAAAATTTGGGAGTAGGAATTAAAGTTCAGGGAGAAGAAATAAAAACTTTGCGGTTTCCCAATGACGCTGTAATTCTCTCAGTAGCGGCAAAGGACTTGGAAGAAAAATTGAATGGAATGGACAGCGTCTTCAAAGGAGAGTATAAGATGAACATCAACAAAAGCAAAACAAGGATATTGAAATGTAGTCGAATTTAATCATGTGATACCGAGGGACTTTATTTATTTACACACCAAGTTCCATAGAATTGAGGAGCTGGTCTCCAAGGTCATGGAATGTGTTAGTACATGAAATTACAACATAAAAGTAATAACAGATGAAAATAAAATGTTTATGAACCCAAAAAAAGTCGAGCCATAAGTTTCAGTAAACGCAGTCTGCTATATAACATAAGAATCAGCTTGCTTTCTCAAGGAACTTCTCAACAGAATAGAAGAAGTGACCTATGAGGAAACTCTTCGGTTTCGATTTGAAAGCGCGTGGATTACTGCTAAGATTTTGGAATTCTTGTGGTAACTTATTGAAAATGGCTGCAGCAGTATATTGTACGCCTTTCTGCACAAGAGTTGAGGAAGTCCGATCCAAATGCAGGTTGAATTTCTGCCAAGCATTAACTGATTGGAAGCTGCATATTTTTGGGAATAAGCTGATATTGCTAACAAGAAACGACGGTAAAGAATATATACTGAGAGGCTAATGTCAAAATACCCAGACTAGTGAAACAGGGGCCGACAAGAGGTTCGTGAACTTACACCACGTATTGCCCAAACCGCCCATTTCTGAGCCAAAAATTTCCTTTTAGAATGGGAAGAGTTAGACCAAAATGTAATACCATTCGATATAAGAGAATGAAAATAAGGAAAGTAGACTAATTTTCGTGTCAAACGATCACTTACTTCAGATACCGTTCGAATAGGTAGTAAAAATGGCAGCATTAAGTCTTTGAACAAGATCCTGAATGTGGGCTTACCACGACAGTTTACTATCCATCTGAACACCTAGAAATTTGAACTGCTCAGTTTCACTAATCAAATGCCCATTCTGTGAAACTGAAACGTTGGGTTTTGTTGAATTGTGTGTTAGAAACTGTAAAAACTGACTCTTACTGTGATTTAGCGTTAGTTTATTTTCTCCAAGCCATGAACTTACGTCATGAACTGCACTGTTTGCAACCGAGCCTATGTTGCACAAAATATCCTTTGCTACCAAGCTATTGTCATCAGCAAACAGATATATTTTAGAGTTATCCGTAATACTAGAGCCGGCCAGAGTGGCCGAGCGGTTCTGGGCGCTACAGTCTGGAACCGCGCGACCACTACGGTCGCAGGTTCGAATCCTGCCTCGGGCATGGATGTTTGTGATGTCCTTAGGTTAGTTAGGTTTAAGTAGTTCTAAGTTCTAGGGGACTGATGACCTCAGAAGTTAAGTCCCATAGTGCTCAGAGCCATTTGAACCATTTTTTCGTAATAGTAGAGGGCATATCATTTATATAAATAAGGAACAGGAGTGGGCCCAACACTGATCCCTGGGGCACCCCCATTTGACCGTACCCCACTCAGACCTCGCATCACAGCCATTCTCAACACTGTGAATAATGACCTTTTCCTTTCTGTTGTTAAAGTAAGAGGTGAACCAATTGTGAGTTACTCCCTGTATTCTGTAATGGTCCAACTTCTGGAGCAATATTTTGTGGTCAACACAATCAAACACCTTAGTTAAATAAAAAATATGCCTAGCGCTCGAAACCTTTTATTTAACCCATTTAGTACCTTACAGAGAAACGACTTCTAAAGCCGAACTGTGCGTCTGATAGCAAATTATGTGATATAAATCGATCAATTATACTTACATACACAGTCTTTTGAAAAACTTTAGCAAACTCTGATGGCATAGAAATGGAGCTAAAATTGTCTACATTATCCTTTTCTCCCTTTTTATAAAGCGGCTTTACTACTGAGTACTTTAAACTGGAAACTGGCCATTCCCAAAGGAAAAATTACAAAAAATGCTAAGTACAGGGCTAGCATGTGCAGCACAGTACTTAAATATTCTGCTAGGCACCCATGAGATCCATGAGAGACCTTAGTCTTCAGTGATTTAATTATTGACTCTCCCCTTTATCAGTATCACAGATGAGTATTTCAGACATCCGTCTCAGAAAGACATTTTCCTAGAGAGTTATATCATTCCCTGTAGAAACTAAATGTTTATTTAGTTCACCAGCAATGTTCAGAAAATGATTGTTAAATACTGTACATATACCTGATTTATCAGTGACACAAATATTTTTACTACGAACTGACTTTATATCGTTGACCTTGTGCTGCTGACCAGACACTTCCTTCACAACTGACCATATGGTTTTAATTTTATCCAGTGAAATAGCTTTTCTATTTGCACACCACACACTCTTTGCCTTTCTAATAAAGTTTTTAAGAACCTATAATATGGTTTGTAATGGGCAACTGTAGCTTGATTGTAACTGCTTCTAACATTTTGATATAATTCTGACTTTGTTTTACATGATATCCTTATCCCACTAGTCGGCCACCCAAGCAGCCTTTTACTGCTAGTACCCCATATAGGACGTTCCAATAGGAAACAACTCTCAAAGAGCATGAAAAAGCATTATATTTGCCATATATGTTATCGGCACTAGAAACATCCTGACACTCTCTTTCCTTGATGTGTTTTAAAAGACTCTCTATTGCCACTGGATTAACTTTCCTACGCAGTTTGTAATTATATGTGACATTTGTTTGTGTACAAAAGCCTTTTAGTGTTAAAATATGTTCATCATGGTCTGAAAGGCCATTCACTCATTTACTAACAGAATGCCCATGTAGTAATGAAGAATGAATAAAAATATTGTCTATGGCTGTGCTACTGTTCACATGCACCCTAGCTGGAAAAAAACACAGTCTGCGTCAGATCATATGAATTTAGGAGATCTACCAACATCCTTTTTCTTGCACAATCATATACAAAATTAATATTGAAGTCACCGCATATAACTAACTGCTGGCACTTTCTATAAAGTGAATCAAGAAACCTCTGTAGCTTGAGCAGAAAAGCTCTGAAGTCAGAGTTAGGGACCTATAAAGAACAAAAATTAGTACTTTAGTTTCATTAAATTCAACTGCCCCTGCAGAACATTCAAGTATCTGTTCAATGCAGTGCCGTGATACGTCTATGGATTCAAATGGAATATTATTTTTTTATGTACATGGCTACTCTGCCACCCTGCAAGAAACTCTCTGAAAAACAGCCAGGTAATCTGTATCCTAGTAAAGGAAGCCTCTGAACTTCAAATTATTTAAGTGGTGCTCTGATACACCAATAATTTCAGTCAACATATATAAGCAGTTCGTTAACTTTATCTCTAATACCTCTTACATTTTGATGAAATATACTAATTCCTTCTCTACTTGGAAACATGATGTTCTCTGAAGGTGATTTCTTAGTTAGAAGGACTTCCTTTAAACAGAGATATCTATCAGCTGACATCAATCTAAATAGGTGCAAATCTAACACCAACTACTACAGTAATTTCTCCACGAGTGATCCCATCACCCCCCCCCCCAACTACATTCTCAGCTATAAGATTTGCCAGCCTCCCCTTCTCATACCTATTGATGTGCAGGACATTCCTAGTGGAACCAGATCTACAGAAAGACTCAACTGGCACCACTGCAATGTGGTCCACGCCCTCTGCCATCAGTGCCTTCTCCAGTCCCATGTTAGTGCGCCTCACAGCCACATTAAGATGAGGCTGAGCATGACTGAAACAGTTGCACGAAATGCACATTAGTGCCACCAGTGTGAGTAGCTATCTTTACCAGATCACTACCTACATAATATCCCCCATCCCTATCAGGACTACTCCCTGTTGCACCCACTATCGCTACCTGATCCTCCTTCGTAAAATTCTATTTATTTATTTAGTCCTTCAAATCCTATATGTACAGAATATATACAGGGAATTTGGACATGGTTAGGTATTTACAAGATAAAATACAGTTTGTATTGCAATCCTAAGGACTAGATATTGAAATAATTTAGCAAATATTCATACATGCAACAAACATTACAGGCAACATACAAAGTAGAATATCAATAATGCATCTTTATTTTTGATGTTTGGCCTTTATATATTCTGTTGGACTGTAAGAGCAATCATCAATTAAATATACCTTTACTTCAGCCTTAAAACTACAGAGTTTACCTATTGATTTAATATGGTTAGGTAGAATATTGAAAATCTTTACCCCAGTATGTAGTGTGCCTTTTTGGCACAATGTTGTTCTCACCTGTTTCATATTAAGGTCAGATTTTTGCCTTGTATTGTGTGCATGTATATCTTCATTTTTTAATAAGATATCTGGTTGTCTATCAATATATTGTTTAGCGAAAACTGATGTTTCGTAGATAAAAATGCAAGGAAGAGGAAGAACTGAGAGTTTTTTGAATTCCTACATAACGTCCCTATGCTGTAAGTCAGGTGAGCCTATCCTGCACTAGGCTTCACAATACAGGTGATCTGATACTCACTCCCCAACACTTCTTGCAACTGCTGGCCAACACTTCTTCTATGTGAACTACCTAGCAGCAGTACCTTCTTCTTTCTGTTAGACTTTGCGACTGACTTAGGCCTCCTAACTGCTAAGGACTACTGCATGTTTCCTGTGCCTACAGCTACAAGGGGCTCCTCACCACTCAACTCCGACAGTTGGTCAAATTTATTATATATACGCAAAGTACAACTCTCGGAATATCTCGCCTCCTCCTAGCTGCCTTCTTGCCAACTGCCAGTTCCCATTCCTCAGCACCCTTCACCCTCCTCAACCTATCTAGTTCCTCCTTTGCGTATTCTAACTGCACCTGAAGGGCACAGATCCTACACTCTTGATTCAAGTAGTAGATGAGTTTTGCTGTTTGGGTAGCAAAGTAACTAATGATAGTTGAAGTAGCGAGGATGTAAACTGTAGCCTGCCAATGGCAAAAAAAAAAAAAAAAAAAAAAAAAAAAAAAAAAAAAAAAAAAAAAAAAAAAACAAACGTTTCTGAAGAAGAAAAGTTTGTTAACGCTGAATATAGATCTAAGTGTCAGGAAGCTACTTCTGAAAGTATTTGTATGGACTACGACCATATATGGAAATGGATGATGGACTATAAATAGTTATACAAGCAGAAAATAGAAGTTTTTGAAATGTGGTGCCACAGAAAAATACTGAGAATTAGATGGATAAATGATGTAACCAATGAGGAGGTATTGAATAGAACTGGGGAGAAAAGAAATTAGTGGCACAACCTGACCAGAAGAAGGGATCGGTTGACAGGACACATCCTGAGGCATTAAGGGATCACCAATTTAGTACTGGAGGGAAGTGTGGGGGGTAAAAGTCATAGAGGAAGACCAAGAGATGAATACAGTAATCAGATTCAGAAGGATGTAGGTTGCAGTAAGTACTGGGAGATGAAGAAGCTTGCACAGGATAGAATACCATGGAGAGCTGCATGAAACCAATCTTCGGACTGATGACCATAACAACAATATTAAATGCAGAGGAGAGAATGGACAGGTTGAAAGATTACACTGAAGGCTTCTGTGAGGGGGAGGACTTTTCTGATGATGTGATCAAAGAACAAATAGGAGTTGATATGGTATCCAATATTAGAATCAGAATTTAAAAGAGCTTTGGAAGACTTAAAATCAAATAAGGCAGAAGGGATAGATGACATTACATTGGAATTTCTGAAATCAGTGGGGCAAGTAGCAATAAAACAATTATTCACATTGTCGTGTAGAATATATGAGAGTGAGGATGTACCATCAGACTTAAGGGAATAACATCATCAACAAAATTCCGAACATCACAAAAACTGGCAAGTGTTAGAATCATCACACAACTAGCTTAACAGCTCATGCATGCAGGTTGCTGACAAGGATAATATACAGAAGAATCAAAAAGATAACTGAGGATCTGTTAGATGATGACCAGTTTGGCTTTGGAAAAAGTAAAGGTACCAGAGAGGACATTCTCACAGTGTAGTTAATAATGGAAAAAAGGCTAAAGAATAATCAAGACACATTATAGGACATATTGACTCCGAAAAAGTGTTCAACAATGTAAAATGGTGGGAGATTTTCGAAATTATGAGAAAAATAGGGGTAATGTATAGGGAAAGACAGGTAATATACAACATGTACAAGAACCAAAATGGAACCATAGAGGTGCAATACAGGGATTTAGTCTATCACCCCTGGCATTCAAGCTATAACTGGAAGAAATAATGATGAAAATAATAGAAAGATCCAAAACTTAGATTAAAATTCAAGGCAAAAGTGTAACAGTGTTAAGATTCACTGATGACATTGCATTCCTCAGTAAAACCGAAGAAGAAATACAGGATATGTTGAATTGAATGAACAGTCTAATAAATTCAAAATATAAACTGAGAGTTAACTGAAGAAAGACAAATGTAATGAAATGTAGCAGAAATGAGAAGGAGAAATGTAACATCAGAATTGATGATCACAAAGCAGATGAAGTTAAAGAATTTTGCTACCTAGGGAGCAAAATAAGCCATAACAAATGGAGCAAAGAGAACATAAAAAGCAGAGTTGAATTGGGAAAAAAGGACATTTCTGGCTAAGAGAAGTCTATTAGCATCAAATAAAGACTTTCATTTGATGAAAGTTCTTAGAATAAACACGTTAGGCACGGCATTGTATGATAGTGAGATGTGGACTGTGAGAATACCTGAACAGAAGAGAATCAAACTATTTAGATTGTGGTGCTATAGGAGAATACTGAAAATTTGGTGGACTAATAAAGTAAGGAATGAAGAGGTTCTCCACAGAATCGGTGAGGGAAGGAATATATGGAAAACACTGAAAAGAAGGAGGATCAAGATGATAGGACATCTCTTAAGACATCAGGGATTAACACCCATGATAATATATGGAGCTGTAGATGTAAAAACTGTAGCAGAAAACACAGGGTTGAATACATACAGCAAATAATTTAGGATGTAGGTTGCAATTTGTACTCTGAGATGAAAGGTTGGCATAGGAAAGGAATTCATTGCAGGCTGCACCAAACCTGTCAGAAAGCTGATTGGGAGGGAAGAAAAAACCTTCAGCTGCTCGACTCACAACAAAGAGAACTTTTCTTAGAGTGGTGAATGAATATTGTTTATGGAAAAAATAGATGCACAAAGCGCATTCCTGCGTGAAGAACTGACTGAAGAAATTTGTGTGGAGGTTCCTCAAGGTATGAAGATTAAGGAAGGACTTGCATGTAAACTCAAGAAAGCTATATGCTATATATGATCTGAAGCAGGGACCAAGAACTTGGAACTCTACATTTGATGATTTTATGAAGGAAATCAGGTTTTCACAATCTGAAATTGATAGATGTCTCTATGTTGAAAGCACTGATGATTATAATACTGATCTGCAACTGTATGTAGACAATATTCTAATTTCTGGGTACGTAAATAGAAAATCACTGATATTAAGATGAAGTTAAAATTAAAATTTCGAGAGCAAGAACACAGTGAACCAAAATTATGCCTTGGAACAAATATACAGAGGATCAATGGCAAAATGTTTTCTGGTTAATGGGTTCATCTTGAAAACTTATAGAAAAGATTCAACATGGAATACTGTAAATCCTGTAAAACAGCAATGGAGGTCAAATGCAGTGAAGATGCTTCTGGTGAGATGTTTGAAAATAGTCTGTACAGAGAATTAATAGGTTGTTTGATGTATTTAATGACAACTACAAGTCCAGGCATAACTGCATGAGTTAACTATTTTAGTACACATCACAATAAACCAACAGAATTCTACAGGAAAGGTCTAAAACGAATTCTTCAGTATATTGAAGGAACACTTCATGTTGATCTATGATACAAAAAGAGAAGTTCAAATACTCATTTCAATAGGATACATATTCCAGGTTTTTGGAAATAATGTTTCTTGGGCTAAAGGGAGGCAAACATATATTTCACTATCTTCAACAGAAGCAGAACATATTGCTTCAAGAACAGCTACAACAAACATCCTGTGACTGAAGAATATTCTTTAAGAATTTTAAACATTTGTGAAAACTTCAGGTCATGGATCTGTCTGTTACAGAAGTGGGAACACAGATGACTGAAGCGTGTGGGTATTAAACACAATTGCATATATTCAGCTGTATAGCAAAATATGTCTGAATGTTCAACACACTAGCTCTGAGAAACAAATGGCAGATATTTTAACAAAAGCAACTACAATTGTACAGTTCAGTAGACCTTGTCTGAAGATGGGATTAGTGGAGAGGGTGTTGAAGTAATGACTAATAATTATGCTTTGACCTTTTTCTCTTTGTTTTCTTTATATGTGCCTTTATTTCTGTTTTCTCCCTTCACGGCTGTAATTGCAATAACTAATAAATTGATATTACTTATCTATAAACCTGGCAATTTCTAGCATTAACAACAACACACATTTCACCCCCATTTGTATTCATACCAGTAATACACGGTTAACGCATTATCAATCCACGATTTATCATTATCGTTTTAGAATGTTCACCAAAGCCACACAGAGGCAGCAATTTCAAAAGTTCCTGTATGGGATATGCAAATAAATAAATAAAATAAAATAAAAAATGACACACGTCAACCATTCCATATCCATGGTTTTAATAATTTCCACAACACAAAATCAAATAAGTCCTGCATGTAAAAAATATTAAATTTTAGGGCGAATCTTGGTTTTGTTGTGGTATGAATTCTCACATCGTGTTTCACTGATGCGCGGTGTTTACGCCGCCGCAGACGTTAATATTCACGTGCATCTACTTCATATTCAGAGATTTAATGAATCCACATCGTAACATCAACAAGCAAATTCGAAATATTAAATGACTGCGAGTAGCATGACTTTATGGGGATAAAAGGAGGTAGCACACAAAGTTTCACGGTTTGCCGAACTGGCAAGAGACGTGGGTTTTGCTACACCCATCCGTCATATAACGAATATTACTTCTTTTCTTCCTCCGATCATTTACTGAAACAAATGTTGATGCCTTGAACATTATCTTTGCTGTGAAAGTGCATTTTAAGTCGTCATTTGTCACTTTGGATTACTTCAGTGTTGTAAAGTTTAAAAGTTTTTTGCTTCTTCAGAAGCACAGAAGAGTCAGCTGCTCCCAGAAGTGAAATTTAGCACTGCAGAAGAGACATCGCAGCAAGGAGTGTTTTGTGATTACAGTTCTCGTTGTTGTTGTTGTTGTGGTCTTCAGTCCTGAGACTGGTTTGATGCAGCTCTCCATGCTACTCTATCCTGTGCAAGCTTCTTCATCTCCCAGTACCTACTGCAACCTACATCCTTCTGAATCTGCTTAGTGTATGCATCTCTTGGTCTCCCCCTACGATTTTTACCCTCCACGCTGCCCTCCAATACTAAATTGGTGATCCCTTGATGCCTCAGAACGTGTCCTACCAACCGATCCCTTCTTCTGGTCAAGTTGTGCCACAAACTCCTCTTCTCCCCAGTCCTGTTCAGTACCTCCTCATTAGTTATGTGATCTACCCATCTAATCTTCAGCATTCTTCTGTAGCACCACATTTCGAAAGCTTCTATTCTCTTCTTGTCCAAACTATTTATCGTCCATGTTTCACTTCCATACATGGCTACACTCCATACAAATACTTTCAGAAAAGACTTCCTGACACTTAAATCTATACTCGATGTTAACAAATTTCTCTTCTTCAGAAACGCTTTCCTTGCCATTGCCAGTCTACATTTTATATCCTCTCTACTTCGACCATCATCAGTTATTTTGCTCCCCAAATAGCAAAACTCCTTTACTACTTTAAGTGTCTCATTTCCTAATCTAATACCCTCAACATCACCCGACTTAATTCGACTACATTCCATTATCCTCGTTTTGCTTTTGTTGATGTTCATCTTATATCCTCCTTTCAAGACACTGTCCATTCCGTTCAACTGCTCTTCCAAGTCCTTTGCTGTCTCTGACAGAATTACAATGTCATCGGCGAACCTCGAAGTTTTTACTTCTTCTCCATGAATTTTAATACCTACTCCGAATTTTTCTTTTGTTTCCTTTACTGCTTGCTCAATATACAGATTGAATAACATCGGGGAGAGGCTACAACCCTGTCTTACTCCCTTCCCAACCACTGCTTCCCTTTCATGTCCCTCGACTCTTATAACTGCCATCTGGTTTCTGTACAATTTGTAAATAGCCTTTCGCTCCCTGTATTTTACCCCTGCCACCTTTAGAATTTGAAAGAGAGTATTCCAGTCAACATTGTCAAAAGCTTTCTCTAAGTCTACAAATGCTAGAAACGTAGGTTTGCCTTTCCTTAATCTTTCTTCTAAGATAAGTCGTAAGGTCAGTATTGCCTCACGTGTCCCAGTATTTCTACGGAATCCAAACTGATCTTCCCCGAGGTCGGCTTCTACTAGTTTTTCCATTCGTCTGTAAAGAATTCGTGTTAGTATTTTGCAGCTGTGGCTTATTAAACTGATTGTTCGGTAATTCTCACATCTGTCAACACCTGCTTTCTTTGGGATTGGAATTATTATATTCTTCTTGAAGTCTGAGGGTATTTCGCCTGTTTCATACATCTTGCTCACCAGATGGTAGAGTTTTGTCAGGACTGGCTCTCCCAAGGCCGTCAGTAGTTCCAATGGAATGTTGTCTACTCCGGGGGCCTTGTTTCGACTCAGGTCCTTCAGTGCTCTGTCAAACTCTTCACGCAGTATCGTATCTCCCATTTCATCTTCATCTACATCCTCTTCCATTTCCATAATATTGTCCTCAAGTACATCGCCCTTGTATAGACCCTCTATATACTCCTTCCACCTTTCTGCTTTCCCTTCTTTGCTTAGAACTGGGTTTCCATCTGAGCTCTTGATGTTCATACAAGTGGTTCTCTTATCTCCAAAGGTCTCTTTAATTTTCCTGTAGGCAGTATCTATCTTATCCCTAGTAAGATAAGCCTCTACATCCTTACATTTGTCCTCTAGCCATCCCTGCTTAGCCATTTTGCACTTCCTGTCGATCTCATTTTTGAGACGTTTGTATTCCTTTTTGCCTGCTTCATTTACTGCATTTTTATATTTTCTCCTTTCATCAATTAAATTCAATATTTCTTCTGTTACCCAAGGATTTCTACTAGCCCTCGTCTTTTTACCTACTTGATCCTCTGCTGCCTTCACTACTTCATCCCTCAAAGCTACCCGTACATGTTCATAAATTAGAACTATTATCAGTTTTGAATGTTTATGGAACATTTGTTCTTTACAATCATATTTTATGATTTTCTGTTGTACTGATTCACTCATTTTCAGATGCTGTTAAGGTACTTTTTGTGAAACATTTTGCCTGAAAGATTTCTTATTGAAAATTTTTAAGCTAAAAGCAAAAGTAGTAAGATTAAATATTACCTTATTTGAAATATTACATGTGTTTCAGGTGGGTCAAACTCACAAAATCTGGAGTATCCTGTAATGACACATACGCCAGCAACTGTGGATGCTTGGCAGTTACCATATCAACCTAGAGGTGTGAGATACTGGAGGCAAGATGCACCTGGAGGATATCTTTTCAGCCCTCAAATAAAGGGCTATAGCTGGCAACAGATTCCACACAGATGGCATTTAGTCGGTCCCAAAGATGAATGTGACAACTGGATGGGAGATGCACGAGGAGGTAATTTTTTCAGTCCACAAGTAAAGGATTATAACTGGCCGCAAGGTGTACATGGAGGGCATCTTGTAAGTTCCGAAGTCCAAGACCAAAGCTGGAGGCAAGATGCCAGTGGAACATATTTTTCCAACCCTCAAGTTCAGGGTTACAGACAGCGATGGATTGGACATGGAAGGCATATTTTCAAGGCTGAAGTACAGGAATGTAAATTACGACAGGATGCACATGGAGGCCATTTTTACGAGGTTCAAGTGCAGGTTTTTGGATGGCCACAAGATACAAGTGGAGGGTATTTTTGCAATGTTCAAGTAAAACGCGATAGGCTGATGCATGATGCACTGGTTCGGGGTTATGGAAGACGAGTGGATTTGGTGAAATATAATAATGAGACAAATTCTCACCCAGGATGTGCTAATTTATATGCTGCACCTAAAAAGTCAACTAATTGTGCAAGTGTGTCAAATGGCATGTTTATAGATCCTGTGAGGGCACAAATGGAAGTGATACAACTAAGACCATGTTTGTGTCCAGATGGAAAGTTGAGAATAAGTGGTGGGTTGAAAGTTGTGCAAGCCTTTCGTGATGACTTCCGTTAATTTGTGCTGGGTTGGGAACCAGGTCCTACTTCTGGCGCAAGGAACTATGGGATTATGTGTTGTCCCTTCATCACTTTCTTTGGTAGGCTGTCGTGGTAGTATGTCCATTTACATGTTGATGAAAAGAAAAATACTGTAAAACTATTAAGAGGAAATTTTTTCGTTTTCAGTTAGTATTTGAAAAACTGGATAAGGTTCTTTAAATTTGATGCACTGACTATTTTGCAAATGTATTTTTGTACATATCACTATTAGGTGTGCAGTAAGCTAAATATAATTAAATATTCAGCAAACTGAAATGATATTTTATTCCTTTCTTATTTTAAATATTCCTGTCATGAACCAGTAAAAACAATTTATGATTTATGTTAGACTAGTCTTTAATCAACTTGTTGGTGTTCCTCTGTAACATACCTTTCTTATGTATGTGTATTTGATCCATAGTGGAAATTTAATGAACTGTCAGCTAGATTCACTGTATAGGTCACACACATAGATAAAGCCATATCTTAGATACTACAGAGAAGTTATTCCAGCAGCAAAACAACTGAACAGTGATTTAATTATCAGAAAACGCAGCAATAAAACCAAATCAGTTTGGAAGGCCATAAACCATAACAGGCAAATCCAAAGTGACAAAAAACAATCTTATCAAAGAAAAGGAAGGAAAAGCTGTTGGAGACCATCTATATGTTGCCAATTTCATCAGTGACTGCTACATTAATGCTGCTCAAAATCTTATAAAGAACCTGGGGAACTCAAAAGTTAGTACGGCAATTACACAGATGAAATACAATGTTTTTGTACCCAGTTACCCAGTCAGACGTAAGAAATGCAATTAATAAGCAGAGAAATAAAATGTCCTATGGATGTGATGGTGTTCATGATAAGGTCATAAAACTTAGTACAAACAAAATAATAGCTGAATTAGTTGATATTATTTATAATCATTTAAAAGTGGTGAATTCTCTTCTGCACTTAAAAAATCAATAATAAAGTCACTTTATAAAAACGACTGTCCATATACCGGCACCATACAAAACAGCATACAGCTGGTTTCACTTGTATCTGTACAACAGATATCAAAGTGTTGAAACCATACACTATGGTACAAAATATTACTCAACATATCAGAAAGTCACTTTGGTGTAAACCCAGGGCTCTGCTCTAGGCCCTCTATTCTTCTTAGTTTTTATTAATGTTTTTCCTAACTATCTAACAAGAGCAGAATCAGCACTTTTTGCAGACGATGCGAACCTTTTTATCAAGGGTTTTAGTGAAGCTGACCCACCAGAACAAATAACTTTAACAACGAATGAGGCAGCTGAATGGTTCAGGGATAGTTACTTAATTACAAATGAAAAAAAAACCACTTGGATGAACACAAGAAACAAAGTAAAAAATAATATAAGAGTAGAGATTGGGAAAGGTCTAATAGGACAAACTTCTTTAATAAAATTTTTATGTGTATGGCTGGACAATAACTTCAGATGGGAAAAACATGTTGAACTATTGAATAAAAAATTTAGTAAATACTATTATGCATTAAGAAAACTTAAGGGAACCTGCAATTTTGAAACAGTACTATCTGCCTATTACTCTTAAATACATAGTAATCTAACATATGGCATTATATTTTGGAAGAATACAGGTTTCACAAAAAGTTGTGTTAAGCTCCAAAAGAGAGCTATTTGTATTCTGAAGGGTGTTGCCTGCGGAGATCCAGGCAGAGTACTCTTTAAGGAGCTGAAAATTTTGACCTCCCTGCTTCATTCAGCTATGAACCAGTATGTCTTCTCAAGTCAAATCAAGAATTCTCTTCTCTAAACAGTGAAGTACACAACTATCAAACCAGAAACAGGCATGATTCCCATAGAAACATACATTCAAAAGCCATGTACCAAAATAGTGTGATGTATCTACCCAAAATAATGTTCAATGCCTTACCAAAAGAAATAAAAAAGAAAAAAGTTACATATGTTTAAAAAAGAATTAAAGAGGCTACTATTAGGTCAAAGTTTCTGTAATGTTGATGAATTTCTTTGCTATCCAAATAGATAGTGTTCATCTTTGATTTTTTCGTATAAAACTTCGTTTTTTTCAACTTGCATCCAAAAAGAAGACAAAATATGTGAAGTGTAAGTAAGAAAATGTTATTTTCCCTTAATTATTAAAAATATAAACCATTCTCTCTCTCTCTCTCTCTCTCTCTCTCTCTCTCTCTCTCTCTCTCTCTTTCCACATGACAGTCCAGCTGCTTAGCTGGGTGGTAATGTGCTCGCCTCCCGAGCAAATGGGCCTGGGTTCGATTCCCGGCCAGGTTGGAGATTTTGTCCACTGAGGGACTGGGTGTTGTGTCGTCCTCATTACCTTTTCATCCTCATCACCAGCACGCAAGTCACCCAATGTGGAATCAAATGAAATAATACTTGCACTTGGTGGCCGAACTTCCCCGAATAGGGTCCTCCTGGCCAATGATGCCATACGTTTACTTCCATTTTTTCCACATAACAATTCCTATATGATGTATATGATTAAATGGGTGATTATAATTTGAACTGAATTGAATTTTATTGTTTTGGGACTGAACTTTTTTAAGAACAGAATAGTGTTATACTGAAAGAGTAGAACCTTCCATTAAACTTAATATGAAAGAAAATGAATTGAATGTCTTCTGTTTCATCATTTTAAATGTATGTCTGTCATTTGCATTCGAAGTAGTGACTCTTCTGCAACAGGAAGTGGATGCGGCCCTGATCTGGGAACTTGTTTATATAAAGAGGGGGCAGGTCTGGAAAAATACCCTGAGTCAGTGATGCATTACATATGTGACTCAAAACATCAGCTGTAATTGCTCCACATTGTTTTAATAACTTTTTAGAGATGTCATCTACTCCAACAGAACATTTATTTTTCAAAGATTTAATAATTTTCCTTATTTCACAAGAGGTTGTTAGATGAAGCTTAATCTGACTAAAATTTTCTCAGCATCAGCCAACAAGATAGCAAGATGGCGCCGAATGAAATTCGCGAGTGTGTTAGTTCCAGTAATAAATGTAAATTTAATGAAGAAAAGTGTGCATTTTGCAGAAATGTCGGTTGGTATTGTGACCAGTTATGTATTACGTGTTATATTGTGTTAAAAGTATCTGAAAAAAACTGTGAAGCATCTATAAACTGTGAAAAAGAAACCATGTTGACGATCGGTAAACAGAACAGCATGAGTTCCGCAAATAAAAGCAAACAATCCGAAGTTTGTGTGAAGTGTAAAAAGTTCGACGTATTTAGTGATGGGAAGTGCATCTCTTGTTATTTAATTATGAAGGTGGTAGTAAAAAATGAGAAACTCAGTGTTTGCTTAGCATCAACTTCATCATACAGCCACGAAATTGCGCTTCAAGAAATAACAAACAGCAAACTATGCTCATGCAGAAAGAAAGTCGTTACAGGTATTATGTGCTTTAAGTGTAAAATTGTTTATCATTATAACTGTGCAAAGGTGGACTCAAAACAAGAGATATGGAAATGTGATAATTGCGTAAAAGTGGGCACTATAGACAGCAAGGAAGAAATAATTTCCGTGTTGTTAGAAGAACTGCAAAGACTGAAAGCTGAAAATGTCACATTGTCTGCCAGAAGTCAACAGAACAAAAGTGAATCCCAAGACGAGAGCACAAATTGTCACCAGCCCAAGAAGATACCAAAACATCTCGTTTCTCAGCAGTTATATCATCTGAATACAAGCAACCGTTTTAGTGCCTTAAGTGATAAAATTGATGAAACAGAGAAATCTACTCAGGTGGTAGGACGAGACAATGTTCCTAAAAATTCGACAAAAAGACCAATTGAGAGTCAGCCAACGAATAAGATTTTATTACTATCGGACAGTCATGGGCGAAACTGTGCATCATTGCTAAATGAATTTTTGAAACCCAAGTACTACACATCATCTGTTGTTAAACCAAATGCATGCCTCAGTGGTGTAGTTGAAGGGGCATCAGATCTTACTAGTGATTTCAATTTGGACGATGCAGTTATTATCCTTGCAGGAATAAATGACATTTGTAAGAAAAACAACTTTATTCCAGACTTAGAAAAGTTGACTGCAGCACTTGATCATACAAAGCTATTGTTATGTACCGTTCCCTACTGTTATGACAAGCCAGAAGTCAACGAAACAGTGTGCAGATTTAATGAATATATAATGAATTTGTCATCTAATTTTGTTAATGTGAAAATAATTGATGTCAATTTATTCTTGCAAAGGCCTGATTACACTAATCATGGACTACACCTGAACAAAACAGGAAAGCTCAGACTGTGCAGGAACATTGCTTCATCAGTATCAAACCCATGGAAACGGTGTGATGTAGTAAAAACACTTACAACCAGCTCTGCAAGAAAGGTCAGATTTTGTACCGGTACTGTAGAAACCAATTCATACCAAGATAGACAGGGAACCAATGTGAATACAAGAAACAGATGTATAGCTGTGTCTCACCCTGTCACTGCCAATGACATATTAATACCATATGATGAAGTTCCACCCAAAGAACCTCAAGGACTGGAAAATAATTCCGATGCAGTATCTCCAAGGATAAAAGGTAATCCCCGATTTTCTACGAGAGAAAGAAGAATTCCAAAAAGAAACAGTGATTTTTTATGGCCAGCACCCACCCGACCTCGCCAACGACATCTAGTGAACAAATCTCCAGCTGCGACATAGGTCTTAATGTATCCAACACAGTTTTGAGTGCAACGGGGACTAACGGTGTTAATGGACAAGCAGACCAGCAGAAGGACAGTAGAGGTAGCTATAAGAATCTTATTATTCTTCATCAAAATATCAGAAGTCTCAAAAGTAAATTAGAGTTTTTATCTGTAAATTTAGGGGACATGGACACTGTTGACCGTCCTCATGTTTTATGCCTTACTGAGCATCATGTAACAGTTGGAGTTGATGGGCTGCAGCTTGATGGGTATGATCTAGCTACTCATTACTGCAGAACAAGTAAGGAGAAAGGTGGTGCTGTAATTTATATAGACAGTAAAATCATTTATAAATCTTTAGATCTAAGTAAGTATTGTGTAGATCAACATTTTGAAGTTTGCGGGACTGAAATTTCTGCAAAGGACATGTTACTTACTGTGCTTGCAATTTACAGAGCTCCAGCAGGGAAGTTTTGCATCTTTATGAATAAGTTAGAATCTCTTTTGACCAAATTGTTCTCTAAAACTAGAAATTTAATAATTGTAGGTGACTTTAATGTCAACTTCTTAACTGATAACAACCTCAAAACTGACCTGGACCACTTAATGAATTCTTACAACTTGGCTGCGATGGTTACCTGGCCCACTAGAGTTACAGAAAATTGCAAGAGCCTTCTAGATAATATTTTCATTGACAAGAATAGAGTCAACAGTGCTAGTGTGAGCAAAGTAATTTATGGCCTGTCTGACCATGATGGACAAATTCTGAAAGTAAATAACATCAGTTTGTGCAATAAAATCTCCCACACCTATAGGTCCTATAGATGTATAAACACTGAAACTGTGTCTGCCTTTAACGACTATTTGTCACAGATAGATTGGGAGCCAGTGTACAGCACATCAGATGTTAATGATAAATTTAACCTTTTTTTAAATGAATTTATATCTGTATTTGAAATGGCTTTCCCAAAAAAACTGTCAGAAAGAACAATGAGGTTTCTTCCAGTAAACCATGGATTACTGGAGGTATAAAAATTTCTTGCAGGACTAAGAGGGAGTTACATGCCTCACTAAGAGTATCAAATGATCCCCTTGAAAGGTCTCATTTTAAGTTATATTGTAAAATTTTAAAAAGGGTGATAAACAAATCCAAGAGCCTGTATATTAAGTCTGAAATTGATAAATCTGAGAACAAAATAAAAGCAGTTTGGAATGTTATAAAGAGAGAGTGTGGCAAGAGTAACAAGAATGTTAATACCACAGAGATAAGCTATAAGGATGAGGTTATTCATAATCCTGTAACAGTTTCCAACATATTCAACAATCACTTCATAACTGCAGCAGAACAAGTAGGTTGTAACGGTTCCTTAAATGCTGCTACGCATTTAGTACACAGAGCTAACCCTAACACGTATGACCCAATTTGTATTGTCCCAGTTACTATTACTGAAGTTAAAAATACCATCAAGGCCTTAAAAAATAAAAATTCCACTGGTATTGACAACATTTCACCAAAAATACTGAAGCATTGTAGTGACCACATATGTCAAGTCCTGTGTCACATTTTTAATGAGTCTATCCAGCAAGGTGTTGTCCCAGAGAGATTAAAGCTTGCCGTTGTGAAACCACTTTTCAAGAAGGGTGACAAAACTAATTTATCTAACTACCGTCCAATATCACTACTAAGTAGTTTCTCAAAAGTATTAGAGAAACTAATGTATACAAGAATTGTAGAACATCTTAACAGCCACAACATACTCAACAGAAACCAGTTTGGTTTCCAAAAAGGTAGATCAACTGAGCAGGCTATTTTTTCTCTCACAAATGAAATTTTAGAGTCAATAAATAATAAAATGTCACCTATTGGAATTTTTTGTGACTTGTCTAAGGCCTTTGACTGTGTGGACCACAACATTCTCTTACATAAGGCTAATTTTTATGGCTTGCGAGGTAGCATTGGTAGATGGATAGAATCATATCTGCAAAACAGAAAACAGAAGGTGATAATTAATGGTGCCAATGATAGTCCCATTTCTTCTGATTGGGGCACATTAAAGTGTGGTGTGCCTCAGGGGTCCATCCTAGGACCTTTGCTTTTCCTTATCTTCATCAATGATCTCCCACTTTGCACAGACACCGAGTGTAAATTTACTCTTTTTGCCGATGACACCACTATTCTGCTTGAAAGTCGAACTAACAGTGACCTAGAAAATAAATGTAATGCTGTACTCGTTGACATCCTACACTGGTTTAAGTGCAACGGACTAACTCTAAACATTCAGAAAACTCAGTATATGCAATTTCACACATCTCAACAAGAAAATGAAGTATGCCACTTAAACTGTGGTAACCAAAATATACTACACTGTGAATCATCTAAGTTCTTGGGCATTCTAATTGATGGCAAGCTGAACTGGTCTGAGCATATCTTAGACCTACATAGAAGGCTCAGTGTGGCAACTTATGCTCTGCGTGTAATCACCCCCATTGGTGATGAGGACGCTACTAAAGCTGCCTACTTTGGTTATTTTCATTCTATCATGTCGTATGGCATAATATTTTGAGGATACAAGCCTTTAGCCAAAAACATATTTACTGGACAGAAGAGAGCTGTTAGAATCATGAGTGGTGTTCATCCAAGATATTCTTGCAGAAGTCTGTTTCATAAGTTACAAATATTAACACTTACCTCTCAATTCATATTTTCTTTGATGATTTTTGTTTCTAACAACCTATCTCTTTTTAAAACTAATAGTGAATGTCATGATCATAATACTAGGTCTAAAAATGATCTACACAGGGATCTGAAACATTTAAGTCTTGTTCAGAAAGGTGTTCATTATTCAGCCACAAAAATTTTCAACTCCCTTCCATCAGGTATTAAAGATCACATTAATGTCTTACCTACTTTTAAATGTAAATTGGGAGAATACCTAATGGTAAATTCCTTCTATTCTCTTGATGATTATCTACAGATAAAGCAATGATTTTTTATACTGATAAAAATTTGTTTGCTATAGATCACATTAACTGTTTAATTTGGAAAATGTACTATATTTCCTTTTTAGGTATTGTTTTATATTACTTGAGCTATACCTTTGATTTGATTTTAACCTACAAACTTATTCATAATCTTATGGTACATTTTTGTCATTTTATATATGTGTATTATTTGTTTAATTTGGAAAATGTACTATATTTCCTTTTTAGGTATTGTTTTATATTACTTGAGCTATACCTTTGATTTGATTTTAACCTACAAACTTATTCATAATCTTATGGTACATTTTTGTCATTTTATATATGTGTATTATATCTGTTGTATGTAATCATGACTCATTCCACATCCTTGTGATTTATCACAATACGGATTAATGGAATACGAAATAAATAAAATAAAATAAAAAATAAAATTACACTGAAAATGTTATCATACATGGCTGCTATAACTTCTAACTAATGGAGACGCGGTTTGTGATTTGGATGTTATATGATATTTGTATACGATATTCAGTGAGATAGTTTTACAATTATAGTACGTTTTCTCAGTGGAAAATATCGCAACATGCTGACAGTTTCTTAAGGGAGCTTATTTTATTTTTTATTGTTTTATTTTTATACACACATATAGTGATTTGCACTAAGTGTGCTGTACAAGTTGACTCTTTTCTGGGAGTGAAATAATATGTGGCATATGGATGACCATTGGCTAGTATAGAATTGTGCCATCCTTTGTGAATCTTACCTACAAAAAAAGGGGGGCTTGTGTTTCCTGCACCTTTCTTCCCTTGGCAGCAGCCCTTAAACTTGGCAATTATTGTTTAGGTAAATATGACTGAAGTTTCTGTTTGAAGTTAGTTTCATCAACCATTAAATTCTTTACTGCTCCGGGTAGATGCTAATAGAGTTTTATGGTTGAATATCTAACTCATTTCTGTGTAACATTGTGACTGACGAGAGAACATTCTCAAATGTCAATAAGCAATCTTGATGAAACTTGGTGGCTGTGTAGAGGGGGCAAAATAGTGACCGAAATTCACTTTTAAGTGGTAAAACACCTCCCTCCCGCCAAAAAAAACGTATTGGAATTTTAGGTTTAGAGGGACTACCTTCAAAAAGAAGGTATATAAAAAATGTGTTTCCAATAAAAATCTGACGTGTAATTAATATTCTTGAAAACTATGTAATCAATCTTTATAATAATTTGAAATTTAGCAAAATACCCCCACAATCAATAATTTTTGAAAATGAAAATTTTGTTACGACCTACATTAAAGAAGCTTTCAAGCCACATACATTGCTTTATAGTAAAACTGGTTCCTGAGTCACCATTTTTGCAAAATAAGCTGTACGCAGGGTGCTGTCAGAGTATTTACAGCACACTGAACTAAAATATCTAAACATTCATTATTATTCTCATTATTTATTTTACTTACATTTGTTTTATTTTTTAAATTGTCATTTTACATTCATAGTTCTGTTGTTTTTTAGTTTACTGTTTCACACACATATATTTTGTTAATTGAAAGTAATAAATAACTCATTATTATGATGGAAAATAATTGAAATAATGATAACCTGTAAGGATATGCTTAAAACTAACGTTCTAAATAACATACAAGTAAAATGAACGAAATTTATTTATGTAATATACAGGATGTAGCAGACAATATGAAACCCAATTCAGCAGGATTTCCAATTGGCATGGGTGATCCTCTAAACATGCTGATTTGTATTAGACGTATTTTAGTACATTGGCAACCTTTGGAAAAGAGAATTTTATTGTGTGCTAATGACTGCAGCTTGATTGTATTGTTTCTCAAGTACCGGTAAAGATTGACATCATAATCATTCAACAACACTAGATCTGAAAATCTCCACACAAAGTTCTTCCAGCATCAAAACCTGGATACGTTACATGGCTGTACCTGTGTTACTGACCACTTATGTATCACCAGATTTTTCTTGGCCTTGCACACAATGCTCAAAAGGGTTGTTTTTCACACTGACCACCCGCCTTTTCATGGTTTTAAAAGAAACTAATGGTGAGTTTGGACTGAGAATTAAAGAATCTCTTTTTGAAACCTCAAATACTCTTGTGATAGCATCAAAATCTGATGAACAAACGTGTGACCAGATCACAAGATATTTATAAGATGTTTTCTTTCCCAGTGAGGGAGAAATATCTGTATAATTGTTACATTCTTGTGGTGGTCAGTCTGAAAGACCCATTTACAGCTCCATGCCTGAGAACAAGGAACTTTTTCATCTGGTGATCCCAAAGGGCTTGATGACACAGGCACAGCCATGGGTTGTATGTGGCTAATGCTGTTGCAAGAATTTTGTGAGAAGATTTTCGTATCTAGTACTGTTGAATGATTGTCATGTCAGTCTCCACTTAAGAAACCATACAGTGAAGCCACAGTCACTGTTACATTAGCACTTCTTTTCACCAAGGGTTACTGATGTACTGAAATATGCCTGGTACAAATCAGCAAATACAGAGGATCATCGATGGCAAATTGAATCTCCGAAATGTACATTATGAGAAGAAATTTGATTCATTTTCTGTGCATAATGTAAAAGAACTTCATGTTTTAAGCGTTTCCTTACAGATTATCATTATTATAATAATTTTCTATCATTGTAATGAGTTACTTATTACTTTCAATTAACAAAATATATGTACATGAAAGAGTAAACTAAAAAAATTTAAAACAAATATAAGTAAAATAAATGATTAGATTGGTAACGAGTATTTACTTATTTAATGAAGTATGTTGAAAATTCTCAAACAGGACGTTATTTATGGCTTATTTTCGAAAAATCGTATTTTAGAAACCAGCTCTATTACACATGGATGTGTATTACTTGGAAGTCTCTTTCATTTATGTTTTAACTAAATTTTCATTTCTCAGAATGGGATATCTTGCAAAATTTGAAATTATTACAAAGACAGAATATACAGTTTTCAAGAACATTAATGACATATAAACTTCTGTATGGAAAAGACACTTTGAAGATATTGCATCTAAAACTAAAATGCCAAATTACCTGTTGGGGTATGTTTTACCCTTTAAAAATGAAACTAAGTCCAAACAAAAAAATATGTACTGCACTGTTTTGCTCCATCTACACATCCTCCAAGTTTCATCAAGATAGTTTATTGAATTGTGGTTGGTTACTTTTGGATGTGTGCATTGATGAGAAATTGAATTCAAAGAAACATATTGTTGATCTACTGAAACATAAAAGTTCCACTACTTTTACTATTGTATTGTATGGAACTGGGGACCTAGAAACGACAGAGAGGCTTCATCCCTGCCGTAGCTCTCAGTGGTTCACAACCCCACAACAGACTACAGCAGTCCACTCACCCCACCGCCGCCCCACACCAAACCCAGGGTTATTGTGCAGTTCGGCCTCCAGTGGACCCCCGGGAATGTCTCACGCCAGACGAGTGTAACCCCAATGTTTGCGTCATAGAGTAATTATGATGTGCACATACATGGAGAAAGTGTTTATGCAATTGCCGACATAGTGTAGCTGAGGCAGAATAAAGGGAATCAGCCCACATTCACCGAGGCAGATGGAAAACCGCTTTAAAATCGATCCAGAGACTGGCAGGCACACTAGACCTCGATGCTAATCTTCTGGGCGGATTCGTGCTGGGGACCGGCACGCCTTCCCATCCGGTATGCAGTGCATTAGACTGCACAGCTAACCGGGAGGGCACTTATACTATTAAGGTATTGTAAATTTGAATATATCAATAATTTTATCTTACCATACTTATTTTCATTCACAGCTTTTGTATGGCATCACATTTTGAGGGTAATTCATCATTAAGGAAGAAAGTATTCATTTCACAAGTCTATGTAATCAGAATAATAGTTGGTGCTCACCAAAGATATTTCCAAACATTTATTTAAAGAACTAGGTCTACTCACTGCAGCTTCGCAAAATTACACTCCTGGAAATTGAAATAAGAACACCGTGAATTCATTGTCCCAGGAAGGGGAAACTTTATTGACACATTCCTGGGGTCAGATACATCACATGATCACACTGACAGAACCACAGGCACGTAGACACAGGCAACAGAGCATGCACAATGTCGGCACTAGTACAGTGTATATCCACCTTTCGCAGCAATACAGGCTGCTATTCTCCCATGGAGACGATCGTAGAGATGCTGGATGTAGTCCTGTGGACCGGCTTGCCATGCCATTTCCACCTGGCGCCTCAGTTGGACCAGCGTTCGTGCTGGACGTGCAGACCGCATGAGACGACGCTTCATCCAGTCCCAAACATGCTCAATGGGGGACAGATCCGGAGATCTTGCTGGCCAGGGTAGTTAACTTACACCTTCTAGAGCACGTTGGGTGGCACGGGATACATGCGGACGTGCATTGTCCTGTTGGAACAGCAAGTTCCCTTGCCGGTCTAGGAATGGTAGAACGATGGGTTCGATGACGGTTTGGATGTACCGTGCACTATTCAGTGTCCCCTCGACGATGACCAGTGGTGTACGGCCAGTGTATGAGATCGCTCCCCACACCATGATGCCGGGTGTTGGCCCTGTGTGCCTCGGTCGTATGCAGTCCTGATTGTGGCGCTCACCTGCACGGCGCCAAACACGCATACGACCATCATTGGCACCAAGGCAGAAGCGACTCTCATTGCTGAAGACGACACGTCTCCATTCGTCCCTCCATTCACGCCTGTCGCGACACCACTGGAGGCGGGCTGCACGATGTTGGGGCGTGAGCGGAAGACGGCCTAACGGTGTGCGGGACCGTAGCCCAGCTTCATGGAGACGGTTGCGAATGGTCCTCGCCGATACCCCAGGAGCAACAGTGTTCCTAATTTGCTGGGAAGTGGCGGTGCGGTCCCCTACGGCACTGCGTAGGATCCTACGGTCTTGGCGTGCATCCGTGCGTCGCTGCGGTCCGGTCCCAGGTCGACGGGCACGTGCACCTTCCGCCGACCACTGGCGACAACATCGATGTACTGTGGAGACCTCACGCCCCACGTGTTGAGCAATTCGGCGGTACGTCCACCCGGCCTCCCGCATGCCCACTATACGCCCTCGCTCAAAGTCCGTCAACTGCACATACGGTTCACGTCCACGCTGTCGCGGCATGCTACCAGTGTTAAAGACTGCAATGGAGCTCCGTATGCCACGGCAAACTGGCTGACACTGACGGCGGCGGTGCACAAATGCTGCGCAGCTAGCGCCATTCGACGGCCAACACCGCGGTTCCTGGTGTGTCCGCTGTGCCGTGCGTGTGATCATTGCTTGTACAGCCCTCTCGCAGTGTCCGGAGCAAGTATGGTGGGTCTGACACACCGGTGTCAATGTGTTCTTTTTTCCGTTTCCAGGAGTGTATATATATATTCACTTATGAAATTTGTTATTAGTAACTCATTCCAAATCAAGTCAATAGCAATGTTCATAGCTACAACACTAGGAGAAAGGCTGATCTTCACTATGCCTGTACAAAAGTCTTAAGTCTGTGGAAGTAGTTATGATGGCTTAGGGGAACATTGTACGTGAAATTAATTGAAATTTGACATTTTCTGTTTTCTACTCCATAGTGTACTTTGGACTTTCCTGGAAATTTTGGTATGTAACACATTAAAATCAGACAGATGTCAGACCTTCAAATAATATTTTGAATGTTGACATGTGACTGCCAAATTTTGCGACAATGCATATATTGCCACATTTGAGCAGGCTGTGCATTGGTTAGTTTTGTATCTGCTGCTGCCTCTCAGAAGTTGTCATTACAAACAAATCAGTCCTTTGTTTCTGATACTAGTTTTCGTTGAAGGTAGTGGCAAGACAATAAAATGTGCTGGAAGACTAATGGACAAAGTAACAGGTGAATTACAGGAATATTATAGGAAGGCCATTAGAGATAACTGTGACAATTTATAGGAGATGAAAAGAGCTGCGTGGAGCAGTTTCTTTCATCGAATATCAACCGATGAAAAGCCATGTCATGCTTTCTGTCCACCTGCACCAAACACTTGGTGTAAATATAGGCAAGCTGAATTTTCTGGCACCCTGCACGAATTTATATTCACTTTCTCTGGCAGTAATGGAGGCAATCAAACCTATTTACAGAGATTTGGCAAATCCTGAGCTACTAAAGAATTGTTTACAAGGGAAGACGCAGAATGTGAATGAGTCCTTCAATAATGGGTGGTGCCACGTGCCTAAAAATGTATTTGTAGGTTCTGTGACTCTAAAGCCAGAAGTGTCTGTGGCTTTAATAACTTTTAATGGTGGGAACTATCGAAAGACTTAAGGTTCTAGAGCAGTTAGTGGTAAGATTTGGACAGAGCACAGCTAAAGGACTGTGGGAACCCGATGAGCTTCATGTACATGAAGTAGAGTTAGTTGCTCAGCAAATAACAAAAGAAGCAAGAAAGAAAAGGAGGAGGCAAGCACTGGGCTGTTGTGACACTGGAGAAGACACAGACTATGGGCCAGGGCAATTCTAGTTCATAAAAGACGCAGAAATGTAAGTTTGTATAAGACTCTGTGATAAAAAAGTTTTAAACCTTAATATGTCTGAACTACATGTTTTGCAATAAATGACCCATTTTCTAAAAAAGTACTGGTGGTAGAGACATGAAATTTTCACAGCATGCCAAGTGTGAGATTCAACACGTATGGAACTAGAATAATTAAAATATCCTGAGTTGTTTTGTTTTTATGTTCATTTATTCACAAAATTCTGTCAAAAAACTGAGTGTTTGAAAAAAAAAGATAACATGCCCTACAATACAATTATAGTCATAATTATAGTTCAGTGTATCTAGAAATGTGCATTCAATAGTTATGGAAAATTGTAAGTTGGTGTCTTAAAAAGTTTCAAAGATAATGGGTCACAAAATTCGATAATTTAACATTGGCGGCATAGGACACACAATATCCCCTTCACTGAATACGCCAAGATTCCATGCATAGAGATAAGTGCTTTAATAATCAGCTTCATACCGCTATACATCAACATACAATCAGTACAATTCAAATTATCGCAACGAACTCGAGGTCCAAGAGCTATCAGCCACAAACCCAAAGAAGGCAATCCAAAGATAGGTCACCCAATTGATTGCATGCCTCCATATACCACCTACCCCCCACCCCCTGCAGTGTAGAAGTACATCTGGGTCCGTAGGCAGGGCGTGTGTGTGTCTCTGCTTATGGACAAAGGAGGGAGGAAAGGAATGATGTAGTCCTTATGCCACACAGGTGGGTGTAATAAGCAGCCCATGTGTGAGCAGGGTGGACTGTCAGAATTCGTTGGGGGAAGGAGTGAGTGGGATGGTGGCAGTTAGGAGGCCTGTAGAATCGATGAAAGAAGAGATTGCATTGATCTCTGCACCTGGAGGATGTTGGGGGTGCTTGATGATAGAAATGGAGGAGGTGGGATGGTCATTGGCTGAGCGGGGACGAATTTGAAGGATGAAAATGGAATTGTCACATACCTGTAGAGAGATGTCATGTGGGGCAAAACAGGACACATCTGGTTGGAGGGTAAAGGAGCTAGGAGGGGAAGAGGAAAAGTGAGTAAGGTGTGAGGAAGGGGAACCTTTGCCAGAAGGGCTTGGGCTCAGGCAGGCTGGAATAGCAGCCTGTGCTGAACAGCCGTTGGTCAGCGTGACGTCAGTGCAGGTGGAGACATCATGCGGCAATGTAGGCAGCTTGACAGGAGCATTGTCGTCCACAGCGTCATCAGCAATGGTCCATGTTGGCTTCAGTCAGTGAACTGAAACAGTGAGAGGTCAGTCGTGTATGAGGATGTCAAATGTGTTCGTTGCACGTGCTAATGCTTAAGGGGGTCGGAATATGGGCATTGTAAAGCTGTGCACACAGACTCAATGTGTAACATCACTTAATCGCACTTATTTAGTGCATAAATACAGTCAGAGTGGAGTGAAAACCGGGAGGTGGTACACACTGTTGAGAAATATGGGAATACACCTGCTCTACTAGGGGAGGGAGTTCAGTGTCTTCAAGCGGAAGAGAGTTCTGAACAAACTGGGCTGGAAGGACCAACAGTTCGCCATACAACATTTTGGCCAGGGGGGTCTGAGGTCCTCCTTGAAGGATGTGCAGATACCCAGAAGAACCCAGAGTAATGCATCAGACTGTGAGGAGTTGTGGCACATGAGAGAGGCTTTTAAGGTCTGATGCCTCTGCTCCACAAGGCCGTTACTTTGGGGGTGGTAGGCAGTAGCCCAAAATCCCGCAACAATGCAGAGTTCGCATAATTAGGAAAAAAAATATAGATCTGAACTGTCAGCCTTGATCTGTTGTAACATAGTATGGACAGCCGAAGAGAGAAATCCATGTGCCTATGAAAGAATGAGCAACAGAGTCTGCCGAAACGTCCACCATAGGGGTGGCCTTCACCTGACCGGGCGCTATCGATAATTGACAGGATGTTTTGTGAGGGTGGCAGTGGACCAACCAAATCGATGTGTACATGTCTGAAGTGACCTGGAAGTACATCAGACCTCCCAGTTGGGGGTTGCACATGCCTAACAAGCGCGGAGTATTGGCTTGCAACCCATGCTCGTGTCCAGTCGCTTACTGAGCTTTAATTCCACGCCACAGAAAGCATTTCGTGATAAGCTTGGTTGTGGCCTTGATGCCTGGGTGGGCGACGTTGTGTATGGCGTCGAAAATCTGTCGTCTTGCAGATGATGAGGGGAGTGGGTGGGGTGTACCAGTTGAGATGTCACACTGGAGTGGGATGCTTAACCCATGGAGCATGGGAGGCTCGATCTTAAGAGTAGTGGAGTTGTCCATGAGTTTTTTAACGATTTCTGCATCATGATGTTGCACTTGAGTGAGTGCGTCAAAGTCAATGACACTACCTATGGTAGAGATGCGGGAGATATAATCAGCCACGACGTTGTGTGCTCCCCATGTGCAGCGAAAGTTGTCGTTTATTGGTCCATGTGGCGAAACTGGTGGGGAGGGGGTTCCACAGGTGGGTTGCGTAAAGGTCTGTGAGGGGCCGATGGTCAGTGAAGACTGTAACATCTTTAACCTCAATGTCTTTCTGAAAATAACATATAGCCCCTCGTACACAGCAAGTAGTTCCTGGTCGAATGCCAACCATTTCTTCAGGGAGGGCGATAACTTTTTTGAGAAGAGACGTAGGGGTTGTACTTCATTTCCAATGTGCTGTTGCAGGACGGACCTGTTCGAAGAACTGCTGGTGCCCGTACTGACGGAGGTTTTGGCGTTTACAACTGGATGAGCTAAAGTGCCAGCTTGCGCCAGGGCCTGTTTCTAATCGGCAAATACGCCAAATACACGCTACATTTCCTTGGTCAACGGTACTTTGCGTGTGCCTGTTGCATGTGGGTCTGACAGAGCATCTGTCAATGGTGTTTGTAGTGACGCAGCCTTAAGGGTGTGGAGATGGAAGAACAAAACGTCACAAGTCATGGTACGTTTCAGGTGAGGGTAGCTGACTAACCAGCGCAATTCTATCTGAGGTGGGTCTAATACCTGCTGCCGACATTCCGTGACCGAAAACAGTGACCGAAGTTCATCGGAATTACGTTTTGTCCTCGTTGATTACCACATCGTTATCGGATACCATATGAAACACTGCCTTGAGATGATGTCCGTGTTCTTCTGCTGATGATGAAAAATTAGCAAAACGGGAGCGCAAGAAGGGGGAATCCAAGAAGCGTTGCCATGTCTGCGCTTCATTCTTTAAACCATATGGCATGTAGCGATACTCGAAAAGGCCAAAGGACTTGATGATAGCAGTTTTATGGATGTCATCAGAGTGCATTGGGATTTGATGATATGCTTTTTACAATTTACCACACTGAAGATCTTTGAACAACTCAGTTCTTGTGCTACGTCCTGTATATGGGGAACTGGGTAATTGTCCAAAATGGTTCTATCGTTTAGTCTAAGGTAACCCCACAGAGCTTGAATGAACTGTCTTATTTTGGAGCGAGTCGAATTGGGATGACCAATCACTTAATGAGGGCCGGTCAGAGTGGCCGTTCGGTTCTAGGCGCTACAGTCTGGAGCCGAGCGACCACTACGGTCGCAGGTTCGAATCCTGCCTCGGGCATGGATGTGTGTGATGTCCTTAGGTTAGTTAGGTTTAATTAGTTCTAAGTGCTAGGCGACTGATGACCTCAGACGTTAAGTCGCATAGTGCTCAGATCCATTTGAACCAACTTAATGACGGACAAACAATCCCTGCAATTAAAAGTTAATGAATAATAGACCTAGCGATCTTGAGTTTATGAGGGTTCTGTGTCCAAGCTTTATGTCTAACAGGGGGGCCTTTGGTAGTATTCAATTTATTATATGCACCGTTGGTGACAGCCAAAACACTGGGGATCACACTGTTCACTAGGTGATGCAGGAACACTGACCTTAATATCATCCGTTACACGGTGGTCAGTGTCGGAGGCAGGTGGCGAGGCTGAACAGCTGGTGCTCCGAAGGCTGGAGATCTCTCGTCTGGCGAGGTCGAGGGCATGAGTAGTAGCCTCGATGAGTCGTTGTAGTGTGGCTTGATTAGTTTGGAGGTCGTTGGTATTGAACTACAATGTCACAAGTTGCACTCGCGAGTTTAGCTGTAAGCAGAGCATAGTCAGCTGTTAAAGAGCTAAGGGAACCGTCATGAGGGGGCGGGGGTTGGGCTCGAGAGGCAGATGTGAGAGGAATAGTCGTATCAGTAGGTAGATGATGCAGGGTATTGTCTGATGTATTGATATAAAACGAGTAGGGGCGTAGGACATCAATCGTTGAACAGGGTAACTGACTTCAACAGCCTGAAATGTCCATGGAAACTGCAGAGAGGCGGATAATTTCAAGGAGAGTGGAGCTGTACCATGCACATAGAACTCTGAATCATTTGTGGCCCGCAGTAATGTAGGTGAGGATCACAGATTCGGAGGTGCAAGCGATGGGGGAATGACGCTTATGCCAGCCCCACTGTCAGTCAGAAACTTTTGGTTAGTGGTAGCATCGTACACATAAAGGCATCCACACACCGGTGAGGCGACTATAGTTTTTGAGCGAGATGAGGCTCCTAATGCATCTCGCGTTGCGTGTTTTCTGCCACGCATGGTGAGCTACAGTTGCTGGCGGCGTCGCCGAAAGTGGCGTGAAAACAGCATAAGAGATAACGTAGAAGTGTTGAGTGGCACTAGACTCTAGCGACAGCGAAACACGGGAAGTGACGTAGATCACAGAAGTTACCACATCCAGTTGAAGGCGTTGCGAGTATTATCTTTGAAGACGAAATGTTTGGCGGGCAGAAAGATCTGTTATTGTTTTCGTCGAAGTGGTAGGTGCCGCATGGAACTTTAGTAGTAACTCAGTAATAGGCTTTGTGGTATTGTCATTTCTAAGAGACGAAAAGCGGAACGCAAAATTGTGGGAGAGAAAACAGGAAACGTAATATACATTCGCATTCTGGGAGGCAAACAAGCTGAAATGATTGTGGTTAGAATATCGTATTTCCCATAGAATATAAATGTATAGGATTTATTTAATACTATGACATATGTACTCAAGCTGCACGTGTAGTGTTGTACTCATGAACGTTATAAACGGCAGATTTAGTTTCATAGCTGTGTTGTATGCAACTTAGTACTGTTGTAGTGGCTGTTGGAAGTCTTCTTCAAATGTAACTCTCGTTTAAACTTGTTGAGATGTTAATTAATGGAGTTGTTGGACTTTTTTAGTCACTGAAGTATATAGCGATGAAACTCACCAAAAACAGGAAGAGAAATGCAGCAAAACTGGAGATACTGTGGAAAATTCGCATTTGCAAAATAAGATGCTGAAGTAGCAGGTAGGGGTTCTTTTGAATGTCTCGCCTGACATACAGAGAATTCGTAAATCAAACCAGTGTGTAGTAAATTCACTCGTCATTATTAATCATAAGGACCATTAGTGAGTAAATGGTTTAGGATGTATGTATTAGAATTTCAGTGTTAGAATGGACAATGTTTAGATCTAGCTGCGCTGCTTAGAAAGGAAATGCTATAGGACAGATTGAATAAAAGTATTGTTAGTGGGCCAGTCCAGTGAGAAACATCTCCTAAGTGTAAAGCAGGCAGTACTGGCCTTTTTGGGTTGTACCAAAAAGATGCAAACTCTGAACAAATGTTCCAACTGTAATTAAGTTTCATTCTTGATAATTTAGTCATGTTTTCTTGTCAATTGGCAGTCATTGCCTCATCCCTATTTCCTACCTGAGGCTAACATGAGGTTATTCGCACTATGTCAGGTGCTGATGCTACACCCATATGCTTTGACCCATAATGTCTTGGTGAGCCTTGATGTTTTTGAGCATTTGTGTTTGTAGATTGTGTGTTGTAGTATTTGGTGGCTCTCTGTGATGCTGTATGTTTCTTAGTAAGTAGTCTGACATAAATTGAATTTTTCATGTTGGTATTGAAAGCATTTGTGCTGGCTTTCTGGTTAGTTACTGTGAATTTCCATATTTTGGCTGATGGATTCATTTTTATGTCTGGAAATATTAGTGCCGTGTGTTTCTTGTGGTCGGAGATTTATTATTTTTCCCTTTTTTTTTCTGTGGTGAAGAAGATATAGGTATTTATGAGTAGCTCATTGCTTGTTGCAATGGGCGAAGTTGTTTGTGTATATTGAAATTGGTGGTGGTGAAATTTTTCATGCATTTTCAGGATTTCCTTGTTAATGTTTGGTAATTGTTGGATTGTTATAGGTAGGTATCATGGTTACTGATGTACCATCGTTGTTTAGGATACATTTATGATATTAGTCATATGAGCATAGTTTGGTTTGTTGTACTGAGAACTTTGGTTTAGATAGAGTAAGTGAAAGTGTTGTATCTAGGGCTTGCATTGAGCTATGTGGGTGGAGTGAAATTTACGTCGCCAAGTTTTAGAGTAGTTGGTTCCCGGTATCGAGGGCTTTGTTGGAGCTGTGTAGCTCAAGTGAAAATTGTGTTGAGTTTTTGAGTTCTGTGTGGGTTACTGGTATTGAGGTCTTCATTTTAGATATCTAGGTCTCGTGAAATTTACATCAATAGTTTTAATTTTTGTAATTTTTTTGTTCACTTTTGAGTATTTTGTGTACTTAATTTTTGGGTGAATACTTGTTTTTCAATGATATCATTATTGCCAGTGAGTGGAAGAAATCCCTAGTGTCTTGAAATTATGACTGTTTACTTATGTCATGCCACATAGTAAATTTCTAATATTGTGAAGGCGCTGTTAGAATGCTTAATGTCTTGAAGATGCACCCACAAAATGACCGTTGCTAAACACTAGCGTCTATCTCAAGATTCTGACTTACAATTTGATGCAATATGTGATCAGATTAGCTGGATATGTGCTTCAGCATTTGACAACTTAATATTTGTTCAGATGTAGAAGATTTTACTCACAGGTACTTCATTGGATGTTGATTTATATCTCATTGGCGACAGTGGTGTACACTACATACAAAATTTATGTTACTAACATACTTAATACTTTTCTAATTTGACATGTAGTGATGATATTTTACTTATGTTTGATCTTTTCTATACTGCCAGGCTCTATCGAAAAGTATTTGATAATCCATTCAGTATACCTTTGATTTATTTTCACAAACACATCACAAATCCAGTACTACACCAGAACTACAGGATTGTACAACCAAACGTTCTCTGCCACACTATATTTTTTGGGATGGTTACTAAGGATAGGCCACGGCGTATACCAAAGATCATTATTTTATATTTTACCATATGTGCCAAATTACTGTCTGTTAATAAATTAATGTTATGGCACCGTCAATAGTAGTATCACAGACACACTTTAAGAAAATGAAACTGTTTACATTCCACTTTGAAAACCCACTGTCATATAATGTTTATTGAAGTGGATGACACTTGTATATCTTGTGTTGAAGTTTCTGTTGCAATAAATGTAATTTTTTTTTAGTATGACATATTAAAAACAACTGCAGTAAAATAAATTTGTTTATTGCAAACGGAGTTATGTCTTTTATACATATTGTATTGTCCCATTTTATGTGTGTGTTGTTCCGAATCCCTGCTCCCATCTCCACCCAGAGAAAGTAATTACAGAATCATTGCATAATGTTACATCGTGTGTGTGTGTCTTGGAAGGGAGAGGGGTGCACACACTTTTGAGGAGAGTTTATTGATCCATCCACTAATGATTATAGGTCCAAGGATAATATTTTTTGACTGGGTTGCTCACATTTCTTCACAAGTAAAGCTGTAAAAAGTATGAAATCAAAATATTTTGGGATTGGCTCTGCATGGAATGTTGAATGTTTTGTTATAATATATTCAATTACTCAACTTTTATTCGCTTACTGTGAACTGTTAGACATCAGCAGTATTAGGTACAAATGTAATACCTATTAGTGACATGAAAATTTCTGCCGGCCCTCGACTTGAACCTACATTTCTCTCTTGTTCTGAGGAAATATTCCATGAAGTTCTGGATTTGCAGTCAGATGTTACTGAACCAGTCTTTTGACTGCATAACTTCCAGCAATGTGAATGGGATGAAGAAATACTGAATAGTCATCTGTCATAGAAACCTCATCAAATATTCACTGAGTATGTGTTTAGAATAAGGTATAATGAGCCAATTGAACACATTCAGCCATTGATACACAGCTTCTTATTTGGCATGTGTTCAGTTCTTTTCCTTTGATTCTTTCCACACATCACCTCTCCTCTGCTTGTAACTTCAGACTGATCAGCCTGTGAGAGTACATAATGGGCTCTGAAAATGAACACTTAAGTTCTTTGGATATATTGTTTGGTTTGTCATTTTCGATATGACATGATCTTGAAGAAATAGAACAAACAGAAGTAGCAACCATTGTGACCAGTGCTTGATATGTAAAAATGTAGTATTAACAGTACTGTGAGCTACCGTGGACTGTTTATTAACATCTTAAAACATTATTTTAATGGTTTTGTATCAGAGGTATCAGTATGGTATATCGTCACAAATCAAGCAACAAAAGCAATTGTCTGGTTAAAAATTGTCACACTGACTGTACCTGGATTGCTTTATCATCTCGCAGCAATAAAAAAGGAAGATTGTTTGACAATATTATAAAAGGGATAGGTGCTACTCTATAGTGGAGATGCTGATTCACAGGCACAACAGAAAGATTGTCAAACAAATCTCTCATCCAAACAGGCATTCATCACAATTAGACAACATATATTCAGTATCTCCGCTATGTGGTGTGTAGCGACTACACTTTTCATAACATTGTCATTATTACATAATAGATTTTCCATTGTGTGAAGATAAGTGTTTAATGTACCATTGACCAAAGTAGTAAGGACAGACTATCAGGTTTCTACCAACAGACAGAGCTTATATCTTACTATGTTGTCTCCATCAAGATGGACGCAGTCTCCTTCAAGGCTTTTCACATCAGATCTGTGGCTGAGTAGCAGCCAACTGAATGTTGCCTCAAACTGAAATAATGATAAGTAAAGAAAATAAACAGAGAGGAAATTTGTAGTGCATAAACTTGAAACTGATATTAAATTGACAGATTCTTTGACCAAAAGTTGGCTTACACTACACAAGAAGTTTTGTTCTTAATTGAAATTCATGACAGTTTCTGTTCATCAGTGTGTTTGAGAATTATTCCCAAACTAAATGTATGTATAAAAAAAAAAATTTAGTTGCAACTGAAGTATAGAAAGTTTGATTTCATGGGTATTATTTATATCCATTCATCTGCTTTCCTTTCCTTATTTTCTTCAGCTGCCATATGTGGCACAGCTGTTTCTGCCAGAATGATGGATTTTCATTTCCTTGCAATGCAAATTAAGGTGGAAAATATACTGCTTAAGTCAAACAAGGTAAAAAAAAAAAAAATGGAAATTCCATGTAACAGCAAAAGAATGAAATACTGCATAACTGGAGCTTCAGTAGTTATATGAGGGTATTTGTCTGTATGGAGGCTGAGAAGCTGGAATACTGCAGTGAACTGCAGGAAGGCTTGCAGAGAATCAACAGTTGGTGGAGTGCCTTGCACTGTGAATAACTGTCAAGACAGATCTCCATGTTGATGCACCACTTTTTAGTGACCAACAGTTTGTCATTGAAGAGATCATTCCAATTTCCATCAGCTGAAGCCTTGGTACAAGAACTGCTCTCCATACAACAATGACCTGTGCCTGTGTACATTTTTGCGTTTATGTAAAAGCAAATTCAGTTATGTTGTATTTGTTTCTTCAGTGACAGGACATCTATAGGTAACAAGCTTCCAGTAACATTACAGTGAGATGGGTTGTTGCTATCATTGATGATATATCTTAACGATCTGAACTCTGGGCCAAGGCAACCTATCAACATTCCTTCAGAACCTCAACACCGTTTCTCCTATCTGCTTCACCTGGTCCTCCTCTACACAATGTGCCACCTTCCTGGAAGTTGACCTCCACCTCCCTGATGGCTCTGTCCACACCTCAGTTAACATCACCCAATATCACTCTGGACTGGGACAAGTAACCATAATGTCACCAGGGCTTTATCTCTCTTCCTTCCCTGAAAGAGGGACATCCTACCCAAGATCCTTCACACCCCTCCTAAAGTGATGTTCCATTGCCCACACAACCTACACATCATCCTAGTGTATCTCTGTGCCGCTCACTCTCGTCTGCTTATTACAGTGGCAGACAAAAGTACAAGATCTGCCTAATCCAAACACCCAGCACCTACAGCTCTAGTCATGTCACTGACTTATCCTACCCCATCAGAGGCTGGGCCACCTGTGAAAGCAGCCATCGTATACCAGCTCTGGTGCAATCACTGCACAGCTTTCTGTATTGTATGACTATCAACCAGCTGTCCACCAGGATGAATGGCCACCCCCCAAACTATGGCCAAAAGGAAAGTAGACCACACTTGTGGCACAACGTGCAGCTGAACATAAAATGATCGATTTTAATGGCTGGTTCACAACCCAGATTATATAGATCCTCCCCTCCACCTCTAGCTCTTCTGAACCACACAGACCAGAGTTATCCTTACAACATATTCTCTATTTCTGAAATTATCCCAGCCTCAAGCCAACTATTTCTGTCCCCCTCCATCCTGTCATCCCTCCCAAGTTAAATGGCTTTCAGCATGAGCCCCCTCCCGCTGGCCACTACAATTGTGCTAGCTCATATACCTATCACCCATCCCTCCCACATTCCTAGCTGGTAAACTGGCCATCTCTGTCCGAGCTACTAGCTACCTAATACCAGCTCATCTCCCCGCCCTCCCACCTTTACCTCTGCCCACCCTGCATGACACTACCGCAACACAATCAGCGCACCTGGTCTTGGTTAAAACATGCATATGAACTTCTTTGAGCAGAATTTCACTAGAAATATTTTTTGCCATAATAGATGTCTTATAAAGATGAGCTGTTTTTCATAAAAACAGAAAAATAAAGATAAAAAAATTGAATTAAGGGGTGGTGGAGGTAGACGCTCATCCATTAGGGAAGGGAACTTTTCTGTTTCTCACTACTACATCCAGGATGACTATTTTCCTAAAGTTTCAAAAGCTTGTAAATTATTTCCCCTATTTTTCTTAAATTGCCTGGGATATAAGAAAGGCAGCAAGCTGCAGGTTGTCCATTGATTATACTTAACTGTTTTTTTTTTTTTAAAATAATGTTATCTCAAAGAAATAACACAGATAAATAACTATCAACTATATTCCCTGAGTAACACAAATTTAGAACCATGGGTACGGCATGTCATTAACAACATGGCTTAACACTGTATCATGCTTTTATTGATACTAGCAAACACAAATCCCTCCATAGCTATCCGAATTTGTTTCTATTCTACATTCAAGTCATAAACATGCTAATCAACAATGGTTAATGTAGTGTTTATTTTTGTTAGCTTATAACAGTACTCACTGTAATTTGTACAGTATTGATAGCATATATACATACTGTAATGTGATCGTTACAATTAAATTTTTACAGATTTATTATTCAGTTGTGGCAAAGGAAATGCACCGAGAGTAAAGATGAGCAAAATGTGGATTTATAATTGTATTGAACATTACAGTATTGATTGAGATTTTATTACACTGGCATTCATTGTCTAATATTCCAGGTTCAACTTGGTTTGCAGGGAGCAAGGACATAAGATATATTGCATTAGTAACACCACTGCCAAAGTACTGCCAAAGGATGTGAATTTTGCCTTGAGGGAGTAATCTGTACAGCTTGCTTCCTGTGTTGAAATACATATCTAATACTCTTTATTCATGGGAAAGCAATTTCTAAATAGGCAATTTTTTAGTCAGTGATTTTGTAACACTGAAATAAAAAATATGTGTTCTAACAGTCAGTCCCATTTTTTAGTTGTGTCATTAATTTCTCTTCTTACCAAATTTATTCAGTACCACCTATTTAGTTATCCGGTATACCCATGTAATCTTCACCATTCTTCTGTACCACTACTTTTCAGATGCTTTATTCTTATGCAAATTAATTTTCAGGTTGTGTAAACACCTACTTTATCACCCTAAATGAACACTGACATAACAAGATTGAATAGGTGTTTTGTTGTGATGACTGATCTGTAGTGTAACCAGAGGATAATTAGGTTAGGGTGGCTAGGTGACAGTTCAGTTAATTGTGGCCAAGCTGAATGTGAAAGCAGAGTGTTAAGGGTAAAGTATTGTCCCATACCTGTGCAGATAGTATTGTATGGATGGGTACAGTGGAAGTGGTGGGGGTTTTGTTGTGTGTGAGCACTATCTGGTTGGGGGGTTCAGTTCAATGAATGAGGCCTACTCAAAAGCAGAACTCCTAACTTCAGTTAGCGAGTCTTCAAAAGATCATACAGACAGCTCATCCCAGTATGACTAATAATATAACTGACTGAAGTGGATAATAAGAAAATCACCCCATTAACAATTAATGCAACTACTGACAGTGTACTAAGTACACTGCTCAGCAGATTACTGCATACTAAGATGGTCACTCCTTCATAACAAAAAGGTAGACACACCTGGGGCGGTGTGGCTGCCAAGCTATTTGAAGTTAGATGTAACATATTGATCTGTAAAGCAGCATGACGTCTATGTTCATGCCATATTTAGTGCACTTTTTGTTATAAAAATGAACTGGAAGGTAAATTCAAAAAGCACATGTGGGATAAAAAAAAAACAAGTATCTCATGAGTGCACAACATACATTGTATGTAATCTACAAAAAAGATTCAGTGGGGGAATGTCATACTGTCTTTTAACCACATACAATAAATAGTTCTAGTTTATTTCATGATAAATAGTTGAGAAGATATAACTGGTATTATTACATGGCTTCAGTATATCACTGTTTGCTTATATTCCATGCAATGACTAAAGATTTAAATATTAGCCGGTGGGTGAAGCTTTGACAATGCCAGCCACTCCTGCTGGCGAAACGTCAGAAAAATCATTAGATGAACGTCAGCCGAAGAACCCGAGACAGAAGCCAATAGGCAGTTTGTCATCAAGTGGCCACGAAAGCCTTAACAATTTTGTATTTAAATATTACATTCTTTGCTCATGTTTTCATATTTACTTTTACTGCTAAAAATGCATAGACAAATCCATGAAAAAGGAAACAATTACATCTCTTTCATAGGACAATATTACAAATGTACAGTTATATTAGTAGGACATTGCAAAAAGAAACACACAGAATTTGGATGAAAATAAAGAAGTCATTGTATGAGAGTCTGCCATAACAAGAAAGGAACAGTGATTTTTTTATGGGTGGTTCTGAGCAAATTACTTTGCTGGGAGCATCTGAATTCAATGCAATCACAGAGCTAGCTGCCGTTGTATGTACACAATGTCCTTATAACAGAAGACTATGTATAAAGTGAAGATAATGATGTGCTGCTGCCTAAGAATCCACCTTTACCCTGAGGTGAAATTTTAACAGTAGTTCATTTATTCACCTAAACACATTAAAGGCTCACAAAAAACTGACATGGAGGAACAAGCCAAAGATAATCTTAGCTTAGTTCAAAGATGGAAGCATCGATGTTGGTGTCGATTTCATCGGCGCCACATAGGCCCCCCCCCCCTCCCAGTATGGAGTACTCTTGAGAGGCCAGGGGGGGGGGGTGACTATGGCGTCAGCAGGAGTGGTCCGCTGGAGCCGGACCACGGTCAGCTCGACAGCATCATCGGGGAGCTGTGTGGGTAGATGTCGTGAAGGAAGGTTTGGCCACTGAACCTGGAAGTTATTGTAGCAAGCCAGGTGTCATACTGGGCGTGCTGGTCGTGCGGCGACAGGTAGGCTGGCGGTTTGCGGGTGGAACGGAGCGGCGACGATGATGTCTACGGTGGGCGTGGTGAACACACGAAGTATGTCCAGGTCGATATCGGGCGGGAGAGAAACACATTTCACCAGGTGGCAGGGAATGGCGGAGGTTGTGACATGAGCACTGGATGAAGAGAAACACACGACTAACAGTGTATAATTGCACAGTATTATTAAGATGTCATTGATTATGTCTTGGGGGGGACAGGCACAAACACCTTGAGCGAGGGCACGTTCAAGATGAGGGGGGCGTGAGAGACCTTGACAGGGTGAGGCAGGCGACGGTGGAGAGGTCGAAGGGCCCGGCGGTGAGGGTGTGATCATAGGTAAGCTCGACGTGGGGAGCATGTGCTCACTCGACGCAGTGCGTGAGACCGGAGTAGAGGGCGAGGTCGAAGGAGAAGTGACTGGGTGTGTAAGTTCAGCATGGAGGGAGTGGTTGGAGCATCGTGAGCCATGACAGTGAGTGGCACGGTCATGGCTTGAAGGGGGGTAGAAGAAGGCTCAACATGAGCAGGCTTAAGTTTGTTGAGAGAGACTGTAACAGCTGAATCTTTCATCTGGATGTCATAGGTGTCGGCTGAGGGCCGGAGAACTCGGTATGGGTCGGTATATGGAGGTTGGAGGGGATCATGGACAGTGTCATCTCGGAGCATGATGTACTCGCAATTGTCCAGAGATTTCGGGACGTGAACCTTAGGGTGCGAGTGGCTCGTAGGCAGAGGGATGTGGAGATTGATGAAGTGGCGTCTGATGCGGTCGATGAAGGAAGGTAAGTCAGACTGAGGGAGAGAACTGGAAGGGCTCAGAAGTTCGCCAGGGAGATTAACGTTCTGGCTGTATACGAACTCTGCTATTGTGCCTTTCAGATCTTCCTTATAGATCGCACGAACACGGAGTAGCACAAGGGAACGGCCTCCGTACATAGAGAGTTGTGACATCGAAGAGCTGCCTTGAAAGTGCGGTGCCAGCGGTCAACTAGCCCGTTACTTTTCGGGTGATATGCTGTGGTATGGATGCCCTGGATGCCACAAATGTTACAAATCTTGTTGAACAGGGCCGACTCAAATTGTCTGACCTGGTCAGTCGTGATGATAGCTGGACATCCAAAACGTGATACCAATGGCTCGACGAAAGCTTGAGCAATAGTTTCAGCCGTAATATTGGGGAGGGGGACAGCCTCAACTCCAGCGAGTTGTTCGGTCGATATACGAGAGAACATAACGAAAGCCATTAGAGGGGGGGAATAGGGCCGACAATGTCAATGTGAATATGCTGGAAACTCCCAGGAGGGATCGAAAAGGCGCTGAGGGATGGTGAAGTGTGCTTGTGTACTTTGGAGCGTTGGCACGCGATGCAGGAGTGTGCCCATTGCTGGTGGTCTTTGTAGACATTTCTCCACACAAAGCGCTCTGCTATGAGGCGGGCAAACGCACAAACACTGGGGTGGGCTGAATTATGCAATGCATTGAAGACAGCACAACGGAGCGTGGTTTGGATGAGGGGGCAATTTATCTTAGTTGGTCTCAATGCCTGCTGCCGCAAGAGTGTTCATAACAGTTTGCACATGTCGTCGAATGTTGTCCTCGACAGAGGAGCTGAACACAAGAAAGTCATCAACATATGCAAAGCATAATTTTAGGTCGAATAGCACTTTGTTGATGAAGTGTTGCCAGGTGTGGGTTGCGTTTTTCAGACCAAAGGGCATGAATCGGAACTGAAATAACCTGATCAGGGTGGTGATTGCTGTCTTCTCGATGCTTTCAGGTGCCATGGGGATCTGGTGGTAGGCCCGTTTGCAATCAATTACAGAGAACGTGCTCGCACCTGCGAGGGAACTAGGAAAGTCGGCAATGTTGGGTATGGGGTAGGTGTCCATAATTCTCCATGTATTTAGTCAATAGTAGTCTCTGCACATGTACCAGGACTCGTCTTTCTTGGGTGTCATATGTACGGGCGTAGACCAGCTCCTGGCAGAGGGTTCAATGACGCCGGAGCTTAGTAGTTCAGAAATCTGATTTTTAAGGTCAGAGAGGCGCTCAGGACAAAGTCGACTTGGTTTACTGGTGATCGGCGGACCTGGCGTGAGGCGAAGCTTGTGAACCTTGACCCTGTTGATGACGGAAATGTCACTGGCAGTGCGGGAGGCGGTTTTTTTTACAATGTGTGGCAGGCAGGGCAGGCGAGGCGTGTTCATGGTGTTCGGAGCCACTCGACGCATCCCACGGGAGCCAAGGCGGCGAAGTGTCCCAGGAGTCAACACGACAAGATTGCCGCCGGCCCAAAGCAGTGGCACTGTGGACAGGTTAGCTCGGTGGAGCTCGTGAGCCGTTATTGAGTCCATTGTCTCAGGGCGTGGACGAAACGCTAGGCGCGAGTGCACTGTTTGTGTTGTCAGTGGTGGTCACACGGCGGCGCGCAGGAGCCGAAGTTACATAGTTTGAGGTGCTGCGCTTGTTGCACATGCGCACTTGTGTCTGGCCGAGTGTCAAATGCTGTCGTGTTAAGAGGGTGTGGCCCTGCGGAGCTGTCAGTACATGTTATGACAGTCTTGATAGAACAGTTGCGAGGGGTAGCGGGAGGTAAACACATGGAGGCTCGATTGCTGGGACTACAAGCAGATTCGGTGCACTTACTGACCTTGCTTTGTCCTTGCTGTAGTGTCTGTAATTCCTTTGCGGCATCGGAGAGCTGGAGCTGAGTTTCATGGAGCCGGAGGGAGAGCTCGAAGTTTTCCTTGTGTAAGCGAGCGAGGTTTTCAAGCTCAACAAGGCACTTGTGCAATTGGTTCTTGTAACGTCATTGACAGAGACGAGCATATGCGGATGAGATGAGCCCGGATCGATGTGTTACGGGGGGGTTTGCTGCACGGAGCACAGGGGAATTGAGTCTTGGACGGGTGATGAAACACGGTGTTTCACACTATGTCTGGTGAAAGTTTATGGTGTTGCAAGAAGCCAATGCCTATTATAGGTTCGTCAATTTTGCACACTCGTGTTTGCAGTTTGTGGAGAGTGAGACGATGTGGGAAGTTGAACCCGAGCATTGTAGTTTAGTTGAATTCACGGCCTGTAGTGGAGTATGATGAGGGCAGATGTGCGACGACGCTAAGGATGTAGGCAGCAGCGAAACATCGGGGCCTGTGTCCACTAGGAAAAGGTATCCCGACAAAATGTCTTTAATGTAAAGTCGTGGGCAATTATCCAGTCATTTCCAGACAGAATGGAGCACTGGAGGTGCCTGTCATGTTGCGCGCAGGAGGCGGCACCCGGACCTACCTGCGATTGGTGTTTGGGAAGTAGCAGGATGGTCTGCAGTTCCATGCCGCCTCACCAAACCTTGTGTGGGAGTAACAGTATGGGTAGTGCGGTTGCATTTCCTGTGGAATGTTCGTTGCTAGTGGCGGTGGTCGAGGTTCGGTGGCCGCATAACGCTCGGTTGCTGGAGGGGTGTGACCGTGGGTGGAGCCGGTGACGTCCCAGTAGCTTGTTTACTGCTTCCCGGAGAGAGCAGAATGGTCGGCACACTGCGGCCACGGCCGCGTCCGGCTGCAGGACGATGAGCCTGAACCTGAGACTTGTCAGGTAGGCAGTGGCTGGCGAAATAGAGCAGCACTGCATCAGTAGCTTGTCAGCAATTGTCATTCTTTGCTCGACAGGTTCGGGAGACTTATGGGCCAGAGCAAAGCGGATGTGAGGATATAGTTTATCTGACCAGATGGCAAAGAGAGCTGTGTCAGAGAGTAGATCGGCACTGACCAGGGCACATAGCCGTCTCCAGAGCTGGGAAGGTTTGTTGTTGCCTAGTTGCTCGATGTGGGGCACTTGCCGTATTGCTGTCTCAGTTGAGTGTGCAAGCCGACGTAGTACTGTCTTTTTGGCTAGAGTGTACCAGATAGATGAGTCCCGGGCGTTGACCAGGTCAGCAGTCAAGTTCTCCTGGTCGTGCAGGTGGGTGATAAGGCACAGAAACCTAGTTGACTTGTCAAGTTTGTAATGGTCAAACACTTTGTCCACAATTTTGAACCAGGTTGTAGCTCTGTCGGGATTAAACGGCGGCAGCGACGGTAAGCATTGTAGAATGTTCGGAAGAAAAGTTTGAGTTGAGTGCATCAGGGCACTGCCTGAAACGAGCTGTTGTTGCTGTAGTATTCCAGGAGAGTGTGTCTCCAGGGTATGTGGCAACGACAGTTGTTCGGGTGGCAGCATGAAGGTGACACATGGTTGAGCGCGATCAGTCTCGACGCGGAAGGCCGACGCGGGTGAGACACCGTAATGTGTCGATTGCTGTTGTGGAAGCTCAACACGTTGCGGGTGTGTTCGGATTGACGCGTCGCAGAAGATCAACTCAGATGAGGCACCGAGATGTGCCGAGAACGTTAGTGGAAGCTCGACTGGAGCCGACGCGGGGGCGACATGTGAGAAAAGGTTTAAAGCTTGAGAATGCATGTTAGTCCACGGAAAGCTCGACGTATGATCAGAGCCGGAGCCACCTGTGTTGCAGGGAGGACAGAATGTGTGAATGTTCACTGTTCATAGTCACTCCACTCAAAACGGTGTGCGGAAAAGGTGAATGTCATGGCACAAAACACTGAAGTGTAGCAGTGGGACGGAGGTGGAGGTCAGGCACAGATAACAAGTTATTGTTCCTGTTGCAGGCCCAGGTAGCAAAGTAGGATGGCATGTGCTGATGCTGAACCGAGGCAGGCGTGGGCATTGTCGGATGCTGAGGAGGTTGACCTGTGAACAAAGCAGTTCTGGCCACGTGGCAGGTATCTGTGTTGTACTGCACGGATTGAGACGTGGCAAATCGTTGTCCTGGCAGTGGTAGGTTGTCCAACGAAGCATTTGCAGAAATCTGCATTGGTCCCGCACTGCACGGAGATCCATAAGAGGTAACTGCACAGTCGATGAGGGAGGGCACATGTGGTAGGAACAAAGGCATTTGATACCCGGAGTCATGCACACTCCTAACCTCACTTATTGTTGCAGGCTCGAAAACGTCCGGCGAAATCGGCATAATCCTTGAGTGAGAGGCATCGTGTTGCAGTCTTGGTAGGTGTACATCGCCCACAACACGATACATGTTGATCACAAAATGCTGCGTTAGGCGCTGGGCCGATGTCATTGTTTGAATGCTGTGTCGATGTAATACATACGAAAATAACCGACACGGAAATCGCGGACACAGTAAAACAGCGAAAATGGAAGACGTTACAACTCGGGGTTACCGGTGAGGTGAAAGTTTTGATTGGTTACACAAAACAACAACATTTCAACAGTAGTTCATTTATTCACCTAAACACATCAAAGGCTCACAAAGAACTGACGCGGCGGAACAGGCCAAAGATAATCTTAGCTTAGTTCAAAGATGGATGCATTGAGGTTGGTTTTGATTTCATCGGCACCACAACACCTTTGTGGTGATGACTCATGATTACTCTTATATATAAATGTCTGGTCATTAAAAAATAAAATTGGTATTCTTAATATTCTGTTAGGTATAACAAGAGGACTATATTATGTGTTAATAAACACTGGCTCAGTGAAGATAAGCTACAACTGTACATATCATGGGGGTGGTCCTGGCATACTGAGGCATATCGAGCTGGCACACACCACCTTCTCTAATTACACCCCAACTACCTCCAATAAATTTTTCTCTCTTTTCTGTCTCTGAGGGTCTTTTGGTTCTGATTTTCAGAATACACAGAAAGATAGTTCCCTTATCATTTAGCTACAAAATAGCAGGTCAGCAACTGGAAGCAGTTAATTCCATAAATTATCTGGGAGTACGCATTAGGAGTGGTTTAAATTGGAATGCTCATATAAAGTTGATCGTCGGTAAAGCAGATGCCAGACTGAGATTCATTGGAAGAATCCTAAGGAAATGCAACCCGAAAACAAAGGAAGTAGGTTACAGTGTGCTTGTTCACCCACTGCTTGAATACTGCTCAGCAGTGTGGGATCCGTACCAGATAGGGTTGATAGAAGAGATAGAGAAGATCCAACGGAGAGCAGCGAGCTTCATTACAGGATCATTTAGTAATTGGGAAAGCGTTATGGAGATGATAGATAAATTCCAGTGGAACACTCTGCAGGAGAGACGCTCAGTAGCTAGGTACGGGCTTTGGTTAAATTTTCGAGAACATACCTTCTCCGAAGAGTCAAGCAGTATATCTCGTGAAGAGACCATGAGGATAAAACCAGAGAGATTAGAGCCCACACAGAAGTATACCGACAATCCTTTCCATGAACAATACAAGACTGGAATAGAAGGGAGAACCGGTAGAGGACTCAGGGTACCCTCCGCCACACACCGTCAGGTGACTTGCGGAGTATGGATGTAGATGTAGAATATTTGTATGTGATGCAGGCATAAATCTGCCCATTTATTATTTAGTTCAGGTTTCATTGGTACAGTTGTTGTCTCAGTATCCGACCACAAAAATACAATTAGTTCTCTTTAAAACCATGTTAATTAAAAGTTATATCTGATTAAAAATTTACTATAGTAAATAGCAGTGAAAATATTATGAGCTAGTAAACAGATTTGGTAAGGATGACACCACTCACTGTAAAGACCAGCATTCCTACTTTTCATTAACATAGTTAAAATTTTATGGAAAAAATTAACTTACAAGATAATTATCATTAAAGTTCAGATGTAGACACATTTTACATTGCAAATTTTGACTCTGTGCTTATTAGATTTCATCTCTGAGTGCTGTACTTCTGTTACTCCAATTTTTATGCACATGGTGGCTTACTTCATTAACTGATTGAGCCATTAGTTATGAAAATTGTGTAATCTCCCATGATGTTCAGTATTGCACTTGTACCCATAAACAGATTAGTGCCAATGCAGATGTGTAAAATGATTCCGTATACTATTGTAAAGTCCTAGATCACTACACTTTTTACTAACCAAATTATTATTAGTAATTATAGTCTATCCTGAGTAATATTTTTTTCCGTATGACATTAAGAAATTGCTCATGATCCAACAATGGGACCTTGAAGACAATATATGAAAAAGTGAAACCAAAATTGTGGTGGTGTGTACATTTTTGAGCAAACACCATCCTGAACTCATTAAGATTTTCCACTTTATGACTTCAGAATGATGTGCTACTGAAGAGGCATCATAGAAGAGACTACATAAATCAGGTTGTTGGGCTTACAGTATTTGTGCAATACAGTGTCCTTAGTATGGATGATACAAGCCTAAAAAATGCAATGGAAGCAGCTGCACTGTTATAGACCATGTTAAAAATCATAACTATAATTTTTACTATATCCCAGACACTAATATTGAAGCAGTCCTTGGAGAAAATTAACTTATTTTTTGCAAAATGGTCTAAGGAAAGGATAAACCAATTGTCCCACGGGGCCTATCCTGTAATAGATACAAAACCTGACCCATACTACAACACGCTCCAGTCCTGTCCCTGGCATCTCCCATCCCATGAATGGCAGGGGCAAATGTGAAAGCAGACATGTCATCTACCAAGTTATCTGAAACCACTTTCTGTCATACTACATGGTCATGACCGCTGCCAAGTTGTGTGTCCACATGGATGGGCAGTGCCAAGAGACAGCTGGATCACCCATTTGCTGAGCATGCCACCCAACACGATATGCTTGAGTTCAATGACTGCTTCACTGACTGAATTCTTTTCGCCCACACCACCACCCTGATCTCAACTTTCCCTGCTCCCACTGCAGCCCTACACAACCTTCTACCCCACTGGCACACTGGCAGAATCCTTTTCCCTTCTCTACTTTAATCCACTTCCCCCACAGCCCCAGCATAGCCTGCAGATGCTGCAACTAGCAGCTCATTATCCTGTCTCTACTATGTCCCAGTATGCTCCCACTCTCTCTCTCTTTCTTGCCTGCTCAGTTTCCTTTTTCCATTTTTTAGATTTGCCAATGACCCTAAGATATTGTTGTTCACATTTCACAAGTGGGATTTCAAAATGTTTACACAAACAATTTTTGTCAGTGCTACACGAGTACATAAAATGCACATAATTTGATTTTCATTGTAAGTGTCAATCACTCATAGTGATATCTGAAACTGAGATCATGATTTAATGTATAGTTTACTGCGATAAGTGTGCAACTGGTGCCACTTGCAGAGTTGTAAGATTCAGCTTTTGGATTCTGCTCTCTCAATTGTAGAATCACAGTTCTTTTGTTTTGGACTATGCCATACAGTACTGAGAAGTTCACAACCCATGTTGCTTATTCACTACTTGTATAAGTTTCAGTTACTGCTCTTAAAACATCTTGGCAGGCTGTTCTACCACTTGTGTTTATTCATAAATTTTTGTTTGTCTGAAGTAATGTTATTGTGATCAGGTATCTTATTACATATATTTCATTAATCTTAATGCTGCATGGAAAATAAAAAGTAACTTTGAAAGTAAATACCTTTTTTATGTTTTCTTGTATCATGCCCTGACATGAGGTCCTTCCTACACAAGATTATACCTACTTAACCCAGAGTACTTTTTTTTAGCTCTTTGTCTCAGGTACATATCACAAAATATTTATGCTGGATAGCACCTTCGTTGATGTAGATCTGATGCAAGCGTTACTGCTCTCATTGACAACTGCAGTGTTCTCTTACTGTATAGACCAACCCAAAGAAATACTATCATTAGAACATGCTACCATTTTGTCAAAAGGAAGGAATCATGTTTGATCCAAGAGCTATAATGCTTATCCCTGAATTAATTAAAATTTTGGTGATTAACACAAAGTGAATTCAATATTATTCATCTGTGAAAGATAATTTTAATCCAGAAAGTTACACAAATGCAGTGAAAGGTTTCATGTACTTTTTATTATTTAGTCTATTTAGCCTTCAGCAGGATAGTACTATTTAGCCAAGGTTTCCTGTACTTGGAATGTGTTTATGGATTCATTGCCTCAACAAACTCATTGCATTAGTATGTAAACTACTCCATAACTTCATTGTAAGATTTGCATTTTATCACTTTGTATAGGTATCTAGGCCCCATTTGTAATTTTAGTTTTCCTAAATTTGCCTGATGAACTTATAATTGACTTAAAAGTAACTCTTATAGGCATATCTTGTACATGAAGAATAGAAATCTTTACAAAATGGACTCATTCCTCATATGGTTTACTTCATGAAATAGAAACAAACACTTCAAGTGTCGATGAGTGCACTGTACAGTATAGCATTTAGTATTGCAGTTTTGGGCAACCTGTTTTTCCAGTTGGAAAGAAAGTTGCTTACAAAATGATTTTTTTAATGTGCACTCCTCTCACACTTAGTTGTATGGGTAGCCACATTTTATGTTTAGTACATCATTAGGAAGCTTTTCATCATCATTGGTGATTCTACAGTTGCCCATTGAAAAGCTAACCATACTATGTAACATTACTGACCTGGTTATATTGCTGGTATTCTTTCGTAATGCTAAACTTTTGAAGTCTCATTCTCTGAAATTGGTTGAAGATGTAGTCTAGTTCAGTGATGGACATGACATCATTGATTTAAACTGGAGATTACTTCACATTTATTAGTGCCAAAACACACAATGATGAAGATTAACTTCTGCTTCAACTATTTTTATAGTTCAAATAGACCAAGTCAGCTACTAAACTTGATGATCTCTGAACAGTGGCAGGTTCTATCCATGGCAAGTCATCATCCAGGTCTACAAAAAAGTAAATCTTCAGAAAATAGCATTTGAAAGAACTCAGTCACTGAAGCTTTACTAACACTTTAACAAAGAGAAGTTATGTGGATGACTACAGACAGATTTTCCAAACAAGTTCATTAAACAATTACACTGAGTGACTGTAACAGTAAGATCTGCTCATATTAGTGACTTTAACATTGAAATGTGTAATGGATGAGTGCACTCTATGGATTTTTACATTGAGATATTAAGATGAAAATAGCTAATCATCACTCTGTCGTGGAGAAGTTACTGTAACGGTTACTAGGACCTAAATTCCTATTGCTAAATAAAGAGAACAATTTAGAAATTAGTGGCAATGACATTATGGGGAAGCAACTAATAATTTGGTTTATCTATGTGATAGATTATTGGGAATAAAAAAAGTTGGGTGGATTATTTTATTCATATCATGCACACTGCCGTGGGAATTTACCAACCCTCTTGTAAATTTAACAGGATAGTAGTTGTCTCCATTTCTTAATTTTCAAATTACTCTGATAACCAAAGCTATTTTCTAGTTCGAAAAAATTACAGCAAGAAAATTATAACTACACCTATGATTTTATAATCACACTTAAAGGTCCAAATAATATTATTATTTGCTGGATTTTGAAACTTTAATTATGAATAACATTTTAGTTAATGACTTTTCACAAATAATAAAATGTTTACTGATAGAGTGAAATGAGGGCTTTCAAATAATTTATGTCATTCTGGAAACAAACAATTGTTAGCTCACAATATGTTCCTTAGCATATGGCTTCCGAATAAAGCAAATTACAGTTTTCTCCTAAAAGAACACATACAGTGTTGGCATTAGCAGAACTCAGTTAAACTGATACATAATGAATTTTACTGAAACATCACCTAAATAGGAATTTTGGTGCTTTATGTAAATGTGAAACATCTACTACCAGCAAAATATAAAAAAATAAAAAAAATAAAAATAAGAAAGTTATCTAAGGAGTAGATTTATAGCAAATGGAGTTACTCCAACTTGCTAAGTTTTAAGTTCCTCATCTGTACAATAGAAGTATGTGTTCTACTGTCCCTGCCTTAAAAAAAGTGAGTGTACAGTTCTCAAATCCAAAATGGTGCATGTCAATCAGTATTTATGAAGCTACTGTTTATTGCTTTAGCACTGCAGATAATCTAGTTGGATTATGAAAACCTACCAAATTTGGGATATCTTTAACCCGGCACACAACTGCAAGTTTCTGAGGGGAACATGGTATTTATAAAAATAAAATGCTGTAAAATAATAATAGAGCACTTGTGTACATAGTACACAGATCTACAAAAGCAAACTTAAGAGAGTGGTGTACAGGGACAGTCAAATTAATATGAAAAAGGTGGAAAAAAGTAAGTAAACTATTTATTAATACTGAAGTACTTTGCATAGTTGTTAACACATTTATTCCACTGTAATTGCCTTACAATGGTCAACACTTTTGTGGAAAGATGTTGCCAGGCACGCACCTCTTTATCTGAAGTGAAGGGACAGCCATGAATGTGTTTCCTCAGCACTTTATAAATATGGAAATCACATGGGGAGGGATTGGGGCTTTATGGAGAATATGTTTACCAGAAAAACTTCTACAACATACTCTGTACAGCCTTGGCAGACATTTTATTGGCAGGTTGCTTAAACTATGCTGCAGGGTTTTGTCTGGGAAGCCTTCACACAACCACCATGGAGTCCCAATCTCTCCTCATGTGATTTCCATATTTTTGGAGCCCTAAAGAAACATTCTTGCCCATTCATTTGGTTCACACAAAGAGGTGCACACATGGGTACAATCATGGTTTTGTAGAACACCACAAACATTTTTCCATGAAGCGATTGACCATCTTGTCTCACAGGGGCATAAATGTTTTCACAGCTATGGTGATTACTTTTGATATACTAAACAGTTAACTTACTTTTTTCCATCAGTCTTGTTTTCATGGAGCTTTCATCTTGTGTACTCCTTTTGAAGTTTTGCATCAGTGTAACCAAATATATTACAACAAAAAAGACAAATGTGACAGAGTTCAGATCCCATAAAGAGCCAATCAGAAAATATTTTGATTTCATTCATTACTTTCAAATTGCTTTTTTAATTCTGCTATGTTGACTCAATGATAACTCTATAATGCCAGGTCCATCATTAGGTTGGGATTTCTTAATTAACACATACATTTTTCCATGTGAGCAGTGCAAACCTTCCACTCTGCCCCAACCCACCTCCACCGCTTAAAAATTCATAAGACCAATTTTGTTTATCAGTTTCTTTGGGTGGCAGTGGCAGTGGCAGTGTGTAAACACAACTCAAACACACATACCTGACCATGGTCTCTGGCTGCCAAGGCCAGAATGTGAGCAGCAGTGCAAGATACTCCAGGTCTTGCCTTGGCAGCAAGAGACTGTGGCCACGTCTGTGCATGTTGCATTTGTGTGCTGTCTAAATCTAATGAAGACCTGTTTAGCAGAAAGCTCTGTTCGACAGTCTTTTTGTTGTGCCTATCTGCAAATCAGCAACTCCACTATATGGTGGGTAGCAACTATCCTTTTCATAATAATGTCAAACATAAATCTTCCTTTTTCATTGCTGTGAGAAGACAAAGCAATCCAAGTACAGTTACTAGCATCACTATTTTAAACCAAACAGCTGCTTTTGTTGTTATAACCAGTGCTCGATTTGTGATGGTATGCCATACTGATACCTCCAGTATGTATCAGTACTGGTACCTCTTCTTTTTTATAAATCAAGCACTGGTCATGACTGTTACTACTTCTACTTGTTTTATTTCTTCAAGATCATGTCACATCCAAAAGGTCAAACCAACTGAACATATCTAGAAGAAACTTTTGTAAATAAGTGTTCATTTTCATAGCCCATTATGTACTCCCACAGACATGAATCTGAAGTTACAAGCAGAGGAGAGGTGATGTGTGGAAAGAATCAGAGAAAAAGAACTGAACACATGCCAAATAAGAAGCTGTGTATCAAGTGGCCGAATGTGCTACAGTCGGCTCATTATACCTTATTCTAAACATATACATAGTGAATATTTGATGAGGCTCAAGCTGCAGTCCAACAGAAATTTTCATATGTCACTAATATACCTAATACAGCTGATGTCTAATAGTTCACAGTAAGCGAAAAAAAATTGAATAATTGAATATATTGTAACAAAACATTCAACATTCCATGCAGAATCAATCACAAAATATTTTAATTTCATACTTTTCACAGCTTTACTTTTGAAGAAATGTAAGAAACCCAGGCAAAAAATATTATCCTTGGACCTATAATCATTAGTGGATGGATCAATAAACTCTCCTCAAAAGTGTGTGCACCCCCCCCCCCTTTCCAAGACATACACACACATGATGTAGCATTATGCAATGATTGTGTAATTACTTTCTCTGGGTGGGGATGGGAGCAGGGATTGTGAAAAACACACATATAAAATGGGACAATACAACATATCTAAAAGACATAACTCCTTTTGCAATAAACAAATTTATTTTATGGCAGTTGTTTTTAACATGTCATGCCAAAAAAATCACATTCATTGCAACAGTAAATCCAACACAAGAGATAAAAGTGTCATCCACATCAATCAACATTTTATGGCAGTGGGTTTTCACAGTGGAATGTAAACCATTTCATTTTCTTAACATGTATCTATGATACTACTACAGACAGTGACATAACATTAATATATTACCAGGCACATTAATTTGGCACAGATGGTAAAATAAAAATGATGATCTTGGGTACTGGCTGTTGCCTATCCCTCGTAACCATCCCAGAAAATATAGGGTGGTGGCAGAGAACGTTTGGTTGTGCAATCCTGTAGTCACTCTGTTGTGGTACTGGATTTGCAATGTGCTTCTGAAAATAAATCAAAGATATATTGAATGAATTATTCAATTTTTTTATAGAACCTGGCAGTAATGGAAAGAACAAATGTAAGTAGAATAACATCACTACATGTCAAATTAGAAAAGAATTAAGTATGTACTGATAAGTAACATGCATTTTGTATGTAGAATACACCATTCTGTCGCCAATGAGGTGCAAATCAATCTCAAATGAAGTACGTAGGAGTAAAACCCCTACATTTGAGCACATATTAAGTTGTTAACTGGTGGAACATATAATCAGCTAATCTGATCATGTATTGCATTTACATTGCAACTGGACAGCTGAAGATAGTGATCCTACGGATTTACCGACAGTCATTATGTAGGTGCATGTTCAAGGCATTAAAAATTCTAATAACACCTTCACATTATATACATTTACTAATGTGGTTGACATAAATAAACCATCACAATTTCAAAAGAATAAAAATTTATTCTACTCATTCATCATATTCTGTACATCCCACCAAGAAGGTGAACAAAAATAGAAATTTCTTCTACTCTAACACCAAGAAGGTGGCAGAGTGAAGGAAAACATTAACAAAGGACAACCAAACATTCTTAAGCTGTACATTACATTAACAAGAAACTATCACAATACTGCGTATTGCTAGTTCTGTTTATGCCAGTTAAATGTATTCTAGTGAATTAGAAAGAAAGCTGCTGCTACTTCAGTTATATTAGGTAGCTGCAGGATGTCTTATAAGAAACTTAATATTTACTTCATTAATCAAGTATTGTTTCGAAGAAAACAGTAACCTAAATATGTAATTACATAGGACAGTTTACAACACACTATCTGCTGTCCATCTAAAGAAGGAATCAAATCCTTGCACTAAGATAATCAGTGGAAGGAGTCTTTAATGAGATATGTTTTAAATTTTCCTTTGAATTTGCTGAGATAACTTATTACTTGTTGTATTTGAGATGGGAGCTTCTCAATTATCTTCATACCATAGTGCATAACTTTGTTAAATCCTAGTTAAGGATGCAAAGTTTACACAAAAGTTATATTTCTGTCTTTTATTGATAGTGCAGATCAAATTTCAGCTTGAACTGATTTTTTTCACAACCACACTATGCCTTGATTAGAGTAACTCTGTGATTGTGGCAGTGGCTAAGAGTCAGCCAATTGCTGTTCTTTCTTGACACTGATGTGCCCACTATAATGACTAATTTTTTAGGCACCACAGAGCCTTCTCAGCTGCAGTACGATGCACAGGAAGGTGAGAGCCAACTTATGCCCTATCCAACGTCCCCACTGATGTACTTCCCACTGCTGCTGACAATGACAACAATGAAAGTAATCTGAATGTAGGTTTTGCTCTATTTGCACTGCATGTGTTGCTCTTGCTCATTCTATGTATGTAGAATGTGAATATAATGAATGACCCTGCGCCACCATAGCTGTTTGTCAACCAAGAGGTTATTTTAATCAAAATTTAGGAGAAAACATGACAATTGTGTATCACTAAGTCTGCCAAAGGTTCACAAAAGCATTCAACAATAGCCACAAAAGTTTTGAAAAAGAAGAACTTTCCATAAATTACTGTCAGCCACCTTTTGTATTATTTTTCAATCTTTATTTACCAAGACCAGTTCTGAATCACTATCATCAGATGATACATATTTATTGCATGTTTGCAGCTTTGTTGGATTTGTGCAGCTGTGGCCAGGTGTGAATTGCACATACTTCTAACCACATTCATTGCGTATATGTTTCGTTCTCTTTCCATAACTACATGAGTCACAAGAATGCTGCAAGTATGTACCATCTGATGATAAATCACTTGTTAATTTAAAACCAGTCATGGTAAATAGAAACTGAAGAATACAACCAAAGACAACTGGCTTCTGTAAACCTTTACAAAAATTTAAATCTGAACTGAAACTGCTTATTCTGGAAACTTCTGCTCTAAAGGTGGATATTTTACAAAAACCTTGTGGTATAAAAAGACTACACAGAGACCAATATGTTCATTATCATCACTTTTCAGCCAATAAGCTAGCTGGTAATCTGTAAATAGCTAGTATGTAGCCATGAACAAAGACACAGAGTGTAAATCCAAAGTAATATACACCATTCTGATAGAAACAGATCAATGGTCATTGGAACACAGCATTATTTTTAACTAATCAAAACACAGACAAAATATATCCGAAGAACAAAATCAGTTTATATAAAGTGATCCACTTCTCAATTATAAAACGTAAATTGATGTAAAGTCATGACTCCACCTGCCTGTTTTGACCAGTAATGCCATCAACATGGCGTACACTATTTCACACACAATATGGTGACCACTACATCACTCATTACACCTGCAAACAAACATAAATAGCATGTGAAGTATTTAACTCCAGCAATAGAATGAAACTAACAGGACAACCAAATGAAGAGGACAAACTAAATTAACGACAGTAAGAATAATGACATAACTGCAAAACAAACATTAACCCAAAAATAAAGCACACGAAATCCTCAAAACAAAAAATTTACAAAAATGAAAACTATTGGTGTTGTGAATTTCACATGACCTATATATCCCAATTGAAGACCTCAATACCAGTAACTGATGTGTTGGCAGAAGAGCCAACACCGTGTTGCTAGAGGAGGCCAAAATGCACGCGTTTAAGCTCACGCAGACTGGCGTGAGGTCTGGAACAAGGTAACGTAATTATAGTAGCCAAAAATAGTACATAGCTTCTGGAATACTTAACTTTAATCCATAATTGGAGAACATCGCTCTTGATGATACATAATTACAATCTCAATATAAACTGGTAATGGCGCCTTGCTAGGTCGTAGTAAATGACGTAGCTGAAGGCTATGCTAACTATCGTCTCGGCAACTGAGAGCGTATTTGTCAATGATGCATCTCTGGCAAAGTCTGCTGTACAACAGGGCAAGTGCTAGGAAGTCTCTCTAGACCTGCCGTGTGGCGGTGCTCGGTCTGCAATCACTGACAGTGGCGACACGCGGGTCCGACGTATACTAGCGGACCGTGGCCGATTTAAAGGCTACCACGTAGCAAGTGTGGTGTCTGGCGGTGACACCACATTCCTCCCCCGCAAATCGGCGGACGGTTGTGTTATAAGGCGTCCGCCCGCCGTGGGGAGGATCCCATGTTGACGTATGCGACGAGGTGGGGAGCCTAATAACAGGCGAGGCTGTGCCACCCGCACCCTGCCATTCGGTCCGAGGGGAGCTAGGAAACGCCTGAAAACCTAGTCCAGGGTGCACGCCAACATGCGGTGTATGCGCCCGTAGAGAGACAGGAGGGGCCAAAGAGTCGACCTCCATCGGGGCTGGGCACCTGACGGGCGAAGACGCCATGTGGTCCGGAGCGGGCAAGAGTTCCTTGTCGGAGGACAGCTGGTCACGGGAAGCGATCGGCGGCGCGTGACCCAGGGAGGCACCCGGCGGTTGCATCGACGCGTCCAGTGCGGGCGTCGCCGGCGGGAGAACAGGCGGCGGCGGCGCGTCGCCATGGGGCAAAATGGAAGGCAGCGTCAATAACACCTGGGGATAGGCGAGCCAGTAGATGGGTCCTCAGGGCGCTGACCGGATGGCACCGTCGCTGAAAGCAGACGGGGAGCGGCAGATCCCATGCGACGACAGAGGCACAGCTGATTGAGATGCCGACGCACCTCACCAGAGGCCCCCAAAACCAGATACATAGCGCGGCCGAGGCAGCGAAGAATGCGCCCTGGGAGCCAACGCCGTGAACCTCGATAGTTGCGATAGTATACAACGTCGCCTGGACCAAAAGCAGGCGTCTGCCGCTGCACAGGAACCTGCTGCGGCGGATGTAGCAAAGACATCAATGTTCGATGAGGACGACCGTGGAGCAACTCAGCCGGCGAGCGACCATCTCGGGGCTGAGAGCGATACGAGGACAAAAAGAGCAATAACGCGTCCTCCCGAGAATACGACTCTTTCAACTTTAACATCTGTGACTTGAAAGTCCGGACCAAGCGTTCAGCAGCACCGTTTGACTGAGGCGCAAATAGCGCAGATGTCAGATGTTGAATACCATTGGCCTTGCAGAATGACTGAAATTCTGCGGACATGAATTGTGGTCCATTGTCGGAAACAATAGTCTGTGGAAGACCTTCAATGCAAAAGATAGCGGATAACGCTTGGATGGTGGCAGATGACGTCGTGGAAGACATCCGGACAACAAAAGGAAAATTACTGAATGAATCGACCACAACCAACCATCGAGCATTCCAGAATGGACCAGCAAAATCGATGTGTAAGCGTTGCCAAGGGGAAGTGGCTTTCTGCCATGCAAAGAATTTCCGCGGTGGGGCGGATTGTTGGTCGGCACATGCCATGCAAGAAGAGCACATATTCGTAATCGCAGCATCGATTTCGAACCAAGTACAGTGCTGACCGTCAAGTTGTTTTGTTCGCACTATACCCCAATGTCCTTGGTGAATAAGCCGTAAGACAGAGGACTGTAATGAACGTGGGACCACGACCCTGGACTGATCATTATCAGAACGCAACAGCAAAACACCACGTCAAACAAAAAGTCTCTCCTTGTGAGCAAAAAATCGGCGAACCAACGGATCCTCGATCAGTGACTGTGACAAGGGCCATTGACTAGCAACAAAACGCAAAACGGTAGCAAGGACAGGGTCAGCAGCTGTGGCCGTAGCTACACGACGAAAATCAATCGGAAACGATTCGACCACGTCATCGGTTTCCGCATCAATGAACATGCAAGCAAGTTCGGAAGAATCGAATGCTCTATCCTCAGCAACAGGGAAACGGGACAACGCATTGGCGTTTCCGTGCTTAGCACTGGACCGATTCAAGATATCGTAGCGGTACTGCAAGAGGAAAATAGACCAGCGAATGAATCTCTGCGCTGTACATGGAGGTACAGGCTTGTTCGGATGAAAAAGCGATGTCAAAGGTTTGTGGTCTGTGATGATGGTAAAGTGACGACCATACAAGAAATCATGAAACTTAGTAACACGAAATACGAGAGCCAAAGCTTCTTTCTCGATCTGTGAATAATTACTTTGCGCAGACGAGAGCAATTTGGATGCAAAGGCAATAGGGCGATCGTGCGAACCATCTTTGTGCGCAAGCACAGCACCGATCCCGAAATCCGATGCATCCACCATCAACAAAAGGGGTTTCTGGGGATCAAATGGCGTAAGGCAAGTAGTGGAAAGCAACGCCGATTTCAACTGGCGAAAGGCGCGTTCGCATTCCGTCGTCCAGACGAACGGAACACCTTTACGGCGTAAGCGATGAAGCGGAGCTGAAATGGAAGAGGCATGGCGCATATATTTATGGTAGTAATTCATTTTTCCCAGCACACTCTGTAACTGCTTCAAATTCTGCAGCGAAGGCAAGTCTTGTATGGCACGGAGGTGCTCTGGACTGGGATGTATGCCTTGGGCATTGATTACATGTCCCAGATAGGGTAAGTCACTAGCAAAAAACACACATTTGTCCTTCCGCAAGCGAAGACCATTTTGTCGCAAGACCTGAAATAATGTTCTGAGATTGGCTAAATGTTCTTCTTCCGTCTTTCCGGAGATCACAATATCGTCCAGATAGTTTGCTGCAGTAGGGACCGAGGCACAAACAGTTTGCAGATATTGCTGAAACAATGCAGGGGCGGATGCACACCCGAATGGCAGTCTTTTGAATCGATACAAACCAAGATGTGAGTTAACCACCAAAACGCGCTGGGATTCTTCGTCCACCGGTATTTGCAAGTACGCATCTGCGAGGTCCAACTTCGAAAAATATTCACCCGGGCACAGTTTGTCAAAAAGATCTTCCGGGCGGGGTAAAGGATAAGTTGCAATCACTAATTGTGGATTCACTGTAGCTTTGAAGTCCACACAAAGTCTCAATTTTCCGGAAGGTTTTGGCAAAATTACTAAGGGTGAGGCCCAGAGAGCAGCCTGCACACGTTCAATTACACCCTGTGATTCCAAATCGTTTAATGTTCTTGCGACCTCATCACGCAATGCGTGGGGAACATTGTGCGCTCTGAAAAATTTTGGTTGCGCGTTTACTTTCAGTTCCAAATGTGCTTTATAGTTCTTAGTGCAGCCAAGGCCCGGTGCAAAAATGTCTGCAAATTCTTCACATAGACGAGAAACACTGTCTGAAGGCACAGTCTGGTTCACCGATAGGACCTGATTTACTATAGACAAGTTAAACAACTGAAATAAATCTAAACCAAACAAGTTCACTGCAGAAGAAGAACGAAGTACGTAAAATGACACAAGTTTTGTTTGTCCCTTGTATGTTGCAAGAAGGCTGCACTGTCCTAACATAGGGATAGCTTGTCCTGAATAACTATTTAACTTAACATTTGCGGCACGCAATGGAGGTGTGTCCAGCTGTTTGTACGTGTCTTTATTGATCAGTGAAACTGCAGCTCCGGTATCGAGCTGGAATGGGATCACATTGCCATTAATGACCAAATCTACAAAAAGTTTATTGTCCTGCTGACGACAAGAGCGACTGTCTCGTGCAACGTGAACTGACACTGGTACAGAATCACTTGCGACTTGACGGGATTTCTGTCGACGTCGACACACACTATTTGAGGGACGAACACAGTCACTGTTAGAGAGAGTGGCACTGGGTGGAGTGGAATGAACTACATGAATGTCCATGGGCGAAGGTTCACGAGCCTGAGTATTCTTGGTTCGATTCCGGCGCGAAGCAAAGGGCCTGGAATGGTTGTGAGTGTCCGTTCTGAGCTTTTTCTGGCAAACACTCTGAACATGGCCTTTTTTATTACAGAAAAAGCAATTAGCTTGGCGTGACGGGCAATTCTCACGCGAATGTCTAGTAGCACACCCCGGACATGATTTTAGCACTGCATTTGCTTGCTTGCGTGGCACACGTAGCGGAGAGCTTGGCGGCAGCTGCGCGGACGGGCGTGAGGGCTGTTTACCGCTCCGTGCAGCGCGCCCGGCGGGCCGGTTAATGTGACACATGGCTGGCGAAGTTTCAAATGATTCCTGAGCAAAGTCAAGTGTGTCTTGCCTATCCCATGTCCATCACTTGTTGAAGGGAGGGATTGACTAGTTTCAAAATCTGTTCCCTTATATGAACATCAGAAACGTTCTGTGCAATTGCATCACGTACCATAGTATCTGAATAAGGGAGTCCACAGTCACACTCAAAAGCACAATCCCTAGTAAGGCCTTGCAAAGTGGCAACCCACTCCCGATTAGTTCGTATACCGTATTGCAACGACATTGACTGATTCTTTGAAATATGCATCTAATGCCGACAAAATTTCTTCGTAGGACAGAGTTGCTACATCGCATCGGGTAAACAATTTCACTATCACATGGTAGGTGGACACTCCTACACAAGAAAGCAAAAAAGGCTGCCGCTCAATACCTTGAATTCTGTAGGCGGCGAGATGGAATCCAAATTGGCGTGACCACTCCGTCCAGCTTTCCAGTGCCGCATCAAAAGGACGGAAAGGTGGTGCAACTGTGAGTTGTGGCTGCGGTAGCGGTGGAGCGGCGGCTGCCGCATCGTTTTGCATTGCACGTTGACCCTGGACGAGCTGTCCAAGGGCATCCAATAAGGCCTGCATCTGCTGATTCTGCAAGCGATAAAATTCGGACAGTACATCTGGAGATTGTGGCGAAGCCATGACACAAGTAATTTAAGCAAGCATAAAGAAGAAGACCGTTTTTACACTCGTCGCCATATGATGTGTTGGCAGAAGAGCCAACACTGTGTTGCTAGAGGAGGCCAAAATGCACGCGTTTAAGCTCACACAAACTGGCGTGAGGTCTGGAACAAGGTAACGTAATTATAGTAGCCAAAAATAGTACATAGCTTCTGGAATACTTAACTTTAGACCATAATTGGAGAACATCGCTCTTGATGATACATAATTACAATCTCAATATAAACTGGTAATGGCGCCTTGCTAGGTCGTAGCAAATGACGTATCTGAAGGCTATGCTAACTATCGTCTCGGCAAATGAGAGCGTATTTGTCATTGATCCATCTCTGGCAAAGTCTGCTGTACAACTGGGCGAGTGCTAGGAAGTCTCTCTAGACCTGCCGTGTGGCGGCGCTCGGTCTGCAATCACTGACAGTGGCGACACGCGGGTCCGACGTATACTAGCGGACCGCGGCCGATTTAAAGGCTACCACCCAGCAAGTGTGGTGTCTGGCGGTGACACCATAGTAACCCATACAGAACTCAAAAACTCAACACAACTTTCACTTGAACTACACAGCTCCAACCAACCACTCTAAAACATGATGTTGCAAATTTCACTTCACCCACAAAGCTCAAGCAAAGCCCTATATACAACACTTTCACTTACTCTATCTAAACCAAAGTTCTCAGTACAACAAACCAAATTATGCTCACATGACTAATATCAGAAATGTATCTTAAACAATGATGGTGTAACCGTACCCGTGGTACGTACCAATAACAATCCAACAATTACAGAACACTAACAAGGAAATCCCGAAAATTCATGAAAACTTTCACCACCACCAATTTCGATATACACAAACAACTTCGCCCAATGCAACAAGCAATGAGCTACTCATAAATAGAGCTATGCATAAATATCTGTATCTTCTTCACAACAGAAGAAAAAAGAAAACCATTAAATCTCCGACCACTAGAAACACACAGCACTAATATTTACAAACATAAAAATGAATCAATCAGCTAAAATATGCAAATTCAAAGTAACTCACCAGAAAGCCAGCACAAATTCCTTCAGCACCAACATGAAACGTTCAGTTCATCTCAAACTACTAACTAAAGAACATACAGCATAACAGAGAGCCACCAAATACTACAATACACAATCTACAAACACAAAGACTCAAAAACATCAAGGTTCACCATGACCTCATGGTTCAAAGCAGATTGGCGTAGCATCAGCACCTGACATTGTGCGAATAACCTCAAGTTAGCCTCAGGTAGGAAATAGTGATAAGGAAATGACTGCCAAATGGCAAGAAAACATGACAAAATTATCAAGAATGAAACTTAATTACTGTTGGAACATTTGTTCAGAGTTTGCATTTTTTTGATACAACCCAAAAAGGTCAGTACTGCATGCTTTGCACTTAGACCTTCCTTACTGTACTGGCCCACAAACAGCATACTTTTATTCAATCTGTCCTACAACATTTTCTTTCTAAGCAACGCAGCTAGATCTAAAAATTGTCCATTCTAACATTGAAGTTCTAATACTTAAGTCCTAAACCATTTACTCCCTAGTGGTTCTTATGATTAATAATGAAGAGTGAATTTACTAGACACTGATTTGATTTTCTAATTTTCTGAATGTCAGGTGAGATGTTCATATGAATCCTTACCTGCTATTTATGCATCTTATTTTGCAAATGGGAATTTCCCAAAGTACCTCCAGTTTTGCTGCATTTCTCTTCCTGTTTTATGCGAGTTCGTTGCTATATACTTAAGTGACTAAAAATAAAGTTCAACAGCTCCATTACTTAACATCTCCAAATGTTTAAACAAGAATTACCTTTGAAAAAGCCTTGCAACAGCGACTACAACAGTACTAAGTGGAATTTAACACAGTTATGGAGCTAAATCTGCCGTTTATAACGTTCATAAGTACATGTGCAGCTTGAGTACATACGTCTCAGTATTAAATAACACCTATATAGCCTATTTCTATTCTATGGGAAAATACGATATTCTAACCATATTCATTATAACCGATCAGCTTGTTTGCCTCCCAGAATGCGAATGTATTTTATGTTTCCTGTTTTCTTTCCAACAATTTTGTGTTCCACTTTTCGTCTCTTAGAAATCACAATACCAAAAAGCCTATTACTGAGTTACTACAAAAGTTCCAACACGGCATCTACCACCTCGAGGAAAACAATAACAAACACAGATCTTCCTGCCCGCCAAAAATTTCATCTTCAAAGTTAATACTCACAATGCCTTCAACTGGATGTGGTAACTTCTGTGAAATACATCACTTCCCGTGTTTCGCTGTCGCTATAGACTCTAGTTTGAGTGGCCGTAGTAGTACTAGAAGTTGGTGGTATGCTGCACTGTGTGTTACTCAAGGCCGCCGGGCGGAAGGGGAGGAGGGGCACGCTGCAGCACAGGAGGTTCATGATTTAGGCTGCCAGATGGAAGCACTCGCGCTGGGTGCTGTTTGCATGGACGAGCACATCCGACACCGAGTGACGGAGGGGGCAGAACTGAGCTGACATTGCTCGACGGAGCTGGAATGTGAAATGAAAGTTTGAGCCAGCGAATTGTCTTGGAGGCGTGGTCCACCACTAACAGTTTCTCATCAAGCGAGCTTGATGAGAGAGGCAGGAGCTGTAGTTGTAATGTTTCCGGGAGTTTCATTAACCAGATTAACCACAGTGCCACGTGTTGCAAGGGCACATTGACGACGCCACAGTGCGGAGGGAGTGAGGTCGCCTAAATGTCCCTTCTGAATAATGTAGTGGATGATCTTGTCAGAAGATAGCGACAAACATTCACCGATATTTTGTTTATCATTTGTATATTGCAAAAGGGGGGGGAGGGTGCACCACAATGTCACTGATTAAGTCCAAATGGTTGTGTAAATGGCTGGCGAGGCACACGAATTTCGATTCCTCAGAGTCAACACCGGTAGCACGAAAAATAGAGTCCACGAGTGCAAATAAGGTGTTTGGCTGGTCCTTTACGAAAGTAGGCAATTTCGGAAATTTGGTGTGCGAGAGGGGTCTGATAACACAGTGTTACTTAGGGATTTATTGTGATTAACATTTGTTTGGTACTGGTAACACTGGGGAGAGGGGGACATGGGATCCCAGAAACCTGACCATGCAATCTAGGTTCCTCTTGCTGCCAGCGCATCAGGAAATGTTGCGGCAAGGTAGTAGCATCTCCCATATCGATTATGGACTGCTCGGAATGCATGGTAGGTGCAAGAGAGAGTTGTAATTCAGCTGGAAAAGCAGCTGGTATGCACAGCATGGCACACTTGACCTTGGCTGAGGCAAGACAGCATGGGTCAGTTAACCTGTGTAGTAAGAAACCGGATGCAGTATATATCGGAGCATGAGACACAGTTTATGGTACATCACTCTCTTGTTCGAAATGTCTGTACATCTACAAAGGTACAGTGTGGGGAAATATGGAGGCAGCTGTGTGGACCCTGTTAATCTGAGTCGAAGCACTCAGTGGCACAGTAGAAAAATGGTGAAAGTTCCTGTTTGGGAGTTCTGGTTGCATAGCTGGAAGCAACGATGGGATCTGGTTCACTGATAAGTAAGTTGCTTGAGTCACTGTAGGCGAAGGTATCTGCTGTTGGCTGTTGAAATGCCACATGGGGTAGCAACAAAAGATGATACAAAAAACACGAAAACAGTTCAGAGCACTTGTTGTTGCGCTCACCAATGTGGAAGTAGGTTTGATGTCTTAAATGAATATGCTAATATTCCATGTATAGAGATAAGTACTTCAGTAATCAGCTTTATACCACTATCCATCAACATACAATCAGTACACTTCAAATCTATGCAACGAACTCAAGGTCCATGTGCTATTGGCCACAAACCCAAAGAAGGCAGTCCAAAGACAGGCCACTTGACCAATTGCATGCTGCCACAAGTCGCTTACCAAATATCATAAAAAGTCTGATAGGTACCCACATAGCAGTTAAAAACAAATTAAAAGAATTTCTGAATGACAGCTCCTTCTACTCTATAGACTGTTTAAAGAAACACTGAAAAATCCAGGACAGAACAATGGCAGTATTGTGAGAATGATAGATTGTTCCTCACCATATAGAGAAGATGCTGAGACACAGACAGGTACAATTGAAAGACTGCTATACATCTGAGATTTAGGCCAGAAGGACTTCTTCTAAAGTAGAAAACACAGACATTCACACAAGCCCAACTCACATAGACATGACAACTGTTTCTGGCCACTGAGTCTGCTCCCAGTGGCCAAAGACAGTGATCATGTATGTGTGAGTTTTTCTTGTGCGAATGTGCCTTTTGCAGAAATCTCAAATGCATAGCAGTCAGTTAATGATGCCTGTCTGTGACTCAACATCTCATCTATATGGAGAGTAGTAGTCTATCCAACATAATATTGTCATAAATGTTTAAAAGAGCTGTCTACAAGAAGTTCTAAAGTGGACACCAAATGTTATCCTTATTGAACACTTCTGTCCAATGAAGACTTTTCTCCTAAATGACAAGTATGATGCCATAAGGTATCAGTGAATGAAAATAGTAAAAGTAAGTGAACTTTTTGACATTTTCATATGCAAAATATTATATTGTCCATAATGCAACATTTGCAGAGCTTAGATATTTAAGAGAGGAGTAACATGTAGCTTTTAGTTCACATTCTTATCAATATGAACACTTCATAATTTAGAATCTTCTGTTTCATTTATTAATTTACTCTCATTCACTATTTCCAGTGATGTGGGCGTTGCTTGGTAAAAGAGACCAAACAGCAAGGTCATCGGTCTCATCAGATTAGGACATAGAAGGAAGTCGGCCATACCCTTTCAAAGGAACCATCCTGGCATTTGCCTGGAGCGATTTAGGGAAATCACAGAAAACCTAAAACAGGATAGTCGGACATGGCATTGAACTGTCATCCTCCAAAATGTGAACCCAGTGTGCTAACCACTGCGCCACCTCACTCGGACCCAGTGGTGTGGTCAGGTCTTGTGCAGTGCTGCATTACATGTACTGTGTTTTATTTAAATTCAGTGACAGTCCATTTATAGAGAACCATTTTTTAAATTTCAAGAAATTTTCAAGTGTAGAAGTTATGCCATTAGGCTTGGTTACAATTCTTGCATAACCAGAAAAGAGATCTATCTGCTTCTTGGATATGTGATGGAAGATCATTGATATATAAAAGGGACAATAGTGGATGTAATATTAATTCCTGTGATACACTTGTAGTGAGTAGTTCCCATTCTGAAGATGATGTCTCATTGTTTCACTCCTTGACTTTCTTAATGCATTATTCTGAAACCTTTTTGCTAGATAGTATATAGGATGAAAAATAGTTATGAACAATACCTCTAATACCATAATATTTGAGTTTCTCTATGAGAATACTGTAGCCTGCACAGTCAAATGCTTTTGACAAATCACATAAAATACCAGATGGTAATATTGCGTCATTTAAATTTTGTATAGTCTGATCTGAGTTTCTGTAGTTCCATCTTATGTAAATGGTGTAAATGGAGTGGGTCTGCAGCTAGTCAAAGACTTAGACAAAATAAATACTAACAGCCATAAGTTTGATTAAGGTTTCTTTGGTATCCAGCCAGGTGGTAGTGTTGATTTAGTGCGACGTTTCAGGAAGCGTCATACTACCCACCTTCTGGTGAAGGGTCGAGATTCATGGAGAGCGGGGTATTTATACACGTGGTCTCCCCCCTCCAGTAGTCCTTCAAAGGCTGCAGTGGTCCAGCTGTGGGTGTGTGGTAGTGGGAGTAGCGGCCGCCCCCGGCGACCACGTTTGGCTCTCGGTGTGGTCATTCTGTCTGCATCTGTGGCGGAGGATGTTGGTGGGTGTACTCCCGATGGATTTCCGCTGTCACAGGGTTCCACACTGAGCTTAGTTGGTATCCTTCACCCCTGTTGACCAGGTTGTCTGAGCTGAAAGTACCAAGGAGTCTTGACTGCATACTTTTGTGAATAGCGATGTCGCGTCGAATCTCGCAAGTAGGTCTTCCCTTTGTAGTCGCATGTCCCTGAGTACTTTTACGAATTTAGTTGAGTTTCTCACATGGTGGCAGCAGTGTCCCACAAGGGATTTGAATGGCGTCATTAGGTATTTTGCTAGTCTGCAGCTGTGAAAGTTGATGGTGTCCAAAATCAGTCTCAGAGGCACCCCTTCTTTAATAGATTTTGGGGAGTCCATAAAGGCATGGTATTGCTGGCAATCTGTGGTGCAGTACCCCTCCTTGGCATTTTTAGCTCGGCACTTCGAACCACAAACAGTCAGCCTTTTCGGACATGCACTGACAAGCACCTAGTTTCAATGCAACGGGGAATTTTTCGAGCAGATCGATGGTATGGCCATGGGCGCCCCACTGGCTCCGGCGATTGCTAACCTCTATATGGAACATTTTGAGGAGGTGGCCATTCAAACCGCTAGACAGAAACCAAAGCATGAAACTTCCTGGCAGATTAAAACTATGTGCTGGACTGATACTCGAACTTGGGACTTTTGCCTTTTGTGGGCAAGTGCTCTACCACCTGAGCTACCCAAGCATAACTCACACGCCGTCCTCACAGCCTCACTTCTGCCAGTATCTCGTTTCCTACCTTCCAAACGTCACAGAAGCTCTTCTATGAAGTTTGGAAGGTAGGGGACCAGATACTGGCAGAAGTACCAGCAGTGGCACTTCATAGAAGAGCTTCTGTGAAGTTTGGAAGGTAAGAATCGAAGTGAAGCTGTGAGGATGGGGTGTGAATCATGCTAGGGTAGCTCAGGTGGTAGAGCACTTGCCCGCGAAAGGCAAAGGTCCCGAGTTTGAGTCTCGGTCTGGCACACAGTTTCATTCTTCCAGGACGTTTCATATCAGTGCACACCACACTCCGCGGCAGAGTGAAAATCTCATTATAGAGACCAAAGCACTTCTTTTGCTATGTCAATGACACTTTTGTCATGTGGAGTCATGGCAGACAGGCGCTAGTTGCGTTTCAGGAGCACCTCAACCGCATCCATTGGAATATCAAATTTACGATAGAAATGGAGGAAAATGGATGCCTCTCCTTCCTTGACATACTAATTAAGAGATGGTTCACTAGGCCATACAGTGCATAGGAAGAAGACAAACATGGACCTATACCTTCATGCAACAAGCTGCCACCATCCAGCACAAAGACAGAGAGTGCTGACCACTCTGGTACATAGGGCTTGCACCATCTGTGACAAAGACAGCCTACCATCCGAGCTAGAACACCTGAGTGAGGTCTTCTGCCAAAATTGCTACAGCAAAACAGATCAACAGGCCACTATAAAAGGAAGAAAGAAGCAGCAGCAACTCAAGAAGAAGAAGAAGAAGAAGAAGGCAAATGACTCACATTCCTTCTGTACGTGGGTCCACTCTCGGCCAAAATTGCATGACTTCTGAGCAAACACAATATCAAACCATTCTCCACCCACCACTGAAGATGACAGAGCTCCTAGGTTCAGCCAAAGACCCACTGAAGCTTAACATGCCAGGAATATACACCATCCCATGTAAATGCAGAAAACAGTACATTGGACAAACACAGCGCAGTATATTTAAATGCTGTGAAGAACATATCAGATGCTTGCGACTAGGACACACAGAAAAATTAACCGTAGCAGGATACAGCATGAAGTAAGAACAGACCTTCACCTTCAAAAACACGAAGGTGCTGTGCCAAGCATCTGGCTGCTGGGAATGTATTATCAAAGAAACCCTAGAAATAAGGATTCATGAAAACCTGGTCAACAGAGATGAAGGATACCATCTATGCTCAGTGTGGAACCCAGAGATAGCAGAAATCTGTCGGAAGCACACCTGTGAACATCCTCCACCATTGATGCAGACAGAATGCCCACACCGAGAGCAGAATGCAGCCACCAGGGGTGGCCACTACCCTCACCACCACACGCCCGCAGCCAGACCACCGTAGCCTCTCAAGGAGTAGTGCAGGGGATAGACTGTGCAAATAAATACACAGCTCTCCGCAAATCTCAACACTTCGCCAGCAGATGGGTAGTATGACACTTTCTGAAACGTCAGGATATATCAACACTACCACTCTGCTGGAGACCCGAGAAATCTTCACCAGTAGTATACACTGGGAAAGCCTACAGTCACATAGCCATAAGTTTAAAAACTATTTGATTTGACTACCAGTTTTGATGCCTCATTGGCACTGTCTTCAGGCCCCTATTTAAACAGACAAAAGCAATCTTACCATAGAAAACAAATCTGATATGCAACATCACCTGTCATTACTTAAAATAAATTAACCATTCATATGCATTTGTAAAAAGTATAAGAAGAGAGACCAATGGTATCAAAACTGTAAAGGAAAATGTATTACATACAACATTGGTCACAGAACTGCCATGCACTCATTAACAATATTAATAAAAACTGCTTAAATTACAATGTTATCAACCTTACAAAATAAAATAGAAGTTCTCATCTTGTAGTAATTAGAAAATCCTTCATAGAAAAATACACTGTGTTATGTTGTACTAATAATGTTGCCACATACAGTGGTTGTACTGTGCCAAAATGACCTGAAGATAAAGAAACTGTCTCAATATATAAGTATTGAAAAATAAGGACCCAAACTAACTACTGCATAGAAATGTAAAAACAGACATCATCAACAAAGTATGCTCCCAAGCAGGTGTAGAAGCATAGAGGAAGTGTACTCTAAAATTCAGTTTTTTATTACAGAAATTTTCAAATTACTGTAATAAAAAACTTCATCAATCATTGTAAACTGTAATAACATAGAATCCCCCAGGCCATGGCTAATCAAAGTCTCCACAATATACTTCCTTCCAGGAGTTTTAGTTCTTAAAGGTTTGCAGAAGAGCTTTTGTGAAGTTTGGAAGGTAGGAGAAAGGCACTGGCAGAATTGAAGCTGTGGGGATGGGCCGTGAGTCGTGCTTGGGTAGCTCAGTTGGTACAGCATTTGCCTATGAAAGGCAAAGGTCCTGAGTCCGAGTCTCTTTCTGGGACGCAGTTTTAATCTACCAGGAAGTTTCATATCAGCACGCACTCTGCTGCAGAGTGAAAATCTCATTCTGGTAACATAGAATAAAATAGTTTATGAAGAAAATGGATATGTTAAAATTATGAGAAAATATTCTCAACAAAAGATGAGTGTCGTGAACAAAGGACCAAGAGAGGCTGAATGATATAAATAAGATAGGATGTGAACCAATATCTGTTAAATTATACAAACACAGCACAGATATGTGAGATGAGACAAGAACAAGCATAAAGAAAACATGTGCAAGTATAAATGGACAGTGTGCAAAAGTAATCTGCATCTAGGGAAGACAACTCAAATCATAGATATTAATAAAAAGGTGATGTATAAATGATCTCCCATCAGCTGGTCAAAAGGCTACATATATGTTAATGATGAGAATACATAATGCAGTGACAAAAATTTTGAAAGCCCAAGAAGATTATTAAAATACGAACCAAAGTAACAGAGTGACGGTATGCACTGCCAAACCATAAAATTCAATGAAAGGCTAAACAAAACCTGAAGAAATGATCTGTCAGTTGGCAATAGGACTAATTGTCCTCTGACTGCTACAGTACATGAATAAATAAATAGATGTAAGGCATGATCCTAAAAAAACTATAACCACATCTTTTGATTGATAGGAACCAATCTATAAATACATTAAGTCTGGAAGGTTGCTAGTCACCATAATATAATCTTTCGGCCAACAAGGCCTTTCTTGCGCAAGTGCAACTCACACGTCCATTACTGCAGTCGTGTGTGTGTGTGTGTGTGTGTGTGTGTGTGTGTGTGTGTGTGACAAAGGCCTTGTTGGCAGGAAGATTATATTGTGACAGTCTTTTTGTTGTGCCTATCTGCAACTCACCATCTCCACTATATGGTGAGTAGGAACTTTCTTTTTTATAATACTGTTGTATTCCAACCTGGATTTTCCATTGTTTGATTTTTACAATAAACTAGGAATTTACATCTGTTACATTATACACATCCCTCCAGTCAGCATTCTGTAATTCTCCCTTGAAATGTTCTGTTGTCCATTCATAAATTATACAAATAGTTTTCTATGATACCACTTCATTGTAACTGGGTAAGTTATTTAGTATGGCTAGTTGTCCATCATAGCCAGAGAGGCCTTTCACTACTGGATAAACATTTGCAGCACTTATTAAGTGTTCAAATACAAAATTGTTGTCTCTTGATGTACTGCTTCCATGTGTAATTTTGGTGGGAAAATTAACACCTGAATTCAGGTTATAAGTGACATTTTCAAATCATCACTTTTATCTGAATATTTCAGAAAATTAATATTAAAATATTCACAGACTTATCATTTGCTTTCTTTTGTTGGCTGTGTCATATAATAATGACTTACATTTTTGTAGGAATGTTTGAAAGTTTCTTAGGGGATATCTACAGGCTGTAAGAATTATAAATGACTTTTCCAGTAACAGAAATTCACAGCAGAAGCTACTGGTATCAATACATTTGAACATGTGACTAGCAGTTCATGTTCTCATCAGTGTAAACACCCAATAATCTATAATGTGCAGTTTCATTTTTTGATGGAGTTTCCTGCATTGTTTCTAATGGTGTGTTAAGTTGCAAGAAACTGGTCATTAACTTTTCAGAAAATTTTAAGCAGATTTTCAAGTGTTGAATCTGATGTGGTATTGATAATAATTAAAAAGTGATGGGAGCATAGTGAAGCAAAAATAGTGGAAGAAAAATGTATGAAAATTTCATGGGTGTATAAAATGAAAGAGGATCAGGGCTTAACATCCCATTAATGATAACATTATTAAAGACAGAGCACTAAAACTGATGCCAAAAAGAAGTTGATGTATTATGTCTCTCTGAGCATCATCTAAATACAGGTATCCATGTGTTGAATAAAAAGGATTAGTAATTAGCAGCCAATTTTTGCAGGCCAAATATGGAGCAAGGAGAAGTTTTTGTTTAAGCACAAAATAAAATCAAGTTCAAATGGGCTGTTTGAAAGAAATTATCTTGGTATTTATATAAAGTGGTTTAAGGAAACTGTCACGTACCTGGTCATAAATCAGCTTTTAATTCATCAGTGTTAGCGATCATGGCAAAAAATTTTCTGTAAATATGGGAGGATGCAGCAGTATCTACATCCAATTATTTGGTCGACACACACACACACACACACACACACACACACACACACACACACACACACACACACACACACACATTAATTTTCTGTAAATATGGGAGGATGCAGCAGTATCTACATCCAATTATTTGGTCGACACACACACACACACACACACACACACACACACACACACACACACACACACATTTCCTTTCCCAAGTTTCAGTTCCATAAACATCAGATCCCCCTCACATAATTAGTTATGGCCAGTCCATGTTTTAGTTACATAGTTAAGTCTCATTTACTAACTATGCACATACTGCACCTTCTAATTATAAAACAATAGTCACTGTGCAGTATAGCCTAACCACCCTACAACAGTCTCACTCAGATGAACAATTATATTATTGCTCTTTTGACTGATACAGGTTCCACTCTTGAAATCTCTGAACAGACTGACTTCCATATTCAGGTTAATCTGCATATGTCATTAACAGTTCTAATTCACAGTCTGGTTTCATATTACGTTAAGCACATCATTGCACAAGTATATAATAGATATTTTGACTTACACAGGCTTGATGCTCAAAAGCTCAAGACAGAATTGACTTCAAAATGACTTCAGGCACAGTGCTCATATAGCTTTGCAAAACTGGTTACTGAAGTTTTGCATTGTTAAAAACATAATTTCAGTAATTTACAATTATAATTTTACATTTTGAATTAACTGAATAGTGCAGAAAAATTGGCATTGGTCTGAACTTTATGTTCAACTGGCATAAGCCTTCATGATTATGAAAACTGCAAAAATAGATAAATCGACAGTATCATATGAAATTGTTAATTATAAAGTAACATTAACCAAAATCAAACAACAAAGGAAAGTAAAATAGGATTACCAAAATCGATAATGTGGGTTATTTTCCTAAGTTTATCAGTGACAAAGTGACTGGAATAGGGAAAAATTACTATCAGTTAATTGAACTGAACTTCAGCAAACTAGTTACTTGAAATGGTTCAAATTAATTAGGAAATTGTTCCAACTAATGTAATTTAGCAGAGTTGGGCTTGGTATTGTACTCTGATTTCCAAATGACAGCTTTATCTTATGGCAGAACTCTCAGTAACACTAATCATAATTAAGAAAGCAAAAAAAAATCGTTTAAGGAAGCAAATAACAAAACAAAATGGGTATGGGTCCCATAAAGAAAGCCATAAAAGCATCTAATTAGGTTGACGGAGTAGGGATTCGAAGCCTGCGTAACACTTTTACCTCAGTTGGTGTGGTGTTAAGAGAAAACAAAAATTGTCTAGAGAAATAGTCCATCAAAATTCAAAGTGGATTGAAATTTTAGAAGAGGAGAAATGTACTCAGCGTTACTGTGAAGGGATGCTGCGATAAGAAATAACACTCAGAATAGAAATTTGTAATGAGACAGAATGGGACAATATATTACGAACACTTTGATACCACGTCAACCGCATTCTATGGTACCACACTTTGGTCATTGCTAAGGTACATTGAAGCTACATTACTGTTAATTATCTGTTTATAAGTGAGTATCAATGTACAAATCCATCTCTTTGAAGTAGAATTGGCTGTTTTTCATAATAAATGTAGTGAGGATGATTACCGGGTTGGTTGCACCAATAATCACACCCATGTAGCAATAGTTTATTTATTAACATTAACACATACAAGGATCACAAAAAACTGAACTGAACATGGCGGAACAGCCAAAGATAATGCTTAGAGTCCAAAGATGAATGCATATCGATGTCGGTGTCGATTTCATCGGCGCCACATAGCCCCCCCCCCCCCCCCAGTACGGAGTACTCTTGAGAGGCCGGGGGGGGGGGGGGTGTGTGACTATGGCGTTGCCAGGGGTGGTCCGTGGGAGCCAGACCCCGGTCAGCTCGACAGCATCATCAGGGAGCTGTGTGGGTAGATGTTGTGAAGGAAGGTTCGGCCATGGAACCTGGAAGTCGTTGAAGTGAGCCATGCGTCGTACTGGGCGTGCTGGTCGTGCGACGAGAGGTAGGCCGGCGGTTTGCTGGTGGAACGGAGTGATGACAGCGATGTCTGTGGTGGGCATGGCTAACACACAAAACATGTCCAGGTCGACGTCAGGCGGGAGGGGAACACGTTTCACCAGGTGGCAGGGAATGGTGGAGGTTGTCATGAGCACTGAATGAAGAGAAACACATGACGAACAGTGTATAATTGCACAGTATTATTGAGATGTCGTGGATTATGTCCGGGTGGGGGGGGGGGGGCAGGCACAAACACCTCGAGCGAGGGCACATTCAAGACGGGGGGGCGTGAGAAAAGTCGACAGGGCAAGGCAGGCGATGGTGGAGAGGTCGAACGGATCGGCAAAGGGCCCAGCGTCAAGGGCGTGTTCGTAGGTAAGCTCGACGTGGGGAGCATGTGGTCACTCGACGGAGTGCGTGAGACCGGAGTAGAGGGTGAAGTTGGAGGAGAGCTCGCGACTGGAGCTGGAAGTTTGTTGACGGAGCGTGTAAATCCGACGTGGAGGGAGTGGTTGGAGCATCGTGAGCCATGACAGTGAGTGGCGTGGTAGTGGCCTTAAGGGGCTCCGGAACGCCCTATACTTGCAATGTTAAAATAACGCTTATAAATTACATCTTTCCTCACAAAGTATTTGAGGTAGGAAGTTGAACTTTTTACAGATTATTTATTGGAATATGGGCTACAACTTAACACAGGGATTTTACAAAATTTTAGTTCAGTTATTAAAGATGATTTTTTTTCAATTGTAATGAAAATTCACAACATTTTTTGCAATTTTTTATTTATATATTCAAAAATATACAGTTTTTGGGAAAAAGGCTGTGTTAAATTATGCAGGAGGTACTGTGTAACATTTACTGAAAGTTTGAAACAAATATGTTTGGAAGATCCTTAGAAAACATGTAATTAGTATGAGAAAATAAAAGTTTTGGGAATCGAGCGACAAAGATTGGATTAACTTTTTAGTGCATTCCAGGTCCATAGGATGGATTATCTTCATCCTCTGCAAACTCCTCCTCCAGCTTCCTCTTGTTCCTCCTCCTGTTTACTCTTGCTTGTATTTCTAGACTCTTTACAGCCCTGTCTGCAGCCCGAAGGCGTTCCTTGTCTAAAGCAAGCATCGCTCGTACCATGTTAGAACCTATCTTCATTCCCATATTTCTAAATACCTTGCACCTTACAATGTTGCCATCATTGAAAGTCGCAACAGCATCATACACACCAAAGTGAAGTGTTTCTATTCCAACAAATACAGTCTTGGGGATTCTCGACCATATAACACTATTTACACTTTCATTGGGGTTTTGAGTTTTTCCGTGAATACACTTTTTCAACAGTTCAGGTGCTGCTAAGTCTCTGAAAATAGGTTTTATCACCTCCATTATTGCATGAGACAGACTATGCTTATGAGTGTACACTTCACCAGTTAGCAATCCTTTGTTATATTTACACCAACTGTCTTCTTCTTTGGGACACAAGCTATGTTGGGGATTTTCATCGGTTGAAGAAGTATGAAAAAAAAAGAGCCCAAACAGCCTTCTTCATTTCGTCGACACTTTGTGTATTTTGCCTAATGGCCATTCCATAATAGTTCTGTATTTTGTCAATTACACTGTCAGTTAACCTTCCCTTCCCATCCAACCCTTTACCATCACTGAGTTTTTGTTTTTCGTACGAAGCTTTCAGTCGCCGAAGTCTCGTTCCCATTCGCTTCTGTACGTGTCCAATACACTCAAATTTCTGCACTACAACATCATCACCATAGGGCTTCAGTCCTTGAACATGTTTGAGACTTTTAGAATCACCGTCACCAAGGTAATTAACATATCGCACTTTATCACACGCCTCAGAACGCTGGAATATACTGGCAACACCAGCCACTTCCATTCCTCCACTACTGCCACTATAGTTAGCTTTGCAATTATTTTCATGTGTACCTTTATATTTTTGTGGACATCTACAATACTTTGATATTACTGCTACATCTAAAACTTTCCCTGTATACATACTGGTGGCAGATACTACACCATGAAGAGATGTGTGTCCCCGTTTATGCTAGGTACCACCGAACGCTGCAGTCAAATCTCTGTTACCATTATTTTCCATTACTGCCTCTTCCACAGCGTTCTTCATAGATTCTATACAGACATCTTCTACATTAGACCCTATTAATTTATTATAGGTCGTAAACTTGGTTGGGGGATTTGGAAGATTCATGATGCCACAGAAAATTGCACCTGCAGTAGCACCCTTACCAACTGAACGCAAGAAATAAAACAAATCTAATGTTGTGTTCGTAGATTTTGCTACCATTTTCTTCAGTTGCAGTTACTGCAACACTGTTCCAAAAGGTGGTCATGTATGAAAACTTATCACATTTCAGTTGTATTTCACTAGCAAGTCCTACGTGCTTTATTATGGAGAGTTCCAGACCAACTTCACTACAATGAATACATCTTACACAGTTTGAAAAAATTCCTTTGAGAACCGACATATCAAATATTTCATTCACATCCGATTCGCCCATAAAACATTCATAGTTTTCACTCATTGAACCAAGCTTCTTCTGTGAAGTATTTTCTTTCCCACTTTGACTGCTATGGGCAGGTGTACTTGAGAGGTTAGGTTCACTCACTTGGTTATCGTCTTTATTGTTTACAGTAATAACACATACCTTTGGCTTTCCAACATTTCTCCTTTTCTTAAAAGCCTTCAGAGGATTTCTAATAACTTTACTTTTACTCATTATTATACTTCAACAAAACAGAGACTCAAGAAACAGAATTAATTACGAATATTTTCGAGATAACGACAGAGTAAATAAACATGAAACAATCGACAATCACACCAGCGATATATAGTGAACCATCACAGGTTAGCCACAACACATACTTTATCTCACATCACTAAAATGTACCTGATGAACACGGACGTTAATAATAACACCATTTGACAGCAGTTTAACAGCGCCACAGTGGGTCACGCCCATGTAGAACACATTTTAAAAAAAATTTAAAAATAGTTGTAGTCGTCGGAATTGAATAAATTATATATCTATTAATTTATTAAAAGGTAATAGTCTGCAGATTCAGAAAACGCAAAAAAGTAAAAATTGAACTTTTCATGATTTTGAGCCATTCCGGAGCCCCTTAAGGCGGGTAGGAGATGGCTCGACATGAGCCGGCTGAAGTCTGTTGAGAGAGACTGTAACAGCTGAATCTTTCATCTGGATGTCATAGGTGTTGGCTGAGCGCCGGAGAACTCGGTACAGGCCAGTACATGGAGGTTGGAGGGGAGAAGAGACAGTGTCATCTCGGAGCATGACGTACTCGCAATTGTCCAGAGATTTCGCGACGTGAACATTAGGGTGGGAATGGGTGGTGGGAGGAGGGATATAGAGGTTGATGTAGTGGTGTCTGACATGGTTCACGTAGGAAGGTAAGTCAGACTGAGGGAGAGAAGCGGAAGGGCTCACAAGTTCGCCAGGGAGAACAATGTTCTGGCCGTATACAAACACGGCTATTGTGCCTTTGAGGTCTTCCTTATAAATCGCATGAATGGCGAGTAGCACAAGGGAAAAGACCTCCTTCCATAGAGAGTCGTGGCATCGAAGAGCCACCTTGAAAGTACGGTGCCAGCACTCGACTAGCCCGTTACTTTGCAGGTGATATGATGTGATACGGATGCGCCGGATGCCACAAATGTTACAAATCCCGTTGAACAGCGCCGACTCAAATTGTCTGCCCTGGACAGTCGTGATGATAGCAGGACATCCGAAACGCGATACCCATGACTCAACGAAAGCTCAAGCAACAGTTTCTGCCGTAATATTGGGGAGGGGGACAGCCTCGACCCAGTGAGTTGTTCGGTCGATAGATGAGAGAACATAATGAAAGCCGTTAGAGGGGGAGAGAGGGCCGACAATGTCAATATGAATATGCTGGAAACGCCCAGGAGGGATCGAAAAGGCGCCGAGGGGGGTTGAAGTGTGCTTGTGTACTTTGCATCGTTGTCACGTGACGCAGGAGTGTGCCCATTGCTGGCAATCCTTGTTGACATTTCTCCACACAAAGTGCTCCGCTACGAGGCGGACGCACAAACACTTGGGTGGGCTAAATCATGCAATGCGTACTGTCGGCACACCAGATCTCACCAGAAATGCCAGGGAAGGTGGTGTGGACGAAGTGTAGTGAAGAAGTAGAGTCTGAAATCAGGTTTTGTGTTTCCTCTTCAGCGGGTTGGAGGTTAGGCAGTTCAGAGAGGTCTAACAGTGAATGGACAGTGTCGACTCGTGAAAGGAAATCAGCAACTATATTGTCAGCACACTTCATGTGTCTGACATCGGTGGTGAACTGAGATATGAAGTCCATGTATCTGAAGCAGCGAGGAGGCAGGTCAGCGGACGGGTTTGTAATGGCGGCAGCCAGGGGTTTTTGGTCCATTAAAACAAAGAAAGGGCGTCCCTCAACGTCTGACTTATAATGGTTAATCGCTTCATAGACCGCGAGCAACTCCCTGTGAAACGCAGAATATTTCCGTTGTGCATTGGTGAGCTTGCTTGAGAAGAACTGCAGAGACGAAGTTTGGCCATCGATTGTCTGGCTAAGGACAGTGGCGATGGCAGTATCGCTCGTGTCTGTGGTGATGAAAAGCTGCGCATTGGGATGAGGATACGTGATGGTGCGGGCCTCGGCAAGAAGTTTTTGAGGGCAGTGAAAGAGGCAGTCATAGCGGGGGTCCATGGAACGGGCAGAGATCCAGAAGTGAGGGTGCCTGCCAAGGCGTCCATCAGTGAGGCCTGAATCTCCGCAGCCCGAGGTGGGTGTCGGCGATAACAATTAACTATCCCCAGAAAGCGCCGGTGCTCTTTGAATGACGAAGGTCTGGGTAGGTTTAGTATTGTTTGTACTTTCTCAGGGGGCGGTGAAATGCCGTCAGCAGAGACCCGAAAACCAAGAAAAGTGACAGCAGGTTGATGTAGCTGCAATTTGTCCTGGTTGATCTCGATGCCGACTGCCGCGAGAGTGTTGATAATAGTTTGCACATGTCAAATGTTGTCCTCGACGGAGGATCTGAACATAAGAATGTCATCATGATACGCAAAGCAGAAATATATGTCGAATAGCGCTTTGTTGATGAAGCATTGCCAGGTCTGGGTTGCGTTTTTCAGACCGAAGGTCATGAATCGAAACTGAAATAACCCAATCGGGGTGGTGATTGCTGTCTTCTCGATGCCTTCAGGTGCCATGGGGATCTGGTGGTAGGCCCGTTTGCAATCAATGACAGAGAACGTAGTCACACCTGCGAAGGAACTGGTAAAGTCGGCAATGTTGGGTATGGGGTAGGTGTCCATAATTGTTCGTGCGTTTAGTCGATGGTAGTCTCTGCACATGCACCAGGACCTGTCTTTCTTGGGTGTCATACATATGGGTGTAGACCAGCTACTGGCAGAGGGTTCAATGATGCCGGAGCTTAGTAGTTCAGAAATCTGATTTTTAAGGTCGGAGAGGCGCTCGGGACAAAGTCGACGTGGTTTACTGGATATCGGGCGACCTGGCGTGAGGCGAAACTTGTGAACCATGCCGTTGGTTACGACGGAAATGTTGCTGGTGGGGGGGGGGGCGGTTTGTTTACAATGTATGGCAGGCAGGGCAGGCGAGGCGTGATCATGTGTTCGGAGCCACTCGACGCATCCGTCGGGAGCTGAGGCGGCAAAGTGTCCCAGGATTCAATGTGACAAGATGGACGCCGGCCCGAAGTAGTGACACCGTGGTCGGGTGAGCTTGGTAGAGCTCGTGAGACGTTACTGAGTCCATTGTCTGAGGGCATGGCATGTGGCAGCACCGTCGCGGGCGAAACGCTTGGCGCGAGTGGACTGTTTGTGTTGTCAGTGACGGTTGCACGGTGGCGCACAGGAGCCGAAGTTGCATAGTTTGAGGTGCAGTCCGCAAGGGGTGGGGTAGGAGCCGTCAGTTTGGGAAGAAGTGACACTCATCGCGCATGCGCACTTGTGTCCGGCCAAGTGTCAAACGCTGCCGTGTTAGGAGAGTTTGGCCCTGCGGAACTGTCCGTACACATTATGGCATTCTTGATAGTTGCGAGGGGTAGTGGGAGGTCAACACACAGAGGCTCGATTGCTGGGATTGCAAGCTGATTCGGCACACTTACTGACCTTGCTTTGTCCTTTCTGTAGTGTTTGTAATTCCTTTGGTGCATCATAGAGTTGGAGCTGTGTTTCGTGGAGCTAGAGGGAAAGCTTAAAGTTTTCCTTGTGTAGGCGAGCGACGTGTTCAAGCTCGACAAGGCACTTGTGTGTAGTTTCTTGTAACATCGTCGACAGAGACGAGCATGTATGGATGGGATTAGCCCGGACCGATGTGTCACATGGGGGTTGCTCGATGGAGCACAGGGGAAGTGAGTCTTGGATGGATGATGAAACACGGTGTTTCGCACTAGGTCCTGTGAAAGCTTGTGGTGTCACAAGAAGTGAATGCACACTAAAAAAGTCCACTCGAGTTTGCAGTTTGCGGAGAGTGAGACGACGTGGGAAGTTGAACCCGAGCATTGTAGTTTAGTTGAATTCACGGCTTGCAGTGAAGTATGATGAGTGCGGATGTTCGACGACGCTAAGAACGTAGGCAGCAGCAAAACATCGGCGCCTGTGTGCACTAGGAAAAGGTATCCCGACGAAATGTCTTGAATGTAAAGTCGTACGTATCCCGAACAGAATGGAGCACTGGGGGGGTGCCTGTCATGTTGTGCGAAGGAGGCGGCACCCGGACCTACCTGCGATTGGCGTTTGGGAAGTAGCAGGGTGGTCTGCAGTTCTGTGGCGCCTCACCAAACTTTGCGTGGAAGTAACAGTACGGTTAGTGCGTTTGCATTTCCTGCGGAAAGTTCGTTGCCAGTGGAGGTGGCTAAGGTTTGGTAGCCGCAGCAGGCTCGGTTGCAGGAGGGGTCATGACCATGGGCAGAGCCGGTGACGTCCCAGTTGCTTGTTTAGTGCTTTCTGGAGTGAGTGGAACGATCGGCACAGTACGGCCCCGGCGGTGTCCGGCCGCAGGGTGATGAGCCTGAACCTGAGACTTGTCAGGTGGGCAGTGGCTGGCAAAATAGAGCAGTGATGCAGCATGTTGTTTGTCAGCAATTGTCATTCTTTGCTCGATAAGCTCAGGAGACCTGTGAGCCAGAGCAGAGCGGATGTGAGGAGATAGTTTATCTGACCAGATGGCAAGGAGAGCTGTGTCAGAGAATAGATTGGCGCTGACCAGGGCATGTAGCTGTCTCCACAGCTGGGAAGGTTTGTCGTTGCCTAGTTGCTCGACGTGGAGCACTTGCCATATTTCTGCCTCAGTTGAGCATGCAAGCCAACGTAGAACTGTCTTTTTGGCTAGAGTGTACCGGGTAGATGAATCCGGGGCATCTACCAGGTCAGCAATCAAGTCCTCCTGGGCGTACACCTGGGTGATGAAGCACAAAACCAGGTTGACTCGTCGAGTTTGTAATGGTCAAACACTTCGCCCACAATTTTGAACCAGGTTATTGCTCTGTTGGGGTTAACCGGCGGCAGTGTCGTTAAGTGTTGTAGAATGTTCGGAAGAACAGGTTGAGTTGAGTTCATCGGGGCACTGCTTCAAACGAGCTGTTGTTGCTTTAGTATTCCAGGAGAGTGTGCCTCTAGGGGATGTGGCAACGACGGCTGTTAGGGTGGCAGCGTGAAGGTGACACGTGGTTGAGCGGGATCCGTCGCGACGCGGGCGGGACACCGTAATGTGTCGATTACGGTTGCAGAAGATCAGCACATTGCTGGTGTGTTCGGACTGATGCATTGCAGAAGACCGACGCGGATGAGGCCCCGATATGTGCCGAGAACAGTAGCGGAAGCTCGACTGGAGCCAGCGCGGGGGCGACAGATGGCAAAAAGTTCAAAGTTAGAGAATGCGTGTTAGTCCACGGAAAGCTCGACGTATGTTCAGACCCGGGGCCACCTGTGTTGCAGGGAGGCTGCGGAGGTGTGGACTGTCCAGAAGGACAGTGTGGGAAATGATGTCGAACATGGGACAGAATGTGTGAATGTTCACTGTTCATAGTCACTCCACTCAAAACGGTGTGCGGATAAGGTGAATGTCGTGGCACAAAACACTGTGGCATAGCAGTGGGATGGAGGTGGAGGTCAGGCACAGATAACAAGTTATTGTTATCTGTGCTGAGGAGGTAGACCTGTGAACGAAGCAATTCCGGCCATGTGCCAGGTATCCGCGTCATAACCTCCCCCCAGTTTCGCACCGAACTACAGTACATTATTCACATATGCTGTAGGTGAAGTTATATTTTAATTATTTTAGCATAATATATATCTTTTGTCCTTGTCATGAGACTCATTGTTGTCCACTTCCATTATTGTGAATACTACTAAATGATAACATCTCCTTCCTTAAATGCTGGAATTTATTAATTAAATCACTCAATTTATAAACATTTGTGAACATCAAACACTGTGTGCCATTCTGCCACTCATCTCCGGCCTCGCTACCGAGCAACATCTCTCTCTAGCATCTCACTTCCACCCACGGACTCGAACACTCGACTACTGCTTACCCACTCGCACATTGTTGACTGCACTGCAGTCTCTGCTTAAACCATGTATGATCTCTGCATAGTGCATAATCGATACTACGTGAGGGTACTGTACCCTTACATATCCCAACCAAAATAATACTTTAATATGAAAAAATGTAATAGTGATATTAGATTCGAATATTAAAGTAGAAAAATATATAGAAAGACAAAAAATTTAAAGTTACATTATTTAGTCAAAACTATTTGCTTATTAATGGAGAACCTCAAGTCATTAAGAATAATTCTCATTTGTGTAAGCAAATGGTGTTTAAGAAATTCAAGTATCACTTAATTACAGTACATTAATCAAATTATATCATTAAATCACTCACTAATTAGGAACAAGATAAGTCGGTTTAATCGCAAATGCTTGGGCACACTGCATAATGTCATTGAATTAACATAGCAACATGAAACACAATGCTGTAACGTCCCAAATAAATAGTATGGCTAACTTTGATACACGAATAACAAGTATCTATTAGCTTGTTCATGAATATTTTGTTTGTAATTAATTAAAGACTAATTATCAGATAGTCACTGTATTGAATGAATAGAAACATAGGCCTAACTGAATGAATGCGATCAAAAAATAAACAAAATAATAAACGGACAACTCAAACTACTACACCATATTCACAGGAAAATATTCTATTACTACCCCACATAAATTAACACTCCAAGAGGCAGCATATTTTGAAAATGCGATATTGTAGACTCGTTGTCTCTGCAAATTGGTGGAATTGTAGTAAAAGCATCATAACAGCGATCCCCACACCGTGATGTTTGTTGTTGTAACTCTTCAGGCTTTCCCGGCGAGATCTTGACATGTGGAATAATCGGGTCTACTGCCAGATGTTTGTGTCGCTCGTTTCCTTCTTCAGGTGCTACCTGAGACTGCCGTATTGAAGGATAAGGTCCTCCAATACGGCAGTCTCAAGTAGCACCTGAAGAAGGCAACGAATTACGTGGCCGAAATATTGTGCCAGAGCGACACAAACATCCGGCAATAGACCCAATTATTCCACTTGTTGTTTTTGGTGGTCAGCTGGCCTCTGACGTCAGCATCCCATGGTTCTGCGTTCCACACAGCTTGCCAACCTGACAGGCTAGCGCAGCACTGGAACAGGTGACAGTCGCGCAGTGTGCTAGGTCCTCGTAGGGGTTGGTAAATCCTCTACTGCAGTTGTAACATGTGACGACTGCACTGCGCGGGCATCGCTTCACGTCGGTGGTTCCACATCGGCTCGCCAACATACAAACACAAAACGGAATTACGGCAGTGGGGAAACAAAATACACTGCGCGCACGTCAATCAGTCTGTAGTAGCCACAACACTCGCGCCACGCGTTCCTATTATTGCTTATAGACGTGTCTCTGACTCAAGCAATGCACAATGTTTACGTGACGGCATAAAATGCTTAAAACTGATTGCATCTAGCTCACAGTAGCTAACTACTACTGTCCACTATAACTCACTCCCAATAGCTACCGACTATTGTCCATTTATTTTCACACAGGCAAAATGATATGTACACAAATAACACAATGTTCCTCTTATTTATTTATTTATTTATTTTTTTTACAAAGTATCTCTTGTCTCGCAACACTTCTTATAGATGATACAGTTTAATGTTTTCTACATGTTGTAGGCTATGATACTGACCGGACTGCACCATTTCAATTTCAACCGAATTAGGGTGAACAAGTTTTCTAATTTTGAATGGTCCTCTGTAGTAGTGATGAAAATTTTTTATCTCTTCATTTGCACTTGATGATTTCGTATGAGCTCGAATAAGTACAAAATCACCGACTTTGTGCGTAATGGGCTTCACTATCTTGTCATGTGCCAGCTTCTGTTCTTCTGCTCGTTTCTTCATCGTCTCCAACGCGATTTTAAAGCGCTCCTCTTGCGTAATTTCCTTTTCTTGCGGTAAGGAAATGTATTCACGAAAGATACTGTCAGGTTTCTTTCCAAAGAGAACTGTACAATGTGGCAATCCCGTTGAATCATGCGACAAACTAATTATTACTGTTTCAAAATCTGTCAATCGTTCTATCCGTCTTTTATGTTTCTTCCCACAATGTGCACAAAATAAACGTCCGAATTCACGTCTTTGACGTTCAGTCGGGTAGGACGCGGGTCTGGAAGACGAAATTGCAATGCGCCGAATACCTTCATCATTAATAAAACCTTTCCATAAGTGTGACCGAAATTGTGGACCATTGTCCGATAAAATGCACTCTGACTTGACAGTATTTACGAAGTATTCTTCCCTGAGTTTCTTGATTATGATCTTACTGTTGGCTTTCCTGAGTGGGTGAAGGCGCACAAATTTCGAAAAGACATCCATCACAACCAAAATTTGAGTAAAATTCTCTTTTGATCTGGATAGCGGTCCATAGAGATCGAGAGCTGAAATTTCACTAGGATTTTGAGGTATAATGCTATGCATGAAACCTTTGTGTTGAATCGTAGACACTTTAGTTTTTTGACGGAGGTCTCAAGATTTTAGAATTGATCGTACTTTTCGTGCTATGATATCGAAGATGACGTTCTCTTGCAATTTTAGTATACATTTACGTGGCCCAAAATGAGCATAGCTCACGTGAACGTATCTTATTAATTCATTCACTACATGTTTGGGTATACATAGCCTCCAATGACCAGAATTCAAATTGCTTCGCAGGTAAAGGATACCATCTTGTTTTAAATAATATTGACGTATCTTGACACTACTCTCGGCTTTCGGATCATCATATTTTTCTTTAACCATCATCAATATTTCGTCTGCCTCCTGTTCCTGTTTGATGTTCCGCAGAATCTTGCGTATATGACGCTCGCCTTCGACACCTCGCATAAAATTAATCCTTATATCTTTCTGGCGTGGATGCGCCACATTAACTGAATCTTGTCCTTGTGATAGCCTTGACAACGCATCCGGTACGACGTCCTGCTTTCTTGGTATGTACTGAATCTCAAAACTGTATTGCTGAAGCATTAACGATCACCGGGTTAAGCTCTTGTGCATCAATTTGCAATTCATCAAGAATGATATTGCTCTGTGGTCTGTCACTACGACAGTATGCCTTCCAAATAGATAGAAACGAAACTTTTCGAAGCTCCAAACGATGGCAAGTGCTTCTCTTTCCGTGACAGTATATTTTCGCTCCCACCTAGTGAGTGCGCAGCTGCGATAGTATGATGTTCAATAACTCCATCGAATTCAAATAAATTGATAGAATTCTGTGCCAAGCGCATTATCACTTGAATCTGTGCCAAGGTAAAACTTTTCACTTAAATCAGGGCTGTGAAGGATAAATGCTACACACAGTTGGGTTTTTATTGAATCAAACGCTTCCTGATGTTCATGAATCCATTTCCATACAGCATCCTTTTTTAGCAAGTCCATTAAGACAGGAGAAGATAGGCAGCATCCAGAAAGAAAACGGCGATAAAAATTACAGAAACCAAAAAAGACTTAAGTTGCTTACGGCACTTAGGTAACGGACAATTTCTTACTGTGTCCATTTTTGTTGGATCCAGTTCAATCCCTTGAGGCGAAATAATATACCCATGAACTTAAATTTGCGACTTGGCGAATTCCGATTTTTCCAGGTTAACAGTCACTCCAGCTTTCGTAAATGCTTCAAGTATCCGATGAATAATTTCCAAATGTTCTTCCCATGAAGCTGTGCTAATCAAGGCATCGTCAACATAAAGCGCTACATGTTTCAACAAATCTTCGCCTAAAACTTTATCCAGTGCTCTCATAAAAGCCGCTGAAGAGACCGAGATACCAAAAGGCATTCTCTGAAATTGGTAACTTCTACCATTATAAAGAAGTGCTGTATACTTTCTACTATTCTCTTCTAGCATTAACTGCCAGTAACTACTAGTCAAATCAAGGCTACTTAGATATTCGACTCCTTTGAATCTTTGTAACAAAAACTCCAGGTTTTCTCGCTGATCACGCTGTGGTAAAATTATGCGATTCATTGCACGGGCGCCAAGAACAATGCGAACTGCGCCGTCCTTGTTTGCTACAGCATGTGTTGGGTTTGAATATTCGCTATCTGAGCGCTCAGTTATTTGTTTATTCAACATCCTCTGTATTTCCTTGTTAACAGCTTCCCTTTTTGCCAATGCTATTGCGTATGAGTTACTGCGAAATGGTTCATGGTCCTTTACTTGAATTTTACAAACATATTCTTTAATTAATCCTGGTATCTTTGAAAATATATCGACGTAGCATCTCAGTAGTTCCCTCGATTCTTCTCGTTCTGCTTCAGTCAAGTCCACTAACGCTCGAATCTTGGTTTGAATACAATTTAGAATATCCTCCTCGTTTCTCTCTTGCAGCTTAGCACAGTTCTCTGAATTGTTTAAAATGTCAGCTTCATATTCTCCTCTATAACGCATCATCCTTATTTTCACGCCCGCAGCGCTCTTATTATCCATAATAAACCCTTTGAACACAATTCTTCTTTCTTTATTATCTCTCCACGTCCGCAGACAGTTCTCCTCAAAATTAATACAGCATCTCATGACTGACTACCAATCAACTCCGAGAACTAGCCCAACATTGAGAGAACCAACGATTAACACACTCTGCTCATATTCGTCCCCTTGAATACGAAATCTTAGTAATGCTTGTCCTTTAATTGGTTTGCTTCGGTTTCCAACTGCACTGACAATACGTACGCCGTTAACAGGAAATGTGGGAATAGCGACAAGATCGTTTAATTGCGAAAATAGATTTTCAGAAATAGCACTTGCCTCGCTAGATGAATCAATTAATGCATCCATAACAATACCACATACTTCGACTTCCACAAATGGCATCAGAATTTCTTTATTAGTTTCTTCATTTTCTCGACACAAATCTTCGTTGACATTATTTACACGTTCACACTTTATGGCATTTATCATAATATCCGACCCTTGTCCCTGTGACAGAGTTCCGGGGGGGTCGTCTCCGAAACTTTGCTTAGTTGAACTGTTCAGAATTTCGCTAAATGCCATCGCGGCTTCTTGCACGCTCTGGCGATCGATACTGTCCTCTGCCTCTGTCATTGTGTGGCCGGTTCGGCGGATGATTTGACCTGAATCCGTCTTGTACATTGTATTCGTTTCTCCTGTGTCTATCATCGTCTCGGCGATCAAATACTTTCGGTCGGTCGTAACTTTAGATTCCTTCCCGCGCTGGGCCGTTATGACGATTCGGGTAATTGTTATTACTGTGTCGCTCACGTTGATCGCGTTCGGCATTCATCAATTCCATTCAGTCAATTAGCAAACACACTTGCTCCATTGTTAACTGTGGTGTGAGTGCTATCTTCTCGCGCACCAAAAATGGTAATTTCTGGATTAATATTAGCTCTTCTTCTTTAACCGGATCGTCCAAATATGCATTGTCGTTCCAGTACCTTTGCATAAACTCACGCATTGTACCGTGATGTCTTGCATAATTTGGCGGTGTGAGAATTTTTGATTTTACGTCCCACTGTTTTTCTTTCGAGCAAAATTAAAAAAAAAAATGCTGTTTCAAATTCTTCATACTTGGTGTAATTGACGGATACACTTATACCCGCAATATGTGCGTCACCCTTCATGTGACTGACGCAAGTATCAATTTTAGCACGTTCCGTATAATGCCTCGGAAACGCATGTTTGAATTGTATAATGAACGCAACTGCGCGGATGCCTCGTTTCGGTTCATGTTCATGAAATTTTCGACCGCTCAGCCCATTGTCAACAATTACTTGCGGCAAACCAACAATATTATTATCTGGTTCACGTAATACTGCATTAATTTCATCGCGCAAAATTTCTTTATTAATTTCATTTGACATTGTGTCGTTGTTCGTTACCTTTTGTCGTATCTCATCTACCTCATTACTTAGTTCATCACATCGCGTTTGTACGCCGTTAACCATCTTAATTATCGACTCTTTGTTGGCTTTACAAGAACTTTTAGTTGTGACGATTTCGTCATCTTGAGCCTTAACTTTGTCATTAACTTCGAAAATAAAATCTTCCGTTTGCCTACACCGTCCGTTAACTTGAATTTTAAGATCTTTAATTTCGCTGCCAATGGCCTCATGTTTGTCTTGACATTCTTTTCGGAGCTCATCATGCTTTTGTTCAAATGAGCTGGTGAGTTCCATTCGCAAATTGCTAATCGCATTAGTTAGTGTCTGATAATCATTTTTGATTTCCTCATGGAACTTTCTTGTTTCCTCATAAAATTTTTATATTTCCTCACGCACCTTCTTATTTTCCTCATGAAACGCCTTTGTTTCTACACGTGCCTGTCTATTTTCTTCATGAAAAGCTTTTATTTCTACAAGCGCCTGTCTATTTTCCTCATGAACATTTTTGATTGCTTCTAACAATTCAGATAGACAACCTTTACTGACAATAGCAGCTTCTGTCTGCTGGATAAACATCGGTGTTGAACTTCTCTTAGGCAAATCAAAACTAAGAATACCACGGTCCTCTGTCGAATTAACTGTAGTGTTTTCCATCACATTAATTTGTCCTCCCTCATCTTTAGTAACACTACCGTTCTGTTCTGAATTAGCCATATTAACACTGTTCACAACAATCACTGTTCATTATAACTTATGATTGCTCTAAATTGAAAAATTCACTCGCAACTTAAAAGTCAGTAACACTAATGATTATTCCTATTGCTGTTCATTCCTAAACAACGTTGAGTTCACTTAATTTCGAAGCGCTGCTGTGCTGAAATGCTGTGGACTCACCCTTTGCTGTGTTGTCTTCTCCATCATTTCCGAAGATTGCTATGAATTCGAAGTCCGACATACGCGTCGCCATATGTAACATCCCCTCCTGTTTTGCACCGAACTATACTATTCGCATACGCTGTAGGTGAAGTTATATTTTAATTATTTTAGCGTAATATATATCTTTGCTCCTTGTCATGAGACTCATTGTTGTCCACTTCCATTATTGTGAAAACTACTAAATGATAACCTCTCCTTTCTGAAATGCTGGAATTTATTAATTAAAGCACTCAATTTCTAAGCATTTATGAACATCAAACACTGTGTGCCATTCTGCCACTCATCTCTGGCCTCGCTACCGAGCAACCTCTCTCTCTCTAGCCTCTCATACCCGACTTCCACACACGGACTCCAACACTCGACTACTGCTTACCCACTTGCTCATTGTTAGTAGTAGAGGTAAGTATGTGTCACCCCACTCTCCATTGTTGCCAAATCTATTCAATATGGCGCCGATGACGTCATCCAAGATGGCGGCATGTAGACTTGTCAACATCATATAACGTCATCCAAGACGGCGGCGTTTGGCGGGAAAATAGGCCTATTGTGATACGTCCACTAACCTAACCTCCAGACAAAATGGCGGCAATTTTGAATTTTGGCGGGAAAATAGCCCAGTTGTGCGATGTCCACTAACCTAAGCCTCCAGAAGAAAAAAATTGCAGGGGATTTGAATTCGTACTTGTTCTTGTTTCTATTCATTAACATTTATTGTCATTTATTATTATCGTTCATTACCATTTATTATCATTGATTATCATTTATTATTATTATTTATTATTATTGGCCTACCTCCACTAGAAAATTCCCTCCAAATTCAAATTCCAAAACGATAATTGCTCCAAAACCATACTTTTCGTTATTATTATTAATTATCATTAATCTTTTATTATTATTTATTATCATTTATTAGTTATTATTATTTATTATCATTTATTATTATTTATCATTATTGGCCAAACTCCACTAACATAGAAAATCCTGCCATGTTCAAATTCATACTCCATAATCTCTGTAAAACCGTACTTCTATTTATTATTATTACCATTTACCATTATTTATTAGCATTTATTATTATTCTTTATTATTTATTCAAGATGGTCGATTTTTATGGCAAGAAAGCCAATTCCCTTACATCCATAACGAAAAATCTTTCACAAATTCAAATTCAAACACAATAACCTGTCACACCTACGGAAAAAAAATAAACCAATTGGGCCATATGCGCTAACCAAAGTCCACTTCATCCTATGAAGTTTGAATTTTTCACTGTCATTTATTGTTTCACTCCCAAGCTATGAAAAGTCGCATAAAATAATAATAATAATAATAATAATAATAATAATAATAATAATAATAATAAAGTGCACTTTTACTAATGTAAGTCACCTCCTGTGAATTCGTGGGTAAAGGACTGAACTCTTTATTTAAAACAGTACCATCATCGAACTTGCTGGCAGATTAAAACTGTGTGCCCGACCAAGACTCAAACTCTCGATCTTTGCCTTTCGCAGGCAAGTGCTCTACCATCTGAGCTACCGAAGCACGACTCACGCCCAGTACTCACAGCTATACTTCTGGCAGTATTTCGTCTCCTACATTCCAAACTTTACAGAAGCTCTTCTGCAAACCTTTCAGAACTAGCAATCCTGAAAGAAAGGATACTGCGGAGACATGGCTTAGCCACAGTCTGGGGGGTTTCCAGAATGAGATTTTCACTCTGCAGCGGAGTGTGCGCTGACATGAAACTTCCTGGCAGATTAAAACTGTGTGCCCGACTGAGACTCTAACTCTGGACCTTTGGTTCTAGGCGCTTCAGTCTGGAACAGCGGGACTGCTACGGTCGCAGGTTCGAATCCTGCCTCGGACATGGATCTGTGTGATGTCCTTACGTAGGTTAGGTTGAAGTAGTTGTAAGTTCTAGGGGACTGATGACCTCAGTTGTTAAGTCCCATAGTGCTTAAGGCCATTTGAACCTAGACAAATGTATTCCCGAAATTTAATACCTCTACATTAATTAGCCACAGACATGCTTGCAAATAAACTAGTGCAACAGACGCCCCCAAACACCCCCAGCTGCTAAACCGACCAAAAAGTCTCTGCTCTGCCTCCCCCAAACATGACCTCAACACAGTCGCATTCGCGCCAAACACCGGAGAAATTGATATATGTTCAGATTCCTTGCGCTCGCTCGTTACAGCCGACCAGGAAGGGCACTCTCATCTGACACACGTGAAAGCTGCATTGTTCTTCTCATGTTTACCGCAGGCCTCTCAGGTCTGGACCTGCCTTCACATCTATTGTCAGAATAGTGCATAGCTCGTCGACACACACGAATAACGCCGCTGAGGTGTAAAGATTCACAACACGCTATTTATTTTTTCAAATAACTTCTTTAACCATACAGGATATCTATCACACAATCACCCTAGGCCATGTCGCACAGCCCACGGACACGCACTCAATCATAATTCCAGTACACACAATAGCAAACCGCTACTAAATAATTCTCCATACTGATGTGTAGATACCCTCAGTACTCGTAAACTATACAAATAACGCATAGCAGAGCCTCCAGATCCGCTCCCAAAATAACTCAGCATACATGCTCAGGTACCACCCTCCGCACGCTGTCCACAGGATCGTGAAGTCACGCATCCGCCTGATGACATACAGCCCACAGCCCCTGCTCGACCTCGGCAAGCGTGAGTTGGCGCAGTCGACGCGCTCTTCAGCTGTCAAAGCACACGCAGACGTCCGTGCAGGTCCGCGATCCGTCACACACCCTAGCCGCTACCGCCGAACGCAGGTGAAAGTCAACTTTGTATCAACGTTTCATAATTCCAAAGCGCAGCCTCCATACGCTAGACACATCATAGCAGCAGCACACGTCTTGATCTCCCATGACACACTGCGCTTTGTCTTGCCATGATATTACACAGCGCTTTAACTGAAAATAACTACACATACCTGCTCTCGCCTCGTCGCGTGACCAGCCATCTGAAACCTTCTCAATATTATTACGACTTTACAACATTTAAAAAAAAATAATTTTGATATAATTTACGCCTCCCACCATCAACAAACGCAAACGTCCTCAACCCTATCTTGACACTCATATTTCACCCTACAAACTATGTCCATCAATCAATTTACCATTCTCATCCCCTCATTTCGAATTAGGAGCTTAGCCTCTATCTAAACACTCATCAGTCATCTTTCTCGCACTTTCAAGAGTAAAATTAATTTTACACACAACCCGAAATAGGAAACCCAATTAAATATTGAAACTTTTATACAGACCATCAAGCACATATCACACTCACACCAATATTCAAAACCATGTCCATATTTACCACCTGCAACTTGAATTAAATATTATTAACATGGGCCCAATTATATGACATTTATTTCCATGTCCTAATGATACATTCATAGATGAGCCGTGTCATCCACTCGCTCATTCATTCAACACACGCTTTCACAGAACTTTTTCTACTTATAGACAACGGAGGGTGAAAATTTACGATTTCCGCCCTTAATGACTGTAGTTGGGGTTGCTCAAAGACAGCTCCTCCAATAGGATGGACTCGAGTCCCGTACCCACAGCTCGCCTCAGGGCTTGTCAACGTCCGTCACGACTCAGTCGGTGATCTAGTGCTCGGACCATGGACATCGAGATTACCTGTGGGTATGCATTTCACAATAATTCGCATAAGATTAATTTATTAATAATTTGATAATTATATAAATAATATTAAATAAATTTTTTGATGGCGTTATTTTATACCAGTCACGGGGGCGGTCGTACTCCCGCTAAATTTTATTATAATGGTGGAGGAGCGGGAGTAAGTGGGTGTAGACATGGAGGTGGGGGCTGCTGGAGATACAATCTCGACTGTTTATACAGTCGAGTTTAATGCCGGTAAGTACGATACCTCATATGCAGTTAATATATTAATCTAAAGTTAACAATATATAAATAAATTTTAGTAATTTAATTATTTTTGTTTATCTGCAGGAGAGATGAACATTTGCGATGACGAGCTACATTAAAATGATATCAATGAAAATCATGGTGAGTACATATTCCTTTTAAATATAAATTTATATTTTATTTTAATTTTAATTGAAGAAGATGAGATTATTTTAATCTTAATTGAAGTTGATGAGTTAATGTATGTGGGGCCATCAGTGATAAGTTAGTCTGCACCGTACGATCATTGTTCGTTTATCTTTCATAATATGGTCATTATATATGTTAATGATTAAATTAATTTAATGTTAGATCAATAATCATCCATGAATAGAATTGAGAGAGCGTGATGTAATTGTAGTATACGTTAATTGAACCTAAATATACATTCAGTGAAATGTGTTATCCTCTATATATGTGGTGATTAGCAGACGCGATTCATCAAAGCGTTTAGCTCGAACAAAGTTTCATAGTGTTCATCACCACTGTAATTAAAGATTTACCGTAAAATAATTATTTTAACACACAAAATTAATTTAATATTTGTAGAATGGCTGGGTGTAAAGTTGATCATTTTTATCTACTAGTCATGGCCTTTGTATGAAGTGTATTCTGTATGTGGTGGATTCACTTCCTAGTTAGCTAAAAGTACAAAATGAGTTATTTCACTCCACCGATCTGCTATTAACGAAGCAGACGTATGAAGTAGATGCTGCGCTAGCTATACCGGACCCGAAAGTTAAACTACATGATTCACCCTCCAGTCGCCCTGATTAAGTGAAATCTTACTTCATTTAAACATGGCGACCGTTCATTATCTAACTCCTAATACACTTAGGCTACTTTGATTTTTTAATAAGAATAATATCAGCAGTTCAATAGAGATTTAAAAATTCGCCTCAACTAATAAAAGCACCATATAAAAATACAATAATAATATAATTGATGTGGCTAAAAGATGATCTTTTTACCTACTAGTCATGGTCATTATATGCAGTGTATGTGGCAGCTTGATAGAGTTCATCACCAGTGTAATTAAAGATTTAGTATACAATTATCATTTTAACAGATAAAGTTAATTTAATAATTGTAGAGTGGCTGTATGTAAAGTTGATCATTTTTATCTACTAGCCTTGGCCATCATATGAAGTGTATTCTGTATGTGGCGGATTCGCTTCCTAGTTAGCTAAGAGTACGAAGTGAGTTATTTGAATCCACCCGATCTGCTATTAATGAAGCGGACGTATGAAGTAGACGCTGCACTAGCTATACAGGAACCGAACGTTAAACTACATGATACATCCCCCAGTCGCCCTGATTAAATGAAATCTTACTTCATTTAAACGTGGCGACTGTTCATTAATTAACTCCTACTACAGTTAGGCTACTTTGATGTTGTGTGGCCCACCACATGGTGAGTGGCTATCAAATGGAAAATAATTTATCTTTGAGGACAGTGGGCGGTCCATAATGTATATAGAAATAGATGTGCTTCTCTCTCTCTCTGTGTGTGTGTGTGGGGGGGGGGGAGTTGTTTTTGTAATTTATATATTATTATTATTAATTTATTTATTTGAGTAGATGAAGCCGGCCATCACCCCCGATGGTACCTCCTCCTGGAGGAATATGCCGACAACGAGGAGCAAGCAAATAATGATGGCAACGATGATGATGTACAAAAAATTTATGAGATAATAAAAATTTACTAAATATTATATATTTGTTTTTTATTTATGTGTACTGCATGTGGGGGGGGGGGCAGGTCGACGATGAGCTTACCTTGTCTGACGCAATAGATAGAGCTTAAGTGATAAATGATTTTAGAATACAGATTTATAATTTTGACTTAAAAATGGATCTATTTAAAACATTTTAATTTTTACATATGATAAAATTTATATTATCTATATAGCATATGTGTGTAGGATGATTTTTGAATTTTAATATAATGCTAGTTTGGGGGATAGGTGTGTGTGATGATGAGCTTCTATGTGACTGAATTTGATCTCTTTTTAGAAATCAAATATATAATTAGTAGAAGATAAAGTAATAGATGGCGTGTCAAAAGCTTGTGCACAGTTCATAGGAATTCAATAAAAAACAATGTTTAGGTAAGTTTGTGTACGTTTTTGAATGAGAGTTAATTAGTTCATGGCCTAATGTCGTTCAAGTGAGATTGGTTTGGTAAAATTCACTTCTATGCATGGTGTTATATGAGGCCAATTTTGGTACAATGATTGTGTGTGTGTATGTTTGACCACTGTGCAGGCGAGCTGTGTGGAAGTGATAAAAGGTTAGAATTAATTAGTTGTGGATGTGTGTGTAGCTCAATTAAGAGCGGTATAATTTAAATTGTTAATTGTAATATCTAATATGTGATGGTTAGCTTTGGTGATTGGGTTGAAGGGGGGAAAATAATTTTTCTCTGTCTTTTTTAGGTTCTCTATAGATGAGAAGGGATTTAGTTATTTTATTAAAAGAAAAATTATAAATTAAATTTAGAAGGTCTTGCAAAGAAGAGATTGTTATTGATTTATTAAAAGAAAAATTATAAATTAAATTTAGAAGGTCTTACAAAGAAGATATTGTTATTGAGCACTGAATATATAAATTTTTTATATTTACTTATAGTTAGTCATAGGTCTATGGCACGCCAATGTACTAGGACTGTGCTTAATATCGACGAGTATGAGATGAATTTTATAATATTATATTAAAAATATTTTTGGTCTTCTAATACGTGAGTATGTAGATATCTGTAGAAAAGGGGGGAAGGCTCTGATCAGAAAGACTGACGCGTTTCTACCAGCAGTAAAACGCTCTCCAATCAGCTGAATTGTTATGAGAGTGACTTGGGTTGACTGAGGGTGCACTGATGTAAAATGGTCATTTTGTACCGTATAGGAAAATGAATTCTATCTTTATTAGAAGGACAAGGTGTACATGAGAATATTGTTATCATGGATGTGTGTTTAAGTATATAATATTAAATGGACTATCCACAGTGAGATGGGTATGTATGTCGGTGAATGTATTTTAGTAATTTGATTAGATGTATGCGTAATTTATTATGTTTAATTGTTCAACCAATATGACTAACTGTGGAAAATGGAATTATTATGTTCTAATGAGCTGGGTTGAATGTGGGGGGCATAAATGTTCCTACTACATTATTATAAGAGGATGGGTGGCATATAAGTAGAACAAGTTCTGTGAAAGCGTGTGTTGAATGAGTGAGCGAGTGGATGACACGACTCATCTACGACTGTATCATTAGGACATGTAAATAAATGTCGTATAACGTAAACTGAGGTCATTTTTTTAATGATATGTATGATTTCTGGTTGGAATTATGTTTGTTCTAAATGCATATTGATCTATGCTTAGAAAGGGGGAATGATTTTTTATTATTGAGTTTTGGCAGGAGTGAATAGGCCTTTATATATGAGCGTATTTAAGATTTGTCACTCGAAATTGTCAGCCCAGCGTTAACGACGTCGGGTTCACTGGCTGGGGGAGACAGTGTTTACATGTCGAGCTGGATATAGAGATCCGCGCTATTCAGGAATCCATTTGTGCAATGTATGTCGTTAGACAATAGCTGGAGAGCAGGTATAGAGAGAGACCACCTCGGCAGGCTGATCCTGAGGCTCAGTGGATGGCTGTTTGGATGGACAGATATGTGGCTTTGACATGCCGCCGATGGCGCTCGGGCGCGGGCTTTGTAAGGTGCAATGGGATTAGTTTGAGCATTTAGTACTTGTTTTGGTGGTTATTGGATTAAGAAATGTAATATTGAAGCTCATGTACTCAGCGGGAACGCTGTGTAATTGAGTAAGGGTGTTTAGGTATTTGAATATATTTTTTGCGGTTGGTAATGTTAAGCGGATTGCTCAATTTAGCTACCACTGTAAAAAATAAAAGTAGCTTTCTCCTGCTGAAAGAAAGGGGTGACCCTGCACCCCCAGACCTAATGGATGAGTTATTAGATAAGAGCAATTGAAAGTTGTTGTTGAATGGTGGTATGTGCTCAGATATAGGAGTTTCTAAACGTGGGCGCGAATGAATTTGTATGTTAAATGGATGAAGTGTGATGCAGGATGAAAGGTGTGAGACATTAGAACATCGAGCACGAGCGAATTCACGTCTTTGCTTGTTGATCAACGAAATGTCAAGATGATTAAAGCATCCCACCCCACGTCGGCGACGTATTCACAGACCTTACCCAAGCTGGTCAGGTATTCATTATCGGGGATAGCTACTGAGACGTGTCGCTGATAAAAGTTGTATAATGAGTAGAGAAGATGAGTTTGTATGCTATCGCGAGAGGGTGCCGCTTGATGACCTAGATAACTCGATTGTGGAAATTTATGTAGTCTATAGATAGTGATAATCGACTGCGAGTGACAGCAGTTAAGAGCGGAAAATAGCCCCAAATCGAGCGTTGGCAGAATATTGGGGGACATGGTCATAATTAATTCAAGTTGGAGGTGGTAAATATGGACAAGGATTTGAATATTGGTGTGAGTGTGTTATGTGCTTGATGGTCTGTATAAAAGTTTCAATCTTTAATTGGGTTTGCTATTTCGGGTTGTGTGTAAAATTAATTTTACTCTTGAAAGTGCGAGAAAGATGCACTGATGTGTGTTTAGATAGAGGCTAAGCTCCTAATTCGAAAAGAGGGGATGAGAATGGTAAATTGATTGCTGAACATGGTTTGTAGAGTGAAATATGAGCGTCAAGATAGGGTTGAGGACGTTTGCGTTTGTTGATTGTGGGAGGCGTAAATTAGATCTTATATTTTTTTAAAAAATGTTGTAAAGCAATAATAATTTTGAGAAGGTTTTAGATGGCTGGTCATGCGACGAGGCGAGAGCAGGGATGTGTAGTTATGTTTAGTTAAAGGGCTGTGTAATGTCATGTCAAGATCAATGCCCAGTGTGTCATGGGAGGTAAAGATGTGTCCTGCTGCTATGATGTGTCTAGCGTATGGAGGCTGGGCTTTGGAATTATGATACGTTGATATAAAGTTGACTTTAACCTGCGTTCGCCGGTGGCGCCTAGGTTGTGTGACGGATCGCGGTCCTGCACGGACGTCCGCGAGTGCTTTGACAGCTGAAGAGCGCGTCGATTGCGCCAACTCACGCTTGCCGAGGTCGAGCAGGGGCTGTGGGCTGTATGTCATCAGGCGGATGCGTGACTTCACGGTCCTGTGGACAGGGTGCGGAGGGTGGTACCTGAGCATGTATGCTGAGTTATTTTGGGAGCGGATCTGGAGGCTCTGCTATGCGTTATTTGGATAGTTTACGAGTACTGAGCGTATCTACACATTAGTGCGAAGAATTATTTAGTAGCAGTTTGCTATTGTGTGTACTGGAATTATGACTGAGTGCGTGTCCGTGGGCTGTGCGACATGGCCTAGGGTGATTGTGTGATAGATATACTGTATGGTTAAATAAGTTTTTTGAAAAAATAAATAGCGTGTTGTGAATCGTTGCACCTCTACTGCGTTATTCGTGTGTGTCGACGAGCTATGCACTATTCTGACAATAGACGTGATGGCAGGTCCAGACCTGAGAGGCCTGCGGTAAACATGAGAAGAACAATGCAGCTTTGACGTGTGTCAGATGAGAGTGCCCTTTCTGGTCGGCTGTCACGACCGAGCGCTCGGAAGCTGAACTTGAGTGAAGGCTCTGGAACGCCTTCCTGGATGCGCGCGCACGGCCTGGGCCTGCCTGGAAGTGTAAGCTAAGGCGCATAGGTGATATCAGTTTCTCCGGTGTTAGGCGCAAATGCGACTGTGTTGAGGTCACGTTTGGGGGAGGCAGAGCAGAGACTTTTTGGTCGATTTAGCAGCTGGGGGTGTTTGGGCGCGTCTGTTGGACTATTCTTTTTGCGGGCACGTCTGTGCGTTATTTGGAGAGTTTAAGAGTAGATAGCTCGTCTGCCGATATTGTGTACTGCATTATTTAAGAGCAGTTTGCTATTGTGTGGTGAAATTAGGAGTTGTTTACGTCTTTGTGGTCTGTGTGAGATGACCACAGTCGGATCAGTGTGGGTGTTTTGTGACAAATATACTTCACAACTAAATAAAAATGGCTCCAAATAAATAGAGTGCAGTCCTTCACTACTTCCCCGAGCAGCACAGCGCAGTCTGAGCGGTTTTTAAGCAAAAACTGCAATCTGGTCAGACTGTGAGTGAGTCAACAAATAACTGGACAAATTTATCTGCAGAGGAGTTACAGGTCTGGATTGGAATGAATATCTTGATGGGTGCGGTTCTGTTGCCGCCTGTATTGCACTACTGGAGTTCAGTACCTGCCTTATGTCAGCCTTAGATATCGAAACCTATGAGATGTAGAAGTTTCAAAAATATATTTCCCCAATAAATAAAGTACACTTCGTCCATCAGCCTATGGACTGAAATTATTTCGGAAAATTAGGAGTTGTTTAGCTATTTGGACGTAAATGTTTTGCATTATTTACGAGCGTTTGTAATGTCTGTAGGCTGTGCTATGCATTATTTTCAACTGTTTACAATTAGCATGCGTGTGTCTAGAGCATTATAAATGAGTTATGTAGGAGTGTTTTGCTGGTCTGTGTGATGTGGGACATGTCGGTGTGATACATATACTCCATTCCTAAATAAAGTAAATTCGTTCCTCCTTCCATGGACCTAGTGCAGTGTGAGTCCTTTTACCAGAAACGTGTAGGAAGAGGCAGAGTGCTGGTGGCTTAGTTTGAAACAATTTCCTTGGTTTGGTGGCGGAAGCACAAGTGAGCTTTGTTTACAGGCAGATTTCAAACTTGGCGCTGGTTCCTAGGAGGAAGTGGCAGTTGTGTGGCTGAGGTTACTACAAGTGAGCTTTCTTTGCAACAATTTTCTTAAGTTGGTAGAGAAAGCGGAAGTGACCTTTCCTTAAAGCCAGAATTCAAACTCGGTGCTGGTTCCTAGGAGGAGGTGGCGGTCTGGTGAGAGTCAATTAGCGAGCGTTCTTGCGACGACCAAATGCGCTGTTATACGGTCATAGTGGATTCCACTGCCGGTCAAACTCTGGGGCAAAACGTATCCTTTGTCCGGCACGTGGTCGACAGGTTCCATTGTGTCCAGCGTTAAGTGCTTGCAGTCGCGGCAGGACGTTTACGTAGCAGCCTCTGGAGCAGTGGCTAGCGCGGGCTGGGCTGCCGGCAACCCCCGCTTGCCGCCCAGGGCCTTCGGAAAGAGCCCTGCGTGTCACCCGAACTGGGTAGGCCGTCCGTACGTCAGCCGCGCTCTGCAGTTCATTGTGTGAAGGTGGAGAAGTCAGTTGGGACACACTTGCATGAACGTAATGATAGAAATAAAGAGTCCTTTTCCCCTCCTTGTTACTTTGGGTGGTACAATTATCAGCTTTTAATAATGTATGTGCGGGTGCTGATTTAGAAATACGTGGCCAGATTCGATTGACCTATCGAGGGGTGTGACATCGGGGCAGATTCCACCTTCGAGCAAACAAACTTGGCGGCAAACGTGTGGCGGGGCGTTGCTTGTCCCACAAAACCGCGTGGTGGGCCGCAAACCGACCGGCCGATGTTTACGCCTGCCGAGTGGAGCCTATGATATCAGTGGTGGCTTGTTGGCTGGACCAGCGACTCGCGTGGTCTACTGGCGACCGGTGGGGGATAGGTCCCTCTGCTGGCGACGATGTGAACTAAACCATTTGGGCTCTGGAGTTCGTGGTGTGACCATCTCGAAGTCAGTTGGAACACACCTGCAGGACCGTAATGTCTGAAATAAAGAGTCACTTCCCCCCCACTAGGTGACTTAGGTTATTACAAGTGGCGCGATTTTAATAATAATTTAGCGGCGGAAGCATAAGTGGACGCGAAAATTCAAACTTGGTGGATGTGACCGAATCGGCTTTCTAGCCACCATCTTAAATGACGTCATGGCGACGTCCTCGGGTGGCTGAGATACGAACTAACACACAGTTGGACTCCAGACCTCGTAGCGAGCGTGGTAGATGCTGCTGTGATCTCGAAGATTTGATGTTGGAGAACAAGTGATGACGATACTGTTTGAAATAAAGAGTTCAGTCCTTTTCCCACGAATTCATAGGAGGTGACTTACATTAGTAAAAGGGCACTTTATTATTATTATTATTATTTGACGCGATTTTTCATAGCTTGGGAGTGAAACTATAAGCGACATGAAAAATTCAAGCTTCGTAGGATGAGGTGGACTTAGGTTAGTGCATATGGCCCAATTGTTTTTTTTTTTTTTCGTTGGTGTGACACATTATCGTGTCTGAATTTGAATTTGTGAAAAATTTTTTGTTGTGGATGTAAGGGAATTGGCTGTCTTGCCACAAAAATTGACCATGTTGAATAAATAATAATAAATTTTAATCAATAATAGTAAATGATAATAATAATAAATACAAGTATGGTTTTACAGAGATTACGGAGTGTGAATTTGAACATGTTAGTGGAGGTAGGCCAATAATGATAAATAATAATAAATGATAATAAATAATAATAACTAATAAATGATAATAAATAACAAAAAATAATAGTAAATGATTAATGATAATTAATAATAATAAAGAAAAGTATGGTTTTGGAGGAATTATCGTTTTGGAATTTGAATTTGGAGGGATTTTTCCAGTGGAGGTAGGCCAATAATAATAAATAATAATAATAAATGATAATCAATGATAATAAATGATAATGAATGATAATAATAAATGACAATAAATGATAATGAATAGTAACAAGGACAAGTTCGGTTTTGCATGCATTATCCTGTTGGAATTCAAACCCCCCGCCATTTTTTCTTCTGGAGGCTTAGGATAGAAGACATCGCACAGTTGGGCTATTTTCCCGCCAAAATTGAAAATTTCCGCCATTTTTTCTGGAGGTTAGGTTAGTGGACATAGCACAATTGCCCTATTTTCCCGCCAAAAGCCGCCATCTTGGATGACGTCATGCAATGTTGCAAAGTCTACATGCCGCCATCTTGGATGACCTCATCGCTGCCATCTTGAATAAATTTGGCAACAACAGAGAGTGGAGTGACACATACTTAGCTCTACTACTATTGTTGACTGCACTGCAGTCTTTGGTTAAACCACGTATGATCTCTGCATAGTGCACTATCTATACTATGTAAGGGTACTGTACCCTTACAGTGCGGTACTGCAGGGAATGCGGTATGGCAAATTGTTGTCCGACGAAGCATTTGCAGAAATCAGCATTGGTCCCGCACTGCATGTAGATCTGTAAGAGGTAACTGCTCAGTGGATGAGAGAGGGCACATGTGGTGGGAACAAAGGCGTTTGATAGCCAGAGTCATGCGCACTCCTAACCTTACTTATTGTTGCAGGCGCGAAAACGTCCGGCAAAATCTGCGGAATCATCGAGTGAGAGGCATTTTGTTGCATTCCTGGCGGGTGTACATTGCCCGCAACATGATGCATGTCGATCACAAAATTCGGTGTTGGGCGCTTGGCCGAAGTCATTGTTCGAATGCTGTGTCGATGTAATACACGGGAAAATAACCGACGTGGAGGTCGCGGATACAGTGAACCGGCGAAAACGGAAGACGTTACAACTAGGGGTCACCAGTGAGGAGGATTACTGGTTTGGTTGCACCAATAATCACACCCATTTAGCAATAGTTCATTTATTAACCTTAACACATACAAGGATCACAAAGAACTGAACTGAACATTGCAGAACAGTCAAAGATAATGCTTAGAGTGCAAAGATGAATGCATATCGATGTTGGTGTCGATTTCATCAGCGCCACACGAGTATATATTCCTCATTAAACGATATAAAAAGATTCTGAATTTGAACAGACGCAAGTATTGTGCCTTCTAAACTATTGAGATGGAGTCACGGTAATTGTATTTAAAGCACACAGGCTTATGATAGAATGATAGTGGGGACATGTCAGGAACATCAAAACGTACTTAATACAAAAGTTATTAAAGAACTGTTATTATACATTGCTAATCCAACTTAAATCATGTATTTACAAAAGTTACTGTTTCTAAATTATCAATGTAATTATTGTATGTTCAAATGTATTTCAAAACCAAATGTGATCTATGTCCAATATGCCCAGAAATGCAAAAATTTTATTGTAAAATTTGAATTGTAGAAAGTTAACAATATACTGTAACAATCTGATGATGTTGGTGTCTGATAATTATTAGCTTAATATTAACTACCTCATATATTCTTAATCTCTAAAATAAAGCAGAATAATATACGTCAGCGGTATCAGCAGTATTTCTGAAAGACAAACCCATCTTTTAGCACTTTCAAGACTTTTGCAGGTTTTTCTAGCTCGCTTCTAGTTTAATATGTTCCTAAACTTCTTTTTGCACCTGTCTTTACATTTAGTAATACATTATTATTGAAATGAAATACAGGCAACGGTTGGGGATACATTTCAACAGTATTGGAATACACCTCCATGAGTTAGTGTTGATCATCGATTGACAATGACTCTGGGATGATGGGCTCTCTATCGTCAGAGTCAGTGAGCTTTAGAACTGGAGTGACTCTTGTTTCTGTTTCGAGTGCTTTGCTATGTTTCGTGTGATTGTGCATTAATAAAGTGTGTTTGACTGTAAAATGTTGGTTGTTTATAACTGTAAATTCGTCAGCATCGATAGAAAACCCATATTGGTGGTCCTGAATGACATGAATATGCTTAAATTTGTAAATTACTTATTTTAGGTTTGAGAATGCTAGTTTCTCCAGTGTTTACTCTGCCAGAACAGATGACTCTAGCCTCCTTTGTCATGCCACACCTGGTGCAGCACACACCTGCACTGATGCCTGCTACTGGATTCTATCTTCACCAGGAAGTTTCTCCAGAACGAGATTCTGGTTTCCTCTCTCCGGACTTCCTACGTAAATCCATTATGGACCACTTGGCTGCACAGTTTCAAGGTACATATGCACGGCTCACCTATCGACAGTGTGCTGTTCTATTACATGTGTCACACACCCTCAGCACTGATATTCTCGCTGATCACACTCTGCTGTTTAATATGCCCACTTCCGCACAAGACAGTGGGACACTGAAGTGAACTGTACTGGGATAGTCTTGCATACATCCAACCTAGCACGCTGTGCAGACATCAGACGACATACCAGCCACGGCTCCGCCTCACCACTTGGCACTCACTTGCGATGTTGCACCTCCCTTGCAGGATCTAGCCTCATCGGTCGTCGATACTTCCTTGGCTTCCGCATTGGATTTCACTCGTGGTCATGTGCTGTTCCCTTCTACACAGATCAGCAACAACTGATCTTTGGAAGTCCATATTGGGACTGCTGCTTTCGTTTAACCCACCCTGGATCACGATTCTCGCATACCGGGCCTGCTGCATTCAGTATGTGGCCATACAGGCCCCTTCTCTGCACAAACTGAGTGTGGGGCATCATAGCACGCCAACACGAGAGCTGGGTTTTCATCAGAGCATCAAACGTGTCACCACTGCAAAGTTGTCACCAGTGGATGATACTTCTCCAAACCCTCGCATGGTTTGTGTCCTTCCAACTCTGCCAAACCCCTTCCCAGCTGTGGTGACACCTACATCCAGAAGTCACAATAGAGGTCATGCTGGACTTAGCGCTCTGGAAATTGTGGTTAGTTAAATTGCCACAGGAAATACAATTACAACTGCTTCCTCACATCTTATCATCAACTGAGAATAAACAACAGTTGGTTGACCAGGTATATGGCATTATTGGGCACTGCTGCCTGCTTCCCTTTGGTAGTGCAGTGTCTGCTACTGAGGTTGGTATGTTAGCATCTATACTTCCTTTGTCAGCTGTTAGAGGTCGGGTGTGGGCTCACCTTGGGCAATGCAATGAACCGCAGTTACCTAGTGACCAGCTAAAAGAACCACCACCAGCTTCTCGCTGAAATTCCATGACTACAGCCGAGTTAGTGCATGTCCCCTCCCTCGCCACCGTGGGTGGTGTAGAAGTCCCAGATGACCCACGTGCAGCACCCCATTCAGTATATCCTCGTTGGTGGTTCCATACAACTTTCAGGGACACAGCCCACTACTACCGACTGCCCTGTGCATTCCCAAATGCCTCTATTCCACAGGGCTACCTCTATGTTTTGGATTTATGTTCATGTGGTCATTTTGTTTTTGAAAATGAAGCTGACATTATTGTTGTTGCATTCTCGTTCACTGTAGTGGACATGGAGCAACCAAACTTTTTATTTGAGCCACAAATAAATCAGCACTTCATGACGACATTGCCTATTAAACTCATCCCCGGCAAACCATTCATGTGGCCCCTACATGTATCTGACATCAAGACCCATTACTTGGAATTGATTTCCTGATACATTTTGACCTTTTGCCTGACCTCCTGTCGTCTGATTTATTTCATCGTGCTTCATGTACACATATCATATATTCAGTCGTTCCCCAGCTCCTCCTCCCCTCAACTCCCCAATGATGCAGCTCTCGCTGAATGCTCTCCTCTGGGCAACTGCTTCATCACTTCCATCGCTCAGCCCCAGCAATGCAGAACTGAACCATACCATGTCTACAGTCGACAGTCCTCACTGATGCCTGGCACCTCTTCCATCGCCTGTGTGCGCCGCTACATCTCGACACCAGTGATGTGGCTCTTATGACTCTGTCATACCTGTCTTCACCTGCACCAATGGCATCTCAGGTTAGTGACTCTTGTGTGCTATCAACTCCTGCACAATATATTCCCTGCCCATATTCGTCAGTTCAAATGAATGCTATTACAAATGGAACGACACCTAAAATTGTCATGAAAAACGCCCCCCCCCCCCATTACATCATAAAGCACGCCTCCTCCCTCCACACAAGTTAATCCTTGCTAAGATTGCAGGTTGCCCTTCTGAGGGCAGGCATTGTTCGCCAATTGGACAATAACTGATCTTCTCCCATATACTTAGTTTCCAAGAACGATGGCACAGTGCACCTCTGTGGTGGCTATCATCATCTCAGTGCATGTACTATAATAGACAATTATCCTATCCCACACATTCAAGAGTACTTAACGGAGTATGCATTTTCAGTGTTTTGGACTGCCACAAGGCATTTTTACAAATACCTGTGGAACAGAGTGACACACAAAAAACAGCCTTGATCATCTCATTTCGCCTTTACGAATCTTGTTACATGCCTTACAGCCTCGAAAATGTGGCTCAAACATGGCAAGGTTTCATGGACTCACTTCAACTACTCTTACTGCTACACAGAACTAGATGACATTCTCATTTTCTCCTCCTCTGACAAAGGACTTGAGCTACACTTGGCCATGGTAAAGGACTTGCTGTCATGTAACAGAATAGAGATTAACCAGGATAAATCAGACCTTCAACGCACCTCTGTTACGTTTTCTTTGAGGTTATACATCCTCCACAAGATTGGGTCAATTGCATTCGCGATCTACTACTCCCAGTAATTTTTAGCGAATTGTATCGGTTTTTGTGGACCATTAATTTTCACAGACACCATCTATGATGGTGGCAGCTACTCAAGCCCCTCTTACTTCCAGTAATCGCGTTACATTGATCTCACAATATTGTGAAAGTTTTCAAGGATCTATGCTCGCATCTCTGTTACAACGTAGCAAGTGATTTCGCAAAATGTTCAAATGTGCGAATTCCTAAGGGACCAAACTGCTGAGGTTATCAGTCCATAGTCTTACACATGACTTAAACTAACTTATGCTAAGAACAACACACACACCCATGCCCAAGGGAGGGCTTGAACCTCCAGTGGGAGGGACGTGCAGTCAGTGACATGGCGCCTCTAAATGCACGGCCACTCCGCGCGACATGATTTCGCAATAGGTGCAGTTCTCCAACAGATGTTGGTGATACAATGCAGGCACTCTGTATCGTTTCCACAAACCAACTATTTACAGCTCAGCGTAAGTGATTGGTTTTCGACAGGGAACTTCGTGTGGTGTATGAGGCTATCAAATATTCCATCAGTGTCTGAAAGTATGTAAAATAAATTCTCCAGACAAAGAATACAACAAGTGTGATCCAGGAAATTATAGAGTTAACATCATAGCATCGGTACTATCAACAATAATAGAGACAGTAAAAAAAAGTGACACATTTCAAAGACAGCAACAACATCCTAATCAATGCCCAGTGTGTTTTCCATACATGTATGCCAACTATGTCATCAACTGCAAATAATGTGAGGCACATAGCGACAGCATAAAATGACCAAAAGAAAGTTTGTAGTTTTTTTGCAGGTCTCTCAAAAGATTTTGATTGTGTATTTCATGATACTCTGTTACAGAAGCTTCATCAATATGGCATTGGAAGAATCCTTTGTGACAAACACAAGATAGTGTATGGAAAAAAAACGAAAATGTTAAAGAAAATTACGAATGTCTGCTCTAAATTCCAATAAGTTGAACTTGGAGTCCATACTGAATTCACAGCCTATAGTTCTTTACATAAATGATTTGAGGCTACCAATGTCATGATGGATGTTGATAATATATTCCTTAACACTGATATCAACACGAATCAACTAGAGAAAAAATTTCTTTTGAATGTAGGAAATGCAACCCCTTATTTCACGAGCAACGATCTGGGCCTAAATGGTACTAATGCAGTGTATTGATAGTTCCAAGCCAGCAGAATTGTCCACACTAAAAATGCCAGTCTTAAATTTGGGAACACAGACTTACATGAAAGAAACAGTTACAATTTGTTTTATGTGGTGATATTTAAATACTTGACATTGGGACATCCCACTGATGATAAATTCGCTACAATATATTTGTAAATGATGAAGGTGTCAAGCACAGTAAATGGAGTCACATTACTAATGACATACTATGGATTCATATATCCATATGTACCCTCCTGTCAACTGATTTTGGATGGTGCTGCAAATACACACTATTTGAGATTCAAAATGAAGCTTTAAGGAGTACTGCAAAATTACACTGAAGAGAAAAGTGTAGAGATCTCAAAATTTTAATATATCAATGGTCTCTTATAGTTAGTGGTAGCATAAAGTATATTATGAGACAGAATTTCTGGCCAGTACTTACCATCAAGAAGGAAAATCTGCTGTAATCCCTATGAACACATATGAAAGTAAAATTGACACACTTCCTAAGATACAAAATTAATAATTCCTTCTTCATGGAGGTGGGAGGGATAAGGTGGGGGCAGTCAGAAAGGAAGAGCCTCTCTCTCAGAACATAGGATGAGAGGGACCTACTTGTACTAATGGCAAGCAAGATGTATTCTTTGAAACATATCCATCTAACACTTTTCAAAATATAATAACAACTAACTTAAAGTGGAGGTTTTTCGGGAAATAAATTGAAGTTTATTTTCCATCATCTAGCATTCTGTAAGCTGTTGATGTTGACATAGATTGTAAAAAGGAAATAATATGCAATAATACATATTATAAAATTGGAACACAATAATGTAAATAACAGTTATAGCCAACAGATTTCATACAGAGTATAAGCTAAATTAAGGTCTTATTTTTCACACCATATGTACCAAAAGGTTTTTTAGTCTTGATTTGCAAAATATTCCTGAAGAATTTTGATGAGTGGGTGTACTTCTAACGGTAGTGAAAAAATTTAACTCCCAGGTGTATATGTATTATGAATCCTGTTTAGTATGGTAAAGGACTGGTCAGTCAGTGTTTGTGGCATGTATTACAATAATGAAATGACTTCTTTAGTCTGTATACCTCTGGAGTAGTTAGCTGAGTATAGGTAATGTTGAAATTATCCTGAGATTCAATTTCTTGCAAAGTGGCTTACAGGACTGATTGTATTTGAAAACCTGCTAGACATCCGGCTGGCTTCTTCTGCCATATAAAATCTCTTTTTGTCCCATATGAGCTGTCCCAAAGCATGTATGCTGCATGTTATGTGGCTATAAAATGTGTAATAGGAGCTAACTGTATAATCTTAAGTTTGCATAACAAGTAAATGATTCTTGAAAATTTGATATGTTTAGAGTCTGTGTAGAGGCATATAAATCTGGAATGCAATGTACTCCCAGAACTTTAAAAAAAGTAAAGTCAGTGACAGAATTGCTTAAACTAAAGAGTACGTTTTCAGTTTCATTTATGTTTACAGCTAATTCCTTACCTTTAAACTAAGTGCTGGAAATGTTAAGGTTTACTTTGCTCTGTCCATTAATGTACTCTATGTCATTTCTAGTTGCAGTAATTGTGACATCATGAGTGTATAAAACATATTTACGTGGCTTGATGCTAGATGGATCATTAAGATAAATAATAAAGAATAAAGTAAGAGTTAGTCGATATTAGACTACATGTGAAACGTTGAAAGACTCTTGCTGAATTACACTTTCATTTTGCCTGCAATTTTCACTTTCTAAAATCGCTGATTTATCTTTCCAATATTCAGTAAAGACATTCTGTGGTCAACTTCAATTAGTAGAGGCAAATTCTTTGAAGTTATCTCTCTGTAACACCTCTGAAGCATCTCTCCATCTTTGGCAAGCTTTCGCCAGCATCAGCCAATGAGCAGAGCATATGAGTGAATCAGGCAATGCAACAGTAGAGATTGCAACAGGTATTGCATTGCTTTCCGCTTTGTGTTCTGGAGTCAGCGTGAGTTGGTTTAGAGATATGCAATGTCTGAAATTTAGAATAAGAGCTCTCAAATCACTTTTCTGTGGTGGTTAATAGTTGATACGTAGGGTATTTCAGTCAAGTGATGAAAATATACGTACAGTTATTTTACAATCATTTCACGTACAGAACTTCTAGTGAATTATAATGTTAAGTAGTACCCAAACATGTAGCGGCACGAAGGCTCACAGGCTGCTCATCTCTCATAAACAGGAAGTTGGTTTATGTGCTCAAGTAATATCTAACCAATACGATGTCTTGTGTATTCAATTTTAAAATCCTATCCTTTTGATCACTATGTGATCAAAAGTATCCGGAGACCCCCAAAATACACGTTTTTCATATTAGGTGGATTATGCTCCCACCGGCTGCCACGTGCTCCACATCAACGCCCTCAGTACTCATTAGACATCGTGAGAGAGCAGAATCAGGTGCTCCGGGGAACTCATGTACTTCAAACGTGTCCAGGTGATTGGGTGTCACTTGCATCACACATCTGTATGTGACATGTACAAACTCCTAAACATCCCTAGGTCCACTGTTTTCGATGTGATAGTGAATTGGAAATGCGCAGGGACACGTCCAAAAAAAAAAAAAAAAAAAACGTTTTGTGGAGTGACGAATCACGGTACACAATGTGGCGATCCGACGGCAGGGTGTGGGCGTGGCGAATGCTGGTGAACGTCGTCTGCCTGCATGCGTAGTGCCAACAGTAGAACTCGGAGGCGGTGGTGTTATAGTGTGTTCGTGTTTTTCATGGAGGGAGCTTGCACCCCTTGTTGTTTTGTGTGGCAATACCACAGCACAAGCCTACACTGATGTTTTAAGCACCTTCTTGTTGCTCACTGTTGAAGAGCAATTCGGGGATGACAACTGCATCTTTCAACACGTTCGAGCACGTGTCCATAATGCACGGCCTGTGGTGCAGTGGTTGCACGACAATAACATCCCTGTAACGGACTGACCTGCACAGAGTCCTGACCTGATTTCTAAGGAACATGTTTGGGATGTTTTGGAACGCCGACTTCGTGACAGGCCTCACCGGCTGACATTGGTACCACTCCTCAGTTCAGCACTCCAGGAAGAATGGGCTGCCACTACCCAAGAAACCTTCCAGCTCCTGATTGGATGTATGCCTGCGAGAGTAGAAGCTGTCATCAAGGCTAAGGGTGGGCCAAACCGTACTGAATTCCAGCATTTCCAATAGAGGACGCCAAGAACTTGTAAGCCATTTTCAGTCAGGTGTCTGGATACTTTTGATCATATAGTGTAAATGGTTTACTGCCTGTCTGGAAAATGGATCTGGAGCGTTTGCAATTTTGTGGCTTTTAGTAGAATTTAAATTTAGGTTACACCTACTGAGAATCCATGCGTTTTTTGTGATCTGTGTACAAATTTTTGAGACATTGTATCAACTACATTCAATATTCTTGTTATCTATTTTGCTCAGTGTGTGCTGTTCTTTTGTTACTGAATATAAAATAGTTACATGCTAGCGATGTAGCAATCTTGCAGGCACTTGTTGCTAGAATCATTGTTTCATCAATGATAAGTCAGTGTGCAAATAGCCAAATAACACAGCACATGCTGGTGTGTCAGCCTATTAATAGTAAATATGACTGAATGAATTGCAGACGCAGGAAGGTAGATTACTGGACGCTGTTCTCGAATGCAGATGGCAGTGGAAGACTGTGTATTATGCTTCTTTGTATAGTGATGATATATTTTCTTTTTGGTTGGTTGATTAGGGGCAGCGGGAACCAAACAGTGTGATAATCGGTCCCATTGGATTAGAGAGAGATGGGGAAGGTAGTCGACCATGCCCTTTTAAAGGAACCATCTCAGTTTAGAGAAATCATGGAAAACCTAAATCAGGATGGTTGGATGTGGGTTTGAACCATCATCCTCCTGAATGCAAGTCCAGTGCCCCTCGCTCGGTATATGTTTTCTGGAATATGGTGTATGTTAGTGAGGATTCACCATTTTCAGTTGTGTCTGAAAAATTTTACTTATTAATCATTTCATGATCTTATTGGTCTGATGAAGCATTTCGCCAATAATTCTTTCCAAGTAGGCTAATGACAGATGTGAGAAAACATCCTCAGGGTACAGATTTTGGCTTTAACATGAATGTATATATATTGTATGATTTTTGATAAGATTTGACGAGTGATTACCTGCTGTTGGATGCTCATGTAGACAACTACGCAAATTCATTTACTGTTGTGCATATTTCAAGAAGTGTGTTTGCCCTGTGACAACTACTTTAATTATTTATGGTAAGATCACATTCAAAATTTGATTACTGTGTAGTAAACATTCATATAATACAGTATATCGTAATAAATCAGGGCTTTATCTAACCATCCAGTATAGTAGCTTATTTCTTAACATAGGACACACCTTAAAAAAGTTATAAATTTGTTAGTTTCAAATGTTCTACAAGTTTGTTAATAATACGTAACTTGGCATCTTTTTATGTAGATGATCAATTATTGTTATCCTGAAGCAGGCTGGGAAAGAATAACTCATAAAAATACAGTTCATTAGTACACAGACTAGTTGTAATGTTGTATCTGCTGTTGATGAGTATGAAACAAATAGCTATAAAATCTTGCAGTGCTGGTGACATTTTGCAGAATTGTTCATCTGGATGAAAGAGAAAACAAGCTGCAATATTGCAAAGAATGTGTACTTGAACAGTTTGCACCAAACTGAGAGAATGTCGAACTGTGCTGAAAGAGTTCAAATTTATCCGATGCCGAAAATTTTCCTATATTTTTGTTACCATTGCTACAGTAGTAGAAAGCAATTTGTCTTTCCCAGTCTGAGAACCTTATGTCAAGAATTAATTTAATTGAAATATTCATATGGCAGGCTTATTAATGCTGAGAAACAAGAAACATATATCTGATCTAGAATTATTTTGAACCCTTTTTACTGTTAGGGGTACATGACTTTCTGTTTTGGCCAAAACAAGTACAAGAATCTGGAGAAGTCGATAAGCTATATCACTGACACTGACTTATATACTAGGAAACAGTGGATTTCGGTTGTGACACCGATATTCCCATGTAAATTTCCTTCCAGAAATGAAAAATCGACCAATGAGTTAAATGCTTCTGACTAAGCCAGTTTTCTTGTGCGAAGTTCATCCTGTCTGCTGACCGGAGCTTATTCACCCAAGGGTAAAATAACAGCAGCTGAGACTGGTGCTCTGCATTAACTTATGGTGGATCCTGATACTGTTACCTTACCCATGATCAAGGTCAATGCTACAGCAGTGTTGGACACTTAGGATTACAGTTAACTTGCTCATACTAAGTAACAAGGCGCAATCTGTAAATATTTAACTTGAAGGAAGAGAACTTCTCAGCCAAGAGTGCTTTTATAAATCTCTTACTTACAATGACCAGTTTTGGTAAACAGTTACCATCATCTGACCTGTGATTAGGCTACATGAAGTTAAAGCATATTAGCTTATGATAAATGGTGTACAATGTCAAAAGTGTAATACATAGAGTGAACTATTATTACCCATACCTCCATAAAGGTTAATACAAACGCTCAATTAGAACTATAAATGTACATAATATCTTACTTAGCCATACAGTTGACATAAGGTGCACTATAATGTCAAAATTAAAACCAGTGATTAGAATATGTTTCACCAAGTGTATCTGTTCTATATTACCAGTCTCTGTGTAACTCTGTGACTTGTGATGTGGAATGGATGCATTTGGGGTAGCATACTGTACATACTGGTTTTAATTTTAACATGCCAATGCATGTTGCATCAACGTCCAAACTAAGATACAGAGTAACTTTTAAGCTCGAATTGGGCAATTGCATCAACCTTTATCAAGGTATATGTAATATAATTCATCTTACATATTATGTTTCTGACACTGAACGCTACTTTTCATAAGCTAATATACCTTACACTTAATATACACTACTCACAGATTAGATGATGGTAACTCTGTTCACCAAAATCGTTCATCGTAAATAAAGGATTTAAAAATGCTGTCTTGGCTGAGAAGCATTCTTCCTTCAAGCTGAATCAGAATTACATTCAAAATTTGCAGTCCAATGTATCACAGTCTTAGTAGTGACCTGACAAAAAGATTTAGAGAAAGACTAAAAAATTCTGAAGAAATATTCCTTGTTGCAAAACACTATCAAGAATCGTAACTGTTATTGTGCTGTCCCTCGTAGATTATGTGATCTTCTGAAGATCCACAAGAAAGGGATTCCTCTTACACCTATTGTCAAGAACATTGGTCTTCAACATACTGCGTTGTATAACACCTTACTGCTCTACTGGCACCACTGATAGTTCAGTGCGTACATCATATTAAGAACTCAATGGATTTCTTACATCGATTAGAGCAATTACATTTGAATGACTTAGATATTTTAGTAAGTTTCATACTGTCACACTCTACATCTTTTGTTTTCTGTCTGACATTTTACACTTAACTGAGGTTAGGTTTGGTGTTGAATTTACGATTCTGTTTCAACATGTGTTGACTTTAACTTCTTTTTATTCAGTGTCCCATTTTATGAACACAGACATATGGAGAGACAATGGGGAGCCATTAGTCACTTCTAGTTGTTAGTCTGTTTATGAAAGATTACGAGAACATTCCATGGAATACGTGCTCTTGACAACTGTGCATTCTTTCAGGTATGTAGATGATACTTTTCTTGTATACTTTCATGGAAGTGCAAATTTAAACAGCTTTTTAATGCATCTGAATTAAACCAACCTGAGCATTCAGTTCATGATGGCGGTAGAAAAGGATGGCTTCCTTCCCTTCTTTGATGTGTTGATTAGGTGGAAGATTGATGGTATGTTGGGACATGCCATTTATAGGAAGCTTATTCAGAATGATTTATATCTTCAGGCTGATAGTTGTCACCATCTGGCTCAATGTCAAGCGGTACATTGTACCTTGGCTCATAGGGCCAACGTCATCTCATACCTTCGAAGCTTATCAACTGAATTAGCCCACTTCAAAGTAATACCCTCACAGAATGGTTATACTGAATACAGAATGGATGCATGTTGCGCTATTGACCAACTGTGAATTAGCTGAGTGATGAAAATAACGACCTGGTACCAAAGTATATGGCCTTTTTGCCTTACACCAGTAGCATAGCCATCAGGATTGGTCATATTGTGTGTTTTTCGACCACCATCTAATATATTGGCTCTTTTAGGGACTGTGAAGGATGATCTTGCTTCATATAAGGCGGGTATCTACCGTATTCCTTCCAGTTCTGGCGTTTCACGCATAGGTGAGACTGCTAGGACCATAGATGACTGTTGTACTCAGCATAAGCATCATTCACACTTAAACTGAACAAATCTGCTACTGGAGAACATTGCCTTGGTAGTGGTCATCCTATGGAATGTAACAACATAAAGTTCCTAGCATACAAATAAGGCCAATTCACACTGGCTGATATGTCACATCACCGTCACCTAAAGTGAACTCACTCTGTAAGTCATGTCATGTCAGTTCACTAGTTAGCGAAAACATATATACACAAATACATCGAACAATATTTATAAGGGAATTTTTTTTTACATTAGCCATTAGGGTTTTTTCCTTACATAACTAATAACATCATAAACAACTGCCTCCTTCTCCTCTATTAGAGTGAACTTTTTCACATAAGATGTTGTTTAACAAAAACTGCTTCAAACTACATTCTTATTTATACAGAGTGATTCCGTGTTGATGTCACAAACATTCAGGGATGATGGAGAAAGGTAAATATATTAATTTGAACTAGGAGTCTTAATTCAGTAACGACTGAGTCGAAAGTTATAAGAAAAAATCGTTCTAATACCTGTATGTATACTGATACTGGTACTTTTTGTTGCTAATATAGGCAAGTCAACTTTCAGAGGTGGTAGTATGAACCAAAACAAGAAAGTATTCAGCAAACATAGGTTCTGAAATGTATAGTTCAAGAGCTATTAGCACGTGTTCATCTTCAATAATGTGAAACCCATCTCTTCTACTGCTAGCTCTTTTCATATTGTTGGAGGAGCTGGCATGGACCAAAACAAGAAAAAAAGTTTCAATAAACATGAGCTCTAAAGGGCATACCTTAAGAGGTATGGGCACTTATTGAGTAGAATAGATGTATTTCATGATAGTGGAGATGAAGACATGCTGACAACTCCGAAGGTATGCATTTTGGAACCCATGTTTACTTCATATTTTTTTCTTGTTTTGGTCCATGCTACTAGCTCTAACTGTTACCTACCCTACAATCTTAGTAACAACAGTAGAGATATGTGTATTCCACTGCCAGAGTTATCACAACGATTTTCACTTATAACTTTCGACCTAGTCATTTCCAAACAAGGGTCTCTTGCTTTAGATTCATACATTTATCCTTCTCAATCATCCCTGAAAGTTCTTAAAATTGTCACGGAATCATGCCATATACAGTGTGGATGTCAGCTTTGTTATTTGTTAGTAAGACTTAAATAATTTTTCACTTTCAGTTATCTGACATTCCTTAAGGAAGAACACTCAATGGAAAAACGCCACGAAAATAAAGCACAATAATAAAAGTATAGAGTAAGAAGACAAAAAGCACCAAATCCACTACTGCAATGTGAGTGAGGGCAGCGAAGACAGGTTAACTTCTTCTGTTAGCAGACGACCATCAAAACTTTCTTCCCGAGAAACCTTGACGTGACGCGACGCTCTGTTGGCGGTCTGTCTGCATTCCGCTAATTGAAATGCATTGTGGAATGTTTTGAAGTGGGGTGACATGATGGCCAGTGTGGACTGGCCTTTAAGCTATTTGGTCCCTGTTATTAGGGAACCACTTGTCATTAAATTTTCAAGTGACCTTAGAAATGAGACGGAGGTTTTTGCTTCAATTCTGTTCAAAATCCTGCTCTCTGCTTGGCCTAACAATAGAGGGATAGAGTTAATGATATCTCAACCATTGGTAATTAATATCCACTGTCGATAACTTCTGACGTTAGTCATCTTTGGTTTGTGGTGGCACTCGTGTTTACAGTGTGTGTTGTCATTCGGTATAGGCCCTGCATACTGAGGTTTTAAATTTCCTTGTGCAACACTTATTCATATTCAGTATTGTGAAATGCATCTCTTCTAATGCAGGATTTTTTGTTTCTATATTGTTTGAGCAGGTAATATGAACCAAAACGAGAAAGAAAGGTCCAGTAAACATGAGCTCTAAAATGAATTGTGATTTGAAAATAATAGAGTATGCACCTGTCAGAATACCAGTGCCTGTCGAAGACATCAGCCAGCTGCATCCCCTTAAGTTATATGAGCGAGACTTTAGCCTACATACTACAACAGTTCAGTATACATTCGACTTTAAATAACTTTTGCTCGCCAGTTTTGAGTCTCCCAAATACTGTTTACCTTATACTATTTGCCATAGTAAGTTCACTGATTACTTGTAATGGGCTTTGTATACGGTGAAAATTTCCGTCGACTAGCTTAGCACTTTTACAGGTATCGCATTTCAAATCCAGTTTTAGGTTTGGAAAAAAAACTACCATTGATATCTTTATCTTTGATGCGCATGTGACCTAAAAGTGATCCTTGACAAATTTGGTTCAAGTTACGAGGTGAAGTACATAGAAATGTAATCCCTGGCCACCAGATTGAGTGCTAAGCCAGTAGTTTAGTCTGACGATCTATCTGGAGTGTCTCAAATGGACTACTGACACCATGTTCCACCCTCACCTTTACATTACACATGGATCCATAACAGCATTACCATTAATACAGTGTTACAGTTCACAAATATTAGTTGTAATAATGTGCGCTATGCAGTAACTGATCTGATATACTGTCCACACTGTAGAGTAAACAAGCAGCAAATATGGTCTATCAAGACTGCTCTAGATAGAAATTTCACCTGTGTTGTTTGCATCTCTCATTTGGCAAGTTCACAGTTAACTTTGAGTTTAATGTTTGTCTCTATTGTCACTGCATAGGGATCATTGTATCAAATTTTTTAAACTGTCTCAGAATGATAACAGTTCTGGGAGGTTTGTAACACAAATGATTTAATTCTGAGCATTTGTCTTGCTAGAGGGTATATCCAATATCGTACTATGTACATATACTTGTATGCAACGTTTTTCCCCACTTTTTATTTCATGGTCTATATCACTTAATCCCCTTAAATTATTGTTTTGTAATGGCATATACAGTGTGTTCGGAAATTCCCATTACGAACTTCTAGGACATGGAGAGGGGGGTGAGTACATAATATATTGAATGGAAATCATGTCCAGAAATGTACCACTTCTGTTCCAAGACGGTTTCAGTTCAGATGTGTAACGCACTCATGCCTGCTGAGAGAAATAGAAGTGTCTCAGAGTTGCTTGTCCTGGTACGCAATGGGGAAGACAGGATGACATTTACTACATCACACAGTCACACGATGTTCCTTAACATCTGTTGTTGCAAGACAGAGGAAGATCTGCTGGCATGAGTTCTGGCCACTGCACTAGAAACTGAAGAAACAACAGGTAAGATGGACAGGTGTACCAGAACATGCATCATAGGTACATTGTCTCTAATGGCATTGGTGGTCGCCACTGTTCTAATATATCAATACTGTTCTGCATGTATGGTATACTGGGTTCTTCCTTGTTTTGGAGTAATGTAAAGATGTAATGTTTAAGCACAAATACAAACAAATGCGTTTAGTGATAAATGGATGTTTTGTTATGTTCCCTTTTGAACTGTTACCTAATAATTGTACTGCATCATGCGTAATTCAGTTCCTCAAGCAGAAGTCGGTGAGCTAAACATCTGAATTGAAGTCACTGTAGAATGGAAATGTTTTGTTTTATATTGCTTTAGGGCACAAAAAACAACTGCGGTTATACGAGCTCATAGAATGGGAATGGTACATTTCCTGACATGGGTTCCTGGTCAAAATAGTATGTACTTACTCCCCTACACAAGTCCTAGAAGTTTGTAAAGGGAGTTTCCAAATATCCTACATTTTCCTAACTTAGAGCGTTAAGGCCCTATGCATCCCTCATTGTTGAACTGGAGGTGGGATGCATATCGAGACACTACAGCTCTTGTTTTCTGAAATCGCATCAGTTCTCAATACATATGATGGTTGGTGTCCACCCATGATGGCAGTCTGCACTGTATTCTATGGAGAACATTCCCACGAAAGATACGATCGATGGCTAAATTATTTTGCAAAATATGCACTAACTAAGCCAGCACCATTAATTTAACTTTGTTTGGAGACTGAGATGTCCAATATGTTTGTTGATAGACACAACACCACAACAACAACATGCAAACTGAAGTCCAAAGCCCTTGCAGATATGAAAGATGCAATGTTATAATACAAATTGGCCTGAAATTATTTTTTTAAAATAATATGTCTGTATCAAGGAGGTGATGTGATTGTGTCCAATCCTCACAGAGTTTGCACAGTTTTAACCCAATTTCACATAACACATAGCGCTTCTTCTAGCTTACAGAGATTGTCCGTTTCACTCCCACAGACACTGATACTAAGCTTTAGAGTTCTTTACTTTCAGTGTGATAAATAGTAACAGTCAACTGGTGTGCTGGTGAAACACATGATTTAACAGTATTATGGATGCATATATGAAAGTTCCATTGGTTTTCTGTGACACTGTTATCGCTTTTGTACTTGAATAACAAGATTTTGGTCTCTCTTTGAAAGTCTCACTCTAGCTGGAGCTCTAAGGCAATTGTTTGTAATCCAGCAATCGAATTATATCTAGGTCTACTTCTGGTAAGTTTGTGCTGTTTGAAATAATCCATGCTACCTCTGAAATATTCTCTGATATCAAATCCATCTCAAAATGTATTAAAGCAGTCATAGATCGTTTTTGTAAAGAAAACATCAGATTTAGTCATTCTGCATTTATATTTGATATACGTTACATAGAGCACACATAAAGCAATAGACAAGTGACATAAATAACACACACACTGTCTACAACATCGATAATTCAGTTTTACATGTTGTTTGTTGTACTTATTTCTAGTCTCATTATGACACAAAAATTATGTGGTTTACATATGTTAACATTCAGTAAATGTGACTCATTCTGAGGCTAAGCTACTCTATCCCCTATATAAGTGAAGCTTTTATAATGACTACATTCTTTTACTTGCAGAAATTGTTTGCATAACAGAATAAATTATAAGGTTACAGTCATGTTTATAATATAATTTACAATGAAGTGAAGTTACTGGTAACGCAATTTAAGAGAGATACACGGCCATTACTGTTTTAATGATATATTACTGAAGCATAATGATTAACTGTAAGACATGAATTATAATCACTCTCTATTAAAGCCAGTTACAAGCAGAATTACTATTAGCACATGACTCGAAATCCTATTTGAAGTGCCTTAACATACTCAGTTATTACAAATTTAGATATTATGTCCAGAACATGATGATCTAATGATACATTAGTCTATATGAAATGAGTTATATATAATCTATTTCTATCTGATATATTATTAAAATCCATAATGTGAATTATTTCTTGCGTCCTGTTTACATGCCATTCCTTCTAGAAAGTAATTACCAAATTTTCTGTGTCTTCTCTACATTTGTCCAGAAATTGTTGGTAGTACAATTACTGTTGCATTGCTTTATTAGCCATTAAGAAATGTGCAAGGGGTCTTCTGTTTGAAGAATGAACCATAATTTAAGGGGTTACTACTTATAAGGTGCTTAGTATGTTTTTGTAGTCTATGCCATGACTACCAATCATATCTTGTTAAATTTTGACAAAGAAATGAAATATATATAACTTTTAAAAGTTCTCTGAGGAAACCAAATATTTGGTAGGAGTCCTATGTATTCTGATAATGCTGTCAGTGGTGTAAAGCTTGGGTATTCAACACCAGAGTATTACTGTGGTCTGATTTGAATGTAAAATGGACGCAAATTACTGAGGGAGTTATTTTTTCTTCTACATGTAGAATATATACTAAGAACACTACCTAATTAGATATATATGATTACAAGATGCTAATGACATTATATGAAACACATTGCTGGTGGGATCTGTTGAGCACATGTTCATGGTAGATCACTTAATACAGAGATCCAGGAGGAGTAGAAGGAAGAACATAATGAAGTAAAATACAACCGGCAGTAAATATACTGATATTAACATTTGTACAATTCATTGGAACTCTCACTGCTGGTAGGAGATAGTGATGTACTTAGGTGCTGTTGAGATGCAATTAAACATTATTTGCTACAAATAATGGATCATGGTAGAGCTGGATTTTAATGTAAGAAAAATTGAAGAAGAGATGTCATTGGTCTCCAAGGTCCAAGAAAATGACACTGGGGAGAAAGGGAACTTCAAGTAAAATAGTTATGGTGGGCAGATGATGTATACAATCCATGATCCAAGATCAAACAGATGTAATAGGAAGTTAGATGAGTGTGAGGTTCATTTATGTAGAACATACTGCTAGTGAAATACATGATGTAACAGTATTAAAGATGCATATGTGAAAGTTCCATTCGTTTTCTGTGACGTTGGTATCGCTCTTGTACTTAAATAGAAAGCTTTAGATCCTTGTTTGAAAACCCCACTCAGCTTGGCCGGTATTCTGAAACAATTGTTCATAATCCAACGCTCAAATTCCATCAGAGTCTACCTCTGGTAAGTTAACACTTTGTGGAATAATCACACGATTACTCAGAAATATCCTCTTAAACCGAAAGCATCTAAAAATCTAATAAAGCGACTGTAGAAGATGGTAGATGCTTTTTATAAAGAGAATATCATATTTACTCAGTCTGCATTCTGCATTTATATTTCAAGTATGTTACATAGGTCACACATAAAGCTATAGCCAAAAATAGCACATACACGTTGTCTACAGCATTAATAATTCAGTTTTACACTTTCTTTGTTGTATTTATTTCTAGTCTCATTATTACACAGAAAATTTATACTAGTGATATATGTTAATATTCAATAAATGTGATTCATTCTGAGCCCAACCAATTCCATTCCCTAGATAATTTAAGCTTTTATAACAACTAAACCGTTTTACTTAGAGAAATTATTTTCATAGAAGGTGAATAAACTATAAGGCTATAGTCATGTCTTATAATATAGTTTACAGTATAGGGAAGATACCAGTAATGCAATTTATGAGAGAAACATAGCCACAATAGTTTAAGCCATAAATTACTGAAGTATAACCATATGAGATATGAATTAAAATTGTTCCCTGTTAAAGCAGAATTACAATTGAAACATAACTTGAAATTAAAGTTGTGTTACATTAACATTCTCATTTATAAAAAATTTAGACATTGTCTACAGAATATGGTGATTTAATAATGCATTAGAAGATATGAAGTGTGTTCTGTATAATGTATTTCTATCTAATATGTCATTAAAACCCATAAAGTGCAATACGTCTTGCATCCTGTTACATACCTTTCATTCTATAAAGTAGTTACAAGATTTGTTGTGTCTTTTGTACATTTGTCCAGAAATAGTCAGTTTTATGAATCTGTTGAGTAGCTTTATTATCCACTACTACATGTGCAAGGAATCTTCTCTTGGGGAATGAACCATAATTTAAGGAGGTACTACTGACAATGTGCATAGTATGCCTTTGTATTCTATACCACGTCTACCCATCATATCTTGTTAAACTTTAATATCAGAGTTTTCAGTAGAATTCCTCTGTATTATGGTAACGTTGTCAATGGTGCAAAACTTGGTTACTCAGCACCAGTGTAGTACTGTGGATTGATTTGCATGTAAAATGGACGCAAGTGACTGTGGGAGTTTTTTCCTTGTACATACAGAATATATACAAAGAGCACTACCTAATTACATAGTTATGAGTACTAGAGACTAGGGACACTACATGAAACACACTGCTGGTGGGATCTGTTGAGCACATGTTAGTGGCAGATCACTTAATATAGGGATCCAAGAAGAGTAGAAGGTGGAACACATTGAGGTAAAATACAAGTAGCAGTGGAGAGTTGCAAATATATTGATATTAACATTTCCGTGATTCATTGGGACTCTCACTGCTGGTAACAAATAGTGATATGCCTAGGTGCTGTTGAAATACAATTAAACATCATTTGCTGAAATTAATTGTTCATGGTTGAGCTCGATTTTAATGCAAGAAAAATGAAAGAAGAGATGTCATAGATCTCTAGGGTTCAAGGGAGTGGCATTGTGGGGAGGGGAAGGCGACTTCAAGTAGAGTAGCTGTGGTAGGAAGAAGATGTATGTGCCATATGATTCATAATCATACACATGTAAAAGGAAATGAGACAAGTATGAGGTCCATTGATGCAGAATATACACTCTGTGAGAGACAGTTTTTCCCTTTGTAATACACAACAAAGGAATGTAATGGATACATGTATGTCAGTTAAATGTGAGTGGCTCAGAGTAGTGTAAGAGTAGGGTGTGAGGTGTAGTTATGGTAAAAAATGTTTCATTGTTGTTAATTATAAATTAAGTTTCAAAACACTAACGAAATACATGGGTTACCCTATTTTAGACGAAAACACTAAAGAAGTAATCAGAAAGTAATGTGTACAGTTTCCATTCAGATATTCGTTAATCATTCAAAATGTCTGTTGAGCAGAATGCCATGAGAGGGAAACTTTCCTACATTATTAAATAATATGCTTATGTTGCACAGAGATATACCAAGAACACATGGGATAAAATATGCACCTTGGAAAGAAAATTCAATATCTAAATGAAAAAGGATATAAGACATTCACTGCCGGCCGCGGTGGTCTAGCGGTTCTGGCGCTGCAGTCGAGAACCGCGGGACTGCTACGGTCGCAGGTTCGAATCTTGCCTCGGGCATGGGTGTGTGTGATGTCCTTAGGTTAGTTAGGTTTAAGTAGTTCTAAGTTCTAGGGGACTTATGACCTAAGATGTTGAGTCCCATAGTGCTCAGAGCCATTTGAAAACATTCACTCATGATTGCAATAAAAATAATTACCATTTTCCTTTTTATGGGTTTCAACAAAAAACACATTTGACAGTAAGGAGGAGTTATTTATTCACTGTAAAACGATTTCTAGCATGTGACATCTGTATGCTATAATACTTTGGGTAATGTTGTAGAATATTTAGAACGAAATAGTAACAAAGAAACTCTAAATAGTTGTAAGACGAGCATGCTTTAACAAAAAGTTAGCGATAAAAATCATTCACTGGACCTATACTAAGGTATGATTGGATAACATAATTTCAAATGAGTTTCACAGACTGAAATATGGTAATGCCAGTCGAAATCATCTGAATAAATTAGACTCCGAAATAAAAGTGTATACAATGGTAGATATAAACTGAAGTAGGATTTACTTACAATAAAGGCAACAGTGCTAGAAACTACGAGAGAAAAGTGGAGTACACAGAAGAAGAACAAAATAGGTTAGTTGGATAAGACTCAAATCGAGGTGTAAGAAACAGAAATACTATGGTTCTTGAGGAAGTGATCGGACATGTTAATATAAGTATGTGCAAGTCTATACAAGGGTCAGCACTTGGAAATAATCATCTAAACAATGTCCTTCAATGATAATCTTAACTCAGTCTTATGCTTTAATCATGGGCTTTCATCCAAATGGTAGATACATACAGCTTCTGTTAAAAATCAAACACTGGCACTGCTGAAACGGTAGTGTCAGGTTTTGTTCTGAGACAAGAAGGATAACAGTGAGTGCTTAGCGCAACTTTCAGAAAAGATTCATGTATCACCTGCCATTGGAGATGGAATCATCACGTCAGCACTGCATTTGATGCTGCGGTAGTAATTTGGAGCCATAAAGATTATGAACAATACAATGTATCGAATCTCGGCAGCCAGTTTGTTTCAGAGATTACAGTGATTTAGACTTTGCTCAAAGTAAAGTTAATGACAGTTGAATACAGAAGCCTTAGAAACTTAATTCATACCGACCAGAGCGTAGCAGCAATTGGGGGCCCACAATGCTAAATTGCTAACAAATAATTTAACTTTATCTTCGAAAGAAAGAAAGAAAAGTCCCTTACTCAGACAATAGAATTACATTCTAATTACGAACATCAGTGTTTGTGCGAAGGTCTCTTAACTGTGTCTCGCTTTGTACAACCCAAACCCTACAGAAAACGCGATATATGAAGCACTTATGTGGAGACTGTGAAATCTGTTATGAAAAAAATGTTTAATTCAAGCTTTAGACCAACAGGCTTTTGTCAGTGCCACAAAATCAGTGTTTATTGCGACTATTGCCAGCTGTAACAAGCCATAAAATAGAAGGACTGTTGCTATTGGTGTTTTTCTGTGGTAATGGTTGCACATTGCTTCAATAGCAAGCTATATTTCAATGGCAACCTTTGAGAAATTGAAAGGACATTACGCTTTAACATCCATGTCGACGACAAGGGCATTGGAAATTGAGCAAGAGGCCACAAGCTAATCTAATGCAAAGATGAGGGAGCAAATTGGCTGTGATCTAACTAAACGAACCCCACCAACCGCCAATGGAAACAGATGAGCCAGTTAATGACTTATGTCTTATCGTGCTTGCCCTAACAATTGATCAGCTATATGTCTGAGGAAGCTGCATATAAGGTAATAAAACCTACATAATACAGCATATAATCAATTCTAGACTGGAAAGGAAGCACAAGTCATCAATGTTGATGAATCATTCAATCAGGAACTAGTCAAAACACATGAGAATGCTCTCTGATTCAAAGTGTTGAGATATGAGGCCTCCTTGCTACTAAGTAAGTGAAGCCTCAAAAAATTCCAACCTCCTCCCAATCTCTTACTATCAACAACGTATTTTCATTTTTTAACCCTACGAGTGTAAGACCATCAGCCAGTCCCTGTTCAGATTTTATGCTTTTCAGATGATATTCACTCGTGGTAGAACTTTTTTTGGCGAGTAACATATATGTAAATATGAGAATACTTCATGCATATGTGTGATTTTTAGATACACTGGTCACTGTTTCTTGAAGATATTTTTCTTATCGATTCTAAGCCATGAGTTTGCCTCTGTAGCGCAGTGGACAGCGCAGTTGACTGCCATTCAGGGAACCTGGGTTCGACTCTCAGTAGAGCCCAGGGCTTTTCTGTGTGTGCGGACTGGTACAGGGTGCACGCAGCCTTGTGAGGCCAGCTGGGGAAACTACTCAACGAATATTAGCGGTTCCAAGGTCAAAAAACATGACAACGACCAAGAGAATGGTGAGCTGACCACATGCCCCCCCCCCCCCCCCCCCATACTGCTTCCAATGACTCCATTGGCTGAGGTTGAGACGGCAGCCGGTCATGCCCAACCGGCCCATCTATGGCCAGAACGCGGAATTGTACCTTATCCTTTACATTTTTAAACCATGAACAGGAACCTGGAATTTGTGAAGACAGACTGAAGCTGTACACCTAACTTCGTTGCAGTCCTTATGTACAACGCTTTTGTTAGTTGTTATACTGGTATAATATGCGCAAATTCTGGGAAATTAAGAAAACAGCTTCTATAGAATCTGCAGATGTCCCACTTGTTACACGATTGTAGCGCAGTCCAGTGAAATTGTATCCAGCTTGCAAGGAAAATACTCAGTTCATCGCATCAACTCCTTTATAAAATGTAACATGCTCCATATTTTCGACAAAGACAGCTTCTGCGTCTCCCCAAACCACCTCCATGGACACACATCCTCACTTTAAAACGCCTTCATCTCCCTATTAGTAAATTTGTAAAACAGCTCTAAATTTTCTGTTGAACTACTCACTTTCACAATAATTTTTATCTGCGTTGTTATAACTGTTCATAGTGGTTTCCAGAAGCTCGTAATACGCCAGAGGCAATTTGAAGAATTCAAATAATTGGGGCATGAGTTTCAGTATTACAGTGTCGCACTACAGATTTCCGTATCAATACTGCATTAGCAATAAGAAGTAAAATGCACTTGTTGTGAAGAAATATCACTTTCTATCACACTTCTGTGATTTTCCCCTAGTGAGCTAACGTCTTTCAGTTAGATATAATCTAACCATTTCATAGGCAATCTCGCTGACAGGACCCAAAGGTACTGAATTTGTTCTCTCTTTTGTTTTATAGGTCTCCACAGTTCAGGCTAGATGGCACTGACACCTGATTCTTTCTTATCGTTGTCAGGATTTAACATACCGTCGGAGGGGAATTGATAGATGGAACCATTTGTGACTTTCTTGAAGGGACCACCCCATCTCACTGAATTGAATCGCATTCTTTAGCAATACAAATCCTCTATTAGTCGCTCGATACAAATATATTTAGGGCTGTGTCTTCCATTTCTATTGTTTACAAAGTGAGATGGCCCAATAATCCACACTCTATCCGAATTTTTCGTCAGCTAGTTCCAAGTTCCGGAAATTTTCTTCGAGGGACGTCACGACTGACTTACTATTCCATTCTTGTTCAGCTTAGACAGTGCTTCGCGTGTGATGATATGTTGATATTGTTGAGAAAAAAATTGCTTATTTGCGGTCTATACACATCGAATAATAAATGGGGAATAATATTTAATACATAATGTCCTTCCTTAAGATCCCAGGAAAGAAAAACTCTTTATTTCATTGATAAATGGTTATGAAACTAAATCCTGCAGTTAAGAAATGAGAAAGAAGCGTTTCTGAGGTTTTGATAAATCAGTATCGTTAAAAAAAAAGCATAGCAAATGCATCTGCTCCTTACTCAGTATGTAGCGACAGTGTGTAATTACTGTTTGACACATATCCCGCTCTGAGGTTCATAAGATACTACAATATTTTCCAACAGCTGGAGATGATTTACAAAAATACCATACTTGGTAAAGAAATACCAACTCCACAAAAAAACTCATAATTCTATTATTATTTCTTCTCACTTGTGTTTCACCCCACTAAAAATAATGACATCTGTAGGAACACTCATTAGCTCGAGAAGTAATGGTGATGACAGAATTAACTTATTGAATATTTATTACTATTATCCCTCAAAAACTGTGGACCATGCCAAGGTGGGGTGGCTTCGTGCCTCTACTAAGCAGACAGGTGTACCATAGGTGCAACTTCAGTGGAGCACTATCTGTGCAGAGGCGAAACAAACATGTGCTTCCTGAAGATGGGCAGCAGCCCTTTCAGTAGTTACATGGCCTACAACCTACACGATTTACTGATCTAATCTTGTAACATCAGCCAACATGCAATGCTCATACTGCAGCACAGCTGAAAGCTAAGGGAAACTACAACCATTATATTTCCCAAGGACATGTACCTCTACTGCACGTCTTAATAATGATGGAATCCACCTGGTAAAATATCCCTGAGTTAAAATGCACACATCAACAAAATTCTTGCATCACCCCAATATATCTTGCAGGTGGGTTGCTATTATGATTACTCCTGCATCAGTTGGAAGACCATACACACAGTTACCATGAGCACAGCCTATGGATAGAATGCCATGCGTGACTGGATGATCATAACATTTCAGTTAAAAGTAAAGTACTAGTAGAGATGCATTAAAGACATCTGTGGAACAGTAGAGTGAACATCCATCATTCCATGAAGAACAGTTGCGACCAACGATCAGGTCCACATCATCACACCACGCACAGAAGGCTTGTCAACTAGGCAATTGTCTGACATGTGCTTGGGAGTCAATGTGGTGTGATGTGAACATAGAATCGATGCCTATTAATAGGTAGTTTTGTGGTCTTACACCACACAGACCGTCCACTTTCGACAGCTGCATAGGATGATAGGTATCTACGACTTTTTAATCAAAATAACCATGGGCTGAGTGCTCCAGAACGAAATTCGGCGTTCGAAGAGGCCACAGGACGTCTTGTATCGCATCAAACTGTTAGGAGACGATTGCATTATGTGAATCTCCATTCCTGACGATCATGGCGAACACCACAACACCATAGACTCCATTACTAATGTACAAGAAATCATGCAGAAAGAAAACCTCAGGATTGGTGTTGTGTGTTGGTTATGGATGAAACTCAGAGCTGCTTTTACCCTGATAATTGCAGAGAACGCTTCAGGAGACAACCTGTTAATATCAAACGACTTAACACTGTGTCCCACATGTTCTAGAAGGTGGTGGTGGAGTGATGTTCTGGGGTAGTATTACATGGGGCCCTACAACTGTACACTACTCCTTAGTCTATACAACTATCATGGTTGTTGAGGGTAATATCACTGCTCTACAGTAAAGCAATGGGATTCTGCAACCAATACTGAGACCACATTGTCAACATTGGGAAAGGTTTTCATCTTCGTTGGTGATAACTCACGTGGACATCGTACTGTTCTCGTAAATACGTTACTGCAGCATAATTGGATCACCAGAATACAGTGGCCTGCCTGTTCACTGGACCTGAACCCAGTCGAACATGTGTGGACTCAGCTGAAACGAGCTGTTTTTGGACATTGCCAATGACCAGTACTTCTGCGCCACTTAACACACAGTTGACAAGACTTGGACAATCTGGGCCAGGGATGGACTGATGATCTCTTTGATGGTATGCCACAACAGATTCAAACCGGTATCTGAGCAAGGAGACACTCCACCACATATTTACATTGTTTAGGGGTGCTGTGAAAAACCCTCCATTGGAAGCAGACGATTTAGTCATTAGAAAATGTTCATCTTTTTTTTTTTATTTGGTGATCTGGACACATTGTAAATGAATATTCATGTGTCATAGCCCATTCTTTGTGGCATAAATTTCGAAATATAGAGGTGATGCAAAACTTTTGTTGTCCATATTGACCTCTGGGCTGGGACTACTCATGAGAGGTAGGAGCGAGGAATTTTCGATCATTTAACTCAGTGGAGGGTAGAGGGATTAGAGAATTTCAAAAGGGAAATGGATAGGTTGAAGTTAGGTATGTTAGGAAAGTCTAGTGCAGTGGTGGGGAGAACTGGACGTTCAGTGAGTACAGGGTTATAAATACAAAACGACATAGGGTTAATGCAGGACTAGGTCTAATAATGAATAAGAAAATATGATTGTAGGTTAGCTACTATGGACAGCATAGTGAATGGATTATCTAGCCGCAACAGAGGCAAACCAACACCCACTATACTAGTGCAAGTTTGTATGGCAACTTGCTCCACAGATGATGAACAGATTGAAAAATGATTGCTGAGAGAAAAGACATTATTGTCATAGTTAAGGGACAGGAAACTGTAATTGTAATGCAGAACTGGAATTCGATTGTACGAAAAGGACAAGTTGAAAAAATTGTAGAACGTAGACTGGGTGAGAGAAATGTAAGGCAAAGCCACATGGTAAAATATAGCTCCCAACACAATTTAATTGTTGCTAATACCTGGTTTAAAAATCACTAGAGGACTATTTTGCTCTTGGAAAATATCAGGAAGCATTTTAAATTTTCAAATAGATTACATATAGGTAAGACAGAAATTTATAAACCAGATTTTAAACTACGAAACATTTCTAGAGACACATATACTCTCTGACCATAATTTATTTGTCATGAACTGCAGAATAAAGAAGAAGAAACTGTAAAAGGTAAGATATTAAGGAGAGGGGGCCTGGAGATGTCGAAAGAATTAGAAGATGTTGAGTGTTTCAGAGGGATCATTAGGTAACGATTGACTGAAACAAGGGAAAGTGGTTCAATAGAAGACAAATGGATAGCTTAGAGAAATGATAGCAAACAGTGAGTACAGTACATGATCAAATAGGTAAAAATATAAGCCTTGTAGAAGTTCATAGCCAACAGATATACTTAAGTTAATTGACAGAAAGAGGAGATATAAAAATGCTGCAAATGAAGTAGGTGAAAGAGAATTCAGACGTTTAAAAATGGAGTGTGACAGAAAGTGTAAAATGGCTACACAGGAATGGTCAGAGGACACATGTAAGGCTGTAGTGGCATGCATAATGAATGGAAAGAGAGAGTTCACCTATAAAAAAGTTAGGCAGACTATTGGAGAAAAGAGAAACAGCTGTATAACTATCAAGAGCTCAGATGGCAAGCTCATACAAAACAAAGAATGGAAGGATGAAACACCGATGGGAGATATGATACTGCCAGAGAAATTTGACTGAGCTGTGAAATTGGTAAGTCAAAATGTCTCCCTTGGAGTAGACGACATTCCCTCAGAATCACTGAGATTCTTGAGAAACTATTCCATCTTGCGTGCAGGATTTGTAAGGTGAAAGACGCTGATATTTCAAGAAGACTATAACAATTCCTGTTCTCAAGAAGGCGGTGCTGACAGATGAGAATATTACTGTACCATCAGTTTAATACATCATGGTTGCAAAATCCTGACACGAATTATTTACAGAAGAATGGAAAAAAAATTATAGAAACCAACCTCCGACCAATTGGAGTTTCGGAAAAATGTAGGTAGAAGCAAAGCCACACTGGCCCCATGTCTTGTCTTAACATGCGGAAAGAAAGGCAAACCTGCGTCAATAGCATCTGTAGATTTGCAGAAAGCTTTTGACTATGTTGACTTGAGTACACTCTTCGAAATTCTGAAAGTATGAGGGGTAAAATACAGGGCACGAAGAGTGATCTTCAACTTGTACAGAAATCAGAATGTAGTTGTTAGAGTCGAAGGGCATGAAAGTGACGCAGTTGTTGGGATAGGAATGAGACATGGTTATAGATTATCTGTGATGTATTTCAAACTGTCGATTGACCAAGCAGTAACGGAAGCCTAGGAGGCATTTGGAAAGAGAAACAAAATTTCAGAAGGAGATATAAAACTATGCACTATGCCAATAACACTGGAAAATCTCTCAGAGATGGCAAAGGAACTGGAAGAACAGTTGACCAAAATGGATAGAGAGGTTATAAGAAAAGAGGTTATAAGATGCGTATCAACAAGTGTAAAACAAGGGTAATGGCATTTAGTTGAATTAGATCAGGTGACAGTGATAAAAGTGGGTTATAGAATGAAGCACTGAAAGTGATTCTATGAGATTTGCTATTTGGGGAGCAAAACAACTGTCGATGGACAAGGTAGAGAGGATATAAAATGAAGACTGGCAATAGCAAGAAAAGGGTTTCGGCAGAAGAGAAATTTGTTAACATCTAACATAAATCCAAATGTTTGGAAACATTTCCTGAAGGTATTTGTCAGGATGTAAAAGAATTTGGATGATAAGCAGTTGAGACAAGACAATAAAAGAAACCTTTTCGAAAGTAATGGTGCATCAGAACGTTGAAGATTATGTGGTTAGATTGAATAACTGATGAGGAACTACTTAACTAAATTGAGGGAAAATGAAATTTGGAGCACAACTTGACTAAAAGAAAGAATCACTTGACAGGACACATTCTGAGGCGTCAAGGGATTAGCAGTTTGTTAATGGATGAAAGTGTCAACGGTGGAAACTGTAGATGGAGACCAGGGTTTGAAGGCAATAAGCAGGTTCAAATGGATGTAGGTTGCAATAGCTATGCAGAAATGAAGCATGTTGCACACAATAAAATAGTGTGGAAAACTTTATCAAAACAGTCTTCGGATTGAAGACTAAACAACAACCCCCTTGTTATTATTTGGACTAAAATGATTAAGCCTGGTAACAAAATCCATGTATGTTCAAATACAATGTAAGTAATGCGATTTCTAAAAACGAATAACACTGTGGCATAATGTTATTACAGCACAGTGTTATGCATTTTTAAAAATTTTTACATGCTGTTGACCAACGCCTGAGCAAGATATTTAATCCTAGTTCACTAGTAATATGGTTGATGAGAATACAGACATACTGGTTAATTTCAAAGCAATTTTTGATTTGTTTATTTTAGTCAAAGAAACACTAAGCCTGTGGAACGTTCCACAACAAAGAATTTCACGTAAGACATCATGACTCATCTTAAATTTTTGACCAAGGCACAGGACACACTATCGTTGACTAACTGAGGAGGGATCAGTGGCGCACAGCCAACTGTGAGCAAAGCTTTTGAGTGTGAAATGTAGCAAATGTGCCTTATTTGGTACAAGCAAAAATAACGTCTGGAAGCGAACACGGAGAAAATATGGATGCTCAACACCTCTCCCCCTGTAAAGTTCCAAACTCAATTGCTATAAAACTGTCTCGGGCGGAACATATGTTTAAAATAGAAGGATCTAGAGGAATCATATATCTTTGTAGAATTAAGCCTTTGAGAGGAATCGTTTGTGTTTTCCTGCGATGTGACGAAAACGCTGACACAAAATTGAATCCAATCATAACTAGTGAAGGAAGAGTCAAGGTAAAGAGTGAGCGCAAGTAATGCAATAATGGTAAGATGAAAGGGGTGAAGCGAATCTGATATCAGTTTTATTGTGAAGAATAAGAATAGCACTTAATCTGTGTTGACTCGAAAACTGAGGCAGTTTGGCTTGTGCAGTACAATGTTTGAAAACTCTACAAGCTGTTGTCTCATGTTCTGTTCTGGGATTAGGAATTCGTCGCTTTCCTCATACATGAGCTGTATTTTTTCTTTTTATTGTTGCTGGTGCAACGAATGTAGTTTCTACGTGGCTCATTAGCTGGGCTTTCGTTAGAGTTCTTCGTTCTCTTTATCAGCTACTGAGAAGAATGCCCCTTTGTAAACCAAAGGCCTTGTTTTCATTTTGTTATTTGTTTCCATATTTTTCTCTAGTAAAAATACCAGTAGTACTATGTTTGGATACACATAACTTTTTAGATACTAGGTCTTGTTTACATTCCTGTTTGGAGTGCGTTCCAGATCGTATCTGGGAGTATTATGAAAGTATACTAAAATACATGAAGTATCTGAATATGGCTTACATCTCGGTTTCTTTTCTCACTACATAACTAACAAAGTGTATCATATTTCTAATGCACAAAGGAGAAGTAGTGATATTGCTTCCAAAATATGCAGCTTTCTTCATTATTATTGAAATTAATTCTACTCAATAGTCTGAACGTATTTCATAGTGACAGTTGTTCATGACATCCCTTCTAAAACATTCCAGCAAGATACTGTAACTAATCTGACGAGTCCTTTGTCTCTGACTTCAATAACAACTCGGTCAAAGCTTTTATGATCACTCATTTCTGAGCTAGATAGTGAGCTAAATCTTCATAAAGATTTTGCCCCTTGGAAATCAGTTAAAAACTTTCAGTTTACAGAGTCTTTCCACAATGTCCCCATTCAATATCTGAGGTACATATTCAGTTCCTGCTAGAACTTGGCCTGGGTCATGTATAGATTATTGAAATAAACAAACGAGCATGGAGAACATAAAGGCTTTGCATGTTTTTAGCAACACCTGCAGTCTGCCATGGTAGATGATCAAGATAATGTATCGGTAACTAAGACTTGAAGATTGTGTGTTTCCTAGTCAAACAAGGCCACTTTCACCAGCGGAAAGTGTTGGCAATGATTATGTCAACTGATCAACACTATTACTTTACACAAGCCAGAAATTTTTAAAATCTTGAATGATTTCCACCTGTAGAGAAATAAATAAATAAAGAACACCAGGACTGTTCACCCAGTGAGGATCATATGCAAAATGTTTGCTGTGCCAGGCATCAGAACAACTCAGTATCTGAGTAAAAATCAGACACAGCTGCAGCATTAGGTCACACCAGAAGAAAATCTGACTCAAATATGGTGTTATTATGTACTTATAGCGCGAAATGGCGGTCCAAAGGATATAGTTATAAGTAATAGTTATAAAATCATACATTCTATATTAAACATATTTACTTTAATGATCTTTTTATAATATCTGTCACACATTTTACGCCATTTGCTTCAAGTTCTATGGCTGTGTTATTTACTGAGACATAAAAATACTAAGAAAGGAGCGAACGGTGATACTGTATTCACGAAATTTACTCTCATTGTCTAGCTGTAAGTCGTTGTTAGTAGTATGTGGTATGATACACAAAATGTACTGTGAAGCTGCTGACGGTATTCATTGAATAAAAGTATGGTACACAGACTGTGGATATGTCATCAACACATACTAATCTTAAGTATGTTAAGATATACTATCAATATGCCTTATAATATAAATAATAAAATTCCGAGACTCAATAAACTGATAAGTGAAAGAGGGAGTACTAACAGTATTGTGTGACTGAAGTTTGCCACATGATAACATAGACAAAACTCTACAGCCACACTGTATCATTGTCAAAACGGAGCTCAATGGCGCCAAAAGTGAAACATTCACCTCCCTGGGAACATCTGATCCATTTCAGCACGAGCTTTTTACAAGAGTGGTAGTTTTAACTTTCGGAAATAATACTTATTTGAGGAAAGTGTCAAAAAGTGATCTGAAATATTCCCATAAGGAGTGTGGTGAAAGGCCAAAGCTTTCCTCTCAACAATTGCTTCTAATATCGACTGACAGATTTAGATTACAACTAAAAGCTATACTTGAAAATATTTAGCAATTAAGTTTCCTGTGCCCCTTACTGATAAAAGGAAAACCAGTTGGCAGGATCTCGAGCTCCAAAGACATATACCGACCACTAAAATGAAAGTCAATGTTTTCGATAAAAAGAAGACACCAAATAAGAACACACATTGACACTGATGTGCAGGTATTCACTGTGCATCTCAACAAAAGACACATGCAGACCAAAGGTTCCTTATGTCAAAACTCTTTGTGCAAAAACCTATTCAAAGTTTGAAACCTTTTCATTCAGCATATGCAGTTGGTTATACCTGTATGAAAGGGGAATTATGTTGTATGATGAAACTGTGTCATGATAACAAAAATACTCAGAGAAGTAAGTTTACCAGATACAATATAGGTGTTTCAAAGTTAAATTGAACCACCAATATGTGCTATGATGAATCACTTTAATTATGTAACCAGTTCCATGTGCACTTGATGATAATTTGTTAGCACTGGAACTAGCAGCATAAATAAAGTGGTTAGTCACAGCAGCTGATGGTGCAGTATGGTTTTCAGTAAATAGATACAAGCTATGGAACAGCAGCTACTATGAACTTTTAACAGATAAATGGATCATTTAATACATATACCGTTATAATAGAGTTAAATAGACTGAAGTGCACTTAAATAAAAGAAAATTAATTTCATTACATTATTCAGCAGTATGAAACTGTAGTCAGTCAATTTCTCCATACATGCATGACGTCAACAAATATAGTACAGACTGCAGAGTCCTCCAACCAGAATCTCTGCAGGTAAATCCTTGGGTGCAGCAACAGGTGAGTTTCATTAAAAATTTGAGCTCCATAGTGTAAATGTTAATTCACTGGCCGTCTACATAATTTCTGTTTTTTGAAAATGAGTGATAGCAGTTTTGAGTAAAGATTTACTCTCTGGTCTTGGGTTAAGACTACCATTTCCGAATGTTCTGCAAAATATCAAGTCGTGTATGGAGAGTGCATTAGTTCATGGGATAAGTCTTCAAGTTATTTAAGGCAATTTTGTTTGTTTAAGGCAGTTATGGTGCACTAGAGATAGAGTGAAAGTGATCTTCACACTACAAGACCATCACCCTCGAGAATGGTCAAGATGACTGGCTCAAACGTCTCAGACACTGCTGTTATGAATTAGCAGTAAGAGAACTATTGAAATTCGTGCATGATACTCCTAATCATGATTTTTTAAAGGAATTTCTGTTAATAAAGTAGTTTCAAAACGCAGTTCAGCAAAGTAAAAGATGATGAAGGCAGGAGGTTTGTCAAAATCTAGATTTTCGAATAAGATCTTGAAAAAAGTCATCATAATCAGGAATGTCACAGCTAAACTTCATGAAGTCCAAGAAAGTCTTAGTGGAGAAAATTTAGTCCATGTTAATTATAGTTTGCTTTCCTAATAGGAAATGATTGTCCATTAAGAAATGTGATTCACAATCAACAGAAAAAAAATGGTTCAAATGGCTCCGAGCACTATGGGACTTAACATCTATGGTCGTCAGTCCCCTAGAACGTAGAACTACTTAAACCTAACTAACCTGAGGACATCACACACATCCATGCCCGAGGCAGGATTCAAACCTGCGACCGTAGCAGTCGCGCGGTTCCGGACTGAGCACGTAGAACCACGAGACCACCGCGGCTGGCAATCAACAGAAAAGTTATCATTTGTACATCCGGGTACTTGACATGCTGAACTGGTCGCTATGCCACAATGATATACCTTGTTCCACACCACTCCATTACCAAGTTTTAAAATGTTTTGTTGTACCTCAGTCCCTTTACACCTCAGATCACAACTCCTGTGACATTATTCTCTTATCTTAAAGCATACGATTTGGTAGCAATAACTAAATAAATCTGAAAGATTGTGGACCCTGAAAGTGTCTGTTGAGAGTGAATGAACTTGTAATTCAACAACATGAGGATCTCATTAGAATCAGTATCATTATTTCATTTACTGATCCTTATTATTGAAGAAAACTAATTTGTTCTTGACAGTTTCTCTTTGGTAATAAGTTAGTTATGGGGGATTGTAACTGGCACACTCACTAAGCTCACTGTATGTCACTCTACTACACTTAACATCATTGTTAGTATGTTGAGCCTCTTAGCATTAGTACTTAAATATGTTAAATTACTGAAGAATTACTATGGAGTATAGTAGTATGCCATTTCATCTCATGTGCCTGGTTCCTACACCATGGCTGTTATGCATAACCATAAAAAATTAATATTAGTCCAGTGACATGTATAACGTATGTGTGCAACAAAAGAGAGATCAAAAGTTTGTATTAGTAGCTTGTTGTTCTAAGAATATATGGTCCCATTGCTATTCATATTCATCATTGTTTACGATATTTTGTCATTGTGTCACCCACAGTATGAAGATATATGCTTCCTTACTTTTTTTGAAAGTCAGTGTACTGCCATGTGGTGCGGCGTGTAGAGGATACGCTACTCTCCACATAGTGTCTAGTGGGTCAAGCTCAGGTTAAGTTATCTTTCATTCTGTACATCATCTGTAAGGAGCTTTTCAACATGCTGGCTATTGCTGTGTTTCTCTTCTCATGAATTTAGCTTTCCCACATCTGTTACATAAATATCCCATTCGCTCTTTCTCACTGATATCGCTCTTTAATTCTCTGAATATTGTTCAGTTTAGAGTTCACTATATATTATGATATGCTTATAATCAAAGGAGAAGAAACAACAATTTTGTACAGTTTACATTCTATCCTAAATTAACAGCATAACATAGTTATCTGATTCTACATATGACTGGAATGTCAACTAAGAACAGAAGTACTTTCATAGAGATACTGGTGGCAAAATGAATTCAAATATTATTATAACAACGATAGCTTTATACACTATACTGATGTTTCTGGTGGGCTTGAAGACCTGGTAATAAAGCAGTCCCATATGGGATATTCTGCCACAGCTATTAAGCCAATACACTGCTTGACAACTGCTAAGGAAAACTGCGAATAGCTGCAGAACAACCGAGAATTGCTACACAGCAGCTGACCATTGGAAAAAGGAAATCTAGAGGGTGGAAGATGTTATCTGCAGTGAAGCCCAGGCATGAACACTCTACGTGCATTTGACATTTAATGCAGTATGGTGCTTGATGAAGGTTGTTGTGGAACCAATGAGGGTGTCATTCCATATGGTATGGCAAAGTATCTTCTAAACATCATTTTAACGCTTACAGTCATGGACGAAGAGTTGGATGGTTCGAAACCGGTAAATGTGTTGCTACTGTGGCCACAGTAATGATTGTGTCCGAAAGTGTCATTTAAAAAAGGCTGCTGAGGGCGGAAATGGTAAGCAAAAGTATGCCGGTGGTCGCAGGTGCACTACAACACCGTAAGAGGATCATCGATATGTAGCCCCAGTGACGAAAAGGAACACGCATGTCACTCCTAGTCAGATTGCTGTAGACCTTTCAACTACTACAGCTACACATGACTGCCAGAACAATTTAGCAACGATTAAATCAGGCTGAATTGTATGTTCAGAAGCCTGTTTAATGCACTCTCCTTCAACCATGCCATTATTGAGAAAGAGTTCGATGGTGTAGGAGGCATGTAGGTTGGGATCAGCAACAGTGATCGAGAGTTATGTCCTCCGACGAATCCTAGTTCAGTGTGATAAGTGATTCTGACCATCAGTTCGTGTGGAGAGAGAGGGAAACACGTTACACACCACAGAATGTTCATTAATATCACCGGTATGGATTAGTCGTCATGGTGTGAGGAGGCATTATGCACAGTGGATGAACACTGCAGCATATCTTTGTGTGACGTCGCGTTGAAGAACAGCAACGTTGCAGGGAGATTTTTCTGGATCATGTCTGTCTGATTAGTGGTGCGGTAGGTTCCGACTTTTGGTTTATGGATTACAATGCCCGCCTACACAGGACCGCTGAGGTGTAGGACACAATGGAAAGTGAAGGTACTGAACTTATGGCATATCCTGCATACTTCTCAGGCCTAAGCCGTATAGTGCATGTTTGAAATACTCTTGGAAGACGTGTTTCTCAATGAACAACTGCTCTCTGAACCATTCAAGAACTGAAAACCGCCTTGAGAGAGGAGTGGGACAACATACCTCAAGGACTCCTCAATAGTTTTGTAAGCCAGTATGAATAACAGATGTATACTGTGCATTAGTCCCAATGGAGGGCATATTATTTACTGAGAGTCTGATATCAACATTTGTGTTGAGAGTCTGAGCAGTGTAAAAAACCGAAGTTAGTTATGTCTTTTATCCTGGTTTCCCATGTGGTGAAATCCATACCATTTTTCGTTATAGGTATATCACTCTTCTTCTATAAAATATGTAATATGTTTCATGTCATTCAGCACTGTTCCTGTTCGTTAGCAATTGTCAAGTAGTGTAATATAATACCTCATAAACAGATAGGATGAATTATAAAGTATTTCTTGGAGCATACAAAAATACACAAATCACTTGTGAACATTTATCTGGTTATGGTTTTTATTACAAATGTTCCTGGTAAAGATAATAAAAGTTCAAATGTGTGACAATTAAGTAATCTTGACCATAATACTTTGTTTTATAATTAGAAGAAATATAATTCAGGGATTTCTAAATATATTTTAGTTGATTGTCAAGATACATATATTGGTACTAATTCCATAAATGGAGTAATAATTCATAATTTGTGCATGACTAATATTGCATGAACTATTTCACTTATATACAGCAGAAAATAAAACAATTTTCTCCTTCATATTTTTGACGTCATATTTAAGGTAAGCATTATTTCCAATTGGCATAGGCTGTGTTGTACTGGATTTAAGATTAATAAATTATAATCACTGTTGCTTCTTAATCAGTAGACACAAATTTAACTTATTTAAACCAATCTCCACAACATTTGTGTAGTTTAATTATAAGGAGCAGAAACATAAAGGACTGATGGTTTGTTTTGAGATCCATTAGCATAAAGGATAACAAGTATCAGTTTAGGATTGTATCTAACTAAAGATAATCTTTACTTTGTATATCTTATATTTAGCAGTTTATACACATAGACGGGAACAAAATCTCCTATACTCTGAAACTCTGTTAAAGTTTTTTGAAGTTACCACACACTGATTTTGGTTCCAGTAGTGGTAATAAAGGCAGCTCATGAACATATCAGAGAGCTGTAAACGTTCTTTACATTGTATTTGACAAAATGTCAAAAATATAGTCGTTTCACTTAACTCACAGTACATCACACACCTTTAAACATATGAATATTTAGAGATATTCCTTACAAAAGTAATATGGCATTTTGGAGTATCAGATGAAAAACCTGAACATCTAATTTCGTATATCATATGACACAGCTCCACAATGATCAATTGTAAGTAGTTGTAACATTCACCATGCATTAAACCTCCTTTCTACATACTATAAATATATTAACACTGGATTTAAAGTGTTTGTATACAAAACAAAAACGACTGACACATTAAACTATATCATATATTGATTAAATATCTTTTTCAGAGAAGTGTTTCCAGGATAAAATGCCATATGTACATTGCATAAAGTGATCATTACTTTAAGTATAAGAACATTTTACAATCATACTTAAAATTCAGGACACTCGTAAATTATAATATATAAAATCTGGGTTGGAAATATTGAAAGATCTATTTTTTAAATTTTACCATATTGTAGCAAGAAATTCATGAAAATGCTAGAATGCATTTTTCTGAATTGACTGAATGATTTGCATCAGGCTTCAACAAATAAAATCAGATATGTGAAATATCATTTCCAGTTAGGAGTAAGTAATTAAAGTTTTGTTTTCCTAAAGCAAAAATATGTTAGTGACTAAGATAACTGATTATTACAAATTGCCTGGATGTTAGGAACAATAACCACAGTTCTGTAACTATCATTTCTCACAGTTTTACATATGTACTTATTATATTAATGATATTGTGTGCATCTAATCCCAGGGTTGGAAAAAGGATAAACATTAATAATACTTTTGTTCTTTGCTATGCAATTCATATTTTGCATTTTGATTTAGTGAAAAAACAATTAGAACATGTTGGTAGCAGAAGCTGGTAACATTGGAGACTAGAACACTGGCTTATAAATAATTAACTAAATTTTTATTTTAGGGACCTCTCCAACAGAAGAAAATCAAAGGGAAGAAAGAAGAGATGTAGTATGATCCCAGACTTAGTGTTTCTCTGAAGGCTGATTTTGTTACAGGATCGCAATGTATTATGAAAAGAAAACATATAGCACAATTAAAATCCATCTTAACTATTGGAAAGTACTTTGTGTTGCATGGAACACCAAAAGACCAATACAGTTTATATGCAGATCAGTATTAGGTTTTAGTGAAACATTTGCTGAAATCAATGTACTGAAACAAATATTTTACTTTGTATCAGTGTGTGCATCATAATAAAACGATCTGACTGATGAATGCTGTGTCCCAAGTGTGGGCTCGAATTCATATCCTTTACTTAATTGACAAAACACTTATGACTTAACGCTGTGCACCAGAAGTAATGCTACGGGCTTAACTTTCAGTTTCAAATTCTGTATGTTCCAGCTTCGTCATTGTAATCTCGCTTTATCGTATAAATGTGATCAATTTCTGATCACTAATCCATCTTGGAAAACCGGAGAAGCAGGGAGCAGGGACATAACAATTAAAACAAATTCAATCATGAAAACTGCTTGAATAGACATCTGAGGTATGACTGAGCATGTAGGCTGACAGAATGTGAATTTTTCGAGTTGTTGGAAACATAAACATTACAGAAGATTTGTGTGTAATGATAGTGTTTACAAATACATGAAGATTTGTACACTTCAAAGAAGATATGACTATACAGGGGAATTTACCTTAATGCAAGAAAATAGTTAGTGTATAATTTTTTTGTGTTGGACTCAATACGAAAAAATCATTAGTATGTGTTCATCAATGAGGGCTACAGGTTTTCGTTCAATAGATTACTGAATTACAATTTGGAAAAAAATTGTTTCATTTCCTGTTATCTGTAAATAATTTTTCTCTTACTTTGAAATGGGCATATTCTAGTGTTATACAACTTTTCTCTACTTGTTTGATGCACTTAGCACTCACCTTTTCTAATCCATACCATAAGTATCCTCTATTTACAATGATTACCACATCATCTTTATAATATGCCTACACCAAATAAATTTTAATTTACTATGCTGGTAGGTACTTTCTTTTTTCTTCTTGCATAATCTCTTTATCATATTTCTGCATGGCAAATATGGAATTCAGTTTGTTGCCAGTTCATTCGAAACTCCACTCATTTGCATCATTAGCCAGATTTCTGTCATGTATCTAAATATTGCTGGGAGTATTTGGATTTTGTCACTTATAAATATGGTAAACTATAGAAAGCAAATTGCCTCAGTCTGTCCTTCGTAAATGAAGACACGTGATTATTTATTACCTGCCTTTCCCACACATTACTTAGTTAAAATATTAGTTTTTCATGAACTTACCTGAATGATGGAACACACGTTACAATTCTCTGAGGTCCAATACACACAGTCTCAGAGAATGGCATATCTTTTGTAGCTAAATTTTTATTATTGAAGGATATCAGTTTTGACTGCTAATTATTATCATTGACTTCTCATATCTATGGACTATTAATGTCCCTCTGAGTGACACAGTTTTCCAGATTTTTTGCTGCTAAGCCTAGTATTAGCACACAAATCAGAAATAATATTGTTTCGATATGTACTTCCAGCTTTGATCTCAGCAACAGAGATACATCAATGATGATTATCTTGCATGGTGGAATTTTCTGAACTTATCAAATGTACTGAATCATTTAAATGACCATACTTATCTTTTGTCTTTAGGATACTGAGGTGGAAATTTTGACTACAGAGTATGTAAGTATTCGCATGCAGTAACTGAATTCAAATCCTAGTGTGAAGGAAATCACAATACTCCTGTGAAATAAAATTACATTCACAAGAATAGATTTGACTACACTGTGAAATATAGAATTCCTTGATCATTGTATATTAAGAAAACGAAATAATTATGAGATCCCCAAAACTGCAGAATACAGTACCCAAAATAACTCACACTAATTACCTAGAAGTGTCATTATGGAAGATCTCAGCTTCCAGGATATATTATATCTTTCGTTCCTCAGCTGGTAGTTATTTACAGTGATGTGAATCTTCATTAGCTTTCATCATATGGCAGCCGCTCACACTCATTATGAGAAATACCTTTAGTTCAGAAAGTAATATTTCTATCATAAAACGTAGAAAACATGAGAAAAAGTATTATCGCTTAAGCAAGTGGCTCAGTGTCTATAAATTAATTAAGATACAAATTTATCATTACAGAACAATACTTACATATCCATTTTTAAACGTTTGTGGATATAGGTCACATTTCACACTTGCAATCACTGAAACAAATTTATGGATCACACTAGAGCAGATTCACTTGTACTGTTTCAGTGCTAAGAATCTAAGGAGTGATGGAAACATGGTCCTGCTGGTAGATATTCATGAACAAGAGAAAATTAAATACAACAATTACACACAGATTATTTGACAATATGAACACAATGCATTACTAATTTCTGACAAAAGAATATTACTAACATGCAACAATTTAAGAATAATCACTCAGATTCCAAACACATGAATGAGTCATAATGCAGACACCTACATGGATCAAAATATAATACTATATTGTTGAATATAGTTTGCAGTTTCTCAGTCAAGAAATTCTGTTGTTTGGCATTGAATCCAGTATATACAAATAAAGTGAATTCATTTACAGTAATTGCATCAAGTAACAACAATAGAATATTTAATTTCTGTGAACCAAGAAGAACATGGAAGACAAATAATTTCTGCACATACTGAATATTTCCTTTGGAGATATTAGTATAGCCCTTGGATTATTATTACTACATTCACATTCATTTGTTTGGAGAGTTTTTAGTCACCATTTTTCATCACATTCTTATAACTTTTAAAGAATCAAAGGGAAACTAGTTGGAATTCATTGTTATGCAAAGTGTCATAATAGTTCTGGAGAACCATGTGTATCACACATATTGCTACTCTTAGACAACAAAGCCAGCACATTCCATATACTTCATCACTCACTGCTTTTATTACAGATCACAAGTGTTTCTTCTCATGATCATAACCACAAACACCATAAACTACATGAGATCACGTAAAAGGTAGAAAAAAATGTATGAAGTTTATGATCAGTCATTTCTTACAAACTGAGACATGTTGCTTGTAAAGTATGCTATGAAGCATGTTCCATTCTTTGGAGGAAAACAGCATAGATCAACTGAAGAAAAACACAATTTAAGATACATTTCAATTGGCTGTTACTGTTGTTTCAGTAATTTCATCCAAATATAAGTCATATGTTCTGAGAACATGGTTCATTTACAATTAAATACTGTGTGCAATTAGTTTTAGTAAAATATTTTTCCCACAACAAAAATAACAATCTTGCAAGTTCTATTACTCATAATGATTGTATTTAGTTGTGCCACAGCACCAGTCAAATATTAAATATCAAAATTTTCATTAAAAATATGTCAGTGGGAACATAATATATGAATTTAAAAGTTAAAAAAGTAAGAAATGTATATGAAAATTACTCCACATCTGGTTAACTTATATTCCCACTTACAATGTGATTAATTTTTAATTAAATATATTATATGCCTAAATTTTAGATAAAATATATTCTTTCTGTAAAAACAACATTCTTTTCATGCCTGGTACTTCATTATGTTGTAAATAATAGATATCTTCATAACATAGTTATTTCACATTCAGTACACTTATCTAGAAGAATTATACAAAAAATAACGTTTCATTGTGTTTCATTTCATGCTTGAAGACAACCCAATATCAGAAGGTAGTCAGGTGGAAGACTTTGCGCTGCAGGTGGACAGACGGGGCGAACGAAAGACTGTATGTTGAAGTGTCCGTTTCCACTTGTCCTGGGTGTCTCTAAGCTTCAGCAGCCAGGTTTGCTACAAGACAGTGAACATCAGAACATTAGTCTATTTTCGTAAATATATACTACAGTAGTTAAATGACAACACAATGCAAAAATTCAAGAAAGTTATACTGATTATGTTTACTTGAATAGAACATCGTAAATAAATCTGGTAAACACATGATGGAGGCATTTGTTTGAAAATTCATGTGGAAACACAAACTTAACAGTTGCACTGTCACACTCCCATCTCACTGCTTAACCTCCCCCCCACTCCCCCTCCTTCTCTCTCTCTCTCCCCCCTCTCTCCCCCCCACACACACAACCACACACACACACACACACACACACACACACACACACACACACACAATATTGCGATTCACATCTAGAAGGAAGGCCACTGAGGACATGAGATGCAAAAGACCCAAAAGTTCATCTTTCTTTGGAACAGAATACAGTTTATAGATATATCCAGAAAGCAATGTTAAAAGGCACTTGCAAATATTCCATTTCAAGTTGTTATTAATTATGATTTTTATATACAGTCGCAAAAGAGTTATTATGTCTCAACAATAACATTCTGTAAATAAATGTATGCAGTACTAACGAAATATCACTATTAACTGTATGAAATTATTAAGAGTGTAAGTCATTACTCATACTATGTAAGATCTAATTTTAGTACAGTAACTGTGAACTGATTTTAATGAACACAGTTCATACTTACCTTATCATTATTGTTATTTGTTTGCTCCTGGCTTAGGACTAAAAATAAACTACTTTATACACAGTATCGTTAAGGTGGAATATTTATAGTCTGTGTTGCAGTGGTGGAAATTACTACTAACAGTATTTTGAATCCCGATCTTGTCATCCATAGGGTTTGTTAAAACTACTTTTACATTATAGTTGTTGGTATTACAATACTCCGAAGAGATTTTTTGGCTCATAAGAAGCATCATTAAAGAGTAAATATACTGGCACATCATGTCATTCCCAGATTTTATTTAGAATATATTATTATACTCACCACTTCGAGAGAACAAAAAAAGCTGATCAATAATCTCATTTTATTTCAAGTGATTTCCCAAGCATTTCCAGTATTGTTGAAATAGTTTTTGACTCATTAAAGTCCAATCCAGTTTCTTTTAGTTTCTTAATGCTATACAGAATGGCACAGACTTTACTTTTTATCTGTTTACAATGAGTGATTATAATATCAGTCAATAGAAGTATCAATGAAAATCTAGAATCATGTAGGACTCAATATATATTGATCTACTAATCAGATCTTCATGTTTTAACCGTTTTGGAGCTAGTAGTTCAATGGTTGGTTTCATTATATAGATAACACCACTAAAGTCAAAGGAACATAACTGATATCACACCATAGGAGGATATTCAGTACTGTCTTATGCCTTACATATGAAAACCATTAAAGGGGCATGGAAACTCTCTATTACAAACCTTTAATAACAAAATTGGTTCAAAATTTAATAAATGGATACAGATTTCCCTATGTAGTGTTATTTATGAATATCTGACACCAAAATGATCGTTACGCAATTTCTGTTAAGTTGCCATAGATCCTTTGATAAACAGCTTCTTCAAATATATTACGAAAATGAGAACTGGTTTGAGTAAAATAGGATAATAAGTGGATGATAAATCATATATCTACATTTGTAGATTCAACTGGCAATATTATTATGTCTAAAAATACAACTTCTATTGGTTTATTACAAACATGCAATTTAGAGAGAGTGCCACTGGATAAGGAGGCCTACTTTCCCACGCATTCACATATTATTTGCCAAAAACTCAACTTCTGTCACTGCAAAAGATGAAACGTATAAAAAATTAATGACATCAGTATGCAAAGGAACTATTTCATACCTCTAGGTAACTAGTTTATCTACTTCAGTGGTGTATATTACAAAAAATGGAATAACATATTGTGCCACATAGAGTGTGGGTCTCTGTAGGACTGCAATTATTGTATGTTATTGTACATATATTTGGAAGAAGAGGAGACATGATGGCCAAGAATCTTTCAAAAAATGGTTCCAATGGATCTGATCACTATGGGGCTTAACATATATGGTCATCAGTCCCCTAGAACTTAGAACTACTTAAAGCTAATTAACCCAAGGACATCACACAACACCCAGTCATCACGAGGTGGAGAAAGTCCCTGACCCCACTGGGAATCGAACCCGGGAACCCGGGTGCTTTCCTAAGGCCTTATTTACGAGGGTGAGTCAAACGAAAACCTTAAAAAAATTTTTTTCAATGTTATTTATTGTGCAGAAGTGGTACAAAGCTGTATCAGTTTTCAACATAATCTCCCCCTCGCCCAATGCAAGTCCTCCAGCGTTTTTCCTTTAGAAAAAAATTCTTTTGGTAATCTGCGCAACCACTCATGTACTGCATGGCGTACCCCTTCATCAGAACAGAACTTCTTTCCTCCCATTGCGTCTTTGAGTGGTCCAAACATATGGAAATCGCTTGGGGCAAGGTCTGGTGTGTATGGTGGTTGAAGAAGACACTAAAAATGCAGGTCTGTGATTGTTGCAACTGTTGTACGGGCAGTGTGTCATGTTGCAAAAGGACACCTGCTGACAGCAATCCACCTCGCTTTGACTTGACTGCAGGCCGCAGATGATTTTTTAGGAGATTAGTGTATGATGCACTGATGACAGTGGTCCCTCTAGGCATTTAATGCTCCAAAATGACGCATTTTTCGCCCAAAAAGAGAGTCACCATAACCTTCCCTGCTGATGGTTCTGTTCTAAACTTCTTTGGTTTTGGTGATGAGGAATGGCGCCATTCCTTGCTCGCTCTCTTCATTTTCGGTTGGTGGAAGTGAACCCAGGTTTCGTACCCAGTAACGATTCTTGCAAGGAAGCCATCACCTTTTCGTTCAAAGCGCCGAAGAAGTTCTTCACAAGCACCAACAAGTCGTTCTCTCATTTCAGAAGCCAGCTGTCATGGCACCCATCTTGTAGACACTTTCTGAAACTGGAGCACATCATGCACAATGTGGTGTGCTGACCCATGGCTAATCTGCAAACATGTTGCAATGTCATTCAGTGCCACTCGGCGGTTTTCCTTCACTATAGCTTCAACTGCTGCAATGTTCTGTGAAGTCACAACTCGTTGTGCGTGACCTGGACGAGGAGCATCTTCCACTGAAGTCACACCATTTGCGAACTTCCTACTTCATTCGTAGACCTGCTGCTGTGACAAACATGCATCACCGTACTGAACCTTCACTCGTCGATGAATTTCAATAGGTTTAACACCTTCACTACGCAAAAATCGAATAACAGAACGCTGTTCTTCCCTGGTGCATGTCACAAGTGGGGCGGCCATCTTTACACTGATACTGCGAAGGTATATGTGCAATTGTGCTGCCACCTACAGGCCATTCTGCACGCTGCTTGTAGCACACTTACCCACTCACAGGTTAACGGCGCGAAATTTCGATTTGTTATTACAAATTCAGGTTTTCATTTGACTCACCCTCGTATTCAATACTAGTTTTGATAATACATAGTCTTGTGGTCACACTATTTATTCAACCCGATTTAAAATATATATATATATATAAATAATACAATGGTATGCTGAAAGGTTATGCCTTTTGAATATTGGTGGAGATGTTACATGACATGTATATTGATTAATCGAGTTTACCGCTTTGCCGACGCAAGTTGCAACCCTGTTGCACTAGAGGGCGCCGAATAGTAGTACATAAAATGGTTCTACGTAAGTCAGTGAATAAGATACAACGTGTTGTAATCGAGCTCCTAATAGCACAAATCGTGCCTGCAATAGAAATCTGTAGAACAGTGACAGCTGTGTATGGTGATGATTGCATTGACATAAGTAATGCACGAAACTGGGTTGTTGACGCTTGTAATGAAGAAAACTTATGTGACAGAGATCACAATGGACTATAAAGTTTGGCATACAATGTGACCCATCAGAATCAGGTTGGTGAACTCATCAGAGAAAATCGTTGGGTAATATAGACACAGTGCTGCAACATCTGCAACTATCTGACGGCTATCCTCAATACAACCCTGTCCTGTTTACAAAACTTAAAGAACTATTTTGAAGACTTCACTTCGATACTGATGAAGTGGTGGAAGCAGAGGTGAGATTTTGGCTCTGTCAACAAAGTCCAACAGTTTACAGCTATGGTATCACAAACTAGTCTCTGATTGGGAGAAATATGTTTGTTGTCAGAGTGACTATGTTGATAAATAAATATGTAAGTATGAACAATAAAGATGAAAAATGTTAGTAAAGTTGGTTTTATTTAAAAAGTTTTAAGAGATTTCACATAAAAAAATTCGGAATTATTATTTTTCAGCATCCCCTCGTATATGCCAGTAATGCTCAGTATACAAAGACAAATACAGAATCTTGAAAACAAAACTTACGTGCGAACTGTAATCACCACATAGCATGAATTATTAAATGTTGTTCAAATGTCTTGATGTATAGAGAAATATAAGGGCTTAATACTTTAGCAAATAAAAGATGTATCTACACCATGTGATCCAAAGTAGCGGGACACCCCCAGAAACACACGTTTTCTATATTAGGTGCATTGTGCTGCCGCCTACTGCCCTACTCCGATTCAGCGACCTCAGTAGTCATTAGACATTGTCAGGGAGCACAATGGGGTGCTCCGCGGAACTCACGGACTTCGAATGTGATCAGATTGTTGAGTGTCACTTGTGTCATACGTCTGTACGCGAGATTACCATACTCCTAAACATCCCTAGGTTCACCGTTTCCGATGTGATGGTGAAGAAGAAACGTGAAGCGACACGTACTGCACAAAAGCGACCTTGTCTGTTGACTGACGGAGACCACCGACAGCTGAAGAGGGTTGTAATGTATGATAGGCAGACATCTATCCCGATCATCACACAGGAATTCCAAACTGCATCAGGATCCACTGCAAGTACTATAACAGTTTGGCGGGAGGTGAGAGAACTTTCATTTCATGGTCGAAAGGCTGCTCATACGCCGCACATCACGCCCGTAAATGCCAAGCGACGCCTCGCTTGGTGTAAGGAGCTTAAACATTGGGCGAGTGAACAGGGGAAAAATGTTATGTGGAGTGAAGAACCACGGTACACAATGTGGCGATTTTATAGCAGAGTGAGGGTGTGGTGAATGCTTGGTGATCGCCACCTGCCAGCATGTGTAGTGTCAACACTAAAATTCGGAGGTGGTGGTGTTATTTTGTGTTAGTGTTTTTCATGGAAGCACAGGCCTATATTGATGTTTTAAGCACCTTCTTGCTTCCCACTGTTGAAGAGCAATTCGGGGATGGCAATTGCATCTTTCAACACGATCGAGCACCTGTTCATAATGCACGGCCTGTGGGGGAATGGTTACTCGACAATAACATTCCTATAAGGGACTGGCCTGCACAGAGTGTCCTGATCTGAATCCTATAGAACACCTTTGGGATGTTTTGGAGTGCCGACTTCGTGCAGGCCTCACCGACCGACATCCATACCTCTCCCCTTAGCAGCACTCCGTGAAGTATGGACTGTCATTCCCCAAGAAACATTCCAGCACTTGATTGAACGTATGCCTGCGAGAATGGAAGCTGTCATCAAGGGTCATTGTGGGCTAACACCATATTGAATTCCAGGATTAACGACGGAGGGCGCCACGAACTTGTAAGTCATTTTCAGTCAGGTGTCCGGATACTTTTGATCACATAGTGTACATAAAACATACTGCGAATAAGTATACAGAGTCAACCTGAACTCTTACTGAGAAACTTTGAGAGGTTGTTCAGGGATGTTTTCTGAGTATTTGGTCGAAAGGGATAGAGGGTTTCTGATGGCTTGTTACAATGTAATTATGAAATTATCATTTATTCACTTTGTTATCACAATTAGCTTTGTTTCTGTGAAAATACCCGCACAACAGTTAATAAATCTGTAATGTGGAATCACCAAAAGACGGAACACAAAACGCATATGTGTAGATGTGAAAGTAAAGTGATGTGATCACTGTCACTGTGCGAACAACCCAGCCCAGCATTACTGTGCATCTCTTCCATTGCATTCATCAACACTACTAATAAAGTGCATATTGGCCAACTCTTCATCAGTAAATGTACCCATACTGCTGTGTATTAGTATTGACACACAACCAACACTGGCAGAAAAACAAACCCGAGACAGCGTCGAGCAATACCGACTGCAAGTTTCAAGACTAAGAGCAAAAGTGGCTGTTACTGTTGACAACAGTAAGTAGTATGACTCAGTGGAACAAACGTCACATGCATATACTGTGATGTTAGTACTGCTTGATGATTATGGTAAAAAATTAAACCAAATGCAACGAGTCTGCAACAAGCCACCAGAGACCATGTCTTTTATACCAGAGTAGTCAGAGTAAATGAAAACAAATTAACAACTCTTAAATTTTAAGTTACCTTGTAAAAACCAGAATATGAGCTTACAAAAAACGAACATAGTCTCACTGAACAAATTCATTTTAGAAAATAATGAGGAAATCTAGTCTGAATGTATTAGAATGCATTTGTAATATTATTCAACTATGATCCATAAATACAAGGAAATACACAAACCAGTAGTGTATTCATATTAGAGATGGGCGAACTCGTTTATACTTGGAAAATAGTTCACTGGCAATAGTTCGTCTTTGGGAACTGTTCTGTTCCTTTTTTACCTAATTCTGGATTCATAATGGATTTATGGATTTTAGACAAGTTTCCAGAAGAAATATTAAGTACACACAAGTATTACTTACGATAAATTCATGGACTGCCTTTGTAGACAGGTTGTTTACTTCCATTTTCTTAGCTGAATGTGTGCTTCGAAGGTATCACATTAGTCGTTTGACAAGATGGGCCAGTGACCGCAAGCCGCGAAGGAGAGGCCAGAGTAAATCGAACGGAATTTCACATTACGGGACTCATTTACAACCCAGCAAGGACCACCAGAGCCATCATTAACTTTCGAGGCAAGCTCGTAATCGTAGCGGGTACAATGTCTTCGTTTTCCCTTTGCTTACAAAAAATAATATATATTCATGGCTGCTTTACTAGCATAAAATAACTGAAAGTAAACTGTCATCTGCCAATGCAACGTTAACACTTGTCTTTCACAATGTGCAGGTGTGTAAATTAACTACACATCCAATTGCCATACTATTTGTGTGGGTAGTGAAGACTTATTTGGAAAAATCACTACTTCTGACATAGGTCAGAGAAATACGGTACTAAAATCAAAAGTTTCGTGTCAGAAATGGGGACAACTACACAAATATGCTCGATCATCGAAACTTTTTAAGTGAAAAGTAACAAGACTCTTTTTTTCAAAACCTTCATGACACAGCACGTATCAGTGCTTTGAAGAACTTTACAGTCGAAAAAGAGAATCAGCCCTTCATCAGTCGCCAGATGGAAGGGACGCCAAGCTTCACTGAATTAACAGACAAGAGTGAAACGACTATGATATTAAACATTTATTACGTAACTACTAAGGTGCTTAAAAAGTAAATTCTACACACAAATTTATTTGAAAATAAAACGAAATTAAACTATGAGAACAACGCTGATAATTTTACACATCTTTCAGTCACTTAACTTACTATAGAAAACGATACTCGGACTGAATGACTTTTTAGTTAAATAAGTAGTTTCTTTCGCAACACTGTACAATCACACTAGTTTCAAAGGTGCATGTGTTTTGACTGAGAACATCTAGAAAAACGATCTCTTTTATTTATCTTGCAGGTATAAGATGTACGAGATAATTATATTGATGGTTTTTGAATTAACCACAAATTCTCTTCTCAAAGAACCATCTCATTGATTATCTTCCTGTGTTCCAAGGGCATTCATCATGCAAGGTAAATGACGAAAGCCATAAAGGTACTGAAAAAGCTTATGTTGCATGATGAAGGTGTAATACAGCTACAAGAAGAGACAGCAGTTTGACTTGTAGTCATCTTCCTTACCGGTATGTAAATCGAAGGACGATATTGTGCCACTTCAGAAACCAAAGAACCATATTTGGATTTCAGAACTCTTTCAAAACTTTATATATGTACATCAGATTGCTGAAAAATCGTTTATGGTTTCTGTCTCCTGTTCTTTTGCCTTAATTTTCTGAATCAAAAACGAAACAGCCACTACACTGAATTATGATGAAAATATATAAGGATTCAAGAATCGATCAGTCATCCCAGAAATTATGACTAACATGTCTGAACAGTTCATTTGGAATAAAATAAGAATATCTTTATCCAGATTAGATTTGATGACAAAATAATGAAGACAGTGGCATGTATATGAAGATGTCATCAGTGCTCAGCACCTAATTTCTAAAGTAAAGGTTGTAAACTATCTGGCTCAGAAAGATGTCAAGATCATACATCACTATAATAAATAATTAACAAAGAAGAGTAGCAAATATATGGCGGATTGGATCTGATTATTTCCACAAGGTTCCAGGGCAAAAAAGATGCTTTATCAAAAAATAAGTAGCCTTAAAACAAAAAGTGATTTCGCCATTGTATTTACTTCACATGATTAGTAAATAGTAGATGTATAGCTTGTATTAATAAAGTTAATGCAACAGGAGTGTATTACTAATAAAATTTAAAGTAAAATAATATTTTGTTAGAAAGCTACTTCTAAACAATACTTTTTTTTAAAATTTGAGGACGATTTCATGCCATTCAATGACCTTTTAAATGGAACGACACCATTTCTCCTTTTCCCACTGTGCCAGAATCATACACAACTCATTTTCTTGTGGAAATAATAAAATACCACAAATAAACAAAATTTGAAAGTACAAAGCTTCCTAAGTAGCATTTCTTACTTTTGCAAAAAATTCGAAAATTGTGAGTTTCATTAAAACTTTCTAACACTACAATTAACAAAATATTGAAAGTTATCCCAAAAACTTGTCAGTAAACCAAGCAGATGTAACTTCATCTACAAATAAAAAAATCAATGGCTGCTCATTTAATTGGTCAACCAAAAAAACAACTTGCCTTGTGATAAACGTGTGTTCTACAGGGGATCAAAATGACGAAGAGATACACAAATTTACCTTTTTGTTGGCTGAAAAATATGTATGCATTACAGATAGATTAATTTTTACAGAAGTTACATAGTTATAAAAAAGTTGAACAAGAATGTGTGACTACACAAAAAAGAACGAAGCCAGTCAAGAGAAACTGAGGCCAGAATGAGGAGTGGAGGAACTAGATCGAAGAACGAGACTGAGGTAGAAACAAGGCCAGCCAAAGTGAACTGTGAACTGCAGTTCCTGGGAGCAAGACCAACCATGACTATAGTGAACTGTGAATGACAGTTCTCAGAACAAGACCAACCATGACTGACTTGAGGAGTGAACAACCATTCCTTAAAAGCCATTCCTTGGTCTTTTCATTTGCTTTAGTGAACCATTCCTTTGGACCCCATTCATTCATGGATGACCCAGCTCCGATCCATATATACAATGACTAATTATTACTGATATTGTCCATGCACAGTAACTCATGTAAATGTACTCAACTTGGATTCAATTTTAATTTTCTGACATGGCTATTTCCGATTATATTTCAAGCTTTTGATATTAAATCTCACAGAATTTCGTAAATTATACTTTAATTAAGTATATTTAACTCTTTTGAGGTAGCACCCAAGTTTCATTTGGGCAATGGCTACAGGCTCTTTTTTGATCAAACGTTTATTATCTCAAATATTGGTACAAGCATGTACCTTTGGCCATGTTCCTCCGGCTTTCCTGTTTTGACAGCTATAGTAAAGTTCACCAGGTAGATAGCCTTATTGGATTAGAATAACTGAGCAACTGCCAAGTAAACTTAATATATCTCACACTATTTGAACATTTTCCAGCATGTTTTAGGTAGATAGGTCTTTAAATTGGTAAGCATTAAACTATAATGTTTAAGCTTTTATATGTCCATCCTTTTAGCAGGATGTCTTTGGGACGATGGCCGTTTACTATCGTGACAAAAAATAAAACACCTACAGCCCTACGGCTGCAAAAGATTCGTACAATGTTTAATGCTTCATGGTTTATGACGATAACAGCTTGCTGTTACAAGTTGGTACGACTTGATTATGTAAGTTCTGATATCAAACTTTTATATATGTCTTTTGATTTAATCAATTATACCATATTTGTATATATTTTGAACTTCGTTGTTGTGTTAATAGCTGACCATGAATTGATAGTATTATCAAAATTAGTAACGAGTAAATTAAGTCATATTACAGCTTTTAGCAGTCAAGCCTTCTTTTGTCAGATACTTTCTACTGTGGATCAACACCTTTACACAATATCTTGTAAATACAGTAGTGTCCCAGTACATATATCACGGATAATAAAACAGAAAGAACAGAATAAAAGAGATGTATGTTTCTTGGATTTTTTTAAATGTATTTACAATTACATTTTCACTATTTAAATTAATGAAATATTGAAAGTTTAAGATTAAATTAATGAACACAATATGTAGATATTCCTAACAGTATCAAAGTCTTCTAGTCATATTACAGACATTTATTGTGTCTCATGATTTACAGATATCCCGTATGTGTCGCTGTAAGTAAACATGTCCAAAAAGTACAACATGTCTGATTTATGTTTCTACAACAAGTCAGCCCTGTGCCAGGCAAGAGGTGTGAGGTTTGTGCTCTGATAAACATAAGTTATTTAGCTCATAATAACAGTTAGCCTAGTACATATTACTCAGTAAATACGTGTACTAGAGGGTTTTTGAAGCCTGCTACTAACGATTTCACTTTTTTATGTATTATTTTATAAAATGTGAAATGACCATAAAGTTGGGTTGTAGCCAATTCATACTTTATTTTATATTTTGGTAGAGCAAACATAGTAGTTGACAGTCTCGTTAAATCTTTTTTTCTTTCCAGCAGTTTAAGTAGGACATTTCCCTTCATTATTTGGTACATGTATCTGGAAGGAAGTATAAATTTTGTTTCGCTTGGCTCTGAAAATTTGCACAAGTAGTTCGCGTTTACATACAGTTGTTTGAGTATATAGGATAAATTTGCGTAAATGTATTTTTCTCGTTTGTCGGTTACTTAACTGACTTATTCTTGCCAAATTATTATTTCGTCATGAGCAAAACGTGCCTCACATGCTGGAGAATTGTTAGTTCTGAGGTGTAGTGTGACAGAAGCTGTAATTTTTTTCTTTGGCTGTTGCGGCGGGAGAATTAGGAAGTACATGAGCTCTTCTGTGGTTTTGTAGAATATGCAGTAGAAACAGAAAGACAGAGGAACAGGAGGGGAAAAGTGCTGCTTTTTAGGCTGAATTAGAAGAGCTAAGAAACGTCTGGACAGGTTAAGGAGGGACAAGGGTGAAGAAAGGTGGGAAGTGGCAACAGATAATAGAAGGAACAGTTATGGGAATGCTTCCAGATCATTTTGGTTATTGCGAGAGATACCGTGTGGTTATAATTAAAGTGCAGCTACTCAGAAAGGTCAATTGTGGGCTGTAACTATGGTATTGCAGTGAACCTTGGTGGATAAGCTAATGCGTAAATGCAGAACTGATTTATGCTGGAGAAAATTAGTCCAACTTTGGCCAGTAGGTGCAAATCTGGCGTTGTGAAAGCAAGGCAAACATACAGAAATGTTCCCATACGTAATGGATTAGGAACGGGATGGGCGCAGAAAAGGTCAAACAACTAAGAAAGGCATAATGCTGACTTTATTATTAACTGCCGCTTACACGGTTTGTTCATTATGAACATCGGAGATATTGACGAGATGCTGCATCTGTAACATGGCGTGATGAACAATCACTTGCGGCAGTTCCTGTGGAATCAGAGCAACGTTTTCCTGGATACTGGCCTTCAGATCAGGTAGGAACTGAACAAGCCCCTAGTAAACACGTTCTTTTAGATAGCTCCAGAGCCAAAAGCCACACGGTTTTAGATCAGGTGATCTTGCAGGCCATGCATCTGAAAATCTCTGGAGACAATACGTTCGTGGAAGTTTGCATTCAGCACATATTTCACTGGGCAAGTGAGGTGAGATGTTGCCCAATCTTGCATGAAAACAGTGGTTTCCACACAGCTGCTGTACAAGGAGGTCCCGATATCTTGCAGACGTCAGGGTACACCTGACAGGCGCTCTTGGTGTATTCTCTTCAAAGAAGAACGGACCGAGAGTAAAAGTGCTTGTGAATGCACACCACACAGTCACAGATGGTGGGCACAATGGCTCTTTGCACAACACGCGGTTTATCAGTACTCCACATTCGGCAGTTCTGTGTATTCACTGCACCATGTAATATAAAATGTGCCTCGTCGCTCCACAGAATATGGACCGGCCATATATCGTGCCAGAAACTAAAAAGCAAATTCAGAACATTGGTGCGGATCATGAGGATTTAGTTGCTGCACCGTCTGGATCTTGTACAGGTACCAATGTAAAATAGACCTCAGAATTTTCCGTACTGTTGACCGTGAGATGGACAGTTCTCGTGGCACTTCACAAGCGCCAGCACTATCCGGGGCACGAGATGCGTGCTCAGTTACAGCAACAGCAACCTCGTCGGTACCTTCCATCGTGATAGGACGCCTTCATCTTCCAGCTGCCGCACCAAGTTCATCTGTGTTTTTGAACTGCTTTATCATCTTCTTTGAACCATTTGGGACGTTAAAGTTTACGGGTGCTCAGCGCCGATGTTATCAGCGCTAGAACGCTTTGATAATATCGAGCCTGTCTTCAGACCTTTCAGTGGGCGATACTCTCTCAATAAATCACTCTAATTGCCGCCGTTCACGTAAAACAGTTTCACTAACAGCGCACGGTCTCTTTTCTCGAGAGCTATACTGTTCACTCGCGTTATGGCTTGTCTAGAGAAAGCGTGAATCTCATACCGTCATACAAACAGTGTACAGCGCCAGATTTTTACCTGGTGGCCGCAACTGGAACAAATTTGCTTGCCTGCGTAAATCGGGTCTGCATTACTGCATCACTGTATCTACCAAGTTTCGTTATCATACGATTATTACAGCCCACACTGGACCTCCGTGGGTAGCTGCACTTTAATTATAACCACCTGGTAAGGCAGACCTTTTGATTTAGTCATAAATGAATGAAAATCCGACAGTTGTAAGTGTAGTCAGGGCACAACAAACCTTCAGCAATAAATTGCAAAGGCAATATAGGGAAGTCAGTAAAGAGAAATAATGTTTTGTTGTTAGACAGTTATCATGCTAGCGGTACAGGCCTACTTTTGCATAATGAACTTGGATCAGAATACCAACGCACCAATCCAAGTAGCTGTCTGCATCAAATGACAGAAGTTTTAGAATCATTGTGTAAAGACTTTGCGAAAGGAGACACCACGGTTATAGTGGGTGGGCTAGGAAATAGGGCTAGCAGATATAATAAGTTCAATAGAGCGCGAGACCTGGTAAAGAAATATAGCATCAACATCGAGACAAACCGGCATTCAATTTATATCTGTTCTGAGTGGCCATGACCAACCTTATTTTAAATATTTTGTCGGAATGATAATTTGGAGCAGGAACCGCTGTTTATGACCTGCTCATATAGCGTAACTCGCAGCGCAGTAGCTTATGAGACAACGAGGTGAGTCAGATCTGGCTCGAATCTACACGGCGGATTTATAACTGGGCTGATACACCGCCAGCCTGGGTGTGGGTTTTAGGTTTCCTATGCTCGTTTAGGCAAATGCTGAGTAGGTCCACAAACTCTGCCTCAAAGAATACGATACACAGACAGTTAGAACATGATAACACACAGAACAAAACAAGCGAATGGCACACACGACATCCACTCCTTAGGTTACCTAGACGACTGTGGCGTCAGGAAGGGTACCTGGCCACAGAGGTGCCATACCCTGGACGTGCAGACCCCATACTTGACGGGATAATTACTACGGAAACGAACAGGAAGACGAAAGAGGCACCAATGCTTTCGCTGGGTGGAGAAGCACTTACTGACATGGTTCCTGTTGATTGTTTTAGTAAATGGGTTTAAACTAGTCATGCCTTCACTTCATCAGGAAAGGGGAGGGTAAATTTCCTTGGCTAATACCAGAAAGCCTACGGGGAGAGGCACTGTCATGAGTAGTGGACACAGGAAAGACGCTGCAGTACAGACGAATGCTCCTCATACCACGAATGGACTGTCCTGGCTGTGTGAATGGGTGCATTATCGTCCTGAAACATGGCATCAATGTAGGGGAACAACACTTGAAGCATGGGGTGAACCTGATCACCTAAAATGTTCACATAACCGTTGACTGTAACACGGCCTTTGAGAGTAATGATGGAGTCAGCAGAATACCATGATATGGCCGCCCACACCATCACACTTCCACCTTCATGTTTAACCGTTGGAATCAAGTAATCAGGATTTTAGGCCTCTTTTGGCGTTCTCCAGACGTAAACCCCGCCCGATGTTGGAAATAACGAAAATGTTGACTTGCCGGACCATATGACGTGTTTCCACTGATCATCCGTTCAGGATTTATGCTCCTGACACCATGTTTTACGCTTCTTTTTGTTGGTTGTCGTCACTAATAGTTTCGGTATAGCAGCTCGTCCATACATATTCGCTTTGTGGAGTTCTCGGCGGACAGTGTCGATAGATACGGGATCTCGAAGATGGCTATTGAGCTCTGCAGTCACTTTAGCCGCCGCTGTTATGTGTTGTTTTGACACAATTCGTGTTAGCGTACGACAATCTCTGTCATTTAGCTTTGATTTGCGTCCACTATTACGTTTACACGATGATGGTTTTCCATGTTTTGTGTAGGCTGTCATGACTGTTGAAGCAGTTAATCTTGAAACATTCAGTAAGTTGGCTGTCTTGGTTACTGATGCTCCCTCTAATCGGACTCCCACAATCAGCCCTCTTTGGAACTCCTTTAGGTCTTTCACTGCACGTCGACCTCGACCTTCATGCAAATACAAAGTGTGCATTACTCGTAAACAACCTGCACTTATGCCTAGTCATTTCCGAACACGCACAGTCCAGTGCGACACATGCGTTACCTGTGTTGTTGGCCGTCAAACACAACCATGCATTACTACCACTGTTTACATTGTTTTGTCTATCCCCTGTACACACCAAGTCTGCAGGGAACTTGCCGCTGCAATACAAGAGTGATAAAAAAAAAAAAAAAGGATATCGCCATAAGGTTGCAGTAGGGGATTATGGCAGACACGTAAGTAGCGCCGGAAAAATCCGAATGTGTACACACACACAATACATCTCGAAGTTGACACTGTAAAAAATAACAATTGTCTTACATGTTCAACTTTTAATGTAAGATTATACCCGTTACTGAGTAGATTATGATAGCATTTAAAATTTTTAAATATGGTCAATAATTACGTGAAATATTGGAAACAGAATTTTTGTTGCCCCTTGTGCTGCAGCTGGTATATGGTTCTGGGACAGTGTTTTAGTAATACAGGTAGCTATTTGGTACTGGCTGTTGTCATTAACAAATGCTTCGTCAAGAACTACAGTATTATACACTATATATGTTCCCTCCTGATTTTAAAATGGAATTTTCTAACGAATAATAACCAGTACTCCAGCACAACGATGGAGTCGGATGTGTAATAAAGATTTTCACATAGTTTAGAGGCAAATAATTAAAACTGTGGGTGGACAGAGTACTGTTTATAACCTCTACGCTGACCTGACTGTCTTTTAGGAGTATTCATACTTCTATACAGGTCAACCTTCGCGTGTCCTTATTACCCCCGCATAAAAATTGCAGAAAGATAGTAGTATTACACACATATTTTATGCTCGAAAACATCCAATAGTGAATTGGTAAATTAAAATTTCTTGCCTTATTGTTCCAGGCAGTTGAACCACTACAATACCCAATTTTTTAAACATCAGGCGGTATCACCTTGTACCAAGAGAGTACTTACTTGTTTGCAGAAACAACTGCAGTAATTGTTAAATGAAGAAACAGTGAATGTCGCACATAGGCTGTTACATACAGTTGCCTATAAACTAAGTGAAAATCTATGCTAAACATCCGGCTACACTGATCTGCTGGTGTACTTGCTATTCGTTGTAAACCATTTTGCCTTTCAAAATCATGATTATGTGTATATGCTGTAGAAAACTGTAATTTTTAATGGAATATTTGCTATCGGTGGGAGGCTATAAAAAAGAAGAGGACCGACAGGCATATTTATAGACTGTCTCTTTGTGGAAATCTGATTCTTTTGCTCTGCTGAAGTACTGGCTATTATTCATAAGTAAATTGCATTTCAGAATCAGGAGGGAATGGATACGCTGTAGACATCTTTAGCTTCTCATCGGACATTTGTTAATGGTGGGGGGCAGTACCGAACAGCAATCCATATTAGTACAACTCTGTCCTAGAACCCAGAACCTGGCATGGCTGGGTGTTGTGTGATGTCCTTAGGTTAGTTAGGTTTAAGTAGTTCTAAGTTCTAGGGGACTGATGACCATAGATGTTAAGTCCCATAGTGCTCAGAGCCATTTGAACCTGGCACCAGTTGCAGCATAGGGGCAACAAAAATACGACTTCCAGTATTTCGTATTGTTACTGAATACTGACCAAATTAAACAATTAAAATTCCGTCATAATCTACTCCTTAAGAGGTATAATCTTATGTTAAAATTTAACATAATGAGACATTTATTATAGTTAGAAAATGTGTGTGGTTCTTGAGGCAGTTTAACTGATGACACTCATATACAAAGACTTCATTCATCCAGTATTTGAGAATGAGAGTGCTTAGCGACTTTCAAAAAAAGTTTACACGTAATGTCAAATCTTTACGAAACTCATTTTCGCTGACACCCTTCTATTTTCAACACAATATGCATACAATATTTACATATGTCACTGACTGTACCTGTAAAATTATATCATTGTACAACACATAGTTCAAGAGATACGTTATAAATATTTAGATACATGAAAAACTAGTTTCTGCTTAAAATGGCGCTCCGTAAAACTTCAACGTCAGTTACGACGTTTTAATTTATTACTTCTTCACTACTACCACTATTCGCAACAAATTTCGCATACAATACCTACCTACACATATCACTTAATGTACCCGCAAAATTATATTATTATACGACACACAGTTCAGGAGATATGACATCCGCAAGAATGAGATGTGTGAAAAAACTAGATTTTGCTTAACAATGTAGCGCTAGTTAATGAGTTTATATTAATCCAGTGTTTCATAACGAGAGCACATAGCGACCTACAACAAATTTTTATGTGCAGTTTCATTCATTCTCTATACTTTATTGCTTGCATGCTTAACGTCAAATATTTACACATTAACTCATTTCTAAAGCACTCACATGTTGGACGCTCTTTTATAGATGGGAGTTCGATTCTTTAAGGAATTGGGAGTGGCCGAGCGGTTCTAGGCGCTACAGTCTGGAACCGCGCGACCGCTACGGTCGCAGGTCCGAATCCTGCCTCGGGCATGGATGTGTGTGATGTCCTTAGGTTAGTTAGGTTTAAGTAGTTCTAAGCTCTAGGGGACTGATGACCTCAGAAGTTAAGTCCCATAGTGCTCAGAGCCATTTGAACAATTTTTTTAAAATTAATAGTTTCCTGGTACTCTACTAAAAAAGAGGAATGACAAGTGTTCTGTAGACTCTCTCTTGGTGGAAATCTATGTTAGGCATCTGATTCCATAACTCTTCTATAATACTAACTATTCTTCACATACAAATTGCATTTCAGAATCAGAAGGGGGTTTACGTACACACTGTAGAAGAGTGCAGTTTCAACGGAATATTTAATAATGGTGGGAGGCAGTACCATCCACGTACTAAAGAAAGAGGACTGTCTGCTATACACAATACAACTTGCAGGATATTGTACACGACCTTTGTTAACACAGACGACATATAAATTACACATAAGTGAGCGACATATATATTTCTTAATCCAGGACTTTGTTTAACTGGTATAAAACACATCGAAATCGTACATTAAAATGGTAAAACGTAACCTGAATTTTACGGGCGACTGACTGAAAAGGCGCAGCACCCATTTGTAGTCCACTTCAAAACATTATTGGAGGTCTGAACATGAAAGAAGTGTTTGAGCGACTCACGCAGTCTCACTGCATGTATGTTTCGGGAATAGCAACATCAAGGTTTCATAGACTCTATAACACAAATGGAACTGATGTGCAAGGTTGCGACATCACACCTACCAGCTTCTCTGATCACCATTCCATAATCATAAAGTAAAATGAACACTTCGTCCATAAAAAACTGGTAGAGAATACTGGAAATAAAGTTCTAAGATGCCCCAAATAGCATGGGAAGCGTTAGAGTTCTGTGTTCGGTACAAGTCGTGGGTCAAGCAGAAACGTTTCTTTCATAATGCAGTTAATTGGTGGAAAAACTTCGTGAAGCCTGGTATCCGAAACGAAGTAAAAAATATAAGCTTCAGGCTAAATGTTGACAGGAGAAAGAACACCGAAAATTACTACCCTCTAACTATGAACAGCAAGCAAAAGCAGACGACGGGGAAGATCGAGCAAGTGATTTGAAAAAAAAAAAAAAAAAAAAAAAATCCGAAAGAAAATATTAGAGCTGAAGGGAAGCGAGCTGGAAGAGGCAACCATCTCGTACAAGGATTATTGGCATGTATCAGAGAAGTACAGCATTTACCACCTTTCAAGAGAACAAAAAGATGTTAACAGATATATATATATATATATATATATATATATATATATATATATATATTCTGTTTGCAAATAGGAACGAATATGTGAGCTGGGAGGGAATAAGAGATCATTTCCAAAGCAGAATGGAGAAGAACCCTCTGATGACACAAAAAAGCATATCTATTACAAGATTGTGAGTATATTCGTCACCCAAGAGTATTAATACTTTGTCAGAACCAGTATCTGAAGAAGAAATAGAAGACATAATGGAAACCATGTCAAAACACAGGGATCCTGGAGTAGATGGTATCCCCTACGAATTTGATAAAACTTTCAGACTGATACCATTTCTGATTTCCACAAGCAACAACTGATTGACTACTACTAAATACTGTTTACAATTTCTTTAGAACTATGAATATATAGTGTTAGAAACTACATAGCAGGACTACACGTTGGTGCACGACGGTTCAATGTCAGTGTCTACGCTGATGATGTTACCATTATATACACATCAAAAAATGTTTTACGTCACCCCGGTTCCCAGAACTCCTGAAGATAGACGTTGACTGTAGATATTGTATCACAGAAATAGTCCCTTTGACTGTTCAGATGTCACTAAACCCGCCCAAAGACGTAAATAAGCATACATGAGCAGAGCCTATTAGACGGAGTGGGTTCGACAGCCGATCAGTTCCAGTCATTCCACCAGCAAGGAGGTACACGGCTCTTGTTGACTGTAATTCAACCATGCCTAGATGGTCAATGCCGGGGTTCGATCGCGTCCGCATTGTTACTTTGTGTCAGGAACGGCTCTCAACAAGGGAAGTGTCCAGGCGTCTCGCAGTGAACCAAAGTGATGTTGTTCGGACATTGAGGAGATACAGAGAGACAGGAACTGTCGATGACATGCCTCGCTCAGGCCACCCAAGGGCTACTACTGCAGTCGAAGACCGCTATCTACAGATTATGGCTCGGAGGAACCCTGACATCAATGCCACCATATTGAATAATGTTTTTCGTGCAGTCACAGGACGTCATTTTACGACTCAAACTGTGCGCAATAGGCTGCATGATGCGCAACTTCACTCCCGACGTCCACAGCGGGGTCCATCTTTGTAACAACGACACCATGCAGCCGCGGTACACATGGACCCAACAACATGCCGAATGGACCGCTGAGGATTGGCACCACGTTCTCTTCACCGATGAGTGTCGCATATACCCTCAACCAGACAATCGTCGGAGACGTGTTTGGAGGCAACCCGGTCAGGCTGAATGCCTTAGACACACTGTCCAGCGAGACAGCAAGATGTAAGTTCCCTGCTGTTTTTGGGTGGCATTATGTGGGGCTGACGTACGCCACTGGTGGTCATGGAAGGTGCAGTAAAGGCTGTACGATAGGTGAATGCCATCCTCCGACCGAGAGTGCAACCATATCGGCAGTGTGGTGTCACCGCCAGACACCACACTTGCTAGGTGGTAGCCTTTAAATCGGCCGCGGTCCGTTAGTATACGTCGGACCCGCGTGTAGCCACTATCAGATATTGCAGACCGAGCGCCGCCACACGGCAGGTCTATAGAGACTTCCTAGCACTCGCCCAGTTGTACAACCGACTTTGCTAGCGATGGTTCATTGACATATTACGCTCTCATTTGCCGAGACGATAGTTAGCATAGCCTTCAGCTACGTCATTTGCTACGACCTAGCAAGGCGTCATGTTCAGTTACTATTGATATTGTAAATAATGTACAGACAAGAGCTACGTTCAACATTAATGGATTAAAGTTAAGTATTCCACCATCTGCGTCCGTTTTTCAAAGGTCTAATTTCCTGGTCCTGTTCCAGACCTCACGCCAGTCTGCGTGAGCTAAAACGCGTGCCTTTCGGCTTCCTCAAATATTCCAGTGGGCTCTCCTGCCAGCCCATAATAGGCAGCATATTGGCGAGGCATTCGTCTTCATGGACGACAATTCGCGCCCCCATCGTGTACATCTTGTGAATGACTTCCTTTAGGGTAACGATATCGCCAGCATGTTCCCCAGACATTAACCCTACGGAACATGCCTGGGATAGATTGAAAAGGGCTGTTTATGGACGACGTGACCCACGAACCACTCAGGATTCTACGCCGCATCGCCGTTGAGGAGTCTGGACCAACAGTGCCTTGGTGAACTTGTGGCTAATACGCCACGACGAATACAGGCATGCATCAACGCAAGAGGACGTGCTACTGGGTATTAGAGGCACCAGTGTGTACAGCAATCTGGACCACCACCTCGGATGGTCGCACTGTATTGTAGTAGACCATGCTCTGCGTGGTTTTCATGAGCAATAACAAGGGCGGAAATGATGTTTACGTTGAACTCTATTCCAATTTTCTGTACGGGTTCCGGAACTCTCGGATCCGAGGTGATGCAAAACTTTTTTTGATGAGTGTACAAACAAATCCTAAAGACAAAGTGGAAATCTTGGACCTAATAGACGTTTACAAGGAAGCGATGCAGACAGCTATAAACAATTGTAAAACACAGCTCTTTCGGTTCAATCAAAGCACACATCCCATACTACATCACTTTAACGAATGTGATGAAATACATGTGGTGGATAAGAAACTAAGAAAAAGTCGTACACGACCTAACTGCCATCACCTCCAAAAGAAATATGAGAAAAAGTAAGAGGTGCCCTGATAGCGAATAGTACAAGGAAACTGAATATCATTCAAAGGATGGAAGTCGTCAACATACTGGTCGTGTCCAAACTGTGGTATCATGTACAAGTCATACTCATGGATAGAAAATATGTAGCACAAATAAAAAAATTCTTAGGTTGTTTCATTTGGAGAGGTATCTTGTTTCGTGTAGCCTGGGATAAGTTGACTAAATCACCTACAGAAGGCAGCCCAGGTATAGCAGATCGTGGTATAAAATGTTCATCTCTTGTAGCAAAAATTCTAATGAACGCCAGAATGAAATTTTCACTCAGCAGCGCAATGTGTGCCGATATAAAACTTCCTGGCAGATTAAAACTGTGTATCGGATAGATCCTCGAAATCAAGACCTTTGTCTTTTGCGGGTAAGTGCTCTACTAGCTGAACTACCCAAGCACGACTAACGATCCCTCTTCACAGCTTTACTTCCGCCAGTACCTCATCTCCTCCTTTCCAAACTTCACATGCTTGCAGGACTAGTACTCCTGGAAGAAAGGACATTGAGAGACATGGCTTAGCCACAGCGTTGGGGAGGTTTACAGAATGAAATTTTCACTGTGCAGCTGAGTGCGCGCCGTTATGTAACTTCCTCTCAGATTAAAAGAGTGCGCCGGACCAAGACTCGAACTTGGCGCCTTTACGTCCGCAGCCGGCCGCAGTGACCGAGCGGTTCTAGGCACTACGGTCTGGAACTGCGCGACCGATACGGTCGCAGGTTCTAATCCTGCCTCGGGCATGGATATGTGTGATGGCCTTAGGTTAGTTAGGTTTAATTAGTTCTAAGTTCTAGGCGACTGATGGCCTCAGAAGTTAAGTCGCATAGTGCTCAGAGCCATTTTTTTCATTTGTGGATAATTAGCCGCACGGTCTATGTGAAGATGATAAGCACAGAATGATACGACAGAGTCACAGCCTTAGTGGGAGGACGATTTCAATTCAACCGCTGTGACGGGAACGTGAGGCGAGGTAACTGCAGAAATGATGCGATTCGAGGTAAGGACCATAAAGATTTTTGAACTTCTGTTCGACGTGACTCCAGCGCAGATCAAATCAGTTCTAAGCACGTAGAGAACGATCCTCACTAACATGTCGCAAAAATGGGCGAGTTTCCAAACATTCCCTGTCTTAAACGATGTTAAACAGGATGAGATTGACCTCCAGCGACATGTTCCCTCATATACACTACTGGGCATTAAAACTGCTACAACACGAAGATGACGTGCTACAGACGCGAAATTTAACCGACAGGAAGAAGACGCTGTGATATGCAAATGATTAGCTTTTCAGAGCATTCACACAAGGTTGGCGCCGGAGGCGACACCTACAACGTGCTGACATGAGGGAAGTTTCCAACCGATTTCTCATACACAAACAGCAGTTGACCGGCGTTGCCTGGTGAAACGTTGTTGGATGCCTCGTGTAAGGAGGAGAAGTGCGTACCATCATGTTTCCGAGTTTGGTAAAGGTCGGATTGTAGCCTATCGCAATTGCGGTTTATCGTATCGCGACATTGCTGCTCGCGTTGGGCCGGCCGAAGTGGCCGTGCGGTTAAAGGCGCTGCAGTCTGGAACCGCAAGACCGCTACGGTAGCAGGTTCGAATCCTGCCTCGGGCGTGGATGTTTGTGATGTCCTTAGGTTAGTTAGGTTTAACTAGTTCTAAGTTCTAGGGCACTAATGACCTCGGCAGTTGAGTCCCATAGTGCTCAGAGCCATTTGAACCATTTTTTTTTTTTTGCTCGCGTTGGTCGAAATCCAATGACTGTTAGCAGAATATGGAATCGGTGGGTTCAGGAGGGTAATACGGATCGCCGTGCTGGATCCCAACCGCCTCATCTCACTAGCAGTCGAGATGACAGGCATCTTATCCGCATGGTTGTAACGGATCGTGCAGCCACGTCTCGATCCCTGAGTCAACAGATGGGGACGTTTGCAAGACAACAACCATCTGCACGAACAGTTCGACGACGTTTGCAGCAGCATGGACTATCAGCTCGGAGACCATCGCTGCGGTTACCTTTGACGCTGCATCACAGATAGGACCGCCTGCGATGGTATACTCAACGACGAACCTGGGTGCACGAATGGCAAAACGTAATTTTTTTCGGATGAATCCAGGTTCTGTTTACCGCATCATGATGGTCGCATTCGTGTTTGGCGACGTCGCTGTGAACGCACTTTGGAAGCGTGTATTCGTCATCGCGATACTGGCGTATCACCCGGCGTGATGGTATGGGGTGCCAATGGTTACACGTCTCGGTCACCTCTTGTTCGCATTGACGGCACTTTGAACAGTGGACGTTACATTTCAGATGTGTTACGACCCGTGGCTCTACCCTTCATTCGATCCCTGCAAAACGCTACATTTCAGCAGGATAATGCACGACCGCATGTTGCAGGTCGTGCACGGGCCTTTCTGGATACAGAAAATGTTCAACTGCTGCCCTGGCCAGCACATTCTCCAGATCTCTCACCAACTGAAAACGTCTGGTCAATGGTGGCAGAGCAACTGGCTCGTCACAATATGCCAGTCAGTACTCTGGATGAACTGTGGTATCGTGTTGAAGCTGCATGGGCAGCTGTACCTGTACACGCCATCCAAGCTCTGTTTGACTCAATGCCCAGGCGTATCAAGGCCATTGTTACGGCCTGAGGTGGTTGTTCTGGGTACTGATTTCTCAGGATTTATGCACCCAAATTGCGTGAAAATGTAGTCAGATGTCAGTTCTAATATAATATATTTGTCCAATGAATACCCGTCTATCATCTGCATTACTTCTTGGTGCAGCAATTTTAATGGTCTGTAGTGTATGAACGTCTGCAAATGGAGAGCGATCGTAGTGTACTAAGGGCAGCCCGATCGTCCTCACGCTGTGGCAAGGAATGGCATGTACAGTCTGAATGTGTGCAGAGGTGGGTGGCCCAATTATCAGTGGGAGAAGCGATTGGCTTTGGCGACATTACCAGTGTCCTAAGTTGTAGTAGTCAGGGTGCCGGGAATGGAATCTTTGCAAGTCGAGGAGGAGGATTTAGGAGTGATGGCTACTGGGAAACACATCACACTAATGGACACGGACCAGACATATGCGACAGAATAACGCCCTGGATGAACGACTCAACGAGCAACCAATGAGCGATCAGAACAAATCAGAGAGGTCACAGATGAAAATGTCGGGCTACAGGAGATGGACAACCCGATGCCGCCGGAGCAGAATACAGTCGCAGATAATGACGCGGGTAGACCTCGACACTGACCAAGAAAATACAAAAAACGACAGATAGCACCCCCAGGCGCAGACCAGAAGACTAGGGAAAAGCACGAGACAGTACAGAGGATCGCCCGCACTTTGGGAGGAATATCGGACCGCCACCATGACGGAATCCAACAGATACCTCACTCGGCGGCCGTCACTAGGTCGGCCGAGAAAGAAAACACACCCAACAGATAAAAGTGGACGGAACAAAGGAATCGATACTGAACAGGCCTACCCGTGCAGCAGCGCAACGGGTGAGACAACGTCGCGCTGCCTCGGAAAAACAGGCAACAGGGCAGATGATGTGGACTGTGGTTATCGGGTGAAGATATGACCGAAGAAACGACAATAACTGTTGGGACAGGCGAATTGTACGTAGTCAAGGATCACGGGTAAGGGACAATGAGAAAACTTTAATAGAGGTCACAGGCAATGGGAGCAACATCTTATATTCCCTCAAAGAATGTTTCCAGCTCCAGACTTCACGTGACATGCTCTGCGCTGCCGACTTCGATGTAGTTCGACTGAAAGAGGTGACAAACATAGATCTCCACAAGATCAGTGAATATACAGGTTATACTCATACAGGAACTGTACAAGATCTTGGGACAGCACTGCTTACAAAGGAAGGAATAGTGGCGAAAGACGTGGAGTACCTGGCAATAACCTGAGTTATTGCACTCACTGTACATGACACACACTTCATCAATGTCTACCCAACTTCAGGCACTGGTGGAATATATCAAAGAAGAAATGGTCCCATTATTAGCCAGTAATTACTACCACAATATCTTCAGGGATGACTACAATTGCGTCCTGTCCCCGAAAAACCAGATGCCGCATTTTAACAATTGCACAGGCCAAGCAACTAAAATACTTGACCTGTGTTCGACTGATACTTGGGAGCACGTAAATGACGATCAGCCAGGATTCACAAATGTCACGAATCACTGAGGCAGCTAACTTGACCTGCCCCAGCCTTAAGTCACAAAATTTTTCAGACAGAGATATAGTTGACCGTTTTTATCTGATCACGCGGCGTACAACTGTGCAGTCAGTCTTCACAGAGGAGGGGTCGTACGGTGGGAGGAATACTAGAAGTTGAACGTCTCCCGCTGGGACGAACAGGAAAACCATGAAATATTTGACACGGCATGTTCAGTTTGTGAAACAAAGTTTGCTCGACACGCCTGGTGGCAAGAGTAGTACAAAACCAGCCATCTGGAAGGCCATAATGAGATACTCCTGTGAGAGGATGGACTGGTACAACCGCATGGTGGATTTGTATTTCCAGATCCTCCGTGACCACGCTTCAGTCGTCGGCAATCACCAGGAAATACGTATAAAGGCCACGATTACGGCGTTAATGCGTAAAAAGTTAGAATGGTGCCGGATTAGAGCGTGAGTTCAAGACGGTGTCCAAAGCGAACAACCTTCCATATATCAGGTGATTAAGGATTGATTAGATGGCCGCTGGAAGCTCATTACTGAATTACGAGCGGCTGGCAGACGACTGCTGCTGCAACAGCAAGAGATAAAGCTGAGCTGAAGTTATATTATGAGACGCTTTGCGCCACTACACGTCTGGCTCAAATGCCTCTCAGCAATATGGGACTTAACATCTGAGGTCATCAGTCCCCTAGAACTTAGAACTACTTAAACCTAACTAACCTAAGGACATCACCCACATCCATGCCCGAGGCAGGATTCGAACCTGCGACAGGTAGCGGTCGCGCGGTTCCAGACTGAAGCGCCTACAACCGCTCGGCAACAACGGCCGGCTACACGTCTGGACCGGGCGGCGATGGAAGAACTACTCTTGGAAATAATCTACAGGATCGACCAGAGGGAGAAAATTAGTTTAGTGGCTTAACTGAGGGAACGGGGAGTGGACGACGCCCCGATGAAAGGCCCAGAGAAGAAATCACGTGGACCAGCTAGTATACCGGTGGAACTGTACCGCACATTTAAATGTCAGATGTTACCCAAACTAGCGTGCATTTCCCAGAAATTGATGGAGCCAGACAGAGACATACGAAAAAGTTTAGGAAAATCGTGATTATACAGGTTCCTGAAACGCCAATGCCGGCCGCGGTGGTCTTGCGGTTCTAGGCGCTCAGTCGGGAACCGCGCGACTGCTACGGTCGCAGGTTCGAATCCTTCCTCGGGCATGGATGTGTGTGATGTCCTTAGGTTTGTTAGGTTTAAGTAGTTCTAAGTTCTAGGGGACTGATGACCACAGATGTTAAGTCCCATAGCGCTCAGAGCCATTTTTGAAGCGCCAACGGAGAAGTCGACACTACATTACCGTCCGTTAACCCTCTTAAACAGTGACTACAGGATATTTGCTAGGATTACAGCTGGGAGGCTAAAACCAGTAATGAACACAGTAGTATCACCGGAACAAAGCAGTGTCGGTGAATATCTACACATTCACGATACTCTGTGTAATCATCGAGACATAATCGATAGCGGCTGTCCGTCACAACCCGAGTGCCAAGATTACACTCGATTTTGCAAAACCTTTCACAGAGTAAATCCCTAGTATTTACTGTATAACATGCACGTAATGAACTTCCCACAACGTTTCGTGACAATTATTACACATCTTCTGCGAAATCCGCAGGCCGCAATGGTGATAAACGGTCAAGCGGGGGAGACCGATGACTATCATTAGCTCATTTAGACAAGAGTGCCCGCTGTCAGTGGCACTATTTGCTACAGCCATCGAATCAGAGTTAAATGCGTTGAAAAGACAACTCCAAGGAGCCATGCCACGCTCCTACACGAATGACGTGGTATTTGTAATCAGAACCACCACTGAGAAAAAAATGGTTCAAATGGCTCTGACCACTATGGGACTTAACATCTGAGGTCATCAGTGCCCTAGAACTTAGAACTACTTAAACCTAACTAACCTAAGGACATCACACACATCCATGCCCGAGTTAGGATTCAATGCTGCGACCGTAGCGGTCGCGGGGTTCCAGACTGAAGCGCCTAGAACCGCTCGGCCAAAGCGGCGAGAGCTCAGCTAAACGTGATAAAGTCCGGTGTACTAAATATCGGCCACGGACTGAGGGTTCCACTTTAAGGGGAGAAAAAGGAGACCACAGTCATGAAGTGCTTGGGAATGAAATTCGCTCAATACATTCGGCGCACGTTGCAGTCAGTTGCAAAGAATTACGTTAAAAAGCAGGCGACGGTATGTGTCAACGCATCCTCTCATATCTGGAAGAACAACAGAACAGTTGGCCTTGGTGAACGTTTAGCTCATGTATACAGTTAACTATATGGCAGGAGTGCTCCTACTACCCCCTACGATAGCAAAAAGATTACTAGCTGCCTTCGGCCACTTTGTCAGCCACGGCCATATTTTCAAGGTAAAATATTCTAGGTTTGTTATTCCAAATGCAGTTGGCGGGTTAAACCTCACCGATGTATATACAAAGACATGGTCTTTGAATGTACGTTCCACATACAAAAGGTGGAAGCATTCGCCGAATTGTACGTTCGCTTTTTATTGAACGAAATAAAGGTGGCTAACCTTCAGGCGCCGGTGCACGGTCACCACATACCAAGTGACTTCCAACATCTCAAATATTTTTCGACTGAATAGAGCTACATAAGCATGGGGATGCCCGAAACGCAGCTAGCCACAGTCCGAGCAGTATGTAAATGCCTGATCACGGCAGATGCCAAAGACGATATGGAAGATAAGTTCCAGGAACTCGATTGGAACATCATATGGAAATGTGTCCAACACCCACATTTGCCAAAAAGTATGAGGGCCTTCTGGTATTATGTGGTCAATAACAAGCTCTCCACGAATTTCCGACTGCATGTGATGCATTTCGTGGACTCTCCCCTCTGTGTAGCATTTGGCATGCAACATACTGATGAACACCAATTTGTATGCGGAACGGCGCAAAAAATATTGAAAACGTCTAGAAACCTCTTGATATTTCTCCACCGTATGTCACAGCAAACCATCACCCTTGATAGGCTGTTATTGCCTGAAAATGACCTTTACCATAATACGAAAACAAACGTCGTCAATTGGCTGAAAGGACAGGCAATATAATACATTCCCTCCAATACGGAACGTGGTATTGTGCATTTTTGGTCATACCTGGAAACACAGCTCTATCGACTTCAGCGAACCCCACTTAACTGACTTATGTACACTAAACTGAGTTGTGGACCCCTAGCGAACTGGAGAGCATAAAGTTCCAGTACATGACTAAAGAAATGATAGGAAGGAGAATGACAGAGTACAACGAGGGATATAAACCAGAATGAAGACAAAGCAACCTGAGAAGACGAACTTTAAAGTTTCGCCGCCTGCTCGGGGAAAATACTATCATAAATCAGAAAAAGACCGAACAGCAAAAGGCGTGAACTTATAGATGCTGGTGCAGATGTCGACTTAGATGGTTTCGTACAGAGAAGTGGCAGTAATGCAGTGATGCCACCCCCACATTTCTTTTAGATACATTATATTATACATTTCCACATACTACACGTCAAATTCGCTTAGACATTATCGTAAAAAAAAGAGTCGGTAGGGCACTTGCACATGAAGGGCAAATGCCCCGAGTTCGAGTCTTAATCCAGAACATAGTTTTAATTTGCCAGGAAGTTTCACATAATAAATAAACTGATACCGCCTGCAAGTCAGTTGCATTTTCATCTACATCTAAAATACATCGATACTCCAGAAATTACATTTAAGTGCCTGGTAGAGGGTTCAATGAACCACCTTCACAATAATTCTCTATTAATCTACGCTCGAACAGCGCGGGGAGAAAAAACGATCACATAGATCTTTACGTGCGAGTTCTGATTTCCTTTATTTTATTATGATGATCGTTTCAAAAAATGGTTCAAATGGCTCTGAGCACTATGGGACTCAACTGCTGAGGTCATTAGCCCCTAGAACTTAGAACTAGTTAAACCTAACTAACCTAAGGACATCACAAACATCCATGCCCGAGGCAGGATTCGAACCTGCGACCGTAGCGGTCTTGCGGTTCCAGACTGCAGCGCCTTTAACCGCACGGCCACTTCGGCCGGCGGATGATCGTTTCTCCCTATATAGGTCGACGTCAACAGATTATCTTCGCATTCGGAGGAGAAAGCAGGTGGTTGAAATTTCGTGAGAAACTCTCTCCGCAACGAGAAACGCCCTTCTTTTAATGATGAGCACCCCAAATCTTGTATCATGTCAGCGACATTCTCTCCCCTGCTTCTCGATGGTTCAAAACGTCTTGCCCTCTTTGAGTTTTTTAGACGTACTCCTTTAATCATATCTGGTAAGAATCGCACACCGCGCAGCAGTACTTCAGAACAGGATGGACGGGCGTAGTGAACGCAACCTCTTTAGTAGACCTACTGAATCATCTAAGTGTTCCGCCAATAAAAAGCAGTATTTCGTTCGCCTTCCACACATTTTCTATGTGATCGTTCCAATTTAACTTCTTCGTAAGTGTAGTTCCTAGGTATTCAGTTGAATTTACAGCCTTTAGACTTGCGTGACTTAGCGTGCAACCGAAATTTACCGGATTTCTTTTAGTATTCATGTGGACGACCTCACACGTTTTGTTATTTAGAGGCAATTGCCACTATTCTCACCATACGGATAACTTATCTAAATCATTTTGCAACTGGTTTTGATCTGATGACTTTACTAGAGGCTAAACGACAGCGTCATCTGCAATCAATCTGAGGGCTGCTCAGATTGTTTTCTAAATTGTTCACATAGATTAAGGACAACAGAGGGCCTATAACACTTTCTAGGGGAACGCCAAGAATAGCGTCTGTTTTACTAGATAACTTTCCGTCAATTACTACGAACTGTGACATGTCTGACGGGAAATCACGAATCCAGTAGCGAAACTGAGAAGATACTCCATAAGGACGCAATTTGATTGCAAGTCGCTTGTGAGGTACGGCGTCGAAAGCGTGCTGGAAATCTAGGTATACGGAATCAATTTGAAATGATTTGTCGATAGCACTCAGCACTTCGTGAGATTAAAAAGCTGGTTGTATTTCACAAGAATGAAGTTTTCTAAATCCGTGTTGACTGTGTGTCAATAGACCGTTCTCTTCGAGATAATACACAATTTTCTAACACAATGTATGTTCCAAAACCCTGCTGCATATCGACGTTAATAATATGGGCCTTCAGTTTTGTGGATTAATCCTATTGTCTTACTAGACTACTGGTGTGACGTGTGCTTTCCAGACTTCGGGTACGGATCTTTCGCCGAGCGAGCGGTTAAATATATCTGTTAAGTACGGAGCTATTGCTTCAGTATATTGTGAAAGGAACCTAACTGGTATACAGTCTGGACCGGAAGACTTGCATTTATTAAGTGATTTAAGTTGCTTCACTACTCCGAGGATATCTGCTTCTAAGTTACTCGTATTGGCAGCTGCTCTTGAATCAAATGCTGTTATATTTACTTCGTCTTCGTTGGTGAAGGAATTTGGAAAGGCTGTGTTTAGTAACTCTGCTTTAGCAGAACTGTCGCCGATAGTATTTCCATATCTATTGTGCAGAGAAGGCATCGATTGTGTCTGTCCGCTAGCATACTTCACATATGACCAGAATCTCTTTGGATTCTATACCAGGTTTTGAGACAAGGTTTCGTTGTGGAAATGATTATAAGCCTCTCGCATTTTAGTCCGCGGTAAATTTCGAGCCTCTATAAGAGATCGTCGATCTTGGGGATTTTGCATGTTTAAATTTCGCGTGCTCTTTTCGTTGTTTCTGCAACAGTGCTCTGAGCTGTTTTGTGTATCATGGGGGATCAGTTCCATCGTTTGTTAATTTATTTAGTATAAATTTCTCAATTCAAATGGTTGAAATGGCTCTGAGCACTATGGGACTTAACAGCTGAGGTCATCAGTCCCCTAGACTTAGAACTACTTAAACCTGAGGTCATAACACACATCCATGCCCGAGGCAGGATTCGAACCTGCGGCCGTAGAAGCAGTGCGGTTCCGAACTGAAGCGCCTAGGACCGCTCAGCCACAACGGCCGGCTAAATTTCTCAATTGCTGTCGATACTACTTATTTGTATTCAAACCAGATCTGGTCCACACCTACATTGTCAATTTGGAAGATTGTCTCTTAGAAAGGCGTCAAGCGAATTTTTACCTTATTTTCTGAATAGATATATTTTTCGTTAGTTTTTGGAGGATTTGGGAGTAACGGTATTCAGTCTCGTTACGAAAATCCTGTGTTCACTAATCCCTGTATCGGTTTTGATGCTCAGGATTTTTTGTTGCCAGGAGGTCAAGTATGAAAGCCGTTTACTATTCGAGTGGGTTCATGAAGTAACTTCAAAATTCAAATGGCTCTGAGCACTATGGGACTTAACAGCTGAGGTCATCAGTCCCCTAGACTTAGAACTACTTAAACCTACCTAACCGAACGAAATCACACACATCCATGCCCGAGGCAGAATTCGAACCTGCGACCGTAGCGGTCGCGCGGTTCCAGACTGAAGCGCCTAGAACCGCTCGGCCACTCCGGCCGGCTCATGCAGTAACTGCTCGAAATAATTTTCAGAGAATGTGTTTAGCACCAAATTTAAACATGTATTGTCGTCAACATATCGAGAGTAAACTGAAATCAGTAACTGTATGAGTCGGGTACGTGTTTTCTTTGAATCTTTCAGCAATTATGACATCTGAGTTGGGAGATCGGTAGAAGGATCCAATTATTATTTTAGTCAGGTTGCCAAGAATTTACCTCTTCCCATACTAACTCACAGGAACTATCTATTTCAAATTCGCTTAAAGATAAACTACTTCTAACGGCAACAAACACGCCACCGCTAAATGTATTTATCCAATCCTTTCTGAAAATCGTTAAGTCCTTTGCAAAAATTTCGGCTGAACTTATCCCCGGCTTTAGCCACCTTTTAGTGCCTATAACGATTTGAGTATCAGTGCTTTCTATAAGCGCTTGGAGCTCTGGTATTTTCCTAACACAACTCCGACAATCTGCAACTGTTATACCAATAGTTCCTCGATCTACGTTCTTCCTGTGTTCGACCTGAACTAGTAGAGACTGAAGCCCTTTTTATGTTTTCCCGAGGCCCACCAACCAAAAAAAAAAAAAAAAAAATGCCCAGTCCACGCCACACAGCTCCCACTATCCGAGTAGCCGCCTACTGAGTGTAATGGACTGTTGACCTATTTAGCAGGAAACCAAAGTCCCACCACACTATAGCGCAACTCGAGGAATCTGCAGCCTACACGATCGCAGAACCGTCTGAGCCTCTGATTCAGATCATCCACTCGGCTCTGTACCAGAGGTCCGCAATCGGTCCTGTCAACTACGCTGCAAATTGTGTGCTCCACTTTCATCTCGTAAGCAAGACTGCCAGCTTTTACCACTTCTGATAGCCGTACGAAACCAGAGAGAATCTCTTCTGATCGAAAGCGACACACATCGTTGGTACTGACGAGAGTCACCACCTGCAGTTGGCTGCACCCTATACTCTTCATGGCATCTGGAAGGACCCATTCCACGTCTGGAATTACTCGCCTGTATGCACACAGAGTACACCCTGGCTTTCTTCTTCTCTTCAGCAGCCACGTCCCTAAGGGGCCACACAATGCGCCTAGCATTGGAATTTCCAACTAGCAATAATCCCACCCTCTGCGACTGCCAAGATACTGCAGGTTAAAAGGCTTCCCCTGAAATACGAAAAGCGACTGCATCTGGCTGGGGGACTGTAGCACTTGGAACCTGTTTATTAGACGACTGGGGAGGCCTTACGTTCTACCTCTTCTGAAGTGTTTCACCGCCTGTCACGCCATGAGGTGACCTACCAGTCGACCACAGGTGAGGGTCAACCTCAATGCAAGCAGTAACTGGGCTGGCCACAAGTGTGGACCGATCAGCGGACTCGTGGGTTCGTGATAGACGTCCGTTGGATCCCCACAGACGGCCCACAACAGTAATGTTCATCCACTGCAGCCTCAAGCTGTGTAACTAAGCCAGCACCGCCTGCAGCTGAGAATGAAGAGTCACCAACTTGACTCGCATCTACACACAGTAATCACAGTCACAGTCCATACTAAAGACTGTAGGGAGCTTCACTATAGAAGGAACATAGGTTACAAGCAGATGCCAGCAACTACATCCTAAGACAAAAAGAATGAAGCAATATGAAGGAATTATGTTAATGGGAAGAAAACTGGTAGATGTGATGTAGATATACACACGAACAAATTACTACAGTTTTAGAAAACTTGGATTATTTATTCAAGAGAAACATGTCGGTCCCCCTCTGGCCCTTTTGCAAGCAATTGTTAGGACTGGCATTAATTGACAGTGTTGTTGGACATACTCCTGAGGGATATGGTGCAAAATTTTGTCTAAGGAGCGTTAGGGCATCAAAATCCCGAACTGGTTATGTAATACTATTATTCAGTCAGTTATATAATTTATAAATTTTTTTGCCTTTAAAGTGTGTCATAATATATCTGTGATATGCAAATACTACATGGAAAGTGTGATATATGTGATGTCAGAGTGCATTATTAATATACGTTTGTGACTTATGTAAAGAATTGTATAATTTACTAGATAATATATTGTCATGGCTTAATGAAATGAAAATGTTCATGTATCTAATGTTGTATATTTGTGCAAGTCATTTGTATGGAATGGTACAGGCTTAGGGGCAATGTGTAGGATATACGCTGCTGGCCATTGAAATTGCTGCACCACGAAGATCACGTGCTACAGACGTGAAATGTAACTGATAGGAAAAAGATGCTGTGATATGCAAATGATTAGCTTTTCAGAGCATTCACACAAGGTTGGCGCCACTGGCGACACCTACAACGTGCTGACATGAGGAAAGTTTCCAACCGATTTCTCATACACAAACAGCAGTTGACCGGCGTTGCCTGGTGAAACGTTGTTGTGATGCCTCGTATAAGGAGGAGAATTGCGTACCATCACATTTCCGACTTTGATAAAGGTCAGATTGTAGCCTATCGTGATTGCGGCTTACCGTATCGCGACATTGCTGCTCGCGTTGGTCGAGATCCAATGACTGTTAGCAGAATATGGAATCGGTGGGTTCAGGAGGGTAATACGGAACGGCCTCGTATCACTAGCAGTCGAGATGACAGGCACTTTATCCGCATGGCTGTAACGGATCATGCAGTCACGTCTCGATCCCTGAGTCAACAGATGGGGACGTTTGCAAGACAACAACCATCTGCACGAACAGTTCGACGACGTTTGCAGCAGCATGGACTATCAGCTCGGAGACCATGGCTGCGGTTACCCTGGTCGCTGCATCACAGACATGAGCGCCTGCGATGGTGTACTCAACGACGAACCTGGGTGCACGAATGGCAAAACGTCATTTTTTCGGATGAATGCAGGTTCTGTTTACCGCATCATGATGGTCGCCTCCGTGCTTGGCGACATCGCGGTGAACGCACATTGGAAGTGTGTACTCTTCATCGCCATACTGGCGTATCACCCGGCGTGATGGTAACGGGTGGCATTGGTTACACGTCTCGGTCATCTCTTCTTCGCATTGACGGCACTTTGAACAGTGGACGTTACATTTCAGGTGTATTACGACCCTTGGCTCTACCCTTCATTCGATCCCTGCGAAACCCTGCATTTCAGCAGGATAATGCATGTTGCGGGTCCTGTACGGGCCTTTTGGGATACAGAAAATGTTCGACTGTTGCCCTGGCCAGCACACTCTCCAGATCTCTCACCAACTGAAAAATTCTGGTCAATGGTGGCTGAGCAACTGGTTCGTCCCAATACGCCCTTCACTTCTCTTGATGAACTGTGGTATCGTGTTGAAACTGCACGGGCAGCTGTACGTGTACACGCATCCAAGCTCTGTTTGAGTCAATGCCCAGGCGTATCAAGGCCGTTATTACGGCCAGAGGTGGTTGTTCTGGGTACTGATTTCTCAGGATCTATGCACTCAAATTGCGTGAAAATGTAATCACATGTCAGTTCTAGTATAATATATTTGTCCAATGAATACCCGTTTATCATCTGCATTTCTTGGTGTAGCAATTCTAATGGCCGGTAATGTATTTTACGTAAAAAATGGAGTGCTTTTGTGCGGAAGTTACTGTGGGGAGCGTAGAAGGTGGCTTGGGTTTTTGGCGCGCTACCTGTGGAGCGAGCGGGAACGAGAGGACAGAGACAACCTGTAGTCAGCTGTGAAAGAGGCAACACTCGGACGGAGCAGGCTATGCCTTGCCTGGAAACTTTTGAAGAATAGCCTCGGATAAATAGCCACGGATAACGGCTGCTGAGTTATTACAGCTTTGATACAAGTTGTTGGGCTATGTTACTGACAGTAGAACGACGCCAAGAAGAATTAATGAATCCATACTTCAAGAAAGTTGTACGCTGTACCATTGGTAGTATAGCTGCCCTTACTATCTGCCTCAACCAATGACTACAGCCAACAAGTTACGAACGGTACAGTTATAATTGTAGAAGTTTGAATAATTAATTAACAATTGACTTTTTGAGTAATTATTGTGTTAAACATAAAATATGGTTCACCCCGCTATGGTTCCTAATCATTCGCCTACATACGGTCCTTTCCTGGTATTTGATTATTGCGAGTAAAGCTGTTATAAAAACATTTGAAGTGCTTTATTCAGTATCTACAAACACTTATTTTCATCTTTGAATAAATGTCTGAAAATAATACCAGAATGGGATTTTCACTCTGTAGCGGAGTTGCGCTGATATGAAACTTCCTGGCAGATTAAAGCTGTGTGCCGGACCGAGACTCGAACTCGGGACTTTTGCCTTTCGCGGGCAAGTGCTCTACCATCTTTTTTTTTTTAAAAAAACCTTATTTTGTTCGTTGCATCTGCTCCGGGAGGACGTGGCAACACATCCTTTTCAGTTCGTCGTTGATCCATTAACTCAGTTTTTTATTACAGAAGGCAGCTAACCCTCTGACCGAACACACTGAGCTACCGTGTCGGCACCATCTGAGCTACCCAAGCACGACACATGCCCCATCTCCACAGCCTTATTTCTGCCAGTACCTCGTCTCATACCTTCCAAACTTTACAGAAGCCCTCCTGCTAACCTTGCAGAACTAGCACTCCTGAAAGAAAGGATATTGCGGAGACATGGCTTAGCCACAGCCTAGGGGATGTTTGCAGAATGAGATTTTCACTCTGCAGCGGAGTGTGGTTCGCAGGAGAGCTTCTGTAAAGTTTGGAAGGTAGGAGACGAGGTGCAGAAGTAAGGCTATGAGGAGGGGCTCTGGGTCGTGCTTGGGTAGCTCCGATGGTAGAGCACTTGCCTGCGAAAAGCAAAGGTCCCGATTTCGAATCTCGGTCCGGCACACAGTTTTAATCTACCAGGAAGTTTCGTCTGAAAATAATTATTGTGGACTAACTTTTAAAGTGCAGGTAAAAGTACTGTGTGATTTACGTAGTAGAAGTGCTGAAGTGAAATTTTGCTTAAGCGCTGAGGTAGATGTTTTCAGACAGTTTTAACGATTTTAATACTGTTACTCTCTTTGTTGTTATAAGTAAAGAGAAAATAAGTAAATAAGTTTTGCTAAAAATACGAGCTTGTCTCGCATTAATACTAAAGCATTAATACTAATGTTTTGCAAGTTTAAGTTTTGAGTAAAGTAAAGGTAAAATTCTTTCAATTATAAATGAAATACAGTAAAGTACAAAGAGCTATAAAAAGGAAATTGCTTCCGTGGCTCAGTAACACTGAAATAAGGTTGCATAAAAAACTGAATAACAATACAGTGTGACCACCTCCTACCTGTGGCTTTTGACAGATCATTTGTTAAGAGAATGGTATAAGCGAAATGTATTAATAAATTTAAATGTGTGTATCATGCTATTAGAATATTTAAGTATTTAGCTTGTTGGTTATACAAAATGCAAAAATAGAAGTCCCCCTGCCCAAAATTTTGAGTACATAGTGATATATATATATATATATATATATATATATATATATATATATATATATATATATATATATATATGTGTGTGTGTGTGTGTGTGTGTGTGGATGCAGTAGCTACAAAAATCCTGTGTCTTTCTCAGAACCATATCCTGAAAAGTTATATTTATTTGTGAAGTTATGTTAGGGTATACAAGGAAAATAGGGCAAATTTACTTTTCCTCCTTTTCTGAAACTTAACCATTTTTTTTGTCTAGATAGGCTGGCGATCGTAAATCCAGTAGACAAACCATTTAATGAACTTGGTATACAAAGGTCCTAGACTTAGTATTGTTCCATTGTTACTGCTTTTGTTTATAATGCAGCGGCGAGTTCCTCGTAGACCTAATATGTATCTGTTGCAGTGTGCTATTTGGTTATCTTTGGATATAGGTGTACTTATGGAAGTATCATGCAAGCATAATTCTTTAACACAGTATATCGGTATATTTGTTTAAATATCACACTTTGCTAATACTTTAATGAGGGTATCGGTGTATTAGTTTAAATTTCGCAATGTGTAAATTGTTTAAAGTGGTATATCAGTATTTTTGTTTAAATAGCGAACCGTGGTTATTGTTTAACATGTGAAGTTTCATATTTATGTGCGCCTTCTTGAAAAGTGGATGGCTGTGGAATAGTGGGCGAAAATTACAACAAATTATCCCAAAATTGTAAATTATAAGTGGAGTTGTTCATACGTTGGAGCGCTTACAGAAAATTTCAAACATGATTATAGTAATTCAACCATACCCCAGTCACACACAGTACTGTCAAAGTGTCTTATCAAATAAAGTATGGTAATATTGGCCTCCATTTCTAAATAGAGTGACTCTACTGCTGATTATCCTTCTAGTTGGTGCAATAGTAATAAAATGGGGGAGGGAGCCGTGATTTAAGTCTTCCTCTTGACCTAGATAGAGATCGGAGATGGTGATTTCGTCTTAGATCATTATCTGCGCTAGAACCGACACAGTGTATTGGTGACCTTTATTTTCCAACTATTTTTATGTCATGCAGTTACCCAAGAGGCATGGGCTGTGAAAGAGGAGGCTTTTCTTGACACGTAACAGATATTAGGTTACTTCTTGGTCTTGAATGTACCACACACAACTGCCCCATAGGTGCAGGTTGAGTATCAGGCAGTATTTGGGCAAGGTGGGTTCTACCCCACTTTCCATTGTTGCCAGATGTATCAAAGTTGGCGGCAATGACCTCACACAAGATGGCGGCGTGTAGACTTGGAAACAGCACATAGTGTTATCCAAGATGGCGTCTGTGACATCATCCAAGATGGCGGATTTTTGTGGGAAGATAGGTCAATTGGCCTACCTCCACTAACCTAACCCCTCTCCCCTCACCTCCCCCAGAAAAAATGGCGGGAAGTTCAAATTCCAACTGGATAATGCATCACACCACAGTTATCACTACTAACCTAAGAAAATCGCGGGAAGATAGGTCACTTGGGCTACCCTCACTAACCTAAGTCATCTGACCACAACCTCTTCCTAGGAACTGGTGCCAAGTTTGAATTTTGATGGTAAAGAAATGTCAGTTGGGCTGTCTCTACTAACCTAAGAAAATGGCGGGAAAGAAAGGTCACCTCCACAACCTAAGTCACCGAACTGCCACCTCCTGCTAGGTTTTCACGGGAAAAGGACTCGACCAGTGCTGTACATAAGTCTTTATTTAAACAATTTAATGCAGTAGAGCCATCTACTGTGTTCACTACGAGGTCCAGACTCCAACTGACTTAGTACACAGTACCGTCAGCAGAGGGCGCTGTTGTCCATGATGACAGGCATGACGTCAGCTGTGACACTAGTACCGTTATCCAAGATGGTGGGAAACAGTGTTTTCGCCATGAGGCCCAAGTGGTCTAGTACACAGTACCCCCACCAGAGGGCACTGTCATAGATTATCTGACATAATCCAAGATGGCTGTCTAGGGTGGGGGAAAATGGTGGGGCCCAATAAGAACCCCTTAATCTGCTCACATGCTAGACTTCAGCCAGTAGGATGGCAGTATCTAATGACATCATTGGAGGGGGTATAGGTGAGGCTCAGTAGCTGTGGGACCTCAGTCAGCAGCAGCAGCAGCAGAAGAAGAATAACCATGAAGTGTCAACAGCAGTCCCAATCCAACACAGCCCTGCACAACAGGAGGAAACGGAAAAGTAAGTATCCCATATCACATCTCTCTGTGGTTAGCATTATTATTATTATTATTATTATTATTATTATTATTATTCATTATTTCCTTGCATTGGTCCATGCCTAATGCTTCCTCATCTTTGTCCAGCAGTAGCCATCGACGTGTCCAAGCCAGCAGGGTTGAGCGCCAGCATATCACACCTCTGCTACTGCGTCCAGACCTGTAGCAACCTTGGCTGCCATCTTGTTGAGACCTGCAGCAACAGCATCCAGCGCGTCTGAACCAGTAGCAGCCATGTGGGATCCTGTAGTGCACTTAGCCCACTTGCTGGAGCATGACAAGGAGCTGCTGTTTTCCATCTCACTCATTGATTAGTGTGATGAGGACATGTGATTGGCACCCAACACATCGAATTCTGTCGCTAGACAACAAGATGAAGGTCTGTACTGGTAACCGACATATGACCCATCCCAGCAGAACACCCCTGTGATAGTGCAACCACAGAGTGCAGATACTGTGGAGAAGAAGACGTCGAGTGCACCTGAGCATTTCACTTCCTCGTACAATTTAATTCCCAGTGGATCAGAACGTGTGAACACTGCTACAGAACTGCATCATGTCTGGGGCTTGCATGCGAGAATGGAGGTTGAAACTGTATCCAAGTGTGTTAAAGTGCCAATTTCCGAGTTGGACTGGGATGAAATATGTCGTGCAGAGCGCTACATCAATCTGCAGACTACTACAGAGTATGATCCAACTCGTTCTCCCTCAGACATTCGCCTTACTGGTGTGACACTTTCTGTTGTGGTTGGCAGGAGAGCCAACACCATGTTACTAGAGGAGGCTGAAATGCACGCGTTTTAGCTCACGCAAGCTGGTGTGAGGTCTGGAACAGGACAAAGAAATTAGAATTTAGAAAAACGGACGTAGCTGGTGGAATACTTAACTTTAATCCATTAATGATGGACGTCGGTCTTGATGGTACATGATTCACAATATCAATAGTAACTGATAATGGCGCCTTACTAGGTCGTAACAAATGACTTAGCTGAAGGCTATGCTAAACTATCGTCTCGACAAATGAGAACGTAAGTAGGCAGTGAACCATCGCTAGCAAAGTCGGCTTTACAATTGGGGCGAGTGCTAGGAAGTCTCTCTAGACCTGCCGTGTGGTGGCGCTCGGTCTGCAATCTCTGATAGTGGCGACACGCGGGTCCGACGTATACTAACGGACCGCGGCCGATTTAAAGGCTACCACCTAGCAAGTGTGGTGTCTGGCGGTGACACCACACTTTCTATTACAAAAGTGTATGATGACTGTGCATTATGTGTGAAATCGGGTGACAACTGTGTTTATCTAAGACATGCTTCAGTTATGAAGTTTTACGATCTGGATACTGCCATACGTCTTGCACTGGAGAGACTGAACCATTGGTTGCCTAGCATAGACTCTGCATACAATGATGCTGTAAACTCCCTACGTGTGCACTGTGTACATGTTGATGATCTGAAGCAGCACCTTTGCTTGCACATGAACGCTGAACCTAAAGAGAAACAGATTAAATGTGTGTGTGAAAAACCTGTGTACTGTGAGGCATCTATCAGCTTGAGTGAGATAAGTGCTGAATTTATTGCATGTCAAAAAGCTTTATTTGTTAAATACTATACAGGTACAAAGAAGAAGATACATACAGATTGTAATGATATTCCTGAAATACTACACCCTATGTATGATATTTAAATAAATAATTTATGTATATGTAATCCCAAACCGTGTTTGTGTTTTATTTCATACCTCTCTCACTATACAAAATTGTTAAGGCTTTCGTGGCCACTTGTTGACAAACTTCCAGTTGGCTTCTGTCTCGGGTTCTTCGGCCGACGTTCATCTAATGATTTTTCTGACGTTTCGCCAGCACGAGTGGCTGGCATTGTCAAAGCTTCACCCTCCATTGCCGGTGGTGAACTGGAGCCGAGCTCGCGGCCGCAGACTATATGTACCTGGCGCGCCAACGTCCGAGGGCTTCTCCGCGCTCATTTCCGGTGCGGTTCTCCTCTTGCTACCTGCGACGGTCGTCCGCTGCAGTACGGGAAGCCAGGATCCGTTTACCTTAAGGCTTTCCTCTTTCTTGTTGAAACTGTTCGCGTGTTTTTGTATTTCTACAGCTTCTCTGAAGAAGCGCGTGTGATAGTGCTTCTCTACAGCCAGAACTTCCGTGTCGGCGAATTTTATTACGTGGTCGGTCTCATTCAGTGCGTGCTCTGCCACGGCCGATTTCTCCACCTGCCCCAACCTGCAGTGTCGCTTATGCTCTTTGATCCTGGTGTTAATTGATCGTCCAGTCATTCCGACATAAACTTTTCCGCATGTGCATGGTATACGGTATATTCCCGACATTGCAAGTGGGTCTCTTTTCTCCTTCGCCGATCTAAGACACTCTTTGATCTTCCTTGTCGGTTTGAAAATCGTCTTTACGCCATGTTTGCGCAATATACGGCCGATTCTGTCCGTCACTCTGGGAATGTATGGCAGAAAGGCCGTACCCGACATTTCTTTTTCTGGTTCCTTACTTCGCCGAGTGTTTGGCTCTGTTACACTTCTAATGTAATTTGTGGAGTACCCATTGGTCCTCAGAACAGTTTCCAGGTGTTGCATTTCTCGTTTGAGGTGTTGCGGCTCACATATTCGTCCTGCTCTCGTTACGAGCGTACTAATCATGCCTCTTTTCTGGGTCGGGTGGTGGTTTGACAGTTTGTGCAGGTATCGGTCCGTGTGTGTCGGTTTTCGATACACGCTGTGTCCCAGGTTTTCGCCTTCCCTTGTGACCAACACATCTAGAAATGGCAGTTTCTTGTCCTTTTCTATTTCCATGGTAAATGTTATATTGGCATGGAGGCTGTTCAAGTTTGCAACCTGAAGAAAGAAGAGGTACAAGCCATTAAGAATCTCAACGCCGACAAGAGTATATTGGTACTGCCTGCCGATAAGGGGAATGCGACCGTCGTAATGAAGACCGAAGATTATGAGCAAAAGATCCGAGACCTATTAGATCCGACGACGTACCGAAAACTAAGCGCAGATCCGACGCAGCGTATCACTCGGAATACGAATCGATTAATCAAGGCGTCTTCTCTGCCGGCGGACATACAGACAACCTGCGCAATACGGAAGCCCTACCACCTCGGCTGTATGGATTACCCAAAATCCATAAGAACAACGTTCCACTGAGACCGATCGTTAGCGCTCCTGGCTCACCAACGTATAAACTGGCAAAACACTTGGCCTCTCTGCTGCAGCCACACGTGGGGAAGACCGACACATACATTAAGGACTCAGGACATTTCATTGAGAAGCTGAAGAAACTGAAACTTGCACCAAACGACATCCTGGTAAGCTTTGATGTTGTTTCGTTATTTACGAAAGTGCCACTCAGTGACGCTCTGGAGCACATCGGTTCCATGTTCCCGCAAGACATCAAAAAGCTCTTCCATGCATGTCTCACCACGAGCTATTTCACGTGGAATGGCGATTTCTACGAACAGCTGGAAGGCGTCGCCATGGGTAGTCCTCTCAGTCCAGTGGTGGCCAACTTCTTCATGGAACAATTCGAAGGACAGGCACTGGACTCGGCGACTTGCAAAAGTAAGGTGTGGTACAGGTACGTCGATGATACTTTCGTGGTGTGGAGCCATAGTGAAGAACAGCTCGGTGACTTCCTAAGACACTTGAACAGCCTCCATGCCAACATAACATTTACCATGGAAGTAGAAAAGGACAAGAAACTGCCATTTCTAGATGTGTTGGTCACAAGGGAAGGCGAAAACCTGGGACACAGCGTGTATCGAAAACCGACACACACGGACCGATACCTGCACAAACTGTCAAACCACCACCCGACCCAGAAAAGAGGCATGATTAGTACGCTCGTAACGAGAGCAGGACGAATATGTGAGCCGCAACACCTCAAACGAGAAATGCAACACCTGGAAACTGTTCTGAGGACCAATGGGTACTCCACAAATTACATTAGAAGTGTAACAGAGCCAAACACTCGGCGAAGTAAGGAACCAGAAAAAGAAATGTCGGGTACGGCCTTTCTGCCATACATTCCCAGAGTGACGGACAGAATCGGCCGTATATTGCGCAAACATGGCGTAAAGACGATTTTCAAACCGACAAGGAAGATCAAAGAGTGTCTTAGATCGGCGAAGGAGAAAAGAGACCCACTTGCAATGTCGGGAATATACCGTATACCATGCACATGCGGAAAAGTTTATGTCGGAATGACTGGACGATCAATTAACACCAGGATCAAAGAGCATAAGCGACACTGCAGGTTGGGGCAGGTGGAGAAATCGGCCGTGGCAGAGCACGCACTGAATGAGACCGACCACGTAATAAAATTCGCCGACACGGAAGTTCTGGCTGTAGAGAAGCACTATCACACGCGCTTCTTCAGAGAAGCTGTAGAAATACAAAAACACGCGAACAGTTTCAACAAGAAAGAGGAAAGCCTTAAGGTAAACGGATCCTGGCTTCCCGTACTGCAGCGGACGACCGTCGCAGGTAGCAAGAGGAGAACCGCACCGGAAATGAGCGCGGAGAAGCCCTCGGACGTTGGCGCGCCAGGTACATATAGTCTGCGGCCGCGAGCTCGGCTCCAGTTCACCACCGGCAATGGAGGGTGAAGCTTTGACAATGCCAGCCACTTGTGCTGGCGAAACGTCAGAAAAATCATTAGATGAACGTCGGCCGGAGAACCCGAGACAGAAGCCAATAGGCAGTTTCTCTCACTATAGTCGAAGTATTACAATTATTAATTTTTTTTCATTGCTATACGAGTTATTGAGATGATGGTTGATCAAGTTACTCTTCATTGGTAAAATATATAGATATTTTCTCTGTGTAGTCAATATAGCTCACTCGTTTAAGTGATGGAACTACAGTGGCTACACATACTATTATTATCCTTTCCCATGTATTTTTCTATATATGTCAACTACTTGTCTGTACCTGGCATAGTTAGTATCGTGGCAGGGTGGGTGAAACATCCTCATCACAAGGACTTTGTTGTCAGTGACTGGTCCTGTGAAGATGGAAAAGAAGACCTGAAGAAGAACAAGAAGAACGGAATTCTCCTTCCTGATAATATATGAGCAGTTACTGTAGGTCGATCCAACTGTGGGAAGACTAATGTCCTCATGACTCTGCTAATACATGTAGATGGAGTCTGATTTGAACATGTTTGTGTGTTCTCAAAAATACTGTTTCAACCTAAGTATCAGCTATTGCAGGAGATATTGCATGGTGTAGTTGGTGTTACATACACGACATTTAGTGAAAGTGGTGATATCCTTCCACCTGAAAAAGCAAAGCAAAACACTGTCTTCATATTTGATGGTGTTGCTGTAGAAAACCAAGACCAAATTCGAAAATATTTCTGTTTCGGTCGTCATATGGGTGCTGATGTATTTTATCTAAGCCAAACATACTACAGAATCCCCAAACATTTGGTTAGGTATAACGCAAACCTCATTATAGCCTTTAAACAAGACAGTCTGAATTTAAAATACATTTACCAGACAGATGTCGGAACTGACACGTCATTCAATGGTTTTGTAAAGATATGTGCTGACTGCTGGAATCATTCACAGTATTGGTTTCTCATTATTGATAAAACGAGAATATTGAGTGATGCTAGATACAGGCGAAACTTTCAAGAGTTTTTGCATATATAGCATGGTAAGAGAGGTTAGTACATCAGTAGACGTCACACCATGGACAAATTCGTCCTCTGGTGGTGGTACTGTGTACTAGACTGCTTGGGCCCTGTGTCAAACACACTGTTTCCCGCCATCTTGGATAATGATACTCGCGTCACAGCTGACATCATGGCCATCACCTTGGATGACAGCGCCCTGTACTGGTGGTACTGTGTACTAAGTCAGTTGGAGTCTGGAGCTGGCAGTCGGGTGACTAAGGTTAGTGGAGGTGATCTTTCTATTCTGCCACTTCCTTAGCTTAGTAGAGATAACCCAATTGACCTTTCTTTACCAGCAAAATTCAAACTTGGCGCCAGTTCCTTGCCCCAATACTCTGGGTTTCACTATGACTTTGAGAATAGATCGTTATCAGTGCCAGTACCTGCATACCTGCGCTACTAGAAGGTCAGACAGATGTAATTTACGGTGTTTATTGAGACATGAAGAGTCTCACATAGAATAGATTAGCGTGGAAAGGTGTATGAGATCAATTTTCAGACCAGAATACAAGACAGAACTGAAAAAAAAAAATTATACGTATTTTGCAGATTCAAACATGACTGTACTCAATAAACTCGAGGTATGAATTAAAAAACGCCTTCAATCACAATTTTTCGTGTTATTCAGTACATAATGCATTTCGGACCCTGTGGGTCCATCTTCTGCTGTAATTCGTCTTAATACATGCTTTATTTGTTCTCTTGAATTCAAGAGAACAAATAAAGCATGTATTAAGACGAATTACACCTGAAGATGGACCCACAGGGTCCGAAATACATCGTGTACTGAATAAAACACGAAAAATTGTGAGTGAAGGCATTTTTTTATTCATAACTCGAGTGAAAAAAAACAACGTTCAGTTTGAGAAAGAAACTAAACAGTATAATTCTCGCATAGTGCATCTGTAAAAACATCCATTAGCTGAAAATTTTCGGCAAACGGCATGAAAGTCTTTGTGATTTGAGGTTTTCGTGGCGTAATAATTCACGCATTAAATTTCAGGAGAGCAGCTGCATAAACTTTATTTCGTCTTCTAATATTTCGGCTGCGTATCTTGCGGCCACCTTCAGAGTGAGCCGACAGTTTTGCCATGTATGGCAAGGAAGCAATGGATTTTAGACTATTTATGTCTTTTTCTCCGTTCTTTCAGTCCGCCATAGCTTTTATCATTAGTGCGTTACTCATTTGTTGTAGAGAATAGCCATTTTTTCGAGACCTCTCATTAAGGGTAGAAGCTCATCTTGGGGACTGTTCTCGTCAGAAACGGCATGTGCTCTGTGAACTAGTTATGAGGACAGCCATCGCATGAGAAGGAATATCATTACAATCTGTATGTATCTTGTTCTTCGCATCTGTACAGTATTTAACAAATAAAGCTTTTTGACGTGCAATAAATTCAGCGCGTATCTCACTCAAGCTGATAGATGCCTTACAGTACTCAGATTTTTTACACACACATATACTGCACGTCTCAAGGTGCCATCATCTTTGCAACGAACCTGCGTGTCCAACAATGGAACGTATCATTCTGTTTCGATTTCCACTGTAAATTGTATTTTTCATTCAAGGATTTTAGATTTTTAAGCATTATTGTAATATGTCCTTCAACATATCTACGTAACACTCTTGGTTTCAAACAAGCAGATTACAGTGCCTTTCCCTGAAAGTCCTCCGCGATCATATCGGCCAGCAAGGGCGACAAGGGGCTACCCATGACGACACCATCGCCTTATTCAAAAAATTCGTTATTAAATAAAAAGCATGTTAAGTTCAGGTCATTTATGAAGAAAGCTAACACATTTTTCTCAAAGCTTTTGGTAATAAGCGATGAAAACTGTAAAAGTGGGACCACGGGTAATAGGGAAACCACATTAAAACTGACGAATAAATCAGAACTGTTCAGTCTTAGTGGTTCAAGTTTGCCAATGAACCCCACAGTATTGCTTATATGATTAGCACATTTTCCTACAAGAGGTCTTAATAACGAGGCTAAGTGTTCGGCAACATCATAATTACTCACTAAGATGTTCTTGTGTTTCAATAGTGAAATACAGGACACTCTATGCAATATGAAAATATGGAAACTGTAGCGTCGACTTCATCTGTTTGGCACTCGATGGTGAAAGAAGCAGATAAAATTCGTTTGGCGAAGAATTTAACTGACGAAGATAGCGGTTTCAACCTAGACAAATCTTGGGAACCGGCACTTTCTTTAATAAACTAACGAAGCTGACATTACATTGTAGCTAATAATGACGCAACGATATCCCAGCATTTATGGATTGCGTACTCACAGTTTCAACTTATACATACTCTTTGCTGACGATCAAAGTCTGTGGTGCTTGTGTTTACTATGGTTTAAATCGACGGAAAAATACCATAACGTACTGTAGATTCAGGCTCTTGGATCACTCTGAAGATGGACAGAATTTACACGACTGAAATGGCAGAGGGTACTTACTACGATGCCACAAGTTAGGGTTTCTTCCAGAGGCACCCACAAGACTGTGAGGGAGCAAATAGGGATAGTTGGTCGTAGTGAGAATTCGTCTACTCTGCGATACAAAAAACGCCATGTGACCGCAGGGGCCGAATTTTTATGATGTAAAATAAATGGAAAATTGTCACAAATAGGTCATGAAGATATCGATATAATAACATAAATATCATATAAAACATATGTTAAGTGAATTATAAAATTAGTTAAATGGAAAACTTGGTAGAAGTTTGGAACATCTATTGTTGAATACAGACGCTTGTAGTTACAAAATTTTTAAACATTTGCTGGAACAACTGGAGCATACACTTTGATATTTACCTTTAATTCCATAAACGAATTAAAAAAATCGACACACGAGAATCGAAATTCCTCAAATAATGATTACACTTGGTATATTTTTTATTTCAATACCCATACCTTGAACAAGTTAAAGACAGTAGGAAGAGCGACAATGACAATAAGCGGATGAACTATTAATCTATTTTTAAAATGTATGAAGACATTCTTGAGCTACAGTGTTCAGTTTCCCGAGATGTATGTGTATTGTTCGTTCATGCCAACATTAAAACAATGTATTGTCGTGTCATAACTGAACGTTAAACACAAACAGGTAAAAATGAAGTAAAATGTTAAAAATGACATCATCTTTGAAAAATTAACGTACTGATGAAAAATGCAAAATTAAATTTACATCTCTACAGCCAGAATATTCGGGATTTTAGTATTTGTGAATAATGTGTAGCTGATAAGGGAAAAAAAAATGTTACAGGTCAACAAACTATGGGCATTGCTAATAAGCTATAATAAAATGAAATGGCACTGATGATCGACTGAGTGACGAAACTGCTTCATACGTACACGATACCACTAAGAATCTGAAACGTTGTATTTCTAGGGAACGAAAGAGTCACCGGGCCAGTTTTCACGTCACTAGATGCACACATCTTCATAATCCCCAAATGGGTGTTGGTGTAACAAAGCAAATGCACAACATAACACATTCGACAAATGCTTCCTCTTTCTGAATTCAAATAATGGTTAACAACAGCAAGGCACTAATTTAAAGTAGCATATTGTGATTTTTTCTTTTGTTGAAGGAGGTATTAATTCGTACTGTCGCCGCTGATCGTTTCTCCTCGGTAGAGGTAGGAAGTCATTATTAGAATTATGGCCAACTAATGGAATCAAACAGTGGCTGGCTCTCATTGAGTAGTGTGGTATAACAGATTTCATTTAATTAACTCGACAATCACCACTGTAAATAAGCAGCATGTTTGAGCATGAACGTCTCTATAAAGTGCTGTCACGAAGCTTAGGTGGTTAGTACGTCATGAACAACGAATTGCAAGTGAACAGTGGTGCATGAATGTGGTTTACATTGAATTTTGTGCATTGTGAGCCCCAAAAACATAGTGTATAGAGTGAAAAATGACCGATATTCGTACGTCTTTTGGACCTCATAAACGAATGAAAATCGAAAATGAAAGTGACGGAAGTGGAAACCATTCTACCTGCGACGAAATATCACAAGAAATGGTTGATTCGAGCTCAAATATCTCCATTAAAAATGCGAGTAATTGTAACGATGAAGAAAATATAAAGCTAGCCAGTACCACTGCTGACTCCAAGTCCTTTGATTCAAAGAAAAGCAGTCTCCTGGTAGGTATTTCCGATGCAGAAAATTCACGTTGAAATTAAAAAAGAAAAAATGAGCGCATGCCAAAAAGAAATACCTCCAAATTTTTTATTCTCTTCTCAATATGGGTTGAGGTATTATAGTTCGAGCATATTATCAGGTCTACTTTGCCGCTTCGCTGACGCAATTTGCAACCCTCTGCTGCTAGCGGACCCGGAACTGTAGCTTGCAACATGGCAGTGTGTAATTTAACTATGTCGGTGCGTGCGAAACAGTGTGTTGCAATCGAGTTTGTAATAGCAGAAGAGTTCGTCCACACATGGAATACCCTCTTCTTCGACCATTTCCATGCAAGAACTCTCACGAATGCTGCGATATCTGCAACAATCCGACACCATGGGTTCATTGTAATAGATCATTGTTCATATAGTCCCCACTTGGCCCCATGCGCTTTTCATCTGTCTCCAGAACTTAAAGACCACCTTCGTCTTCAATTTGATAGTGATGAAGTGTTGCGAGCAGAGGTGAGATTGTGGTTCCGTCAACAAAGTCAAACATTCCACTGCAGTGACGATATCAACAAACTGGTCTCCCCGTGGGAGAAATGTGTTCGTCGCCAGGCTGACCATATTGAGAAATAAATATGTAGACATGAAGAATAAAGAATTAGAACATTTATAAAGTTTAATTTAAAAAGTTTCAAGAGTTTTCACATAAATATTCGAAGGCATTACTTTTCAGTACACCCTCGTCATTTGAAGAATGACGTAGATTGCATAAAGAGAACATTTGGATTGGACAGGCTCTCACTATATTCATTGTTTGTTTATTCTTAAGTAGTTAAAGGTGCGCGTTGTAAGTTGTGTGCATTCGGGTTAAAGCCCAAGCGACGCAATTGGCTGCTGAACACGACTGTCTGTGAGGGGCTCCTGAGGTGCCGTAAGTGCAAAATTTGTATTCCCCGGGTTAGTAGCGGAAACTGACATGGTGAAAGTATACCATAGTAGAATTACATTCATGACAAATTTTCTAAAATTTAACTACTTATTTGTGAGTTTTGTTAACATGTAACATACAGTTTAGGCTGTTAAACAATGTGTTATGTTTAACACAACAATGAAAAATGAGGTGCTTTTTTGTATGTCTGTCCCACTTTTTGCGGTGGGAAGTGAAAAATAATTTGTAAATTATAGAATTAAAAAATTCCATTACTAAACTGAAAAGAATAAAATTTTTATGTTTTCATTCTTTCCACTTTGCACAATTTTTATTGAAGGTAGAACAGTAGGTCCAGATCTTTCTGATATCACGATGAGATTTTAGAGATCGCAGAAACTATCTTTAATCGAAATTAATTGTTTCTTTTATTAGTATTTAGCATTAGAATAAGACTCAAAGATTAATTTTGTTTTAGAGGAGTGTCTATGCAGTACTTAATTTTAAAGCCGGCCAGAGTGGCCGAGCGGTTCTAGGCGCTACAGTCTGGAACCGCGTGACCGCTACGGTCGCAGGTTCGAATCCTGCCTCGGGCATGGATGTGTGTGATGTCCTTAGGTTGGTTAGGTTTAAGTAGTTCTAAGTTCTAGGGGACTGATGACCTGAGAAGTTAAGTCCCATAGTGCCCAGAGCCATTTGAAATATTTTGAACTTATTTTAAAAGAAAAAATCCGTTATCACGATCCATAGATTTTGGTTAATTTTTAAAGGTTTTACGAAGAGCCTAATGAATCGCTGGAGGGAAATTGAAGGCGGGAGGGGGGTATAGGGGAAGCACAGGTAGGCAATGTCAAATGATACGCCACTTGCATGAAAAAATTTCTAGAACTGGCACTGTGTGTGCATTTCCGGTCACGTATTTGTATTCATCATGGTGCATTCATAAACTGTCCATTCACGAATGTGGCATAAAGAAGCAGCTGAAAAGTCTGGCAGTTTTGTTAATGTTGCAACAAACAAAACAGACAGTGTAGAAGAACTCGTTAATGAGAATCCTACGAAATCAGTACAAACTAATGGTGCAAAACTGAAATCACTTGCTTTTTGCGTATAGTCAGGTGATGAAACAGTGAGTAAACGTTTTAAAGTGCACCTAAAGATGTCAAGTATATTTCTCATAGAGCCCTAAATGATCTAGATCCTAAAACAAACTGCACAATATGTTGTGAATTATCCTACAGGATTTTGCGTGAGCGTGAATATGATTCAGTTTACACACATATTGATTTGAAAGTCGATGTAGAAGTTTGCGGTAGCGGTGCGAAAGCCCTAAATGTGAGGAATGTTATCCGTACGATATTCTGCGTGGCAGAAAACAAACAATTGAGAGTGCAGGGTTTACAACGGCACTAACAGAAAATAACGTAAATGGCAGGGAAACGTAAAATCAGGGAATGCGGAGACTGGTTTTACTTTAAATATACTGTTAGTTTGTTTGCTTTTATACCACTGACCAGGTAAAAAAGTGCACAGTAGACTCTAGTATGAGAAAATGACGAGCAGATAACAATGTTCTCAAAATTTCTAAATCACATGTATGGGGAATATGTTTTGTCTCTAGTGAAAAGAAAACCTGTGGCCACACCTGGTTTCTTCCTACCCCAATCGACTATGCAGAGAGGGAACTGTGATTGCTTAACACTTAGCATACAGCAAATTTTATATTGTGGCGGCTGCAGGAAATAGGAAAGTGCTGCGGATGTAATATTGCTTTGTACCAGTTACGACTATTTTCGGCGGTGTGGAACGCACATACATTGATGAGCCGAAACATTATTACTATTGCTCATCGCTACGTTGTGGGCACATGACGCTATAACAGAAGTATGTGAGCGGAGCAAACATTAACGGCCGATCACCCTAGCGAAGACATGGGCTGCAAATGGGGAAATCCATTCAGATAAGCGACTTTGACAAACGACATATTATTATTATGCAGAAATTGTGAATAAGTTTCACGAAATCCGAGAAGGTGGTGGAATGTTCATGTGCTACTGTCTTGAGCATCTACGGAAAGAGGTAGAAGGACAATAAAACTAGGCTTTACATGGCTGAGCGTCCACGACTCGTCACAGAACGTGGGGTGCGGAGGATTGTCTGCTCTGTAAGGTAGGACAGATTGTGCTCTGTGACATATTTGCCTAAGGAGCGCAATGCTGGTGCATGCATACGTGTTTCGAAGCACATCGTTCATTGTGTATTGCTGAACATGGAGCTCCGCAGCAGAGCATCCCTAAGCGTTCACATGTTAACCCAGCGACGTCGATCAATGGAAACGTGTCGACATTTTTGTTACACTAGATCAGTGGTCGTCTCCACAAACGCCATCACTGAGCTGAAGGACGGTTCGAAACGTGCAGTGCGCTACGGACACAGGCTGACGGGAGCAATATTACACTATGGGAGACATTCGCCTGCGTTTGCATGGGACCTGTGGTAGAAATTAAAGACACTCTAACAGCTGCGAACCACCTGCATCCCTTCATGCTTGAGCCGGCCGGAGTGGCATAGCGGTTCTAGGCGCTACAGTCTGGAACCGCGCGACCGCTACTGTCGCAGGTTCGAATCCTGCCTCGGGCATGGATGTGTGTGATGTCCTTAGGTTAGTTAGATTTAAGCAGTTGTAAGTTCTAGGGGACTGATAACCTAAGAAATTAAGTCCCATACTACTCAGAGCCATTTGAACCTTCATGCTTGATGTCTTCCCCGGCGGCGATGTCATCTTTCAGCAGTATAATTCTCTGTGTCTTCGAGCCAGAATCGTGCTACAGTAGTTTGAGGAGCATTATAGTGAACTCACATTTATGTCTCAGTGACCAAATTCGCCTGATGTAAATCCTATAGAACCAATTTGGGTCATTGTTGGGCGCTATCACCGCATACGCAAATCCCATGAACTGCACGAATTACATGACCTGTGCGTAGACACCTAATCCCACATACCTCCACAAACCTGCCAACAAACTGCCGAATCTCTGATATGCAGAATCAGCGATTTGCTTCGTTCCAAAGACGAACAAACGAGCTATTGAGCACGCGGTCATAATATTTAGGCTCATCAGTGTATATATCTACGACTCTGTGAAGTCTACAGACTTCTTAGTTTCCGCTGTTACTGCTAGACGGCAGTAGCAGGATCATTAGAAAAATTCTTCGGTTTTGAAACCTTTGTTGTTGCTTGCTTCACAAGCATCAGTTGACGTTCTGGTCCTATGTTTCATGCTTTTTTTTGTGCTTTCATGTTGATTTTGTGTTCGAAATGTGAAGTGAAGAGGAGAAACGTCGGTAGCTAACGGTTTACGAAAACCTTCACTACTCTACAGATGATGAAAACAAAGTGTTTGAAGACAATTCAGATTCCACATGCCTGAAAATAGTGGTAAGTTGAGATACTGCATTTGTTTATCACATTATTTTGACAGATTGTGTTACTATGAGTGATTATCTTGTAGGTACATCAGAAAAAAGTTCCTAGCAGGCTTTGTCTTCCACATGTGTTATATATCGTTTATTAAGCAATAAGACAGAATGTCTAGTTTCTTACAGCTTTATTCCTACGTCTACAGTTAAAGACATTACATTACAGTGATGAATTCATTTACGATTTCAAAATCCTCCCCACCCTGGTCACTCTCAAGTGGGATGACCACCTGCACTACCGACTAATATTTCTTCTGACAGATATTTGAAGAATTAAGGTCTTCTTTCAGTAATGCAAGCTGTCTTCCACATGTGCTTCGACTGTGTATCTTCCTGTAAGAACACAATATATCACACTCTGCATTTGACAGGTTTTATTTTAGGGCGCTGGTCTTCATGATAGTTTCTGAGCTTTAGAAGCTATTCTTTCTCCTATCTTCTCATGAATTCATTTTGCAGCTTTTCTCTTTGATTAGCGTCTCTTCTAAGAACCTTCAGTATACTCGGTCCACGATTGGTTGGTAATGTAACTGTATGTTCTTCAGTTAATAAATGGCCTGATGCCAGTATTTCCGAATCACTCTGTGCAGCTGATCGCGAGCTGATGGCGGCATCTATTTCGACCAATATAGTTCAAAGTATTTTCTCAACTACTAGGGATTCTCACAAAACCTTTTCCAGGCAGAATTTCGTTGTTTCGATCATATGCTCCCACCAGCCTCCACACCAAGCCGTCCACGGTACAATGAACTTAAAATGAAACACATTGGTGTGTGAAGTGCTGGCTGATAGTCATGTCCTCGAAAAAATGGGTGAGGTCTTTTAGTTTCGTGTTTGCAGCGTGAGATGTTTTTGCATTTCCAGAATAAATAGTATTTGGCAGTCCTCTCCTCACAGGAAATCTTCTGAATACGATCGAAAGTTTTTCTGTGCTCATATACACACACAAAAAAAAAAAAAAACTTCTGTTCAAATGGTTCCAATGGCTCTGAGCACTATAAAACTTAACATCTGAGGTCATCAGTCCCCTAGAACGTAGAACTACTTAAACCTAACTAACTACACACATCCATGCCCGAGGCAGGATTCTAACCTGCGACCGTCGCGCGGTTTCGGACTGAAGAGCCTAGAACCGCTCGGCCACCGCGGCCGGAAAACTTCTGTGTTCGTGTCTTCGTAAGTATTATAAATGCAACGATTTTAGTCATATTAGTTGCAGTGAGACAAAGAGCCGTCATCCTTATTCAATAAGATCCTTGTATTCATTATCAACTATCCAAAAAAGACAATAGAACGAACTATTTGAATAAAATTTATATACACTCCTGGAAATGGAAAAAAGAACACATTGACACCGGTGTGTCAGACCCACCATACTTGCTCCGGACACTGCGAGAGGGCTGTACAAGCAATGATCATACGCACGGCACAGCGGACACACCAGGAACCGCGGTGTTGGCCGTCGAATGGCGCTAGCTGCGCAGCATTTGTGCACCGCCGCCGTCAGTGTCAGCCACTTTGCCGTCGCATACGGAGCTCCATCGCAGTCTTTAACACTGGTAGCATGCCGCGACAGCGTGGACGTGAACCGTATGTGCAGTTGACGGACTTTGAGCGAGGGCGTATAGTGGGCATGCGGGAGGCCGGGTGGACGTACCGCCGAATTGCTCAACACGTGGGGCGTGAGGTCTCCACAGTACATCGATGTTGTCGCCAGTGGTCGGCGGAAGGTGCACGTGCCCGTCGACCTGGGACCGGACCGCAGCGACGCACGGATGCACGCCAAGACCGTAGGATCCTACGCAGTGCCGTAGGGGACCGCACCGCCACTTCCCAGCAAATTAGGGACACTGTTGCTCCTGGGGTATCGGCGAGGACCATTCGCAACCGTCTCCATGAAGCTGGGCTACGGTCCCGCACACCGTTAGGCCGTCTTCCGCTCACGCCCCAACATCGTGCAGCCCGCCTCCAGTGGTGTCGCGACAGGCGTGAATGGAGGGACGAATGGAGACGTGTCGTCTTCAGCGATGAGAGTCGCTTCTGCCTTGGTGCCAATGATGGTCGTATGCGTGTTTGGCGCCGTGCAGGTGAGCGCCACAATCAGGACTGCATACGACCGAGGCACACAGGGCCAACACCCGGCATCATGGTGTGGGGAGCGATCTCCTACACTGGCCGTACACCACTGGTGATCGTCGAGGGGACACTGAATAGTGCACGGTACATCCAAACCGTCATCGAACCCATCGTTCTACCATTCCTAGACCGGCAAGGGAACTTGCTGTTCCAACAGGACAATGCACGTCCGCATGTATCCCGTGCCACCCAACGTGCTCTAGAAGGTGTAAGTCAACTACCCTGGCCAGTAAGATCTCCGGATCTGTCCCCCATTGAGCATGTTTGGGACTGGATGAAGTGTCGTCTCACGCGGTCTGCACGTCCAACACGAACGCTGGTCCAACTAAGGCGCCAGGTGGAAATGGCATGGCAAGCCGTTCCACAGGACTACATCCAGCATCTCTACGATCGTCTCCATGGGAGAATAGCAGCCTGCATTGCTGCGAAAGGTGGATATACACTGCACTAGTGCCGACATTGTGCATGCTATGTTGCCTGTGTCTATGTGTCTGTGGTTCTGTCAGTGTGATCATGTGATGTATCTGACCCCAGGAATGTGTCAATAAAGTTTCCCCTTCCTGGGACAATGAATTCACGGTGTTCTTATTTATTTCAATTTCCAGGAGTGTATTTGAATATATAGTCAATTAATTTTGATCCAATAATGAGATTACTGTTCTCTGTGGCCGGGAAATAAAACAGTGTGCTATCGATTTTGTTGTACTGAGTTTCATCCAGGAGAGGAAGACTAGAAATACACACATAAGAAGAAAAACAAAAACAGTTTTGCATCATTCCGAGAGTTCCGGAACCTGTACAGAGAATTGGAATAGATATCAATATAATTTCCGCCCTTTTTATTGCTCATGAAAGCCACACATTGCATGTTGTGCCACCATACAGCGAGACCTTCAGAGATGGTTGTCCAGACTGCTTTACACACCGGTACCTGTAATACCTAGTAGCACGTCCTCTGGCATTGATGCATGCCTGTATTCGTCGTGGCATACTACCCACAAGTTCATTAAGGCACTGTTGGTCCACATTGTCTCACTCCTCAATGGCGATTCGGCGTAGATCCCTCAGGGTGGTTGGTGGGTCACGTCGTCCATAAACAGTTCTTTTCAATCTATCCCAGGCATGTTCGATAGGGTTCATGTCTGGAGAACATGTTGACCACTCAAGTCGAGCGATGTCGATATCCTGAAGGAAGTCATTCACAAGATGTGCACGATGGGGGCGCGAGCCGGCCGAAGTGGCCGTGCGGTTAAAGGCGCTGCAGTCTGGAACCGCAAGACCGCTACGGTCGCAGGTTCGAATCCTGCCTCGGGCATGGAATATTTGTGATGTCCTTAGGTTAGTTAGGTTTAACTAGTTCTAAGTTCTAGGGGACTAATGACCTCAGCAGTTGAGTCCCATAGTGCTCAGAGCCATTTGAACCATGGGGGCGCGAATTGTCGTCCAGGAAGACGAATGCCTCACCAGTATGCTGCCGATATGGTTGCACTATCGGAGGATGGCATTCACCTATCGTACAGCAGTTACGGCGCCTTCCATGAGTACCAGCGGCGTACGTCGGCCCCACATAATACCACCCCAAAACCTCCACCTTGCTGCACTTGCTGGACAGTGTGTCTGAGGCATTCACCCTGACCTGGTTGCCTCCAAACACGTTTCCGACGATTGTCTGGTTGAGGGTATATGCGACACTCATCGGTGAAGGGAACGTGGTGCCAATCCTGAGCGGTCCATTCGGCGTGTTGTTGGACCTATCTCTACCGTGCTGCATGGAGTCGTTGTTGCAAAGATGGACCTCGCCGTGGACGTCGGGAGTGAATTTGAGCTTCGTGCAGCCTATTGCGCACAGTTTGAGTCGTAAAACGACGTCCTGTGGCTGCAAGAAAAACATTATTCAACGTTGCTGTCAGGGTTCCTCCGAGCCATAATCCGTAGATAGCGGTCTTCGACTGCAGTAGTAGCCCTTGGGCGGCCTGGCGAGGCATGTCATCGACAGTTCCTGTCTCTGAGTATCTCCTCCATGTCCGAACAACATCACTTTGGTTCACTCCGAGACGCCTCGACACATCCCTTCTTGAGAGCCCTTCCTGGCACAAAGTAACAATGCGGACACGATCGAAGCGCGGTATAGACCAGCTAGGCATGACTGAACTACAGACAACACGAGCCGTGTACTAGAGATGGGCAAAACTGTTCTTTTCAGAGATTGGATCAGAACTGTTCACTCCCTGAAATGAATTAGCTCTTTTTCATATCTCACCACTCATTTACAAAAGAAAATAAATGAAAGGCACATTGCCCTTTAAACTTGGTTTATTCCAGTACTATACCTGTATTTTGATCTTATTTGATCCTATTTTGAAGTAACACAGATAATGAGTAAGAATTTTGTATTGTTTATTGAAATTTCCACGATATGACAAAGTTTTTGATTATTGATTTATTTTGCACTAGCGTGGTTTTTTGGGTGATCGGAAAATGTTGTAACTTGAGATTTACATTAACAATATATTTGGCTATAATGTATTAAAATTTCATTAACCTCATACAAATACATCGCAAGCCATATATTTTTCCTTTCGAAGACGCCTAAAATCGCAAAATCCGTACCAGAATAAGAAAAAAAAATATAAATTTGACTGTAAAACGAAAGTGCTGCATATAGCCTTACGCAGAATAAAACAAGGAAAATATTGGTGTATCACATTTTGCGATACGTTTATCGGTTCGCTCGTAATTAAAGCGTAAATTCGAGTGTCCATAATAAAAATCCTATAGTAAGAGGAGTCATCAGGAACCTAATCTAATCAGTTTAAACAAATAAAAATAAAATAAAAACAATTGATGTATACATAACATAATAATGTAATATACATAGCGGTATTACTACGAAGAACAATATCCAGTGGGGACGAACTCCGATGCAGAGGCGCTGAGTCGAGCAGGTCGAGCCGCGAGCTTTATTACTGCGTGAGCTGAGACCGCAGAGACCAGAGTGACACCAGAGTCGCTTTGCTCGACGCTCTGGCTAGAGTCGAGACGGTGGGGTGAGCGTTGAGCGGGCGAGCTCCGAGGGTGGGGGAAGCGGTGAACTCACCCGCTCGGAGCCAAATCGTCCGCTCCCTTGCGAGCAGGTTTTTGCAAGTAGTTCCTATGTTATCCGCTAGGTGGCTCTCTGTCCTGTTGCTCGCATCAACTGCCCAGAGGGCAGGACGTGCGACTGAAACGATCGCCGACAGAGTGCGATGCGAAGTTAAGCTGCGCCAGACACTGCACAGTGCACACGGCAGACGACGCACAGAGACGGCCCGGCATATGTGAAACACAAAATCCAATGGGGCACTGCACAATGCAGGCAGCCAAGGTAGAAGCAGGGCAGAGGCCGGCGCTGGCTGTGTTGTGTGGCGTTCACTGTGCTCTGACCAGCAGAGGCGCTGCTGATATGCTCCGTCTCTCTCTCTCTCTCTCTCTCTCTCTGCCGTGGGAAACGTTTGGAGCTACCGTTCTTTTTTTCTGAATCACTGATAGTTCACTCCTTTGAAAGATTGAACTCTATGAATTAGTTCAAGAGCGGATCCCCCATCTCTACCGTGTACCTCCTTGCTGGTGGAATGACAGCAACTTATTGACTGTCGGACCCCCCCCGGTCTAATAGGCGCTGAACATGCATAGTTGTTTACACTGTTGGGCGGTTTTAGTGACATCTCTGAACAATCAAGGGACTGTATCTGTGATACAATATCCACAGTCAACGTCTATCTTCAGGAGTTCTGGGAACTGGAGTGATGCAAAACTTTCTTTGAAGTGTGTATGATACAAATTCGAGGTAAGGAACTCTTATTTTAGCACATGTGAAGAAAAAGACGTAACGATTCTATAACATATTTTCGAGCGTGAAGAAAGTGGACCGGCGAAATCTATGCATGTTACAGCAAACGGCTTGGTTAATTGAATACTATCAGTAGGTACAGGAGCTTTTATCTCGCATCCGCATACAGTTCTGGCACTTTTGCAAGGGAAACTTTAGTGTGACCTTTTTAACTGTTTTTCTTCCCACTAAATTCCAAAACGTATGCAGTGCAGACAGTACTTTGACAATTCCTATATAGTGTATATGTATGTGCATCTGCCGAATGAGCAGTTTCGCCGGCCGCAGTGGCCGAGCGGTTCTAGGCACTGCAGTCCGGAACCGCGCGACTGCTACGGTCGCAGGTTCGAATCCTGCTTCGGGCATGGATGTGTGTGATATCCTTAGTTAGGTTTAAGTAGTTCTGAGTTCTAGGGGACTGATGACCTCAAATGTTAAGTCCCATAGTGCTCAGAGCTATTTGAATCATTTGAGCAGTTTCGTGAATGGAGCTATCCCAAGCGAAGTCGCCATCTATGTCGTGTAAGTCCATCCCGAAGGAACTAGGTTTAATGTACAATTTTTGATTTCGTTGGAATGTCAATAGTATTCCGACGAGAGCTAGGAAGCTTTCCTGCTGGGCAATCTGTATCCGACATCGTCCTGCCAATTGCAATTTATGGGAGTGAATTTGTCATTAACCTATCTGAACATCACACATTATAGATGAAACGCAGAATCCATACTATTGTGTGAAATATTTTACAGTACGGACTATATTTTGACGCGTCAGTGGGACACTCCCACGTCTCAGTAGTCAAAGCTTGCTGGTATATCTTTTGCGTTTGTGGTAGAGTATCGTCAGAGATTTCTTGTTCAGGCCAAAGTCAGGTGGTTTAGTTCTTCGTATATATCTACATGACTTCTCCGCAGTTCACAGTTAAGTGCTTTGCAGAGGTTTCACCAAGCAAGTTTCAGCTCCACTCTCGAACAGCGTGTGGGTAAAACGAATACTTCAGTCTTTCGGTGTGAGCTCTGGTTTCTCTCATTTTATTACGATCATAATTTATCCATATGCAGATGAGCGTCAACAGAATATTTCCGCATTAGTCAGCCAGGAAAGCCCAACCACCGTTACATGGAAGACTGTTTTCCAGTGATGTACCACGTGATACCAAATCTGCTGAATGAGTTGTGGTGGGGCAATGTGATGGGGTCAGTCACTCTTGAATTTCTTATACTCGGCTACAAACAAACGTATTCCAGTGATCTGGTTCGCTTCGTATCTAGTCCAATATCACCATGGAATCACCATGCAATATTGCGTTTGCCATGACCAAATCCAGAAGACTGGCAGAAATACCTCAGAAGTCACGAACCCAGTAAGGCAACTAATAACTGAAACCACGGAAGCGTCACCCTTTTGATAGTGGATACCTTGTTTTTACTGGCGAACAGACATAAAATGTGTTTTTAGCCTCAGTGGTTCTAATATACAGCACAGCTCCGTGTGGTCTTTTTGAGGTATTACTAAATACATGAAGTTGTGAAGCTCCTAGCATTTGACTGTGTAGTCGTATCCATCTCGGTATTTTGAAGGTCTGCGGGTGAGCGAGTTGTGAAGAACAAATTTTCCATCTGGAGACCAAGTCTGGAGGCAGAATTTCTTCCCACTGTATGCCTCGACACCACGTATCCTGAAAAACAATCCATCCTGCTATAGATATTGGTCAAAAGATGCCAAGAGAATAGTAGAGCCTCGCTGGCATGAGCGGTAGTAATTGGCGTTTTGTAGCAGGTTCATTTTGTGGTTTATTAGCAATGAGACAGTGATCAAAGAAAAGTGAGTGATTCCGGACCACAGTCGAAGACATCTTTGAATGCCTGTGCTTTTGTATCCCATACACCCCTAGATATACTAGAAGTCGTAGCCCATTTTGGCATTAGAACTTTTAATTGTTACAAGAGACCTATCAGCTGATACAATATGGATATCAATTCACTGTTGTCCACGCAACTGGGGGTAAAGTGGTCCATGAAAATACTTTGATCAATAAGCTTTGCTTGATTAGGATATGTGCCCCTACGTCTCTTGTATCCAATTCACGTAAGGTTGCAGAAACGAGAAATGGGCTGCATGTGAAGCCAAATGATAAACTTGTAAACCTTTAAATGATGAATTCACTAATAACTTGCGAAATTGCATCTTCTGTCTTCTCGACGAAAAAACAGAAGAATCTCGTTAAATCTCTGTCCTTTCCGTGCGACAACAGTCGTAAAAATGCTTGAGTGCCATCTCCAACATTTGTTTTCTGGAACATCCTGAAGCGAAATAATGTAGATAGTATTTCAGGCAACAGATTGCGTACTGAGTATAAAGTGTCACCAAGTGACGGTACATCGTTTTCCTGCGATTAATCATAAAAACAATTCTCCACTCTGTAATTCATATTCTTTCTTCACTGTGTGATGAGAAAGGTAGAAGAGAGCATTTGCAGTTCCCATTGTTGTGATGATTTTGGCTAGTTCATTCTGAACGTAAAGCGATATTTGAGAGTGACACATATCATGAAACTGAGAGTTGTTAGAAAAATTGCTTTGTAACGATATGAAATGCTTCTTTGCGTTGCAAAATTTCGAAGATAGGATCATACCTTTCTTTCCTAGGAATACTACTACTCTTCATCCATCCTTCATCTGGAACGTATCATGGAATTCTTGCAAAATGGAGATATGTTTTGGTCAGATCGATCGGTCTTGTTGATATCTTATTCCCATCAGTTCTATGTCCCAGAACTGGCGCATATACGTGACTAACAACACAGACTCTTCGTTGAGACGTGCGTGGTTCACTGCAACATGCCTGACAATAGCACCAGACCTGTCCACTCAAAATCCATCCAAATCTCGAAGGAAAGAGAACTGCAGAATCAGTACAGCGTATTGGTGTGTCGTCCTTTATTATTTTTCAGTGTTTATTTTCAGCTATAAGAATCTCAGTATGGTACTGATTGTCGTCATCCTTGGTATCAGCAAGGTGTAGGATCTGGATGGTAATATCTTGCGGGACAACTGGAAGTGATAGATATGTGTTCCAGCTTTCAGAAGCGGAGAATGCCAGCGTGTTATTTCTGCAATCTCCTGTCAGCATGAAGTGAACAACTCTGCAGTCTGTGCACGTGGAATGTGGTGACGCAAATCCCTGTAACAGCTAATGGCTGATGGGTGAGGACTCGTAATTCCAAGCTGTTAACTAGCTGCCGGCCGCGGTGGTCTAGCGGTTCTAGGCGCTCAGTCCGGAACCGCGCGACTGCTACGGTCGCAGGTTCGAATCCTGCCTCGGGCATGGATGTGTGTGATGTCCTTAGGTTAGTTAGGTTTAAGTAGTTCTAAGTTCTAGGGGACTAATGACTACAGATGTTTAGTCCCATAGTGCTCAGAGCCATTTTTGTTAACTAGCTCTGTGCTGATGAATCTGCATTGGCTTCCAGCGTCCAGTAAACAGTGCATACGTTTCTTCAGGTCCGTCGGACCTGTGGTGTAAATGGAAGCAACTTAAAAATACGTGAAGTGAGGCAGTTGAACACCTGTCCTTCCCACTGAGACTCGCTCTTCTTCATGGCAGACAGACACTTAGTGAGACTTCTTGAATCTAGAACATGTACCTTATTTTCCTTAATATTGTTCCCCCTTTTACATACAAAAAAAAAAAAAAAACGAGGACGTGAGGCTTTCAACTTATCGATCGTATGTCTGATGCTCCATATCTTCTTACGATCTTTTGCCTGATGACGACATGAGTCACAAAACATGCAATATTTAGATTGTTTCCTTTTCCTCTTTCTGCCAGCCTTCTTTCCTCTCTACTTCCAAAAGAACAGACAGCCATTAAGAATCAAGACACGGAGGAATTATTGACATTCAGTTGCAAGTGGGTATTGATTTACATCAACGAGGAAAGATGAGAATTTGTGCTGGACTGGGATTCGAACCCAGTTCTCCTGCTAACTAGGCTGATGCACTGACCACTACGCCCTCCAGACACAGTGGTCATCCAACCTGCACAGACTACTCTAGCACATATCCCATCATAAGTCGAAGGTGTATCACAACAGTCCTCGTCGTCTTCAAGAACTGCAGCAAAACATTTCGGATGAGAGTGCAGCAATTCGAGCAGTCCAGCTTTGGTCTGCCTTCAGCAGATTGCTGACCAGGCCCAAAAGTGCCAAGAGATGAATTTGTGGCCACTTTCAACATCTGCTATAGTAATGTCAGTACTGTATTTCCTTTCCTCTGCTGTGTTTCTTTGTTCCCTGGAACTCTGTTCTCCGGGCCAGTTTTATTCGCCCCAACCTGAATATGTGATGTCTGTTCTTTCGGACATGTCCAAAAGAACAGACACCATTTTGATCCAGCAGCAATTATGAATCAAGATACAAAGGAATTAATGGCATCGAGCAGGTGTTGAAAGATGTGAAAATTACACATTAATTTAATAAGTCACAGCTGCAAAAAAATTATGCGAATTCTTTACAGACGAATGGAAAAACTGGTAGAAAGCGATCTCGGGGAAGATCAGTTTGGATTCCGTAGGAGCGTTGGAACACATGAGGCAATACTGACCTTACGACTTATCTTAGAAGAAAGATTAAGGAAAGGCAAACCTACGTTTCTAGCATTTGTAGACTTAGAGAAAGCTTTTGACAACGTTAACTGGAATACTCTCTTTCAAATTCTGAAGGTGGCAGGGGTAAAATACAGGGAGCGAAAGGCTATTTACAATTTGTACAGAAACCAAGTGGCAGTTATAAGAGTCGAGGGGCATGAAAGGGAAGCAGTGGTTGGGAAGGGAGTAAGACAGGGCTGTAGCCTCTCCCCGATGTTATTCAATCTGTATATTGAGCAAGCAGTAAAGGAAACAAAGAAAAATTCGGAGTAGGTATTAAAATCATTGGAGAAGAAATAAAAACTTTGAGGTTCGCCGATAACATTGTAATTCTGTCAGAGACAGCAAAGGACTTGGGAGAGCAGTTGAATGGAATGGACAGTGTCTTGAAAGGAGGATAAAGATGAACATCAACAAAAATAAAACGAGGATAATGGAATGTAGTCGAATTAAGTCGGGTGATGCTGAGGGAATCAGATTAGGAAATGAGACACTTAAAGTAGTAAAGGAGTTTTGCTATTTGGGGAGCAAAATAACTGATGATGGTCGATGTAGAGAGGATATAAAATGTAGACTGGCAATGGAAAGGAAAGCGTTTTTGAAGAAGAGAAATTTGTTAACATCGAGTATCGATTTAAGTGTCAGGAAGTCGTTTCTAAAAGTATTTGTATGGAGTGTAGCCATGTATGGAAGTGAAATATGGACGATAAATAGTTTGGACAAGAAGAGAATAGAAGCTTTCGAAATGTGGTGCAACAGAAGAATGCTGATGATTAGATGGGTAGATCACGTAACTAATGAGGAGGTATGGAATAAAATTAGGGAGAAGAGGAGTTTGTGGCACAACTTGACAAGAAGAAGGGACCGGTTGGTAGGACATGTTCTGAGGCATCAGGGGATCACAAATTTAGCATTGGAGGGCAGCGTGGAGGGTAAAAATCGTAGAGGGAGACCAAGAGATGAATACACTAAGCAGATTCAGAAGGATGCAGGTTGCAGTAAATACTGGAGGATGAAGAATCTTGCACATGATAGAGTAGCATGGAGAGCTGCATCAAACCAGTATCAGGACTGAAGACCACAACACCAGCTGTTAGGGGGCGTTGATTCTCTTCTTTTGTTGCACTCTCATGCAGTGTGGCAGCTGTGGGCTAGTTTGAAATATTACTACCTCTTATTTTGTGGGTGACTATGGCTCCCCTCACTTCACCATTTAAAAATTTCATTACTTTCATTACGTCGTTTTCAGTGACTTTTTCTCTTCTAGAGTAAATAATTCAGCATTGAACTACGTCTTCAGGAAAAACATACAGAATTATACGTGCCAGCGTACACGGCCATAATAGTCCACTTCTTCCTCTAGGGCATATAAGACTTGTATACGTTTGACAGATTCAATATATGAAGCATTCAGAATGACTATTGAGGCATGTGACATCGTTCTCAAAGCTTCAGGATATCGAGATGAGTCTGAATTATATGGTTATTGTCTCTGTAGCGAGAAACTAAGATTCTTTTTAAGCCCTTATACGAATCAGCAGTGAGTGTAGTGCCTTCAACCAGGTTCTTTGGGCTCGCATGCGGGAGGACGACGGTTCAGTCCCGCGTCCGGTTATCCTGATTTAGCTTTTCCGTGATTTCCCTAAAACGCTTCAGGCAAATGCCTGGATAATTCCTTTTAAAGGGCACGGCCGACTTCCTTCTCCATCCTTCCCCATCCTTCCCTAATCCGATGAGACCGATGACCTCATTGTCTGGTCTCCTCCCCCAAAACAGCCCAACCCAACCCAGGTTCTTTGGCTCATCCAGATCTTCCAAGTAATCTCGGAGGAAGAGGTGCTTGTCTATAGCACAGACTGAAGGATTTCAATCTGTAGAGGACTGAAACTGCTCCGAGAGTCGAGACCACTTCTCTGTTTCACTTGAGAATACCTCTAATTTGATGGCTCGAAGTTTGAAGGTATCTGTCACAAGTGCAGGAGCTGCTGCCAAAATTGAAGCTGTTGTACACGTCAGATTTTCAACCGATGAGGACAAATTATCTGCAGTCCTTCTTGCTGCCTTCAAAATTACCTGATTGGCGATGTAGACATAATCTTCGCACTTCGTGACGTCAGCGTCACAGTCCGTGTTGGAAAGCAGGTCCTGAACTGCATCATCAAGCTCTCTCAAACGAACTAACGTCTCTTACATCCTAGTTCGAAAGTAAGTAACTTATTAACTGCATCTTTGCTTGTGCCTCAATTTCCGAACTGAATTGTGGTTCTAGTGTTTTAGTTCTTCGTTTCCCTTTCAAATTGCGCAGGCGTAATTTTGTAACCGTCTCAGTCATGGTATCTTGGACTGCCGTTGCACGTGAACATTCGAAGACTGTGGTATAAATTACTGTCAATAGATGGCGCTCTCACAGATAATTGCTACTTGGGAACAAAGACTGTAGTAATATAAACAAACAACAGAAGGCGCTGCTTGCTGTTCAACAAATGGTTCAAATGGCTCTGAGCACTATGGGACTCAACATCATAGGTCATAAGTCCCCTAGAACTTAGAACTACTTAAACCTAACCAACCTAAGGACATCACACACACCCATGCCCGAGGCAGGATTCGAACCTGCGACCGTAGCAGTCCCGCGGTTCCGGACTGCAGCGCCAGAACCGCACGGCCACCGCGGCCGGCTTGCTGTTCAACATTTTATAATCTTAAAGCGTCAATACTTCCAGTATCGATATACCACTATAACAACAACAGCACAGTCTAATATATACAGTCGCGACACTCTCGCTGATTTTTTTTTATACACAGCGACAACAGCGCCCCAAGCGGTGGAGAAGCTATGCTGCTGAATATGGTATTCCATAAATGTAAACAGTATCATTTATATTAATTTTAAAGATGGTTTTTACGAAAGGCAGCGTATGTAGCGCAATCAATTGCAGTAATAATAGGAAGAAGACACCACATTTGTCGTTCTTCAGGTTTCCTAAGGACCCTGAGAGGTATGAAACATCACATTAGAGCGCTCTTTATTTACGATTTTTTCTAAACTGTATTGAATTACTGAATATTTTTCTTTTTTAGGAGCAAGAAATGGTTAATAAATGGTAGAAGACAGGACCTGCTGCAAAAAGATGTCCTTTATTTGCACAGTAACGTGAAGTTTTGTGCGTTACATTTCGAGTGAAACCAGTTCATGAGCGCGGAAAAGAAGACATTGGTATGGAATGCAGTTCCTACGTTATTTGACGTGCCGAATAAGCCACTACTAGTGACGATGAAGAGAAAATTGCCATACAAACGTGAAAGTGTTACTGCAAAAACAATAAAACTGTCTCCTGACACAGAAAACAGCTACAACAAGTGTTACTACACGAGAGACACATATAAAATCACTGACAACGGAATCTGCAACACAGACGTCTTTTGAAGACGAAATGCTTAGATTACGTGAAATTATTCGCGTGTTGGAAAATCGTGTGAAATGTAAAAAAGTGCAAACCATTAGACTTCGTACAAAATTACTACGTGACAAAGAAAGTGCCCATCGTAAGAATAAACTGCAACCACAACGTCACAGGACACAAGTACAAAAGGACAAGCTCATTTTAAAAAGTATTGGTTCCAAGTACTTGAAAAAAGATGCTCTCGATTTATTGATAAGCCAAATCAGTATACCATTGAATGGAAAACGTGGTGCGAGATGTAAAGATGAAACTAAATTATTTGCACTTAATTTGTTGTATTATAGTACTCAGGCATATGTTTTTTTTATCACACTGTTTTAGCCTTCCACCAGTACGTACCTTACAAAGTTATGTGGAGGATATACAATTAAATTGTGGGATAAATAATAACATATTTCATCTTTTAAAGCAGAAAGTGCATCAGTTACCAGAAACTGATTTAATTGTTAATTTGTCTATGGATGAGATGTCACTAATGGAAAATTTGATATATGACAGATCTAGGGATCGTGTTATTGGATTTATAGACATGGGTTTCATACGGACATCTGTGGTTGCCAATACTGCATTAGTTATAATGATTAACGGCATCTTCTCAAATTTTAAACAGCCATTAGTATATTATTTCTCCAAAGGACCAGTAGGTGCCACCCATCTGACGCGCATGTTTTTTGAAGTTGTCAAAGAACTCACAGAGATTGGTTTGGTTGTAAAAACATGTGTGACTGACCAAGGCTCGAATTTTGTGGCGTGGAGGCACAGACTGGGTATCACACCAGTTAATCCATGCTTAGTACACGAATGGAGAAGATCTACTTTTTTATGTAGGACAGTTCTTGTAGATGGCAGCCAAGACTTAGACGCAAATGACAAAGTTCATTGTCATTTTAAAAGTTATGAAGGCAACTTTGGAAGCCTATTTTTTTGTACAGAAAATGTCAAAGAATTTTTAACTCATTGTGAGACTAAGATGACTTCTGCTTTCGATGAAAATGCTCACATAAGTATTGTGGTGCTTTCCTTGTGGACATGTTGATGGACATCCCCAATTTTCCACCTGGGTGCTGTGCTGAAACCAAGCTGCTGTTTGTGAAAGTGAGGCTCTTTTACATTATTAAATTGAGGAATCAAGACTTAGTTTGTAGGAGCAAGAGAAGAAATAAAAAAGTGATGAAGCTGGCTCATCTGGGTTGCTAAAGTGTTACAACTGACTCATTTAATTTTATTTTCGTTAAAGGTATCAATGGGATACAATAAAGTTTTAAAACAGTCATGCTTTTTATTGAGATAACCTGATACCACGAAGAATAAGATGGAAATTGTATTTTTGGAAGTAGGCTTCCTGCAAAGCAAAACGTAATGAAAAGTGATGTGTTGGTCCATTTTTACACAAGGAAGATCATTTATATAATTCATATGTGGAATATACAGTGTGTATTCTCTTGCTATCAGTGGAATAAGTGCGATTGTATGTTACTTCTTAATTATTTCTTCAAGAATATGTTGCAGATTATGTCACTTCATTCAATAGTTCGTGCTCTGTTTACTTATATTTCACGATCACTTATGTCTCTCGCTGTTCTCCTAACACTTGTGACACAAAAATATACTAACTATTTTGTAAATTACGTACAAAACGAATTAAAAACAAACATTATTTTTACGTCGCATCTGCCATCAGAGGAAGGCGAGCTTTCTGGCCGCTAGGGGCACTAGTGTCACCTGAACTGTCAAATGGTAACAACTTTCACAGCAGTAAGTGTCGCGACTGTATATATTAGACTGTGACAACAGTGCGTGCTCTGCCGGGTCCGGATCTGGGGGGAGGGGGGCGGCAAACCGGACTAGCTGCCCCGGGCAGTTTCAGGGGGGAGCCAGATTCATATTCTTGAAGAAAAGAACCTTGTTTCACAAAGTGCCTAGCGTCCAGCGCACGTTAGCCTATCGATTGCTCATATGATTTTGAAACGCATCCCTATTGGTTTTGGAACATTTTTGAACACATTGTAAGTTGATTTCTGAACGAATCAGAAGTTGATTTTTGAATGCGCGCATACTGTACGTGATGTCTCTGCCAGGAGAATCTCCGTCGCATCTAGAAATAAAAACTTTTTCTCAGACAAAAGAGGACGGGGCTATACGAGCTGAGCTGAATAAAGCCGATCGGGTGAGTGCCAGTCGCTGTTTGTTTATGTGGTTGGGTGTGCGAATGACAGGCGTGGTTGTAATTATCAGCGAAATCCACAGATTCAGACTATCAGAGTGGAAATAAACGACTGACAGGAATAGCAGGTAAAAAAGATTACATATTATCTTCTCGGTATATCCAAGAAAATGAAATTTTGACAGAAAATTTTTGCCAGATCGCTACACTACTAAAGGCCAGTTGTACAGTTTTTGGCTAGCAGCCGTCTAATTCCACGCACGGAACAGCGCGGGAAACGCGTTGTACGAACACGTAATAACACCCAACGGAGAATAAACGCGGGATAACTAAACCGGTGGTTCTGGCAGGTTTAGTGAAGTTAACCGGAGAATAAGTTTTGACAGTGGCAGGAATAATTACAGAATTAGTGACGACAAGGTTGTTTGGTAAAACGAGGAAGGAGAAGAAACGAAGACATCGCACAAATTATATGGAAGACTATTATGATTCCAAATTTAGGTAAAAATTTCGTATTACTACTACTTTTCGATCTCATACTTGAGAAACTGGAGAACATGAATGTAATGTAAAACTCTTGCCTAACATAAAACTTTTTGGTTGTAGTATGCCTAATAGGCATTTGATGTTAGTGCTTCGTGAATTATATTCTGTCGTATTATTTACGTAAACGAGGTAGATAAAAATGACCATTTGCGTCAAAACAGTCTCGCTAACTTGGCATGTGTTACAATTGCTGCTATTTTAGAAGGGTCTGTTTCGTTTTATCTAGCAGACAGTCACAATTTAGACGTAATCAAATCGAGAAACCACACCAGTCTTGGGTACTATTCGCATTAACAGCTTTTTCAGTATTAGAAAACGACATTTTGATTTTTCACGTAGCAAAACGATTGAAGATCTTTGATGAGGTAATAGATTCTTTCGCAGAAAGGAAAGCGCGCCGTGTAAAGCTGTAGCAAGATTAGAGAGAGAGAAAAAAAAAGCTGGGACCTAAAGATTGAAGAAATGTGTACTGTCTTGCTTGTCTCTTGTCTTGATTTTATGTTTCCTATATTTAATTTTATGTAACACAAAGGAGAAAGTTATTACCTTATAGGCAATAAAGAGTGCAAATTTTCTGGAGAGTTCTTATTCTTCCGGTCACAAATAATCCGACTCAGTATTAATTGCGAGGTTTTTTTTTTAAGGATTAGGATGTCAAACCGGCCGATTGGGACCAGGAGAGTCACCACAGATCATTTTAATTTCCATTGTCCTGAATATAGGCTTGGTGGCCTCCATTGCAAAATATATACGTTTGAATTCCACAGAGCGACATACAGCGACGTGCAACAGAAAAAATGCTGTATGAAGAGGTTTGGTACTGCACTTCGGCACACTTAAGGCCAAATAACATGTCTTACATATCCTCGAATTTATATGTTTTATATATGAAACTCTTCAGAAAGACGTGCGCTAAAACATGAACATATTTTTGAAAAATCGACTTCTTTTTAACACTTTTGACGTCTCAAACACTCGTGGTTGAGGAGGGGGGGGGGGGTGGAGGAGAGGGCCACTTTCAAGTTTTTGCCCTGGTTCGGGAATATTTTGGATCTGTGGCTGTGCTCTGTTTGTGTATGAACTTCACAGTACTTACAGAGTTTATTTAGTGTGCATTTGCCAGAACAGAAAAGCGTACTGCTTAATTGTTGCAACGGGGTTATGTGACTGCAGACTGCATTGCTATATGCTGTCTCCGCTCTTACCTCGATTCGAGGATGTGAAACAATTGGACACTGTGTCTCTTCCTGCTGCTGTACTTCCACTGCACCATGTTGGAGCTTCCCGAGTTACAGCACCACTTTATACTTCTTGTATTAATTAACAAGACACCACGTCTAGTTTCTTTATTCTTACGTGTACAGTCGAAGATACTACATTACAGGGATGAATATCAAACACAGTATTTATTTACAATTCTCAAAAACATGTAGGCCCTTTCAAGGCCTGGTGACTTTGATGGCGACTGAACCAATGCGATCGAAATTTGAGTCTTGCACTTGCTCGTATCGATGCGTTGCGAGTGCGGCCAGAGACCCTATTACTTTGTCGCAGGGTGACGTATTTCGCGGTGTCCCGATAGGAGGCGGCAAAGAAAATTTAGCAGCGGGTGCACCGGCATGAGGTCTGTCTTTCTCGGTACGCTGGCTGGTGTTGAAGGGTCTTCAGGGCAGAAGCGGTGTGCTACACGCTGGACGGATCGCACCAAGTGTATATACCCAATGAAGAGGGATGGACTCTGGGGTACGCTGATGCAGTGTCACGTTTAGCCGTAATCATCCCCCTGTGTGGAGCATCGCAGTCGACCGAGGGTTACCGCCGACTAGACCTTAAACTCTTGGCTGCAAGTTCCTGGTGCATATTTCTGTGATGATTGACTGGAATTTTATCTGCGCAACTGGATTATGTTGAATATGGTGAGTCTTAATTTATTAAAATTGAACCAATGGTTTTGATTCGTTGAAGACCCATTCTATTTTAATGCCCCAGGTCGCACTTTGGCGGACTAAAACAAGAATAACCATGTTAGAAGCCGTTAACGCATTATATATAGGGTTTTTCATATGCTGAGGGTAACTTTTATTTGGTTAATTCTCCAGAAGCTCATTAGTTTTAAGGCCACGTGCCATGTGCTGCCTTTGGTATCACATGAACCTCTCTTTGTATATTAGCCTCAAATTATTTTCGGCATGTATTTCATTTTCATGGTCTGTTTATTGGATGTATTCTTTTTCATTTACAGTTATGTTGTTCTGCAAAGAAGCGACAGAAGAAACAGTTAAAGTAATTACCTTCTTCCTTAAATGAACTGTTAAATTTCGTCTCTGGATGTTTGTGTTTAGGTAAACCTTCATGTTATTGTATAAATACGTTCTAATCGTAAAAAAAAACTTCCTTTCAATTCCCCTCCGCAGGAAGCATAACTGTCTTTTGGTAAAGGAGGTAGAACACAGTCCATTCATATTTCTGCAAACACGATTACAAACCAAACCAAAGGATGATTATTTCAGAATCTTCATAGGAACTCCTTAGGATGCTCCGCAGTACCCTTACAAACATCACAGTGAACGTTTAAAAGGTAATGCTGACCCTAAAATAATAAAATCTGCTTACGAAATAATGTAATTACAGATTAGACGAAACTCGCTGTGAATGGCGAGTCATGTGCTGTGACATATTTCAAAACATAAGCTGGATAAAACAGCCAAGAAAATTTATGTTTACGAGATGCATGTGAAGGCAGATGTATAATATTTCTATGCATGATTGATTTATTACAAACGAAACAATGACTATTAAAACACTCAACATTTAAGCTGCGACTTCTGAAAACAGCATCACATTATTTGGATGAATTATTGTTGCTGAATGTACTTACTGTGACATACATTTACTGATTGGAATCATTTCTCACAACAGCTGCATAAAAATTGAATTTTTCTGTTTGTATTTACTTGGTTTTGCTAGTGATGAGCATCGGGGTTCATGCTGGGTCTTCAGAGCACTCGCCCACACAGTCAACAAGTAAGTTTATAGTATATTAGCGGTGACCAATTATATATTCGTGAATAAAGGAATTTTTATGTTATAATGTTTGATTAAAATTAGAATAATATGTAAACTGGCGCCTACGGCAATATAAGTTAGGACAGTGATGGGCACCTAGACAACAACAGTGACAATTCTGATTGGTCTGTCTCTTATGTAGTTGAATTTGATCTAAAGAGTGAAGCATATCGAGTTTGCAATTTATCTCATATGTGATCCAAAATGAAAAACCTAAAAATAACTATGCAGAGCATTTCAGGGGAAATAGTAAATATTTTGGGAGGAGATAGTAGAGACTAATTCGAATAAAACATTCCTTATAACATGTGTCCATTTGTTATTCGATACAAAGATGCAACTGTTAAAATACAGGCAAATACATACAGAAGTTATAAGCCAAGGCTAATGATTAAGTCAAGCTCCACCTCCAGTTTCAATGCACTTTCGAATTCGCCTGACTATACTGTGTGTGACTCTTGTGAGGTCGTCTTGCCATTCTTTTATGAGGGCAGCACTATTCACCACTCGGACAATCAGTTCGTCTGTTATGATTTTCTTTTCTTTGTAGACTACATCTTTCAACCATCCACACTGTCAAAAATCTGATAGGATGAGGTCCGGAGACCTTTGTGTCCCAGAAACGTGATCCTTTCTGCCGATCCAGGTTCCGGGGAATGTTAAAATTATATGATGTGTCATCTGACGACTAGAATATACAAGTGTATCGTCATGCTGGAAGGATATACCCATCCTTGTAGGCAAAGGAACCTCTCCTAAAAATTTTGGTGGTTCGTTTTCAACGAAATGTAGATAGTGGGGCCCTGTAAGACGGTGCGCTAAAACTCCAGACCAAATCAGCTAATTGTCTGCCATACCACACCACAAAAAATGGTTCAAATGGCTCTGAGCACTATGGGACTTAACATCTATGGTCATCAGTCCCCTAGAACTTAGAACTACTTATACCTAACTAACCTAAGGACAGCACACAACACCCAGTCATCACGAGGCAGAGAAAATCTCTGACCCCGCCGGGAATCGAACCCGGGAACCCGGGCATGGGAAGCGAGAACGCTACCGCACGACCACGAGCTGCACCATATCACAGATTTACGCACAAGCTTTCTTGAAAATGTGTTTTCACAAAGGCATGTTGGTTTTCTTCGGATCACTAGTATGAGTTACGAGAGTTATTGATACCACCATGTGTAAACAGTCATCAGTGAACTGTATTAATGCAATTATTCGACGTTTTTCAATTATCCAACGACAAAATTCAATCATCTATCGTTACCTCTTTTTTCGAAGGTATGAAATCCGCTGTAAATGATTAGGATAGAGGCATACGTAATGTCCGCCATATTCTTGTACATGGAACTCTGATATGTTTAAATGTTGTTCATGTACTTGTTGAACTACCACGTTCTGTCAATTAGACAATTTATTCTCCAGCCACACACCTTTCATTTGCACATTCAGGGGAGATATGACTTCTGCACACTTCATCAGTCCCACGCAGCTTACTGAAAACACAAGTAAATCCCCTTGAATCTGGTACTCTGCGGTTAAGAAAACGTCTGCCTTATTCCCTACAAGCAGCAGCAGCGTTTACATTACAAAACCCATACTCAGCAGTTGTAAATACATGCAGCATGCTTAAACGATACGGCAGAAGTGGCCACCAAATTATAATCGCAATTAGAGATTAAAAAATGAATTACATCAACTCAAGCACTGCTTTACAACTTGAACTTGTATATAGAAATGCAATTGAAAAATAAACCCATAGCCATTAGAGTGCAATATGTGAAACAAAAACTTGTCTCTGTAACCAGCTGTATCTCTACAGAAAATAAAAACTGGGCACCTGTTATACGGAATGTTTTATTCGAATCAGTCTATACCACCACATCCTAAATTATTTCCTGTTCCTCTTGAAACACTCTGTACTATTTAAGAATACTGCTACAGTTAAATACTGGTCCTTTCTTAGCATTTTAGTTACTGAAGATTAAGCATTTAGCAATTTGATAATATCCGGTGTAACTCTGAGCTCTAATGGACAGTTGTTGAAGCATGAGATGTTAAATTGCTACACTCACCAAATGGCGTAAGTTTCATGACAAACAAAAATAATGAGTGTAGCCGAATTGTTAGTGATAGCTTTGTATTTTGAAGTGATAGCAATAAGGTGAGCCGTGGAACCTAGAAGTAGCTCTGTCAATCAGTAAAAGGAGTTGCAAGAACATAAAATGAACCATTATATGCCAAAATTAATAGCCCATTGTCATAATTTTGTTTCAAAACACAAGGAAGACAATATGAAGAAACTGAGATGTAATAAGTGGTATGAAAAGAGATTAGTTGGTGTAAGAACAAACAGATAACCTATGTTTTGTGCTTAAAATATAAATATGATAATGAAATATTAGATGAATCGTGGTAGAGTTATCAAAGTGGGAAAGAGAAAAAGAATGGAGAAGTAAAATAAATTGTAGTATACCAGAGAAAGAGATGGGGGAAAAAGCTGATGGGGTAGAAGAAAAATAAAGAACAGTTTAAAAGTGTGAGAGTGGTTTGATAAGAAACTTACAAAATAATTTGTGGTTTAGGGTGATAGGTTATAAGTTTGACTTGATTTATGTAAGACTGATGAAAATGAAGATAAAACCAATGGTGTTCACGTAGGTGACGACAATTACAACCTTATATTAATGTAACTGATATGTTTACTATGCTAGTGGAGTACATAACTGTATGAATGTGCCATAACATAAGACCTAGAGAGGCTAGTAAAATAACTGATAGGGAAAAATATCAAAATGAAATAAAAAATTCACATGATGACTGCTGTACCGTTCACGAGAACCCAGACAGAAACGTATGTATCAAGAATACCGTATGACAACCTCTGACAGAAAATTAAGTCACAAGAAAGGGGATGCCTGCAGGTTGAGATTATACTCTGAAGTGTGTTGTTACAAGCAAAATTGTCGGTAACGGTCATAGGCAAATGTAAGAATAGGATTTAACGTCCCATTGATGAGGAGGTCAGTGGAGTGTATGCTCATAGATTAAGGTGTTTCTCTGGTGTGTAAACAGATAAAGAATCTCCTCAAGCTCGGTACGCTTTAGTTTCCATCGCTTCCCAAAAAAAAAAAAAAAAAAAAAAAAAAAAAAATCCTGCAAGTAACGTATGCACAAGCCTTACCTTTACTTGATCAGATGGGGCTTGAAATGTGTGAATGGTAACAACTTGTTGAAATCTGTTCAAGCTCACTAAAACAAATGCATTTTCCAAGCGACAACTGGCGCTTTCCAGGGTTGTCACGTCATGAATGAAGAAGCGATCTAGTGAGAGTGGTTGTTTGTACACAATGTAGCGCACTGCAGGTTCATTGGAGGGTGACCCACGGCTGCATGAACTTGCCCAGTTCTCAGAAATGGATGATTTCTGAAAGAAACGGAAATAGAAGCTTTGTTTTACTGATACAAGAAGATTTTACATTTCTCTCTTTTACATTTTCTAAGCTTTTGCTATCAAGCATTCACCATTCAAGCGTGACTTTGTTAAACCATTTCCATGCCAGAAGGCTTTTATTATCGTTTATCAAGCAGAATATTCCAGTTTGGTTTACAATAAATCTGAGAATCGATGTGCGAAATTTTTCGAAATTACTTTGGAATCGATTGGACTGAGCACATAAACTACTATGTATATTAATACAAATTTTAAACGGTTATTTGTTTTGATTTCTATTTCTTTTATTTCCCTAGTTCCTTTCAAGTTTTTTTTTAAATATTTAATTACAAATACGTGCGTCGTTCATAACGTGTAAAAGAATAAAATGGCACTACATAGTAGCAGTTTCCAGGACTAAAATGACTAATACGAAATTTTACCAACAACAATGAGAATGACTTTTTAGACGATGGCTGTTGTTGCACTGTTAAATGAATAAATAAAATTAAAATAATTATTTGATGGTTAGCATCATCTGACAGTTAGGATGACATGCATTGCTGAAGAACTTTGCAATTATGATTATACTCTGAAGAAATCATTTTCCTGTACCAATGCTGAGGAAAGCTATAAAATTAAATTATTTGTCACATGCGGCAAATGAAAGTAATATACGACTGGTCTCAGATACTAAAACAGCTCGCTCCGAACTGGAGGCAACGATTATATGAGTAGAATCTAATCGTAATTAATGTTAACAAATTATTCCACTTTAGCAAGTTCTTTAGCTGCCAGTAATCGACATTTTTAAATCGCACGGAGAGTTACCGGAAAATGTGTCACTGAAGTAAAGTAGCCTTTGAATTCAGTATTATCTTTTTCTATAGAGGCGACTGTAAAATCTTGTTGTTATGGTTACTATATTTCCTTAACTTTACAAGCATATACCTTTTTTGATAATCCTTTCTTCTTCCGTGTAATCAAAAGCATGTCATCAAATAAGACGACGTACATCTCCTGTGGCTTTCCTGTATCCCAAACTTGCAATAGACCTTCGATAATGATTTGCCTTCTAGGACTAACAATAATTCTGTCACACGGTTGCTTCATAAGTGCAGGTTTCAGAAATTCTGGAACATAGACTTTAGAGTCCAGCTCAAAAACTGATGGCCACACTATGTTTCTCTGTATTTCCAAAAGTCTTTCAAAATTTTTCAACCATTTCATCTTGTCATCTAGCTCCCCTGCAACAGAGAAAAAGTGATTAACAATTATGACGACATTTTAACTCACACGTCATCAAATCTTAAACTAGGAGCAGGGAGTATTCTTATGTATAATATTAGTTGGTAAACGTATGGTTTCTCCAAGCCAGTCCTTAGATATGCAGTCCTAATTATCTCTACAAATACTGGAAACTATCTGCTCCGTTAGGCACTCTACTCTGATTCTGCCACGAACTATTTTCTGCAAAGTGTGTCACATGACATATTATGCTATGAAACATAGAGAGAGCCCAGATTAAATCAACAAAATCTGCCTGTTGTGTGTGTGCCCACTGCTACTATTTCTGGACGGAGTTTTGAAAAAGAGACTCTATACACTGACATCGAAGATCAGGTGCCGTCCAAGTTCTGGCTTATGTCATATATGAATACCTAAAATTACTTTTTAATGAGATTCAAGTCGTTACGAGTGCAGAATTCGTTACTACAACTGTAGCCGTCTGTGGTGATATTAGAATAATAATATGGACGGCTGTGATTTGGAAAAAGATTTTGTGAGGTATGAAGTGGCACACTATCACTTTATGAGCGTGAATGTATAGTAGTCTACACCAGTAAATACGAGTATCAATCGAAAAAATATTACTGAAACGATGTAGAGAAAAACGAGCAAATACGAGGGAATTACAGGAAGTAAGTTACACATTATTATTGCAGACCAAGTAAATTTTATTGAATCATGCACTACACTTCAAAGTTCGGAACGTTCTACTTATTGCTCAATTCCTCGATGACAAAATCTGCTCCTTGGCCTCGGAACCATTCGAGAACCAATGTTTGAACGACTTAATCGGAAAATCTGCAGTTACTACGAACCAGTTCCTCGACTGCCTGGTCCCTTAGTCTGTGGTCGATGTTGATGACCTTATTTCCCTATCATCTTCACCCACGTCTGTGCTATCTTGCTCAAATTTTTGATGCCATCTTCACAACGGGTGGATGCGACATTACATATGGTCTGTATACCGCCAGAAATTCATGGCGAATCTGCTTCCAAATTAGACGTTTTTTCCACGAGAATCATTATGTCCCGCATACTTCAACTTTGTAGTAGGCCCTACGTCTCCAGTCGCCGTGCCATTTAACTCCCACACTGCGACCCTCCTGTTATCCGCACCGCAGCAAAAATGCGTCTCCAGGAAACCCAGAACATATATTCTCTTCTGACGACGTCCCATTCTTGTTGCGCAATCATTTAAGACTGCGAGGTCATGTATAACTTACTTTTTGAAGTTCCCTCGCATCAAGTAAAGAGGCATTTATTGTAGTGCCAGCCAAGCACGTGTCACTACGTTTCTACGTCATTTCCTCCATGGCTAAAACGTTTATTGCCTCTTGGGACCAGTTCATGTATCGTCGAGGACGAAATTGGGCCTGAGACGATAATGTTTTGATGACAAAATATCGTACTTGTTCCATCGTCTTGGAAATGCCATGAAATGTCCCATATGTCCAGTTGTCGATTCCATCTTATTCAGAAATTATCCAGTCGCTTTAGAAGGCTTTAAACGACCACTGTCACAAGATTCGGTATGATCTATGCACACACCTACCAACTATTTACACACATCGAAAAAAGTTTTGCATCACTACGTTTCCCAGAACTCCTGAACATAGACTTTGACTGTGGATATTGTATCAGAGACACAGTCCCTTTGACTGTTCAGAGATGTCACCCAACCTGCCCAAAGATATAAACAAGCATGCATGAGCAGCGCCTATTAGACGGAGAGGGTCCGACAGCCGATCAGTTCCAGTCATTCCTCCAGGAAGGAGGTACACGGCTCTTGTTGTCTGTAGTTCAACCATGCCTAGACTGTCAATACCGGAGGTCGATCGCGTCCGCATTGTTATTTGGTGCCAGGAAGGGCTCTCAACAAGGGAAGTGTCCAGGTGTCTTGGAGTGAACCAAAGCGATGTTGTTCGGACATGGAAGAGATACAAAGAGACAGGAACTGTCTTTGCCATGCCTCGCTCAGTCCACCCAAGGGCTACTACTACAGTGGATGACCGCTACCTATGGATTATGACTCGGAGGAACCCTGAGAGCAGCGCCATAATGTTCAATAATGCTTTCCGTGCAGCCACAGGACGTCGTGTTACGACTCAAACTGCTAGCAATAGGATGCATCATGCGCAAAAAAGTTTTCAAAAAAGTTTTGCATCACCTCGGTTCCGAAAGTTCCGGAACCTGTACAGAAAATTGGAATAGAGATCAACATAAACATTATTTCCGCCCGTTTTATTGCTCATTAAAACCACACATTGCATGTTATACCATAGTACAGCTAGACCTTCAAAGGTGGTGGTCCAGATTGCTGTACACACCGGTACCTCTTATACCCAGTAGCACGTCCTCTTGCATTGATGCATGCCTGTATTCGTCGTGGCATACTATCCACAAGTTCATCAAGGCACTGTTGGTCCAGATTGTTCCACTCCTCAACGGCGATTCTGTGTACATCCCTCAGAGTGGTTGGTGGGTCACGTCGTCCATAAACAGCCCTTTTCAATATATCCAAGGCATGTTCGATAGGGTTCATGTCTGGAGAACATGCTGGCCACTCTAGTCGATCGATGTCGTTATCCTGAAGGAAGTCATTCACAAGATGTGCACGATAGGGGTGCGAATTGTCGTCCATGAAGACGAATGTCTCGCCAATATGCTGCCGATATGGTTGCATTATTGGTCGGAAGATGGCAATCACGTATCGTACAGCAGTTACGACGCCTTCCAACACCACCAGCGGCGTACGTCGGCCTCACATAATGCCACCCGAAAACAGCAGGGACCTCCACCTTGCCGCACTCGCTGGGCAGTGTGTCTAAGGTGTTCATCCGGACCGGGTTGCCTCCAAACACGTCTCCGACGATTGTCTGGATGAAGGCATATGCGGATCTCATCGCTGAAGAGAACGTGATTCCAGTCCTGAGTGGTCAATTCAGCATGTTGTTGGGCCCATCTGTAAGGCGCTGCATGGTGTCGTGGTTGCAAAAAAATGGCTCTGAGCACTATGGGACTTAACATGTGAGGTCATCAGTCCCCCAGAACTTAGAACTACTTAAACCCAAATAACCCAAGGACATCACACACATCCATGCCCATGGCAGGATTCGAACCTGCGTGCGTTGCGGTCGCGCGGTTCCAGACTGAAGCGCCTAGAACCACTCGGCCACACCGGCCTGCGTCGTGGTTGCAAATATTGACCTCACCATAGATGTCGGGAGTGAAGTTGAGCATCATGCAGCCTAATGCGCAGAGCCGTAACACGACGTCCTGTGGCTGCACGAAAAACATTATTCAGCATGGTGGCGTTGCTGTCAGGGTTCCTCCGAGCCATAATTCGTAGATAGTGGTCATCGAATGCAGTAGTAGCCCTTGGGCAGCCTGAGCGAGGCATCATCGACAGTTCCTGTCTCTCTGTATCTCCTGCATGTCCGAACAACATCGCTTTGGTTCACTCCGAGACGTCTGGGCACTTCCGTTATTGAGAGCCCTTCCTGGCGCAAAGTAACAATGCGGACGCGATTCAACCGCGGTACTGACCGTCTAGGGGTTGTTGAACTACAGACAAAACGATCCGTTTACCTCTTTCCTGGTGGAATGAGTGGAACTGATCGGCTGTCGGACCCCCTCCGTCTAACAGGCGCTGCTCATGCATGGTTATTTACATCTTTGGGCTGTTCAAAAATGGCTCTGAGCACTATGGGACTTAACATCTGAGGTCATCAGTCCCCTAGAACTCAGAACTACTTAAACATAACTAACCTAAGGACATCATACACATCCATGCCCGAGGCAGGATTCTAACCTGCGACTGTAGCGGTCGCGCGGTTCCAGACTGAAGCGCTATAACCGCTCTGCCACACCAGCCGGCTCTTTGGGCGGGTTTAGTGACATCTCTGAACAGTCAAAGGGACTGTGTCTGTGATACAATATCCACAGTCAACGTCTATCTTTAGGAGTTCTGGGAACTGGGGTGATGCAAAACTTTTTTTGTTGTATTTACTACCAGTCCACTGTGAACTTCATACGATTGACGACAAATGATTACCAATCTTATGACCGAGCAAGGTGGCGCAGTGGTTAGCACATTGGACTCGCATTCAGGAGGACGACGGTTCAATCCCGCGTGCGGCCATCCTGATTTAGGTTTTCCGTGATTTCCCTAAATCGCTCCAGGCAAATGCAGGGATGGTTCCTTTGAAAGGGCACGGCCGACTTCCTTCCCTAATCCGATGATACCAATGACCCCCAAACAACCCCAACTAATCTTATGTTTCCAGCATTAGAAATCATATCGCTACCGAGATCACAGATGTAAACCATTTTACGAGGACGTGCTGGAAACTAAAGATTCCGAATTTTTTGTGCGGACACTCTTAAATAAAACAAGCTTTATTAACATTCTACTTCTTTATTCTTCATGTTTACGTATTTATTTCTCAACGTAATCACCCTGGTGACGAACAAATTTCCTCCAACAAGAAACTACTTTGTTGATACCGCCACAAGCGAATCATTGAGTTTGTTGACGGAGCCGCAGGCTCATCTATGATTGCACCGCTTCATCACTATCAAAGTGAAGTCCTCGAAGGTGTTCTTTAAGTTTTGGAAAGAGATGAAAATCGGATGGCGCCAAGTCGGGACTGTATGGAGGACGATCGGTACAGTGAATCCAAGGCGTCGGACTGTTGTAGACGTCGCAGTACTCATGTGTGGACTGGTAATAGGCTGCAGGCGAGGGTGCTCTGTGGGTGGACGAACTGATTTCTTCACGATTATTAGTCTAATGTTTTACCTGTGTAACGTATTGTAAAAATTGTCTTTGGCCATGTCGTTTTCCCTTCCTACTATTTGCACAGGGTATTTAGAAGTATTTGGAACAAACGCTAGAATCGAAACAACAGAGAATACTACAGTGAATAAATCGCCTATGGAGCATTTATACTGAAGTACATGCATTGCATAAAATGTGATACAGTGTATCCCTACTACAATGCTATTCCCTACGATGGGGTCTCAGTTGAACGAGGTAACTTCATCAACTTACGTAAGTCACACCTGGGTGGGTATAAGTCCCATGGCAGCTAATCACGAACATTGGTTTAGTGTCAACGTTTAGTGTGATGTTCCCCATGATCATCTGATCGGCCAAGTACACACGACCTTCTTGAGGGACAAGTTGCTTGGACTACTGGAAACTGTATCTCTAGCAGTCCTCCGCGTCATGTGGTTTATGCAAGATGAAGAACCGGCGCATTTCAGTCTGCTGTGTTATCTGTTTACCAGTGTAATGTCAAACAAGGATACGTGCCTGCTGTGTTTCGCACACACTGTCTGCCCCAGCTTCGGCAGGAGTGTACATTTCTCTAGCCGACTAGCGAGCCACGAAATTGACAATTTTCCACGTTTTTAAAATCACTTTCTGTGTGTCACAGCATCTAAATTTTTGACATAGTGTTTCTCTTGGTGTATTCTTGTTAGATAAAAAAAATTCTGGGCAGTTTTCGACATATGAGATAATACCATTCCCTTGTCAGCGGTACAGTACACTGAATCAAAGATCAGGGCTAATTTTCCAAGAAATATCCATGTTCGGCATTCCCACGCTTTCACAATCTCCAGAAAACTGCTGAAAAAGTAAGATGAGGAAGTCATATGCCTTTCCTTGGTTCTTCTTCAACCGCTCATTGAATGTTATGTATTGGTTTTACTAGTTATTCATGCTTTCCGTGTCACAAGATCGTTCGGAGTGCAGGTTTGAATGAGTCCACGTCCAGACGTACAATCTGAAAACATAATTGTTCGTGTACGTACATGCTGGCACTTTTTCTCGTATTATACTACCATTGTGGCTGAGGTGAGTAAATCGTAATGAGTGCAGTGGTCATCGAGCTAAATGGGAAAATGTATCATTGTTGAATGTTGCGATGTACGTGAGTACAGCTGGTAGCGTGCAGCTCCCGGTCGGGGCACTCAGTATTGCGTATTGCATTTCCAACCTCGTCCGTAGTATAGTAATGTTTAGTTCAGCAGCCTGCAAGTGTTCTCAGAGGTGATGTATCAAGTAAAATGGCGTTGGGCTACGACACGTGACTCTTATTCTGAGGACACCCTACTTAATATTTTTAGTGGTGTTCATAAATCACTAATGGGGAAACTGCAACATAAGGCCACAGCCAATTTCCTCGCCTTATTTAGTTCATTAGTGTTTGTGCACCACTTTTTTCATCTATCCGCCCTTCTAAAAGTTTTCACTATGTGCTGGCATTAGGTTTCATGCTCTCTCTTGACTTTCATATACATACATAACAACAGAAAAGCACCACTGCATTTCAAAAGCGGATTTTACAGTCAAGCTCCTGCCATAAAAAGCAGTGAGGGCTCCCTGCGGTTACCGCGCTCACTCATTCTGTGAATCCTGAAAATGACATGTACAGCTGCTGTCAAATAAGGGCGTCGTATTGCGATTTCCATTCATGAAAAATCTTGGCGAGACGCATGCATACTTCGATAAAAATGATTTATGTAAAGCCAAAGGTTGGATTTCCACACACTATGAGTCCTCTGACGTCTCATACGCCATCACAGACCCCCAAGTAGGTTCTTAAACATACATTCTTATACTGAAACCACCAAAAACACTCAACTAGATGCTAAATTACGTTCAGCCTCCGTTGTGCGACAAATGTTTATGGCAGACCTTTCTGTGTTGCAAGAGTTCGACTACGTAATACTCTATCTACTGAAATAAGAGACATTAACATTTTTCTGCCCCGAAAAATAAACTAACTCCTTACCTATTGAAACAGCCGTAGCTTCGATTTTACTCCACCCTGAGCTCTTGCACACCACTAAGCATAGCTTCTCAGATTTTGTTATCCATAGTCTTAAAGGGAAGCGGAAATTACGTGGACCTGAAGAGGATGGCAAAAGACAGGAGAGCATGGCGAGTTACAACGTCAAAATCTGTCTTTGGGCAGAATACTGTTGATGGTGATGAGAGATATAATTATGTTTGGCCCTCTTTCTGAATTTTCTTCTTCCTGCTGTGCTTTTATTATTCTCCTTTCCTTTTTATTATAAATTTATTTATTGCATTATAGTTATTATGCCGTAAAGAGATCATCCAGTTCTTATAATTTTAAGTGTCTGGTCCGATGCAAGGACAAGGTGCGACCTTTCTCGTTTGTCCAAGTGAAATATCTGACTACAGAAACAGTAAAATAAATTGGTCAGAGTCAAGGTAAAACGATTTAGTTCACCGAATGTTTCAACATAACTTCTATCTTGTATATACGTACTACTTTTTGTATGGCTATCTACACTAATATTTACTTATCTAATTGCCATATTTAACCTTCGACTAAAGGATTAAAAGTTCCTCTTCTTTAGTTCAGCTACTCTGTCCATTGCTAGTGATAATGGAGCTAGTGGTAAACTATTGTGAATCATTCTGCTTACATCCCACTGTTCTTTGTACTGTCACCCACAAGGAGCGTTCTCTCACTACATTCCATTAAATTTCGGTGTCCCGCCTCTTTTGTGTGACTAGTTAATCTGTACATACTTCTCATACTGTATTTTATTGTTATCGCTGCCATAAAATTGCGAAAACTACGTAAAACAAGATTAAGAATAAAAGCATTCACACATTGTTACTTACTGATGGAGTTTTCCTCAACTTCTAGAATCTGAGCTATCAATTCTCTCTCTGCTGGTTCTTCAGTCCTCGTTTCTACTTCCTTTAGGATAAGTGGAACTTTCATTATGTGCTGTACTGGAGCCACTAGCAAATCTGTTAGCTGCAGCTTCTTGCATCTCGGATCCCTGTTGCACCACTTTATGAAAAAGCAAACGAATTTGAATGTTAAGTCACACCACATACGAGCAGTCATTGATATATATAAAGAAGAGTCTACGTTAGTTTATAACTCACAAAAATCTAGTTTTATTCTGATCTTGATGAAATTTTGCATACATTCCCTTCAAGACTAAAGGTAGATCACTGCCTACATAAAGAGTTCGTAATCTGACTTGAAACATACATGCATCTAATATATAAAGCGGAAAGGTTGTTACAAAAACTCTCTAAAAGTTCTCGGCCAACTTACTTCATATTTCTACAGGACCCCCTAATGAAGATTTGGGCAGACATAGGCCATATATTTTTTAATATTCACAATATAAAAATCTTTATGTAATATATAAAGGAGAAAGGTTGATACCAAACGTCTCGAAAAGTACTTGACCGATTTACTTCGAAGTTCTAGCCTGATTTACTTCAAATTTCTACATTCAGATGAAACAATGAAGAAAGTTAATGAAAATTTAAATGCCTACCAGACGAAATACATCGTTGTAAACTGACCATACACTGAGGTGACAATAGCCATGGGACAGCGATATGCATATATACAGATGGCGGAAGAATCACGTACTTAAGATACAAAAGGGCAGTTCATTGGTGGAGCTGTCATTTGCATTCAAGTGATTCATATGACGTGATTATGGCCGCAAGAAGGGAATTAACAGTCTTTAAACGCCGAATGGTAGTTGGAGCAAGACGCATGGGAAATTCCGTTTCGGAAATCGTTAGGGAATTCATTGTTCCGAGATCCAGTGTCTAAAGTGTACCGATAATACCAAATTTCAGGCATTATCTCTTACCACAGACAACGCAGTGGCCGACGGGTCTCAATTAACGACCGACAGATGCGGCGTTTGCGTAGAGTTGTCAGTGCTAACAGACAAGCAACCTTGCGTGAAATAGCCGCAGAAATCAGTGTGGGATGTGTGGTGAAATTCGGCGTTAATTGCAGCAGATGACCGACGCGAGTGCCTTTGCTAACAGCACGAGCCGGCCGGAGTGGCCGAGCTGTTCTAGGCGCTACAGTCTAGAACCGCGCGACCGCTACGGTCGCAGGTTCGAATCCTGCCTCGGGCATGGATGTGTGTGATGTCCTTAGGTTGGTTAGATTTAAGTAGTTCTAAGTTCTAGGGGACTGATGACCTCAGAAGTTAAGTCCCATAGTGCTCACAGCCATTTGAACCATTTTTTTAACAGCACGACATCGCCCCCGGTGCCTCTCCTGGGCTCTTGACAATGTCGGTTGGACCGTAGATGACTGGAAAACTGTGGCCTGGTAGGCTGAATCACGAATTCAGTTGGTACGAGCTGATGGCAGGGTTCGAGTGGGGTGCAAAACCTACGAAGCCATGGACCCAAGTCGTCAACAAGGCACGGTGCAAACTTGCGGTGGCTTTATAGTGGTGTGGGCTGTGTTTACATGGAGTGGACTGGATCCTCTGGCCAAACTGAACTGATCATTGATTGGAAATGGTTATATTCGGCTACTTGGAGACCAAACAACATTGGGATTTTTGTGGATGACCATGCGCCGTGTCACCCGGCCACAGTTGTTCGCGATTAGTTTGAAGAACATTCTGGACAGTTCGAGCGACTGGTTTGGCCGCCCAAATTTCCCGAAATTCATCACGTCGAACATTTATGAGACATAATCGAGAGGTCAGTTCGTGCACAAATTCCTGCACCGGCAAAACTTTCGCATTGTAGACTACTATAGAGGTAGCATGGCTAATTATTTCTTCAGGAGGCTTCCAACGACTTTTTGAGTCCATACCACGTCGACCTGCTGACATAATCCGGGAAAAGGGAGGTCCGACACGACATAAGGAAGTATCCCATGATTTTTGTCACCTCAGTGTAACTCCTGTCGCGAGAATAATTACAACGGCAATACTCGTCTTGGATATAGTACCATCAGGTGTCACTAGATCACGGGACAAGCGAAAGCTCGAGAAATTGCCGGAAACATGATTGTAAACTCTTATTTGTTGATTAGATACCCTCGTGATATATGACGTATACTCTAGAAGATACTTTAGTCCGATTTCCACAGTTACTTTTATTATTAAGATTCACAGTGCTATACAAACGCTAAGACAGGTGGTGAATATAGTACCAACAAAAGTCACTAGATCACGGACCGATCAAATCACCGAACAGAACCCGAGATTTCCCGAAGTGTGGCATAAACTGTTTCAACAGTTCGAGTCGTGATCAAGCACAGCCCTACTCGAAACAGTGCAAACTGAGCTGAAGCAATAGAAGATGAATTCTCCAGTGCGATACTTGTCGCAAAATGTAGCGACAAATGGCGCAACTAACCATCTTTTCACACAGGGGAGAACGCATTCAGTCGTCGCATTCCGTTGACAAATAGTGATTCAAACATGCCCGTCGATTTAAAGCGATTGCAATGTTCCATGCGGCTTGCATTCGCTATGAGTACCAATACGACAAACGCCAATCACTTTTTGTGCCATATATTAAACACCCGGTTAACGCCGGGCACTGCAGCTAGTGTAATATATTCTTTAAGTGACGAAAATTGTATTTTAAAACATAGCCATATAAATCTGATCAAATCAAATAGCATGATTATCCTAGGTAATATTTAATAATCTCGTTTTAAATTAGAGGATGCACACGTTCAAGGAATTAATTACAACGATTCGATATCTTGTAAGCTGTAATGTCTGCTAATGCGTTTATCTCACAGACCTCAGGAAAGCAAACGAGGCACCCTCTCCCCTGGTGAAATGCAGAAATCGCTCTGCAGTTAGGGGCAAGCGGGCGTCACTGTGAAGTCCAAAACGTTAGAAGAGAGCACAGTATCTTTTCAGATAGCGAGGGCAATGGCTCAACAAATAATTTTATAAATTAGAAAAAGGTCGTAGAAAGAGTTTCTGAGTTCGGTAAATCATTCCCCTGTACCCAAAACAGTATGGGGATCAATCAGAACGATTTCAGGATAAAAAGTACAAATACAGTAGCTGCCACGAAACGAAAAATTGTTTTCACTCTTGGTGTAGTGTGCTGTAACATACACTGATGAGACAAAACGTTATGACCACTGCCGCCAAGAGACTGGCTGTCGACTGGTGACGTTGGGGACGCGTGACGAGACACGAATGGGGAATCGTTCTAGCGACGATACGGGCCACAAACGGAGAAGCGACTAAGGAAGGACTGTTAAGGTCCAACAACGGAGAACTAGCATCTCGGAAAAGACGATAGTGGTTGGCTGTTCGCGTGCTTCAACCGTGAGCATCTATGGAAAGTGGTAGAAGGACGGTGGACCAACGAGTAGGCGACAACGTGTTGGGCGTCCAAGCGTCATCACAGAACCAGAATGTCATAGGCTAGACTTCTCCTGTAAAGCAGAATAGACGGCGGTCTGTGGTAGAGCTCACGACAGAGTGCAGTGCTGGTGGAGGGACGAATGTTTCTTTGGACACCGTTCAGCGTACATTGTTGAACCTGGGGCTCCTTAGCAGAGAGGCCTACATGCTCCCATGTTGAGGAAATGACTTCGTAAATTATTTCACAAGCTGCGACATGGTCGCGAATAGAACAGTGATCCAGAAAGTGTAGCAGCAAATCAGTACCGAGACTGAAGTTGGTTATTGCTGATCGAAAACGATAGTCTGAGGACCTAAAATGTTTGCGATCATAGCCGCGAAATAAAGAAATTTGTCGTCAACTATGATCACACCGGGCAAGGTAGTATCGAGATTGACCGAACGAGGTAGCGCCATGGTTAGACCATTGGACTCGCATTTTGGAAGGACAGCTGTTCACATCCACGCTCCACCATCCGTGATTTCCCTAAATCGCTCAAGGAAAATGTCGGGATGGTTTCTTTGAAAGGGCACCGGCGATTTCCTGGCCCATCCTTCAAACATTCCGAGCTTGTGCTCCATGTCTAATGACATAGATGTCGACGGGACATTAAACCCTAATCTTTCTTAGTTCCCTTCATCGAGCCATCGAAATTGGATCGACGATCAATGGACACATGTTGCTTGGTCGCATGAATCACGTTTCCTGTTACACTAGGTAGCTGGTCGTATCCAGAAACGCCGTCACCTGGGCAAGCAGCAGTTCTCAACACGCACCTCGCTACGGGTGCAGATTGGTAGGGGCAGTGCTACGTTAGGGGCACCGGAAAGTAATGTTTTTTACATTAAATTCGAACAGATAAATTTTTAACAAGTTTTTATTTTTAATCAATGATGTAATCATCCTCGTTATCAACAACTTTTTGCCATCTAATGTTTAAATTTTCAATGCCCTGTCGATAAAAATCAATTGGATTTTGAGCAAAATACACACTATCTTGAGAAGGCATTTTGGAAATCATCCAGATTTTCACAGTTTTTGCCACTCAGAAAATGTCGTAGCGACCGGAATAAATGGAATTCTGATGACGCAATATCGAGCGAATGTGGCGGCTGAGGCAATACCTCCCACCCCCATTCATGAATTTTTTCTAGGGTACGTATTGTGCAGTGCGGTCTTGCGTTATCGTGTTGCAGAATAACGCCTCTTCTGTTGACAATCGCTGGGCATTCATCAGCTAAAGACTGATTTATTCAATCCAGTCGTTCGCATTAAAGTTCTGGATTCGTAGTTTGTCCACGTTTCAGTAATTCGAAATGAACGAGCCGGCGCATACGCCACCAAACACACAAAAGTGCCTGTTTTTGGGTTTTAAATTGGCTTAGCCGTACTTCCTAGCGATTCACTCGGACAGAGCCACTGCCCTTTGCTTTTTGGATTATCACAGAGAACACATTTTCAATCTCCAGTGATCTAGCGATCAAAAAATCTGTATTGCGACGCTGAAGCAATAAGTGGCGAGTGGTGGATCGGTTAGGTTTATTTGTCTTTATCAATCTGCTAAAAACGTTCTTGGGTACTCGAACAATGCTGTTTAAGAGTACTGACAGTTCCTCGTGCGGCGTGGCGGGGTTTTATATTCCGTATGCTGTGCAGGTTTTGATAAAAAACACCACCTCATACCTACAATTACTGAGGCCGCACAACTCTAGTAATGAAATAAACATCTGTCAATAAAAATTATATTGGGTGGTAGGATAATGGATTGGCTTCTGGAAAATAATGTCCAAAATTTCCACACAAAAATGTTTATTTGTTCTTATAACCAAAGAAACGGTTCTATTCAGTCCACATTTAAACTATTGGTTATTTTCGTGAAGTTCACAATTCATACACTCATTTCGCACGCACAGCAGCCAGAAATCTGTCAAAATCCGACCCGTGTTAAACAACGTTTCCATAGTCCTTAATTCCACCACTAACACGAGTTATGACATTCGGTCCTTCTGGTGGATTTAGAAAAAGAAATTGCTCGCCAAAAATGCTCAGTGGTTGAATACTGAAACATGCCACGCGGATACTAAGAAGGCCAAATTTTCACACGTGAATATCATTCCAACAATACAGTTCTAAAACTTCCAAATTTCACAAAACTGTCCGTAACTACATCAGCGTTAGTCACGACACATATCAAATGCGAGGAACTCAATATTCCTTCATTTTACACATTATTTTGACTCGCACTAGTAACATGACCGTCCGCGTTCAAAGCTAGCGAGAAGCTCCCTTCTTGTGGCCTCACTCCCAGTATAACTATCAAGTAACAAGTGGGAATCGTCTTAATTCTGATTGGCTAACCATGCTCGCTGCCAATCAGAATGCTCACTCATACTCGCTCCCAAACTGGCTTACACCAATCCTTACATACAGAGGCATCTACGTCATTCTGATATACAAATATTAAAGTAATGTTTAATAAACGAAAACAAAAAGGCAATAAATCAAGACACATTTTTTAGATACAGATAATACTCCAGCTGCCTTTCTGGCTACTCAGCTACAATAACAATCACACCTAGACATACGTCATCAGCAAAGTGGGTAAATTCCCTATGAACATTTTCCCACGACAGGCTTGCGTAACTCTTGCAGGTTATTTAAGACGGTATATAATGCAACATTAAATTTGACGAATGTCCCACGTGCACTCTCTCATTCACTCACATATACTCCCACAACAATCTTAGACACTAATAATAAATTTGTCTGATTTTTATACTACGAAAACGAAAAATAATTAAAATTTTAATATGAAAATCTCTATTAATTAATTCCGCCCCCTGCGATTTCTCTTTATGGTTTTATATGATACCAAAGGATAAACTATTGTATTTCTTAACTGAATTTAGTTTCCTAAATGTCGGTTTTTTATCTCTGAGACTATGATAGTTACAAAGCTGAAACTGGGATACAATCTTTTCCTGATTGTCAAAAGGTAGTGTACCGACTTTGAAAATGATTGAATAATATTTAATATCATTTATTTAGGTTCTTATAGGTGGTGAATGTACGCGACCAGATAGAGAGATTGGATAGCTTTCCCACGGCAGGTTGTGACAGATGCGCGCGCGTCTCCTGGTTAGGCCGGCAGATATCAGCCCCCGAAGTTACATCCAGGTAGCTATCCCAAAACAAACGTTCGCTCAGAACAAACTTGCGACGCTACACATCCCCTAAGAACCTAAAATCTCTCCTGAGCATATTTTATGGTTCTTATTGCGTACAAGTTTTATTTTTTTTCTCTTTTTTTTTAGTTCAATCTTTAACTACCACGGCACTGTTAATCAAAATTTGTTTTCCTCAATTAACCAAATATCTAAGCTACATGACAGTATTATATACAGTTACATTGAATATCAAGGGCTAGGACTGAATAGCATACAATCAAATTAAATTACAGAAAATTTCCATTTTTTTCTCATATCACATTTTTCTTACAAAATTATTCTTGAAGTCTCCTTTTTTTTTCAAAACTGAATTAACAAAATATTTACATCGGACAAATTTTACATTTGCTCTTGAAGCTACAAACTTTTTTCTCCAAACAAAAGTTTCTTACTCTTTCATTATGAATTTAAGCAAAAACAATCAGTTAACACTCCGCTCTATCAGCGTCCAAAAAATTGACTACAAATATAATTTTAGCACTGTGGAGGGTGTCCTTTCCTATCGCAGAATATATTCATTTCGATATGGTGGTCGTCTCTTTACCCAACATTTCTCTGACAACGTACTGGGGTTCTGATATCTACGTCCGATGAATGACATGGGTGCGGCGGATCACTTCTATTCAACACTTACATATGGGTCACATCATGGGCTCATCACTGGGACAGAGCGTCCAGCTCTGTCTCAAACTGGGTTCTCTCTCAATCTCGTATCAGGTTCTGTCATATTTTCGTTCCTGCAATATACAGTACGTCTAAGAGTCCATTCTTGATCTATACATACTACCCTAACATACATATATACTGTAATCAGCAATTGCTGCTCTCAAATTCAACATCAAAGGACTGTATGAAAAATTTTTCGAAAACTTTACTGTCCTCCACAATTTACTTCTTCTTTACACAAAAAATTTCTTTCTCAGGCAAATTCATATTTCACTGCAATTTAGCATTTTCTTTACAGTAGTTACATTTAATACTAATCCTTTCAGTAAAAAGTGAACTAACTGTCCCCAAAAAAATTCAACAGTACCCCAAAATTGGCACCATCACTGCATTCTTTTTTCAAAATCTCATAACGATTAAGCAAGTTACTGTTACAAAATCTGCTGCTTCATAAAAATCTCTCTTTCTTAACTCTTTTTCAGAAAACGAAATTTACTGCTTACCTTCACACAAATAAACTACTGTACACAAAGAAGAAAATACCGCATCATAAAATATCCTGCAAAGCTATCTCCGCCACCATCTGCGGCTCTAAGAAACATCATTAAACATTACACAAAGAAATACAAAATCATTAAGCACTGAAAATCATTCAGTCCACATCCTGCAGTCCTGCATCCCTTCTATATACATCTTACAAAAAGAGAAAACAATTTTATCACGTTACTAAAATTTACTTATGCCTGCTTCAGTAGCTTTGAGACCCATCCTACATAATACTATATACAAAGAATATCTATTCTATTGAAAAGTCCTCAGCAAAATCTCTGAAAATTATCCTTCCCGGCTCCTGTGGCTCTAGTAAAGTCCTCTCATTATACACATATTACATAAGAAATACACTAATATTGGCAAAAAATACCAAAAGTAATGTAGAAAATTTGAACATAACTCATACCACCTCGGTGGCTCTGCCCTTCTCGTAAACAATATTCAGGAAAATAAAAAAAAAATCCTTACAGAGCAGTACTGAACCTGCTAGCCAATTACTGTGGCTCTACATAATACATAACAGAAACTAACTCCTGCCAAATTCTGTGGCTCTCAAAGCACCTCTTACACCAGTCAGTTACTGTGCTTCTTCATCATTCCGTGATCAAATTACAATACTGGGTGGTCCATTGATCGTGACCGGGACAAATATCTCACGAAATAACCGTCAAACGAAAAAACCATAAAAAACGAAACATGTCTAGCTAGAAGGAGAAAACCAGATGGCGCTATGGTTGGCCCGCTAGATGGCGCTGCCATAGGTCAAACAGATATCAACTGCGTTTTTTTAAATAGGAACCCCCATTTTTTACTACATATTCGTGTAGTACGTAAATAAAGACGAATGATTTAGTTGGACCAGTCACAAACATATGGCTCACAATTTTAGACGAACAGTTGGTAACAGGTAGGTTTTTTAAATTAAAATACAGAACGTAGGTACGTTTGAACATTTTATTTTGGTAGTTCCAATGTGATACATGTACCTTTGTGAACTTATCATTTCTGAGAACGCATGCTGTTACAGCGTGATTACTTGCAAATACCACATTAATGCAATAAATGCTCAAAATGATGTCCAACCACCTCAATGCATTTGGCAATACGTGTAACGACATTCCTCTCAACAGCGAGTAGTTCACTTTCCGTAATGTTCACACATGCTTTGACAATGCACTGACGCATGTTGTCAGGCGTTGTCGTTGGATCACGATAGAAAATATCCTTCAACTTTCCCCACAGAAAGAAATCCGGTGACGTCAGATCCAGTGAACGTGCTTCGACGACCAATCCACCTGTCATGAAATATGCTATTCAATACCGCTCAACTGCACGCGGGCTATGTGCCGGACATCCATCATGTTGAAAGTACATCGTCATTCTGTCATGCAGTGAAACATCTTGTAGTAACATCGGTAGAACATTATGTAGGAAATCAGCATACATTGCACCATTTAGATTCCCATCGATAAAATGGGGGCCTATTTCCTTCTTCCCTTAATGCCGCACCATACATTAACCCGCCAAGGTCGCTGGTGTTCCACTTGTCGCAGCCATCGTGGATTTTCCGTTGCCCAATAGTGCATATTATGCCGGGATACGTTACCGCTGTTGGTGAATGACGCTTCGTCGCTAAGTTGAACGCGTACAAAAAATCTCTCGTCGTCCCGTAATATCTCTTGTGCCCAGTGGGAGAACTGTACACGACGTTCAAAGTCGTCGCCAAGCAAATCCTGGTGCTCAGAAATATGGTACGGGTGCAACTGATGTTGGTGTAGCATTCTCAACAGCGACGCTTTTGAGATTCCCGATTCTCGCGCAAGTTGTCTGCTGCTGATGTGCGGATTAGCCGCGACAGCAGCTAAAACACCTATTTGGGCATCATCATTTGTTGCAGGTCGTGGCTGACGTTTCACATGTGCCTGAACACTTCCTGTTTCCTTAAATAACGTAACTATCCGGCGAAAGGTCCGGACACTTGGATGATGTCATCCAGGATACCGAGCAGCATACATAGCACATGCCCGTTGGGCATTTTGATCACAATAGCCATACGTCAACACGATATCGACCTTTTGCGCAACTGGTAAACGGTCCATTTTCACACGGGTAATGCATCACGAAGCAAATACCATCCGCACTGACGGAATGTTACGTGATACCACGTATTTATACGTTTGTGACTATAATAGCGCTACCTATCACAAAGAGAAAAAAGTGGTCCAACTAAAACATTATTGTTTCTTTACGTACTACACGAATATGTAATAAAAATGAGGGTTTCTATTTTAAAAAACGCAGTTGATATTCGTTTGACTTATGACAGCGCAATATAACGGGCCAACCATAGCACCATCTGGTTTCCCCCTTAACGCTAGACGAGTTTCGTTTTTTGTAGTTATTTCGTTTGATGCATATTTCCTGAGATATTTGGCCTGGTCACTATCAATGGACCACCCTGTATATACACAGTACATACAAAAAAAGGTCCTCATAGAAAAACATTAAGCTCGACTCATTCCAACTTACGTGGCCCTCGAACACCTCTTATTCATTATATTCAAGAAAACATACACTATTGACAATATTAAATAAACTTTAGTCCACCTCTCTGGGGCCACTTATCTTTATGTTAGGTTTGGTCTGTATTTTTAGTCCACTATTGGAATTAATGTGTCAATGTGTAAGTTTATGCTGTTTGGTTGAAAAACCGCTATGCTGATCACCTACACCAAGGGTAGGAGGGAGGAGCGTTGTTGCCGCAGTGTTCACATCGCTCACCAGGCCCGTAACCCGTTAGTAGAGCTGAGTGGCAATACAAGGAGTCACCTACGCCAATGATAAGAGGAAGGAGCATTGTTACCTCAGTCGCCTCTTCTACTTTCGACAAGTCGGTAACTAGATAGTATTGTGAAGGGTCCGTACAAGGGCCTGCGCAAGAATGGGATGACCGTCTAAGGACGCTGTCAATAGTTTAAGTGTTCACATCACTCAACAGGTCCGTCACCCATTGGTAGTACTGAGTGGCAATACAAGAAATTGCAATGGATGGATAGAAAAGTGTTCCTTCCTTAGTCCCAAAGGTGGGGAGCAAGGACGCATAGATTAAAGAGATAGATAGGCGACCGTTTCAGGAAAACGAAAATTGAAGAAACAAACCGATCAGCTGGGCACTCTGCGGGCGCTAACCGCAACGTGCAAGACACGCGGCCCTGGAGTAAAAAGTCAGATCGGAGAATAGGGTAGTAATCCGGTGTAGTACTGCGGTTTTAGTCTTCTTTCTGAATGTACTGCTTTAAATCAGTAATGTTTCTTAAACCCAGTAATTTGTGTGACTTAACTTTTACTAGTTTGAAAGCATTGGCATGAGGTTTGGCTGCAATCCTAAAAGGTCCCACATATTCATCAGTAAACTTTTTCCTCTCAGCCGTAATCTTTTTTGATTTCTCTCGTGTTTTCACAAGCACTAGGTCACCGATTTGAAAACTTGTTGGACTTGCCCTCGCAACATGTCTCATTTTCCTCTCCAGAGCCTTTTTTCTGGTATTTGCTGGCGCTAATTTTTTCTTATGTTCCATTGCCAATTCAGTAAGTTTAGGGAACTCTATCAGGTCAAATAATAGGTTATTTGGTCTAATCCCACACATTAATTCTACTGGAGGCAAACCAGTGGCTTCATGTTTTAGATGGTAAATCACTTCTTCGAAATATTCTAAGTAGTTGGCACAAGTGGAATGCTTCTAACTCTGAAATACTGTAATTCTTTTCAGCTTGTTGCAATGAACGACTAGAAAACGATATTGTTTTGTGGACCTCTTCTTCACCAACTGTTTCGATCTGGAATAATTCCACCTCCAGATCGTAACCACATGCATCTGATCACAGACAGAAAGGTTTAGAAAAATCAGGATGGTTCAAAATTTTAATACTCACCAGAGCCTCTTTAAGTTCTTCAAATGTAGTTTGACACTCCTAAGTTCATTTATAAGGTACGTTCTACTTAAAAAGTTCCCTCAGACGAGGTGCATTAAGCAACTGACCAGGTACAAATTTTCGGTAAAATCAAAAAAGGCCAAACATACCTTTTAACTCTCTTCTTGTGGTCGGTGCTGCATAATCGCTAATGGTTTTTATCTTTTCTGGATCGGGCATGATTCCATTGCCACTAACAATATGTACCAGGAATTTAATTTCTTTCTTTATAAATTCCGTTTTGTCCAATTTCACTTTCATTCCCCCTTTTTTAATTGTGTCTAATACTTTGTCTAACAACATACAGTGATCTTCCCAAGTGGGAGCTGAGATTAATGCATCGTCCACATAAGCAGTAATTCTCCTAAGCAGTAGGTCTCCTAGAACCCGGGACATTGCCCCAACAAATGCACAAACGCTAATGTTTAAGCCAAGGGGCACAACCTTATATTGCTAACATCTCCCCTCAAACATGAAATCTGTGTAATTTCGGGATTCTTTCGCCAAAGGCAGGTACCAGTAGCCACACGTTACAACCATGGACGTAAAAAATTTTGCACCTTTAAATATTTGTAGCAATTCTTCAATGTTCTCCGACCTATCACTTCCTGGCAATACAGTTTTATTTAACGCTCGGGCGTCCAAAACAAGCCTAATGGAACCATCCTCCTTTCGTACTACAACCAATGGGTTATCATATACACTCATTGCCCTGTCTATGATTCCCCATTCGAGCATTTTCTGAATCATATCTCGAACTGCTTCTTTATATACACTACTGGCCATTAAAATTGCTACACCAAGAAGAAATGCAGGTGATAAACGGGTATTCATTGGACAAACATATTATACTAGAACTGACATGTGATTACATTTTCACGCAATTTGGGTGTATACATCCTGAGAAATCAGTACCCAGAACAACCACCTCTGGCCGTAATAACGGCCTTGATACGCCTGGACATTGAGTCAAACAGAGCTTGGATGGCGTGTACAGGTACAGCTACCCATGCAGCTTCAACACGATACCACAGTTCATCAAGAGTAGTGACTGGCGTATTGTGACGAGCCAGTTGCTCGGCCACCATTGATCAGACGTTTTCAGTTGGTGAGAGGTCTGGAGAATGTGCTATCCAGGGCAGCAGTAGAACATTTTCTGTATCCAGAAAGGCTCGTACAGGACCTGCAACATGCGGTCGTGCATTATCCTGCTGAAATGTAGGGTTTCGCAGGGCTCGAATGAAGGGTAGAGCCAAGGGTCGTAACACATATGAAATGTAACGTCCACTGTTCAAAGTGCCGCCAGTGCGAACAAGAGGTGACCGAGAAGTGTAACCAATGGCACCCCATACCATCACGCCGGGTGATACGCCAGTATGGCGATGACGAATACACGCTTCCAATGTGTGTTCACCGCGATGTCGCCAAACACGGATGCGACCATCATGAAGCTGTAAACAGAACCTGGATTCATCCGGAAAAATGACGTTTTGCCATTCGTGCACCCAGGTTCGTCGTTGAGTACACCATCGCAGGCGCTCCTGATGCAGCGTCAAGGGTAACCGCAGCCATGGTCTCCGAGCTGATAGTCCATGCTGCTGCAAACGTCGTCGAACTGTTCGTGCAGTTGGTTGTTGTCTTGCAAAAGTCGCCATCTGTTGACTTCTGCACGATCCGTTACAGCCATGCGGATAAGATGCCTGTCATCTCGCCTGAGAGTGATACGAGGCCGGTGGAATCCAGCACGGCGTTCCGTATTACCCTTCTGAACCCACTGATTCCATATACTGCTGTTTGTATATGAGAAATCGGTTGGAAACTTTCTTCATGTCAGCACGTTGTAGGTGTCGCCACCGGCGCCAACCTTGTGTGAATGCTCTTAAAAGCTAATCATTTGCATATCACAGCATTTTCTTCCTGTCGGTTAAATTTCGCGTTTGTAGCATGTCATCTTCGTGGTGTAGCAATTTTAATGGCCAGTAGTGTACTTCGGGAACAGTAAATGGCTTTCAGAAAAAATGTGCGTCCTCTTTTACAGTCTAATAGCACTCATAATTCCTAATTAGGCCCAGCTGGTCTGAAACCACTTTACAATGATTGTTCAAAATTTGTCTCAAATCATCCTTTTGTACGTCAGTCAGTTCCGTTAATTCTTCTAATTTTTCGTCGATCCTAATCCTGACATTTTCTATCTCAGAAGGATACACTTCCTTTTTTTCCATATTCATTATAGCCTTCCATCAATGTAGCCGCCCTGCAGTATCGTATTGGAATGTCACTTTGTTCTTCGTTTACACTTGGTCTTTTTCCAATGAATGGAATAACTACAGGTTTCCCACTGATTTTTATAATTACATCATTCGACCCAAAATTTACCCATCCTTCATATTTATGCAAGAAGTCGGCACCTACTAACATTTCCACACTGAGTCCATTTATAACTAGAAAATTCTGTTTTATGGCTACCCCACTTACAGCTATTGGTAATAGGACTTCTTGTTTAACTACTTTCTTAGTTTTTACAATAGCTACAACAATGTTTAAACCACTCACTGGCATTACAACTATTTGTTTAGTCTTTGGGAGAGCATTTACAAAATTCCGTAATACAGCACACACTTCCGAACTGGTATCGATTAGACAGGGAACCTTTTCTCCAAACAGTGTCACATCAATTATAGGTTGTCCAATATATTATTTTCTGACTACAGACTCAGGTTCATCTAGTAAATCCCGCACTACTTCACACCTACCAAAACCAACCCCTTCTGTGGAAAGAACACATACCTTAACTGAGTCCTCTTTCACAGCCTTAGTAGTGGCAGCTTTAACAATCCTGTCCACTGTTGATAAATCAAAATATTTCTCTAGCTTCTCACCCTCTTTTATAACCTCTAATTCCGCAAGCCTCTCCAAGGTGTTGTCAGAATCTTCAAAATCATTTACTCCTTCCTCTTCTTCTGACCCCTCTTCCTCACTATTGAAAACTACTTCATTCAACCTATATACCACCTTCTCTACACTATTATACTCTTCCTTTGGGTACCTCCCCAACCGTTTCCCCAATGATAATGCTACTTCCACAGTCTCTGGTAGGCCTCTCATCTGTTTTGCAGTGCTGATTCACCCCCATCCCCTGATCTGAGTCTTCACTTTCTGTATTTAGTTCCTTCTTAATATGGTTCCTGCGATCTTTGTTTGAGCTTTCCCTTTCACAAAAAAACTACTGCATTTACTGAATAACCAAATTGTTTTACAGTGTCATTCTCCTCTACCCTTCTATTTTCTATTATGCTACCCCCATGCTGTTTAGTGGGTGCCTTCTTTATAAAGGGCGTCACTAGCGGGTTTAACTTATTTGATTTCAGTCTGCAAACGCTAGCGTTATTACAGATTGCTAACAGTTTTACTCCTGTGTGACGTCATTGCCTCTGACGTTTCTGCCACCTACCCGTTACGTCATCAGACTGCAGCTGATGGCAATCAAAGTATTGTACTCGGTCGTTGAACCTATTTCCAACATAGGATCCTCTCTCCCGGTATCTTTCTCTGTAAGTGTTACCTCTTTGTTCGCCTATTCTGTTTACAATGACTTCTGCTCTGTTGCCATTTGACCTAACAGGAGGCCTATACTCTCTTCTGTTATTTTCCTCTTCCTTTAAGATGTTTTCTGCTCGTTGAAGATAATTAACAAACCAGTCAGTGTCATCCCTAGGTGCCGAAATGATCTTATTTCGCCAGCTCAATTGCAATTTGTTTTCAATACTCATGATTATCTGTTCTTTCTCTACTTTTGCATTTAAAGAAGATAAGGCAGTCACCCACTTTTGTACGAATCTTTTAATGTTATCTCTCTTGGAATCACATTTTCCCCCCGATCAAAATTTATTAAACACTTCCATTTGCTTCCTCTTTCCCCAAAAGTCTTCAAAAATGCCTGAACTCTACTAATTTATCACATTTATCTGAAGCCAAATTCCCCCAGCTTCTAGCTTCTCCCATTAGATCAGAGGTGATGAATCCAATCTTTTGCTTGTCACTCCACACTTCAGGTAACACATCTTCAAAATCACACCAAAACTCTTTAGGGTGAACATTCTTATTTGGATCAAATTTCAAGAATTGGCGATGTGTTACTTAAGCAATTTCAGATGATTCTACTACCCCATTAGTTACTACACAGCCACTATGGTTGTTAACATTTTGCTCTACTCTGGTTAGTCTACCCTCATGCCCACACAACTGTTCATTGACACTGGTACTAAATGGCTGGCTATTAGTTTCCATGTTAGTAATTTTACTAGCCTGTTGCATACCAATCTTTGCACACATATCTTTTCCTTCTTTGATTTTACTTGCTAATACTGTGTAACTTTCCTCACAGTGTTTTTCTACATTATGAACCTGTTCATTAACTTTGTCTTATTCTAAATCTATTGTTGCTTTGACTGTTGGTTGTCCTCAGCAACTTGGTGAATCTGTGTAGTTAGTTCACTTTCCACTGTCACAACAGCAGTATTACATTCCTGTCTGACCTGATTAATGTCACTTTTAACATTATTGCTGAACAAAGTCATATCATTTTTCCAAGTATCCCTCAAATTCGAAATTTAATCTTCCATTTTGGATTCCATCTCATTTGACAAATTATCGAACCCTTGATTAACCTCCTGCATTAACCCATCTACTTCAGTGTGTAACTCATTTATTTCCAGACCTAATTTATTCATTTTAGTATCAAGGTCACTATCCATTTTATTAATTTTGGTGTCTATATCAGAACTTAATGACGATTTTATATCTGAATCCATCTCCTTCATATGTTTGAGAATATTTACAAACATATCTGAAACACTCTCTTTTGGTACACAAGCCACTGACCTTGATTCCAGTTTTATTTCTTTAACCATAACAGGTAGATATGGGACACTGGCTTCTGATACATTTTGTTCACTAGCAGTCCCACAATTAACATACAGTGAATCTGGCAAACTATTACTAACATTTGCTTGTGACACATCAAAACTGAAATTACCAATTGTGGAATCATTCTCATCTTTTACATTCCCCAAATCTACCCCCCAGTCTCTCTTTTACTATCGCCTGATTATTTTCAGCCATTCTGTAAAGTTTCTTGGCACACATACACACACAAAATTCTTAAGTAGAACACTACTTATCTTTTTCCTCGTCCGGATGACTGCACGGCGAGGTGATACAGCGGGTCCGTTCTCAAGACCCTGCTTCCACCGATCCAGTTTACGGGCCAGCACTCCCTACACAGCTACCAACTGCTCCGTCCACCGGTTTGCTGCTGTAGCGTGGCGCCTGTCGATCTTCAGCTGTCGGCGTGTAGTCTGCTACTGTGGATCGTTAGTTGTTCTCGCTGCCTTGTACACTTCACTAGTAACTTCGCACTCGTGTTCTTTGCTGCTGTGCTCCAACTACCATTCATTAGCACACTTGTCTATTGTCTCACATTAGTTCCTTTATCAATCGCGTGCGAATATCTTACGAGTCCATTTAAACACTGCTGCTTTTTTATAAAGTTCCTATCCACCGGAACTTTACTATAGTCTTCCCCGGAAACCGATGCACCAATTGCGGCGTGGCGGGGTTTGAATATTTCGTGCGCTGTGCAGGCTGCAAATTAGAAATTCACCTACCTGAGAACAGCGTCTGCTCGATGTCCCTTTGTAAGTAGGCTGTTTAGGTTTTTATGTTGGTAACGCCATGTAACGCTCTATATGAAAATCACTGACTGTGCTGTGTGCAGTCTGTGGCTGGCTTGCATTGTTGGAATTTGCTGTTGTAGTGTTGGGCAGTTAGATGTGAACAGCGCGTAGCGTTGCGCAGTTCGAGGTGAGTCGCCAGCAATGATGGATGTGGGGAGAGAGATGGCGGAGTTTTGAGAACGGATGATCTGGACGTGTGTCCATCAGAGACAGTAAATTTGTAAGACTGGATGTCATGAACTGATATATATGTTATGAATTTTGAACACTATTAAGGTAAATACATTGTTTGTTCTCTATCAAAATCTTTCATTTGCTAACTATGCCTAACAGTAGTTAATGCCTTCAGTAATTAGAATCTTTTATTAAGCTGGCAGTAGTGGCGCTCGCTGTATTGCAGTAGTTCGAGTAACGAAGATTTTTGTGAGGTAAGTGATTCAGGAAAGGTATAGGTTATTGTTAGTCAGGGCCATTCTTTTGTAGGGATTATTGAAAGTCAGATTGCGTTGCGCTAAAAATATTGTGTGTCAGTTTAAGCACAGTCATTTATAATTTTTCTAAGGGGACGTTTCACCTTCACCCAGCAACGTTGATACTTACAAGATGATGGAAAAGCAGCCTTGATAAAAAAAAAAAAACACCATCTCATATCTACAACTACTGAGGCCGCGCAACTCTAGTAATGAAATAAAGTTCTGTAGAAAAGACTGTTAATAAAAAAAAAATTATGGGCGGTAGGATAATGGATTGGCTTCTGGAAAATAAGGAAATAATGTCCAAAATTTCCACACAAAAATGTTTATTTGTTCTCATAACCAAAGAAACGGTTCTATTCAGTCCACATTTAAATTATTGGTTATTTTCGTCAAGTTCGCAATTCATACACTCATTTCGCACGCACAGCAGCCAGAAATCTGTCAAAATCCGACCCGTGTTAAACAACGTTTCCATAGTCCTTAATTCCACCACTAACATGAGTTATGACATTCGGTCCTTCTGGTGGATTTCAAAAAAGAAATTGCTGGGCAAAAATGCTCAGTGGTTGAATACTGAAGCATGCCACGCGGATACTAAGAAGGCCAAATTTTCACATGCGAATATCATTCTACCAATACAGTTCTAAAACTTCCAAACTTCATAAAACTGTCCATAACTACATCAGCGTTAGTCACGACACATATCAAACACGAGGAAATCAATATTCCTTCATTTTACACATTATTTCGACTCGCACAAGTAACATGACCATCCGCGTTCAAAGCTAGCGAGAGACTCCTTTCTTGTGACCTAACTCCCAGTATGACTGTCAGGTAACGAGCGGGAACCATCTCAATTCTGATTGGCTAACCATACTCGCTGCCAATCAGAATGCTCGCTCATGATCATACTCTTGCCAAAACTGGCCTGCATCAATCCTTACATACAGACGCATCTACGTCATTTTGATAAACAAATATTAAAGTAATATTTAATAAACGAAAACGAAAAGGCAATAAATCTGGAAACATCCTTTATATACAGATAATACTCCAGCTGACTTTCTGGCTGCTCTGTTACAACAGCAATCACACCTAGACATACGTCATCAGCAAAGTGGGTAAATTTCCTATGAACATTTTCCCACGACAGGCTTGCGTAACTTTTGCAGGTGACTTAAGAGCAGGTTACTTAAGACGGTATATAATACAACATTAAAATTTGACGAATGTCCCACGTACACACTCTCATTCACTCACATATACACCCACAACAATCTTAGACACCAATAATAATTTTGTCTGATTTTTATATAACGAAAACGAAAAATAATTAAAGTTTTAATATGAAAATCTTAATTAAATAATTCAGCACTCTGCGAGTTCTGTTTATGGTTTTTGATAATACCAGAGGATAAACTATTATATTTCCTAACTGAATTTAGTTTCCTAAGTGTCGGTTTTTTTAGCAGTTTTTTTTTATCTCTGGAACTATGATAGTTATAAAGCTGAAATTTGGATACAATCTTTTCCTGAATGTCAAAAGGTACTGTACCGATTTTGAAAATGATTGAATAATATTTAAAATGATTTATTTAGGTTCTTATAGATGGTGAATTTATGCGTCCAGTAAGAGACATTGGATAGCTTTCCCACGGCAGGTAGTGACAGATGCTCGTGTGTCTCTCGGTTAGGCCGGCAGATGTCAGTAGCTATCCTAAAACAAACGTTCGTGCGGAACAAACCTACGACGTTACACTCTTATGTCTGACACGGATTTGTTTCCACTTCCGCCCTCAACATGTCATTGCGTATAGCTGTTGGTCTTTCTGACAGATACGAATCCGAAAGACGAAAATTAACGGATTTGAACTTAGAAAACCACCAGTTTTCCATTTAAAAACGTCTTATGCACGTGGATAAACATTGTAAATGTTATTACTAGCAACTGTTACTCTGTTTCCTTTGCGAATCTGAAAAAGCATACGATGCTGGATATGTACCTCTTCTGGTATTTGGCTGGCCATTTCACCATCAATGGCAAGAAAATTAATATTTAATTATTTGCGAGTAAGCAAGTCACTCTAATCTGAAAATGCCTTTGGCACGAATTTGAAGCACACAGTGAACTGATAAATAACAAACTAATATTGACATGCGCAGAAACGGCGTTATTTTCAGGTCCACCTCATACTATGGGGAAAATTCACCTGGGCTTCCACGAGACGGAAGAAGGTACCATGACAGCTGTGGGCATTATCTCGGACCATCCGAATCCCTTCATGCTTGATGCCTTCGCCGGTGTCGATGGCTTCTTCTAGCAGGATGACTGTCCATATCACAAAGCTAGAAAAGTGATATAGTGGTTTGAGGAGTTGATAGTATGCTCCTGCCGATGTTTTGCGTTCCAAATTCGCCAGATGAGAATCCGATGGGTCACATCTTGGACGTAGTCGGGCATCAACTCCACGTCCACAACCCAGCTTCACGTAATGTACGGGAACTACGTGAACTGCTCATAGGCATCTGGTGCCACATACTAACGGAAATCTACAAAGGACTTGTTGAACCCATGTCACAGGGAATGTCTGCTGTACTGCGTTGCAAAGGTGGATCAAGAGCCTATCTACATCTTCATGAGTACTCTGCATTTCGCACTTAAGTGCTTGGAAGAGTGCTATTAAGCAGATCATCATGCTGTTTAGGCTCTTCAATTTATAATTTATAGTTCACCACGTGAGGATTGTAATTTGCTTTGTCTGTTGCGAAAACGCAGTTCCTGCTCCTATCATTGTTGAAACTAGCATTACGCTGTAAGTAAGTCACGAATCAAAGGATGTCCTTCTAGAATTTTGAAATAACTTTCGGTTGGAAGGACATTATCCCTACTTATAGAAGGAATCTATCCTTATTCATATCTTGAAACCAGGGAAGGATCCCACATTCTTAATTAGTTTTCGCCGTATCGCGGTGTGGAAAGACACTTGTGATGATAATCAGTAGATATCTTGTGTGAATCCTGGCCAGAAAGGATCCCTTTGAGTCGTTTCTATATTTTTTGACATAGAGAGGGCTTATAACACTGACTGGAGGTACAATATCTAATGTCAGCTCTACAACCGGGGATTCCGTGGGCGACACTCTATTTTACTGTGATCCTTCTTTATATATTCTCGGCATTGTCAATCTGGGGGCCATCTGCAATTTATGATAACTGAAGAAAACTTCAAAAGCCAAGATCGCTAAAAAAATATTTTACTGGATGACCTGTTTCGAGAGAGCTATGCTGTGAGCATAGATAAGATCCGATGGATAAGATCCGATGGAGACAGCATTAATCTTTCAGGGTATCTAGTCGTGGTCCATGAAACTCTTCTGTCCCTGACGTTTCGTCCAGAACTGTGCTGGACATCTTCATAGGCGTTGCTCCTCCGTTGAGTCTTGTCGACTGACGGGTCGGACGTCTACAAGCGACATATATACTGTAGACAAAGGGGCGAGGCCGGAGTAACACGTGATATGCAGAGATGATCCTTTTCAAATATAACACTTAACTATCGACCGTCGTCTTATCAAAGATAGAAAAACTCTTTAGCAATTCTGCAGAGCTACTGTCCATATGTCGGTAAGTTTCATGATCTCTTCTTTCATATTCAAATCTTACGTTTGTATATTGCAAAGCCTTCTCTACATAGCCATGTATAATAATTCGTCTTCTTAGATAAAATTATTGTTTCATAACACTTAATTTTGTGGCTTCCCGATGGAAGAGCATGCTTTGCTAGAGTCCACTTGTCTATTTTTCCTAGCCGACCAAGGCTTTTGTTTTTCTTTAGCTGTGTATTCACGCTTCTCTTGGTTGTTCCAATAAAAGTTTTACCACACGCACACGGAATTTTATATACGCCACATGCTGAGAGAAGAAGGTTTTTATCATTTACAGATCGGAGAGCTTGACCTATTTTCTTTGTACGGTTAAAAACCGGTCTAATGTCAAGTTTCCGTAAAATCTTTCCGATCTGACCTGCTACTCGTTTAATATAAAGCAGTGAAACTGAATTCTCCCATGGTGGCTTTTCAAGCTTGTCCTTCGGCTTTCAGTTATTTGGTTGCAGAATTCTGTTTTCTTTCCCTGCATAGTCACTTTTCTCGAAAGCCTGCTTTAGATATTTTAATTCGGCGTCCAGATATTCCGTCGTGCACATCCTTTTAGCTCTATCGACAAGACTTTTAATGATACCTCTCTTTTGTTGTGGATGGTGACTGAAGTTCTTGTGTAAATATCTATCCGTGTGCGTTACTTTTCGAAAAACCTTATGTACCAAACTTCCATCGGTCTGCGTCATAACTAAAACACCCAACACAGCTATTTTGTTGTCTTTTCTATTTCCATGGTGAACTAGATTTTGGATTTATGTTAGTTAGAAAACCAAAGAATACCCCCAAATCCTTTTTACCATGTTTCAAGACCACAAATCTGTCATCCACAAACAGATACCAGCGAGATATTTTCCTATTATCTTTTCCTGAACCCAACTATCAGAATTTTTTGTTGAATTCTCTTAATGTCTTATCAATTTTACCTGTCTTGAAAATGGAAATAAGAACACCGTGAATTCATTGTCCCAGGAAGGGGAAACTTTATTGACACATTCCTGGGGTCAGATACATCACATGATCACACTGACAGAACCACAGGCACATAGACACAGGCAACAGAGCATGCACAATGTCGGCACTAGTACAGTGTATATCCACCTTTCGCAGCAATGCAGGCTGCTATTCTCCCATGGAGACGATCGTAGAGATGCTGGATGTAGTCCTGTGGAACGGCTTGCCATGCCATTTCCACCTGGCGCCTCAGTTGGACGGGCGTTCGTGCTGGACGTGCAGACCGCGTGAGACGACGCTTCATCCAGTCCCAAACATGCTCAATGGGGGACAGATCCGGAGATCTTGCTGGCCAGGGTAGTTGACTTACACCTTCTAGAGCACGTTGGGTGGCACGGGATACATGCGGACGTGCATTGTCCTGTTGGAACAGCAAGTTCCCTTGCCGGTCTAGGAATGGTAGAACGATGGGTTCGATGACGGTTTGGATGTACCATGCACTATTCAGTGTCCCCTCGACGATCACCAGTGGTGTACGGCCAGTGTAGGAGATCGCTCCCCACACCATGATGCCGGGTGTTGGCCCTGTGTGCCTCGGTCGTATGCAGTCCTGATTGTGGCGCTCACCTGCACGGCGCCAAACACGCATACGACCATCATTGGCACCAAGGCAGAAGCGACTCTCATCGCTGAAGACGACACGTCTCCATTCGTCCCTCCATTCACGCCTGTCGCGACACAACTGGAGGCGGGCTGCACGATGTTGGGGCGTGAGCGGAAGACGGCCTAACGGTGTGCGGGACCGTAGCCCAGCTTCATGGAGACGGTTGCGAATGGTCCTCGCCGATACCCCAGGAGCAACAGTGTCCCTAATTTGCTGGGAAGTGGCGGTGCGGTCCCCTACGGCACTGCGTAGGATCCTACGGTCTTGGCGTGCATCCGAGCGTCGCTGCGGTCCGGTCCCAGGTCGACGGGCACGTGCACCTTCCGCCGACCACTGGCGACAACATCGATGTACTGTGGAGACCTCACGCCCCACGTGTTGAGCAATTCGGCGGTACGTCCACCCGGCCTCCCGCATGCCCACTATACGCCCTCGCTCAAAGTCCGTCAACTGCACATACGGTTCACGTCCACGCTGTCGCGGCATGCTACCAGTGTTAAAGACTGCGATGGAGCTCCGTATGCCACGGCAAACTGGCTGACACTGACGGCGGCGGTGCACAAATGCTGCGCAGCTAGCGCCATTCGACGGCCAACACCGCGGTTCCTGGTGTGTCCGCTGTGCCGTGCGTGTGATCATTGCTTGTACAGCCCTCTCGCAGTGTCCGGAGCAAGTATGGTGGGTCTGACATACCGGTGTCAATGTGTTCTTTTTTCCATTTCCAGGAGTGTATTTCAAGATGCGTTTAACTTGTACGGAACTTGTCTTTGATAATACTTCTGCTTGATCTGATTTCACGTATTGATTATTGGCGTGTACCAGAGGAATAATGTAACAGGTGGACGACCAAATACAGTAATGACAAACTTTTCTCGATTGCAACGTTTTTAAATTTCAGTAGAATATTTGTTTCCAGGTATGTGACCATGTTGTACCTTGGGCCATGCTTGTGTATTTGCAAAAACTTCAATTTTCCGGAGTAATTTTTTTTTTATTTCAGGAGCAGACTGCAAAACATAAAATTTGAATGCTGTCTCTTAAAAAGGAACAAGAAAATATATTAGACTTGTATTGTAGTGCTGGCTAGAGGCGCAAGTCTGAAAAGTGCACCAATGTACAACACTGTCCTCTACAGTGACTAATACCTGAATAGAAACTTGTGCCAAAAACAGGCGGTAGGAGTACGATATGTTTACTGCAGAAGCCCAAGCGTGGCTAGCGCCGGGAATACTAAATATTGTAAATGTCAGTGCGGAACGTTCCGGCTCGACGCGGTGTGAACGCCACAAAGCAAAACAACGCGTCTGATATTCCGGCGTGTTCCTGATCGGTACGCAGTGCGAACACGGCCAAGGGCACTCGTGATGAACTACACCTAGTATCTTCAGGTACCAAAATTGGTATATGCTGTAATCGGGGCGAGGCGTAACGAAGCTTCTATAAAATAGTAGAGGACTAGCCTTTTCGCCCCTAGTTTTTTACTATTGAGACATTTCAATCTGAGCAGCGTTCTCATCCATCTTACTCTGAGATATCTCAGTTGTGACAAATGTAAGTCTCGGTAACTTCACCGAATTCTTAAAAGCTAACGGAACACTCATCATGTGCAAGTTAGGTTGGCTATATTACGACGCTAAGTATTTAAATTTATACGCACAATTAGTCTACGGAAAACTTAAAACGTGCCTATTCCTGCACCCCCGAGAGCACCAGCTTAAGTTGAGATGTGGTCGCAAGGCTGGAGGAAGAGCAGAGACTAAAAAATTGACTACATACAAAGAATGTTCAACAGGAATCTTCACAGCGGATGAAACACTATTAGATAAAAACGCTTCAGAGACGATATTATCAACTCGGTATCGAAAATGTCACAGGATCGCATGATAACTGAAGTAAAATTCACAAGCCAAGTTCGCTAAAACAAACTGGTTGCTCCATGGTAAAAGACCTTCTGCTATTTCAAGGTACAAGATGCCGCAAGACCGACTAAGTGTGGCTTAACGTTGCACTTGTTAAATAAGTAGTTCCAAAAATATATAGCATTTTACTCAACATAAAATTCTGTATCTGAATAGTTAACAATTTGTTCCACAAGAGCTTTAATATGTTACACAGCACTTAAATTTGTAGAACTCGAAATATTTACCAAAGTTGCACAAAACCCAAGTTCACGTCTAACACCAGAAACTGTAGAAAATGTCGGAAACTATTTAGGGCGGTCTCTAGTCCTCATTTCTTCATGTGATTCTAAAATCACTCATTAGACTGAAGTAACTACCAAAAACATCATGTGTTCCTAGGTACAGTATCCTCTAGGTACAACAACTTGCCCTCTTCCGTCAAGAACTCTCAAATAAAATGAAAAGTAGTTTGTGCGCGTTTTTTATTTTCTTAAAGAAAAGAAAGGTTGCCTCTATATCTCAATAAAAATGTTACAAGTTTTAACCGAACTGAAAATTACTTTCACTGTATTATCATTTGTGAAAATCTCTTTTTTATACGAAGAGTCGATTATGAAGTATTAATGTAGACGACATATCAAGAATGCGTTGATCATCTCTTTATTTCATACACATTTACGAGTATGTTCCGTATGCATGCATATGCGCGCGTGCGGGCGTGTGCGTGAGCGTGTGTGTGTTAAACATCCTCGACACATGGAAATGCAGTGAAAAGCCAAGCAACAGCAGTTGATTACCAGCCGTTGCTTGTGAACCATTTTTCAGGTTATTCAATGCAGTGACACAGTTCACCGGACAAAATATTAGTTGCCCTATTACACGGGCACAGTGGCATTTAGAAGCTCTGTAAGCAGAGCTGTAAAACTACTATAGGCTACCGTAGACTATCGTAAGTGAGCATGGACTACGATAGTTTTCCTAGTAGCCTTGGTCAGTTAAAGTAGTAACCGCGTTACCCGTGAGTTACCTTTTGGACGTTACCTCATAACTATCGCATTCTTTATGTACGCGATCAGTGTATTACTAGAGTAACCTAAAAAGAGCAAACACTAAACAGTCTAGAAACCGAATGACGATATAAAAAAGGGCTGAGTAGCGTATGGAAAATTTTTGTTCTATATAGTTGCCCTCCCGTCTGTTGCTTAAAAGTAAACATTATTTATAGCAATATTGAAACTGTCAATACTTAATTCAGGTTTTATTCGGATACAACGTAAAACAAAGAGATGGTGTATTAGAAATAAAGTATAAAATACAGGTTTATCATTTAACACTAGAAAACGCCATTTCGTCAACAAACAGGTAAAAAGAAACGCAAAAGAAAAATATATCAAACATCGCTTCACTAATTTGTCTAACTTATACAATACATGTTTTTATTATTCTTAAACAACTTTCCCATTTATCATGCAAACTGTATCTGCATCAAAAGTATTTGCTTTGGTTACATAAAAGTACAGACGTTACGCGATCAGCTAATTTGTATTATGTATAAAATGCAATTTATATTCCGCGAGGATGCAAAATACACAATGGACTAATAATACCGAATGATGTGCGGTTCGAATTATATGGAAAACAAAGAAACAAAAAAAAAATAACAACGAGAAGTCGTCGGCTTCCAGTTTCTCTCTTACACATTCATTGATGTTTCTTTCCCTACCTATGCTACCAACACTACCGGCAATCCTACTATTTACTACGTCATTTATGTAGTGTACGAAAATTACCTGTCCGCGTTCTTTTGTGTGGAACAAATGCACAAAATATTATCACAGTTTTTAGACTATAGGAAAGGTCACAGTAGTAGTCGAAAATAATGTCAAGCTCATTGTTAAAGATCTGTTTAACACACCGGTGATAGTAAATACATAATGCAAGTACATATACCAATCAGTTGTACACATAAAACTAATATCGACAATTACTGCACCAACAGCTCTGGCCATGACCAAGATACAAAATCTAGAATGATATTACCATTACCAATAATGAATAAACGTAAAAATCAAAACAGCATTTTCTACCAAGGAATGAAGCAGTACAATAATTTTCCCAAGGAAATTAAATAAGCAACTAGAACGAAATAATTTTAAAAAAGCAGTAAAAAAACGTCTTTTAATCAATATCTTCTACACAACTGGCCATTAAAATTGCTGCACCAAGACGAAATGCAGATGATAAACGGGTATTCATTGGACGAATATATTATACTAGAACTGAAATGTTATTACATTTTCACGCAATTTGGGTGCATAGATCCTGAAAAATTAGTGCCCAGAACAACCACCTCTGGCCGTAATAACGGCCTTGATACGCCTGGACATTGAGTCAAACAGAGCTTGGATGGCGTGTACAGGCACAGCTGCCCATGAGGCTTCAACACGATACCACAGTTCATCAATGGTAGTGACTGGCGTATTGTGACGAGCCAGTTGCTCGGCCACCATTGACCAGACGTTTTCAATTCTTGAGAGATCTAGAGCATGTGCTGGTCAGGTAAGCAGTCGAACATTTTCTGTATCCAGAAAGGCCCATACAGGACCTGCAACAGGCGCTCGTGCATTATCCTGCTGAAATGTAGGGTTTCGCAGGGCTCGAATGAAGGGTAGAGCTACGTGTCGTAACACATCTGAAATCTAACGTCCACTGTTCAAAGTGCCGTCAGTACGAACAAGAGGTGACCGAGACGTGTAACCAATGGCACCCCATACCATCACGCCGGGTGATACGCCAGTATGGCGATGACGAATACACGCTTCCAATGTGCGTTCACCGCGATGTCGCCAAACACGGATGCAACCATCATGACGCTGTAAACAGAACCTGGATTCATCCGAAAAAGGGACGTTTTGCCATTCGTGCACCCAGGTTCGTCGTTGAGTACACCATCACAGGCGCTCCTGTCTGTGATGCAGCGTCAAGGGTAACCGCAGCCATGGTCTCCGAGTTGATAGTCCATGCTGCTGCAAACGTCGTCGAACTGTTCGTGCAGATGGTTGTTGTCTTGCAAACGTCGCCATCTGTTGACTCAGGGATCGAGATGTGGCTGCACGATCCGTTACAACCATGCGGATAAGATGCCTGTTATCTCGACCGCTAGTGATACGAGGCCGTTGTGATCCAGCACGGCATTCCGTACTACCTTCCTGAACCCACTGATTCCATATTCTGCTAACAGTCATTGGATCTCGACCACCGCGAGCAGCAATGTCGCGATACGATAAATTGCTATCGCGATAGGTTACAATCCGACGTTTATCAAAGTCTGAAACGTGATGGTACGCATTTCTCCTCCTTACACGAGGCATCACAACAACGGTTCACTGGGCAACGCAGGTCAACTGCTGTTTATGTTTGAGATATCGGTTGGAAACTTTCCTCATGTCAGCACGTTGTAGGTGTCGCCACCGGCGCCAATCTTGTGTGAATGCTCTGAAAAGCTAATCATTTGCATATCACAGCATCTTCTTCCTGTCGGTTAAATTTCTCGTCTGTAGCACGTCATCTTCGTGGTGTAACAATTTTAATGGCCAATTGTGTATTACAGCGAAGGATAACTTAGGTAACACAAAGTAGAGGTTTGTCAAGAAATGTACAGAAAGTAAATATAAGGGGGCAATAAAAAGTTTTCCGTTCAAGGCCGTACAGCCCAGAATCGGTGTACCAGTCAGACAAAATCGCCGTGAGCATTTGAGGTAATCGTCCCACTGACGCACCAGGTTGAAAATACCCGTTTGGCAGAACACCATGTCCTGGTGCGGGAAGAGGTCCGTAACTGACTGCGGCAAATCCTCGACCAGCAGGGATCGTTGACGTTCCGGGGCCTTTTATAACGGACCGAAGATGTGATAATCACATGGGGAGAAATCAGGACTATAAGGCAAGTGCTCGAGTCCCCGCTTGAGTTGGCGAAACTTCTGCGTTACCAGTGTCTTGTGTCGAATCGCGATCAGCACAGACTTGACGTTCCATTCCACAACGGTTGTATTCGAATGACATGCTGGCCCTTAAACATTCTTCATTCTATGATGAATGTCTGCCGGTGCTTGTCCTTCAATAGCCAAGAAAAGAATAACATCACGTTGGTCCTGATTGGACAGATTTGGTAATGACGTCACCATAGTTCACGTTTCCGTATTTATCACACGCACGTCGGAAAGACACGAATGCCACACTAATCTCTTGTCTATATATCGGTGCTTATATAATCCTATCAGCGTCACTCTACGTTGCAGCAACGTCATCAAACGGAAATTTTTTGATTGCCTCTTATAAACTCATAATAACGTCAGTAAAACATCTGTCATTTCACATAAAACTTTCATATTATGTTTTTTTCTTCACTTTTCTGGAAAATTTATTCCCAAAGCTATACAGTGTATAATACTAACATCTTATCTCCTTTCTGAGCTCAACGTCTCACTTGTCATTCGGGCCTCCAAATGGGAATTTGGAATACACAAAATGGAAACCATATAGCTACGGTCCTGTCGTCATCTGATAGTGTATGTTATGTTACATTACCAAATAATGTGTGTATAGTGTCTGTTCGATGACTGGGAGTGTGAGAAATAATTGAACAGTGAACTACTAGCCTTTTGTTTTAGTGAATAACTTCTTTGCTAAACAGTAGTGTACACTGGAGGTGAACCGAATGACGTATCAATATTTTCTACAAACTAGCTTTGTATTCGGACGGGTGGATTCCAATTTTCATACGACCGTCCTTGTTTAGGTTTTCCGTGGTTTCCCTAAATTACTTCAAGCAAATGCCGGAATAGTTCTTATATAAGGCTACTGTCGACGACCTACCCCATCTTTGTCAACTTAGACCTGTAAGTATGTAAATGGTTGTATGTATAAAACTTGTTATTTTTATTGTTCTTAATTTACAGCATCGCAGTATGTCCAATATCCTTGTAAAAGTGATCTACAGATGAATAAAACTACTATTACTACTACCAACGACAACAACAAATACATCGACTGCGAACAGCCTAATGGACATAGTTTAACTGCTTTGCTATCTTGTGTACCACAAATATTTCTTAGTCTCTGGACATGAACAATGTGTATATTCGCTTAATTAAAATTAGGATTCTATCGTTGTCGGAGGCACTACACCTTTCCACGCCATTTTGACCATTACAGTCTCTTGGAGAACAATATCAGATTTAGCCCAGGAAAACTATGTGTCACCATTATGAAGGAATTTTTATGAATTTGTAGTTTCTAGAGACGCGAGTTCAAGCGACACAGCAGTGTATTTTAAGGTTCAATGAATTTACCCGTCTCGGTTTTCAAAGCGATGCCTTCGGACACGGGAACAAAAACTTCTACTACTATAGAAAATATTTTAATGTCACCGTGAAGTGGTCATCTTGATTTGTGGCCCTGGATCATGAACCCTCGACTTTCTCGGTCATGAGCTGAAGCTTTCGCCCTTAGGTACCTCGTCAGTTTTGTGCATAGAATTACTTTAAACTGGATAAAATTAACTAGCCAAAATAGAAATAGTTGTTGTTTCCTTAATTTTTCTGGTATTTTAGTTTATCTTACTATGCTCAGCAACTAGCCTGGAATGCAATTCATCAGTCTTTACCTTGTGCTGCTCCTGCCCGTCGTTTGTGTTTATAACGGAAATATCAAGTGATAGTCTACGACATTTAACACTTCTTTAAGTAGTTCAAGAAAATTTTTCCAAACCTTTGGAAGCAGGCGGATTCAGTGTATATTTCCACCTCCGTTTTCGGACGCACGCTTTAAGTGCATTTACTCCGAAGGCACTAGCGTGAAACTTGAAGAGTTGTTAGGAATTTAGTAGCTTGGAGAACGCTTGTGGATGAAAGGGAAAAAGACAACGATTTCACTTTGCTTACATAACCTTTACGGAAAACATTAATCTCACGTAATCAACACTGACGGATAACTGGCAGGCGGTGTAATGGAGCTGAATGGACGGAGACTAGCCTGCTAATACGCGTAGTCAGCTGAGCGACGCAAACTAATAAGGGATGAACCAGATAGCGACATGTAATTCGCAGAGTCTGCTGAAATGTAACTGCGAGAAACTAAGTGATGCAGTGAATTTGCGTTGTTACCAGAACATTAAAGTATTTTAGGAGGAACAGTAGTTAGAAACGTTTTGAGTATTTTCATAATTTTCTATATGTACTGCGTTTCAGATGTCTGTCTGATCTGCATAACACAGAAGGATCAGGAGCACATGTATTATTTACTGCTGCCTTTACTAACCAGAAATGGACTCATATAATTTTCAACGTTATAAATTAAATTTTCATGATCGGTGTTCACTATATTCAATTCACTTTCCAATTGTACATCCACTTTCAGCATGTCTGAGGTCGATGTGGCTTTCTTTCATAATCATCAGAAACAGTTCATCACCTTCGTGTATTTTCACTCTGTAGACTTGATATGCGTATGTCATTATATGTTCCTTCAACCCTGTATCAGAGTTCATCAATCGTAGTAGCCGGCGAGTGGTTGCGAGCCACTCTCTTGGCAGTCCATGATCAGATGTGTTCAATAGGGGATATTTCTGGGAACGTGCTGCACAGGACAACAGTCTAACAACTTCCGTATCGACGTAGATGAGGACAGATCGGGCAACATGCAGTCTTACGATATTTTGTTAAAAGATACGGCCAAGGAGATCTCAGAGACAGTGTACGTCCACCGACTTAAACACTTCAGAAATGTAACGGCTTCATTCCAAATTTCTGCCTATGAAAACCAGAAAAGATCGTGTTCTGTGCCTAGTGGCACCCCATACCATCGTCGTATGATGATGATGAACTCAGTGTCAAAGGTATGTCACAAAACTGACTGCCGTGTTGACAGTTCGTGGTTCTCCAGATATCGACGCACTGTCCATGTGGATACTTGTCTTGCTGCAAACAAGGCCAGCCCATTTCCTGACTCAAACAGCGCGAGGTGCCGCAGTGGTTACCACACTGGACTCGCAATCGGGAGGCGGACGGTTCAATTCCGGATCCTGTCATTCTGGTTTAGATTTTCCACGATTTCCCTAAACTGCACCAGGAAAATGCCGTGATGGTTGTTTTGATAGTCAAATCAGATTTCCTTTCCTATGCTTGAAACAGTTGGAGCTTGTACTCCGTCCATAATGACCATAATCTTTTTATCCTTCTTCCTTCCTAACTGAAGGTACAAGACGTCGCTGTACGAACCTACACGACAGACCGATCAATACGTCTGTCCTCTTGGGCGATAGTCGTGTAGGGTCACTGAGCTCCTGGATGTCGTTGAGTATAGCCCTCCTGAACCTCGGTTCCATGTCTGCATGACAATCATGTGATTCCGACCAAAACAAGCAACAATATTTTGACAGGCCACGATCGCGCAGTTGTCGAATTCCGACACGTGCTGGTAGACGTTGCTCCCTCTTACATGATGTAAAAGCGATCTCCCTACAAACAAACAAAATTCAGATGCCGTCTGTGACTGAGAAAGATGATAAGTTAACTTATATATAAGATGTAGACAGAGTCACTCCGATTTATTTTACGTCGTTGCGCTGAAATACAACATTTGAGTATCGAAGCACATGGTACAATTTATGCCAATTTAACGATTATTCGATTATTGCCTATCACATTCGTGATGTTGCAGTTTTAATGATGAGTCCTCGCAATTCAATGTTTTCTTTCATCACTTTTGTGATAACTGATATCCATCTCCATAAGTATTGAAAGCATTAATTCATGATGAGTACACGATTATCACACAACAAATTGTTTACTTTATCACTTTTGTACGAAGAGATATTTACCTTCGTAAGTACTGAAAGCATTAATCTATGATGAGAACATTGTTATCAACACAGAATCAAATAAATGTAATAAAGGGGTAAATCAAATAATCGGAAAAAAATTGTAATGAAGGAGAAATACAGGGTGCGGCATCGAAACGCACTTACATACTTACTGCTCGGCGCAACACTCCTTGAAGATTGTAGAATCTTGGCTGCCTTGTCACCTACCTCCGTTCTTTACTGTCCACTGGTTTCCTTCTCCAGTTCTTGACTGCCACTGGTTTGAAGCCCTCCTCCATATCTTCAAGCCACCTTTTCCTGGGTCTTCCTCTTCTCCTTCTTTCCTCGGGCTTTCCTATAAACACTTTCTTAACACTTCCAGTTTCTAGCATTCTCTGTCCAGCCCATCTTATTCTTCTATGTTTGCTTTTTTACTACAACAGGCATCTGTCCAACAAATGTCTGTAGTTCTGCGTTTGTCCTTTTTCTCCAGCATTTTTCCTCTCTCACTGCCCCAAATATCTTTCTCAAAATATCCCTTTCCCATCTCAATAATCATCCTTTCTCCTTTGGAGTCATCACCCAGCCTTCCGATCCATACATTACAAAATGTCTTAATATAGTCAAATATGTTTTGATTTTTGTATTCCTACTACCATTTCTGGAATTGAATATATTCTACAATGAATAATAGCATCGACTTCAACTGCTATCCTTTCGTGAATAACTACTGCTGTCCTGTTACCTTCTGTTATTATCGAACTTAGATATTTAAACTTTTCCAGTCTATGCTATTCTTTCAAAGTTATTTTTATCATAGCCTCTCCTCTATTCCCACCAGGATCTTCCATTATGATCTGCTTTGTTTTACCTATATTCACTGCCAGTCCTAACCCTCGCGCTGCTTTTTCCAGTGCTAGAGAATTATCCTATGACATTCCTTGCAATTAACGCCACATCATCAGCGTATACCACCACCTGGACCTGGTGATTAAATATTATTCCCCCTGGGCTTGTTGGCATGTGGCGAATTACCTTCTCTTGTGCTAAGAGTAGCGCAAAGACCACATGTCCCTTCCACAGCCCTCTTCCTGTACGGAAATTTCCTGACAACTCTTGCTCTGTTCTGATCCTGCAGATTGTTGCTTTCATTGTAATTTGTGTCAGCCTCACTAATTTTAGCGGAATTCATAAATCTTTCCCACTTTGGAAACCTGTATTTGAGATGGTCAGTGATGGATTGTCAAAGATGCACCTCCTCGGACGACGTAGTGCACAGGGCAGTGGAGTAACCGTGGCAGCCATAGTGGTTCCTTCATCTTCGGAATCAAATCGAAGTCACAAGGACTTAATTCCGGGGAGTATGGTGGATGGTACAGTACTTCCCAGTCCCATCGACTGAACAGAGCAGCCACAGCTTGAGCTGTATGCTCCTGCGCATTGGGTTGGGTTGTTGGGGGAAGAGACCAGACAGCGAGGTCATCGGTCTCATCAGATTAGGAAAGGACGGGGAAGGAAGCCGGCCGTGCCCTTTGAAAGGAACCATCCCGGCATTTTCCTGGAGCGATTTAGGTAAATCACGGAAAACCTAAATCGGGATGGCCAGACGCGGGATTGAACCGTCGTCCTCCCGAATGCGAGTCCAGTGTACTAGCCACTGCGCCACCTCGCTCGGTTCCCGCGCATTGTCATGCAAAATGATGGGTGGGTTGCGCAGAAAGTGTCGCCGCTTCTTTCGCAAAGCTGGTCGCAGTTGATGCTCCAAAAACGAACAGTAATACGACTTAAGTCTTTGCGACTTTGATTTGATTCCGATGATGAAGGAACCACTTCGTGGCATTCGCTTCAGAACTGTTCCAGAGATTCGACAGGCAGTAGACCGCTTCTTTCGCACCGTCAACAGAACAGGCTCTCCTAACGGTTTATTACGCCTTCCACATCGCTGGAAACGGGTTCTGCACAATGCTGGTGACTACTTTGAAGGACAGCAACAGATGCAAACATGTAACTCTTTTGTATCGGTTGTGAGTAAATAGTTGCCACTATTTAAGTTCCAACCGGCGTATACACTTCTTCTTTCCCTAGTTTTATATTCGGATCCCAAGGATCATTTTGGGATCGTGCCTTCGAACCTTGCTGATTTTCTCCTCTAGTTTGAAGTAAAAGGCATGCTTCCATTTATCATCCGAATCTTCTATAAGGGCACAGGCAAACATCACCGTAACACTGAAAAATTTTGTCCTAAATCTCAAAGAATACAATCTGTCTGTAATTGTTTTGAAACCTATATCTTTGCCTTCATTGAGCTACGTATAAGAAAGCCAGTACCGTGATGGCCTGTGTCCCTTCCACTAGACGTCAGTACATGTTCCCCCAGTGCAGTCAATTCCTGTCCTTTCCACCTTATTTTTCGTAATGCAACTATTTCCACTTCATACTTATCCATTTCTTTTCTAATTTCTTGCAATTTTCCAGGTGTCCTAAGTTTCCTCATATTCCAGGTGGCTATCATGGTATCCATTTGGCTTCCCATTAACATTTTTCCTTGGCAGGTCATTATTCTGTAACCGGTATCCTTCCGATGTTGATGAGTGGCATTTTACTGGGTGTGGTTGTTAGCCACATGCCAAACCCCCGACCTGAAAGACTAGGATTTTCCTTTCAGGTTTACTCTCCTCGGGGGTTTGGCTTCCCTATGCCTGCCGAGCCCCAGAGCCCTGCCCCCCTTCCCAGCGCAGACGGTTAGTCTGGCTCCTCTGTTGAGGTTCGACTGCAGCCGTGCATAATTTTCGTGTGTTCGTGCTCATTCCCTACTCCATACTGGACGCTGTTGCGCACAATTCACACGCATGGGTGGACGAAGTGTTCTCTTCGTGGGCAGAGAAAACACCTATATTACAGGTCGCCTGTTCCTCGCATCCCATGGTTCTGCACTGACAATGTGGGCGTTTAAATAATCTGTTTGGGCTAGTATATAAGGCCTAATCTTCAAAGAGATGAAATTTACTCATTCAATTTTGTCAGAATAAGGGCTGCCGTCTTTTGAAGCTCATTGTTTATTCTCTTCATAATATTTCTGACCGCAGCTACACATTAATTTTCCCATTCCTGTTGTAGTCCTTGATGTCGAGGTACATATTGTCCCATTTACTACAATTTAGAGCGGTGTGTAGCTTTGTGTTTGTACCACATTGTTCCGTTAAGCAGCTTATTTGCTTGGATAGCTCTTGCTGTTTCCACAAGGAGTAACTATTTCGCAGTTTCTTGATTGATATCAGTGGCCCTGCAAGTCTCTCGAACGATGTATGTAGGAGGGCTACACATTACGGAAAGTACTTTATACATGTATAACAACTACAAGTAATACATTGCTTACTACTGGACGTCGTCTGTTAGAAACAGTGCGTTCTCCATCGACAGCAGACTTCTTCGTTGGGACTGCCACGAGAGGTCTTTTTATTCCAAGAATGTTAATATTGCTCAGCGGATCGCCCGAACCGCTGGGAGTGTTTTTAATTGAAGTGGGATACATTTGAATGCCACGGACAGCTAGGGAGACAAGGACAGGTCTCCGCTTTTTTCAGTAGGCCTTATACACTGAAGATCCAAAGAAACTGGTACACCTGCCTTCTGTCGTGTAGGGCCCACTCGAGCACGCAGAAGTGCCGCAACACGACGTGGCAAGCGCTCCACTGATGTCTGAAGTAGCGCTGGAGGGAATTGACGCCATGAATCCTGCAGAGCACTCCATAAATCCGTAAGCGTACGAAGGGGTGGAGATCTCTTCTGAACAGCACGTTGCAGGGCATCCCAGATATGCTACTTAATGTTCATGTCTGGGGAGTTTGGTGGTCAGCGGAAGTGTTTAAACTTAGAAAAGTGTTCCTGGAGCCTCTCTGTAGAAATTCTGGGCGAATGGGGTGTCGCCCCGTCCTGCTGGAATTGCCCAAGTCCGTAGGAATGCACAATGAACATGAATGGATGCAGGTGACCAAACAGGATACTTACGCACGTGACACGTATCAGAGTCATATATAGAAGTATCAGGGGTCCCGTACCTCTTCAACTGCACACGCCCCACACCGTTACAGAGCCTCCACCAGCTTCAACAGTCCCCTGCTGTCATGCAGGGTCCATGGATTCATGAGGTTGTCTCCATACCAGTACACGTCTATCCGTTCGATACAATGGAGACTCGTCCGACCAGGCAACTTGTTTCCAGTCATCAACAGTCCAATGTCGGTGTCGACGGGCCCAGGAGAGGCGTAAGGCTATATGTCACGCAGTCATCAAGGGTAGACGAAAGCGCCTTAGGCTCGGAAAGCCCATATCGATGATATTTCGTTGAATGGTTCGCACGCTGACACTTGTTGATGACCCAGCATTGAAATTTGCAGCAATTTTCGGAAGGGTTGTACTTCTGTCACACTGAACGATTCATTTCATTCATCGTTGGTCCCGTTCTTGCAGGATCTTTTTGCGTCCGCTGCGATGTCGGAGATTTGATGTTTTACCGGATTCCTAATATTCACGGTACACTCGTGGAATGGTCGTACGGGAAAATATCCACTTCATCGCTACGTCGGAGATGCTGTGTGCCATCGCTTGTGAGTCGACTATAACACCAAGTTCAAACTCACTTAAATCTTGATAACCTGCCATTGTAGCAGCAGTAGTCGACCTAACAATTGTGGCAGACACTTGTTGTCTTATATGGTCATTACCGACCGCAGCGCCGTATTCTGCCTGTTCACATACCTGTATTTTTGAATACGGATGCCTATATTAATTTCTTAGTCGCTACAGTGTACAACTGAGGTGCTTCAGGTTCCCCCGTAGCTGCGCAGTAACAACTGTTTCTCTTCGTCAATCCACCCCACCGACAAGTAGCACGCCATGAGGTTCAAGAATTTTATTTTTGTTATTACAGATCCGGGGAGTTAAACCAAGACCTATGTTCCCTCTGACACACAACGTTCCATCGCCGCGCCGCATGGTGGTCGCTCAAACATGCACAGAGTTAGCGGTCAAAGCTAACCACTCCCGAGCTCCGAAGACACGGTTTCGCCAAACTCACACCCAGCCGAAGACACTTTTATTTGGCACGACCCAGGAAGCGATGTCGCTTATCGTATGTCACGGAAGTCGAGAGCATTGCTCCCCGGCACGCAATACAAGTGATTTGATGGCTTTTGACTTGTTCTTTTTGGTTTTAGATTCTTCAACATGTATTTCTCCTCGTGAGTAAACGATGGGATCTTATCACGTGTGATACATTCTTTAGTTGTTCCGTGTCTGCTTGTAGAAGTAAACGTGTGGCTTTTGATGTAAGGTTTTCTGCAACATTTGATGTAGACATGGGGGAACAACTAATTTTATACCAAGTTCACCACTGCAAATGCACTTCTAGGTCCAGGTATTACTGCTGGTTTTAGTTGAGAATGTCTGTATATCAAAATCCTACTTCTGAAGAGTCGTTTTGGCCACCAAAACTTAATGTATTATAAATGTACACTGAGTTTAATGATTGGTTTCACCCACTTTCTGACCCTAGTCTCTTTAATCTTCTTCTCTCTCTCTCTCTCTCTTTTTTTTTTTTTTTTTTTTTTTTTTTTTTTAGTCAAGAAATGCCTGTCACTCACAACTACAAACAGCATGGTCGCATGAAAAGTTAACGCAGAAATGAGGGAAATGAACATCGAAGTTCCCTTTCCATATACATGTTCTTCATATTTTCTGCATGTTGCACATTAATTGTACGCCCTGTTGGTGTGTGTGTGTGTGTGTGTGAGCGTGTTTTCGATTTACACGTATGTGGTGGCTGAATAGATGTGTCCCAGACGAATAAAAAATGAAATTACAGTCAACGGTTCAACTTATATTGTAAAAAAGCAATAACAGTTTGAAGAATTCAGATCCAAAGTGCTTTCCTTTATAGTCAAATACATTTTTTAATAGTAGGTAAGAAAATCACTATTGCGAAGACATATATGGGTTGAAAATAGATGAAAAAGTTCTTAGTTTTCGATGATTTGTTCATCATTACTCTAATAAAATAGAAATAGCATGAGAGGCTTACCTTTTCGAATTCGCAGAATTCCACGTGCCTTCTTAGGGTCTCTAGATAATTTAGAGCATTGATGTAATTCAGTGCATAACAGTGGTATGCTTGTGAGACTGAATCAGCCTGCGAACTCTGGAAAGGAAAATAAGAACTTCTGTGAGTGTCTGTAAGTTACTTTAATGCGTGTTGCTTCAGCGGAGGAAAAAGGTACTTTCTTAAGGTTGTTAAAATTTTTGCTTTAGTGGAACTAAGTTTTAATCCGTGTCTGTTTACGGTTGCCGACGAGCTTTGTGTGCTGCTTTTTGTTACCTTAACGAGGTGCGCTGGCGTAGCACAGCGGAGAAGTTCCTCCTCTGGAGTGTTAACACATGTTGTCTCAAAATATACAACAAATGTTTTAACATACTTTTAAAGGGACAGCACCTGAAGTAAAAGAGATGTGTTGTATCTACTATAAACTAGCAGTACATCTTCTTCCGTATGCGCATTTGACTGGACTATAATTGTTAAACTGATGATACAGAAAGAACAGATTACCGGTTCTAGTGACTGACTTTTGCGGTACTTCCAACTAAAAAGCCTTTACTAGTAATTTGTTTAAATTATGTTCAGTTTAATTTCAGTCACATGGCTTAATTGCTTATTTTTTCTTTTAGTTTTTGGTGGTACATCCTAGTAAGTGTAAAGGGTTTTTCTCAATGCTATCTTGGGTCTGGCCACCCCAATAAAAATTTTGTTTGTCGTAGATGGAATATTTTAATTTTATTTATTTTCATTTTATCAAGAAGGCACAAACTAATGAAGGTCAACGGTACTAAATCTATCTGACATTGAACAAAATAGCCGGCCGTGGTAGCCGAGCGTTTCTAGGCGCTACGGTCTGGAACCGCGCGACCGCTACGGTCGCAGGTTCGAATCCTGCCTCGGGCATGGATGTGTATGATGTCCTTAGGTTAGTTAGGTTTAAGTAGTTCTAAGTTCTAGGGGACTGATGACCTCAGAAGTTAAGTCACATAGTGCTGAGAGCCATTTGAACCATTGGACAAAATAATTAAGAGATCAGATGCGGTATTTCTTATTGCGTGAACAAAACATTAGATTCGGCTTGCAGATCACGAAGAATTAAACATACTTTTAGACAGTGTAGAATATTCTGGTGTATGTCTACGAGCTCTGCAAACTCTGCACACGATAATAGAGGTAAGAATGTAAGTGCTGTTGGAACGACTAACTCGCAAATTGTAAACCACTAAATGATCTTCATGGAGACGAAAATTGTCCAGGAAGGACTCACTAATGTCACCGGCATACGGGACATTAACCGTTAGTGAATGCCGTCCGCGTACCCTATAGCCGTTTCCATTGGTGCAAAGGTCCATGTGTCTAGCAACACTTCCACGGGAAAACCTATCGACTATGAGGCTTGATACAGTATCGTAGTATGTCGCATGAAGAAACGAAGCCATACCCATTTTTACAAGTCAAAGATATTATTCGCACGACTACATAACGGTGTCCTGCTGCCTCTGAGATGAACACTATGAGCCTATGGTTATGCAGGCTATTTTCACCGAATGGACTGGCATATCATAAGGGCTTCTAGGAGTAGATATCGATCAATCCTGAATTTATTGGATAGCTTTAACGACAAGAACATCTGAGGACTATCTCTGCCTAGTTAGCTTCCACTCTGTAGACTATTGTAAAGGGCACGTATTCAGGCAATGCGTTTCTGCCCCATAGTGTAGCAGTGGTGTTAATATTCTGTCGAAAAAAAATTGCAAAGTCCTCAATAACAAGGTTCATTTTATTGACAAGTGAGGTGGCAGGTACTTCATCATTACAGGAGTATATAATAAAAATTTAGAACAAATTAACCACACATTTTACGGTAAACGGCTCCCAAACAATGGAATCAATACGCAGTGTAGTGTACACCCTTCTGGCGGCAACGAAAGCCTTTAGTTTCGCATGCAAACGATAATAAAGGTGCCGAATGGTATCCTGCGATAGATTGTCCCAAGAATCTTGCGCTTTTTGCTTCAGTTTGGTAATGGTTTCCGCAGGCACGGTTGAACGAGTAAGATGCCGCTTCATCATGTCGCATTCATGTTCAATTGGCGAGGGATTTGGCAGTCTTGATGGCCAAGGCAGATGATGTGCACTACGAAGAGCGCGTTGCGTCACAGCAGCCGTATATGGACGCGCATTGTCCTGTCGGAAAAGACATCACCTTCTTTTCGTAGAGAAGACAATAACACAGGGATACCAGCCTGTACAAAGTAGCGGGCACTGATTATTTTATCACACAGAACTACCAAATGTGACAGCGAGTTGTAACTAATGACACCCCTCATCACGAAGCCTGGGATGGGACCTGTTTGCCGTGGGCAAATGTTCACTAAAGTAGCAGATCACCATGTCTACACTACGCACGTGTACGTCCAACACTCGCATGCAGACGAATCCTGCTGTCGTCACTAAAGCCAATACGGCGCCATTCCATTCTCCAGTCAATTCTTTCACGACACCAGAGAAGCCATGCTTAACAGTGTCGTGGTGTTCAAAATCTTCAAATGTGTGTGAAATCTTATGAGACTTAACTGCTAAGGCTATCGGTCCCTAAGCTTACACACTACTTAACCTAAATTATCCTAAGGACAAACACACACACTCATGCCCGAGGGAGGACTCGAACCTCCGCCAGGACCAGCCGCACAGTCCAGGACTACAGCGCCCTAGACCGCTCGGCTAATTCCGCGCGGCTGTCGTGGTGTCAGTGATATCCTGGCCAAAGGCCAGGCCATGGTTTCTAACCGTCCTTGATCACACAGCAGGTGCAACATACTATATCCATGGGTAGTCGGATATCGGTCGCATGTGGAAGAAGCTCCGGAAGCCAGCAGGCGGGACAACCGCCGGCGGAAGAGTAACCCAAACTAACGATAGACGAGTGAAACGTGACAGGCAGACTGCGGACAAAACAACAGACCAGGACAAGGAGAAAGACCCTAGACGACAACAAGACATTAAGCGCAACCTTCGCCACAACGTTGACAACAAGGCCAAGAGCAGCGGAGAGACAAATCTAAGAAGCGACCAAAGGGAATAACCGGGCGCAGGCCGGCCGGAGTGGCCATGCGGTTGTAAGCGCTTCAGCCTGGAACCGCGTGACCGCTACGGTCGCAGGTTCGAATCCTGCCTCGGGCATGGATGTGTGTGATGTCCTTAGGTTAGTTAGGTTTAAGTAGTTCTAAGTTCTAGGGGACTGATGACCTCAGATGTTAAGTCCCATAGTGCTCAGAGCCATTTTAACCATTTTTTTGAACCGGGTGCAAAGCAAGGTAGTTATGGCTCTGAGCACTATGGTACTTAACTTCTGAGGTCATCAGTCCCCTAGGACTTAGAACTACTTAAACCTAACTAACATAAGGACATCACACACATCAATGCCCGAGGCAGGATTCAAACCGGCGACCGTAGCAGTCGCGCGGTTCCAGACTGTAGCGCCTAGAACCGCTCGGCTACTTCGGCCGGCCAAGGTAGTTATCAAGAGGCCCTTGCATAATGTAGATAGATCCGACAATATTAAGCGCGAACACCGAGCTGACCAGCCGTGCGCTCTGCAGCCGCCTATACACTGAAGTGACAAAAAATCATGGGGTACGGATATGCACATATACAGATGGCGATAGCACTGCGTAAACAAGGTATAAAAGGACAGTGCATCTGGGTAGCTGTCATTTGTACTCAGGTGATACGTGTGAAAAGGTTTCCGACATGATTATGGCCGCAGGATGGGATTTAACAGACTTTGAACGCAGAATGGTAGTTGAACATTCCATTTCGGAAATGGTTGGGGAATTAAATATTCCGAGATCCACAGTGTCAAGAGTGTGCCGATAATACCAAATTTCATGCATTAGTCTCACCATGGACAACGCAGTGGCCGACAGCCTTCACTTAACGACAGAGGGCAGCGGCGTTTGCTTAGAGTTGTCAGTGTTAACAGACAAGCAACACTGCGTCAAACAGCGACAGAAATCAATGTGGGACGAACGAGGAACGTATCCGTTAGGACAGTGCGGTGAAATTTGCCATTAATGGGCAATGGAAGCAGACCTCTAACGCGAATACCTTTGTTGACATCGCGACATGCCTGTAGCACCTCTCCTGGGATTGTGACCATATTGGTTGGGCCCTAGACTACTGGAAAACCGTGGTCTGGTCAGATGAGTCCCGATTTCAGATGGTAAGAGCTGATGTTCCGGCCTTCACATCAATGCTGGGAGAATGTACGTTTTACAGAATATCAAGGCGGGCTCTGAAAAACAAAAGAGCGTCAAAGGGCGCAGTGGGAGTCGGCATTCGAATTTACCTATAAATTGCGGCGCGAGATCAACAATAGTTCACTGTCTGGTCGGAGTCCAGGTAGCGAATACACCCAACAGCAAAACTTGCAGCTCCTGGAGAACACGTACGTGTCGGTCATCGAAAAATTGTGAGCAAAATGGAAGAAACAATTCGGCTGACTACCCGGAGACCAAAATGAAATGAAGCTGGTCATAATTGTTTTCGCTCGGGAATGTATTTCTGCATCTACATACATATGCCTACTCTGCAGGTTGCATTTAAGTGCCTCGCAGAGGATTCATCGAACCACATTCACACTAATTCTTTATTATTCCACTCTTGAACAGCGCGCGGAAAAAACGGACATCTATCTCTTTCCGTACGAACTCTGATTTCTCTTATTTTGCAGTGATGATTGTTTCTACCTATGTAGGTCGGCCCCAACAAAATATTTTCGCATTCGCAGGAGAAAGTTGGTGATCGAAATTTCGTGACATGATCCTGCCCCAACGAAAAACGCCTTTGTAAAAACAAAAACAAACCCCAAATCCTGTATCATGTTCGTGACACTATCTCCTATATTCTTCGATAAAACGAAACTTGAAACTTCCTGGCAGATAAAAACTGTGTGCCGATCCGAGGCTCCTGGGGAGGGTTAGCTTTGACCGCTAACTCTGTGCATGTTTGAGCGACCACCATGCGGAGCGGCGATGGAACGTTGTGTGTCAGAGGGAACAGAGATCCCCCCGTAGCTGCGCAGTAACAACTGCTTCACTTACTACGAACCTCTCGGACAGGAAACACGAATTCTGTCGCATAACTGAGACGATATCCAATAGCTAACAATTTGATTACGAGCGCTTGTGAGGTACGGTGTCAAAAGCCTTCTGGAAATCTAGAAATATGGAATCAATTTGAAATCCCTTGTAGACAGCACTCAACACTTCGTGTGGGTAAAGAGCTAGTTGTGCTTCACAAGAATGATGTTTTCTAAATCTGTGTTGACTATGTGTCAATAGACCGTTCTCTTTGAGGTAATTCATTATGCAAGAAAACAACATATGTTCCAAAATCCTGCTGCATATCAACGTTAATGATATGGTCCTGTAATTTAAAGGATTACCCCTATTGCCCTTCTTGAATACTGATGTGACCTGCGCATGTTTCCAGTCTTTTGGTACGGGTTTTTCGTGGAGGGAGCGGATGAATCTGATTGTTAAGTATGGAGCTATTGCATCAGCATAATCTGGAAGGAACCTAACTGGTATACAGTTTGGACCAGAAGACTTGCTTTTACTAAATAATTTAACTTGCTTCACTACTCCGATGATACCTACTTCTAAGTTACGCATACTGGCAGTTGTTATTGATTAGAATTCTGCAATATTTAGCCGGACGGAGTGGCCGTGCGGTTCTAGGCGCTACAGTCTAGAGCCGAGCGATCGCTACGGTCGCAGGTTCGAATCCTGCCTCGGGAATGGATGTGTGTGATGTCCTTAGGTTAGTTAGGTTTAATTAGTTCTAAGTTCTAGGCGACTGATGACCTCAGAAGTTAAGTCGCATAGTGCTCAGAGACATTTGAACCATTTTTTGCAATATTTACTTCGTCTTCTTTGGTGAAGGAATTCCGGAAGGCTGTGTTTAGTTATTCTGCTTTAGTAGCACTGTCATCGGTAGTATTTCCTTTGCTATTGCACAGAGAAGGCACTGACTGAGTCTTGTCGCTAGTATACTTTACATACGACAAGAATGTCTTTGGATTTTCTGTCAGGGTTCGAGACAGATTTTCTTTGAGGAAACTATTATGAGCACCTCGCGCTGAGTCCTCGTACGTTTGTTTCTGACGAAAATGCAATATCGTTGTTAGATTAGTGTAAGAAAGGTCTGTCTAACTGAAGTAAATTCAAACTGCCCTACAGACATTCAGTGTTAGTCGTGATGCCAAACATGTTAGTCGCTGGTTGCTATTAAGAGTGCTACGTTACTGCCAAGAACGTTGCTAATGTTAGAGCAGAGACTTTAACAGATGACTTGCTCGCTTGCCGAAAGTAAACAAGTCTTCGTCGCGCTAACATATTGATACCGTATTAGTTCTGTCGAATACGACGAAACTGTTGGCAAGACGTGTCTTATCACTTGGTGTATGTTTGTAAGCAAATTACATGTTAGATATATCATTTCAACGATGTTTTGTTATAATGGTGAATTAGTTTGCACTTCGCAGGCCATTTAATATAATTAATTAGTAAACCTGGCTGCATGCTGCCCATTTAGTGCTGTGCATGCAGCGTGGCATTACAGTTCAGTTACAGCATGTCTGGCGTGGTAGTTGAGGTAAAACGATAAACTTATCTAATATGACAAAAATCTCGAAGATGGTTATATGCGGTATTACGGCCTGATAGGTGAGATTTTTGAGACTGTGTTGGAACATCTTTCTCCAATATTCTTCAAATCATCAATTAGTGTTTGACGGAGGGTGCATGACCTGCCAAAAATATTTCCCACAGACCTGTTCCATTCAAGGAAAATACACGGGGAGAAGAAGATACGTACACCATTTTATGTCCAGAGTTTCCATAATTCTATTTCCTAGGCCACTATGCGTGAGGTAATATGTTTCTCGACTCATATGGGATCATTAGCTCTGAAGGTTCCGTGCGACGCACACCTGCTTTCTCATAGTGTCTCCCATTGAGATGCTCTCGCGCTGACTGAACAAATCTTTGAGGAAACGCAAAGGACTTTCTGAAACTACGGAATGTTAAGAGTGCCAAAATGACAAATGAATGGTTTGGGAGCGACCTTCTTCGCGGTTGAGTTACATGTGCTTGGATTTATACCTGCTTAGAATTCTTACGATAAATCTTAAACTTGTATCTGCCTTTCCCGGTGTCCTGTCAACTGTGCCCACTGAAATTTGCGCCTAGTGTAACTTGTGCCCAGGAGCGGTTGGGGAAAGGGCCACTAATCCCACTCTCTGAACTTCGCAACTTGCCCAGCAGGTAAACGAACCGAGGACTCTTACGTGGTGTTTTACTTTACAACAAATAATGATGACAAGGAGCACTGGAGATGCTCAAACACTAACTGTAATGCCCAAATGTTTATAACTGTAAGTGATCATAATTTGTTGTGCTCTCTTTTTCGCCTGATTCACAATATTATGTACTTCTGACAAGGGAACCTCCCCATCGCACCCCTCTCAGATTTAGTTATAAGTTGGCACAGTGGATAGGCCTTGAGAAACTGAACACAGATCAATCGAGAAAACAGGAAGAAGTTGTGTGGAACTATAAAAAAGTAAGCAAAGTATACAAACTGAGTAGTCCATGTGCAAGATAGGCAACATCAAGGATAATGTGAGCTCAGGAGCACCGTGGTCCCGTGGTTAGCGTGAGCAGCTGTGGTACGAGAGGTCCTTGGTTCAAGTCTTCCCTCGAGTGAAAAGTCTACTTTCTTTATTTTCGCAAAGTTATGATCTGTCCGTTCGTTCATTGACGTATCTGTTCACTGTAATAAGTTTAGTGTCTGTGTTTTGCGAACGCACCGCAAAACCGTGCGATTAGTAGACGAAAGGACGTGCCTCTCCAATGAGAACCGAAAACATTTGATCGCAAGGTCATAGTTCAACCGATTCCTCCACAGGAAAACACGTCTGATATATTCTATACGACCTGGTGAAGGCATGTGCGTCACATGACAGGAATATGTTGTCGACCCACCTAACTTGTACGCTTGGCAAATGGGTAAAAAGATTCTTCTACCTTGCCCGATATAGGTTTTCTTGTGGGTGTGATAATCACTCCCAAAAAAGTGATGAAACCATAAGAATTTGTCACATGAACTGCAACAAATGAATGCAACAGTTTCACAGTCGCACAATTTTCCCTGTGCTCTGTCGCGCAGTTACCTCGCATCGGACGGACGGACGGACAGATAATAACTGTCTGAAAATAAAAAATTAAACCTCTCACTCAAGGGAAGACTTGAACCAAGGACCTCTCGTTCCGCAGTTGCTCACGCTAACCACGGAACCACGGCGTTCCTGAGCTCACACTCTCCTTGATGTAGCTTATCTTACGCATGGACTACTCAGTATGTATATTTCGCTTACTTTTTCGTAGTTCCACACAACTTCTTCCTGTTTTCTCGATTGATCTTTGTTCAGTTTTTCAAGGCCTATCCACTGTGCCAACTTATAACTATATCTGAGGGGGGTGCGATGGGGAGGTTCCCTTGTGAGAGGGCGTCACATGAAACTCGTTTGATATAAGCATCTTCTTTGGTATCAAGCATTCCTAGGGAATACGTTTGTTTTTTACTTTCATTCTCTTTGTAATATACTGGGAAGCTTCATAGTGGCCACGTTGCTTAGCGCGGATGGTCGATGTCACTTCCATGTCGAATCTATAAGCACCAAACACACATGGCGCACTAACTGAACACTACGAAAGTTAGAGTCGTACTAAGGGTGATTGTTCAAGCGGTGATCCACTGGGGTGAACGAAGACATTCAGAGTGCAGATAGGCCATGACTCAGGGGCAGCGTTTCGCCTTGGGAAAAAAAAGACGAAGGAAAAATGACTATCTATATACCTCCGTACGAGCCGTAATTTCTCTTATCTGTCTTCGTCGTCCATACGCGAAATGTTCGTGGGCGGTATTTGAATCACTCTGCATTCAGCTTCAAATACCAGTTTTTTAAATTTTCTCAGATGTGTTCCACGAAAAGAACGTCGTCTTCCCTCTAAGGATTCCAGATTAAGTTCACGGAGCATCTCCGTGAACCTACTGGTAACGAATCTAGCAACCCCACTCTGATCTGCTTCGATTTATACCTTTAATCGAACCTGGTGGGGATCCAAAAACCTCAGACAGTTCACGGGAACGTGTCACATTAGTGTTTTATACGTGGTCTCCTTTACAAACGAACCACACTTTCCTTTAATTCTCTCAATAGACTGAATTCAACATATGCCTTTCCTACTATCGCCGTTACGTGATCGTTACATTTCATATCGCTTTGCAACGTTACACCCTGGTATTTAATTGACAAGACTGTCAAATAGTACACTACAGATGATGTATTCGAACATTGTCTTGTATCCTGCTATAGTCACTCAACGGTATCCGCTTCCCGTACACCAGTCCATCATCAGAAAACAGCCGAAGACTGCTGTTACCCTGCCCGTCAGATAATTCATGTACGCTGAAGATGGGTCAAATGGCTCTGAGCACTATGGAACTTAACATCTGAGGTCATCAGTCCCCTAGAACTTAGAACTACTTAAACCTAACTAACCTAAGGACATCACACACATCCATGCCCGAGGCAGGATTCGAAGCGGTCGCACGGTTCCAGACTAAAGCGCCTAGAACCGCTTGGCCACTCCGGCCGGCTACGCTGAAGAGCCAGAGAAACTGATACACCTGCCTAATATCGTGTAGGGCACCCGCTAGCTCACAGAAGTGCCGCAACACGACGTGGCATGGATCCACTAATGTCTGAATTACTGCTGGAGGGAATTGACACCGTGAATTCTACAGAGCTGTCCATAAATCCGTAAGACTACGAGAGTGTGGAGATCTATTCTGAACAGCAAGTTGCAAGACATCCCAGATATGCTCAATAATGTTCATGTCTGGGGAGTTTGGTGGCCAGCGGAAGTGTTTAAGCTCAGAAAAGTGTTCCTGGAGCCACTCTGTAGCAATTATGAAGTTGTGGGGTGTACCATTTTCCTGCTGGAGTTGTCCAAGGTCTTCGGATGCACAATGGACATGAATGGATGCAGGTGATCAGGCCGGATGCTTACTTACGTGTCACCAATCAGAGTCATATCAGGGGTCCCATACTCTAACTGCACACGCCCCATACCATTACAGAGCCTCCACCAGCTTGCACAGTCCCCTGCTGACATCCAAGGTGCATAGATTCATGAGGTTGTCTTCATACCCGTACACATCAATCCGCTCGATTCAATTTGAAACGAGAATTTTACGACCAGGCAACAGGTTTCCAGTCATCAACAATCCAATGTCGGTGCTGACGGGCCCAGGTGGGGCGTAGAACTTTGTGTCTTGCAGTCGTCAAGGGTCCACGAGAGGGCCTTCGGCTCGGAAAGCCAATATCGCTAATGTTCCGTTGAAGAGTTCGCACGTTGACCCTTGTTGGTGGCCCAGCTTTGAAATTTGCAGCAGTTTGCGGAAGGGTTGCACTTCTGTCACGCTGAACGATTCTCTTCAGTCGTCGTTGGTCCCGATCTTGCAGGATCTTTTTCCAGCCGCAGCGATGTCGGAGATTTGATGTTTTATCTGCCATTCACGGTATATTCGTGAAATGGTCGTACCGGAAAGTCCCCACTTCGTCGCTACCTCGGAGATTCTGTGTTCCATCGCTTGTGCACCGGCTATAACACCAAATTCAAACTCACTTAAATCTTGATAAGCTGCCATTGTAGCAGCAGTAACCGATCTAACAACTGCGCCAGACACTTCTTACCTTATATAGGCGTTACTGACCACAGCGCCGTATTCTTGCTGTTTCCATACTCACATACCCGGGAACCTATTACGTAAGCTCGTATCTTCGTTAACAGTCTGCGGTGGGGCACCATGTCAAACTCTTTCCGAAAATCTAGGAATATGGATTTGCCTATTGCTCTTTATCCATAGTTCGCAGGATATCATTTGAGTAAAGAGCAAGCTGAATTTCGCACGAGCCACGCTTTCTAAAACCGTATTGATTTATGGAGAGGAACCTCTTCCGCCTCAAGGACTGAAGAATTCTGCAGAAAACCTATGTTAAGGATATTCGTCTGTAATTCTGTGGGTTCATTCTCTTACCCTTCTTATATGTAGAAGTCTCCTGCTCTTTTTTCCAGTCGCTTGGGACTTAGCATTGGGCGAGAGATTCGCGATAAATACAAGCTAAGTAAGGGGCCCATGTGCCCGCCCGGTTTGCCGCGCGGTGTAACGCACTGCTTTCCGGGCGGGAAGGCGCACCGGTCCCTGGCACGTATCCGCCCAGCGGATTAGTGTCGAGATACGATGTGCCGGCCAGTCTGTGGATGGTTTTTGGGCGGTTTTCCATCTGCCTCGGCGAATGCGGGCCGTTTCCCCTTATTTCGCCTCAGTTACACTATGTCGACGACTGCTGTGCAAACACTTTCTCCACGTACGCGTACACCATCATTACTCTACCACGCAAACACTGGGGTTACACTCCCCTGGTGTGAACGTTCCCGGGGGGTCCACTGGGGGGCGAACTGCACACTAACACCATGTTCGGTGTGGGGCAGCGGAGGGGTGAGTGGACTGTTGTAGATTGTTGTGGAGTTGTGTACCACTGAGGCTATGGCGGGGACGAAGCCTCTCCGTCGTTTCTAGGTCCCCAGTTCCATATAATACAGTACAATACAAGGGGCCCACGCCCTCTGTCTTTCCCACAGACAGACTTCTCTGGCTATTCAACATGTGTTCCTAGATACCTCACGGTTGTAACTGATTCCACTGATTCCAGCGTGTCGATGCCGATGGTGTTGTCAGACGATATCGGGTCTTATAGTCTTTTTACGCGCATTGCGTAACATTTATTTATGAGGAAGTCAAGTGCCAGTCTTATTTCTGTGCATCAGTCCTCGACGATTGTTTAAGTATGAAATGACATGCTCCCTATTCCGACGACATAGGACAGTTTGCAGTTTCAGCGACCTACGTTAGACTGTTGCTAGAACGTCCTTTTGATGTTATATTTTGTATTTTACAACTGTGAATGTAACTGCTATAAGTACTCATAAATGAAGAAAGCGTTCAAAAGAGCCAAGAGTTTGACGAATAATGAAGCTTCAACAAAGACAGCAACCAGTACTTACACAATGTGCTTTCAACTGCATAAAAATAAATTCATACTCTGTAAGTGTGGATATCTTTGCGGCCAAGGAACCAGCCTGTTCGTTTCAGTCCAATATTACTTATTTACTGAGTATAATGAACGACGATATGTCCAGTGACTTGACCATATGAGAAGAATAATTACCGATTAATTACCAGCCAGCCACTCTACAACGATTCTGGTAAAATTTAATGTAGAAAGATAGGATGATATTCTATACTGAACGTGTCAGCTAGAATGTAACGCACAACACGATAGTTCTGTACAACGCCAGTCCATACGTTTGCCACAGTTATTTTTGGTGTCTCACTAGATTTGTTTTAACTTGAAAGTCTTATACGTGGCCGTTGCTGATACTGAAATAGTACTCGTCGATAAACAAAAGCCGGCCGAAGTGGCCGTGCGGTTAAAGGCGCTGCAGTCTGGAACCGCAAGACCGCTACGGTCGCAGGTTCGAATCCTGCCTCGGGCATGGATGTTTGTGATGTCCTTAGGTTAGTTAGGTTTAACTAGTTCTAAGTTCTAGGGGACTAATGACCTCAGCAGTTGAGTCCCATAGTGCTCAGAGCCATTTGAACCATTTTTTTTTTTTGATAAACAAAACATGCATTGTTAACTCATAGGAGATAAAACTGGTCGGTGGGAAGTCATCATCTGACAAGACTTGCGCATTCTGCAGCTTGAATACTGCAATGCTGCGATGGAAGGAGTTTGCTGTCTAGACTATGGATCGTTTTCTGGTGTTATATTTGACTCCCACAGCCTCTGACACGGAAAGTCACACCGAAAGGTCTATATACTACGAGACCAAACAAGTTCACTTCAAGGCGGTCACAGCACCCCTGTTTCAGTATATTGTCGCGAAGCCCTTGAAGCATGTCACCACTTGGCTGGAGACTGTCCTTTGTATAGCAACCTTTAGAATCTCGACAACAGCTTATTACCTCCTCATACATGAGACTAACGTCAGCAAACTCGGCGAAACCTTACTTAGTAATTAAGAAAGTTTTACACAATGGAATTTCATATAAATGCAAAAAAAAAAAAAAAAACACAATCACTCTTCGGAGAGTTAAACTCTTCAGTGTCTGGTAGTGCGGTATACGTGTGATGACAAGCTGATTCTAGCGAACTGTTGGTTCAAATGGCTCTGAGCACTATCGGACTTAACTGCTGAGGTCATCAGTCCCCTAGAACTTAGAACTACTTAAATCTAACTAACCTAAGGACATCACACACATCCATGCCCGAGGCAGGATTCGAACCTGCGACAGTAGCGGTCGCGCGGTTCCAGACTGTAGAGCCTAGAACCGCTCGGCCACTCCGGCCTGCTCTAGCGAACTATACTTACATGTACGTTTTCAAGGTGAGATCTACCAGCGCACGTCATGATTGTACGTAGCATTCAAAATCTTACCATGTAACCGCTCAACTTTTATGAAAGAATGCTGCTAGTGCCTGTCACCTTTTAAACGACGCTATTGCTTGTTTTCTTTTCCCATTTTTCCATTACGTTGTTTGAATTCAGCAGGGTTGGTAGGCTCCATCCACAGAACTACAGTGTGTTATGTGAACACTGCTGGATTGATAGGGACGCAAATAGGTTAAATTTAAGATTTTCTATCCATTCAACTTCATTGTATTTCCTCGGGTGATTTATGATTTCTGGGTTAGAGTTTTCTTTCGTGTGATTATATAGATTTGTATTCTGTGCGACTACTTGGTGTGCGCCGATGCTACGAGCTACAATGGCCGCGGTAGACAGGTTAGACTGTGTTTACGTCACTGTGTATTTGTTTTATTCATGTGTCTGTTCATCTACCAAACAAAACACGTCACACAAGATCTCTCCAGCAGACACACCGCAATAGTTTTCACCAACCATTTAAAACTGGCATCACTGCGAACAAAACCAAACGATGAACAAGTGAGTGACGAAAATTACACAATTCCTCTCTCTCTCTCTATGACTATGTCAACATAAGTATTTCCTCAAATACTTTTTTGTATAAAATATGTGGGAAGACAGGTGACAGTGAAGTACATAAAAAAGTTTGGGAAACAGTTTATACAATAGCAATAGACAACATACTAAAAATGAAAAACTTGACGGAAAACGTAAGTACAGTACCATACACAACCACTATTCACGAAAAGGTGTTTCAAAAATAAGCAGTTTTCTTCACGACAACTTCGCAGATGACATGCTGTCAGAACAAAATAAACGCTTAAAGACAAACGGACATGCGTTGCTACTCCTCTATACACAGCATGACTTTTTTATACCCAAGTAAAAGTTGGTAGCAGACAATATAGACGATTTTCAAACGAAAATTCCTATTTCATATTTTAGTTTGGCCATCGGTGTAATTATTATGCAACGTCAAATTTATTGCTGTAGGAACGGCCTCTGTGCCCGGAACAGGCAGCCACGTGCAAATACTGGAATAAGTAGCAGACTGGTTAGCTCATGTTGGAAGTATGACGATGATACGTACTTCACGTTGACTGTAAGTTAGATGAGGGAGAACAGTCCAATGAAGTTTCGTGATCTTCTCTCTGGTGCCTTGCGTTGTTATGGAGAAGGCATTTTTATGGCTACGAACACGCTGAAGTCCGTACGTTTCAACATTGCAACAGTTACAGCAGTGTGCGGCAGGCCGGCATCCGGGAGATCGGACATGTTTGCGCGACCTTGCAGCGATGATGACAGACGCCTCGTCCAACGGCTCACCGTGATTTTGTTCACTGACAAATTCTCGTCGACGTTCTGCAAGCGCCTACGAATAACTGCGATGCTCTGGTTTTCCGCCAAAAGAAACTCAATGACAGCCCTCTGCCTGGAACGCACTTCCGTTACAGACGCCATTTTGAAGGCTACGTATAGCGACGTCACCTATCGCAACTTCATGGAACTATAGGAGCTGAAGCGGGGATATCCCACGAAGTCGCACAACAACTTCCGCATATTTTTAACCGAAGTTGGGCGAGAAAAAAAAATTGTTTCATTACTTATCGGACGCTCTTCGTATGATGAAGTACTGTCTTGAAAAAGCAGCACAAATGTTCAGTCTGATCTTTATAGGATTTCAAAGTGGTCTAGAGATTGGCAATTTGTGTTAATGCTCAGAAATTTTAAAATTCTGCGCTTCATGAACTAAAAAAAAAAAAAAAACGCAGTGTTCTACGACTACAGTTTTATTATTTCATTCATTATAACTCATGTTTTGCGAAGCCTACACGTGTGTTATTCATGACGTAAACAATGAAACACTGCATCAGTTAGGTGTTTTTTTATCCTTTTAACACAACGATTTTTGAGGATTAATTGTAATTGTTCAAAATGGTTCAAATGGCTCTGAGCACTATGGAACTTAACAGCTGAAGTCATCAGTCCCCTAGAACTTAGAACTACTTAAACCTAACTAACCTAAGGACATCACACACATCCATGCCCGAGGCAGGATTCGAACCTGCGACCGTAGCGGTCTCGCGGTTCCAGACTGAGGCACCTAGAACCGCAAGGCAATTGTAATTGTCATGTGCATTTGTCTACGTAAGTATTTTGCGTGATTTTGGCATGTTTATTTGTCTGAATCTCTTCCACTGTGGTCGTCTTTTTGAGGATATATTGCAGTCGGAAAATCAGACAAAATATATCTTGTGGTGTTTTTTTCTATGCTAATGTTAGATATAATATTTTTGACCGTTTACTTTCAGTTGCTATGTCTCCTCCATTACGCAGAATACCATCCACGCACAAGCCATAACTCACACCGCACGTTTCTGAAATAAAAATATGTTACAGAAATATTATGAAAGTATGGTTTCACAAAGACTTTGAACACACAGGTGTTACATTTTCTGTGGATTTCATTACTTGCTTAACGTTGTCAATTATAAATCTGTTGCACCATTACTCACTTTTAAATGATCGATTATGCTTTATATTCTGTTTTGTTGTATATATTGAGCAGAGTCTATGAAGAAATCAGTATGTTTAGGGAACTTGCTACAGTTATTATGTATAGGAGAAACAAACGTGTGTCATTGAGAATTTTCCCCCTTTGCTTTTTGTGGGGTACATAAATTTCCAACTCCTGTATTAAATCCAATGTATGTGATCTCTAGAAGTGGAGGAGTATGCAGTTAATCAGTGTCAAGTGTGTTTTACATGTGTTGCTATTACTGATTTCGTGAACTGGTTATGTGTGTAACAGTTAACGTGTTCAGTGTATCTATTATGAAAGTTCCTGCCAGTGTGGCCTATGCAGTAGCTTCACCAAGTTTTACATATGACGTTATATGTTTTGTATAAACAGACGAAAATACTATTTCTAACATTAGCATGTAAAAAACGTCCCACGATTTATGTTATCCGATTTTCCGTTTACAGTATAACCTCGAAAAGGGTTTTATTTAAAATAACTTTCTCAACTGCCGTCAATACTGTTTCTTTAAATTCAAGCCGCATCTGGTCTGTGCTTACATAGTTTGAAAAGAGTGGATACTGCCTCTTGTGTAGGCGTCAAGTAAATTTTTTTCTTGTTTTTTAAGTATAAACATTGTGCGTGTATGTTTGGTGGATTTAGATGTTACAGTATTAAGTCTCGCTTGAACGATATTGCGATCACTAAACCCCGTATCTGTCATAATGCCTCCTATTGTTCAGTATTATTTGTTGGTGAGAAGACACGTATGTTTTCGCGACCATTTACACTTTGAGTGAGCTCCTGAAATAATTACTTAAAATAATTTTTGGAGAACGCATTTATTACAATTTCGGACGATTTTTTATGCCCACCACCTACGTCAAACAAGTATTTTCGTCAACGTATCGAGAGTTGATTGAAGTGTGGATGGGGTACCTAACTGAAATGAGGCTCAAGTTTTCTTTGAACCTTTCAGTAACTGTAACATCTGAATGGGAGGGTTGGTGAAGGAACCAATTATTAATTTATTCTGGTTGTCAGTTATGACCTCTAGCCGTACTAACTGACATGAAGTATCTACTTCGATTTCACTACAAGATACGCTACTTCTTACAGCAACAAACACTCCACGACGAACTTTATTTAATCTATCCTTTCTGAACATCGTTAGGTTCTTTGTAAGAATTTCGGTTGAACTTACCTCAGGCTTTAGCCAGCTTTCCGTACCTACAACGATTTGAGCTTCAGTGCTTTCTATTACATCTTGGAGGTGTGGTTCTTTCCCATCATAGCTACAACAGTTTACGACTATAATACCGATTATTCCTAGGTCTACCCTCGTTCCGTGTCTAACCTACGCCCTTTGAGACTGAAGACTTTCTTGTATCTCCCAGAGACCCTCTAATCTAAAAAACCGCCCAGTATACTCCAAGTAGCCTGAACTACCCTTTTAGCCACCTCCTGAGTGTAATGGGCCCATAATCTAGTAATGGGAACCCAAAACCCCATCATTATGTGGCCCACTTCGAGGAATGTGCAGCCTACACAACCGCAGAACTGTCTGAGCTTCTGATTCAGACCCTCCACTCTGCTCTGCACCAAAAGTAAGCAGTCGGTCCTATCGACGATGCTACAGATGATAGGATCTGCATTCACCTCGCAAGCAAGACTGGAAGTCTAACACTTCTGATAGCCGCCAGAAACCAGAGAGACTCTCTTCCATTGCAAAGAGACACACTTCACTAGTACCGACAGAAGCACCACCTGTAGTTGGTTGCAACTTGTGCCCTTCACGGCATCTGGAGGAAAAGTTCCACATCTGGGATGACCCAACCCCCCTCCCAGTAAGCACACAGAGTGCACACTGGACTTCTTTCCCTGCTTGGCAGCTGTATCCCTAAGGGACCCCATTACATCCCTAACATGGGAGCTCCCAACTACCAGTAATCCCACCTTCTGTGAATGCCCAGGTCTTGCAGGCGGAGAGGCTTATAATGAACAGAGCGAATGTCTGCATCTGCCTCAGGATCTTTATCAGCTGCAGATAGTGCATGAAACTGTTTGTCCCAAAAACTGGGGAGGTATTTTGATTGGGCCCCCAGAAAGTCTCTTTTGCCTGTCACATATTGTAACGACCTCCTATTCGACCACAGGTGAGGGATCACCATCAGTGCAGGAAGTGACTGGGCCTGAAACAGTAAGAGATCCATTGGGGGACAAATTTAACGTGCTGGACGTCCCTTGGATCCGCACATCCTGCCTCTCACTGTGATTCCCGTTGGCAACAACCTCAAGCTGCGTGACTGAAGTAAGCACTGCCTGGTGCTCTGAGTGAAGGGTGACCATCTCAGCCTGCATCCGAATGTAGCAGTCACAGTGCACATCCTTACTAAAGACAGTTATTAAAACTTTGACTGTATCTACCAAATACACAAAAATGCAAGAAATTTAAAAATTAATCTTCAAAGCTCACTAGTTAATCAAAATAAGCTAATTTTAGTACTAAAGTAATACGCCAAACGAATGTCATGCTCTCCTCTGGTGCTTCTGAACAGAAGCTGGTCGTTATGGACTAGTTTGGCTGTCCCTACACATATACCTTTAGGGATGAGCTGTGGTTGCTCGTGACAGCTATTGATCCAGTGTTGTCCTTGGCCATATAAAATGTTTATGATTGTGGCTGGCATGTAGTTTCCTTTGTGAGTCTGAGTACCTTATTTTGCAATCGACAAATGCTTCACAGTTTAAATGAACGTTCCAACTGACGACTGGAACTGATGTCGTCGATAACATTCAGGAGGACGACGGTTCTAATCCATTACTGGCCATCCAGATTCAGGTTATCTGTGATTTCACTAAATTGCTTAAGCCAAATTTCATGACTTTGAAACCACATGTACGATTTCCTTCCCTATCCTTCCCTAATGTGAGTTTGTACTTCGTCACTAATGACGTCATTGTCCACGAGATATTTAACTCTAATCTTCCTTTTCTTCCATTTATGAAGGCGATCTTTGCTATGTGTGCTTGTTGGAACAGTTTCGGCCAATCTGGAGCTCTAACTTTCCAAAGTCTATGACTGCTTGCGATGCTTTCAAGAAGTCCCATTTGAGATTAACATAATGACTACATTTGGTTAAAACGACAAATTCGAATTGCTGTGATCTGTTACTGATACTTACGTTCAACACTGTCGCTTTCGTATCACAGAACGTAGTCTTATTTAGCTGGTGCCGATAGGAATTCGACATTACAGCAAAAGAAGCCCCTCAGTCGACTAGCGCCCAGCCAGTGATGAGATTTTCTGTCGTCTTAGTAACTGTGTTCATGTGGGATTTTCGTCTGTGGCGGTCTCACCTCCATAGATGGGTGCCTCGCTTAATTTTCTGAATTCGGTGGTTAGGCGAGCGGATTGTATCTCTACACAGTGACGATAAACCGCTACGATGCCTTGGGGACCAACATCGTCCAGGGTGCGGCGATGGGCTTCGCCCCACAGCTCGACGATAATCGTCTGCAGTTGACTTGCGCGAATAGGACTACTGTAATGGTTGACGTCTTTCAGCGCAGTAGTAGTGGAATATTTGTCTTCTTTCTCTGCAGCATAGCGCACAAATTGTCCACAGCAAAACCAGATGAATACGTTGCTCTCCATCTTCCATATATCTGTGGGACGATATATTTGGCGATGGAGTCAGTTGTACATACATTGGTCGTATGCTGAGATGTCGTTTCAGGATGGTGGTGTAGGTCCGAATTGGCTGAACCCATTCATCACAGGGAATTGGAATGCTGGTGGAGGTTGATGCCAAAGATCGATACACCTCTTCTACAACATTTTTCTTCAATTATTCTTCTGCTAAGTGGGCAAGATACGCTATTGGACTTCTCTTCGTTATTCTCTAATCATAGCTGGCCCGTTCCTTCCTAGTAAAACTATAGTTTTACCAAGCACATCACGTGGTTCCACCTGTTGCATCTGGCGTCTCGGTCGAATACTTTCAGCCATTTCGTTGGGTACTGACCAGAGTCTCCAGAAAACACTGATGGATGCCTCATGTGCAGATGACCCACTGCTATCTTGGAATCGTGAATATAAGCACCTATAGAACGATGTGCTGCTTGTATTCCGTTTCCTGTCCATGATTGCGACAGTTCTCTGGTGTTCTAATTGGAGCCACAGTGATGTAGATGTTTTGAAATACCTGTCGTCGCCAGCAAACAACGACCAGTATCAAGTTCAAATCCGAAAGCAGGGTCAAAGTTATCTTTGCAATATGTTAACGATTTTACACCGTTAAGCGTGTTATGGTTTCAGTCAGAGTATAATTCACAGCTTTTCCATGAGCGCAAAATTTAATGTTAATGAAATAATAATAATCAATAATTTTACTCTCCTGACAGAATACTGAATGACCTAAAAGACAAGGTCGTGTGTCAGTGTAATTTCGTATACGTACATACTATCGGCGCATATGTAAATGATTAGAGTTTCAATTCATAGTGACATGTAGAAAGCCACCAGAGTGTATTAGTGTGATTCATGTTTATTCTTGTTACCTAGCTTGGTACGTTGTATACGGGGCGTGAACAGTGTCAGATGTTGAGTGATCACAATGAAGGATACGGAGATGCTGTGTACTCGTATGATACAGCATTATGTGCACATACCAGGTTTCAAATGAGTTTCATTGTGGGTCTCCACGTGACCTGCTGATCAAATCATGCAATGTCCAGATTTGGGGGGCATTCGGATGTGGCAGTGGCCCAGTGTTTTACTGCATGGGAACAAGAGGGGAGTCATACTCGTCGTCAAGGTTCCGGTCGACCACAAGTGACCACCACAAGGGAGGATTGCCACTTTGTGTACAAAGCACATCGCAGCCTCTTCACATCAGCGTCTGCCGTCCTAGAACAAGTAATGGATTCCCTGCAACACCATAGCAGCGACTGACAGCAGCCGGACTAGGGAATTACCGCCCCATGCATAGGCTCCCGGGAACATCACAACACAAATGTCTGCGTTTGGAGTGGTCCCATGAGAGGGGAACATGGACTGCTAATGAGTGCCTTTGCACTATGTTCAGCAATGATTCGTGGTTCTGCAGTACCCCACCCCGGATAACCATCGTTGGCAAGTATAGCGGCAGTCTGGGGAGAAGTCCCATTCTTCAAATGCTTTGGAAAGGCACAGCGTTGTTACTGCTGACGTCGTGGAGTGGGGAGCCATCGGGTATGATTTTGTGTAGTGACTGAGGGAACTATAATGGCACAACAGTACGTCATGGGCATAATGCATCTTCATGCTGTATCATCGTGATGCTATTTTTCATCAGGACGACGCACGTCCGCACATGATATGTGTCCATATAAACGGTCTGCATGATGGTGAGGTACTCCTGCGGCCACCAAAATCCAAAGATTTTCCCCCAATAAGAACTGCCAAAGTCCAGCATATCAAGGACTTGTCATAATACACTCCTGGAAATTGAAATAAGAACACCGTGAATTCATTGTCCCAGGAAGGGGAAACTTTATTGAAACATTCCTGGGGTCAGATACATCACATGATCACACTGACAGAACCACAGGCACATAGACACAGGCAACAGAGCATGCACAATGTCGGCACTAGTACAGTGTATATCCACCTTTCGCAGCAATGCAGGCTGCTATTCTCCCATGGAGACGATCGTAGAGATGCTGGATGTAGTCCTGTGGAACGGCTTGCCATGCCATTTCCACCTGGCGCCTCAGTTGGACCAGCGTTCGTGCTGGACGTGCAGACCTCGTGAGACGACGCTTCATCCAGTCCCAAACATGCTCAATGGGGGACAGATCCGGAGATCTTGCTGGCCAGGGTAGTTGACTTACACCTTCCAGAGCACGTTGGGTGGCACGGGATACATGCGGACGTGCATTGTCCTGTTGGAACAGCAAGTTCCCTTGCCGGTCTAGGAATGGTAGAACGATGGGTTCGATGACGGTTTGGATGTACCGTGCACTATTCAGTGTCCCCTCGACGATCACCAGTGGTGTACGGCCAGTGTAGGAGATCGCTCCCCACACCATGATGCCGGGTGTTGGCCCTGTGTGCCTCGGTCGTATGCAGCCCTGATTGTGGCGCTCACCTGCACGGCGCCAAACACGCATACGACCATCATTGGCACCAAGGCAGAAGCGACTCTCATCGCTGAAGACGACACGTCTCCATTCGTTCCTCCATTCACGCCTGTCGCGACACCACTGGAGGCGGGCTGCACGATGTTGGGGCGTGAGCGGAAGACGGCCTAACGGTGTGCGGGACCGTAGCCCAGCTTCATGGACACGGTTGCGAATGGTCCTCGCCGATACCCCAGGAGCAACAGTGTCCCTAATTTGCTGGGAAGTGGCGGTGCGGTCCCCTACGGCACTGCGTAGGATCCTACGGTCTTGGCGTGCATCCGTGCGTCGCTGCGGTCCGGTCCCAGGTCGACGGGCACGTGCACCTTCCGCCGACCACTGGCGACAACATCGATGTACTGTGGAGACCTCACGCCCCACGTGTTGAGCAATTCGGCGGTACGTCCACCCGGCCTCCCGCATGCCCACTATACGCCCTCGCTCAAAGTCCGTCAACTGCACATACGGTTCACGTCCACGCTGTCGCGGCATGCTACCAGTGTTAAAGACTGCGATGGAGCTCCGTATGCCACGGCAAACTGGCTGACACTGACGGCGGCGGTGCACAAATGCTGCGCAGTTAGCGCCATTCGACGGCCAACACCGCGGTTCCTGGTGTGTCCGCTGTGACGTGCGTGTGATCATTGCTTGTACAGCCCTCTCGCAGTGTCCGGAGCAAGTATGGTGGGTCTGACACACCGGTGTCAATGTGTTCTTTTTTCCATTTCCAGGAGTGTAGTTGTGGGCCAGCTAGTTCAGGAGTGGATAAAATGGGTTAATGACACTCTCCTCCATCGAATCAGTGCTTACTTCCGGGCCTGAGTGGGTGCATATCATTCTGATAAATGTGCTCATACTGCCAAATTCTTTGTAAATTTGACTGGATTTTGTAATCACTGGAATAGCATCACATTGTCTCTCAACCCTTGAAGTTTCATTTCGTCTCCTCCTCCCCACTTGCGTGCTTCACTTTTTTGTCAGGCTGTGTATAAGGGAGTAGGATTTGTACATTCTGAACCTTTCAGAAACCAATAATATTGACCGCGAAGGGTGTTGTGGAGGAACATCACAAAACCGTAGTTTTAATATCATTGAAGAAGTTGACGTCCAAATGAAAGGTTTTCAGAGCTTCGTGTTGATTTCCCTGCAACTTATGTTGTTCTTTCCCTTTCCTTTTTTTTATCTTTGTGCAAGCTGATAGTAACTAGAAGCAACATCTTAAGGTTGTACTGCCATGATATTTATGTGAGTAGTCTGGATGTTTGTCAGTCAAACAAAATATACAGTTGTTATACTGAAAAGACAGTGATAATTGGCAAACTTCGTATCTTTCTTTTAAACAATACAAGTAAGAACAGAATTGTATTATTTCGTAACGGTACCTATATGCGGTATAGCATAAATACACTTAATTTAAGCAAAAATAAGAACACAGGTGCAGTTGAAAAATAATAGATATATTCAAACCTTTTGAAATAACTTGACCAAGACGTCGGTAACAGGCAGGTCACCATTAGGTCCAACGTTTTCCAACATCAAGCTTATGAACTCCTTACAGAATGCGTACGTTACCTGAAACAGAAGTAACAGATTATTATTTTTGAAGGAACACTCCTACGAGAAACTGAACTGAAAACAGAGGGAACAAACTTTCTCAAGCGTTTCTTACTTTTCAGACGCCGAGTCCCAAGACCGAATCGCTTGGTAGATTCCAGACTCTTGTTAACAACACATAAGAATAGTGGTTGCAGGATCTCACCACTGTTCTAGAAATGTAATGTGTCAAGGCTGGGTTAAATCCATATAGGCAGAACTGAGCTGCGTGTATTTGGCGCTCACTGTAATCGGACTACCTGAATTTCAAACGTACCTGAAGATCTTTGTACTGGGAACTATGTTAAGCGACCACATAGCGAGAAGATGCTGTGGTAAAGCCAACACGATCCGAGATTAAACTGAATCATTGTTTATGATAAACTCGAACATAAGAACAAATATCTGCATTCAGCCCAATTTGATTACAGAGGACGTTGATATTTGTGGCTCATGATATTGTAGAGAATGGTCTTTTCTTAGGATTTTATCCACTCCTTATGCAGCGATAGTTGCGGACAGGAAGTTTTCTGACATAGCGAAGATATGTGACGGCCGCAGTGGAGGAAGAGTGCGAGTCACCTCTTGTCAGCAACAGGTCGCTCTTTGATTAACTGAACGAGGAATGAGCCTACGAAGGCTTAATTTGTAACTGTGAATGTGAAATGTAATGAGCAAACTACACACATTATTTGTATTGAAAACGTACTTAGTCTTTATCGTTGCCTGGATGTGGCTCTGTGACTGAATGATACAGAATCAGACTACAAATTCAATGGTTCGGGCTTGAATTCTCTGTCGGCCATGGGATTTTTTGTCAATTATCTCTTCTTTCGTCTCTGGCCATGGTCTGTGCACGTTAAAAAAGTCAAGTTGCAAACTTGATTCTGATTAGACTTTAAACTGAAGGTCACTTACTCTGATGAACCAAAACATTATGACTACTACACACTGCGAGGTTGTATACTGCATGGTGGCGCTGAGGTAAGTTGGCGCATTAAGAGAAGTGTGCGATCGGAGCAGAGACGAATCATTCTAGCACCGATGTGGCGCAAAAGGGGAAACCCACCGACTTAAGCGATTTTGAGAAAAGCCAGATTGTCGTAGCCCAGTGCCTGGGAGCGAGCATCTCGGAAACGGCAAAGATGGTCGGCTGTTTGCGTGCTACTGTCGCGAGCATCTACGAAAAGTGGTTGAAGAATACTGAAACCACGAGTAGGCGACAAGAAGTTGGACGTCCTTACCTCAACACAGAATATAGGGATCGGAGGGTTGCCCGCTCTCTAAAATAAGATAGGCTGAGATCTGTGGTAAATCTGGTGACAGAGAACAGTGCTGGCGCAGGCACAAATGTTTTGGAGCACACTGTTCAACGAAAAGTGTTGAATATGGTGTTTCGCAGCAGAGGATCCTAAGTGTTCCATTGTTGACCGAACAGTATAGTCAGTTATGATTACATTGGGCACAGGATCATCGAGAGTGACTCGCGGCTCAATGGAATCGTATCGCCTGGTAGGATGAATCCCTTTTATTGTTAAACCTGGTTGATGGTCGTGTCCAGATAGGCGAACGGCTGCTCGAAACATACAGTGCGTCAGCGACACAGGCCGGTGGGAGCAGTGTTATATTATGGGGGACACTCACCTGGGTTTCCATGGGACGTATGGTAGTAGTCGAAGGCACCATGATACCCGTAGACTACGTGGGCATTAGTAGACACTACCTATAATCCCTTAAGATTGATGTCTTCTCAACAGCGATGGCCTCTTCCAGCAGGGTAACTGTCGGTGTCAGAAGGCCAGAATCGTGCTGCAATCGTTTGAGGAGCATGATAGTTAACTCACGTTGATGTCTTGGCCATCAAATTCGGCTTATCTAATTACTATGAAACCCATCAGGAACGCCATCGTGCGCCAGATTCGGGCCTGCAAACCAACCGCCAGTAAATTACGGGAAGTGTGTTACCTGTGCATAGGCATCCGGTGCCACAAACTTCTGGAAATTGTCGAATCCGTGGCACGCAGAATCACTGCTGAATTGCGTTCCAGAAGTGGACCAACACGCTTTTAAGCAGGTGGTCATAATGTTTTCGCTCAGTAGTGTATAAGAGGCTATCAACTCAAAACTGGCAGTAAGCAAAGGTATATAACCTCCCCTAGTAAAATACTGTGATTTTCAACCCAACATTCATTTAAGCATATTTAATTTCTACATTACATTTTTTGTTACGTTTCTTTTGCTTCTGTAGTTTGTCCGCCTCTGTAGCCGACTAGAAAGCCCGTCTGACTCTCATGTCGAGGACCCGGATTCAGTTCACGGTACTGTCAGGGATTTTTCCATGGTGGGATGACTGGAACGGGGTGCACTAAGTCTCGTGAGGCCATCTGAGGAGCTATTTGAATGACAAGCAAAGATGTGAAAGTCGACAATGGCCGGGAGGGCTGTGTGCTGCCCTCATGCCCATTGATACCAGATCCTCATGTCCCATTTATCTTGACCACCCAAGCAACTCTTTTCCCAGAAGCAAAATAAAAATTTTATCAATCAGCAAGGAGCTTGCAGTGGAAGAGATTTATTCCACAATATCGAAGATGAAGAAATGTTCATAACTCTTAAGGTACCCATTTTAGAGTTCATTTTTACTAGACATTTTTGCTTCGAATGATCGTTCCTGTCATATCCTTGACTATTGACCATTCCTCCTGGGACACCCTGTATAAGTAAGTTTCAAGTTAGGGAAGGTTTGTGGTATCTGGCACTCATTTGTCTTAGTTTTATCGGATATCTCACAGTCTAAAACCACAATACGTTTCTCGTTTCACGAGATACCGAGTTCGTGTGCAGGAATACTATAACATGGTGTAGTCGGCAACGGGAGTCGAACCCCGATATGCTTATATCGGGGTGCTAGTGATGCCTCGAACTTTCGTTAAACATAAACAGGGATCTTACCCATCACCATCTCTCGCAGTTTCTAACGATGAAGACTAGGTCAATCTTCCAAACAGTGCGTAGGCAATCGAACCATCAACCCGACTGGACATCCACAAGTAGATCGTCAATGAGTTGGAATATTTTACACAAACGCTTGAAAATTACTTGCATGTGTATTAAGTGCTTGAGACAGCCTTTGACTTTATTTACTGCTGACTTTTACAAATATACTGCAAGGCGGAGTTTAGTGGTGAGAAGTGTATCAGTGCAGTGCGAGCAATTGACTGAATTTCTTCTGCAATTTGTTGAAACGCTGATACGTTATACAGTGATATCTTGCAATGAACCCGATATCCCTATTTAAATCTTATCAATAATATAGCTTCTTTTTTACGTTTCGTCTGCTTTTATTAGCTGTTTACCGATTTCCTTTCTGGTAGCAGTGCAAAAACTTGAAAAATCGATCAGTGTTAAAACTCTTTTGACGCTCAGAAGCCAAGCAGTTAAAACTGATTAGCTTCACAGAAGACCTCCTCTTTCCACATCACCATATTGGTTCCTACTTAATTTCTCACTTTTTATTTACTTTTGTGACAGACTTTGTGTTTTTAAGGATGGAAAGTCTTTGTGATTCCGTTGGACTGAAGTTCATCGCTACTTTCCTCCTCGTGACTCAGCAGATCCGATCACAGTTGAATGATAGGGAACCAGATTGCCGCTTTATTGAAGGAAGAGGACAGAAATCCAAATTTAAAGCAACGACGAGTGGGATAGATGAACCTGTCCACTGAAAGGGTAAGACAGATTACGTAAGCACTGACGCATTTGCGTATTAAAAGGTTGCACACTCTTGGTACACAGTGGAATACATCTACAAAAGTAGATCGTCGATCCTTGGCTGTTCTTGTTTATCTATATTTATGACGACAACATGATACAATCTTCAATAAAAACTATATATTTCCAAGCACTTACACAACATAGCTCGTCTAAATTCCCAAACAGGAGCTCAGGTTCAGCAAACATAGCAAATCCCTCAACTTGTATCTTCTTAAGTGGTTCCATGAACACCTGTAAGCATAAAAAATGATATTTTAAGTACCATAAATACACACGCGCATGCCTTTGAACACAATACACGCACACACACACACACACACACACACACACACACACACATATACACACACGCAACCAATTACTATTCAGAAGCCTGGAGTTGATAACTTGGTGAAAAGAAGGCTCGACTGAGGCTGCATAGGGCGTATCAAAATATCGGTTCCATGACTGTAATGACGTTTTATTAGGACGGGACTGAAGTCGTTTATCACTATTAATAACATAAATTTTGTGCATGATTTCGTCATGGGTTTACAATTTCATTTTGCTCAGGGTTAAAAATATTGCTTAGGAAAATACATGCTTTTACAAATACTTCCTTGACTCATTCCATATCATAACGGGTTCTGATTATGTGATTCATTATTTTGTATGTGGTTTATTGAATGCGATGTGTGTGTGTTCGTGTGTGTTAGTGTAGCAGTTTTTACAGATGCCAAACATTAGTATCGAGGCAGTATTAATTATGTGGCGAGTAATGTGCCCAAATGACTGAGTTTACATTTTTGTGTACGTATAGTTAGAAGTATAGCATGGTTATTCGGGTATTACTGAATATATTGTAATTAAGTTAATCGCTATAATCGTTAAACGTCATCGCTAAATGCCGGTAGTTGACGACCTTTCATCTCACTGCGGCCAGCAGTGCATAAAAGCTTCTTCCACATGTGTACTGTTTTCCGAGAGATTTGAGTGAAATTACATTTCCGCTGACATGCGTCGGATACTATCTGTCATTATTTCATTTATATGACATGTAATTTCTAGACAGGCGACAATGCGCTAACACCTGAATTCGTAGTCACGTGTTGTGATTCTCTTTCCCCGGACGATCTGCGTAACTAATTACAATGCTACACCAAGAGCCCCCAGTGTGGTAACGGAATAACACTGACTATGTTTGAGGTATTCCTACAGCAAAACAGGTTTAGTTCATCTGTAAAACAGTAAGTGATCAGTGTGGTTCAGGTAGTTGAGAATATGTGTTACGAATCTACTACTTCTACTACTACTACTACTACTACATCTAGTTGGAAACCTATCTGATCTATAGTATGAGTTTACTTCTACTACGTTACTGAATTGATTACTGGATCTTTTGCTTGACTCTGTGGAATGAATGTACTACTACAATACCCACTAGTACTCTGCTAACTCTGTCCCCTCGAACAAACGTCCTTAAGAATTACTATAGCACACATTTCCACAGGAGCACCCTTATAATTCATCATAAATCTCTTGGAAACGTTTGATGTCTATGTCAATCGTTTATGTTTTTTGAGATCTGGGACATTTGCAGTCCAGTATAATGAACAGTGTTCTGTCTTTCAGTAGGATGTGTGTCCGTAGTATGAGGGCTGAATCGTGCTACATCGGTTTGAGGGTAAATATAGCTCTCTGGAGGGGTTGTCTAATGCATGTAGTCATAACACTTCTACTACCCTCTTCACTGAATGTGTGCTGTAGGGTATTGCAGTTATGTATAGATGAATTGTGGGAAGTGCACTGCTGTGAAAAGCTGCATGAAACTCTGTATGAATCTTCTGTCATATTTTGTATACTTCTAAACAGTGTGGATATAAAATGAGTCGTTTAGTTTCATAACTGTACCGATTCTGAGTCAGTTACATGGTGTAGTGAGACTCTGTCGGTACTTTGTACAAATTTCTCTAGTCATCATCGCCGGCCGTTGTGGCCGAGCGGTTCTAGGCACTACAGTCTGGAACCGCGTGACCGTTACGGTCGCAGGTTCGAATCCTGTCTCGGGCATGGATGTGTGTGATGTCCTTAGGTTAGTTAGGTTTAAGTAGTTCTAAGTTCTAGGGGACTGATGACCTCAGAAGTTAAGTCCCATAGTGCTCAGAGCCATTTGAACCATTTGAACAATTTTTCTAGTCATCATCGGCGAAATAAAAGTGCTATATTCCAAAATCATTATACCCGAGCAGAAAGATGAACTTAGGCTCTTGTGTGCTCATCATCATCAAAAACATACTTCGAGGTCCATGCATGAGTTATATGTTCATGGCTGTAAATCGACCTGCAATCGGCCACAAATGTAAGTTCTCTTCTTTCAAATTAATATTTTGTGAAAAGAATGTCCATGCATCTCTGAATTCCTTTGATGCCTTCTGGTTGTCCGAATGTCCTGTTACAAAAGAATTTGCATATTATGTACCTGGCATAATGTATAGAAACTGTCCAGGGGGGCTTTTCGCGCATTTGGAAATAGACTTTGCTTTTTGCGGATTTTAAGAAGCGAGTGAATTACTCCACTTATGTGACATTGCTAGACCAATATGGTGTACAGTTATGTCTGCATGATGCATGCCTTTTTTCTATAATAAAAGATTTTTTTTTCCTTTATTGAAGTTCGATTCACCCCGAAGGGGGCGGGCTGGCAGGAGCTTAGTATGCCGCTCTTCAGGCTACAGATTTTTTTTAAAAAAATGAAGATAATAAATAGTAAAAGCAGGCGACAAAATCAGTGACTTAAATGGTAAAATGGCGGAAAAATGTGGAACTTAAAACATAAAACAAAGGGTTGGCGATGCTAATAAAATACACAGGAAGCAGACAGATAAAATAATAGACAGACAATTAAAAAACACGGCGACATCGCACCCATCGACAGCATGATTTCTGTACGCAACACTTTGGAAAAGACGCACAACACTGAACGCTCACTTGAACACTTTCCTAAAATTTGGCACAAATATGACACACCACAGCCGAGGGCAGATGGGGGGAACCTAGGACAGATGATGGGAAAGTGGGGGGAAGGGGGCGAAGGAGCCGACGGAGGACGATGACTCATAAGAAGAGGGGGGGGGGGCAGACGCGAGAGGGAGTGCGGAAAGGCAGAGGAGGGGAATGCAAAAGGACTTGGGGGGGGGGGGAGAGAAGGGAGGCAGAGAGAGGGTTGGTGGGGAGAAAACAGGAGGAAGGGGAGGGAAGAGGGAGCCTGGGGAAAGGACAGAGGAAAGGAGGGGGAGGTGAGGATCAGAGTTGATAGGAGGGATAAATGGAGGGAGAGAGCGCATCATCTGAGAGGGGGAGTTGACGGGCGCCTTCTTGGGAAAGGAGATGAAGAGTGTAGAGGTGGAGGGTAGGGGGGACACAACAGTGAAGGCTCGGCAGAGGGCAGGGGTTGGAGAGGAGCAACCAGGGGATGAGGGGGACCAAGGCAGCGGGAGGTGTAGAGTATGTGGATATGTTCAAGGAATAGGAGCAGATGGGGGAAAGCAATCAGGTCATAGGGGATCCGTGTGGGGGATGGGAGGTGTATACGGAAGGCGAGGTGGAGTGCATGGCGCTCGAGGATCTGGAGGGACTTAGAGAATTTGGGGGGGGGGGTGGCAGATATCCAGGCCAGACTGGCATAACAGAGGATAGGACGTATTAAGGATTTGTAGGTGTGGAGGATGGTAGAGGGGTTCAACCCTCATGTCCGGCCAGAGAGGAGTTTGAGGTGGTTGTGGGTTTTGGATTGGATAGAGCAGAGATGAGGGATCCAGGTGAGGTTATGGTGAATGGTGAGGCCAAGGTAGGTGAGGGTGGAGGAGAGGCAGACAGGACAGGTGCAGATGGTAAGGGAGAAATCAAGGAGCCGGGAGGAGCGAGGGTGTTGGAAGGATTGATTTTCAGGAGCCACTGGTTACACCATGCAGCAAAACGGTCAAGATGATTCTGGAGAAGGCGTTGGGACCGTTGGAGGGTAGGAGCAAGGGCAAGGAATGCGGTGTCATCAGCATACTGCAGGAGGTGTACTGGAGGGAGGGGTTGGAGCATATCTGCTATGTACAGGAGGCTGAGGAGAGGGGAGAGGCAGAGCCCTGGGGCACACCTGGAGAGGGGTAGAAGGTGCGGGAATCAGCTTTATGGATGGTAACATGGGAGGGGCGGCAGGAGAGGAAGGAGGAAATCAGATGGACGTAGTTGACAGGAAGGACGTAGGTCTGGAGTTGAAACAGGAGACCGGAATGCCAGATATGGTTGTAGGCCTTTTTGAGGTTGAGGGAGACAAAAATGGCGGAGCGATGGGAGTTAAGCTGGAGGGAGAGGAGATGAGTGAGGTGTAGAAGTTGGTCATTGGCAGAGAAGGAAGGTCGAAATCCACACTGGGTGTTGGGGAGGAGGTGGTTTCAGTGGAGGTGGTGATGGATGCGCCAGGTAAGGATGGATTTCAAAAGCTTGCTGAACACTGAGGTGAGACATATAGGGTGATGGGAAGAGGCATCAGATGGAGGATTGTTGGATTTAGAGAACATCAGGATACGGGAGGTTTTCCACAGCTCAGGGTAGAAGCCGGTGGCAAGGATGACGTTGTAGAGGGTGTTAAGGACTGGAAGGAAGGAGGGAGGGCAGTGTTTGAGGTGGCGGTAGATAACGCGGTCGTGGCCAGGAGCAGTGTTGGGTTTAGTGTGGAGTGTGAGGCTGATGTCCGGTGTAGTAATGGGAATGTTAAGTTCATGTGGTAGTGTGCGGCCCAAGTACTGTAAGCTAAAGTCTATTCACCGAGAGCTTGGACGAAACATAAACAGTTTCACGTGAGCGACTACGCTCGTTTCCAGAGAAAGCATTCGGTGTTCGCGTGATACGTAGGGGTGTGGAAAATCCTTGGCGCACGCTTTGCAGCTGGCGGCGTTCGGCTGGCTGCCGAGCTGTCACAGCGGACCGTGAGAAACCTGGGCAACAATGTACGAAATAAATTTAACAGTAATGTTAAAATAATGTTAAACTGAGTTCATTCTGTCGATACAGATTTATTTTCATTCAGGTTGCTAACAAAACGCTCCATTCAGACAAAATTAATTGTTAATTTTAATAACAATACCAGGTTCACTCTGTCGAACTTGGACTGTTTTCATTGAGGTTTATAACAAACCGCTCCTCTCTCTCCTCTATAATGCAGTCCAATTTCCACATTTGAGTTTCCACTGTTTCTACGACATGGAGGACGCACTTGTTCCAATCCTCTGCAGTCACTGTTCTTACTGCTTCTTCTAGCAGTACTTTAGCTTCCTGCGTTTTGTATGTTTTGGTTTTCGCTGCAACATAGCCTTTGATTCTGGCCCACACTAACTCGATGGCGTTTAATTCACAGTGGTACGGAGGAATTCTGAAACAGTTTTCCCTGCATTTTTCGCCACTTCATCTATTGCGTATTCGTTGTGCGCTGTTTTTTAAACCATATCTAAAAGTACTTTCTTCAACATACCGTCTTCGAAATCGGTGTTTTTAGATTGTAGCCACTCCGATATTTCGTGCTTATTGGAATTCGCATTGGGAACTTTTTATTTTCTCCGAGAATGGTACGGCGTGTTATCAAGAATAATAACTGCATTTTTCTGAAGCCGAGGAAGAACATCTTGAAACCACTTCTCGAAGGTTTCGGTGCACATCTCCTCATGATAATCTCCACTTTTCTTGGATTCGAAAGTCCACAAACATCCTTCAACGAACCCTGCTTTGCTGCCAATGTGTGCGATAATCAGACGTTTCCCTTTACCTGATGGGCCCTTGCTTCCGGTGGATAATCCGGACAGAAACGCTTGTTTTGAGGAATTTATAGTGTCATCAACCCAGACGTAACTTCGCGTATGTCCTGCGTTTACCCACGTCTCGTCCAAATAGTAAATGGGTCTGCCTTCATCTCTCAACCGTTTAATGGTTCCTAGATAACGCCGCCTCCATAAAATGATGTCACCCCTGTCTATTAGCATGCTATCGCGCCCTTGAAATTCATTTCTCTCAATAACTTATAAAATGTAGTTCTCCGAAAATTGTCCAGATCTGCATCTTCGTTCACGACTGTAAGCACTTTGTCAACTGTTGGCAATTCGTTACGAAAAAAAAATCGTGTACTTTGCTTCGAATCGCATTTCTATCGAAGTCATCAACACTTTCAGAAAGTTTCTGTCGTAATTTTCCTTTCTTGGGAGACTTCAAAGAGTGTGTGGCCTTGTACTCACTTATCACACGATACACTGAAGAACGTCCAACACCTGCAGCTGCAGTTGTTTCCGAAACAATGTCACTCATCGACTGCTCTGGATGTAACAGTTCCGTTTTATACACATTAACCACCATGTGCTTCTCAGAAGAACTTAACGATTAATTCTTTGCTCGCTTCTTTGGTAAACTCAGAACTGACACGTCGACATCGCTCGCTGAATCCATGGATGACATAATGAGGACAGCCGTATGTGATGCTAATGAAATAAGTGAATATATAAAATAAGAAACCATGCGATGCTATTGGATGCCCACATAAACAGGGAATGCTCAGCGTGACTACAAACACATATACTTACTCTAATAATCAACAACTACTCTTTTAAGCGTCTTTACAGATGAACTTAAGATATACTGAAATCGCCGCTGTACAACACCCACTAACGAGCTCACATCTGCAACAGAGACGGCCACACTGACGAGCTCCGCACCTGCGAACCGCACAATGCATCGCTCATAAAGGACAAACGGTTGCACCCATCGCATTCCAACAAACTACAAAATTAAATTCAAACCTTTCTGAAACTTTTCTCGCTTACAACCCCACAAAAAAATTTAAAGGGGAAAAGTTTGTCGCTTACTATATTTCGGATGATGATTTGGTAAAAGTTCTGCATCAGACGTGAGATTTTAATTTATTACTTCACTATTACTGACTCTATTGGGCAGAAAATTTGTAGACGTCATCAACCTATAGTACTGAAGGCAAATATAAAATTATTTTGCTGTGCGACATACAGTTTAGGAGATATGGCGTGATAAATATAGAGTAACGCGAAAAAACAACTTTTCCTGAAAGCTTTTTCAGTGACAATAAATTTTAACGTAATGTAAAAAAAAGGTGTCGGAAGGTAGTTTTCGGATCACTTTATCATGTTCAGGTGCCAAATTATAAAAAAAAGACTTTCATTTTTTAATTTCTGACGCCCCTACCTTGTACACCCCTCGACGGCAGCGCTGTGGTCACGCGCCTTGCCGTGTTTACAATACGTCTCTTGTTTCGGTGAATGGAGTATAGGAGCAAGGGGAGGAACAGAGGTACTCGTACGTTCGATGACGTCAGGGAAGAGGGAATAATCAAATTGGGGATAATCTGGGATGGAAAAAACATCAGACAGGTGAGAGGCAAAGTGGTTGGTCTTATTGAGATTGTTAGGAAAGGGATGGTCATCAAAGAGGAGACGGAACTGGGGTGTGGGCGGTTCCCAGGAAGGCGGTGGAAAGCAGACCAATACCTGGAAGAGTGTATTGGGAGCGTGATGTTGAGTTGTGAACATGTGTGTGGAGAAGGACGGCCTGTGGGGACAGGGCTGGGCGGGGCGATGAGGGTGGATGGCTTTGGTGAGGATATGGGTGGCGACGGCGTCAGACAAAGTCAGGTGCAGGAAGGCAGCAGGGCGAGAGATGTCATCAGGAGATTGGAGGGTAAGGTCGTGGCCTTCGACGGGGTGTGAATGGAGTCCCAGTAGGCATCCCAGTTGGCACGGGAGTAATTATCGAGGGATGTCAGGGCTAGGAGTGGGGCAGGGATGGTGACCATTAGAGATAGTGAGGAGAACTGGGGGGAATGCAGTGGGGAAGCCAGTGGGCATTCTGATGAGATCCTCTCCTGGAACTGCAGGTTATGTAGCAAGAGTAAGTTGATAGAGGAGCAGGAGCATAAGATCTGTGCCCTTCAGGTGCAGTTGAAAAACGCACAGGAGCAGCTAGATAGGATGAGGAGGGAGAAGGGGGTTGGGGAATGGGAACTGGCTGTTGGCAAAAGATCTGCTAGGAGAAGGAGATTTTCAGACAGTTTTACTATTGTTGTTTGCAATATATATGACCAACTGTCAGAGTCTAGTGGAGAGGAATCTCTAGTAGCTGTAGATGTAGGAAGTATGCAGCAGACCTCAGCAGTTACGGTCGCTAGGACAGTTGCAAAGTCGAAGAGAAAGAAGAAGGTCCTGCTGTTAGGTAGTTCTCATGGTAGTGGTGTAGGCCAGCAGTTGCAGGAAGTGTTGGGGAGTGAGTACCAGGTCACCAGCATTGTGAAGCCTAATGCAGGATTGGCTCAGGTGACTGTTAACATAGGGGGGCTATGTGGGGATTTTACTAAAGAGGATCAGGTAGTGATTGTGGGTGGGGCTGGTAATAGTATTGATAGGGATGGGGAGTATGACATAGATGGTGACCTGGAAAAGATAGCCACTCAGACTGGCAACACGAATGTGCATTTCGTGGAACTGTTTCAGCGTCACGATCGGCCTCATCTTAATATAGCCGTCAGGCGTAATAACATGAAACTTGGGGGTGCGCTGATGACAGAAAGCATAGGTCACATTTCAGTCGTGTCGGTGGAGTCTATTAGCAGGACGGGTCTTACTAGACATGGCCTGCACCTCAACAGGTATGGGAAGGGGAGGTTGGCAAAGCTTATAGGCGACAGCATAGGTGGGGGTGGTGGGATCACTCATGGGAAAATTCCTACAGTAGTGGGTGTTAGAGCTGCACCTTTTTTAGATTGAAGTCAGCTGACAGGTATTCCTGCTTAAGGGAAGTCTCTCTAACAAAGGAACCGCTTTTGACAAAGCTTATGTATCCGAGTAATGAGGGAATTAGTATATTTCATCAAAATATACAAGGTATTAGAGATAAAGTTAGTGAACTGCTTATAGATGTTGACTCTGAAATTACTGGTATATCTGAACACTTCTTAATTAAGGAGATAATACAGAGGCTTCCTTTACCAGGATACAGGTTGGCTGGCAGCTTTTCTAGGAGCTCTTTGCGGTGTGGGGGAGTACATGTATGTGAAAAGCGGCATCCCATTTGAGTCAATTGATGTTTCAAAGTACTGCACTGAAAAGATGCTTGAATGTTGTGCAGGTGTGGTTAAATTTAGTGGAGCTAAACTTCTAACTGTTGTTAATTGTAGATCCCCAGACTCTGATTTCACAACATTTTTGATAAAGCTAGAGGAGGTTCTTGGTTCACTTTATAGGAAATACAAAAAGTTAGTCATATGTGGTGACTTCAATATTAATTACATAAGTGATTGCGCAAGGAAAAGGATGCTGGTAGACCCCCTTAATTCATATAATCTTATCAAACCGTATTCTTTCCAACGAGAGTGCAAGGGAACAGTAGAACAACCATGGACAACATTTTTGTTCATTCCTCATTACTAGAAGGGCATTCTGTTAGCAAAAAGGTGAATGGCCTTTCAGATCATGATGCACAAATTTTAACTCTAAAAGATTTTTGTGCTGTGACACATGTTAAATATAGTTATCAACTGTTTAGGAAAGCTGATCCAGTTGCTGTAGAGACCTTTGTAAACCTTATCAAGGAACAAGAGTGGCAAGATGTTTATAGTGCTAATACAGTAGACGATAAATATAATGCTTTTCTCAAGAATTTTCTCGTGGTCTTTGAAAGTTGCTTTCCGTTAGAACGTTCAAAACAGGGTACTTGCACAAACAGGCAGCCTGGGTGGCTGACGAGAGGGATAAGAATATCTTGTAGAACAATGTGGCAATTATATCAAAACGTTAGAAACAGTCAAAATCTAAATACAGCAGCCCATTACAAACAGTATTGTAAGGTGCTTAAAAATGTTATTAGGAAGGCAAAAAGTATGTGGTATGTAGATAGAATAGCTAAGTCTCAGGATAAAATTAAAACCATATGGTCAGTCGTAAAGGAAGTGGCTGGTCTGTAGAGGCAGGTCGAGGATATAGAATCAGTGCGTAGTGGGAATGTCCGTGTTACTGATAAGTCGCATATATGTACAGTATTTAATTATCACTTTCTGAATATAGCAGGTGAACTAAATAGAAACCTAGTCCCAACAGGGAACCATATAGCGCTCTTAGAAAAAAGTGTTCCGAGACTGTTACCTGAAATGCTCCTCCATGATACTGACAAGGGGGAGATTGAGTTAATAATTAAATCACTAAAGACCAAGAACTCTCATGGATATGACGGGGTGTCTAGCAGAATACTGAAGTATTGTTCTATGTATTTTAGCCCAGTACTTAGCCATATCTGTAACTTTTCCTTTGGGAGTGGTCAGTTTCCTGACCGATTGAAGTACTTGGTAGTGAAGCCACTTTATAAAAAGGGAGACAGGGATAATGTTGACAATTGTAGACCTATTTCTATGCCATCGGTGTTTGCTAAAGTTATCGAGAAGGTTGTATATACAAGGTTACTGGAGCATTGAAATTCACATAATTTGCTGTCGAATGTACAGTTTGGTTTTAGAAATGGTTTAACAACTGAAACTCCTATATTCTCTTTTCTCTGTGAGGTTTTGGACGGATTAAATAAAAGGTTGCGAACGCTAGGTGTTTTGTTTGATTTAACGAAGGCTTTTGACTGTGTTGACCACAAAATATTACTGCAGAGGTTGGACCATTACGGAGTAAGGGGAGTAGCTTACAATTGGTTCGCCTCTTACTTTAAGAACAGAAAGCAGAAGGTAATTCTCCGCAATATTGAGAGTGGTAGTGATGTTCAGCCCCAATGGGGCACTGTTAAGTGGGGCGTTCCCCAAGGGTCAGTGCTGGGGCCACTGCTGTTTCTTATTTATATAAATGATATGCCTTCTGTTTGCTGATGACACCAGCTTGGTAGTGAAGGATCTTGTGTGTAATACTGAAACAGTATCAAGTAATGTAATTCATGAAATAAGTTCGTGGCTTGTGGAAAATAATTTGATGCTAAATCACAGTAAGACTCAGTTTTTACAGGTTCTAACTCACAATTGAACAAGAACCGATATTTTTATCAGACAGAATGGGCATATTATAAGCGAGATGGAAAAGTTCAAGTTCCTAGGCATTCGGATAGATAGTAAGCTGTCGTGGAAGGCCCATGTTCAGAATCTTGTTCAGAAACTAAATGCTGCTTTATTTACCATTAGAACAGTATCTGAAATAATTGACAGTTCAACACGAAAAGTAGTCTACTTCGCATATTTTCATACGCTTATGACATATGGTATTATCTTTTGGGGTAATTCTTCTGATTCAAAAAGGGTATTTTTGGCTCAAAAACGGGCTGTTCGAGCTATATGTGGTGTAAGTTCGAGGACCTCTTGTCGACCCCTATTCAATAGTCTGGGAATTCTGACATTGCCCTCACAGTATATATTTTCTTTAATGTCATTTGTTGTTAGCAATATTAGCTTATTCCCAAGAGTTAGCAGGTTTCATTTAGTTAATACTAGGCAGAAATCAAATCTGCATGTGGAATGCACTTCCTCGACTCTTGTGCAGAAAGGAGTGCAGTATTCTGATGCATCCATTTTGAATAAGCTACCACAAGAACTCAAAAATCTTAGCAGTAGCCCAAACTCTTTTAAGTCTAAACTGAAGAGTTTCCTCATGGCTCACTCCTTCTATTCTGTCGAGAAGCTCCTGGAAGAGCTAAAAAATTAACCAAATTCCAGTGTTACATTGTTGATTTTCTTTATTTAAACTTCCGACTTGTCGCCTGAATATGTTTATTATATTTCATTTTATCTGTTTCTACTATCGTGTCATAATTTCATCTATTGTCTCGTTCCATGACCATGGAGACTTCTCCTTAATTTGGTCCCACGGAACAATAAATAAATAAATAAATAAAATAAAAACGGGAGCATGGTCACTGCCGATGGGGTCAAGGGCATCTGCGGTGATGCACCCAAGGAGGTTTGGACAGGCCACGATCACATCGGGAGTGGTGTTGGATTCGAGTTGGGTGTGCTGGAGGAGGGGAACCAGGTCTCCCTGGAAGGTGGTGATAAGCCGATGCCACCACTGGAGGTCGACAGGAACACGGCTGTGGATATTGAGGTTGGCGGAAATCACGTAGGTGGAGAAGGTGTGGTCAATGTGGGCCAGGAAATCGTACAGGATGTGGGTGTGAGGGCGGACATAAATGGTGGCAATAAGAGATTCATTTACACTTCATTAGCACTGTTCAGTTTCTGCAGCAACATTCTGGCCAACAGTTATGTGGAAGCTTAAACATTTCTTAAAAAGGATGGTTACATTGTATGGAAATGATATTGCATGAAAAGTCTTGGCTGCAACAATAATGTGCCTCTAGAGCTGTTGGGAGCAGGCGGTGTGCTCAGTTGTCTGCACCAGTCAGTGGTCAGGCTGTGCCTGTCGTCCTCTGGTGGCATTACACAGTGGCGTGTGCCTATCTGGTCTGCTGACATATGTGTCTCTGGGAAGTTTATCAACTGACCATAACTATTGTAGAGGCAGGAAGCGCTGGACCAGTGTGTTCAGCATCCATTCGACAGGCGGCGTTGCAGTGCTGTCCAAAGCACCGCTGATAGATTTCTATGTTGAAACGTTATGCACCTGAAGGCTTTTGACCACTACTGACTTACACGATGTTCCATCAGATATATTTGAGATGTTTGTGATTCGATTTGCAAATAAGCGTAAACGAGTTTCATCCTCAAACGTGTTTGATGTATACATAGTGTATATATAAGTACCCATGTTTAACGGCTCTTTGGTTGCTGGCTGAGAAAAAGAAGGTTACTGCTTATTTTGTTAGCTGCCATCCATTTGTAATGCCACAAAGAAGCATAGCCAATGCGCAGCAGTTGAATAAGTGAACGCTCATGCCATCTGTTGGATAGTTACGGATACAAAAGCACAGGTGCTTCCACTTGGCGGTAGTCAAATGAAATAGCGCTACGAGTAAGACAATATCTGAATAGTGTTGCGCTCGGACGATGAAATAAAGAAGCATTAAACTAGGATAATATTGTGATTCTTGAGTTTCTCCCGGCGTATTTGATAATCAAAATATCCACGGGTGTACTGCCGGTCTACAGTGTCCAACGGGCACAATATTTCGGCGATCATACATGTCGCCATCATCAGGTGAACTGACGGACTGAGCTCCTGTGAACGTGCCGGCACGGAGATCCGTACACTATGGCTGCTCAGGGGGAACTGGGTTCGGTCGCGGCGGCGGCCGATTTAAATATCCTCCGGCCGCGGCGTGCTCACTCCGCCGTCCGCGCCCCGCGCCACGGTCGCGCGGTGGAACAGATTGCGACGGCGTCTGAGATGACGTCGGTGTGATGGCTCTGTCCGCCGTGGTCGTCACAACTATACATTTGCTCGATTTACTCTTGATTAACCCAATCGCTGGTTCCCAAGCCTTGCTAAGATTATAGCCACAGTCACGGTTTATGAGGTCGTCATTGGTGCGAATTTCGATGGCCTCTCTAACAACGCTGTCCCAGTATCTCGACGTCTGTACCAGAATCTTCGTGCGTTCATACTCCATAGCGTGATTTTCCGACAAACAATGTTCAGCGACCGCCGACTTGCTCGGATACATCAGTCGAGTGTGCCTCTGGTGTTCACGGCATCGATCCTCGACGGTACGCATCGTCTGACCAATATACGACTTGCCACATTGACACGGAATCTGGTACACGCCGGCCTTCCTCAAACCGAGGTTATCTTTGGCGCTCCCCACCAGTGCACGAGTTTTATTCGGAGGGCAAAACACAGTTCCGACCCGGTGTTTCTTCAAAATGCGGGCGATTTTCCCCGAGAGTGTGCCTGTATATGGGATAAACGCAGTGCCTACCTCCTCCCTCGTGATTTCATCCATCTCCACAGGTTGTGCTGTAGTGGGTGGGCGGAGAGCACGTTGAATCTGCCACTCTGAGTACCCATTTTTTCGAAATACAGTTCTCAGATGTTCCAATTCCTGGGGTAGACTCTCTGCGTCAGAGATAGTGCGCGCCCTATGTACTAGAGTTTTAAGCACCCCATTCCTCTGTGAAGGGTGGTGGCAGCTGTCTGCGTGCAAATACAGATCAGTGTGCGTTGTCTTCCGATACACCCCATGGCCTAGGGTACCGTCAGGCCTTCTCTTGACCAAGACGTCAAGGAAAGGTAGTTTACCCTCCGTTTCAGTCTCCATAGTGAATTTGATGTTGGGGTGTATGGAGTTAAGATGTGTAAGGAAGTCAAGGAGTTTATCCATACCATGTGGCCAGATGACGAACGTGTCGTCCAAGTAACGGAAAAAGCAAGTAGGTTTCCATTCGGATGACGATAGGGCTTCCTCCTCGAAGTTCTCCATGTACAAATTCGCTACCACCGGTGAGAGTGGGCTACCCATGGCGACTCCCTCCGTTTGTTCGTAGCCTTGTGCAAGTCTGCGTAATTTACGACGGACTGCAGCTACCAGCAGCAGGGTATGAAGTGACCAGTGTCTGCAGCTAATGTTGCAATGTGATCTTACTACCATATGAGATCCATTGATGAGCCCACGCCAGCACAAACAACGAACTAGTAGTTATCGTACGCCAGTGTTTTTATGAACAGTGCATTTTATACCGCCGCCATAACAAGAACATTTATCCGTAGCGAACCAGTTTATGTATTTATCAAGTTCTCTACAGTGTAATGTCTGAGTGAAATAATAAGTTTGTGATTCAAAGTGCATTCCACGAGTGTCATCAATCATTTACAGAAAATAGTTCATTATTATCCCAAATCCATCACTGTGTGTGCAGCAACACCAGTATAAAGGCTATATTACGTGAGTATTGGCGTATTAATGCAATAAGAGGATATAATCGGAGTTAACGCCGAAAATTTCCAACAAACGCCGGATTATACAACTGACAGAAGACGCCAGGTACTGTGCCACATTAATTACAGTTCAACTCGATGTGGTGGCTTTTCAGTACATTATCAACGTAAAAACTCATTCAGTTTCATTAGAACAAAATGATTGTAAAGTAATGTTTTTAACATCTCTAGTAACCATCAGTTCTATAGTGTTCATTGATTATTCAACTAAAGAATTTATTGCCACCACAGTACTCATTGTACCTTCAGTACAATGCAAATTCAGTAACATTAAAATCATTACTGACAGTTGGTGTAGATCAATCTAATTTACAGCAAGTTCAAGTGTTTATCATATGTGTGTGTATATTGTGTTACGTAAATGTTGTTCGCCTGCTAGACGTGATTAACGTACACCAGTTAGTGCATTCTGTTCAGTCACTTCAAACAGGTTATTTTTGTTAATGAAAATCAGAATTCATTTAACATTCGATTTCTTTTACGCCATCGCCAATATTTATTCAGTAATTCCGTGTAGTAGTCTGAACTACATAGCAAAGCTATTCAGGCTTATTACACGCGATAGCCGCTTTCCAGACGTCCGATGCCGCATGGTCTAAAAATATTACAGTACATTCGGATAGTGGCATCGCACATTCCATACACATATTTTTTGTGGTGAATTTTACAATCATACTACCTGACTTTTTCCTCTTATCCTGAGCCACTGCACATGTGTTTCCCCATGAAGAGGAAGGTGCATCTCCTGAATTTTTAGTTTCCTTGCGTGTATACGCAGAGGTGACAAAAGTCATACGATACCACCTAATAGCGTGTCAGACGTCCTTTTTTCTGGTGATGTGCAGAAAATCGACATGGTATGGATTCAGTTAGTCGTTGGAAGACCACTACAGAAATTCTGAGCCATGCTGGCTCTATAGTCGCCCAGATTTGTGAAACTGTTGCCGGTGGAGGATTTCGTACACGAACTGACCCCTCGATTATGTCCCATAAATTTGTGACAGAATTCGTGTCGGGCGATCTGGGTGGACGGATCATTAGCTCGAATTGTCCAGAATGTCCTTCAAACCAGTCACGAACAATTGTGACTTTGTCACATGGCGAATTGTTATGGAAACATGAAGTTCATGAATGGCTGCAAATGGTGTCCAATTAGCCGAAAATAACAATTTCCAGTCAATTATCATTTCGGTTGGGCCAGAGGACCCATTCCATTCCATGTAAACACAACCCATACCATTATGGACCCACCACCATTTTGCACAGTGCCTTGTTGACAGCTTGGGCCATGGATTCGTGTGATCTGTGCCATATTCGAAACCTAACATCAGTTCTCACCAACTGAAGACGGGACTCCTTCTACCATGTCACAGTTTTCCACTCGTCTAGGGTGTGTGTGTGTGTGAATTCCTAAGGGACCAAATTATTGAGGTCATCGGTCCCTAACTTACACACTACTTAAACTAACTTATGTTAAGAACAACACACACACAGCCATGCCCAGGGAAGGACTCGAATCTCCGGCGGGAGGGGCCGCGCAATCTGTGACATGGTGCCTCTAACCACGCGGTCAGTCCGCGAAGCGTCGTCTATGGTCCAACCGACATTGTCACGAGCCCAGGAGAGGCGCTGCAGGCGATGTCATGCTGTTAGCAAAGACACTTGTGTCAGTCGTCTGTTGGCATACTCCATTAACGCCAAATTTTGCCGCACTGCCTAACCGATACATTCGTTATACATCCCACACTGACTTACTTATTTCACAGTCTTGCTTGTTTGTTAGCGATGACAATTCTACATAAATGCCACTGCTTTCCGTCGTTAAGTGAAGGTCTTCGATCACTAAATTGTCCGTGGTGAAAGGTAATGACTGAAAGTTGGTAGTCTGAGGACACTCTTGACACCGTGGCTCTTAGAATATTAAACTTCGTAACGATTTTCGAAATGTGATATCCTATGGATCTAGCTCCAACTACCGTTCCGTGTTCAAAGTCTGTTAATTCCCGTCGTGCGGCCTTAATCACGTCAGAAACCTTTTCACATGAATCAAATAACATCTCCGCCAATTCAATATCTAATGTACTTGATACTACCGACATCTATATATGTGCTATCCTGTGACTTGTCACCTATGTGTATGTGTGGGCTATAAGTCATTTTAAACTCGGATGAATTTTTGAATTTCCCTGGGATCTTCAATATGAGGTAAAGCATATGTGTGCTTCTTGCTTTTAAAATATCTCCATCATTTTAACTCAGCATGTGGGCTATGATGTTAGAAGGGCTCTTGTGTTGCTGCAGCAACATCGCAAATAGCATAATAGTAGCGGAACTCAGAACTACTATTCTGCACTTCCATTTAGGCAGTCAGGTAGACAGTATGCATTGTGCAGCGTTTCTGTACAGTTCTCTGACGTACCTCGTCGCTGCTGGCACTCTGATGCTGTGATTCTTTTGGTGTCGGCTGTGGGTTAGTCAGCTGCACTTGGCATGATGAAACACCCGGGGGGCACTCACTGGGGCAGTGTCCATTTAAATAAAGACACAAATGTTCCCATCCTACTTCACCCTGACATCTACCCTTCCTACCAACTCTAACCCCATCTTACTCCTGCTTCCTCCTCAGGGCTCCCTCTCCTCCCCCACCCTTCTCCTGAGTGGCTCTCCCCCCCTACTCCCCCTCCCTCTCTTGTGCTCCCCTTCAGTGTCTCTGCACTCCCTCCTGCCTTGTCTTCCCTCTGCACTCCCCTCTCCTGCCCCATCTGTCTCCTGCCTCTTGGTGCACCTGCTGACGCCCCCTACACTTTTCATCCCACACCCTCCACTGATGCACCTTGCTCTCCCCTCCTTTTCCATCCTCCCAGGCCTCTCCCTCGGCAGGTCCCACCTGGCAGTTTTGTTCTTCATCGTGTGTGCTCCAAGTGGGTTTAAAGTGTGTTGTTCTGGAGTGTTATTAATACTGTGGCCAACTTTTAACCTGTGCGTGTGACTTCAGTGTCTTTTTTGTGTTCTACGAATCGCCAACTGTGTTTTTAACTTTATGTCAACTTTTTTAATTGTCCCCCCATGAACGTCTCCATGTCAGTGTATTTTTACCTCCATTGTCTCCCCTTACTCTGTTTTATGTCCTCCTTTTTATTGCCTTATATGTAACATTTTATTCTTGTATTAGTTGTCATATCACTCGGCAGAGGAGCAGCGGATTGTGCCGCTGACAGCCCTCCCCTGCCCATATGGGGCAGGGGAATGAAATCTCAATGAAGACAAAAAAAAATTCCCATCCTATATCGATAGTGGTGGCAGTTGTTTAAGTGTAGCAGATGTGGACTTCAAACTGGGGCAAGTGAACTCTAAAGCCACAGGTATATCAATGATTTTTGAACTTCCTGTGATTTTAAACATAGGATTCTGCACTGTTTTTTAACAGGACAAGTGACCTGGGATCCACTCAGACTGCAACAGTGAGCTGGGAAACTAGACAATGATGATTGCTTTACACTGAGGCGACAAAGGTCATGGGATAGCGATATGCACATTTACAGATGGCGCTAGAATCGCAGACACAAGACATAAAAGTGCATGCACTGGCAGAGCTGTCGTTTTTTCTCAGGGAACTCATGTGCAAAGATTTCCAACACTATGCCTACACAATGGGATTAACAGACTTTGAATGCAGAATGGTACTTGGAGGACATTTCATTTCGGAAGTTGTTAGGTAATTCAATAATCCGCCATACACAGTGTGAAGAGTTTGCCAAGAACACCAAATTTCAGGCATTACCTCTCACCATGGACAACGAAGTAGCCGATGGCCTTCACTTAATGACAGAAAGCAGTGGCGTTTGTGTAGAGTTGTCAGTGCTAACAGACAGGCGACAATGGGCGGAATAACCGCAAAAATCAATGTTGGACAGATGACGAACGAACACACTAGGACAGTGTGGTGATATCAGGGTTTAATGGGCTGTGGCAGCAGACGACTGACACAATAGCCATTGCTGAAAGCACGACATTGCCTGCAGAGCCTCTCCTGGGCTTGGGACCACATCGGTTGGACCTTATACGATTGGAAAACCATGGCCTGGTCAGTTGAGTCACGATGTTATTCCGTAAGAGGTGATGGTAGGGTTCGAGTATGGTACAGACGCCACAAAGCCGTGGACTGAAGTTTTCAACAAGGCTCTGAGGAAGTCGGTAGTGGCTCCATAATGGTGTGGGCAGTGTTTACATGGAATGGACTGGGTCCTCTGGCCCAACTGAATTTATCATTGAGTGGAAGAGGTTATGTTTGCCTACTTGGAGACCATTTGCTGCCATTCATGGACTTTATGTTCCCAAACAATGATGGAATTTTTGTGGATGACAATGCACAATGTCACTTGGCCACAATTATTTAAGATTGGTTTGAAGAACTTTTGGACGATTTGGGGGCATGACATGAATCCCACTGAACATTTGTGGGAAACAATCGAGAAGTCAGTTTGTACACAAAATCTTGTACTGACAACATTTTTGAAATTATGGAGGGCTTTAGAAGCAGCATGGCTCAATATTTCTGCAGGAGACTCCCAAAGACTTGTTGAGTCCACGCCATATCGAACTGCTGCACTACTTTGGACCAAAAGAGGTCAGACGCAATACTAGGAAGTAACTTGTGGGTTTTGTCACCTCAGTGTAAACAACACTGTATGCCAGTATATTTCTGAGTGAATAATAGCCTTCTATCTGCATGGGGAAGACATGTTTACGTCTACTAAATGGATTTTAATTTTGCCAGAACTAGTTGAACTATATACAGCAGTCAGGTTAAGACTGGTTCCTAAGTGGCTTCCTATAAATAACCTGTGGGTTTAAACAGGTAATGGAAAAACCTTTTGTCACGACTATGGATAGCAATCATTCTAATACGGAAACATCACCAACTCGACCTCATATCTTAAAAATAGAAAAGTGCAATTGGAAAATACCAGCACCAGCAATCGATCCGGTGACTTTCTGAATGTACACTTTTTAAATTTCGCAATTTTGCATGCACTGCATATTTGACTGTTGCTTCACCCCCACTGCATCCGTCTAAGGTGTGAGTTTGAAATATTGTACAGTGGAGTGACAACCAGAGCCCTCCTATTAGCAGGATACTGAAGGTGACGAAAGAGGAGGGGGGAGGTGTACACATCTGTCAAATGTTTTACGAAATCCTATTTCTATGTGGAAAACGTGTAAGTAATGTGAGTGCAGATCATATATATTCAGTATTATATAATAATATTCTTGTATTGATATTCGAGTACTATATATTTGCCTCAAAATCAAAATGAATAAACCTAAGAAAATGAAGAATTATTAAGACATGAAGTTAATGATATTCGATTTACAATTTAACCATGTCAACCAAGTAGAAGAATAGCTCATCTCATGTATATGTACTTCACTCTAACACTGTCAGCTTCAAAATGCATGAAAAAAATAATAATGCACAGCTGTGGTGTTAATAATGAAAAAAGCACTCTGCTACTTCTCTAATGACACACCCTTTCATTTCATTGATATCACTGCATTTGTGAATCAGAGCATAAAAATGTTCAAAGAAAAGAGATATCTGGCACAAGTAACAGGTTAGAAACCATGTACTTTGACATAATAAACAAAGCATTTTGCCAATGAGAGCAATATTTCAAAAACGAATTATTCGATTCATTGTACAGTACTTAACATTCTGGTATTAGGTAGCTGCAGGTGGGTAGGGCGAGTGACAAAAGACAGCCTTGTGCGAAATTTAATAGTTGTACATTCGGAATGTCATAACTAGTTACTGTCATAATTATGTACCAAATTTTTATTGTGGATGATACCTTTGATGTGCGCTTTTGTTCAGCTTAAAATATGAAGTACAGCTAGTGACGTTTCCTTGTAAATGCTTTCCCAAGTTGGAAGGTGCTGCATTTATCGATTTGGTTGGGGGGAAAACATCTCAGCTGAGACAATGCCCTTTGTCTCAGAACTGCCACAGATGGAGGGGTGTGACCCTGGGAGACAATGCCCATTGTCTCAGAACTGGCAGAGTGGGAGCGGTTATTCCCGCAATTTTTTCGAATTTCCACCATGTTACACATAGGAAAATTGGGCTAGTTTTGAATCTTGCACCAATTTTTGAATTTATTCCAATTATATACAAAGGGCAATTGGCTTATGTCAGAAAGGGAGGGGAATGGGGCATCTGGTAACAGTGCATGACGTCATATTGACGGAATCGGGGCCAACGAGATATAAGGGCCCTACAATGAACTTGTGACGTCACTCTAGTCGGCTTGTCCGCCACACTGGAACTCAATATTTAATTGAAAAGGTACCCACAAATAGTCTTAGTTTCGTCGTGGGCAATCAAGAGCTTGCATACATTTAAACACACAGTTAAAAATTATTAATCTCATCTGAAATAGTGAGTCGCTTCCCTAAGGAGACAGCTTCCGGCACGCGTAAGACCTGGAGTGTCACGTGCTGTGACATATGCGACACAGCTTGTCTTTCCCGTCGGGCGGATCTGGCCACAATGCAGAGTGGCCCCGAACTGTCTTTGTCCGTCTTCTCCACTTAGAACATAATGTATTGTTGTATATCATTTTAATCGGCATTTCGGGGCGCTTCTACAGACACCTCTAGTTTTAAGATAGCTTGTGTGTGAATCGAAAGTTGTACTACAGACTGTTGGTATCGCTTACCATCTGAGTGACATAAATTCGTGGAAAATCCGAAGGCAGGACGTAGGTGGAAAGGCAGGATTTGTGTTTCTCTGGGTGATGATTCAGTCGCATGAATTTAGGGTCTTAGAGAATTTCACGACGGCAACCACTCTGACTTAGAATAATTTTCGTGGTGTTACAGTGTGGACTCCGAATATTTTTTCCTCTTTCGACACTTACAATTGTTTCATTGGGGGTCGTACGGACTTGTGACTATCGCGAGTAGAGCTGGTTCGGCCTTAGAATAATTCGACAGCTAGTTGCACTCTAAATGCTTCTGGGGCTGTCGACATATACAATAATTACATCGCGCGTCGAACTGAGTTGTGTTTTTCGTGATTAGTGCTGCTCTGGACGTAAAATATTCTGGGACTATAAACGCTCGCAGTTGCTTGCAGTGTTACAGAATTAATTTAAAATTTATAATGAGATTATAACCACTATACGAGGACTCGAGTCATTTTAGATCTGATTTGCTACAGCAAGTAGATTTTCATCAGTCTGCAATTTAATTTGTGCAAGAAATCAATAACCTATGAATGATTTTGAGCTTTAAATTCGTTGTTGGTTAACTTAATTTAAATGCGGCACCTATATTTCATTTTGTCAAACACTATATTCTGATTTTGTGTATCACCAAACCCGTTTAAATTTTCTTTTTATTATTGAAAAAGCGACCGATACGAACAAGAAACCCTACGAGATCGATACGACCTGAGAAAAAGAACTATTATTACTGTACCGTCGCAATTCTTGTAATATTCGTTCTCCTTGGACCTGGATAAGTCGATCGTGACGCTGCACACAGAACTGGGATTCGTCTCAAAAGACATCTGGTGCTATTTCCCTGTCCAGTTATGACTGTGATCAGGATGGTGACGTAACAATTGCTCAGGATCAATAGAGTTATCGAAAGGTCAATTGTACTGCCAGTGAATTTTTAAACAGTTTGCAAAATAAATAATTATCTCCGGAAGAATTGAATTAAGCACGGAATCACACACATGTCGATTTTCTTTCATTGCTGAGTCTATACAGCTACAAAAAGTATTATAAATCTCAGTTAAGTTATGTGGTGAAAGCAGTTGTAGAACTGTGGCTCACTGAGTGCTCCTACTGATAACTGGTAAAATTTGATCAATTTGTTACTTAAATTCAGCTGTGGGCTAAAATAAACTTGTAATTTATATTTCCATTACGAAATTGACCAACGTTACAGATTCAAGAAGAGCAATACGTTACTAGAAAATTTGTAAAATCCAATATGAGTAGAGCTTTAACAGGTGTGAATTCTGCAGTGAAAGCACAAAGAAGAAGAATGAGAAGAAGAAGACGAAGAAGAAGATAAGAAGAAGAGGGAGAGTCGGCCGGCGTGGCCGTGCGGTTCTAGGCGCTACAGTCTGGAGCCGACCGACCGCTACGGTCGCAGGTTCGAATCCTGCCTTGGGCATGGATGTGTTTGTGTCCTTAGGTTAGTTAGGTTTAATTAGTTCTAAGTTCTAGGCGACTGATGACCTTAGAAGTTAAGCCGCATAGTGCTCAGAGCCAAGAAGAGGAAGTATTACGATTTCCATCTGGTAAGTAAATAAGTGATGAAGATGCATTTAAGTACCTAAAAATTATTGTAGGAGGAGTATCTCGTTCTCAGCATCATCATGAAGGAAATTGATGTAATTAATAAGAAATCACGTGTGTCTCAAAGTTATTGATCTTCACTTAAAGCGCCACGTCACAAGAATTAGTGAACTTGTACATGTAAGGTTCTCTTCATGTTTCCCCTTACAAAAGTAAGCTGCAATACTATAGCTTTTTTCCAACATCCGCAGCCTACAGTTTGTCTCTGCAGGCAAATGTTCCTCCGCAATCTGTGTCAGTTTTTTTAATGTGAACGTACGAGAATATTTCATTTACGTGAGTGCTTCTGGTAACGTATCTCATATAAAAAAATTTCATTTTCGCAATGATCAACAAGTAGAACGAGATTCTTCTTCAAAGTTGTGACAGAAATTTTAGCACAACTGTAAAAAAAAAAAAAAAAATTGTAACAGATTAATTAAAATTCGTTTGCCTATAATTTTAAAACGTAATTACGACCCTCTTATAAACACAGTTGGTTTTCTATTAATGTTGACTTCAGCAGTTTATCAACACAATACAATTGTTTCTTGATGTTTCCCTGGCATAAAATAAAGCTTCAGTGCTATAAGCAGACAAGAAAATATGCGACGATTAGACTGAGGCCGGGGAAGATGGCGGTAAAGAGAATAACGTGAAACTTTGTTTCGGGAAATTAATGGAAAAGGAAAACAGGCACGAAACATGAAATAACTAACTAGTTTGTAGTGGGCCAGATTTTTGACTCATTTATTTTCAGGAAATGAATTACACTCCGTAGATGGGTAACTCAATATTAACGAGACCCAAGATAGACGAATGTTTCTGAAAAGGAGTTTCATTATGTCATACGACAGAATAGCTGTAATACAAGATAGCCGGCCGTGGTGGCCGAGCGGTTCTAGGCGCTTCAGTCTGGAACCGCGCGACCGCTACGGTCGCAGGTTCGAATCCTGCCTCGGGCATGGATGTGTGTGACGTCCTTAGGTTAGTTAGGTTTAAGTAGTTCTAAGTTCTAGGGGACTGATGACATCAGAAGTTAAGTCCCATAGTGTTCTGAGCCATTTGAACCATTTTTTTTTTTGTAATACGAGATAAAGGCATAAACACAGCAGTCGGGTAACTTATTCACATACTGCAAAGAAACCAGTGACGTGATAGTCATATAAGACGAGTAACAAAACCAGTGAATAACGTGAAAATGAATGAAAAATAATTTATTCACTTTATCTTGATTGCAAAAGTGTCTTAGGCAACGACTAAAATTTAAGTAGACACTTGAATTGTAATGAGTGGTAGTAAACTTTAAAAAATTGGCATATATATATCGAATTTGGACACCGAGGAGAGAATATAAAATTAGAAACCAGTTAATATTGTGAGATACTGAAGAAGTATGGAACATAGAATATTCTGGACACATGTCAACAGGTGTGGAGTTCAAACTTATGGACATTTTGAAGCAAATTATCAACAAAGATCTATTGACAAATATTATAGTGCGGGCTGTATCAGGGCACTTATCTTTTCAGATGCTTTCGAGTGGCATAAATGTTTCATTGACCACAACTGGTTTCAAAATCTCGGCAGATAAGGAGTTACTGGTACCAAGTATACAGCAAACTAATCTCACTAGGCAGACTATCAGTATCCCCTCAAATCAGTACATTGGTCGGACTGGGGCGCTGCTAAATGGCTCTGAGCACTATGCGACTTAACTTCTGAGGTCATCAGTCGCCTAGAACTTAGAACTAATTAAACCTAACTAACCTAAGGACATCACAAACATCCATGCCCGAGGCAGGTTTCGAACCTGCGACCGTAGCAGTCGCTCGGTTCCAGACTGCAGTGCCTAGAACCGCACGGCCACTCAAGCCGGCAAGGGGCGCTGCAGGTGATGTGGACCTGATAGCTGGCTGTCATGTGGCCCTCCACTGCTGGCGTAAGTCATGGCAGCAAATGGATCTGTATGTTCCACCCGCCTATATGGAATCAGAACAGTAAGATAGGCAATGTGGAGACATGACAGAATGAATGCAAGCAACTACCGTGTAGGGATCTGCCCATGACCACATCGTGAGTGAATTGTCCGATTTGTTGGTATATTAACGTGGAATCTCCAAAGTGTCTACTATTAATGGTATAACAGTGTTTGTGAAAGTATCCTAACCGAAAAGGACCAATGACGACTATCACGCCTTGTCAGTGAAATCGATTTCAATCTGACTAGAGTTTCTGCTGTCAGTGAATCCAAGTACATGTCAACCAGTTTCCGACGGAACACCGGGAAGGGAACTGCATGCAGTGGACATTTAGAGTCGGTTTCCTCGCGAAGCCATTTTTCATGGCGGCACACAAAGCCGGACGACTTCACTGGGTCAAAAAATACAGAGACTGTACAGTGCGAGTAACCGATTTGGGGGCGGGGAGGGGGGGAAAGGGGGGTGTAGTGTGGTAGTGTCGCTGATGGGTTTCGATTTTTCTTCTTTTCGGATGATACAAGATGTTGGGTGCACCGACGGCCTAAAGAGGTGTTTAATTCAGTAATTCAGTGTGTGGTGGGTATAGTTCAAACCAGACATGGTTCTGTGAACTTGTGGGGGTGTTTCTCCTACCATGACTTGGGACCACACCTACAAATTACCGCATACATGGGACAGGGTGAGTATTTCAACGTTCTTGATGACCATGTGTTACTTTTCTCTTACATCTTCACGCCGAGTGTACAGTGTTTCACGATGACAAAAGCCTTGCTCATAGGGCTGCATACATACGTTCCAGATTTGACGAACTCTAATGCACCTTATCATATCTCAGCTGGCCAGCTAAATCACCGGTGTAAATTCCATAGCAAATGTCCGAGACTCTGGAACAATGAGTAAAAGTTACAGTCAACATATTCGCAGTTTGATATCTACATCGGATAGAATCATCAATGATATGTTTCAGCTGGATATGGCATACCTGCAGAAATGTCGACTCACTTAACTCGCTGATTCCGTACAGCAGACTGGCATATACACAGCACGACATACTTCAGCAATGGAGGGTGACATGACCACATGATAACAATTCGACACAATGTACTGCGCTTCAAAGCCATGGTGCTCTTTTAAGGCAGTGATCAATATTTTCTCTGGTGAGTTTATGTTGATTCGGATAACATGGTGGTATAATGTACAGGTGTTGGACAAAAATACGAATAAGCCGCAAGAAATGTATGTTTGAACATAAATGCAGATGTTAGCTAAGCCTGCAGGTTGGACTATTGTATTCGACCGCGGCCGGCTCCTGCGCAATGTCCTTAATATGTTGCGAGTGTGAGTCGTAGTCAGAACAGTGTTGTGTGTCGTGAGCGTGGAGTCGGAACTAAGTGAATTCGAATGTGAGCAAATTCTTTGTGTTCTTTCGGTATGTGCTTCCGTAACCAAGACAGCGGAAGCGTTTTGTTGTTTCAAGAGATACCATATCGAAGATTTTACCGCATACAGGGGAAGCGGAATAATTCATCCTCTAAGTCACAACGCAGACCAGTGTTTTTTTTTCCTATGTTAAAAATATGGTTCAGATTGTTGTTATTCTGATAAATTATAATATATAAAGAGCATTATCAGTCAATATTCTCACAAAATATCTATTATTTTCATATAATTAAAGCTTAAATATCATTAAATATCGCCGGCCGAAGTGACCGTGCGGTTCTAGGCGCTGCAGTCTTGGACCGCGAGACCGCTACGGGCGCAGGTTCGAATCCTGCCTCGGGCATGGATGTGTGTGATGTCCTTAAGTTAGTTAGGTTTAACTAGTTCTAAGTTCTAGGGGCTAATGACCTCAGAAGTTTAGTCCCATTGTGCTCAGAGCCATTTGAACCATTTTTGAACCCTCATTAAATATCAAGATCTGGTAACGTGACCGAAAACGTTCTGTTATTGGTTGATGCTCTGGTGACGTCACAAGCTAGGGGTCACAGTGGCACCGATATCGGTGGATTTCGCCGACGACCAACAACTGCCGGAGACGGCCGATCTTTTCAAATCAGTGCGCGGTCACGCTATAGCCGATGGTCGACAATCTATGAACTTCAAATCAGTTTATTTTCTTCGGTCAGAAAGACCGACGTTCTCGCACACGAAATATGGAGCGTGCTAAACTAGGTTTGGTCCAAGAGAGAGAGAGTTTGTGCTATCCTGAGGATGAAAATATCATAATCGGAATATAGTTCGGAATCTATGGTCTGAAATCGCAGGTTTATTCCAAACCTCAAATAGGCAAAATCTTTTTTTCTAAATATTGGGCATAGATCATAACTTCAAAAATTAATTTGTTCAAGTGAAGAGGGTGGCATATCTTATATGCTTGCACCTACTGTACTAGATTTTTTTGTGGTAGGTTGTCACTAGTTGTCTACAGTTTATTATTACTGCTTACTGTTAATATGAAGTGGTTTGCCAATGTGGTGTACAGTACGTATTTCCACTTTTAAGTGCTTTAGGTTTTCAGAGTACCTTATGCTACACTTTATGCTTGTATTTCACTCTCGTGCTAAATGATAGTCACTGAATGTTAACTGACGCACGTCAGCGTAACTTTAAATAAATACAGCGCATTATCTCGAATATGTAAGAGAACGTTTCCCCCATCATATCATATGTTCGTAAAATTTTTCTGGTTATTCCGAAAACTGAGGACAGAGTGTATAGTACTCGCCATGTTCATTACGAGGCAGGAAAGCTCCCTCACATGCATTCGGTCTCTCTTTAATAGCAGAAGCCGCTAAACAGTACTCGTAACCAAACACAGAAGCGCCGTGGTATCCACCCCATCCTAAGAGGTTAAAATCTAACCTATTTCATACATATATTCTAACCTAACCTAACCCAACCTAACCTCCCCGATCCTGCCAAAAACGGACGGAGGAGAGCGGACGCACTGTAACCACGCTGTCGGCCGAAGTTATAAAAAAAAAAGTTAAAATGTGTGTGAAATCTTATGGGACTTAACTGCTAAGACCATCAGTTCCTAAGCTTACACACTACTGAACCTAAATTATCCTAATGACAAACACACACACACCAATACCCGAGGGAGGACTCGAACCTCCGCCGGGACCAGCCGCATAGTCCATGACTGCAGCGCCCAGACCGCTCGGCTAAATCCGCGCGGCCCGAAGTTATTGGGCGATCTCTGGTGACGGTGTCTGACGACCGTTGTCGGTGTCATTGTGAGTGCGGCTTAACACGGAGCTACACGTGTGCTAAGGAGCGTTAGCCGAAGTTACGAGTGGTTTACGTACTGTTTTTGCAAACAGTTTAGCTATTTAGTGATGGAAAACGCAATTACAACTTTTAAGTAACAATAGAAAGGAATATTGTGAACACTTATAGTGGAAGCCTTGCGAAAGTTGATGCGTTTATGTTTCACTCATTTAGTGCGGCGATATGTGCAACGACGCCGGCCGGAGTGGCCCTGCGGTTCTAGGCGCTACAGTCTGGAACGGCGAGACCGCTACGGTCGCAGGTTCGAATCCTGCCTCCTGCATGGATGTGTGTGATGTAGTTAGGTTAGTTAGGTTTAAGTAGCTCTAAGTTCTAGGAGACTGATGACCTCTGAAGTTGAGTCCCATAGTGCTCAGAGCCATTTGAACCATTTTTGTGCCACGACGGGCATTCTTTTCCCTGCTCCCTGCAATGTTATTAAACTCGCTCAAAACATGGGTATTGTTGAACTCTTGCAAGTGGGTCCGTATATTGCAACTAGACTGTGGACTATCAGTCATGAGCTACGCCCCAAAAGCACAATAAAATTATTCTTGCCAAAACTTATTGCTGATTTCAAAATGGTTCAAATGGCTCTGAGCACTATGCGACTTAACTTCTGAGGTCATTAGTCGCCTAGAACTTAGAACTAATTAAACCTAACTACCCTAAGGACATCACACACATCCATGCCCGAGGCAGGATTCGAACCTGCGACCGTAGCGGTCACGCGGTTCCAGACTGAAGCGCCTTTAACCGCACGGCCACAAGGGCCGGCTGCTGATTTCCCCTGTAAAAGACACTCAGCAGAAACACCACACGTAGCAGGTGTTTGGTAGCGCAAAGAATAGCGCATCCGAGTGCAAATCAAAAGGTCACATGTTTGAATCCTGCAACGGTTATATATTTTTAAAAGTCTTACACGAAATACGAAAATAACGTTATCAAGAACTCATGTAACAATTTTTTCGATTGTGGGTTGTATTATATATAGCTTCACCTTAGTATTAGGCTGAGTAATGGACAATAGAGGGTAAATGCGTTTACTTTGCGAACAAAAAAAAAATGGTTCTGAGCACTATGGGACTTAACATCTGTGGTCATCAGTCCCCTAGAACTTAGAACTACCTAAACCTAACTAACCTAAGGACATCACACACATCCATGCCCGAGGCAGGATTCGAACCTGCGACCGTAGCAGTCGCGCGGTTCCGGACTGCGCGCCTAGAACCGCTAGACCACCGCAGCCGGCACTTTGCGAACAACCAATTCACATTTTTGGAAAGCATTGCAAGTAGTCAAGATATCACCGTACGCCCTCAGTATAGCGAGGTGTAGGGCGATGAGGTTTTCTGTACGGAGAGATATAAAGCGTATACGACATGCAGGTGACGCAGACGTATGGACTGTGATGTCTGTTAGCGTAAACTGACGTTAGCGTCTGTTGCAGACATACTTCAACTTTATGTAAGATGATGAAACAACAAAAGTTTAGACAATAAGCATCCCAGCTGGACAGTACGAAGATAAAAACACTGTTTCTAATAAAGTGAAAAGCGTGTGGTCACATTAACTTGAAAATATCTTCTTGAACGTGACGTGTGTGAACAGCGAATGCAAATGTGAGCTCATGTAAACAGCAAGGGAAACAATAATTTTCTATTTCTGATCGGTGTGGTGAAGTTTTGTAATTGTGATTTGGTTTTATTATGAGAGGACTGTCAAGTCGTTTCACAAATAAAATAAAAATGTTCTTTCGGGTGGGATTCGAACCAGTGATCTATGGACAAAAAGCAGATTTCAGAGCACTTGACGGCTCAACACAAAAGTTTTGTCTCAAGTACAGATAGTGTTGAAGATCAGTGGACAAAGGTCAAAACCATCGTACAATATGCATTAGATGAGTATGTGCCAAGCAAGATCGCAAGAGATGGAAAAGAGCCACCGTGGTACAACAACCGAGTTAGAAAACTGCTGCGGAAGCAAAGGGAACTTCACAGCAAACATAAATATAGCCAAAGCCTTGCAGACAAACAAAAATTACGCGAAGCGAAATGTAGTGTGAGGAGGGCTATGCGAGAGGCGTTCAATGAATTCGAAAGTAAAGTTCTATGTACTTACTTGGCAGAAAATCCTAAGAAATTTTGGTCTTATGTCAAAGCGGTAGGTGGATCAAAACAAAATGTCCAGACATTCTGTGACCAAAATGGTACTGAAACAGAGGATGACAGACTAAAGGCCGAAATACTAAATGTCTTTTTCCAAAGCTGTTTCACAGAGGAGGACAGCTCTGTAGTTCCTTCTCTAGATTGTCACATAGATGACAAAATGGTAGATATCAAAATAGACGACAGAAGGATAGAGAAACAATTGAAATCGCTCAAAAGAGGAAAGGCCGCTGGACCTGATGGGATACCAGTTGGATTTTACACAGAGTACGCGAAAGAACTTGCACCCCCCCCCCCCCTTCTTGCAGCGGGGTACCATAGATCTCTACAAGAGCGTAGCGTTCCAAAGGATTGGAAAAGGGCAAGGGTCATCCCCGTTTTCAAGAATGGACGTCGAACAGATGTGCAGAACTATAGACCTATATCTATAACGTCGATCAGTTGTAGAATTTTGGAACACGTATTATGTTCGAGTATAATGACTTTTCTGGAGACTAGAAATCTACTCTGTAGGAGTCAGCATGGGTTTCGAAAAAGACGGTCGTGTGAAACCCAGCTCGCGCTATTTGTCCACGAGACTCAGAGGGCCATAGACACGGGTTCACAGGTAGATGCCGTGTTTGTTGACTTCCGCAAGGCGTTCGATACAGTTCCCCACAGTCGTTTAATGAACAAAGTAAGAACATATGGACTATCAGACCAATTGTGTGATTGGATTGAAGAGTTCCTAGATAACAGAATGCAGCATGTCATTCTCAATGGAGAGAAATCTTCCGAAGTATGAGTGATTTCAGGTGTGCCGCAGGGGAGTGTCATAGGACCGTCGCTATTCACAATATACATAAATGACCTTGTGGATGACATCGGAAGTTCACTGAGGCTTTTTGCGGATGATGCTGTGGTATATCGAGAGGTTGTAACAATGGAAAATTGTACTGAAATGTAGGAGGGTCTGCAGCGAATTGACGCATTGTGCAGGGAATGGCAATTGAATCTCAATGTAGACAAGTGTAATGTGCTGCGAATACATGGAAAGAAAGATCCCTTATCATTTAGCTACAATATAGCAGGTCAGCAACTGGAAGCAGTTAATTCCATAAATTATCTGGGAGTAGGCATTAGGAGTGATTTAAAATGGAATGATCATATAAAGTTGATCGTCGGTAAAGCAGATGCCAGACTGAGATTCATTGGAAGAATCCTAAGGAAATGCAATCCGAAAACAAAGGAAGCAGGTTACATTACACTTGTCCACCCAATGCTTGAATACTGCTCACCAGTGTGGGATCCGTACCAGATAGGGTTGATAGAAGAGATATAGAAGATCCAACGGAGAGCGGCACGCTTCGTTACAGGATCATTTAGTAATCGCGAAAGCGTTACGGAGATGATAGATAAACTCCAGTGGAAGACTCTGCAGGAGAGACGCCCAGTAGCTCGGTACGGGCTTTTGTTAAAGTTTCGAGAACATACCTTCACCGAGGAGTCAAGCAGTATATTGCTCCCTCCTACGTATATCTCGAGAAGGGACGATGAGGATAAAATCAGAGAGATTAGAGCTCACACAAAGACATACCGACAATCCTTCTTTCCACGAACAATACGAGACTGAAATAGAAGATAGAACCGATAGAGGTACTCAAGGTACCCTCCGCCACACACCGTCAGGAGGCTTGCGGTGTATGGATGTAGATGTAGATTTAGACATCGTCTTACAAAATTCGACGGTTTACCGCACAAACATCTAAATGACAATTTTCAGTAAATGGTTAATTTCACTGAATGACGCAGTCCTTCGCTTTAACAATTGAAGAGCATATCTCGGATGCAAGTTAACTTTAACTTCATAGAGCAACACCTTTTTAATTAAGTTAGTGAACTTGTGGATGGCCGTGGTGGCAATTTGCCGGTACAGTGGAACCATATTTTACACATCCTATTCCATGCAACATTCAAAAACAACTTTTCAGAAGTTTTTATAACTGTATTTGTACAGTATGCTACTGCACACCATTTATAACCCATTTTACGAAACGTAAAACGTATAGACACCACTGTGAATTAGTTGGAGGAGCGATGTAGCTAGTGACATCACAGACATCACATGACGCGAATGGAAAGTTTTAGAGGGATTTCAAATTATTTGAATTTCATTTCCGTTTTTATAGAAGAATACTGACATTCAAGAGGGAGAAAAGCATATTAGGAGCGTAAAATTACATAATTAATCATTTCAGTCAATTTCGAGAAAACAGTGAAATGGACTGTAGAGAAATGGAAGAAAGTAGTTTGGTCGTATGAGTCTTGTTTAACACTGTATCCAACTGCTGACAGAGTCAACGTCCCAAGAGTGAAACATAGCGGGATTTCAGTTATGATTTGGGCAGCCGTATCGTGGTATTGCACGGGTCCCATGCTTACTCTGCAACGTCGCAATACTGCCAAGAAATACGTGATCATTTTGGCTGATCGGGTCTATTCTATGATAAATGTTTGTTCCCCAGTGGCGATGCTGTGTTTCAAGACCAAAGGGCTGTGCTCACTCAGCTACCCATCGTCTAGAATTGGTTATGTGAGCAAGAGAACGACTTGTCCAATCTTCCCTGGTCAGCAAAGTCACCAAATCTCAGTATTATTGAGCCTTTGTGGTCTACTTTGGGGAGAAGCGTGATTGATTGCTATCCACTTCCATTATCATTACGTGAACTTTCCACTATTTTTCAAGAGGACTGGTAAAAGATTCCCTTGTAAACTGTACAAGACTTGTATTTATTGCGAGACGACTGGAAGCTGTCTTGAATGCCAGTGGTTTCCGTACAATGTATTGGCATCGTAACGTGCTGTCGTTTTGGTGTTCCCAAATTTCTGTCCATATCCTGCAGATGTAACGGGATTTTACATTGGACTTTTTGGAAGAAAAGTTACTTTTTTGCGCAATTCTTCTGTAGAGATTTAAACAAATTACAATTTTTAATAAGAATACACTGATCTGACGGAAGTCACGGGATACCTCCTAATATCGTGTCAGACCTCCTTTTGCCCAGCATAGTGCAGACACTCAACATGGTATGGTCTCAAAGAGTCGTTGGAAGCCCCTGCAGAAATATTGTGTAATGCTGTGCTGTACTCGTCCATAATCGCGAAAGTGTTGCCGGTGCAGGATTTCGTGCTCGATCTGACCTCTGGATTATGCCCCATAAATGTTCGAGGGGATACATGTCGGGCGATCTGAGCACCAAATAATTCACTGGGAATGTCCAGACTGTTCTTCAAAGAAATCGCGAACAGCTGTAGCTCAGTGACGTGGCGCATTGTCATCCCTACAAATTCTATCATTGTTTGGGAACACGAAGTCCAAAAATTGCTGCAAATGATCTCCAAGTAACCAAGCAAAACCATTTCCAGTCAATGACCCAGTCCATTACATGTAAACACAGCTCAGACCATTATCGAGCCACCACCAGCTGGCACAGTGCCTTGTTAACAACCTGTGCCCATGGCTTAGGGCAATCTGCGCCACACTCGAACCCTATCATCATTTCTTACCAACCGAAATCGGGACACATGTGACCAGTCACGGTTTTCCAGTCGTCTAGGGTTCAACCGACATGGTCACGAGCCCAGCAGAGGCGGTAATGGCGATGTCATGCTGTTATCAAAAGCTCTCGTATCGGTCGTCTACTGCCATACTGCCATAGCCCATGAACGCCAGATTTCACCGCACTACCCTAACGGATACTTTCGTCGTTCGTCCCACATTGATTTATATGGTTATTTCACACAGTGTTGCTTCTCTGTTAGCACTGACAAACCTTTGCAAACGGTGCTGCTGTCGGTCGTTAAGTGAAGGCCGTTGGCCACTGCGTTGTCTGTGGTGAGAAGTAATGCCTGAAATTTGGTATTCTGGGCACGTTCTTCAGACTGTGGATCTCAGAATATTGAATTCCCTAACGATTTTCGAAATAGAGAGTCCTGTGCGCCTAGCTCCAACTACCATTTCGCGTCTGAAGTCTGTTAATTCTCGCCGTGCAGGCATAATCTCGCCGGAAACTTTTACACAAGAATCTCTTGAGTACAGATGACAGCTCTGTCAATGCACTGCCTTTTATGCACAATGCACGCGATACTACTGCCATCTGTATATGTGCATATCGCCATCCCATGACCTAAGCTACTTCTACATCTACATCTACATGTATTCTCCGCAAGCCACCCAACGGTGTGTGGCCGACGGCACTTTACGTGCCACTGTCATTACCTCACTTTCCTGTTTCATTCGCGTATGGTTCGCGGGAAGAACGACTGCCGGAAAGCCTCCGTGCGCGCTCGAATCTCTCTAATTTTACATTCGTGATCTCCTCGGGAGGTATAAGGAGGGGAAAGCAATATATTCGGTACCTCATCCAGAAACGCACCCTCTCCAAACCTGGACACCGCGGTGCAGAGCGCCTCTCTTGCAGTCTGCCACTTGAGTTTGCTAAACACATCCGTAACGCTATCACGCTTACCAAATAACCCCAAATAACCCAGTGACGAAACGCGCCGCTCTTCTTTGGATCTTCTCTATCTCCTCTGTCAACCCGACCTGGTACGGATCCCACACTGATGAGCAATACTCAAGTACAGGTCCAACGAGTGTTTTGAAAGCCACCTCCTTTGTTGATGGACTACATTTTCTAAGGACTCTCCCAATGAATCTCAACCTGGCACCCGCCTTACCAACAATTAGTTTTATATGATCATTCCACTTCAAATCGTTCCATATGCATACTCCCAGATATTTTACAGAAGTAACTGCTACCAGTGTTTGTTCCGGTATAATATAATCATACAATAAAATGGCTCTGAGCACTATGGGACTCAACTGCTGTGGTCATAAGTCCCCTAGAACTTAGAACTACTTAAACCTAACTAACCTAAGGACATCACACACATCCATGCCCGAGGCAGGATTCGAACCTGCGACCGTAGCGGTCGTGCGGTTCCAGACTGTAGCGCCTTTAACCGCTCGGCCACTCCGGCCGGCTCATACAATAAAGGATCCTTCTTTGTATATATTCGCAATACATTACATTTGTCTTTGTTAAGGGCCAGTTGCCGCTCCTTGCACCAAGTGCCTATCCACTGCAGATCTTCCTGCATTTTGCTGCAATTTTCTAGTGCTGCAACTTCTCTGTGTACTACAGCATCATCCGCGAAAAGCCGCATGGAACTTCCGGCACTGTCTACTAGGTCATTTACATATATTGTGAAAAGCAATGGTCCCATAACACTCCCCTGTGGCACACCAGTACTGTAACGTCTCTCCATTGAGAACAACATGCTGTGTTCTGTTTGATAAAAACTCTTGAATCCAGCCACACAGCTGGTCTGATATTGCGTAAGCTCTTACTTTATATATCAGGCTTCAGTGTAAAGCACATGTTATTTTCGTGATAGGCTGTTGACAGGGTACTCACGTTTTTGAGAACCATGAGGTGGTCGTAGAGAAAGGCGCATTCGCTCTGGAAGAGGTCCCACAGGGCCTCGCGTCGTTTGCTCTCGATGCGGCTGGTTGTGGACACGGGCGACACCAGCAGGTCTTTCTCGCTGAGCGTGGACACCAGCGGGCTGGGCTTGAGCGGCAGGGAGCGGTCCAGCCCCTTCCAGACGGCGCGCGCGCCCATCAGGCGACGCTCGAAGCAGCGCTCACTCTGCGCGCGCTGCAGGCAGCGGCGCAGCGGCCGCGTCGGGGGCGGCGTGGGAGCCGGCGGCGGGCTGGGGGCGCGCGGGGGCGGCGGGGGCGGCGCGGGCTGTGCGGCGGGCACGCGGTCGGGGCTGGATGCCTCGCTGGAGGAGGCGCTGCCGCTGCCGCTCTGGCTGCCGCTGCTGCCGCTGCCGCTGCCGCTGCCCGCCTTCTCCTTCTTCTCGCAGTACTGCACGAACTCGCTCCAGCACATTCCGCGGAACCGTGACAGTTGCTCGTCATCGAAATCTATCCGCTGCAGGCAGTTCAGAACCTCTTCCAGCCCGCAAATGCTTCCGGACTTGCCTCGGCTAGATCGCTCGAACTGTGAACAAAGGAAAGAGTTACTCGCACGAAATACACTGAGTAGTATGGTGTTCTTCCAGCCATCAGCTGCGACGTGCCGTATCTACAGAGGGCAAAGTTCTTTGGCAGGCGGACATTTTTGTGCAGCGTAGTGCTAACAAGGTGGGTTTTACAATTCGAGCACGCTTGCTGTTTCAAGTGAGTCATTGCGTCACGTAGCTTTTGGAGGTCGGCAGAATTTTGAAGAACAGCATAAGGCGTACATGAGTGCTTACTGAAAGTGAAGTAAATGTCAACGATGTGTCAGATGTGCAAATATTATTACAAGAAGAATATTAATTAAAGAATTCAGAGAAAAAGACTCTATTAAGAAGTTATTAAGGAAGTTGTACTCAGGTTTAAAGTGGCTCAGGTGACATTTTTAACAATCTCGTGTGAATGGTAAGAATAATAATTGTCCCGTACGATGTTTTATATCAACTTTAGTAATTTTATGGGGAAGTTCACAGAACGGCACTAATCAGAGTGAAAACAATGTTATGAAAATGGTGACGAATGTGAGAATATACTGCAGCTTTAAAGTTTTGAAGTTTTTTTTAGTGAACAGTGATTATAATTACAAGCTTCTTTCATCACCATTTGTGAGCAGCACATCCTATTATCTGAACGAGATGGTGTCCCACAGCTCTTATACATTTGAAAAATGTCAAAGTGTCGACTTTAGCTGCTGGTTTAAATACTTTATTAATACAACCAATTCCAGTCGTTTGACCCTCATCAGGATCATAAAAGTTGAGAATACTTTTCTGAACCTAATAATGGCCAAACTGCTGGAATTGGTCGTATAGATAAAGTCTGTACTAGCAGCTTAAGGCGGTAATATGACTTTTTCGTCATATTATCTATTAAACTACAATGAACGAGAGCAAAACTCCATTAAAATCGAAACAGAAACATGGATTTCTTACTAGGCACGCGGCCAAAGCTTGTACCTTCCCTTGTTTACTTGTTTATGAACTCTTCACTCCCAAGTAAGTAATTTTCGATTTTATTTAATTAAATTTGTGACTGTTACTAGCTACTGAAAATAGCAGGAGGGAGGTGGAAGCATTAGACAGTGAAACACAAACACTGAGAAGTCTTGAAGCGACAAAGGACCTTTAGTGTGTCCTTTTTATGTCTATATACAGTGTGTAAGTCCCAATCCGGCAGGTAAGCCGAGCGCGCTAACGCGCTGCTTCCTGGATTCGAGTAGGCGCGCCGGTCCCGGATCGGATCCGCCCGGCGGATTAACGACGAGGGCCGATGTGCTGGCCAGCCTGGATGTGGTCTTTAGGCGGTTTTCCCCATCCCCCTAGGTGAATACCGGGCTGGTCCCCACGTACCGCCTCAGTTACACGGCTCGCAGACATCTGAATACTTTCGCACTATTCCATGGATTACACTAGTCGCAGACAGTTGGGGTACACTGATTCCTTCCCAGGGGGTACTGGGTGGCGGGATGAAGAGCTTACAGTCACCCCTTCAATTAACATTGCCACATCTGATTAACCATGCCGACCCTGCGTATCCGCGGGAAAAACGGCACAAGCAAAAGAAAGAAAGATACAGTGTATAAGTTCCATCAGTTTTAAACAGTTTGTAATATTATAAACTGAATTGAAGTTCCAGCTCTACATTAGTCGTCAGTATGATATATGAAGCGGTCTTCTTGCGTCCAAATGTTACACATAAGCGTTTAAAGAGAAGAATGGGAAGAGAAATTATGAGTAATTACTGTACAAGACAAGGAAGCGTTTCCGACAAACTGGAATTGTGCAGTCTCCATAGGGCAGGAGTACTATCTGTGTCGAACAGGCACATGATTCAAAGATAGTGAAAAACGGAATTTCAGCCTTCTATCGAGTTGCCTGCCGCTGCGCCGTATGTCATGCTTGCTTCAATGGTATGTCGTGTTTCTGCTCCCGAGTGAACTAAGAGAGGCAGATCGTCTGCGTATGCTCGACAAGAGAGCAGAAAGTGTTCTGACATAGCGTGATTTCTGTGAGCATAGATTTGAGGTTCCAAGTGAGGAGTTTCAGCGCGAAGATGTGTAGCGGGGTTGACAGTGGACGGCCTTGTCAGATACATCACCTTATCGGAACTGGATTCGTTAAACGACTGTTGACTTGTGCGCAGATGCTAGCGCTGTCATATATAACATGTATGACATTGAGGAAGGTGATTTCCCTAATCACTCCAGGCAAATGCCGGGATGGTTCCTCTGAAAGGGCACGGCCGACTTCCTTCCCCATCCTTCCCTAATCCGATGAGACCGATGACCACGCTGTCTGGTCTCCTTCCCCAAACCAACCAACCATTGAGGAAGGATGCCCAACCGAGCCATCATGGAAGATAGGAAACCGTGATGTACTTTTGTCATATACGCTATCGAAACTGATTGCAAGCATAGCTGCCTAGATCTGGCATGTCGCGGGCAGTGTTGTCACATCGCTACTTTCACCTGTTGGCACAGTCACCTGACCATCTGGGGTCATCCATTCTGGTGAAAGCACGCTGGGAAGAAGGGGACGAAGGCGCGCCGCCAAAATGCAGAAAAAGGTTTTGCAGTCCACGTTAAGGAGGGCTAGAGGAGGGTAATCAGTGATCTTCATTCCATGGCGTGACTTATGCATAGGGATGATGATGCAAATGACAAAGCTAGGAGGGACAAAATAGCCTGGCGTGAAAAGTTCTTGAAACGTGCTGGTTCATCTCAGGGCCATTAACACCCAGAAAGCACGATAGAACTCTACAGGCAACCCATCCATATCAGTGGATTTGTTAAGGGCAGCCTTGTCGATGGCAGCCTTCACTTTATCCCTGGTGATCCCTTCCATCAGTTGGGTATCCTATCCATCGGGGGTAGGGCAGGTGATGTAAGACAAGACCTGATCAGTTGCTGTCGCATCGGCAATCCCAGCGCTGCAGATATTCTGGTAGTGATTGGCGAAAACGTTGACTATTTCAAAATCGTTGGGTGAGGGGCTGTGCCTGTGGCTTGACGAGTTTGGTTACGAGCTGTCGTCGTCATCGCCAGTCATTCGTTGCTATATGATGCATGGTAGGTATCTCATGATCTTGTGAGTCCTGTAGACGCTTTCTCACAAGGACCCGCTGTAGACGACGTCCAGCCATCGTTACTATGCGCGCCTTAATCCGCTGCTGCTTCCTCTGGATGGTTGGGTCGGTCCTTAATTGTCTAAGTCTCTGAGGATGGCGTAACAGTAGTTAGTTGTGTGTAGTTGTGTCATTCCGCCATGTCCTTCCTGTGTCGCATCTGAGTTTGGTGTAGGGAGGTCTTGGCAAACCATAACCATCACTCTCAAATCGTTCTGTAGGTAGGGTGTCATCGTTCACAAGTCGTCCAAGTCTCTGTTGTGCGCCATTGACATATCGCCTGCTGGAGATGTGTGATGGTCATTTTCAACAGTGCACGACTACCCCAGACAGGTTGCGATTTGAGGAGAATCGGGCAGATGTATGCACTGTGGTCAGAGAAAACCAGCATCCACTGTTCAGCATCTTGGGCGTCAGACACTACCTCCCAAGAGACGTAAATCCTATCAAGTCGACTTTCTGAATGGCATCTACATCTGCATAGATACTCTACAAGCAACCATACGGTGAGTGCGAAGGGCTTGTTTAGTATGTGGGCCCACAGGCAATCCCAAACTTCTCTTTCCATGTGTCAATGAGCCAGAGCTCTCGGACGATCATATGGAGTTCTTAATAGATATTAAACTGAGCAGTCCGATCTTTCTGTTCCACAGCAGTTGAAGTTGCCTTCGAATATGAAACTAGCATGGTGCACTAAGCACAAAGGGACAATGTCTGTGGAGAACAATGTGGCTGTCTCCTGCTGGCGGATGGAACCGGACAGAGTGTATATACTGATGATTTGTATGTCCATAGTGGTGAAGGCCATGCCTTGTGCCGTTGGGAGAATGGCGAGATATGTATAGGGCATCCTTCACAAATGTGTGCAGCTACACCCTGAAAAGGGAGCCAATGGCAGAGGGGTACATATGTATCTGCCAACATGAGGCAAAGCAGCCAGTTGTGTTTCCTGTAAGAGAGCAGTGTCAACGTCAGATGCCCAGGTAATGTTTTATAATAGAAATATCTTTGGCGGCGAACTGATGTGGTAGACATTGATCTTTGCAAATCTGTATGATTGGTGACACAATAGGGGGAGGTTTGGAATTATATTGTAGGTAATCAAGGGCGAACAGGGCAGTTATAGACCATCCTGTCCAGCCCCCACATTTGCAGCCTAGGTATATCTATATCATGGGCACTAGAGGCGCTTCCACTGACCAGTGGTCGGGGTCAACTTCTGCGTCATCCCTCGATGCAGAAGTGTGAAGTCGCAGCTAATCATCCGTTTGCTCTGGCACTATGGCTTACTTGACTGATGGAGGGGCATCCAAAGGGATGGATGCATTCTCTGGTTCGACAACCTCTTGACTTGTTGTCGGGGCTGGTGGTGGCTCCTATGGGAACTGCAAGCGGTATGTCATCGGAAGCCGTGGCATCCCTATCTCAGACCATGCGATGTTTACATTTACGATGCTTGGATGACAGCTGCTTGTCATGTCAAAAGATGGGAGTGAATCTCACTGTTCCAGCACAAAGGCTGTCACCGGTATTATCGTTGATGTAAGCTCCATTGTGTCATCTGAACGATGACTGGCTTCTGTTGTCAGTGGTGTTGGTGGTGTCGATGTGGCAGTTTCTTGCTGTGGAGGCTGTGCAACATTTATGTTGGTAGCGCTGATACAGGATCCAGAGGGTCATGCAAAGTCGTTGGGGGCAACTAGAGCCATTGCATAGTAGACTGGCAGGGACATTAGTTGTGGTGCAGGCGTCACATTATAGGCTGGCATTTGTGTGATGCCACACTGAAGACACGCTCATTGAACATGCCATTCCTCACCACATCCTGAGCAATTCTGGGGCTGGTCGTCGTACACGACATCCATGCCAAAGCCGCATATCTGGATTTCTGTTTTGCGGACGCCATTGAGAACTGGGTATATTCGAAACTGTGCCCACCGTTTGACTACAGAACCATGAACGGTGCTATAAGGACGGAAGGCGTCCAGGACGTCGGCCGCTGGGAGTTCGAACAGATGTACAAAGACCCGAATTGCGTACATGCTCAGTCCCGCAATTTCGACCATCACTGGCCCGACGTCATCGTCGGTGTGGCAGAAATGGAGTTTCTGCATCATGTTCTGAAGGATCTTATTGCATGTAGAGTCATTGGTGATTCTAACGCACACCATGCTGTTCATTATAGTTAAGTGGATGCCCACTACATTGTTCACTGAGATTTTGATTACATCAGGAGGAAAACACTCTACCTAGAGCGCTTTTGGCCTTGTGTAGTCATTGCAGAAAGTGAAAAGGTGTGTTGATTTACAGAATATGTTTGCCATTGATCTGGAATACAAGATGGCACGCAAATAACAGCCATTGAATGTAAACCAAACTAGCATGTGCGCCTAGCAGGCAGAAATACCGAACATCCGTACCGCTAGGCTGCTAAAGATTGAATGCGAGATCGCAAAATGTCAAAGATGTTTACTGCATTCGACGCCCCACATACTGTTTAGGATGCAACCACAATATTGGCTGCTAATGGCCATAGGGGGCGGGACTGGAGATATCTAATGATGAGCACAGCAGGAGGCTACAAAGCATAGCTCAACTGCTTAGTCGACAAGTAACTCACAACAGTTTTACTGTGCTCGTGGTGCCTCATAATAAAAAAATTTAAGGGATGAAGGTCGCGGGCACAGGGAAAGGGGGGGGGGGTAGAAGGAGCTGGTCCACGTACTGAACCTCCCCAACCAACATATTGCCATTTAAAAGTCTGTGTGAGGTGTTCTCGGGCATTTAGGAGAAAATGGGCTGCCCCTCCATCATGCATGAACCACGTCTCCAGCCGTTGCTGGAATAGTACCTCCTCTACGAGGACAGGGAAGTTGTTTGATAGAAGCTGACGATGCCTGGCAGCAGTCAACCTGTTTGCTAGTATGTAAGGTCCCATTACCCTGCCTAGAATAATTCCTGTCCATACATTAACTGAAAATCGGTCCTGTTGCCATGGTTCTTCAAGGCCCACATATATCAGTTATGAAAACTGACTATCTCACCTCACATGAAACCAGCTTTGTCTGTTAACAGTATCTTTGTTATGAAAAGTAGCTGTTCACCACACCAGTGAGACTAGAGGGTATCTGACACCAATAAATGTTGAGATACTACGCACACAATCTGGGACCTTCATCCGCTTTTTTCAATAGTCGCTCCTCCACTACATGAGTATGAACAGTGAGTGGTCTCTCAAAGTTCACTGTTATTGGAGCTCTGGAGTCAAAGTCTGCTAGTCACTTGGAAAGACGGCCGGCTGATTATGCAGATGGTACACTGCATTTACTATATTTTTCAGCATGCAGGACACGTGCTCAGTGGTTACTTAAATTTGCCAGACCACAACAGAAGATCAGTTCTGTTATTCCGCCTGTTAAATAACAGGCTTCCATTATGGTGATAAGTGCAGGGATAGAAATACAATGTAAAAGTATTTCACAGAGGGATCAAAACACAAACTGGGTCAATTCGAAACTATGTATGCACTGCACTAACTCAAAACCGTAAATATGGTTACAGTAACAACACTAACAGATGTTCACTGCCTGCTGTATCCATGGACAATAACAGAGAAATGTGTAATCATTTGTCTACTGCATTCTGTAGGTCGTTCGTAATAACACAGTGCCCGCAGTAGAAGAGATGTGTTAGACAACAGCGAAGATGAACAAGTGCTTATAGTCATAACGTATGCAATTTAGACCCCATGTTTACTCGACATTTTTGTCTTGTTTTGGTCCATCAAAAAGTGCAATCCCTTTCTTTTTAATACGCTGTAGATAAGATATGTAGTATATTACAAATGTTGACTTCTTGCTACGAGAGGAGTTACATTAGCCAACACCAATGCTCAAGAGTGTCTTCCTCAATTTTTCTTTCTCTATTTCTTTATTTTTCTTCTTATTATGCGTTTGCCTTCCAACTTCGTGGGTTTGAACTCTAGACATGGGTAAATGGCTCATGTTGTGCCTCATACACTATATCAGTTTGCTGTTAGATTCCTTATATATGAGGTGTTCTTTGTGTTTAAACTTATTAACAATTTGCTTTCTTGCTTCTCATCATGCTATGGCAACGTCCCATGTTTCTTTTGTTTATTATGTGCTAGCTGAGTACCTGGCATTACCTGGGTATGTACCAGAGTCTATTTCGATCTTCTATTAGTCCATCTCCTCGTTCTTCCTCTCTGTCCATCTACTCCTCCACCCTGTCTTTGTCCATCTCCTGCACCCCCTCTCTCTGTCCATGTCATCCTGCCGCTCTCTCTGTCAATCTGCTTCTATCCCCTGTCTGCTCAACCCCCCTGTCCACCTCCTCCCCCCTCTCATTTCACCTCCTCCTCCTCACTTTCTCTGTCTACCTCCTCCTCTTTTCCATCAGTCCATTCCCTCCTCCCCCTCTGTCTGTTCATGCCCTCCTCTCCCTGCCTGTCTCTTTCCCCCTGTCTGTGTCCATCTCCTCCCCTCCCTTCGCTCTGTCTATTTCCCCCGTCTCCACTCTTTATCCATCTCCTCCTCTCCACTATCTGTGCCCATCTCTTCTTCCCTCTAGCTGTCCATGCATCTCCTCCTACCCCCTTCTCTCCACATGTTATCACGCTTTGCCCAATAGGAAGCTGGTGGTTCTTGCCCCCCCCCCCTCCATCTTCCCCCCCCCTGTCCCACAGTATTTTTCTCCAGATTGTAACTATCCCACATACGCAAATGTCAAATATATTTCACATGTATTTGTACAAGCATTTGACCTGCACCTCCAGCGAATTTCACCCTGCCGTTTCATTTTCACGCTACTCAATGTTTATGACGTCATATTCCCTGGACTATGCGCTGTACAACTATATAATTTTGAAGGTACATCCAGTGGTGTATGTGGATACTGTTTGCGAAATGTTGTGTGAATAGAATTACAAGCAAAAAAGAAATAAATTAGAGCGTCATGCATGATATGGCAGTATTTCATGCATCCTAGTGTTTATGGTGTCATATATTCTTTACTATATGTCGTGCAATGATATATTTTTCTAGATACATTCAGAGACATATGCGGATGGTGTCTGAGTACCGTGTTGCTAATAGAGTTAGCGATAAAGAAGTAATAAATTAAAGCGTCATGCATGATGTGGCAATTTTTCATGCATCTAAGTATTTGACGTCAAGTCTCCTGAACTTGGTGTTGTGTTGTACAATGATATAGTTTTATATGTATGGTCAGCGCTAGAAGTGGATACTGTCTGCGAAAAGTATTGCGAATGAAGTTAGTAGCAATGAAGTAACAAATTTAAACGTGTTGCATGATGCGGCAGTTTTTCACGCATCACAGTGCTTATGACGTCATATCTCCTGGTCTATGTGTCGCACATTGATGTAATCTTTCTGCTACATTCAGTGATACATGTGAATACTGTCTGTAAAGTGCGTCACGAGTACAGTGAGTAGTAAAGAAGTAATAAATTAAATCGTCATGCTTCATGTGGCAGTTTTACCACATGAACAGTGAAAATGTAGTAAGCGATAAACTTTTTTCGCCATTTTATGGGGATCATAAACGAAAATGAAATTCTTAGAGGTTTGAAATTATGCGTCACGTTTGTTGCAAGTATTTCATTCTCAAATACTTGATGATTAAAGTATGGGTATTCGAGCACCGTGGGCTTCTCTGCTTTTTCACCCCACACCCACCCGTTTCATAGGTAGGTCGTTCTTACTCCACAGCGATGATTTAAAGACAGTAAGTGATATGTGTACCAAGTTTGGTTGAAATCGGTCCAGTGGTTTAGGAGGAGATGTGGAACATGCAGCCGGCCTGTGTAGCCGAGCGGTTCTAGGCGCTACAATTAGGAACCGCGCGACCGCTACGGTCGCAGGTTCAAATCCTGCCTCGGGCATGGATGTGCGTGATGTCCTTAGGTTAGTTAGGTTTAAGTAGTTCTAAATTCTAGGGGACTGATGACCTCAGCAATTAAGTCCCATAGTGCTCGGAGCCATTTGAACCATTTGGAACATGCAAACATACATGCACACTATGTGAGCAAAAGTATCCGGATGCCCACATATTAGGTGCATTATGGTGCCACCTACTGCCAGGCACTACATATCAGCGACCTCAGTAGTCATTAGACATTGTGAGAGAGCAGAAAGAGGCGCTCCGCGGAACTCACCGACTTCGAACGTGGTCAGGTGATTGGATGACACTTGTGTCATTCGTCTGTACATGAGATTTCCCCATTCCAAAACATCCATAAGTCCACTGTTTCCGATATGATAGTGCAATGGAAACGGGGATGCGTACAGTCCGACCTCGTCTGCTGACTGACAGAGAACGCCGACAGTTGAAGAGGGTCCTAATGTATAACACGCAGACATCTATCCAGACCATCACACAGGAATTCCAAACTGCATCAGTATCCACTGCAAGTGCTATGACAGTTAGGCGGGAGGTGAGAAAACTTGGATTTCATGACCAAGCTGCTGTTCGTAAGCCACACATCACGCCGGTAAATGCCAAACGACGCTTCGCTTGGTGTAAGGACCGTAAACATTGGACGATTGAACAGTGGAAACACGTTATGTGGAGTGACGGATCACGGTACACAATGTGGCGATCCGATGGGAGGGTGTGGGTATGGCGAATGCCCGGTGAACGTCATCTGTCAGCGTGTGTAGTGCCAACAGGAAAATTCGGGGGCGGTGGTGTTATGGTGTGTTCGTGTTTTTCATGGAGGGGGCTTGCACCCCTTGTTGTTTTGCGTGGCACTATCACAGCACATGCCTGCACTGATGTTCTAAGCACCTGCTTGCTTCTCACGATTGAAGAGCAATTCGGGGATGGCGATTGCATCATTCAACACGATCGAGCACCTGTTCATAATGCACGGCCTATGACGGAGTGGTTACAGGACAATAACATCCCTGTCCTGACCCGAATCTTGCAGAACAGCTTTGGAATGTTTTGCAACGCCGACTTCGTGCCAGGCCTCACCGACCGACATCGATACCTCTCCTCAGTGTAGCACTCTGTGAAGAATGGACTGCCATTCCCCAAGAAACCATCCAGCACCTGATTGAACGTGTGCCTGCGAGAGTAAAAGCTGTCATGAAGGCTAAGGGTGGACCAACGTCATACTGAATTCCAGCTTTACCGATGGAAGGCGCCACGGACTTGTAAGTCATTTTCAGCCAGGTTCAAAATGGTTCAAATGGCACTGAGCACTATGGGACTTAACTTCTGAGGTCATCAGTCCCCTAGAACTACTTAAACCTAACTAACCTAAGGACACCACACACATCCATGCCTGAGGCCGCACAGTCCATGACTGCAGCGCCCCAGACCGCTCGGCTAATCCTGCGCGGATGATAATTCCACTTTAGGTAGCCCCGGATGGTTAATCCTCGGTATTTTGCGTTAGTTGTAGTTTCCGTTGATTTTTCGCCTATAGTGTAATCGAGCAGTAGTGGATCAATTCGCCTATTTATTCGCAATACGTGACATATATTCAGGGTCAACTGGCAGTCCCCACACCAACCATGGATCCGTTGCTGGCCGTTCAGGATTTCGCTTTAGTATTCTGGCATTGCAACTCTCCTATGGACAACAACACTGGCCTTGAACAGCATCACGGAGCCTCCATTGTTATGTATTCGGCCTTTCCACGGTTGAGCCGTGTCAGTTGATTTTCTATTCCACCATCGTTTATCACAATGTCTACCATTACGATACTCATGTGATGATTGAAACGAGGAACGGTATTACGGTTTTCCAGGTTGAAATAATTTAGGAAGACCACATTCAATAATATTCAAGGCTTCTGTCTATCATCTTGTGTTTCGGTGCCACTGTGTTCACTGAACGATTGAACAGATGATTTAGATCCATCTATTGTCTTTTCATCAGACGAAAACTTCTTATAAGTTTTATTGAGATCATTTGACAAAAGTTTACTTTAAAATTCATGGAATACTTCCCGCATCGCTCTCCTCACTCTCACTTTCACTTCATTGTGATTCTGTTTGTCTGCCAGGTTGTGACTTTGCTTCACTCTTAGATGCTCTATTTTTGTAGGTACTTTCTTAGACGGCTATTGAACCACATTGGCTCTTTGCCATCCCTCACAACCTTCCTCGTCTCAAACTAGTCTAATGCAAGTTGTACAAAGTTTTTCTGTTTTATCTATTCGTGCTCCACATTTTCGTCGCCAGAGCTGAATATTTTATTTTGACTACTTTAGATACTCTGCAGTTCATTTCGTGTCACTCTTGCTCACCAAAAATTGTTTCCTATCTTTTTCTAACATTCCTCGTAATACCCGTAGTCACAGATGCTATAAAGGCGTTATGATAATTAATTCTCTCCTCCACCTTAACCGATTTGAGAAGGTCGCGTTTGTTAGTTATTAGGAGATTTACGACACAACCCTCACGCGCTCGTTTCGTAACTATCTGCTAGAAGTAATTTTCAGACAAGACATTCAAAAAATCTCACAATAATCTTTTTCTCTGGCGCCAGTTTTAACTGTGTCACTCTCCCATTCTACAGGGTGTTACAAAAAGGTACGGCCAAACTTTCAGGAAACATTCCTCACACACAAAGAAAATATGTTAAGTGGACATGTGTCCGGAAACGCTTACTTTCCATGTTAGAGCTCGTTTTATTACTTCTCTTCAAATCACATTAATCATGGAATGGAAACACACAGCAACAGAACGTACCAGCGTGACTTCAAACACTTTGTTACAGGATATGTTCAAAATGTCCTCCGTTAGCGAGCATACATGCATCCACCCTCCGTCGCATGGAATCTCTGATGCGCTGATGCAGCCCTGGAGAATGGCGTATTTATCACAGCCGTCCACAATACGAGCACGAAGAGTTTCTACATTTGGTACCGGGGTTGCGTAGACAAAAGCTTTCAAATGCCCCCATAAATGAAAGTCAAGAGGGTTGAGGTCAGGAGAGTGTGGAGGCCATGGAATTGGTCCGCCTCTACCAATCCATCGGTCACCGAATCTGTTGTTGAGAAGCGTACGAACACTTCGACTGAAATGTGCAGGAGCTCCATCGTGCATGAACCACATGTTGTGTCGTACTTGCAAAGGCACAAGTTCTAGCAGCACAGGTAGAGTATCCCGTATGAAATCATGATAACGTGCTCCATTGAGCGTAGGTGGAAGAACATGGGGCCCAATCAAGACATCACCAACAATGCCTGCCCAAACGTTCACAGAAAATCTGTGTTGATGACGATTGCACAATTGCGTGCGGATTCTCGTCAGCCCACACATGTTGATTGTGAAAATGTACAATTTGTTCACGTTGGAATGAAGCCTCATCCGTAAAGAGAACATTTGCACTGAAATGAGGATTGACACATTGTTGGATGAATCATTCGCAGAAGTGTACCCGTGGAGGTCAATCAGCTGCTGATAATGCCTGCACACGCTGTACATGGTACGGAAACAACTGGTTCTCCCGTAGCACTCTCTATACAGTGACGTGGTCAACGTTACCTTGTACAGCAGCAACTTCTCTGACGCTGACATTAGGGTTATCGTCAACTGCACGAAGAATTGCCTCGTCCATTGCAGGTGTCGTCGTCGTTCTAGGTGTTTCCCAGTCGCGAGTCATAGGCTGGAATGTTCCGTGCTCCCTAAGACGCCGATCAATTGCTTCGAACGTCTTCCTGTCGGGACACCTTCGTTCTGGAAATCTGTCTCGATACAAACGTACCGCGCCACGGCTATTGCCCCGTGCTAATCCATACATCAAATGGGCATCTGCCAACTCAGCATTTGTAAACATTGCACTGACTGCAAAACCACGTTCGTGATGAACACTAACCTGTTAATGCTACGTACTGATGTGCTTGATGCTAGTACTGTAGAGCAATGAGTCGCATGTCAACACAAGCACCGAAGCCAACATTACCTTCCTTCAATTGGGCCAACTGGCGGTGAATCGAGGAAGTACAGTAAATACTGACGAAACTAAAATGAGCTCTAACATGGAAATCAAGCATTTCCGGACACATGTCCACATGACATCTTTTCTTTATTTGTGTGTGAGGCATGTTTCCTGAAAGTTTGGCCGTACCATTTTGTAACACCCTGTATAGATGGCAAGTTGAAATTTTAGTACTTTCAACATCGCAGCCCAGATAGCAAGTTGAAATCTCCGTCTATTACAATACAACGAGGAAACAAAAGTCATGAGATACCTCTTAATGTCGTATCGGTCCTCCTTTTGCCCGGCGTAGTGTAGGAATCGACGTGCCATGGACTCAACAATTCTTTGGAAGTCCTTGCAGAAATATTGAGCCACGCTGCTTCTATAGCCGTCCATAATTGCGAAAGTGTTTCTGGTGCAGGATTTTGTGCACGAGATGACCTCTCGATTATGTCTCATAAATGTTCGATGGGAATCAATTCAAGTGATCTGGGTGGCCAAATCATTCGCTCGAATTGTCCAGAATGTTCTCCAAACAAATCGCGAAAAATTGAGACCCGGTGATACGACATTGTTGTCTTAGAGCATTAAGGTCATAAATGGATGAAAATTGTCTCCAAATAGCTGAACATAACTATTCCCAGTCAATGATTGGTTTTGTAGGATCAGAGGACCCAGTGCATTCCATGTAAACACAGCACAGTGCCTTGTTGGCAACTCGGGTCCATGGCTTCGTGCGATCTGCCCCGCGTTCAGACCCTACCATCAGATCATACCAACTGAAATCGGGGCTCATCTGACTAGGCCACGGTTTCCCATTCGTCTAGTGTCCAACCGATAAGGTCACGAGTCCAGGAGAGGCGTTGCAGGTGATGTCCTGCCGTTAGCATAGGAACTCGCGTCGGTCGTCTGCTGCTACAGCCCACTGACATCAGACCTCGTCGCACTGTCCAAACGGATACGTTGTTCGTACGTCCCACATTGATTTCTGCGATCATGTCAAACAGTGTTATTTCTCTGTTAGCAGCTGCGCGTGGTAGCCTTGACACGGTTCGCGCACTCCACCCGTCGGAGGCTCGAGTCCTCCCTCGAGTATGGGTGTGTGTGTTGTCCTTAGGTTAAATTAGTTTAAGTTAAATGGTTCAAATGGCTCTGAGCACTATGGGACTCAACTGCTGAGGTCATAAGTCCCCTAGAACTTAGAACTACTTAAACCTAACCAACCTAAGGACAACACACACATCCATGCCCGAGGCAGGATTCCAACCTGCGATCGTAGCGGTCGCGCGGTTCCAGACTGTAGTGCCTAGAACCGCTCGGCCACCTCGGCCGGCTTCTGGATCTGTAGTAACTTCACTAGATACCATAGAACAGAGTCCTTTACTGCAATAAATACGCTGCCACCAATGGCCTATCCTTGTGATTCACACCACCTGACAAAATAGCGAAGCACTCACTAGATACGGTCAGATGTTAGTGAACTTCGTGCCTGTCGGCTGATATGTAAACGATTAGACTTACAATTCTCTGTGATAGGTAGAATGACAACCAGTGTGAAGCAGCGATGTTCGTGATTTACTATCAGCCCTGATGGAATATATAAGAGGCGTGAACAGCGTCGGATGTTATGTGATCACCATGCATCCGGAGGTGCTGTGTATTTATGTGAGGCGGCGCCAGCAGCAGCTGACAGAGTTCGAAAGGAGCCTCGTTGTGTATTTTCATTTGGCCAGCTGGCAGATGGAGACAAATATAATCAATAAACAATCATGAGAAATTCTTCGATAAATATATGTGAACAAATATTGCCAAATGTTGGACAGTGTCTACCCCCGTTGCTGGTGCTCAGGTCGTCTGATCCCCATGTGGAGGACCTGGGTTCGATTGTCAGCACTGTCAGAGGGCTGGAACGGGGTGCACTCAGCCTTGTGACTCCAGTTTAGGAGTTAGTTGAATGAGGAGTAGCGGTTCCGAGACCTCGAAAGCTGACAACGATTGAGTGACCGTTGTGAAATACCTGAGCCCCACTTCCACATAATGTCATTTGGCAGAAGATGACACGGCCGCATGATATCACTTGGAGACAGTCTGTCATAAGCTAAGTGGGAAATAGGAAGAGGGGAGAACGAGACCTTTCTGTTGAAGGAAGAGGATCTCTGGAGCGAGAAGTGCTGCCTATGTATCGCCAACCCAGCTTGACCATTGTTCGGTTGTGCCTGAATCAATTGCGCTTATGCCCGGTGTGAAGATCTGCAAAGTATGACAAACGTTGTGCATTGCATAAAAATACGTATGCAGTTGTGCTACAGACTGTGTTACTAATAGATCGTGTCTCAGTGTAGGGAGGACAATCTGCACCATTTCATAACGATTGATCAAGTTTGCCTTTCGTTATTAAATATTGCTCTTTTAACATAATTCATAGAGGTTTGTGATATCAGATATATAAGTTATTGTAAACATTAACAAATAAATGTTTTAAACAAATCATTTGCAAAAATTTTTTCTGTAATTTCCAGGTCATTTAAATCAATTATAACAAAACAAACGGTCATCTGAATTTTGGCTTGCTACTCAAATAATTTCTACAGATGATGAGTTTCAAATTTGCTTAACGTCAATAATATGTAGTATTTTCACCAATTCCACATAGCCTCCGGCTGACAGAGACGGTCAGAAAATATCGCCAAATGACACACTCTGTGCGGCCAAAAGCCTCTGCATATCCTCACAGTTATTTCCGAACAAGGAAACCATGTAGTTAACACCATCAGGGACGACTGTTTGTAGCTGTTACAGACAATAAATTTCGGGGAATATTGCCCACTAAGTTTTCAAACACCAAAAAAAGAATTTATTCCTGGTCTAACTTGGGAAAAATGAGTAATTTTAACACAGATGAAGTCAAACATCACGCAACAAACGCTGTGGCAAACGCCAGATATTTCTATAGAAATTAAGTTGGGGCAGAGTTAGTAAATCAACCTCTGAACTGAAATTAGCAATAACAAAATGGTAAAGGAAGTGATCAATTCCAATTTGTTGCCGTTCTATGGAAAATATGCTATCGACTAAAACATTTTCCTAAGCACCTGTGTTCAGTTTACGTCAAGGAAAATTAAAGACCTGAGCACACACCAGGAAAAAAGCTCGATGATCCCGCAACAACACCATGGAATTTTACTGTTGCCGCGATAAAGACTGTACTTTCGTCATTACGACATTCTCCAGGCCTACATAGATCCAGCTGACAGCGACATCACATATCGTTATAATCCACGTAATCCTTTGTCACTTATCCATGGACAATAACGGCGTTAATACAGCCCTTTCGAGAAGGGTGTGAAAGGTGTCCTGGACTAAGTTTCACAGTCAGGTAGATGGTAGAGAATCATGCCCTAAGTGCTTTGATATCAGGAACAAATGCTCGAAAATGAATGTTTTGATTTTCGTTGACGTAAACAACTTACAACTATTTAGCCTCACAGCATAAATAACCACCAGTCTTTATTCACGAATTAGAACATAGTCCATTGACGGAAGTGAGCACTCGTTTCAAAATCGTTTGGCACCATTGCTTTCGCACGATGATTATGATACAGCCATAGCAGCAACTCCATCTGTACCTTCCACACCCTATTCTTTGATTCGTGCATTTCTCACATGATAACACAGTTTCCTCAAATCCTAATCCGGAAACAATTGTTTACCGAGACTCTTTGCTATCTCCCTGAGGGTTGGTATCCGAGGTCCTCTTCAGTTTCCATTCACATCGATAAATGTTATCCAGTTAGGGTTATTCATGCTGTGAAAACTTTCGCTGTACCTTCGTTTGGATTTCCGATCACTATATCTTGCTGCACCATATATTAAAAGGATGTGTACAAGTTCCTGCAGTGAGTCACACTGCACGTTCAATAACCTTCCTCAAACTGAGAACAATAGTAAATCCCACACTGGACCCATCACAGACTACTGTGCGTTACTTTTCAAGATAGCATCACAAACTTAAAGCGGTAGGCAGTTGTTTGTTATGAAACATAAGTAATCTACAATGTTTGTGGAGGAATGGCAGACCATTCTTCCTCTACAGCCGAAACCAGAGAAGATAATGATGTTGGACGTTGGGTTCTGGAGCTAAGTCGACATTCTAACGCATTTAGCGTTTTATCAAGCGCAATAAGAGGACCACACCCTAACCAAAAATAACACCCGCATATCATTACACCACTGTTTTAACACACGTGACTGCAAATTACGTTCTTCAGCAATTCGCCAAACCCAAACCCTTCCATCGTATTGCCGCAAGGTATAGTGTGATTCATCACTCCACATCATTCGTTTCCAGTCATCGACTATCTAGTGGCGTAGCTCTTTACACCACCTCAAGCGTCCCTCGGCACTGACTACAGAAATGTGCAGCTTATGAGCAGCTACACTACTGGCCATTAAAATTGCTTCACCAAGAACAAATGCAAATGAGAAACGGGTATTCATTGGACAAATATATTATACTAGAACTGACATGTGATTACATTTTCACGCAGTTTGGGTGCACATATCCTGAGAAATCAGTACCCAGAACAACCACCTCTGGCTGTAATAACGGCCTTGATACGCCTGGGCATTGACTCAAACAGAGCTTGGATGGTGTGTACAGGTACAGCTGCCCATGCAGCTTCAACATAATACCACAGTTCGTCAAGAGTGGTGACTGGCGTATTGTGACGAGCCAGTTGCTCGGCCACCATTGACCAGACGTTTTCAATTGGTGAGAGATCTGGAGAATGTGCTGGCCAGGGCAGCAGTCGAACATTTTCTGTATCCAGAAAGTCCCGTACAGGACCTGCAACATGCGGTCGTGCATTATCCTACAGAAATGTAGAGTTTCCCAGGGATCGAATGAAGGGTAGAACCACGAGTCGTAACACGTCTGAAATGTAACGTCCACTGTTCAAAGTCCCGTCAATGCGAACAAGAGGTGACCAAGACGTGTAACCAATGGCACCCCATACCATCACGACGGGTGATACGCCAGTATGGCTATGACGAATACACGCTTCCAATGTGCGTTCACCGCGATGTCACCAAACACGGATGCTACCATCATGATGCTGTAAACGGAACCTGTTCATCCGGAAAAATGACGTTTTGCCATTCGTGTACCCAGGTTCGTCGGTGAGTACACCATCGCAGGCGCTCCTGTCTGTAATGCAGCGTCAAGGGTAACCGCAGCCATGGTCTCCGAGCTGATGGTCCATGCTGCTGCAAACGTCGTCGACCCGTTCGTGCGGTTCTAGGCGCGCAGTCCGGAACCGCGCGACTACTACGGTCGCAGGTTCGAACCCTGCCTCGGGCATGGATGTGTGTGATGTCTTTAGGTTAGTTAGGTTTAAGTAGTTCTAAGTTCTAGGGGACTGATGACCACAGATGTTAAGTCCCATAGTGCTCAGAGCCATTTGAACCATTTGACCTGTTCGTGCAGATGGTTGTTGTCTTGCAAACGTCCCCATCAGTTGACTGAAAGATCGAGACGTGTCTGTATGATCCGTTACAGCCATGCAGATAAGATGCCAGTCATCTCGACTGCTTGTGATACAAGGCCGTTGGGATCCAGCACGGCGTTACGTATTACCCTTCTGAAACCAGCGATTCCATATTCTGCTAACAGTCATTGGATCTTAACCAACGCGAGCGGCAATGTCGCGATACGATAAACCGCAATCGCGATAGGCTACAATCCGACCTTTATCAAAGTCGGAAACGTGATGGTACCAATTTCTCCTCCTTACACGAGGCATCACAACAACGTTTCAGCAGGCAACGCCGGTCAACTGCTGTTTGTGTATGAGAAATCGGTTGGAAACTTTCCTCATGTCAGCACGTTGTAGGTGTCACCACCGGCGCCAGCCTTGTATGAATGCTCTGAAAAGCTAATCATTTGCATATCACGGCATCTTCTTCCTGTCAGTTAAATTTCGCGTCTGTAGCACGTCATCTTCGTGGTGTAGCAATTTTAATGGCCAGTAGTGTATTTAACAATTGTGCCTCATTCTTTTCAACTCCCTGTGAACTCTCATTGTGATTATTGGAATGTTGGTAGCACTTTTGAGCTCACGCGTGATTTCTTCCGCTGACTTTGTTCCATATATTACACCCACTTTTCGCAATGCTCTAAGTACTTGTCAGCACATGGGGTCTGCCTGGTCTTGATTTGGCTATTTCTGTTTTTCCGCAATTCCATTTCACAACCACCTCACCAACAATCGACTTGGACAGCTTTAGAAGGGTTGAAGTGTCCCTGATAGATTTTTTATTCAGGTGACACCGAGTGACTACTCCACGTTTGAAGCCACGAAACTTTCTTGGCCGATTCGTTCCGCTGCTTCTGTTTCTGCACTGACAACAGAACATTCCTCGCCTCCTTTTACATCCGCGGGCCCGCCTCTCGTGATTTCTAGAGGTCAATTCAACATTATATAGCAGTGTCTAGACACATTTGATCAGATAGTGTATACCTCGCCCGCATAGGTCATTTAAGAAATCGTCCCGTCTGAAACATTCATTTCCGGCTATTGGTTCCTTATCGCAAACTATGTTTTGGATCCTCTACCACCTGTATGATTTTCACCCTAAAGAACACTGTGTGCAGATTCCTAGGCATAGTTTGAGTGTAAAGAGTGCACTTTCGTCGGTGTGCTTTGAGACTTTTACCTTCATGTAGTAAACGAAAATCATGGGCGTTAACTACACAGTACTTTTGTGCCGAAGAGTTTGTGCGTAATAACACATTGCTATTGACATATTGGTTGTGGCCTCATAACAACTTAACAAAGATAGGACATGCATAGCGTCAAATATAAACACGGTGGCATACGGCATTCCAACATTTCATCTCCAGCTTCGGAAACCTTTTCTTTAAATTTTGGAAAAACGTTTGCAAACGCCCAAACTTTTTTTTGAAAGAAAACAATGAGTTTGCTACTAGAAGCGACGAGGATAGAAACTAGGATCTTATAAAGTATAATATATTTATTATTCCTTGCTACTGTAATGTTATTTTGAAGGTGTGAGAAAGGAGGACAGGCGCTCCAATTTGCGGAAGCAGAGACGATGGTGAGGGCAGACGAAACTAGGAGAAATATTGTTACATGAAGTAAACCGTAAGGGGAGAGCCTTGCGAAAATGCAGACGCCCACAGACGCGGTCCCAAGGCGCTAGTTACTCTTCAAGGAATTAACATGTAATTTCATATGTCGTCTAGACGCTGTGGTAGGTTGCCACCGTAAAATTGTGTAAGCAACAGGCACGTACTAGCGTATAAAACCAGCTTGATACCAGCCCTGAGAACAGCAACGCCAGTAGGCTCACAAGGGTTAGAAAGAGAGCGGAAACGCCAAAAACTGTTGACCTAGTAGTCTCTACTCCGGGGAGTTCGAAGGGCGGGGCTACATGACGTATAACAATAATGTTGCAAGCCTTATTTGGCAGAGCAGTTACGTTTAGCTTTCAGCTGAACAATGTTGATACCAAATACGGACTTAGTGCAACTGAATTAACGTCCCCGCCTTAGGAGCAGTAGGGGGGACCTAACTAAACTGTGATTGGCAGGCGCCTGGAAGAGACATGCGGGATTGGCTGGGTGGATTTAAGTGGGAAAAACTCCTAGACTCCGCATTTTGGCGGAGTCCTCAGTCAGACGAGCTGAGCGCCGAATCCGCGTTCGTCGACTCCAGCCTCGGTACAGCTCTACGTAAGTCTGCTCTCTCACTTGGAGTGCTTCAGTGAACAGTGCCACATTCAGTACGTTTTGTTTTGTAACCAAGTTGTTGCCTTAAGATGCTGCTAGTGTTTGCTACTGTGGTTAGCGTCCACTCCTGGGACTTCTGCACTGGCTTCTGTTGTAACAGTGTTATTCATGCTTTTTCTAACCCTAGAACAAGCCTCCAGTGTATTAGTTAGTCCTATCTGGAATAATCAACTATTTCAAAACCCTGTTTGTCCAAGAGTCTCCACAACGAGTTCCCTACCGAGTCTCACCACCTGCTTTTGTAGTAAATGCCTGTACCAGTGTTGGCTCAGATAGAAGAAAACAATCAAATGCCTTCACTGTGAATTGTCCTTCTGCCTTATGCTCTGTACCGCTCGGGAGCGCAGACTGACCAATAACCCCTTTTGTCCCTCTCCCACCTATGCCAGGACACGACAAAAGACCATCACGTGGTTTTGGCAGCGGTCCAACAACACAAAAGCGGTGACTACTTGTTCAGGAAGAACTGACCGTGAAAGCCTCTATTAAACGAAAAGCAGTATTGAGTTATATGTGGGGACCATATCGGAGAGGTATCAGCGGCAGTTGCTACGCTAGGCGCGCCTCAATCCAAGGAACAAACAGAAAGTGCAATTAATATCTCACAGAGTGGCTTTGATATGTACGGGCGATGCCCTTCATACTACATTTGGGTGAGTGGGTGATAAACGTGATGGCACCTACGCCTTATCTTACTAATAAAGTCCATCCTATCTGTGTAGATAATTTCTTCTGCTGCGCTAGAAACTCGCATTCCTACCAAAATTACTACTACCTGCCTTCAAAGTTTTGTTTGAAAGCGGTAAATCTCTAAAATGTAGAAAGAATGAATTATCTTCCAAAGTGTATAGTGTTTACACACAGTGGATATCGTGCTTTAAGATCTTCACGGATAACTGTGTGATTTCCATCCTCCCTCCAATTTGTGACTGAGCAACCACACGAATATTAAAACAGAAAGGTAACAGCTAGGATATCGATTTTTTCTGTTAACAATATTTAGGTTTTTAGATTGGTAAAAGTGTTGGGTGAGATGTCATATGCTACATGAGTAGTAAGTACTTTATCTCTTAATCGCATCTGATACAGTATCGAAGCAGTGCAGTCATCGTCTCTAGTTTTGTCTCACAAGGTACCAAAATGAAAATTACTTTTTCGAAGTATTTCATTTGGTTAGCAGCGCTTAATACAAAATTAGGTCCTAATACCTATGTACGCAAGCCTGTCACATGAAGTCTGTAATATTGAGAATGATGGTAACAAAATTTAACGATTATTGGGCAAAACGAATGTCTTATGATTCTGAAACCTTTATTTATGTTTCAAATCCAAACATGAACTACTCTGGATGATGACACTCCTCCTCATCTTTCGCTTCTGAGATGACTGTGGTCCTATGCTAACAAGCTTTTCTCCAGAATTGAAGAAACCTTAACGTATTAACGGCTTCGTCATTGGTAAAGCCAAATTTGAAAGACTGTGTGAAGACTCAGACTACAGTTGCTATAATGTATTGGTAAAAAGTAAAGTCATATGGAACTGTTGGCTGAGAGACCCCGAAGGGCAGATTCAGCCCCCTAATTCGAGTCGTTTTTCTGTACTTCTAGCACAATACAACTTTTCCTTTGCGAAGAGTAAGAGTTGTGTGTTTTAAGAGTATCTAATAATTTAGATGACTGTATCGGGTGTATGTAGTATGGAGTAATGTTTGCGTTGAATGATGATGAGGGGAGGGAGAAGATGAAACCCGTTGCCGGCACAAAGACTACTACTCTCCAATAACACTAAGGGGGACGCCGAGCTGAACGTCTCCACCCGACGGACGGATCGCCATAAACAGCCTCACATGTCCTCACTTCATATGGTCTTGCAAAGAGATCTGGAATTTAATACAGGACATTGAAGCATACTCTGGTGATAGGGAACTTTCCACCGTTACCCCTTTCATCCGTTGTGGTAAAAGCAAAGGGAAACCTGCGAAACAGAATGTGGCGTACCTAGGCGGCCATTTCTTGGACGAGTTGTCCAAGAAATGGCCGCGTTCTACGTTGCTTAACTTCGTTGAACTGACAAGAATTGATGTGTTCAGCGAGGCAAAGCCGTTGACAACTGCATAGCTGACTTTTGACGACAGCGTCTCAGACAACTTTAAGTAGACTTCAACTGGCACATATTCCGTTAGAAATTGCCGTGGTGATGGAGCTAGCGAGATATGCTTTAAAACCTATAACTTATTTAGTAAACAGAGTCGTGGTGGATGTGACCACGACTTTATCTACTAAATAAGTTATAATATTAATAGTTCGCATTTTTCCTGGAACAATGTTCCAAAAAACTTTAAAATCTTCTTAGTGAATTGCTGTAAATCCTAGTATGGTAGAGGCAGTAGGTGATGGTCATCATCGTGATTTACAGGTAACTAATTGGACGCTGTAGAGGTTAACAAGTGCTGGACTTTATTACGGTGATGCGATGATGGATATAAAAGCGAGCTGTAGAACATTTTTTTCACTGACATGAAAGATATTAGTCATCACAGCAAGTGAGTTAAATAACAGCCTTTGACGTTTTGGAGAAGGAGTACGAAGTGCTGCTTCGAGTAATGCAATCGGTATAACGAAGGAATGTAGAGGTCTTCCGCTGATTTATGCTACGAACGACACATGTAGCCATTTGGTGTTGCAATCACAAGGGAAGGATATTTGTGAAGAGGCTGGACTGGTATATGGTTCCTATAGAGAAGAAGCAGCTTTTTCTCTAGTTACAGGGGCAACAGTCTACATGGGAGATTCATCTGGTCATGTAACGTTAGCCTACATACATGCATACATACGTACATAACGCTGGTATTGCGGCACCGCTGAAAGCTAGGGAAAACTAGTCTTTTGATTTCCCGAGAACATGCTTCTCTACTGTGCGGTTTAATGATGATAGCATACTCCAGTGTAACATATTTCGGAGGTAAAACATGACCCATTAGGATCTCAGAATGGGTACCACTCAGGAAGATGTTGATAATTGAAAATAAAGGGAGATCTGAGTATCGGAGCCTGGAATGCTAGATTCCTTAATTAGGTAGGCAAGTTGGATAACTGAAGAGGGGAATGGATAGGTTAGATATAGTGGAAATTAGTTATGTTCCATGTCAGGAAGAACATAATTTCTGGTCAGTAGAGTATAGGATTATCAATACAAATGGAAATAGTAGTACTGCAGGAGTGTGTCTGACATTGGACGTCAAGATAGGTATTCGGGTAAAATACTATCAACAGCACAGTGAAAATATCACCCTCGCACAAGAGCATGGCCCACCACAAACATACAAGTTATGTGCTAATTGTCTCTGTAGATGAAGAAGAGAGAGAAAAAATATATATGATGAGGCGCAATAAATAATGTAGAAATTTAAGGGAGATGAAAATTTAATTGTGACGGGAGACTGGAATAGGGAAATAGGCACAGGAAGAGAAATAAAAATGCTATTTCCTGACATAGTCAGGGTGGAGACAAGCGATCTATGAAAATATTAAACGTTAAAGATATTTATATAAAATCCTTTAACAGTTAAGACCGAAATATTTATCAATCAATGACGACTAGTTTCAGCTGAGGAATCAGCTATCTTCAGATCAATTAATAAAATGAGTGCAGTGTCTCATCACAAGATTTGGTGAAGACATATTGCGTGATCAGACACTGCATTCATTTTATTAATAGATCTGAAGTTGGCTGATTTCTCAGTCGACGATGTCATCAGTGACTAGAAGAATATTGCGATTTAGATTATTAAAGGATTTTATATAAAAAAATCACTGACGTTTAAGAAATAAAAATAGAGATAGATATGGACAGAGGGAAGGGAGTGAAAGAGACAGCCGACTGGTAGAATTGTTCCAGAGACCACAATTTACTAAAACTTGTTTTAAGAATCTTGAAAGAAGGTTTTGTTCGAGGAAGGGATATGGAGGCAACGGAAGGTTTCAGAACGATTACATAATGGTAAGGTAGAGATTTAGAAACGAGATTAGAAACTGCAAAATATCTACAAGGAGTAGGTGTGGCCTATTATACATTTGTTGTGAACTGCAAATTAAAACTGGGAAAATGACAGAAACGTATAAAATTAAGAAGATGGGCTGTGTATAACATATGCCTGTTAAAGGATTCAAAGGGAGCATTGGGTAACGACTGATTCTAATAGGCAACAGAAATACAATTGAAGACGAATGGGTAGTTTTGAAAGTTGAAACAATGACACAGCTGAAATCCTTGAATTGCACACGAGATATGAAATTTAACTGATGAAAGGAGAAACTGTAAAAATGCAGCAAGAGAAGCAGGACAGGGAATACATATGTTTTAAAAATAAAACTGACAGAGGCTGCAACATATCAAAGCAAGAATGAGTAGAAGAGAAATGTAAAGCTGCAGAACAATGCACGGATATAGGAAAGTTAAAGCTCTTGGAGGCAATATTACGAAAAGGGAAGAGGAAGTGAATGACGATGAGATGAGGGAAATGATACTGCGGAAGTATTTTACAGAGCACTGAGAGAGCTAAGTCGAAACGAGGCACCTGGAGTAGAAGGAATCCCGTTACAATCATTCGGAGCTTGGAAGGACCACCCATAACAAATCTGTTCTACCTGTTACGTGGGGTAGACGAGAAAAAACGAAATATCTTCAGATTTAAAGAAGGATGTAATACTTCCAATACGAAAGAAGGCACATGCTGATAGCTATGAAGCTAGCCGAACCATTGCTTTAACAACGTCGAAGAAACGAGAACCCATATTAGAAGCAGTTGTCCTGCTGTAAAAAGGTTTTGACATTGTTGACTGGAATATACTCTTGGAGTTCTCAAGTTAATTTTGTTGCTGCGGTCTTCAGTCCAAAGACTGGTTTGATGCATCTCTTCAAGCATTCTGAAGTTATCAAGGATAAAACACGAGGAGCGAAAGGCTAATTGAGCAGATAAAGGTTGCAGTTACAAGAGAAAAAGGGCATAGAAGGGCGGCAGGGTTTTAGCCTGTCCCAAAAGTTATTCAATCTGTACATACATTAACGATTGAAGGAAACTAAGGAGAATGTCGGAAAAGGAATTAAAGATCACGAAGAAGAAAAACTTCAAGGTTTGGTGAAGGCGTTGCAGATTTGTCAGAGACGTCAAAGAACTTGGAAGACGAGTTGATAGTGTCTTGAAGAGAGGCTATAAGATGAATACCTAGAAGAGTAAAACAAGGGATATTATGCGTAGTCGAACTGAATCAGGTATTTCTGTGGGAATTATATAAGGAGATGAGACACTAAATGAGGGAAATGATTTGTGGTATTTGGGTAGCAAAATAATTAATGATCGCGGAAGTAAAGAGGATATAAATTGCAGACTGACTATCGTAAGAAAAGTAATTCCGAACAAGAGAAATTTGTTAACATCGACAGCGACCAGGTGTAGCACTCGTCTCTGGTTCCTGTCGGTTAGGTCTAATGTGGTATTACGTGGCTGTGAGTGGTACACCATTCCTTGTCGACACGTTCGACACCGCACATCCAAAACACTCTGCTACGTCTCCTCGTCGATAAAGCTTACTGTGCTGATTCGATATTACCAACTAGCGCCGGCCGAAGTGGCCGTGCGTTTCTAGGCGCTGCAGTCTGGAACCGCGATACCGCTACGGTCGCAGGTTCGAATCCTGACTCGGGCATGGATATGTGTGATGTCCTTAGGCTAGTTAGGTTTACCTAGTTCTAATTTCTAAGGGACTAATAACCACAGAAGTTGAGTCCCATAGTGCTCAGAGCCATTTGAACCATTTTTTGAACCAACTAGCACAGACACACCACCTCACTGTCATGACTTACATCAGCTTCAAATCAACCGGGGTGCTCTTTTACGGGTGTGACTAATGTTTTCTCCGGCGAGCCTATGGCAAATAACCTAGGGCTGTTCGTAGATGATGTTGTAGACAGGGATAAAGCAATGCCATAAAATAGTAGTGAAACTCAGGAGAATCTGCAAAGAATTAACACTTGATGTAAGGACAAGAAGACTTCACCCCGAACATAAACAAATATAATATATTGCTCTTAAACAGTCGGAAATTTCGATTGTTGTTTGACAGCCCCACAGACGACTGGTCAGCGGAAAGGATATGCATATTTACAGATGGCGATAGCATCGTGTACAAGAAGTATAAAAGGGCAGTGCAATGGCTGAGCTGGCATTTGTACTCAGGTGATCCATGTGAAATGTTTCCGACGTGATTATGGACGCACGACTCGAATTAACAGACTCTGAACACGGAATGGTTGTTGGAGCAACGGATGGGACGCTGCATTTTGGAAATAGTTGGGGAATGCAATATTTTGAGATCCACAGTGGCAAGAGTGTGCTGAGAATATCAAATTTCAGGCGTTACCTCGCATCACGGACAACCCAATAGCAGACGGCATTCGCTTAACGATCGAGAGCAGCGGCATTTGCGTAGAGTTGTCAGTGCTAACAAACAAGCAACACTGCGTGAAACAGCCGCAGAAATCAATGCGGGACGTACGACGAACGCATCCGTTAGGACACCGCGGCGAAATTTTGCGTTAATGGGCTACGGCGGTAGCGCCTCTCCTGGGCTCGAGGCCATATCAATTGGATCCTAGACGACTGGAAAACCGTGGCCTGGTCGGATGTGTCCCGATTTCAGTTCGTAAGAGCTGATGGTAGGGTTAGAGTTTGGCTCGGACTCCACGAAGCCATAGACCCAAACTGTCAACAAGGCTCAGTCGAAGCTGGTGGTGGCTCCATAATGGTGTGGGCTGTGTTTAGATGGAACAGACTGGATTCTCTGGCCCAACTGAATCGATCATTGACTGGAAATGGTTATATTCGTCTACATGGAGACCATTTGCAGTCATTCATGGACTTCATGTTCCCAGACAACGATGTCTTATCACTGCTCCATAGTTGTTCGCGATTGGTTTCAAAAAAGTTCTGGACAATTCGAGTGAGTGGTTTGGCCACCCAGATCGACCTACATGAATCCCATCGAACATTTATGGGACCTAATCAAGAGAGGTCAGTTTATACACAACATCCGGCACCGGCAAAACTTTCGCAGTTACGGACGGCTTTAGAGGCATCATTGCTCAATATTTCTTTTTGAGTCGACGCCACGTCTGGTTGCTGCACTTAGCCGGGCCAAAGGAGGTCAGATACGATGTTAGGAGGTATCCCACGACTTTTGTCACCTCATTGCAAGTTGGGTGTCCAAATCAAACTAGTTGTAAGGATGAGAGAATCCAGACTAAAAATAACTGGAAGAATCCAAGAAAATGAAGTTCGTAAAAGAAGGAATTAACTTACAAAATATCTAGGTGACTGGTTGTTAGACATTTTTGGTCGGTCAAGGATCGTGACCAGCTGGTAATAACAAATACGAGAGAGGAGATCGTTTTCACACTGGTTCGTTTCGTAGGCACGAGAGAAAAATGAATTAACTTTTTTAACTCCAGAAGCAGACACTATATGAAAAGCGGAGTTGATCAAGAAGAGATTTACCGTTGAAATTCCGAGAACGTTGGTTCCAAGAATAGTGAAGTTACATAACATTTTGCCCCGCATAGAGGATGGCCGGAAACAAACTGAAGAGCTTGTAAGGTTGTTGCAGGGTACTTTGTGTTGAGAAATAATTGTTAAATGACTTTTGTCCATATCACTATTTTACATGTCACAACTTTGAATGGACACCTTTCAGTGCACAAGTTATTACCGGTTCCACATTTTGTTAAGTGAATCACGACGCTAGGTTCTTGTGTAAAGTAGTGGGACACCTAGCATCAAAAACTGAAATAAGATAGGTTAAGAAAATATTTTATTGGGCACTTGGATAAGAAATGACTTAGACGACCAGCTAGCTACTTACATGTCCAGTTGTCGGCAGGATACTTTTATCCAGCGGCAGATAGAATGTAAATAAAAATGACAACCATGATGACGCCGATGATAATAGTTATACGAGAAAATTCTCGTTTTTAGAATCCCGGTCGGATCAAGGATTTTTCAGCCTGCCTTTGATCTAGCATTCGCCTCTCAATGATGTGGAGATTCGTCAGAAATGACATGTTCGGGTCTACTTTAAACTGTATGTATCCGCGTGGTCTAGGGCGCCTTGCCACGGTTCGCGCCACCCTGGCGTGGGTGTGCGCGTTGTCCTTAGCTTAAGTTAGTTTAAGTTAGAGTAAGTAGTGTGTAAGCCTAGGGCCCGACGACCTCAGCAGTTTGGTCCCACAGGAACTTAAAACAAATTTCCTAATTTCCTAAACAGTATGTCCCCTTTCCCCAGTTGGATAACTGGGTCAGGGTTGAGACACAAAAGTCGCCGAAGTAGCCTGCAATTAATAAGATTTGCACCAGCCCATTGAGCAACATGAAATTATTATGAAGAAAACAAGCGTCTGGTGCTAAGAGAGACGGTATATGGAGAATTAACTGGAAAAAAATACAGAAAATTTCGTCAGAGAGTAACAATTACGCTGAATACAGTGAAAAAAATTCCGATTTATTTTCGATGTTTATGTTTTGTGTCAAGTTGTGGCATATAAACTAAGCACTGCTGTTTCCTCTGTAGGTACCTGGCGATTGGTGGAGACAGCGAGGTGGCAGATTTGAATGTTTATTGTAAATATTGTCTTTGATATCAAAATGGAACTAACGTAAGGAACCCAAAAGGTAAATTGGAAAGACATAGTAAAGATGTGTAAATTTCTTCTTAGTAAGAAAGAATGTACGTTACGAGAGCAATACCAGTCGGAAAAAAACTTGGAAGTCAGTTAGGGAAGGTAAATGGAACAGCCAACAGATGGCTTTTCGCCTAGCGACGCAGGTAGAACGGTGCACAATGGTACGCCAGAGGTGGGATAGCAGTGATAAATGATAGGAGCGTTGGGTCGCAAGCGCGAGTGCGTTGCCGTCCGAGTACAAACTTTTTTAGCAGTTAGATATTGTGTACGTGTCGTGATTCGAACGTGAGCGCGCATGTGCAAGTGTATGCACTTTAGAAAATGGATTTCGAGTTCATACATCGTATGGAACGTTCCAGCAAAAATAGTGTTTACGCGCTTGCTACGCAACATATAAACTAACTAGTGGCAATAGTATGAAGCCTGTAACACGCTAAGAAACTCCGTGAGAACTAACCGCGGTTGGCTTCAACACCACGTTCGATGGATATTGTTTTGTGTATCCACGAGGGACTGTCCAACTGAGTTAATACAGCTGTTGACTGGACATCGAATGCATTTTTGAACTGATTACAAAAAGTACTGACGACCCGCTCACGGCTTTGCTACTTGGTTATACGCCTCCAAACTCATGTTAAAGCGCCTTCGAAATAAACAGATTAGACAGACGTCAACGGCAACGAGGTAGTTGGGATGCAGCAGTCGCTGTCGCCGAGGGTGCTCCGTCATCGAGATAGCCATAAAATAAGTAATATCCATCAGCTTTGGGAGAAATAGTCTAGTCCCAGTGAATCGACAGTTAGTGTGTCACTTTATTCCGTTATTATTTTTTATTTTGTAACTGACAAAAAAATCTGACGAATTACAGTTTCTCTAGAATAGTTTGAATTGAACAAAAAATATGTTATTGTATTGAAAGTCTCGAAAACTAAAAGAAATTCCTTAACGGCTACTATTTTCGAGTAACGTGATCACTGGAGTACTTTATCTTGAAGGTTGTAGCTGGATTATTGCCTGTTTGTATGCTTGTATGTGGCTCAGACACTTGAAAAAGTCTATCAGCGTTTCTACTTATCCAGGGAAATCGAGCTGTTTAAAGGAGATGGTGCCAGTACTGTTCCTAAACCTGCTACTGGTAGGTAGTTTTCACACCTAAATATTTATTTAAGTTCTTAGGCTTCTACGGACGGTGCCATTTTAAATAAAATTAATTCTGAGTACTGGGCAGCGTCATTGTAAACTATTAAAGCAAATATCCAGAATGCAGAATTATTTTATTTAGAATTATTGGGTTAGCCGTTCCAAACGACTGCTTGAGGATTTGCGATCAGGCGGGAAACGCTTGGTGAATGCGAGGTCATCGCTCCTATAAAAGAGAAACGCTGTTTGGGGTGGGGACGGAAGAGGGACCAGAAAGTTTCGTTCTGCCGGCAGCTACAAAGGCGGATCGGGATTGATCAAAACACGCCGGCACGGTAGCTCAGCGTGTTCGGTCAGAGGGTTAGCTGCCATCTGTAATAAAACAAACTGAGTTAATCGATCAACAACGAACTTAAACGGATGTCTTACGACGTCCGCCCCGAGAAGATGCAACGAACAAAAGCGAACAAAATGAGATTTAACAAAAAAAAAAAAAAAATCACTGAAGGCCTTGTGGCGGTTAATACAACATACAACGATACAACGATCGTAGACAGCCGAATGGGAGCATATAAAAACGACAATAAATGACAGTAATAGTAATACTACTAATAATAATAAGCAACAAAAATAAACAAATAAAAGAGATGGTGTTCATCCCACTCGCCATTAGACCTCCACACAACACTGTTACAAGACGCTATTTTGAAGGCTATGTATAGCACTGCCATCTGTCGGAACTTCATAAAACTGTAGGGACTGAAGCGGGAATATTCCACGATGTCCCACAACAAATTTCGCATTTTTACAACATTTCGCAGTTTTCAAACCGAAACTGGCAATGGAAAAAAAGTATTGCATTACTTATTGAACGCCTGTTGTAGCAACATCATGATAGCGACTAGCAACAAACTTCAGATTGATACAACGTAGCTAGAAGTAATCCATCTACATAAAGAAAGATTTTTTAGTGGGTTTCTTATTCATAAAATAGCACTTCAGTATTTACTGTTTATGAGAAGATTGTGTTATGCCTCATGCAAGAAGAAGAAACGTTTACCAGCACGTGTAGGAGAATTCGACATTGGCAGGATCATGGCCTATCAAGACTGCAGTTCATGGTTCCATGATGCTGCTACTCGCATGGGTCGTGATACCACGACTGTCACGTGAATATAAAAGGTGCTAGGGGTACAGGTACAGATATTGTGATCAATGGTACCTTAATGCTCGTACATACCCACTTGAGAGTGTTAGTTGCTTTTCTCTGCGTTTAACAGTCTTCCCACAACCATATCACAAAATTTACTACCTGATGTTTCCTGCATGGTCGTAACGGAGCCGAGAAGAGGACTGCACCGGTCAGTATAGACTATCCCTTTTGCCTCCATTCGTACACACTTCAATACCTGACCGGTGCCGAGGGGAGACTAAACATTAATAGCTTGCTTATGCCATGTGTGCCTGGGGATCCTAACCAACATAAAGATGCACTACTCGTAAGAGCTATAATTTTTAGTCTGCAAATAAAGTAAAATACGAACTAATGTTTTACAGTACACTGTCCTTGGTCATCAGTAGAAATATCTGCACTTGTAGTCCTAATACCCTGTAGAATCGATTGGTTCAAGGTGACCATACTCAACGTTATACTAAATCTTACAGGCCTCACGTGGCTAGCGCCTGAAAGGAAAGATATACTTTCACCCAGCTGTGAAGGATGGTTGTTCATGTGACTTACCTTGAGTCAGTAAAAATGCTTGTTTGCTGGAAAACAAATATTCACACAAATAATGTGATGGTGTCTGGAGAGCAAAGGAGTATTGGAATGGCGACCATTTTTACATATTCCCTTGACAGTAGCAATGAGAGACGAGTCGACAGTGGTACATCCAATGACATCGCAGGACGCAGGAAAGGCACCATGTCATTTTTCCAGATTAGTACCCCCTTCTGACTACAGACTTACGTTGGACATAATCATGAGTGGAGACTTCGAGGAGAACTAATGTCTCCAGGCTGCTTCGTATCGTCATATTGGCCCAGCACGTTGTGTGAAGGTTATGGTAGCCACTGGGTACGCAGCATGATGCCCTCTGGTTCGCATAGCTGTTAATTTGGAAAGCTGACATTAAAGTTCTGATGTGCTAAGACCAGTGTCCCTACCTTCAATATCTTCGTGGTGTTATCTTTCAACAAGACAATTCAAGACCACATGTTTCCCGTGCTCTCATGACCTACGTCGAGACAGCGATTTTCGACAGTTGCCCTGGCCAGTACATTGTCCAGACCTTTCATCCACGAAAACATGGGACGACCAGCACTTCTCCACTCACCAGCCACTACCATTGACAAACTCTGACACAAGGTTGAAGTAGCATAGAATGGTTAGCGGTATCTGTCATCCAAACTCGGAATGAGCAGATGCCCACCCAGGCTAGAATCGTTGTTCCACTTAGAGGTGGCAGCTCTGTTACGTTACACACACTGATTCCCTTACAAAAATGGCTGCGTTGTTTTGTGATACAATTTTACCTCTTACACCAATACTTTTTTATATAACGTACAAATCATAAGTATATTGATACTGAAAGTTGATGAATCAAACGCAATCCTTCATAACCTTAAATAGACAAAAATTTTACCTAACAATGGAGATGAATAAATCTCTGTAGTTAAAGAAAGGCGACGTATTTGTTGAGAAAAATTTGGAGGTAGCAGTATTGTGTACATTCATAGCTCGGTTCCAGATCTGAAAGTTACACACATTTGTCGTTCTGTAGTTTTGCGAAATATAGTTGTCAGATACAGCCATGAGAGGTGTATAAAGGAAACAATTACATGCATAACACTTACAGAGAGGATAAATCATACACTTGCTCAAATATTAAAGCGGGATTCATCAAACAATAATATTCTGGGGGAAGTAGATGGTGAAAGTCCTAGGCAGATAATAAAGACGGGACGAAAGCTGCAATTTTCACCTTACTGAATACTAATTTAAATTTTTTGCTTCCGTATCTGCCACTAACAGAAAATAATGGAACGTTTTTGGGGTTACAGTAATACAGCAACTGTTTCCTCTAGAAAAACAGGCACTGAAAGAAAAGGAGCAACAATACAAATATAGCTTCTTTTTAACTGTGAAATGTCTTGTGGAAAGAGCTTCCGAGTCGTAAACTACGAAATGTTTCGAAAATATGTGTAATTATTTTGTGAGCGACAGCACATACACAAATTTAAACCATGATTTTGAAATTAACTGAACAAAATCAACGTTTGTTACGTCAGTTTGTTGCAAGGTTTCACGTTAAGAATTTTATGTGATCCCAAACGACATGAAGTATTAGAGGCCCATACTATGTAGTATTGTCAATGAAACTCAAACTAAGCTGAGGATATTCATCACTCCGGCACGAAAGAAACTTGCAATCTGCCTAACAGTTAGTTGTGAGCTTAATTTCATCTCAAGGAAAGGATGTTGACATACAGCCCTTAGCCTCGAAATCAAGTGGGAATGTAAAGAATACTCTAAAATGCCTTTGTAGTTAATGGGTCACTTGAGCTGTAACACTCATGCAAAAGCCAAGAAGCAAAAAGAAAAAAAAGAGTGGAGCTTAAGAAATAGGGAAATCTAAGGCAGTTACATTTATTAGGTAAATATGCAGTGAGCAAAACGCAGATAAATGAAATCCGCAGTTACTGTGTGTTATAGTAAGTACTATACATCATCATGTTATTTATTTAAAACAACAGGAAATACGTAAAAGGAAACATCAATGCATGGCCAAAAACATATGACATCAAAATTCCACTTAAAATTTTGAACTCAACTTACTAATCTTAAAAGTGACCATGTGTTCTTTCCTTTTCTGGAGCTCACCCCATCTGGAAATAGACAGAAACATACTTCAAAGAAATTATAAATATTTCTCTGAGTCAACATTATTATCAAAAAGATTTAGAAAAACATTTCAAGAAATTCCAATAGTTGAATTTTGGAGGAAAGGATCTCTAGAAAACATATTGTACTGCAATCAGAAAGTGACTTTTCATTTAGTTCTATGAACGAGGTTTATTGTTTCATGAATCCAGAGCAAAATGTAGAAATAAATATCTATGGCGCAGTATCCTGTCAATTAATTTGTTGGGTCATCCGTGTATGTAATGTTTCACAATATGTGGCTTTAGACGAAAGACATGCCATATATGCTTCAAAAGCAAAAACAAAGTTACTGTGTAGAAGTGACACGAAAGAAATGACTTCGCTGTTTTCATCGGAGTCAATGGCCCTATAAGTAAAATCCACGTACCGTGATGAAAGAGATGAAGTTAACAATACGAAGCTCATGTTTCTAAAGCAAAGGCAGCTGCGTTTGCGGAAGTTGAAATATAAAACAGTCATTTTAAAAATTTGGGCATGTTCAGCACTCGTCGAACGGAACACATTTCAAGCAGTGAAACTTAATTTCCTGTCAATAGTTTGTCTACCGCGCAGGTTGTGCCCTTAATTGTACACAACAGAGTTTAGTGCTAACAGATGTGCTATGATCACTGTTCTGCGTTGGTTTTCTGTGTAAAAATCACGAGTAAGCCCTATTGGAAATATACCCATACCTCAATATGTAGCTGAGAGCAAGTAAGTATGTAAATATATCCTCTCAGTTTGAGGGAGAAGATAAATGCTTTATTATCTGGTTAGAGAAAATGAAATAACGTCAACGTATTTGCAGTTCAGCGATTTGTATCCAGTCTTTGTTAAATCAGAAAGACATATTACCGAAGAAAAAAATACTTTTATGTAGTTCATAGGCACCTAGCACTGTGACTGCTTCCAAAATAGTATTTCTATGCTTATGGGCAGGAAGCGATTTATCATGTGCAAATATTCTCATATCTATATTTATTTGCTGTGCGATAACCATTGTGGAACAGTTGGCGATAGTCTACAGCGATGATGAGTTAGATAGCCAAACCGATCTCGCTCCAAGCGTTGTTCCTTTTTTCCTCACAATTATAACAATTTGCCACGCAGGACCGTAGAACAGATAACGATTCAGAATAACGTTACACAAAATCTCACAGCATAACACAAGTTACAGTACGTGGGTAAAGGGAAGCCTCACGAAATGATAATCTGTAAATGACATTTTTCATTTTGAATTCAATATATATATCATAATGATCAATTGAAACTTAAGCCCAAGGACACTTCTTGCGTGAACACGTCTACATTTACACACACACACACACACACACACGCGTGCAGAAACGAGCGTGTTTCACAGATTACGGTGGAAAAGGATTCTGAATCGGCTCGTAACTACAAGCGCCTAAATCGGTAAAATATAATGTTAATTAAAGTAGAAATAAAAATTTATTGACATGTTTATAAAGTTTTGAAAACGTGTAGTTATATCACTGAACTGAAATCTACATATAGATGCAATTACTATGAACATAAATATTCCTTTTCGGTACATCTGTATAAAATTAAAAAGAAATGATACTATATATTTCTTTAAATGCCTTTCTTGGAATATTTTTAGGATACTCAGTTGTTACATCTATCGATGTGAAGAAAATTATGTGTGACGTAACGACAGTCGTCCAGAAACCTCATTATAGCACGCCTGCACTCTGATACAGGGTATCAAATTGTTACAGCGTTCGTTTGTTGTGCAACAGAATACCCCAGACTTTAGAATCATCAACACAGACTCAGATATATTCGTGATGCTCCACGTAACGTGGAAACTCCGAAAATTTTATGAATGATCGAAAAACTTGAAATTAATTTTCTCCAAATGATAGTACACAAGTGCAGTACATTGTTCGAGGATGATATTTAAAAACTTTGCTTACAGTTCACTGCGCGCCTTTGGACGGTAGAAACATGGAGGAGGAGTGCTCCACTAGCGTCAAGAGCACAGTTTTCGTATTCAGTTTGCGTTTAGTGAGCACAGCAAGGTATATATCTCTTTCCGTAAAGGTATTGTTCAATCGCCATCATGTACGATGAGATAAGAAATAGGAAGTCTCACAGATCGATAGAAGGAAACACAGCGCCCAAATAACGCCAGTAACACTAATCAGGTCTTAGTGACATGGACTTACGTGCGAAGGGAAATTCGTAGTTACCGTGGAGCGATTGAGGGTCAACCATCGTCTCTTTGCGTAGCATTCACACGCCTTAACCATAACACCACCTCCGCTTTGTGACTGCAGCAAAGTAGAAGACACAAATCATACATTTTTTCAGCGTCAACGGCTGAGTTTCAACATCAAAGTTACTAAAAAATTTTGTTTTTAAGCGCAGAGCTTGTAATATTTAAAGAACTTAACTCGTTGCTGAAGGACGCGAAAAATAGATGTAGGACGCAACAAGTGTAAATCAAAGAAACTTGTCTCATCCTAGAATGATACTTTTATTTGTATTATTCTTTTTTATTATACTATCAGCATGTGTGTGTGCGTGTTTTATCAAATGAGTGGTATTTATACGACTTAAAGGATCAGCATGGAAAATTGGATGGTTTTATGACGTTAAACCAGTTTTTTTTTTGTTTACATATAAGGAAGTCAAATATCTAGGTGTGATTTATCACGTCATGGGGAACAATTTCTGTTAGAGGCAAAATGTTCCTTGAAACTTCCCGAGAGACCTTACGTGTCTTTGTATAGAACTTGCCGGGGATGAGGCGATGGATCTTCACCGAACTATTAGGGTCTGTTAACCTGTTGTGCTGCATCTGCATACTACCTATCCCAATAAATTGACAGAGTGATTTTCAACAAGAAAACCTTAAGAATGAGTGTCTCTAAGTCGAGAAATATATTTTAAAAGCGAATCAGGAACTTCGAGTATCCTCAGCCTACCCTCTTTCACCCGGACCAGGTAACTGGATTGTAGGCAACATGCGTGGCACACGCACGCCGCAGAGTGCTTAGGCGCTGCCGCCTCTCAGGGGCGTATCCAATAATGAAAGACGCCAAGCGTCGCGATGAAGCGTCAGTGAACATTTTGGCCCTAACAGAATTATTTCCCATGACTTTGTTCCCCTAGACGTTTGATGTAAGGACTTTGAAATGTGTTTGCGATTATAGCGTATTACATGGATGGCTGTGTGCGGTGATTTCAAAGGCCAAGAAATACAGGGTGTTCGGAAATTTCCGTTACAAACATCAAGGATTTGTAGAGGGGAGTGAGTATATAATATTTTGAATAATAACCCTCTTGCGGTAACGTACTGTTTCCGTTCTACCATGGTTTCAGTTCAGATGCTTAACTCATCCATTTCTGTTTGAAGAACGAATTAGGCGTGAAGCAGTACAGTTATTAGGTAACAATTTGAAAGGAAACATAACGAAACATCCATTTATTACTTATTTGTTTGTATTAACAGTTACACATTACGTGTTCACATTATTCCCCAACAAAAAGACCCAACATACTGTGCATTCAGAACAGTGCTTGTCCATTTCAATAGCTGCTCGATGTGGCGAACACCAACGTCGTTACAGATATTGTACCTACAAAGAATGTTCTATTACACACTTTCCATCCCACCTAGTGTCTCTTCAGTTTCCAGTGCGGAGGCCAGTACTCGTAATAGCAGATCTTCCTCTGTCTCTACAGATGCCTCGTTAATTTAACTTTGCATATGAACCCATAAGAAGTAGTCCGTAGGAGTTAATTCCGGATACTGTCCCGGCCACGCGGTTGGACCACCTCGGCCGATCCATCTTTTACCACATCATCTGTTGAGATGTTTCCGAACCGCACGTGAGAAGTGAAGTGGTGCACCAACATGCTGAAACCACATTTCCTGCCGGACGTTCAACGGCACAGCTTTCAATACTGGATTTAATACGTTTTGCAAGAGGATCAAGAACGCAGGACCAGTTAGTTTGAGTTGAAGGAGGTATGGACCAATCACGTGGCCGTCCAGAACACTTGCCCACGTATTAATACCAAACCGGTGCTGAAATCCCTAAACAAACGTGGCACGAGTGTCTTCGTCTGCCTAGGTATGGCTGTTTCGCAAGTTCAGAACACAGTTCTTCGTGAACTAACGTTCATTTTCGAATGGAATTCGGCGTGGAAACAGGGGTGTGTCGATGCAGCGATGCAGGAACCATAGGCAGTAGGGAACGCGTTGTGGAAAATAAGCAGGACCCAAAGCGCGTACCCTTTGTAAGTGGTACAGACGTAATTGGTTCTCACGGAAAACGTCTCAGACGATACTAACGCCCATTGCGCACGCAGTTGATCGAGTACTCATTGGCGGATTCTCTTCAACGCGAAGCAATACATTTTCATCAAATTCGGGCATGCACGGTTGCAGTGGAGCACCACAGTCCTGCCTCCCCTCGGTGAAGGTATGTGTTTCTCGGAGCCACTGCGTAACTTAGGAAAAATGTCTGTGCAATGGCGTGCTCTGTTGCGGAAAACGTGAATGGTACCGCCGACTAGCAGCTCTTCCGTTACCTCGAGCTTCACGATTCACAAGGAGCACGTCTGTGTATTCCAAATACGCGTACCGAACCATGTTTACTGCATCGGAGATGCACAGACATTGAACAGGTTTCGCAGCAAGGCAGACATTAAGTGACATCAGGTGACCGTCTGACATAGTACATGTCATTCTGTCTACCCTACTGCATACCAGGACAAGCAGTTCTGAGAATTTTCTCTTAGCAGACGTGGACGCCTCACACATCTGAACTGAAACCGTTTTAGAACGGAGACGGTACGTTTCCTGACATGGGTTCCTATTCAAGATGATATGTACTCCCCTCTATAAGTCCTAGAAGTTTGTAAACGGAATTTCCGAACACCCTGTACAAAAATCTTTCCTTTTTTTTTTGTCCAAGAGCACTGTTGGAATTACTTGTTCAGGTACAAAGAGCTTTAAAGGTTTCCCTGTATTAACTTGTATATGAAATAAGACTTTCTATAATTATGTTGTAAACATGTCAGGTTCTCTGTTAATTCGTATGCCCTTTTTTTACTCTCACAGAAAAACATTGTGATGAGTATCGCAGTCTGAATCAGGGGGAGGTTATTTAGGGTAAGCACGTATTCGTTCATGATCAAACAATAAGAAGAACCAGGTACAGACGTTCACACATTCTGAAAATATCGGTACGATTTTGACGTAGTCGGTCACGTGAAGAAACTAATTCATCACACAGTTAGGTGGAATATGAACGGTCACTTGAAAGTAACTGGAAGAGTGGCTAGAGGAAACTTAGATGTAGACTGATTTCTTAAAGTCAAGATAGCGAAGTTGACATCAAATGGACGTAATAACTAAAGAGTGATAAACTTGTCCGTATAAACAATTTGAGTCTATCAGACCCTGACAAACTTGAAAGTTGGACGTTAATATTTCTTTGGTAAGTTGACCAATAATTCCTCTGTGGTGTGCGTACACAATCCCTGAATCTGAGATATTAATATCGCGAGCAGTAGCAAGCGAACAGGTGTTGACAGGAGTCGGAAGCGGTCGGACGCAACCTGCAGTAGAGAGAACCCGCGCGACATGAGAGGTCGCAGCCTGCCGTGATGGTGCCAGTAGCGCCGGAGGACACTTTGGTATTAACTGAGAATTTTGGTAATTTGGCTTTATGTTGCACGTAGCTGTTGCTTGCTTGCGCACTGGAGGGATTTTGTCAGATTTCTGTATGCATACACTCAGAGGGATATTCGCATCTTTGTTGTGGCCAGAGACGTATTGACATTGTGGAATAATTAAAGTCTGTGTAAAGTTGGTCAGTGTTTAAATAATGTATTTTGCGAATACAATAAACGAAAGTCTTTATTGGTTTCTTTGATTTTTTACACCGTTTAAGGCTAGTTGACTAAACCCCACCAGATCATCCAATTTCTATATAAAAATGGCAGTAGTTATTGCAGTTATTATGACCAGGCATTGCATTCTGTATGTACAGCAGTATTGCTTTTGAAATATTTTTAAGGCTAGTTGAGCAAAGCCCCTCATCATCATTCAATTTCTATATAAAAATGGCATACTTATCGCAATTATTATGACCGTGCATTGCACTCTGCATGGATCGCGGTACTGACTTTGAAATATATTTATTATGTTGCTGATCACGCAGTTCCAGACGAGGTAAGTTGTCCGTTGCGTACAGGAACATTGCAGAATAATTGTTAGGAGTTTTTAGAAAATATTTTAAAACACGCAGTCAGAGACTGGATGACTGATTTCTTTATGGTTTGTAGGAAGAGTAATTAATATCTGTTTCTTTTTGTTCTCAATCAGAATTGTATTATTGTCACAGATGCAACGTCACATGTTCCCGTACGTCTTTCAGTAGAACAAACAATAATTGCAAAACTACACGAGTTAAAAAAAATTACGAAGCAGTTTCAAACTCACTGTTACCTTTAGCACATGGAAATTCTATTCTCATTTCCTACTAATTCGTGGAATGAATTTGTAGAAGCGCTAATATTCGAAAATGGTATTATTATGAAGACTGTTTACCAGGAATTATCACATAATAAAAAAGGTAAAAAACAGTCGTGTGCCAAAATTCCTGGCACAGAAGAATGCATATAACCAGTAACACACTACCAGTGGGCGAGAGAAATCAACTGATACTGGTTGTTTCCACTGTATTGTTACATAAACGTAATTTCATGCCGAAAATCTGATTGTGCTCACGTAAAATCCTCAGGGTGTAATATTTTAGAGTTGATTCGAAATTCAACATCATTTCATCTACGATGTTAAGGGTGTCTAGAGAGAACATGCTTTAGAGCATCACGCAGACAGGCCAATGACCCAACATGCCTGCTTAAGGACAATGAACACCATTGCTGAGCAGAATGGACTTAATATAAACAAACGGAATGGGCCAGAAACTATCCAGCTCAAATGCAGTACGCGTAAGATAACAGACCTGTAGATAAGAGGAGTTCAGAAGTATTTGGCACAGAAGTGATGTAACTGCAGCATACCTTTGAAACTAGAGCCTTTCTCGGTTTTGCACACGTATCAATTGACCTACAGGAAGTTGCAAAGGTTGTACGAACTGATGGACATACTTATACACCGTAGACATCGACATCGATGAGATTTACTTGTTTCACTATTATGTGGTTTTATGATAAGTCTCATAATAGAATGCCACAGAAGCATGGAGGAGTCAAACCGAAATTACCCAGCCGCGCGTCCTGACTGTCCACAGCAAGTGAGAAACAACACATTTTATTCGTATACATGACGCAAGACGGAGCCGGACACGTACCTCGCGTAACTGGCTAATTTTGGCTTCGCACTTCCTTATTACGCTGCAGTGGCATTTGTACTTGTTAGCATTCAGTATGGGGTTTGGCATAAAACGACGTACTACTGAAACAGTTTTAATGGTTCCAGAATGAGATATTCACTCTGCAGCGGAGTGTGCGCTGATATGAAACTTCCTGGCAGATTAAAACTGTATGCCCGACCGAGACTCGAACTCGGGACCTTTGCCTTAAACTGCCAGGAAGTTTCATATCAGCGCACACTCCGCTGCAGAGTGAATATCTCATTCTGGAAACATCCCCCAGGCTGTGGCTAAGCCATGTCTCCGCTATATCGTTTCTTTCAGGAGTGCTAGTTCTGCAAGGTTCGCAGGAGAGCTTCTGTAAAGTTTGGAAGGTAGGAGACAAGATACTGGCAGAAGTAAAGCTGTGAGTACCGGGCGTGAGTCGTGCTTCGGTAGCTCAGATGGTAGAGCACTTGCCCGCGAAAGACAAAGGTCCCGAGTTTGAGTCTCGGTCGGGCACACAGTTTGAATCTACCAGGAAGTTTCAGTTTTAATGGTTGTCAAAGCAATCTGAAAGATTCTAGGCACCTGCGGAACGTTGCATTTTGTGGAAATTAAAGTGTTGCGCAACATTAGCTGAGTTGATGTTTGGCGTACACTTTAAAATATTAACAGCTGTAGGACTACAATTCAAAATAGACGTAAAATTATTTTATAGTTAATTACACACTCCATAGGTTATGTGCTCGATTTATATTGAAGTGATGTGAAATGAGTCACTTTTTAGTCTATGTGTGCATGGTGTGCTTTTCCACATGGTTGTATGATGGTTACCCACAATTTAACAAATGGTACCATTGCTTGATTGTAATTAAAATGAACGTCCTAATCTTTATCACTAACCATGTTATAAGTGAAACATAAATTTAACAGCTGTGGTATCGATAGCTACGATGCCACAACGTAGGTGGGCTCTTATAGGTTGGCACTACGAGAGTGAACGATCAACGCCCACCACAGCGCCCTCTAGCCCGACTCTGTGCAGCTCTACGAGCGCCGCTCCGGAGTCAGGCCATTTAATTTCGAGCAGACGACCGACCAACAATGTTTCATTTTCATAGTGGGCGAGCCACTACAGATTTGCCTTTGTAACTTCTAGTAGCTGTTAGCTTTGATACCTGAACGGCTTCGCACCTACGTGCTCATCTGTACGCAAAGTTAAGTAATGTTACAATTTGTATATGTTCATACACCAGTAAAAGAGCTTTAAACTATACGCAGTACCGAAGTACTTCACCTTTTCCTGCTCCTACTCGCGTCCTTCACTCTCGGCCTATTTGGCAGAAGCAGTTCACAGGAGCAGATCCACGCGCCGCCCATCCACGCGGGATACAAAAACAACAAAAAACACCTTTGTCTAATACACAACACATTGTATCAGTGTTTAATTAAACATTCATCTGTGAAAAAAAGAAGTTTTCCAGAAGTAAAGATTTGAGATGTGCTTTGCTACCTAACAGATATTTATATTACTGAGAAAACGATCAAAGATGTTTGTGGTGTTTATTGAAATTCTTCTTGAGAGACTGACAGCTACTGAAATGTGCAAAGAACGTAATTTTTACTTATTGTGTTTTGGCCATGAACGATAATACTATTATCGAACTGTCATGAATTATTTATGATGAAACTGATTAGCGAAGATATTAGAGTCATTCAAAAAGTAATCCGCCGGAGTCTGTATAATGAAAACCACAGAGGGATCGTAGTGTCATCGCTTACGGAAGAAATGTGGTAGCTATAAGAGCGCTGAGGCCCCAGACTCGGCGCTAGAGGACGTGAGTGCACACCCACGTGCAGACAGAGCAAGTGTCGACCATCCACTGAGCTCAGTAGTGTTGAAAACAGAGAAATTGAGGCTTCCTGACAGCGGAAGGAGTGCGGGAAAAGGCAATTCGTCAAAGAATGGCACACGTGTACGAGGAGCGCTGCATGTTAGTAGCAAGGGTCAAGGCGTGTCACAAGCGATCCAAGGAAGGACAGATGTCGTCGGCCGATGACGCAAGGTCTTCGTTACCGATGCTCTTGTCTAGGAGATGGATACCCTCATTATTGAAGACTCGCGAGTTACGGTGACAGTCATTGCCTCAGAGGTCGGACTGAGCGTCGGAATTGAAGAGGACATTCAGTACTCTCCGTACATCTTTGTTATTCTTCCACGAATTTCCGCCCTCTACACCTTCCGCTGTCAGAAAACGCACTACTCCCCATCGTCTTCTTTTGAAGCCTCCATCTCTCTGTTTTCAGGATTACTGGGTGCAGTCGACGGTCTACGAGCGTACGTGTTTCTTGTATCCTGTTAGTCTTCAATTTGCTTGCATAAAGGTGTAGCAGGAATTTGGGTTACCTGACATGGTCAGTCTTGTAAGAGGTGATCTGTAATGGTAAATAATAATAATAATAATAACCTAGACCTCGGGCTCGCTATTATACATTTCATGTTACGCCTTACACCTATAAATCCTATATGCTATAATTGTAACCTAGACCTGGAGCTAGCTATCACAATGTTCGTGTTGTTTCGCATCCGGACTTTGAACTACGTACTAAGAATCATTTGAAGTATGATGAAAAGCTTTATCCTTGTTTTCGGCTTTGTAATTTATACCTGTAACTTACATATATACTGCGATTATAACTTAGAATTCGGGCTGTGTGCCATGTGTCACATTCATCTAGCCTTATTTACACATGTGGATTTCCGTATGGATCACAACATTCTAACTTCACAGAATGAAGTCGAGATGCGAGCTATTATCAATAATTAACTATTATGACTTTAGGTTCCGTTATTACGCTATTGTCAGAAATTGTGACAGTACACTCAATATTTTAATTAGAGTGTCTATTGGAATATATTCCTCAGATCGATTGTACTTTTACAGGAAATGACAGCCATTGTGAACAATCTTAAATACAGTATGTACATATTTTACGTAATTGATCATTTAGCAGAATCTGTTGCGAAAGTAATTTTTAATACCCCGTGTTATGAAAGTATTTCTTCATGTTCACAGGCTTTTATCATATACTTTTTTGTAAAGTTGAATACATGAACATTATTAACATACATGTCTGACATGATGTCAAATATAGTCATGTATTTTTCGATGTATTATTCCTATAAACAATCAGACTGTACATTGGTGTCTAAATACTTCTTACGAATAACGTTGAAATCTGACGTTATTATTTATATAACATTTATGTTTTACCAATATATAGCCTACCAAAAGTTATAATTACGCTAGTTAGTGCACTGTATGTGCAGTTCTCTAACATAATGACTTTACATTTTGTAATTTCCTGTAGCCAAAAAATTACACCGATTTCAATTTTGTAAAACGTTGTATGCTGTTACACAGTAGATATTTATGGTATATGCAAGCTAGTCTGCATATTACCTTACGTAAGAAAAAAATTTAATGTAAATTACACTCTTGCACCTTGAGATACGTTTACAACCTATAAGTCATTCTTCCTCCAGCTGCTAACATGGACGTGTTGTTTAACATGGAACTGGCTAAATGCACTTGCTACCAGTGACTTGTATCATTTGATGTGTAGCTTTAACGTTCGTTGTACATGCTACTCCTTGTACTAATATGGTAACTTACAACTTTTACTTGTTTCTCTGTTAAATAACATTACATATTAAGCTAGACTATTCAACTGTTGCTTACATATCAGGAATTTTCAAATTTGAAAATAGTAATTCATATTCGATGAAACTAGTCATCACTGTATAAACAACTGCGATCTTGGCAAATAAAGTGTTCGTACGAGAAGATGTCAACATGTTCAGTAGGAGTGCCGAACACCTTGACGAAGCGTGTAGTTGATTATTGTGGTAAACGCCATACACTATGCTACCTGCTTGCGTTTGTGCAGTCAAGACTTTCTTCCCAGTTACGAGCTACCAAATAAAAGAATACCGCAAAATATTAATAAGTGGATAAATACTTGCCATGTAGCGTGTATGCGGATCTCACTTTAACCCTGGATTATTAAGGCATCTCCTACAGTATAAAACTACACTTACTCAAAATCTGTACGTCCTCTACAGTCGAAGTAACCGGCGGAACAAGGTTCATCATTCAAGTGGAATGACTTGTGGATTTTGTTGGAATCTACCTTGCCGAAAAGTCACAGAAGCGTTGCACATCCACCGAATTCTGTTTTGCTACAGTCAAGGCCATTACCATAAAACTATTATTTTGCGGTGATAATGTACTTCTATTTTTGAAACTTAACTAAGGATGAGAAGTCAGAGTATACTGTCATAGGACAGCCATACGCTCATATACAGATGGCGGTAGTATAAAGTACCAAGGTATAAAAGGGCAGTGCAATGGCGGATCTGTCATTTGTACTCAGATGATTCATGTGAAATGGTTTCCGATGTGATAATGGCCGCAAGATGGGAATTAACAAATCTGAACGAGGAATGGGAGTTGGAGCTAAACGCCAGAGACAGTTCATTTTGGAAAGTGTTAGGCAATTCGTAATTCAGCGATCCACAGTGTCAAGAGTGTGCCATGAATACCAAATTTCAGGCTTTAATTCTCGCGACGGACAACGCAGTGGCCAAGGGCCTTCGCTTAAAGATCGAGAGCAGCGGCATTTGCGTAGAGTTGCCAGTGCTAACAGACAAGAAACACTGCTTGAAATAACCGCAGAAGTCAACGTGGGACGTACGACGAACGTATACGTTAGGACAGTGCGGTGAAATATGTCGTTAATGGGTTATGGCAGCTGTGTGACTTTGTTAACAGCACAACATGGCCTGCAGCTCCTCTCCTGGGCTGCTGACCATATCTGTTGGAGCCTGGATAACTGGAAAACCGTGGCCTGGTCAGATGAGTCCCGATTTCACTTGCTAAGAGCTGATGGTTGGGATCGAGTGTGACGCACACCGTACGAAACCATGGACCCAAGTTGTCAACAAGGCACTGTGCAAGCTGATGGTGGCTCCATAATGGTGTGGGTTGTATTTACATGGAATGAACTGGGTGTTCTGATCGAACTGAACCGACAATTGATAGAAAGAGTTATGTTTGGCTACTTGGAGATAATTTTCAGCCTTTCATGGACTTGATGATGGAATTTTTATGGATCACAATGCGCCATGCCACCGGGCCGCACTTGTTCGCAATTAGTTTGAAGAATATTCTGCACAATTCGAGCGAATGATCTGACCATCCAGATAGGCCGACATTAATTCCATCGAACATTTGTGGGACATAATCGAGAGCTCCCTTCATGCACAAAATTCTGCACCAGAAACACTTTCGCCATTATGGACAGCTATAGAGGCAGCATGACTCAATACTTCTGTAGAGGACTTTCAACGACTTGTTGAGTCAATGCCACGTCGAGCTACTGCATTACGCCGGGCAAAAGAAGGGCCACACGATATTAGGAGGTATCCCATTATTTTTTTCACCTCAGCGTATAGCGACGCAGAGAGGCTCTGTCTCCGGCTGATACTGATCTTCGGCTTGACATGGCTACTTGTCCTGTTCCAGAGGTTGCCCCTCAGCCTGCAAGATCCGGGCGGTCGCATTGGGTGGCCTTACTGGTAGTTGGGAGCTCCAACATCAGGGGCGTAATGGGGCCCGTTAGGGATATGGCTGCAAGGGAAGGGAAGAAAACCAATGTGCTCTCCGTGTACATACCAGGGATATCCATTCCAGATGTGGAAAGGGTCCCTGCGGATGCCATGAAGGGTACAGGGTGCACCCATCTGCAGGTGGTCGCTCATGTCAGCACCAATGATGTGTGTCGCTATGGATCGGATCAAATCCTCTTTGGCTTCCGGCGGCTATCTGATTTGGTGAAGACTGCCAGTCTCGCTAGCGGGATGAAAGCAGAGCTCACATTCTGCATCATCGTCGACAGGACTGACTGCGGACCTTTGGTACAGAGCCGAGTGGAGGGTCTGAATCAGAGGCTGAGACGGTTCTGCGACCGTGTGGGCTGCAGATTCCTCGACTTGCGCCATAGGGTGGTGGGGTTTCGGGTTCCGCTGGATAGGTTAGGAGGCCACACCACACAGCAGGCGGCTAGACGGGTAGCAGGGGTTGTGTGGCGTGGACTGGGCGGTTTTTTAGGTTAGATGGCCTCGGGAAACTACAGAAAGGGCAACAGCCTCAAAGTGTGCAGGTCAATGTCAGGACATGCAGGGACAAAGCAGCAATCGGTATTGTAATTGTAAACTGTCGAAGCTGCGTAGGTAAAGTACCGGAACTTCAAGCGCTGATAGAAAGCACCGAAGCTGAAATCGTTATAGGTATGGAAAGCTGGCTGAAGCCAGAGATAAATTCTGCCGAAATTTTTATAAAGGCACAGACGGTGTTTAGGAAGGATTGATTACATGCAACCGGTGGTGGCGTGTTTGTCGCTGTTAGTAGTGCTTTATCCTGTAGTGAAATAGAAGTGGATAGTTCCTGTGAATTATTATGGGTGGAGGTTATACTCAACAACCGAGCTAGGTTAATAATTGGCTCCTTTTACCGACCTCCCGACTCAGCAGCATTAGTGGCAGAACATCTGAGAGAAAATCTGGAATATATTTCACATAAATTTCCTCAGCATGTTATAGTCTTAGGTGGAGATTTCAATTTACCAGATATAGAGTGGGACATTTAGATGTTTAGGACTGGTGGTAGGTACAGAGCATCGAGTGACATTATACTGAGTGCACTATCCGAAAATTACCTCGAGCAATTTAACAGGGAACCGACTCATGGAGATAATATCTTCGACCTACTGATAACAAACAGACCCGAACTTTTCAACTCTGTAAGCGCAGAACGGGAAATCAGTGAGCATAAGGCCGTTGCAGCATCCCTGAATATGGAAGTAAATAGGAATATAAAAAAGGGAGGAAGGTTTATCTGTTTAGCAAGAGTAATAGGAGGCAGATTTCGGACTACCTAAGAGATCAAAACGAAAATTTCTGTTCCGACACTGACAATGTTGAGTGTTTATGGAGAAAGTTCAAGGCAATCGTAAAATGCGTTTTAGAAAGGTACGTGCCGAGAAAAACTGTGAGGGACGGGAAAAACCCACCGTGGTCCAACAACAAAGTTAGGAAACTACTGCGAAAGCAAAGAGAGCTTCACTGCAAATTGAAACGCAGCCAAAACCTCTCAGACAAACAGAAGCTAAACAATGTCAAAGTTAGCGTACGGAGGGCTATGCGTGAAGCGTTCAGTGAATTCGAAAGTAAAATTCTATGTACCGATTTGACAGAAAATCCTAGGAAGATCTGGTCTTACGTTAAATCAGTAAGTGGATCGAAACAGCATATCCAGACACTCTGGGATGATAATGGCATTGAAACAGAGGATGACAAACGTAAAGCTGAAATACTAAACACCTTTTCCAAAGCTGTTTCACAGAGGAAGACCGCACTGCAGTTCCTTCTCTAAATCCTCGCACGAACGAAAAAATGGCTGACATCGAAATAAGTGCCCAAGGAATAGAAAAGCAACTGAAATCACTCAACAGAGGAAAGTCCACTGAACCTGACGGGATACCACTTCGATTCTACACAGAGTACGCGAAAGAACTTGCCCCGCTTCTAACAGCCGTGCACTGCAAGTCTCTAGAGGAACGGAAGGTTTCAAATGATTGGAAAAGAGAACATGTAGTTCCAGTTTTCAAGAAGGGTCGTCGAGCAGGTGCGCAAAACTATAGGCCTATATCTCTGACATCGATCTGTTGTAGAATTTTAGAACATTTTTTTTGCTCGCGTATCATGTCATTTCTGGAAGCCCAGAATCTGTTCTGTAGGAATCAACACGGATTCCGGAAACAGCGATCGTGTGAGACCCAATTCGCTTTATTTGTTCATGAGACCCAGAAAATATTAGATACAGGCTCCCAGGTAGATGCCATGTCGCTTGACTTCCGGAAGGCGTTCGGTACGGTTCCGCACTGTCGCCTGATAAACAAAGTAAGAGCCTACGAAATATCAGACCAGCTGTGTGGCTGGATTGAAGAGTTTTTAGCAAACAGAACGCAGCATGTTGTTCTCAATGGGGAGACGTCTACAGACGTTAAAGTAATCTCTGGCGTGCCCCAGGGGAGTGTTATAGGACCCTTGCATTTCACAATATATATAAATGATCTAGAAGACAGTGTCGGAAGTTCCATGCGGCCTCTCGCGGATGATGCAGTAGTATACAGAGAAGTTGCAGCGTTAGAAAATTGCAACGAAATGCAGGAAGATCTGCAAAACATGGTTCAAATGGCTCTGAGCACTATGGGATTTAACATCTGAGGTCATCAGTCCCCTAGAACTTAGAACTACTTAAACCTAAGTAACCTAAGAACATCACATACATCCATGACCAAGGCAGGAATCGAACCTGCGACCGTAGCAGTCGCGCGGTTCCAGCCTGAAGATCTGCAGCGGATAGGCACTTGGTGCAGGGAGTAGCAACTGACCCTTAACATAGACAAATGTAATGTATTGCGAATGCATAGAAAGAATGATCCTTTATTGTATGATTATATGATAGCGGAACAAACACTGGCAGCAGTTACTTCTGTAAAATATCCGGGAGTATGCGTACAGAACGATTTGAAGTGGAATGATCATATAAAATTAATTGTTGGTAAGGCGGGTGCCAGGTTGAGATTCATTGGGAGAGTCCTTAGAAAATGTTGTCCATCAACAAAGGAGGTGGCTTACAAAACACTCGTTCGACCTATACTTGAGTATTGCTCATCAGTGTGGGATCCGTACCAGATCGGGTTGACAGAGGAGATAGAGAAGATCCAAAGAAGAGCGGCGCGTTTCGTCACAGGGTTATTTGGTAAGCGTGACAGCATTACGGAGATGTTTAGCAACCTCAAGTGGTAGACTCTGCAAGAGAGGCGCTCTGTATCGCGGTGTAGCTTGCTGTCCAGGTTTCGAGAGGGTACGTTTCTGGATGAGGTATCGAATATATTGCCTACCCCTACTTATACCTCCCGAGGCAATCACGAATGTAAAGTTAGAGAGATTAGAGCGCGCACGGAGGCTTTCCGTCGTTCTTCTCGCGAACCATACTCGACTGGAACAGGAAAGGGAGGTATTGACAGTGGCACGTAAAGTGCCCTCCACCGCTTGCGGTGTATAAATGTAGATGTAGATGTAGAGCTATATCATGAGGATGAATGAAGAAAGATTAGACGGTATGGTCATTGAGATGGAGCGCAAGCTCGGATGGAGTACGAATTGGGAAGGAAATCGACCGTGTTCTTATGAAAACTGTTGTGTCTAGCTCATACAGCATAGACACAATGAGGTAGCTAGGTGCACGCTAAACTAACGCAGACGGGCTTGAAGTTCTGGAACATGAGACTTATTAATGAATAAGAAGAAAAATACGTAGATGCGTTTAATACTTATCTTTATTCTCTTGTTGGAATACATCTCTCTTGAATATTAGTACGCTATTAGCACTGATACAATTGGCGCCTTGCTAGGTAGTAGCTATGGACTAAGCTGAAGGCTATTCTATCTGTCTCTCGGCAAATGAGAGGAAGACTTGGTAGGTCTAGTCGCAAGCTATGTCGTCCGTACAACTGGGGCGAGGTCATGTCCGTGTCTTGTGACCTGCCATGTGGTGGCGCTAGGTTTGCGATTACACAGTGGCGACACGCGGGTCCGACATGTACTACAGGACCGCGGCCGATTTAAGTTACCACCTAGCAAGTGTGGTGTCTGGCGGTGACACCACAAAAACAACCATCGTGACATTTACCTTAAGCGATTTGAAAACTTAAATCTGGATGGCGGGACGGGGATTTGAACCATAGTCCTCTGGAATACAGGTCCATTGTGTTACCGCGGTGTCTCATAGAGCTATAATACCATTAAGGACGGATCGAAATCTCGAATGGAGAACACAGGAAAAAATCGGTCGTATGCTTATCGAAGGTACGAGGTCAGAATTCACCTGAAGAGATGCAAGGAAATCACGGAAAAAACAATTCGGGATAGACGGATAGGACTTGATCTTCGCTCCTCGCAAATAACAAATTCCGTGAATAGATTTTTATTAGTGTATTTGCATGCCAGAATGTCGGTATGATACTTTTCCTGGTTTGTATGCAGAGTCGTAAAAATTTCTTAGCCACAAGTGTAAAAATTTGTTAACTTACTCCCAACTGAGAAGCTGTCATAATGTTCTTTCTACGCATAATGGTTAGAGTATCATTATTTCTGAATTATCATAAACTGAATATCACAACGATTATAGCTGATACATTTTGAAAAAACTATGTCATGGACAGGAAATCGATCCCGCATTTTTGCTAAAGCTCAGAAGTGCAGGAGGAACTGTCCGTGGATGCAAGCCTTAATAGTTGATGGGATACATATGTCCCACTATAGTAATATGCAGTTCTGAGCGTAGGGACGTCTGTATCTCATATCTGCCTAGTGCTAGCCGTAGCGGGATGTCTTCGTAACTTGGAGAAAAATACTACGGACCATGGAGGGGATACACAGAAGATTGTCAGCGATCGAATGAGGTGGAGTGTGTTTATAGGTGGCACTGTGCTTTTGTTTCGCGAAAATCAGGTCGAATCACCATTTTTTCCATTCCAAGAATGTATGAAGTAACTAAATGTGCTCTTTTATACGTCATAGATATCGTTTTGAAACATTACTACACACCTCAGTAATTCTGGTGGTTTGTGCATAATTTGTACACAGTGGGACATATATGCCCCACAAAACTTCATATAATGTAGAAAACATTGATGTGAGGTATTTCAAAGCAAATGTTATGTTGAAAAATTGTGTTTGATATTTCATGTTTTTCATTGTCAGGTGAATAAATGTGTTTTGGTACTGATTTGTTGTACTTTGCTCCACAATTTCATACCTGATAAGAACATTCGAACATTAAAAATTTAACTTTGATAATTCAAGGTTCACATGAAAACATGGCTCTAGTTATGTTCGTAGGACTCATGTGTACCACTTCACCGGTTTTAAAAATCGGTCAGCTTAATTTATGGTAGTGAAAGTGTATTATTTATCACAAACGAAGAAAGTTTTTCAACTTTCATTTTTCAAATATACGCATAATATATTTAAACATGAATGGGTTAAGTCACTCCATAAGGTGTCGTCTCATGGTCACACCGGTAGGAGGACTGGTGACGAAATGTGAGGGATCAAGTTCGAGTCCATTTTCAGCATATGGTTTTAATTGTCTTGACGCCGAAGTAAAGTGTTAACTCCGCTCAGAAATGAAATCGTATTGAAGTTTATAGGTGTCCAAGAAAAAGTTTCATTTAAAATATGGAAATGAAGACAAGCGTAAACGAAGTTAATGACAAAATACGTAACGAAAATGTGTAACTCAGACACGATACACTCCTGTTCGTGCGAAATAGACGCGGATCACGACTGCATAATTAACTGAAAAGAAAACCGAAGTTTGAAAGTTTCTTACGAATAGTGAAAAAAAAAAAGAACTCCATCCAAGGGATAATACACTGTATCAAAAGAAAATATCTTTATTGTCCTAAAAAGAGGTTAGAAGGTATTGGGATATATCAGAGAACGATTTACCTTCGTTAGATCATTTAGAAAAGGACAGCACAAGTTTAAACGTGCGACGGTCCCTTATAACCGATCATAGTAATCGAAGTTGTGAGAATACTGATTATGAAAAGCTATACCCATTAAAATAACAAAATCAACTAAAGCGGAAAATGAAGAGCAATTTAATTTTGTCAAAAGACACGGATTAACGAGATTTACAGCTCGCTTAAGCAAATGAGAACAGATACAGGCCTCCGTTAATAATGACACCTTATGTCAGTTTCTTTATAATGGACAGTAAACTGCTTCATAATGGACAATAAACCTAGTAATTCGGTCAGTTAAATTTTACTTTATATATACGAAAGAAATAATTACGCTAATCAGATTTAAGAGAGCGGCATACCTCCTAAACGTCTCTGAATAATTTTAACGGATGATTTTACAGACCTTATAGTAGTTAACTGGTCTTGTTAAGATTACGAGCGTAATTTTTCTGGTAGCTGGGAGACCTCTGCAATAAATCAGCGACTGAAGCTCCTCATTAACGTAATCCTGCGATATCGGAAGATTCGTAGCCCGTCAAAACTACAAAACCGCAATTACCACTCATTCATCATGCTTATTGAAATCAACGAATTGTAATAAAGTCAGTGCTTTCTCTAACACTTGCAGTCGAAGGGAATGTGACATGCAATGTGGATTCACGTAATCATATTTGGATAAAGTGCACAGGTGTCACAGAAAACAGATTTTATCTTTAAAAAAAATTGTATGTAAGGAAATGCCTGTGGTGTCTTTTATTTTACATGTTTTTTCGTCCTAAAAATAAAGGCACGTTTTCATATATGGCAGCGAGTGTTAATGAATGGAGTTGCTGCAGCTGCGACGAAATTGGGGTCCACGCCAATTTGCATACACCAGTGTATTCTAATTCTGCCGCTTCACAGACCGACTTGTTCATTAACTCACAGCAACCTCTAAAAACCGCTCTTACGTTTCATCACAATGTACACAAAACTAGATTATTGTTTTAACGTTGTTTTATGTATCTTGGAATTTGTGTACGACACCACAACGTTACATCACCTGCATAGTTTCGAATTTCAGAGGCGGTGTTTTGTTCACGCCTCGTGGCACACCGTTCAAGACCCACGTAACACTTCCTGAATTCATTCAAGTCACAGCAACAGCATTTTCATCACTGTAATTTCAGACCTTATAAATGTAAAATGAGCTGTAGAAATGTGTCTCAGTTCAGTTTTATTTCGACTCACATAAGTAAGGTTACCATTTTAATATCCGATCAACTAAAAGGTCGTATGAGACAGAATACAAGTTAGGATTGCGCAAATACAGTGTACGTTTCAGAGGAACAATCTTAGCAGTTCTAAAACTGTCTTTACAGTAGTTTCCATCCTGTTGTAATAGTAATTTCCATCCTGCCTTTACAGCAGTACTAGCTGCCTGAAACATTGAATGCTGGGACAGATTTTGTTTGGAGACTCAAGGTATGGGATACGTATAGTGAAGTATGCAGAGTAGGCGTCAGGAAGGGTGAGGCGAGGAAACGATAACATTTCTGGAATTTTGATTGTATGTTTGTACTGTTGTCTCAAGAGGCTTTCTGAGGTTCGGCTTAAGCGAAATATGGAGTACGAAGTCACTTTTCTGGTTTCCCCTACAGTTTGCGAATGTAGAAGGGAAAACTGGAATGCCTTTACTTTTTAAGTACGTTAACCTCCACGACGAGTGATCATCGGAGTCAAGGGTACCGTAAGAAGTGCTCCAGGAGAGCCTTATAGGACCTCTTTTGCTCTCTATAAACATAAATGACTTGACGGAAAGGGTGAGCAGGAATTTACGGCTGTTTGCTGATGATGCTGTGGTGTACGCGAAGGTGTCGCCGTTGAGTGACTGTAGGAGGATACAAGATTACTTAGACAGAATTTCTAGTTGGTGTGATGAATGGCAGCTTGCTTTAAATGAAGAAAAATGTAAGTTAATGCAGATGAGTAGGAAAAACAATCCTGTAATGCTTGAATTTAGTAGGACTATTGAAAGTGTGACATGTGCTTGATACAGTTACATCGATTAAATATCTAGGCGTAACGTTGCAAAGCGATATGAAATGGAATGAGCACGTCAGGTTGGTTGTAGGGAGAAGAATGTTCGACCTCGTTTTATTGGGAAAATTTTGCGAAAATGTGGCTCATCTATAAAGGGGATGGCTTATAGAACGCTAGTGGGACTCATCCTTGAAAACTGCTCGCGTGTCTGGGGTCCCCGTCAGGTCGGAGTAAAGGAAGACACCGAAGGAGTTCGGAGGCGTGCTGCTAGATTTGTTACCGGTAGGTTCGATCAGCACGCAAGTATTACGGAGACATTTCGTGAACACAAATATGAGTCTCTGGAGGGAAGGCGACGCTCTTTTCTCTATGAAATATAACTGACATTTAGAGAACCATTATTAGAGGCCGATTCCAGAACGATTTTTCTACCGCCAACGTACATTTTGCGGAAGTACCGCGAAGATACGATAATTTGTCGTGTGCCGTGTATCTGTGTATAACGCTGATAAACGACATTTTTTATTTGCATATACAGACAAGGCTGGTTGCTTTTTACATTTTTCAGTTTACCGGACCCATATCGAACACGGGCACACCATCGGCGGTCCTATAGAAGATAAAAATACTGCATGTTATTGGTTATAGCATGTATTATGCATTATTCTTACCTATCTTCTGTAGTACCGCTGATGATGAGTATGTGCTCGATACTGGTTGTTTGGGGAAGGAGACCAGACAGCGAGGTCATCGGTCTCATCGGAATAGGGAAGGACGGGGAAGGAAGTCGGCCGTGCCCTTTGAAAGGAACCATCCCGGCATTTGCCTGGAGCGATTTAGGGAAATCACGGAAAACCTAAATCAGGATGGCCGGACGCGGTATTGAACCGTCGTCCTCCCGAATGCGAGTTCAGTGTCTAACCACTGCGCCACCTCGTTCGGTATACCGGTTCGATAAATTAAGGAAGATATGTGGGAAGCAGTCTTGTCTTTATATGCAAATAAATAATGTCGTTTATCAACTATATGAAGGTTGCAAGATACCTTGAACACAAAACATATGTATAGCGTGTATTTGAGTTACAGGTAGTCCGAGGCTGATAGTAATATTCAGATGTAGTCAAAGACTGTGTTACTTTATAGCGTAAGCCCTTTTACGGTGTGTCTCTTTGAACCAGAGGAGGCAGGTAGAGAAACGGGTTGCCTAGGTTTCTTGTTAACATGCCAATGAATTTTAAAAATAAATCTGTTGCACGCAAGTAAGTATTGATTCTCGTGAACTGAAATGTGATGACTAGAGTTTTCCCTCTTAAGATCCATGAACGATTAGAACAGCCGGCCAATTAAGTGGGCATAGCAAGTTATGTGTAATACTCAGCTCAGTGCAGTGATCAAATTAGTAATGTTCTAACTCTCGCAACTCTTCATATGGCGTCTAGATAAAAACTTATGTTTCCCTAAATATGTGAATTTTTAGAAGTGTGACATGTTCTTGTTGAGTAAATCGTGTACTCGACACTCACCACTATTCTGAGACTCCAATAGCGATGTACTTACAGAATGACGTTCCAAAATTTGTTCAAAAGATGATCGTAGCTGTTTTCTGTCACACTCTTTCCTTAAAACTCAGTCTCTAATGAACTCGATGTACGTTAAATATAAGATCAACCGACAAAAAATCTGCCAGAGAAATCGTTATAAACATCATTTAATACCGAGTGATCCCGCCCTGGACTTAATCACCTGGATTCGGCTAGACAGTGAGTCCATAAGGTTGTGCAGGTACGTCGAATCCAGGTTACGCCTCTCTCTGAGTATCTGACTCCACCACGTGGCAGGTATACTGATGTCGGCTGTTTGCCATCTGTTCCAACATTTTCCACAGCTTTTGTGTGGGGTTTCAAGTCAGGTGATTTTTCAGGCCAGTCCAAATGTAACAGGTTGGAGGAATGTTCAGGAAACAGTCACATATTCTTCCAGCCCAATGAAATTTGCTGTTGCTGTCTTTACGTGGCTGCGTGAGAACTGTCCTCTTGCGATGTGACCGATTCCATATGTTCACTTCACGCAATTCCAGTCGCAACGCTCTCTCGCTAACGGATGGGGATGGACCTTCATTCACTGCCTGAAGCAACTCCTGTCGGCTTTGGAAACAAGTTTGATTCACAAGCCGTGAAACGCGTCCCCGTTCCCTCTCAAGCCAGGATTTTTTCCCGACTGCAATTCTGACGTCGTATGTAGAACTCCTTGTAGACATCTTGAACTGTCCGTCACGAAACACCAACAAGTTCAGCAACTTCTCACACCGCATGGCCATGGGTACGGCCAAACACAATTGTCCCATTTTGCCACTCTGGCACGTCCTTACATTTACTCATGTTTACGTAGAAAGTCCGTTTGAAACATGAATGTCTCAGTTCAAAAATGGTTCAAATGGCTCTGAGCACTATGGGATTTAACACCTGAGGTCAGCAGTCCCCTAGAACTTAGAACAACTTAAACCTAACTAACCTAAGGATATCACACACATCCATGCCCGAGGCAGGATTCGAACCTGCGACCGTAGCGATCGCGTGGTTCCAGACTGTAGCGCATAGAACCTCTCGGCCACTCCGGCCGGCCGAATGTCTCAGTGATCACTACCGCTTTATGCCCACGCACAGGCAGCGAGCGCTCGACTGAGCGCGTGAGTCGATCGCTACGCCATTTTTAAGGGCGTAACGATTATTCCATGCGTGCTCACTGGAGTGTCTAACATTTTGTCCGATTAGCTTATTAACCTCACACGAACAATATATCTCACCTCCCATCTGATATCTGAGATATTTTTTGGTATTCACAACTACTATTTCTGAAACTTTGCGACTCCCTGAGAGGAACGCAGCTTTTACCCAATGATCGACGCTACAATTTTCTCGCAAATGTTGCTATTGTTTAGTTAACTGTTCAAAAAATGTTTTATGCCTCCTTGGTAAATTCCATAGTTTGTGTGTGCCTCTTTTCTTATTTTATTTTTAACGGAAACCTTTGTCAGTACCCTTTTGGCCAGCCGGAGTGGCCGAGCGGTTCTAGGCGCTACAGTCTGGAACCGCGCGACCGAATCCTGCCTCGGGCATGGATGTGTGTGATGTCCTTAGGTTAGTTAGGTTTAGGTAGTTCTAAGTTCTAGGGGACTGATGACCTCAGAAGTTAAGTCCCATAGTGCTCAGAGCCATTTGAAGTACCCTTTTGACCAAAGAAAATCATTACTTCCAACCACCTGCTTAATGGGGATGAGAGTAAAGCTGCATTCTCAGTCTAGCTGAGCAGTCTATCATGCCTCGTAGGTTTCTCAAGGAGAATGGAACAGAACTACGCGCTGCCGTTGGACACAGCTGGAGCGATGTGTCAAACCCATACAATAAGTAAGCGTCGCCATACTTTTAACTTGGCCTACAGACGTCCACTAAGAACAGTAATACAGACTTCTCATCTGCACGGCGTGTGAAGAAGGAAGGAAAGTGGATCAATGACGTCCTGTTCTTTTTAACAATGAGTGCAGGATTTGTCTACACACATCTTCCGCCTACAGTTTCGCACTGTCAGCACGATGGCGCGTTAATCATGTTATGTTTTCTGTGTCGGTATCGTGTAGGGAGGTCACACATCTCCCTCTGCTATCGAGAGGAATTTGGGGCTATGCAGTATCGGGTAGGATCCTCTAATATATTTTGTAAACCTACAGTGAACTTTTCGGCGATGAATTCGTCTTTAAGATGATAATGTACGAGAATACCACGCCCACCTGCAGGAGGCAAGAATCTACCGACTGGAATTGCCTTCGGCATGTGCTGACGAGAACCAGATAGATCGTGCTTGGGGACCAGTTCAACCTCGAGATGCGTTGTCGCAGGAAGCGTGCTCAAACACTGGTTGACTTCAAGAGGTCCGTAGTTGAAGAGTGAGCAGACCTTGCGGACTGCATCCTGAGAAGGAGCCGGCATGCTACCACGCATGGGACGGAGCAACACGTTGTTAAATGTTAACCAGCATCGGATTTTGATTTCACATATGACATATATTTGCCTTTTTGAATAAATACTTTTATTTCGTTTAGTTTTAGATTTTGTTTTACAGTAATGTTGTGTTGGTAGTTTCACAAAGTTTATCCGTTCATCCTTTGCTCCCCATCGAGCAAAGCACACTCAATTGCAGATATGTTAGTGTCGAAAAATGCTTTTTCAACAGTTTATGCAGCACTAGCTGACTGCACTCCTCTAACAAGTGAACCGAGTGCACAGTAATTTGGCGGCAATGTTTGATATATTGGGCTCTATGGACTTCACTGATGATGAAACAGTAAATACAATTAACTGCAAATCAAATGAGTGGTCCGAGGCTAGTGCGAACAGGTCGTATGAAAATACTCTGCTGGAAATGCGAAGTTTTAAAGCATGAACACGTCAGCCGAACGAACCAAACTCATACTCCACTATTTATTTGCTTATGAGACATTGACTAAAATCTCCAGCGGATGCGAGCTTATTTTCAATATTTTCAGACCAGAAAAAAGTCATTCCTACAGATGAAGAATGGTGTGAGTACACGATGACTGCTGGGCGTGCCTAACGTAACAGGCAGTTTTCAAGTCGCAACACAGCGTGCCCAGAGAATATGCACCTCTGCTTATCCCCATCTATCCGACTTTGAGACTGGACGAAACATTAGCATGAGGGACATGGGAGCAGCACATCAACTGATCGTGCAATTGGATGTAGAGCATTGCAGATCGAGTAGTTACGAGATGGTTTTCCTGCTCATATAGGCAGCCTTTCACACGGCCTATGTCAGAAGCCAGCCTGTATTTCAGGACAGAGGAAATTCATTTCGGTAAGGGTTGCTGATAGGGTATGCTTTCCGTTTGATGCATGGAGACAACCAGTAAGTGTGTGGGAACAGAATCACCTGCTGTCCATAGAGTCACGGCCAGAGCATAAGAAGGAGATTCTCGCTGTCCCTAGACTTGGTTTTTGGACTGGAACTACGCGTTTCTCCCCCCTCCTGCTGCTATCGTATATTCTCGGCTCTAGTGCACCTCAACCGAACCACAATGGCTGCCCCAATAGTTCGTGGCGATAGTCCGCTGTCCAGGGTGCGCACTGTGTAACATGTTTATCTCTCAGATCTCCTGTTCCTTATCAAAATCCCGAACCCTGGTCCTTCCCAGTACAATGTACTAGCATAGAAATGGTGTCAGAATTGGCGTAGCCCACCTGTCGCTTCAAGAGGAAGCCACTATTTTGTCATGGCAAATCGCCACGAATTAACACGTCGCCACTAGATGAGGTGAGCCAGCGAAGTCATGCCAAGTCATACATTGTTGCAGCTGTGGGAGCCCGGCCTTATGATGCTGCTGCCTGGCACCCGCTGTGTCAGCGCACACCGCTTCTAGCATGGAGTAAGTCTGTCGTACCATGCCACATCAAAGTCATCTGCCATACAGGCTCACGTGGATTGGGCGTTACGCCGTGAGTTCGCGGTACTACGGAGGGGAGCTGAGCGCTCTTCATATGCATTCAGCACGAGAGCCAGTGCCTGCGCCACATATGGATGACGCGGCGCGCCACCACCCAGTGGCGCCGCCCAGCTATCACTCCGTAGTCGGGCCTGTAGAGCAAGCTGTCTACCTACCAGGTGTGGCTCGGCCGGCACCATATGTCAGGCTTCCTGCCCATCTGCCTGCCTGCTCAGCTGCAAGCGAGCAGTGTACCGTCCTTGCCGGGCCATACGTGTCAATTCGCCAAAACCTGCAGCTGTGGCCTACCTGCGGATGCCCTGCCTGACAGTTCAAAATTCAACACTGGGGCCATCACCGCCATTGCAGCCAGCCATCGATGTCGGGTGTATGCCACCTCCAGATGGATCCCACATGCCAGCAACCAGCTGCCGCATGGGTCGTTCCTGTTGCTGCCTTCAGCGTTGTATCGTGTTGCGACTCGGTTAAGTACAAAAAAATAGTTCAAATGGCTCTGAGCACTATGGGACTTAACTTCTGAGGTCATCAGTCCCCTAGAACTTAGAACTACTTAAACCTAACTAACCTAAGGACATCACACACATCCATGCCCGAGACAGGATATGAACCTACGACCGTAGCTGTCGCGCGGTTCCAGACTGTAGCGCCTAGAACCGCTCGGCCACCCCGGCCGGCGGTTAGGTATATTTGAACTTTTTCACTGTTCACTTTATAAGCAAAAAATATCCTTAACACGCTCCCAGCTAGAGTGTGGGACAGAAGCTGGTAGTGAGAATCTTATTACGGCGTTGTGAGGGCATCTAGTGATTGTTATGTCAACAAATCAGGATTAGAGGAAAGATAACGAACAAAACACGAACTGACATCCGTTCTCAAAGTTGATTTAAGTATGAAAACAACCTCTGATGGGGCTAATAATTACACGTCGGTCCTCCTCCCCCCCCCCCCCCCCCTAACTGTGTCACAAACTAATCTGATAATCAGTTCAATGGAGTAAATTTCATTCTCTCTTTCTTGGGGAAACCGTCAGAAATTTTGATACGTTTTTACATTTTGGTGATGTTGGCTGAGTGTGTTACTGGCAAGACGACTTTCAGTAAAATATTGCATGGTTGAAACAATCAGTAGTTGCTCTTACATAAAATAAAAATAAATCAAGATCTGATTTGCAAATGGTTCAAATGGCTCTGAGCACTATGGGACTTAACATCTGTGGTCATCAGTCCCATAGAACTTAGAACTACTTAAACCTAATTAACCTAAGGACATCACACACATCCATGCCCGAGGCAGGATTCGAACCTGCGACCGTAGCAGTCGCGCGGTTCCGGACTGAGCGCCTAGAACCGCTAGACCACCGATCTGATTTGCACCTAATGCATGTGTTAACGTATTTTTTTATGTTTTTCAAACCAAATAAAAGAAGCATTCTTCGTTACACGTGTTTTATTTGTGTTTACTCTAACAAATTTGTATTTATGTTCAGAAAACGTATAAAAGATCGTTCATAAAAAAGATTATCAAGATCAGACGAGATTACCAAACACTAAATCAGGAGCCCAGCCTGGTCTTGAAAGAAAACATGGTGTTGGAACAGAACTCCATTAAAATGGGGACGGAAGGGTGCACCATGAAGGAATGCGACGGAAATTGGTAGACGTGATGTTCATGTAAAGGCAAACAAGTGATTAGAATTTCAGAAGAACTGTATGATTTATTAAAGAGAATGACCTTCACCAATTAAGCAAGCGAATAACGGGTTGGTCCAGCTCTGGTCGTTATGCAAGCAGTTATTCGGCTTGGTATTGATTGCTAGAGTTGTTGGATGTCCTCCTGAAGGATATCGTGCCAAATTCTGTCCAGTTGGAACGTTAGATCAGCAAAGTCCCGAGATGTTTGGAGAGCCCTGCAGTAATGCTCAAGACGTTCTGAGCTGGGGAGAAACTAGATGACCTTGTTGGCCAAGGTGCGGTTTGGAAAGCGAGAGTAAACCCAGAATGGCTTGTCATGAGTAGGAACAACATCAGTTGTAGAATATAGTTGGCATACAGCTGTGCTTTAATGGTGCAGCGGATGACAAACAAAGGGTCCTGCTCTGAAAAGAAATAGCATCACAGACGATCAGTCTTGGTTGTCGACGCGTATCGCGGTCGATAGTGAGGTTGGTGTCCCACCGCTGTGCTGGGAGTCTCCAGAAATGTCTTCAATATTCGCCGCGGCTCGGTTAGAAGTGGGACTCATCACTGAAGACAATTCTTCTCCAGTGAATAAGATTCCAGGCCGAAAACACGTCTGGAGTCGCCTCGGACAGTGGTGGTATACCAACCAGACTACCGCCCGCCATATGGCCTGACAACCAGGAGAGATGGTACAGGGTGCCATTTATTTTCGTAGCAGGACCCCTTTGGTTGTCATTCGCGGCACCCTTACAGCACAGCAGTACGTCGACAATATCCGAAACCCTGTTTTGTTGCTCTACATGACAAGTCATCCTCGGCTTACATTTAAGCCAGATAATGCCCGCGCTCACTCGGCGTGAGTTTCTGCAGCTTCTTTTCGCGCTTGCCGAACCCTACCAAGACCAGCAAGATCGCCGAATCTCTCCGTAACTGGGAACTTTTGGAGCATTACGGGCAGGGCCCTCCAACCAGGTCCGGTTTTTGACAGTCTAACGCACCAACTGGACAGAATTTGGCAAGATATTCCTCAGAAGAACATCCGACAACTTTAATAATCAAGGTGAAGCCGAATAACTGCTTGCATAGGGACCAGAGGAGGACCAACACGTCATTGATATACTCAATATGTAACAGTAAAAATCAACTAGAACTGTTATTTGGATTCAGATGGTTCAAATGGCTCTAAGAACGATTGGACTTAACATCTGAGGTCATCAGTCCCCTAGACTTAGAACTAGTTAAACATAACTAACCTAAGGACATCACACACGTCTATGCCCGAGGCAGGATTCGAACCTGCGACAGTAGCAGCCGCGTGGTTCTGGACTGAAGCGCGTAGAACCGCTCGGCTACAGCGGCCGGCTGTGTTATTTCGGTGTTTCAAATTAATTTCAGTAATCAGTTTTCCAACTCGTGTGCAGAAAAATTAGTAGGACACTGAGTGATAACATTTTTATAGACTCAGGCTGAAACAATTTATGTGTAACCAGTTGCAACTGTGGACTATCTGATCAAGATTCACAATTAATGGAAATAAACAGTGTGACATCTTACAACCTCGAGGCAGGGTTATACAAAGCAGTGAGGCTTATCAATGAGCACAGGTTACAATATTTAAAAGGTAACCTAAAGGGGTGGTATGCGATGAGGTATACGCAGAAGAGAGGCTAATTTCAAATTCAATTATTCCATAGCAAATTTGTCTCAATACTAGAATGCTGATTTCCTACAAAATTATCCAAAAGATCCTTTAGTAAACTAGTAAGCCATGTACAACTAAGGGAATTAAAATATCATATAAGAGGATTAGGGAAATTTATGTGAAGGCAAGATTAAATCAAGATCCGACACTCTTGCATACTAAATAAAATACTGTAGTATTTTAAGGAAAGCTGCAGTTGCAGTTGTGGAGTATCTGATCATGATGCACAATTAATGGAAATAAATAGTGTGGCATCTTACAACCTGGAGGGAGGTTCACACAAAGCAATGAGGCTTATCAATGAGAACAGGATAAAATATTTTAAGAGTAAGCTAAAAGGGGCGGTATGCAAAGAGGTACATGCAGAAGCGTTCTGCAGCATTGTTCCCAGAACCGATCGTGGTCCTCTGGATTGGAGACGAGACTAAGGCTTAAACCATGACTCAGACGATTTCTCGACCTTCACTATCGTATAGAGAATTTTAGGACCTCTTTCCCCTTAATAGGTGAAGCGCAACAATGTGCTGGAACTGGCTACTAGCGTGTGGCGTGAACATGGGGTTTCTACGGTAGAGAAATAGCTCCACAGGCCCGATAAGGTTCATTCTGATTTGAGATTGCGAATAATACTCATCTCTCCATCCGAACAGGCCATGAAGGCCCAACGGTTCTGACCGGCAGCCGTGTCATCCTCAGCCTACAGGCGTCACTGGATGCGGATGTGGAGGGGCCTGTGGTCAGCACACCGCTCTCCAGTCCGTATGTTAGTTTACGAGACCGGAGCCGCAACTTCTCTATCAAGTAGCTCCTCAGTTTGCCTCACAAGGGCTGAGTGCAACCCGCTTGCCAACAGCGCTCGGCACGCCGGATGGTCGCCCATCCAAGTACTAGTCCAGTCAGACAGCGCTTAACTTCGGTGATCTGACAGGAACCGGTGTTACCACTGCGGTAAGGCCGTTGGCGCGAATAATACTATCTTCATTAATTAAAAAGACTAGCATTTGTCATGGCAGACAGGAGAAATAAAACGTTAATATAATACTGGTTAACTGCTGTATCATCAATGTGCCAGACATTGTCTCGCTTGTAAACGTTGCAATGCCCAGACAGTGCTACGGACAATACCCTGGCTGAAACCACATGCTAACAGTAACGAAATTATAAATTCCGAATGGAATGTATGTTGAACGCTGGTTATGAAGGGGTTTTTATAGCATATCCTGAATACGTACAATCATCAACTGTATAAGGGAATAACGACAGTGAAAATTTGTGCCGGATTTCGAACTCGAACCCGTGCTATCCGAGCACAACTCACGGCCGGACCCAAACCCCTATATGTCGTCGTCCCTGCGTCACAACCTGTACTCGTACACACATTATATAATTCCCATACGTTTTAACTGAAAGTCGCATGCATGTTGAAGGAACACCGAATCATTCTTCTTAACGACACAGGCACTGCAATGTCGTCGGCGTAGTTATCGAATGCTTTTACAGAACCCTGTCTAAAGAAAGGTAGGACCATTTTTTTGGTTAGCATGAGCGACAAGAAACGGATTTCAGATTACCTGCCGGCCGCGGTGGTCTAGCGGTTCTGGCGCTGCAGTCCGGAACCGCGGGACTGCTACGGTCGCAGGTTCGAATCCTGCCTCGGGCATGGGTGTGTGTGATGTCCTTAGGTTAGTTAGGTTTAAGTAGTTCTAAGTTCTAGGGGACTTATGACCTAAGATGTTGAATCCCATAGTGCTCAGAGCCATTTCAACCATTTTTTCAGATTACCTGAGCGGTCAACATCAGCGTTTCATCTCCAGCACTGACAATGATAAGCATCAATGGACAAATTCCCGAGTATTGTGCAAAACGCTTTACACGGATACACTGAAGAGCGAAAGAAACTGGTACACCTGTCTAATATCCTGTAGGGCCCTCGCGTGCACGTAGAAGTGCCGCAACATGGCGTGTCATGGATTCGACTAATATCTGTAGTAGTGCTGCAGGGACTTGACACCATGAATCCAGCAGGGCTGTCCATACATCCATTAGAGTACGAGGGGGTGGATATTCTTCTGAACAGCACGTTGCATGACATCCCAGATATGTTCAATAATGTTCATGTCTGGGGAGTTTGTTGGCCACCGTAAGTGTTTTAACTCAGAGGAGTGTTCATGGAGCCACTCTGTAGCAATTGTGGACATGTGGGTTATCGCATTGTCCTGCTGAAATTGCCTAAGTCCGTCGGAATACACAATTTACATGAATGGATACAGGTGATCAGACAGGATGCTTAGTATGTGTCACCTGTCAGAGTCGTATGTAGACATATCAGGGGCCCATACCACTCGAACTGCACACGCCCTACACCATAACAGAGCTTCCAACAGCTTGAACAGTCCCCTGCTGACATGCAGGGTCCGTAGATTCATGAGGTTGTCTCCATCCGCTCGATACAATTTGAAACGAGATTCGTCCGATCAGGCAACATGTTTCCAGTCATCAACAGTCCAATGTCGGATTTGACTGGACCAGGGTAGGCGTAAAGCTTTGTGCCGAGCAGTCATCAAGGACACACGAGTGGGCCTTCGGCTCCGAAAGTCCATATCGATGCTGTTTCGTTGAATGGTTCGTACGCTAACACTTGTTGATGGCCCAGCATTGAAATCTGCAGCAATTTGAGGAAGAGTCGCATTTCTGTCACGTTGAACGATTCTCTTCAGTCGTCGTTGATCCCGTTCTTGCAGGATCTTTTTCCAACCGCATCGATGTCGGAGATTTGATTTTTTAGTGGATTCCTGATATTCACGGTACACTCGTGAAATGGTCATACGGGAAAAATCCCCTCTTCATCGCTTCTTCGGAGATGCTGTGTCCCATCGCACTTGCGCCGACTATAACACACGTTCAAACTCACTTAAATCTTGATAAACCGCCATTGTAGCAGCAGTAACCGATCTAACAACTGCGCCAGAAGCTTGTTGCGTTATATAGGCATTGCCGACCGCAGCGCCGCATTGTGCCTGTTTACATATCTCTGTATTTGAATACGCATGCCTATACCAGTTTCTTTCGCGCTTCAGTGTATTTACCGAACGAAGTTGAGAGGAATGGGAAAGACTAGCCGTAGTTCTACTGCCATGGTAGAAAGCTGCTACGAAAGAAAAGACAGCTACTCTGCAAATTTTAACGCAGCCGAAGCCTCACAGCCAAAGAAAAACAGAACTAAGGAAAAACTGTCATAAGGAGAGCCATGGGTTTAGTGTTCAATCAATACGTAAGTAAAATTTTATTTACCAGCTAGATCGGAAATCCTAAGTTCTGATCTTAAGTACTAAACTTCTTTATCCGAAGCTGTTTCACTGCAGTATCTTCCTTAAGTAATCACACGAACGTCTAAGCGACCGATATCGAAATGAGTGACCGTGGGATAGGAAAAAAAAAAACTGAAATTGCTCAAAGGAGGGAAGATTACTATACCTAAAGGGATGTCAGTTTCATACTACATAGAGTATGCGAACGATCGTGATCGTCTTCCAGCAGTAGAGTCTCGTAGGTCGCTGGAGGTGCGATGCGTTCCTAAAGATTGGGAAGAAACCGCAGGTAATTCCCGCTCTGAAGAAGGGTTGTCGAGCAGACGCACAAAACTATAGGCCTATATCTCTGACGTCGATCTGTTGTAGAATTTTGTAACATATGTTATTCTCTCAAATAATGACATTTCAGGAGACCTAAAATCTCCTCTGTATGATCAACACGGGTTCCAACAACAACGATCGTGTTAAACCATGTTTGCTCCGTTCGTCCAAACGTTCATGAAACCGACAGATACCAGAGATCAGGTTGATGACGTGTTCCTTGACTCCTGGAAGGCGTTCGATACAGTTCCGCAATGCCGACAATGAATAAAATACGAGCGTAGGATATATCAGACCGACTGTACGATTCGTTTTCAGCGGTGAGAAATCTTCAGACGTAAGAGTAATTTTGGGTGTACCCCAAGGAGTGTTAAGACCTGCAGACGATCGACACTTTGTGCAGGGTTTGGCGGTTGACCAGGAACATAAAAAAATGAGACGTATTGCACACAAATAGGGAAAAACGCCCACTGTTGTATTATTATACGGTTGTAAGACCATCACTGCAAGCAATCACATCCATAAAATAAGTAGGAGTACGCGTGTGCAGCGATCTAAAGCTGAATGACGACACAAAAGTAATTGCATGTAAGGCAGATGCCAGCCAGATTTATTGGAAGAATTCTCAGGAAATGTAGTTCACCCACAAAGGAGTTAGTTGACGAAGTCCTGGTTCGACCAGTGCGTGAATACTATTTGTCAGTCTAGGGTTTGAGCCGTGTATCGACTCGTGCTACACCTTGTGTTTAGATTGCATTGGTTTTCCTTTTCTTCCCCTGACATGTTTGTTTGATATGTTGTCTGTCATTAAGTGGATGCTCGGTTGTCTTTTCCCTATGCTATCGATATCTGCGTTTTTGCTTCCGGGAAACTGCTATGGAGGAAGTGACATCTTTGGCCGGTTGTAACCTCGTGTGGTGGCGCGGAAGTAGGGGCGTTGCGCGCACAGAGTGTGGTGGACACGGGAGGGCAGTGTGGCTCTCCAGCGCGAAGCAGGCGTGGTCGGTTGTACCGAGTCGCCACGTGATGTATGTCGGTTGTGTGTAACGAGCGGGTAGAGTTGACGGAAGAGCTCCCCGCGTGTTGGTTGTAAACAGAATCGCCCCACGAGTAGTTGCTGTTTATTTCGCCTTGGTGGGACGTTAACAAGCTTCTTGAAATCATCCGTTTCAACACTGGAGTTTAAAAGGAGACACCTAACATGAAGGAGCGGTCACTACCCGTCAACGTTGCAGAGAAGACGTGAACTCCGTTGACAGAGCGTGTTGTCGCGTGACCGTGGCGTGTTGGGTACGCTGGCGACGCGTGCGCGGTCGGATGTGTGGATCCTTGCCATCGGAGGTCGTGTACTGCCTGTTCGAGCATAATTGCAAGTTAAGTTCGTGGAAGGTTTAATCATTAAGTAATAATTTTGTGTAACCAGCGTCTCTTCTGCCTTGTAGCCTCCGGCGACCGGGTTTCCTGTCCCTGGCACCGGTGTGATCTTTCCTCCTCCTCTCGTTACTGTCCTATGGGAGGTCTAGTTTTGACAGTTTAATTGTTTCGCTATTCTGTCGTGGGTTATGAGTAAATTCATGCTTCTTGTTGGTTGATCATGTGGTCGCTCATTCAGGACTTTGTGGTGTAACGTTTCCTTGCACGAGGTTAGCTCTAAATCTGTCAGCAAGTTAAGCCATCTTATAACAAGTTTTCGCTGGCTAAAAGTCGGTGCGGTGACCAGCCTGAGAGTGGCAATTGTGTTTACGGGCGTATTTAAATTGGTCAGTATTCTGTCTAGCCTGAGAATCCCTCAGTGGGTGATTTGTGGCCGCCTTACACGGGTCCGTCATATCTGTTATGTTCTAATGACATTCCGGGACACTTCAGTTTAAAATTTTTTTAAAATTCTTCCAAGTTTGTAAATTCCTTTTATTGCCATTAATCGTGTGTTGGCTGAGACCGGTTAAATTTTTTTAAATGGCGGTGTTGGTAGCTTCACTACCTCACCGTACTTCATTAACAAAGTTCTGTATTTACTTTAGTAGCCTGTTTACTAATGTTCTTTAAATTTTTTAAACTGTTGTATTGCTATAAATTACTTTGATTGGCGTTAGCGGCGTGATTTAAAACGTAGTTTATTGCCGTACTGCTAGCTTCTGTGTTTTTTTAATTTTAAATTGTTGTTTTGCTATAAATTACTTGATTGCCGTTAGCGGCGTGTTTAAAAGGCTGTTTATTGCCGTACTGCTAGTTTCTGTAAGATACGAATAAAACATTTGTGAAAATATCAACTCGACAGTAAACTACTAGAAATCTGGCCCCGTTTCCCAACTTGCGGTGTGGTTTGTAGTAACCGTAACCACTCTGTGTGTCAGGGTCCTTATCAGACAGCATTGCTTGATCAAGTTAAGAAGATTCAACGATGAGCAGCACGTTTCGTAACAGGCTCATTTAGTAAGCGCGATAGCGTCACGGGAGTGGTCAGCCAGTTTCCGTGAAAAACGCTGCAAGACAGGCGTTTTGTAATCAGGTGTTGTGCGAAATACCGAGAGAGATTTGAGCTCACGCCGAGGCTTACCAGCAATCCTTCTCGAGAGCCATTCTCGACTGGAACAGTAAATTGGGAAATTCACATGAATACACGAAGTACTCTCCTCAATACGCTATGAGGTGGCTTGTGGAGAAAAAATGTGGGTGTAGATGAACAGAGTTTCCTAGAAAAGCTGGAATTTTAATACATCTGTTTACATTTTGCAGAATTTTTCAAGAAATTTCCGACATTTTCTTATGTACGTCACTCGACACTCTCTAGACCATGTTGGGTTACAACAGCGGTATATGGACGTTATCCTGTTGGGAAATACTACCTGGGATGGTGTTCAGAATGACATAACAGCTCGAATCATCAGATTGACGTACAATTTAAAGGTGACGTGAAGAAACTCTACACTGACGGAGAAAATCGCAAAACAAAAAAATAATTACTCTAAAGTAATGAAATTTCGGGATTACATTTGTCTGGGTAACATATTTAAGTGATTAACACTGCCAGATTACAGGTTAATGCAAAAGCGAGATAAGCCATTCCAAATGTGAAATGATGGTACATTAGTAGCCGGTGCAACCGCCAGAATGGTCAATGCAAGCATGTACACGTGCGTGCAATGTGTTGTGCAGGTGTCGTATGTGAGTTTGTGGGATGGAGTTCCACGCCCGCTTCACTTGCTCGGTCAGCACAGGACTGTTCATGCTGTTTGTGGATGGCGGTGGAATTGTCGTCCGATGATGTCCCATACGTGCTCGATCTGACAATCCAGAAGGCCGAGGCAACATGTCGACACACTCTAGAGCGTGTTGTGTTACAACAGCAGTATATGGACGAGCGTTATCCTGTTTGGAAATACCCCCTGGGATGATGTTCAGAATGACAGCATAATAGCTCGAATCAGCAGATTGACTTACAATTTTGCCGTCAGGGTGCATGGGATAACCATGAGAGTGTCCTTGCTGTCTCACAAAATCGCAGCCCAAACCATACGTCCAGGTTTAGACCCAGTGTGTCTAGCACACAGACTGGTTGGTTCCAGGCCCTCAACTAGCCTCCTCGTAATCAACATCTGGCCATCAGTGGCGCCGAGGCAGAACGAGCTTTAGTCATAAAACACAACAGACCTCCACCCTTCCCTCCAGTGAGCTCTCTCTTGACACCACCGAAGTCGCAAATGGCAGTGACTACGGGTCAGTGGAATGTACGCTAGGGGGCGTCTGGCTCGAGTCTGTCGTTGAAGTAACTTATATGTCACAATCAGTTGTCACTGGTGCCAACTGCTGCTCTATTTTCTGCAGCAGATGCAATACAATGGGCCACAGCCACGCGCTGAACACGATGGTCTTCGCTCTCGGTAGTGCCACATGGCCGTCTACATCTACATGGATACTCTGCAAATCACATTGAAGTGCCTGTCAGAGGGTTCATAGAACCACCTTCACAATTCTCTATTATTCCAGTCTCGTATAGCGCGTGGAAAGAATGAACACCTATATCTTTCCGTACGAGCTCTGATTTCCCTTATTTTATCGTGGTGATCGTTCTTCCCTGCGTAGGTCGGTGTCAACAAAATATTTTCGCATTCGGAGGAGGAAGTTGGTGATTGGAATTCCGTGAGAAGATTCCGTCGCAACGAAAAACGCCTTTCTTTTAATGATTTCCAGCCCAAATCCTGTATCATTTCTGTGACACTTTCTCCCATATTTCGCGATAATACAAAACTTGCTCCCTATCTTTGAACTTTTTCGATGTACTCCGTCAGTCCTATCTGGTAAGGATCCCACACCGCGCAGCAGTATTCTAAAAGAGGACTGACAAGCGTAGTGTAGGCAGTCTCCGTAGTAGGTCTGTTACATTTTCTAAGTGTCCTGCCAATAAAACGCAGTCTTTGGTTAACCTTCCCCACAACATTTTCTATGTGTTCTTTCCAATTTAAGTTGTTCGTAATTGTAATACCTAGGTATTTAGATGAATTTACGGCTTTTAGATTAGACTGATTTATCGTGTAACCGAAGTTTAACGAGTTCCTTTTAGTACTCATGTGGCTTTCCTCACACTTTTCGTTATTTAGGGTCAACTGCCACTTTTCGCACCATTCATATATTTTTTCTAAATCGTTTTGCAGTTTGTCTTGATCTTCTGATGACTTTATTAGTCGATAAACGACAGCATCATCTGCAAACAACCGAAGACGGCGGCTCAGATTGTCTCCCAAATCGTTTGTATAGATAAGGAACAGCAAAGGGCCTATAATACTACCTTGGGGAACGCCTGAAATCATTTCTGTTTCACTCGATGACTTTCCGTCAATTACTACGAACTGTGACCTCTCGTACAGGAAATCGCAAATCCAGTCACATAACTGAGTCGATATTCCATAAGCACGCAATTTCACTACGAGCCGCTTGTGTGGTACAGCCTTCCGGAAATCCAGGCAAGCGGAATCGATCTGAATTCCCTTGTCAAAAGCACTCAGCACTTCATGTGCATAAAGCTGTGTTTCACAGGAACGATGTTTTCTAAACCGATGTTGACTGTGTGTCACTAGACTGTTTCCTTAGAGACCGGTCGTCCTGCGACCGTACATACTTGTGACCACTCCTGTCAGCAATCGTGTACAGCGGCTAAATTACTGCCAAGCCTTTCTGCAGTATCACAGAAGGGACATCCAGCTTCTCGTAACATTATTATACGACCTCGTTCAAACTCAGTTAGGTGTTGACAACGGTGTCTATGTCGCCTAACATCAATTCATCACGTCCAGTGTCAATGGTAACTAACGCTGAAAAAGCATTACAGCGTGTATTTAAAGCAAATTGCATCTACACCTACATCCATACTTCGCAAGCCAGCTGACGGTGTGTGGCGGAGGGTACCTTGAGTACCTCTATCGGTTCTCCATTCTATTCCAGTCTCATATTGTTCGTGGAAAGGAGGATAGTCGGTATGACTCTGTGTGGGCTCTAATCTCTCTGATTTTATCCTCATGGTCTCTTCGCGAGATATACGTAGGATTACTAAATGATCCTGTAACGAAGCGCACTGCTCTCCGTTGGATCTTCTCTATCTCTTCTATGAACCCTATCTGGTACGGATCCCACACTGGTGAGCAGTATTCAAGCAGTGGGCGAACAAGCGTAATGTAACCTACTTCCTTTGTTTTCGGATTGCATTTCCTTAGGATTCTTCCAATGAATCTCAGTCTGGCATCTGCTTTACTTTATATGATCATTCCATTTTAAACCACTCCTAATGTGTACTCCCAGAGAATTTATGGAATTAACAGCTTCCAGTTGCTGACCTGCTATTTTGTAGCTAAATGATAAGGGATTTATCTTTCTTTGTATTCGCAGCACATTACACTTGTCTACATTGAGATTCAATTGCCATTCCCTGCACCATACGTCAATTCGCTGCAGATCCTCCTGCATTTCAGTACAATTTTCCATTGTTACAACCTCTCAATACACCACAGCATCATCTGCAAAAAACCTCACTGAACTTCCGATGTTATCCACAAGGTCATTTATGTATATTGTGAGTAGCAACGGTCCTACGACACTCCCCTGCGGCACACCTGAAATCACTCTTACTTCGGAAGACTTCTCTCCATTAAGAATGACATGCTGCGTTCTGTTATCTAGGAACTCTTCAATCCAATCACACAATTGGTCTGATAGTCCATATGCTCTTACTTTGTTCATTAAACGACTGTGGGGAACTGTATCGTACGCCTTGCGGAAGTCAATAAACACGGCATCTACCTGTGAACCCGTGTCTATGGCCCTCTGAGTCTCGTGGACGAATAGCGCGAGCTGGGTTTCACACGACCGTCTTTTTCGAATCCCATGCTGATTCCTACAGAGTAGATTTCTAGTCTCCAGAAAAGTCATTATACTCTAACATAATGCATAGTGGCGCTACTAGCGTCATTATTATACAACTGGCGTAAAATTTGAATACGCATCATCTTTCAGATGTAGAAACACGACTACCAACTTTCGTTTATGTCGCATAAATCCTTCTTACTGTTGCGATTTTATTCCCGTCAGTGTAGTTGGAAAAAACCAAATATTCCCGTCTATATGTTGACGTGATAATTATACAGGGTGTTTCCGTGAGAGAGTGCAAAAATGTAACAGGGCACAGAGAATGCTCCACTGAACAGTGTGACGTAGGGTACGTGGGGTCGGAGAAGCCAGTTTAAGGAGATGTGGAAGTAAACTTGTCCCCCACTTTGTCTAGCATTACTGTTTTCCATCTACTTACATCTAACGTGCGTTTAAGTTTACTGGTACTGTGCTGTTTGCCGGCCTCTGTGGCCGAGCGGTTCTAGGCGCTTCAGTCCGGAACCGCGCGACTGCTACGGTCGCAGGTTCGAATCCTGCCTCGGGCATGCCTGTGTGTGATGTCCTTAGGTTAGTTAGGTTTACGTAGTTCGAAGTCTAGGTGACTGATGACCTCAGATGTTAAGGCCCATAGTGCTCAGAGCGATTTGACCCATTTGAACTGTGCTGTTTATCTACATGTACATTCTTTATGTCTTGCAAGGAAACAAGGAGGACGAGGCTGATTACCAGGAAATCATGATGCAGGTTTTGTTTGCTTTACTTGTCCATAAGCTGGCTCTGTTGTGTCGTATTTACATTGTCCTATAACAGAACGTGCTATGAATCAACGACAGACTCATTCATTACTCAGTGCTATTCGAGATGTACAGTACAATTCAATGGAGCAATATCGGTACAGTATTTCCTGGTTGCTGGATTGAAAAAGGAGATCCTATTCCACGTCCTGCAAGGTCACCTGAGCTGAATCCCCTTGATTATTTCCTATAGGGATATCTAAGGTCACTTGTGTATGAGACCCCAGTGGATACGGAGATGGAATTAGTTGCGGAATTGTAGCTGCCTATGATATGGTTCGAAACACACCAGGGAAATTGGTCAGGGTGCTTCAGAATCTTGTTCTCCGATGCCATTCTTGCACTAAGGGTTGATGGCCGTCAGTTTTAGCACATTTTTTAAGATACAGTACGTTCATTGTGTCAATGATGGTATTTGCAGTAAACTAACGTAAATAAAAAAGTACACAGTAATGTGATTTTATTCCTATTACCTCCGCAAGCTGGCTTCTCCGACACCAGGTTGCATACCTCAAATTGTTCAGTGGAACATCCTCTATGGCCTGTTACATTTTTGCGCGCTCTTACGGAATCACCTTGTGTATCAGCAATCAATATTTGCGCTGTCGGCATTTGTCAAAGTTGTAATTCTGTGTTGGTAATCAATAGATATTTGTACTGGTGAACGTCCGACGCTAGATGGTCACCACTCTTTCATAGGTGCAGGTGTACTGACACTTACACTGAAGTGCTTGAGCCATGCTAAGTTTATTTTGACATTCCTCGCAAAGGTTGAACTGTTCAAGGGGCTTTCTTTGGATAAACGCTCACTGGACTAAACAAAAAATCTACTGATTATGGAGTAAGTTACAGAATGTGAAACTGCGAAATTTCATCTCAGTAATATGTTAGGGGAAGACTTCTATAAATATGTGCACAAAGATGCGTATTCAAGGTTCCTTTCAAAGATTGGTTCTAGTGACAAATACAGTAAGTGTGTTACGTTTTTTAAGAAACGGAGTCAGTAATATTTTTCTCTATCAGTTGTGAGTTGGATTGAGTAGGTGAAGGTCATTATTATTGTAAGTTGCACTTCAAGCATTGGGATTTATCTTACTTCATATTGTTTTTATTCTCTGTCGATGGTTAACTGTGCATCTAGCGTAGCTACATAATACGATAACATTTTGTATGCAAAAGCAAAATGTCAGGCACGGTAATCTAAAGTCAGATATTTGTTTACACCTTGTTCTGGGTTTTGAAATTTCTAAATGGCAGCTCTATCAAACGACGAGCGTTGCTAACGATTCTAGTACTGTTGTAACATACCTCCTGCATCCACCTCGGGGGATACATGTAGTGTAAATGAGTCCAAGGCTGACTGCAGTGGCACGTTGTGGCAGGTATAGCGACGTTGGGGTGGACCCGCCGTTGCGACAGCGTCGCAGCCGCTGTCGCTCAGGATGATGGTGCGGGCGCAATTACTACTCCCAGCCGCCACCGCCGAGAGACAACTTTCCCGCGGGACCGTCGCCTAATGCCGCGTAGCCTAATAACCGCCAGCTGCGCACATGCCGCATTGCTCCGTCTTTTGTCAGAGTTTCGCTCTCCTTGCTCACCAAAGGCGGTGTTGATCCGCGCAAAGCGAGTAACCAAACCAGTTAATCTCAAATATTTGCAGCGCAGTTTCAGATTTCGTCAGTGTTTCCGACAAGGAGGTTAGTATTCTTCTATGTGGTCGATCCTGTAACTTTTTAATTTAGTGAGATACGTAAGGAACCGGAACATCGTCACTGTAAAATTATTTGGTTCTTAATTCCATTCGGAAGACCTTGAGATAGCGACTCTAGGTTATATACACTGAGGTGACAAAAGTAATGGGAGAGCAATACGCACATACACTGATGGCCGCAGTATCGCGTACACGAGGTATAAAAGGGCTGTGCGATGGTGGAGCTGTCATTTGTACTAAAGTGATTCATGCGAAAAGGTTTTATACGTGATTACGGCTGCACGATGAGAATTACCAGACGTTGATCGTGGAGTAGTAGTTGGATGTAGACGCATGGGATATCCCATTTCCGAAATCGTTATGGAAGTCAATGTTCCGAGACACGCAAAGTCAAGAGTGTGCCGGGAACACGAAATGACAGACAAGCAACACTGCCTGAAATAACCGCATAAATACACTACTGGCCATTAAAATTGCTACACCATGAAGACGACGTGCTACAGACGCGAAATTTAACCGACAGGAAGAGGATGCTGTGACATGTAAATGATTAGCTTTTCAGAGCATTCACACGAGGTTGGCGCCGGTGGCGACACCTACAACGTGCTGACATGAGGAAAGTTTCCAATCGATTTCTAATACACAAACAGCAGTTGACCGGCGTTGCCTGCTGAAACGTTTTTGTGATGCCTCGTGTAAGGAGGAGAAATGCGTACCATCACGTTTCCGACTTTGATAAAGGTGGGATTGTAGCCTATCGCGATTGCGGTTTATCGTCTCGCGACATTGCTGCTCGCGTTGGTCGAGATCCAATGACTGTTAGAAGAATATGGAATCGGTGGGTTCAAGAGGGTAATACGGAATGCCGTGCTGGATCCCAACGGCCTTGCATCACGAGCAGTCGAGATGACAGGTATCTTATCCGCATGGCTGTAACGGATCGTGCAACCACGTCTCGATGCCTGAGTCAACAGATGGGGACGATTGCAAGACAACAAACATCTGCACGAACAGTTCGACGACGTTTGCAGCAGCATGGACCATCAGCTCGGAGACCATGGCTGCGGTTACCCTTCACGCTGCATCACGGACAGGAGCGCCTGCGATGGTGTACTCAACGACTGACCTGGCTGCACGAATGGCAAAACGTCATTTTTTCGGATGAATCCAGGTTCTGTTTACAGCATCATGATGGTCGCATCCGTGTTTGGCGACATCGCGGTGAACGCACATTGCAAGCGTGTATTCGTCATCGCCATACTGGCGTATTACCCGGCGTGATGGTATGGGGTGCCATTGGTTACACGTCTCGGTCACCTCTTGTTCGCATTGACGGCACTTTGAACAGTGGACGTTACATTCCAGAAGTGTTACGACCCGTGGCTCTACCCTTCATTCGATCCCTGCGAAACCCTACATTTCGGCAGGATAATGCAGCACCGCATGTTGCAGGTCCTGTACGGGCCTTTCTGGATACGGAAAATGTTCGACTGCTGCCCTGGCCAGCACATTCTCCAGATCTCTCACCAACTGACAACGTCTGGTCAATGGTGCTCGAGCAACTGGCTCGTTACAATACGCCAGTCACTACTCTTGATGAACTGTGGTATCGTGTTGAAGCTGCATGGGCAGTTGTACCTGTACACGCCATCCAAGCTCTATTTTACTCAATGCCCAGGCGTATCAAGGCCGTTATTACGGCCAGAGGTGGTTGTTCTGGGTACTGATTTCTCAGGATCTATGCACCCAAATTGCGTGAAAATGTAATCACATGTCAGTTCTAGTATAATATATTTGTGCAATGAATGCCCGTTTATCATCTGCATTTCTTCTTGGTGTTGCAATTATAATGGCCAGTAGTGTAAATGTGATATTCACGACGAACGTATACGTTAGGCCAGTGCGGTGAAATATGGCGTTAATGGATTATGGCAACTGAGTGCCTTTGCTAACAGCACAACATCGCCTGCAGCGCCACTCCTGGTCTCTTGACCGTATCAGTTGGAACCTAGGCTAATGGTAAACCGTGGTCTGGTCAGATGAGTCCGGATTTCACTTGGTAAGAGCTGATGGTAGCGGTAGAGTGTGGTGCAGACCTAACGATACCATGGCCCAACTTGTGAACAAGGCGCTGTGCGAACTGGTGGCGGTTCCATAATAGTCTGGGCTGTATTTACATGGACTGGCCTGGGTCTTCTGGTCCAACTGAAGCGATCATTGACTAGAAATGTTTATGTTGGGCAACTTGGAAGCCATTTGTAGCTTTTCATGGACTTCATGTTCACAAACAACCACGGAATTTTTATTGATGACAATGCGCCATGTCACTGGGCAATGGTTGTTCGCGATTCGTTTGAAGAATATTCTGCACAATTCGAGCGAATGATCTGGCCACCCAGATCAGCCGACATGAATCTCATCGCGAATTCATGGGACAGAATCGATAGGTCAGTTCGTGTACAAAATCATGCACCAGCATCGCTTTCACAATTATGAACGGCTATAGAGGTAGTATGGCTCAGTATTTCTGCAGGGTACTTTCAACGACTTGAGTCCATGCCACGTCCAGCTGCTGCATTACACCTGGCAAAAAGAGATCAGACACGATATTAGGAGGTATCCCATGACCTTCGTCCCATCAATGTAACGCGTTTGATAGTACAGAGTCAAACTTTTAGTAGATAGAGAAGAAGAAATTTTTAAGTATGAAGACCAAGACAATCAACATAGCGCCAATTTTAACCAAATACTCAAAATGTGTTTCACAACGCGGATTAAACTGTATCGGCATATACGCCTTTTTTCTAAAAAAAAATGTCTCTTCTACGACACTCTGAGAGTCATGTAAGTAGGCCTACTATCTTCTTCCCACGCTCTGCCAAATGTCGTTATAAAGAACATAAAAGTAAAGCGACCCTCAGCCGCACCGCAGTCCTATACTAGATTTGGTTCTAATGGTACATAGTTACCTCCATCAGACATTGGGAACTCAAATGGTTCAAATGGCTCTGAGCACTATGGGACTCAACTTCTGAGGTCATCAGTCCCCTAGAACTTAGAACTACTTAAACCTAACTAACCTAAGGACATCACACACATCCACGCCCGAGGCAGGATTCGAACCTGCGACCGTAGCGGTCTCGCGGTTCCAGACTGTAGCGCCTAGAACCGCACGGCCACTCCGGCCGGCTTGGGAACTCACTTTTGCATCCAGTTGCAGAGGCAAAGAGGTGCCTACAGCTTAACGTCGACTCAGTACCGCGGTGCAACTTGGTCATTTTCAGATATACAAATCGTTACTAGAGGCGAAGGAAGCGATAAGCGACAGGAAAAGAAAGACCTAGGCCCGATGGAGAATATTTTTTGTAATGTTATACCAATATAGGAATGACCTCTTCGGCTACCATTCATACTGTAATAATGACGGACTCATTATACTCGGCCACTTAAATTTATATTTTCTGTAAACTGTCCTTTTACCTTCTTCAGTTTATTGTTCCCGAAACTGCAATATATGTACACAAATGAGAATAATTTATCTATGAAGTTAAATACTAATCAGGACCTCTATGATGACTCGGAAAAATAAAAGATGCACCTCATACCTTCCTGATGACTTCTCAAATCTGGTCTTGCGATAATGTAATCTTAAAGATGTTCACGGAACACAGGTTTTGAAATCTTCTAAACTTAATGGAGGAATATATATTGCTTAAATTTCATTCGACTCCTCTAATATTCAGTCCCGACATCGAGACGCAGGAGCAACCGCCTGTGTCTTATCAGACATCCTATCGGCCAGGTAATTCCCACCGTTCACGACACATGTGTTGAGCACCATCGTCACACGCAATTACTGTAACCTGAGAAATCTGTCGTGGCGGAGCACTGTGAAACCGAGCGACACAGAACGACACATGATGAAACACAGACAAATCCTCCAGCGTCTCGCTGTTGGGACTCTTGTCTTGAAGGAATCGATTGAAATTAGACTGACAGATAACTAGACAAAATGACTATCCTTTAAGTAAAATGTGGAATCATCTTTTATTTGATGTTAAAAGAAACTGTTTTTGACTCGGCGGGCAGAAGCACATACTCCGCAGCGATTCATCGTTTCCGCCAACTTTCACCACTGGGCGCCGTACATTCACTTTGCATTATGGGGTATCGTGACGATTTCTTGCGCATGCGCCGTCGGTGTTCTCAGTGCCGTATAAAAGCGCCACCGTTGACGGTGAGAACCTGTTTCGGCGAAATTTTGGAATCAGCGTTCTCAGCTCAAGATGGCAACCAGACGGACCGTTGAACTATTGTGTCAAGATGATTTTATGATCTGACTCCAGATCCACAAGAATATTATCAGCTGAAACACTGGGGAAGCTTACGAAGTATCATCGTACTCTTCTGTTGGGGTTTCGCGTACTCTGTACACCAAATTATACGATTTCGTTATCTTGTCTGGCTTTGTAAACAAGACGTTCACCAATCCAACTTTTCTATGAAAAAATAAGACGTGTACCTGCAATAGTCCTCTTCCTCAGATCGTTATCTGAGTTGCATGTTGGACCCAAACGCTGTAAAAAGAACAACGGGCATGTTATGGTGTAAGCAGTATATGGTAAAGTGACTATGATTGCGTAAAATCTATATAGCCCGCTCGCCATTCCAGAGTTCGCAAACGTGTACGCTTTGGTATTGCAGTCAGTCTTCAGGCAACAAGTGGTCCACCGGGACCATCCGACCGCCCTGTCATCCTCAACTGAGGATGCAGATAGGAGGGGCGTGTGGTCAGCACACCGCTCTCCCGGTCGTTATGATGGTTTTCTTTGACCGGAGCCGCTACAGTTGGGTCGAGTAGCTCCTCAAGTGGCATCACGAGGTGGAGTGCACCCCGAAAAATGGCAACAGCGCATCGCGGCCCGGATGGTCACCCATCCAAGTGCCGGCCACGCCCGACAGCGCTTAACTTCGGTGATCTGACGGGAACCGGTGTATCCACAGCGGCAAGGCCGTTGCCACGCTTTGGTATTGGGGTGCATCTTAATCGGTGCATCATGTATGTCTAGTCGTACAATTCAGGTTATGAACTCCTCGTTAAAATTTAAGTTCGAAAATTGGTCTTCATTTGTAAGAGCATCAAAAATTTTATGTTGGCACGTATTTGCTATTAGTTTCAATATTTCTTCTCTAAAAACTGGTTCTTCTGTAATCTGTCGTTTGTTCCCAAAGACGTGATTTTTTTATTGTTAGCAATGTACCGTGATTATGATGCTTCTTTCTATTCAGAGACATTAAATCGTTTTATCAATCCTGCCGGAGCATGTTGATGTTCTCTATTAATGTTACTGATTGCGTCGTCTCCAAGAAATTCTCTGGTTGGGCGAATCACATTTATTGTTACAGCATGTCGACGATCGTCACCGGGTACGCTGTCGTCCAGTTGAACGGCTGCTCAAAATATGCACCCCAAAACAGACGCAGGCTGGTGGTGAGATTGACTAGGTTTCCCCCATGGAACCTCTAATAGTAATCGAAGACATTGACAGCCGTGGACCACGTGAACATTAAGGCGGACCACCTAAACCCCTTCATGCTTTAGGTCTTCTCTGACAGCGATGGCATGTTCTAGCAGGAATGTTATTCGTTTCTAAAGGCCAGAATCGTGCTACAGTGGTTTTAGAACTTTAATAGTAAACTCAAGTTAGGCCGGCCGGAGTGGCCGAATGGTTCTAGGCGCTACAGTCTGGAACCACGCGACCGCTACGGTCGCAGGTTCGAATCCTGCCTCGGGCATGCCTGTGTGTGATGTCCTTAGGTTAGTTAGGTTTAAGTAGTTCTAAGTTCTAGGGGACAGATGACCTCAGAAGTTAAGTCCCATAGTGCTCAGGGCCATTTGAACCATTTAAACTCAAGTTAACGTCTTGGCCACCAAATTCGCTAGAACCCGATGGAACACATCTGGGACGCTATTGTGTGCCAGCTCCGAAAAAACCGGCTCATAAATTACGAGTACTGCGTAACTTGTGTGAGGACATCTAGTGCCACGTATCTCCGACAACCTATCAAGGACCTGTTAAAATCATGTCACGTAGAATCGCTGCTATAATGCGTTTCAAACTTGAATCGACACTCTATTAAGCTGATGGTCATAACGTTTTGTTCCATCAGTGTAAGGCCTGTTGTGTTGATGACTGCTTCCATCAATAAAAGCACTCTTAGCTCAGCAGCATATGTGTCGTTTCTGAAAGCCTATGTTATGAGGTTAGGCTGTATTCTATTTAATTCCAATGTGTTAGTTATGTAGCCTTACGTGTGGTATAGTGCTGTACAGTTCGATGGTCTGGACAAAATAGTTGGAGTTAAGCCAAACTTGAATACTGTGAGAATTCCTGAAAGTTTCACTAAATGGACAGATACGGTTTTCAAGTTTTGTGATTCACTCTGAAACGGATGTCCCGTTTAAGGATATAGTGACAGCTGAGGGACGCTGCTGGGTTCCGAGGACCTGAGACACTCCAGCGGGGGTTTAAAGGCCTCCTCATCTTGAATAAATTGGTCTGTTGTTAAGCTCAACAATACCAGCGGCTCAAGAATTCCTGGCAGAAGAATACAGAGGAACGTCTCGAGGCATTCTCAGTGATTTTCTTCAAAAAATCCACCGAGCGAGGTGGCGCAGTGGTTAGCAGACTGGACTCCCATTCGGGAGGACGACAGTACAAACCCGCGTCGACCCATCCTGATTTAGGTTTTCCGTGATTTCCCTAGATCGCTCCAGGCCAATGTCGGGATGGTTCCTTTGACTGGGACTTCCTTCCCCATCCTTCCGTAATCCGATGGGACCGGTGACCTCGGTGTTTGGTCCCTTCTCTCAAGTAAACCAACGAATTCAGAAAATCCAACATGCAAGGTGCTATGGAACTAGCCACTAACAGTGGCGTATGGTGCTATAAAGATGGTATGATCCATACTAGCTGCCTCTCAGGAACAATTCAAAGCAAGATCGGAAAGGTTGGCACCCTGTACCAAGACTGACAGGGGAGGTCGGCCCACACAGCATCGATAGTTCATTCGGTGACATTGCAAACTGAGCCCACCAATGACAAGACTATACGATGGGAAATGTAGCACCCTGAACGACAAGAGCGGTGAGAAGAACAAAACTGCCGGAAAGGGACAGTCTGGGCATTGGGAAGTCATTCGAAATTCACATTGGGAAGTAATTCGGAGATAACTGGGAATTCACATCCGGAGATTAGGGTATCATTCTGAGTCAACACTGCGGGACTCGGATTCATATATGATTCGAAGAGCTGGCCGCGGTGGCCGAGCGGTTCTAGGCGCTACAGTCTGGAACTGCGCGACCGCTATGGTCGCAGATTCGAATCCTGCCTCGGACATGGATGTGTGTGATCTCCTTAGGTTAGTTAGGTTTAAGTGTGTGATGTCCTTAGGTTAGTTAGGTTTAAGTAGTTCTAGGGGACTGATGACGACAGAAGTTAAGTCCCATAGTGCTCAGAGCCATTTCAACCAATTTTTGATTCGAAGAGCATTTCGGGAGTTTATTCTAAGCGATTCGAGAATCGCTCTGGAGATCGTTTCAGGAGACTTTCATGCATCATGTGAATTGATTCGCGCGTTTCACACTTTGTGGCAGCCTCATTTTCCATTCTTTGTCAGATGGTATCTCTTGCAGTCGGATGCTTGAACGCTTAAGCATCGATTGTGTCAACCTCACATGGTCTCCACTTCCATATGTAGCCGCGCGGGGTTAGCCGAGCGGTCCAAGGCGCTGCAGTCATGGGCTGTGCAGCTGATCCCGGCGGAGGTTAGAGTCCCTCCTCGGGCATGGGTGTGTGTGATTGTCCTTAGGATAATTTAGGTTAAGTAGTGTGTAAGCTTAGGGACTGATGACCTCAGCCGTAGGGACTGATGACCTCAGCCGTTAAGTCCCATAAGATTTCACACACATTTGAACATTTTTCCAAATGTAACATGGACAATACTTCTGCTGTCTATTACTGTAGGCGACAGATGTCGCATGTGTGTTGGGGGCAGTGACTGACGACCACGGCGAGTACAATAGAGTTGCGTTGACAGCTGAATAGCTGTTCAATCTGGTGGGTGCTTTGGCAAATAACAAGGAACAAGAAATGGATTAAGCTACTTGTATTGTTGCCGTGAAACCGTGGCATAGAAAGATAAAACTGCCAGCTGTCAACCAACTGCAGCGGAATACCATGAGAGACATGCCCGGAGATCGACACGTCACATCAAGATCATACTAGTTACACACGCCTGCAGATTTCAGCGGTTCCGTCATATGGTGAGATAAAGTGGTTAATTCTCACTATATGCCCAATCACCGAGTCGTGTCTATGCCCAGTCAAACAGGCCAGTTTGTATTGGTGGTTTGTGGAAAATTATAATAAACGTGAATTTTTCCATACTTTATGAATTTAAACTTACTTCATTTGCGTTTGACTTTTCATTGTGTTACAGTTTGGTGACCAAAATGTGGCTATATGTATTTTTATTTTCATTGCATAACATTTCTGGCGCCCAGCGTGGGGATCCACCATTTGCATGTAATTTCCGTGGCAATCCCTTTCCAATTTTTTTTGGTCATCAGTCTGCTGACTGGTTTGATGCGGCCCGCCACGAATTCCTTTCCTGTGCTAACCTCTTCATCTCAGAGTAGCACTTGCAACCTACGTCCTCAATTATTTGCTTGACGTATTCCAATCTCTGTCTTCCTCTACAGTTTTTGCCCTCTACAGCTCCCTCTAGTACCATGGAAGTCATTCCCTCATGTCTTAGCAGATGTCCTATCATCCTGTCCCTTCTCCTTATCAGTGTTTTCCACATATTCCTTTCCTCTCCGATTCTGCGTAGAACCTCCTCATTCCTTACCTTATCAGTCCACCTAATTTTCAAGATTCGTCTATAGCACCACATCTCAAATGCTTCGATTCTGTTCTCTTCCGGTTTTCCCACAGTCCATGTTTCACTGCCATACAATGCTGTATTCCAGACGTACATCCTCAGAAATTTCTTCCTCAAATTAAGGCCCATATTTGATATTAGTAGACTTCTCTTGGCCAGAAATGCCTTTTTTGCCATAGCGAGTCTGCTTTTGATGTCCTCCTTGCTCCGTCCGTCATTGGTTATTTTACTGCCTAGGTAGCAGAATTCCTTAACTTCATTGACTTCGGGACCATCAATCCTGATGTTAAGTTTCTCGCTGTTCTCATTTCTACTACTTCTCATTACCTTCGTATTTCTCCGATTTACTCTCAAACCATACTGTGTACTCATTAGACTGTTCATTCCGTTCAGCAGATCATTTAATTCTTCTTCACTTTCACTCAGGATAGCAATGTCATCAGCGAATCGTATCATTGATATCCTTTCACCTTGTATTTTAATTCCACTCCTGAACCTTTCTTTTATTGCCATCATTGCTTCCTCGATGTACAGATTGAAGAGTAGGGGCTAAAGGCTACAGCCTTGTCTTTCACCCTTCTTAATACGAGCACTTCGTTCTTGATCGTCCACTCTTATTATTCCCTCTTGGTTGTTGTACATATTGTATATGACCCGTCTCTCCCTATAGCTTACCCCTACTTTTTTCAGAATCTCTCCATTCCAATAGCAACCACATTTTAACAATAATTGGCTAAATTCCGCCATATACGTCCCAGTTCACTTGTATTTCGCCTATATGGGTGCCAAGCCCTCCATTTTCTGCTCTAGTTGGAACTGGCGGCTAACTGGCGTCGTTACACATCTTCATCTGTGAGGTGTCTTTCTCTGTATCTCTGTCTTCATTTTCATTTTTTCCCAACCATTTTTTAAAAACTGCTCTCTCAGATTGTGTAACTCCTCGCCACATTATGGTTTTCTGTTTTTCGTGTTATTTGAATAACCGGTTTACGTATTCCTATCTTAGAGTGTTGCTTTCCTGAATTACTGACGTTGCCCCTTTGATTTGTACGCCATCCTTTTGTACTGATCCGGTATGTTCTCAGCCGCTATCAAAGCGGTTTTTAACGTCTTATCCACTGGCATTTGTTCTTTATGACGGCCACTCTCCTGCGAAAAGCTATACATTTCACTCCGTGGCAGCTTTTCGTGTTGTGTTCTACCCTTCTTTTGTCTAATAATGCCGTGACACTTAGTCTGGGCGGATGTTATTTGCACAGTTATTATTTTCTCCTTACCCTGTGTCTATTACATCTGACATCTACATCTATATTTAGATCTGTACCTCAGAAGCCAACATAGTGTGTATGTTTGAGTGTATCACTATCATTTGCCCCCTTACCTATTCCACTTGCTAATGGTGCTTTATATAATTTAACTGCATTGATGTTGACGTTCATGTCCCTGTCTGCTGGCTTTGAATACTAGCATACGCAATATTATTGTCTATGCAACGTCTGGTTATTGTGTATGTTGCATTCTCACGGTTCACTAAACCGCAGTTGGCATTTAACCACAGTTGGACATGACATCTTAAAAGCCGTTTACTATGATAAGTGACGGTGTACGCCTTGTTGAACCAATTTTAACGATTATGATTCCGTTGTGCGCGTTAAAATGTCTGTTATTTGGTCACTTTTTATTTCGCGTTTGTAACATCTTGTCGAATTGTTCGAAGGATTGTACAGATTTTGTAAACTGTAGTCATACAATAGATTACATATTCTCGTAGTTTTTAAACCCAGATCTGCGCGTGTTATAGAAACACTAATATCTTCGTGTAACAATAAATGCTGCAGAATCAGCTGATGCTTGTGTGATTTTATCGCAAGTTTAATCGTATTTTAATTTTAAATCTGCAATGAAATAGTAATGCAGCAAAAGCAATTCTGATTCACAGAATTTTATCTTATCGATATTAGTTCATCAGTGTCTGAATCTGTGGGTCATTAATTGTAAGCGGAGAGCAAATTTAAATCCACCTGATCCATTTCAAACAACATGTGTTCTCATAGAACTCCGTCGGCTTATCTGTCATATGAACCGTTGTTTCGGTGAGCACTGCGGTTGGTACAAGACATTATTCAGCCCGAGACCTTTGCACTGGTAGACTGGCACGTATCAACTTACCAATCAAACTAGACAAGCTCTATAATAAAAAATATACGTACTTCAATACCTCGGTAGTTACGAAGTTAACGACGATTCGTGATATGGCAACAGACTTGAGCCTCTATGTACGAGGGTCATAACTTTAATAATGACAACTATTTATCCATAGCTCGTAGAAAATATATACGTGTTTCAAAGTTTTACTGACCTTCAGAGTAGTCACCAGCATTGTGTATAACCCGTAGCCAGCGATGTGGAAGTCAGGGGTGTGCAGTAGGTGGTATAGAACTTAGCAACACCATCAGTCAAACAAATCAGTAACAGTACCGTACGTGCTTGAGCATTGTCCTGCAAACTGATGGTCAGGTCCTGCAGAAAGTGTCATCACTTCTGTCTCTGTGCTGTTCAGTTTTGGAACACAAACAACGCCCAGCTTAGAGACAGAAGTGATGACACTTTCTGCAGGACCTGACCATCATTTTGCAGGACAATGCCCAAGCACGTACAGTGCAAGCTGTTACTGATTTGTTTCACTGATGGGGGTTCACTCCACTGACATAGGCCCTCGTGAGTTCAACTCGATTTCTAAACTGAAGGTAACACTTCACGTCATTAGCTTCAGAACTGCTACAAATTCATCGGGCAATAGACCGCGTCGCTCGAACTGTCAACACAACTAGCACTGCTAAGAGTATCCTACGACTTACACATCGCTAGCAACGGGTTATACACAATGCTGGTGACTACTTTGAAGGTCGGTAAACTTTTGAAACACGTATCTATTTTGTACGACCTGTAAATAAATAGTTGTCAATATTAAAGTTCCAACCCTCTTGGTTGCTTCTGCACTAGTGTTGTTGTAGGTGAGTAGAAGTGTGACAGGGTAGTGGTCTGGAATGGTGCAGGCTTTGAGTTTATGATAATAACTGCACAGGCACCAGGAGCTGTCCATCTTGGGGGTGAGGTGAAAAGCTGATGACCAAGGGCATGTGGAAGGGCACCCGTGGTTCCCATACGGTAACTATATCTAACAAGACAATAATGGTTCTATTCACGGGGCTCCATGTACCTAAATTAGTGTCTCTCTATTATCACATTCGATACGATATTAATATCCATAGAAACATCGAAAATTTTTCCGATATCTCGATAATATTGGAATAAAAGTATCAACATCGACGGTAGTGAAAGTTACTTATTGCTTCTTTAAGCGTTTTAAGCACCTCGTTAAAGAAACGACTTTTCCAGAATATAAGACGGAATACAGAAACTGTGATATGTTTCTATGAATCAATAGCCGCGTGGGATTAGCCGAGCGGTCTCAGGCGCTGCAGTCGTGGACTGTGCGGCTGGTCCCGGCGGAGGTTCGAGTCCTCCCTCGGGTATGGGTGTGTGTGTTTGTCCTTAGGATAATTTAGGTTAAGTTGTGTGTAAGCTTAGGGACTGATGACCTTAGCAGTTAAGTCCCATAAGATTTCACACACATTTGAACATTTGAACATATGAATCAATAACAGGTTAAAATTGAATACAAACATAATAAAGTAAAGGACAAATATCCCAAACACAAATAAAAGTATGTGTCTAGACAGGGACGTGCCATTGTTAGAAGAAAAACTGTTTTCGTATTGAAAAGTCTATTTAAATCATTATTTTCTGATATGCCGCTTAAAATATTAAGTTTTCTCTTTGGCTGTCTCTGCCAAATCACACCTGGCCTGATATTTTTTCTGCGTGCTGGAACTACTCAGATACTTAAGGGTTGGACAAGTTATCTAGAAAACCGACTTCTTGTGGTGTAGGATAACATTTGCGACCGGAAACGATTTTAATCCAGTAGATCACTGTACATAAATTGAGTGTTGGTCACTGCAGACTGACAATATTTCACAAAGAAACTGTTACAATTCCTTAAGGGAGTGCGGTGGAGGATGATGACTCTTTTCTGCTTTTGCAATAAAGACCATAATGGTCCCATGATACTCAAATCTGGCAGAGATGAAGACAAGACAAAATGGGCTGTTTTTCTTCTTCCTCATCAGTCCTCTGGATAAGGACGTTCCTTTTATTAATGATATGATTGAATATAGATACCTGTGTTGTCGGTATCAGTATTAAGTATTCGGTAGCTCACAGTATCATAAGAAATGACAAAGTATTTATATCGGAAATATCGAATCGTCAGGAGGGAGATAATAATCTGTCATTACTGGTTTAACGAGAATTAAAATTTATATAGTATTTATGTGGGGTATACGAAACACAAGAGCAACAGTAAAATCTAGATACCATGTCCTGTTGGAAACAACATATTCGAGTAATCGAAAGTATATGCAATTTCTATGATCGTAAGGACTTTCATTAGATGTTTATTAAGTTAGAGAAACTTAGCGTTAAATTTGTTTGAAGTGCGTTGTTAGAGCATTATGCATAACTCAAAGAGTATGGTGAACAGCGGGTATTATGCTTAATTTTGAGACTATATCATGCAGACTGTTAATTTTCGAGATCTGTGTCCGAATGTGAAATATGGTGATGATAATTTGTACACTCCTGGAAATTGAAATAAGAACACCGTGAATTCATTGTCCCAGGAAGGGGAAACTTTATTGACACATTCCTGGGGTCAGATACATCACATGATCACACTGACAGAACCACAGGCACATAGACACAGGCAACAGAGCATGCACAATGTCGGCACTAGTACAGTGTATATCCACCTTTCGCAGCAATGCAGGCTGCTATTCTCCCATGGAGACGATCGTAGAGATGCTGGATGTAGTCCTGTGGAACGGCTTGCCATGCCATTTCCACCTGGCGCCTCAGTTGGACCAGCGTTCGTGCTGGACGTGCAGACCGCGTGAGACGACGCTTCATCCAGTCCCAAACATGCTCAATGGGGGACAGATCCGGAGATCTTGCTGGCCAGGGTAGTTGACTTACACCTTCTAGAGCACGTTGGGTGGCACGGGATACATGCGGACGTGCATTGTCCTGTTGGAACAGCAAGTTCCCTTGCCGGTCTAGGAATGGTAGAACAATGGGTTCGATGACGGTTTGGATGTACCGTGCACTATTCAGCGCCCCCTCGACGATCACCAGTGGTGTACGGCCAGTGTAGGAGATCGCTCCCCACACCATGATGCCGGGTGTTGGCCCTGTGTGCCTCGGTCGTATGCAGTCCTGATTGTGGCGTTCACCTGCACGGCGCCAAACACGCATACGACCATCATTGGCACCAAGGCAGAAGCGACTCTCATCGCTGAAGACGACACGTCTCCATTGGTCCCTCCATTCACGCCTGTCGCGACACCACTGGAGGCGGGCTGCACGATGTTGGGGCGTGAGCGGAAGACGGCCTAACGGTGTGCGGGACCGTAGCCCAGCTTCATGGAGACGGTTGCGAATGGTCCTCGCCGATACCCCAGGAGCAACAGTGTCCCTAATTTGCTGGGAAGTGGCGGTGCGGTCCCCTACGGCACTGCGTAGGATCCTACGGTCTTGGCGTGCATCCGTGCGTCGCTGCGGTCCGGTCCCAGGTCGACGGGCACGTGCACCTTCCGCCGACCACTGGCGACAACATCGATGTACTGTGGAGACCTCACGCCCCACGTGTTGAGCAATTCGGTGGTTCGTCCACCCGGCCTCCCGCATGCCCACTATACGCCCTCGCTCAAAGTCCGTCAACTGCACATACGGTTCACGTCCACGCTGTCGCGGCATGCTACCAGTGTTAAAGACTGCGATGGAGCTCCGTATGCCACGGCAAACTGGCTGACACTGACGGCGGCGGTGCACAAATGCTGCGCAGCTAGCGCCATTCGACGGCCAACACCGCGGTTCCTGGTGTGTCCGCTGTGCCGTGCGTGTGATCATTGCTTGTACAGCCCTCTCGCAGTGTCCGGAGCAAGTATGGTGGGTCTGACACACCGGTGTCAATGTGTTCTTTTTTCCATTTCCAGGAGTGTATTACGAACTACTGGTTAGTTTCGGTTCGTTAGGATGTTAGTCACGTACACACCAGTACAACAGTTATGTAAATGTTAGCAAGACATCACTCTGTTATTAGTACGAGTAACGAATTGTTTTACCAAGTGTCGTCGCTGATCGGTAGCGTATACGCTTTTGTCTTCGCAAAGATCCGCTTGGAAATTCGGGCCGATTGATATCCTCAGCTGATCCGTGAAGCAGCCAGGACTGTGGAATATTGATTGACCACGGTCTTCTCTTACTATCAGTGCCTATAAAAATAAGAAAGCAAGATAACTTAAGCACAAAATACACGTTCCGGCAAAAAGCAAGTGCCTTTCTCCAGATGACTCGTTTGCAAAGAAAGTCTGGCAAGAAGAATTGCTTAAAAGATTCAGACTTTCATAGTTCGTTTTCTTCTCACTCTCTTCGTTCGCTAATTGACTGAAACATCCAAAATAACCTTTTTAAAAGACATACATTCACAGAACAATAATTGTACAATGTTTCATTCGAAGTAAATAGATAACGCTTGAACATTCACCTTCTTTTCAGTTGTCATAGCTGTGCTTCTACAACGTCACATGTAAACAACATTAAAGCGCTAACTAGTGCCACCATGCAGCAGCGCTGCCCAGCCTCTGCTGTAATACTTGTTATTCTTCTTGTTTTACTGCCCTTGTTAAAACATGTCGATAAATCGAATATCATGCTAGATTAATCTGGGCCACTCTACCGAAATGGCTCTTTAAAGTCCACTTTCAAAATAATTTTATTTGTAACGGGAAGCAAACTGACCGTTTCCCTCGACACTGGACGTCGCATGAAAGACGTGATGAGGAATATTTGTTTGTGCTGACTCAATTTACATACTGCAAAAACGAAATTGCAAGTATATGCCGAAACACAAGAGAAAATGTGCCTCACGACTCTTAGGAGAGACACCACGTGTGTAAATGATAGTCAACAGCGTTTACAACCATAGATTGCAGCCACGCGGGATTAGCCGAGCGGTCTCAGACGCTGCAGTCATGGACTGTGCATCTGTTCCCGGCGGAGGTTAGAGTCCTCCCTCGGGCATGGGTGTGTGTGTTTGTCCTTAGGATAATATAGGTTAAGCAGTGTGTAAGCTTAGGGACTGATGACCTTAGCAGTTAAGTCCCATAAGATTTCACACACATTTGACATTTGACATAGATTGCACAGGGAAATATTTCACAATGATTCTTTGTTTCCACTCTCATTTTGCATTTCATTTCTGCAGAGAATTAAATTATTCACTCTATCCATTATAAGAACAACGACAAGCAGAAAATAGTCATTTTTACATGGATGACTTGAAACTACTTGCAACAAATGTAAAGAACATAAATGAAATGCTAAGTATTGTTAAAAGGTTTAGTGATGACATTAGTACAAAGCAGGGCCCTGAGAAATGTGCGTAAGTAAGCGTGATTAGAGAGAATCTTTTGAAAGTATAGCACATTCACTTGGATGAAGATACCAGTATAAGAAATCTGGTACCTGAGAAGATTTACAAGTATCTTGGTATACAAAAAATGACGATATTTAAAAACAATCAGTGTAGAAAAGAGTTGTCCAAAAATGTTATAGGAAGGGAAAACTGGTGCTAAGAACGGAACTCAACTCCAAGAACAAAATCGTGACTAATAGAATCACTAGCAGTTCGTATTACTTAATACAGCTTAGGCCTGGCAGACTGGTCCTAACATGATATTTTATCAACAGGACGCAGGACATGAAATCTGTGCACCACGATGTAAAGTGCTACGCACCCCGTAGAGGATATCGACGGAGTATACGTGACACGTAAGAAATAAGAGCGGGGTCAGAGACATATAGAGGCAGCACATTGTAATGCTATAGCTGGATTTCCCACGAGTGTATTCCAGCACGTGAATGATCCGCCAATGTGTCAAATAATACCATCTGAGATGTCAAATGGAAACAGAGGAGTTATTCCTCAGGCTGAAAATGTTGCAGGAAAGTTCTCACATAATGCTAAATTCACTGATACGTACTAACTCCTGCAATTTAAGATAAAAATTTTGACTCAGAATAAGCAAAAATTATCCTGGAGATAGAAGTCTCTACATGTTCAGTATCATAACAACATTCAGAGAGATCTGTGGTTAAAAGAGGAAGAATGTGAGGAGCATCAGAAGCTTTAACAGTAGCTGCTCAAGATAGGCCTTAACGACGAAGAACTACGGAAAACTAATAATGAATATCAATCAAGATTATAGATGTTGACTTTGTGGAATACATTCTGTGACAACGGATCTCACAATATAAAAGTGCCGTATCTTGGCAACGAAAAGAGGGGGGGGGGGATGAGTCAGACCTGGATCGAAATCTCGCGACGGATTAACGAGTGTGGCCGGGGCATCGATCAGTCTGCTGTGGTTTTTAGGCGGTTTCTCACGCTCGTTAAGGCGAATGCTGGTCTACACCCTACTACACCTCTCACAAAATACGATACAAAAGCCGTTAAAATACGATCAGACACAGAACAAAGTATACACAGTTCACAAACTGGCGGGACACACCACTTCTGTCCCTTAGGCAATTGTCGACCCTGGCAGCAGGAAGGGTATACGGTCGTACAACTTCAGTACAACGGATTCTTTACTAGACGGGGTAAAGCTAACGAAAAGAAGGTCTTCACGACGAAACAATTCCTCAAGGGGCACAATAAAGTGTACTCATACCTTCACTGGCAAATACAGGCTGTACAAAAACATATGGCCAAACTTTCACGATAAAAAAACCCACATCTAGACAAATAAAACTTGTTAGATGAACATAGGTCTGTAAACGCTTTCCATGTTACAGCTCATTTTATATTCCTCTTCATAATCAGATTATTGACAGGAAACACACAGAAACAGAATGTATTAAAATTATATGAAATGTTATCCCACATGAGATGTTCAAAATACCCTCTTGTTTACCTTTGGTTGGTTCGTAAGTGGTAATTCTTAGGTTTACCATCAGCGTTTGCTGTTCCAAATGAACGAAGGTAACGTTGACGTCTGACTCACTTCACTGCTTGTGTTGATACGCGGCTAACGTCATTGCTCTGTTAGCATCAAGCATGTACCATTAACTATTAAGTGTTCATCACGGACTTGGTATCCGCTACAGTGCAATGGAAGTGTGCTGAAATGCGCAGTTGGCAGACGCCCATTTGCTGTACGGTCTAGTAGGTAGTAATGGCCGTGGCGCTTAATGTTTGCATCGGCAGGGATTTCCAGAACGACGGTGCCCCGGCGGGAGGCCGTTTGAAGCAGTTGGTCGTCGTCTTACGGGACACGGGATGTGCAACAAGTAATGTTGACCACATGGCGGTCTGCAAAGTGCTGCAGGAGAACCTGCCGTACGTACATTGTGTGCAGGCACGATCACCAGTTAATTTTCCTACACGGGCACACCTCTGCGAGTCGTTCATTGAACAAGGTGCATCCCTCATTTTGGTGCCGATATTCTGCCCACGGAAAAGGCTCCGTTTCAAAGTAGACGATTAATGTGTTGACGAGCTGTAGAAAATGAGCACTAACATTTCCGGATCCATGTCCATACAACGTATTTTCTTCCTCTACGTGTGAGGAATGTTTCCTGGAAGTTAGGCCATACCTTTTTGTTGTACCCTGTATACACACACTTCTGCGCAAAATTTAACGACAGTTTAACTTTCACATAATGTGTTACTATCAACTAACCTAGCTCGATGAAACTTGGATCTTATATACAAATAAGTACTAAAGTACAGCTGAAAAGGTAACCGAAAGACATACGCAGCGAGATGAACAAAAATGACACTTTGATTGAAAGACAATAATTATACAGAAGTCAATGCGATTAATGATGGTCCCCTGTCCCAGGGAACTACCATAAATCGCAATGGTTTCAGTGTAATTCTTGTCACTGAATGAAAGTGTCATTTCTGTTCGTCTCACTGAGTATTTCTTTCAGTTACCTTCTGTACTGTACTGTAGGTGGACTTGGGTGTCATATGTGAAGCGTTTACAATCAGATGTTACACTCATTTCCACGACTGACAAAAACGACTTTACCAATGTGTGGCGAACGTAATGCTGGACAGGGGCAGGAAAAGATGAGAAGGGCGAAATTTCGTACTAATAGGCTTACTGGTGTCAGAACAGAAGTGGAATCAATACCCATTTCGTGGCTAAAAAGTGAAAAGTATAGGAAGTTAAATAACCTAATAATTATTACATTCACTGAAGTACACTCCTGGAAATTGAAATAAGAACACCGTGAATTCATTGTCCCAGGAAGGGGAAACTTTATTGACACATTCCTGGGGTCAGATACATCACATGATCACACTGACAGAACCACAGGCACATATACACAGGCAACAGAGCATGCACAATGTCGGCACTAGTACAGTGTATATCCACCTTTCGCAGCAATGCAGGCTGCTATTCTCCCATGGAGACGATCGTAGAGATGCTGGATGTAGTCCTGTGGAACGGCTTGCCATGCCATTTCCACCTGGCGCCTCAGTTGGACCAGCGCTCGTGCTGGACGTGCAGACCGCGTGAGACGACGCTTCATCCAGTCCCAAACATGCTCAATGGGGGACAGATCCGGAGATCTTGCTGGCCAGGGTAGTTGACTTACACCTTCTAGAGCACGTTGGGTGGCACGGGATACATGCGGACGTGCATTGTCCTGTTGGAACAGCAAGTTCCCTTGCCGGTGGTCGAACGATGGGTTCGATGACGGTTTGGATGTACCGTGCACTATTCAGTGTCCCCTCGACGATCATCAGTGGTGTACGGCCAGTGTAGGAGATCGCTCCCCACACCATGATGCCGGGTGTTGGCCCTGTGTGCCTCGGTCGTATGCAGTCCTGATTGTGGCGCTCACCTGTACAGCGCCAAACACGCATACGACCATCATTGGCACCAAGGCAGAAGCGACTCTCATCGCTGAAGACGACACGTCTCCATTGGTCCCTCCATTCACGCCTGTCGCGACACCACTGGAGGCGGGCTGCACGATGTTGGGGCGTGAGCGGAAGACGGCCTAACGGTGTGCGGGACCGTAGCCCAGCTTCATGGAGACGGTTGCGAATGGTCCTCGCCGATACCCCAGGAGCAACAGTGTCCCTAATTTGCTGGGAAGTGGCGGTGCGGTCCCCTACGGCACTGCGTAGGATCCTACGGTCTTGGCGTGCATCCGTGCGTCGCTGCGTTCCGGTCCCAGGTCGACGGGCACGTGCACCTTCCGCCGACCACTGGCGACAACATCGATGTACTGTGGAGACCTCACGCCCCACGTGTTGAGCAATTCGGCGGTACGTCCACCCGGCCTCCCGCATGCCCACTATACGCCCTCGCTCAAAGTCCGTCAACTGCACATACTGTTCACGTCCACGCTGTCGCGGCATGCTACCAGTGTTAAAGACTGCGATGGAGCTCCGTATGTCACGGCAAACTGGCTGACACTGACGGCGGCGGTGCACAAATGCTGCGCAGCTAGCGCCATTCGACGGCCAACACCGCGGTTCCTGGTGTGTCCGCTGTGCCGTGCGTGTGATCATTGCTTGTACAGCCCTCTCGCAGTGTCCAGAGCAAGTATGGTGGGTCTGACACACCGGTGTCAATGTGTTCTTTTTTCCATTTCCAGGAGTGTATATTATAGTCGTAATGACTGAGTAGAAAAGAATGATGACTAAGGCCTAGCATTCTATCGGCTACAAGATTATTAATACGAAGCACAAGCTCAGTTTTGGGAAGGATGGGGAAGAAATTCGGCCATACGACTTTAAAGGTACCATCCAGGAATTTGCCTTATGTGGTTTAGGGAAATCACTGGAAGCCTAAATCTGGATGTCCTAACGGGAATTTGAACTGCCGTGCTCCAATATGAGAACAATATCTTACAACTGCATAACACAGTTCGGTGACTAAAGAAGACGTGATATGAGTAGAAAAATAATAATCATAGAAAGGAAACCAGAAGAAAAGTGTCATTTTTATTAACAGCAAGCTTTTGGTTTCTAATGACAAACTATTAACAAGTATGAAAATAAATACGGATGCAACCTACACATCATATTTGTCAACCCTTTGATATATACCAAGAAGAAAAAAATAACACGTAGGCACATTTTTCTTAGGTTTCTGGCAACCTCTATAGTGTAAGAGTTAATCAAAAATTTTCTGTTCGAAGGCCGTACAGCCCAGAACCGGCAAGTCAACCAGGTAAATGTCGACATGAGCATTAAGGCAATCATCCCACCGACGCCCCATATTAAAGATACCAGTTTGGTAAAACAGCGTGCCCTGCTGCGTGGAGAAGTCCGCAGCTGCCTGCTACACATCCTCGTCCGACAGAATGGTCGACCCTTCAAGGCCTTTTTAAGGGGCCAAAGGCTATTATCGCATGGCGGGATATCAATACTATATAATGTCTCCCACCTGAGTTAGCGTAACGGACGAGGCTCTCCTTCCAGATCGACTGGCGTCTTGTGTCGAATTACGACCAGCACGAAATTTGGCCCAATATTCCATGACGATGGTTTTCGACAGACGTGCTGCCCCATGTACATTCTTCATTCTCCTACAGATTTTCGATTTTCCTTCGGCAGCCAAACAAAGAATAACAGCACGTTGGTCTTGTTTCGACGCATTTGGTGTTAACATAGCCATAGTTCAAGTTTCCGCCTTTACCGCACCCAAGTCGGAAAGACACGAATGCACCCCCTGCGGGTCCGGGGTAAGAATAGGCCCGAGGTATTCCTGCCTGTCGTAAGAGGCGACTAAAAGGAGTTTCAACCGTTTCGGGCTTCCATGTGATGGTCCCCCTTGGGGTTTGACCTCCATTTTTCAAAATTCTACAGAAGTACGAGCCTTTTGGGGAAGGACGCCTTACGTGGTGTACCACTGGTCCTCAGTGCACTAAGACCTTGGCACTCAGCATTGTAATGGCGTTGTAACCATAACCACTATTCCTCAAATTGGGCCTCAACGCCTGATGGGTTGTACAAGTTACGCCCATAGTGCGTCCCCATCTGCACCTATGATCATGATGGACTTTCCATGGCACCAGAAATCCAGCACGGTAGCCAGCCCGTTGTGGTGGGGTCGTCATGTACCCTGTAGGTTGTAGCCCCCTGACAACACAGGGATCGTACTGCCGATACCTGAGCTGCACCCTCCCCACGTCGGCCAAGGAGTAGATGCCCGTCTCCTTGGGGCATCAGGACTGCCGGCAACGGTCATCCTGCCAGGTGGCCCTTGCTGAGGCTGGGTGGCGCCCGTGGGGAGAGCCCCTGGTCGGAGTGGGTGGTATCGGGGCGGACGTTTCGCAGATGAAACGTCAACACGTATCAGATCGCTCTGCGGTCGAGTCTTTCAAACGGAAAGGTACTGTCTCTAGTTCTGGTTCTCCTGCCCTTTCCCCCTTGGCCACTCCCTGGGAGGAGGGACAGGCCCGCCGGCTTGGGGCGAAGTACTTCCCCCGCTATTTGGTCTGTTCTCGAACCAATGGGGGGACGTTCGCCACCTCCAAGCCCATGTTCTTTGTTCAGCACATTGAGGACATCTTCGGGGAAATCGAGGCTCTCAGTAAGATGCGTTCGGGGTCCGTTCTTATAAAGACCACCTCCGCCACACAGTCGGCGGCGCTCCAGGCGTGCGACCGCCTAGGGGATATCCCAGTGTCCATTGTCCCGCATCTGGCATTAAATAGGACGCAGGGGGTTACTTTTCATCGGGACCTCCTGCTGCAATCTGATGAGGAGCTCAGGGCCACCCTGGAGCGCCGAGGTGTGCATTTCGTCCGGCGAGTCCAGCGCGGCCCCAAAGACCGTCGCATCGACACTGGGGCCTTTATCCTCGCCTTCGAGGGGGACGTTCTCCCGGAGAAGGTAAAGGTGATGTGCTACCAGTGCGACGTGCGACCTTACGTCCCACCTCCTATGCGCTGTTTTCGGTGTTTGCGCTTTGGGCACATGTCGTCACGGTGTGAGGCTGAGCCCCTTTGTGGCGATTGTGGACGTCCTCTTCGTGAGGAACATACATGCACCCCACCACCTCGGTGTGTTAATTGTCCTGGCATCCACTCGCCTAGATCCTCAGACTGCCCCGCATATCAGAAGGAGAAGAAGATACAAGAACTCAAAACTTTGGATCGTCTCTCTTATTCTGAGGCCAGGAAGAAGTATTACCACCTCCATCCCGTGCCGTTGACCACTTCGTTTGCCTCAGTTTTCCCCTCCTTCCGCGGTATCCTCACCCCTATCCTGTCCCTCCTCCGCCTCCTCCGCCCATCCGGGGTCTCTGCCTCCGCCTCCCAAATCCCTCCCTTCCAAATCCTCCTCCCCTGTGGCCCCCGCCCCCTCTACCCCAGGGGCCACCCTTCCTCCTCCTCCTCATCCTCCCCCACCGCCGGCTGAGAAGCGATCGTCTTCTCAGGCGTCCATCGGGGAAACGTTCCGGACTCCAGCTTCCGAGGTCCGGCGTTCCAAAACGGACCCCGCGCGTGAGGACCTTCTTCGGGTCCAGCCCACCACCCCTCTGCCTCCTCGGACTTCCAAGAAGGCCCCCAAGAAGAAGTCTCTATCCCCCTCTCCACTCTGGCGCGTTTCGTCTGACGCTCCATCCGTGAGTCGCTGCTCCCGGCCGTCCTCAGTTTCTCCGGGACGCTCTGCTGCCAGGCGCTCAGCTGGCCTCTTGTCGGCAAATGATGCTGCCCCTCCTACACCACCAGGGACAGCGGCCGCAGCTGGCGACGACTCGATGGAACAGGATCCGCCTCCCGCCGGTTGTAGCGTTGTTCCCTCGAAGCCTGGCCCTCCGCGGCCGTCGAGGTGACCAGCTCTTCCCCCGTCTCGTTCCCCCTCTTTTTTGACTAGCGATGGCCTTGTTACATTGGAACATAAGAGGTATTCGATCTAATCGGGAGGAATTACAACTGCTCCTCCGCCTGCACTGTCCGCTCGTCCTTGGTCCCCAGGAAACCAAGTTGCGCCCGACTGACCGTATTGCCTTTACCCACTATACCTCGGAACGGTATGACCTCACCCCCGTGGACGGTATCCCAGCTCATGGTGGGGTCATGTTGCTCGTTCGGGACGATGTCTATTACCATCCCATCCCATTGACCACCCCACTCCAAGCAATAGCTGTCCGTATTACTCTTTCTGCTTTTACTTTTTCAGTTTGTACCATCTACACTCCATCGTCATCCGCTGTTAGTTGGGCTGACATGATGCACCTGATTGTTCAGCTTCCCCCGCCGTTTTTATAGTTTGGCGACTTCAATGCCCATCATCCCCTTTGGGGCTCTCCTGCATCCTGTCGAAGAGGCTCACTCTTGGCGGATGTCTTCAACCATCTCAATCTTGTCTGCCTCAATACTGGCGCCCCGACTTTCCTCTCGGACTCTACTCATACCTACTCCCACTTGGACCTCTCGATCTGTTCTACCACTCTTGCCCGTCGGTTCGAGTGGTATGTCCTTTCTGACACCTATTCAAGCGACCACTTCCCCTGTGTCGTTCGTCTCCTTCACCACACCCCATCCCCACGTCCTTCGAGCTGGAACATACCGAAAGCTGACTGGGGACTTTACTCCTCCCTGGCGACCTTTCCGGACCACGATTTTCTCAGTTGTGACAGTCAGGTCGAATACCTCACGGCTGTTATCATCAATGCTGCCGAACGTTCCAGTCCTCGTACTACCTCGTCTTCACATCGCGTTTCCATCCCCTGGTGGAACGAGGCTTGTAGAGACGCTATCCGTGCTCGACGACGTGCTTTACGCACCTTTCGCCGCCATCCTACGTTGGCGTATTGTATTGGATACAAACGACTCCGAGCGCAATGCCGTAGAGTCATCAAAGACAGCAAAAAAGCTTGTTGGCCTCTTTCACCAGCTCCTTTAACAGTTTTACTCCCTCTTCTGTCGTATGGGGTGGCCTGCGCCGGCTGTCGGGCATTAAGGCCCACTCCTCGGTACCTGGCCTGACCTCAGGTAATGAGGTCCTCGTTGATCCTGTGGCTGTCTCCAACGCCTTCGGCCGGTTTTTCGCGGAGGTTTCAAGCTCCGCCCATTACCACCCTGCTTTCCTTCCCAGAAAAGAGGCAGAAGAGGCTCGGCGACCTTCCTTCCACTCGCTGAATCTGGAAACTTATAATGCCCCCTTTACTATGCGGGAACTCGAACGTGCGCTTGCACTGTCCCGGTCCTCTGCTCCGGGGCCAGATGCCATTCACGTTCAGATGCTGGCACACCTTTCTTCAGCGGGCAAAAGCTTCCTTCTTCATACCTACAATCACGTATGGACCGAAGGTCAGGTCCCCATGCGTTGGCGTGACGCTGTTGTTGTTCCTATACCCAAACTCGGGAAGGATAGACACCTTCCTTCTAGTTACCGCCCCATTTCTCTTACAAGCTGTGTCTGTAAGGTGATGGAGCGCATGGTTCATGCTCGGTTAGTTTGGATTCTTGAATCTCGACGGCTACTTACCAATGTCCAATGCGGCTTTCGTCGCCGCCGCTCCGCTGTTGACCACCTTGTGACCTTGTCGACATTCATCATGAACAACTTTTTGCGAAGGCGCCAAACGGTAGCTGTGTTCTTCGAAATGGAGAAGGCTTATGATACCTGTTGGAGAGGAGGTATCCTCCGCACTATGCACAGGTGGGGCCTACGCGGTCGCCTGCCCCTTTTTATTGATTCCTTTTTAACGGATCGAAAGTTTAGGGTACGTGTGGGTTCCGTATTGTCCGACGTCTTCCTCCAGGAGAACGGAGTGCCTCAGGGCTCCGTGTTGAGCGTAGCCCTTTTTGCCATCGCGATCAATCGAATTGTGGATTGCATTCCACCTAATGTCTCAGGCTCTCTCTTTGTCGATGACTTCGCGATCTACTGCAGTGCCCAGAGAACATGCCTCCTGGAGCGCTGCCTTCAGCGTTGTCTAGACAGCCTATACTCATAGAGCGTGGCAAATGGCTTCCGGTTCTGTGAAGAGAAGACGGTTTGTATCAACTTTTGGCGATATAAAGCGTTCCTTCCGCCATCCTTATGTCTCGGTCCCATTGTTCTCCCATTCGTGGAAACAACTAAGTTTCTAGGGCTCACGTTGGACAGGAAACTGTGTTGGTATCTGCATGTCTCTTATTTGGCGGCCCGTTGTACACGTTCCCTTAATGTCCTCAGAGTTCTTAGTGGTTCATCTTGGGGAGCGGATCGCACTGTCCTGCTTCGCTTGTATCGGTCCATAGTCCGATCGAAGCTGGATTATGGGAGCTTCATCTACTCGTCTGCTCGGCCATCCCTCTTACGCCGTCTCAACTCCATCCACCATCGGGGGTTACGTCTTGCGACCGGAGCCTTCTACACTAGTCCTGCCGAGAGTCTTTATGCTGAAGCTGCCGAATTACCATTGACCTACCGGCGCGACGTACTGCTGTGTCGGTATGCCTGCCGTCTGTTGTCTATGCCCGACCACCCCTCTTAAGAGTCCTTCTTCGCCGATTCTCTCGACCGTCAGTACGGGTTGTATGTGTCTGCCCTGCTGCCCCCCGGAGTCCGCTTCCGTCGCCTGCTTCGACAATTGGATTTTGCCCTCCCTACCACCTTCAGAGTGGGTGAGAGCCCGACATCACCTTGGCTCCAGGCTCCGGTTCATATTTATCTCGACCTCAGCTCACTCCCGAAGGAGGGTACTCCGGCTGCAGTGTATTGCTCACGGTTTGTCGAACTTCGTGCTCGACTTGCCGGTCACACCTTTATTTATACCGATGGCTCCAAAACTGTCGATGGTGTCGGCTGTGCCTTTGTCGTCGGGGCCGCCACCTTTAAATACCGGCTCCTCGACCAATGTTCCAGCTTTACGGCCGAGCTTTTTTCTCTCCATCAGGCCGTTCAGTATGCCCGCCGCCACCGCCATTCATCGTATGTACTCTGCTCTGACTCACTCAATGCTCTTCAGAGCCTTGGAGCTCCCTATCCGGTCCATCCCTTGGCTCAACGGATACAGCAGTCCCTCCATTCTTTCGCTGATAATGGTTCTCCTGTCAGATTTCTGTGGGTTCCCGGACATGTAGGAGTGCCTGGGAATGAGGCTGCGGATGTTGCAGCCAAGGCTGCTGTTGTGGCGTAACAAGCTAGTCACGCCACACTGAGGAGGAAGCCGAAAGGCACGCGTACACACACGCCGACTGGCGTCAAGTCTGGAACAGGATACGTATTGAATACTATAAAGAAAATACGTATCTTTGGAATATACTTAACTTTTAATCAATCCTTGTGATACATCTCTCTTGACTATACAAATGAGACTCGTAAGATACATGCACTGTGACAATTGGCTCCTTGCTAAGTCGTAGCCATTAACTTAGCTGAAGGCTATTCTAACTGTCTCTCGGCAAATGAGAGCAAAGGCTTCGTCAGTATAGTCGCTAGCAACGTCGTCGTACAACTGGGGCGAGTTCTCGTACGTCTCTCGAGACCTGCCCTGTGGTGGCGCTCGGTCTGCGATCACACAGTGGCGACACGCGGGTCCGACATGTACTAATGGACCGCGGCCGATTTAAGCTACCACCTAGCAAGTGTGGTGTCTGGCAGTGACACCACAGCTGCAGTCCTCCTGCCTCGGCCAGCCTCCCATTATGTCCCGTCATCTGACGTTCGTGGGGATGTTTGTAAGAGGCTTGTGTCGTTGTGGTGGGATGCTTGGTCATCCCTCCAAGGAAACAAGCTCCGGGCAGTAAAACCGCTCCCAACTGCTTGGACAACCTCCTCCCGACCATCTCGGCGAGAGGAGGTCCTTCTGACCAGGTTGCGGATTGGGCATTGCCGGTTTAGCCACCGCTACCTGCTCTCCGGTGACCCGGCCCCGCAGTGCCCTTGCGGTCAGGCATTAACAGTGCACCATGTTTTATTGTCGTGTCCCCGCTTTAGTCAATCTCGTGTTGTCCTGTCCCTGCCATCTACTTTACCTGATATTTTAGCTGATGACGCTCGAGCAGCTGCTCGTGTTCTGCGTTTTATAACATTGACTGGCTTGTCCAAAGACATCTAACCTTTTTACTTATTTTATCTACATCTTTGTTAGGTCTTTCTGGTGTCCCACCTCCCCTTGAGTTTTACTAGATTCCCTGTGCTCTAACAACAGTGACTGGGCGCTAATGACCTCAGTAGTTGAGCGCCCTTAAACCCCACAAAAAAAAAAGACACGAATGCCACACTAATTCGTTGGCTACATGTCGGTGCTTATGTACCGGCAACGGTGTCGCGCTACGTTTCATATACTCTGCAGCAAAGCCATCAGACAAAAGTTTTTGATCGTCCTTATATTTTGGTCGATATCTTCAATCATGTTATGTGCTTTCTGTAAATGAATAGAACCTCGTTTCAGCATCTTCTTCTGAGTTCAAATGGTTCCAATGGCTCTGAGCACTATGGGACTTAACATCTGAGGTCACCAGTCCCCTAGAACTTAGAACTACTTAAAACTAACTAACCTCAGGACATCACACACATCCATGCCCAAGGCAGGATTCGAACCTGCGACCGTAGCGGTCGCACGGTTCCAGACTGAAGCGCCTAGAACCGGTCGGCCACAAGGGCCGGCCTTCTGAGTTCCAGACGGAACATTTAGTGCTACGGATCCCACACGTAATCTTGTTCATGATATTGTACGAAGAGCATGTTCACGCACATTTACTCATTTATTTGTCTGAGCTACCCTTCATATGAAGTGAACGTGTCTGTTTTTGTGAGGGTGATTCATCTGCATTGCACAAGTCGCAACAACTAATCCACCTAAAATGAACAAGTACACTCCTGGAAATGGAAAAAAGAACACATTGACACCGGTGTGTCAGACCCACCATACTTACTCCGGACACTGCGAGAGGGCTGTACAAGCAATGGTCACACGCACGGCACAGCGGACACACCAGGAACCGCGGTGCTGGCCGTCGAATGGCGCTAGCTGCGCAGCATTTGTGCACCGCCGCCGTCAGTGTCAGCCAGTTTGCCGTGGCATACGGAGCTCCATCGCAGTCTTTAACACTGGTAGCATGCCGCGACAGCGTGGACGTGAACCGTATGTGCAGTTGACGGACTTTGAGCGAGGGCGTATAGTGGGCATGCGGGAGGCCGGGTGGACGTACCGCCGAATTGCTCAACACGTGGGGCGTGAGGTCTCCACAGTACATCGATGTTGTCGCCAGTGGTCGGCAGAAGGTGCACGTGCCCGTCGACCTGGGACCGGACCGCAGCGACGCACGGATGCACGCCAAGACCGTAGGATCCTACGCAGTGCCGTAGGGGACCGCACCGCCACTTCCCAGCAAATTAGGGACACTGTTGCTCCTGGGGTATCGGCGAGGACCATTCGCAACCGTCTCCATGAAGCTGGGCTACGGTCCCGCACACCGTTAGGCCGTCTTCCGCTCACGCCCCAACATCGTGCAGCCCGCCTCCAGTGGTGTCGCGACAGGCGTGAATGGAGGGACCAATGGAGACGTGTCGTCTTCAGCGATGAGAGTCGCTTCTGCCTTGGTGCCAATGATGGTCGTATGCGTGTTTGGCGCCGTGCAGGTGAGCGCCACAATCAGGACTGCATACGACCGAGGCACACATGGCCAACACCCGGCATCATGGTGTGGGGAGCGATCTCCTACACTGGCCGTACACCACTGGTGATCGTCGAGGGGACACTGAATAGTGCACGGTACATCCAAACCGTCATCGAACCCATCGTTCTACCATTCCTAGACCGGCAAGGGAACTTGCTGTTCCAACAGAACAATGCACGTCCGCATGTATCCCGTGCCACCCAACGTGCTCTAGAAGGTGTAAATGAACTACCCTGGCCAGCAAGATCTCCGGATCTGTTCCCCATTGAGCATGTTTGGGACTGGATGAAGCGTCGTCTCACGCGGTCTGCACGTCCGGCACGAACGCTGGTCCAACTGAGGCGCCAGGTGGAAATGGCATGGCAAGCCGTTCCACAGGACTACATCCAGCATCTCTACGATCGTCTCCATGGGAGAATAGCAGCCTGCATTGCTGCGAAAGGTGGATATACACTGTACTAGTGCCGACATTGTGCATGCTCTGTTGCCTGTGTCTATGTGCCTGTGGTTCTGTCAGTGTGATCATGTGATGTATCTGACCCCAGGAATGTGTCAATAAAGTTTCCCCTTCCTGGGACAATGAATTCACGGTGTTCTTATTTCAATTTCCAGGAGTGTATTTAGTATTGACAGTAAAATAACGAGTATAGCACACCATACGTGACAAGTGCCACACAATTTAACATTTCAGCCGCCTTCACTTTAACAAATGTTGCCGTGTCAGCCCAGTGATGTCAGAGCCGACTCCGTTGAGGTCCTCGGCGTACACTGTGGACAGTAGCGATGGGCTAAGCTGTTGTCGTCTTCAGTTATTAGTTGAAGACTTTTTTGATGGACTGAAGACTAAAACAGCAGTAACAGCAGTGTAGCCCATCTCTGTTCCCCCCACAGTATGCCGAAGGCCTCAGCGGTGCCCGCTGAAACATGCTTCATGCTTTACGATCGAATGCGTCATTTGCACAGTTCACGAGAACGCCAGTTGCATATCGGAACAGATTCCAACACCTAGCACCAGCTGACTGCTTCCGAAGCAAAAGGACACGCTCCAGGCATGGATAACCTGGACGCCTGTAGTTGCCTGTGACTACTAGAATTTGAGACAGAACATTACCTATTACAACGACAATGACACATCTTAGATTAAAACGTCAAGAAGAACATTATTGTTATAAAAACTGGAAATTTTCAAAATGGTTCAAATTACTCTAAGCACTATGGGACTTAACATCTGAGGTCATCAGTCCCCTAGACTTAGAACTACTTAAACCTAACTAACCTAAGGATATCACACACATCCATGCCCGAGGCAGGATTCGAACCTGCGACCGTAGCAACAGCGCGGCTCCGTACTGAAGCGCCTAACCGCTCGGTCACAGCGGCCGGCTGAAAATGTTCCTCTTAAACAACTGTTAACGAGGTAAGTAGTTGAACCTCATGCTTTTGTTTGTCGAGTCCTACCCTATTTAAAAATGAAAAGATTCAGCGTGGAACGGATTATTTGTGTAATACAAAATGGTTCAAATGGTTCTGAGCACTATGGGACTTAACATCTGTGGTCATCAGTCCCCTAGAACTTAGAACTACTTAAACCTAACTAACCTAAGGACATCACACACATCCATGCCCGAGGCAGGATTCGAACCTGCGACCGCGGCAGTCGCGCGGTTCCGGACTGCGCGCCTAGAACCGCTAGACCACCGCGGCCGGCTGTGTAATACAGGTGATTCAAAAAGAGTATTACTTCCATTGTTACGTTAAATATCTCGCATCCGTAGGGGAGAGAACCAACTGACTGCGTTTTGTCTGAGACACCGAAACGAAACCAAGTGTGTAACCGTTAGGAAATAACTGTGAATCTATAGCTACGACACAGATATAATAAACGAGTACAGATCGAGCAGCTCTTTCCTGGGTCCTCTCAGTTTGTTGTCGTTTCGCCAGTCTGATACGCATTGTAAGTTGTAGCTGCTCGAGTAGTTGAGAAACACCACATCAACTGAACCGTGCCGAAGTCTAGCAGTTGTCTTTACCAGTATAAAAAGGAAAGACGGTTAGAATTTTAGCGTTTTGAAAATGGCGAAATCCTTACAGACATAGAACCATGTAACAAGTGCACTTCCTTTCTAGTTTTTGGTTTTCTGTGATTATTTTCTGGCTGCTTCAGACGTATACAGTTCTGTAAAACATTACAATATTATTGGCAAGAAATTGATGTAAATTACCTTCGTTAGTTGCAGGCAACCGTGGAATCTATCTAATTCCGATACGATATTGCCGTATATTGTTAAGAAGAATGATGCAGTGTTCCTTCGGACATGGGCTACAGTATCGCATTTATCCGCCGGTACCAGGCAGCAACTTTCAATTAAAATGTCCTCCCTCGTATGGGAATTAAATAATGTGTGTACGAGTACAAGTTGTGACTTTTCGAAGTTTGGGTCTAGCCTTGGGTCGTGCACGGATAGCCGAAGTGGTTAAGGCGAGCGCTCGCGTAAACGGGGGAATTTGGTTCGAGTCCTGATGCGGCAGAAATGTTCATTGTCGACAGACCCTTATACAGCTGACGGGTGTTTGTATTCGAAACTGCGAATACATTTCACGTATGACTATCTAATTCCAGTGACAGACAGTCGAGAAACAACGGTAGTGGTATGAGGGGCTGCTGATCTGTGTGATGAAATGGCGTACGTAGTCTAAAATAAAATAGTGGAAAAGATGGATAAAGTGGAACCGAAAGCGTTCAATTGTAAGTGGAAATAAGTGGGCTGGAAAGGCAAAAGCTGAAGCCTTATCCTAAACGAAAATGTAAGTGTGAATTAAACAAACGAAAATGTAAATGTGAGCTGTACAGAATGGCGGTGGAAAGGGGGTGGAGAGGGGCCTCATGGCTCACCTGCTGAGTGTCTTTGTCAAAGGAGCATTCAAATATTTTTATTTAGTTGAACTGTATATGACTGAGCCGTGTGTCGGCTCTCAACATATATCGCGCTGTTAAGATTGTTCTGAGTCCTTCCATTCCATCGTTAATTGATTCTTTCATATTTCTCGTTATGCAGCGTACGATTCTGTCGAGATTCCCCTCTGTTGGCGTGTCTGGTCTTATCGATCTTGGAGTCGTTGTTTCCTGTTAGCCTTGTGTAAGGGAATAAGATCTTTGTGGGGATGGCCGGTTGGTTGACTAGCGGTGACGAGTCGGTCGGTCGGTTTTTAAAATCGGGAATTAGAGAATGTCGTACGATGAGGCCACGGCGTGGCGTGGCGGTGGAGAGTTGGCTGTTGTTCCGAAAAGCCGCGTGGTCTATCCTGGCGGTGCGAGACGAGTGGGACGAGTTGACGGGACAAGGCTGTAAGCTCTTGCTGTGAGCACCCGGGGGCCACGGCTGTGGTTCCGAGTCAGTACTTGGTGGTAGCGGCAACGGATGTCTTTAAATTGTGCGTTTGGAGGCGGGAATGACGGACTAGTAACTCGCCTAACCTGAGGAGTGGTATTTCGCCGCCGTGGGTGCGGAGAAGACGAGGGCTCCGGTGACAGAGCGCATGGCTGCGTGACTGTGTCCAGTTTGGTACGCTGGCGACGTGGACACGGTCGGGTGTGAGGAACCTTTGCATCGGAGTTCACCTGCTGTTTCTCTGGTAAACTGCAAGTTAAGTTGATTAAAGGTTTAGATATTAACTGAAGAATTTTGGTTTGTGCAACCAGCGTCGTCTCTGCCTTGTGGCTTCCTGCGTTCGGGTTTCCTGTCCCTGTCGCCGGTGTATTTATAGACAGTGATCTTTCCCGCTTCTTATTAGTACTGCCCGGTAGGAAGTGTATTTTTGGGCAGGGATTATGGTTCCTGATTTGAGTCCTCCTCCTCCCCTGCCCTCGCGTGAGGTCGATATGATTGCTGAACCTATATCTCTAACGTCGATCAGTTGTAGAATTTTGGAACATGTATTATGTTCGAGTTTAATGACTTTTCTGGAGACTGGAATTCTACTCTGTAGGAATCAGCATGGGTTTCGAAAATGACGGTCGTGTGAAATCAAGCTCGCGCTATTCGTCCACGAGACTCAGAGGGCCATAGACACGGGTTCACAGGTAGATGCTGTGTTTCTTGACTTTCGCAAGGCGTTCGATACAGTTCCCCACAGTCGTTTAATGAACAAAGTAAGAGCATATGGACTATCAGACCAATGGTGTGATTGGATTGAAGAGTTCCTAGATAACAGAATGCAGCATGTCATTCTTAATGGAGAGAAGTCTTCCGAAGTATGGGTGATTTCAGGTGTGCCGCAGGGGAGTGTCATAGGACCGTCGCTATTCACAATATACACTCCTGGAAATTGATATAAGAACACCGTGAATTCATTGTCCCAGGAAGGGGAAACTTTATTGACACATTCCTGGGGTCAGATACATCACATGATCACACTGACAGAACCACAGGCACATAGACACAGGCAACAGAGCATGCACAATGTCGGCACTAGTACAGTGTATATCCACCTTTCGCAGCAATGCAGGCTGCTATTCTCCCATGGAGACGATCGTAGAGATGCTGGATGTAGTCCTGTGGAACGGCTTGCCATGCCATTTCCACCTGGCGCCTCAGTTGGACCAGCGTTCGTGCTGGACGTGCAGACCGCGTGAGACGACGCTTCATCCAGTCCCAAACATGCTCAATGGGGGACAGATCCGGAGATCTTGCTGGCCAGGGTAGTTGACTTACACCTTCTAGAGCACGTTGGGTGGCACGGGATACATGCGGACGTGCATTGTTCTGTTGGAACAGCAAGTTCCCTTGCCGGTCTAGGAATGGTAGAACGATGGGTTCGATGACGGTTTGGATGTACCGTGCACTATTCAGTGTCCCCTCGACGATCACCAGTGGTGTACGGCCAGTGTAGGAGATCGCTCCCCACACCATGATGCCGGGTGTTGGCCCTGTGTGCCTCGGTCGTATGCAGTCCTGATTGTGGCGCTCACCTGCACGGCGCCAAACACGCATACGACCATCATTGGCACCAAGGTAGAAGCGACTCTCATCGCTGAAGACGACACGTCTCCATTGGTCCCTCCATTCACGCCTGTCGCGACACCACTGGAGGCGGGCTGCACGATGTTGGGGCGTGAGCGGAAGACGGCCTAACGGTGTGCGGGACCGTAGCCCAGCTTCATGGAGACGGTTGCGAATGGTCCTCGCCGATACCCCAGGAGCAACAGTGTCCCTAATTTGCTGGGAAGTGGCGGTGCGGTCCCCTACGGCACTGCGTAGGATCCTACGGTCTTGGCGTGCATCCGTGCGTCGCTGCGGTCCGGTCCCAGGTCGACGGGCACGTGCACCTTCCGCCGACCACTGGCGACAACATCGATGTACTGTGGAGACCTCACGCCCCACGTGTTGAGCAATTCGGCGGTACGTCCACCCGGCCTCCCGCATGCCCACTATACGCCCTCGCTCAAAGTCCGTCAACTGCACATACGGTTCACGTCCACGCTGTCGCGGCATGCTACCAGTGTTAAAGACTGCGATGGAGCTCCGTATGCCACGGCAAACTGGCTGACACTGACGGCGGCGGTGCACAAATGCTGCGCAGCTAGCGCCATTCGACGGCCAACACCGCGGTTCCTGGTGTGTCCGCTGTGCCGTGCGTGTGATCATTGCTTGTACAGCCCTCTCGCAGTGTCCGGAGCAAGTATGGTGGGTCTGACACACCGGTGTCAATGTGTTCTTTTTTCCATTTCCAGAAGTGTACATAAATGACCTTGTGGAGATGATAGATAAACTCCAGTGGAAGACGCTGCAGGAGAGACGCTCAGTAGCTCGGTACGGGCTTTTGTTAAAGTTTCGAGAACATACCTTCACCGAAGGGTCAAGCAGTATATTGCTCCCTCCTACGTATATCTCGCGAAGAGGCCATGAGGATAAAATCAGAGATTAGAGCCCACACAGAAGCATACCGACAGTCCTTCTTTCCACGAACAATACGAGACTGGAATAGAAGGGAGAACCGATAGAGGTTCTCAGCGTACCCTCCGCCGCACACCGTTGGGTGGCTTGCGGAGTATGGATGTAGATGTGAGGCGTTGTGGGTCTGTTAGTCCGCTTCTAGCCTCAGTATCCTTCGGGAGACAATTGTGGCCGCCCTTACACCCGGTCGGTTAATTATTTCTATCCCAGGACATTTTGGTGGCTGGACATGGTATTAAAGTTGTTAGTTATTGTAAAATGTTAAATGGTTGTATTTTACTCTGATTGTTTTTGGCCACTGTTCAAAAAGGTTAAGTTTGCCTTTCATTGGTGGGTTTTTAAAATTACGTGGTTTTAAAATTGTTAGTTATTGTAAAAGGTGAATGAGTAAAAGGAGAATGACTGTATCTTTACTTTGATTGTTTTAATCTACTTGGCATCCTTTGAAAATGCTAGTTCTGCCTCCCTGTTACCGAGCCCTTGTAATTTAATATCTTGTGTGGTGTCACCGCCAGACACCACACTTGCTAGGTGGTAGCTTAAATCGGCCGCGGTCCATTAGTACATGTCGTACCCGCGTGTCGCCACTGTCAGAATCGCAGACCGAGCGCCACCACAAGGCAGGTCTCGAGAGACGTACTAGCACTCGCCCCAGTTGTACGGACGACATTGCTAGCGACTACACATACGAAGCCTTTCTCTCGATTGCCGAGAGACAGTTAGAATAGCCTTAAGCTAAGTCCATGGCTACGACCTAGCAAGGCGCCATTTGTAACATTGCATGTATCTCAAGATAGTCTCACTTGTATCATCAAGAATGCTGTATACAAATAAGGATTAAAAGTTAAGTATATTCCATAGCTACGTTCTTTTCTTTATTGCATTCATTAAGAATCCTGTTCCAGACTTCGCGCCAGTCGGCGTGTGTGTACGTGTGCCCTTTCGGCTACCCGTCACTGTGGACTGGCTGCCTTGTCAGTCCACTACATCTTGTTGTGCCAAAATTTTAAAGAAGTGGCTCCCTACATGTTCGGTAGCGAAATTGTATGCAGATTGGTGTTTTTGTTTCATTACTTGGAAAGTCTTAATTTTATTATTAAATGCTTTATCAAAGTCTGTTTTAAGTAAAATGGCTTGGCTATTAACGGTAAAGTTTTTAATTTAATTACTTGGAAAATTTTGATTTATCAAATGTTTTATCAAAGCCGGTTTTAAGTAAAATGGCTTTGCAAAGGCACTCATGCCTGCTAGCTTTTTTGGATCTGTTCCTGGTCAAGTGCTAAAGAAATGACTTTTAATGGTTGAAGTAATCAATAAAGAAATTGTAAATTGAACTCGACAGTAACCAACTAATGTTGGCCCCGTTTCCCAACTGGGGGTTTTCCTTGATTAATCGTAACACCCGTCTCAATGACTGGAAATGGGTTCCTCCTTTGTAACGATAAAAATACAACCAACGTTTTACCGATATGATTCTGATAAAACGAAGAAAGCCGTTCCTAGCTTTTTGTAGTTATAGTATCTTTTTCACAATTTTTTTTTTTTTTTTTTTTTTTTGAGAGGTATTGGCAGATTTTTTCCTGCGTATCGGGTGGTAGTCTTCTCGAGCGTGATATGTATACTATTAAAAGAGGGAATTGGATCCATATTAATAGATTATCTAATTTAATAAGACGACTAAAAATAGTTGCTACCGTCTAGATTGATATAGTACCCTAAGAGAAGACTGAAACTAAGATTACGTCGTTATGTAACGCAGGTACTGGTAACAACACATATGATCCAATGAAGACTCTGTCTGAAACAATAAACTGTATGGTTTGAATGAAACTTCCAGAACAACATTATGTTAAACAGTAATTGATAACATTTGCTTGCAGAGAGAATATAAGATCAAGCAATTTTATGTATAAAAATGCACGACCTCCTATTTTTTCTATAGCTGCGTGAGTGAATAAACGTTTTCACTTCTGTCAACACTGAACGAGTTAAAGCACACAGACAACAGTCTTTCAATACTATCCTTCTGCTTAGAGGCTGTTTGGACCTGGTGCAGGTTAAATACACTACTGGCCACTAAAATTGCAACAAAATGAAGGCGTCATGAAAATATGTCAACATCATGATTAAAATTGCAACAAAATGAAGGCGTCATGAAAATGTCAACTTCATTACTAGTATTCTAGCGCAAATGCACTAAATAGGCAGCAGAAACACCATCTACATTCTGTGTATACGGAAAGACTACACTACGGTTTCTCACTCAGAAATATCGTTTGAATGTTGTTCCTTTGTAAGAAGATGAACGAGTTACTGCTCATGTGGGAAGGGAAACGTCCATCAGCACTTGTCGAAACTCGACAGCAGCAGGATCATAGCTATCGCGATTATGGTTTACCGTTCAGTGAAATTAGTGATTTAGTTGGTCGTGATACAACGACTGTCGTGTGAATATGGAATCGATAGATCCAGGACGGCCATACTCAGTTCCACGCAATATCTTAACGGCTCCATGTATCGAGCTCCCGAGAGGCCGAACATACCCTGTCTGCCCTAAAAGTTTCAAGACTGGATTAATAAAAAATAGAGAAAAGCTGATATGGTGATGTCAGTGTTTTACGTGTTCTATATAGTGCCCCTGAACTTGCGTACAACGCAAAAAACCTTCATACAATCATATGAAACAGTCAGAAAAGTTGTTCTTCGGGATGTTGGTCCGCTCGCGCCTAAAACTCATACCCCAGAAGCCATTGACCCGAGTTGTCAACAAGGCACTGGGCAAGCTGGTAGTGGCTGTATAATGGTGTTGGCTGTGTTTACGTGGAATGGACTGGGTCGTCTGTTCAATTTGAACCTATCCTTGACTGGAAATGGTTACGTTCAGTTACTTGGAGAGCATTTTCAGTTATTCATTTATGTCATGTTCCAAACGACGATGGAATTTTTATGGATTACAATGCACCATGTCACTGGGCCACGACTGATCGTGATCGGTTTTGAAGAACGTTCTGGACAATTTGAGCGAATAATTTGTTCCCCCAGAAAGGCTGACATACATCCCAACGAACATTTGTGGAGCATAATCTAGAGGTCAGTTCGTGTACGAAATCCTGCACCGGGAACACTTTCGCAATTATGGACGGCTATAGATGCAGCATGGTTTAGTATTTCTGCAGGATGCTTCCGACGGCTTCTTGAGTCCATGCCACGCCGAATTGCTACTTTACACGGGGAAAACGAAGTTCGGACATAGATATTAGAAGGTACCCCATGAGTTTCGTCACATCTGTGTATATCACCGAATGTACCAGCAAAATTATATCTTTTTACTACACACAGTTCAAGATATGTCTCATGAATACTGAGAAGCGTGAAAAACTGACGCATTATGCATGACGTTTAAATTAATTACTTCTTTACTACTAACTCTGACAACACAGTTCGCAGACAGTAGCCTCGTACAACACTGTATGTACATGCAAAATTTTATCATCGTACGCACCTTAGCATAGGAGACACGTCATTAACACTGAGCTGTGTGAAAATGAAACTGCAAGGTGAAATTCACTAGAGACACAGATGAAACATGTGTGCAGATACTTGTAAAGTTCATTAAATATGTGTGAAATACATTTGACATGTGCGTACGTGGGCAAAACCACGGGCAGAAATCTCATCCTAAACCACAGGAACGATGTGAAACAAATGTACTGTGCAGTTTATTACAATCTGGAATGAAATACAATGGGTGTAATAACCACCAGCCATCTATTGTGGTAGTTGTAACAACGTGGAGAGAGAATGAGAAGGAGGAGATGAACAGAGAAAGAAAAGAGGAGATGGACAGAAAAAGGGTAGAGGAGATGGACAGAAAAAGGGTAGAGGAGAGATGACAGAGAGAGGGGGCAAGAAGAGACTGACAAGGAAACTAGGAGGATAAGGTAGACAAAGAGAGGGGGAGGAGGAGATGAACAGTAATAGAACCCCGAAAGTTGTTCTCGACGGCTAATGTTCATCAGAGACATGGATATCTTCAGGAGTGCCCCAGGAAGTGTGATAAGACCGCTGTTGCTCTCTACATAGATAAGTGATATGACGGACAGGGTGGGCAGCAATCTGCGGTTGTTTGCTCGTGCTGTGGTGTACGGTAAGGTGTCGCAGTTTAGTGACTGTAGGAAGATACAAGACGACTTAGACAAAATTTCTAGAGCCGCACGGTTTGTGGCGCCATGTGCCGGATTACGCGGAGGTTCGAGTCCTCCCTCGGATATGGGTGCGTGTGTTGCTCTTAGCATAAGTTAGTTTAAGTAGTGTGTAAGTCTAGGGGCCGAGGACCTCAGCAGTTTGGTCCCTTAGAAATTCACACACACACAAAATTTCTAGTTGGTATGAGGAATGGCCGCCAGCTCTAAATGTGGAAAAATGTAAGTTAATGCAGCTGAGTAGGGAGAACAAACCTGTAATGTTAGGTTACAGTATTACTAATGTACTGCCTGACATTTTCAAGTCGTTTAAATATCTAGGTCTAACGTTGCAAACCGATATAAAATGGAACGAGCATGAGAGATCTATGGTATCGAAGGCGAATGGCAGACTTCGGTTTATTGGGTGAATTTTAGAAAATAGTGGTTTACCTGTTAAGGACACCGCATTTAAGACGCTATTGCGAACTATTCTTCATTACTGCTCGAGTGTTTGGGGTCCGTACTTGGTCGGAATGAAGGAAAACATCGAAGCAATTCAGAGGCCGGCTGCTAGGTTTGTTACCGGTATGTTCGAACAACACTTAAATGTCACGGAGATGCTTCGGGAACTCCAATGAGAAGCCCTGGAGGAAAGGCGAAGTTCTTTTCGAGAAACACTATAGGGAAAATTTAGAGAACCGGTATTTGAAGCTGACTAGCAAGGGAATCTACTGCCGCCAAAATACATTGCACGTAAGAACAACAAAGATAACATTTAAGAAATTAGGACTTATATGGAGTCTTATAGATAGTCATTTTTCCCTCGCTCTGTTTGCGAGGGGAACAGGAAAGGAAATGACTAGTAGTAGTAGTAGTAGTAGTAGTAGTAGTAGTAGTAGTAGTAGAGGGTACCCTCCAACAGGCACCGTATGGTGGCTTGTGGATGATCTGTAGATGTAGGAGGAGGTGAGCAAAGAGATTGGAGTAGGAGATGGAATTAGATGGTGGTAGGAGGAGATGGACAGTGAATGGGGGAGAAAGAGATGGGCAGAGAGAGGGGGGGTGTAGGTGGAGGACAGAGAGGTTGGGGAAGGGGGAGACGGAGAGAGAAAGGCACAAAGAGGAGATGGACTAATAGAATACTGGAATACATCACAGACGGGCAATGACGGGTACTCAGATAGTTTAAGGAGCTGAAATACACTACTGCTGTAGTAATTTTAAAATATGTTGAAGGAGATGACTGATAATTTTTCCAAGAAAAAGAATATTTGAATCTACCAATAATGGAGGCCGGGAATGCCGTGTTATTACCAGATTCATATTAGTTGTTTATAGCCATGTAAATGGAGACATTATTAACTTGTAAATCCATGTTGGGAGCAATGTGTATTCCACTTACTGAAAAAACAAACTAAAACCAAATCACCGCGTTCTGGCTCTTATGGAGCAATCGGGACCGAGCGACCGCCGTGTCTTCCTCTGTCAATAATGTGATCGGAAGCGGAATGGTGAGGGATGGGTTAGTACGTCGGTCTCCCGACAATTCAAATGGTTCAAATGGCTCTGAGCACTATGGGACTTAACTTCTGAGGTCATCAGTACCCTAGAACTTAGAGCTACTTAAAACTAACTAACCTAAGGACCTCACACACATCCATGCCCGAGGCAGTATTCGAACCTGCGACCGTAGCGGTCGCGCGGTTCCAGACTTTAAAGCCTAGAACCGCTCGGCCACCCCGGCCGGCCCTCCAGACAGTTGTCGATTTTCTTGACCTTGGAGCCGTTGAATTTTATTCAGGTAGCTCATCGAGTGGTTTCACGAGGCTGAGACCATCCCTGTCCAGACTCCCCACCAAGCATATATCACTGTTAGTGTCTCATCATCATTTCATTTCCATCGACGCGCAAGTCGCCGAAGTGGCGTCAAATCGAAAGACTTGCACCAGGCGAGCGGTCTACCCGACGGGAGGCCCTCGTCACACGCCATATATATATATCACTGTTAGTACCGAGAATCGAAGCCAGGTTCTCTGTATAGCAGCCAGACATGCTGGCAACTGAGCTACGGAGACAGACTACAATTGAACACTGTCACGTAGAACGGTATTATGCATCTTAGGAGTTACATTTTCTTTCAATATGATCATAAGAATCATTGAGAAATACGTTATGACAGTCTCACCGTTACAAAAACACCGCAATGCTCTACAGATTTGAAAAAGGCATATAGAATTGTGTGCCGTTCTCCATATACAAACATCTCATGCTACATAGAACAGTCCTAAAATATTCTTCACTGACCATACTGCACATTAATTTTATTGGTAGCCTGCGTTTCATGCTCGTTTCACAACTAAAAGCCCTTCCTTACATTAAGCGAGTTTGAGTTTTGGCAACAGCGACTCTACGAATGACGTTCAGTTTCTGTAGTTCTGTGGCATCGTTTATGTTACCAATGTGTTCGCTGGCGACATTCGGAACTTGGTAGTACCTTTCGTGACATGGGTGCTCTTCTTAGACGTAACAGTCCTCTTCAGTGTCTTATAGTCCCTGACTTAAAATATAGATTTGTTTATGCTATTATGTTTAGCAGACGAAGTTTTCCATGGACTCTGTAAGCTGTCATAGCAATAACAGCTACAGCTCTAGATCCCTTAGTAGATATCCGACTGCTATCCATGTTATATCAGCTCACCGGGCACTGGTAATTTGCCCTCGTTTGAAACTTGCAGGGTCCGATACAACAGTACATCAGCACAGTACCACAAGTGGAGAAAGACTGACTGCTCCGATTACACCAAGAGACTTCGTAATTCTAGGAGAAAACAAAACCGAACATCAGCGCGTTGCAGATACTGTACTTTAATACACAATTTTCCGAAATGAAGAATTTACGCCAGACTGTTCATATTACTTTGGCCAACCACTGTATATGCTCTACTGACCCAGAATACAAAAATATAACGAAAAAAATCATCAAATCTGAATGAAACTTTAGTGACCATAGATCGTAAAATGCTACGCGGGATGAGCCCTCAGTAGTACGGATTTAGAAGAGGCTATTCAAACAAGGCGATCTCGCTAGACAGACACACATTCGATGTATTCCATAGCGATGATGATCGATATTACAGACGCTTCGATAACCGATGGCCGGCCGTTGTGGCCGTGCGGTCTAGGCGCTTCAGTCTGGAACCGCGTGACCGCTCCGGTCGCAGGTTCGAATCCTGCCTCGGGCATGGATGTGTGTGCTGTCCTTAGGTTAGTTAGGTTTAAGTAGTTCTAAGTTCTAGAGGACTGATGACCACAGCCGTTAAGTCCCATAGTGCTCAGAGCCATTTTGATAACCGATGGTGGCTGTTTTTCTTCGGTCGCTTTGAAGTTAGAATGTCCAAAGGCTCTCTACAACTGCATAAGAGACTACCGTCACGAGAGTCCTCCATCTATAATATTCCCAAAGAAGGCAATTACGAAGACCATAACGAAATGCTGGCCGCAACGATTAGTGTGTGGACCAGAGTTTTGAGATTTAGCATTGAAGGAAATACTTCATAAGTTAAAAGAAAAAGCTGATGTAGATGCACTGGTAGCATTTGCAGATAACTTGTTGCTCGTCGTAAGCGGTTTCTTGAGAATAATTATAGAAGGCAAATGTAATGTTGCGCTCGTTGAAGGATGGGACAGGAGTGTCAAACTGTTACTAGCACCTCACAAAGCTACGTACCTCGTACTGAAAAAGAAATTAAAATAAAATTGAAGGATCTACCAATTAGAAGAAGCATTGTAGCGATATATTTAGTGTTATTCCTGGATGAACCTCGTAATTTCGCACATCATTTGTAGGAGGGAGACAGAACAGATACAAATATGATGAAGAAAATAATTTCGGCTCCCTTAAAAACAATTAGAGCACACCCGCAATTTATATCAGCGTAAATTGTAGGATAAGGTGCAAGCCTTTGCATGATGGATTACAGCCTGTGGAGCTAACTTAATTAGTCGGAAAAGTGTAATGAAGTGTGCTACTGAGGTTAACGGACACGGAGTGATGCATTGTTGGTAATTCCAGGAATATGCCCAATTTACTTGGGAGTCAAGAAAAGCAAACGGAAGCACAGCGCGTACTTGGAGCTGAGGGCAATAAGAAAAAGTTAATATAAGATATCTTCGTACAACTGTGGCAAAGTTAATGGCACACTTCAGGCAAAGGCACGAGAGCATATGAATTTCTCGTTGGCATCAGGGAGACACAAAAAGACTTTTTCACTATTTGGGTGAGCTGATACATTAGCTGACCGGTCATGGACAGTATGCTAACTATCTGTAGGCAAACACAATGCAGATGAATGGTGTAACCTCTGCAGCATTTCGGAGCACTCGTTGTAGGACTACACGCTGTGAAAATTATTTGGGGTTGGAAAACCATGCCACTGCCGACACCTTTCCACTTTCCGTACAAATTTTTAAGATTCGTAAAAGCATTGAATTCTTGTTTAAAGTGTTTTTTTTATTATTGTTACTTTTATTATTATTGTGATTATCACTCTTATTTTCATTATGCAATTAAATAAATGTTTTCTTTTAAAACGTTTAGGGTATTTTACGATATTTTGTACAACGTTATGTCATCAACAGAGTTCCAGATGAACAGAAATAATGTGAAGTAAAATTAACAGAACACTACTTCGGGAGTCTGTATGTAGCAAACGTACAAGCTGTTTCCCTTGAACGCATCGTACATTTGTTAATGCTCAGAAAAAGTTCCCAAGACTTTCTTGCTGGTAACGTAGTAATAGCCTATTGATACTTGGAAAAAATAACTTACTTTTATTAATTTGTTTTATGCTGGGATAAATAATTTACTTACATCGACTTTTTATACTTAAAAATAATTTAGTTCATTTGCAGTTAGTTAATTTCGCCACCTTCGCTGTTGCATTCCTCGCTGCTAAGCAGGTTTTGTCATGCTTAATAACAGATGCTCATTTCTTTAAATTAGTGATAATGCCGAAGAGGAAGAAAATATCAAACCATTCAAAAAAATCAAAAATAAAGAAAAATGAGCTTGATGCTGGAATATTTCTTTTAACTGTTTGAGAAACATGTTTCATGAACTTGCTCTTCATTTCCAGACGAAAGATGAAAATACAATATACCACAAGTATGAGAAATGATTAGAAGAGAAGCGATTATTTTATGATTGAAATAAGTGAGATAATGAGAACGGGCTTAACGCCAGACAAGTGAATGGGGGCGGAAATTACGAGAGGAAAAAGAAATAACTTTTAATTGACGGCGCTATTATAAAGCCTCAAGCAAACTTCTGCTTCATGGCTGTTAGGAAGGCGAGGTGGTATCGGGAGGCGTCGGAAAGGTTGTACTCTGAAATTCTAAGAGGAGAACTTTTGTATCTTTTGCTCTTCCGAAGCTCTGCTAAAGACTTATTGCATCCTCCTGGTGTCGAAGAATCGTATTGGGCGATTCTAACGCGTAAGAGCAGTTGTGAACATATTTTTTACACGGTGCGCTAACAGAGCAATGTAACTGTTGTTAGTCGGTGTGGTTATTCTACAAAAATCGGACATAATTTACAACGGTCGTTGCCAGATCCACTCAACAGTACCCACCGTAAATTCACTATTGCATTTGCGAATGACAGTTGGTGTACTTTAAGTATAGACACAGCCACCATGAGAGTAGCCGTTGTATTATTTATAGGTATCAATCTGTCAGTCCACCAAGCTTCGCTGGATGATGGCTACTGTCACAGTTAAATATTTTTTGAAGATTATATACCATTTCTAGTAAAACAGATAAAAATATAATAAATAGTGTTACTCGTATACTATAAGGCAGATAGTAAGCACTCAGCCTCAATTAAAGAGACTTCAGGAGCCATTTTTTAGGTTGCAGATATTGCTACATTTACAGGTATTCCTATGAATCATCACAGTGCTCTGTCAGTTACCAACACTGAATCTAATTTGAGAAATTATAATTGTCTTAAAGGGGAGTGTAGCCTATCTTGCAACTTTCCTCAGCCCTTTAATCACTTTATCACTCGCACACCAGATTTCTCGCGACGGAAATAATCTCCTTTTTTATCTAATCAATTAACTGAATTTGCAGAATCCTCCTGCAACCCCACATGTCAAACACTTCGGTTCTCTGCTTTTCCGGTTTGGTCATAGTCCTTCATTCACGTCTATACAATACTTTGCTCTAAAAGCACATTTTCAAAAATTTCTTTGTGTGATTAAGATCTATGTTGGATACTTGTAGATTTATTTTAGTGTGGTCTGCTCTCTTAGCTGTACGGGACTTCTCCTTATGTCCTCCTTGCTTCGTCCGTCATACGATGTATTTTTCTTCGAAGGTATCAGACTGCATTTGCTTTGTGTATTAGATTGTTCACGGTTATAATGTTACAATTTTCGTTAACCTCGTTTCTGCTACACCTCAACATTTTCCTCTTTCTTGGGTTTGTTCTCAATTCAAGTTCATAGCTTTGTAGATTATTAATTCCATTCAACAAAGGCTGTAATTTTCCCGTCCTTCACATGGGACAGCGACGTAATTTCATTTTGATTATAAGTATTTTCTGAATTTGACCAACAACACTTTTCAGAAATTACGATATGAAGTCTCGCTGCATATGTATACGAAGATAACCTATTTCCTAGTGTCTTTGTTGTCAGTTTATTGTGTTAAACGATGTTGAACTATTTTTTATAGAAATACAGGCCTCTTCACTTGAGTCAGTGGTTATGGGTGGTTTTGCGTATGAAAAGCCGTAGTTTTGTTTCACATAAAAAGTTCGTCCTAAACTAATCCTGATATTCGGAGAGAAAATTTTGACATTCACGAAATTTATCATATTTGACCTCAGACTATGTTCTAGGATCTTGAAAAAGAAGTTAATGGTACGCCATTAATATACTACGCATACATTCCTTTACCGTTCACATAAAATCAGGTAGCAAGCTCGTATTTCCTGTCATTAGGAAATGTTCAGTGTGAGGGATTCAGGACTGATCAAAGCTAAGAAGGCTGATTAGGCAGCGTAAAATACAATATGAATTTCAGTTATGCACTAGTGTTTTATTTGCCTTTAATGCGTTCCAAAATTCTTCAACGAACTGACATCAGCGATACAGGCCTGTAGTTGTGTGCGTCTGTACGACGGACCTTCTTGAAAACGGGAACAGCTTGCGCATTTTTCCAATCACTTGGAACGCTTCGCCTCTCCATCGAACTACAGTACACGACTATTAGGAAAGCGGCAATTTCTTTCGCAATCTCTATGAAGAATCCTCTAGATATCCCATAAGCCGTAATCGTTTTTCCTCTGTTAAGTGAATATAGCTGATTCTCTATCTCTGATAATCATTCAGTCCCTGCTCTACGCTGTGTGAAAATATCTGGCTGTTTGTAACAAAGAAATTTAATATTTACCATTACGAGTCGGTTCTGTGGTTAATTGCTCAAGGTAATTTTCAGATAGGGCACTTAGAACAATTTCACACAATTCCCCGTCTCTAACACACGTTATAATGATGTTAACATACCTACAATTGGCAATTCTTTCTTTCGCTGCCCAAGATTCAATGGAAGAGAAAACGAACATGGAGCAAGAATGACATATCTTGCTGTTTCTGATTCATTCTCTTCGGCAAATGCTACAGATTTATTCGTCAGACGTATATGAGAGCCTTTGCTGATACTTTGTGGCGGAATTACGTTCATGCTCTGTTTTCGAGTCAAAATGGTGAACGAAGTTTTCATAGCATGTCACAATGTTGTCAAGGAACCCATCACCACACGCTCAAAACATAAAAGAAACTGTTGACAGATGTCCAATTTCCTCTGTTTAATGGGAGGAATGAGCATTCGAGGCACCCACTGTGCACACAGTTTTCTGTACTGTAGTTCTGCAGTGATGGCCTGTACACGCCACACTTACCTGAGAGCTGTGTCTTTTTACTCCGACAATTTTCCCTGATGAGTTCATCAAGCCGTTTAAGATTAATGTCGTCGGTTTCCGTACGCGGTTGTCTATTGCGAGCCCTGTAAATGGAAATGCCGTGGGGCTGAGGCCTCCGGACGGCTAGACCGTTCGCCTGGTGCAAGTCTTTCGAGCTGACGCCACTTCGGCGACTTGCGTGTCGATGGGGATGAAATGATGACGATAAGGACAACACAGCACCCAGTCCCTGAGCGGAGAAAATCTCCGACCCAGCCGGGAATCGAACCTGGGCCGTTATACCGCAGCTCGTGGTCGTGCGGTAGCGTTCTCGCTTCCCACGCGCGGGTTCCCGGGTTCGATTCCCGGCGGGGTCAGGGATTTTCTCTGCCTCGTGATGACTGGGTGTTGTGTGATGTCCTTAGGTTAGTTAGGTTTAAGTAGTTCTAAGTTCTAGGGGACTGATGACCATAGATGTTAAGTCCCATAGTGCTCAGAGCCATTTGAACCTGGGCCGTTAGATATGACATTCCGTCGCGCTGGCCACTCAGCTTCCAGGGGCTGACTCCATAATGGTGTGGGCTGTGTTTACACGGAATGGACTGGGTCCTCTGCTCCAAATGAATCGATCGTTGACTGGAAACGATTATTTTCTGCTACTTGGAAACCATTTACAACCATTCATGGACTTCGTATTCCCAAACAACGATGTAATTTTTATGTATGACAACGCACCACGTCAACAGACCACAATTGTTCGCGATTGGCTTTAAAAACATTCGGAGAAATCGAGCAAATGATTTGGCCACTCGCATCGCCCGACATTAACCCCATCGAACATTCATCGGACATAATCGAGAGGCCAGTTCGTGCTCAAAATCCTGCACCGGCAACACCTTCGCAAACACGTATGGCTATAGAGGCGGCATGGCTCAATATTTCTACAGGGGGCTCCCAATGGCTTGTTGAGTCCACCCACGTAGAGTTCTTGCACTACGCCGGGCAGAAAGAGGTACTACACAATACTGCGAGGTATCACACGACTTTTGTCACCTCCGTGTATATGCAATCAGGCCAACAGCGCAGTCACGGCTTGCGCCATAGAGAGTGGTTTACCTGTAACTTACAAGGGAACCTCCCCATCGCACCCCCCCCCCCCCCCCCCCCCTCAGATTTAGTTATGAGTTGGCTCAGTGGATAGGCCTTGAAAAACTGAACTCAGATCAATCGAGAAAACAGGAAGAAGTTGTGTGGAACTATGAAAAAAATAAGCAAAATATACAAACTTAGTAATCCATGCGCAAGATAGGTAACTTCTAGGACATTGTGAGCTCAGCAGCGCCGTGGTCCCGTGGTTAGCGTGAGCAGCTGCACAATGAGAGGTCCTTGGTTCAAGTCTTCTCTCGAGTGAAAAATTTAATTTTTTTATTTTCAGACAATTATCTGTCCGTTCATATACGTCTCTGTTCACTGTAATAAGTTTAGTGTCTGTGTTTTGCGACCGCACCGCAAACTTGCAGTTCATTGACCTTGTTATTGAAGTCGCGAGCTATATTTACTGGATTACATCTCACGTATTCAATGCACTCTCGTCCAAAGTAGCGAACAGTCGACTGCCAGCCAGGGAGCCTCGTTAGCAAGAATACTCTATTCCGCGCGCTGTAGTCGACTGACGTTGTGTGTTTCGATGTTTGTTTAGGTGTAGCTTCCCCATACTACGGCGCAGTTACCTCGCATCGGACGGACGGACGAACAGATAATAATTGTCTGAAAATAAAAAATTAAATTTTTTCATTCGAGGGAAGACTTGAACCAAGGACCTCTCGCTCTGCATCTGCCGCGCTAACCACGGGACCACGGCGCTCCTGAGCTCACAGTATCCTAGAAGTTTCATATCTTGCGCATGGACTACTAAGTTTGTATATTTTGCTTATTTTTTCATAGTTCCACACAACTTCTTCCTGTTTTCTCGATTGATCTGTGTTCAGTTTTTCAAGGCCTATCCACTGTGCCAACTTATAACTAAATCTGAGGGGGGTGCGATGGAGAGGTTCCCTTGTTAGCATCTAATGGCGGTACTAAACGATAATAGACGCATTCTGTATGACATTTTTACATTTAGTTCATTACAAGAAAAGGCATTCCGCAGTAACACGTAGTTAATTGTCACAGTAGCCACAACGGAGCATGGAGAACAGAGGAAGAATAGCCTGTCATGAGACAACTGACGTGTGAGGTGTGACACGTAAAACTCTCGTCTTCTATCGATTATGAACTTAAGTTTCGTTTATTAAATCTCCTATAAATAATAGATATCTCTAAATGGGATGTAAAGTTTTTCCTTTCATGGTCTTCTATGTTCTGTACACATAACAACTGTCTCCCACTTTTCGTGATGGCGTTAGGTCTGACGCTCTTCTGCTAAACTCATTGGTTACATTTGTTCTGTTTTCACAACTTTCGAATCTCATTCTCTGAAACTAAAGCAATGGTATCTCGTACCTGTGTAAAAGGAAAAGGAAGTGGTTTTTCTGAACTTCGCATTATAGTGTCAGCAAGTAGGATTTTTTGTAATGTCAGAGGGAGCACAGTGTGGAAAAATATAGGGCTGCAGCTTAGAAATTGATCGGTGAACGTATGAGAATTCCATTACTGTTTGTAAAGAAAGACAGTATCCTTCACGCATCTAATTCAGTTTGATATCTAGGGCGGTAGTTCCTGGGTAGTTGAAGGCATCGTTTCAGCTTTAATTAAAGCGAGTATTTCTTTGCGCGTACACACGGGAAAGTGGAAACTCCTGGTAACGGTAAACACTGAAATGATTTTTAAAGTCTGAAAGGGACGTGCAGCAAAATAAAACAAAAGATGTTGCAAGGGACTGTAGAATTTCTGTTTACGGTGAGGAACTTTAATTAAACAGACCGGGGGAAGAAAGCCGCTGTCTGTGGATACAGCTCCACAAGAGGAGGCCCACCCCTGTTCTGACTCAGTTCAGAGCATTCGGGCCGTTAAATCCAGTCAGAATACAGCGAAGGAGCCCGTGGTCGTCGCGTCCTCCAGAATTATTTTACCTGTGTAATGTCTTGTACTGCCACGAAAGTCTAGCCCCTGCGAAGTTGTGCGACGCTTTACTCCACTGAATAACGACGCTGTGAATGACATAGTTTACAACTGACAGAAAACTGGTGTAAAATACATCGATTCCTTAAATTCCGTGAGTGTTTTCCTCTTGGTTTAATCTCGCGTTTTGTAACTGTCAGTGTAAATTCAGGCAGTCTGCAACGCAGTTGTTATTCATTTGTTTGTTTTTAAGCACGAGCACCCGTTCGTTTTAGCATAGTCAGTTAGGTTCCAACAGTCGCCTGTTATATACCTGCAGAGCAACAAGTTACGTATTTAGATTTTTCTGCGTTTTCTTAGTGGTTTGTTTCTAAGATCCGTGCACGTTTTTCTATTTAAGAGGCGAAATCTCGCTTTTTTAATTTAAAGTGTAAATTCGTGCAGGATGTAGGACAGTTGTCATTCCTTTTGAATGGCCAGCTACACAGCCCAGTAGGAGCTGGCATCCATTTGTAACACGTCAGAAGGGTAGCAGCGTGCATATTTGGGTTTCTGTCTCTGATTTTACAGTTTAAATGAAAAATTAATCTTCCTAGGGTGGGTAGGATATGTGTATGCTGTATGCAGAAGCAGGAGGAGGTGGCCGCAGTTCACGAAGAGCTGAATGCATTTTTGGCTTCGGATAGCCCTCTTACGCCTGCCGCCTCGGAGTATATCAGTGGTGGCGAATCTGGCGCATTGGATGGGGCAGCTCAGGTATTGGTTGTTTCACTCACGGGCTTTGCTACCAAGGCGCGTGACAATGTACACGACACCGCAGGGTGAGTGGTGGATGGTAAGGTGTTTGTGTCGCTCGACGCAGGGGGTCAATCGCCTTGAGTGGACAGGTGGTAGCTCCTTCTTAGGAGACGAGTAGGCACAGGGGGAGGGGGGGGGAGGGAGGAGGGGGGAGGGAGGACGGGTTTGTAAGTTATCAGGAGGTCCAGTGTTAGGCGCATAATGGAGCCCCTTAGGAAAATAGCGTTCGGTATCGGAAAGAAAGCCAATGTGTCCTCGATATGTCTGCCGGAGGACCGCATCAAAGATGTGGGGGAGACCTTGCTTGCGGCTATTGAGCGTGCATGGTGTAGCCGCCTGCAAGTGTCACTCATGTCAGCACCAATCAAGCTTGTCGCTATGGTTCTGAGGCCAACCCCAGTTCATATGAGCGGCAGGCGGAATTGGTGAAGGCTGCTGGCCTCGTGCTGACTGCAAGCAGAACTCGCAACTTGCAGCGTCGTCTCCAGAGTTGATCAGGGTCCTTTCGTCTGGAGCTTCGTGGAACGCCTCATTCAAAGGATTCGTCAACTCCCTGGCAGTCTTGGCTGAAGATTTCTGGGTCTGCTTTATCGAGTGCAGAATTGTAGGACACCCCATGCTAGATCGGTGTTGCTCTGCACAAAGGCAACAACTAATCCGGTAGGAGCGTACTTGTGAAGTGCACATAGTATTTTTTTAGGCTAGTCGGTAGTCTGAGGTACTCTGATAAGCATTCAACAAGCAGATAGCGAAATGAGACCACATTCAGAGCAGAGTCACTTCGATTGTTAAGCTTTTAGCAGTAAATTGTCGAAGTATTTGTAATAGACCTCCTGAGTTTACTGTGTTCCAGAAAATTACTTGCGCTCAAACTATTCTTAGGACCGAGAGCTGGGTGAAACCAGAAGTAAAAATCTATGGTGTATTAAGTGGCAGTCAAGTGAAATCTGAACACCCGCCACAACAGGACTATGGAATGGTTCCATTCCAAAGTAATCTTCACAATCGTTAACTCATTTATCCCACTGGAAGACGAGACGATCATTTTCTGTTTCATAGAATGAGGTCGGCCGCTGACGAATCCACAACAGCAGTACGGAGGATGCTGCAGTGTTTCCAAACCAAATCACCTTCTTCCAATTGGCAGTGTGGGGGCGGGCTTTATCGTTCAACGTCCCTATACAGCCGGGATCTTTCACCGTCTGATTTTTACATCTCCGGTCTCCTGAAGAAAGACAAGTGTGGACGGGGGTTTCAGCTAGATGTGGAAGTGCAAGGGTGGGCGCGGTTGCGTATACGTCAGCGGCCGACGAGGTTCTACGATACTAAGATTGACCGTTTAGTCTCCCAGTGGGGTGGTTACTTTTTAATGTAACCATTCCATGGTCCCGTTGTGGTGGGTGTTCAGTTTTCATTTGACTGTTCTTCGTATTTAGCGAGTCAAGGAACATTTAACGGAAAGACAGATTTGACGCCATAGGAGGGGGACTGTTCACTGCAAATAACAAAAATATTGTCTCTGCTGGGGTAGAATTTAAAAGAGACAGTAAACTTATCCGGACGCTTATAACGATATAGTTTAAATCAAATTAATTGTGGGATATTTTGTTGGCCACCCGATTTGGCTGTGACAGGTTTAGGGTCATTTAAAGAAAGCCTGCGGTCAGTAGCACGGAAAAACCCACATCCCGCAATACTAGTCGGACGCGACTTTAACTTATCGGGTCTTGACTAGGACGTCTATAGATTCACTTAAGGAGGTACGGACAAATAGGCTTGCGAAGTACTTTTGATCATGTTTTCCGAAAACTGCCTTGAGCACCTAGTTCGACAGGCCACACGCAATGGAAATATTTTAGACATTATAGCTACAAACAGACCTGATCTTATCAACGGTGACAATACAGACACAAGAAATAGTGGTCATATCTCATCATAGCGATAATTGTCACTAAAGTTAAGAAACGCCTCATGAAGGCTAACAGTGTATTTTTGCTGTAAGTAGCATTTCTTATAGGCAATGAACTGACATCATTTAGTTCCAGTACGATGGACGCAGAGGAATTATGGGCAAAGTTTAAACGTATTTTAAATCGTGCTCTGGAGAAGCATTTGCCGAATAAGTGGATTAAGTACGGAAAGGCCTTCTGTGGTTTAGCAACAACATTCGGAAAATTCTGAGGAAATAGATGATGTTACGTTCTCGGTTATAGAGAGAATGCACATAAGACAACAGGCAAAAGTTTGTGGAGTTCCGTGCATCTGTAAAAAGATCGATGCCCAAAGTATACAGCTGCCACCGCCATACCTTAGTAAAAGAACTTGGCGAGAACCCAACAAAATTCTGGTCCTATGTAAAATCGCTAAGCGAGTCGAAGGTTTCCATCCAGTCACTCGTTGACCAGTTTGGTGTGGCAGTAGCTGGTGGCAAAAGGAAAGCCGAAGCTTTAAATCTCGGGTTTAAAAAGTCGTTCATGCAAGAGAATCGTACAAACGTACCGTCATACCGCCATTTGACCATCGCACAAATTCCCGTAGGGAACTCGCAGTAATAGGCACCCTTGGTGGAGAGAAACAGCTGAAAGAGTGGAAAACAGATAAGTCTCCAGGTCCAGGAAGAATCCGAATTATGTTTTACAAAGAGTACCCTACGGCATTGACTCGTTACGTAGCTCGCATTTATCGCGAATTTCTCACCCAGCGCCAAGTCCCAAGTGACTGGAAAATGCGCAGGTGACTCGTGTATATAAGAAGGGTAAAAGAAAACAGACCCGAAAACTTACAGACGAATGTCCTAAACAGCCGGGTTAGCCGAGAGCGCTAACGCGCTGCTTCCTGGACTCGGGTAGGCGCGCCGGTCCCGGATCGAATGCGCCCGGCGGGTTACCACTGTCGGCAGGTGTACCGGCCAGCCTGGATGTAGTTTTTAGGCGGTTTCCCACATCCCGATAGGTGAATACCGGGCTGGCCCCCACGTTCCGCCTCAGTTACATGTCTCGCAGACGTCTGAAAACGTTCGCACTATTCCATGGATTACACTAGACGCAGAGAGCTGGGATACACTACTTACGTCCTGGGGGGGTGGGTATGTGGTGGCAGCAGGAAGGGCATCCAGTCACCCCTTAAACTAGTCTTGCCAAATTCGTTCCTAACCCTGCCGACCCTGCGAAACTGCAGGATAAGGCAGCAGTGAAAGAAAAGACTCGTGCGAAACTCGACTTTCCTTTTCTCACATAGTAACCAGCGAACTATGAATGAATGACAACAGACAGATTCCGTATTTCATGATTTCCGAAAAGCGTTTGACACAGTGCCCACTGCAGAGTGTTAACGAAGATACAAGCATATGGTATAGGTTCCACGATATGTGAGTGGTTCAAAGACTTCTAAGGAAATAGGCCCCATACGGTTTTCTCGATGGATAATGTTCATCAGAGACAAGGGTATCGTAGGAGTGCCCCAAGGAAATGTTGTAGGACCGTTATTATTCTCCATTTATATAAATGGTTTGATGGGGAGCGAATACTGCAATCTGCGGCTGTTTGCTGGTGATGCTGTGGTTTACAGGAAGGTGTTGTCGTTGAGTGATGGTATGAGGATAGAAGATGACTTAGACAAAATTTCTAGTTGGTGTGATGAATGGCAGCTAGGTCTAATAAACTTAGAAAAATGTAAGTTAACGCAGGTGTGTAAGGGAAACATGCCCGTAATCTCATTAGTAGTATGAGGCTTGTCACAATCATGTCGATTGAATATCTAGGCGTAAAGTTGCAAAACCATATGAAAGGAGACGAACACGTAAGGATTTTAGTGGGTATGACGAATGGTTGACTTCGATTTACTGGGAGAATTTTAGGAAAAGGAAACCGCATTTAGGAGACAAGTGCCACCCATTCTTCAATTCTGCTCGGGCATTTGGAATCCCCACCATGTTGGATTGAAGGAAGACTTCAAAGCAATTCAGAAGCAGTCTGTTACATTTGTTACTGTTAGAGCTGAATAAGATGAAAGTATTAAGAAAAGCACTCCGCCTTCAGGCCATAATTGGCCCATCGGGACCATCCGACCACCGCGTCATCCTCAGATGAGGATGTGGATAGGAGAGGCGTGTGGTCAGCACACCGTTCTCCCGGTCGTTATGATGGTTTTCTTTGACCAGTCGCTACTATTCGGTCGAGTAGCTCCTCAGTTGGCATCACAAGGCTGAGTGCACCCCAAACAAGTATTAAGAAGATGCTTCGTAAACTCAAACAATAATCCCTGGAGGGGAGGCAACGTTCGTTTGAGAGAACACTATTGAGAAAGTTTAGAGAAATGGCATTTGAAGCTCCTGCAGAACGATTCTACTGCTGAATACGTACGTTTCGCTTAAGGACCACGAAGAGAAGAGAAAGTAGGGCTTGTATGAAACCATATAGATAGTCGTTTTTCCTTCGCTCTGTTTTCGAGTGGAACAAGAAAGGCAATGACTAGTAGTAGTAGTAGTAGTAGTAGTAGTAGTAGTACAAGGTAGCCTCCGACACGCACCATGCAGTGGCTCGTAGTTATCTCATTATTTAATTACTGATTTAACTCGCTCAGATTAGAGCGTTCAGGCCCTATCTTACATCGGACCATCGTTTCAAACTATGACTTTTTACGTCATAGTTACCTAAGAAATAACAATAACCTTAATATGAAAAATTGTAGAGACACTATGAGTAAACAGTACTGACTAAGACCAAATAAAGTTAATACTGGCAGTACTTCTACTACTGCTGCTGCCAATAATAATGTGTATTCTACAATAATAATGATAATAATAATTGCGGTATCACGTATAGGTACCATCCCAGAGGCATCACACGGTTGGCAACAGAATTGCAAGGTTCTGTCTGACGTCAATAGCAGTCGGCGATCCAGTGGTGCACACCTGCTCGGCCGCTCCTCCAACGGCTCTGGACTATGAGTGGCCTCTGCTGCTGCAATACAGTTCAGCCTGCGGCAGCACCTCAGCCCACTTGCAACTAGAGCCTCTTCCCTATGGCCCATCGTTTGTGCTTAGTACAGCGAGCCCCTTCCTTGTTGACACTGACGGTTGGACTCTGTCTCTTACTGCATTATTTGTAATGAGTCTTTATACGCTTTGAGAAATACAAGGCTAGCACATCTTCTGTTTGTTATGTTAACTTGTTCACTAACCATTTCTGATCCTGTCCAGCTTTCTAAGACGGCAGTTGCTGCACAACTCTGCAGCCCACCTCTCCTTACCATTGTGTACGAAATTGTATACAACAACAATAATAATATTATTATTATTATAATAGTGGCAGATATAAAAAGAATTTACAGGTCTAGAAAACATATTTCCTGATATAACAAGTTCTGGGGAAGTGAAATTTAAGCAGTCTGCACCTGCTAAGACCACTGGGAAATGAGGACGATCTGGTTGGAAAAAAGGATGTAAAGGGGTAAGCAGTACGTAGAGGGACAATGGTAGTTATTATTGTCGCTTCAGTACGTATGCCATTAACTGCCTTATGAAACTGGAGATGTTATTCAGTTTTCTAACACAATGCGGGAGGTTATTCCAGAGTCGGGTTCCTACTGTTGAAAAGGAGTTAAATAAAGTGGCTGAGCGATGAAGCGGGACACAAAGGATTTTACTCCGATGGCAACGGGAGTTTCAGCCATGTTGTTCAGACAAGAGCGTTAAGGTCGATGAGATATGAGGCGTAGTGTACGTTGATGAGCAATAGAGGACAAAGAGAGGATAGAAATCTTTGAGCTTTGAGTTTGTGTTTACTCAGCCAGAATAGCTGTGCATATGATGGTGAAGTATGATCAAGGAATCGAATGTCAGCCGGCCGCGATGGCCGTGCGGTTCTAGGCGCTCCAGTCCGGAGCCGCGCTGCTGCTACGGTCGCAGGTTCGAATCCTGCCTCGGGCATGGGTGTGTGTGATGTCCTTAGGTTAGTTAGGTTTAAGTAGTTCTAAGTTCTAGGGGACAGATGACCACAGCAGTTGAGTCCCATAGTGCTCAGAGCCATTTGAACCATTTTTGAATCGAACGTCACAGATTTATGGAACATAGGTGTTCAAACCTGTTGAAGGCACCGTGATCGTTTATGAGAAAGTCCTTGCAGGATAACAGCGCTCTAATCAATAGCAGGAAGTATTAGTGTGTGTACGAGTTTCTTTTTCAGGTCAAGCGGGAAGAGCTTGTTGTATTTTTGTACAAAATGAAAAGATGCTGATGCGTTCTTGCACATTGCAGTTATGTGCTCAGTCCAAATTGGTATGTAGATGTAGACGTAGATTAATTCTTCTCGTATGTCCCAAATAACAATAAATACGTATAATTTTTATATAATTTATCAATTACACTAACATCAGCGCTGTACGTATCTCTCCTCTGGTTGATGCATTATGCAGGAGGATACGGAATGTGCAGCTACTGAAAAATTATAGCTTACATAACAAAATTGAATGTCATGGTGTGTTCTTCTTGATAGTCAGAACAGAGTTCTAAATCTTAGATGCTACGAAACCGGAATAATTCGATTCGCTGATATGCTTCGTGCCTTAGACCATAGTAAACAAATACATTCTAGCCTTGTCGAATTTAAAACATGGCAACATTATGATACTAGAATCTAAGAAAAGTATGTTTTGCCTGGTAAACAAGAGCGTTTGTGAATACCCTCAGTAATTCTTTGGAGATACTAAAATCTGACTACTTTTAACTGCAGGTCATAGAAAACAGAGACAAATTTAATTATGTATCGGGGTAGTGTGATGGATGAAATGGTTCAAATGGCTCTGAGCACTATGGGACTCAACTGCTGAGGTCATTAGTCCCCTAGAACTAGTTAAACCTAACTAACCTAAGGACATCACAAACATCCATGCCCGAGGCAGGATTCGAACCTGCGACCGTAGCGGTCTCGCGGTTCCAGACTGCAGCGCCTTTAACCGCACGGCCACTTCGGCCGGCTGTGATGGATGACTTACGAATTCTCTCCATTAAAAGGTAACATAATTATTAATTTCGGATTTTCAGGAGTAATCCAGTTATTTGTCACAGTCTGACACTGGAAAAGTAGCTCGACGAACACACTATTTAATATCGACAGTCAGGCAGCAGCAACCGACCAAGACACAACCAGTCACAGGGAAGTAACCGATTTTGTGACATTTTACGAGTTCCTAACCTGGAGAGAATTTTACAGTTTTATCCCTGGGCTTTGCTAGTTCAGTTTCTTGAGTTTCTGCATGTTAATTTAATATTTAATAGACACAGCTCTCGCTTTTTCGTTGCCGTCGGAAAATAAACCAATTTTGTGACATATTACAAGTTCCTAATCAGAAGCAATTTATTTAGTCTCGCCTGAGACTAGTTCAGTGTTTGAATCTCAGCGTGTTAATCTAAGATATAGGACACAGTTCTTGAGTTTTCCTTCGTGTTCACAGTAGAGTTCCGTAGCGCGTATCGATTGTCCTTGTTTGTGTGTGTAGTGTAGTTCTCCACGGTCTTTAGTAGGTTCAAATGGCTCGGAGCACTATGGGACTTAACTTCTTAGGGCATCACTCCCCTAGGACTTACAACTACTTAAACCTAACTAACCTAAGGACATCATAAACATCCATGCCCGAGGCAGGATTCGAACCTGCGACCGTAGCGGTCGCTCGGTTCCAGACTGTAGCGCCTAGAACCGCTCGACCACCCCGGCCGGCAATTATAATTGGTGGTGACTTTAATTTACCCTCGATATGATGGCGAAAATACATGTTTAAATCCGGAGTTATGCATAACACATCATCCGAAATTGTGTTAAACGCACTTTCTGAAAATTATTTCGAGGAGCTAGCTCATGAGCCCACACGAATAGTAAACGTTCGTGAAACCACACTTGACCCCTTAGCAATAAATAATTCAGAGCTAATAACGATGATCAAAACGGATACATGGATTAGTGAACAGAAGGTTGTTTTAGCGAGACTGAATATTGTAGCCTCCAAAAATAAACGAAAAATATACATAGTAAAAAAAGCAGATTAAAAATTCACTTGACGATTTCCAGAGGGACAATCTCCACTCCATCCAAATTAACAATGTAAGTGCAGACCAGATGTGGCCTGTATTCAGAGAAATACCATCGACAGCAATTGAAATATTTTTACCAAACAAATTAACAAACGACGTAGCTGGTCCTCCTTGGTACACAAAAACGGGTCACACGACTGTTGCAGAAACAACGAAAAAAGCATGCCAAATTTGAACACGCAAAATCTCCAAGATTGGCGATCCTTTATAGAAGCACGAAATTTAGCTCTGACTTCAATGCGAAATGCTTATAACAGTTTCGACAACGAAACTTTGTCTTGAAACCTGGCAGAAAATCCAAACAGATTCTGGTCGTATGTAAAGTATGCTAGCGGCAAGACACAGTCTCTGCGCGATGGTAGTGGAAAAGCTATCGACGACAGTAATGCGAATTCAGGATTACGAAACACAGCCTTTCGAAATTCCTTCACCAAAGAAGACATAGTAAATATTTCAGAATTCGAATCAAGAACGGACGCCAACATGAGTAACTTAGAAGTAGATATCGTAGGAGTAGTGTGGCAACTTAAACCACTTGATAAAAGCAAGTCTTCTGGTCCAGACTGTATATCAATTAGGTTCCTTACAGAGTTTGGTGTTACAATAGCTCTATACTTAACAATCTACACTACTGCTCGCTTGACGAAAGACCCGTACCCAAAGACTGGAAAGCTGCTGAGGTCACACCAGTATTCAAGAAAGGTAGTAGGAGTAATCTACTAAATTACTGGTTTATATCATTGACGTCGATATGCAGCGGGATTTCGAAACATCTTGTGTTCGAACGTTATGATATACCTCGAAGAGAATGGTCTATTGACACAGTCAACACGGATTTAGGAATCGTCGTTATTGTGAAACAGAAATAGCTCTTTACACACACGAAGTGATGAGTGATATTGACAAGGTATTTCAGATTGATTCCGTAGTTCTAGATTTCCAAATGGAAACTGACACTGTGCCGCAGAAGTGGCTTGTAGTGAAATTATGTGCTTCTGGAATACGGGCTCAGTGTTTGCCTGCTCAGCTGAGTGGTAGAAGGCACGGTAGATCAGCGTGTTCGGTCAGAGGTTTAGCTGCCCTCGGTAATAAAAAAATAAAAATAAAATAAAAACTTGAACGGGTGTCATGGGACGTCCTCCCTGAACAAAGGCAACGAAAAATAACGAACAAAATGAGATTTAAGAGAAAGTGGTTTCGTATTTGCCTACCATGCAGCGGGCCCGGGTTCGATACCGGCCGTGTTGGAGATGTTTGTGTTGTTTTCATCGTCAGTTTATAATCACAGACGTGCAAGTCGTCCAATGTGGCGTCATCTTCAATAAGACTTGCAACCCGGCGGTCGAAATTCCGAGGATGGGGCCTCCAGGCCAACAATGCCACACGAGCATTTCATTTTGTTATCGTTTCAGGTATGTGACTGGATTCGTGATATCCTAACAGAGATGTCACAGTTCGCAGTAATTGTAGGAAAGTAATCGAGTAAAACAGAAGTGATTTCTGGTGTTCCCCAAAGTAGCGTTATAGGCCCTCCTGTTGATAGTTCCACATTTACGTGAATACTCTGCTATTCACAATAAAGTGCCTGGCAGAGGGTTCAAGGAACCATCTTCAAGCTGTCTCTCTACCGTTCCACTCTCGAACGGCGCGCGTGAAAAACGAACACTTAAAATTTTCTGTGCGAGCCCTGATTACTCTTATTTTATCGTGATCCTCATTTCTCCCTATGTAGGTGTGTGCCAACAGAATGTATCTATATAAACGATTTAGGTGACAATCTGAGCAGCCCTTTTAGGTTGTTTGAAGATGATGATGTCTTTCATCGTGTAGTAAAATCATCAGAAGATCAAACCAAACTGCAAAATGATTTAGAAAAGATATCTGAGTGGTGCGAAAATTGGTAATTGACCCTAAATAATGGAAAGTGTGAGGTCGTCTGTATGAGTCCTATGAGGAATGTATTAAACGTCGGTTACACGATAAGTCAGTAAAATCTAAAGGCCATAAATTCAACTAAACACCTAGGAATTGCAAATGTGAACAATTTCAATTGGAAGGAATACATAGGAAACGTTATGGGGAAGCCAAACCAAAGACTGCGTTTTATTGGCAGAACGCTTAGAAAATGTAGCAGATCTACTAAAGAGACTGCCTACACTATGCTTGTCCGTCCTCTTTTGTAGTACTGCTACACGGTCTGGGATCCTTAACAGAGAGGATTAATGGAGTACATCGAGAAAGTTCAGAGAAGAGCAGCACGTTTTGTATTGTAGCGAAATAAGGGAGAGAGTGTCACTGACATGACACAGGATTTGGGGTGGACACCATTAAAAAAAAAGGCGTTTTTCGTTAGGCCGGAATCGTCTCACGAAATTTAAATCACCAACTTTCTCCTCCGAATGCGAAAATATTTTGTTGACGCCGACCTACGTAGGGAGAAACGATTATCATAATAAAATAAGGGAAATAAGGGCTCACACGGAAAGATATAGGTGTTGGTTTTTTCCGCGCGCTGTTCGGGATTGGAGTAATAGGGAATTAGTCTATTGTGAAGGTGGTTCGATGAACCCTCTGCCAGGCACGTAAGTGTGATTTGCGGAGTATCGATGTAGATGCAGACAAAAATGTAACTACTCACAACTTCTGGGAGCTGTTCCTCAATGTAGCAATTAGAAATAGCGACAATCACATTGTATAAATATGTTCTATCAATAATGTGCTTAAGTGTGAAATCAAATAACATCTGAAGCAGTTAAAGTAAGTTGTTTGTTTAGACACACATGAAGACTAGGTCACATTTAGGTGAAAATTCCTGGCAGATTAAAACTGTGTGCCCGACCGAGACTCGAACTCGGGACCTTTGCCTTTCGCGGGCAAGTGCTCTACCAACTGAGCTACCGAAGCACGACTCACGCCCGGTACTCACAGCTTTACTTTTGCCAGTACCTCGTCTCCTACCTTCCACAGAGAAGTAAAGCTGTGAGTACCGGGCGTGAGTCGTGCTTCGGTAGCTCAGTTGGTAGAGCACTTGCCCGCGAAAGGCAAAGGTCCCGAGTTCGAGTCTCGGTCGGGCACACAGTTTTAATCTGCCAGGAAGTTTCATATCAGCGCACACTCCGCTGCAGAGTGAAAATCTCATTCTGGTCACATTTAGGTGCTTACAAGGGAACCGCAACATGTCCCTGCAGTTAAAGTTCTTACACAACAAAATGCATTTATCTGAGAATCTATCATCAGCTGATGTACACGTGTTGGAACTATTTTTCCGATTTCATATGCATTACTTTGTAGAATCCCAGATTATATGGTACTCTATGTGAACGAAATTTCTTACCATTATTGTTATAATTAAATTTCCGGAAGATAAAATTATGTATTAAGTGATTACTAGACGTTATTGGGTGGATAGGAAACTTCATTTTCGTGACTATAGCATTATGCAGATGAAACAGACCTTGTTCGGCATAGGTCTCACGAATTTTAGTCTTTAGGTGTCTGCGAATGCAAAAATTTTACAACAGATATGGAAGGGCGACAGATCTTCATTAGATTACAGTATGTCAGGTTATTGCAATGAATATCTAGATTTTAACAATAAATATAAGAAATTAAATACATATTGGCTAAATGAACTGCAATAATTTTACACCCACGTTTAAAAATACATAGGCTGAATCAAAAGCAATAATTTTAAATCTACATTTAAATTCTCTTTATTAAGAATACGTGAAGTCTGGAATCATTATGGTTTAGGTTTATATTCAAGCATATTTTATTGGAAGCCATTCACTACCCGTTAATATCGACTTTCATTCTTTATCCCATATAGTGCTCGGCTACCTTAACTTGTGCCTATATATTTTAGGTTCTCTAATATATTAAGTCGTGTGCAGCTCAGTTAAATGTGAAGCATTATAAGTTTACTGTAGCTGAATTTTATTTTGTATCCTTTATCGTGAAGCTGTACTGCTGTTGCTGGTAAGCACGTGTAGTCATATTTTATGGTAACATAATACGCCTTCATTAGCTTACGCTACTCATTAGCATCAAATCACTAAACTAGCTCCTTGTTCATTGTAAAGCTCCTTATTTCGGCGCAGTGCACCCCTTCTTCATTGCTAAGATTTCAATACTTCGATTTGCTCACTGTTTCAGTATCCCTTAATGAAGATGCCTCCTATGCGGTACAGGGAACTTTCTGCGTTGTGGTTAATGGGAGTTCAGTTAACTAGCACGGCCACAGTACCTGTCTACCATCGAGGAGAGCAGTAGAGCGAAGTACTCGTAGAAGATTTACAGGCCTATAGCAAGTTTATTTGGATTCGAAATACAACCTTTCATTTGGTGTTTCACAAATCCTGTCATCTCAATAAGTTTTGGAGATTTGTTATAGTTTTAGTCCACTTGTTTCTCTGTTAGTCCTATCTGAAGTTTCTCCTTGAAAGGTACTTACATTTCCGTGGCATCAGCTGGTAGTTGGACAATATTTTACTGTTATCAGTTAGTCGCATTTATCCTCACAAGCCGGCCGAAGTGGCCGTGCGGTTAAAGGCGCTGCAGTCTGGAACCGCAAGACTGCTACGGTCGCAGGTTCGAATCCTGCCTCGGGCATGGATATTTGTGATGTCCTTAGGTTAGTTAGGTTTAACTAGTTCTAAGTTCTAGGGGACTAATGACCTCAGCAGTTGAGTCCCATAGTGCTCAGAGCCATTTGAACCATATCCTCACAAGTTTGCCTATAAAAGCAAGTCTATTTCTGCACAAAAAGTGTTTACAAATGGGACTGTGACTCTCTTATAAATGAAGCATGGCATTTCGTTTAAATCGTCTTCGTTAGCCTGAGTTTTCGCTTTCCTTGTTACGATATTAATATTATCAAAATATCCACGGGTGTACTGCCGGTCTACAGTGTCCAACGGGCACAATATTTCGGCGAACATACATGTCGCCATCATCAGGTGAACTGACGGACTGAGCTCCTGTGAACGTGCCGGCACGGAGATCCGTACACTATGGCTGCTCAGGGGGAACTGGGTTCGGTCGCGGCGGCGGCCGATTTAAATACCCTCCGCCCGCGGCGCGGTCACTCCGCCGTCCGCGCCCCGCGCCACGGTCGCGCGGTGAAACAGATTGCGACGGCGTCTGAGATGACGTCGGTGTGATGGCTCTGTCCTCCGTGGTCGTCACAACTATACATTTGCTCGATTTACTCTTGATTAACCCAATCGCTGGTTCCCAAGCCTTGCTAATATTATAGCCACAGTCACGGTTTATGAGGTCGTCATTGGTGCGAATTTCGAGGGCCTCTCTAACAACGCTGTCCCAGTATCTCGACGTCTGTACCAGAATCCTCGTGCGTTCATACTCCATAGCGTGATTTTCCGACAAACAATGTTCAGCGACCGCCGACTTGCTCGGATACATCAGTCGAGTGTGCCTCTGGTGTTCACGGCATCGATCCTCGACGGTACGCATCGTCTGACCAATATACGACTTGCCACATTGACACGGAATCTGGTACACGCCGGCCTTCCTCAAACCGAGGTCATCTTTGGCGCTCCCCACCAGTGCACGAGTTTTATTCGGAGGACAAAACACAGTTCCGACCCGGTGTTTCTTCAAAATGCGGGCGATTTTCCCCGAGAGTGTTAGGACCACACTTCATTTAGTCGGTCTACATGAAACCCAGTATTTATATATCACAAAAAGCTACTGATAAATAGCTTGCCATAGTTGAAATAGGAACACAATCAACACAGTGCGCATAGTCTAACAAATCGCTGAACTCTTATTTGGACGGTTGCATTCTATGTCGTCAACTGAATCTGACAATATACGACTTCAGTGGAACTGTTTCATCTGCATAATTTTCACTTAGTTTACTGCAAAAGTTCTTGGACGTCACAAATTAGTAGTCACGATTCTATCCCTTTCAAAAGATACAACATAAACGCATTACATCAATGAACGCGGAGAATTAAAGGTACGTTTTACACATCAGTCATTCCCTACCCCAGCTCCGCCTACACACATATACGCACGTACACAAACTCAAGCATAAAATGCTATGTTAGTTACTTTCATGTTCCACGGATCATGTTGCGCGATAAATCGCAAGGAAGTGGAACGAATCATTTCACATTCACATCAGAAATTAAAATGTAAATTTACCCACACTCTGAAAATTAATGTGTTTATTTTGCAACTGAAAGAAGTATTATAATCTAATTAAAAGCCGTGGATGACCATTTTTACTGTGATTCGCAGTGCGGAAACCGAAAACTGGTATGATACAGCGTTCCAGGCTAACCTGTCTTGTGAAAGTTGCAGCATAATTACTGCAGGGAATATCCACAGCAACCTGTTTACTATAGTTGACCCTCGGCTTCACTCTACAATGTTTAACGACCATACTTCCTGCCTTTAGGTAATTAACTATTCCTTGATGCCTTAGGCATGTACCTTTTGTACTCCATGTTTCACTTGCATACAAGGCTACAATCCAAATAAGAAAAGATTCCGTAACACATTTACTTTCGATGTCAGCATATTTCTCTTCTTCAGAAAATCTATCCTCGCTGTTGCCAGTCTCGATATAATATCGTCCTTGCTTCTGTCGTCGACAGTTATTTTGCTGCCCAAATAGAAAAACTCATTTACTACATTTATTGGCCCATTTCTTAATCTGATTCTCTCAGTATAATCTAATTTAATTAGACTAAGATCCATCAACCTTGTTTTACTTTCGCTGATATTCATCTGATAACCTCCTTTTAATGTACTTTCCATTTCATCCAATTGATGTTTCACGTCCTTTGAGTGTCTGCCAGAGTTAAAATGACACTGGCGGACAAATTTTTTATTCTTTTCCCTGAACTTTACTGCATTTCCAAATAAACTAAGAAAAGACACACCACGAAGAGCTGCGCAAACTATTCTCAAATAGATACTCATGCAGGTATCGACGGGAAATGCAAAATTGTTAACTTTCGTAAGTGATGGATGAACGTGTGGCGCTGTGGAGCAATGTTACTGTGCACCTGCCAAGAAAATAAGGGAGATGTTGACACCAGTGCATAAAGTCTTTCCGAATTTCATTCCGTGTACTTAATTGGACAGCAACTATGACTAGCAGACAGGCTCGTGAACAATATACGCAGATGTGAACACCTGAGAGAGGAGGTGTAGTTAGGCTCAAAAAGCCGGTTGGAGAAATCAATGACTCGCTGGAGATTTGAATAGGAGCGATGCCACTATTCGACGATGCTGTCAGGAATGGGGAACCATGGCCGATCACAGCGTCAAGAACATAGTGGTCGGCCTAGGGAGACGACAATACAAGAGGACCGAACAGTCGTCAGAGAGACAGGCACGGCCCAAGGTTCATCATTATCATCGATCCGACTTGCATCTCTTGCTTCTGTGTCCACAAGGACCGTTAATATGACGCTCATAGGAAAGGGAGCGAGTTCACGGCGCCCCTTCCGCCGGATGCCATTGACCTATGTGCACCAACAAGCCAATGTGCAGTGGTGGTGGCCACTGTAGGCCTGGAATCTCATTGACTGGAGCAGAATTAACTTCAGTGATGATTCCTGCTTCGAACTGAACCCCGATGACCAGCGAAGACGTGTCTGGAGACGCGCTGGACAGCGGTGGGAGACCAACCTGATTGCCGCCCACTACACGGCCCGACAGCTGGGAGTCATGGTCTGATTCATTTTATAGCAGGACCCGTTTGGTTGTTATCCGCCGGACCCTTACAGCACAGAGGCACGTCGGTTCTATGCCCCGTTTTGTTGCCGTTCATGGCAATCCATCCGGGACTTACATTTCAGCACGATAATGTCAGCCCGCACATTGCTAGAGCTTCTAATGCTCATCTTGTCAAACTCTACTTTGGTCAGGAACATCGCCGGATCTCTCCCCAACTGAGAACTCTTGGAGCTTTATGGGCAAAGCCCTCCAACCAGCTCGGGATTTTGACTATCTAATGCAGCAATTAGACAGAATTTGGTGCATTATCCCCCAGAACATCCAAAAACTCTATCAATCGATTCCAAAATTGCATAAGGGTCAGAGCTGGACCAACACCTTACTGACTTGCTCAATTTATGAGCTCTTTCCCTTGAATAAATCTCAAATTGCAATCGTTTGTTTGTGTATACATGTACATCACATCCACCGATTTCCTTTCCATACCCATAATGCCCCCGTAGTGCGTCGTTTTCTTCGTCTTAGAGTGTATAGACCGAATGTCCTATACTGCGTGCTCAGAATACAGATGGAACATCATGGAGGATAGGATAAATTCAAATAGCTCCAAGCACTATTGGACTTAATATCTGAGGTCATCAGTCCCCTAGACTTAGAACTACTTAAACCTAACTAACCTAAGGACAGCAAACACATCCAAGCCCGAGACAGGAGTCGAACCTGCGACCGTAGCAGCAGCGCGGTTCCGGACTGAAGCGCCCTGAACCGCTCTGTCACAGTGGCCGGCGAGGATAAAAAAAATGGTTCAAATGGCTCTGAGCACTATGGGACTCAACATCTTAGGTCATAAGTCCCCTAGAACTTAGAACTACTTAAACCTAACTAACCTAAGGACATCACACACACCCATGCCCGAGGCAGGATTCGAACCTGCGACCGTAGCAGTCCCGCGGTTCCGGACTGCAGCGCCAGAGCCGCTAGACCACCGCGGCCGGCCCCGGCGAGGATAGGATACGATCCTGACTTACACTCTTCGTAATTACTGCTTCTTTCTCATGTCCTTCGGCCTTTATAACTGCCGTCTGGTTTCTCAACAAAATGTAGACAAACTTTACCTCCCAGCACTTCATTCCGAAATCTAAAAAAGTGTGCAGGAGTCAACATTGTCAGACGCTATAAATGTGGGATTACTTTTCAGCTGTCTGTTTTCTATGGTCTAAGACATAAGATAATATTGCCTCCCTGTTCCCAGATTTCTCCAGAGTCCAAATTAATCCTTCCCCACGTTAGTTTCTACCAGTCGCTCTCATATTCTTCTTTAGATAATACGTGTCGATATTCGGCAACCATAACTTATTAAACTGATTGTTTGATAATATTCATACTGGAATGTTATTTACTTATTTACTTGGTCTAATGCTGTGAGAACGATTACAAAAATGAAGAATAGAAATAACAAAGATGGAGGTATTCGGATTTTGGATTTGTCTCTCACAGGATAACGAATTCTTGGAAAGAGTCCACAAATCTCGAGTGTCTAGCTGACGAATGATTTCCAAATATCTCCCCACAAAAGCGACGCCTTATAGCTCCATCAAAACTTATTTATTTTTTGTGAGTAAAAGGAACCGACAATTCACACCGGCGCTTTCCTGGCATTAAAATTTTTCAGCGCCTGACGATTTCACAGGTTAGTCTGGCAGTCACCTGAAAGAGACACTGAATCGTTTAAGCGCATTATCGAGATTTGTCATCGAGATCTGGAGAAAAGTGTTACGGCGGCAGGTGTTTCGGGCTGAGCGTTGCTCACCCCTCTGTCACAGTAACTGTGGTACGACATAAGAACCACGCTGATCACGATTTAGAACTAACAGAGACTAGTCGCTCTGAAGTAGCCCTCTGGGTACAGAAGTAGCTGGCTGTTGCAATCCCTTTCACATAATTATTGGGTGATGTATGTTAAAATTACATGTTGGTTGTCATGCGGAAAATATTCCCTAGATCTTCTGATGCTAAATGTTGCAGAACCGCAGTAACACGTTTCCCTAAGTGGTTCTAATCCCGCAAATGCAAAAATTTTCGCAGTTAGGCTTTGAATGAGGACATAATAGAAGAAACTCTAGATATCGTCCATTGTCGTAACTACTCGAAGCGGTCTACGTCAGTTTTAAAGCTTCTCCAAAACACATTACGGAGAAAGGGTTCAAAAATGGTTCAAATGGCTCTAAGCACTATGGGACTTAACATCTGAGGTCATCAGTCCCCTAGACTTAGAACTACTTACACCCAATTCATCTGAGGACATCACATACATCAGTGCCCGAGGCAGGATTCGAACCTGAGACCGTAGCAGCAGCACGGTTGCGGACTGAAGCGCCTAGGACTGCTCGGCCACCACGGCCGGTGGAGAAAGGGCATTAGAATTTCTTCTCGTTACGTGAGAACGTTGAACGTGTCATCCGCTCTGGTTTTATAGCAAAACACACACTATTTGTATTAGTACATCCTCTTTCTTACGCAACCCCTCTCTGCATCAGACATAACCACGGTCTCTACATGTTGATTTCTCCTGCTTCCACCGGTTTTGCAAAACTGGCCAATAAATACGACTTGCAGTGTTCAGTTACACAGCCTCCAACTACTAATTCTTGGTTTTCCCCTTCTACATTACTCAACATCCAGCTTAACTGGCAATACTTAAGTGCCATTAGAAATTTTAGAGACCGTACTGCACATAGTGAGCCGCCCGACGTACACCGCTAGTGTAGTGTAAGACACTGTAAAGCGATGTAGAGGAACTATAGCTTTGGATATTTTGGGGAAAACTTATCTTATAATAAATGAAAATGTTTGCCATACCTTTTTGACAAAGTTCGTTGAGCACCAAAATCAGTGGTTTATATCAGAATAAGTGTTTTCATTTTGACCTGCAGTGGTTCAAGACGAGACTGTTTCTTAGTCCTGTCCTCCTTCATCCAAATTCTATGGATACCTTTTGTTATTTGTGCTTATTGCATCGTGTAGCACCAAAAATAAGAAAAAATGGCTGAGTTGAAAAAGCAAGAGAATGTATAAAAATGTCATTCCACTAAACTTGAAGCAACTAGAAGTAGCACCATTCACTGAAATTAACAGAATGTTAAAAGTTCTCAGAAACAAGAGTTCCTATGTTCTAACAGAGGAGAAGTTGTCCAGACATATTGAAATATGCCACAGTCAAACCTCTTTGTAAAAGAGATGACAAGAAGGACTTAAATAAGTATCACCCAATTACCTACCTGACGTCATTTTCCAAAATATTCGAAAAAATAATGTATTCAATGATAATCTCACATTTAGGTAGAATTAATTTACCTATCAAGAAACAGAGTGGCTACCAGGAGGGCATTTCGACTGAGAATGCTTTTCATATATCCATTCGCGCAATATTAGGAGCCTTAAGTAATAAAATATCACCAATTGGTATTTTTATGGTCTTTCCTAGGCTCAAATGGTTCAAATGGCTCTGAGCACTATGGGACTCAACTTCTGACGTCATTAGTCCCATCTTTCCTAGGCATTTTATTTCAATTAATTATGTTACTCTCTCAGAAAAACTAACTTTTATGGAATGGCTGACGGCTTTAAAAATATGGTTTGAATCATAGCTCACAGAACTGAAATCATTGTATAGAATTATTGGCCAGATGATCCTGTCTGGGGTTGTTCGGACACCTGATGCAAGTCTTTCTATTTCTTTCTATTTGAGGTCACTCTAGCGACGTGCGCGTCGATGAAGATGAGATAAAATCATTAGGACGTTACAACCACTCAGTCCTAGAGCGGAGAAAGTCTCTGACAAAATGGGGAATTGAACCGGGCACCACGTGATCTAGTACCAACGACGCTAGCCACTAGACCACGAATTGCAGACATAATTAACAAAATGCAAAACACTGTGCTGAATACTTTGGACAATGGTGGAAGGAGAAAAAATTCTAGTGCCTGAGAAGATATCATAAAGCGAGCCCCACAGTGTTCAACTTTGAGGCCACTACTATTCCCTATAAATGTGAATGATCGTCTACTTAACATCCATCAAGGAGAACTGGTACTTTCTGCAGACGATGCTAGTGTTATAATAAATTTCATTAGAGAGAAAGCAACAGAATAAATTGTTAATTATATTTTTCAAAGAATTGGAGTGGTTCTCTGAAAATTTACTCTCCCTAAATACTGAGAAAATACACTATATTCAGTTATGTACAATAAATAGTCATACCAACTATTTAAGTAGCTCATAAACAAGAGTCCGTTAAGAGCATAGGATGCTCCAGAATTTTGGTGTACATACTGACGAAAACTGGAACTGGAATAAGCACATCACTGAGCTGCTCAAACAATTAGATGCAGCTATTTTTTCCTCTTCGTATAGTTGCTAGTGCTGGAAAGTACGAATCAATCTTTCAACATATTCTGCATATTTCTACTCAATAATGTCTTATGGACTAATTTTCTGGCGATTATCACTTACGAATAAAGTATTAATTGCATAAACGCGAGCCGCAGGAATAACATTTGGTTTTCATCTGTGGCACCCATTCAAGGAGTTTCGCATTTTACATGCACCATCACAGTGAACTATATATTCTCTGATGAAATACATCATAAATGGTTAATCAAAATTCGAGAAGACTTGTGATGTCCATATCTACAATAATAAAAAGTGACATTCATTACTCATTACTAAAGCTGTAGGTGACTCAGGAAAGGGCTCATTATTCAGGAATAATAATCTTTTATCATTTCACCTGTAACACAAAATGTCTGAAGCATAACCATGTTTTAAGTCTAAACGCAAATTATTTCTTCTGGATAACCCTTTTTATTCCATACATGAATCTTTATTTTACAATCGGTAACCTATAAAAACCTACTTTTTAAGTGTAGCTGTATGAGTAAGACTGAAAAATCATATACTTATTGATGTAATGCTAAAAATAATCTCACGTAAGTATCCCGTAAGCTGAATCGTTTCATATCGTTTCAAGGAAGAAAACAATTCGAATGATCTATGAAACATATAACTAGTAAACTAGGTAACTAACTAGTTTTCGGGGCTCTGTGTTATAGCTGTATGGTAGCTGACTTGATAGAATCGGAGGTTGTGATCTAAGTCCTGTATATAACTCGAGTGTACATTTCACTTGGATTAATGGTCATAAATATTTTCACTAACTTTGTCTATATGGATGATTTTCTTCAAGAGATACCGTTTAAGGTCCTTGGGCAGAATCTGATGCAGCGTATTCTAAGGTAATATAGAAAACGAGTCTCTCTTTTTGGCTTCCTATTTCCTACTTGTGCTATAAAGAATAAAAGGAGCATCGAGTGTAATTAATCTGTTAACAGAAAATATCAGATTGGACTTGAAACAATATAATTATTGAACGTCGACTGCACCAGATCTTTACTTGACCTCCTTCTGCAACGCTGCTTTAGAAGCACCTGTGCTCTGTCAGTGTAAGATACTGGAAGATGTCGGCCGTGGCCTACTTTAAGAGGGCATTCCGGAATGTGTCTCAAGTGAAGCATGGAGAGGCTAAATCAGGACGACAAGCTCGGAAATAGATCCTGGCTTCTCCTGGGCACCATTGCAGCGGGTCAGCAGATCGTTACCTGGTTCATATGCAGGCTGAACAACTTGCTTTCCGGATGGTGTGGCGTGACTAAAAGGACAAAAAACATTAATGTCTCTGCTGTTGCATTGTCATAGTGCTGATTTTTGTACTTCGTCAATACTTACCATTACTTTTGAAAAATGCTGTCACATATTCCTCTGAGATTTGTCTTCCTGGTTCGAGACAAACTGTTAAAAGATGTCTGTAGAAAGTCACGTGATAAAGTAACTAATTAGTTGTGCATTTTGTTAATTTTATCATGTCATTCTTACACTTACGTTCTTTACTTTTGTAGAATTCTGTGTTCGTATGCTCGTAAGTATTATAAATGCAACGATATTAGTCGTATTAGTTGCAGTGAGACAAAGAGCCGTCATCCCTATTCAGTAAGATCCTTGTATTCACTATGAACGATCCAGAAACGGCAATCAAACTATTTGAATAAAATTTATATATTTGAATATACAATCAATTAATTTTGATCCAACAATGAGATTATTGATTCTTGCTGACAGTGGCCGGGAAACGAAAGTGTGTTTGCGATTTTGTTGTACTGAGTCTCATCCAGGAAAGGAAGACGTTAAATAGACGCATCAACAAAAAGTTTTGCATCACCTCGGTTCCAAGAGTTCAGGAACGTGTACAGAAAATTGGAATAGAGAGCAACATAAACATCATTTTCGCCCCTTTTATTGCTCATGAAAACCACACATTGCGTGTTGTACCACCATACAGCGAGACCTACAGGGGTGGTGATCCAGATTACTGTACACACCGGTACCTCTAATACCCAGTAGCACATCCTCTTGCATTGCTGCATGCCTGTATTCGTCGTGGTATACTATCCACAAGTTCATCAATGCACTGTTGGTCCAAATTCTCACTCCTCAACGGCGATTCGGCGTAGATACCTCAGAGTAGTTGGTGGGTTACGTCGTCCATAAACAGCCCTTTTCAATCTATCCCAGACATGTTCGATAGGATTCATGTCTGGAGAACATGCTGGCCACTCTAGTCGAGCGATGTCGTTATCCTGAAGGGCGTCATTCACAATATGTGCACGATGGGGGGGGGAATTGGTCGTCCATAAAGATGAATGCCTCGCCAATATGCTGCCGATATGGTTGCACTATCGGTCGGAGGTTGGCATTCACGTACCGTACAGCCGTTACTGTGACTTCCATGACCACCAGCGGCATACTTCGGCCACACATAATGCCACCTCAAAACAGCAGGCTACCTCCACCTTGCTGCACTCGCTGGACAGTGTTTCTAAGGCGTTCAGCCTAACCGGGTCGCCTCCAAACACGTCTGCGACGATTGTCTGGATGAAGGCATATGTGACACTCATCGGTGAGGAGAACGTGATGCCAGTCGTGAGCGGTCCATTCGGCATGTTGTTGGGCTCATCTGTATCACGCTGCATGGCGTTGTGGCTGCAAAGATGGACCTCGTTGTGGACGTCGGGAGTGAAGTTGAGCATCATGCAGCCTAATGGGCAAAGTTTGGGTCGTAACACGATGTTCTGTGGCTGCACGAAAAGCATTATTCAGAACGGTGGTTTTGCTGTCAGGGTTCCTGCGCACCATAATCCGTAGGTAGCGGTCATCCACTGCAGTAGTTGCCCTTGGGAGACCTAAGCGAGGCATGTCATCGACAGTTCCTTTCTCTCTGTATCTCTCAAAGTCCGAACAACATCGCTTTGGTTCACTCTTAGACGCCTGGACTCTTCCACTGTTGAGAGCTCTTCCTGGCACGAAGTAACAATGGGGTCGCGATCGAACCGCGGTATTGACCGTCTAGGCGTGGTTAAACTACAAACAACACGAGCCGTGTACCTCCTTCTTGGTGGAACGACTGGAACTGATCGGCTGTCGGACCCCTCCGTCTAATATGCGTTGCTCATGCATGGTTGTTTACATTTTTGGGCACGTTTAGTGACATACCTGAACAGTGAATGTGTGTGTGAAAGCTTATGGGACTTAACTACTAAGGTCATCAGTCCCTAAGCTTACACACTACTTAACCTAAATTATCCAAAGGACAAACACACACACACACACACACCCATGCCCGAGGGAGGAGTCGAACGACCGCCGGGACCAGCGGCACAGTCCATGACTGCAGCACCTGAGACCGCTCGGCTAATCCCGCGCGGTACCTGAACAGTGAAAGGGACTGTATCTGTGATACGATATCCACAGCCAACGTCTATCTTCAGGAGTTCTTAGAACTGGGGGGGGTTGCAAAACTTTGTGTGGTGTTGTCCATTCTCACTTCGGGTATACCCCACTCACTGCATAAAGCAAAGGAAAAATTGTCAACAGCACTCACCGCCTTCGGAAGCTCATCCATCCGTTAACTCCGGTGATCAGACGGGAATCGGTGTATACATTTTTTTTTTTTGAGCAGGAAGGCTTATTCTTTGTACAATTGTACCCTTCTAGGGGCAAAGAAAAATCTAAACAAAGAAGAAAAAAACAAAATTAAAGTTCAAATACGACATAGAGGCCGCCCTTCTGGCAGAACTTACATTATACACTATACCCGCGACTACTAGCTACAAGATGTCGTCACGAGGGCCAGTGGGGCTGGCCGGGCATGTCTTTACAAAGAAAGGTACTTATGGTTCTGTAACTTGTTCCGGTCCATAAAACTGGCATGCACATTAGGTGCATTCTCATACCCCAGCCGTGAGGAATGTCCAAAAAGACACTACTAAAGTATGGGTGAATCGTTCCAATAAGTAGGTCCAAAAATTGGAGAAAGTACTTGTTACCATCCTATTAAGGGTACAATATGGTCAATCCTTGGTTCAAATGGCTCTGAGCACTATACGACTTAACTTCTAAGGTCATCAGTCCCCTAGAACTTAGAACTACTTAAACCTAACTAACATAAGGACATCACACACATCCATGCCCGAGGCAGGATTCGATCTTGCGACCGTAGCGGTCGCCCGCTTCCAGACTACAGCGCCTAGAATCGCACGGCCACGCCGGCCGGCGTCAATCCTTGGATCCATATTGCTTCATGGATCCTAGTACATACATATAACATCATATCCGGGTTACGAAGAGATGTCGGCGTCACTGCGTTTCGAGTCGTGCGCTGAACGAGCGCCAACATCAGACTCGTGAACATCCACACCTCCACGGCAGACCTACATTCCAGACGGTGTTCGTCCGTATCAGGTATATAACGGAGAATCTGCCATACGTACAGCATGGAGCCTCTGACGAGTCATACATTTGTGGTTGATCACCAAATGCCAGGCCGCTCTTGCTTCAGAATCGAGAAAACTGCCGTGCACTGAGCACCAAACCACCGCCAAAGTAACCGACGGTGGGTGGTTTTCAGTCGGATTTCGGGGATGGCGTCGCGTCATACGGCAATAAACATCACGTGCCCTCTGCAGTGGCTCACTCATCATGTGGCCGTTGCCGTAACTGAAGTCCTCAAGAAACTCATTAAGGTGACCTAGTTTCGGGTAAATATGCGTCACTGCTCTTGGTGGTTCGTGAGAGGCGGGGGCCAGATCTTCGATCAGAGTCTCCGTGAGGCTGCTCTGGAATCTACGTCTTCATCATCGTGGCGACATGGACCACTCCGCACATTGACCACAAGTGAAGAAAGCAAAACGTGCCGTGGTCAACAATAAATCTGAAATTAATGTAACATAATGTAATGCTATATACGAAGACTGCTGTAGCACGTGTAGGAGGACTCACCAATTTAATTAGTCCAAAATTGTCAATATCGAGGCCACTCTGATAGTAAGGACGAGATGGAAATAGGTGCAGACAATAGAGTGCGCAAAACAGGGAGTGCTTACGTGTTGGAAAAGGAAAATGTCGAAACAGAAGGCAAAATCAACGAGACAGGGGATCGACACGCTTCCCACTAATAATGATTAAATGATTCTGGTTCATTTTCCGTGTACACCGAAGGTGTTTCAGCTATTTAGGAATTCCGAGCGTTACATTGGTAAGCCCTTGTTAATAGGCAACTCCTGTGGGGCTACACTGCACGCAATATGCGTACTTCAAACTCGCAAGCCCTTGATCGAAACATAATCGTGGGCGCCATTTTGTTTCTTTTGTACTGAAAATCTAAAATAAATTTCAAAGTATGATCAAACATAATCCCCTAACAGATCCTTTGACTGTCTTTTCATTGTCTCAAAGAAGAATTTCGAAATTTTGCCCCTGTTTTGCTCATTTAAATGAGAACCTGGCCTTAAACAAGATGTTACAGACCAGGACAGGAACATATTTGGGGAGCAACGGTATATAATATATTAAGTAATGAGGAACTGTGGAATAAGCTGAACAAGCTGATAGCTAAAAATCGGCTTATGAACTACAAGCCTACATGGCTGAGAGCCAACGAAGAAGAGGTCATACAACCCGATGACAAGACACGCCATAGCAGAACGCCCACATACAACATTCTTCTGGAAGCAGTGAGGAGATGAGCCTCGGGGAGGACCAGGAAGGATTTCCTGAGACCCTGACAGCCATCTCCCAGTCTGTACACCTTGGGTTGCACAGCGGCGCAGCCCCTGTGAATCCTGAGTTGCAGCTCAGAGTGCCGTGGGCTAGCCATCAAGACAAATCAGAAATCCAGCTTGGTTTTAATACCAAGTACAGTAGTGTAGTGTTGTGCTGTTTAGTGTAGTGTTGTGTAGTAATAAGTCTAGATTTGTAAATTATAAAATTTGTGCTCACGAATGCTTCGTAGTGTGGACCAGAAGCGTGAGCCTTCTGGATACTGAATGAACAGATATCTGTCCGCCAGATGGCTAATTAGTAGTACGTATACTGTTTTTAGTTGTTAATATCATTTGTATGTAAATACTGCATATAGAGTTTCCCCGTTAAACAGCATATTCCTCAGTTATTTCTAACACATCTGAATTTGTGTCAAAATATTATGTGCTATATTCATGCCAATTCATGCGCAACATTTGGTCTGTTCTTTTATATAGGTGAAACAGACTAAAAGAAAATAGCAAATTAGTAAATAATAAAAAAGAAAAAATCTGTGGCCTGAGTGCCCAGAGATTTGTACTACGATGTACCTATCCAGATATTCCCAATAGCACAGAACCTATGCTGACCACTGTCATCATTTATTAGTGCAGACATTACCGACAGTTTATGTGAAATGCGTATGACTGTGTCCATCATTACTACAATTGAGTCGGCTGCTGTCCCAAATGATTTGAAACCTGCGTTGCCAGAGCGATTGAGCCACATCAATATCATGCAAAATAATGGATAGGAGCCATTTGGACACAGTTACACTACTGGCCATTAAAATTGCTACACCAAGAAGAAATGCAGATGATAAACGGGTATTCATTGCACAAATATATTATACTGGAACTGACATGTGACTACATTTTCACGCAATTTGGGTGCATCGATCCTGAGAAATCAGTATCCAGAACAACCACCTCTGGCCGTAATAACGGCCTTGGTACGCCTGGGCATTGAGTCAAACAGAGCTTCGATGGCGTGTACAGGTACAGCTGCCCATGCAGCATCAACACGATATCACAGTTCATCAAGAGTAGTGACTGGCGTATTGTGACGAACCAGTTGCCCGGCCACCATTGACCAGACGTTTTCAATTAGTGAGAAATCTGGAGAATGTGCTGGCCAGGGCAGCAGTCGAACATCTTCTGTATCCAGAAAGTCCCGTACAGGACCTGCAACATGCGGTCGTGCATTATACTGCTAAAATGAAGTGTTTCGCAGGTACCGAATGAAGGGTAGAGCCACGGGTCGTAACACATCTGAAATGTAACGTCCACTGTTCAAAGTGCCGTCAATGAGAACAAGAGGTGAGAGAGACGTGTAATCAGTGGCACCCCATACCATCACGACGGGTGATACGCCAGTATGGCGATGGCGAATACACGCTTCCAATGTGCGTTCACTGCGATGTCGCGAAACACAGGATGCGACCATCATGTTGCTGTAAACAGAACCTGGATTAATCCGAAAAAATGACGTTTTTCCATTCGTGCACCCAGGTTCGTCTTTGAGTGCACCAACGCAGGCGCTCCTGTCTGTGATGCAGCGTCAAGGGTAACCGCAGCCATGGTGTCAGAGCTCATAGTCCATGCTGCTGCAAACGTCGTCGAACTGTACGTGCAGATGGTTGTTGTCTTGCAATCGTCCCCATCTGTTGACTCAGGGATCGAGACGTGGCTGCACGAACCGTTACAGCCATGCGGATAAGATGCCTGTCATCTCGACTGCTAGGGATGCGAGGCCGTTGGGATCCAGCACGGCGTTCCGTATTACCCTCCTGAAACCACCGATTCCATATTCTGCTAACAGTCGTTGGATCTCGACCAACGCGAGCAGCAATGTCGCGATTCGATAAACCGCGTTCGCGATAGGCTACAATCCGAATTTTATCAAAGTCGGAAACGTGATGGTACGCATTTCTCCTCCTTACACGAGGCATCACAACAACGTTTCACCAGGCAATGCCTGTCAACTGCCGTTTGTGTATGAGAATTCGGCTGGAAACTTTCCTCATGCCAGCACATTGTAGGTGTCGCCACCGGCGCCAACCTTGTGTGAATGCTCTGGAAAGCTAATCATTTGCATATCACAGCATCTTTTTCCTGTAGGTTAAATTTCGCGTCTGTAGCACGTCATATTCGTGGTGCAGCTATTTTAATGGCCAGTAGTGTACAATGCGAAAAGGACACGATTTTACATAGCTTCAACATTCCGGTTTTCAGTCATGTGAATAGGACCCGAACGCTCGCAGCCAGCCGCTGTCCTCAGCATTATGTTGCTGGTCGAATACGCCCATATCAGATACACAACACAAGTAACTTCTCCAATGTGCTACGTAGGACTAAAGATGATAGAAAAGTGCCGTGTGCAGCAGGCTGCATGAGGAGGCCAACAAAAATTTACGCAGGCAGCACTCTGATTGTCGCTACAAGTGATATTAATCGACCACAATATTATCACTCCTGGAAGTAAAGGTGCTTCGGTCGGCTTATCGCAAGACTATCGTAATATTTCAAGAGGAGACGATGAAAAACTTGATATTGTATGTGCTTGATGTGGTGCACTAAAATAGCTTGGTAATCCTCGATGACGGTTCTGCCATCAAACGAAGCCCAGTTAGCTTAGTGGTAGATGTACATCTAGCATGCCCTCAGCTGACACCTACATCTGCACCTACATACATACTCAGCAAGCCACCATACGGTGCGTAGTGGAGGATGCTTTGTACCACTGCTACTCATTTCCTTGCCTGTTCCACTGGCAAACAGAGCGAGTGAAAAACAACTATCTCTGTTCCTCCGTACGACCCTTAATTTCTCTTATCTTCGTGGTCCTTATGACAAATGTACATTGGCAGCAGTAAAATCGTTCCGCAGTCAGCTTCAAATGTCGGTTCCTTAAGTTTTCTCAACAGTGTTACTCGAAGAGACCGTTGTATTCTTATAGAGATTATCGTTTGAGTTTCCGAAAAAAAAAAAACACCTCTGTTATATTTGTGTGCTGATCGAACCTACCGATAAAAAATCTAGCAGGCCGTCTCTGGACAATTTCGATGTCTTCCTTTAGTCCAACCTGGTGGGGCTCTCAAACACTAGAGCAGTACTTAAGAATGAGACGCACTGGTGTTGTAATCGCGGTCTCATTTACAGATAACCACATTTTCGTAAAATTCTCCCAATTGACAGAAGTTGACATATGGGAGGTTCTGCAACACACTGGGAGTTCGGGCCCATTTCTTTTATATACGTAGTACGACAATGCTAACGATTACTGTCGAAGCCACACACCATATGTTTGGAATACAATAAAAGGCAACTAGAAAAAATACCGGTAGGCGGCAGAGGAAAATTTCTCGTCATACATTGAATCCAGAGACGTAGAGGAAGACTATGAAGGATTAGTACGGATTATTGGAAGGACAGCAGTTACATCGATGCCACGCCTGAGGCATGCCCGGCAAAGGACAGGGAAGGTAGCCCAGTGGCGGAACGAGGAACGCCAAATAGCGATTTCAGAAAGGAAAGAAGCACTACGAGCATACAAAAAAGTTAGTACTTAGAAAAACCTCATGCTGCTCAAAGCGTGTCAGACAGCGGTGAAAAGAAAACTTAACGAAAGGAAAAGAAGCAACTAGGTTGAGTACTGTAATAAGTTAAATCATGAAGCCCAAACAGCGAAAATCTGGAAACAAACTCGACGGTTCCATAATGCTAGGGATGCGCGTCCCTTCACACTGACGATCTGCCTAGTATTGGAGCAAATACTGTCCGGGATAACCCCGCCAACCACACAGAGCGTGATTCAAACCGACAAAGCAAAAACGATGAACATCATGTTACGCAATCTTTCATATTAACTGAGATAGAAGTAGCCGTAAAATCATTCAAAATTATGACCCCCAAATCGGATAAGTTAGCTATCCCATGATCAGGTTCTTGCCCTCACGGAGCAAACAGATGGTATCACGCATTTTAAACAAAATGTCGGAAGAACAGAAATAAGATCGCAGATATCAAAACGATGCCCATTGTGCCCATTTTAAAGAAAGGAAGAGACGCAACGCTAGCAGACTCATTTGGATGACATTGTTATCCTGTGATCATAAACTTTTGGAATGTATGCTTAAAAGAGGTATCTAGTGGTACGTAGAGCATTTTGAACTAGTGCTCAATTTTAAACTACCGTTTTGGCGTGGATAGGGCTCGACAGATATGTTATAGCACTTGGCAGTGGAAATCCAGTTGTACTCCACAATTATATATTTAATGCGTACAACGAAGTCCTGTTACCTACCCTTGCTCAAAAACGGAGTAACGTGCAGTTACCACAAAGTTCCATCTGCAATCTTCTATCCCTGTTATAGGAAAGGAAGTTAATGTTTTCGGATTAGAGCACGGGGCTGGGACAAAGATCAGTTCTCTCCCTCTTGTTGTTTAAAATTTATACCAGTGACCTCAGATGTATCCTCTCAGAAAGAATTAGCATAATTGAATATGCCAACGGTCTGTGTATTTATGCCACTTACGAGTCATTAGAGACCGTTAAAATAACTTGGACGAAATAATACACTAATTCCATCACTGACTAAGGATGAACGGATTATCATGACATCTAGTAAATCATCAGTCACCATATCCTCACGACACAGATTCAAACCGATTGAAGCGATAAGAGTAGGAGCCTACCAGATTTCCTTTAAAGGATGTATTGAATGTGTAGGCCTCATACAGACAATAAGAGTCTATGCCGCGCCATACAGACCGTATCAAAGCTAAGCGTGAAAGCGCTCTGAGTGTTCTGCGTGCCGCGACGGGAAACACATGGCGTACGCATCCCGTAGTAGGTTTACATATGTATCGCGTGCTGCTGGGACCTGACCTATATTCCGCCTGCAAGTTGTACGGCGCAGCCTCCAGGCAGCTGCTGCAGACACTCGATAGGTATCAATACAAAGCACTGTGATTATGCATACGAGTAGGAGCTCTAGCGAACGCGCTGTCAGTCGAAACAACAGACGCACCCTTGTCACTATGTGCAGGAAACCTCAGCACAAAATTTTATTTTCAAACACCAACAAAGCTTTGGGGGATGAGATGACCTCATAGTGCGGTGTTACAGCGTTCGTAACTGGATCCATAAATCAACACTACCACTTGAGTAGGTATTTTCAGAGCTAAGCAAGTACCAGAACGTCTTTCGAAAAACGCGACTGCTGTTCTACTTTGAAAGACACTATGAACATATCAACCCGGTACCGGAGGGACGCATTAATCTGGACTAGCCGGCCGAAGTGGCCGTGCGGTTAAAGAGGCTGCAGTCTGGAACCGCAAGACCGCTACGGTCGCAGGTTCGAATCCTGCCTAGGGCATGGATGTTTGTGATGGCCTTAGGTTAGTTAGGTTTAACTAGTTCTAAGTTCTAGGGGACTAATGACCCCAGAAGTTGAGTCCCATAGTGCTCAGAGCCATTTGAACCATTTTAGCCAATCTGGACTACAGGTTTATTACAAATGATTGAAGCGATTTCACAGCTCTGCAGTAACTTTATTATTTGAGATATTTTCACAGTGCTTTGCACACACATACAAAAACTCAGTTTTTTTAGGCATTCACAAATGTTCGATATGTGCCCCTTTAGTGATTCGGCAGACATCAAGCCGATAATCAAGTGCCTCCCACACTCGGCGCAGCATGTCCCCATCAATGAGTTCGAAAGCATCGTTGATGCGAGCTCGCAGTTCTGGCACGTTTCTTGGTAGAGGAGGTTTAAACACTGAATCTTTCACATAACCCCACAGAAAGAAATCGCATGGGGTTAAGTCGGGAGAGCGTGGAGGCCATGACATGAATTGCTGATCATGATCTCCACCACGACCGATCCATCGGTTTTCCAATCTCCTGTTTAAGAAATGCCGAACATCATGATGGAAGTGCGGTGGAGCACCATCCTGTTGAAAGATGAAGTCGGCGCTGTCGGTCTCCAGTTGTGGCATGAGCCAATTTTCCAGCATGTCCAGATACACGTGTCCTGTAACGTTTTTTTCGCAGAAGAAAGAGGGGCCGTAAACTTTAAACCGTGAGATTGCACAAAACACGTGAACTTTTGGTGAATTGCGAATTTGCTGCACGAATGCGTGAGGATTCTCTACCGCCCAGATTCGCACATTGTGTCTGTTCACTTCACCATTAAGAAAAAATGTTGCTTCATCACTGAAGACAAGTTTCGCACTGAACGCATCCTCTTCCATGAGCTGTTGCAACCGCGCCGAAAATTCAAAGCGTTTGACTTTGTCATCGGGTGTCACGGCTTGTAGCAATTGTAAACGGTAAGGCTTCTGCTTTAGCCTTTTCCGTAAGATTTTCCAAACCGTCGGCTGTGGTACGTTTAGCTCCCTGCTTGCTTTATTCGTCGACTTCCGCGGGCTACGCGTGAAACTTGCCCACACGCGTTCAACCGTTTCTTCGCTCACTGCAGGCCGACCCGTTGATTTCCCCTTACAAAGGCATCCAGAAGCTTTAAATTGCGCATAACATCGCCGAATGGAGTTAGCAGTTGGTGGATCTTTGTTGAACTTCGTCCTGAAGTGTCGTTGCACTGTTATGACTGACTGATGTGAGTGCATTTCAAGCACGGCATACGCTTTCTCGGCTCCTGTCGCCATTTTGTCTCACTGCGCTCTCGAGCGCTCTGGCGCCAGAAACCTGAAGTGCGGCTTCAGCCGAACAAAACTTTGAGTTTTTCTACGTATCTGTAGTGTGTCGTGACCATATGTCAATGAATGGAGCTACAGTGAATTTATGAAATCGCTTCAATCATTTGTAATAGCCCTGTACTAAGCGAACCGAGCAATCAACAACAGCAATTTAGAAAACCTTTTCTAACAGCTCCCAGGCGCTGCGTGTTTGTATACCGACGGGTGTAAATACAAGGACTCCGTGACAGCGTCAGTGCAGGTATTAAAAATAGAGCGTGAAGTATTTCGCCTATCAAAAGCGGCGTCAGTTTACAACGCTGACGTTCTAGCCGTTGATAGGGCTCTGAGATACGGCATGATCACGGCGGCTAAGCATAGCGTAATGCTTGCGAACTCGCGCTTCACGGTGAAAACCACCATACCGAATGCTGCTGCTGCATCAGAACTACACAGAACCGGTACAGATGTATCATTTAGGAGGTTTAGGGGCAATTAAGTAATTGTGGGGGATACAAAAACCTGATCAACTGACTAAGGATCCAACGCCGAATGGCATACGAGAGCGGTGCATTCCCACAGTTGATATGGTTGCTGGAAGAAGAGAAATGACCAAACGAAATCCACCCGCATTTTCTGTAGGCCCTATGGTACGCAGAGAAATGGGCTCTTAAGGCAACTCGACTGACATACTGAATGAGAACAGTTTGTAAGGGTAATTTCCAGTCTGAAATTCAACCACGGCTGCTGATGTCAACACTTCTACAGACTCCATATAGTACCATCGCCACAATGTGACTGTGGGGAGATCCAGGACGTCAGCCACTTCTACAATGTATGTAGACACTTACAAATTGCCTGTGGAATCCGTATTAAGGGGGGTAGGACGTCAAACGGGCCGACTTGGAGCAGGAGAGGCATCACAGGACATTTTAATTTCCAGTGTCTATACTTTTACAAATAAATTCATAAAACTTTGTCAGCAACACCAGGAAGAATTCAGGATTCACACTCATTGCCGTGGAAGTTTGAAAACATAACAAAATAAATTTTTTTACGTGTAAAGTTTCATAATTTTTTCACTTACTAATGGCTGCATTTGTTGCTATAGGTACACTTTACTTCATAAGTTAGAGAGATTCCTGGATGAATTTTGCACATCATACATACCATACTCACAGGTGTATGAAACTCTAGAATTTATTTAATTTATGAAAAAACGAATGAACTGTTATATTTTAAACTTCATGTTTAGGAGAAACACAAATTTTATAGTTAATTACCTCAATTTTTACCACAGTTCTTAATAGATTTCGAAAATTCTGGAGTTTCATAGACCTTTAAGTATGGTTTGTATGCTGTACACAATTCATCGAAGAATCTCTCTTACTCATGAAGAAAAGTGTACCTGTAGCAACAAATACTGCCATTAGTAAGTGAAAAAAATGATGAAATTTCACATTAAAAAAAAAATTATCTCGTTATGTTTTCCAACTTCCACTGCTATGAGTGGGAATTCTGAATCCTTCTTGGTCATGCTGACAAAGTTTTATGAATTTTTTTGTAAAAGTATAGACAGTGGAAATTAAAATGTCCTGTAGTGCCTCTCCTGCTCCAAGACGGTCCGTTTGACGTCCTACCCCCCCTTAAATGATTGCATTAAATTGTAAACACTTGGTTCGGGTTTGTGTATGTGTATAGGTGTTTACTTCGATTTATTACGAATCTCTTTATCTTAAGAGGCCATTGTATGTATTTATGTGTTATTCATCATGCCACTGAAATTCGTCTTAAATTTCTCAGACGTAGTAGCAACGATACACTGATGCCTTCAAAGGACGAGCATTACTGTAAGTTTAGACTGGCTGTATTGGTGTATCCAAACACCAGCCCAATCAATTTTGCCGCGGGTGCTATCGATTCCAGTGGCACGGCTGGTGAGTGAAGGGAGCATGCTCCGTAGCGAGCAAAACGCTCTTAAGCAGCGCTCTAGGCGAAGTCCGGTATCTGGTCAGAGCGGGTGGTCGGCGAGCGGGCGGCGAGGTGGCGCCGAAGACTGGTGCCGGCAGTAGCTCTGTGGCAGTTACGAGAGACCAGTGCGGACGACGGCGCAGCATATTTTTCTTAGAATGGAAGTTACATGATTTTGTTATCTCCTGTAATGTACTACTGAAAAGATGGCTAAAGCTGACTTCATGCGGTGACCTATTGGTATTTCCGAACGATAATAATTTCTGGTGAATAGTATAGAATTTTCTTTAATAGCTTCATGTAACGGGCAATGACACGTGGAGATTTGTTTTCGTGATGTAATGTCTTATATCGTTGGACATACAAGGAGTTGAGCGAAATTGCTCTCTTTTAAAACGTAAACGTGGGTTTACAGTTCCCGTTTGATTGTATAATTCTGTTTTACATTAACGTAATCCCTGCTGGGACTTCGTCCTGTGTGTTCTGATTTTTGCCGGCCGGAGTGGCCGAACGGTTCTAGGCGCTACAGTCTGGAGCTGCGCGACTGCTACGGTCGCAGGTTCGAATCCTGCCTCGGGCATGGATGTGTGTGATGTCCTTAGGTTAGTTAGGTTTAAGTAGTTCTAAGTTCTAGGGGACCCATGACCTCAGAAGTCCCATAGTGCTCAGAGCCATTTGAACCATTTTTTGTTCTGGTTTTTATAGAATAATATATTTACTGATTAATTAAACTGAAGTTTTATCAATGTATATATCTTGAGTACCAAGGAGTGAAAGCTTTTACTGTAATCAAGTTTGTGTTAATAAGATCTTGAGTGAATGTTCAGCAGCTTCCCACTGAAGGAACCCTGATTCCTAGCCAACTTCCTCAGTTGGTGTAAAGTCTTAATAGAGAACGGTTTCATAAGTGGCTTCTCAAGGCACGTTGACAGAGTGGACAGTGTGCACAGGGCGTACTGTCTGGTACACAGCACTCTGCTTATCCACACACAGAATTCAGGTTTACTTTCACCTTTCATTATATGGATGGCGATACTTAGTGATTTGCTATAGTCAAGAGTATTAAGTAAGAGTAGTTTTATATATATATATTCTGCTAGTCATGAGGATATTGCATTACGCATTACAAATTTCGAAGTTAACGTGAGAGACGTAAGTCACCAGAGTTCATCATGGCGCTATACAAATAACGTCGAAAAGGTAAAGAAATATACAGCGTAGTATGAAAGATGTACTTCATATGTGACATATGACCCTAAAGTAACCATAATATGCCGCTCAGCTATATGGAGGACCGACACGAATCATAATTGTGTGTTCATTTATACACACGAGCAGAAAATTCCTCTGGCTCATTGGAGAATTTAAAAAAAAAAAAAATTTATACGATCATAAATGTTTACTCTAAGAAATTCTGGCTCCAAGATATACCAATAAAGCTTCAAGAAATCCAATTTATTAAATTAGAGAGATGTGCAGTCAACTGAAAGGAATACTTCCCTATAAACAAACTTAAGAGATACGATGTAATAATCATTGGCGTATCTAAACGGAACATTCGAAGAGACGTTAGTAGAAACTTTATCCCGTACCCGAATGAATGTAACAGACCAATAGTGTCAACAACGTGTTAAGAATATCAAATAATTGGCCTCGTTGATACTGAGAATGATGAAATGATTAGGAGGAGTATTTAGTTTCCAGGATAAATCCTGACAACAGGTTCCACTGCTTAGAGAGAAACCCCATCAGTTTAAAAAATTCTACCTTACGTGCTGATGAGATAGAATAAGACTCACCAAAAGGCACTCTAACTGGTTGTGATACAGAAAAAGCAACTACTGGGACAAGAAACTTTGAACATTACACAGACGTAAGAATCTACAAGAATACATGTAATCAATAAAAAATATAACAATTTGAGTTTGAACTGGAATTTTTGAACTACGCAGTAGTTTGAGTCACTGGAGACTGGTCTACTGACACATAAATGTAACCTGTAGTATTAAATTTATATGAAATTAGAGACTGTTACTCTAAGACTTCTTCAAAGAATGAAAGATCGTTCATTTATATCAGAAAAGGATCATAAGTTCAGCCGAGACATAACCTTAGTACATTAAGTACAGACACAGTTTCAATCATCAGCTACCGAATTAACATGAAATTCTTCATCTTGTGTGTACATCGGCCACCTAATGAATTGTGGATACTTCTTTTAATACATTAAAAGAAGCTCTAGATAGTCTCAGCAACGAAAGTTTATATAGGGTGTCTTTTTTATATTGAGAAAACGAAATATCTCAAATTACGTATCGAATTAAAAAACGGAAAAAATACGTGTGCAATATTTTTGAAAATGCTATCCGAAGATATCAAATGGTTCAAATGGCTCTGAGCACTATGGGACTCAACTGCTGAGGTCATAAGTCCCCTAGAACTTAGAACTAGTTAAACCTAACTAACCTAAGGACATCACAAACATCCATGCCCGAGGCAGGATTCGAACCTGCGACCGTAGCGGTCTTGCGGTTCCAGACTGCAGCGCCTTTAACCGCACGGCCACTTCGGCCGGCTCTTAGCTTAAGTTAGTTTAATTTAGTGTAAGTAGTGTGTAAGTCTAGGGACCGATGACCTAAGCAATTTGATCCGTTAAGAATTCACGTATATCTGAACATTTCTTTCTTACGAAAAAGTGAGCCTTTCATTGTGTTGCGAAGTGTGTAATGAAGTACTGTCTGAAACAAACTACACAAATATTTAATCAAATTTCGAGAAGATTTCAAAGTGTTGCAAAGACTGGCAAGTTGTTTTAAATGTTCAGAAATGTAAAACGGAGCACTTCACAAAACCAGAAAACGTAGGTCCAATGAGTCATAGCTGGAATCCATCAACTCATACATATACCTTTGTAGGTATATCAAACGGAATGTGGGTTCAGTTGCAGGTAAAGCAGGTGGCAGACTTAGGTTTATTGGTAAAATACTAGGGAAATGCGATCAGTCTACAAAGGATATTCCTTACAAATCACTCATTCGATCCATCCTAGAACAAGGCTCAAATGTTTGGGATCCATATCAGACAGGACTGACAGGGGATATTGAACGTACACAGAGAAGGACTGGTCGCAGTTTCTTAGACTGATGGGAGTGTTTCACAGAGATCCTGAAGAAACTTAACTGACACTCTTGGAGAGAGTGGTAAACGATATTGCGAAAGCTTTAAATGAGGACTGTAGGTATACAGGGTGAGTCACCTAACGTTACCGCTGGATATATTTCGTAAACCACATCAAATACTGATGAACCGATTCCACAGACCGAATGTGAGGAGAGGGGCTAGTGTAATTGTTTAATACAAACCATAAAAAATGCACGGAAGTATGTTTGTTTTTTAACACAAACCTACGTTTTTTTAAATGGAACCACATTAGTTTTGTTAGCACATCAGAACATATAAACAAATACGTAATCAGTGCCGTTTGTTGTATTGTAAAATGTTAATTACATCCGGAGATATTGTAACCTAATGTTGACGCTTGAGTACCACTCCTCCGCTGTTCGATCGTGTGTATCGGAGAGCACTGCAACATACATCGCGTTTCTACAGAATGATCTGCCAACGTTCCTCGAAAATGTTCCACTGGAATCGCGTCGACGTATGTGGTATCAGCATGATGGTGCACCTGCACATTCCGCAATTAACACTAGGCTGACCCTTGACAGGATGTTCGACGGGCGTTTCATAGGACGTGGAGGACACATAAATTGGCCAGCCCGTTCTCCTGATCTTACACCTCTGGACTTCTTTCTGTGGGGTACGTTAAAGGAGAATGTGTATCGTGATGTGCCTACAACCCCAGAGGATATGAAACAACGTACTGTGGCAGCCTGCGGCGACATTACACCAGATGTACTGCGGCGTGTACGACATTCATTACGCCAGCGATTGCAATTGTGTGCAGCAAATGATGGCCACCACATTGAACATCGATTGGTCTGACATGTCGGGACACACTCTATTCCACTCCGTAATTGAAAACGGAAACCACGTGTGTACGTGTACCTCACCCCTCATGGTAATGTACATGTGCGTCAGTGAAAAAGACCAATGAAAAGGTGTTAGCATGTGGACGTAATGTGCTGTTCAAGTGTCTTCTGTACCTAAGGTCCATCACCGTTCCCTTTGGATCCCTACGTAATTCGGTGCTCTCCGATACACACCATCGAACAGCCGAGGAGTGGTACTCAAGCGTCAACTTTAGGTTACAATGTCTCCGGATGTAATTAACATTTTACAATGCAACAAACGGCACAGATTACGTATTTGTTTATATGTTCAGATGTGCTAACAAAACTAACGGGGTTCTATTTAAAAAAACGTAGGTTTGTGTTAAAAAACATACTTCCGTGCATTTTTTATGGTTTGTATTAACCAATTACACTAGCCCCTCTCCTCACGTTCGGTGTGTGGAATCGGTTCGTCAGTATTTGATGTGGTTTATGAAATATATCCAGCGGTAACGTTAGGTGACTCACCCTCTATACTGCAACGTCCTCCGTATCGCTCCCGTAGGAGGCAATTAAACAGTCATTATTCCCGTGCTCCCTACTTGAACTAAAAGGGAAAAAGCACCAATAACTGGTACAGTGGAATGTACTCTCTATCATGGACTTCGCAGTGGTTTTCAGAGTACGGCTCAACAAGGTATAAGGTGTGTCAAAAAGTTTCCGGTTGGGGACGTTGTAGCAGCATGTATGCGATGTAGTGCGACTCCAATGCACCGACATGTAGGCAAGGGAATATGTGGCATTCGCATCTTTTTGGCGTGCGTGCAGCAAGTGAGGAAACGTGAACTATTACCAAATGCGTGCAAACAGGAGCAAGGCGCTGATATTCTGTTGTTGACTGCCGAAGGACAAACACTGGTAGACGTCTGTCGGAGAAGAAGAGCGTGTATGGGGCGGCAAGTCCATCGAAAACCACCGATGTGAAACTGTGAGCGAAGTTCCATGCTGGAATACGCTGGTCGACCTGGTAGGCGGAAATTACACCAACTCAAGTGGAGGACACTTGAGCAGCCGCCGTATAGTCCTGATCTCTCCCAATGCCAGTATCACGCCTCAAGTACCTTAAAAATGCCTTGAAGCCTCGACAATTCCCGTCGGATGTGCAGGTAGTATTACGGCAGCATGACCCAGTGTTTTACCAAACAGGCATCTTCAACCTTGCGCATCCTTGAGATGATTGCCCCAATGGTCATACCGAGGGAGGTGGCGCAGTGGTTAGCACACTGGACTCACATTCGGGAGTACAATGGTTCAAAACCGCGTCCAGCCATCCTGATTTAGGTTTCCCATGATTTCCCTAAATCGTTCCAGGCAAATGCCTGGATGGTTCCTCTGAAAGGGCGCAGCCGTTTCTGTTGTTCCAGTACGAATAAATAAATAAAAGTCCTAAACACGAAACGTAAGTTCCAAAAGACACAGCGGCTGTTGTCTGTTTATAAAACAGGTGACTTGCCTCAGGATTTTATAAAACCATTATCGTATTACCAAAGAAGGCTTATGCCGTTAAATTTGAATAGCACCAAACGATTCGTACATCATGTTTACCTGTAGCAAGTCATTCAAAGTTCAAAGGGCGGCTGCTTGGTAACGAGCATCTGTCGAACGTTACGCACCTGTGCACCATGCCTAAGTCAACTGTCGATTTACAGACTAGTCGCAAGCCGTTCCTGCCGTAGAAGCGGTATATCTCTGCAAGCAGAGAACAGGAGGTATTACGCAACCACGGTATTATTGCATTTGCCCTCCCGTGGCCGTTATGGGAAACACGGGGTGACGTTAAAGTAAACAAGCATAGTGGTGACTAAGGAAAGCCCATCACATTGTGAATTATTTCATCATAGTCGCACATACAATATCAAGTGTTTCATCGTCTCCTCTTGAAATATTACGATAGTCTTACGATAAGCCGACCGAAGCACCTTTACTTCCAGGAGTGATAATATTGTGGTCGATTAATATCACTTGTAGCAACGCTAGAGCTTTGGCCGGTACCGGCCAATCAGAGTGCTGCCTGCGTAAATTTTTGTTGGCCTCCTCATGCAGCCTGCTGCACACGGCACTTTTCTCTCATCTTTAGCCCTACGTAGCACATTGGAGAAGAAGTTATTCAGACACTTGTGTTGTGTATCTGATATGGGCGTATTCGACCAGCAACATAATGCTGAGGACAGCGGCAAGCTGCGAGCGTTCGGGTCTTATTCACATGACTGAAAACCGGAATGTTGAAGCTATGTAAAATCGTGTCCTTTTCGCATTGTACACTACTGGCCATTAAAATAGCTGCACCACGAATATGACGTGCTACAGACGCGAAATTTAACCTACAGGAAAAAGATGCTGTCATATGCAAACGATTAGCATTCCAGAGCATTCACACAAGGTTGGCGCCGGTGGCGACACCTACAATGGGCTGGCATGAGGAAAGTTTCCAGCCGAATTCTCATACACAAACGGCAGTTGACAGGCATTGCCTGGTGAAACGTTGTTGTGATGCCTCGTGTGAGGAGGAGAAATGCGTACCATCACGTTTCCGACTTTGATAAAATTCGGATTGTAGCCTATCGCGAACGCGGTTTATCGTATCGCGACATTGCTGCTCGCGTTGGTGGAGATCCAATGACTGTTAGCAGAATATGGAATCGGTGAGTTCAGGAGGGTAATACGGAACGCCGTGCTGGATCCCAACGGCCTCGCATCCCTAGCAGTCGAGATGACAGGCATCTTATCCGCATGGCTGTAACGGTTCGTGCAGCCACGTCTCGATGCCTGAGTCAACAGATGGGGACGATTGCAAGACAACAACCATCTGCACGAACAGTTCGACGACGTTTGCAGCAGCATGGACCATCAGCTCGGAGACCATGGCTGCGGTTACCCTTGACGCTGCATCGCAGACAGGAGCGCCTGCGTTGGTGCACTCAAAGACGAACCTGGGTGCACGAATGGAAAAACGTCATTTTTCGGATGAATCCAGGTTCTTTTTACAGTATCATGATGGTCACGGTGAACGCACATTGGAAGCGTGTATTCGTCATCGCCATACTGGCGTATCACCCGGCGTGATGGTATGGGATGCCAATGGTTACACGTCTCTCTCACCTCTTGTTCTCATTGACGGCACTTTGAACAGTGGACGTTACATTTCAGATGTTACGACCCGTGGCTCTACCCTTCATTCGATACCTGCGAAGCACTTCATTTTAGGAGTATAATGCACGACCGCAAGTTGCAGGTCCTGTACGGGCCTTTCTGGATACAGAAAATGTTAGACTGCTGCCCTGGCCAGCACATTCTCCAGATCTCTCACCAATTGAAAACGTCTGGTCAATGGTGGCCGAGCAACTGGTTCGTCACAATACACCAATCACTACTCTTGATGAACTGTGGTATCGTGTTGAAGCTGCATGGGCAGCTGTACCTGTACACGCCATCGAAGCTCTGTTTGACTCAATGCCCAGGCGTATCAAGGCCGTTATTACGGCCAGAGGTGGTTGTTCTGGGTACTAATTTCTCAGGATCTATGCGCCCAAATTGCGTGAAAATCTAATCACATGTCAGTTCTAGTATAATATATTTGTCCAATGAATACCCGTTTATCATCTGCATTTCTTCTTGGTGTAGCTATTTTAATGGCCAGTAGTTTATTTTACATTTGGACTTCCCGTGGATAATGTCGTACCTTTGTTCTCGTTTTCGATTGCATCAGAACGCGTGGTGATCGGTATCTGTCGATAAGTTAGCCATCTGTAGGCTCTAAATGTGGCTTGCAGACAGATTTTATCACTCGCTACGGTATTTCTCAAAAGTCTGTTAATTAGTTTTTGCGTACTTTTGTGCCATGATTTTCGGACCGGATTTTTCAGGCGTTATACTGGATTTTTCATACATCTGGACTTCATGAATTCATTATCTTACCCGTTTCCTTTCTTCACAAAATGTGCCACGTGTATCTTCCCTCCATGTCTGAATATTTAATTTGACTTGTAAATAATACATTTCAGCTATCAGTCGTCCTTTTGAAATTTCAGCTAGAAAGTAGTCATCCTCAATGCATTATCATTTTCGATCAATGCATGTAATGCCTGTTGGTCGGGCTTCATCCACAGTTCATTGAAGCCCGACCAACAGGCATTAAATGCATTGATCGAAAATGATAATGGATTGAGGATGGCTAGTTTCTAGCTGAAACCTAGATTTGCCATTAAAATTTCAAAAGGACGACTGATCGCTGAAATCTATTATTTACAAGTCAATATAACAGTCGCTGCGTGCAACAGCCTCTGAATGGAGGGTAGCCTGATGAATATTTAATATTTCTTTCAAACAAACCGTGCTCCATTCAGTCATATTGCAGACTGCTAAGGGGCTACGCTGAGTAAGAACTTTCCAGTAATCTAGCTAAGGCGACGCTAATGCATTTCTTTGAGCTGTACGGCGGCAGAGACTGCGTCGTGGTAAATTATTGCTTCCATCATGCAAAATTTCTGCATTAAAGTTGTTAAGTAGCGTAGGCAACAGCTGAGAATTACGTTTGTACTAGAGCTTATAAGGCCTGATTTTAATGCACTTTGAGCCTGTGTAGTATGAAGTTTACAATTGGTGGTCTAGTGCAAAATTCAATTGTGTTACTTCCGAGTAACTCTCTTCCCCGCCCTTTTTCACTGCACTTTTCGTGAGCTTTGCTACCTCCGAACAAAGGCTTTGAAGTCAGACTGCGTTATTAATGTGTCATAGTCAGTATCTGGGAGAATATTCCAGGAAAGAGGCCGGATTTATAATCTTGTAAAAAGAGTCAGGTATAGCTTCAAAAAGAGTGGCGGGCTTACAAATTTAAGGTTGAATAAAATCATAAGAAGATTGGGACTAATGGGCAGACACACGAGAATAATCAACAAATTCCAAGTAAAAGTGGAAGGTCAAAAAAGACGTGAGAAGTAGGTAAGGCACCTTATTACTGATGTTGAGCAACTTCTACATCGAAGAAGTAATTACGGAACTGAAAGAAATGTGTGAACGAGAGAAAAAATACGAGGAGTAGAGATGCTAACGACAATGGTCGCAGACGACATAGCCCTGGTTCTGTGCAATGAAGAGTTCAAAGACTTTTTAAACGGAATGACAGCAAATTTAGCGCAGAGTATGGCTTAAGGATATATAAAGCAAAGAATTAGACGACGAAGAGTTACAACAACGGGAAGAACTTCACACAGAATATCTGCTTAACATAAGAACTGAGAACGGAACGGTAATGTAAAATGGTTCAAATGGATCTGAGCACTATGGAACTGAACTTCTGAGGTCATCATTCCCCTAGAACTTAGAAGTACTTAAACGTAACTAACCTAAGGACATCACACATATCCATGCCCAAGGCAGGATTCGAACCTGCGACCGTAGTGGTCGCGCGGTTCCAGACTGCAGCGCCTAGAGCGGCTCGGCCACCCCGGCCGGCCGGTAATTTAAGAAGGGGAAGAATTCCCCTAGGTACAAAACTAAATTACGCAACATGGCCGAAGCAAGGAACATATCACAGGTAGACGTAAGACGAGAAAGTTATCTTAAACAAAAAAGTTCTATTACAAACAGGTATTAATATCGGAATGAAAATGTAAGTCGGGAGTATTACATTGTATGAAAGTGAAATGTGGACCATCGAAAATCTGAAGAAGGAACTTAAGCATTTGAAATGCAGTGTCATCGAAAAGTCTTACAGAGTAAATGTACGAAACGAAAAATATTAAAAATGGTAGTCGAAGGACAAGTCGCTCGATGACTCTGATTGGAGGGGGAGGTTAGTGAAACATCAGCTAAAGCACAACTTCCTACTGGAAGGAACAGAGGCGGGGGAATTAAACTGGACGACAAAGACTAGAATAAGGATGTTTGGTATGGTGTTTACGTAAAAATGAAAAGATTAGCACAAGACATAACATGTGGCGAGCAGAAGCAGACCAGTAGAAACACCAGTGACCAAGAAATGTGCGTGAATTCCTGAGAATCATCTTATCAGCCACAAAACTTAACGTTTCATGAACTATTTTCTTTTGTTCGAAATCATGAACTACTTTCGAATAAACTTCAGTACAGACAGTTATAATGGATAATATTATGTTATACCTTCAAGTGAAAACACGTTCACTAACACTTATAAAGCACAATGCCGGAACACACTAATGATTTTTGGAGAAAATTGAGAAAGCCTGTTATTCAAGCAATGTAATAGGAAACATAGGTCTGAGAAAGTCTGTTTGCAAAATTATTATCTTTTAAAATGACAGTGCAATTGAAGACTGCTATTTTTAACTGAAGCAAAAGACAGTCCCTACAGATTACTTTATTTCTGAATAAATAATTATTTATAATTGCATGAATGCCAGTTAGATCACCAAGAGGCACTATGAAGTTTGATTCGGAATGTAAAATTGTTTAGTTTTGAAATCAGATATTTAAGAAAAAATATGATTAGCCCACTGTACTCAAATGGTACGATTAGGCCTAAGGGTGAGCTCAAAGACAAAAAGTATGGAACAGCATTTTCAGGAATAAAATCGAATGAATTGAATAGCAGCAATGCATATATGTGTTAGTTCAAACGAGCAATTTTACGTTGCGATAGAAGGAAAGAGACAGTTTTGGCATGTGAATTACGATTTTATGCTCCTAATAACCATATATTGTTCATCCGTCATTACTAGATCTTCCCATTACGTCTCTTCATTGGTTAAGGATAGAAATTCGTAGCAAATAACTAGATATATGGCTTCCTAGTGGTGTCGTCCCTGTAGTTGAATCATGTGTCCTCGTTTGTGCTGAGTTGATGGTCAACATTGTCCAATTCCATTTATGGAAATCGATTTCTCTATTGTTCGGTTCTAGTGGAGAAGACGACTTCCATTTGCTGTTGTCAGGAAGGATGGAAAGATGTCGGCATCGAGTGTGTTAAAGGAAAGCACTAGCACGGATTCACATCGATGGGACAGAAAATCCGTTTTGATCTTGTCGTTTGAACCCACCTGGCATTCATCTGAAGTAATTTTAGGTAACTCAGGGAATCCTAACTTTGGACTTCAACTTCATTATCGGCACCCCAAAATACGTGTCCAGTGTCGTAGACACGGTGCCATATCGCTTGACGCGTAAATCAGTACAGGCAGTGAAGTAAACATTACTAACGCTCATGCGTTGGATAAGAAAATTAAACTGTTCGTTGCACATGTTTCTTCTTTACAGGAACAGATTACGGTCTAATAAGTGAATGTATTATTACTATAACTTTCATCACGCCTACTGTTCCCACTCATGACATATACTCAACAGCATATCCAGTGCACGTTACTACCAGCATCTACACTCCTGGAAATGGAAAAAAGAACACATTGACACCGGTGTGTCAGACCCACCATACTTGCTCCGGACACTTGGAGAGGGCTGTACAAGCAATGATCACACGCACGGCACAGCGGACACACCAGGAACCGCGGTGTTGGCCGTCGAATGGCGCTGCTGCGCAGCATTTGTGCACCGACGCCGTCAGTGTCAGCCAGTTTGCCGTGGCATACGGAGCTCCATCGCAGTCTTTAACACTGGTAGCATGCCGCGACAGCGTGGACGTGAACCGTATGTGCAGTTGACGGACTTTGAGCGAGGGCGTATAGTGGGCATGCGGGAGGCCGGGTGGACGTACCGCCGAATTGCTCAACACGTGGGGCGTGAGGTCTCCACAGTACATCGATGTTGTCGCCAGCGGTCGGCGGAAGGTGCACGTGCCCGTCGACCTGGGACCGGACCGCAGCGACGCACGGATGCACGCCAAGACCGTAGGATCCTACGCAGTGCCGTAGGGGACCGCACCGCCACTTCCCAGCAAATTAGGGACACTGTTGCTCCTGGGGTATCGGCGAGGACCATTCGCAACCGTCTCCATGAAGCTGGGCTACGGTCCCGCACACCGTTAGGCCGTCTTCCGCTCACGCCCCAACATCGTGCAGCCCGCCTCCAGTGGTGTCGCGACAGGCGTGAATGGAGGGACGAATGGAGACGTGTCGTCTTCAGCGATGAGAGTCGCTTCTGCCTTGGTGCCAATGATGGTCGTATGCGTGTTTGGCGCCGTGCAGGTGTGCGCCACAATCAGGACTGCATACGACCGAGGCACACAGGGCCAACACCCGGCATCATGGTGTGGGGAGCGATCTCCTACACTGGCCGTACACCACTGGTGATCGTCGAGGGGACACTGAATAGTGCACGGTACATCCAAACCGTCATCGAACCCATCGTTCTACCATTCCTAGACCTGCAAGGGAACTTGCTGTTCCAACAGGACAATGCACGTCCGCATGTATTCCGTGCCACCCAACGTGCTCTAGAAGGTGTAAGTCAACTACCCTGGCCAGCAAGATCTCCGGATCTGTCCCCCATTGAGCATGTTTGGGACTGGATGAAGCGTCGTCTCACGCGGTCTGCACGTCCAGCACGAACGCTGGTCCAACTGAGGCGCCAGGTGGAAATGGCATGGCAAGCCGTTCCACAGGACTACATCCAGCATCTCTACGATCGTCTCCATGGGAGAATAGCAGCCTGCATTGCTGCGAAAGGTGGATATACACTGTACTAGTGCCGACATTGTGCATGCTCTGTTGCCTGTGTCTATGTGCCTGGGGTTCTGTCAGTGTGATCATGTGATGTATCTGACCCCAGGAATGTGTCAATAAAGTTTCCCCTTCCTGGGACAATGAATTCACGGTGTTCTTATTTCAATTTCCAGGAGTGTATCTGAACATCTATACACGACGTATGCTATATTTTTTTTACTGGGGCATTTAAGCGACTCAAACATACGTCTTAATGTGCGCGTACACAAGTGATCTGATTATACTGGGTCTTTGTTTCTGTTTGTTTCTTACTGTTTTGGGAGTCCAAACACAAGAGAGTTAGCATAAAAGTTCAGGAGATAGTAATACAAAAACATGAAAAGCATTGAGAGTTAAGAGTGACATATTCCGAACGTGGTGATGTTACGATTAAGCCACTAGACCCGCATTCGGTAGCACGTCAGTTAAAATCCAGTTTGATCGTTCACATTCAGTTCTTCCGTAGTTTCCCTAAATCGCTTAAGGAAATGCAACAATGGTTTCTCTGAAGTGGACAGAGATGATTTCATTCCTGATCCTTCCCTAACCGAAGATTGTTTTCAATTTTTAAGGTCCATCGTCCACAGCTGGATCTTAAACCCTAATTTGCCTTCCATTCTTAGTTCATATTGATACTTCCGTTAGTTTCAAAAAAATGACATCGTTTCATTGTAGAGACACATAGAACGGTCGATCACTAAATGAAGGTAAAACTGATAAACTTGAATCTGAATTATTTAGTCTCAAGAAATTCACGAAGGGAAACTACACCACAACTTAGCTTAGGACATAACAAGCTTGACATATGGTCCACTGCATCGGCTCTACCTCCTCGGGTCAATAGTACAAGGTGGCAAAGACGAAGCTGGTGGGTACGAAACCCACTGAAAGGTTGTGAACAGACGACGCCATCACTCGGCTGTTCACCCGAAAAGATTTTTGGCGTGGAAAGTATTTATGCGCCTTGAGATGGGCAACCCAACTTACACTGAGGTGACAAGTCATGGGATATGCGTATATACAGATGCGGTAGAACCACGTGCGCAAGGTGTAAAAGGTCAGTGCATTGGCAGAACTGTCATTGCAACTCAGGTGATTCTTGTGAAAAGGTTTCCCGTACGACGGGAATGGTAGTTGGAGCTAGACGCAAGGGACATTCCATTTCGTAAATCGTCAGGGAATTCAATATTATGAGATCCACAGTGTCAAGAGTGGGCCGAGAATACCAAATTTCAGGCATTACTTCTCACCACGAACAATGCAGTGGTGGACGACCTTCATTTAACGACCGAGGGAAGTGGCGTTTGCGTATCGTTGTCAGTGCGAACAGACAAGCAACACTTCGTGAAATAACCGCAGATAGCAATGTGGGGCGTATGACGAACGTATCCATTAGGACAATGCCGCGAAATTTGGCGTTAATGGGCTATGGCAGCAGACGACAGATGCGAGTGCCTTTGCCAACAGCACGTAACCGCCTGTACCGCCTCTCCTGGGCTCGTGAGCTTAGTGGTTGGAACACAGACGACTGAGAAATCGTGAGCTGGTCAGGTAAACTTCGATTTCAGTTAGTAAGAGCTGATGGTAGGGTTAGAGTGTGGTGCGGACCACGTGGAGTCACAGACCCAAGTTGTCAACAGGGCACTGTACAAGCTGGTGGTGGCTTCATGAAGGTGTGACCTGTGTTTACATGAAATGGACTGGGCGCCTGGTACAACTGACCCGATCTTCAAACGAAAATGGTTATCCATATCACGTGACTGCTTGAAGATCGTTTGCAGCCATTTCCAGCGATGTCAATGCGCCGTGTCACCGGAGCCTAATTGTTCACGATTGGTTTGAAGCAGGTTCTGGACCATTCGAGAGAATGATTTGGCCATCCATATCACGCGGCGTGAATCCTATCGCATATTTATGGGAGATAATCGAGAGGTCAGCTCACTCACAAAATCCTGCACCGGAAACACTTCCGCAGTTATGGACGCTTATAAAGGCTGTAAGACTCTATATATCTGCAGGGGCCTTTCACCGAACTGTTGAGTCCATGCCACATCGAGTTGCGGCACTATGCCTGGAAAAAGGAGGTCAAGCACGATATTAGGAGAGATTTCACGACTTTAAAAACCCCAGTGTACATCATCCACATCTGCGGTGGATGATGTAAGTTGTTTACTTTCTTCAGACGCGTAAAATATTTTCCGGGCTAGTTTTATTTTCCCCACACTGTAGAAAGCGGTTTGCCTGATACCAACGTACAGCCCGATTCTACACAATCGACTGGAAGAAAATCATATAACGAGTGCTTGTACTTTTCCCAGTCCATCAGACAGAAAACAAGGGACGTTAAAGCTCTGTAAAGTCAATAAATATGGAGCACAAGCTCGAACTGTAAAGGTGATGGGACAGTAAACCGTAAGTGACCTTTTCACAGGAACAAATCCGTCATTCTTCTAAAGTGCATTAGAAAAACCACAATCTAGACAACCCCGAATGCAAGGCCAGACTTAACCATTATGTCAAAGTTAGGGACTCAGTTCAGTGGGCTATAGCATCAACTGCTTGGGGATATACGTAGATACACTGCGAATGGTGTCGGCAGAAGTAGCCATTGGTGACGACACCAAAGACTGAGGTATGCTTACAAGTTAAGAACTACGCTGTTTTATGCCTGTAGAGAATGTCGCAGTAGCGTGCAGTAGAAACTCAAAAGTGCAGGTCACATGTAAAATCCAGCAGTCAATAAAATGCTGTATGTTTAGTGGACATACTTAGTGTGATTTTGCGGCACACTTTTTTAAGAGCTGTGGTGCTAATTTGAAAAAGACATCACATCTTTGCACAGCGCGAGTCACACACGGGAACTGTTTGTAGACAATGTAGACTGTCATCATCTTGATGGGCTAGCAACCTTTCAGGTTTATCAGCGCTTGACGTCATCCATAGTTCTTTCGTCGACTTTTCTACGCTGTAAGCCCTATTATACACAGTGGGGTAACCTATACTGTACGAGTACTACCGTCTTATGTTGCTAGTGATACTGTGGCCGCAGTGAGACCTCGAGATCATTATGCAAATATTCTAAGCTACGATAATGGGTGCACGTGGGAAAGAATACGTTTACTTCTTGCTGTCCATCTGAAAACAGAGCTACAACAAAGCAAAGTGCAGCTGATGACAAAGGCAACAAAATGCAAATGACTGCTGGTATATTTTTCTAAATTCATCATTGTGAGAAGTCGCTGTGTCTACACCGATTAAAGAACCGTTTTGTGATGACAATATGGTGGTTAAAATCTATAGTCAAACTGACTACTATGAATAATAAGAGAGGGGGCGGTCTGTAATGTTAAAGAAGGAAATGCATGGTGCATCTAACACTTATCTACATGGAACATTCTTCAAGTTCATATTTGTGTGACAGAGTGGCAAGGCAACAGTACAATTTCTGCTACGTGGGAATGACTGTGTGACAGCAAGAGGAAAACTGGAAACAATCGTCAAAGAGGTACTGGAAACCATTTCGAGGGAACATGTTCTGACGTTAGAACGGCTGTACTACTGGCCGAGTTGCAGGCGGTATTGAAACGAATTCGTGTAGGTGACTTTGACCTTATGGACCTATATATTACACAATATTTTGGGGATTTTTAACTAAATGGAGATGTGTGATTACCTGTCATTAAACTACAGCTTCTCTGTCCAAAAAGACTATCCAGGAAACGGCAACGCGATTTTCAGCAACGATAAGACAGTTGGAACAGACGATATAACGAAACAGTAAGACAATTGGAACAGACAGTTTAACGTGGATTACCGCCACCTGAACCATGGTCTTGCTGTTGGTGGGGTGCGTGCCTCAGCGATACAGATAGTCGTACCATAGGTGCAGCAACAACGGAGGGGTATCTGTCGAGAGAACTAACAAACATGTGCTTTCTGGAGAGGTGAAGAAGCCTTTTCAGTAATTGCGTAGGCAACAATCTGGATGACTGACTGATGTTGTCTTGTAGCATCAACCAAAAAAGTCTTGTTGTGCTGGTACTGCGAACGGCTGAGAGCAATGGGAAACTACAGTCGTAATTTTTCCCGAGGGCATGCAGCTCTATTGTATGGTTAAATGATGATGGCATCCTCTTGGGTGAAATATTTCGGAAGTAAAATAGTTCCCCATTCGGATACCCGGACGGGGATTGCTCAGGAGGATGTCGTTATCAGTAGAAAGAAAACTATCGTTCTACGGATCGGAGCGTGGAATGTTAGCTCAAGAACCATGAAAGTAGGTTGTATACTTGGAAGAGACACCGGAAGGTTTCAGATTGTTTATATAACGTTACAACAGAGATTTAGAAAGCAGAGATTAAAGTGGTATTTTCAGGGGCAGATGTGGATTCTGGCCACAATTTATTGGTTATGAACGGTAGTATCAAATTACAGAAATTGCAGAAATGTATTAAATTAAGGAAATGAGACCTGTATAAGTGGAAAGAACCCCAGAGGTTGAGATTTTCAGAGGAAGCATTGCTCAACGACTGATTAGAAGAGGGGAAAGAAACACAGTAGAAGACCTACGGGTAGCTTTGAGAGATGAAATAGGGAGGGTAGCAGAGGATCAAATAAGTAAAAAGACGAGGCGTAGTTGGATCCCTTGGATAACACAGGAGATATTGAATTTAACTGATGAAAGGGAAAAACATAAAAATGCAGCAAATTAAACACGTGAAAAGGAATAAACAAGTCTAAAAAATGAGACTGATAGGAAGTGCAAAATGGGTAAGTAGGAAAGACTGGAGGCCAAATGTATCGATTTAGAAGCATATATCACTAGGGGAAAGACAGGTACCCCTACAGGAAAATTGAAGATGCCTTTGGAAAAAAAGAGAAGCAGCTATATGAATAACAAGAGCTCAAAAGGAAAACCAGTGCTAAGCAAAGGAGGCAAATCTGAAAGGTGAAAGGATTATATAGTGTCTATACAAGGGAGGTGAACTTAAAGAAATATTACGGAACTGCAAGAGGACGTAGATGAAATGGGAGATTTGTTCCTGCGAGAAGAATTTGAAAGAGCAGTGAAAGACCTAAGATGAAACAAAGCGCCGGAAGTAGACGACATTTTGTCAGAACTACTGATAGCCTTGGGAGAGCCAGCCATGATAAAACTCTGCGGTCTGGTGTGCAAGATGCAAGAGACATATGACATACCCTAATACTCCTAGAACGATGTAATAATACCAGTTACAAAGAAAGCGCGTGCTGACAGTCGTGAATATTACTGAACAATCAGTTTAATAAGTAGTAAAATGAGTTAATAATTCATAGTTGTAAAATAATAACACAAATTACTTACAGAAGAATGGAAAAGCTGGTAGAAACCAACCTCGGGGATGATCAGTTTGGATTCCAGAGAAATGTAGAAACACACGACGCAATACTGATCATGCGTCTTATCTTACAAGGGAACATCCCCATCGCACCCCCCTCAGATTTAGTTATAAATTGGCACAGTGGATAGGCCTTGAAAAACTGAACACAGATAAATCGAGAAAACAGGAAGAAGTTCTGTGGAACAATGAAAAAATAAACAAAATATACATACTGAGTAGTTCATGCTTAAGATAGGCAATATTAAGGAAAATGTGAGCTCAGGAGCGCCGTGGTCCCGTGGTTAGCGTGAGCAGCTGCGGAACGAGATGTCTTTGGTTCAAATTTACCCTCGACTGAAAATTTTACTTTCTTTATTTTCGCAAAGTTATGATCTGTCCGTTCGTTCATTGACGTCTCTGTTCACTGTAATAAGTTTAGTGTCTGTATTTTGCGACCGCACCGCAAAACCGTGCGATTAGTTGACGAAAGGACGTGCCTCTCCAATGGGAACCGAAAACATTTGATCGGAAGGTCATAGGTCAACCGATTCCTCCATAGGAAAACACGTCTGATATATTCTATACGACACTGGTGACAGCATGTGCGTCACATGACAGGAATATGTTGTCGACCCACCTAACTAGTACACTTGGCGAATGGGTAAAATGATTCTTCTACCTTGCCCGATTTAGGTTTTCTTGTGGATGTGATGATCACTCCCAAAACAGTGATGAAAACATAAGAGTTTGTCACATAAACTGAAAACAAAGTTAAATTTTTCACTCGAGGGAAGACTTGAACCAAGGACCTCTCATTCCGGAGCTCGTTACGCTAACCACGGGACCACGGCGCTCCTGAGCTCGCAATTTCCTTGATATTGCATATCTTGCACATGGACTACTCAGTTTGTATATTTTGCTTATTTTTTCATAGTTCCACACAACTTCTTCCTGTTTTCTCGATCGATCAGTGTTCAGTTTTTCAAGGCCTATCCACTGTGCCAACTTATAACTAAATCTGAGGGGGGTGCGATGGGGAGGTTCCCTTGTTAGAAAATAGGTTACGCAAAGGCAAAACTACGTTTATAGCACTTGTAGACTGAGAGCAAGCTTTTGACAGTATTTACTGGAGTACAAATGGCTCTGAGCACTATGGGACTCAACTGCTGAGGTCATTAGTCCCCTAGAACTTAGAACTAGTTAAACCTAACTAACCTAAGAACATCACACACATCCATGCCCGAGGCAGGATTCGAACCTGCGACCGTAGCTACTGGAGTACACTATTTGAAATTCTGAAGGTATCAGGGGTAAAATACAGAGAGCGAAAGGCTATTTACAACTTGTATAGAAATAAGACGGCAGTTATAAGGGTCTGGGGGCATGAAAGGGAAGCAATGGTTGAGAAGGGAGCGAGACAGGGTTGTGGTCTAGCACCGACGTTATCCAGTCAATAGATTAAGCAGGCAGTAAAGGAAACCAAAGAAAAATTTGGGGTACGCGAGAAGAAATAAAAACTTCGAGGTTTGCCGATGATGATGTAATTCTGTGAGAGACAGCAAAGGACGTGTAAGAGCAGTTGAACGGACAGTGTCTTGAAAGAAGAATATAAGATGAACTTCAGCAAAAGCAAAACAAGAATAATGGAATGTAGTCGAATTAAATCAAAAGATGCCGAAGGAATTAGATTAAGAAACGAGACACTTAAAGTATTAGATGAATTTTGTTATTTGAGCAACAAAATAACTGATAATGAGCGAGAAAGAGAGGAGAAAAATGTAGACTGGCATTGTCAGGAGAAGCGTTTCTGAAGAAGAGAAATTTGCTAACGTCGAATATAGATTTAAGTTTTAGGAAGTCTTTTCAGAAAGTATTTGTAAGGAGGGTAGCTATGTATGGACATGAAACATGTACAATAAACAGTTTAAATATTCTTAAGACGAGAAGAGAAGATTTTGAAACGTGGGGTTACAGAAAAATACTTAAGATTAGATGCGTAGATCACGCAGCTAATGGAGAGGTACTTAATAGAACTAGGGAGAAGAGAAATTTGTGACGCAACCTGACTAGAAGAAGGGATCGGTTGGTAGGTCACATTCTGGGACATCTAGGGATCACTAATTCAGTACTGGAGGGAAGTGTGAGGGTAAAAATCGTAGAGGAAGACCAAGAGATGAATACAGTAAGTACATTCAGAAGGATGTAGGTTGCAGTAGTTTTTCGGAGATGAAGAGGCTCGCATAGGACAGAGTAGCATGCAGAAATGCAAGAAACCAGTCTTATGACTGAAGACGACAACAATTCGTTTGAGTTCCAGTTGTAATATAAAGATATATGACAAATTTACATGACGTATTTCAGCTCCAGGACTCAACAAAGATATTGGTACGTAACTTATCTATTTTGTAAAGTGCTTGATATGCATCTACATAAACCATTTACATCTTCCCTGGATAAAGAATGTGGTATTAGTAGACAAGAAGCGATGATGTATACCTGCAGAATGAAGAGTCTATGGAAGACTAAGTGTATTAAATGCTGACAAACAGTAATTACAATGTGCTCCGCTGTACTCTGTACGAATCGCTTCTGTGTGTTGCAAACTATCGGGTAGCTTCCAGAACTGTTACTGTGTTGTATTGAACAGCGTCTTAAGATTTATCTTCTGAGACTATAAGAAAACACAAAACCTTCCTTTAATTTATTGGTTTTTGGAACGTGCTGAGATGGATGTATAACCATCTCAGCACTGGAAATATTATATTACAGATTACAGTTTGTTTTGACAGTGCAAAGTAGATATTAGTTTTAGTCGTTCGCTGGTACGAAGTTAAACACGAAAGTTGAATTGTGTACACGTTAACCTTTTAGGAAATCAAAGCTGTGAAGAGATTATCATCTGTGTCGTGTCTGTCTATAATTTCAGTTATTTTCCTGTAAACTATGTGGAAATTGTTAATACAGACTCCAAAAACGACGATGTAAGTATTATGGGCAATTGTTATATTAAAACTGGAGAAACATATTTTTGTCAGTGTAGAACTTGTCCTCTACTAATAGCATCAGATACAGATATTGGCGAATTAGGATTGTTTGCAATGATAATGTTATTCCACAGGGTTTAACAAAAGAACAAATGTATCACAGTCTTAAATTCTTCCCTATTATAGAAATTACTCCTCTTACTGCAGCAAATGTGTCAGTGTCACGCATGTGGAAATGGAAGATGGAATTGAGGAGGGTGAAGTCAAAAAACACAAACTTGAGTTTATAAAAGGACAACTTCTATATCTGTATTAAAAACAGTCTTGGTTGCAACTGATTCCTCTATTAACAAATAAAAATAAGGGAATAAGTTGCACCCAAGACTGCTTTTAATTCAAATATTCTACATGCACTAATAATCCAAAACATTATGACCACCGCCCACTGCAAGGTTGGATGCCGCCTGGTGGAGTTGCGGGAACGTGATGCAGTAAGAAAAGTATGTAAGCCGAGCTGAGACGGAGGGGGCATTACCCTAGCAAAGATATCCGCTGCAAATGGGGAAATCCATTGAGATAAGCGACTGTGCTAAAGGGCAGATTATTATTACGCAGAGCCTGTGAACGAATATCTCTAAAACGGTAAAGCTGGTTGAATGTCCACGTGACACTGTCGTGAGCATCTATGGAAAGTGGTAGAAGGGCAGTGAAACCACCACTAGGCGCTCAGTGGTTGGACGTCCACGATTCTTCACAGAACGTTGGGTTTTGAGACTTGTCTGTTCTATAAAGTAAGATAGACGGCGACCTGTGGCACCTCTGGCAAAAGAGCACAATGACGGTAGACGCCTCGGAGTTCACCATTCAGCGCACGTTGCTGAACAAGGGGCTCCACAACAGACGAGCCCTGCGTCTTCACATGCTGACCCAACGACATCGTCAGTTACGATTGTAATGGGCTGGGGATCACTGACATTGGACAGTGTATAACTGGAAACGTTTCGGCTCGTCGGATGAATCATGTTTTTGCTACACCAGGTTGTATCCACAAACCCCACCATCCAGGAGAACGACTGTTCGAAACGTGCAGCACGCCACGGACGCAGGCTGGTGGGAGCAATATTCTCCTGTGCTTGCATGGACCTGTAGTGGTAATAGAGGACACCAGGTCCGCTGTAGACCACTTGCATCCCTTCGTGCTTGATAGCTTCCATGACGACGATGTTGTCTTTCAGCAGTATAACTGTCTCGATGCGAAAATCGTGTTACAGTGGTTCGAGGAGCTTGACAGGGAGATCACGTCAATGTCTTGGCCACTAAATTTGCCTTATGTGAATCCGATGGTTCCCATTTGGGTCACTACCAAGCGCCATAACCGCGTAGACAAATCAACGGCCAGTTATTTACGGGGAATTACATGACCTGTGCGTAGGCACCTGGTTCCACAGCACCACATAACTCCACAAATCTACCAAAGAACTGGACAATCAATGATAAGCAGAATCTATTATATATTGTGATACAAATATGGCCCAACAAGCTGTTCAGCAGGTGCTCATAATGTTTTGACTCGTCAGTGCATGGTTGCCGTAGCAGATGGCCTAACTGAGTAGAAGAAATTTTTCTTAGACTATATCCCATGCGATCCACTAGAAATGTGGCTTTCGGATTTATAATCCACGATTTCTAGTGAAGCTTTTGGTGTATGGAAGATGTCATTTAATAAATATCTGAAAGTTTCAGAACATCAAACATTTAACATTTTTACAGACTTGATTATTTTGTGAAAACAACAGCCATGCTGGAAGAATATAACCAACTGTTGGAAAAGAAAAAACTATTGGAGATGTGCAAACAAGGTTTACAAATTACTTTAAACACAGTAAATGTAAAAATATGGATTCAACTGGGGAATATAAGACATCAGCCTTTAGCGTAAGTGTAATTGGGAAGAAGGCCATAAAATGGCTGTTTGATACATTAGAGAATATATGGAAATTCTGTTGAACAACAGTTGTTGTTCAACATGACAACGCCTCGCCGGCAAAGCCTGAAGAATTACATATGGAAATTCTGTTTATAAATCTCCATTCCTATTGGATATGCTTAAAAAAGGAATGTTAATGTTGGGTCTTGAATTTGTGCATCTAGCAATAGAAGAGCAATTTTCAGAGTTTAAAACAGATGGATTTACTACATTTAACAGCCATTAGTAAAAGTGTAGAACTTATAGCTCTATTTGAAAATTCCATTAGAATATAATGAAAAGTCAGTAGCATTTATGAGTTCACGTGATGAAACAATGTTTCTATGACAGCACATATCATGTTCTCTAATTTGTTGATCGGAGCAAATTAAGCAGCTTTCATGTTGATCTAAGCATTTACAAAGCCATCATTCGTGTTTGGTACTCTTCGCAGTTATACTTCCGTATTACGAAAATATGCATTTTAAGTGATACACTACACTAAAGATCGCTACAAGTCGCGCGATTTGCAATATGGTTTGTGGTGCTAAAATGTCAGGAAATGTGACGTTCGCGGCAAAACATACAGTACATCTTATCTTGGCAGTCAGCTTTGGGCATTATTTAGTTGTCGATTATGAAAAAGAAAGGAGGTACAGGCTGTAAACTTTTTTAGAGGGCTCTGCCATTATAGTCCAGTAGATAAATGTTGCAGCCTGTCTCAGTAAGGCAGCCATGAGCCGCACCTGCTCAGTTATCAAGCAACGTCGGAACTCTCACGAAGTACAAAGCCAGTCAGTAAAAACAGTTACGTTTATCTCGTGCAGAAGAACGTGATGCATTTTCTGATTCCCTCCCTAATATGTTGCTAGATGAGTTGAACCAATGGGGGATGAAAAACTTCTAAATCGGTCAGGTGATAAAAGTTTATTGAATCCACCGTTCCTTGAACGATATTTGCAGTAATAGAAGCTTGCCTCCCCAGCACAAACAACACTATCATCAATGTTAAACGTCTTTTATTTGAAATATATTGACTTAACAGCGCAAATCTGTAGTATATAGTAAGTAAACAAAACATTTTACATTTCGCTTAAAAATATTTTCAAATATGTCAAAAGGAGAGTAAGTTCGCTGTGAAAATGACTGTAACTTCAAATTTTTTCTCGCAAAACGTTATAATCAGAAATAAAGCTACCATCTGTTTACGACCCTGCAAGGTTGACACATGACTGTTCAGGTACATACTGCTCACAGTAGCTATATTAAGAACTGTAAATCTAACAAAAAGACAGGCTCGAGATCGCTCGATGCACTGTGCCCTGATAATCGAATTCTGACAGACAGAAGCGAGTTTAAAGCGAACTTGGAAATATATCTGAGAAGGTCGTTGCGCCATTTAGTATTTAAGAATAGGTATTAAATGATCTTGATAAATCGACTGTTCAGTATATAGTTCAATCCGAGGTACGTATGGTTTCTTGTTACGACGCTTTGAAATGTTAAAGATTCCCTTGTTTTACAACTACATTTAACTTCTTTTTACAGTGACAGCTTGTATAGCCCTTCCCTCCAGTTCTCGAATTAGCTGCACCTGCTTCTGTCAGCGACATTTCGTGAGAAGAAATCTCATCTGTGGAAAGTAACTTCTCTTTACAAATTGCGAAATGATAGCGGGTATAAAGCATCTTGAGTTCCCTTTTCTGTTTGCTAACTTATAAAAAATAGTCTCGTATTCTAACAACAGCCATCACAATCGGGCATCTGCACGTCCACGGTCGTTAGGAACTTGTGTTCGTACAGTATCACCAATCTGGGGAGAATGAAATTTTCTTTTTGGCGTTCGTAACATATTCGTTGCTTGTAATCGACGATTCCCTTTCAAAAACTTGTGTTGTTCAGTCATGGCTTGATATGAAGATATTCATTTGGAATATGGTTTTCGGTGTGTCCACTGCTGAAACTTTCTTTAATGGTATTAACAATTTCTTCACGCTGTTATTCGGTTTCAATATCTGCAATTTGTTCGCCAGGCAAAGATAAATGTGCTGTGCCTCTTTTAGGTTTAACGCCAAACATGGCTTCATAAGGGCTTGGGCGTATTCCTTCGTGGTATTTGGTCTTCTTGGCAAACTCAACAAACGGTAAACCACATGACTATTTATTTGTATCATAACCGCTCATTCATGCAGGTAACATATGCTATATACCCTGATTGGTTCTTTCTTCATATTTTTAAAAAATGGTTCAAATGGCACTGAGCACTATGGGACTCAACTTCTGAGGTCATTAGTCCCCTAGAACTTAGAACTACTTAAACCTAATCAAGCTAACGACATCACACACATCCATGCCCGATGCAGGATTCGAACCTGCGACCGTAGCGGTCTCGCGGTTCCAGACTGCAGCGCCTAGAACCGCACGGCCACTTCGGCCGGCCATATTTTTACGGTTTCATCTATTGGTAGATTAGTATATAGTTCATCTATGTCAAATAACGCTTGTAACATGTCGTTAGTGAACACAAGATCTTTTGTTTCATTCGCAAAAGCTACATTACTAGATACGCTATAGTTAAGGAAATCTGAATGAACTCGCTTGGTTTTTGAACAAAATCCTATTTAAATCTGCTATTGGAGTCTCTCATCCATCAATAATAATACACATATTTTTGTTCTCTTTCCACATCAGAAGCTCAACAAAGATCGCGACCTCAAAGGAGCAAATAAATGTACAGAAGTATCCCAAAGGATGAACAATAGAACATCCGAAAGCAGATAATCGAATTAACATTCACTGCATTCCCCTTCTGTTTATCAAACAGAGATTAATTAAATTTACTAATTTAATAGAAAGTAAATATTTTTGTTAGGTCCTGATTGCGCGAGAGTAGTCGCATACATAAATTGTACGTCAATATTGGAGACCAATAAGAGTATCCTTTTTTGGACTAAATTTTTTAATGAGATTTATTTGCTCTTGCTAAACTGTGATTTTTTCTGAAGTAATTAATTTGTAATAGCGCGTTACAGGTGACAACCAATTGACTGTGGCATCGTTTTTTTACGTTCAGGAAGAAAATGAGATAAAACCCCATGAGTTGGCGCATTCTTTGTCGTGTCGAAAATGACTAATATGTTATCAAAGTAAACATGTAATTAGTATCGGCACAATATTTTGGCTAGAAATAAAGTTATCATTACTTAAAACATTAAGGAAAAATTTTGGTCTCGAACTAGAGGACGCCTGAAGAAAAATGTTGTGATTAATTTCTCGATGATATTTAATTTCACATGAATGTTCAAAACTTTTCCCCACTAAGAGTCGACCACGGACGAGTACCAACTCAAAATTGCAATTTAAATGTTCCAACTAGACATGCCGTCAATTGGAAAAAGTTTCTGAAACGTTTAGAGGCGGAAAAAATCTTCGGCACAGTCCCCAGGGACACAGTCAGACAAAGTTATAGTTTAAATCTTGGAAATGGGAAAACAGGCTCATGAAACTTTCGTACTGAAACAGGACTGTGTCAAGCTTTAATAAAATGCTCAAAAAAGTTTTGGACCCCCTAGGTCCGTGGCCTAGGGGTAAGCTTTTAATTAGTAATCAAAACGTTCTCGGTCCCGGATTTGAATCCCACCAACTCTTACATTTTGAATAAAAATCATCGACAATGGCGGACAAAGATTTCCAGCATAAGAAGTCACTCTCATTCAGTCAACGGCCTTCTCGTTGAAGGCAGAGGAGCGGACAGAGGTTCAGGGCACTGTCTTGTCCTTGAGGTGGGAAACTGCCCCTGAAGGCGGAAGAATCAGCAGTGATCAACGGCATGAGGAAGCAGAAGGCAATGGGAGTCACTGCATTAAAGACACATAATGTATATCCACAGGACATGTGGCCTGTAACTGAAAAAGTGTCATGATGGTCTCTTCACTGGCAAAAGATTCCGAACTGGTACCCCTTTCGGATCTCCAGGAAGGGACTGCCAAGGGGGAGGTAACCATGAGAAAAAAACTGAATAACCAACGAAAGGATAACATTCTACGAGTCGGAGCGTGGAATGTCAGAAGTCTGAACGTGATAGGGAAGGTAGAAAATCTGAAAAGAGAAATGCTTAGGCTCCGCTTGAACATGGTGGGGGTCAGTGAAGTGAAATGGAAAGAAGACAAGGGTTTTTGGTAAGATGACTATAGGGCAATATCAACAGCAGTAGAACATGGAATAACGAGAGTATGATTCAATATGAATACGAATTTAGGGCAGAGAGTGAGTTACTGTGAACAGTTTTGTGATAGGGTTGCTCTCGTCAGTCGACAGCAAACCAGCACCGACAACTATAATTCAGGTATACATGCCGACGTCACAAGTCGAAGATGAAGAGATACAGAAAGTATATGAGGGTACTTGACGGGTAATTCAGTATGTAAAGGGAGATGAAAATCTAGTTATGGGGACTGGAACGTGGTAGTAAGGGAAGGAGTAGAAGAAAGGGTGACGGGAGAATATGCGCTTGATACTAGAAATCAGAGAAGAGAGAGGCTAATTGAGTTCTGCAATAAATTTTAGCTAGTAATAGCGAATAAGAGGATGGCGTGAGCTTGAAAAACGCCGGCAGATACGGAAAGTATTAAATTAGATTACACCATAGTCAGGCAGAGATTCCGAAATCAGATACTGGATTGTAAGGCGTACCCAGGAGCAGATACAGACTCAGATCACGATTTGTTAGTGATAAAGAGTAGACTATCTGGAAGAATCAATGCGCAAATAAGTGGGATACGGAAGTAGTATGGAATGAAGACATACGCTTCAGATTCTCTGAGGCTATAGATACTGAGATAAGGAATAGCTGAGTTGAAGAGGAATGGATATCTCTAAAAAGGGCAATCACAGAAGCTGAAAAGAAAAACACAAAGGAGGTAACTGTGAATAAACCATGGTTAACAGAAGAAATAATTCAGTTGATCGATGAAAGACAAATTCAAAAATGTTCAGGGAACTTCAGAAATACAAGTCACTTAGGTATGAAATAAATAGAAAGTTCAGGGAAACTATGGCGAAATGGCTGCATAAAAAATTGTGAAGAAATCTGAAAAGAAATTATAGTCTGAAGGACTGTCTCAGCAAACAGAAAAGTCAAAACAGCTATCACTGAAATTAAAGGAAAGTGTGGAACATTAAGTGTGCAATGGGAATTTCAATTTTAAATGCAGAGGAGACCGCGGATAGGTGGAAAGAGTAGACTGAAGGCCTCTATGGGGGGAGGGGGGGGGGAGAGAGACGTGTCTGGTCACATGATAGAAGAAGAAACAGGAGACGACAGGAGAGACACAGGATCCAGTATTTGAATCAGAATTTAAAAGAACTCTGGAAGAGTTAAGAACAAATGAAGCGGAAGGGATAGATAATATTCTGTCAGAATTTCTAAAATCATTTAGGAAGTGGCAACAAACCGATGATTCACGTTGGTGTGTAGAATGTATAAGACTGGCGGTATACCATCAGACTTTCAGAAAAATATCATCCACAGAATTCCGAGGACTGCAAGAGCCGACAAGCAAGAGAATTATCACACAATCATCTTAAAAGGTCATGCATCCACGCCGTTGACAAGAACAATATACAGAAGAAGAGAGGGGAAAATTGAGTATGTGTTAGATGACGATCAGTTTGGCTTCGGGGAAGGTAAAGGCATCGGAGAGGCAGCTCTGACGTTGTTGATAATGGAAACAAGACTGAAGAAAACCAAAACACATTCATATAATTTGTCGACCTGGAAAATGCGTTCGACAATGTCAAATGGTGCAACATGATCGAAATTCTGAGAAAAATAGGGGTAACCTATAGGGAAAGACGTATAATACACAATGCCTACTAGAGCCAAGAGCGAACATTGAGAGTGGAAGACCAAGAAAGAAGTGCTCGGATTACAAAGGATGTAAGACAGGGATATAGTCTTTTGTCCCTACTGTTCAGTCTATACATCGAAGAAGTGATGACGGAAATAAAAGAAGGGTTGAAGAGTGGGATTAAAATGCAGTGTGAAAGTATATTTTAACGATAAGATTCGCTGATGACAATGCAATCCTCAGTGGAAGTGAAGAAGAGTTACAGGACCTGCTGAATGGAATCAGTGAGGACAAAACATTGATCGAGAGTAAATGGAAGAAAGATGAAAGTAATGGGAAGCAGCAGGAATGAGAACAACGAGAAACTTAGCATCAGGATTGGTGATCACGAAGTATATGAAGTTACGGAATTGTGCTACCTAGGCAGCAACGTAACCCATGACGGACGGAGCAAAGGGGACATGAAAAAACAGGCTATCACTGGAAAAAGGGCATTTCTGGCCAAGATAAGTCTACTAGTATCAAACATAGGCCTTAATTTGAGGAAGAAGTTTCTGATAATGTACGCTTGGAACACAGCATTGTATGTGAAACATGCTCTGTGGGGAAACCGGAAAAGAAGCGAATCGAAGCATTTGAGGTGTGGTGCTGCAGAACAATGTTGAAAAATTGGTAAATTGATAATGTGAGAAATGAGGAGGTTCTCCGCAGAACCGGTGCGGAAAGGAGCATATGAAAAACACCGACAAGAAGAAGGGCCAGGGTGGTCGGACATCTGTTCAGGCACCGCGGACTATCTTCCACAGCACTAGCGGTAGCTGTAGCAGGTAAAAGCTGTGGTCGACACAAATTTGAATACATCGAGCAAATAATTGAGGAAGCAGGTTCCAAGTGCTACTGTAAGATGAAGAGATTGGCACAGGGGAGGAATTCGTGGCGGACCGCATCAAGCCATTCAGAAGACTGATGATTCAAAACGAAGAAAAAGTCTACGTATGAGTGCGCTCTTGCAGAATACGATCAAAAGTATATGGAGACCCCCATGTAAAGCGGAATTGACGGCTACATCTCACGTGAGACGGAACCGACATTATGAAAAGAGGTTGGGTGTATTGTGATGTCAGTAGGGATGTAGTAACAACAGAATTGGTCGCTGTGGAGAGATCAGTGACTTCAGACGTGGACTAGTTAGTGAACGTCACCAAAGTAACAAAACCATTTGGGACATTTCGACCCTTCTAAAGCAGCCCAAGACGAATGTTGGTTGTGTGACTGTGAAGTGGAAATGCGGAGTAACAACCACAGCTAAACCAAGATAAGGCACGGCTCATATACACTCACGCTCATAAATTTAGGATATGCTGATACATGGTGAAACAACTCTGGTGGGCGGTTTGCGAGTTTAAATCACCTTGAGGTATGACCATTCGGTGCATTTGACCTGCGGTCGTCGCACGGTGGCGCTAGCAGCAGTCCACATACGCAGAAGTGATTTGGTGCATGTCAGAGTACGGTGCAGCGAGTAAGTGTGCAGACGTTTTCAAACGTGCTAATGGTGTGTTGAAAATGGCTCTAAGAACACACATTGATGACGTTACGAGGGGTAGGATACTAGGGCGACTGGAGGCTGGTCAAACACAGCAGGTCGTAGCACGGGCCCTCCGTGTGCCACAAAGTGTGATCTCAAGATTCCATCAGACAGGAAACGTGTCCAGGCGCTACAGTAGGGGACGCCCACAGTGTACAACACCACAAGAAGACCGATATCGCACCATCAGTGCCCACAGACGGCCACGGAGTGCTCCAGGTAGCCTTGCTCGGGACCATACCGCAGCCACTGGAACAGTTGTCTCCAGACACACAGTCTACAGGCCACTGAACAGACATGGTTTATTCGCCCGGAGACCTGCAAGGTGCATTCCACTGACCCCTGGTCGCAGGAGAACCCGTAAAGCCTGGTGTCAAGAACGCAGTACATGTTCATTGGAACAGTGGTCCCTGGTTATGTCCACGGACGAGTGCAGGATTAGTCCGAAAAGTGATTCTCGCCGGGTTTTCATCTGATTTGAACCAGGAACCAGATACCAACGCGTTAATGTCCTTGAAAGGGACCTGTATGGAGGTCGTGGTTTGAGGGTGTGGGGTGGGATTATGATTGGTGCACTTACACCCCTGCATGTCTTTGACAGAGGAACTGAACAGGTCAGGTGTATCGGGACGTCATTTTGCACCAGTATGTTCGCCTTATCAGGGGTGCAGTGGGTCCCACCTTCCTCCTGATGGATAACGCACGGTCCCACCGAGCTGCCATCGTGGAGGAGTACCTTGAAACATAAGATATCAGGCGAATGGAGTGGCCTGCCTGTTCTCCAGACCTAAACCCCATCGAGCACGTCTGGGATTCTCTCGGTCGACCCATACGACACTTCAGGAGCTCCGAGACGCATTGATGCGAGACTGTGGCACCACATTCTGCAATTATCCTTAATACTCGTATATGAGGATGAGTGTACATGGCGGACAGGGACCTTAGACAATGTGGAGGGTGATTGTAAAAAATTGCATGAAATCTGCGGAGAGAATCACTCGTGAGTTCCAAAGTGCAACCAGTAGTCCTGTTAGCACAACAGCTGAGCGTAGGGAGTTAAAAAGAATGAGGTACAATGGACGAGCAGCTGAGCGACGCTTGACGTGATGTAAAAGGCTACAGCACTGGATAGTGGATGACATGGAGTGACATGGAGTGATTTATCACGCTCTACCCTATGGTGTTTGGTTTGTGGGGCGCTCAACTGCGCGGTCATCAGCTTCCGTACAAAGTCCCAGTTTTTTTCCAAAGTCCAAGTTTTTACACAATCCAATATAGCCACTGTCACGGATGATGATGATAATGATGATGATGATAATGATGATGATGATGACAACACAAACACCCAGTCCCCGGGCAGAGCAAATTCCGAAGCCGGCCGGGAATCGAACCCGGGACCCCATGATCGAGAAGCAGCAACGCTAGTCACTAGAGCACGAGCAGAGGACGCTACACCCAATGACAATCGGATGGGAGGGTGTGGGTTTGCCGAATGGAGAACGTTACATGCCGTCATGTGCAGTTCCAGCAGTGAAGTACGGAAGAGGTGGTGTTACGGCAACGGGCTGTAACCCCCTTGTTGCGCTTAGAAAACTCTGAGGAGCGATATGAACACATTTACAGCATTGTGTACTGAGTACGGTAGAGGAGAAGGTCGGAGAAGGCAACTGTATAAACATTCATCTTGACATAAAGCAACATCTATGAGGTAATAGCTTGTGGACCATAACATTCCTGAAATGGTCCGGCCTGTCCAGATTCCTGAACTGATCCGAATGGAATAGATTTCGGATGACAAATCGACGACTTTGCTTCAGATCCCAGCGTCTCACATCACTACCTTGTCTGGTTTCCGCTCTTGAGAAAGAATTCTCCACAGAACTTAAGTCCTCACTGAAAGTGGCACCAGCCGAATTCAGACCGTGACAGGGGCGAACGGGGGACATGTCCTCTATTAATCTCTACTAATAGCTGTCCGGAAACTTTCGATCAGATAGTGGACGTTCAGTGGGGACAGGGAATGAGGGTATACACTTTATGGAGCAAAAAATGTAGTGTGAATCAAAGCTAAAACAATAAATAAAATAAAGGCACTTTGTTCGAAAATGCAATCCATTAGGTAGATTTCGATCTCCCGCAGGAAGATTTTGAGAATATAGGCGCGTTGTAACCATGCGTTACCCTACTGAAACAGGAACCCATCACTGAGATGTTGGCTGTAGGGTCGGCCAATAGGCTGGATGATTCTGCTCAAAAACTATCCTCGATACCCGTGAAAGGCGTTCGACATATATACATGATTCTAACCCAAACCTAACTAACCAACTTTCTTGTTGAATCAGTGTTTGACACGTGTTTTGTACCTGGCTGTGTCCATTCTTCAACGATGATCATCAGGCGCCAGAAAAGTGAACCCATTGCCAGATAATAGACATTGCATTCCAGTTGTTCCATTGCCCATTATCTTCGCTCAGTGAGGCGCTGAAAAGTTAATACCTTCGAAAAAGGTTTTATGTTAAATATATTAAGTTCCTTATTGCTATAATTTGTTTGCGCCTATAAGTGACACAGAAAAATTATCGAAATCTGTACCGTCTGTACAGTGACAAAAGGCAAACAGCTCCCATTCTTACTGAAAAAACCTAACTTGTCGTAAAGACGAATAAAATAGTAAAGATAAACCTGAAGAAAGAAAAATATTATTGGATTTTGAAGTTATTTAACCTTGATAAAATTCGTGTGAATATTATGTAAGAGGTTTTTTGTGTATGATCGACATTAGTCATCTCCAAAATGCACATAATTCCGTATTAATTATGCTACACATGTAACTGGTCTTAATGAGCTCTTAGCGTAAGGGACTATACTTTCGTTCACAAGTAGAGAGATTTAATTCTCGATTAGCAGTTCAGATTTCGATTTTACGAGGTTTGCTCATTCGATTTATGTGAATTCTAGGATGGTGCCTTTTAAAATAACCTGCCTGATTTTTTTTTTCCGATCGGTCATCCGAGGCTGCGCTCTGTCTGTTTTGAAGTCGTCAACTGGACGCTAGATTCAGCCATCCTACCGTTTCTCGAAGAAACTAATACCTCCAAGTTTATTTGAAGAATTTAAATGACACGTGCAGTACCAAGTAAGTTCTGACAAATTCTGTATCGAGCGTCACAGTCGAGGGGAAACGACGAACAAGCATGAATTGTAATTATATTTTTTGAAACTTTCTTCTTGTATTGATTTGCATCCTGTCGCCTGCACCCGTTTCGTTTTCCTCTATAAAGATACTTGGCACTCTCCTTACTCGTACTCACGATACGATTCTTCGAAAGAACAGAACCCGAATATCAGCGAGGTAGAGTTTTGCACCATGCGAGTTTTTGACTCACATTTATCATAGAAAGTAGAATTGCACAACACATCAATGAAATAAAAGGAGAAATTTCACTCTACATGTTTCCAAGGTTTACTTAATTCCAGTGAGAAAGCTGAATGTGTAACGTGCTTGCCTGCAAAATGTATAATATTCTTAGCTGTATTACTCACTTTTACCACAATTCTTATCTTCTGGCCGAGTTTACTTCCTAAGAATGAAACATTATGACGATGATTATTGGGGTAGCCATGTGATATTCCGTGGGCTACATGGTGGAATCACTATCAAGGATGTGAGCTGTGGGAATAGGCGCTCTGACGTCTTGGAACACAGCACTATCACTGGGGAATAAACATTGTGCCATGAGATGGACCTGATTAACCAAAATGATCACATAATCCTTGGCAGTAGTGTCACCTTACAGAGTAACCATGTAGCCTATGGACTAGCACGATATGGCTACTCAAATCATCATCGTCATCATTTTTCACTCTTAGGAAGTAAACTAGGCCAGAAGTTAAGTGGGAAACAATGTGCAACGAAACTAAAATAACATTCTTCCACTGCTCCATAGTCCAGGTTTTCTGAAATCGGTTTCACGTTTCTTGTTAGCAGCATTTGCATAACTGATGAAGGCTTCTGGAATTCCAGCAGCCGGCCGGAGTGACCGAGAGGTTCTAGGCGCTACAGTCTGGAACCGGGCGACCGGTACGATCGCAGGTTCGAATCCTGCCTCGGGCATGGATGTGTGTGATGTCCTTACGTTAGTTAGGTTTAAGTAGTTCTAAGTTTTAGGAGACTGATGACCTCAGAAGTCAAGTCCCATAGTGCTCAGAGCCAATTCCAGCTCACCCTGCTATTCCACGTTTGTGGAGATCTGTTCGCGTCGTTTTGGTGCTGAAGGGGTTCGCGAGTGCAACATTAAGTAGTGCAGTGGCTTTTGCAGTTGTCGTCCTCTTAATTTTTCGCCAGAATCCTCTTGAATGACCGTCGGTCATGATCACTCAACACACACTTTCGTCCGCTTTGTGACTTAGCGGATAATGTTTTTCCGTTTTCCTTGTATACGATATAAACCTTCGATCCGGTGCCTCTTGAAAGAACAGACACTTAGTTTGCATTTCTTGTGAAAGTATACAACTATACAGTACGTGGATGTGATCGCGATTGACACTCACAACATTTTAAGGACACTGCACAGGTGCCGTTCGTGGTCAAATACAACAGCACAACTTGCAGGCTTGGCTATCATCTGCATTTATGTTCTAGCACGCATTTGTAGCGGTGTTTCGGTATTGTTTTTCCAATCCCTGTAAGTGACACGAGGTCTATTAAATAGTTATTCCATTTCCTGGCTTATTCATCAAAATGACTTTGGCCAACTATATTTCACATAGTGTCAAGAAGGTACATTCAGCCAATTGATAGTAAAGTTTCCTATATTACGATCTGACATTGAGTTAATTCTCTAGAAGTGCGGTAGCTTCTCTTGATGTACAAGCTGAGTTTGAGTTTGAGCATACACACGCGGAAAAAAAACGTTGATAATGTTTTGATGACAGTACATCAGCAGATCATGTAGTAGTAGCTCGACAGAATGCCATGAACTATTTTGATGTATGCAGTTTAGAAAGAATTTCTCTTTGTCACGAATAGATTGCCTCAGAAACTCTATTTTTAAAAAGAGATAGACATACCACCCAGCGAGACTATAAAGAAGATATAATCAATAACAAATGAGTAGTACACGTGGCATTACCTGGCAACACATAGTGTTTTGTGAAGGAATCCACTAGTGTCGCTTTTCACTGACGCGTCAGATAACAAACAGCCATTCTAGAATGCCATGCCGTGTAAGGATCAGTTACTAGAGGAAGCTTGAAAATTTTCATAAACAATTTAGCTTTATCTAATGATACGTCGTGATAGTGCGTTTAATCTGAACGACGACAAATATTAGTATTACGCTGATAACAACTAAATGTTCATAGAAATATCGGGATTAAAGCCGGTCGGCGTTTACTTCAGTGCACAATTTTACAACTGAGCACCTACCAGTCACTCTCATATGGCCCTTCAGTGCCACTACGTCAGTGCCCTGTCTGCAGAGTTTTCAGTTGCTGCTATCGGAGGAGCGTTCAAAAGCGCACGGTAAGTTTCCTATCTTATTCCTTCTGCAGGATCCAGAGGAAGGCATCGTACGACTTCTTCAGTACCACTCACAAAACATATTAGAGGTAGTGCTTTTCGTTAGGTGCAAAACTCTGTACTTAACGTAATATAGACAGCATCCCATCATTCAAACAGAAGTTGGCCACAAAACGTCGTGCAATTATGACTGTACTTACCAAATAATTTAGGTGAAAATTTTATGAAAGCCTAATGGAGATGTTTTCAAAACCCCTGCCGCCTACCATGAAAGCTGGAACGCCAAGTAGCACGCGTTAGGGACCAGGTTGACTGCTACTGTGTCTGTAATAAGACGACACGGTGTGCCGAACGCCATTGGCGAGTGGCAGCCCGGAGGACATCCGAGTTGCGGAACTCCACCAACAGCGGTGCTGCCCGCTGGGGAGTATGGCCGGCCTGTCACCACCACCTTAACGCATGCACGCACTACACAGAGTGCTAATAAATAGCATAAAAAGAATGGTCTTCGTCAGTCTTCGATGACGGACAGGTGCCCAGCTGGAAAATTTTGCAGTGAAGTGAAGTAAAATTCAAACCACTTACGAATTCCACGAACATGCATATCACAATTAAGCATTAACCTGTGGCATGATCAATGCAAAACACCCAGCTGAGTAACTCAGTAGCTTGTGCATTGGATTCACATACGAGAGAAACGGAACTTTAATTCTGATCCAGCTGCCCAGGTCTAAGTTTTACATGGTGTTCCTAAATGACTTCAGGAGGATACCCGAATAGTTCTTTTGAAGGGCTACTACCAATTTCTTGCCCCATCCTTATTAAACTCGTACATTCGCTCCAGCCCTGATGACCTGGTGTTTGACGAGATCTTAACCCAAATTTTCCCTTCTCCCATCGTCACTTCATCAGTTGAAATGTCCGGTTTCATTAATTAACGTTGCGAAGCGGACTGGGTACAACGCACTATTACCATGCAGGAACTACTGTGAAACGAGTCACGTTAATACTAGACGTAGGCTGTAATCCACGTAGATTGGACCACCGCTTCCTCGAAGGCACAGAGTATATCATTAGTCGACATTACTGATAGATTTCTCACATAAAAAAAGAAAAATATGGTGTATACATATGTCCAGAAATGATTGAATTTATGTTACGCTACTAATGAAAGTTCGGCTGCTGCTAAAAATCTTGTGTTGCAGTATATATATACAGGGTGGTCCATTGATCGTGACCGGGCCAAATATCTCACGAAATAAGTGTCAAATGAAGAAAACTACAAAGAACGAAACTTGTCTAGCTTGAAGGGGGAAACCAGATGGCGCTATGGTTGGCCCGCTAGATGGCGCTGCCATAGGTAATACGGATATCAACTCTGTTTTTTAAAAATAGGAACACCCATTTTTTATTACATATTCGTGCAGTACGTAAAGAAATATGAATGTTTTAGTTGGACCACTTTTTTCGCTTTGTGATAGATGGCGCTGTAATAGTCACAAACATATGGCTCACAATTTTAGACGAACAGTTATTAACAGGTAGGATTTTTAAATTATAATACAGAACGTAGGTACATTTGAACATTTTATTTCGGTTGTTCAAATGTGATACATGTTAATTCGTGAACTTATCATTTTTGAGAACGCATGTTGTTACAGCGTGATTACCTGTAACTACCACATTAATGCAATAAATGCTCAAAATTATGTCCGTCAACGTCAATGCATTTGGCAATACGTGTAACGACATTCCTCTCAACAGCGAGTAGTTCGCCTTCCGTAATATTTCGCACATGCATTGACAATGCGCTGACGCATATTGTCAGGTGTTGTCGGTGGATCACGATAGCAAATATCCTTTAACTTTCCCCACAGAAAGAAATCCGGGGGCGTCAGATACGGTGAACGTGCGGCCATGGTATGGTGCTTCGACGACCAATCCACCTATCATGAAATATGCTGTTTAACCCGCTTCAGCCGCACGCGAGCTATGTGCCGGACAGCCATCATGTTGGAAGTACATCGCCATTCTGTCATGCAGTGAAATATTTTGTAGTAACATCGGTAGAACATTACGTAGGAAATCAGCATCTACATCTACATGGATACTCTGCAAATCACATTTAAGAGCTTGGCAGAGGGTTCATCGATCCATCTTCACAATTCTTTATTATTCCAATCTCGTATAGCGCGCGGAAAGAATGAACACCTATATCTTTCTGTACGACCTCTGATTTCCCTTATTTTATCGTGGTGGTCGTTCCACCCTATGTAGGTAGATGTCAACAAAATATTTTCGCAAATGGAGGAAAAAGGTGGTGATTGGAATTTCTTGAGAAGAATCCGTCGCAACGAAAAACGCCTTTCTTTTAATGATTTCCAGCCCAAATCCTGTATCATTTCTGTGACACTCTCTCCCATATTTCGCGATAACACACAACGTGCTGCCTTTCTTTGAACTTTTTCGATGTACTCCGTCAGTCCTACCAGGTAAGGATCCCACAGCGCGCAGCAGTATTCTAAAAGAGAACGGACAAGCGTAGTGTAGGCAGTCTCCTTAGTAGGTCTGTCACATTTTCTAAGTGTCCTGCCAATAAAACGCAGCCTTTGGTTAGCCTTCCTCACAACATTTTCTATATGTTCTTTCCAATTAAAGTTGTTCGTAATTGTAATACCTAGGTATTTAGTTGAATTTACCGCTTTTAGATTAGACTGATTTATCGTGTAACCGAAGTTTAATGGATTCCTTTCAGTACTCATGTGGATCACTTTTCGCAACATTCAGATATTTTTTCTAAATCGTTTTGTAGTTTGTTTTGATCTTCTGATGACTTTATTAGTCGATAAACGACAGCGTCATCTGCAAACAACCGAAGACGGCTGCTCAGACTGTCCTCCAAATCGTTAATGTAAATAAGGAAAAGCAAAGGGCCTATAACACTACCTTGGGGGACGCCTGAAATCACTTCTGTTTTACTCGATGACTTTCCGTCAGTTACTACGAACTGTGACCTCTCTGACAGGAAATCGCAAATCCAGTCACATAACTGAGACGGTATTCCATAAGCCGCTTGTGTGGTACAGTGTCAAAAGCCTTCCGGAAATCCAGGAATACGGAATCGATCTGAAATCCCTCGTCAATAGCACTCAGCACTGCATGCGAATAAATAGTTGTGTTTCACAGGAACGATGTTTTCTAAACCCATGTTGACTGTGTGTCAATAGACCCTTTCCTTCGAGATAATTCATAATTTTTGAACACAATATATGTTCTAAAATCCTTCTGCATATCGACGTTAACGATATGGGCCTGTAATTTACTGGATTACTCCTACCTTTCTTGAATATTGGTGTTACTTGGGGAACTAATCAGTCTTTGGGTACGGATCTTTCGTTGAGCGAACGGTTGTATATGATTGTCAAGTATGGAGCTAATGCATCAGCATAGTCCGAAAGGAACCTAATCGGTATACAGTCTGAATCAGAAGACTTGCTTTTATTAAGTGATTTGGGTTGCTTCACTACTCCAAGGACATTTACTTCTACGTTACTCATGTTGGCAGCTGTTCTCGATTCGAATACTGAACTATTTACTACGTCTTCTTTTGTGACGGCATTTCGGAAGGCTGTGTATAGTAAATCTGCACTGTCGTCGATAGTACCTCCATTGTTATCGCGCAGGGAAGGCGCTGATTGTTTCTTGCCGCTAACATACTTCACATACGACCAGAATCTCTTTGGATTTTCTACTAGGTTTCGAGACAATGCTTCGTTGTGGAAACTGTTGTAGCCGTCTCGTATTGAACTCCGTGCTAAATTTTGAGCTTCTGTAAAGGATCGCCAATCTTGGGGATTTTGCGTGTGTTTAAATTTGGCATTTTTGTTTCGTTGTTTCTGCAACAGTGTTCTAACCCGTTTTGTGTACCAAGGAGGATCAGCTCCGTCGTTTGTTAGTTTATTTGGTATAAACCTCTCAGTTGCTGCCGATACTATTTCTTTGAATTCAAGCCACATCTTGTCTATACTTATATGTACAATTTGGAATGAGTGGAGATTGTCTCTCAGGAAGACGTAAAGAGAATTTTTATCTGCTTTTTTTGAATAGGTATATCTTTCGCTTATTTTTCGAGGATTTGGGGGTTAAAATATTCAATCTCGCTACGAAAGCCCTGTGTACACTAATCCATATGCTGATGCTGGCTATTAACTCAGGATTATTTGTTGCTAAGAGGTCAAGTGTGTTTTCACAACCGTTTACTATTCGCGTGGGCTCATGAACTAACTGCTCGAAATAATTTTCAGAGAATGCGCTTAGCACAATTTCGGATGATATTTTATGCGTTTCCTCCGGAATTAAACACGTATTTTCGCCAACATATCGAGGGTAAATTAAAGTCACCACCAACTATTATCGTATGAGTCGGGTACGTGTTTGAAATCAAACTCAAGTTTTCTTTGAACCTTTCAGCAGCTGTATCATCTGAACTGGGAGGTCGGTAAAAGGATCAAATTATTATTTTATTGCAATATTTAGATTGCCATCGATAAAATGGGGGCCAATTATCCTTCATCCCACAATGCAGCACCATACATTAACCCGTGCCGGCCGCGGTGGTCTAGCGGTTCTGGCGCTGCAGTCCGGAACCGCGGGACTGCTACGGTCTCAGGTTCGAATCCTGCCTAGGGCATGGGTGTGTGTGATGTCCTTAGGTTAGTTAGGTTAAGTAGTTCTAAGTTCTAGGGGACTAATGACCTAAGATGTTGAGTCCCATAGTGCTCAGAGCCATTTGAACCAGTTCCTGTTTCCTTAAATAATGTAACTATCAGGCGAACGGTCCGGACACTTGGATGATTTCGTCCAGGATACCGAGCAGCATACACAGCACACGCCCGTTGGGCATTTTGATCACAATAGCCATACGTCAACACGATATCGACCTTTTCCGCAATTGGTAAACGGTCCAATTTAACACGGGTAATGTATCACGAAGCAAATACCGTCGGCACTGGCGGAATGTTACGTGGTACCACGCACTTATACGTTTGTGACTATTACAGCGCCATCTATCACAAAGCTAAAAAAGGGGTCGAACTAAGAAATTCATATTTCTTTACGTACTACACGAATATGTAATAAAAATGGGGGTTCCTATTTAAAAAAACGCAGTTGATATCCGTTTGACCTATGGCAGCGCCATCTAGCTGGCCAACCATAGCACCATCTGGTTTCCCCCTTCAAGCTAGACGAGTTTCGTTCGTTGTAGTTTTTTCGTTTGATGCTAATTTCGTGAGATATTTGGCCCGGTCACTATCAATGGACCACCCTATACGTATATAAATTCTGAATGGTGGTCTGTGGGGTTTTACTACTTCTCTGCAGATACTAAAAATTAACAATGGATTTTCAATTTTTGTCGAGTGTGGACGACAATGCCTCAATACATTGTAATTATGCGATTGCAGAGGGCAGTACTGAGATATTACTTCAACACCATTTTCTTTAAACTAGCCTTGGACGATTCCTGGCATGTGTGTGTTCGTACAATATCTACTTGTAAGATGTATTATCCCTGTGGAGAGACGTCTGGGTCACTAAATGAATATTGTAACATGAAGGAGATTCGTAGATCTTCATAATTACCTTTCCTTTCAATCTGGCGACTGGATCCACAGGAAACCATTGTATACCTCAAAATGTTTCTCAGAATGTACTATATTCGAATGTTTACGTGAATTCGACCTGAGTAGAAAATAAGTGATAAGGCGGTGACTCGTCGATAAAGCGACTGATTCTAAGTTCAGCTCCACGTCCGGTCATACTGATTTACGTTTTCCGTGATTCTCCTATATCGCTCCTGGCAAATCCCGGGAGGGCACAGCCGATTACATTCCCCGTCCTTGAAACAATCCGAGCTTCTCCTCTGTCTCTAATGACATCGCTGTCGACGGGACATTAAACCGTAATCTTTCTTTTTCTTACCTCCGTTACTGATTTTAGTAAATCACGTCGCACTCCCAGAACAGACAGATCGTTGCTAAGCCAGTAACAACGCTGGCCTCTCGCATCGACTCCATTTCACAATATCGGAACATGGTCTCTGGATTTTGGACTTCGCTCAGGATGGAGTATTCATAGCCGGGCACAGTCGGAACTTTATCTGAACATTCTGGATCTGTCTCAGGCGTTGAATCAATCTACTCATGAACGTCTCAGCTAGGACTGGTTTAGCTCAGAGTACTACAACAGTACCACTCACTGTTCTCGAAAAGGACTCTCATATCCTTCAGCATGTGTGGCTGGTGATTTTCCATCTGAAATTTATCGTGTGGGGTTGCTTGATGGAAGGGTAGTACCCCAAGTTCTAAAATTTACTTGACGAAGTTGCATTTCCGACTGCCCTGAATATGTAGGGCGAGATTGAAAGTTGTAGCCAACAACCACACAAACCAGCATGCTTGGCGTATGTCTGTTTTGCTGCCCGAATTTGAACACTACGTGGCTGAGGACGTAACAAAATGCAGAACATAAATGCTGTAATTTGAGTAGGACAGGCTGCAGTAACACACCAAAGGTCCCTCCACTAAATGATTGGGGACGTGAGTTCAAAGACCAGAGGATGAGGAAAAAAATACTGCATACGATCGTACCATGCCTGGTGAACCACTGTTGTATTCTAGTCAATCTTGATGCTGAGAAAAACTTCACACCATTGGAAATCCGAGAGGCTACTCGTCTGAATCCTCTAACGTATGACACTTTACTCGTAAGCGACGGTGTCGATGCGTCCTTTCCACGCCGAGGCATTTTTGGTTTCTGAACCGTGGATATCGATGAAATGATAGAAATTAGACCTATCCAGCGTGCAGCACACGCTGTCGAACCGTCGGCGCAAAGGTGTCCGTACTCGTTACGATATAAAGCCATGTTTGCACATGCCACCAAAGTGATCTCACAACAAGCGGCATGTCAGCTGAAACTGCTGTGTCACGTGAGCTGCCGTTTACACGCGCCGCAATCAAATCTAGTAGCACTGTATTCAATATGGCGTCTATATAACTCATATAATGGGGAATTACTGGCACCATGCAAGTTACAGCAGTAAAAGAGAAATATAAGGTATTTGGTCCAAAAGTTGAGAATTCGTAAAAACTCTGTGAACATCAAATACATTGATGAAACAAAGATTCATTCGTTCCTGTTCCCAACATAAGCCCATAATGCGAGTAAGTAAAACTTGAACATCACTTCCTATGTATGTATGTATGTATGTATGTATGTATGTAGTATGTATGTATGTATGTATGTATTAAACTGGGGACCTAGAAACGGCGGAGAGGCTTTGTCCCATCGTCACCATCAGTGGTTCACAACCCCACAACAGGCCACAGCAGTCCACCCATCCCATCACCGCCCGACACTGAACCCAAGGTTATTGCGCGGTTCGGCCCCCAATGGATCCAGGAACATCTCATACCAGACGAGTGTAACCCCAAATGTTTGCGTGGTAGAGAAATTACGGTGTACGCATACGTGGAGCAGCAAGCGCCGACATAATGTAACAGAGGTGGAATAAGGGGAACCAGCTCGCATTCGCCGAGGTAGAAGCAAAACCGCCTTAAAAAGCATCCACAGGCTGTCTGCTACATCGGACTTCGACACTAATCCGCCGGTCGGATTCGTGCAGGGGACCAGCACGCCTCCCCGCTCGGGAAACAGCCCGTTAGACTGCTCGGCTAACCAAGCGGGCTATCACTCCCTGACTCTACCATACAGTTTGTCACATCCCAAACGTTAGTGGCGGTGGGAACTAAGTGACAGGGGCTCACTAGCTGGTTGGCCTATGTGAGAGGGAGTCTTGACCTAGCTTTTCCTCCTTGCAAAACAGGATAAAGGCTGAAAGAGAGCTTGAAATGATCTCCACAATAAGTGCGTTACAATTCCTAGTTCGCTTCCCAAAATAAATTCTCTTCTGCTGCTCTAACTGGGTGGGCTTCGTACGCACAAAGACACTAAGTCTTTATACAGAGTGATGATTTGATGGCACCATTCCGTTTATACTGAATATCACTGTTATGTAGTACTGTACCCATTCCACGAAAAACGGAGTTCCTTACTCTCATACTATTTCTCTATCTCTCTACGACACTCACTCTGCTACCCTCGTGAGGAGTGACGTGCTTCCTTGTTTTGTTCAGCTTTTCCCCTTCATCCCATCTATTTATGGCATGACATAATGCTGAAGGCGTGTTGCCTTCTCATTGGCTCTAATTTGCACTCGTTCTTACTTGTTAGTAACTGTCCAGGAGCTGGCTGGAGGGGTAGAGGAGTTTATCCATATACTGCGTTTATAGCCTGTCATTGGCTTTGCATGACGAATACGTTCCCTTTCCCAAACACCTCCCTATGTCCTCTTCAATCCCTGTGGTAACTCTTTCTTCGGAAATCTTTGTGTTCCCATATTTTGAGCTAGATGTGAACTGAGTATACTTGGCAAGGATACTGTATAATGATGCTGTGTTCACATCCCATCTGGTGTTCGCTGCCACCCTGGCTCTGGCTGTGTACTCCCTGTCACGTGATGCCTGGCACCCTGCCGATTATCGCTGTTGCACTGAATCTGACTTGCAAGACCTGACCCTTTTTTCTCTGTGGATACTACATCTTCCCTGCCCAGGTAATTGGCGCTACTCTAGAGAGTAGCGTCAATTAAATCTTGTATTTATAGTCAGTATGATATCTTTTTGCAATCATAAACTCTTTTTCTTTTTTACAAAAGTTACACAGGTACGACAAGTAATTTTCGTTACACGTTACAATGTTACGGTTTTCGGTATACAGTAACAATGTTTTGCTTTTCATACTTTACAGTTTTCCTTCTCATCTTACACCAATGTGTTTACTGTATTTCCTCAGTCTATTTCTGAAAGACACAGAATCCTGTTGTACTTGTGGATTTCTTTCACGGATTACTACTTACTCTGTATCGTCATCAAGAGTTCGTTTATCCATTGTGGTTTCTGATCCTTGATATCTAATTATGACATCACTGTCATCAAAATATTTCCATATGGTCCTAAAAAACTCTTTACAACGATTTCACTGTTTACAACGACAAGTTAATATTATCACCACAATCAAAGTGAAGTTTACATATACGGCAAAGTAATAGTATGTTAAATACCATGCATGTGTCCTCCTTTAGTGCTGGTAATCGACCATTCTTTATATACGTCGTGCAAACGCCTCCCTGTGACTTTAAAGTCGTCGAATTGATCTAGTAGTGGACCTAAATTCAATAATGAAATACTTGCCTTTCCTTACTCACTATACAGCAGTTATTGTCTAACTCTGGTTGTGGTGTTACGTCCTTCTTAGACGTTTCGGTGCGTATTGTTGGTCTGTCTGTATGAATTCTAGGGTAGCATATCTCTTACATCTACTGTAAAAACTTATTTTTCAAACGTCTTGGGGAAATTGTTTTCCACAAAGCACTGACAGGTCTTGTTCCTCAGGAACTACATATAACCATTCATTATTATTTAAACTTGTCCACGTGCTTTGATTTAAATATACAATTTTCTTTCCACAACCACTTGGTATAATATTCATCGGCTGAAGCAGTTTTGCTTTCCACTCTTCTTGATCAAAGATAATAGTGCAAATGTTTGCCTACAAATCTTTCTGTCCTAACTCAACCATTTACAATCGAAATGTTCTGAAGACAGTTTAGCATATTGTCGTTTTGCATCATCAATAGTGAAGTATTCTTTTTCTGGCTGGATCAACATGTAATTCACTTTTGATTGAAGAATTTCTATTAATAACGGGAACATCGTATATAAGGAAAACATATTGTTATCTACTAATGGAACGTTTATGAAATATTCTAATGCGCTTCATGATGTAAATACATCTATATCTATGAATTTTAACAGGAGGTATCCTAATGATTCTGCTCGTGGAACAAGGAACTTTACGTCCTTTAGATAGTCTCGTATTAAAAGGAGGACCTTCAAAATTTCAATTGGGTTTATTATGTGATGTTTCAAAATACTCTGATTCTGTATGCCCAAACACATCAAACAGTTTAAATACTTGTCACATATCGTTACAAAGCTAACAATTCTTTTGAATCCTATGCCTGTTTCCTTCACGTATGCCTTAATAAATCTTTCGCATCTCACCATGGCAAATTTCAGTGTGTCTTCATTGTCCTCCATCGCATTTACTGTTCTCTTTGCCCCTAATAACGTTCCTGATCACTGTTACCTGTTCTTTGGTTATTATCAAAATATCTTTTGAATTTCTTTCTGTGCTCTCTGTGTGTTCTTTGGAACTTCACCCAGTGCACCAAACAATGTCTTTCTTACCTCACCGATAAAATTAAACAGGCCTCTCTTCTTTCTTGTCTCATGTCTTGATAATTGGTATGCCAGGTTCTGTACGTCTGTTACCTTTCCTGAACCTCTAGTCACTTACTGCTCTAGATAGCGACATTCTATTAAACCTACGTTAATTACCTCTACTATGTCTTCACATATCTGTATGGCTAACCTCACATATCATTCAGTCTTCTGAAAACATTCAGTTACAAAATCTTAATTTACGTAAGTTACAATTTTTCCTTGTGGTCCTGTAGGTTTCTACTTCCCCTAAATTATTGTAGTACACACCAGATAATTGCTCTAATTCGGTAAATCTGAAAACCGATGCCCATTGCTTTGTGCTGAGAATTGCTGTGACTATTAGTAGTAGTCTGTCTGTGACATGCCTGAAAGTTAAGACTACTATTTCAATTTTTCACGTCCCTTCGTTTCTTCGTTTCTGTTCAATGTTATTATTAGAGTGGGAGTATCTACTTTTACTACTTCATACGGCCCTCGCCATTGAGTCCAGTTTCCTAGGCGTACCACACCGAACTGTTTCATTGTATAACAATACCTGATCACCTACCATGAGTTCTTCGGGATTTTGTCGCTTATCATACTGTTCTTTGATAGTCTTTTGTTTTGTATTATGGACTTTCTTGCTAATTCGTGTGCTTCTTGCATTCTAGCTCTCAATCCATTAGCATATGGCTCACAGTCATAACTTACCTTTGCTGCTTTTCGTTACAGTATTCCTCTTAAGTTTAGCTTCCCACCATACATTGACTCGGAAGGTGTATACCCTGTACAGGTGTATGGTGTGGAGTTAAAACGATAACTGCATATGGCAGCCACTCGCCCCATGCACTCTGACCCCGTGTTACAAAGTGTCTCAAATACTGTATCAGTGTACCGTGAGTTCTTTCTAATGCACCATTTGATTCTGGATGGTATGCTATCGTGTGTATGCGCCTAATGCGTAACAATTTACAGACTCTCTTGAACATACCACTCAAAGAATGTGACCCTTGGTCATTGAAAAGTACTGAAGAAATTCCATACCGTAGAACACACACGCCTCAGCTACTGTGTCATCGTGACTTTCGAATGGTAGAGCTAACGTGAACCTACTTAAATCGCCTTGAAATGTCAACATGAATCGTTAGCTGTACTTGATATGTCTCAGGGGTCTACTATGTCCATTGGCCATTTTTCAAATACATCGTTAGCAGTGTCAGTTATCTCCATTGATATTTCCGTTTTTGCCTGTGTCAACATATTCCGCTGGCATGAAGGACATTTACCCTCGTATTCCTCTGTATTGCGCTTCATCCCTTTCCACTGTGTGTACTGCTTTATCCTACCAATCGTTCTCTGCATGCCTTGACGCCCTCATTATGAATTGTTGTGTGTTTCCTGTTGTCTTCAGGCCTAATCTCGTTCTCTTGATCACCTGTCTGTACATTTGATGCCGTCTCCTGACTACTAGCTAATGCAGCTCCCACTTGTGTCTGCTGTACATTCATCTGACTAACCGATTTTTCTCCTTATATCGACTTCTTACGAGTGAAATAGACTCACTGGGCTGTATTCTAGTGAGTACATCCGCACTGCTATTTAGTCTGTCTGACTTATAGATGACTTGATAATCATATTTTTTGAGCTTTGGCCTCCACATCAGGAATCTCGAACTATAATCCTTAAACTGAATATCCATGTTAATGGTTTATTGTCTGTCACCACTGTAGGTCATCGTCCATACAAATATGGTCGAAACTATTTCACCGTACATACTATAGCCAACAAATCTTTCTCTGTAGTACTATAGTTCCTTTCCGCCTCGTTTAACAATAGGGAAGCGTATGAAACTGGTAGATCTTCGCCTGTTTTCTTTCGTTGGGAGAGAACGGCCCCGCATTGCTAGCGTCCGTCGCTACTATAAATGGCTTTGCAAATTCTGGGTACTGAGGTGGTAGTGGATTCACCAGTTTCGCCTCCCGTTCTTTGAAACCATTGATTTGCCTTTTGTCCCATTCATATGCTACTCCTGTCTTTAGAAATTCATAGAGTGGTTTTGAGATTTTGGTAAACTATGCAATGAACCACCAGTAGTATCCAATCAACCCTAAAAATCCTGTTAATTCTTTTGTGGTTCTTGGCTGTGGAAAAAACTTCACCCTCTATACTTTCAACATATCACTTGTCTGGTTGTAGCTTTAGCTTGCGCCCCTGGAATCTGTCAAGAATCAGGCGGAGCTTTCATTGCGTTCCTCTGTGTTTTCTCCGCAGCACATTATATCGTCTAAAGAAACGAAACATTTGACCCCTTGCAAACCCGCCAAAAATTTGCTCCTTAGTCGTTCAAAACAATTGGGGTCTCCCTTAAATCCTATGGGCATTTGTTTGTACTCATAATGTTGATGGTTGCAGCTGAGCGTCGTCTTATCTCTGTCCTTCTTCTCTGTCAATATTTGATTATATCCGCTCGCTAGAGCAAACTTCGAAGTATTTTGCCTGCTCTGGTTGGTCTAATACAATGATCAGCTAGAACGTTACCAAATAGGCAGTATGTCCAGCTTTGCCATGGATAACAGCGACGATGCATTGTGGCACGGAAGCTATAAGGCCTTGGTGGGACACTGGAGGGAGCTGGTACCACATCTGAACCCAAGTCATCTAATTCCTGTAAATCCCGGGGAGGGTGCCGATGAGCTCTGACGCCACGTTCAACCACATCCCAGATCCGTTCGATCAGTTTCAGATCTGGTGAGTTTGGGGACCAGTACATCAATTGGTACTCTCCACTGTTTCTCAAACCACTCCATCTGCAACCAATGTATGATATCCTTGGCCGTCATGGTACCTTGCACGAGCTCCACTGGCCCCATGGGTGCCCACGTGAATGTTCCTCAGAATACAACAGAGCCGGCAGCAGCTTGTCTCTCTCCCGCAGTACAAGTTTCAAGAAGCCCCTGGAAGATGACGTATCTGCGCCCTCCCATAGGCATAACGAAGGAGCTATCGGGATTCATAAGACCATGCAACGCTCTTCCACTGCGCCAACATCCAGTGCAGATGGTCACGTACCCGTTTCAGTAGTTGCCTATGTCATGGTGCTATCATTGGCACATGCGCGAGTCATCGGCTTCGGAGACCCATCGATGGGAGTGTTCGGTGCACTGTGTGTTCAGACACACTATTTCTCTGCCTGGCATTAAATTCTGATGTTATTTCCACCACAGTTCGTCGCCTGTTCCGTTTTACCCGTCTGCGCAGCCTACAGCGTCCAACATCTGTAATGAGGGGTGGCCATTCAACCCCACGTTGTGTGGATGTGGTTTCACCTTGGTTTCGCCACATGCTGAAGACACTCACCACAGCACTCCTCGAACACATGACAAGTCGTGCAGTTTCCTAAGTGCTTTTCTGAACCTCTGGTCTATCATGATCAGCACTCTGTCAAACTCAAATAGATCGCGCGCCTCCCGTTCTACATATGAACAGCACTGATACTACATGCACCGTGCGTATGTCCGAATAGCAGTCATTCCTCGCCAGACGACGCTGCTGCAGTCTGGACAGATATATGCTATAGCAGCTCGGTGGTCATAATGTTCCGACTGATCACTGTGTATTAGATATATTCTCACTGTGATGACACTTAACTAAAATGGTTCCAATGGCTCTGAGCACTATGGGACTTAACATCTGAGCTCATCAGTCCCCTAGAACTACTTAAACCTAACTAACCTAAGGACATCACACATCCATGCCCGAGGCAGGATTCGAACCTGCGACCGTAGCGGTCGCGCGGTTCCGGACTGAGCGCCTAGCCCGCTCGGCCACACCGGCTGGCCGTCACTTAACTGTCTGTAGTACGCTATGAGTCTCCACTTCTGTTAGCACTGACGTGTCGTTTCTTTAGAATCGACAATAATGACGCATTCCACACTCTTTTACTTTCTCCAGTTATGTCGTCTTTCAGCATCTGGTCTATCTGTTCCTTTAAAATCTCTTTCTGTGCTTTGGTACATTATACAGTCCTTGTCAACTTCTCATAGGACCTTTTCTTCCACTTTTAATCGCATTACCTTCTCCTCTAGGGATCCAATTTCACCATTAGATCCCCTATCAGTTTCTAACTGAAATCCTTGTTGTTTCCCCTCCACAGTTAATGGTATATCTTGCCCTCATAAGTTTAACACTTTTCCTGTACAGTCTAATTCCGTGTTAAGGAATCCCTTCTGATCAACCTGTCATATGGGATATCTAACACATGGAACTTGTGCCCTACTTTTCTGGCACATTTCAATTTTAGGTGTATTTCTGTCGCGCTTAATGTACCTACTGCTTTTCTGGTAACACCCATTAGCTAAAGTCTTACTGCGCCATTTGTTTGGACTGTGCAGTCTACAGGAATACTTTCTTTTTAATAAGCACATCTGTGTTTATGTATCTATTAACAACTTTAATTTCTTATTTAACTCTATACAGTATAGCCTAGTATTATCACATTGTTCTCTGTGACATGGTCTATTATCCTTACTATGGGTTTTTCTAGTGCAACAATGCTTGAGTGCACAAACTTGCGGCATTTTAGTTCCCTTGGACTACTTTCCCTGTCTTGTTGGACAGTGATCCTCTGTTCTTCCTCCATGCGTACCAAGGTTCTTTGCAAAGATCCTTAGCATACTGTCCTGTTCGATACATTCATAATAAGTCACGTCTCTCACCCTGGGAATCACCATTTCCTTAGTGAATGTGACCCATTAACCTCACTACAGTTTCCTCTTAACGAGCTGAGATCTATTCCTGTGACTTTTCTTGTTCAAGCCATGCATTCTGCACTTGTATAACCTGGCTTGTCTCAACTACACCAACAGTTTGTGAACTGTTTGGCTGTCATAGCGAGAACTTCTCCACCTGCATTATTCCTACGACATTTGCTCGCTAATGACCACGAAATCCCCATGTGAAACATCATATTTCTTTACTCTCGTTAGATGTCCTTACCCTTTCATTTAGATGCTCCGTCCTACTCTTGTGGTTATTCGTCTTTCTTCGATTGACGACAGTGCACTTTCTCCCTAGTGTGCCCATTCCACTGTGACAGCTAATCCAATTTCGTTACCCTGACTCCTAACTAAAGTCTGAACCCCTTTCGTTACTCAGCTATTCTATGGAATATCCTCTACCTAAGGAATATATCAACTCCATGACACCATTTTGGCTTTCGATGCTTATAACCTCGTTCACAGCTTCACAAAAGCGTGACTACATTTCGTCGATGTTATTTGTCCATAACGATGTAGGATGTACTCGGCGTTGCCTTGCCTGGAACATTCTGCAAGAACTGTAATCTGATGTTCTCTTACTCGGATAGTTTTCTTCCATAATTCTTCGTAGCCCTTCTCATGTGCCCATTCTGTCACACACTTGCAGCCTCGATCTTGTTTTACCAATTACTTTTACCTTAACAAATTTAAACAGAATCTCTTGTTACTATGGTTTCACTAGTTCAAACGCGGAATCTACATGTTCCACGAATTGTCTTTGGTCCCTCTTATTACTGTCAACAGATTTTCCTATAACACACAACGATTCTTAAGCATTTATTTTACAGTTTCCAGAAGTGTTCACATCGCTAGGGGGGCCGCTTTAACACCATACTGCTAACAAGTAACAGATTTACAACTGTTACAATCTGCTTTAGATATGTACCACTTCCTTTGATACCACTGGAGAGGTTGGCTATAGTACACTTGCCTTGTCGCTTACGACAGCTGCTATAGTTATTATCGAGACCGTACCCTTAGCCTTGTATGTGAACTTCCGGCTGGTCAGGCATGCCCTTGTGCCCGCTATGTGGTCGGCGTTAGTGGCTCTGCTTGGCTGCACCGCCTGTCGCTATCCTGGAAGCTGATCTGCCGCCGTGGCCTTGTGGACTTCCGGCTGGTCAGGCACGCCCTTGTGCCCGCTATCTGCTTCGCTTCAGATACGGCTCTGCTTGGCTGCACCACCCGTCGCTCCCCTGAATGCCAATTCTGCTGCCATTAGCCTCTACCCACTGGGACCATGGAACGGGGTCTGTTCGAACTCTGTTGTCGTGGGACAGGACTTCTATCCGATTGTAATTTGAAAGTCCCCACAACTTGCCGCTGCGTGCCACAGTCGCTATGTGGACTTAGTATGTCTCCCAGAACCCTTTCTGTCTAACCTTTTTGTGCATAATCCGACATCTAGGCGTCAGAATTGTCTTACTTTTGTTGCATTCCAAATGGGAGTGTTGTTAGCGATTAAGCGACAGGTGCTCATTACGAATGAATTGACCTGTTGGCCTATGTGAAAGGGAGTCTTGACCTAGCCACTCCTCTTTGCAAAATAGGATAAGGATTGAAAGGTAGCTTGAGATGATCTCCACAAATAGTTCGTTACAGTTCCTAGTTTATTTACTAAAAAGGCTTCTCTTCTGCTGCCGTTACTGGAAGGGCTTCGTTTCCACAAAGAGACCAATTCTTTATACGGAGATGGTGATTTGATGGCACCATTCCGTCTCTACTGAATATCACTGTTAAGTGACAGACAGAATTCCTGACTCTCAGACTCTCCACTTCTCTCTCTCTCTATGACCCGCAGACCCTGCTACTCTCTCGAGCAGCGCCGAGCTCCCTGGTCTTGTTCAGCCTTTCACCTTCATCCCTATCTGTTTATGGCAAGAAGTGCGTCCTCACGGGCTCTAATTTTCGCTCATTCTTAGTAACTTTCCAGAGCCTGGGCCGAGGGAGAGAGGAGTCTGTTCATATACTGCGTTTAATGCCTGTCATTGGCTTCGCATGACGAATATGTTCCCTTTCCTGAACCCCTCCCACTGTCATCTTCTACCCCTGTGCTTACTATTGTCTCGGAAAACTTAGTGTTCCCTTATTTTGCGCTAGATGTATAGTGAGTATAATTAGCTGTGTTCAATTTCCATCCGGTGTTCGCTGCCACCCTGGCTCTGGCTATGTACTCGCTGTTGCGTGATACCTGGCACCCTGCCGATTCTCGCTACTGCACTTAATCACAAAATTCGACCCTTTTTCTTCTGTAGACACGAAAAGTCGGCATTTAGAGTGGAGCTTAAGTCATACCGAAATTATTTGCCGATAGCCTAGAGAAATTGGTCTTGTCGTACCCGTTTTGAGATATTGGAAGGTTTGTACGACCACGTTATACTGTTATGGCTAGAATTTGAATGTAGTGCTAGTACTGAATGACAGTTGTCAGAGACTAGAAATTTAATTTTATCCACTTTTTGAAATAATACTGGAAAATTTCAGGAGGGCTTCTGTTATTATTTAGTAATAACTGTTTACCTTCAATGTAACGTATCTTCAATGTTAATTGCAACTGTCATTAATGGATCAGATGATATAAACATACAATTTTGTTCAGAATTTACATTTGTTTTGTGCACTCACAAGAGGAATGACAAAACTCATTATCAGTAAGTTTTGCAAATAAAATATTGAAAGGTCGAGGAGATGACGGAAGTGTCAGTCATTTTAGGAGGAATCAGAACTAGAATATCAGAAACAATGGTGCTTATTTATTGAATGGCATATTTGTATCATCTGAAATATATAAATGTAGGAACAATGTTGTTTTGCATTATTATGTAATGGCTCTAATGTGCAAAGTACACAATTAAATTTAAGGAGTAAATGTTACATGGCCACATAGGAAAACACAAATATAAGATAATAATGAAGGAACCCAACTCTCAGATTGAGAAGAATGTATGCAGAATCATATTTAAACTCCACATTGTGGGATGTAAGGAATGCGAAATTCACAAAAATAATAGCTTGATGAAATATGAACAAGTGAATGTTTCCTACTTAATTTGCAGTTACCTTTACACAAAAATCACAAGTACAGTAGTCTGGTTCACCATACTCAGAATAATCTGAATGTGCCCATTGATCACAGATTGTACAACTGTACCATATTTTGCTCTCCTTTCAATAGTCTGCTGACGCTATCCACTTTTCTCCACGAATTTCAAAGACGCCGTTCGAATTACCGTCGAACAGGTTGTCATTGTCACTTTACGATGTAGTATCATCAAATGAAGCTGCTAGGTTCTTCTTGGGACAATTTTGTTCTGAAGAATTGGTTTCCTCTTCTGCAAAGGTTTCGATTTCTCTTTGTATACCTTTCCGTCTGTGTTTGCCCTTCTAGCTTAAAGAAATTCCTTCATGGGTGACTCAGGATTTGTGATCGCTGCTGTTTCTGTCCTTGTCTAGTCTTTGGGACGTCCCTTGGATTCGGAATTGGAGATATTTCTGGGAATGTCGTCCTTTGGCTGGAAGATATTGCATTCTGAGTGTTAACTGCGTTACTGGATCTTTCATCCAGAGGACCTCCTGCTGGTGCTTGGTCTGCAGTTTCAGGGACGTTTGGGTACAGAAGGTTGGTCTCCTCGAGCCACTGAAGTTGCTCCCGGAAATTTGTCTCAATGAGTTCTCTATTGGGAGGACAAACGGCAGTACATCGGAATCCTGAAGTGGCTTTCGAATGTTAGCCACATTCGAATATACTTGGTTCAAAGGAGGGCAAAGCCGTCAGATGTAATTTTTTTCAGATGATCCGTTTATGTCTACGTGTCATAAACTTTATTTTAGGCTTTTTTAGTGGATCGAAGAAGATGACGTGTAGCATATGGAGCCTGTGAGAGCAGTGTTGAGGCAGTGACACCATCACTATTCATTTTTACTGCAAGGTTCATAGGCTTCAGTCGTGGAATGACTGCAGTGGTTGTTTAAGAACACCATGTTTTTGCTCGGTTTCACGTTCTCCAAAAAATAATGTAGCCACATGTGAAAAGCTGTCCGTTGCTACAGTCGTTCTTAGAACAGTGAAATGTTGCACTTGGTGGTACACCTTTCGCTAGGGTGGGATTCATCCACTACCTCGCGCCGATCATCATAGAAGGGACAAAAATTCCAGCAACACTCATTGAACAAATTACAGTAATGATTTATTCTCGTTCCTTGCATGTTAGGGAACTGACGCGTTTCTATTCTTCAGGAGCGATAATAGTTCCAGATTTTTGCATAGTGACTATTCCCGTTTCATCCATATTGTAGGTACAGGTTGAGGTTGGCTGGCGTTTTTCCATGATTTTTGGAAGTTGTCACAGAAGGTGGACACTTCTTCCTTATTGAAGCTTAGCTGGCCTCCTTACATAAATGATGGTATTTCTCTAACCAGCCATGCACGCAACCAGGTTGAAATTTTTAACTATTTTGTAACTGCCTGCAAATCCATATGCAGCGCTTCTAAGATCCAGAAGAAAGACACCGTAAAACATGTTTGCTAACTTCTTGACATCTCCTGCAATTTGCTTCTTCTGGTGAACAGTGAACACCGATATATGACCCATTCTAGAGTCCTCCTCCATTCCCTTCTTTAATCTCCCCTGGTGGGGCCAGAAACGAATTCCTCTTTCTTTTTCCACTGACCTTATTGATTTCCCATCTTCACAAGCCTTAATAGCATGTTGAAGCTGCTCTTGTGTCCATATGGCCTTATTCGAAATTCTTTTACGATTTCTCGCCCACCTAAAAGTCATTACATGTCTAGCTAATTAGTTGAAACGTTGGAGTTCAGATTACATGTCAAAAACTTTGATTTGCTATTTGTAGCCGACTTATAAATCACAAGTATTCTACAAAAATGATAAGAATACTCACACTTACCTCGATTAAATAACACAGCTAGAATAAGAAAACGGATGAAACCTTCAAGAACTGTCTTGCTTCTAAGCGGCACCAGCAGGCAAAGGCTGACGGAGTTGTGTTAGTTTCTATTGTTGTTCTGTAGATGGCAGCACCAACAACAGCAGTTCACAGCGGATATTTTACTACGATATCAAGCGACCGGAATTGTCTAAATGGGATTCCTTTTCCATTTTTCTGTTAATGTAAAGACTATAATTTTGTCATGATTGCTGAGATGTTCCCATGTAACATGTAATGTTGTCATCTCTGTGTTGATTCCGAATACATCAATAACAAATAAAATTTTTATCCAAGTCTCACAAATTACCTTACTTGTATTTTGATAATTTTTTAACACTTGTAAAAGAGAATGACTCAAGAATTTGTGAAAGTGGATTTATTCTGCATATAAATTCACAAAATTGGCCGCTACAACCTGAGTCTCTACCTATTACAAATAAATCATTCTTTCACGTGGATTTCGTGGCCAATTGGAAAAATATAAACAGGGTGATAGTGTTTCGAATTGTAGCCTCCAGGCGGCAGTTGAACGACACAAACCGATGTGGGAAGACTAGCGGCACCAGAAAGCTAAAATGATTTTTAACTTCGTATGACATAACAGACTGATGCCGCCAGAATCAGAGTATTTTCATATGCAACTTCCTTGATGCGACTCGAGTTGCATGCTCTAATTGTATTAGGAAACTCGCTTAATACAACTTCGAGCCAACGTTGAGGATGAAGAAACGCGGACAAGGTCGTTGTCTGCTCAGGATCGGGTTGATTCTATGGCCCAGTACCAGTTTGCTGCGTCATTCGTCCTTCTTTCATTCACTGGTTCCACGCATACATCACTGCTTCACAGGAGACCAAATGTCTCGATCAACCGTTCTTCCCCATTCAAAGTCCTTCACATGCTGATACTTGGCACTTTGCTGTAGGTGGACCATACTGCTAATTGCTTTCGTATTTCCAGTTTGTGTGACTGATCCTCAATGCCTGAGCCTGACGTAGCAGTATCTTCGGCGCAGGGAAGAAGACATTGCTGAGCCTACCTGTACGCCATCTCTCTGCAACGTCAATCACTCGTAAGTGGCACATTGTTCCTTCGAAGATGCATTCATTCTGGTCACTCATTCTAGACGTTGAAAGTTTTTCAAACGTTCGTGTATTGGATTTCTGTGAAAGACTGTTTGTGAAGCGTAACAGAGTCTTTAGAATGTATGAGGAAGACGTAAGAAAGCAAGTAGCAAAGTATAACTGAAAATATGGTCTTTTAAATAAACAACAAAACATACCGCGCTATTACCGTAAAAGTGACAACGGTAACAGGCAACGTATTTATGATATACCACCGGAGACATTGCTTAAGATGACTTTTTCTTTAAAAAAAATGAAATAAGGAAAAGCCGCTTACGGTTACATCTAGTTTTACGTTCAGTTATTAGAAAAATATGTTATAAAATACACTGAAGGTTCTTTCTGTTGTGACTGCCGAGTACTTTGTAATTCTATGGCTAGAACAATTACACGAAAGTGTATTACTTGCGAGTGCTACGCAAACAGCTTATGTTATCATTTCTTATGGAGAGAGCATTGTGCAAACTTACATGTGTACCAATGGCTCTCATCGTGATAGGACGTACCATTGGCGTGTGAATTTTAAAGGCAGCTCTTACGATCGTTTCTTACAAAGGGTTTCCTTACGTCAGGTACAACCGACGATTTATTGCTTCTTTCATCCAATGTTTACAAGCGTTCCCTTTTGTATTTGCTTCTCAGTAAGTGACATACATTGAATGTGTGGATGATACAACTGTTTTAACGGTATTAAATTTCTGTTTGTATTTCAGCTTCACTATCGGTTATTAAAACCTAGATGTACAAGGCTTCCTAGTAAATTATTCATTTTTTATTTCATTTAAGATTAAATTGTAAACATTGTCGGAAATTTAAAATTCAGATTTGATTCTTCTTTTAAATTTTGTGGAAAAAATTTCACACGAAAGCCATGTAGCTATCACGAATCACCTTGAGAAATGAGAACTATTAAGGGAAACAATGGCTGGTAAGCACGATTCTGTACTAGTGAAGAAGAACAAATTGTCTGGGAACAATATGAACTGGTTGTAGTTTCCAGTCGAAAGAAAGAGTTGTGCAAGTTAAACGAAATTTGGTTAGGCTGTACCTACTTCTGAAAGATGACTTCTACACAAATTGCTCGCCAGTCTCAGAAGTGTGGCGCTAGTAGCGCCATTATGGGGATCCAAATCAGGTTTTCTTTACATGCGCACTGTAACGGTCGTGAGCTTTATTACGTTTGAGATTGGACATGGTGAGTTGATGTTTGTAAAGAATGCCTTTACGACGACGAAGACCCCATTAGCAACATCTCACTGCGTTTGAACGAGGTTACGTAACTGGGCTACGAAAAACTGGATGTTCCTTCCACGGTACTGCAGAAAGACTTGGCAGGAATGTAGACACTGTACGTGATTGCTGGTGGCGGTGGTTACAGGAAGGTACGGACGAAAGAAGACTGGGATGCGGACGGCCACGTGGCACTACAGAGACAGAAGACCATCGTGTTCGGCGTGTGGCTCTGGCGCAGATCACTGCAGCAGTGACTTCAGCAGCAGGCACCGCTGTTATACAACGCACTATTGCAAATCGATTACTTCAAGGACAGTTCCGAGACAGACGCCCTGTAGCATGTGTATCCCAAACAGCCACCTTTTGCGAATTCAGAGGTGACAAATGAGTGCCCATTGTAGGGAGGAATGGAGGTCTTTGTTTTCTGCTGAAAGCCAGTTCTGCCTCGGTACCAGCGATGGCCGTAAGTTGGTTAGGAGGAGGCCAGGTGAGCGCCTGAAGTCATCTTTTTATTAAAAATGAAATTTCCCCAGCTGTACTTAAGATTTTATATTTACTCCGCTACTAGTTTCGACGTTGGGTCAACGCCATCTTCAGGCTCAGTCTAGAAGTCCGCGGTGAGACCAACACGTGCTCCACAATGACGGCGGGCAGTATCACTAGTGACTCTAGTTACTGCCATCCATCCATGTGGAGCACTTGTTGGTCTCACCGCGGACTTCTAGACTGAGACACACACAAGTGATTTCATCAAAATGTACGGGCCTGAAGATGGCGTTGACGCAACGTCGAAACTAGTAGCGAAGTAAATACGAGGGGCGTTCAGAAAGTAAGCTCCGATCGGTCGCGAAATGGAAACGACTATGAAAATCCGAAAAGCTTTGCACAGATGTGTTGGGTAGTGTCTCTAGTATAACCCCAGTTAGCATCACGTCGCTCTTCTCATTTCTGAGCTCGCAGTGAGTGCGTAAAGATGTCTATAAAATAGTGTCTGCCGCCAAGTACGAGGGCCTGGTGCGAAATTTCGCCTGAAGCTATGCAGCTAACATTACATAACTGTCGTGCTGTTTCTTCTTCAAGACAATTCTCAGCCGCATTCTGCAGGGGCAATGAAGATGCTCCTGCATCGTTTTCAAATGGAAATGTGAGATTACCCACAATACAGTCCGCAATTGTCTCCCCCTGAGTTTCATCTCTGGTCACATGAACCGCTGTCTTTGAAGACAACATTTTGACACAGACAACGAGGTGTAGGCCAGCGTGGAGAATTGGCGGAAAGCACTGGCGGCTGCCTTCTATGATGAGGCTATTGAAAAGTTGGTACAACGCTATGACAAAAGTCTAAGTCAGAACGGCGACTACGTAGAGAAGTAGCTGAAAGGTGTAGCTAATTGTTACAAGTAAAACATTTCTGATGTTCACTGTGGTTTCAATTTGGCAATCAATCGGAGCTTACTTTCTGAACAGGCCTCGTATAAAATCTTAAGTACAGCTGGAGGGATTTCATTTTTAATAAAAATCCTACCAGCTGTGTCCGACCTTCATCCAGTTTAAATATGGATGTACGAAGATGAAGTCATTTTGTCTGCGGCTTGGATCTAAACCTTGAGTTATGGTTTGGGGTGCAGTGCCGTATGCACTCTCGTGGTTATCCCACGTATCCTTACTGCAAATTTGTACGTCAGGCTGCTGACTCGACCTATTGTGCTGCCATTCATACGCAACATTACAGGGGTAACGCTCGCCCATAGACCGCAGTTGTAACCCACATTCTCTACGGAGTGTTGTCATGTTGCCCTGGCTTGCTCGATCATCAGCTCTATCCCTAGTCGAGCACGTATGGGACATCATCGGACGACAACTCTGTCGTCATTTAAAACCAGCATTAACATCCCTGCATTCACCGACCAAGTGCAACAGGCATAAAACTCTATCCGACAAATTGACATCCGACGCGTATACGACACAATGCATGTACGTCTGCGTGCTTGCATTCAACGTTCTGGCGGTTACACTGTTTGTTTACGTATCAGCATTTCTCATTTGCAATGGCTTTTCTCGAATTAACACTAACCTGTGATCCTGCCACGTTAATCACTTGAATATATTGCCCACATGAATGTATTCCCGAAATTCCATTACTTTACATTAATTATTTCTTGGTGTTGGGATTTTTTTCCCTTCAGTGTATACTATCTTGGTTAAATTTCCACCACTCTGACGTAACTTAACAGCTTTCCGTACACACATTTGAAATTATTGAAACTATCACCAGTTTGAGAGAAGTGGAGAACAAAGTGAACCTCGTCCACAACAGAATGAAATGATGTAGAAATGATGATGTAGCCATTATAGAAGACCCAGAGATGTGCTATCTTCGTAGAAAACGACTCAAAAAGTACGTTGATAACTTAACGGTTTACTTCTTAAGGTCAGTATTTGATTCCCTGTAGTTATCATTTTCAAAATGTTTGTTTGATTGTCCATAGAAGGATTTTCTGTAATAGTACAGGTTGCGCTGTTCTAATTGACCATGAACGGCACCTCTGCAGTGGACTCAATACGTTTCATTTCTCAAGCGTGGTGAGAGTAGAGTTCTGTGTAGATGGGAGTGTATTATGTCGGAGATAAGTGAATTTGATTTGGGGAGCAAAATAACTGATGATGGTCGAAGTAGAGAGGATATAAAATGTAGACTGGCAATGGCAAGGAAAGCGTTTCTGAAGAAGAGAAATTTGTTAACGTCGAGTATAGATTCGTCAGGAAGTCATTTCTGAAAGTATTTGTATGGAGTGTAGCCATGTATGGAAGTGAAACATGGACGGTAAATAGTTTGGACAAGAAGAGAATAGAAGCTTTCGAAATGTGGTGCTACAGAAGAATGCTGAAGATTAGATGGGTAGATCACATAACTAATGAGGAGGTACTGAATAGGATTGGGGAGAAGAGGAGTTTGTGGCACAACTTGACCAGAAGAAGAGATCGGTTGGTAGGACATGTTCTGAGGCATCACGGGATCACCAATTTAGTATTGGAGGGCAGCGTGGAGGGTAAAAATCGTAGGGGGAGACCAAGAGATGAATACACTAAGCATATTCAGAAGGATGTAGGTTGCAGTAGGTACTGGGAGATGAAGAAGCTTGCACAGGATAGAGTAGCATGGAGAGCTGCATCAAACCAGTCTCAGGACTGAAGACCACAACAACAACAACAACAACAACAAGTGAATTTGAACTTGACGAATTGTTAGTGCTGACATGGATGGTGATTCCGTTAGTAAGGTAGCTGAAGTGTTTGGTATTTCAAGAAGTGGGACTAATAGTGCAAAAACAACATCTTTATTTATTTCGAGAAGACTGGAAGCTGTTTAGATTACCAACAGTTTTCTATACCGTATTAAACGTGGTAATGTGTTGCGTGGTTGGCTGTTTCACATTTTTGTCGACCCTATGCATTTTCCAAAGACCAAGCCCAGTCTGTGGCAGTACATTTCACTCACACAACTGCTACCAGCAGATAGGATCCACCTTCCCGTCAACGTCGAGCTATCGCTGAGAGAAACAGCTGTGGCTTTAGTTCTGCCAACCAAAGCTTACAACCGTCCTTTCTCCATAAGGGAGCTGAAGTCACCAAGTCATGAAAGCATTTATTACAGCATGATGCATGGAAGCGCCAAGGGAATTCTGTTCGATGTTTTTTCTTTCATTTTTGAACAATTCCCGGAGTTGAGGATGGAAGCTGGTTTAACCCTGTCCTCGAAAAAGGAAAAGATTGAACATCTCTGAGTAGTTATCTTAGTGTTGCCATCACTAGCTGCATGGGTAAAATCTTGGAGCAAATGCTCAGCCGTATCCTAGCCTCGATCTCAGAATCCATACAGCTCTTTATTCGCTTTCATTGCGGTTTCAGAAGCTATCAGTCCATCATTGATAACTCGGTTAGAAGCGGCTATACGACAGGTTTTCCAGCCCAGGCGCCACCAAATAGGTACCTCTCTCAATCTTGCGAAGGCTTACGATATTATTTCGAGGTGTAATATCCTCTAATAAATTCTCGCGTGGGGTTTCCGAAAACGTCTTTCGTTATTGCTATGGTTGTTCCTTTCTCCACATTATTTTAAATATAGAAACGGTAATGTCCAAACAAATCGTATTACACAAGAGAATGGTATATCAGAAAACAGCACTGTATATGTGACCCTCTTTTTAGTAGTACTAACTGTATTACGACACGGTAAGGAGAGTGATCCTTACTTAGGGACGGCTTTTTAATTTTCTGCACTTGTTCCAGCCTCTCAGCCTTCAAAACGCACATGAAACAACTTGTTAAAAGGCTGTAGCAATGGGCCTCATATTCGATGAAAAACTAAGCTGGTTGCCACACACTATAGACTAGAACGCGCCGTCTGTTAAAGCACTCAGCATTTCAACACGTGCAAGTTCAAATACACATATTAAGACACATGACCCTGCACGAAGCACGGACCTTATCGTGGTGGGGTGGCTTGCGTGCCTCGACGATACAGATAGCCGTACTGCAGCTGAAACGGAGGAGTATATGTAGAGATGCCAGACCAACGTGTGGTTCCCGAAGAGGGGCAGCAGCCTTTATATTAGCTCCAGGGGCAAGAATCTGGATGATAACTGATTTGGCCATGTAACATGAACCAACATGGTCTTTCTGTAATGGTACTGGGAAAGGTTGAAAGCAGTGGGAAGCTACAGCCGTTACTTTCCTCGATGAGATGCAGCTCTAATTTTAAATGATGGTAGTATCCTCTAGGGGAAAACATTACGGAGGTAATGTAGTTCCCCACTCGAGCGCCCATGCTGGGATTACTCAGGAGGATGTCGGCATCAGGAAAAACTAAAACTGGCGTTCTGCGGGGAGGGGCGTGGAATGTTAGGTTCCTGAGTCGGTTAGGTAGGTTAGAAAATTTAAAAAGGGTAATGGATACCTTGAAGGCAGATATTGTGGAAATTAGTGAAGTTGGGTGGCAGAATGAACAGGACTTCTGGATGGGTAAGTATGGGGTTGTAAATACGAAATCAAGTAGGGGTAATGAAGGAGTAGGTCTAACAGGAATGACACTAAGCAACTGCGAAGACAATAGTGAACGCATTATCGTAGCCGACATAGACACGTAGCCAACACCAACCACAATGGTACGAGTTTGTATGCCACTTAACTTGGCAGATGATAAATAAATTAAAAGAATGTTTGGCAAAGAGAAGAAATTATCTACATAGTTAAGGGAGAGGAAAATTCAATCGTGATGGGGGACTGGAATTCCATAGAAGGGACACGAAGAGAAGGATGAATAGTTAGAGAATATGAATTGAAGGAAAGAAATAAAAGAGTAAACCAGATGGTAGAATTCTGCACAGAGCTTCATTTAGTTATCGCTAACACTTCATTTAAGAATCACGAAAGAAGGTTATATATATATATGGAGGAGACCTGGAGGCACTGGAATATTTCATACTGATCATATAATGGTAACATACAAATTTCGGAACCAAATTTTAAGCTGTGAGACATATCCTTCTGCTAGATGTAACCATCGACCGTAATTCATCTGTTATGAACTGTAGATTAAAACTGAATAATTTTCTAAAAGATAGGAAATTAAGAAGGTGGAACAAAGATACAGTTGAAGACGGATGGGTAGCTTTGAGAGATGAAATAGTGACGACAGTAGAAGATCAAACTGATAAAAAGACAACGCCTAGTAGAAATCGTTGGATATCACAGGAAATACTGAATTTATTTGATGGAAGGAAAAAAATATGAAACTGTAGTAAATGAAGGGGGTGAATGGAAACACAGGTGTCTAAAATATGTGATTGAGAGAACGTGATAGCAGGAGTGGTTGGAGGACAAATGCACGGCTATAGATGCACGTACAGCTAGAGGAAAGGTAGACACCGCCTACAGGAAAATTAAAAAGACCTTTGGAGAAAAGAGGAGAAGCTGTATGAAGAACAAGAACTCAGAAGGGAAACTACTACTGAGCAAAGCAGGGAAAGCTGAAAGGCGAAAGGATAATAGAGGCGCTGTACGAGGGAAAGTAAGGCAATATCATAGAAAGCGGAGGGGAAGTAGATAAAGTTGAAATGGGGGATATGACACTACGAGAAGAATCTGACAGAACTCTGAAAGACCTAAGCAGAAACAAGGCCTCTGGAATAGATGATACTCCCTCAAAACTACTGATGTACCTGGAAGAGCCAGCTACGACAAAACTGTTCCACCTGGTATGTAACATTTATATGACAGGTGAAATACCCTTGGATTCCAATAAGCGTGTAATAATTCCAGATGCAAAGAAAATACGTAGTGACAGATATAAATATTATGGAAGTATCAGCTTAATAAGTCATGGTTGCCAAATACAGACACGAATTATTTACGTAAGGCTGGAATCTGGTTGAAACAAACCTTGGGAAAGATCAGTTTGGGCTCCGGAGAAATGGAACAGATTGCAAGCAGTACTGAACCTACTAGTAATCTTACAAGGTAGGCTTAACAAAGGCAAACCTTGGTTTATAGCGTTTGGAGACAAAAAGAGCTTTTGACAATGTTAACTGGGGTACATTCTTTGAAATTCTGAAGGGAGCAGGGGCAAAATATAGGGAATGAAAGGTTATATACAGCTTGTAGAGAAACCAGGCGGCAGTCCATTGTACATGCAGAAAGCAGTAAAGGAAACCAAAGATAAAACTGGAGAAGGAATTGAAGTTCAGGAAGAAGAAATTAAAACTTTGAGGTTTGTCGATCACATTGTAATTTTGTCAGCGATTGAAAAAGACTTGGAAGAGCAGTTGAATGGAAGTGGATAGTTCAAATGGCTCTTAGCACTATGGGGCTAAACATCTGAGGCCATCAGTCCCCTAGACATAGAACTACTTAAACCTAACTAACCTAAGGACATCACATACATCCATGCTCGAGGCAGGATTCGAACCTGCGACGGTAGCAGCAGCGCGGTTCCGGACTGAAGCGCCTAGAACCGCTCGGCCACAGCGGCCGGCTAAATGGATAGTCTCTTGCAAGGAGGCTATACGATGAACATCAACAGAAGCAAGACAAGGAAATGGAATGTAGTCGAATTAAATCAGTTGATGCTGAGATAATTAGATTAGAGAATAAGACACTAAGATTAGAGGATGAATTTTGATATCTGGCAGTAAAATAGCTGATGATGGGTGATGTAGAAAGGATGTAAAATGCAGACTGGCAACGACAGAAAAGCGTCACTGAAGAAGAGATATTTTTAACGTCGAATATAAATTTAATTCTTAGGAAGTCTTTTCTGAAAGTATTTGTATGGAGTGTAGCCTTGTACGGAAGTGAAAAAAAAGCACTCCGTCTTCAGGCCACAAGTGGCCCATCGGGACCATCCGACCGCCGTATCATCCTCAGATGAGGATGCGGATAGGAGGGGCGTGTGGTCAGTACACCGCTCTCCCGGTCGTTATGTTGATTTTCTTTGACCGGAGCCGCTACCATTCGGTCGAGTAGCTCCTCAATTGGCATCACGAGTCTGAGTGCACCCCGAAAAATGGCAACAGCTCATGGCGGCCCGGATGGTCACCCATCCATGTGCCGGCCACGCCCGACAGCGCTTAACTTCGGTGATCTGACGGGAACCGGTGTACCCACTGCGGCAAGGCCGTTGTCACGGAAGTGAAACGTGGGCAATAAACCGTTGAGACAAGAAGCGAATAAAAGCCTTTTAAATGCAGTGCTGCAGAAGAATGCTGAAGATGAGATGGATAGATCGTGTAAATAATAAAGAAGTACTGAATATAATTGGGGAGAAAATAAATTTACGGCATAACCAGATTAAATTCGTAGATGAATGGCTTGCACAGGATAGGGTACTGTAGAGAGCTGAACCAGTGTTTGCAGTACAGACCACATCACGAACCTACGTGAAATGCGGAGTGGACAGAACAAGTCCTCTCCAGTTTGCTTGAGCCCTTATACGATCCCGTCTGGATTATGAATGTACACTGAAGCGCCAAAGAAATTGGTATAGGCATGCGTATTCAATACAGAGACATGTAGACAGGCAGAATACGGCGCTGCGCGAGACAAGTGTCTGACGCAGTTGTTAGATCGGTTATTGCTGCTACAACGGCAGGTTATCCGGATTTAAGTAAGTTTGAAGTGGGATTATAGTCACCCACGAGTAATGGGACATAGTGTCTCCGAGGTAGCGATGAAGAGTGGATTTTTCCGTACGACCAATTCACGTGTGTAGCGTGAATATCAGAAAACCCTTAAAACATCAAATCTCCAACATCGTTGCGGCCGAAAAAGATCCTACAAGAACGAGACCAACGAGGACTAAAGATAATCGTTCAACGTTACAAAAGTGCAATCTTTCCGCCCGTAGCTGCAGATTTCAATCATGGACCATCAACAAGTGTCAGCATGCGAACCATTCAATGAAACATCATCGATATGGGCTCTCGGAGCCGAAGGCCCCCTCGTGTACCCTTGATGACTGTACGACACAAAGCTTTACGCCTCTCCCGGACCCGTCAACATTGATATTGGACTGTTGATGACTGGAAACATGTTGCCTGGTCGGACGAGTCATGTTTCGAATTGTATCGAGCAGATGGACGTGTACCGTATGGAGACAACTTTAGGAATCCATGGACCATGCTTGTCAGCGTGAGACTGTTCAAGCTGGTGGAAGCTCTTTAATGGTGTGGGGCGTGTATAGTGATACGGGACCTCTGATACGTCTAGATACGACTCTGACAAGTGTCACATACGTAAGCATCTTGTTCGTTCACCTGCATCCATTCATGTCCATTGTGCATTCCGACGGACTTGGGCAATTTCATCAGGACAGTGCGACACCCCACACGTCCAGAATAGCTACAGAGTGGCTCCATGAGCACTCTTCGGAATTTAAACGCTTCTGCTGGCCACCAAGCTCCCCAGACATGAACATTATAGAGCATATCTGGGAAGTCATGCACCGTGCTGTTGAGGTCTCCATCCCATCATATTCTTACGTATTTATGGATGGCCCTGCAGTATTATGGTGTCAATTCTGTCCAGCACTACTTCGTACATTAGTTGAGTTCATGCAACGTCGTTTTGCGGCACTTCTGCCTGCTCGCGGGGACATTACACGATATTAGGCATGTTTACCAGTTTCTTTGGATCTTCAGTGTACAATGCATGGCTCTAGTCATCCGTCTTAATTGAAGATCCACGATGCAGTTCACCATGCGGGAATCAGCCTGGTCACAGACGCATTTAGTACTTCCTATCGAAGTCTTTGTTTTGAGAGTGGGGGACCACCATTTAATATCAGGCGCCAACTCTTTATGTTGCTGCAAACACGTATGATTATGTGATCAAAAGTATCAGGATATCCATGCTTAATGCGGAATTGACCACTAGACGTCACTAGAGGCGGATCCGAGGGTATAAAAGGAGACGGAAAGTATTGTGCTGTCAGTAGAGAAGCAATAACAGCAAAGTGGGACGGTGAGGAATGCTTAGTGACTTTGATCGTGGATTTTCGTCAGATGTCATCTGAGTAACAGATCCATCAGAAACATTTCAACCCTTCTAAACCTGCCCAAGTCGAATGTTGGCGAAATGATTGAGGAGTGGAATTAAGAAGAAACAAGCACAGCTATATCTCGACCGGACAAGAATCATGTAGTGACTGACAGGGACCTTCGAGCATAGCGGAGGGTGGTTCTAAGAAATCACATAAAAGCTGCAGAAGGAATTCTCTTGATTCCTAAGTGCTGCCAGGAGTCCCGATAACACAATGAATTTTTATAGAAAAGGTATGATTACAAAAATCACTGGACGCAGGTACTTCAATAAAATATCTAGGAGTATGCATACGGAGAGATTTAAAGTGGAATGACCACATAAAGCTAATCACAGGTACGGCAGATGTCGGACTGAGTATCAGTGGAAGAATCCTCAGGAAATGTAGTCCAGTACCTGACATTCTCGTCAGTAGGGCATCCGCACGTGAAAGCACTAATACAGGAAACAGAGAAAATCCAGGTTCATTTAGTAAGCGTGAAAGCGTCGCAGACGCGGCAAGAGAGAGTACACACTTTAAGGTGCCCTGAGGAGCATAGATGTAGATGACACAGTTAAGAATGAATATAGTGCAATGGTCGAGGAGCTCCTCATAAGCCACACACATGTCTGTAGACAATGCTAAGCGACGCTTCAGTTGGTGTAAAGAGAGACGACACTGGACAGTGGATGGCTGGAAATGAGTGATGTAGAGTGACGAAACACGTATACGTGGTGGCAACCCTAGGGGAATGCTTGTATTTGGCGAATGCCTGGAGAACTTTACCAGCTGTTACGTGCAGTACCAACGGTGAAGTACGGAGGAAGCTTTTTACAGTAACGGAAGAGTTTTTCGTCGTTGGGGCTAGGCCTCCTTATTACACTGAAGAAAACGCTGAATGAGGAAGGATATGAACACATTTTACACCTTTTTACTTCAAAAAGTAGAGGAACATTCGGACGCGATTACTGTATCAGCATGATAGTACACCCTGTCACAAAGCTGCATCTATGAAGCAATAGCTTGTGGACAGTAACAGTCTTTAAATGTACTGACCTGGCCCAATGGAATATCTTTGGGATAAGTTACAATGTAGACTTTGCTCCAGGCCACAGCGACCAGCACCACTACCAACTCTGGTTTCGGCTCTTGCGGTACAATCGGCTGACATTCCTCCACAGGCTTTCAGACACCTCAATGACAGTGTCCTCAGCAGAGTTCAGGCCATCATGTCGCTGGGTGAATTCACCTCAAATTCATGTCCACTCATAGGTGTCCAGATAATTCTGATGAGATGTTCCCTGTCTTATCCCGCACTGTTGTTCGCATGTCCATGGAGCAACATTTTAATAATCATGTTACAGCAGCGAGACCCTTTGGAATCCGTGCATATGTCTACCATTTAGAGATTTACGTAGCAAAAGTTAATGTTTTACTCCAAAGCTGGAGAAAATAAGTCCTGGATCGACTGTCAGCGTCCTCTTAACACCACGCGACGTTGCGGCCGCCACCCGCAGTGACCCGACGTTCCATCACCTCACTCACTTTGTGCTACACATGTGGTCGGTCACACTTTCCGGCTCTGACTTTCGCCATCAGTGTCGACTGTGCAATCAGCTACACCTATATCAAGGTGTTTCTGTTGTGGGTCTCGGATGAGAACCACTGCCACATCCTGATTCCTTCTCTTAAAAGACTCAAAGTGTTTTTTTTTTAATATTACGAATATTAAAATGGATTCCACATCTAGTCTCGGTTTTAAATTCTTTTCAGCAATACTGTATCCAAGCAACTCGATTTTATTCCCACGTATACTGATAGATGTAAGCAGGGGAGTTCACATGAGTGCTCAGTGGTTTTCCCAAGCCGTGTTCTCAGCATCCGCATATCAAACGAAGTTGCGGTGTACGGTGCATAACTAATATCTGATCTTGAAGGTATTGGAGCAGATGAGGCATGAGACAAGGGCGAAGTTTCTCGTTTGCTGTGATCCCCTCAGTGCCCCCCAGGCCATTTAAGAGATGTATCCAGCAGAAAAAAATACTTCAAATGAGTCATGACTCCACGATGCAACTCAATGTCCAGACAAAGAAAGCAGTATTCTGTAGTGCACCTGGGCAAGTCAGGATGCAGCAAAATGGGGTATCACAGACAAGGAAGCGTGATAGGGAAACACAGCAGAGACACGTACTATACTCTTACGAGCCAGTTCTTCGCTGTTAAGTGATTAAGTTATAAAGCCATATGAAGGTGGAATGGCCGAAAACGTCGAGAAATAAGCTGCGGTCTGCAAAATCAACGGTCCGGTCGTGGTGATTTTCCTTCTCGTCACAAAGGGGGGGGATGAAAAAGCACTGACCCGTCTCCGTTTAATAATTTCTCCTAGCGTTCTCTATTTGCTTTTCTCCAAACTTTTTAGAACTGACACACAAAACCTTTTATAGGTTATTTGCTTAAGTGTGTGTGTGTGTGTGTGTGTGTGTGTGTGTGTGTGTGTGTGTGTGTGTGTGTACTTCAAAAGAGAACTTTTAGAAAATACAGTGCCGGAGAAATACACAGCACACTCAAAGACTGTGTTCGGTGACGCCAGAGTATAATATGTGCATAATGAGAGGTTGTAGTGTTAGTGATTTATTTGTCACGGTCATCGGCCATCAGATGGGGCTTAGGAGACCTGTCTGTGCTCCTTCTGTTTTGACTCTGCAGGCAGTAACTGTGCTCAGTTTAGAGGTGAAGAATGTCGGCAACATTTATTCTAGGGTATAGCTGTGGCCCATCAACGAGTACTTCGTCCTATTGAACAGGTTCAGCCATTTACACGGGGTCGCACTGTGGGCTTTCGGGAAGTTGGATACATGTATCGAAGGATTGTTGCACATCTTAAGTACAATGTACTGGCGGTGTGTCGCTGCTTTCGGCAGTGGTCTATGGAACATTCCCACAGCTGGGTAGACCATATTCTGGACTTCCGAGTAGTACAGGTACGCGTCAAGGTCGACGCATTAGGCAAGGATCGGTGGCTGAGAGAACTTTATCCAGGGACGAAATCGGGGCATATGTTGCACCTGCTGTGTCATCACGGGACGTTGGGAACCGTCTGGTGGCTGCAATACTAAGATAAAGTGTGCTCTGGTCAGGCTACCATAGCACCGTGACACCACCCAGCATGGCTACTCTGATGTCGTGAAAGAGTTGACTGGAGAGCGGAATGGCGTCCTGTTGTCTTCGATAATGAGAGTGGGTTCTGTCTTTATGTGAGTGGTGTACGTACACGTGTATGGCATAGACCTTGTGGGTTGCAGATTCCAGTGTGCATTCGCCCACGACGAGCAGGTCTCACCCCTGATTCATGGGGTGGGGTGCCATCAGTTACAATTACCAGTCACATTCGATGTTTCTGCAGTGTAAAGTAACCAGTGCCCGCTACGTTGCACAGACTGCCATTTCTTCGACAGGATAGTTCATGTGCAGATGTGGCTGCTGCGACGCAGTGTGCGGCAACTGCCCTGACCAGTAAGATCACCAGATCCCTCGCCAATTGAAAAAGTTTGGGACATCATAAAGTGGGACCTTACTGGTTCAGGGCATGCGAGAACAATTGCAGAATTGTAACAAAAGGAGGATGTTTCTTGGGACAATCTATCCGCAGGATGCAATTCGTCACCTTTTTAAATGTTTGCGTGAGGGAATACACGTCTGTGTTGCCACCAAAAGGGAAGAGAGGGTGCACTTTGTATTGATGCGGCTGTTCAGGCACACTTTACTGGGGCATATGTGCTTCATTTGGTCTGAATCTGTTACTATATACTCCTACGATGATGAACTACGTTTCACCTCACTTGTCAATAAAATGACCTTGTCTTTGAGTATGTTGCATTATTTTTCTGGCAGTGTATTTTACCATTTAATTCTACAATTTTTAACACACTTACTCGTTTTGGTCATATTCGTCTCCATAGGTCCCCATTACGGTCGGAGGAAGGCAACGGCAAACCACCTCCAGTAGGACCTTGCCTAGTACAGCGGTGCGGGTCTCCCGCATCGTTCCCCTACGCTCCGTCACGGAGTATGGGACTTCATCATCATCATCAGGTCTTACTATGGGCGATAAGGAATCCGACGTGTGAACATAAATAATTGTGTGATTTCTGTCATAGATGGAAATGGATTATTTCAGCCACAACCAGGCCGATGGCGATATTTCGGTCCACATAGTGTACTCAATAGTCCCTTTCGCATAGTATATTCGTATCGTAAAGAAATAGTTGCTTATACTGGAGCCTGAACTTCACTTTTATCATATGTTTCTCTACTGTGTGACCTGCAGTATATAATATGTCACAGTAGGACATTATGCAGAGAACTGGAGACAGTATGCTGCTTGATATTTTAACTGTACTAAAATAAAATATCAAACTGCATGCTATCTCAATTTCCCTGTATAATCTTCACTTTTATCATGAATACCATTCGAAGGACTATCCCAACTGTTCACAGTAGAAACGCCGACAAATTTACTGCTGTGATGGTGTTAAACAGATGTTGTATAAGGACTACCGAGAATTTAGATTCTTTTGTGCAAGACTTTGAGACACAGAACTATTCAACAAAGGACGTTTATCGGTGACGAGATATGTCTAGATGAGTGTGTACTTTCCTTATAACGATATCATTCTATCATTTGTTGATCTCCCGCGGTTATCCACAGCATTCGTGGCAATGTACGGCATGAAGTGGCTATAGGTGTGTCAAAGTGATGGAGAATTCGCAAGAATGTTTAGCCTACCTTCTTCGTGCTGACTTCGGAACTTCTTACTTGATCAAGACGTGCTCCAAGCACATAGTACCGTAGAATGTTTGCTATGATCGAACGCAATGGACTGTAATATCGAATGTTTTCTGGTTCTTGGCACAACAATTATATTGAAACACGGCTGCCCCTGATGGTTTTCCTATTTTGGTAGAGAAACACCAATATGTGAATAGTATTATAAATGCTCCTAACTACATTTCTACGCTCTACACAAATAAGTTATATTTACGCCTTTCTACGAGAGTGTTTATATTAGGTAACGGTTCTTGTCGTTTAACTAACAACAGTTGTAACTAGCTGTGTCATTCTATGATACCTCAAAAAATAAAAGAAAAATAATTGCGGAAGAATACGTGGAAAGTTAATTAGGCATCAATGTGGGGTGTGGAAACAAGTACAAAGTAAATATTTTCAGATAGTAGGACAGTGTGGGAAACAAAGACGAAAAGCTTAAAACTATACCATTCCATGCTTCCTTATGAAGAAACAGAGGAGAAATTATGTAGAATCTTCGTGTCAGTCAGGAAGGCTGATGGAAAAGTTTTTATATTTTCTTAGGAAAATTTCAAATAGAAATACGTCTCTCGCTGTTACAGGGCTACGACAAATATTAGTTAATGAGTAAGAAGGCCTTACAGGGAAATATGGAGAGAGTGAAACGTAACGCACAAAAAAAGAGATAGTTACCTGTGTCAGATACAGCAAGACTTGTCGTTGAACCATCAATATCTGTAAGAAAAATATTCACAATTACTTAAGACTGAAGATGTTTCACAGAAAACGCTTAGATGATTTGAACAGTAATCTTCTAAATTGCGTACGATTTGCAGTGCTGCTTGTGGACAGTTTCTGTCGAGCGTTAGGAATTTTGACAGTGCGGTTCTTTTGCATTAATGGCGCTCCTTACTTCATGCGACATGCTTCTGGTGTGGAAGGCTTCTCGTGGTTATTTGACATAAAGTACCTGAATGGAGATTCCCACAGTACTTACATCATTCAGCGTTTGTTCTGGCGGAGTCACAACGTTCGGACACAGGTATCTTTGGTGCATCAGTCTTACGGGGATTCACCGCGAACGAGAATAGAAAATGATGGATGAATTGTAACTCATACACTAAATGTTCGGTGTCTCTGCTACACTGAGGTCGGGCAAGAATACTTCCCCCACCGTAGATGATTCTCTGCGGAAAGATGAGTGAATTATGATTTATCTCCTCTTCTTTACTGCTGGTGAGTGGAAATTACAGCGAGTAGCAGGAATGAATGAATGCATGCCATGCTTGTAGTGCTACACATCTACCACTAGCAGTCGGTGAATGCTATTATTCACAGTGTGCAGCATTTGCATAATACCTAATGTAGAAATAGAACATGTAGCAAAATCGACACAGAAATTTGAAAAATTGATCCTATAGGGAAGGTATCTGATCAGTACTGCTCGAGATGTCTAACACAACATGCATAAAACTGCAAGAAAACCTAAATATCTTAGAGAGAATAAAGAATTCCACATCAAATTTCTATTAACGTTTCTCAATTCTTTTTCCATTGATGTAACAAAATCTTAGTAGTCAATTTATTAAATCGCAGCAAAAACGTAATAATTCATTATAACTCTCTCTTATACTCTCGTGCTGACATGAAAGTAAGCAAGTTGGAGATCTACGGCTGGATTCCGAATTTCCAAGCAGACAGAACTCAATTCATTACTCTTAACGGAATGAAATCTACGGATGTAAATATAATTTCGGGATTAACCAAAGAGAATGTCATGTAGCCTTTATTATTTACCATATACACAAATCAGGGACAGCCAAGAATACTGCTCGCAAACTGTGCCGCCCTGACATGAGTGCTGTAGCACTCAACCTCGCTGCATATTTCCCCCACTGCCACAGAACACTATCTGGGGGGGGGGGGGGGAAGGGGGTTCGGGTTCGAATGCGCCGCTTTTAATTGGCAGTGCAGTCGCATTTCACCCGACTTCGTTTTATATTTCACATTTCGCAGCAACATAGATCACAAACGAAACAAGTTATCGGTATTATTTAACTATCTTTTTCGCGCTGAAGACATAACTTTTAACTGTTGCAAACTGTCGGCATACGGACAGACGCAAACAGTTTCAGAGATTTTCGCACTTAGCTTGAAACGCAATCGTGACATATTTAGTTTCAGAATACAAAAAAGGTCTTTCACACAAATATATCGATCGAAATATTGTAGCACTTTTGCAAATTCATTATGGAGTCGTGGGAACTCTACCAGAGGAAAGCAACTGAGACGTCCTGGACGGTTTTAACGTAAAAAGACGTGTCATTAAAATGGGAATTACCTTGCAGGACGATCAGTTACAGCTGCATATACAAAGGGGCAGTGTCCTCAAAACGTTTAGAAAACTATCCGTTTAATTTGTAATATCTCTTTGCGGCAGTCCGCTAATCTGTACAAATAAAATGCCTCGTATTTTTGGGAGCGTTGTATAATCAGTCGGGAAACCTCAGATCAAGCGGATATTTGGCTTTGATGAAGTTTAACCTTCCGAAGAAATAATGGAGCTCTTGGATTATTAAATGCAGGTTCGTATCCAGTCTTTCGGAAGTTCCCTTCTGATTAACAACTACGCAATATATCGATGAATATCATTAATTCTCAAAAGTCGAATACACACCTTTTGTGTGAAGGAGCCATATATATGTATTTCACTTCTAATCGTACAATTTCGTATCCGTTATCTTCTGTCACAAATCTCAATAATCAGATTACAGTTCTTCAAACCAAGTTCAGGCTAATCGGCACGAAGACAATCTCGGAAGCTCTCTTTCTTTTTTTTCTAACAACCACCAGAGAGAGTACTACAAAGAATACTTATGCGCTCATGGCATAGCTATTGTATGAAACTACTTTTCGCATGGATTCTGTGAGTATGAAGATAGAAAATTAGTAAACGTCATTCAAGGGTAGAATTGTATCTGCATAATTCATCGTATATAAAGAGATATTACAAATTCTTTCAAAGCCACAATGAATACTTCAAACCTCGCACTTTCTTTAATGGCGATGATGGATGAGCTTTGGGAACTGGACTGTGTTTGACTCTTCTGTAACGCGATTATATTTTTAAATGGCTCTCCATCAAATCAGAAAGTTGTTCCTCACCTTGAAATGTCTCACTGTAGGCAATGTGCAATCCAGTTAAAATGCGACGTCTGCAATCCATTCCGGATGTTCCAAGCGTGCCCGTTGATTTAACCAACTTACTTTGCAGTTGTATATTGAGTCTCCAAATTTTTTGTTAAGTTCCATAGAAAACTATTGCAATTGACAGTGGAGTAATGCGAGCTACTTCATAAATCTTACTACTCATATAAGCAGTTTCTTCACGTGCTGTAAGTATAAAAATTTAGCATAGAGTGATTCTTGATGCACAAACAATGAATCCTGTCCGTCGAGCGTTAAAATGTTTTGCTTTTTCATTGTCAACTAAATCTTTAAATTCTTTCTGCACGATACTGTACTATCGTTTCACAGCAAATAGTCACTTGTGCGTCTGTATAATATATACTGATAATTCTCATCCCTCTCTTCTGTCATTCCCATTCATTTTGATTGCTTGTAACGATAGATCGCTAGACTCTCTCTGTTTGTGCAAACAGTCTTGAACCTGTGAAAGTCCTTCATAACACGAAAAAATAGCGAAGAGTAAACAGCGCCGGCCGGAGTGGCCGAGCTGTTCTAGGCGCTACAGTCTGGAACCGCGCGACCACTACGGTCGCAGGTTCGAATCCTGCTTCGGGTATGGATGTGTGTGATGTCCTTAGGTTAGTTAGGTTTAAGTAGTTCTAAGTTCTAGGGGACTGATGCCCACAGCAGTAAAGTCCCATAGTGCTCATAACCATTTTAGTAAACAGCGCTGACAACACGATTCTGCCGTACTGACGAGAGTTGTGCCGACTAAAAAATGCCACATCGCAGTACTTAATCCAGTGTCCTTCTGTAACGATTACTTCCAGGAAGGAACGAGCGCAGGTGAGACAAGCCGAGCTTCAGCCCGCTCGCGGCCAGTCCATCCGACCCGCGTGAAGTTCGGCACGCCGTGGCCGGCCCTGACATAAATGATACAGTGTACCGTGAATATCAGGGATTCGGTAAAACTTCAAATCTCCGACATCGCTGCGGCTGGAAAAAGATCCTGCAAGAACGGGACCAACGACGACCGAAGACAATCGTTCACCGTGACAGAAGTTCAACCCTTCCGCAGATTACTGCAGATTTCAATGCTGGGCCATCAACAAGAGTCAGCGTGCTAACCATTCAACGAAACATCATCGGTAAGGGCTTTCGGAGCCGAAGGCCCACACGTGTACCCTTGATGTACGACACAAAGCTTTACCCCTCGCCTGGGCCCGTCAACACCGACATTGGGTTGTTGATGACTGGAAACATGTTGCCTGGTCGGACGACTCTCGTTTCAAATTGTGTCGAGCGGATGGACGAGTACGGCTATGGACATAACCTCATGAATCTACGGACCCTGCATGTCAGCAGGAGACTGTTCAAGCTGGTGGAGGCTCTGTAATGGTTTGGGGCATGTGCAACTAGAGTGATTAGGACCCCTGATACGTCTAGATACGACTCTGAGAGGTGACACATGCGTAAGAACCCTGTCTGATCAACCGAGCGACGTGGGCAGTGGCTAGCACACTGGACTCGCATTCGGGAGGACGACGGTTCAATCCCGCGTCCGGCCATCCTGATTTAGGTTTTCCGTGATTTCCCTAAATCGCTCCAGGCAAACGCCGAGGTGGTTCCTTGGAAAGGGCACGGCCGACTTCCTTCCCCGACCTTCCCTAATCCGCTGAGACCGATAACCTCACTGTCTGGCCTCCTCCCTCAGTCAATCCAAGCCAACCCTGTCTGATCACCTGCATCCATTCATGTCCATTGTACATTCTGATGGACTTGGACAATTACAGCAGGGCAATGCGACAGCCCACATGTCCAGAATTGCTATAGAGTGGCTCCAGCAACATTTTTTTTTTTTTAGTTTAGAAACTTCCGCTGACCACCAAACTCCTCAACCATGAACATTATTGAGCATATCTGGGATGGCTTGGAACGTGCTGTTCAGAAGAGATCTCCACCATCTCGTACTCTTATGAATTTATGTACCGCCCTGCAGGATGCGTAGTGTCACACATTAGCCGAGTCCATGCCACGTCGTGTTGCGGCACTTCTGCATGCTCTCAGAAGCCTTACACGATATTAGGTAGATGTACCAGTTTTTTTGGCTCTTCAGTGTAAATGTAAGACATTCAAAGGACACTTCATATATGCCTTGAGAAGTGGTCACGACGGGGAGCTTTGAGAAATTAGAGCTCATAAGGAGTTTTACCAATACTCGTGCTTCCTATGCACCATTCGCGAATGGAAAGGGGAGAGGTGAAACTAAATAAGTAATCCCCACCTCACAACAGTTCAAATGCTCTGTTCAAAGTAAAGGTCGTGAACACTTTCGAAAATTTAAGCTTTGCAACAAAATATTGCTTTAGTTTTGGGGAGAGTTTAATGTTTCAGTGTGCTGAAAGTAGACTGTACAGAATAAATTCAAACGCCAAGAATATCATGTTTTGCAAATCAAACTGCCGTTTCCTGGTGCTAGTTACTTTATTTATTCCATACACTTTTCGCCTTCTCCTGTTCTAAGGCATCATCAGTGGGATCTATAACGATACAGTTTTGTTAGTTACAGATTATCAAACAGTTCACTTCGCGATTTTTTGTAAAAAAATTAATTACTTAAGATTTTCTGATCTGCGTTTCCTCAAATCTGCTCTGGAGGTCGCAGTGATAAAAGTGGTAGTGCGACCTCCAGAGCAGATGTGAGGAAACGCAGATCAGAAAATCGTAAGTAATTAATATTTTACAAAAAATCGCGAAGTGAACTGTTTGATAATCTATAACTAACAAAACTGTATCGTTGTAGATCCCAGTGATGATGCCTTAGAACAGGAGAAGGCGAAACGCGTATGGGATAAATAAAGTAACTAGCACCAGGAAAAGGCAGTTTGATTTGCAAAACAAGTATTTATATGCTTGCTGTGGAGGATGGCCACACAAACAAACTTGCCAGGAATATCTTTTTACCGTAATTCAAAAAACACTAAGGACCACTTGCTGACCTCTATTCATATCAACTTCAACATACACCATAACACTTCCCTCAATAATACTTTTCTGTCTTAGATGTCAGGGATCGCTGAGTTTTGTTCCCAATAATAACAGGTTTACGATCTACGAACAATCGATCCTCGGAACTATCAATGTTACAACCTCGTCAGTTTAGAAGCTGACTAGTGTCCACATGTGAAAATAAGTTCATTTGACAAGGGTAGGCTACTTAGCTGACAAATTATTTTGCAACAAAGATCCATATGAAACTTAATTGCTTGTGAGTACGAATCAAGTTACTATTAACATCCTTCGGATTCCAGATAAAAGTTGTTATTGGCGCAGTTTCATTGTTCTCCTTGCAACATAAAGATATCTAATTTTTTACGACACTGTATTTTCAGAAAATGGTGTAAGAAGCTGTCACAAGCCCACAGTGCGAGCTCCTGGTAATCCTCTACACATCACCGAGGACAGAGAAGAAGCTGCGTAGGGTCCACACGCATACGCTACGTAATTTTTGAATGACTTTTGTAATATGACATTCACTGTTTCAGCTTCAAAGAGACTAGTGCGTGACGTATGAAAAGTAATTATTTTTAGAAGTCAGCTCTCAACGCATGTGATTTCTCCTACTAGCTCATGAACATTACCGTAAAAAGTGTAATAATCTGTATCCTAACAGTAATATAACTTTCTCCAGATAATTAAGTCTGAATGAATACTGAAGAGTAGAAACGTACCATAAACTTAATAATATCGCAAGAAACTGAAGGAATATAAGGTCTGCCAGTACTTTCATATTACTTGCAGTGGTTTCATATCACTCACATTTGAACCTACAGAACGACGCAAAATGTGTCTAGTTCGTGAAAATTATGTAGAAATAGTTTTCTAGTGTCCCTGTATTGATGCCTTGCTCCAAATCTAATGTATTTGCTATCGTCCACAGAGCGTAAGACACTTCCACGACCCTAAATGTAACTGAAGATTTTTGCATCCGACTCTGTAGGCACCTGACTTGACAGTTACAGAATGTGCTTATAGGGCTCTAGGTTTCTTTGTGAATCGTTGATTGCGAGGATATATCCTGTCTGTACTATAAAAATAAATGTACTGGAGGCTGGATGGCGAGCGGTTTCTATGATCTTGATAAGAACCTACAATTTATTTGGAAGATACCACGGTTTTTGCGACGCTACGGTCAGTTTCGAGCTCAAAGGTAATGTAAAGACACTATCAGAAAGTTTTCTAGTTGGATCTTTCACTTACATGAAGGAGATGAGAAGTAAGAAAACTGAAAATTAAATTTTCACTCGCGTACCTGGAATACACTTCCCTGGAAAACTTAAGGGAGAAAGAGATGAAGTGACGTATATTAACAAATTGGTGTAAATAAATGAAAATGCGGGAGGATGCTGGCAGGGGTCTCACAGTCGTGCACAGGAAGCTGGATGTCACATGACGTATAAGATCAGCCGTGATTATAGCGCCAAATGCGGCTGGCCCCGCAACATGAGATAGTTGTAGAAACGGGAAAAGATAGGGTGTGCCAGACAGTGAGCAGTTACAGAGCGCTGTTGACGTTTTGTGCATTATAACATGGCCCACAGACCACACTTGAATTCACACGTGGAAGAATAATCGGGATACTGGAATAGGGAGGAAGGATGACGAGTGTAGCCAAGGAACTTCGGACTGTTGACAACATCGTTTAACGCGCGTGGGGAGCCTGCCGGAACACATGCACTGCTGTCCAGCAGCAGATGACTGCAACATCGTGCAACAGGCAAGAAGAGACCCATGTCAAACAGCGGATGCAGTTGCAACCACATCTGATTGCAATACACGTTATCTCACGCTCCACCGTTGCACTAAGACTGCACTGGGGTCATCTCTTTGCCTGATGACCAGTACGTTGTGTTCCGTTGACACCTACACATCGGCGGCAATGTCTGTGATGGCGCCGAGAGCATAGGGACTAACCAACGAGGAGTGGATCTTCTCGGATGAGAGCAAATTCAGTCTGAGTAGTGGTTCCGGACCTGCCCTCGTGTAGCGAGAGGTGGAGGCACGTAATGCAACCACGAACATTGTCCATCATGATTGCGCCGGCCGAAGTGGCCGCGCGGTTCTGGCGCTGCAGTCTGGAACCGCGAGACCGCTACGGTCGCAGGTTCGAATCCTGCCTCGGGCATGGATGTGTGTGATGTCCTTAGGTTAGTTAGGTTTAACTAGTTCTAAGTTCTAGGGGACTAATGACCTCAGCAGTTGAGTCCCATAGTGCTCAGAGCCATTTGAACCATCATGATTGCTTTGGTGGTTCAGGTATTCCGGTGAGGAGATGCATAATTTGACATGGACGCACTGACCTCCAAATCTGAACACGGTACACTCACGGAACAAAGCTATTGTGACACTGTACTCCTTCCGAGGTGCGTCTTTTCAGCTGTGCGTTACAACCTGGCTTCATTTTTATGAATGAGAATGCACGGCCACATCGAACAGCGCAGGTGGAAGAGCTCGTGGAACAGAGGATATTCGGCAAATGGACTGGCCTTCTCGTTCCCCGACTTAAATCCGTTCGAGTACGTGTGGGATGCGTTTGTGAAGCATATTTCAGTACGTCCACATGCAACAACGACCATAAAGCAATTGTCAACAGGGCTGCTGGAGGAATGAAACGCCCTACCACAAGTACTCCTTACCAACTTTATGGCCAACACGGGAGCATGTTGCAAAACATGCGTTACCGTCCGTGGTGGTTACACGTCCTATGTCCCATCTTTTGTAATGTCCAGGGGACTATCACAAATCACGATGATCTCAATGCAATTGTCTTTGAGAAAAGTGTCATTACTGTTGGTCTTATTGCGTATTTCTTTCAGTCACCTTATGTTCTATACTGTAGCAGTTCTTTCTATGCATGGTCCAAGTTTCATCTATGTTACTTGCCAGTGACACATCGTGCGAAAGTTACTTTCATCCTGACGCTTTGCACTCCAGTGCTCTAAATCTGCACGATACTGAGTCAACAGGTAATCCGCTAAGAAACCGCCGCAAATTATGAGTGACTTTTCCAGCAATAAATAGAAACCACTTTAGGGATGCTGTATGTCGTAGTTCTCTCTTATCTCGGGGAGGCTGTATCTACAGGACCTATGATACTACACATGCGAAGAAATCATTCTGAATAAATAATGGTTCTGTGAACGGGAACATTGCGCTACTTGTAGCTAATGCTAAAGGAAGAATAAATATATACATCCACTGTCAGCGAGCGCTATCCTTAGTCCTAAAGTAAAACAACGCAGGAAAAGTAGTAAGAAGTTCTAAAGAAAGTTAAGTGTATAGCTAGTCTCCTCTACTATTTATTTGTCCGGTTTGTGAGAGTGAATTGTTAATAATTTTTTCTCTCCCCATTGTTGCTCTTAATTGCAGATAATTTTTTGCTGCTAGTCAATCTAGGTTTAGGTTGATTTTAAGTGATACGGCATTGATTGTTAATATGCGTTCACAGTTCCATCTGCATATGGACTGAGAGTAGAACGACTATATTTATCCCTCTGAGAACGCCATAATCTCAAATTGTTTTCGTGATATCTACACGAGATATACGATGCAGGAAATAAATTGTTGCACTTTTTGCTTCGAATGTAAGTTCCCTTAATTTGGGAAACATGGTGTGAGGGCGACAACGATTCATATTTACGCTTGCTGTACATCTGTGATAGACTGTTGCATGGACTACGCCGACCTGTGACGACCCTGACAGTTCGTTCGATATCTGGTTTCAGTCCCGGTTGACGGAGACAACCAAACAATGGAGCAGTTATCAAGGGCATTTCGTTTAAACTTTGCTTGACATATACCATGCACATACTGATAATTCTTCTGAAAAATTTATTGCTTTCACGCGCTTTCCACAGTGGTGATATCACGTGTTCATTCCATTCCTTACTGCATCGTATTTTTAACCCTGCGTTTTAAACGATTCGAAGTAATGAGTTTCAGAAATGTTTGCCAATGTTTTAATGGGACGTTATCTCAAGAAGAACGAGTGCAGAGAAGAAATTGCTATTGGAACGGTCATCTAGTGGTTGAGAACAAGAATGTAAAGGCAGACGTTGCCTAAGGAATAAAAATATATGAACACGCTGTATTCCACACAACGTTGATAGCGCAAAAGACCCTGAGTAGAAACACATCGACCATTTAATTTCTCAAGGCGATGGAACGTGGGTGATTTCTAAGGGACATATATTTTTCCGATCGAGCTCTGAGCTGATTATTAGAGCACTACTTACTGCGACCATAGGATAGTCATACGCTGTACTGACGCCGTGGACATCGCTTCACTACACGCAACGTTTCGAATAATTTTCCTTCGAGGATGGGCAGAGTTATACCATCTGCAAAACAGAGAGCTAACAAAGGGAAACACGAGACGCAGAGGTGGTGGGGAGATGCCTGAGAGGCCAGCAGCCACATGGAAAGTTACGAAGGAAAATATTACGGGACGGCCATTCATATTGTGTGGGTCAGTGGAAGCCAGTAAGTGCTGGAATGACAAGCTGTATACGTGGTAATACCTTCAAATTCCTTTCCCACTGTTTCTTACACCTGGGGTATGGGCAGTCCATTTTGTATACGCTTCGTAGTTGTAGCTTATGAGGAAACTATATCTATAGACAATGGATAATCTTTTACTAAATTTTCTTAGGTAGTTGTGTATAGACATGGCTCCGACTACCGTCAAGAATAGTTTTGGCTTCTAAGCAGATTTAATCCGTTGCGGTTAGGGACACGCTAAGCCACTTAAGTAAATTAAGAGCTCTTTCTTGGAAGAGAAAGATAGATAACCCAGGTAGGAATTTACAATCTAATTAAATATTGATTGGGCTGATATGTGATGGAATACTGGTGTTCTACATCTGTGTAAAGATGTTGAGGTCGCCATATTACTGACTGAAATCGACACTGAAGATACACACTAATCAATATTAACGAATATTTTTGACTTACTCACAAATGAAAATTTGTAATCGCCCAACTGCGATTAGCTGATGGTAAACGGAATAGGAATAATTTCCCGGAAAGCATGCAGCTGCCCTATCGGTCTTCTTTATTGGTGCTCTAATATGGATACTTGCCTACTGTGAGCAGTGCTGTGTTTCATTGAGCGATCCGAGCACGCCTTCCAGATGTTCTACTTTCTTAATGCCACAAACTCTGTCTCATGATCCTGAGGAACTGTCACCACTCATTCATTCATTCATTCATTCATTCATTCATTCATTTAGTCATTCATGCATTCACACTTCGTGTTATGTAGGTTCCAAGATGGGGAAGAGCGCTATGGGAAGTGGAGCTTGTTTAAATAGATATAACCACAATGATGCTGAACTGTTTCTCCAAGGAACATGGAAATTACAATGAAAGTTCGGCGGATTGTGTCATTAAGGCAATTGCATTACTCAACTCTAGTCTTAGAAAGATCACAAACAATTCTCTAACACCAACAGCAGAGAGAATATATAGCAGAATTTGACTTTGCACACTTTCACAGCTCTTATAGAGATCAAATTACTCTTACTCTAAGCAGTGTATGCGTTGCGTAAAGCATTTCTCAATGGGATAAAGCTTTTCCATCTAAGTAAAAGTTATTTCATCTTTTGAAATACTCACTTATTCAGACTTGTGCAGGTAAGAAAAAGTGGGGCACGAGAAGGAAGAGAGGAGTGTAACATTACTTATACTTTACTGGTTAAAGTTTATGCAGACACCTGTCAGGTGATATTAAAATAAAGGACTTTGTCCATCGAAGACCACTAGAGGGGATGCGTTACGCGAAGTATTTTACGACGGGATAAACAAATTTCGTCTAAGTAAAAATTATTTCATTTTTGCCTTTCTCCCTTAGCCTAAGTGATGCAGGTAATGAAAAGGGGCATACGAGATGAAAGAGAGGGGTGCACCATTATTTACAGTTCACTGATTAAAGTTAATGTAGAGACCTGTCCGGCCATCCTAAGACAGACAACTTTGCCCAACAAAGATTGACGGTCGACCTCTGGCACATGCAGGTTGCTCCTTTCCTACTCTTAGCCCTTCACCCCAGCTCTCTCTCTCTCTCTCTCTCTCTCTCTCTCTCTCTCTCTCTCTCTCTCTTACACATACACACACAATTAGTGATTGTTTTCTCATGATACACTTAATCAATTATAAGTATTTGTCTGGAGCACACCGGCAACAACGTTTACTTCTTTGAAAATTAGTTTTCAGCGAGTCCATGATAATATAACGTTTAAAAGGGCTTAACGGCTCTCGGTTTATAATTTACAAGGTACTTGATAGCATTTCTAATACTTTCAGAGGTTATAAAAACGATATGCTTTCATTCTTGAGTTTCTCCCGGCGTATTTGATAATCAAAATATCCACGGGTGTGCTGCCGGTCTATAGTGTCCAACGGGCACAATATTTCGACGATCATATATGTCGCCATCATCAGGTGAACTGACGGACTGAGCTCCTGTGAACTTGCCGGCACGGAGATCCGTACGCTATGGCTGCTCAGAGGGAACTGGGTTCGGTCGCGGCGGCGGCGGCCGATTTAAATACCCTCCGCCCGCGGCGCGCTCCCTCCGCCGTCCGCGCCCAGCGCCACGGTCGGGCGGTGGAACAGGTTGCGATGGCGTCTGAGATGACGTCGGTGTGATGGCTCTGTCCGCCGTGGTCGTCACAACTATACGTTTGCTCGATTTACTCTAGATTAACCCAATCGCTGGTTCCCAAGCCTTGCTAAGATTATAGCCACAGTCACGGTTTATGAGGTCGTCATTGGTGCGAATTTCGATGGCCCCTCTAACAACGCTGTCCCAGTATCTCGACGTCTGTACCAGAATCCTCGTGCGATCATACTCCATGGCGTGATTTTCCGACAAACAATGTTCAGCGACCGCCGACTTGCTCGGATACATCAGTCGAGTGTGCCTCTGGTGTTCACGGCATCGATCCTCGACGGTAGACGGCATAAACACTGATAGAGTTTACAGTTTATGACGCCCGTTTCGATAGATTCATTTAAATTTACTCGGAGACTAGTTACTGAGTATTTCTTTCCTTTTTTCCCTTAAAATACTCTTTATTACATAACATTACATTACATTAATAGTTGTTCCATGGATAATGAAAACGACATTTCACAATTATGTAGAAAGTGTCAGTTTAAAATGACTTATTTACACGATATAATTAATTATTTTTGTAAGTTACCACTTCATATCTATGAATAGAAGGCCCATAGAACAATTTTTAATTTGGCAGACCCATTTGCATAAGTAGCCGAAAGCAACAGTGCTTCTACACTAGTGTTTAGTTGTATTTCGCAGGATTGAACTTTCCTGCGTTTTATGCATCTTGTGATGTAGTATTTGACTAGTTTCTAATCGAGCGTTGCCATTATGTTGCAATGAAATCGGTAAGATACAGTTGTTTAAATTCCAACATCAAGGCTGTCAGTAAAGGTATCAGAGAAGCTCCGGTTGTTTAGTTTGTCAGATGACAAGTAGGTACTGAAACTCGGTCAGTTAAGTTGCCACGCCTTTTTAAATTTTCGAGCACTTCTACGCATCTACTACGTTACTAAGTCATAAGGATCAGTATCTTTTTATATGAATCTGTGACTGAGTCATTTAATTAAAATGGTATCACGTTCAAGGTACTTTTACCAAACGACAATCTCTCCAGAGACGCTACAACATACTATCGCAAGTACGACACAGCCGAAGAGAATGTTATGTTTACGTCCAGAATTTAAATGTTTTTGTAAAGACCACGATAGACTGGAGAGAAGGTATATATGTTGTTGAAGACAAGGAAGTTCGCGTGCGAAATACTAAGGAGGAACTCATAAAACTCCATAGGACGTTAAGAGTACTGGTAATAGTTTGGTAAATACGGTTATAAACTGCAATATTGAAGCAGTACACAAAAACATTCACTGAGATCAATTCTATTAATTTGTGGTACACACTACATGATCAAAAGTATCCGGGCACCTGGTCGAAAATGACTAACAAGTTCGTGGCGCCCTCCATCGGTAATGCTGGAATTCAATGTGGTGTTGGCCCACCCTTAGCCTTGATGATAGCTTGCACTCTCGCAGGCATACGTTCAGTCAGGTGCTGGTAGGTTTCTTGGGGAATGGCAGCCTATTCTTCACGAAGTGCTGCATGAAGACAGGTATCGATGTCGGTAGGTGAGGCCTGGCACGAAGTCGGCGTTCCAAAACATCCAAAATGTGTTCTAAAGGATTCAGGTCAGGACTCTGTGCAGGCCAGTCCATTACAGAGATGTTATTGTATAGTAACCACTCCGTCACAGGCCGTGCATCAAAACAGGTGCTCGATCGTGCTGAAAGATGCAATCGCCATCCCCGAATTGCTGTTCAACAGTGGGAAGCAAGAAGCTGCTTAAAAGATCAATGTAGGCTTATGCTGTGATAGTGCTACGCAAAACAACAAGGGGTGCAAGACGCCTCCATGAAAAACACGACCACACCATAACAACACCACCACCACCACCTCCGAATTTTACTGTTGGCGCTACACACGCTGGAAGTGGACGTTTACCGGGCATTCGCCATACCCACACCTTGCCATCGGATAGCTACATTGTGTACCGTGATTCGTCACTCCACACAACGGTTTTCCTTTCGTCCAATGTTTACCCTCCTTACACCAAGCGAGGCGTCGTTTGGCATTTACCGGCATGATGTGTAGCTTACGACCAGCGGCTCGACCATGAAATCAAAGTTTTCTCACCTCCTACCTAACTCTCATAGTACTTACAGTGGATCCTGATGCAGTTTGGAATTCCTGCGTGATGGTCTAGGTAGATGTCTGCCTATTGCACATTACGACCCTCTTCAACTGTTGTCGGTCTGTGTCAGTCAACAGACGAAGTCGGCCTGTACGCTTTTGTGCTGTACATGTCCCTTCACGTTTCCACTTCACTATCACATTGGAAACAGTGGACCTAGGGATGTTTAGGAGTGTGGAAATCTCGAGTACAGACGTATGACACAAGTGACATACAATCACCTGACCACGTTCGAAGTCCGTGAGTTCCGCGGAACGCCCCATTCTACTCTCTCACGATGTCTAATGACTACCGATGTCGCAGATACGGAGTACCTGGCAGTAGCTGACAGCACAATGCACCTAATATGAAAAACGTATGTTTTTGGGGGTGTCCGGGTACTTTTGATCACATAGTGTATGGATGTGATAACGTATAACTGAGGTTACTGCAGTCACCAAGCGATAAATGTGTTGCTTGAAGCAAGTTGTATTCTTCAGTGTATATCTAGCGAGGACAATGAATATATTTCCATAGAGACCTATCTTGATAGCAAAAAAATAAGTCTTCTATCTGGTATCAATAATATAGTTTAAGGTGAATTATTTCCGAATAGGCTCTTAAATCATTTTTAAACCTATGGGGAACTAACATAACCGTAAGAATGGTACAAAAGGTGATGTTTGAGTCGAGATCGTTTCTCAACGTTGTCCCACTCAGTGTCGCGCATCGTGTCGCCACAGACCCGTAGCGATAACCGAAAGGCTCATAAATCTAGATTTTAAATAAACTTACGTGCCCCTTGCTGTCTATATTATATTTACGACTCGCCTGATCACTGTTAACCTCACATCTCAGGCACACGGAAAGTTCCAACATCCTCGGCCCAAGTCGTATGTTGCTGATACGTTAGTTCAGTAGCCATCGATTAACTCAGGCGTTTTTAGCTGATGGCTCTTTTCATAAACTTTCAAGTAGAAAAATAATATAGCTTGATGTACACGTACGTAACCCTCCATATAGGTCGTTCTTCACATGCAATGAGAACAGTATTGCATATCTAAGACACAGACACGTGTAAGACATTTTAGAAACACATGATATCTACAATAACTACTGGAAAAGAAGAGATCTGCTGTAAATTAGATGAGTGTGAATCTACCTTACATTCACTGTCGCTGAACTTAGAAAACATGACGGGACACAATGCACAAATGTCACTGATAAAACTTGCCGTTTGGAAGGATAAAAGCAGAAACTGTCATAATGTACAGGTATAGATGTTATGTATGAAGGAGTGACAATATGCCAGTCAGAATTCGTAATCAAAAGAGTGTGAGGTTTTTGTTATGCTAGTTTTACGTGAAAATGAACTTAAAAGTACATTTAAACGCCAAGAGCACAAAAACTAGTTTTAGAGAAATGTGTAACTGCAGGCAACAGTCTGTCGTCGTTCCCATGAAAACACAATTTCTTTTAACTTTTTGGCTTCGTTTCCTGTTTCACCTTGGTTAAAGCCAGATTTATTTTACTTTTTACGTGCCTTTAACAATTTACGTAGGTTTGTCGTAACTTTATATTTTTGACGAAGAATCGTCCCTTCCATACGCTCTCAAAGATAATGTTCGGAAAAGAACGTGTGGAAGCACTACGAATTCCACACGTCTTTTACGAGGCAATCGTGAGAAAGCGTTTGTAGTTCGTAGCTCGTTTTCTCGTTCCAAGTGCTTTCTCTAGTGGACGTAAAACACCTCCGCCTCCAGCAGTAAACTTCAGCGCCACTGCAGCGAAATTATCGTTTGGTTTAATGACAGAACAACCAGCGTAAAGTCTACTGCTGTTCCTTCCTTCACAAAGATGTTCTTTACGTAGACAACGAGAGATAAACCTATAAGAATTCCCTGTCTCAATGAGGAGTCGTAGTTTCCGACGTCTTTGTGTGTCTGCTTACCACAACCGGGCCTTTTCTAAACGTATCTGGAAGATCTTAAGACCCAAATGCACGGAGAGGAGAAATACTAACGTTTTCTCGAGGCAGACATGACATGTATTCAAGCCACTATGGCTGTTCGGTCCATCGTCAGATACAGTTTCAGGTGTCACTATATACGTACCCAAGAGATTGTTACGATTGGTGAGTACTTTGCTGTACACCAGGAGATCGCCTGGGCATATCTGCATTGGGGGGATGACCACGATGGAGCTGCGGCGAGTCCGCTGAGAGTTGTCTGAACCCCTGCAAGCAAACAGAACATTCAAGGATTGAAACTAGTAGGTCTATGATTAGCTAAAGTTATAAATAAATGAAAAGGAATTATATGTAACTTATTCTACATCTTCCTTACAGAATGATGAACCTGAACTCTAAAAGCCAGATTAGTAAGTTTGACAGCAGAGATGTTGGTGAGGCTCTGTCACACATTTTTATTAACATTTTTCGTTCATGCTGCCGTTGGTATGACTAGGCAGTCTAGGGATACCATCGTCGGTAGACGGCGGCAAGGCAGATGAAGCGATGTTGGCGTTTCAGCACTCCGCGTGTATTGGTGTAGAAACTAGCGCCGTCACTACGACATAAATAGCAACTAGCAAGACTGGTAGAGGCACGCTGGGACGTCACAAAATGACAGCTTGGACTATGGACATCGCGACACCCTGGATCAACACTGCCATTCACCCGCCTCTGGACTAGCTGTCGCTCTGCGTGTCTCCACAAGAGTATCCAGCAGTCGTACAGATTACAGAAGCGTATGAACAAACTGAAATGAATTACTTAGTGGCAGTGCAGTACACACTCCAGAAAACAGCAACATATATAGAATTCTTATTCTGTTCTTCCATGCCGACTGGTGTGGCCGTGCGGTTCTAGGCGCTACAGTCTGGAACCGCGAGACCGCTACGGTCGCAGGTTCGAATACTGCATCGGGCATGGATGTGTGTGATGTCCTTAGGTTACTTAGGTTTAAGTAGTTCTAAGTTCTAGGGGACTGATGACCTCAGAAGTTGAGTCCCGTAGTGCTCAGAGCCATTTTTTTATTCTTCCGTATGGGGGGAGTAAATGTTTTTAAGACATCGTTTCATCCTGTTTCACCACCCACACTACATGGGAGCTAAAAAGAGTATAATGCATTGCCAAATTTATCTAAGAGACCATTCAGGCGACGAAGTGTAATCGAAATTAGATAGGAAAAATATTGGAACCCTATCAAATACAAGTGCTAAATGACAAAGGGAAAATAAATCTAACTGTCGAGAATATGTTAGCCATTTTCCAGAGACCCAACAGAAACGACTAGAATGCGCCAATGTATGGGAGAATATGGGCAACACCATGTTAGAATCCTGAACATCTGAGCCACAGAATGTTCGTCATTTGAGCCAGTTTTTCGAGATGCAAAGAAATAAGTCTTCTTAGAAGACATGGTGCCCCCCCCCCCCCCATGAACCATGGACCTTGCCGTTGGTGGGGAGGCTTGCGTGCCTCAGCGATACAGATAGCCGTACCGTAGGTGCAACCACAACGGAGGGGTATCTGTTGAGAGGCCAGACAAACGTGTGGTTCCTGAAGAGGGGCAGCAGCCTCTTCAGTAGTTTCAAGGGCAACAGTGTGGATGATTGACTGATCTGGCCTTGTAACACTAACCAAAATGGCCTTGCTGTGCTGGTACTGCGAACGGCTGAAAGCAAGGGGAAACTACGACCGTAATTTTTCCCGAGGGCATGCAGCTTTACTGTATGGTTAAATGATGATGGCGTCCTCTTGGGTAAAATATTCCGGAGGTAAAATAGTCCCCCATTCGGATGTCCGGGCGGGGACTACTCAAGAGGATGTCGTTATCAGGAGAAAGAAAACTGGCGTTCTACGGATCGGAGCGTGGAATGTCAGATCCCTTAATCGGGCAGGTAGGTTAGAAAATTTAAAAAGAGAAATAGATAGGTTAAAGTTAGATATAGTGGGAATTAGTGAAGTTCGGTGGCAGGAGGAACAAGACTTCTGGTCAGGTGACTACAGGGTTATCAACACAAAATCAAATAGGGGTAATCCAGGAGTAGGTTTAATAATGAATAGGAAAATAGGAATGCGAGTAAGCTACTACAAACAGCATAGTGAACTCATTATTGTGGCCAAGATAGATACGAAGCCCACGTTTACTACAGTTGTAAAAGTTTATATGCCAACTAGCTCTGCAGATGACGCAGAAATTGAAGAAATGTATGATGAAATAAAAGAAATTATTCAGATAGTGAAGGGTGACGAAAATTTAATAGTCATGGGTGACTGGAATTTGGTAGTAGGAAAAGGGAGAGAAGGAAACGTAGTAGGTGAATATGGATTGGGGCTATGAAATGAAAGAGGAAGCCGTCTGGTTGAATTTTGCACAGAGCACAACTTAATCATAGTTAACACTTAGTTCAAGAATCATAAAAGAAGGCTGCATACATGGAAGAAGCCTGGAGATACTGACAGGTTTCAGATAGATTAGAGATTTAGGAACCAGGTTTTAAATTGTAAGACATTTCCAGGGGCAGATGTGGATTGACCACACTCTATTGGTTATGAACTGTAGATTAAAACTGAAGAAACTGCAAAAAGGTGGGAATTTTAGGAGATGGGACCTGGATAAACTGACAGAACCAGAGGCTGTAGAGAGTTTCAGGGAGAGCATAAGGGAACAATTGACAGGAATGGGGGAAAGAAATACAGTAGAAGAAGAATTGGTAGCTTTGAGGGATAAAGTAGTGAAGGCAGCAGAGGATCAAGTAGGTAAAAAGACGAGGGCTAGTATAAATCCTTGGGTAACAGAAGATAAATTGAACTTAATTGATGAAAGGAGGAAATATAAGAATGCAGTAAATGAAGCAGGCAAAAAGGAATACAAACGTCTCAAAAATGAGATCGACAGGAAGTCCAGAATGGCTAAGCAGAGATGGCTAGAGGACAAATGTAAGGATGTAGAGGCTTATCTCACTAGGGGTAAGATAGATACTGCCTACAGGAATATCAAAGAGACCTTTGGAGATAAGAGAACCACTTGCATGAACATCAAGAGCTCAGATGGAAACCCAGTTCTAAGCAAAGAAGGGAAAGCAGAAAGGTGGAAGGAGTATATAGAAGGTCTATACAAGGGCGATGTACTTGAGGAAAATATTATGGAAATGGAAGAGGATGTAGATGAAGATGAAATGGGAGATACGATACTGCGTGGAGAGTTTGACCGAGCACTGAAAGACCTGAGTCGAAACAAGGCCCCCGGAGTAGACAACATTCCATTGGAACTACTGACGGCCTTGGGAAAGCCAGTTCTGACAAAACTCTACCATCTGGTGAGCAAGATGTATGAAACAGGTGAAATACCCTCAGACTTCAAGAAGAATATAATAATTCCAATCCCCAAGAAAGCAGGTGTGTGAAAATTACCGAACTATCAGCTTAATAAGTCACAGCTGCAAAATAATAACGCGAATTCTTTACAGAAAAATGGAAAAACTAGTAGAAGCCGACCTCGGGGAAGATCAGTTTGGATTCCGTAGAAATGTTGGAACACGTGAGGCAATACTGACCCTACGACTCATCTTAGAAGCTAGATTAAGGAAGGGCAAACCTACGTTTCTAACATTTGTAGACTTAGAGAAAGCTTTTGACAATGTTGACTGGAATACTCTCTTTCAAATTCTAAAGGTGGCAGGGGTAAAATACAGGGAGCGAAAGGCTATTTACAATTTGTGCAGAAACCAGATGGCAGTTATAAGAGTGGAGGGGCATGAAAGGGAAGCAGCGGTTGGGAAGGGAGTGAGACAGGGTTGTAGCCTATCCCCGATGTTATTCAATCTGTATATTGAGCAAGCAGTGAAGGAAACAAGAGAAAACTTCGGAGTAGGTATTAAAATCCATGGAGAAGAAATAAAAACTTTGAGGTTCGCCGATGACATTGTAATTGTATCAGCGACAGCAAAGGACTTGGTAGAGCAGTTGAACGGAATGGATCGTGTCTTGAAAGGAGGATATAAGATGAACATCAACAAAAGCAAAACGAGGATAATGGAATGTAGTCTAATTAAGTCCGGTGATGCTGAGGGTATTAGATTAGGAAATGAGACACTTAAAGTAGTAAAGGAGTTTTGCTATTTGGGGAGCAAAATAACTGATGATGGTCGAAGTAGAGAGGATATAAAATGTAGACTGGCAATGGCAAGGAAAGCGTTTCTGAAGAAGAGAAATTTGTTAACATCGAGTATAGATTTAAGTGTCAGGAAGTCGTTTCTGAAAGTATTTGTATGGAGTGTAGCCATGTACGAAAGTGAAACATGGACGATAAATAGTTTGGACAAGAAGAGAATAGAAGCTTCTGGAATGTGGTGCTACAGAAGAATGCTGAAGATTAGATGGGTAGATCACATAACTAATGAGGAAGTATTGAATAGGATTGGGGAGATGAGAAGTTTGTGGCACAACTTGACTAGAAGAAGGGATCGGTTGGTAGGACATGTTCTGAGGCATCAAGGGATCGCCAATTTAGTATTGGAGGGCAGCGTGGAGGGTAAAAATCGTAGAGGGAGACCAAGAGATGAATACACTAAGCAGATTCAGAAGGATGTAGGTTGCGGTAGGTACTGGGAGATGAAGAGGCTTGTACAGGACAGAGTAGCATGGAGAGCTGCATCAAACCAGTCTCAGGACTGAAGACCACAACAACAACAACAACAACAACAACAGAAGACATGGTATTGTAAATTAATCAAATTTTCGAAAAATACTTTGGAGAAACCATTTTAATCAGATGCACCTTGTCTGTTACTGATGGTGAGACTGTTTCGGCTACTTCTGATATATTTGTAGTGTCTGTAGTTCTTACCCATTGAACAAATTGTAGATTGCTAAATCAAGGACTTACTATTTACAGTTTTATGTGTCAGATGTTGACGCTGAAACAGGAAGATTAATACTTATAACGAGCTCTTTCGAAGAACTGAGAGATAATTATTTTTACACACACATTTCTTTTGGAACTCATCATTTCAACTGCCTTTGTGTTTACAATATCTCCCATCGTGTGACTCTCTCTGATGCAGTAGTTACGTTAATGGAATCCATTTAGCATGCACTGGCAAGACATGCAAAATTCGCTGCGGTAATGGTAAACTGATGTTCCGCATTGTACAATGATAGTTTCAGGGAACGGAAGGGTATACGACACTCTTCTGGTATCAAGACTTAGAAACTCAGAAACATACAGTGTGTAATGTAATCTGGTGGAAGTTGCAAAAGGAGATAGGAGCGTAAATGTATAATACTGGATCAAAATATTTTCTATAACTACGCAGCAAGGGGCGAACTTCGGTATAAACGGAAGCGATAGGTATCTATAAAATAGAGACAATTTATCTGAGTATCGGGAACGAGGCTGACAGAAAGCTGGAGGGCAGTGGTAGAGTCCAGTAGAGACGATATGCAAGAGGCCGATGAACACAAAAAGTTATTTTGGTGTTTTTTAGTAATGACATATAAAGCTTCAAAATGTACACGAAGATTTTGGGTGCTTAAGGGCTCCAGTTCTCTGGAATTGCAGGAAAATTAATCCTGAGGCTGAAAAGACAACTCGTTATTTATCTTGCAGTTTTGTACGATGTTAAGGCCAGTTACCCCATAATTTTGATTTATGATTTAAGGTGGCAGAGATTGCTTCCTCTGCAGAAGTCATACCTTTTGGAACGAAGATAGTCAGTCGATGCAGAAGTGGTTCACGTATTATACATTTCTTTCTATGTTAGATGTTATCAGTTCTAGTAAAATAGAATCTAAGGAAAGTTTCAAAACCCTGATTCATAGCAAGAGCACAGAAAGTAAGGCACCACTTGATTATTCCTTATTCCATGGTTTTTGTTTTTAGTTATTGTATGCCAAAGTCTGTTTTATAGAATTCCGACTATGACATGTATTTTGATCTATTCCGCCTATGACGTAAATGTATGAATCACACGTATTTTGATCTTACTTTACGTTATTTAAAGACAGACCTGGAAGAAATTTTAAAGATTTTAAGATTTTAGTGCAGACTTTTTCATTTTTCCTATTGCGGAATCTGAAGCTATGATTGATATCACATTACGTGATTGTGTCAAAAATAAATAAAAGGGGTGTGTAGTTATAGCTGCCAGCCAGTCAGCATTAGTAAGTATTTTCGCTAGTTTTTGGGGGCCAGGTGATCCTGCTGTCAAATCGCATAATCCGCTGTAAGCTAGGTGTTCCGTAGGGACGAGGATATTATGTTAACGACGAGACATATTTTTCCAGAAGTAAGCCGCAGTTACGACACTAGGAGAAGTGTAAGTTGCACTCCTGTTAATTTCTTCTATAAACATGTCGATAAGTAAGAAAAAGTGAGTAACTACTACAGAAACTTCGAGAAGCATTTACTGTTACGAGAAGACAAGTAAAAACATAAAGAAACAGAAATGACTGTGTGTTTGTGTATGTTTATACATTCAAATAATCATTTGCAAAAGACCTCTGCACAAAATAACCATTTCATTATTACAACGAATTTAGTGAACTATTGATATTAGGAATCAGTATTACTTCGGCGAAAGTTTGTCTCCTGACAATACACGCACAGTTCATATAGGGACTGTGCGTAAGATCCGAAAAGAGAAGCACGTGCGAGGAAGACTAACGGATTTCCGCAGTATGATTACATTATTTGGATTCTCTTTTTCAGTATATTGTCTTTTGGAACAGTAGTACACATGCAGCACTAGCCTGAACTGAGTCTCAGCATCAATGGATTTTTCTGTGTCATCTGCACGCGTAAGCCTTGTATTGGGTCGTATGTTGTGACGGAGTAGCCACGACACAAAGCTTAGTCAGACCAGTTTGTGATCAATTGGAATCTGTAATTTAGTGAGCGCTAGAGCTTTGGTCGAAAACAGTTCCATTGTGGTTTGTTTGTGGGAGAGATTGTGCGTTCAACGAAAGAGAGAGTACGACGATCTTGTTCCCGGTTCTCAGGGCTCCAATACCTCTAGTCATAGCTTTCCATAGCTTTCCATATCACCTGAAGTGTCAGGGGAGCTGCTCGCTAACAAATTATTCAGTAGTTATTGAAAACGTAAATTCGAATTTAGTTTTGACTCAGGCAGTTACGATTCGACATACAGGATCGTGCAGCAAAATTACGAAACTTAGTCCTTCCAACGGAAGAGATTAGTGTGACGAATACAGTGACTCTCAGGGCTATTCTCGCATCGCTAGTAATTACCAGATCCCTTTAAGTGTAGGTCTGCAGCGTCTTGCCAGAAGTCTCGGGAATTTCAACAGATATTGGAAAAAAAAAAAAAAAAGATTTCGGTGACATTGTTTATGCCTGTGTTCCAATAATAGTTTATTATGTGAAATTGTCTTGAAAGGAGGATATAATATGAACATCAACAGAAGCAAAACGAGGATAATGGAATGTAGTCGAATTAAATCGGGTGAGGCTGCGGGAATTAGATTAGGAAATGACAGGCTTAATTAAAGTAGTAAATGAGTTTTGCTATTTGGGGAGCAAAATAACTGATGATGGTCGATGTAGAGAGGATATAAAATGTAGACTGGCAATGGCAAGGAAAGCGTTTCTGAAGAAGAGAAATTTGTTAACATCGAGTATAGATTTAAGTGTCAGGAAGTCGTTTCTGAAACTATTTACATGGGGTGTAGCCATGTATGGAAGTGAAACATGGACGATAAACACTTTGGACAAGAAGAGAATAGAAGCTTTCGAAATTTAGTGCTACAGAAGAATGCTGAAGATTAGATGGGTAGATCACATAACTAATGAGGAGGTATTGAATAGAATTGGAGAGAAGAGAAATTTGTGGCACAACTTGACCAGAAGAAGGGATCGGTAGATGGGGCATATTCTGAGGCATCAAGGGATCACCAATTTAGTATTGGAGGGCAGCGTGGAGGGTAAAAATCGTAGAGAGAGACCCAGAGATGAATACACTAAACAGATTCAGAAGGATGTAGGTTGCAGTAGTTACTCAGAGACGAAGAAGCTTGCACAGGATAGAATAGCATGGAGAGCTCCATCAAACCAGTCTCAGGACTGAAGACCACAAGAACAACAACATGTGAAATTACTGTTCAGACTAATTATGTGTTGCTTGAAGAGAAGGGAGTATCAGCTGTGCCGTAGCAGGAGCACCGCGAAACAGGCACGAATCGTTATATTGTAGAAGATATCAGTTTAAATGTCCGTCTAAAACAGATTATTCCACGAACCGCTAATAATGCTCCTGGAGTGCCGTTGTCCAAATCCATTGATCGAGTTAGACGAAAAACTCAGCTTAACTCTCAGAGCGAAGATAGCTTACAAAACGCACGTTCGACCTGAACATTACTCGTCAGTTCAGGACACATACCAAATAGTATTTAGCGAGAACATTCAAAGAAGAGCAACGCGTTTAGTTACAGGTTCATTAAGTATGCACGAAAGCATAACAGAGACGGTCAGCCAACTTCAGCGGCAGACGCTGCATGAGAGGCATTCTGCATTTTGGGGTGGTTTACTGTTACTGTTCCTAGAGTGTACCTATCTAGAAGAATCAACCAATATATTGTTTCCGCTTGCGTATTTCCCGCGAAAAGAAAACCGTGAAGGTAAATTTAGAAAAATTCGTGCCCAGACGGATTCTTACCTCCACTCTGTCTTCCCGCGAACGTTTCTCGAGTGGAACAGGAAAAGGGGGAAGAAACTGTGCTACACGAAGTGCTCTCCGCCACCAAACGTAAGGTGGCTTGCGGGCTGTAGATATAGATGCAGATGTAGAAATGTAGATATCAATGAAATTAAATAGCTCTATAACTTCTATACGATCTACCGCTCCAGCCACTGTTCAACAAGCGTTACCTGCCATATGCAACTCAACTACCACTTCCGCCAAACAGAACCAACAACAGGTGCTACTAAACGACTGTGCACAACCAGGCTCCCACGGTAACTGCTCTCCATAATCTATCAACCACTGCCTGCGCCCCTGGCTTAAAGTTATTTTATTTATTCCCTCTCGTCTGACGTCAAAAATCGATGTCAGAACATGTCTCGCCGTTACAACGTAATTTATTAAAATTATTCACACTTTTTCAAGTTAAAAAACGGTGTCGCATATGCGCTAATTTAACAAGAAAATTAAACATAAATGGTTGATTCTACGATGATTGTTGCTCAAGATACATTCATTTAAATGCTGTTCCTAAAGTATATACGTTATGGTCAAAATAAATGTGTGTAAATGACGAGATATTCGCAAGTGTTTGGTGCTGTTCTGAAAGGAATTTTTCATCTCTCTTTCAACTTGTGTTATCATCTTATCGTAATTTACATATTTATTTTATAATAATTCATCATCAACTTGTCTACGTATATCTGAGTGAATAGCATCTTCTGATCTTGAATTATACTGCTATACCTCTAAGTATCTCCCCTTAATTCTAACAAGCTACTGCCTCGCGCTGTAGCACCTGTATCAGGTATCGCATGTAAATTCTGTGCAGCTAAATCGACGTCCTTGTGTCACAATCCGATTAATATTAATATAAATATAAATTTTATAACTGCCAGCACACTTCATGTAATGCTAAAAATCAAATAAAAACAGTCTATGACAACGCGATCGAGGCTGTTTTTAATTTTTATTTGGTTTTTACTGGATTTTTAGCATTTTATATCGATAGCTGTACTCCAGTTACACAATGCATTCTAAAATTTTGCACTTAAAAAAATCAAATATGTGTGAAATTTTATGGGACTTAACTGCTAAGGTCATCAGTCCCTAAGCTTACATACTACTTAACCTAAATTACCCCATGGACAAACACACACACCCATGCCCGAGGGAGGACTCGAACCTCCGCCAGGACCAGCCGCAAAGTCCATGACTGCAGCGCTCTAGACTGCTCGGCTAATCCCGCGCTTTGCACTTCATATAACATAACTTCCAAAGTAACTGTTTCAATCCAGTGGCGTTGCCGACAGTAATTCTGTCCTTTTAGTCTCTTCATGTTGATATGTCTACCTGTTATTTGTTTTATCTGCCATCTATAGTTATTTAGTACCTAAGAATGAATATTTTCTATCATCTCCCACACTCTACCGACCCCAGAACGGCAGCGATTTTTTGCATCCAGATTACTGGTCTTAAAATGTATTTTCCCTGCTGTTTCTGTCGTTTCCTGCCCTCTGCCCGCTGTCGCACACCACCTGACTGGACCCTCGCGCCAGTTTCTGGCTTTCTAGAGCTGACCGGAACCGCGCGTATCCAGCATACAACATCAGTTATGTCACACAAAGCATTTATACGTATATATATATATATATATATATATATATATATATATATATATATATATATATATATATATATATATATGTTTTAAAAATTCCCTTTCAATTATGGTTTCTACGTCCAGTATTTATTTATCCTCATTCCGACAGAACGCGTCCAAATTACGTTCCAATTATGGCAGATGGCTTGCCCTTCGTTTCAAGATTTACCATCCAGGCATCAGATATACACTTTCTCATTCCTAGCAGTCGTCAAAAAAATCTGATTTTTTTTTGTCTGCAGTTAATACCATTCGTGAACTGTACGCAGAAAAAATATCTGTGCGACAGAATTTTTGTGTTGCAGAGTAATTCCAGAACTGTGTTCTCTGAATAATATCTACGAGTCAACAACGTAAACTTAGTCTGCCTATTAAGATTTCAGTCCAACCATTTATAGACAGACAAAACTTGCAGACGAATGCACACTATCCATCCAGTTTTCTCAGTCACTCGCAAAGTCTACTACAACTTAGAACAGAAACTTCCTGGTAAAAATGGTTCAAATGGCTCTGAGCACTATGGGACTCAACTGCTGTGGTCATCAGTCCCCTAGAACTTAGAACTACTTAAACCTAACTAACCTAAGGACATCACACACATCCATGCCCGAGGCAGGATACGAACCTGCGACCGTAGCAGTCGCACGGTTCCGGACTGCGCGCCTAGAACCGCAAGACCACCGCGGCGGGCAAACTTCCTGGTAGATTAAAACTCTGTTCCGGGCCGAGACTCGAACTCGGGACCTTTGCCTTTCGCGGGCAAGTGCTCTACCAACTGAGATACCCAAGGAAGCCATACTGCTACAAGCCGGCCGAAGTGGCCGTGCGGTTAAAGGCGCTGCAGTCTGGAACCGCAAGACCGCTACGGTCGCAGGGTCGAATCCTGCCTCGGGCATGGATGTTGGTGATGTCCTTAGGTTAGTTAGGTTTAACTAGCTCTAAGTTCTAGGGGACTAATGACCTCAGCAGTTGAGTCCCATAGTGCTCAGAGCCATTTGAACCATTTTTACTGCTACACCTTTAGTATACGAGGAGCGTACAAAGAAATTTACAGGCATAAGATGCAATTCATCCACATCGAATCATTGCCTATAAATATATTCCTGTACGTGTCCTATCTCCTTTATGTTATTCCCACGGTAGCTTCGCTAGATATACATCGCCACAATGGCATCAGAATGCATACCGTTTTTCGAGAGAGCCACTGACGGCAATAAATAAATAAATAAAAAATTAAAATCCACGCTAAAACGGAGTCGCGTGATGTAAACGAAGGTTGGTAGGTGTGGCTGTATGTCTGAAAGATGATGTCTGCACAGATTTGGGGCCAGTCATATAAGAGTGAAGCTAGTAGCGTCACAAAGAGGTTGCAGATCAGGTTTGTTTTAAATACACTCTGTAACGGTCATGAGCGTTAGTTACTTTTGAGATTGGACGAGGTGAGTTAATGTTAGTCGAGAATGCTTCTACGGCCTACAAAGACACCATTATGAACACCACACTGAGCTTGAAAGAGGTCACGTAAATGGGCTACGAGCAGCTGGATGTTACTTCCGCAATAGGACAGAAAGACTAGGCGGGAATGTAGCCACTGTGCCACGCGGGATTAGCCGAGCGGTCTTAGGCACTGCAGTCATGGACTGTGCGGCTGGTCCCGGCGGAGGTTCGAGTCCTCCCTCGGGCATGGGTGTGTGTGTTTGTCCTTAGGATAATTTAGGTTAAGTAGTGTGTAAGCTTAGGGACTGACGACCTTAGCAGTTAAGTCCCATAAGATTTCACACACTTTTTTTTTAACAAATCCCGTCCGTGTGTCACCTAACTAACGTTACGCTCGAGTAACTCGTCTTTAGACACTTAACGTTATCTGTAAATCATGCAGCGAAAGACAACATTCTTCCGTGAGTTTTATGCACGTATAAATCGACGGACAGGGATTTTAATATGGCTCTGAGTACCTTGGGACTTAACATCTGAGGTCATCAGTCCCCTAGAACTTAGCACTACTTAAACCTAACTAACCTAAGGACATCACACACATCCATGCCCGAAGCAGGATTCGAACCTGCGACCGTAGCAGTCACGCGGTTCCGGACTGAAGCGCCTAGAAACGCATGGCCACCGCGGCCGGCGGATTTTAATAGATAGACTAAATTTTCATTGTTGATTTGTAGATGAAGTCGTATAACTTAAAGTGGCGGTATTGCTCTGTAGCTCAAAAATTTTAATCGACAGACAGAAATTCATTCCACCCGCCAAAAAAGAGCAAATGAATGTACCGGTAACGATAGCAGGTTCTACCGTATATTTGTTATATTTACTGCCCGTTAAATGCTGATTATGTAATAAATGACGCTGGGGAACAAGCCTGGTGCAGTTTGTAGCATCAATCTATATACACAAAGATTTCCAAGGTTTTTCTCTACTACTTGTGGAAGAAAATGTTGAACATTGCTAACGCAGAGCTGACTTGTAATTTATCCATTTTCTTGCAATTGCTCGGTTATGGGCTATAGTGACATCACTTCTACAATTATTATCAAACCTCTTCTAAGTTGTAGTAGAGACTTCGTGAGTGACTGAGAAGACTGGTTGGATGGTATACATTCTTCTGTGAGTTCTATCTGTCTATAAATGGATGGACTGAAATCTTAATAGGCATACTAAATTTTCGTTTTTCCCTTGTAGATTAAATCCAGTGAATAAGGTTATGGAATTATTCTGCAGCACAGACATTTTGACCGACAGACAGAAATTTTCTGTGTGTGTAACTTACAAATGGCGTTTCCACTAGACGAGAAACAAATATGCTTGACGTCTGCTAGGAGTGACAAAGTGTGTGTCTGTTCTCTGCGATAGTGAAACTTGAAACGAAGGGAGAGGCATACGCCGTAATTGTTACGTAACTGGAACACATTCTGTCAGAAAGAGCGAAAATAAATACTGTTACTGTCAAACCGTTATTAAAGTGAATTTTGTAAAACGTATAGTCATATCCCTTTGAAACATAAATGCTTCGTGTCACACAGAACTGATGTTGTACTCGGCATATACGTTGTTAAGATGTACGCCGTGCGCTATGGCCATGACATTATTACTCGTTTACAAAGTGTAGTACAGACGACGTAACAAGCTTATTGCTCATGTCTTCCTACGGTGAAAATTGTGTCAGGGTGATGGGGCACTAAAAACGTTTATTTTCATTAACTTAGAGACAAATTACACTAAAAAATTTTTTGTGTGTGTTTGCGAATTTAAGACAGGCTGTAGCCATGCTGTAGCGCTTCGTGGAAGCAGAAGCGCAACATACGCAAGCTCTGGACCTATAGTTGCGCGGCAAAAGTGTCCAGAATTTTTTTATGACACTACAAGAGACTAGCAAGGCAATATCTCACAGAGGCTTGACCGCAGAGTAGGACAGAGGCACGCGCCGTCTCGAGGTCAAGGGGACATCTGCTTGATGTCGGTGGCGAGGCAGCCAATTCCACAGTGAGTGGAGCACCCTTAACTCTTGAATAACCACGTAAAACAAGTAGTCGAAAAAGCAGATACCAGACAGATTCATAGGAAGAATCTTAAGAAAACGTAACTCATCCACGAAAGAAGTGGCTTGTAAAGTGCTTGTTCGACCGATTGTTGAGTACTGTTCATCAATCTGGGTCCCTTACCTGGCAGGACTGACAGAAGAGATAGAGAGGATCAAAGGAAGAGCTGCTCGTTTCGTCACGGGAGCGACTGGTCGGCGCGAGGGCGTTACCGATATGCTGAATAAACTGCAGTGGCAGACTCCGCAAGAGAGGCGTTGGCATCATGGAGAGGTTTACTACAGAAATTTCGAGGGAGTTTTTCTGTGAAGAGTCAGACACAGTGTTATCTCCTCCAACATACATCTCGCGAAATGACCACGACGAATAAATTCGAGAAATTAGAGTTAATACAGAGGCTTACCGACGATCATTCTTCTCACACGCCATACGCGATTGCAACAGGGAAGGGGGCGACCAGTTAATGCTACTAGAACTACCCTCCGCCACACATCGTCAAGGGGCCCTCGAAGTTTTGATGTAGATGTGTATGTAGCACCACATCTCAAACGCTTCGATTCACTTCTGTTTAGGCTTTCCCACAGTCCATGATTCTCTAACATGCAATGCCATGCTCCAAACGTACATTCTCAGAAATTTCTTCCTCACTTTAAGCCCTATGTTTAATACTACCAGATTTATTTTGGCCGGGAATGCCCTCTTTACCTGTGCTAGTCTATTTTTTTTATGTCCTCATTGGTTCGCCCGTCATAGGCTGGTTTGGTTTCAAGGAAGCAGAATTCCATAACTTCGTCTACATTGTGATCACCAATTTTGATGTTAAATTTCTCGCTGTTCTCATTTCTGCTGCTTCTCATTGCCTTCGACTTTCCTCGTTTCACCCTCAGTCCATATTCTTTAATCATTAGATTCTTCATTCCATACAACAGATCTTGTAATTCTTCTACACTTTCGCTAAGGACAGCAATGTCATCAGTGAATCTTATCACTGATATCCTTTCACCCTGATATTTAATCCCACTGTTGAATATTTATTTTATTTACGTCATTGATTCTTAGATGCATGGACTGAAAATAGGGGTGAAAGACTGCGATCCTGCCTTTTCCTCTTTTTAATCCGTGAAATTCGTTCCTGGTCTTCTGATCTTACTGCTCCCTCTTGATTCTTGTATATATCACACACTGAAGCGCCAAAGAAACTGGTATAAGTAGCGTATTCAAAAACAGAGATATGTAAACAGGCAGAAGAAGGCGCTCCAGTCAGCAACGCCTATATAAGACAAGTTCTGGCGCAGTTGTTAGATCTCTTACTGCTGCTACAATGGCAGGTTGTCAAGATTTAAGTAAGTTTGAACGTGGGATTATAGTCGGCGCACGAGTAATGGGACATAGCGTCTCCGAGGTAGCGATGAAGTGCGGATTTTTCCGTACGACCAATTCACGTGTGTACCGTGAATATCAGGAAATCCTTAAAACATTAAATCTCCGACATCGCTGCAGCCGGGAAGAGATCCTCCATAAACAGGTCCCACGACTACTAAAGAGAATCGTTCAACGTGTCAGAAGTGCAACACTTTCCCATATTGCTGCAGATTTCAAAGCTGGGCCATCAACAAGTGTCAGCGTGTGAGCCATTCAACAAAACATAATCGATATGGACTTTCGGAGCCGCGACCCACTCGTGTACCCTTGGAGACCTCACGACTCAAGGCTTGACGCCTCGTCTGGGCCCGTCAACGCAGATATTGGACTATTGATGACTGGAAACGGGTTGCCTGGTCGGACGAGTCTCGTTTCAAATTGTATCGAGCCTCTGGAGGTGTACGGTTATGAAGACAACCTTATGAATCTGTGGACCCTGCTTGACAGCAGAGGCCTGTTCAAGCTGGTGGAGGCTCTGTAATGGTGTGAGGCGTGTGCAGCTGGAATGATATTGGATCCCTGATACGTCTAGATACGATTCTGACAGGTGACACGTAAGCATCCCGTCTGATCACCTTCATTCATTTATGTCCACTGTGCATTCCGACGGACTTGGGCAATTCCAGCAGGACAATTCCACAGTCCATAGGTCCAGAGTTTCTAGTGTTGCTCCAGGAACACTTTTCTGAGTTTCAAAAACGGTTCAAATGGCTCTGAGCACTATGGGACTTGACATCAGTCCTCTAGAACTTAGAACTACTTAAACGTAACTAACCTAAGGACATCAAACTCATCCATGCCCCAGGTAGGATTCGAACCTGCGACCGTAGCGGTCGCGCGGTTCCAGACTGAAGCGCCTAGAACTGCTCGGCCACACCGGCCGTCCTTCTGAGTTTAAACACTTCCGCTGACCAACAAACTCCCCAGACATGAACATTATTGAGCATATCTCGATGCCTTGCAACGAGCTGTTCACAAGAGATCTCCACCTTCTAGTACTCTTACGAATTTATGGACCGCTCTGCAGGATTAATGGTGCCAGTTCCTTCCAGCACTTCTTCAGACATTAGTCGAGTCTATGCCATGTCGTGTTGCGGCACGTCTGCGTGCTCGTGGGGGCCCTATACAATGTTAGGCCACTATACCAGTTTCTTTGGCTCTTCAGTGTATATTACGCTTCTTTTCCTATAGCTTACTCCTATTTTTCTCAGAATTTCGAACATCTTGCACCATTTTGCATTGTGGAATGGTTTTGGTACGTTGATAAATGCTACGAATGTGTCCTGATTTTTCTTCAGTCTTGCTTCCCTTGTTTGACGCAACGTCAGGAGTGCCTGTCTAATGCGTTAAAATACTACCACAGGATCTCACTGGAATCCACCTGTCATAGTTAGTAGTACCATGTACGTCAAGATAATTAACGACACAGCGTGCGACAGGGTGCTACAGGAGGCCAAATATGGACTACGTTTCTCTCATTCCGATGGCAACGTAGCGTCCGTCACCGTCGACCACTTCAACCTCAGCGTACGAACGATTTGGAATTCAACTGCATTTCTAACTACTCTCGGAAGCCGTTACTGCGACACTCCACCTTACGACAACGTCCTGGAACATGTCACCGAACGATAGGTACAGTTATGAACCTATCTCGTCTTAAATAGCGTCAGGAGGGTTCATATCGATCTGCAGAGGCACGTGTCCTCCTACCTTCCTGTTGGAGCTGCCATGCTGTCATAATGTACGACGGTCAGCCCCGAACCTGTTCCAGTTGCGGACCGGAGAACCATTTGTTGTCTGACTGTGTCTGCGTTCAACCACGTGACGATCAGCTTTCATTGTAAGTAGCGTCCATGCCAGTAACGTATACGGCGGTCCCCGTCACGCCTACGGCTTCGCCCAGACCGTCGCCTGGACTCTCGGATCGACACTTCCCGCCATTCCATCACCCTTCAGATGGTGTTGTCGCTCTACCTGACGACATGGCCTCCACCCAGACTCCCACGACCGACGCCACATAGGGTACCTCGCCTCAACACTCGCTTGACTCCTTCATTGTACCGACAGTGTTCTTCAAACCAGGTCGTCTCTCCTCCTTGCCGTCCTCTGACACTGAGTGACACGTGCGCAAACAACAATCATCTTGTCGGCGCAAACGTCGTTGCCGCTCGCTCATGAGTACTCATGACACTCCTACCCAATACAATGGAGACACCGCCCAACCAGCCGACTGTCCCAAGCAGTTGTCGGCGGACGGCACCAGCGATGACCAACACTATTAACTTGATTGGAAACCAGTGGAGGCTGCCACGAGCATAGTACTGATCGGTGCACAGGTTGAGATACCAGTCTCCCTACCGACGCCTAATGATCTCTCTCACCAAGACAACGTTCACATGAACACTGCATAGACTCTTGGCACAGGACTATCTACTACCCCGTGACCAGGTTGCTCGTTAATATCGGAATCGAGGGAAGGCGGCCAGCGGAACGGGCTCTTCTTGGAATCCACGCCACACACTGCCCACCATGGCTAGCACAGATGGACCTGTTCGCAACGTTGAACATCAACATGATCAGCACCATACCAAAACTGCAGCTCCTCCGTGACATGCTGCGGGTCTCTGACGTCGGCGTTACCACAGACATGGCACCCTTCTGTCCAGCTAGGGCATGGCTATGACCATCTTTGACATGCACATCGTCAATATCTAGGCCCTGTGTGGCTCCACAAATTGTCGGCAGTGGTCTACATAGTTCGCATACGACGTGGCTGCTCTGTTTTCCGGACCCTATGGTCGTTTTGTTGTGGGTGGTGATTTCAACTGCGTCCTCCATCCGAGATATCAGACACCTGGTTATTCACCATGCCTGACGCCGCATACCTTGGTTGAAGACTTTCAACTCGCTGACGTTTGCTAAAAGATTCATGGCGACTCACCTGTTTATACCCATTTTACAGCATATTCTACGAGCAGGCTCGACGGGTTTTATCCCTCTGTCCACCTTGAAAATGCAGAAAAGTGGCCCTTTGATTTCTCGGACGATTGCGCCATCATCTGCACGCTCACTCTACCACTTTAGTCGGCCTGGCGCAGCAAAGGATTCTGGAAGCTTAACACCTCTCTACTTGGAGACTTGCAATGCGATAACGTATTGCCACTACTTGAGCGTCCTGCAAAAAGCGTCTCTGACGGTAAATGTCCACGTTGCACTGGTGGCTGAAGTGTGCGAAACCTGCAATCGCAAAGATCTTCAAGCAATGTGGCAAGGAAGCAGCGGTGTGGCATCGGGACACAACCAACTTTCACTATACCGTCCTTCATGAGCTCTGATGTCCATAGGGAACTCCAGTGCACTGAAGTCCGTCTCATCACCTTCCAACTGGATCAGTTATACGGAATTTTGGTACATGTTCGACAACAGGACTTTCTACCCAAGGAATCGCCGTCCACAGTACACAGTGCATCTGACTATCGTCGTCGATGTTGGTTCTTCATTTCTGACCTTGCCACCATCGATGGTACTCGCCACACACTGCAGGCGGCAGTGGTGTCTGCCTTCGCCTACCACTGTCGCAACTTTTATAGCGGCGATCCAATGGCGGTGCCAATTCCTGACGATATCAGTCCCGCTTCTAAAAGGACCCTCACCATGAGGTGGCGGACGCAACTGACAAAGGAGCGAAGAACAAGTCGTCGAACCAGACGGTCTTTTACTGGAATGCTACCGGACGTTCACCACCTTAATGCTCCCTCGCTGGACGGAGATGCTTCAGGAACTCTTTACTCCATCCTTCCAGATACCACCCGAATTTCTCACTGGCGTTCTTCTACCAGTGCCAAAGCCGTCAGGTGGGACCAGTGTCTCCGCGTACCACCTACTTACATTAATAAAGTGGTTCATAAAATCTGTGCACGCCTCTTAGTGTCGCACATATGCATGTTTCTACCTATGGTTCTTTCCCCAGAACGAACTGCACGTGGTTGTGGTGCTACCGTCCCGTCAAGGATGCCCCATGTCCACACTACTGTACCGAGGCACTTCAAGACTGGTCTTATGACTTACCTACAGGGTCTCACCTTTCGCATTCATACCTATCGCTGCAGGGTCTATGCAGAGATGATATCCTGCTTCGCACTCGCTCCACAATGGAACTCAAGTACGCAATTAATTAGATCCAGCAGTGAGGACATATTTTGGGTAGCATCCTCAACGTTCACAAGTCTTAGTAGAACTCCTCGTTGAACTCTTCCGACTAATGAAAGAGGCTTCACAAGCTGCAGTCCATGAGTCCAAATGATCGCACCGTTTCCTACGACTGACACTAATATAGACCGGTGGTATGTTCTGATTGGTTTCAAGGGAAGTCGAAATTACCTGTTTACATTGATTGCAATTTTGTTCATCACGTATGTACCTTCTCTGTCTGGCTCTTCTGTATGAATGAAAAATTACGACGGTCATTCAGGAATAGCCCCAGATATCCCGTTACTGCGTTCCTTCTAATCGATATAGAATTTAAATTTATTTTAGGATTCCTTGCTAGGTTTCCTTTCAGTAGGAGGTATGTAATTTTGTGAGGTGCTAGTAACATTAGTAGTGTCCCGCTTGACACAGTTACATCCTTTAAATTTCTGGGTGTAACGTTGCAAAGCTATATGGAATGGAAAGAGCATGTGAGAGCTGTGGTAGGAAATGCGAATGGTCGACTTCGGTTTACTGGGAGGGTTTTACGAAAGTGTGGTTTCACTAAAGGAGGCGGCATATAGGACGCTGGTACGACCTATTCTTGAGTACTGTTCGATTGTTTGGTATTCATACCATGTCGTATTAAAAGAAAACATCCAAACAATTCAGAGACGGGCTACTAGAGCTGTTAGGTTCAAACAACACATAAGTTACGGAGATGTTTCGGGAACTAAAATGGGTATCACTAGAGGGAAGGTGACGTTCTTTACAAGGAACACTCTTGAGAAAATTTAGAGAACCGGCATCTGAGGCTGACTGCCGGACGACTCTACTGCAGCCAACACACACTGCGCGTAAGGACCACTAATATAAGATATGAAACATTAGGGCTCATACGGAAGCGTATAGACGTCTGTTTTTCGCTCGCTCTGTGAGTGGAACAGGAAAGGCTATGACTAGCAGTGGTATATGGTACTCTCCGCCAAGCGCCGTACGGTGGCTTGCGGAGTATCTATGTAGATTTAGATGCAGAAGAACGAGTCAACCTTGCGCATCCTGGACGATACTGCAGTCGCAGTATCCAGAAAGACCAAGCAAGACTTCACGTAGCTTTGAGCTACACGTTAGCATGGCGCCATCCAGTCTAGGCAACATACTCTGCAGACGGCGAAAGACAGCTGAAGTTGGCGACCACTGAATGAAATGGTTTTTCGAGAATTTACATTACGTTGGTGAAAGTGATCAGCGAAATGTGGATTCTAAGACGTTGCAGTTAGTCGTGGATTCTCTTGTAGTTAAACGCTGCTGATGTGCTGCCCTATGCGCAAGAAATCTAGCAGACAATGGCTGCTGAATGGGGTAGTATGAGACAGATGCAGTAGCGGCAACAACCATCTACAGTACAGATGTGCCCTAGTAAACTAATGGTAACAGTAGGTTTAGTAGTTGGGTTGCTGGTTAAGGGGTTTTACTGTAAGTTGGTAGAGGTAGAAGGTAGTTGTAGTATTAGCATTTTTATAGTATAGTAAGTACCAGGAATAAATAATTAATATATACATTTAATAGTATCCACAAAAATGAGAACCGTATGACTTATTGTAGCTTCTCAGATAACAGGTTGTAATTTTGAAGAATAAGTAACTAAATACAAACAAATTAGTACCTTCTCTGGTTTACGCTGTTGAGGAAGAGTGGGCTGTCATTTCTCCACAGACATTCAGACATATAACAGAAAGTGTCCCTAGTAGAGTTCAAACTGTCATATATTAATGTCCACTATTAAGTGTCTGGATAATTTTGTTAGGTAGCGTATATTAATCATTCGTAATACTATTTTGCTTGTGTTGTTTTAGTCATCAGACTGAAGATTGCTTTGATGCAGACCTCCACACTTACCCTACATCCATTATCAGCTTTTCACTACATTGGAGCCTGCACCTCAGTCCACAAATTCCCCTCTCCTCCTCCCCCCCCCCTCCCACCAATTACATCATTTTCTAAATTAACTATTCCTTGATGCCTCAGGATGCATTTTATGAAACGTTCCCTTCGTTTTGTCTATTTGTATCAGAAACATCCTTTTTCCCCAATTCGATTCACTGCTTTCCGATTAGTTGCTAAGGGAGGTGGCGCAGTGGTTAAGACAATACGTTGGCATTTGGGAGGGCGACGATTCAAATCCCCGGCCGGCCATTCAGATTTAGGTTACCCATGAATTCCTCAAGTCACTCCAGGCAAATGTCTTGATGATACCTTTGGATAGGGCACCATCGTTTTGTTTCCTATCCCTTTGTAATTGGAACTTGTACTCGCCTCTAATGATGTTGCGGTCGGCGGGATGTTAAACTCTAATTGACTTTCATTTACTCGTTTCTAGATCTGCTCATTTAATCCTCAGCCTTTTTCTGTGTGACACCATTTCTCAAACTTTTGGCATAATAGTTACAGATACACTCTTTGCTCGCTTCAGTTTTGAGCACAATGGTACTCGATTGAGACTGAGATTAACGTCCAGACGAACGCCATCTCCCAGAGTGTGGTATACAATGTCATACTGAAAGAACTCCTGACGCGATACTGTGGCAAGCTGTTTGTTATGATAGGCAATCCTCTCTGAAATGGGTATTTTAATCGCAAACGGTGCACTATAGAAGTACTACACTAGCTTCTATCCATTGCTGGAGCTGTAATATAAGCACACAAAAGGGTAACCATTTAGCGACTCGTATTGTAGGGCACCATGGCTTCATCAAGCATTGGTTCTGGATGTGTGATAGTGTTTTGTTTATCTGTCTAATGTAATGTGTGGGAAATCTTATGGGACTTAACTGCTAAGGTCATCAGTACCTAATCTTACACACTACTTAACCTAAATTATCCTACGGACAAACACACACGTCCATGCCCGAGGGAGGAGTCGAACCTCCTCCGGGACTAGCCGCACAGTCCATGACTACAGCGCCTTACTGCAGTCATGGACTGTGCGGCTGGTCCCGGCGGAGGTTCGAGTCCTCCCTCGGGCATGGGCGTGTGTGTTTGTCCTTAGGATAATTTAGGTTAAGTAGTGTGTAAGATTAGGTACTGATGACCTTAGCAGTTAAGTCCCATAAGATTTCACACACATTTGAACATTTTTTGCAGCGTCTTAGACGGCTCGGCTAATACCGCGCGACTTTGTCTATGCGAAGTTTGTTTGTACCACTTTAACTCACACTTAATATCATTCGTTTCCAACAGCTCTCCCGTCGTAGTGTCATTTTCAAACGAAGTAGCGCAGATCAGTGAGTCACTTTCATATACGTATTCTTTCACGCTACCGCTGCAGCCTCTATACTTTGATGTCACAAAAGACGATTCCGCGTTTTACGGACGGATCCTCCACGAAAGCTAACACAACAGCTGTAACATCTCTCTCATTTTAAGAACCGTTTGTGCTAGTTTTAAAGAACTGAAGTATGTTCAAATATTTGAATTTTAATGAGAAACGCTGTTTTGTATGCCTCCTAAACTAACAGTGGTATGCCAAGCTGTCTCCGTCTGGCAGCCTCACGCCACACGCTCTGCTGATACCTCTCGATCCATCGGCTCTTGCCATTGACAGCTAATAATCGCGCATACGAGGCAGACGTCAAGCTGACAGCTCCAGTGTGTGTTTACGCCCGTGAAGTCAAGCAGCCGGCCGAAGTGGCCGTGCGGTTAAAGGCGCTGCAGTCTGGAACCGCAAGACCGCTACGGTCGCAGGTTCGAATCCTGCCTCGGGCATGGATGTTTGTGATGTCCTTAGGTTAGTTAGGTTTAACTAGTTCTAAGTTCTAGGGGACTAATGACCTCAGCAGTTGAGTCCCATAGTGCTCAGAGCCATTTGAACCATTTGAAGTCAAGCAGTTTCCTTGCCAGCTGTTGTTACGATTACACTGATCTCATCTCGCCGGGACGTTACAACGTAACATAACGGAAATACTTCAATTCGGTACTTGTTGAGATCATAAACACGCTTTATTTTTAAAAACGCATTACGTATCTATTTTATTAGTGGAATCACTGACGAGGGGCGGTAAAATTGATAAATTCGTCGTCAGCTGTAAGCCCTACTAAGACACAGTATTGCGGTTACTTATTTCATCAGTGTCTCTATTATATCAGGCAAAGGTTATTAAAATATGAAAATAACGTCGTGTAAATTAATAAGGATGAGGAAAACACATTGACACATAATGATCCGTTCGAAGACAGGATATGGATATGCTCATGTCTTATACTTTCGCTGTAGAGGCTACAGTTCTGTGCAACTGTAGTGTGATTTTACTCTAAACAGCATATTAAATACTGAAAAGGAGAGTAAACAGAGTATACTATTATTATCCGCAAATTAAATCTAAAATATAATAACAAATGGTTCAAATGACTCTGAGCACTATGAGACTTAACATCTGAGGTCATCAGTCCCCTAGAACTTAGAACTACTTCAGCCTAACTAACCTAAGGACATCACACCCACCCATGTCCGAGGCAGGATTCGAAACTGCGACCGTAGTAGTCGCGCGGTTCCGGACTGAAGTATAATGACATGTAAGAAGAACTTGTTTCAACAAAACTATTCACAGGCGTTAAAAAAAGTGGGCATTAACTGTAAGACTGTTCTGAACTTGGCACAAGCAGTGGAGTATGTATGACCCTGCAAACAGTTCTGTCAGAATCCTTCTTCCAGCTCAGGTTGACAACGGTGGTATTCAGATGTTACTGCTAGTCAAAATGTTGCAGGTTTCTGGATTTTCGTGAACATAACACTCCAGAGGTACTGGAATCAAGCAGCACCCATCTAGCTTTCACAGATGAGGTACCTTCGAAAGACAAACTACTGTCCACGACATCCAACTAAGAAAGCCAGCACTTACGGTGCTTCCCACATCAAAAAATTCCCTACTAAAGGAGTTAAACAAGAAAGCAATATCAATAAAAGTTTTCACCATATGTGACGACATTATCGCTATATAAAAGTCTCCGACAGTTTGGCCACTGTTGCAAATGGTGTTCCCGTGGGTGTTTTTGATAAGCAAAAAACTCTGAAGAAGACTGTTTGCTACAGTGGCCGAAACGTCGGAAAATTTTATATATTAATTGTGTGGTCACACAACCTGATAAATGTTATTGACAGTGACAACGACCACGGAAATCTACCCTTACAAGAAATCAATAGTCGACCCTGCCTTCCAGTTGAGACCTTTACGATGTCTCTGGTGCCTTTTATCACGTATGTTGTGTCTCAGCTGTACTATTCAGACACTGCCTCGAAAGTTGAGTCAGTCGAAATCTGAATTTCCGGAGAATTCATAAAGACGCAAGAGAATGGGCACCATCTAACATCAGCGTCGTGAGAGCCCGGCCGTGGATCGTCAGCCTGGTCTACCGACCGCCACTCGGGAGCTGCATATTCTAGGAATTTACTATCTTTCTCCTATTCTATTCAAGACACCACTTCATTCGATTCAAAACCTGTATAAAGAAGTGCACACATATCTGCCGTCCTTATTTGCCTGATTGTGAGATCTGTATGCGCGTCAATTTGCTACAGTATATTCCAGAAGAATACCTGCTCACTTCTTGGGGTCACAGTGACTGTGACGGAGCAACATTTCGAAATGTGTGCCGTCATAGCCGGGAAAGACGCAACCCGTCCTTTTCCCGGAATATGACTAGTTGTTATTCAAAGTTTCGACAGGGAAGCAGGTACAAATCTTGTGGAACTACAGCTACGCTTTTGTTCCAGGAGAAATAATGAGTCACGTGCAAGTCAACGCGACAATACACAGTTACAACGCGATGCGTGTAGCCACTTTAAAAATGGAAATAAATAAATAAATTCACAGCTGATATATTTGTCCCCAAATTGACAAATACCTTTACAAGCCAAATCAAGTTGTCAGTTCTTCATCCTGAATATAAAACACTAATTATGACCCACCTTGTGGATCTGTCCAATAACTTTTTCATTCAGCTATAGACACATGTTCTGACACACATTATCTTCGTCACGAATTTAACATGCAAAAACTGAGGCGGCATAAGGATTAAAATGTGGCTGATTATATAAGACCAGCGATAAGCTTCTGGGCTCCGTCACATGGTTTAACTCCCCCCTGCGGGTCCGGGGATTAGAATAGGCCCGAGGTATTCCTGCCTGTCGTAAGAGGCGACTAAAAGGAGTCCCTCCCCCTCAAGGGGGTAGTTAGCGCCTGCGTCCAGAGACGGACGGTTCCATGACCTCTATATGCGGTCATTTTGGTTTTTCACTTCTTCTCGTTTCCTCCTTCCTTTGGTTGGTTCCTTTCTTTGCTCTTCTCCATCTCACTGTCTTCCTTACTCTTTCCCTTGTCTTCTTCTCCTTGCCTTCTCATTGCCTTCTTCTCCTTGCCTTCTCTGGTCTCCCCCTCGGCGTTTGAGACAGTCTGCCCTCTCTCTCCCTCTCTCTCTTCTTTTTCCTCTTCTTCCTTCCTCCCTGTGCGCGCCTGAAGGCCGACCCACGCGTTCGCACGCGTAGCCGCTGACGGGGTAACGCGTAATTCCCCGCCCTGGGTAGATAAGTAAGGCACGCACGTACCCCCTGGTAAAGGCCAGGCCCAGGGAGGGGTGATTGCCTGAGCTGATACCTTCTGACCATGCCGATTGATCCCTCCGTCTGTTTCTCAGGAGGTGTGACCTGAGGTGTAAACATTCACCTAAGGCGGGAGTGCCCTCTGAGAGCGTCCCCACAAGGAAGGAGCGCGCCATCGGAGACGCTGGCAATCATGGGGGATTCCTCCGCAATGGATTTCTCTTCTTCTTCTTCTTCTCTCTCGACTTCTGCCCATAAACGGAAACTTGACCAGCCACCAGTGACAAAAGTACTACCGCCTGCCCCACAGTTCCTCGTAGTTTCTCGATCTGAGGACGGCAAGGATTTTTCCTCTGTCAACCCTTTCGTTATCCAGAAGGGCGTAGATGCCATTGCCGGATCTGTCAAGTCGTGTACCAGGTTGCGTAATGGTACCTTGTTACTAGAAACTCAGAGCGCCTTTCAGGCACAAAAACTGCTTCGGGCCACACTCCTGTACACGTTCCCTGTCCGGGTGGAGGCTCACCGCACTTTGAATTCGTCTCGTGGTGTGGTATATACTCGATCACTCGACGGATTGACTGACGAGGAGATTCAGTCTTTCCTCGCTGAGCAGGGTGTGACGGCTGTCCATAGGGTCATGAAAAAGGTCAACAATGACCTTGTACCGACCCAGACAATTTTCTTGACCTTTGATAGTGTTCAACTGCCGTCGCGTATCAAAGCGGGCTACGAGGATACTTCTGTTCGCCCCTATGTCCCGACACCTACGCGCTGCTACCAGTGTCAGCGTTTTAATCACACTCGCCAGTCTTGTTCCAATGCGGCTAAATGTGCCACTTGTGGCAGGGATGCCCATGAGGGTGACTGTCCACCTCCGTCTCCTCGTTGTGTGAACTGTCAGGGTGACCATGCAGCGTCCTCCCGCGACTGTCCCATCTACAAGGAAGAACGCTGTATCCAAGAAATTCGGGTCAAAGAGAAAGTGTCCACCTCGGCTGCTCGCAAGCTATTTGCTAGTAGGAAGCCCACGCTGCTCCCAGCTGGAAAATACAGTACTGTCCTCGCCTCTCCTCGGACTACCAGGGAGGTGGCGACGCAGACATGCGATCTGACCTTCAGCACCACGGTCGTCCGTTCGGCCAGTGCTAAGATCGCGCGGTCGACGTCTCCTCTTCCTCCCGTCGCCCCTCAGACACAAGCACCTTCATCAGCTTCTGCCAAGACGAAGACCCAGAAGTCAGATACAGGGGCCTTCAAGAAGGAACCGTCCCGTGCAGACTTCCTACGTACCTCGAACTCCCAGCCGTCGACCAGTACTTCCACTAAAAGACCTTCCAAGAAGGCTCATAGGAAGCACAGTTCTCCTTCTCCGCCACGGCGCATTTCTTCTCCTGCGCCACCCAGCGGTTGCCGCCCCAGGCCGTCATCCGTTTCGCCTGGCCGCACCGCTGGTAGCCGAACATCTAGCCATCCACCGGCGGAGGAAGCTCCTCCTCCCGGCCATCTTAACGAGATGGCCGATGAACCTATAGAACCAATGGACGATGACTGTCCGCCTACCGATAGCGGCGGCAGTACTCGCTCGAAGCCAGGCCCTCAGCGGCCTTCGAGGTGACCCCTTCATTCATCTTCCTTTTCTTTTCACGATGGCACTTATTCACTGGAATATTCGCAGCATTCGCTCCAACCGAGAGGACTTGAAGTTGCTGCTCGTCGTAGCCCTCCAGGAAACGAAGCTACGCCCATGCGATCACATTGCCTTGGCACACTACACCTCTGTGCGTTTTGACTTACCCCCTGTGGTAGGTATTCCGGCTCATGGAGGGGTTATGTTGCTGGTCCAGGATGATATTTATTACGATCCCATCACATTGCACACCGGCCTGCAGGCAGTTGCCGTCCGAATTACTCTCCCCACTTTTACATTTTCTATTTGTACCGTTTACACTCCATCGTCGTCTGCCGTTACCAGGGCAGACATGATGCAAATTATTGTTCAGCTACCTGCACCATTTTTGTTACCTGGAGACTTCAATGGCCACCATCCCCTTTGGGGCTCTCCAGCATCCTGCCCGAGGGGCTCCCTGTTAGCAGACCTTTTCAACCAGCTCAATCTTGTCTGCCTCAATACTGGCGCCCCTACTTTTCTTTCGGACACATCTCACACCTATTCCCATTTAGACCTCTCTATATGTACTACCCAACTTGCACGTCGGTTTGAGTGGTATGCCCTTTCTGATACATATTCGAGCGACCACTTCCCGTGTGTCATCCATCTCCTGCATCATACCCCCTCTCCGTGCTCAGCTAGTTGGAACATCTCCAAAGCTGACTGGGGGCTCTTCTCTTCCAGGGCGACCTTTCAGGATCAAACCTTCACAAGCTGCGATAGTCAGGTCGCACACCTCACGGAAGTCATTCTCACTGCTGCTGAATATTCCATCCCTCACACTAATTCTTCTCCACGTCGCGTACCGGTCCCCTGGTGGACCGCAGCATGTAGAGACGCTTTACGTGCTCGTCGACGTGCTTTACGCACCTTTAAACGCCACCCTACAATTGCGAATTGTATCACTTACAAACGATTACGTGCGCAGTGCCGTCGTATTATTAAAGAAATCAAGAAAGCCAGCTGGGCTGCTTTCACAAGCACCTTCAACAGTTTTACTCCTTCTGTTGTCTGGGGTAGCCTGCGCCGTCTATCTGGCACTAAGGTCCACTCAACAGTTTCTGGCTTGACGGTCGCGAATGACGTCCTTGTTGCCCCTGAGGATGTCTCCAATGCCTTCGGCCGCTTTTTCGCAGAGGTTTCGAGCTCCGCTCATTACCACCCTGCCTTCCTCCCCCGAAAACAGGCAGAGCAGGCTAGGCCACCTAACTTCCGCTCCTCGAAACGTGAAAGTTATAATGCCCCTTTCACCATGCGGGAACTCGAAAATGCACTTGCCCGGTCACGGTCCTCCGCTCCAGGGCCTGATTCTATTCATATTCAGATGCTGAAGAACCTTTCTCCTGCGGGTAAAGGTTTCCTTCTTCGTACTTATAATCGCATCTGGATTGAGGGACATGTTCCCGCATGCTGGCGCGAGTCTATTGTTGTCCCGATTCCTAAGCCGGGGAAGGACAAGCACTTGCCTTCCAGTTATCGACCCATCTCGCTTACCAGCTGTGTCTGTAAGGTGATGGAGCGAATGGTTAACTCTCGTTTGGTTTGGCTGCTCGAATCTCGACGCCTACTTACCAATGTACAATGTGGATTTCGTAGGCGCCGCTCTGCTGTTGACCATCTGGTTACCTTGTCGACCTTCATTATGAATAACTTCTTGCGGAAGCGCCCGACCGCGGCTGTGTTCTTTGATTTGGAGAAGGCTTACGACACCTGTTGGAGGGCGGGCATTCTCCGCACCATGCATACATGGGGCCTTCGCGGTCGCCTCCATCTTTTTATTCGTTCCTTTTTAATGGATCAACAGTTCAGGGTACGTGTGGGTTCAGTCCTGTCGGACACCTTTCGCCAGGAGAATAGGGTGCCACAGGGCTCAGTTTTGAGCGTCGCTCTCTTTGCCATAGCGATCAATCCAATAATGGATTGCCTCCCAGCTGATTTATCAGGCTCCCTTTTCGTGGACGATTTTACCATCTATTGCAGCGCGCAGCGTACATGTTTCCTGGAGCGCTGTCTTAGCGTTCTCTTGACCATCGTTACTCCTGGAGTGTCGCCAATGGCTTCCGTTTTTCTGCCGAGAAGACGGTCTGTATTAACTTCTGGCGCTACAAAGAGTTTCTCCCACCGTCCTTACGACTCGGTCCCGTTGCTCTCCCATTCGTGGAGACAACAAAATTTTTAGGTCTTACATTTGACAGGAAACTTAGCTGGTCTCCACATGTCTTATTTGGCTGCCCGTTGTACCCGTTCTCTAAATGTCCTCTGTGTTCTCAGTGGTATGTCGTGGGGAGCGGATCGAACCGTCCTACTTCGCCTATATCAGTCGATCGTCCGCTCAAAGCTGGATTATGGGAGCTTCGTATACTCCTCTGCACGGCCGTTCATCTTACGCCGCCTCAACTCCATACAACATCTGGGTTTACGTCTTGCGATCGGAGCATTTTATACTAGTCCCGTCGAGAGTCTTCATGCTGAAGCCGGTGAATTGCCACTGCCCTACCGGCGCGATATACTGCTTTGTCGGTATGCCTGTCGGCTACTGTCAATGCCCGACCACCCGTCTTATCGTTCCTTTTTTGACGACTCTCTCGATCGTCAATACGGGTTGTATGTCTCTGCCCTGCTACCCCCTGGAGTTCGCTTTCGTCGCCTCCTTCAACACCTTGATTTTTCACTCCCTGCAACCTTTCGAGTGGGCGAGAGCTACACGCCACCTTGGCTCCAGACTCAGGCTCAGGTTCGCGTTCACCTTGACCTCAGCTCGCTCCCAAATGAGGTTACCCCCGGTTCGGTATACCGTTTTGTCGAACTTCGTTCGAAGTTCATTAATATGACCTTCATTTATACAGATGGCTCTAAGACCAATGACGGGGTCGGTTGTTCTTTTATTGTCGGGGCACAAAGTTTCAAATACCGGCTCCATGGCCATTGTTCGGTCTTCACAGCTGAGCTCTTTGCCCTCTACCAGGCTGTTCTTTATATCTGCCGCCACCGACATTCTGCTTATGTCATCTGCTCCGGTTCCCTGAGCGCCATCCAGAGCCTCAGTGATCCGTATCCGGTTCACCCTTTCGTGCACCGGATCCAACGCTCTCTTCAGCAGCTGGTGGACGACGGTTCTCCGGTTAGCTTTATGTGGGTTCCTGGCCATGTCGGTATCCCTGGGAACGAAGCTGCAGATGCCGCGGCCAAGGCTGCGGTCCTCCAGCCTCGGACAGCTTCTTGCTGTGTCCCATCATCAGATTGTAGCAGGGTCATTTGTCGGCGCATTTTATCGCTGTGGCATGCCGATTGGGCTGCACTTACGGACAACAAGCTTCGGGCCTTGAAACCTCTTCCCGCGGCTTGGACGTCCTCCTCACGCCCCTCTCGGCGGGAGGAGGTAGTTTTGGCCCGGTTACGAATTGGACACTGCCGGTTCAGCCATCGCCATCTGCTGACGGCTGCGCCGGCGCCGTTCTGCCCATGTGGGCAATTGCTGACGGTCCGCCACATTTTAACGTCCTGTCCGGATTTTACTACACTGCGTCTTGATCTTGGCCTGCCATGTACTCTCGATGCCATTTTAGCGGATGACCCAGGAGCAGCTGCTCGCGTTCTTCGTTTTATCAAGTTGACCAACCTGTCTAAGGACATTTGATTATGCTGTTTTTTTTTTTAATCCTGTGCCGGTCGATCTTTTATCGTGTTTTCCCTTTTAGTTCCTGTTTCAAACTTGTGCCTCTCGGTGCATTCCTAACGTAGTCTGGGCGCTAATGACCGTTGAAGTTGTGCGCCCTAAAACCACAAAAAAAACATGGTTTAACTAAACTGATCTAGAAAGCTTCGACCACCTGCATATCCGACAATGTGTGTAAGCGTAGATTCAAGGGGAGCAAAGAATTAAAGAAAAAGTCTAGCGAAATTAAGGTGATTACTTTAACACGAAATAAAAACAAAACAACAACGAGAATGAAGCCACATTCGTGAAATAAAATTCTGCTCCTGGGTAAAATTGAAACCCTTATTGGTCCACGTGCAGTGTAACATGGTTTTACCGCGATTGGCATGTTTTGTACAAAGTGGTCGAAACATGGTGCTCCAGTGTATCCCGCTATTCGACGGCGACCGTCCCCACATCATCCAGTGTGTGAAGATGATTGCCGCGATTACGCACTAGAAGTTTCAACAGGTCCCAAGCATACATAATCAGCGTCATCTCAACTAATATTGCAGGCCATTTCACTCAGCTGGTGCCTGTCTTTTAGGTGATGGCGCTCGCAACATGAGAGCTGTGGGTAGTTGCATAACCGTCTTGAAAGACGAACGCTTCACCAAAATATTTACTGTAGGCATGCACAATAATGATCCGTCCTGACACTGCGGTTCCCAAATTTCCGTCGGGCGTTATTGCCGACTGCCTTGACGCAGTAGCAGAGACAGGCCCGCATTTTGCAGAGTTGTTCCTAGAAAAGACAGAGGTCGTCTAGTTTGTAGCCGAGAGGAAGGCTTATGTCAGAGGCTGAGACGCTGGTTTCTCGACCTTCACTATCGAGTGGAAAATTGTAGGACCCTCCTTAATGGATCAGGCATGTAGGATATACATGAAGCGCTTACTAGGGCAACAGAGTACATTTTACGTACATATGTGGGTTTTTAAGGACAGAGATTTATCCACTAACCCATAAGATACTTTCTGATTTCCGGCAATGAAGATTACTATCCACATTATTCAAAGCGGAAATCATTTGACACACCTCAGCTGAATGCCACTATGTCGCTGAACTAGCACCTACTGGCCGCATCGTAAATCTAAGGGTGGTCTAAAGGGACATCTGTGTTGCCAGTGCATAGAGATCAGTGAATGGCTGTATCTGTAGAGGGACATTTTTAAAGTGTCCAACAGAGGTGTGTGGGCGGCACCGAAGGTGTTGCCTAATGGGAGGGGGGTGGGATTACCCCCAGTGATCAAAGCACAGAAGGGTGCGAAACAGGACGGCGCGAAACAGGAGGACTGAAAAAGCATGAACATTCTATTCTGCTTCGGAGCAGGTTCAGATTTCACTGAATGGTTCTGAACGATCCCTAGTGGTTCCACTCTTTACATTAGAACAAAAACTGCAATCGCGCCACACCCCAACAGGGTGCAAGTAGGGTCAGTGGGATGCAGGCCGACGATGCTCTTAGAGAAGTGTTGAATTGTCTGGAGGGTCTCAGTAGTGTCAAAGATCATCAAGACCGTCGTCCTGTTGCTCATGTCGTCCTGTTTCACTGTCGTTCTAGCCCACGACATGTGTGCCAATCAAGGACCCAAGGGGATAGGAGCAGTTCCATTGACGCCATTTATGCCACCCCTTGAGGCCTTTATGAGTCGATTCTGAGTGGTGGCGTGTCTGAAATGTTTTCCTCGGCCACCTATAAAAAAACCGATTGATGCAACGATGGGGTCGTGGTTCTGACCTCCATCGCAGAGGCGTCAAGAGCGGGGGTTAAATGCTTGGGTGTGAGGGGATGTGACGACCTTCCAGTCGCGTGACACGACCACGTTGGCGTCGGGGAAAATTGTGGTGAAATTTGGTGCCAATGTGACTTTAATAACCAACATGATACCTCACACTAACTTATGACATGTGGCCATTTTTTCGCATGTGACGACATCTTGCTGTTTGAAGCGTCGCGGAGCCCTATGGCGACAGCCTTTGCACCATTATTGAGAAAGGCTGTATGCAACTCTGAACCAAATTTCAATCTTCTGCGTCGCAGTGGGAGACATTTACGGGGTTTCGAAAAAGTGATCCTTTGTGCTGCACAGTGTATATGTATTAAATTTTGCCAAGCGATAATTTTAGCTCTGAAAGCCAGGTGCTCGTGTTACGGACTTGCTTATTAGCTATATCATTTACATTACGTTGCATGTCTTTCAGAATAAAACTGTATCATATCCAAAGCAGAAGATTTTTGATTCGTGTGTCAGATCACTAACATATACTATCTTATTAGAAGAGTCTGGGCACGTGTTAGTGGCTGTCAGAATGTAGTGTGTCCACCCTTCGCCATCATGTCGGCTTGAACTCTGCCGAGGACTCTTTCTATGTGGTATCTGAATGTCTGTGGAGCAATATCACCCATTCTAGCTCAGGAGCCAAAACCAGCTAACGTAGTGATGTTGAACGATGGGGTCTGGAACGAAAGCATTGTTCAACTAATTCCGGAAGTGTCGCAGTGCGTTACTATAGGAACTATTGGAAGGCCAGTCAGTTTCAGGAATGTTATTTTCCGCAAACAATTGCTTTACAGATGCATTGTCAAGCAGATACAAACAATGATCATCTCAGAAATAGTCCGCTACTGAACTTAGTACACAACGCTGTAAAATGCGTTCATAACCTTCCGCATTTAGCCTTTTCTTAAGCCCAAAAATGGGTCAACAGTCTAACCACCAAACACACCCCCATAGCGTAACACTGCCTTCTCCGTATTTCACTGTAGACATTACACACGATGGCAAGTGAAGATCTTTAGACATTCGTCAAACCCAAACCCTTTTGTCAGACTGCCATAGCGTATAGCGTGAATCATCACTCCAAATCACTCGATCCCAGTCATCCACTGTCCACTGGCGTCGCTTTGTAGGACACCTCAAGCATCGCTTAGCATTGACTACAGCACGTGTGGCTAATGAGGAGCGGCTCGGTCATTGCACCCATTCTTTTTAACTCCCTAACTCCTGTTAGCACTTGGGAACTCACTAGTAATTGCTTACGCTGATTTAATGCGATTTTTTACACCGCCCTCCACAATGCTCGACGGTCCTTGTCCATCAGCACACACAGCATGCCTGGTCTCGATTTAGCTGCGGATGTTCCTTTGCTTTTACACTTCACCATCATGTCACCAACAGACGACCTGGGCTGCTTTAGAAACACTGCAACGTGCCTCAGGGATTTGTTACTCAGGTGACATCCAATGACTGGTCCACGTTCGGAGTCGCTGAGCTTTCCTGACCGACCCATTCTGATTTTACTGATTCTTTACTAACAATACCATACAAAAAACTCTTTCTGTACTGGCAGACCCGCGTCTAGTGACATCTAATGATCAGTTCCGCATCAGACAGGCGTGTCCGGATAGTTTTTATGAGATTGTGTATGTCAAAAAAAGCAATTGCCTCTAAACCGAACCCTGTGGCACATCCCACTTTACATAACCCGAGTCAGATTCCACTTTATTCCCTTGCTATTTTCACCGGAGGCCAACCGCTTCTTTCCAAAAATAAAGTCAACCATTGATGAGCTTTTCTTTTCATCCCATACTGCACCAAGTTTGTGATTGTCACAATGAAACGCCTTTTTGAACCGGAAGGAAATACCTAGCCCCCAGCCTCGTTTAACCCTTAATAGTGCCTACAAACAAAACAATAAACTGCATTTTCCTTGTTTAATATTTTTATAAAGCCGGAAAGCGGGGGTGACAGGATATTACGTGTACTGTACATAGATACCTCAAAAACTATCAAACACACTGGTAGCAAAGAAATTGGCCAGTAATTGTCTACTTTATGTATTTCTCACTTTTATGACAGGTTTCTTTAACTAGTGTTTTACTCTGAAGCGCCAGAGAAACTGGTATAGGCATGCGTATTCAAATACAGAGACATGTAAACAGGCAGAATACGGCGCTGCGGTCGGCAACGACAATATAAGACAACACGTGTCTGGCGCAGTTGTTACATCGGTTACTGCTGCTACACTGATTTGAGTTTGAATGTGTGAGTTACTAAAGTATGAAACTTTTAAGACTTGTCACATGAAAAAAAACTCCGAGTAAGAGTACTGCGAATTCCTCACGAGGGATCACAGATAGCCAACCGCGCGACACTTGTTTACAGCGAGGCACGGGACAGAATGCACGCGGGAAGAGTTATGTTGTCCCGGTGGCCTCTTCGTCATATCCTGTGGACCTGGAAGAGTGAAGGTGTCCAGCACGATCCTTATACAGGGTGTTACAAAAAAGTACGGCCAAACTTTCAGGAAACATAAAAAAAAGAACACTGGACTCGCATTCGGGAGGACGACGGTTCAATCCCACGTCCGCCCATCCTCATTTAGGTTTTCCGTGATTTCCCTAAATCACTTCAGGCAAATGCCGGGATGGTTCCTCTGAAAGGGCACGGCCGATTTCCTTCCCCATCCTTCCCTAATCCAATGAGACCGATGACCTCGCAGTTTGGTCTCCTCCCCCCAAATCAACCAACCAACTCCACATTTGAGAAATTTGTCAGCTGGAGGTTCTTCATGAACTATGAAGAGCAACTTGTCGGCATTGTTGGTGGTAAAGGACACAGTGATGTAATATTCTTTTTAAATAAAGTAGCTATAGGCTATGAAATGTCACCTAGAAATGGGGCTGTAGTGTATCTGTTTACAGAAAGGTTATTTTTATTGGGTATAGAGGAATCTATATTCTTGTTGGTTTTATTATTCTTATACTTTTGGAGCAGGTTTGCTTGACATCCGTTTTTGACTGCTAAAGATTTATAATATCCCTAATTTTGTAGGCTTCTAAAGATGACAGCTTATTTTGTCGACACCGGCAAAGCGAAATTAAAAATAAATTTCCAACTGACGACTCAATTTTATTTGGAAAAATATATGGTACAGTTGCTGAAAATTAGTCATAAGTAAGATAATAAACGTGCATCTTTTACGATCATTTCTGTGAAATGTAAAATAAGTAAAGATTAAAAAATTTAATTAATTTAAAAAAAAATTAAACATTCGTTATTAACAATCTTTCATTAAAATTGGTAATTAGGAATTTGTTTGGCATGAAAACTGGGTTTTGTGTGCCACATGTAATTAGAAATAAGGGGACGCCCATTTTTCATAAAAGAGTGTTAGGTACGGGTTAATGAATTTTTGTTTAAATGAAGTAGGTATTCGAACTGAAGGAAGAAAAATAAGAAGAGAAATTTTATAGCCCAAAAGAGAGTCTAACTAACAATTCAACTATTACGAGTCTCGAGTGCTACTGATTTTTCCCATTTTTGTACATTTTACGCTTCACGGAAGTGCTCACAGGACATGCCCCTTTGTTTAAAAATTTCCGTCGACTGGGAATCGAACCCAGGCACACCACACGGCAATTCTGAATCTCACCGCAGCGCCAAGCTGTCTATTGAAAAATCGACCTTACGGTAAGTTAACAAAGCGCTCGGAAAACTTCAAAGATGAATTTTTCAAGAATCTTTGACAGCTGACTTTGGGCGATTGACATTTGAGATGTTAATCTGACGTACCATAAATATAAAAAAGATAACAAAAACCGATTGCAGTGTTATCTTCTTGTTAGACCAGTACCATCTGATGAAGACGTGAAACCAGTAATGTGAAAATATAAATTGTATCAGCGTGAGAGGCGGGTGATAGCAGCAATTTCTGAAAATCCGCATGATAAAATTGATCTTCGTCTATTATTCGACCTATGTGTTGCAAACAGGCACACATGACGCTGATTTGTCTCGTGTCGGTGTCCACTAAAGTGACAAGAGTGATATGTAAAGACATAGATGCCACTAGTAACACTGGACTCGCATTCGGGAGGACGACGGTTCAATCCCGTCTCCGGCCATCCTGATTTAGGTTTTCCGTGATTTCCCTAAATCGTTTCAGGCAAATGCCGGGATGGTTCCTTTGAAAGGGCACGGCCGATTTCCTTCCCAATCCTTCCCTAACCCGAGCTTGCGCTCCGTCTCTAATGACCTCGTTGTCGACGGGACGTTAAACACTAACCACCACCACCGCCACTAGTATTGCGTACACAAGGTAGGAAAGGGCAGTGCATTGTTGGAGCTGTTATTTGTACTCATATGATTTGTGTGGAAAGGTTTCAGACTTGATTATGACCGCACGACGGGAATTAACATACACCGAAAGTGGAATGGTAGTTGGAGCTTGTCGCGTGGTCACATGGGACATTCCGTTTTGGAAATGGTTAGGGACTTCAATTTTCTGAGATCTATAGTCTCAAGTGTATGCCCAAAATACCAAATTTCAGGCATTACTCTCACGACGGACAACGCAGTGGATGACGATCCTCTTATAACGACGGAGAGCAGAGGTGTTTGCGTAGAGTTCTCTGCGCTAACAGAAAAGCAACACTGCTTCAAATAGCCGCGGAAATCAATGTGGGACGTACGACGAACGTATCCGTTAGGACAATGTGGCTAAATTTGGCGTTTTTGGGATACGGCAGGAGACGACCGACGCGAGTGCCTTTTCTTTGCTAACAGCACTTCGCCCTCAGCGCCTCTCCTGAGTTCATGACCGTATTAGTTGGACCGCAGACGACTTGAAAACCGTGGCTTTCTCAGATGAGTCCCGATTGCTGTTGGTAAGAGCTGATGCCACGGTTCGAGTGTGGTGCAGACCCCACGAAGCCATGGACCCAAGTTGTCGCCAGCCGCAGTGGCCGAGCGGTTCTAGACGCTTCAGTCTGGAACCGCGCGACCGCTACGGTCGCAGGTTCGAATCCTGCTATGTGTGTGAGGTCATTAGGTTAGTTAGGTATAAGTAGTTCTAAGTTCTAGGGGACTGATGACCTCAGAAGTTAAGTCCCATAGTGCTCAGAGCCATTTGAACCATTTGAACCCAAGTTGTCAACAAGGCACCGTGCAAGCTGGTGGTGTCTCCATAGTGTTTTTATTTATTTATTTATTTTAACACGTAATGTGTTCCGTAGGACGGAATTGAGGAGCAAACCTCCAAGGTCATGGAACGTGTCAGTACAGAAAATTACAACATAAAAGCAATGACAGATAAAAATAAAATGTTTATGGGCTGTATTCACATGGAATGGACAGGGTCCTTGATAGGTATGGTTACTTGGAGACCATTTGCAGCCATTCGTGGCTTTCATGTGCCCAAGCAATAATGGAATTTTGGGCTCTGAGCACTATGGGACCTAACATCTGTGGCCATCAGTCCATGGAATTTTTAAGGACGACAGTGCGCCATTTCACCGGACCACAGTTGTTGCGATTGGTCTGAAAAACATTCTGGACAGTTCGAGCTACTAATTTGGGCCACCCAGATGACTCCCATCGAACATTTATGGGACATATTCGAAAGGTCAGTTCGTGCACAAAATCCTGCACCGGCAATACTTTCTTAATTATGGATGACTACAGAGGCAGCCTGCTCAAGATTTCTGCAGGGGACTTCCAACGACTTGTTGAGTTAATGCCACGTCAAGTTGCTGCACTACGCCGGGCAAAATGAAGCTAGACACGAGGTATCCCACGAGTTTCGTCACTTCACTGTATACCATTTAGGCTACTCACGCGGACAGGCGGCGGTCGTCGACGGAGTCGGTGATGAGCTTGGGCGGCACGAGCGCTCGGCGGCGCGTCAGCGCGGAGGCGGGCGGCGGCTGCTCCTGCTCCTGGTCGTCGTCGCCGCCGCCGCCGGCCTGCGCCGAGCGCTCCGCCTCGCTGCCCGCCTCGGGCCGCGCCTGGGCCTGCTGCAGCTCGCTGTGGCTCTCCCCGCGCGGCACGCTGTGGAACACCGTCTCCTGGTTGCCCTGCGACCAAACACCACCACATAGTCACCTTCAAACACATCGCTAAAACAGCGTCAACTAAAAATATTATTTCTCGCGCGTCTTTGGCTAGAAAACTTATTAATTTTTGACAAACGAAACACATTGGGAGACGGTATCAAAGGAAAAGTCTCGATACTTCACTCTTGAGTAGTATCATTAAAAAGTTATCATGTTCACAAGAGAAGCCAAGATAAGTATCCGTACGTTGCGCTATCAACACTTATCTCAGTAAAAAACAAAACAAAAAAAAAAACTTTTATTCGACACCAGTGTCTTCGTTTGTAAAATCTACACTACTACCCCGCGAAGATGCCGTGCTACAGGCGCAAAATTTAACCGACAGGAGGAAGATGCTGTGATATGCAAATGATTAGCTTTTCAGAGCATTCACACAAGGTTGGCGCCGGTGGCGACACCTACAGCGTGCTGACATGAGGAAAGTTTCCAACCGATTTCACATACACAAACAGCAGTTGACTGGCGTTGCCTGGTGAAACGTTGTTGTGATGCCTCGTGTAAGGAGGGGAAATGCGTAACATCACGTTTCCGACTTTGATAAAGGTCGCATTGTAGCCTATCGCGATTGCGGTTTATCGTATCGCTGCATTGGTCAAGATCCAATGACTGTTAGCAGAATATGGAATCGGTGAGTTCAGGAGGGTAATACGGAACGCCATGCTGGATCCCAACGGCCTCGTATCACTAGCAGTCGAGATGACAGGTATCTTATCCGCATGGCTGTAGCGGATCGTGCAGCCACGTCTCGATCCCTGAGTCAACAGATGGGGACGTTTGCAAGACAACAACCATCTGCACGAACAGTTCGACGACGTTTGCAGCAGCATGGACTATGAGCTCGGAGACCATGGCTGCGGTTACCCTTGACGCTGCGACAGAAGCGCCTGCGATGGTGTACTCAACGACGAACCTAGGTGCACGAATGGCAAAACGTCATATTTTCGGTTGAATGCAAGTTCTGTTTACAGCATCATGATGGTCGCATCCGTGTTTGGCGACATCGTGGTGAACGCACTGAGGCGTAGCGCCGTATACCGATCCTGTCTTGGAGGCGGTTAAGTGGGAGATGTGTCTCAGAGCTGGATAGTGACAGATGGTGACGCGAGTCTGGATGCGCACGTAGTTTATGTATCAGCCGATAGAGGACTGTATTGACAGTATTGGATAGGAGACTGTGATTTAGTTTCGATTGTGCCCACTAGAGTGCACTAAAGTAATAGAATGTTTTTCATAAACTGTTCTAATACTTTTATAAAGTGTTATTATGTCTTTTTGTGTAAGTAAAATGTTATAAATGTGTTTTAGCAGTATGAATGGTGCGTGAGTGTGGTTTAAGGTTAATACGAAGATAATTGTTTAACGAGTTATGTAGTGGGATTTAGTGTGGGAACATTTCGAAGAAGTATGGATGTGGACAAAAGGGAATTTTGTAGAATATATTTGTAAAGTAAGTTTATGGTAAAGGGAAAGTGAATTCAGGTGTAAATAACAATAGTAAATAACTTTATGCATAAACAAAACTTCAGCATAATAGATAATAACGTTCTTTAAAAAGTGCAGTCGTTAGGTTTACTATTTTGCAATTGGTTCTTGATGAAAAGCGCGGACGGATGAGGGAGAATGTTGTTTTGCTATTGGCTGTTGAGTAAACTGACCAATGGTAAAGCAATATTCTTCGCGCGCCTTTCTCTGCTGGTAGAGAAGACTTAGAGTATTCTAGAGAAGAGTGGGAGCCTAGCCATGAAACAGTTCGGACGTGTATAGTGGTAGATCCGATGGAAACGATAAACTGCCCGATCTAGCAGTGTTTCATACGTGAAAAGTGTGGTAAAGTAACGGCATAATTATTCCGATGGGCGTGTAGAAATTTCGGAATTTTTAAGTGAATTTTGTGACGAGAAAAGACATATATTCGGCGTGGCGTACTGAGCAGGTCGGTGGCTAAAAACTGTAACTGCATTTGTTACCGACAGACTTAATATTTGGCGAGAATTATCAATCAAAAACAATCAGTATTTTTGTAGCTATTACGTTTTCGGGAAATGCAACACCATAAACTTGCTAAAGTGAGTGAAAGCGATTGTGACTGACTGTGTTAAGACTAGCACGGGCTTGGCAGTGATACTTGTTCACCTAAGTTTCCGAACATACTAATTGAGGACAAAATTTCCAACCTTTCATTTCGTGTGAAAACTTTCTCCCGAAACGTAGATTAGTGACTTTAATTGCAGCCTGGTTCACGTCGAAGTATAGTAGGTTTCGATCGGCTTCCCTGCTGATGATATGCTGAGACAATGTTCACAGGTAGGTGCAGGTTAGTCGTAAAGGGACCGAAGCAACCGCGTCGCCGCAGCACATTGGAAGCGTGTATTCGTCATCGCCATACTGGCGTATCACCCGGCGTGATGGTATGGGGTGCCATTGGTTACACGTCGCGGTCACCTCTTGTTCGCATTGATGGCACTTTGAACAGTGGACGTTACATTTCAGATGTGTTACAACCCGTGGCTCTACCCTTCATTCGATCCCTGCGAAACCCTACATTTTAGCAGGATACTGCACGACCGCATGTTGCAGGTCCTGTACGGGCATTTCTGGATACAGAACATGTTCGACTGCTACCCTGGCCTTCACATTCTCCAGATCTCTCACCAATTGAAAACGTCTGGTCAATGGTCGCCGAGCAACTGGCTCGTCACAATACGCTAGTCACTACTCTTGATGAACTGTGGTATCGTGTTGAAGCTGCATAGGCAGCTGTACCTGTACACGCCATCCAAGCTCTGTTTGACTCAATGTCCTGGCGTATCAAGGCCGTTATTGCGGCCAGAGGTGGTTGTTCTGGGTACTGATTTCTCAGGATCTATGCACCCAAACTGCGTGAAAATGTAATTACATGTCAGTTCTAGTATAATATATTTGTCCAATGAATAGCCGTTTATCATCTGCATTTCTTCTTGGTGTAGTAATTTTAATGGCCAGTAGTGTATCTACAACTGAGAGGCACACGATTTTCACACGTTTTGAATATTAGGTTCGTGCATAAGTTCGTAGTGTTTTTCTTATGGGTTTATTTATTGACTGTAATTTTGTATTTGTAGTTCACTGTTGCTATTTCAGTTTACATCTTGTCATTTTGTCGTTTCGGGATAGTGTGTGGGGCTATAGACGCTATAGCTAGAAAATGGAGTGCGAAGTGCATAAATCGGAACATTTCCGACATATTCTTCTGTTTAAGTTCAATACAGGGGTGACAGTTGCGGAGGTAGCCAGAAACACTTGTGCCGTGTATGGGTATAATGCCGTTGGACAGAGCACGACAAGAAAATGGTTTTCTCTTTCCGAGGAGGTTCTTTTTGACATTAGTGACTCTTAACGTTAAGGAAAACCTTCGAGGTATCGTGGAGATCGTTAAAACGCATTAATCCACAATGATCCGCGTCGGTGTACTCTAGAACTGGCAAGTGTGATCAACTGTGACCATCGTGCGACATTTGCATCCAATGGACAAGGTTCAAAAATCGAATGTATGGGTACCGCATGCTCTAAGCCAAAATTACAAAAATCAGCGTATGCCCACATGTGCATCTCCGCTTGCTGGTCAACACTTGGTCGTAAATAACACCAATCATTCTTATCCTGTATCGTCACTGGTGACAAGAAATGGTGTCTTCAAAATAAGATAAGGAAGGGAAACGAATGGGTGAGCCTAGACAAAGCAGCAACTCCCCGTACAACGACGTGTGCGCATCCACAAAAGATTAGGTCATATATGTGATGGAACAGCGACAGTGTCCTATGCTACAAATTGCTTCCCCGATGTGTAACCATTACTGCTGATATGTACTGTCAACAACTGAGACATCTTGCAGGCGCATGATCGGGAAGACTGTAGGAAGTGATGGCACTCCACGTTAAATACTAAACAGGAGTTGCTATGAGAAGTACGAGATTAGCACCCACCTTATTCACCAGATCTTGCGCCCTCAAATTTTCACTTTTCCCGCTCTCTATCGGACAAACTTAAAGGAAGTTATCCCGATCAAACTGCTCTCCAAAAATGGCCCGACGAGTTCTTCGTCCCAGAATGACACGATTTCTACTGTCGCGGATTCAGAAAGTTACTTCTGCGTTGGCAGACTTCCAAATGGTGAAGGAGAATGTATTATAGGTGACTAAAGCCTATATGTGTATCTGCTGTGTTCATTGAACTTATGGAGAAACGCTACGCACTTACGCACAAACGAACTAGAATAACGCAAGCGCTAAGCGATATTTTCATTACAGATTGCAATTTTTAAATCTTTGGAGATCTAAATACGAAATTACAGAACAGATTGTAAGGGTATCCGCTGGCTAATAACCAAAAATATGTTTTCTGATTTGTGGACTCCTGATATCCGCGTCATCACGCATTTATAGTAACAGAAACAGGGTGTTTAAAAGGAAAGTGGTGTATATTCCACAGGAGGTAGTACTGACCAAAACTAGAAAAAATTGCTATTATGAAATGTCCAGAAACCAATCCCTGATGAGATATGGGCCGTCTTACTTGTGACATATAGTAAAGTAGTATTCAGTGACGGAGGCGACATCCGCAAGAGATGACATATGCAGCGTGTAAGTAACGTAACGCGACTCCGATACGGTTATATGATAACCATCATGTAGGCAAACGATTGGTGTAAGATTCGTATCTTTTCAACGTACGTTACTGGCGAACATAACACCTGTAGAAAGACAACAACTATGGTTCATGCACTACCCCATTGCCACGGGTCTTGTGTCAGTACACAGTACCTCACCACAACGTTCCGTGGGCAATGGATTGGTCGAGGAGATCCGGCAATGTTGTTTACGCGTTCACCGAATCTGAATCCGTTGGATTTCTGGCTATTGGGTCACCGATACTCATTACTCTATCCCAAACCCATCAACAATGTGCATATGGTACAGGAACAGGTGAAAAATGCACGCCCGGGTTCCCGGGTTCGATTCCCGGCGGGGTCAGGGATTTTCTCTGCCTCGTGATGGCTGGGTGTTGTGTGCTGTCCTTAGGTTAGTTAGGTTTAAGTAGTTCTAAGTTCTGGGGGACTTATGACCACAGCAGTTGAGTCCCATAGTGCTCAGAGCCATTTGAACCTTTTTTTTTTGAAAAATGCATGTGACGCAGTTACATTGGAGGCAGGTGTATTTGAAATAGTGGGAATAAGGCTGAAGGATGACTGAGGATGCGTGGTAACCATATACAGCACTGCCTGAATGTGTCTATTTCTACGTAACAGACAGATGAAGGGATGGACTGGCTCATATGATAAAAGACAGAGGTTTCAGGGCATATAGTTAGAAGAACATCTCTCCTAGCTTTGACCAACACTACGTGCTGTAGTGATATGTGACCCTTCTTCTTAAACACTTCGTGTATAACGCAGTATTCACTCTTTTCCTGTCGTGTTAAGTGAGTAATTTTATTGTGCTGTTTGGTGGGGTATTTTATAAAATGCTGTTTCACGTTTGAAGTATTTCTCAAGGACTCGAAATTTTTGAAGAAAGATTTTGCACCTCATTTTTTATTATTCAGTTCATCGAAATGCAGCCAAGTGTCACTTTTCGTAGCTGCCATTCTTCTGTTGATTCAGTCACTTTTCCACTTAAAGTGTATTACAAGAACCAAGCCGTGAAAACAAGGGGTTTATAAGTGAACGAGCTGCGACCGAAATGTTGCCAACGTTGGCGAAGAGTTGCAAACATTTTCTCTCGCACACGCATCCCTCGTTTAATCGTTGGCCATTTCGTGGTAGCGCATTGAAGTGTTCAGAGTGTTGGAACTTAGTCAAGCGTCCAAAATTTTGGATAAAGAAGCGAAACTTAATCGTTATTATGATCATCCGATACGATTCCTGTTATTAAGTTCTGACATGGGTGAAAGTGTCGCGAACGATCATGGAAAGTTACTATGATGGAACAGCTGATATATATTCCGAATGACGTAACGATAAAGTTTCGCTTCCATCGCGAGGACTAAATACTAGTTTTTAACGTAACAACAGCCTTAGCATAATAGGCGCTATAATGAGATAAAAAAGATTTTCGGAGAATAGTAATTCGTTTAATGGTAGAAAATGTAAGCAAATACTAAGTAATATACCACCGAATCTTACTCTTCTAGTTTTCTCGCGTGTTGGCGTTTCTGTTATTGATAAATATTGCATTTTTGCGCTTTTTGTACTGTATCAGTTATAAATGACTTCGTCTGAAACAGGGAATTTGGTTGCGGTGCCGGACTGACACGAATTACTTAGTATAAGTATGGAATTTTGGTACTGGTGACAGACACATAGGAACTACTCGCGTTGTAAAGACGGCCCGTCATTCACTCTTTGATTCTACCGCATACAGACGTTTCTGTTATTGATATGTAGAAAAATTTGTTTTCATGTAATATGGTATTAATAATTTATTCTGAAATAAGATTAGTCATTGTAGTGATGGAATGATATTGATTACCCGCATTGTGCGGATAGTCATTAATAAGTAACCGGAGAATATTCGTAAGTGAAATTATCATCTTACTATCTAACCTACACCTCGGACTATGCTACAGATCAATCTGACACCGCAACTTAGATTCAGATTTTTGAAATGAAATTATTAATGACTTTTCGACACTGACAGTGAGACCACGCTTTACATGTCAATTAAAGAAACACCAGTACGCGGAACACTGACGGCTGTTCAGTCTACCACAAAAATCCTCCTATTGGCTGCTTCCAACTTAACACGTAGACACATTGCAACATCTGTTCTATACTTCGAGCAGTCTCCCTTTGTGAAGGTTCGCCACCTGTTAGTTTATACTGGACGGTAAATGTTCAACAGAAATGAAAGTAATAGCCGGCCGGAGTGGCCGAGCGGTTCTAGGCGTACGGTCTGGAACCGCGCGACCGCTACGGTCACAGGTTCGAATCCTGCCTCGGGCATGAATGTGTGTGATGTCCTTAGGTTACTTAGGTTTAAGTAGTTCTAAGTTCTAGGAGACTGATGACCTCAGAAGTTAAGTCCCATAGTGCTCTGAGCCATTTGAACCATTTGAAAGTAATATCTGGTACGTCCAAAGGAATTACGTTAACATGCGAGACAGTCACAAGTCACAATATTTTAAAAAAGAACGTCGCACACCCTTGCAGGGATAGTACTTATAAAAACTAGAGCAAGAAAGTTTTTCAATCATATGTAGAGGAACAAATACTTGTTGGGGTAGGGGCCATTTTACTCGTATCGAGAATAATCAGCACTCGCAGTGGAAGAATAAATCCATAGGGTCAAAGAGTTAGCTCGTCTTTCGCACGATTGTAGTGCATACTTACATGTAACAAATGCTGATCTAGTACGATGCGCTTCTCAAACGTTTTCGAGAAATCGAGGTTCGAAGTTTTACGAGCCTGTTGAATACCACACGAAAGCTACAGCCGCCGAGCAGCGACAGTAGCGCAACCAGCTAAGTCCACACACTAGAAGCCTGTCTGTAATCCCTTCGATCATGAAACACGTCGATCTTCCCACAGCGACCTGTTTCATAAGCGTGCAAGCCCGCTGCTCGCCAGTCTACTGTTTTTTCCGAAGTATCGTAGGCTACTATATTTGGATGATTATTGAAACTATCTCCGAGTCTCCTAGCGTGGTATATGTGTCTGAGGGCAGTGACTTCGGGCTGCGGGAGCCAGTTAGTGTTCGCTACGAAATTGTCTGTTTGAGAAAACGTGATCGTAACAGGAAGCCATTCTGGTCTTAGTTTTCGTATTGTACGGCGAAGATGCAGATGTGCAGTTTCCACGTAGCACTCAGTAGCACTCCGTATTCAGGCCACAAGTACCATCCCGCCGCCGTGTCGTCCTCAGCTGAGGATGTGGATAGGAGGGGTGTGTGGTCAGCACACCGCTCTTCCGGTCGTTATGATGGTTTTCTTTGACCGGAACCACTGATGAGTGCACCCCGAAAAACGGCAACAGCGGTGGCCCGGATGTTCACACATCCAAGTGCCGGTCACGCCCGACAGCGCTAATCTTCGGTGATCTGACGGGGACCGGTGTATGCACTATGGCAAGGCCGTTGCCACGGTTTCAACATGCTGCCCGACATACAGGCTGTCCCACGAGGAATGTTCAATAATCAGGGATGTGACAGGAACGATGATTCGAATCAAAAAGTTATTGCAAACATACACTCCTGGAAATGGAAAAAAGAACACATTGACACTGGTGTGTCAGACCCACCATACTTGCTCCGGACACTGCAAGAGGGCTGTACAAGCAATGATCACACGCACGGCACAGCGGACACACCAGGAACCGCGGTGTTGGCCGTCGAATGGCGCTAGCTGCGCAGCATTTGTGCACCGCCGCCGTCAGTGTCAGCCAGTTTGCCGTGGCATACGGAGCTCCATCGCAGTCTTTAACACTGGTAGCATGCCGCGACAACGTGGACGTGAACCGTATGTGCAGTTGACGGACTTTGAGCGAGGGCGTATAGTGGGCATGCGGGAGGGCGGGTGGACGTACCGCCGAATTGCTCAATACGTGGGGCGTGAGGTCTCCACAGTACATCGATGTTGTCGCCAGTGGTCGGCGGAAGGTGCACGTGCCCGTCGACCTGGGACCGGACCGCAGCGACGCACGGATGCACGCCAAGACCGTAGGATGCTACGCAGTGCCGTAGGGGACCGCACCGCCACTTCCCAGCAAATTAGGGACACTGTTGCTCCTGGGGTATCGGCGAGGACCATTCGCAACCGTCTCCATGAAGCTGGGCTACGGTCCCGCACACCGTTAGGCCGTCTTCCGCTCACGCCCCAACATCGTGCAGCCCGCCTCCAGTGGTGTCGCGACAGGCGTGAATGGAGGGACGAATGGAGACGTGTCGTCTTCAGCGATGAGAGTCGCTTCTGCCTTGGTGCCAATGATGGTCGTATGCGTGTTTGGCGCCGTGCAGGTGAGCGCCACAATCAGGACTGCATACGACCGAGGCACACAGGGCCAACACCCGGCATCATGGTGTGGGGAGCGATCTCCTACACTGGCCGTACACCACTGGTGATCGTCGAGGGGACACTGAATAGTGCACGGTACATCCAAACCGTCATCGAACCCATCGTTCTACCATTCCTAGACCGGCAAGGGAACTTGCTGTTCCAACAGGACAATGCACGTCCGCATGTATCCCGTGCCACCCAACGTGCTCTAGAAGGTGTAAGTCAACTACCCTGGCCAGCAAGATCTCCGGATCTGTCCCCCATTGAGCATGTTTGGGACTGGATGAAGCGTCGTCTCACGCGGTCTGCACGTCCAGCACGAACACTGGTCCAACTGAGGCGCCAGGTGGAAATGGCATGGCAAGCCGTTCCACAGGACTACATCCAGCATCTCTACGATCGTCTCCATGGGAGAATAGCAGCCTGCATTGCTGCGAAAGGTGGATATACACTGTACTAGTGCCGACATTGTGCATGCTCTGTTGCCTGTGTCTATGTGCCTGTGGTTCTGTCAGTGTGATCATGTGATGTATCTGACCCCAGGAATGTGTCAATAAAGTTTCCCCTTCCTGGGACAATGAATTCACGGTGTTCTTATTTCAATTTCCAGGAGTGTAGAATCAAAATGCGCAGAGGAAATGAACCAAATACTGGCTAGGGTCTAAATATGGGCTAGTTGTTGCCTCAGCGCAGACAGGTGCTGCAGCGTAGTGGCGGCAGTGTTAAGTTGTTAGAGAGGGAGCCTACAAGCGAAAGGGAGCAATTGATCGCTTGTAGCCGAAGTGTTTGTATGTCGTGGTATAGAATGCGTCACTTTGCCATTTACAGTGCCTTGGAAGATTTTGTAGGTATGTATATTTTAATTTTATTTTCCATTAGTTGTTGCAGAAAACCTCCAATAGCAATTGCACGGGCAAAGGTAAGGCCTTCAATAGTGAGGCAGATTCGGATGATGATGATGGTGCAGCCATGGGACGAGTTTTGCGTGACGATAACGATCTGGAAATACCTCTAGGAGAATATTCACATGGTGAGGATGCATGTTGGGTTTTTTGCAATGGTGTCTTTTCTGAGGACTTACATGAAGAACTTCGGTCAACTGTTTCGAATGCAAGATGTGGGTACGCAGTAAATGTGCAGTTGCTGAAACAGATATGTCATTAGCGACCATCGCAAATAGGCCCTTTTGTTAAATAAAATATTGTCATATGTCATCTGTCTATATTTTGAACCATATATGCTTATATTGATCTGAATTCATGTCATCTTATGTGTGTATCCTTAGCTTTCCCACTGCTGGTAAGGCTTTCTTAAAAGTGCCGTCGATGCCTGACATATTGGTGTTCTTCTTATGGCTGCTTCATGGCATTTTTGAATCAGCCCAATACCGACCTAAATGACAAATTTTTAGTCCTGTCTAATTAAGCTATATTTTAAAAATTTCCTTTTCGAAGCTGTTTATGTTAACCTCATTCTTAAAAAGCCAACATGAGTTAGAATGCCATGAAGGTGTGTTGTATTTGAAAAGTTCAAAAACATTGGCGATATACCGTTCAATGAAAGTCGTAGGCTGTATTTGGACCATATTCTCTATCTAGGCGCAGTTTTTCAGTAGAAGAGATGGGTTGCACAGTAGCGAAGATGAAAAAGCGCTCATAGATCTTTATGTATGCACTTCAGACACTATGTTTAGTGGAGATTTTTTGTTATATGGATCAGTGCTATCGCCTCTCAAAGTATGAAAACAAAGCGCTTGCAGTAGAAAATTATTGTTACATGGTCACAAAGATGAAGAAGTTCTCATAGCTCTTAAGATATGCATTTAAGAGCCCGTATTTGCTAGACATTTTTGCTTGGAATGACCGTTCCTGTCATATCCCCGAATATTTACCGTTCTGTATTGGGGTGAGATAGCTGCAAGCTTTTGATTTAATATGTGTATTTGACGCATGTATCATTTTCGTTTCTTGCAGATCGTGTTGATTTCGAGTCTCGTTTATACAGAGCAAAATATTGCATCAATATTTTCTCGAATAATAATGGAATTCAGCATTCACTTGTGATCAGTTCTGCGACCATGTTCGCAAGTAGATGGAGACACGCAGTTGCGATTGACACATCTCTGAGTGTGCTGGTGACATTCAAGCCCCCCCCCCCCTCTCTCTCTCTCTATCTATCTCTCTCTCCCTCTTATATATATATATATATATCAACGCAAAGTAGGAAGAACGTTTCCATTGTGCTACTTTTACGTCTTTTTAAAAAACTACACAACTGATAATTTTGTGCAGGACTTGAGACGAATTGTAATCGCCCAAGTGGCATTTCCTATCCTGTAATTAATATTAATTTTAATATCTTTGTAGCCCAATCTACGTTAGTCATTTCATTACATTAAAAGGTTTCCTTTGTGTGAACATAGTCGCGGGGCTTTATACAGGGTGGTCCATTGATAGTGACCGGACCAAATATCTCACGAAATAAGCATCAAACGAAAAAACTACAAAGAACGAAACTCGTCTAGCTTGAAGGGGGAAACCAGATGGCGCTGTGGTTGGCCCGCTATATGGCCCTGCCATAGGTGAAACGAATATCAACTGCGTTTTTCTAAATGGGAACCCGCATTTTTTATTACATGTTCGTTTAGTACATAAAGAAATATGAATGTTTTAGTTGGACCACTTTTTTCGCTTTGTAATAGATGGCGCTGTAATAGTCACAAACGTATAAGTACGTGGTATCACGTAACATTCCGCCAGTGCGGACGGTATTTGCTTCGTGATACATTACCCGTGTTAAAATGGACCGTTTACCAGTTGCGGAAAAGGCCGATATCGTGTTGACGTATGGCTATTGTGATCAAAATGTCCAACGGGCGTGTGCTATGTCTGCTGCTCGGTATCCTGGACGACATGATCCAAGTGTCCGGAGCGTTCGCCGGATAGGTACGTTATTTAAGGAAACAGGAAGTGTTCATCCACATGTGAAACGTCAACCACGACCTGCAACAAATGATGATGCCCAAGTAGGTGTTTTAGCTACTGTCGCGGCTAATCCGCACATCAGTAACAGACAAATTGCGCGAGAATCGAGAATCTCAAAAACATCGGTGTTGAGAACGCTACATCAACATCGATTGCACCCGTACCATATTTCTATGCACCAGGAATTGCATGACGACGACTTTGAAAGTCGTGTACAGTTCTGCCACTGAGCACAAGAGAAACTATGGGACGATGACGGATTTTTTGCACGCGTTCCATTTAGCGACGATGCGTCATTCACCAACAGCGATAACGTAAACCCGCATAATATGCACTATTGGGCAACGGAAAATCCACAATGACTGCGACAAGTGGAACATCAGCGACCTTGGCGGGTTAATGTATGGTGCGGCATTATGGGAGGAAGGATAATTGGCCCCCATTTTATCGATGGCAATCTAAATGGTGCGATGTATGTGATTTCCTACGTAATGTTCTACCGATGTTACTACAAGATGTTTCACTGCATGACAGAATGGCGATGTACTTCCAACATGATGGATGTCCGGCACATAGCTGGCGTCCGATTGAAGCGGTATTGAATAGCACATTTCATGAAAAGTGGATTGGTCGTCGAAGCACCATACCATGGCCCGCACGTTCACCGGATCTGAAGTCCCCGGATTTCTTTCTGTGGAGAAGTCGAAGGATATTTGCTATCGTGAGACACCGACAACGCCTGACAACATGCCTCAGCGCATTGTTAATGCATGTGCGAACTTGACGGAAGGAGAACTAGTCGCTGTTGAGAGGAATGTCGTTACACGTATTGCCAAATGCATTGAGGTTGACGGAGATCATTTTGAACATTTATTGCATTAATGTGGTATTTACAGGTAATCACACTGTAACAGCATGCGTTCTCAGAAATGATAAGTTCACAAAGGTACATGTATCACATTGGAATAACCGAAATAAAATGTTCAAACGTATCTACGTTCTGTATTTTAACTTAAAAAACCTACCTGCTACCAACTGTTCGTCTAAAATTGTGAGTCATATGTTTGTGACTATTACAGCGCCATCTATCGCAAAGCGAAAAAAGTGGTCCAACTACAACATTCATATTTCTTTACGTAGTACACGAATATGTAATAAAAATGGGGGTTCCTATTTAAAAAAACATAGTTGATATCCGTTTGACGTATGCAGCGCCATCTAGCGGGCCAACCATAGCGCCATCTGGTTTCTCCCTTCAAGTTAGACAAGTTTCGTTTTTTGTAGTTTTTTCGTTTGACGCTTATTTTGTGAGATATTTGGCCCCGTCACGAGCAGTGGACCACCTTGTATATTAACATCCAAATATATACTCCAGTTATTGCGGCGTGAACATCATACCAGTTTTAGGGATTTTCAACCGTAGTAGATTTACGTATGGAACGATGGAAAAGTGACTAACTATATACTCCAGTACTTGCCCTTACCTCTCATACATTATTCTCACGATCTCTAGGTGAGATACACGACGGAGAAAGCAGAACTGTCTCTCAGTCTTCCTGCAGCACATGGTCTCTAACGTTACCCAGTAGGGCTTCACGAAAACAATACCTCTTTCAAAGATTGCCGCTTATGTTACCAGATTATCTCTATTGCCTTTTCGTGTGGGCTATTCTGACCAGTTACTGTCTCATCAGCGCGACTCGCAATTCCTCCAATGTCTACTGTTATGCCTATTTGATAAGAACTCCAAATGTTAGAGGTGTACTCTAGAATTTTCTATGCTAGCAGTAAGCCTGACGTTCAGAAAAAGGTACGCAGAACAACCATTAACAGAAAATAAGGCGAAAGACCAAAAGTAACACTAGGTGCGATTCGACTCCTCATGTGGTCTCCCAATGTGATATCCAGACGGTGATTATATCCAACATGATTATTCGCAGCACTCGAAGACGAATTCTGACGATTAACCTGCAGTGCCATCCACAGGCAACGAAGTAATCTCGACTGTCTGTATTAACGAGTGATATTCCATTAATCTCTAGCGGATAGTGTTAGCATCAGTATGGGATTTATGGACCCGCCCTAATGCTAACATTTCGTCTTTTATCACCATACTAGTTTAGGCGACAATCATTCTATCACCAGTAGAGTTTTATCCTAAAAACGCATACAATATACGCCTTAACATAGTTCAATAAAATTCATTTTGAATTTTGTTATGGTTGGTTACATGCTGGTATCTTTTAATGGGATACCAATATGTTTTTTCTATCATGATCTCTCACGTTTTCTCGACACGATACTTTCCGAATAAATTATAATCAACAACTGGGCTGAACACCCAAATACAAAACATTAATGTGTTTCTATCTCGTGCGTGTCACACGTTTGGTAACATGTTTGTACGGAAAAACAACGTGTTAAAAATGCTAGGGCATGTAAAGGGCAAAAGGAGAAAAATAGATAGTACTGGAACACACGAGGATGCAAATAATCGCGACATCACTCGCAGTGCACTAAACTATATGGTGTAACGGTCTCTATTTCGTGAATTTTTATAGTAAAAACCACTTTCGATGTAAATGATTCCAAAGCACCCAACCAACTGAAACAAAATTGTGTTTTTATTCAACCTTTGATCATGGTTTCGGCGGATGTAAACCAGTATTCTTGAGACATACATGTAAACCGAAGACAATGTACCAACAATAACTACGAATCCAGAAACATACATGTCAAAATTACATGTCATACAGAGACTAGATCCCCACAAATGGGTGCGAATATCACATGTGTCATAAAACATAAGAAAAGAATAAAAACTAGTACTCACTAAATTTCACATTGGAAAAACACCAAATAATGAAGCGATCTGACATTTGACCTATGAAAATATTCTGTCAGCGCACATCATTATATACATTATTAAATGTACTAGCCCCTGTGATCGGAGCTTGTCAAGTAAGAATCCAGAAATAAAACCAATCAAATAAAATGTCAGGTCATGTTATGAGCTACACGCCGACTGCAGGCAACGAAATGCGTGAACACCAGGAACACACGGCACTTGGTTCGTACGCCAAGATCGAAGTACGCTTATTGAAGATTCACAGCTGTACTAAATAATTCGAAATTTATTCATTGGCTGCGAATTCTTTGACAAGAGCTGTATCAGGTATAGACGTACCACATATGGCATAATGATGTAGACATAGTGACTTACGGAGGTTTGGATGGGTCCGGGGAGCCGGAGTGGTTAAAGCGCTGCCATTTTTTATTTTTTTTTTTTATTTTGTTCGATATAGAACTTTGCGTTTGGTCTGGGTGAACGTAACAAGACATCCGTTCAAGTTGATCGTTGATTCCTTTACTCATTTTTTTATTTTTATTTTATTTATTTTTTTATTACAGAGAGCAAGCAGCCCTCTGACCGAACAGACAGAGCTGTCGTGCCTGCTAAGCCAACTGAGCTACCCAAGCACCACTCACAACCCGTCCCCACAGCTTTAATTCCGCCAGCGAAAGGCAAAGGTCCCGAGTTCGAGTCTCGGTCCGGCACACAGTTTTAATCTGTCAGGAGGTTTCACGTCAGCACACACTCCGCTGCAGTATGAAAATCTCATTCTAGAACTATCCTCCAGGTTGTAGCTAAGCCATATTTCTGCAAATACCCTTTCTCACAGGAGTGCTAGTTCTGCAAGTTTCGCAGAAGAGCTTCTGTGAAGTTTAGAAGGTAGGAGACGAGGTACTGGCAGAATTACAGCTGTGGGGACCGGTCATAAGTAGTGCGTGGGTAGCTCAGTTGGTAGAGCACTTGCCCGCATATTGCAAAGGTCCCGAGTTCGAGTCTCAGTCCAGCACACAGTTTTAATCTGCCAGGAAGTTTCAAAATTGTATATTATTGTCGCTTGATTTTCTGCGCTAAATATCTTCTACAAACCGAGTGAACACCATTTAGCAACAGCAATGTGACCGTTGCTAGTGCAGCATATAACGCGAGGCGCAGTGAAAAATTGCCCACGTGACTGTTTTGTTTTGTGTGTTACCATGCAGATTGCTATTATAAGCGTATTCATCATTTGTAATTTTTTATTTTAGGTTCTAGTATTTTTCGTTTGGTGTCACATTGAGTGTTATACATTTGGAGATAATGAAGAGCGTTGTCCTGTGACACTGCTCTAAATGCCTTGCCTGAAAATTACATTGAGTAGTGAAATAGAGCTCCAATTCATCGATCTTCTGCTTACCAATAGACCCGAATTTTCAACTCTGTTAATATACAGCGGGAGAGCAGTGATAATATAGCAACACTGACTAAAGGTGTTGATGAGAATGTAAAGGAGCGTACGAAATAGTTCTATTTAGTAAATGGACAAGAAACGGATTTCAGATTATGAGCAGTCAATATCAATTCATCTCAGTCTGTAGGTATTCAGTATCTATGGACAAAGCTTAAGATTATTGCACAATACTCATTAGGTATGTGCCCATCATAGCTGTAATGGAAACTCGAGCGGTTACCAAACCATGATATTAGTGCACTCGGCCTCCCGTGGCCGTTGTCGGAAACACGAGTGACGTGACAGTAAACAAAAACCATATTCAATATTTTCGATGGTCATTTACACTGTAGAAGTCCGAGTAGCTTTATGAGCAAGTTGTATGGTCGTTGGATCAGCAGAGCACGTTCTGATGGGCTTCAAGCGCACAGGTACACACACGAGCCTACCGAAGTGCTCTCACTCCCATTGATATTGTGGTTGGCTAGTACTTCAGTAGCCACGTAGAGAAGCTGCTCCAAAAGCAAAGAGAGTTTCAGCACAGATTTTAACATTGTCAAAGCCCTGTGGACCAACAGTAACTTTTTAAGGGCAAAATGTGAGTAACGAGAGGCATGCGAAAAACCTTGAGCTAATTATGAAGAAAAATTCATTCTATCGAACTGACAAAAGTTAATAAGCAGATTTAATATTACGTTAAATCGGTACACTTTTAAACACCGTCTTTGTAATGTACTCATTGAGGATACTGGAACAGAAACGAAGATGTCAAAGAGAAAGTCGAAACGCCAATTTCCGTATTGCAAAACTGTTTCGCTGACCAAAATCGTATGTGATACATTCAATCGTCGGACGAATACCAGAACGATACGTATTGAAATAATTGACCACAGCGTAGAAAATAAAGTGGAATCTTTCAACAGGGGAAACGCAGCTACACCTGATAGGATACCTATACAAGTAACTGAACTGAAGAGACACATTGCGCCACGCTTTCTTATTATGACACCTGAGATACTCCGATCTGTTGTGGAACATGCTGTTTGTCGATTGCAACTTGTGGTAGAAAACGATGGACAGCATACTGAACACGTCTTGTGACAGTTTCCCGGCAACTAAAGAGCGATTTTTCCCATCGGATGTGGTACGACGTTGATGTTGTGGGTGGGCGTACCTCACTAACAGCGTCATGACAAACGTCTGCCGTCACTCAGATTGCACAGGATGATTGGTTTAATGTGCATCTCACACCATATCCGTCGTATAGCAATTCATCTGTCATCTATAGAAGAACCCATTTACGTTACGACGATTACAGGTCCATAAAGAGGGAAATTTTCATCAAACTTTTTTGTTTCGATAACGTTTCCCCCTCCTTAGATAATAATTCAGTATTCCGTTCAAATTTGACGTCATTCTGAGCCTCTTTTTTTTTTTGCAGCGTTGGGAAACAGGAATTTTTATCATAATTTCCCTGTATATAGAGAAGTCACATAGCTAGCAATTCCTAGCAAAGTGCTGGAAGACCTAACTATGTTGAATGATTACTGCATGTATAGAAAATCGACTCCAGCCATAAAAAAATGTAACGTATTGCACATAAATTGACTGAAACACCTACTATTTTTTGCTTACACTATTTCTGAACAATCACTTGAAACTGTTGGGTATGTGTGTCCGAAGCAATTTAAAGTGGATCCACATGAAACTCCTCGTAGGAAATCTAGATGCTAAATCGAAACTCAATGGAGAAATACTCACGATGTGTGGTCCACCCACGAAGGAAGTAGCTTACAAAACCGTCGTTTCATCTATACTTGAGTACTGCTGTTGAGTCTGGGACCCTTACCAAGTAGAACTGATAGAGGAAATAGAGAAAACTCAAAGAAGAGCAGTGCATTTCGTCAGGGGTTCGTTTAAACAGGATGAAAGTGTCAAAAACCTGCTCATTTAACTAAAGTGCCAGACGCTACCATGGAGGTGTTGTGCACGAAGGTGTGATTTGCCATTCAAATTCCGAGAGCGTACATTCCTATTAGAGTCAAGCAATATGTTGTTAACTCTTGGATATATCTCATAAGGGAACTTGCCGCTCCTTCCGTGTAACGTTTACAGTACGGGGAACACGAAGCACACACTGCCACACGCCGTAGCATGCCTTTAAGTCTATACGTGTAGAGGGACATGGCCGATACTCTCCATCCTTGTCCAATGACTTTCTTGAGATATTGGCCTTTAGTATTCCAATTTGTCCATTTTTTGAAGGATCACTGGAAGAACTATTTTTCCCTTCAGTATTCGATAAAAAAACTAATTTCACTTCAAAATACGATACAATGAATGTTTTCCGAGTCGTGGCCCAAAGGGTGGGAACAAAAATATGGAAACACCAAAAACACAGCACAACACATAATCACGCCTAACACGGTGTAGCAAAACGTTTGGCATTAAAACGACTTCCAGTAGTCTAGGAATGAATAAATAAACGCCGCGCGGGATTAGCCGAGCGGTCTGGGCGCTGCGGTCATGGACTGTGCGGCTGGTCCCGGCGGAGGTTCGAGTCCTCCCTCGGGCATGGGTGTGTGTGTTTGTCCTTAGGATAATTTAGGTTAAGTAGTGTGTAAGCTTAGGGACTGATGACCTTAGCAGTTAAGCCCCATAAGATTTCACAAGCGTTTTGAACATTTTTTTTTTATAAATAAAGGTCTCGCATCGTTTTGAACGAAATGTTATGCCATTCTTCCTGAAAAGTACTGGCAAGTTCAGGCAACGACGTTGGAAGTGGATAGCGACTAAGCACCTTTCTCTCGCAAGTATACCACGAAGACTCGATATTAATGAGGTCTCATGACTTTGGTAGCCAGTGGCGATACGACAGTTCATCCTTACGCTCACAAAACCAGTCCTGGATGACGCGAGCTGTGTGATCAAAGGCTCTGTTGTCTTGGAACACAGCATCACTATTGGGAAACAAAAATTGTACCTTGGCGTAGATCTGCTCAGCCAAAATGGTCATATAATCCTTGGCAGCAATGCGACATTTCAAAATACCTGTGGGACCCACGTTGTATCACGATATGGCTTTCCAAATCATCAACGAACCCCCGCTATCTTCCATTCTTGGGCCATAAACTCGGCCAGAAGTAGGAAACAATGTGAAACAAGACTCATACATCCAACCGAATTGTTTCCTTCACTTCCAGTCTAAGTGTTATGGCTTCGGCACAACGTTTTCCTGTTACGGGCATTTGCATCAGTGATGTTTGGTTCTGGAATTCCATCTCGCCCTGCAATTTTCTCCCTACGAGCCTCATTTCGTGTCGTTATGGTACTCACAATGTTTTCGAGTACGACTTTCCGTTATGCAGTGATTTTTGCAGCTGTTGTCTCCGTAGTTTTCGCCATAACCCTCATCAATGACCATTTGTCGCGATCACTCGACACACACTTCCGTCACTCTTGTGACTAGCTAGCCGGCCGAAGTGGCCGTGCGGTTAAAGGCGCTGCAGTCTGGAACCGCAAGACCGCTACTGTCGCAGGTTCGAATCCTGCCTCGGGCATGGATGTTTGTGATGTCCTTAGGTTAGTTAGGTTTAACTAGTTCTAAGTTCCAGGGGACTAATGACCTCAGAAGTTGAGTCCCATAGTGCTCAGAGCCATTTGTGACTAGCAGATGATGTTTTTGCGCTTTCTCTGTATGCGGTAAAAATATTCGACATGGTGTCTTTTGAAACATCAAACACTTCGGCTACCTTTGTTACGGAAGCACCTACAATACAAGTACAAACAATTCCCACGTTTGAATTGACTCTGCTCCGACATAATGCACTAGGTTAGTTAGGTTTAACTAGTTCTAAGTTCCAGGGGACTAATGACCTCAGAAGTTGAGTCCCATAGTTCAAAAAATGGCTCTGAGCACTATGGGACTCAACTGCTGAGGTCATTAGTCCCCTAGAACTTAGAACTAGTTAAACCTAACTAACCTAAGGACATCACAAACATCCATGCCCGAGGCAGGATTCGAACCTGCGACCGTAGCGGTCCTGCGGTTCCAGACTGCAGCGCCTTTAACCGCACGGCCACTTCGGCCTGCTGAGTCCCATAGTGCTCAGAGCCATTTGTGACTAGCAGATGATGTTTTTGCGCTTTCTCTGTATGCGGTAAAAATATTCGACATGGTGTCTTTTGAAACATCAAACACTTCGGCTACCTTTGTTACGGAAGCACCTACAATACAAGTACAAACAATTTTCCCACGTTTGAATTGACTCTGCTCCGACATAATGCACTCACAAATACACATAACACTCCCCTGACCAACGTATTGAGGACGTTGCATAGGTGCCATTCGTGTCGAAATACATTACCATAACCAGCAGGCTTAGCTACCATCTGTTTTTATGTTCAACGATACATTTGTAGCGGTGTTCCCATATTTTTGACCAACCCCTGTACTTTCCATTTGCTACATGACTGCTCTAGCTGCTGTACATGTGGACTGTTAGGGAGCAGTCATAGAAGGAACGAATAGCATTTGCCATAAATAGTGAAATAATATGTCTTATTTGGAAATCTGTAACGCTGAGAGAAAGTCAAGACAGCCACAAATAAGGTTTTGATTTAAACGACACATTTATCGCAGAACTGTTTATCATCCAAACCAGATAAGCGTACTAAACACAATTATTCTGGAGAATGGAGCATATCGCCAAAAACGCATATCAAGACGTCATTTCAGCACCATTATTCGTGGACATTGGAAAAGTTTACGATAAGGACTGATGTGCTAAGTCAACAACAGTTCAGTTCGAAAAATTCCAGCTCTTCTGTGCTGATTCAATTAACTAATATTATTTACTACACAGAAAACGCATAGTAAAACAAAATCCCCTCACCAGGAATAAGAAAAAATCATGGTTAAATTCTCGTGCGTTAAATCCTGTCAGCGATATTGTTAAGTAGATGATATCCAGACAAATTTCAAAGTCATTGTTACAACCCGAGAAAGACGCAAATACCCTAATTTTGTCATAATATTTAATGAAATGGTGAAAAGATTGCGTAAATAGATAAACATGCTGATGCCAAACGAAGAAAAAAATGAAGAAAGTATAAATAAGACACATCGCCGTATTATTCACGAGAACAAGCCAAGGAGTACGAAGAAACCCGCTGCTTATGAGAACTTAAACTAAAAACCCTCACCAAAATTCTGGAGCTATAAAGAACAAAGTCATTTACACGCAACATATTTAATAAAAAGGTCCATAAACAGAAGCTGAAAATAGGTACTGAGATCTGAAGGTGCTCACTATAGATGAAAATCGATAGCCTAACATCAATTTTTGTTATATTCTACTGGAATTAAAGAAACACATTCCAGAAAAAATAACAGAGATCTTAAAAATATTGTACACCATAATATTCAATCTATTCAACAATACAAACCAGCACACAAAACTTCGAATCTACACTAGAATAATGCTACTGGGACCCCATGGTTTGTCTCCCTGGAGTACCATTTGTAAACTGGATTTCAGCAGGTTGCGTGGGCTCAAAATAAATTCTCAAAGACCTCTTATGGCAAAATCGGCAGATATACAGAGTGTAACGGATATAATTGCAGAAATCTCTACTGCTGACTGAGGACAGTGTACTGCACAATATCACATCAGTATTTACGTCATTTGCAGACTAATACTTGTAGCTACTGCAAGTCATATGTTTTTAGGTTGGGTAGTATCACAAGTACTTGTGGCAATATCAAGGCATTAATTCTTACTTTTCCCTGGGCAGTAGGTCACGTGTTGAAGTGCGGACGCGTGGCCACAAAAGATTAACCGATACTGACAAGCGTATTCCATTTAGTGATGCAGTTGCGACTATGCAGGAAACATTGGACGGTAAAGTCTGCGACATGTTTGTGGGAAGAATGTTCGACGCAGCGGAAAAACAACCAACACACTGATGTGTGTACATATGACGGTACGACATACAAAAATATCTGCACTTATACCTGTTACATCCTGTATAAGAATCCAAAAAAACTGATAAAGACAAACTTCGAGGGATTATAGAATGTCTTATGAGGAACAAGTTGAGGATAGGCTCTCATATCGGGGAAGGTCACCAAACGATGCTGTAGAGCGACGTTGTTAGAGGGGGAAACGACGGTAGCAGGGCAGCAGACTCGAGCGTCTGCGCTCTTCAGTCTTGTTGGACAGGCGTGATGTAACGGGTGCTGACAGACCCACTGCGAACAGCCCCGTTTACGACACGTCAGTGTACAAGCTTATTTTTGCTGCCGAAATGATGGCCTAGAATCCGGCCTCTGTCCATATAATTTCAACGCTCTGCAGTGTTGTTGGATGACTTTTCCGGACATGGGTTCCTGCCTTTAATTTCTTCCCCACGGCTCGATCCATAGCCCCACGAGGACTGTCGTAAAAATTTCATATCACTAGAGTGGCGTTAGTAGTGCCACTATGAGGAAGCAAATCGGGTTTACTTGAAATACTGACTGTAACGGTCGTAAGCGTTAGTTACCTTTGAGATTTTAAGTGGGCTACGACAAGCGATATTGCTGAAATACTTAGTAGGAATGCAGTCGCTGTCCCTGATTGTTGGCATTGGTGGGGACGAGAATTTACGGTCGCAAGAAGACCGGGCTCGGAGCGGCCACGAGGAAGACCATTGTGTTTTGCTTAGGGCTCTGGCGCATCGTACTGCATCTGTAGCACAATTTGAGCTGCAGTTGGCACCTCAGTGACATGACTGTTATAAATCGGTTACTTCAAGGACGGCTTCGAGCAAGATGTCCTATATCGTTCATTCCACTGACCCCAAACCAACACTATTTGCGACGTCACAGGCGTCAAGCGAGAGCTCACGGAGGGGGGGGGGGGGGGGGGGCAGTTGTACGTTCTTTGTGTTTTCTGATGAAAGATGATTCTACCTCGGTACCAGTGATGGCCGTGTGTTGGTTAGGAGGAGGGCAACTGAGAGCCTGCAACCAACCTGTCTACGTGCTAGACACACTGGACCTACACCTGCAGTTATGGTTGGAGGGTGCGATTTCGTAATACAGCAGGAGCACTCTCGTGGTTATCCCACCCACCCTGAGTCTAAATCTGTACGTCAGGCTGGTGATCCGACCTGTTGTTCTGCCGTTGATGACGAGCATCACAGGGACTCTTTTCACAACAGGATAACGCTCGTGCACATATCGTTGTTGTAACCCAGCTTACTCTACAGAGTGTCGACATGTTGCCTTGGCCTGTTTGATCACCAGGTCAGTTTACAATCGGGTACATATGGGACATCACCGGACAATGCCAACGACATACACACACCACTTTAACCGACTTTGACCGACCAAGGGCAACAGGCATGGAACTCCATCCCACAAACTGACATACGCTATCTGTACAAAACAAAACATGCACGTTTGTATGCTTGCATTCAACATTGTAGCCATCACACCGGTGGTTCATTTACCATCATCTCACATTTTCAATAGGAACTCTGGTGCTACATTAACCTGTCATTCTGCAATGTTAATTACTTAAACATGTTAACTAGACAAATGTATCCCCGAAATTTCATTACTCTACCTTCATTATTTTCTGGTGTTGCATTTTTTCCCCGTCAGTATAGATATTGGTGTTGCAGTTTTTGCCCATCAGTATTAGTGTAGCATTTTTTCCCGTCAGTATACACATTATGTGATCAAAAGTATCCGGACACCTGGCTGAAAATGACTTGAAAGTTCGTGGCGTCCTCCATCGGTAATGCTTGAATTCAGTATGGTGTTGGCTCACCATTAGCCTTGATGATGGCTTCCACTCTCGGAGGCATACATTCAGTCAAGTGCTGGATGGTTTCTTCGGGATTGGCAGCCCATTCTTCACTGAGTGCTGCACTGAGGAGAGGTGAGGCCTGGCACGAACTCAGCATTGCAAAACCATCCCAAAGGTGTTTTATAGGATTCAGGTCAGGACCATGTCCAAGCCAATCCATTACAGGCCGTGTATTATGAACAGGTTCAAAAAAAAAAAAAATGGTTCAAATGGCTCTGAGCACTATGGGACTTAACATCTATGGTCATCAGTCCCCTAGAACTTAGAACTACTTAAACCTAACTAACCTAAGGACAGCACACAACACCCAGTCATCACGAGGCAGGGAAAATCCCTGACCCCGCCGGGAATCGAACCCGGGAACCCGGGCGTGGGAAGCGAGAACGCTACCGCACGACCACGAGATGCGGACTATGAACAGGTGCTCGATCGTGTTGCAAGATGCTGTCACCATCCCGGAACTGCTATTCAACAGTGGGAAGCAAGAAGGTGATTAAAACATCAATGTAGGACTGTGCTGTGATGGTGCCACGCAAAATAACAAGAGGTGTAAGCCCCTCCATGAAAACCACGACCACACCCTAACACCACTGCTCTCGAATTTTACTGTTGGCACTACGCACTCTGGCAGATGACGTCCACCGGGCATTCGCCATACCCACACTCTGCCATCGGATCCCCACATTGTGTACTGTGTTTCGTCACTCCACACAACGTTTTTACACTGCTCAATCGTCCAACGTTTACGCCCCTTACAACAAGCGAGGCGTCGCTTGGCATTTACTGCCGTGATGTGTGGCTTTTGAGCAGCCGCTCGACCATGAAATTCAAGTTTTATCACCTCCACCTCCACATCTACATCTACATCTACATTTATACTCCGCAAGCCACCCAACGGTGTGTAGCGGAGGGCACTTTACGTGCCACTGTCATTACCTCCATTTCCTGTTCCAGTCGCGTATGGTTCGCGGGAAGAACGACTGCCGGAAAGCCTCCGTGCGCGCTCGAATCTCTCTAATTTTACATTCGTGATCTCCTCGTGAGGTATAAGTAGAGGGAAGCAATATATTCGATACCTCATCCAGAAACGCACCCTCTCGAAAACTGGACAGCAAGCTACACCGCGATGTAGAGCGCCTCTCTTGCAGAGTCTGCCACTTAAGTTTGATAAACATCTCCGTAACGCTATCACGCTTACCAAATAACCCTGTGACAAAACGCCCCGATCTTCTTTGGATCTTCTCTATCTCCTCCGTCAACCCGACCTGGTACGGATCCCACACTGATGAGCAATACTCAAGTATAGGTCGAACGAGTGTTTTGTAAGCCACCTCCTTTGTTGCTGGACTACATTTTCTAAGGACTCTCCCAATGAATCTCAACCTGGTACCCGCCTTACCAACAATTGATTTATATGATCATTCTTCTTCAAATCGTTCCGCACCCATACTCCCAGATATTTTACAGAAGTAACTGCTACCAGTGTTTGTTCCGCTATCATATAATCATACAATAAAAGATCCTTCTTTCTACGTATTCACAATACATTACATTTGTTTACGTTAAGGGTCAGTTCCCACTGCCTGCACCAAGTGACAATCCGATGCAGATCTTCCTGCATTTCGCTGCAGTTTTCTAATGCTGCAACTTCTCTGTATACTACAGCATCATCCGCGAAAAGCCGCATGGAACTTCCGACACTATCTACTAGGTCATTTATATATATTGTGAAAAGCAATGGTCCCACAACACTCCCCTGTGGCACGCCAGAGGTTACTTTAACGTCTGTAGACGTCTCTGCATTGAGAACAACATGCTGTCTTCTGAAACTTCTTGGCAGATTAAAACTGTGTGCCCGACCGAGACTCGGTCGGGCACACAGTTTTAATCTGCCAGGAAGTTTCATATCAGCGCACACTCCACTGCAGAGTGAAAATCTCATTCTGGATGCTGTCTTCTGTTTGGTAAAATCTCTTCAATCCAGCCACACAGCTGGTCTGATATTTCGTAGGCTCTTACTTTGTTTATCAGGCGACAGTGCGGAACTGTATCGAAAGCCTTCCGGAAGTCAAGGAAAATGGCATCTACTTGGGAGCCTGTATCTAATACTTTCTGGGTTTCATAAACCAATAAAGCGAGTTGGGTCGCACACGATCGCTGTTTCCGGAATCCATGTTGATTCCTACAGAGTAGATTCTGGGTTTCCAGAAACGACGTGATTCGCGAGCAAAAAACATGTTCTAAAATTCTACAACAGATCGACGTCAAAGATGTAGGTCTATAGTTATGCGCATCTGCTCGACGACCCTTCTTGAATACTGTTACTACCTGTGCTCTTTTCCAATCATTTGGAACCTTCCGTTCCTCTAGTGATTTGCGGTACAGGGCTGTTAGAAGCGGGGCAAGTTCTATCGCGTACTCTGTGTAGAATCGAAGTGGTATCCCGTCAGGTCCAGTGGACTTTCCTCTGCTGAGCGATTCGAGTTGCTTTTCTATTCCTTGGACACTTATTTCGATGTCAGCCATTTTTACGTTTCTGCGAGAATTTAGAAAAGGAACTGCAGTGCTCTTCCTCTGTGAAACAGATTTGGAAAATGGTGTTTAGTATTTCAGCTTTACGCGTGTCATCCTCTGTTTCAATGCCATCATCATCAAGGAGTGTCTGGATATGCTGTTTCGAGCCACTTACTGATTTAACGTAAGACCAGAACTTCCTAGGATTTTCTGTCAAGTCGGTACATAGAATTTTACTTTCGAATTCACTGAACGCTTCACGCATAGCACTCCTTACGCAAACTTTGTCATAGTTTAGCTTCTCTTTGTCTGAGAGGTTTTGGCTGCGTTTAAACTTGCAGTGAAGCTCTCTTTGCTTTCGTAGTAATTTCTTAACTTTGTTGTTGAACCACGGTGGGTTTTTCCCGTTCCTCACAGTTTTACTCGGCACGTACCTGTATAAAACGCATTTTACGATTTCCTTGAACTTTTTCCATAAACACTCAACATTGTCAGTGTCGGAACAGAAATTTTCGTTTTGATCTGTTAGGTAGTCTGAAATCTGCCTTCTATTACTCTTGCTAAACAGATAAACCTTCCTCCCTTTTTTTATATTCCTATTTACTTCCATATTCAGGGATGCTGCAACGGCCTTATTGTTGTGTCTAGTTCATACAGCATAGACACAATGAGGTAGCTAGGTGCACGCTAAACTAACGCAGACGGGCTTGAAGTACTGGAACAGGAGACTTATTAATGCACTAAAGAAAAGTACGTAGCGTTTAATACTTATCTTTAATTCTCTTGTTGGAATACATCTCTCTTGAATATTAGTAAGCTATAAGCACTGATACAAATGGCGCCTTGCTAGGTCGTAGCTATGGACTAAGCTGAAGGCTATTCTATCTGTCTCTCGGCAAATGAGAGGAAAGCTTCGTACGTCTGGTCGCAAGCTATGTCGTCCGTACAACTGGGGCGAGGTCTAGTCCGTGTCTTGTGACCTGCCATGTGGTGGCGCTAGGATTGCGATTACACAGTGGCGACACGCGGGTCCGACATGTACTACAGGACCGCGGCCGATTTAAGTTACCACCTAGCAAGTGTGGTGTCTAGCGGTGACACCACACTTATGATCACTGATTCCCTGTTCTGCGCTTACAGAGTCCAAACGTTCGGGTCTGTTTGTTATCAGTAGGTCCAAGATGTTATCTCGACGAGTCGGTTCTCTGTTTAATTGCTCAAGGTAATTTTCGGATAGTGCACTCAGTATAATGTCACTCGATGCTCTGTCCCTACCACCCGTCCTAAACATCTCCCGCCTAACTGTCATAGTACTTGCAGTAGATCCTGATGCAGTTTTTAATTCTTGTGTCTTGGTCTGGATAGATGTCTGCCTATTATACATTGCGACCCTCTTCAACTGTCGGCAGTCTCTGTCAGTCAACAGACGAGGTCGGCCTGTACGCGTATGTGCTGTATGTGTCCCTTCACGTGACCTGTAACACGTATGATGACAGAGAACAATGCTGGTGGAGGCACAAATGTTTCAGAGCACACCATTCACCTCACATTGTCGTACTTGGGACCCCACAGCAAACGACCCGTAAGTGTTCCCATGTTCACCAAACACCATCGCCAGTTACAACTACAGAGGTCAATGGATCATGGCGGACGGATCGCGTATCATCGAACACATGTCGCGTGGTAGGATGATTCACATTTATTGTTACACGAGGTCGATGGTCGTGTCCGGATTGCCGACATCCGTGAGAACAGCTGCTGGAAACCTGCACCGCGCCACGGGCTCTGGCAGGTGGGGACAATACTATGCTTGGGCGGGGGGGGGGGGGGGAGGGAATTCACCCGGGCTTCCATGGAACCTGTGGTAGTAATCGAAAGCACCATGACGGCTGTGGACTACATTAATATTATTGCGCGTCACCTGCGTCATTTCATGGTCTATGTTTTCCCGACATCGATGGTATATTTAGGTAAAATAAGTATATGGTTCAAATGGTTCAAATGGCTCTGAGCACTACGGGACTCAACTGCTGAGGTCATTAGTCCCCTAGAACTTAGAACTAGTTAAACCTAACTAACCTAAGGACATCACAAACATCCATGCCCGAGGCAGGATTCGAACCTGCGACCGTAGCGGTCTTGCGGTTCCAGACTGCAGCGCCTTTAACCACACGGCCTAAGTATATGTCACAAGGCCAGAATCGTGGTACAGCGGTAGGAGCGGCATGATAGTGAACTAACATAGACATTTCGGTCACTAAATTCGTCTGGTATGTACCCAGTGGATGGATGGGTTGGGTTGGGTTTCTGGGGGCAGAGACCAAGCAGCGAAGTCATCGGTCTCATTGGGTTAGGGAAGGATGGGGAAGGAAGTCGGCCGTGCCCTTTCAAAGGAACCTTCCCGGCATTTGCCTGGAGCTATTTGGGGAAAACACGGAAAGCCTAAATCAGGCTGGCCGGAAGCGGGACTGAACCGTTGTCCTAGGACGTTATTGGGAGCCAACTGCGCGCCTCCTGACCATCGGCCAAAAAATTACGCAAATTTCATAACCTGTGCATAGACATCTTGTCACATGCCCCAGGAAACCTACCAAGGACTTGTTAAATCCATGTCGCACAGAATCACTGTTACATTGCATTCCAGTCCCACAAAGTTTGGGTTCATCAGTGGTTCAAATGGCTCTGAGCACTATGGGACTTAACGTCTGAGGTCATCAGTCCCCTAGAACTTAGAACTACTCAAGCCTAACTAACCTAATGACATCTCACACATCCATGACCGAAGCAGGATTCGAACCTGCGACCGTAGTGATCGCGCGGTTCCAGACTGAAGCGCTTAGAACCGCTCGGCCACACTGGCCGCCGTTCATCAGTGTATATCTATCACCAGGATGATTCAGACTCTTTTGGATGCCAATATAAACCGAGGTGGCAAAAGTCACGGGATATCTCCTAAGATCGTGTCGGTCATCCTTTTGCTCAGCGAAGTGCAGCTGCTCAACGTGGCATGAACTTAACAAGTCGTTGGAAGTCCCCTGCAGACATATTTGGCCATGCTACATCTATAGCCGGTCATAATTACGAAAGTGTTATCGGTGCAGGATCTTGTGCACGAACTGGCATTCTGATTCGTCCCCCACCCAACGGGTGGCTAAATTATTCGTTCTAATTGCCCAGAATTCCCTTCAAATGAGTCGTGAACAAATGTGGCTCCGTGACATGGCACATTGTTGTCCATATAAATACAACCATTGTTTGGTAATATAAAGTCCATGAATGGCTGCAGATGGTCTCCAAGTAGCCGAACATAACCATTTACCGTTAATGATGGATTCAGTTGGACCAGAGGACCCAGTCCATTCCATGTGATCACAGCACACGCCATTATAGAGCCTCCACCAGCTTCCACCGTGCCATGTTGACAACTGACTACCATCAGCTCTTACCAACTGAAATCAGTACTAATCTGCCCAACCGATATCGTCAGCAGCCCAGGAGAGGTGCTGCAGGCGATGGCATGCTAACAGCAGAGACACTCGTGTCGGTCGTCTGCCTCCATAGCCCATTAACGCCAGATTTCACCGCGCTGTCCAGACGGATACGTTCGTCGTAAGTCCCGCATGGATTTCTGCAGTTATTTCAAGCAGTATTGCTTGCCTGGTAGCACTGCCAACTTCACGCAAATGCCGTTGCTCTCGGTCGTTAAGTGACGGCCGTCAACCACTGCGTTGTCTGTTGTGTGGCTGAAATTTAGTATTCTCGGCACATTCTTGACACTGTGAATACTGAATTTTCTAACGATTTCCGAAATGGAATGTCCCATGCCTCTAGTTCCAAGTACCATTCCGGGTGCAGTCTGTTAATTCCTGTCGTGGGGCCATAATCACGTAGGTAACCTTTTTTATAAATCAGTTGAGTATTAATGACAGTTCCGTCAATGTATTGCTTTTTTATACCACGTGTACGCTGTACTACCGCAATTTGCATATCTGCGTAACGCTATCCCATGACTTTCGTCACGTCAGTGTATGTAATGTGTGCTGAGATTGTAATTTTTATCCCACGTACAGATAGCGTGATGTTAAGTAGCTGGCAGAACCATCAGAAACATTCAATCGGAAGTTTTCTACGACGAAAAGGAAGCAGAGAGGTACTCCATTCACATTTGCTTGGAGAAGAGGCTGCGTGTCTTCGGTGTGACAGGCGACTTGCTACTGCCAAGGGAAGCCTAAGAGCCTCAGGCTTTTTCCTCGCAGAATGAAAACATTGACACTTTGTGAATGCCTTAAAGACCGAACTGCCGCTCTGTTGGAGCATGAAAGGAAGCACGAAGAGCGCGCCGAGCTTCTTAGCGCCGCCGTCGCTTCCAAAGAAACGACCAGCTTTCACGCAAGTGACTCTGTTCTGCTAACAGTATCAGAAGGTACATTTTTAAAAAAACTTTGCGACCTTTCTTTTGTTTTTGTTTGCCGTCTGAAATTCACCAACATTTGGTTGCTTTCTTGACTGTGAGCACTGAATTACATGTTGCCTGCACAGCATATTTTAAAATGTCTGCTTTTTCGGATATGTACAGCCCTTACTTTGATCCAAGTCCTCTTCTTTTATTTCGAGTATTTTCCCAGATTGACATAAATTTTCCGCGAGATTAGTAGAGCAAATTTAATCCATTCTGTCTATGGCAGGAACGGGCATATGCTATCATCTGATAAAGAAATGCCTAACTCCTTTTTTAAAATGCAAAATGCGATGCAAAATATGATTCACTAGAAAGATCGGAGAAAAAACTAAGCGTATCGCTCGATTTAAGTTTACTGTTGTTAAAATTTAATTAATACAGACTGAACGTCGTTTCAGTTTTTAAACAAGAAATAAGTGGAACATTTTAAGCTCTAACAATTATCTCTTCCCTTTTATTCACTCATTTTATGAATGGTGATCTTATTATCAATCCGTGAGAGACAGAATTTGCTAGCAGTCTCTAATTTTGCGTTCGGTAGCTGAGGAAAAGCGTACGATGGAATACTGGCTCTGAACACTATGGGACTTTACATGTGAGGTCATCAGTCTCCTAGAACTTAGAACTACTTAAACCTAACTAACATAAGGACATCACACACATCCATGCCCGAGGCAGGATTCGAACCTGCAACCGTAGCGGTCGCGCGGTTCGAGACTGAAGTGCCTAGAACCGCTCGGCCACACCAGCCGGCGATGGAATAGTGTGATACTAATCAAGTATGCGGAAGAGCCGTAAACTGCGCTTATTATAAGAATTTTAGTGTGCCCAATGGCCAATCTAATTGTATCTGTTTTAAAATGTAAATATATTTATCTTGCTACGACGTTAGACTGTCTGCAAAATCTCTATGTATTACAGCAACGGATGAATGAGTGACAGTCAAATGAAAACAAGACAAATGGAAAAATATTAAGTAAACTATTTATTGTATTGAAAGTAATCGTCATAACTGTTTACTCATTTATCCGACCCTGTGACAAGGCGGTCAATGCCTTCATGGAAAAATTTTATGGTTGCTTACAGAACGATGATAGCACCCAGCCGTGAACCTATTCGTCTGAAGCATATCGACGACCAAGAATGTGTTTCTGAGGACTTCTAACACATGTAAATCGCTTGGGGAGAGTTCGGAACTGTATGGAGCATATGTAAGGCTCCTGAAGCGAACCTCTGTAGCGTACTCGAAATAATCTTGGCAACATGTAGGCAGACCCAATCTCTCTCCATTAGATTTCCATACTTTTGCAATCCTGAAGAGGGGCGATCGTGTCCATCGATGTTTCGGACGAAGAGATTTGCGCATGGGTACAAGAAAGGAAACCGCAAACATCTTTCCATAAACGTACTGGACGTCTTGTCTCACAGTGCGATAAATAAATTACTTTCGAAATAATAAATAGTTTACTTGATTTTTTCATGTGTCTCGTTTTCATTTGATTTCCCCTCATACACTGTTCAAAATAATTAGGCGAATATGAGTTTGGGCGTTTGCATTACTCCATTGACTAATAAGGGAGAACTGGGCATGTTACCATGTTATACCTTTATCTTTCACAAAGTAAGTACACAACAAGACATCAATACGCATTCGTTCATTTACATAATAAGAACTGAAATGCCCGACAGGTGTCGAAAGGAAACAATGAGTCACCCCGTCATCTTGAGTGCTTTCCATTGGACTTTTAAAGCTTCAACAACATGTATGCCCTCCGTGAGCGTTCATCATCCCCTAACAAGTACGTGGCATTCCCCATACACGTCATCAGAGGTGATCGTGTGGTATGCATTCCCATTCTTCAATGAGAGAGTTCATGGAGAGTGTTGTGGAACAGGAAGACCACGAACGCGCCGGTCAAGCATGTCCGTCACGTGCCCGATGAGGTTTATGTCGGGTGTCATCGCTGAGCATTCCATTATTTCAATGACCAGGTTTCGCAAGACATCCGCGATGACACTCGCCACATAGGCTCAGACCCTAGAAGGAGTTCAGTGCCATCACCGTACGCAGCAGCCACCACATGGTCCGACAGGATCTGTTCGATGTACTTCCTGGCGATAATGCGTGCATGGTCAACGACAAGATCCGTATGGCTGTCAACACTGAAGCCTCCCAATAACATCAGAGTACCTAGGAAGTCTCTCAGTTTCCTAGACAAAATTTGGCAGGTACCACTCACCACGGGCCTCCGCACACGAGCAGGGCCATCACCTTGCATCAGAAGATATCTGGACTCGTATGTGAATAACCCGTTTCGTCAGTAAAGAAGTTGCCAGTTGACATGGGAACGGCAGAACTGAAGGTGAGCTGCGAGATGTTGCCATGTCAAGCGGGGTACTCAATGAGGACGGCTGGGTAGTTAGATCCTTTCTCGTAACAGGTTCCTTACAGTCTGATCAGACGCAGCGGCTCCAGTGGACCTTCTGAGATCGTCTTGCAGTCCTTTGGCGGTTACCATATAGTGCCACAACGCAGAGATGGCCAGATATTGGTCTTCACGTGGGGTTGTAATCCGTCGGTGACCTTGTCCAACTTGCCTTGTATACTGACCCGCCTACCTGTTGCGTGTCCACAACCTATGGATGACAGGTGGAGAGACATTGGCATCTACAGCGACGCGACGGAAAGTCCACCCTTCTTGGATCAAACAGAGCGCCCTTCCAATTTGTACTGTATTAAGATGTCGCATTGCACGTTTCTGGTTGAATACAACGTCTACAAATGACGATAGCCGTCTGTCTACCTCACTAGAGAACAATGGGGCACCGGTATCTACTTCCTTCTGAGGGTTTACCTGGCACTGTAATGCATAGCACAGCTGATAGATGGCGACTGACCTTAGTTGTTGCATACATTGAAAGGGGGAATCTCAAGCTATGGAATAAGACCTTAGGTACGGCCTGTATCAAAATACATTTTACATAAAGTATGTTGATACCCATATTCCATTAATTCATTTGAGCTATGTATGTATGGATGTATGTTCCTCCTTCTCCTAAACCACCGTAATGATTTCAGCCAAACTCCGTACACGTATCAATTACTGTTCGGAAAGCAGCACTATGGGGATAAGAACCGACTTACCTCTCCAAGGGACAGGAGCGAATGGCCGCTCGGAGCCGTAGCAGCGTAGTTACAGGCAGTTGCTGGTAAAGGGGTCCTGCCAGGTGACACGAAGCGTGGGTTCGTCAAAGAGGGTCGCTTGCAGTGACTGCTTGCAGATCTCTGTGCCACCAGTGGTGAGGGCTGCAAGTAAGGGTCGATCTTAGACAGCTGTGATAACTTCATGTTGCTGTCGGAGCCACTTACAACATCCCTCTTCCCAATAGACAGCACATAGCGGTGGAATCAGCCTTGTTTGTACTGGCTCCACCTCAGATGCGGGGTGGTATCTGCTAAAGCTGGGTCCAGATAAACTGCTGCTTGAGGTGGATCTGGGAGGATATTCGTCTCGACCTCGACCTCAGGCTGGATAGGGGCTGACATAGTGGGGTCCCTGCCACTTATGGAAGACAGGCCTGGGACTACTGATGCTGCAACAGAGAAAGTTGTGGGTGCTGGAACCCAGTGCGTAATCCATAGGTCACTAGGGGTCTGACGCCGATGGTGGAGAACAAGCTGTGGCTCGTGAGACCAGGACTACAAGTTATTTTGAGTAGGTAGGGATGCTAGAGGTGACCTGGGGCGCGACTAGGTATGGTGGGCCAGAGTTGGCACTCGGCGAAGATCTCGTATATCCAGTGTTGTGGTACCCTGATTGTAGCTGGAACTCAGGATGGATGATTTCAAACAGACAAGGGCGCTGGTCTGCTACTGGTAATGGGCTGTAGACTGGAAGAGATAAGAGTGGAGTGAGGAGGGTCCAAGGCTGCCTACCATGAAGCAATTCGCCTGGGCTGTTCTCTGCAGCTGCTGTGATCAAAACCAGGTAAGATCATTTTCCAGTGGCATGGATTTCATCGGCCCATCTTCTCTTCGAAAGTCTGCACCACTTGTTCCACCTCTAGGTCGGACTGTTGATGGAGTGGCACCATGAGAAAGTGTAGTATCCCTTGCTGATCACAAAAATGGGAAAACTGGACAGAGACAAACTGGGGTCACTGCCTGAGACAATGGCCTTTGGAAGGCTCTAGATGCCAAACGGGGCCAGGGTGAAAACACGCTGGATAGTGAAGACTGCTTCTGAGCATACGTGGTGCAGAACTGGAAGATGGTCTCAGTGTCCATGTCGATGGCCAGCCAGTATGCATGACGGTGTGCCAGCTGTTGGATATGAGCCGCAATAACCTACATGTAGGAGTGAAAGTACGCTGGGGTGCAGAGCTCGGGGAATAACGACCACAGGCTGTTCATGTTCCATTTGCAGAAGAAGGACACCATTTCAGATGGAGAGACTATGGGCCATCGGAGTTCAGCGCTGAGGCCAACCTCACTGTATCCATTTGGCAACTGTACAAATGGTATGGTATGCCCTGTTCTGGGCTATGGCCAATGAAGCACTGACGGGACAATCGTTAATGGGCAATGAAGAATTAGAATCCAAATATCACGACTTCCTGAGTATCAAATTCAGGATATGGATCTGCAGGGTGACGGGACGGGGCATCAGCGATCGTGTGGCGGAGTGTTGTTTTGTATATGATGTCGTATTTATATGCTGATCAAAGCCATGCCCACTGTTCCAGCTTTTCTGATGTCCCTTCTGTGAGGTTTGAATGCGGACCAAACAAAGTGATCAGTGGTGTGTGGTCTGTCAGCAGATGGAATTTTACACCATAAACTTAGAATTGAACTTTCTTAACCGTGTAAACGGTTCCAATGCCTCTTCTTCAGTTTGGGAGTAGTTTAGATGTGCAGCGTTGAGTGTCGTTGAAACGAACGCAATAGGAAGTTCGGGACCATCAACTTTCTTGTGAGATTTAACCGCGCCCATACCATGCTGCGAGGCATCCACAGTGAGAATAAGAGGCTTCCCCAGTGAAAACGGGACAAAAAGAGGTGCCGACTGCAGTGGTCGCTGAAGCACTCTGGATGCAACTGGAATTTAGTCCCTTTCTTCTGCAACTCGTTGAGTAGGTAGGACATTTTTGTGACCTGCAGAATGAAACCGCCGTAGTAGCTTATTTTTCCCACAATTATTCGCAGTTCCTTGAGATTCCGGACCCTGGCCATGTTCTCTATGGCATCGATACGCTGCTTGGTGAGGTGAATGCCCTGCTTGATGGTTATAGACCTAAAGTATACAACGGATTGCAGAAAATATTTGTCACATTTTAGGTCTGCAGCGGTTAATCGAGGAAATGAAGTTCCAAATACTTCCTTATGGTGTCATCCAGATAATTGCAACACGAAGGAATGTTCTTATCAGCTGTTCAAAATAACGCTGGAATACTGTCGGAGCATTGGAAATACCAAACGGCAACAGGTTATACCAGTAGCGGCCAAATGGAGTGTTGAGCACCAACAGTTCCCAGAGCCCATGTGTAACAGTAACAGGAACTATGCCTCTGACAAATCAACTGGAGTACAATTGTCACCGCTGAGTAACTTTGAAAACAGATCTTCCCAGGCGCGGAGTCGGGAAAGTATGTATGACCACCTTGGATTTAAGGGCCTTATAATCGCCACATGGAGAGAGCCATCCACTTTTTTTTGCTTTTATGAGGGGAGAGGCCCGTTTGCCCGATGAGACAAGGGTAATCACTTCCACGTTCTCCAATCTGTCCAATTCCTCTTTAAGCGCATCCCATAGGATGTGTCAAGCGAGATACTGAGCCCTATTTTAAATGCATTTTTACTTCCACATCCATAGCGTTTATTAACAGAGGAGCGAACACACCAGAATATGAGGGAGTCTTCAATGCCTTGTAACGGAATCTCAGTTGACACCAAAGACTTTTTTTCCGAAATGGAGAAACAAAACTGTTTGAATGCATCCAAACCGAACATGTTTCCCTCACTGCCGGATTTAACGTCTAAGATTGAAAGTTATTTTGAAACTTTTTTATAAGGGAATTCTATAGCGAAAACACTTTTCAAGTAAACTTTCATGGCAACTTAATGAAGTTGCTCTCCTATGAAACGGCTTTAACCTGGGAGAACGTAACGCAAGAATCGAGGGTTGGAGAAAAATTAAGAAACACCAAAAACACAAAACATTACCATGCCTAATACGGTGTAGGAGAACCGCTAGCATTCAATAAAGCTTCCAGTTGTCTCTTAAAAGATAAACATAGGTCCCGTATGGTTTTCAAGGGTATTTTATACCATTCTTCCTGCAAAATAATGGCAAGTCAAGGTATCGGTGATGGAGGTGTGTAGCGATCACCTACCCTTCTTTCCGAGGCACACCAAAAACTCTCAATAATAGTGAGGGCTGGTGACTGTAGTGGCCAGTGGAGATGCGACAGTTCATCCTCACGCTCACAAAACCAGTCCTCAACAATGTGAGCTGAGTGAACAGCCCAGTCGTCTTCGATCATAGTGTTACCAAATCAAATGTGTGTGAAATCTTATGGGACTGAACTGCTAAGGTCATCAGTCCCTAAGCTTACACACAACTAAACCTAAATTATCCTAAGGACAAACACACACACCCATGCCCGAGGGAGGACTCGAAACTCCGCAGGGATCAGCCGCACAGTCCATGACTGCAGTGCCTTAGACCGCTCGACAGTGTTACCACTGGACAAGAAAGATTGTACCATGGGAAGGGCTTGATCAGCCCAAATGGTTATATAATCCCTGGCAGGAATGCGACCTTACAGAACAGCCATGGCCCGTGGAACTGCACGATATGGCTACCCAAATCATCACTTAACTCCCACCCTGTTTCACTCTATGGACATAAACCCGGTCAGAAGTTGGAAACAGTGTGAATCAGACTCATCCGGCCAAACAACTCTCTTCTCGCAGTCTCTGGCGGACGCACGTCCACAAATCTCCCGCTGTTAATTGATTAATATTAAAATAAGAGCTAATTTAGTTAACATTACATTTTAGACTAGTGTATTTACTTCTTCGCTAAGCTATCTATTGAAGGTTTTGCTTTGCCGAACGTATTTGAAGCGAATAGAAAGTATTTCTTAAAGGCCGATAGTCGTTAGTTTTGTTCACATTTTAGGCGTGAATTTGGTGCAAGTGTAGATCTTTATTTATTTATTTATTTTTGACTAGACTTAGCGGCTCAAAGTTAAATTAATTCGTATCTGTCATATAGAGTTTAGACAGTTAGTTAAAACTTTCGAAAGTAAGTTTAAAATTTTGTTTACATTAGAGTTTAGTTACGTATTAGTACAGGCTACGAAACTTCAGTGCTCCTGTGCCAAGTTATTCTCTGCTTTTGTGTAAATTTTGCATAAATTTTTCTATCAAACCATGTGTGACAAATGTTGCCCTAGAAATCTGAAGGAGGGAGTGTTCTGTGAAGACTGCAGGTTATGGTTTCATTGGGGCGAATGTAGCGCCGAGGAAACGGGGGTAGATAATGAGGCTCTTCCATGACAATGTAGGTTAGGTAGAAACAAAAATCGCTGAACAAAATTTGTGCCCTTAAAGATGAATTACAAAACGCGAATTTGGAACTATGTAGGCTACGGCAGGAAAGAGAGACGGGGTGCTGGGAAAAGGTATCAAGCAAAGGGCGAAAAAGGGACACTGTTGAAAAAACTTTAGAAATTCAGTTAGTAATTCAGTTTGGCTTGCTATATGAAGTAGAAGAGGAACGGCCTCATCCAGATGTAGCTGAATGTAAGTTGAAGCAGAATATTACCTTAAAAAAAAAGACAGGTCGAGATCAAATCAGAACAGGAAAAGAGGAATTCTGCTTCTAGGTAGCAGTCATGGAAGGGGTGTAGGCCAGCATCTTCAGGATACCAGGTCACAAGTTTAGTGAAACAAAGTGCTAGCCTTAGCCAGATAACAGAAAACTTAGATCAGCTATGCAGGGACTTTGAGAAGGAAGATCAGGTAATTATATTTCGAGGAGCAGGAAACAGCCGGCCTAAGAATCCAAGATACAGTTTTAGGAGTGACCTGGAGGAGAAATTGGGCACACAAATGTGGGGTTTGTGGAGGTCTTTCAGCACCATATCAGCCATGGGTAAACACTGCTGTATGGCATGTTAACACTGAGCTGAACAAGATGCTCCATACACCGGTAACATCTCACATAAGTGTTGTGCCAGTTGATACTATTGGTAGGCGGGGATACACTACACGTGGCCCGCACCTAAGTAGGAAGGGGGAAGATAAGTTAGCTTCTCTACTAGCTGATACTGTAAGGGGGCCACAGTCACACAGAGGATGGTCCCTGAGGTTAATGGGACAAGGCAGACAGGTGTTTTAGATTAAAGCTAAAGTCCAGACACACAACATTCAGGAAAAACAGAATAAAAGAAGTTTCACTAACACTAAATAGGCATAAAGCTAATGATGATGATGAAGTCCCATACTCCTTGACAGGGCGTAGGGGAACGATGCGGGAGACCAGCACTGCCGTACTAGGCAAGGTCCTACGGGAGGTGGTTTGCATTGCCTTCCTCCGACAGTAATGGGGATGAATGATGATGATGAAAACGACACAACAACACCCAGTCATCTCGAGGCAGGTGATAATCCCTCACCCGGTCGGAAATCGGACCTGGGACCCCTGTGCTCAGGAAACGAGAACGCTACCGCGAGACCACGAGCTGCGGACAATAAAACTAAGGGTAGTATCAATTTACTTTATCAAAATAACATAGGAATAAAAAATAAAGTAGATGAGGTGTTAGTGTGTTTAGATGATCTCAAAAATAAGAATGAGATTGATATACTTTGTCTTTCTGAACACCATGTCACTGTGGGGATTTAAAATGTCAGTATAAATGGGTGTAATTTAGCATCTTAAACTTGCTAATATAGCACTGATAAAGGAGGAGTTGCCATTTACACAAAACAAGGGTATAAGTACAAAACTTTAGAACTAAGCAAATTTTGTGTTGACCAGCACTTTGAAGGTTGTGCACGTGCATGTGAATCACAGCTAGATAATGTAGTGTTGATATTAGAAACACTGTACAGGTCGCCGGCAACGGCCTTGCCGCAGTGGCTACACCGGTTCCCGTGAGATCACCGAAGTTAAGCGCTGTTCGGCGTGGTCGGCACTTGGATGGGTGACCATCCAGGCCGCCATGCGCTGTTGCCATTTTTCGGGGTGTACTCAGCCTCGTGATGCCGATTGAGGAGCTACTCGACCGAATAGTAGCGGCTTCGGTCAAGAATACCATCATAATGACCGGGAGAGCGGTGTGCTGACCCAACGCGCCTCCTATCCGCATCCTCCACTGAGGATGACACGGCGGTCGGATGGTCTCGGTAGGCCACTCGTGGCCTGAAGACGGAGTGAGTACAGGTCCCCATTAGGAGATTGCGAGCTTTTCATGAAAAAGTTGTACTCCCTATTATGCTGTCTGTTAGACCAAAAGAAGAAGTTATAAATCTGTGATGATTTCAGTGTAAACTTTTCAAACAATTCTGATAGGAAAAGTGCACTAGAAGTATTATTAATGACACAGAACTTAGAATCAGTGATCAGCTTCCTTACATGTATATCTCAGGACAGTAGCACTCTAATAGATAATGTATTTGTACAGTAAGAGGATTTGAGACTAACACATGCTTTCCCTGAGATAAATGGATTATCAGACCATGATGCACAATTGATTAACTGACAAAACCTAGCAGAGTGAACAGTTCAGAAACTATTAAGTAGAAGTGTAAGGCAGGTCAACCTGGTGTCTATAGAGCACTTCAGAAAAAGTTTAAGAAATGTTAATTGGGGAGATGTATATAATGAGCCAAATGCCAGTGATAAATGCACCATATTTCTTGATAAATTTGTATTTCTTTTTGAACATAATTGCCCCCCAAAAAAATTACTGAAAGTAACTCCAAACAGTTTTCAAGGATTTCTAAAGGAATTAAAGTGTATTCAGAAAGAAAAAGAAAATTATATGAGACAGCAAGAATTAGCAAAGACCAAGAGTAATTTTACACTATAAAAATTATTGTAACATACTGAGAAAAAGTTAGGAATTTAAGGGGATGGGACCTGCATAAACTGAAAGAACCAGAGGTTGTAGAGAGTTTCAGAGAGAGCATTAGGGAATGATTGACAAATACAGGGGAAAGAAATACAATAGAAGAAGAATGGATAGCTTTGAGAGATGAAATAGTGAAGGTAGCAGAGGATCAAAGTTGCTAGAAGACAAATGTAAGGAGATAGAGGCATATATCACTAGAGGTAAGATAGATACCGCTTACAGGAAAATTAAAGAGACCTTTGGAGAAAAGAGAACCGCCTGTATAAGCTCAGATGGAAAACCAGTCCTAAGCAAAGACGGGAAAGCAGAAAGATGGAAGGAGTATATAGAAGGTCTATACAAGGGCGACGTACTTGAGGTCAGTATTACAGAAATGGAAGAGGACGTAGATGAAGCTGAGATGGGAGATATGATACTGTGTGAAAAATTTGACCTAAGTCAAAAAAAGGCCCAGGAATAGGCAACATTCCATTAGAGCTACTGATTGCCTTGGGAGAGCCATCCATGGCTGGTGAGCAAGATGTATAAGACAGGCGGAATACCCTCAGACTTCAAGAAGAATATAATAATTCCAATCCCAAAGAAAGCAGGTGTCGACAGGTGTGAAAATTACCGAACTATCAGTTTAATAAGTCATGGTTGCAAAATACTAACACCCAATTCTTTACAGACGAATGGAAAAACTGGTAGAAGCCGAACTCCGGTTCGAATCCTGCCTCGGGCATGGATGTGTGTGATGTCCTTAGGTTTTGTTAGGTTTAACTAGTTCTAAGTTCTAGAGGACTGATGACCTCACATGTTAAGTCCCATAGTGCTCAGAGCCATTTGAACCATTCTTTTCCCAACTCCGGGAAGATCAGTTTGAATTCCGTAGAAGTGTTGGAACACGCGAGGCAATACTGACCCTACGACTTATATTAGAAGATAGATTAAGGGAAGGCAAACCTACGTCTCTAGCATTTGTAGACTTCGACAAAGCATTTGACAATGTCTATAAAATTCTGAAAGTGGCAGGAGTAAAATACAGGGAGCGAAAGGCTGTTTACAGTTTATGTAGAAACCAGATGGCGGTTATAAGAGTAGAGGGGCATGAAAGGAAGCAGTGGTTGAGAAGGGGGTGAGACAGGATTGTAGCCTATCCCTGATGTTATTCAATCTGCATATTGAGCACGCAGTAAAGGAAACAAAAGCAAAATTTTGAGCAGTACTTAAAATACACGGAAAAGAAATAAAAATTTTGAGGTTTGGCGATGACATTGTAATTCTGTGAGAGGCAGGAAAGGACCTGGAGGAGAAGTTGACCGGAATGACCAGTGTCTTGAAAGGTCAATATAAGATGAACATTAACAAAAGCAAAATGAGGGTAATGGAATGTAGTCGAATGAAATCAGGTGTTGCTGAAGGAATTAGGAAATGAGGCACTTAAACTAGTACATGAGTTTTCCTATTTGGGGAGCAAAATTAACTGATGATAGTCGAAGTAGAGAGTATATAAAATGTAGACTGGCAATGGCAAGGAAAGCATTTCTGAAGAAGAGAAATTTGTTAACATCGAGTATAGATTTAAATGTCAGGAAGTAATTTCTGGAAGTATTTGTATGGAAGTGAAACATTGACGATAAATAGTTTGGACAAGAAGAGAATAGAAGCTTTCGAAATGTGGTATTACAGAAGAATGCTGAAGATTACATGGGTAGATCACGTAAGTAATGAGGGGGCATTGAATAGAATTGGGGAGAAGAGGAAATTGTGGCACAACTTCACTAAAAGAAGGGACAGGTTGGTAGGACACGTTCTGAGGCATCAAGGGATCACCAATTTAATATTGGAGGATATTGTGGAGGTTAAAAGTCTCAGAGGTAGACCAAGAGATGAATACACTAAGCAAGTACAGAAGAATGTAGGTTGCAGTAGTTAGTCAGAGATGAAGAAGCTTGCACAGGATAGACTAGCATGGAGAGCTGCATCAGACTAGTCTCTGGGCTGAAGACCACAACAACAACACTGAGAAAAGTTGTCAGAAAATCAAAAAATGTGTATATTAAAATTAGCAACTTGGCCAATGAAATCAAATCAATATGGAATGTTTTTGGAAGAGAGACAGGAAAAGTAACCACTGGGATATCTAGGTTACCATTAAAGAGAATGACACTATCTTAACCAACAGTATGCAAGTAGTTAATGTATGTAACAACCGTTTCTTAAGTGTAGGTGAAAAAATTTGTGAGAAGTGTTCAAAAGAAAAGGCCAAGTAATACATGGAAGGGTCAGTTCCTAGAAATCCTTGTGAGATTAATTTTCATCTAACAACTTCTTGTGAAATAAGGAAAATCATTAAATCTTTGGAAAAACAAATGTTCTGTTCAAATGTATGACATCTCTAACAAGATATTAAAACAATGTGGAGCAGCTACAGCTGATGTTCTGAATCACATCTGTAATGCATCACTAACTCAAGGTATTTTCCCAGACACGTTAAAATATGCCATTGTCTAGCCTCTCTACAAAAAAAAGAGGACAGTACAGATGTCAATAAATACCTGCCAGTATCCTTGCTTAAAGCATTTTCAAAATTCGTTGAGAAACTAATGTACTCAAGAGTTGTTCGTCATCTCAGTAATTGGATTTTTGAGCAGCCCAGTTGCAAAAGCGGCTAAGTCAGTTTTAAAAGATTTTTGGGAAAAGCAAAAAAACGTAGCCTTGCTCTCTCGGCAATATTACAACGGTGGTTAATGCCTCAGAAAAAAAAAAAAAAAAAAACATTGCGACCAAATCATAAATGTCTCTATAATCCTACATTAACCCTTTATTAGTATTTTTATGTAAAAATTTGTACTTAGCCCGTTTTGCAACCGAATGGGCCAGTTAGCCGCTTCTGCAACCGCATCGGCGGCCATGATGGAACGCAGTCGGTTGCAAAACCAGTCGAAAAAATTAATTCCGGTGTTGATCTGGCGATGTCGTTAAGAATGGTAGACTACAGTAGTATACTAAAATAATGCGAAAGGAAGAAAATTAAACGAACAAAGTGCTGAAATACTGTTTTATTTTCAATATTTAAAAAGATTGAAACATTTACATAAGAAAACTAAACATGAACTACTGCAAGGTACAATATTAATATTACTCATACTTAATCACTGAATTCATTCTTAACACGTGTTATGAAAGTAGGAAATCTTTGGAAACCAATCTTGGGAAAATGAAATATTGCAAAGAAACGATCACAAGGTAAAATGCGTTTGCCTCTTTTAAGAATAGATTTCGGCTCTCCACTTTCAAAATTGAAGAATGCTTTTCCTTGCAGAAGACACAATTTTCTGTTTGCTTTCTTCGTGATGATAATTCACTGGAAGTGCCAGGACCCAGGAGCTTTGATGACGTCAGTGGCGATCTTCTTCCAGTCTCGTCCGACCCCAAATGCACCACTGTGGCGAATTTTTCCATTATGCCGACGTATACTGCAGGGCTTTCGATTACGCTCAATTTTCAAAATTTTTTCTCCATGTTTCCAAAAACTCTATCAGGGGGTAGAAAAGAATGACCGACGATCGAGAACCATACTTCAACGCTATCTACGTGTAATAGAGCAGCGTACAGGTACCAGTACGTCAACATTCCAATTATTGTTGTGTTCTTGTTTTGCCCTCCGCATCCATCCGAAAAGATGCGTAGTTTGGTGACACCATGCAAATTGGTGTTAAGCAGTTGATGATGAAGAGGTGAAGCAATCTGATTCGACCACTTCGCAAATTCGTTCTCTTGCCAAACATAACAGGTCACATAGTCTTTCGTCTGACTGCTCGTAGAAGAACCTCGGCATAATGTCAAATTATATAACTACATCTGTCTGGAAAAATAAGCCAAATGATCTGGGACTTTTGGAAGGACTAAATTTTTCTGAAAATCATAACCTAAAATTAGTTGAAGTTCGATGTCTTCCTTCAGTCTTACATAAAAAAAAACATCGCTCAGAACTTTGTGAGCTGTAAGCTGATGTTCCAAATTTTTTCTTTTCCATTGGCCGATTCTCCAAGGAAATCATGCTTTGTACGGACGAACATGTCGAGCATGTGACAATATAAGGTGCTCCGAAGCCATTATTAAAATTATTGCAGAATATTGTCTGGTAGTAGTCATACTTTGCATCCAGATCAGGATGTTTGTCACAGAACATTTCCCATATTATTTTTACATTTAATTCACTGGGCAAATATTGGTGATGTAGCATTTTTCCTCTGTAATAGTGACTTTCTATCGGATTGAATTGTTCAATGTGTCTGACAACTGCATATTTCCTATCTTCGTACAACTTCGTTCTTCTGTCATCTCCTCTTCTTTGAGCGGTTGCAGATGAGGAATCGTTCACTATACTCTGACAAATTTTGTCGAGTCCCATTTTTTTGATCTGCAAAATCCCAATGAATGCCGCTCTGAAAACCATAATGTTTACAGAAACTCCTTCACTTTTCTTTGGAAGCACAAACTCCGTAATTAGATGCTTTTTTGATGCTTTCTCTCCTGTAAGCTTAGCTGTTTGTGGAGATGACACAGTGACATGCTGTCGAATGTACTATAGTTGCTCTGCAATTCTCGGTTATTTTGTTCGTAAAAGTTTTGATCGATCCGTCTTTCTTCCTGCATAGTGAGTTCTTTACATTTCAGCTTTCCAGCAGGATATTTACAGTTTGGCATCTGTGAGAACCCTTTCAGTCGGTACCTCCAGATAAACAAAAAATGAAATTTAAAACTAAATGGTAGTAATTTCATGTCAATGCAATCAGAAGTTCAGTGTTTCTATTTCCAAGTACGTTGACTTTACAGGAAATGTGTTCCAGAAAAGGTTAGGTAATGTTGCTAGGTCATTAATTCCAACAACATTAAATCTGTAATGAATACTTGAATATTACTATTAGCAGTGGTCTTCCTTATACCTTCCTTTGGTCGACGTTTCGCTTTCATTGTTGTACATTCCGTCTTCTCTTCCTAGAAGTAGAGTTTCTCGTGGCATCTTCCCTCTCATCATTAACGCTAATCTCAGCTCTATTGTCGGCGGGTTCGTAGAAATTTACTCCAATAGTAGAAATTTCCTCTTCATTATCCTTGTCCATTTAGAACTGTGCTGCAATAAAACTGCCTACAAAGTCGTTTTAAAATACACAGTGGAACGAGTGTGCTGATAGGTCTTTTTATCATATAACAATGCCTTCTCCCACTCTCCTTCCTAAAATATAGCAACAGAAGCAAAAACATACGAGAATCTACCCAGTACTGCCAACCCAAACATTTTAGTCATATGTAGCTAAAAGTCGAAACTTTTAAAAAGTGTTGCCGGCCGCTGTGACCGAGCGGTTCTAGGCGCTTCAGTCTGGAACTGCGCTGCAGCTCCGGTCGCAGGTTCGAATCCTGTCTCGGGCATTGATGTGTGCGATGTTCTTAGGTTAGTTAGTTTTAAGTAGTTCTAAGTCTAGGGGACTGATGACCTCAGATGCTAAGTCCCATAGTGCTTACTGCCATTTTAACCAATTTTTAAAAAGTGTTAAGTGTGACAAGACAATATGTCCTGTTCCCCAACCATACCCTTTGTCGGCGGCCATTATCCCGTTAAGACTCTGCCTTTTTTGCAACTGAATAGGATTTGGCCGCTTTTGCAGCCTAACGCGTAGAAAACATAGCCACCTTTGCAACAGCACATGATTTTCGCACCTCATTTAAAAATACTTAGAACCGTTTTTGAAGCCTGATCGAAACCTTATTACATAGACCGTGAAAACCTGTACAAGGCCAGTCGGTGTGGCCGAGCGGTTCTAGGCGCTTCAGTCTAGAACCGCGCGCCCGCTACGATCGCAGGTTCGAATCCTGCCTCGGGCATTGATGTGTGTGATGTCCTTAGGTTAGTAAGGTTTAATTAGTTCTAAGTTCTAGGGGACTGATGACCTCAGATGTTAAGTCCCATAGTGCTCAGAGCCATTTGAACTTGTACAAGAAACTGTCTCTAACTCAGTTTACGATTTTGGGTCACGTAGTCGCTTTTGCAACTGGGTTACTCACTTAGTAAATCACAGTTTGGATTTCAAAAATGCTGTTATACTGAAATAGCAATATACAACTTCAATGCCCACATAATAGTCTTTAAATAGTAAAATGTCACCAACAGGAATTTTCTGTGACTTGTTCAAAGCATCTGATTGTATGAACCATGAGATTATATTACAGAAATTACAGTTCTGCAGTATAAATGAAACAACATATGAGTGGTTTAAGTCATATCTACAGAACAGGAAGCAAAAAATTTCTTTACATGATTTAACTGATTTTAAGAAAGTTTCCCACTTCATCTAACTAGGGTGAAGTTACAGTAGGTGTTCCACAGGGTTGGATCATGGGTTCCCTTGTGTTCTTGATATCTGTGAATGACCTCCCTTCTTATCTGAAACAAGAAGCTAAACTGACACTGGTTGCTTATGATACTAACATCATCATTAATCCAGTAAAAGAAACTCTAATAGAAAATGATACAAATTATTTCTTTGGAAGAGTTATTGCTTGGTTTTCTGCGAATAGGCTTGCTCTGAAATTTGAAAAAAGAAAAAAATAACACAGTACATCCAATTTTCTACTGAAAGCAGTACAGTTCCTTCCTTAAATATAACGCATCAACAGAAGTCAGTCGGCAGGGTAGAGCATACTAAATTTCGGGGTGTACATATAGTTGAGAATTTTAATTGGAAAATTCACATTTTGGATCTGCTAAAGCGACTAGGTTCAGCAACTTTTGAAATCAGAATAATTGCTAATTTTTAGGATATAGAAATTAGCAAGCTAACATACTTTACATACCTTCACTCTATGTTGTCATATAGATTAGTATTTTTGGGTAACTCAACACTTACGCAAAAAGTATTCACTACTCAAAAGAAAGTGGTTAGAATAATGTGTGATGCTCATAGTCACACATCTTGTAGGCATCTGTTTATAAGGTCAGGAATTCTTACAACAGCCTCACAGTATATTTACTCAGTAATGAAATTTGTTCTCAACAACATGGACCAGTCTAAAACCAAGTGACATCCCCGATTATAATACCAGAAGAAAGAAAGACACTACACTATCCTCTACTTGACCTACCTTTGGCACCGAAAGGGGTAAAATATGCTGCTGTAAGATTTTCCGATAAATTATCAGATGAAATCAAATTACTGACAGACGGCAGTAATAATTTCAAAAATAAATTGAAATCATATCAGCTTGACAATTCTTTCTTTTCTATAGATGAATTCTCTAACAGGAATAAATAAATCTATAGGTATAATATATGCATTGTGTGCCATTTAAGGAACGGGGTAGGGAATAAAAGTTTTAAGCTTAAAAATAACTTGATTCATGTGTGCATTTCTTATGCACTTGACACGTTCCGCGTCATAACGGTTACCGTGAGATTGATCAAAGGAACACGTAACTAAGTAACTAACTAACTTCCAGTGCTCCGTAACCCAGCTTGTACGGCTTTGGTACCACTTTATGCTATTACGGGCATCTGGATAACTGACGTCCAGCTCACCCTGCAGTTTCCTGCTAATTAGCTCTCTTCGTGTTGTTCCGGTGCTCACGAGGTTCGCGAGTGCCAGCTACTGTTCTGCAGTGACTTCTGTGTCTGTCGTCCTCTGCCACGTCCACTCAACACACACTGTCGTCCGCGGTCTGACTTAACGGATGTTATTTCTGCGGTTCCTCTGTATGCGATATGAATATTCGATAGCGTACCTCTTGAGATACCAAACATTTCGGTTACCTTAGTTACGGAAACCACCACCATATGTGAGCCAACAATTTGCTCACGTTCGAATTCACTTATAAGGGGAGACCACGACGTTTGGAACGTGGATTTACTGTTAACTTCGTACACTCGTAGTACTCCATGAGGACAACAAAATTTGTAAGCAGTAGCGTGTACTTTTCAAGCGTTACTGAGAAAATCGCAAGATACTTTCGGTCGTCAAAAATTTAACCATGAAGCGGCTGCAGCCGAGTGGTGCCGGCACGGAAGCTCAGCGTGTTCGGTCAGAGGGTTTAGCTATCCTCTGTAATAAAAAAATGAGTGAACAGATCAACGAACAACCTGACCGGGTGTCATCGGACGTCCGCCACGAACAAATTTAAGGAACACTATATGACAAAACGAGATAAAAAAAAAAAAAACCAAACTGAAAGAGTATCATCCGACGTCCGCCCTGAACAAAAAATGGTTTAAATGGCTCTGAGCACTATGCGACTTAACTTCTGAGATCATCAGTCGCCTAGAACTAAGAACTAATTAAACCTAAGTAACCTAAGGACATCACAAACATCCATGCCCGAGGCAGGATTCGAACCTGCGACCGTACGCCCTGAACAAATTCAGCGAACAACATAGAACAAAATGTGTGTGTGTGTGTGTTTTTTTTAAGTGACTAGCGTTCCACGGTTTTTTTATTTTATTTTCACCACAGTCATTTTCTTTGCTATTTATATTGCAATTGATATAATGGGAAAAATACGTGTAATCGGATGAACTTTTATTACATTTACAATGTTATTTGGCAGTCTACTAATTTTTATTATCACAATTAATATAATATTCATAACTATCGAATAGTAAACGACCAAACGCATAAAGTGATACTGAAAAAGTATGCTTGTCCGTGTCTTCAAAACTGTTCGTATTTAATCGAAAGAGAACGAGAAATTGCTTCTCGGAAGACGCTATTAAAATACACTCGATACTGCATAGCCAATTATCAGCGGCGATTTTTAAGGAAATACTGCGTTATGCATGGTTTGCTTCCAAACTATCGTCTGAAAGAGAGGTTTTTGAAAATGTTAACGGGGTGTGTTTTTCCACGGAAAACGTCAAAAGACCTTGAGTATGCGGAAACATAGCATTTATTAAATGCAGCTGGTGTCGTTTAACTTTATGTTTTCTATGTTTTTACGAAAAATACCATCCTGCAACTTTTACTCCTAATGTGAAAGCGACGATTAATTGTACATCTTTCGAAAGCCGTCTGTGCCGGTCAAAACTTGGAGGTAACAAGTCGCTTCGGGCTCGTTCCAGGTATAAGGGAGTTCTCAAATCATGGACAAGCATACATTTTCAGTATCACTTTATGCGTTTGGTCGTTTAGTAATAGATAGGTATGAATACTACTTTATTTCTGGTAATAAAAATAATTAGATTGCCAAATAACATTGTAAATGTAATAAAAGCTCTTCCGATTACACGTATTTTCCCCATTGTATCAGTTTTAATATAAATAATAAAGATAATGACTGTGTTGCAAAATAAAAAAAAAAAAACTGACGAACGGAACTCGATCCAGCGGCTTGAACGCCAAACACTTAAAAAAAAAATTCAGTATTTTAAACATAGCTGCACAACAGCAACGGTTCCACGTAATAAAATTATAAACAGCCGACCAGTTGCAATGGATAAAGAATTCTTTACCTAGGTTTCAACAAATTTAAATTTGTCTTCTTCAGAAGGTGGCAATTTTACATTAGTATGTACTAACGTACCATCGCCGTTAATACAAATGTCGGCATAGATCCATTTGTCAAAATTAAAATATAGCCCTAGAAATAGGGTTTGTCACGTAAATATAAATTAGTGGCCTCCCCTTGTTAGAGATAACGTGCTCACAACTACAGAGAACACCGCTTTTACCATGACTGACATCTGAAACGTATTGAGGACATTGCACTGTTGCCGTTGGTGGTAAAATATAACAGTGCAACCCTCGGACTTGGCTAGCATCTGTATTTATGTTGAAGCATGCATTTGTCGCGGAGTTCCCGTATTTTTGTCCAACCCCGGCTGGTAGTACTATTTATGATGGAAGATGATCCACAAGTATCAACTTGCGAAGGGATCTGAAGAGTCACTCCCTTATAGCGTTACAACAGTTCTACAGGACTACCCGATTCCTGATGAGTTAAGGTTTCCATAATGTATAATGCTTAATCAGTGATAGATCGACTAGATCTAGCAAAGGAAGAAACAGTAGAACAAGATTCCACTTGGAACGCCTCATTTTACCTATGCTGCCATCTGTGGGGCGACTAACACACGCTAGTAACGAATGAAACCTTGACTGCCACACAAAACACCGGTAGATGACCGGTGTGAGGAGAAGGAGAGAGGGTGTCAGTGATAGCAATGGGGACAAGAGGGTAAACGACGCTGACTCAAGTTACATTCAGACCGTGCGCTCGAGAGGTTCTCGGAAATTGAGCCATGAAACAAGGACCGTTCGGAAGAGCTTGGAGATCTACTGCTCTGTTCGTTTGCCTCTAGCCTGTACAACTGAGAGAACTGCAAGGACTAGAATGGTTACCGCTTCGGTCCGTGTGAGGTTTGTTTTCCTGGGGTGCTTAGGGGATGCGTTTACCGCCGCAACTGTGCAGACAACGAACACTGCTGACTTCTCCAAATGGCTTTCATTTCCTCTGTAGTCTGGAAATCTAGAGAAATTTTAAATACGTCGTCTAAGGAAGGATCTGAATGCCATAAGCCGGCCGGTGTGGCCGAGTGGTTCTAGGCGCTTCAGTCAGGAACCGCGCGACCGCTACGGTCGCGGGTTCGAATCCTGCCTCGGGCATGGATGTGTGTAATGTCCTTAGGTTAGTTAGGTTTAAGTAGTTCTAAGTCTAGGGGACTAATGACCTCAGATGTTAAGTCCCATAGTGCTCAGAGCCATTTGAATGCCATAAAATCTATGCGAGCACATCCTTATCGGGTTAGTACTGGAGAGGTGAGTTCTGACCCACTGAGTAGACATACAATTTGGAACATGTTTCCCACAAACACAGAAAAGCACAACGGCGACTAAGACCCCGAAGGTTATTGATCCACACCTTAGCCGGCCGCGGTGGTCTAGCGGTTCTAGGCGCGCAGTCCGGAACCGCGCGACTGCTACGGTCGCAGGTTCGAATCCTGCCTCGGGCATGGATGTGTGTGATGTCCTTAGGTTCGTTAGGTTTAACTAGTTCTAAGTTCTAGGGGACTGATGACCACAGATGTTAAGTCCCATAGTGCTCAGAGCCATTTGAACCAATCCACACCTTATAGGTCTCCGAATGCCATTTACAATGCCGGTGAAGTTGTAACCTAGCATACGCCACTCGATTTTGACAACTGTAATAATCTGAAAACAGGTTACAAATTTCAGTAAACGAGAAACTATCAAGATTTTTCTTGGGGGACAACTTTTGGAGTAACCCTTATACAGTAATCGAAGACCATGAAAGAAAAAATAACCGCCAGAATGAGATTTTCACTCTGCAGCGGAGTGTGCGCTGAGATGAAACTTCCTGGCAGATTAAAACTGTGTGCCGGACCGAGACTCGAACTCGGGACCTTTGCCATTCGCGGGCAAGTGCTCTACCAGCTGAGCTACCCAAGCATGACTCAAGTTTGGAAGGTAGAAGACGAGGTACTGGCAGACGTAAAGCTGTGAGGACAGGGCGTGAGTCGTGCTTGGGTAGCTCAGTTGGTAGAGCTCTTGCCCGCGAAGGGCAAAGGTCCCGAGTTCGAGTCTCGGTCCGGCACACAGTTTTAATCTGCCAGGAAGTTTCATATCAGCGCACACTCCGCTGCAGAGTGAAAATCTCATTCTGGAAACATCCCCAAGGCTGTGGCTAAGCCATGTCTCCGCAATATCCTTTCTTTCAGGAGTGCTAGTTCTGCAAGGTTCGCAGGAGAGCTTCTGTAAAGTTTGAAAGGTAGGAGACGAGGTACTGGCAGAAGTAAAGCTGTGAGGACGGGGCGTAATTCGTGCTTGGGTAGCTCAGTTGGTAGAGCACTTGCCCGCTAAATGCAATGGTCCCGAGTTCGAGTCTCGGTCCGGCACACAGATTTAATCTGCCAGAAAGTTAAAAAAAAATAACCGTTTTCGATAAGAATCAGTTACCTTGCAAACATTGAAGAAATGTTCGAGGGGCCGTAAATACCTATTCCAGTCGTCTGCGCCTTCTACAAACTATGGAAACGGAGGAACTGCTGTTGTAGTTTCAGTTGCTGTTGCTACTGGTCCAGTATCACCGACGAATCTGTCTTTGTTCCTGCTGGTGTAGAATCCACTGCTTCATAAAATACGTGTCTATGTTGCCTGACGTATCGATTCACTGTGAGTTCGGAAATACTTGTGAACACTGCTAACGACAGCAGTTATATGCACATTTTATTGGGCGGAACTGTCAGACACAGTAGAGCCACACATTTAATACAAACATATGTAGGTTCTGGGTAATCCTAATAGAATGCAGCCGGCCGAAAACAAGAGTCCATACGAAGTCCGATGCCTAAGTCAAAGCTTTCAACGGATAGCGGTCGGCGAATTGAATGTTCCATGCAAGCGATCACAGAAGAGATGATCACTAAGAGCTGCTCAAGCACAGCTATAGACAGTCGGTGGTCACCCAGCCCCGCCACGTCACGCGACGAGCGCTCCAGGGGCCTGGTTTATTCCGTGAACGTCGTTTGTGGTGACTGCTTGCATATTGCAGCGCCACTGGTGGTGAACGCTGCAAGTTAAGGTCGATGTCGGACAGACGCGATAGGTCGATGTCACTATCGGAGCCTGTTACAGCACTTCGTATTATAGGAATTTATTTATGAACTGAATCTTTTGATAGTAGTAGTTTCCCGGAGAGACGTATATAAACTATTGTCGTGCCACTTCCTAAAACGGGAGACAAATTTTGGCGAAGTATACTTTATCAGCAAAAAAGTTGCATTCCTGAATGGGCTATCAACTGCACAGGTTGTATTTACCTAGATAGATACTATATTTGAACAAAAACAATTGTTATTGTTACGAATAGTTTGTAATTTATTAATGGTTCTGACAGTGAGAAACATGGTATACTCATGCAAAAGTTCATTAGGTTCATGGCTATTATTTTATCTACATGTTAGGGTGCCGCGGTCATTAATTCCTTGCCCATTACATAGGAAAAGACACTCTAAATGTGGAGCAATTTTGTTTGATGGACTAGAGGATTTCGTTTTATATTATTTTTTGTTTGTTCTTATACACGTAAATGCTCTTCCATTTATATTGTCAGAAGATGGCAGATTCATCCCATTCTCCTTTGTTACAAATAAAAGATTAATAGATAGCACCAGTTCCCTTACTGAAAGGACAAATAGTTAAATAAGGTATTTGAAAACATCAGCAAGTTGTTCTAGGTATACTGGTTATTGAATTGTTAAAAGATTCCGTGCATCAATATCCGTACTTCTTATAAAATTCCAGAAGTTACAGCCACAAAGTTTTCAACAATGAAATACAAGAAGTAGGTAAGAGGGACTACAGGCAGAAGAGACTCCAAATAGGAAACCTCCACCCTAAAATTAATAAGACATCTTCGTTCGGCTAAATTTACATTGGGCATGGTTACAGCTGTAGGTGACTAAAAGATGTAATAATCATTTTACTCTAATTATTTTTATTTACTAATGGGTCACAGAATCATTGTTTGACGATATCTGGCTTACTATGATAACAAAATTCAGAATGAAGACTCTTGTATTTATTGGTTATTAGTTCTTGAAAATTATGTGGAAAACACCTAAAAATTAATAACTGCAACCTTTTTATGAATACAGGGCAAACCAAAAGTCCGTTAACATTTGAAAATGCAGAAATTCATGGAATAATATAGGAAGATACGTAAAACGTGACACACAGGCCAGAAATAACATGGGGTTTCATTGAAACCAGAAACGAGCGTAAGAACCGCATTAGGATCATGACGGCTGCGAGATACGTCGATATGTTACACAATTACATCATTACTAGCCTGGCTGACAAACACATGCCGCAAGTTATGACTTTTTACCCATGACGGCGCTCCTTAGTATCTTTCAACTGGTATAAAAGATCTCATGCGCATATCGTTCTGAGAGGATCGCGTGCTGGGTCGCAAATTCCATCATGCTTGGCCTCACAGGTCCCCACAAATCAATCCGTGTGATTGTTGGTTGTGGGATCACCTGAAGTCACAAGTCTACCGCGATCGTCAGACATCATTAGGGATGTTAAAAGACAACGTCCGACGGCAGTTTCTCACCATACGCACTGTTATGCTGTACAGTGCTGTTCACAACATTTTTCCTCCGCTACAGGTATTGTTGATGAATGACAACCAAAATGTTGAGCATTTGTTGTAAAGAACATCGACTTTTTTAAAAATCAATTGTTATGCTAATAATGCTTTTGTGTCATATGAAGCGCCCTCTGTTGTACATTTTCTGCACTTTTTGGGATTCAATAAAACCCAATGTCATATTAAGCATGTGTGTTAATTCTTACCTCTCTCCCTACACTGTTCCGTGAAGTACTGAATATCAAATATTAACCGACTTTGGGTCACTCAGTACATACGTTCTTTAATGTCATCCATTATTATGAATTTTAATTTTTTTCAGGAAATAGTTCACTGCGTGTCTATCTCGCTAGGACTAAAAACAACAGTTAAAAACACCTAAAAGCATTTTTATTAGCATAAAAGGTATCCATATACACTGAAGCGCCAAAGAAACTGGTATAGGCATGCGTATTCAAACACAGAGATATGTAAAGAGGCAGAATACGGCGCTGCGGTCGGCAACACCCATATAAGACAACAAGAGTCTGGCGCAGTTGTTAGATCTTTTGCTGCTGCTACACTGGCAGGTTATCGAGATTTAAGTGCATTTGAGCGCGCACGAGCGTTGGGACACAGCATTTTCGAGGTAGCGATGAAGTGGCGATTTTCCCGTACGACCATTTTACTAGTGTACTGTGAATGTCAGGAATCTGGCAAAATATCAAATCTCAGACATCTCTGCGGCTGGAAAAAGATCCTGCAAGAACGGGACCAACAACGACTGAAGAGAATCGTTCAACGTGACAGAAGTGCAACCTTCCGCAAATTGCTGCAGGTTTCAACGCCGGGTCAACAACAAGTGTCAGCGTTCGAACCACTTAACAAAACATCATCGATTTGGTCTTTCGGAGCTGGAGGCCCATTCGTATATTCTTGATGACTGCACGACACAGAGCTTCACACTTCGCCTGGGCCCGTCAACACTGATATTTGACTGTTGATGACTGGAAACATGTTGCCTGGTCTGACGAGTCTCGTTACAAATTGAACCAAGCGGACGGACGTGTATGGGTATGGAGACAACCTCATGAATCCATGGACCCTTCATGTCAGCAGTGGACTGTTCAAGCTGGTGGAGGCTCTGTAATGGTGTGAGGTGTGTACAGTTGGAGTGATATGGGACCGCTGATACGTCTGGATACGACACTGATAGGTGACAGGTACGTCAGCATCCTGTCTGATCACCTGATCCATTCATGTCCTTTGTGCATTTCGACGGACTTGGGAATTCCAGCAGCACAATGGGACACCTCACACGTCCAGAATTGCTACAGAGTGGCTCCAGGAACACTCTTCTGCGTTTAAACACTTCCGCTGGCCACCGAACTCCCTAGACATGAACATTATTGATCATATCCGGGATGCCTTGCAACCTGCTTTTTAGAAGGGATCTCCACCCCCTCTACTCTTACGGATTTAAGTACAGCTCTGCAGCAGTTCCCTCCAGCACTACTTCAGACATTAGTCGAGTCCATGCCACGTCGTGTTGCTGCACTTCTGCGTGCTCGCGGGTGCCCTGCATGATATTAGGCAGTAGTACTAGATTCTTTGGCTTTCCATTGTACATTGGTCATATGTGCTTAGAGCATATTAAAAAGTGTTACAATAATAAAGAGGAGTTTAAGAGTGAAATAAAAAGAAAATTCCTTGGGAAGCTGCTTCTACCTCATTTAAGAGTATCTTCACAGGAATTTTTAAAATCAGCGTGTTACGTTACAGCATAATTAATATGTAGTAATATAATGTTTGATGGTGTTCGTTTATTATAATGTATAGCAGCTGACTGGAATTTACATCCTTAGCCTCTTTCGACCTACCAGAGACTCATCTCCTAAGATTTATGGAATAAGATTAGTGTAATACAACGTACATCTGTCCTCTGCAGCTGCCAAATAAATACTCAAAAAGACAGTTAACACGATGCAGCCAAGTCCATGCACGTGCTAAACCTCCGTAATTCTAATCCATTAAATTTATACTCTGATTTGAAAATGCTGTAAATGTGTGTGATTTTCATGTAGGTGTTTAAGTGTTCATAACGAAACGTACTGCCAACAACAAGGAATGTCTGTGGCCAATAGAAAAGTGGTTGTCACTTTTGCCATCACTGCGATTACTGGAAGCTAAAATTGTAGCAAACAAACTTTACGTGTATATTTGACTCTAGACATACTGTTTCGTATGTATAACAGGAAATAAAAATCAGACAAAGTTATAATCATAAATCTTATATGTTTACTACAGTCTGACTGGGCTGAATATCTCCAGGGTATCATAATAAATAACACGTTAAATTATGAAATGTGCCTTATTAAAGATGCTATTGTGAAGCATTGGTAGTATTACGCGATACACCCAGAAATAATGCCGTACTTTAGTAGGAGGTGGGTGTATGTGTTTTGGTTCGAATGAAGTGATCCTCCGCACGGGGTGAGAAGCCTCTGCTATTCTGGTCGAACAGTCGCATACTATCAATAAACACAATTCATCGTCACTCTTTCACGATAAAGCAATATGCCGATGGCGGCTCTCAGGGGACTGTTGGAGAAGTCAATGCTGAGTTAATGGGGTACAGCAGCCTGGGGCGCGCGGATCCAGTCGATACCTCTGTAAAAATTGAACCAATAAAGGCCGGCAGAAGACCTCGCGGAAGCAATTACGGTCTGCTATAGGGTAACCGACGTCATTACGGGAAAATGTTCCTGGTCAGTGGCAGTAACACTGGACATCCCAAGACCCTGTGTTTTAGCACTCCGCAACAGACCGTTTCCTACCATCATTTTCTACTGCATGTTTGGGAATAATATGCGAGAATTACTTCAGAAATTTTGATTTTCTGTTTCTTTTCAAACGACTCTCGGTGGCCGTCGTGTACATCTTCATATGTATGGTTCACATGACTCTGAGCACTATGGGACTTAACTTCTGAGGTCATCAGCCCCCTAGAACTTAGAACTACTTAAACCTAACTAACCTAAGGACATCACACACACCCATGCCCGAGGCAGGATTCGAAACTGCGACCGTAGCGATCGCGCGGTTCCAAACTGTAGCGCCTAGAACCGCTCGGCCACCCCGGCCGGCCTCTTCATCTGTAGCTTTTTACATAACTAATACCGGCTTTGTTAAATTTTTGTGTCTCAGTAGTTTTGTAACACTCTCTCCATCACAAATTAGTCGCGCGGGGTAGCCACGCGTTCTGAGGCGTCTTGTCGCGGTCCGTGCAGCTACCCCCGTCGGAGGTTCGAGTCCTCCCTCGGGCATGGGTGTGTGTGTGTGTTGTCCTTAGCATAAGTTAGTTTAAGTTGGATTAAGTAGTGAGTAGGCTTAGGGGCCGATGACCTCAGCAGTTTGGTCCCATAAGTCCTTACCACAAATTTCCAAATTTTTTTTCCATCACAAATTAACTAAGCTTCTAAGTACATTTACTGTATTCACAGTTCCAAATATGGAAAACTTTCAGCTGTTTAATGGAATGACAATATTGAAAATCTGGCCTGCCCGGGACTTCAAACCGGCTTTCCCGCCTGTCGCGCTATCCGAGCACGCTTCATGCGCAGACCCAGACTTCCATAAGTCGCCGTCCACGTGTCTACAACTTGTACTTGTATAATTATTATGTGTATTCCTGCACATGGGAGACATTTTCATAGGAAGTCGCTTGTCCAGTATCAGCGGAAAAATACGATATTGTTCCGAAGGAACAGGCACTGTGGCGACTACAGCTGTTATGAAATACATGAAATGTATTCCCATAATGGAATGGAATGATGACACTGAAAATATGTAACGGACTGACACTTGAACCCCGCGGGAAATGCTGGTTCGATTACCAATCAGGCACAAATTTTCAGTGTCGTCATTCTATTAGACAGTTGAAGGTTGTCCATATTAGCGACTGAGAATACATTTAATGTATTCCGTAACAGCGGTAGTCGCCACAGTGCATGTTACATCGAACATGCACTCACTGCAATACCACAAGCTTCTATGACTTAGCAATTGCCTGAGCAATGTGTCATTTCAAAGTCATTCTTCTGATTAGCTTTACCTGTGAAAGCCTCGTTATCTGTTGTAGTTGAAGATATTCGGTGTAAATACACTGATGACCCAAAATATTATGACCACTGTCCACCGCGAAACCGAATGCAAACCGGTGGCGTTGAGGGCAAGTGACGAGGTAAGCTGAACATATATGAGTGGGGAATCATCCTACCGACGATATTGGCCACAGACGGGGAAATCCTCTGACATAAGCGATTTCGAGAAAGGGCAGACTGTTATGGCCCGCTGCCTGGGAACGGGCGTCTCGGAATAGGCGAACCTGACCGGCTGCTCACGTGTTTCTGTCGTGCGGATCTACGGAAAGGTGTTGAAGAACGGTAAAGCCATCGCTAGGCGACAAGGTGTTCACATCCACGCCTCATCACTGAACGTGATCAGAAGCTTGTCCGCTCTGTAAAGCAAGATCACCTGTTGACTATGGCAGATCCGGTACAGAGTACAGGCACGACTGTTTTGGAAGACACCGTTGAACGCACATGGTTGCAAATGGTGCTCTGCAACGGACGACTCCCGTATATTCCCATGCTGACCCAGCGATATCATTAGTTGTTAGTTTGAAGTGGACCTGGGAGCAGAGATTGGATCTTGGATAAATGTAAAGGTGTCGCCTGGCTGGATGACTCACGTTCCTTGTTGTACTTGAGTAACGGTCGTTTCCGGATACGTTGTCATGCTGGCGAATGATTACTCGAAACATGCACCGCATCATGGACGCAGGATAGGGGGAGGGGGGGAGGGAGGAGGTAGGCAGTATTATGCTATGGGCTTCCATGGGATCCGTGATAATAACCGAAGGTGCATTGATAGATGTGGACTACGTGAACATTACTGTAAACCACCTACATGCCTTCATACGCGATGTCTGCCTCGTCGGCGCTGCCATTTTCCAGCAGGATAGCTGTCCCAGTCACAAGGCCAGGATTTGAGTTACCGTGGTTTGCGTAGCATGAAAGTGAACTCAACCTCTTGGCCACGAAATGCACCAGATCTGCATCCTACGGAAAACATCTGGGACGTTATCCGACACCCGCTTCGCGCCCACAAGCTAGTCGCTCGTAATATACGGGAGCTGTGTAAACTGTGCCCAGACGTATCTGGTGTCACATACCACCGGAGACCTACGATGGAATTGTTGAATCCATGCAGCGCTGAATCGATGCTGTACTGCATTCCAAAGATCCACCAACACGCTATGAAGTAGTTGATTCAGTCATGTCATAAAACGCTGGTATACATCAGTAACGTGATTAGAAGTGATCGGCGTTGTGTTCAGTTCCACAAAAAATGTACTACTTTTCTCAGTTAACACGAATTACGGTGAAATAAAACACCCGCAGGCATCGCAGATATTTCCTCAAGATGCAGAAGAACTGGGTGCATACTCTCGGCAAAAACGTCATGAATTTAATGATTCTAATTACGTAGGTTGGTAGATATAAGGTATATGAATCATAGATCATTTGCACAATTTATGTCCTAACACTTGGAACAAGTCAGTATAGAGGCTGTGTGTGTATAACATGTTTTTATGCATGGCTTCATCATATCTGCTGGCATAATTAAATGGCACAGTAACTTAATTTTTTTTAAATGAAAAAATATACTCAACATTGTAACAGCGTTTAATTTAGTACTATTATGAAGTATAGAAAACTTTGTCCGTATCAAATAATATTCTGATTAGCTTTTAATTTTATTTTGCCACATTTTATACACTTTTACATTGTAAAATTATCAAAGGTTTATGGAACTTTTATTTAACTCTTGTCTAAGCCACTGGCAACTTCTGTAATGAGCACCGAAGGCAATTTATTACTGTAGCTGCGGAATCCGCTATTCATCTCAATTTGCGAAGGATTACTTATGATGAAATTCATTAAAAATTTTGTAAATTGAAACTGCAGCAAGAAGGCGTAACTCCATTAAGGGACATCTAAAAGTTTTTGTTTCTTGTGGTGTGCTCTTTGATTGTATATGCTAATTTATAGCCTACACAATTTATGGTGTTGTTAACCCCCCCAACATAGACCGTATAAACTGGCACTATGGAGAACCAGCTTCCAGCATATCATGAGCTCATGCCACTTGAAATCTGGTTAATTAGCATTCGGCTATCCGACTGGTTCTCAGTAAAAGAAAGAGGCAGAATGAAAATCTGCAATATTCCTGCTGGCAAGCTGATGTTTCATTGGTAGACAGACACGACGAAACCATTGACTAAGATTCTGAATGAATAACCCTCCGCTGTGGGAAGTAAGGCAAATGGAAACTGGGAAATGGTGGCAGAAGAGAAAGAGATCTTTTCTTCTCGAACACTAAAGAATGGGGTTTTCGGAGCGAGGTGAGAGTAATCAGTGTGTCTAACGAAAGGAACTCCTCCTGCGTCCACGGTGAGTCTCCGTTAAATATACCGCGTGTAGTGTACAGAAGGTAACTGGTTGTTCGTATTGAATTCTTTTTATATATTGTTGCTTTAGTTAAGATCTACCAGTCAAAGAATCTCAGAAGAACTTGTTTTTTGGATAAATCTGTATCCGTTCAGCACGTCTTACATTTTACTTCACAAATCATTAATTTTTTAAAATAAGTTTCATTAGCAAATTTTCCAATCATTCAGTCAGTAGTAGAGAGTGTTATACCTTGGTACACTGTCCTCACCCTTACTTTTAATCAGCCGGTAACGATGCTTAATACATTTTCTTATTACATTTTTAAACGGTGGCATCCATTTTTGATGCGTTGCCATCTTTTTCTGAAATTAAAAAAAATTACTACGAACAATTAAGGTTTTTTCAAATGGACCAAATGTGAAAAACACGCTCCAAGATACAACATGACCATATACCTATAAACAAATATTCCACTAAAATTTAAAAACGTTGGAATTGACAAAATCTTGTCAGCATTGTATTTACTCGTCTGCTATGTTATTACTCTACTACACACCAATCATCAGTAAGGTAAATCAAATTAATCATAATTATTATCGAAGTCCAGTCGCATGTTAAATACAGTTTGAAATAAAAGCTGTTGGAGACTAACACAAACTTCCATTTTCATTACGGGCAAAATTTAAAAATCTTGGATGCTTGGTGCTCTGCAGTTTTAGGTGCAGCTCGTGATGTGTAGAAGACGTTCTTTAACAGATAAAATTCTTAAGATATTAAAGAAACTCAGTTCATTATCACATGTTCCACATGAAAAGACCTTCTGTTTCAAGGTACACGATGGTGCAAGTGAGTTGAACCTCGTGTTATAGTCGGCGCACGAGCGATGGGACACAGCATCTCCGAGGCAGCGATGAAGTGGCGATTATCCAGTGTACCGTGAATATCAGGAATCCGGTAAAATATCAAATCTCCGACATCGCTGCCACCGGAAAAAGATCCTGCAAGAACGGGACCAACGACGACTGAAGAGAATCGTTCAACGTGACAGAAGTGCAAGCCTTCCTCAAATTGCTGCTGGTTTCAACGCCGGGCCACCAACAAGTGTCAGCGTGCGAACGTAATGAAGCATAAACGATATGAGCTTTCGGAGCCGAAGGCCCACTCGTGTACCCTTGATGACTGCATGATACAGAGCTTCACACCTCGCCTGGGCCCGTCAGCACCGGTATTTGTTGATGACTGGAAACATGTTGCCTGGTCGGACGAGTCTCGTTTCACATTGTATCGAGCGGACCGACGTGTACGGGTATGGAGACAACCCCATGAATCCATGGACCCTGCATGTCAGCAGGTGACTGTTCAAGGTGGTGGAGGCTCTGTAATGGCGTGATGTGTGTACAGCTGGAGTGATATGGGACCGCTGATACGTCTGAATACGACAGTGACAGGTGACACGTATGTAAGCATCCTGTCTGATTACCTGCATCCATTCATGTCCATTTTGCATTCCGGCAGACTTGGGGAATTCCAGCAGGACAATGCGACACCCCACACATCCAGAATTGCTACAGAGAGGCTCCAGGAACACTCGTCTGTGTTTAAACACTTCCGCTGGCCACCAAACTCCCCAGACATGAACATTACTGAGCATATCTGGGATGCCTTGCAACCTGCTGTTCAGATGAGGTCTCACTTCCTCATACTCTTACTGATTTATGGACAGCTCTGCAGGATTCGTGGTGTCAGTTCCCTCCAGCACTGCTTCAGACATTAAATGAAGATCTTCATATATGGTTAAGGCTAACCGGCCATTGACCTTCTTCTTCTGTGCTGGATGCACACGCATAGCCCGAACTCTTACGGGACTCGGTAAGATGGTCTGCCGCGAGTAATGAGTGTAATGAGCAGGGGCACTACGAATGTAGTGTGTGGACGTTAAGTTGTGAATGTGGGTCTCACGGGGAGGAATGTGGGTCTCACGGGGAGCGTGCAAGGGATAATTCCCTGCAGTCGCACTATCGTCTGTGCCCTCGGTGGCTCAGATGGATAGCGCGTCTGCCATATAAGCAGGAGATCCCGCGTTCGAGTCCCGATCGGGGCACACACTTTCAACTGTCCCCGTTGAAGTATATCGACGCCTGTCGACAGCTTAGGGTCTTGAGTTAATTATCATTTCATTCGAGACATTAGTCGAATCCATGCCACGTCGTGTTGCGGCACTTCTACGTGCTCGCGGGTGCCCTACATTATATTAGGCAGGAGTACGAGTTTCTTTGGCTCTTCAGTGTATTATACAGTACTAAAATGTGTAGAACGTGAAACATTTACAAATGCTACGCAAAACACAAACTCATGTCTAAAAACAACCAAATTATAGAAAATATCGGTTACTAGAGTGTATTCCTTCGTGTGATTGTAAAATCAGTGACTAGACAGAGGTATCGGCCAAAAAATATTATGCATGCCTAGGTACAAAATCATCTAGGTACAACACTTTCCCCTACATCCATTTGATGACTTTGATCAGTGCACTTAATTTACATGTCAGTTACTTATATGAAATTCCAGGCTATAAAAATGCGAATACTTGTATCTTACATTAAACTGAGAAATTCTACAATCCAGAGTTATAAACTGCTATTTCCAAGCTGCACAATAGTTTTCATTTCACGTACACTTAGAACTTGTCTGGAGAGCGCACGATCAGGTGTTTTCCGACAACAAGATCATTGATCAGCACTGGCTTGTCCAATATGTCTTCCTTCCTGAAGTAATGTTGAGTGATTTTATGTCTTACGAACTACTACATTGTGTCATATTTATGCGAAATTGCCGAGAGAGAAAAGGACAATTTTTTTTTATTTTACGGCCGTTTGAAAGTAGTCTATACTCCCACTTCAACCTGTGTGTGACGCATAATGTAAACAACATGTAGCTCTCGTTTTCCGTAAGCCTGCGTACTATTGGCGCGTAATAAAACACCTGCTGTAAATGTGAGACCACGACGTTCAGTGTCCAAGTGCTAATGGCGACCAATTTGTGATTTAACTAAGAAAAACATATTTATTGTAGCACGGAAAATGCAAGTGGTTCAAAAATGGTTCAAATGGCTCTGAGCACTATGGGACTTAACATCTGAGGTCATCAGTCCCCTAGAACGTAGAACTACTTAAACCTAAGTAACCTAAGGACATCACACACATCCATGCCCGAGGCAAGATTCGAACCTGCGACCGTAGCGGTCGCTCGGTTTCAGACTGAAGCGCCTAGAACCACTCGGCCACTACGGCCGGCGAAAATGCAAGTCTTCTAAATTAACAGGGACTTCGTTATTCTAAGTACATGTATTACGCAGTTACACTGTTGTTTTTCCTTGGGGTTATTTTCACTTTGTATTTCCATTCTTAATATATCTAAAAAATTGTTTTTCGCTGTAGGGCATCATGTCTTTGCAAACATTTCACAGCTCTTTAACACTGCATTCCGCAACTGAAATGCAGTCGTCTGATGATTAATAACATGTTAGACACATATAATCGCAAGAAACAGTGAAATGTTTTGAAAATATGTCATCAATTTAGCGCTTGGTAGCTCTCATAAATCGTATTCGATTACTAATAGTAAGAAATTTAAATTTAAAAGTTCCGAAGAATTGAGTCTGTGTAGACAAATGGCCGCATCTACTAATTGTAGAAATTTTGTGGGCTATATATGAATGTCATTTTAAAGGAGCTACTGAAGAAGGAAACAGAAATAAACATCACGGAAGAAGACAATCAGGCAACGTACAGATTTTCAGTGTTCTAAATTCTACGTAGACGACCTAAATCTAGAGCTTTTCTCTGAGAAGCACGAAAACTGTCGTTCTAATTTTTATTTTTTCGGACTACACTTCACTCCTTCTCTGCAACAGGTTTCCATGTGCGGCCTAACGAATAATTTAACTCTGTCTCTTAGGTACATCTACAGAAATACTCCGTAGGCCACCATGTGGTGGATGTCGGAGGGTCCCTTGTACCAATATGAGTCATTCCGTTTCCCGTTCTACTCGCAAATGGAGCGAGGGAAAAATGACTGTCTTTAAACAGGGCGGCCGTAACAGTTCTGATGCAGTTTGTACTGGTGTCAGATTTTACATCCACCTTCACCAGTAACATCACGCATTGTTTCCACACTTCTCCCACACGCCGCTCCCCACCCCTCTGATATAGGCCAACTGCCTAATGTATAAAATGGTCAGAGATTTAAAAAAAACTAGAGAAAATCAAAAATAGCCATACTGTGTTAGAAATTTTTCTCCCTCTCCTATGACGACTCTAGTCTGGTACTTGCCCTAAGTGTAGAATTGCGAGGAATGCAAAAATGGGCAGTTATTCTATTGGGTGAAAATCTAACATGGGAGACCCAAGGATACTAGCACAGTTGTATGGTTGTCATTTTGCCTGGGATTTCCCCAGACCTATGATATAACAAACCAAGACGGCGGACCCATATGGCGCTAGTGCAACCTGTATATTTGCCAGGTCATTTGTCTTAAGTTTAAAATGCTGGTAGCCCTAAGTTTAAACAAATATCTCACCCCTCGAACAAATTAACAGTTGAAAAAAATGCCACACTAAGTTTGAAATTAACTTAAGTCACATTTAAGTCCACTTACGTTATCCTCATGTTTAATATTCAAACATTTACAGTAGAATGGGGGCAATTGTCTCTTTAGTTCAACCAATACGACAGTGAGAAGTGTCCGCATATAGTGCACCAAGTCTGCTCCGGCGATATACTGAAAGTGCATTTGTCCTCACTGTGCCAATGCCTGAGGGCTGGGCTATTAGCCTGAGAGAGTCTCATATTGACTCACACAGCCAGCCATCTCACCACGAGCTGAGCTGATCTGGGCCAAGCTGAGCTGAGCCAAGCTGAGATGAACTGAACCATTTCCACCACCTCAGCCAGCCAGACACCATTGTAGCTACCTCAGATGCTTCCACAGATCACTGGCACCGAGTTTCAAGTTTAAAATCCAAGACCCCATCTATGCTGGCTATAAATTAGCTGGAAATTGAAGAACCCAAGTTCATAGTTTTGTTTTCTACCACTAGAATGTTGTTTGTGGTAACACTGCAGCCATCCCAACAAGCGCTCTGCAGTAACAGCCCACTGACCCAAGTTAAATTGATGCGAAAATTTGAAAACGCAACTTTACTGCCTGCTGAAACATGCTGGGAAATTAAACTACACTCCTGGAAATGGAAAAAAGAACACATTGACACCGGTGTGTCAGACCCACCATACTTGCTCCGGACACTGCGAGAGGGCTGTACAAGCAATGATCACACGCACGGCACAGCGGACACACCAGGAACCGCGGTGTTGGCCGTCGAATGGCGCTAGCTGCGCAGCATTTGTGCACCGCCGCCGTCAGTGTCAGCCAGTTTGCCGTGGCATACGGAGCTCCATCGCAGTCTTTAACACTGGTAGCATGCCGCGACAGCGTGGACGTGAATCGTATGTGCAGTTGACGGACTTTGAGCGAGGGCGTATAGTGGGCATGCGGGAGGCCGGGTGGACGTACCGCCGAATTGCTCAACACGTGGGGCGTGAAGTCTCCACAGTACATCGATGTTGTCGCCAGTGGTCGGCGGAAGGTGCACGTGCCCGTCGACCTGGGACCGGACCGCAGCGACGCACGGATGCACGCCAAGACCGTAGGATCCTACGCAGTGCCGTAGGGGACCGCACCGCCACTTCCCAGCAAATTAGGGGCACTGTTGCTCCTGGGGTATCGGCGAGGACCATTCGCAACCGTCTCCATGAAGCTGGGCTACGGTCCCGCACACCGTTAGGCCGTCTTCCGCTCACGCCCCAACATCGTGCAGCCCGCCTCCAGTGGCGTCGCGACAGGCGTGAATGGAGGGACGAATGGAGACGTGTCGTCTTCAGCGATGAGAGTCGCTTCTGCCTTGGTGCCAATGATGGTCGTATGCGTGTTTGGCGCCGTGCAGGTGAGCGCCACAATCAGGACTGCATACGACCGAGGCACACAGGGCCAACACCCGGCATCATGGTGTGGGGAGCGATCTCCTACACTGGCCGTACACCACTGGTGATCGTCGAGGGGACACTGAATAGTGCACGGTACATCCAAACCGTCATCGAACCCATCGTTCTACCATTCCTAGACCGGCAAGGGAACTTGCTGTTCCAACAGGACAATGCACGTCCGCATGTATCCCGTGCCACCCAACGTGCTCTAGAAGGTGTAAGTCAACTACCCTGGCCAGCAAGATCTCCGGATCTGTCCCCATTGAGCATGTTTGGGACTGGATGAAGCGTCGTCTCACGCGGTCTGCACGTCCAGCACGAACACTGGTCCAACTGAGGCGCCAGGTGGAAATGGCATGGCAAGCCGTTCCACAGGACTACATCCAGCATCCCTATGATCGTCTCCATGGGAGAATAGCAGCCTGCATTGCTGCGAAAGGTGGATATACACTGTACTAATGCCGACATTGTGCATGCTCTGTTGCCTGTGTCTATGTGGGTGTGGTTCTGTCAGTGTGATCATGTGATGTATCTGACCCCAGGAATGTGTCAATAAAGTTTCCCCTTCCTGGGACAATGAATTCACGGTGTTCTTATTTCAATTTCCAGGAGTGTATGTTCAAAGTTAAACATGATAAATTGTTCACACTCCCATTCTGCAAGCAAATTGAAAAAAATTCAGACCCACTTATCCTCTTGGAAAACTTGTGCTAATGGTTCAGTAGCAAAAAATAGGTTCAAATATCATGCTTAAAAATTAACCACAAAAATTAATGGGTGACAACTAAGTCAATAGACCCTCCTCCCAACAGATACATCCAGACACGTGAAGATTATATACAACAGACACTTATCAAGCTCAATGCGAACAAAATGCATTTATAAGAAGAGATAAGTCGATACATAATTATTAAAGTGATACATCTACAGCCGTTTAAGAGAATGACATATTAATGAGGGCAGATTTCAGTACCCAAGTTGTGTGACACATTTAATCAAGAAAAAACAGAGCTACCGTCAGTCACAGAGTGCAATGAAATCTTGTGAAGAGGTGTTGAAAAAACTGACCCAGCACACCAGAGCATTACCTGTGATCCACAACATAATGTGGTCTGTCCACAAACAGTTTCTAAAGATATAAATCATACAGCCCCACATTGACCACTGGTGGCCGATGGTGTTACTGTTACTACAGAGTGGAACCCTATCTGAACAATGGAATATTGCTAGATGGTACAGTGTTGGACTATACCCGAATGCAGTACCTATATGGGGTGGTGCTGTGTGTTAGCTGAGCGGTATAGTATGGTGCTTCAGCTGAATAGGTACCTTGGTGCCAGAGTACAGCATGTTAGCCGGATGGTATGGTATGGCAGTGCACCCAAATTCGACACTCAGTCCCTATAGTACAGAGCGTTAACTGAACAGTGTACATACTATGACGCTGTACCTGAACGCGATACTGGGATTATCCATATCAGGATGAAGAGGCACTCATCACCTCACACAGAGATCTTGTGTAGCTCATCTGCTGATACTTTAATTTTTGACTAATTACATTCCAGACGCTATTTCGCTCTTCTAATTATGAAGTGCTAAGTCTTACAACTGCTAAGTCTCTTACACTCTTGGACCTTGCAGCAGCTGTTGAACTGTTAAATTTCATCTCATATAAAATGTGCTACATCAAATTGAGATAGCAAAACCTTGAACTGTAAGGTCTCTGCCTAGGTGTAGTCCTATGATGTTACACGTACTATACAGTGAATGTCTGAGGTAATTGGGCATGAAAGTTGGTTATGTAAGTACGAATGTAAATATATGTATAATATATTGGGAGGCATTTTTTTACATTTCTGGCATAACATGGAGTATTTTGTTACAACTTTTTGCTGCAACATAGGGAATATTATTACAACAACTAAGTCTCTCTCACTCTCAGACATTGCAAAAGCTGAACTATTAAGTGTCTTCTTATGTAAAAATATGCTAAGTCTCTTCGACATAAGAATAAGTGGACTGTAAAGTCAATGTCCCTCACATCAAGAACTGATCTACTAAATGTGGCTGTATCCCGTACATGAACAACAACTTTTTTTAAAAAAATTCAGCTGAAGTTCTTCTATGTACTCCTCCCCATAGGTACCTATTTCCATTTCCTCCTTGAGATGGGTCTCGACTGCCTCTTTATCTATACTACTGAACATATAAGCCGTTCTCGTTTTCACTTTTACCTTGAACATGGCTGAGGTTTTCGATGAAACGACACACAGTTTAGTGAGATATGCAATGATTTATTATAACTATTTCATTTGGATTAACGTAGTAATGTATCAAACAAGTACATATGTACACGTAATTCTGGATCAACGCCATGTAGTGATGCTACTTAGATGTAACACAATACGCACTGAAATCCGTAGAAAAGACTTCTTCTGGTGATGGGTAAGCTCTCTAAGCACCTGCCATACATTACCGTAAAATCCAAACATGTGAGTGTGCCATCCAAGATACTTGTCCACAGTACACTGCATGAGTCTGCTAGCGCATATCAAGTTTCTGAATGGAAATTACCGAAAATGAGCGCATTGCAGTTCTTCGGTATTTCCCAGCACATATTGTATGGACATTCGGTAACACTGTTGGAGTTTCAGAGTTCATAACTGTAGTAATCTGTGCTGAATTCTGACATAACAGGTACTTTTCATAGTCTGATTGCCTACATTCATGTTAGTGCATGGTGGATTTTCAAAAATTACCACTTCATTGAACTCTCAGTCTGAGTACAAGCCTGTAACAACGCGTTTCCTGTCACCCGCATTCAGTTTGCTCATGAAGACAGTAACACAACAGTCATAGTTGCTCTATGCAGTTCGATGAGTGATAGATGTTGGTGATAAAATCAGCTCATATTCTGGAAACAATTCAGCATGCTGGCTTGATTTCCAGTTTATCAGGTGCACTATGCAATGTTGGTGGCTTGACAGTGTTCAGCGAAAAGTATGTCTAATTCCATCCAGGTATTCTCATTAGGGTTCAGAAAGTATTTCCGTAAAACGTATGTGCTGACTAAACCTAACAGTCACAAATATAGCAACACAGCACTGATTTGCTCCGATGCCTTCCTTTAATCAAATCTTATAGGGATTTCGAACACGTGAGCAGTATTCAAGAATGGGTCACACAAGTGTTCCATAGGCGATCTCCATTATGGATGAGCTACACTTAGAATTATCCCAATAAAGCGAAGTTGACCATTCGTGTTCCCTAATACCGCTCTTACGTTCTCCTTCCATTCCACATTACATTGTAACGTAGTGTCTAGCTATTTAATCGACGTGAAGTTTCCCGCACTCTATAGAACCGTCCTCAAAGAGTCACAGAATGCTGCTCAACCTAATCGTCTAAGCACTATGGGTCTTAACATCTGAGGTCATCAGTCCCCTAGGCTTAGAACTACTTAAACCTAACTAGCCGAAGGACATCACACACATCCATGCCCGAGGCAGGTTTCGCACTTGCTACCGTATCAGCAGCACGGTTCCGGACTGGAGCGCCTAGAACCGCTTTGTCACAGCGGCCGGTTCCTAATCGTCAGATCGTTTCTGTATACAGAGGAGGAGGGGGGGGGGGTTCCGAAAGTCCCGTTATAAACCTGTAGGACTCGTAGAGAGAAGTGAGTTGATAATATTTTGCACTAGAACACATGTCCTGAAACGTACCGATTCCGTGTTACAATCATTTGAAAACATCTTGGTAGGGCGACCACTTTTACAAGTAATTTATTGAGCGTGACCTAGTACATCACTTGTATTATAGTTCTACTCATTAATAGCCAAAGAAATCACTCGTGCACTCATTGACTGGTACTCTTCAACCTGATACAGTACGCCCTCTTCCAACTCCAGGGTGTGGGGTCTCTTTGGAGCACCACTGGCACATCTGCTGACGGTGAAGGTACCCCATCTCGAAGCCGTTGCTTAATTGTGACGAAAAGGGTGTGCGATGTACTCGGACGTTGTGGAGAACGACCTTGATAAAACCGACGAGCACCTTTTCCATTACCGTGAGCTTCGCCATTCAGAAGGATCATGTCGGTGTTTTCTGCAAACGTGTATTCAGCCATTTTGCTCTAACATCCGCAGACACATGAGTGAGGCTCGTACCAGGTCGGAGAGGTAGATCAGATGTCAAATGAAATCAGTCGATCCGACTTAAGCACCTCCACGATGACTACCCTGTTGCATACCTACTTATAGTGTGTGTGAAATCTTATGGGAAGTAACTGCTAAGGCCATCAGTTCCTAAGCTTACACACTACTTAACCTAAATTATCCTAAGGAGAAACACGCACACCCATGCCCGAGGGAGGACTCGAACCTCCGCCGGGACCAGCCGCACAGTCCATGACTGCAGCGTTAAAGCACTCGGCTAATCCCGCGTGGCACCTACCTATTCAACATGTTTTCCAACAGCTGTAGCAAGGAAATGGTATGTATCCTGGCACGGGTTCCTATTCATAATATTACATACTCACTCCCCTTGACAAGTCATAGAGGTTTGTAATGGAAATTTCCGATCACCCTCTATAGAATCAAGATCGGTCCTGTCACACTTCCCTGAGGCACTCACCCACGTCTCTGATGAAAATTCGTCGTCTAGGACCGAGCGAGGTGGCGCAGTTGTTAGCACAATGGAACCCCATTCAGAGAACGACGGTTCAAACCAGCGTCCAGTCATCATGATTTAGGTTTTGCGTGATTCCGTAAATCGCTTCAAGCAAACGCCGGGATGTTCTTTAAAAGGTCACGGCCGATTACCTTCTCCATTGTCTCCTAGTCAGAGCTTGTGCTCTGTCTCTAATGACTTCGGTGCTGACGGGATGCTACTCCACTCTCGTCATCCAGGACAACGTAGTAGGTTGTTATACTTAAGAAATCTTCGAGTCACTCACATATCTGAGGCAATGTTCCCTATGCTCTGACAGCCGATAATAGTCTGCACTGGGGCAGTGTAACAAACACTTAGCGGAAAACTAGGCTAGGCGCTCAGTCCGGAGCCGCGCGACTGCTACGGTCGCCGGTTCGAATCCTGCCTCGGGCATGGATGTGTGTGATGTCCTTAGGTTAGTTAGGTTTAAGTAGTTCTATGTTCTAGGGGACTGATGACCACAGCAGTTGAGCCCCATAGTGCTCAGAGCCAGTTGAACCATTTTGAAAAACTAGGAAAATAGAATCCTCCTGTTGCCCTTCTATCACGTTTCACAGAATATCGCGCGAGGCAAGGGAAAGCCTTCTGGAGCGGGAAGGAGCGCCTGGTCCCCGGCACGAGTCCAGCCGGCGGACTTGTGTCGAGGTCCGGCTAGCCGGCCAGTCTGTGGATGGTTTTTAGGCGGTTTTCCATCTGCCTCGGTGAATGCGGGCTTGTTCTCCTTATTCCGCCCCAGCTACACTATGTCGGCGATTGCTGCGCAAACAAGGTCTCCGCGTACGCGTACACCAACATTACTCTACCACACAAACATAGGGGTTACACTCGTCTGGTGTGAGACGTTCCATAGGGGGGGGGGGGGGGGGTCCACCGGGGACCGAACTGCACAATAACCATGGGTTCGGTGTAGGGCGGCGGAGGGCTGAAGTGGACTGCAGCAGTCGTCGTGGGGTTGTGGACCACTGCGGCTGCGGCGGGGACGGAGCCTCTCCGTCGTTTCTAGGTCCCCGGTTAACATGCAACATACAATACCTTGTAAACCTGTACTGATTTCCGGAGAGAAGCTTCTTATCTGAAGGTAATTTATTATATTCGAATTAAAATATTCTCAAGAATTCTCCAGCAGACTGATGTCAAGTAAGCTTGCCTTTACTCTTCTTACTTACAGGAGTCACTTGCGCTTTTCCCCGGTCACTTGGGACTTGTCGCTATGCAACACATTCACGATAATTGCGAGCTAAACAAGAAGCTAACGTCGAACCTAATTGGGATTCCATTTGGACTTGGAGCTTATTCGTTTTGAACTCTCCCAGTAGTTTTCAATGCCAGGGTGCCTATTTCTATGTACACCTTACTGGCGCCTGTGAAGCAGTCAAACAATGCTATATCTGTATGATACTTCCTTGTAAATGATTTTTAAAGTGAAATTTAAAACGTCTGCTCTCGTTTGTTGTTTTTAATGCCCCACCAGAGCGATCGACGAGTGACTTATTACAAGTCCTCGACCAGCTGACCGAGTTGACATAGACCAAAATGTTCTCTGATTCTCGGCGACATATTTCGGTAACGTATGATAGTGGAAACTGTTCTAAGTTTTGCGCATCGAACTTTTTATACTAAATTTTGCCTCTCGACATTTCTGAATTCATTTTTGAACTGGCGTTGCAACATTTTTAATCAGGCATCTGTAACTAATTAGTTATCCCATAAAGAGCAAGTTGGAGCTTTCTGAAGGTGACCATATGCAATGATCCCCGCATTAGCGGCCGCACAAGGCCGAAATTAAAGAAAGAATCGAGTAGAAATGAATAGGTAGTAAATAAGGTGCGATAATCAGGACCCTTTGATGATTAATAAACTACTGATGTATTCATAATCTTCATATCTATTTTATTTCGAAGTACTGGTAAATTCACCTGCGAAACAGATCGTTAAGGAAATTTCAAAGAGGAATGAAACTTTATTATAATACAATCATGTTCAGGAAAAAGAACACCTTGAACGACTAGAGATAGGACGTTCATATTCACAGGACACGTACGTTAGTACGTTCCGCAGAAACGATTAGCACTTCAGTCACCTCGGTTCAGTGTATGTCCTGTTGCCTAGTAGGCAAAGGGTCCGCCATGGGCACTGATAACTGGTTCCATGCGTGATGGCATCGATGCATATAAGGCGCGAATGGCATTCTGTGGTATAGCCATCCATGCTACATTCATTTGATTCCAACGTTCATCTCTGGTGACCTTGAGGGCCAGGACAAAAGACTGACATCCTGTAACACCAAGAACGCGTTCGTGCAGCAACATGTGATCGTGCTGTGTCTTGCTGAAAACTAGTGTCTGGGGTGTTGAGCGGAAAGGGTATGGCTGTTGGTCTCAGGATGTCATTCACGTAAGTCACACCGGTCACAGTGCACTGGAGAAGCACCAGCTGTGATTTGTGATTGTACCTGATAGCACCCACACTAAGAGGCCTCTTTGGCGCTGTATGTCTTGTGCGAATGCAGTTACTGTGATGACGTTCCCACTGTCTGCGGCGAACCAAAATGCGGCCATCATTTCGAAACAAACAGAACCTGGATTCGTTTGAAAACACAATCTGATGCCATTCGTGTCCCCAGTGACGTCGTTCCATACAACATTACTGTGTAGCGCGTTTCTGCACATTCGTGAAAGGTACGCGGGGAGGTGGACGACGGGCACGTAACCCATTTTGTAACAAATAGCGACGGACTGTCAGACCCTGATATTGTATGATGTGTTACACTGTTCCACTGTTACGCCAGAGCCGAGGAGTACGCAGATCAGTTGTGCAAGGCCATTCAGATAAGGTGTCGATCTTCTCGGGAGGTGGTCTGGATGGTGCGACCTGACCCATCCCGTCGTGGTCTGTCGCCTTCCGTGAACTATTCTGCACACACCCGTTGCACTGCTGAAACACTTCGTCCTACAAGAGCAGCAATTTATCGGATGGATGCATCACATTCTCTCATGCCAATAATAAACTCACTGATTGATGGTACGGTTCGCGCATACGACTGCGTGGCATCCTGCACGTCTGTTCAAGCTACACTGATCTACACTACTGGCCATTAAAATTGCTACACCAAGAACAAATGCAGACGATAAACGGGTATTCATTGGACAAATATATTACACTAGACCTGACATGTGATTACATTTTCGCGCAATTTGGGTCCATAGATCCTGAGAAATCAGCACCCAGAACAACCACCTCTGGCCGTAATAACGGCCTTGATACGCCTGGGCATGGAGGCTGTTCAAGTGTCTCAGGAATTCACCGAGCTGTTCTTCACCATGGCTCCACACCACGAAAGTATCATCGACGTACCTGTACCACACCTTAGGTTTGCAAGAAGCCGAGTCCAGTGCCTGTGCTTTGAATTGTTCCATGAAGAAGTTGGCCACCACTGGACTGAGAGGACTACCCATGGCGACACCTTCCAGCTGTTCGTAGAAATCGCCATTCCACGTGAAATAGCTCGTGGTGAGACATGCATGGAAGAGCTTTTTGATGTCTTGCGGGAACATGGAGCCGATGTGCTCCAGAGCGTCACTGAGTGGCACTTTCGTAAATAACGAAACAACATCAAAACTGACCAGGATGTCGTTTGGCGCAAGTTTCAGTTTCTTCAGCTTCTCAATGAAATGTCCTGAGTCCTTAATGTATGTGTCGGTCTTCCCCACGTGTGGCTGGAGCAGAGTGGCCAAGTGTTTCGCCAGTTTATACGTTGGTGAGCCAGGAGCGCTAACGATCGGTCTCAGTGGAACGTTGTTCTTATGGATCTTGGGTAATCCATACAGCCGAGGCGGTAGGGCTTCTGTGTTGCGCAGGTTTCTCTGTATGTCCGCCGGCAGAGAAGACACCTTGATTAATCGATTCGTATTCCGAGTGACACGCTGCGTCGGATCTGTGCTTAGTTTTCGGTACGTCGTCGGATCTAATAGGTCTCGGATCTTTTGCTCATAATCTTCGGTCTTCATTACGACGGTCGCATTCCCCTTATCGGCAGGCAATACCAATATACTCTTGTCGGCGTTGAGATTCTTAATGGCTTGTACCTCTTCTTTCTTCAGGTTGCAAACTTGAACAGCCTCCATGCCAACATAACATTTACCATGGAAGTAGAAAAGGACAAGAAACTGCCACTTCTAGATGTGCTGGTCACAAGGGAAGGCGAAAACCTGGGACACAGCGTGTATCGGAAACCGACACACACGGACCGATACCTGCACAATCTGTCAAACCACCACCCGAGCCAGAAAAGAGGCATGATTAGTACGCTCGTAACGAGAGCAGGACGAATATGTGAGCCTCAACACCTCAAACGAGAAATGCAACACCTGGAAACTGTTCTGCGGAGCAATGGGTACTCCACAAATTACATTAGAAGTGTAACAGAGCCAAACACTCGGCGAAGTAAGGAACCAGAAAAAGAAATGTCGGGTACTGCCTTTCTGCCATACATTCCCAGAGTGACGGACAGAATCGGCCGCATATTGCGCAAAGACGGCGTAAAGACGATTTTCAAACCGACAAGGAAGATCAAAGGGTGTCTTAGATCGGCGAAGGAGGTAAGAGACCCACTCGCAATGTCGGGAATATACCGTATACCATGCAGATGCGGAAAAGTTTATGTCGGAATGAGTGGACGATCAATCAACACCAGGATCAAAGAGCATAAGCGACATTGCAGGTTGGGGCAGGTGGAGAAATCGGCCGTGGCAGAGCACGCACTGAATGAGACCGACCACGTAATAAAATTCGCCGACACGGAAATTCTGGCTGTAGAGAAGCACTATCACATGCGCTTGTTCAGAGAAGCTGTAGAAATCCAAAAACACGCGAACAGTTTCAACAAGAAAGAGGAAAGCCTTAAGGTAAACGGATCCTGGATCCCCGTACTGCAGCGAACGACCGTCGCAGGTAGCAAGAGGAGAACCGCACCGGAAATGACCGCGGAGAAGCCCTCGGACGTTGGCGCGCCAGGGACATATAGTCTGCGGCCGCGAGCTCGCCTCCAGTTCACCACCGGCAATGGAGGGTGAAGCTTTGACAATGCCAGCCACTCGTGCTGGCGAAACGTCAGAAAAATTATTAGATGCACGTCGGCCGAAGAACCCGAGACAGAAGCCAATAGGCAGTTTGTCAACAAGTGGCCACGAAAGCCTTAACAATTTTGTATGTTTATGATTACTATGCAATTCACAATTAAGTGCCTGGCAGAGGGTTCATTGAAACACCTTCAAGCTATTTCTCTACCGTTCCACCCTCGATTAGTGTTCGGAAAAAAAACACACTTAAATTTTTGCATGCAAGCTCTGATTTCTCTAATTCTGTTATGATTATCGTTCCTCCCTATGTAGGTGGGCGCCAAAGAAATACACTCCTGGAAATTGAAATAAGAACACCGTGAATTCATTGTCCCAGGAGGGGGAAACTTTATTGACACATTCCTGGGGTCAGATACATCACATGATCACACTGACAGAACCACAGGCATATAGACACAGGCAACAGAGCATGCACAATGTCGGCACTAGTACAGTGTATATCCACCTTTCGCAGCAATGCAGGCTGCTATTCTCCCATGGAGACGATCGTAGAGATGCTGGATGTAGTCCTGTGGAACGGCTTGCCATGCCATTTCCACCTGGCGCCTCAGTTGGACCAGCGTTCGTGCTGGACGTGCAGACCGCGTGAGACGACGCTTCATCCAGTCCCAAACATGCTCAATGGGGGACAGATCCGGAGATCTTGCTGGCCAGGGTAGTTGACTTACACCTTCTAGAGCACGTTGGGTGGCACGGGATACATGCGGACGTGCATTGTCCTGTTGGAACAGCAAGTTCCCTTGCCGGTCTAGGAATGGTAGAACGATGGGTTCGATGACGGTTTGGATGTACCGTGCACTATTCAGTGTCCCCTCGACGATCACCAGTGGTGTACGGCCAGTGTAGGAGATCGCTCCCCACACCATGATGCCGGGTGTTGGCCCTGTGTGCCTCGGTCGTATGCAGTCCTGATTGTGGCGCTCACCTACACGGCGCCAAACACGCATACGACCATCATTGGCACCAAGGCAGAAGCAACTCTCATCGCTGAAGACGACACGTCTCCATTCGTCCCTCCATTCACGCCTGTCGCGACACCACTGGAGGCAGGCTGCACGATGTTGGGGCGTGAGCGGAAGACGGCCTAACGGTGTGCGGGACCGTAGCCCAGCTTCATGGAGACGGTTGCGAATGGTCCTCGCCGATACCCCAGGAGCAACAGTGTCCCTAATTTGCTGGGAAGTGGCGGTGCGGTCCCCTACGGCACTGCGTAGGATCCTACGGTCTTGGCGTGCATCCGTGCGTCGCTGCGGTCCGGTCCCAGGTCGACGGGCACGTGCACCTTCCGCCGACCACTGGCGACAACATCGATGTACTGTGGAGACCTCACGCCCCACGTGTTGAGCAATTCGGCGGTACGTCCACCCGGCCTCCCGCATGCCCACTATACGCCCTCGCTCAAAGTCCGTCAACTGCACATACGGTTCACGTCCACGCTGTCGCGGCATGCTACCAGTGTTAAAGACTGCGATGGAGCTCCGTATGCCACGGCAAACTGGCTGACACTGACGGCGGCAGTTCACAAATGCTGCGCAGCTAGCACCATTCGACGGCCAACACCGCGGTTCCTGGTGTGTCCGCTGTGCCGTGCGTGTGATCATTGCTTGTACAGCCCTCTCGCAGTGTCCGGAGCAAGTATGGTGGGTCTGGCACACCGGTGTCAATGTGTTCTTTTTTCCATTTCCAGGAGTGTATTTCCGCGTTCGGTGGAAGATCCTGTCGCATTGAAAAATGCTTATGTTTTAGTGAATGCCACACCAGCTCGCGTATCATATCCGTGGCATTCTCTCCCCTGTTCCACGTTAATACAAAATGAACTGCACGTTTTTGAAGTTTTTTGATGTTCACCGTCAATCCTATTTGATGCGAATCCCACCCCGCGCTGCAGTAGTTTCAAATGGCTCTGAGCACTATGGCACTTAACTTCTAAGGTCATCAGTCCCCTAGAACTTAGAACTACTTAAACCTAACTAACCTAAGGACATCACACACATCCAGGATTCGAACCTGCTACCGTAACGGTCGAGCGGTTCCAGGCTGTAGCGCTTAGAACCGCCCGGCCACTCCAGCCGGCGCTGCAGTAGTCTAGAAGGGGACGGACAAGCGTAATGTAGGCAGTCTCCTTAGTAGACCTGTTGCATTTTCTAAGTGTTCTGCCAATAAGTCACGATCTTTGGTTCACTTTGCTTGCGTCATCGTTCCAATTTAAGTTATTCGTAATTGTAATCCCTAAGCGTTTAGTTGAATTCACAGCCTTTAGATTTGTGTGATTTACCGTGTAACCGAAATTTAGCGGATTCCCTTTAGTGCTCAGGTGGATTATATAACACTTTTCGTTATTTAGAGTCAACTGCCACTTTTCGAACCGTACAGATATCTTGTATAAATCATTTTTCATTTGGGTTTGATCATCTTATGACTTTACAAGAAGGCAAATCACACCATCTGCAAGAAATCTAAGAAGGTTGCTTATATTGTCTTCTGAATCGTTTATTTGGATCAGAAACAGCAGAGGGCCTGTAATACTTCCTTGGAGAACGCCAGATATTACTTCTGTTCTACATGACTACTTCCCGTGATTTACTACGTTGTTTTCTGACAAGAAATTATGAATCCAGTCGCAACTGAGACGATATTCCGTAGGCGTGGAATTTGATTAGAAGCCGCTTATGAGGAACGGTGTCAAAAGCGTTATCCAAATCTAAAAATATGGAATCAATTTGACATCCCCTTGTCGATAGCATTCATTACTTCGAGAGAATAAACAGCTAGTTGTGCTTCACAAGAACGACATTTTCTGAATCCGTTTTCTTCGAGGCAATTCACAACATTTCAACGCAGTATATGTTCCAAACTGCTACTGCTAACCGATGTTAGTGATATGTGTCTCTAATCAGCGATGACTTCCATTTCCTTTCTTGGCTGTTGATACGAACGGTGCAACTCTCCAGTCTTTGGGTACGCGTCTTTCGACGAGCAAGCGGCTATAGTGATTGCAAAGTATGGGGCAATTGTATGATCATACTCTGAAAGGAAAGTGACTTGTATACGATCTGCACCTAAGGCCTTGCCTTTATTAAGTGATTTAAGCTGCTTCGCTTCATCGAGGATATCTGCTTCCAAGTTATTCATGTTGGCACCTGTTCTTGATTACAGTTCTGGTATACCTTCTTCGTCGTCTTTGGTGAAGAAATTTCAGAAAACCGTGTTTAGTAGCCCTGCTATAGTGCTACTGTCATCAGTAATATTACGATTGCCATCGTGCAGTCAATGTATTGACTGCGCCTTGTATCTGGTGTGCTTTACATAGACCAGAATGTCTTTGTGCCAGATTTCCGAACAGGGTTCTGTTGTGGAAACTAATAAAAGCATCTCAAATTGAAGATCGTGCAAAATTTCGAGCTTCTGTAAAACATTGTCAATCTTTGGAATTTTCAGTTATTTTAATTATGGCATGCTTTTGTCGTTGCTTCTGCAACACTGTTCCGACATGTTTTGCGTACCATGGGAAATCAGTACCATGTTTTATTAATTTGTTTGGTATATATCTCTCAAATGTCATCAATACTATTTCTTTGAATCTATACTACTTGTGTACCCATGGTGTAATGGTGATATTGGTTGTTAGACTTTCCGCCGTCCTAATAAGTTGTGATTAGGCATGTCATTGAGCGTAATTAACCTAGTCAACCTTTGGCTAGATCACATTCACAATACGAGTGTTATACGTTGTATACCTTACGGTGTGTCTTCGTTCTGATAAGTCTTTATCAGAAGAACAGCAAATATTTTACAGGTGTGACGAATTGTTTCGACTGTAAATACCTAGTTACTTCTTTTGCAGTATTGCTATGAACTTGATCGTTCTACTGACTATGTAAGCATACTAGAATTACACTACGTGTGACCAAGGTTGCTGCCGTTGATGAGACAAAGATGTTGAAATTGGGTTTTTCAGCGACATGTTAACTTACATTTTTATTCGAATGAGTAGGTTTTAGATTGATTAGAATGTATTTTACACCACAGACTACCTGTCATTAACTAGGTTCCATATTCGTTTTCCGGTTTCTTATTATTCGTTTTGCAACGTTACGACTGACGTTGTTTAAGTAACTTGCTTCACTGTCTCTTTAGTATGATGACAATGCACTGTTATCCAAACATAACTCTATTTCTACCTTTCCCTCCCTTTACTATTCTTCAATAATGGATCTTACCCTACAAGTGTCTGATTAGCAATGCATATTCTCTTTAGCACTGTCTATTATCCGTAAGCGTAACGGCTTGTCACCTAAGTTTTTTATATATACTCCCATTTCATTTAATGCTTGATATTGATCTGTAATAAAAACGATCATGTATATACAGTTTTATTTGTACTTATTGGTACCACATAAATTGTTAATTTCCAGAATGATTGCATTTAATGAAAACAGCTAAAATGTAATGAATTTTATTGAATTCGTCCATTATGTAATATGTTTATAATATATTTGTTTACATAATAACTCATAGATTACGAATGTCACATTGGTTGTTGTATGTATGGTATCTTTTATAGGGCCTGAAGATGACGTTGTTACAATGTTGAAACTAGTTGCTAAAATAAAATCGACACCGTAAATACAGCTGGAGGAACTTCTTCATTTTTAATGTAAATTTATACTATCTGACGTCCCACTGTCCTCCATTTCAACTATGGATATACGAAGATTATACTACATCTGGTCTAGGCTTGCACAGTCAGACAGAAGGACGTAGAGACTGTGTTATGGAGGCATCAAGTGAATGTTTATCAATTTTTTTAAACATTTATATTTTGTGTTCTTTTTCTATGAATTTATTGGTAGAACCAACTTGTGGTCACTAATCCCCATATCCATCATGATATTCCCTATATGCTCAGGATTATTTAATTCAAACAGGTCAAATATGTTTTCGCAAACATTTACACTTCCAGTGGGCTCCTAGACTAATTGTTTAAAATAACTTTATGAGAAAGCATTCAGTACGATTTCTGAAGACGTTTTATGTCTACCACTGACTTTCAATATGTATTATTGAAATGAGACAAGCCGGCCGCGGTGGTCTAGCGGTTCTAGGCGCTCAGTCCGGAGCCGCGCGACTGCTACGGTCGCAGGTTCGAATCCTGCCTCGGGCATGGATGTGTGTGATGTCCTTAGGTTAGTTAGGTTTAAGTAGTTCTAAGTTCTAGGCGACTGATGACCATAGATGATGTTAAGTTCCATAGTGCTCAGAGCCATTTGAACCATTTGAATGAGACTCAAGGTTTCATTTAATTGTTCAGCAACTTTATCACCTGGGTCGGGGATCAGCAAAAGGAACCAATTGTTAATTTATTTCGGTTTTCATTTATAACCTTTACCCATAGTATTGTATTGTATTGTTTGGAACTGGGGACCTAGAAACGACGGAGAGGCGTCGTCGCCGCCGTAGCTCTTAGTGGTACACAACCCCACAACAGGCGATAGCAGTCCACTCACCCCACCGCCGCCCCACACCGAATCCAGGGTTATTCTGCAGTTCTGCCCCCAGTGGAACCTCCGGTGGTGGTTGTTGGTGGTTGTTGGGATGTTTAAGGGGGACTAAACAGCTAAGGTCATCAGTCCCCCAGGAACTTCTCACACCAGACGAGTGTAGCCCCAGTTTTTGTGTGGCAGAGTAATCATGGTGTACGCGTATGTGGAGAAAGTGCGCAGCAATCACCGACACAGTGAAACTGAGGTGGAATAAGGGGAACCAGCCAACATTCGCCGAGGCAGATGTAAAACCGCCTTAAAATCCATCCACAAACTGGCCGGCAAACCGGACCTCGACACTAATCAGCCAGGCGGATTCGTGCCGCTGACCGGCACGCCTTCCCGCCCGGAAAGCAGTGCGTTTGACTGCGCAGCTAACCGAGCGGGCTACCTCTATTCCTGCTAATTCACAGGAACGACCTATAGCAATTTAACTACAAGATAAACTTCTTCTGACAGCAATAAACACTCCACCACCAACTGTATTCAATCTATCCTTTCTGAACACAGCTAGGTCCTTTGTAAAAATTTCAGCTGAACTGATTCCATCCATTATAAATTTCAGCTGAACGTATCTCCAGCTTTAGCCAGCTTCCTGTATCTGCAACGTTTGAGCTTCAATCCTTTCTATAAGTGCTTAGAGCTCTGGTTTTTTCCCAAGACATCTACAACGATTACAGCTACAATTCCGATCGTTGCTAAGTCTACCCTCATCCTGTGTTTCTCTTGTACCCTTTTAGACTGATGCTCTGTCTGTAGTTTCCCGAGAAGCTCTAACCTAAAAAACCGCTCACTCCCCTCCCTACAGCCCTCACTAGCTGTGCAGCCGCTTCCTGTATGTAGGTGACCCTTCACCTATTAAGCAGAATCCGAAAACCCATCACCCCACGACGCTAGTCAAGTAATCTGTGGCCTACACAGTCGCAGAACTGTGTGAGCCTCTGATTCAGACCCTCCACTCAGCTATGCATCAAAGGAACACAATCGGTCCTGTAGTTGATGCTATGGGTGATGAGCTACTCCATCTCGCAAGTAACACAGTTTTCATCACTTCAGCTAGCGGCCCGAAACCAGAGAGAATCTCTCCTGATTCTAAACCACACACACTCTTAGCACTAACATGGGCCACCACCTGCAGTTGGCTGCACCTGTGCTCTTCATGGCACCTGGAGGCACGTGTTCCAGATGTGGAATGACTCTTCCCGATACGCACACAGAGTACATGCACTCTATATTCCTTCCCTTCCTTGGAATTCATATCCCTAAGGGGCCCCATCACTTGTCTAACATTGGAGCTGCCAGCTAGCAATAATACCACTCTCTGTGACTGCCCTGATCTTTTAGGGTGAGCGGCTTCCCGTATATCAAGACAAGCAACTGCATCTTGCTTGGGACGTTTATCAGACACAACCCCTGAAACCTCTTCGTCAGACGAACTGGGGAGATCCTCTGATTGGCTCTCTGGAAAGTCTTTCGCTATCTGCCACACCTTGGAACGACTTCCCTGCTGGGACTCCCTTCGATACCGACATCTGGTCCCCCACAGTGATGCCCATTGACAACAGCCTCAAGCTACGTGACCGAAGCCAGCACCACCTGGAGCTGTGAGCGAAGGGTCACCAACTCTGCTAGTATCTGAACACAACAATCACAGTTCCCATCCATACTAAATACGACAGGAATATACTCCAGACAGTTATTAAAACGCGGAACTGTGCCTGATAAATACGAAAACAAAGACGATGTTTATGAGTTTAAACTAAAGACGACAGAGAAAATTCATAATAAGTCGCATTTTATGAATAGCTGTGTCAGTTTTTACATTACATTATGAGACTAATGTATCTCAAATGACTGACCCCTACAAGAAATGCTGTGGTTGTTGAGGGAATTTTCGCTGTAGTCAAAGTTTAAAAAATCATATTAATGTGGCTACTGCTGATTGATCCAGAAAAGGTGTAGCTAGGTCGTTGCCGTAGCGTATCATACCTGAAGAAATAATGTACCTCTAATAAAATCTATTTCAGGAAGCAAGTATTCAGCAATTTTAGATAAATTCGTTTTGGTGACGAAAGAAATTCTATGTTGACCTCTGACATGAAATTTCTTTGGTGAAATAAATCTCACGATTATGAAAGTTTCAGTGGGATGTATCTTTCGAATAAACAAGAGCTACTCGCGATTTGAAGAATGATATATTACTAATTAATTTGCTGATTTGGTAAAATCGTCAAGAATGGGGCAGCTGTTTAGGGTTTAGTGACAACAGCTGAGGCATTGGTATCCTCTGCAGTAAAAGTCGGTTCAGTATAGTGTGTATTAGTATTTCCCAAACACTGGAGACCGATGACCTCGCTGTTTGGTCTCTTCCACCAAATCAACCCATACCAACCCAAACAGTGAGTAGTGTAAGATCTTAGTTGTAACTTGCATTTTTAGTCCATCACACCAATAAACTTTTACTTAAGAACGTACTGACTTTTACAGCAGTTGCATCCAGTTTCTTATAAAATATAATAACCTTTGTTCGAGTAATAGGTAGCAGTAATCCTGTGACCGTGTTCATCTGCGAAGAGAAGCTTGAGAAGCCAAGATCCGGTTCGTAGCCAGCTTTCAGCTGATCATAGCTTGAGAAGCCAAGATCGTGGGATAACAAAAATAACTGTATAATACTAAAAAAGTATGTTATAGTCCTGTGATAGCTTGTGGGGACCGTAACACGCATCTGTTAGTAACTTTGACATCAAGACGACTGTGTTAGTGAAAAAAGACACTTAACAGCACTTCACATACCTGTCAGTCATTCATTAGCCTAACGCCGTTCACCACTGACGTTATACAATTAAATATTACTTCTTTGTGTTTCATGCTTAAATTCAAAGAAAGTGGTTAAGGCATAATTCTGGTTCATGAAATTAGTTTAAAGTACCTTCTACGAAATTAAGAACGAAATAAGTTTTTGGACATAATATGGAGCGGAAGTTTACTTAGAGCTCTTTCAACATTATTCTAAGAACATGCGCTTTGTAAGTATCACTAATTTGCCTTAGAAATCAACTACAGAATATGTCGCCGCGTAACAAATCCACGTGGGAACGATAGGCACACATGCGAGCTGACCTCTGCCATCGACGCGTGTCGATACTTGTGCCCCCTCTGCCGCTGTTAAGTGCTGCATCCCACGTGAATAAATACTCCACTTAAAATCCGCATGCTAATGCAAACCACGCCGTTAATCCGATCAGCGTCGTTTAAACTTATTCTGTCGAGTCTGTAAATTTTTAATCTCCAGAGGTTGCCACTGTATTTATAGAGAACTGGAGTGATTCAGTCACATTTAATAGTATTTCTTTTTTTATGAAAAGGCATCTAATTTGTAGTGATACAAGTATTGGTTCGGATTTAAATTATATATTTACATATAGCTCTTTTATGTCTGTTTCGGTGCATAACGTTCGCCGAAATAATAAAAAAATTCTGTTGTGATTTGAGTGTTATACTTAGTTTGCTAATGAGATTTGTGGGATACTAAATCCTGTGTGCCGAATGCATGTGTGACAAAGCTGCATTTCCATATATTTGCAAAAAAGAAAAACCTAAAATCGTGGCAATTAGAGTGGTTCTTTATTTGTCCGTGCGCTCCGACTCCATTCATTAACAGATGAAGGAAATTTTAGTATGTTTCCACCATTAGATAGACTGTTAGTTAAAAATAATTGTAAGTAGGCTACTTGAAGCAGTACTTCAGTAAAGACACATTCGCAGTATTTTTAAAAGACGATTTCTTTCTTGAAGCTTTTATCACACTTTAGAGATGCTCTGCAGAAATAGCTACCTGCTTTTAAAATATCTGGCGGAAAGAAGTACATATAAAATACAAAAAATTGTAACTTTCACTACAAAGATTGCTAATGTTTTCAGCATTTTTCGAAAATTATCTTGAGTGATTAAAGCTATCGTAGAAGGGCAGTGAAAGAAACCAAATCACGGCTGCGCTATATGGAATAGAAATGGAAACAGATTTTTGGTCGAGAGTCAACAGTAGACAAAATCATAAAAAATGATTCTCCCGAATTCCTATTTAAGACATTGTTTGCCCAGCGTCATCTACATGTCGTAAGAGTTTCTAATTGGAAATTATATAGAGATCGTAAATGATGGACACTTTGAAGACTTGGAAATTCAATATACTAAGCGAAAACCATTTCACTTGCAAGCAGCCAGTAGATGCTCGACAGAAACATGACATATTTTGCTGTTCCTGAGTGAGACATTAAACGCAGTGATATGGTCAACAACTAGAAGATTGGTGCAAGCCTACACGAAAGTCTACAAGATCACCTGATAAAATAATTTAGATTTTACAGCTGACATACATGAAATAATAGTCTACCACGGAAAACTGCTACAATTCCCAGATGACTTACATAGTTATACGAGAACTGCCATACTAGCGGAGATACTGCAGAAGACGGTAATGCACATCCTATCCAAATACTTAAACACGAACTGAGCATATCCGAAAGCGAATCCTGCTCAGATATTGACTTTCAGCAAAACGCTATTTGAGACTGCGACATAATGCACTGCTAATTATCAGTTACCAGGGACACGTAATCGACTACAAATGTGGATGGAATGGACACATTAAGAATGCTATGTAAAGATATGGAAGATCCACTATATCCCACATGCGATATTGGTGACGAAGGGGCTGGAGTGAGGACCAATACACTAGCCTAATTATCTACTGCGCAGCAATTCTAATATGCCTATCTCTGCTGCAGCTCAGCATCTGATTCTTCTCTCCGTCGTCTTGAAAGATACCAGTACTTTGGATCTTTCTGGGAGCCATGTTCACCGCACCGACAAACACACTGTTAGTGGAAATGGGTGAACCACCTATGTCAATACAACGTTGGTACATCAGCATGAAGTTGATACGGAAACACGTCCACAGAGGTCAAGTTCATGCTAACAAGCATGGGTGTCATATTCAGATTCCGCATTAATAAGAACCTCCAACCATCCATAGCCGAACGTATAGATAACACCACACACACCATGAACAGTAGATCGGCTCAGTAGGTTTGATTATCTGACTCCAGTTACCTAAGCACCAAAGTGGAGACAGATGTTGAGGTCGATCTTGCACCCGAGGAAGGGTGTCACTACCTTTTCCCAGCAGTGTATCTGTCCAACTTTAACAGTGCGCGAAGAATATTCACCGACAGATCGAAAGGGGAAGAAGAATATGGCTGCAGTTTTAAGAACCTCGAAGTCGGCAGTGCCAGTGCCCGAGTAAGACTCGTGTTCCATCTCAAAAGAGTTAACATTATGAAAAAACGAATCATTCCCAAGAAAAGAATCATCTTCATCAGCCCGCATCTCGTGGTCGTGCGGTAGCGTTCTCGCTTCCCACGCCCGTGTTCCCGGGTTCGATTCCCGGCGGGGTCAGGGATTTTCTCTGCCTCGTGATGGCTGGGTGTTGTGTGCTGTTCTTAGGTTAGTTAGGTTTAAGTAGTTCTAAGCTCTAGGGGACTGATGACCATAGATGTTAAGTCCCATAGTGCTCAGAGCCAATCATCTTCATCACTTACAAAAACCGCCACCTTACGCTTCTTTACAGGTCTAATGACGCAGTTATCACTGGAATCGTTCCTCAGAAACGTAAATTCACATTGTCATGCGGATCTGTATTCTCTCTACGAACATGTGTATAATCACCGTTTAAAACCTGCGAAAATATTTCAGATTCATTTATTTCCTTCCATTTTCTGATTAGTGACATGTGCAAAAGGAAGAGGAGCTTCAACATCAAAATAGCAAGTACTCGAAATATTAAAAAAACAATAAAAATTTTAAATAAGCAAAAGTAAATAACCCAGTTTAATACACGTATTACTGGTGTAAACACCTAAATAGACGAAGTAGTTAAAATACGTCATGGCAGATGGCATCTGCAGCCAGTGTGTAAAAGCACGAGTTTCCTCAAGATCCGTCCATAACTGATTGTGCAAATGGTTGAAATGGCTCTGAGCACTATGGGACTTAACTGCTGAGGTCATCAGTCCCCTAGAACTTAGAACTACTTAAACCTAACTAACCTAAGGACAGCACACACATCCATGCCCGAGGCAGGATTCGAACCTGCGACCGTAGCTGTCACGCGGTTCCAGACTGTAGCGCCTAGAACCGCTCGGCCACCCCGGCCGGCCACTGATTGTGCACAGAACACTAGTAAACTCGTGATACATCCTCAGTGAGATACGTTTTGTTCACGTAAATGTAATTTATAACCATAATTTAAACAAACTCGGCACCAATTCTCTCACTGTTTATTAATTTTTAAGTCCTGGGTATTTATGCACCTGACCCCTTTCAACTTGCCACCCCACTGCTCGCTTCCCCTCCCCTAACCTTCCAGTCAATTAGATGATGTATATATATCAGGTTGGGCTGAATTATCTTTAATATTATATATTATCTTTATCAATACGATTTATGACGCAAAAATGATGTCAGATACTTTGATAGTACTGTGGATGCGAGTAAATTTGTATAGCGTTATCATATTGCCTCAATTACAATAATTATCTTGTAGTGTTCCATGTCCGTGCGTGCTATGAAAACTGGACGAGGAATTTCTCCTTATGCAAGACACTTTTTTTTTTTTTGCCCAGGCACGTTTCAGCGGTTTTCGTGGTATCTTCAGTAGGTTATTTCTTTTTATTTTCGTACTTACATGATGCTGTAGGACATTTATGTTGGTAGCTATTTTACTACACAGTCTACAACTTCTCATGGTTTTGGTTGGGTTGGGTTGTTTGGGGGAAGAGACCAAACAGCGAGGTCATCGGTCTCATCGGATTAGGGAAGGATGGGGAAGGAAATCGGCCGTGCCCTTTCAAAGGAACCATCCCAGCATTTGCCTGGAGCGATTTAGGGAAATCACGGAAAACCTAAATCAGGATGACCGGACGCGGGATTGAACCGTCGTCCTCCCGAATGCGAGTCCAATGGTTTTGATATTGTAGTGCTTTCTCATATGTTGTTGGCGAAGGGAATAGACAATTTCGTGACCTCTGGTCGCTTGATACTACACTTTCTCCGATTTTTCAAAACATAGGTAGCTTCGAAAACTCTGTGGTATCCGCTAACATATGCACCTGACGAGTTTTAAATTAGCACAGTTCTTTAATATCATTTACGATCAACACATAAATAAAGTTACTGGAAAAATAGCAGATTCTTCATTAAATTAGTACTCGAGTATGAGAAAATATGAGGTATTAATGCTGTATTCATTTGGTGTGTAATTGTGGAGTAAACCACGTTCTCATCAACATTTGCGTAACAAAAAAGTTATAAAAGGCGTCATAAGTCACTATAGAAAATAGATCCAGATGAAGAGCTTTTAAGAATGATAGCTACCATGCAATGCGATCACCTGAGATATCGTTTGTTCAGATCGCATGAAGCCATTTAAAGTTGTTAATTCAAAGGTTCATTACGAAAATGTTTATTCCCTGTGAAATATTAGTTTCTGTAGTTTTAAAGATTCTGAGATACGGTTACGTTAATGAATGCCCCTCATTTTACTGAGACCGCCAATTTATTCCGATTTACATTCATACTTGATGTGAATTGTTGTCGAATATCAAAGACTGTCAGACACTCCGATAATTCTTGGAGCGTCTGCTGTACGAGGGCCATGTGGGTAACAGCAGTTCAAATTCTCAGCTTCGGGAATTTTCCCGTTTCTGGAGACGCTGCTATTCTTCGTACCTGGTCTCGCTCATACCGGTAACCTAGCCAGAAGCCAGAATTGCCGTGGCGCACCTGAGACCTGGGGCCACTAGCGTTCAGTCGTGCAACAAATTCGTGTTACCTCGTGTGAGTACGGGGTTGCCGATAAGTGTTTGCCATCACTAATTAGATATATCTTTCATTACGACCAAATATCGAAAAAAGTTGTTTTGTAACTAAATCCATTACTTGCATTTCGTTCTGAAGATGAAACTTCTGATACTATCATCACTTAAAATATATCGTTGTTCCATTCGCAAATGGCGTGTGAAAGAATGCCTGTTAGTAAAGCGGCTTATTAACTCCAATTCCCTGTAACAGTTATTTCACGAGACATACGTTGCAAGAAGTAATATGTTGCCAGTATTGTTTCTTCAATAATAAAACCGTCTTTAATCCACACTGCCTCTCTTGTAGCGTCTACCACTGGAGTTTAACATCTTGCATCGACTAAATGTTCCCTTGAGAAAATCCATCGCTCTTCATTGTACGTTCTCTAAATCTTCTTTTAATTTGACTTGGTAAGTGTTCCAGGCTGATAAGCAGTACTGGATCTGCTTAGAAAGGTTGGTTGTATTGTATCAGTATGTGATGGACTGGATGATAAGCATCTTATTATTCCACGAGCATTAAAGAAAGCAGCATAAACAGCTACTGTTCCCGCAAATACTATTATTCCATGTGAAATAAGTTGATGTTTATTTGGATAGTCTTCATAGCTTACATCGCATTAAAGAAACACAGTAACAACTACTATGGCTGAGTTATTAAAAAAAGTTATATAATTATCTACACTTTACGAATATAGTTCTTTTTAGTTACGTGATATACTGTACATCAACATTCTATGTGGAGACAGTTAATAACTAGACAGGTTAGCTGTTGATATGTAGGCTATGATTACACACACATCAAAAAAAGTTTTGCATCACCCCGGTTCCCCGAACTCCTGAAGATAGACTGTGGATATTGTATCACAAACACAGTCCCTTTGACTGTTCAGAGATGTCACTAAACCCACCCAAAGATGTAAACAACCATGCATAAGCAGCGCCTATTAGGCGGAGGGCGTCCGACAGCCGATCGGTTGCAGAATTCCACCAGGAAGGAGGTACACGGCTCGTGCTGTCTGTAGTTCAACCATGCCCAGGTGGTCAATACCGCGGTTCAATAGCATCCGCATTGTTACTTTGTCCCAGGAAGAGCTCTCAACAAGGGAAGTGTCCAGACGTCTAGGGGTGAACCAAAGCGATGTTGCTCGGACATGGAGGAGATACAAAGAGACAGGAACTGTCGATGACATGCCTCGCTCAGGCCGCCCAAGGGTTACTACTGCAGTGGATGACCGCTACCTACGGATTATGGGTCAGAGGAACACTACCATGTTGAATGATGCTTTTCGTACAGCCACAGGACGTCGTGTTATGACTCATACTTTTTGCAATAGGTGCATGATGCGTAACTTCACTCCCGACGTCCACGGCGAGCTCCATCTTTGCAACCACGACACCATGCATCATCGTACAGATGGGCCCGACAACGTGCAGCATTGACAGCTCAGGATTGGTATCACGTTCTATTCAACAATGAGTTTCGCATATGACTTCTACCAGACAATTGTCGAGACGTGTTTGGAGGCAACCCGGTCAGTCTGAACGCCTTAGACACACTGTCCAGCGAGTGCAGCAAGGTGGAGGTTCGCTAATGTTTTGCTGTGGCACTATGAAGGGCCGACGTACGCCCCTGGTGGTCATGGAAGGCGCCGTAACGGCTGTACAATACATGAATGCCATCCCACGACCGATAGTCCAACCATATCGGTAGTACATTGTCGAACGACAATTCGCGCCCCCATCGTCCACATCTTGTGAATGACTTCTTTCATGATAACGACATCGCTCGACTAGAGTGGTCAGCAAGTTCTCCAGACATGAACCCTATCGAACATGCCTGGAATAGACTGAAAAGGGCTGTTTATGGACTCTGAGAGATCTACGCCGAATCGCCGTTGGAGTGGGACAATCTGGACCAACAGTGCCTTGATGAACTTGTGGATAGTATGCCACGACGAATACAGGCATGCGACAATGCATGAGGACCTGCTACTGGGTATTTAAGGTACCGGTGTATACAGCAATCTGGACCACCACCTCTGAAGGTCTCGCTGTATGGTGGTACAACATGCAATGTGTGGTTTTCACGAGCAATAAAAATGTTTATGTCGATTTCTATTCTAATTTCTGTACAGGTTTCGGAACTCTCGGAACCGAGGTGATGCAAAACTGTTTTTGTGTGTGTATATTGAACTCCATCCAGCATTAAAGAATCGTAATTTTAGTGTCAAAACGTAGAGCTGACAGACAGTAACATCATTGTCGATAAAGGCAGTCTTCCATATGATTAAAAATATAAATTTATTCCTTGCGGGTACTATTGTTAAGACCTGTACTATATAGATTTTTATCATCCCTCAACAAGTACACTGCGATGTGGGAATATCATGTCTGAATCAGTTTGTACATCCTGTTAACCTAGCAACCTTGTAATGATATGAGGTGGCAGTGGGAAGTACACTGTGGAAAATACCTCATTTGGTTACATAACAAATAATTCTTTACCTACACCAATGCAACAGGTCTGTACTACGCAGTTCTGTATGAACTGTTAACAAATTCTTTGTGATGAAGGAATAGCGCTCCAGAGGCAACTTACACAATTCACACCTAGTAATTACTTGAGGCTGCAGTGGGACGTATACCAAGCAGAAAATCAAACTCCGTTACATAACAATTGTAAGTCATTGCCTATACTCATATGTCAGAAATCATTTCTTATAGTATACTGATTTTATAGATTCGATTAGAAAAATGCATTATAAGGGGAAGTAATCGATAATTGTGATAGAACCTGTGAGCACAGAATGCAAGACTAAATGCAGGAGATGGATGACATCACACATCTACGCTTTAATGGAGAAAAGATGATACACCCTAAAGACTTATGCCAAGACGAACTACCAATTCTCCTGCAGCAAGAGGCATGTTGGAAAAAATTAGCGAGGTGGCACTGGATGCAATTTCAAGGACATATCCTTTTAAGCTATGATTTATAATTACGAAATGGAATATTTATGTTTGACCCTGTAGAGGACTGTGTAAATGTATTAAATGCTAACGATACAGAAATGTTATATTAAAGTAGGAGAAACATATTTTTTCTCAATTTAGAACACTGTTTGCCATAACACAGTGAAATAGATAGACATTATGGAAATAGGACTTACTCCTACAAACAATGTTATCTGCAAGTCTTAAGGAAGAGAACCAAAGTTTCGAAGAGTCTTAAAACATATCCTATTAAATATTTCGTGTATAGATCACACGTATGTACCCTACTGTTGTAACTGAATTGTTATAGAGCAGCAGAAAAATACACATTGCTCACATATTGCTGCAGAGAGTATCTGGGTGCATACAACGCTATTACTGACACATACAGCGATAAACATGTAGATTCGCGATTAGGCAAGCGTCTTATAAAACACCCAGATACATGTCTTCCCGACAAAAGAGCATGATACTAAGAGGTGATTTATGACTCTATGGTGCTGCTATGCAGAGCAGATTTCCTGTCGCGATACGTAAGTATGACTGCAGATTTATGATTGTGAAAAAATATTATACTGACCTTAGTACCAACGTAATCAGTGTTATGTGGGAGCATAATATCAAGCGGCTATACAAGGAAAACGAACTTGAAGGCAGTATTATATAAAGGAAGACAATGTGATGAAGATGAAGTTTGAGCTATGATACTGCGAGAAGAATTTGACAGAGTACTGAAAGAGCTAAGACGAAACTAGGCCCCTGGAGTAGATGTCATTCGGTCACAACTATTGTTTCTCTTGGGAGAGCCATCAATGACAAAACTATTCCTCCTGATGTGCTTGATGTATTGAGGCAGACGAAATACCCCCAGACTTCAAGCATAATGTAATATTTTCAATTCCAAGGAAAGTAGGTGCTGACAACTGTGATTAATACCAAACTATCTGTCTAGTAAGTCATGGTTGCCAAATACTAAGACAAATTCTTTACAGAAGAATGGAAAAACTGATAGAACCCGATCTTGGGGATGATCTGACTGGATTTCGGAAAAATGTAGGAACACGTAGTGACAATAAGATTTCTCTTACAGAATACGTTAAGGAAAGGTGAACATATGTTGATAACATTTGTAGACGTAGAGAAAGCTATTGACAATGTTGACTGGAGTACATTCTCTGAAATTCTGAAGGTAACAGTGGTAAAACCCAGGGAGTGAAAGGCTTTTTACAACTTGTACAGAAATGAGCTGGCAGTTACGAGTTGAAGGGCATGAAAGTGAAGCAGTGGTTCAGAAGGGAGTTAGGCACGGCTATAACCTACCTTCGATATTATTTAATCTCTGCATTGAGACAGTAGTAAAGGAACCCAAGCAAAAATTTGGAAATAGAATAGCCGGCCGTTGTGGCCGAGCGGTTCTAAGAGCTTCACTCCGGAACCGCGCTGCTGCTACGGTCGCAGGTTTGAATGCTGCATCGGGCATGGATGTGTGTGATGTCCTTAGGTTAGTTAGGTTTAAGTATTTCTAACTCTAGGGGTCTGATGACCTCAGATGTTAAGTCACATAGCGCTCAGAGCCATTTGAACCATTTTTTTTGGAAATAGAATGAAAGTTCAGGGAGAAGAAATAAAAACTTTGAGATTTGTTAACGATATTGCAATTGTGTCAGACACAGCAAAGGACGTGGAAGAGCAATTGAAGAGATTAGACACTGTGTGGATAGAATGATATAAGATGAACATAATCGAAAGCAAAACAAGGGTAATTGAATCTAGACGGATTATATCAGGTGATGTTGAGGCATGTAGATTAGGAAATGAAACACTAAAAGTAGTAGATGAGCTTTGCAATTTGGATAGTAAAATAACTATGATGGCTGTAACAGAGAGGATATAAAACGTCGACTGCCTACGGCAAGAAACGTGTTTCTGAAAACATAAGTATGTTAACGACGAATGTAGATTTAAGTATTACGATGTCTTCATGGGAGGTATTTGGAATGCAGTCTTGTATGTAAGTGACACGTGAATGATAAACAGTTCAGATATGAAAGGACATCGAGAGCTGAATAGAGTGAGCAAGTGATTTACATCACGCTGTTATTAATAAAATCCAGTTTCATGATTGGTTGTAGCCGAACTGCGAAGCAGTCACATTAATGTATATGATCCAGTGGATAGTGTTGGAAACTCTAGCCGCTACCGTGATATATGAGGGTTGGAACTTTAATAGTGGCAACTATTTATTTACAGCTCGTAAAAAATATATACGTGTTTCAAAGTTTTACTGACCTTCAAAGCAGTCACCAGCATTGTGTATAACCGGTTGCTAGCGATGTGGAAGTCGTAGGATACTGTTAGCAGTGCCAGTTGTGTTGACAGTTCGAGCGGCGCGGTCTATTGCCCGACGAATTTGTAGCAATTCTGAAGCGAATGCCGTGGGGTGTTTCCTTCCGTGTAGAAATCGAGCTGAAATCACGAGGGCTTAAGTCAGGGGAGTGCAATAGGTGGTATAGCACTTAGCAGCCCCATCAGCCAAACAAATCAGTAACAGGTTGCACTGTACGTGCTTGAGCATTGTCCTGAAAAATGATGGTCAGGTCCTACAGAAAGTGTCATCACTTCTGTCTCTAAGCTGCTCGTAGGTTGTGTTCCAAAAATGAACGGCATAGAGACAGAAGTAATGACACTTTCTACAGGACCTGACCATCATTTTGCAGGACAATGCTCAAGCACGTACAGTGCAAGCAGTTACTGATTTGTTTGACTGATAGGGCTGCTAAGTGCTATACCACCTACTGCACTCCCATGACTTAAGCCCTCGTGAGTTCAACTCGATTTCTAAACTGAAGGAAGCACTTCACGGCATTCGCATCAGAACTGCTACAAATTCGTCGGGCAATAGACCGCCCCGCTCGAACTGTCAACACAACTGGCACTGCTAAGAGTATCCTACGACTTCCACATCGCTGGCAACGGGTTATAAGCAATTCTGATGACTACTTTGAAGGTCAGTAAAACTTTGAAACACGTATCTGTTTTGTGCGAGGTGTAAATAAATAGTTGCCCCTATTAAAGTTCCAACCCTCGTATCTGGAACATCGATTATAAAGACAAGATAAAAGATGTTATGGTACCTTCAGACGGATATATTCCTCGATCATTATGAGTGTGGAATAGGCACAAAAGTACGAGGGCAGTTCAATAAGTAATGCAACACATTTTTTTTCTGAAACAGGGGTTGTTTTATTCAGCATTGAAATACCCCAGGTTATTCCCCAATCTTTTAGCTACACAACACTATTTTTCAACGTAATCTCCATTCAATGCTACGGCCTTACGCCACCTTGAAATGAGGGCCTGTATGCCTGCACGGTACCATTCCACTGGTCGATGTCGGAGCCAACGTCGTACTGCATCAATAACTTCTTCATCATCCGCGTAGTGCCTCCCACGGATTGCGTCCTTCATTGGGCCAAACATATGGAAATCCGACGGTGCGAGATCGGGGCTGTAGGGTGCATGAGGAAGAACAGTCCACTGCAGTTTTGTGAGCTCCTCTCGGGTGCGAAGACTTGTGTGAGGCCTTGCGTTGTCATGAAGAGGGAGAAGTTCGTTCTGATTTTTGTGCCTACGAACACGCTGAAGTCGTTTCTTCAATTTCTGAAGAGTAGCACAAAACACTTCAGTGTTGATCGTTTGACCATGGGGAAGGACATCGAACAGAATAACCCCTTCAGCGTCCCAGAAGACTGTAACCATGACTTTACCGGCTGAGGGTATGGCTTTAAACTTTTTCTTGGTAGGGGAGTGGGTGTGGCGCCACTCCATTGATTGCCGTTTTGTTTCAGGTTCGAAGTGATGAACCCGTGTTTCATCGCCTGTAACAATCTTTGACAAGAAATTGTCACCCTCAGCCACATGATGAGCAAGCAATTCCGCACAGATGGTTCTCCTTTGCTCTTTATGGTGTTCGGTTAGACAACGAGGGACCCAGCGGGAACAAACCTTTGAATATCCCAACTGGTGAACAATTGTGACAGCACTACCAACAGAGATGTCAAGTTGAGCACTGAGGTGTTTGATGGTGATCCGTCGATCATCTCGAACGAGTGTGTTCGCATGCTCCGCCATTGCAGGAGTCACAGCTGTGCACGGCCGGCCCGCACACGGGAGGTCAGACAGTCTTGCTTGACCTTGCGGCGATGATGACACACGCTTTGCCCAACTACTCACCGTGCTTTGGTCCACTGCCAGATCACCGTAGACATTCTGCAAGCGCCTACGAATATCTGAGATGCCCTGGTTTTCCGCCAAAAGAAACTCGATCACTGCCCGTTGTTTGCAACGCACATCCGTTACAGACGCCATTTTAACAGCTCCGTACAGCGCTGCCACCTGTCGGAAGTCAATGAAACTATACGAGACGAAGCAGGAATGTTCGAAAATATTCCACCAGAAATTTCCGGTTTTTTCAACCAAAATTGGCCGAGAAAAAAAATGTGTTGCATTACTTATTGAACTGCCCTCGTATAATCACGAGATATTGGTGCTGATATGGAAGTTTAGCAGAGATATTGTTTCCACACAGCGTTCGCAAATGGAATGGGGATGGATATTAAATGATGCTAGTACCAGAATGAAACGTAAGTAATGTACTTGTTCTTAAAATAACGTTCCTCGATGCCTGGAGGTAATTAAGAATGTGTTCGACGAGTGAGGGAAAACCCAGGTAGCATCTCTACCGGAGACGCATGACCTCGGCAGTGGTAACTGTAGTCCATACGTTATTACTTTTTATTACTTTGTAGGGACTTAATATTCTTTTTAAAGTTCATATCCAGGGTATGTGTGTGTGTGTGTGTGTGTGTGTGTGTGTGTGTGTGTGTCTGTGTGTGAGACATCGCACCACTAATGGCGCTAAATGTAGTGGCTGAATAGCATCCTTATCAACATTTTATTTATTGTTTCAAATGAAACTTCATTTCTGTCTCTTGTCAGTAGATTATATTGAAGTTCAGATCTGTCCGTAATCTCGATCGAATTAGCCGGCATATTTAAGTTCTTCAAAACGTTAAGTGTTCGTGTCATAAGTTTATTACATGTGTGCTGGACCTTTAACAACGTTTTATTGTTAGAATTAAGTATCCTTACACATTTGATTCTAAAGCACTACTTGCATATTACAAGCAAATAACAGGTCTTCGCACCCTTATGTAAAATTTTCGTCTGTTCGCTTGAGGTGAATACAGGATATTATCCTGTCAAATTGAAAGTGAGCTCTTGCCTGCCGACACACACTGAACACAGTTACTTTGTGGACTTTTCGTAAGAGAAACTTTGCACGGTTTTCCGGTGACGGTCCGCGTCAGCGGAGACATTCCAACTGCTGGTCCTGCGGCCTCTAAGGAACACAAACTGTGGAAACCTGCCGCCAACCGCATCGTCGCCGACGCAAATAGTGCGTGGCAAGCAGTTGCTGCCGAGGCGTAGCTACTGTCCAGATCCGCAATTTCGAATTCATGGAAGATTCCCTTCTTAGTACTCGTGCAACATCAAGGTAGAAATACAATCGCTCCGAGAAACAGAATTACGTGACGCAGCGCATAACGCAAGCAAGAATGGTTAGACAGCACGTCTCATTCAGAGAAAAATCATTGGAGTTAGAGAAAGAAAGAACAAAGTAATTTAAATTTTCCTAAAGAAAAACGAGGCTTTTTGCATTGTATCTCGTAAATGCGAACCACAAGGAGACAGAACGATTCAGTCATTTATAAAGAGGCCTCTGTAAATGTTATATAACGTTTTGTCAAAGGCTACTTTCTCTACTTAAAGCACGTCTTTCATATTGAACGCTTCCCACTGTGCTGCTCTCCTCTTTAAAGTAGTATGGTATGTCAGACAGAACAACGTTACCAAGAAAACCGTAAACGAAATTACACGAAGCAGGGTGGTTGGTTGGTTGGTTTGGGGAAGGAGACCAGACAGCGAGGTCATCGGTCTCATCGGATTAGGGAAGGATGGGGAAGGAAGTCGGCCGTGCCCTTTGAAAGGAACCATCCCGGCATTTGCCTGGAGCGATTTAGGGAAATCACGGAAAACCTAAATCAGGATGGCCGGACGCGGGATTGAACCGTCGTCCTCCCGAATGCGAGTCCAGTGTCTAACCACTGCGCCACCTCGCTCGGTTACACGAAGAAGGGATAGTGATATAGTTTATACGGTCGTCACCTTTAAGTCCTGCTACCACACGAAGGAACGCCTAAAGCCTGAAGGCTGCTTTCAGCCACTGACTCACACTGTTAATAACATGACGATGTAAACCTGTAATGAAATATATAGCTAGTTGTAAATGTTCATTTGAGACATCTCGTTCATCTAGTCTCATATTAATTCAACTTCGTCTTGGTAGCCACCCTTACTATGCAAATGTACGCTGCAGATCGTTCTTAGGTAACTGTTCTGCAAACAGAAACACAGTAATCATAAATGCCTCTACCCATCAATGTTTCTTCGTAGTGTTTAATTCTCTTATGCATTTATCCCTCTGGTAACGTGTTTGATTAATCCTTCTAGCTCTCTAAATCTGTCGTGTTGAGCCTTGAGTTTACTGTTACAGTCTTGTGCAGTGGTAGCTAACACAAAATGGAAAGGATAAAGTGTCATCTCTCTATGGCTCCTGTTACGCCTATTCTACGTGTTCACCTTGTTTTACAGAGAGAGACGTGATACAGTTCTTAAGACAATGAACTAATATGCCGGAAATGATAGACATTTATTCTTCAGCATCGTCATCACCAATCATTTCCATCACTTGATGATGTGGCCTCTTTGAGTCGGCGTGCAACATAGGGTCTCTGCAGGTTCTTCCATTTCTGCTGAACGTGAGCTTCCCCTTGCCAGTTCACTCCGGCATGACCAGCCCACTGCCATTTCAAGATATTCACTTTTCCCATTATGTCACTGGCCTTTGTTGTCCGCCAGATATCTACTTTTTTCTTTCTGTCTTTCTTTGTGTAGGTCATCATTGGTATTTCCACTCCTCTTTGGGCTACTATTAGTTTTCTGACAATGAACTCATTTAATGTCCATGTCTCACAGCTATTAGTTATTATTGACAGTATACATTGGTCAAAAACTGTTTTCTTCAGCACGGTCGACATCTTGAACTTCAAAACTGAGGTGTGTCTCCCATAAGCTTGCCTTTCTGATTATTATACCTCCCTTTATCGTTTCAGGACTATGTTTGGATGTTTCTGCTAACAACACAAGACGAACTAGTGCTTCATATCTACCGACTTTGAATCCGACGAGAAGAAAAACACCAACACTCCTTTCTTATATTGTTTTGAATGTGCCTTTCACCATGTCGCACATTAATAATAATAATAACAATAATAATAATAATAATACGAGAGGTGTTCATTAAGTAATGGAACACATGTTTCCCTGAAAGGGCATTGGTTTTCTTCACGATTCCAATACGCCGTATTATTCCCCTATCTTCTGCCTACAAAACCTTGTTTTTCAACATAATCCCCATTCAATGCGTCGGCCTTACGGCACATTTCTGGGAGGATCTGTATACCCACATGGTATCACTCTACTGGTCGACGTTGGAGCCAGTGTCTTGCAGCGTGAGTAACTTCCCCATCATCTACATACTGCTTCCGGGGAGTGCATCGTTCATTGGACCAAACAGATGGAAGCCGGAAGGTGCGAGATACTGGTTGTAGGGTCTGCAGGATGGATGAGGAGTAAGAGTCCATTGAATTTTTGTGAGCTCCTCTCGGATGCGCAGTTTTGTGTGAGGCCTTGCGTTGTCGTGGAGAAAGAGATGTTCGTTAGCTTTTCTTGATGTCGTTCCTTCAATTTCCGCAGGTTAGCACAATACACTTCAGAGTTGGTCGTTGCACCATGAGTTAGAACTTCAAACAGAATAACCCCTACAGAGTCTCAGAAGACGGTCGCCATGACTATAGCCTCATGGCGGGGTTTTCAACATTTGCTCTTTATGGTCGTCTGTTAGACTGCGAAGAACCCAGCAGGCACCCACCTTTGAGTACCCCAACTGGTGGACGAGTGCGTCAGCACTACCAGCAGAGGTGTCCAGTTGTGCAGCTAAGTGTTTGATTATAATTCGTCGATCACCTCGAATCGGGGTGTCCGCACGTTCCAACATTACACGTGTGTGTAGCCGCCTGGCACGCGGGATATCTGACAGGTATACATGACCGTCTCGCGATGATGACAGGCTCCTCGCCCAAAAATTCACCGTGCTTTTGCTCACTGCCAGATCTCCATAAGCATTCTGCAAGCGCCTATGAATGTATGCGATGCTCTGGTTATCCGTCGAAAAAAACTCAATTACAGCACTCTGCTTGCAACGAACCTCCGTTAGAAAATTTTTCAACCGAATTTTGATGAGAAAAAAACTGTTGCATTACGTATTGAACGTCCCTCGTAATAAACAATAATAACAATAATGATCATCATCTGCGTCGAGTGCTGGGTTTTTTGGTCCGTTCCGCCTTTCTAAATTGGTCAGTCCATCTTTTCACTGGTCTTCCTAAAGGTCTTTTGCCTCTACAGGTTGGCATGCTGTTAGGGGGAAATTATACTACCACTCAATCTTTATAAAAAAGCAGTGCGGACTGATAAATTGGAAGACGACGTTGGCATACAACAGGAACAATTGACTTTCAATAGACAGTGTAATCAAATAGGATTCGGAATATTCGCCGTTTTAGAGATAATAATAATAATAATAATAATAATAATAATGAGCCGCACTTAACATCGACAAAGACTTTGAAAGAAACAACACGCGAAATTTTTACAAGAATTTCAAAACAAAACTCACAGGATATCAGCCGCAAAGTCTTTGCTTCAAAAAAGTAAATCGGCAATTTGCACTGAAAAATCAAGAATATTGCGAAGAACTTGCGAGATATTTTGAAAAACTGCTGAACTGCCCAGAAACAACAGAAAGATATCCGCCTCCGGAACCTGAATCCACAAACCCAAGCTCATTATGACCGGAGGTAGAGGAAATCACCAAACAGATCAAACGTCTTAAAAGCAATAAAGCTGCAGGTGAAGATGGAATCGTAGCGGAAATCCTCAAATCAGCAGGCCAAAATACTATAAAATAAATCACCGAAATAATACAAGACAGTTGGCAAACAGAACGAATTCCGGACGATGGGAAAAATGCATTAATTCATCCTGTACACAAGAAAGGAGATAGATTGCGTGTAAACAACTATAGGGAAATCTCATTGATATCAGTAGCTTACAAAATTCTTTCCCAGTGCCTTCTCGAGCCAAAAATTGGAGAATATCAGGTAGGAGTCAGACCAGGCCGTTCATGTTCAGAGCAAATTCTGAACTTAAAACTAATGTTAAGACATCAGAGACTAGGAGGCAAAGATGTAATTTGCATATTTGTTGACTTTGAAAAAGCCTGCGATTCAGTTGATCGTCAATCATTATTCCATATATTTAAAGAACTGGGGTTAGATCTGAAAACACTTGCAAACATACAACAGACATTGATAGACACAAAATCTAAAGTCAAATTTATGGGGGAAATCTCTGAACCTTTTCTGATCAAAACAGGAGTAAGACAAGGAGATGGACTCTCTCCACTACTGTTCAACTGCCTCCTTTTAGAAGGTGATAGAAGAATGGCGCAAACTGAAAAAAGTCCTCAAGCCTGACCAACCAATAACTCTCGGCAGAGGAAAATTTACAGTAGATTACTTAGCATTTGCAGATGATCTAGCCATCTTAACTCGCGATGTTTCAACAGCCAAAAAACAGATTGAACTCCTGAAAGAAACTGCGGTAAAAGTCGGCCTGCAAATATCTTTTAAAAGGACAGAATATCTGACTTGCAACAAACAAGCACCAAAATTCATGGAGAGAAAATATGGCAAAATTGAACGAGTTCCACAATTTAAATATCTCAGTCAAACGATACAAGAAAATGGAATAGAAATGAAAGCCAACGAAGTCAGCTGCCGAAAGATGGACACGGCTTATCGATTCACTCAAAATATCTACAGTAAAAAATGTGTCTCCAAGCACACAAAACTACGACATTACAATACCGTCATAAAACCAGAATGCCTATATGCACCAGAGACACTAATTTTAACAGGAAAACAGACACAGAAAACATTCAGAAAAAGGAACGGAAGATCATAAGAAAAATTTTAGGCCCAAAACTTGTAGATGAACAGTTTAGGCTCAGAGACAAACAGGAAATCAAACTATACTCTAATATTCACAGTTACATTAGAAAACGCAGATTAGGATTCTATGGACACATCAAAAGAATGAATCCGGAGAGACTTACAAAGAAAATAGTTCAATTCTATGAAAACAGGAGTAAATCTAAAACAGACTCAATGCAATGGATTGGCGAAATGAAAACAGATCTGAAACTAACAGGAATTACACCAGAGGATATCCAAAACAAGGAAATCTTCAGATCCAAAATTCACAAGTGGCAAGTTGGCCAGGTAGAGAAACCAAAGAAGAGGACCGGAACAACGTGGTCTCAAGAAAGAAAGGAAGCCCACAGAAAAAGAATGAAAGAATTATGGGCACAAAGAAAAGCAAATGCACGACACTAAGTACTTTGCGTAGTCCTAATGGGCTCATCCGCAAATATATATACAGAATATCTGGTATTCGGACCATATGACGCAGGGTAAAAAGATACTGCAGCGACCATCAATAAAACGCTGTTAATTTTTACAATGTGTGATGTATGGTTCAAATGGCTCTGAGCACTATGGGACTTAACTACTGTGGTCATCAGTCCCCTAGAACTTAGAACTACTTAAACCTAACTAACCTAAGGACATCACACACATCCATGCCCGAGGCAGGATTCGAACCTGCGACCGTAGCAGTCGCGCGGTTCCGGACTGCGCGCCTAGAACCGCTAGACCACCGCGGCCGGCAATGTGTGATGTAGGCTGGTGCCCTCAACAGAACGTCTATAGATGCCCTCTTGCATGTCTTCAGTTTTCTAGCAACAAAATTCATCCCGTTATGCAAAAAGTTGCACTAAATTAATGCAGGAGGATCAGTTTTCAACTGGGTTCTTCGAGAACGGACTAAAAACGTCCGGGACCCTTCTTGTTGACCAAAGAGTATTTTGTTTGGCGGACAATTAAAAGTTTCTCGGTTGTTACGCTGTGTCAATTCAGTAATTTATCCATCGACGGGTGGGGTACTATTTTCCGACCACTAGCGTATCCAGATACTGCGTTTCACCAAACCTACCTCGGAAGAGTTCTAGGTGCTTTCCAGGTGGTACTTATGTATGTGGTATATTCGTCACAACCAGGAAAAAAGTCCTGTGAACATATGTCTGGAAATAAATACTTGTTGACGTATGGGCCATTCTGTGCAATGATGTTCATCCATCTCTGATGATACAGGAGGTACTCAGTATGGTTACCATTCATTCTTCAATGTCCTTCAACCATTCTCAAAGAATCATTAACTCTTTATAACACACTTGGCTGATGTTGAATTTGTTCACACCCTGATTGCCTCGACTAGTACATCACATAACACACGTTTTTGTTAGATACCTCCCGCCGGAGGTTTGAGTCCTCCCTCGGGCATGTGTGTGTGTTGTTCTTAGCATAAGTTTGTTTAAGTAGTGTGTAAGCCTAGGGACTGATGACCTCAGCAGTTTGGTCCCTTAGAAATTCACACACATTTGAACATTTGTTAGTCGGTTGTGCGAGGCGTAGAAAAAATGAGGCCTCACTGTGCATAAAGCATATCTTTTGCCTTTTTCCAAAAGTGCGGATAACGTGGCACACAGAATTTAGTTATAAGCTGCACTGTTAACTTGCCTGGTAATTTCTATGGTTCTATGAGTCTTTCAATCACATTTCCTGTTTACATACTGATAATGCAGCTAGCCGGATACCTCGCTTTTGTGATCACTCGAGGATGTTCATCTGCTGACACCATTTGAATCCCGCCTTATCCGTAAATAAAGGCACAATTCTACATCTACGTCTACATCTAAGTCCATACTCCGCAAGCCACCTGACGGTGTATGGCGGAGAGTAGCTTGAGTACGTCTATCGGTTCTCCCTTCTATTCCAGTCTCGTATTGTTCATGGAAAGAAAGATTGTCGGTGTGCCTCTGTGTGGGCTCTAATCTCTCTGATTTTATCCTCATGGTCTCTTCGCAAGATATATGTAGGAGATAGCAATATACTGCTTGACTCCTCGGTGAAGGTATGTTCTCGAAACTTCAACAAAAACCCGTACCGCGCTACTGAGCGTCTCTCTTGCAGAGTCTTCCACTGGAGTTTATCTATCACCTCCGTAACGCTTTCGCAATTACTAAATGATCCTGTAACGAAGAGCGTTGCTCTCCGTTGGATCTTCTCTATCTCTTCTATCAACCCTCTCTGGTGCGGATCCCACACCTATGAGCAGTCTTCAAGCAGTGGGCGAACAAGTGTACTGTAACCTACTTCCTTTGTTTTCGGACTGCGTTTCCTTAGGATTCTTCCAGTTAATCTGTCTGGCATCTGCTTTACCGACGATTAATTGTATATGGTCATTCAATTTTAAATCACTCCCAGAAAATTTATAGAATTAACTGCTTCCAGTTGCTTATCTGTTATATTGATAAAGGATCTTTCTATGTATTCGCAGCACATTACACTTGTCTACATTGATATTCAATTGCCATTCCTTGCACCATGCGTCAATTCGTTGCAGATACTCCTGCATTTCAGTACAATTTTCCATTGTTACAACCTCTCGATATACTACAGCATCATCCGCAAAAAGCCTCAGTGAACTTCCGATGTTATGCACAAGGTAATTTATATATACAATCGACTGTGGGGAACTGTATCAAACGCTCTGCGGAAGTCAAGAAACACGGCATCTACCTGGGAACCCGTGTCTATGGTCCTCTGAGTCTCGTGGACGAATAGCGCGGGCTGGGTTTCACACGATCGTCTTTTTCGAAACCCATGCTTATTCCTACAGAGTAGATTTCTAGTCTCCAGAAAAGTCATCATACTCGAACATAATACGCGTTCCAAAATTCTACAACTGATCGATGTTAGAGATATAGATCTGTAGTTCTGCACATCTGTTCGACGTCCCTTCTTGAAAACGGGGATGACCTGTGCCCTTTTCCAATCTTTTGGAACGCTATGCTATTCTAGAGACCTACGGTACGCCGCTGCAAGAAGGGGGTAAGTTCCTTCGCGTACTCTTATTGTTTTTCTGTCCCTCTGTCATCTATTTCGATGTCTACCATTTTGTCATCTGTGCGACAATCTAGAGAAGGAACTACAGTGCAGTCTTCCTCTGTGAAACAGCTTTGGAAAAAGACATTTAGTATTTCGGCCCTTAGTCTGTATCCTCTGTTTCAGTACCATTTTGGTCACATAGTGTCTGGACATTTTGTTTTGATCTACCTACCGCTTTGACATAAGACCAAAATTTCTTAGCATTTTCTGGCAAGTAAGTACATAGAACTTTACTTTCGAATTCGTTGGACGCCCTCCTCACATTATATTTCGCTTCGTGTAATTTTTGTTCGTCTGCAAGGCTTTGGCTATATTTATGTTTGCTGTGAAGTTCCCTTTGCTTCCGTAGCAGTTTTCTAACTCGGGTGTTGTACTACGATGGCTCTTTTCCATTTCTTACGATATTGCTTGGCAAATACTCATCTAATGCATATTTTACGACAGGTTTGAGCTTTTTTCACTGATCGTCAACGTTGAGCCGTCAAGTACTCTGAAATCTGCTTTTTGTCACTTTTTCTAAACGGAAAAATCTTCCTACCTTTTTTAATATTTCTGTTTACGGCTGAAGTCACCGATGCTGTAACCGCTTAACCCTTTCGTGGTTGATGGGTCATATATGTCCCACTAACTTTGAGCGCCAGTTCGAGTGTCGGGATATGTGTTACCCAGCTCTGCACGGTGCTGCCATCTAGGGACGACTGTACTGAACCTAAGAAAAAAATCGGGACTGCACTGCAAAGGCAATAGAGAAGCGGTAACTATTTTTGTTGACTGGCATGTATATATGGCCGCTGCAATGCCACTTATTTGTGTCATTCTTCAGTTTTCATCATTTCTCACTTTCCAGCGATGTCTGAAGTAAGTAATTCATCTTATTATTAACTTAATAATCATTTTTTAGTACAAATACAGTATGGAATGTACTTCTCAGCTACTGTACTATCTTATAATCGAAATAAAACTAGTGGGACACATGTGTCGCAGCAGACATTATTTGTAAAGATTAGCAAGACAATTGATTAATGGGTATTCATCCAGGAAAAAGAAGGGATCAATGCCCACTTTCTTCGCAGCAAAGAGAGGAGTCTCTAGTGTGCCAGATGACGTCCGGCTCGTGAACGTAGGCAAACATGTACCGAAAGACAGTGGCACTAGGAAGCGATGCAGATTCTGCGGCACAAACTCTAAAGAGAAGAGAACAAAAGTTGTTTGCACTGCTTGTGGTGTACCACTCTGTGCCACAACATGTTTTTCCAAGTTTCATGGCATGTAAAGTTTTGTAAGTATTGATCATGTATCATGAAAACTGAAATGTAATGAATATTTTTTACACTGGCTCTACACAAATAAAAAGATTACGTGCATGTATAATTTGTAGTTATTTTATTCTCTGCAAAATCCTGTTTATGGCTAAAGAATAAAATTACAAAATCAGTCAGTCAGCAGAAAAGGTATCTTGCGTTGGTTCATGGGACATGTGTGTCCCACTTCCTGTTGTGAAAAAATGGAGAACTTAACAAATATTTTGGTGGTGAAAATATAATAATGGGACTGAAAAGAAACTGTTATCACCTTAATATTTTAAAAATCTGTAAAAAATGAATTTTATCCATGAAAGGGTTAATGATCGCTGATTCCCTGTTCTGCGTTAACTGTTCGAATTCGTTGAACGCCTCTCGCATAGCCCTCCTCACACTACATTTCGCTTCGTGTAGTTTTTGTTTGTCTGCAAGGCATCGGCTATATTTATGTTTGCTGTGAAGTTCCCTTTGCTTCCGTAGCAGTTTTCTAACTCGGTTGTTGTACCACGGTGGCTCTTTTCCATCTCTTACGATCTTGCTAGGCACATACACATCTAATGCATATTGTACGATGGTTTTGAGCTTTTTCCACTGATCCTCAACACTATCTGTACTTGAGATAAAACTTTTGTGTTGAGCCGTCAAGTACTCTGAAATCTGCTTTTTGTCACTTTTGCTAAACGGAAAAATCTTCATACCTTTTTTTATAATTCTATTTACGGCTGAAATCACCGATGCTATGACCGCTTAATGATCGCTGATTCCCTGTTCTGCGGTAACTGTTTCAAATAGTCTGGTCTGTTTGTCACCAGAACGTCTAATATGTTATCGCCACGAGTCGGGTCTCTGTTTAACTGCCCAAGGTAGTTTTCAGATGATGCACTTAAAAAAATTTCACTGGATTCCTTGTCCCTGCCACCCGTTATAAACTTTTGAGTCTCCCAGTATATATCTGGTAAATTAAAATCTCCACCCAAAACTATAACATGGTCGGGAAATCTACTCGAAATATTTTCCAAATTTTCCTTCAGGTGTTCTGCCACAACAGCTGCTGAGCGAGGGGGCCTATAGAGACATCCAATTACCATCTTTGAGCCTGCTTTAACCGTGACCTTCACCCAAATTATTTCACATTTTGGATCTCCGTCAATTTCCTTCGATACTTTTGCACTTTTTATCACGATAAACACGCCTCCCCCTTCACTGTCCAGCCTCTCTCAGTGGTATACATTCCAATGTGAGTTTAGAATTTCATTACTGTTTACCTCCGGTTTCAGCCAACTTTCCGTCCCTAGTACTATGTGGGCATTGTGACCGTTAATGCAGCTGCGAATTTTATGCATTCTGCCTTAGATTTTATTGCCAGAAATCTAATGTGGCTTGATGGTGTCACAACACTTGTTCCCTCATACCCAGTGTTCCAGTTGTCCGAGGTATGCAGTTATCGCACACAGAATAACACCGTATCTGACAAGTGTCACTTAACACAATGTGAGCTTTTATCACTATTTACGTTGTTCACACTCCACCGGATCACTTGTCTTGCTCTGATGCGATGCGTAGGGAATGCCTGATGAAGTACACAGTCGTAAGTGCTATGCTTGGCGACAGCATCACTGTCAGAACGGTAAATACAGAGATAAGTACAACCAGTGAGAGACGAGCAATGAACGTCAACAGCAAGGCCAACACGTCTGAGTACCGACGTTCGCTGCACACGTAAGGCAGCTCATGTCTTAACAAATATTTGTCTGTGTACATATGATATAGAACTTTCCTAGTTTTGACCAAGAATGTGAGATACTTAAGAAAACGAATGTAGGGAATGCTGAAACATCGCGGCAGTCAGTTTTTTTACTACTGTCCTTGACAGGGATGAAATTCGCCGACAGGTGCGGATCAGCCACCGAACTGACACAGCTCAGCAATAGAGAACTTTTCACACAAGAATTCCCCTGCGAAACACTACGAGGTCACTGTTACATGATTACTGAAATTTTTCTCATAAATAGATTTTTTTATATGAATTTGTTGTTACTCACGGCGGTCCATTGCTGGACATGGGGCTCATGTTTGGTTTCATTTGCTCTGAAAAGTGGCACGAATTATTAGAGGGAAGTGTTGTGTAATCTACCGCTCTAAGCGTATGTTCAGTTATGTTTTATTTGTAATGGAGATGTTGGCACATTTAGTCCCAAAGGAGAAAATTGAAATCAGACAAACATTTGCTCAAAGATAAGAGGAAAGTAGCTAAGAAACCGCAGAAAGGTCGACGATATACGATACCAACCATCTTTAATACGGCAAACCAAAGGGTTTTCAGCATAAAGTAAGAAATACTACACTATTGCATTCACAACGAGAGGAACACAGGAATACTAAGCTGTCATCAGGCTTTCACCTTCAAACAGGATGTAAAAAGTTACAACACCCGCAAAAAGAGAAACATTAGAATATCTGTCTACTGTCTGAGGTATAAGACAGTTTTCAAGCAGTTGCTCTAAAAATGTGCAGCACAATGCCTCAAGATGTGTGGTGTCTGGCGCCAAGATTCTTCAGAATTAAAATTGCACAGCACCCATTATACTGGGATGGTGAATTTGTCAATAGCGACTCAAGTGATTGGACGAAAGCCGCGCGGGATTCGCCCAGCGGTGTAAGGCGCTGCAGTCATGGACTGTGCGGCTGGTCCCGGCGGAGGTTCGAGTTCTCCCTCGGGTATGGGTAGGATAATTTAGGTTAAGTAGTGTGTAGGCTTAGGGACTGATGACCTTAGCAGTTAAGTCCCATAAGATTTCACACACATTTGAACTTTTTTTTTTTTTTTTTTTTTTTTTTTTTTTTTTTTTGATTGGACGAACTAATATTTTTTTCCTCTGTTTTATATGTCACTGTTGTAAACCATGATACATTATGTGAAAAACTTTTGTAAATAACTTTGTTAGTATGTCATATGATAAACACTGCAAGACTGACAAAAGATGTAGATATAGTAATAAAGTAATAATAATATCGTGTTTCGTTTGGGCCTTGCTTATTTCGCTGTTTCAGAACCACTATACCCGGTGCGTGTAACTATCTGGTCTACACTTGGATGTTTCATATTAAATACTATTTAAAAGACAGTCATAACTTGCACAGTGTTCTTTATTAACTCAAGACCGACGCGTTTTGCCCAGACAGGGCATCATGAGGCTATGTTAAAGAAATGAGAGATTATCTGCCCAATCTGCTAATCTATTCATATGTGTGCACTATGTGAATATGGTCGGGCCTCTGGCGCCATTCTAGTGTACAGCTGTGTTTACGGTTCGCGCACGAGGTCCTGTCCCGCATTGCATTGCCTGTCGTCGCCTCCATTAGGTTGCCTTTTAACATTTTATTCGGCATCATCTTTTATCTGATGGATGCTTTTTGGCAGAAAATTTCTGACTTTGTAATGTAATCTGATAACACTTTATCGGTCAAAACGTGTCGTTCTTGAGTTAATAAAGACATGGTGCAATCTAAGACTTGTTTTTTAAATAGTAGCAATAATAATGTTGCTGAACCACCACTCCAAGATGGAATGGAATAATTTTTATAACATTAAATGGTCAGGTCGTGGCTAATTGCGCTATGATAGAGCTACACATCCCATGATTTGGGATTCAGTCGTCAGTTGTTCCGAGGATATTTTTCCCGTCCCTTACGGCTTCTTTCACCTCTGATATATATATATATATATATATATATATATATATATATATATATATATATATATATATATATATATACGAGAAAAACTAAACTGCAGCGTGATTCGGAGTTCACATTAAACTGTTGGTCTCCCTATAAATGCTTGTTTCAATCAGTTCACAGTTTGGTGAAATGTTAGGGCATATTGCCTCCAGTAAGATCACTCAGCCTTTGTGTACGAATCGACGTTCGGGTTCGGGTTGATGAAAATTATACTTCGAAATTTCCTAGTAAGTTCTACAAATCACCAGAAATTTAAGTTTCTGGGAAGTCTTCCTTGCAAGAAGAAGGCAGATCTATGACACTCGGCAGGAGGCATTTTAACTGCGTAACGCACTACACAACAATTCATTGTCATACAAGAGATAAGAGTTTTTTAAACTACCTACACAGCATATTACTTGAAAATGATACAAAGTATGGTTATGCCCTTAGATTCAGTAACACATTTAGTGAACCGTCACTTAACTTCATATACTTACTTCGTGTTGGACGTTTGGAGATGGTAAGTTCATGTAATGGGTCCCTGTGTCATCTCGACTTCCGTCTCGGCTACGAACCAAACCTGGAAGAAAGAGTTCTATTTAGAATGTCAAAATATACGGTTTACTTTGTACTTAAGTGTTGCTTTGTAGTTAAGTGTTTCAATTGGAAACTCCAAGTTTCCATAGTTTTCATGTACATACTATGCCTTTTTACCTTATGGATTGATATTATGAGTATTAGATGACTATAAATGGCTCATCTGATATATAATAATAAGTATAATTCGGATACAAAAAAGTAACACTAAATTATTAATGGATGAAGGAAGGACTGTATATTGTTAGACACTAACTTACTTGACAGAAACGTCACATCTTACGTATATTTTAGGACATTTTAAGATTATTTTTTGATGTGAAAATTTCAAGTATATGAAGGGCTTATTTCAATAGTGGTACAAGTCCATTTTTGTTCATTCTGAGATACAGAGTCCTAAAGTTAAATGAGTGCTGAAAAATCTGCAGTTGAGATACCAGAAATATTCAACCATATGGGTTCTTGCTAGAGATGAACCTTTCTTTCTGTTTGTTTGGATCATTAATTTCAGAAGCATTAGAGGCAGAAAAATGGAGGTAATGGACATGTACCGCTATTGAAATAAGCCCTTCATATGTAACCTATGAATGTGAATTTCAATAAACGTTAATAATGATGACACTGTGATCCGTATATCCAGTCTTTTAATTTCTAACTGTTGCGTTGCTTGTGATTAGCGAAAAAAGTATCTCAGTCCATGTTTGACGAAACATTGGAACCATGTCTCTGTAGATATTTACAATGTGCAGTTCTTCACAAAATCAGTCATTTATACACTTACTGAGCATGTAATTTTTAATGATGAAATTTATTTTATAACGCACAACATTGTATCTGAGAAGTGATATTTTAATGAAATGTGTGTTTCGTTATATACCTCACGAGGAGCGCATTGCACTTTAATAGATTACGCTTCTCACTTTCTAGTAATGCCACCTGGAGGCAGGTTGATTGCCCTTCATTTTCAGCATGAGGTTCAAATCGGCAGTTGGCACTAGTACACGGCACAGTTCAGTAGAAAATATCCTGTAAGTCCAAAATGTTTTGAGATTGGTTCAATAGAAAATAGAGAAAAGTTAAGATAGTTGTTTTTGTTACGGCGTTAAGTCAAGCTCCGGCACGCCAGTCTGGAACGGGAGAGCAGACAGGGATGTGAAGAAGACGTCAGCGTGCGATTGGCTGACGTCTTCTTCACAGCCATCTATGCTTTCTCGTTCCCGACTGGCGTGCCGATGCTGGACTTTACACCGTAACAGTTTTAATGCTTCAGATGTTCTACATAGTCTCCCCTCAGCTTCGTACAACACATAGCCATGTGAAACTGTAAGAATAGGCCTCCTTTGGGATGTTGCACGACTCACTCTTCACAATGGCTTCAGTGTTAGTTATGTCGTCAAAGTGTTGCAGGTCTCGTTAGCCGTGATTTTATTTTATTTTTTTTTTGTAGAAAAGAATTGTGCGCATTTTTCATTTCATCGAAGCTGCGAAAGGCATCTGTGTTTCATTCCTTTTGTTTGGGGGGTCAAGGAGTCTGAGATTGCGGTATCGGCCACTATCCTGTCGGCCCACTTTCAAATACGGCGCCGCCAGTTAAGCTCGTCTCACACAGAGTAAGATTCGCTGCAATTTTACTTGCAGACTCATGCGATGGCCGTCTTGATGGCTCTGTCGTCTGCTAGCCGGGTGTCCTGCAGGGAGCTGTGTATGTTTCCCGTGACGGGCCCGGTGCTATTTTTCTTGTCAGACTTAGTCGGTACCCTCCATGCTGCCCGATCAGGCCTATCAGGAGTCCTGTTTGGCAACTGACGTCACAGCTTAAAGGACGGGAAATCTGAGACAGTGCCACTGAACCCTCGAGACCAAACACAACGTCACGCGCCCGCCGGCCAACCTGCAATCTTTCTCAAACGATTGTAAAGAAACTATTCGAAAAAAATATTGATTCTTGCACATCTTATAGCTTCATTTATCAGTTTCATGATGAATTGCCTATCAATTCGTTAATAATATTATTTACTGTAATATTTTAGGATTAAGTAAACTACCGCATAAATTACGGAAAGCTTGTAGTCAAAAACAGAGGTCTCTATGAATTTTCGTTTGGTGCATGTTAGGTCGTATGTTGCAGCATATGAAATATAGCTAATGTATTGACTTTTTCTGTAAATTTTGTAGGATATTGCTATTTATCACCTCTTTAAAAAATGGATCGTACCTAAAAGCACTTCGTACCGAGCTCGCGTCCCAGCGAAAAAACCAGAATGAAATATTCACAAACTTCCTCGTATCTGACAAACTTTTTCATATATTGAAAACAGATTTTTGGAAATGACAGTATTCAAAGGGAGGAGTATTTCATCATATGATTAATATGCGAAACTTCGATCTCTACCGCGATATTCAAGCGACTACAGATGTTTTCGAGGTAATGATGTAATATTTAAGCGCCATCCATAGCTGGTGAAAGAAGAATTACTGTAGCTTTGGAGCAATATATCTGAAGAAATTAGTTTATTTTAGTACCAAGAACGGGAATTTGCATAAACTATTGACATGTCTGCACATCACCTGCTATTTTATGATTCTGTCGCAGTTTCAACTGCGTTAGAATGTTAGTGAGACGAATATAAACTCAGCTGTATGTTGGAGAAAGAAAGTAATTAAATTGGCAACAAGGGGTCTTACGTTTTATAACGTTTCTCCGAAGAAAAATGAGGGTGATCGTAGGTGTGGGGAAAATAAATCGTTACTTCTCTTCAAATTTCGGTGAAATATCATACACCGGTGTATTTTTAATAACAAATGATATGGATTGCAACTGGGCAACGGATTTTATTTCTGTATTTCAGTAATCTAAGAAATATGAAAACAATTAACAGCACATAGCATGCCACCTTTTCTATCCTATCTCTCTACAGAATGAGTCATCGCACTTTTTCACCACACACATGTTTTAGTTTGTCAAAGATATTGGTAATCTGTTTAAACTTTGAAAGGTAGTTGAATGGATTTTGCAAATTTAAATGTTTTCGTATTTCTTAGATTATTGACATGGAACCATAAAACTCTTTGGCCCGTGTCTGTCCGCAACGTTCATGATTAGAAACCCACCGGCGTATTGGGTTCCACTACAACATCAACAGAAGTATCGATTTATTTTCACCAGACTTCTTATTCCCTTTAATTTTCTTCAGAGAGACATTATCAGTGGAGAGTTTTGAGTAATACGTTAAGTTCCCTTGATGTCAGGTCTAAATCTGCTTCTTTCGCCAAAACATCGCAGAATCTGTAGATATTCGTGTCACTAACATTCTAATTCAGTTGAAACTGCGACCGAATCATAAAACAGCAACTAGTGGAAAGACGAGTCAATAGTTTATGAAAATGCCCCTTCTTGGTATAAAAATCAAGTGAAAGCTCCTCATATATGTTGTTCTAAACTCAAAGTAATTCTCGTTTCACCAGCTATCAATGGCGCACAAATTTTACATCATTTCACTTAAATAAATCTATAGTCGCTTCTGATATGTCGCTGCAGATATGGCTATTTCACATATTAATCGTATAGCGAAATACTCTTTTCTGCGTTCTATTACTGCCAAAATCTTGTTTCAATAGCTGAAATCATTTACAAGATACAAGGAATTATGTAAATATTCCAGTCTGGCTTTTTCACTGGTGCGCGAGCTGGGGACGAAGCGCTATACATACGATCCACTTCGTCGATACAGGTAATGGGTAGCAATATTTCCAAGTTTAAGGAAAAATTCAATTCGTTAGCTGCATTTCATACACAGCAATATATGACCTAACTTGGACCAAATTCAAATCCCCAAAATTCTTGCAGCAATGTAGCCGGTCGCAGTGACCGAGCGGTTCTAGACGCTTCATTCCGGAAACGCGTTGCTGCTACGGTCGCAAGTTCGAATCCTGCCTCGAGCATGGATGTGTGTGATGTCCTTAGGTTTGTTAGGTTTAAGTAGTTCTACGTCTAGGGGAGAGATGACCTCAGATTTTAAGTTCCATTGTGCTTAGAGCCATTTGAACCCTTTCTTGAGCAGTGGTGTACTTAGTCCTAAAATATCACAATAAATATGACCATTAACGAAATGATAGGCAGTTCACCATAAAGCTGACTAATGAAGCTATAAGATGTGCGGGAATGAAATTTTTTACCATATAGTTTCTTTACAGTCGATTGAGAAAGACTGCAGCTCGCGCGTCCTGCAGTTCACGGAGTCTAGCCAGCAAGACAGCTTCTGTGCCGAATCATACATCGTGTGAGAGACTTAGCATACGAGGTAGCCCTCACCCCCGCCTGCTAGCCGCTAGTCAATTGCGCCATCTAGCAATCTTGTCGAGAATCTTACTCTGTGTGAGGCAGACTTTAGGACGCTGCGTTTCTTGCAGCCCCCGCTGCAGCGCGAGGGCGCTGCCACGAATGATTACGCCACTGCGAATGAGATGCATGCATCCCATCTCTAAAGCTCAAGCGAGGGGGATATTACGTTCGAATATTCGTGCACTGAGCCCAAACCGCTACCGCCGCCGACGTTAGCGTCACCCTCGGGACAGGCGTCGCATGAAGCATCTCCAGCGGGAGTTCTGTCGCCGCCTAGCGGATTGGATGTCGTAACAGTGGGAGGATAGGATGTCCACCTTTCTCCTCCAGCACAAAACGGACTGGGCTGTCGTCCGAGCCCTGCGTCGTACCACCTTGCGGACCCACCACCCCATTCAGAAGGACGCTCGTCTCACGTATGATACCCTCGGTATGGTGGAAACCCTGCATTTGAGGCCCAAAACCAACTGCTCGTCCTGGACCCCACGCCTGATGAACTCCAGGATGACCAAGATATCCTGAGGGCTGTGGCTGCCTTCCGAAACAGACCATGGCTTATAACCCCTCGCCTCACGTCCAGGGCGTAAGTGCTCCGATTCCTCTGGATGAAACATGGTAATTCGGCCCCCGGCCTGGATAGGATCGTCAACGAACATCTCCCTCGGCGACGATGTAAATCCCTGGTCCTATTCACCAGGATATTGAACTGTTGTCTTCAGAGTGGCTTTTTCCCTGCGCAGTGGAAACAGGCAGAGCTTATTGCGATCCCAAAGCCTCCTAAGAACCCTACATTCCCTACCAAAAACTGGGCCTTCAGCCTTTTGAACACCATGGCGAAGGTCCTAGAGTCTCTCATACTCCACCGCATTTCCCAGCCCCTGGTAGCAGCCGGGACGATCCGTCCCGAACAGTTTGGGTTTACCTCACACCTGTCAACTGATCTGCAAGTTCTCCGGATCACGGAGCACATCAGCAAGGGTTTTGACTCCAGCATGTCGACGGCAGCGGTCTTATTGGACGTGTAGAATGTTTATGATAAGATTTGGCAGGACAACCTGGTGTACAAGATGCTGTCGCAAACGACCATCCCTGCCATCTACGTTAAGATTGTGGATGATTTCCTCCACCAGAGGACCTTCTTCGTTGCTCAGCGGGGAAAGCGCTCCAGTGTACGCCACATGTATATGGGTACCCCTCAGGGCTCTGTACTGTCCCCTCTTCATTTTAATGTTTTTGTCAATGGAATGCCCGTCAACCGCCACTGCCATTTGGCACAATACGCCCATGACACAGCGCTTTATACGACCGGCCGCAATCCTGATCAACTCATTTCTCGCCTCCAAATGCAAGTGGACGCAATGGTCACCTGGTGTCGCTCCAATAAGATTGCCTTTAATGCCGCCAACACTACGGCAGTGTATTTCACTAAACGGCGCCCTATACTCCGCCACAACATCTCAGTCGGGGACGTCCGGGTCCCTTGGGCCCAAGATAACAAGTATCTCGGGGTCTGGTTGGATAAGAAACTTTTCTTCCACCGCCACGCAGAATACATCGCCCACAAAGGCTTAAAGTTGACTAGGGCATTGTACCCGTTTTTCTCCAGCCGAGAGCTGAATTTACATATCAAGCTCCGGCTGTATCACTCCGTTCCACTACACTCACAAAGATATGGTTCTTCTGCGTGGGCCACGATTAGTAAGTTCCGGATGCTGCCACTCCAGCGCCTACAGAACAACGTTCTCTGGTGGAGTCTTCACGCCCATCCGCTCACCAGGATTGTCACTCTGCATGAGGAGACAAATACAGCCCTTCTCAATACGACAATTCGCCGTAAGGCTCGACAACTATACAGTAAAGTGGAAGTCCTCCGTGAGCCGGTTGCTGGACTACAAACCATCGGCACCACAGTTCCGCGGCTCTGGCACTGACACCCCGTTCCGCTCACCATCCTGGAGGACACAGATTCGGACTCTGACTGACGATAGGCCCACTACGACCACGTTTTTACGTCCGTTCCGTACAATCACTAGCAGTGGCTTGTTCTCGTCCAGCCACTTTTTTCCTTCACCGTAGAGTTGGAGCATTACTGCACCTCTCCTCTGTACCTCCAGCGTCGGAGGGTGGTACGGAAATTTCCAACGCCACTCCTTCAAATTTCTATGCTCGGCTGTTATTCAGCCGTTTCTTTGAGTCTCCTCTTTTATGTATTTGCCAGCTGAATAACATTTACAGACTTTCGTAGTGGCCATAGGTCGACATCTTTTGAATAGACATTGTATTGGAGAGTGGCAGATTTATAAATATTTTGTATCTGTATATATGTCTACATTCAAGTCAACTCTTAGCAACTGACGCTGCAAATGCAGCAACGGCGTTGTGTGTTATTTTTACTATTTGATATCAGGTGCAGAAGAAATTAATAACTGAATTCTCTGCACATGAGCGGCATCTGTTCCTCGCTCCTGTATCCTCTAAAGAACCAAAACAATATGCGAGGAAGTCATATCAGGGACAAACGATGAACACACTTCTCTCCTTCAAAACATTCCGGAGATTGTAGTGAACACTTGATTTCGAGATTTTGCTCCATTGCGATTTGTGACACAACACTGACATACCGTGGTCGCACGTCCACTGCTTAACATTGCCTGCGCACAACTGAGTGGTCGAATGCACAACTTTCGTTTTCAGTTATTAGTTCAAACTGCCACTGTAGTTTCTTGGCTGACCTCTGTTAAGTCCCAGGAATGAAAGAGTCTCAGAACAATTTTGACGAACGGTACATGACAAAATATTCTGTATTGACTATTCCTTTTTCTTGGTAAGTAGCGCGGGATAGGCGCGCGGTCTCAGGCGCCTTGTCACGGTCCGTGCGGCTCCACCCGTCGGAGGTTCGAGTCCTCCCTCGGGCATGGGTGTGTGTGTGTGTGTGTGTTGTCCATAGCGTAAGTTAGGTTAAGTTAGATTAAGTAGTGTGTAGGCTTAAGAACCGATGGCCTCAGCAGTCCCTAGCGCCTTACCAAAACTTTCCAAATTTCCTTGGTGAGTAGAGGTTGTTTCATTATTGATAATTTGTGAGAACATGTGATTTTTCTCTTTAAGAAAGCCTAAAAGGATACGTTAATTCCTTTTGTATTATTTTTACGTGACCGCTGATGACGGCTATCTCCCGTGATGCGAAATGTACTATTGATATAGATAACAAAGTGCAGTTTAGACTGTTCATTCTTGTTATGAAAGGAATTGGTACACAAGAGTTAATACTCTTGTTAACTTTAACTGTTGACTGAATCTCTTTAAATTTAGAGGTTCAGATGACATAATATGACCTATACTGTTGCTGATTTTATTATTCTTCTTATCATGCCATAACAGCTGTCCTCAAGTAAATAAATCAGCCGAGTGCCTACTGAGTAGATGTGATTCTTCATCCTTTGATGTTGATTTAGTTAGTCAAAATCGAATGTGAAAAAGTGAATGCGACTGTTGCTGTTTTTTGTGTATTTATTTTTAAATGATTTAGCCGACCTCACAAACAATGTTATTAATTATCCCAAGTGGCTACCAGGCTGCGACCCTATGTCGTCTATTAAATAACGAATCTCTTCGCATCGTCTCGAAAAGATTTATTTATTTACTCTTGTACATCGCAGCACTCCATTACACACCACTCTGGTGGCTCGCGTATCAAGTATAGTAACTGCAGCGGCCTCGTGTAAGTCAGTGTGATGGATGAGAGTGTAGTACAATGATGTTACTGATGAAAGGGGAGAGAGGCTGAAATCCATCCCGTACAGGCACATAGCCTGCTCCGCTAGGGACTCAACACGCTCGGAAACGTCTGCATCCGACTGGGTGATCATTATCAACAGTGCCACGTATCTCATTCCGTAATAATGGGCACTGGGGTAAAATGTGGCGATTAGTTACCTCACGGCTCTACGTCTCCTCCCCTGCTCAGCAGAATACTGGCGGCGAAAAATTTTTATACCGCCAGTATTGGAACAGCTACTAGCCAAGAACCAGCAGTGCAAGAACTAACTTTCGTTAACGAGCTCGGTTACGGAAGTGGGTATATGGTAAAGTGAAAGCAGCATGTTACAATTCCTCGTCTTTTTATCGTGTATGGTAGTTATGCTCGCCATCTTCCTATGTGCTATTCGAGAGGAAATATGGTATGTGTTGGCATGGGGATTCTCGCTCCAGCTTCTGTTCACTACATAATTATAAAAAAAAACACAAAAAGCAGTAATACAATGCAGAGAATTTATCACCGTCACCCACACAATTCAGTAAGCCCACGAAAGCAAACAAGCCTTATAACAGTATTTCAGAATTTTGCACAATAGCCTTGAAAGTGGGTCACAGTATTTAGAATAGTGACTAAGGAAACTCTAGTGGCCTATGGACTTACGCATCAGACAACTAGTAAATTACACTTCTTGTTTTTAAACGTTTTTGCTTTTCCTTATACAGATACATACAGCATCAGTCGGAACATGTTTTGGTTCAAATGGCTCTGAACACTATGGGACTTAACAGCTGAGGTCATCAGTCCCCTATACTTACAATTATTTAAACCTATCTAACCTAAGAACATCACACACATCCATGCCCGAGGCAGGATTCGAACCTGCGACCGTAGCGGTCGCGCGGTTCCAGGCTGAAACGCCTAGGACCGCTCGGCCGCTCCGGCCGGCGAACATGTTTTCATTTAACCAGTGATAGCTATGAACCCAGTTATGATTCAAAGAACTGAAGTTTCGTGATTATTAAGTTCCTTAAATAGGAAATAAATATGAATGCATAACGCCGAGGAAAGTTTTTTCTTACATATTAACATTTACTCTACCGTATACAGTTCACTAGGCCACTGTTTTCAAAAACAGATTTAAATATAATCGCATCAAATACAAATCACACCACGTGAGCTGTTCACATTGATACAGGACGATATTCTGAAGTGCAAAGTGGACATGCAATTCGCTCACTGTACAGTTCCCAAAAAGTAACAGCCCACTGAATGCTACCATGCACGTGCTCTATCTAAGATATATCAAGAATTTAATTAAGGTCGACGTTACGTCTATTGGAGAAGAAGCAACATCTTTCTGAAGTTCAATTCTTCAATAAATTTGATACTTCCAGTCTGTAATGATACTTGAATTACGCAACCGTTACGGCACCTCAAATCAACCTCTCGATACCAGCAATATTCTACTGTGTTTACAAAAGTAGAATATTGCTGGTATCGAGAGGTTGATTTGAGGAGCCGTGAGACAAGATTCAGATTTCATTTCATTAATGTAGAGATACTTTGATGCATCGATATGTTTATGTTGCAATGATATTATTCTTATGTGTATTCTTTCTTTTGTCACTATGATCTTTGACGTACTTGTAACTCTGATTTTTGGGCGCGTAAGGGATTATTAGTTAGTTGTTAGAGATTCGGACCTTGAAAAAGTCAAGTCTTGGACGTCAAGTTGGAAAGACGGATATTGTAGTCAGCTTATAAAATGTGAACTTTAACAGTGACTGTGAGGAAGATGTTTTCAAGTATGTTTTGTATTGTGAAGTGATGTTTTGTGTGTCACGCGATATTGCAATTAAAAGGAAGTGTAACTTAAATTCGGAGTGCTGATTATTTTTTTACATCACCATTGTCCTAACTTTGAAAGGTTTAATCTTCAAGAATGGTTTGTGAAACACATTTATAAAACTTTTGAATATAGCAGAATAAAACCTAGGCCTCTTTGCATCCGAGCTTGGAATCATCACCACCTAGATTTTCGACGATTGAGCCATAATTTTACAACGAGACCAGCGTGGGAAACACGAAAAGATGAGTGCCTAGTTTATTCATTATTACATGAAATAACTTTATTAACTGTGCTCTAATGACACCTGCCACATAATAACTTTGTTGTTGCCCGAAAATGCGGTATTTAGCAGCGTGAGCAACACCACAATTATTATTAAATTTTGACCTTTGTTGTGGTAGGGCTGTTAGAAGTCCCAAACCCAAAAACCATAATCATAACCCTTTGAATATACGCGGTGAGATCATATTGCAGATACCGACGCTTACCTTTACTCGTTGTAACGGTCCCTCATCGCTTGCGAGAGCGTCGAACTATGCCAGCCTGTAGCCACGTCAGCCATACGCAACCGCACCGCGGGAAGCTGACTACATCACAACTGGCGCCAGCACGTGGACTGTAAATAACCGCTCTTCTCTGTCCGAGTACACCAGTCGTTGGAGATCGTCCGCTGGGGCAGCTCTGGCTCAAAACACTGAACCGTTACGACTTCAGACGTGCCATTCACATAGAACTTCCTACGAGAACCGACTTCTGATGCGCGTACAGATGTGTTGGTTGAGAGTGTGTGGAGTTTGATGTTCGAATCCTGTCCCTACGCCACTTCTATGTTGCTTCGGGCTCCCCGATTTTGGGACTCATCAGCATTTGCGTGGTCTAGATCGGTAGGCTGCGCTGGAGCTTTGCAGTGTCATAAAAAACTGCGTCGCGCTAGTTCAAAATGGTTCAAATGGTTCTGAGCACTATGGGACAACATCTGAGGTCATTAGTCCCCTAGAACTTAGAACTACCTAAACCTAACTAATCTAAGGACATCACACACATCCATGCCCGTGGCAGGATTCGAACCTGCGAAGGTAGCTGTCACGCGGTTCCAGACTGAAGAGCCTAGAACCGCTCGGCCACACCAGCCGGCGTCGCGCTAGTAAAAACAAACGCCGGCCGGAGTGGCCGAGTGGTTCCAGGCGCTACAGTCTGGAACCGCGCGACCGCTACGGTCGCTGGTTCGAATCCTGCCTCTGCCATGGATGTGTGTGATGTCCTTAGGTTAGTCAGGTTTAAGTAACTATAAGTTCTAGGGGACTGATGACCTCAGCAGTTAAGTCCCATAATGCTCAGAGCCATTTGAACTATTTGAACCAAAAACAAACTACTGGTAATGCTCTTGTAGTGAATATGTGTACCATGTATACCTTCCCATACACTACACGTGGTTTATTGATTTTGCACTACAGGTCATTGAGTTTCAATGGCAATATCCTAGCAGATTAAAACTTTGTGCCGAATCGGGGCGCGTACCTAGAACCTTGCCTTTGGCGGACAATGTTGTTCTATGGATCACTCAGTCGGTAAAAGAATTGCCCGGGAATAGCGAGCTTCCATATTCGACAGATAGTTTTAGTCTGCCAGTAAGTCAAAATAGCACACTCTTCGCTGCAGAGTAAAAGATTCAGTCCGGTGCTTTCCATTCGTTTACAAAACTGAAAGGAAGCGTGGGCAGGTAGATGATATTATGGTTGTCATTACCGAGAATCACAAAACGTACAAACATTGTGATTAATGAATGGTAAAATTTCTAGATGCATGTTTTAACTTACTACGAAATTGATACGAAAAAATAGTATCTCATAATTTCTTTTGTGCTTTGTGTCTTTTGTTTTCGAATATTCCTGGTATATCTCCTGATTTAGTTAGTTCCGAGCTTTCTACAATTTTCATTCTTCTGTACTTCCAAGTATGATTGTAATACATCTGTCACCGTGGTGGAGGTTTGCAAAAGCTTTCGTCATTAAAATATTTGTCGAATTTGCTTCATCTGGGTATTCGCTCACCTTGGCTGGCACTACAAACAATACCGTCCAACCGGAGTTCTTCAACGCACTTAGAAAGAGAAAAGCTAGAGTTCGAAGCCCCTTCGACAACTAAGTAATCAGAAGTGAAGCGCAAGCTCAGATTCGATAAGGGCGTGAAAGTAAATCAGATATGGCCGTGAGTTAGGAAAAATAACGGAATTCGCTCGAGCAATTTACGGAAATCAAGGAAAACCTAAAGCATGATCCAGAATTAAATTTTCACTTTGTAGCAGAGTGTGCGCTAATATGAAACCTCCTGGCAGATGAAAACTGTGTGCCGGACGGAGATTTGAACTCGGGACCTTTGCCTTTCAGTGATCATGGAGCCCAAGTAATTTTCTTTATACGAAGGAGGGGTACTTGGAGTTACCCCTTTTAATCGTTTTAAGGTAAAATTCTTATGATTTTACTGGTAGTCTGGACTGTTGGTTCCACACACAAGGAATGTACTTGATGTATACACGAGGGCGCCAAGTTTACTCCAAGAGCTTAATCGAGACACTTCAGAACGCATGCGCCCTTCATATATCTGATTCGTCTAGACAGTATGAACTAAAGCAGCATTCTTGACACTCAAAAAGATGGCAACGTGTCAGTCTTATGTTGACACTGCGCATCAGCTGCCGGGAGCAGATGCCAAAAAAACGTTTTGTCGTATGTGAAGCGTGTGAACCCTCTAAGATGCAAGTGTCGGTCTCAGTAATTAAGCTCCTGAGTTATTTAACTGCCGTACAGACCAAGTGCCGACAAGTTACAGCTGATACATTATTCTTACCAACATAATTAAACGAGAATTCAGCAGACGTTGCGGAATAAGAAGCTGATTAAGTCTGCGCCACAGATACAGGGGGTGGGAAAAGGTAACGGTGGGTAAAACCATATTTACGTTGCAGATGCGATGTGATGTATTATAATTAGGTGAGCGTTTTGGCGCAGGTGTTCCAGTACTAGTAGACACAAAAGAGGCGACGTTACCCAACTGCAGAAGATGAGAAAAACGATAGTGACACGTTCTCTTAAATTTGAAAGTAGTGTGCCTCGTAACTGACCTCCTTCTGTGCATTATGGCTACAGCTTTGACTTTGGCGTCGCGCCTTCCTGGCATAGTTCCTGACTCCAAGCTCCTGAAATTTATTGAAATTATTGAAGTTCTATTTTTTCCGTTGCGGCTGTCGACAGCGACTGCTGGCTCTCCTGTGTCTGATTAGCTTCCCACACGTCGTGACCGATAGCTCTAGTTGATACTCGGATACAAGTTTTGTCATATCGTAGTGCTCAAGCACACAAAGATATTCACCTTTCTTCACTCTTAAACAGAACAGTGTCACAAATACTACACATTTAGCTCCCTGTTTGTAGAAGAAAGAAGTATAAGTTTCTTTTCGAGTTAGGGCATGCACGAATCATCGTTATCCTTTACTTTTGAACCCGTGGTAATGAATACGACAAATATTTTAACATTAAACATCAGCTAAATGAAGCTTTCGAATATATAATGACGACCTTTGCTGTAATTTAATAATCTTCGATAAGAACACGACACGGAAATAAAAGGAGTATGTTAGACCTTTCCCACGCTTCTGAAATCACAGTAACACAATTGTAGAGAAATTGAGAGACAACATATGTAAAACACATGATAAAAGGTATTATATCATGCAAAGTGTTTTCAAAATAAAAGAAAGTAAATTTTGGGGTACCGTCCTGACGATGACGGTATCATTAAAGATGACAGAAGATTTACATCTAAAGGAAAGTGGGTATCTGCGCACAGAGAGGAGTAAGTCACTCGTCAGTTTCCTGAAGCAAAGAGAGACAAAATTATAGATATGTACTCAGTAGGACTCTCAGACCTCTTTCACTGTGTCTTCAAACGACGTAGATAGATGACGTCTTTGGATAGTTATTGTTCCTGGTTTCGCAGCACAGTCACAAAAGCAAAAGTAGTTACATAAAATTTCTTAAGGTGATTTGTTCCCGCAATAGCTAATTATTCTTTATAGCTGCATCTTGCTATAAAGGTCCAAAAACGCGTGTACATATTTCATGGTCCAGTTCCACACTCGACACGCTTCTGAAATTGAAAAGATGATGTTCCTAACTCTCAAGCTAGCATAAAAAAATACTGATAATAAATACACTGTCAACGAGCTCTTGAATACATGGAAAGAATACATAATTTCCCAAGAGACTAGAAGCTTAAAAATCATTGTGAAATCCATGGTCTAAACTATTCTCTATTTTAATCTGTGACTAAGCACCTATTTCACTCTTCCCCGGTATAATATTTTACTTTTCCCCTTTACCGGAGTATACGCGGCGACGATATTTTTACGTTTCTTTCGATCATGTGTTCACTTTCTAAATCCTTAAATTGGTAGCATCATGTTGACACGACAATACTCATAAGGTACTTTGGAAAGTCCATCACATTTCATTCACAAGTTTCAGTTCAACATTATCCACGCATGCGAATTGCTTTACTATTAAATTGTAACATATGTATGTTAACTGTAGTAAATTGATACTGTACTCATCAATGAAATTAGGCGATATGTTTAGAGATTTTGCAGCCGGAATGAAGACTTAATTTTTGTGCACAACGTTGGACTCGGAACTAGCCGTCTTGTTTAATTGTTGCCTGCAGTCCAACAAATTACAGTTCTGGTGAGGTCCAGGCAGTGACTACAAGAGACCATCGTTCGCAGCTCCTGATGAAGACTAGGTCAGTCATCGAGATACCGTGAAACAAAGTCCGTCTGGATACGAAAAAGCGCGGCAATTGTTACTCAGCCAAGAAAAACCAGCGGACCACACCGAATGGACCATTTCCCATAATTAACAAACCTATGTTGACTAAAAATCGATCATCGCTTTAAGTATCTTCTGCCACTCGTTAGTTGCTTACTTCATTATTACTACATTGTAGTACATTAATTCCATGTCTGAAAATAAGTAAAGGATTATTTATTTGACTGCCATACGACTTAGCTTGTTTCATTTTTTAAGCATCTTCCGAGGCCTGTAATACACATTTTGCTTTTCAGTAGATGCATATCATGATACACGATAAGGTGGTATTAATCGCGTTGCTATGATTCTAGGTGGGAAACACGTTTCAAACTATTTTATCACGTATCTTTTTATACAAACAGTAAGTAGCAAAACATATATTACAGACCACTGTACATAATATAAGAAGTGAAACACGTATTCCAATCAAACAAACAGCCTTTTGTGTAGTATCAGAGACCAACGTTCCATACACTGCCTGACGAAAAAAGAGAAGCACCCAGAACACATTATCGGATGTCAAAGTAACTGCGTACAAGTACACAACATGGGCGGACATGTAAGTAATTAGAGTTGCCATTCTCTGTGACAGGCAGATCGACCACCAGAGTGAATTAGTGTTGATCATGTTTAGTGTTGCTACCACGCCTGGTAGGTTATACAAGGGGCAGATGATGTGTGATCACTGTAAGGACGGGGACACACGGCCTGATCATATGAGACAGCGTTATCAGCAGCTGACAGGGCTTGGAAGGGGCGTCATTGTGGGTCTCCTTTTGGCCTACTGATCGAATCGTGCAATATCGTGATTTGTGGGCCATTCAGATGCGACAGTGGGTCGATCTCGGACTGCATGGGAACGTGAGGGCAGGCATATTCGTCGTCAAGGTAGCGGTATATCACATTTGAACACACAAGAGAGGATAGACGTGTTGTGCACCAAGCACAGCGTTATTCATTCACATCTGCGCCTGTCATCTTCAACAAGTATCAGAGGCACTGCCATTGTCTGTGACATCCCACAGCCTTTGGTCGAAGACTAGCAGCAACCGTTTGAGGAACTACCGTCTCATTCGCAGGCTGGGATAACACCGCACTGGATTGTCGTCAGTGGGAAGTATGAACTTCTGACGAATTGCGTCGCATTGTCTTCAGCGACGAATCATGGTTCTTCACGAACCCGTATGACCATCGTCGACGTGTGTGGCGCTGACCTGAGGAGAGGTCTTATTCTTCCAGTGTTTTAATGAGGCGAAAAGGTGCTAGTCCTACCATCCTGATGAGGGAGCCATAGGAAATGACTTCGGTGGTGTGACTTCAGCTGGTAATGATTGAGAAAACTCTGACGGGATATTGAGATGTCACGGATATTCGACGTCCTCATGTGGTACCTCTTAAGCGAAAGCATCGTGGCGCCATTTTTGAACAGGACACTGCCCGTCCTCACATGGCGCGTAACTGTATGAAGTGTATGCGTGATTTTGGGGTACTACTGTGGCCATCAAGATTCTCAGATTTGTTCCCGGCGAATGACGTGTGAGATCAGCTCTGAGGTCAATTCCGTCTGAGAGCCAGTATCCAGGATATCAAGGACCCGTTACAACAGTTGTGGGCCACATTTCCCCACGAGAACATGCAATGGCTATATTACAAGTTTTCCAACCGTAGCAGTGCAGATATCCAGGGAAGGGGGGTGGAACGTCATATCGATAAGTGTGCGCATGTCGCCATGTTCTTTGTATATTTGACTAGATTATGTTATTATTGAAATAACATCAGATATTTTCTCAACCCGCGAAGTTTCCTTCTCTCCTTCTGGCAGTTTCACCATTTATGTCAGGCATTTCACTACGAGGACTATCTGTTTCTTTGAGTTAGTCCCATCTAGTACTAGGTACACTGTACTCAAGATTTGGCAAATTTATTTTATTTAACTTAGTGGCCGGATGACCTTCCTGTCGTTTCGGTCGTCAATAAATAAGAGATCGAAGCCGTGTGCGCCTGCTGTCAGTGAAAATTCAGTAAACTTATTTCTGTCTGCGATCATATTTTAGCTGTTTTTTCCCGTAATTTTTCAGATGGAAATTGGGAACCAGCCCAGCTTTTGCGTAAACGACCGGGGAAATCACCTAAAAGCCACACTCAGGCTGGCCGGTACACCAGCTGGGATCGTTAATCTACGACGTGGATTCGATCCTGGTTTGGTACACCTGCCTGCCTCACAAACTAGTGAGTTGCGCGTTATCTATACGAATAGTAGATAGTAATGATATAATTATTTCTTTCACAGAAGATTATTTCCGTGAGTTATTGTCTCATAATGAGTACTTTTTTGTTTGTAATGTAATATTCATTCCGACTCACAAGAGTTTTAGCACAAAGAAGGTTCCGTAGACAAGAAAATTTCGTTGACTGTGCATTATCACATGCATCCGAGCGATTTGTTTTATGAACTATGAAACACGGAAACTATAATGTTAATTGTGATAGAAGGAATATTTTCTGTTGAATTTCAAAGCGCATTTGTTAAGTGTTGTTCTTTACAATGGCAATGCTGTGCCATACCTAGGAAGCTACAACAGTACTAAATTATTTTTAGAAGGAGGTATTAGCTAAAAAAAACGTCTTATTTCACAGACAGTTAGCGGAATTTATTGTTTAGAAGCAACACTGTTTTTGTATTTTACGTTAACCAAGAGATACCAGTACGGTTTTAGTTAAATTGGCTCTAGTTACCTATTACTCCACGTTTTATTCACAGATTTTAAACGTACGATCTTTGATGTGGATAGTCACATTTTGCAACTGGAGTTTTAAATAATCTCAGCCCTTGTGAGTGGTTATAGCACTACGTGATGCTTGACTGCGGGGTACTAAGTAATGCTGTTAAAAAACAAAACTGTCATTGCACGCCGATAAGAAATTAATTAAAACCGAAATAACTAATTTTCTTTGATTTAGAGTTACTTATTTATAAACGTCACCGTTAAGCAGTAGAAGTGTGTGTTCCACGCAGCTGGGGCGAATATTTGGCAAGAAAGACTACGAATTGCTAGAAACAAACATCTCTGAGGAAGAGAAATGTCGAGATAAATATTGCCTTCTGACTTTTCCTACAGTGACGTAACGATATTTTTTCTCTCAGTCTAGAATTGATGTTGGTAGCAATAAATTCAAATGAGATAAAAGTTAAACGGGAACATTCCGCGGCTGTCTGCGCAGCAATATCAAATATCCGCTGTTCCAACGACGTTTCGCGTTTCCTGCGACTGACTTTCCGAGATGTCAGTCTTACGCTATCTCCTGCCCTCCACTGGGTTTACGCTTTCTGTTTCAAAAAGTGATACACGGAAACGTGAGATATTAAATACATTGTGTTTCCTTTCGCTCTTGTAAGGAAAATGAAAGCTTTGGAGGAGAATTTATATAGAAAAACCGCGTCTCCATTCGTGACTGAGGTACTTTTAAATGAAAAGAGATTTTTTTTTTGCTTTAGCTTTACTAAGCAGAAACTTCGTCACCACGTGAAAAACATGAAGGAATAAGTGGAATAGTGGAACAGTATCTTTTATTTGGCTGATTCGAATCATGGCTATAACGTTGATAATGCTAAATACACTGCTTCTCCAATACTGCTACATAAAATGTTCAAATGTGTGTGAAATCTTATGGGACTTAACTGCTAAGGTCATCAGTCCCTAAGCTTACACACTACTTAACCTAAATTATCCTAAGGACAAACACACACACCCATGCCCGAGGGAGGACTCGAACCTCCGCCGGGATCAGCCGCACAGTCCATGACACTGCTACATAGTAAAGCAAGCTCTGAAAAGCATGTAGATCATTTTATAAATTACTTACAGCAATATTCCTGACGAGTAATGATTCAGACCAGAATCTTAAACCGTTTTTTTTTTTTTTTGGGAAATTATCCTCAAATGAGACAAAGGAAGGAAGATTAATTATTAACGTCCCCTCGGCGACGAGTTTATTATAGATGGAGCACAACTTCGAAAGGGGAAAGAAATCCGTCTTCTCATTTCTAAATGAACCATCTCGACATTTACCTTAAGCAATTATGGAAATCACAGGAAACCTAAATTTAACTGTCCCGATGGAGATCTGAACTTCCGTCTTGCCGAATGCCACGTTAATCGGTGCCAACTTATACAAGAAATGATTATCAATTGAAAAAGTATTTTGTTCAGTCAAGAGTTTGTCAGCCTACTATGGCTCACGTCGGTTCGTTGATGCTTACCGCTTACTAACATTGAGGGATGAGTTGCCGAGTAACTTCGAGCGTAACATACATCGATAGTTGCATTTTTCGCAAAGCAAGTGGCGAGGAAGAAGCGTTACATGCCGTGCTATAATGACGACGAAGATGTAGTCTTTAATGTTAGCCGCTATTAGCACAAGCCCTTGTCGATAACGGACCAGAGGGCCCAAAAGTGACATTGTTGTGTTTGCATAATTCTCAAAACGTGTTGTGAAACATAATGATGAAACGTTGTGTTGCCTGAAAATCTTAGATAGCTCAAATTGAAATCCTATTCTACAGGAGGGACTGCTATGATTTGGAAAGTCTATGTCGTATCAAAATTAAATTAATTCCGACGTCGATTTAGCGATTTAGACTACTATGCGTTGGGGTCTTCACGAAAAATCGTTACCACGTTCGGATCGCAGCAGAAGGCGAAAACTTATTGTTATTATAGAAAAATTTGTGTTCCATATTCAAAAAAGTCTGAGCTCAAGCGTTTTATTGTCAACTGATGGCGTGAAGTGACTGAGGTGATATCTAAAACTTCCTTGATTTTGAGCCTTTTTCGTAGCTATATTAGCTCTTGAGAAGTAAATCTCTTTTTGTAATCACACATCTTTATCCACAGCTACATAGCCACCATGCAATGCGTCGCGGAGGGTACCCTATACAACTACTTGTCATTTCCTCTCTTGCTGCACTCGCAAATAGAGCGAGTGAAAAGTGACTATCTCTATGTTTTCGTATGCGCCCTAATTTCTCGTATCTTATGTTCGTGGTCCTTACGCGTAATGTACACTACTGGCCATTAAAATTGCTACACCAAGATGAAATGCAGATGATAACGGGTATTCATTGGACAAATATATTATACTAGAACTGACATGTGATTACATTTTCACGCAATTTGGATGCATAGATCCTGAGAAATCCGTACCTAGAACAACCACCCCTGGCCGTAATAACGGCCTTCACACGCCTGGCCAAAAAGAGCTTGGATGGCGTGTACAGGTACAGCTGCCCATGCAGCTTCAACCCGATACCACGGTTCATCAAGAGTAGTGACTGGCGTATTGTGACGAGACAGTGGCTCGGCCACCATTGACCAGACGTTTTCAATTGGTGAGAGATCTGGAGAATGTGCTGGCCAGGGCAGCAGTTGAACATTTTCTGTATCCAGAAAGTCCCGTACTGCACCTGCAACATGCGGTCGTGCATATCCTGCTGAAATGTAGGGTTTCGCGGGGACCGAATGAAGGGTACAGCCACGGGTCGTAACACATCTGAAATGTGACGTCCATTGTTCAAAGTGCCGTCAATGCGAACGAGAGGTAACCAAGACGTGTAAGCAATGGCACCCCATGCCATCACGCCGGGTGATACGCCAGTATGGCGTAATACGGTGTTGCCGCTTCCAATGTGCGTTCACCCCGATGTCGCCAAACACTGGTACGACCATCATATGATGCTGTAAACATAATCTGGATTCATCCGAAAAAATGACGTTTTGCCATTCGTGCACCCAGGTTCGTCGTTGAGTACACCATCGCAGGTGCTCCTGTCTGTGATGCAGCATCAAGCGTAACCGCAGCCACGGTCTCCGAGCTGATAGTCCATGCTGCTGCAAACGCCGTCGAACTGTTCGTGCAGATGGTTGTTGCCTTGCAAACGTCCCCATATGATGACTCAGGGATCGAGACGTGGCTGCACGATCCGTTACAGCCATGCGGATAAGATGCCTGTCATGTCGACTGCTAGTGATACGAGGCCATTGGGATCCAGCACGGCGTTCCGTATTATCCTCCTGAAGCCACCGATTCGATATTCTGCTAACAGGCATTGGATCTCGACCAACGCGAGCAGCAATGTCACGATACGGTAAGCCGCAATCGCGATAGGCTGCAATCCGACCTTTATCAGAGTCGGAAACGTGATGGTACGCATTTCTCATCCTTACACGAGGCATCACAACAACGTTTCACCAGGCAACCCCGGTCAACTGCTGTTTGTGTATGAGAAATCGGTTGGAAACTTTGCTCATGTCAGCACGTTGTAGGTGTCGCCACCGGCGCCAACCTTGTGTGAATTATCTGAAAAGCTAATCATTTGATTATCACAGCATCTTCTTCCTGTCGGTTAAATTTCGCATCTGTAGCGCGTCATATTCGTGGTGTAGCAATTTTAATGTCCAGTAGTATATGTTGGCGGCAGTAGAATTTTTCTTCAGTCAGCTTCAAAAGCAGGTTGTCTGAATTTTCTCAATAGCGTTTCTCGAAACCACGTCCCCTTCCCTCCTGGGATTGTCATTTGAGTTCCCGACGAGTCTCTGTAACACGTGTCGTTTGAACCTACCGGTAACAAATCTAGTTTCGTTTTGCTATCTTCAACTGCCACACCAGACTCCCCATGGGACTGAATGGAAGTATTAGACCAGGTTTTCTCAGTTTCTCTGCCAGATCTTTTGTTAAGGTGTGATAGTGGTGGTTGTCATATACTTCGCTCATAGATCTTTCCACAGACGCAGGAATCGCTACTAATCTTCGCTTGTCGTTATTTGTGCGTTCCCCTTTGAACTGAGGTTGCAACAGCTTCCGCTTCCGCAGCCACCACCGAGTTTCGTTATTAAACCATGGTGAGCCTTTTCCATCCTTAAACCACTCACTAAGCACGTAACTATCCAGACCACGATTTACAGCCGGCCCGGTGGCCGAGCGGTTCTAGGCGCTCTGTCCAGAACCGCGCGATTGCTACGGTCGCAGGCCCGAATCCTGCCTCGGTTATGGATGTGTGTTGATGTCCTTAGGTTAGTTAGGTTTAAGTAGTTCTAAGTTCTAGGGGACTGATGACCTCAGATGTTAAGTCTCATAGTGCTCAGAGCCATTTGAGCCAGCCACGATTTACAATCTGCTTAAACTTTGGACATAATTCCTCTACATCCGTCTTATTGGAACTAAGTGCTGCCAATTCACTGTTCAAGTGAAATGCTAATAACTGCTTCTCTGGTCTTTCTAGTAGAAACACTCTCTAGCCTTCTTGACTGATTTGTTAACTTTCGTAATCGCAGTTGCTGTAACGACATCATGATCGCTTATCCCCGTTTCTATACTGACATTGTCGGTAAGGTCCGAAATATCAATGTTATTTCCTTCATTTTTTGATGACGAAAACAAGATATTAGTAATTAAAAAACCGTGGTCAAAAAAGAATAATACTAATGCATCACAGCACAGTTTGGCGGAAATAAATAACTAGCTACGTTTAGAAGCCCGCTCTTATACGTACTCTTTACTTTGTCAGACTAATAAAACGATTCAGTATCCATCACTAGAGATAATCTGTAATGCATTAGCAAATTGAACTTATATCCTTATCTGAATTTACGGTATGGTCATAGCCAGTCTGCTCTCCTGTGAATTTTTAACAGGTTTTAGATTTACGCTAGGTGATGTTACCTCTTCTTTTCGATAATTTGGAGTGTAGTGAATTCAGAATTAACTATACAAATACCAGTCATGGAATATATATTTTTGTAACAAATAGAAAATAAGCAGAAAACTAGAAGTCCCATATAAAAATTAATGGAGTCTCTGTAATTGCGTTATTGGAGTTCGTGCCTTCGTCTAGTAGCTAGATAATTATCCAGTTTTCTGAAGAGCGCAGTACCCCATTAATTTACTCGTATGGAGTGACAGGCTCTACCTATCAACTGCAATATGCATCAACTAGGAACTTCTGGAGCATTTACAGTTTAATATGAGATCTAAACCATACTGTAAAATAGAAAGACTTTGCTTCTGAGGAAAGCTGCGATAATTACCAGCAGATATGGATATGCATTCACCCTGCCCCCCGCCGCCGGCCGGAGTGGCCGTGCGGTTCTAGGGTCTACAGTCTGGAGCCGAGCGACCGCTACGGTCGCAGGTTCGAATCCTGCCTCGGGCATGGATGTGTGTGATGTCCTTAGGGTAGTTAGGTCTAATTAGTTCTAAGTTCTAGGCGACTGATGACCTCAGAAGTTAAGTCGCATAGTGGTCAGAGCCAAGCCTCCCCCCCTCCGTCCCCCTTGAACCACGGACCTTGCCGAGGTGAGGTGGTTTACGTACCTCAACGGTACAGATAGCCGTACCTTAGGCAGAACCACAACGGAGGAGTATCTTTGAAGAGGCCAGATAAACGTCTGGTTCCTGATGAGGGACAGCAGCATTTTCATTAGCTGCAGACTTAATCTAGCCGTATATCTACATCTACATTTATACTCCGCAAGCCACCCAACGGTGTGTGGCGGAGAGCACTTTACGTGCCACTGTCATTACCTCCCTTTCCTGTTCCAGTCGCGTATGGTTCGCGGGAAGAACGACTGCCGGAAAGCCTCCGTGCGCCCTCGAATCTCTCTGATTTTACATTCGTGATCTCCTCGGAAGATATAAGTAGGGGGAAGCAATATATTCGATATCCCATCCCTCTCGAAACCTGGACAGCAAGCTACACCGCGATGCAGAGCGCCTCTCTTGCAGAGTCTGCCACTTGAGTTTGCTAAACATCTCCGTAACGCTATCACTGTTACCAAATAATCCTGTGACGAAAGGCGCCGCTCTTCTTTGGATCTTCTCTATTTTCTCTGTCAACCCCACCTGGTACGGATCCCACACTGATGAGCAATACGCAAGTATAGGTCGAACGAGTGTTTTGTAAGCCACCTCCTTTGTTGATGGACTACATTTTCTAAGCACTCTCCCAATGAATCTCAACCTGGTACCCGCCTTACCAACAATTAATTTTATATGATCATTCCACTTCAAATCGTTCCGCCCGCATACTCCCAGATATTTTACAGAAGTAACTGCTACCAGTGTTTGTTCCGCTATCATATAATCATACAATACGGGATCCTTCTTTCTATGTATTCGCGACCGAGCGAGGTGGCGCAGTGGTTAGCACACTGGACTCGCATTCGGGAGGACGACGGTTCAATCCCGCGTCCGGCCATCCTGGTTTAGGTTTTCCGTGATTTCCATAAATCGCTTCAAATAAATTCTGGGATGGTTCCTTTGAAAGGGCACGGCCGACTTCCTTCCCCATCCTTCCCTAATCCATTGAGACCGATGACATCGCTGTTTGGTCTACTCCACCAAATCAACTCAACTCTATGTATTCGCAATGCATTACATCTGTCTATGTTAAGGGTCAGTTGCCACTCCCTGCACCAAATGCCTATCCGCTGCAGATCTTTGTGCATTTCGCTGCAATTTTCTAATGCCGCAACTTCTCTGTATACTACAGCATCATCCGCGTAAAGCCGCATGGAACTTCCGACACTATCTACTAGGTCATTTCTATAATTTGTGAAAAGCAATGGTCCCGTAACACTCCCCTGTGGCACGCCAGATGTTACTTAAACGTCTGTAGACGTCTCTCCATTGAGAACAACGTGCTGTGTTCTGTTTGCTAAAAACTCTTCAATTCAGCCACACAGCTGGTCTGATATTCCGTAGGCTCTTACTTTGTTTATCAGGCGACAGTGCGGAACTGTATCGAACGCCTTCCGGAAGTCAAGGAGAATGGCATCTACCTGGGAACCTGTATCTAATATTTTCTGGGTCTCATGAACAAATAAAGCGAGTTGGTTCTTACACGATTGCTGTTTCCGGAATCCATGTTGATTCCCAGAGAGTAGATTCTGGGTTTCCAGAAATGACATGATACGCGAGCAAAAAACATGTTCTAAAATTCAACAACAGATCGATGTCAGAGATGTAGGTCTATAGTTTTGCGCATCTGCTCGACGGCCCTTCTTGAAAACTGGAACTACCTGTGCTCTTTTCCAATCATTTGGAACCTTCCGTTGCTCTAGAGACTTGCGATACACGGCTGTTGGAAGAGGGGCAAGTTCTTTCGGGTACTCTGTGTAGAATCAAATTGGTATCCCGTCAGGTCCAGTGGACATTCCTCTGTTGAGTGATTTCAGTTGCTTTTCTATTCCTTGGACACTTATTTCGATGTCAGCCATTTTTTCGTTCGTGCGAGGATTTAGAAAAGGAACTGCAGTGCGGTCTTCTGTGAAACAGCTTTGGAAAAATGTGTTTAGTATTTCAGCTTTACGCGTGTCATGCTCTGTTTCAATGCCATTATCATCCCGGAGTGTCTGGATATGCTGTTTCGATCCACTTACTGATTTAACGTAAGGCGAAAACTTCCTAGGATTTTCTGTCAAGTCGGTACATAGAATTTTACTTTAGAATTTACTGAACGCTTTACGCATAGCCCTCCTTACGCTAACTTTGACATCCTTTAGCTTCTGTTTGTCTGAGAGGTTCTGGTTGCATTTAAATTTGCAGTGAATCTCTCTTTGCTTTCGCAGTAGTTTCCTAACTTCGTTGTTGAACCACGGTGAGTTTTTCCCGTCCTTCACAGTTTTACTCGGCACGTACTTGTCTAAAACGCATTTTACAATTGCCTTAAACTTTTTCCATAAACACTCAACATTGTCAGTGTCGGAACAGAAATTTTCATTCTGATCTGTTAGGTAGTCTGAAATCTGCCTCCAATTACTCTTTCTAAACAGATAAACCTTCCTCCCTTTTTTATATTCCTATTTACTTCCATATTCAGGGATGCTGCAACGGCCTAATGACCACTGATTCCCTGTTCTGCGCTTACAGAGTCGAAAAGTTCGGGTCTGTTTGTTATCAGTAGTTCCAAGATGTTATCTCCTCGAGTCGGTTCTCTGTTTAATTGGCTCTGAGCACTATGGGACTTAACATCTACGATCATCAGTCCCCTAGAACTTAGAACTACTTAAACCTAACTAACCTAAGGACATCACACACATCCATGCCCGTGGCAGAATTCGAACTTGCGACCGTAGCAGTCGCGCGGCTCTGGACTGAGCGCCTAGAACCGCTAGACCACCGCGGCCGGCTCTGTTTAATTGCTCGAGGTAATTTTCGGATAGTGCACTCAGTATAATGTCACTCGATGCTCCGTCCCTACCACCCATCCTAAACATCTGAGTATCCCAGTCTATATCTGGTAAATTGGAATTTCCACCTAAGACTATAACATGCTGAGGAAATTTATGTGATATGTATTCCAGATTTTCTCTCAGTTTTTCTGCCACTAATGCTGCTGAGTCTGAAGGTCGGTAAAAGGAGCCAATTATTAACCTAACTCAGTTGTTGAGTATAACCTCCACCCATAATATTTCACAGGAACTATCCACTTCTATTTCACTACAGGATAAACTACTACTAACAGCGACAAACACGCCACCACCGGTTGCATGCACTCTACCCTTTCTAAACACCCTCAGTGCCTTTGTACAAGTTTCGGCAAAATTTATCTCTGGCTTCAGCCAGCTTTCCGTACCTATAACGATTTCAGCTTCGGCGCATTCTATCATCACTTGAAGTTCCGGTACTTTACCAACGCAGCTTCGACAGTTTACAATTACAATACCGATTGCTGCTTGGTCCTCGGACGTCCTGACTTTGCCCCTCTCCCTTTGAGGCTGTTGCCCTTTCTGTACTTGCCCGAGGCCATCTAACCTAGAAAAACCTAGAAAAACGTCCCAGTCCGCGCCACACAACCCCTGCTACCCGTGTAGCCGCCTGCTTTGTGTAGTGGACTCCTGACCCATCCAGCGGAACACGAAACCCCACCACCCTATGGCGCAAGTCGAGGAATCTGCAGCCCACACGGTCGCAGAACCGTCTCAGCGTCTGATTCAGACCCTCCACTCGGCTTTGTACCAAAGGTCTGCAGTCAGTCCTGTCTACGATCCTGCAAACGGTGAGCTCTGCTTTCTTCCCGCTAGCGAGACTGGCAGTCTTCACTAAATCAGATAGCCGTCGGAAGCCAGAGAGGATTTCCTCCGATCAATGGTGGTCATTGGTGCCGACATGAGCGACCATTTGCAGATGGGTGCACCCTGTACCCTTCATGGCATCCGGAAGGACCCTTTCCACAACTGGAATGACGCCCCCCATTATGCACACGGAGTGCACATTGGTTTCCTTCCCCTCCCCTGCAGCCATATCCCTAAGGGGTCCCATTATGCGCCTGACGTTGTAGCTCCCAACTATAAGTAAGCCCACCCTCTGCGACCGCCCGGATCTTGCAGACTGCGGGGCAACCTCTGGAACAGGACAAGCAGCCATGTCCGGCCGAAGATCAGCACTGGCCAGAGACAGAGCCTGAAACCGGTTCGTGAGACAAACTGGAGAGGCCTTCTGTTCAGCCCTCCAGAATGTCTTTCGCCCCTTGCCACACCTCGAGACGAACTCCCACTCTACCACGGGTGAGGGGTCAGCCTCAATGTGGGCAGTATTCCGGGCAGCCACAGCTGTAGTCCGATCGCGGGATGTGTGGGACGAGCTGGCAGTCCCCGACAAACCCCCGTCTGGACCCCCACTGTGATGCCCATTGGCAACAGCCTCAGGCTGTGTGACCGAAGCCAACACTGCCTGAGCTGGGAGCGAAGGTATGCCAACTCAGCCGGCAATCGAACACAGCAGTCGTAGTCCCTATCCATGCTAAATACTGTTGTGCAAAGAACGTATGAACTAATCTACAGAGTGCACAAACAATTCGACACAAAATTTAAACGGTTATTAAAATACAAGACTGCCTATTAAATGCAGTAATGCTCTTACTTGCGCACTGCTGACACACTGCTCGGTGGCAGAAGGCTAACTGTACTGTCAGTAACGTACAAAGACTATTTGAAAGAAATGAACAAATGACAGACGACTACGCGACTTTACACTTCACAGATATTAAAATGCAAATCTGCCCCTGCTAAGTACGAAACTACGCAATGATTTGACGGATTTAACAAAGCAAGTGCGCTAAGAACACTCAAACAATATAGCCTTGCTGTGCTAGTACTGCGAACGGCTGAAAGGAATGGAGGAGACTACAGCCGTTACTTTTCCCAATGGCATGCAATTCTACTGTATGGTTAAACGTTGATGGGACCTCTTGGGTAAAACATTACGGTGGTAAGCCGAGCGAGGTGGCGCAGTGGTTAGCACACTGGACTCGCATTCGGGACGATGGCGGTTCAATCCCACGTCCGGCCATCCTGATTTAGGTTTTCCGTGATTTCGCTAAATCACTGCAGGCAAATGCCGGGATGGTTCCTTTCAAAGGGCACGGCCGACTTCCTTCTTCATCCTTCCCTAATCCGATGAGACCAATGACCTCGCCTCACTATATGACCTCCTCACCCAAAACAACTGAACTCATTACGGTGGTAAAATAGTCCCCCATTTGGATCTGCAGGTAGGCTCTATTCAGGAGGATATCCGCATCAGAAAAAATTAAGCTGGCAATCTACAGATCTGCGTGTGGAATATTAGAGCCTGTAATCGGGTAGGTATGTGAGAAAATTTAAAAAGGAAAATTGATAGGCTCAAATTAGATACAGCGGGAATTAGTGAAATTCGGTGAAAGGATGAACAGGACTTCTGGTGACGTAGGTACAGGATTAAAAATACAAAATGAGATGGAGATAGTGCGGGAGTAGGTCTGACAATGAAAAAAAATATGAATGTAGGCAAACTACTATGAATAAAATAGCGAACGCTTTATAGTAGTCAAGAGAGATACTTAGCCAACATACGTCACAGTATTTCAAGTTTACATGCCAACTAGCTTCGCTGATGATGGAGAGACTGAAAGATTGTATGATGAGATAAAACAAATTATTCAGGTAGTTAACTGAGAGGGAAATTTCATTGTGATGGGGGACTTGAATTCGATAGCACCATACATGTCAGTGCTTGTATACCCGCATCGGGGTTGCGATGGGTCGAATCTATTTATTTTATTTACTTATTTAACCTGTGTTAGGAAGTCTTGTCTGAAGGTATTCATCTGGAGCATAGCCTTTTACAGAAGTGAAACGAATGATAAATATTTCAGACAAGAATAGACTAGAAGGTTTTCAGATGTGGTGCTACGGATGAATACTGAAAATTGGAAGGTAGATCGCATAACTAATGAGGAAGTGCTGAAGAGAGTACGGAATAAAAGGAATTTGTTCCAAAACTTGACTAACAAAATACACTCCTGGAAATTGAAATAAGAACACCGTGAATTCATTGTCCCAGGAAGGGGAAACTTTATTGACACATTCCTGGGGTCAGATACATCACATGATCACACTGACAGAACCACAGGCGCATAGACACAGGCAACAGAGCATGCACAATGTCGGCACTAGTACAGTGTGTATCCACCTTTCGCAGCAATGCAGGCTGCTATTCTCCCATGGAGACGATCGTAGAGATGCTGGATGTAGTCCTGTGGAACAGCTTGCCATGCCATTTCCACCTGGCGCCCCAGTTGGACCAGCGTTCGTGCTGGACGTGCAGACCGCGTGAGACGACGCTTCATCCAGTCCCAAACATGCTCAATGGGGGACAGATCCGGAGATCTTGCTGGCCAGGGTAGTTGACTTACACCTTCTAGAGCACGTTGGGTGGCACGGGATACATGCGGACGTGCATTGTCCTGTTGGAACAGCAAGTTCCCTTGCCGGTCTAGGAATGGTAGAACGATGGGTTCGATGACGGTTTGGATGTACCGTGCACTATTCAGTGTCCCCTCGACGATCACCAGTGGTGTACGGCCAGTGTAGGAGATCGCTCCCCACACCATGATGCCGGGTGTTGGCCCTGTGTGCCTCGGTCGTATGCAATCCTGATTGTGGCACTCACCTGCACGGCGCCAAACACGCATACGACCATCATTGGCACCAAGGCAGAAGCGACTCTCATCGCTGAAGACGACACGTCTCCATTCGTCCCTCCATTCACGCCTGTCGCGACACCACTGGAGGCGGGCTGCACGATGTTGGGGCGTGAGCGGAAGACGGCCTAACGGTGTGCGGGACCGTAGCCCAGCTTCATGGAGACGGTTGCGAATGGTCCTCGCCGATACCCCAGGAGCAACAGTGTCCCTAATTTGCTGGGAAGTGGCGGTGCGGTCCCCTACGGCACTGCGTACGATCCTACGGTCTTGGCGTGCATCCGTGCGTCGCTGCGGTCCAGGTCGACGGGCACGTGCACCTTCCGCCGACCACTGGCGACAACATCGATGTACTGTGGAGACCTCACGCCCCACGTGTTGAGCAATTCGGCGGTACGTCCACCCGGCCTCCAGCATGCCCACTATACGCCCTCGCTCAAAGTCCGTCAACTGCACATACGGTTCACGTCCACGCTGTCGCGGCATGCTACCAGTGTTAAAGACTGCGATGGAGCTCCGTATGCCATGGCAAACTGGCTGACACTGACGGCGGCGGTGCACAAATGCTGCGCAGCTAGCGCCATTCGACGGCCAACACCGCGGTTCCTGGTGTGTCCGCTGTGCCGTGCGTGTGATCATTGCTTGTACAGCCCTCTCGCAGTGTCCGGAGCAAGTATGGTGGGTCTGACACACCGGTGTCAATGTGTTCTTTTTTCCATTTCCAGGAGTGTAGATCGGTTGATAGGACACATTCTGAGAAATCGAGGAAGTGTGGAGGACAAAAATACACTCCTGGAAATTGAAATAAGAACACCGTGAATTCATTGTCCCAGGAAGGGGAAACTTTATTGACACATTCCTGGGGTCAGATACATCACATGATCACACTGACAGAACCACAGGCACATAGACACAGGCAACAGAGCATCCACAATGTCGGCACTAGTACAGTGTATATCCACCTTTCGCAGCAATGCAGGCTGCTATTCTCCCATGGAGACGATCGTAGAGATGCTGGATGTAGTCCTGTGGAACGGCTTGCCATGCCATTTCCACCTGGCGCCTCAGTTGGACCAGCGTTTGTGCTGGACGTGCAGACCGCGTGAGACGACGCTTCATCCAGTCCCAAACATGCTCAATGGGGGACAGATCCGGAGATCTTGCTGGCCAGGGTAGTTGACTTACACCTTCCAGAGCACGTTGGGTGGCACGGGATACATGCGGACGTGCATTGTCCTGTTGGAACAGCAAGTTCCCTTGCCGGTCTAGGAATGGTAGAACGATGGGTTCGATGACGGTTTGGATGTACCGTGCACTATTCAGTGTCCCCTCGACGATCACCAGTGGTGTACGGCCAGTGTAGGAGATCGCTCCCCACACCATGATGCCGGGTGTTGGCCCTGTGTGCCTCGGTCGTATGCAGTCCTGATTGTGGCGCTCACCTGCACGGCGCCAAACACGCATACGACCATCATTGGCACCAAGGCAGAAGCGACTCTCATCGCTGAAGACGACACGTCTCCATTCGTCCCTCCATTCACGCCTGTCGCGACACCACTGGAGGCGGGCTGCACGATGTTGGGGCGTGAGCGGAAGACGGCCTAACGGTGTGCGGGACCGTAGCCCAGCTTCATGGAGACGGTTGCGAATGGTCCTCGCCGATACCCCAGGAGCAACAGTGTCCCTAATTTGCTGGGAAGTGGCGGTGCGGTCCCCTACGGCTCTGCGTAGGATCCTACGGTATTGGCGTGCATCCTTGCGTCGCTGCGGTCCGGTCCCAGGTCGACGGGCACGTGCACCTTCCGCCGACCACTGGCGACAACATCGATGTACTGTGGAGACCTCACGCCCCACGTGTTGAGCAATTCGGCGGTACGTCCACCCGGCCTCCCGCATGCCCACTATACGCCCTCGCTCAAAGTCCGTCAACAGCACATACGGTTCACGTCCACGCTGTCGCGGCATGCTACCAGTGTTAAAGACTGCGATGGAGCTCCGTATGCCACGGCAAACTGGCTGACACTGACGGCGGCGGTGCACAAATGCTGCGCAGCTAGCGCCATTCGACGGCCAACACCGCGGTTCCTGGTGTGTCCGCTGTGCCGTGCGTGTGATCATTGCTTGTACAGCCCTCTCGCAGTGTCCGGAGCAAGTATGGTGGGTCTGACACACCGGTGTCAATGTGTTCTTTTTTCCATTTCCAGGAGTGTATGTGGAGGGAGGCCAAGACATGAAACAATAAGCAGGTTCTAATGGTTGCATGTTGCAGTATTTATTTAGAGAAGAAACGGATTGCACAGGATAGAACAGCGTGGAGAACTGCATCGGACCAGTCTTCAGACTAAAGACTGCTGTCACAACAACATGAAGCCGTTACTGAAATATCGAATTCCCAAATTTGAGGTAACTAATTGACAATTGAACTGGGTAGTGCCTAATACTTGCCAGTTTCAGTGTCGTGTGAGTTGCCTAGCATCTGGACAAAAGGCTAATCGTAACGGAGTTCAAAGATTCTTTTTTGCCACGAAATGCGCCGGAACGGTGGTTAAGGAAACCAGAATGATTGAAACTTCCAAGGCTGTACAACAATACTAAATAAATGTGTTTACAACAATAATTTAATTAATAGTTACAAATGCGGTAAGCCACAGAGCATCGAAAACTCATCATTAGATCTTACCGAGAAAGTAATAGTATTTCTGTGTCTATATAAGTGACAAGTAAAATATCATTTTCTGGTAAAACGAAAAGTAAAATGTTTTGAACGAAGCACTGAATGATTGGAAAAGGAAGTGCAGAAACACAGTAATTAAAGTAGGTGATGACATCCTATTCTACTTAAATTTCGCCGACGAAGAAGAGAACGTGACTTATACGTTAAGATAGATTAAAAAAGAATATGAGTAGTGGGGCACGAAAATTAGCTTTACAAAGACTGAACAGTTGGTTTTCGGAGGTACAGGAAGGCATCTTGCTATGGAAGACGGATCTGTAGGAAACTGTAGCCCTTCATATAAATATTTAGCGACAATCATATTGGATAAAGGTGGAAGCAATGAGGAAATCAAACACAGAATAGGGAAGCGAAAGATGCCAACTAAGCAGTTGCACTACATTATTTGGAATAAAACGACGTCAAATAATTTGAAAAGGAGAATATAAAAAACTATAGTTGGTAGCGTTGTTCTTTATGGTGCTGAACTGTGGTAAGTCTCCAGGATCAACGAGAAGAAATTAATGGCAATGAAGATGGAATATTGAGACGAAATTGTGAAGTAACAAGGAGGGGCAAAATAAGAATTGAAGTACTACGAGAACAGACTGAACTTACAAATGATATAGTATATACAACTGAATATAAACGGCTAACATGGTATCGAAATATTAGAAGAATGCCAAAGAATAGATGGCCCTCTAAAATATGGCACTGGAGACCTCCGCGACACAGAAAAAGAGGAATACCCCGGCTACATTGGAACGATGGAGTGAGGCGTGCGATGCTGGACAGTGCCACGGCAAAAAGGGGCTGGCAGGAAAGAAGGAGATGGTAACTTAGATGCGAGAGACACTGTATGGTATAGAAAACGTGGGAGAATAAGAATATGGGGATAATAGAATAAGAGGTAGCTTATTCCCATAATATTGTAATAGCTATGTACTTTCTTCAGTTTCAACGATTATAGATACATAAGCGTAACATGTAGTTTGAACGAGCAGCTACTACCAGGAAATTGTAAAATGTGTTCTCGGTTAATAACTCACATGAAACCATTGAGAAACTGATTAAAAACCCCTGCAGCTTAAGTGGGAAAGTCACAGGACTTTTTACTTCGTAGTAAGGCTTTACATCGATCATTTTACGTTTGTATGCCTTTCAGTCCAAATTTTCTAACGTTATTAAATCTATTAAATTTTCTTTAATATTTGTAATAAAGCAGTAATATCAACTCTGTTGTGAAAGGAAATATCGACAGATACATGGCGTGAAAGAATTGTAACTAGAGAGCCTACTTAAATTAAACAGGACCCGCGTCTGTTACATTTCAAATCAATCATAAAGTGAATTCAGGTCAGTTTATAAGACACGTTCACATCATATAAAAAGCTAAAACCAAATGAAGCATTAGTTATATCTTGGAGCATTCATCTTGTGCATGTTTTCGCTCGCAGATTCTTCGTTTTCGAAGAACAGTACGAAAACATAAACATTCCAGAACAAAGTAATGTATGCTTAAGCTTCATTTTATATCATTGAAACATCAATTCTCACATCAGCGACAAAGTTCAAATTTCACTAATTTGAAGGACTTAAGTAAATTAGGGAAGTATTTGACTAAATACATTGAGGTACTATGAGGCAACCTTGAGAAACAAATATTGTGATGTTTCGATTCTACTGCAAAGAGCTACTGGTGTTTGAATGGTTCACGATTAAAAAAAAAAAAGTTTCGACACTTCAGATTAAGCATCTACATTATTTTATGTCCAACAACTTCATTGTATAGAGTATGCTATTTTACAAAAAAGCTTTAAAAATCAATTCGGTCAGACAGAATTTACAAATCATGATTTGAGATCGGTAGCAGACTAAAACTGACTTTCTCTGAAAATTATCTAACCATATAGTCCTCCAACTCATTTCCGTATTTTGCATTTTTTTTAGACTTGAAGTTTTACAATTATGGAAAGTTACGATCGCTTTGTACAGGAAATAGTGGTGCAAAGTGTAGATCGAGTGGCAAAGATAGTATTACGCTACATAACGGTCAAAGGTACTTCTCAGAAATTTGGAGTTGTGATTCGTGACATCTGTAGTACTCGTACACGACAGACAAGATCGTTTTGTGACGTCTTGCTTCACGGTGAAAAGCCACCTCCGTCTCGTTCACCTGAGCTCACTACGTTAATCTGGTGTCGACGCTTCTCTTTTCCCTCCTAACGAATAAACGATAAAAGGTCGTGGCGCTTTATACACTTTTGGCAGCGTCACCTAGTCCCGTTATTGGAACCCTGGTCTTCAACTATGTCAAAGGCACTTGGAGAGTAAAGGTATCCTTTATGCAGCTCCGGTGACGTTAAAGAACGTTCGCATAATGCTCTTACTCGAGTTAAAGTAGACACTTTTGGTAATACTCTCGAACAAAGAAGCAAAGCACCAGTCTCAAAAAAATTCACGAACTAACGAACAACCCTATGTAATGTTCATTGTGAAACCTATGTACGTTAAAATATAATAATTTGGTAAAAATTCAAAATGTTTCTTCAGAAGTTGGAGCACTCCTTCATGTTATGTATCAAGAGTTATACATAGAGTACAGCATGAAAATAGTTTTGAATTACCATTTTAATGAACATAAAAACCGATGTGTATTGGAAATAAAAGCAAGTGAGTCTGCTATTGAAAAGAGATTGGAAAACTTGAAATTAAGGCCCCTTCTAGTTTTATTAAGTTGTGTTACATTGTGGATCAGTCACAGTCACCAGAACATTTTGAACGCTTGGTTAAGTCGGAAATATTAACAATTTAGTTCTATAGTAACCATGTTCTTGGATGATTGAAAGGCCATCTAACATGTACACGAAACTTGTCAACGCCACGCTGCCTTCCATATAGTAGTTTCTAAAAGTACTCTAGATGATTACACAGATGTTTTTGGCCTCAATATTTTGCTGACTCTCTCGATTTAGTTGTTCAGTGACTTCCCTATATAATCCGAGATGACTGCTGGAACGGTTCCTTGAAACAAGACAACAGCTAATTTCCTTACACAACCTTGTCCCATCGAAATTGCCTATAAAATGCTGCGTGTCTAGTGATCAGGACGTTGACGGTTATTTTAATGCTACCCTTTCGTCTTTCTGAAGAATTATTTTCAAATTTGTGTCTAATACAGCTTTCAAAATGTCCATATTAGTGCGGGTTTATCTTAGCAAGAAAATTTCACATTTTTGACGATGTCCGTCCTGTGAAGAACTGTAATAACCACTAGGACACCTAAAGCCATTTTGCAACCTTTGAAATATGCATAACTAGTTTTTCTCGATTTATGAAGGATCTCAATGCTTATTGTAACAGATATTGTGAACACTAATATAAGAAAGGGGAAACATTATATTATCCCGTAGCTGAGTCTCAATATTGGCAGAAAAACAACTGTTATCTGTCGAAGGATACAGCAATGTAAAATACTGTCGAACACACTGTTCTGATCGTGAAAAATGGGGAAAAAATTGTACCAGGTAATTTTCAACATAAAAGGGTTTTTATTCGAGTCTTTGATCGATAAAATAATGTATGTTACTTTCATCTTCACTCAGCCGATGTTAACGATGCGACACCGCACCTTGCAGGTACCCTGTGTAGTGTGGAGCAGACACCACACTTAAATACTAAGAATTTGTTGAATATTACTGCAAAGATAAGATCTAGGTGCAAAAACTATCGGCGGTATAAAATGCTGAATTCTGATCGACATTAAATTGTTGCTGACTACCATCTAAGTCTTAGACAGTGTGTTTTGTTAGGAGCAGAAAGAAGGTGATTGTCACGAAAAATTGGAAACCGACTCATTCTACTAGTTGTTGTAAATTGATGTGGGTGGAATTAAAAGAGAGAAGAAGTCATAATTTAAATTTCAGCAGCTGGCAGTAAATCAAATCATGTAGAATAGTAAAATTCAATGGTCAGGCCAAGCGCTTCGCGTGATGTCGATTGACCCTTGCTCCATCCTCTTTGGCATTGGAACTAATCTACACCTCATTTACGCTCGGAAAGTCACGTTGTAGGGATTGTATTTTGGATACGATTAAGATTGTCCCCTTTCTTGACCCACTTGCGAATAGCGCACGAGAAGAAACTCTCTCAGTAAGACCCTTTACCAACTTTAATTTCTGTGATTTTAATGCCATAGACGTATCACGAGATTTAAGTCGGAGGGAGTAACACTTGTATATTGCTTGATTTTTTTGTGGTCGTATAGTCTGGGAATTTTAAACGTAAATTTGTGATATTTCTAGCTCTAATAGCAATCACATCTAGCTACCAGACTCTTACCTCAGAGCAGCAGAGGTTACAGTATTATACATATGACGTTATCAGTAGTGTTGCAGATGTTACCCTTCCCGCGGAAAAGACTACCAGAATTGTAGTCTGTCAATGTGATTGGCGGATATGTTCGGAGACGTCGCGCCAAAATGTTTTAAAAACAGTGCATTAAACTTACTTAACATTTTGTAATAAGTGCCTCTAAATAGCAAGCTACTGCCTACTTGTTGCGAAAATCAGAATTACGTTCATAACTAAAAACTAAAGCTAAACGTAAGGGGAAAAGAAGCTCTTCGGGTGTCTTCGGAGCTCCGCCAGAGCGGACTCCCAATCGAAGTAGAGGCACTGCCTAATCATATCGGAAGGGGCAGTCACGGGGCACAGAGGTGTTGTTTGGTGCAGTTGGTCAGATCATAATTTTCTGCAGAAATAATGAGTTTAGAACAATTAAAAAATCAATGACATGTACTCTGTCAATGGTGCTGCGAAATAAAGTTTCTAAATATGTTCATAACGTGTGACTTGTTAAAAGCAGTGAATAATTCTTGTAATTTGCAATTTCTCGTGTTCTTCTAAAACAATTACTACTGGCATCCCTGAAAAAGAAGTGGATGAAGTACTTAATTGCATACCATCGACTACGGTTTATGCAGTGTCAAGACATGACCTAAGTGCTGCTGTCTGCTCAGGGAACATCTTTAGAAGACTTCAGGTTGGTCAAATTATCAGTTCTCTGTGCATTTAACTTGTTGTTGTTGTTGTTGTGGTCTTCAGTCCTGAGACTGGTTTGATGCAGCTCTCCATGCTACTCTATCCTGTGCAAGCTTCTTCATCTCCCAGTACCTACTGCAACCTACATCCTTCTGAATCTGCTTAGTGTATTGATCTCTTGGTCTCCCTCTACGATTTTTACCCTCCACGCTGCCCTCCAATGCTAATTTTGTGATCCCTTGATGCCTCAAAACATGTCCTACCAACCGATCCCTTCTTCTAGTCAAGTTGTGCCACAAACTTCTCTTCTCCCCAATCCTATTCAATACCTCCTCATTAGTTACGTGATCTACCCACCTTATCTTCAGCATTCTTCTGTAGCACCACATTTCGAAAGCTTCTATTCTCTTCTTGTCCAAACTGGTTATCGTCCATGTTTCACTTCCATACATGGCTACACTCCATACAAATACTTTCAGAAACGACTTCCTGACCCTTAAATCTATACTCGATGTTAACAAATTTCTCTTCTTCAGAAACGATTTCCTTGCCATTGCCAGTCTACATTTTGTATCCTCTCTACTTCGACCATCATCAGTTATTTTACTCCCTAAATAGCAAAACTCCTTTACTACTTTAAGTGTCTCATTTGCTAATCTAATCCCCTCAGCATCACCCGATTTAATTTGGCTACATTCCATTATCCTAGTTTTGCTTTTGTTGATGTTCATCTTATATCCTCCTTTCAAGACACGATCCATTCCGTTCAACTGCTCTTCCAAGTCCTTTGCTGTCTCTGACAGAATTACAATGTCATCGGCGAACCTCAAAGTTTTTACTTCTTCTCCATGAATTTTAATACCTACTCCGAATTTTGCTTTTGTTTCCTTTACTGCTTGCTCAATATACAGATTGAATAACATCGGGGAGAGGCTACAACCCTGTCTCACTCCTTTCCCAACCACTGCTTCCCATTCATGCCCCTCGACTCTTATAACTGCCATCTGGTTTCTGTACAAATTGTAAATAGCCTTTCGCTCCCTGTATTTTACCCCTGCCACCTTCAGAATTTGAAAGAGAGTATTCCAGTTAACGTTGTCAAAAGCTTTCTCTAAGTCTACAAATGCTAGAAACGTAGGTTTGCCTTTTCTTAATCTTTCTTCTAAGATAAGTCGTAAGGTTAGTATTGCCTCACGTGTTCCAACATTTCTACGGAATCCAAACTGATCTTCCCCGAGGTCCGCTTCTACCAGTTTTTCCATTCGTCTGTAAAGAATTCGCGTTAGTATTTTGCAGCTGTGACTTATTAAACTGATAGTTCGGTAATTTTCACATCTGTCAACACCTGCTTTCTTTGGTATTGGAATTATTATATTCTTCTTGAAGTCTGTGGGTATTTCGCCTGTCTCATACATCTTCCTCACCAGATGGTAGAGTTTTGACATGACTGGCTCTGCCAAGGCCATCAGTAGTTCTAATGGAATGTTGTCTACTCCCGGGGCCTTGTTTCGACTCAGGTCTTTCAGTGCTCTGTCAAACTCTTCACGCAGTATCGTATCTCCCATTTCATCTTCATCTACATCCTCTTCCATTTCCATAATATTGTCCTCAAGTACATCGCCCTTGTATAAACCCTCTATATACTCCTTCCACCTTTCTGCCTTCTCTTCTTTGCTTAGAACTGGGTTGCCATCTGAGCTCTTGATATTCATACAAGTGGTTTTCTTCTCTCCAAAGGTCTCTTTAATTTTCCTGTAGGCAGTATCTATCTTACCCCTAGTGAGACAAGCCTCTACATCCTTACATTTGTCCTCTAGCCATCCCTGCTTAGCCATTTTGCACTTTCTGTCGATCTCATTTTTGAGACGTTTGTATTCCCTTTTGCCTGCTTCATTTACTGCATTTTTATATTTTCTCCTTTCATCAATTAAATTCAATATTTCCTCTGTTACCCAAGGATTTATATTAGCCCTCGTCTTTTTACCTACTTGATCCTCTGCTGCCTTCACTACTTCATCCCTCAGAGCTACCCATTCTTCTTCTACTGTATTTCTTTCCCCCATTCCTGTCAATTGTTCCCTTATGCTCTCCCTGAAACTCTCTACAACCTCTGGTTCTTTCAGTTTATCCGGGTCCCATCTCCTTAAATTCCCACCTTTTTGCAGTTTCTTCAGTTTCAATCTGCAGTTCATAACCAATAGATTGTGGTCAGAATCCACATCTGCCCCTGGAAATGTCTTACAATTTAAAACTTGGTTCCTAAATCTCTGTCTTACCATTATATAATCTATCCGATACCTATTAGTATCTCCAGGATTCTTCCAGGTATACAACCTTCTTTTATGATTCTTGAACCAAGTGTTAGCTATGATTAAGTTATGCTCTGTGCAAAATTCTACAAGGCGGCTTCCTCTTTCATTTCATCCCCCCAATCCATATTCACCTACTATGTTTCCTTCTCTCCCTTTTCCTACTGACGAATTCCAGTCACCCATGACTATTAAATTTTCGTCTCCCTTCACTACCTGAATAATTTCTTTTATCTCGTCATACATTTCATCAATTTCTTCATCATCTGCAGAGCTAGTTGGCATATAAACTTGTACTACTGTAGTAGGCATGGGCTTTGTGTCTATCTTGGCCACAATAATGCGTTCACTATGCTGTTTGTAGTAGCTAACCCGCACTCCTATTTTTTTATTCATTATTAAACCTACTCCTGCATTACCCCTATTTGATTTTGTATTTATAACCCTGTAATCACCTGACCAAAAGTCTTGTTCCTCCTGCCACCAAGCCCGCATCTCGTGGTCGTGCGGTAGCGTTCTCGCTTCCCACACCCGGGTTCCCGGGTTCGATTCCCGGTGGGGTCAGGATTTTCTCTGCCTCGTGATGGCTGGGTGTTGTGTGCTGTCCTTAGGTTAGTTAGGTTTAAGTAGTTCTAAGTTCTAGGGCACTTATGACCACAGCAGTTGAGTCCCATAGTGCTCAGAGCCATTTGAACCATTTTTTTGAACCTCCTGCCACCGAACTTCACTAATTCCCACTATATCTAACTTTAACCTATCCATTTCCCTTTTTAAATTTTCTAACCTATCTTCCCGATTAAGGGATCTGACATTCCACGCTCCGATCCGTAGAATGCCAGTTTTCTTTCTCCTGATAACGACGTCCTCTTGAGTAGTCCCCGCCCGGAGATCCGAATGGGGGACTATTTTACCTCCGGAATATTTTACCCAAGAGGACGCCATCATCATTTAATCATACAGTAAAGCTGCATGTCCTCGGGAAAAATTACGGCTGTAGTTTCCCCTTGCTTTCAGCCGTTCGCAGTACCAGCACAGCAAGGCTGTTTTGGTTAATGTTACAAGGCCAGATCAGTCAATCATCCAGACTGTTGCCCCTGCAACTACTGAAAAGGCTGCTGCCCCTCTTCAGGAACCCCATGTTTGTCTGTCCTCTCAACAGATACCCCTCCGTTGTGGTTGCACCTACGGTACGGCCATCTGTATCGCTGAGGCACGCAAGCCTCCCCACCAACGGCAAGGTCCATGGTTCAGGGCGGTGAGAGCAACCAGGCGCCATGCGTGTAATGGATTCACAGACCAAATGGAATCTTTAACACGTCATCTGTAGTAACACAAAGGAGGTTAAGGTATAGTATTTCTCCCATAAATCGGCGTATATGGCATCCATGGTCGGGATATCTATGTCCTTCGAATGATATGAGAGGCCTGAAATTATAATCGAAAACTCTGAAATGTAAAAGTCGCGAAAGGAATACTGGAAGTCAAAAACCTAACTGCTAGTAAATGACTGCCAGAACCGTCAGAGAACTGTTATAAGTAGGATTTCAACTGTGACTGAAATGTTTTTAAACTTCGGTTGAACTGTGAAGGTTTATGCGAAAAAAAAAAATCATTCGTTTAGAGTTATGATATGGAGTGCTAACACGTAACAACGATAAAATATACAATTCCTGCTCGCAGTCCATGGGATACGTTAAAGCATCACTGGAGCAGTCTTTGTACTCTCAGATGGCACAACGCGGTGAGCAGTGTGGGGCGACCTACGGCAACAAGTGCAGCGACGGCAAGCAGGGACTGCACAGACTGCACAAAATTAGCGTTACACCTGCGCAGCATTGTTCAGGACACATAGTGGCTGCTACAAAAGGAGGTTAAAATTCATAATTATGGTAGTGTGTGCGGTGGTAGTCATTTTATTTACTAGGATTTGTCTATATTTTGTAACTTTTAAATTAAAGAAAAAGGAAAGTTATGAGGATATTATGGTAGAACAAAACCAAGACTTGTCAGCAGAAACGAGGTCAGGATTGAAATATATGGTATTACACTTGTTAGAAATAGAAGAAAGGCAAAAAGACGTCGAGGTTGTCCACTACGAATTTAAACAACAGTTAGTGACAATATTTATAAGGCAATAACGACAGATCAGAGTGAAATTAAAGAAGGTAAAGTACCTAACACGTATGTAGATTGTAGACAGTTGGGAATGTGGGTCTCACGGGGGATCGTGCAAGGGATAAGTCCCTGCAGTCGCGCTATTCATCTGTGTCCTCGCTGGCTCAGATGGAGAGAGCGTCTGCCATGTAAGCAGGAGATCCCGGGTTCTATTCCTGGCCGGGGCACACATTTTCAGCTGTCCCCATCGAGGTATATCAACAGCATCTGTCGGCAGCTGAGGGTTTGAATTAATTATCATTTATTCCAGAGAAGCTGCACGGTCATATGTTCTTTCCAGAACAGTTACCATCTTCATATGAATTCTAAGTTGATATCTGAACAAATAATAAGTAGATTTTTGAATCCGAGTGTAGTGTACGTGATGTCCCTGCTAGGACAGTCTCCATCGCATCTGGAAATGAAAAGCATCCCCCAGCTAAAAGGGGATGGGGCTATAAGAGCTGAGCAGAATAAACCCGAACGGGTGAACGCCAATGGCTGTTTCTTTAAGTGGGTGACTGCGTGTACGACTGATCAGCGTCGTCATAATTATTAGCGAAATCCATAGATTCAGACTACCAGAGTGGAAATAAGCGATTAACAGGAATAACAGGTAAGAAAGATTACATATTATCTTCTCGGTGTATAAAATTTTGGCAGATAATTTTTCCCATATCGCTACACCACCAAGGGCCAGTTGTACAGTCACCAGCTAGCATCCATGGAAAACGAATTGTACGAACATGTAACAACCCCTAAACGGAGAATAAACGCGGGACAACAGAACCGGTGATTCTGGCAGGGGTAGTGAAGTTAACTGGTGAATAAGTTTTGACAATGACACGAATAGTTACAGTGTTAGAGATGACAAGATTGTTAGAACGAGGAAGGAGAAGAAACGGAGACATCACACCAAATATGTGGAAGAATATGACCATTCTAAATTTATGTAAAATTTTATGCTACAACTTTTCGAGCTCATGCTTGAGAAACTTGAGCATATGAATGAAATGTGAAACCATTTTCTAACATAAATCGTTTTGCTTGTTGTAGGCCTAATAGGTATTTGATACTGGTACTGTCTGACTTATATTCTGTTGTTTATGTAAATGAGGTACATAAAAACGACAGTTTGTACCGAAACAGCTTCGCTTATTTGGCGTGTCTTCCAATTGTTAAAATAGTATAAACGCCTATTTCATTTCATCTGGCAAACAGTGACAAAACAGACGTAATCAAATCTCGAAACCACACCAGTCTTGGGTACTACACGTACGTATTAACAGCTTTTTGAGCACTAGACAACGATATTTTGATTTTTCATGTAGCAAACCGTTTGACGAACTATGATGAGGTAATGCAGGGCGACAGTTATTGAACTATATGAAGAATAACTTAAATTTGTTACAAACTACGGCGTGCACACACACTTTATTCAACAACTGATTTAGTGTATGACATGTTCGATATGCCTGCAATCATTGGCGATGATGTGACGCAGACGAATAGCGAAATTCTTCATGACCCACTGAAGTGTCGGAACATCGATGCAGTCGATGGCCTCCTGAAGGTCTTTTTTCTGTTCAGCAATTGTTTTGGGGTTATTGCTCTACACCTTGTCTTTAATATAGCCCCAAGTAAAGGAGTCGCATGTGTTCAGATCCGGAGAATATGGCGGCCAATCGAAGTCCATTCCAGTGGCCTTTGGGTACCCCACAGACAGAATGAGGTCCCCAGAGTGCTTCTCCAGGACGTCAAACACTCTCCTGCTTCGATGGGGTCGAGCTCCGTCTTGCATGAACCACATCTTGTCGAAATCAGGGCCACTTTGGACCATAGGGATGAAATCATCCTCCAAAACCTTCACGTACCGTACGGTAGTCACCGTGCCATCAAGGGATTTCGCACCGTTTATTCCCTGAGTGAACATTGCACACCACACAGTCACCCGTTGAGGATGAAGAGATTCTCGATCGCGAAATGCGTATTCTTAGTCCGCCAAATACGCCAATTTTGATTATTGACGAATCCATCCAAATGAAACTGCGCTTCGTCGCAAAAATTAACATGGCGCATACTAACTGCCCACATACCCTTCGACCAACATCTACATCTACATCTAGATGGTTACTCTGCAATTCACACTTAAATGCCTGGCAGAGGGTTAATCGAACAATTTTCATACTACTTCTCTACCACTCCACTCTCGAATGGCGCGTGTGAGAATGGAACATCTAAATCTTTCCGTTCGAGCTCCGATTTCTCTTATTTTATTATGATGATCATTTCTCCCTAAGTAGGTGGGTGTCAACAAAATATTTACGCATTCAGAAGAGAAAGTTGGTGATTGAAATTTCGTAAATAGATCTCGCCATAAAGAAAACTGCCTTTGTTTCAGTGACTGCCACCCCAACTCGCGTATCAACCGTGAAGTTTGGACGTCGTAACGCAATCCGTTCAGAAGTTAAGACGATTTTATTTCTTATAATTCAATAATGGTCACCCTGTATATTCTTCCGCAGAAAGGAAGGCACGCCAGTTAAAGCTGTAGCAAGATTAGAGAGAAAAAATTCTGAGATCCAAGGATTGAAGAAATGTGTACCGTACTGTCACACTTGTATCTTGTCTTTACTGGTATTATGCTTCCTGTAGTTAATTTTATGTCATATAACAGAAAAATTTATTAGCTAATAGCGATAGAGAAATTAAAATGTCCTGTGGTGCCTGTCCTGTTCCCAGTCGGCCGGTTTGACATCCTATCCCCCTTTAAAAAAACTTACAATTTATAGTGGGTGGGATTATTTGTGACTGGGAAATTGCAAATTTTTTGAAGAGTTCTCAGTCTACCACCCAATATCAATTGTGAGTCTATTTTTAAGGTGGATGGGATGTCAGACTGTCGGACTGGGAGCAGGGCAGGAACCACAGGACATTTTAATTTCCACTGTCCTTCCATTACAAAACATACAAGTTTGAATTCCACAGAGCGAAATACATTGCACTTTGACACACATAGGACTAAATAACATGTCATACATTTCCCCGAACACATATATTTTATACACCAAACTCTTCAGAAAGATGTGCTCTACAAAATGAAATAAACATACATTTGAAGAAAAGATTTCTTTTTACATTTCTGGCGTCTTATCTCAAATGCTCGAGAGGGGGGGAAGGGGGGGCAGGGGGGGGGGGACGCCACTAACACGTTTTTGCCCAGTTCGCAAATATCGTAGATCCGGGGCTGGCAGATGGTACATTTCTTGAGGGAAAGACTGCCAGAATTGTAGTTCATCAGTGTGACTGGTAGATGTGTTTGGAGATTGCCCACCAAAATGCTAACTTTATTTCATTAATGTTTTAATAAAAGTGCATTAAACTCACTTAACATTCTGTAGTAAGTATCTCTAAATAGCAAGATATTGCCTACTTATTTCGAAGGTCACAATTACATTCGTAGCTAGAAACAAAAGCTAAACGAAAATGGAGACGAAGCTCTTCGGGTGCCTTTGGAGCTCCGCCAAGAGCGGGCGCCCAAGCGAAGTCGCGGCACTGCCTGATCAGATGAGAAGGGGCATTCATGGGTTACGGAATTTGTTTGGTGCAGTTGGTCATATCTTAATTTTGTGCATAAGTAATGAGTTTAAAAAAAATTAAGAACCAATAAAGTGTAATCAGTCAATGGTGTTGCAAGATAAAATTTGTAAGTACACTCCTGGAAATTGAAATAAGAACACCGTGAATTCATTGTCCCGGGAAGGGGAAACTTTATTGACACATTCCTGGGGTCAGATACATCACATGATCACACTGACAGAACCACAGGCACATAGACACAGGCAACAGAGCATGCACAATGTCGGCACTAGTACAGTGTATATCCACCTTTCGCAGCAATGCAGGCTGCTATTTTCCCACGGAGACGATCGTAGAGATGCTGGATGTAGTCCTGTTGAACGGCTTGCCATGCCATTTCCACCTGGCGCCTCAGTTGGACCAACGTTCGTGCTGGACGTGCAGACCGCGTGAGACGACGCTTCATGCAGTCCCAAACATGCTCAATGGGGGACAGATCCGGAGGTCTTGCTGGCCAGGGTAGTTGACTTACACCTTCTAGAGCACGTTGGGTGGCACGGGATACATGCGGACGTGCATTGTCCTGTTGGAACAGCAAGTTCCCTTGCCGGTCTACGAATGGTAGAACGATGGGTTCGATGACGGTTTGGATGTACCGTGCACTATTCAGTGTCCCCTCGACGATCACCAGTGGTGTACGGCCAGTGTAGGAGATCGCTCCCCACACCATGATGCCGGGTGTTGGCCCTGTGTGCCTCGGTCGTATGCAGTCCTGATTGTGGCGCTCACCTGTATGGCGCCAAACACGCATACGACCATCATTGGCACCAAGACAGAAGCGACTCTCATCGCTGAAGACGACACGTCTCCATTCGTCCCTCCATTCACGCCTGTCGCGACACCACTGGAGGTGGGCTGCACGATGTTGGGGCGTGAGCGGAAGACGGCCTAACGGTGTGCGGGACCGTAGCCCAGCTTCATGGAGACGGTTGCGAATGGTCCTCGCCGATACCCCAGGAGCAACAGTGTCCCTAATTTGCTGGGAAGTGGCGGTGCGGTCCCCTACGGCACTGCGTAGGATCCTACGGTCTTGGCATGCATCCGTGCGTCGCTGCGGTCCGGTCCCAGGTCGACGGGCACGTGCACCTTCCGCCGACCACTGGCGACAACATCGATGTACTGTGGAGACCTCACGCCCCACGTGTTGAGCAATTCGGCGGTACGTCCACCCGGCCTCCCGCATGCCCACTATACGCCCTCGCTGAAAGTCCGTCAACTGCACATACGGTTCACGTCCACGCTGTCGCGGCATGCTACCAGTGTTAAAGACTGCGATGGAGCTCCGTATGCCACGGCAAACTGGCTGACACTGACGGCGGCGGTGCACAAATGCTGCGCAGCTAGCGCCATTCGACGGCCAACACCGCGGTTCCTGGTGTGTCCGCTGTGCCGTGCGTGTGATCATTGCTTGTACAGCCCTCTCGCAGTGTCCGGAGCAAGTATGGTGGGTCTGACACACCGGTGTCAATGTGTTCTTTTTTCCATTTCCAGGAGTGTATGTTCATAACGTGTAACGTGCTAAAGCAGTGACTAATTCTTGTAACTTGTAATTTCTCGTGAGCTGCTAAAATAAATAAGAGAGGCGTGCGTAAAAAAAGAGGTGAACGAAATACTTAATTACATCACAACAGAGCTTGATTACGGTTTATTGCAGCCCCAAAACAACGAATCTACGACCCAAGTGCTGCTGTTTTCGCAGGGGACAACTGCAGAAGACTGCTGATTGGTCAGATCGTTAAAACTCTATGCGTTTCACTCAGGGTGATGAAAGAAACTAGGGACCTCATGTGTAATGCATTCCCAGAACAAATGAGATGTTTAAAATGTCGTCCGTGGTACCACAGAGGAGGTTCGGGATTAGCATTTCTCCCTTAAATGACCCTCGTTGTGGTGCACAAGGCTTCTGTTAGATTATCCGCCACTGGAGCGGGATGATCATCCTCTCTATGCTTATGCGTTTATTAAACGAACCTGTGGTGAAACACGCTCCTCTTCTTTCTGTCTACTGAATGAATTCTATTTATTCCACCTGGTTAGAGTGCCAGACTGCTGAGCAAGGCTCACGATTTGGCGAAGTGAAGCAGTTTTAAGCTACCTTTTCCCTGAGTAAATTACATTTCCTGTGCATTCCTTTAATGGATTTCAATCTAATATCCACCCTCCTACACGTATTTTCGGCGTTTCTTTGACTAGCAATTAATATGGGCGTATACTCCTACATAATTAACGGTTGTTGCTAACTACAGCAAGTGACTGACAATTCTGTGCTTACCAATACAAGGACGTTTTGCCTGTTTCATTGCAGTATACTACACTTGGTTCGGTTGGGATGTGACTTCCCCATAAAGAACCAGATCCTGTGCGAAAAACCTCACAAAATACAGTCATTTACATACGATTACCTGTCATAGCAATATAACCACCGGTGATTCCCGATAGTGTCTCATTTACACTATGTGATCAAAAGTATCCGGACAGCCCAAAAACATCAATTTTTCATATGAGGTGCACTGTGATGCCAGCTACTGCCAGGTAATCCGTATCAGCTACCTCACTAGTCATTATACATCGTGAGAGAGGAGAATGAGGCGCACCGCGGAACTCACAGACTTCGAACGTGGTCAGGTGATTGGGTGTCACTTGTGTCATACATCTGTACGCGAGATTTCCACACTCCTAGGCATCCTTAGCTCCACTGTTTCCGATGTGATACTGAAGTGGAAACGAGAAGGGACACGTACAGCAGAAAAGCGTACATGCCGACCTCGTCTGTTGACTGACAGAGACCGCCGACAGTTGAAAAGGGTCATAATGTGTAATAGGCAGACATCTATCCAGACCATCACACAGGAATTCCAAACTGCATCACGATCCACTGCAAGTACTATAACAGTTAGGCAGGACGTGAGAAAACGGGGGTTTCATGATCGAGCGGTTGCTCATAAGCCACACATCACGCCGGTAAATGCCAAACGACGCCTCGCTTGGTGTAAGGACCGTACACATTGGACAGTGTTGTGTTGTGTGGAGTGACGAATCACGGTACACATTGTGGCGATCCGATGGTAAGGTGTGGGTATGGCGAATGCCCGGTGAACGTTATCTGCCAGCATGTGTAGTGCCAGAGTAAAATGCGGAGGCGATGATGTTATGGAGTGGTCGTGTTTTTCGTGGAGGGGGCTTGCACCTCATGTTGTTTTGCGTAGCACTATCACAGGACAGGCCTACACTGATGTTTTAAGCACCTTCTTGCTTCCCATTGTTGAAGAGAAAATCGGGGATGGCGATTGCATCGTTCAAAACGATCGAGCACCTGTTCATAATGCACGGGCTGTGGTGGAGTTGTTACACGACAATGACATCCCTGTAATGAACTGGCCTGCACAGAGTCCTGACCTGAATCCTACAGAAAACCTTTGGGATGTTTTGGAACGTCGACGTCATGCCAGGAGTCAGCGATCGACATCGATACCTCTCCTCAGTTCAATACTCCGTGAAGAATGGGCTGCCATTCTCCAAAAAGCCTAACAGCACCTGATTGAACGCATGCCTGCGATAGTGGAAGCTGTGATCAAGGGTAAGGATGGGCCAACACCATACTGAATTCGAACGTTACTGATGGAAGGAGCCACGAACTTGAAAGTCATTTTCAGCCAGGTGTCCAGATACTTTTGATGACATAATATATGTCCCATCAGGTGCAGATGAGACAAACTTGATGTCCAATACGAGTTGTTTTATCGTTGCTGTACCACTCTTCTCAAAACATTTTTGCATGAGTCTGGCCGCGTGTCATGGACACTTATACTGTTGAAAGATGCTACCACTGTTGGGGAAGATATCAAGCATGAAGGGATGCAGGTGGTCCACACTAATGTTCACGTAGTCTGCAGTTGCCATGGTGACATCGATTACTACAAGTCCCATGAAAATGCAAATGAGTGTTCAATACAGCATAATACTGTTCCCACTGTTCATGGTGCAGGGCATGTTTAGTGCAGTCGTTTGTCTAAATGACAGCGGATCCAGACACGACGGTCGAGCCGGTGTAAATAGAAACTTTTTCAGTCATGCATATGATACGTTTCCATTAATCCTCTGTCCAAACATGATCGCATGCCCAGGGAAACCGAAATTGACGATGTCGTTGGGCCACCATGGAAACAGGTAGAAGTCCTCTGTTGCAGATCCTCATCTCTAAACAATTCTCAGTGAAAGCTGTGCTGTAACCACCTGTGCCTGCACCAGTATTCTACTCTTTAGTCACACTACGCCAGATCACCGCGTTCTGTGATGAGGTGTGGATGTCCAACACCTTGGCACCTACTAATGATTTCACCATCCTTCACCGGTTTCTGAACGCGTTAAGCCTGACAACATCGCCCGTTCAGAAGTTCTCTTTCCCAGGCTCCATTCAGTAACTATTTGCCCTTTGTGAAACACATTCATCTCACAACGGAAACCCGCCATATGCTGCTCTCTGATACAGGCAAATCTGGGCAGGGTACCAGAAGGGTGAAAATAAAGACCCCTTTTTTGTCTTAGTTGCTAACACAGTTATCTTCCAAGAAAATGACGGTCAAAGTTTCGACAAGACTTTATTATGCTACACGAACAGTTTTCGTTTGACTACAAAAGATTTGCGACCAATTTTGTCCCTAACGAATCAAGACATAAACCAACTAATGGAACGACATCAAAATGTGTATGCAACAGCTAAAAAACCTGGAAAGCTGACGAAAGTAACTTATCATCAGTTTCTGTACGAAGTTTTACGACCTTATGTAAAAATGGAACCGTTCTTATACATTATTGACTCGTCGGGTGGAGAAAACAGTCCCTCCTTATACGATGGGCCGTTTGTCAACGAAATCGGAAAACTGACAAGTTAATTAAAAACTATTCAGCCAAAGCATATACCGTGCTGTAATCCCTACGATGTGTACTTTAGTAGTGTGGCATTTCTGGTTCTAGGTAACCTTGACCTTGTCCTAGAGCCCATCCTGGGAATTGTACCACGCTCAGGCAAGAGTACTTGTTATATTTCACTGACGTCAGCATGAGCACTTCCGTATCTCCAAGATCATACCCAAGCCCCCCTGCACTTCTTCAAAAATTTCGTGAAACCGCTCGCCCCGAGTGCACACAGACCTCCCTCCACCCCCCCCCCCCCCCACCGCACCCCTGCTCAGCATTCGTGGTGAGAGTGAGACTGGGCTGCAGTTCGCATGCGTGTGATACTTCACTGACATCAGCATCCAGCTAGACACATCCACACCCACCGCGCGCTGCGCTCATGCAACTTTTAACAAGCATCCCCCGCCTCTGAATCCACGCCCCGCGGCCTGCGTCCCGCACTCCATGCCGCCACGCTCCCACGCGTCTCGCGCCTCCACGCCCGTGACATCACGATACTGTAACTAAATAACTAATACCAACGAAGTGTAAGCATAAAAGTATTGATCTATTTATGATCGTCATTATGTTTTGTAACTCAGCAAGATGTATATTTCTTTTTTTAAAAAAAAAATATACATGCAAACCATTCTCTTGCTGCATTTGTGTGTTGACATTGACAAGGACTTATGAAGATGTAGTAAGATAATAATAATATTAATAATCACCGTCTCAGAGGTCATAAAAATATATTTACGGCAGTCGATGAACAGTTCACGCTCTTCTTAGAAAAACGTCAAGTGTGAGGATGTCATGATATATATCAACACTGTCTGCTTGCGAGGCAGAGTAAGTGTTATCGCTGATGGTGATGAATAGGGAAAAAAAGCAAATAAGCTTTTTCTAGCAGGCGAGGTGAAGTCGTTGCATCATCAGGCACCTGACATGAACACAATGCTGTTCAACAAAACCTACTGTTTGAACACCAGGGGGTGTAAGAGTGTCAGGGTTAGTGTCGATTTACTAACGCCAAAGTAGTGTGATCCATGGATGATTGGTGTCTATTACGCGATGTACACTGTGAACAAAAGTATCCGGACAACACCAGGCTTAAAATGACTTACAAGTTGCCCTCCAGCGGTAATGCTGGAATTCAGTATGATGATGGCCCATCCTCAGCCTCCCACTCTTGCAGGCATAAGTTCAGTCATGTGCTGGAAGGTTTCTTGGGGAATGGCAGTCCATTCTTCACGGAGTGCTGTGCTGGGGAGTGGTACCTATGTCGGTCGGTGAGGACTGGCACGAAGTCAGCGTTCCAAAACATCCCAAAGGTGTTCTATAGGATTCAGGTCTGGACTCTGTGAAGGACAGTTCATTACAGCGATGTTATTGTCGTGTAACCACTCCGTCACAGGCCATGCATTATGAACAGGCGCTCGATCGTGTTGAAAGATACAGTCTTTCTGCTCTTCAACAGTGGGAAGCAAGAAGGTGCTTAAAACGTCAATGTAGGCCTGTGCTGTGATTGTGCCGCGCGAAACAACATGGGGTGCAAGCCCCCTCCACGAAAAACACGACCACATCATAACACCACCACCGCCGAATTTTACTGCTGGCACTACACACGCTCGCAGATGACGTTCACTGGGCATTCGCCATACCCACACCTTGCCATCGGATCGCCACATTGTGACCGTGACTCATCACTCCATACAACGTCTTTCCACTCTTCGATCGTCCAATGTTTACGCTTCTTACACCAAGCGAGACGTCGTTTGGCAATTACCGACGTGATGTGTGGCTTATGAAAAGCCGCACGACCATGAAATCCCAGTTTTCTCACCTTCTGCCTAACTGTCATAGTATTTGCAGTGGATCGTGATGCAGTTTGGAATTCCTGTGTGATGGTCTGGATAGATGTGTACCTATTATACATTACGACCCTCTTCAACTGTCGGTAGTCTCTGTCAGTCAACAGACGGGGTCGGCCTGGATGCTTTTGTGCTGCACGTGTCCCTTCACGTTTCCACTTCACTATCACATCGGAAACAGTGGACCTAGGAATGTTTAGAGGGTGTGGAAATCTCGCGTACAGACGTATGACACAAGTGACACCCAATCACCTGACCAGGTTCGAAGTCTGTGAGTTCCACGGAGCGCCCCATTCTGCTCTCTCACGATGTCTAATGACTAATGAGGTCGCTGATATGTAGTACCTGGCAGTAGGTGGCAGCACAATGCACCTAATATGAAAAATGTTTGTTTTTGGGGCTGTCCGGATACTTTTGATCACATAGGGTATCTATGTAGATTTCAGCCTTTTTCCATGGAAACATTTACACTCCCTCAACGATACTGGGTGAATATGCAAACTCTGTATGGGACTTCCCTATTTCAATGTAATATTTAACAACAAAGAGTGCATACATCTGCGGGAGCAGACTTCTAAGTGTTTAGTTAATGCCAGCTATGCATTACGGCATGAGTTAAGAGTTTCCACAAAGGTGCAGTCATATGTCCACCGATTCTATGAAACATTGTGGAGTAATCTACTGGAGTTAGCTGGCCAAACTCTTCGCCTATAATAAGAAACTATAGCTCAACTCTACGATGCATGTAGTGCATCGATGGTGGTGGAAGCATATGATTTTCTACATTATCGGATGTGGGCACTGAACTACGGTCCTATTTAAATTTTATTACCCTGCTATGTGTAAGGGTTTATACAACCCTCTGCATGCCAATGTACATGAACAATTACTCCCAAAACCAAGTGGACGAAGCAACCTCACCTCTAGAGTTTGGTATCAAGCGACTGGTCCTGGCGCGATGAAACTGGAAACCAGAAGAACAAGACGATTGGATCATAGCTTTGCGATATTATATGTGCCTTACTTACTGGGCCTTCGGGCTGTGGGAAAACTAATCTAATTCCAACACTGTTAACACATTCTGGGGGAATTCGCTTCTAACATGAATATATTTTTTCGAAAACTCTGTTTCCGCTAAAATATCAGCTGTTGCTGGAGATTTTGCATGGCATTATGGGACTAACATATCATACTTTCAGAGAAAGTAGCGATATGCCACCGCCTGAAAAAATAAAGCCAAACAACGAACTCTTATTTGACGATGTTTCAGTGGAAAATCACAATGAGATCAGCATATATTTCCGCTTTGGTATCCACATGCAAGTCAACATATTTTATTTGAATCGGAAATACTGAAGGATCCGGAGGCAATTGGTCCGGGATAGTGTAAACCTTATTATCTCTTTCAAACAGGACAAACTGTATATAAAGCATACTGGCCACACATGTACAAGTGATATGTCATTTATTGAATTCGTTACAATTTGTGGTGACTGCTGGAATAACGCTCACATCTGGCTATTTAATGGAAAAATCAAGGCAATCAACACTGAATTAATGGACCAAAAATATTAGAATATAGCACGCCTAATGTTATGATTAATAAGTAGGCCCATGAGTGGCTGAAAGCATTTATCGTCAGTGTAACTCAATGTAAATATCAAGAAATTAATTAGTATTGGTGGCTGAACACTGACAGCCACAGCATTGTGACCACCTACTTAGTAGCCAGTATGTCCACCTTTGGCATGGATAACAGCGGTGGCACATCACGGCGTGAAAACAATGAGGCCCTGGCAGAAGTCGCAGGAGGCAGTTGGCATCACATCTGCACACACAGGTCACCTATTTCCCACAAATTAAGGGGAGGGTGGGGGTGTGGGAGTGATGAGCTCTGACACCACGTTCAAACACATCACAGACGTGTTCGATTGGGTTAAGATCTGGCGAGTTGATGGGTCAGAACATCAAACACGCCGCTGCTTTCCTCGAACCATTCTATCACACTACTGGTCTTGTGACATGGCGCGTTATTATCCTGCAGTTTATGTGTAAAGGACCTGTTCCCCTTTTATTCTAAGCGTCATGGTTAGCTGTTGTGATGCACACGTAAATATAACACGTATTTTCACAAATATGGTCGTAAAAACACATTGCACTTCGCCAAAACACAGTGTAATTGTGGTTGGCTTGTGTCCCAGCCAGGGAGCGATAGTCTACTCGTCGTCTCATTCACGTTCGTCATAAGAAAGTCGGACGCTAAGAAAGTCGGACGCTACCCACTTTCTTTTTGACTGATGTCATGTTGTTCGTTGCATCTGTTGGGGGCGGACATCCCATGACACCCCTTCAAGTTTATCGTTGATCCGTTCACTTAGTCTTTTTCTACAGAAGGCAGCTAACCCTCTGCCGAACACGCTGACCTACCGTGGCGGTATGTTAGAGTTCATGTTGGTCAACCCACTTGACCACCATGAACTTTAACATCCGGCACCTACACACAGATACATAAGGCACATAATGGACATGTAAAACTTCTCTTGCGACTTTCTCGGAACTGCCAGAATAGTGCACCTTACTATTTCCACATCAAATTTTTTAATGCCCTAGGGTTGAGGAGCTGAGCCTGCCCGCCACTGGCAGCAGGGAGGGGGGAGGGGATGGGGTGTGGGGCGGTGGTGGTGGGGGCGCTCGGACGGGGAGTACTTCATGCAAAATTTACATAAGCGTAGGGGAGTGCAGGTGATCCTCCCCTCGCTCTCCCCACCCCTCCCTCGCCACTTCTCCTTGACTTCGGTACGTGGCAGGATGTCATGATTGTAGGAATGACTTTGAATATAAGGAAGTACTCATGCTGCAGTCAACAAAATGTACAAGCACACTTGTCCAAGCATAGCAGGATTCGAAGAATAACCTCTAGGTCGGGTTCAAGATTACCTAGAGCCCGTAGTGCCATACTATTTACTTTTACTGACAAATTAAGAATTAATTTCGCCTATTGCAGAAGTGCCTCACTCTCACTGCAGAGCAGTCCGTCCCCGGTAGCTGAGTGGTCGGCGAGACAGAATGTCAATCCTAAGGGCCCGGGGTTCGATTCCCGGCTGGGTCGGAGATTTTCTCCGCTCAGGGACTTGGTGTTGTGTTGTCCTAATCATCATCATTTCATCCCCATCGACGCACAAGTCGCCGAAGTGGCGTCAAATCGAAAGACTTGCACCAGGCGAACGGTCTACCCGACGGGAGGCACTAGTCACATGACATTTTTTTATTGCAGAGCATAGGAAAATCACAACTAGAAGCGATGGAATTAAAATACACACCTTGATCCATAAATAATTGCAGGCGCCATCTTTCGAAAAAATACTTTGATATGCACGGTTTACTGCGAAATTGTCGCGAGACTGTTTAACTAATGATTTTCATACAAAAAATGCGGGCTTGGTATATGTGCCTTTGAATGTTACTCGTGACGTTCCGAATTTTTATGCTTCGAATGTTTTTATGAACGCACTGGTTGTCTAGAAGTAAACAGTAAAATTCAAAGCAATAATTGAAATACTAGAATTTATATGATTTTCATTTTCGGTTACTGTTAAGTATGTAAGATTATATTGGGCGGTTATAATTAAAATGCAGCTACTACTCCAGTGTGGGTTGTAATTACAGCATGGCAGCGAAACTTGAAAGATATGCGAATGTGTCTATGCGGAACTGATTTGCGCTGAAAAAAAAAATAGTTCCAATTACGATCACAAGATGCAAATCTGGAGCTGTACACTGTTTGTATGATGGTATGACTTCGACGCTGTCATTTGACAAGCCATAACCTGAGTGAACAGTATGGTTATCCAGAAGAAAGACTGTACGCTGTTAGTGAAACTGTCATATGTGAACTATTACGATTACAGTGCTGCACAGAGGGAGTACCGCTGACTGAAAGGTCTGGGGAGAGGCCCGGTGTCATTAAATGGTTTAAAGAAGATGAATATGAAACTCGAGAACATGGGTTTGCTTGGTGTGGAAGAGGGAAGTGTCCTATCCCAGTGAAAGTTATTGACGATGTTGCTTTTGCTTTAACTGACCATGGAGCACGCGTCCTGCGTAGTGCCGATGCGCGTTCAGTGTCACGAGGTTTCCCATCCCATTGCCAACAGTATGGAAAGATTTGCGGTCTATTTTGCATTGCTAATCGCACAAGATCCACTGTTAAACCGCATGTTGTGCACGAAGAGCAGCTGCACTCGCCGTATGTGACAGTGTGGTGTAAATTCACAATCATCTTAATTCTTAGTCCGTTCTTCTTTGAAGAGAAGACATCCAGAGGATGTCAGCACGTTATCGAAACATCCTTGTACAGCATGTGATTCATACTTTGGAGGAGCGTAACGTATGGAAACCATTGTTTTCATGCAAGATGAGGCAAGTCGTTCGCTCAGTGAAACATCTGCTTAATGCAACCTTCCACGAACGTGTCATCTGCAGTGGTTTTTCAGATGCACAGCCTGCAAGAACACCTGGTCTGAATCTACGTGACTTTCTATCTAGGGATATCTAAAAGAACGCGTTTACCAGGAACACTTTCAGTCTATATCTGATCTAAAAGCCGGCCGAAGTGGCCGAGCGGTTCTAGGCGCTACAGTCTGGAACCGCGCGACCGCTACGGTCGCAGGTTCGAATCCTGCCTCGGGCATGGATGTGTGTGATGTCCTTAGGTTAGTTAGGTTTACGTAGTTCTAAGTTCTAGGGGACTGATGACCTCAGATGTTAAGTCCCATGGTGCTCAGAGCCATTTGAACCATTTGATCTGAAGGCCAGTATAAAGGAAAACGTTGCCGTATTCCACAGAAACTGCTGGGAGCAACCGTCGATCGTGTTGTTTTACGGATGCAGCATCTCGTCGGCGACTCCGGTGCTCACACTGAACAAATCGCGTAAAAGGCGATTAAAAATAAAATAAATGTTATGTCATCCTCACTTGTTTGACCTTTTCTGCCCAAGACCCGTTCCTAATCCATTACATATGGAAGCATTTCTATACGTCTGTTTAACAGTTTTCGCTGTAATTACAGCCCACAATGGACCTCTGTGAGTAACTGTTGTTTCATGATAACATCCCTATAAAATATTTGTGATGATAAAGTATGTTTTTAAAGATCCTGAAATGTTTATTACTTTTGTCAGTAATCAAATTGTAATTTACAGTATCACAATATATGTTGCTGTGACATACTTCCGCGAGGAGAGGAACAAAAAGTTTGGAATCAACTCACGGCAGGAAATTTCGAAACTGTGCTCTTAGCCACTGCGCTACCTACTAACTTGGTTTTACGACGCGCGGGTGGACTGATGAAGTCGCGTCCAAAGTTTGACCATCATTTCCTAAAAAACTGATAAGTTTTGGCACGTAAATCGTTATTTTTCACCCTTCTTTCGCAATGCCAAGTTCCGACTGTTTCGGAGAGCGACCTATGGCGGGATCCCTTTGCCAATCGATGCCCCACACAGGGCTCGTATGTTCCATATTCGTCTCTGCACTGCATGCATAATTTCCTTAACGCGTCACGAGCCTACAACGTCAACATTCGGTCTCGCTGTGACAAATGGTTACAATGTTTTGGCCCATCAGTGTATATCGTGAACGGTAAGGTCCAATTACGCTCACTAGTTGTTCTCCCAAAGCTACTTTTACACCTGATGGTTTCTTCCCATTAGGAAAAACATTCTGAGATATGTATCCTAGGATCTCTTCCATCCGGTCACAAGTCATAAAGCTTGACCAGTACTCCGTGAGGGAGCAGTTTCTTTACCAGGTGTCAGTTTAGAAATGTATGGAATCTCTTCTGGAAGCCAAGGAACGCGACATGGACGTGCGATCGACGAACTCTTGCTGTCTTTATCTCATAGATGAACAACGTGAACAGTCACAAGATTGGTGCTCGCGTATTGCATGTAAATCCTACATAGGTCTTATTCGATCTACAAAAAAGCAATAATACACCTGCATTAAGACGTGTGTCCTAATTCTATGGGCCGACCTCAGTGATATATTCCTGTAGTTTTGCATATCAGTCCAATGACCCTTCCTTTAAACGAGAATGATTTCTCTCCGGTTTTTTAACTTTTTGGGCTGGTCCATTGCACTAGTGACGCATGATACATTGCCGTTAGAAGTGGAGCAGCGTCTTTTGTATAATCGAGATAGTGTTGTGCATGTATCACGGTTTGCTCAGTCACCCTTCATCGTACTGAATCATTTACTTCGAGATCACTTCCTTAATATTTGATGTTAGTATGACGAATTAAAGGAGTAACCCTAGTACAATGTTCCTGAGTGCAACTGTTTCGGTAGGCGGAAATCAGTGTTTCTGTATCCTTTGGATCGTTCTGTGTTTTGATGCCGTTATGATAACTGAAGTACTGGATGCATGAAATTGTCGGGTTCATTCACTTTAAATAATATGAAATCGTCTTAGTATTTTTTGTCAGTCTCATAGGGAAAATTTTGCTTTTGATTTCACTGAGTGCTTACTACATTTTATTAGCACAGTGACACCGTTCTCTAGGGCAGTTAATGTTGACAGATTATCAGTCCTCCAAGAATTTCATAGTTTTCTACGCCTGTCTGGTCTTATCTCGTTTCACCTTTTTAGGTGCAAGAAGTGCGATAGTACAAGTGTTAAATCCTAGTTCTCTTGCAGCATTGGTACAGAATGACTCTTGAGTTCGGGAAAAGGATAAAGTGATTTAAAATAAGCGCTGTGCCTGCCATAGTGTTTAACGACAACATGTAATTATTTAACTGAGTTCTATTAAGTGTGGTAGACTTCTTAATACAGATAAAATTATCTGGAATTAGTGACCAACAATACCCTAGGCTGACTGAAAATTACAACTTTAAAGTTAATTCTTCCGTATTGCGCCGAGTTATTTATTTCCTGCCGCTGCCGGACAACTTATCTGATATTAACTACTCACTGCTCAAAGTATAAGTCAACAGAGCAAAGATCAAACGTGGTGTTACAGAAACTACAGTCAAATGAAGTACAGTTTACTGTCCTCGCCCATGAATCGGTATGTCTGAGAAAAATATCGAGGCTAACGTGAAAAGAATGTGCTGACACAGAAGCACTTAGGTTGAAAATAAATTGCTGTGGCCGATATACTGAAAAGTTTAAAATAATAAACCTCCTATTTTTAGACTTCATTGAAACTAATTAATACAAAAAGTCTGACATTAGTTAACTGAATTTTCTTTCAAAAAGAATGCTTACGTTGAGAGAAGTGTCGACTTACCACCGCTAACTATCTTGAGACGATTCTCATCGTGAATGGATGTGCTGGTTTGTTGGCAGCAAAAGTGACATGGAGGATCGCCGTCTGGGTATCGTAAATCAGCCAAGTGTTCCACGCCAAGCTCCGGCTCGAGTTCTGAAACAACAACACATCTCCCCTATAGCCATCATTCTCTCTCTCTCTCTCTCTCTCTCTCTCTGTGTGTGTGTGTGTGTGTGTGTGTGTGTGTGTGTGTGTGTGTGTTTTTGTGTATGTGTGTGTCTGTGGGCGCGCGCGCGCGCGTGCGTGTGAGCGAATGTGTGAGTCTTATTCCAGATTTCCCAAGCGTATACACTTTGTATGATTTCCCCATAAATCAATAAAGTTTAAATTATTGAAAGTGACTCTTATTGAGGAGCAGACATCTTAATTATCAACAACACTTTGCAATTGCGCTCCACTCTTTAAACAAATGAGCAACGAACAGATGAACTATATACAATTACAACAACATGTGAAAAAGGCGGCAGAAGTCTAATGTTTTTCTGACAAAATATTTTCAACACGCATGTAACAGGTAAAAACGGCACTAACAAAAGAAATAAGAGTTTGATACGTTAAAAACAGGGGAAGCAAGACTGCAGCACAAAAACGACCATAAGTAATACACTAAATAATGAGATATAATATAGCGATGAAACGTGAGAAAAGCAAAAAAAAAAAAAAATTGAAAACGTTTCTTCGTTTGAAGATGTGAAACAGTAAAATGCATGGTAGATAAAAGCTGCTAATACAAATAACTGATAGTGTCATATGAGGTATATGAATAACTCCATCTTATTCCTCGGCTTTATATGTAAAGAAGCGTAAACTTGTTTGCATGTAGAAAGGGCTTACACACATCAAAAAAAGTTTTGCATCACCCTAGTTCCCAGAACTCCTGAAGATGGACGTTGCTTGTGGATATTGTATCACAGACACAGTCCTTTTGACTGTTCAGAAATGTCACTAAACCCGCCCAAAGATGTAACCCACCATGCATGAGCAGAGCCTATTACACGGAGGGAGTCTGACAGCCGATCATTTCAGTCATTCCACCAGGAAGGAGGTACACGGCTCGTGTTGTCTGTAGTTCAACCATGCCTAGATGGTCAATACCGCGGTTCGATCGTGTCCGCATTGTTACTTTGTGCCAGGAAGGGCTTTCAACAAGGGAAGTGTCCAGGCGTCTCGGAGTGAACCAAGGCTACGTTGTTTGGACGTGGAGGAGATACAGAGAGACAGGAAATGTCAATGTCATGCCTCGCTCAGGCCGCCTAAGGGCTACTACTGCAGTGGATGACCGCTACCTACGGATTACGGCTCAGATGAACCCTGACAGCAATGCCACCATGTTGAATAATGCTTTTAGTGCAGCCACAGGACGTCGTGTTACGACTCAAACTGTGCGCAGTAGGCTGCATGATGCGCAACTTCTCTTCCGACGTCCATGGCGAGGTCCATCTTTGCAAACACGACACCATGCAGCGCGGTACAGATGGGCCCATCAACATGCCGAATGCACCGCTCAGGATTGGCATCACGCTCTCTTCACCGATGAGTTTCGCATATGCCTTCAACCAGACAATCGTCAGAGACATGTTTGGAGGCAACCCGGTCAGGCTGAACGCCTTAGACACCCTGTCCAGCGAGTGCACTAAGGTGGAGGTTCCCTGATGTTCTGGGGTAGCATTATATGGGGCCGACGTACGCCGCTGGTGGTCATAGAAGGCGCCGTAACGGCTGTACGATACATGAATGCCAACCTCCAACCGACAGTGCAACCATATCGGCAGCACATTGGCGAGGCATTCGTCTTCATGGACGACAATTCGCGCCCCCATCGTGTGAATGACTTCCTTCAGGATAACGACATCGCTCGACTGGAGTGGCCAGCATGTTCTCCATACAGGAACCCTATCGAACATGCCTGGGATAGACAGAAAAGGGCTGTTTATGGACGACGTGGCCAACCAACCACTCTGAGAGACCTACGCCGAATCGCCTTTGAGGAGCGGGACAATCTAGACCAACAGAGCCTTGATGAACTTGGGGATAGTATGCCACGACGAATACAATGCAATAAATGCAAGAGGACGTGCTACTGGTTATTAGAGGTACCGATGTGGGCAGCAGTCTGGACCACCAGCTCTGCACGTCTCGCTGTATGGTGGTACAACATGCAATGTGTGGTTTTCATGAGCAATAAAAAGGGAGGAAATGATGTTTGTGTTGATCTGTTTTCCAATTTTATGTACAGCTTCCGGAACTATCGGAACCGAGGTGATGTAAAATTGTTTTTGATGTGTGTGTAATGAAGTGGTGGTGGTGGTGGTGGTGGTTAGTGTTTAACGTCCCGTCGACAACGAGGTCATTAGAGACGGAGCGCAGGCTCGGGTTAGGGAAGGATTGGGAAGGAAATCGGCCGTGCCCTTTCAAAGGAACCATCCCGGCATTTGCCTGAAACGATTTAGGGAAATCACGGAAAACCTAAATCAGAATGGCCGGAGACGGGATTGAACCGTCGTCCTCCCGAATGCGAGTCCAGTGTGCTAACCACTGCGCCACCTCGCTCGGTGTAATGAAGTGTCAAATTTTAACAGGAAACCAGCGAAAGGGATCGAAAGCACCCTTCAGCATTTTTTTCACAGTAATGAACTTAGTCTTTAACATCGTTCCATCAAATTTCGTGATTTTCCTATTTATTTATTCTTCTGCAATAGTGTCAAGCAACTTTCTGAATTCTGACGGTATAATGGAAATTTCATGGAGTACATTGAAAGGTGGCTACACTGAGCCACAGCGCCAGAGATCGCTAGAGAGCATTGTTCCGCCGCCTCCACTGGCACAGTGATTATTGAGATGTCGTAGTGGGCAGTGCTTGTCCAGGACTCGTAGTAGTCAGTTCGTGTTCAGATGTGCTAGTAGAGAGTGCTTGCTGAGATGTGATACTGAAAAGTTCTTGTTGAGATGTGGTAATAGCGAGTCGGTGTGGAGATATATTGTAATTATGAGAGTGATTTTGGTCAATATATGAAGGTAACGAAACTTGATTTATTTTTCATTATTTCCATGTTTTAAATAATGCGTCATTACAGGTTCAGTCAACAAAGCATCTGGCTTGTGTTCTTGTATTAGAGTGTAATTCTGGTTTTCTTGAGTAATTATGGTATTCTTATTTTCTTTAATTAATTCAGTATAAATGATATTTATAAATTCTTGTGTTATTGAAGAAGAACCGTGCCAGATGCGTACGTTGAGTCATACTTCCACACACAGAACAGTTACACTTGTGCTTTGGTTTCGTAGGTTTTATAGTTGCTGGGGACTTAATTAATTAATTGTGTTAATGAAAATTTCCATTTCATTCTTTGTTATTGTTCTAAGCAGTCAGATTGCGTAATAATACTAGTCAGGGCCAACCGGTACGAGACTTCGTAATCGGACAGACAGCTACTGAAGCAAAAAATTAAAATTATTTGCATTTCATTTTAATTAAGCCCCCATGCACGTGGCGACCGCTGCTTCGGATCGTCCCTTGGAATTCTTCTGATTGTAAAAATAGACAGTAGCATTGTTGTAGTAATTTGTAGTTTAGTAATTATAGTCTATTTTGCATGTGTAGATTTGGTAATTGTCATTCTTATAATGGTATTTTTTCTCTGAATTTGATTTGTTGTCTTGTATACGCGTTTGACGATTTAGTGCAATTATTTCAATTGTTCGTTAATCGTGTTTGAAGGAAACATTTCGTGTAAATGGTATTGTTGGAGATAAAGTGTCATTGTGTGCAATTTTCATATAGTGACGAGTTTTGTATATTCTATAAATGATTACGCGATCAATGAAAAAGGCAAAAATGATGAATAGTGAGAATGACGAGATTGTTAACATGGCGAACTCGCCAACACAGGACAACAGTATGATGAATAATGGAGTTGAAAACAATGTAATAAGTCGGGAAAATAGTCCGGAACCACTTCAAAATTTTTCTCAATCAGAAAATTCACAGAATCCGAGATTAACGGCAGAAGATTCTGGAATTGTATCGAACACAGATAGCTTTATGGCTATGCAGAAGGAAGTTAGTTTTGCGGGAAATGTTAGGGGCGAAAAGAATTTTGATCCATTTAATATGGAGCAGTTGATGGGTGCAATATTAAATTTGGGATCTCGGTTGGACTCACAAATGGGAACAATGGAAGCACGGTTTGACTCACTGGGATCACAGATGGGAATTTTACGATCTGAATTAAAAACTGATATGGGAACAATGGAAACACGGTTTGGATCTGAATTAAAAACCGAGATGGGAACTTTGGGATCTGAATTAAAAACTGATATGGGAACACTGGAAACACGGTTAGATTCACGAATAGGGACATGTTTCAAAAACATGAAAGATGATTTAAAGAAAGAAATTAGAGAAGAAGTACAACCGATTTTGAATTCTCACAATAATAGATTAATTGCAGTAGAGATTAGGCAAAGGGAACAAGATAGAGAACAGGAAGAAAGAGATCGCGTGATAGTACAAAAATTTTCAGAGTTAAATTTACAACGTGCACACGATAAGGAAGAAATATTTGAGAGAATCGAGGAATCCGTACCAAATGACAGATTAAATAACCTAACACAACAATATGAACAGTTAACTACCAAATGTGTCAACACTGAAACCCGAGTCGCGACACTTACGGAAGACGTAGGTAAACAGAAAGAAAAAATAGGTGACTTATCGGAAAGAGTTGAGGAGATTTCAGATAAATTGACAAGTCTTAGTTTACATGGGGGCAGAGATTCGGATGATACAGCTCCATTACCATTTGCAGAAACCGAAGAGTACCAGAACATAAGTAAGCATGTTGAAAATCAGGGAAAATTTAATGAACGTGTTAAAAGGGAAGTTGAGGCATTACGAAAGCAAGTCAAACAAATTGAAGGGGAAATTGTAGGAAAAGACAGCAAAAGAAATTTGGAATCACAGATAGCAGAGGGGTTTGAAGAAAATAATTTGTTTCATTTACGGGATGCAACAAGAGAGCGCCAGGCGCGCGAACTTGACAATAATCGACATTCAAACTGGGACAGACGCGGTAGGTCTTTGTCGCCACGAGGCGAAAACTTTGACTATAACCACTTTTTGACTGTTCGGAAATTTAAGATCTTCCGCAATTCTAAGAATGACATACATCCATGTGCATGGTTAGATCAATTTATGTATGCACTCCCACCAAATTGGCCACTAAGTCACAAACTGGAATTTATGTGTGGATATTTAGAAAACGAACCGGCGACGCGGATGCGCGCACTCATTAGAGATTGTAATAATCTGAATGATTTTTATCATGCATTTCTATCGGCATATTGGTCCGAAAACACACAAGACAGAGTCAAACATAGTCTGATTATGCAGCGTAATTTTAAACAGTCTGAGTTCCGCACGCCGGCAGAATACTTTGAAGACATGATTCGAAAGAATCAGTTCTTGTCCAACCCTTATAGCCCGACTGAATTAATTCGCATTTGTTTAACTAAGATGCCACAATCCATAAGACAAATTGCTTTGGCCGGAAGATGTAAAGACGACATTGAGACTTTTAAGACTTTGCTACAAGAACTTGAGTATGACAACGACGACGGGACTTCTTGTAATTTTTTCAGTAGCAGTAATTACAATACATTTTCAGAGAAAAGGGATAGTGATCGGAACGGACGTTATTTGGGTAACTTTGAGAATGACAGACGTAACAGACAGGACAATAGATACCAGCCTTATGACAATAACAGACGTTCTAACAGAGATTACACAGACAATTATAATAGCGGTAATTCTTACCGGAATGATCAATCATACGGAAACAGTAATCGGTATCATCAAGACAGAAATTATTCATACAATAATAGAAACTCTTACTACAGAAATAACCAGGGTAGTAGGTCTAACAATAATTTCAGAAGTGACAGTCGAAATTATACAAGAAGTAGTTATGCAGACAGACAGGAAAACAGAAATTTTAATAACAGACACAACCAAGAATTTGCATCTAACAGACAGGAAGGACCTAATTGGCATCCTCCGCGTGACAGAAATTCAGAGAGACAAGTGGAAATAGTAGAAATTGATCCGCGAAATGTCGGGAATAATCAAAGACGTGACGCAAACAATCGACAATGACTAGCAGCTTCGGCTTCTGGCAGCAATATAGACGGTTCAGAAAGTAATGACACTACGACTTTACACTACGTACGCCTGGAAGACATGAGAGACATTTTGCTAGATGAAAAGGAAAATAATGTAGACGCATTTTTACATCCTGTTATTGAAGTATGTGTGGGTAAGAATAAGTTCACTGCAGTTTTAGATTCTGGGAGCCCATTGAACGTCATTAGTGAATCAGTTTTTCGTATATGTGAAAGAACTATTGCCTGTCCTGTGTTACCTATTTCTAAAACTACAATTCGAGGAGCGATTTCTGGAAAAGGTGTGGAAGTTAAACAACAGACCAACCTAAATTTCATTTGTCAAGGATACGAATTTTCGGCTAATTTTATTATTGTTCCATTACTCAGTACACAGATTATATTAGGTATGGAGTTTCTTAACACACATAAGGCAATTTTGAACTTTAAAGAAGGAAGTGTGAATTTGACTGTTGCCGGAATGCCGAAATGTTTGAAATTTTTCGAGTGTTTAGCAAGATCTGAATCAGATACAAAATGTTTAAGGTTTCTTACTTCTGATGCTTTCGTTGAGCATTATGACGACAGTGTGTTTATTCATGACAATGACAATAGATACAGAGACGCGATGGAGGATATAATTAGTAGCGAAGAATTAATTAATGAAAAGGTTAAAAAAGCTGAAGTGCCAGATGACGTTGCAAGAGAAGAGCTGCACCATATTTTGACTTCACATGCTACAGTGTTTAGTCATCACACAGGAACTATACAAGGCTTACAATATTTATTTAAAGTAAAAGAACACACACCATTTCGCGGGAAAACGTACGCTATTCCTTTGGCTTACAGAGACAAGGTTAAGAATGAACTTCAATACATGTTAGATCAGGGCATTATTGAGCCAGCAGTCAGCCCTTATACCAGCCCATTACACGTTGTTCTTAAAAAGGATGGGTCAATTCGTTTGGTTCTGGATTCCAGACAGATAAATAATATTATTGTTCCTGAAACTGACCGTCCACAAAATTTAGATGAACTTCTTCAACATTTCCATGGAATTAAAGTTTTATCCACGATTGATATGCGCGCAAGTTTTTGGCAAATAGAACTCCACCCTGATTGTAGAAAATATACTGCCTTTTTAGCCTTTGGTAACTGTTACCAGTTTCGGAAATTACCGTTTGGACTTACTGTATCTTCTGCAGCATTCATTCGTAGTTTAAATGAAATTTTACCTGTTTATCTTCGTGACAATATTACTTTATATGTTGACGATATTCTTATTGCTAAACGTTCTTGGAGTGAGCACAACAAAATTTTGGATTCATTATTACGTATTTTTGCACGAGTTGGCATGACAGTGAACTTGGAAAAATCTGAATTTGGTCGATCTCAGGTGAAATTTCTCGGTCACATTATTTCTACAGAAGGTATTCTTCCTGATCCAGAAAAATTAGACGCTATTCGTAATTATGCTGTTCCTACCACAAAACGTGATGTACGTAGTTTCCTTGGTGTCTGTAATTTTCTTAGACGCTTTGTTAGATTGGACAATTTGGCCACACCTCGTTTATGTGAATTATCTGGAAAAAATTCTAATTGGTGTTGGGATGAGGAAGCTCAGTCAGAATTTGAACAACTTCGTGATGCTTTAGTTGCTGCCCCACTTCTTTCACATCCGGATTTATCTAAAGATTTTTGTTTGGCGACGGACTCATCATACAAAGGCCTAGGTGCACATTTATTTCAAGAGATAGAAGAAAACGGCGTTGTAGTACAGAAAACTGTTGCCTTTGGAAGCCGTGTTCTCTCTAAATCAGAGAAGAATTATTCGATTACGGAACTTGAAGCTTTGGCTGTTGTATGGGCCTTCACAAAATTTCGCACATTTTTGTTTGGCAGACATACTAAGGTTTACACCGATCATCGAGCTCTGGAATTTCTTATGTCGACAAAATTAACTCATGGCAGATTGTCACGATGGGCGTTGTACCTACAGGAATTTGATTTTAGTATTGTTTACATACAGGGATCTTCAAATATTGTTGCTGATGCTTTATCACGTGCACCTATGGGTTTGAAACAAAGTGCCGAAGAGGACGGCAAAGAAAACCATTATTGTTTGATGTACATTCAAGGTGTTGCGTTTGAGAACTTTATTTCGTCTTCGCTCCAGGACATCGCTAAGGAGCAAAATAAGGATCCAATCTGGAAGGACATTAAGGAGAAGTGGAGGAGAAAGGAAAGCGTAGCGATCAGACAGTATTATTTAGTTCGCAATGATATTCTTTTCAAACGAAAATCGGTCGACAACTCTGTTTGGTTAGTTTGTATTCCTGATGAGTGGGTCAATAAATTGATTTGGTACACACATTTCAGTTATGCGCACTTTGGTCCCAGAAAATGCTTTCATAAATTACGAGAAAATTGCTACTTCAGTAATATGGAAAAACGTATTCGATCTGTTCTTGCCAAATGCAAATTATGTCAAAAGGCTAAGCCGCCAACAGTTTCTCACAGAGCACCGTTGTTTCCTATCATTCCAGCGAAATTAAAGGAGATGGCTGCAGTCGATTTGTTCGGTCCAGTGGTTCGTTCTACTAATGGTTTTGCGTATATTTTCGTAGCAGTGGAATTAACATCAAAATATGTGTGTTTTACACCTTTACGCAAAGCAACAGCTTGTTCAGTATCTAATGCTTTCATCAAACATTTTCTTAAGGAAGTTGGTCATGTTGATAAGGTTATATCAGATAATGGATCACAGTTTCGCTCTAAAATTTGGCTTCGTACTCTACGGCGTCGGAAGATTAAACCAATTTTCATTTCACTTTTTCACCCTCAATCTAATGCTTCAGAGAGATGGATGAAGGAAATCAATAAATTGTGCCGTCTTTATTGTCATCAGAATCACAGAACTTGGGATCAGTATCTTCATATTTTTCAAAACATTCTGAATGAACTTCCTAATGACTCAACTTCTTTACCGCCTCTATTGATATTAAAAAATAAAGTACCAACAAATCGCATTTCTGAAATCGTTCCTTTTCCGCCTTCACGGAAACTGCGGCATTCTGAAGTTGTCAACCTGGCTCTACAAAATATTGCATCGGCGGCTGCTAGAAGAGAGAAATCAGCTAAGCGTCCTGGTCGTTTAAAAGTCTTGTCAGTTGGCCAGAAGGTGTTAATTAAGTCCCACCGTTTATCTCATAAAGGAAAAGGCTTATGTCGCAAATTTTTTCTGCTTTATAACGGTCCGTATAGAGTTCGCAAAATTATTCATGATAACACTGTTGAAGTAGAAACTCTTAAATCTCGGCGCTCTAAGGGAATACATCATATATCGAACGTAAAAATTTTTGTAGAATGACATACTTTAGAGAAACTAACAGCTACGTAAACATGCGGAGAATGCAAGAGTACCGCGCTGTGTTTTGGCGGCGGCACGTACTCAAAGCAACAGTCAGTCTGCGCGCCGCACAAGGCAGTCGTTGACCGCAAACAATCACTTCCTACGTCACGCGCCTACAGCTGATCGAGCGCTCAGTGCGAATGCACTGACAGACGTAAATAAATACACAGTTTAATTTCTCCGAATAAATTCTGTATAAAGCTATAAGGACTTCATAAATAATGTTATTAACGTTCAGTATTTTTCAGGATACGGTTGTATAAAGTATTTAAGACCTTCAGGTAAATTCTGTGCGTGTCCGACGTTAAGACGACTTGCTTTGGAGAAAATTTTCAGGAAGAAGGTCATTTCGAAGAAGAAAGTAATAAACAAAAAAAGGTAACGGTTAATTGAGTTTATTTTTCAGGTAACATAATTCCACTTAGGTACGTACTTCAGACGTAATTTGCTGCTTGCGATTACGTGATTCATACTTTGTGCTAATTTCATGTTCTATGAATTTACTAGTGAAGCGACGTGCTTACGCATATTAACTGATTTTGACAATGATTAATTAATGAACAGGGTTGTTATTTGTATATATTATGCATCGCTTGGCTGCTATGCTTTTTCACTGATGTCATATTTTTCTATTATGTGCCTGCTGTGCTTATTTATTTAAATTATAATTGTCACCTGATTAATTGTGCTGATGTGGTTAGATATGTAAGTTATACTTTGTGATTTATCTGCTTGCGCCTTCATGTTTACTTATTAAGATTACATATAAACATTTATTTGCTTATGCTGATATGATGCTAATGACCTGTTTATTATGATAGATAACATATTTGCTGCCTTGCTTATGGATTGCATATTTACACATTTCTGTTTTGTTGTCACAACTACTCTTCAATTTAGAATATAGCAATGCTGATGTACAGTGTACGAACATAGAGTTTAGGTTACACTGTGGTATTAATTATAGATTTTTCGCTTGGCAGAGCCTCGTTATAGGGATTGTGCTGCATCCACTTGTTGACATTCTGTTCTCTACTGGTATATTTACTCGCTATTGCATGTTTTGCTTACGCTCAGTGCCTTATATTTTTAAGATAAGAAAATGAACTGCTATAATTCGACGAACGACATTAGTACAAGAAAGTCATAGAAGTCACATTAGCTGAGGTTTTATGGAATCTGTATAAATTTATGCTAACAGGAAGGAAGCTAACGACATGACAGACCAAAACTAGGTTTAGACCATTGACAGTATTACACTGCATTTTCGTGAGCAATTGAAATAGGAAGTGACACTTGACACAAAAAATACTCCATATGTTTGCTTCTGCTATGATTCTTGAAGTGGTGTACACACTGTGAAATATTATGATCATTCACACTCCGTAATCGTACTTAATTACTGAGAGTTATTCGAACTAAGTCTGTTAGAGGTCATGTATGCATTTCTTTTATTTAATGATGGACAAGGAACCAAAATGTATCTTATAATTTATAATGAGTAGAAAATTTGGGTCAGATGGATTACACGAGAGGTTGTGTGTTGACATTGTGTCTTCGGATTGTATGAGATGATGAATTGAAGTTTGCACTAGAATTTTGTCTGTACTTGTTCGAGGAGACTGACTAGAGGAAAGAGTTGTTATGGAAGTAAAATGATATTGGTGCTGAGGTTTATATGTATCGACGTATTATTGAGGTATTGAGATTATGTGAAGTTGATGATTATTGGAGTTTTGGTGGATAAGAGGTAAAGTAAATGAGGAGCATATTGTTTTGTTGGTCCATATGGAACAAGGAGGATAAAGATGGCAGACTAGAACACTCAAGTAGAAGGAAGATTGTCTACACACACACTTTGTCAAATCACTAAGCAGTATACACTTTTTTTTGAAGAGAGGAAGTATTTGCATATCTTGGCTCACTGACAGTTGTTCAGCAACAGTACAATTTGATCTGGCTTGGCAAACATTGGTCTAGACATGATGACTATGACGTTGACTAACTATTATTGACTGTTATACATTGCTGCCACTACTACTTGATACACATAATGAACATAAAATTTTGACAGAATTGCATTTACACAGTTAACACTTTTCAATTACACAGTAGCACTAATGTGGATGAAAGATGAGTGAGTGTGTTTTGTGTGTTTTCCTTTTATAATCCCAGAGAAGTGATCCCAACCTATCTCCTAAATATTATTTTATTTGTTGGTAGTGGCTTGCACTGACACCCATAAATATTATAGGTTAACTGTTATTGTGTACTGTAATAGTTAATGTGACAATTACCTGATACCATTTGTGTGTTTATTATGATTTGTATGTTTAGTGTAAGAGCATTGATAATAATTTGTTAAAGAAATTGTATGTGCATTCAAACTATTGTTCATGACTGAACTGTCTCAGTAGTTATGGTGAATAGTATGGACTGTTACTTGCACTTTTTCTACATGATTGGTGCTACAAGGATATGTTTAATTTCTGCTGATGAACTGTGTGATCAGTGATTGTAAAAAAAAATTATGGACTGTTACTTGTACCTTTTCTACAATATTGGTGCCACTAGGACATGTTTAATTTCTGCTTATAAACTCTGATGAACAGTGTGATCAGTGACAGTGTATTTTATGGAACTGCTTCTGCTGAGAAATGTGACTTGTTGCTGTGTGTACCTGCTCAACATTGCTGGGTACCACTGATGGACTGCTTCTACTGAAATGGTGTTACTTGTTGATGTCTGCACCTGCTCAACATTGCTGGGTGCCACTGATGGACTGTTTCTACTGAAAAGATGTCACCTGTTGCTGTGTGTACCTGCTCAACATTGCTGGGTACCACTGATGGACTGCTTCTACTGAAATGGTGTTACTTGTTGATGTCTGCACCTGCTCAACATTGCTGGGTACCACTGATGGACTGTTTCTACTGAAAAGATGTCACCTGTTGCTGTGTGTACCTGCTCAACATTGCTGGGTGCCACTGATGGACTGCTTCTACTGAAAAGATGTCACCTGTTGATGTCTGCACCTACTCAACATTGCTGGGTGCCACTGATGGATTGCTTCTACTGAAATGAAGTCACCTGTTGCTGTGTGCACCTGATCAACATTGCTGGTGCCACTGATGGACTGCTTCTATTGAAAAAATGTTACTTATTGGTATTTGCACCTGTTGACCATTGCTGGGTGCTACTGCTGGAACTGTCAACTGCTTATTCTTGGGCTATGGAAAGCGTTTATGTGAATATTTGTATAAACTGATTTTTTGTGTATTACTGTTTGTGGAAAGTTATGAGACTCTTACCTGCACATATTCGTCATTGCTGACGCTATTGATTGAACTGTTTAACCACATAATACTTGTATAAACTGTTATGTAAAGTCACATGTATGAAAGAATTTGTATTGCTTACTGTATTCTATATAATAGGTTATTGAAAGGTCAGTGCAAAGCCAAAATTTTATCTAGTTATATGATATTTACGTATTAATATTATCTTTTATTTTTGTCTATATTTTTTTGACGAATTTGGTGGTATTTTCACCACCAATGCTGGCAAAAATACCATCAAATTCTAGCCGTGGAGGAAGGGCATATGAAAGGTGGCTACACTGAGCCACAGCGCCAGAGATCGCTAGAGAGCATTGTTCCGCCGCCTCCACTGGCACAGTGATTATTGAGATGTCGTAGTGGGCAGTGCTTGTCCAGGACTCGTAGTAGTCAGTTCGTGTTCAGATGTGCTAGTAGAGAGTGCTTGCTGAGATGTGATACTGAAAAGTTCTTGTTGAGATGTGGTAATAGCGAGTCGGTGTGGAGATATATTGTAATTATGAGAGTGATTTTGGTCAATATATGAAGGTAACGAAACTTGATTTATTTTTCATTATTTCCATGTTTTAAATAATGCGTCATTACAGGTTCAGTCAACAAAGCATCTGGCTTGTGTTCTTGTATTAGAGTGTAATTCTGGTTTTCTTGAGTAATTATGGTATTCTTATTTTCTTTAATTAATTCAGTATAAATGATATTTATAAATTCTTGTGTTATTGAAGAAGAACCGTGCCAGATGCGTACGTTGAGTCATACTTCCACACACAGAACAGTTACACTTGTGCTTTGGTTTCGTAGGTTTTATAGTTGCTGGGGACTTAATTAATTAATTGTGTTAATGAAAATTTCCATTTCATTCTTTGTTATTGTTCTAAGCAGTCAGATTGCGTAATAATACTAGTCAGGGCCAACCGGTACGAGACTTCGTAATCGGACAGACAGCTACTGAAGCAAAAAATTAAAATTATTTGCATTTCATTTTAATTAAGCCCCCATGCAACATCTACAAACAGCGGAAAAGATCAGTTGATCCTAGGCGTAGCTCCTGTTTCGAGTACTCCTGTTCTCATATTACAAAAGTGCTTTATTGTATTTTGGTTTGCTCAACAATCGCTTAGTCACTTTGTCATAAAGATTCCCACGCTTGATACGGTAATGTACTCTGTCTGACAAAAACAGTGAAGCATCCATACGGGGAGAAGGAAACAGAATGAAACTTCATGGGCTGAAAGGGTGTTTTATGTTATTACAGTGATTACAAAATCGACTGACATTTGCAAATAACTTGGTGGTATGAGACGGTTTATCAATATGACATTGCATCCTCTCTGACCTCGATGGATGCACTGATTCTGTTGGAAAGGGCGTCATGAAGTCGTTGTTTATTTCCCCGAGGTTACTTGTCCCGGAGCAGTTATAACTGGTCCTTCGTACACTGCATACTGGCTGTGGGACGGAGGTCAGGTCCCAGCTTGTCCCACACGTGTTCTATCAGGGACAAATCTGGATTTCTTGCCGACTAAGGGGGTACCTCATTATCACATCGGCAGTTCATAGACGCACATGTCTTGTATGGACCAGCATGTTACTGATGGAACGTGGCATCACGCATGAGAGTAACAGATAAGGACGCAGGATGTCCGTGACGTTTCGTTGTACTGTGTGAGGTCCATCAATCGCTACCAGCCGTCTGCTGAAGCCATACCCAGTTGTTCCCTCACGATGACGCTAGGAGTAACAACGTTGCGTCACTCCAAAACGATGAAAGAATGAGACCTCTCCCCAGCTCGCCACCATGCTCGCAGCCGATATTCATCTGGGGTAGTGAAGAACCGCGATTCATCTCTGAACACAACGCGATGCCGTTCATCAGTAGTCCATGCTTCCCAGTCACGGAATCCCTCCGATGGCAGCCATTTTTGGTGGGGTATTAACGTCAGCCTACGCAGCGGCGGTAATGCCTTAGGCAGCTGCTTCTTTTCTCAGTCCAGTGCTGCAGGGTGACACATGATGTTTCAGAGGCCGTTACTTGTTCTCGGATGGTAGGTGCAGAAGTGAAGAGATTACGACGTAGATAACTACGTACTCAGTGCACAATACAGCGATCCTCCTTTGTGGGAAACAGCGATCCTCCTTTGTGGGTGTCACTCGTGGTCGACCGTAATCTTGACGTCGAGCACGTTCCCGTGCAGTCCAACATCGGGCGAATGCAACATCGTAATGCGCCACAAATCTGGATATATACACGATTCGATCAGCCGGCCAAATGGAGACCCAAAATGATGCCCTTTTTAAATTCTGTCAGGTGTTCATAACGCTGTATCAGACGAGTGCGCGGCATTTCCACGTTCTTCACAGTGATCACTCAATAGCTGACGCTGTTTAAGCGTCTTGTTTATCCCACCATACCTTGTAACAACGCTAAACGTGAACAACACTAATTCACGTGGTTGCCGTTCTACTTGTCACGGAGAATTGCAACTCTAGCTCTTTATATGCTCACCGATGTTGTGTACTTATGAGAAGTTATATTGAAATCCGAACATAGCTTCTGCGCGCTTCACTTTTTTTATCATTCAGTTTATTTTTAGTCGTATTATGTGTGTTGCTACTGTTACTAGCCTAATTAGACAGGTAGTTTTTTGCGACGTTGTCTGTAACGTTTTCAGTTACGTCGTGTCAGTATGGTATTACTGGTGAAGAGATTTTAAGTATGCTGAAGAACTCAGATATTCTATGAGATAGTGACTTAGTGGATGCCAACGGCCTAGCAGCAGTGATCACACCGGTTCCAGTCAGATCACCGAAGTTGAGTGCTGTCGGACTTTGGCTGGTGACCTTCTGAGTCTGTCGAGTTCTGTTAGCAAGTGAGGTGAACCCAGCCCTTGTGAGACCAATTGAAGAGCTTCTTGATTGAGAACTAGCGGCTCCGGTCACGAAAACTGACAAAGGCCGCGAGTGCGGTGTGCTATCAACACGCCCATCGATATCAGTATCCAGTGACTTTTATCGGCAGAGGATGACACGGCGGTCAGTCGGTACCGTTCGGCCTTACGGGGCTTATTCTGACGGAGCTAAGTTTTAGTGACTTACTGGATTCGGATGGTGAATTTCTACCAGAGACAAGTGACGATGAAAATAGCGACACTGTGGAGAAATTACCGTCAGTAAATGTCTTCCCATCTAATTTCTTTCCGTAACAGTCTCGGGAGCCATCTTGCGCAACAGTGACGATAGTAGACAGGGTTGAATGGAATGGAACGTCGCGAACACGCTGTCATCGTGAAGAAAGGCTGCTTTGAACGTCCTGAAGGAGAGAGGAGTCCTCACTGTATATACCTGCACCGAATAGATGACTCCGTCAGCAGTGCCTTCCAGCTTCTTTAATGAATCGATGCTTCGCACTCTAAAAAAACATAAGCATATGGTAGGAATGAAGTTAGGAATACCACTTGGACTAAATCGTTGGAGGAACTGGAGACAATGGTTGGTATCACGTACACCAGAGGTGCTGTTGGTGCTAAATGTGTTTCCTCGGATGACTTTTGGTCACGTTCTTGGGGCCCAAATTTTGTGAGGGATAAAATGGCATAGGGCAGATAATGTGAACGTATCAGATTACTGTGCTTCATTGACGAGTCTCTCGAGCTCAACGCATCGCTGCTGACAAGTTAGTTCATAGCTTCGAAATATGGAAACCATGGAAGTATGAAAAATATTACAACTGAAGAATAAATCTAACAAATCAAGGTGCAGGTTTATACCAAAAAATTGTGCCAAATAAGGATTCAGTTTTGGATAGCCGTAGACGTGATATCCAAGTACATTTGCAATGCGTTGCCCATGCCTTATGTAGGAATTTCTAAACCAAGGAAGGAACGTGACAACAGAAAACTTTTTCTAAATTCTTGAGCTCGCCAAGAAACTTCAACAGAAGAAAACGTCATTAGTGGGAACAGTGAACAAGATTTGCTGGGAAATCAGTTACTCACTGAAGAAGAACAGTCCTGATTTACATTCCGCCGTAAAGTGGAAAAAGACTGATAAGCCAAAGGGCTCCATGACAGTGTAGCAAGGGATGTTATTATTGTCAGCACGCTATATTCTGAGGTAACAGTGAATGAGGAATGGCAGAAGAAACTAGAAAATGCTGCCTTCTATAACGCCACAAAGTCCAATGTGGGCTTCGCTCATCAAATTATTCGTAAATATACAACTAAGATTGCTTAGAGGACATGACTGATTTATGTCTTCTAGGATATCCTAGAGAGGACAGCGGTAAGTCTGTGAATCATCTACAACCAAACAATCAAAAATAATATGTAGGGGAAGGCGTTCTACCTTCTGCTTGTAAATGAAGTCACGAGCGGGAATCAGCGAAGAGCGGAGCAGTTAAAAGAAAACCGATTGAACAAAGAAGTAGCTGTGGGACTCGACAAATGAAAAAATAAGTTGTAAGAAGTGACAAACTGAAAGCAAACACGATCACCGACATCTGTAAGAAACGCAAAAATCCATCTGCAGACAAAATATGCGAGCAGTGCTTATAATCTGCTTGAAGTGTGATTTCAGTGCTTAAGAACAGGTGAAATCAAAGCTTTGTATCAAAAGTAGTAATGTAAAAGTGTTTGAACTTCAAGGTTAAACTTTGACTGAAATTTTTACATGACATAAAAGTGAATGGAAAAGTATGGACTTTTAATACAAATCTCACTAGAGGTCTTATGACCTCTTCCCGCTGTTCTAGGTCTATCACATTTTCTGCTGTTCTAGTGTTAAGCCGAAATTCCTGTAAACTCCGCCTGATGTTAATGTGTAATAACTACACTCAGAACGAAAATGAATAAAACATAACACAGAAATCACTTAACATTCTACTGTAGCACAAAACTAATCAAACTGTATCTTCCATAAGGCAATATTTCTCTGCAGTATATCAGAATCTTTCTTTTTTACTACCGTACTTGAGCCACGCCATCACGGATACCTCGTAACTACTGGGTCGTTGAGAAAGAGCACTGGTGGCTTTCATTGCTGAGTCTCATAGGTCCTTCATTGATTTACAGGGATGCGACAAATCTGATTTCAGACCGGCGAAGTCGTAAAAGACAACCGTCCAAGGACGAACAGAATTGCAAGTTCTGAAACACTGTGTGCAGGTGCTGTGCAGGACTCACAAACACTCGTACTTTTACAATTGAATTGATCCTAGTACGTTTTGCAATAAGAAACATTTTAATTTATCGATTTATTAGACTAATGTTTTCATTCCGTTCGACTCCATTAATCAACAATACACGTAATAATTAGTCTGATATGAAAATGACTGAGGGGACTGGTGAGTTATTTACAGAAGCTTCATACTCATTTACAAATTAAGGTCTTGTTGTGTAAGCAGTAAATTCACGGAAGAATTAAAACTCACCTTCTGCTTCCTCTGCGTTTTGCGTCTATCAACGTAAAAAATTAATCGGACGTTTCCAATAGTATGTGCTGTCATACAATGGTGTAAGATAGTTGTCAAATATAAAGCTACGAACTAATAATCGAATTAATTACTCTATTGATAACAGTGTGAAAAAAACTGGAAATAGTCTGAAAGAAAGCATTCCGGAAAGATAGCGCTTCGAACCTCAGTACAGCCAGGCAGCTTCATATTTTCCGTGCCTTGTCTGACTAACTTAAGGCAAGTGCCGGTACGATTTATTGAAAAGGACACAACCGATTTCCTTCACCGTGATTCTCCAATCCGAGCCTGTTCTCCGTCTCTAACGAACTCGTTCACGGAACGTTAAATCCTGGTTTTCCTCCGTCCTTATCTTGAACAAATTGCTATCAGCGTCACGATAGGACCCTGACGGAGTTTTCGGTAACGCTCCGTTGAGACGGGTGCCATTAGGGAATTATGTTTGTTCGTGAAACAGAATGCTCAGGAATCTGTCACGATATTCCCCAAATGCCACCTGAGTTCTTCAAGTAAGATCACAAATATTTATATTCAGATGTATAATGCAGTTTTAATGGACTTTTATCTTTACTCCAGGGAACACGCCCAGGATTCGAGCAGGCCTATCTTCAAGTCGAGCACCACTGCACTAGCGTGCATTAGCGACCTCGGCTACAGAAGCCGGTTCATGTTTATAATAGCTGATGTTTTTGGTAGCTTCTTGTATCAACATACTTGTCGCTCTGTACGTTTGGGAAATTTAAGCCTCTCTACATAAAGAATTGCTTTGACACCGATGTTCTTCAGTGTATGCGTCAAAAAATTTGTATTTTTGGCAAACAGTGAACATTCCGATGGAATCACAACTTCAACCTTTAACTAACTACTGTATTAGGTAACACTATTAAGGTTGTTATTTCAGTCTTAAGATTCGGTTTAGATTGTCAGTACACGAAGAAATCTAAGAAAACCAAGGACTAGTGCAGCAGACCAGTTTAACTTGTGAAGTCGTGACACTTCTTATTCACCTATACGACTGGAAGCGATTTTCATGTGCTTAAGTTATTATTGGGGTTCATGTCACGTGAGTCTGTCTACCCTCTGAACACAGTCATTGAGACAAAACCGGCTACGACTCATCAAGACAATTCACAACACATTCGTCTAACTATAAAGAATTATATCATCACAATTGAAAGGTATTTTCTCTAACTAAGGAGTTTTACGGCTCTTATAGAAAGTCGCTTTAATGTAAGCTGTAAAATGAAGTTATGCAATTATGTTATCTGTACTTGAAAGATTTGCCTCAAGCCCAAGAGACGTTTAGTGAACTACTTCTCAGCTTAGGACATGGATAAAATACTGTTACAGTGAGACTTCGTAAACTTAAGAAAACCTCTCATCACAAAAAGAATCGTTTTTGCAGCACCTCGTCCTACTGTTATTAGTCAACATTTCGAGTTCATTATTGCTGGCACAATTTCATTCAGAGAGTAAAATTTCTGCAGTGAGACTAAATTTACGGAGTAGTCGTGTTGTACTAGAGGCTCATAAAGATCAAAAATTTTCCACGGCACAAGTCACGTGCTTTTTACAACAGTTTTATTTTGAAATAGAAATATCATCATGTCATGTAGGGGCAGCGGAACATCACAGAGCTAAAGGCAGAACGAATGGCGTTTACGTGTTCTCCACTCTTCTAGCTTCCGCTGCTTACAAATGTGAGTGGGGAATATATGGCACCATAAACAGTTTATTTACAGTGCTTCGTTCCCTCGGTGTTTTTCAAAGTCTCTCATGCTGAGGAAAAGCATAGAACTTTGGAGGTACGCCGAAATATTCACATTAAGAAAACAAAATGTATTAGTTGTAGACAGTTTCTTGTGGAACTTAAATTATTATAATTTATTTAATGCAGGCAATATCTTTCCCACCCCCATTTCTGCGCGTTTCGTGTGTATACCACACCGAAGACCTAGGCGTAGTTCCCAGAACTAACAGTAGTTATTCGCCAGTGATAAGACTGAAACAGAGCTCATTTACAAAAAAAATGGTTCAGATGGCTCTGAGCACAATGGGACTTAACAACTGAGGTCATCAGTCCCATAGAACTTAGAACTACTTAAACCTAACCAACCTAAGGACGTCACACACATCCACGCCCGAGGCAGGATTTTAACCTGCGACCGTAGCGGTAGCGCGGTTCAAGACTGAAGCGCCTAGAACCGCTCGGCCACTGCAGCCAGCACTCATTTATACATACAATAACTGTTCTTCATACAAGCAAATATAATGAAAGTTATTTTCATTAACTTTAATTGTAAAACTGTACGCCCCTTGTAGCTGTGTATTCAGCGCGACAGAATGTCATACCTAATGGCCCGGATTCGATTCCCGGCTGGGTCGGAGATTTTCTCCGCTCAGGGACTGGGTGTTGTATTGTCCTTATCATCATCATTTCATCCCCATCGACACGCAAGTCGCCGAAGTGGCGTCAACTCGAAAGAATTGCACCAGGCGAACGGTCTACCCGACGGGAGGCCCTAGCCACACGGCATTTCCATTGTGAAACTGGAAGAAGTTTGCCGAGGAGAAAAATTCGGCAAAAGGTAAAGTGGACGCATTCAAGCTTCTGAAGAATGCAGGAGCCTTTGTAATAAAAAGGGAAGGAAAAAGTTCTGTTTGCCTACGAGAAACGTATCCGGCGAAATATTAGAGATGTAGATAGTCTCGAAAAGAGGACACTTGTGTGAATCAGTAGATACTAAATTACTTTCCCGGTGAAGGCGGAAGCGAAAGCTGAAGGTTCTCTTTCCGATTATTTACATCACAGAATACTAGTAACGAAAATACAAAGAAGCCATTTCAATATTTGTCTAAGGCGCTGCAGTCATGGCCTGTGCGGTTGGTCCCGGCGGAGGTTCGAGTCCTCCCTCGGGCATGGGTATGTGTGTTTGTTCTTAGGATAATTTAGGTTGAGTAGTGCGTAAGCTTAGGGACTGATGACCTTAGGAGTTAAGTCCCATAAGATTTCACACACATTTGAACATTTGAACATTTCAATATTTCAACATGAAATATCCCAAATTAGTACTTTTTTAAATTTTTCAGCCAATGCCTCACAGGAATGATACGAATATTTGCAGAATATTGTTTACTGTCAACACTGTGACGGTCTCTTTGTAAACTAACAAAAGCAGCCACATTGTGCTTGCATGTGATCTCACGTCACGCGACTAAGTTGAAGTTTCCCCATTATTGTATAATCTACGGCGCTCTATAATCTGAGCTACTTGCAGGGCTATTATAGCGCAAGGGTGCTTATAAGGAAACGAAATGTAAGTTCTGTCTTTTTAAAACTAAACGTTTCGGAACATGCTTTCGCTTAATGAGAGGGGATTTTTCATGGGAATTCTTACATCGTTGAGAATGGTTTACAGAAAATTGACTGACGCAACTGCTATCTACCATCTGTGAACACACCAAAAGTAAACTGATTTGGATAAATAGACGGAAGGACATTGTGTAATAAAAACACAGCAAAAATCGTTCAAATGGCTCTGAGCACTATGGGACTTAACATCTGAGGCCATCAGTCCCCTAAACTTACAACTACTTAAACCTAACTAACCTAAGGACAGGCAGGATTCGAACCTGCGACCGTAGCAGCCGCGTGGTTCCGGACGGAAGCGCCTAGAACCGCTCGGCCACCGTGGCCGGCTCAAAACACAGCATCGGTAATGATTTCTAATCAATGATGTCAGTCATCTGTGCTTTGTGTAAGAAAGTAAATAGCTCAGAAGAACCTCGTGTAACCGTTATTCGCACCGTATTGAAATATGATAGGGTAGACATAAGAAATTGAAAGATTCAAGAAATTCAGCAGATGAAACATGAAAGTGTTGCAAAAATGCACAACAAAATCCCCTTGAATATTCTACATCAAAATGGAAACGGTGCTAGTGGAATTATATTAACAAATAAATATTTGTATTGTTATAATATGGATTATTCTTTGTAATTCGTTTCAAAATTAGCATCTGCATTTCAATGGCGTTTTCTGCTCTTGTAGACAGATGTTAGTATCAACACTCTAATTTAACCTGCACACAAGCATTTAAAATGAGAGCTAGCAGTGAATTACTTGTTTTCATATTCTTCCTGTAGCATTTATTTTTCAGTCAAGAGCACAAATAATATTGTAGCGGTGACAGGTCGGGTGATGGTGCACTTTCACGTCACCAACGGGACAAAGTTATTGAGTTTTAGAGCGCTGCATGTTGATAAAGGCTAAAAACCGAGTGTACGTTTGTATGGTGTTTCATCTTCATAACGGTTCATGCTGTCATCTCTCAAAGCACACTAGTGTGCAAAACTTAAGGACGAAAGTAACTTTCGCATTATGTGTCACTACCAACAAACGTAGCTCGATGAGACCTGTACCACATATAGAAAGAACTGCTACAGTATAGAACATTAGGCAACTAACAGAAATACGAAATGACACGAACGGAAAAGACACTTTTACTTAAAGACAATAATTACAATCAGATCACTGCGATTTATGGTGGTCCCCTGGACATTAAAAAAGGCGGGACATGTTTCTTAATAGGGTGTTGGATCACCATGGAAGGCAATGCATGCTACTTAACGTGCTCCCGTTCTGGCTATAAGGCCGGTAAAGAGTTCTTCTACATCTACATCTGCATTTATACTCCGCAAGCCACCCAACGGTGTGTGGCGGAGAGCACATTACGTGCCACTCTCATTACCTCCTTTTCCTGTTCCAGTCGCGTATGGTTCGCGGGAAGAACGACTGCCGGAGAGACTCCGTGCGCGCTCGAATCTCTCTAATTGTACATTCCTGATCTCCTCGGGAGGTATAAGTGGGGGGAAGCAATATATTCGATACCTCATCCAGAAACGCACCCTCTCGAAACCTGGACAGCAAGCTACACCGCGATGCAGAGCGCCTCTCTTGCAGTCTGCCACTTGAGTTTGCCAGACATCTCCGTAACGCTATCACGCTTACCAAATAACCCTGTGACGAAACGCGCCGCTCTTCTTTGGATCTTCTCTATCAACCCGACCTGGTACGGATCCCACACTGATGAGCAATACTCAAGTATAGGTCGAACGAGTGTTTTGTAAGCCACATCCTTTGTTAATGGACTACATTTTCTAAGGACTCTCCCAATGCATCTCAACCTGGCACCCGCCTTACCAATAATAAATTTTGTATGATCATTCCACTTCAAATCGTTCCGTACGCATACTCCCAGATATTTTACAGAAGTAACTGCTACCAGTGTTTGTTCCGCTATCATATAATCATACAATAAATGATCCTTCTTACTATGTATTCGCAATACATTACATTTGTCTATGTTAAGGGTCAGGAGCATTCGATTCTATCGCCAGCGCGGTTGACAAATGCTGGATGGTCATCGGTGCATGCGGGCGTGCTACAGTGCATCTCCTCAACACATCCCAAATGTCTCGATGGGAATTTTGTCGGGGAAACGGCAGACCAGTCCATTCGCCGAATATCCTCTCACTTCAAGAGCTCCTGAACCGGCGCTGTTCGTTAAGGCCGCGCATTGCCCTAAATAAAAATAAAGCCACAGCCGAACGAACCCCTGAAAAGACATATATTGGGAAAGAGTATAGCACCACAATAACGTTGGCCGGTGAGTGTGTAATGTTCAAAAATTTGAAAGTTAGTGCAACTATGCAACAATATGCCTCTTCACACTGTAACGCTAGGACCACAAAAACGATCATGTTCGGCAGTGTTCCTGGACGCATTACGTGTTCCCGCCTCTCGTCATATGAGAGTACGTCCAGATTCTTCACTCAGACTGAATTTCATCTCATCCGAGAAGAGCACCAGAGCACACTCACATTGTCCGAGTCCCTAGGCTTTTAAGGGGCTCCGGAACGCCCTATACTTGCAATGTTAAAATAACGCTTATAAATTACATCTTTCCTCACAAAGTATTTGAGGTAGGAAGTTGAACTTTTTACAGATTATTTATTGGAATATGGGCTACAACTTAACACAGGGATTTTACAAAATTTTAGTTCAGTTATTAAAGATGATTTTTTTTCAATTGTAATGAAAATTCACAACATTTTTTTGCAATTTTTTAATTATATATTCAAAAATATACAGTTTTTTGGAAAAAGGCTGTGTTAAATTATGCAGAAGGTACTGTGTAACATTTGCTGAAAATTTGAAACAAATATGTTTGGAAGATCCTTAGAAAACATGTAATTAGTATGAGAAAATAAAAGTTTTGGGAACCGAGCGACAAAGATTGGATAACTTTTTAGTGCATTCCAGGTCCATAGGATGGATTATCTTCATCCTCTGCAAACTCCTCCTCCAGCTTCCTCTTGTTCCTCCTCCTGTTTACTCTTGCTTGTGTTTCTAGACTCTTTACAGCCCTGTCTGCAGCCCGAAGGCGTTCCTTGTCTAAAGCAAGCATCGCTCGTACCATGTTAGAACCTATCTTCATTCCCATATTTCTAAATACCTTGCACCTTACAATGTTGACATCATTGAAAGTCGCAACAGCATCATACACACCAAAGTGAAGTGTTTCTATTCCAACAAATACAGTCTTGGGGATTCTCGACCATATAACACTATTTACACTTTCGTTGGGGTTTTGAGTTTTTCCGTGAATACACTTTTTCAACAGTTCAGGTGCTGCTAAGTCTCTGAAAATAGGTTTTATCACCTCCATTATTGCATGAGGCAGACTATGCTTATGAGTGTACACTTCACCAGTTAGCAAGTATTTTCTTTCCCACTTTGACTGCTATGGGCAGGTGTACTTGAGAGGTTAGGTTCACTCACTTGGTTATCGTCTTTATTGTTTACAGTAATAACACATACCTTTGGCTTTCCAACATTTCTTCTTTTCTTAAAACCCTTCAGTGGATTTCTAATAACTTTACTTTTACTCATTATTATACTTCAACAAAACAGAGACTCAAGAAACAGAATTAATTACGAATATTTTCGAGATAACGACAGAGTAAATAAACATGAAACAATCGACTATCACACCAGCGATATATATTGAACCATCACAGGTTAGCCACAACACATACTTTATCTCACATCACTAAAATGTTCCTGATGAACACGGACGTTAATAATAACACCATTTGACAGCAGTTTAACAGCGCCACAGTGGGTCACGCCCATGTAGAACACATTTAAAAAAAAAATTTAAAAATAGTTTTAGTCTTCGGAATTGAATAAATTATACGTCTATTAAAAGGTAATAGTCTGCAGATTCAGAAAACGCAAAAAAGTAAAAATTGAACTTTTCATGATTTTGAGCCTTTCCGGAACCCCTTAAAACCATTGCAAACGTTGCCGCCGATGTGCAGGTGTCGTCGGAACACAACGTACTGGTCATCGGACGAAGAGGCCACCCCCACGCTGTCGCCGTGTCACTGTGGAACATGAGTTAGTGTGCCTTGCTGTCCTGTTAAATGTGGTTACAATTGCACCCGCTGTTTGATGTATGTCCCTCCTTGCCTGTTGCATACTGCAGCTGTAGGTGACCAAGGTGGATCACCTCCTCTCTCTCATACACGAGTGCCTCGGGTTCGGAACGCTTCCCACGCACGTGAAACAATGCTGTGTGCACGCACGTGAAACAATGCTGTGTGCGGTACTAAACTCCTGTGCTACGCTCAACACACTTCGCCCTTCTTCCAATTTCTCGAAAATTCTTTCCCATGTCAAGTCATCCAATTGTTGTCTCCGGGCCATGTAGTAATGAAGAACACCACCACAGTGCATCGTAACTGCTCGCTGATTGATACACAGTGTCCTTTCTCGTTCTTTTAACTTCCTTGCAGTCCCGCCTGCCGGGCGGACAGTGTCTCCAAGCAGCCAGCAGCGCGGCGGAAGTCGTTATCAGTGCTCATTAAAAACCGGAAGTGTATTTAGATTTAAAAAATTGATAAGAGCGCAAACTCCCATAAGAATAACACAGACCGGAAGTGAATTCTTCTGCAACACGGGTTAAGTAAATATACGGCACGCTGAAAATTTCTAAGTCCGAATCAAGGTCACGCGCAGTGACAACTCACAGCGGCGCGCGTGGAGACACAAGCACAGCGACGCGTACATAATGCGAATCCCGCCCACCATCCCCGCACCTACACACAGTACACCACCCAAACAATACAAGTAATATTTAATAGAATAATTTAAGAACCTAATTTAATCACCCTGATAAGGAGACCTCACTTACCGTGAGGCCACTTCATAGGATGGCCTTCGGCTGTGTGTCTGAGCAGGACTTTGAGGTTTTTTTCTATTGAGGTTATACTCTTTTAACCTAAACATGAGGTACATGTTTACCTCTTTTAAGTCAATTTAACCCGATTTGCGACTATACTCAAGATGACCTCACTCCATGTGACGTCCAGCTTTCTGTGCACGGCTGGGAGATCTCTGGCTCCCGCCCATTCGCTCATTTACACCGAGTTGCTAATACGTTATGTTACTTTATCTACTTCGTTCTCAAGTTTTGCAGAGCAGTACAATTCTGTTTCCCGTGAAAAAACATACAAAATGGAAATCCGAAAAGTCTGGTAATTCTATGCGTAGAGGCACGTACTGTTTGTGTTGGCATAAAAAAAATATTACAGGGTGTCTACGGTAATTTTATAGTTATGGACATAGTAAAGCAGGTAAGCTGGACCAAAATAGTAAAAGTGGGAAGAATGCAAACCATGTAACGAGTAAAGTCTGTGCTGTGTTACAGGTAACAGGATATGATCAAACAATGTTTCGCCCTGAGCTCATCGAAAATTAAAAAAAAGAAAACTTTCGTGACTCAGTAAAATGTGGTAAGACCGCTACTAATCTTAACATACAAAAATGTATCGACAGAATTCGAATAGAGGTAGACGGTGTCTTTAGGAACAAATAAAAGATAGGAACCTATGCCCCGAAATGTTATCCAACGATGCTCGTCAAAGTTATTGGATAAATCGACTGCCGTTAGGTCACCTGTTCAGAAATACACCAGTTTGTACGCTATACAGCAGAGGTGACCATAACGCGACTCCTGTCTCAATCTAGGTCGGTTGTTATTTAGGAATGCTGTACAAGTGCAACCTTCCTCTAGCCTCGGTGACGCTGAAAGCCAGTTGTCAGTCAGTCACTCTCGTGGCGAGTAACGTTATTTCGTCGTGCTGTGACATTGTTTCAGTAAAACTGTGATTATTTCTGGTGTCATGAAAGTTATAATACTTCTAAGAAACGTAAATATAAAGAAGACACTTGAGTTTTTAATAATGAATGGGAAGAGGAATTTGTTTTTGTACAGAGAAACAGTAAACTAATGCTTTTTTTTGGTTAAATGTCATAGTTCAAGCTCAGTAATCTGAAACATCATAATAACACTAACCAGAGATGTCTCTTAGTTTGAACAGGAATTTGGTGTCCCAGTTACAATGAGAAGCTTTAACTACCACTGTGATTAGGATGATGAAGCATTCGATTGTGTTACTCTTAGACTTCCCAACATCGGTCTTTAAAAATTCACATAAACTTCCTCGTCAAAATGTATGAAACAATATGCAGAATCACACTACACACATTTGGTGGAAGCAGTATTTGGACAAACTTAAGAATCATATGCCTGAGCAGCAAAATCAAATGCCACTTGAATCACATTACTGAATTCAGCAACAAGTCCGGGCATATTTTTCCCAGCCGCTTGCCGGGAATATTGAAGCATAGGCTGATAGACTGGACCACACAGCTGGTTATGAATAATAGAATGTATTTTGACTATGAAAATTCTGTTTGCTAATTTAGTGCCACTTCTTCTCGAAACACTTTTTACCAGTAGTTAGGTTTAGGAATGACGATAAAATCAAACGAGGGCAATTTATCACTTCGTAATTTACACCCCAGCTGCGGTGTTTCGAAATAAACGTTGCATTAGATATTAACTGTGTTGTAACATTGACATGAGTGCACTTGTCTATACGTCGTATCGGGGGACCATTGGTTTCCAGACCTACATTTATTCGGGTTATTTGCTTATTTAACCGCCGTCTACTCGCCCCTTTCGTTTCCACCTACAACAGCCAAACACCTGTATAACTAGATGTACATAACACATTATTTGAGAATAATTTGTTTACGTTTAATGAAGAGATGAGTCCTGCACTGAATTTTAAGAGCATCTTATCAAATTAAGCATGCAAGGTTACTTAAAGAATAGCCTAGGTAGACTCAGCGCACAGACTTTTCGGAATATAAATGACACACCTGTTATGTTAGGCACTCCTTCATAACACGCCGTTAGAGTAATGGTATCTCGTTTGTTTTCCTCTATACTATTTCCAACGCATCCACCATACCTTTAATCGATTCTAACTGTACTGTCAGTGTATGTTCGTGCATGAGCGATTCGATGAGCTTTTTATCTCAGGTTTTCCTGCTGCTTGCCTGTTTTATATTATATCTGACACAGCGAAGCCAAAATACTAAATGTTTTATTCTGAAACTTTTAATAGTGGATATCGTGCAATGATCACTATGATTTTTATATGAATTCCGATTTGACAGATTTTGAGATAAGTGTTCGCGAAATAGACTAACATTTGAAGTAGTTCAATACATGAAATGAGCCTCCACTTTATGGGAGACCTTTAAAATTGTATTCAGAGCATCGAAAATATTTTTTTTTCTTTTTAGCAGTTTACTGCAGGTGGTTGGGAGTAACGCAGTTTTTAAAGCGACTGGAATAAGGAAGGGGTCATTCCCGTTGTCCAATATGGTCTTTGGACTAAAGTGACAAAATACAGGCCTATATTGCTCATGATAGCCTGATGTTAAATTATGGAACAGGTTTCATATTCAGGTTTTAATGCTTCGAAAACAGAAAAACTCGCTGTAGGCATCGAAATGGTTTCCACAAACAACGATACTATTAAACTCAGTTCTCTCAGTTCACCCAATAGGTTTTCATGATTGTATGCAGGAGTAACTAGCTTGATGTCATGCTCCTTGACTTTCGGAAGTCGTTCGAGAAAGGGTCACCCAGTGAACAGTATACGAGTTTAGTAATACTGGACCAGCTTCATGATTAGAATATGGACTCTGTAGCAGGTAGAATACAACATGCCATTCCTACTGGAAGAAATAGTCAGATTTGAAAGTAAGTGCAGGGCTACCTCAAAAGAATGTTTATGGCCGTTATTATTCATCAGCATGTAACTGATATCGTGAATAACGACTGGGGCTTCGTGAGGCTGTAAGTGGATAGTAGTGTCGTAAATAGAAACTCGCAAACCTGGAAAACTGGTACAAAATATGTAGGCAGACCTCCGGATGATGAACGATGGTGAAGAAACTTAAAAGTGACTCAAAAATTAAAGAAATGGAGCGTATGGTGCATGCATAGGTTGATGTAGTATTATTATTTGATCATGTGATAGACGATCGGTCGACGAAACCAATTAAAGCTGTTAAACATCCTTTCAGTGCGCTTTCAGTGAAAGTAACACATAAAATCCAGTTGTTGGAGAGGTAGATGGCATACTGCAATTCATTGAGAATGATCTTAAAGAAATGTTTGACCAAGTCTTTAATATTGTTTGTCAGTTCAGGATTATCATTAGATACGATGTATCAATAAGGTACACAGAATGTATCCAAAGAAAAGCGTCACGTTTTGTCACAGATTCGTTTAGGAATTGCGTGAGTATTAGAGAGACGCTCAACCCACTTCTGTAGATAAGCCAACGAAGACCAAAAGACTACGAATCGGGGAAAGATCATGTAGTCGCAAATGTTTGTACAGCTGTAGGAGGGAGCGTCATGAACAACATACTAAAAATCCTCACCAGTGGGATGTGAGCTTGTTGGTGAGGGGTGAATAACATTCACCTAGTTAGAAGACAAAACCCCACAACAGCTATGGGCAGGTGCACCCTATACTGTCAAGGAGGCAGAAAAAAAATCCCAAGGAAAAAATAACAAGAAGGCCAGATGGTTATTGGCTGAATCATTTCAGTTTGCCGAAGAACGAAGAAAGCAAAAATCAAAGGGGACAGAGCAACAATGTTTAAATTAAATGCTGAGTTTCTGAAATTAGCTAAAAGAGACAAGGATATTTTCATAAATGAACACTACAAAGAAGTTAAAGATAATAATGGAATGGTAAAGGCAGGGTATCTGTACAAGAAAGTTAGAGACTCCAAATGAAATCGTCAGGCGAAAACTGAAATGATGAAAGATAGAAATGGTAATAATCTAACAGAAGCAGAGTACATTAAGGAAAGATGGGCGGAATATCTGAAACATCTATAGAAGAAAGAATTGCATACTTGTGATGATGAAGTTAATGTGATTTTAAAACCAGAATGAGATACTTTAGAAAGTGAAGTCAAATGGGCTCCAGAAAATATTGCTAAAAACAAGACTAGTTGTCACTGACGGAACTGCAGCAGAATTCTTCAGTCATTGGAGGAAATGCGGTGAAAATGTTGCATTAAATATCTCATAAAATATGAAGAATCCAGCAGTGGCCAAAAGATTGTGGAACTTCAGTATTCATACCGACTTCAAAGAAGGGAATTTCAAAAGAAAGTTCGAATCGCCGAAAAATCGCAATTCTCTCGCATTATACAAGATTCATACTTAAAATCTTACAAAATGGACTTCGGCAGTATATACACTGAGAGCTACCTGGAAAACAAGCCGGATGTCCTAGAGGAAAAAGGAACAGGGAACAAAGATGGAGAAGGCAAGAGAATTCCAGAAAAATGTATACCTTTGCTTTAATGCTTCTGCTAAAGCCTTTAAGCGTGTCGATTACAATAAATACGGGAAGATTTCAGAAAAACATGGGAGTAGCGGGATCACTTCATTTATCTCGTAAGGAATTTTTAGTCTGACCAAGAAGTCACAATGAGATCCCATATGGAACAACTAAATGGGCCATGATTCAGAAAGGAATATGGCAAGACTGCAAGTAATCACCCTGTATCCAATCTGTATGCAGACCATATTACGAGAAATGCTGGGTTATATGAAGAAGCAGCCCGAACTAAAACATATACGTTAAATATAACAAACTTTTGATACGAAAACGATTCCACTCTGATGGCACAGAGTGAAAAAGAGTTAAAGATTCTTTTACCGAAGGTAAACGAAGAAAATGCAAAGGTTGGTCTAATGCTGAATGTTAAGGAAATGAAAATTATGGCAACTTTACCGACTACTTCATCGCGTATGAGAGGAGAAACAATGAAGATTGTTTCTGTGTTCAGTTATCCCGGCTCCCTGATTTCTGCTGATGGCAATTGCAGCCACGAAGTCAAGAAACACTTGTTATTTGGTAGAAATGCAATATCCAACCTTGACAATGTTTTAAGGAGAAGAGACATACCTTTAACTATGAAGATCCGTATACAGGGCTATGGTCTTTTCAGGTCTGACGTACGGAGGTGACAACTGGACCGTAAAAAAGGCGGAACGGCGTACAACAGACTTCATTCAACTGTGATCTCTAACACACGCTCTATGACGTAACCTCATTACAAAAATCAGACTGAACAGAATGTGATGACTTCAGTGGTGAAGAACTTGAGAATGAAATCGAAAGCTTCGGAAGTTCTATATTCCAATGTTCGCAGATGTCTGAACAAAAGTGATTTGGAGCAAAAAAATTGTTAAAATGGCTCTGAGCAATATGGGACTCAACATCTGAGGTCATCAGTCCCCTAGAACCTAGAACTACTTAAACGTAACTAACCTAAGTACACCACACACATCCATGCCCAAGGCAGGATTCGAACCTGCGACCGTAGCGAATTTGGAGCACCATCATGTTTGTAAAATAGGATCATCACTGTGTTTCAGTGATTGTGGCATAATCAACCGTGCATGCTGTCCAGGCTCACATTATTTGTTGCACCATCCAGAGGTAATTTCGTCTTGTTCAGCTTCTGCCTGATATGCGGTAATAAACCACCGCCACATTACAAATTAGTCTCATGTAGTGAGTTAAGGATACCAAAATATGCTCATGAATGCTACGTACGAGGGTTGGAACTTAAATAGTGGCAAATATTTATTCACAACCGTTACAAAAGAGTTATATGTTTGCAACTGTTACTGTCCTTCAATGTAGTCACCAGCGTTGAGTAGAACCCGTTGCCAGCGATGTGGAAGGCGTAGTATTCGGTTAGCAGAGCCTGTTTTGTTGATGGTGTGAATGGAGCGGTCTACGTCCTGTCGAATGTCTGGAACAGTTCTGAAGCGAATGTCACGAAGTGGTTCCTTCATCTTCGGAATCAAATCAAAGTCACAAGGACTTAAGTCCGGGGAGTATTGTGGATGGTACAATACTTCCCCGTCCCATGGACCTAACAGAGCAGCCACAGCTTGCGCTGTATGCGCCGGCCGCGGTGGCCGTGCGGTTCTGGCGCTGCAGTCCGGAACCGCGGGACTGCTACGGTCGCAGGTTCGAATCCTGCCTCGGGCATGGGTGTGTGTGATGTCCTTAGGTTGGTTAGGTTTAAGTAGTTCTAAGTTCTAGGGGACTTATGACCTAAGATGTTGAGTCCCATAGTGCTCAGAGCTATTTGAACCATTTTTTTTGCGCTGTATGCGCCCGCGCATTGTTGTGCCAAATGATGGGTGGCTTGCATAGAAAGTGTCGCCGCTTCTTTCGAAAAGCTGGTCGCAGGTGATGCTCCAAAAACGAACAGCAATAGTGTGCATTGACGGTCTGCCGTGGAGGAACGTAATGCGTTAGGATAACACCATCATAGTCGTACACGAGAATCACCATAACTTCAGACCGCTCCATTCGCACCATCAACAGAACAGGCTCTGCTAATGGTATACTACGCCTTCCACATCGCTGGAAACGGGTTCTACAAAACGCTGGTGACTACTCTGAATAACAGTAACAGGTGCAAACATGCAAATCTTTTGTATCAGTTGTGAATAAATAGTTGTCACTATTTAAGTTCCAACATTCGTTTACGCCATGTTAGCCATACTCCCACACTATTGCGCCTAGAGGTACAATCTGTAAGCACTCCACACCAAGAATTACGACTTCAGGTGTGGATAAATTCCCTGTCGATTGACATATTTTCTCGCTGTGTCTGTTGCATCCGTGTCATCTTATTCTGCATTCGCAGATGTAGCTACGAATATCACAAACAGAATCAACAAATGTGAAATAACCGTGACGAAGTGTCATCATCAGACTTCGGTTAAAGCATTACAGAAATATGTTCGAACACAGGCTGTCGAGTATATCATGCATTGTAACGCAGACTTGCTGTGAAGAATGAGATTAGAATAGGGGCGCTCCTGAAAATAATGTAAGAGCATAGAGGGATGCGTCCAACAGTGAATTTGTAGCACAGCCCCCTTGACAGCAAATGCAAACAAGTTCCCTCAGAGAACTTCTAATAAGTCACGAGGAAAACACTTCTTACGGGACGTTCGTAATTATCTAACCGTCTGTTCCTGTCATTCCAAAGCTTCACAATGGCACCAAAACGTGAACTATGGATAACATATATTCTACAAGTAGGAAGATAATAAAGCTTCTCTAGCAAAAAAAGTCGAAATGTGTGCAGTGTGTGCTGTTATTTTTTGCATACGACGTCATCCCCCTTATCGATAACATCATCACTCTTATCAGAAGTGTCACCATTCTCATCAGTGATGTTATGGAGCTAGCCCATCTTCCTTGTATTAAACTGAAACACCCAATCTAAATCCGAGATAGCAGAACTAGCTCAATTATGCTAGTGAGAAATTTAAAATTCTATCCGCTCTCCAGCCAGTCACAGTGTATTATTAAAATCGAACAGCGAAGCAAAATCCAAGATAGAGGAAATAGCTCAGTTGTGGCTCTGAGCACTATGGGACTTAACATCTATGGTCATCAGTCCCCTAGAACTTAGAACTACTTAAACCTAACTAACCTAAGGACAGCACACAACACCCAGCCATCACGAGGCAGAGAAAATTCCTGACCCCGCCGGGAATCGAACCCGGGAACCCGGGCGTTAGCTCAGTTGTGCCTTATACCCCAACACCATATCCCTGTCCAACCAATAACAGCGAAGTATTAATATATGATGTTAAATGGTGCCAAGTTCAAAGATAACCACTAAAAAAATATGTAACTTTTATGTACTAAGGTCAAAGATAGGTATTATTCCCATGATATATACATGCACATACATACATTTGCATTTAATCAGTATAATATTAAAATTATGCATGAAAATGATGCCAAATTGCCTTATTTCCTTGAAACTTAGAGAATGAGCTGGTTAATTTAATAGCGTGTACGAGGGCCTCCCGTCGGGTAGACCGATCGCCCGGTGCAAGTCTTTCGATTTGACGCCACTTCGAAGACTTGCGCATCGATGGGGATGAAATGATGAAGATTAGGACAACGCAACACCCAGTCCCTCAGCGAAGAAAATCTCCGACCCAGCCGGGAATCGAACCCGGGCCCTTAGGATTGACAGCCTGTCGCACTGACCACTTTTTTTATTTAGACGCTACCCCCTTTTTTTACGTGGGTTACAGGTGTTACATTCTTTTTATTTCTTTATTTGGATACAAAATTAGGCAGTTCACAAACACTAAATGAAATGCATCCTCCGGAAAAAAAAGAAAAAAAATCATTGTAAAACAAATCACAAATGTAAAGGAACAGTGATACAGGGATGTTGTTTTTATTTATTTATTTTCCATAAGGACCACTCTGTTAAAAGGAACATGTAGATCATTTCATGGTATAGTATGTGCATTACATATGGAGCGGTGAGAGAAGCGTGAGGTTCATTATCAGCTGTCAAATGTGCACACCGACTGCACCCGGCACATCCCAACTACCTGGGGGGTCGAGGAAGACTGCCTGAAGATAGTTGGCAAAGGTTTTCCGATAGTGTGACCATCTATGAACCTCATTGTGGGCTTGCAGAAAGAAATACCAAAAGTCGAGTCGCGACCTGGCAGCATCCCCATAGAGGTACGCGATCGTCCAACCTTTGACCCAGATGATCGACTGTGATTTAGTCGCCGGAAAGTAGTCACTCTCCGGATGTAAGAAGGAAGCAGGTGTAATATGTTGCGGGGTCACACGGAGGTAGTAAGCCACTATCTGCCTTCCTAGGAGCCATACGTCCTCCACCGCGATACAAGTTAAGCGGTGATGGACGTCATCCACTTGGCGACATTTCGGGCATAGTGGAGTGTCCTCTAGTCCAATTGCATGGAGTCGTTGGTTGGTGTTGAACTTGCCACACGTGACAGAGAACCACAGTGCCCGAACGAAGTTAGGAAGGAATTTTTGGTGCACATGTCTCCAAATCTTCGGCCAATGCAACTTGGGGAGTTTGAGTTCAATAACATTACGACTTACCCGTCGTAGCAGCCAAACATAAAAATTCCTCGCGCATGGCGGTCTCGTGCGCGGAAGCTCGTCCTTGATATAACTTAAGTTCCACGATAAACGTTGATACATGCGCAAAATGTGGCGTAATGTTGCCCACCGCCACCGGAGTCCCCCCTTGTCCGTAGGGGGCGTGAGCGTTGCGTATCGCACCTTGAGGGGCGACCCAATCATCACAAAATAGCCTAGTGCTGATTGAAGTCGACGTCCGAGCGTGAGTGGTAGGGGCAGGATTTTCGAAATATGCACCATTCGAGAAACCACATAAGTGTTCAGATATTCGACTCGCTGCAAAGGATCAAGGCGCCGTAGGAGATGTTGTCGGACCATGGTACGTGTTTTCTGTAAAATACGTCGGTAGTTAACTGCCGCAGTATGTTTTACAGATGAGGTAAAGTCTATGCCGAGATAGCGGAATCGTTGCACATAAGGAAACGGACTGATTTCTTCCGACGTAAGGCCCCTTCCAACAGGCATTGCTGCCGATCTTTTCATGTTCACTGCACTACCCGCCGTGGCACTGTGGTCCAACACCAGTTCAAGGACCGTCTTCACCTCTTCCTCAGCCGGCCGGAGTGGCCGAGCGGTTAAAGGCGCTACAGTCTGGAACCGCACGACCGCTACGGTCGCAGGTTCGAATCCTGCCTCGGGCATGGATGTGTGTGATGTCCTTAGGTTAGTTAGGTTTAAGTAGTTCTAAGTTCTAGGGGACTTATGACCACAGCAGTTGAGTCCCATAGTGCTCAGAGCCCTCCCTTTGAACCCTCTTCCTCAGAACGAACGAGCACCAGGAGGTCGTCCGCATATGCACGACATTTGAAGATGTAGTCCCGCAGTTCCATCCCAGGAAGAGAATTTGTTAGCCTCCCAATCAATGGTTCCAACGCTATCACGAACAGCAGCATCGAAAGAGGGCAGCCCTGGCGAATGGATCGTCGAATTTGAATGGGCCCTGCTATACGCCCATTAACCTGTACCAAGGATTGTGCGCCCCCATAAATCCTTCTAATGAGACCAGTAAAACGGTCTGGAAATCCAATTTGTTCCAGTACAGCGTACAGATCATTGCGGCGCACCTTATCAAAAGCACTGTCAAAATCGACCGCCACCATCGCCGCTTTAAGCCGGCACTCCTCCGCCAGCGCTATCACATCACGGCACTCGCCAGTAGCTGTTTGCACATTCACCGATCCACCCGGTGTCGTCTGTTCTGGAGGGAGAACTCTACGAATTAACATACGACATCGGGACGCTAGCAACCGTGCAAAGATATTATAGTCGGCATTAAGCAGGGTGATGGGGCGATAATGTGTGACCGTAATTCCTGGCTTCGGTTTATGTACTGGCACTAAGAGGCCTTCCATAAAAGCCGGTGGAATAGGCGCATCGGAATTTAACATCTCGTTGTACATTTCCGTCCATCGCGGTGCCATTTCGTTGCGAAATTCTCAATAAATTTCGGCAGGAAGTCCATCAATGCCTGGGGACCTATTCAACGCACCCTTTGCGATCGCATCATGTACTTCCTCACAGCTAATGGCTTCCAGTAAGGTTCCCGCGGCTTCCACCGGCAGTGTACGGGAGACGTACGTGGCTATACGTTCGAGGTCATCGACAGGGGCTGCTTCTTCCCGATATATGTGTTGGTAATGGTCGATGAATGCAGAGACAATGTCCGCTTGACGCGTCACTCTTCGGTCTTCGTGGGTAATTAATTCCCGTACCAAAACGCGTCGTCGGTGCTTTCGTTCATGCACGACGTGCTGCATGGAAGGAATCTCGTGCATTATCGTATCGTGACATCTGGCGGGCACCATGGTTCCCTGAAGATGTTTCCGAGCTAAAGCCACTAGTTTAGCTTTTATCCTTTTGCGTTCGATCCAAACGTCCTGTCCCGGCGGACCATCGTCCAGGTCGCGCAGCGCTGCAAAATAAAAGTCGGTCGTACGGCGGCGCCATTCTGCCATCTCCCTGCTATATGAAATCAACGTACGGCGAAGCGCCGGTTTAGTACAAGTCAGCCACCAATCAAGCTTCGTCGTATACCTTCCAACCCTTCGCTCGCACATCGTCCATGTCTCAAGATCCGTTGACGGCATCCAGTATCATGTAGATGTTGAATGTTTAATTTCCACGGGGCCTTACTGTTCCACACCTCTCTACGGGGAAGAAGCACCGTACAGATGTAAGCGCTGTGATCGGAAAATGCCAATGGCCAGCGTTCCGCGTCCTGGACATCATTTGCATGAGCCCGTGAGATATAAATGCGATCTAACCTGCTCGCCGAATGACTTGTCACATAGGTGTATCCCGGTGCATCTCCATGTCGTAATTCCCACGTGTCACTAAGTACAAGGTCGTTGACAACGATTCGCAACTCTTGGCTGATGTTTGCTTGCGACCATTGGTCTTTCTGGCTGAGAACACAGTTGAAATCTCCACCAATTATTACACATTCATAACGTCCATGGAAAAGTGGGGCAATGTCTTCCGCATGAAATCGCGCCGTTTCCCGCCGCCGATTGTTTCCCGACGGTGCATAAAGATTGATGATGCGTGTCCCAAACGTCGTGAAAGCCATTCCCCTAGCCGACGGAAGGTAACACACGTTTTCCACTGGGAAGCCATCTCGCACGTAAACTGCTACCCCACTCCCATTGTGATCTCCATGTGACGAATAGGATTGGTAGCCTGCGATGTATGGGAGTGCAGCTATGTGGACTTCCTGCAGCAAAGCAATATCCACATCAGATGCCCAAATCGTTTCCTTCAGTAGGTGTATTTTGGCCGGTGAACGCACGTCATTTATATTTAATGTCGCAATACGCTTCGCATGGCGTTGAATCCCACTCTGTTGAGGCGCAACAACATCTCCCTGCATCGGCGCTGGGGGCTGAGTTAGAAGACGTTCTCTAGCCCCTCTCCCTTCACCTTCAGCAATTATTAGGCCGTCTTCGTGAGTGCCGGCTGCCTCTGTATGACGTCCGGCGCCTCCTCAATATCTTCATACCACATCTTTGCAGGCAGTGATATTTTCGTGTCCATAGCCACAGCATCTGCGTCTGGAGAGCCAACTGGTTGTGATTCCTCTTCAGCATCACCACGTCCCGGTACCGTCAATGTGACAGACCGCTGCGGGTCTGATCGAACAGTTTCCATTGCCTCATCCGGTTTCGTAGAGGCTGTTGTGTCGTCTTGGTCCACAGGCACATCGTCGTCGGGGCAAGGGGAGTCATCCCTAGGAGATGTCGTGCGACGACGCCGTTTCCTCCTTTTCGGGGAACGTTGTTTGCGTGATCTTCCTTCCGTGTCCTCAGATTGTAGGGAATCACGGCTGCCCGACAGAAAAGCATCCGTAGGAACTGGAAGTGTTTCGAGTCCCATTGTTGTACTTCTCGGGAGTTCGGTCGAAACTGATGTTGTCGTCACAGAGTGCGTTCCAGACGGCACAGCATCCGTAGTGGCTGGAACTGCTTCGTGTACTATCGGTGTGCTTGGTGGGAGTTCGGTCTCATCTGATGTTGTCGCCGTAGGTTGTATGCTCGATGGAGCAGCATCCTCTGTCATCCCGACGTCTGCTACAAGGTTTCGGAGAGTGCCATCTTGATCTTCCACCGGGGCTGTGTCCTTTCGGTCATCAGTGGACGCAGTGAGGGCTTTGGCATAGGTGATCGGTAGTACTGTCATCGCCGGCGACGGCTCCCGGACATCTGAAGACAGTTGCGTAATCCGCCGTTGCATAAAGTTCGACCTGAGGTGTCCCTCCTGCCCACAGCCAGAACATGTTCGTGGTTGACCATCGTAAATCACCACCGCCCGACAACCATCAATTGTCAGATAGGACGGTACATGCTTCTGAAGATCAACAGTGATCTGTCGCACTCCGTTAAGAACGTGGTACGTGGCGAATTGTGTCCAGCGTTCTGCTGTGTGACCATGTACTGTGCCGTATGGCTTAAAAGCCTCGATAACTTCGTCAGCCGGGAGCTCAAATGGCAGCTCAAAAACACGTATTGTCCGTACACCCAGACCAGCATGTTCTACAGTTACCGTGCCGACATTCCCGTCACTATGGCAAAATCGGAGACCAGCTTTTGTCGCCTGTAGAATTCTCTCACACGCCGCGTCATTTACCATCTTAACATACACCGTGGGACTAACGATGGACAGGTGAATTCCGACAATATCGTTTGGCGATATCTTGACGTCCTCTCGAATGAATCGTTCCACTGTTAAAGCCTTTGGTCGTTCGTAGTCTTTGCAGAAATTGAATCGTAATGTAGTTTCCCTGTACTTGTTCGCCATGATCGTTGTTACTAGCCCGCGCGCAGACTAAGTCCACAAGTAAACAAACACTCGCACACGCCGCACAGGCGGAAGTATCCGGACCTCCGCTTCGCACGGCCGCTAGCGCCGAACTTTCCACTCAGCTACCGGGGGCGCACAATAAGTTGGTGAATGGCATGCTGAGCCGTAATCTTCACCGAAGCACATTCTACGTACATGCAAGTGTTGGTAACGTGCGCGTACGTCGTAGATCTAGTGAGAGCTGTGTCGAATAGTGCATTCGTCTGAGACACACTGGTTTCACCTCAGGCCTTTTGCTCTGGGTCTTGTCCCCTTTTGGTCTTTATGATGGGAACGTTGGCCAGGTCTCGTTACGTTAAGAATGTTGTTCGACAAGTTCTTCTGTCGATCTTGCAAACAAGAAGAGGATTCGCTGTTTTAATAGGATACCGACTGACCACATCTGCCCGCGAAACTCAACGTGCTGTTCTAGATGCAGAGGAGCTTCCCTGGACAGCTGAACTTGTCTCCAATTGAGTACTTTGGGACATGATACGACGACAATTGATTTTTGCGTCTCGTCCATCCACAACTCTTACAGCGTTACGGAAACGGGTCGAATGGATGTGGAATAAAGTAAACCAAGGCAGTATTCGTCAGTTTTATGATCGATTGCATACCAAAATCAGTGCCTGCATTGCAACCTGTGGAGGGTTCATTGACTGCTAATATAGGTGTTCCAGCATCGTACCATAATTCAAATGGTTCAAATGGCTCTGAGCACTATGGGACTTAACATCTATGGTCATCAGTCCCCTAGAACTTAGAACTACTTAAACCTAACTAACCTAAGGACATCACACAACACCCAATCATCACGAGGCAGAGAAAATCCCTGACCCCGCCGGGAATCGAACCCGGGAACCCGGGCGCGGTAAGCTAGAACGCTACCACACGACCACGAGCTGCGGACTCGTACCATAACTGGGTCCCCAGAGTCACTTCAGCTATTGATCTGTACATGTAATCATTTCATGTATTCCATATGTACTTTTTTTACAATAAACTCTAAATGAAGTTGAAAATTCTCAATAAGTGCTCTTATTTTTTTTCCCAGGCAGTGTATGTCGCTGGAGCGACAGCACTGTATTCCCTGTGGCGCACTTGGTTTCAGAACTAGTGTGATACTTTAACTAATGGATACATGATGTTGATCCGTTAATTGACGTGAAGATAAAATCGTTTCAGGATTTTTTTACATTATTACAAGAAAATTTAACTTAGGATTTCATTTAGTGCTTCTTGCTGAGTCGTTCTTGCATCTTGTTAATACACTGACACGGATTTCTCTCTCTCTCTCCCTCGATATGTGTATAGGTATAGGCATGCATATTCAAATACAAAGATATGTAAACTGGCAGAATACGGCGCTGCGGTCGACAATGCACATAAAAGACAACAAGTGTTTGGCGTAGTTGTTAGATCGGTTATTGCTGCTACAATGGGAGATTATCAAGATTTAGGTGAGCTTGAACTTGGTGTTATAATCGGTGGAGAGCGATGGGACACAGCATCTCCGAGGTACCGATGAAGTGGGGATTTTCCCGTACGACAATTTCACGAGTGCACCGTAAGTATGAGGAGTCCACTGTACAAGCTGGTGAAGACACCCTCATGAATCCATGGATCCTGCATGCGAGCAGCTGACAGTTCAAGCTGGTGGAGGTTCTGTAACGATGTGAGGCATTTGCAGTCGTAGTGATATGGGACCCCTGATACGTCTAGATACGACTTTGACAGGTGACACGTACGTAAGCATCCCGTCTGATCACCTGCATTCATTCATGTCCATCTGCATTCCGACGGACTTTGGCAATTCCGGTAGGACAGTGCGTTACCCTGTACATCCCGAATTGCTACAGAGTGGCTCCAGGAATACTTTCATGAGTTTAAACACTTCCGCTGGCAACCAAACTCCCCAGATAGGACCGTTATTGAGCATATCTGGAATGCGTTGCATCGTCCTGTTCAGAAGAGATCTCCACCACTTGTGCTCTTACGGATGTATGGACAGCCCTTCAGGATTCATGGTGTCAATTTCGTCCAGCACTAATTCAGACATTGCATTGTATTGTATGTTAGCCGGGGGCCTAGAAACGACGGAGAGGCTCCGTCCCCGCCGCAGCCGCAGTGGTCCACAAGCCCACGACGACTACCGCAGTCCACTTCACCCCTCCACCGTCCCACACCGAACCACTCTTTCAGGGTTATTGTGCTGTTCGGTCCTCAGCGAGTGGACCCCCCCCCCCGCAGGGAACATCACACACCAGACGAGTGTAACCCCAATGTTTGCGCGGTAGAATAATGGTGGTGTACGCGTACGTGGAGAACTTGCTTGCACAGCAATCTCCGACAAAGTGCAGCTGAGGCGGAATAAGGGGAACCAGTCCCCATTCGTCGAGGGAGATGGAAAATCGCCTAAAAACTATCCACAGACTGGCCGGCTCACCGGACCTCCACACAATTCCGCCGGGCGGATTCGTGCCGGGGACCAGGCGCTCCTTCCCAAGGGGGGGAGGGGGGGGGGCACACCATGTTAGGCGGGTGTTCCAATTTCTTAGAATCTTCAGTATATACAGGGTATTACAAAAAGGTACGGCCAAACTTTCAGGAAACATTTCTAACACACAAATAAAGAAAAGATGTTATGTGGACATGTGTACGGAAACGCTTAATTTCCATGTTAGAGCTCATTTTAGTTTCGTCAGTATGTACTGTACTTCCTCGATTCACCGCCAGTTGGCCCAATTGAAGGAAGGTAATGTTGACTTCGGTGCATGTGTTGACATGCGACTCATTGCTCTACAGTACTAGCATCAAGCACATCAGTACGTAGCACCAACAGGTTAGTGTTCATCACGAACGTGGTTTTGCAGTCAGTGCAATGTTTACAAATGCGGATTTGGCAGATGCCCATTTGATGTATGGATTAGCACGGGGCAATAGCCGTGGCGCGGTACGGATTTCCAGAACGAAGGTGTCCCGACAGGAAGACGTTCGAAGCAATTGATCGGTGTCTTAGGGAGCAAGGAACATTCCAGCCTATGACTCGCGACTGGGGAAGACCTAGAACGACGAGGAAACCTGCAATGGACGAGGCAATTCTTCGTGCAGTTGACGATAACCCTAATGTCAGCGTGAGAGAAGTTGCTGCTGTGCAAGGTAACGTTGACCACGTCACTGTATGGAGAGTGCTGCGGGAGAACCAGTAGTTTCCGTACCATGTACAGCGTGTGCAGGCACTGTCAGCAGCTGATTGGCCTCTACGGGTACACTTCTGCGAATGGTTCATCCAACAATGTGTCAATCCTCATATAAGTGCAAATGTTCTCTTTACGGATGAGGCTTCATTTCAACGTGATCAAATTGTAAATTTTCACAATCAACATGTGTGGGCTGACGAGAATCCGCACGCAATTGTGCAATCACGTCATCAACACAGATTTTCTGTGAACGTTGGGGCAGGCATTGTTGGTGATGTCTCGATTGGGCCCCATGTTCTTCCACCTACACTCAATGGAGCACGTTATCATGATTTCATACGGGATACTCTACCTGTGGTGCTACAACAGGTGCCTTTACAAGTACGACACAACATGTGGTTCATGCACGATGGAGCTCCTGCACATTTCAGTCGAAGTGTTCGTACGCTACTCAACAACAGATTTGGTGACCGATGGATTGGTAGAGGCGGACCAATTCCATGGCCTCCACGCTCTCCTGACCTCAACCCTCTTGACTTTCATTTATGGGAGCATTTGAAAGCTCTTGTCTACGAAACCCCAGTACCAAATGTAGAGACTCTTCGTGCTCGTATTGTGGACGGCTGTGAAACAATACGCCATTCTCCAGGGCTGCATCAGCGCTTCAGGGATTCCATGCGACGGAGGGTGGATGCATGTATCCTCGCTATCGGAGGACATTTTGAACATTTCCTGTAACAAAGTGTTGGAAGTCACGCCGGTACGTTCTGTTGCTGTGTGTTTCCATTCCATGATTCATGTGATTTGAAGAGAAGTAATAAAATGAGCTCTAACATGGAAAGTAAGCGTTTCCGGACACATGTCCACATAACATATTTTCTCTCTTTGTGTGTGAGGAATGTTTCCTGAAAGTTTGTCCGTACCTTTTTGTAACAGGTTGAAAAGAGAACTGTTTGAATGTGTTAACAAGATATATACTATATACTTGTCACGGTTCGCGCGGCTCCCCCCGTCGGAGGTTCGAGTCCTCCGTCGGGCATGGATGTGTGTGTTGTCCTTAGCGTAACTTAGCTTAAGTTAGGTTAAGTAGTGTGTAAGCTTAGGGATCGATGACCGCAGCAGTTTGGTTCCATAAGATCTTACCACAATTTTCCTTATACTATATACTGCTTATAAAAAACTACATACTCTTGGATTTCTGCACAGGGTAATATGAGAGCTGTCCCAAACTCTGGTTCTGTGTGGGCAATCTGCTGGGTAACAGTTGTCTGAAAATCTAGAATTACTATACTCACCTAGATTTCAAAATTATTGTTGTGTGCGAGTGCATAAGATGTTAGGGTATTATTATTTAGAGCTGTCGCTCCATTACAGCAGTCAAGGTACAAACATCGAAAGCGAGATTATGTTATCAAGCAAATACGGGTACATTGATGTGATTGCAATTTTTTGTAGTTCGGGCTTATTTCCTGCTGGCAGCATATGTGAAGATATAGAGATCAAAGAAAAGTATTTACGTTGAACTTCTGCCTATAGTAGATTGATAAAATATACTCACGTTCCACGAGCAGCGGAATAGAGTTTCGCCACCATATTCGCACTGGACTGCGTTAACTGAAAAACTGATTTCAGTTCTATTCCTCGTGTTATACCCGATACTTATTCTGGAATCTTGCGAATAAGTTGCGTTTATGTTCTTGAAGTACGAGTGTTCGTTTATCAGTCCTTCCACTGGAAAGCACAATTTTTTTCTCGCGTGTGAACCCAGAGGACCGAGCAAAAAATACATTTAATTAAATGAAATGTGTCGTTGTTGGTTTTGGATGAAGTATTTCTTTATCACCATCTTAACTAACAATGTTAACGCTACGTCTACATCCACATACAAACTCCGAAAGCCACGGTACACTGCGTGGCGGAGGGTATTCTGTACTACTACAAGTAGAGCGAAGGAAAAACGACCATCTATATGCCTCCGTACGAAATCTAATTTCTCGAATCTTATCTTGGTGATTCTTACGTGAAATGTTCGTTGGCCGCAGTAGAATAGTTCTGCCGTCAGCTTCAGATGCCGTTTTTCTAAATTTTCTGAATAGTGCCTCGGAAAGAACGTAGGCTTCCCTCATCGGAACCCATTTGAGTTTCCGAAGCATCTCCGTAACATTTGCGTGTTGTTCGAACTTAGCAGCCCGCCTCTGAACTGCTTTGATGTCTGCCTTCATCCGACCTGGTGCGGAACCCAGACACTCGAGCACTACTCAAGAATAAGTCGCACCAGGTTCCTATATGCGGTCCCCTTGACCCATGAACCATAATGTCCCAAAATTCTCCCGATAAACCGAAGTCGAACGTTCACCTACCTTACCACAGTCCTGACTTGCTCGTTCCATTTCAAATCACTTTGCAACGGTACGCCCAGATGTTTAAACGACGTTACTGTGTCAAGCAGGGCACTATGAATGCTGCATCTAAACATTACGGGTTTGTTTTTCCTACCAATCAGCACGAATTTATATTTTTCTACGATAGGAGCTAGAGACCATTCATCACCCCAACTAGAAATTTTGTTTAATTCATCTTGTATCCTTCTACAGTCACTCAACTTCGACAACTTCCCGCACACCACAACATTATCAGCAAACAACCGCAGATTGCCGCCGATCCTGTCCGCCAGATCACTTATGCATATAGAAAATGAGAGCAGTCCTATCACATTTCCCTGGGGGCTCATGAGGATACACGTGTCTCTGATGAACAGTCGTCACCAAGGACAACATATTTGGTTTTGTTACCTAACAAGTCCTCGAGCCACTCACATTTATGACAACCTATTCCATATGCTCGTACCTTCATTAACAGTCTGCAGTGGGGCACCGTGTTAAATTGTTTTTGGAAATCTAGAAATATGGAATCCGCCTGTTGCCCTTTTTCCATAATTAGCAGGAAACCTGTGAGAAAAGGACAAGCTGAGTTTCGCACGAGCGATGCTTACTAAAACCGTGCGCTAATGAAGGCATCGGCTGACGGTGAACAAAATTATACTGCCACTTTTTGTGATAATATTCCATACAGAAAATAACGTATTGACGCCGCGTAAATGCTACACCCACAACTAATTTTGACAGATAGAAGAAAATATACCACCTTTTCAGTTATTTAACACTAAATAGAAAGAAACAACATAACAGAAAGATATCTGACAGGCAAAGCAGTAATTCATAAACATAACCCATTTCACTACGTTATATATTACATAAATGCGTAACAGTAGCCGGCCGCTGTGGCCGTGCGGTTCTGGCGCTGCAGTCCGGAACCGCGAGGCTGCTACGGTCGCAGGTTCGAATCCTGCCTCGGGCATGGGTGTGTGTGATGTCCTTAGGTTAGTTAGGTTTAAGTAGTTCTAAGTTCTAGGGGACTTATGACCTAAGATGTTGAGTCCCATAGTGCTCAGAGCCATTTGAACAATTTTTTTGGGTAACAGTATCAAGAAGTTATTTGCTAACATTCAGGAACATAGACTTCTAATTGCGAAATTTTGCATCTACTTACAGCTATACTAATAATCACGTTACGTGTTATCAAATACGTACTCTAAAGTAGTATTTTTGTCCTTTTTTTACATAGAACAGCTTCCTCACTAAACGTATGAGGTAATGAACACTCGAGCCTCATGCAGATATGGCAAGGGTTCAATTTGGCTTGATTCCCGCTGAGCGTCGCGTTATCGCAATGCCAGAGTCGTGACTTGGCAGGCTGAAGGAAGGGAGGAAGATTAGAGTTTAACGTCCAGTCGACGGCGCCGTCATTAGAGACGGAGCACAAGCGCGAATTACAAAAGAATGGATAAATAAACCAACACGCCGTTTTCGTGCGAAACATCCCGGCATTTTCCTGGGGCGATTTAGGGACAGTCACGGAAAACCTGTATACTGATGGCCAGACCGGTATTAGATCTACCGTGTTCCTGAACTCGAGTCCAGTGTGCCAACCACTGCGCCACCTCCTTCGGTTAGGCAGACTGAGGGGACTAAATGCTGAATGTGGAGACCGCAGAATACGACGATCGCAATGTACAGTCACATTAATGTGACCACCTGTCAGAAGCATGAATAACCAACCACCTTTCGTAGCGCTGGCCGCTGTGAGACGTTCAGGAAAGGAGTTCTGAAAGGAAACAACAGGAATGGGGGTTTAAATCCGGAGGGTTGTAGCCAGTGGAGAACGGTAAGCTCATCCTGGTGTTATTCGAACGACGCTCGTACACTGCGAGCTGTGCGACACGTTGCATTATCCTGCTGGTAGATGCCATCATGCCGAGGAACTGCATGCAGGGCTGGACAATGTCCCCAGTGGTAGATGCATACCTTTGTTGATTCATTGTACCTTTCAGTATGACGAGATTGCCCAGGAAATGCCCTCCGGAAGAACATACACACCGCATTCATATAATTGATTCGCCTGTATGGGCAATGAATCTACCACTTTCAGTGCGGATGCACAATTACGTTCAGTCTTATGCGGGAATCTCAAAGTAGCGAGCAGTGCCCGGGTGGCGCACTGGTTAACGCAGCTGGCTTTTGATGAGGAGATTCCAGGTTCCAGTACCGGTTCGGGACACATTTTTCTCCCGTCGTCGCTTATTCCGCTCAAAGTCCCAGTGCAGTTGACATCAACAGTTCCTTCCCTTTGCTTTCACCCCCCTCACCCTCCACCTACAATTTACGTAATATGTATCGCATCTACGGATTCCGCTCCTTGTCTCTTCTTTCAGATATGTCTGAAAGAACAGACACCACGCACGCAGTCAGTTGCGAATCCTAACAGAAAGAAGTTTCTGCTGCTAGGTAGTTCGCATGACAGAGGTATGGGCCAACAGTTACAGAAAGTGTTTGGGAGTGAGTACCAGGTAACTAGCATTGTGAAGCCCAGAGAAGGGTTGGCTCAGGTTACTGGTAACATTGGAGAGTTATGTAAGAAGTTTACAAAAGAGGATCATGGAGCAGGGAATAGTCTCGATAGGAACGGGGAGTATGATGTAGGTGGTGACCTGGTAAAGATAGCTATTCAAGCTGGTGACACCAATGTGCATTTCGTGCAATTGTTTCAGCGTCATGATCGGCATCATCTTAAGGCTTCTATTAGGCGTATTAACATGGGGTTGAAGAAGGCACTGATGGCGGAGGGCATGGCTCACATTGCAGTGGTGCCAGTTTATCAGTAGATCGGGTTTCACTAGGCATGGCCTACACCTCAGTAGGTACGGGAAGAGGAGGCTGGCAAAGCTTATAGGTGACAGTGTAGTGGGCGGTGGAAGAATCACTCGTGGAAAAACTCGTGTAGTAGCTGGTGTTGGAGCTGCCTCTTTTTTAGACTGAAGTCAGCTGATAGGTATTCCTGCTTAAAGGAAGCCCCTCTAGCAAAGGAATCACCGCCAGAGGAGGTCAAGTACCCAAGTAGAGAAGGGATAAGAATATTTCATCAAAATATAAGAGGTATTAGAGATAAAGTTAGTGAACTGTTTATAGATGTTGACTCTGGCATTTAGTTAAAAACCTCCCACCCTTGGCGATCACACACCTCGTGAACGTCTTCAACGAGATTACTCGTTCCCGCGAGCTCCCAGCTTGCTGGAAACAGGCGGTAGTGGTCGCGATACACAAACCAGGGAAGGACCCTCTATTCCCGCAGCACTACAGGCCGATTAGCCTCTTGCCAATTCTCAGCAAGATCTACGAGCGCCTCCTGCTAATACTCGTACAGGAACATATTACCAGAGAACAACTTCTGACGGATTTCCAATTCGGATTCTGGCAGAACCACTCTGCCACACAACAGATCATGAGAGTGGTTGAAGCAGCCACAGAGGGCTTCAACCACAGAGGCTACTGCGGGATAGTGCTACTAGACGTAGCCAAAGCCTTCGACTCAGTATGGCGTAGAGGGCCACTCTACAAGTTGTACACACAAGGGCTCCCCGGGAGCATAGTTAAGCAGGTCAAAATCTATCTCACGGACAGAACTTTCTCTGTCAAAGTAGAAACTCTACCTCCACCAAAAGGCGTAATCGTGCTGGGGTGCCACAGGGATCGGTCCTGGAGCCGGTATTGTATAGTCTGTACACTGCAGACACACCAACGGTCCCCCTGGTACACACTGCACAGTAAGCAGACGACACAGCCTTCTACACTCGAAATGCGAACAAGGACCTGATCACCCGTAGGCTACAAAGGGTTTTAGCTGACATAGAAACTTGGGCCCGACGCAGGCTATGCTGATCACACGGAGTTTCTGAAGGCGCCGACCTCCTCCTTCCACCTTCACCTAAACGGAACCTAACGTCCCTGGCGGAGAACCGCCAAGTACCTTGGACTGTCGTCTTACGTGGAAGCCCCACATTGACGAGGTCCAAGGCCCCCCCCCCCCTGCTCTGTAGGAGTGAATGTTTATCAGACCCTGATACGGCCAGCAACGGAATGTGAGTGCCCTGTCTGGGGATATGCGGCGAAGCAGTACCTGGAGAAACTCCAGAACCGCGCCCTCAGGAGGGCATTGCATCTACACTTCGGATTTCCTACCGATGATCTGCACGCCGCAGCTGAAATCCCGCTCCTGAAAGGGCGTTTCCAAGATCTGGCACGGGCCTTCTAAGAAAGCTTTTCCAGATTAGGAAACGTCCTCATCCACTCCGTAGGTCAGTATGACATGTTTCGCGACAAGCACAAACGCCCAATGACGATCTTCGACGACTAAGTCGAAGAGAAAATCCCTATATCCGATTCCTAATTTTCCTCCCTCCCCCATAATATCAGTGATCTCGCCAACCTCAGGCAAGTACCAGACACACACAGAACAATCATCACATCACGTAGACACCCCAAAATTACAGAAATAACCACACACAAAAGTACACAGTGGCGTAAAAGCCGTAATGCTACAAACTCCCCCACCTCTTCCCCAAAGAGGGGAGCGTATTAGATGAGAGTTAGTGACAGCATCCCGAAACTTCGTCAGAAGATGATGGGTACGAAACTCATCGAAACGTTGTGACAAGACGACGCCGCCACTAGGCTTATAACCCGAGAAGAATTCATTATTGGGATACGTCGAAAAAGACTGCATCGCATATAGTAGCTAGGTAGTAGAGGATGTTGTGTGCAACGTTGGCTCTGTTTCAAATAGTGCAGTTCATGACACAAGTTCATGGCTTGTAGAAAATAAACTAATGCTAAATCACAGTAAGACAAGATTTTACAGATTGTAACATACAATTCAACAAAACCCAACTTTTTAATTTCACAGAATGGGCCTATGAATAGTGAAAGTGAACAGTTCAGACTTTTAGTTCTTCAGACAGTAAACTGTTGTGGAAAGCCCATGTTCAAGATCTTGTCCAAAGACTTAATGCTGCCATTTTTACTATTCGAACGGTATCAGAAGTAAGTGAAAGTCCGACACTGAAATTATTCTACTTTGCTTATCTTCATTCGCTTATGGCGTATGGAATTATATTTTGGGGTAGCTCTTCCCATTCTCAAAGGTTATTTTTGGCTCAGAAACGGGCGGTTCGGGCAATAAGTGGCGTAAGTTCGCGAACCTCTTGTCAACCCCTGTTCATTAGTCTGGGTATTCTGACATTGGCCTCTCAATATATTTATACTTTACTGTCGTTTCTGGTTAACAATATCAGCTTATTACCAAGAATTAGCAGCTTTCACTCAGTTAATACTAGGCAGATATCCAATCTGTACTTGTATTGCACTTTCTTGACTGTTATGTAGAAAGTCGTGCAATATACTGCTGCATCCATTTTCAATAACCTACCACAAGAATTCAAAAATCTTAGCAGTGATCCACGCGCTTTCAAATCGAAACTGAAAATTTTCCTCATGGGTCACTCCTTCTATTCTGTCGAGGAGTTCCTTGAAAAGTTAAGCTGATTGCTGTGTTATGTTGTTGGCTGCACTTACATAAATTTATGGCTTCTCTATTTTTGGGCTCATAAACATTTCACTTTATCTGTTATTACTTTTATGTTGCAGTCGCATGTACTGACACGTTCCATGACCTCAAAGATTAGCTCCTCAATTTGGTCCTACGGAACTAGACGTCTAAAATAAAAATAAACTAAAAATATACTATAACTTCAACGAGATATTACTTTATTAGCATCTCTGTGTTTGAAATTTGTCATTTTGCGCTGAAGAAACTCTCAAGTGGTACGAAAAACTGTTTAATTGTTAAATCTCTGATGATAATTTTTAAGCTGCTGATAAAAGATTTAGGTTTACAGGTGATACGAAACGGTTTATTAGTGTAAGAATTGTTGAAGTCAAGTCAAAAATTCATATTTCTGCAGAGACTTCTGAGGGCTTTAAGACATTTGTGTGGATGAACATCCTAATTCTTGAAGGAAGAATCAGCACACGATTGCCTATCACAACTTTGTGAACTAAACTTTTACACGTATACAGGGTGGTCGATTGATAGTGACCGGGCCAAATATCTCACGAAATAAGCATCAAACGAAAAAACTGCAAAGAACGAAACTCGTCTAGTTTGAAGGGGGAAACCAGATGGCGCTATGGTTGGCCCGCTAGATGGCGCTGCCACAGGTCAAACGGGTATCAACTGCGTTTTTTAAAAATAGGAACCCTCATTTTTTATTACACATTCGTCCAGTACGTAAAGAAATATGAATGTTTAAGTTGGACCTCTTTTTTTGCTTTGTGAAAGATGGCGCTGTAGTAGTCACAAACGTATAAGTACGTGGTATCACGTAACATTCCGCCAGTGCGAACGGTATTTGCTTCGTGATACATTACTCGTGTTAAAATGGACCGTTTACCAATTACGGAAAAGTGTCCGGACCGTTCACCGGATAGTTACGTTATTTAAGGAAACAGGAAGTGTTCAGGCACATGTGAAACATCAACCACAACCTGCAACAAATGATGATGCCCAAGGAGGTGTTTTAGCTGCTGTCGCGGCTAATCCGCACATCAGTAGAAGACGAACAGCGCGAGAATCGGGAATTTCAAAAACGTCGGTTTTGAGAATGCTACATCAACATCCATTGCACCCGTACCATATTTCTATGCACCAGGAATTGCATGGCGACGACTTTGAACGTTGCGTACAGTTCTGCCACTGGGCACAAGAGAAATTACGGGACGATGACAGATTTTTTGCACGCGTTCTATTTAGCGACGAAGCGTTATTCACCAACAGCGGTAACTTATACAGGCGTAGTATGCACTATTCGGCAACGGAACATCCACGATGGCTGCGACAAGTGGAACATCAGCGACCTTGGCGGGTTAATGTATGGTGCGGCATTATGGGAGGAAGGATAATTGGCCCCCATTTTATCGATGGCAATCTAAATGGTGCAATGTATGCTGATTTCCTATGTAATGTTCTACCGATGTTACTACAAGATGTTTCACTGCATGACAGAATGGCGATGGACTTCCAACATTATGGATGTCCGGCACATAGCTCGAGTGCGGTTGAAGCGGTATTGAATAGCATATTTCATGAAAGGTGGATTGGTCGTCGAAGCACCATACCATGGCCCGCACGTTCACCGGATCTGACGTCCCCGGATTTCTTTCTGTGGGGAAAGTTGAAAGTTGAAAGATATTTGCTATCGTGATCCACCGACAACGCCTGAGAACATGCGTCAGCGCATTGTCAATGCATGTGCGAACATTACGGATGTTTGTGACTATCACAGCGCTATCTATCACAACGCGAAAAAAGTGGTCCAACTAGAACATTCATATTTCTTTACGTACTACACGAATATGTAATAAAAAATGGGGGTTCCTATTTTTAAAAAACGCAGTTGATATCTGTTTGACCTATGGCAGCGCCATCTAGCGTGCCAACCATAGCGCCATCAGGTTTCCCCCTTCAAGCTAGACAAGTTTCGTTCTTTGTAGTTTTTCCGTTTGACGCTTATTTCGTGAGATATTTGGCCCGGTAACAATCAATGGACCACCCTGTATTTCTGACAGCCTTGCCATAATGTTAACCCTGGCTCTTGTCAGACAACCGAAGTTAAACAATGTTGGAATTGGCTAGCACTTGGATGGGTCAGGCGCTTCAGTCCGGAACCGCGCTGCTGTTACGGTCGCAGGTTCGAATCCTGCCTCGGGCATGGATGTGTGTGATGTCCTTAGGTTAGTTAGGTTTAAGTAGTTTTAAGCCTAGGGGACTGATGATCTGAGATGTTAAGTCTCATAGTGCTGAAAGGGTACAGTACTGCCCGACATTGAAAATAGGTACGAAATACTTCATTATTTTTGTCAGAACAACACATTTTTTTTTGTAAAATAACTCAATTTCAATTAATACAGCGAAGTCGGATACCAGTGTGGGAAAGAATGACAATTTATTTATTTAATTGATCACATGTGCACTCCCACAAAGTAAATCCCTACATCCAGTTTGGTGAGATCTGTGAAATGAATGAATGTATGGTCGTCTGCTAACCGCAGATAGTGAATGTGAATATATGATCATCTTTGAGTCGATCCTTTGGCCACCTTTGGTGGGACCAAAGAGATGAAATTTACCAGAGCTTTGAGTGCCTGAAATGTGGCTGACCAATACGATAGCAAGGTGCTTCCCCCACCTCGACAGAGATGGGAGATGACCTAGAGAACGGCCATATTTCAGCACTCTGCCGCTGGATCTTGTGCTGTTAAGACCTGTTTTAGTTGTGCTCCGTAATGACGAAAGAGTGGAGACATGGTATGCATGTGGAATATTTAAGAGTAGTTTGAAATAATAATTTCTCTATCTCAGGAACTTTTGTGGGGAGAATTAAATGTCAGGCAGGTAATATTAATGGGACTGTAGTAATTTTCGGAAGTGACCAACGGTCACAATGAAACCACGTGTAGCAATAAGTTGAAATACTTCCGTGTGCTTAAGTTAAGCTGAATTACTAGCGTGTGTACAATAAGTTGAAATATTTAAGAAACAGCGTGTGTACCATAAGTTGAAATATTTAAGAAATAGCGTGTGTACCGTAAGTTGAAATATTTAAGAAATGGCGTGTGCAGGACTTGAAATTAGAGACGAGTACTTCCACGTGGTGAGTACTGTGTGAGTCTCAATCTGTGTATGAGACAAAAGATAAAGAGAAGTACTCGTCCATGGTATCAGTTGAGGACTCGCGTGTGTGATGATTATGTTCTTAATGTTAAATTGCGTGATATGATTCCGTGTGACGCTAGATTTAAACTCTGAGAGAGAATCAAGGTGAGTCGGCCGTCTATCCAGCAACGCCACTTGGCTTGCATTGCACAGGAAGACTTGCATATATCTCCAGAGTTCATAGTAGGAAAGTAGAATTACAAAGTGGGGCAGTGTCGTGTGAAACTGGGATAAATATTAATTGAAGTGGGAAAGCTGAAAGTGATAATGTTGTAACCATTCTTTGTGTAGTATTTCATATTGTTGTGTGGTGTATGTCATGTAATTTGGGTATGTGTGGTTTGCATGGGAGAGTAGCAAGGTAGTTTGAAAAGATTTGTGGGTTCTGCTTGTTCCTTCTGTATCGCTCGATCTGGAGGAAAGTTTCGTGATGATGATTGTGAGAGTCCAAGCGTGAGATATAATAAAAGATCCACCATCCTATCCAGAAAGTGCACTGTAGCGTTAAATAAATTGCGAGACCATAATATAGAGATTCACTAATGTAAAGCCATGCCCACTGGGCGGAATTTCTCATGTGATATTGTTGTAGGTTATAGAATTTGTGTGTTTAGGTTAGAGAATTATCGGAATAAATAAGATAGTGAAAAGAAAAAGATTGGTGGACTTTTCCTTCGAACTGTATGTTGTCATAATGTCCCGCATTTATAATGTGTGCGCCATTCATATTCAGTGCGGTGGCCACGTGTTGACAAAAGCCGTTAAATAAAAGACAAAAAGTAAATGTGGTATTGCCAGTGCGTAGTGTACAGTCAGAGTTCTGTAAATTACTGATAGTCAGATGCGTGTTTCCGTTGCGTATTATTCATACAGGAGGATAATTAGTAACTAAATAGTAAGATACGAGAGTTCATGTTACTCGATAAATTAAGAATGAATCCACTCGCTTGGCAGACCACTCATCTTGCAGGCCTGACTGCTTGATGCCACAGTATGAGCAAGGCATGTGGGTGCCTCTCAGTGCTTAGAGCCATTTGAACCATGTGGATGGGTCGCCATCCCGGTCTGTCGAGTGCTGTTGGCAATCGGGGTGCACTGAGCCCTTGTGAGGCCAACTGAGCAGCTACTTTGGTTGAAGAATATGCGTATCTGCATCCAGTGACGTGTTAGAGCTAAGGATGACACGGCGGCCGTTGGGCCTGCAATGCGTGATCGAGCGGTGATTTTCTTTGTTATTTTACACTACTGGCCATTAAAATTGCTACACCACGAAGATGATGTGCTACAGACGCGAAATTTAACCGACAGGAAGAAGATGCTGTAATATGCAAATGATTGGCTTTTCAGAGCATTCACACAAGGTTGGCGCCGGGGTCGAGGCCTACAACGTGCTGACACGAGGAAAGTTTCCAACCGATTTCTCATACACAAACAGCAATTGATAGGTGTTGCCTGGTAAAACGTTGTTGTGATGCCTCGTGTAAGGAGGAGAAATCCGTACCATCACGTTTGATAAAGGTCGGATTGTGACCTATCGCGATTGCGGTTTATCGTATCGCGACATTGCTACTCGCTGTTGGCCGAGATCCAATGACTGTTAGCAGAATATGGAATCGGTGGGTTCAGGTGGGTAATACGGAACGCCGTGCTGGATCCCAACGGCCTCGTATCACTAGCTGTCGAGATGACACGCATCTTATCCGCATGGCTGTAATGGATCGTGCAACCACGTCTCGATCCATGAGTCAACAGACGGGGGCGTTTGCAAGACAACAACCATCTGCACGAACAGTTCTACGACGTTTGCAGCAGCATGGACTATTAGCTCGGAGACCATGGCTGGGTTACCCTTGACGCTGCATCACAGACAGGAGCGCCTGCGATGGTGTACTCAACGACGAACCTGGGTGCACGAATGGCAAAACTTCATTTTTTCGGATGAATCCAGGTTCTGTTTACAGCATCATGATGGTCGCATCCGTGTTTGGCGACATCGCGTTGAACGCACATTGGAAGTGTGTATTCGTGATCGCCATACTGGCGTATCACCCGGCGTGATGGTATGGGGTGCCATTGCTTACACGTCTCGGTCACCTCTTGTTCGCATTGACGGCAACAGTGGACGTTACATTTCAGATGGGTTACGACCCGTGGCTCTACCCTTCATTCGATACCTGCCAAACCCTACATTTCAGCAGGATAATGCACGACCGCATGTTGCAGGTCCTGTACGGGCCTTTCTGGATACAGAAAATGTTCGACTGCTGCCCTGTTCAGCACATTCTCCAGATCTCTCTCCAATTGAAAACGTCTGGTCATTGGTGGCCAAGCAACTGGCTCGTCACAATACGCCAGTCACTACTCTTGATGAACAGTGGTATTGTGTTGAAGCTGCATGGGCAGCTGTATCTATAAACGCCATCCAAGCTCTGTTTCACTCAATGCCAAGGAGTATCAAGGCCAGAGGTGGTTGTTCTGGGTACTGATTTCTTAGAATCTATGCACTCAAATTGCGTGAAAATGCAATCACATATCAGTTCTAGTATAATATATTTGTCCAATGAATACCCGTTTATCGTTCGCATTTCTTCTTAGTGTAGCAATTTTAATGGCCAGTAGTGTATATATTAGAGATATAGCACCTTGCTCTTGCTGATAATCTTCGAGTTCTGTCTCGTGACATCGTTACAGCTCTGAAACAGATGGAATCGGAAAAAAAACCTAATGAAGCTAAACACTCATACCTGGAATGTTAGAAATCGTTGTTAATATTTCCTGCCTGTCTTCTGACAAAGCGTAACGTAGGGACCAATACCGACTACCAAGCAGATAAGACATGAAGCGGTACACATCCACAGTGACATAAGAAAACGCTACTGACATTTACATTCAACAAATAAATATAAACTTGAAACTCCCCGGCAGATTATAGCCTTGCGCCGGGACGAGACTCGAACTCGGGACCTTTGCTTTTCGCCAGAAAGTGCTCTACGAAGGTCGCAGAAAAGCTTCTGTGAAGTTTGGAAGGTAGGAGACGAGGTACTGGCAGAATTGAAGCTGTGAGGACGGATCATGAGTCGTGCTTGGATAGCTCAGATTGTGCCGGCACGGTAACTCAGCGTGTTCGGTCAGAAGCTTAGCTACCCTCTGTCAGAGGGGTAACTCTTCTCTGAATTGAAGCTGTGAGGACCGATCGTGAGTCGTGCTCGGGTAACAAAAAAACTGAGTAAACGGCTCACCGAAGGACCTTAACGGGTGTCAGGGGACGTCCGCTACGAACAAATACAACGAACAATATAGAAAAAAGTGAGATAAAAAAAGTTGATAGAGTGCTTGTCTGCGAAAGGCAAAGATCGTCAGTTCGAGTCTCGGTCCGGCACACAGTTTTAATCTGCCAGGAAGTTTCATATCAGCGCACGCTCCGCTGCAGAGTGAAAATCTCGTTCTGGAAATATAAACTTAGAAGAACTGGGTTGGGGAAATTAAAAGTACTCAAAAATTTGTAGGACTCACAGTAGAGTATTCTGTGTCAGTCTTTCAAGATATTTTTCAAGGATTTCCACATTCTGATGAACACAGTGAATTACATTTGTATTTCAGAAGAACACAGTCAGGTGTCTATATACATGTTTCTTTTTATTATAAAATACTTATTTTGAAGAACAAGCTATTCGGAAATGGCTCTGAAGTAATACATTATTAATATTGATACGATTATTCACAAAGATTATTATCACAAAGATTATTATCACAAAGATTATTCAGAAGGAGTTTCTGTAAATTGCAGAGAGTTACCGCAAACATACATTTGTAATACTATACAGCAAGGACTTGGTTTCATTGACTTCTGGCTGTAATTATTAGCAACTGACATGCAGAAATTCTCTGTAACTTCCGCGAAGATGAGGATGTATATCATAGAAATGCGCAATGGATGATAAAATATCGTGCGAATGGCACACATATACTGTATGTTGTATTACGTTCAATATCATTCACTTACTGTTGTGACAAGTTACACAATTGGGTGACGTGAAACCAATCATATGAACAAAGATTAAAGAAAGGTGCGAAAGGAAGGGTGAAAATATAGAAATCAACATCCAGCCGACGTGTTAGTGATTTGTGAAGGAGAATTAGCCCCGTTCAAATAAACATGGTAAAGCAAATCAGATGCGGCCTTGTTGAAAGAACTGTCACACCATTCAACTGAAGAGATTTGAGGAAATCATGCAAAACCAAAATAAGGAACGGAAAAAGTTAGTTTCACACTCGTTCCTTTAGAACTGGACTTCAGCGTCTCAACCAATCAATCTTGATCGTTTTGCAGTCGCATACGTTGAATGTGTACGGATAAGATGCGTTACCAAATAATACGAGTAATTTTTATTCGCAAAATACCAGTATATAGGAGTAAGGGAAATGTTAGTTTTCAGCATAATTTGGGAGAGCATGACCTGTTTTCTTTACTTCGTTTGCTGTTCCTTTTAGGCGGACAGTTGCTTTCGTAGAATGAAGATGGCACAGAGTGGAAAAGACCATGCAAATAATAGAAGAATTTTCTCACATAATCTAAATTTTAATTTCAAAAGCAGCACATTACAGAAAATAAAGCTGGAATAATATTACGAAGTTCCATTTAGTTCCAGTCACGTTTCATTATTTTGCGGAGCGCCAAATAAACTAAAGCACAGACAATACAATACAAACACAGGTAACCAGTCTTCTGTACATAATAATTATGCTGCTATAGATATGTAAATCTGTTCACGGCTTCAGCCCTGTGTGAAAACAATTACTGGGTGTTTCATTAAAGTCCCATGAAGCCGGAAATTCCAAAAAAGTTGGACACATGAGTAATTAACGATTTATTTTCTTTTTTAGAATATACGCCGTAGTGAATATTTGTGACGAGTTAACACTGTGTGTCTGGCGGTGAAAAAAAATCGGATTCTCGCCTTTTGTGGACGTGCGAAACTAGTAGCACATTTCTCTTGCACGGCAGGTCTCTGGGTTCGGTTCCTATTCCAGTTTCAACTAGTCACAAGTATTCACTTTTCTGACTTTTTTTCAAAAAATGTCGTAAAAGAGTCTAGTTTTCTTTATAGATTAAATTGATAAGTCCACTTCCGGAGGAAGAGCAACCCCACATGTAGAATATTTCACTGCCTCAATCAAACATAAATTTTCTACCAATAATAATGATTAATAACGGTGACATCTTAGTATTGACAAGGATTTCGTTACAAAGGGCTAGAGCGGCAACACACTACTCACACCTCCACCGCTGATTTCCACATCGTTTTTGTTTTTGCTTAAGATGAAGTTTGAGCCAGTCATAAGCACTATACATCATTTGATTTCAGTTATAAGCAATGCCTATTCTTTCTCTGGGAAAGGGGATGCTGCGCCGAAAGAAATAATATCGGTACCGCCCTGAATACTCCCAGAATTTTCTAATTTAATCTTGGTGAAACATTTAATGAGTAAATTAATTTGCTTCTTGACTCTGATTTAAACGGGGTCCCTCGGAATGTTAACAGTTATTCTCTTTGCGATACACAACGTCTTTCTTGTAACGTTTTCCATTGTAATTCGTGGGCCACTTCTGTGATGCTTTCACGCTGGTCAAACCGTTGCAACTGGTCTTACAACCTTTTAATCTTCGAGTACTGCGTTTCATTTTATCTTTCTAAACACAAACGCGCCTCTATTCGCAAGAGTTAATTTACGTAAAAGCTCCTCGGACAAAAAGTTAGCTACCTCCTTAAAACAGCACACTGGTCGATCTGGAGCGTGGTGGAGGATGTACACTGGTAACAACTGCTCATGCGACCTTACACCGCCGACATAAATCATGACAGTGAAATGATGTGTATGTACCAGCTGGTTGAATGGAATCAGCACAGGAAGACTGGTCGACCTGAAGACATGACCGAACGATAGTGAGGAGCTATCGTGTTTGGCCAACGGCCTTGCCGCAGTGGTAACACCGGTACCCGTGGCATCACCGAAGTTAAGCGATGTCGGGTTTGGGTTGCACTTGGATGGGGGATCGTTTGGGTTTGCCGAGCACTGTTGGCAGTCGGGGTGCACTCAGCCCTTGTGAGGCTAATTGAGGAGTGACTTGATTGAGAGGTAGCGTCTCCGGGCAGGGAAACTGACAACGGCCGGGAGAGCGGTGTGCAGACCACATGCCCCTCCATATCCGCATACAGTGATGAATATCGACTGAGGATAACACGGTGATGAGTCGGTACCGTTGGGCCTTCCGAGGTCTTTTCGGACGGAGAGAGAGTGTGTTTCGACTGTCCATGACCATACCATGAATTATGTTTACCGATTTCTTATTTTGTCAACTTGGACAGTCCACCATGTATATAATGAATGGTGTACCAGAGTCAGCCATTTAACACGGAGTAAGAATAGTTTTTGGAAAAAGATCCTAGTCGATAGGGACCGGAGACGAATATCACGTCTTGTCAGTGACAGTTGGTTTCAAAACTGGCAGCAAGTTTTGGTGTTAGTGAATATTGGTTCATCTCAACTGGTTACCGCGAAAACATTGCAGTGGGAACTGTATGCATTGGACATTTGGAGTCTGCTACCTAATTAAAGGCTGTTGCTAGCAGCACCACATAAAGCTGCACTTCATGAATGGATAAAGCAACAAGTGGACAGTAGATGACTTTAGGCGTGTAATTTGGTCCGTGTATTCGCCATTTGGCCTCGTCTCAAATTATGAAGTTGGGGTGGGTCTAGGGCACCGATGGCCTTTTAACCCGTAATGCATGGACGGAGCAGTTCAGGACATATGTGGTGCTTTACAGTTTGGGGATGTTTCTCAGACCATGACTTGGCCCCACTCATTCAAGTTATGGCGAACAAGAAAAATAAACTTTATGTCAACATTATCGGTAAATAAATCTGTTGCACTTTTGTCTGCTTCTTCATGATGAGAATGCTATGGACACTCGCATCCCCTAAGGGGCCAACATCTATGTTCTCATGTTATATGAATGCGTGGTGTCTGTTCTTCCAAACGTATCTGAAAGAACAGACTCGGTGTGGGATCCACAGCTGTGATAGGTGTTATGTAAGCTGAAGGTGGAGGGGGACAACGGAAAAGAATTAATTATATCAGCTGCATCGAGGCTTCTTGCGGTATCAACGGCGAAGAGTGAAAATGTGTGGCAGACCACGACTCGTAGCCGCGATCTCCTGCTTATTAGGCAGTTGCGTTAGCCGGTGTACCACCCGGACACAGTGTTTATGACAAATGTGGGGACTATCTCGACATGTTCCCCAGCTGGCCCACCTAGCGCCAGCTATCGGCAGTCCTTATCCGTGTCCTCCATGCTCGCTAATTTTTAGATATCCACTGGAGGTCGAACGTAAATGTGCTTCGGCACTGAAGTTTGCGTATTCATTTGTCCATCAAGGCGAATCAATTATATGTCCAAAAGAACAGACACAACGCATTCATATAACTGATTCGCCTGATGGTAAATGAAACCACAAACTTCGATAAGGATGTCCCTTTACATTTGACCTCCAGCGGGAATCTAAAAATTAGCGACAATGAAGGAGATGTACTGGACTGTAGATGCAAACATTTTGGCTTAGAAGACTTGGAGTATATCGGAGAGTACGGGACTACTACAGAAGATTCCTTATGGTACGTTTGTTCCAGACAAGCCGTTTTCCATCTCAACTAGAAGAAAGAAGCTGCTTAATTCTGACGAGTATTTGTTTATTTGGGCTAAAGTAGGCAATAAAAATTGTAAGATAAAGATTGTAGGAGACTGTATGTTGTATTACAGGCAACAAGTCATTTTTCATGGAAGTGTGTGTCGACTAAGGGGAATGCCGAGACAGTCCGCATTGCTAAATAAACACTGTGTCCGGGTGGCGCAATGGTTAACGCAACTGCCTAGTGAGCAAGGGACCCCGCGTTCGAGTCTTGGTCTGGCACACATTTTCACTCGCCGGCGCTCATTCCGCACAAATTCCCGATGCAACCGATATCATTAGTTCCTTTCCTTTCTCCCTCTTCCCCTTCAGTTTACATAATGTGTTCATACGGCTTCTCACAAACGTCTTTGATTTGACAAGCACTCAGGCGCACTATCTTACAGCGTCAGAAGCGCTAAACCACCCGATCTTAAGTCCACAGAAAATGACTGCGACTATTTGAAAAAGTGGGTGAAACGTAGTACTCAGTATCCCTATAACTTGTGAGCTCTACGAGATTTAACAATCAACTGGAGGCTTCACTTACATAGGGCATAATGTTGAAAGTTGTGGACGCTCTTCCTTGACAAATTGAAACCATTATCAAGGCCATAGCCAGTGTTAGACGGTACTGGGGTGTGATGTCTTCTGGACTGACTAATTTTTTTGTCCAGTGTGTTTATTGTGAACGTTATTGGTTTCATCACCCTTCCATGTTGTATACCAGACGTTAAGTTTTGCTTCTGTCACTGCATTCCTCGTTAGTTACGATGTAGTGATATATCTACTTTAAAGTCGTAAGTGGAAGAGCATATATGTTGGACGGATGAATATTTTCGTGAGGTTAAAGTTTCCAAACTTCGAGGGAAGAACAGGATTTCAGGACTCATCATTACGAATGGCGCTCAAGCGAAAGAAGAATAGGGAGAGAAATCGGCGGTGTCCTTTCAGAGGAACCATTTGTCTTAAGCAGTCAAGGGAAATCAAGAAAAACCTAAATATGGATGACTGCATGGGGACTTGTTCCACCACCGTACCTAGCGTAGCTGCAGTGTACTAACCACTACGCCACTGCAGCCTTCCGTACTCAGGCTGAGAGGTCATTTCTGCGTGCATATCTGTTCCAGTATTTCATAAGCAAGGTATTTTGGATACTAAGTGACGATGTGGAGTTGTATCGAAGGTTTTCTGGAAATTAAGATATACGGTATGAACTTGTTTTCTAGCTACAACTTCTTGGACTTGTGAATGACTAGTGCAAATTGAGTTTAACGCAGTTAATGTGAAATTCATATTGATACCTGTAGAAGAGTTGTTCACTCCCCAAAAGTGTAATTAGGTTCGATCTCAGAATATTCCCATAGTCCGTATTCCATGCTATATCGATAGTGAATATGCTTCAAGAAATCCGGATGCCGAATGCGCTTGGCATTTGTTTCATGCTGTGGGCTGCAGGCGAATCCTTAAGGCCCTATCTGAGACTTTAAAGCGTATCCATATTTCTGATAGAGAAACACGTAACGACACCACAGAGCACCGATCTAAATCTTAATCAAACTCTTTCTAAGAATTTGTTGGGTGAAAATGTTAAATAATGACTCTCTCAAGTCACTATAAGCATTCGCTCCACGATACAATACTACCCAGATGCGTAAATCACGCAGGAAATGAACTTTGTTTTCCTGACTTTACGTTTCACGTCAAAGTGTGTGTAGATTTATATAAACTGATAATCTGAAAACGAGTAAATTCGCTCACAACTGACATCATTCTGAAAAAACAAAAAAATGTTCACAAAACACTCAACAGGGGATCGCCAATCTACAAAAGAACTGATACCATAATGTTGTACATCTTTTATGAGATGCCGTTCGTATTATAGTTCTACAGTGCACAGTCAGAAAAACCACGTAGATGTGTAGCATTTCAGAAAACAAAATTACAGAATACCCATTTTACATAAGAATTTATACCACGTCGTTGTATTTAATGTTCATTCCACAGATTCTTAATGAAATGTTTCCGTAAATATGAAATAAATTAAGAAAGTGAAACATTTTTGGAAGTTAATGCAACAATTACCTTTATCATGTGATTGTTTACATCCGAAATGTGTAAAGTAACATATAGGGTATTGTACTCAATTATAGTCAAAAGAAAATAGTTTACTACCTTTACCCGCACTTATCAATCACCACACTTTGGTGTAAAGAAGTCGCATATGGTCACAACTCACATTGTGTGACATTATTAATAATTTTTCTTGGAGCTAAGAACGCTAATAATTATGCAACAATCTCTGTAATCCAGTCACTCGCTGAGGTTATTTGATTTTGAAATCACCATTAATGCTTTGCAATAACATCATAAGGTTGTTATGAATGAGCCGGCCGCTGGTGGCCGAGCGGTTCTGGCGCTACAGTCTGGAACCGCGCGACCGCTACGGTCGCAGGTTCGAATCCTGCCTCTGGCATGGATGTGTGTGTTGTCCTTAGGTTAGTTAGGTCTAAGTAGTTCTAAGTTCTAGGGGACTTATGACCTCAGCAGTTGAGTCCCATAGTGCTCAGAGCCATTTGAACCATTTTTGTTATGAATGAAGAGAAAAAGACGCATGTTAACAAACAATTTGATAGCAAACTCTAACGTCATTGTACAGTTGCGTTCTCCATAATATAGTTTTGCGGCAACTGGCTCAAGTTGTGTGGTGCACTAAACGACTAACAGTTGTCACAGAATCCATAAATAAAATACCTTGCTGTTTTGTCTCCTCCCCCCCCCCCCAAATCAATTAAATTCTTCGGAAAGGACTATACGAGGCCATTTATATCAGCAGGTGCTGTGGAGTTACATTAGCGTTAGTTTCGGATATTTCTTACCGTTTCATATTTGTCTCCGGTGAACTGTTCCAGCAATATCTGTAGCTGTAAAAGAGTTAGTAACGTGCGAGTTTATGCAACATTCTCCCACGAACCCAGTGGATAGACAACTGGACTTAGATGACGTGTTGGTCCCTACGTAACTTTCTGCTTACATTGCCATCGTTAATTATGATATACTATCAATCAGTACCCATGTCAAACATCAGTCACAGCGGCCTATGTTTGTACAACATTGTTTGATGGTCAGCTTTGCGACACTGCCTCTTTGCACTGTTCGGAGCAAAAACACTTAGTTTGTGTAATCTATGTGCTGTAACGCTTAGTAGGTGCCGCCAGGTTAATTGCAATCCTTAGCCATTAAACAGTATCACTAGCCCTTTGCTTTAGCGGCTGTGCAGCGTACACAGAGCTGCTGGGGAGCATGCATCGATCGCACATGTTTGCCGTGCACATAATGTGGGTGACGACCTGCGCCTGTCGATTTCACACCACTGAAGCGGAGTAACCGATAAGGCAAACAATTCACGCAAAACACTGCTGTAAGCAGCCAGTGGACAAACTTTGGTCGTGTCGTCGTTTGTATACAACAGAGGCGTCAGGTTATGTTCGGATCTTTACCCTAAAATGTCAAAACTATACTGAACATTGTTTAGTTTCGGAAGAATAGGAATAAGAGTTCTCGCCAATCCAAGCTGAACTGGTTTCTCAGTCAAAACTGCCGTGTGTTTTTATTATATTTATATCGAGTCTTAACGTTAGGTACAATGGAAAGATGAATGTACACACATGAAACATAGTGCTTCTAGAGAAATAACATTTCTGTAGTGTTATTTAAGGCTTGTTGTACAAAACATGAGGCAAGGAATATATTATTGGAATATCGCTTGCAAGTGTACTGTCTCCATTCATGGACGAACGCGGAAGACAAAAACGTTGACATTTTACTTGCTTTCGTGCTTTGATTTTTCCAATTTTCCTTTTAAGATCCATAACCAAAAAAAACTTAAGCGCTGATCATTCATCTCTTAAAACTGAAGACCCTAGATCACCACTCATCTCCAACTCGCATGAAATTACTGGCATCTTGTCCAACGTAACAGCCAGTGCTGATTGCAGATTACTTTTTAGTGGCACGTAATAGCGAATGGCCTGTTTTTTAAGATAAAACGTAAATGAATCCGTGATTTCAGCTTAAAATGTTCCTCACATGTACAAGTTATATATCCTTACATTTCGAGCAACGGTTCTGTTGATATCTTCACTGTACAAGTCTTGCTGTTTATTCTTTTCCTGGAAGCTGAATGGACGTTTGGTTTTCTGACTCAAAAATTTGTTACTCTTGCCTCGTGCTTGCATGTATCATATGAATTTCCCGTAGTTGTTGTCTGTTAATACGTTGAATAAATACAGACGTGTTCGTGTGTCCTAAAGTAGCGTAAGGCATACCAATTCCAGTTGATTATTCGGTCGTCCCTCGATACTGATGTGGCGTGAAGTGGTCTTGCTGTTACTCACTACATCCAGAGTGATTGCAACTCGGAGGATAGCTGCTAGACATGTTAGTATGATAGGTACGTTTAGGCTAAGAGTATACCAGTATATGTTCAAGTTTCTTACGACAAAGTTGCGTGTCACTGCGTCACGTGCAATATATCTTAGGTATTTTCTTTAAATTCATTTGTTACTTTTGCGCATTTACACTGTCCAACACAATTTAAGAATGGCTTTTCTAAAACCCTGTAATTGTCTCGAATTGTGATGAAGCAGTTTAAAATTTGACTCAGAAGTGCCTCCAACTTTCCTCTGTAACGGTATAAAAGCTTAGAGCCCTGCGATGTCACCTTCGGGCTAGGCGACGGTTCAAAAACCAAGGCGTCAACACTTGTGGAAAAAAGGCGCGAGCTCAGATGTTCGTGTGAGCTGTAACTAGGGGTAATGATGTCACATTGGCGCCAAATTTCACCACAATTCTGTCCTACACCACTATGGTCGTTTCACATGATGGGACGGTCCTTACACCACCACTCACCCACATTTCACCCCTTCGTTCGACGCCATTGCGATGGATATCAAAATCGCGATACTTAGAGCTGAAATCACGCAGGTTTGTTACGGGTGAAGAGAAAACGCCTTGGAACACACCGCAGCAAAGAATCGACACGAAAAGGCCTCTTGAAATGGCCTGAATAGCGTCAGTGAAACTACACCTTCTATAGGGGCGTTTATTCTCACAAACGACAGTTTTCAGTACGATGTACGACAGAACGGCGCTCTTGACAAACTTTGCCGCTGCTGACACCCCCCGGACGATTCAACCCTTTCTAAGGTTGTCGCAGGGCTGCAACTCCAGTGAACGTGATCTCAGTCTTTGGAGTGTAGCGTAAGAGCATATTTTGCTTTGATATACAGGATGGAACTACTAGGCACCATTCAAAACCATTAGACGAAGTTCGAACGTGATCCGAAGCAGAAAGGGTGTTTCACCTCGCACCCTACTGTTGCGTGTACATGGAGAGGGGGCGGGGGAGGCGACACTGCCACGCACGTGAATGGAATGGCAAATGGCAAAGAATTCCTTCAAGACCCCCTGTTTGAAACGCCAACGTGCTGCAGGGTGATGTCGCTGGTTCAAAATGGTTCAAATGGCTCTGAGCACTATGGGACTTAACTTCTGAGGTCATCAGTCCCCTAGAACTTAGAACTACTTAAACATAACTAACCTAAGGACATCACACACATCCATGCCCGAGGCATGTTTGAAACTGCGACCGTAGCGGTCGCGCGGTTCCAGACTGTAGCGCCTAGAACCGCTCGGCCACCTCGGCCGGCTGATGTCGCAGGGTGCCACGATTTTGCGCCATTCTAGATGAAGGTTGTAGGCTACTTTGTGTCAAATTTTAGATTTCTGCGTCGCACTGGAAGACAATTACGGGCTTTCATAATATATTAATAGGTGTGTGAACATGGAGGACGAGACTGATACGTGAATCGAAAGTGATCTGTAAAGTTCAGAAAGCGTCGCCGAAGCAGGTGTCTATATAAAAAAGGAGCTGAAATAAAACACACAACATGCGGTTAGAGCCACAAGAGCCAGCCTTACAGAAATGGAAACCTCTCCACTTGATATGTAAAATGACAATTAGAATACTCAAAACGAGGCTACAGGAATACTAAAAGTAACTCAGTTTTATATTTGTATTTGCATTTGTATTTGTACATTATACGCACTTCCATCAATAAAAAAGCGATCCTTCAATTGTTTCGCTCGGTGTATATGATTACTTTCATTTAGTAAATATAGCAGATCATCCCAGTAGTTATATAATTTATATGTAAAAGTTATATACAATATAAGTTATGTAGTTTATATAATTTCCGGTGGGAATATAGAACAGCACTTTTAATTTCACGATTTTTATTTTCGTTATTTCTCACTCTAACGTTGTATGCAATTTCTCATGCGAGTTCTCTACTCAAGTGTATTCTCCGGTCTTGAAAAAAAGTAGTAGCTTTTAATTTCTAAAAGTGATGAAGGTATCAAAACGACTAGCTTTCGTGTCTAATGAAACGTGGGATTTACACGGAACAACGTAGTCTAACTGGAATTGTTTGGAGGTTTTGATCTACGAAACTATGAGTTCATTTCACCTGTTTGCATCTTACAGCATAATGCATAAGCAATGACTGGCAAGAAATAGAGATATACAAGTACCGTGGACCGAGTGCACGAGCCGATCTGGTGACATCCTATCTGTTTCACCAAACAACCTAAGCGAGATTTAACGTCTGTTTAGGTGCTGCCAGCACGGTTCTACATCTTCGTTCCAGAAACAGAACACACAAACAGTTAATCCATGTAAACAAAAACTAATCACTAACGGAATGCGGGCGTGAAACTCTTAAAGTGATAAAGTGGTGTCAGAAAATAGACACAGTTGCCAGATTATGCAAGGCACAACGCTACTCAGGAGCGAATCCCGTAATTATGAGAAAGCACAATAAAGAAGAAGAATTATCATCTATCTTACATCCAGTGTGACATCTCAATTATAGAGCCCGCATCTTGTCGTTACTTTATTTTATCGGGCCATTTAGACTGAGCTCGTTAGAAGACACTTTCACAGTAATAAATAACGTATTATTCAAGAAAGAATGCAAGGTGGTTGTTTATAAGCATGACTGATTTCGTTTACACATGTAAGGAGAACGTGTACATCAATTCAGCAACAGGTGGCTAGATGAAAATAGTTGACTGTAGATTGAGGCAGCGCTGAAATAAGGGAAAGAACGCTGACTAATGCCAGATCGGAAAAGGACTGCCAACGTAGGCGCCAAACTGCCGATACTTAATGCTAATTATCAACTAAAGCCAGCAACTATTAAACACAGAGCTCTCGGAAAACTTTATTTGTTTAAGTAATATGCAAACTGGAGTTATAAGGGCCGAAGGACATGAAAGGGAAGCAGTAATTGAGACTGTGTACACTGAGCAAGCAGTAAAGGAAACAAATGGGAAATTTGGCGGTGGCATTAAAGAACAAGGAGAAGAAATGGAGCCTTGAGATTTGCTGACAACATTGTATTCCTGCCAGAGGCGCCAAGGACTTGGAAGGTCAGTCGAGAGGAATAGATAATGTTTCGAGAAAAGATTGTAAGATGAACATCAGCAAAAGTCAAACAAGGGTAATGAAATGTAGTCGAATTAAATCGAGTGACATTAAGAGAATAAAATTAGGAAATGGGACACTAAAAGCAGTAATTGTGTTGTGTTATTTAGGCAGTAAAATAACAGATGACTGCTGATACAAAATACACAGTGGTAAAAAAAAAAGAAACGTATTTCTGAAATAGACAAGAATTGAATTGGGGTAAAATAAATTTGTTGCACATCTTGATTAAAAGAAAAATTTTGATTTGATAAGACATATCCTGAGGCACTAAGCAGTCGCCAGTTTGTAACAGAATGAAATGTGGAGGGGAAAATTGTAGAGTGTGGCCAAAAGCTATACAGTAAGCGGGTGAAAATGAATGCAGTTTGCAGTAGTTACGAAGCATTTTTTTTCCTTGTGTGATAATAAATCTCTTGCTTACGGAGAATTGAAACTGCCAGTTGTTAGGTTTCCTCAGAATTTCTCCCGTTGTTGCTTTCTAGTTACACACACCTATCTTTAGGACAGTCCCATACTTCTCAAAAATTTTGTAGTACTGTTCTGGTCTGTATAACGTACTCATTTTCTTAAGTTCCTTTTCGATGCGCCCAAACACTCGGTCCTGTGGAATGAACGAATGTCCAGGAAAAGGGAAAACGAGTTGTATCTCACGAATGTTGGTGCGAGCGTCATGCAACAGTTTCATCAGCATACAAATCATAATTGTGTTTTTATTTTGCCCGCCGCAACCATCAGCGAACAGGCGTATTACTTCAATGCCTCCTAATAATTCACGTAAGTATTATGAGCTTCCTGAGCGTGGAATTCCAACGTTTTGGTTGTAAATGTCTGTGAAAGCAATGCTACCAACAGGACAATATGTATTACTGTATTGCAATAAAGCAAAGAATAAGGAATTCACCGCTGAGTAAAATCCGATGAAAGATGCCGCCCTTGATGGACAAGGGTCACTTTGAAACCCAATATTGTGTCATGCTTATACTTGCAATGGGACAAGGAACCATTTGTTGCTGTACATTATTACGTTCGCCATATTGGAATCGTACCATTGGACAAGGGCCACTTTGGAACTGCATGCAGTATTTCAAAGCGTTTTAGACAGGTTTTGGAGCGTTTTGGAAGTGTAAGACATAATATATTTCGTAGAGAGCGCACAGACGAAGCCATTGCTACCAAAACATCAAATTGTCAAATTAGTGAACAAGGAACCCTTTGGAAATGGTCACCTCAATTGCGAATACATCCCCTGAAATAAATTATACCAAAAAATATGAATGAACATATAGTGAACACTGTCATAACCTGAAAGCGGAGATATTTTGACACAGATGGTATGAAAATTAGAAACAAAAGTCGAGATGAGGTGCCTTACCTCCTATAACTGGCCGACAGCATATGAAAATAGTACACTTGATTCTATTCCATTAGCACCTATGTACGGAACGGTCATTGTGCGTATATTTATTTAGAAGAACATGTGTGTCAGTTGAATACTGGCAGTATAATCAATGTAAATAATACGCACAGACATATCAAACAGAAGAATTAACGTCAGATGTGCCAGATAGATTGACAAATAGAACAAACAGGGTGCATCTCATGGTACCGTAATCGATTTGGAAATGTTGCACACACGATTGTAACATTACTATAACATGCCCCCGAAAATTTTTTTCTCCATTCATGTACGCCTACAAGAATAAAGGAATATTAGATTTTGAAGTCCATGACAACGCAACCGTAACCGGAGAATTAACCCACATAATGAGAGAAAGGGCCGGCGATTTGTTGAAGGAAACATTCTGAGAAACCACCTTACACATCAGAGACTTCTGGAGTACATTATAACAAATTTTACTGCTTATTCTGAATATAGCTTGTCTTCACTTACTTACTATTAAGAATTTCGTTCAAGGAACGTGTTTGTGCGTTCTTTTCGCTTTATATTTAGAAAAGACAATGAAGAGTCGTACGGCATTGTTGACCGGGAGGACCCGCGGAGCTGTGTAGCTATCTGGTTAAAAAGACTATTCGTGCACCGTGCATGATGGCTCCCTTTCACACGTTGCATGGGAGGTACGTCTCTAGTGTATCTGTTGAGTATAGCTGGCAGTATAGGCGTGGTGCGTGCGTGCGTCCGTGCGTACGTACGCGTTGTGTGTGTGTGTGTGTGTGTGTGTGTGTGTGTGTAGCGTGGTCTCATGATTGTGTTGTATGATGATGAGACAAGCGGAAGGGTTAAACCCGGTGTCAGGACATAGCCTACTCCTCTGGATTGGCACCAAGGGAACCGTCGGGTTTAACATTACCATCCGACGGACGGATCACCCTCAGCGGTGTTACATGCCCCCACGGCATGAGCCACAGCGGAGAGGCTTTGAATTTAATCTGACGCATTAGCTCCAAGTTTATTGATCAAAAACCTTACTTCGGCATCTGGTTTCTCGGTACCAACCAGATAACGATAGGGAAAATATCTTAAACTACTTGGATTCGAACTGGCTACCTCCTAGTCGAATGCCACCGCGACTTCAGCTACGGTCTGGAATTTATAGTTAGCTATTTCATGTGGTATTAAGTATCTCCGTTATTACATTACGAGCTTTTTAGGTTTGCTGTTTATCTTCTTCGAAGGTTTTTTATTTCTATTTGTAACTAATCACGCCTCAGATAACTGTTTTCTACATACTGAGTGGTCTACAAAGAACATAAAAGAAATAACTTTTTGTTAACAAAAGATGAGATACATAAAATATCACAGCGGCACTTATGGTTTTCACATTTGAATAATGAACTTAAATATTCCAATTACCTTATGATGACTCTTAAGAATAAGTTATTTACTAGATTTAGGTTTATCTAAATGATCGTGAAGGTAGTGCATTAGTTTTCTTTAATGAATAAGGTGTGACACGACGTTAGAAGTAGTACCTTTCACAGGAAATTCTCTGAGTCACTTATAACACTGTCTTCCATTAATGATATTTGTTCTTGAATCCTTTCAAATACGCAGTTAACATATTTATTTTTACAAATGAGAATGAAATTTCTAAAATATCTTTCGATATGTGTACGCTTCTGTATGTCCCTGTGGACGCCCTGAGACGAGTCATAGTCGTAATTCTACCGATCTGATAGGCGCAATGGTGAAGCTCGAATTGAGGAGGACCTTTGAAGTGTTCCCTGTCCAGGCATCCAGATTTAGGTTTTCTGCGGCGGAACAGCAAATTACGGGCTGGTAGCTCAGAAAAAGACGTGGTTGATTTCTTTTTCTGTCCATATCCATGCAGAGCTTGTGCTCCATCTCTAATGGCTGGTTCGTCGACAGAGCGTTAAACGCGGATCTCCCTCCTATCTCATCGTAGTTCTGTAATTAAATCTGCAGGTTAGCCAAAAATAAGCATTTTGTTAAAGTAAAATGTATACCAGCCCGTTTTTCATAGAATTTAGTTCAGGATGGTATCTTTGCCATAATGAAATCCGACTGCAAGTTGGTCGAAACGTTGGAATTAATCACTCCATGAGACGCGCAGTTACTCAAAAGAATTCCATCGAAGCAGATATCGTCAGTACATATAAACTCCTGATTAGAGAAAGTCAGTAACGCTTCACTTGTCAAAAACGACCCGAAAATGTTTGTGAAAGTCCATTGATAGTGTATAAAACAGGATACTGTGCAACATTTGAAGCGCAGTTAAATATGTGCTAGCAAAAATAAAACCTTTCGTTTCTCTTGTGTCCACTGAATACTAGCTACTGTTTCTTATCAACAAGTTGGTGATTTCAATCACAAATATCACAAGCTAGTAGATGTACAGTGATGAGAATGTAAGAACCGGCCTCTCGTTGAGGAGGGAATCCAGAAGCTTATGAAATTAGTGTCCTTTTTGACCCAAGTGTCCAATTTTTGAATTAAAAAATCATTTTATTTCTGATCCAAGTTGCTGAACATCATTTCATATGACATGGAGGAACTCTAAGCAAGCAACTTTTATTGTATCACTGATATTATCTGGATAATAGCAAATACGTCGCTTGCACAACAAAATTGTGTGTAATACACTATATGTGCTATGTTCTCTCGTAATTAAGAGGTAGTCTGTTAGCTGTGAAACAAGACTTGCATTCCTCCATAACCTGTTTGCAACGTTATTCAATTTCTGACTTGAATCTATAACATATCGTTGGTCAATAAAGCAGTTAGAGAGAGGTCTACTCAGGTTGCAGGCGCCACTGATGCAACGTATCAGGAAGAAAAGCAGCCATACTATCGGAACCTGAGAAAGAATCCATGTTACATTACCCTGTGGTAGATGATAGCTCATTTTTGATATGTGAGAATGTAATGGAACCTCCCGCTTCCTACGGCGCAGATAAGACTGAAACAACCTGAAAGTGTTACTCCCAAAAGCATAATACTGATTCACCTAGCAATATACTGCAGTCTGCTATGGACACCTATCAGCGACAGTGGTTTTATCAATGCTTTCCACTATCTCGTATCAGAAGAAAAAAGGTGGTCAACTGAAAGGCCATTCTTTACAAACAGAACTGCGCATCTGTCAGTAAGTGGTGATTAAAGAAACACGGGGTGACACTGGCATTGCCAAATCGAATATCTCTGAGAACACAGGTAATAATGATACAAGTCCACTGTTTTCCTCTTTTGTTCATAAATGTCTCAGCAGCAGGTATATAAGCCTGTGTGGGAAAGGCTTAAAGATGTTACAGAAGTATCTTCGTACACTATTGATGTTAGGTCCACATATCATCACGATCCTACTTGGTATTTCATTACAGCTACACGCGGTCCAGCCACATTAACGCGACCATCGCATGTGTTCGACATCAATGTACAACAACCACTTACAGACGGAAAGTGGCAGCACTTGAAGTCAAAGGTATATGAAGGGCTTATTTCAATAGTTTTACAAGTCCATTTTTGTTCATTCTGAGATACAGAGTCCTAAAGTTAAAAGAGAGCGGAAAATTTTGCAGTTGAGATACCAGATATATATATATATATATATATATATATATATATATATATATATATATATATATATATATATGGTGTTACAAAAAGGTACGGTCAAACTTTCAGGAAACATTCCTCACACACTAAAAAAGAAAATATGTTATGTGGACATGTGTCCGGAAACGTTTACATTCCATGTTAGAGCTCATTTTATTACTTCTCTTCAAATTACATTAATCATGGAAAGGAAACACACAGCAACAGAACGTACCAGCGTGACTTCAAACACTCTGTTACAGGGAATGTTCAACATGTCCTCCGTTAGCGAGGATACATGCATCCACCCTCCGTCGCATGGAATCCCTGATGCGCTGATGCAGCCCTGGAGAATGGCGTATTGTATCACAGCCGTCCACAATACGAGCACCAAGAGTCTCTACATTTGGTACCGGGGTTGTGTAGACAAGAGTTTTCAAATGCTCCCATAAATGAAAGTCAAGAGGGTTGAGGTCAGGAGAGCGTGGAGGCCAAGGAATTGGTCCGCCTCTACCAATCCATCGGTCACCGAATCTGTTGTTGAGAAGCGTACGAACACTTCGACTGAAATGTGCAGGAGCTCCATCGTGCATGAACCACATGTTGTGTCGTAGTTGTAAAGGCACATGTTCTAGCAGCACAGGTAGAGTATCCCGTATGAAATCATGATAACGTGCTCCATTGAGCGTAGGTGGAAGAACGAAACTAAAATGAGCTCTAACATGGAAATTAAGCGTTTCCGGACACATGTCCACATAACATCTTTTCTTTATTTTTGTGTGAGGAATGTTTCCTGAAAGTTTGGCCGTACCCTTTTGTAACACCCCAGATTTTTCAGCGCTCTTTTAACTTTAGGACTCTGTATCTCAGAATGAACAAAAATGGGCTTGTACCACTACTGAAATAAGCCCTTCATATAAAGTGTGTCGCTGTCGCTGTCGTAATCCGGAAATGGAGCGATTTATCTGTCGTCCAAAAGAATGTGATCATTGGCTTTCGGGTCGTGTGTGGAAATATTTCTGTAACGGCTAAGTCTGTAAACTTTTAGTGTGCCGCTGTTGTGGAAGTATATCGTGCATGAATAAATGGCGCTATCTAAAACCAGCGCCGATGTAACTGGGGTGCAACACGTACCATAGCTGACAGGAGGGAACCACAGTTATGGAGATGTGTATGGGCGAACAGACGTGCAACTGTAGAGCAACCGACCACCCGGATGAACCAAGGGGCTACCAACAGTGTCTCCTCAACGAACATGGGCCTCTGCAGAACTCCTCTGGTTCAAGCACCCTTGCTCACTGCCGTTCATCGGCAACGAAGACTAGATTTTGCACGCCAGTGCCGCAATTGAACGTCTACTGAGTGGCGACAGGTGACTATGTCAGATGAATCACGTTTTATGCTCCATCGGAAAGATAACTGTTGGCGTTCACGGCGTGATAATCTGAAAGCAAACAGCCTGCAATAGTCGTCGAAAGGATCCAGGCCAGAGGGTATTCCTTGGTCATCTTGACATTCTGGAGGACACAATGGATCTACAAATGCATGCATCTATCCATGTGGACCATGCCAACCTTTACATGCAGTTTGTTTCTCCTCCGCACGATGGCATCTACCAGCAGGACAATGCAGCGTGTCACAGAGTACATGGGTATTGTTCGAAGTGCACCAGGATGAGTGGCCACCCAACTCCCCTGGTTCAAACTCAACCGAGAAGCTGTGAGGCCACCTCGATCAAGGTGTTCACGCCATGGATCCTCAACAAACCTAGCGCAGCTGGTCACGCCACTGGAGTCAGCAAAGCTCCACATACCTACTGGTACCTTCCAGCCGGCCGTAGTGGTCGAGCGGTTCTAGGCGCTTCAGCCTGGAACCGCGCGACCTCTACGGTTGCAGGTTCGAATCCTGCCTCAGGAATGGATGTATCTGATGTCCTTAGGTTAGTTAGGTTTAAGTAGTTCTAAATTCTAGGGGACAGATGACCTCCGCTGTTAAGTCCCATAGTTCTCAGAGCCATTTGAACCATTTGGTACCTTCCAGAACCTCACTGACTCTCTTCCTGCGCTTCTCCCAGCAGTCCGCGGTGTAAAAAATTGGGTATTCAGGCTTTTGTGAGGTGGTTACATTAATGTGAGTGGACAGTATATGAATCCTTAGATTTAATTATTGCCTCAATATCCTTGTGTTAGTTTCTACTATTGTTATCACCTTTCGATTCTTTGAAAAGTCTTCTGTACGAAATACTGTACACTAAATTTTATTCAATATACTCTGTACATTAAAAAGACAGATATTTAATATATGTTAGTAACATCAGTAAGATCTTTTTCTTCCTATATAAATCAGCTGATAACTGGTTTCTTTGTTGTTTCCGTGATGCTGTTCTCGTTACAACTTATGTTGCTTTGCATACTTTCTGAGATTTATGTAGTACCCCCAAAGCTTAGGCTCTTAGTCGCTCTAACAACTTGTCTTAAATACTGGCACAGTTTTCTGCAGCAACTACTGCAGATGGTTCTTGACACTGGTGTGAGCTCCTATGTGACTACCGCTTTCTTTTACTTCTGATGCCTCATGTTATCCACAGTCGTTGCCTGTGCCTACTAGTATTGTATTTTCTGCAGGGGTCACTTTTTGTAGGAACCCTGGGGGTGTTTCTGCAGCATAATTGACGCACCCTTGATCTTTAATTGATCTGGCAAGTAAACCATGGTTGTACATACCCGTAGTAACTGAGATGCAAACTCAGTAAAATGAGAAGATTGACTATCATCGATGTATATGTGGGATAATCCTGTCCATTGAATTATTTTTGAATGGAGTGTACTGTTTATTATTTACATAGCAACTTAACCATATAGAAATCAGCCTTCAGAAGTTACCTTTTCTATTGTTTTTTTTTTCAAATGATTCTCATATTCTTAGAGAATCGATAAAACAATTTTATTCACAGACAAAAAAATGACAATATTTTGTTATATGATCATGGTCAGAGCTATTTGAATGGTACTTTCTAGTGTTTTGTTCAACGTACTCACCCTCTTGGTAAATATAGACTCTGGTCAATACTTTTTGTCATTATTCACAGGGCCTTGAGTAGTGGAACAAAGGGGATACTAGGACAAATAAGTTATTCAAAACGGTTGCGGTTCCCCAGGCTCTGCTATGACTTAACCCGCTCATCCATTTCCTGCAAATGGAGGTAAATTTTGGTGGGGATAGGTCAATTGGGCTACCTCCACTAACCTAACTTCCTCCTTTGCCTCCCTCTCTCCATAACCTATGACGAGACCACCGGAAATGGCGGGAAAAGGCCAACTGAGCTAACTAACTTGTGGTAACAGTGGGAAATGGTAATTCGGTGCTGGAGAGGGAGGTGGTTATTTTATTTCTTTATTGAATTATTTCTAGTTAATTTGTGTTACCACCAGGAACCTAACTCAGAGACATGTGTGTTTGCCTCTATATGCAGACACCAATTGAGCTAGTTTGCACTACATCGACCTGAGGGCACTATTGACCTCCTCTCTCCTCCACCACTCCCCCACACTCCTGTGATGTCAACAGCCCCCTTCCCCTCCCCTATTTGTGAAATGGCGGAAAAGGGCTTGGTCTGTGCTCAACTGACAGAGAGGAAGTTCGTAAGGTATTTATTTTAGAGGGGAATGAGGGTGCTTGAAGCTATCCTAGAGTTTTGGGTGTGCATGCAGGAAGTCGATGGTTCCATCCTGGGTTGGGGCGCCTTCTTTTTATTTTCTAAGTTCATTCTGACATTTCATGCTGTAATGTATACCGTTTCTTAGGTCACATGTATCCTAAATTTATAACATTTTGTAACGCTAAACGTAACAAATACATGGTTAGACAAATAAGAAATAGACAGTTGAAAGAAATGACCTGTCGCAGGACAGAATGACTACAAAAACAATATCAATTTCGAGATGCTAAAGATGATAGCACAGAACAATAACACAATATCTACTTCTCATTTATACGACATATAATATGACAGCTCAGGTGTCACACATTAGCAAACAGTAACAATAATAATGTCCATATAAATGACAGCAAGACCTTCACAACAGAGTACGCTGTCTTCAGAACAACAGACACTCAAAGCTCCCTGCACGTCCAAACATTGCGAAACCCACCGGATCATACAGCTGTTGACCCTTCGCAGGAAAGCTGTGTCCCCAGTAACAAGAGCAGCATGAAAGCACGCTACTAATTCTTCCACATTCGTCGGCGGAGTAGAGCACACTTGCTCCTTCAGGTGTCCGCACCAGAAGAAATCCAGGGGATTTAGTTCAGATGAACGTGGTAGCCATACAAGTGGATGTCCATGTCTGAGTCTTTTTAGTGGAAATGTTCGTCCAATTACTGTCGCATATTAATTTCAGAGTGTGGGGCTGCAACATCATGTTGAAACCATATCCTCTTTCGAACATGTAGTGGAACATCTTCTAGCAAATCAGGCAGATAGTTTGAGAGGAATGCATGATACCTTCATCCAGTCAACCGGTCAGGCAACATGTAGGGGCACACCTGTCACCCAATATTCCGGCCCAGACATTGATACCAAAGCGAACTTGATATCCACGGCCGTGGGTGACGTTCGGATTAACCTCACACCAGTGGTGGGCATTGTGCATATTGAAGATACCCTCACAAGTGAATGCTTCTTCATCCGACCGTATTATGGTGTTCATGAAGTCATTGTTGGCTTCCTATTGCTGTTTGAACCATTCACAAAATTGCATCCGCTGATGGCGATCTACAGGCTTCAGGTGTTGCATGAAAGCATAATGACAGGGGTGCAGCACATGCTCATGCAGCACGTTAAGGACCGTGCATTGCGAGACACCCAGCTGTCTTGCTACATTTCGTGTACATCCCTTAGGTTCTTGGTTATGACCTCCAGAACAGCTTCCTCAGTAGCTGGAGTACGGCGAGTCCGTGGATGACCTCTGTCACGCGATGGTGGAAGGAGAGAACCTGACTCCCGAAGGCGCAGCTCAAGATAACGAAACACGCTTTTATCTGGATGGTGTTGACGAGGATATCTAGCAGCATATTCACGAGTGGCAATACCAGCCCGGTTATCAGATGCACCAAGAACAAGAAGCATATCCATATAGTCATCGTTTGTGTATGCCATACATCTGCCACAATGAGAAAGATCGATATATGTAGTCGTGTACACGGGAGCCTGTCATGGGTGCGTTACTCCACTCGCAACTAGTCCCTGTCTGGTGGACAGTGCATACAGTATAAACACGCCATCAGTCCTATGCGCTGTTCCATCAAATGTGCATTACCCCTCTGACAGATACTGTTCTGCATGATTCATCCTGACACCTCTAATTGTAAAATGTTCTGTTACGAATTACACTGCTTCCCGAACAGTAATAGACCTGATAATCCGCAGTCCCATCAATAGAATAATAATAATAATAATAATAATAATAATGCATTGAGGTGCATACTAAACAGCATGTCATTAACAGACTCAAGGTTAAAAGGCATAATTAATGGGGCCATGGTGATAACATACACAAATAGTAATCTAGTTGCTAGTCTAACTGATAATGTAAGGCCCTAATGAAATGTAATGGTCCTGATCGAGGCAAGAATAATAGTTGGTACTAATCTGTGGGACCACTGGAGGAGGGCGCAAAGAAAACAGGTTTCGCATCTAGAAGTGGTGCAAATAAATTCACGCCTATGACGTGGAAAGGGCTTCTTTCAATTATGACCTATCTTCCATTTCTACGATTGTAGTGTGAAAGCACAAATGTTTTCTAGACGACACTGCAATCGCTGTTGACGATTAATATGCCAGATTCCATACCACGTAGACTACATTTACCAGATAAAAACATTTGCCTCAACACAGGATCGAACCCTCGACATCCTGCATGCTGACTCAAAACTCTATCCATTGCACCACCTGCACAGAGGTAGTTACCATACACTTGATTAAATTGTTACCAGATTTCCGTTATTTAACGTCCTTTATGTGACGGATGTACTCGCCGGACGAAATTTTGTGAGAGACATTTTTTTATCGCTAGCATGTGCGGACTCGCGCTGCGAAGCCCGAGTGCGCAAATTTCGCTTCATCCTGTATACAACAGTTGTAGCGTCAAAGGTGTGTCATTCGACAATGAGCAAAATATTGTAAATAACTAATCCTGATTCCTGTGGCTCTGGAAATATCAATTTCCAAAGTAAATCTACATCCTCATTATGGCTAAACATAATTATCCACATTAAATCTTTCATAGCCTTTACAGCTATCGATGAACTGAAATCGCAGTTTTCCATGCCAAATCTGCACCTGCCTTAGGAACAGACATTGAGCCACCCACATCACTTCCTTTGCACTTGTTGGACCACTGAGCACAGTAACTTTACACTTCAACACGTACACATTTTCGACACGCAATGCAATTATCGCTTATACAGTCAAGCTGCCAAAGAAACTGCTATAGGCATGCATATTTAAATACAGAGCCGCGCGGGATTAGACGAGCGGTTTAAGGTGCTGCAGTCATGGACTGTGCTGCTGGTCCCGGCGGAGGTTCGAGTCCTCCCTCGGGCGTGTGTTGGTCCCTAGGATAATTTGGGTTAAGTAGGGACTGATGACCTTAGTAGTTAAGTCCCATAAGATTTCACACACATTTGAACATTTCAAATACAGAGAAATGTAAACAGGCAGAATACGGCGCTGCAGTCAGCAACGCCTATATAAGACAACATGTGTCTGGGACTGCTGTTAGATCGGTTACTGCTATTACAATAGCAGGTGATCGAGATGAAGGTGAATTTGGACGTGGTGTTATAGTCGGCACACGAGCGATGGGACAGCATCTCAGAGATAGCGATAAAGAGGGGATTTTCCAGTACGATGATTTCATGAGTGTATCGTGAGTATCAGGAATCCAGTAAAGCATTAAATCTTCGACATAGCTGCGGCCGTGAAAAGATCCTGCAAGAACAGGGTCAAGGACTACTGAAGAGAATCGTTCAGTGTGACAGAAGTGCAACTGTTCTACAAATTGCTGCAGATTTCAATGCTGGGTCATCAACAAGTATCAGCGTGCGAACCATTCAACCCAGTCATGTATCCTTGATGACTACACGACACAAAACTGTACGCCTCGCCTGAACCCATCAATACCAACATTTTACTGTTGATGACTGGAAACATGTTGCTTCATGTGTTTCAAATTGTATCGAGCGGATGGACGTGTACGAGTATGGAGACATCCTCATGAATCCATGGATCCTGCATGCAAGAGACTGACAGTTCAAGCTGGTGTAGGTTCTGTAATGGTGTGGGACATGTGCAGATGGAGTGATATAGGACCCCTAATATGTCTAGACACGACTGTGACAGTTGACACATACATAAGCATCCAGTCTGATTACCTTCATCCATTCATGTCAATTGTGCATTCCGACGGACTTGGGCAATTCCAGCAGAACAATACGACACTCCACACGTCCAGAATTTCTACAGAGTGGCTTCAGGAGCATTCTTCTGAGTTTAAACACTTCCGCTGGCCACAAACACCCCAGACATTAACATTATTAGCATATATGCAATGCCTTTCAACGTGCTATTCAGAAGAGCTCTCCACCCCTTTGTACTGTTATGGACTTATGGACAGCCTTGCCGGATTCATGGTGTCAGTTTCCTCCAGCACTACTTCAGACATTAGTCAATTCCACACCACGTCGTGTTGTGGCACTACACGATATTAGGCAAGTCGGTTCAAATCGCTCTAAGCACTATGGGACTTAACATCTGAGGTCATCAGTCCCCTAAACTTAGGACTGCTTAAGCCTAACTAACCTAAGGACATCACACACATCCATGCCCGAGGCAGGATTAGAACCTGCAACCGTAGCGGTTGCGCGGTTCCAGACTGTATCGCCTAGAACAGCTCGGCCACATCGGCCGGCGGTATTACTTACTGATAAAAATGTAGAAGACATGATATTTGGAAACTTGAAGAGTTTGCAGCTTTGTGGAGCGGTTCGAAACAGCTGTCCGAAGGTAATACCTCTACATTTAATCTCGTCTTCCACGATGATGGGGTAGCAGATGTATCGCCGTTCAATTTTTGAAGAGACCCAGAGTATTGACTTCTGATCTGAGCATAGCATAATTTCCGAACCACAATCAGATGTGAAATGTGTGCGCTATACACCTCCGAAAAGCTGTATAGTGAATGTAACACAAAGAATCTATCGTTTTTCTTTCCTTCGGTGGAGAAGGTAGTACTTTTATCATCTTGAATTTTCCCATCGTAGGGAGTGGTGTAGAAAACTTACAGGGTGAATGTATGCCAGTTGTTGGAAATATGTCCTACATTGGAGTATTAACAGTGTTTCATTCCACACGACTTATACATGGCAAACCACACTTATTTAACATTTTAGCAAGCTTAAGTGCAGAACAGTGTAGCCTTAGGATGTGTGTTTATGTTCTACAATCGTTTCTTTCTTCCAAGTACCTTCTTGGTATGGAATCCAAACAGTACAACAGTATTACCGAACTGACAGCACAAATGATTTACTTAAAATGTGTCGAACTCCTTCCATCTGGAGCTCCATCATAGATAAACCATACATTTCTTCTTATTATTAATCGTCTGTCATATAACCACAACAATTTAAAAGATATCAAGCTCATATCTACTTACACCAATAAGGAGTGCTAACCTCCTCAGCAAGCACGCATCTAGAGAGACCGAGTATGACGCAGCACTCATGGTGAAATTTGGAGACTGTAGGGGCAGATCGTTTCGAAATAGAACGCAGAGTGCTGCTATGGATATGATTCGTTTGTTGGGTGGTAATAATGAAGGTTGCTGGTGAGATGTTTCATTCTCTGACTTTATGCTACGAATGGGAGAATACTTTGTGAATCACATACATGTAGCGGGAGATGTCAGATCGTAATAAAAATTTATAAAGTTTTTCGTTTAAGGAACGTAGTTTTAGCACTTTCCCTCTGCTGATGGCTATTTCCTTCACTAAGAAACAGTATTTGTGTCATGTAGGTAGTGTAACAACAGGGTTTGTGGTATGTACACGTTCATATGATCCTCGCAAAGTATTGGAGGGGGCGATTTAACTATGATACAGAAACTGAGGACCACGCTGCAATGTCATTGACTGACAGCATCACGAGATCGATGCGATGAGACGTTTTGTTGATGTGCAACTTGTCGAGAGTGGTGGTCTGGACCTTGAGTAATTAGGTAAAATGCGTTGAAATTACAGGAAACCTGAGAAAATTACGAAAATTGATGGAAAATACGAAAAACTGATGAATATATGACAAAAATATGGAGGGATGAGAGCACTGACATGGACGCCTGGGTGTATGAATATGATTCCATTCTGGCACCGATGGGACTGACAACTGATGGTGTATACTATCCACATTCTATGCGTTGAAGTCCTGCAGAATACCCCCTTGTTCCACATGCAGTTATGAATTGTAAGTCATAAAAATGAAAGATGCAGTGTCCAAAGATTTGGAATTCAGTATGAATACCACCTAGGACACTGAAACTGCGATCATATGCCTGGAAGGAATATGCACTATCAGTATCAGGAATCAATACTCTGGGTCTCGTTGAAAATGGAGCCCCAATACGTCTGCTACCCCATCAATGTAGAAAAAAATTGTTCAAATGGCTCTGAGCACTATGGGACTTAACATCTGAGGTCATCAGTCCCCTAGAACTTAGAACTACTTAAACCTAACTAACCTAAGGACATCACACACATCCATACCCGAGGCAGGATTCGAACCTGCGACCGTAGCGGTCGCGCGGTTCCAGACTGAAGCGCCTAGAACCGCTCGGCCACACCCATCAATGTGGAGGATGAGATTATATATAGAGGTCATAACATTCACACAGTTGTTTGGAAACGCACCACAAAGCCGCAAACTCTTCCAGTTTACATATGTTGAGATGTCTTCCACTTTCTTGTTAATAAGACACACTTAACATCGGTTTAGCACCTGACACAGACCTCAAAGCCATGGTAGAAAAACAAAATGTGTGGCTGTGTACACAGCTGTAGTCATGCACTGCTTCGATTTGTTACAGCAGAAAAAAGCAGTGCATCAAACTGCTTGTCAAACAACAACACAAGAACCCTCGATTATGATTGAAAGTCTGTGAGATGTGGTCCTCCCCCAGTACAGACGACAAAACATTACTCAGGTCCATTGAAGCGACTTCGATCATTAGCCACGTGCTCCAGTAGACCAATGCATGTATATTTAATGGGATCATCGCATATGGTTGAAGACAACACACAGATGGTATTTCTTTCTGTGTAACAGGGGTTCCGGTGGCGTTTAAGGCGTGTGCCGCCACTGAGCCTCCCGAACTGGATGGGCTGGGTATCAGAGTGTAGTTGACTTCACTGTGTTGCCATCTGGGTGGGTGAATTGCGAGCTAATAATCAGTATGTGTTGGGCACCCTTCACGACGGCGTGTGTTGTGAGTATCCTACGATTTTTACGTGGAAATTCGACAATAATCAATACGACGAGTGTTTGCACTGGACGATTATTGCCCCCCCCCCCCTCATGTAAATTGACAGTTTGAATACTCAGCAGTTGCGTAAGAGCCTCTCCGGCCTCTGGTATGGCTGCCTCTGGTATGGCCTGCATGTGAACAAGAAAGAATATTTTCGGGAACCATACATATTCAAACTTTGAATGTTCGACTGTGAGGTATACTGCCACTCTAAACAATTCCTTTCCTTCTTTGGTCGACAGAATATCGAATGTGATGTATTGTTTGCATCTTGATAGTGAAACACCGGTGGAAAAAACATTAGCTGGTTCTCTAGACATTATAAACGCATGCAATTACGAGTATTAAAACGATAGTTGACCTTGTAAAGTTCAAGGATAATCTGGAATCTGTTACATCACTGACATCGGTATTCGTTAAAAAAATTGTACCATTTATCTTCCGTATTATACTTTGCAAGCGATCAATAGCATACTGCTTACTCGGCAGGGACTGCAGATAGATGACACTCGGTGGGAGTGTGGATTGGCCGTGACGTGTACTAAGGTAGTTCGTGCAGTTGTGATAAAGCTGTGACCCGGATGGCGCAGTGGTTACGGCACCTGCCTAGTAAGCAGGAGGTCCCGGGTTCGAATGCCTGTCCGGTACACGTTTTCGCTCGTCGCCACAGATTCCGCTTAATGTCCCGCTGCAGCTGACAGCAGTGATGTCCTTTGAATATACATATAGTGTTGCACAGCTGCGGAATCTGCGTGGAATCTGTTCTTTCGAAGGAACAGACACCAAGCATTCAAATAAAAGATACATTTAAGACACAGCTCTCACACGTGACAAAGAAAAGAGGCCATTAAAACCCTTTCGAAATAAACTGATGAATCTACCCTTAGAGGCCTTTTAACCAACGCTGCCATACAACTCTTTCTGTGCATTCGCAGCTATAGCTTGCAACTGATCTGGTACCTTGGTCTTAAACAAAACAGCAGCACTATACTTAATAATTACAATAGTCATGGTACGTGAGATACATTCAGATGGGCATTTGGACATAATGTGAATGCTAGGTGAGCGACATTTGATAGAGTGTGTGTGGTGACAATGGAAACGGCGGACTGAATGTTGATCTGGAGCTGTCGCTCTTCCTTTCAGTTTGGACGATTAGTTTTATTATATGGTAAAATTCAAGAAGGCGTTTATCAAAGCATTTCAGACAACAGCATGCTCCGAACAGTTTGGTTCCAAAAAGAGACGACATGTTCTACTGAATCACTGTCCTAAGTAGATAAAGTGTATTTCCTGTTGTAACCCGCTCGAAGGCCATATCTGAACACCATACAACATCTTTAGGACGAAACAGAGCACTAGTTGTGTAGAACATTAATGTACCTAAAATAATGGGAGCTGTTATCGAGCAGCTACGGTCGCAGGTTCGAATCCTGCCTCGGGCATGGATGTGTGTGATGTCCTTAGGTTAGTTAGGTTTAAGTAGTTCTAAGTTCTAGGGGACTTATGACCACAGCTGTTGAGTCCCATAGTGCTCAGAGCCATTTTAACCATTTTTTTTGTTATCGAGCATGCTTCAGACGTAAACGAATGTCTCCTTATTTACTGGACAGACTTCATCTTCGATTAAATGCTCTAACAAAAGCAATAAATGCATCTACACGTTGAAAGTCACTTTCCTGCTGCCTTTCGAATAAACAGTAACGCTCGTCCACAGACTTATGGCTACATAATTATTGTAGCTTGCGGCTATAATATCGTAAGTTTATATTTGATACATAATGTATATGGAAATAACGTACATGAAATTGTAACGAGAGATGCTGAAGCCGCATCTTCGTCTCGCACAGCCTATAGCAAATTCTCAGTGAATCGCTGTTTAACTGTTTTTGCGTAGAAACTACTTTACAACCCCATCCGTTACACTTTTTTCAGAGCAGCTGTAAATAGGGAAACAGCTTGTAACATCATAGATTGAGGGTCGACCTGCGACATCAATCGCACAAGTTGCATACGGGCCGCTATACGCCGCCGCGAGCGCTAAGAGTGCATTGCGATCGCAGGCGCGCGTGTTGCGTACGGGCCGCGAGGTGCCGCCACGAGCGCAACCGTATGTAAGTGTCGACGGAGTTCGGCCAGCTCTCATTTTGTTGGCATCTAATTTTTGTCTATTCTCTTATTTGCTTAGTTGCTTAGCTCTTATTCACTTATGGCTCATATTATTGTGCTCTCTTTCAGCCATTCTGATTGTTTTGATTTACTCCCAATTGAGAAGTGCTCATTTTGGCATTTCACTTTTGCATATTTCTCATTTTGCTAATAATATGCTCCTTAGCTTTTTACAGTTGAATTGATTAACATAGTCTCATGTACTGTTTGTTCATTTCAGCCTGTTCACATTTTGATGTTCTTTAAATACTGTAATAATTATCGGAAGCATTTCTTCCCTTACACTTGTGTAAAGTATTCTCGATGTAGGATTTGTTCTGTGACATAGGTGTAAGGTTTTCAAGATAAATTGTATACGAAACTGTGCTTTAAAAGGAATTTATTTTTTCAGTTTGTACTACATCAGACGACAATTTTGTGATATGAGGGAGAAATTTGAGGAGCGAATCCATGGAAATAGTCTTAAGTGATCCCCTTTAAAAATGAAAATTTGTGTGACACTGAAAGACGTGACACTGTAGGCACCGAAAATTTATATATATATATATATATATATATATATATATATATATATATATATATATATATATATATATATATATATATATATAAAATTATACGTTACAAGCTGAAGTTTCCATATCATGCACTGTCGTGTTCGTCATACGTGAACATACAGTTATCACATACTTTCATCCTTGCATTGAGACCAGCTACAAACATTTACTTGCGATGATGTCCATTATTGAGAATAACGATCGTAATCGCAATGGAAAGACTGCATACGCCGCACACAGCACTACGCACAGCTGTAAAGTAAATTGCTCCCAGTGTCATACATATTCTCTTCGCAATCAGGCAGTATCACTAAATCGTAGATCATCACACATATGTTATTATTTTCATACAAGTGTTAATGAAATCACCTTCATCATTTTAAAGAGTTTACTACAGCCTATTACTGGAACAACGATAGAGCCTCATTGGTTCAGTCTTGCCTTGCAACATACAAGAAAGGAAATGTTTGTAGCAGTATCATCACTGAGTGAAAAGTTTCTTAGAAATTCACTGCGTCTTCTGTCGTGGGCTGAAAGTTATTTGGCCAGTTCGTCATAACGTACGGAAACTTTGTCCCTCCAGATGGTGCCACAAACTTTACCACCGAGCCGCCAGGTGGCGCTACCTCTGGGGGAGCGAGCCACCATTAGAGCGCCATCCGCGGAAAGTGGAGCGCATGCGGCGTCCTCGTTCAAAACTGGGTCACACACAACAGATGACACTTCCGTCGGGTACTTCCCTGGAATGGTTTTTTCTCCCAGTAGTAATCTTGGAGTGTCTAGTTCCTTTGAGTCCGACTTCAGCTTCGAGTTACTAACTTTATTGTATTATACTGGTTACATCCTGGCTTGATGTTTTGTTGCGTTGGACGAAGGATCTCGCTGTCTCTCTCTCTCTTTCTCTCTCTCTCTGTGGGAGAATTTAGTACTTACTATTCCTACTCGCACTGCCATCTGTACTGTCGTATACTTACATGGCTGTCCTCAGAGCAATTCAAGAGTCAATTACATCAGACGGGAAATTCTGCTTCACAATAAAGTGCAAAGGGCTTAGTGATGTGTTCAAATATGTATCTCATTCATCTCTTGATAAGCTAAAATAGTCGTTAGGTGATCTTTTATACTGAGAGTAATTCTGTTCACTGTAATGAAATAACCTGACTTCAACAGTGGAATATTGAAAACTCCTTCACATAGACACCAACGCTGTTTCATTTTACTTAATTCCTTTTATCTTTGGAAAATGAAGTAAGGAAAATTAGAGTTGAACGTCACGTCGACAACAAGGTCATCAGAAGCGGAACACAAGACCGGATGGTTTTTAGGATGGGGAAGGATATCGGGCGTCCCCGTTCAAAGTAATCATCCCCACATTTGCCTGTAGCTGTTTAGGGAAAGCACGGGAAAAAACTAAAACCACAGCTCCACCTCGCTCAATTTATCTTTGAAACATGCAGTGCCGAGGTAATTTCACAGAAGTTCCCTCACCACAACAGGAATTGTTATGTTACTGACTGTTGGTAATAACAACATTAGGTTTGTGTTGGAAGCTCTTGGGGGGGGGGGGCGTATCTGAGGAAATTTTCAGTATGCACCTGGTGGGTTTCTTGTGAGGAATAGTAGAAACTATTCGGATACAACTCAAAGCGATACTGGGACCTTTAATCGCTGTTCACGTTGGTGCCACTGTTCCAGATTTCATGCGGTGGTAAGTTCTGTGGGACAAAACTACTGAGGTCATCGGTCCCTAGGCTTACACATTACTTAATCTAACTTAAACTAACTTACGCTAAGGACAACACACACTCCTATGCCCAACGGAGGGCAGCCGAGCGAACCGTGGCAAGGCGCCCCTAGACCGCACGGCTACCCCGCGCGGCAGATCTCATGTGATCACGTTTTCAGAGATAAGTGAAGATATATAATCCATTTCGTTTGCACTGTCCAGCGTTGACGAATTGGGATCCCCCACTCGAAATAGAACAAAATCGTCTAGTCTTGAGTCTGATTAGCGGTGTTACGTCACGCTTAACTAATTAAGAATCATCAAAAAAAAAAAAAAAATGTAAATTTACAAGGAAGCCCCGCCGACATCACAGGGGAAACTGTTGGATGTGTGCGAGTTCGAACTGGACAGAATGACTGAATTCGGGGAAACGAATTTTTCATATCGTAACATTATGGGTAGTATTGGTCATGCTGCTCCATCAACGGACCAGTAGACAAAAGAGGATTATATGTACTAACGAGTGGGTATTGGGCATGAATTTACTCTTGCCCGTGTAGTCAAATCACACCATTCATCGCCGGCCGAAGTGGCCGTGCGGTTAAAGGCACTGCAGTCTGGAACCGCGAGACCGCTACGGTCGCAGGTTCGAATCCTGCCTCGGGCATGGATGTTTGTGATGTCCTTCGGTTAGTTAGGTTTAACTAGTTCTAAGTTCTAGGGGACTAATGACCTCAGCAGTTGAGTCCCATAGTGCTCAGAGCCATTTGAACCAAGCCAACACCATTCATCTTCATCAGTAATGTTAATTCGGCGAGACATCACTGTGACAGCTGTGGAGTCAGTGCATCGCGATCCGTCAATTTCTGCTGATTATTGCATAATACTGATTTTGTTTCTATCGTGCAAAAGCAGCAAATACAATGGGTACATGAAAGTACGGCACCGTTGAGTGGCAAACGTAGATTTTTCATACGAGTGTAGTGTCAATTTGTCCCATTATGATTGCCATATATCCGTTACATAGCATCGTAATGTCTACTATCTAGTGATATTCGGCGCCAAAGCGAACAATTATTCTATATTATGGAATGTGGCACAATTCCATACAAAAGTAGATCTCTGATGTCGACTCTTATGTATAGCGACTAATCTGACCTGCAACTTCCACTACAGGGAGGTATTAAAATCCGAGGTACTGTCATTCTTTCGATTATTTTAAAGCGTTATAAATGGCGATCCCGGTTAAGAGAGTGCGGCAAAGTGCCGCTTCCGGGATTTGGACAGCGGATTAGCGACAAGGACTGGTAAGTCGGCCAACTAGGATGTAGTTTTTAGGCGGTTTCCCACATCCAAATAGGTAAATGGCTGGATAATATCCTTGTTCCGCCTAAGATGAATGTTACGCAAACACTTAGAAAATGTTCTAACTCTTGAACATGGCACTGGCTCTGGACGCAGACAGATTGGGAACACAGATTACATCACACCGGGAGTGGTGGCACCAGGAAGGGAATCCTAACCCTTTAGAGAAAAGGGAAAAAAGCAAGGAGAAGATGAAGAAGCAGAAGAAGAAGAAGTTGACAAACAGAGTGAACTCGAATTCTACTGACAAATCCTGGGAGGTATTTTCATATAAGGAACCAGTGGCTGACTGCAGAGTAGCAGCATTTAATTTGGTATTTTATACTCATGTACCTTTCTATATGTATTGCGCGGAAAATATTTGCACAACAGTACAAATGTCGACAATACGCGCTGCGTGTCTTGTTTTGAAACTCACTTGTTCCATTAACTCATGGTACTTGCTGTTAACAAAAATAATGCCTTCTGTACTGTTCGCCCCCATACCGGTATTAGCACCACTCGGTTATGTCTTAGGTTTATTCCTTTCCGGCAGTGTTTGTTGCAGATTAACGGAAATACAGAGGGGTGTGGATAGGTTTACTGACGAAGAGTTAACAGGTATAGACCTTCAGGATTTCATTGCTTGCAGTGAGAGAGTGGCACAACGTCACTATGCTGGACTGGTCCCACAGCGACGGCAACCACATCACGGCTCTTTTGAATGTTGTTACTTCACTCTGTTTAGTGTTTTAAGTTTTCGTGGCTGTATATTATAGGTTTTTCACTGTTGTGAACGTAATTTCACAGAAACGAATGTAGCTGATGAGACAAACCGAGATAATGATAATTACAGTACTACCCTGCAACGAGCCACCGAAAACCACGGTTCCCTTACTCCAAATTGCTCAGAAAATATACCTGAACAGGACCCGAAATTTTGTAGGTGGAATTCGGATCCATCTTCTGTGTCAGTGGAAAATGCCGAGAAATACGCTGGTTTCTTCCGGGAACCTCTGCTTCACCGACCTGATCGTTCGCATGCGTATCGCCCATCAAATATATCTTGTCTGTGAATGGTAGGCGGCTAGTTCTTCAAAGCCCCGCAGTGATTCCCCTTGATACTTTGTGGACACGCATACAAACCGCGTGGAATAAGTACCGCAGCAAACTGTTGTGGTCTTCTTTCATTCTATGCCACTATGTTTCGAGGTTCTGATAACAGCACATAGTCTCCAAACCATGCACAATTCTCAGAGTCAGAGTTCATGTAGAGTTATGGAATTCTAACTTCTGATGTATCAGGCACCAAGTGTATAATGTAAAGTTCGTTTGAGTCACAGGTATGCTCCTGGCAAACAGCAATCATCACAAACCTTAGTATACATGTAATAATATCAATGTTTCATTCAGTTCTGCGTCTACACCCTCTGCGATAGGGAATTTAAAGTGTATGCGGGATAGTGCTTTCCATTAATAACAGATTGAAGAATCCAACAGAAATGCTTGCTTCCTTTTTGGACGCAACTGGGAGAAAGAAAACACTTGGATTGAAATCACGTCGGGTTCTCTTCAGCGGCGGAATGGACCCCCAATGAACGACGTTGCGTCTCTTCAACGACGAATGTAGGACGTGTGTGACGCTTGATGACTGCCATAGACGAGGGTGAAGCCGCCTATGTACCAATTTAAGTCTCAGGTATGCAACGGAGTGGACTCAGCCATATTTCTGGCCACTATTATGTACGGATGTCGGACGCCTGTCATCGCTTTCGAGGGTGATTTGAGGGCTGCATAATTTCGGGACAGGATCCTACGGACAACCGGTAATCTCAAAAATCAACATTTTCGCTGTTGGATTGGCAGAATAGCCAACACAGTGTTACTAGAGGAGACCGAAATGCACGCGTTTTAGCTCACGCAGGCTGGCGTGAGGAGGGAAGAACTATACTGACGTGAGGTCTGGAACATGACAAGGAATGAGAATTCAGAAAGCGGACGTAATTAGTTTCATACTTAACTTTAATCCATTAATGATGAACGTCGCTCTTGACGGTACATGATTCACAATATTATCTGTTCAGAACAGTAACTGAATATGGCGCCTTGCTAGGTCGTAGCAAATGACGTAGCTCAAGGCTATGCTAAACTATCGTCTCTGCAAATGAGAACGTATGTAGGCAGTGAACCATCGCCAGAAAAGTCGGCTGTACAACTGGGGCGAGTGCTAGGAAGTCTCTCTAGACTAGACCTGCCGTGTGGCGGCGCTCGGTCTGCAATCACTGATAGTTGCGACACGCGGGTCCGACATACACTAACGGACCGCGGCCGATTTAAAGGCTACCACCTAGCAAGTGTGGTGTCTGGCGGTGACACCACATTCGCCATTAGTTTGTCCTTAAAGACGATGATGCACGAGCACTAGAGGCACACCTCGTCAACACCTCCTTGCAAGAGGCAGGAATTAACCGAACATTCGTAAAGTGGGGCAGGATTGTGCAGCAACGTTTCTATCACCTTGTCCTCAGCATGCAAAGGAGGATCCAAGTATGTTACAGTGTACAGGGTTTGGCAACACGGTGTTAAATGTTACCCATTACCAAATTCTAATTTTAAAGATTTTCAGAGATTTATAGTTTCGAGCACGTAGTTCTCATTTTTATTACTTCATCGTAAAACTACCTTCTTGGTTACATAAGGCCTATTATTTCACTGCCTGATACTACAGAATCTAAAGCTACGGACATTCTCAGAAATGTAGATGGTGCAAAGTTTATCGGGCAAACTGTTCAAAGGTTGATATTCGTTATGACTCTGAAATTGTTCCAGGCAGGAAATAAGCACAGATCAGAAAAAGAAATTCTCCATATCACTGATTCAAGTATTCCATGCTAGACTAAACACTTCACGTGTGTAATGGAAAGTAATCAAAATACCGTTTTCAATTTTGGTGTCCCATGAACTGTCTGACTGGAAGAAAATGCTTTTCGCGAATGTTAGTGACATTAGTGATGTTTCTTCTCAAGGGTATGCGTGATTTGTCGGTAAGACGTTCTCTGAGCAAGATAATTTGAGTTACTGCATGATTTTTACAATAAATGTGGCGTGCATTATTACTGCCTGTACTCTATAATGTGAGGAATCTGACACTTCCTGAAGCCCGTTTTCGTTACAGAATGCGAAAGCTGTGTCTGTTCATTGCAGCCTGTGTAACTATAAACTTACCATATATTTTGGGTGGGGTCCGCTTTTAGCAAAACACAATTTTGTTTTTTGTCCTAGACATGTTTCACTGCAGTTGCAGCATCATCAGTGGGTTTTTTATTATTATGGCTGTAAAACAGTTTGTAAATCGTAATTACAGGTTTTTGAAGACCACATAAAATTGTGTATTCATACCTTCTTACCACATGGTGTGAGTTTCCTGCTGTATTACGTTTTTACAGTGACTGTTTTTCTATGTAGTTTGTCACCTGCTACTATATACAACTTAATGTAGGCAAAACATTTACGCAAAAATTACGATTTCTTAACTGTTATGGCTATGCCTGAGATTAATAATTCATGTGAAAGGTGTGTGTGTATCTATTTACATTATGTTTCACTTATGGTTTCTTTTGTCGTGATCTTCTTCACTGTCAAGTTCTAGATACTGAGTTGTCACTGTCACTGTCATTGTCACTGTTTACCAGCTGTAATAACAAAATGGCGGACAGTGGAACAGTTGAAGATGTGAAAACAAAATGGCAGACAGTGGAACAGTTGAAGATGTCATTGGCAGTTGTTTTGAATTTCTCAGACAGGTGTGTGTGTGTGTGTATATGTGTGTGTGTGTGTGTGTGTGTGTGTGTGTGTGAGTGTGTGTGTGAAAACAAAGAGAGAGGGAGAGAGAGAGAGAGAGAGAGAGAGGGAGAGAGAGAGAGAGAGAGAGAGAGAGAGTAGGTTTGAGGATTTATCTTTATTATAATAATTATATTTATTTATTTTTATGTGTGTGTGTGTGTGTGTGTGTGTGTGTGTGTGTATGCATGTGTGTGTTTGGGGGGGGGGGGAAGTTCTATAGGTAGGTTTCATCTAATAATTCTTTGAGGGCACAGTTCCATTGCAGAGAGTTGTGTATTCATTTATTACTTGCTTTCCTTCAACTATGGCTTTTTGTATTTGATAATTTTCTTCAATTATTAATTTTTGTGGGGGGAGGGGGGGGGGAGTTGATGCTGCATTTCAGAATTTTCAAATCAGTGTTGATGTCTGTTGGGCTATGTTTATTCTCCATAAGGTGTTCAGCAAATGTGGAACGACAGCTGTTACTTTTTAACACAGAAATGCATTAACAAGTTGTTTTCACACACACACAGACACACACACACACACACACACACACACACATACACCTCTCTGAGAAATTCAAAACAACCGCCAATGTCACCTTCAGCTCTTCCACTGACTGCCATCTTGTTTTCACAACTTCAACTGTTCCACTGTCCGCCATCTTGTTATTAGAGCTGGTAAACAATGACAGTGAGAACTCAATACCGCCGGCTGCGGTGACCGAGCGGTTCTAGGCGCTTCAGTCTGGAACCACGCGACTGCTAAGGCCGTAGGTTAGAATCCTGCCTAGAGCATGGTGTGTCTGATGTCCTTAGGTTAGTTAGGTTTAAGTAGTTCTAAGTTCTAGCGGACTGATGGCCTCAGACGTTAAGCCCCATAGTGCTCAGAGCCATTTGAACCATTTGAACTCAATACATACAACTTGACAATGAAGAAGATGACGAAAAAAGAAACTGTAAGTGAAATATAATGTAAATAGATACACACACACACACAGACATACACACGCACACCTTCCACATGAATTATTTATCTCAGGCATAGCCATAACAGTTTAGAAATCGTAATTTTTGCGTAAATGTTTTGCCTACATTAAGTTGTATACAGTTGTAGGTGACAAACTGTAAAGAAAAACAGTCACTGTAAATACTAATACAGCAGGAAAACCACATTATGTGGTAAGAAGGTATGAATACGCATATTATGTACTATTCAAAAACCTGTAATTACGATTTACAAACTAATATTTATATATATATATTTAAACAGTAAAGAATATTACGTATGTTTAACAGCCATAATAATAAAAACCCACTGATGATGCTGCAACTGCAGTGAACATGTCTGGGACAAAAAACAAAATTGTGTTTTGCTAATGGCGAACTTCACTCAAAACATGTATTATTGTTAAAGCAAAATCAGACAAAAGATCCTCAACATCAAGATGATTATAAACTTACCGTTAATCCGTATTCTTATATGCTCCTGTGATTTTATTCTCTGATCGAAGACTTGACAAAACCTCTAAGCCATCAACCTCCACAAAAGGAATAATATGGCTCGGGTCAAAGCTTTCAGTTTTAGCCCTTCAGTTTTAACTTTCTACGCTTTATTCCTCGGAGGGCTAATATTAAGATAATGCCATTTCCGCTTACGTTTTCTACTTTTCCGAAATTGTAAAGAAAGTGCATCACAGTGCATTTCTGAGAAAAACGATCTGCCAGCACTAAACCAAAGGGAGGTGTACAACAATGGTTAACGAGGTTTCATTGTGAAGTGAAATCTTCCTGACGGAAATGATATGCGATCTGGGGATTCAAAGAAATACTGAAGTGGATTTACATGTGACTACAAAAGTATAATCTTTCTCCGTATGCTAATATTGATGAACGCACATACAGTGTTTTTACTAAAATCAAGTCCGAACTCTTCGCAGTGTAATGAACCACTGGATTTTAGAAAAAAAAAAAACAATTCTGCTTCAAAATGTTGAGATATAAATGTCTTGCGAGAAAACCTCCGAAGAATTAAACGATGTGCCATTTCTGTGGGAAGGGGACAAATTATATTAAACAAAAAGGAGTAGGTAAGTTAACCTCGGTATTTCACATAGGACGTCCTCGTTTATCATAAAACATTCTTTAGAGACTACAAGACCCAACGAGACACTGTGAGCTGACAGCAAGCAGCCATGACTAACACGAAGACTAATGTTCACACGCATGTTTTGCCAACCGCGGAAACCATTTTCAATGCCGAATGTAAATTGTTAGAGATAATTTCAGTGTCCTTCATTGTAATGAGCTATGCTGTTATGTCTATAATAACACTGAACATTATACAGTACTGCATCTTTATGTGTCATGGAATTCCTATATCTTATAAAAATGGATGTAAGTATTTATGTATAAGTATGTATGTACGTGGCCCCCCTGGTTGGCCGTGCGGCCTAACGTACGGCTTTCCGGGAGGGATGGAGCGCCTGGTCCCCGGCCGGAATCCGCCTGGAGGATTTGTGTCGAGGTCCGGTGAACGGGTTGGTTCCCCTTATTCCGCCTCAGTTACACTATGACGGCGATTGCTGCGCAAACAAGTTCTCCACGTACGCGTACACCACCATTACTCTACCACGCAAATATAGGGGCTACACTCGTCTGGTGTGAGACGTTCCTTAGGGGGGGGGGGGTACACCAGGGGCCGAACCGCACAATAACAATTGGTTCGGTGTGGGGCGGCGGAGACGTGAAGTGGACTGCGACAGTCGTCGTGGGGTTGTGGACCACTGCGGCTGCGGAGGGGACGGAGCCTCTCCGTCTTTTCTAGGTCCCCGGTTAACATACAATACAATGTATGTACGTATGTTCAACATCTCCTCCAAAACTACTATATGAATTTTAACCTGACTTGGTATAAATATCATTTGCTATCTGGAAAGAAGCACTATGGGTGTAAGAACCATCTACCTCTCAAATGGGTGAGGCTGGGATGAGAGAGAAAAAGAAGCGTAACACACCGTGCGCTGATACGCAGATTATATTCATCCAGTACTACAGAATGAGAAGACTTAGTGACTTGCAATAGACTTTACACATAATTTCAATCCTTTATGAAACTTTTTCACTCCGGCAACCCCCACAAAATAATGAAGGAAAAAAGTTTATTGCTTATTATATTTTAGTTGTTCATGCAGTAAATGCACTCAGGATCTTTTACTCAGTCACTTCGTTACTACTAACTCTATTCGCATTACATTTCGTAGACAGCATGCACACATACGACTGGATGTACCTGCAAAGTTATGTCATTGAACGACGCATAGTTCAGGAGATACAACGTCATAAATTATGAGATGCGCAAATAACTATGTTTTCTTCAGACGAAGAGCTAAATACCCAAATTGTGATCATCTAGCATTTGATAATGAGAGCACTATTCTAAATTTTTTCTCTGTTGCATGCTATATCTAAGACACCAACTGATTTACAAAGTAATCAGAGATTTAAAGCTTTTTTATACAGGGGAGTTCGATTCTTTAAAGAATCTGAAATCTACTGGTTACTTACTATCTGGGAAGAAGCACTGTAAGATTTAAGAACGACCTACACCCCATAATGGTAGAAATGAAAAGGGGATGATGTTGAAGCGTAACTTAGGAAAATCTATAGCAGTGCCAACCACATTTGTTAGGTATATAACGTGTTATTCGTGTAAAAATGCTGTGGAACAATGATCCTCCACTGCCACTATGGCTCTTATTTGTGGCCTTCACTGTGTCAACAGGTTGCGACAATGAGCACTGCAGAGACCCAAAAATTTTGTCAACCTGTTACAGGATCTGAGGCCGGCCGGACTGGCCGTGCGGTTCTAGGCGCTACAGTCTGGAACCGAGCGACCGCTACGATCGCAGGTTCGAATCCAGCCTCGGCCATTGATGCGTGTGATGTCCTTAGGTTAGTTAGGTTTAATTAGTTCTAAGTTCTAGGCGACTGATGACCTCAGAAGTTAAGTCGCATAGTGCTCAGAGCCATTTGAACAGGATCTGAGATCAAGCCATACGGCTGAATACGAGAGATAAATTTAACGTTCTAGTGTTCTTTTTTAACGTCCCGTCGACAACGAGGTCATTAGAGACGGAGCGCAAGCTCGGTTTAGGGAAGGATGGGGAAGGAAATCGGCCGTGCCCTTTCAAAGGAACCATCCCGGCATTTGCCTGAAACGATTCAGGAAAATCACGGAAAACCTAAATGAGGATGGCTGGAGACGGGATTGAACCGTCGTCCTCCCGAATGTGAGTCCAGTGTGCTAACCACTGCGCCACCTCGCTCGGTAATTTAACGTTCTCTCTGGTGTCGTATGGTGTAAAACAGCAGAGAATCATTAATGTGTGCGTGCGCAGTATATGCCACACATGCATATGTACAACATCTGCCTGAATCGATTGAAGCCAAGCTTGATATACATCCTGCGTACTTAATATCTGGAAAGAAATCCTGTGGCGGTAAAAACCACCAACCTCCCACTGAGGTTTGGGTAGATGTGATAACGAGGTGATGCAGAGAGAAGTGGGAGCAGGAGATGGCTAGAGAGAGGGGGAGGAGAAGATGTAGATGAACAGAGTGACAGAGAGTAGGAAATCAATAGAGAAAGAGAGGAAGAAGAAGGAGGAGATGGAGAGACAAGTGGGGAGATGAGATGGATGTAGAGAGCAGGAAGGTGCAACCGGGGTACATGGATAAAGAGCAGGGGAGGGGAAAGTGGATAGCAAGAAGGGAAAGGAGGACCGTGACAGAAGGGAGGGGAGGAAGAGAAGGACAGAGAGAGGAAGGAGGAAGACATGGGCGAATAGTAGAGTGGAATAAATAAATACCCGGGAACACCGCCGCAAGCCGGTCCCAAGCCCGGGCCCATCTAAAAACAAGAGGATGGGGAAGTGTGGAGGGGGAGGAGTAACAACCTCGTAAAAAATCCAGGGTCCGTCCGGCTCCAGATGGTAGCACCCTGTCATAGGGCCCCTGCCTAGGGTTACTAGGTGAAACCCAGCAAACGGTCTCAATGGCGGAAGAGGAACAATTTCCCAACGGCAGAGAGAGCGGAAGAGCTAACTCCAGGGCTTACTACCTTGGTTTTAATTTCGGATTCGGGGCAACCCGATCCCCTAATTTATTATCCAACAATTACTGCAAAGCATGATGGGAACGTCGTCAAAGATAGACACTACTCCAAGAGGTAGACCGAATGGCAAATCCTCCGTTGTTCGTAGAAACAATGCAAAGGGGTCAAAGGATTTTGGAGGACCCCAACCAACATGTATGCAGCCCTCAACACTGAAATTTAAGAAAGCAACTATGTTTGCAACCCTAAATGTAAACTCTCTAATTAAAGTAGGAAAATTGAAATCATTGATTGAAAAGCTGAACCAGAAAGAAATTTTAATATGTGCATTGCAAGAAACAAGGTTTTTAGATGAAACTGCTTTAGATTTTGAAAACTATCGTTTATTTAAAGGAAAACCAGGTAAAATCTTAATGAAACAAATGCCATACCTGGGAACAGCATTTCTGGTACATCACTCAATTTTAGATTCAGTTACTAACTTCTACTCGAGTTCTGAGAGACTATCCATTCTTGAGATTAAATGTAAAAACAAAGGATACTCTATAATCAACTGCCATGCACCCATAAACCAGGACAACAAAAATAACCCGGAGAAAGTTGAAGAATTTTGGGAGATACTTGAAATGGAACTGGATAGGTGCTCAAAGAAGAACATCAAAATGTTAGTAGGCGATTTTAACGCACAAATAGGAAGGGAGAAAAAATACCATGGAACAGTAGGCCTCTTCCCAGGTCACAAAAGAACTTCAAAAAATGGAGAAAGGCTTATAGAGGTATGTAGGCATTTCAACTTGAAAATAATGACAACACATTTCAAAAAGCTGAGCCGAAAAACTAAAACATGGAGATCACCAAATCCACCTCTCGGAGAATTCCAAATTGACCATGTGGCTATCTCACTTCATTGTCAAGAAGAAATTCAAAACACTAAAGTGCTGAAAAGCCTTGATGTTGATTCAGACCACTATTTGACTACGATTAAATTCAGACCACTCCCATTTCGAAAAGAGAAGAAAACCTTTTACAAAATTCCAAAATATAACACAGAAACTTTAAAAAATGAAGAAATTAAACAACGGTTTCAAAGAGCATTGCACAAAGATAGCGATGGCATATCCACAATAAATAAGGAAGCGGGATGGGAGGAGATCAAAAACGAAATAGTTCATATAGCAAAAGAAAATTGTCTCGTGAAAAGAGTAAGAAGACATCCATGGTGGGACAATGAATGTGATGAGAACCTGGAGAAGAGACAGAAATTGTGGCAGAAATGGAGCTCCACAAAAGATCCTCAAGATCTTGACAATTTTAAAATCCAGAGAAGAGAAACAGCTAAGCTTTTCCGTAATAAAAAAAGAAGACAATTTCAGGATAACCTAGAACAGATTGAGGAAGACTTTAAAAGAAATAATTCTAGAGATTTCTACAAAACTTTTAGAAATCAGCTAACCAAATACCAATCCCCAAATTTATGTTTTAAAGATGAAGAGAACAAGCTAGGTTTGACAAACAAGACTAATTGTGAAATATTAGCAAAATATTTCGAGAATCTACTAAATTGTGAACCCCCCAAAGATAAAATGAGTTTTGAAAACCACCGAAATACTAATACCGAGTCAAAACCTCCAGACGCTGAAGAAATAAAACACATAATACACAGTCTAAAAAACAATAAAGCCCCAGGTGAAGACTCCATAGTACCAGAAATCCTAAAAATAATGGATACCAACCTCCCACAAGTTTTGGAACATATGTTTAAGAAGATCTGGGACGAAGAAAGAATTCCTGAAGACTGGCAGTGTGCCCTGATACACCCACTACACAAAAAGGGGGATAAGATGAATGTTAATAATTATAGAGGGATCTCGCTACTACCAGTAGGATACAAAATTTTGTCAAGGAAATTACTTCAAATCGTGGAGCCAGTTCTGGATAAAAAAATAGGTGAATATCAAGCAGGTTTTAGACAAGGTAGATCCTGTGTTGAACAAATATTTAACCTGAAAACACTAATTCGTTACAGAATCTCAAGAGGCCAGAGATTTGCAATAGTATTTGTAGATTTCAAAAAAGCATACGACTCGGTAGATAGAGAAACACTACTGAAAGTATTGGAAGAATTTGGGGTCGATAAGAAAACAATTCAAATTATCTAACAGACGCTAACAAACAGTAAGGCCAAAGTTAAATTTATGGGTGAAATTTCAAGGAAGTTCGAAATTAAAACAGGTGTTAGACAAGGTGATGGTTTATCCCCAATCCTCTTCAACTGCGTACTGGAAAAGATATTGAGAATATGGAAAGAAGAACTCAAAGGCACCAAGAATGACATCAGAATTGGAACAAAAAAAGAAAAAAAATAGAAGTGGACTGTTTAGCTTTTGCAGACGATCTGGCAATAATTACAGAAAACGAAGAAATAGCTCAGAATTACTTGGAGAAACTACAAGAAGTTTCGGCCAGAGCTGGACTGCAGATTTCATTTGAAAAAACCGTGTATATGTCTAATCATAGAAATAACAAGAAAAATCTTATTACTAAATACGGCAATATTAAGAGAGTAGAAAAATTTAAGTATTTAGGTGAAATAATTCAAGTGAATGGTTTAGACAAGAGTGCAAACCAGGCGAGAACAAGGAAAATGGAATTTGCTTTTCAAAAAACCAAAGACATATATAACAAAAAAAACATTTCGATTCAAGCTAAATTAAGACATTATAAAACTGTCATTAGACCAGAATGCCTGTATGCATCGGAGTGCCTAACTCTTAACAAAAAGGGGGAAATAGAAAACATGGAGAGGAAAGAAAGGAAAATTTTGAGAAAAATATTAGGACCGAGAAAGATTGGAGAAGAGTACAAGCTAAAGAGTAATAAGGAAATATACAAAACTATTGAGAAAGTGAGTGATGCAATGCGTAAACGCAGACTAACGTTTTATGGTCACCTGTCGAGGATGGATGGAAACAGACTAACAAGAAAAGTGTTTGAACATAGTAACAGGAACGAAAAAACCAACAATAAATGGATACAGATGGTGAAAAAGGATTTGGCCTATTTTAATGTCACCCGTGAGTCAATCAGGGACAGGAAAAAGTTTAGACAAATAGTGAACGAAATTAAGTGTTTTCCAGAAGAAACGAAACTAAAGAATAATAACAGGAAATGGTCGGAAGAGCGGAGGAGGAACCATTCGTAAATTATGAGGAAATATTGGGAAGAGAGAAAAAAGATAAAAAAGCCGGGCAAGTGAATTGTTGAACGTGGTCCAAAGATGGCCGAAATCGAAAGAAGAAGAAATACCCGGGCAGCCCCGTGTTTCTCAGCTAGTGCTATATAAAATGATAATGGAAAAATTTAAGAAAAAGTACTGCCGGCTGCGGTGGTCTAGCGGTTCTAGGCGCTCAGTCAGGAACCGCGCGACTGCTACGGTCGCAGGTTCGAATCCTGCCTCGGGCATGGATGTGTGTGATGTCCTTAGGTTAGTTAGGTTTAAGTAGTTCTAAGTTCTAGGGGACTTATGACCACAGTTGTTGAGTCCCATAGTGCTCAGAGCCATTTGAACCATTTTTTTAAGAAAAAGTACTGATTTAAGCGACTGTGGAATAGACACCAGTGAGAAGTGATGACCTTTCTTCTCACACCGAGACCGGGGCACCAAGTGATAAGCTTCCTACAGAAGCAACGCTGCAACCAACAGACACACGCCCGACTCAAACGTCACATGGCGTGAGTCTGTCAGTTCGGGGAATGAGAGAACGAGGCACCCCAGAATTGCACCTCGCGCGCGGCGCAAGACATCCGATTCGACCCATGTAGGGTATGTCGCTTATGTACGACATAAAGTGAAAGGCCACGATATTTTGGCTCAACACCACTCCAGTTTTGAGAAAACCATCCCTAACACCATGACGTGTAATCGACTCAAATTTGCCGTGATCGACACAAAACTGAACATAGAGCATTTTTAAGCAACACATATTCAGTTCGTGAACGCGTTTTCCTAGAAATAGAGGAAAGAAACTTACGACTGCCATTTATGTACACATAAAGTAAACTCCGTTCGACGAAAGCGCCGCTGGCCTAACGTCCAATGCATTTGGTTGAGGAGCAGAAAACCTGTATTGGATTCTCAAATGCATTCTGTAGTTATTTTTATTTGTATCTTTTCCGTATCGAAGTTGGTAGAATAGGAGGGTTAATAAGGTAATCAATAAGCAATAGTAATAAGGTATGCAAATACATTTCTCAAGCGATTCGGATTAATAAAGAATTCAGCAACGATACACCGCGTAGTTCATGATCAGCTTCCAGCACTAATTTTACGAGCAATGTTATCGCATGCGTGGTATGCATCAAAATTAATTCCCAAACAAAGTTCGTTTCCCGTCAGATCATCGAAAGGAACGATATAGCAGTGCGAAGACTGCATTCATTAGACGTGTTGGTGTCTCAAGTATATTTGCTTCGAATGTTTATATGACAAGTACCGTCCATATAGTAGTTCGAAGGAACGTACGGACATGTAACAGAGAGAGTGAAAGAACCACTGTAAGACAACCAGGGTTAACAATTAAATTATTTTATGATTCAAGTCGTTCCAGAAATTTATTATTCCTTATTGATAATCTTATTAACCCTCCTATTCCTACCGGTTTTGATACGGAAATAAATACAGACGAGAAAACTACTGAATGCATTCGAGAATCGAATACAGGTTCTCTTGGTCGCTGCGCCATGTGCTTTCATTAAAAGAGCGTTTACATAAGCGGAAATGGTAAATGGATCTTTCTCGGTTTCTAGCAAAACAATCGTTTGTGTATTCCAATTATGATGACGAAAAATGTTCAATTTTTAATTATCTATCGGTCCCGGCAATTTAGAGCCGACTACGGGTTATGAAACTTTTAGGTATTTTCTCAAAAACGGGAAAACGGAGGGGGGGGGGGCAGGTTGGTTCAAATGGTTCAAATGGCTCTGAGCACTATGCGACTTAACTTCTGAGGTCATCAGTCGCCTAGAACTTAGAACTAATTAAACCTAACTAACCTAAGGACATCACACACATCCATGCCCGAGGCAGGATTCGAACCTGCGACCGTAGCGGTCACGCGGTTCCAGACCGAAGCGCCTTTAACCGCACGGCCACACCGGCCGGCAGGGGGCAGGATGAGCCGTAACATCTTAGTCTTCCGTTGTGGGCGTTGCAAAAATAAATTGTGTTGTTGCCACAACGCTACAAATAGACGTATTGGAACTCACAAGGTTCGAAGTTTGGCAATCCGAACTGTATCGTTACCAGACCATTTAGCCACGGCAGTAATTTATCGACAGAGTTTGTGAAACTTGGAATAAGCACAAACCACGCCACCTTCTGCAGTGAAGTTACATCACGTATCTTATGATAAGTTTCCTCTCAAACGATGGTTTGCACGACAGTTAGAGGTAGAATATTTTTGTTTTGAAATTCAGTGATACATCGAATCATGTAGGGATCGAGAACGAAATTCTGGACAAATCTTCAGGGTTGAAATTATATAGACAGTAGCAGAAAAGGTGTCCTTCGCCGACTAACTGGTAGAGCACCACACTCTTGATACTCTTGAGTCCCGCGTTCAGTCCCGGATTGGGCGGAGACTTTTTGTTTTTTTATTTTTATTTTAAAGAATGAAGGAAGATTACGGTTTGGCGTCACATCGAAGAAGATTTCATCGGAAATGGGACATAAGCTTGAATTTGGGAAGTTAGTGAGCCGTTCACTTTCAAAGTAACAATTCTTTAGTGGTCGGACAAGGATTTGAACCGCCGTCCTCTCGCACACGCCTCCAGTGTATTACCAATGCCCCCCCCCCCCCCCCCAACCATAGTTCGCTACAAATTGCACAAGATTCTAAATCGAGAACTTTGAGAAAAGTAACTAACGCCTCCATATCAATATTCCATTTTATCCACATCAGCAGCAGCAGAACCCATACTGCACACTTCCAAGTGTGCACCCTACAGGAAAGTTGTGGGTGAATATTTAATTACTCTTATCGCATATGCTCCAGTACTATAACTTCCAACTCTACTGTGCAAAAACTCTTTACTGAGAACCTTCACCAGCTCCCGTGGCTTTAACAACTCCATTTCAGTGAATTCTCTGCCAACGGGTATAACTTCCTGTAGTTAGAGTGACGCCTGTTGCGAAACTTCTCTTTGTACATTATTTCCGATTTCCGGGCGCCGAATGCTGCTGCATGGCACATTAAAGGCATCTCTGGACAATAATGAATAAAGCTTCATTAACTGCACTAATAAACACCACAATGCCCAAATCACAGATGAGTGTGTTTTGTTTTTGAAGGCAACGAAACCGACGTTAATGTGGCAGACAGCTTATTGTGGTAAAACAAATATGCAGTCCAAGTCCGAGTGCCTCACTCACACTGCGCATTCAGGACTTCGTATCACCCGAAAATTCATTCCGTCCTTTGGTTCCATGTCTCAAAATTGTCATTTTAATACTTTTGAGAGTCCAAATAATTTGACTCCACAGCAGGGTTGGGCGCGTGAGCTGCCCGCCAGCACAGTAGGTATTTGAATCGCCGTGCGGGTACTATGCGCGCGGATCTCGTTACTTTTTTACGCGAATGGAATTGAAGACTGCCAATAATACACTACTGTCCCTTAAAATTGCTACACCAAGAAGAAGTGTAGATGATAGACTGGTATTCACTGGACAAATATATTATACTAGAACTGACGTTTAATTACATTTTCACGCAATTTGAGTGCATAGATCCTGACAAAACAGTACCCAGAACAACCACCTCTGGCCGTAATAACGGCCTTGATACGCCTGGACATTGAGTCAAACAAAGCTTGGATGGCGTGTACAGGTACAGCTGCCCATGCAGCTTCAACACGGTACCACAGTTCATCAAGAGTAGTGACTGGCGTACTCAATGAGCCAGTTGCTCGGCCACCATTGACCAGACGTTTTCAATTGGCAAGAGATCTGGAGAATATGCTGGCCAGGGCAGCAGTCGAACCGTTTCTGTATACAGAAAGGCCCGTACAGGACCTGCAACATGCGGTCGTGCATTATCCTGCTGAAATGTAGGGTTTCGCAGAGGTAGAGCCACGAGTCGTAACACATCTGAAATGTAACGTTCACTGTTCAAAGTGCCGTCAATGTGAACAAGAGGTGACCGAGACGTGTAACCAATTGCACCCCATACCATCACGCCGGGTGATACACCAGTATGGCGATGACGAATACACGCTTCCGATGTGCGTTCACCGCGATGTCGCCAAACACGGATGCGACCATCATGTTGCTGTAAACAGAACCTGGATTGACGTTTTGCCATTCGTGCACCCAGGTTCGTCGTTGAGTACACCATGGCGAGCGCTCCTGTCTGTGATGCAGCGTCAAGGGTAACCCAGCCATGGTCTCCGACCTGATAGTCCACGCTGCTGCAAACTTCGTCGAACTGTTCGTGCAGATGGTTGTTTTCTTGCAAACGTCTCCATCTGTTGACTCAGGGATCGAGACGTGGCTGCATGATCGGTTACAGCCATGCGGATAAGATGCCTGTCATCTCGACTGCTAGTGATAAGAGGCCTTTGGGATCCTGCACGGCGTTCCGTATTACCCTCCTGAACCCACCGATTCCATATTCTGCTAACAATCATTGGATCTCGACCAACAACGAGCAGCAATGTCGCGATACGATAAACCGCAATCGCGATAGGCTACAATCCGACCTTTATCAAAGTCTGAAACGTGATGGTACGTATTTCTCCTCCTTACACGAGGCATAACAACATCGTTTCAGCAGGCAACGCGGGTCAACTGCTGTTTGTGTATGAGAAATCGGTTGGAAACTTTCCTCATGTCAGCACGTTGTAGGTGTCTGCTCCCGTTGGTCGAGATCCAATGACTGTTAGCAGAATATGGAATCGGTGGGTTCAGGAGGGTAATACGGAACGCCGTGCTGGATGCCAACGGCCTCTTATCACTAGCAGTCGAGATGACAGGCATCTTATCCGCATGGCTGTAACCGATCATGCAGCCACGTCTCGATCCCTGAGTCAACAGATGGAGACGTTTGCAAGAAAACAACCATCTGCACGAACAGTTCGACGAAGTTTGCAGCAGCGTGGACTATCAGGTCGGAGACCATGGCTGGGTTACCCTTGACGCTGCATCACAGACAGGAGCGCTCGCCATGGTGTACTCAACGACGAACCTGGGTGCACGAATGGCAAAACGTCATTTTTTCTCATGAATCCACGTTCTGTTTACAGCATCATGATGGTCGCATCCGTGTTTGGCGACATCGCGGTGAACGCACGTTGGAAGCGTGTATTCGTCACCGCCATACTGGTGTATCACCCGGCGTGATCGTATGGGGTGCCATTGGTTTCACGTCTCGGTCTCCTCTTGTTCGCACTGACGGCACTTTGAACAGTGGACGTTACATTTCAGATGTTTTACGACCCGTGGCTCTACCCTTCATTCGATCTCTCCGAAACCCTACGTTTCAGTAGGATAATGCACGACCACATGTTGCAGGTCCTGTATGGGCCTTTCTGGATTGGAAAATGTTCGACTGGCGCCCTGGCCAGCATATTCTCCAGATCTCTCACCAACTGAAAACGTCTGGTCAATGGTGGTCGAGCAACTGGCTCGTCACAATACGCCAATCACTACTCTCAATGAACTGTGATATCGTGTTGAAGCTGCATGGGCAGCTGTACCTGTACACGCCATCCAAGCTCTGTTTGACCCAATGCCCAGGCGTATCAAGATCGTTATTATGGCCAGAGGAGGTTCTTCTGGGTACTGATTTCTCAGGATCTATGCACCCAAATTGCGTGCAAATGTAATCGCATGTCCTTTTTAGTATAATATATTGGTCCAATGAATACCCATTTATCAACTGCATTTCTTCTTGGTGTAGCAATTTAATTGCCATTAGTGTAGAAACGGACTAGTTTATTTTAAATTAGCCATCATAATTACATGTTCTCACGGCGTAATACTTGATCCATACTTCGGGAATTCAGCTGTAAACAAACTTTGTCTCCTGCTAATACTGAGGCTGGAAACCGCTCAGTCATCTTCGGAGCTAGCCATGAACAATGACTGTAGTCTGAGTGTATTGATCATATAAACAAACGGGAGCTCCACAGGGCATTATGACCGTTTAATTTTAGACTGTGCTACAGATGAGGAGATATGAATTACGCACAGCGTTACCGCATTTGGAGTCTGTAAATGTGTGTCAGTCCCCAAAGTGTCGTGTGAGGGCAACAACGGTCGTTTATGAAGCGAATTTGGGGTTTCTTGGCCTAGTGAACTGATGAGATTGTGTGGAGAACAAATTGTTTTGGTATAGCATCTTATGAATTTTCTCTGATGATTTGGTAGATGAGTGGTTGACCTAAGTGTTGCCTTATGTATGTGCTGAGAGTATAACTACGAGCGTCCGTCATAGCTCGGATATCATTATTTTGAAGAGTTTGCGGTCTTTCGAACTGTTTATCCGCGGCCAATGACCACACTTCCGAGCTGTGTAAGAGGACCGGAAGTATGATGGCACTCCAAATTGTCAGTTTCACTTATTGTTAGTTTGATACTGCGTCACTCTTGAAGAACTGATAAAATAGGCCCAAAAACCTCCTCGGCTGTACTAGTTACGTGCTACGTGCAAGTCAGTTTCTTGTCTATGATAAGGCTAAGGTATCTGAAATAGTCATAACAAGTCATGTCCGTGCCACCAGTTGTGTGTAGGTGGATGAAGAGCTTGAGCTTGGCGGTGACGAGAACTGCTTGACTCATGTCAGGAACGGTTTTCACCTCTCAGACAGTGGATCACTCAGTAATTTTGTTCAGGTGTGTTTGGAGGTGTCTAACAATGAAGTTTAGGTTGGAGTAGCGCTATAGGGCCATCTCCTCTCTCACATGCTTGAGTATGTCTTTGGCGCAGGCAAACTACAGCTCAGGTCCCAGAACTATCCCTACCAATACCGGTTTTATGCTGCGGCAATGACTGTCGTTTCGGACGAAGAATCTCCGCTTCCTCAGAAACGAGTAAATTATCTTGACCACGTGTCCTGGGCAACATATTGAGTATAGCTTAAGCACCATGATACCCACGGTCAAAAGCATGTTCTATGTCAATGAATACATCACCAGCGCTGTCTCTCTGACTCTTTGCCTTATAAATGTACTCAACCAACCGCTAGGACAGATGGATCGAGGAGTGATGCGAACTGTTCTGGGAGGTAGATTTTATGGTCAGTAACTATGTTCTTGAGCGATTCCAGTATAATACGTTCACTAATTTTACCTAGTAAATCAAAGATGGAGATAGTTCTATAGTTGTCAAGTGAAAAAAGGTGATTCTGAGGGTTGGGAAGGATAATGACCTTAACCGTCCTTCACGCTGAGAGGAAGTAACATAATTATAGGCAGCGCTTGTAGATGTGGGACTGATGAGAGATCTCTCCTGTCAACCTTGTATACCGGTAGCGCGAGCCAAGAGCGTATGCGTACATTGAACTACGCCTGAGGATTATTTCTTAAAGTACCACATTCCGCCTAGGCATGAGCAATTGGCTCACCCTATCAGGACGAGGGTCAGCTGAGAAGTAATATCACCGAATTTTTAATGTGAAGCATTTAAAATTTTTAAATAAAGCAACCGTTATTACCATTCGGCCTCAGTGTTATTCGTGTCTACATATTTGCAGCCCTCTGGTGCTAGAGAGCTCAGAGTTGTAGCACGAAACGTGGAGGTGTGTAATGTAACTATGTAGGTGCGTGAGAAACAGAGTGCTGCAATAGAGTTTCGAATTCAAAGAGTTCGCTCACACAGTGAGCACCCTCTCCTTCACAATGACAGTGCTAGACCACACACGAGCACTGCTACATCTTCAACAATCCGAAGCCTTGGGTTCACTGTAATAGATCGTCCTCCCGAAAGTCCCGACTTGGCCCCAGTCGATTTTCATCTGTTTCCGAAACTTAATGAACATCATCGAGAATTTCCCATTGATGATGGTGAAACTGTGCAAGGAGAAATGAGATTGTCGCTCCGTCAACAAAGTCAAACATTCTGCAATGACGGTACGAACAAACTGGTCACTCGTTTGGAGAAACCTATTCGTCGCTAGAGTGACTATGCTGACAAATAAATATGTAGACATGACGAATGAAGGTGTAGAATGTTAATAACATTTGTTTTACTTAAAAAGCTTTGGCAGTTTTCACACACAAAAATCGGAGGCATTTCTTTCCAGCACGCCCGCGTGCGTAAGGTGGCCGGGAGCGTTCTTTCGTCAGTCGTATCCGCTCGCTGCGAAAATGGCAGACGGTTTACAGACGAAATATTTGTAGAAGACAAAGTTTAGTTTGACCTGAATTCCCTCAGTTCTAAGCGTCCGCTATTGTAACTATTTTCTATCCCGAGAGTATGTAATATTTCGCTTTTTAAACGAAGATACGTTTCTTCAGCTGCACTCGAGAGTTTTCGAAAGGAAGACTACGATGACTAGACGCTTTTTAATATTTGCAGTGAAATTTTTCGCGAAAAGAGCCTGCAAACATGTTCAGTGTAAAGTCAAGACTGACAGGAAAGCAAATTTTGCACCCGGTTATCTCATGTTTACATGGAAGTTCAACGTCAGTTTGCTCACGCAGCTACTGGATGAGATTGTGCAGTGATTAAAACACTGGATTTTTACTCGGGAAAATATGGTTTTAATCCCAGTCTTCAGCCAAATATATGTTTCCGTGCTGTTGCCGAGTCGGTTACTTCGAACGGCCAAATGTTTCCTCGTTTGATGTTCTGTATCATCTTTTTCAAGTCTGCTTGTGTTCCGTTTCTAACGACCCCTGTCATTGAAGGGGCGGTAAACCCCGATATTACTTCGTTGTTTCTTCTACGCAGTTGTTGGGCATGTAACACATTCGGAAAGAAATATCATCGCAAGTTACTGCTTGTAGCACTTCAAACGTATTACAGACATTTACTTACCTAATTTAAAGTACATCGAAACTTTGCTGCGATAATATAACATTTACGGAGTTGCTATATTTGGGTTGAAACTGAACTCTATCGACAAAATTTCAGAGGCTGCTCAGGAATATTTTCAGATTGTTTTCGTGTAATGGACGAGTGGTCTCTCGTGTATGGCTACGGAGGAACTGCATTTTGTTGGATTCCTGACGTCTGTTTGTCTTTGTACCTGTAATACACTGTAAATATCTGCACAACCGTGCCAATATCGATGCTGTGCACTGTGTGTCCTGTTTGGAAACAAACTTGTCCCATTTACAAAAGCCTTCAAGCTTTTGTTCAGCACTACTCGCTTCTGACTCGTGTTCTTTGTTCCGGATGTTGTAGTTGTACGTTAACAGTGTAACACACCTGTATGAATAGATTTAATGAAGATTTAATCGATATGAACCTAGTGTATGGATTCACTAAATGGAATGTCCGCAGCTGGTGGGCTAATGGTTGTCGGCAATCTACATCCGCATAGGAATGGTGACTAAAAATGAAAAAGAAACAGAAAGAGCGTAGTTGCCTCCGGATCGAGGGGCCTCGTGTCAAATTCGCCGCCGGAATTGATATTTTCTTCCCTTCTGGACACGGTGTATGTGTTGTTTTAATTATTTCATCTCATCATCATCGACGCGACGTCGCCGTAGTGGCGTCAATGGAAAGTTCTGTATTAGGCTGCCGAGCAACCCCAGAGCGGATCTGGCGTCCAATAATTCCAAACGACCATATCATTTCCAATGCATGCAACGGATATAGGCGTCGCTTCGATGCTATGCTGAGCCGTTCACGTAACGACGGAACAGCACAGGACTATAGAATCTGAGGGTTGTCACATTACTTACTCTCTGTTTTGTGTTGTACGCGTTGTTGAATGCATATTACAGGCTTTGGCACTGTATTGAAGGTTTCTTCGTATAAACAGTCGTAACTGGGGTAACAATCCGAATAAATCATAATTTCGTTATTACTCTTTTACGACCCATCAGAAATCATGGGTTCATCATTTCAAAGTACCCAGCGATCTCCGAAATGAAATGTTATCGATGGAGTTCGGGTTCAAACTGTATAATCCTTTTTTGTCCTTCACTGAGTGTGAGCCGGTCGTATAGCGAAACGCGTGGAGTAGTAATACGAGACACAGGGGTTCGAGGACCTAAATGCATTTGCGCGCTGGATTAGCCAATGTGGGAACGGTACATTTCCCAGGCCATCTGTGGTTTTCAGGCAGTTTTAACACCCACGTGGGCAGATAGGTTCCAATTTACGCTTCACGTACGCAATATGCTAAAATGCGGAAACACAGATGTTGGATCTTACACGTGCCACTCATCGACTGCATATCCTACTTCAAATCCAGTTTTACATGTAGGGGACGCGACGAGGTCACAGGACGAGCACCTGACTGTAGGAATTAATGCCAGGACTAGTACGATCAAATGTTCACTTTGATCGAATTGTGATAAACAGCGTTTACAGCACTGAACATTGACACTTGCACCAAACTATTATAATTACCTCCTCATTAAAATGTTCGTCAGGATAGCTCCGCTATTGTTTGATTTTTTTCTATATGTGCAGCTGTTCGATATGAAGAGCATATCAATCTTTTCTTTGCCGTGCGAATTACAAATTACCCGGCCGCTGTGATCGAGCGGTTCTAGGCGCTTCAGTCCGGAACTGCGCTGCTGCTACGGTCGCAGGTTCGAATCCCGCCTCGGGCATGGATGTGTGTGGCGTGTTTAGGTTAGTTAGGTTTAAGTAGTTCTAAGTCTAGGGGACTGATGAACTCAGATGTTAAGTCCCATTGTGGTTAGAGCAATCTGAATTTGAATTACAATTTGATACATTTCAAAACTGAGCAAGTAAAATAAGAAATAAGAGAGCTCAGGCGAAACAGATAATTTAAATCCTGTGTAGAGTTTGAATCTTTCTATAAAGCGCAGTCGCTTTCGATCTTGACTACAATACAGTAAACAGTGAAAGAAAATTCTGCTTGCCAGCCGTGTCTTCAGCTGTGTGCACAACATAAAATTACGTGCTTCCAGTGCTCAGCTTTCTCAGTTCGATAACAAGACAAAAATAGCGCCAGATAATAATGTTTAGACTGCCGCCATGTTTATTGTTTTGTGGAACGCCTTCGGTAGAGTTCAAAACGTGAGAAAAACGCCTTATACGTCCTCCACAAACAGGAGACTCGAAGGAGGCGAACGTAGCCTCGATCAAAGGTAAGGAACTTGTGGTTGTAGGTCTAATATCGGTGATAGTGACAAACAGTGGTGGCTCGGTGCTAAAATTAGTGAGGCTGTTACAGGATATTTTTAGCATTTTTTTTACAATGGTGTAAAACAAACAAAGGCGTATAAAAAGAAGATTGTTCACGAGTATGATATAACCCTAAACGAAGAAAATCAAATATTTATTATTTACTTTAACCTAAATTCTTACAGTTTAAGGTTCATCTAATCATTTAAAGACGAAATTCATTCATCTTGTTTTAATTTGAGTGAAAAGATCAATTATTTTATCCTTGATGGCTGGATGAGAGCTAAGGACATGTTTCTCCAATGAAAGCACTCCAGGTGCATTTAGTCTAAGAACATCATCTAATTTGCAATATTCATGAATGTCGGACCTATACGTAGAGACTAAAAATACCGCTTCAATTACAAAGTTCTTTCATTTTCCAATGCTTATAACACGACATGTTTCGTGCTATTACATGCTCATCATCAGGTCTGATACTGAAAATAAACAACAGACCTAAGTTAATAATAATTTTTAAGTTCAAGACCTTCAATAGTCTTGAGTATCACAAAGAAAATTATTCAATAATATTAGTTCCTCTTATGATAATAGTTATCTGATGTCTCTGTACATCCGTTTATAATCTCTTGTAAATTATAGCTGGTGGCTGGCAGGCACACCGCTCCTCTTAACCTCTCGCTTCAGACCTGCTACCGACTCGCTTCACTTCTCGCTTACTACTGACTTCCTACGAACGCTAAAGTGCGGTCTCTCCTGCCAAAAATGCTTTCTGGTGCAGACAGTCCCTGCTACCATTACAAAATGATTCAATGCTCGGTCTTCCCCGCTCTTTTCTTAAAATGTATCCATACGCGGTCTCTCCCGCCCTTTTTAAAATTATATCAATTTGCGGTCTCTCACTTTGGTGCAGACATTCCCTGCTACCACAATTATTTCCAACATGACAAATATTAATTATTCCTACTTAATCCTATTAATAAAATATAAACATCTTTCATAAATTGTGGTTTGGCAATAGAAATATACACGTCTTACAGTATTAATGAATATTATACAGAGTGTTTGACTATTATTGGTACAAACAAAAAGGGTGAATAGAGGACAATAAGAGAAGCAAATGCTCCTAATAAATATAGGCCCGGGAACCAATGATTTTCGCAATACGACATATAATGACTGAGTACATGAAGACCGTATAACAGCAGCCCCGAGAATTTAGACTGCAGATATGCACTTAACGACATACATATCTTCCAGATGGTCACAGTTCATGTGAAGGCAGTCTTCAGCACGTCTCCTCATCGATACCCGTACACGTCAGGAGCTCCCAGGCGTGTTCCAGATGCGTTGACAATCATACACAATGCATTCCCAGAGTTCATTGCCGCTATCAACAGGACATCAAAGTTTTTTAATATTCCCACACAAAACAATCCAGCGGGTTCAAGTTCGTGGGCCTGTAAGTCTACTGTACTGGTGAAACGCTATTCACCAGCAGCTAGGTCTCCTGAAATATGATCAAGTCAAACGAGAGCAATTTATGACTTTGCAATTTACGCCACACTTGCGGTGCTTCGAAATACACATAACCTTAGACATTAACCCTTTGCGGACCGAAACCGTACCGGAACGGCGGCGGCTATATTGTCGCGCCACCTTACGACTGTACGAGTCCGTTTTCGCTTTTCTGTCATGTGTATCCACCACCGTGTCGGTACGATTGCTCCCTTCTGTGACTGATTAGTGCAGAAATCTGTTGTGAACAGATGGATCTACTTCCATTTTCAGGGGGCCTTGTATGCATTCGATTTATGGGAACTAAATTCAATACTTGAACTTGTGTTTTCGTGTCTGGTGAAAATGACACGTTCGAACGGTTTGAGCGACGATGAAATTAGAGAAATACTGTTAAATGAAAACTCAGATGCGCATTCTGATAGTGATTTCGAAGATTGGGAAGACTGTAAGGTATTACCAAGAGAAAGTGAAGATTCATCGAATGACGTTAAAAACATTCACAGGCGAGAAAGGAGGACTAATTCGGAAATTGTGAGTGCAAATGGCTAACACACGGAGTGTTTACGCCTCCGAATAATGCTTTTTCTAACGATAATTCTGGAGTGAATCATGACTGTTTCCACGCGGAGAGGCCGTGCGGTTTGAGGCGCCATGTCACGGACTGCCCGCCCCCTCCTGCCAGAGGTTCAAGTCCTCCCTCGGGCATGGGTGTGTATGTTGTTCTTAGCATATGTTAGTTTAAGTAGTGTATAAGTCTAGGGACCGATGACCTCAGCAGTTTGGTCCCTTAGGAATTCACACACACACACACACACACACACACACACACACACACACACAGTCATGACTCTTAATTAAATGAGGAACCTAGTGAAAGTGAATTTTTTGAGCTTATATTGGACAGGCAATTAATCGGATACATTGCGAGTAGCACCTTTCAGGGGAGTACAGTGGACAGAAAAAATTGCAGACGAAATGTAACAAAAAATAGTTCAAATGGCTCTGAGCACTATGGGACTTAACTTCTGAGGTCATCAGTCCCCTAGAACTTAGAACTACTTAAACCTAACTAACCTAAGGACATCACACACACCCATTCCCGAGGCAGGATTCGAACCTGCGACCGTAGCGGTCGCGCGGTTTCAGACTGTAGCGCCTAGAACCGCTCGGCCACCACGGCCGGCCGAGATGTAACAGTTCTTAGCAGTCTGCATGCTGATGGCTCACGTAAGAAAGACTGGAATGAAGTACTATTGGTCTACAGAACCATTGTCTGAAACATCTTTCTTTTCGAAAAGTAATTCCTTGGTACGGATCTCTAACAGTTTTTCGAGTGTAACATTTTAGAAATGCAGTCGTTTTGAGAGACGCTGAGAGGGAGAATAGGTTTTATAGAATAAAGTTTATTGCGAATTTTTTGTGAGTGTTCCAAATCAGATCTAAATCCTTTCAAAGATCTGAACAATGACAAGTCTCTGATTCTGTGGAAAGGTTGACTTGTTTTCAAACAGTATATACCAAGTACAAGGCACAGACTTGGAATAAAACTGTTTATATTGTGCGATGTTGAAACTAGATTTATTTTAGATGTGGTAGTGAACACAGAGAGGGAGAGGTGAACAGAAATTGAAGATACATATAGCGTTGGTGTTTCTCGCTGTGTTGTAACTAATTTCTAGAAACCTTACCTCAACAAAAAATTACGTTTCCTTGTAATCAAATAATTAACCACAATACAATGATTTTAAGAGAAAATAGCAAGCCAATAGCATGTTTTATTTCAAAAACTTATGCAATTCAACAGTCCTAAAATAACTCAGTCCAGAGAAGCAGGCGAGTGTAGTAAAACGTAGTCTTCAAAGAGGTAACACGGTTGTAGTATTGGCATGAGTGCAATTGTACATACGTCGTACAGGGGAAATATTGATTTACGTACATACGTTTATTAGGATTATTTGCTTATTTGGTTGTCCTCTACTACCCTTTTCATTTGTAGATGTATGAGTGTAGCATGGTGATAGTGAAGGTAAAATCAGTTAACTTCGTACAGGTAGTTACAGGTAGTCGCAGTTTTCTCTCTGTATTCATGGGTTGGTAATAATGATTGTTGTACACTATCCACCACACACACCGTGTTGTGGTTTGAAGAACCAAATCTACTGGATATAGACTGAAATCATTCTACAGTTCTGAGCTTTTGAGTAAAAGTTTTACGCACTCTAATGGGCACTGTCAGTTTCAAAAAGGGAAGTTTTCGATTGTTGGCAGTATGGAAGCTTTTCTTAAAGGGTAGAATACTGACACATAAAGTAGTTATGGCTGGAGAATTGAAAAATAAGTTCACGCGGTTTGAGTTACAGCTCAGCGAGCAATCTTCTTCTGAAATTGTGCTTCCAGAACACGGCTGCTTTGTAGGGGCGACGGAGCTCTGAGAGTTGAACATTTTCTTTGACATGACGGTCTTTTGGGGCGGAGTATTTCTGTTACAGGGAAGGTTAAAGGCCGCCGGGCCAGTGTGTCGCTGCCCACCATATCCCCACCTTTCTGACAGCCTGCGTCTACCTACCTACGCCAAAGACCCACAGGAATCGCAAGAGTGAGAATCTTTACTCTTGTTGGATTAGTACAGTAAGGAGGTTAAGCAGGTTAAAGATACTGATCCAAGAGTATTCTGCAGCCAGACGAAATATCTGTCGTGTCGAGATGAAATGCTTCAGCGTCTCTCTCCGCTGTATTTCTGTGTTAATTTCGTACACCTTAACTGTAAGTTTCATGCAGTATTTTATATATCTTCTTCAACAATTGTTGTTGTATATATCGAAGTAATCAGCAAGCAGCGCTTAAATGGAATTTAATTTCTTAACCGGCTTCAGGCACTTAATGCTCTTCTTCTGAAAGTCATGCGACACAAATATTACGATAATGAAAACCTTCTGAAGAAGAGCACTAAGTACCTGAAACTCATTAAGAAATTAAATATCGTTTATACAACTGGTTACTGATTCTTTCGACATAAGATTAATAAACGTAAATTATTATTGCGATGGAACGTAACAGTACTGAACGACATTTTAAATGGTTCAAATGGCTCTGAGCACTATGGGACTTAACAGCTATGGTCATCAGTCCCCTAGAACTTAGAACTACTTAAACCTAACTAACCTAAGGACATCACACAACACCCAGCCATCACGAGGCAGAGAAAATCCCTGACCCCGCCGGGAATCGAACCCGGGAACCCGGGCGTGGGAAGCGAGAACGCTACCGCACGACCACGAGATGCGGGCCGACATTTTAAATCAGTTGAATGGACATTTACAGAACTAGGAAAAGTGTAGAAAATAAACGTGCCTCTGCAGAGTAGTATGACGAATGTCCTATTTAATTAATGCCTGTACTGTTTTTTTTTTCTTTGTGCTGCCAGCAACATATGTGTTGCTTTTTCGAAATCCATATACGATATGCGTGATTTTTCTTGGCTAGCAGTAACCGCTGGAAAGACTGGTTGTCGAGATTGTAGCATACAACGTTTAAGAGAAAATAATCCTGTAAGAAACCAGAAAGATAGGTATGTCTTCACTTCACAAGTTATGCTAAGAGCACTTTATTTATACATAACCTTATACCTCAGAAGGGGTAAAAGATGTAAATTCGAGAGTTTTATTTCATAGATGTTGCACGAGGAATGAGTGTTTTACAGACGTCTTTGTATCTCATTCTAACAGTGTACAGTTTTCCTTGGAATCTTTTTTGATACACTCTTCGAACAACCATTTTTGGAATTCTGAAGGTGTTCCATCATGAAATGTACGATATTTACTTAGTTATTAATTCCGCTACTCTTCGTTACAAATGTTTACAACATGGTTCTTTCATCTGGTCCTAAACGCCACCAGTCATTTGGACCTTTTAATAATGTTTAATTTCTTCAGCAACTGCAACAGATGAGCTGTATTGAAGAATGGGTAACACGAAGGTCATGAAAGCCACTTATTCCGAAATTACACAAAACCTTGTGATAAATTTCCCAACAAATGCCTGTGCTCACTACAAGATTCATATGACAGTAGTATTTTACATCACAGCAAGTGACATGGCGCAGTATTTGGTAATTTTATGGTTCAAATTACCAAGCAATGATTTCCATTTAAGGGGACATTGTATGTCGTATGCCGCCAATGGTCACCAACTTACAATTTTCCATAATTATTGAAGGCACAGGCCGGCCGAAGTGGCCGTGCGGTTAAAGGCGCTGCAGTCTGGAATCGCAAGACCGCTACGGTCGCAGGTTCGAATCCTGCCTCGGGCATGGATGTTTCTGATGTCCTTAGATTAGTTAGGTTTAACTAGTTCTCAGTTCTAGGGGACTAATGACCTCAGCAGTTGAGTCCCATAGTGCTCAGAGCCATTTGAACCATTTTTTATTGAAGGCACCTTTCTAGATACACTGAACTAGAATTATTACTAAAATTGTATTGTGGGGCATGTTATCTTTTTTTTTCAAACATTCGATTTTTGACAGAATTTTATAAATTAAAGGAACATAAAAACAAAACAACTTAAGATATTTTAATTATTCTAGTTCCATATGTGTTGAATCTCACACTTGGCATGCTGTGAAAATGTCATGTGTCTACCATTAGTACTGTTTTAGAAAACGGGTCATTTATTGCAAAAACTGTAGTTCAGAGATGTTGAGGTTTAAAACCTTTTTTATTACAAATTCTTATACGGACTTACATTTCTGCATCTTTTATGTACTAGAACTGCCCTGGCCCATAATCTGTGTCTTCATCAGTGTCACAACAGCCCAGTGCTTGCCTTCTCCTTTTCTTTCTTGCTTCTTTTGTCATCTGCTCAGCAGCTAACTGTGTTTCACGTACACGAAGCTCATCCAGTTCCCGCAGTCCTTTAGTTGTATTCTGTCCAAATCTTACCCCTAACTTCTCCAGAACCTTAAGTCGTTCATAGCTCCCACCATTAAAAGTTATTACAGCATCAGACACTGCTAACTTTAGAGTCATAAGGTGAACAAATACATTTTTAGGCACACGGCACCACACAACATTATTGAAGGACTCATTCACATTCTGAGTCTTCCCATGTAAACACTTCTATAGTAGCTCAGGACTTGCCAAATCTCTGTAAATAGGTTTGATTGCCTCCATTACTGCCAAAGGAAGAGTATGTTTATTTGTAAATTCATGCAGGGTGCCAGAAAATTCAGCTTGCCTATATTTACACCAAGTGGAGGTGGACAAAAAGCATGACATGCTTTTCATCGGTTGATATTTGATGTAAGAAAGTGCTCCACACAGCTCTTTCCAGCTTCTCTAAATTGTCACAGTTATCTCTAATGGGCTTCCCATAAAATTCCTGTAATTCATCAAAGTTACATTACTGCAAAAATAGCCGATAATCTCAGTACTTTCAACGAAAACTAATATCAGAAACAGGGACTGATTTATGTATTCGTAATGCCAACTTCTGAGATGTAATAGTAGGCACAAAACAAAGAAATTCACAGCCTTCTAGACCGTGTAGTTCCCAAGATATGACTGTTGAACTGTGTAGCGCGTAGCCGCGAAATTTGACAGTCACACGTCAGCATCCAGAATATTATTTGAAGGTCTCACAATTGTCTGATTTTAATGTAATATACCAAAATGTTCAGGAAAGTCCAAAGTACATTATGGAGTAGAATACAGAAAACGTCAAATTTCAACGAATTTCACGTACAATGTCCCTTACCAATGGCATCGCTAAGTCACTTACTTGAGTGTAAAAATGGTTCCTGTAGTAGTCAATGGTCGCTTCCCTTCACCATAGTTCTCCAATTATGATAGTGCTGTGCCTATGGAGAGTTAGGGTTCTAGCACATTCGTTCTGCCTAACATCACTATCACATCAAGGAACTATACAGAGGATAATGTTAGTACTTTTTCTGGAGCAAAAACATTTTGGTCGTTCGGCGTTACCGATAGCGCATTTACGCGAGTTTTACAAAGGAATAATCCGCCATTTTGCAATCCTATGTGCAAACTTTCCATCCATTGATAATTCACTCTTATTGTGTTGTAACATGCTACCTTAGCATTCCTTATTATAACGAAACAAGTATTTTCGGCAATATTCTACGGGTATCCTCTTATTCTTCCATTTGCCGGTAAACTGCCTCCTTACTCATTCAGATTAACTTCATGTTACCGGGCCGGCCGAAGTGGCCGTGCGGTTAAAGGCGCTGCAGTCTGGAACCGCAAGACCGCTACGGTCGCAGGTTCGAATCCTGCCTCGGGCATGGATGTTTGTGATGTCCTTAGGTTAGTTAGGTTTAAGTAGTTCTAAGTTCTAGGGGACTAATGACCTCAGCAGTTGAGTCCCATAGTGCTCAGAGCCATTTGAACCATTTCATGTTACCGTTCCTCGTGATGAACTCATGTACTGGTGCCATATGACTCTATCTGACGGTAGTGCATTAACTTCGGTTACACGGTAAATCACAAAAATTTAAAGGCTGTCAATTCAGTTAAACACCCAGAAATTACAATTGCGTCCAACTTAAATTGGAATGATCACAGAGATAATTTTGTACAGAAGACAAACCAAAGACTGTGTTTTCTTGGCAGAATATCTAGAAGATGCAACAGGTCTCCACAACAGATTGTTTACACAATGCTTGTGCTCCTCTGCTAGACCATATAGGAGTGACAGAGGACGTTGAAAAGTCCAAAGACGGGCTACACGTTTTGTATTGCCGTGAAATATGGAAGAGAGTGTCACAGATAAGAGAAGCAAGTTGGGATGGCCATCATTTTTTAAAAATTTTTCCTGGAAATATCAGTCACCATCTTTCTCTTGTGAATTTAGAAATATTTTGTTGACGCTGTCTACATAGGAACAAATGATCATCATAATGAAATAAGAAAAATCAGAGCTCGTACGGAAAGATTTAGGAGAGAGTCCTGCAGAACCGACCATCTGACTGTACGGGCCATTGCTAGTTGTCGTTTCTAGTATTAGGTTACAGTACATACAAGGGGTGAGCCGAAAGATTCCATGATTCCACTCATGATACGTCGGGCATTTTGTCCTGTGCTCAGTTGTTTGAGAGTAGCAAGCGTTTAATGTTGTTTGTGTAAGAAGAGCGCGCAAGAAGTTAGTTTCAAGAAGCTTGTACACGTCTATGAGGTGAGTAATTGAAGTTATTTTTACATTTATTTTAACTTTGTTGTTTAAAGATACTGTAGCCCAAAACTTTCAAGACATCGTGTATTAAACAATACGCAATCGGTATCGTTTTTATTGCATGATCGTCGTTTTTACTGCATGATCTTCGTACAGTACCGGCCGGCCAGTTGTCTTCCAGTACCGACCAGTCAGAACATTTTGGGAAAAATAAAAATTACGTTTTATCTTCATTTTTCAGAGTTAAATGGTTGAGGGGAAAATGAAATGAAAATGGACTGAAGAATATATGAGGATGGCAATAAATGAAGTAATATTAGGGACAATGACAGAAAAGCAGGCAGCTCAGTCTTTTCATGTCCCGAGGAACACTTTAGATGATGGATTAAAAGACAAAGAGCAGAGAAAAAGTCAGAAAGAGACTTGAAGTCAGGTCAGCCACTCAATAGAGAAACGTCATATGCATCTAACAAAAGCAAACAAGTAAACAGTTCAAACAGTATTGCAACAAATGGGAAGCGTCAAAAGAAGCTGAAATTTGGTGGGGACACTAACAAGGGACGAGAGCAGTATATGTAGAATATGCTGAGAATTGTTTGAAGAAGAAATGTATAATGTGTGGTGTCACCGCCCGACACCACACTTGCTAGGTGGTAGCCTTTAAATCGGCCGCGGTCCGTTAGTATACGTCGGACCCGCGTGTCGCCACTATCGGTGATTGCAGACCAAGCGCCGCCAAACGGCAGGTCTAGAGAGATTCCCTAGCACTCGCCTCAGTTGTACAGCCGACTTTGCTAGCGATGGTTCAGTGTCTACTTACGCTCTCATTTGCAGAGACGACAGTTTAGCATAGCCTTCAGCTACGTCATTTGCTACGACCTAGCAAGGCGCCATATTCAGTTACTATTCTGAACAGATGATATTGTGAATCATGTACCGTCAAGAGCGACGTTCATCATTAATGGATTAAAGTTAAGTATGAAACTAATTACGTTCGCTTTCTGAATTCTAATTCCTTGTCATGTTCCAGACCTCACGTCAGTATAGTCCTTCCCTCCTCACGTCAGCCTGCGTGAGCTAAAACGCGTGCATTTCGGTCTCCTGTAGTAACACGGTGTTGGCTCTTCTGCCAACACAACATAATTCACTAAATGTTAAGGGTGAGTAAATGTTGCTTGTGTTGACCAAGAAAGTGTATTGTATTTTATTTGTGATCATTGCAATAAGTTAATTTTCGAAATTAGTGAATTTTGTTCGTATAATAATGTGTTTAATGGTTTTCTTTACTTGTGCAATGTTATTTATCAGTAAATCCTGAAAATCTTCCAATAACAATAAAACCTGAAAATCCACCTATAGAGGCACTGGCCGGTACTAGAAGATAATTTTTGAACTGACTGAAAATCCACCTGGTTTTTCTTGTATATGACCTGTCACTTTCGGAAACTTTCAGGGAAATCATACATGTACATCCACAAGGCATTAGTTTAAGTGCCAGATAACTGTTTTAAATACCCAAATTTTGAAATATTTCACATTTTACAAGCGAAAAGGTTAAGGTGGTCGGTACGTTAGGACTCTCCCCTAAATAATCATTTATCTCACGCTCCGTTCGAGAGTGGATCCATAGAGAGAAATAATCTGCATGTTGTTCGATGACCTCTTCCGTCACGCACGTCTGTGTGAATTGCAGAGCAGTCGTTAAGATGTAAATGTTTTGGTCAAATGCTATGACGCTTTTACGTGAAAGAAAAATAAGGAAACTTTATTGGCCTGAGTTAATGTTTTTGCGGTATCAAACTGGATGTTGACACAGTTATATTCCGACAAAGCTTCTAGAGAACTGAGGTACAGCGCCGGCCTGAGTGGCCGTGCGGTTCTAGGCGCTACAGTCTGGAACCGAGCGACCGCTACGGTCGCAGGTTCGAATCCTGCCTCGGGCATGGATGTGTGTGATGTCCTTAGGTTAGTTAGGTTTAATTAGTTCTAAGTTCTAGGCGACTGATGACCTCAGAAGTTAAGTCGCATAGTGCTCAGAGCCATTTGAACCATTTTTCTGAGGTACAGCAAACAGAAAAAACTGAAGTATTGTATCGGTGTGGTCCCCTATTTTGGTGCAGCTGCACAGCCGGCCGGAGTGGCCGAGCGGTTCTAGGCGCTACAGTCTGGAACCGCGCGACCGCTACGGTCGCAGGTTCGAATCCTGCCTCGGGCATGGATGTGTGTGATGTCCTTAGGTTAGTTAGGTTTAAGTAGTCCTAAGTTCTAGGGGACTGATGACCTCAGATGTTAAGTCCCATAGTGCTCAGAGCCATTTGAACCATTTTTTTGGAGCTGCTCGTGAGTTCCTACTGCTTGGTCCGCATTGTCGTTAATCTATAGAACCTGCCATAAACGGTAATTCTAAACGGAACGTGGGAATCAGAATTTTGCTTCGTTATTCATTTTTGCTTGGAATGTAAATACCCAACAATCCCTTTCGAAATCTATGGACTGAACGACGCCCTGGTGACCCTCAGTACGGTAATTATCGCAGGGTTGGTTGGGAAGTGGTAGTGTATTGACCCTACTTGTGTAAAGGCGTATAGAGACGAGGAGCGTGGTGCCTCATTAGAGTGGAGCAGGTGTCGGCGGCACGCGGAGGCTGGCTGAAGATCCCGGCTGGCGGGTGCCGCGGTAATCGATACCACAGGTTTGGCGGCGCAGCGATATGAGAAGGCGCAGCACGCTTCCTGGGCACGCAACATTTACAAGGCTATGGTAAGGTAACACGTCTCACGCACTATTTCAGCACAGTCACCCGCAAACACATGCTACCTCGTAATTCCTCTTAGAAACACGACTGACGCACGAATGGTTCAAATGGCTCTGAGCACTATGGGACTCAACTGCTGAGGTCATTAGTCCCCTAGAACTTAGAACTAGTTAAACCTAACTAACCTAAGGACATCACAAACAACCATGCCCGAGGCAGGATTCGAACCTGCGACCGTAGCGGTCTTGCGGTTCCAGACTGCAGCGCCTTTAACCGCACGGCCATTTCGGCCGGCGACTGACGCACGCAAAAGTTCAGAGCGTGATATTCACACTTACACCAACGGAAAAAATCGAAACAGCAAGAATAAGTTGTGCGAAGTAAACGAGAGTTGGTATGCGCGCTTTTACATGTGAAAGATGATGTCTGTTCAAATTTCGCGCCAGTCGCATAAGAGAGGCTTTAGTAGTACCACTATGAGGACGCACGTCAGGTTTGCTGTAATTACACACTAACGGTCGTGTGCGCTATTTACCTTTGAGACTGGACGTGGTGAGTTGGTGTTAGCTAAGAATGCGCCATTATCAACACCACACTGAGTTTGAACAACGTCGTATAATAGTGCTATGAGAAGTTGGATGTCTCTTCTGCGATGTTACAGAAATACTTGGCAAGAATGTAGCCACCATACAGGACTGCACGCAGCGGTGGTTACAAGAATGTACAATCGCAAGGAAGCCGAGCCCCGGACGACCACGTGGCGCTGCCGAGAGAGAAGATCATCGTGTTCGGCATACGGATCTGGCTCCTTGTACTACATCTCCGGCAGCAGTTAGCACCACAGTGATATAACGAACTGTTACAAATCGATTATTCAAGGGCAGATCCGAGCCAGACGTCCTCTAGTGTGCATTCCACTGACCCCCAAATCACCGCCATTTGCGGCTTTAGTGGGGTCAAGCGACAGCGCATTGGAGGGTAGCATGGAGGTCTGTTGTGGTTTCTGATGAAATCTGGTTCAGCTTCGGTGCCAGTGATGGCCGTATGTTGGTTAGTTGGTGGCCAGTTGAGAGCCTGCAGCCGAACTGTCCGCTTGTTAAATACACTGGACCTGCATCTGGTGCTAAGGTGTGGGGTAAGATTTCGCATGATAGCTGGAGCATTCTCCTGGTTATCCCACGCACACTGTCTGCAAAACGGTACTTCTGCTCAATGATGCGACCAGTAGTGCTACCTTTCATGAACAGCATTCCCGGGGGTGTTTTCCAACAGGATAACACTCACCCACATACCGCTGTTGTAACCCAATATGCTTTACAGTGTATCGACAGATGGCCTTGGCATGTTGGGTCACCAGATCTCTCTCGAAGAGAGCAGATGTGTGACAACATAGAACGACAACTTCAGCATCATATACAAACAGCATTATTGTATGTGTACTGAACGACCAAGTGAAAAAGCTTGGAACTCCATCCCAAAAACTGTCATACGGCACCTGTACAACACAATACATGCACGTTTCAATGCCTGCATTCAACATTGTGGCGGTTCCACTCATTATTAATGTACCAGCATTTCACATGTGTAATGACTTATCTCGCGCTTATACTAACTTGTGATCTTGCAGTGTAAATCACTGAAACATTTTACGTAGACAAATGTATTCCTAAAATTTCATTACTCCACATTAATTATTTTAGGTGTTTCGATTTTTCTCCGTTAATGTATTAGGCTACGTGAACTGATTGCACGAATGGGATAAGTAAAGAAAAAAAAACTTGACAGAGAATAGTAATTTGCAGACGATGAAATCTTCGACACACATCTATGAAAGCAGTGTTCCTATACGTCTATATCTATGCTCCTCAAACAACCTGATAGGGGTGGGGGGTACTTTGTGTGCCACTTTTATTCCCCCGCCGGCCGATGTGGCCGAGCGGTTCTAGGCGCTCCAGTCCGGAACCGCGCTGCTGCTACGGTCGCAGGTTCGAATCCTGCCTGGGGAATGGATGTGTGTGACGTCCTTAGGTTAGTTAGGTTTAAGTAGTTCTAAGTCTGGGGGACTGATGACCTCAGATGTTAAGTCCCATAGTGCTGAGAGCCATTTGAACCATTTTGTTATTACCCCCTCCCTGTTACGTTCCAGTCACAAATGGTGCTCTGGACAATAATTGTTGATAAGGCTCCCTGTGAGGTCGAATCTCTTGGTCTTTTGGAAGATAGACGTAGATGGAAGTAATATGTTGGTTGACTCTTCCAGGAGCGTACACTCTCGGAATTTTATCAATAAAACGCACCGGATATGGGCGTCCGCCACTGGAGTTGGATGAGCAGATCCTTGGCGGTTTCACGCTTATTAAATGAACCCGAGACGAATTCAGTCTGTTACGGTTCCCAGACTGATGAGCAATATTCAGGTACCGGTCGAACAAGGATGGGACCAATGACTTCGTCGTTGGGTCCCCTCCCGTAACCAACCAAGAGTCGAACAAGGTTTTCGTAAGCTACCTTCTCAGTAAGTAGACTAACTTCCTAAGGATCTTTCCAATGAATCGCATTCTGGCATCTTCCTTAGGTACAGTTGGTTTTATGTATCCGTTCCACTTAAAACCGCTCCCTACGCATACTCCCAGTTATTAAATGGATGTCACCACTTGCACTGATGTTTAGTCAGTCATGTAATCGTACAATAATGGATTTTTCCGGATATTTATGCGCCATGAGTCCATCTGTTTAAGTTGAGAGTCAAATGCTAATCCCTCCAAAAAGCGACGATCTTCGGCAGGTCTTCCAGTTTTTAGCTACATTTTTCTAGCGTTGCAGCGCATCTGTATACAATGGCTTCATCTGTGAACAGAACTTGTGTAACTTCTGACGTTATCCACTAGGTCAATTATGTATAAACTGTTAACAATAGTAGTCCAACAGCACTCCCTTAAAGTAACTTTTACGTGGGCTATTAGGAAAGTGAGGTCCTATAGGTCGCGAAATGGTAACTACAGGATGGTCCATTGATCGTGACCGGCCCAAATATCTCACGAAATAAGAGTCAAACGAAAAAACTACAAAGAGCGAAACTTGCCTACCTTGAAGGGGGAAACCTGATGGCGCTATGGTTGGCCCGCTAGATGGCGCTGCCATAGGTCGAACGGATATCAACTGCGTTTTTTTAAATAGGAACCCCCATTTTTATTACATATTCGTGTAGTACGTAAAGAAATATGAATGTTTAAGTTGGACCACTTTTTGCGCTTTGTGATAGATGGCGCTGTAACAATCACAAACATATATGTCACAATTTTAGACGAACAGTTGGTAACAGGTAGGTTTTTCAATTAAAATACAGAACGTAGGTACGTTTCAACATTTTATTTCGGTTGTTCCAATGTGATACATGTACCTTTATGAACTTATCATTTCTGAGAACGCTTGCTGTTACAGCGTGATTACATGTAAATACCACATTAATGCAATAAATGCAGAAAATGATGTCCGTCAACCTCAATGCATTTGGCAATACGTGTAACGACATTCCTCTCAACACCGAGTAGTTCGCTTTCGTAATGTTCGCACATGCATTGACAATGCGCTGACGCATGTTGTGTCGGTGGATCACGATAGCAAATATCCTTGAACTTTCCCCACAGAAAGAAATCCGGGACGTCAGATCCGCTGAACGTGCGGGCCATGGTATGGTGCTTCGACGACCAATCCACCTGTCATGAAATATGCTATTCAATACCGCTTCAACCGCACGCGAGCTATGTGCCGGACATCCATCATGTTGGAAGTCCATCGCCATTCTGTCATGCAGTGAAACATCTTGTAGTAACATCGGTAGAACATTACGTAGGAAATCAGCATACATTGCATCATTTAGATTGCCATCGATAAAATGGGGGCCAATTATCCTTCCTCCCATAATGCCGCACCATACATTAACCCGCCAAGGTCGCTGATGTTCCACTTCTCGCAGCCATCGTGGATTTTCCGTTGCCCAATAGTACATATTATGCCGGTTAACGTTACCGCTGTTGGTGATTGACGCTTCGTCGCTAAATAGAACGCGTGCAAAAAATCCGTCATCGTTCCGTAATTTCTCTTGTGCCCAGTGGCAGAACTGTACACGACGTTCAAAGTCGTCGCCATGAAATTCCTGGTGCATAGAAATATGGTACGGGTGCAATCGATGTTGAGGTAGCATTCTCAACACCGACGTTTCTGAGATTCCCGATTCTCGCGCAATTTGTCTGCTACTGTTGTGCGAATTAGCCGCGACAACAGCTAAAACACATAGTTGGGCATCATTTGTTGAAGGTCGTGGTTGACGTTTCACATGTGGTTGAACACTTCCTGTTTCCTTAAATAACGTAACTATCCGGCGAACAGTCCGGACACTTGGATGATGTCGTCCAGGATACCGAGCAGCATACATAGCACACGCCCGTTGGGCATTTTGATGACAATAGACATACATCAACACGATATCGACCTTTTCCGCAATTGGTAAACGGTCCATTTTAACACGGGTAATGTATCAGGAAGCAAATACCGTCCGCACTGGCGAAATGTTACGTGATACCACGTACTTATAAGTTTGTGACTGTTACAGCGCCATCTATCACAAAGCGAAAAAAGTGATCCAACTAAAACATTCATATTTCTTTACGTAGTACACGAATACGTAATAAAAAATGGGGGTTCCTATTTTAAAAAACGCTGTTAATATCCGTTTGACCTATGGCAGCGCCATCTAGCGGGCCAACCATAGCGCCATCTGGTTCCCCCCTTCAAGCTTGACAAGTTCCGTTCCTTGTAGTTTTTTCGTTTGACGCTTATTTCGTGTGATATTTGGCCCGCTCACTATCAATGGCCCACCCTGTATAGCCAAAATCCGATGAAGCTTTACACAGATGTGTAGGGCAGTGTCTCTAGTATGCCCGTCGACCGTGTCGCGTTGCTGTTTTCAGTTCTGAGCACAGAGTGAGCACGTAAGGACGCCTACGACAATAGTGTCTCCCGCCAGATTTGAATGCTCAATGAGAGGTTTCACCTGATTTCATGCAACCCCCCCCTCCCATAACGTACTTATCATGCATTTCCTGCTTCATGAAAAATTTTTGCCGCACACTGCAAGGTGCAAGGACAATAAGAACGCCCTTGCAGCGTTTTCGATGGGAAGTGTTTGGTCACCCACCACTCAGACCGGATTTGGCTCTCTCTGATGTTCACCTTTGTAACATGAACGCCTGACTATGAAGACGACACACAACGAACTGGAGACCAGGACAGAGAAGTGGGGGAAAGCACAGGCGGCTGCTTTCTATGACAAGGGTATTGCAATGTTGGTACAACGCTACAATACATGTCTAAATCGGAGCGACGACTATTTAGAGAAGTAGCTGGAATGTGTAGCAAAGTGTTGAAAATAAAACATTTATGATTTTCTCTGTGGTTCCTATTTCGTAACCGAACGGATCCTTATTTCCGAAAAGCCCTCGTACATCTGAAGATAGCTCTTCGCTAAGAATGATATTTTGTCTTACATTGCTATGAAATCTTAATTTCAGCGACAAACTAGTCTCGCACATTTGATTCCATTAGGTAAACAGATTCACCAATGAAACAAGATGAGTTACCACTTAACTATCTGGTCCTACGTAATTACTCGGATGTGATTTACTTCGAATAATGCTGTGGCTGTGCTATAGACAGAAGACATTTTTTGCTGAAACACCAAATTGTCGCGAATTATTTCTGGGAATTGTTTAGTTTCATATGAGCTGACTTACAAGAACAGTAAAAAAAAATGGCTCTGAGCACTATGGGACTCAACTGCTGTGGTCATAAGTCCCCTAGAACTTAGAACTACTTAAACCTAACTAACCTAAGGACAGCACACAACACCCAGCCATCACGAGGCAGAGAAAATCCCTGACCCCGCCGGGAATCGAACCCGGGAACCCGGGCGTAGGAAGCAAGAACGCTACCGCACGACCACGAGATGCGGGCCAAGAACAGTAAAGGGTAATTTTAAAACTGTAATTTTCTGCTGAAATCTATTCTTTCTCCCCACATGAATCCATTTCTTAGTAAAATTTCGCAAGATTTTTAGTTCTTCGGAACGAAATATTTGCGTTCAGGTACATTTATCGGCATCTGCATTTGACACGCTTGGTGTGGCACCTGTCTAATACTCGCTGCTCTCTTTTTAATTGCAAACGTAAATTCAGTGCTACGTTTGTGGTGTGAAAACATAAAAAATTCCTAAAACTCTGCTCACGAAGTTGGGTTCAGAAGCGGCCAGTAGTTGCCAAAACACTGGAACAGTCCTGAGTTATCCTGAAATTCGAAACCATCAAGAGACGAAACCCGAAAAATATATTAACATTTTCGAAAGAAATAAGTAACGCTCTGATACGAGTAACATTTTCGTTAAAAAGGTTATAAAACTGGAAAAAAGATGACCACACTTGTTGTAGACAAATGTGTGAATACAGTTCTGTAACTCGATGGATGGCGAAGAGCCGAATGACCTAATTCATTGAATGAGATAACATGCGGGGCCTTTTCGCGTAGGGAGAATGGATTTACTTTATTGTCTCGCTTGAGTTGATTACATTGTTCTACAGATATTAAAACGCCAAACGTCAAGTGAAAACAAAAGGCTTTCATCGAGTTTTTTCGGTCACAGAACATAAGTACGAAACTTAAATTTGTTGACTGGCTCTTATTTCTGAGAGAATTGTATGTACTATATGTAAGGGACAAGAAAAAAGGGACATGTTAAGACAGTCTGATTGTGGGTCACCTTTGGTACTGTTTTAACACGAGCATACCTTGCCAGTCTACGACAGTAAGCACTTAACTTAGCTGCACTTCGTTTGTCGTTGTACCTCTCCTGCACCTGTGAAATATTTTGGTGATAGCACCATGTTCATCCCTGAAATCACCGCAATTGAGCGGTAGGAACATTTACGGAAAGCGAGTATAACATATTAGCATATTTGCGAGATATTGTTATACGTGTCTGCTGTCAGGCGACTGTGTACTGGAAGAACATTACAACTCAATTCTCATTAAAGCACATTGAGAAGCGTCAGAACCCGAAACCTTCATCACAAATCTTTCTCTGCTCACAACGCTACTGATCACGCAATGAACACATGTAGAACACGTACCTTATCACACAATGATACAGCGCTATAAGAATTACACTCCTGGAAATTGAAATAAGAACACCGTGAATTCATTGTCCCAGGAAGGGGAAACTTTATTGACACATTCCTGGGGTCAGATACATCACATGATCACACTGACAGAACCACAGGCACATAGACACAGGCAACAGAGCATGCACAATGTCGGCACTAGTACAGTGTATATCCACCTTTCGCAGCAATGCAGGCTGCTATTCTCCCATGCAGACGATCGTAGAGATGCTGGATGTAGTCCTGTGGAACGGCTTGCCATGCCATTTCCACCTGGCGCCTCAGTTGGACCAGCGTTCGTGCTGGACGTGCAGACCGCGTGAGACGACGCTTCATCCAGTCCCAAACATGCTCAATGGGGGACAGATCCGGAGATCTTGCTGGCCAGGGTAGTTGACTTACACCTTCTAGAGCACGTTGGGTGGCACGGGATACATGCGGACGTGCATTGTCCTGATGGAACAGCAAGTTCCCTTGCCGGTCTAGGAATGGTAGAACGATGGGTTCGATGACGGTTTGGATGTACCGTGCACTATTCAGTGTCCCCTCGACGATCACCAGTGGTGTACGGCCAGTGTAGGAGATCGCTCCCCACACCATGATGCCGGGTGTTGGCCCTGTGTGCCTCGGTCGTATGCAGTCCTGATTGTGGCGCTCACCTGCACGGCGCCAAACACGCATACGACCATCATTGGCACCAAGGCAGAAGCGACTCTCATCGCTGAAGACGACACGTCTCCATTCGTCCCTCCATTCACGCCTGTCGCGACACCACTGGAGGCGGGCTGCACGATGTTGGGGCGTGAGCGGAAGACGGCCTAACGGTGTGCGGGACCGTAGCCCAGCTTCATGGAGACGGTTGCGAATGGTCCTCGCCGATACCCCAGGAGCAACAGTGTCCCTAATTTGCTGGGAAGTGGCGGTGCGGTCCCCTACGGCACTGCGTAGGATCCTACGGTCTTGGCGTGCATCCGTGCGTCGCTGCGGTCCGGTCCCAGGTCGACGGGCACGTGCACCTTCCGCCGACCACTGGCGACAACATCGATGTACTGTGGAGACCTCACGCCCCACGTGTTGAGCAATTCGGCGGTACGTCCACCCGGCCTCCCGCATGCCCACTATACGCCCTCGCTCAAAGTCCGTCAACTGCACATACGGTTTACGTCCACGCTGTCGCGGCATGCTACCAGTGTTAAAGACTGCGATGGAGCTCCGTATGCCACGGCAAACTGCCTGACACTGACGGCGGCGGTGCACAAATGCTGCGCAGCTAGCGCCATTCGACGGCCAACACCGCGGTTCCTGGTGTGTCCGCTGTGCCGTGCGTGTGATCATTGCTTGTACAGCCCTCTCGCAGTGTCCGGAGCAAGTATGGTGGGTCTGACACACCGGTGTCAATGTGTTCTTTTTTCCATTTCCAGGAGTGTACTATGTACTCAGACAGCGCTGCCAAATGCTTATACGTGGGACCCAATATTTAGCGAAAAACATCATTACAGGTAACATTTGGATTTCGGAAACTATATTTAAAGTGCGAACATAAACGTCGGTTTAAAATTCAGTGGCACCAAATTAATAAAATTATCTCATTTCATTTCCATAACATTTTGTGTGTTGAATAGAATTACTGGGGGCGAAATTTTATAGCATCAATCTATGAGTCATTGTACGGGTACAACTACTATTTCATTATAATGACTATAGAAATGTCTTGCAACTATATTTCCCTGACGCGAAGTGAACTGGGGGTCTGGCCTCTGCACAGCACTGAAAGGGCTACGTCTCTACATTTCCATCTACACTGAGGTGATAAAAGTCATGGGATACCTCCTAATATCGTGTCGGACATCTTTTGCTCAGCGTAGGGTAGAAACCCGATATGGCATGGACTTTTCAAGTCGTTGGAATTCACCTGCAAAGATATTGAGCCATGCTGCCTCTACAGCCGTCCATAATTGCGAAAGTGTTGCCCGTGCAATATTTTGTGCACTAACTGAACTCTCGGCTGTGCTCCATAAATGTTTAATGGATTCATGTCGAGCGATCCGGTTGGTCAAATCATTCGCTCGAACTGTCCAGAATGTTCTTCAATCCAGTCATGAACAACTGGAGCCCGGTGACAAGACGTGGCACATTGTCATCCACAAAAATTCCATAACCACAGTCCACACAATTATGGGGCCACCACCAGCTTGCGCAGTACCTTGTTGACAAGCTGGGTCAATGGCTTCTTGGGGTCTGTGCCACACTCAAACCGTACAATCAGTTCTTGGCAACTGAAATCGGGATTCATCTGATCAGGCCACGGTTTTTTAGTCATCTAGGGTCCAACTGATGTAGACGCGAGCCTAGGAGAGGCGCTGCAGTCGATGTCGTGCTGTCAGCAAAGGCAATCGCGTCGGCCATATGCTGCCATAGCCCATTACGTCAAATTTCGCCGCATTGTCTTAAGGGATACATTCGTCGTACATCCCTCATTGATTTCTGCTGTTATTTCATGCAGTGTTGTTTCTCTGATCGTACTGAGAACTCTGCGCAATCGCCGCTACTCTCCATGATTAAGTAAAGACCGTAGGTCACTACGTTGTCCGTGGTGAGAGGTAATACCTGAAATGTGGTATTTTCAGCAGACTCTTCACACTGTGGTCATCGGAACATTGAATTCCCTAGCGATTTCCGAAACAGAATGCCCATACGTCTGGCTTAAACTACCATTCCGCGTCCAACGTCTATTAATTGCCTTTGTGCTGCCATAATCATGTCGGAAACCTTTTGACAATAATCACAGTTCAGCCAATGCACTGCCCTTTAATACCTTGTGCAACCAGTACTACCTCCATCTGTATATGTGTGTAGCGGTATCCCATGACTTTTGTCACCTCAGCGTACATCTACATCACACATGCATATAAACTCTGCAAACCACCATCGGTGCACAGCGGAGGGCAGCTTGTACTACTGCTTAGTTAGTCTATATGCATACGTACAAGCCCTGATCTCTCTTATCTTGTCTTAGAGGTAGTTACGCAAGGTGTGCGGTGGTGGCAGTAGAATCGTTCTGTGGTCTGTAGTAAATGTCGGCTTCATAATGTTTCACGAAAGTTTTTCCTGGAAAGGACGCCTTTCCTCCCATTATTACTTTCTAAGCTGAAACTGAACTCGTTCGATAAAACGGTTAGTCGTCAATGAATGTGACACTGTCTATTGTTCAGGCTTTCAGTGCAGGCAGAGTACTAACTGAGTTGCAGTGAGTCATCTACAACCAGACATTGATCCTGTACCATTTGCCACCCTGTCGTGAATTTGAAGCATTCATTTACGTTCCAACATACCGTGCGAAAATTAGAGAGTAATTTGCTCGGTTGTTCAGTGGTATTTGGAAACTTACTCACTGACTTCTGACTGTAAATTTTTTCGTAACAACATGTATTGAAATTCAGTTTGTAAGTTTGATCGCTCAGTTGTCGTTTCCCTTGTTTTCATCTTCGTGTGGTTGAGTCTATACTGAAGATTAGTCCAGCTTCGGCAATGCTTTATGAGCATATGACTGCCAGGTGGAAGAGATCGGTACTATATTAATACTTTCACGGAATTTACCTTGTTACCACAACCGAGAACACAGTTAAATTAAAAACAGCGGCCCCAGTTCCCATAGTCTATATTAACGACCGAAAAAATGAAATTCTAAACAATCCCATACAGTAATACCGTCCAGTGATATCTTACGCAGAGAATGTAACAGTAGATAGCCGCTCGGTCAATAGCTCACAGGACGATAACATCACGAAGCTTAGCGTTTTGTTTAAGTTTCGTGTTATTTTAGGTTTCGCAAATCAATACTATGACTAGAATAGCGGTATAGAAATTCAGTCTTTCTATTTCTTAGTTTACACCTCACGTAATTCTAACAAACCTGCAGAAGCATAAGAATAAAGCTGAAGATATTCATAGTGAGGGAGTATGGTCGCTGTGCTTTACTAGTGGCCAGTAGAATATTTTGCTTGCAAATCACCACGGTCTGGTTCTTATCGTATCGATCTTGGCCCAACCTGTGCTGAATTTGCCTCCCGTTCACGTGAAGTGACATTTAGGAGTTACGCTGCTTGTTGCTTTCTTGGTCGAGCTTCTTCTGTCTCTGAATCAGAGCCTGTGGTCCAAACAGTTCATCTTATTGCACAAAACTTATGCCTTTTTTCTGGAGGAGTATTAGAAAAATCATCTTACCATAGATTGGAGAAGATTATAAATGTAAACAAAAGACAACTGTAGGACAATGAAGCAGTAACTGTGGTGTCACCGCCAGACACCACACGTGCTAGGTGGTAGCTTTAAATCGGCCGCGGTCCATTAGTACATGTCGGACCCGCGTGTCGCCACTGGCAGTGATCGCAGACCGAGCGCCACCACACGGCAGGTCTCGAGAGACGGACTAGCACTCGCCCCTGTTGTACGACGACTTTGCTAGCGACTACACTGACGAAGCCTTTCTCTCATTTGCCGAGAGACAGTTAGAATAGCCTTCAGCTAAGTCCATAGCTACGACCTAGCAAGGCGCCATTAACCATTTCAAGATAGAGTCTCACTTGTATCATCAAGAATGCTGTATACAAATGATGGATTAAAGTTAAGTAGAAGCTACGTACTTTTCTTTATAGCATTCATTACGTATCCTGTTTCAGACCTATCTCTAGCCTGCGTCAGTAACGCGTGCCTTTCGGCTACTTCCGTGTGGCGTAGCGGTCTTGTTACGCCACAACAGTAACTACAGGAGGTAACTGTCATGTTTTAAATGTTGTCACATTCTGTGCGTCGTTTGGCGTGCTGTCAAGGTTGTAGTCGCTGGCTAGCGATGAGCAGGTTAAGTTAGATTCTCTTCTGCAGTTATTCGATACTTTACATTTGAGATTACTGGAGCATTCTGAGATTTATGGAGGCAGTTAAATGAAAGAGGGACAGATGAAAAAAGCAAACTCAGTTACTATTGGTTTCTCTTCCTCCATGCAAATAAATGTAGTAATTAAACTGTACATTGTTTCAAAAGCAATCGCCGTAACTCTTAATACATTTACCCCACTGTAATACAAGAGGGTCAATGTTATCGTGGAAAAATGTTTACAGTTGCCTACGGAAACATGATTGTACCCAGGAGTGCACTTCTTCGTCCGAAAGAATTCGCCGGCCACGAATGTTTTTCGTCTGAGCTCCAAAAATGTGGAAATCGCATAGGGTGGGATTGGGACTATTTGTGGGATGTGTACGGGCTTCTCTGCGAAACTTCTGCAGCGTAGTCGAAACGATCTTGGCAACAGAAAACATTTTTCCGTCAAGGCAGTGACCGTCCTGTCTCATAGTACGGTAAATATGTTTACAGTCATGATGATTACTATTGAAGTAATAAATAGTTTACTTAACTTGATTCCATCTGGCTCGTTGTCAGTTGACAGCCCCTTATACTTATTAATAGAATATTGAAATTTGGTATAATACTCTATGTATGCATAAACAGGAGCACTCTCTGTTGAAGCAGGCAGTTCAGTTTCGCGTATGCTTAATAAACATGTCTTCAGTGTGATGTGTTAGCTATAGTTGACAGCGCCGCACGTATAACTGTTACTTCACTGTACGTGATAATGTTTGAGGTGCTGCAAAGGAGAGACAGGAAACTGAAATTTCGCTTACAGTAAAACAATTAAGCGAAAACTACCACAAAGTTTGATATTTCATTAAAATATTACATTGGCCTAAGAAATCAAAAAAATTACAGCCGTTTCGTGGAGTAATTGCAGTCTTCGCAACTGAATTTATATAATAAAAAGGCTCTGAACACTATAGGACTTAACATCTGAGGTCATCAGTCCATAATAAAAAGGACTTGTAATAATTGTATAAATCGTTTAAACCCTGTTGTGCCTTTTAAAGTTTGTATTTGGCCAAAAGAAGTGTTATAATTCTCAGCAACAAGTGGTATAAATTTTTCGAGTAAATCGCCATACCAATGGAAAGTGCGTATTTTCATACACAATATTTAAAAATAAGCTTCATTATATGGGGGATTAAGTTCGTGACTGAATATTCAGTCGGCTGTTACCAGTTATTCGTCAATGAATCCATATAGTCACATTAGAACTATTGTGACGGCCCAGGTTTTCGCTGTCTTGTGTAAAACATGTATACACCTGTATACATAGTGTGGATGATATCAATAATCGCTCTGAAATACGCACAGTGGGCAAATTAGTATACAGCACAAGAACGTCAGCTAAATCTGTTGATCAGTACTGTTTCGAGTGCACCTGTTACACGTAAAACAAAGCAGCGATGTTGCTGAAAGATATTTAACTGTCGTGTGGTTTTCCGCTTATTTAACTAAAGATATACAACTTGGAAAAGAAAACACTCTATCTTACGCAGGACTCGCTCGAATAGCGGGACACCTCAAGTGCTTACTTTCAAAACAGAGCGTGACTGAATTCGCGTGCCAGCTTATCGACCAACCAGCAGACACGTCGCTCTCGTAAATTTTGTTCCACAAGCCGTTTTCAACACTCATTTAAGCGAGCTCTGGCGTCAGTATTTCTTTCCGTTGACTGTCTGGGATACTCGCACAATTTACTACCTTGAGTAACACACAGACCACAATTCAGAACCTCTTAGTGCTTTCCACAGATATAGTGTCACTTTTTCCTTGATGGCGTCTGTGATGTGCCGAATGGGGTTGAGATTAGGTGACGTAAGGTACCACACTCGCACAGTCAAAGTATTCTGATGCAATAAGGGAACGATGTGGTGGTGCACTGTCTTGCTCAAAGTGGAGGTTACCTCCTGAGTGAGGAAGGTGAACGTACGGACACACGTTATCGGGCGTTAAGTTTCCGTATCATTGACAGTGAAATGCGATGGCAAACGTATCATTCTACACCTGACCGGTGTTCTATTAGCAGGCAGAATGAGTGGATTCATTTGGTGCTTCAACCTTATTAAGGCGTGTATCAATGCCTATTGCGATTCTTCAGTCAGATTTCTTTTACCATGAATCTTTTGTCCAATGCCTGTTTTTCTACACTAGTGCTAATATCTGAGTTCTGTAACGTACGATAAGCAGAGGTGCACGTGTAAGTCTATGATTTCTATACGCTGTAGTGAGAAGTTCGTTCTTTATGATACAGATGCTTACTGGTTGTTGTCTTTTGAATCTGAGCGTGATACGCAACACTGACGCCAGTCTGTCTGTTACAATCCGCTATGGCAGACGGCTACCCCTGCCATCAATACGTTGTTGCCTATAATAGATGACTCTGTCGAAAGTTGTTTTTACCGAATCGTAGTACTTACTTACACTACGTAGATAGCGCCCAGTGCATGATTACCTAGGAGACTGAGCGTCTCATAAGTCGAGATCCCCTTATAGGCGCCGGCCAGTGTAGCCGAGTGGTTCTAGGCGCTTCAGTCTGGAACAGTGCGATCGCTACGGTCGCAGGTTCGGATCCTGCCTCGGGTATGGATGTGTGTGATGTACTTAGGTTAGTTAGGTTCAAGTAGTTCTAGGGGACTGATGACCTCAGATGTTAAGTTAGTGCTCAGAGCCGTTTGAACCCCTTATAGGCCACAAAATTTTGGGAAGACATCACCGGCCTTCGTAGATCCTGCACTCGATTGTTACGCTGACAGCTGCTACGAGATTTTGAGGATTCCAGACAATGCCGAACTATTACGTTTGGTGTGACAGGAGCACTCTCTCCAATACAGCAGCTATCTACAATTTAGTCATTCTACTCTAGCACAATATTTAAAAATATTCCACTTTCTTCTCGTCTGAGGTTTATCGAGCATCTTGCACTTCTACACAAGGCTGCACTTCAGAAAAACAGTGTCAGAAGAGACATCCTACCACTTAAATTTATATTCGATACTAATAATTTTCTCGCTGTTGCCAGTCTGTATTTTACACACATCAGAAAAAGTTTTGCATCACCCCGGTTCCCAGAACTCCTGAAGATAGACGTTGACTGTAGATATTGTATCACAGACACAGGCCCTTTGACCAGAGATGTCATTAAACCCTCCCAAGGATGTAAACAACCATGCATGAGCAGCACCTATTAGATGGAGGGGATACGACAGCTGATCAGTTCCAGTCGTTCCATCAGGAAGGAGGTACACAGCTCGTGTTGTCTGTGGTTCAACCATGCCTACACGGTCAGCATTGCGGTTCTATCGCGTCCGCATTGTTACTATGTTATGTTATGTTATGTTAACCAGGGACTTAGAAACGACGGAGAGGCTCCGTCCCCGCCGCAGCCGCAGTGGTCCGCAACCCCACGACCACTACCGCAGCCCACTTCACCCCTCCGCCGCCCCACACCGAACCCAGGGTTATTGTGCGGTTCGGCCCCCGGTGGACCCCCCAGGGAACTTCTCACACCAGACGAGTGTAGCCCCTATGTTTGCGTGGTAGAGTAATGGTGGTGTACGCGTACGTGGGGAACTTGTTTGCGCAGCAATCGACGATATAATGTAGCTGAGGCGGAATAAGGGGAACCAGCCCGCATTTGCCGAGGCAGATGGAAAACCGCCTATAAACTATCCACAGACTGGCCGGCTCACCAGACCTCGACACAAAACCGCCGGGCGGATTCGTGCCGGGGACCGGCGCTCCTTCCCGCCCGTAAAGCCGTGCGTTAGACCGCACGGCCAACCAGGCGGGCATTGTTACTATGTGCCAGGAAGGGCTCTCAACAAGGGAAGAGTGCAGGCGTCTCGGAGTGAACCAAAGCGATGTTGTTCGGACATGGAGGAGATACAGAAAGACAGGAAATATCGATGACATGCGTCGTTCAGGCCGCCCAAGGCTACTACTGCAGTGGATGAACGCTATCTACAGGTTATGTCTCGGAGGAACCCTGACAGTAACGCCACCATGTTGAATAATGCTTTTTGTGCAGCCACAGAACGTTGTGTTATGACTCAAAATGTGGGCAATAGCCTGCATGATGCACAACTTCAACCTCGACGTCCATGGCGACGTCCATCTTTGCAGCCACGACAACATGCAGCGCGGTACAGATGGGCCCAACAACATGCCGAATGGACTGCATCACGTTCTCTTCACCGATGAGTGTCGCATATGCCTTCAACCAGACAATCGTCGGAGATGTGTTTGGGGGCAACCATGTCAGGCTGAACGCCTTAGACACACTGTCCAGCGAGTGCAGCAAGGTCTAGGTTCCCTGCTGTTTTGGGGCGGTATTATGTGGGGCCGACGTACGCTGCTGGTAGTCATAGAAGGCACCGCAACGGCTGTACAATATGCGAATGCCATCCGCTGATCGATAGTGCAACCATATCGGCAGCATATTGGCGAGGCATTCGTCTTCACGGACAACAATTTGGCCCCCATCGTGCACATCTTGTGAATGACTTCCTTCAGGACAACATCGCTCGACTATTGTGGCCAGCAGGTTTTCCAGACATGAACCCTATCGAACATGCCTGGGATGGATTGAAAAGGGCTGTTTGTGGACGACGTGACACACCAACCGAATCTCCGTTGAGGAGTGGGACAATCTGTACTAACAGTGCCTTGATGAACTTGTGGATAATATGCCACGACGAATATAGGTATGCACCAATGCAAGAGGACGTGTTTGGTTGGTTGGTTGTTTCGGGGAAGGAGACCAGACAGCGAGGTCATCGGTCTCATCAGATTACGGAAGGACAGGGAAGGAAGTCGGCCGTGCCCTTTGAAAGGAACCATCCCAGCATTTGCCTGCCCGGAGCGATTTAGGGAAATCACGGAAAACCTAAATCAGGATGGCCGGACGCGGGATTGAACCGTCGTCCTCCCGAATGCGAGTCCAGTGACAAACCACTGCGCCACCTCGCTCGGTAAGAGGACGTGTTGCTGGTAATTAGAGGTACCGGTGTGTACAGCATTCTGGACCACCAACTCTGAAGGTCTCGCTGTATGGTGGTACAACATGCACGTGTGGGTTTCATGAACAGTAAAAAGCGTGGAAATGGTGTTTATGTTGATCTCTATTCCAAATTTCTGTATAGGTGCCGGAACTCTTGGAACCGAGGTGGTGCAAAACTTTTTTTGATGTGTGTATATTCTCCTTACTTTGGCTTGCATCACTTATTTTGCTGGACAAGTAACAAGACACATGAAATACATCTGATATACTATTTATTAATCTAACTCTCTCAGCATCGTCTGATTTAATTCGACTACTTTCCATTATCGTTGTTTTACTTTTGTTTATGTTCATCTTATAATCTCTACCCATTCCGTTCAAAAACTCTTCTACGTCCTTCGCCGTCTCTGAGAGAACTATAGCTTCGTCGGTATAACTCAAAGGTTCTATGTCTATGTCTACTTGATTTTCTCCACAGATTACAAACGGTAGGTACTGGAATATATCGCGTGTAAGCTGCGGTCCTGTCTCAGTCACTTCATAACTACCACTTCCCTTTCATGTCCTTCAACTTTTATAGCTGCAGTATGGTTTCTGCAAAAGTTTTAGATAACCTTTGACTTTATGCAACTAATATCAGGTATCTTCAGAATTTCAAAGAATGTAGTCCATCCAACATCGTCAAAAACTTTCTCTAAATTTACAAATGCTAAAAGCTTAGGTTTGCCTTTCTTTACACTATCTTATGAGAAAAGCAGTGGGGTCAGTATTGCCCTACTTGATACTGCATTTATCTAGAACCCAAACTGATATTTCCTGATTTCGGCTTCTGGCAGTTTTTTCATTCTTATTTAAATAATACTATCACTAGTTTGAAATCATGACATGTTGAAATGGAATTTTGCTAATATTCATAGGTCTTAACACCTAACATTTTTTTAAATGTGGATTACTACATTCTTCTTGAAATCTGATATTATTTCAACTGTCTCGTACATACTGCTCGACAGATGGCGTAGTTCTGTCGTGGCTGCCTATGTAAATCATCTCAAGAACTCTGAGAAGGTGTCGTCTACTACAGGAGCCTTCTCTGGGTTTTTCGGTGCTCTAACAAGTTCTTCTCGCAGTATCATAACTCCCACCTCATTTTCTGCGGTGCCGTCCGAAGAGTGAGGTGGCGAGGCAAGGTTCGCACCTCGTGGCGCAACCACAGGCGAACACAGTCCCTGCCAGAAACAACGACGAATGAGGAGCGGTGGCGTACACACGCCCAGTAAAGTTTCCATACACCATCGTATCACTTCGCTTACTTGCGTCGGTACGCTGTGTTGCTCAGCACAGTCAGCAATCATAGCCAAAGACGACCGTACCATCTCTTTACCGAGCCGGCAGTGCGACAACTGAATTACACAGAGCACAGCATAAAAGTTTATAGCCAGTTGTATTCTGTGAAAAGAGACTAGTATCTTGTTATGTACAAGTGATACAGTAATAAATACTCATGACATTCCTGTGGACGGGGATTGTAACAAAGTTAAGTATTTCATATAGTTCAAGTTGTAATAAAGTGCCCGCATCTCGTGGTCGTGCGGTAGCGTTCTCGCTTCCCACGCCCGGGTTCCCGGGTTCGATTCCCGGCGGGGTCAGGGATTTTCTCTGCCTCGTGATGGCTGGGTGTTGTGTGCTGTCCGTAGATTAGTTAGGTTTAAGTAGTTCTAAGTTCTAGGGGACTTATGACCACAGCAGTTGAGTCCCATAGTGCTCAGAGCCATTTTTTTGTAATAAAGTGATCTACTATTTTAAGTGTTGTAATATCATCTCGACTCCTCCAGGAATAAAGCCAAGAACCCACCACTGTACCGTCGAGTGTTATTTGGTCTGGTACGATGTTTTCATTTACTTACCTTTCAGTTTCCATATTACTGTCTTCAAATTCATTTCCCTTTTATAGCCCGTCTATATATTCCTTCCACCTTCCACCTTCCACCTTTCTTTTATTTGGTTAGTACTAGGTTGCCGCCTGAGCTCTTAATATTCACGCAGTTGCTTCTTTCTTCTCTAAAGTTCTTTTTTAAAAATTATGCTTAAGTCGGACTCTTTCCCCTGGTCATTCGTCATTCACGCCTCTACAGCTTTGCATTTGTCCTCTAACCATTCCTGCTTAGACATTTTGAACTTCTGTTCATTTCCTTTTATACTTCTGTATTCCCTTTTGCTTGCTTTACTTCCTGCATTTTTATATTTTCTCCTTGTCTCAGTTCGATTCAATATCTCATGTGTTACCCCCGGATTTCCATTGTGTGTTGTTTTTTCGCTTATTGGATCCTCTACTGGCTTCACCATAACATCTCTCAAGCGCCATTCATGCTTCTTCTACAGTATTTATTCCTTCCGTCTCATTCAGTCACTGTCTAATACTTCTCATGCTACAATATCCGTTCTTCCAGGAGCGCTAGTCTCACAGGGTATGCAGGCGAATTTCCGTGAAGTTTGGAAAGTAGGAGACGGGTACTGGCGGAAGTAAAGCTGCATGGTCGGGTCGCGCGGGTCGCGAGTCGTGCTTGGATAGCTCAGCCGGTAGAATACTTGCTCGCAGTAAGCATTCCAGGTTCGAGTCCCGGTCCGGCACAAAGTTTTAATCTTCCAAGAATTCTCAGATTAGCGCACACTCATCTGAAGAGTAAGTATTTATTCTGGAAACCGACTCTTCATCTGGCAGGACGATACTTTCCCGATACATGGCCACTGGTAGCCGTATTATAGTACCCACAACATTCACACGTACTGCTAAGAACAGTGGCTGTTGCGGATGGACTACTTCCTGCCACCTTCTTCTAAACAGAGAAATTGTGTAAAATTTACGTGATAGCAGATGTTGTACATCTTCAGCGACGGAGACAGAGAGAGAGAGAGAGAGAGAGAGAGAGAGAGAGAGAGAGAGAATGTCTACAGAGGAGAGGAGGTATGTGTGTGCAGTTGTATTGACTGGACCGATGTAAGTGCATGTACGTTAATGGATTTAAAATAAAAATGCAATCTGCAGTGTTACAAAGGGAAACCAACACACCATTTGCCATCACGCGGATGGTCATTATGCTCTGGGTAATCAGTGTATATGAACCAGAGATTGCTGAATAATTCCATTCGGTTAGCACCGTTTAATTACATGCATTGAAATTATATGAAGTTTTTCGGGAAGAGGAAATGCGAATCTGCAGTGTTTTATTTTTATTCTCTTTACCACAACAGCGCAGTGAAATTTTGCCGCGTTCAGGTAAATAATATTCACATAAAACAAACTGACAAAATCTGTTTTGTTTACGTTAATGTAAGAGCTATAATTCAGTTAAATCAAGGAGGATATAAATTACACATATAAACTCGCTAGAACATACAGCAAAATTATTGTTCTTTGAACAACATGTACATATTGTAAGCATGTTGTATAGTGAAATAAGATCACCTATGGATATCAGAATAGTACAAAGTAGGAAAACGGTCCATTATGATTTGTTTGGCGAATAAACAGAAGGTGTGTGCTCTTTTATAATTACATCTGCGGACCACATGACCTTCTACTTCCAATGTGGGAAAAAAGTGATAGTTGCAATAAATTCGGTACGATGGTGTGATTATACTTCAAAAAATCGAGATCTTGCAAACTGTTTACTAACTAATATATTAAGATCACACAATAAGAGATTTTAATACTCTAATTATTTGAGTGTCTCTGGCTGTTATGGGTCAATTTTACTATAACGTGTATCGAAAGAATGGCTGTTTTTTTTTTTTTTTTTTTTTTTTTTTAGTCGGTATGGATGCCACGAGACACGGACCATTCCTGGCAGATTTTGGGAAGGAGTAATCCGGAAACTTTCTGGAGGAAGCATCGTGGAATTCTTCCGATGATTTTATGAACGTTACGGGAAACAATATCCCAGTATTTGACAAAAAGAGAAACAAGTTTAGTCACGTAGCGCTTTGATATCTTCTCCGGAGTACAATAACTAACTACACGAAAACAAAGTAATTTCTTACATCACCGCAAGATTGATTAAAAATTAAATAGTTAAACGTGAGTTATGCCACAGGATCAGAAATACGACCTTCCTTCATGTTGCAAAGAAATAACATATCAAAACTATACCCATAACGACAATATGTTTTTATACTTATGATAGAAGGTATTTTACCTTTCTATGTTCCTAAAAATATTCCTCTTCGCGTAAACTAGAACAAACTTCACGTGAGAAACTTGTCCTTGCATTGTTTCTTCTATCTGAGACCGGAGCTGATCAACAAACTATGCTGCGCTAGATAAATGTATCTATGCTTTGCAGAACCATGCTTATTGTCCAAAGATTTTTGGCAGTTCATCAGATACGACGACTAAAACTGAATCGACTAAACTGAAAATGCTTTTAACGAGACACCAGATTGTTTGCACGTGTATTCTTTTAAGAGACCAGCACCTCGTGAAGCTGCTACCGCCGAAGGTCAGTTCAGGAATAGATTGCCTAAGTATAGAACGCAGCTGGAAATGAGTATTAATAGAGTCAGTGGATACCGCATGTACTTAGCACAAGCCAACCGTTTCTGACAAACCTGTGCCCCCACATGGGAAAGTGGAGTACCACAAGAAATAATCCGTTTAGTGGCACTCATTTCATGATGTATGCTATAGTTCTGTAACTGCAGGTCCACGCCTCACCGTGACGTAACAGTTGGCGGCATATTATGCTCGAAGAATGAATTGTATCAGAATTTATTGTTACGGATGTATATTCAAACTGCCAGATTATTCACTACTTTCTTCGCATTTCGACAGAATTACCATTAAAATCCAGCAATCGGATCATTTTCACTTAAGTGCGCTGTCTAACGCTGTGTAACAGTGAATTGAAATTTCACGTATCAGTGTTTCTTTGAGAACATTATATACCGGGTGATCAAAAAGTCAGTATAAATTTGAAAACTGAATAAATCACGGAATAATGTAGATAGAGAGGTACAAATTGACACACATGCTTGGAATGACACAGGGTTTCTACATCTACATCTACATCTACATCCATACTCCGCAAGCCACCTGGCGGTGTGTGGCGGAGGGTACCCTGAGTACCTCTATCGGTTCTCCCTTCTATTCCAGTCTCGTATTGTTCGTGGAAAGAAGGATTGTCCTTATGCTTCTGTGTGGGCTCTAATCTCTCTGATTTTATCCTCATGGTCTCTTGTTTTATTAGAACCAAAAAATACAAACGTTCAAAAAATGTCCGACAGATGGCACTTCATCTGATCAGAATAGTAATAATTAGCATAACAAAGTAAGACAAAGCAAAGATGATGTTCTTTATAGGAAATGCTCAATATGTCCACCATCATTCCTCAACAATAGCTGTAGTCGAGGAATAATGTTGTGAACAGCACTGTAAAGCATGTCCGGAGTTATGGGTAGGCATTGGCGTCGGATGTTGTCTTTCAGTATCCCTAGAGATGTCGGTCGATCACGATACACTTGCGACTTCAGGTAACCCCAAAGCCAAAACACGCACGGACCGAGGTTTGGGGACCTGGGAGACCAAGCACGACGAAAGTGGCGGCTGAGCACACGATCACCACCAAACGACGCGCGCAAGAGATCTTTCACGCGTCTAGCAATACGTTTTTTTTTTCTCTCTCTAATAAAACCCCATGTCATTCTAAGCATGTGTGCCAATTTTTACCTCTCTATCTACATCATTCCGTGGTTTATTAAGTTTTCAAATTTATACTGACTTTTTGATCACTCGGTACTTCAGAATCTACATCTTTTGAACGCCACACTTAATCCCGCCTGAGACTAAGGTCTGTGGAGCGATTTATATGTTGTATGCTTTTGGTAGTGGTAGTCATTATTAATAAATAAGAGGCAGAAACATCCAAAAGGGTAACGAAGTGGGAAAATGATAATTTCCAAACAGAATAAACAAATAAACCAGTGATATTCGGTAGTTGAGGGAGGAGGATACTAAGTTTGAAGGCACAAGAGACGACAACTGTTATAATGTCATACAATATCGGAATAAAAAAAGGAAGAAAAATTTAAAATCATTTGAGCACCTCTTGTGTCATCTCAAATTTCTCATAAGAGATTCTGCGCCTTGATGCTCGCTAGACGCAAAGCTGTAGAAAACGCCGTGTTGTAGACGGAGCTGCGTAATTTCTGCCGACGGGGAAATTTTATGTTTAGGAGCAGGCCGTGTGTGTTTACCACACTCAGCAGGGCGATTGTTTGCGCTGTGCTACGTGCGTGATAATGGCACGGGCAGTTCTGGGCACACGGTGCGCTTCCTGTCTCCACGCGACGCGGCACGTACTCCCTGTGTAGACATCGCCCACAGGATACACAACAAGCATTTTATTACTTGTACGTTGTCGTTCTTATTAAACCAAAGAGAGTTCAGCTTGCTGAAAGAAACACTTGCGAGGTCAACATCTCAAAGTCACAGCATTTATAGGAAATAACTTTCCTGAGGTCTGGCACTGGCATGAACAACTAAATTTCTGAGAGTCTTTTAATCTAGGCTGAAAACTTAAAACGTTGTTTACAGTTACTAAGTTATAAGGGGTAATCAAAAACATTTCGTTTGAAGGCGTTGCAGCAGCGTATATACAACGTTGCGCGACCCCAATGCGGGTATATAAGCACCGATATATAGGCAAGGGATTAGTGTGGCGTTCGTGTCTTTCCTATGTGCGGGAGGTAAATATGGAAACGTGAACTTACTGACGTTATTACCACATTCGTTACGAAAGAACCAACAGACTGTTATTCTTCCCTTGGCTGCCGAAAGAGAAACACCGGTAGACATCGATCGGAGAAAGAAGAATATGTATGGAGAGTAACTCAACTGTCGCCCGCCCGGTTGGCCGTGCGGTCTAACGCACGGCTATCCGGGCGGGAAGGAGCGCCGGTCCCCGGCACGAATCCGCCCGGCGGATTTGTGTCGAGGTCCTGTGAACCAGCTAGTCTGTAGATGGTTTTTAGGCGGTTTTCCATCTGCATCGGCGAATGCGGGCTGGTTCCACTTATTCCTCCTTAGTTACACTATGTCGGCGATTGCTGAGCAAACAAGTTCTCCACGTACACGTACACCACACTTACTCTACCACGCAAACAAAGGGGTTTCACTCGTCTGGTGTGAGACTTTCCCTGGGGGGGTCCACTGAGGGCCGAACCACACAATAACCCTGGGTTCGGTGTGGGGCGGCCGGCCGAAGTGGCCCTGCGGTTAAAGGCGCTGCAGTCTGGAACCGCAAGACCGCTACGGTCGCAGGTTCGAATCCTGCCTCGGGCATGGATGTGTGTGATGTCCTTAGGTTAGTTAGGTTTAACTAGTTCTAAGTTCTAGGGGACTAATGACCTCAGCAGTTGAGTCCCATAGTGCTCAGAACCATTTGAACCATTTAGCCATTCGGTGTGGGGCGGCGGAGGGATGAAGTGGACTGCGGTAGTCGTCATGGGGTTGTGGACGACTGAGGCTGCGGCGGGGACGGAGCCTCTCCGTCGTTTCTAGGTCCCCGGTAAACATAAAACATACAACTTGTCTGTCAAAAACAACCGATGTGGAAAACTGCAACAAGGGGTTCTACTGCTTCATGATAACGTATGTCCCCATATAGCAAATGAAGTTATGGAGAAGTTACGCAAATTTGAGTGAGAGACACTCGAGAATCAGCTTTATAGTCCTGATCTCTCCCTATGCGATTATGCCTTAAAAACGGCCTTAAAGGGTCGATGATTCCCGTCAGACGAGGGTGTGTAGTAGGCAGTTACGGACTTCTTCACGCAGCAGGACACGGTGTTCTACCAAAGGGGTGTCTTCAAGATGGTGCGTCGTTGGGATGACTGCCTAAGTGCTCACGGCGGGTTTGTCTGCTTGGCATACCGATTATGTATCGTACGGCCGTCGAACAGAAACTTTTTGTTCGTTTCTTATTTTATTAGCGCATCGTTTACGCGGAAATGTTGCTAGCATAGTGCACATAAAAATTGGCATTTGTAAACCTAGAAAACATGAATCTCAATTGGTAACACACACGCACATCATGGTAAGATAGCTGAATCTAATTATACGAGTGATAATTCCTACCTTAAACAAAATATTTATTATCTATCAGAATCACAGATACAATTTGTTTCTGATAACTGGTTACAGTGTATTTAATGTTCAGATCTTCAAATGGTTCAAATTGCTCTAAGAAGTTTGGGACTTAGGATCTGAGATCATCAGTCCCCTAGACTTAGAACTACTTAAACCTAACTAACCTAAGGACATCACACATGCATGCCCATGGAAGGATTCGAGCCTGCGACCGTAACAGCAGCGCAGTTCCGGACTGAAGCGCCTAGAACCGCTAGGCCACAGCGGCCGGCTGTTCAGATCTTCATCTACGACAATATTTAGCCTATTCAATAATCATGTCTTTTGGTATTCTAGGCCATATCTTGTAAATTACTGGTCACCAATGTATGAGCACAGTCCTGCTGATATTCGGAATGTGCAGTTGCCTAGAGGAGGCTCTAAAATCTGGTTACAGTTCATATAGTTCTCAATACGGAGGAGTCGATATAGCACGTTACATCCAAGATGACCCAAACTATCACATAAGGCTGTCAGGTTATGGTCACTACAGTGACATCAAACACATATGTGGACATCACTATGGGGCAGACTGAAACTGGACTCGCCCGAACACATTAAAATTTTCGTCGAAGCATGCCATCGATGGCTTTCAAAGTCTGGGACATTTATAGCTTCAAAACAGCGGAGAATGATGCAATGTCATGCACACCACTATTACTGCCAGCAGAAGACGGCGTAATGCGGTAGCGTTCTCGCTTCCCACGCCCGGGTTCCCGGGATAGATTCCCGGCGGGGTCAGGGATTTTCTCTGCCTCGTGATGACTGGGTGTTGTGTGATGTCCTTAGGTTAGTTAGGCTTAAGTAGTTCTAAGTTCTAGGGGACTGATGACCATAGATGTTAAGTCCCATAGTGCTCAGAGCCATTTTTTAAGACGGCGTCAAAACTTTGGCACAAGCAGTTGCACATCATTTACGGAGAACCAACATTGCACGAAACGAGCCCGTCTCCGTAGACTGTGAGGTGGCGCTCGAATCGCAGGTATTCCGTTCGCATCTCAGTGATGGGTGAAATATTCACCATCAGTATTTGCTTGGTGAATGAATGAAAAATAGTGACCTGGAGTACCTGATCACCAGACTTTTACAAATGTTCCGCACTTAATTCCAAATTTCTCCGCAATCTTACGTGCAGTGACGGCATGTGACAGTGTAGTTGATTCATCCGTCTGATGGGCGCGTTGTCCTAAGCGCTTCCCTGGTCCTACTCGTAAGGAGTAGTCTATGTGCCAGCATCAGGTTTCACCCTCTCCATCCTCTCATCAACGTATAAGATTACGCTGATCAACCCACCCCTTGGAAACTCAAAAGATATAGTGTCATATGATTCTTTCTTTTTTCAATGATGCTGTACAGACCATTAAGCCTCTGTGGAAAAGATGGTTTTCCAGTGTTTGGTTACGCTGAATATTTCAATATTCGCTCGTTGCTGAGCACGAACATGTTCTGTCCATAGATTCCACACAAGTATCATTGATGTAGCATGATTCTGTGTGCAAGACGAATGTTCATGGAATGAAAGACCCATTTCTAGGATGCCCAACGCTATGCTCATTTCAACTCGCTTGTATCAGTTCCGCTTGAGTCGTGACAGCGAACACACGTGTTGCTACCTCCCGACGTCGTAGCTCGAGTTGTTTACCTTTAGCAAACGAGTGAAAGTTCTCATTATAATGTGTGCATATTGGTTTTACGTATGGTACAGTTATCCGCAACACACTTCACCATTTGACTTTCTTTTCCGTGCCAAAATGCCCCGCTATGTATGGTGGGGTATGTGATGAAGGGGGTGGTGATTTCGACGCTCCTTCTGGACAACAATGGTAACTGTCAGCTACAAAGCGACTATGTGAAGATGAAATTCTCTTTCCAGCGCCTCTAGTAACTACTCTGGACACCACGATGGATACATCACCCATTCGTTAGCGGTCGTTAGGGATGAATCTGGCTATATACCCTGATGAAGACCACATGAAGTGGTAAGAACAGGATCACTCCAGCTTCTTCAGCTCGAGAAATAGGCGACAAAGTGAAGTTAGTCTGGATTTAAGGAATTCAAAATCCTTCATTGTAGCAGCTCGCCCAGTCTCATGTGCAACTAATGTTTCAAATGTAGCTATTCCCCTTGCAACAGTAGCTTATGGTTCCGCTCCCAACCCACAAACTGTTAACAACAATCGTCCAGTGACGACTGTAACTACAGAGCCATCTCATAATTTCTACCAACCTGCTGATAGTGGGCCGTAAGTTGTTTATCTGGAAAGTTTGAATAAAAACGTAGGCCGTCTGCCCCCTGTGACTCTAGAGAAACTCTGGCATCTTTCCTTACCAGAACTCAAGAATGATGTAATTAATATATCTCTTGTGGGGAAAAACCAAAGTGAAGAGCACATTGAATACTCGAGATAAGTCTAATTTCTTAGTCAAAAGTGAAGTATTAAGGCCTAAAAATATAGAAGCGTACATTCTCTCTTCCTTTTTTTCACAAACAGAAAGTAATCTGAAAAGTAGGTACTGAACATGAAGAAGCGGAGATTTCCGAAGTCTTCAATTCTTATTTCCCTGTGTAGATGTTCGCAGGTTTACGAAGAGATATAAAAAAAAGGACAAACTGTCAAATTCCAGTCCTGCTTGTTAACTTTCGACTCAAACATTAACGGAAGTTGTTTCTATCCTTGGCACTAGATGTCCTGTATATCCTTCTGTGCTAAATGTCAGGCAGTGCTTTAACTGCCTTCTTCATGGGTATATCAGTAAATAATGTCGCTTCCAAATGAGATGTGTCAAATGTAGTGAACCTCGTTCTGGTGAATCCTGAGCCTCTCCTATTGCCGTTTGTGCACACAGTGAGAGACAGCACTCATCCACCGATCGCTGCTGCTCTGCGTACCACATACGGCGACAAACCCAAGAGCTACCTATGCTCAACAGCACCTACTTCAGGGATGCGCTGAACATTGCTCGTATTCCAACCTACAATTTCGTCACTGGGGGACGAAAACATTTATTCTACATCTACATCCATACTCCGCAAGCCACCTGACGGTGTGTGGCGGAGGATACCTTGAGTACCTCTATCGGTTCTCCCCTCTATTCCAGTCTCGTATTGTTCGTGGAAAGAAGGATTGTCGGTATGCTTCTGTGTGGGCTCTAATCTCTCTGACTTTATCTTCACGGTCTCTTCGCGAGATATACGTAGGAGGGAGCAATATACTGCTTGACTCTTCGGTGAAGGTATGTTCTCGAAACTTTAACAAAAGCCCGTGCCGAGCTACTGAGCGTCTCTCCTGCAGAGTCTTCCACTGGAGTTTATCTATCATCTCCGTAACGCTTTCGCGATTACTAAATGATCCTGTAACGAAGCGCGCTGCTCTCCGTTGGATCTTCTCTATCTCTTCTATCAACCCTATCTGGTACTGATCCCACACTGCTGAGCAGTATTCAAGCAGTGGGCAAACAAGCGTACTGTAGCCTACTTCCTTTGCTTTCGGATTGCATTTCCTTAGGATTCTTCCAATGAATCTGTCTGGCATCCGTTTTACCGACGATCAACTTTATATGATCACTCCATTTTAAATCACTCCTAATGCGTACTCCCAGATAATTTATGGAATTAACTGCTTCCAGTTGCTGACCTGCTATAGTGTAGCTAAATGATAAGGGATCTTTCCTTCTACGTATTCGCAGCACATTACACTTGTCTACATTGAGATTCAATTGCCATTCCCTGCACCATGCGTCAAATCGCTGCAGATCCTCCTGCATTTCAGTACAATTTTCCAATGTTACAACCTCTCGATATACCACAGCATCCTCCGCAAAAAGCCTCACCGAACTTCCGATGTCTTCCACAAGGTCCTTTATGTATATTGTGAATAGCAACGGTCCTACGACACTCCCCTGCGGCACGCCTGAAGTCGCTCTTACTTCGGAAGACTTCTCTCCATTGAGAATGACATGCTGCGTTCTGTTATGTAGGAACTCTTCAATCCAATCACACAATTGGTCTGATATTCTACATGCTCTTACTTTGTTCATTAAACGACTGTGGGGAACTGTATCGAACGCCTTGCGGAAGTCAAGAAACACGGCATCTACCTGTGAACTCGTGTCTATGGCTCTCTGAGTCTCGTGAACGAATAGCGCGAGCTGGGTTTCACACGACCGTCTTTTTCGAAACCCATGCTGATTCCTACAGAGTAGATTTCTAGACTCCAGAAAAGTCATTATACTCGAACATAATACGTGTTCTAAAATTCTACAACTGATCGACGTTTGAGATATAGGTCTATAGTTCTGCACATCTGTTCGACGTCCCTTCTTGAAAACGGGGATGACCTGTGATGCACCAATCATTCATTGCTGCTCCAACAAATTTCTGAACTCCAGATTTTTAAAACCACAGCTTTTCCCGGCAGTGCCCACCACAAGCATGGAGGGTCAACAGCACGGAAGTAGGGACGGAACTCAGTGGGTAGTTGTGCCTCATCCGACAAACACCGTTCAGCGACCTTAACGGTGGCAGGCGGAAGCATGGAAACACGGTAATGCATGTCAGCGATCTCAGAGCTTCATCCTGATATACTACACACAACATTCACTACACGGGTAAGCCAGAATCCCCATCCGCCTGGCGCTCACAGCCTAGCAACTCCTCAAGTACATCAACGACAGCCACCGTTTCACGCTGAACTCGTCGATAAGGTAATAAATATTACTCATTTCGTCATGAAGAACATGTGACAAAACAGTGTTAAGAACGATACTGATGTCTAGAAACTTGTGACAGGTATACGAGTATTTCATTCTATTTCTGCCTAAATTATGAAGCCTATAAAAGTACTGCAGTGGAACGCTAGATCAGCTAACTCCAACAGAGAATTAATTAGCCAGCCTGTTATAGGCCTATTATGCGATGCATACTGAAGTCTCTGCAGATCGTTCACTTTATAATTATTTCTTAATAAGGGGGGATCGTCTCGAATGAAATGGTCGCGTGACTATATTGGTAAAATATTCGCTGCCACATCAACCATATCAGCTGAATGTAAGAAAAAACGACGTTGAATTCGTTGCTGTGCGGATAAAATCTACTCATAAAACTTATACAGTTGTCTCGGTGTATAGATCATCCCGCCATAATATCGTGTAAGATGACTGGAGGTACTTAATAATCCAACTTCGGTCTCCCTTTATAATAGTTGGAGACTTGAATTCCGATCATGTACCATGGGGAACAGATATGACAGACAGAAAAGTCAGGGCTTTCATCAGTGTTATTGAAGATTATATCAAATTGATAGTCAACGGTGGAGCTCCTACTATGGTATATTCAGCTGTCAATATACGTTCTGCAATAACATTAACGCCTCATTCCCCCTGTTTTACTGAAATTTCTAATGACTTTATTTTCCTAAAGGGTGGAGCCCCTACACGCCCGCACCGGCATCGTGAGCATCACATAAGTGTTTCTAATTGGTACATTCAGTGGGGTCCGATCATCTCCCAATAGAGTTCCACATTAAAAATAATGTTGACACAAAACATCTAAGCAAATACACTATTGGCCATTAAAATTGCTACACCACGAAGATGACGTGCTACAGACCTGAAATTTATCCGACAGGAAGAAGATGCTGTGATATTCAAATGATTAGCTTTTCAGAGCATTCACACAAGGTTGGCGCCGGTGGCGACTCCTACAACGAGCTGACACGAGGAAAGTTTCCAATCGATTTCTCATACACAAACAGTAGTTGAACGGCGTTGCCTGGTGAAACGTTGTTGTGATGCCTCGTGTAAGGAGGAGAAATGCGTACCATTAAGTTTCCGACATTCATAAAGGTCGGACTGCAGCCTATCACGTTGCGGTTTATCGTACCGTCACATTGCTGCTCGCGTTGGTCGATATCCAATGACTGTTAGCAGAACATGGAATGGGTGGGTTCAGGATGGTAATACGGAACGCCGTGCTGGACCCCAACGGCCTCGTATCACTAGCAGTCGGGATGACAGGCATCTTACCAGCATGGCTGTAACAGATCATCGTGCAGCCACGTCTCGATCCATGAGTCAACAGATGGGGACGTTTGCAAGACAACAACCATCTGCACGAACAGTTCGACGACGTTTGCAGAAATATGGACTATCAGCTCGGAGACCATGGCTGCGGTTACCCTTGACGCTGCATCACAGACAGGAGCGCCTGCGATGGTGTACTCAACGACGAACCTGGGTGCACGAATGGCAAAACGTCATTTTTTCGGATGAATCCAGGTTCTGTTTACAGCATCATGATGGTCGCATCCGTGTTTGGCGACATTGCAGATCCACATTTTGACTATAACATAGTCATCATCGGTGATAAAATACAAGCCGCGCGGGATTAGCCGAGCGGTCTTATGCGTTGCAGCCATGGACTGTGCTGCTGGTTTCGGCGGAGGTTCGAGTCCTCCCTCAGGCATGGGTGTGTGTACGTGTGTGTGTGTTTGTCCTTAGGATAATTTAGGTTAAATAGTGTGTAAGCTTAGGGAGTGATGAACTTAGCAGTTAAGTCCCGTAAGATTTCACACACATTTGAACATTTGATTTTGATAAAATACAAAAACAAGAAGAATCAAAAACAGATACAAAATATGTATATAATTCAGTTATACCAATCCATATAAGTGGAAACGTAGCGTTAACACAGCATTACCAGAAGAGTCATTTAGGCATAGCTATGTCAGAGCATAAACGTGTAACAATTGACCGTAGCATTTACATGACAGAAAGAAAATTGAAGCCTTGGTGTACAACGAGGGCAGACTAATATGCTTCATCGAGGACCTGTAGTGCCCTCTATTGGAGTATGCATCCGAGAAGCTATAGCTCAGTTTTGCTGAAGACCATAACAGTTATATATATATATTAATTGTGCTGAAATTTCAGAAATAATGTTTCGGTTGGGATACAAATTTTAATTCATTTCTTCAGCTTCTGTCATTAATTCTAAGTTACACTAGTATGTCACTCTGTAGGGGGACATGGTGGAGACAATTTACTGTCGTACTTGGCACCGATTCTTGCTGAAATATTCCAGAGAGAGCACCGACAACACACAGCTGCCATAATTTCTACGAGGTATAAGGAAAGTCCAAAACCGGTGCATCACCCGATGTTTCCTTGATGAAAAATGACGCGTGAAAATTTATAGCTGGGTTTGACTGTCCAGCCAGCTGCAACAGTTATTATTGTATGATATCTATATCGCCTGTCTGCCTAGAGTTCACTCTATTGGGGACCATAATCTGGGTTTAACCATTCTTTTCGTTCAAGAACGTATAATTGAAAGACACGCCTTACAGACGTTAAAATTCATTCCACTTCCCAACTGAGAGGAAGGTACACTGAGAATGTTTCATCCTTTGTCTGTCTCCTGTTCAAATTAACACATACACGCTATTAAACTGGCTGAGAAGAAATTCCAACACAAAAAAAAAAATCCAAAAAGCTTTCATAAAGTGAATAGCGTTCCCGAACATAAATTTGAGTCCAACCAAAATATGTGACAAGGTGTTAATCTGGAAGTGGATATGAAGAATGGGAGCACGTGGATACGCTGCTTCACGCAAGGGAGTTGTCAGCAATGGCGCGTGGTTAATTTTCATTAAGAGAAGGCTCAGAATGCGGAAGCCCCGTGGCACTGTCGCCGCACTCTCTCTAATTACTGCAGCGCCGCTGTCACATAGCCGTCACTCTCTCTCATCCTTTGTTAATTTACTAATAAGAGCAAAAGGAAGCCTCATTGTAGTCTTTCATCTCCAAATTAAAGCTTAGGTAATGATTGGCGTGCGTGATTGTGAACATTATCTATTTCGCCCACGCTTGGTTATACACGTATCCTTGCCGAGCACTTGCGTAATCAGAAATGGATTTATGGGTGTATTTTTATATTCAAATGACAAATGAGCTGGTAAACGTTAGTACGGGTAGCAACATCTCATGCTAATGTTAATTACGAACAGAATTAAGTTGATACCATCGATGATAGGGGCAGTGTGACACCAAGCACGAAATTTCAAGCATCCAGTGTTTATTTTAAACTCGTTGCGTTTCGGGAGTCACAAGGACCAGAAGCTTGTTAACATGGTGTAGATATGTTTCTGTCTTTTCTTCTCATGGGATTAAACAAGCAAAAGACACCAAGGTCATTGGATTCTTAGCATTTATTAATTCGAACGAAGCTACAAAAGCAATCGGATGAAGCCCTGCTAAATGAGCCGTATGGATATTTGTTTGAAAGATTCGCAGAAAAAAGGTGGTGTGTGTGTGTGTGTGTGTGTGTGTGTGTGTGTGTGTGTGTGTGTGTGTGTGTGGCCGGCCGAAGTGGCCGCGCGGTTCTGGCGCTGCAGTCTGGAACCGCGAGACCGCTACGGTCGCAGGTTCGAATCCTGCCTCGGGCATGGATGTGTGTTCTGTCCTTAGGTTAGTTAGGTTTAACTAGTTCTAAGTTCTAGGGGACTAATGACCTCATTAGTTGAGTCCCATAGTGCTCAGAGCCATTTGTGTGTGTGTGTGTGTGTGTGTGGAAAAAACGATACCTCACCCTACCTATAAAGCAACCACAATTTATCAGCTAAATAACTCATTCGGTGACTTATACAAAAAGAAATGAATCTCACTAAAATCATAGACATATTTCTGAACTCTATCTAACATGGAATAACATCAAGTAATTTATCTTACTGTTACCATAACCAATCGTCCTTACCTCTTCTAATGATTTTCTCCGTGTAACTATTAATGGAAAGACATGTTAAATCAATTTGCTCTAAAGGATTCCCTCTTTCGCAGTTCACTCTGTCACTTTTCTACATTACTTGAGTATTAACATGAACGGAAAGATTTAGCTATAATGTAATAACTGTATAAAATGCAGATATGGTATCTTGTCTACAACTTAAATAAAATATAGTTATGATAGTAAGGCCTGACTTACAGATTTGCACAGATGTAAATCCGTGATCTGACCACATCCGATTGATTTTAAGTCGTTGATGCCATAGTCAGTGTCCGACAAAAAGTTCGAAGCACTCCGAAGGTCGGATGCCGATGTAACTTTGTACATGTAGAGTCAGTGACACAGTTCACAGGAACCCTCACTTTATCATTATGCTGAACTCCATAGCCGTACCGTTTGTGACACAGTATACCATGTAAGAGGACAACCAAACTGCTTTCAATTCACGTTCCTCTCTAGTGTACCTTACGAAAAATAAAAAATAAGATGTCAAATAGATCCAAACAAAAACAGTTCTACAGAAAGGTCCGTTTGTTCCACGACAAAAAGTTGTGGGAAAAGTCATTTACGAGCATCAAAGATAATAATAGTAGTGACGTTCTTCGTTTGAGCACTTTTTTGTATGTTGTTAATGATCTATCTGTTATTTTACTATTCTACTCTATAGTCCGCCTGCTTATCTGAGTGGTAACCTACCAAGCAACGGGGCCTAGGTTCGATTCCCGGCCGGGCTGAATATTTTCTCGCCGCGCGGAATTAGCCGAGCGGTCTAGGGCGCTGCAGTCATGGACCGTGCGGCTGGTCCCGGCGGAGGTTCGAGTCCTCCCTCGGGCATGGATGTGTGTGTTTGTCCTTAGGATAATTTAGGTTAAGTAATGTGTAAGCTTAGGGACTGATGACCTTAGCAGTTAAGTCCCATAAGATTTCACACACACATTTTGATATTTTCTCTGTGTGTGGACTGTGTGTTGTGTTACCCTCATCAGTACCTCATCAACACCGAGACGCAAGCCGCCCAGTGTGGCGTCGCCTTAAATAAAACTTGCAACCCGGCGGTCGAACTTCCCCGGATGGGGCCATCCGGCCATCAATGCTACACGATCATTTCATTTCTACTGCACACCAATCATCAGCGAGTGAAATCAATTTAAGCTGGAGTATTATCAAAAATCGGTTCCAAGTTAAATACATTTTGAAATAGAAGCTATCGGCAACTAAAGCAATTTTCGAGGCAGCTAACAATTTCAAGCCCTAAAAGAATCTGTTCATTTGCAAGTATCACGTAGTCCATAGTAAAACACCTTGTTCTCTTTCAAGGTACAAGATGGTGGACGACCGTGAGCAGTTAAATGTGTCTAATACAAAACACACTGATGAAAAAAATCCCAACACCAAGAAATAATTAATGTAGAGTATTGAAATTTCGGGAATACATTTGTTTAGGTAACAAAGGTTAAGTTCCAAATTCACAGATAAATGTAAGAGCGAGAAAAGCCATTGCAAATGTGAAATGCTGGTGCAGTAATAAATGGTGTAACCACCAGAATTTTGAATTCAAGCGTGCAAACGTACATGTATTGTGTCATACAGGTGCCAGATGTCAGGTTGTGGGATGGAGTCTCATACCTGTTGTATTTGGTCGGCCAATACAGGGACGGTTAATGTTGTTCGTGGATGGAGGAGGAGAGAGTAGGAGATTAGTGTTTAACGTCCCGTCGACAATGAGGTCATTTAGGGGCGGAGCACAAGCTTGGATTAGGAAAGGTTGGAGAAGGAAATTGGCCGTGCCCTTTCAAAGGAACCATCCCGGCATTTACCTTACACGATTTAGGGAAATAACGTAAAACCTAAATCATGGTAACCAGAGTCGGTTTTGAGCCGTCGTCCTCCCGAATGTGAGTCTAGTGTGCAACCCATGCGGTAACTCACTCGGTGTTGTGGATGATGCTGTAGTTGTCGTCCGATCATGTATCATACTTCCTTGATTGGAAACAGTGCCGGTGATCGAACAGGCATAGACAACATGTCGACATTCTGTAAAGGACGTTGAGTTAGAACAACGATATATGGGCGAGCGTTATCCTGTTGAAAACACTCCCTGGAATGCTGTTCATGAGTGACAGCACAACAAGTCGAATCACCAGACTGACGTACAGATTAACAGTCAATGTGCGTGGGATAACCATGGGGGTGCTCCTGCTGTCATACTAAATCACATCCGTCTACAGAGCCAGTGTGTTTAAGCCCCAGAGAGGATGGTAGCAGGCGCTCTAACCAACACGCGGCCATACTTTCCACCGAGGCACAACCAGCTATCGTCAGAAAAAGCAACACACATCCACTCCACCGTCCAGTGAGCTCTCAGTTGGCACCACTAAAGACACAAACGTCAATAGTTTTGGGTCTGTGAAGAGCACGCTACAGGGCATCTGACTCGGAGCTGCCCTTGAAGAAAACGATTTGTAACAGTTCGTTGTGTCACTGTGGTGCCAACTACTACTCGAATTGCTGTTGCAGACGCAGTGAGATGAGCCACACAGCGAACACGACGGTCATCCCTCTCGGTAGTGTAACGTGGCCGTCTTGAGCCCGATCTTCTTGCGACTGTACCTTCCAGTGGCCACCGCTGCTTCAGCTTTTCGTAGCCCTAATACGCGACTTCGTTCAAACTCAGTGAGTGTTAATTATGGTGTCTTCGTCGTCTTAAAGGCATTCTTGACTAACATCAACTCACAACGCCCAGTCTCAAAGGTAACTAACGCTCACGACCGTTACAGCTCGTATTTAAAGCAAATCTGATTTGTATCCACTCTTATGCGGCTGGAGCGAAATTTAAACAGACGTCATCTTTAAGATGTAGTAACATACTGACCAATTTTCGTTTACCTAGCACAACTCCTTCTTGGTGTTGTATATTTACAAATGCTGCGATAAACACAACCTCGTGTCTAACAGCAACAAAAACGGTAGGAAATGGGGGAACTGCTTATGGCAGTCTCTAGCTCTCATTCCTTCCGGTAATTCTAAAGTCAGTCACTAGAAACAAGTAACGACAAAAAGACATGGTGTATTCCTAGGTGCACTATCCTCTAGGTACAACACTCTCCCCTACTACAGAAAACGGTACTGATGAGACGCTGGGATAGAGATGGAAGTCATTTTCAGTCTTAACTGGGCCTACTTTCAGGAAAGTTAATGTGTAAGCGATTACGTACTTTCATACCCCTGCTAATGGCTGCACCTCGCCTGAGCACCATTGAAGAGAAAATATGTGCCGCGTTGATTCATCTTAATTTCAGATTCGTATACGATCGTATGTTGACCATGCATGTTAGGAGAACGCCAAATACAACCAGGAAATCATTATTATTCCTGTCTGTAGCAGAAATGTTCTTTGCTTGTGCTCAGACTGAAAGTGGTGGTTCTGTAGGGAAACGGTACCACAGCATATCACCAGACGAACACAACGTTTTTATATTGACATCGAATAGTAACCTGAAATTTTTGTTGCATACTGTAATGAAGTTTCTGTTAGAAGGCTGAACACCAGCTTTGTTGCAGTTGTCTCATAAATTACCAGCTTGCAACATCGATGACTGAGCTCTCTCACGGGCCTGTGGAAACCCTTAAAAGAGCTATTAGGTGGTATTCCCATGCTTCTGCAGCGGCGCAGTTTGCTGCTGAGTAACGTGAGATATTATTATCATAATGATGATGTTCAAATACAAATTAATCGGCAGGGTGACATTTTGTGCTTTACGTAGAATTCAAGGGGAAAAAAAAACAAAGACCAGCCTCATGTAACACTGAAGGCTCGACAGCACTATTGCTGTGTGCAAATGTTTAAGGAAAACACATTACTCCATCGATGACACTGTAAAGTGAGTGTGTGCTCAGACATCCATGAGAGTTCACATGATACGGCTCCCCCGTTAATCTGACGCCAGATGCAAAGACTAAAGCAGGCTATGAAGGCAGAACTGTCTACCACTTTTCACATAAATCTATGTATACAAAGTCTGCGCTACTTTCCTGTACTTCACCTACCACAGTGCAGAATAGTATGAAAATAATTAATGCATAAAGCGATCAAATTATAAAAATTTCATGTTGGTTGCAAAAGGCACGACAAGTATCTGTAGTGAAGCAACTGAAGGAGGCTCGTAGTGTAGGAAAACCGTATTTCTTCCAGCCTTCGATGACAGATCTACTTGGCGCATGTTATCCAATGAATGTGGCATACATTTTCTTGTCCCGCCCCCTTGTTACGACATCACAGTTGCCTGTTTCCGGCTAAAGTGTAGAAGTGGTTTCCGAAGGTCGTACCTACACACATCAAAATGGTTCAAATGGCTCTGAGCACTATTGGACTTAACTTCTGAGGTCATCAGTCCAATAGAACTTAGAACTACTTAAGCCTAACTAACCTAAGGACATCAAAACAACCATGCCCGAGGCAGGATTCGAATATGCGATTGTTGCGGTCGCATGGTTCCAGACTGTAGCGCCTAGAACCGCTCGGCCACCCCAGCCGGCCTACATGTCAGTCTGTATACATCAAACAGTCACCTGTGTCTGTGTTTTTTTGTGTATTTTTGCAATATGCACCTGTTACTTTTATCTTTGACCCTTGTTAATGAACGTCACAGTAGTTAATAGAAATAACCACCTTTGCCGCCAATGCAGCGCTGTGCTCGACTTATCAAATTTTGAGATACGTGTAGCAGCTCTGTCTGAGGGACAGTAGCATAAAGGTTTTCAGTGTTCTGCTGTAGTTATTCCACGGTGCGAGGATTTTTCGAGTACAGCTAACCCTTCAATTTTCGCCAAAGGTAAAAATCGCAGGGGGAGAGATCAGGCGATCGAGATGGCCAGGAAACTGCACTGCCTCTGCTGCTTGTCCTCACCTCACAGAACACGTCATACACTCGTGCCAAGGTTGTCAACGCGGTGTATGTTGTTGCTCCTTCTTGCTGAAAATATCCACGCAATCCTTCGTCTTCTGTAAGCTGCTTCTCATATGAATTAAACTGTGTCTAGGCTTGTCGGTTAGCGTTTACAGTTTACTGAAACAATCGTATTATGATGCAGGCACCAAGACACCAAACATTGCGCATAAACACCAATGATCCGATTTTGCAATGGCTGAACCTGGTCTTATCTGAAGAAACGAGGAACTGACGACGAAAAAGTCTTGATTCCTCTTCATTCAGAAGCCACCGGAAGAACTCAGCACAGGAAAGTTCTGGACATTTTAGCTCATGCACGAGGCTGATCCTTTTGATAATGCTTCGACACTACGATGTATTAATTCTCACTTTCACAGGTAAAGGGCGTCAACATTTTGTCGGACATCATCCCACGGTTTCCGTCACTCGAGGATTTTTCTTCCTCGTGTTCGAACTCTTTTTTTGGTTAGTTACGATTTTTACTCTCTACAGAGCCAGTTTCGCACCATTTTCTCACTAAGTGCGACACAGGTCAGTTGAATCCGTTCCATGAATGTTAGGCGGATTTGGCGCCCTAGCATACTGGCAGTGGTTTGGACATTTCAATCTGTCGCCGCTATACCTTGCCTCTGGAAAAGGGAGGGGCGGTACTGTTTGTTTATTCACCTCTACACACCCCATTTGACTCCCACTTTAAGGGACCAATGGCCCTAGCAGTCTGGTTCCTTCAATCACACAAACCAACCAACCAACCAACTCCCACTTTACCCAATGAATTTATGGTATCACAGATCGATACCACCGTCACTGGCGTCTCACAGCTGGCAACGGAAACGCACATTTCCGGCAGACGTGGATAGCGATCGCGCGGGACCTGGCGGATCCAATGATGCGCACCCGCTGACCACGCCTGACTCCGACCGTCCTCTGCCACACTACTCACCAAGAGTGCTAGTTTTGCAAGGTTCGCAGGAGAGCTTCTGTGAAGTTTGGAAGGTAGGAGACGAGGTACTGGTAGAATTGAAGCTGTGAGGACGGGTCGTGAGTCGTGCATGGGGAGCTCAGGCGGTAGAACACCTGCCAGCAAAAGGCAAGGGTCCCGAGTTCGAGTCTCTGACCAGCACATAGTTTTAATCTGTCAGGAAGTTTCATTTCAGCCCACACTCCGCTGCTGAGTAAAAATTTCATCCTGGATTTTACGAACTAATTTTGTTATGACAACCCTGTAGTTAGCAGGTTAGGTAACGCTCTAGGCAATTCTCGAAACAAACGGTCTTCTAGCTTCCTCTGACATTCAATAACATCCTAATTTTTACTTAATCATTAGTTGAAATTGGAGAATTGTGATCCAGTTCCCCTTGGTGTTTGTGGGGCGTACATAGACGGCCGGAGTGGCCGAGCGGTTCTAGGAGCTATGTCCTGGAACCGCGCGACCGCTACGGTCGCAGGTTCGAATCCTGCCTCGGGCATGGATGTTTGTGATGTCCTTAGGTTAGTTAGGTATAAGTAGTTCTAAGTTCTAGGGGACTGATGACCTCAGAAGTTAAGTCCCATAGTCCTCAGAGCCATTTGAACCATTTTTTTGGGGCGTACGTAAATTTTAAGTTACAGTCGTGTGTGGAAGTGCGTATGTGTGGCATGTGAATCCTTGTGATGAAAAGATTACCTGTCTGATGATGTTAGGTTAGCGTATGGTTTACGTTATGGAAAAGTAACAGAGGAGAAAAGGTGATGAACAACATGGTTTGTACGTCTTGAATAGTTCTATGTATACCGTTGACTGTTCTGTTCAAGTTTCACGTATCAGTCATGATCTGCAGTGTAAAACGTCCTCATTACATAAAACACTGCCGACAAGTTTTGGCCAGAAGTATACTGAACGGGAACTGTTCTCCACCAGCTCTCTTGCCGACCGAATATTGATGACGGGAACATCTTCCTCCATCAAAATTAGAACCTACTTCTGCCAAGTCGTGTGCAGTGCACCAGCCTTTATTAGTTACCCTCGCTACAGAGACGAGTGCCTACCTTTTAACAAGGAAACTAAAATTCAGCCCCATAAAAACATATTTTAGCTTCAAAATTTGCCTGAAAGTCACTCTCTCTGTTAAAACATTCACAGACTGGAAATTCACGACCCAGATATATCCATTTCTTAAATGAAAGATAACAAAAAGGAAAAGTGCTTCAGAGAAAATGGTCACATACTTTCATAAACCATTCATATACAATAAGTATTTGTTAATATGCGTGTCGTGACTCTGATGGCTGTTTAGGGCAGAAATTATTTATCTAAGGTGAAGTAGATGCATTTCTACTTTACGAAGAGTACTCCAACGCACACCCATCCTCCAGTTATAAAGTTGTGTAGAGGTGACGTATCTATTCAGAAGAATGATGGAACTCTGAGATTCTGTAACAGTAATTTCTTACTTGAGGAAATACACGTCTACCCACTTTTTAATAGTTTCATTTATGCCAAGACGAGTTTGGGGTTTTCACCCGTTTCAGATGGAGTAATGCGATCGTGTCTCCGTCTACAATTCGTTTTTGTCAGCTACAGCTGACCACCGAAAATAATAATTCCTCTTACTATCATGTTTTTCGAGATGTATCATTCATGTAACTTGCAGCTCCTTGATATGCATTTTGAATTGGAACCTGACTTCAGATGCAAGATACAAAATAAAGAGACATATAAGTCAGCTGCATGGTGAATGCAGAACGTATTAATGCATCAGGAACTCCAAGGTATAACTGGGGAAATATGGTAGCTAAGGAAATTAATTATTTCCGCAGGTTAGCTGAAGTGTTCAAAATGCAGTGAAAAGAAACATAATATTGACTACTAGGTCACTTAGGGTGATAGCACTAAACGAGGTTTGGCAAAAATGAGGCTATAAAAGAGTTATCAAATCGCTGAAGTATTTAATACACTGCCATAGAGCTCCATCACCTTTACGATGGATAAATTTACAGTCATTTATTAATTTAAGAACCGTGAACTAACATCAAAACATAACGTGAAATTAATCAAAGTTATAAATATTTGCCGGCCACTGTGGCCGAGAGGTTCTAGGTGCTTCAGTCTGAAACTGCGCGACCGCTACGGTCGCAGGTTCGAATCCTGTCTCGGGCATGGATGTGCCTGATGTCCTTAGGTTAGTTAGGTTTAAGTAGTTCTAAGTTCTAGGAGACTGATGACCTCAGAAGTTAAGTCCCATAGTGATCAGAGCCATTTGAACTATTATAAATATTTACTTCCTGCAGTACAGAAAGAAGCACTGCACTTGGGAAGTAAAAATATCTCTTTTATACTTCGAAGTACGAAGGAAACATTACAATCTGGCAAATGTTGCGCCTTTATTTCTAAAGGCATTAAATTCCCACCGACCGAGGTCCCCAGCCAATACATTCAAGTTTTCGAACACCCACACATATACGAGGGCTATTCCGAAAGTAAGGTCCGATCGGTCACGAAATGGAAACGACTATGAAAATCCGATAAAGCTTTGCACAGATGTGTTGGGTAGTGTCTCTAGTATAACCCCAGTTAGCATCACGTCGCTCTTCTCATTTCGGAGCTCGCAGTGAGTGCGTAAAGATGTCTAGAAAATAGTGTCTGCCGCCAAGTACGGGGGCCTGGTGAGAAATTTCCCCTGAAGCTATGCAGCTAACATTACATAACTGTCGTGCTGTTTCGTCTTCAAGACAATTCTCAGCCGCATTCTGCAGGGGCAATGAAGATGCTCCTGCATCGTTATCAAATGGAAATGTGAGAGTACCCACAATACAGCCCGTAATTGTCTCCCTCTGAGTTTCAGCTCTGGTCACATGAACCGCTGGTTATGAAGACAACATTTCGGCACAAGACAACGAGCCGTAGGCCAGCGTAGAGAATTGGCGGAGAGCACTGGCGGCTGCCTTCTATAGCGAGGGTATGGGAAAGTTGGTACAACGCTACGATACACGTCTAAGTCGGGTCGGCGACTATGGAGATAAGTAGCTGCAAGGTGTATCTAACTGTTGCAAATAAAACATTTTTGATTTTTACCGTGGTTTCCATTTCGCGACCTATCGGACCTTACTTTCGGAATAGCCCTCGTATATATATATATATATATATATATATATATATATATATATATATATATTGTAGAAACATAAAAAAATAATAGCCTAGCTAAAACCTGAATGCCAGGCATTCTACTTGACTGATTTTCAGATAATACCAACAAAAATGTGTTTCTGGTACTCTACGATTTGTTCATCGTTAAGTTACTTCGCATAAACGACGTGCCGTTTCCTTCCCAAATAGGCAGCTCAGGAGAATGACTGACAGTCTAATGCAGATTACACTTCAAATAGACCATTGAAAAGTTTAATAACACGCCGAAGCGAATGTTCGGAGGAGCTGCTGGTGAGCGCTCTTAGTCCGATATCGACCGAGCCCCATTCTGTGTGATAACAGACGGCTGAGTTTAATGAGTCCTCTCGCACAGAATAGAAGCCGTTTGCTTGCTGCCTACACTGGGCATTTGGCTATTTACAGCTGGTTCTCTGAAAGTTGGTGGCTCCGATTTGACAAATTTTCATTGATAGAAAGCAACTGCATATTTGTTATGGAAATACTATTAAAGAGATAGCTTGACAATGACCGTATACATGTCCAATTTTTAATGCTTTATTTGTGTATTGTATACGGCGACAATACAACCTATGGGGGCAAACATAACTAGCCCGCTGTATTGACAGATAATAACATACGTTTGCAAATTTGTGCTTTCCAAGGCCGTCAACAGTACCATTATCCTCCTGCTTACCATGGATTTTTCCATGTTGGCTATGGAAAGAGTTAAATTATTTCTAGCTATTTTTATTCTTCTTTTGCTTGTATCTTTGCCCCGCATCGGCACAATTTTGGCGTTGCCATGTACAGATTTGGTATGGTTAGTTTAACCGGTGGCCAGATGTCCTTCCTATCGCCAAACAATTTCTCCCTTAGACGAAATATGTGTACACCAACTATCTGCTTGTAGTGTTATTTTTCTGAAGTGGTCAAAAGTTTTCGAAATGTATGCGAATCGTGTAACAGGGGCGGGAATTGGATGCAAGCCTTGTATTCACCAAGTGGAATGCGGGAAGCCGCATAAAAATCACATCGATGTTGACCGGCACACCGACCGTCGTCGTTAAAACGCCAGGCGTTTACAATCCAGGGCCGGCGTACCTCCCTTTCCAGTAGGCGTCGCCTCAACACTTACGGTTATCCAGGCGGGTCGAGTTATTTCTGGCTCATATAAGGTCTAATATCGACACCAGTCAACAAATAGAAGAAATGGCTGGGAAAATCTAACTCGAAGATTTTCAATGCTGTTAGCTGCATTTGGGCACTGATTTGAATCAATGGTAACAGGTGAAAATTCGTGCTGGACCGTCACCTTAACAGCCTCGGCCATCCGGGCACGCTTCCCGTCGGATGCAGATACTCAGCGTGTTCGACACTACTAGCGTAGGTCACCAATCCAATAACCCCTGACGCGTCATACAGCATTCCCACAAGAAATTGGGCTTCTTCAGCATCCACACTGAAACAATGGATATTTTGTCGTTGCAGCATATAGGATGGTCCATTGATCGTGACCAGGCCAAATATCTCACGAAATAAGCGTCAAACGAAAAAACTACAAAGAACGAAACTTGTCTAGCTTGAAGGGGCAAACGAGATGGCGCTATGGTTGGCCCACTAGCCATAGGTCAAACGGATATCAACTGCGTTTTTTTAAATAGGAACCCCCATTTTTTATTACATACTACTGTAGTATGTAAAGAAATATGAAAGTTTTAGTTGGACCACTTTTTTTCGCTTTGTGATAGATGGCGCTGTAACAGTCACAAACATATGGCTCACAATTTTAGACGAACAGTTGGTAACAGGCAGATTTTTTAAATTAAAATACAGAACGTAGGTATGTTTGAACATTTTATTTCGGTTGTTCAAATGTGATAAATCTACCTTTGTGAACTTACCATTTCTGAGAACGCATGCTGTTACAGCGTGATTACCTGTAAATACCACATTAATGCAATAAATGCAGAAAATGATGTCCACCAACCTCAAGGCATTTGGCAATACGTGTAACAACATTCCTCTCAACAGCGAGTAGTTCGCCTTCCGTAATGTACGCACATGCATTGACAATGCGCTGAAGCATGTTGTCAGGCGTTGTCGGTGGATCACGCTAGCAAATATCCTTCAACTTTCCCCACAGAAAGAAATCCGAGGACGTCAGATCCGGTGAACGTGCGGGCCATGGTATGGTGCTTCGACGACCAATCCACCTGTCATGAAATATGCTATTCAATACCGCTTCAACCGCACGCGACCTGTGTGTCGGACATCCATCATGCTGGAAGTACATCGCCATTCTGTCATGCAGTGAAACATCGTATAGTAACGTCCGTAGAACATTACGTCGGAAATCAGCATACATTGCACCATTTACATTGCCATCGATAAAATGGAGGCCCGAATTACCCTTCCTCCCATAATGCGCACCATACATTAACCCGCCAAGGTCGCTGATGTTCTACTTGTCGCAGCAATCGTGGATTTTCCGTTGCCCGATAGTGTATATTATGACGGTTTGCGTTACCGCTGTTGGTGAATGACGCTTCGTCGCTAAATAGAACGCGTGCAAAAAATCTGTCATCGTCCCGTAATTTCTCCTGTGCTCAGTGGCAGAACTGTACACGACGTTCAAAGTCGTCGCCATGAAATTCCTGGTGCATAGAATTATGGTCCGGGTGCAATCGATGTTGATGTAACATTGTCAACACCGACGTTTTTGAGATTCCCGATTCTCGCGCAATTTGTCGGCTACTGATGTGCGGATTAGCCGCGACAGCAGCTAAAATACCTACTTCGGCATCATCATTTGTTGCAGGCCGTGGTTGACGTTTCACGTGTGGCTGAACACTTCGTGTTCCCTTAAATAACGTAACTATCCGGCGAACAGTCCGGAGACTCGGATGATGTCGTCCAGGATACCGAGCAGCATACATAGCACACACCCGTTGGGCTTTTGGATCACAATAGCCATACATCAACACGATATCGACCTTTTCCGCAATTGGTAAACGGTCCATTTTAACATGGGTAATGTATCACGAAGGAAATACCGTCCGCAATGTCGGAATGTTACGTGATAACATATACTTATACGTTTGTGCCTACTACAACGCCATCTATCACAAAACGAAAAAAGTGGTTCAACTAAAACATCCATATTTCTTTACGTACTAGAGGAATATGTAGTAAAAATTGAGGTTTCTAATTAAAAAAACGCAGTTGATAAACGTTTGACCTATGGCAGCGCCCTCTAGCGGGCCAACCATAGCGTCATCTGGTTTCCCCCTTCAAGATAGACAAGTTTCGTTCTTTGTAGTTTTTTCGTTTGACGCTTATTTCTGGCCCTGTCACTATCAATGGAGGGCCCTCTATATACAGGGTGCTACAAAAAGGTACGGCCAAACTTTCAGGACACATTCCTCACACACAAATAAAGATGTTATGTGGGCATGTGTCCGGAAACGCTTAATTTCCATGTTAGAGCTCATTTTAGTTTCGTCAGTATGTACTGTACTCCCTCGATTCACCGACAGTTAACCCAATTGATGGAAGGTAATGGTGACTTCGGTGCTTGTGTTGACATGCGACTCATTGCTCTACAGTACTAGCATCAAGCACATCAGTACGTAGCATCAACAGGTTAGTGTTCATCACGAATGTGGTTTTGCAGTCAGTGCAATGTTTACAAATGCGGAGTTGGCAGATGCCCATTTGATGTAGGGATTAGCACGGGGCAATAGCCGTGGCGCGATACATTTGTATCGAGACAGATTTCCAGAACGAAGGTGTCCCGACAGGAAGACGTTCGAAGCAATTGATCGGCGTCTTAGGCAGCACGGAACATTCCAGCCTATGACTCGCGACTGGGGAAGACCTAGAACGACGAGGACACCTGCAATGGACGAGGCAATTCTTCGTGCAGTTGACGATAACCCTAATGTCAGCGTGAGAGAAGTTGCTGCTATACAAGGTAACGTTGACCACGTCACCGTATGGAGAGTGCTACGGGAGAACCAGTTATTTCCGTACCATGTACAGCGTGTGCAGGCACTATCAGCAGCTGATTGGCCTCCACGGGTACACTTCTGCGAATGGTTCATCCAACAATGTGTCAATCCTCATTTCAGTGCAAATGTTATTACGGATGAGGCTTCATCCCAACGTGATCAAATTGTAAATTTTCACAATCAACATGTGTGGGCTGACGAGAATCCGCACGCAATTGTGCAATCACGTCATCAACACAGATTTTCTGTGAACGTTTGGGCAGGCATTGTTGGTGATGTCTTGATTGGGCCCCATGTTCTTCCACCTACACTCGATGGAGCACGTTATCATGATTTCATACGGGATACTCTACCTGTGGTGCTAGAACATGTGCCTTTACAAGTACGACACAACATGTGGTTCATGCACGATGGAGTTCCTGCACATTTCAGTCGAAGTGTTCGTACGCTTCTCAACAACAGATTCGGTGACTGATGGATTGGTAGGGGCGGACCAATTCCATGGCCTCCACGCTCTCCTGACCTCAACCCTCTTGACTTTCATTTATGGGGGCATTTGAAAGCTCTTGTCTACGCAAGCCCGGTGGACGGCTGTGATACGATACGCCATTCTCCAGGGCTACATCAGCGCATCAGGGATTCCATGCGTCGGAGGGTGGATGCATGTATCCTCGCTAACGGAGGATATGTTGAACATTTCCTGTAACAAAGTGTTTGAAGCCACGCTTGTACGTTCTGTTGCTGTGTGTTTCCATTCCATGATTAATGTGATTTGAAGAGAAGTAATAAAATGAGCTCTAACATGGAAAGTAAGCGTTTCCGGACATATGTCCACATAACATATTTTCTTTCTTTGTGTGTGAGGAATGTTTCCTGAAAGTTTGGCCGTACCTTTTTGTAACACCCTATATATATATATATATATATATATATATATATATATATATATATATATATATATATACTGTGGAAAACGTGGGAAAATCTCATTTCCGAGCGTGTTTCCCAATCCCAGCCTCTCGAATTTTTGTGTTTGGATTCTATTCACCCGGTTCACACATATTAGTAAAATCTAAATCAATTGAATTTAACAAGAGAATGAAACTGCAAGCAGCTATGAAGATTTGCAACTTATACATGAAGCATGAAAAGAGACAAATATACGGGAAATACAACGTAGAGGACGACAAGGTAGCTACTAAAGTTTATTCACTAAACAGGCCGAATCCCTGATGTTACAGTTTATTCAAAAATCATTTTGAATACATTACCATCATCAGATCTATGATGAAAATACAGCGTATTGGTGAGATATACACACAACGCAACTAAATATTCAATTAGGACATTCATACAAACATAATGTAACACGAAATGTGATTTTTTTTACATGATACAAATGTATGTCATTAACACTATGTATATTAAGAACTGAATTAAAAATAAGTATATCGAACAAAAAATTGCTAATACGAAGGAAACATCAAGCAAATATCGTAAAAGGCAGCCTCTGGGCTTGTTAATGGCACGAATTCGCCGAAGAAGAGGTATGCCACATCCAGCTGAAGCCACTCATTGATTACATCCTGTAGGTCACCCGCTGTTTAAACTGACCCAACGTTTTTGGTGGCTTGCGGAGTATCTACGTAAATGTAGTGTAGAAGATCATGTGATTTATCAGGCCGATCGATAGGCTATACGGTGCCTAAGCGTTAGTCAAACCAGGACCGTAAGCTTGCAGTCCTGTGAATGTGCTGTTGTCGTCTCGGAGTAACGGAGTGTCCGCAGGTTACTCCCAATGAAGATGTGTTGGCTCGGTGCATAAGTTCTTAGCGTTTTTCCATAAGTTTAATGAACGCAACATACATACGTAACAGAGACTTTAATCATCAGTAATATATTCTCCTTCACTGTTTACATCAGTCTGCCAACGCTGTGGGAACATTTCGATTCTGTGGCTGTAGGACTGACTTGATTTTGAGGCGAAGAACTCGTCGAGCCATGTTCGGAGATCATTTTCGTCGGGATAGGAAGTTTCTTGGAGATGGATCGATAGAGAGTGGAAAAGGTGGTAAGCCGAGGGCGCCAGCTCAGGTGAATAAGGTGGGTGTGGAATAACGTCCCAATCCAAGTCCCGTATATTGTTTCTTGTCAGTTTAGCACAGGGCTTCACAACATATGTGCTCGCGGAGCAAGCTGTGAGCAGCAAGGCGCGAGCACGGAGCAGCGCGAGCACGCTACCCCCACTACCGGACCAGAGCGGAGGGTGGGGAGAGTCACGTGGGGTACACAACAGCTGCCGCCAGTCGATGTAAATCCGCGGCCACCTGCAGGGATATCACTCACGAATTATTACTGCGACAAATGAAACAAATAAAGGAGAATGTACACGTGCCTCGTAATTTTATTAGCTTAGTGTATGCCTCTACCATCTGTAGACACTGAAACTAAAGAATTCCACGACAATCCTATATTTTCAACACTTTCTTCAACACTACTTAAAATATCACCTCCGGTTGTAGTGTTCTTCATGGCTACTACATCGAGGAGCTCCTCCCTCACCTGAAGATCTCTATTAACACCTCTAATAAATATGGCAAGCTGCGCTGTTCCAGTGATATCAACACTTTCGTCCAGAGCTAGAGAATACGCCATAAAATCTTTACAGATATTTGCAAACTGGCTCTGGACGTCGTCTGCCATGTCCTGTACGCGACGCATAATGGTCATGTTAGATAATGGCACAATCAGAAACTGTTCAACTTGAGATGGACACAAATGTTCCGCTGCAGCTACCAAACATTCTTTTATTAAATCGCCATCAGTTAAGGGGCGCAGGGATTTTGCTAAAAGCAAAGCAATTTTGTAACCCACTCTGAGAGCTGCCTCAGTTGATTTTTCTTCGTCGTCCAGATCTTCTTCGGATAGCTTCCTTTTAAGTTTAATAACTTCCTGTGCACGATCTGGTCAATCACATTTTCCACGTCCGTAGTCTTTCGCGTGGTACGACGTATAATGTCGCTGCAAATTAAATTTCGTAAAAGAATTCAGCGTTTTGTGACATACTAAACATTTTGCAACACCATCTTTTTCAGTAAACAGATACAATTCCTCCCAATGGGGGTTGAACTGCGAAAGCATGGTTGGGGTTACACAACGGCGACTTCACATGATTCTTAACCAGCGAAGTGACTGTTACGAGCTGATCGTAGTACTTTAAACGTTACACAGTCGGCGCGAATTCAATAGGCACGCTGCGGCCCTATTCAAACGTGCGCGCGCATTTCCCCTCCCTCCCCTCCCTGCCCACTCCGCGACCTTGCAGCTGCTCGCGAGCAGGTGCCTGAGCAGACGCGAGCACTCGTGCTCAAAACCGGCCAGTTGTTAAGCCCTGGTTTAGCAGAATGATGCGGGCGTTACCGTGGAGTAGCATTACTTCACGTAGTGTTTCTGGTCGTTGTTGTTGGACGCGTCTGCAAGAAGCCTCAGTTGTTAAAATAAATGTCAGGTGTAATGGCTCCACCTCGGGTAGTACAGCACGCCGTCGCTGGTCCACTAGATGCATAACATTAACTTTTGGGGATGCGTGCAGGTGTTTGTACGGGGAGCTGCTGCTTTGTGTGGCCTCATCCATTCCTTTCGTTTCCCTAAGCCAGCAAAAAGACGCCGTTTCTCGTCACCAGTAACGATATAGGAAAGGAATGGTCGGTGTTGTTAACGAGCCAATTGATGACGCGCAAGCAGTGACGAACATGTGGCCACCCGCTTATTTTCGTGATTTTGGCTCAGAGCATGCAGTACCCATACACTTTATTTTTGAGCCTTCTCCATTACATGCAAGTGTCGCACGATGGTGGAATGATCACAGTTCATCACATTTTCCAGTTATCGAGGACACTGACACAGATCATTGTGGATTTATGAATTTAAACGATCTTCATCAAATCCCGAATGTCTTCCTGATCGTGGAGAGTCACTAATGTCAAAACGATCTTCCATTTTCTTTCCGTGCTCTCTCCAATAGCATTATCCCAATACACGGTAAAAATGTTTCCGGTTTCCACCGCTGCTGTCACCCCACCACTGAACTCAAACAGAACAACATGTCAAATGTTCCAATTTCTCCACTTTGCACCCCATCATCTTCTATAGTCCACAGCTCCCCTCACCATCTCAAAATGACAAAATGACACTATGTAAACTCAAATAACAGCAGTGAACTACAAACGAAAAATGGCAATCGATAAATAAACCCATAGCAACCGGAATACCAATATGCAAAACAAAGACGTTACGATATTATGCGCTAACCTAATAGGTTGGGCGCCATTTGTAAATCGAGAATGTTGAAATAAATATCGTGGTTCACGTTCACGGTAACCTGAATGAATGGGTGCAAAAGATTTTACGAAAACATCCTAAGAACATTACGGAGACAACTACCGTTTAAACAGTTTTATATGCTGTTGTAAGCAATGACAATTCCCGAGGTATCCGACTGAAAATGTCCATCGCATGCACTTCCCTTCATAGTATTCGCTTGGCAAATGGTTGACATGAGCCTGCGTTCACTGCCAGCAGCAATTCTCGTAGGATTTAAACCCGATTGTAATTCAGAAGTCGTAACACTCGTTTACAGTCCTTGTCGGTTAGGATCTCTTTACGATCACTGTTTTCACGCCGTATTACGTGGCTGCTAGTGGTCCTCCTCCTTTTTAAACACGCTAGACGGTCGGTGTTGGTACACCAACAAATCGGGTCACATTAGTCACGGTGAGGTGAGGTGCTCCCCCAAGCACATTAGCTTGTTAATAACATTCTGTGAAGTCTCCCCGTCGACCCATGTCGGTGTGCTTATTCCCTACAAACGACTGGCACATACACGTGACGTCACTGCCAGTACTCACGTCATCGCCGCAAAGACATATGATCGTCTGTTGCCAGTTCTGCACCGTGTTCATCGCTCAAATGCGACCAGCGTGGTCTTCTAAGGGGGTGACTGATCGATGTCACGGTAGATAGCGCTGTCGAATGACAGGTCGTTTGACCACATGCCGCGTCTTCCTTGTTGTGTGTTGCAGGCTCTGTGATTGGCGCAGCGAACTGTAAGCACCAAGAATAGTCCGGTATTCATGTCGAAGATAAGACGAGATAGTGTTTGTGTACGGCCAAGAAGATGGAAACGATCGAGAGGCAGCACGCTTATACCAAAACAACCACCCTCACTAACACCAACCACGTCACACAACATTTCAAGCCCTTTTTGTGCGTTTGTGTGATCATGGGTCCTTTCAAACAGACGAACGTGCAGGGAGGCGGTGGACTGTACGTACACCTGAGTTTTAGCTTGTGCTAGGATTCGTCTGAGTATCGTGTAGAGTCCGGTCCTCCAGAGCTGGTGTACGGACAGTCCGCCGCCTCCCTGTGCGTTTGTCTGTCTGAAAGGACCCAAGATCACACAAACGCCCAAAAAGGGCTTGAAATGTTCTGTGATGTGGTTAGTGTCTGTGAGGGTAATTATTATGGCACAGCCGAGATGCCTCTCGACCGTTTCCAAACGCCTGTCCATACATGAACACCATTTCGGCTTGATCCCGACATGTATGTCGACCGTTCTGTTGCTTACAGTAGCTGCATCAGTCACACAGCCTGCAACACACAAGAACACACGAAACATGGTCACAAAAATTATATTCGTCAGCGCCGCCTATCACGGCAATGATGCATTTCCAGACGCATGTTCACAGAAACTTTTTTCCTCAATTTCCAGTCAGAAATTCGTCCCTACAGTTTGTCGCTTTTATTAATCTTCACCGTGTATATAAGTACGTTATGAGACAGGTAGTATATACTGCTTAAATCATAATATCGTTAATTTGTTTTCAGAATAAGTGGTAATTTCGTTCATTATAACGATGATTGTGGATGGTTGTGACAGAAATACTCTTATCATTTTTTAAGTTTTCTTTCGTTCCTTAGTTGCTAGTACATTCTTGGAGATATGGCTCGTCCAGTGCAACAAAATAGATGTCTGTTTCTATTGTGTCGTGCGCATTGGCCTCTTTTTATTTTTGAATCATATCCAGTAGCCTATAATACATATTTGTGTTTGTATATTATAACTGTTTTATATAATAAATACATATTCGTTATTACATTACCGTTTTTTTTATTCTCTCGTTGTTAGGTGAGAAACAACTTTTTGTAGCACACGTTTCCTGAGGTTAAACTACCATTTGCTTCTACTTATAATCTGTGACGTCATTAGTGCACATGTGCCATCCTGTAGTTGTTCCTAGTTGGTCTGAGTAGCCAGGATCTCCGATTTTCGGCGTTTTAGGAACACATTTCTATACAACAGTTCACTTCCACTGTTTACTGTGTTTTTGTTTGTTTACTATATGTAGTGTTGCCAATTGTCTCTATGTGTTTTTAGTGCGTCTTTTGTCTGTGTTGAAGTGTCTGATTTTATATTATTTAGTCTGGGTATGTTCTGTATCTCTGTTTCTTATTGTTTTACTGGCTAACATGATAAGAGAGTTGTTAGTTTTACTGCTTTGATCTGTCATTACCTTCGTGTTCATTGTTGCAAGGTCTCTCTTCATGTCAAATTTTTCCTGTAATCTTAGGAATTTTATGTTCTGATTGTTAATCCTATTAATTTTTATATCATGTTCCATGTTAGATACTTCACGTCTATGTTTTACTACCTGTTCAACGTAAGAAGAATGTCTCTTATCATAGTTCCAGTTTCTTACAAGCTTTCCTATGAAAAGAACATAACATGGCCGGAAAATCCTTTCTTCCTTCTGCTTAAATTTACTGGAAATCGGTTAAAACTATGTAAATTTTTATACTAAACGCTGAAAAGTGATACTATTCTCAATTCCTTTATACGAAATTACAATGAAATGAACACTCTTAGCTGCTTACAGGCGTTGATATACGTCAACGGGGACAGAAGAAACTGTGTGCCCCGACCGGGATACGAACCCGGGATGTCCTGCTTACATGGCAGACGCCCTATCCATCTGAGCCACCGAGGACACAGAGGATAGCCCGACTGCAGGGATTTATCTCTGGCACGCCTCCCGCGAAACCCACATTCTCAACGTATTGTTCCGCACTACATTCGCAGTGCCCCCGCCCATTATACTCATTACTCGCGGGCGTTGCCGATTACCGTAAGAGTTCGGGCACTGTTTGTGCATTCGCACAGAAGAAGAAGATGGTCAAGTGGTCGGTGACCCATAACTATATACGAGGTGTGGCTAGAAAAAAACCGGACTAGTACTGGTGAAACAATAAAACGAATGCAATAAGGCTGAAAGTCGCGTGGCCTGTCACGTGACTCTCGCTCCGCCTACTGCTCGAGTTTCATCTGCCTCCTGCACTCAGTCTGCCCGTGGCGTCTGTTTTAAGTAGTTGACGTTTTGTCTGTGCGTTGGAAAATGTTGAGTGTACAGAAAGAACAGCGTGTTAACATCAAATTTTGTTTCAAACTAGGAAAATCTGCAAGTGAAACGTTTATAATGTTACAACAAGTGTACGGCGGTGATTGTTTATCGCGAACACAAGTGTTTGAGTGGTTTAAACGATTTAAAGATGGCCGCGAAGACACCAGTGATGACACTCGCACTGGCAGACCATTGTCAGCAAAAACTGATGCAAACATTGAAAAAATCGGTAAACTTGTTCGACACTTTCCTTGCCAACTCCTGTTAACACAGACACTGCTCTGATTGTTAAACGGCGATCTTGTCGAACAAGTTTACCGATTTTTTTCAATGTTTGCATCAGTCTTTGCTGACAATGGTCTGCCAGTGCGAGTGTCATCACTGGTGTCTTCGCGGCCATCTTTAAATCGTTTAAACCACTCAAACACTTGTGTTCGCGATAAACAATCACCGCCGTACACTTGTTGTAACATTACAAACGTTTCACTTGCAGATTTTCCTAGTTTGAAACAAAATTTGATGTTAACACGCTGTTCTTTCTGTACACTCAACATTTTCCGACGCACAGACAAAACGTCAACTACTTAAAACAGACGCCACGGGCAGACTGAGTGCAGGAGGCAGATGAAACTCGAGCAGTAGGCGGAGCGAGAGTCACGTGACAGGCCACGCGACTTTCAGCCTTATTGCATTCGTTTTATTGTTTCACCAGTATTAGTCCGGTTTTTTTCTAGCCACACCTCGTATATACTAAGATGATATCTGTTCTTTCTGACATGTTCGAAAGAACAGATACCATCTTCGTATATATATCCTTTATACGACACTTGGTCAGTTCATAATATTACAACAATACGGTAATTATTACAGTAGACTAAATGTGTTGGATAATAGTATATGCAGCTGTCCCAATGCCGCAGCACCCTGTGAGTCAGTAACGGCAGTATTCTCAGAAAGCATCCAATCAAAGTGATTCAGCTGCCCCTACAAATGTTGTTATATGCAACCCGTAATGCTATAACTGGACTACAAAAACCACACGCGAGATTTTCATATTCTGTCGCTCTCTACGAACGAACTACTAGTCCTACAGGAAAAATGAACAGGACCTTTTTGTTCGAAATTTAATGTATTTAAGTTCTGTACTGGGATACGTTTTAGTTGGAGATCACGGTTTTCGAGTTGTTGAAGAAAAACGTACAAAAGTGACCTTCAAGTGCACCTCCACCCCCACATTTATCTCTCACCAGTCAGGATTTCTAGTATGTTGATCGTGGCACTGAATCCTAGTAATGTACAAAAACTTCCGACCACACGAACTATTCCTGGTATTTGATCTTTTTTTGTCTCTATTGATGGACTATTATGCCACCAGCGTAGTCGGCTTTTTCGCTAACATTGTTAGTTTAAACGTACCCTTGAGGGGGGGGGAGGGGTAATGAAAGGAAAATAACTTTTGTAAAAGTTACGCCAACAGTTGACAGGTCTACCCGAATTTAACCTTACAAACACAGTAGTTCTGTAGTTTGAAAGGCTGAACAACACAACAATGTAACATTTTATTTTATGATGTTAAAATTCGCAAAATTATTAGGTAAAATTTACACGAACGTCAATTTTTGTTAAGCTCTCGACTAAGCCGGTGGCGTAATAAGGCCAGTCAAAGAAAACAAATCAAGTGTGGGAAACAGTTCGTGTAGCCGCACATTTTTTTTTTTTTTTTTTACAATGGTGGGAGGGAGTTCAATGAACAACAAACTGAAAATCCTGACCCGTGGCGGCTGAGTGTGGGAGTTGGGGTACGCCTGAAAGTCATTTTGTACGTTTTTCTTGAATAACTCGAGAACTAGGCCACTAGCGGAAACGTATCACTAGTACAAAATTTTACTACGTTAAATGTCCTACAACAAGATCCTATTCAATTTTTCCGTAAGACTAATGATTTGCGCGTGGCGAGCGAAAGGATGTTTAAATTTCGTGCATGTCTTTTGAAGGCCAGTTGAAACATTGCAGGTATCATAATATCGGTAGAGGCAGCTAAATGACCCTGTATAAGCAGCGTTCCGAAGACACCGCAATAGACGCTCGCTTAAACGAACTTAGTCGTGGAAAATGGATCCAGGCTTTTTAATTTTGTTACCGTATCCTCCCCAATGAATTATTAATGGCAAGTTACGTCGTGGTTGCGAGAGCACATTAACCTGTGGTTCCCCTGTAACTGGCTAGGTTACTCAATTCCAAGGCGTAATGAAGACATGGGCATACAACCTCTAATAGGACCACCGCAGTATTGCATTGTGGTGTTCAAACCAACTTCGGGTCGATGAAACCCTTACCTCTTCTAAACTTCTAGTAAATATCCGTTAGGTACATCAAACAAAACCTCTAAACAGTGTTGGTCATCACCGACTCCTTCTAAAAGAAAGAATACTGTTAGCTTAAAAAATTGTAGGGAAACCAGTATTACTCTGTCAGAAGGCGTGTTCCCTAAAACGAGCTGGGAGTTTTCTCCTATTGCGCCAATTACATTACATTACGAATTCTTTATACTTCGATCAGTATATGGCGGAGTTGGGAGACTTATTTTTTTGCTATTAACATATATTTCAAGCAAACGCATCGTGGTTTCGAGCAACGAATAATGCAACCACTAATTATCGCTAATTCCTCTTCATATCTTTCAAACAAGATAAAGGCTCTCCCACCATGTTGCGAAGTTTGTGCGTCTGGGAGAAAGAATATAGCAGGGATTTCAACTTCTTAGTAAAGCAATATGATATTCAAAGTAAACTTGTGGTTGGCGACAGCTTTATACTTTTTTTATATCGCTCGCTCTTTTAACACATTTAACAAATGCCTGTTGGATACTTCATGCAAAACCTCTAGACATCACTGAACATTCCTACCTTGTGTTTCTATTTTCTTTCACCCCACCTGCGAGAAGACAGTGTTGTTCTGTCAGTAGGCATATTCCATAAACTGAGTAATGAAATTTCTCCTGGTCCTTCCAGTATATCGCACCACCTACTTTTGTATTTGTATTCAGTGCACTCCAGAGTGTAGATGCTTATTTCCTCCAAGCAAACTACTTCTTATGTTTAAGAAGTGTAAAGCATCTCCTTTAATTATAAGTACTGCCTATTCATACCTTTCAGGCAACACAGAGGCCACCCACGATATTGCAAAATTCGTGCGCCTGAGAGCAAGGACATAGAATGGACTTCAGCTTCCTAGTAATGCAGTACTATGGTCAGCCAAGTCTTGGTCGTCTTCTACTGCATTTCTTTTTACAGTTGCTAAGGAAACTATTACTGGATATAGCTTCAATTGAACTGAAGTAAAAAAAAAAGGCTGTTAAAATGTTGCTTGCGACATACACTGCGCTAGACAGTATAAATGTTTCATCTCAGTCCCCTTCAACTGCCAACGGTATTTCGGCAGTGGGAAGTTAGGCGGTTACGGGCTTGGGTAGCACTTGGATGGGTGACCGTTTGGATCTGCAAGTTCTGTGAGCACATAGGGTGCACTCAGCGCTTCTGAGGCCATTTGATGAGGTACTTGCCTGAGAGATAGCGGCTCTGGTGATGAAAACGGCGAACGTCCGGGAGAGCGGTGCGCTTACCACAAGGCTCTCCACTTCCGCATCCAATGCCGCCTACCGCCCGACGATGACAAAGCGCCTGATCGGTCCCTTTGAGATTTTCGAGGCCTGTTCGGATGGAGTCATCTTCAGTTACTTATTAGCATGAATGGTTGTACCAATACTACTGGATTTGAAACACTATGTGTTATAACGTTACAATTGTGGATGCAGATTTTCCAAATAAGGCTCCAAATAACACAAATGACGCTTCTTCGTGGAAGTAATTAGTAAATGTTCCCACGTATTTTCAGTTAACAGCGAACAAGAGGACAGGCTAATACAAGGTCTAAATGTAACACGACCACTTCTATAAATCCCGAACAACGTCAATCTGCTCGAGAAGAATTTATTATGAAGTCAGTAAAGACAGAACATAAGTTCGAGCTGAGCAAGGATGGGAAAGGAAATAGGACGTTTTCTTTCGAATGGAACCATACCATAATATATCTTATGAGGAAATCCCGAATCTGGATGGCCGAATTAGGATCTGAAGCACCGTCCTTCAGAATGCGATCCAATGGCTCATCACGTTCGCATGAGAGGCATGTCGTCCACTAGTTCACTTTCTACTTAGCATACCAGATAGGTCATTATCATATAGGGTTCCCCACAATCCAACACGCCGGCCGGAGTGGCCGAGCGGTTCTAGGCGCTACAGTGTGGAACCGCGCGACCGCTACGGTCGCAGGTTCGAATCCTGCCTTGGGCATGGATGTGTGTGATATCCTTGGGTTAGTTAGGTTTAAGAAGTTCTAAGTTCTAGGGGACTGATGACCTTAGAAGTAAAGTCCCATAGTGCTCAGAGCCATCACAATCCAACACCTAGCAGTCGGGACCTGATTCCATTCGAAAGGCGGGATAGTGTTACTGCTTCAACGCACGTTTTACTAGGTCTAGAACGGCGGACATTTCTATCCAAGGCAACTGGATCCTTTGCTAAGGACTGGATTCTCGCTCACGTTATTGAAATTAGGGAAAGGAAAATAAGAATTTTATCCTGTTGATATAAATGCGCAAGAAGCTAGTTGACAAATTCGAATTGATTTAGTAGGAGCAGTACATGAAATGGAACAAGCACGTATGGTCTGCTGCACCGAAAACGAATAACTGTCTACGGTTTATTCAAAGAGATCTCGTAAAGTGTACCACACCTGTAAAGGAGGCAACATATACAGTAAACTCCCGTTTATCCGAAATGATGGGGACGGCGGCCGGTTCGGATAACGAAAAATTCGGATAAACCGAAGTCCCCCTGTTTTCACGCGTGAAACACCCCGAATTGCATCAATACCGCGAAATATGATCGTTAAAGGTTCATAGGGTACGTATAAAGTTATTGATATGGTTGTTAATTAGCCTGCATGTTTTTGATTGAAAAAATTTATTTGACGTCTTAAAAAGGCGCCAAAGTATCATTGAAAACTCAACGTTTCTAAATGCTGAATAACAAAGCTCGTTTATTTTGCGTTCTTACAGAAAAAAACTGTCCTATTTGGCAGCAGGAAAAACCAGGAGTTTTAATTCTATTACCTACTCTTTTGAATAAAAAATAAAGTACTGTACAAAATTAGGAAGCAAATCTAGAGATTACTCAATGTAACGAAAAGTTTGTCTACAGGAACTTCAAAGTAAAAAAAAAAAGTTTTAACTCTTTGAACTTATGGACGTTGACGTTCTAGGACGCTTCATTAGAATTTATTCTTTGGTAAAAAAGTCTGTAATGGTTTTTTGTTTTTTGGCTTGACAAACTTTTGTTAATGCAATATATCTCCAATGTTGGTAACAATTTCGCGATAAGTCGCCTCCTCATGCTGGCTGATTTAATCCAGGGCGGTTTGCATCACTTCGTAACCAATTGTGTGAGTAATACTTTTCTCTGCTTCGTCATCAGAGACATGTTCTTCTGACTCTATCTGATTGGTCGCAATTTGGACGATTTCTTCCTCACTCAAAACAAAAAAGTCGTTTTCCGTCCACTCCTCAACGTCTTCGAAGTTCGCGTCTTCACAACCCGGTAGCTTCTCCAGTAAATTCAGCAAATTTACATGATTTTCATCTGTTTCTGGCACGTCAGTTTGATTTTCCGTGTTGCTTCCTTCTTTCCACCACTGATGCGTTGCGTTATGATCTAAGAGTTTTTTTCGAAGACCTAACGAGAGAAATGGGAGGAATTAGATTCCAAGCGTCAGCAATCCAATGGATGACACTTAAAAACTAGACTTTTTAAGAGTTTGCACAAAATCTTCTTCAGCATCAATCGCACCGATTAAGTATTCCAGCAGCTTGCGTCTGTAATGCTTTTTCATCACCTCAAGAACAGCTTATTAAGCCTCTCCCAGCGGCTTGGACAACCACCCCTCGGACCTCTCGCCGGGAGGAGGTCATTTTAACTAGGCTGCGTAGTGGGCACTGCCTTTTTAGCCATCGTCATTTGATAAGTGGCACTTCCCCAGCCTTTTGTACAAATTGCGGCCAAGTTTTAACTAGAAATAATTCAAAAGCCGAGATCGCTTAAATACTGTTTACTAGATAACCGGTTTCAACACACTAACGGTGCCATCATCGGATCTGAATATAGCTTAACACATGTTCACTGCAAGTTTTAACTGTCCGCCACTTCCTGACGGAATGCCCATTTTTTAACCGTTTATGTTCCCGCTTGGGTTTGCTGTCTGAGTTTTCAGCCGTTTTAGCAAATGACGCACGCACTGTCGACCGCGTTTTACTTTTTATCCTCCAAAGCAATTTGGACAAGGCCAACTAATTTTTAGTTTAGGACCTCGGTTTCAGTATGGTGTCTTTTTTAGCCCTTTCTCCACGTCCCTGTTTTAGCTGTCTTCTTTTATGTTAGTTGGAAGTGACGTATAGTCGTTTTTTAACTCCTCTCTGTCTTCGTGTTTTATAGTTTTGACTTGGACGCGTATAATTCCAATTGTTTTTTGCGCCCTAAAGCAAAGCAAAACTAACCCAATGGTCCGTCGGTTGACATACAGACGTGACGTTTGGTGGGAGAAACACAACTTTGATATCCCCATCTTGTAGATCATCTGGTTGAGAAGGAGCGTTGTCCACAAGAAGTAGCACTTTTCGAGGAAGTCCATTTTCCTCCATGTACTTTTCTACAGCTGGATCAAACTCTGCCTGGAACCGCTCATTGAAGATGGCACCGTTCATCCATGCCTTAGACTGATTCGTGTACCACGATAGCAAAGGTTTATCAGCTGGCTGCCGTCTAAATGCTCTTGGTTTTTTGGATCTGCCAATAAAACTAAGGCGCAGTTCATGATTGCCAGTCACATTACTGCACGCGAGGACAGTAACTCTTTCTTTGCTTTTTTTATATGCGGATGCCGTTTTTTCTTGTTTAGAGGCAAAGGTTTTTGTTGGCAACATTTTGTAACTCAATCCGGTTTCATCACAGTTGTAAAGTTGATCGCCAATATAACCTCCTTTGTCGATGGTTGTGTGCAGTTTATTCTTAAAATCAGCGATAGTGGCTTCATCCCGGGATTCGCCACTGATGGCTTTTTCACGAATGCCCTGCCGCTTCTTGAACCGATCCAGCCAGCCATCACTTCCGAGGAATTCTTGCTCCTTTCCTTCAATCAGCTCATAGAAAGTAGACGAAGTAGAGGACCTGAAACTGGCACACGTTTGACTCGTATTTGTTTGTGCCACAAAAATAAGACCCTTTCTAACTGAGGATATGCACCTTTTCTCATTGTCTTTCGAGATTTCACTTCGATGCCTAATGCTTCGATGGAAGAAAATTTTTAAATTTCCGATCGATTTGTCTTCCAGTTAGTAATCGTACTCCTACCGACGTTCAAATCCGCAGCAGCTTTCGCGGGTGGCTCACCAGCATAAATTCTCTGCAAAGCGCGAAGCTTTTGTTCCAACGAGATCACATTCTCTTTTCGTTTCGCGCTTGTAGTCGCGTTCAGCGTCTTTTTACCGATATTCGACTGATTCGACTGATTCTTTAGCGCGAGCACGAAACGTTAAATGGAAAACACACAGACGCACGACTTGACTACACTCGAGAGCCACTAGACAAAGCTTTTGACTTTTGAAACCAGGCTGTGGCAGCCATCGAATGAAAACATTCGACACATCTATCCCCTCTCCCCTGTCCTACGCACGCCCAGGCGGCAACACAACAGTGCGTTGTACGTTCGCTGTTAAATTGTCAAACGCTCCGCTTCGTCTGATGTACCGACAACAGGCGGAAAGGATTTGGCGCCGCACTCTCATTGTCGGTTTCGACAGGGCTATTTCGCGCTGCATAGAACAATACTGTACTTCCAAGGAGTTCCAATATATGGCAATGGCATGAAACCACACAATACGAACAACAAGCAGTCTAAAACTTCAACCTACATATTCGGACTTTTGACACCCGCCAGTGCACTGATTAGCAGTAGACTGCCGAAAACCACCAGCGAATGCATGACTCCAGTCGCAGACAAGCTGAAATTTGTCAAGTGTCAGTCTAGCTAGCCAAAATCGTAGATGCGCATTGCGTGAGATAGCGCCAATGTGAGCCGCGAAAATCGGAAATATTTGTTCGAATAAAGCGGATTTCGGATAAACGCGATTCGGATAAACGGGAGTTTACTGTGCAGGTGTTCGGGAGTTCTCGTTACGAATTTCTAGGACTTCTAGATGGAAGTGAGTACATAATATTTGAAGTAGGAACCGATGTCAGGAAACGTGCTGTTTTCGTTACAATGGTTTCAGTCCAGATGTTTAACTCATCCACTTCTGTTTGAGGAACTGAATGAGGCGTGACGCAGCACAATTATTAGGTAACAATTCGAAAGGAAACAACGAAAAATCCGTTTATCACTTAATCACATTTGTTTGTATTAAAACTTAAACATTAAGTGTTTACGTTATTAAAAAAAATACTCAGCACACTGCAAGTACAGAACAGTAATGATGCCTTACAACAGCGGCTCGATTTGGCGATCACCAGCGTCGTTACAGACTTTCTACTTACGAAACACGGTCTGGTACACAGTCTCCATCCCACCTAGTGTCTCTTTAGTTTCTAGTGCAGCGGCTAAAACTCGTTCCAGCGTATCTTCCTCTGTCTTTACAGGAGTTTTGTAGGAAGCCAAACCATGTGAATGCCTTACACACCTGAAGTGAAACCGTCGTAGAATGGAAACGGTATGCTTCCGGTCATGCGTCTCTATTCACAATATTATGTACTCACTCAACTCTACAAGTCCTAAAAGTTTGTAACGGGAATTTCCGAACACCCTATAGACCCATTCCTGAGTACTGCTCGAGTGTCTGGGATTCTCACCAAGTCGGAATAAAGGTATTCAGGGGCATGTTGCTATATTTCTTTAATTTTTGATTACTTCAGTATAACAGTACTTCTGAAATGCTCCGTGTGCTTAGATGGAAATCTTCTGACGAAAGAAGTAGATCCTTCTTCGAAACGCTACTGAGAAAGTTTAGAGCGCCACCATTTGCGATGGACTGCAGACCGATTCTGTTGCCCCCAAATTTTATATCGGGTAAGGACCGCTAGGACAAAATGAAGGAGATTATGTGGTACAGTCATTTGCGAATAGAATACGAAAGGTAGTGGCCAGCCTCTTCGTGTTGGCCGATGCGCGATTTCTCCAGATTCCCTTCTTCCTTCACACGTAACGGAGGTTATGTCAGAACCACGATTCTTCCCTTTCTAAAACGACGACCTTCTATGAACTGAATACAGTACAAATGGTTACTCTTAACAGTAATAAAGTTGTCTGTGTTATACACCATATTAACTGTTATTGAAAAGGACTTGTTTTACAAATCGTTCAATTGAGGGAAAGAAGTCCCGTCAACAGTTATTAGAAAGGGAGTGCAAGCTGGGAATGAATCGAAAGGAATCGGACGTGTCCGTGACAAAGCAATCACCAGGACAACCACCTTCAACAATATAGGGAAAGCAGACAATGGCTGCATATGGTGGTCAGGGGGAGAGAGGATGGAGGTTTGAGCTCCCGTCCTCCCGATTGCGAGGCCAGTGCTTTACCACTGTCCCTCTAAGATCATTAAAATTGTCACCGAGCCTGAAATTTCTCAATTATGCTGAAACCCTGCCTCCGCACAAGGAAATAAACACTTACTGCATATTATAGTAAGTTTAATTCTAAAATATAATATTTTTATTTTTAATTTAACCTTGTAGTAATGATGTATTTATGTAACCAAAAATGCCGTTCGATGTAATTTGATGTTAGTTATTAAAATAAACGTAACACAAAGGGCGAAATGTTTTATTTTACACATACAGCCTGTTTTACCTTTCCTGTAACAGGCTCTTAGCAATTAAAGAGTCTATCTAGTGGATAAAGTTTTAATATGTAACCCATATTCGGAAATTTACCGGTTGGATGTAAAATAAGTTTGAAGATAGGATCACTTTGAAATCGTCCGCTTTACATTACGCACACAGCGGACACGAGCTCTGACCTATGTGCTCTACAGGAGCTCACAGCATGGCCAATGTTTCGAGTACTCGTCGTCAGACTTTCTTCTATGTGACGGATGGCATCCTCTCTTAAGGTCAAGAGTGCGTACAGCTCACAATATTACTAGCAAATCGAATAGATGTGATATAATCGTATTCATAATTTGTGAATAGATTTCGTAATTTAATTCGGCTGTTGATCGTCACCGGAGTCTGTTCCTTTGGGCACGTATGCGTGTCCGAAGGAACACTGCATCAACCTATATAGACAGTGTAAAATTTAGGTGTTGAACAACTGTATTTCATGCCAAAGCAAGGCAGCCTGACGAGAAACATTATGTACTTATATGGATATGGTGACTGTTCTTTCGGACATGTCCGAAAGAACAGACACCATTGATGACCTGTAGCCGTCTAGAACGAAATTACAATTATATATTAATACCCTCAGCTGCTGACGGGCGTTGATATATAAATCAACGGGGACAGGTGGAAATATGTGCCGCGACTGGGACTCGAACCCGGGATCTCCTGCTTACATGGCAGACGCTCTATCCATCTGATTTACCGAGGGCACAGCGGATAGTGCGACTGCAGGGACTATCTCGCGCACGCCTTCCGCGAGACCCGCATTCTCATCTTATATGTCCACACACTACATTCGTAGTGTCCTTACCCAACACACTCTTTACTCGTGGAAGATATTCTTACCAAGTCCCGTAAGAGTTCGGGTAATATGTGAGCATTCGCACAGAAGAAGAAGATCATGGCCGGTATTGCCAGAACTATATACTTATATGGATATGGTGTCTGTTGTTCTGACATGTGACCCAGATATGTATGGTGTTCTGAAGTTTAACCTTCCTTCCGTGTGCAGCGTCGATTCCTGAATGAAACTTTACACCTATCTTCTATTCAATAATATACGCTATCTTTTGGTAACCGTAAGTCAAGACAAGTTGCAGATGCATTTTAGTACTTAAGACATTCGATTCCTATTCTAGAGGAGCGGGCCATCATAAATGGGATCCTATGAATTTTTATCAGTTCTTTTATACCGAGTTTTGGACTAATCCTTAAAAAGGTAAACAGCACTTCCTACTGCAACAGAGCTTCTTCCTCCGCTGCGCCCGCATCTCGTGGTCGTGCGGTAGCGTTCTCGCTTCCCACGCCCGGGTTCCCGGGTTCGATTTCCGGCAGGGTCAGGGATTTTCTCTGCCTCGTGATGGCTGGGTGTTGTGTGATGTCCTTAGGTTAGTTAGGTTTAAGTAGTTCTAAGTTCTAGGGGACTGATGACCATAGATGTTAAGTCCCATAGTGCTCAGAGCCATTTGAACCATTTTTTTTCTTCCTCCGCTGCACTGACGTCGATGGAGATGAGACGTGAAAATCTGACCTTACTTCATTTGCATTCCTATATTCTATTTATAACAGTTCGGGCTGGCTCTGAGCACTATGGGACTTAACATCTATGGTCATCAGTCCCCTAGAACTTAGAACTACTTAAACCTAACTAACCTAAGAACAGCACACAACACCCAGTCATCACGAGGCAGAGAAAATCCCTGACCCCGCCGGGAATCGAACCCGGGAACCCGGGCGTGGGAAGCGAAAACGCTACCGCACGACCACGAGCTGCGGACAAATATAACAGTTCTTGTGATTTTTTACTTACTACTTATTTGCCCTGAGCAGGTTAAGGCCTTAACATCATCTCTTTCATCTGAGAAGGAACAACACATACCAATTACATTACAAAACCTTCACAATAGTAATCAGTAACAATAGTAATAAATGGCATTAAGAATGATATTAGTCAGTTACAACTTTTGAGGCAGTGTTTAGTGTTACTGGAAGCGGAAGGAATAATAAAAATCGAGAGGATTGAAATGACAGTGAGACTGTTTGTTAAGAACGCACAGAATTAAATAGAGAACTCTGTAGATAATGGGGAGGAAAAAGTTGTGGGGGAGGGGCCGTTGACGAGATTCAGCTGCAGGCAAGTAGATCGAAGAGAGAGCTAATTTGATAGAAGTTCGACTATTAACTGTCTTTTTATTGTACAAAGGAATTTAAATTCTCTGGTAGTTTGGGGAATATTGTACCGAAGTGGGATTCCTAATACAGACGATGATTTAAAGTACATGACTGTTAGGTAGTGGTACAGAGAGGATTTTACTTATTTTAGAACGGGTGTTTCTGCTGTGTAGTCAGGTAGTAATGTAAGATTTGAATATAAATAAGAGTGAGTGCAATAACTGAGAAGACGATAGAGCAAACACAGGGTATGATTCCTCTCCACTTACTCGCACTTACCCATGGAAAAGTTCGTGTTCAAGAGTGATAAGGCCGAAATAACACACAACACCAATGTATCGCACAGAAGTATTCATCGCCAGTTCCAGCCGGTGTGACCTCTCATACGAAAGTTCTCGGAGAATAGGATCAGCATAACCAAACATGGGAAGTATTAGTGACTCTTCCAGTTTGCTTCACACTCTAGTGGGAAAACTTTTTTATATATCTGTAGTGAATGAAATGACGCCGACATCTTCTTACAGAGTGCAGCTGTTCAAAAATGGTTCCTGAGCACTATGGGACTTAACTGCTGAGGTCATCAGACCTCTAGAACTTATAACTACTTAAACCTAACTAACCTAAGGACATCACACACATCCATGCCCGAGGCAGGATTCGAACCTGCGACCGTAGCGGTGGCCGTCCAGAATTTTGTGAACGCCTGAGACTACTTGCGTTTTAGAAAGAATAAGTTTCGAACATACATTCTGCACTTACTTTAATAAGGCAAGTAAATTAGCATTTTCATGCAGGGTTGCCGTGCACAGGTTCGTCGGACTTGCACTTTGGTTTAACTGTAGGTCGGCACAAAAATGGTTCAAATGGCTCTGAGCACTATGGGACTCAACATCTTAGGTCATAAGTCCCCTAGAACTTAGAACTACTTAAACCTAACTAACCTAAGGACATCACACACACCCATGCCCGAGGCAGGATTCGAACCTGCGACCGTAGCAGTTCCGCGGTTCTGGACTGCAGCGCCAGAACCGCTAGACCACCGCGGCCGGCAGGTCGGCACAGTATAAGTGATACCAGGAATAGGAGAATTTTGAACTGCGGTACGATAAAAACATATTGAAGATCTGAAATATAGCAGCGTCAGAAAAAAAACTTGCTAAGTTTCTCAGAGAGAATATTAAACGTGGAAAACATGGATCAGTTAAAATAATTGGCAATCTTAGGTATATATAGAACAGGATCAATGGAAGGAATTATGAGGGAGTTGGACCAAGATTACAATGTGTCTATCAGCGTGACTTGTCAAGGTGAAGTTTTATAAGAGTACTGATGAATATTACTCCCAGTATACTAATTAATGTGTAAGGAAGCTGTGTACTGATAAGTAGCAACATCGAATGCGTGTAACGGGATGAAGATGGAAGGGAACGATAACGCGATTGGAATTAATGAAATCAGTGTAGAGTTCTACTTGTATTCTATAGAGACACATCTAATATAATAAAGAAATATTAGCTATTTGACTAATAATATCATTTTGACGACGAATGCTGCATATAGTTCTGTTGTCTGGGATATAAATCCTCTGCTGAAGATGCTCTGAATGAATGTCATTCGTGTGATGTGAAATGTGACGTTCTCCATAAAGGAACTAAGGGCAGAAAAGGAACATTACTTGAAATTCTGGGCCTTAGTAAACACCAATCAAAGCATCCTGACCTGGTACTTAATGACCAAACACAATTCCATTACTCATTCTTATTAAAGTGGCAGCAACCAGCTGTTATTACTCTCACAATTAGATAACTAGCTTGTTATAATTGTTCAACACTCTCATTCCATAGACTTATTTCTCCCACTCTTTTTTTCGGTCTATTCATCACATTCGCCAGTTGTGCCATTACTCACTTGTACAACTTCTTTGGCTCATATGTTGACATAGTTTTATTTTTTTTATACTGTAATATAAGATTTATTTGCTCAGAGTCTCCTTAAATTTTACACTATGCCTGTATTTTGTATACACGCCAGGGTAGCCGAGAAAGCTAACGTGTTGCTTCCTGGACTTGGGTAGGCGCGCCGGCCACGGATCGAATCCGCCCGGCGGATTAGCGACGAGGGCCGGCCGTTGTGCTGGCCAGCCTGGATGTGGTTTTTCTGCGGTTTTCCACATCCCGCTAGGTGAATACCGGACTGGTCCCCATGTTCCGCCTCAGTTACACGGCTCGCAGACATCTGAACACATTCGCACTATTCCAGGGATTAAACTCGACGCAGACAGTTGGGGTACACTAATTCCGTCCCAGGGGGTAAGGGATGGCGGCAGGAAGGGCATCCGGCCACCCCTTAAACATTAACTCGCCAAAGCCGATTAACGATGGCTGACCCTGCGTAACTGCGGGACAAGGCTCAAGCGATAGAATGCTTGTATTTTGTATCTATATCGTCATGAAATGTCACATATCTTTGTACAAGAACCCTTGTACAGCTTTGCGCTCACGCTGAAGTTGTGTGAACTACCTGTTCAGTATTAAGTTATTTGACGATGACATGTGAAGTCGAAAGCCGTTTCATAACGAACTGTGAAAGGGTACAGTACCACCCGACATTGAAAATAGGTACAACATACTTCATTATTTTTGTCAGAACAACACATTTTTTTTTGTAAAATAACTCAATTTCAATTAATACAGCGAAGCCGGATACCTGTGTGGGAAAGAATGACAATTTATTTATTTAATTGATCACATGTGCACTCCCACAAAGTAAATCCCTACATTCAGTTTGGTGAGATCTGTGAAATGAATGAATGTATGGTCGTCTGCTAACTGCAGATAGTGAATGTGAATATATGATCATCTTTGAGACGATCCTCTGGCCACCTTTGGTGGGACCAAAGAGATGAAATTTACCTGAGCTTTGAGCGCCTGAAATGTGGCTGACCAATACGGTAGCAAGGTGCTCCCCCACTTCAGCAGAGGTGCGAGAGGACCTGAAGAACGGCCATGTTTCAGCACTCTGCCGCTGGATCTTGTGTTGTTAAGACCTGTCTTAGGTGTGCTCCGTAAAGACAAAAGAGTGGAGACATGGTATGCATGTGGAATATTTAAGAGTAGTTTGAAATAATAATTTCTCTATTTCAGGAACTTTTGTGGGGAGAATTAAATGTCAGGCAGGTAATATTAATGGGATCGTAGCAATCTTCGGAAGTGACCAACGGTCACAATGAAACCACGTGTAGCAATAAGTTGAAATACACTCCTGGAAATTGAAATAAGAACACCGTGAATTCATTGTCCCAGGAAGGGGAAACTTTATTGACACATTCCTGGGGTCAGATACATCACATGATCACACTGACAGAACCACAGGCACATAGACACAGGCAACAGAGCATGCACAATGTCGGCACTAGTACAGTGTATATCCACCTTTCGCAGCAATGCAGGCTGCTATTCTCCCATGGAGACGATCGTAGAGATGCTGGATGTAGTCCTGTGGAACGGCTTGCCATGCCATTTCCACCTGGCGCCTCAGTTGGACCAGCGTTCGTGCTGGTCGTGCAGACCGCGTGATACGACGCTTCATCCAGTCCCAAACATGCTCAATGGGGGACAGATCCGGAGATCTTGCTGGCCAGGGTAGTTGACTTATACCTTCTAGAGCACGTTGGGTGGCACGGGATACATGCGGACGTGCATTGTCCTGTTGGAACAGCAAGTTCCCTTGCCGGTCTAGGAATGGTAGAACGATGGGTTCGATGACGGTTTGGATGTACCGTGCACTATTCAGTGTCCCCTCGACGATCACCAGTGGTGTACGGCCAGTGTAGGAGATCGCTCCCCACACCATGATGCCGGGTGTTGGCCCTGTGTGCCTCGGTCGTATGCAGTCCTGATTGTGGCGCTCACCTGCACGGCGCCAAACACGCATACGACCATCATTGGCACCAAGGCAGAAGCGACTGTCATCGCTGAAGACGACACGTCTCCATTCGTCCCTCCATTCACGCCTGTCGCGACACCACTGGAGGCGGGCTGCACGATGTTGGGGCGTGAGCGGAAGACGGCCTAACGGTGTGCGGGACCGTAGCCCAGCTTCATGGAGACGGTTGCGAATGGTCCTCGCCGATACCCCAGGAGCAACAGTGTCCCTAATTTGCTGGGAAGTGGCGGTGCGGTCCCCTACGGCACTGCGTAGGATCCTACGGTCTTGGCGTGCATCCGTGCGTCGCTGCGGTCCGGTCCCAGGTCGACGGGCACGTGCACCTTCCGCCGACCACTGGCGACAACATCGATGTACTGTGGAGACCTCACGCCCCACGTGTTGAGCAATTCGGCGGTACGTCCACCCGGCCTCCCGCATGCCCACTATACGCCCTCGCTCAAAGTCCGTCAACTGCACATACGGCTCACGTCCACGCTGTCGCGGCATGCTACCAGTGTTGAAGACTGCGATGGAGCTCCGTATGCCACGGCAAACTGGCTGACACTGACGGCGGCGGTGCACAAATGCTGCGCAGCTAGCGCCATTCGACGGCCAACACCGCGGTTCCTGGTGTGTCCGCTGTGCCGTGCGTGTGATCATTGCTTGTACAGCCCTCTCGCAGTGTCCGGAGCAAGTATGGTGGGTCTGACACACCGGTGTCAATGTGTTCTTTTTTCCATTTCCAGGAGTGTACTTCCGTGTGCTTAAGTTAAGCTGAATTACTAGCGTGTGTACAATAAGTTGAAATATTTAAGAAATAGCGTGTGTAACATAAGTTGAAATATTTAAGAAATGGCGTGTGCAGGACTTGAAATTAGAGACGAGTACTTCCACGTGGTGAGTACTGTGTGAGTCTCAATCTGTGTATGAGACAAAGGATAAAGAGAAGTACTCGTCCATGGTATCAGTTGAGGACTCGCGTGTGCGATGAATATGTTCTTAATATTACTTTGCGTGATATGATTCCGTGTGACGCTAGATTCAAACTGTGAGAGAGAAGCAAGGTGAGTCGGCCGTCTATCCAGCAACGCCACTTGGCTTGCATTGCACAAGAAGACGTGCATATATCTCCAGAGTTCATAGTAGGAAAGTATAATTACAAAGTGGGGCAGTGTCGTGTGAAACTGGGATAAATACTAATTGAAGAGGGAAAGCTGAAAGTGATAGTGTTTGACTATTTATTGTATTGTATTCCATGTTGCAGTGTGGTGTATGTCATGTAATTAGGGTATGTGTGGTTTGCATGGGAGAGTAGCAAGGTAGTTTCAAAAGATTAGTGGGTTATGCTTGTTCCTTCTGTACCGCTCGATCTGGAGGAAAGTTTCGTGATGATGATTGTGAGAGTCGAAGTGTGAGATATAATAAAAGATCCACCATCCTATCCAGAAAGTGCACTGTAGCGTTAAATAATTACGAGACCATAAGGAAGAGAATCACCAATGTAAAGCCATGCCCACTGGGCGGAATTTCTCATGTGTTATTGTTGTAGGTTATAGAAGTTGTGTGTTTAGGTTATAGAATTTATCGGAATAAATAAGATAGTGAAAAGAAAAAGATTGGTGGACTTTTCCTTCGAATTGTATGTTGTCATGATGGCCCGAATTTATACTGTGTGCCCCATTCATATTCAGTGCGGTGGCCACGTGTTGATAAAAGCCGTGAAATAAAAGACAAAAAGAAAATGTGGTATTGCCAGTGCGTAGTGAACAGAGTTCTGTAAATCACTGATAGTCAGATGTGCGTTTCAGTTGCGTATTATTCATACAGGAGGATAATTTGTAACTTAATTGTGAGTACGAGAGTTCATGTTACTCGATAAATAAGAATCAATCCACTCGCTTGGCAGACCACTCATCTTGCAGGCCTGACTGACTGACATGAGCAAGGCATGTGGGTGCCTCTCAACTGTATTAAATAAATATCGTTGTGGAAAATTAATAATGTGTATTCAGGTTATTAATATGACTATCTTCCTCCAAGAAGCGACAGAATATTCCATAAATATAAATCAATCCAGTCAAAAGCGAGTTTTTGTTGTGTAATACCTGTCAGATAATACAAAATGTTTGATTCTACGTTGCAAACTAAAAATAATCACAAAGTTGCAATACTATGAAAAATTATACATAAAATCGTAAAACATTCTGCTCAGCTTCATAATATACATCCGAAAGAAAACTAAATCCGTTGAATTTCTGACTGGAGGCCATTACGAAAATATTTTCACTCAGTCCGTATTCGAAACCGTGATGAATCGTTCATTTATCGAAGATGAAAGGGGTTAAATCCTTGCAGGATGGCGGCCAGGTCGCTACACTTGTGTGTCTACGCTGCGTCTCTCCATGACCCAGTTTTACTTTACCGGGGTCTTCGTAGAAGCAGTTTAGGACCGAGAGCTGCCTCTACAAGTACTCTGACGGCTTCTCGACGTTTACTCCCAGAGTCGATATGTGGCTGGAACTAGAGCTGGAGAATGTACGTGACACACAAGCCAGAGGCCTGCGGGCAGCTGCCAGCCAACTTGGCAACGGCTGCACGTGATTCGCCCTGCGCCCTGCAGATACCGCCGCCGGCAATTCACCCTCACCTCACCCTCATCCCTGACACTCACTAATGTGCACACATTTTCTTGAATGAAAATCTCGGAGTGCTTGGCCCAATGGTCAGATAAAATACCTGAGTCTGAAAATCTTCCATGTGACGTACTTCGTATACGGTGTCCAAATCATCACCATCTATACAGGGTGAAAAGTATTTAAACCGACAAACTCTGGGAGGTTGTAGGGGACATCAAAACAAATATTTTTCCCTAGTGTCATTATTTTCTATGAGGATTATTTAAACCGATAGAGGAAGATTTCTCTGGAGGCAAATTAATTAAACCAACAAACACTTTTCCATTTTTTGATGACCAAGAGACAACAACTAGGTAGCAGATACGGCCCAATTAAACAGTCTTTAACATCACCGGCCCACACATTAACGAAGAACCGCACTCGATGAGCGCTAGTAACTGTGGCATGTGGGTTATCCTCACTCTAAACATGCGAACTGTGCATGTTGAAGATTCCATCACGCCCGAACGTTGCTTCAACAGTAAACAACACAGAGGATGGAAATGTAGGATGTATTTCACACTGTTCCAGGTACCACTGCGAAAACTGTGCTCTGGGTGAATAATCAACTGGTTCCAAGTTGTGGACACGCTGTAAGTGAAATGGACGTAACAATTACTCTCGAAGGACTGTTCTTACATTCGTCTGATTCGTCCTCATGTGACGTGCAATTGCACGAGTGCTGATTGAAGGATCCCGCTCCACATGCTGCAAGACAGCTTCCTGAAATTGCAGCGTTCTTACCGTGCGACGGCATCCCTGTCGAGGTAGTCTGCTAAATGACCCGGTCTCACGCAGACGTTGGTACACAGTACCAAAGGTCGTATGATGCGGGATACGGCGATTAGGATATTGTTGTTGATAAACCCGCTGTGAAGCTCGTCCGTTGTGGTGCGCTATGTAATACGCACCAACCATATTAGTGTACTCACTCCAGGTGTATCGCTCCATTAGTAAACAGAGACAATGCAATACCACACTGGTGGACAGCAGTTGCCTACAACTGAAGAGCGTAAAACGCCCTCTAACTACTGAAGATCGTAACACGGCCTCAACGGTTTAAATAATCCTCGTAGGAAAAAAATGACATTAGGAAAAAATATTTGTTTTGATGTCCCTTACAACCTCCCAGAGTTTGTCGGTTTAAATACTTTTCACCCTGTATATAGATGAAAGATGTGGTAATTCATTCTTCTAAAAAGAATAGGAAACAAAGTAAGATCTATTAATTTGCATTGTGCCAGCTGTATTTAAATGGTAGCGCTGTGAAATAGGTACCTCGTGGTAGAGACAACCTCGCCATCTAGGAATAATGTAGTAATAAACTGGACAATACTGCGCTTTCTCAATCTAAATGTCTTACAAAGACAATGATAGTTGGGATGTTGCACAGCGGGAAATCCCACTTTTCTCTAAGAGTTAAAGAGGACTAACCCCGATGCAATTGCACATTTACAAAAAAAAAAAAAAAAAAAAAAAAAAAAAAATGGAGCGCAATGCATATGTGAGCAATAGGCAAGTCTTGCAAGAGACTCATTTTTGTTTCATAGATTACCTGAATAAAAAGGACCGTCGCTACTGCACAGAAAGGAACTCAGACGCCAGGTGATAACAGGTTGTGCGTTTCTTGCACGCTAGCACCAAGTCTTACTTTTTCTGAGAATTAAGACCAAATCACAGCGACTGGCAAACATAATTGATGCATCAAGATGCTGCAATACTTCGTTGTAGCTGCATTATCCATTCACCGACAATTTCATGACTTATGAACCAACTAGTGCGACATCTTTCAGTAACTGCGCTGTCGCAAGAGGCGGCAAAAATCTAATTCTTTGTCCTATTAAACGAAGTGTGGCTCTGTGGTTCAGTGTCTTCTTTTTCTCTCTCTCAGTGGTAAAGAGTGACTAGGGACCCGAATGCCTCGAGTTCGATTCGGAGACCAAGAATTTTTATCTGTTATTTTTCACTTTTTTCACCTCTGGTAATTTTTATTAATGTGACAAAAGCTGAGTTACGCTGTAGTTAGGAATACACGTCAAACTGCACTCCCCATATGAGTTGGTTAAGTCGGTTCAGTGGTCGGAGGAAAATAATGGCATACACCAGTTGGTTGGTTAGGTCGTCGGTCCCATAGGATTAGGGAAGAATGGGGAAGGAATTCGGCCGTGCCCTTTTGAAGGAACCATCCCGGCATTTGCCGGGAGCGATTTAGGGAAATCACTGGAAACCCAAATAAGGATGACCGGACGCGGGTTTGAGCCGCATACACCAGTAACAGGATCATGCCTTGTAAAGCAATGTAGTGTTCAAACCAGCCTTTGGCTATTTTACTTAAGAACACGAATTTGCGTAATAAAATAGTGATGGCTTGCTTGTACTCTAGTTTTGGAAACTAAGAACATGTGATGTCGACTTCCGCCGTAGGCAAGAAACATGGACGGTTAATTTATATCGGAGCTCACTTAACAATATTCTGTATTCGTATCTTTATGTCAGACAATCAACATCTCATTGTTGGACAGTTGATCGAAGTTTTCATTTTGTGCCACCTACACACGAGATGTGGTGCCAGAGCGATTCACTTTGTATGTTCTCCTCAATTTAGAAGCTACATAATTATAAATTTATGGGGCCAGTTGCATTCATAATTTCGAAATAAACCATACCTACCTGTTAACTTATATTTCTTTTCAATATAGGCTGCGAAATGCGTGCACTATTTGTTAAACTCACTTCGGTGCGCTGTCTTCATTACTTATAGAAGACTCGTCATTTGCATCAACTCTGCCACAAAAGATTAACGCCTATATTTCTTTTCCAAATCCTCACTATTAGCTGATCACACCGATGTTTTGTCACGGCTTGATAAATCTGTAGTCCCACCTCACACGTTCCGAAGTCCCAGATATGTTGTTTTAACCTGTTTCACGTTGTGGATCAATAGGATTACTGTCGTTACTTTATATAAAATTTTCAAATTTTGTCAGATATTTCATTCAGTCTCAAACAGTGACGGCAGAATATAGACCTCAGTATCTCTATAGGCTTTTATGTCGCCACCCATTAAGTGCAAATCGATAAACCGTGTCGTAAAATAATGCGAAGCAAGACCCATTTTGTTCTACTTATCAATGAAAAATATTGTTTTATAAAAATTAATGAGATTTCTAACTACTTCCTGACCTAAGTGAGCCACACTTGTTCTAAAAATTCAAACGATTCACTGCTCATAACAAAATTTGTCATGGTTTTTTAAAAATATGTAGCACGAAATATCACGAATATATCTGTATTTACAGCAAATAAAGAGAATAAATCAAAGTTTTTATTTGGTGAATTACGAAAATGATGGAAGAGGAATTAAAAAACGAGTTAGCGTTGGTATTTTATACGCACTTAAATGATTGCGTAGGGAAAAGTTTTTGATAAAATATTGAAATTCATAGAACTTGGTAAATGGCATCAGAAGCACCATTCATTTACGGAAATCTCGTCAAAAATTTTCACTGCAATAACTGATACTGTGGAATAACTATTAAATGTCCCTGCATCACGATGAAGGGTGAGGTAAATACGTTTGTTTCTTCGGCCGTCTTCCTCAGCAGCTGTTACAATACTACCTTTCTTGTCTTAAGCCAGCTGGAAATTAAAAAAGTTTTTCACCAGATCAGTTCGTTTTTATTGCTAATAAAAACTAAACGCGTCTGTTGAAAAACTTCCTTAATTTTCAGTATTCTTAAGGCGATAGAAACACATTGTATTGTTTATAATATAAATATTTCTGCCTCTTCCAACATGTATATATATCCATGCAGAAAAATTTATTAAAATCATGTTCTTATCCTATTTCTGATCAATATTGTGAAATTGTTCATCAAATAGAGGATGGATAACAGACTATTTCTTAGATTTTTCTTGTTCCAATGACAAAAGTAGACATTCCCACAGTTAAACTGTGTTACATGACACACATCCAAGGAATAAACATGTCATCTTTACGTCAATCAGTAGCTCGTTGCAAAGTTCACAAATTCCACTGAAGTCACATATTATGTTCCATAAATAATCAGCTAGATCTTCGACACAGATTAACAATAAATTTAACAATAAAATTAACGTAAGAAATGCAGTACGTATTCAAAAGTCAGTAATACCACATATCGGTTAGGGCGAATCCCCGTTTCTTACAAGATACATTAGGTGAGTGAGAGCAAAATCAGAATATAGATATCCTTCAGATATTAATTCTGTAATCGTAACTGGTTTGTTTGTTGCAGAAGCTAAATGTCGCCGAGTAAGTGACACAACGTTTAAGTAATGAACTTCACATCTTCAATGAGTGGAAATCAAGCCGCTTCTGACATTTGTTTAAAACCCTTTATGTTTTCCATAAATGCGCTGTCGAGAGGACGCTAATTTATTATCTTTCTCCACACGCCCAAGTGACCTAACATAATGAACAGGAGCTTAAAAACACAGCTAGTGATGGCAAAGAATAATCAAGCTGGGAAACCGATAGGTTCTCCTTAATAGCCCAGCAGAGACACCCGTACCGGCGGATTGTCTTACAGATGAAAAGATGATTAGGTGGGTTGGTTGGTTTTGGGGAAGGAGACCAGACAGCGAGGTCATCGGTCTCATCGGATTAGGGAAGGACGGGGAAGGAAGTCGGCCGTGCCCTTTGAAAGGAACCATCCCGGCATTTGCCTGGAGCGATTTAGGGAAATCACGGAAAACCTAAATCAGGATGGCCGGACGCGGAATTGAACCATCGTCCTCCCGAATGCGAGTCCAGTGTCTAACCACTGCGCCACCTCGCTCGGAGATGATTAGGATAGAACGTCCCATCGACGATGTGTTCATTAGAGAAGGAGCTAGGGCTGCGATAGGGGAACCATGGGCAAGGGAACCAACCTTATTCTTTCGAAGGAACTATCCCGGGATTCACCTGAAGCAATTTAGGTAAATCACGCGAAACCTAAATCTGTGTTCCAGAAAATGGGTTTTGACCAATGTCCTCCCAATTTAGAGACCAGCGACTTGGAACTGCGCCACCTCAGTCGAAGATTCTCTTACGTTTACCTGTCAGAAATGATGACACTGATACTTGAGAGAAAGAAAAAGGGTTTCTGTGCTGATTAATGCACAAAATGAAGGGAGAGGTCTAAATCAAATACTGTCATGTAATTGTCGTATAAAAAACCATCAAAAGATCTACATAGCAGACATCACCTGACGACTGGGTGCGGAGACGTAGAAGACTTCCAGGGCGTTTTCTTTGAGGAGACAGTTCTTTCCTCTTGTTTGTCAGAAGCACTTGTGCTCTGTCTCGAGCGACTTTACCGTCGAAGGGCCGTTAAATAGATATCTTCCTTTCTGCGTTTACGATTGCGAAACCCTTATATGCGCCCGTAGTATGATGCGCTTTTTCGAGTTTAATGCAAAAACAGCGTAAGCTATGCATATAAAAATTCTTCATTTAATTGAAACACAACGAGTTTCGATCTTCTATCAAATGTCTGAATACAGAAAATATACATGAATAAGAAATTTCATGTAGGCTATTATACGATAAAAGCAAGTAATATATCAATATACTCGCAGAGTAAAGATTTACAAACAAGCAAGTGCGTTCAGTGTTGTCATATACCTGAAGAATTGTCACTGCATCAAATCTTAAAAAAATATGAAACAACTATATGTTGGATGAAATGAGGTTTTGTAGGAATATCATCAAATAGAACCTGTACTTAGCATTCAGTGGGACAAGAATGATTGGCATGTCAAAATTGTCGTTATGTGATAGCTTGAGCTGTTGTATTTATGACAATAGTAGTTATAACTGGGTCACTTGAGTCACTATGTGAAATATGATTGGCAATATCCGCATAAACGCTATATATTGTCATCAAATACAAGCCCATATACGTGTTTAACTGGCTTTAGACACACAATATAGCTAAGGAGTGGAAGTGAAATTACGGAAGCAGCGGTACATAAACTCGCGACGCGCCAAGGAAGATGAAGAAGTAACCGCGTTAGCTCTCTCGTTACCCGAAAGTCATTACTTATTCTCAGCGTAAGGAGATTGAAGGTGGAGCTGAGTGGAATTGCCCCTGTTTTCGAGTCAGGTGGAAAGTTGGAACTGCGTAGAAGAAATAAACTAACGATGATGCTTTTGATGAAATTGTTCTATCTATGATTGTACTCACTGTGGGCAAAGAAAAATAAGAATGTGGTTAAGATGGTTAAGACATCAGAATGTGTGTTTATCATCTTGATAATGGGGTCACAACGCTGAAGAGATTGATTATGAGAACGTGCAGCAACAAATCTAGAAATGGAACAATGATTCCACATGCTACTAGTTAGTGACGTCAAAGACATATTAAACTAGAAAAGAAAAGAAACAAACAACGTTACAACCTCATCACATCTAGGAATGGAGATGACTGTTGTTAGGCTCGCGCACCAATTTTGGCATGAGAACCACTCAGACATCTTAAAACAGACAGAAAGAGTCAAAAGATGGAACACATGGCTTTTTTGTACTGGCAGCAGGCGAAAACAACCTCAAGTTAGAGACAGTAATAGAATAAACCTTAATTACACTATCAGGTTTCATTATCACGAGCACCTCGTAAAACTGACATTTATAAGGAACAGCAAAGAAGTACGTCACGTCATGGACTGTGAATAAGTCATGGGTCAACGCAATCTGGTTGATGTAGGATTTTGCGATTTCCGAATAACATTTCAGTACAATACTAACGCTTATTAATGAAAGTACGATCGTGTAGGGTATCAAACGCAATTTTTGGCGGGACTGAGAAATTGTTGGTAGGGTGGGCGCAGGTTGTTTTGTGCATTGAGACTCCTGTTACTCATCTTGTATATTAATGGCCTAGCAGACAAAAGTAATAGTTTGGAAAAGATGCAGTTCTCTATAATGTAGTATCATTCTTAAAAACTGTGTAAATATAGAGTCAGATAATGATGAGATTCTAAAGTGGTACAAAGCCTGGCAACTTGCATTAAATGTTCAGAAGTGTAAAACAGTGCTCTGTGAATAAAATATCAGTGAGTCACTAAAAACAGTGAAGCATTCAGACGACATGGTCGGATGTCAATGTAACTTCTTACACGCACACACCACTGGTGAGTGTCTAAAAGATAGAGTTGCAATTCTCTGTGACAGGTAAAACAGCCACACGATAGCATTAGCGATAATCGTGTATAATGCTTAGTAGGGCATATAAGGGGCGTGAACAGAGTCAGATATCGAGTGATTACTGTGAAGGACACGGGGATGCCGCGTCCTAGTATGAGACAGCGTTATCAGCATCCGAAAGAATTTCAAGGAGGCTTGTTGTGGGTCTTCACTAGGACGGCTGGACGAATCATGCAATATTCAGATTTCTGTGGCGTCCGGATGTGACAGTAGTCCGATGTTGGAGTGTATGGGAATTTGAGGACAATCATACTCATCGTCAAGGTTCTGGTCGAGCACTTCTGACTACTACAAGGGAAGATCGCCGAATTGCACACCAAGAGTATCGTAGCCCCGTCACGTCTGCGCTTGCCATCCGAGAACAAGTCATGGACTCTGTAACATTTCCTGTCATCCCACCTCCTTAGTCGGAGACTAAAATCAGTTGGACTAGGGAATTACCACACAATGAGCAGGCTCTCCTTGACAACATAGCGGGCCGGCCGCTGTGGCCGAACGGTTCTAGGCACTTCAGTCCGGAACCGCGCTGCTGCTACAGTCGCAGGTTCGAATCCTCCCTCGGGTATGGCTGTGTGGGATGTCCTTAGATTAGCTAGGTTTAAGTAGTTCTAAGTCTAGGGGACGGATGACCACAGATGTTAAGTCCCATAGTGCTTAGAGCCATTTGAACCATTTTTTTTTGACACCATAACACAAACAGCTACGTTTGGAGTGGTGCCTCGACCAGGAATCATGGGCTGCTAATGAATGGCATGCATTGTTTTCAGCGATGGATCGTGATTCTGCAGTACCACGGACGACAGTTATTGGCGAATATGGTGGCGACCTGGTAAGACGTTCCATTCTTCCAATGGTGGTGACCTGAAGAGAGGTTCCATTCTTCCAATGCTTTGGAGAGACACCGTGGAGTTACTTCTGCTGTCATGGTGAAGGGAGTCACCGGATATGACTTCAGGTCACTGCTGGCAGTGATGGAGGGAACTCTGATGGCAGAGTGGAACGTGACGGACACACTGCGTCCTTACGTGCTACCTCTCATGCGACAGTATCGTGAAGTCATTTTTTAATAGGACAATGCTCGTCCACACGTGGATCGGCTCTGTACGATCTGTCTGCATTATGTCGAGCTACTTCCATGACCAGCAAAATTTTCAGATCTGTCCCCGATAGAAACTATGTGGGGTCAGCTCGAACATGTCCCATAACCAGTATCCAGCATATCAAAGACCAGTTAGAAATATTGTGGCGAGCTTGTCTCAGTAGCGGATACAACGTCATTGACACCATTCCCAAACGAATTAATGCAAGCATCCAGGCCAGAGGGGTTGCAACGTCATATTGATACTCCCCAGTTCTTTCTAAATGCGACTGTATTTTGTAATAACTGAAATAAGAACACGTATCCTCTCAACCCGAGAAGTTTCATTTCGTTTCCTCCTCCTTTCTAGTAATGATCACAAATGCCCAAACTTCGGTGCATCAAATGGCAGGCATGGCTCATTGGATGCATAATGTGAAAACTCATCCCGTCAACAAGGTAGATTGCTCATTAATTACTCACATATGTGGGACCCTAATCAGAGAGGACCAGCAACAGATAATGGACATATACAGTGGAGGACAACACGAAAGTTCACATGTTTATTGAATCATGGGACAGCGTCACGGAATTTCTGCAAAACATCATAAACTGTGGCCGAGCGGCTCTAGGCGCTACAGTCTGGAGCCGCGCGACCACTACGGTCGCAGGTTCGAATCCTGCCTCGGGCATGGATGTGCGTGATGTCCTTAGGTTAGTTAGGTTTAAGTAGTTCTAAGTTCTAGGGGACTGATGACCTCAGAAGTTAAGTCCCATAGTGCTCAGAGCCATTTGTGCCATCATAAACTGACAAAAGCTTGAAGACAAACCGCCACTATCCTGCGAAAATGATTATTATTATGTTCTTAGGGAACGAATTGCGACTCTACAATTATGGAAGAGAAGATACATGAAATTCTGATATCTTGCGTAAGCCTCCTCACAGAGTTTGAAGAACGCGTGTGAAATGAGGGACCTAAGGACATGCTACGGCCTCCTACGTTTCTCTCTCGTGGGACAGCGAAGAGGAGATTAGGCTAGGTACAGTGTGCTCAGAGGGCTTTAGGAAGTCATTAGAAGAAACGATAACATGTAGTACTTGGCGAAGTACCCTCTGCCTAGCATTTCACGGTGGCTTGCAGAGCACAAATGTAGATGAATGTGTAAATGTAAATTTCGTATGACTAGCGCCTCCCGTCGGGTAGACCGTTCGCCGGGGGCAAGTCTTTCGATTTAACACCACTTCGAGTCGATGGGGATGAAATGATGATGATTAGGAGAACACAACACCCGGTCCCTGAGCGGAGAAAATCTCCGACCCAGTCGGGAATCGAACCCGGGCCCTTAGGATTGACATTCAGTCACGCTGACCACTCAGCTACCGGGGGCGGACGATGAATGTGTAAATGTAGGTATACACTCGCGAGCAGTTGTGTTAGAGATGGATGCTGTGTTCGCGGCAACCGAAACAATTCGATGTGGCATCTGACTGGGATGTTGCCAGAGATGCTACTGGCCGTCAGCGTGACAGTCGAATGTAGGCTGGGCAAAACACGCGATGTAAGCGCATCTGATCCCAACCAGATTGTGGATACCCAACGCATAGAATGTTTTATTTCAAACAGTGTATAGGCACTGGGATTTTAACCTGAAAACGTAGTAAGAGTGTGCCGCGATTTCCAGAAAATCGGTGCTCCCAGAGGTAGATGCTGTGGGCAACAACGTGTTGATTGCACAGATTTCCATTGTTTACTGAGGCGTGCCACAGCTAATATATGATTCACAAAAAAAATGGTTCAAATGGCTCTGAGCACTATGGGACTTAACTTCTGAGGTCATCAGTGCCCTAGAACTTAGAACTACTTAAACCTGACTAACCTAAGGACATCACACACATCCATGCCCGAGGCAGGATTCGAACCCGCGAGCGTAGCGGTTGCGCGGTTGCAGACTGTAGCGCCTAGAACCGCTCGGCCACTCTATGATTCACAATACAGCGAATCACTTGCCAGTTCACTACCATACAACAAATACTGATGAGCAGTCATACCATACAGAGCCGATATATCTATATAGGGAATAAGAAGCATGGTATGACAATTATACATATTCTCATTATTTCAACATGAGTGCAGCAACACTGCCCTTAGGATTTATAAGCATGGGAAAAGTGCTCTTGGAATGCTGAGACTCGGTTCACGTTGGTACACACCAATATGTCGAAAGCTACGTAAGACGATACGTCCATCATACCAATATTCAAGTGCGTGGTAGATATACTAGCATGTGACGGACGATAAGAACGAAAGAAACGAGAGATAAGTCACTGCAAATGTGAAATGCTGGTATATTGATAATCGATTTAACCGCCAGAATTTGAATGCAAGCATGCAAACGTGCCGGAAGCCCGCCCAGTTGGCTATGCGGTTTAACGCGCGGCTTTCCGAGCGGGAAGGAGCTCCTGGTCCCCGGCACGAATCCGCCCGGCGAATTTGTGTCGAGGTCCGATGAACCGGCCAGTCTGTGGGTGGTTTTTAGGCGCTTTTCCATCTGCCTCGGCGAATGCGAACTGATTCCTCTTATTCCGCCTCAGCTACACTATGTCGGCGATTGCTGCGCAAACAAGTTCTCCACGTACGCGTACACCACCATTACTCTACCACGCAAACATAGGGGTTACACTCGTCTGGTGTGAGACGTTCCCTGGGGGGTCCGACGGGGGCCGAACTGCACAATAACTCTGGGTTCGGTGTGGGGCGGCGGAGGGGTGAAGTGGACAGCGGTAGTCGTCGTGGGGTTGTGGACTACTGCGGATGTGGCGGGGACGGAGCCTCTCCGTCGTTTCTAGGTCCCCGGCTACAATACAATACAATACAGGTGCCGGATGTCAGATTGTGGGATGGAGTTCCGTGCCTGTTGCGCTTCGTCGGCCAATGAAGGCACGGTTAATGCTGTTTTTGGATGATGCTGGAGTTGTCGTCCGATGATGTCCCATATGTACTCGATTGGAGACAGAGCCAGTGATCGAGCAGGCCAAGGCAACATGTCGACAGCCTGTAACGCTTGTTGGGTTACAACAGCGGGATGTGGGCGAGCGTTATCCTGTTGGAAAACACCCCCTCGAATGCTGCTCATGAATGGCAGCACAACGGGTCGAACAGTCATCTCCCCAGGCCGTAATTCCAGGTGATGGTTCAGTGTTTCCAGCACGCAGACCGGTTGCTTGTAGCTTCTCAACTGGGCTCCTTCTAACCAATACACGGCTATCGCTGGCTCCGAGGCACAAACAGCTTAATCAGAGAACACAATAGTCAGTCCTCCACCCTGACCTCCAATGAAATCTCGCTTGACACTACTGAATGGAATCCGCACTATAGTGCTTCTGAACTGTCCTTGAAGTAACCGATTCCCGGGTTCCCGGGTTCGATTCCCGGCGGAGTCAGGGATTTTCTCTGCCTCGTGATGACTGGGTGTTGTGTGCTGTCCTTAGGTTAGTTAGGTTTAAGTAGTTCTAAGTTCTAGGGGACTGATGACCATAGATGTTAAGTCACATAGTGCTCAGAGCCATTTGAACCATTTGAAGTAACCGATTTTTAACAGTTCGTTGTGTCACTGTGGTGCCAACTGCTGAAAAAATTACTGCTACATATGCAGTACGATGTGTCAGAGCCATACACCGAACTCGGTAGTCTTTCTCTCCATAGTACCACGTGGCCGTCCGGAGACCAGTCTTCATTCTCGTGACCACCGCTGCTAGCAGTCATGTACAATGGCTACATTGCTGCCAAGTCTTTCTGCAGTATCACAGGGGGAACATCCAGCTTCTCGTAGCCCTATTACACCTCATCGTTAAAACTCAGTGAGGTGTTGATAATGGTGTCTTTGTCGCCCTCAAGGCATTCTTGACTAACATCAACTCAGCACGTCCAGTCTCAAAGGTAACTAACGCACTCGACCGTTACAGCGTGTAATTAAAGCAAACCCGTTTAGCATCCCCACAGAGGCGCTGCTAGCGCCACTCCTATGCCACTGGTGCGGAAGTTGAAGAGAGATAATCTTTCAAATGAAGAAGCACGCCTACTAACTTTCGTTTCTGCCGCACAACTCCTTTGTGGTGTTGCGATTTATTTCCATTGGTATAGTCAACGAAGTTAGGACAACAAATAATTTGTACTGTTCATCGTCAAAAGTATGCGAACAGTTTCAACTGCTATCTCCCTGATCTGTATGCAACCCACATAATGTAACTGATTTTCAGGTCTCTTCTTTGTTTTTGGTACTAGACGAAATTATTACTACAAGAGACCACACCAAAAAACTATTCTGTGCGGCAACGAATACAGATGCAAATTAATAATACGATGATATAAATATCAGGAAACACGTAATTAGAGCAAACACATTCTTTAACACTTATAATCGAAAATTTATTAGAATAAATAACATTTCAAAATACAAGTTTCAACTTGAACTTGTTTGACGATAATTTCTTAACCAAACGGGTACCTGGAACTGAAATCTACCAACTATTGCCCCTGTTAACTAACAACGAAAAACCTTAAATATGGTCCGAAACTGCAATTTATCCCCTCCTTTCGCTATATCCTTACCTTCTGTTGTTTTAATTTTGAGTAACTTTTTAGGAAATATGAAATTATTAAAATCCTTGGTAACATGTAGTTAAGTTTGGCTCTGAGCACTATGGGACTTAACTTCTGAGGTCATCAGTCGCCTAGAACTTAGAACTACTTAAACCTAACTAACCTAAGGACATCACACACATCCATGCCCGAGTCAGGATTCGAACCTGCGCCCTTAGCGGTCGCTCGGTTCCAGACTGAAGCGCCTAGAACCGTTCGGCCACAATGGCCGGCTGTAGTTCAGTTTACGTATAAAAAGTAAACCATGTGCAACCTAAGCCAATTGAGCATATAATGGGTAAGGGAAAGTCATCTGAATGACAGACACTGCAGTTACAGTACGTGGAAGTGATTATTATTACCAGTGAGAACATAAACGGTCGTCATCAAAGTGTAGCTCTAATTAAGTTTCAGAAGCATACAGTTACTTCACTAGTTATTTGCAAATGCCCTTAGTTACGAAAGCTTTCCCTTAATCAAAAATGGTTCAAATGGCCCTGAGCACTATGGGACTCAACTGCTGAGGTCATTAGTCCCCTAGAACTTAGAACTAGTTAAACCTAACTAACCTAAGGACAACACAAACATCCATGCCCGAGGCAGGATTCGAACCTGCGACCGTAGCGGTCTTGCGGTTCCAGACTGCAGCACCTTTAACCGCACGGCCACTTCGGCCGGCTTCCCTTAATCCCAGAAACACTGAAACACTCTCCAAATGCATACGATCAAAACATGTGGCCAATCACAGTAAGTAAATATCACATCCCTCCCAAATAAATGTATACGCCAAATATTAGATTTATTATGGACAACGCACTGGTACAATTACTAATTAACGCTATAAAAAGTAATTCGTTGGATAATGTGAACAGTTAATTAATTATTGGTTCTCTTTCTCAGACATTTAGTAAGACTAGTGTCATTCATGTTGTTGAGACAAGCAGCACTAGCTTCAATTTTAACTCCTCTTGACAACTGCACCAATATCAACAGTTCTTTAAAATGCCACTTGTGTTACAACTTGTAAAACTAATATAAACTGTGTCTGTGTAAAACCATAATTAGTCTTAAATCGATGTTTACTAGCATCCAGTCACTATATTCTCTGTAAAAATGGTTCAAATGGCTCTGAGCACTATGCGACTTAACTTCTGAGGTCATCACTCGCCTAGAACTTAGAACTACTTAAACCTAACTAACCTAAGGACATCACACACATCCATATCCGAGTCAGGATTCGAACCTGCGGCCGTAGCGGTCGCTCGGTTCCAGACTGTAGCGGCCACTCCGAACGGTATTCTCTGTAAAACAAAGTAACTTGCAATGGTTTGATTAATTAAATATGATCCTATGAGCTCCCTGTAGCAACAACTTTGTAATATATAGTAGCATTGGCTCTTTTAAATGCTCAGGGAAAGCTGAAGTAGGACTGCAGTAGTACGAGGACACTCCAGTAATTAAGATTCACTTTTCACAACAAATATTTATTACACAATTTGTGATTTTTCTTATCACGAGAGAGAAGAGACAATTGCATTAATTATTCAGAACGTTTTTTTATTAACATTTGAGAAATCCCAACTTCAGTATAATTTAAGAAGAGTTCACTTACGTCGGTAAAGCTGCATACTAAAATCGTATTTCATTATTTGTGTTCCTACTACCTTAAAGTGCTGTTTAACAAATCTTAACAGCCTGCAGTCGACTTAATGATGAAAAGAAAGAATTTTTACCAGCCCACATAAAGAGAACACAGGCTTCCACAATCATTACGTCGTTGCGATGCACATTATAAACATGCTGCATACCACACGCATTTAAACATTGCGATTCCACAACGTCGACTTTAAACGGCAATATATCGACACCGTATTCGTATCTAAGTCGGCTAATACCTTCTTACTTCATATTATTTCGTAATATGCTGCCCACACGTAAGCTCACCACACATTGTATCGTCAGATTCAGAACTACACTACTGGCCATTAAAATTGCTAACCACGAAGATGACGTGCTACAGACGCGAAATTTAACCGACAGGAAGAAGATGCTGTGATATGCAAATGATTAGCTTTTCAGAGCATTCACACAAGTTTGGCGCATGTGGCGACACCTACAACGTGCTGACATGAGGGAAGTTTCCAACCGATTCCTCATACACAAACAGACGCTGACCGGCGTTGCGCCTTCCGCAGTGGCCGAGCGGCTCTAGGCGCTTCAGTCCTGAACCGCGTGACTGCTACGGTCGCAGGTTCGAATCCTGCCTCGGGCATGGATGTATGTGATGTCCTTAGGTTAGTTAGGTTTAAGTAGTTCTAAGTTCTAGGGGACTGATGACCTCCGATTTTAAGTCCCATAATGCTCAGAGCCATTTGAACCATTTTTGAACAGGCGTTGCCTGGTGAAATTTTGTTGTGATGCCTCGTGTAAGGAGGAGAAATGCGTACCATGACGTTTCCGACTTTGATAAAGGTTGAATTGTAGCCTATCGCGATTGCAGTTTATCGTATCACGACATTGCTGCTCGCGTTGGTCGAGATCCAATGACTGTTAGCAGAATATGGAATCGGTGGGTTCAGGAGGGTAATACGGAACGCCGTGCTGGATCCCAACGGCCTCGTATCACCAGCAGTCGAGATGACAGGCATCTTATCCGCATGCCTGTAACAGATCATGCAGCCACGTCTCGATCCCTGAGTCAACAGGTGGGGACGTTTGTAAGACAACAACCATCTGCACGAACAGTTCGACGACGTTTGCAGCAGTATGGACTATCAGCTCGGAGACCATGGCTGCAGTTACCCTTGACGCTGCATCAGAGACAGGAGCGCCTGCGATGGTGTACTGAACGACAAACCTGGGCGCACGAATGGCAAAACGTCGTTTTTTCGGATGAATCCAGGTTCTGTTTACAGCATCATGATGGTCACATCCGTGTTTGGCGACATCGCCGAGCACGCACACTGGGAGCGAGTATTCGTCATCGCCATAGTGGCGTATCACCCGGGGTGATGGTATGGGGTGCCATTGGTTACACGTCTCGGTCACCCCTTGTTCGTATTGACGACACTCTGAACAGTGGACGTTACATTTCAGATGTGTTACGACCGGTGGCTCTACCCTTCATTCTATCCCTGCGTAACCTTACATTTCAGCAGGATAATGCCTGACCGCATGTTGCAGGTCCTGTACGGGCCTTTATAGATACAGAAAATGTTCGACTGCTGCCCTGGCCAGCACATTCTCCAGATCTCTCACCAATTGAAAACGTTTGGTCAATGGTGTCCGAGCAACTGGCTCGTCACAATACGCCAGTCACTACTCTTAATGAACTGTGGTATCGTGTTGAAGCTCCATTGGCAGCTGTACCTGTACACGCCATCCAAGCTCTGTTTGACTCAATACCCAGGCGTATCAAGGCCGTTATTACGGGCAGAGGTGGTTGTTCTGGGTACTGAGTTCTCAGGATCTATGCACCCAAATTGCGTCAAAATGTAATCATATGTCAGTTCTAGTATAATATATTTGTCCAATGAATATCCGTTTATCATCTGCATTTCTTCTTGGTGTAGCAATTTTAATGGCCAGTAGTGTATTTCTAACATTCTAAAAATCAACTTCAAACCTACATTTTAGCCTTATTATTCGGGGCTGTCTTGACAGCTGTATACAGAGTGTGGTGTCACCGCTAGACACCACACTTGCAAGGTGGTAACTTAAATCGGCCGCGGTCCTGTAGTACATGTCGGACCCGCGTGTCGCCACTGTGTAATCGCAATCCTAGCGCCACCACATGGCAGGTCACAAGATACGGAATAGACCTCGCCCCAGTTGTACGGACGACATAGCTTGCGACCAGACCTACCAAGTCTTCCTCTCATTTGCCGAGAGACTGATAGAATAGCCTTCAGCTTATTCCATAGCTACTACCTAGCAAGGCGCCATTTGTATCAGTGCTTATAGCTTACTACTATTCAAGAGATGTATTCCAACAAGAGAATAAAGTTAAGTATATTATTCCAGCTACGTACTTTTCTTCTTATTCATTAATAAGTCTCATGTTCCAGTACTTCACGCCCGTCTGCGTTAGTTTAGCGTGCACTTTCAGCCACTTCATTCTACAAGGTGTTGGCCCAGCTGCCGACACATCACAGAGTGTCCCAAAAAAACAACGACAACGCTTAGTATGTTGCGGGGGATGTGCAAACTGATGGGCTTTCAAGAAGGAGCCTATATCTCGAAACACAGGGCTTTGGCTCAGGAGAGAGTCGAAGTCTGAAACCGAACTGTTGTAACGATCTATTCCGATTACTTTTGGACTGTGGACTGACGACCAGAGCCTTTAACATTCCTGCGCATGCGCTACATTCCTCCACACACCCCTTGCTCTCATCCTACTGCGGACCCTGTGTGGCCTGCCAGTGCACTAACGGTGCTGACAATACTGCGATACGAAACAGTACGCAGCTGCGGAATTGATCGACATGGTTCTTGCATACGACAAAGCGGATTGCAATGGCAGAGTTGCTGCAGCGTTGTGTGTGGAATGTTTTCCAAATAGACTTACCTCACTTAAATTCACGATCGCTGCCATCGAGAGACTCCTGAGTAAAGCCAGTAAGTTCCAGGTAGGTATTTTCTGCCTGAGGTATGCTCTTGAGAGGGTCCGCCTTGACAAACGAGTGATCGTAAGAAAATGAAACTTCGTGAAAATATTTGTAACGATACACGGACGAAAAATTTCGAATGCAATCTAAAGACATTGTGGACGCAAATGATACAATCCCAGTGAATAATGGCCCACCAGTCATTGATTTGAGCTTTGTACTGACAAAAAGAAAACAATAACGAAGCAAAATATCAAAACTATACAGAAATAAACAAATGAAAAATTTAACGCAGTAATCAAAAAGGATCGACAGCGTTAATGGTGAAAAACGAAACACTATTCAGTGACAATAAAGTTCAGTAGCAAGGCAATATTTATCGGGCAGCCAACACTATCACAGCCCCTTTGCGCGTTGTCGAAGGGAGCATACTGGAGGACTGCTCTCGCAAAGTGCTAGCGCCACGCGTGGCACGAGAAACTGTGACACAATCACTACCTCACGCGACATGGTGCAGGCGCGTGCCTTGCCACCAACGCGTCGCGTCCCGATTTGCACTTCTCAGTTTGCGCCTAGCCTTAGTGTTACTCATGGCCGTTTACGTGTTGAGCTCTGCAGAGCACTGATGGAGCGGTCGTGCGTTTGCAATACTTAATGTGATGTGTCCCCTGGGACATTCCAAATCACAGTAACAAAGTGTGCCACTGATAAAGCTTTAAGTTACATAAACTCACCGTTGACCCGGTATTCGATCCCAGTGCAAATAAATGCACTGTTAGCTAAGGACAATAAAATGTTAGATATCGAAATTTTCCACGAGTAGTGAGATGACTAACTGAAATTGTGACACAAAAAAGTTTTACCTTACCGTAATTCGAACGTGGCACCTATCACTGTCATTTTCTAGCCATGAAAAGACATTAAATATTGATTCACTTCACCAGTAGCCAGATGCGTATGCATATAAACTGGAAATAAAGCGAGGGAAACTTCTGTGATGACTTCGAGTCGAAACCTGGACATATCATCGTTGCCGGCTACATATAAAGAAATGTTAAGTATCGACTTCTTCTTCAGCCATAAGTAGCAGTGGCATGTTTGAACCTGGTATGATAGGATGCAAAGTTTTGTGTCCAACAGGGAGTCGAAACCAGGAGCAATCGTTATTGTTAATAACTCACGGAGAGACGTTAAAAATACCAATTATTTTTCGCCTGTAATTTCATGTGCTAAGACTTGAGTTGGCAAAATGAAATTTTTGTGCTACACCAGGATTCCAACCTTGACACACACCTTTCGCGGAGACATTGAGGAGTTTGGAATCTTGGGAAACAACGAAACGATGCATCGTCACGAATGGGTCAAATATGGTGAAAGAAGAGGTGTGAGTTCGAATCCCAGTAGAGCCTATGTAGTGGACTGACAAGGCAGCCAGTCCACAGTGACGGGTAACCGAAAGGCACGCGTACACACACGCCGACTGGCGTTAAGTCTGAAACAGGATACGTGATGAAAGCTATAAAGAAAAGAACGGAGCTTCTCGTATACTTAACTTTAATTCATTGTGCTACATTTCTCTTGATAATACAAGTGACTCTCTCTCCAGATATGGTTAATTCGCCTTGCTATGTCGTAGCCATGGACTTAGCTGAAGGCTATTCTAACTGTCTCTCGGCAATTGAGAGAAAGGCTTCGTACGTGTAGTTGCTAGCAATGTCGTCCGTACAACTGGAGCGAGTGCTAGTCAGTCTCTCGAGACCTGCCGTGTGGTGGCGCTCGATCTGCGATCCTGCCAGTGGCGACACGCGGGTCCGACATGTACTAATGGACCGCGGCCGATTTAAGCTACCACCTAGCAAGTGTGGTGTCTGGCGGTGACACCACAGCCTAAATATTTTCAACACCTCAAGTTCGAAATACAATATGAAATAAGAGCTCAGTGACCTTACAGCACGACTCGTTTGTTTAAAAAAAAAAAAACTGAGGTAAGAAAACTTAATAGTGACACACTTTGTACTTGGCGTAACTTCTGCCTCTGTCATAGCCCATCCCACACCAAGTCTTTTCCAGCAGGTAGCGAAGGGACATCATGTTTAATGCGGATTTTGAACCAAGGTGCGACCGTATATTATTGAAATAGCGTTACCAGATGTGAAGAAGGTCCGTTTCTGCTTCTGAAGATGGTTGCCTGAAGTGGGAATCGAATCCAGACATTAAGCGTACATAGAAACAATCCAACAGACCACTTTTTTTTTAATGTCATTTTGATCCATATTGTTCGTTGCATTTGTTCGGAGCGGACGTCCCATGACACCCGTTCTAGTTCGTCGCTGATTCATTCACTTTCTTTTTTTTTATTTTTTATTGCGGAGGGCGGCTGACCCTCTGACCGAACACGCTGAGCTACCGCGCCGGCGACTGAACTACTCGAAGGGCTGGTTTTGTGCCGCGCGGAGTTGCTGCGCTTTTCGAGGCGCCATGTCACGGATTGCGCGGCCCCTCCCGCCAGAGGTTCGAGTCCTCCCTCGGGCATGGGTGTGTGTGTTGTTCTTAGCATAAGTTAGTTTAAGTAGTGTGTAAGTCTAGGGACGGATGACCTTAGCGGTTTGGTCCCTTAGGAACTCACACACATCTGAACTTTTCTTTTTGTCTGAAGAGAGGATACTCCACACTGGATGAGAGTTCTGATTGAATGGAGGTTGATTACAGTCTGTTTAAAACATTTATTTCCTTTTTAGCCCGCATCATTATCCACCAGCTGCCTCGACTAACCAATGCATGCCTTAGATCTGACTTTGTTATCACTAAAATAAAATTACATAACGACCAGTTAGGAGGATGTGCAAGTATCTACAGGAACTGTTGCTTTCGACTTAAGTTGCTGTGCTGTTGTACGTTTTTAAGATCTAGTGGTATATCTGGCGCACTGTAAACGCAAAGGCCGGATGTCAAGCACACTACTTACTTTCTTTACGACTTTCAGTCTCACATAATTTTGCAGGCAATGGCGTAGTGATCTTCTCTCATGCAGTATATTATGTGAAAAATATTGATGTATGTAATCCTACAGGGAAAAATGTACCTAAAAAAAGTGGTTTGATGTATAAGTTGATGGAAATTTTGTTCGGTGATTTGTCACGTAGGTTAGATAAGCATATTTCTCAATCTTCGTTGTTTTTTGTTCTAAATTGTTGTTGTTGTGTGTTATAGAATGTTGAATATTTGAAGGTTATGAGAACAGATATTTAAGGGTTACAATACGGGGTGTGACATGAGAAAAAGGTCGACATTTGCGACAGTGTAATCTCTTTGTATTTAACAGAGGATTGCAGGCAACGGCGGCAGCTGGAAACATTTGTGCCACATATGGCGCAAGTGCACAAAAGAAATCACGTCACAAAACAGTTTTCTCGGTTCAAGTAGGGTCGTTTCAACGTGAATTGTTTGGCACAATCAGGAAGACCAACGGTTCCTGATGAATGACATTTTTGTGGTTTCCCAATATGGTGCTGCAGTAGGAGCCGCTGACCATTATGTGATTTTATTTCAGTGACTGCAAAGTCAGGTCAAAATTATGCATTGAGTAGTGGAGGCAGCTACTGAATACTGATGTAGAAGAACTAGAAGATGAAAGTTTTGAACTGGTTGTAATCAGCCTCCATGGAATCAGAATTCTCAGCCTATTTTGTTGTGACAAAACCATCAACCTGTCGTATGAATGGTTCAGTGGTCTGAAGGATTGTTTCTAGCTTCGTATGCTTAATGCCTGGGTTAGATTAACATTTCAGGCAACCACTTTAATATACACAAACAGACCCTCTTCACCTTTGGCAAAAGCAGTACAACAATGTAGAGTCGCACCACAGCTCCAAATTCACATTAAACATTAAGTCCCTTCGCCACCGTACTGGAGAAGTGCCGCTATTGGATGGACAACGACAGGAAAAGATTCGTAGGGAGTAGAAACACTGTCACCAGTTAGCTTTCTTCCACCAGAAATTATATTTATTAATGAACCAATTGTCATGTAGGGCCACGTGACACTTATTTCTTGTTGTATTTCGAACTTGAGATATTGAAAATACACTACTGGCCATTAAAATTGCTACACCAAGGAGAAATGCAGATGATAAACGGGCATTCATTCGACAAATACATTATACTAGAACTGACATGTGATTACATTTTCACGCAATTTGGGTGCATAGATCCTGAGAAATCAGTACCAACAACAACCACATCTGGCCGTAATAACAGCTTGATACGCCTGGGTATTGAGTCAAACAAAGCTTGGATGGCGTGTACAGGTACAGCTGCCCATGCAACTTCAACACGATACCACAGTTCATCCAGATTAGTGACTGGCGTGTTGTGACGAGCCAGTTGCTCGGCCACCATTGACCAGACGTTTTCAATTGGTGAGAGATCTGGAGAATGTGCTGGCCAGGGCAGCAGTCGAACATTTTATGTATCCAGAAAGGCCCGTACAGGACCTGCAACATGCGGTCAGGCATTATCCTGCTGAAGTGTAGGGTTTAGCAGCGATCGAATGAAGGGTAGAGCTACGAGTCGTAACACATCTTAAATGTAACGTCCACTGTTCAAAGTGCTGTCAATGCAAACAAGAGGTGACCGCGACGGGTAACCAATGGCACCCCATACCGTCACGCCGGGTGATACGCCAGTATGGCGATGACGAATACACGCTTTCAATGTGGGTTCACCGCGATGTCGACAAACACGGACGCGACCATCATGATGCTGTAAACAGAACCTGGATTCATCCGAAAAAACGACGTTTTGCCATTCGTGCGCCCAGGTTTGTCGTTGAGTACACCATCGCAGGCGCTCCTGTCTCTGATGCAGCGTCAAGGGTAACTGCAGCCATGGTCTCCGAGCTGATAGTCCATACTGCTGCAAACGTCGTCGAACTGTTCGTGCAGATGGTTGTTGTCTTACAAACGTCCCCACCTGTTGACTCAGGGATCGAGACGTGGCTGCATGATCTGTTACAGGCATGCGGATAAGATGCCTGTCATCCCGACTGCTAGTGATACGAGGCCGTTTGGATCCAGCACGGCGTTCCGTATTACCCTCCTGAACCCACCGATTCCATATTCAAGTGGTTCAAATGGCTCTGAGCACTATATGACTTAACATCTTAGGTCATCAGTACCCTAGAACTTAGAACTACTTAAACCTAACTAACCTAAAGACATCACACACATCCATGCCTGCGGCAGGATTCGAACCTGCGACCGTAGCAGTCCCGCGGTTCCGGACTGTACCGCCTAGAACCGCTAGACCACCGCGGCCGGCGATTCCATATTCTGCTAATCGCGATAAGTTACAATCCGACCTTTATCAAAGTCGGAAACGTGATGGTACGCGTTTCTCCTCCTTACACGAGGCATCACAACAACGTTTCACCAGGCAAAGCCGGTCAACTGCTGTTTGTGTATGAGAAATCGATTGGAAACTTTCCTCATGTCAGCACCTTGTAGGTGTCGCCACCGGCGCCAACCTTGTGTGAATGCTCTGAAAAGCTAATCATTTGCATATCACAGCATCTTCTTCCTGTCCGTTAAATTTCGCGTCTGTATCACGTCATCTTCGTGGTGTAGCAATTTTAATGGCCAGTAGTGTATTTGTGCTGGACTGGGCTTCGAACTCAGATAGCCACTTTCACCTGATGTGACTCCTTTGTGACGACACGGGTATATCGTTTCGTCGTTTCCACAATATTCCCGACTCCTCAGGGTCTCCATGAAAAGTGTGGAATCCAGGTCCACCACAAGAATTTCATCGTGTCAAGTTTTAGCATGCGCGCACAATCTATAGGTGAAAAATAACTGTTATAAAATAACGTCTCTCCATGCGTTGTCAATAACGATTGTTACTGGTGTCGATTTCCAATCAGACATAATAACTTTACATGACATCATTTCAGGTTCAAACATCTCTTCATGTGTAAGGAGCAACGATGATATGTGAAGGGTTCGACTCCCAGTCAGCACAGAACATTTCGTCGCGTCATTTCCAGTTCAGTCACGTAGCCTGCTTACTAGTGGTGAAATAAACCGATATTTTACGTCTTTAAATGACTAGAAAATGACGGCGATAGGTGCTGGTTCGAATCCCGCTAAAGCAAAACTTTTCGCCACATCATTTCAGTTTCAGTCAATCAGTACTGGTGAAATATTTCGATATCTAACAACTGATTGTGCTTGGTTAACAATAGAGTCATTTGTACTGGGTTCGAATCCCCGTCCCACTCGTACATTGTCAAGTAATTTCAAATTTAAAGACACTTTGCTGGATTTGAAACCTGTGTCCCGGTCCAGAGCAAAAATTTTTCATCATGTAATTTCATTCTGAAACTTGCTTTTTGAAATTTTGTTTATCGTAATCAATTTGAGTTTAATGCAATTCAGGTTGTTAAGGTTACTTTTGAGAATAATAATACAAGTCAGTAACACCTTAATGCGACCGTTAGCGCCACAAGGGTGACCACAAGTGTTGCCTAAATATAAGATAAAGATCGAAAGGTATCTGACAGAGCTGTCATACGACAAATACTTTTCTGTAGGATGATACAGCATGTTATCAGCTCCCTAATTAAGTATCTTGGTTAGCATAACTGAGAATTCGACTCGTACTTTGATGAAGAGTTTTGGCACAGGGCACTGAACTCGATTTATCTCGCACATTGTGACTACTTAAATGAAAACGTAAAGTTTCATTTTTGTTTGCTTAAGACGAGGTCTTTATTTCTATGAGCAATGCCTACAGTTTGCCAAAAGTGGGAGGAAAAGCCTTCACTTAATTTAGAATAGAAAAACGATACGTGTAGACGTATTGAAAACCGATAGAATACATATATGCAGTTATTTGCCCGTGCAAGGTATACAGTTTTATTCACTCTCATCTGAGGCCCGTTTCGTCAAGAAATGCTCAGCTTTCAATTCGGAAAACGTGATTCAAGACAAAGTTAGTGTGGAGAAAGTAATGCAGTCCGAACTTCAATTTTTCGTGGGCCAATCAGCATTTCAAAGAAGAGAACAGAATTTAACATGTTCCAAAAATGTCAGTGTTACTTATAACTTTAAATTTGGGTGGAGAGTTGCCGTAGTTTCAGTTTAAAGCCCTTGGCTTTTGCTCATTTATATTCCTCTCTCTCTCTCTCTCTCTCTCTCTGTGTGTGTGTGTGTGTGTGTGTGTGTGTGTGTGTGTGTGTGTGTGTGTGCGCTGTGGTCCTTAGGGTCATTTTGTAGGATGACAAGCTGCTTACATGTTCTGACAGAGAATGGAATCCATTGCAGCTATTACTAAAATAACCACATAAGCACACTGCTTGCCAAAATAAACCATGCATCTAACCCAAGTCGACCTTCCTTGGGAGACGAGCGCACTTTTAAACATGTACCTTCGCTGACCATTAGAGTAAACCGTGTGTGAATACTTTTCATAAACGAAGTGGACGGGAGTTGAGTGCATCGTGTCTCACAAGATATCCTGCATCAGCTCTAAATAATTTTCAGCTTAATGACATTCCTTGCTGGACTTACAGAAGAGGCACTTTCGCATAGTCGCAATTCGTCGATTTCCCGTGAAGAAAACAAAGAAGGCATGAAGCGTGCCGGAATTCTTACTGCTCTAAAATCTAGTTTTGGTACAAAGGAATTATCTTTAAAAACATTTGTGAACACTTCAAATAGCATGAGGGAAGTTAAAGTAAATATGAGTTTCTGTTAATAATAATAAAACGTCTGTGGACGATTAGAAAAAGTCTTGCGTTAAGCTTTTCTTGACAAGTTGTCAAAGTACAGTAGAAACTTTGAAATTTAGAATCACGTCGTCAGCACTTCCTCTGCTGAAATTCAATCCTCTTTTTACAGAGAGAACTACCAACATTTTCTTGGGCGACACGCGTACACAAAAGGTTTTCCTTCCTTATCTTTTCTCTACCTGCTCATAATAAAGTAAACTGAAATGTCAGTTAAAGTGAATTTACTTTTATTTGTGGGTCTTTTATACGACACGAATGGGCTGAGGTCACACATCTCGTGAAGGGGTAATAATGCCGTCACACGCTTTACAAATGCAGAAGATGGTGGTACCTACCTACTCACAGAAGCACACATAGATGCCATATCACAATCCCGCTATCTTCCTGGAATTTGCAAGTCTCATCAGGAGTCGTTTGTCGTTGTCGGAATGGATTGGTTAGTTGGCACCACGTTTTTCGTCCTGCTGGCATCTAATGGCTGCTCCTGGAGAGCAGTAGACGATAGACTAACTTTTCGTTGTCTCCTCAAAGAAATGACGCAGGTTTTGGTTAATGTCCAATCGTCGGTGAAGTCAATTAGAAACAGAGCACGGGCTCGTATTTGGATAGGTTAGGGAAGGAAGCCGGACAATTTCAGCTTTTACCTCCATCTTCACATTAATAAGTCCTTCGACTTATTTTTATTCTCCTCTATTGGTTGGCGTTGAATATGTAGCCAAGTATATCAGATAAAAAAATTATTGCAGAATGTTATTCCAAAAGCATGTTTTAAAGTATGTTTGTGGAATTACTTGGATTCTAATTTAGTCTACCTGCTCATAAATATGATGACTGGGCACTGCATGGAATTTTTTAAGACGACTTAAGTTCATTTGGAAGACGTTCGGCCGGCCGGAGTGGCAGAGCGGTTCTAGGTGCTACAGTCTGGAACCGTGCGACCGCTACGGTCGCAGGTTCGAATCCTGCCTCGGGAATGGATGTGTGTGATGTCCTTAGGTTGGTTAGGTTTAAGTAGTTCTAAGTTCTAGGGGACTGATGACCACAGATGTTAAGTTCCATAGTGCTCAGAACCATTTGAACCATTTGCTGCTAAATGGCTTGGTGCAAATGGCTCTGAGCACTATGGGACTTAACTTCTGAGGTCATCAGTCCCCTAGAACTTAGAACTACTTAAACTTAACTAACCTAAGGACATCACACACATCCATGCCCAAGGCAGGATTCGAACCTGCGACCGTAGCGGTCGCGCGTTTCCAAACTGTAGCGCTTAGAACCGCTCGGCCACTCCGGCCCTAAGAAAACAGAACAGCCTGTAATAAATGTGTGCAGATGCTGTATCAAACATACGAACTACCACACGGCGCTATAAGGTGACCGACACAGCTGTTACTGCACCTGTAGTTACGTGGCATTTACACGTTATGTCATTCTGTTCATTTGTTGTCTGTGGCTGTATACATTCGTGTGGGCACAACTTGCACAATATCTGCCAACTCGCTTGATATCAATTCTGCTGATTCGCCTGACTTCGAGCCAAATATTTTTGAGTTATCTGGAACCAGTTCAGCCGTTAAAATTTTACCATCTCACTGACTTACACGTGCCTTATGCTCACTCAGAAATGTTGAAATTAGCCATAAGAGCAGTAAATGTAGTCCCTAGTATTATATTTGAATACGTGCCATTCGCCGAAAGTTTCGCCGCCATACCGACATATGTTTCTTTGTACGAGTTTAGTGTGCAAAACAACTTTTATGAGCGGTGACTGATTTGGAAATGTTTCTTACGCTTGGATTGCACCTTCTGCTCTTCCATCTGGGAGGCACTGGGGGAGACACGTGTGGACGTATACCATGTTAGTCAGATTACCTTTGAAGTAACACTATCAAGCCTATATTAAAAGCTATTGGCGAGCTGTGATCTGCTAAGGCGCAGTTGTTTGCCAAACAGGACAAGCATATTGCTTGCTGCCTCAAGCCATCGCCAAATTTTCCTTGTGTAGCTCAACCTTCTCTTGACGCGAAACTATACATTTCTGCGTCAAGACTTCATGGTGCCAACTTCCTTGTACCCGTTTAGCGGTGCTATCCGTTATTTCCTTGTTTGCATACTGTCAATCACTAGCATTCGTATCAATAGCATAAGGAAGATCTCATTTCTGTGTGTTAGTACACCTTGCTAGTGTACTGTGTTTGACGTAGCTAAGGGATACGTTCATCTGGATGGAATGTGGTCTTTATTGGGAACGCTGAGACCTTCTTTTCTCGGTCTCGGTGGCCGAGCAGCTGTGAAGAAGAAAAACAAGTGACGGTGAGCATGGAAGTTCTCAATGACTTAGCACTGACGGTAACATCTCCAAATCTGGTCGTAGTTCCAAACCGAAGGTCATGTGGAAGTGAAAAGAGCTGTATAAAAGAATCAGCAGTTACAGTGATACCAAACAACAAACAGCCTGAGGCCAAACAAGCACTGTATCGTTATAAGAGGTACAGAGGCAAGCGAGTGTGCCGGTGTTTATCCAGTTCACTACTGCCAGCGCCACGTTATCATCACGCGCCTTTGCTTAACATACAAAGTATTGCGCCGTAATCTAAGAGTGAAATTAAAAATTAAAATAACTTTTACAAACTTCATAAGTGTATGCTTCAGTATATTAACGTTAACATTATAAGATCTCAGAATGACCAAATGAATATGTTATGCAAAATATACTATCTTAAAAAAATTAGAGGCACTAAATAATAAACCCAGAAAGCTAAAAATTGATTAGAATATGCAAAAGTATGTCATAATGAAGAGTTACATTTCTCAACTTGATCAGAACAATATTTTAGTGAAAGCCGGCGTTCTTACGAAAAATCGAAGGCGCTTAATATTAGACTCACGAAGATGAAAATTCGTATGTAGCCTCAGTTTGATATAAATATATTAACTGGAATGAAATGATCGTATGACACTGTTGGCCGGGAGGCCCCATCCGGGGCAGTTCGGCCGCCGAGTGCAAGTATTTTTTCAGTCGTCGCCACATTGGGCGACTTGCTTGCCGGTGATGAGGATGAAGTGATGATGAGGACAACACAACACGTAGTCCACGAGCGAAGAAAATCTCCAACCCCGCCGGGAATCGAACCCGGGCCAGCTGCATGGGGGGCAAGTACGTCACCACTCAGATAAGCAGGCTGACAATAATTAACTATGTGATACCAATAAGTTACCTCTATTAGTTATCAAGTTGTTTACTAAAAATCAGATTTGGAACAAAAACGTCCTTATGCATGATAGATTAAGTATCATTTCTATTTGTAATAGAAAGTTCTACTTGCACACTCGATTACGTTCATGCTATAAGAAAGCTATTCCAAGTTTCAAGACTGTATTGTGAGTAATGATACTTACGAGGAATCTTAAAGAGACGGTTCAGGGTTCATGTTCTGCTGCCGATTCCGTTCTAACTATTCTAGCAGGCAAAGTTTAAATGCAGAAGAGCTAAACTTTTTCAGTAAGTAAAGCAAACTTAAATCTATTTATATAAAAATTAAGAAGGTGGTAAATTGTTAAAGGTTAGAGATATTAATTAATACGTGTCCGCGAAAGGGACCATTTAGGTATTGCTACCTGTGCATAGCAGATGTTCCGATAGGTGGTCCGCTGCGTCCACACATAAATACGGCCAGAAAAGCAGCTGGAGGAGCCACTTCGCACCGCGATACCAACCTGTCCGTGTCAGTCAAATGCCTGAGTGCGCTGTGCCTCGGGTAATGACAGACCCTGGCAGCTACCAAAAGCATTTTCGGTAAAAGTAGGAAGTGAACTCGCGAGCCCTGTGCGCCGTCCTGGATCACTTAGATTTCACGGAAGTAACTGTTTGTGTGCTGCCCGTTATGTTGACAAAACGGCGTTCAAGTGGACAGATTACTTTCCACTTTTAAGGCGAGCAATTAACTTTTGTTGATTACAAGTCAGGGCGGTAGACCTTTTAACTTGGAACTTCTCGTAGAAGCCGCCTATGAACTGTTTATAGTGTTGTTACAGATAGGGATATTAATTAGAATTAAGACTTATATTTGCGAGTGTGAACCTTAACTGAACATATCAGTCAGTTAACACTCAAAACATTTAATTTATAGTCATAGTTCCTGATCCCGCTGAGTAAACAGCAAGTAGAAACATTTTCTTTCAGTGAGTACATAGGGTAATGTGGACTTGCAGACTGGAAATTATGGTCAGTATGTTTCTCCATTGTTTTATGGCTGAGCGCATAAATAGTTTTCAGGATCTTATGAACGGCGAAGATATATGTAAAGTGAGCACAGACAATTTTAAATGTCTTTTGATGCCGACATATCGAAGTATGATCATTATTATTATTTACCCGCCGCCCCACAAACCCCGTTGAGGAAGTGTACTTTTGTGAAACAGTGCTTAATATAGCCCTTTCAAACAGAGCACATTGAAACTTTTGATCCGCCATTGAATAGGAACATATGAAGAGCTTGAGTTTCTCTTGACATATAAAATTTTCGAACAACTTATGGGAATTCACCCAGGTAATATTGACAGTGACCGCCGATATTTCGGGTGGAGCACACCCCGCCATTTTCAAGGTAAACTGCAATGGACAGGCGATGTACGGGCAAATTTAAAACCTCTGTTCTTGGACTAATGCAGGAAAGATAACAAACACACTGGACACTAGTGCCACCAAAGATGACCAAAGTCAGAGATATCGATAGTGAGACTACGAACTATCAGGTGAGGTAGCATTGACTCTGTCCCTCTGTTTTTTGACAAGGGAGAGAGCAGGATTCAAGACAGAGTTTAAACAAAAACCTCCATCCCTGTTTACAAGGTTGCTAACTAATTTAATCTCAACTGCCTCCTTAATAACACTGTCCCAATAGCCGGACATGCATGCCAATATCTCTGTGTTGTTATATAACATAGGGCGACCAGTATCCAAGCAATGTTCGGCAACTGCAGATCTACGTGGCTGCTGTAATCGTGCGTGCCGCTTATGCTCAGTACACCGGTCCTCCACGGTCCTGATAGTTTGACTAATATCTGCCATGCCCCAGCTACAAGGAATGCGATATACACCAGCCTTACGCAAACCAAGATCATCCTTAACGGAACCCATAAGCACTATAATTTTAGATGGAGGTCGGAAAACTTATTTCACATCGTATTTCCGTAAAATACGACCGAACTTGTTGTAAGTGCTTCCTACGTAAGGCAAAAAGGCAGTAAGTAGACTTAGGTGTCGGCTCAGTATTATCATCAGTCACCCGATGCACAGTTGTTCGATAGCACAACGCACGTTCAATCTGTCTTTCACTATAACCATTTTGACGAAACGTAGCTTCAAGGTGAGACAGCTCAGCTGGCAAAGTCTCAGTGTCGGAAGTGACATGTGCCCTATGTACCAAGGAACGAAGTACCCCTTCACGCTGAGCTGGATGGTGACAACTATCAGCCTGTAAATACAAGTCGGTGTGAGTACGTTTCCTGTAAACTGCATGTCCCAATGATCGATCATCCTTCCTCCTAATCAGAACGTCAGGAAAGGGAAGGCAACCATCCTCTTCCACCTCCATCGTCTTGGTGGATCGAGTTCAGATGTTCTAGAAAGGCATTCAAATTCTCCCTACCATGAGGCCAAACAACAAACGCATCATCAACATATCTCAAGAAACAGTTGGGTTTCAAAGGCGCAGACTCCAATACACGTTCCTCAAAGTCTTTCATAAACAAATTTGCGATCACGGGAGACAACGGACTACCCATCGCAACTCCATCTGTCTGTTCGTAATACTGGTCATTGAATAAAAAGTAGGTGGGGTCAACACATGCCGAAAGAGATTAGTTAATTGAGCACCAAACCTAACCTCAATTAACCGCAACGCGTCAGACAGAGGAACACGAGTGAAGAGAGAGACCACATCAATACTAAAATATCAGAGTCATTCAACCGCAGTTGCTCCAAACGACGTAAGAAATCAGCTGAGTTCGTGATATGATGTTCACACCGACCAACTTGTGGACTCAACAGAGAAGCAAGATGCATGGCTACCGATATGTCGGGCGCTAATATTACTCACTATAGGACGGAAAGAACCATTTCCTTGTGTTCCTTCCGAAGGCCATATAACCTAGGGGGAACAGCATTATAGGCGTTAAGACTCTTGATAGTATCCTGCGCAAACCACTTATCTTCAGGAGGCTATTGGTCTTTCTCTCTTTATGTGGGGTCAGCATCGATTCTGCGATACGTTGAGTCAGATAATAAACGTTGCATCTTTTGCACATAATCCTGTTTGTTTCAAACAACGGTGGAACTGCCCTTGTCCGCTTGGAAAACAACAGTATCAGGATCTTGAGAGAGCGTAAAGCAGCCCTCCCTGCTGCTGTTACCTTACTCTTGGGTGGACGAGCCCTAGTCAACAGACGGCAGCTGAGTTGTCCTATCTTGAAGCTACGTTTCGTCATAAATGGTTTTAATAAAAGACAGATTGAACGTGCGTTGCGCTATCGACCAACTGTGCATCGGGTGATTGATGATAATACTGAATCGACACCTAAGTCTACTGCCTCTTTGCCTTGGAGCACCACAGTCGCGCCTGCTGACTGTATGGTACCCTTTCTCGAAGCCGTTGCGTAGTTGTGGCGAAAGAGGTATGTGATGAAGTCGGACGTTGTGGAGAACGATCTTGATAAAGGCGACGAGCAGATCTTCCATTACTGTGAGCTTTTCCATTCAGAAGGATCATTTCGGTGTATTCTGCAAACGCGTACTCAGTCATGTTGTTCTAACACTCACAGACACGCGAATGAAGCTCTAACCAGATCACAGAGGTAAGATAGACGTCAAATGACATCAGTCAATCCGACGTAAGCACCCCCCCCCCCTTTTCCTAGACTACCCTGTTGCATACTTGCCTAGCAAACATGTTTTTAAACGGCTGTATCACGGAAACGGTACGTTTCCGGACATTGGTTCCTATTCAGAATATTATGTACTTACTATCCTCACAAGACCTTGAAGTCTGTACCAGATATTTCCGAATGATCTGTATATTCATCAAAAAGAACTTTATGATATTATTACTTTCTGAGTTCCACGAAATGAAAAATTTTCCTTATCATTTCAAAAAAAATTGAGAAAATTTTTAAATTAAAAAAATAATAATAAAAAGAAGTGGATACATTAAAAGAAAATAATGTCAGTTAAGATCTTTCATCTTCAGGAGAATGATCAATTTTTAATAGACAGTGTAAACAGCGCAGAAGCAAAGCTAACAACGCAGCTACAAATGAGTGGATGGATGGGATACATGTGGAGGTTAAAAAAAATCGAAATGGTTTCAAATTGTCTTTCACGAGGTTGTTAAACCAAAACAATTGTATTGTTATAACATATTCCAAGAATAGGGAAATAGTTCTTACTTAGCCGGCCGCTGTGGCCGAGCGGTTCTAGGCGCTTCAGTCCGGAACCGCGCGGCTGCTCCGGTCGCAGGTTTGAATCCTGCCTCAGGCATGGATGTGTGTGATGTCCTTAGGTTACTTAGGTTTAAGTAGTTCTAAGTTCTAGGGGACTGATGACCTCAGATGTTAAGACCCATAGTGCTGAGAGCCATTTGAACCATTGAAACCAATTGTTACTTATGATTCTTTAAACGTATGGCACTTGGGGCACGTAATCCTATTACCACAGGTTACTCGAAGAAAAAACGTATTGCGTAATTAGGCCACCGAAATTTCCAGCCGTAATCCTTACTGCATTTTTCTCCCTGCGGAAATAAATATACACATATGAAAAAATAAACAATGTCTTGCGCAGCATATTATCATTAAGGAACAAAGGTGAAAAATGTGTGGCGTAAGAACTATAGCTATTTTATTGAAAGGCAGTCGGATAAACCTCCTAATGAATTGGTACCTAGAAGTAAATGCGCCTGATCGTTTATTCATGATGGACGTAAATTAATCATACGATGGTTGAAGTTAATAACGATCGAAGTGATTTAGTACTGAAGAAACCTGTAGGAGCGTCATTCAGCTCTTCACCCTTTTATTCTACCTCGTGTTTTCGGTTATTTTCCTAAGTACCAATACCGGATGGTTTCCTTAGCTCTGTCTGTGAGTCCTCCCCCAACTTTCAGTTGAGACAGTGCTCCGTTTCTTTGGAGATCAGTGTATCAGTGCCAGATAGACGTTTAACTCTGCACTCCTTTCGTTTTTTAAATTATTAAGGTGCTGGAAATGAGAGTAAACGTAGATGTTTACAACCTAATGCTAAAATGTTTTGTCCAGGTTTGCTTCCAAATGAAATACCTAATCCATGAGCGTCAGTCATAACGATACAATTAATTCCGTCCGGAATACAATTAATTCCGTCCGGATACGTGCTTTGTTACAGCAATTCTATATTCTTATACCTTTGGTTAACAGTAATTTTAGGCTAGATTACTAGATAAGCTAGATACCCTCCTACGTTTATAGTTGACGTGTTCGTACTCAGGAGGATAGGAACATGGTAGCCTCAGACTCCTAATGAAAATTGAGGAGCTGTTAGAGATAGAATCCCAGATTCCGAAAGCCATTATTAACGGCAGGGAAATAGGTCAACGCCCAGATTATTCTCCATTACTGTTGGTCAATGACGACTTAGAGTGACCCTAAATGACAGTTTAGGTTAGGTTCTGTGTGAAGGAAAGAAGGCACTGACGACCAAGGTCCGAAGCTCCCTCCAGCCATTCTGATTTATATATTCCATATTTCACTAAACTACTGCAGCTGAATATCAGCATGTCTTGAGAAACGGACACGGTCGATTGTCCAACTGAGCTAGTAATCCATCTCTAATTAAAGGGCGTCAATAGAAAGTTGAAGTGCAGCCGTCAATATTACAACAAAAAGTGACGTGCTTCCAAAATATTCATCGTGCTGTCGAAGCAATGAACAGTCTGCCTCTAATGATGCGTGGAAAGAAACTAGAAATAGAAAAAACATTTACATTCAAAGTGGGTGAATGTAGCGAACTGTTGTTGACTGAATACAATGAGACTAGCGATGTGAACGCGGAGGACATTTGTGGTGTACGGATGTAATGTGACAGCGACTAGCGCTAAACACCGGCGGCCGTTTTGTGGAGCGGCGCATTCAAAAAGATGGGTATTTTATCGGAGTTTCGCAGCAGGTACGCTGAGAATAGGCATTGTATCGAGCGGCAGAGCTCAAAGTGAAGTTTGAAGCCGGTATTGGGCTGCGCGGCGTTCGCATGGGTGCTTCGCTGTTGCTGCCTCTGCCATGGCCAGCCGCGCCTAAGGAGACCGCAAAGGCACAGCACTACCAGCTCGTAGCTACTTTGTAACGTTGAAAGCCTTATAACAACCGTATCAACGAATTTCGGTACAATAATGTGTAGCTGGAGGCCCGAAATTCCTTGATATTTGGTGTTGTAGAATTACACTTCAGGCCGGTTGCACACGGAGCTACTAAAAAGTATTAATTTTCAACACGTCGCTTGGGAACTACATCCTCTGTGATTCAATGGGATGCCGCACCCGGCTCTGCCAGTCATAAAAGCATTGGTGAACAATTTACCAGTTTCAGGTGACTCGAATTGCTGGTCGACACTGAGAATAGCTCCTCAGTTCTGAGAGGTGATGGTGCGTTTCTTCGGTGCCGAGTGAACAATTTGTTGGTAATGAGGTTTGGTTAGAGTTGTAAAACTACCGTGGGATACCGCAGACTACCATAAGTGAGCGTAGACTACGGTAGATTTCCTAGTAGCTTTGCTCAGTTAAGGTCGTATCCACGTTAACTGTGCGTTGGACCTGTTGCAAAGCTAACGGGCGTTACCTCATAACGATCACTTTCTTTTTGTATGCGATCAGTGTCGTACTAGCTTCCCCTAAAAAATTTAAGTGGTGAATCGTCTACAAAATGAGTGAGAATATATAATGAGCCAGGTAACCTGCAGGACATTTTTGTTCTACGTAGTTTTGCTCATGTCTGTTATTAAGACTAAACAGTATTCATATCAAAACTGATATTGTCAATGTTTAATTCAGGCTTTACTCGAAAATTGTTGCTTTATAACGTTAAAAAGAGGGATATCATAGTAAACATAAATAAAATAATACAGATTTATCATAAGCACTAGAAAAAGCAGCTTCCTCAAAAAAAAAGGAAAATAAAAAGTACCTGCAAAACCAAAATATATTGAACATCGAATCAGTACTTCGTCGAATCTATATGAAACATATTTCTGTTATTCATAAACTGCTTTTGCATTTATCATTAATAACAGGAAACTCCTGCCATTTCGCTACAGTCGCAGGTTCGAATCCTGCCTCGGGCATGGATGTGTGTGATGTCCTTAGGTTAGTTAGGTTTAAGTAGTTCTAAGTTCTAGGGGACTGATGACCTCAGATGTTAAATCCCATAGTGCTCGGAGCCATTTTTGAACCTGCCTTTTTCCTGATGACGAACGTTCTGTAGAGTACAAAATAACAACGATAAACATTTATACTTTTATGCTGTAGCATGTAAACTGCACTTGCATAAAAGTTAACTGCTTTGGTTGCATAAAAGGGCAGACGTTACGCGATCAACTATTCTTGATTACGTCTAAAATGCAATTAATATTCCGTAAGGATGTAAAACACACAATGGACTGACACTCAATAATGGTTCAAATGGTTCAAATGGCTCTGAGCACTATGGGACTCAACTGCTGAGGTCATTAGTCCCCTAGAACTTAGAACTAGTTAAACCTAACTAACCTAAGGACATCACAAACATCCATGCCCGAGGCAGGATTCGAACCTGCGACCGTAGCGGTCTTGCGGTTCCAGACTGCAGCGCCTTTAACCGCACTCAATAATGGGCAGATCTAATTGCGTGCAAAATAAACAACAAAATTAATAAGAAAAACAAAGAGAAGTCGTTGGCTTCCAGTTTCTTTCTTACACATTCACTTATGTTCCTTCCCCTACCATTTCTGCCAATACTACCGGTAAATTACTACGTCATTTATGTAGTGTACGAAATCTACTCAACCGTACTTTTGGTAGCGTTGATTAAATGAAGGGTAAGTACGTTAGTATCGGTATAGTCATCTCAAAAGGATGAAATTGTGGAGCACTATTGATGGTGGCTATCGAACCTGCAGCCCTAAACGTAGCTTCCTCTAATTATCTCCGGGAAAATAGTATCTTACCTGAAATGATGTCCTGCCTCATTAACCGTGGAAGCATCGGAAGCATCGGAGAACGAATGCTACAACAGGTGTTTCCGCCAGAAAACGTTGTAGACTGAGGGATACGGGGAAGACCACAAGGTAACAAAAAGATAGAAAGTCGATTAATTTAGGGAACTTCCTGGATAATGACGAGTATATGGGCCAACAACTTACTTTTATTCAACCAGTTATTTGTAATTTTGTCGAAGTTTCGGTGATAAAAATCTTTGACTTGCTGTAACTAGTTTCGGACATGACGTCCTATGTAAAACCATCACCTTCATCGTAAGTATTGACTCGTAAGCAAGTCTTGGCAAAAAGCACTGATAATACGGTATATATGAGTTTGCACATGTTACTCGTGATTGCGGACTGTTGCGTTTTGCAAATGCACTGGTTGTATTACGAATAAATACTTACGACGAAGGCGATGGTTTCATAATGGACGTATCGTGCGAAACAAATCACTACAAATCAACGATTTTTCTCAACGCAACTTCGAGAGAACTACAAATGATTGTTTTTATTATTATTATTATTATTATTATTTTTTTTTTTTTGTATGCTGAATCACAAACACAAATGAACTGCGAGACAGACTTTACATAGTGAGGTAGCACCAATTTACAATACCGAATTGTTACCGCCTGTTCTCCACACGACTATCAGTTTATAAAGGAAGAATACAAAGATGAACAAAATTTCGTTCAGCCCCTAGGGAGTTCTAATTGGCATAAAGCGAGAAAAACAGCCCTGTGAGGAGGACTGGTGATTTTGTTGACTATGAGAGTGAACGAGATTTAAATGCAACTCACAGAATTTGCGGCAATTCTTACGAAGCCAGCATTCTCGTGTGGAGTCGACTCGCAGAGCAGACTGCGTACGTGTGTGATTTCGGCTATCGTGTGCACCTCTGTCGATGTGACCGGACTCCTACCGATGCGACTGTATGCGGATCTGACTCCAAGGCAATGAGAGGCCAGTACATGTTATTAGCTGAGGTGGCGGCACAGTTCCTCGACAGTTTTTACTAATGATCTAAGATTAAATAGCATCGACGAGGGCCTGTGACAGAATGGGTGCGAGAACGTGTCTCCGTAAGTCTTAGTGCCTCGGTGATGTGTCTCCGCCAGTAAAATAGTAGTTTTCGTAACCAGTCTTACGGGGTAGGCTGCATTGGCCTTTCTGCTTATTATGTGATGGAGCGGGGACGATGTCCCGGCTCTAAGGCTGGCCATCCTGAAGTGCTGTCACTCGAGCACTCAGCGAAAAAAGGTCATCCTTCAATCTAGTAAGGCCGCGAAGTAAATTTGAACTTGACGCTCTTTTCTTTCAATGATCCACGCCATCTTGGGAATTTTTTTAACAATGTGCTTGGTAAGTATTAAAATGATTTTATTCGTACTGTCATATGACCTTGTACTTCTCCAACACGTCAGTGGGTCCAGAATACCGAGGAAAATTAATTTTATAGGAGAAATTTTTTTGCTAAGTTTTCCAACATATTAAATACGCACACAATCGACCTGTGGTTTCGGTTACTGGATTCGTAATTTCCTCTCCTCCATGAATCTGCAATTGGATTTCATATCAAATGAATAATTTGGTATTCTTATTTGTAAGTGCTGCACGAAATGGTGACTAAGGCCTACACACTCACCTGGGAAATAAGTCTCACAATCAGGTTTAAAAAGTTTCTAGTAGGATGTTTATCTGGCGTCTTCCAAAAGCACATTCACTATTATTACTTCGCCTGAGTAACCTGTAATCAAAACTGTTTTTCACATTATAGTCATTCTTTTGAATGGTATCATTCAGTAGTATGATAAAAGTAAAGCTTCAACGCTGCAAAATAGGAGGAAAAATGGTTCTCATTCTTATTGTACATTAATATCATGCTCTGCATGCGTTATCCATTCTTTCTAATAAAGCATGGGATACCTATCCGTCACTATAATACGACACTATAGATTTTTCTGCACTTGAATTTGCACTTTACATAGTGAGTGTAACAAAAGTATTCTGGAGAGTAATAACAAGCATTACTCTCTGTTCTTCAAGCTCGCACACTTCAACTGCAATTTCCGCCCCACCGGAGCTGCGCTGTTTGCGGAACTGCGTTGGCATGTAGTCGATAACCTGTTGATATAGCTCCACAGTTCCGTTAATGTTGAGTAGTTCCGTGTGTGGACGGCCATAGACAACACTATCACAAGAGAGCAATAAATAATGTATAAATTTCAGTTTTATTTCATTTGTCTTTAGACTTCTGGATTGATTTCCTGTGTGTTGCCTAATGAAGGCTGAAGCGAGACACATATTACTGACTCAATTGAGTGGTCGCCTATTTTCAGGATAATTATATTTGAAATAACAATATGAACTAAAGTTATACCAAACGCCTTTGCGAAATTTCTTCTCGCCAGCGCAAGGGTATGACAGTCAAGACGACTTTTGGCTGGTAGGAGTGTCCGTGTAGCAAGGTCAGAATCATGCTACCGTGATTTGATGAACGTGATAATGAACTAACTTTGACATGTTGACACCAAATTCGCCTTATTTGAACCCGATGGCGCACACCTGGGACGCTATCGGATGCCAGCTCTACGCCACTGGCTCGGAATTCCGGGCAACTGCGCAACCTGTATATAAACATCTGCTGTTACATACCTCCGAAACCCTAAGAAGGACATGTGGAGTCCACGCCGCCGAGAATTGCTTCTGTATTGCGTTGTAAAAGTGGACCAAGAAGCTGCTAAACAGGTAATCGTAATGCTTTGGTTCCGCAGAGTATTATCTTTACCAATTTTCTCACGCCTGTACAGGAGGGGCACACTTAGGTTATTGCATGAAACATATAGTAGGTCAAATATTTGGGCTTAAAACTGGCATTCTTTCCTTTCTTGTCGTACGTGTGGCTACCAAAACATGAGCACGATGCATCGTATAAGTAATTTGGTTGTCGTTTACACACGATGTTACAGCACAGTAACACAAACTGACAAAAACCGGAAATCATAGTCTGTTTATTTTTACGTTACGACTTCCGCAAATTTTACTGGTAGACTGCATATTCTGCTTGGCCCGGGATTTTGTCTGTGATGTAGGATAACGTTACAGATTTATCTCATAATATTCAAGTTGTTGGACTAGTTTAAAACTTGCATCCGTCTTTTGATAACTGTATACATTCCGTAGTTAAAGGGATTCGACAAAAATAAGAAAACTCCGCGACAAATGCATGCCTGAACATAAAGGAAGACGCTAGCAAAGCCTGCATATTGCGCTGATCTATTTGGTCATGGAGGGCACTTATGCTAGGCTCAATACGTTTCAAGTGTCGCTCGTGGTTAAAACAGCGGTCTGTGTAGTTGTGAGTACCTTATGGTGGAGCTAAATGACTTTGAGGGTGGGTAAATTGTTGGTGTTCGTATGGTGGTTTCTTCCGTAAAGAAAGTAACCGAAATGTTTAATTTTTCCAGAAGTACCATATCAAAGAATTGTACCACACATAGGAAAAGTGGAAAAACGTCATCTGCTGAGTCGCAGCGCCGATGAAAGCGTGTGTCGAGTGACCTTGACGGACGGCATTGGAGAGGATTGCAACAAAAATAAGAAGACGGCAGATGCAAAGGTCACTGCAGAACCAAATGTCGCACTCGCGAACCCTGTCAGCACAGAATCAACAAGAAGGGAACTCCACAAGCTGGGAGCTGCACGGCAGGCTGGAATTTCAGAACCACTCATCAGCGATACGTACACCAGTAACAGGAAAAAGCTGTGCGAAATTCATAAAATATGGACTATAGAGCTACGAAAGTAACTCGTTTGGGTTTATGAGTCTTGTTTCACTCTCTTTCCAAGTTCCGGCCGAGTTTACGTCGAAAGAGTGAGACATGGATGGAATGCAGTGACGATTTCGGCAGTCGTATGGTGGTATTCCATGGACTCAATGGTTACACTGCAAAATCGCTTTACTGCCAAGGATTATGTGACCTTATGGCTGATAAGGTTGATCCCATGGTTACTACCAAATGATGATACTGTTTTCCAACATGACAGGGTCCCTGGTAACACAGCTCGCATTCTTGAGGTCTATTTTCGTGAGCACGGGAATGAAATATGCATCTACCGTGGCCATCACAGTCACCACATCTCAATAACATTGAGTCTTTGAGGTCTACCTTGGAAAGAAAGGTGCTTGACCGCTATGCACGTCCGCCATTGTTACCTGAACACACGCGACTGGTATTTGTCCATTCCAATATGATTGGAAGCTGTTTTGGATGCCAGTGACTATCCTACACCGTGCTAGGCATGGTAATGCGTTGTGTCTTTTAATAACTTTTCTTGTTTATTGTTCACACTTTTGTTTTTCCAACAGCACCTTACGCGTTTCTACCTTCCGTCATTTTCAAAGGCAAGATGCATTCAGGGTTGCAACGCAGCTGATTCCACGGTGATTTGTGGTTCTGGGAAGTCGACGGGTCTCGTACGGCCTTCCAGGGCCGTGTGTCAGGGTGATCCACTTTCTCCAGTCCTCTTCAGCATGTCCCATGACCTAGTATTGGCTCGCATCCCAGACCATACTGACGACCGCATATTTGGACGACGCATCAACGCCACCGCCATTGCCGATGATCTCTTCCTGTTTGCTGGTACCAAGGACGGACTCCAGGAGTTGATTGATACCGCCGTGTCCACTCTTGGGCTCCTGTGCCTCGAGGTCAACCACAACAAGTGATTCTCTCTCGCTCTGGTTTCTTCGGGGTGGAAGAAGAAGATCAAGGTTGACCAAGGCATCAACTTCAAGGCTAGACCCACCATCATCCCAGCCCTGGATGTCACCGACTGCGATGCGTGGGCCTGGAGTTCACTAACGGCAACAAGAGCTTATTCTATCAACGCAAGGAGATCGAGTGGCGACTGCAGGTGCTGACGCAGGTGCCATTGTAGCCTCAACAATGTAGTATTGTAGTAGTCCATGGACTCCATGGATACTCTGCAAGGTCGCTTCGAAAATGACGGAAAGTCGAAACGTGTGAAGTATTGCAGGAAAGATAAAAGTGTGGTCAAGATACAAGGAAAGTTGTTAAAAGTGCATCCAAATGGCCCGGTCGTCTCACAGCATTTTCATGCAAATTGCAGCAGTTGTGTCTTTGGTGTTCCCATATTTTTGTTCACCCATGTATCGTTGGTAGACTCCAGGCTCGTTGTGACTGATACCTTCTGAGCATCTGAGTAACGTTTATAGACAACTGAAACTCTTTTGTTGTCGTAACTACTCTCAAGGATTGGTGCTAGACTGGGATTTGGGCAATATGCTTCATGTATTTGCCCGTCTTTGTATCAGGTTGTTGCTCATGGAACGAATTAATACTGACTGTCTAGTTCAGCAAAATTATCGATGTGGAAACGAATTTCAATTTTGGGCAGTAAGCATCGTTAAGTATGTTACCTGTGGTATCATGTATCTATACCACTCTACGAGCATCTTCAAGTTGGAAACGGAATTGCAAGTTTCCTTCATACGCCGATAGCGGTGGACGGGATCTGGCGGACCCAATGTTGCGCGCCCACTAAGCCACTTCTTCAGTGGCTCAGTACCGAGAGCGCCTTTTGCTGATGCAATATAGGACCGCTGGTGGCCATCGATTGTGCTTAGTTCAGAGGGCCTCTTCCTCGTTTACATTGAGAGCTGGACTCTATTTCTTGCTGCGTTATTTGTTCAATATTCAAATGTATGTGAAATCTTATGGGACTTAACTGCTAAGGTCATCAGTCCCTAAGATTACACACTACTGAACCTAAATTATCCTAAGGACAAACACACACACCCATGCCCGAGGGAGGACTCGAACCTCCGCTGGGACCAGCCGCACAGTCCATGACTGCAGCGCCTTAGACCGCTCGGCTTGTGTTATTTGTAATGAGTTTTCGTTCATTTGGAGAAATACAAGTTAATTGAATCTTCTGTTCACTGTCTTAACGTGTTCGTTAATGGTTTTCGCTCCTGCCCAGCTTTCCTAAAACGGCAGTTGGCACACTACTATTTATCCCACCTCTCCTCACCACTATGTATGAAGTCGTACACAACATACCTGGCGACAAGGATAGGATACACGTTAGCTAATCAGCACTGACGCTTTCAGCATATTTCCCTTCGTGGTACCTGGGCACACTACTATGCTTCGTTTCACAATCCATGTCTTGTCGTTCATCTTTGGCCTCAAGAGATTGCCTGAAGTGTTTGTGACTGCATTGCAGCTCGATTTGTTGCCACCAGTTTCAAATGTTTTTCAGTAACTCTAGCATCAACCACATTACGAGTGCACCGTTGCACCCATAATCCAACAGCGAAGCTGAAAGCTTCGTACGAACATTTAAAGAACAGATGGAAAGACTTTGTGGCAGCCACACACGGGATCAATCTCTGTTGCTGTTGTTGTCTATGAACTACACGTGGATTTCGCCACCGCACATTGCTTCAGTTGTTGCACGTGCCATGGCAGGTGGCGACCGTAACTCTCAGACAGGCAACGTATTTAACCAACGATGCGGTCTTTTACACTTTGTATGGCGGACAGGGGCGCTGAGAGCGAGGTGCCATTGTACGTTTGCTTCGACATTCTATGTTTCTACTGCAGGGATTAAGAGGATTGCTCAGACACCTCCATAATCAAATTCGTCCTTGTGAATTGCGTGATCCTGCCGCAGACTTTGTGCTTTCAGATTCCTTGCCTGCGTGGATGTAGCAGCCCTCACTACATCTGGCTCTCGTGGGCTCTGCGCTGTCGGCGCCAGTCCCGGAGTCGATAGACGTCTACGCCCTTTCGCGGTCGTCCCTGTCTCGACAGCCACTGTTGTGAAGGGATCGACTCTTCTTGCCGGCAACTGTCCCATGAGCCACCTCGGGACCCTCAGAAATTGTCGAGGAGCCTCCGTCTCCGATTTCTTCTCTGCCTCTGGATGTGGGTGCATGCCCTCTGCCCAGTTTTTCGAGTCCTGTTCCTGGGAGGGGTAAAGGCGTATGCTGGGCTGTGGGCTGGAGCACAGCACTGGCCTCAGTTTTGGATCCTGTCTCCTCCTTGCCACCTGCACCCAGCCCTCCCACTTGTCATCATTCACTCAGCTATACTACACGATGACAGTGATGAGATTTGGGTGGGGTGGGGAAGGGTGTAGTATCATGTATCGATATCACCATACCAGTGTTTTCCAGTTGGCAACAGAACTGCATGTTTCCGTCAGATGCCGATAGTAGTCGCGCGGGATCTGGCGGACCCAATGGTGCGTGCCCACTGAGCCACACCTGCAGTGGTTCGGCACTATGAGTGCACTTTGCCGCCAGACTATAGGATGGCCGGCGGCACCGCCATGGCATCCTTTCCCTTGGAGCTTCTTCAGTACGACACCACTGATCGTGCTTAATTCAAAGAGTCTCTTGCCTCTTGGCATTGAGAGCTGGACTGTATTTCTTGCTGCATTATTTGTAATGAGTTATTATACGCTTGAAGACTTACAAGTTAAGTTAATCTTCTGTTTACTGTGTTAATTTGTTCGCTAATTATTTCTGATCCTTCCCAGCTTTCCTACAACGACAGTTGCCACCTCTGTCTGTACCCACGTCTCCTAACCGTTGCGTACGGAGTCATACACGATAATACCTATATCACAAACAAAAGCCACTGCAAAAGTCCATTGCCGCTAATGGGCCATTTGACCATATTCTTCTGTGCGGATGCACAAACAGTGCTCGAACTTTTAAGGGAATTGGCAGTAAAGCCGCGAGTAATGAGTATAATGGGCAGGGGCACTATAAATATAGTGCGAGGCAATAAGTTGCGAATGTGGGTGTCACGGGAGTAGTGCCAGAGTAAAGGAAGCAACGATCACCTTGAACGAATGCCTTGTGACATCCGCCGAGACCAAACGCAACGAACAATACCGAACAAAATGAAGGAAAAAAAACGATGGATAGAGAGTTTGCCATGTAAGCAGGAGATCCCTGGTTCGAGTCCCGGTCGGGGCACACATTTTCAACTGTTCCCGTTGACTTATATCAACGCCTCTATGCAGCTAGGGGTATTAATGTTATTGTAATTTCATTCTTAATGAAACTGAACAGTTCCTTCTTTAGCTACCTCATAGTGTAAATTTCATGCGAGTGTGAAAAAGTTTCTACATAACAGTGAAAGACACTGCATATTATCCAAAAACTTGAAGGGTACTTCTGAAAGGTCTGAAAAATATCTATCTAAGGCTATCACACTCTCTTCGTTTGATTCAAAGCTTTCTCCCATCACAAATTTTTATGGATGAGGCAACAGTGAGAAGACAGAGGGTAAAAATTCAATGAACATTCTGGATATTCCAACAATTCACACTTAGATCCCATTACTATTCCCACTATCAAAGCATAGTTTTGGAAAGTGTAATGTACAGATGAATGAGGGTCGTTGGTCGTTTTATTTTGCAAAAAATGGTTGAAATGGCTCTGAGCACTATGGGACATCTGTGGTCATCAGTCACCTAGAACTTAGAACTACTTAAACCTAACTAACCTAAGGACATCACACACATCCATTCCCGAGGCAGGATTCGAACCTGCGACCGTAGCGGTCACGCGGTTCCAGACTGTAGCGCACAGAATCGCACGGCCACAATGGCCGGCTTTCTTTTGCAGTCCAGACCGCCTGACATATGTTATTCATAAAGATCGCCAAAATAATTGTGCAGCGTTTGCCAGTTAATTGTTTTACCCTTTGGAATATAATAAATAAGAATATTTAATTTTAAATTTCATAAAATATTTCCTGTAAATTAAATCATACCTTTCTAATTTTTTATGTAAGACCCCCTGTTGGCGTCTGCGAAACTTACTGCAGCCTAGATATTCTCGTATTTCTCTCACAAATTTTTTTCAAATGAATTACTAAGTTGCTGTTTTGAGCCTGTACCATTTATGCTACAACAACAGTGAATGATGTAGCGAACTTCACTTAGTAAACAGAATAAATCTCCTCTTTGCGACAGCCGCAGATCTGCTTCGCCATAGGCTCTTATGTATCACGCGTCACAAATGGAAGTACTCATTAAAAGGTCTCTTCTCTTAAGGGATATATTCCCAATATTAGAAAAAGGTAACTGAAACTCCTTTAATATGTAATCACTCATATAATTGTTGTCAAACTAGAGAAAACTTTCTGGAGTAAATTTTCATACCACAGTAGTACACGGAAATGAAAAACTGTCTTGGGTGAAGGTCAGAACGGAGAAACCGCATGAACTATGCGTATTACTTGCATCCCCAAAGGTATCAAATGCAACTTAACTTGTTCAGACGCATACGTTTGCAATAGCGGTGAACAACACGCATGTATTTTTGAGGCATTTTTATACATTTTTCCAAATGTAGGTGTTATCTCTAATCTACCCTATGCGAAAATCCTAAACAGAAATTCATCGTTATATTTCCAGTGGATACAATAAATTGAATAAGTTACAATTCACAGTTACAAAGAGTCTCACATCCAGATTTAGAAGTAAGACAAGTTAATGAGAGTAACTCTCTTATAATGAAGTCAATGGTGAGGAGACGTTAACAATAATTTTAAAATACTCCCTGATAGTTAAAAAGTTTCTTGGGAAAACAACACTTGATCGTAAAAAATGACTTCCATATCTCACAATCAGATTTATGACGGAGACAATCGTTGAGTTCCGATCCTTTCTTTGAGTAGTTCAGATTTTACGATCAGTTTTTATGGCCGTATAAGAGTCGATTGATTACTCAAGACCAAACACATCTGCAATAAAAGTAACAGACCCAAAGGAATCTGAAGATGGTAGTCATATCGACGCTCGTATCTTTTATTGATGACCATTAACTATAGCATAAAATCTTGAAAGACAATCTGTTCTTGTCGAATATTCACTAACAGAATGCTGCTGTTTTCTTTTGGTCAAGTGTTTTAAGAGGAGCGAAAACAAGTCTACTTAAAAATTACACAATAGATTATTGTGCAAATTTTCATAGCCAGTAATAGAGCGAGTAATGAACAAATCTGGCATCAAACTGAATTAATTGGAAGTAATCAGGGTAGTTAAGAAAAACTTAATTAGTGATTTCAGAAAAAAATATACAAATGAGTATTGTCCGAATTTCAATAGGCAAATGAAAAGTGAGAAAGAAAGAAATACGGTATTAAATTGACCAGTGTGATATCCAGTTTTTCGAAAAAGGATTAGATGTTGAAAAGTAATCAGGGTAATTAAGAAAATCTTAATTAGTGATTTGAGGGAAAATTGAAATATGTCAAGAACAGCTATTGGTTCAAAAATGGCTCTGAGCACTATGGGACTCAACTGCTGAGGTCATTAGTCCCCTAGAACTTAGAACTAGTTAAACCTAAGGACATCACAAACATCCATGCCCGAGGCAGGATTCGAACCTGCGACCGTAGCGGTCTTGCGGTTCCAGACTGCAGCGCCTTTAACAGCTATTGGTATTTACGTAAATGAAGTATCGGCCCGTTTATCTCTTCAAGGAGCCGGCCGGAGTGGCCGTGCGGTTCTGGGCGCTACAGTCTGGAACCGAGCGACCGCTACGATCGCAGGTTCGAATCCTGCCTCGGGCATGGATGTGTGTGATGTCCATAGGTTAGTTAGGTTTAATTAGTTCTAAGTTCTAGGCGACTGATGACCTCAGAAGCTAAGTCGCATAGTGCTCAGAGCCATCTCTTCAAGGTACAGCTATTTTGCGCATGAAAAGCTGTTTTGGTGTGACATTTAACTCTCAATAAATAAATCTGAAACAAAATATTTTGACACGAAGAGTTTAAATGTTATGTGAAATGATTCCGCTAAAAGTACGAATTACAAAAGGTTAGATAAATACTTTATGCGCCTTTCAATGATGCTGGAAACCATGTACAGCAGATGAGATGCTGATCGAGATTTTAAAGTTTAATTTTTAACTCAGAATTTATAATTTTACAGAGTACTAGAAGATATTTCTGTTTGGTTATGTAGACCATGCAGTCTCATTTCCTGTACATGATTTCGAGCATAATTTAAACAAGCGTCAATTATTTCTCTAATTTACTTTATTCCTGACATTTCGACAAACCATTTCACGAAATTTATGATAATTATTTTTTCAGTTTTTTTGTTTAAGAGTCCATTTAATGATTAAATACATTTCCCATCAGAAAAATTAAGGAAGATTATAGTTTAACATTCCATCGTCGACAAGGATAATGCTATCAGGAAAAATGCAGCATATTTCATTAGCATGTGTTACTACTCTTTTTCCACCTGTGGCTGAGCATCGAGCACATTATGTGGGACTATGTTGACTGTAAATCCAGTACCGGCACACGAAGAACGATTAATGCAGTCCACGCAGCACAACTTACAATACATTTTAAGTGAGACCGTTTGCACACATATTAGTACTAGCCAAATCAGGCACCTCTTGCTTCTTTCCCCTGTCTGGCGTGCTCGTTTAAGATGTGCCACTGCCTTTGCACAGTGGTATGGGCTACAATCATAATGGTGTACAGCTAACTGCCTAGTGAGGCTTTTCATGTCTCTCCAACTTCTTTATGGGACTAACTGTCTAGTTTCCGAGACTTACCTCAGAAGGGTATCAGACGGATGCCATTTTCCTTGACTTCCGGAAAGCGTTTGACTCGGTGCCCCACTGCAGATTCGTAACTAAGGTACGAGCATATGGGATTGAGGGAGGACATAGAAGCAATTCAGAGGCGAGCTGCTAGATTTGTTAGTAGTAGGTTTGATCATTACGCGAGTGTTACGGAAATGCTTCAGGAACTCGGGTGGGAGTCTCTGGAGGAAAGTAGGCGTTCTTTTCGTGAATCGCTACTGAGGAAATTTAGAGAACCAGCATTTGAGGCTGACTGCAGTACAGTTTTACTGCCGCCAACTAATATTTCACGGAAAGACCACAAAGATAAGATAAATCACATGTTTTGCTGCCGAATAGTACGTCTATTTATTTAGTGCATCCTTTAACAAGCTACGCTAGTGATAATTCACACACACACACACACACACACACACACACACTACTGCCACTTCCTCCTACACCTGACAGTTTGCGAATGGTGCCTGGGAAGAACGACTGTCGGAAAGCCTTCGTTTGAGCTCCTAAAGCCTCTGATTTCCTCTTTGTGATAATATCAGGAAACATATATGGGAGTAATACGTATTTACGTTCCTCAGTACTGTTTTGGTGATCGTTCTACATTGAGCATAATGCTACATGATTAACACATATGATTGTTTCCAGTGATTGATCACCAATAATGGCCCTTGTCGGCTGTCGAAGCGGGCGCCCCGTTCGCTGCACCTACACTCCCATAAGTTGTCTGGTGTGGGTTTGTGCCCCAGGATTGACAGGCCTGATCGCCACACATTCACGACGTTTAAATTATTTGGTGACACCTCATGATGGAGCTTAAAGCTCTTGAAATTGGTCGTACAATGAAAAAGAAAAAATCATGTACAGTTGAAGCAGATTGTTATTCCATTAGAATGCTTTATTATTCCCCCTCTACCCGCTTCGTATTGGATTCCTGCAATCCTGCTGCTGGTGCCCAAGCACTCCACATTTCCGAAGTTGCGGTTGGAAAGACTGTGTCTGGATGTGGCCCAAACCTCCACATCTATAATGTCTTTTATCCGCAAATTCGACACTCTTTTACCCCTATGCCCTATGTCCCACTCTATGGTGAATAACTTTGTTTGACTCATCATTCTCTGTCAACTCATATGTATTTTCATTAATTTTACTTATTCTGTCGACAATTCTTTCTATTGACTGCAGCTGTTTCTGAAAGAATATTGAGCTGTTCTGCTTTTTATAGCACTATACATGACCCTTTTTTAACTGTCTGAAGGTAAGCTCATCCCTTAACTCATTGTGATATGTATGAGTGTATCCTTTGATCAGAGATCTGTAAATATATGCAAGTACTTTTTCATACGTTTAGTGCTATTCTGCATTCCTGCTTAGGAAAGACATTTAATTGTGTATATTTATAAGAGTGTTAGATTTGGTGCATGTTGGTATTTACCATAGCTTGGGGGTTAATGTACAGTATGGATAACATTGATAAAGCTTTTTGCAGAACTAAGATAAAGTTTTTTGCCAAAATAATTTAGACAATTTAGACATGAAAATAAAATTCATTGCTTTGATACAAATATCAAATGAATTGTTTCTTTGTGATCAAATATATATATACTATTGGCCATTAAAATTGCCACAAAAAGAAGAAATGCAGATGATAAACGGGTATTCATTGGGCAAATATATTATACTAGAACTGACATGTGATTACATTTTCAAGCAATTTGGGTGCATAGATCCTGAGAAATCAGTACCCAGAACAACCACCTCTGGCCGTAATAACGGCCTTGATACGCCTGGGCATTGAGTCAAACAGAGTTTGGATATCGTATACAGGTACAGCTACCCATGCAGCTTCAACACGATACCACAGTTCATCAAGAGTAGCGAAAGGCGTATTGTGACGAGCCAGTTGCTCGGCCACCATTGACCAGACGTTTTCAGTTGGTGAGAGATCTGCAGAATGTGCTGGCCAGGGCAGCAGTCGAACATTTTCTGTATCCAAAAAGGCCCGTACAGGACCTACAACATGCGGTCGTGCATTATACTACTGAAATGGAGGGTTTCGCAAGAATCGAATGAAGGGTAGAGCCACGGCTCGTAACACATCTGAAATGTAGCGTCCATTGTTCAAAGTGCCGTCAATGTGAACAAGAGGCGTGAACAAGAGACGTGTAACCAGTGGCACCCCATACCATCACGCCGGGTGATACAATAGTATGGCGACGATGAATACACGCTTCCAATGTGCGTTCACCGCGATGTCGCCAAACACGGATGCGACCATCATGATGCTGTAAACAGAACCTGGGTTGATCCGAAAAATGACGTTTTGCCATTCGTGCACCCAGGTTCGTCGTTGAGTACACCATCGCAGGCGCTCCTGTTTGTGATGCAGCTTCAAGGGTAACCGCAGCCATGGTCTCCGAGCTGATAGTCCATGCTGCTTCAAACGTCGTCGAACTGTTCGTGCAGATGGTTGTTGTCTTGCGGCCGTCCCCATCTGTTGACTCAGGGATCGAGACGTGGCTGCACGATCCCTTACAGCCATGCGGATAATATGCCTGTCATCTCGGCTACTAGTGATACGAGGCCGTTGGAATCCAGCACGGTGTTCCGTATTACGCTCCTGAACCCACTGATTCCATATTCTGCTAACAGTCATTGGATCTCGACCAACGCGAGCAACAATGTCACGATACGATAAACCGCAATCGCGATAAACTACAATCCGAACTTATGAAAGTCTGAAATGTGATGGTACGCATTTCTCCTCCTTACACGAGGCATCACAACAACGTTTCACCAGGCAACGCCGGTCAACTGCTGTTTGTGTATGAGAAATCAGTTGGAAACTTTCCTCATGTCAGCACGTTGTAGGTGTCACCACCGGTGCCAACCTTGTGTGAATGCTCTAAAAAGCTAATCATTTGCATATCACAGCATCTTATTCCTGTCGGTTAAATTTCGCGTCCGTAGCACGTCATCTTCGTAGTGTAGCAATTTTAATGGCCAGTAGTGTAATTATACTTGTATATCACAATAAGTAATCTGCCCATGTATAAATAACAGGTGCTCATCGAGGGGGAGAGAGTGTCATGGGATGAAAATCAGTAAAACAATGTTAAAATATTTTGGCGACCTCTCTTACGTAGGGAAAAGATGGTCAAAGTAACGGAATAAGTGGAATCAGAACTCACAACAAAGGCCATAGATGTTCATTTTTTCTCCATACCGCCTGAGTGTAGAATGATTGAGAAATAGTCTGTGAATCCTATGCCAGGGACTTGGATATGAACTGCGGAGTAGTTTGCTACAATGGTTTTGCTGTAACACAGTGATGTATCGAGTAAATTGTCACAAATTAGTTTGTCTGTTACCAAGCATACTATCGGAAATCCTAAAATAATTTCTTGTATTAATCGATTTTGACGCAAAATTTATTGTTTTTGCTAGAAAATTATTACTTCTGACACAGAATTCTCTAATTTTTTCTTAAAATTTCAAACATTATGGCTTTAGAAATGCTTTTGTTTTCTAACAGGAAGCACTGACTTAGAGCTAAATTTAGAGGATCAGAAATAGGGTCTCTTTCTAATATATCTGTGTTCCACCGAATGTGCAGCTGTTGGAGGTGTTTGCTGTGGTGGAGCGGCTACTCCTGACGCCTAGCAGAGGGCTGCGCGCTCTGGGGTAGAGTATTACACAGAGACTGTCATCGCTGCTATGCATGGTATGTCCGCTGGCCTGCCACACGGTCTAGCGATCGTGCACGCTGCTGGAGACGTTCGCCTACTTGAAATAAAACATCAAAATAAATATAACAATACTGCAATATTAGAATGAAACGATAGCCTACGTCCGCATCCTACTACACACAGTGGTAACAACATCGTAGCTACATGTTTTCGTAGAAATTACATGACAGTCTTTTACGACTGCGTAACTATCATACTCATTTGATAAAAAAGTACCGACATGCGTCCTCGTGACTAGAGGAGAGTAGAGGGGGGAGGGAGGAGAGAGGGAAGAGAGAGGGAGGAGGGAAGGAGGAGGGAGGGGGTCCACTGGGGGGGGGGGGGGGGAGGAGTCCACTGGGAGGCCGAACCGAACTGCACAATAACCCTGGGTTCGGGGTGGGGCGGTGGTGGGGTGAGTGGACTGCTGTAGCCTGTTGTGGGGTCGTGAACCACTGAGAGCTACGGCGGGGTCGAAAACTCTCCATCGTTTCTAGATCCTCGGTCCAATACACGATACGCACATAATGGTATTTGACGACCATTATTTTGCTAAAGTGGTTACATGTAAACTACGTGGAAATCGATTACACAGACTCTGAAACTATTAACGATTATGAAGCCATCTTACAAGTTTTATAAAAAGACGCTAGAGAAAACATGTCTCTCACATACAGGAATCGCTAACTGGGGGCGAAGCGACCCAGACGGTGCAATAGTTACTAAATCCTTGTTGTGTGGAGTTTTTGGTCAGAGATCAGTTTAAATTTTTTTTTTTAATTTATGGTAATGTCTTATGGGACCAAACTGCTGAGATCATTGGTTCCTTAAGCTTACATACTGCTTAATCTAACTTCAACTAACTTACGCTCAGGACGACACACAAACTCCTGCCCGAGGGAGGACTCGAACCTTTGACGAGGGGGGAAAGGGGGGGGGGGGGAGCCGCGCCGGCCGGAGTGGCCGAGCGGTTCTAGGCGCTTCAGTCTGGAATCGGGCGACCGCTACGGTTGCAGGTTCGAATCCTGCCTCGGGCATGGATGTGTGTGATGTCCTTAGGTTAGTTAGTTTTAAGTAGTTCTAAGTTCTAGGGGACTGATGACCTCAGAAGTTAAGTCCCATAGTGCCCAGAGCCATTTGAACCATTTTTTTGGGGAGCCGCGGGGACAGTGAGAAGAGGATTATGTAACGCGTTAAAATATGTACTGTCGAATGAATTTTCCATAGTAATTACATGAATCGAAGTTAACCACTCATACCACATTACTTGCAGAGCAATTCCACCATGCCACTGATCCCTTTGCTTATAATAGCAGCAATGGTGACACTGACTTTTTTTTAAATTATGCATGTACCACTCCTTTGTGGTTTCCATGTAACATACAGTGACACAATTGAGATTCGCAAATCTCCACCACTACAGCAATGTGATGTTAAAACATATAAAACAAAATATCTCCCACAGTAATTTAGCTGTAAGGTGACGAGAATGTACGATAAATGTTCCTTTTTACGACATTATTCTAACATCTAAATAATGTACCATTAAATCGGGATTTGTAAAACATTTTCACGTATGGGTGTAGGCTACCAATCATACTACTGCTATGATGTGGAGTGCCTATGTGGTAATGGAATCTGATATTTTTCATGGTCTACTTCTGCCTACCGTCTCAAGTCACTACTAGGTTACTAGGTTAGCAGAGCGTACAAGTTGCCACTAGCATGCTATTTCCACATCACAAAGTACATGTTACCAACATACATGGAAGTGTGTAGTATAGGTCTAAAAGTCCTAACAAAATGGCACTGCAGGGAATAAAATTATACATTTAATCATTTCGAAGAGTGCCTACGTCGAATTTCGTCTGACAGTTATAAATTTTGACAGTAACATACTGACTCTTTAATGTTGGACCTTTTTGTGGAAGAACTTTAAAGACCTTGGTGTAATCATCGCCATCATATTAAGATTTAACTTATCTGCGAATCATCTGACTCGTTATAAAATACTTATGTGCGTTTTATCACTTTATATCCCTTGGGAATATTATACTGAATTTTTTGCTAACTCTACCATAGGATATGAGACTGTGTATCTGTAATGCAGTGAAAACTATGCAGAATATCCAAAAAATCCTTATCTTCCATGCCTGTCAAATCCGAAGTATCCTATAAACTAATTTAAATTGCCATATATCACAGCAGTATCGCGTATTATTACCGATACCATTGTAAGAGGCGATCAAAATGTTTCCGTTCGAAGGTAAGGTCGTAGAGTCCAGAAACGGCATGCCAATCAGGCTGAATCGCCATGAGCAGTAAGGCAACCATCCCACCGACGCACCTGATAGACGATATCTGCATCCACATCTGCACACATACTCCTCAAGCTAAGGTACGGTGCGTGGTGAAGGACTGCCTGTACCACTACTAGTAATTTCCTTTCCTGTTCTACTCGCAAGCAGAACGAGGGAAAAACGATTTTCTTTGTATATGCCCTCGTACGAGCCCAAATTTCTGTTGTCTTCGTCGTCCTCGCTCGAAATGTATTTTGGCGGCAGTAGACTCGATCTCTAGTCAGCCTCAAACGCCGGTTCTCTAAATTTTCCCAATGTGCTACTCGAAAAGAACGTTGCCTTCCCTTCAGTGATTCCCATTTGAGTTCCCGAAGCATGTCCGTAATATTTGCATGTTCTAACCTGCCGGTAACAAATCTAGCATCCTACCACTGTATTGCTTCGACGTCTTCATGTAATCCGACTAGGTGTGGATCCCAAACCATCAAGCAGTAATCAAGAGGAGGTCGCAGTAGCGTCCTATATGCGGTCTCATTTACAGATGAACCACCCTTTCCCAAAATTCTCCCAGTAAACCATAGCTGGCCTGTGATCTTCCCTACCACAATCCTCACATGTTTTTTTTTTCCATTTCATATCGCTTTGCAACATAATATCTCGATGCTTAATCAATGTGACTGTGTCAAGCAGTACACTAGTAATGTTCTATTGGAACATTATTGGTTTGTTTTTCTTACTCATCTGCATTAAACTACATTTTTCTACATTACAACTATCTACCATTCAACACACCAACTAGAAATCTTGTCATGTGGTATCCTCCTACAATCACTGAACGACGACACCTTACCGTACACCGTAGAATCACCAGAATACAGCCACAGATTGCTACACACACTATCCGCCAGATCATTTACACTCCTGGAAATGGAAAAAAGAACACATTGACACCGGTGTGTCAGACCCACCATACTTGCTCCGGACACTGCGAGAGGGCTGTACAAGCAATGATCACACGCACGGCACAGCGGACACACCAGGACCCGCGGTGTTGGCCGTCGAATGGCGCTAGCTGCGCAGCATTTGTGCACCGCCGCCGTCAGTGTCAGCCAGTTTGCCGTGGCATACGGAGCTCCATCGCAGTCTTTAACACTGGTAGAATGCCGCGACAGCGTGGACGTGAACCGTATGTGCAGTTGACGGACTTTGAGCGAGGGCGTATAGTGGGCATGCGGGAGGCCGGGTGGACGTACCGCCGAATTGCTCAACACGTGGGGCGTGAGGTCTCCACAGTACATCGATGTTGTCGCCAGTGGTCGGTGGAAGGTGCACGTGCCCGTCGACCTGGGACCGGACCGCAGCGACGCACGGATGCACGCCAAGACCGTAGGATCCTACGCAGTGCCGTAGGGGACCGCACCGCCACTTCCCAGCAAATTAGGGACACTGTTGCTCCTGGGGTATCGGCGAGGACCATTCGCAACCGTCTCCATGAAGCTGGGCTACGGTCCCGCACACCGTTAGGCCGTCTTCCGCTCACGCCCCAACATCGTGCAGCCCGCCTCCAGTGGTGTCGCGACAGGCGTGAATGGAGGGACGAATGGAGACGTGTCGTCTTCAGCGATGAGAGTCGCTTCTGCCTTGGTGCCAATGATGGTCGTATGCGTGTTTGGCGCCGTGCAGGTGAGCGCCACAATCAGGACTGCATACGACCGAGGCACACAGGGCCAACACCCGGCATCATGGTGTGGGGAGCGATCTCCTACACTGGCCGTACACCACTGGTGATCGTCGAGGGGACACTGAATAGTGCACGGTACATCCAAACCGTCATCGAACCCATCGTTTACCATTCCTAGACCGGCAAGGGAACTTGCTGTTCCAACAGGACAATGCACGTCCGCATGTATCCCGTGCCACCCAACGTGCTCTAGAAGGTGTAAGTCAACTACCCTGGCCAGCAAGATCTCCGGATCTGTCCCCCATTGAGCATGTTTGGGACTGGATGAATCGTCGTCTCACGCGGTCTGCACGTCCAGCACGAACGCTGGTCCAACTGAGGCGCCAGGTGGAAATGGCATGGCAAGCCGTTCCACAGGACTACATCCAGCATCTCTACGATCGTCTCCATGGGAGAATAGCAGCCTGCATTGCTGCGAAAGGTGGATATACAGTGTACTAGTGCCGACATTGTGCATGCTCTGTTGCCTGTGTCTATGTGCCTGTGGTTCTGTCAGTGTGATCATGTGATGTATCTGACCCCAGGAATGTGTCAATAAAGTTTCCCCTTCCTGGGACAATGAATTCACGGTGTTCTTATTTCAATTTCCAGGAGTGTATATATGCTAAAATAACAGCAGTGCTCTCACACTTCCTCCATCCATAGTTCGCAGGATATCATGTGAGAAAAGGGCAAGCAGTTTCGCAATAGCAATGCTTTCTATAATCGTACTGATTTGTGAACATAAGGCTTTTCCTCTCAAAGAAATTTATTACATTCGAACAGAGTATGTTGAAAGATTCTGAAGGAAACCGATGTTAAGGATACTCGTCTGTAATTTTGCGCGTTCGTTCTTTTTCCTTTCTTACATACAGGAGTTACCTGCGCTTATTTTCCAGTAGCTTTACTTTCCGCTGGGCGAGATACTCGCGATAAATGCAAGCTAGGTAAGGGGCCAGTTCCGTAGAGTATTTGCTTTCAACTCTTTCAGTTGTTTCTCTTCCACAGGGATGCTTATTACTACGTTCTCCAACAGAAGTCTGTGCGATGGTCAAACTACGGTATGTTTGTACGATTCTCCTGAGTGAACGATTTCTTAAATGCGAAGCTTAATACTTCAGCTTATCTTTTTGTTATCTTCTGCTACCAACTCAGACTAGTCAACGAGTGACTGGATGGGAAACTTAGACCTGCTTAGCGATTTTTCATAGGAACAGCATTTCCTCGGGTTCGCGGCAGGATATTTTGCTAAGGTATGACGGTGGTAGATGTATGCGTCACGTATCGGCCTTCTCACAGGTGCACGAATTTCTATTAGATTTGATCTATCGTCATTTGCACGTTCTCTTTTGAACCGAGAATTCAACAGCCTATGATTCCTCAACATTTTTCGAATTTCGCTGTTACACCAAGGTGGATATTTACCGTCCTTAATCCACTTTGTCCGCAGCTCGTAGTGTCGCGGAAGCGTTCTCGCTTCCCGAGCACGGGGTCGCGGGTTCGATTCCCGGCGGGGTCAGGTATTTTTTCTGCCGCGTGATGACTGGGTGTTGTGTGATGTCCTTAGGTTAGTTAGGTTTAAGAAGTTCTAAGTTCTAGGGGACTGATGACCATAGATGTTAAGTCCCATAGTGCTCAGAGCCATTTGAACCATTAATCCACTTTCTCGGCACATACTTCTCCGAAGCACGATTTATAATCTGTTTAAATTGTGCTCTTAATTCCTCTTGGCCCAACATACTGGAACTACATTGTCTAATTGGGATGCTAAGTATTGCAAATATGCTCTTTCTAGCAGAAATACTCTCCTAGACTTCTTGACTTATTTATTAAGTTTAGTAACAACAGTCACTATGATGACAGAAAAAATGCCTCTGAGCACTATGGGACTTAACATCTGAGGTCATCAGTCCCCTAGAACTTAGAACTACTTAAACCTAACTAACCTAAGGACATCACACACATCCATGCCCGAGGCAGGATTCGAACCTGCGACCGTAGCGGTCGCACGGTTCCAGACTGTAGCGCCTAGAACCGCTCGGCCACCACGGCCGGCTTCGCCATAATGGTCACTAATCTTTGTCTCTATATTGACGCCGTCTGTATTGTCACTCCTGTTTGTAGGTGCAAGGTCTAAAATATTTCCATTGCGTGTAGGATGTCAAAATAACTCTTCAAAACAATTTTCAGAAAACGAAATCAAAAGTACTTCGCGTGACTGCGTCTGTACCCTTTACAATGAATCCAGAGATATCCCGGTCTATATGGTATGGCCGGCCGGTGTGGCCGAGCGGTTCTAGGCGCTTCAGTCTGGAACCGCGCGACAGCTACGGTCGCAGGTTCGAATCCTGCCTCGGGCATGGATGTGTGTGATGTCCTTAGGTTAGATAGGTTTAAGTAGTTCTAAGTTCTCGGGGACTGATGACCTCAGCTGTTAAGTCCCATAGTGCTCAGAGCCATTTGAACCATTTGTACTCTATGGGTTTAATCAGCTTCCAATTAATATTGCATGATCTGGCTATTCCCGTGCTACTGACTGTAGAATTTCTATTAATGACTCTAAAATTGTCCCAGCAGAATTGGGTGACCGGTAAAATCATTGAACAGTTAACTTTATTTCACCTGGATCTGTTCTACACGGCCAGATAACTTCACTGTCTCACTCGACCTCAATACAGATGTATCTTCGACAAATGCAATGAACGATCCATTCCTATGGCGTCTAATTTGTCTTTTCGATATGTTTTCCATGAATCGCTAAATATCTCAGAGCTTTCTACTTCGCGCTTCAGCCAACTCTCGGTTCCGAGAATAATCTGAGCGTGAAAAATTTCCTGGAGGACAGTAAATTCTGATTTTGTTACGAGTAGATACCCGTATGGTAAAGCATCTAGTCCAGCTGTATGAAGAAGTCCGTAAATCCCTATTGCATATACTAATCCGACATGAATCTTCGACTAATCGCATGAGATAAGACTATGGCGCAGGCGTTCGATTGTCTTCCACTTGAGTTGTCGTAACTTCTGCCCTACGACATTTGCGATATGTGGATGTTGGTTATCATGAAGCAGTAGCTCCTCTTGTCGCAGTTTTTCCGGGCGTTTCGCTTTAATCGCACTCCGTAATTGCCCCAGCCAGCATTTCGCAGTACCGTTCCCCAATGATGGAGGCTCCAGGTTCCTACGGCGTCTTGTGTCGAATAGCGACTGGCACGGAAGTTAGTGCACCATTCCACAACGATTCTTTTCAAGAGACATTCTGCCTGATACACATTATTAATTCTCCGATGGATGTCTACCGGTGTTTGTCCTTCGACAGTAAAGAAAAGATCATGTTGGCCTCGTTTGGAGACATTTGGCAAAATACCACAATAAACCCCGGCCCGCCCAGCTAGCCGCCCGGTCTAACGCGCTGCTTCCCGAGCAGACGTGCTGGTCAGCTGTACAGATCCACCTGACGGACTAGTGTCGAGGTCCGGTGTCCCGGCCAGCCTGTGGATGGATTATAAGGCGGTTTTCCATCTACCTCGGCGAATGCGAGATGGTTCCCCTCATTCCGCCTCAATTACAATATGTCGGCGATTGATGCGGAAACACTGTCTCCACATACGCGTTCACCATAATTACTTCAAATGGCTCTGAGCACTATGGGACTCAACTGCTGAGGTCATTAGTCCCCTAGAACTTAGAACTAGTTAAACCTAACTAACCCAAGGACATCACACACATCCATGCCCGAGGCAGAATTCGAACCTGCGACCGTAGCGGTCTCGCGGTTCCAGACTGCAGCGCCAGAACCGCGCGGCCACTTCGGCCGGCCCATAATTAATCTACCACGTAAACATTGGGGTTACACTTGTCTAGTATGAGGCGTTCCTGGAGTGGCGGGGGGGAGGGGGGAGGAGTCCACTGGGAGGCCGAACCGAACTGCACAATAACCTTGGGTTCGGTGTGGGGCGGCGGTGGAGTGGGTGGACTGCTGTGGCCTGTTGTGGGATTGTGAACCACTGAGGGCTACGGCGGGACGAAGCCTCTCCGTCGTATCTAGGTCCCCGGTTTAACACATAATACAGCACAATACACCAAACCCTTATTTACTTGCCGGTGCCTATGAATCTGTATCGGAGACGTATTGTCTATACGCTGCCACAACGTCCAAAAACTGTTTGATCGCCCCATATAGAAGACATTCCTGCAGTTTTCATGCGAACACAAATGGGAACGGAGGTTTTTGCGCTTATCCTTCAACGTAGTGAGCATACTCGACCCATCATTTTCAGCAGGTGTACCAATGTGTGATAACTCTCCATCAGTATTTACAGTAAATGCAGATATCTTTTATTCTCTATTTATATCCAGTTTTCCTCCATATACTGTGAGTGTTTTGTAAAACTTGCTTGCACACTGACGACGACCTGCTCTTTATTGAGTACCTGTTGATAGTTTTCCCTTGTGGTAACTGTTTTAGCTAAATACCACTGTTCTCGTTTTTTTACCTAGATCCCTTCCATTAGGATCTTCCATATCAACTGCACTAATGGGAGTAATTTCTTTAATAGGGGTTGGCTTAAATGTATTTGATACACTGCTTTGTTTTATTAAGATCCGTGGAAAAAGTTATTTATGGGAACAGAAAAAGTTTTCTTAAGACTTGTGGAATAAGAAGATGCCCTGTGTCCAGTCCACCACATTCTGATACAGTATAACCAGCCTTTTTTAAAAAAGATGCAAACAGGAATAGAGGTTTTGAAACCATTCTTGTGTCCTCTAATACAGTAAACGCCCTTGAAGCCATCATTTTCTGCAAGTACACCAGCATGTAACCACTTTCCGTTAGTATTTACAGTAAGTACAAATACTGTATATTGCCCAGTCATATCCGGATTTTTTCCCCATTCTGTGTGTACATGTATATACATAATTTAATAGAGTTTTTATACCGTGTTTGAGTTAGTTTCTCTAGCATCCAACAGTGACTAGGATTCCCTCATACAAAAAAAAAAACCGGAAAACTTCCGTCAACTCAACGAAAGCTGTCAAAGCCGCTCCTTGCATACAATAAAACACGTGGATTGCGGTGAAGGTGCAGTGTGCTACAGTGTTAGATAGCACATCGTCGGCAACAATTGACTTTAGCTGTCTTACATACACCTTTAAGATTACTGATTCTTACAAAATCTAGGTCCATCAAAACCTAACACTGGTGAACCAAATTTATTTTCTCGTACGTTGATTACACAGAATCTGATCAACTACAGCTGTCAAGGCTTCTTATACAGGGTAGTCACTAACAGTCTGAAAAAGTGGTAAGGGTATTTTAGAGGAGGATGCGCTGAGAAATAATTATTAAGAAAAAAAAAGAAATATTGCCCTGTTTCCAAGTGATTTAGCATTGAAGTTAGCCAATCAGGTCGTCGCGCACGCAAATTCGAGAAGCCTGCCAGAGACAATGTTGCATAACTCTTTCTTCGTTCGGTTTCCTCAAACCGAACAAGCTTTGCTTTTGCTCATCTAGTTTAAATTAGATTTTTACGAAAATGGCACATTTTAACTAATACTGAGAATTCCAACAAGTGATATTTCACGGACCAACAGATGTCAGCGCATTAGCGCATTTTAACGTGTTCAAGTCCTTCAATTTGCACGCGTAACGATATGATTGACTATCTTCCATGTTAAATAACTAGCAACCAGCGCAAAGTATAAACTTTTTTTTTCTTCCTCAATTATTTCTGAGCACAACCTCCCCTGCAACATCCTTACGAGCTTTTCAGACTGTTTCTGACCAACTTGTATACTCTAAATATCCAAGATGTAAGCAGCATATGGAAATAATGTTCATAATATCGATCAACTGCAGCTGTCAAAGCTACTTATATGCTCTAGAGATCGAAGATGTATGTAACAGACTAAAATAATGTTCGATGAACCATACAAGATGCTTATGGGAGGGACGGAGACTGCTCCACACGAGTATACTATATCATCTGGCTAATGCTCTGTACTATTCCGTTCCTCTATCGCATTCCGGTACAACTCTAATTTTACAAGTGTAGGACTGGTGGCTGCTCCCCACATACAGCGTTCGTTTAGACACTGCCTTGGGTAGATGAAGTGAAGAGATGCGTATCTCTACCTAGGCTGCGGGAGTAGACTAATTTCTGTATGCACATGCGCTGCTTGCCGCTCCCCACCTAGCGCACTCTTCCTAGCACTGCATTCATGTAGCAGTGATTCTAACAAGGGAACCTCCCTATCGCAACCCCCTCATATTTAGTTATAAATTGACACAGTTGATAGGCCTTGAGAAACTGAACACAGATCAATCGAGAAAACAGGAAGAAGTTGTGTGGAACTATGAAAAAATAAGCGAAATATGCAAACTGAGTAGTCCATGCGCAAGACAGGCAACATCAAGGACAATGGTTCCGTGGTTAGAGTCAGCAGCTGCGGCACGAGAGGTCCTTGGTTCGAGTCTTCCCTCGAGTGAAAATTTTACGGTTCGAGTCTTCCCTCGAGTGAAAATTTTACTTTCTTTATTTTCGCAAAGTTACGATCTGTCCGTTCATTCATTGACGTCTCTGTTCACTGTAATAAATTTAGTGTCTGTGTTTTGCGACCGCACCGCAAAACCGTGCGATTAGTAGACGAAAGGACGTGCCTCTCCAATAGGAACCGAAAACATTTGATCGCAAGGTCATAGGTCAACCGATTCCTCCACAGGAAAACACGTCATATATTCTATACGACACTGGTGACGGCATGTGCGTCACATGGCAAAAATATGTTGCCGACCTACCTAACTTGCACACCTGGCGAATGGGTAAAAAGATTCTTCTACCTTGCCCGATTTAGGTTTTCTTGTGGATGTGATAATCACTCCCAAAAAGGTGATAAAAACATAAGAGTTTGTCACATAAACTGCAACAAATGAATGCAACAGTTTCACAGTCGCACAGTTTTCGCTGTGCTCTGTCAAAACGTATCTTTTTTACGTTTTCAAATGTTTCCGTGTGTAGACCGTCAAATCTTGCATATGTCCAAGCAAATCTGAACATGTCCTGGAATTTTGGAGAGCGAAGTTGATTATGTGTGAGTGCCTGAACTTTGATAATTGTCTGAAAATAAAAAATTAAACTTTTCACTCGGGAGAAGAATTGAACCAAGGACATCTCGTTCCGCAGCTGCTCACGTTAACCACGGGACCACGGCGCTCGTAAGCTCACATTCTCCTTGATGTTGCCTACTTTGCGCATGGACTACTCAGTTTGTATATTTTGCTTTTTTTTTCATAGTTCCACACAACTTCTTCCTGTTTTTTCGATTGATCTGTGTTCAGTTTTTCAAGGCCTATCCCTGTGCCAACTTATAACTAAATATGAGGGGGGTGCGATGGGGAGGTTCCCTTGTAAGGAAAACCCGGCCCAGCCTGGTAGGCAGTGCCCGGTGGTGTGGCTAAGACAACGCAGCACTCGGCGCTGGCCCGTCGACTGTAGCACGGCACAGGACACAGTTACAGAATGGACGACTGCAAGGGCCTGATGGAATTTTGTTTTATATAAAGATGTGATTGTTCCTATCGTATCCCAGTTGTGGTGGTAACAGCATGAATGCATAAAAATACGTCTGTGGTATTTGTTAAACATGGATCCACAAGCTTCCAGTTCAGTTTAGCGATGTTTCGTGTTTAGCTTACTGCGCGCTGACTTGGATTTCTTTTTAATGTACGCCGCTTTTACACATCAATTATAACGTCATATTGTCTAACTTACATTGGGCAGTCTGATAGTGACGTCATAGTGTGAAGCCCGAGGCCTACGAGAAAGACAGGCCGCGGCGCGTACGTCACGATGGTAGTCCTCCGCTCGCTCGCTCGTTCAAATCAGCAGACAAACTCCGTTTCTACACCTGTTAACTCGTAACTAGGCGTGTCCGTGCAAACGAAAACTGAATCTTCTACTGGAATCCGCTATTATGGAATCTTACTGTTATTAGTCCTATAATGATGGGAAGTCCATGGGCCTACTTATAATTTGTTACGGCTGTACTGGCGTACAATAAAATAAAATCATGCTAAAATGATTATCAGTTGCATAAGGCACCACTTCCAGCATGTAATGAGTACTGTTAAGCAGAAGAGACTAAATGCTATAAACAAGCCGTTATACCATTTATATCGAGTATTGATCTTAAATTTTGCTGTAGTACTGTTAACTAGGAAGACTTCATAATAGCAGACTCCAGTGGAAGATGCAATTCTCGTTAGTACTTACACGCCCAGCTTGCGTGTGAACAGGTTTAGAAACGCATTTTGTCTGCTGAGCTGAGCGAGCGAGCGAGTTTAGGACTACCTTCGTGACGTACGCGCCGCGGCCTGTCTTTCTCGTGGGCCTCGTGTGAAGCCATATTGGATTAAAAAATATACCGATAAAGGGTTCCATAAATTTATTGGTAAACAAATTTTGACTGTGGTGGACATGTTACATCATAAATTATATTAATTAAGGTAAAATATCCAGAGACCATATTGTGCCATAAATTAGAGTAATTAAGACCAGGGTGACGTAAATATAGAGAGAGGCATGTTTTGATAGTGGCGTGCATATTGAGTAATAAATTATTGGTATTAAGATAATTGAGTAATAAATTAGATGCTAAATCTGGGAACCATGCAAGCTTTTTCAGATATTCTGACTATAGGATAACGTTCTGTCTCACATTTTCGAATTTCCTGCCATTTGTAGCTTACCTGATTGGGCTAGAAAGGAATGGGAGGGGTGAGGGGGGCGAGGGAGGGGGAGGGATTGAGAATCTGACGACAGTACAGGCTGTGAGAGTTTGCCCCTTGTTATCTCACAGTGTGTTGGTCCACTTTCGGAAAGTACCGAGTTGCCCCGTGTTAGTGTCCCAGGTGGGATCTGTTGGATTCCAATCAGGTGAATTTGGTCGCCAAGAGATTCTAAAACAATCCGAAACAATTCTGGCTTTGTGAAACGGATAGTTATCCTCCTGGAAGATGCCATTGCCGTGGGGAAATACATCAAGCATCAATGGATGCACGTGGTCCCCAATAATGTTCACATACACCACAGCTGCTACGGTGTCTTCAATCATCACCACAAATGGTATGTAAGTCAGCTGAATGTCTCCCGTAGCATAACACTACTCCCAGCACCCTGCGTTCGTGACGCGGTGCGTGCTTAGAGCAGCCCTTCGTGTCGATGACGGCATTTCTACTCACCGACCTGGAGTGACAGGGAGCCTGATCCATCCTACCAGTAGACAAATTTTCAATGATCCACCATGCAACCTCAACAATACCATACCCACTGCAATTGTAACTGACAATGTCGTTGTGTCGACTTAGGACAATGTATGGATCGTCTGTTGCGGAGCCGAACGTATAACAAATTCTGCTGAATGGTGTACTACAAAACACTTCTACCGGCTCCAGCGTTATACACTGCCATTAGATCTGCTTTCCAGAGGGGGCAAATCTCCGACCTCCATGTTCTGTGATGAGGTGTGGACATCAAACACGTTTTTGCCTATTCATGAGTTGAGCTTCTTTCAACTACTTTCACTCACGATAGTAGCACGCGGACAGCCGGCCAGTTTCGCCATTTCCGAAATTATACTTCCCAGGCGCCGGGCTATAGTGATCTCCCTTTTCTTAAAGTGCTTATGCCTGTGAATTTCCCCATTTACGGCCCACATCGCTGCTAGAGTGGTTCTCCATTCGTCTCTGTTCTGGTTATATACTTTCCTTGCTGCGTGACTTGACCGTGACTCCAGTGTCGTGGCAGGCAGTAGCCATAATGATTTGGCTTATCAGCTTGTGTATACTCATGGAATGCTCATTATCTGATTCAGAAATAGTTTTACACGAGAATTGTTTTGTGGAGCTCTCGATGTTGACTTGAACCCAAATCCGCAATGTGACACCTTCATCAATCATTCAGCGGAACAGGTCGCCAACTGGTTACAACCGCTAGGACTTGAGCGAGAGAGAAAAGTCTATTACGATTTTCTCAAATCTACGGAGTGCCGAACTGAAAGCCGAAATATGTGTCAGTCTTTTTTCTTTTGTTGAGAACATCTTGTAATGTTACATTCTCTAGGTGTGGCAAAATTGAATAAGGAAAGTGTACTTAGATTAATTAAAGCATTGGAAGGCTTTGTGGCCAGTAGTAAAACAGATATCTGGATTTATTTATGCGTGCTTAATTTATATTCTTAATTTACTATATAATACGAAGGCACACGACAGATACGAAATAGCTATTGATTATACGTAGATTTAGATGTATTTTCCGGTAATTTTCACTGATTATTATTCAGTTTCACTAACAAGTCAGTAATTTTCACCAACACGACGTATTCTGTTAAACGGAAATCTTTGTGGGAACCTGAACGGTGCTTCGCGCTTTGATTCACCACAGAGGTGGTTTCTTTAACTAGAAGGCGTTGGTGTTTGGTACCGTATGGGGTCCGAGCAGCTTTCCCAAAGCTGTGAAAACATACGCAGCTAAGTTAGCTGTAAAAAGTACCCCCTCTCTGGACAATCAACTGTCTTCTTTGAGTGCTGAGGTTTTAAGCAATACCGAAAGCTAGCGGTCACTCTCAATTTTTTGATTTTAACTGATGCAGTCAGCATCCAAACCACATGAGTATACAACTTGGATGATATGTTACAGTAATTTACTTGAGTGCGTAAAGTATCCGAAGTTAAGGAAACGTTGCCGCTTTGGTCGAGCGAAACAGTTGTAACTTTATTCCTTGTTAGTTATAACAATGAAATGTTTTGGAATTATGACGGTAACTCGCACCTACGGCCGCATCTAAGACAGACTCTTAAGGTGTTCTAACATGTTGTACCATCATTGTACAGAACCCCTGTCGCTCATTCTCGTTTTTATCTTTCAGTTTTATATTCATTTGTGTTATGTGCGTGGTTTTTCCTTATTGAATGAGCGCTATCTGCTGGTCCCTTAAAAATTTATTCATTTCAGAACTTTTTAATTTATCAAATGTACGAGCCTTCTTGTAAACGTATTTATAGGTCTCTATGAAACAGTATATCTGGTTAATGGAGACTGTAGCCGACTCTTATTTTAGTAGAGTTGTTCTGTCCTCTTCCGTCTTTAATTTTAATCATACTAAGCTGCCATTACTGTGATCAAACGTGAGCCCACGTGAATTAAGCCTGCAGTACGAAAAAGACCTGACGCTTCAGTCAGCGAGCTAGTAGAATGAGATGCATGTTACAACCTAAGACAGTTGACACAAAATGTGTAGAGCTTCACCCAGAACTGTGGCCTACAAGTTTCCATCTCTCACTTCAGGAGAAATGAGTATACGACGTACTACTGGAGCCAAATAATATTCCTACTTCGATACAAAGCAAATCAGTGATGGCAGGAGAAAGTCCAAGGAAATGCTACTATTTAAAGTAACCCCATTTATTACATGTAGATTCAAATGACATTCAGATTGATACGTCATGGGCCCTAGACAGGGTTGTTGTTCCATCATCTAAAAACCCATGTGGCAGAGATATATGCAGTACAATGTACTGATAAAAGGGTTTCGACGCCCTAACTAACATTCGCCTTAGGAGATGTATTTGTTTGACGGAAACAGATCCGAGGGACTGGCTTCAGAAATTGTTTGAACACATTAGGAAGAAATGAAATCACAGAATTTTGACACTGCTGCAAATAACTTGTTTCGATGTGGAAGAGGGACATAGCTGTCTTGTCATACTCTCTGCTTCATTCCAACGCCTGTGTATGTTACAGAGGTTCAGTTGTACGAATTTTGTTACTAATGAAATAGCACAAGTATTAATTTATGTCCCAGATGATGCAGGTAAATATCCACATGTAAAAGCGCCATAGGAATTTATCTTCCTTTGCAGCAAAGTGGGAGAACGAAATTGTTTTTGAAGTCGGTGAATATAAGAAAGAAACTTTTTGTAAAATTGTATCTGATTTGAGCTACTAATAAGTAACTACGGTTACCGGATGAACGAAGCGTAGGAACTCCCATTATCGCGACTGAAACGGTGGTGACATCCCAGGGTGCAATCCGCGGCCAACGACGGCAGTGGATGGAGTTACAGTAACGCAGGGGGATGGGGCCGCGGGATCGAACCTTGTTGAGAGCTCTCACAGTCGCGCTTTCCCCCACCACTGGACTTCCAGCTCTACCCGCTGGAGTGGGAGCAAGAGTCGCTCGCCGGCTTGCGACGACGCAGTTCATCAGCAGCAACCGTTGAAAGCGATAGGTCACGGTTTCCAACATGTATGCCGTGGGGAACGACAGAACGCTACATTCTAAAGAGTTGTTGCTGTGACCACTGTCACGTTCCTGCACTTACTTCCACTTGCTATTACAACTACCACACGTGTCCAATAACGTTCTTCATCCTATAACTCAGGCATTTTCTTTAACTACGTTATTAATTAGACTCCATTTGGTAAATTCTCCTGTCTGCAGTATTTGGAGTGTACCTTTGCCCGTCCTATCTGACTTTTGTCTGTTATATTTCATCCTCAGCATCCATTCGGAATCCTTCTCTAATTTTTCCATGCATAACGATTTTCAGTCACACTCATCTATGTCACCTCTGAATGTTTTTAAATGTCATCTACCTACCTTCCATTAACTAATCTTCTGGTCCCTTTCTTATTTCTGTGAATACTGCTGACAACTACCTTCGACCATCTTGCATGCACTGACATGGCTACGTGTTCCTTCACCTCAATTTCATTTAAATATAAATCATTTTGTGGTGTCACCGCCAGACACCACATTTGCTAGGCGGTAGCCTTTAAATCGGCCGCGGTCCGTTAGTATACGTCGGACCGCGTGTCGCCTTTATCAGTGATTGCAGACCGAGCGCCGCCACACGGCAAGTCTAGTCTAGAGAGACACCCTAGCACTCGCTCCAGTTGTACAGCCGACTTTGCTAGCGATGGTTCACTGTCTACGTACGCTCTCATTTGCAGAGACGACAGTTTAACATAGCTTTCAGCTACATCCTTTGCTACGACCTACCAAGGCGCCATATTCAGTTACTATAGATAATCTCTTCAAGAATGTATTCTGAACATATAATATTGTGACTCATGTACCGTCAAGAGCGACGTTCATCATTAATGGATTAAAGTTAAGTATCAAACTAATTACGTCCGCTTTCTGAATTCTCATTCCTTGTCATGTTCCAGACGTCACGTCAATAAGCTAAAACGCGTGCATTTCGGCCTCCACTCGTAACACGGTTTTGGCTCTTCTGCTAACACAACACATTTGTTAGTTTTGCTTTTTCTCCTAGTAATTTCCAAAACGCTCCTCACTGTTTACAGCTGAGTAACACTTACTTTTGAGTGATACGCCAATGAAAGTTCACGTCTCACTAGCACAAGCCGCAGTGATAATCACGTTGATCATAAAGTTTTACTTCAAACGAACGGGAAACATAGTTCTGAAACATCTATTTCGTCTACCAAAAACGCTCCGAGCCTGACTGGTTTATTTGCCTGTGCACCCGTGATTATCCTTAACTGCAATGAATACAAAAACTCGTCATGTGGCTCTGGGATTTCATTGTTAACTTTTAATATGTTATTGTTGGTACACATTGTCTTAGTCTTACTGTAACTGATTTCAAGCCTACTTCCAAAACGCTCTCTGACACGTTTCTCCACCTGTTGCTGAGCTATGTCAAAATAAGGGCAATCATTACACATTAACTTGCTAATCGATTATAGTTCAGATTTAATCCATCAACAAGTTTTCTGTCTCCGTTTTCCAGATTTAAGGATATGAAATTTCCTTTAGGACTGATGAGAACTGTTTTGGTGATATAGAATCACCTTTCAAGACCCTTCCTTCATCTCTGAATTTGTCACTATCCTGATGAAGTCTAATGATCGTTGTAGGTGGGAGTGGCGTATATATGCTTCAGTATGCTAACCTGAGTTGCATCCATGCGTTCTATATTCAATGTTGTTAGTATAGATTTAGGTGAAACTGAGAGAAAAAAGCTTTCTCAAAAGTTATGAAACCCATAAAAAGTGGTAATGTTAGTCATTGCTTCATTGTATACTTTCGTTCGCAACTTCGCACTATTATCTTTATGGTCAGAAAATTCTGCCAAGAGGTTTGCTTACCTCTGTGCTCATAGTTTAAGCGAATACCATTTGGGTTGTTGAAAAATGTCTTCTAGTTCCCGGAAAAAGCATGTCACATGCGTCATAGGATAATCTGTGGCCAATTCACGGTTTCCCATTTGTTTTAGGCTTTTATCACACACAGCTCTACACTGTACTACACAACAGAATGAAGGAATTACCCTGCTATGTAATGTTTGTTCAACCTGTAAGCAACACGAACGCAGTCACTTCCATGAACTTGTCTGCTCGCGTATTTTACGACTGAAACGCAATCACTAAACAATGGTGAACGCAAATTGGCAGCAGTAAATGAAAGAAACATCCCGAGCGATGTTAGCAGACAACTTTTCTGTTGAAGATGATTCAATACTAAATGATATTTTTGCAACCGGAAGAATCACTTACTGCAGGTCCCTCATTCAAATCAAAACAGCGTATTTCTTTACGTGACTTATCTGTATGATATTTTTTCCGGTTGTTTCCTCCTTTATGTAATCGAAGGCCCTCAACCTAGCTGTATTGGGTTTTATCATTTAGCTTTTCTTTTCCGCTGTAGACTACATTTTCCTAGAAACACTGTTTATTCTATTGTTTTCGCTAACGGAAAGGTTATGATCAAACCACGAAATAAATTTGTATCAACATCATTGTGTGACAAACTAGGCTATGACCTCCTAGACTTGCGCCATAGGGTTAAGAACTGTAGGGTCTCCCTAAATTGGTCAGGTGTGAACTACAAGCCACAGGCTGCTCGCCAGGTAGCTTCCTATGTGCCGGGAGCAACAACGGTTTTTTTAGTTTAGGCAACTCTCCATCCAGTACAGATAACGATAACTGTAGGAGAGAAGGAAGTACCAGGCAAGAGTATTACAATCCTTGTGATTAACTGCCGAAAAATTCGTAACCAAGTGCCAGGGTTTGAAGTGCACCTAAAAGGCAGTGGAGCTCACCTAATATTACGTACAGATAGCTGTTTAAAACACGAAATTGACAGGAGTGAGATTTATTGGGAAAACTGAAGTGCATATCTAAGGGATAAACTAATGATAAATGCAGGTGTCGTATTTGTCGCAGCAGACAAAAAGCTCAAATCCACAGAGATAGAAGTAGAACCTGCATTCGAGACTCTTGGAAAGACTCAATATCAAGAGGTGGCACAAACTTATAAAATCCTCACGGCTGAGCTTAGATTTTGTGAATGAAATATTTATGTTAGTGGTCCATGCATTCTTCTTTGGAAAAGTAAGGCTGAAATACTGAATTTAAAACATTAGTTTGATTCGCAAAATTTTATAAGGTGTTCAGAGTGAATACTATTCATAATAGAAAACTGAATGTAAGACATCTAAAAATTATGAAAACAAAATCACAGGAATGTGAAATTATGAGCTGTTGCAAATGTGGTCCCAGTGCTACATCAAAAGCAATACATGGCTATACTGTTGTGTTTTTATTTTACAGGTCCAGTCCCATAGGACCAAGTTGAGGGGCAAACCTCCAATGTCATGGAACTTGTCAGTGCATGAAATCAAAACATAATAACACATAAAATAAAATGTTTATGAGCGCTAAAAAAGACAAGTCATGAGTTTATGTAAGCGCAATCAACACTATAACACAGGAATCAGCTTAATTTTTCAAGGAACTCCTCGACAAAATAGAAGGAGTGACCCATGAGGAAACCCTTCAGTTTCCATTTTCAAGAGCGTAGATTACTGCTAAGCTTTTTGAATCGTTGTGGTAGCTTACTGAAAGTGGATGCAGCAGTACACGCCACACCTTTCTACGCAAGAGTCAACGAAGTACGATCCAAATGCAGATTGTATTTCTGCGTAGTATTAAATGAGTGAAAGCTGCTAATTCTTCAGAATAAGCTGATATTGTTAACAAGAAATGGCAGTAAAGAACGCCTATATTGAGAGGCCAATGTCAGAATACCCAGACAAATGAAAAGAGGTCGACGAGAGGTTCACGAAATTACACCACTTATTGCCCGAACCGCCCGTTTCTGAGCCAAGAGTTACCCCAAAATATTCATAAGTTAATGAAAATAAATGAAGTAGACTACTTTTCGTCCCGAACTATCACTTCCTTCAGATACCGTTCGAATAGTAAAAATGGCAGCATTAAGTCTTTGAACAAGATCCTGAACGTGGGCTTTCCACGACAGTTTACTGTCTATCTGAACACCTAGAAATTTGAAATGTTCAGTTTCACTAGTCATATGCTCTTGCTGTGAAAGAAACGTCTGGTTTTGTTGAATTGTGAGAAACTACAAAAACTGAGTCTTCCTGTGATTCAGCGTTCGTTTATTTTTTTACAAGCCATGAACTTAGGTCACGTTCTGCACTATTTGAAACCGAGCCAATGTTGCACACAACATCCTTTACTACCAAGCTAGGGTCATCAGCAAACAGAACTATTTTAAAATCACCTGTAATGCTAGAAAGCATATCATTTATATAAATAAGGAACAGGGGTGTCCCAGCACTAATCCCTGGAGCGCCTCCCATGTAACCGTGCCCCACTCAGGCCCCACATCATGGCCATTCAAAGCACTGTGGATAATGAACTTCCTCTGCTGTTAATGATGGAAAAAAAGAATCACTTATTTGATATTGCAAGGTACTTTAGCATTCTAAAGCATGGTGTAAACACATTCTAGTTCAAAATTACTAAAAACAAGCATAAATTACCATTATTCTTCGAAGACTTGCTGACACAACGATAAACAGCTTTTTTAAGCAGATTCTGCAAGCTAATGGGAACTTGAAGGGACGAAAACAAGTGAGGCGGTTAAAGCACATGATTTAAAGCAAATGTTACAGTTAGGCGTAGAGAATTTGATTTATTCCCTGAGATCGAAGGAAATAAAATTTGGATGTGGCATATATGCTACACAGGGACTGAGGAGGATAATCGGATTCTTCTATCGACCACCGGCTTCACCTCCAGATGTAACTGAGAACTTTAAAGGGAACGTGAGGTCAGTAGCACTTAAGTTCGCCAGTCATACTGCAATCATCGGAGGACACTTTAATCATCCAACAATCAACCAAGATCATTACAGTTTTGTAAGTAGTGGTTCAAATGGTTCAAATGGCTCTGAGCACAATGTAACTTAACTTCTGAGGTCATCAGTCGCCTAGAACTTAGAACTAATTAAACCTAACTAACCTAAGGACATCACACACATCCATGCCCGAGGCAGGATTAGACCCGCGATGTAAGTTGTGGGTATGATAAGACGTTCTGTAAAACATTACTAAATGCGTTTTATGAGAAATACCTTAAAGAGATAGATCGGATGCTCACCATTAAGAACATGTATTGGATCTAATGGCAAAAAACCGACCTGATATTTTAATGATGTACTTGTCGAAACTGCTGTCGCTGACCATGGGACATTTTTATCAACAAAATTACCTACGTATAGAAGGCCACTAGAACAGGCTGTAGGATTTATATGTTCAGCAAACTAGATAACGAGGCAATAGTGCCATATCTCAATACGGAACATCAAATATTTAACTCTGGGTAGCAGCATGTAGAAGAATGGTTCCTCAGATTTAAAAGAACGGCTGACAAGAAACTTGATGCATATATACCTAGTAGAAGAGTTCATGAAGGGACGGGTCCTCCATACTTTACAGACACTTTAAATAAAATTTTAAAAATGAGAGACTACTGTATGATAACTGTAAAGTAAATCATAAGTCTATAGATAGAGAGATACTGAATGAAATGCGTTTAGCAGTCAAGAAGGAAAGGTGTGAATCTTCAACAACTACGATACCAGAATACTGTCGAAAGATATCTGAGAAACCCAAAGAAATTCTGGTCACATGTACAGGCTGTTAGTGGTATCAAAGTTAGTATCCAGGCACTCAGGTACGGGACAGGATCGGAAACAGTGTGTAGCAGATTGAAAGCAGAATTGTTGAATTCCGTTTCACATGTTCCTTTACAAAGGAAAATCTGCAAGTATTTCCCCAATTTAATTTTTGACCCACTGAAAAAAAGATTGATATACACTCCCGGAAATGGAAAAAAGAACACATTGACACCGGTGTGTCAGACCCACCATACTTGCTCCGGACACTGCGAGAGGGCTGTACAAGCAATGATCACACGCACGGCACAGCGGACACACCAGGAACCGCGGTGTTGGCCGTCGAATGGCGCTAGCTGCGCAGCATTTGTGCACCGCCGCCGTCAGTGTCAGCCAGTTTGCCGTGGCATACGGAGCTCCATCGCAGTCTTTAAAACTGGTAGCATGCCGCGACAGCGTGGACGTGAACCGTATGTGCAGTTGACGGACTTTGAGCGAAGGCGTATAGTGGGCATGCGGGAGGTCGGGTGGACGTACCGCCGAATTGCTCAACACGTGGGGCGTGAGGTCTCCACAGTACATCGATGTTGTCGCCAGTGGTCGGCGGAAGGTGCACGTGCCCGTCGACCTGGGACCGGACCGCAGCGACGCACGGATGCACGCCAAGACCGTAGGATCCTACGCAGTGCCGTACGGGACCGCACCGCCACTTCCCAGCAAATTAGGGACACTGTTGCTCCTGGGGTATCGGCGAGGACCATTCGCAACCGTCTCCATGAAGCTGGGCTACGGTCCCGCACACCGTTAGGCCGTCTTCCGCTCACGCCCCAACATCGTGCAGCCCGCCTCCAGTGGTGTCGCGACAGGCGTGAATGGAGGGACGAATGGAGACGTGTCGTCTTCAGCGATGAGAGTCGCTTCTGCCTTGGTGCCAGTGATGGTCGTATGCGTGTTTGGCGCCGTGCAGGTGAGCGCCACAATCAGGACTGCATACGACCGAGGCACACAGGGCCAACACCCGGCATCATGGTGTGGGGAGCGATCTCCTACACTGGCCGTACACCACTGGTGATCGTCGAGGGGACACTGAATAGTGCACGGTACATCCAAACCGTCATCGAACCCATCGTTCTACCATTCCTAGACCGGCAAGGGAACTTGCTGTTCCAACAGGACAATGCACGTCCGCATGTATCCCGTGCCACCCAACGTGCTCTAGAAGGTGTAAGTCAACTACCCTGGCCAGCAAGATCTCCGGATCTGTCCCCCATTGAGCATGTTTGGGACTGGATGAAGCGTCGTCTCACGCGGTCTGCACGTCCGGCACGAACGCTGGTCCAACTGAGGCGCCAGGTGGAAATGGCATGGCAAGCCGTTCCACAGGACTACATCCAGCATCTCTACGATCGTCTCCATGGGAGAATAGCAGCCTGCATTGCTGCGAAAGGTGGATATACAGTGTACTAGTGCCGACATTGTGCATGCTCTGTTGCCTGTGTCTATGTGCCTGTGGTTCTGTCAGTGTGATCATGTGATGTATCTGACCCCAGGAATGTGTCAATAAAGTTTCCCCTTCCTGGGACAATGAATTCACGGTGTTCTTATTTCAATTTCCAGGAGTGTAGATATTAGTTTTAGTGTTGTTAACAAACTGAAATAGCCAAAGTCAGACGAAGCTTCAGAGCCCAGTGGAATCTCATCATTTTCTATAAGCAGTTTGATGCTGAGTTAGCTCCTCTTTTAATCATAATCTATCGTAGATCCCTCGAACAAGAAACCGGTTCAAATGGTTCAAATGGCTTTGAGCACTATGGGACTCAACTGCTGTGGTCATCAGTCCCCTAGAACTCAGAACTACTTAAACCTAACTAACCTAAGGACATCACACACAGCCATGCCCGAGGCAGGATTCGAACCTGCGACCGTAGCAGTCGCACGGTTCCGGACTGCGCGCCTAGAACCGCGAGACCACCGCGGCCGGCAACAAAAAACCGGGTCCAGTCATTGGAAGAAAGCACAGGTCACATGTGTCTACAAGAATGTTAACAGAATTGACCCATAAAACTATAGTCCAACGTCCTTGCCATCCATTTGTTGTAGAATGTTAGAAGATATCCTGAGCCCAAACATAATGATGTATCCTGAAAATAATTGCCGCTTCCATGCAAGTCACCTTAGATTCCGGAACCACTGATCATATGAAACCCAACTCTCACTTTTTCTCACATGACATCCTGGACCCCATGGATTAAGAGAGTCGGGTAAATGGAGTATTTCTTGACTTATGAAAAGCATTTGATTCAGTGCCACACCTACGATTGTCATCAAAAGTGCGACCATATGGCATATCCAGAGAAATTTATGACTGGTGATGCTTTGGTAGGGAGGAAGCAGCGCGTTTTCTTAAATGGGCAATCGTCGACAGATGTAGAAGTAATTTCAAGTGTACCACAGGAAGTGTGTTAAAATCCTTACTGTTCATGTTGTACAGTATATGAACGACTTTGTAAAAATTATGAAAGGTAGCATCACTCTTTTCACAAATGATGCAGTTATCACCATGAAGTATGGTGTGAAAAAAGCTGCGTAAATATTCGTTCAGATCTTGATAAGATTTAAAAATTTGGCAACATATTTTAAATAGTCAGAAATGTAAAATTGTGCACTTCACAAAACGAATATAATCTGTGACTACAATATCAATGAATCGCAATTCTAACTGCCCAACTCAAACAAATACCGGGGTGTAACAGTTAGTAAGAATATGAAACGCAACGATCCCAGAGACTCAGTCGTAGGTAAAGTAAGTGGCAGACTTTGGTTCATTGGTAGCATACTAGGGAAATAAAAACAGTCTGCAAAGGAGACTGCTTACAAAAAAACTCGTGTAGCCAATCCTAGGATATAGCTCGAGGGTGTGAGACCCGTACCAAATAGGATAAATAGGAGATACTGGACGTATAGTGAGAAGGTGAGCACGAAGGGTCTCATAATCCATGGGAGAGTGACACGGAGATGCCGAAGAAAATGAACTGGCAGACACGTGAAGATAGATGCAAACTATGCCGCGAAAGTCTATTTACGAAGTTTCAAGAAGCAGCTATAAATGGTGAAACTAGGAATTTGCTACAGTCCCTTACGTACCACTCCCGTTGTGATACCGAGGGTACGTTAGAGTAATTATAGCGCACACAGAGGCGTTTAAGCAATAATTCCTACCGCCAGACATACGTGAATGGTATGGAAAGCGCCCCTACTAATTGATACAATGCGGAGTAGCCTCTGCCATACATTTCACACTGGTTTGCAGATTATGGATGTAGACGTAAATGTAAATGTAGATTTTGCAAACGATAAACCCTAAATTAATGTTCGAATGTCCTCTTCTTCCCAGGAGGAAATCAATAAAGAATGTTAAAAACAGGAAAATTTTCTCTCCTAGCTAATCCTACTTGTGCCACCGTAACTAAGTTATGACTTTTCCACAAGGATTTTCCAACAATTCGAATGATGCCGGTTCGCTTGTGATATTATTGAATCAGAAAACAAGTCACTAGTTTTGATTGCTTCCCCATAGACAGGATATTGGTAAGTGAAAGTGTTCTGTAAGTACTCATTTGAATGTCTAGCTTAAGAAAAGTGGTCTTAATTTTTTCATCAGAGCTAATTTCGGCAAACGTAATATTGGTCAAGTTGAATAAATAGTTAACAATATTTCATGTGACTCAGTAATGAGCGTGTCAAACGACAATGCCATGGAGGATGTTAGCTTGCTGGTTATCTCTTTCATTGCAACCTAATTTTTTTTTCTGTTGACATCTTCGTTGCTAAATATTTATGGTTTCTTCCTCTCCCCTTAGTTCTGGACAATATATAAAAACTAAACACTGCCATACCGTACAACACACTTGATAGAGTAAATGTCCAAACAAATGAATATACATGCAAATAATGCGTCAACTTTTCTTAACCATACAAATGGTATTTCCATCGTCAAACCATATAAAAAAGGGGGTATCGTCCATTATAAAATATCGATAACATCCCCATCTTTATAAGAAAATGATAAAGACGATGGAGGTGATACCACACGTTACGATTATTCTTAAATTTCTGAAAGAGCTAAAAGTAAAACTTGATGTAAAGAAGCAACAACCATCTTCGCGTCTCTTTCGTCAGTACATAGTACCTTGTCACTGGCGATGCCCCATGCCGCATTCAGTGATGACAAAGACAATGAAATGAATCAGCCTCCGCATTACTGATGCGACCGTGCCAACCGAAATCGCTTAGGAAAAGCACGGACTTACTAATGAGGATGGTGATAGAGAACTGGAACTTGACTCAACGTGGTTTCCTGTAGTACTTTTTGTTATTGAACAAACAGCTCAGTAAGATTTTCCGTATAAATTTCTTGAAAGTAATGTAGTTCACAAGACTTCTCAGAGAACGGTGTGATACTCGGGGAAAAAGGAAGAACTTTAGAAGTTTTCAGTGTTTCAAATAAAGTAGAAAGAACATTTCTCAGATTTTCTATTATGTGGCCAGAAGAAATATGTTGGCTCTTCATTAAGAGACACTATGTGTATAGTTTCAACTACATAATGAGAAATTTTTACTTTATTAAAACTCGATCTGTAAATACCTGTAATGCAAAGTAACGTTTCTGAGTTGAGAATGGTAAGTAAACTTTAAATAAACAGTATGTATCATAATTAGCCATTTCTTTCTTGTCAAATATAAATCTTCAGTCAATAAACAATTTTGGTAACATCTTCGAAAACATTAAAATGGTCATATAATCAGAAATCGGCCTATAAATGCTTTAATGAGCAAGTGCGAGATAAACTCTAACAATAATGTTTATGCTGACAATTGCTCGTAACGTTTTGAACTCTAGTCCATAACCAACAGATATTTTCGGCGAAACAGAAGAAAAAAAAACACGTATCAGAATAAAAAAGCAAAACAATATACAGTTAGGAATCTGTGATCATATAAAGGTTTATTATACGATACGGAAAAGAGTACTTAAACGTGGCTTACATAGTGTCTCGAGAGACAAAAAAGTCGTACTAAATATACAGACTAGTAGACAGTTTTGTTCGTGTTTCTCTTTATAATTAATGGAGGATAAGAAATAAACATATAAATGTACTTTTTTGAACGATAGAAAATGAAGAAAAGATATATTTTTAAACTTTAGTTTGGAATCTCATAGTCTTTTGCAAAATAGTATAACTACATAAGACACTAATTCTTGTTCATCAATTATCCTCTCTGACGCCATTTTTTTTAAATTTTTTGCTGATGTGTACCTCAAATGGCACGAGGATTCTAGTAGATTCCTACTAAGAGATCCCTGCCCAAGGGACATAAAGATGTTTCTCTCTACAATTAATACAGTAAGCAGTGAGCTCCGTCGTTAGCCATAGAATAATTGCTGGAAACAATGGCAAAATTGGCAAATTTGAATCGCGTGAAAGAAATTTAATTTTACGAGGTGAGTTTGATAGTAATGTTTAGGATGTGAACAAAATAAGAATTGGTGACGCTATGAACCAAACTCCAGAAACAGTAACTAAGGCTGTAACAATAAACAAATTGATGACCCTGAATGCTTTGTTCTTTGTAACACTGCGATCAGCTTTTCATTTCCTTACTGATCATATTTCACAACATCTGAAATAGATTTCGGCTCTTAAAAGTATGTCATTGATAATCTGAAGCAATTCTGAAATAGATACGCCTTAAGCAAAGAATGTGGAACCAAAGCTGCGTGTAACTGGTAAATTCATCTACATCCGTAAGCTAAGAGATCTTAAAATGCAAAGAATAAAACGCGTCACGTCTCTAATACGTGCGCTAAAACGTATCATGGCACAAATGTAACACTGTGGTTTACGCTTTTCATGAAATTAGACTTGCTCTCTAACCAAATGGAGCTAATTTCGAATATCAACAGAGCATAGTATATATGAAATGTGAGTTAATGGTGATTCTACTTGCTGAAACAGAGCAAAAAGTTAGTTTGGTACAATTTAGTATAAAATAAGGTAGTACGAGACGTGTGTATCGATATGGAGTGCCTACACATAAACGAGATGATGCGGGAAAGTATAAGTATCATATTTCCTTTTTTAATATAGTAGGCGTAATGAATTTATAGGTTAACCCATTATGAATTCTGTGCAAATCGGAAGTGAATGGCATAGTTATCTTTGTAGTACTTTTTATGTTTCGTTGTCCATTACAAAACATGTATGTTATCACAAGGCGTACAATCCTAACTGGAACATCTTTAAATAAGCGGATAACGTGATACGACGTTTCCACCAACTTTTTAATTTCATGGAAGTTGTAATGATAACTTCCTTAATCATGCATACATTTTACATACTGATATCATTGATCGACTTTTTCAAAGATGTTAACGAAATTATCAATGGACAAATGCGAAGAACTGCAGCTATGTTGCGCGACTTTGATATTTTACGAGAGTTTCGTTTAAACTAGTCGTTTTCATGTTGCTTGGACATCGACCTTCAGAAATGAAAATAAAATGTACTTATAACTGCGCTTTTTTCTGCCTTTTAAAGTCCACCGCATAATTTACCTCGTCATGTGATGTGTGATTTAATGCTCATAATATACCATTATTTTGCTATTTTTAGCTTGTGTATGTATGTATATGTGTATGTGTGTGTGTGTGTGTGTGTGTGTGTGCGTGTGTGTGTGTGTATTAGTGTGGAAAAGGAGCAGGTAAAAGACGGTAGGGAGTAACTATCTTTCATAAACGCAATAACAGTCGCAGAACTTTTCGTAACGCAATGTACACTGCCAAGTCGAAACAATACAGAATACATATGTTACACATTTCTGCGACTACAGAAGACGCAGACGCCAATAAAAATGGAGAAAGCGAATGTTTGATTTCTAACTACCTGAAAGAGTGGAGGGGCATTTGGCTGTGGCAGCAGCCGTCGCATACACATGAAGGAAGGTAGCGGGCATTCCCCACCGCAGCAGGAGGCGGGCCAGGTCAGGAGTCTCCATATGAATGCCAGCTCCCTCATCCAGTATACTGCTAGCTCATCACATAAAGCAGACACAAGCTACCTATTCCTACCAAGTATATCTTTCATGGTTTCATAGCAAAATTTAACTTTATATAATGCTCAGAAAACGCACACGATCCCTCAATGGAGACTGCTTTCTGTTTCCTACATTGTGGTGAACTTGGTTTATCACATTTTTCGAATTTCCTTTGTAAAGGATTTGAAAAGAGCAATAAAAATGTTAAATAGAACATTCTTAAACAGGTCTCGTATCCTACAAAAAATAAAAAGGAATTATCATTAATAAAAGCCTTTCGGGTTTCCTGACGTGGCTGGAAGCTCGAGAACATTTTATTAATTGTTTAATCGCGAGACCATATATTCATACAATAAAATACCATATTCGAAAAATAAACCGAAGTTGCAGTGGAAAGCATTAAGACAACAGCAGGACCGTCTTGATATTCAAAATGAACTTATTTTCCTATTCCTCATTTCTCACTCACCATACGCACCGCTTCAGCGATAAATTATACACTAGCAATTGCCTGTAGACTGCTATAACGTCTATAGCTAGCCAAATAATGCTACGAAAACATAGCAAATGCACTACTGACCATTAAAATTGCTACACCAAGAAGAAATGAAGATGATAAACGGGTATTCATTGGTCAAATACATTATACTAGAACAGACATGTGATTACATTTTCGCGCAATTTGGGCGCATAGATCCTGAGAAATCAGTACCCAGAACAATCACCTCTGGCCGTAATGACGGCCTTGATACGCCTGGGCATTGAGTCAAACAGAGCTTGGATGGCGCGTACATGTGCAGCTGCCCATGCAGCTTCAACACGATACCACAGTTCATCAAGAGCGGTGACTGGCGTATTGTGAGGAGCCAGCTGCTCGGCCACCATTGACCAGACGTTTTCAGTTGGTGAGAGATCTGGAGAATGTGCTGGCCAGGGCAGCAGTCGAACATTTTCTGTATGCAGAAAGGCCCGTACAGGCCCTGCAACATGTGGTCGTGTATTATCCTGCTGAAATGTAGGGTTTCGCAGGGATCGAATGTAGGGTAGAGCCACGGGTCGTAACACATCTGAAATGTAACGTCCACTGTTCAAACTGCCGTCAATGCGAACATGAGGTGACCGAGACGCGTAACCAATGGCACGCCATACCATCACGCTGGGTGATACGCCAGTATGGCGATGACGAATACACGCTTCCAATGTGCGTTCACCGCGATGTCGCCAAACACGGATGCGACCATCATGATGCTGTAAACAGAATCTGTATTCATCCGAAAAAGTGACGTTTTGCCATTCGTGCACCCAGGTTCGTCGTTGAGTACACCATCGCAGGCGTTCCTATCTGTGATGCAGCGTCAAGGGTAACCGCAGCCATGGTTTCCGAGCTGATAGTCCATGCTGCTGCAAACGTCGTCGAGCTGTTCGTGCAGATGGTTGTTGTCTTGCAAACGTCCCCATCTGTTGACTCAGGGATCGAGACGTGGCGGCACGATCCGTTACTGCCATGCGGATAAGATGCCTGTCATCTCGACTGCTACTGATACGAGGCCGTTGGGATTCTGCACGGCGTTCCGTATCACCCTCCTGAACCCACCGATTCCCTATTCTGCTAACAGTCATTGGATCTCGACAAACGCGAGCAGCATTGTCGCCATACGATAAACCGCAATCGCGATAGGCTACAACCCGACCTTTATCAAAGTCGGAAACGTGATGGTACGCAATTTTCCTCCTTACACGAGGCATCACAACAACGTTTCACCAGGCAACGCCGGTCAACTGCTGTTTGTGTATGAGAAATCGGTTGGAAACTTTCCTCATGTCAGGACGTTGTAGGTGTCGCCACTGGCGCCAACCTTGTGTGAATGCTCTGAAAAGCTTACCATTTGCATATCACAGCATCTTCTTCCTGTCGGTTAAATTTCGCGTCTGTAGCACGTCATCTACGTGGTGTAGCAATTTTAATGGCCAGTAGTGTAGGAGGACAGATTCAAAGACCAGTGATCTTGTGGTTATTAAAGTTAAAAGTGAAAATACTTGTTCAGTTAGAGAAGAAGTGAAGGCATTCGGCCACGGTCTTTTCAGAGGAAGTCCGCGTCCGTAGCTCTGTGGTCAACGTGTCTGCCTGCTATGTGGAGGACTCGCGTTCGATTCCCGGTAGTGCTAGCAATCTTTCTCTCATGGGAGGAGAGGAACGCGGTGTACATCAGGCTCGTGATGCCAGGTGAGGAGCTACTTGAGTGAGAAGTAGCGGCACCAGGGTTAGGAAATGATTTGCTGACCCCATGCCCCTTCATATCGTATCCTATGAAGCCACTGGCAGAGGATGACACGGCGGGCAGTCCCAATTGGCCAGTCAGGTGCAGAACGCGTAGCTTTGCTTTCTTTTTCAGAAGAACCAGCCACGTATTGAGAGAGCTGGACGTGGATTGGAATCTCGCTTTTCCCTAGCGTGGGTCCAACGTCTTATTCTCCACACCATTTCGCTCAGTCTGTGTGGAAGAAGCTTCAACCTGTAACTGTCGGTTCCATTTGTGAACTGTTCTCTGTATTTGTGAAGCGTATTTCTGGGGAGCACCTCCACCCAGTAGTCTTCATGCGTGCAAAGAATTTGTTAGAAAACTCATTCCACGCTGGAAAATGCATCTATCACTGATGTGTAGTGGAACTTTGACTTGCCTCTACCTGATCTTTGCATCTCGTAAGAAACATTGGAATTCATATGTGGTATCAGGAAATTCCTTTCCTCTTCGACCTACTTATTCTACCTGACGTACGGAATGGAATGTTTTAATGGTTCAAATGGCTCTGAGCACTATGGGACTCAACTGCTGTGGTCATAAGTCCCCTAGAACTTAGAACTACTTAAACCTAACTAACCTAAGGACATCACACACATCCACGCCCGAGGCAGGATTCGAACCAGCGACCGTAGCAGTCGCACGGTTCCGGACGGAATGTTTTACTTGTATTAGAAGATACATAGAGATTCGTAATATAACGTACCTAGATGAAGTTGGTTTACAAAGTCTAGGAAACACAAGCATCGAATGAAATGAAAACAGAGTATTATACTCGAGCAAGCCCTCTTCATCAGCTAGGGAAAAAAAAAGAAAGAGCCGACGAAGATCGTTACACTGCGATAGGAAGATGCACGTCACGAATATGAAAATGTGGGGGTCGGCCACAGTGAATACTCGTGTCGTAGCGTTGTTGGTAGTTGAGTTGCTCGCTTAATAAGAGTACGTCGGCTACCAGGTATTCGTATTTTACAGTTCTGCTGAGTGGATGCTAAGCTCATCACAAAGCTCGCAAGACTCACCATTGCGCGCTGGGAAAGGTTCTTTAATGCCAGCACTAAGCTACGGCAGATTAGCTAATGGACAGAACGCCACGGTAAATCCAAAACAGGGAGAAACAAAGGCCACTTGACTAAAAGCAGCCGCACTGGATTGAAATCAGCGAAACAGTTGAGAAGAGCAATGCATATCAGAAGAATAAGAAGAAGAGAATACCGTACCCGGCTTTTATTTAGAAAATAGTTTCCAGTATTGTGAAACATTTACATCTTTTACACCCTTTTATCGGGTTCTCTACAGGAATGCAAGGACGGATCGTTTTCTTATACGTTCCCTGGCTGATACGAATTCGTAGACTGAGGTGCGCTTTGGGTTTGATTGTACCACTAGCTTGTTTATCAAATGCTTCCTACACGCCACCCACAGTGACCTTTACGAGTCTCACCACAAACATAAATTTCCGCGATCTATGGATAATGAAGGACATGTGTGTTTTTTACATAGTCTAATCTCTGCGGTGAGTGACTTCCGTTACACGATCATTGTGTGTACAGCTCTAACTGAAAGTAATGGGCAGCTCATCCGATGAATATACAGACTGTTTGTTCCCTGAAATGAGGACGATATGATTATGGTTCGATTCCTTTCACATAAACGCATTGTTTCGTAAATAATACGGGTAAACATCTTACAGAAGTCGTATTCCCGTCTTTCCATAAACACTGATCGGTTAAGACAGAGATAATCCGTCTTTCATCGAAACATTATACGTGAAACGCAAAAGAGGGAAACCAACCACCGTCAGAAACGCAATTGTCAATAACATCCTTGTTGTCAATGACATTAAAACTTCTGAAGCAGCACATACTAAACCAAATGATCGCTTTTTACATCAGCCCGCTATTGGGTCTTTCCTCTCCACTAACAAAGATTTTGTTGCTCTGTAATTGGAGAATAACGTTACCTTCGCTGCAATATAGTCCATGAATTACCTGTTAACAGTATATGCATCGGCTTATAATCATTTCTGCTGCAATATAGAAGGATAGACGACTGTGGTATTTCGAGACACTACGAAACAGACTTACCAAAAGCACGCTATACAGATAAAAATTAAGTGGCACAGGAAGTATATTTTAGAGGATCAATCACAACAGCTATATATGTGGAGGACATACGTTAACTGTCTGCTTGTTGAGATTACGAGCAGGGAGGAAACATATGTTGTGTTTATTCTTCGAGCAGCAGGTCAAGAAGCGACACAGCTGGGAGCACATTATTGGTACAGCGCCAACTTTAAAGCTGACGCTCATCTCGAAATGTAGGTGCCATCCAACAGAAACAACACACTCAACGGCAGACACTGCGTAATAGTGAACGAACAGATTTCAGCAAGCAGACCGATATTTATGGTCTTTCGGTGGAAAAACGTGTGGGGAGGTGATTTGTTGACATAATATATGACATAAGAATTATTTCGCCAAGGAATAGTTAAGAATAACTGAATACGCTCCTCTTCGTTATACTGAAAAAGGTGATATACGACGAGATTTGTTCTAGAGATTAAAGATAAATTCCTCAATCATCGCAGATCACGTGTGAACGTAACAGAAAAAAATGAAGTGTTTCGGAGGGCGTAGAGACTAAAGGATTTGACTTCCTCAGCTGTGAGAGATCCTTACAAAAACGTGTTTGTGATAGGCTGACTTCGCTGTGGAAGCATCGGTAAGCGGCAGCATTCCGCCAATTCCGTGACGTGATATTAATGATAGGAGCCCATAACTTACACATTTTTTGAGCGGGGTACAGGCCGGGTATACCTGCAAATAAGTGTTGTCTAGTAGCTTCCTCGAAATGCAAAACTGAAGCATACACCAGCAAACAGTTGACTTTATTATTTTTGGTAGTCTCTGAACAGACGTCGTAGGTGTCGCGTTTTCATGCAAGATCTACACGGGCTCAGCTTGAATGTTTCATTAGGAGGTGAAACGCTTGTGCAGACACGTTTCCTCATTATCGGGTACATTGTTTTCAGGAAATGAGATGCGTCCGCTGTGGCTTTTGGCCGAATCGATGCAGAGCACTGTTCTGTACAAACGTGCAGATGACTGTGAAAAAATGAGAGTCGCACAGTATTCCTACAATCTATAAACTTTAATTAAAAACAATTGTATTAAAACTGTATTAGCCCCCTTTCAAATGGTTTTAAGCGATATATGCAACATTGTAGAACTTTTCTACTGCAGTTATGGCACATGGTGCACTATAAAGAGATTGAGTAGATTACATGTGGCGATTTTAACTACAGCGTTTGAGTACACGCGCTTAAATTTTAAATACAGCAGTATTATCTTGGACGAACGCAAATCATTCCAACTGATTATCCTTTGCTAATTTTGTATAAAACTGATGTAGCGTATTTGCATTTATATTACTTTCGTTTCAAATTGTACGTGACCTCGGCTGGGAGAGACTCGTTCTGAAATGTTCTATCTACAACTGAACCACAAATTTGATCAGTACCTCTGTTTGCATGACACCCCAGTCATTGAGTTAATGCATAGTTTAAGGTACGATTCGTTACCATAATACACTGTTAAAGTTCCTTGTATCTAAATATTGCTAATAGCATACGGATGTATTACAACAATTCGCTGTTTACACAGAGAAAAAAATACTTTTCGCCTCGTTGAGGAGTAGAGTGATGGATAGGGTTCAAATAACGTTGAATACATGGTTACCGTTTAAAAAGCAGCAGTCGTGATCCTTGGATTTTTACATGCTTCGATGTACATTTATATAAAATTCGTAACTACAGTCATTACTGTACTACAGATTTATTGTTCCTAACATTCTATGGTATCCGCGACGTAGGGACGGCAACTGCGGCCAACTTCACAAGTCAGCGGATACTGGAGTAGGTCAGCAGCCCTCTCGTTATTCGAGGAAGACTGATCACTCTGCCATCTCGGATACACCACTGATTTTACAACGTAGCAAGTGATTAAAGACCAAATGCTGGATGTGGAAATCCAAATCAGCATTACGGCCGTCAGAGGTTCTCTGCTGGTTACGTATAACGTACTGGACACCTGTTTCAACTAAAGGAATGGGCCAGGGTCCAGACTAAGTGTTCGTAACAGAAGAGCGCTTCCTCATTTCGGTATCCAGAGTTGGAGATTTCCACGGTATCATAACGACGAGACACTGAAAACGCACAGAGATAATAGCTGGCTTAAAGATCATATCTTAGGATTCACATGTTGTGTTTGAATAAGAAGTTCCGTGACATCAGTCGAAAATCTGTTACGTTTCAAGAACGTGTTAGAAACTGGCAGAAGTCCAAATTTGTGCGGTAGCGTTACACGGCGTGCTTCTGAAGGGGGGAAAAGTCATACGTCGAGCGTCACCTAAAGAAGACTAGCGACTGCTGCAATAGTTTACCGAAAATTTTAAAAAAGACGAGGTATTTCTAACTTAATCGAAATAAAGACTCTTCATTCGTTAATTGGAGGTGTGAGTGCTAAATTACTTCTGTTATGGAGGTTAAAGGTATAGATGGACGTATTTACTCCGTTGTGGTACTTTGGTCAAAGACGAGAAGAAAGAGAATGTTGTAGAAGTATTTTGCCACTTCTACTCAAGTAAAACTTGTTCTCATTTTAGGACCTCACAATCGTTGACCTTAACTAACAAATAAAAATAGTCTGACGAATTTTTTCACGCTTTTTAGCTTAAATATGAAGAATACGCAACAGTTTACCGACAATTTAAATCGGCCGACGACCTAACACAAAATTCGTCACATTAACTCGGCCTCGTACTGAACAATTTCCGAAAGGACTGCGATACACGCGTTCACGCACGAGGTACTGCAGCCAACATGCAGAATCCGCTGCGGCAGTGTGCCTCCGGGCGGAAATAACTACTCTCGCGCAAGTGGTAATTATGAAACACTCGCGCCGTCACTGCGCCACTAAATAAGCTGGCGCACTATTTTAAGAGGCGCAGGTGCGGAGCGGAGCACACGTATCGCCTGTTCGCGGTTCGCGCCGTTTGCCACGGCACGGCGGTGAAATATTAAAAATAAAAGTAAGAGGATAGAGGGTGGCGGGGGGCGAGAGGCTAAGGCAGCAGTGCGTGTGCAGACCTGCGTTGAGGTGCAGCTCTGGCGACACGGACAGGGGGTAGGCGAGCAGCTGCAGCGCGTCCAGCTGTTCGGAGAGCCGTGCGGGCCGCAGCCGGCGGTGCGCCATGCAGACTGCCGGCCGCCGCGCCGCACAGCTGCGCTCGGCGCCCGCGCGCACGCGCAAGCGCACGCACCTGCACGCGCGCTGCCGCCGCCGCCGCCCCCACCGCCTCCACCACCGCCGCCCCCACCGCCGCCCCCACCGCCTCCGCCACTGTCGCCGCCGCCGCCACCGCCGCCGCCGCAGCATCGATACCCACGCCTATCCGCGACCACGGCGCCCGCGGCTCTCGCTGCGATGAATAGCGGCTCACACACCCGCGGACAGCCACCATCTTTGATACCGCACACTGTCTCTCCTGCTTACAACTAGCTTTACGTAGTATTCAATGCGCGCCATTCTCCGATGTCATTACACCGCAGAAAACGCAAGACACGGAAATACAAATATAAAAATAAGCGGCACTTATGTAGCGTAGTGCACCTGTAGATGACTACAATCTTTGACTGGCCAGCTGTAGAGATCGCACGACTGAAGAAACTGGGAGGAACATTTTGAGCCTCTAGATCTTGGGATTTCACTTCATAAGATGAGTGGATGGCTGTATGAAAAGAGAAGAAAAAAAAAAGCACTCCGTCTTCAGGCCACGAGTGGCCTACCGGGACCATCAGACTGCCGTGTCATCCTCAGAGGAGGATGCGGATAGGAAGGGCGTGGGGTCAGCACACCGCTCTCCGGGTCGTTATTATGGTGTTCTTGACCGAAGCCGCTACTACTCGGTCGAGTAGCTCCCCAATTGGCATCACGAGGCTGAATGCACCCCGAAAAATGGCAACAGCGCATGGCAGCTGGATGGTCACCCTTCCAAGTGCCGGCCACGCCCAACAGCGCTTAACTTCGGTGATCTCATGGGAACCGGTGTATCCACTGTTGCAAAGCCGTTGGCATGAAAAGAAAAGACCTATGGGAAATATTAGAAATATGTAGAAATTACTAATTGGATTAAGAGATCGCTGAGATAAACTCGAAAGTTACTTTAACCATTCGGATTAGAGCTGGCTCCGATGACAGAGACGACTGAATAGACGGAAGTGGATGAAGGGATATCTGATCACCTGAATTAAAATTATGGAATCTACAAATTTTTATTTATTTATTTAGGCATTTATTTTACCTGGCAAGATTAGGGCCCTCAGGCCCTATCTTACACTATTCCAGGCATACTCAGATTGAACGAATTTCAAGAATGAGATTTTCACTCTACAGCGGAGTGTGCGCTGATATGAAACTTCCTGGCAGATTAAAACTGTGTGCCGGACCGAGACTCGAACTCGGGACCTTTGCCTTTCGCGGGCAAGTGCTCTACCAGGAATTCGGAATCTGCCAGGAAGTTTCATATCAGCGTACACTCCGCTGTAGAGTGAAAATCTCATTCTAGAAACATCCCCCAGGCTGTGGCTAAGCCATGTCTCCGCAATATCCTTTCTTCCAAGAGTGCTAGTTCTGCAAGGTTCGCAGGAGAGCTTCTGTGAAGTTTGGAAGGTAGGAGACGAGGTACTGGCGGACTTGAACGAATTTCAGTTTGTACAGAACATTATGGACATACCACGTGTTATACAGTATTAATGTTAAAGAAAAATTCAGATTATAACAGTAGTATAAGGATAATTATAACACTAAAAATAATTAGAACAATCAAGAATAATAATAATAATAATAATAGTAATGACTATGTATATGAAAGTAAACATATTTTTCTTTTATGAATGTCAGTCCTATTGCTAGTTGGGAATTTTCTCGTTATGTTCTTGCAGCTTGTGAGTTCTTCACATTGAGCAGAGACGTAAGACGATAGAATGGGGTGAAAGAGATATAGAAGAGGTAGCTACGTTAGAGGAAGAGAAATAGAATGGTAAAATTCGAAGCTATGATGGAGAGGAGAAAGAAAGAGATGAGAGGGGCACAACAATGGTGGCTATACCGTCCCTAATACACTCCTGGAAATGGAAAAAAGAACACATTGACACCGGTGTGTCAGACCCACCATACTTGCTCCGGACACTGCGAGAGGGCTGTACAAGCAATGATCACACGCACGGCACAGCGGACACACCAGGAGCCGCGGTGTTGGCCGTCGAATGGCGCTAGCTGCGCAGCATTTGTGCACCGCCGCCGTCAGTGTCAGCCAGTTTGCCGTGGCATGCGGAGCTCCATCGCAGTCTTTAACACTGGTAGCATGCCGCGACAGCGTGGACGTGAACCGTATGTGCAGTTGACGGACTTTGAGCGAGGGCGTGTAGTGGGCATGCGGGAGGCCGGGTGGACGTACCGCCGAATTGCTCAACACGTGGGGCGTGAGGTCTCCACAGTACATCGATGTTGTCGCCAGTGGTCGGCGGAAGGTGCACGTGCCCGTCGACCTGGGACCGGACCGCAGCGACGCACGGATGCACGCCAAGACCGTAGGATCCTACGCAGTGCCGTAGGGGACCGCACCGCCACTTCCCAGCAAATTAGGGACACTGTTGCTCCTGGGGTATCGGCGAGGACCATTCGCAACCGTCTCCATGAAGCTGGGCTACGGTCCCGCACACCGTTAGGCCGTCTTCCGCTCACGCCCCAACATCGTGCAGCCCGCCTCCAGTGGTGTCGCGACAGGCGTGAATGGAGGGACGAATGGAGACGTGTCGTCTTCAGCGATGAGAGTCGCTTCTGCCTTGGTGCCAATGATGGTCGTATGCGTGTTTGGCGCCGTGCAGGTGAGCGCCACAATCAGGACTGCGTACGACCGAGGCACACAGGGCCAACACCCGGCATCATGGTGTGGGGAGCGATCTCCTACACTGGCCGTACACCACTGGTGATCGTCGAGGGGACACTGAATAGTGCACGGTACATCCAAACCGTCATCGAACCCATCGTTCTACCATTCCTAGACCGGCAAGGGAACTTGCTGTTCCAACAGGACAATGCACGTCCGCATGTATCCCGTGCCACCCAACGTGCTCTAGAAGGTGTAAGTCAACTGCCCTGGCCAGCAAGGTCTCCGGATCTGTCCCCCATTGAGCATGTTTGGGACTGGATGAAGCGTCGTCTCACGTGGTCTGCACGTCCAGCACGAACGCTGGTCCAACTGAGGCGCCAGGTGGAAATGGCATGGCAAGCCGTTCCACAGGACTACATCCAGCATCTCTACGATCGTCTCCATGGGAGAATAGCAGCCTGCATTGCTGCGAAAGGTGGATATACACTGTACTAGTGCCGACATTGTGCATGCTCTGTTGCCTGTGTCTATGTGCCTGTGGTTCTGTCAGTGTGATCATGTGATGTATCTGACCCCAGGAATGTGTCAATAAAGTTTCCCCTTCCTGGGACAATGAATTCACGGTGTTCTTATTTCAATTTCCAGGAGTGTATGTCAGTTTTGAGTTCCCTTCTGAATGTTGAGTGGTTCTGGATAAGACGCAGATCACAGGGAAGCGCGTTCCACAGTCGTATGGCTGAGATGGAGAATGACACGGAGAAAGATTTTGTGTGATGTGAAGGTACAGCCAAGATGCTAGCCGTATCCGATCTGGTATTGCTGTTGTGGAATGGTGATAGGTTCAAAATGGTTCAAATGGCTCTGAGCACTATGGCACTGAGCAGCACTCAACTGCTGAGGTCATTAGTCCCCTAGAACTTAGAACTAGTTAAACCTAACTAATCTAAGGACATCACAAACATCCATGCCCGAGGCAGGATTCGAACCTGCGACCGTAGCGGTCTTGCGGTTCCAGACTGCAGCGCCTTTAACCGCACGGCCACTTCGGCCGGCAATGGTGATAGGTGTTTAATGTGAGAAGATAAGTACTGGTGGCACCAGTGACTAAGAAATCGATGAAGTAAGCACATCGTGTGGAGATCGCGACCTTATGTGGTCGTATCTAACCTAGCTGAGGCTGAAGGACTGATATGATTATACAACCGTATATTGCAGACGTATCTAACGCAAGCATTCATCACTAGCTCGAGGCATCTCGAATTTTCACTATTTGTGCCGTGTTGAACTACATCACAGTAGTAAAGATTAGGCAAGACTAGTGTTTGGACTAATTTTTGTTTAACATGGGTTGGAAATATTTTTCTAAAGTTTTGGATTGCGTGTAGGCAGGAGAGCGATTCCCGGCAAGCTGTGGCTGTTTGTTCTTCCCAGTTTAGGTGTTCATCCAAGATTATTCCAAGGTCTTTTATTGTTTTTTGGTATGGTAGGTGCGTACCATTGAGGAGTATTTGAGGGACTGTTTCGCGAAAGTACCGGCTGATTAACTTTGGATGAGACATAAGAATGACCTGGGATTTCTTGCGGTTTAGTTTCAAAATGGTTCAAATGTCTCTGAGCACTATGGGACTCATCTGCTGAGGTCATTAGTCCCCTAGAACTTAGAACTAGTTAAACCTAACTAACCTAAGGACATCACAAACATCCATGCCCGAGGCAGGATTCGAACCTGCGACCGTAGCGGTCTTGCGGTTCCAGACTGCAGCGCCTTTAACTGCACGGCCACTTCGGCCGGCGGTTTAGTTTCAGACCTAGGTTCTGTGCCCATCGAGAAACAGAGCAAAGATCTGCGTTCATACTCGCTAGTGCGTCAGCAATGTTCTTGGGGCTTCCACTTATGTACAGTTGGATGACTGTTTGCAGTAATGGTTCATCTGTGTGTTTTTGATGACTTTACGAAGTCTCTTTTATACAAGGTGTTCGGATATTCCCGTTACAATCTCCTAGGAATTGTAGAGGAGAGTGAGTAGAAAATAATTTTAACTGGAACCCATGTCCAGAAACGTACCGTTTCTGTGCTACAACCATTTGAACACATATTGGTAACCCACGTCCACTTTTACAAGTGACTGATTAGGCCTGACCCAGTGCATCACTTGTTTTACAATTCCCAATAGCCAAAGAAATTTCTCGTGTACTCGTTGACGGGTTCTGTTCAAGGTAATGCAGTACGGCATCTTCCAATTTGGATGCGTGGCGTCTCCTTGGAGCGCCTCAGGTACGCCTGCTGACGGTGAAGGTACCCTTTCTCGAAGCCATTACGTATTTGTGGTGAGAAGGGTATGCGATGGAGTCGGGCGTTGTAGTGAACGATATTGATAAAGGCGACGAGCAACTCTTCCATTACTGTGAGCTTCGTCATTCAGAAACACCACGTCGGTGTATTCTGCAAACTTGTACTCAGCCATTGTGCCCTTACACTCACACATACGTGAGTGAGGCTCATCCAGTTGAGAGAAGTAGGATAGACGTCAAATGACATCAGTCGATACGACGAAAGTACCCCCCACCATGACCACTCTGTTGCATACCCACCTTGCAAACATGTCTTCAAATGCCTGTAACACGGAAACGGTAGTTTGCGGACATGGGTTCCCACTCAAAATATTATTATTCACTCCCCTCTAGAAGTCCTACAAGTTTGTAACGGGCTTTCCGAACACCCTGCATTTGCTTTTCCTCAGGAAACGTCATTCATATTTAAAGGCTAATGCCTTGTCGCTGCTGCCACTCTCTTCTGCCAGTGGTTGCTCCTTTTAGTTCTATGTAATTGTCATATCCTATCCTCATCTTGATGTCTTCCAAATATTTCATACTAGGCCTTCCTATTCTTTCTTTCCCAGCACCTTCCCTTCAAGAATATTACTGATGAACAATAAATTTTATTTTTCCTATTTCATTTCCGTTCCATCGTTCCTGCTTCCATCGCTTACTTCCCTCGACAATTCTAGGTTGGCTTCCTTTTCCGTCCAGCTGGTTCTTGACGTTTCCCACCATATTCACATTTCAGCAGCTTCAAGTCCGTTGCTTTCTATCTTTCACTTCCATAAAACAGTCTACTCCATAAAATGCATTTGCAAAATATTTTCTCACTTCTATATTCATACGTTTGCTAGTTAAAATGTTTTCTCAGTCATGAAAGCCTGTTTTACTAGTGCAATCCTTCTCTTCACTCCTATTAAGCATCTATTGACCTCTCTGATTATACTACAGAGATAACAAAATTGTTTCACTTGATGAATTCCGACGTCATCAACTTTTATATTGGTTTTAATTTCTCCTACGTTTTTCTGTACTGCCATAATTTTTCTTTTCTTTTCGTACGCTTTCAGTTTCTATAGTTCGGAAGTATCTGATACCACTTGCACCATTCTCTTAACTTCTTACTCGGAGTCTGCAACTCTTGCGATGTCATCAGCAAATGTAATACATTGTATCTTTTCACCATTCGCTGTTATATCCTTTGTCTTCTTCTTCATAATCTGAACAACTTCCTGAATTAAAACATTAAGTAAATATGGAGTGGGGGGACATACTTGTCTAACTACTTCTGTAATCCTGGCTTCTTCCTCTACCTTATTCATATTTATTTTTGTGTCGGCCGGAGTGGCCGTGCGGTTCTACGCGCTACAGTCTGGAGCCGAGCGACCGCTACGGTCGCAGGTTCGAATCCTGCCTCGGGCATGGATGTGTTTGATGTCCTTAGATTAGTTAGGTTTAATTAGTTCTAAGGTCTAGGCGACTGATGACCTCAGAAGTTAAGTCGCATAGTGCTCAGAGTCATTTTGCCATTTATTTTTGTGCTTTTGTTTTGATACAGTGGATTGATTATTTTTCTGTCCTTCCAGTGAAGTCCTATCGTTTTCATTTTTCTGAAGGGTAGCCCCCCGTCTACGTTGTCACAGGCTTTTCCTAAGTCAGTGAAGGTAAGATAAGTTCTTCTATTCGGACCTATATTTCTTTTCTATATCATGCGAAAGGCCAAATTTACTTCTGTTGTTCCTCTACCTCTTCTAAATCTAAGTTTGTCTTCTCCAGAATAGTTAACAACTTTTTCTTTCATCCTCCTCCTAACAAGACTAAAGAGTATTTTCGAGGCATGCGATACCACTGATAGTGTTCAACAATTGGTGCAGTCCGTTGCCTTCCCTATTTTAGGTATGGTATTGGTGCCGAAATGTGTGATACCTTCTGGCATGATTCCTCTTTCGTATCTGTCACTTACTACTTTGAATAACTGGTTTTTCATACAGTTAGCGAAATTTTTCAGGACTTCTGCAGGAATATCATTAACACCGGCTGCTTTTCCTTCTTGGAGATGCGAACGGCCATGTTCAGATCCATGTTTCATGAATGGAGACCTTGCATTTTTCCGTAACACTCATCGATGTTTCCAATTACATTATTTCCATTCATGAAGTCCTTACCATCGTGCAGTGCTTCTACGTATTCTTTCTAACGACGAATATCTCATCACTCTCTGTCAGTAATATTCTTCCTTTGCTTGCAATAATTACTACAGATTTCGTGGCGGCCAGTGTGGCCGAGCGGTTCTAGGCGCTTCAGTCTGCCTCGGGCATGGATGTGTGTGATGTCCTTAGCTTAGTTAGGACTAAGTAGTTCTAAGTTCTAGGGGACTGATGACCTCGGATGTTACGTCCCATAGTGCTCAGAGCCATTTGAACAGATTTCGTCCTAAATTTGTAATCAAGGGCTCTGATTTTATAATATATTGGTCCTGTCTCCCCCTTTCTCTGATGTTCTTCCATCTCCTCACCATTGTTTTGGTCCATTACTGTTTTTCATCTCAGCATTGGTAGTGGAATAGTGGAAGACACGACGGTCGGTCGGTCCAGTCGCCCGTCTAGGACCAGCACGTGGAACTTTACCTTACCTCTTTACATTTTTATTGCTTCACCTTTCAATCCCTCTACTCTGTGTTTTCTTTTGACAGATGTCTTGGTTATTTGAAATTGAATGTTTCACTTGGCTAACATAAGTGTATGGTCACTATTCTTGTCTGGACCTGGACTGCTGTGGCATGATTTTATCCAGTTCCTGTAACTTTGCTTCACTAGTACATAATCTCTGAAATCAAGAAACATCCTGGTTTTTAACCCAAAAGAAAACGAGGCCACAGATTTCTTATAAGGTGATGGTCGTAGCTGCTGATAAATGGTAAACTAAACACGCCAATCCAACAATGTTAGTTTTTTAATGGATTACTCCATCACTTCTTAGCAGAATGTTCAAATGTGTGTGAAATCTTATGGGACTTAACTGCTAAGGTCATCAGTCCCTAAGCTTACACACTACTTAACCTAAATTATCCTAAGGACAAACAAACACACCCATGCCCGAGGGAGGACTCGAACCTCCGGCGGGATCAGCCGCCTAGTCCATGACTGCAGCGCCTAAGACCGCTCGGCTAATCCCGCTCTGCTCTTAGTAGAAAAATTTCACATTTATGTAAGGGTGAGATGCAAACAGTATAGGTCTAGTCCACTAAAATGTGTTTATTACTAACCATTATCAGAGCGTGTGTAGAGGGCAAGTAACAAAATCAAATAAAAACGTAAATCCTACAAATAGTCTACAAGGAAATAATGTTTTTTCTGCTGGAAGTACTGAAGGAAATAAGCGTTTGGCACAAAATGTTGAGGGGATCTCCGTTGTTAAGACCCATATGATCAATCAACCAACAACAAACACCTTGTGACTCTTCGAGCTTTCCCGGCGGATGTGTTGTAAATAGTCTTCACGGGTTTGCCGCCGGTGGCAAACCAGTGAAGACTACTTACAACAAACACCTTGAAACTTGAAACTGGCAGAAGTAGAGCTGTGAGTACCGGGCGTGAGTCGTACTTCGGTAGCTCAGATGGTAGAGCACTTGCCCGCGAAAGGCAAAGGTCCCGAGTTCGAGTCTCGGTCGGGCACACAGTTTTAATCTGCCAGGAAGTTTCATATCAGCGCACACTCCGCTGCAGAGTGAAAATCTCATTCTGTCAACAAACACCTTGACTTCAACTGAATATGGAGAACTAAATTTCCTTGCAGTTACTACTTCATTGACATTTTTCTTAAAGCAATACGTTTTCCGAAATACACATATTGATTTAAAATACTCCTTTACAGCAAGCAATGTGCTTGCAATTTAATTTATACATGGTGTCATTTTGATGACTATGGAAACCTCATCTTCGGGAAGTACATATACACTGCCTGACATAATAAGTAAAGCACCTAGAAGGGTAGGAGAAGTAATGAAATATCGCGATTTGAGAGGGTATGTTATGTTATTCATATCATTACAAAAGCGAGTCAAATGCAGAAAGAGCCTGTCAGGATGAGGCCGCTTATCAATATGATGCTGCGTCCACTGTGGCGTGGATACAAGCACTGAATCAGATGGTAAGAGTGTCATAAACACGTTGTATCCTCTTCAGAAGCAAGTTGGTCCAAAAATGTTGTAACTGGTCTTCGATGCCCCGGATACTAGCACGGTGACGGAATTGTCGTCTGAGATGATCCCACGCATGATCTGTCGGGGACAGGTGTTAAAAAAAATGTTCAAATGTGTGTGAAATCTTATGGGACTTAACTGCTAAGGTCATCAGTCCCTAAGCTTACACACTACTTAACCTAAATAATCCTAAGGACAAACACACACACCCATGCCCGAGGGAGGACTCGAACCTCCGCCGGGATCAGCCGCACAGTCCATGACTGCAGCGCCTTACACCGCTCGGCTAATCCGGCGCGGCGGGACAGATGTGAATATCTTGCTGCCACGGGGCTACCTCGGCATCACGCAGACATTTTATAAAGACATGTTGCATGTGAAAACGAGTATTTTCCTGTAGAAGAATGGCACCACGATACTGTCGCATAAGATATAACTAATGAGAATCAGTATGTCCGTAACGTAAAGTTGTGCCGTTCCCCCAGCCACTACCAGCCGTGATCGTACTCGATGAACTGCGCACAATAATGCCAGCAGTAACACCGCCGTGCGTCTCCAAAACATCGGAAAAATGGTACCTCTCTCCAGGTCGCCGCCATACTCGCCGGCGTTGGCCATCTGCAGTAGTACAGGACCGTGATTCATCGCAGAAAACAATGTGGCGCCATGCGTCAGTCAACGTTCTCCGGTCACGGCATCTTCCTAACGCAGCCGTTTGTGTTACTGTTTCAACGGCACCCTACGAATGGTACGGTAATTCCCTAGTCCGGTATTTGCTGGTCTCCGACCAATCGTGTGGGATGACAGAATGTTCCAGGTAGTCCATTACTTGTTCTTGGATTCCTGGCACACATGTGAAGCAGTTAAGAGTGCTTGGCGCACAATATGGCAAACCTCCGTTGTTATGGTCAGACGTGGTCAACCGGAAACTTGACGACGAGTATGCCTGGACTAACGCTCCCAGTCTAACATCGGTCCATTTTTACATCCGAATTCCCCACAAATCTGGATATCGACCAGCCGGCCAAATAGAGACCCACAGTGAGGCGATTTACATACTCTGTCACATGCTGACAACGTTGTCTCGCACGGGTATTCAGCATCTCTGTATTCACGGTGATCATTCAAAATCTGACGCTATTCAAGCCCCTTATATCATCTTCCAGATCTAGCAACGACTCTAAACACGAGAGACACTAATGTACTCTGGTGGCCATTTTAGCTGTCACAGAGAATTGCTGCTCTAACGTTTACAGACCCACCTATGGTGTGTACATGTACAAAAGTACGTAGATATCTTATCATGTTTTCTGGGAGCTTCACTTCTTTTACGTAGTGTAATTGCCAGACGCCAAATTCATCTTTCATATTTTTCATTGTTGAATGTCTGTTTCAATAACTAAGATAAATTCTTTGGTTTAATACCTTCAGTATTTAATAGTGGTCGGAACAGACAGATGCTTGAGAATGGTAGGCAAGCAGCTGTGAGGGAATCTGCGTACTTAGGATAGGTACTAGGAAAACTGTGTCACATCCCTTTAAAGACTTTCACCGAGTACCCCTGCGTGATTACCCACACAGCAAGTACGGCGTTTCCAAAATCACAGTTCCTTATCGTTTGTTTCACTACTGATACTTTTCGATCATTTTGGGGCTAACAGCCTTTGTACAAACGAGGAATCTCTGCGATATGTTTATAATGCGATAACTCTAGGTGTCAATTACTTTTACATTCCTCCTCCGTGTCGGTTCTGAGTTATGGAAAAGTATCGATAGTTTCAGAAATACTAGTCTCTGTGAAAAACGTACGTAACTTCCCGATTCCAGAATAATGTGCTTGTCGTTCAGTTTTCCGTATACTTGAAAATATCACACTGTATATTTCGAAATCGGTCGTGATTTAAGAAAAGGAGCTGTTGCAAGGAAAAGTAATTCTGGTTATCCCAAAATATTTACATGCGTTGCGATAACCTTCAGTGAGACATATTAGTATCTATTTACGACGAACATGTACTGCTATTTAGTGGTCAAGCCTTTTGTCGTGTTCCAAATAAATCTTTGTCTTAGATTTTTGTGTCTATTGTACTGTTCCTCTTTTTGGAGTATTCGGACTTTCTAAGTTAGAATGTATTTCCAGTATGTTCTGCTTAGGTCTGGTGGCTACTGTGTAGATCTGGTGGTTACTGACGTTCATGTTCCGGCGTTCGTATTCTTCGTAACATAATTTCGGTTTCTCATATTCTTTCCCTTTTTCTTTATACTACTTTTATACATGCTCTGTACTTTGATAAAGCGTGTACTCATTTTGTGTTGTATGGTCATAATTAATCCGGGACACTGTAGCTTAATACGCTCGTATTATATACACTCGCATTATATTACCATTACCATACATAGTATACGAACTACCTTGGTCTCCCATGAACAAAATAGATCACACCAGTTATATATCAATGTGTACCTTGTAGTAGGAGCTAATGTCCATGTAACGTTTGTACTGATATATGCCCCTCCTAGAGTGTAATAACCACATTGTGATCTTTCGTTGTCAATTTATTTTTCCCTGCACAGCTGTTCCACAAATGTTCAAATGTGTTGACTTCCTAAGGGACCAAACTGCTGAGGTCAACGGCCGCTAGACTTACACACTACTTAAGTTACCTTAAACGAACTTACGCTAAGAACAACACACACACCCATGCCCGAGGAAGGACTCAAACTTCCGGCGGGAGGTGCCGCGTGATCCGTGATATGGTGCCTCTAACGGCCCGGTCACTCCGCGCGGCTCAGCTGTATCACACTACAGTAATGAAAAGACGGTAACCTGCACCCATCCAGGTTGCACGCGTATTAAGGCGGACGCTTTCGGGACGGGAAGGTATGCCCCACGCTGCGGATTAACGGCTCGGTATGCCAGCCAACGTCGATGTGGTTTTTAGGCGGTTTCCCACATACCACAAGGTGAATACTGGGCTGGTTCCGATTGTCCGGTTCCGATTGTCCGGTTCCGATTTTCCACCTCAGATACACTCCGCAAACATTTAGAACACTCTCAAACACTTCCACGCAGAACTGACTCCGGCCGGTGTGGCCGTGCGGTTCTAGGAGCTTCAGTCTGGAACCGCGTGACCGCTACGGTCGCAGGTTCGAATCCTTCCTCGGGCATGGATATGTGTGATGTCCTTAGGTTGGTTAGGTTTAAGTAGTTCTAAGTTCTAGGGGACTGATGACCACAGATGTTAAGTGCCATAGTGCTCAGAGCCTTTTTTTTTTTTTTTTTTTTTTTTTTTTTTTTTTTTTTTTTTTTGCTGAATTGACTCTACACGCTGATACATCAGGTACACTGCTTCTGTCCTGGAGGGTGAATAGGAGATTGATGATCTGAGCTGTTTGGTCTTCTTAAAATACTTACTCAGTAGCACTAACCTGTCAGACAAGAAAATAACAGTTGGTAGTCTGTGGAGATCTCGATGTAGATCTCTTAAAAGATTCTGACAGGAAAATGAAATGGATTGATTATTTGGCGGTTTTAGTCTGAGTTCAGTAATGAATTTTTCATCTAACGTATAACAAGATAGCAGGACCCTGATTGATATAGTTTTCATAATCAGTGCTCAGGCTGAAGCAATTAACGTGTACGCAATTTTAGTGGGCTATCTGATCAAGGAGGAGAATTAACGGAAATTAATAATGGAGCATCTTATTGCTTTAACACATATTCAGACAAAGCAGTGAGTCTTATTAATGATAAAAAATGGTTCAAATGGCTCTGAGCACTATGGGACTTAACATCTGTGGTCATCAGTCCCCTAGAACTTAGAACTACTTAAACCTAACTAACCTAAGGACAACACACAACACCCAGTCATCACGAGGCAGAGAAAATCCCCGACCCCGCCGGGAATCGAACCCGGGAACCCGGGCGTGGGAAGCGAGAACGCTACCGCACGACCACGAGCTGCGGACTATTAATGATACCAGTATGTTTCAAGAAAACGTTAAAAGAAATGGTGTGGGATGAAGTTTACATGGAAATTGATGCTAATGTGAAATTCAATATATTCCACACTAAATTTGTGACAATAATTGAAAATAGCTTTCATAAAAGTCGTCCAGAAAGTTCATTAAATAAAACACGTAAACCACGGGTAAGTAACAGGATTAAAATGTCATGTTATAGGAAAAGGAACACGTAGAACAAGTCAAGGCACGATGTTACTTGAATTCTAAAAGAAAAAAAGAAATTCGATATTTTAGAGAAAGTCATTAATATACCCAGAAATATGTGTATCATAACAGAAATTAAAAATGCACATAATAAAATTAAATTCATACAGAATAGTTTCAAACGAGAGACAGGAAACTAGTCAGTGCTCAAAATACCGTCACAATGCAAGAGAGTGACAATGTTGTGACTGATAATTCACATGTTGCGCGTATTTTTAACAATTGGTGGCTAAACGTAGCAGCAGCAATTGGATTGAATTGTTCAGTTGAAGAAGCAAGATATTGTATTAAAAAGTGATTCAACAAAACAAAACATTAAGCAAAAAGAAGTAGCATGCCCATCCTTCATTGAAATTAACCGAATTACAATAGTCTCAAACAAAGAAACCTCTACGATGTTGATGGAATTTCAAACAGAATTCTAAATAGTTGTTCTAACTGAACAATAAATATCCTTAGTGATATACGTTATGTATCAGTGGTGCAGGAGTAAGTACAATGTGTGGTGTTTACCTACAGTCACCTTGTAGGTCTCTCTTGAGGGAGTTAAAAATTTTAACTGCACCTTCACGATACACAGAGTTGTCAGAAACAGTCTGAAAAGCTTGTAAGGTAGTTGCAGGGTAGGTAGAGATGAGAAATAATTGTTAAGGAAAAAATTCGATATGCTGCTCCGTTTCCGAATTAATTAGCATTGAAGTTAGCCAATCAGGCCACTGCGCACGCAAACTCAATCGGCCCGCCAGACAGTGTCGCCAAACGAGTTGTTTATTTGGTTTTCTAAAACCGAACAAGAGAACGATACAAAAATTGGACATGGAACGGTAGTAACGATACAGCCCCATGCAAAGGCTGAACAATCTCGTACGCTATAATATAAGCTATGGAAACAACTGACGCTAATTGTACCTGGCGTATACTCACTATCGAAATTCATGATAAACAATCCATCACAGTACCTACAACACTAGAAGAAAAATGGCCTTTAAATAATTAATAATAATTAAACTGTAATTGGCTCTGAAAGGAATTAAAGATGCAACCAAAATTTCTCAGTAACAAAGTGTTTAACAGGTGGTAAAGGAAGTTTTAAGCCTAACATAAAGTCTCTTTTTCTGGACAACTTCTTCTATTCCATACCGAATTTTTATTTAAAGCGGTTAGTCTTTAAATGCTAGTTTTTTAAAAATTTTGTTACATTTGTAGCTATGAAAAATAACTTTATTAATGTTGAAACTAAGCTTGCGTACATATCTTGTAATGATCCACATCATTTCGGTAACTACTATTGTTCAGATGATCTATGGAACATGTAACTAACTAAATGATGCAATACGAGTTAACAACAGCCGGTATGACATTTGCTGTCTAATTTTGTTATTAAGGATTTTCTGTAGCAGTTAATAACTTTAATTTTCAAGGTTTGGTTTCTTGCTCCCAAGCATATTTGCAGATAATGTTTAGTTGTTCGCTGATGATAATCTAATAAACTGAAAACTGGTCAATAATATTAGTGAAACAAGGCACAGTTTGATTGATTTTCATTCTTAAAATGTCAGTCATCCTAGACTTTTCAGTAAAAGTGTACGCCGACCAAGCATTATTGTTTTTGTTCCTAATATGACTTATGAACATTGGTTTCATAATGAACGCTGCAATCATTTACTAGTCTCACTTTAAAAAGTTTTTAATTAAAAAACTGAGGAGAAACAGAACAGAAATAAAATCTTGTCACCTCTATAAATGGAGTATTCAGGATTAGCACGAGTCCTAGATGATGTCACTGATTGTAAAGGTCACATGACAAGCAGTTACGTGTAGGATGGGCACTACACGTAATTAGAGTATAGTTGTGCTCGTTTCAGAACGCAGAAAAATTCAGCTAAAAACCTGATGTGTAATGATCACTTAAAACTAATTGTAGGGAATGCTGATGCTAAAGTGAAATTCGTAGAAAGAATCTTAAAGAAAATTCATCCAAGGAAGAACTGATTTATCAAACACTTATAAGACCGATTATTGAGTGTTGCTCATCAGTATAAGACCCTTAATGGGTTGACTTAGTAGAAGAGGTGGAGAACATCCAAGTAGGAACGCAATGTTTCGCCATGGGATCTTAAGCAACTGCGCGAACGTTATGGAAATTTTCAACAAATTAGAGGGACAGATGCTTAAAGAGAGGCGGTTTTTAGCACGGAAATGTTTCTTGGAATATATTCTTTCGGAATTTCGTTCGTAAACATTAGGAAACATATTACTTCTACATCTACGTCTACGTACATAATCCGCAAGCAACCGTACGGTGCGTGGTGCACCACTAGCAGTCTTCCCCTTCCTGTTCCACTCGCAAATAGAGCAACGGAAAAAGTGTCCGGTTCAAATGGCTCTGAGCACTATGGGACTTAACATCTGAGGTCATCAGTCCCCTAGAACTTAGAACTACTTAAACCTAACTAACCTAAGGACAGCACACACATCCATGCCCGAGGCAGGATTCGAACCTGCGACCGTAGCGGTCGCGCGGTTCCAGACTGAAGCGCCTAGAGCCACTCGGCCACATCGGCCGGCGAAAAAAGAGTTTCTACATGCTTGCGTACAAGCCCTAATTTCTCTTATGTTATCTTCGCGGTCCTTATGTGAAATATACATTAGCGGTAGTAGGATCGTTCTGCAGTCAGCTAAAAATGTCGGTTCTCTAAATTTTCTCGATGGTGTTTCTCGGAAAGAACATCGTCTTTCCTCCAGTGATTAACCTATCGGAACAAATATAGCAGCCAGCCCCTAATCTGCTTCGATGTCTCCCCGAATCCGACCCTCTGGGAATCCCAGACGCTCGAGCAGTACTCAAGAATGGATCGCACTAGTGTTGTATAAGTGGTCTCCTTTACAGATGAACCACGCTTTCTTAAAACTCCTCCAATAAACCGAAGTCGACCAAACCCCTTCCCCCCTACAATTCTTGCATGCTCATTCCATGTCATATGACTTTGCAACGTTACGCCTAGATATTTAATCCACCTGACTGTGTCGAGCAGCACACTACTAATGCCGTATTTGAGAGGTATGGGAATGTTTTTCCTACCCATGTCCTTTAAATTATGTTTTTCCACATTCACAGCTATCTGCCAACTAGAAATTTAGTCCAAGTTATCTTATATCCTCGTCCAGCCTCTCAACGACGTCATCTTCCCGTATACCACAGCATCATCAGTAGACATCCGCAAATTGCTGTCCAACTTATTCGTCAGATCAGTTATCTATATATAGAGAATAGTAGCGGTCCTCTCACACTTCCCTGGGATGAAAACTCACTGGGTCCTATTACTTAAGAAGTCTTCGAGTCACTCATATTCCGGGAACCTGTTATGTACGCTCGTACTTTCGTTGACAGTCTGCAGTGTGACGCCGTATCAAATACACCTACTTTAATGGCCACGAAGAGGAATTCCGAAAAATTAGAATTCATACGAAGAATTGTGGTCAGTCGTTCTTCTCACACGCCATTTGTGAATGGAATAGGGAAGGGGGAAAACAATCCTGGTGGCAGAACACTCTGCTACGCACCGTAAGGTGGTTTGCGGTGTATGGCTGTAGAAGAGTGTTTCAACGCGACCCGATCAACGGAGCCAGGCATCTCCAACTCCTAAGTCGCAGAAACTTTGGATTTTTTACGGACCTCGTTCCCCAGTATCTGAGATACGTACCATGACTCGGCAAAATCCACCGACACCCGGTGAAACTATCATGGATAGCATGTTTAAAACAATAGAGCGTCACCCTTGCGTCTACTCGGATGGTAGCAGTGTATAAATGGGCAACATAGTCGCTGGTAACAACCTGGTTCATTGCAAGATAACAGCACCGTGTCAGTAACCGTATCATCCAACACAGTCTCTTCTTTATTTAGGTAAAGAAGCCACTGCTTCAGACAAGTATGTAAATTCACCGTCATAAGATTAGCAAAGACAAAGGAACAGCACCACTGGACGACTGTCAACGTCTTATTTGGGTCTGAAAGGCAACAAACGTTCAGCTTAAGACATCACTAAAAAGTTAGTTCTCTCGCAAACAGCCGGAAAAACTGACATCTACGCCAATATGGGGAAGAGCCCGGATTCATCCTCAATGAAGAGACCGATATATAAAACAAAATACTTATAGAAAATAATAAACACTTTTTGACCAATTAAGTATATTGTTTTTGTGTTATTCAAGTTCCTCTCGCAGTATTATGGCATATATGTATTTCCCGGTTTAATACATTACCTGACAAAAAACTGAAGCTCCCATAAGGGGAAGAGGAAACGAAATGAAACTTCACGGACTGAGATGGTATATAATGTTACTTTAGTGATTACGGAATCAAGTGAAAAAAAGAAAAAAAAAACTTCGCGCATCTGTCCACTTACCAAAACGACGTTGCACACCCTCTGACTTCTACTCATGCAATACCTCGGTTGGGAAGGGTGTCATAAGGCCGTTGTATTCACTCCAGACGCACGCTGGCCCACAGCGGTAGTAACTAGGTCTTCACGTGTTGAATACTGGCAATGGAATGAAGCTGGTCCCAGACATGACCCATCGAGAATAGACCTGTAGACCTTGATGACTGCCCGCATCTCGTGGTCGTGCGGTAGCGTTCTCGCTTCCCACGCCCGGGTTCCCGGGTTCGATTCCCGGCGGGGTCAGGGATTTTCTCTGCCTCGTGATGGCTGGGTGTTGTGTGCTGTCCTTAGGTTAGTAAGGTTTAAGTAGTTCTAAGTTCTAGGGGACTTATGACCACAGCAGTTGAGTCCCATAGTGCTCAGAGCCATTTGAACCATTTTTTTTCTTGATGACTAAGGAAATACCTGAACATCACACCAATAGATCATAGAGACACGTGTCATGTGCGGACGAGCATTGCCCTGCTGCAAAATGTCACATGAGAGGTAACATGTGAGGACGTAGGCTATGCGTGACGTGCCGTTGTGCCGTCAGAGTTCCCTCGATCATTACCAGCTGTGGCTTCCCACATTATGACGCCAGCACTAATGCCGCTGTGCCTCTTCAAAACACTGGAAGATTGGGATCTCTTCATAGTTCGCCGCCATACTCACCGACAAATGTTATCTGGGGTAATGCAGAAATCGCTTAACCAGTACGACATAATTCATTAGCAGCGCACACTTCCCGGTCATGGCACTACGCCAACGCTGCCGTTTGTGTTGTGTTAACGGCAATCTACAATGGTTCAAATGGCTCGGAGCACTATGGTACTTAACAGCTGAGGTCATCAGTCCCATAGAACTTATAACTACTTAAACCTAACTAACCTAAGGACATCACACACATCCACACCGCTCGGCCACCGCGGCCGGCGGCAATCTACACATGAGATGGTAATTCCATAGTCTGGCTGCAGTTAGTCTCTGGCCAATGGTGCGGGGTCACACAGAAGTTTGCAGGGAGTCCATTACTTGTTCTCGGGTGGCAGGCGCAGATGCGGTTGGCACACAATACGGCGATCTTCCCTTGTGGTGGTCATACGTGCTCGACCGGAAGTTTGACAACGAGTATGCCTGCCTTTACATTACCATGCAGTCCAGTGTCGGTTCAGTGTCACATCCGAGTACCCCACAAATTTGGATATTGCACGATTCGACCAACCGTAAAAATGGAGACTCACAGCGAGGCTTCTTTTAAACGCTGTCGGGGGCTATTAACACTGTCTCAAACGATTACGCAACATCTTCGTGATCAGCAATCATATTTTACATCTGGCTTATACAGGGTGATTCTTATGAAAGTTAAAAAAAAAAAAACGGAGGCGATGCAGATAACGCTAAGACAAGTGTATTTTGATATAAGATACATGGGCTCGCAAACGTCGGGAAATGTTGAACATGTGACGTCACCGGGTGACGTATCTTGCCACACGTGCAGTGGCTGAGCATGGGGGCAAACGGATGATTGAGCGATGCAATATTTGCATTCGAGCAAATGGTGCAAACTTCGAACACTTTTGTAAATCTGATCTGTTGTAAACGTAGAAGTTACGAGGCTACTGTCCTGGCTGTAACAAAGGAAAAGCTGCTTTATTATTTTTTTTTATTTTTTATTTTTTACAGACGTTACTTAGTGAAGAAAACGAAGGTTATTTACTGGCAATGACGCAGTTCGGAAGCTTGTACTCATTTACTTGTGACGCAACATGGTAGGTTTTTGTTGTACTGTATTTTGCAAAAAAAAGCAGCAGAGACCGGGAGACCGGCAAATAAAATAATAAATCTTACCTCAGTATAAATACAAATCATCTAATGCAATGAAAAAAAAATTACTGCCTGCCAGACGAAAGACTCGAAACCTGAGCTCCACGCACTAAAGTCGCTTACATGGGCCCAGAGAAACATCGAATTGAATTCTTGACTGGGGTTGGGATGAACAGGTGCGTTAGACCGATGGGTTCAAAAACTCCACGTGCGGCGATGTATGTCATTTGCAAAAAAAAGCAGCAGAGACCGGGAGACCGGCAAATAAAATAATAAATCTTACCTCAGTATAAATACAAATCATCTAATGCAATGAAAAAAAAATTACTGCCTGCCAGACGAAAGACTCGAAACCTGAGCTCCACGCACTAAAGTCGCTTACATGGGCCCAGAGAAACATCGAATTGAATTCTTGACTGGGGTTGGGATGAACAGGTGCGTTAGACCGATGGGTTCAAAAACTCCACGTGCGGCGATGTATGTCATTTGGTGGCGTCATAAGTTAAACATTTGTCATCCATTTCAGGGGCTGTTCCGTACATTTGCGACCGCATGTGACTTATATTAAATCAGTTGTGTCTGTGTCATCTACGTAAGTTCGGGGGTTTGTAAAAGTTAGTAAGAGTCACCCTGTATAACCTACCAGACTTAATAACAATACTAATCACGAGCAACGCAATCCAGTCTGGTAGACATTCTACCTGTCATTTACATACCAGCCGATGGTGAGTACGTTCACGAAGCTCCATTGGCATCCCATCATCTCGGCTGGGTGCTTCACAGTTTTTGTCAGTCACTGTGTTTTTATGACGGATCAATCTTGAGGTGACAAGTTTTTCGATTACTGGCACCAGTTTTCTTAACATAAATTATGCGTATAGTACGTTGTTATGCAACAACTGCACCTGTTATTGTAAGTTGTTGCAGTTACATTTATCATTTAACTTATTTTACTGGGGTGGACTCCCTATGAGCATTTCATGAGTACTGCATAAAAGGATGCCTGACCCAGAATATTACCACAATTACTCACGTACCGCATCTCAGTGCGTGTTAGTAGATACAAATTAAGGCTCTTATGCTTGATATAGCCATTGTCGAACGTTGATATTTGTGAATATACACTATTAAGCATCATGGACGCCAGGGCTAAAGTAACATACTTTTTTATTTCTTTTATAAACTTACTAGTTTAATTTGTACCCATTTTATAATGGTTAGTCATCTTGTTATTTTACCATGTATTACCGACTGTCATTGTAATGCTATGTAGTTTAATTATGTCTGTCTTCTAAGTTTTATACAAATTAATTACGTATGGGGGCTTTATTACTTTCCTTCTCATCATACTTCTCATTGGATCAATGGAATATTTGTTGGTACGGTAGAAGCTACAATTTTAGTTACTAAATAAGGGAGCAGTAAGAGCGCCGCTTTTGAGATAAAAAGATCCTTCGTTTGGGTGATGAGTTATATTGTTCACAGAGTAAACAGAAGGATTGTCAATGTCTCCACCACACACATATAAGGTGCAGAAACGAATTTAATATTGGCAGAGGTTCGTTTTTCACAACGTACGTTTGGTTTGATGTATTACGACAAAATGTTTCGAGTTTTCCAGTGCTGTAGATTTCCCTTAGGATATCATCTCTCCAGTGGTAATCTTACCTGCAGAGAGAAATTCTTTATAGAATACGAGTCTCGTTGAAAGCTCGCACCTATAACAAAAGGGGTGATTTATTTTACATGATAGCATTCTTTCAGTTACACATGTTATTCAGTAAATATATCATAGTAACTCTTCTCGAGTCACGCACTCTTGGTGTTCCGTAGCATAAGAATCTAAAGATTAGATGTCACAAAGCTCTAACATACAATACATCTTTTTACCAGTCAAAAATTTGACTCCTTAAGTTCTCCTGTCGCTATCAGCTGGATAGCTTCATAAGACTAGATGACTCATTATACTGTCTCATTATATTGCGCAATGAAATGATACATAGCATATCTAACACGTATAAATTGTAACCACATTTTTTAAGTATAGAACTGTAAACATGATTGAGACGAAGCAGCTTGCTTCATTAGTCGCTGCAGACACTGCTGGCTGACGATGGCCAATTCGCTGGTCTAAACTAGTAATAGACGTATCCATCCTTGCGATCTTGGCAGATAAAAAGTTCTCCTAAATAAGACTAAAATACTATATTTAAACAACACTGACAATGTCATAGTTATATAAAAAATATTTACATACAGTATATTAGATACAATACTTTCTCACAGAACCAGTAAAAATGGCAATCGCTCCATTAAACCAAACCCTTACTTTCATTCATCTGAAGACAGTAGCCATTTATAAACAAGAAAGATATTTTTCAAGCACCTCCTGGACGACGTTATTGGGACTTCTATTTCAGCACTAAAAACATCTGTAACAGAATGTACACTGTAACTTCGATGAACTGCGGACATAAGCATATCAGACTTGTCAACACTCACGTTAATGCCGTAGTGTGCTTCATAATACTGACTGACTGAACAGCTAGATTTCTTGTTATCACTACTTAGGTAGTAGGCTACATCTGTTCCAGCAGTTACAAATAGCTCTCATACGGGATGACACGAAGCTCTCATACAAGATATGAAGATGATGTCAACTCCTTTTTAATGAGGATAATACGCTTTTGAACGGAAGAAGACCTATTTCCGTCACAGTACGTGAAAATCTCCACGCCACTATTTGACCGTGACTTCCGTGCAAATGAGTGAGGATTTGTATACATAGTGCATCGCTAAAGATTCGTTCTGTAATGAAATATATCGTGCTAGCCACCGTTGTCAACATGAATTTTCCTGCATTTACTCAGCATAATTCGAGGAGGTTCTTGTGACGAGTCAAATCTCCGTCGCATATAACGTTTTCGAATATGTACTTAATAATGAACCATGGACCTTGCCGTTGGTGGGGAGGCTTGCGTGCCTCGGCGATACAGATGGCCGTACCGTAGGTGCAACCACAACGGAGGGGGATCTGATTAGAGGCCAGACAAACATGTGGTTCCTGAAGAGGGGCAGCAGCCTTTTCAGTAGTTGCAGGGGTAACAGTCTGGATGATTGACTGATCTGGCCTTGTAACATTAACCAAGACGGCCTTGCTGTGCTGGTACTGCGAACGCCTGAAAGCAAGGGGAAACTACAGCCGTAATTTTTCCCGAGGACATGCAGCTTTACTGTATGATTAAATGATGATGGCGTCCTCTTGGGTAAAATATTCCGGAGGTAAAATAGTCCCCCATTCGGATCTCCGGGAGGGGACTACTCAAGAGGACGTCGTTATCAGGAGAAAGAAAACTGGCGTTCTACGGATCGGAGCGTGGAATGTCAGATCCCTTAATCGGGCAGGTAGGTTAGAAAATTTAAAAAGGGAAATAGATAGGTTAAAGTTAGATATAGTGAGAATTAGTGAAGTTCGGTGGCAGGAGGAACAAGACTTTTGGTCATGTGATTACAGGGTTATAAATACAAAATCAAATAAGGGTAATGCAGGAGTAGGTTTAATAATGATTAAAAAATAGGAGTGCGGGTTAGCTACTACAAACAGCATAGTGAACGCATTATTGTGGCCACGATAGACACAAAGCCCATGCCTACTACAGTAGTACAAGTCTATATGCCAACTAGCTCTGCAGATGATGAAGAAATTGATGAAATGTATGACGAGATAAAAGAAATTATTCAGGTAGTGAAGGGAGACGAAAATTTAATAGTCATGGGTGACTGGAATTCGTCAGTAGGAAAAGGGAGAGAAGGAAACATAATAGGTGAATATGGATTGGGGGGAAGAAATGAAAGAGGAAGCCGCCTTGTAGAATTTTGCACAGAGCATAACCTAATCATAGCTAACACTTGGTTCAAGAATCATAAAAGAAGGTTGTATACCTGGAAGAATCCTGGAGATGCTAAAAGGTATCAGATAGATTATATAATGGTAAGACAGAGATTTAGGAACCAGGTTTTAAATTGTAAGACATTTCCAGGGGCAGGTGTGGATTCTGACCACAATATATTGGTTATGAACTGCAGATTGAAACTGAAGAAACTGCAAAAAGGTGGGAATTTAAGGAGATGGGACCTGGATAAACTGAAAGAACCAGAGGTTGTAGAGAGTTTCAGGGAGAACATAAGGGAACAATTGACAGGAATGGGGGAAAGAAATACAGTAGAAGAAGAATGGGTAGCTCTGAGGGATGAAGTAGTGAAGGCAGCAGAGGATCAAGTAGGTAAAAAGACGAGGGCTAATAGAAATCCTTGAGTAACAGAAGAAATATTGAATTTAATTGATGAAAGGAGAAAATATAAAAATGCAGTAAATGAAGCAGGCAAAAAGGAATACAAACGTCTCAATAATGAGATCGACAGGAAGTGCAAAATGGCTAACCAGGGATGGCTAGAGGACAAATGTAAGGATGTAGAGGCTTGTCTCACTAGGGGTAAGATAGATACTGCCTACAGGAAAATTAAAGAGACCTTTGGAGAGAAGAGAACCACTTGCATGAATATCAAGAGCTCAGATAGCAACCCAGTTCTAAGCAAAGAAGGGAAGGCAGAAAGGTGGAAGGAGTATATAGAGGGTTTATACAAGGGCGATGTACTTGAGGACAATATTATGGAAATGGAAGAGGATGTAGATGAAGATGAAATGGGAGATAAGATACCGCGTGAAGAGTTTGACATAGCACTGAATGACCTGAGTCGAAACAAGGCCCCGGGAGTAGACAACATTCCATTAGAACTACTGATGGCCTTGGGAGAACCAGTCATGACAAAACACTACCATCTGGTGAGCAAGATCTATGAGACAGGCGAAATACCCACAGAATTCAAGAAGAATATAATAATTCCAATACCAAAGAAAGCAGGTGTTGACAGATGTGAAAATTACCGAACTATCAGTTTAATAAGTCACAGCTGCAAAATACTAACGCGAATTCTTTACAGACGACTGGAAAAACTGGTAGAAGCGGACCTCGGGGAAGATCAGTTTGGATTCCGTAGAAATGTTGGAACACGTGAGGCAATACTAACCTTACGACTTATCTTAGAAGAAAGATTAAGGAAATGCAAACCTACGTTTCTAGCATTTGTAGACTTAGAGAAAGCTTTTGACAACGTTAACTGGAATACTCTCTTTCAAATTCTGAGGGTGGCAGGGGTAAAATACAGGGAGCGAAAGGCTATTTACAATTTGTACAGAAACAAGATGGCAGTTATAAGAGTCGAGGGGCATGAAAGGGAAGCAGTGGTTGGGAAAGGAGTGAGACAGGGTTGTAGCCTCTCCCCGATGTTATTCAATCTGTATATTGAGCAAGCAGTAAAGGAAACAAAAGAAAAATTCGGAGTAGGTATTAAATTTCATGGAGAAGAAGTAAAAACTTTGAGGTTCGCCGATGACATTGTAATTCTGTCAGAGACAGCAAAGGACTTGGAAGAGCAGTTGAACGGAATGGACAGTGTCTTGAAAGGAGGATATAAGATGAACATCAACAAAAGCAAAACGAGGATAATGGAATGTAGTCAAATTAAATCGGGTGATGCTGAGGGAATTAGATTAGGAAATGAGACACTTAAAGTAGTAAAGGAGTTTTGCTATTTAGGGAGCAAAATAACTGATGATGGTCGAAGTAGAGAGGATATAAAATGTAGACTGGCAATGGCAAGGAAATCGTTTCTGAAGAAGAGAAATTTGTTAACATCGAGTATAGATTTAAGTGTCAGGAAGTCGTTTCTGAAAGTATTTGTATGGAGTGTAGCCATGTATGGAAGTGAAACATGGACAATAACCAGTTTGGACAAGAAGAGAATAGAAGCTTTTGAAATGTGGTGCTACAGACGAATGCTGAAGATAAGGTGGGTAGATCACGTAACTAATGAGGAGGTATTGAATAGGATTGGGGAGAAGAGAAGTTTGTGGCACAACTTGACTAGAAGAAGGGATCGGTTGGTAGGACATGTTTTGAGGCATCAAGGGATCACAAATTTAGCATTGGAGGGCAGCGTGGAGGGTAAAAATCGTAGAGGGAGACCAAGAGATCAATACACTAAGCAGATTCAGAAGGATGTAGGTTGCAGTAGGTACTGGGAGATGAAGAAGCTTGCACAGGATAGAGTAGCATGGAGAGCTGCATCAAACTAGTCTCAGGACTGAAGACCACAGCAACAACAGTGGGGTCAAGTCGACAGATGCTTTAGGACAAGGCCCAACGTCACCAGAAGAGTTCCCGAATGATATACTTGCTTTGCTTGATGGCCAGTACTGTGAAAGATGCATGATACCCTGAGCACTAGTGGTGCGTAAGAGACAAACTGTTGTAGTGAAATGAAAAGTGCGTGTGGCCAGAGCCTCCCATCGAGTAGACCGGCCGCCTTGTGCAAGTCTTTTTAGCTGACGCCACGTCGGCGACTTGTGTGTCGATGAGGATGAAATGAAGATGAAGAAAACACAACACCGAGTCCCCATGCGAAAAAATCTCCGACCCGGCCGGGAATCGAGCCCGGGTCGCTCGCATGGCATTCTGCCCCTCTGACGACTTTTTTTTCCATTTTGTTCGATATAGTTCGTTGCGTTTGGTCTGGGCGGACGTCACAAGACATCCGTCCAAGTTGATCGTTGATTCCTTGACTCAGCTTTTTTTATTACATAGGGCACCCAGCCGTCTGACCGATCACGATGAGCTACCGTGCCGGCTATGGGTGGAAAATATTCATTCTCTGTGTCGACTCCTATTTCTGCAGCTAGGCTTACAGATGAATATTTCTCATTTCAGGTCTGTGTTAGACTTTACTGAAGACTTTAATTATTAACTCTGATGAAATGGCTGTCAGACGCTATTGACAGAATTGTGCCAAGACACTACTAGCTCCTTAAGACAAACGCCAGTATGGTCCCTTTCAAAGTACTCGTGCGATTTCGTTCTCTATCCTTCCTTAATCGAAGGTTGTACTCCGTGTCTAACGACGTTCGACGTCGTTGAATTGTTAAACCCTAATCTTCCTTCGTTCTTTACAAACGGATCTGCCTGCCAGTGCTTTGAGATGGCCTGTGACGAGACTGTACAGGATATTTAGAGGACCAAACTGAGGATAGGAATCAAATTCCGAAAATATCATCCAACGACGGCACAGAGCGTTGAAGATACGGGGGTTAACGACTGCCGCTAGGTGACTCTTACGACAGAAAATGTGTTTATGCTGATGAATCGCTAGCGGAACCAGTCACAATGGATCTCCATTATTTGTTATTCACTGAGCGCTACTGTCTATCATGATGTCCTGTGGAGAAGACTGAGAAACCTGCTCACAGGCAGAAATTTGAGTTCGTAATTTCGACGCTCTGTAGCATCTTTTAGTGACGGTTTCAGATTTGGGTTCTAATTCTTAGTTCATTTTCCATTACACCCTCAAAAAAAGCTTCCAGGTTTATCGACACACAGGATGTAACATCGAAATGATGCGGACTACAGTAGCATGAGCTATAGTCATCTTTCAGACTCGAGGTTACGACAATCAGTGGCGTTCAAAGAATAGAAACACAAATGCCATGGAATCAGTACTCCATTTAACTTGAAAAAAAATGAAATATGGTCACAAAAGCAAAATAAATAAAGAAATAAAAATATTCACTGAGGAAGAAAAATAGCTGTCAATACTTTCTCTATTTTTACAATAAAGTAAGTAAAATAACAGGATGTGTACAAACTGACAGTTTCCTATATTGCAACGCACCTGTAGTGTCCCATCCACAATTCTGCTCATTTAAAGTCAACTGGTGTAATGCGATCATCTCCATATTTTTCATGTATTCTTGCAAGTAAATCATCGGCTATCTATAATAGGGTTTCACACACCAAATACTACAAGTGAGCACATGCGAAAAATTCCAACACGTTAAGGTCATGTGATGAAACCTGCCCAGTTGCAATGCTGCCTAGATCAATCAGTCGCTCTCCAAACAGTTGTGCCATTTGGGTTGAAGAAGCTAAACTGAGCTGAGTGGGTTCCACACCAGAAGCCATACACGTCGACCGGCTGCAAATGTGACCTCTTCCAGTAATAAAGACAGTATTTCTACAAATAATCGTATATCATGCCATCCCATAGATTTGTTGTAAGATTTTCTTCATGATCTCGTTCGTAGGTGGTGTTGGGTTTGTCTAACACCCAAATACGACAGCCGAGAGCGTCGTACAGGCCGTCAGGGTTGACGGACGCTTTGTGCGTCAGCAAAGCTTACGCAGGGTGATAACTAATAGGACTGTATGGCGCAACGCTCGAAAGCCTGAAATCCATGCGCCCAGCAAATTCGAGACGCCTCAGCCTACCGACAATCAGAATAAGAAATCGATGGCTTCACTTCTTGTGTACCGCTCGCCAGGCCGTCATGTGGTTTCTTTGCAACAGTGTGAGTGATTGTGGATGAAGCTTCATCTAGTTCCCAAGCTGTCCTCTTCAAACTCGGCGCATGAGCACTTCGCTTGCAAACCCTACCGTTTTGAAGTCTTTTGACATCATCTGTTTCATGCAGTCTCTGACGCATAATTACAAAGGCAGAATAGTGTGGTTAACAGCAATTTTCATATCTTTGCCTGTAGACGCGTTTCCAATTCCTTTCACTTCATCATTAATGATACGCATATTACTCTGTTCAACTCAAGCGAAGTTCTCCATGACTTGGCAAAACAGCAAGAACCATACCTCAAAACAATACTGTCTCTCCTCTGCTTCTGTTTGCCTTCTCCTCTAACGCCACCGCACTAAGAAGTCTCTCTTTTTTTGTGATAAAAATGCACGCGGTGGACGTCATGTAACGCCGTGAATGTTGTCAGGACCATTGCGAGAAGTTAATTTGCCATTCGTCACAGTAGAGACTTACGATCGCTGCGGAGTGGCCTTCACGGTCCGTCCAAAAAGTTACGAGATTCATATTATTCCTGACATATAAGCGATGTTAGAGCAGTAACTACGGTGATAGCTTCAACTAACATCTGTAAACAACCGATGTGCATTCTGTGCCATCACCCCTAAAGTGCATGACACAGTGGTCGTATCCCAGGGGCATATATGAGAAGAGCTTGCCCCAGCTAGCGGGCGTGATAAATACTGATAGACCGTCGGGATGTCGCATCAATATTCTACCCACTATCAGACCGTGGAAAGACACGGACTACTACCCTACTTGCAGGAAGCCACTGATCTGATTGGATACAGGGAAAGACGGTAGAAAATGCGACACTAATAAATAAAAAAAAAAGTTCAAATGTGTGTGAAACTTATGGGACTTAACCTAAGGTCATCAGTCCCTAAGCTTACACACTACTTTAACTAAATTATCCTACGGAAAAACACACACACCAATGCCCGAGGGAGGACTCGAACCTCCGCCGGGACCAGCCGCACAGTCTATGACTGCAGCGCCTCAGACCGCTAGGCTAATCCCGTGCGGCAATAAATAAAATATTTAGAAAATAATCAAAGAGATACATTCTGAAATTAGTACAGAACAACGTACTCTTAAACGAGGGCAGCTTACACTAACATAAAAACATTCACAGAACGACGTATAAAAAGAGCATTGACCTATAACAACACAAGTTTTACTCAAGAACAGTTCGGAGAGAGAATACTGAACCATGAGAACTAGGTTTCGGCAACAAAAAGGGGAGAAACGGTGAGGGGTGGGCACAGTTCGGTGAATCGTACGGTGTGGCTGGCGCTGCTACTTTCCTGTAGTATCGCGGACATTTTTTTTCTGAAAAAACCATCATGGGTGACGAGACTTGCTGTTGTAAATATGAATTTACAGCAAAACGACAAAGTGTATAAATTCACATGAAGGCTCGATGTGTTGACGAAATGAACAATAATGGTTCAAATGGCTCTGAGTACTATGGACTCAACTTCTGAGGTCATTAGTCCCCTAGAACTTAGAACTAGTTAAAACTAACTAACCTAAGGACATCACACACATCCATACCCGAGGCAGGATTCGAACCTGCGACCGTAGCGGTCTCGCGGTTCCAGACTACAGCTTCTAGAACCGCACGGCCACTTCGGCCGGCAAAATGAACAATATCCGTAAGAAATATTTTTCTGGCAGTTTTACGTGGCTGTATGAACGTTCTGTGCGGTGTACTCATGTGAGCGAGACTGTGTGGAACAACTAAGGCTTTGAAACTACCAACATAACTTTGTCTTTTTTATTAATCCAGTCTCGAAATTTTTTTGGACTGGAGGGGTAATATTCGCTATTAAGTCCTTCCACAGCCTAAAATAATACTTCATTTATATTTAAATAAATTTAGATTTATCTGCATGCTTACGATAAACGACAACTGACAACTTTCTCGATAGTAAAAAAGCCAGCTGCATTTGTGCATATGTGTCGTCTGATGACAAAGTATGGAGATACAAAGGTAGGAGCTGACAACTGTGCGTATTTAATGGGTGATTTTGGACAACACTGCTGTTAAATGACGTTATTACTCTTAATGCTCCTACGGTAGCTATTGGAAAATAGTATTTCTTAAGAGAAGTGTTGTCGATTAAAGAGTTAGTGGATTAACCGGGAGGAAATGCCGTTGTTTACTGACAGTCTTGAACTCTCCTCATCCAATATGCATCAAACCTCATGATATACGACGGTGAAGTGCTAATATTAGGTGATATATCTTACAGTTGAACCACAGTAAAACCACGTGCATGCTTACAGGAGCTATTAAAACAACAGCAAATTATTATCAAAGACAGCCCCGTATTTACTGATGTCAAAAAATTAACTATTACCAGTAAGAAAAATTAATTCTCCAACCATAAGACAATTATTGGCTGCATTATATAAGACGTTAAAGACACGTGAAAACACAAAAAAAGGATTTATTAAAAGAACATATTATCTAGATTCGGTTGCTGCCCATTTTTGAAAATACATAACTTGATACCGCCATTTTATTGACTTAAATATAATGAAATCAAAGTTAAAATTAATTTAACGGAAAACCCACCGGAAAATATGAGAGCAGTTCGTATTTATTAAGGGCCATCTCCACAAACACAAGTAAAACATTGTACCCATCAGAAGAGTTGCACCATGCCGAATTTGTGTAGAATTTCAGGATACAAATATCAAATTTTGCCCACTTTCTGTTCATACAAGCGTCTTTCAGAGAGTTGTTATTCAATATTAGTCCTTTACATTAGGTTTTAACCATTCTCCAAATAATATCTGGTCTATACACGTCATAAAAAAAAAACAAAATGAGTTAGTATTTCAATAATGCCACTCCCTGTTGAAATTCGTTTATTTAGGTAGCTGATCAACTAGGCAAGAAGGGTACTTCAATATAATAAGCTAAACATCAAACACTGACATATTACTCTATAAAAATAAGTAATAAGGAAAAAGTTTCGGCAAGATCGTATAGAACATGTTTCATGGCACAGTGAAAATAACAAACGGAGAGCCATATTATGTTAGATAAAAGTTATTTCATAACACTCACAGAATGTAACAGTGGCAACACTGCGACTGATTAGAAGCTATGATTGGAATATTGAACACGTGCATCCAAGTGGTGCGTATTCATCGAGCAATTGTGTAATTTGTAATATGCGTGAAACAACAACGGTATAAAAGATGAACTAAAGAAATATTATGAGGCTCGAAAACCGATAGTCATGTAACAACGGGAGGAGCATCAAGTAAGCAGTTATTGCGAACTATGATAACGTCTTTAACTTCTCAAACAGTGTATCAGTAGTGTGACTTAGCGTGTGGTTTTTAATCGTGTAATCATAATAAAACCTAGCAGTAGGCTAGGGTCAGTAATTTGTAGGAAAAGAGTAATTACAATGTATATGCCCTCTATTCCTTATCCTGTTTGCAAATATATATTTTTATCTTCTACATTTAGGTTCACGTATTTGATTAAGAAGTGCCACATTAAAAAGTTTTTAATCGTTTATTTTGCTGTCTAACTTGCAAATTTCTCTTTATGATTTGACTAGTATTCTGATGTATGGTTCGTGTATGGAAACGATGGATTCATTTCGCATCTGCATGGATATGAATCTGATCAACTTTGAACGAAATTACTCATACCATAAAAAATTCCAACTGAATCGATATAATTTCTCTCCTTTTTAAATAATATGAACACAGCAGCTGAATTCTCTCGAGACGAGTAGGCCGGAAATAATGTAAAATAATATTTCATTTCTAAATCCTGTTTACCCAGCAAACAGCCCAATTTACCGCTGCATAATCTGTTCTCCAGTGAGAAGCCTTATAGCCTAACAGGTCGGCTGTTCCAATCTATAAGTAAATAATCACCGCAGCAATAATCGAGAACAACCATTGTAAGAGGAAAAACGATGCAGGGACTCTCGCCGGTTTGGTGACACACCCCCGCGGTCAGGTTATCAGAGGTCATTGTTGTGACCAACAAGGAGAACACAGATCTTCGGGTCTTTGTGTAGTGTACATATCTCAATGGAAGCAAACTGTAAAAGTCAATACTTTACTAAATAAAATCTTCTCGGTTCACAACAACAAAATGGAAATGCGCGTGTGGCATCGTTGGCCGGGAGGCCCCATCTTTTTTTTGTTTATTTATTTTACTCGATGTTGTTCGTTGCATTTGTTCGGGGCGGACGTCCCACAACACCTGTTCAGGTTCGTTGTTGATAGGTTTTTTTTTTTTTTTTTTTTTTTTTTTTTTTTACAGGGAGCAGCTAACCCTCTGACCGAACACGCTGAGCTACCGTACCGGCATCCCGGAAAGTTTGGCCGCCAAGTGCAAGTCTTATTTCAGTCGACGCCACATTGGGCAGCTTGCGCAGCGGTGATAGGGGTGAAATGATGGTGAGGACAACACAACACTCAGTCCCCGAGCGGAGAAAATCTCCAATCCAGCTGGGAATCGAACCCGGGCCCGCTTGCATGGGAGGCGAGTATGTTACCACCCAGCTAAGCAAGCCGACGCGGTTCATAGCAGTGCCAGTTAGAATCAAACACTCGAGCTATCGATAGCTATTACCGCCAGCGTCATCAGGAGTAATAAACCATGACTGTCGGAGCTGCCACGGCTTTCTCCTTATATGGGCACGATTTTAGCATCTGTCCAGCAATCAGAGAGGGCCAAAGTGATGTGTGCGTCGAAGGCGAATTTCGCAGCTCGCAGCAGCTCCAATCTGCCGTGGGACCAATAACGCCCTATTAAAACTGTTGCTGTTTATTCGAATGTCGGTCACATCTTCTACCTCAGAATTCCCATGTGTTGAAGAATCAATGAAGACCTTGGCCGCCGGCCGGTGTGGCCGAGCGGTTCTAGACGCTACGGTCGCAGGTTCGAATCCTGCCTCGGGCATGGATGTGTGTGATGTCCTTAGGTTAGTTAGGTTTAAGTAGTTCTAAGTTCTATGGGACTGATGACCTCAGTAGTTAAGTCCCACAGCGCTCAGAGCCATTTGAACCAAGACCTTCGCCTTTCCAGATCGTATTTTATGTCTTTTCCAGACAATGCTCAACTATGGCCGACTTATCAAGCTACCTCTGTTTAATATTTCATTTGTAATATGTACAGTGCTCTGCAACTGCGCAAGTTATTTGATCTACATGGCTGCTGCCACCTTTGCAAGGGGAGCCATACACTCACTCATTCACACACACACACACACACACACACACACACACACACACACACACACACACAAACAATTCTGCGCACACAAAAAAACTATGTCGTCTTTAATAGCTCACAGTAGACCCTGTATTTCCGCAGCACACGTCCTAACTCGTTACTCGTTGGCCCAAATTTAGCAGTGTGTGGGAGCGGCCTTTGAACAGCGAATCAAAGTAATACGGCTGGCTAACACTTTCGGGGAGACGGGAGTGACAGTTTCAAATGTGTACATGTGGTGTTTGTCCTTTCAGACAAGTCCGAAAGAATGGACATCATTTTGATCCAGCAGCCTCTATGAATAAAGACACAAAGAAATTACAGACATTGGCTGTAAGAGGGAAGTGATTTAAATCAATTGGGGAAATCGGAAACTTTGGCCGGGCCAGGATTCGAACCAGCGTCCCCCGCTTACTAGGCAGATGCTCTAACCACTAGCCATCCGGACACAGTGGTCATTGCAACTGCACGGACTACCCTAGCACACCACCCGGCAGACTCAAATTTTCAACTTATTCACACACATTGAATGTAGTGTCCCTGGCTCATTATCCTCACTCTTCGAAGCATTTCGCCAATTTCCGCAAGAGTTTGAGCCTTGTGTGCTTACGCACGGAAAAGATCATTGTCCGTCATCGCCTTAATTACAGTATATGTGTGGCGTCTGTTCTTTCGGACATATCCGAAAGATTCGCAACTAATGTCTGCAGTGTCCTAGTTTGAACAGTGGTGCTGCTCCTCGCGCCACCTGACGTTATTGGTCCCACGACGGACTGGAGCTGCTGCGAGCTGCACAACTTGCATTCTACGCACACGTCACTTCAACCCTCTCCAATTTGTCCCATATGCTCCAATCATTCCCCAATAAGCGTAATACCGTGTCAGCCCCAACATTCATGGTTTTGTATTCCTGACGATGATGGCAAAATGGCCATCGAAGGCTCGAGGGTTTTATTCGAAATGGTGCTGTTTGTAGACTGACAAGATTTTTTTCAGGAATGCCGCTGTGAAATACTCTGTAAATGTGTTACTGTGATATTATCAGAACAAGTGGATAATGATATCCAGCGACGGGATAGGTCACCTGAAGATAATGGGACAGAGGCTGAAAAATAAGAGAGTAATTGGGAAATAACTCAGTGGAACAAATATGAAAGGTAAGTAACAGCAAGCATATCTTAACGAACTGTTGCACCCCGGAATAGTATAGCAAGCCTACACTAAATATTTGTCAACATTTTTCACTTGCGACAGCAGGAGTCAATGACCTGCAAACTGTCAGCTAGGAGGAAATGCCGAGCAGGCCGAGGCGAACACAGACGTCAGGACTGTGCGAGTGCTCCAATCCGCAAAAGAAGCACGATGACATCATAGCAACAGACAGATAATGATGGCAGACGACGCCCACGAGAAAGACAGGTCGTGGCGCGTACGTCACAGCACGTGACAATACAGGTCTTACAAGTGCCAGCAGCCGTCTCCGACAGGGATGGTTGGTTGTTTTGGGGAAGGAGACCAGACATCGAGGTCATCGGTCTCATCAGATTAGGGAAGGACGACGAAGGAAGTCAGCCGTGCCCTTTGAAAGGAACCATCCCGGCATTTGCCTGGAGCGATTTAGGGAAATCACGGAAAACCTAAATCAGGATGGCCGGACGCGGGATTGAACCGTCGTCCTCCCGAATGAGAGTCCAGTGTCAAACCACTACGCCACCTCGCTCGGTATCTTCGACAGGGAGCTAGTAACTATTTTAGACGAGTTTAATAGTCTAATTCTTGAATGCACGCTTAAATGTATGCAAGCTCTCACAAGAAAAACCAGTTATGACACAACAGTAACTATTCAGACACTGATACAGCAGAAAAGAGCATCTGAAAGACGAAGCCACCGTGACGGAGTCACTGCTACAGCTCGCCCTGTTCTTGCAGCATACACTGATTCTGCCGGGTCCTGTCTCCTAAATGGGGGCCGCAGGTCGGGCTTTACACGGCAACGAGTATTTCAGGCTGGGCTGGAGGGCTGGAGGGAAAGTCACCTGGGCGCACATCCTCAACGAGAGTGCTTCGGAGATCGGCCCGCAGAGGCTGCTGTCCACCGCTGCCGGCGCCTGGGGGCCACCGACCGACCCGTGACGTAACGGCTGCAATACGAGCGTTCCGCGCCGCGCAGCACAACTGCCCCCGCCTCCGCTGACTGGCTCCCCACTCCGCTGGCCCGACGGAGCTACTCGCTTCTGAGTAAGGCAATCCTGTACTTGTGATTAACAAATTTTCCTGCGAATAACGCTTCCTTGAAGCTCTCGTGCTTGAACAGATCATCTTCACCGCACCGTCCTCAGTCCAATCCTGACAACCGTAGGGGTCTGGGTTCGGACCACTACAGCATTATAATAAGTACGCTAGACAACGGTTACCTAATTTTTGTTCTTATGACAGATGATAACGACTATTTTGTCACTGAAACAGATAAACAGGAGAATATGAATGACTTGGTTCAAATGGCTCCAAGCACTATGGGACTTAGCATCTGAGGTCATCAGTCCCCTAGACATAGAACTACTTAAACCTAACTAACCTAAGGACATCACACACATCCATGCCCAAGGAAGGATTCTAACCTGCGACCGCAGCAGCGGGGCGGTTCGGGACTGAAGCGCCTGGAACCGTGAATGACTTGAGATTGCTTTAAAAAACAGAATAACAAATTGAAAAATAAGTTCAATGACTGCCTGGAACGGAAAATATAAAAACCTTTTTGCTTAGAATATTAACCTACGGCAGTGGGATGTAGACCTTAGATTTGTAAACCCTCTGAAAGCTAAAATTTAGAGCTAAATATGTACTGACTCAGTTCTTCTTTCTGTCTCTGATATAAGTCAACTGATTTTGGATCATAATCAATTCTAAACATCTCATCACAGTTTTGATGTCTACCTTAAATATTGTACTATATATGATGTTTCGCTCTTTATCTCTGATATCTAATCACATAATAGTGATAATCATATCCAGAACCAAACAGTTTCAATTGCAATGAAATCCTGTTAGTAGTTGCTTGAAACGGTGCACATGTGTAGATACTTTCTCACATAGGAGTGATTACATAACAATTTCTTGTGCATTACTGAACCGCCGTCTTGCTTCTCTTTTAGTCTGTTTCTTTGTTCTATTAGCTTGTAATTAGGTAAATGTTCCGTCCTGCACATATTATTATATCTTTTATAACGAAAAGTAGGCATTGATATTACGGACTTATGCATATTGAATGAAATTGTTGTGTATATGGTGTACATGACATATTCTGTCAGGTACGAAAACATATAAACTTTTACAGGAAAGACGTTACATTAAACAAACAGACGAGAAAATCCACGTAGAGCACGTCTTCAATGCCAACGCACAGTCTGAGCATGAATAGATCGATACAGCAACAGACAATCTGACAGCGATACTAAACTTGAAAGTAGTGATTCTTACGAAGGTAGGGATGAAAAAAAAAATAGTTCAAGTATGAAGCCCCTCCAGCAAAAGCCGCCACTCATAATACTGTGAAACAGCTTTCAGGTGTAAAGGGGAACGTGAAAAGTACGTAAACAGTACTGACTTGCTGGAAAGTACATTGATAGAAAAGAATCTTAGCACCAAGGAGGAGATGTGTGACATAAACGAAAGTTGGTAGGCGTGTTTCTACATCGCAAAGATGGCGTTTATTCAAATTTCGCTCCAGTCGCATAAGAGTGGCGCTTGTAACGCACTGTGATGATGCAAATAAGGCTTGCTTTAAATACACGCTGTACTGGTCTTGAGAGTCAGGTACCTTTCAGGTTGGACGTGGTGAGTTGATAGAGGACTGTTGTGTTTTCTAATGAAAACTTTCCGTGATTTCCCTAAATCGTTTCAGGCAAATGCCGAGATGGTTCCTTTGAAAGGGCACGGCCGATTTCCTTCCCAATCCTTCCCCAATCCGAGCATGTGCTCCGTCTCTAATGACCTCGTTGTCGACGGGACGTTAAACACCAATCTCCTCCTCCTCCTCCTCCTCCTCCTCCTCTAATGAAAACTTTTTCTGACTCGGCAAATAACTTGTTTGCGTGCTAGGCACACTGGACGTACACCTCGAGCTATGGTCTGGGATGCGATTTCGTATTGCAGCAGGAGCACTCTCGCAGTTATCCCACACACCCTGACTGCAAATCTGTAGGTCAGTCTGGCGATTTGACGCACCGTGCTGCGATTCGTGAACAACATTCCGGGAGTGTTTTCCAACTGGATAACGCTCGGCCACATACCGCTGTTGTAGCCCAACAAGCTCTACGAAGTGTCGACATGCTACCTTGACCTGCTCAATCGGCAGATCTTCCTCCAATCGAGCACACATGGGACAAAATTGGACGACAAGTCGAGTGTCATCCGTCCTACATTGACTGACCAAGACCATCAGGCATGGAACTCCATTTCCAAAACTGACATCCGGCACCTCTACAACGTTATGCATGCAGGGTTGCATGCTTGCATTCAACATTATGGTGATTGCTCCGGTTATTGTTGTACCGATATTCCACATTTGCAATGTCTTATCTTTCAATTACATTAATCTGTGACTCTGAAATGTTAATCACTTAAATATATTGTCTAGACAACTGTATCACCTAATTTTCGTAATTCTACATTATTTTTGGGTGCAGCGATTTTTTTCCGTCATTGTATTTTTTCCAGATAGTGATACTGACAGCATTGTAAAGCATACAAATAAGGTGGTGCAGTAATAGGATGCCTGATTCCTAACACAAAAGCAAACTGCTTGAAGACTCTGGAGATAAATTCCATGGAATTTCAGAAACCAACACTCATAAAGGACCAAAGTCGCCGAAATCTCCCTTAGACCTGTATAATAGACTGTGTGGTTACGAATCTAGTAGGAAACAACGTAGAGAACCCCTAAGTGGCATCCGCACGTACTAGAGAGTACTTATTTACAGCCCATGATGTGGCACACTGGCCCACTAAATCGATGTATAACTTCTCCATCGAACGTTCTACAAAGCTGAAAATGCAGCATACCGTGTTTACTGTCCTCTGAGGGCTTGGTAGCAGAACAGGTTTTGCACACTTGGATCGTTGTCATAATGTCTCCTTCCATACCCTTCCTTCGATATTGTATAAGTACAGGGTGTATCAAAAAGAATCATCCGGCATGGAACGTCTATATTTCTGAAACTAATAAACATATGCAAAGTGATTATAATTAAAGTTAAACTTTCAAAACGCTGTAGAAATAAAACCACTGGTCAGAATGACGTCAAATTGCAACGGAATAATATTCGAGAAGGGTGAAAACGTATGGCAGAAGAAAAAAAATAGTGTGAAAATTCATCAATAGATGGCGCTATATGTGTCAGAGTACGTAAATGACAACACCTGTCATGCGCACGACCCGTTGAAGTTGATATAAACACGCCGGGTACACAGCGTTTCCTCCTTTCGCGTCTGCGACGTTCGCCATGACTGTCAATGCAGGATCGCACTCTGCTTGTAAAGCTATATTACAAGAATGATGACTGTGCACAAGTCGCTCTGTGGAAGTTCCGGACACTGAAAAGTTTGAAAAAAGGTGTTGGTCCGATGACTGCCCCGAGTCTGGAGAAAATTATTCGGAAAGAGAGTTTCTTTTGGCGTGCAACCTTGTAGAGTGAGGAAACGAATTGACTCGACGTCAGTGGAAGCAGTGGCCACAGCAATGCAGGAGGAGACGAGTGGTGGTGTGCAAACGTGTAGTGCATGGAGAATTGCGAGAACATTGGACATACCCGTGAACATGGTGCGTAAAATCCTACGAAACATCTTTCTTTGCTATCGTTTCAAATCTACCCATGTCCACGAGTTGCTTTCTGTTGACATTCCAGCAATAGAGACCTTTGATTTAGAATTTCTTGCTCACATGGAAATGGACAATGATTCTGGACAGACGAAGCCCACTTCCATCTGACAGGATAGGTCAATATACAGAATTGTCGGATATGGGCAACGGAAAATCCACACGCAAATCAACCAGTACCACTTCATCCTGAAAAGTTGACTGTGTGGTGCGGGCTTACGGCATCATTTATCAGAGGGCCATATTTTTTTGAAGAGACAGGTGTTCCGGTCCTGTTACCTGGTAAGCGCTATGAGTGTCTTTTGTGCATCCACGTCATTACAGCTCTCCAACAGCGTGGATGGGATCATTTTTACCCAAGATGGCGCACCACGGAACATTACAAATCCAGTTAAGCAACTGCTCAAGCGCCATTTCGGAAATGCTAGAATTATCAGCCACCATTTACCTACAGCCTGGCCGTCCCGATCACCTGATCTTAATCCGCGTGACTTCTGGCTCTGGGGCTATCTGAAAGATGTTGTGTTCAGTGTTCCGATTGCAAACTTAGCTGCATTGAAGGCACGCATTGCGCCATTCTGAACGTGACCCCGGAAACATTTCGATCAGTAGTGGCATTTCCGGCGGGGTCAGGGATTTTCTCTGCCTCGTGATGACTGGGTGTTGTGTGCTGTCCTTAGTAGTTCTAAGTTCTAGGGGACTGATGACCATAGATGTTAAGTCCCATAGTGCTCAGAGCCATTTTTGTAGTGGAACATGCTGTTTCTCGATTTCAACCTGTTGCAGAATTCGGTGGACATCATATTGAAAATGTTTTGTGCCAGTCACAAAATCCGATTCGATTTTCATTGATGTTTTTGTGTGGTTTTTAGCTTCACGACAATTAAAAACCAATTTTTCCATCCGATGTGATATGACCTTACCGTGGTGGTTGGGCTTACGGAACTAAGAGTATCACACCTGTACACCCATGCACACTGAGTAGAACAGTTTGTTTAACGTCAAAGGTACACCTTAGGCATTGTTGTATGATTTATTTTTCATTTGTAGTCGACCACTATTAATTTATGATGCTTACAGCGCTATCCATTGATACATTTTGTAACTATTTATTTTTCTTCTGCCATACGTTTTCACCCTTCTTCGATTATATTCCGTTGCAATCTGACGTCATTATGACCAGTGGTGTTATTTCTACAGCAGTTTGAAAGTTTAACTTTAATTATGATCACCCTATACAATGAATTTTGTGTTTTGATGAACGCTAAACTCAAAAAGATTTTTTTTATATCTTTTCATAAGTGATCAACATGCCTCCCTTGAGATGCACGGCATATGTCAGTGCGGTATTCATATTGTTCAAAAAATGGCTCTGAGCACTATGGGACTTAACATCTATGGTCATCAGTCCCCTAGAACTTAGAACTACTTAAACCTAACTAACCTAAGGACATCACACACATCCGTGCCCGAGGCAGGGTTCGAACCTGCGACCGTAGCAGTCGCGCGGTTCCGGACTGAGCGCCTAGAACCGCTAGACCACCGCGGCCGGCATTCATATTGTTCCCACACTGCAGTGAACGATTGTTGTTGGTAACGAAGACACATAAACAGAGTCTTTTTTAAACCGTCACAAGAACTAACCACATACAGCCAGGTCAGTTGACCTTGGAGGCCAGTAATGTAAGACTGAATCATTTGCTCCAGTGTGGCTGATCCTTTGATTTAAAAATTCCCGCACTTCCAGATGCCAGTGTGGCGGTGCCCCATCCTGTTGGTAAATGAAGTCATTCGAATGAGTCTCCAACTGTCGTGATAGAAAGTTCTGAAGCATATCGAGGTTTGTGCTTCCTGTAACAGTGTGGAAAAATGGGCCTTTTCCAGCGAAACTGCGCAAAACACATAAAATTTTAGAGTCACTCACATGTTGTACAACTTTATGTTGTTGTTCCGTAGTGGCGCCGTACCTTATATTCTCACATTATGGCGGTTCACTTATCCATTTAAATGGAATGTTGCCACGTCACTAAGTACTAAGAGTGGAAGAAAACTGTCATCCTCCATCTTGCCAAGAACGAAATTGCAGAACTTCACACGTTGTTGTTTGTCACCTTCACGAACAGCTTGCAGTTGCTGAATTTTGTATGGTTTCATGTGTAAACGGCGACTCAACCCACGCCAAACGGACATAGGGGGCATTTTGAGCTGTCGAGCTGCACGGCGAACGGATTTCTGCGGTCTCCTTGTGAAACTATGGCGGATGCGTTCGACGTCTGTTTCACACACTCGGGGCCGGCCCGGTGATTTGCCTTTACACAAACAACCTGTTTTTCTGTGCAGTAGGAGGATCCACACCATACTTAGTACAAAAGTCACGTTGAACAGTTATTACTGACCCACACTGTGCAAAGCGCACAAGCAAAACTCTCTCTATAGTCCCGACACCAGTTTTACTAGAACTGGAGTAAGCGCACACTGCTGATATCTAAGTTTGCTCTTTCCAACAGTACACTGTTCACCTATATGTCTCAAATAACATAACAGTTATGATTTTTAAAAATCGGCTGATTCTTTTTGATACACCCTGTATATTCCGTGGACATTTTTGAATGTGATATACCTTAAATATAATAGATCGATGAAATATAGACTCAAAAGTATTAATTTTAGATCCAAGACATTTCCGAGCGCGATGGCTATGTATATTTTCAATAGAAACCAAGAAAATTTTCCTTGTGTTCAGTTGCTTGCTTCTTGTGTCTATTGTAATGGTTTGATCTACATCGTGAAACTCAGTGCAGCAGAAAATTGTAATCTGAGGATTCATAAGTATGTCGGAAACCGACCTGTAAAGTAAACTTAAATGTAATTTTAACAGTTGTACAATTTTTTCCCTAAATATTTCATTATTTTACAAGGAAGCAAGGGTAGACATGTTTGACAAAAAAATACTGCCATTTGTTTACGCAAAACAAAGTATTCTTCACAAGTTGTCGCACATCCAATGCAACACGCATTTGTCTGTGGTAAATTGACGATGCCCAATATGTTTGACGGAAAATAGAATTCACTTTTTTTTAAACTTTTTTTTTATGTCTTCTAGTTTCTTGTCCCGCAGTCGCAGTATGAGAAGTATCATAACTTCAGCTTGAATTTCGGTTATTGTAATAATTATTCTCTCAACATCATGATGATTCTTTTGTAATCCGAGCCGGCCGGAGTGGCCGAGCGGTTCTAGGCGCTACAGTCTGGAACCGCGCGATCTCTACGGTCGCAGGTTCGCATCCAGCCTCGGGCATGGATGTGTGTGCTGTCCTTAGATTAGTTAGGTTTAAGTAGTTCTAAGTTCTAGGGGACTGATGACCTCAGCAGTTAAGTCCCATAGTGCTTAGAGCCATTTGAACCATTTTTTTGTAATCCGCTCCAGGAATTGTAAGTACAGAATGTACTTCTTTTCCCCGTTACTTAAACGAGATTGTATGAGACACAAGGCTGCGAGATATGGGACGCATTAGGCATGGAAGGCAACTGTATGATGTACTCTACTAAAGATTTACGAGCGCAATGTTAAACTTGAATCGGAAATACGGAATAGGGATTCGAACAACTTACATCTCAAGTCTGTAATCATTCAGCACGAGGCATTCAAGCTCTTATCTTGGAACACTGTACAGAGAGGCAGCGCTTAATATTGACTGAATGGCGGCAGTTTCGGCGCAAACGAGCGGTTGCAGACGCAGTAAAACCGGATGCCTATGGGTCATTCGAGCACTCTTTCTGTGAGAGTGCAAAGATATATCATCCAAACTGGAGTCGAGTTCACACTGCGAGTCAGAAGAAAACGATAACCTGACCCTTAGCGGGTACGGAAAAGTTTTTCATATGATATGCGTCAATATAGCACTATTGGACGGAGTCGAAATAAGTGGCGTAGTAATAACAATCTTGACAGGTATTCTAGAAGTTTTATCTCTATTTCTAGATCTTATCAGACGGACACCACCTTTTTCTCACTTTAGAATTTTTTTCCACGGTCACATGAACATGATCCCTCAAAAGTGTCACACCCGACTTCTAATTATTATCTCAGAGCATTTTCAGCTATAGTGAAGGCGCTACTTTCGATCAGTTACAATCTGGAAAACACGTAGTATACAAACGATGTAGTGTCCAAAAGTGTTCAAATGGTTCAAATGGCTCTGAGCACTACGGGACTTAACATCTGAGGTCATAAGTCCCCTAGAACTTAGAACTACGTAAACCTGACTAACCTAAGGATATCACACACATCCATGCCCTAGGCAGGATTCGAACCTGCAACCGTAGTGGTGGCGCGGTTCTGCTACGGTCGCAGGTTCGAATCCTGCCTCGGGCATGGATGTGTGTGATGTCCTTAGGTTGGTTAGGTTTAAGTACTTCTAAGTTCTAGGGGACTGATGACCAGAGATGTTAAGTCCCATGTTAGAGAACTTAAAAACATGACCGGCTTCAAAAAACAGTTAATGACGTATCTACTTAAGCAACAGTAATGCCTTCCTCTGTACATGAGTGCACTTCACCTCATTAGTTCCCTCTTTCCCCCTCCTTAAACCTCCCTTACCCAAAACTCGCTATACTAGTAAACATCTACTTTACACACCAAGATATTAATGTACATCTGCACAAACCTTCATTACTATTGCCAATCTTTCCCATGTTTGTCATTATTATTTGATTTTCTTTTTTACTGTTATTATTATTGCTTTCACCATAATCTGTATGTATAGCACGTGATGTAAAAATACTGCCAGCATTTACTTTATTATGTCTTAGTCATGTTTATCATTATTATTTGATTTTTTTGTTTTACTGTTATTATTATTGCTTTTATCATAATCTGTATGTATAGCAACTGTTGTAAAAATACTTCCGCATTTACTTTATTAGGTCTTAGTCACTACTCTTTATTCATATTGTCACTAGAGTAAGCTAATTTTCTCATTTAAACTATGTTCATGATGTAACTCTGATGTGTGAAACGCTGCATGTGTGGAACACTGGTCCGATGTAAGAGAGGGCCTGATGGCCGTAATCTGATCAGGTTAAATAAATAAATAAATAAATAAATAAATAGTGCTCAGATCCATTTTGGTGGCGCGGTTACAGACTGAAACACCGAGAACCACTCGGTCACAACGGCCGGATGCAAAAGTGTTTTAGTAGTTTTTGTATGTAGCTGTCATAGGGGAATTCATTAAATATCTGTGGATTCTCATTCGCATGATTTTGTACACTTCTCCTATACCAAGAAATTAAGAGCTCAGTATTTTACGATTTTGCTGTGAGAAGTATATGTACACTTGATACATTGGTTTATTAAATATTCTGTTCCATTATTACTCTATGTGCGTGTAAAATTCATTACAGACCAGAAAAAAAATTATTGAATGGTGTACAGCTATCGTATGCGTGATTCATATCAAATGGAAATGTACATTGATAGACGACGAAAAAGGCGCTGATCGACTTTCAGATTTTTCTAAATAATGGACTGCTTACAGAAAAATGAGAGGCTATCTCGGGAAATCCAACCAAACGGTTGTTTTAAGTTCGTTAAGAGAAAGCAAGCGGTGTTCGCAAAGGAATTCGAGCAGGCGTAAGTAAATTTAGTACCGTCCATTGTGGCAGGAGTACTCAGCAGTAAGTTTCAGATGCTGATAATTTCACTAGAGCCAATTTTACTTTGATTTATATTGTTTATTGTTATGACTGTTTCAGAATGCGATCAGTGTCGGGTGATATGACGCCACGCGTGTAATACAAAATACACTCCTGGAAATGGAAAAAAGAACACATTGACACCGGTGTGTCAGACCCACCATACTTGCTCCGGACACTGCGAGAGGGCTGTACAAGCAACGATCACACGCACGCCACAGCGGACACACCAGGAACCGCGGTGTTGGCCGTCGAATGGCGCTAGCTGCGCAGCATTTGTGCACCGCCGCCGTCAGTGTCAGCCAGTTTGCCGTGGCATACGGAGCTCCATCGCAGTCTTTAACACTGGTAGCATGCCGCGACAGCGTGGACGTGAACCGTATGTGCAGTTGACGGACTTTGAGCGAGGGCGTATAGTGGGCATGCGGGAGGCCGGGTGGACGTACCGCCGAATTGCTCAACACGTGGGGCGTGAGGTCTCCACAGTACATCGATGTTGTCGCCAGTGGTCGGCGGAAGGTGCACGTGCCCGTCGACCTGGGACCGGACCGCAGCGACGCACGGATGCACGCCAAGACCGTAGGATCGTACGCAGTGCCGTAGGGGACCGCACCGCCACTTCCCAGCAAATTAGGGACACTGTTGCTCCTGGGGTATCGGCGAGGACCATTCGCAACCGTCTCCATGAAGCTGGGCTACGGTCCCGCACACCGTTAGGCCGTCTTCCGCTGGCCGGCCGCGGTGGTCTCGCGGTTAAGGCGCTCAGTCCGGCACCGCGCGACTGCTACGGTCGCAGGTTCGAATCCTGCCTCGGGCATGGGTGTGTGTGATGTCCTTAGGTTAGTTAGGTTTAAGTAGTTCTAAGTTCTAGGGGACTGATGACCACAGATGTTAAGTCCCATAGTGCTCAGAGCCATTTTTGAGCCGTCTTCCGCTCACGCCCCAACATCGTGCAGCCCGCCTCCAGTGGTGTCGCGACAGGCGTGAATGGAGGGACGAATGGAGACGTGTCGTCTTCAGCGATGACAGTCGCTTCTGCCTTGGTGCCAATGATGGTCGTATGCGTGTTTGGCGCCGTGCAGGTGAGCGCCACAATCAGGACTGCATACGACCGAGGCACACAGGGCCAACACCCGGCATCATGGTGTGGGGAGCGATCTCCTACACTGGCCGTACACCACTGGTGATCGTCGAGGGGACACTGAATAGTGCACGGTACATCCAAACCGTCATCGAACCCATCGTTCTACCATTCCTAGACCGGCAAGGGAACTTGCTGTTCCAACAGGACAATGCACGTCCGCATGTATCCCGTGCCACCCAACGTGCTCTAGAAGGTGTAAGTCAACTACCCTGGCCAGCAAGATCTCCGGATCTGTCCCCCATTGAGCATGTTTGGGACTGGATGAAGCCGTCGTCTCACGCGGTCTGCACGTCCAGCACGAACGCTGGTCCAACTGAGGCGCCAGGTGGAAATGGCATGGCAAGCCGTTCCACAGGACTACATCCAGCATCTCTACGATCGTCCCCATGGGAGAATAGCAGCCTGCATTGCTGCGAAAGGTGGATATACACTGTACTAGTGCCGACATTGTGCATGCTCTGTTGCCTGTGTCTATGTGCCTGTGGGTCTGTCAGTGTGATCATGTGATGTATCTGACCCCAGGAATGTGTCAATAAAGTTTCCCCTTCCTGGGACAATGAATTCACGGTGTTCTTATTTCAATTTCCAGGAGTGTATATTACATGCATCATTTTTGACAGTGAAATAAAATAATGAGGTTATGACAAAACAACAAATAATTCTTACAGTTTCTATGGCTTCAAGCATTTGGACATAACCATGCAAAATCTCTAGACTAAATGTCATAAAACGTGCAGCCTTTCATTGGTGACAAGTAGGCATTTTAAAATCACGGTACAGGCTTCAATGGGGAACTATGTGTTGAAAATGCAACTGTTTTCACAAAAACTTTTCGCTTAAATACATGCTTTAAGAAATTAAATATATTATTTAATCAATGATATGAATACGCAAGTTTCTGTTTTCGCAAAAACTATTCACTTAAATACATGCTATAAGGAAATTAATATGTTATTGAATCATTGATATTAATACGCAAGTTTTTCAATGCTGTGCAGCAAAAATGTAGTGATGAAACTGATTTTATGGGGAAATTAATAGGCTAATCGTACTTTACTGGGGGCCAAAATACAGTAAATTGAAAATAGGGTCGCTCCAGGATGGCATCAGAATTTTGTCAACGAAATGAGTTCTCAGTAAAAATAAAGTAATTAAACGGTTAAATCAAGGAAGCAGTTTTGTTTATTATTATATCATTAATACAAATCTAAATCTTAAAGCCAGTTTTGACGGGGTGTAGACATGACTCAGTAACTAGGTAAAGTTGGGAGGAAATAAAGTGTCATATCTCACTAACTGCTGGGGTCATTTTTGCATAAAAGTGTGTGCTCGGGTGCGAGATCGGAACAACATATCGATCAACTCCCATTATTTGTATGTCTATCAGTCAGCAACGGGTAGCTTTAATCTGCCGTATTTTAGCCCCGTCAACGAAGACCAAAAAAGTCAACTGGGGGAAAAAAATTCTTACAATCGCCAATTTTTTACAGTGGTAGGGGTGTGGCGTGTAGGTGCGATAGGGTGTGGTGTGGTTTTAAAGGTCACTCCTTAAGTTTTTCTTGAATATCTCGAAAACCGTGGATTCTAGCAAAAATGTTTTCCAATACAAAATTCACCTACATTACATTTTTACAAAAAAAAAGTCCATTTATTTTTTCTCTAGGAGTAATATTTTCCATGTTGCACGGAATGAAAACTCGCAGATTGTTGAAAATAATGTTTTGATGATATAAAATTTATGTATATCGCTAAATGAAATACGTTAAGAACCAGTATTAAACGTGTGCACCTCATCTAAGTGCAGTAGAACCGTATTGGTTCAAATGGCTCTGAGCATTATGAGACTTATCTGCTGAGGTCATCAGTCCCCTAGAACTTAGAACTACTTAAACCTAACTAACCTGAGGACATCACACACATCCATGCCCGAGGCAGGATTCGAACCTGCGGCCGTAGTGATCGGACGGTTCCAGGCTGAAGCGCCTAGAACCGTTCGGCCACACCGGCCGGTCAGAACCGTATTAATGAATAAAATTTGTTCTGAGGAAGTGACAGCCTGGAAAGGCAGGAGCTAAGGTAAGAAGCGTGATTGTGGTCATGCACTTACCTCAAATGTTCAAATGTGTGTGAAATCTTATGGGACTTAACTGCTAAGGTCATCAGTCCCTGAGCTTACACACTACTTAACCTAAATTATCCTAAGGACAAACACACACACACTCATGCCCTAGGGAGGACTCGAACTTCCACCGCACAGTCCATGACTGCAGCGCCCCGGACCGCTCGGCTAATCCCGCGCGGTGCACTTACCTCCCACGTAAGTCTGCAAAGTGAAGAGCCATCAGACAATTATTCACTGTCTCTACGGCATTACGTCACAAAACGCAACTACAGGGTATTTCGCATTTCGTTGCTCCCCTTATGAATCACTGGTGAAACAGTGCGCAGACACTTTTGGGGCATGGATGTGTGTGATGTTAGTTAGGTTTATTTAGTTCTAAGTTCTAGGCGACTGATGACCTCAGAAGTTAAGTCGCATAGTGCTCAGAGCCATTTGAATCATTTGAACACTTTTGGGGGAGGGTGTTTATTTTCCGCGAAGTATGTTAACGCTACGTTGACTACAGATCTAAGCTGCTAATAATGCAAACGCTACATATGGGCAGATTCATCGTAATTCTCTGCACACTTTTCTACACTTCTCCTGGGAAATAGAGTTTTAGTCATTCTGTGCGGCAGCTGTTGCGTTATTCTGGGAAAGACGACTTCCTCCACCACATGCGTTATTCGCTTTTCAGTTTACAGGCAGACTATAACTCCCGAGCATTTCCTGTGCAGTTCTCGTATGTAAGTAGACAAAATAATTTCACTGAAATGGTGTTCATGTAGTAGAGTTGTTTTCTTTTTATTAGGTGAGTTAAAGTGTTAAGTGAGCTTTTACGTAAAATGCGTTCCTAAAATCTATGGCTCAGATGTACTCAATTTGTAAGTCTGATGTTGTCAGTGACCTCTGCAATGTTCGTGGGAAAGGGATTGGATTGGTACATGTGACACGTAGCTGCTGCATGCCGTTGACAGCATCTTGTATTGCTGTGTAACCATGTTGTACTCACTTGGTGGTGAATTATGAATGGACACAAAGTTACTGCACTTCTCTCATCATTAATATCGTTCCTGGTAGACTGCATAAATCTCTTCCGTTCAGGTTTTGTTTGCACTTATAGTGAGAGCTGCGTTGAGTGGAGCCACGTAGCCGGCCGTTGTGGCCGAGCCGTTCTAGGCGCTTCAGTCCGGAATCGCGCTGCTGCTACGGTCTCAGGTTCGAATCCTGCCTCAGGCATCGATGTGTGTGATGTCCTTAGGTTAGTTAGGTTTAAGTAGTTCTAAGTCTAGGGGACTGATGACCTCAGATGTTAAGTTCAAAATGGTTCAAATGGCTCTGAGCATTATGGGACTTAACATCTGTGGTCATCAGTCCCCTAGAACTTAGAACTACTTAAACCTAACTAACCTAAGGACATCACACACATCCATGCCCGAGGCAGGATTCGAACCTGCGACCGTAGCAGTCCCGCGGTTCCGGACTGAGCGCCTAGAACCGCTAGACCACCGCGGCCGGCCCCATCAGATGTGCTTAGTGTCATTTGAACCATTTGGAGTCACGTACTACACATTAACAGTATATTTTGCGAGGCGGGTGCCAACATGTCTAATGTAATAGAAATAACGATGTTTAAACCTGCAAAAGTAATCTTCTGTAAACCATTGCCCGACCTGTGTTGAAATATCGGAGGCTGAATAACTCCTATGTGAAATACTTCTGTTACAGAGGGAACCAATTTAAGCCTCTGGACCTATTCAGATATTGGGAGAGATAAGGCTGGAGTGATACATATGATACCCTCAAGCTGTGAAAAGTATTCCAGCCATCAATAGACGAGACAATGAAACCGACACTATCGATATTGACAGTACGCTACACTTGGCACAGACTCTTCACAGTAGTAGACATTCGAGAGTTCCATCTGCTGAGCTTTTTCACACAATAGTTCTACAAATAAATTCTGAATAGACTAAATGTAACTTCAATATATTAACACGAGCGCAGTGAAGTTATACTGTTCACACATATGAAAGAACTGGACAGGAAATACTGGGGTGATAAAGTCTGTAAGCAGAAATGTGATAAGCACTCGTTGCAGGGTAAGTTGCCTTTCCGGAAAGAACGCTGCAGCAGCCATACAGGATGACTAAGAATCAATTACCCTCTAATATTGTATAGCAGCGTGCAAAGATGTATACACAATCTGTCCACATGCGTTTCTTGCTTTAGTATTATTATGACTTCGTATCTATATTTTATGGAGTGTTAATGCACTTCGTTGAAAATAAACACCCCTGGGCATGTCTGCACAGTGATTCATATGGGAAGCTGCGGAATTGTCAGTATAACTTTGTGAAACACCAGGAAGTAGTGTTTTTTGACGTAGTCCGATACAGGGAATGGTATATTGCCAGCTCTCTCTTCATTTTGCAGACCTATGAAGGAAGGAAGTGCATGACCACAATCCAGCGACCTACGTTCCCACACGCTTCTAACTTCCACCACCGCCTTTCCAAGCTGTTACACCCCCAGAACACAATCTACACATTAATACGATTCGACTACACTTAGATGTGATGCAAACACATAAAATTTCTTCTTAACCTACATTATTTAACAATATAAATTAATTTTATGCAGTAAACACAGTATTTTGAATAATCTGTGGTTCTTCCATCCCCTGCAACGCGGAAACTATTAGACCTAGAGCAAGAAATGAATTGGACATTTTTGTAGGAAATATAACGTAGTTTTATTTTGTGCCGGCAAACATTTTCGCTAGAAGCAGTTGTTTCCGAATTAGTCAAGAAAAACATAAAAAATGACATTTAAACGACTCCTCGCCCTTACGTTCACATCCATCTGCTGTGGAGTTTTAGTGTTTTATTCATTATACTCTCCCCCACCACTGTACAAAAATTGGCGACTACACGAACTTTTCCCCTAGTTTTCCTTCGTTGATTTGATTATTCTGCAGCTTCAGAGCTACACCTTGGATGATTTAACTTGTTTCCTCCTGCATACTGGCTGACTTAATCTCTTAGGTTCAAAAACTGGCTCTGAGCACTATGGGACTTAACTTCTGAGGTCATCAGTCCCCTAGAACTTAGAACTACTTAAACCTAACTAACCTAAGGGCATCACACACATCCATGCCCGAGGCAGGATTCGAACCTGCGACCGCAGTGGTCGCGCGGTTCCAGACTGTAGCGCCTAGAATTGTTGGGCCACCCCGGCCGACCAATCTCTTAGGTTTCGCGCACTCTTTGACCCACGCGTCCTTCTTATGTTTCTATTCCCAGCGAATATTGTCTGCAGTGAGTACCTCTCAAAGGTTTTAGCGTAATATTTTGAAGCTGAGGTTAGATGAGAGATCGCAGCTGCGTGCTGAAAGAGTCGAGCATAGGACTGCAATGGTTCTCCATACAGCATGGAGAAGAAAATGAGTGTGTCACAAAGTTACGATAGACATCGGAATGAATGTACGGCTCTGACTCAGTGTCCGAAGGCTGAGTTGACAATAGGTTGGCATGCCTCTTGGAAGTTACTTCACTGCCTCTGCCCTCATGTCTGATTGCTCTGTCACTCCATTGCTAATCACTGGCTTACTGTTCACTGCTCCATCTAATTCTTGTGACTACCTTCTGTCTGATTACTTTCTTGCCTACTAACCGACTATCTGCTCCACCTTGAAAGTTCTGTTACTGGTCTCTTTCACTTTGTCCTCCAGGGTGCTTAGTTTTCCGTGCCGTCGTCATTGGTAGGTACAGTTTGAAATCCACAATGAACAATCAACACTGCACAATCACACGTTAAACTCTTCCCATAGACTGAAAATGTTCGATCGTGCGGTGGCTGGAGTGTAACACAGGACTCTCGCCTTGTTCTCAGGTGTTCCATGTTGTGGGATTTCACACACGCGGGTGGTGGCTTCCTAGCATACTACTTCAAGTGTTCGTCTCCATTAACAACAACAAAGAAGCCACTCAACAGAATACCCACTTGCTTGTATCTGGAATGCCTGTGCTTTTCTTCAGCGTCTCTAGTTGCTTGTGACTCTGTGGCATTCCACTAGCTGTCTGTCAGATTTTAAACGGGACAAACCTTTCCGAGCTAAGCAAACATTTTAGTTGAGCCGTTCCTGTCTGAATTTTAGGAAAAACTCACGTACTTAAGCATCCCGTATTGTCCTCTGCGCCCGTTGGCGAATTATTACAAAGGCTACACACATTTTTCAAATGTTGAGTTCTGAGATAATTTTTCTAACCACCAAGTTCAATGCTGAAAGTTATTATACAGTTTCATCTACAAAAATCGTTCCTAACCTGTACCTCTGTCGTAATAAGTAGGGCCAAGGGGAAACACATTTTATCTTCGTAGCCTCAGCCTATCTTCTTGTTGCATTAACGGCTGATCCAGGTATGAGTATCCTGCATGACAATGTTAGCATCGCAGTAGAAGATGCTGGAGTTTTGCCTCTCAATTTCAGTGTTACAACAGAGAATTCAAAACAGGGTTTAAAAGTATACCGTTCCATTTGGGAAACGATGCTTGTTTTCATATCTCACTTGATATATGGGTTAATATTATTATGCATGAAACAAGATTGAGTGCTCTTCTGCGTACTTTCGTTTACTGAAAACCTCTTTACCTTAAAGTGAACCGTTCACGAAATACATAAGTTTTTCGCCTAAACGGATTCCGTCCAGGGTGGACTCAAACTTCACCGAGAAAATTTCGGCGCTTCACACAAGCCTTGTTGCAAGCAGGCTAAATACCGCATTCCTGTATTGTATTATAGATGCTCGTCAGGAGGCGGACACGAAGATCTCTACAGTTAAAGTCGTACATTGACAACCTGAACACAGTCAGGAGACCGTTGTTCATCGTGATAGTACGGCGTCGTTATGTTCGAAATTTTGTGTAATGGGGTAGCTCTGGATGGGGGAGGATCATTGATTACATATTTTTTTGGAGTTATTGTTGCACCATCAGCATCCTCTTCCTACATGAACGATCATGCAATATTTATATAGATCAATGAAATAACTTGCTTGTTCGTTCAACAAGATTTGTGTATACTTAGAAATAGTTATCATAAATCATGTATTTAAAGTTTATGTCTATTACAAATTATACACTCGGTTATCGCTCAAGCCAAGCATCGAAAATTCCTGATATTATTCGAATTATGTAAATTTTTGTGTGTACATGTCGATAGTGTAGCCATGTTGCCCAAACGGATACAGCAACGCTATGGACTGGTTGCTTCCATACTAGTTACCAAATGACGGGAGAATAAAGCACTTTTCCTTGAGTGATAAATTCGAGCCATATCCTATCGCCTGCAGTTATCGTACGCACATTGTGGCCTGAATATTCTACATTTTAAGCTATATCTACATATACGCTGGTGTGCAAAACATAAGGACGAACGTATCTTTCACGTGATCTATCACTACCAAGTTACATATCTCGATGAATTACAGAAGGTAACAGAAAGAAATACGCGATGTCACGAACAGAGGTGACATTTTTACACACACATCAAAAAGTTTTGCATCACCCCGGTTCCTACAACTCCTGAAGATGGACGTTGACTTTGGATATTTTATCACAGACACAGTCCCTCTGACTGTTCAGAGATGCTACTAAACCCGCCCAAAGATGTAAACAACCATGCCTGAGCAGCGCTTATTAGACGGAGGGGCCCGACAGTCGATCGGTTCCAGTCATTCTACCAGGAAGGAGGTACACGGCTCGTGTTGTCTGTAGTTCAACCATGCCTAGATGGTCAATACCGCGGTTCGATCGCGTCCACATAGTTACTTTGTGTCAGGAAGGGCCCTCAACAAGGGAAGTGTCCAGGCGTCTATGAGTGAACCAAAGCGATGTTTTTCCGACATGGAGGAGATACAGAGAGACAGGAACTGTCGATGACATGCCTCGCTCAGGCCACCAAAGGGCTACTACAACAGTGGATGACCGCTACATACATGGCTCGGAAGAACCCTGACAGCAACAATACTATGTTGACTAATGCTTTGCGTGCAGCCACAGGACGTCGTGTTACGACTCAAACTGTGAGCAGTAGGCTGCAAGATGCTCAACTTCACTCCCGACATCCATGGCGAGATCCATCTTTGCAACCACGACACCATGCAGCGCGGTACAGATGGGCCCAACAACATGCCGAATGGACCGCTCAGGATTGGCATCATTTTCTCGTGACCGATGAGTGCCGCGTTTGCCTTCAACAAGACAATCGTCGAAGACGTGTTTCGCGGCAATCCGGTCAGGCTGAACGCCTTAGACACACTTGACCAGCGAGTGCAGTAATGTGGAGGTTCCCTGATGTTTTGGGGTGGCATGGTGCCGACGTACGCCGCTGGTGATCATGGAAGGCGTCGTAACGGCTGTACGATACGTGAATGTTACCCTCCGATCGATACTGCAACCACTTCGCAGCATATTGGCAAGGCATTCATCTTCACGAACGACAAATCGCGCTCCCATCGTGCACATCTTGTGAATGACTTCCTTCAGGATAACATCGCTCGACTGGAGTGACCAGCATGTTCTCCAGAAATGAACCCTATCGAACATGCCTGGGATAGATTGGTAAGGGCTGTTTATGGACAACTTGACCCGCCAACCACTCTGAGGGATCTACGCCGAATCGCCGTTGAGGAGTAGGAAAATCTGGACCAACAGTGCCTTGATGAACTTGTGTATAGTATGTCACGACGAATACAGGCATGCATCAATGTAAGAGGACGTCCTACTGGGTATTAGAGGTACCGGTGTGTACAGCAATCTGGACCACCACCTCTGAAGGTCTCTGAGGAATATCCTCTCGTTGCAAGAGTTCCTCCACCTGCGCTGTTCGATGTGGTCTCTCATTGTCGTCTACAAAAATGAAATTAGGGCACTCCTGTATAGATGCATATGGAGAAAGAGTACAGAGTCATAGCAACATTGACTGGTGAGTGTACCGTGTTCAATGATTTGGAGGACAGTTCGCCCATGCAACATTATTCCTCCGCACACCAAAACACCTCAACCACTAAACGATATTGTTCGACAATTTCCATAGGTGCAATACATGTTGTCACCTTTGGGCATGTGAGGGTATATCCAGAATCACTACCCAGACTGAATCTGCTCGCATCCGAGAAGAGCACGTGACCGCATTGCTCGTGGGCCCAGTACCTATGCTCTTGGCACAATCGCAAACGGCGCGGCCGATGTTCGGGTGTAAAGGGAACACAAAGTGCTGGTCGTCGTGCCTACTGCACAACCTAGCGGTCATCTGCTGCTGCAGTTGATCGTGGTCTATCACGTGCTCTCCTCCGGGCAGCAGGGCCTGTGGCTCAGAACGTTCCCCATGCACGCGAAACAACGCTGTGAGCTATACCGAATTCTTGAGCTACACTTGTCACACTTAGTCCTCCTCCCAGTTTCCAGACGATTCTTCCGTGTGTGAAGTTATCCATAAGTCAGGCAGTAGTAGTTGACCGAGACAGACGCAGCAATCGGGAAGAACCCAGTACGTTGTCCTCGATGGTGAGTGTTTATCGGAGGTGAGGGTATCAACTGGAGTGCCTCAGGGAAGTGTGGTAGGTCCGCTGTTGTTTTCTATCTACATGAATGATCTTTTGGATAGAGTGGATAGCAAATTGCGGCTGTTTGCTGATGATGCTGTGGTGTACGGTAAGGTGTCGTCGTTGAGTGACTGTAGGAGGATACAAGATGACTTGGACAGGATTTGTGATTGGTGTAAAGAATGGCAGCGAATATAGATAAATATAAATTAATGCAGATGAATAGCAAAAAGAATCCTGTAATGTTTGAATACTCCATTAGTAGTGTAGCGCTTGACACAGTCACGTCGATTAAATATTTGGGCGTAACATTGCAGAGCGATATGAAGTGGGACAAGCATGTAATGGCAGTTGTGGGGAAGACGGATGGTCGTCTTCGGTTGGTTGTTAGAATTTTGGGAAGATGTGATTCATCTGTGAAGGAGACCGCTTATAAAACACTAATAGGACCTATTCTTGAGTACTGCTCGAGCGTTTGGGATCCCTATGAGGTCGGATTGAGGGAGGACATAGAAGCATTTCAGAGACGGGCTGCTAGATTTGTTACTGGTAGGTTTGATCATCACGCGAGTGTTACGGAAATGCTTCAGGAACTCGGGTGGGAGTCTCTAGAGGAAAGGAGGCGTTCTTTTCGTGAATCGCTACTGAGGAAATTTAGAGAACCAGCATTTGAGGCTGACTGCAGTACAATTTTAGTGCCGCCAACTTACACTTCGCGAAAAGACCACAAAGATAACATAAGAGAGATTAGGGCTCGTACAGAGGCGTATAGGCAGTCACTTCTCCCTCGTTCTGTTTGGGAGTGGAACAGGGAGAGAAGATGGTAGTTGTGGTACGAGGTACCCTCCACCACGCTCCGTATGGTGGATTGCGGAGTATGTATGTAGATGTAGATATAGATGTAGATGAAGTAACCGCTTTTGTGACATTTACGAGTTCCTAACCAGGAGCGAATTTTTATTATATCGTCTGTGTGATTTAATAGTTTAGTTTCCTGAGTTTCTGCGTGTAAATTTAATATCTAATAGCCACTGTTCTCACGTTTTCGTTTGCTTCGGAAAGTAAACCGATTTTGTGACATATTACAAGTTCCTAATCAGAGGCGAATTATTTAGTTTCACCTGAGTGCTTCGGTAGTTAGGTTTTTGAATACCTGCGTATTATTAGACACAGTTCCTGCGTTTTCGTCAGGGTCTAGAGTAGAGTTATGCAGCACCTGCCGCAAGTCAGTTTATCTGCATAGTTTAGTTTTCCACGGTCTTTAGTATGGACAGGGACTGCGATTGTTGTGTGCGGATGCGATCCGAGATGGTGACACTTCGCTCTCAGCTTCAGGCTGTAGTGGCTTCGGTTACACAGCTTGAGGCTGCAGTGGATGGGCACTACTGTTTTGGGCCGGCTGTGGGGATCCAAAGGACGTCCAGCACGTCCGAGTCCTCCGATCGGTCCTCACCGGTGGCCAACTCAGTTACTGCTCACACTGAGGCCGATCCCTCACAAGCGGTCGAGTGGGAGGTCGTCCCGGGACGAAGCAGGCGGCGAAAGATTTCCCAGGCGGCCGCACGTAAGGCCTCCCCGGTTTGTCTGACAAACAGGTTCCAGGTGCTGACTGGGGCTGAAACTGTCGCTGAGGCAGATGCTGTCGCCTGTCCTGATTCAGAGGAAGCCACTCAGCCTGCAAGATCCAGACAATGACAGAGAGTGAGATTATTGGTAGCTGGAGTGGGAGGTCGTCCCGGGACGAAGCAGGCGGCGAAAGATTTCCCAGGCGGCCGCACGTAAGGCCTCCCCGGTTTGTCTGACAAACAGGTTCCAGGTGCTGACTGGGGCTGAAACTGTCGCTGAGACAGATGCTGTCGCCTGTCCTGATTCAGAGGAAGCCACTCAGCCTGCAAGATCCAGACAATGACAGAGAGTGAGATTATTGGTAGCTGGGAGCTCCAACGTTAGGCGTTTTATGGGGCCCCTTAGGGACTTAGCTGACAAGAAGGGTAAGGAAACCAATGTGCACTCCGTGTGCATACCGGGTGGAGTCATCCCAGATGTGGAAAGGATCCTCCCGGATGCCATGAAGAGCACAGGGTGCAGCCAACTGCAGGTGGTTGCTCACGTCGGTACCAATGATGTGTGTCACTTTGGATCAGAAGAGATTCTCTCTGGTTTCGAGTGGCTAACAGAAGTGGTAAAGGCTGCCCGTCTTGCTTGCAAGATGAAAGCAGAGCTGACCATTTGCAGCATAGTCGACAGGGCCGATTGCGGGCCTCTGGTACAGAGCCGAGTGGAGGGTCTGAATCAGAGACTCAGACGGTTCTGCGACCCTGTAGGCTGCAGATTCCTGGACTTGCGCCAAAGGCTGATTGGGTTTCGGGTTCCGCTGAATAGGTCAGGTGTCCACTATACGCAAGAGGTGGCTACGCGGGTAGCAGGGGCTGTGTGGCGTGGAATGGACGGTTTGTTAGGGTAGAGGGTATCGGGAAAACACAAGAAGGGCTTCAGTCACATAGGGTGAAGGCTGAACGCAGGAAGAACGTAGATACAGGTACCATTGGTATAACAGTTGTAAATTGCCGTAGCTGTGTTGGGAAAGTACCAGAGCTCCAAACGCTACTAGAAAGCAGTGATGCTCAAATCATTATAGGCACTGAAAGCTGGCTTAAACCGGATATATGCTCAGCCGAAATTTTTGCGAAGAACCTAACGGTGTTCCGAAGGGATAGGCTAAACACGCTTGGCGGTGGCGTGTTTGTTGCTGTCAGAAGTTATTTAACTTGTCGCGAACTTAAAGTAGATACTTCCTGTGAGTTAGTATGGGCAGAGGTCTTTGTTGGCAATCGGAATAAAATAATAATTGGATCCTTTTACAGACCTCCCAATTCAGATGATAGAGTTGTTGGAAGGTTCAAATAAAACTTGAGTTTGATTTCAAACACGTACCCGACTCATACGACAATAGTTGGTGGTGACTTTACTTTACTCTCGATATGTTGGCGAAAATACATGTTCAATTCCGGAGGCACGCATAAAAAATCACCCAAAATTGTGGTAAACGCATTCTCTGAAAATTATTTCGAACAGTTAGTACATAAGCCCAAGCGAATAGTAGACGATTGTGAAAACACATTTGACCTTTTAACAACAAATAATCCTGAGTTAATAACGAGCATCAAAACCGATTCAGCGATTAGTAAACACAGGGTTGACATAGCGAAATTGAATACTGTAATCCCCAAATCCTCGAAAAATAGGCGAAAAATATACCTATTCAAAAAAGCAAATAAAAATTCACTTGACGCCTTCCTGAGAGACAATCTCCACACATTCCAAATTAATAACATAAGTGCAGACCAGATGTGGCTTAAAGTCAAAGAAATAGTATCGGCAGCAACTGAGAGATTTATACCAAATAAATTAACAAACGACGGAGCTGATCCTCCTTCGTACACAAAGCGGTTTAGAACACTGCTGCAGAAACAACGAAACAAACATGCCAAATTTAAACAGACGCGAAATCCCCGAGATTGACAATCTTTTACAGAAGCTCGCAATTTAGCGCGGACTTCAGTGCGAGATGCTTATAACAGTTTCCACAACGAAACTTTGTCTCAAAACCTGGCAGAAAATCCAAAGAGATTCTGGTCGCATGTGAAGTACGTTAGCAGCAAGAAACAATCAATGTCTTCTCTGCGCGATAGCAATGGCGATACTATCGAAGACAGTTCTGCCAAAGCAGAGTTACTAAACACAGCCATCCGAAATGCCTTCACAAAAGAAGACGAAGTAAATATTCCAGAATTCGAACCGAGAAGAGCTGCCAACATTAGTAAAGTAGAAGTAAATATCCTCGCAGTAGTGAAGCAACTTAAATCACTTAATTAAAGCAAGCTTCTGGTCCTGAATGTATGCCAATTAGGTTCCTTTCGGAGTATGCTGGTGCATTAGCACCATACTTAACAATCACATACAACCGTTTGCTCGACGAAAGATACGTACCCAAAGACTGGAAAGTTGCACAAGTCACTCCAATATTCAAGAAAGGTAGTAGTTCTTATCCACTAAATTACAGGCCCATATCGTTAACGCCAATATGCAGCAGGATTTTGGAACATATATTGTGTTCGAACGTTATGAATTACCTCGAAGAAACGGTCTATTGACACACAGTCAGCATGGGTTTAGAAAACATCGTTCCTGTGAAACACAACTAGCTCTTTATTCGCATGAAGTGTTGAGTTCTATTGACATGGGATTTCAGATCGATTCCGTATTTCTGGATTTCCGGAAGGCTTTTGACACGTACCACACAAGCGGCTCGTAGTGAAATTGCGTGCTAATGGAAGATCGTTTCAGTTATGAGACTGGATTTGTGATTTCCTGTCAGAGAGGCCACAGTTCGTAGTATCTGACGGAAAGTCATCGAGTAAAACAGAAGTGATTTCTGTCGTTCCCCAAGGTAGTGTTATAGGCCCTTCGCTGTTCCTTATCTACATAAACAACTTGGGAGACAATCTGAGCAGCAGTCTTAGGTTGTTTGCAGATGACGCTGTCGTTTATCGACTAATAAAATAATCAGAAGATCAAAACAAAGTACAAAACGATTTAGAAAAGATATCTGAATGGAGCGAAAAGTGGCAGTTGAATCTTAATAGCGAAAGGTGTGAGGTCATTCACATGAGTGCTAAAAGGAATCCGTTAAACTTCGGTTACACAATAAAACAGTCAAATATAAAGGTCATAAATTCAACTAAATACCTAGGAATTACAATTACGAACAACTTAAATTGGAAGCAACACACAGAAAACGTTGTGGGGAAGGCTAACCAAAGACTGCGTTTTATTGGCAGGACACTTAGAAAATATAACAGACCTACTGAGGAGACTGTCTACACTACGCTTGTACGTCATCTTTTAGAATACTGTTGCGCCGTGTGGGATCCTTACCAGATAGGACTGACGGAGTGCATCGAAAAAGTTGAAAGAAAGGTAGCACGTTTTGTATTATCGCGAAATATGAGAGAGAGTTTCACAGAAATGATACAGGATTTGGGCTCGACATCATTAAAAGAAAGACTTTTTCGTTGCGACGGAATCTTCTCACGAAATTCCAATCACCAAATTTCTCCCCTGAATGCGAAAATATTTTGTTGACACTGACCTACATGGGGAGGTACGATCACCACGATAAAATAAGGGAAACCAGAGCTCGTACGGAAAGATGTAGGTGTTCATTCTTTCCGCGCTCTATACGAGATTGGTATAATAGAGAATTGTGAAGGTGGTTCGATGAACCCTCTGCCAGTTACTCCAATGTGATTTGCAGAGTATCCATGTAGATGTTGTCTCCGTACCATATTTTAGCGACGAACACCTCCACAGTGCACTGTAACTGCTCGCTGATTGACACACACTGTCTTTGTCCTGTTACACCATCTGGTTCGTGTCACGGGATCAGCCCATTTGTCGCTATGGTCATCGTGATCTCACGTCATGTGACGCTCTGTTTTTTGTGCACGACTGAGAGATCTCTAGCAATAAGCTCCCTCACTTTCATTCATTTCCACCAATTTGTTAATATGTTATATTCTTTTATCTGTCTCGCGCTTAAGCTTTCCAAGACAGTGTATGTTCCATAAACAGTGTAAAGCTGAGGTTATTTCTCATTAATGTTAGCAACTTTCAGACCTGTTGTATTTGCGACTGGGAAGAAGAAGGTATGATTGTCTACATGCTTCAGTACGGCCCCTAATATCTCTCAGCTTATTTTCATTGTTAGTGGCGTGATATGCTACGGTCATAGCAGATTTGTTGCGTAGAATTTGTCATATATTGGTTTCCTGAATTAAGGTAACATGGTTTCAACAACTATGTGAGGTTTGTGATAGAGACTCCTAGTAAAGTTCCCAAATTATTTCCATTAAATTTTCATATCGTCTGTTTTGATCTGTTACGATCCTATTAAAGCGTCTGTGCAGGCTTTCAGCCTCCTCTCATGACTATTTGATAATGACTCGAAACGTTGCATAATTGATCGCACTAACATCTCTGCGATTTCCTTTACAGACGGGTTGTAGTTTCCTAGAACACATCCAACTCAACGTAAGCCTTCTATTCGCCTGACCTACTGCTGATTTCAGATTTGACTGTTCTTAGAAATTTTTCACTGCTCTTGAAATCGAATATCATTGGGATCTTTCTCTTTGTTATAGTAATTACTTTACAGTTATCCACATCTAAATAGAAATGCCATGCAGTGATCATTTTATGGATACAACTGCAAACGATCTCAGAATATTGCTGATCATATCTCATAAAACATACATCTATGGTGGTAAAACCCTACTATGTTGATAATACATAATATGTGAACTGAGTATCACACGGAATTTTATACTTGGGATATTTGTGTGCTGATCTCAAACGTCAAGTAGCCACACAACAAACTACCAGATCGTCGACAGAAATACTTTTCGGAGAAATATGTGTGTATAACAAGATAACGGTGACGATTACATGGCAATGTTTATTAAAGTACATTTGATCCCAGGACTGGACGTACTGCGCTCTGTCTACCCTCATTTGTTTTCATTTTAACTTGGTGCTAGAACTGCCTATTTTCTGAATGACCTTTTTGAGTGTGGGAAGGCACTGCCCCTCATATTTGGGACAGGCTTGACAGACTACTGTGAAAAAGGAACGACTCTCTGCTGTGAGCAGATGCAGTAGTTAACGTTATATACACTATTGGTCATTAAAATTGCTACACCATGAAGAAATGCAGATGATAAACGGGTATTCATTGGACAAATATATTATACTAGAACTGACATGTGATTACATTTTCACGCAGTTTGGGTGCATAGATCCTGAGAAATCAATACCCAGAACAACCGCCTCTGGCCGTAATAACGGCCTTGATACGCCTGGGAATTGAGTCAGACAGAGCTTGGATGGCGTGTACAGGTACAGCTACCCATGCAGCTTCAACACGATACCACAGTTCATCAAGATTAGTGACTGGCGTATTATGACGAGTCAGTTGCTCGGCCACCATTGACCAGACGTTTTCATTTCGTGAGAGATCTGGAGAATGTGTTTGCTAGAGCAGCAGTCGAACATTTTCTGTATCCAGAAAGGCCCGTACAGCACCTGCAACATGCGGTCGTGCATTATCCTGTTGATATGTAGGGTTTCGCAGGGATCGAATGAAGGGTAGAGCCACGGGTCGTAACACATCTGAATTGTAACGTCCACTGTTCAAAGTTCCGTCAATGCGAACAAGAGGTGACCGAGACGTGTAACCAATGGCACCCCATACCATCACGCCGGGTGATACGCCAGTATGGCGATGACGAATACACGCTTCCAGTGTGCGTGCACCGCGATGTCGCTAAACACGGATGGGACCATCATGATGCTGTAAACAGAACCTGGATTCATCCGAAAAAATGACGTTTTGCAATTCGTGCACACAAGTTCGTTGTTGAGTACACCATCGCAGGCGCTCCTGTCTGTGATGCAGCGTCAAGGGTAACCGCAGCCATGGTTTCCGAGCTGATAGTCCATGCTGCTGCAAACGTCGTCGAACTGTTCGTGCAGATGTTTGTTGTTTTGCAAACGTCCCCATCTGTTGACTCACGCATCGAGACGTGGCTGCACGACCCGTTACAGCCATGCGGATAAGATGCCTGTCATCTCGACTGCTAGTGATACGAGGCCGTTGGGACCCTGCACGGCGTTCCGTATTACCCTCCTGAACCCACCGATTCCATATTCTGCTAACAGTCATTGGATCTCGACCAACGCGAGCAGCAATGTCGCGATACGATAAACCGCAATCGTGATAGGCTATAATCCGACCTTTATCAAAGTCGGAAACGTGATGGTACGCATTCCTCCTCCTTGCACAAGACATCACAACGACGTTTCACCAGGCAACGCCCGTCAACTGCTGTTCGTGTATGGGAAATCGGTTGGAAACTTTTCTCACGTCAGCACGTTGTAGGTGTTGCCACCGGCGCCAACCTTGTGTGAATACTCTGAAAAGCTAATCATTTGCATATCACAGCACCTTCTTCCTGTCGGTTAAATTTCGCGTCTGTAGCACTTCATCTTCGTGGTGTAGCAATTTTAATGGCCAGTAGTGTACATTGAGGTTATAAATCATCCAGCAATGTTTAATAATCTGTTCATTTTTACTATGTTTAATCGACTCTGCTATTGTGTTCACTGAAAGACTCCTATTGTTAGACACCTTTCATTCATATTAATATAAAGTTTAGTGTAAATCTCCATTTTATGATCTATAATTAGGGCGTTATAAACCGCGTTATCCATTAAAATAGCGAAGATTAACGTTTTCAACTTTGATCTTACAGGCGTTCCCAGCTTACTATTAGTTTTCTGGGAACGGATCGCTTTCTGCACGAAGGTCTTTTCACAACGGGTCAAACTCTTATACAAAGATCATCAACGAGTCCCTCTCTGTTGAGCTGTTAATAAAGAAGGAAGGAAAGCATGAAAGTCTGGAGGTTTAAGAGTTATATTGACCATCGGCGGGGTGGTCACTGGATTTCCGGATTGTTAATGGACAATGATGGGCTGCGGATTGTTCTTTAGAACCTCACTGTAATATATCTGAAGTCATTTAGGAAATCCAATTACAACCTTAGTGGCAGCGTCCGAATAGGAATTTAAGCTTTGCTCTTCCCGAAGGTCAGGCCAGAGAAGGAAAAGGAGTGAAGTATTTAATACAAGTTGAATCGAGGTAACTGGAAGTGCAACAATAAATAATTCGGGAAACCCTTATATTCGCTTGATGTGATTTATGACGACCACGAAAAATCTGAGTCAGGAGAGACTTTCGAATACACATGTATCGTCTGACAGTTGATGTCAAACACAGCGAACGTCCTGTATAACATGATGTGTTATCGTGCTTATTGTGTAGGACTGTTCATCAAGAAATGAACCAGAGACTTCCTGACACGTAGATTTTCGGGCAGTGTTCATAGGAGATGCAATGTGTAGAAGGACTGGTGTTTCTGGTAACTAAAACATGAGAACTGTCTGCATTGTTCCATGATTCCGTCAGACCTTATCACTTCCGTTAACCTCTTACATCTGCTCTATACGTTGTCTCTTCAGTACATCTTCCCCATTTTTCGTATGGGCGAGGCACTGATACGTATGCTACGCCGAGTGCTACCTGATTGTTTACATGACTCATTCTGGAGGAATCCGAATGCATCAGGCTCGTCAATGATTCCTCCTTTATGCTCCGCTCGTTGCTATCCAGATAACCCTTAACGAAATGTGGCTTACAACACTATCAATTGCTGCACTTTCTGCTGTTGCTCAATTTTTCTTATTAACTTTTTAACTGATGATTTTAGAACGAAGCAATGTAAAATATAGATGCAGCCAAGGTCATGTGTTTTTGAGAATATGTGTTACACACATACCTAGTAGCTTGCAGAACTCATTTTGCTGTGATAACGGATGAGACCAATAGTAGCATGGACTCTATACGAGTCATCGAAAATTTCTGGGAGCCACCCTGAGCCATGACATCTCAACTGCCTCCGAAAGTTCAAATGGATTAGTTCCATGTCGCGCACTATTTTCTCGGTGGCGATTCAGTCGTTTTAGACTGAACGAAGTTACGATGATATAGGCGGCCACGCAATTGCCTTTATGTCCATGGAGTGTACCTCATACTATTTGGGAACGACGATACGGACCATTGTCTTCCTTACACCACAGGTATTCTGCAAGTGCCATTTTTCGTGATTAGAACTTAAATGCCGGCTTCCCTCTGCCCACGCAAATTTTTGCCCCGTTCAACGAGTGGCGAGTAGAGCTATATCTGTTATTCCGCAGAGAGAAGACCTAGTGCTGGATCACACTGTTGGTCAACACATTTGTTGTCCAGATATTTATTTAAAGAGAGATCTCCTGTACTGTAGCTTCTCGACCCCGCTGTTACAACCTGCAGTTTTTGATCACGAGTCATGACGTTCCAGTTGTCCACGACACTTGACTCTGGTGGTTGTGCTTTTCCCTCATAAAAAGTATTCACGATTTCCCATTCGTCGTGCGACCAATATCTCGTAGCGATTTTATGCGCAATTATCGGCCATCTTCCGTCGCCCGTGCTCGACTGTCATGCCTACAGCTACTAGAAGGTACGACGATGAACCATTCACATGACACTTCGAAATATGACATTCGCCGTGGATAATGTGCATGAATATTGAAAAGAAAACACGGACAGATTTCAACTGTGGGTCCAGAATCAATCGACTGTTTAGGAACGATTTATAGACGGTCTACTGACAGCCAATGTTCGACGCCAACGTACAGGAACCACTCACAGAAGGCAGGTGACAGCACCAGATGTGTCGGTTATGTAAATCGCGTTGGGAGGACGCAGGAAACAGTGCAGTCGTTCTCGTAATGTGGAATCGAAGCGATTTATCTAACGTCCGAAAGGGCATGATCATTGGCTTTCAGAGCTAGGGTGGAAGCATTTACGAAACGGCTAATTTTGTAAATTGAAATTACAATGAAATCCAGACCATTAGCTGCTTACAGGTGTTGGTAAATGTCAATGGGACAGTTAAAAATGTGTGCCCCGGTCGGGACTCGAACGCAGGATCTTCTGTTAACATGGCAGACGCTCTATCCCACTGAGCCGCTGAGGACACAGAGGATGGTGCGACTGCAGGGACTTATCTCTAACACGCTCCCCGTGAGACGCACATTCCCAACTTACTGTTCACCCATCGCATTTGTAGTGCCCCTGCCCACTATACTCATTACTCGCGGCAGTCAATCTACCGATTCCCGTAAGAGTTTCAGCAATGTGAGTGTATCCGCACTGAAGAAGATCCCGGTTTCGAGTCCCTGTCGGAGCACACGTTCTCAACTGTCTCCGTAGATATATACCGACGCCTGTAAGCAGTTAATGGTCTGGATTTCATTGTAATTTCATTCTTTGGACATGTCCGAAAGAACAGATACCCTCTTCGTATAATTTTGTAAACTGTTTTTATGCCACTGTGGTTAACGTATATAATGCGTGGCAAAATGGCGCTATCGAAACAGGTGCCGAGGCAACCGTGATGAACCACAGGCCATAGATCAGGGGAAGAACGACATTTGCGGAGATGTGTGTAGGCGAATAGACGTGCATTCGTTGAGCAACAGTTGAAGAAAAGAGCTAACAAAAGTGCTCCCTCAATGACGGTCCAGCGAACGTTGCTACGTATGGGTCTCCACAGCCGGCGCCTGGTTCATGCACCCCTGCTGATTGCCGTTAATTGATGACGAAAGCTGGAATTACCGAAGAGTAGCGGACGCTTCCTTCTACTGGACGGCGCACGGTGTCGATTCCGCACAGCTCTGCGGCGGGAACAAATAGAGCCGAAGAAGGCCTCTTGCGCGGCCTAGTCGCTTTGTCTGTTCCGTGGACGTCCGGCCGTTTGCTGATTAGGTTCTCTACTGTAATGAGAACTCACCGTGTGAAGCACTGGTGGTGGGCTAGCGGCATTAATTGTGTGAAATAGTTGTTTCCCTGGTCACTCCCGCATCTCGTGATCGTGCGGTAGCGTTCTCGCTTCCCACGCCCGGGTTCCCGGGTTCGATTCCCGGCGGGGTCAGGGATTTTCTCTGCCTCGTGATGGCTGGGTGTTGTGTGATGTCCTTAGGTTAGTTAGGTTTAAGTAGTTCTAAGTTCTAGGGGACTGATGACCATAGATGTTAAGTCCCATAGTGCTCAGAGCCATTTTTGAACCTGGTCACTCCTGGCTGTTGTGGCTATTGGTTATATGTTCCGTCGCAATAGCTTGAATTAATGCGAAAGTGAATTGTACGGTGACGCTAGGCAACACGAGCGTGGTTCTTAAATTTCTTAAATGTCCTTTAGCGAAGCTAGTTTTATTGTTCCTTATCACTGGGGATTCAATTGTTTTGTGTGCATTTAAGAGCAGTTATTTCTGATTGGTGTTGTAAGTTTCATTCTTGCAAGGTAACATTTTTATGGCTAGTGCCTCATATATGTGTTATAGTGTTGTCTTGAAACCTAAATTTCGCCTAGAGTGTGCTGACTTCATTCTTGCCGTAAATTACGAAATTTTTTGGGGTGGGTCTGATACATGTGTTAGCTTGTTGACAGCTCTATATATACGAGTATTTGTTTCTTTTGGGGACATGTTAATACCGGTTCCCGTGGACCGGTCTGTTTGGAGTAGTGACGCCCTCGTATTGTACCGTCAACACTACTGTTATTATTATCGCCATAGTTGACACTATGTTTGTTTGTGACGTGGCCGCCCTCGCTGACTCTTGTCTCCGGCACCTTCCCTGTTTCCATCCAGTGCCTAAACAAAAAAGAAAGAAGGGAAGGCCAAGTGCTTCACGCTATGTTCTGTATATGTACATTTATGTTTGAATTATATCTGTTCCATTACGGTCCCTCATGGTGAAAAATGGCTCTGAGCACTATATGGTCATCAGTCCCCTAGAACTTAGAACTACTTAAACCTAACTAACCTAAGGGCATCACACAACACCCAGTCATCACGAGGCAGAGAAAATCCCTGACCCCGTCGGGAATCGAACCCGGGACCCCGGGCGTGGGACCTCATGGTGAAAGCCGGCCGGAGTGGTCGTGCGGTTCTAGACGCTACAGTCTGGAACCGAGCGACCGCTACGGTCGCAGGTTCGAATCCTGCCTCGGGCATGGATGTGTGTGATGTCCTTAGGTTAGTTAGGTTTAATTAGTTCTAAGTCCTAGGCGACTGATGACCTCAGAAGTTAAGTCGCATAGTGCTCAGAGCCATTTGAACCATTTTGAACCATGGTGAAACCTAGAGTGTTATAGATGTGGTTCCGTTTGGAATTTCCGGCCAGAGCCTGTTTAGCGGCGTTGTGATGCGTATCTCGTCTGGAGGCGACGTGATCAGCTGGTATTCTATTTCAGTTTCCCACTATTTAAAAACTGATTTTGCATAAGCTTCTGCCATCATTACTGTACGGCGTGAGAGCATTAATTATTTGAGGCCTCCTCTTTAAGAGCAGATTTGTTATGATTATTGTCCTGGGATTTTTGTTTCTGTTTAAAGACTGATTTACCTAAACTTTGATCATGTGGGGTACCGTTATTAATTGTTTGAGCCCCTGCCGTTCAAGTGCAGCTTTATTATTATTATCACTCTAGAATAAAAATGTCTAGCTATTTGAAAACTTTTTTTGCGCAAGTTTTGCCATTAGTAATGCATAGGGTAAAATTAGAAATTATTTGAGCCCTACAGTTTAGTTGCACCTTTATCATAGTTATTGTTCTGGGATAATATTTTTAACTACTGCATTTAAAACCTACAGCTGTGAACAAGGTTTGTCATTTATTGTTCTAGAATGCTGTGGAGATAACCTTTGACAATTTGAAAGGGCTGATTGTCTGAGTACCTTGTTATTAATTACTTTTAGGTTCGATGTTTGCAGTCGAAATTTTATTGTCTTGGAGACAGAAAAAAATTACCTTTAAAGCTGCTTTCTAATCAACTGGAAAGATTGTTTGCTAATTGTAATCTGAATTAAAATACAGTCGGTGTATATAACTGCCCTTGCATATTTTTCTGTTCCACCCTTCCACTCCATAGCCACTTGCGCTGCATCTTGCATCGTTTCGATCCAAAGGGACACATCGTTGGCAAACAGCTCGCAGTGTACATGTGTGGTTCGAAGAGCATCAAGGTGAGTTTACCGTACTCCCGTGGCCACCAAACTCCCCAGATTTAAACCCAATCGAGAATATGTGGAACCACCTCGATAGGGCAGTTCGTACAATGGATCCTCAACCGAGAAACCCAGTGCAGCTGACCACGGCATTGGAGTCGGCATGGCTCCACATCCCTGTCCGTATCTACGTCACTGACTCTCTTCCTGCACGTATCGAAGCGGTCCGTGCTGCAAAAGTTGGCTTTGGAGTGGTGGTCACATTAATGTGACTGGACAGTGTAAATGAGCCACTCTACATACCTAAAAGAATGCCGAGCTCTAGCAATCGATAACTGACGTATAGGCGAACAAACAAAAAAAGGAACTAGATGAAGAGAACTGTAATAACGGCAATGTCTTCTAATGTTGCTTGTTTTGAAAGGCAACAACTAATAACATGTACTTTGAATGTCTTAAAAACACTAATCTGAATGAACTGAGGAAACTTCACAACAAAGCGATGGCTAGGAAAAACATAAATCTACTGAATGGAGGGTAAAGGTGAAGATTTCTGGCCCCAGGATTTGAAATGCAGTTTCTGTTTGAATTTTTACATTTTTCCACGTTTCCTCCTTTTATCTACGATCTATTTTAGTATATTACGTTTTTGGAGTAAGACTGTGGAGGTCTGGATAATAACCATCGACGGCAGCGAAATCTCTTCAAGTAGATTCAAAATATTTTCAGCTACAAATTTTTTTAGAAGTCGCAATAAGCGGAAGTCAGAGATTTTTTACATGTCTTTATTGCTACATGAAAGGTTTTTAAATTATTACCAATCAATAAAAACATAAACAAAAGAAAAATACTTTCGTGATACGAAATAATCTTATATGAAAACATTCCCTACGAAAATAAAACAGAATAAACAGAACCCTAAACTACGCAGTCTCGTCACAAGCACATTAGTTACGTGTATGTCGTGGGAAAAGACGTCAGATCAACTCAACTGTTAACAGGATCTTTTTTAAAGTATCTGTAGTAATGCCTACATTTCACTTTTTACCAGCGGTATATTCTTCCGAATTAGTGGAATTCTTAATCGATTTCTGTAGGAATATCGCACACCCTATGCGTCTGATGTCTTTCAGTATGTGAAACTATTAAAATATGAAAACGCTCTTTATTAATGTACTGTCTGGTCCAAGGAGGAGGAAGTGCTGATGGCGTTGTTCCAAGTGTAGCTCCACCAATTACGTCATCAATCACATGCCTCGGGCTTTACGGAATTCAATAAATGCACAGTAAAAAGAAGTGGACTAGCACCGTGACGAGAGTGAACGAAATTGCACTGTTCTGTCGGTACCACTAAGTAAGAAGAAAGGATGTCGACGACTGACAAAGTTTGTAATAACAACGTCGCAGTTTCAAAATATCGATGGCTGAAGGCAGGCGATAATGGACGCATGAGGGCACGACCGGGCGTGGTGGCCGTTGCTTGCACCAACACATATATACGCGACTGGTTGCTTGTGGTTGGTTAGGCGACGGGCTGCAGGTAGCTGGTTAGCGGCGGAAGGCGTGGTGTCATTGCAGTGTACTTTACTGGCGTTGCATAGTGCATGCGGCTTCTGGTCAAATGTGAACATGTCTGCAGTCACTTTGCAAACTAATCTTCGACGAGAAAGGCCCTCTAATGATATGCACTTCAATGTATACGTTGGCGGGGCCACTGTAAACTCTCCTTTCTGTGACGAGCAGGGAGCGGAAAGCTACACACATGTGGTTGGCCGCCTCGCTTGCACATCACCTTTGAACGCAGTGGACAATTACATCATCCCTCTGGCATACAATAGTTCCCTTTCGCTTGAAGTAATGAACTATACAATCAGCTTAGATATCGAAGACAGTTAATCTCAGTGTAAATTTGTCCATTCAAAAGCTAAATGACAGTCCTCACATAAATACCGCAGTATATAATAACGTATAATAAAAAAAAAAGTTATCTCAAAATGTTCACATAAATAATAAAAGCACTACATATATTAAAATAACTTCTTCTCTGCTGGGCCTGCAGCTTGCATAAGGTCACAATAATAAATCTTCTTTATACTTTAGACAATATTCGCTGCAAAATGTTTGTTTCTTGTTGATTGCCTAAGTTTACGACAAGATTTTTCTGACATGAGAGGTATTTCAAGTGTTCTTTTCGGCAGAGTGACGCCCATAAATGATTTATCGACATCATCCATCTAGAGTAGACGAACATTTTATGGCACATATGCCAAAACAAGCTTGTCGTGAACTCATGTAATCTACAAGAAATGAACAATGTGAAGCTAATTTTGACAAACGTATAAAGCAAATTACAGTATACAAAAAACTATATTCTGATATAGCAAACTATAAAATATCACCGACTTTATTTTGGATTGTATGCTGGGTCGTACTGTAAAAAGAGGAACCATCGTTTCAGGCACTATTACAAGCGGGATTCGTCATAGATTGATGAAGTCTGTGAAGTGGTTATTGTTATGCAAGTAATGTCCACATTCTCAGAGTGCTCCTCTGTAATCACTCGTTCATATAACTAATAATCAGACTACATTTCAGTTTATTAATGAATGCTAACTGATGAATAATAATGTACGCTATGGCCTACACACCCTGTTCAAAAATATAACCACGGTCGAACTCAAATACCGCGACAGAAAATAGAGTGTCATCGTAATTGGAGATTTTATTGCTTGTTTATTTATTCACAAATAAGTTCTGGAGAAATGTAACGCAACGGGGATGTATGGAATGACATGGAAGCATCGTGTGGAAGCTCTCAGAACGCTGTTGCGGAAGAGTACTTCCGCCACACGAAGGTACTGCATAGGTAATGTAACGAAGCGAGAGCACCCCTTGTGCTACAATCGACTCCATCGAAAGAAGAATGGGCGAAGAACCAGTGACTGACTAAAAACTGTATTTCAAGGATGTTTCCATAAGGAGCATTCTTAAAAATGTTCTATCACTTCCGTCAGCTGAACTACGAGAACGTGCTGAAGAATAATACATCCGAATTTTTAATCCTGTTCTCAGTATCGGTTGAGGTACTAAATGCCATGCATATTACTTGCTCGACTTTTCCTCCTTCGATACTGCTAGAGGCCTCAGAACTGTAATCTGTAAAATGGCGGTATTGAACATAACTATGTCCGTGTGTGAGAAAGAGCACGCTGTAATCTAGTTTTTAACCGCAGAAAACGTGTCACCAATTGAAATTCATAGAAAAATAAAACGCTTTTTACGGTGTTCATTGTTTCGACATCAGCAATGTACGACGTTGCGTTGTTCCGGCTCGTAATGAAGGAAAGAATGGTGCTAATCTCAACTTGTGTGATTGAGCTCGAAGTGTTTCCAAAATTTAAAGAACACTATCAAGAACTTCACTTTGATAGTGATGAAGCGGTGAGCAGAGGTGCGGTTGTGGCTCCGTCAACAGAATCAAACATTCTAGAGTGACGGTATCACCAAACTGGTCTCTTGTTGCGAGAAATGTGATCGTCACCAGGGTCACTATGTTGAGGAATAAATATGTACACATGAAGTGTGAAAACGTAAAATGTTATCAAAGTTTGTTTTATTTAAAAAAACTTTAAAACTTTTCACATAAAAAACTCATACCTAGCAGATACAGAATCAAGAGGTGGCCGAGATATAAGTGCATCAGAAAAATTACGCCTCTAAACAGGAAACAAGGCCTAAAGGTAAGAAGTTTCACTCCATTTTAGTGCCCTATAGAGTACGTGTTTGGATGTAGATATCAATCTTTAACTGATCCAGGACTATGTTTGTAATGACCACAAGCAATAAACTCCATTGGTCTCCCTATCTGGATGGATTACGTTAAGACTATTTCTAACGAAGTCTTCTCGGGTTATCAGCCTAGTCAAGGCGTCGTTCTGCGACAACGTCTCATAAGTTTCCTACTTGCCGTCTTCAGGCGAAGATGGCAAGAAGGAAACTTGTTGACAGGTAGGAAACTTATAAACGTAGACTTCCGCGGCCATTGTCACATTCAATAAAAATTTTCTGAGTTTGTGACCGCACTGTCAATATATATAAAGCTACCGACGTTTCGGTTCCTATTGCAAGCGACCTTGTCAGTAGACAAAAACACCATGAAGAAGATCGCTTGCAATAGGGACCGAAACGTCGGTAGTTTTATGTATATTGACAATGAGGTCACAAACCCAGAAATTTTTATTGAATGTAGGAAACGTATTGAAACGATGTCGCAAAACGACGCCTTGACTCGGCTGATAACCGGAGAAGACTTCGTCATCGACATACTCCGAGAAAGTCTAAATTCGCATAAAGACCTTTTCTATTACATCTCATCACAACATTTACGTATGCCCGTTGTTCACTTCCACCTGCATATCTGCTGTAAGATAGAATTTGTAAAATTTAAAATTTGTGAACTACCCAAGATATTTACTACCTGTAAAGTATTCCCGATGGCAATATGTTACATATGAGTGTCAAGAAAACCTTAAGATTGATTGATAGGTATGCTGTCTAGTAACCATATGAGTGTAGCAAGGCCGGCCGGTGTGGCCGTGCGGGTATAGGCGCTTCAGTCTGGAACCGCGTGACCGCTACGGTCGCAGGTTCGAATCCTGCCTCGGGCATGGATGTGTGTGATGTCCTTAGGTTAGTTAGGTTTAAGTAGTTCCAAGTTCTAGGGGACTGAAGACCACAGCTGTTAAGTCCCATAGTGCTCAGAGCCATTTGAACCATTTTTTGTGTAGCAAGTTTCTCACAATTTATCCCTACGGGAAGGGAACTGACTGCCTGGTCACCCTGTTGAAGGAATCTCTCTATAGTTGTGGAAATATTGTTGAGGTAATGAATCTTGAGTAACATTTTTTTGGTGACTTAATCTTTTTTACTAATTGTCCATCACTTTTACGGTGCAATGTTTCTTTGGAGAAAGAAAAGTAGGTTGATTTCACACGAGATATGAATTTAAAAGAGCTTACGCTCTCATTTAAGTAAGGAAATTTTCGTCACTGATATCGCAGGACTTCCTGGTAAAAGAACTACGAAACTATTAATTTTCTCTAGCAATTTACTATCTAGTTAAGTATATGCTAGTTAGTATTGATAAAGATCGGGTTTTTCTCTTTTTCTTGCTTCCTGTGGTACATGACGGATTGGGTATTTTCTACTATCCGTCAGTTATTAGGAAGCTAAGTACTCCTTAACATGTGCTGCTGGGCAGTAGAATCTTTGCAGAATTTTCTTGCAACTCTCTAGTTTGAAGTACTGTTTCCAAAAAAATTCAATTGCTGTATCTGAGACTCAAAATTTAAGTTTGTTAGGAAAAAGTGGATACCATCATCGTACTCCAACGTGCGGATAAGATAACGAGTAGCGTCGACTAAGACGATAACCTAAGAGAACCATGTACTCCAACAAAAAATGACTTAGGAAACAAACCACAAAAAATACAAAGACTTAAGAAATAAAATTAAAAAAAACTATGGTGAAGTAGAAGAAAAGAAGACTTGGTAACACACTAACACCAGTAGGAACGCTAGTAAGGACAATTTCTTTACTTCGACTCCTACACAAATTAAGCCCAGTCACTCAAAAATCTTTTCAAATTTAATCACACAATCAGTTGCAATAATTACATTTACTTGGACTGTGTTTAGCTGCTCTTCCATACTATTCGTTACCTGAGACATTAGCATATTGTTTGCTCATAAAACATTGGAACTATATTCATTTTTCCATTGTTCATCACAAAAATTCCATTTTATCAATCATCAAAGTATTGCAGGTCTATAACGTCATCTGCATGATAGTATGGGACAGTAACAGAAAGGGACAGAGTTAAGTTGCCGCTACTATTGATTCTTCTTTGCAGCAGGTATCAACAGTTCTGGCATGTTTAGTCCTGTTGGTTTCAGTTTTTTTTCCAACTGTCGGTGTCTGGGTTTCTATTGTTTTCCAGATTTTTTCTCTGTCTACCTCTCTCTTTTTAAGTCTGTCTTTCACCACACTGACTATAAGATACATAGATGAAGACATTGTCTAAGCAATCTAGATTTTTTTCTGATACGTAACAAGCATATCAAACGAAGTCATCATTCTTTTAAGCGAATGTGATGTTGTCTGAAACCACTGTGACGTTATTTGGTGAGCCAAACATTTAATTGTTAATGTGGGTTTCTCAGTTTGTGGGGAAACCGTGGTTAAGCAGTCGAAATGAGTCTGCCTTTGATATCCCGAGCAAATCTTAGAGTGTAACGTCTCCCATAATAACATATGTTCTGTAAAACTGTAAGTTTCTGTAAAACTGCAGCAGAGAAAGCTACGGGACCACGGTTACATTTTCATTAAAACTGCAAATCTCAAGCAGATGGGAAATGGCTCGAAATGTGTTGGAGTTTCCGGCCATTTAAGCACTAAGAATGGAGGAAAGATGCAAGAGTCACCGATAAAGCACGACTGACAACCTTTAATCAGTACACATAAACAATCCTTCACCGCTCGTAAACACTAAACATCTGCACTGTAAACAATTATGCCAGGAGGACGGTAGCACTGTGGTTGATGCTTTGGTTTCGTATTCTCTACATCAAATTACTGACAATAAAGCTGTATTTAAAATTTTCCTGAGGCCGCCACGGACAATTCCTTGCAATATCATTGTAATCCCATGACTATTATGTCGAAGACTCGACCATAATTTACGGCAGCAGAACTACCCCGTTACTGGAAAAGAACACTGGTCACACGTATCTGTAAGAAAAGAAGTGCATTTGATCCACAGAACTACCGTACTCCATCGATCATTTTCACTTGAAGCAGAATACTATAAGATACATTGAGTTCAACTTTATGACATACCTGGTAAAAATTAAATTTCTTCGTGGTAATCTGCATGATTTCCGGAAACATCAACAACAAGAATTAAATTCGCTAATTTAATATTTTTAGAGCCACGGACAGAGGAAACCAAGTATATTAGGTGTTACTAGACTTTCTAAAATCATTTGTTTCAGTATCGCATAGATCTTGATAAAAGAAACACTAGCCTTCGAGATATGTACTCAGGGTTGTAGCACGATAAAAAAATATACTTACAGGCCGGACGCAGCACGTTATTCGGAATGGAGGGTCTTCTAGACGCCCTGAAGTTACACCATTGTCTCACAGATGCCGCCTTAAGACAGGGTGGACTGTCACGGTCACACAAGCAATTATCGTCTCCGAACAGTTCCTTTACGGTACTCAGTACACCCAGTGATTGTGTTAGCTGGACTGATGGTAACACTTTGGAACACACGAGTGATTTAACACTTTGGAACACACAAGTGATTCGTCTCACTGATTTCAAGAAAGTTTTTGCAACCACTGTCTACAATGCTCGACGGTCTCTGTCCGTCAGTAGATGACGTCTGCTGTGACTCATCCTTGGACTTTCCGCTTCACAGTCACATCACTGTCAGTTGACTTGGGCAAAATCAGAAAGGTTGAAAAGTTCCTGATGCGTTTGTTAGTCGGCTTATGTCCAATAACCATTCCAAGTCCGAAATCACTGAGCTATGTCGACCGATCCATTCTGCTATTACTACTCCTCAACTGACAACAAAATAGGCGGTTCCGGATACTTCTGATCTGATAATGTAGCTGCGCCTGGATACAATATCGGTCTGATTCCAGAGATTGACAACTAGCTCTTGACGAGCAAATATGAGAAGCTGAGCACTTCTCTAAACATAAACGTGTAATACACTTTGTTTATAAGATTAATGAGAGTCTGGGTGGGAAAACGCGTAGAGATGTGAAGTGAAAGAATTATGTACGCCCCTTCGTAAGAAAAAGAAATGACATGTTGCGATTTATTGGTAGGATCCTGGGAAACTGCAGTTAATCTCCAAAAAGAGATATCATATATCATTTAAGCAACTTCTACAGCTCATACTTGACTACTTCTGATGTAGAGGAGGAGGAGGAGATTAGTGTTTAACGTCCCGTCGACAACGAGGTCATTAGAGACGGAGCGCAAGCTCAGCTGAGGGAAGGATGGGGAAGGAAATCGGCCGTGCCCTGTCAAAGGAACCATCCCGGCATTTGCCTGAAGCGATTTAGGGAAATCACGGAAAACCTAAATCAGGATGGCCGTACTGCTGATGTGTATAGGACTCTTATCAGCTGAGACTAACAGAAGACATAGTCCACATGCAACGCAAGGTGGGGCAAATGGTCACAGCCTTGTTTGATGGCGAAGAAGTGTAACAGAAATACTGAGCTTATTAACTCGCAAACAAGCGAATAAAGACACCATAATTTCTCACCAGAATTTACTTAAGAAAGATTAAAGAATTGCTTTTCAAATCTCAAACCACATATGGTGTTTAGCTCTTTCCGTATCAAAGATCGTACAGGTAGAATGAGGTAAGCAAAAACTTGCACAATGTTGTACAAGCAGTCGCTCTTCTGCTGATCCACCTGTGAATATAACAGAGACAAATCTTAATACGTGGTACGACAAGAGATAACATCACTCACTCACGTGACAGTGATTCGAGATGTATAGATGTATATGTAAACTTTATAACCAACCCTTTTGTACGAGTATGTTTACTTCCTGAGTAGCCGGCATGGCCTGGGTACGTATTTATTCCAATTTTTTAATAGTCCATCTGCTCCTTCCCCCTCTCTCTGTCCATGTCCTTCTTCATCCCCTTTCTCTCCACCTCCTTCTGCCCCTCTCTCTGTCCACCTCCTCTTCCTCCCACTCCGTCAATCTACTCCCCCACCCCTCTCTGTCCATCTCGTCCTCCCTTCGCTAATTCCATCTCCTCCTACCCCTTTCTTTGTCCATCTCGTCTTCCCCCCTCTCGGTCAATCTCCTCCTCTCCCTTAATCTTCTCATCTCCTCCTCTTCCCTTTCTCTCTTCATTTCCCCCTCTTCTCTGTCTCTCCCTATCTCTCCCTCTTCCTGTTTCTGTCTATCTCCTTTACTTTCCTTTCTCTGTCCATCTCCTCCTCTCCCTTCTCTTTGTCCATTTGCCCACCATTTGTCTGTCCATATTCTCTTGCCTCTGTCTGTGTCCATTTCCTCCATCCCCCTCTCTGTCTGTCCTTCTCTCGCTCCCCCCTTCCATGTCCACGTATCACACTCACACCAATATGAGGCTGGTAGTTCTTACAGTATTTCTTGTCATATTGTAACTAACAGACCATGTCTATCGAATATGGTTGAAACGTTCTATTTGTTTCCCATGAATTTTTTACCAGTGGCTTTGCTTGCGTATGGAAATATCACATATAATTCTGATACATTTAACATATTCATAAGCATTTGTTCACATACACTATGTGACCAAAAGTATCCGGACACCCCCAAAAACATACGTTTTTAACATTAGGTGCATTCAGCTGCCATCTGCTGCGTACTCCATATCACCGACCTCAGTAGTCATTAGACATCGTGAGAGAGGAGAATGGGGCGCTCCGCGGAACTCATTCACTTCGAACGTGGCCAAGTGACTGGGTTTCGCTTGTGTCGTACGTCTGTAAGCGAGATTCCCACACTCCAAAATATTCCTAGGTCCACTGTTTCCGATGTGATTGCGAAGAGGAAACGTGAAGGGACATATACAGTACAAAAGCGTACAGGCGGACCTCGTCTGTTGACTGACAGAGACCATCGACAGTTGAAGTGGGTCGTGATGTGTAATAGACAGACATCTATGCCGACAGGATTTTAAAATGCATCAGAATCCACTGCAAGTACTATGACAGTTAGGCGCGAGGTGAGAAAACTTGGATTTCATGGTCTAGCGGCTTCTCTTAAGCCACCTATCACGCCGGTAAATGCCAAACGACGCCTCGCATGGTGTAAGGAGTGTAAACATTGGACGACTGAAAAGTTGAAAAGCGTTGTGTGGAGTGTCGGATCACGGTACACAATGTGGCGATCCGATGGCAGGGTGTGTTTATGGCTAATGCCCGGTGAGCGTCATCTGCCAGCGTGTGTAGTGCCAACAGCAAAATTCGCAGTCGGTGGTGTTATAGTGCAGCAGTTTTTCACACATCTCAGTGTTTATTACGTCATACGAATATCTTCTGAATTGTTTCATACAGTGATATAATTTTTCTGATACATTCAGTGATATATTTGAACACTATCTGCAAAATGTGTCACGAATACAGATAGTAGTAAAGATGTAATAAATTAATACGTAATAACTCATGCGGGTGTTTTACTGCATGGACAACGAAAAGGTAAAAGACTATAAACTTTTATGCTTTCATCATTTAGTGGGGGTCAGCAGCGAGAAAAAGTTTCTGAAAGGTTTGACATTATGTTTAAAGTTCCCAGAGTGAGATTTTCACTCTGCAGCGGAGTGTGCACTGATATGAAGCTCCCTGGCAGATTAAAACTGTGTGCCGGATCGAGACTCGAACTCGGGACCTTTACCTTTCGCGGGCACGTGCTCTAACAACTTTTTTTTTATCTCATCTTGTGGAACGTATTCACATGCATACATATATACGTACATCAGATTTTATGATATGTATGGATGCGTGTATTCTGATGTTCAATTCTTATTATCAGCTCTGAATTGCAGCGACATTTTCGAGCATCATTGATGAAGTATGTGTTTAAAAGTGATTAAATCACTGGACCTATTTAATAAGTTGTAGCAGAAATATTTGCTACCGGTTGAAAAGCATAGTCCTTGCATTAGTTGTATACGTTTTTAGCCATCACGACAAAAAAGCAGAAAACAGATTACAAATGGCATAATAGTAAAAGGAATTTTTGTATAGAACAAGTAACAAAAAATCCACAGCAGAAATGTTGGAGCAAAACCAATACAACTACTTTCAACGGTCATGAAACCTGTGAGACATTTGTCATATGAATAAAAAATGTTTCACAAACTGTAGGAAAACGACATGTTGGCTGAATAACGGTTCATTAAAGGAAACCAAAATTTGGTGTTTAGCATTGCATGCTACTGCTTTGTAATGTCTCCTACATTACTTTCACACAATTGTGCCACATCTGTAACATGCAAATCCGTGTAACTGAATATGTCGTCTTGTTGGATCCTTGTTTGTATACTTGTGTGAAAGACATATAGCTACGCATCATCCGCGTAAGTAGCGACTTCTTCTTCTCTCCTTGTTTGTGTATTTGTATGCAGGTATTCTTTATGCATTTTGTGGAATTCCTCCCCAGTTCTTTTTTTTCCATGTGTGTAAGTAAATGTTATGTGAAGCTGTAAATATTTAGTACATATGAGCAAGAGATTTTCCAACCTTAACGTAAATAATCAAAGTCAACTAGTGTAATATAATACGTTTTTATAATAGATTTATTTGTAAGTGTTTAAAATGTGTCTTACGTACTGGCCTGAGAGCGATTGGATAATGTGTTGGAAAGAGTGGAAATCAACATGCAACAGGTGCTGTCACATCATCAAACATATTCACAGAACAAACGTGTGCTAGTTCTACGAACTTGGGCTTCACTGTTCAAGAATATTACTCTTCCACAGGTGATATACTTACGCCCAGGAGTATATAAATCTGTGACAGTATGCTAAAACAATACGCTGGTCGCATATTAGCAGACATTGTTTAGCTGCTTCACGTAACCAACCCGCTAACTGGATATTTCAGTGTATTATTTTTTTCGTTAGCGTTTCGCCAAGCCGAAGTCAAGCTTACACCTCTCCACTTTCAGTGACGCTAGAGTTAGCAAAGCCACCAATGACGTCGCATAAGATCCGGAAGATCTAGTAGAGACGCTTTATGAGAATGAGAGTATTGTCTTCATGCCTGTCGTGTTACGCAAAGACCACATAGCGTGCTTCTGAAAGGTCGATGTAAGAACTATCAACTTCACTTACTGAGCTGTTCTTCGCTTTATACTTACATGGTCAATGGTGGTGAAAGTACAGCCTTAGGAAATCGTCTAGTAAGTACCGTTTGCGATTACTCTATTGTCCCACATTTACGATTGTTATCTTGTATACGGCATTCATTCTCTTATTTCCAGACTTCAGTCCTAGGCGATTTCTGAACAGCCTCTCGTCTGTCATACAGCAGCAGTAGCTCACTGTCACCAGCATGATAACAATGGCAGTTGACCTCGCTGGAAGCGCTAGACATGACACTAATTAAATTAAAAAAACAGTGCCAGCACGGATACTGTGACTCTGCCGTACGGTTTTATGGTCATACGGCCGTGACCGAATGCGCTGTGATCTCACATCCAGTGCGCGACTGGCTCACAGATGGCCAACATAGTGTCTGACAACGTCATGGTCACGTGACAAGTCGGGCAAACTATTCGGCGAGCTGCCAAAAGACTGGCTGCCAAGCATTACAGTTACCTCTTACACAACTGCTCATCATTCGGGTGCACGTAAAGAGCCTATAGCTGGAATAATTCCACCACCGTCTAGACGTATTTGTGGATTATCGACGTAAATTACTGTTGCTAAGTCTTAGATATGAAAGAAGAACTCTTTTGGGGCGGAGATGTCGAAAGTACAAGAAATGAAATAATTGAAAGAACAACTTTTGTAGCTACGACATTGCAGTGCCTGAGTTGTCAAGAAGTACGACGCAATGTCTTAGAAATGAAAGACGAACTCTTTTGGGGCGGAGATGTCGAAAGTACAAGAAATGAAATAATTGAAAGAAATACTTTTGTAGCTACGATATTGCAGTGCCTGGGTTGTCAAGAAGTACGACGCAATGTCTTAGAAATGAAAGACGAACTCTTTTGGGGCGGAGATGTCGACAGTACAAGAAATGAAATAATTGAAAGAAATACTTTTGTAGCTACGATATTGCAGTGCCTGAGTTGTCAAGAAGTACGACGCAATGTCTTAGAAATGAAAGATGAACTCTTTTGGGGCAGAGATGTGGAAAGTACAAGAAATGAAATAATTGAAAGAAATACTTTTGTAGCTACGATATTGCAGTGCCTCAGTTGTCAAGAAGTACGACGCAAAGTTCCTTCGGAGACGCTTGCGTGTCCGAAGGAACGTGCGTCGTGCTTCTGAACAACATAGGCACTACGAAATTGTATTTATCCCCCGATACCAGTCACCGACTTTGCTGTACGGGAACTACATAACGTGTCTACGGGTACAGGTTGTGTCGCAGGAACGACGACATACGTAAGTGTGGCGCTAGGCGTAAGTTTTGCATGGACAGCCAAAGCGATGTAATGACGACCGCCTCTTACTTGCCGCCCGCTTCGATAAGGTTATCACAGCGGGCAAGATGGCCCTTTTTAGTTCAAATTATCGTCATAATATCTGGATAATGGCTCCCTTGTTTTCGTTGCTTATTATATCAGAACAGAAAAAATGTGTTTTAATTTACTGTTCCGTTTCCGTATACAAGAGGTAGAAGAAAGGAAGTAATTATTTTTTCCATCAAGTATAGAAAACCCCTCTCCCTTTTTTAAAAAAAAAAGAAATTATATAAAAAAAGTGGTCTAGAGCATGGATCAGCAATTTTGCGAACCTGGGTTCGATTCTCGGTAATACATATCATACAGCTGACTCCTGTCTGCATTCGCAATTGCGAATACATTTCATGTATTTCAGTATCTTCTACAATGATTGTGCCGGCCGGAGTGACCGTGCTGTTCTAGGCGCTACAGTCTGGAACCGAGCGACCGCTACGGTCGCAGGTTCGAATCCTGCCTCGGGCATGGAAGTGTCTGATGTCCTTACCTCAGAAGTTAAGTCGCATAGTGCTCAGAGCCATTTGAACCATTTTTGTACAATGATTTTAAGAAGTCAAAGGAAACATAAATGGAAATGTAAGTCGATAGTAGAATCTGTCATACCTCAGTCAGGATTCCATTCCCCCGTTCGTCATATATACAGCTAGTTTACGACAAATGCGTTTCAAGATTATTGCACAATTTTTTTGACTCGAAGAAAAGTATTGCATTGCTTAAGCATGCAAACAGGAAATCTCTTTTAATTAGTTTAATAACCTATCTCTCCACAATGTTATCAACTCGCACTGCTATATTTCTCGTCGGAACAGAGTGTAAGCCGGCGAAATTTGTCATATAACTTGAACAAACATTAAAAAATTAAGTGTCTCTTACGAGTCACTGGAAACTGCAGTGGTTGGAGTAAAATCTGTCGATTTATCTTTTCAGATGTACTGTAGTATCTCTATGTTCGTAACATCGAATTCTTCCGCTTAGGCGTATCAGATTGAGACAATACACGCTCCGATTGAAAAATACCTAAGTACTTGGATTTAACGGGCGATAAGAAACTACGTTGCGGCGCTCGCTGTAGTACAATAACAGAAAAATACGAACGCGTCGTAGCCCTGTTGCAAGCTTTCAAATGAGAAGCGGACCCAACAGTAATGAACCTACCTCGAAACCTTCTTCTTGACTAAGGCAGCATTTTTATGGGCCAGCCACTAAAGCCATTCTCTTCTGATTAGACAAACAGAATCACAAACCACCACGGGTCTGCCTGGGTTCATTGTTGTCACCTGCGAAGGTGTTCGTGCTTGAGACATCAGAACCTCGATTTTACAGTCATGTTCAAAGATGTCTGAACAACCTGAATTGTACGCAACCTACGTGACGTAACCGTCCTGCAGGTATTATACTCTTTTTACGGTACAGTCTTTTGAGTGTACAATATGGTAACCATAAAAGACCACTACAAGACACTGTTCTTTACAGCATTAAATACTCAAGTAAATTAATACTACGATATTGCAAATATTAGAAAGCTCATTATTTTAAATGAGAAAGTCCTTAACGCTTGTAAATTCAAATTTATTACAATAAACTACAATTCAAAAGGGTGTTTAATGTAAAAAATAAACTACGAAAATATTTGTATTGGACCGGGACGTGGGACTCCTACCCAGCAACTACACTTCTTGGTAACTAACCCAAATGATTTTAAATATGGTTTGACTCACAAGTAACAAAGTTTGCGCACGTTTAAACTTGAAATGACATGACGTGAAGTCTGTCTAGGAAAGGGATTCGATTCCAGTACCTAACCTTATTCTTAAATAAGCGCAATCAAATGTAAAGTATGGAGGTTTTTTCCAGTACTGAGATGACAAATTGAAATGAGGTGACGAATAAGTTTTGCCTTACTGGAATTCAAGTCTGGCACCAATTTCCGTCGTTTTCTAGCCACGAAAAGACGTCACATACTGGGTTATTTCAGCAGTAGTGAGATGTTCGTGTGTCTGAACTGGAAATAATTTAATAAAAAGATCTGAGCTGACTGGGAATCAAACACCACACTTACCATCGTTGTTGACTAAGGGACATTAACCATTGCATTCTTTTGTCCATTAGCTAAACGCGACCTATTTGAACCTGAAATGATGTGCTAAAAAATACTGTGTGTGTGACTGGGAGACGAAACAGGCACGAATCGTTATTTCTGACAACGCACGGAGAGGCGATGCAAAAGCAAGATAATTTTCCACTTGTAGCTTGGTGTGCGCAAGCTACAGCTTAAGATAACATGATGAACAGGGCTATGCCGGACAAGGGTACGAACACAAACACGCTACTCTCGCGGGGACCCTTGAGGAAGTTGGAATCTTTCGAGAAAAACGAAACGGTGGAAATGTATCGTATCGAAGAGGTCAAATCCCGTGAAAGGGGAGATCTGTTTCGAATCTCAGTCCCGCTCAAATATTTTCAACATCTCGAGTTAAGAGACACCTTAAGACTTTACATTACGACTGGCTGATTAAAAAATTAAAACTTCTGCTGAAAGGAAACTTAGTGGTGAGAGAATTTCTACTTGCGATTTCCGTGTCTGTCACGGCCCAGCCTATACTGACTCTCCTTCATCACGTAACGAAGGAATGTCGTGTTTAATGTACATTTATAAACACGCCACCAACCTTCGTTGTTGAAATAACGTTACCAGGAATTAAGAGTGTCTGTTTGTGCTTGTTAGAAAATGTTGTCGATAGTGCGATTCGAGCTAGGCCCTTATGCATATGAAACTAGAATCACTTCAACAGAACACTGAACTGCAAACATGTCTGGCTCTTGATTTCGTCATAACAATTTATGTTCCATACTGGATGAGATTTCTAACTCCCTGAAGGAGGATGCAGCCTGTTAAAAACGCTCATTTCCTGGCCGAGCGGTTCTAGGCGCTTCAGTCCAGAACCGCGCGACTGCTAAGGTCGCAGGTTCGAATCCTGCCTCGGGCATGGATGTCTATGATGTCCTTAGGTTAGTTAGGTTTAAGTCGATCTAAGTTCTAGGGGACTGATGACCTCAGATGTTAAGTCTCATAGTGCTCAGAGCCATTTGAACCATTTTTCGTTCATTTCCTGGTTCTTCCGCATCGACATCTGCCTAGGCTACCGAATGTGTACGTTTGACCTGGTTTTGTAATCACTGAGATTAAATCAAGGAAGAGCTATAAACACATGTTCATCACGGCTACTGGAAAACACATCTCTTCTACTGAGCAAGTTAGGTATGCATTTTAGAGCGAACTGGCAACACGTTAGGATGCGGAAATTTCTGCGGGAAGTGATGGTGTCTACTTGAGGTGGTTGGGTGTTGTATTCATTTATAGCCCAGTGGCGTAGATGTCAAGTCAAGATATCAAGCACACAATTCTCACAATTTTTTAAAACTGCATTTCGAGTCATCTGATCGCACCATTTGGGGAGAGGGATATTTATGTTCATAATCTACCAGTGCAGGCAAAATTTTTCTTAAAGAAGCAGATTAGTGCATAATTCAATGGGGATTTTGTTTCGGGTGTTGTCACACAGGCTACTGTAAGTATATCTGTCACTAGTGATTTTTTATTTGAAGTTTTAGGCGCTACAGTCTGGAACCGCGCGACCGCTACGGTCGCAGGATCGAATCCTGCCTCGGGCATGGATGTGTGTGATGTCCTTAGGTTAGTTAGGTTTAAGTAGCTCTAAGTTCTAGGGGACTGATGACCTCGATGTTAAGTCTCATAGTGCTCAGAGCTATTTGAACCATTTTTGAGGTTCTAGAATTTTGTTCTTCAGGGACTTATTGAATGAATTTGGCATAGTCGAACGTTATGAGAAACGTTATTTGAATATTCTAAATATCAGCGTGAAACGGAAAAATTGCTAACGTGTGACATTTTGTTGTCTTTGAATATAATAGGTGGTTGACGGCTTTGGATGTAGCTGGAAACATTTGTGTCATGTGTGGGGTTAAGTGCGTCGAAGAAATGACTTCAGAAATTATTTTTCTCGTTTCAGAGTGGATCCTTTCGACGTGAATTATTTGTCACATTGAAGAACAAATGTTCGAATGTGTGTGAATTCCTAATGGACCGAACTGCTGAGGTCATTGGTCCCTAGACTTACACATTACTTAAACTCACTTATGCTAAGAACAACACACACACCCTTGCCCGAGGGAGGACTCGAACCTCCGGCGGGAGTGGCCGCGCAGTCTGTGACACAGTGTCTCTAACCGCGCGGCCACTCCGCGCTGCTTTAAGAACACAAAGGGGATTTGTCGAAGGACGTTTTTACTGTTTAGCATTCCTCACCACTAGTATAAAATTAAATGAACTGCGACCAATTAACGTTCATGAGAAACTTGCATTCACTGGACAGTGGTGAGGAAAAAGAAAGAAAGCATGTTTAAGCTTAAACATCCCATCGACATATGAAAACTTGTTCATCTTAGCTGCTGTAAAACACATCTCTTCTACTGAACAAGTAAGGTATGCATTTTAGAGCTCGCGTTTACCAGACGGTTTATTCTCGTTCTGGTTCATACTACCTTCTCCCAAAATGTAGAAAGCAAAGAGCTTCCAGTAGAGGAGATTTGTTTCCAAGTATCGAAGATGTAGACCTGCTCATAACTCTTAAGATATGCATTTTAGAGCCCACGTTTACTACACTTTTTTGCCTTGAATGATCTTTCCACCCATATCCTTGAATACTGACCTATCTTCTTGTGAAACATTGTATGAAAGGGGAATAAATACTTGTAAATGTAATTTAAGTGGGGGCTTCTCACTTCACAGTGCATTGTTCTAGTTGCTTTGAAATAATCTGTGACTTACGAATCTAGGCATTTGGATGTTTTCTCATAAGAAAACATCCAAACACCTAGATTCGTTTGTGTATTTGTGAGGACGCACTACTGCCACCACAGTCAATGGAACAGTTTAGTGTGTACCGTCACTAGGCTTCCATCAGACCTTGTACTGGCTGGAAGCATGTAATTCGAACGAAACATGAACAAGACGTGCTATATTAGGTCATTTACTTAAGCTATCCATTGCTGGCCAACAGCAACCGATAAACAGCCACAATATAGAGAGCTACCTGCTGCCTATGAGGTACAGAACCGACAGATACATATGTGTATCTCTATTCAATAACGCTCCTGGGAAATATGGATTAGCACAGGAGTAAGATCATTGTCAGTGGGCGTTCGAAGCCCGAGGTTCTTTGTGGTACTAGTTTTTAACGGCCGATGACTCGCTACAGGTTCGTCGAAATCACCATGAGCTGTTACACCCCACTTGACAAAAACCAAAGTTCAAACCAGTTGTAGAGGTATTCCCGTGGAATGAAATTGGGACCCTGATAAGTGTGTCATCATCCGTCACCGTTGAAGATACAAGAACCTACTGTTATATCATATAAGTCTGACTGCTCAATCCACAAAAATCCGTAGGTGATCAATATCTTCAGCAGAATTGCTTGAGGTACAGTCCTTTGAGTTAAGTGTATTTCTGAGTAGCCTAAGAGGTCACCTGACTTCCAGGAACTTCCGTACATCTTGGACGTCATTAAGCACTAGGGTGACACCTCAGCGGCACTTCTAAAATTCTTCCCAATTTTTCTCCGACGCTACCCATATAGTTACTTTACACGTAAAATTGAATTGTACGAATTTTTGTAAGATAACGCCAAAGGATGACCCTAGGCGTTAAAATAGCAGTACTGAGAAGGAAGAATACCAGAAACTTTCTAAAACACAACTCATGTCTCATATATTAATTTATTACCTCACGTAGGCAGGTACTTCACTCCAGTTTCCTAAATTGAATATATTCTCATTTCACAGATCACGTTGTTCTGATGAGATGACGGACTGAAAGACTACAATATGGGCACCTGCATTTTGGTTTGAGTAGACCTGTAATAACAATGTGGAGAACGAAGTTCTAAGTAGCTTGGACAGACGTTCCAAGTCACGCAAATGGGCGCTACGGAACCCATGAGTGTGGATTTTAATGTTTTAAAAACTTTGGGCATGCAACGCTTACTATAAAGCACTTAAAATAACGAATTTTAAGCGCGAATTTGCAGTTCGGCTAAGAAAGCTTTTGTAGCAATTCCTTTAGAAATATTTCAATACAGTACGTTTCTGAATGCAAATGGGACCACTTTTTTATCAGTTAGGAAAGCTGAGACGGATGCTGTTGTTTTGGGTACAGTGGTACGACGTTGGGAGTGGTCACGACGCTTAACGACCGGAGAAGGAACGGCGGCAGTATACATGGATCAGCCAGCAGGCTCCTGCGCGTCTCCGTATGGAAAACTTGTCAAGTGAGAAACAAACATAACAAACATTTAATGCACACGCCACACCATGCAAAACTAAATCGCATCATTTTCTAAACTTCAGTATCAGGAATAAGTATTAAAAATGTGTAGATTATTTCTTATTAGGTTAGAAACAAAATATTCACGTTATCTTAATATTTCATTAGTAGATATTAATTTAGAATATATATTATTTGATCTCATCTTGACCAGCGTACTAGCGCGATATGTTATGAAACTATTTTAATTAACGTTGGCTAATTGGGTCAAAAGTTGCATAAAATTATAATGCAGTACACATCACTGGGACGGAGTGACATGGTAGAGAAGAGAAGATAGCGGCAGAAAATTGGAAGCAACCTAAAATAAGTGGAGGGGACAAGTGATAGTAAGAAGTGATTGGCTGCCAAGGCGGGAGAAAGACTTGGATTCAGACCAGAAAGAGAGGGGATCTTCGTCTAGAAGATGCGAGTTTGGGACTTTTCTATGACAGTTTTTTGGGCGGGAAGTGTCCGCCTGGTGCAACGGCTGAAACTTTGATTTTTCGTGAGTTAATTCACATCGCGACTTATAAATTTTCCGCGAGTGAGATCATTCAGAGACTTTAAAGTTTACATAGAGATGTGTGTTGATGTATATTGTGGAATTCTCAGTTTAATCAATTATTTGTGAATTACAGACAACACTTTGAGTCTGCTATTTGTGAATTCAGCTTCCAGGTAGGGTTTACATAGATATCTAGTGCCACCATAACAGTTATATCTGCAGTGTGTGAACTACTGAACCTAAAAGGTATACCTTGATCGACTTTCTTATTTGATATAATCAGATCCAGCTACATTCATGTATTTAGGTCACAGGTAACAAGTCTGCAAAAAATCTATAAACATTGATTTTTTAAAAAAATAGGAACTGTTTTCCAGCAGAATGTATCATTGTTTGGACTATAACTAATGGGCAAGAATAAATTTAGTTAAATCACATTGTGCATTTATGTTTCCCTCCACAGATACTTTTTGTCAAAACAAGATGGTACCATCGGTGTCAGTGATTCTACGATAATCAGAGAAAGGACAGACGGAGCAAGTCGTTCCTTATTATGATTCAACACTGGTCACCACAACAGTTTTTCCCTTTCGAGAGAAGTTAGCAGTTGTACCAAGCACAATATCTTTCGTTCGTTTAGTGAAGACAGTACGTTGGTTGGTGCATTAACAGTGATGGTGGGAACTGAGAAACCGCATAAGCAAATTGGAAGCTTCGTACAATAAATGCAGTCAACTACAAACATACAGGATGTTTAAAGGAACTGTTACATACACTACCTGATTGAAAGTGTCCGCATACTTTCAGCCAGGTAGTGTATGTAATACTTTCTTTAAACATCCTGCATCTTTGTAGTTGACTACATTTTTTGTACGAAACTTCCAGTTTGGTTTTGCAGTTTTTGAACACCTTTGCTTATTCTCAATAAATCATCACTTTTAATGCATCAGCAAATGTATTGGCTTCCGTAAACGAACTGAAGTTATTGTGCTGGGTACAATTGCTAACTTCTCTCTCCAGGCACCCCTGTATAATGCATAATTGACTACTGGATGGCGACCGGCCGGAGTGGCCGCGCGGTTCTAGGCGCTTCAGTCTGGAACCGTGCGACCGCTACGGTCGCAGGTTCGAATCCTGCCTCGGGCATGGATGTGTGTGATGTCCTTAGGTTAGTTAGGTTTAAGTAGTTCTAAGTTCTAGGGGACGGATGACCTGAGCTGTTAAGTCCCATAGTGCTCAGAGCCATTTGGACAGACGCGCGTCAGGGAGGAATGCGAGGAGAAATAAGAGGATGCCAGGTGCAGAAGTTACTGCAGAACATGTCGCAAACGCAAACCTTATCAGCACCAAAACATTAAGAAGGGAGCTGCATAATCTGGGAATTTCAGGGCGAGATCGAATGTAATGCAAATGAACGTAACGAAAAAACGTTATGCCGAAGTCATATAACTCGGATCATGGAGCACTGCAAGAAAGTAACTTGGTCGGGTGAGCCTTCTTGCACACTATTTCAAACTTGTGGCGGAGTTTATGTTACTAGAATAAAACATGGCGGGGGTTGTGTGATAATTTGCGCGGCCATATCGTGATGCTTCAAGGCCTCTGCAAGATTGCATTACTGCCAAGGATTGTGCAACCCTTTTGGCTGATCAGGCCCATGCCATACTGCAATGTTTGCTCCCCATTGGTGATGCTGTGTCCCAATACGACAGGGTCCCTGTTCACGTAGCTTGCATCACCCAGGATCGGTTTAGTGAGCAGAAAGGTGAATTTTCACATCTCCACTGGCCGCCACAGTCACCAGATCTCAATACTATTGTCTGCTTTGAAGAGAAGTGTGCTTGAACGCTGTCAAAAATGGTTCAAATGGCTCTGAGCACTATGGGACTCAACTGCTGTGGTCATAAGTCCCCTAGAACTTAGAACTACTTAAACCTAACTAAGGACAGCACACAACACCCAGCCATCACGAGGCAGAGAACGCTGTCCACCTCCATCTTCATTACCTGGACTTGCCACATTTTTTACTTTAGGAATAGTATAATATTTCCTCAAAAACCATAAACGATATGTATTTATCGATACCGGGACGACTGGAAGCTGTTTTAAATGTCAGCGGTTTTCCTACACTGTATTAGGCATGGTAATGTTTGTATTTTTGGTGTTTCCGAATATTCCTCCACCTCTTGTACATAAATTTGGGTAGATGGAAAGAATCAACAAGCTGTTGGGCCGTGGTAGACTATCTCGCAATAACAGATGGAACTTCGATGAAAGCAAAGAGAAGACTGCACCTACTGAAGGAGAGAACTGAAGAGAGAGGTCTACAAATATCTTTTGAAAGGACAGATTAAATAAGCAATGAAATTAGCTCAAGAGAAGCTTAAAAATCAATTATGGCAACATCCAGAAAACAGACAGTGTTAAATATCTGGGTGAGACGTTAAGGATGTAAAGTGTGAAATGTTCGATTAAAATCAGAACTGGAAGAATGAAAACAATATATAAGGACGATCAAATAGTTTCCGTTCGAAGACTGGGCAGTTCAGAATGTGTATACTGATCAAGCAGAATCACCGGCAGCATTGCGACAATGAACCCAGCGACGCACCAGGTTGAAGGTTTGGTAAAACATATTGTCCTGCTGCGTGAAGAAGTCTATAACGGCCTGCTACACGTCCTCGTCTGACTGAGATCACAGACCATTCAAGGGATAAACACTTGGGGAGAGATCAGGAATATAGGGCTATTCATCGGGTGTCTTCCATTTGAATTGGCGTAAATTCGGAGTAACGACATTTGCCATATGGGGAAATACGTTATCATGAAGCAGCAGCACCCCTTGTCGCAGTTTTCCACAAAGGATATTTTCGACAGACATGCTGCCTCTCCGACCCCCTTCCCCCCCCCCCCCTCCCGCCCGCCATCCCCCTTCACAGCACACACTTACACACACACATTCTGCACTCCCCGATCGACACCTACCGATGTTTGTCCTTCGGCAGCCAAGGAAAGAATAACAGCCCGTTGGTCCTGTTTGGACGCATTTGGTAATAACGGCCCTAGTACACATTTCCAAATTTACCGCACGCACGTCGGAAAGACACGAATACGATACAAATCCCTTGCCTACGTATCGGTGCTTATATATCAGCTACGTTTCATATACGCTTCAGCTACCCCATCCGTCGGAAACGTTTTGACCGCTCCCTAAACATGAACGTGAGAAATCTGCACAGTAAAAAAATCAGAACGGAAAAACTGAAAAGAACATCAATGAACGTGAGAAACCTGTAGAATGGAAAGCAGTTCTTTAAAAGATTTTAAATTAAGGCATTAAAATAAAATGGTAAAACCGAAAGTCTTCTATTGGTCAGAAATACTACTTAGGCCCGTATATGGTTGTTAAAATGGCGTCAGACGATTTGTAAAAGAATGAAAGAAGACTCTTGCGAAGAATATTAGGTCCATCAAGAACGATGAGGACAACTGGGTTTTGAGACCAAATGAGGAAATGTACTCATTCTGTCCTAACATAACGGGCGAGATCAGAAAGAATGAAGAAGTCAATTTAACAAAGAAGATTCACTCATTCTTCGAAAACAGGAAACAGACAAAGAAGAAAGGTTAAAAAGTAAGACAAAAAAGTCTTAGAAGAAATTCCGTTTGGACACGAGATCCTGCATCACAGAGACAAATACAGACTATAAATGGGAAAAGCAAAGGTTTTCAGGAAGATAAAACAAACAGAAAAACAAGTGGAGTCAGATGGTCATATGAGGGGAAAAAGAGCACATTTTTAGAATAAAAAAAGAGTTTTGAATAAAAATGAAGGAAAAGAAAAATAAATAGTTATCTTGATGTGTTCCTTAGTTGGTCTGAAACGAAATAAAAGATATTAACTTTTCATTACCGAACGAAGCTGTACTGTTAGGAGACTGGGCATGAATCCCGGAAGAACACAGTTTAAGTTCGGGTCAAATATTTTATCTTTATTTTCCACCGTTTCTCTAAATTATATGAGACAGACGATTTGTCCTTCTCCAGATAAGCTTGTGATCCGTCACAATATCGACGTAGAAAGGAAATGACATTGCTTCTGTTTATACGTGAGCTGTTATTAATCACGTATAGTATGATATTAGTTCGACTTCGCATGTTTCACTTAAGCATCACCCACACTGAAACTTTGTTTCATAACATTTCACATAATTACGTCCAAAAGATGGTAAGGATTCTGGAATTGACGAAACATAACCGCGGATTGAAAAGCGATGAGGAAGTAGCTTGGCTGCATCCATATTTCTAGGAAGTGTCACAGAGTGAGACCTGAAGCGTTTCAGGGAAATCATGGCAAACCAAAATAAGAATTTTAAGATGGGAAGTTGCAACTATGCCACCTGAGTACGCGTCTCCACTTTAAACGAAGCACCACTTAGAATGACTCCTGTTATAATTCGTTGAATCTTCCTTTAAATGTGTCATATTTTCACAATTTTTTAAGTATACGACTTGACATTCGCCCCGATTAGAAGAATTTCCGCTTAATGTGCATAAACTAACTGTGAAAGCATTATATATGGGTCCACAGGTGCTGCGAATGTCTTGTGGGGAGTCATTTTCCTGCTTAGCCTGGTTTACTACTTCTATCCTTTTCTGTATCTGTGTCCTGAGTAATTAAGTTCAAAATTGGTTCAAATGGCTCTAAGCACTATGGGACTTAACATCTGTGGTCGTCAGTCCCCTAGAACTACTTAAACCTAACTTACCTAAGGACATCACACACATCCATGCCCGAGGCAGGATTCGAACCGGCGACCGTAGCAGTCGCACGGTTCCGGACTGCGCGCCTAGAACCGCTAGACCACCGCGGCCGGCTGAGTAATTAAGTCCGAGGTCATGTTTTCCAACCTACGCGAGAACAGACTTGTAATATATGCGCAAATTCTAAGGGTTTTCCGATTCAATAAAGCAAGTCTGCCTGATTATTTTTGGAAATATGAATTCTACACCGAGGAGGTACTGAAGGGTCATCTCAGTGGTGGAATGGGCAGGATGTACTTGCTGCAAGCAGAACGTGTTGAACCGTAATTACTATCTGGAGATCAATACCTGGGCATATGTCGTAGTTGCCCAAGTGCCGTTTCTAACCTCTTTCGAATCTTACATTTCATTTCCCACGCCTGGAAGTATGCACACATAAACATACTGTCTGGTGGTGGGGCTACGTAAAAATACAAAAGTCTGCCTTCTCTGCGTGGAATCCATTACTTGATAAAAACAAAGAACTCCACATTTAGCGAAGTGAATTAATCAGAAACAATAAAGGAGAGCATATTTCTGGAACAAGATGTCAGAGTAGTAACAGTTTGTCATCTGCAACCAGTTTTAGATATTCCTTTTAATCATATTCATCACTGTCAAACACTATATATTGAGTTGCCACTGTGGCTGTGACTGTAACTGTTTCACTGCTTTACCAGCTGTAAAGCAGTGAAACAGTTACAATGACAGTGACAGTGCACTATAACGGTCTAGACAGTGCGCCGTGTTGTTTATAGTTTCATGAATCCAAATCCGCTACTACTTCTCAGAGACAATTCAGGACTAAATATCGCAAGCCGCCCAGTGAAACTGTTATTAACCGGTGCAATCGTTTCACCGAAACTGGCTGTGTATCACATAGCAAGTCGGATCAGGGTCGGTCAGCCGTCTCTGTCACAGCAGTTGACCAAGTTCGGAAGTCTTACATTCGTATTCTGGGTAAATCAAAGAGGTGTGACAGCTCAGAACTGAATATGCCTAGTGTTTCAGTGTAGAAGGTATTACGGGAACGCCTGTGATTCAAACCCTAGAAATTCGAATTGTTGCAAGCTTTATGAGAAAGTGACAAAGAAATGCATGCTAAGTTTTGTGTAGAAATGTGTAAAAAATGCAGACTGAAAATGATTTTCTTAATAAAATAGTTTTCAGTGACGAAGCTACCATCCATACCTGCGGTAAAGTGAGTCTGTATAATGTTCGGGTAAGTTTTGAGCAGAAGCCACATCACGTAATCGAACATATACGGGACTCGCCTAAGGTAAATGTTTTTTGATTACAGATGGGACATAGTCGTGTTACTAAAGTAGCCACATCGAACATTTATTAATAAAACTAGAGCATATACCGCATTCAGTACGGTATCAAACATTTCTGTAACTTATTTGCCATTGCACAATTAAAGGCTGATTTATAAGCACTCTACATTCTGTACTTCATTTCTATCGAGTTCGGAGGTTGATCACGTAAATATTTGAGCAGCCCGCAAACCCAATTTGAGCTTTGAAAACCACTGTCCATGAAAATGTGGCACGCAATATTATGAGAGGGTAAGGACGGAGAACTGCATGTCAGTAAATCAATAACATTAAAACGGCAATACATTCAGTGGTTTACATGAAGTTATTACATTTTTCCTTTCTAACTTGACTGACATCTGCATTATCCGCTGTGTTTCACAGTCAGCATTTCAGAAGGACCAGCGCTGGAAACCTTAACAACGGAAAGCGTTTTTAACACTGTGTCGCTTGGCAGTGTCATAGAATGGTACATTACTTTTCATAATCTTCAGTCTGTGTGCCGCAGTTCCATAGTAAATCCCAGATGTCTCTGCAGTGTTAATGGAACTTAAGCAAATGGTGCAGTTGATAAAGATTCTAAGAAATAATAGGTAACTGACGATCTTTAGTAGCAATTGACAGGAATAATCCGCATCTACATCTACGCCAAACAAGCCACGTTACCGTGTGTGGCGGATGTCGATACCACTTTTCATCGACTTCGTTTAATTTTGTAACTGAATCAATGTAACAAGTATATTGCACAATATCTGACAAGCGCTCATCATACTCGTATAAAATTACAGTTACTGATAAATTACATACTTCAGCAGTTAGAGGAAGGCGACGAAAATAATTTGAGGCATTCCCAAATTATTCTCTAAGCTTATAACCTAATCATGGAGCATAATATTTACATAAGTCGCAAAATTATATAAGACTTCTTATGGTACTACTGAATGAATACGTATTGAGAATGAAAAACTATTATTCATCAGTATGTCAGTATATTTCAAATCTTCAGGAAAGGAACATGAATCAGATACTGCCTTATGAATCACTGGACAAACACAGTATTAATATCGGATAGAGACTGTAAAGCATACTTACTTATTGTTGGAAGTGTAGGCGGCTGAATGGAGCTGTCAGATCCTCTACACTTCCTCACGCTGCCCAAACAGAAGCTGACTGAGTGATGCTCTTTCGGCTTAATACTGAGATGGCCGGGACCCTCGAAAGAGTCAGGAGCAGAGTTGGTCTGCTTACGCATGAAAAATCGCCTGCGCTTCTCCGCCGGCTTTATTGAGGGGACGCCTGCAGGTACTCTGTTTGACCGGCTGTCGTCCATCGACCATTGGGTCTTTAACTTCGGTCGCGGTCGCAGGTCGAACAGGGTCGGTCGTGTAGGCAGACAACCATCAGCAACTGTGTCTCTGTTCTCCTCTTGGTCGAAGGACTCACCTTCTGGTATCTTACCAGGATCTTCTACAATTTTTTCTGGCATTGTTGCTAGGAGCGACTCTGAGTCATCGCGCTCTTTGGTCGGAAGAGTCAAACACCGCTGGAGTGGTCGTTTCACTGAAGGCTTACGAACTGGAGAACTCTTGGGTGACTCATATATGTCGCATACGACAGACAGCTGATTTGGTGGCTGCGGATGCTCAGCTACTGTAGGCGGAATGACTATGTTAAGTTCTTCATCAATTGGCACTGATTCATCCGGTGGCTTTTTCACGCTTCTTTGTGGTGATCTCGGTGAAGCTGGTGGATCTCTTAATTTTGGACTCTTTGTTATTTCTTTCGTAGACAACTCGTTCAAGAGTGGTGATGCTGGGCGAGAATGACTCTGTGACAGCTGCAGTACTGAAGGTTTAGAAGTGTCCACCAGTATCCCTTCGTTCTGTTTTGGAGTAGTCGGACGGGAGTGTTTGGGTGAAACAGGTGGGCCTGGAATCTTTGGAATTATAGAAGCTTCAGAAAATTTTGGGGAAGGTGGTTCTTTTGCTTTAGGAGTCGACGGTCTGGAAACTTTAGGAGATGGAGGAGGACCAGGTATTTTTGGAATAACTGGGGCTTCTGGAAATTTCGGTGTTAATGGAGAGTACGGTTCACCATATCGAGGAGTAGTTGGAGCTGAAAGTGTCGATGGTGATTTTTGAGGTGATGGAGGAGGCCCAGGGATTCTTGGGATAATGGAGCCTGGAGACAGCGACTCTGGGAAATCATGGATTAAAGGTCCAGAGAAAGCTGGAACAGATGGTTCCATGAGTTTTGGTGGCTGCGGACGTGGTATTTTTGATGACGGTGAAGTGGCTGCAAATACCTCTGAACGTAGTTGTAAGTTAGCAGGAGGACTTAATGGAGCAACTGAAATAGCAGTGAGAGAGTCGAGAGATTTTGACCGTTGTGCTCGGAAAACCGGTGATTTTTCCTCTCCTTCTTGCCATGTAGCCTCTGGTTCGTTTAGTAGTGACAGCATTGATCCACCGATATCAGGCGATGGAACTCGTGGATCATCGTCGATGTACTCCTGATTGCATCCGGTGTCCCAGTTGTCTGTGAGAGACGGTTGTGAAGATCCAAATCGCTGACGCAGAGCTCGTGCACGAGACGAAATGAAGGACATTGTACGTAGCAGTGTTCTCCCGTCTCGTGTTTCCATATCAGATCTGAAACAAGAGAGAAAAGAGTATTACTGTAATGCGGAGATAGGAATGCTAACAAGTAATACCCAGCTGATCGTAATTGGTTTCTACCTCCCAAGAGTTTTTACAACAACCCTGACATACCAGAAATGAACGTTGGGCTCGTTAAGATCTTACTTGAGAAGCATCTAGTGTAAAAGTTTAGTAAGAAAGAATTTTGAGCAGTGACTAACATGCCACTTCTGAGGCATTATACGTGTAAAACGCATCTCTTATAGTGTCTCAAAATGATCCTGAGTTCTTCTTCTTCGTTAAGCTCAGTGGGTACACTAAGTGACCATTTTCAGTGTATTTTGCAACAGCAGCATATTGATTAGATAGCGTAGGTTTCACCTCTGAGCCTGAGTTGAATAGTAAATAGAGAATTCAACGCGTAACAAAAATAAACGAAAAATTTTTCTTTTTAAAATTGCCACAGATATGATGCAGTCTGTGTCTAGTACTCACCTTCTGTTTGTACTTTGCTTGAGAGGGTGGACGAATAAAGTGTGAGCTGCTCTCGTAACATGCATTCCACGAAATCGAAATTAACAAAGGTTGTCGAAGAAGAGTGAACTTACCTTAGTTCCGATAATTTGTAAGTTATAATGCAGTTGTAAGAATAGGTAGTCGAAATGAATTCATCACTGGTGAACGGGCTATTCTTACAAGACGCATCAAAATGCCATTCGCATGCGCATATTTGAGCAACTATGGAAATGGAATGGAAGAGCTACGTATCAGAACATTATGTATTACCACCGTTCCAATTAATAACCGGGTAAGGGGGAAAGTAGTTTACAGCAAACAATTGGAAGCGTACTCATTCTCCAGAATGTATTGTGTTACTGTGTCGGAGCATTCGCGAGGTAGGGTTCATTGAGATATTGTTTACTGACCATGGACCTCATATTTGTGTAATTTATCAGCAGAAAGGTAACTCTTATTTGCCCGGCAGGAAGATAATAAAAATACTTGAAAGAAGTTACGTAGAATGAGTCGTCGTAATGTGTTAGCGAATTACCCTGTAAAGAACATTAGGTGGAGAGACAGAGAGAGGGAGAGAGGGAGGGAGAGGGGGAGAAAGAGAGAGAGAGAGAGAGAGAGAGACAGAGAGAGAGAGAGAGAGAGAGAAATAGAAATAATATGTTTCAGGGCTGAGTTTCTATGGTCACATATGTGGATAGTACATTTAAATACCAATGTTATGTTACCAAGTATTTCTTCAGAAAACACCCTCTCATTCGTTTGACAATAAAAACGGTAGGTGACCGTAACCGATCTAAATATGTAAAATTTGGTGAAGAATATTTCAGGAAAATTAGTAGTTGTAGTTCATCTGTAGATAGGTTGAGGAGGGTGACGGGTGGTGGGGAATGGGAACTGGCAGTTGGCAAGAAGGCTGCTAGGAAGAGGAGGTATTCTGACAGTTATTCTTTGCGTGTATGCAAATGATTTGACGAACTGTCAGAGTTGAGTGGAGAGGAGCATCGTCTACCTGTAGATGTTGGGAACATGCAGCAGTCCTCAGCAGTTAGGAGGCCTAGGTCGGTTGCAAAGTCTAACAGAAAGTACAGGGTTCTACTGCTAGGTAGTTCGCACGGTAGTGGTGTGGGTCAGCACTTGTGGGAAGTGTTGGTGAGTGAGTACCAGGACACCAGCATTGTAAAGCCTAGTGCAGGGTTGGCTCAAGTGAATGACATCATAGGGGAGTTACTCAAACTGGTGGCACTAATGTGCATTTCGTGCAACTGTTTCAGCGTCATGATCTGCCTCATCTTAATGCGGCTGTTACGCGCGTTAACATGGGGCTGGAGAGGGCGCTGATGGCAGAGGGCACGGTTCACATCTCAGTGGTGCAAGTTGGGTCTATCAGTAGATCGGGATTCACTAGGCATCGCCTATTGATAACGGCTGTGATGTGGGGCCTGAGTGGGGTATCAGTGTTGGGGCCACTCCTGTTCCTTATTTAAATAAATGATATGCTCTGTATTATTACAGGTAATTCTAAAACGTTTATGATTGCCGATGACATTACCTAGGCAGTAAAGGATGTTGTGTGCAACATTGCCTCGGTTTCGAATAGTCCAATACATGACCTAAGTTAATGGCTTGTAGAAAATAAACGAAGACTAAATCACAGTAAGACTCAGTTTTTACAGTTTCTAATACACAATTCAACAAAACCTGACGATTTAATTTCACGGAACGGGCATATGATTAGTGAAACTGAACAGCTCAAATTTCTAGGTGTTGAGATAGATAGTAAGCTGTCGTGGAAAGCCCACGTTCAGGATCTTGTTCAGAAACTTGTTGCCATTTTTACTATCCGAACGGTATCAGAAGTGAGTGATCGTTCGACACGAAAATTAGTCTACTTTGCTTATTTTCATTCGCTTATGTCGTATGGTATTATATTTTGGAATAACTCTTCTCATTCTAAAAGGATATTTTTGGTTCAGAAACGGGAGGTTCGAGAAACAAGTGGTGTAAGTTCACGAACCTCTTGTCGACCCCTGTTCACGAGTCTGAATATTTTGACATTGGCCTCTCACTATATGTATTCCTTACTGTCATTTCTTGTTAACAATATTAGCTTACTCCAGAGAATAAGCAGCTTTCACTCGGTTAATACTTGGCAGAAATCAAACCAGCATTTGGATCGGACTTCCTTAAGTCTTGTGCAAAAAGGAGTGCAGTATACTGCTGCATCCATTTTCAATAAGTTACCACTCGAATTCCAAAACCTTAGCAGTAATCCACACGCTTTCAAATACAAACTGAAGAGTTTCTTAATGGGTCACTGCTTCTATTCTGTCGAGAAGTTATTTGAAAAATTAAGCTGATTCTTATTGTATTGTTGACTGCGTTTACTTAAACTTATGGACTGACGTTTTTCAGGTTAATAAACATTAATTTTGATATGTTATTACTTTTATGTTATAATTTCGTGTACTGACACGTTACATGACATTGGAGATTTGCTTCTCAATTTGGTCCTACGGAACGTGACGTGTGAATAAAAAATAAAGGAATATATGGCCTGTCTTTTTTCTGTTCATAAACATTTTATTTTATCTGTTATTGCTTTTATGTTGTAATTTCCCATAATGACACGTTCTATGACATTGATGATTTAATCCTCAATTTGGTCTTTCGGAACTAGCTGTGTAAAATAAATAAATAATCAAATATAATTCAGCATTCTAAAAGTTCAGGAGAGTGAATTTAGGAAACATGAGCATTAGTATGAAGTCGAATTAATAGAAAGAAGTGAAGATTACAATGTGCACACAGTAATTATGGAGATGGTAGTGACTGACCTGAACGTAGGATATCTGTCAGAAATAGAAAATAACGTGGCTAATTAGTGCACTGAGGTTCCATTTGAAGATGCGGAACTGAATAATTAGGAAACCATTTACATTCTGAGGAAGAACTTAGTAAGAGGATGACAAGTACCAGATCATGTGTGCCTGAAACTATGCAAGAAGAAATTTGTTTTTTGAGAGGCTTAGTCTTCAGCAAAACACTATTTTTGTTTTTCTTTTTATTCCGCAGACATGGTATGCTGAAGTTTGAGAATGATCAATGGCTTTTTTACTATCTCCTCTAAAAGGAGCAAAATGCTTTTAAGGCATACTGCTTGTACACACATCAGAGTTTTTGAGACACTATTTGCATATTTCAAAAACACAAAATTATGTATATATACCTTGTTACCACATGCTGTGCGTTCCCTGGATTTTGTGGTATTTAACGGAGTTTAGTTTCACAGGTGGCTATCTGCAACCGTGTGGAACTTTAAGTAAAACAGTTATTTACTTCGAAAATTTACGATTGAGCATTTTATGGTCATGCCTACCATTAACTAATCCTATTTGGAAGATTGTGTGTGTGCGTGTGCGTGCGTGCGTGCGTGTGTGTGTGTGTGTGTGTGTGTGTGTGTGTGTGTGTTTTTGCAATTTGTTTCACTTACCTTTGCCGGTACCTCCTTTGTCTTCACTGTGAAGGCCTGTATTAAGTGTCACAGTATACAAACTACAGAAACAAGATGGTGGACAGCTGAAGAGTTGATTGTTTTTTGGGCAGGAGTTTTGAATCTTTATGGGGTGTACCTGTCGTTTCTCTCTCTCTCTGTGTGTGTGTGTGTGTGTGTGTGTGTGTGTCACGAAATTACAGATACACATAGATTCAAATCTCCTGCCCAGAAGGCATCCAACTGTTCAGCTTCCGCCATCTTATTTCTGTAGTTTGCAAACAGCGTACGAACAGTTATTTACTGAAGGCCTTCACAGTGAAGACTATGGGTAAACCAGCGAAAGTAAGTGAAACATATTGCAAACACACACACGCAATAATACACATAGTATTAGTTAATGTTAGGCATAACCATAACCTGCCCAGTCGTAAATTTTCGAGGTAAATAACTGTTCTACAATAAGTTGTATATGGTTTTAGATGACAGAATGTGAAAAGAAACATCTGCGTGGAGTAACATAAAATCCGCGAAACCCAACGCATGTGGCGACAAGGTATACATGCAAAATTTTCCCTTTTTTTTAAATATGTAAATGCTGTCTTAAAAACTCAAATTTGTATGTGTACAGGTATTAAACAGCATTTTTCCTGTTTTATAAAAGACAATAAAAAAAGCCTCTGATGACGCTGGTACTTCAGCGAAACATGTCTGGGAAATAGAAAGAAAAACAAAATATGTGTTTTGATCAAGGTTGAGTTGACTCCCTCCAAGAACAAGTCTACTTGTAAACAAATATGGACAGGAGAGCTTCAACCTTAACATAATTATGCTAGAAGATGTAGAAAGATTTTTAGTGGATCATGAGCTAGGAAGTAATTCTAAAGATGAAAATACAGAAACAAGGCAAGAAAAAGTAAACGTGCAACAGCAACCGAAGGGAATTAATGACAACATAATCCAAAGGAGCAAAAAGCCATTGTATAAAGTCACAGGCAGATGGATAACGTGAGATGACATGTTTATAGAAAAAGGCTTGCTCTGGGAAAGAGATGAGAACGAAGGTCGTAAAACAAGAATGCAGGTAACTATTGCTGTCAACATGTACCAGAACAATTTGTATGTACTTTTAGATACCGAAAAGGAGGTGAGCGTGGTGTCAGATGTACTTTTGCGGTGACTGCAGATCAGCCCAAATTAGTAGCAGTGCCTGTAACAGCAGCAAAGGTAGCAGTGGCAAAACGCTAGATGAACGAAGCAATTGAAAACAAAATACCAATGTATTTTATAATTAAGAGAATAAAGTTTACTTACACGCTTCTAGTTGTGCCCAAATCAAGTGAAGGAATAATGATATGTACTGATGGGTTGATTATGGAACAAATAATTATTGCTCGCAATAAAACAGTAATTAAGTATCGAAGTGGATAATGAATATTCCAAACAGGATTTAAAGAAACGGACAAAGAGGAAGTTAAGCAGTTAGAGTTATTGAGTTTAATTTTGGTCTCAACAAAAAATAATATTAAAATTGGTTCAGAAGTATAGAAATAGAATGTAGGGAAAGATGATTTCAAAGAGATTATCGGACAATTACTGGAGTTGCCATCGAGGCAAAAGTCTGAATTACATGAAGTGCTATGGGCAAAGAGGAAACTGTCATCAGACAAACCAGGATTTGTTAAAGTTCATGAACATCAACTGTACATAATTGAAAATAAATCGTTTTTTGTTGGTTCGTAGCCTGTAGCAATGTCTAAAATAGCTGAAGTGCAGAAAGAAATAGACAAGATGATGGAATGAGGAATTGTGGGAAGAATTCCATACAATTCACTGATAGTCATTGAAAAGAAAGAAATTGGTGTATGAATTGCCATAGATGCTCACATGTTACATAAGATAGTTAAAAGGGAGCCGGCCGGTGTGGCCCGTGCGGTTCTAGGCGCTTCCGTCTGGAAGTTCGAATCCTGCCTCGGGCATGGATGTGTGTTACGTTAGTTAGGTTTAAGTAGATCTAAGTTCTAGGGGACTGATGACCACAGATGTTAAGTCCCATCGTGCTCAGAGCCATTTGAACCAATTAGTTAAAAGGGAAAGTAACAGACTGGAATATTTAGATGAAACATTTCACCGAAGTCGATTTGCAGTAGAAGTTTTTAACATATACTGTGTTAAGACATAGTGAATTACCTTGAAGAAAATGATCAACTGACGCTTAGTCAGCACAGATTCAGAAAATATTCTTCTTATGCAACAAAACTATCTCTCTAGTCTCATGAGTAATATCAACAAGTGATCTCAAAATGTATCCGTATTTGTAGAGTGGGTATCAGTTACCGGCTAAGTACCAAAAGACTGATTGTGAGGTACTCAATTTTCTTTTGTTCTGACAAAAAAGAAAATAATGAAAATACCTCAACATTACTTTTTATTCACTGTCTACGGAAAGAGTCAAAAAACTACAGAAAAAAATTTTAAGTTCCATTCCTTTTATCAATGAGAATAAATATTTTATTCAGAAAAACGCCGAATGTGCTAAATGTCATACAGATCGACGGCAAAAATCTCAACCATTTATCAGCTTTGTTAGTAACTGACATTGTACAGATACATTATCCTGCGATGAAATTATTTTTAATCTTTTTTTTTTTTAATTTTATAGAGCACAGTCTATTGGTTCCGAATGAAAAGTTAAGTGGAGGGAAGGGCTGTTACACATGGATCTGATTGACAGAACTTATTCTAAAGTTGTGTCGTTAGATTTAGCTTTCGGCTATAGCAGATAGGATACGGCTGCTAGAAGCATATCTCCAAATTCCGACAATGAAGTCAAACAAACTGCGCCGGCCGGGGTGGCCAAGCGGTTATAGGGGCTACAGTTTGGAACCGCGTGACCGCTACGGTCGCAGGTTCGAATCCTGCGTCGGGTGTGAATGTGTGTGATGTCTTTAGGTTAGTTAGGTTTAAGTAGTTTAAGTTCTAGGGGACTGCTGACCTCTGCAGTTAAGTCTCATAGTGCTCAGAGCCATTTGAACAAAAACAAACTGCCGCAATGTCATACACTACTCATCAGAATTATACGATCGCTTTTTTCGAAACCCCATAATTTTCTCTCATTCCAACGCATAAGTTAGAAATTTGGGTCAACAGCGCCTACAACCTCACGTGTAATGGTGTAGAGGAGCAGCGCTCTGTGGTGTCAACCTACGGCTCGGTGCCACTGCAAGCAGCAAGATGTCGGAAGAAAAGCCATAGCTCACAAATTCTTGTGATCTGTAAAGTGGGTTAATGATGTTACATTGGCACCAAATTTCACCACGATTCTGTTCAACGCCACTGTGGAACTGTCACGCTATTTGAAGGTCGTCAGACCCCCCCGCACCCTCATTGCACTACTCATTCAGACGCCTCTGCGATGGAAGTCAGGTCCGCGACACCCACCGTTGAAATCACGTGGTTTCCGTATGGGTGGCCGAGGAAAACATTTCAGACGCACCCCCGATCAGAGCAGACACGAAAATGTCTCGGGGGCTGGTATTAATGTCTTCAATGAAACCACCCTTCGTTTGCCGCGTTGATTCCCACACAGTTATAGTGTGATGGACAACAGGACGGCATTCTTGACAAATTTGGTCACAGCTACCACCACCTGGGCATTACAACCGTGCTCTACTCTGCAATACCATTACAAGTGGCACCAGCCCTTTCGAGTGTGGCCTCATTGCAAATTTTGCTATGCCACACTAGGTGGAACCACTAGGGACCATCGAAAATCATTGGAAGGTGATCCGAAGCTGTAAAGTGCTTCATGCTTTTTCATGCCTGCTTTCCCGTGCCACCCAGTGGCGTGATCATGGGAGGGTTCGACATTAACCTACGCATGAATAAAATGGCAAAGCGTCCGTCTAAAGTCAGCCTGTTCGGGAACATCCTCGGTGCAGCACACGCACCTTTCTTGAGTACGTTAGAATAGTACATCTACATCGATACTCTGCAAATCACATTATTCCAATGTTATATAGGTGAGCGGAAAGAATGAACACCTATATCTTTCCGTATTAGCTCTGATTTCCCTTATTTTATTTTGGTGATCGTTCCTCCCTATGTAAGTCAGTGTCAACAAAATATTTTCGCATTCGGAGGAGAACGTTGGTGATTGGAATTTCGTGAGAAGATTCCGTCGCAACGAAAAACGCCTTTCTTTTAATGATATCCATCCTAAATTCTGTATCATTTCTGTGACACTCTCTCCCATATTTCGCGCTAATACAAAACGTGCTGCCTTTCTTTGAACTTTTTAGATGTATTCAGTCAGTCCTATCTGATAATGATCCCACACCGCGCAGCAGTTTTCTAAAAGAGGATGGACAAGCGTAGTGTAGGCAGTCTCTTTAGTAGCTCTGTTACATTTGCTAAGTGTCCTGCCAATAAAATGCAGTCTTTGGTTACCCTCACAATATTTTCTATGTGTTCCTTCCAATTTAAGTTGTTCGTAATTGTAATGACTAGGTATTTAATTGAATTTACGGCTTTTAGATTATTTATCGTGTAACCGAAGTTTAGCGAGTTCCTTTTAGCACTCATGTGGATGACCTCACACTTTTCGTTATTTAAGGCGAACTGCCACTCTTCGCACCATTCCGATATTTCTTCTAAATCGTTTTGCAGTTTGTTTTGATCTTCTGATGACTTTATTAGTCGATAAACGACAGCGTCATCTGCAACCCCCCGTCTAACAGCCGTGTACCGCAAGTCTCTAGAGGAACGGAAGGTTCCAAATGATTGGGAAAGAGCACAGGTAGTCCCAGTTTTCAAGAAGGGTCGTCGAGCAGATGCGCAAAACTATAGGCCTATATCTCTGACATCGATCTGTTGTAGAATTTTAGAACATGTTTTTGCTCGCGTGTCATGTCATTTCTGGAAACCCAGAATCTACTCTGTAGGAATCAACATGGATTCCACGAACAGCGATCGTGTGAGACCCAACTCGCTTTATTTGTTCGTGAGGCCCAGAAAATATTAGATACAGGCTACCAGGTATATGCTATTTTCCTTGACTTCCGGAAGGCGTTAGATACAGTTCCGCACTGTCGCCTGACAAACAAAGTAAGAGCCTACGGAATATCAGGCCAGCTGTGTGGCTGGATTGAAGAGTTTTTAGCAAACAGAACACAGCATGTTGTTTTCAATGGAGAGACGTCTACAGACATTAAAGTAACCTCTGGCGTGCCGCAGGGGAGGCTTATGGGACCATTGCTTCTCACAATAAACATAAATGACCTAGTAGATAGTGACGGAAGTTCCATGCGGCTTTTTGCGGATGATGCTGCAGTATACAGAGGAGTTGCAGCATTAGAAAATTGCAGTGGAATGCAGGAAGATCTGCAGCGGATAGGCACTTGGTGCAGGGAGTGGCAACTGACCCTTAACATAGACAAAAGTAATGTATTGCGAATACAAAGAAAGAAGGATCCTTTATTGTATGCTTACACGATAGCGGAACAAACACTGGTAGCAGTTACTTCTGTAAAATATCTGGGAGTATGCGTACGGAATGATTAGAAGTGGAATGATCATATAAAATTAATTGTATAAAATTAATTGTTGGTAATGCGGGTGCCAGGTTGAGATTCATTGGGAGAGTGCTTAGAAAATGTAGTCCTTCAACAAAGGAGGTGGCTTACAGAACACTCGATCGACCTATACTTGAGTATTGCTCATCAGTGTGGGATCCGTACCAGGTCGGGTTGATAGAGGAGATAGAGAAGATCCAAAGAAGAGCGGCGCGTTTCGTCACAGGGTTATCTGGTAAGCGTGATCGCGTTACGGAGATGTTTAGCAAACTCAAGTAGCAGACTCTGCAAGAGAGGCCCTCTGCATCTCGGTGTAGCTTGCTGTCCAGCTTTCGAGAGGGTGCGTTTTTGGATGAGGTATCGAATATATTGCTTCCCCCTAGTTATACCTCCCGAGGAGATCACGAATGCAAAATTAGAGAGATTCGAGCGCGCACGGAGGCTTTCCGGCAGTCGTTCTTCCCGCGAACCATGTGCGATTGGAACAGGGAAGGGAGGTAATGATAGTGGCACGTAAAGTGCCCTCCGCCACACACCGCTGGGTGGCTTCCGTAGTATAAATGTAGACGAGATGTAGATGAAGACGGCTGCTCAGATTGTCTCCCAAATCGTGTATGTAGATAAGGAACAGTAAAGGGCCCATAGCTCTACTTTGGGGAACGCCAGAAATAACCTCTCTTTTACTCGAGGACTTTCCGTCAATCACTTCTGTTTTACTCGATTCCTTCAGTTACTACGAACTGTGACCTCTCGACAGGAAATCACAGATCCAGTCACATAACTGAGTCAATATTCCATAAGCACGCAATTTCAATACGAGCCGCTTCTGTGGTACAGTGTCAAAAGCCTGCCGGAAATCCAGAAATACGGAATCGATCTGAAATCCCTTGTCAATAGCACTCAGCACTTCATGTGAATAAAGAGCTAGTTGTGTTTCACAAGAACGATGTTTTCTAAATCCATGTTGACTGTGTGTCAAAAGACCGTTTCCTTCGAGGTAATTCATTATGTTCCAACTATATACGTTCTAAAATCCTGCTGCATATCGACGTTAACGATATGGGCCTGTAATTTAGTGGATTACTCCTACTACCTTTCTTGAATATTGGTGTGACCTGTGCAAGTTTCCAGTCTTTTGGTATGGATCTTTCGTCGAGCGAACGGTTGTATATGATTGTTAATTATGGAGCTAATGCATCAGCATACTCGGAAAGGAACCTAATTGGTATACAGTATGGACCAGAAGACTTGCGTCTATTAAGTGCTTTAAGTTGCTTCACTACTCTGAGGATATTTACTTCTACGTTACTCATGTTGGCAGCTGTTCTCGATTCGAATGTCTGTAATATTTACATCGTCTTCTTTTGTGAAGGCATTTCGGAAGGCTGTGTTTAGTAACTCTGCTTTGGCAGCACTGTTTTCGATAGTATCACCATTGCTATCGTGCAGAGAAGGCATTGATTGTTTCTTGTCGCTAACATACTTCACATACGACCAGAATCTCTTTGGATTTTCTGCCAGGTTTCGAGACAAAGTTTCGTTGTGGAAACTATTTTAGGCATCTCGCATTGTCGTCCGCGCTAAATTTCGAGCTTCTGTAAAAGATCGCCAATCTTGGGTTTTTTGCGTCTTTTTAAGTTTGTTTCGTTGTTTCTGCGAAAGTGTTCTAACCCTTTTTTTTGTACCAAGGAGGATCAGCTCCATCGTTTGTTAATTTATGTGGTATAAATCTCTCAAATGCGCCAATACTTTTTCTTTGAATTTAAGCCATCTGGTCTACATTTATAATATTAATTTGGAATGAGTGAAGATTGTCTCTCAGGAAGGTGTCAAGTAAATTTTTATCTGATTTTTTGAATAGGTATATTTTTCGCTTAGTTTTCGAGGATTTAGGGATTACAATATTCAATCTTGCTACGACCGCCCTGTGTTCACTAATCCCTGAATCGGTTTTGATGCTCGTTATTAACTCAGGATTATTTGTTGCTAAGAGGTCAAGTGTGTTTTCACAACCGTTTACTATTCGCGTGGGCTCATGAACTAACTGCTCGAAATAATTTTAAGAGAATGCGTTTAGCACTATTTCGGGTGATATTTTATGCGTACTTCCGGAACCTTGTCAGAAACTTCGACACTTATTCAGTCTCGCACCTGAGGGTTAGGCAGCCTCTTTGACCCTTCAAATGTCTGCTTCATGCGCTACACAAGCCACGAGGCTGAACTGTTGTCGACAGATTGATTCCCAACGTGTTTAACAAAGATGCCAAGGTGTCAACAGGGATATTTCCAAACTGGGTGATGTTAGAGGGGCACTCTGTGATTTTATACACGAGTGAGTCAATGGCGAAATCCCAATCAGCACGCCACAAGAGGCCGCGAAACAGGAGAGACGAAAAACTATATAAAAACACTTTTCTGCTTCACATTAAGTTCAAATTTCGTCAAATGGCTTCGAACGGTCCCTAGTGGCTCCACCGTCTACGGCACAGCGAAATCTGCTGTCACGCTGTACTCTAAAGGATGTTGCAATCCCGCAGTGTCCACATAGTAAGGCTGAAACGAAAAGGCAGTGGATGCAGTAGCCAAATTTGTCAAGAATGGCGCTCCGTCGCTCATCGCACAGCGAACTGTCGTCTTAGACGGCGAAATCTGTGGGAATCAACGTCCAAAGTGAAGAGGCGCTTTCATTGACACATTTTTTGTCACCTCCTGAGACTTTTTAGTCTCTTTTCCAAGCGTCAGTGGATCTGAAATGTTTTCTCGGCAGCCCATACTAAAACCACGTGATTTCAACGCTGTGTGTTACGGTCCTGACCTCCGTATCTGAGGCGTCAAATTAAGGGTTAAAATGAGGGTAAGAGAGGGTGTCTACATTCCCCTCGTGTGACAGATCCACTGTGGCTTTGAGCAGATTTGTAGTAAATGTTGGTACCAATGTAACATCATTAATCGATCTTACAGCTCATATGGTATTTTCGCTTATATCGACACCTTACTGTTTAAATCTTTGGCTAGCCGAAACGTGAGGTTTCAGAGTGGCACACTTTTGCACCATTACATTCAAATATATGCGTCGCAGTGGGAGACAATTTTGGGTTTCCGAAACAAGTGATCGTTTAATTTTGTCGCGCAGTGTAGAAATTACCATAGGCACTAATGGAGTGCATAATATTACATTTCATCTGTTACCATTTGGACCCTACAAGTATAATACATGTTGTTGTTGTGATCTTCAGTCGAATGGCTGGTTTGGTGCAGCTCTAAATGCTGCTCTAGCCTCGGCAAGCTCTTCAGCTCCGAATAACTACTGCAACCTAAATCTTTCTGAATCTGCTTACGGTATTCATCTCATGGTGTCCTTCCACGATTTTTATCCCCACGCTTCCCTCCGGTACTAAATTTGTAACCCCTTGATGCCTCAGAATGTGTCCTACCAACAGATCCCCTCTTCTAGTCAAGTTGTAACACAAATTTTACTTTTCCCCAATTCTATTCGGCATCTCCTCGTTAGTTACGTGATCTACCATTCTAATCTTCAGCATTCTTCTGTAGCACCACACTTCAAAATCTTCTATTCTCTTCTTGTCTAAACTGCTTATCGTCCATGTTTCACTTCCGTGCACGGCTACAATCCACATAAATACTTTGAGAAAGGACTTCCTCACACTTAAGTCTGTACTCGATGTTAACAAATTTCTCTTCTTCAGAAACGTTTTTCTTGCAACTGTGAGACTACATTTTATATTCTCCCTACTTCGACCATCAACAGTTTTTTGTTTCCCAAATAGTAAAACTCGTCTACTACTTAAAGTGTCTCATATACTAATCTAATTCCCTCAGCATCACCTGATTTAATTCAACTACATTCCATTGTCCTCGTTTTGCTTTTGTTGGTGTTCACCTTATATCCTCCTTTCAAGACACTGTCCATTCCATTCAACTGCTCTTCAAAGTTCTTTGCTGTCTCTGACATAATTACAGTGTCATCGGCAAACCTCAAAGTTTTTAATTCTTCTCCTTGGCCTTTAATTCCTGCTCCGAATTTTTCTTTTGTTATCTTTGCGACTTGCTCAATATACAGACAGAATAACATCGGGGATAAGCTACAGTCCTGTCTCACTTTCTTCTCGACCACTTCTTCCCTTTCGCGCCTCTCGACTCTTCTAACTGTCTTCTGGTTTCTGTAGAAATTGTGAATGGCCTTTCACTCCCTGTATTTTACCTCTGCAACCTTTAGAATTTGAAAGAGAGTATTCCAGTCAACTTTGTCAAAAGTTTTCTCTAAGTCTAAATATGCTATAAACCCGGGTTTATCTTTCCTTAACCTATCTTCTATGACAAGCCGTAGGGTCAGTATTGCCTCGCGTGTTCTTACATTTCTCCGGAATCCAACCTGATCATCCCCGAGGTCAGCATCTACCAACCTTACCGTTCTTCTGTAAGGGATTCGTATTAGTATTTTGCAACCGCTGCTTATTTAACTGATAGTTTGGTTTTTTTTTCACACCTCTCAGCACCTGCTTTCTTTGTAATTGGAATAACTGTATTCTTCTTTAATTCTGCGGGTACTTCACCTGTCACACACATCTTGCTCAACTGGCGGAGGAATTTCGTCATGGGTGGGTTTCCCAAGGCTATCAGAAGCTCTAACAGTATGTTGTCTACTCCTAGGGCCGTGTTTCGACTTAGGTCTTTCAGAGCTTTGTCAAATTCAAGACGCAGTATCACATCTGACTTCTCATCTTCATCTATGTTCTCTTTCATTTCCATAATATTGCCCTTAAGTACATCTCCTTTGTATAGACCCTCTATATACTTCTTCCACCTTTCTACTTTCCACCGAGCGAGGTGGCGCAGTGGTTAGGCACTGGACTCGCATTCGGGAGGACGACGGTTCAATCCTGCGTCCGGCCATCCTGATTTAGGTTTTCCGTGATTTCCCTAAATCACTCCAGGCAAATGCCGGGATGGTTCCTTTCAAAGGGCACGGCCGACTTCCTTCCCCATCCTTCCCTAATCCGATGAGACCGATGACCACGCTGTCTGGTCTCCTTCCCCAAACCAACCAACCAACCAACCAACCTTTCTACTTTCCCTTCTTTGCTTAGGACTGGTTTTCCAACTGAGATCTTGATATTCATACAGGTGGTTCTCTATTCTCCAAAGGTCTCTTTAATTTTCCTGTAGGCAGTATCTATCTTACCCGTAGTAATATATGCTTCTACAGCCATACATTTGTCCTCTAGCCATTCCTGCTTAGCCATTTAGCCCTTCCTGTCGATCTCATTTTTTACATCTTTGTATTCCCTTTCAGCTGACTCATTTACTGCATTTTTATATTTTCTCCTTTTTATCAATTCAATTTATCTTCTGTTACCCAAGGATTTCTACTAGCCCTTGTCTTTTTACCTACTTGATCCTCTGCTGCCCTCACTATTTCATCTCTCAAAGCTACCCATTCTTCTTCTACTGTATTTCTTTCCTCCGCTCTTGTCAATCCGTCCTTAATGCTATCTCTGAAACTCTCCACAGCCTCTGGTTCTTTCAGTTTATCCAGGTCCCATCTCCTTAAATTCCCACCTTTTTGCAGTTTCTTCAGCTTTAACCTGCAGTTCATTACCAATAAATTCTGGTCAGAGTCTACATCTGCTCCTGGAAATGTCTTACAATTTAAAACCTGGTTCCGTAATCTCTGTCTTACCATTATATAATCAATCTGAAACCTTCCGACGTCTCCTGATCTCTTCCACGTATACAACCTTTCTTTCATGATTCTTAAACCGAGTGTTACTTATGATTAAATTCTGCTCTGTGCAAAATTCTACAAGACGGCTCCCTCTTTCGTTCATTTCCCCTAGCCCATATTCATCTACTACTTTTCCCTCGCTTCTTTTTCAAAAATGGTTCAAATGGCTTTGAGCACAATGGGACTTAACTTCTTTGGTCATCAGTCCCCTAGAACTTAGAACTACTTAAACCTAACTAACCTAAGAACATCACACACATCCATGCCCGAGGCAGGATTCGAACCTGCGACCGTAGCGGTCGCGCGGTTCCAAACTGTAGCGCCTAGAACCGCTCGGCCACTCCGGCCGGCATCACTTCTTTTTCCTACTATCGAATTCCAGTGCTCAATGACTATTAAATTTTTATCTCCATTAACTATCTGAATAATTTCTTTTATTTCATCATACATTTCCTCAATCTGTTCATCATGTGAGAAGCTAGTTGGCACATAAACTTGTACTACTGTGAAGGGTGTGGGCTTCGTGTCTATCTTGGCTATAATAACACTCATTCCAAAATAGCGAAAGTGTGTTACACGCCGGTGCTTGAAACCAAGTCACTCTATTTCAGCTACAAGGTGACTTTTTCAAATATGAGGAATGTTCTAATTCCACAGTGAGATGTTATTTGAAATATCTCATTTACCTAAGTCGATGCCAAACGTTTCTCGTACATACGTTAACAAAATGGTCACCAAAAGCTAGTTATACGTTCTTGTACAGAATTTCAAGAGGAGTGAAGTAAAGAAGATGAAGTTAGTAGGAATTAAATTAATGCCTTTTATATTCGTTTCTTTTTCGTTACAGTATTCTCACACTGCATGATTTTAGAGAGTAACACAACTGTGCGACCATACTGAAGTACTGTTTAAACATTGGTTTAGTGAACTTTATGATTATAACCAATAAAAAGAACATTTAGGGACCGATGACCGTAGCAGTCTGGTCCCTTTAATCCCCCAAACCAACCAACCATCCAAAAAGAACATTTAGTACCAGTAGACACAGTTCGTTTCCCACAGCCTTGCTATTTTATTTTATGTAATGAGAAAGTCTTATTACTACAGACTGCACTTCGCTTGCGCTGTGAGACAGTGAATGAGAAGCAAAAACTAATTTTCACTTATATGCAAATCTATACGAACCGTTACAGTTTCCCATTACGGCCCACTGTTACGAAATAATGCATCTTTTACGATCAGTTGACATGCTGCAGTTAGCATGGTCATAACTCGTACAGTTCACTCTAGTAATCTGTTTCCCATGGTTTTCTCATATGCTAATGCTGTGACGGTATCTATCAGCCCCTAGAAAAGCCCATCACGGCGATCGTCATCCAAAACTTTACTATAAATGCAGTTATAATAGAAAGATTGCAGGAGAGAGTATGGAATGGACGCATGCGTTACTCAGTTATGAAGCAGAGTCTTCCTGTACGCTGCACCGACACCGGCCAAACTTTACTAACTTGGGCTGAAGTTGTTGCACACGCCTCTTATTCATCCGGTCTGGCTCCCTCCACTTCTGCTACTTCCTGGAGCTAAAAGTGCTTTAGCTGGTAAGAAATTTCCGTTAAAAAAGTTATAACAGCGGCTTGACTCCTTTTTCCCCTTTTACTTCAGGCGTCGAAAATCATTTTAGAGTGGTAATACAGTTAACGGAGCAGTATACTAGAATTTCGTGGGAAACTGAGACAAGGGATATAAATACATCTTAGTACTCCTTGATTAATTTCGAAATTCCCCCTCTAATTTCGTCAGAATGAAGATATATTTATTACACGAAGAAATGAATAGAAAGATAATCCCTGGCACAAAGAAAAATCTTTTTGGTGATGGGAAGGGAGGAGGTAAGGGAGGGAGGAAGGTTAGGATTTAATGTCCCGTCGGCAAAGACGTCATTGGGAAGGAGATCAAGCTCAAGTGGTATCAAGTATGAGGAACGAAACGGCCGTGCCTTTTCAAAGGCACTATCACAGCCTCTGTCAGGGACGATTAACAGATATCATGGAAAACAAAAATCTGGATGGCGGACGCGTATTTGAACCATCGTGTGGTTTTGTATCTCTTTCTGTTCTGTCATTCTTTTTTTCTGATAGAATATTATCAATGCTAGTTATCTTCTTGTGATTACTTGCAGACCATCTGTTCACTTTGAAATTGTATTCATAAATCAGCCGAAACATGCGGGAATTAATCATGACTTAAGTGAATAGGGAATACAAAAATTGACGATAAATGGCTTATGTTTATGAATGGAAATTTCACAGAGCAGCAGCATGTACGCTATAACGACTTAGCTGTGATCTACAGGCTGTCTCCAAAATGAAACTGTGATTCTGCAAATGACTGTACGCTGTTTTGAACTTTCCACAGAAATTTATGCTCTGTACTGGGCCGGGACTGAAACTTTGCCACATTCAATTTTTCTTCTCCTTTTTTTTTATTGGCGTTCATCCCGTCTAGCACAGGCTCAACTGTACACAATGGGGCCGGATGCCCTTCCTGTTGCGGCAGTCAGTTACCTAAGAAGAGGAGAAATAATGGTTAGTTGTACGGGTAATAAATCGTTTATTAGTCTACCATATAATACTTAGTATTTTCACTCTTTTCTATTGTCCCGAAGTGACATCAAATGTGCGTTCGAAAACCAGAAACACTCTTCAAGGGCACCGAACATTTCTTTCGAAGGAAATATGATTTTGATCATTAAAGACTGAGGGCACCTCCATTATACGGGAGTGTTTGGAATGTTGATTCACAGCCGTGTTCAAGAGAAAACTTTTGCACTCCCCTGAAATGTTTTAACGAAGACGCAAGAAACTTAGTTCGTAATGAAATGACCTGAATTTGGAGTCAAAGATAGTGGGTGAATACTACAGTACCTTAACAACTACGTTAGTAGAGTCTGTACTCCTTCATTGTACTGAGTGTGCAGAGGAATGGCTGTAATGCAATTTAGTTGGCACGATACAGGGCTCGTTCCTCTGAGCGAGAGTACCTAGTGTTCATATCGCATGGGGTTGTTGTAACTTGAACCAAAAAAGACTGCATTATAAACAATTAAGTCTACTGTGCGGCAGTAGGCATATCTTGTCAACAAGAACACTGGGAATCCAAATATCGTGTAAAGACTAGTTCGAAGCACAAAATCAGGAGGTCGATGCTGGCTCTATGGTCCCTATGCTTAGGGACTACACGAAGTAAGTTACGCATGTCGTCCCATCCTAAGACCATTGCACAACAAGAATGACGATTGTCAGAAGAGACAACATGTTCCGAGCTTCCTGCAGAGACAGTTCTGCTGCCGGCCGCGGTGGTCTACCGGTACTAGGCGCTCAGTCCGGAACAGCGCGACTGCTACGGTCGCAGGTTCGAATCCTGCCTCGGGCATGGATGTGTGTGATGTCCTTAGGTTAGTTAGGTTTACGTAGTTCTAAGTTCTAAGGGACTGATTACCACAGATGTTAAGTCCCATAGTGCTCAGAGCCACAGTTCTGTTGCGGTACGGATAAGTGATGCATCGTTGTGGTTGCGCCAAAAACGTGGCAACTATAAACGTAATTCGAAGTTGAAGTACGCGGGGCAGTACGATTCTTGTTAATAAAGCATGAAAATTGCACACGGATTCACCACTAAATTCTGGCGGTATATGGACCAAATGCACGATGGTTCCAACAACTGGCCCAGTGGCCCACAGACGTAGGTGATGCTGAGCCGGAAGGGAGGCCTACGACATCGATCACCGACATCAGTGTACAGGTAGTAGAGGAAATGATTCGCAGCAATCGCTGAGATTTTCCAACAATGAGGACTATCACACAGAGGCTCTAAAATGGCTCAGTAACCAAGGACCGCGTTTCCATCATCGAGGAACTGAATGTCTCGACTGCCTGAGACTTGGTGACTACGTTGAAAGATAGTGTCATATCTCTGTGTCTACGAGAAGTCTAGTGCTGCATTCAATGAAAGTTACTTGGCATGCCATAATAAAGTGTAACGTACGTTTTCATGGTTCCTCGTATAAAATAGCACCCTACAGACAAGTATTTTCTCTGTTGTCAGCTTCTGTTTCTTATAGCCGTAAACTGGGTCACCGAACTGCGCCTTTTCTGACGTGCCATCTGTGTAACAGGGAGCATTTCTGTCACTACCGGCATGCGTAAATCCGTCGAGTGCACACTTCTGCAGCATTATGACTTCATCCTCAAAGTATCACGGGCATAAAACGGAGCATTTCGGGGTGGAAGGAACATACGTTCAGAGCTGCAGAAATGGTTTATCATAGAAGAGGAACCCTGATGTTTTACCCTCGCAAGCACTAAATTAGAGGCAACTACCTAGTAAAGTACGGCATACCATTTTGCTATTATGGCTTCAGCGACGTGTCTTTGCACGTTCACCGAAAGCGATAAGATCCGTGACACCACTACCACCACACACACTCAATGGACAACCGTCGGAGCGGAGATGAAGGTAAACACATCATGACTGCTAGAGTATCAGATTTGCTAAATAGCATTCAGATCAAGTTATCTGGCGGCCCACCCGAGCATCGTTATGTTAATGGAGTGGATCTCGAGCTCTTTGGACGGTATTTTGAAGCTGCATGGTGGTGATTTATTTCACTGAAGGTACAGGAATACTGGAGGCTGATGTAGACAAACACGTGGAATCACAGTAGGTTCCAATATGTTCACCGGCGAGAGACTACGACAGAGAAATCAGGGGCTTCATTTCATCCTGTATAAATGTACCCCACACCAGCCTACCACTATTATTCTGCTGAACGGTGACTCGTCAGCAAGTGGGATGGACTACTTGACACGCATTCATATCTAATTGCACCATACCATTCGTGTGTGCCTATGTTGGAAGGAACACATAGAAAATGTTGTGCGTTTTATTGGCAGGACACTTAGGAAATGTAACAGGTCTACTAAGGAGACTGCCTACACTACGCTTGTCCGTCCACTTTTAGAATACTGTGGCGTGGTGTGGGATCATTATCAGATAGGACTGACTGAGTACATCGAAAAAGTTCAAAGAAAGGCAGCACGTTTTGTATTAGCGCGAAATATGGGAGAGAGTGTCACAGAAATGATACAGAATTTAGGATGGATATCATTAAAAGAAAGGCGTTTTTCGTTGCGACGGAATCTTCTCACGAAATTCCAGTCACCAACTTTCTCCTCCGAATGCGAAAATATTTTGTTGACACCGACTTACATAGGGAGGAACGATCACCAAGATAAAATAAGGGAAATTAGAGCTCGTACGGAAAGATATAGGTGTTCATTCCTTCCGCGCGCTATACGAGATTGGAATAAATGTGATTTGCAGAGTATCCGTGTAGATGTAGATGTACCAAACGCCATCAATCTAGTCGAAATTTTTTCACGTTCAGTGCGTCTAACGGCAGTGATTCTACAGCTATTCTCACCTCTGTGCGGCTATCAGGCCTACACCTGTGATGTAGAGCAATCTGTGCGGTATGACGGGGAGGTGCTTCCGGACGACATAACTGCTCACCGACTCTTGTTATCCAGTAATAAATTGATGAAAGATCTGGTGCACAGTGGTGCAGCTTTCCGCTAATGCATTCTCCTATAGTCAGCCGGGAATCATGTCACCCACACTTTCCTAACCACGGCTCTTACAGGTGGGGTTTTACCCGAACCGTGGTGCGCACAGAAGTTCCTTGACACGGTTGCGTGTCAAAAGCCAATCTTGGAATCTGCGTCCCGTGCGCCAACCACCAATGACGTGGCTGAAATCGTAAGCGCTGAAATCGCGCATCCTGTCTACATTGCACTAGACTGATACGCCGACGATCTGAAGTAGATCCCAGTCACAAGACATTGCGGCGGCGCGGTGCCTTCCGTCCCTTTACGACGAACCTGCACCTACCTGTGAACATTGTCTCAGCATATCATCAGTAGGGAAGCCGAGCGAAACCTATTGTGCTTCGACGTGAACCAGGCTGCAATTAAAGTCACTAATCTACGTTTCGGGAGAAAGTTTTGACACGAAATGAAAGGTTGGAAATTTTGTCCTCAATTAATATATTCTGAAACTTAGGTGAACAAGTATCACTGCCAAGCCCGTGCTAGTCTTAACGCAGTCACTCACAATCCCTTTCACTCACGTTAGCAAGTTTATGCTGTTGCATTTCCCAAAAACGTAATAGCTACAAAAATACTGATTGTTTTTGATTGATAATGCTCGCCAAATATTAAGTCTGTCGGTACCAAATGCAGTCACAGTTTTTAACCACCGACCTGCTCAATACGCCACGCGGAATATATGTCTTTTCTCGTCACAAAATTCACTTAAAAATTCCGAAATTTCTACACGCCCATCGGAATAATTATGCCGTCACTTTACCACACTTTTGATGTATGAAACACTGCTAGATCGGGCAACTTATCGTTTCCATCAGAACTACTACTACACACGTCCGAACTGTTTCGTGGTTAGGCTCCCACTCTTCTCCCTAGAATACTCTGTCTTCTCTATCAACAGAGAAAGGCACGCGAAGAACATTTCTTTTCCATTGGTCAGTTTACTCAACAGCCAATAGCAAAACAACATTCTCCCGCGTCAGTCCGCGCTTTTCATCAATAGCCAATCGCAAAATAGTAAACCCAACGACCTCACTTGTTACCGACGTAATTATCTAATATGCTGAAGTTTTGCTTATGCATTAAGTTATTTACTATTGTTATTTATACCTGAATTAACTTTCCCTTTACCATAAACTTACTTTACAAATCTATTCTACAAAAACCCCCTTTGTCCACATCCATACTTCTTCTAAATTTCCCACACTAAATCCCACTACATAACTCGCTAAACAGTTATCTTCATATTAACCTTAAACCACACTCACGTATCATTCATACTGCTAACACATATTTATAACATTTTACGTACAGAAAAAGGCATAATAACACTTTATGAAAATAGTAGAACAGTTTATGAAAAACATTCTATTACTTTAGTGCACTCTAGTGAGAACAATCGAAACTAAAACCACAGTCCCCCTATCCAATATTGTCCTCTATCGGCTGATACATAAACTACGTGCGCGTCCAGTCTCGCGTCACCATCTGTCACTATACAGCTCTGAGACACATCTCCCACTTAACCGCTTCCAAGGCAGGATCGGTATACGGCGCTATGCCTCAACACGACCAACTACAACGCGACAACAGGACTGCTCTCACTCTTTCACGTAACAACTACACTGCACAACAAAATTAAAAGATCACTTTTTCGAAAAAAACTGTAATTGTCTCCCATTTGACGCATAAGTATGAAATTTCTCCCAAAGGTGCCTACAAGCTTCCTCTGTAATGGTCCAAAAGCAGGGAGCCCAGGAAAGTCACTCTCGGTCTCGGTAACGATTCAAACAGAAAGAAGTCGACGCATGCGAAACGAAGACCAGGGCTCGTGGTTCACATGAGATGTAAGGCTGGTAAATGATGTCACGCTGCCACCAAATTTCACCGCAACTCTGCCCAATGGCACACGAGCGAAGGTCATCACGCCCCCTATTATCCACACGTCATCCCTTCTTTTGACGCCTCTGCGACGGAGGACTGATTCTTCCGGGGTGTCAGCAATGTCAAAGGTTATCAAGAACTTCGTCCTGTTGCGCGGCGCAATGCAAACGATCGCTTTCGACCGCGAAAAGTTTGGTATTCAGCGCCTCAAGGGAAGGGCTGGTTTCATTGACGCTTTTTATGCCACCCCGTAAGGCCTTTTCATGTGTATTCTGAGTGGCGGTGTGTCTGAAATGTTTTCCTTGGCCACCAAAAGAAAATCACACGATCTCAACGCTGGGCGTCGTGGTTCTGACCCGCATTGCAGAGGCTTCAAAAGAGAGGGTAATGTGCCGGTAAGAGGGAGTGTGGCGACCTTCGCATCATGTGACTCGTCCACTGTGACGTTGGGACGGCTAGTGGTGAAATTTGGTGCCAATATCTACATCTACATCTACATCCATACTCCACAAGCCACCTGACGGTGTGTGGCGGAGGGTACTTTGAGTACCTCTACCGGTTCTCCTTTCTATTCCAGTCTCGTATTGTTCGTGGTAAGAAAGATTGTCGGTATGCCTTTGTGTGGGCTCTAATCTCTCTGATTTTATCCTCATGGTCTCTTCGCGAGATATACGTAGGAGGGAGCAATATACTGCTTGACTCCTCGGTGAAGGTATGTTCTCGAAACTTCAACAAAAGCCCGTACCGAGCTACTGAGCGTCTCTCTTGCAGAGTCTTCCACTGGAGTTTATGTGTCATCTCCGTAACGCTTTCGCGATTACTAAATGATCCTGTAACGAAGCGCGCTGCTCTCCGTTGGATCTTCTCTATCTCCTCTATCAACCCTATCTGGTACGGATCCCACATCAGTGAGCAATATTCAAGCAGTGGGCGACAAGTGTACTGTAACCTACTTCTTTTGTTTTCGGATTGCATTTCCTTAGGATTCTTCCAATGAATCTCAGTCTGGCATTTGCTTTACCGACGATCAACTTTATATAATCATTCTATTTTAAATCACGCCTAATGCCTACTCCCAGATATTTTATGGAATTAACTGCTTCCAGCTGCTCTATTGCAGCTAAATGATAAAGGATATTTCTTTCAATGTATTCGCAGCACATTACACTTGTCTACATTGAGATTCAATTGCCATTCCCTGCACCATGCGTCAATTCGTTGCAGATCCTCCTGCATTTCAGTACAATTTTCCATTGTTACAACCTCTACATATTCTACAGCATCATCCGCAAAAAGCCTCAGTGAACTTCCGATGTTATCCACAAGGTTATTTATGTATATTGTGAATAGCAACGGTCCTACGACACTCCCCTGCGGCACACTTGGAATCACCCTTACTTCGGAAGACTTCTCTCAATTGAGAATGACATCCTCCGTTCTGTTATCTAGGAACTCTTCAATCCAATCACACGATCGGTCTGATAGTCCATATGCTCTTACTTTGTTTATTAAACGACTGTGGGGAACTGTATCGAACGCCTTGCGGAAGTCAAGAAACACGGCATCTACCTGGGAACCCGTGTCTATGGCCCTTTGAGTTTCGTGGACGAATAGCACGAGCTAGGTTTCACACGATCATCTTTTTCGAAACCCATGTTGATTCCTACAGAGTAGATTTCTAGTCTCCACATTATGAACTTACGTGAACTTATAATCATTTGTCGAAACCTTGCCGCATATTCAGTGTACTCTGTCTTGGGTGTTAGTTGGTTTGCTGTATAGTCAACAAGGCTACCCAAACTTCCTACAACAAATTATTGTTTGAGGGATTAGTTAAATATGGAAGTCGACATGCGAAACGTACATATATTGAGGGAAATTATCACACCAGTACTAAACGATATCATCAGTATGTAAGATAACGCATATGCTGGAGAAGGCCCAGAGAGCAAAGTTAAGATTTTAAAGTCTTGAGAGCACGAAAGTGCTGTTCGGCCGCAGCGGCTGTTTCAGCCACCAGCTCGAGCAGCACCGAGTAGTTCGTAATCCAGCGGCGGTTGCCGAGTTGATACGAAGGACTGATAAGCGCAGATACAAGGCGGGCAGTTCTATGCTCGTTAAGGGAACGGCGGTGGACAGGATACTTTGTCAGGTCTAAGAACTGAAACTTCTGTTACTTTGGAAGAGAAGGAATATCGAAATATTAAAGAGTCAATAGTAATTCAACCACTCATTGTAGAACTAATCTGAGTACACCAAACAAGCAGTCATAACGATTCTATTGAAATACTGATATCTGTGGAATCTCCAATAATACGGAAGTTAGCTTTTGAATGCAACCAAATCAATTGAGAGCTAAACAAAGTTTAACAATAAGTGAGCGTTAAGCCCTATCTCGACAGACAGTCTATTGGACCGCAGCCTTGCACTCTAGCTATCCATCATAAAACTACACAGTCAGATTCAATATAGGATTAAGTTATAACATAGATTTAACGCAAATCAGCGCCAGATCATCATATCCTCCGCATGAACACAACCAGTGAACCCATCATGATGCTTTCATCATGTGTCATCAGTGCTTTCTAGTTGTTAATTATTTCTTTAATAACGCCCGGTGCGGAAGCTAGCGTTGCGCTCTACCAAAAGTAGAGTTACATAGTTTCGGTACAGGACATAAATGACGTAGTAAATGGTAGGATTGCCGGTAGAATTGGTAGCTTTTGTAGGAAAGAAACAATTCAATGTGTGAGAGAGAAACTGGGAGCAGACGACTGTTGTTTGTTTTTTTATTATTTGTTTGTCCATTGGTTACTTTATATCCTCGCAAAACATAAACTGCATGTTATATGTAATTAAAATTTGTTGACGGCGTAGCTTCTGCACTTTTATGTAACGAAAGCAGTTACTTCTGATGCAAGTACAGATTACATGTACAAATAGGAAAAATCTATATAACTCACTGATGTTATTTTGTACTCAATAAAACGTTCTTCACCATGATCAAAGGCAAGAATTTCCTGTTGTTACTGATAAGTGTGAAATTTGTTTATATATAAGAGAAATACGTCTCATATAAGCTCGACGAAGTATTGAAGCAGTGTTTCACACTTTTTGTATTCCTTTTCTAACTTTAGCTTTTTTTTCAAAAACTTGAATTTTCTTGTGCTATATGATGAATCTGTATTTTCTTAGTTTTGTAAAAAATACCTCTGTTTCAAGTTCCAAATCAAAAATTTTCGAATGAAATCTTAATTAAATATTGACAGTTCCAATGTTGCTGTAAACGCTGCATATTTTCAAGTAAGAGACTTTATAACACCGCAACTCTTTGGATGATCATACATTTTCTGCGTGTTTTACGAAGTTTGTGTTATTAGTTACGCTGAATATTATTCTTGAAATATGTTGTCAAGTTATAAATGCTATTTGTCATTTAAGAAAGAAAATACGCATCGAATGTTAGCATTTTGTAAGTAGACACGCTGGCCTAGTCAAGGAAAACGTATTGTCAAAGTTTGTAATAAATTGTAAATGCATTATCGCTGGGCGTGCGAACGCGCCTAAAAAGTCGCATTTTGGAGGCGCGAGGAGACGGTTGGTGTCGTTGGTTGTGTCTATTCGCCAGTGCGGCTGTGCAAAAGTGCGGAGCAGTGAAAACTGAAATGGTTGTTTGCCAGATGTTTAAGATGGGAAAGCTATGGGCATAGCATTTATTGGACAGAGTACAAATGCAGCAAGAGTATTTCACATAACATCAAGAGTACTGTGGGTCTTGTTATTGCCTATGGTATAGCAAGAAGATCAACCTGTGCCCTATTTTATCGCTAAATGAAGCCACTCGACTAACCAACGGCATCGTGAAGTGAAGTAAGATGTGGACTTTCTGTAACTAGGAGTGTAATAGGCTGACCAGAATTGTTGGAATTTTATTGCTTAAGTAACATTGTTTTCGTGCATATTGTCATGTTAATAATTTTCCTAAGTCATTGTCCAAATAGTATTCATCCTATACCTTTGTATGAACCGAGATAATCAAAAAATGAACTGAAAATGAAGTGAATATTAATTTATTAGGTTACGAAAACATAATTTTTCCAACTTTAGGACAGTTACGTAATAATGAAATCTTTGGCTGTAGTATGAATAATGTCAGAAATAGGATAACGCAAAAGCCAGAATTGATTCATTTGCTAAAAATAGAGGAACTTTCATAATAAATAATTGATAGTGGAACTTTACGTAACTAGGACACTGAATTTCACTGTCAAAGCACAGTTATAATTTATAGCTTGTGGCATAATTTATAACTCTTATTACACAGAAATATCTGAGTAGCAGCTAGGTAAATGACAGTCCTTACCAATGAGTAAATTCAAACAATATTTCAGTATTACGGTTAGTAACGTAAAAAAAAGTTTCTGTTCACAGCCAGTAAAGAATCTTACTTTCATTGATCTTTGAAAATTAATATAATATGTTGCATGTGTTTGCTATTTGATTATTATTTGATTACTGTGACATGTGTGGTGTGAAGTACTTGAAAGTGTGCGTTTGGTACTGTTCCTACGTTATGACACCAATAACTAATCTTACGTAAGATTGCTTAAGAGTATAAAGTTCAATTACAATTTAATTATTCTTCTTCCGGTGAGGAAGTGGCGACCGTTGGCTCTTTTCATTAATGACATATTTTGAAAAACTTTTTTCCAAATTTTCAACTAACTACCCTAATTAAGAACTAGTTTACGTAATAAAAAATTATAAAGTTAACCGAACTTTGTGTCTAATCGTCATTGCTCAAATACTGAGCAGTGGCGATTCGGTTATAACTTCATCTACTTCTCTCTGGTTTGCATTATTCTTCGGAGTAGATGCATTTTTCCCACATATTAAGCACTTTAGGTACACGGTCATATAGAAAAGCCTAATTAGCCGGAGAGGTAGTAGGGTTATAGCTTGAAGATTACTATGTAGAATAAAAATTATTCTTATGCTAGGCGGCCCTTTATACACTCCTGGAAATTGAAATAAGAACACCGTGAATTCAATGTCCCAGGAAGGGGAAACTTTATTGACACATTCCTGGGGTCAGATACATCACATGATCACACTGACAGAACCACAGGCACATAGACACAGGCAACAGAGCATGCACAATGTCGGCACTAGTACAGTGTATATCCACCTTTCGCAGCAATGCAGGCCGCTATTCTCCCATGGAGACGATCGTAGAGATGCTGGATGTAGTCCTGTGGAACGGCTTGCCATGCCATTTCCACCTAGCGCCTCAGTTGGACCAGCGTTCGTGCTGGACGTGCAGACCGCGTGAGACGACGCTTCATCCAGTCCCAAACATGCTCAATGGGGGACAGATCCGGAGATCTTGCTGGCCAGGGTAGTTGACTTACACCTTCTAGAGCACGTTGGGTGGCACGGGTTACATGCGGACGTGCATTGTCCTGCTGGAACAGCAAGTTCCCTTGCCGGTCTAGGAATGGTAGAACGATGGGTTCGATGACGGTTTGGATGTACCGTGCACTATTCAGTGTCCCCTCGACGATCACCAGTGGTGTACGGCCAGTGTAGGAGATCGCTCTCCACACCATGATGCCGGGTGTTGGCCCTGTGTGCCTCGGTCGTATGCAGTCCTGATTGTGGCGCTCACCTGCACGGCGCCAAACACGCATACGACCATCATTGGCACCAAGGCAGAAGCGACTCTCATCGCTGAAGACGACACGTCTCCATTCGTCCCTCCATTCACGCCTGTCGCGACACCACTGGAGGCAGGCTGCACGATGTTGGGGCGTGAGCGGAAGACGGCCTAACGGTGTGCGGGACCGTAGCCCAGCTTCATGGAGACGTTTGCGAATGGTCCTCGCCGATACCCCAGGAGCAACAGTGTCCCTAATTTGCTGGGAAGTGGCGGTGCGGTCCCCTACGGCACTGCGTAGGATCCTACGGTCTTGGCGTGCATCCGTGCGTCGCTGCGGTCCGGTCCCAGGTCGACGGGCACGTGCACCTTCCGCCGACCACTGGCGACAACATCGATGTACTGTGGAGACCTCACGCCCCACGTGTTGAGCAATTCGGCGGTACGTCCATCCGGCCTCCCGCATGCCCACTATACGCCCTCGCTCAAAGTCCGTCAACTGCACATACGGTTCACGTCCACGCTGTCGCGGCATGCTACCAGTGTTAAAGACTGCGATGGAGCTCCGTATGCCACGGCAAACTGGCTGACACTGACGGCGGCGGTGCACAAATGCTGCGCAGCTAGCGCCATTCGACGGCCAACACCGCGGTTCCTGGTGTGTCCGCTGTGCCGTGCGTGTGATCATTGCTTGTACAGCCCTCTCGCAGTGTCCGGAGCAAGTATGGTGGGTCTGACACACCGGTGTCAATGTGTTCTTTTTTCCATTTCCAGGAGTGTATATCGTCGCTCAATTTCTAGATGGTTCAGCACTTCCAGTTTCTAGTGTAATCTAGGAAGACATTGCTCGCATACACAAACAAAGTGACTGAAATGAGTTAATGTCCGACAGGCATGCATCCCACTTAGAGTGCAGGTAACGCGGTTACCATCTTAACCGACCAATGCTACTACGGAACCTACCGTAGACTACGCTTACGACAGTCTACAGAGTGTTATGATAACTTTACAACTCTAGCAGAAGTACGTTATTGAATATTTATATGAAATTACTTAATGTACCACATGTTGTCTAGTACCGTTCGAACCAGAAGGAACTGAACTTCTAAATATTGTAAATACTTTTATTGTAGTAGTATAGGGCAATGCACAGTGGCTAGTTTATTAAGCATTCCATTCCATTACGCATTACATTTTATTTGTAAGTAGATTTAAGAAAGACTGTAAGCTGGAAGGGGGACAGACTGCAGTCGATTGGTGCGGACCTATAAGATGGTCGTGCGTGTTATTGGCAGAAGCAGCGCTTATGGTATGCCCAGAGACCAGCTGGAAGCCAACGGATGGTGTGAAAAGAGGAGTTCATGTCACACGAACGGTGATGCAGTTACGTTCGGGGAGTAGTAAGATCAGTTTTCAAGTGATGGTTTAACTTGGGCCGCATGCGGTCGCACTAAATACTTTATCAATAGCCGGGGCTCTTAAAATATTCATGTGATGTGGGACTTTGTCAAAGTTCAACAGTCGAGATGTGCTGTTAAGCTGAGTTTACTTGTTTACTAATAGAACCTTGGTTCGATTCCAGTTTTTCTTGCTTCCTTTCAGTAGAAATCTTTAGTGGAACAAAATTAATCGGATACCATACCATTACACATCTTCATGGTCACAAAATTAAAAATCCTTTCACAGGATAACATTATCGGCATGTTACTATTTTAATTAGGGTTATGTGTGGTTTCTCCCCTGACAAGACAATTTGTTCTGTTGGAGGAAGTGTGTTATACACGGACTAGCAAAGATTACGTTGTAAACATAAAGCATCGACGAGAACAAATCGTCAGTCCAGCTATCAAAAGCTTTTCACAAAAAAACTCTACAGAAATAGAAATTACGTTACTTACAACTGTTTAGCAATAAATATACAGTCGACAGTTTACTCAATGATGTAATATGGGCGTCTATTCCAATTAGACGTAAGTATACACGTAAACTGACCTTAATGTACAACTTTTATAAACGGAAGTAGTCTCACCATCAGTAACATCTACGGGTTTGCTTGACAGTGGCGCTATAGCCGCAACAAGCTTGTAGTAAGGAACTAACACTACTAATTAAACTATCTGCAGCTGGTCATATGATGACGCATCCTATGCTGAGAGCACGATCGAAAAGAAAATACTTCAAGGGTTTGTTACGGATGGTATTTAGACTGTACTATCATCGTCCAGTTATACATGGGAACCTTCAATTAACAATCATTGTCATACACAGTAACTCGGTTAACTACATATTGATACACCGTTCTGTCGTAATGTCCGTGAGTCTTCATGCAAATTAACAGATGTGTCTATAATAACTGCTTCATTTTGCATAAAATGTATGCAAGATCTCTCCTGATTATAGTGCAAAGAACTGTTACTCACTAGTGTTTCCCAACTGTTGTGGTGTTAGTGTTTATCGGTTTTGCACTTAATGAGCTTACGATAACTTTTGATCTTGAAAAATCAAGTAAATAACGCCAACGCATTAACTGAAGCTATGGGGAAAATATGGGAAACGATATTCATATCGTGCTTGTCTCGCAGTTTGAAAAAATTGTATAGAGTTTTATAATACGTGTTTAACTAAAGAAGTCTGGAAGAATTAGACGCCGACAGTGTGAAGGAAAGATTTTTATCTCCGCCATTTCGACTTCGTGTTTCTACTTTGTTCACAGACTCCGGCTACTCCGTGACGGATCTGGTACTGTTGTTTGACTGTGCAGTTATATCTGTTACAATAGGCTCGATCGTACTGGCTAACTATTACGTATGTGTGTGTGTGTGTGTGTGTGTGTGTGTGTGTGTGTGTGTGTGTGTGTGTGTGCGTATGTTTTGAATTTCAGAACTACTTGTATTATGTAGGAAATAAAGGTGTGTTGATTGCCAAAATTACAGTCCCCAGTACTTCCAGTAATTTTCGGGTTTGCAGCCGGATCCCATCAACATTCTGCCACGATATTTCCGGCCCAGAGACGTCCGGCCATCCTCATGTGAGTAGACGTGGACTCTGCAGACAAAGTTCGACGTGAACCGTGTCGTATCTGGCTGAAATGTGCTGCGCAACGGAGTAACATCTCTCCAGCGGGCCGCGCGGAGTTGCCGCGTGGTCTGGGGCGTCTTGTCACAGTCCGGGCGGCTCCCCACGTCGGAGGTTCGAGTCCTCCATCGGGCATGGGAAGCCGTATGTGGTTAAGTGCTGCCACCATATACGTAATTCCAAGGATTTTATCAATCGTTTGAAGACTGTCAGGTTGAACAGCTCGGGTTTACTAGTTAATCGATGTTGTCTCACTTTTAACCAAAGTGCCTTTATTTGATTCGCTACATCTTATTGGTAACTTGTTCTGTGACTATTTTTTATTTAATAACGAATTTTTTGAACATACTAACGGTGTCGTCATGGCGAGTTCCTTGTCCTATGTAATGGCCAATCTTTTTATGAAAGACTTTGAGGAGAAAGCTCTTGAGTCTGCCGTCTTAAAGCCTACGGTTTTCTGGCGTTACGTAGATGATACTATCGTTGTATGGCCTCATGGTGGACAAGAACTGGAAAAATTCCTTTGTCATTTAAACTCTTTACACGAGAACATAAAGTTTACTATGGAGATTTGGAAAGATGGGACTTTACCCTTTCTAGACGTGTTCGTACGGCGTAAGAGTGATGGGTCTATGGGACAAATGGTTCAAATAGCTCTGAGCACTATGGGACTTAACATCTGAGGTCATCAGTCCCCTAGAACTTAGAACTACGTAAACCTAACTGACCTAAGGACATCACACACATCCATGCCCGGGGCAGGATTCGAACCTGCGACCTAGCGGTCGTGCGGTTCCAGACTGAAGCGCCTAGAACCGCTCGGCCACACTGGTCGGCTCTTTGGGACATTCCGTGTACAGAAAACCCACATATACAGATCTATGTCTTCAGGCGTCCAGCTGCCATCATCCCGCACAAACCGCCGGTTTTCTTAGTACTTTAATTCATCCGGCGCATTTAACACCGGATGCTGATAGCCTTCACGAAGAATTAGTGCATCTAGAGAAGGTTTTTAAAGAGAATGGCTATACTTCGCGTCAAATACGGAAGGCCATGCGCAATTACAATAACAAGAAGCAACGCTCTGAGGAGACTGATGACAACTACAGATCAACTGCGTTCCTTCCATATGCCGGGAACGTGTCTTCTAAAATTGGAAGATTGCTTAGGAAGAATAATATTAATGTCATCTTCCGTCCACCAGTAAAGAGCAGCGCCTTAGTCGAATCCGTCAAAGACGATTTACAAATGAAAGCCGGGTGTTTATAAAATTCCCCGGCTCTGCATATATAGATCAAACTACACGAACTGGACGGTTCGTGTAGGGACGCTGTGTAGAACACGAAAGACACACCCATCTGCGGCAAACTTTAAAATCAGCAGTAGCAGAACATTGAATTTCCATGGAAAATCAATGGAATAGAACAATACCAAAATTTTAGCACTGTTTTCCAGCTTCTCGGACTCTGTAATTAAAGAATCCGTGGAAATACGTCTTGCTGATCATTTAATGAATCGTGATAACGGCTTTTAGCCAGATAAAATTGGGAATCCAATTATTAAAATTATGCGGTCACAACGGAATCGACATGGTTAGTCGATACTCAGCGATTAGATTTTTCTTTCTTCACCACTGAGGGCTGCGCACACTACTTGGCTGCCTCGCGCAATTCATCTCCTAACGCAGGCGTCCTAAACCGCCAGTACGATTCGCATGCGCGTAATTCGCTATAAATATCATGACTGCATCAGGTTACTTCAACACTTCGTCTACTCACCTGATGATAGCTGGACGTCACTGGGCCGAAATATCGTGGCAGAATGACGATGGGATCCGGCTGTAAACCCGAAAATCACTGGAAGAAGAAATATGCTGGGAAAATTTCAAATGTACTCAGTACAATAAAAATTATCATCGAAACCATTTTATCTGCGTCTGGAGTCGCCCGTAACTAGAAAAAGGATACTGCAAGTAGCATTCGTATAAAACCTAGCTAGTTCTATTGTTCCTGAAAGTAAGAATTCTAGAGTTGGCGCATACAAGGTTGATGTAGCGATTACTGACTTTTGGAAAGCCTTCGATCAAGTTTCACAATATCGTCGAGTAAACAAAACACATCATAATGCAGTATCGAAATAGGTATGCAACTGGACTGGACGCTTCCTTGCAAACCGAATACAGAACGTCATTATCAACGAAGGTACATTGTCAGAAGCCAAAGTAGTGTTCGTGGTAAGCTGGGCATACATTATAAGACAGTTACCGTTCACAATAAACAACTTAGTAGACGTTTTCAGTTCCATCAGAGGCATTACAGAGAACGTTTTCCTATACAGGAAGGACACTTCACTGGAAGATGGGATTTAGGTTTAGTGTCTCGTCATCGACGCCATCATTTTTGTACGAACACAGTCTCGCAATAGAAAAGGGTGGGTGAAGAACATTGGTCGTTTACTTTTAAAAGGAATCATCTGAGCATCTGTATGAAAGTCTTTAGGAAAACCATAGGAAATCAAAATCAGGATACAGGAGGAATGGTTGGATCGCAGCATCCCAGAATGTGGCTCTAACGTGCTAACAGCTGCTCCATCTCTCACGTGCAGGATGGACTGAAGACGATCAGTGCATGATGCAAGCAGCGTTGCGTAATCGTCAACACGTGACGCTATGTGATACTCGGAGTGGATGGTGGGCGGGCCCCTTAAGTAGCAGGTGACTCAGCTGTCAATGTGGGGCTGAGTATATAAACCAGACAACGATGAAAAATTAGAGGAAAAATTCTTGTACTTGCCAATTTTCCTGCAGCGTTAGGAGGGAGTGTCATGAACAACTTACCAAAAGTCCTGACCAGTAGGATGTGAGCGTGGGGGTGGGGCATATATAGGTTACTTTCTTTTTGCTTCTTTTAATAACTGGAAGACCGCGGCAAGTAGCAAAAATGCTTCCAAGTACAAAATTAAATTACATTAAATCTACTAGAAAAACATAATTAATTTTTTATCTAGGACAAATAGTTCCCACGTTGCAGAGGATAAAAACAAGGCAGATAATTAAAGATACCGTTTTAATGATATAAATTAATGTTTATTATTAAATGAAGCGGACTAAGAATAATATTATATTTGCGTCCCTCATCAAAGTGCAGTAGAGCCATATTAACGGAAAAATTGTGGTCTGTTGTGTATCGAGAGTATGGATGGATGGATGGATGTGTACGGGTACGTGTATGGAGACAACCTCATGAAACATTAGACCCTGCATGTAAGCAGGGGACTGTTCAAGCTGGTGGAGGCTCCCCAATGCTGTGGTGCGTGTTCAGCTGGAGTGACATGGAACCAATGATACGTCTAGATACGACTTTGGCAGGTGACACGTACGTAAGCATCCTATCTGATCACCTGTATCCATTCATATCTATTGCGCATTCCGATGGACTTCGGCAAATCCAGCAGGACAATGCTACACCCCACACGTCCAGAATTACTACAGAGTGGCTATAGGAACACTCTTCTGAGTTTAAAAACTTCCACTGGCCACCAAACTTCCCAGACATGAACGTTACTGAGCATATCTGGGATGCCTCGCAACGAGCTCTTCAGAAGAGATACAAGACTCGTCCGACCAGACCATATGTTTCTTGTCATCAACAGTCCAATGTCAATGTTGACGGGCCCATGCGAGGCGTAAAGCTTTGTGCCGTACAGCCCTCAAAGGTACACGCGTATCGATGACGTTTCGTTGAATGCTTCGCACGCTAACACTTGTTGATAGCCCAGCATTGAATCTGCAGCAATTTGCTGAAGGGTTGCACTTCTGTCATAACGAACGATTCGCTTCAGTCTTCGTTGGTCCCATTCTTGCTGGATCTTTTTCCGGCCGAAGCGATGTCGGAGATTTGATGTTTTGCCGGAATTCTGATACTCGCGGTACACTGGAGAAATGGTAGTACGGGAAAATCCCCCCGCTTCATTGCTATCTGGGAGATGCCGTGTCCCATCGCTCGTGTGCCGACTATAACACCACGTTCAAACTCATTTAAATCTTGATAACCCGCCATTGTAGCAGCAGTTGTAACGACAACTGTACATATAATAATTTTTTTCTGTATGAATTTCGATAAATTAGTGTGAACAATGTTTGATTTTATTTCTTTCTCTTTTCGTGTCAGGTTAAAGAAGCAGTGAGCAACTTTTGAAATGAATATTATTATTTATGTTAGATTTCAAATAATGTGGTAATCAAAGGGAAGTGTATTTAATGTTAAAACTATTGTAAGATGTGAAAATTGTAATTTAAACACTTGGTCCATACGTAGGTAATGCAGTAGGATATGTGTAGTAGAAAACCTGTGGTGAATACCCTACCTGTAGGGGAGCGGGAAAAGGTGGAGGCAGGCGAGCGCGGGAAAACGCACACTGGGCGCGGTTCAGCACAACGGGCTCAAGTAAGTCGGTCGGAGGCGAGCAACAGTAAGAGTCGGAGTGGTGAATTGGTCAGAGGAACACGTACTGTACCGAGGCGGCTACCCAGGAAAAGTAGATTCCATTGAGCCTCGGATGCACCGATTCCGACGACTACTTGGCATGGCTATATTCTGAGGCACAAAGTTGGAAAGATTACGACGCTAAGAAGAAGGAAAGTGCCGATGTAGTGTGAGCCTTAGCCGTGCTTGTATGTGTGCCCTGCTGCCCGCTATCTCGCTGCCCGCCAACCGCCGCACCGACTTGCACAGGTCAAACATTTATTTCATCTTTAGAAGTGTATCTGTGTGGACCAGTGTCGAAACTGTTTCTAATTGTTCAATAATAACGTGACTTTTACCAGAATTGCTTTAGCCATGAATTATCCTGATCACTGACCTAGGCAGGATCCTTACCTCGTATTGTGCAACCCGAGTATCCTGAACTGAAAGTCTAAAATCAGTGTTAATAAGAATTATCAGTAGATCAGTCTATGCTATAAAGAAATCAAAAGTTCTGTGAGTTATTGCAAATGTTGGTAAAGAACAAAAGTATGACTAAATTGGAAGAGAGTTTTTTGAATTGAATTAGCGATGTTATTTAATTAATCTGAGACAGAAATAATGACAGTTAAATTATTCAGAAGTAAGACAAAAGAGTAGTTATCCATAGATTGATAAATTTGAGTGTTAATTTGCCTTCAGTACTTAACAGTTTCAGTATAACGACCATAACAGTTTCAGGGCCCCCCCTCTTCTCTTGTCCATTCTTTCAAATCTTGAAATATGCTGATCAGATTTCACCAGTAAAGTTAAGTTCTATATTAATCCTAAGTGTATTAGTGTTGTTTTCCAATTTTAATAGTGACATTGTATGTGTGCTTTCAAAACTGCTTACTCTAGGAAAATCTATGCCCGAATTCAGTCTGATCAATATACAGAATGCAGTTCGTAGTAATCATTGCTGTGTGGTGTTGTGTAAATTTAGCTCGTCTAAATTAGTACAAAAAGAAAAAACTTTAGTTCAGTGGCTTTTTCTGGTTCCAAACTTTGCCATATAACGCATCATTACTACGTGTTACTATGCTTGTACATGCACCCACTTGTACAAGGAAAAACTCACTCATTGCCTAAGTAGGCTGGCGACCGAATTATTAATTATAGGTAACATCTACTGTGTGTACTTCTTGTCCACGCGAACGCGCAATTACACTTTACATTTGCTTGATGTATCACTGTGGTTATTGACTGAGTACAAGTCCGATTTTGCTTCCATTAGGTACACGCGGTCAACTTATGTACGAAAATCCTTGTTTATAAGGTGAAGCCCGTGAACTTATTATAGTACAGGCTTTATACAGCTAACCTACGTCCGTTAAAGGGCGGTAGCGTTACACAGAAACCGATCTAACAACTGCACCAGATGTTTGTTGACTTACACACGCGTTGCCGACCGCAGCGACGTATTCTGCCTATTTACGTATCTCTGTGTTTGAATATGCGTGCCTATACCAGTTTCTTGGGCGCTTCAGTGTAATCTGCTGTCAACGATAGACAGCAACAAGTCACCGCACTTACACTTACCACTTCACAAACAACACTACATAGGACACTGGCATCACACTTACATATTAAGTCTCAGTCATTGTTTATAGGAATTTATTTTACATAAAAGCTCACTTAACAACTGTGGATATGTACGCACTTAATAAACTGAAGGAAACTCCACTGTGAAAAGCCGAGCTCAGTTAAGTAATCTAGTCTGCTCACATAAGAGAAAAGGTTAGGGAACAGGCTGTAAGTAAACCAAAAAGCGAGCAGCGCTCGCGGTGGGGGAAGTCGTTTCTCCCGTAAGTGTTGAATAGTGTGCGGAGATTTACATAGAATCAGTTCATATGCGTTTCATGCGTTTGTTTTATAATTAAATCATAATTGTGTTCCATGAAGCGTTCAAGCGTAGTGTGGAAATTAATTCCCATTCCAGCCAGTGCGTGTCGGCGCACTGCACAAACAGACAGATTCATAAGCTGAGCTGCGGAGGGGTCGGTGTGACTACGTGAACCGCACTGCAGTTGTATCTTGTGACATAGTGGGGTAGAACGAGTGGGGACTGGTTTGCTCGCCCGCAAGTTGAGACACGTGCAAAAACGAGAAGACCATGACCACGGCGGCCTGCCTTGCGTCGCGCCGCGTCTATCCATAACCGCCCCCACCCCACAAAATCAGTCTCTAGAGTGTCGCACTCCAGAACACAAACAAAACTTATCCTTTAATGCCGTTCCACTGCACCTAAATGTGATATACACGTTTCATACTTGTTCCTAAATCACTTAATTTAATAATAAACATCAGTTTTAAACCATTAGGACATTACCAGATATAGACTGGGACACTCAGATGTTTAGGACGGGTGGTAGGGACAGAGCATCGAGTGACATTATACTGAGTGCACTATCCGAAAATTACCTCGAGCAATTAAACAGAGAACCGACTCGTGGAGATAACATCTTGAACCTATTGATAACAAACAGACCCGAACTTTTCGACTCTGTAAGCGCAGAACAGGGAATCAGTGATCATAAGGCCGTTGCAGCATCCATGAATATGGAAGTAAATAGGAATATAAAAAAAGGGAGGAAGGTTTATCTGTTTAGCAAGAGTAATAGAAGGCAGATTTCAGACTACCTAACAGATCAAATCGACAATTTCTGTTCCGATACTGACAATGTTGAGTGTTTATGGAAAAAGTTCAAGGCAATCGTAAAATGCGTTTTAGACAGATACTTGCCGAGTAAAACGGTGAGGGACGGGAAAAACCCACCGTGGTTCAACAACAAAGTTAGGAAACTACTGCGAAAGTCAAGAGAGCTTCACTGCAAATTTAAACGCAGCCAAAACCTCTCAGACAAACAGAAGTTAAACGATGTCAAAGTTAGCGTAAGGAGGGCTATGCGTGAAGCGTTCAGTGAAGTCGAAAGTAAATTTCTATGTACCGACTTGACAGAAAATCCTAGGAAGTTCTGGTCTTACGTTAAATCAGTAAGTGGCTCGAAACAGCATATCCAGACACTCCGGAATAATGATGGCATTGAAACAGCGGATGACACGCGTAAACCTGAAATACTAAACATCTTTTTCCGAAGCTGTTTCACAGAGGAAGACAGCACTGCAGTTCCTTCTCTAAATCCTTGCACAAACGAAAAAATGGCTGACATCGAAATAAGTGTCCAAGGAATAGAAAAGCAAATGGAATCACTCAACAGAGGAAAGTCCACTGGTCGTGACGAGATACCAATTCGATTCTTCATAGAGTACGCGAAAGAACTTGCCTCCCTTCTAACAGCCGTGTACCGCAAGTCTCTAGAGGAACGGAAGGTTCCAAATGATTGGAAAAGAGCACAGGTAGTCCCAGTCTTCAAGAAGGGTCGTCGAGCAGATGCGCAAAACAATATACCTATATCTCTGACGTCGATCCGTTGTAGAATTTTAGAACATGTTTTTTGCTCGCACATCATGTCGTTTCTGGAAACCCAGAATCTACTCTGTAGGAATCAACATGGATTCCGGAAACAGCGATCGTGTGAGACCCAACTCACTTTATTTGTTCATGAGACCCAGAAACAGGCTCCCAGGTAGATGCTATTTTCCTTGACTTCCGGAAGGCGTTCGATACAGTTCCGCACTGTCGCCTTATAAACAAAGTAAGAACCTACGGAATATCAGACCTGCTGTGTGGCTGGATTGAAGAGTTTTAGCAAACAGAACACAGCATGTTGTTCTCAATGGAGAGACGTCTACAGACGTTAAAGTAACCTCTGGCGTGCCACAGAGGAGTGTTATGGGACCATTGCTTTTCACAATATACACTCCTGGAAATGGAAAAAAGAACACATTGACACCGGTGTGTCAGACCCACCATACTTGCTCCAGACACTGCGAGAGGGCTTTACAAGCAATGATCACACGCACGGCACAGCGGACACACCAGGAACCGCGGTGTTGGCCGTCGAATGGCGCTAGCTGCGCAGCATTTGTGCACCGCCGCCGTCAGTGTCAGCCAGTTTGCCGTGGCATACGGAGCTCCATCGCAGTCTTTAACACTGGTAGCATGCCGCGACAGCGTGGACGTGAACCGTATGTGCAGTTGACGGACTTTGAGCGAGGGCGTATAGTGGGCATGCGGGAGGCCGGGTGGACGTACCGCCGAATTGCTCAACACGTGGGGCGGGAGGTCTCCACAGTACATCGATGTTGTCGCCAGTGGTCGGCGGAAGGTGCACGTGCCCGTCGACCTGGGACCGGACCGCAGCGACGCACGGATGCACGCCAAGACCGTAGGATCCTACACAATGCCGTAGGGGACCGCACTGCCACTTCCCAGCAAATTAGGGACACTGTTGCTCCTGGGCTATCGGCGAGGACCATTCGCAACCGTCTCCATGAAGCTGGGCTACGGTCCCGCACACCGTTAGGCCGCCTTCCACTCACGCCCCAACATCGTGCAGCCCGCCTCCAGTGGTGTCGCGACAGGCGTGAATGGAGGGACGAATGGAGACGTGTCGTCTTCAGCGATGAGAGTCGCTTCTGCCTTGGTGCCAATGATGGTCGTATGCGTGTTTGGCGCCGTGCAGGTGAGCGCCACAATCAGGACTGCATACGACCGAGGCACACAGGGCCAACACCCGGCATCATGGTGTGGGGAGCGATCTCCTACACTGGCCGTACACCACTGGTGATCGTCGAGGGGACACTGAATAGTGCACGGTACATCCAAACCGTCATCGAACCCATCGTTCTACCATTCCTAGACCGGCAAGGGAACTTGCTGTTCCAACAGGACAATGCACGTCCGCATGTATCCCGTGCCACCCAACGTGCTCTAGAAGGTGCAAGTCAACTACCCTGGCCAGCAAGATCTCCGGATCTGTCCCCCATTGAGCATGTTTGGGACTGGATGAAGCGTCGTCTCACGCGGTCTGCACGTCCAGCACGAACGCTGGTACAACTGAGGCGCCAGGTGGAAATGGCATGGCAAGCCGTTCCACAGGACTACATCCAGCATCTCTACGATCGTCGCCATGGGAGAATAGCAGCCTGCATTGCTGCGAAAGGTGGATATACACTGTACTAGTGCCGACATTGTGCATGCTCTGTTGCCTGTGTCTATGTGCCTGTGGTTCTGTCAGTGTGATCATGTGATGTATCTGACCCCAGGAATGTGTCAATAAAGTTTCCCCTTCCTGGGACAATGAATTCACGGTGTTCTTATTTCAATTTCCAGGAGTGTATATAAATAACCTAGTAGATATTTTCGGAAGTTCCATGCGGCTTTTCGCGGATGATGCTGTAGTATACAGAGAAGTTGCAGCATTAGAAAATTGTAGCGCAATGCAGGAAGATCGGTCCGCAGCTCGTGGTCGTGCGGTAGCGTTCTTGCTTCTCGCGCCCGGGTTCCCGAGCTCGATTCCCGGCGGGGTCAGGGATTTTCTCCGCCTCGTGATGACTGGGTGTTGTGGGATGTCCTTAGGTTAGTTAGGTTTAGGTAGCTCTAAGTTCTAGGGGACTAATGACCATAGATGTTAAGTCCCATAGTGCTCAGAGCCATTTGAACCATATTTTTTGCAGGAAGATCTGCAGCGGATAGGCACTTGGTGCAGGGAGTGGCAACTGACCCTTCACATAGACAAATGTAATGTATTGCGAATACACAGAAAGAAGGATCCTTTATTGTATGGTTATATGATAGCGGAACAAACACTGGTAGCAGTTACTTCTGTAAAATATCTGGTAGTATGCGTGCGGAACGATTTGAAGTGGAATGATCATATAAAATTGTTGGTAAGGCGGGTACCATGTTGAGATTCATTGGGAGAGTCCTTAGAAAATGTAGTCCATCAACAAAGGAGGTGGCTTACAAAACACTCGTTCGACCTATACTTGAGTATTGCTCATCAGTGTGGGATCCGTACCAGATCGGGTTGACGGAGGAAATAGAGAAGATCCAAAGAAGAGCGGCGCGTTTCGTCACAGGGTATTTGGTAAGCGTGGTAGCGTTACGGATATGTTTAGCAAACTCAAGTGGCAGACTCTGCAAGAGAGGCGCTCTGCATCGCTGTGTAGCTTGCTGTCTAGTTTTCGACAGGGTGCGTTTCTGGATGAGGTATCGAATATATTGCTATCCCCTACTTATACCTCCCGAGGAGATCACGAATGTAAAATTAGAGAGATTCGAGCGTGCACGGAGGCTTTCCGGCAATCATTCTTCCCGCGACTGGAACAGTAAAGGGAGATAATGACAGTGGCACGTAAAGTGCCCTGGGCCACACACCGTTGGGTGGCTTGCGGAGTATAAATGTAGAAGTAAATGTAGATGTATTCTTATTCATCTGCGACTTTTCTATATCCTGCGCCGCGGAATATACTAAGCCTAGAAAAAATTAATAGAATCTCTATTGAGGTAAATTTCATGTAGTTTAATTCTGTACTGGGGGACACTTTCGCTAGATGCCGCAGATTTCAAGTCATTAAAAGAAATAATGCCCCAACCAAGACCCCATGTACTCCCTTGTTACAATTTTTACGATGTTGTTCGTGGAACACCCTCCAACCACTGTACAAAAATTTGCGACTACATTAATTTCTTTCTCACTGCTCCACCTTTTTTTGTCTTGATAGACTGGGCTAGGAGATGTGCAAGTATTTCGTGAGAAGTCATGTGAAGAAGGCATGTAGTTCGACCAACGCTGTTAATCTACTGAAGCGCCAAAGAAACTGATATAGGCATGCGTATTCAAATACAGAGATATTAAAACAGGCAGAATACCGCGCTCCGGTCGGCAACGTCTAAGCCGGCCGTTGTGGCCGAGCGATTCTAGGCGCTTCAGTCCGGAACCGCGCTGCTGATAAGGTAGCAGGTTCAAATCCTGCGTCGGGCATGGATGTGTGTGATGTCCTTAGGTTCGTTAGGTTTAAATAGTTCTAAGTCTAGGGGACTGATGACCTCAGATGTTAAGTCCCCTAGTGCTTAGAGCCATTTTTTGGCAACGCCTGTATAAGACAACAGCTGCCTGGCGCAGTTGTTAGATCGGTTACTGCTGCTACAATGGCAGGTTATCTACAGTTAAGTGAGTTCGCGTGGTGCTGTAGTCGGCGCACGAGATACGGGATACGGGATATCTGAGGTAGCGATGAAGTGTGGATTTTCCTGTACTACCGTTTCACAAGTATACCGTGAATATAAGGAATCCGGAAAAACATCAACTCTCCGACATCTCTGGGGCTGGATAAAGACCCAGCAAGAACGGGACCAACGACGACTGAACAGAATCGTTCAACGTGACAAAAGGGCAACCCTTCCGCAAATTGTTGGAGATATCAATGCTGGGACTTCAGCATGTTTCAGCGTGCGAACCATTCAACGAAACATCATCGATATGGACTTTCGGAGCCGAACGCCCACTCGCGTTCCAGTGATGACTGCATGACACAAAGCTTTACGCCTCACCTGCGCCCGTGCAGTTAGAGTCTTATGGGACTCCTGATACTCTGACAGGTGACACGTACGTAAGCATCGTGTCTGATCACTGCATCCGTTCATATCCATTGTGCATTCCGATGAAATTGAGAAATTCCAGCACGACAATTCGACACCCCACACGTCCAGAATTACTGTAGAATGGCTCCAGTAACACACTCTTCCGAGTTCAAACACTTAAGCTGGCTACGAAACTCCCCACATATGGACATTATTGAGTGTATCTGGGATGCCTTGTAACGTGCTGTTCAGAAGAGGTCTCCACCCCCTCGTAATCGTACGGATTTATGGACAGCCCTGCAGGATTGATAGTGTCAGTTCCCTCCAGCACTACTTCAGACATTAGTCGAGTTCATGTGATGTCGTGTTGTGGCACTTCGGCATGCTCGCGGGGGCCCTACACTATATTAGGCAGGTGTACTACTTATTTGGCTCTTAAGTGTATAATCTTAGCTGTTATACAGTATGACTGATATGGCCACTTTAACTGAACGGCCAAAACTAGCACAAAATCATTGAAAATCTGTATTACAGTTAAAATGGACTGATAGAACTAATAGAAGCACACATAATCCGAATATGTCATAGGATAGAAAATTTGACGCTAAAATTTTCGTTAACGCGCTCAATTCTTTGAAATTCGTTATAGAGTAACAATACGTTAATAATAAATATGATGACTCTATAAAGATTAATAGTAGCCTTGAAAAAATTACTATGGGGTAATGGGACACAACAAGGTATTAATGGACGGCACAGATCAAACGGTATCATAATATATGGTGATCTCTCATACTGATACATTCATTTCGCTGGCAGATGCAAAAACAGCTAATAAATCCTATGACCTTAATAGACATATGAAACAAATAGATATACGCAACAGCATGCCTTAGAATGTACCAAAACTAGTTAAGTGAGACTTTCGAGGCTGAGATTTCAAATTTTACACTGAGTGAAATATCCTTTAAAAATATGATCTGATTTAATGTAAGAATTGGGGAATGGGTCATCGTAGCTATGATTTATGCACAGTATGTAAAATCCCGTAAAACTGACAGCTTACGTACCCACCAGAAATTGTGAAACTGCTGGGAGTAGATAGAGATGAGCACACTTTATGTTGTTGACAGCGTCACTCAGTACTAACGGCTGAATACAGCCACTCTGAACGTCCGACGTCTCGTAAATATTCTTTCAAATTCGCGTGTAAAGAAAATCACAATCATTCACCGAAATAAGAGTAAAATAAGCGAGCTTAAAACAGCTAAGATATGCAGTGTTGTTACATGAGAAGCTGGAGAATAATTACACAACATCACACTCCACTGTCAGCTGAATGTCAAACCACTCCTCAAAAAGTCTTGTTACGACTGAGCTACTCACAACACGAGAACTAATTGTGAAACTCATCCAATGTCTAGCGTCTCAACGCACTTGTGAACCTAAATCACCGACTTGGCAGGCGTTCAGCGGGGTTCTATCATGTGACCATTTCGATGGACCTTTCATACCCTGGGTGAAACACGAGTAACAGCTGGGGGAAGCAATGTAGCACGGCGACTGCCAACTGTGCTTTACATCGCAAAGTCAGGAATACGTGGCGTATTAGATTAAGATGCAACTTCAGTCCACAAAGAAAGTTGAGGGTCTGATCTAAGGTTATGAGAAGTGTAACATCAGAATATTAGAACAAACAACATTCCATGGGACTGATATCAGAATACGAACAGGGTTAGAGTTAAGCGCTTCTTCGACATCGAGGGCATTTGGTTCAGTGGTGACAATATTAAAACTGCTAAATACTCTCTGCAATGGTTCATATATTAATTAGCATTAGACCAGCTGTTTCATAGGAATTATCAATTTGCTGATACACAAAATTTCAAATTATTTAATGACTCTGCTGCCATGCAAATTATAGCACCTGAATGGTTAACCTATGTAGTAAACAGTCGCGTGTCTTAGATTTTGAAGCTAGAATGTGGTGTTTCCGACCGTTAAATGGTGCCGAAAGTGTATAGAGAGAAGAGCGGGCACATCTTGGTTCGTGTTACGCACACAGTTTTCGTAGAATAATGTAATGAACGGTACTGAAAAATCGCGAGACTTGTCGCTATTTTGTCATTGCCCTAAACGTGTGACAAAATATTTGACGCGACACATGAAAATTATATGATTTCGAGTTCAGATTGTGTGTCACTTCCCAGAAAGGAGTTCCTTCCGCATCTGAAAAGAACAGCGCCATCCATAGAAGCTCCAAGAATGTGCGATGCAGTAGGGTAATATTTGTGAATTTAAAATGATAATGAATGTCCACACTGCTCTTCTTGCTGCTTTCTGTCGGAAAAATAAATGTCTAATGGCGAAGTTGACTACTGCTGCTTTCACCACAGAACAACCCGTGAACCCCCACAAGAATCAGTACGAATAAAAGTTAAATAAAGCAAGAAAAACATTGTTCATACGACCTCTTTGTGCTGGTTGGATTTAGAAATATTGGCAACATGACTGTCCAGGGGCCTACCAACGCATGCGTCACATTTACACAAACTGTAATCATTCACAAGTTTAATGAATATGTACGCAATAATTTGCGGTGAAATAATGTTCACATCTCACGACTTAATCTTTTTACAAACTAAGTTTATTTCAGTAAAAAACAAACGAAATATCCTTTCACACTTTTCACAACAGATTATTGTTAACATACTATTTGTCTGTGCGAGAACCTATGAGGTTAACCAGTATAATGTATTCGCTTAATCTTCCGAAAATCCTCGAAAATTATTTAATGTGCTTCAGCACACTTCCACGCTCAAATTCTGTGATCGTGAAACTAACGATATTTTACCTGTAGATCACGATCCAAGTTCATAGAATTTTAGACAAAGACACTGAACTCGAAATTATTCAGAGTCCTCGTGATAAAAATATGTTTCAAAGAATTCGCGATCGACATACGCCAAAAGTCCAAATCGACCACTACACATGAAGTGAGTTTTTATAAGTCCACAAAAGCTAAACATATTTCAGAGTTCCTCATGATCTTCACTCACGAAATTTTTACAATTCTACGACTAAAAACTGATAATATTTCTAACGCACACACGAGGCGACGTCCAGCCGCACATACGTCATATCTGTTCATGAACTCCACTCCAACTCATCATGATGATTGGTTTGTGGGGCGCTCAACAGCGCGGTCATCAGCGCCCGTACAAAGTCCAAATTTTTACAGAGTCCAATTTGTTTACACATCCCAATCTATCCACTGTCACAAATGATGATGATGATAATGATGACGAAATGATGAGGACAACACAAACACCCAGTCGCCGAGCACAGAAAAGCCCCAACACGGCCAGGAATCGAACCCGGGAACACGTGATTCAGAGGCAGCAACGCTAGCCACTAGACCGCGAGCTGCGGACTCCACATCAGCTGACTGCCGAAATTTAACCTCTGCAAGAAAATGAACGCCACTACTTTTACCCTTGGAATGATGGGAATAAAGCTTACATATTTCTGAATTACAAAAGCATTCATAAACTATAAATTTAATGATACATACACAAACTACACATCAATTTGGTCGCAAATTTCATCAACTTTTCAATGCTGCTTGTAGGTTTTCATATAGGTATAATGGTTTTCTCACAAATAGTGTCTCTACATCTGGACTCAATTTTGAGTAGTTATATAGCAAATAAATACACGGAACCGCCAAACTGATATAGGCATACGTATTCAAATAGAGAGGTACTATATGTACACAGCAGAATACTGTCCTGCGGTCGGCAACGCCTATATAAGACAACACGTGTCTGACGCAGTTGTTAGATCGGTTACTTCTGCTACAATGGCGGGTTATCAAAATCTGAATGAGTTTGAACATGGTGTTATAGTCGTTGCGCGAGCGATGGGACACGGCATCTCCGAGGTAGCGATGAAGTGGGGATTTTTATGACTATTTCACTAGTGTACCGTGAATATCAGGAGTCCGGTAAAGCATCAAATCTCCGACATCGCTGCGGCAGAAAAATATCCTGCAAGAATGGGACCAACGAAGACTGAAGAGAATCGTTCATTGTGACAGAAGTGCAACCCTTCCGCAAACTGCTGCAGATTTCAATGCTGGGCCAACAAGCGTCAGCGTGCGAACCATTCAACGGAACATAAACGATATGGTCTTTCGGAGCCGAACGACCACTCGTGTACCCTTGAGGGCTCTACGACACAAAGCTTTACGCCTCACATGGTCCCGTCCACACTGACATTGGACGGTTGATAATAGGAAACATGTTGCCTGGTCGGACGAGTCTTGTATCAAATTGTATCGAACGGATGGATGTGTATGGGTATGGAGATAACCTCATGAAACCATGGACCCTATATGTCAGCAAAGGACTGTTCAAGTTGGTGGAGACTGTGCAATGGTATAGGGCGTGTGCAGTTGGAGTGACATGGGACCCATGATACGTCTAGATACGACTTTGGCAGGTGACACGTACGTAAGCATCCTATCTGATCATTTGCATCCATTCATATCCATTGTGCATTCCGATAGACTTTGGCAATTCCAGCAGGAAAATGAGACACCCCAAAAGTCCAGAATTTCTACAGAGTTGCTCTAGGAACACTTTTCTGATTTTAAACACTTTCGTTGGCAACCAAACTCTCCAGACAGGAACATTATTAAGCATATCTGGGATGCCTTGCAACGATCTGTTCAGAAGAGATGTCCACCCCTCGTACTCTTAGGATTTATGGACAGCCCTGCAGGATTCATGGTGTCAGTTCCCTCCAGCACTACTTTAGACATTAACAGAGTCCATGACACGTTGTGTTGCGCCACTTCTGCGTGCTCGCGGGGGCTATACACGATATTAGGCTGGTGTATCAGTTTTTTTGGCAATTCAGTGTATTAAATAATTAAACTAATTACAGTTATATACCACTATTTACCTCTACTTACTAATTTTGCCACTACTTTCACTATCTCATATTTTATTTACTAGAAAATTCACTTTTTCACACGTGTAATATATCAAATGGTTACAATGAAAGTGCACCTACTCACTGAGATCCAGTGTGGGCTGTAGTTATCGTATGGCAGCAAAACGTGGTAGATGTGGTTATACGTTAATGCAGAACCGATTTCCACTGGGAAAAGCTAGGTTCAATTGTGGGCACTAGGTGCAAATCTCGAGCTGAACATTGTTCCTGTTTATTTTTTTTATTTATTTATTTGCACTTCTAGTTCCGTAGAACCAAATTGTAGAGTAAATCTCTAATGTCATGAAACTTGTCAGTACATGACATTACAACATAAAAGTAATGACAGAAAAAATAAAATGTTTATGAACCCAAAAATGTCAAGCCATAAGTTTAAGGAAACGCAATCAACAACATAACATAAGAATCAGCTTAATTTTTCAAGGAACTGCTAAACAGAATAGAAGGAGTGACCAATGGGGAACCTCTTCAGTTTAGATTTGAAAGCGCGTGGATTACTGCCAAGATTTTTGAATTCTTGTGATAGCGTATTGAAAATAGATGCAGTAGTATACTGCACACCTTTCTGCACAAGAGTTAAGGAAGTGCGACCTAAATGCAGATTGGATTTCTGCCGAGTATAAACCGAGTTAAAGCTCCTAGTGGTATGGATCGAAGCTGATGACACGTGGTCAGGTAATATCCTATGGAGTGACGAAGAACGCTTTACATTACAGGGTGCAGTGAATACACAGAACTGCCGTATTTGTGGCACTGTTGAAACGTGTGTTCTGCATGAAGACCCATTGCACTCACCGTAGGTGACTGTATGATGTAGATTCACAAGCACCTTTATTCTCGGTCATTCTTCTTTGAAGGGAATACACGCAGAGATTCTGGCTGGTGTAGCGGAGATGGGAGGGAATCCCAGTCATGCAGACATTGTCGGTCACTTGATACTGTAGTAACAAATTTGCTCTGAAGTGCTCTGTTTGGTGCTGCCATTTACAGAATAACATTAGGAAGCAACACGAATCTGTCAGCCTTTGTTGGTAATACTGGAAGCAAGACACACCTTAAAGATTTAATCAGTTTTCTTATAATTCGTCTTGTGTGATTTAACCCAGGTATGTCTGACTATTCTTATTAGTTTTGTAGAATACCTGTGATTTATGTCTTGGTTACATGTAAGATATCAGTGTGACAGTTTGATCTATAACCTGAGCTGCGATGTTTCAAGAAATTTGTATGATATTTAATGACTTGTAGGTGGCGGTAAGCATGACTGATATTGCATCCACGGTCGTCATTTCCCCACATAACAGTACTTTCGATTTTACTCTCATATACACGGTGAAAAATCGTAAGAAAGTTTCGAATAAGGCCACATGGACACAAGAGCAGCTGCAAGGTGCTATTGATGCTTAAAAATATGGTAAATCTATAAAGTCAGTGGAAAAAAAGGAATTCCTTCCAGCACCCTCTACGAGAGAATAAAGAAGGGAATGGACATGTCCCCTAGAATGGGTCGCAAATCGGTGTTCACCGTTCAGCAGGAGAAAGAAATTGCAGAACGTACCAAGACGTTAGCAAAAATTTTTGTGGCACCGGTACTCTGGATCTTCGAAGCACTGCACATTAATTTGCAGAAGAGAACAATTTCACCTCAGTTGCGCGTATAGCTGGTAGAGATTCGTTAGAGATTTGTGTGAAGAGGAATCCCAGCATTTCTGTAAGGAAGCAAGTACCACTTAGTGTGAGCTGGATTCGAGGCTTCAATAAGAAAGAAGTACCTGCAGTCTATGATCCTCTGTCTGAAAGACACACTAACTCAAATGAAATTCAGCATGCAATGCGGTGCAGCAGAGGAAATTCATTTGCCGAGATACATCCAATTCCAGATCGTAGCAACGCCCCGAAAAATAGACAAGGGCAGAAACGGTAATATAGTATGCAGCTGAATCCCCCATGAAGAAAAATCTTGAAGATAAAAGACCAAAGAAGGCGGGGAAGGTAAACTAAGAGAAATAGAATGCTTCGCAGAAGAGGAAAACAATCCTTCAGAAGAAATCTGTGGGTCCAAAGAGGAGTTTAACTGCTGCATTTGATGGTACTGTGTGATGGTAAATCGGACGTTATTGAAACTGGCGGGGAAAAGTGCCTAATTTGTGCAGATTATGGGAAGGACAGAGAAATACGGCACAGATGTAAAATCTGGTTTGGGGGCAAATTCGTATTGTTCAGGGTGGGTCCCAAGAGGAGTTTAACTACTGCATTTGATGGTACTGTGTGATAGTAAATCGGACGTTATTGAAACTGGCGGCGAAAAGTGCCTAATTTGTGCAGACTATGGGAAGGACAGACAAATACGGCACGGATGTAAAATCTGGTTTGGGGGCAAATTCGTATTGTTCAGGGTGGTATGAGTCACGCCCCTGTAATTGTGATTTATGTACAAACACAACTGCAAACTAAGAAGGAAAAATTCACTTATTCAAATTTTGCCCAGATATTATTTTTGTGAATTTCATGTCCCCTACAGCCCATAAATGGAGTTTAAACGTGATTCCATAAGCATCATTCTCGATTTGGGAGCTGGTTTCCTTCATTACAATGTTATATTTGTCTTTTTCCTTTTTTTGTGACCATGTAACATTTATTCCTTCAACTTAATTCAATAAAATGTTTCCTTGACCGTTTTTAACCCCATCTGCTGTTATTGTTTGTCAAAACAGAATTCTCTTCTGATCCATTTTGCACACGAGAGCTGTTACATAATAGTGCAAAACAACATTGTTTATAAATTTATATATTTAATTGAATATAAACATGCCATTTACTAACCAGGCACCCAAGTTTTTGATATTATAATTTTGACTTCTCCCTAAGTGACTACCATTTCCCCATCTACCATACCGCGACGACTGCATGATATCGAGACCAGCCTGCACAACATGTAAATCCTGGATTGGAAAAGCGCAACTGTGTGGAAACCACTGTTTTCATGCAAGACGGGGCTACATCTCATGTCACTCGCCCAGTGAAAGACCTGCTTGACGCAACCTGCCACGAACATTTTACTTCCTGATGCATGGCCTGCAAGATTACCTGATATAAATCCATGTCATTTTACGCTCTGGGAATACCTAAAACAACGCGTTTACCGGGGGCATGTTCGGTCTCTACCTGATCTGAAAGACTTTATACAGGAATAGGTTGCTCAGATTCCATCAGAATTACTATCAGAAACTGTTGATAGCATCGTTTTACGGATGCAGCATCTTGTTGAGGTTTCTGGTGCTCACATTGAACTAACTGTGTAACTAAATCAAAATAATGCATTTCTCACTTGTTTGATCTTTTATGTTCACGTCTTATTCCTACTCCGTTACGTACGGACAAATTTACATACATCTTTCTTGCATTTACAGTGCTAGATTTGGTTCTGGTCGCCAAAATTAGAATAATTTTTTCAAGAACAAATCCATTCCGCATTAACATGTCAGAATATGGACCAAGTTTTGCTGGCATACGGTAATTACAGCCCCTGCTGGATTACTGTGAGTAGCTGCACTTTAATTATATCCACCCAGTACATTCAAACTTGTAATTGTAAATAAGGAACATTAACAGAAAATCGATTTAAACAGATCGATAGTACTCACTGACACCCATCAACTGACACTTCCTCTGTATGAACTGCTTAAGGCGTTATTGAGTTATTAATTTTTAAAGATCATTTGTATCCAAAACATTTAACACTGAAAATCGTACGAATGCGTGGTGTCTGTTCCTTCAGGCATGTCCAAAACAACAGACACCACGCGAAATCCGCAGCTGAGGTACATGTTGTGGTGTCACCGCCAGACACCACACTTGCTAGGTGGTAGCTTTAAATCGGCCGCGGTCCATTAGTACATGTCGGACCCGCGTGTCGCCACTGACAGTGATCGCAGACCGAGCGCCACCACACGGCAGGTCTCGAGAGACTTACTAGCACTCGCCCCAGTTGTACGGACGACTTCGCTAGCGATGCACACTGACGAAGCCTCGCTCATTTGCAGAGCAGATAGTTAGAATAGCCTTCAGCTAAGTCAATGGCTACGACCTAGCAAGGCGCCATTAGTAACATTGCATGTATCTACAGAGTCTCACTTGTATCGTCAAGAGCGATGTACAACAAGGATGGATTAAAGTTAAGTATTCCAGGAGCTACGTACTTTTCTTTATAGCATTCATTACGTATCCTGTTTCAGACCTATCTACTAGCCTGCGTGAGTTAACGCGTGCCTTTCGGCTACTTCCGAGTGGCGTGGCTGTCTTGTTACGCCACAACACATGTGATGTAAATTGAAGGTGGAGGCGGGAGAAAGAAAAGAAAGGGAAGGAACTAATGATATCTGCTGCATCGGGACATCATATGGAGTCTTCAGTTACGAGTGAAAATGTGTGCTGGACCGAGACTCAAATCTGGGATCTCTTGCTTACTAGGTAGTTGCTTTAACCACTGTGCCATCCGTACACAGTGTTTACCGCAAGTGCGCTGATTATCTCGGGACTCACCCCCGACCAACTCGCATTCCTATCTAGGCCACATATCCACAGTCCCCATCCATGTTTGGTTTGTGGGGCGCTCAACTGCTCGGTCATCAGCGTCCGTACGAAGTCCCAATTTTTACACAGTCCAATTTCTTCACGCAATCCAATCGGGCCACTGTCACGAATGATGATGATGATGATGATGATGAAATGATGAAGACAACACAAACACCCAGTTACCGGACAGAGAAGATCCCCAAACCGGCCGGGAATCGAACCCGGGACCCCGTGATCCAGAGGCAGTGTCCCCATCCATGCCCTCCATGCCGGCTAATTTTAGATTCCCGCTGGAGGACGAACGCAAATGTTCACCCGCACTTAAGATTGTGGACTCATTGCCTACTGAGGCGAATCAATTACACGAATGCGTGATGTCTGTTCTTTTAGACATGCCCGGAACCAGTTGTCTAAGCACAGGAAACTAATAATAGTAATAACAATAATGGTAAATAATAATAAACCTTACAGCAGAAGAGCTGAAGCGATATTTTTCAGTCTCTACTGGTTTGGTTTAGTTTTTACTTAGTGTTTCCGTTATTTCGTATTCATTTAGTTTGAAAATGGCGGCTACTCTCCCCAGTTCATTTAAACGGCTGGATTCTTTCCATCACGCGGCATGCACGAGTATCTGTCTCCATATAGCTGACATGCACTACGGTTACATGCGACGCATCTTCCGAAAGACGAAAACGAAATTTCGGAAACCGTCTTTCATTGCCGTGTTTACATGTTAAAGTCTGAAGCAGATTTGCTAGCCCAGTTAAATATGGTGCCTACTGAACAGCTGTTCGAGTTTCTGATTTAATTTGCACAATCGCTACTTCTCTTCAATTAGACGAGGCGTATACTGGTTCAGTGTAATATTTCAACTTATTCTTCACTGTGAAAAAAGCCACTCTGTCCACTTTAGCGGAAAATTTGTAAAAACAAAATGAAAACTGACAGCTCAAGCACGGTTCAAAACCCGTTGCGTTTACATGGGAGCGAAAATCAACTGCGGTATTGGAAAACCGGCAACTAGAAGCGGATTTCCAGAACCGATTTTGAAGTGTTTACATGACAACCTAGAAGCGGTATTAGGAAATCGGTTTACGAAATCCGGTTTTGGGAGTCCCGTGTGAGCGGGGTGATATAGTCAGGTTTTCTCACACTTTGACAGCAATCAACTATCGCACGTTAAAGGTGCCGCCACCTATTGACAGAGCCGCAAAGCTCGTCCAGTGTGACATGGTCCCATCAGCTGTAAAAACACGCTGTCTTGGCTTTCATAACATTCGCCGATAGAGCTGCAAACGTGACAACAGGACACGAGCGCGCGGCCGCGTCTGTTGTTATAGTTTATCCTAGGTATTTCGGGGATGTACCATCTCAAATGACAGCAGTCACCATGCGGCGTATTTCCAGCGACTGGAAACTTCTCGGGATAACAGGATTTCTGGACTATCAATACAAAACCCAAGATTTTTTAAACATTTTCTTTATATCTGCATGGCGCCTAGCTGCCAATGCATTAGCCCACCTAATAATTATTCATAACTGAATATTCGTAGAAGCGCAACACTGACTACAAGCATTAAAGAGACGGAGAGAATAGAAGCTCTTGAAATAGTGTATTACTGAAGAATGCCGAATGTTCTGTGGGTGGATCGGAAAAGTAATGAATATGCACAGTATGTAAATAGAGATAAAAAAATTCCAAATATAGTTCAAAGACCCTTACTACAATCTCCACTCATTCCAAATTAATAATATAAGTGTACACTAGATGTGGCTTAAATTCAAAGAAATAGTATTGGCAGCAATTGAGAGGTTTATACTAAATAAACTAACAAACGACGGAGCTGATCCTCCTCGGTACACAAAACGGGCTAGAACACTGTTGCAGAAACAACGAAACAAACATGCCAAATTTAAACAGACGCAAAATCCCCAAGATTGGTGATCCTTTACAGAAGCTCGAAACTTAGCACGGAGTTCAATGTGAGACGTCTATAACAGTTTCCACAACGAAACTTTGTCTCGAAACCTGGCAGAAAATCCAAAGAGATTCTGGTCGTATGTGAAGTATGTTTGCAGGAAGAAACAATCAGTTTCTTCTCTGAGCGATAACAATGGAGATACTATCGAACACAGTGCTGTCAAAGCAGATTTACTAAACACAGCCTTTCGAAATGCCTTCACAAAAGAAGACGAAGTAAATATTCCAGAATTCAAATCGAGAACAGCTGACAACATGAGTGACGTAGAAGTAAATATCATCGGAGTAGTGAGGCAACTCAAATCACTTAACAAAAGCAAGTCTTCTGGTCCAGACTGTATACCAATTAGGTTCCTTTCGGAGTATGCCGATGTATTAGCTCTATACTTAACAATCATATACAACCGTTCGCTCGACGAAAGATCCGTACCGAAAGATTGGAAAGTTGCGCTGGTCAGGCAGTAGGAGTAATCCACTAAATTACAGGCCCATATCGTTAACGTCGATATGCAGCAGGATTTTAGAACATATATTGTGTTCGAATATTATGAATTACCTTGAAGGAAACGGTCTTTTGACACACAGTCAACATGGCTTTAGAAAACATCGTTCCTGTGAAACACAACTATCTCTTTATTCACATGAGTGCTGAGTGCTATTGACAAGGGATTTCAGATCGATTCCGTATTCCTGGATTTCCGGAAGGCTTTTGACACTGTACCACACAAGCAGCTTGTAGTGAAATTGCGTGCTTATGGAGTATCGTCTCAGTTATGTGACTGGATTTTCGATTTCCTGTCAGAGAGGTCACAGTTCGTAGTAACTGAAGGAATCGAGTAAAACAGAAGTGATTTCAGGAAGGAATCGAGTAAAATAGAAGTGATTTCAGGCGTTCCCCAAGGTAGTGCTATAGGCCCTTTGTTGTTCCTTATCTATATAAACGATTTGGGAGACAATCTTAGCAGCCGTCTTCGGTTGTTTGCAGATGACACTGTCATCCAAAGATCAAAACAAACTGCAAAACGATTTAGAAAAAATATCTGAATGGTGCGAAAAGTGGCAGTTGACCCTAAATAACGAAAAGTGTGAGGTCATCCACATGAGTACTAAAAGGAACTCGTTAAACTTCGGTTACACGATAAATGAGTCTAATCTAAAAGCCGTAAATTCAACTAAATACCTAGGTATTATAATTACGAACAACATAAATTGGAAAGAACACATAGAAAATGTTGTGGGTAAGGCTAACCAAAGGATGCGTTTTATTGGCAAGACACTTACAAAATATAACAGACCTACTAAGGAGACTGCCTACACTACGCTTGTCCGTCCTCTTTTAGAATACTGCTGCGTGGTGTGGGATCCTTAGTAGGCAGGACTGACGGAGTACATCGAAAAAGTTCAAAGAAAGGCAGCACGTTTTGTATTAGCGCGAAATATGGGAGAGAGTGTCACAGAAATGATACAGGATTTGGGTGGAAATCATTAAAAGAAAGGCGTTTTTCGTTGCGACGGAATCTTCTCACGAAATTCCAATCACCAACTTTCTCCTCCGAATGCGAAAATATTTTGTTTACACCGACCTACATAGGGCGGAACGATCACCACGATAAAATTAGGGAAATCAGAGCTCGTACGGAAAGATATAGGTGTTCATTCTTTCCGCGCGCTGTACGAGATTGGAATAATAGAGAATTGTGAAGGTGGTTCGATGAACCCTCTGCCAGGCACTTAAATGTGAATTGTAGAGTATCGATGTAGATGTAGTTGAGATTACACAACTTGACTAGAATAAGGGATAGATTAACATAAGGGGCGTTCGGATAGAAACGAGCCGGAGGCATAATTACAGAAACCAGTACATGTACATTAGAAGTATTGAACCTGGCTGTTAAGACACTTGTCCCTCTGTGACAAAAGGCGGTGAATGGCTGTCTCATAAAATTACCGGGACTGCGATGTGAACCAGTTCCGCACGTACAGCTGGACGTTGTCATCCGATGGGAACCGTTTGCCCATCAGAGCCTTTTTAAGGGGACCAAAAATGGCGTTATCACACGGAGAGAGCTCCGGAATGTATGGAGTGTGGTCGAGAGCCTCCCATTTGAATTTTTGCAGGAGTGCCGCGACTGTGTTGGCCGTATGAGGCTTTGCATTGTCGTGGAGCAGAATGACCCCACGGGTGAGATTACCTGGTCGTTTTGATTTGAACGCTTGGCGAAGGGTGGTACAGGTTTGCAAGTAACGATGAACACTTACTGTTGTCCCGTGCTGCAGGAAGTGAATCAGAAGGGGGACATCTTGGTCAAAGAAGAAAGTCAGCATAACCTTTCCTGCACTCTTGTGGACGACGACGACCAGCTGTACGTGCGGAACTGGTTCCCATCGTAGCCCCGGGAATTTTATGAGACAGCCATTCATCGCCTTGTGTCACAGTAGGACAAGTGTCTCAACAGCCAGGGTCAGTACTTCTAACATACAGGTACTGGTTTCTGTAATTATGCCTCCGAATCGTTTCTTTTTGAACGCCCTTATACAAAATAATTGGTGGATGCCGCGGGAAAAAAATATAAAAACATTAAAAACACAACGCATTTCCAAACGCAATAAGGCGTAGGAAAACCGTTGGCCTTCAAAACAGCTTCCAGTTGTGTAGAAGTGGATAAATACAGGTCCGGTAGGATTTTCAAGGGAATCTTATATCTTATTCCTGAAAAATGGGAGCATGTTCATGTAATGGTGGTGCAAGTGGATGGCAATCACGCACCCTCCTCTTCAAAGTAGATGGCAAAAATCATTAAATACTGAGATCTGGTAACTGTGGTGGCCATGAGACATGCGACAATTCATCCTAGTGAACAGGGGCCCTGTCATCTTGAAACACGGGATTACCACTGGGGAACAAACACTTTACCACGGGATGGTCTTGATTAGCAAACTGTCAAAGCATTCTTGGTATTAATGTGACCTTTCAGTGTACCCATGGGGACCATGGTATATCCCGGTATGGCTACCTTAATCATCACCGAACCCCTGCCATGTTTCACTCTCGTGACATAAACTCGTCCAGAGGTTGTAAATAGTGTGCAACAAGACTCGTCCGACCAAATTAATTTCTTCCATTGCTCCATAAACCTCGTTTTATAACTTCGGCATAACGTTTTCCTCTCACGGACATTTTCATCTCTGATGGTTTTGAAATACCAGATTGCCCTGGAATTACTTGCTTATGGATCTCCCTTCGTGCTTTTTTGGTAATGACAGGGTTCGCGAGTGTGACATTGAGTTCTACAGCGACATTTGCTGCTGGCGTCCCCTTATTTCTTGTCACAATCCTCTTCAATGACCGTCCGTCGCGGTAACTCAACACAAAATTTCTTCGGTGTTGTGACTTACCGGGTGATGATGTTTCGCTTTCCCTGTATGTGGTGTTAAATTTCGATACGGTTTTCTTGAAACACCACACACTTCGAGTACCTTGGTTACTGAAGCATCCACCACAAGAGCACCAACAATTTGCCCAAATTCGAATGCACTGACCTCCGACATAATTCACTCACAACTACGCTGAACACCGTTGTGACCACGGCTGACACTTGGAACGTATTAACAACATTGCAACCTGACGGCTTGGCTAGAATCTGTATTTATGTTCAAGCATGCATTTCTCGCGGTTTTTCTTTTTTTTCCCCGTCCATCTCCTGTATGACAAGGTATCAAGAAATAGTCGGAGGTGAAAGTTGTAGAACGAGATCGAACCTTAACTACAATAAGCAGAAAGTCTGCTCAATAAAAATAAACACGGACTCCGCAAAGAGATATCCTGCGAAACTCAGATCACTTCGTTCGTCCACGAGAGCCGTGTGAAAAGGCGTCCGATTTGATGCTGTATTGCTTGACTTCAGGAAGGCGTTTTACATAGTACCACGCCGTTCCTTATTGAAAAAAAAATACAACCTTATCGAGTATCGAATCCCATTTATGATTACATTCAGGACTCCCATGTGGATAGAGCTCAGTACATCGCTCTCGACAGAGCCGATGTATGGGGTAAGATGTAAAGATATTTTCAGGAAATACGGCAGCCGGCCGAAGTGCCGGGCGTTTCTAGGCGCTTCAGTCTGGAACCGCGCGACCGCTACGGTCGCAGGTTCGAATCCTGCCTTGGGCATGGATGTGTGTGATGTCCTTAGGTTAGTTAGGTTTAAGTAGTTCTAAGTTCTAGGGTACTGATGGTCTAAGATGTTAAGTCCCATAGGGCTCAGAGCAATTTCAACCATTTTTTGAAATACGGCAAAGCCATTTCTTATCTAGTGGGTAACACGAGAAGCTCCATGAGGCTTTTAGTAGACGATGTAGTTTCCTGTAGGACTGTAGCAACGCCAGAAACCTGTACTGGATTGGAGGGAGAGTTGCAGAGCATCGGAATGTACGTAAACATAATGTACTGCACGTACACAGGCGGAGAAATACACAACTGATCCATTACAATATCAGTGGAAAATCATCGGAAAGAGTATCTACCGTGACAGTCTACATCTACATATATCTGTATCTACATGCATATACATGTTCCGAAGGCATGGTGCATGGCAGGGAGTACCTTGTACCTCTCCTGGCCATTCCCCCTCTGGTTCCACTCGCAAATGGAGCTGGGTGAAACAACTGCCAATATACCTCTGGTTCAAATGGCTCTGAGCACTATGGGACTCAACTGCTGTGGTCGTAAGTCCCCTAGAACTTAGAACTACTTAAACCTAACTAACCTAAGGACAGCACACAACACCCAGCCATCACGAGGCAGAGAAAATCCCTGACCCCGCCGGGAATCGCACCCGGGAACCCGGGCGTGGGAAGCGAGAACGCTACCGCACGACCACGAGATGCGGGCAATACCTCTGTACAAGCCACTGTTCCCTTACATTCTCTTCGCGGACCTTACGCGAAACGTACGTTGGCGGTAGTAGAAGCGTACTAGTCAGCCGTAAAAGACAGTTCTCTAATTTTTTCAACACTGTCTCGCGCAAACTGTCTCCTCTCCAGGGATTTCTATTTGAGTCACGAAGCATCCCCGTGACGCTTACGTGTTGATCGAACATACCGGTAACAATCCTGGCAGCACAGAATTGCTTCGATGTCTATCTTTAATCTGACCTCGGGGGGATACTAAATATTCGAGCAGTAATCAAGAACGTGTCGCACAAGTATTCAATTCGCAATCAGATTTGTAAGTGGGTTACACATTCCCAGAATTGTCGACCATTCTCCTTTACTACTACCGACCTCACCTGCTCTTTCCATTTCATATCGCATTGCAACGGTACCCCTAGACTGTGTCAGATAGCACACCACTAATACAGTATTCGAACGTTACTGTGTTCTTTTGTACTACTCATCTGCATTAACTTACATTTTTCGAATTAACCATCCGGAGTGATCCACATTGAAATGACTACATAGATTTAAGGGAAATCAAATACTAGGCTGAGATTCATTGGAAGAACCTCACGGGAAAGTAATTCATCCACAAAAGAAGTGGCCTGCAACACACTTGTTAGAGTTATTATTGAGTCCTGCTCTCAGTTTGGTTCTTAGAATGTTGGATTAACAGAATACATGTAGAAGATCCAACGTGATGCTACGCGATTCGTCACAGAATCGTTTAATCAGCACGAGAGCGTTAGAGGGACGCTCAACAAACTCCGTTGACAGACAGTACTACTGAGGCGTTGCGCATCACGGAAAGGTTTGTCATAGAAACTTCAAAACACTGGTATTGTTATTCTCGTGTGAGGAAAACATATATTGACACATTTACCAAGTATTATATTATTTAAAAACTGAGCAAAACTAGGCCATATCTGGATCATTCCTTGAGGCTCGATGCAAGTCAGGTTGGACACATTTGAGACTGAAGCATAACACTAACCATCTGACCTTACGTACAGTCGCAGTTGACATTGTCTTCTTTGTCGTAGCTCCATAATCCCATCTTTCCAAATCAGCCATGTATCTGCCTACCCCTGATTTCAAGCAGTGCAGGGCCTTCCATGTCAGTCATCCCTTGTTATAACCAAGTGGGAGAGTTTCAGATACTCTTTTCCTGTCAGGGAGAATTGTAACTGAAAAACAGTATGACAAAACTGCCTTGGGGGTTTAATTAATTTAGAAGCTGAAATTGAAAAATTTGCCGAACGGGACTCAAACCTGGATGCTCCGCTTCTCTAGAACGGCTGTGTTAACCGCCTTCGCCATCCGGAAACGCTTCATGTCCGACCCAAACCCAAGTTCCTAAGTGCTGCTAACCACTGATGTTGTGACCCCGTTCATTTTCCCCATTGCTAGCAGCTTAACTGTATTACTTCAAGGGAAGAATGATGGTATGCATTTGCACTGAAATAGATGTATGCCCGTTGACGTGTATCTATACAGTTCTATGTGTGGTGTTTATTCTTTCAGACATGTCCAAAAGAACAGACACCACATATACAAACGTATTTCATCTGTAGTTGTGAGTATGTCTGACGTTTTGATAAAGCTCTTTCTAGATTTCAGTCTATGCAGATGCCTTCAATTTCTTTATAATAGATAAGTTACCCCATGCTTCCGACAGATTACTTTCGGCAAGAATCAGCCAATTTTCTACTTACTGCCACACTTCTCGCCAAATGATCACAACGAGAAAATTAGAGAAGGTATAGTTCACACGAATGTGTACTGGCTATCATTCCTTCCACACGCCATTTACAGATGGAACAGAGAAGGGGGGAAAGGATGGTTGTAGTAGACACACCCTACACCACACATCGTGAGGCGTGTTATGGAGTATGGATGTGGATTTGCATGTAGTAAGCAGTAATAATACAGAGATGTAGAGGCTTGCAGTGAATAGACTAGCGAGGACTGTTGGATCATACCAGTCTTCCGAATGAAGGGCACATTGTGAGAGATGGTGATACTAGAACAGTGTGTAGGATAATAACTAATTACAATACCAGTGAACGAATTTTGATGCAGAGAAGACAGGAGATATTTCGAAAAGAGCTCTCTAGTATCTGAATTTGGTCAGCCACAGCTCAGAGTTCTCGACTACATTCTGGTATCACGGAATGAGGTATTATACCTGTAGTCTCATTTCCAAAAAGTTGAGAAGGTCTGTCAGATCTCGCTCACTTCTTTTTGCCTTTCTAAAATGTTCATTGGAGTTTTCTATTTGCTAAACGTTAGAAATTATAACATACCTGTCATAATTAAGTGTGCCATTGTATTGTTCAGTTTTGCACGTTCAGTAAATCATCATCTGGGTCCATACTCCTGACTTACTTTCTAATCCATAAAATATGAAAATCCTTTCTGATACAAAAAATAAGAAAATCTAATCTGACAAAAATCTGACGAAGAAGCAGTTTAATAAAAGGAACCTGGGAAGATGTTGGTGTGTGTCTCACTATTTGCACTTCGACGACGAGGTCCTCCTGCTGTGATTAAAAGTAGGTTACGACTGATTTCCACCAGTAATTTCAGTGTGTGCTGAAGTAGAACAGAAACAAGTCCATTTGCTCTTGTAATTAGATCCTTTTAATAGAATTTAGACAGGGAATTTGATACTCGTCTTAACAGATCAAGGAACAATGAAGCTAGATCTTATTGAAATATGTACAGTGGGGGCCGTTAGTGAGTGGACGTAATATTATACAAATTTAACTTTTTATGTTTCAATTTATGTTCCCCAGTGCCTTCTGCCTGCGGATAGTTTGAGCTCGTATGTCACGTTGCATTATACGGGACAGAACCACTTCGAAACTCACGTGTTGAAGCATCAGCAGCTAAAGTCACGTGTTGATGACAAGGTAACGCTACCGAACCTCGCGTCTACAATTTGGCTGTCCAATAGGGAGGTTTGGAGGCGGTCACTTGGGGGTGGAGCCACGACCAGCCGCCGGAAGTGGACACGCAATCCGTTCTTTTCTGCTGGCAGCTTCCGAACCGGTTAGACGCTCTCCTCTCCCGCTCTCTTGGGCAGGAGCCCATTCAGTTTCGGCGACTTCTCAAGGCCCGCCTACAACCACTTTTTACTGAAATAAGCCATCATGTCTATCATAAAATGTTTAACTTTGTTACCTCAACAGGTGCCTACTGCTTCCCCTTCCTCGCCAATCCTGACACATTAACATCAGGCGTCAGAAGTGGGATCGCTCACCGTTAGGCCCGTCTTATTGACCTAATCAACATGCCGTACGCAATGAGGCTGCCAGTAACACTTCGCGCTTGACGCGCCAGATGTACCAAGAACACGCATTCGTGGTTCGCCACGCAGCCTTCCGCCGTTTCGGCGTTCTCTCCTCACAGCTGCTGTAGCGAACGCCAGGCAGCTTGCGTGTCCAGGCTCCTAACCGCGCCACACAGCCATTCGCCGCCGCTGTCACTCCCAGGCAGCCCGGTGGTTCGCCACGCTGCGGGTAGCCGCCTTCCACGCTACTCCGATATAGCGTGGTGGCATGTTCCAGCCACGTGTCGCCATCCAGGATACGCGAATGTTCCGACCGACTAGCTGAGGCATGTTGCACAGCTGTCTACACCGCCGACATAATCTTCGCCGCTGTTTCCTGCAGCCCTCGTCCGACGGGATGCAGCCGTCGATGACACACCACCGCAGCAACTACAGCTTCTGTAAGTTCATGTATCAATTTTTCTTTGCCGCCGCCTCCTTGCCGCCAGCTACGCCGTCATCTGGTCGAGTGTAGGCCCTTTTTTGTGCTCTAGTTATAAAGTTTTTGGCGAACACTAGGTGTCCTAATACTGTAACCATGCCTCAAACCAGTAGTACCGCCACTGGTGAAGGAAACTCCCCGCCTACGGAAAAACCAGACCCAGTAGCTACCCTCCAAGTAGAAGTCGAGAAGTTAATGTTGAGAAAGATAGAATTGACGGAAAATGCCAAAAATTGGCTCAAACCCAATCTGCCGATCTAAGCGCATCAGAAACACAACCTGCTGCGCCGCAAATGACGGGTGCAAGCACCGTAAGTAGGACAGTACCCCAGCCATCCATTGTAACTTTGGCTAACAGCTTCCCTGCGGTCAGTTTCATTCCAACTTTTTCCGGGAAACCTAATCAACAAGTTAATTCCTTTCTACAAACTGTCTGAGATGTAGGCCGTGCATGCGCTTGGCCAAACGATTTCCTAATAAATGCACTCCGGCTTAAATTGTCAGGTGACGCCCATACATATATCAAATCAGTTCACACCATTAGGGACAGCCGGCCGGTATGGCCTTGCGGTTCTAGGCTCTTCGGTTTGGAACCGCGTTACGCTACGGTCGCAGGTTCGAATCCTGCCTCGGGCATGGATGTGTGTGATGTCCTTAGGTTAGTTAGGTTTAAGTAGTTCTAAGTTCTAGGGGACTGATGACCACAGATGTTAAGTCCCATAGTGCTCAGAGCCTTAGGGACACCACCTCTTTTGCCACGTTACAGGCTGGGTTGAAAGAGAGGTATTCGGGCAGTTGTGACGCCAGCTATTACAGGGACGAGTTGTCCACCATCCGTCAGAAGCTAGGGGAGGATGTAGAGACATTTGCTGACGGAATCCGCGCTGTCGCTTGTCGCACTAATACGCTGGGTTCGGATTCCGCCCGTAACGAGGGGTTAATTGAGCAGGCAGAAGCACACTCAATTGACATATTTATAAATGGAATCGACCTGTATGTTGGAGGAGAGTTAAAAATAGTATCACCCGCATCATTGCATGATGCCACACGACTAGCGATGATACGAGAGGAGGTAGGGCATTTTATTGCCAGTTCGTTGCGTCCGAACGAAAAATCGCGTCTAATTTTTAAATACGAGCTGGTATGCCAACGCTGCCGAAAGGCAGGCCATGCTGCCGTGCAGTGACGCACACCCTATTGTTCTCGATGTGGAACCATAGGGCATATGAGTAGAAACTGCCTGCAGAACCCGGGAAAAGGGGGCCCGTCGTACCATCAGCAGAGGGAACAAGCCACCAACAATTCACCATGACCCCAAAATCAGACGGGAAACAGTCGGTGGAGGGGGGAAAGGAGGGGGGGGGGCGGCAAGTCTCGCTGTCCGACCGCGCCCCCTGTAAAATTCACGCACCCAGTCCGCCATGGTGTTGTAAATGAGGTGGCGAATATCCTACTCAATGGCAAAGTTCGAGGTAAAAATGTAAGATTACTTATCGACACTGGAGCGCAAACCAGCGTTCTATTCATACATAGGACATGGGGATAGACGAATGTTAAAACCACCCAGTTACCTCATTACCGGTCTGAGCGAAGAAATAATCATACCTGCTGGGTAATGCGTAGTTAAATTGAAAAATAGGAGCCACCCGCCACACTTTTGACATGAATGTAATCCGAAAACGAGATTCTGACGTCATCCAGGGTAATGATTTCCTCCACCACTATCAGCATGTGGTAGATTATAGGACGCAGACTGTCCATCTCCATGAGGAAACCCACCGTTTCGGCGGCCTCCACGCCATTCTGCCACGAGGTGCTTGTGAAATGTGGTGCCTTCCACACGTTTCTTCCGCACAATCGTGGGCATTACATACACTGTCAGAATCAGTGGTGGCACGGGACGCATTCTCTGGCTTGGGGTCGAATCCCACGAACTGCCGAGAACAACCGTATTGGTGGACCCTCTCCGTCAAAACGATGCCCTCAACAGATTATAGGTACATGTTAAACGTGGCTTACCGACAGTGCATGTACAGGGAAAGAAATTTTATGTTCCCGTCTGTTTGGACAATTTCGGAATGAAAGAGGTAGAAATTCCTAGTGGCACCATTATAGCTAGCAGCCACGAGATTGAAGAAAACCACCCCGTACAAGGGAAGTTAAAATCTTACCCAAAACAATGGCTTCCGGGACACAGCATATGTGATATCGCTCCGTGCTCCGAGACAAATTTAAAGATAAGTTAGCTCATCTGCCTACGGCTGACCAAAACAAATTGTACTCTGTCTTGGAAGAACACTGCTGGTTATTCGAGGAAAGGCGTTATTTGCCGACTACTGCCCTTGTTTACCATGAAATTCCCGCTGGAAATGCTAGGCCCATTGTGCTGAAACCAATTAGACTACCGTACCACCTCCAGCCTGTTGTGGAGGAAACTATCCAACACCAGCTAATAATAATAAAACCATCCTCCAGCCACTGGTCATCTCCAGTCGTCATCGTCCCAGAGAAATCAATCAACCGAGACAAGAAAAATGGTTCAAATGTCTCTAAGCAATATGGGACTTAACGTCTGAGGTCATGAGTCCCCTAGACTTATAATTACTTAAACCTAACTAACCTAAGGACATCACACACATCCATGAACGAGGCAGGATTCGAACCTGCGACCGTAGCAGCAGCGCGGTTCCGGACTGAAGTGCCTAGAACCACTCGGCCACAGCGTCCAGCAATAGAGAGAAGACCTACAGTCTTTGCATCGAAATGAGAGCAGTAAATAATGTAACCAAAAAAATGGTTCAAATGGCTCTGAGAACTATGGGACTTAACTAACATCTGTGGTCATCAGTCCTCTAGAACTTAGAACTACTTAAACCTAACTAACCTAAGAACATCACACACACCCATACCCGAGGCAGGATTCGAACCTGCAACTGTAGCGGTCACGCGGTTCCAGACTGAAGCGCCTAGAACCGCACGGCCACATCGGCCAGCAAATAATGTAACCACTCCTGATACTTAACATGTCCCAAGTATCGACGCAACACTGGACGGGCTAGGAAATTGTAAATACTTCACTACCATTGATATGAAGAGTGGGTACCACCAAATACCGACTGCACCGCAGGGCAGGCCAAAAACAGCGTTTGTAGTTCCCTCCGGTCTATATGAATTTTTTTGAGAATGCCATTTGGGCTGCGTAACGCGCCGGCCACCTTCAAATGCTTTGCTTACTTAGTTTTAAGAGGGTTGCTGTGCAGCATATCAGAGATGTTCTGACTAGTTCCCCCTTATTGATCTATCCAGATTTCGAAAAACCATTCATTCTCTCCTGTGACGGGTCCCATTTGGCAGTGGAAGCTATTCTAAGTCCGTTTATTGATGGTGAGGAAAGACCAATTGGTTACACATCCCGTCAGCTAAATTAGGCAGAAATTAATTACAGTACTATGGAGAAATAATTTCTGACATTAATGTTTGGAGTCAACTATTTTAAATGCCACTTTTATGGGAGAAAGTTTACAGTAAAGTAACAGATCATACAGCACTTCAGTGGCTATTAAGTTTAAAAGACCCTAGCAGCCGTCTCACCCACTGGGCCCTGAAGTTAAGTGAGTATGATTACCAAGTCCAATACAAAGCTTGAAAATTGCACCATAATGCTGAAACCCGCCGACCGAGGTGGCCGAGCGGTTCTAGGCGCTACAGTCTGGAACCGCGTGACCACTACGGTCGCAGGTTCGAATCCTGCCTCGGGCATGGATGTGTGTGATGTCCTTAGGTTAGTTAGGTTTAATTAGTTCTAAGTTCTAGGGGACTGATGACCTCAGAAGTTAAGTCCCATAGTGCTCAGAGCCATTTTTGCTGATACCCTTAGTAGAAAAGTGAGAGTAGCTCAAACAGACGATGAGTTAGTTGACGAATTAAAAGACTCACAGGAGAATGACGCAAAATGTTGCCAGTATTGCTCCCATCCGGATTTTGTTGCAGAATACGGAATTATATATCGCAAGACACCCCCCCCTCCCTTATTAAACGTGTAGTAGTGCCTACAGTCCTACAATCCAGAATTATTGCCTAGTGCCACGACAGCATACAAGCTTGTCATAGTGGACAAAGAGCTACAAACGCCCACATTGCCACAAAGTATTGGTGGGACAAAAGATGGCGAAATGTTGCTGAGTACATAGAAAACTGCCTACAACGTGCCGAAAGAGCACCACCCCCACGAATTAAAATTTCCTTACAATCACTTCCTGTGACATCGAAAACCTTTCAGTTTGTGGCTTTGGATGTAGTCGGGCCACTTCCCGTAAGTATAAAAGGAAGTAAATATAATCTATCCATTATTGATCACTTTTCCCAGTACCTTATTTTGGTACCCATCGCTGACATGTCAGCTGAAACAGTAGCACAATCTTTTGTGGATCATCTTGTCCTTCCTTTCGGGAGTCCTGAAGATTTTACAACAGATCAAAGAACCACTTTCATGTCTGCCTTATTTGTCCAAATTTGCAAATTGCTGAGAATTAGGAAATGGAGAACCACCCCTTTTCACCCCCAGGCAAATGGCCGCATTGAGCGTGTCCATCGCACTGTGAAACAAATGCTTTCCTATTACAACTCAGCCCACAGTGACTGGCAAAGATACATTCCATTCATGGCAAGTGCATACAATAGCCATTTCCATGAAGCCACTGAACATACCCCTTATGAGATAGTGTTTGGCCACCCTATGGAATCTCCCTTTGAGACCGATAAATTACCTCTGGAAATCGATCAGACAGCAGTTAAGGGGCTAGCCCACCGCCTTAAGGCCATTTGGAAGAAGGTACCAGGGAACAACCGCAAAGCAACCAGGAAACAGATGGAAAGAAGTAACATAAATGCAATTCTCCCCCCCTATAAACCTGGTGATTTGGTTTTGCTAAAAAACCCTTGTATAAAGAAAGGAAGAGTGAAGAAACTTACCCCTCTGTATGATGGAACACAAATAATCATTCGGCTCTCTTCCCCTGTCAATGCAGAATTACAACAGCCTGGTCGTAAAGTGGTCGTTCATTTTGATAGACTAAAACTCTATTCAGGAACTATGCCTCTCCCACCGCCTTCTGAGACAAGCGACGGACCTTCAGCACGTTCTGCCCCCCTGTGAAGCGGAGGAAAAGGGAAGTTCCACCACTCCCAGCTCGCCCTAGATATGCTCTGAGATCTAAACACCCATACGCCCTTAGATCCAGGGACTAAACACCAAGGTACTGCTTCTTACTTAGGAGATTCCCAGTTATATCAATCAAAAGGAAAAGAGAACCAGGCTTAAGCAACCACCTTGATATTTTCCTTTGCAAATCAACATTCTACATATACAATATGTATTTTATGCCCCCATGCTATGATAACTAAGATGTCAACCTACTCTCCCTCTCTGAGAGAGGTTATCAGAGCTTTACACGCCCCGCCTGTCCTGCAAGGCTGTCTAGCCTAGTTAATCCATAGTTTTAACCAGTATTTTTATCATGTTCCCATGATACACCTAATGGTCAGACAACAGCACTATTTTCAATTCCAATATATTTAATTCTAAATAAAATTATCATATGGAGCAGTTATGGATCAGTATCAGGATATAGTATGAAGTTCAAAAATGGTTCAAATGGCTCTAACCACTATGGGACTGAACATCTGAGGTCATCAGTCCCCTAGACTTAGAACTACTTAAACCTAACTAACCTAAGGACATCACACACAACCATGCCCGAGGCAGCATCGAACCTGCGACCGTAGCAGCAGTGCGGTTCCAGACTGAAGCACCTAGAACCGCTCGGCCACAGCGGCCGGCTATGGTATGAAGTAATGAATGCCGTAAGTCTCTACCACTCTCATAGATTTTTTCCCTGAAATGGCACTATATTTCAATAAGTAATTTTCCCATTTTAACACCAAGAGTGATAATTAATAACACGCAGTACTAACTGATAAATTTCCTCCTAACGAAGACACATATAGCCGGCCGCGGTGGACGAGCGGTTCTAGGCGCTTCAGTCCGGAACCGCACGACTGCTACGGTCGCAGGTTCGAATCCTGCCTCGGGCATGGATGTGTGTGATGTCCTTAGGTTAGTTAGGTTTAAGTAGTTCTAAGTCTAGGGGACTGATGACCTCAGATGTTAAGTCCCATAGTGCTCAGAGCCATTTGAACCATTTTGGAGACACATACCTTGTCGCTTTGTCACCAAAAGAAATGTTAGATAACTCAATGATTATTCTTGTACCACGGCCTCGTGGCCTACACACAACAGTGACACTCCTAATCCTCCCTACCGTCCCTCATGGACGCCAGTTCTTTTCAGGTTAACTCAGATGCTGCTCGGCGGTACTGCAAAGTTGTAAACACGTCGCTCAGCCTGTCAGAATTAGGTGAACTCATCATCAAGGAGTCGCACGTGTAGTGGCCATAAGGTGTAGGACAGAGCCACCTCAAACACAATGGCACTGCTGTTACCACCCTGACCCTCCCCAACCCGCGCTGTCCAGTAGCCCTAGTCGGCTGTCGCCACCTGATTCCGCCCCCCCCCCTTCCCCTCTCTCTGCACGCCATCCGTGTGGCTGACTGCCACTGTTAAAGAGACCTTACACATATTAGAACGTACTATCTTCGTTATCAACCAATGTATAGCAATTTAATACAGAAAGGTACCATCTTCTTATGTAATACCTATTTCAAACGTGATTTCCTCCATCCTTCTGTCTCATACCCGGGTAACTTGAACAACTTGAAAACCCACCCATAAATTTACTTGCATACCTAAGCCCTTAACATGCCCACTGACCAGACTATAACTCCGAGGGGGGTTTGGAAGCAAGCGATCTCTAGCTGATGGACTGCCAAGCGGAAAAGCATCGCAATAATGAAGCGTGCTGTTATGTGGTGTCTTCACGAGCACCGCCATTTTGCTTCGTTGCACTCTGCATTTCCGAGCCTCCTTCGAAGTATAGTACCACCATACCACCTTCCGTCCAGTCTGATGCCCTGGGCCCTTTCCAAACCCTTAAATGGTTTCTCCATTACGTGCACTTTTGCCACAACAAAAGTAAAAAAAAAAATTCTTTATAAATGAACTATAGTAATTTTACCCAAAGCACCCATATAAACCGATTCATTCGAGAAAGGAGTTAGAGTACTATTCGCAGCAGTCACTAATCACACTCTAATATTATTAATTTACCTGAAATGCATTTTATAAATGGTTAATTCAAATGTCCCGAGGAGTTGTGAAAATTTTTCACTTAGAACACGCCGGAGTTGTTGCCATGGCGCACTACATGCGCCGCGCAGCTGCTCCGCTATCTCAGCATTAACCTGAAACCAGCCTTTGTCGCAGCACGTCTGCTTGTCCCTTTTGCCAGTTTTATAACGCTCCCTGCTTCACCATGTACCGAATTTGATAAATTGTTTTACCTCTCAGTTTTGGTGGCACCCTAAAAATTCTTACCGTACATGCATCTCCACCAATAAGAGAACCCCCAAACAGACAAATTTAAGAATTAAATATTATGTACCTATTCACTATACCCCACACCTCGAACATAAGACTTATGAAAATCGACTATCGAATTGTCCCCTTTATACTCCCGATAGCTTTTCAGGTATTAGGAGAGAGCACACGACCCAAGAGAACCAGACTTTGAGCCTTGGCCACAGCTGACAAGAAAAAAAAAAATAATTACAGGTAAGTCTGTCCCATCACTGCAACATGATACACCACCAGCAGAACACTATAACAAGTACACCCCACCAGTAAACGGGGCCCAACCTCCTCTTCCCCACTAAGATATATATCAGAAGGCCCAGTATTGTGCTCATTTTGTATGATTAGGGGTGTTGAGCAATGTTGGACCCACAGTGTTCTGTCAGTTGCTAGCTGGTTAATAATTGATACCCAATAACTTGCATTTTTTGTCCCTTTATGATTTTGTGTTACGTTCAAGCATTTCACAGTCATTTTTCTGCCCAGCAAAGCCCTTGCTATACCCTATACGTTATACCATGCATGTATTTTTTATACGGTCGCAGGTTCGAAGCCTGCCTCGGGCATGGATGTGTGTGATGTCCTTAGGTTAGTTAGGTTTAAGTAGTTCTAAGTTGTAGGGGACTGATGACCTCAGATGTTAAGTCCCATAGTGCTCAGAGCCATTTGAACCTTTTTGTATTTTTATAATATATTGCATATTGTTTTGTAAAATATGCACTTGTATTTTATATTTATCACCCCAGTATGTAAAGTCCCACCACAGCTCTGGATACGTTGCACTATAGCAATACTCCCATTATGTAGGATCCCCCTTCAGTTGTGATACACGATTTTGTGAATTAGGTATTCTGGAATCCTATTATGCACCACGTTCGTGCCCAGAGCCGGACTGGTATGATTAGAGGAAAGGAAGCACCCAAGTTATGAAAAATGTTCAGATGTGTGTGAAATCTTATGAGACTTAACTGCTAGGGTCATCAGTCCCTAAGCTTACACACTACTTAACCTAAGGACAAACACACACACCCATGCACGGGGGAGGACTCGAACCTCTGCCGGGACCCCCATGTTATCTAAGATACTCAATTGAGAGACTGATGACCTTAGAAGTTAAGTCCCATAGTGCTCAGAGCCATTTGAACTCAATAGAGAAGAGTCGAATGCGCTCCTGAAGTTGAGAAGAAGTGCGCTACCCTTTCGCTGTAGAGCGGTAAGCGATATAGGTTTTGTGATAGGATAAAACTAAGTATATTTCACCCACGTAAGCGAAAAATTGTAGTTCGCACCCCATGTACGGTTTGCACATTTAAGGGTTCACCCCGACGAACACAAGTTTTGCTGTTATTCATCCGACTTCTTACATCTACATCTACATCTACATCTATACTCCGCGAGCCACCTTACGGTGTGTGGCGGAGGGTACTTATTGTACCACTATCTGATCCCCCCTTCCCTGTTCCATTCACGAATTGTGCGTGGGAAGAACGACTGCTTGTAAGTCTCCGTATTTGCTCTAATTTCTCGGATCTTTTCGTTGTGATCATTACGCGAGATATATGTGGGCGGTAGTAATATGTTGCCCATCTCTTCCCGGAATGTGCTCTCTCGTAATTTCGATAATAAACCTCTCCGTATTGCGTAACGCCTTTCTTGAAGTGTCTGCCACTGGAGCTTGTTCAGCATCTCCGTAACGCTCTCGCGCTGACTAAATGTCCCATGACGAATCGCGCTGCTTTTCGCTGGATCATGTCTATCTCTTCTATTAATCCAACCTGGTAAGGGTCCCATACTGATGAGCAATACTCAAGAATCGGACGAACAAGCGTTTTGTAAGCTACTTCTTTCGTCGATGAGTCACATTTTCTTAGAATTCTTCCTATGAATCTCAACCTGGCGCCTGCTTTTCCCACTATTTGTTTTATGTGATCATTCCACTTCAGATCGCTCCGGATAGTAACTCCTAAGTATTTTACGGTCGTTACCGCTTCCAATGATTTACCACCTATGGCATAATCGTACTGGAATGGATTTCTGCCCCTATGTATGCGCATTATATTACATTTATCTACATTTAGGGAAAGCTGCCAGCTGTCGCACCATTCATTAATCCTCTGCAGGTCTTCCTGGAGTACGTACGAGTCTTCTGATGTTGCTACTTTCTTGTAGACAACCGTGTCATCTGCAAATAGCCTCACGGAGCTACCGATGTTGTCAACTAAGTCATTTATGTATATTGTAAACAATAAAGGTCCTATCACGCTTCCTTGCGGTACTCCCGAAATTACCTCTACATCTGCAGATTTTGAACCGTTAAGAATGACATGTTGTGTTCTTTCTTCTAGGAAATCCTGAATCCAATCACAAACCTGGTCCGATATTCCGTAAGCACGTATTTTTTTCACTAAACGTAAGTGCGGAACCGTATCAAATGCCTTCCTGAAGTCCAGGAATACGGCATCAATCTGCTCGCCAGTGTCTACGGCACTGTGAATTTCTTGGGCAAATAGGGCGAGCTGGGTTTCACATGATCTCTGTTTGCGGAATCCATGTTGGTTATGATGAAGGAGATTTGTATTATCTAAGAACGTCATAATTACGAAGTAATTTAGTGATGAAGTGAAGATGTTATGAGCGAGCATGGAAATCGGCATTGCTACCATTTGGATACAGTGCTCCGCCATGTGTTTCGGACGTGAAAGACACCCGTTTGTTTACTCAAACAAATACACCCATGACATAAGATTGAAGCACCTGCTGAAATAAGCACTAGATTGTTGATGATTAGCACCCATGATGTGACGTCATCACCCAAGAGCAGTAATGTGTTATCGTGTTGGAAATATAGTTGGCAAGAGACTTCCACCCTAATGAAAAAAGTTTGTATTGTACTATGTCGCAGTAGTTCGCGTACCCCTTTTTTCATAGCTCACCCTGTTTCTTCATGAGACGAAATCGCCCCTTTGGAGACAGAGCACAGTTCCTCCCCCGCCCATTCATTGCATTGGGTAACTACCATTGCTCTGAGTCGCTCGTCTGTTCATTCCAACCTCAACCATTACCTTGTACTTCCCTCCTCCAGGGCCGTGGGCCTTTAATGGTGTGGTAAGCGCCTGCAGAGTGCCCAGCTGATCGGGTTATTCTTTCAGTCTTCGCTTTCATAAATTGATCGCCTACCTATCTCTTTTATGTATGCATCATTGACACATCACGACGAGGCTCGCCTTCGTCTGCACCCTGGTCGGTAGCCAATGCAATTTCCCTCAGCGGGAGGGGGAAGGAAAAACCTCGCATACGGATACCTTTTATATTTCTCCTTAGTTCGTACCCTCTTGTGATCGATTTATTTACTGAAGAGATGAATGCAGCCACTCTTGCCTCCTCAGGTGTGGCGTTCTGTCTAGCGGAGAAACTGCCTGCTTCCCTCTTCTTTAGCCGGCCGCTGTGGCCGAGCGGTTCTAGACACTTCAGTCCGAAACCGGGCAGCTGCTACGGACGCAGGTTCGAATCCAGCCTCGGGTATGGATGTGTGTGATGTTCTTAGGTTGGTTAGGTTTAAGTAGTTCAAGTTTTAGGGGACTGATGACCTCAGATGTTAAGTCCCATAGTGCTCAGAGCCATTTGAATCCTCTCCTTTTTTCCTGGCGTGAGGGTTAAGCAGAGCTGTTTTGCACCCAACAACACGAACATACATTCACACACTATTAGCCGGATTGCTAGTTCACGTGTTTCGCGACTGATTTTATTGTATGGCCCACAAGCCACCCTAGAAGTTTTACCAATAATTGAATCCCAGTTCGGTGCTATAGGCAACAGTATTTTATACACCGTACCCCAACCAATAACAGCCATTATTGTTCGTTACGAGTACCTTCGAGCAACCCAGCCCTACTTTGTGCTACTCAACGGTAGGAAGTGTTTGCACGCTTATCTTGTGCCCATAACTTGCGACTCCCCCCTCTCATATGCTGTTTACCAGAGCAACCGATGGTACTACCATCGCCTGACAACTGGCCATCTCTCCCCAATCACTTACATTCCCAGCTGATCCAATCTTTAACTGACCTCGTAAACAAAGAGTCAGGGCAGATCACGCTAGACAGTGCCACCGCCCATATCACGGATTGGCACAACCACCAGTATCTCAGTCGTATAGTCGTTCCCAGTTCTGTATGTACACCTCTCATAATTATCCTTATTGGTTTACTGCTAAGGGTAGCTTTTAGAAAAGGACTTTTTGCGCGACTTCGGTCGCCCCTCCCTGCTGTCCCTGAACAGAAGCCTCCTGGGGAATATCACGCTTAAGTTTTTGTAATGGGAACTGGAATTTTTCTTGTTGCCCCATACTATAGTAGTCCAGTAGAAAATTACCATGGTCTGAGTACCATGTAAGTAGAAGAGGAATAATAAATAAATGAAATACCTCCAAAAGGAATAAGTAACAAAGTGAATCACCGTATGCGTGTGAAGTAATGCAAAAGTGTTGATCCCCATCTCCCCTTTCTGATCTTCGCCCCTTCCGGAACTCCCCACTTGTAATTCTTTCAGTACATTTCCTAAGTAAAAATTTAATTTAAAAAAATCAAAAATATATTGTAAAAATTTATGTAAGGCTGTCCTTCGCAGGTGCCCCATAGGAACTGTCAGTTTGCCTCCCCATGCTTCATTACTGCGCAGGGGAGAAGGGTGTACAGTGGGAGCCATTACTGAATGAATGTAATATTATAAAAATTTTATTTTTTGTACTTCAATTGATGTTCGCCAGTGCTTTCTGCCTGGCGGCTAGTTTCAGCTTGCAAGTCACGTTGCATTATACCGGACAGAACCGCTTCGAAACTCACTTGTTGAAGCATCAACAGCTGAACTCACGTGTTGCTGACAAGGTAATGCTACCGAACCGCGCGTCTACCATTTGGCTGCCCTATAGAGAGGTTCGGGGGTGGTCACGTGGGGGTGGAGCCGCGGCCAGCCGCCAGGAGCGGACGTGCCGTCCGTTCTCTTCTGCTGGCATCTTCCGACAGGTTAGACGCTCTCCTCTTCCGCTCTCTTGGACAGCAGCCCACTCAGTTTCGGCGGCTTCTCTAGGCCTGCCTTCAATCACTTTTTACTAAAATAAACCATCATGTCTATCATAAGATGTTTAACTTCATCACCTCAACGACTGCCTACTGCTTTCCCTTCCTCGCCAATCCTGACACATTAACAAATAACAGTTTTTCGTTCATATGGGATAATTCGTCAGCTGCCCTAGTTAGATACATGACTCGCGTGCTTGTTCCGGCAAGGCAGCCTGTTGCGCCTTGTGGATTATAGAGAGCTCAAGTAATATACGCAGCAGAGCCGCTGCCAGGGCAGTCGCTTTACAAGCCCGTTATGGGTTAGTCATGGTCCATTCTCGACGGAATACACCAGGGAGTAAAATGCGCTGATTAACAGTGGATCTATGCCTCTTGCAGTCATAGTGGCTCCACCCAAGAAAAGACAGCTCAGAAACTGATGATCGTTGGTGCCCCATGGCGACATACTGGCACCAATCGGAAGTAGATAGTCTGCTGATTAAGTAGGAAATTATGCCCTTGGAAGACGTACTGATGCCAAAACTGTTTACCAGAACCATAAAAATAGTTAAGGCGCTTTTGAAAAATATTGAAGTGGTTTGGAGGGGGAAGGGGGAGAGAGGAACGAACCTTTTCTCATGTCTTATATAATAATATCAAAACTCGGGCTCTCAAAGGCCGCAAATGGGTGGCGTGGATTTTGCTGAGGCGCCCTTAAGACGAGAGGAGGGCAGTAGTGTGGAAAATTTTCTCTCTTCCCATAGGTGAAACAAATAATCATGAGCACTGGTAGGCTGAAGTGTAATTTTTAGCGAAATTATTTTTTAGGACACCAGAGTTCCTGATTCTTAGATGGATGGAGAGAAATTGGTGATCGTTTGAGATCTTAGGTGGCAGCCAGATTGGATTTTTTTATTTATTTACATGTCAAGTTCGGTAGGACCAAATTGAGGAGCAAATCTCCAAGGTCATGGAACGTGTCAGTACATGAAATTACAACATAAAAGTAATAATAGGTAAAAATAAATGTTCATGAACCCGAAAAAAGTCCATAAGTTTAAGTAAAAGCAATCAACAATAAAATAAGAATCAGTTTAATTTTTCAAGGAACTCCTCGACAGAATAGTGAGTGTTCTTGCTGCAGAATGAGGACTTAGTGGAGATTGGCATCGTGTGAAGATTAGGAACATTTCGATCGAGCTAGAGTCGTCTCATAGCTGTAGTCATGGTTTTGATTTTATAGTTCTAGTTATTCGTCATTTGGGACTCAACGTTCGTTACAGTGGACCTCGAGTTAGCGCCACTGGCTTGTTAACTTGCCTGGTGCATGTATTAACTCTAGTGCATGTCTAACCTCTTCTTACATCTATATCTACATTATACTCAGCAAGCCGCCTAATAGTGTGTGCGGGTGGGGGGGGGGTTACTTCTGGTACCACTAATTAAGGCCCCCTACCCTGTTCTACTCACAAATGGCATGTGGGAAGAATGATTGTCGGTAAGCCTCTGTACTGGTTCTAATTTCTCCAATGTTCTCGTCGTGGACATTACGCATGTTGTGTGTGAGAGGAAGTAATATATTGTACAAATGTTCCCGAAAAGTGCTCTCTCGAACAGTAAATCCATCTGTAAAGCACAACGCTTCTCTTGTAACGTCTCCAATGGTGTTTTTGGAGCAGCTCGGTAACGCTCCGTAGCCATGGGTGACGGAATTATTTCTGCCACATCACTTGAGGTCGATTCAGTCGGTATCTCTGGAAGCAACTCCTCTTCCACATTGTGCTTCCCAGTACCTTGCGGCTCTATACCATACGTGCTTTATTTGTAACTGAGACAGTTTGATACTTCATGTATTTCTTCTTATTTATGAGTGAAGATTCATAAAGTCAAATTAAACTAGCGAATAAACAGTACGTAGTTACTTTCGTTGACTTCAAGAAAGCATACGTTTCAATCGACAGACATACTCTTGTGAGAATTTTGTAGGAAATGGGCCTGGACAAGAAAACCCACAGCCTTATCCAAACGACCCTGAGTAACACTAGATCACGAGTAAAGTTCAGCGGAACACTCTCAGAAAGCTTTGAGATAAAGACAGGAGTTAGACAGGGAGATAGACTTTCATCTACATCTACATCGACATCTACATACATACTCCACAATCCAACATACGGTGCGTGGTGGAGGGTACCTCGTACCACAACTAGCATCTTCTCTCCTTGTTCCACTCCCAAACAGAACGAGGGAAAAATGACTGCCTACATGCCTCTGTACGAGCCCTAATCTCTCTTACCTTTGTGGTATTTCCGCGAAATGTAAGTTGGCGACAGTAAAATTGTACAGCAGCCAGCCTCAAATGCTGGTTCTCTAAATTTCCTCAGTAGCGATTCACGAAAAGAACGCCTCCTTTCCTCTAGAGACTCCCACCCGAGTTCCTGAAGCATTTCCGTAACGCCCGCGTGATGATCAAACCTACCAGTAACAAATCTAGCAGCCCGCCTCAGAATTGCTTCTATGTCCTCCCTCAATCCGACCTGATAGGGACCCCAAACGCTCGAGCAGTACTCTGGGGCAATCCAGATGATATCCTTACCTCCGATGAACACTAACCATCGAGGACAACGTACTGGGTTCTATTAGTTAAGAAGTCTTCTCCTCGAATGTGCACTGGACAAGGTGATCAGAGAGTGGTGAAAAGAAATGGAAGTACAAAATATACCGAGTGGTATTTACCTGCGACACAAACGGACGGGACTAGTAGCAGACTTTTTAGCTTTCGCAGATGATCTGGCACTTATAGTAAGCTCAGTGGAAGAAGCAGTAAAGCAGCTCAATATGCTCATACTCCAGGCTGCCAAGGTAGGACTTCAATTGTCTCTAGAAAAGACAAAATACCTCACCAACATCAGTGATACTACAAGTGAACTACAGCTGGTACTGTTACTGGGGAAGGCGAAATGCCTAGCGACTGTACAAGGATGGATATAGATTGTATGCCAGAGGCAAAAATCAGACTCCACTAATACGCAGGTATGTGAGAACGAAAGTCAGGGTAATAGATCTATTGGTCTGAAGTTGTTCATGCAGTCCATTAGGAACACAGTCTCACAACGAAGAAATAAATAAAATATGAAGTTGACAAAATAAAGATTTAAGAGAGAAAATAGATGAAGAAAACACTCAAGATGAAAACTTCAACAAAAAACTATATGAACAAGTTAAACATCAGTACGAAGCTCTAAACGAGCTTAATAAACTGCAGGACTTGATTTGATTTGTTTTGCTTTAGGGCGCAAAAAAAAAAAAAAACTGGGATCATACGCGCCAGATTCAGAACTATAGATCACGAACACAGAGAGGAGTTAAACGACTATGCGTCAGTCCCAACTGACAGAAGAGAAGATACCTAAAAACAGGCACGAGGAAAAAGGGCTAAAAAAGACACCATACAGAAACTGATGTCCCAAACTAAAAATTAAATGGACTTCGTCATATGGCTTCGGCGGATAAAAAGTAAAACGCGGTCGATAGCCCGCGCGTCATTAGCTAAACCGGCTGATAAATCATATGGCAAACCCAAGGTGGAACGTAAATAGTTAAAAAACGGGCAGTCTATGAGGAAGTGGCGGACAGTTAAAATTTGGGCGCAATATGTGCAAAGTGGTGGGGTAGAATGAAGTAAAACGGGGAAGAACTTTACTAGTAAAAGCAAGGAGATAATTAATAGCTTATATGAGAGACTCCAAACCTTTATCCTTCAGGAGAGGCAAGAAATCTAGACTAAACCAAGACCTAAAATGTACAAGGATCGAGGAAAGGGTTGGAACTATGAAAGCGGAACAGACTAAATTACGAGTGGAGGTTAAAGGGCATGTGGCTAATGTGCAGCAGAGTATCAACGCAGTACGAGCGCAACAGATAAAACATCAGGCGCCGATTATGACCCACAATACTTTCACACAGGGTGGTGAAGGAAAGCTAGAATCCTTCCAATTAAGTACAGAGTAGAAGAATAAAACTTTGGAAGGTGAGGTAGGTATACCATGTGATCAAAAATTTCCGGACACTCCCAAAAACATGCGTTTCTCATATTAGGTGCATTGTGCTGCCACCTACCGCCAGGTACTCCATATCACCGACCCCAGTACTCATTAGACATCGTGAGAGAGCAGAACGGGGCGCTCCGCGGAACTCACGGACTTCGAACGTGGTCAGATGATTGGGTGTCACTTGAGTCATACGTCTGTATGTGAGATTTCCACAGTCCTAAACATCCATAGGTCCACTGTTTCCGCTGCGATAGTAAAGTGAACGTGAAGGGATACGTACAGCACAAAAGCGTACAGACTCACCTTGTCTGTTGACTGACAGAGATGGTTCAAATGGCTCTGAGCACTATGGGACTTAACTTCTGAGGTCATCAGTCCCCTAGAACTTAGAACTAGTTAAACCTAACTAACCTAAGGACATCACACACATCCATGCCCGAGGCAGGATTCGAACCTGCGACCGTAACGGTCGCACGGTTCCAGACTGTAGTGCCTAGAACCGCTCGGCCACCCCGGCCGGCGACTGACTGAGACTGCCGCCAGTTGAAGAGGGTCGTAATGTGTAATAGGCAGACATCCATCCAGACCATCACACAGGAATTGTAAACTGTATCAGGATCCACTGCAAATACTATGACAGTTATGTGGGAGGTGAGAATACTTGGATTTCATGGTCGAGCGGCTGCTCATTAGCCACACATCATGCCGGTAAATGTCAAACGCCGCCTCGCTTGGTGTAAGGAGTGTAAACATTGGACGATCGAACAGTGGAAAAATGTTATGTGGAATGACAAATCACGGTACACAATGCGGCGATCCGATGGCAAGGTGTGGGTATGGCGAATGCGGAGGCGCTGGTGTTATGGTGTGGCAGGTCGGAGTGGCCGAGCGGTTCTAGGCGCTACAGTCCGGAACCGCGCGACCGCTACGGTCGCAGGTTCGAATCCTGCCTCGGGTATGGATGTGTGTGATGTGCTTAGGTTAGTTAGGTTTATGTAGTTCCAATTTCTAGGGGACTGGTGACCTCAGAAGTCCCATAGCGCTCAGAGCCATTTTGTTAGGGTGTGTCGTGTTTCTCATGGAGGGGCTTGCACCCCTTGTTGTTTTGCGTGGCACTATCACAGCACATGCCTACATTGATGTTTTAAGCACCTTCTTACTTCCCGCTGTTGAAGCGCAATTAGGGGATGGCGATTGTATCTTTCAACACGATCGAGCACCTATTCATGATGCACGGCCTGTGGTGGGGTGCTTACACGACAATAACATCTCTGTAGTGGACTGGCCTGCACAGAGTCCTGACATGAATCATATAGAACGCCTTTGGGATGTTTCGGAATGCCGACTTCGTGCCAGGCCTCACCGACCGACATCGATACCTCTCCTCAATGCAGCACTCTGTGAAGAATGGGCTGCCATTCCCCAAGAAACCTTCCAGCTCCTGATTGAACATATGCCTGCGAGAGTGGAGCTGTCATCAAAGTTAAGGGTGAGCCAACACCATATATTCCGGCATTACCTATGGAGGGCGCCACGAACTTTTAAGCCATTTTCTGTCAGGTCACATAGTGTACATGGAGTACCATAAACGGGTACCGACATGGCTTTTAGTCTTTTTATGATCCTTGAAGTGTTCAAGTCTGTAGCGCCACCAGCACATCGTCAATGTTGAGTTTCTTTTGATGAGTATTCTGAATCACAATCAGGCTGTAACGCAAGAGAGCAATGGGTGGCATCGAAGATCTGGTATCTGTTGTGTTGAGTTACTGAGACATTCAGTATGCTACAGATGTATGTCACACGGTTTTGGATGATGACCACAGAATACTCCAAGCAGAAATTTCAAACATGTTTCTGGAGGTGTGAAAATATTTTACTAATGTGAAAAGCACAGGAGTAACAGTATACAGTGATCTGACACGTTCTTCTGGGTCATGTGACACTGTACAGACCCAGCAGAAGGAGGGTAGATTGTCTTCAGAAAGAACCCCTCCCAACCGATCTCTCCAAAAACAATGAAATATATCGTATACTCTATGGTGTCGGTGATCCACTTTGGAATGCAAGGAATGCAATCCCATGATAGCCCAACGCCTGCCATCCTTGTCAGTGAGGTCATTAGCATTAACAGTGATATCATCATCAAATGACAAACAGTGCCGCACTCCCATTTCCCTCCCCACACCTCCCCTCCAGTTTTCTTTTATCAGTGCCTAGAATTTTAGCCCTCACTAAAATGAAATAACCAACTATAGTGTAGTATATTAGCAGCAATTAAATTGAAACAGCCCCACACTTGGTAGCCGTAGATGAAATATCTTTCCTGTGGTCAAAACTAAGGCAATGATATGAATTTTCTGCCATGTTATGTGAGTTTACCTAAAAAATTAAAAATACTCAAGGGGAAAATCTTGCAGTATTTCCACATCTAAAATGCGTCAGCAAAAAAGAAGCGCAAGATAGCTATATGATAAACAAACTATGCAAGCATCATATTAGGAAGAAAAGAAGAAGTAGTCTTGACAAGATTTTATCATGATGTGTCACTTAAAATACATATTTTATTAACACACAAGGAGAAGTTGCTCTATGTTTACATACATCAAAACACGACCGAAGATTGGGAGAAGCCAGGGATAAACTAGCGCCAAAGTTGACAGTGCAACGAAACAGATGTAGATCGTTATCTCGACAATAAAATGTTTGCTACTGAAATAAAACTTTTTATTTAGTACAAAACAAATGAAGTTTGCTTACCATAATATGCAAGTATAATTTCAAATCTCTGGTCACAAACAAAGATTCGAAATTTGCAGCAAAACAACATGTATTATTGTAGTGGACTGACAAGGCAGCCAGTCCACAGAGACGGGTAGCCGAAAGGGCACACGTACACACACGCCGACTGGCGCGAAGTCTGGAACAGGATTCGTAATGAATGTGATAAAGAAAAGAACGTAGCTACTAGAACACTTAACTTTTATATCGTCCTTTGGTATACAGCATTCTTGATGATACAAGTGAGACTATCTTGAGATACATGCAATGGTACAAATGGCGCCTTGCTAGGTCGTAGCCATTAACTTAGCTGAAGGCTATTCTAACTGTCTCTCGGCAAATGAGAGAAAGGCTTCGTCAGTGTAGTCGCTAGCAACGTCGTCGTACAACTGGGGCGAGTGCTAGTCAGTCTCTCGAGACCTGCCTTGTGGTGGCGCTCGGTCTGCGATCCTGACAGTGGCGACACGCGGCTCCGACATGTACTAATGGACCGCGGCCGATTTAAGCTACCACCTAGCAAGTGTGGTGTCTGGCGGTGACACCACAATTATCTCACAAAATGTGTAAGATTTCACGCACAAAGCATACGTCAATATTCCTCAAATATTATGTGTTCTAGTAGATTAAAAAAATACACATGATTTGCAGACTGGCAATAATGATGGAATTTTGAGCATAAGCAGCACTTGTTTCTGGCCAAAGTTTCAGTGCTGTAGTTTGCAAGCATAATAGACCTTTATATTAAGTGTTTCCTCATCTAAATTGTCTGTATGACCAATTACAATACACATAGCTTACTTAACCCCACTAATGAAATGATCTGTAAGTTGTTCAGTAAGCGTAGTTTGTTCTTAGCACCACGCATAAAATTCATCAAAATACATAAAAATTGGTTTCATAACATTGCAAAAGACACATGTGCACCACGTCTGATGTAGCTTAAAGTACATTTATCTACTACGATTAGCAAATTAAACAATGCTGTTCTCACGTCAAAAATTCGTGTCTAAAACTTAAATTTTGTATCTGTGCCACACTTTGCAACCACAATGTATCTTCAAAGTAAATATTTCCACATCTAACTTATGTATAAAATAAACGCAGCTCACTTATTGACAACACTGAACTAAATTTTAGTTTGGGTAGCAACCACAACTCGTTTTAATACCATACATTAAATTCATCCAAATATATAAGAATTGGTTCTATAACATTTCAAATCCTATTTGAGCACTTCAGCTGATCTAACTTAAGGCCTAAAGTGCAGTTGTCGATAAGAAATAGCAGAGTAGACAATGCTATTCCAGTTTCAATAACTCATCAGATATCAAAGCCTGTCAAACAGTACTGCGACTTCATCTTGTAGTCCAAAACTGTGACATCCTCTGCTGTTTCACAGTGCAAACATTGGGAGTAGTGGAGGAGGCAGCCACTATATTCCTTTCATTCTCTCTGTAATGTAATATAATTCTGCTACCTTACTAAAGTAAGGATTACAGTCTTCCATGCCGTCAGAACTGTATTGTAATTTTGCTGTCTCATTAAAGTAAGCATTACAAAGATATAGGATGAGAGGGAGACAGGCATATACGAAATTTACAGAAGTGTATGAATTAGAGATATGATATCAGCTACTGGAGACGCCAGCCTCTAGGGAAACCTGTATTCATATGATAGCCTCTGTAATTTATTATAATACGTATAAATCAGACATGAACGCTTCCCACGCCTGGGTTCCCGGGTTCGATTCCCGGCGGGGTCAGGGATTTTCTCTGCCTCGTGATGGCTGGGTGTTGTGTGCTGTCCTTAGGTTAGTTAGGTTTAAGTAGTTCTAAGTTCTAGGGGACTGATGTCCGTAGATGTTAAGTCCCATAGTGCTCAGAGCCATTTGAACCATTCAGACATGAAATTTTCTGTGATGATGATGATGAAATAGATGTGGAAGTATTGTATGTAACATTATTCATAATGATCTGCCAATTGAGTCAGTAAGTGGTTAGGAGAGGATTGGTTGTAATTTCGTAAGTCATGTCAGTTCCTGCAGAATCAGTTACTGGTAGGGAACGGGATTTCCTGGCATATCTCACGTGAAATGGCTACTCAAGATCCCACCAGTTTGCAGGATTCTCCCAAACACCTCCCCCTACCCAGAGGTTTCTGTTGGACCAACGCCATTTGATGTATCAAGAAAATGCATTTTCTGATGCTAGACATTCTGATATCCCTATGCTAAATGCATTCCGAACAGGGGTATATGTATGGATGAATGATGAACTGCCTGACACTGCATTGTGCAAGAAGAAGATATTGTGAATTCGTAACATATTTCACTTTGCTGCTTTTCGTCAACGATTGCATTTGACCTGTAAGTTAAATCAGGTGTGTGCTCATACGTGATTTTCAATGTTATGTTACCAATGTTTACGTATTTTTATAAATGTAATACGTGGTTTTAAGATATTACTACGTTCATTGACTAACCTATAATTTTCTTAAATCGTACATAACAATTAATTCACCACAGTAGTGGCATTTGTATTTTGTGCTTGAAATCTTCTATGTTTTTATAAATAACACAATTTTCTTTTGGTGCAGAATTCGAAATTTCGTTTGCAATCAGAGATCTGCATTAAGATAAGCAAACTGCATTTGCTTTGTACTCAATAAACTGTAAATAATTTTACTTTGGTGACAAAGATTTTGTTTAGGTGATATCGATTTTCCATATCTGTATTATTGCACCATAGTCTTTGACGACTTTTCATCTGTGTCTCCTTCCAGCACCATCTTATGATACTCGACAAAATCATTGCAATATTTATGTTTCTGATGTATTTTTGGAGATATTTAGCTGTCGAAAGAACATTGTAACAACACAAAAGCATTATAGAATAATGTAGATGTACAAAATAATACATTTGAAGCTCTCTTGCGCGTTACGCCACGTATAATATACAAGTTGTATTTTAACGTTCAGTAGTGCAGCTTAACCTGTAAGTCCACGATATTAACCGTTGTTTTTGCTTGTGAGTTTGTGTGTGTGTGTGTGTGTGTGTGTGTGTACGCAATTCAGAGTCAAACATCATTAAAAATGATGCCATTTTACGAAAACAGCATTGAACATGAGGCCAATTCAAGAGATATTTACGTAATTTTTTTCGAAGGTACTGCATATCTTCGTACTTTTTCGCAATTCAGATTAAGCTTGTGTTATTACAAAAAGCATTCCGTTTGACTGGTTATTTGAACACACACTAAAGTTCTTGACGGGGAATATGGAAATGGGGAAATGGGAGAGAGGAGGAGTCGATGTTTTTCAGATAATGATGATGACTTCACTGATATGGCTGGTGACCTCCTTTATAAGAGCGGTGACGTCACTGATAAGGGGGGCGGGCCTTGGGACGTCATGAGATTGCGTTCAGTGCATTCTATACTGGATCAGAGCGCCATAAATAAACTACTCTTATTGATTTAGTATCATTTAGTAAAGGTAAACTAGGAATCGTTATGATGATCAAAAATTTTGCTCAACAGAAGGCAGACAACGCCATCTGTATTAATCTTGAAAATTCGGTTCAATTAATGTGTGAAGTGATTGCATTTCAGAAGGGAGGAGGGGCAAATAGTCATGCTCCATCGTTGCTGTCAGCTGCACCAGCAACGGTTTGTCGCTTTGTTTTCTGAGTATCTTGAAATCCAGCTTCTTGAATGGCCTGCATGGGCACCTGACTTGAACAATAAAATGACTTACTGGTAGAAGTGAAGAAGTTAATGCATGGTCTAACGTGTCGTAACATCCTCCAGCGGACAGTAGATACCCACTGTGAATTTGTATCCCACGAATGGGTGGCGTTAGAGCTGTTATATTAATGTGGTCACTTCAGTGCTATATCGTCTCCACTCCCACATTCCCACTGATGATACCTGAACCAAATAACAGCCTGCAGTCCTAATCAGCTTAGTACTATCTAATTTAAAAACAATAGTAATGTAATTGCAATGTGTGTTAATATCATGGAAATGTTACGTTCAAGCCCATAGGTGAAATAAGTGATAGTTCAACACCAGAAGTAGTCTACTTTTCTTATTTTCATTCGCTTATGAAGTATGGTGTTATTTTTTAGGGTAACTCTTATGATCTAAAAAGGGTAATTTTTGGCAAGAAACGGGAGGTTCGAGCAATATGCGGTGTAAGTTCGCGAATCAGTTGCCGACACCTGTTCAGTAGTTTGGGAATTCTGACATTGGTCCGCGCGACTGCTACGGTCGCAGGTTCGAATCCTGCCTCGGGCATGGATGTGTGTGATGTCCTTAGGTTAGTTAGGTTTAAGTAGTTCTAAGTTCTAGGGGACTGATGACCACAGATGTTAAGTCCCATAGTGCTCAGAGCCGTTTGAACCATTTGAATCTGACATTGGCCTCTCAAGACATATTTTCTTCAATGTCGTTTGTTGTTTACAATACCAGCATATTCCGAAGAGTGAGAAGCTTCCAATCAGTTAAAACTAGGCAGAAATCCAATCAACATTTAGAATGCTCTTCCTTGACTGCTGTGTGCAAAGGCGTGCTGTATTCTGTTGCATCCATTTTCAGTAACCTGGCAACATAATCAAAGAATTTTAGCAGTAATCCATGCACTTTCCAGTCTAACCTGAAGAGTTTTCTCATAGCTCACTCTTTCTATTCCGTCGAGGAATTCTTGGAAAAAATAAAATATTAAGCTAATTCCTGTGTTATTTTTTTCATTATGTTTATTTAAACTTATGGCTTGTCATCTCCATAGGGTTCATATTCATTTCATTTTATCTATTATTACTCTTCTGTTTTAATTTTATGCATTGACTCGTTCCATGACCATGGATACTTGCTCCTCTATTTGATCCTACGGAATACGACATATAAAATAAATTGCAATGGAACTCTATTTCGTCATTCTAGAATAGACGCAAGTTCTTATCCCCACTGTTTCGGTTCTCAATCTTCCGCTGTATGGAGACATGCACCCTTGCATGTGGATAAGTCTGTTTAATGCAAGAACCGCTTTATCTTATGCAAATAAACAGCTTGAAACCGGAATTAATTTTCAATCTCCACCGAAATGTGTGTTGTTATGAAAGTTCTTGGCAGATCAGGACTGTGTGCCGGACCGGTACACGAACCCGGGACCACTGCCTTTCGCGGGCACGTGCTCTACCAACTGAGCTACCAGAGCATGACTCACGACCGATCCTCACAGCTGTTCTTCCGAGGGTACCTTATCTCCTACCTTCGTGCTCGGGCAGTCATGGGAGGCAGAAGCACACGTGAGACAAAAGACGTGCAGCGAGTATTCTACATTAAAATAGTGTGTGTTATGTAAATGTGGTCTGAGCCTGTACTGGTTGACGACAATTCGAAAATCCACGACAGGGAAGTTCTAAAATCGAAGCAGTAATTTTTAATTCCTACAATCAGGGCATTGATTCGACAGCTACAGATCTAACTTCTGTAAATCGCCGATACTGACCTAGTAAGGACCGTATTTGGGCAGTTCCATTTCATTTAGAATGAAATATATATCATAATAATTTAATAATATGGTTCAACGATGCAGGAAGAGTATTTTATTCTCTATGTAACATGATACTGAAAAGTACATGTTATGACCCTTTTCCTGAAAGGAACCATTTGATCTGCTCAAAAGGGATGTTACAATATTCCGAATTTCTCCGAATCTCTATAGATATTATAATAGTGCTAAATTCACGACAGAAATAATGTGATTATGCTATGATGTCTGTTCCTATTCAACCTACCGTGATCAACAGACTTTAGACATTTTATTGGTTACTGAGTACTCGTAACTACTTGCAGAACAGGTCCACGCCTGTAAAAATTGTTTGAAAGACCATGTTCGACTATGACAGTCTGTATCTTATTACGTGCCACTGCAGTTTTTACATTACGCCATTCCCAATCTTATCAGTTTGTGACATAGCACGGTATAAATTATGTTGGCCGCGCGGAGTGGCCCCGCGGTCTTATGCGCCTTACTACGGTTCGCGTGGCTCCCGGCTGTCGGAGGTTAGAGTCCTCCTTCGGGCATGGGTGTGTGTTGTCCTTAGCATAAGTTAGTTTAAGTTACATTAAGTAGTGTGTAAGCCTAGGGACCGGTGACCTCAGCAGTTTGGTCCCATAGGAACTTACCAAAAATTTCCAAATTATGTTATGATGGTAACTGAGATGCATTGTGTCCCACTTTATAAAATCAGAAGAAATAACAGGTAGAACCAATAACATAATAGATATAATTATTCCACTGTTTGTCGTACGTTTACAAGTTGCTAATAATCTCCTGTGGCTCTGTAATGGGATGCAAGTCTTTCAACTGCTCGCCACTTGGGCGACTTGTGTGTCCCTAAGCTAATTAAGTTATCCTACCAAAGAAACGGGACCAACAGTTTAACTTCCAATCCTAAGCAAGTGTCGTACCTTGCAAATTCTCACATAGTCAACAGATGAAAGGCGAACTAAAGCCAGACTGACAATGTCAGTGAGCTGTTCCGGATTCGATACAGCGAAATCTCGGTCTGCAGGCATACGTTTCACCAGTTGACCAACATGCCCAAAGCAGAACTATCATTATCTAATTAAGTTCAAGATATTTAATGCTTTTGGAAAGCTTTCCTGGCTGTTGAACACGTATATTTGCAGCCGTAAAGCTACACCATATTCGCACTTTATTTTAGCATCAAAAATTTTTGTGGCACGAACTCTGCGTTCTGCTCTTTCGACGTACACTACTTCACTCGAATCCGCTTTGTACGATCCCGTCACTTTCGAAATCAGTACATTCCATCCTTCTCTATGAAATTCTAATGAAGACATCACAAATAGAGCGACATGACAAATCAAGTTGTATACACGAAGAACACGTCCAGGCACCGTGCCACATACCTTAGTGTGGAGACCGTCCAGAAATGGCTCAGTAATGTCGATTCGTTTGTGGCGAACCATTCAGCTGCACATTTACGCACGGACAGCAGATCGTGGTTCCTACAACTTCGGCCGCTGGTTGCACAATTCGTGGCGCAGAGAGGTGTCGTACTCTGTACTCCTAAGCCGTCTTACAACAGAGCACGTAGCACTCAGTCTTATTTCGTATGCTTCCGACTATGGATTTGTATTTGCATGCGATGTCACGCACGTGTAGCACGTGAAGTTTTCTCCGAGTCAGTTGCGCCTCCTGAGAGGTTTACGAAACTCGCTAAAAGATTTACTGTCACTACTGGTGTTTACCGAACTCCAAATTTAGCTGCAACGTTGCTACACGTTAATGTCTTTTTTCGTGTATGACATAAGTAGTCTTCTTCTTTCTATACCCCAAAGTAAATACCTGTTCGTAGTTTTATTCCCGTACTATCAAACGTTTGATATCTAATTTACAAGACGAACATAGCTATTGTAGACGTTATCATTATTTGTGTACATTTCAAATGAAACTAATGACTGATAATGCTCAGACGAACATTTTGCAAAAGAAGTATCTGACGTGCGAAGCCGGTCGAGGTGCCAGGGTCACCGCCTGTGGAACTTATAATGTCTTTGATTTTCATTTCATAGCATTCATTCATTACAAAAAATTAATGTGCCAGATTTCTTTACATTTAGTTGAGTGTAATTAAATGAAAATTTTTGCCAGGTGACGACAGTGAGGTATTATAAGGCAAAATCATTTGTTTGGAACCATTTATTTTAACAAGTGTAGTACTTACAGAATCATACGCCCCAAAATGAAAGTAGTTGTGTTACCTTACAGTCTTTCTGTTTTACTCATCTAAGTGCGAATGTGGAGTTTCTATGAGGTAATTAAAACACTGCGGGGTGGAACACCTTGTGGAAAAAATCCATATGAGTTAATCATGCCGGCTTTTGATGAAGGAATTCTAGAATACGAATACACCGAATATGAATTAGTATGTACATATGCTGTCTTTGTCAAGTATGCATACTGTTACATTCCGCGCTGACTTGACCATTTCACTGAAACTATACAACTGCACCTGGACTTCGAATAAGTGAACAGCACAAAAATACCGAGAAACTTCTATTTTGGGAAATATGAATCTTGAAAAGTATCCGGATACCTTTGTAATGCGAAACGGAGCACTAGATATCACGAAAGGCGTACCCGTTAGTATAAGATATGGCAGGGAGTACTGTGTTGTCAGCAAAGAAACAGGATCGTAGAATGGCTCGGTCAGGAGCGCTTAGTGACTTCGAACGTGCACTAGTCGTAGGATGTCACATCAGTAACAAATTAGTAACGGACATTTCAACTCTTCTAAAGCATCGAAAGTCAAATTTTTATTATGTGACTGTGAAGTGGCAATGCGAAGGAACTAGCACAACTAAACCTTGACTAGATAGATCTGATGTACTGCTGGACAGCGAACGTCGAACATTCCGGAGGGTGGTTGTAAATAATTGCAGAAAATCAGGTGCACAAATTACTCGTTAGTTCGAAAGTGCTATCTCCAGTCACACTAGAGCAATTAGTGTGCCTAGTGAGATAAAAAGAATAGATTAGAGTGACCGAGCAGCTATATTTCCGAAGTCAGTGGTAAGCGACGCTTAATGTGGTGAATATACACCCATGGACAGTGGATGAATGGAAACGAGTGATTAACAGTGTGAATCACACTATTCGCAGTGGCAATCCGATAGAAGGTTTAGAGCTTGGCTGATGGCTGGAGAACATTACTTGCCATAAATTATCATCTGTAATAAATTAGCATCTATGAGGGAATGGCTTGTGAACAATAACATTCCTGTAACTTCCTGGCACATCAAAACTGCGTGCCGGACCGAGACTCCTCCTTTCGCGGGCATATGCTCTACCAACTGTGCTACTCAAGCACGAAACATGATCCGTCCTCACAACTTTACTTCCAACACTACCTCACCTCCTACCCTCAAAATTTCACAGAAGTTCTGCAAAATTTGCGAGACATTCTTGAAATGGACTAGCTTACCCGTAGTCGCGATCTGATCCAAATGGAACCTCTCTGTGATGCATTAGAACGTCAACTTCGCTCCCCAACTTCTCTGCTTTCGGTTCTTGAGGAAGAATGCGCCGCCATTCCTCCACTGACATTCAGAGACCTTGTTGAAAGTGTCCTCAGCAGAGTTCAAGCCATCGTTAAAGTGAAGGGTGGACACGCCTTAAATTAACGTCCACTAATAAGTGTCTGGGTGCTTTGTATCAGATAGCGTATAGCTGTGAAGGCAGATTTGGAGTCGGTAGAGCACTTGCCCACAAAAAGCGAAGGTCTCAGGGTCTATTTCTGGTCCGGCATTCAATTTTAAACTGCCAGGAAGTTTCAAATCTGCGCAAATTCCACTGCAGATTGAATATTCAGTAAAGAATAGCTCATTTATGACTCTCAGAATCTTCTGGTCATAATTGTCGGTTACACAGTGTTGTTTCTTCTGGTTCTACAGTCTCTAGGTTCTTTGTCTTTCAAACATAAAGTGTACACAAGTGCAGAGCTTTTCAGATAAATGTCCTTGACAAATGGCACTACGAATAACATCTTTTTAAAAACTATATTTGCTAATGCCCTTACAGTATCATTATCGTTATCTTCGTCTCCAGTACAGTACAGTAAAGTTACTTAAAAACTCAAAACTTATCTGCAATATGTACACTTGACTTCGTACATATAAAATTTATTTGTGGCCCAAAATTTGGGCGTCTTGATTGCTGGAACATTATCTGAAACTAAGTCTTCCACGGTGCAGGCTTCAGGCAACTTCGGGCAGACTAAGGGGTGTCCAGCATTTTGAAGTTCTCCACATTTTCAGGTTACATTTCTAGTAACGTAGCCGCACCGCTTCATATTTTATTGGCACCGCGTCGCTCCAGTCCGCAGTCTGTTCAAAGTCTTCCACGTATGGTCGGACTGCGGGAAACCAGAAGCGGGCTATTCCTTTACGTTTTGGTTATTAGTTCCAGTTGCCTTGTTTCGCGACGGTTCTATTCGGCGAGAGAAAGGTGACGATTTAATGGTTTCAGTTGCTAGAAGAAAGCTCTTTCTCGTCTTCAGCCTTCATATGATCATGCCAAAACAACGGCAGGTTACAGAGAAAACATTCAAGACAAAAAACCGTAAGCGAATCCTACAGTCACAGCTGTTGCAAAACGAGCTGTAGTGGTTAAATCGATGGAGTGATAACTTACTTCAGTAATCGAATAACTGAACAAAAATGTTGGACATGTAAATGAAATCACGGTAAATAAAAGCGGTAGATTACGATGCGCTGTGACAGGCAGTCATATTTTGATAAAGCCACACAGAGAAAAAAATACTGATTGTAATCGGCAATTGCTACAATTACGGATATTTAGGATGATCAGTGAAACGCATACGAGATGACTCACTTGGAATCTAGCGTCATTACGTCGGGTATTAAGAAATCTAGTAACGAAAGGGCAGACAGAGAAGAAACTATGCGAGACAGCCATTACTTCCGAAGTAAGGGTCTGAAAAGAGAACCGTCTCGAACACCTATTGTCGAGGAAAATCTGAATAACAGGAATCCGGAAAATTTTGGAAGTGCTGTTCAGTTAACGCTATGCGTTGAATTTCATCAGGGGAACGCCTCGCTACATGAACCAAGGAAGGCAAAAGTCCTCCTCGAAGACCCACAGGTACAACCGCTTCATTGGCTCGTCCTGTCTATCCTCAAACACGTCAGCGATATGATCGAACGGCAGATGGTTAGTCCTCACGTTCACACGAAAACTACGTTGAGGAAGATTCTCCATGGACTTAATCTGACCTGAGATATTACTTGTCCGGCACTCAAACTGCAGCATATGGAGGCTACACACTCTATTAAATGCCAAGGTCAGATATCACGCACAGTTGTGTGAATATAATCATTTCTGTATTATGATGTACGTAACATATGTTTAAAGTCCATATAAGCCAAATTACTTGTTCTTGATGTTAGTGACCCCTCCACAAAAGTGTTATTTCGTTAGTAATGCGACAGTCTGAGTAACTGCCGTGTCTAACGATTATGTCCTACACTTGGTTCAACGTAACATACATAGCTGTTTACTAATGGTGATCATTGTAAAAATGATCATTTGTGTGTGGTATTAACTTCAACACTTAATATGCATTTGTGGAAATATATCCACTTTTCATAGTTTCCAACTGTTCTAACCGGAAGAAACATAATCTATATTGCTTTTTTAGGGAAAATGTACCACTGACAATGATGTGCTTAAATGAGAAACACTAATTTGAATTTTAGACAGAAGAGAGAAAGAACGGAAGAACAACACGGAAATTGGGAAATTACCATATGCTGTCTGTTATATGATGTCTTCTACTTCATAATTTCAGTGAATCACACTGTAATGTCTGGATTTTTTATATTAGAATTAAGGATCGTCTATCCTGGCCCATCTTACAAACTGGACTGTCGTAGATAGTAGTTGCTGAGATAAAATACAGTGATAGGGAGAGAGGGTGAGGGGAGAGGATAAAGTAATAACTTAGTAGGTCCACAGCATCATAAGGGAATTTTCAATATCGTTGAGGATATATATTATACAACAAGAGTCCACTTCTTTCACAGCTTCATTAGAGATTTAATTTTGTCCAGAGTATCAGTTCCCTGATTTAAGCTATTGTTGCACGCTCATCAAAATTAAGGAGATGCTTTGGGCTAAGCGCGTGCTTTCATCCCTTCGTTTCAGCCAGACAACCTGCTTTTGCCGAACATGAGGGGTACTCTGTAAAGAATTGCCTCATTATTAAAGAGAGCTTCTTTACGTGTTAATGATTCAGCAGCATAATGAGGCTATGGAATAAGCGCTGCTAAATTACAAGACCCAGCCGTAGCTTCGGCGCATTATAAGCGTTGATTTAAGAGGCCCATCTTCTCGTCATTGAATGGGATGGAACCGAAAATTCATGTGAACCAAATGCAGTTATGAAATACCAAATGTGACTCTGAACAATGATTATGATATTGTGATTTTCACCTGTTAAGTAAGATAAATGTATATAAATATTAAGAGTGGAGTATGGGGTAAGGTAGCCACTCTAGGGGAAATTGAATTTTCACCTCACCATGTTATTTACACAAAACTTGCCGCTTTCACATATTGAAACTAAATATTATAAGGTATTCCACCGAATATTTTTAAGTGAAGAAGAAAAGAATACACAGGAACTTCGCTATGTTTGTTGTTCTGATTTCTAGCCAGATTTTCTAGGTATCATGATGCCATAGCATCTGAAATAATACCAAGTGGTGGCACCAGACCGTTTTCAATCGGATTTATATATTATGGAAAATATAACAGAAGAGAGACTGTTTCAAATAATAAAAATTATTTAATTCAAAATCTTCACAAGGAAACGGAATGACAAATGACAACATTTCATATAAAGGGGTTTAGAAGTCAATCTGATCTGTATTATTATGCGTGATAAATGGAACTAACTAACTCCTTTTGGGGTAAACAACTTGGCTATTTTTTCCGACAAGCAGTGGGGCTACTTTCCACGATCGGACGCCCTGTCGGTATTATCGGTTCACAGATTATTTATTTATTTATTTATTTATTGATTTATTTAACCTGGCAAGACTAGGGCCATCAGGCCCTCTCTTACATCTAACCAGGCATTCTACTTATTTTACATTCTTATGTTTTAGTAGGCATGTTAAACTACATCTAGTACAAAAAGTGAAATAAACAATTAGAAAGGTACACCTGGAAAAATACATACATATAGAGTTTATATTCGTAGATCATAGGTACTGTTATAATTAGACATTATTGAAGAGACAGATTTTAGATAGGAGTGCTGGCAGCAGGGAGTATGAGGGAGACTGATGGTGAAGGGAGGAGAAGAATAGAGAGACATGATGAAACATAATTAAGGAAATATAAAGGAAAAGAAGATTGCGTGGCTAATAGAGATAGATGAAGAGGAAGGCATCTCAGGAGCAAGACAGGAGACGCTAGCTTTGCTATTTGACAGATGAGAGGATTGGCCTTGTACATTAATTTTGTGGAGAACTTTATGAGGATGATAGTAGGAAATGCTTCAACTTCTTCTTAAAAGCAGCAGGGGATTGAATTTTGCGCAAGGTAAGGGGCAGTTTGTTCCAGAGGCGGACAGCGGCAACTGAGAAGGAGTTTGCAAAAGTTTTTGTTTTGTGAGTGGGCACAGTTAGGATACCAAATAAGAGTGACCTCGTGTTTCGATTATGATGGCATGACAGGTTTTTAATCTCTGAAGCAAGGTACTGGGGTGCTTGCGCGACGAGGAGTCGGTGAAGTAGACATAGAGTGTGGTAGTCACGCAATTTGTCCGGCCGCAGCCACCCTAGCTCGGAGTATGAAGCACTAACATGATCATATCGGCGAATGTTGCAGGTGTAACGCACACAGGCCTTCATGGTTAGCTCTAGCCGTCTTTTGTTTTCACTACTCATGCCTTGTTGAATCATATCACAATAGTGGAGGTTCGGTAGAACGAGTGCTTGCACGAGCTGGCGTTTCAGGTCCTGTGGAAATATGTTCCGAAAATTTTTGAGAACATAGAGACAAGCAGACGTCTTTCGGCACACTGCGACTGTATTCTCCGCCCAGTTGAGATGCTCATCCAAAGTTACACCCAAGATCTTCACTGTTTTCTGATATGGTATTGGAGTACCGTCGAGCAGAATAGGAGGTAGCCGTTCGCGGAAATCTGAACTTATTAATTTCTGATGGGCTATTATGAATACCTGCGTCTTTTTTGCATTTAGTTTAAGCCCCTGGTTTTTCGCCCATGTCACTACTGAAGACAGATCATCATTCATCTGAGCGATGGCAGTGTTTACATCTTCAGGTCTGACGCTTAGGTAGAGCTGGAGGTCGTCGGCATAGAAATGATATTTACAGGAGGACAGAACCGATGAAATATCGTAGACATATAAAGAAATCAAAAGTGGTCCTAAGACTGATCCTTGTGGCACTCCCGAGGAAACATGTTTCCAGGAAGATTTCTCATTTACGCAGGCAACACATTGCTGTCTGTCTTTTAAGTAGCTTTCAAACCATCTCATTGCACTATCAGAGAAATTAAGCTGTTGCATTTTCCTGAGCAATATGTCAAAGTTAACAGTGTCAAAAGCTTTGCTGAAGTCCAGTAGCGTCAATATTGTTGCCTTTCGATTGTCGATGGCATATTTCAGGTCATCAGTTACTTTAATTAGAGCAGTGTTTGTGCTGTGATGTTTACGGAAAACGGATTGAAATTTGTCATATAGGCTGATTTCATGCAAGTGTTCAGTGATTTGGTCATGAACAATATGCTTTGGAAACAGCAGGCAGTATGCTAATTGGTCGGTAATCACTAGGCAGTTGCGGGTTTTCGATCTTAGGGATGGGTCGAACTATGCTCCTTTTCCATGCAGTGGGGTATATTCCGTTCACGAGGGAAAAATTAAATATGTCAGTTAAGACAGGTACTAAGATATCGGCAACATTCTTAATCATGGTTATACCGATACTGTCGTTGCCTATTGCATCAGAAGAGATTCTCATTATTGGTTTTCTTGCCGTATTTGTTGTTACATGTTTTAGATGGAAGGTATCGTTGTTAGTTATCCTGTTTGGGGATTCTTGTGGACGGTAATTATCAGCCGTGCTGGTATTCAGAGGTGCAGAGAAGAATTCATTTAATTCGTTAGCTGACACATGAAAAGTAGTTTCCGATTTTGCCTTTCCGACCCCCAAGCTACGGAGATTCTTCCATAGAGTCGTGGGCGTCAGATCGCTGCATACAAGGGAGCGAGCGTGCCTGATTTTAGCATTGCGAATGCATTGTTTCACTCTGTTCCGTAGCTTTCTATATTCTTCGAAACGCTCGGGTTTCGGATCTGCCTTGAAACGCCTGTGGGCAGCATCCCTATTAGTCATCATTTGACGTAATTCAGCTGTCAGCCATGGAGCAGGAGATTTTCTTACACGGATTGTGCGCACAGGTGCATGTTTGTCATAGAGGGCAGTGAGTTTATCACCAAGTTCATTAATTTTGCCGTCGATTGTAGGTTCTCTGATTATTTTATGCCATGAGATTTCTGAGCAATCGGCTGTTAGAGTGTCAAGGTCAATACGTTTCATGTTCCTACAAGTTATGTAACCCGATTTGATCCTTGGGGGCTGCACAGAGTATGCCAGGAATATTACATCATGTGCTGAGAGGCCAGGGGCCGAAGTTTGACCAACATTCTCTTACTTTGTCAGTCTGTTTCGTTGCGATTACGTCTATAAGAGTATGACTGTGCGCCGTATGGTCTGTGGGTTGTAATGGAAGAATGTTCATGCTATTGCAACTAAACAATCTTCTTAGGTTTATTGCGGAGGGAGTGTCTCTTAGCAGGTCTATGTTCAAGTCACCCATTACGATGACATGTTCGTATTGACACTGAAGTGAATGTAATTCCGACTGGAAGGAACTCATTGAGCTTATTTTTGGCGGCTTGTACACGACGCCAGTCAAGAATTTCCGACTTTGTATATTTATTTCAATGAACATGAATTCAGCCTCTTTTTCTTCAGCAGGATTTGACGTACATAAGACTTCCCTTTGAGATCTGTTCGTATATACGCGCCTACCCCGCCACCTCGCTTTTTTCATCTGTCTGCCCTAAGAAATGTGTACCCTGGGAGATCAATAGACGCAGAGGATATGTGTGGTTTCAACCACGTTTCGGATAAGAGGATTACGTGGTAGTTTAGTTGGTTGAAGAGGAGGCTAAGTTCTTCGTAATGTGCAGGTAAAGACTGGATATTGCAGTGAGCTGCTAAAAGCTCTGACGCGTTCCTCTGAGCAGCCTGAAGTAGGGTGGCAGACTGGTTTGTCCCTTTGTTAGGCACTACCTGCCGCGAGGGGCACTGGCCGCTGCTTCCGCCAAGTGACATAACACAGGGGTGTCCGAGATTTTGCGCTCGCTGTTTGTGACTCCGCGAGTGCCGAAAGAAAGGCGACTGCAAGAGATTTCCTGAGGTAGCGGGAGTATAGAAAGTGAATTAGTGGTATTCGGTGCAAGGAGAATATGACCAAAATAGTGACAGCCGTGTGTCACTGTGTACCCTCTGTCGTAAGAGGAGAAATGTAATTGGCGTATTTGAAACAGCTTAGGGTGGAAATAAGGGAAAGGGGATTTAAGAGGCCGATGCTGCCAGCAGAGAGAAGTAAGCTTAATAATTAATAGATTATCGTAAGAAGCTAGAATTAAATTGAAATTTATTAAAGTGATACTGGTAGTGATTATCGTAGGAAGCTACAAGTAGATTGAAATTTGCTAAAGTGATACTGATAGTGATTTTTGTTATGAACAATTTAAACCGAAGAGATGGGTGATTAATGAACTAAGGGAGAGACTAATAATTGCAATAGAACTATTACAGAACGGAAGAGAATAAACTGAGAAAATGAAAAAAAGTATTAGCAGTAACTAAAATCAAGTAATGGTTAGAGCTACAGACACAAAAAAAAATGGTGAAAAGTTAATACAGTTACAAAAACAATTAGTTGAAGGTACAAATATGGGTATAATTAAAAAGTTAATACAATTACAAGACTATATCTGAGTATAGGGCTGTTACAATTTGCAAATGGTGTTAAGTTTGCACTTTTGGCTCGAGTAGCTTCACTTAATACTATTCAGTTCTGTCATGTTTGTGACTGTCTTCTTTCCAGCTGCTGTCTTAATGATTACTCTGCCATCCTGAATCCACACATTCTGAAGACCGAAATGGGATATGGCAGTGTTTAAAATCTTTAGCCGTTCGTGCGTCAGATCTTCCCTTATTGTAAGCCCTGTCCTTGCTAACTTCTTCTTCTGGGTAAAGATCTCTGCCCTTTTTCGGTACGAGACAAATTTAATTATTATTGGACGAGGTTTGGTAGCACCTGGTAGTTTTCGTCCCACCCGATGGCTCCTGTCAATGTCTGCCTTGGTCACTTCAACGCCTAATTTTTCCCGCGCAACCTGTATAAGCAGGTCGTCTGTGTCTTCTTCCTTATTTTCTGCTACTCCAAACAGTCGTAGACTATTTCGCCTTTGGTACTGTTCTAGCTCGTCTGTTGCGGCAGATAGTTTCACTTCCAACTCGCGTGCCTTTTTCTCGTATTCAGACACAGACTTTTTTAGTGCTGTAATTTCGGCAGTATTGGCCTCAACAGTTTCACGCATTTTGGCCAATACTGCTGCCGTTACAGTATCTGAGATAGTGCCTGCTATCAGATCGAGACTGTTTTTTATCGCGAAGCGCAGCGGTTACCTCAGAGCGGACCAGCTCCGCTATACCGGGAGCCGCGGCCGCACCTTCCGCCAGGAGCGAGCCCGCCGCACCTGCTGCTTCCCCACTGCTGGACGCGCTGCTGTTGACTCTTCTATTTACCATTTTCTCGTTGATATTGGCGGAGCACAGAAAAAAAATAGCACTACTGCACAGAACACTGTTGTTTACACGATTTCCACTTGTACTAGACAACACCACCTGCGAGAACACCTTCGAATTCAACTAAACTTCGCGAGCCGAACTTAACACGTGTTACACTGCAGCCGCCATGACATTAAACTACCAAAGCGAAAGAAACAACAAGAACAATGTTGGTAGGCCAAAAGACGTTGTTAAAACGTTTGAATTGTGACAGAGTATTACTCCACGTGTAAGTGAGGGTAACTGAAATGAGTTACCTTACATCAAACGAATGAAAATCAGAGACGTTTTTAGTAAAAAATAACGGAACAGTCATCCTCTGTCTAACTCACTGACAAGAATTATGGTGTGTGCTACAACTAGATTGACCACTTCTGCCGTGCGGTTCTAGGCGCTACAGTCTGGAGCCGGCCGACCGCTACGGTCGCAGGTTCGAATCCTGCCTCGGGCATGGATGTGTGTGATGTCATTAGGTTAGTTAGGTTTACTTAGTTCTAAGTTCTAGGCGACTGATGACTTCAGAAGTTAAGTCGCATAGTGCTCAGAGCCATTTGAACCATTTTTGACCACTTCACCGCAGGCAGCAGCATTGTTCAGGGCAATGAATGCGCAGTGGTCACTTTTCCCTCGGTGGCCACCTTACCCCACATTCACATCTGAACGTGATACCAAACAATGTAGACCACACCTGCAAAGCAATGTTTTCACTGTTAATTCCTTGCTGCCTTACATCGTAGAAGCAAAGTGGGTCGGAAACATGACACATTATTTACACTTTTTTTCTATAAGTATCTCCCTAAGCTACTCTACAGTCACATCTGTAGTCTGAAACCCACTATAAAATGCATGGCAGAGGGTACATCTCAAAGTACCAGTCCTTAGGGTTTCTTCTATTATCATTCAAGTATGGAAAGCGGAAAGGATGATTGCTTCAACGTGTCTGGCGCACTGTAATTTGTCTAATATTCACTTCAAAATTCCTATCTCAGATGATACACGGGGGGTTGCACTATGTTCCTCACATAATACTCGTTACTGAAATTGTGTAAATTAGCTTCTATGGCATAGTTATCGCCTGTCTTCGAGCGTATGCTATTTAAGGATTTTTCTTTCAGTATCTCCGTGACGCTCTCCTATCGGCCAAACAAACCTGCGACATTCATGCTGTTCTTCTTTGTATATGTTCCATATCCCCTATTACTCTTATTTCGTACGTGTACCACACACTTGATCAACATTCTAGGATGGGACGCGCGAGTGTTTTGTAAGCATTCTTCTCAGTAAACAGATCGCATTTTACGAGCATCCGACCAACGAACCGAAGTCTGATGGGTAGATTCGATCAACACAGATTTATCTGTTACCTCTTCTGCCGGTAACATTCCACCGTACTGAAATGTACTGCGCCTCAGAAACCTATAAAACATGGCCTCAACGAGAACAATCATTTCCAAAATCAATGCCACAGGAACAATGCCCCATGTGTCTGAACTAAACGAAACCGAATAGTTCTCAGAGAGTTGCAGAGAAATTTTAAACATGCTTACAGACAGTATGTGCCATAGTTAAAGGCGTAAATGCATACAGCTGAAAGTACACTATACTAGAAGCAAAAAGTCAACTAAAAATCTCTTCTACTGCTAGCTCTTCGCTTTCTGTATTTTAGGAGGAAGCATTACGGAGAAAAACAAGGAAAAATTCCTACTAAACACGGGCTCTAAGACGCATGCTTCAAGAGCCATAAGCACTTCTTCATTTTCGATACTGTGAAACAAATATCTTCTACTGCAAGCTCTTTGCTTTAAATGTTTTGGAAGGAGGTAGTATGGACCACTACAAGAAAAAAATTCCTAGTAAACGTGGGCTCTAAAGTACATACCTTAAGAGCTATGGAGCATTTGTTCAGTAGAAGAGGTATGTTTCACAGTAGTGAAGGTGAAAAAGTGTTCATAGCTCTTGAGGTATGCGCTTTAGAGCCCATGTTTATGCGACAGTTTTTGCTTCTAGTATCGTGTACTTCCAAGTATATGCGTGTTCCAGACAAACAAAATTGTTTATGAGATACTGCGCCCATACGAAAGAACTTCAAAGGGTACAGCGTCCATAAGTGAGATGTGTCATACCCCAGTGGTACAAGCAATAAGAAACTTGTCATTCAAAACATCGCTTTAAGTCCATACATCACTATAACTGGATACGAACATGATAAAGAACTCCAGATACACTCTAACATGAAAGCTACACCCAAGCGAAGCAGAATTTCCTGATTGTTTCATTATGTTGTACAGGGTGATTATAATTAAAGTTCCACTTTCAAAACGCTGTAAAAAGTAACCAATGATCAGAATGACGTCAAATTTGATTGGAATATGATCGAAGAAGGAGGAAAAGTTATGGAAACAAAAAGAAATTTAACGAAAATTTTACCACTAAATGGCTCAGTAAGTGTAGAATATGCACGATAAAAGACGTGTGGTAGACGGCTTTTCCTCAATTTGCGTCTGAGATGCTCAGCATGACTCTCTCAATACAAGATCGCTGGTAGAGCTGTTTCCCAAGAACCTTGACTTGGCGCCAGTAACTCTGCAGAAGTTCCGGGCACTCAAGTGTATGACAAAAGATATTTGTCCGATATCTGCCAGGGGTCTGGAGAAAATGACTACAAAATTCGAACAGACAGATTCTTTTGAAGTGCAATGTGGCAGAGAGAGAAAAGCAACTGGTCCGACATCAGTAAAAGATGTGGCCACAGCACTCGAAGAGGGATCTAGCGGTAACGTGTAAAAACGCTGTGAACGGGAAACTGCCCGAAATTTGGACTTGCCTATGAGCACAATGCATTAAATTCTGCTAAACATCGTGCATTGCTATCCATACAAAGTTAACCATATTCAGGTGTTACCTCATGCTGACTTCCCGGTGAAATACACGTTTGCTGTAAAAGTTTTTGCTCGCATCGAAGGGGCAATGATTGACGATGGAACATTCTGTGGACAGATGCAGCCCATTTCTATCTCCAAGCTCATGTCAGTACACAGAATTGCAGCCGCGCAGGGTAGCCGCGCCGTCTAAGGCGCCTTGTCACGGTCCGCGCGACTCCCTCCGTCGGTGCTTCGAGTCCTCCCTCGGACCTGGGTGTGTGTTGTCCTTTGCGTAAGTTAGTTTAAGTTAGATTAAGTAGTGCGTAAGCTTAGGGAGCGATGACCTCAGCAGTTTGGTCCCATAAGATCTTACCACAAATTTACAATTTTTTACAGAATTGCACAATATGTGCAACGGAAAATCCGCTCGCAAATCAACCGGTACCGCTTCATTTTGCAGAGGTATCTGCACGGTGCAGGTTGACGGCATCGTTTATCGCAGGGCCATATTTTTTCGAGGAGATTGCTCCTGAGGGACCTGTTACCAGTATCGTCACTGGTAAACGCTACGAAAGTCTTTTGCACACCAACGTCATTCCAACTTTTCAACACTGTGAAGATATGGGCAGGATAATTTTTACGTAAGATCGCGCTACTTTGCAAATTCCTCAGTCAGTAAAGCAGCTGCTGCAGAAGCATTTTGGCAATTCTGGCATTATCAACTGTCATTTCCCTACATCCTGCCTGTCCAGATCACCTGTTCTTAATCCCAGTGACTTCTGGCTGTCGAGTTATCTGAAAGATACTGTGTTCAGTGCTCCGATTACAAACAGCTGAACTGTAAGCACGCTTTGTGCCACGCGTTCTGATCGTGACCCCTGAGACATTACGATCTGTTGTGGAACACGCTGTTCTTGGATTTCATCTTGTGGCAGAAATCAATGGACACCATACTGAAATACATTAAAAACCTATTTCACTGTTGTTTTCTACACGGGTTTTGGCCTCGGGATCGTTAAAAACCGATTTTCCTCATCGGATATGATACGATCTTGCCGTGGTTGATATGCATACCTAATTAACAGCGCTAACTTCTGTGGTCATGCATATTGCACAGTACGGTCGATTTAATGTGTAACTCACACCATAGCCGTCGTATTGCGCTTCATCTGTCATTTGTAGCGGAAGCCATTTACGTTATGGCCATTTACTGGGAAAATTTTCGTTAGTTTTTTTTTTCTTCAATTATATTCCGTTCCGTTCAACTTTGACGTTATTCGGAGCAGTAACTTTTTCCACCGTTTTGAAACTGGAACATTAAATTACAATCACATATGAAGGGCTTATTTCAATAGTGGTACAAGTCCATAACCTCCACTTTTCTGTCTATGATGCTTCTGAAATTAATGAGCCATACAAACAGAAAGAAAGGTTAATCTCTAGCAAGAAGCCATATTCTTGAATATTTCAGGCATCTCAACTGCAGATTTTTCAGGGCTCATTTAATTTTAGGACTCTGTATCTCAATATGAACAAAAATGGACTTGTACCACTATTGAAATAAGCCCTTCATATATATATTCATTTTACTGCACTTTTATTATGTATCTGATGATTTGAAATGAATATGTCTGATTTCATTTTTCAACGTCAACATGTGTAATGCGCAACTAGACTTACGGTGTGTGGTGCCAGGTACTTCGTGTACTACTGTCACTTCTTCTCTTTCCTCTTCCGTGCGCGGAAGAAAACGACTTTGTTGAGCCTCCGTATGAGCTCTAATTTCTCCAATTTCAAGTTCACGCTCTTTCCGCGAGTTTTAAGTAAGACTAAATAATCGTTGGTTGACTCTTCTAGGAAAGGTAAACTGCATTGTGATGTCCAAGGCCTCTTTTGTAGCGCTTGAGTTGGATGAGCACCTCTGCGACGCTTTCACGTTTACTAAACGAATCCGAGAAGAAACGCGTTGTTCTTAGTTGTACTTTCTCTATACACTTTATTAGTTTCAACTAGTAAGGGTCACGGACTGAGGCGCAATATCCAAACATTGGTCGAACCCGTGTTCTCATGTAACTTGACACCGTAATTCTAATTTTGGACTTTTAAATCTAATAAACTATGAAAGATTTATTTCTTACTGCCTAGACATCACACAATAATTGGAAAATAACTTTTTATAAAATTACACAATTTTAAACACAAAATTTTTTTCCTATTCACATGGTAGAATAACACTATTACATTAGACACTTACGTGGCGTGTTTTTCAGACAGATATTAGTGCAGAAAACGATTGTGACCATGGCTCCATCGTGCACAAGTTTATGTTAATGGTACTGAGACAGACATAGTGACTACCAGACACCGGCTTCTCTTGTGTTTGTGTTGGTGTTCTACAATCGTGTTTGGTGAAGATGTGTTGGACATTGAACTTAAAACTAAGCGAAAACTTTTAATTAAATAAACGGATAAACTCATAAATGGGAGATGTTTTACTTCAGTACTCGGCAGACCAGCCCTCTCAGATGTATTTGTCATAAATGAAAGATATTTCGAATTTTATCTGTCACAGAGGAAGGTAGGGTTGGGGGCAGAATGAGTTCACAGTCTTTCACTGGTGATTTTTCAAACGTGTAACAATTTGTGTGGATTGCTGTTGTGAGTGATTTCACAGTGAAGTGTGAGATTTTGGATTATTAGAAAATATGAAATGTGTGGAATCTGACAGAGACACGTAATCAGTACCTCTGAAATACTAACGAGATTGTTCAGCAGGGTTCATAACGTGGTACGCCGTGTGATGAACAGAGGCTGTATCTCCCAACCCTGCTCTGTTTACCAGTAAAAGTCACCTTAATGTGGTATTAGAAATCTGCAGCCGTTTACATGATACGGTCCCAGAATTGCTTATAGCGTCGCCAATTAAAGATATCAATGCGCACACAGTATTTGAAGCGGAAAGTTGGTTGAAATTGGAAGGAAATAAAGAAAAAATCAAATTACAGGTTGGAGGATACATCGATGTTAAGGCTAGGTGCAAATGGTGGCTGTGTATACAGGGTGTTACAAAAAGGTACGGCCAAACTTTCAGGAAACATTCCTCACACACAAAGAAAGAAAATATGTTATGTGGCCATGTGTCCGGAAACGCTTACTTTCAATGTTAGAGCTCATTTTATTACTTTTCTTCAAATCACATTAATCATGGAATGGAAACACACAGCAACAGAACGTACCAGCGTGACTTCAAACACTTTGTTACAGGAAATGTTCAAAATGTCCTCCGTTAGCGTGGACACATGCATCCACCCTCCGTCGCATGGAATCCATGATGCGCTGATGCAGCCCTGGAGAATGGCGTATTGTATCACAGCCGTCCACAATACGAGCACGAAGAGTCTCTACATTTGGTACCGGGGTTGTGTAGACAAGAGCTTTCAAATGCCCCCATAAATGAAAGTCAAGGGGGTTGAGGTCAGGAGAGCGTGGAGGCCATGGAATTGGTCCGCCTCTACCAATCCATCGGTCACCGAATCTGTTGTTGAGGAGCGTACAAACACTTCGACTGAAATGTGCAGGAGCTCCATCCTGCATGAAACACATGTTGTGCCGGCCGCGGTGGTCTAGCGGTTCTAGGCGCTCAGTCCGGAATCGCGCGACTGCTACGGTCGCAGGTTCGAATCCTGCCTCGGGCATGGATGTGTGTGATGTCCTTAGGTTAGTTAGGTTTAGGTAGTTCTAAGTTCTAGGGGACTGATGACCACAGATGTTAAGTCCCATAGTGCTCAGAGCCATTTTTTGAAACACATGTTGTGTCGTACTTGTAAAGGCACATGTTCTAGCAGCACAGGTGGAGTATCCCGTATGAAATCATGATAACGTGCTCCATTGAGCGTAGGTGGAAACTGACGAAAACTAAAATGAGCTCTAACATGGAAATTAAGCGTTTCCGGACAGATGTCCACATAACATCTTTTCTTTATTTGTGTGTGAGGAATGTTTCCTGAAAGTTTGGCCGTACCTTTTTGTAACACCCTGTATATTGCCATAAAGCACTAAATAGTATTTAGTGATGTTAGTACATAATCGGAATGTCACATCAGTTCTTCTAAGTTAAACAGCAAAAATAGGTAAAACATTGGAATCGGATACTTTTATTCATAACTAGCATCAGGAGAAATAGTGGTACAACAAGTCAGAGAAAACTTGGAGAACATCGCGATTGAGTTTCCTGAGCATTCTATTCTAATAGGAAAGACTGGAACTCAGTGGCGGGTGTTGTGTAAGAGCACAAGAGCACGTGGACACCCTAAATTTTGACACCTTGCGGATTTATCGGTTATTTTTGTTTGAATGCTGTTAAATGTAATGTAGATGTGGTAATCTGAAATACACTGCTCTTAATCTACCACGCTGACCTAGACTCGGTGAAATTTGGCATCAGAGTTTCCTGAGCATTCTATTCTAATAGGAAAGACTGGAACTCAGTGGCGGGTGTTGTGTAAGAGCACAAGAGCATGTGGACACCCTAAATTTTGACACCTTGCGGATTTATCGGTTATTTTTGTTTGAATGCTGTTAAATGTAATGTAGATGTGGTAATCTGAAATACACTGCTCTTAATCTACCACGCTGACCTAGACTCGGTGAAATTTGGCATCAGGATCTCGAGCACGCCTTCACTTGTGCACGTTTTGAGGAGCTTCTGCGCATGCATAACTGGCGTGACGTAATTGCCTTATGAGCCAAATACATGCGGATTTGATAAATAACGTGCACAGTTCATGGCTAACACCTCTAACCCTTGCCACTCAACTACAAGTTTACATCAGCACCACCAGATGGTAGCACACTGCAACAGACTTTTATCCACGTTCGCTTGGCATAAATCCCGCTAGGCGGTAGCACTGCACAGATATGTCAGTTCACTCGCCATATAATAAAATTAGATCGGGCATCTAGGGAAGGTAAACTGCATCGTCATGCCCAAAGCCTCTTTTGTAGCGCTTGCAGCTGGAGTTGGATGAGCATCTTCGCGACGCTTTCACATATACTAAACGAACCCGCGAAGAAGCGCGTTGCTCTTATTTGTATTTTCTCTATATCCTCTATTAGTCTTACCTAGTTACACTAATAGGTAAACCTATTTTGTGGGACTCTGTATGAATTATAGTACTTTAAGTTTTGGATTTTATCATGCAGTAATCATCGTAGTTTCCGAGACTATAGCATTTATTCATGCTTCTGACATCTGTTGATCTTATGGTGGTCAGGTTTCTCTGTACAGTAGGCCCACATTGTACGTATATCTGAACATTCACGAAAGCTGCCCCTCTGGCTTCTCTGATATTAACTTAAATATGAGGATGTCAAAGACGCTGCGCTCTTGGCTCTTATGGCTCTTAGCGCCTCATTTGTATTCTAGTCAAGTGACGTTGTTGGTAGACAGTACCATTTGAATTTAATAATTACCGCAAATGGCATTTTGTGTTTGAAGTTGGTTGTTTACTGTGCAGGAATCGGCTTTCCTGTGCAGAGTGAATATGAATTCTGTTGAACCTGTATTAAGCACTAACAGAAAAGAAAATTACCAGGAAAACTTAGCTGCAAAGGAAGTAGGGCCTCCCAAACAAGATCCATTGTCTGAGAAAGTGACGAAATCAAATGAGCGTGACTACAAGCGAACATTTAACAAAGAAATGTGTAATAAGCGTAAGTTGTTGTGTGGGTGTAACGTAAGAATACCTGATTTTCAGCCCAGAAGTTAATTCGTTAGCTAATACATGTATTAGGGTTCTTGTACATTTGTTCGAAAATAAAAAAAACGAAAACTCCCACTTACACATAAATGCGAAACGGAGAGTAGCGAAAGCTTAAAAATAATTTCGTTTTTGTCATAAACTGTACTTAGTTATGTACGAAACAACACAATTCCACAAAAACGATTCCTCGTTTTAGCAGATACGTTAAGGATACTACTATTATTATCATTCACAGCGGCTCGAGTTTTATAAACATGTTAATAAGAGTAACTGTTATACAACAGATGCTATTAATTTCACACTCTCATGCTTATCTGAATTGAAAAATTTGTGAACACCCAGAATGTATAACTATGAGCTGCCACTGCTGGAACTAGTCAGCTGTAGAACGAGTCATAAAACTAAAATTGGTGTCAGAGATACGGATATGCTTTGGATGGTTCTGCACGTCTTTTCTGCAACTTCCTTCGAGGAGATAGTTCGAGAACTCACTCGTGTGGAAAACGTCATACATGAAGTAACTAACAGACCTGAACATCTCGAATCAGTTAATAATAGGCGAGGACATCAGTGAAAAAGAAAACTATTATCGCATACATAACTACGGTTGTTACAAGAAATGTTAAGAATTATAGGAAAGTATTTTTATTTTCCAAGGATGACTAAGTAGACAACCTCAAATATCCAACCCTGAGGACGAAGATGTGGAACACAATGGATAAAATTCAGAAGCTCTGGACAGCTCGCCTTAGACAAGTATCTACTGACAACTGCCTCTACAGCTGTATGTGTGACAGGAGCTAACGGCTTTGCTACTGGTGTGCTTATACAAGTACACTAGACTGTTTCTTTACCATCGTTGTGAATCACGTGGCACCGAATGGCAGCTGTTTTCGCTTAAACGTCTTCTTAGCTTCGCCACAAGACACTTTATCCTTACCTGGAAATGGGGAAGGTACCAGGGAAATGGTCACGTGTTGCAGATTAAGATAAACGTCAATGGATACAATGTAAAAAGTGTACTACTTGGTATCATGAATACTCTGTCGCTATGAGAGCTCCTATGCAACTTTACTTTGGACGCTGGAAGTGATTTATGAGAACAGAAACATTTCACAAAGGCTATTTTCCATTAATGTGAAATGAGTGTTGTAATTATTATAAGATTTTGGTGGTAATGAGTATCAAATAGAAATTAGTGTATTTTCAGCTAACCTTCCATGTAATTTACTTGTGTATCTGCCCATAATTTATGTTATTCAAATACCCCCAACCACTATACGAATAGTCCCACTGAAATGCACTATGGTCCAATCGGGAGAGTAAATCGAATAACAGCCTAACATAAATGGTAGACAATCCTGTACAACCACCTTTCATCAACAGAATAGGTACACCTGGTTCAGAGATAAATACATTATTAACTAAATTTTTGTTTTAGGTGTACAGTATCATACAATGGTAAGCCAAAACATTATGACCGCAGCTCACCGCGACGTTGCATGCCGTCTGGTGGCGTTGCGGGCACGTGACCCGGTAACAAAAGTATGCAAGCAGTGCAGTGAAGGATGGGGGATCACCATAGTGAAGATATGGGCTGAAAATGGGGAAATCTATTGAGATAAGCGACTTTGACAAAGGGCATATTATTATTAGGCAGAGCCTGTGAACTAGTGTCTTGAAAACGGCAAAGACGATTAAATATTCAAGTTCTGCTGTCGTGAGCATCTACGGAAAGAGGTAGAAGCATAGTGAAACTAGCACTGGGCGTTAAATGATTGGACGTCCAAGACTCTTCACAGAACGTGGGGTTCGGAGGCTTTTGTGCTCTGTAAAGTAGGAGAGGTGGTGATCTGTGGCATCTCTGCCGAAAGAGTACGATTCTGGTGCGCTCACAAGTATTCCGGAGCACTGTTGAACATGGAGCTTCGCTGCAGTGCACCCCTACGCGGTCACATATTAACCCAACATCCTCAGTTTCGATTTCACTGGGCACGGGACCATCGGGATTCGACCTCCGATCGATTCAACGTATCGGCTCTTCGGGTGAATCACATTTTTGCTACCTTGGTCGATGGTCATCTCCACAAACGCCGTCATCGACGTGAATGGTGGCTCGAAACGTGCAACGCGCCAAGGACGCAGGCTGGCGGGAGTAGTATTACGCTATGGAAGACATTCTCCTATGGTTGCATGGGACATGTGGTAGTAATAGAATACACGCCAACAGCTGCGAACCACCTGCATCCCTTCATGCTTGATGTCTTCCCCGATGGCGCTGTCATTTTTCGGCAGTATAATTGTCCTCGTCTCGGAGCCAGAACCGTGCGACAGTGGTTTGAGGAGCTTTACAGTGAACTCATGTTGAGGTCTCAGCGACCAAATTCGCCTGCTGTAAATCCTATGGAACCCATCTAGGTTGCTATCGTGAGCCGTCACCGCTTACGCAGATCAGCGGCCTGTTATTTACGCAAAATACTAGACCTGCGAGTAATCATCTAATGCCACATACCCCCATAAACCTACCAACACACTACTGAGTATTTCATATGGAGAATCAGTGATGTATTTTGTTCCAATACCGACAAACAATTCGTTAAGTGGATGGTCATAATTATTTGGCTCATTAGAGTATACTAGGCGACCATTTATGTGCGCACTGATCACCGTTCATTACAGGGGAGCGTCTTTGTAGCTACATGTGTAACGCATTGCAGAGCAATGGTAATTGTTCGCTTCACGACTGAGTCCGAATTTAGTTTGCTGCGAACGGCTGACAAAGTTCGATTTACCAGATATGGTTATCAGCGCCTAATATTGCCAGCTTGTATGCTGTTTCCGACAGGAAAGCATCGTCCGCAGATGACAGTAAGGAAACACATCGCAACATATGTAGTTCCTACATTTGGTGTAAACAATGACAACTCTCCACACACGTGAATAATTGTCAAGCAGTGCCCATAACGAGATCTATAACATTGCTTAAATACATTGGGGCTATACTTCGAAGCGGTATGTCATAGAACGAACATTTGAAATCTCTAGTAGCGAAGGCAAATGAAATGTTAGTTTTTATGAGAAGTTCCGGGAAAGGAAACCGCGTACTAGACGATGGTGTGACCCATTGAAGAGTAGTGTTCTAGTGCCTGAACTCCTTATAACAAAGGTATGACAGTAGCCGTCGAAAAAATTAAGAGACTCACCGCTAGTATCGGAACAGGGAATGTAACTAATAATAAACCGGAAAAAAATGTCCAGGGAACTAACTTGGGAGTCTATGGAAGAGATGTGTAGTTGCTCTTGCGTCACTCTGATCTGTAAATTTAAAGAACTGATGTCCCAGGGAGACTCTCCACCATTCCTTCCGGCTGCGTAGTGTATCTCGTGTCTGGACAACGGGATTAAATTAGAAGGCATACCGCGTCATATAGAGGCATTTTCCTCACAGTCCAGAAAAGTAGCTACTTTTGGTACCAAGTACACTCCACAATGCAAAGGGTCATGCTGAGTATATATGTACTATCATGCTCTGAGTATCCGGACGACCTGAATTGATTTCCGCCTGATATGTATGCAACCCAAACATCATAGTCAAATGGCTCTGAGCACTATGGGACTTAACTTATGACGTCATCAGTCCCCTAGAACTTAGAACTACGTAAAGCCAACTACCCTAAGGACATAACACACATCCATGCCCGAGGCAGGATTCGAACCTGCGACCGGAGCGGTCGCGCGGTTCCGGACTGTAGCGCCTAAAACCGCTCGGCGACCCCGGCCGGCAAACATAGTAGTCCTCTGCTCTCTTATCGGTACAGTCGTTTGAATTTACAAAATGTTAACTACAGTCCACTAGGGAAAACTGCTCTTTGTGGCTATCATTCCAGATGAAAATTAATATCAGTATAATGCAAATATCATAAAAGAAGTTATTAGAGATGGACACAGTCTTTAACACTTGTAAACCACGATAGAACTTAAAAAAAGTTTCAGTAACAAGTAAAAAAGTGTGCGCATGTTTCAGCTTTAAATAGCATAGCGTAAAGTTTTGTGTTGGACGGACGTTCTAATTCAGCACCTAATCAAATTGTTCATAAAGCACACTCACCCGCTAGATATTGAAATTTTCCACCAAAAGAAACTGAAATGACAAGACGAAACAGCTTTGCCTTACCAGGATTCGAATCTGACACCTATCGTCGTTTATAGCCACGAACTGGAAATAAAGTAATGAAAGTTCTGTGGTGACTGGGGGAAGAGCCTTGCACATATCATCGTTGTTGACTACACAAGAAGAGCTGTTAACTGCCGAATTCTGTTTCACTAGTAAATAGGAGTTCCATGTTTGAGCCTGAAATGATCTGATAAAATGTTCTGTGTCTGACTGGGAGTCAAAACTAGCAACAAGGTTATTGTTCACAACGCACTGAGAAATGTTCAAATCACAATATTATTATTTTTAACCAATAGTATAATATTTGCAAGCTTCAAGTCGAAATGAAAAGTCTTCAACCCAGAGGGAATAGAACCCAGACATACACCTTTCGTGGGAACCTTAAGTAATTTGGTATCTTGGGGAAATAACGAAAAGATGGAAGCCTATCGTTGCAAAGGGGATAAATCCGCAGACATGGGAGAGCTGAGTGCATTCCTATTCCAGCACCAATATTTACAACATCTGAAGTGAAAATATGACAACAACTTAGCGTCCTGTTACTTTACAAGATAGTTCGTTCATTAAAAACAATAAAATTTCCCTCCAGTAGTAGGCAGCGAGTGACATCATGTTCGATGTTGATTTGGAACCGCGGTACAATCCTATGTTTTTGTTCTGACGTTACCAGAGGTGACTAGGGTCTGTTCGTACTTGTGCAAAATGGTTTCCTGAACTGTGAATCGAGGCAAAACCTTAAGCATAAGAAGCTACAATCACTCCAGCAAAAAAGAAAAAAAAGGTTCAAATGGCTCTAAGCACTATGGGACTTAACATCTGAGGTCATCAGTCCCCTAGACTTACAACTACTTAAACCTAACTAACCTAAGGACATCACACACATCCATGCCCGAGGCAGGATTCGAACCTGCAACCGTAGCAGCAGCACGGTTCCGGACTGAAGCGCCTAGAACTACTCGGCCACAGAGGCCGGCAATCACTCCAGCACATCACAGATCTCCACATACCGCTGGTTCATGGTTTTCTCGTAACGAAGAATCCTCTACCCTGGAGGAGAAACCTGATTACAGCTTTTTCAAAACAGTAATTTCCTTGTCCATAAGTATCGATTTTCAGTAGCTACCTTTGCTCCCCAATGAGTAATTTCGTATTGATTTCGTTATCACTCAAATAATATCACATAATGACGAACAACACGAACTTAATTGTTATTGCAGTGATTTACTGAATGTGGCACATCTGAAGGACATGAGGATTTTTCTTGAAGCTTTATAAAACGGAGTGTGAAATTCGAGAAAGAGGTAACATTAGCGGCATTTTATTCTCTCTGAATTTAATGGAGGGTTGCCGCCGGGGGAAACAACGGTAAATATTTGTGGTTTTAATATGGAAAGTGTATCGAAGGTATAAACTCAAGAAATAGTTTTCTCGTTTCCAGCACGATCGTTTCCATGTGAATTATCAGCCACATTCAAGAAGACCAATCGTCATTCTGATTACAGGATAACATGATGAACTGCATTTAACGTTGGTGAGACACTTAGTTCCAATGAGCAATGTTAGGGAAAAAAGAAGCTTCGGGTGCAAGGTCCCATCTACTGCGAGATCATTAGAGACGTTGTAGAAAGTACAGTTGGAAAGGACTGGGGAACGAAATCCACTGTGCCGTTCCTAAGGAAAGATCTAAGCATTTGCCTTAGTCGATTTAGAGAAATAATGGAAAACCTAAATCAGGATGGTTAGAAGGGAATCTGAACCACCGTGTGTTAAATTAATAAACAGACAATAATGTATAGTCCTAAGAAAAAATATATTAAACAAACGCCAGAGGGTATTCTCAAAATATAACGTTATTCATCTGGTGTCGCAAAGGTGGTGTTTCGTGTTAAGAACTGCACTGCGGGAGTGTGTCCGTCGCATTTGGTATCTGCTACCGAAATCTGAGACACCTTTCATTCCCAACAGCAGGAAAGCGACCAAGGAAATTGCATCAAGTGTTTGTACGGTATGAGGACGCCCGTCTGTGTACTACTGATTTCACAAACGAACGTATCCAGAAGGTTGACTAGAAAGCAATCCCTACCGCCTTTATTCTTCTGATCTAACGCCCTCAAACGGTTACCTTTCTCCCTTCTTATCTAACAACAAGCAAGAAAATTTCCTTGTGGACGAAAGTACAAACTGATAATCCAGAAGACAGTAAGCAAATGGGGCACAATGTCCCTAAAAATTGGATTAACGATATATTTTTTTCTTAAAATCAGGCTTTTTTTTTTACAGGTTGTGGTATCGTAAATCTGCCCAGGCCCTAGTGCGAGCGAGAATAACTAAGTGTTGGCTGTTTATTGTTGCTTACATAGTTCACGTTAAGTACTACTTTTTGTTAGTGGATTGCCTGAGAAAGCTGTATCATAGAAACGGATTCTAGCTATACAACTAATCAAATTGCGTGGACGAATTTAGGTGATTACGTTGATTTTGTACCCATATAGGAATAAAAAATACTTTTCAATTCTAAATTTTGCTTGCCTGAAAAACTCGGCTATTAGGGCTCACACTTCGAGCCTTAGCAATTTGAAACACCAATTCAGGAGAGCACTTGAATTGAGATGTGTACAGTTTGAAGAAACAGTGAAGGCAGGGTCCAGCCGAGAAAAGCCAAAGGAAAAAATCAGTCTGGGGCGTTGAGATATCGACAGCGGAGTCAAAAGCAGTAATCCAGTTAAAATAATACGACAGAGAAGCATTGGAGACTCTTTTGGCATTGCAGCAACTGGCAGCGGTTTGTCTCAAGCTAGTGTGGACTGATATGAAGTAAACTTTTTTGTCACGAAGTCATTTGAGAAGTTGATAAAAGCTTTAAACCCCAGGAAAATTTCAGTTTCGAGGAAAACACTGGGCAGAAACATCGTTGCTGAGCATATTCGCTTAAAGTAACAACATTTTATTGAGTAAGTAGATCACGAGATGGTTTAATGAATCTGGTTTATTTCACTTTACTTTGCAAAATCGATTGGCTGGATACTAAGGATGACTGATGGTCAGCTCATAACGAAAATCATTTGCGCATGACTGTTTAGTGGTTAGGCCCTGACAAGAGCCACAATGCATGCAGTGTCGTCAGACCACGAGCGCCGAGTCCGCAGCTCGTGGTCGCGCGGTAGCGTTCTCGCTTCCCGCGCCCGGGTTCCCGGGTTCGATTCGCGGCGGGGTCTGGGATTTTTTCTGCCTCGTGATGACTGGGTGTTGTGTCATGTCCTTAGGTTAGTTAGGTTTAAGTAGTTTAACCCAAACATCGTAGTCAAATGGCTCTGAGCACTATGGGAATTAACTTCTGACGTCATCAGTCCTCTAGAACTTAGAACTACGTAAACCCAACTAACCTAAGGACATAACACACATCCATGCCCGAGGCAGGATTCGAACCTGCGACCGTAGCGGTTACGCGGTTCCAGACTGTAGCGCCTGGAACCGCACGACCACTTCTGCCGGCAAAAAACTACAGGAGAACTTGAAGTCAGAGCCCAGAACTGCAACGAGCTCACAGCCAGACAGCAGATGCTGGTCACTGAACTGCGTGATCGGCTCCCGTGACGTCGGACCGAAATCAGGTCACATGCCACGGACATCGGCAGCAGTCGGCTGTCGCTCCTGGTTGATCAGCGTCCGTCAGCAGCAGCTAGACTTCCGTGACACCGTCCCGGGTGTCAATGCCTTGGGACAGCGTTCGAGAAACCACTCCGTCTCGAATGACTTCCTCGTCATCGAAGATTACGCCAGACCCCGGTCATTGCCCTGTTCAAGATGGTTCGCCATGGCCCGCAAACGCAGCCCTTCCGCGAATTCAGCGCCGGGAACCAGCATTTAAACGCTGATCCGGACGAGTACGACACAACGGGCGCCTGCTGTGTGTCAGTCGGGAATCCTCGCTGTGAACTCTGCCGTCACCGGTCCGCGAAAAAGGGACGTCAGCCTGTTTGGCGAGCCCGCCTCTGCTCCTTACCGTCGGTCTACGCTTCTACTCCGGGCACCGCCATCGTCGTGCCACTGGAACGACGCGACCTTCATCATTAGAGAAGACCTGGTGGCCGTTCGTGATCACAGAACGGTCGCATCCCGCCGTTCGCATCGCATCCGGAGACACCAGCTCATCGCTCTGAGTCCCGAATAGCGTGTGCACACCGCCCGCCAAACGTCAGCGGATACAACAACGGCGCTGGAATATTACGATGGAACACCGGACCGCGCCAGAGAATGGAACATAATCAGAAGAATATCCGAATTGTATGATTTTGTATGTATTTTTTCTACTAAAGTGTTACTGTATCTTCACCAAGACACTCCTCTGCTGGTGTCCACATATCCCATCTTCCACAGAGAACCCAGCCCACACCCAGACAGCTTATCTATCTCACCTTTACACTTGGGAAACAGGTTTTACCAAATTTATTTGTTAAATACAATACCCCTATACCCTCGAGTGCTGCAGTCGAACGACTTTTCCCTCTGGTCAAAAACATTTTTTATCCTAACGAGCCTCCCTCTCCGATGAAAGCTTTAACATGTTGATGTTCATGTAGGGAAATATGCATCTTATGTCAGGTATTATCTGATTCTCCTGTATGTCGATTCCCACACGCTTTAACATATATAATTAACTAATAATAAAACTAAATGATTAAATTGTTTCTTTTACTTGTCTTCCATGTCCTACTTGAGCATTCTCCAACTAAACACTTTTATTTAAGTAACACTAATACGTTTAGTTCACCTGTTCATCTCACTAAACCCTCAACAGGACGTTTACTATTACGAATTAACGATTAAATATTAACTTCAATTTCTGGTAAATGTCCTGTAAAATAACGTTTTAACGTTTAACGAAGATAACTTTTTTAGTAACGGATTAACGATTAGTGAAAATAGATTTTTGATTAATCTTGTAGTTTTGATTAATGCTGTCGTTTAAAGTAACAACATCTGATTAAGTAAGTAGATATTATCTAATTGAAATTATATACTAACTTTCCTGCGAATATTTGACGAGAATGAGCCATTACCTCAAAAAAATTTTATTTTGACAACAAGGATATTATTATCCCTTATTTTTAAGAACTGTGGTGTAGCTTTCTTGCACAGAGCCTTTAAGTCCTACTATAAAGACAGACATCATTTTAGCTGTATAGATTTTACGGTTATTACGTGACTGAATTATATAGTTTTATGTTTTGTTACGATAGTTACACGGATTATGAGTTTTGTTATTTAGGCACCAAAATAACTAAGGATGAACGAAGTAGAAAGGACGGAAGAAGCAGGGTGTAATAGTAAGAAAATCAAATCAGAAAAAGAAAAACTAGATTACACCCACAATATATTCCAGTGTTAGAAAGAATTTTTGGAAGATCTTTGTCAGGAGTGAAGGAGAAAATAGAAGCTTATAAATTGTGGTGCTTCAGAAGAACATGAAGATTATAAAGATAATTCGGATGAAGATGTTGTTGTTGTTGTTGTGATCTTCAGTCCAGAGACTAGTTTGATGCAGCTCTCCATGCTACTCTGTCCTGTGCAAGCTTCTTCATCTCCCAGTACCTACTGCAACCTACATCCTTTTGAATCTGCTTAGTGTATTCATCTCTTGGTCTTACTCCCACACTGCCCTCCAATACTAAATTGGTGATTCCTTGATGCCTCAGAATGTGTTCTACCAACCAATCCCTTCTTCTAGTCAAGTTGTGCCACAAACTCCTCTTCTCCCCAATTCTATTCAGTACCTCTTCATTACTTACGTGATCTACCCATCTGATCTTCAGCATTCTTCTGTACCACCACATTTCGAAAGCTTATATTATCTTCTTGTATAATCTCTTTATCGTCCACGTTTCACTTTCATACATGGCTACACTCCACACAAATACTTTAAAAAACGACTTCCTGGCACTTAAATCTATACTCGATGTTAACAAATTTGTTTTCTTCAGAAACGCTTTCCTTGCCATTGCCAGACTACATTTTGTATCATCTCTACTTCGATCATCATCAGTTATTTTGCTCCCCAAATAGCAAAACTCCTTTACTACTTTAAGTGTCTCATTTCCTAATCTAATTCCCTCAGCATCACCCGATTTAATTCGACTACATTTTATTATCCTCGTTTTGCTTTTGTTGGTGTTCATCTTATATCCTCCTTTCAAGACACTGTCCATTCCATTCAGCTGTTCGGATTCCAGGCCCTTTGTTGTCTCTGACAGAATAACGATGTCATCGGCAAACGTCGAAGTTTTTATTTCTTCTCCATGGATTTTAACTCCTACTCTGAATTTTTCTTTTGTTTCCTTTACTGCTTGCTCAATATACAGATCGAATAACATTGGTCATAGGCTGCAACCTTGTCTCACTCCCTTCCCAACCACTGCTTCCCTTTCATGCCTCTCGTATCTTATAAATGCCATCTGGTTCAAGTGGTTCAAATGGCTCTGAGCACTATGGAACTCAACCTCTGAGGTCATTAGTCCTCTAGAACTTAGAACTAGTTAAACCTAACTAACCTAAGGACATCACACACATCCATGCCCGAGGCAGGATTCGAACCTGCGACCGTAGCGGTCTCGCGGTTCCAGACTGCAGCGCCTAGAACCGCACGGCCACTTCGGCCGGCTAAATGCCATCTGGTTTTTGTACAAATTGTAAATAGCCTTTCGCTCCCTGTATTTGACCCCTGCCACTTTCAGAATTTGAAAGTGGGAAGAAAATAGATTTATCATAACTCGACTAAAAGTGGGGATCGTAATGGATGGTGGTGTGTGTAGAGGCGTTGCAGTTGAGAAAAACCAATGTTTAATATGGTAGGAAGGTCCACGTGGAGGTAGACTACAGTAATTATGTACAGATAATGCAAATGTTGGATTAGCGTAGAGAGCAGCGTCAAACCAATCTGGGGACTGAAGATCACAGTAACTATCCCAGCAACAACACAGGCATAATTCCCTAATGAAGATCTTTCTTCCTCAGAGATTATGAATGATTTGATGCAGCCCCTCACGACTTCCTCTCTTCTTCCAACCTCTTCACCTGCACGAAACTTTTCGTCTTATATGATGCATGTATTACAATATCGATCTTCCCCTACTGCTTTTGTCCTCTGCGACTTCTCGAGTACCATGGATGTTCCTTATTGATTTCTTAAAATTTTTTCTATTGATAATATTTTCCACGTAGTCCATCATCGATTCTGCGGCGAACGTCCTCTTTTCTTATCTTACCCTATATTTTCATTTTCATCTCAAAGGAATCGGCTCTCTTCCTTTCCGGTTATCAAATGATAATATAATTGTCTCAGTTAATATTCCGGACTATTATGCCGTGGTCGGTTGGATTTTCCATTAAAATCGAACATTTCGTCCCCATATGCGGAGGAAACTTTCAAGGGTGATCGTAGCTTCTCTGAAATGTCCAGTTCACACGCTGCCTTGTTACTGACTGCAACAAAATTCCTTTTACGCGTGCTTCCGTTCAGTGGCGTGACATCACATGCTTTGAATACCCGGGCGCAATTGGCCCTTGTCGGTTGCCGGCGTCCACCAATTGCGCCCGGGTATTCAAAGCATGTGACGTCACGCCACTGCGCGGGAGAACGCGTAAACGGAATTTTGCTGCAGTCAGTAGCGAGCCATGGTGTGAACAGGACATCCAAAGAAGCTGCGAAACTCCGTGAAAACGTCCTCCGCCGATGGGGAAGAAACATTGGGTTTTAATGGAAAATCTATCCGACCGCGGCGTAACAGAGCAGAATATTTTATTAACGGTGACATTTCCGGCGGCGAAAGTTTGTATTTTACAGATATAACTGTTTCACCAAAGTAGTTTAAGATGAAAGTTCCTATGTAAAAGTTTTAGAACGAGCGATTTCAATTGTTAGAATACCTGAGGCATTTGTTTAGTGTGATGAACGTTCAGGAGCAGTCAGCATCTCGGCTTTCGGCGGTTGTTTTAAGATTTTTCGAACAGGCCCTATCTTGTGAAGCCGAGGATGTTCATCAAAAGTGAGATGTAGACAGGAATGAGCCTAAAATGTATTATACTCCTGGGAAATTTCAGGCAGGACTTACTAACATTCAATAAGATTCTGAACAGTGAAAGATACGTGGCAGTGAACGGTATATTTATCGACCAGTAACGTATACATCTGCAGTGGCAGTCAGTTCACTTGTGTATAAAAAGATAAAATTTGTTCTGCAGATTATCTGTAGAGTTATTGTATTAACTTTAGAAGGCAACGAATAACAGTAGTGAGCAACAAGTTGCTAAGAAGAGATAATTCCGTAGAACAATGGAGAGCTTTGAGTATGACTACATGGAGTTCTAGTTTTTAGTCTGTACGACACAGTCTTGCCGACTTTCATAATGCAGACAACACTACTTTTAGAGGAGTCTGGAACTCATTCTGCACGTCGTCACCTAATGAAATGAAATTAAAATCAGGGTTACCGACTGACTTATATTCAACTACAAGCAGAATCCATTAAAGTAGCAGTCCGTTTTAACACACTTCGATAATTCTCAGATGAACTTTATGATCGCCTACGGGCTACGCTAGTATGACACAATGAGAAATTAATTCAACAGTAAACATCGTCAACTGTGAGGTACCGCATGGGAAATCCTTCCCAATCTCAGCTCGCTGCACCTGATATTATGGTTTTCCCCCCGCACAAAATATACTGCAAGTTGACACTCCCGTTTATTAGACGCATTTCGCTCTCATTGACAAATGGCAGACTGAATCGCAGTTTCGCTTAATTAAAACATATTCCAGATAGCACTGTCTGTGCTCTGTGTCCCTTTTTACACTTACTAATGAAACAGCTCCCCCTTCACGTTGACAGAAGCAGGAATCGAATTCGCACTGCACACAGCCGCTGGGTACATTTCTTTGTAGGTTTTTGAGCATACTTCACATTCTTCATATGAATTTTTTGTTATTAATACATTTCATCATAGTGGCAACGAAAGTATTCTCAATAAAAATCGTTTCTAAATTCATAATAATCAAAAGTACAAAAAGTTTTATCCACTGGTAATATTTATAATAGAAGCAGTGGGGAAGCTGGGAAAAAAAAAGAATCATGTCTGACTAAGGAGTTTCTCAGTTTGACAAAAAAAAAAAAGAAAAACGCAGCTACTGAAGTATAGGGCCACGCAAATTATGATGTTTGATGTTCGAGTTGCAGTCGGTGCATCACTCTCTTTAGGTATTTCGGCCTCCAGTAAAGCGGTGGCAGCCGGTGCCACAACCACTTCGAAATGCAAGCTTCCCCAAGTGGTAAGCAGTTGCCCGCATCTCGTGGTCGTGCGGTAGCGTTCTCGCTTCCCACGCCCGGGTTCCCGAGTTCGATTCCCGGCGGGGTCAGAGATTTTCTCTGTCTCGTGATGGCTGGGTGTTGTGTGCTGTCCTTGGGTTAGTTAGGTTTAAGTAGTTCTAGGGTTCTAAGTTCTAGGGGACTGATGACCATAGATGTTAAGTCCCATAGTGCTCAGAGCCATTTGAACCTTTTTTTTTTTTGCTAAGCAGTTCAGCACGTTGGCTCAGCAAGTGCGTTCTACCAGTCACTAGCCTAATGGAGAATCGGCAACATAACAGAAAATGTTTCGCAGCTATGTGGCCGTCGATTTCCTCCTTGGAGTGGTTCAGTATTGTCCTGCTAAATTCATCTGATATTTTCTTGTCATTTCCAGTAAATAATCTGAATGATTCGCCCTTAAGGTGTAGCACTGAGCTGTCAAACACATTACCTGATTTTAGGAAAGTCAATGCACACAGAATTTATAACTAATCTTTTATTTCACATTGTGAATCATTTGTGTTATCAATCACAACGGTAATGACAACGTACCACGGGCTGTATCGGCTTGCTAGATATGTAGTAACACGGCTACTTTCTGAAGAGGAAATACGCATTAGCTGTAGGTTTTAATCTCACAGTAGGTTTAGATAATTTATTTGATTTTCATTTCTCCTGTTGCTGTGCTACAAGCTTGGAGATCGAAAATCAGTACGGAAATCTTAACCTCTCCATCTTCAGTCTTATTGCAACCTCGATTTAGTATCTCCTAGCATTTCAAGAAATTGTGACATTGCATCGATGTTAAAACTTATCTTTTTTCCTTGTGTTAATATCCTTTCCGGTTTTTTTGAGGATATACAATTTGATTAATTATGTGTGGCACTGAGTAATCGGTTAAATGGCTTTCTTTTCGACTCTGTTCTTACTGCCAGATTTATACATTTTTGTGGTGATCTCTAAATGCTTCTTGGGTAAGAGACAGATCATATCTGTCTCAGAAGTGCGTAATATCTTGCTAATGCATGATACTTCAAGTTGGCTCTTATTACGGATACTGCTAGTTTTGTTCGATTAGAGGTTAGTCATAAGGGTATCATTGTATGTTGTAATTCATTTATCTTAGAACAGAGAATGATTGTATACTCTTCTCGTTGGTTTCAAAATTTAACGGAAAAAGATAACAGAGAAATTAATCATTAACAATATGTCCTCTAAGATTCACTAAAACAGTCTGATGACGCTCTTGCGGTTTTAGGACTCCACACCTCCACAAAGTTTTGGAGATTAGGATGTCATCAGTCCAATTTTAATCAGTATTTTGGTCCACAATCAGTAGTATAGAGACTGGCGTTCTCACTCACCGGTAACACTTGACGTAGTTACTGTGGTCGCGTTTCTGCAGTTGAGAGCACAAGACTTCTTAGTATAAAAATTTGTGTCACGTAATTTCTAGTTGAAACTTCCATTTCGAAATGTCATTTGCTGTGATAAATTTGAGTTTACAAGTGTTAAATACTGTGTCATCTCTAACAGTATGTTTTCTGGTATTTTCATTATCGTGGTGTCAATTTTCATCTTTACTGACAGCCAAACACCGCAGGTATCTCTAGTGGTCTCTAGTAGTAACAATACTGCACAGTAAAGCGACTGAAACAGAAAGAAAGCAGAGGGCTTGCAAGAAAGTGTCGTCACGTAGGTTGCATACAAAATAAGGGGGAACTTTTGAGTATAGTACTACATGCTGAAATTCAATTTTTCTTGAACTGGTACGTACTCCACAACGACAAAGATTAAGTGTTACTGTGGTCTGCATAATAGTTATTTTTTTCTATGAATTTCTGAAGTATTCTTCATTTTATTGTTTCTTTCTAATAGATAAAGTGCTAAATCGTGCAATGATAAAACTTTTGTGGATGGTTTGTTGACACGCAGAACCGTCCAAACGTCATGTGGAGTCTTTCCCTTCTCTTGTATAGCTTAACAAATAGGCGTCTGAGTACAAATGAGGCCATACGTTCGTAGATAGAGTTGTGGTTCAAATGGCTCTGAGCACTATGGGACTCAACTGCTGTGGTCATAAGTCCCCTAGAACTTAGAACTACTTAAACCTAACTAACCTAAGGACAGCACACAACACCCAGCCATCACGAGATAGAGTTGTAAAACTTCCGTGGGCTACCTAAGTAAGAGTAGATTACGGTAGTTTTCCTAGTAGTTTTGGGCAGTTAAGGTCGCACCCGCCTTACCTGTACACTGGGTGTGTTGCACACTGTCGGCCGTTACCTCATAACGATCGCTTTCTTTACGTAAGCGATCAGTGTCTTACTAGATTCCACTAAAAACCGGGAACAGTGAACCGTCTAGAACCTGAGTGAGGATACATAAACGGCCGTGCAACATACGGAACAGCTTTGTTGTATATAGTTATCCTCTTGTCTCTTACATAAGAATAAGCAGTATTTATAGCAAAACTGAAGTTGTCAAAATTTAAATTAATTTTATTAGAAAATTATTGATTTTTAACGTGAATTACAGGGATGTTGTAATAAAAAATTAAGAAAACAATACGGATTTATCATATAGCGGTAGAAAACACAATTTCCTCAACAAAAAGGTAAAATGCAAAACAAAAAAGAATATCAAATATCGCTTCAATACTATGTCGAACTTATATGAAAAATGTTTCTGTTATTTATAAACAAGTTCCTCATTGACCAGGAAAACCAGGAAACTCTTGCCTTCGATCATGATCGACACCATTCTATTGAGTATAAGAAAAATAATTGTATTTGTAGGCTACATATATTCTATGTTTTTACATGTAAACTGTATTGCATCACAAGTATTGCTTTGGTTGCATAAAAGTGCATAAGTTACGAGATCAACTAACTTTGGTCACATGTGAAATGCAATTTATATTCTGTACGGAAACAAAATACACAGTGGATAACACGGAGTGATGTGAAGTACTTATTATGTGCGAAACAAACGAAAAAACGAAGAGAAGTCTTCGACTCCCAGTTTCTCTCTTACACATTCATTGACGTTTCTGTCTCTATCAATTCAACCAATACTACCGGCAATCTTACCATTCACTACGTCATTTAGGTAGTGTACCAAAACTACCGAACCGTAGTTTTGTAGAGCGAGACTCTATTCGTAGATAATGTAGGCCTTGGGCGTCAGAAAACTGCTACAGACAAGAACTGAAATTTTCTATTTGTAATTCTGAAGGTAGTAGGTATAAAAGAGAGAGAGAGTGGAAGGTTTCCCACAACTTTTACAAAGACCAGGACAGGAAGCGGAAGCAACAACGATGAAGTGAGTGAGACGGAGATGCAGGTAAACTCCAATGTTATATAGTCTGTACATCCAACAAACTCTAAAGGGAACAAAGTAGAATTTAGGAAAGGTAATTACAGTTCATGGAGTAGAAATTAAAAGTTCCCCGAAGGCACTGTAACTCTGTCACATGGTTAAAACTATTTGGGAGAAGAATTTAAAAGAATGGATAATGTGTTTAATAGAACTTATAAGATTAACACCAACAAAAGACAAACTAATGGAATGTAGTCGAATGCTGAGGGAACTGGATTATGAAATGAGGCACTAAAAGCAACAGATGACAGTCGTTATTTTGGCAACCAAGTAAGTAAAGATGGACCAAGTACAGAGGATACATAAATCCCGACATTCAATAGCAAGATACGCATTTCTGAAAATAAATTTTAATGGTAGAAAGTCTGTTCTGGATGGCTTCGTCTGGGATGTAGGCTTACACGGAAGCGAAACGTTGTTGATAAACAGTTCTGACGCTGCGAAGGGGTGCCGTGGTTAGCACACTGGATTCGCATTCTGGAGGACGACGGTTCAAACCCGCGTCGGGCCATCCTGATTTCGGTTTTCCGTGATTTCCCTAAACCACCTCAGGCAAATGTCGGGATGATTCCTTTGACACGGCACGGCCGATTTCCTTCCCAATCCTTCCCTAATCGGATGCGACCGATAAACTCGCTGTTTGGTCCCCCCCCGAATCGACCAACCAAAAACTTCTGACAAGAAAGGTACAGAAGCTTTTGAAATACTGTGCTACTGGAGGCTACTTTAATTTAGATGGGTAGATCGTACAACTGATGAGGAGGCATTGAATCGAACTGCGGGGAAAAGAAATTTATGGCACAAATTGAACAAACTGAGAAATAGGGTCATAGGACATATCCAGAGGCATCAAGGAATGGTCAGCTTGGTATTGGAGGGAAGTGTTGAGGGGAATGGGAGGGGGGAGGGTGATTTTAGAGTTAGTTAGGTAGTTAGCTACATGTTACACAGATCATTTGAGCGTTTCCTTTATCGAAATGATGTGGAACGACTCAGTTTACATCATATGTATACATGGTCAGCGTTAAATTAATGGACACATTATCATTTTATTCCAACTCATGGAACTGCTATTTAATTCTTTATTGGCTACTAGTTTTTAAGTGGAAATTCATCAATGAAATAGAAGGAGTTGTACAGGAGAAATGATTTTAAATTAGATTTAAAACTTTCTTCGCTAAGTTCAGACATTCTATGTTATTGTGTAGATGAACAAAAAATTTTGTTGCTGCATATTGAACACTTACCTGAGCCACTGCCAGCTTTAAAAATTTGTAGTAAAGGTCATTTTCGCCTCTAGTGTTGTAGGTAGGTACATCACCGTTCTTCTCAAATTGTGATGGATTATTTATGACGAATTTAATTAGAGAAAATATGTACTGTGACAACGCGGCTAAAATTCCGTGAAGAGGTACCCACATGACGTTCGTGGGTGAACACCACATGTGCTGGCTTTTTTGTAGCCAATACTTTCTATCTAAGTGACGAGTTACACCATAAATTATTCCGTACGACATTATTCAATGGAAATATGTAACATACGTCAAGAGACTGACACATTTGTTACGAAGAACAGAAGTAGCTGAACTTAATTGTTTGAGAAGCTCAGTAATATGCTTCTTCTATTTCAAGTGTTCACCAGTATGTACACCCAAAATTTTGAGCCTTCTACCCCATTTACTTACTGACTCCTACTCTCGTGCTATATCAACTGTTGGTATGACTATTTGCTGTAGAGAACTGAATGTAGTGTGTTTTTTTAAAAAGTTAGAAAAATTCTATTTTAAGAGAACAACTTAATAATTCTTTGCAAAATGTCATTTACTAACTCTTCTGTCGCTTTCTCTTTAGTTAGGCTCTGAGCACTATGCGACTTAACTTCTGAGGTCATCAGTCGCCTAGAACTTAGAACTAATTAAACCTAACTAACCTAAAGACATCACACACATCCATGCCCGAGGCAGGATTCGAACCTGAGACCGTAGCGGTCGCTCGGTACCACACTGTAGCGCCTAGAACTGCACGGCCACTCCGGCCGGCTTTTAGTTAGGTTTATTATAACATCGTGTATATAAATTACCAATGATCGAACGCATTTAGCAGTCTCAAATAGCTGTAGGTTGCAGTAGTTATGCAAATAACACAGATAAAAAATATCTACTTAATGTAGAAGGTGGTACTGGGCTTTGGAAGATTAATGTTAGGTGCAATAGATGACTTCATATGCACTTTTGATGAAAGCCCACGGGAAATCTTTCATGGGCAGTACCTTCGGGACAAAATTATGCAAGATCGTTAGCTTGTTCTTTGAACGCTAACAAAGAGATAATGCTAAAAAGAAATTCATAGCGGCGTGCGGACCGTTATAATAAAAATACAGCTGCTTTTGTGTGCAGATTTGTAAATGTGGTTGAGACCCGAGTACACCATTTCACGCTAAAAATAATTCAGCGATCGAAGCCTCTATCACTTATCCCAAGGAGAGGAATTCGAATATATCCGATGAAAAGTCTATGATCACCGTTTACTGGGATGCAAAAGCGAGTCTTGTTATTAACCGCTCTGTCAAGTGTAAAATAGTAACTGACAAAAAATACGCATGGCTTCTGGCGCAAGTGAATGTAAATATACGAGAAATAGACCTTGACTGCATAAAAATGATAATGCACTTAACCATGCAGGAACTTTGGCAATGAGAAAACAGAGGTATTTGAAGGTATTTGAAGCTCGAATTGTCCAATCTGTTCATCCGATTTGATACCCCTTATCTTCCGCCTATTCCTCCATGTACAGAAATATGCGTATGGTAAACATTTGATTCTTGTGTAGCAGAATAACATCCAGAGATCGTGGATCGAGTACTGACACACAGAATATGCTCACTGAAAAGGTTGGATATGGTGCATTGAACTAAATGAAGGCTAGGTTGAAAAATGAGTGTAACTTTTATATGAATAACAGTCTGTCATTGGTAGGACGACAACATGATAAATTACACTCATTAGTAGGCAAGTAACGAGAAGGTTCAATTTCTAACTTTACCCCTACTTGCATGTCAGAATGCGCGCAGTGGACAAGAAAGTTGTGAAAACTTAGTGTTTTTAAAGATGGACCGTTGTCTCTTGTTCTTTGAATGGCGGTATCCCGAGCGCTGAAATGCCCCACCTGCTTTTCCCCGTGGATCATTATTCATGTTTGACGTTTCACATCGACCACGCCTCGTTCCTGTTTTGCAAGAGGGATGCCTGTAAGCTATAAATGTCAGATTCTCGGAACAAATTGCTTTGCTGCCTTGTGAGGAGCTTACAATTACTCGAAGAAAAGTAGTCAGGGGCAAATGACCTGGAGAAATAAATAAGTATGCAAAATAATCCGCTGACTGTGTATAGGCTATACTCCTGCACTACAAACTGTTTCGAGGGTACATTAATAAAAGACAGAGAAAAGTTAGGATGGTGGTGTTATAAATATCTCCCCTCCCCTCTTCAGTACAACGCACACAAGGTTCATATAACAAGGTGAAAATGCCAGAAAAGATATTGTTCTACTCACGCGTCACTTTCGCAACTTCTTCGGTCTTGCCGAACCATCACAGCCCAATTAAGGACTATGTCGATTCATGTTAGGGTCGTATTGGTAGCACCAAGTATCGTCACACCTAATAATTTTCTCCGAAAACGAACTGTGCGAGTTTTGCAAATGAATCGCCACAGGCGTCCCAGCGACGTTGTTTCTGTTCGAGTGGCAGGATGTGCAAGATAACTTTGCACAAACTTTTCTCTTTTTCAAAAATGTCTCAACGCATGTGGTGGTTACTTTTGAATGGAACCATTCCATGTTCCCGTTGTCGTGGGTATTTAGTTTTAATCTGATTGCCCCTCATGCTATTCCATTTTACTTCGCTGGAGTGTGAGGTAAACAATTCCGAAACAGACCAGTGGAATTAAGCATGGAAACATTTATTAGACTAACGAAAACTTCACGACACAAATAGTCAACGACGTTACCCCGTTGGGCACACCGGTTCTCGTAAGATCACCGAAGTTAAGAAAGTCGGCGTGCGCCGGTGCTTGGATGAGTAACCGCCAGGGTAAACCACGCGCTATTGGTAGTTTTCTACTTGCCTTCACGACAAATGGGAGGGGTTGTTGGTATAAAGCTCCTCACCACCAGACTTTGCGTCAATGTCCTCCTTTAAATTCCAAACCTTCCGTAGTATCTCATGAACTGAGGGCGACCCGTCCCTCGGAAGGGGACGTTAAGCTCAGCGGTCTCTTTGGTGCTGTTCTAAAAGAATAGGTTATGTGGCGCTACCGGGTTCCCTCCTCTCGCTTCCTTCACCACCATCAAACACAAACCAGGCACTACGCTGCAAACACAACCATTACAGACAGACAGACTCAGGCACACAACTTTCACGGCTCGCTAAGGAAAGGTGTCACAGAGCGCGAACCTCAGACAATACCACTGCTTAAAAAAGTTCTACACGTGTAGTCATAAGGTTGACTAGACCAAGATCCAGCACTTCCGCCTGGAAAGACCACTGCTGCTACACAGGACTGAAAATGCATGACCGCACAGTCTTGGATAACGTTCATCATATTATACTTTGCACTAAGCGACGTCAATTAAAAATAAACACTAACCATTTGAAAATAGACAATGCACCTACTAAACATGTGACGGGTAGTTTGAATGTTGTCTAGGTAATGATGTTTCGTAAAGTTCAACATCTGTTTCTACATTATACTCCATAGCTCATGGTGCAGTACTCATCCTTGAGAATTTTGTACCGATATGAACGTTTTTCCATTCCACTCCATTCCGGAGTGGTACGACGGTATATTGACAAGCTTTGTGCCTCATTATCACGAGTTCAACGAGAGACATAAGAGGGGGGAAGGAGGTAACAATTTTGGGACAGTCTACAGTTTCTCTAAATTTACTCAGGACGATATGGGGAAGACACCATCTTGGATTGATAACAATTCAGCGTCTCTGTTATGCCTTCATAAAGTTATGCCGAGCCACTATGATTATAGCAACACGTCTCTAAATTTTCAGTGAGCCTGCAGTGAGGCCTGGTTGACAAGTGCCGGGTGATCAAAAAGTCAGTATAAATTTGAAAACTTAATATACCACGGAATAATGTAGATAGAGAGGTAAAAATTGACACACATGCTTGGAATGACATGGAGTTTTATCAGAACCAAAAAAAAAAAAAACGAAGTTCACAAAATGTTTGACAGATGCGCGTCGTTTGGTGACGATCTTGTGCTCAGCCGCCACTTTCGTCATGCTTGGCCTCCCAGGTCCCCAGACCTCAGTCCGTGCGATTATTGGCTTTGGGGTTATCTGAAGTCGCAAGTGTATCGTGATCGACCGACATCTCTAGGGATGCTGAAAGACAACATCCGACGCCAATGCCTCACCATAACTCCGGACATGTTTACAGTGCTGTTCACAACATTATTCCTCGACTACAGCTCTTGTTGAGGAATGATGGTAGACACATTGAGCATTTCCTGTAAAGAACATTTTTGCTTTGTTTTAGTTTGTTATACTAATTATTGCTATTCTGATCAGATGAAGTGCCATCTGTCGGACACTTTTTTAACTTTTGTATTTTTTTTGGTTCTAATAAAACCCCATGTCATTCCAAGCATGTGTGTCAATTTGTACCTCTCTATCTACATTATTCCATGATTTATTCAGTTTTCAAATTTATACTGACTTTTTGATCACCCGGTACTTCAAATACTGGACAGTTTCCACTAGAATTCAGCAAACGTTTTCATTGAATCATTAATCCTCTAACACATCTCAGCCTTACTACCAGTTGTTTATATAGTTTGATGGACTCCAGAAGTTTACCACTAACCGTCTAATAGTCTTTTTCTTCGTTCTGTTTTATAGTTTTGTCTTACATTTATAAACATTTAAAGAGAGCTGCCATTCCGTTTACAAAAATGGAAATCTATTTCAGATATTCTGCATTCCTTTGTTACCATTTACCGCGACCCTTTGTTATAAACAATACCATTGTTGCCTCCTTTTAAGCGAGCCACACATTTGATAAGATACACCATGGAACCGAATCTCGGTTATGGTTCAACAATGAAACAGTATGGATACTTTTCGTAATGGAGACTTTGTTCCATGCAGTAGGAGTGAAGGGAATTTGAATTCCCTTTATAACAATACTGGAATTGGAAACTGCGTTATCTGGGTACTAGGTCAATTATGATTATATATATATATATATATATATATATATATATATATATATATATATATATATATATCAGTTGTACTGCTGTATTCGAAAGAAAGCTATCAGACGACATAAAAGTTTTCTGGGTATGGTACCGCGTCATCATGTATAAAACTACTGCTGCTGGGGAATAACGAACTACTGGTGACCAGTAGACCCAGAAGAGGGCCGCTGCAACCGTGACCGAAACGTTGGTTAGTCTCCAGCAGGCCGGCCGGAGTGGCCGAGCGGTTCTAGGCGCTTCAGGCTGGAACCGCGCGACCGCTACGGTCGCAGGTTCGAATCTTGCCTCGGGCATGGATGTGTGTGATGTCCTTAGGTTAGTTAGGTGACTGACTCTGGCCGCGGAAGCCTATGCAATTATAAAAAGCTATCAGAGTGTGTATGAACTGTCAGAACTCAATTTTGCACGCAGAAACAATGCAAATAACGCATTTTCTGGTTTACTTTGAAGTTCATTAAGAAAAGAGTTGCCAACAAACTGTTTGTGACTGAAAAACGTATGTAGGTGTAGGTTAACTACTCTCCTACCAGATAAAGAGTCTTTCCGTGTTTTGTTCAACAAACTAAGCAACATTATCGTCGTTACCATGACAGTAATTCGCAGGAACTTCATAAATCTCACTTTGACTGCCACATTATTACCTGAAGCTGATGGCTGGAAATAGCCGTTTGGAAAGTCAGGAAAACCTTGATGGAATGAGTCACATAACAGAAGACAATTTAGGTCGTCGCATTTCCATTTTGCGTTTTTATTTGCAACGAGAGTATAAATAAGTAATTGACATGCAGAATTTGTAGTTTGGTTGGTTGATTTGGGGAGGGTACCAAACAGGGAGATCATCGGTCCCATCGGATTGCGAATGTGTTAACCACTCGGTCACCTCGGTCGATACAGCATTTGTAATCAGTCTGTTATGACGCAGTTGACGAGTCGTTAAACACTGAATTTATTTCGTTTCTTTACCTGCATGGTTCTATCGTGAAAGATTGGCTGCAAGAGCTTTCACGTAGAGTGTCAGCTATGTTTTGGCCACAAACCTTCCAACGACACCGTATGAAATGGAGCAATGATTAAGTACTGAGCTCGCGTTTGGGAGAAGTGATTTTAGAATCTCATCCGTTCATCCAGATTTAACTTACTTGTGGTTACCTCAAAGCGATTAAGGAGAATATATGCACAGTTCATTTGTAAAGAACGTTGTCTTGTTCTATACTGGACCTTCAGAGAGAGAGGTATTTACTAAGTTCTTCGCCGGCCGAAGTGGCCGTGCGGTTAAAGGCGCTGCAGTCTGGAACCGCAAGACCGCTACGGTCGCAGGTTCGAATCCTGCCTCGGGCATGGATGTTTGTGATGTCCTTAGGTTAGTTAGGTTTAACTAGTTCTAAGTTCTAGGGGACTAATGACCTCAGCAGTTGAGTCCCATAGTGCTCAGAGCCATTTGAACCATTTGAACTAAGTTCTTCCGGACAGAAAGTTCTCGATTCAGTCTCAAAAATCTCATAGCTGATCAGAGAAACAGAATTGTTTACTCATGCTGAAGACATGAATCAACAGTCCATACTACGGGATCTTGGAAACTGAGCGAACCTAACATTTTACACCACTTCTATTAACTAAGTATAACTACTATCATTCAGGTAATGAGCAACTGAACACTAAAAATTGTAATGAGAGAGACAGATCTCATTCAGCGTTGTTGAGTGTGAAGGAAGATATCAGTAACATTTATGCGGTGGAAGATATAAAGTGGGAAAATATGAAAGGAAACAGTTTTGGGAGCATTGGTCAGCGGCTTAAAGTTCCTTCCAAGATTTCGACGGTATGCCAATTCATACAGTATTTCGCGTTACTTATTTAAGTTTATTGATTGGTAATTAATATTGACTCAACAGTAACTTAAAACAACAAAATATTTCCTGAAAAATGAGGAAGGAAGAATTTCCCTGTCATGACAGTGACACTGGAATTTGTCTGAGGCGCTTTAGGAAATAGTGATAGAAATGAAAAGTACTAGACAAATGAAGGGTCATGATTTTCTGCACGGGATGTACATCTGACATGCACTATGTATGTTGAAAGACATGACGTTAATGTGAGATACAGATACTGAGGGTCCAAGTGCAAATGATGACCACCTCTGTACTTAAGCTCGATATAATTTCCTGATTCTGCTGACACGAGCAAACATTATGAAGGACAGTGTATAAATGACGTATTTCGCGCTACACTGACTTAAGCAGTTCCTCGAAATAAATGCTGGGATACTTTCATTGGCACTACAGCACGCAAACCGCTAACATTTCGTTAACGGCTCGTCCTGTAAAAGCAAAGCAGCCGTCTGATGATGAACAAACTGTTGTCAATGCCAAGAAATGATAAATTATTTTGAACGTAGGTTACTAATTTAACGATTGGTAACAGTTTTTAAAACCTATCATCCTATTTTCATACTTCAATTTTGCCTATCACCTATTGCCGTCTACCTATTTTACGTTAGGTATTTTTTTTTAAAGCAAGCAAAGAGTATCTTTAATTCATATTTCACCGTATCGCAGGCTGTGTGCTTTAACTCAGCTCCATTTCGGTTTCGGGATAATCATCAGGCCGCTGTAAACTCCTTTACTTCTCAAGCCAATTAATTCACAGTCTTTTATCTTATCGTTATTTCCAATATCCGGCTTTTTGCTCTCTGCCACCAAAATAATGAAAGAGATCTCGTGAGATAACGCAGATCAGCTCAGAAAAACAGCGTCCACGAAGTAGTGCAATTAATTCAAAGCAGTGAATCCGTATAAAAGTTGTTGAACGTTTCAGAAAGCTAACAGGTAAAACACTCTTCAAACAGGAAAGAAATAGGTGGTTGGAAGACTCTTGTGCCGGCCGAAGTGGCCGTGCGGTTAAAGGCGCTGCAGTCTGGAACCGCAAGACCGCTACGGTCGCAGGTTCGAATCCTGCCTCGGGCATGGATGTTTGTGATGTCCTTAGGTTAGTTAGGTTTAACTAGTTCTAAGTTCTAGGGGACTAATGACCTCAGCAGTTAAGTCCCATAGTGCTCAGAGCCATTTGAACCATTTTTGAAGACTCTTGTGATTTTCGTGAACATAAGAAGTAAACAAGGAGGGGAACCTCAGGTTGCCGCGTGGGATTAGCTGTCAGTCTGCTTTCCGCAGCGCTGCGGCGAAAACGTCTTGTTTACGTCCAGTCCGCGCGGTCGCGAGTGCCCGTAGGTGTTTACTACTGCGTTGTCGCTAGTTTAGAGTCCATCCCTACCGACGCAACATGGCACATTCATACAGACAAACCACCATCAAGATCAGTTTTCAACCCGATCATGCACGACCCCGAGATTTTGAAGTGGAACGTTTTCTACGTGACGACGTTAAAATTGACCCGCGAGACATAATTGGTATCCATCTCTCTATCACGAGCAGTGTTGTCTACGTCAAGCTACTAAGTGATGAGGTGTGCAACAGAATCGTGAGCGCACATGCGAACGATCTTAAATTCAAACATTCTGATGGCCATATTGGGGCGGTCTCTATCGATCACGCGGGGCTTGGCTTCCGTACGATACGCGTCTTCGAATTCCCTTTCGAAGTACCACCGGACGTAGTCATCGCGGCTTTCCGGCCCTACGGCAGAGTGATCAGCCATATGGCCGAAAAATGGACCACCTTTACAACGTACCCCGTTCTTAACGGGGTACGACAGATTAAAATTGAACTGACCAAACATGTTCCGTCATATCTTGTCATCGGCGGATGTAGGGCGATCATTATGTATGACGGTCAGCCACGCTCTTGCTCTGGTTGTGGCCAAGTAGGGCACGTCCGGTCGGATTTTCTACGACGACGGCTTACTCAAATCCCGACAGGTGAATCTATGACTCCTTCTACGGTGACGACCCTTCCTCTCAATTACGCCGAAGTTACACGGGCAGCAACCTTTTCTGATGCTGACGACATTAGTCCGATAGCCGCCCCCGATGGCGAGACCAAAATGGCTTCTGCAGTACAGGATCCGGCCTCTACAACGGCGCCCCCACCTGAAGATAATCACCGACCGACCTTGCAAGAAGGCGTGGATGCCAGGATGGACATTGACCCACGGGTTGTGCCGACAGCGGCTTTTCTTCCAGACACCGGAGCAGCTGAAGAAATCCACCCACATTCAGATACTGAAACACACGTCCGTAAACAGCGTTCCCCGCGAAAACACAAGAGACGGCGGCGTGCTCCATCGGACGAGTGTTTGCAGCGATCGTCTGACATGGACTGTGGAAATTCAGACGACGGTACCGGCGGTACGGAGGCCGCTGTAACTTCAAACTCAACAGATCGCCGTGGTGACGGCTTCAGCCCTTCCGACCCCACAGAACAGCAGGATCACAAGCAGACAGCCGCTGCCGATTCCCAGCCAGCAGAGCTGATGGAGTCAGCGCCGAGTGCCGCAGCAGCCACTGACAGCCACCAACAGCCGATGGTATTTCATGGCGACTGGGCGGAAGACTGTGAGGAACACTCCTTGCCCATCGTGTCGGACGACACGGGGGGAAATTTACCCCACCAGTGTTGATCCTTTCCCGCCGTCAGTTACAGTGACCAGACAGCCTTACAAGGGTATTGATGGCCAACACGGATGCTGTGGATAGACCTCAAACTTATCGCGTTGCTCTAGCGGTTCTAGGCGCTCAGTCCGGAACCGCGGGACTGCTACGCTCGCAGGTTCGAATCCTGCCTCGGGCATGGATGTGTGTGATGTCCTTAGGTTAGTTAGGTTTAATTAGTTCTAAGTTCTAGGGGACTGATGACCACAGATGTTAAGTCCCATAGTGCTCAGAGCCATTTGAACCTTATCGCGTTGCAACTATAAACATCAACACTATACGGACGCGCGCTAAGTTATCCTTGCTTCAGGATATGTTGATCTCTGCTTCCATCGACATAGCCCTTCTCCAGGAAGTGTACGTCGACGACTTCCCGGGCATGTACGGTTACGATGCTTGCGTCTCTCCAGCTTCCCCAACAGGCAGCGGTGTCGCTGTACTTCTTCGGGAAGGGATAGTGGCGGACGATATCCTGTTTCTGCCTGGGGCAAGAGGAATGGCACTCACAGTACTGGGTGTCCGCCTTATCAATATCTACGCACATTCCGGGACGGACTAACGTCGCGAACGTTCACGATTCTTTGCGGAAGACGTCGCCCCGCTCTTCCAAGGCCGCCACTACCATCTGGTGTTTGGAGGTGACTACAATTGCGTACTGGCGCCCAGAGATCAACTCCCACGACATAATCCGTGCCCGGAACTCGAGACGTTAATTCGTGACCTGCAGATGGTGGACACTTGGGAACATCTTCACGGCCACCGACCGGGATTCACGCACTTCACAAGTCACTCTTCCATTCGTATCGATCGGATTTATGTCTCACGCTCTCTCGCCGCTGGAACACAGGATGCGGAACTGTGGCCTGCAGCATTCTCGGACCACTCAGCTTACGTTTGTGCCGTCACCCTGCGGCGGCAACAAGTGTGGAGAAGCCGCAGCCCGTGGAAATTAAACATCGCTCACCTGTCGTACCCGGATTGCCGCCAAGCCGTTGAGGATACGTGGCATTCGTGAGAAAATCGCCTCCGTGCATATCCCACAACGAACGGCTGGTGGTTGGACTGCGCCAAACCGGCACTGAGGCGAACGTTGATAACCTACGGTCGTGATCACGCTACTTGGCGAAGACATACACTCGACTTTTACTTCCGGGTCCTGCGCGGCTGCGATGCTATGGCGCCGTCTCCGGAACGACAAACGGCGGTCCACCGTGCTAAGGCTCACATCCTAGCTCATATGCGACGCCACCTAGAGGGAGTAGTCATCCGCCCGAGGACGCAGGATCGGATACCTAGCGAACGCCCGTCAATGTTCCACGTCCTTCGTGAACGTAAACGACGCCAACGAGCGCTGATACGCTTCATCGACACGGAGGACGGTCATCGCCTCACCACGCAACAAGACATAAACGCAGCGTTCTACAATCATTATTCTCAACTCTATTCCGCTCAGACCCCTGATCCGACAGCACTGGAGGACGTCTCTCAGACGATTTACGGCACCGTCACCCCGGCAATGGAAGCGGCCTTGATGGAAGAAATTACAGAAGAAGAAGTGATCGACGCCATTAGAAAAGGAGCTGTCAACAAGTCTCCGGGTCCTGATGGCCTCCCCTTGGAATTTTACCGGACTTTTCAATATTTATTAGCTTCCGGATGGACGGACATCTGTCGCGAACTACTATCCCCGGACGTGCCGCTCCCTGCGGCCCTTGTGGAAGGGATGATTATTCCTATTCACAAACCGTCCGGTGGCTCACGACTGCAGGACTACCGCCCGTTGACGCTATTGAACTGCGACTTTAAGATCTTTTCTCGACTGTTGGCGGCGCGGATACGCCAGACCCTACGAAATGTTATCTCACCCGATCAAACGTCATTAGGAGGCGACAATAATATTCAAACAGAACTCAGTGAATATCGTGACTTGATCTCACTGGCGAGGGCATGTCGTCTGAAGGGTGCACCGGCGGCAATCGATTTTAGTCAAGCTTTCGACCGAGTGGACCACAACTATTTGGAAGCGGTCCTCCAAAATATGCGGTACCCACAGCCATTCGTCACTGTCGTCATGTGACTACTCCGTGGCGCGACGTCCAAGGTGATCGTCAACGGCCGACCTTCGCAGCCCCTCACAATTTCTCGATCGATACGCCAAGGCTGCCCTCTGTCCACTTTACTTTACGCTGTGGCCATGGAACCTCTCCTCTGCGGCCTGCGACAACGACTAACGGGTATGACGTTACGAGGCCACACTTTCCGGTGTAAAGCGTATGCTGACGACCTGGTGATTGTCATCCGCAACGGTGACGACACCGCTAGCGCACTAAATTGGATAGCGAACTATGGCATGGCCACTGGTAGTCGTATCAACGTCGCAAAATCGGTGGCGATGAACGTCGGGGTCGGATTGTCTGAGAACAGTGTCACCCCCTTACAGCTCAGAGATAGTTTGAAATGTCTCGGCATAGATTTTACAGACGATATACGACGGACCGCTGCTCACAACTTTCGACGGCTTTTACGAAATGTTCGGACTGGAATTCCCAACAACCGCCTACGAGCCCTGGACATCGTCCAACGGAGCCAGTATGTTAACACACATTTAGCGTCACGCATTCCGCACATCGCCCAGATATTACCTATACCGGTGATGTTAGCTCGCCGTATACTCCTTCGTGAGTTCAGGAATGCTTTTCAAGATCAAGTATGAGACTCTCACCCTTCCCCCGGATCGGGGAGGGCTTGGCCTTTATCACGTTTATGACAGAGCGGTCGCCCTATTTGTGAGCACATTAGTCAAACTACGGCACCGCCGTCCGGACAGTCTGACCAGTTTGTTAATAGAAGAACTAGCACCGCCCTCCCTGTTGCCGCCTGTGCCGATACACCATGTCCCCTCCTCGCTCTTCTACATCGGTGTCTTTTACCTCGAACTCAGTTACGTTCGACTTGCCTTACCAGCGACTCAACTGGCGACGGCAAAGACGGTTTATAGGGTCCTGCAACGTGGACGACCCGATAACGTCGTGGAGAGGAAGCACCCGAACGTCAACTGGCGAGTAGTGTGGAGGACAATTCACCACGTAACACTGGACACTGACGTCACGGCGATGTGGTATATCACTGTCAACGGTGAGCAGGTGACCAGATCAAGGCTACATGCGATCCACACGGTAGACTCACCCACGTGCCCGAGCTGTGGCGTTCAAGACAACGATGAACACCGTCTTAACTGTGGCGAGTCTACGGCAGTGTGGCACTTAGTGAGGCAAATGTCAGCATACTTCATTCGGGTAACGCCGAATCATATCGACCCCAAGACTATCTTATTCCCGGATGAAACGTATTACCGACGCACTAAAACTAATGCACTGACGTGGCTTCGTGGACATGCAGTGCATTATTTGTTTCAAGACGGCGCTAAGGACACTTTAGACTTTTGGAACTATGTGGAGGAACGACATTGCAAGATCCTCCGTAACCCAAAGTATCGACAATATTTTTCCAATTTTTTGTGGAGTGCGTTCCACGACCCTCCACGTAGCTGGAACATCACGGGTAAGAGAAGCTAAAATTACAATACGATGATAGAACACTACACGGTACAACGTGGGATCTACTTTCATCATTACGAGAAGTCATACCTGGATGATACAGCAGATGGAGAGTTTCGTTGTGAACCCTCACACTCTGTAGCAGTATTTTCCCCATTTCCTCTTTTTGTCCCCGGTGCGAAAAGGTGTTCGCAGTTTTAGTTTTCCCATCCGGTGCAACATGTAGCACTGGTTAATGGTGGTATGGATTCCACCCTTCAGTTTTGTTTCATGGTTTCCTTCGCCCCGCACTTCGTTCTCTTTCTTTATGCCTTTTTCTACAACTATTAGCATGGTTTTAGTTATGTGCGTCCCCAACTCGACGCAACGAGCGCACTTACTAGTTTTCAGTTCCTTACTGTTAAAAACAATAAAAAAAATTAAAAAATATTAAAAATAAATAAATGAATAAATAAAATAAAAAAATCACAATAACACACCAACTGCATCCTTTGTACCACATCAAATCCCCAGGATGGGAGGTAGGAGACATCGTGGACAGGCCTCGGGTCGCGACCCCTGCCCACTTTGCCTCCGCCAGCCCACTACCTGTGCTCCATCACCAAGAGCGGTCTAAGGCGCTGCACTCATGGACTGTGCGACTGGTCCCGGCGGAGGTTCGAGGCCTCCCTCGGGCATGGGTGTGTGTGTTTGTCCTTAGGCTAATTTAGGTTAAGTAGTGGGTAAGCTTAGGGACTGATGACCTTAGCAGTTAAGTCCCATAAGATTTCACACACATTTTTGACGTCAGTTTTAACGCCCTGCCCACGACGAGGTCATTAGGGGCAGAGCACAATCTCGGATAGGAGAAGATTGGGAAGTTGTCCGTGTCGTTTTCAGAGGAATCATTCCGGTATGTGCTTTAACTGATTTAGGGAAACCACGTAAAACCTAAATCTCGATTGGTAGTCGTGGATTTCAACCGCTGTCCTCCCGAATGCAAGTCCAGTGTCTTCCAAGTTGGCAGCCTCGTTCCGTATCACAAGCCGTAATTTACATTAAGATGCGAAGTAATTAAAGACCATAGCTTCCAGTGGACACTGATTTATATCACTGGAGCAAGTTGAAAATTTATACCACATCGCGATTCGAACCCGGGTCTCCTGATTACTAGACAGATCCGCTAACCATGACACAATCCGAAAACAGTGAACACAACCGCACGGACTACCCTAACGGCAATGGCTGGCACGCTTGACTCGCATTCGGTAGGACGGTGGTTCAAACCCGTGTCCAACCATCCTGATTTAGGGTATCCGTGATTTCCTCAAATCGCTTCAGGCAAATGCCGGGATGATTCCTTTCAAAGGGCACGGCCGACTTCCTTCCCTAATCCGATGGGACCGATGACCTCGCAGTCTGGTCCCCTTCCCCAAATAAACCAACCAACCAACGACCCTAGCACGCAAACCGTCGGACCCAACTCTCAACTTATACCATACACTCCTGATGTATTGCCTCTGTTCATTGGTCTCATTACTCGCAGTATCTCGCCGATTCCCGTAACAGGTCGAGCTTGGTTAGCTAGTTAGTTGGTTAATTAATTACAGATTCCATAGATCATTTGAACGAGTCTTTTATTGAAATGATGTGGAACGAGTAAGATTGCAGGATATGTATACATTACCAGTACTAACATTAATGAGGAAACTAACATTTTATTTCTACTCATGCAGCTACACTTGAAAACAATGGTCCTTTTAGTCGCTACCAGTTCTGAAGTAGACGAGTTGTCCAGGAGAAATGATTTGGTGTGCATCTACACTGAAGTTATCATTGGCCGTCATCGCCTTAGTTTCAGATATGGCGTCTGTTCTTTCGGCCATGTCCGAAAGAACAGATGCCACATTGCTAATTTACAGTAACCTTCTAGGCGGAACATAACTTTGTACATTGTTTTTGTGCCGTAATATTCTCTCCCATTGTAAGGGTTCGCTGTTCTGTGATTTGGCAAATATATTTTTATTTTAACGTCGTGCACAGATGCCATCCTGTCGCTATAGTCGTCAGGTCTCCTGAGAGGAGAAGGAAAAGGGGGGGGGGGGGAGTTCTCTTCGTAGAAAGTACGGCCAACCAGACCGCGGTAGCCATTTAAATCCCATCGTGCTACTTGCTGTACATTGGCCTCTGTAGTATATTTAGACTACCTCATGTAACATGTGAATAGTGCACTATCTTATAACTGAACACCTCGAATCCAGAGCAGCAGCAAATGTAAGCAAACTACGTATGTCGAAAAGTATCTCCTGTGATAAGGACAAACACAAGTTTTGGTGCTGATGCCATTTACTGACAGCGGCACTGAGTGATTTCGGAGTCCCTCTTACGTGAGTTCAAATATCTAGTCCCAGTACACACTTTAAAATGAATATTTCAAAGCTTTAGCAACAGCAGAAGAAATAAGTTTTCAATATTAGATCGGTAAACATCTTTTCCACAAGAAAAAATTGGAACAGCCGAAGAAACATCGAAAGTCTGGCAACGTTTCCGTTAACGAAACGCAAAAGAATGAAGCTATGACACTTATTATTACAGGAACTATGCTTCTGCAGCAGCAAGGTATATTTAAGATATCATATTAAAACTTATTCTCCTGCAAGGTTCCTTTCTACGTTAATCTCGTAAGCTCTCATTTACCACACAGACAGAATCATAGTATATTATACACGGTATCCCAGGAAGAATGTTCAGTACTCATGGATATGACAGGAACGATCATTCGAAGCAACTGGCTAGTACACGTGCGCTCTAAATGCGTGCTTTAAGAGATATGAAGACTATTTGAACTTAGATACTGCGAAAAAAATCTTTTCTTCTGCAAGCTCTTGGTTTTACATATTTATAGAGATGGAATAATGAACAAAAACAAGGAAAAATGCCCAAAGAAGTGCTCATAGGTCTTTGTTTTTTAGAGTCCAAGTTTACTAGACGTTTTTGCTTAGAATGACATTTCTTGTCACATCCCCAAATACTGAACATTCCTCTTGGGACATTCTGTACACGGTCTGCGTAATAATAATGTTATATTTTTCTCTATCAGTTTTTGCTGTAGCAGAAAAATTTGCAAGACACAAATACTTAGGTGGTAATGAGTCTACAATGAACAGTATTTTATGTACCAAGCTTAAAGAGTCCACAACGTCCTTGTTTAACAAATAAGAGCCAGCGCATGCATATTTCGACTGCAGCGCAATTTATAAATGTGTATTTAGAGGTAGCCGTAGTTAGGTTCTGAACTTTCTGCTAGAATATAGAACGAACACTGAATGAAGGCGTCTTTTCTGCATATACTCTGTATATGTATTAATTACTCACCTTAGTCCACAAGCAGCTTCGGTTAAGCAGCTCATATTCAAGTGTCTGGTCATTCATTGCTAAGCCTGGGCTGATATAGAAATCAATAAACATACGAGTATGTCCACCAGCTCAAGGTGAGTACTGAACGGCCAGCCACAGTTCCCTTACTCGCCACTTGTAACTGCCGATACTACTCATAATCGCATCCAGGCCATGTTGTAAATTACCCCTCTTACTCACATGTGCCATTTTCCTTTGCTTCAGTTACTATAATTTCTCTTATTGTTTAAAAAAAATACTTTGTGTAAGAACATCTGCTTCACTTGCCTGCTTAATGTCACTAGTATACCTTATCTGTTTGTAATTTAGGATTTATTAAAGACAAGATTATTTTTTTCAGCCACATCTTTGAAACATGTCATCAAAGTTTGTCCAACTTATTTTTTTCGATGAACAACTATTGTAATTCGTTATAGTTCATTAATTAATGTGTCACATATTTTATATAACTTAAATAATCTTGAAACTTCCTGGCAGATTAAAACTGTGTTCCAGACCGAGACTCGAACTCGGGACCTTTGTCTTTCGCGGGCAAGTGCTCTACCAACTGAGCTACCCAAGCACGACTCACGCCCCGTTCTCACAGCTTTACTTCTGCCAGTATCTCGTCTCCTACCTTCCAAACTTTACAGAAGCTCTCCTGCGAACCTTGCAGAACTAGCACTCCTGAAAGAAAGGATATTGCGGAGACATGGCTAAGCCACAGCCTGGGGGATGTTTCCAGAATGAGATTTTCACTCTCAAAGATCCCGAGTTCGAGTCTCGGTCCGGCACACAGTTTCAATCTGCCAGGAAGTTTCATATCAGCGCACACTCCGCTGCAGAGTGAAAATCTCATTCTAGTTAAATAATCTTACATTCTATTAACACTGAAATAATCCCTCTTGTTTTATTTCAGGACATTTTTCATCTCTGGAAAAGGAGATATTCTCTAGATGCACTAACTTAAAATATTTGATCCAACAAAATTTCTTTGCATCATATACTTATCTTCGTACCTGATGATGACATAACAGCCGAAAACCGGTTTGTGAAATAAGTAATAAATATGGTAAAATATTACACCAGTGTTGATGTGTTTTCACTCATAATATTTTATTGAGTTTTCAGCCATCTTCGGACAAATAAAATATATCGATACCTCAAGAAGCTTACACCACATTTTTAGCAGCAACTGACATCGCGAATTCATGCAAGTGTGAAGAATGCAGCTCTTAGTTGCGTGATATACTCATCGGAGAATCTTAAATCGTAAGATGATTTGCGTTAATGTATAAAAATTATTCTCGCTTCTCTTCTACTTTCTGCAGGAATCCTATAACGTTATCTTCTCCTCTGGCATAGAAAAGTGCAGCAGGAGACGTAGTACTGCCGCATTATTTTACTCGAAACTTACGAAAATACATAATAGTCCTACATAACACATGTGGTAGGGGAGCAGTATAGCTGCATGATACGAATTCTGAATGTTTCATACTACAGACGTCAGCAAGTGGAGGCGAACAAGATGGCCATAGTTCCCCTACACAGAGACATAAAGAGTGCGAGGTCGTTCGCACCCTGTAAATCACGAACATTTATTTTGTGTAATATCGTATTTTAACTTCTTGTGTATTGTATTTCCTAAAGCTAATATTGAGGATCAGCCCAACATTTGCCTAAACGCGTGTGGAAAACCGTATAAAATTCATACGAAGGCTGGCTGGTGTACCAGACCAAAGGTACTTAATTGACCGTGCTGATTAGATTCCGTTCCGGCGCACCACTTGTCTTGCGAGCTGGAGTGTTGCGCATTAAGGTCAGATACCATGCTATTATCTGCAGGAAATTATTGATCGACGCGTCTTTCCTCTCGTGGCACGACGCCCATAAGGAATTTTTTACCAGCAGAACGTACAGCCGTACACAAAGTGGAAGATACATACATGTTTCTACAACATTTCTGTGAACACATATTCATCAGATCTCACCAAGAGAGATCGTATGGGATATCAAGTTAGTCTAACTCTTACAGACTCATGGTGTATACAGCGAGAGAGTTGGCGCAGTGGTAGGACACTGAATTCGCTTTCCAGATTACCATTCGGCCATCCAGATTTAAGTACGAGGGGGTACCCAAAAAGAAAACGGAATAATTTTTTAATAGCTACACATTTTCAAATTGGTTATAAAACAACCTTATCCTCTTCAAAATAATCTCCACTACAAGTAGTACATTTGTCCCACCGGTGCTTCCACTGTTCGAAAAATTTTGTTGTTCGCATCTTTAGAAATGGCTGACAGCTCCTCTCTCTTTTTTTATTTTCATCAATAGTGTCAAATAGGTGTCCTTTCATGTCCATTTCCATGAATGGAAATAAGGAAAAGTCGTCAAGAGCCAAGTCAGGCGGGTATGGTACGTGGTGCATTGGAACGATGCCATTTTTAGCCAAAAACTGTCCAACAGAGATGGCTGTATGTGCAGCTGCGTTGTCGTGATGGAAGAACCACTCTCCTGTTTGCCACAATCGAGTCTTTTCTGACGAACACTGTTGCGCAATCTTCTTAAAACTCCCAAATAAAAGGTGTGATTGACGGTCTGACCTGTGGGAACAAACACTGATTAAACTACGCCCTTGGCGTCAAAAAAGCTAATTAGCATTGTTCTGATATTTGATTTGACTTGACATTTTTTGGACGGGATTATGATGACGTCTTCCATTGGCTTGACTGTTGCCTTGCACCTGGCTCGTAACCATAGCACCATGACTCATCACTAGTAATGACCTTAGACAGAAAATCTGGATCAGTTTCAAACTGTTGTTTCAGAGGACGACATGTTTTAACTCGACGTTCCTTTACACTGTCCGTCAGATGAGTGATCTGACAGTTGATCAACTGTCTGTTGACGGTCTGTGAGTAGCAGTTTTCGAATTTTTTCAATATCTTCGTGTATTCGGACAGTTGATGGACGTCCAGAATGAGGTTTGTCATCAATCGCCATGTCGCCATGTTTAAATGCTGCAAATCACTCCTACACTTAAGATTTCCCCGTAACATCATCTTGGAAAGCAGTTTTCAACATCGAAACAGTTTCAGCAGCATCTTTACAGAGTAAAAAGCAAAATTTCAAAGCTACACGTTGTCACTTAAACTTACCATCATAAAAAACGAAACAAGAACAAAACAGCGGTAGCAATAACAATCACGGCAGGTGAACAGAATAAGACAGGTCGACAATACAGACGTCACTGAACTGGCAATGAGTTGCACTATACACGCCTAGCGACAGAAATGAAGAAATGAGTTCTGTGGTGTCACCGCCAGACACCACAGTTGCTAGGCGGTAGCCTTTAAATCGGCCGCGGTCCGTTAGTATACGTCGGACCCGCGTGTCGCCACTGTCAGTGATTGCAGACCGAGCGCCGCCACACGGCAGGTCTAGAGAGACTTCCTAGCACTCGTCCCAGTTGTACAACCGACTTTGCTAGCGATGGTTCACTGACAAATTACGCTCTCATTAGCCGAGACGATAGTTAGCATAGCCTTCAGCTACGTCATTTGCTACGACCTAGCAAGGCGCCATTATCATTTGCTATTTATCTTGTGATGCATGTACCGTCAGACCGATGTTCACCAATTATGGATTAAAGTTAAGTATTCCAGAAGCTACGTACTTTATTTGCTAGTATTCATTCCGTGTCCTGTTCCAGACCTTACGCCAGCCTGCGTGAGCTTAAACGCGTGCCTTTCGGTCCCCCGTCCATTGTGGATTGGCTGTCTTGCCAGTCCACAACAAGTTCTACACATGCTCCGCCGGCCGGTGTGACCGAGCGGTTCTACGCGCTTCAGTCTGGAATCGCACGACCGCTACGCTCGCAGATTTGAATCCTGCCTCGGGCATGGATGTGTGTCATGTCCTCAGGTTAGTTAGGTTTAAGTAGTTCTAAGTCTAGGGGACTGATAACCTCAGATGTTAAGTCCCATAGTGCTCAGAGCCATTTGAACCATTTTTGATACATGCTCCACCCACAGCAACTTTTTTTTGGGTGGGGGAGGGGGAGGTACCCCCTCATACGTGTATTCTGTGATGTCCCTAAATAATTTAACGAAAACTTCATGGCTGATTTCCTTACATGTCCTAAGTCATGCTTCGCCTCTAATTGCAACGCCTTGGCCTGGATGTTAACCCTAATCCTCCTTCCTTCCTTCGCTTAAGGGGTACAAGGTTAAGAGTAGCTACAGCAGAAAATATAAACACATAACTGCAATGTAACATCCATCCCGGTCCGGATGGTATACTAAATCCATCCATCGTTTTTAGGGTCCAGCCAAGAAGCATAACAGGTAAAGCTTTTTGTAGTAAACTGTCCGTCTGTTCAAAATCATTCTTGTATATCTGTTGCAGTATGCCCTCGACGTTCAAAATCATTCTTGCATATCTGTTGTATTACGCCCTCGACTCTTACTTCTCTGAACATGTATTTTTTTCTTCCACCGTGAGTGAATAGGTATGTGATACGTGTTCAAGCACCTTGATAAAAGTTTTTTTAAAGTATCTATCCGTTCATCATCATTTTATATAACTGACTATAGATCTAAGCCACAATTTGCAATGTAGTATAATCGTTACAGCGACCAAAAACTGCCTATATGATTTTTACGATATTTTTTCAGTCTTAATTGTAACTACTACTGGGATACCATTATCATCCAAATATTTTCACTGACATAAACGCAGATTTATTTAACGAAACACAATCTGTAACTTTGAAATATTGGTGGTAAAGTGAAGACGTATTGTTAATTCCATTTATATGTGAAGTAAATGAATGCTAATGAAACAATGAAATGAACAGCAGTATTTCTATAGAATTCAGCAGTGAATATTGTGATAGTGTAGGAACTTACGGCTGGCACAACAATATGTGACGACGTGAGTAGTTGGACGGCCGTTTCTCTCACCGGGGACAGCGCGGGTTTCTGGCGCAGCGCGCGCCTTGCTGTTATTGCTGTATGTCTGGCGTGTTTGCGCAGGTGTGCGCGCGATCCGTTTCTCGGTTTACACTAACCACTGCGCTGCCCTCTACCGACATCGGATCACTTATAACAGCAGCATATTTCCGGGTGTGTACGTTGAGCGCAGCGGCAGCTTTGTGGATTATCTGCTTTCACAGCGGTTTTTCATTCCCAGACATCGCACATACAGCCTCGTTGAATGAAGCACCTGTTAACCACGATGCGAATCACATAGGAGCTTGTTAAGTGCTCGGTAGTCAACGGCATTGCCTTGTCGCATACAGTGATTCTCGTCAGATCACTGAAGCTCACGTCGGGCGTGACCGGTAATTAGATGTGTAACAGCGTAGGTATGCTAAGTGCTTTTGGCCGCTCTCCGTTTGCCTTCACAGCAATAATGGCGTAAAGTTCCTAATCAGCAGACTTTGCGCCAATGACATGGACTGAACTTCAAACCTCTCTCTAGTGTCTCATGACGTAAGGGTATGTAACACTTTTGGTGCTCATCCTTCCGTCGGCTACAGACGATAAATTCGGCAGGACCCTACATGTTATATTCGAGAGGAGTGAGCTTTGTGGCGTCATCGAGTTTTACCCTCTCCCTTCTTTCAACATCACCAAACACAAACATGACACCACACTAGACTAGCCCTGTACAGCCACCAACGATTATCGGATACACTTACACACGAAATTCTGATACTTCTGAAAGGAAAACTGCTGTTGTGCGCCAAGGACAGAAAAAACTTTCCAATTACGGTGCTGAACCTGCCCCGTGGTGTCGCCCAACCAACAGTGTCATATGACTTTACAGTTTTAGTGTTCAATGGTTCAAAAATGGCTCTGAGCACTATGGGACTCAACTGCTGAGGTCATTAGTCCCCTAGAACTTAGAACTAGTTAAACCTAACTAACCTAAGGACATCACACACATCCATGCCCGAGGCAGGATTCGAACCTGCGACCGTAGCGGTCTCGCGGTTCCAGACTGCAGCGCCAGAACCGCGCGGCCACTTCGGCCGGCTAGTGTTCAATGCGTCCTCCGTACAGTAAGGAGAATGTTACTGTGCGCGTGTATTTTCACTAGCGTAACAGGCAGCTACAATGTTTGTCGATTTCTAAGAATGTCACACAATATGTGGCTTACCATAATTGGAAGATCAACAGCATGACTCACGAACTACTTTGCGTACGTTGTTTGCGTGTACAATGAGTACCAAAACGTAGTGCCAAAATTATACAGATAGTAGAGGACTCAAAAATGAGTATTCTGAAATATGAAGCCAAAGGTCGAGAGTAAATATCAAATGTGGTACGAGCTCTAGAATGAGTAAAGCGTGTTTGTAAACTGCTTATGCTTATGCATCGACACTGGTTGCATGAAATACATTATCAGTGAGAATTGCGTGATGAAGTTTACCACTGTTTAAAGTTCGTGAGTAGATGTTGAAGACGGAGCATTAGTCTTTACAAGAACCAGCGCACATCCATTTAACGTGTGGAGCAGCAGGACGTAGTGTCCGAGAAGCCGAACGAATATACAGAGAAACGTTTCTCAAAGAAATTTATCTCCTTGGGTAAAAGTGGACAAGAAACTGATACTGAGAACTGAACAACGTTCGTGACAAATGTTTCCAGAGTAGAATATGAGGAGGCGCTGTTTTATTGCATGGGAGAAACTTCATTAATATAGAGAGTTTAAACAATGTTTCACAAATTCGTTAAAGCAAGAAGAAAAGTTTCCATAATGATGTGACCGGAAACCAATACCTTCTGAATTTTGGACCAGATTTTCCCCTCATTCCCATCTGCCAGTTACGTAAAGTGAGACACTGTAGGCAGCGCTTCATGTGGTTACCACTCATCCTGACACATCCTTCAGTCCTTCTTCGTAGTGAATGACCCTTTCTTTTAAATGCACCTGGCCCAAATCTGACCGCGTTACATAAATTTTCCACACGATTCTCGGGCTTTTGCATGTTGCTGATGTGCTGAGCATACACCAATACCTTTAAATACTGGCATAGGCACAAAGCCAACGGACTCAGGCCCGCTGAACGGGGAGGCCACGCCGCTGGACCTCGTGGACCAACTCCCGTCCATCAAACACTGCAGCCAGGTGTTATCGCACGATCTGTAGAAAATCAAATAGTATCCCATCGCGCATAAACCACAGTCGTCTTTCTGCAAGGCTAGCGTTCTCCAGTACCACTGGTACTTTATAGCGCAAAAATCGGTTAGAGGCAGCACCTACACCACAATTTACTCGCCACAGGTAAGACGGCGCATATTTAAAAAAGTTTTGGTTTTCAACTATATAGTTATAGGAACTTTTCTTCTATTGGTGGCTTGAATTAATTCTCACTGTTGACGAAGGGCGGGCAGCAGTACTAGTGCAGCATTTGCAGGAATTGTTACGCTTCTGCTTTCATCTCAAGAAATCTGCAGCGGAAAGTCACCGTTTGCTAGTGGAAACGTGTGGAGAACATGGCCTGTTAGAAACAACGTGCAAACACTGGTTTTTGACAATTAAAAGAGAACGATGTTGAGCTGAGAGACAAACTGCGTCCTGGTCCGTGTCGTGTTCCATGAACGGTTGCAAGTGGGTCAAAAGGTGTGTGATGAATGCTTTGAAGTGCAGTTACTCAATTTCAATCGTGCACTTAAAAACAAATACCCAAAACATGCTCAGAGACACGATAAAGTCATTCTGTTTTATTTCAATGCCAGACCACACGTTTCAGAGTGAAGCGGGCCTTGAAGGGACATTGATGGAATGCCTTACATCTCCCTCCACATTCTGAAGACATTGCCCCCTTCCGGTTGACATTTACTTCGGTCCATGCAGAATGGTTTCTCTGAATACCACGTCACAACTTTTAACGATCCCGAAACTGGGTCCATGATTGGGTCATCTCAAAAAACCTTAAGTTTTTTTTCACGGTATCCATTTGCCACTGTACACGAAACATGGAGATTATAAATGACATTGGTCATTATGAGCACTTGCTAAATAGTGCGTTGATCAACGTTTGGAATGCAGTATAGCAGCAATTCTGTGGGGTTGAATTCTACAAGTACTTGGCAGTTTTCCGTAGATATCTGGTACCAGATAACAACGGACTGATCCAACATTTCCCATAAATTATGGAGCGATGGTTTGTGTGCGTGAATCTGGCGTGCGATAGCGTCTCAGACGTGTTTCATCAGATTCAGGTCAGGCATATTTGGTGGCCAAGGTCAGTGCATTATCATGCTCCGGAAGCAGCTGTAACATGGATTTGGCCTGATGACGTGGACAGATAACCTGCTGGAAGATGCCATCGTCATTGGGGAAGACATCAAGCACGAAGGGATGCAATTGGTCAGCCCAAACGTTCACATTATCCACAACTTTCATGGTCCCTTCGATTACCAGAAGCTCAAAGCAAACCCCGGATGAACGTCTCCGCTAGCGTAATTCTGACCCCCACCGGCCTACGTCCTTGGCATGATGCATGTTTCGAGCACCGGCATGACTGTATATCCAGACACGAACACCTGCCGGGTGTAAGAAAAAATGTGATTCACTCTACAAAGCGACTCGTTTCCATTGATCCACGGTCCAATCCCGATGACCCGTGGCTACTGCAATCGTAACTGACGATGTCATTCGGTCAATATGAGAACACGAAGGGATCATCTGCTGCGAAGCAACGTGCTCAATAATATAGCTGAAAGATGTGCTGCGAAACACATCCGAAACACTTCCACCCTTCTGTCGTCAGATCTGCCGCAGATCTCCATCTATTCTCCTTTACAAATGGGCAAGCCTCCGACCTCCACGTCCTTTGATGAGGTGTGAGCGTCCCACACCTTGTCACCTACTCGTGGTTTCACCAAGTTTCAACCATTTTCCATACATTTTCAAAAGAGTAGTACGCGAACAATAGAACAGCTTCGTGTTTGCGCGATGCCCATTCCTGCGCGTCGGGACATAACGATCTGCACTTTGTCAAAGTCGCTAATTTCACTGGGTTTCTCAATCTGCGGTCAGTATTGTCGCTAGAATAATTTGTCTCTGTTCTGCTTATCGAGAGAGGTGGCACTGTGGTTAGCACACTGGACTTGCATTCGGGAAGACGCATGCGCATCGCAGGTGTAACACTTTGTTCATAACATTAGTGAAACTGAACCACCAGAAACATGGCCCGAGTGAATCTGAACAAGGCTGATGTATAGCCAAAGAACTACAGTCAGAATAAGTACAAACATGCACATCGTAACCCTTTACATCTGTGTTTGTCATCCGAGAAGAAGTAATGGACTCCCTGCAACATTCTGTCATCTCACACCATTTGCTGCAGACTTACACAGCCCTCTAAGGAATCACCGTTCTGTGCATTAACAAGACAACGCGAACGGTTGGGTCAGGAGTGGTGCCGTGACAGGGAAGCATGTACTGCTGATACATAGCCTTGCATTGTTTTCCGTGATAAACCGAGGTTCCGCAAAACCTCGAATGACCAAATTACACGAATATCACGGCGAGCAGGAGTGATATTCCATTCTTCCAATGTTTTGGAGAACCACAGTGGTATTACGTCTGTCGTCAATATCTGCTGCGCCATCAGGTATGACTTCAGGTCACGACTGGTAGTGATTGAGGGAACTCTGACGACTCAACGGTACTTCACGGACATCAAGATTCATCATGTGTTATCTCTCATGCGACAGTATTGTTGTCTCATTTTTCACTAGGACACTGCTCGTCCACACTTGGCACATGTCTCTATGAGTTATCTATGTGATTCTGAGGTACCCTCGTGGCCATTAAGATTTAGGTTTTTCAATGATTTCTCTAAATTACTAAAAGCAAATGATGGGGTGGTTGGTTTGACAGTAAGGGTCGATTTCCTTCCCTATCCTCGAATAATCTGAGCTAGAGATAGACCTCTAATGACCTGATTGTCGATGGGATGGTAACCCTAATCTTTCTTTCTTCCTTCTTTCTTTTCGACTTCTACGGTTTCAGTCCCTCGTCACTTCCCTGCAAACCCAACAGGTGACATTCACTCGCTCGGTGGTCACTATCACAATGTTTTGTAAATCATTCTACTTGTCAGAATTTGTGGTTTGGTGGGAAGAGATCACACCTGTAAATCTTGTATGAGAGGCGATCAAAACTTTTCCGTAAGATGGCGTTGCGACACCGTATATGCAACCCAGTGCGACTACGTTCTTGGTATACAAACACTGACCTGTAGGCAATGGGTTAATGTGGGTTTTGATCATCCCATATACTAAAAGTACATCCAAACCCCGGTTTTATATGATGCAAAGATTCTTGGTATAACTTACGACGCTTTGCAGAACTCTATCGCTATTTGTTCTTCGGGTGCGCTTAACGCGGATAAATGTAGCTACACTTTATCAGAGATAAAGAAAATTTCAACGTTATTCTCTCAGAGGTTGCAATAGACAGTTGCTGTACTCATGTCGAGCAAAGTCATCTGGACTGGCCGGTCGAAACACTACCGTTACTTAGTAAGGTTTCAGTTTGAGTTTGTATACATCTCTCTGGGAAAATACTACTGACACCTTAGTCTGCAGTGCGAAAATCACTGCTAACGTGTGTAGTTCTACGAAACCCACACACCACCTGCTAAAATCGGAGGAATGAGACACAACATGAGCGGCGATTAGATTCTCGGTATTAGTTCCTGCGCATCGTATAATTAGTGAAACTGCGACCACCAGAAACATGGCCCGAGTGAATCTGAACAAGGCTGATGTATAGCCAAAGAGCTACAGTCAGACTAATTACAAACATGAGAACTAGTGCCAGAAAGAGTCTTTGGCTTAAAAGAGTACAAAATCAGCGGGTCAGTGATTTTGATTGGTACACAAAGACCGCTCTACCAGAAATGAAGTTTTCATATGAGAGAATGACGAAAAAAATGTTCAAATGTGAGTGAATTCTTAAGGGAAGGTATGACGAGATACTACGAAATGCTGCTGCGACAATGACACCTGTGCGTTGAACCTTTGGCCACATGAGACTTAGTTGCAGCCAATATGAGACTCAATTGGAGCCAGCGACAACTGTTGGATCACGCAGTGTAAGTACAGCGTGGGCTGGGAAGCATCTTGTCCGAGTTGCTCTCGTGGGTCGTAAATCTATATTGACAATGTCGAATCGAAGCTAAAGCACTGTAACAGATGTGTGTATCTTTTTCTGGCACGACACGTAATGGATCTGGATAAATTTCTTGAATATATGGAGACAAATTTCCACACACGAGATCAAAATAAAAGAAATGACTGACGTGCATCTATCCTGTTGCCAGATTTGGTGCTTAATCATGTTGCCCCTACCCGCTGTTTATCATACGTCCGCTATATGTATACTAAAACTCCTTCGGAACAGGCTTCGGAAGGTCCAACGGTACAATCGACGGCAATGTCGTCCTCAGACACTTAGGCATCACTGCATTCGGGTATGGTGGAGCATGCGGTCAGCGGCCACCGTCACCTTTCGTGACGAGAGCCGCTACTTCCCAATCAAGTAGCTCGTCAGTTGGCCTCACAAGGGCTGAGTGTACCCCGATTGCCAAACGAAATAAAACTTCACGCTTTGTGACAGGATGTGATGTTATTTCACTGTTTCCAAAATCGAGTCAAATTAACAAAGAACTTCCAGAATGAGATTTTCTCAACAAAGAACTTCGCTCCATGAGCCCACTTACAACATACGTGCACCAGCTTGCCTCAGAATAGGATAGAAGGACTTTATGACACCCTTCCTAAATGAATCAGAGCATGCACCCATTCCAGAAGGGAAATGTCGCAGGGAGTCCATTACTTCTTCTCGGATGGCAAACACAGATATAAAAGGGTTACGATGTGCTTGGTGCACAATACGGCGATCTTCTCTTATAGTGGTCAGATGTGGTCGACCGGACCCCGTCTAGAACGCTCGCTCTAGCCCTACCAATCCCATGCAGTCCAACATTGGCTCACTGTCACACCTAAAAGTGCAACAAATCTGGATATAGCGCTATTTTACGAGCCTACCGAATAGAGGTTAATAATGACGCCCCTTTCAATCCATGTTAGGTGCTGATAAGCTGCGTCGCTTGAATATGTGGCATTTTCGAGTCCTTCATCGTGATCTTTCAACATCTAACGCTGTTCACGTCCCTTCCACATCTTAACGGACCCGTGACCAACGTTACTCAAGAAAAACAGTAATGCACTCTGGTGGTCATTAAATCAATCACAGAGAATTGCAAATCTAGTGATTTATATACCCGTCGATAGTGTGTACGTGTACGAAGTTAGACTGACATCTGATCTCATGTCTTCTGGATGATTTACTTTTTTTGTCAGGCAGTGTGTAATGCGTACATAACATGTAAATTGGAGGAGGAGGGGGGAGAAAGGAAAGGCAAGGGACTATTGATATCAGCTGCATCAGGACTTCGTGCGGCATCAGCGGTGACGAGTGAAAATGATGCAACTGGTATCAGTAGTCCCTTCCCTTTCCGTTCCTATCCCCCCCCTCTTTCTTCGATTTACATAGTACGTATCACAGCTGCCGATTGAGCGTGATGTCAGTTCTTTCAGACATGTCCGAAAAAACAGTCACCAAACATGCATACATAACTTCATAAAATGATGATATTCCTTCTACCTGTCCTTTATGTCTTTAACTCCGTTATTTAGCAGTTATTTACAGTCATCTTGCTACATTTTGTGTACATATCATTTACTCCTCTTTCTAAATTTTTCTTTATTTTGAGCCCTATATATCAGTTTATATTACAACCAACACACAATATTTTTAATATTATTAAATCATTATCATAACAATAAGTTACACAAAAGCATATAAACATGAGCTCATTTATAAATAAAGACACTAGGTCTAAAGATAAGTACGTTTTCATTACGAATTTGCTTATGGTTATCAATCTTGAACTGCTTCCAGTGTTCCATATGAAGACGATGATGATGATGTTGGATTTGAGGGGCGCTCAACTGCAATGTCATCAGCGCCCGTACGAAGCCCCAATTTCTGCGCAGTCCAAGTTTTGCAAAGTCCAGTCTAGTCACTGTCACGAATGATAATGACAATAATGAAATGATGAGGACAACACAAACACCCAGTCCCCGGGCAGAGGAAATCCCCAACCCGGCTTGGAATCGAACCCGGGAGCTCGTGATCCAGAGGCAGCAACGCTAGCCACTAGATCATGAGCTTAAGACCCATTTCTAGACGTCGGCTACGAATAGTCGTGAGGGACGGTGGATGGGAAACGCAATTATTGCATGTAAAGTACGGTAAGTGATGTGCTTTATTCATATTAGTTGTTAGTTCCATGGCAAACCGAGGAATGGCAGCTCTATTTCTAATTTAAGATTCTCTCTAGTAGCAAATTTGTCAGGGTGTGTATATGTAAACGGTGGTGAGTGCCGAACACATGCTCACAGTAGGATTCGTGCAACGTTCTTGCCAGGAAATTGCTTTTCAGGGAAGATTTGCACGAATCTGAGTATGACATGGATAACTATGATTCAAATAAAGATCCTGAATATATTCCTGTAAGCTAATCCACTTTAAAAGTTGTCACCAATTAGGTAAAGGCCAGTAATGTTAAGATGTGTCCATTACCGTAGTTTACGTAATTTTAAGTGACAGTCTGATGACAGAAAGGCTAAGGGCCATCCTGAATATTGTTTACGTGCTGTAGTAAGATGTTTGACAAAATTAATTTTATACTGGGGTGAATCATAGATTCATTTTAGAGAGCGTTGTACCATATTATTTAAAAAGTTGTTAATGCAAAATCTAGTATCACAAATTGAAAAAATTCGGAGCTTTCAAATCTGTATTTTCGAGAGGTCTTCAGTAATGTTTCGTTAATTCGCCCAGCAAGTAAACAGTGTCAAGTCAACGCTAGCCCATCTTAAGTATAGACAGTTTGCAAGTAAACAATGTTAAGTACCCATTGACGAATTCTTAAGACTAAAATTTACGGTACAATTTATCATTTTGAAAATACGTTGTTACTCAAGATATATTTGAAATCAGTTGCTTATCTGAGTGAACAACATACTGCATGTGATTGAAACATCTTATTTATGGAATTTTATCGAAACTTTATTCAGCAGCTTCTCACAACAGCCAACCGGTTCCCTACCGTTGCTTACAGCCGAGGCCTTTGTATCACAATTTTAAAATGTCGCAGTGGACTTGAACTGGATCGCTGACGACGAGTGTGCTGTCTGCATTTTTCATTGTCAGTTTGCGTCATTATTTGAACTCTGGCGAAATAAATAGTATTTGCTTCAGCCTCTATTGTGCAGTAACCACAGAAGCCCAAGACCTTCAAGTTGGGTCACTCTGTCCTTTCCGACAAAATGCGCAACCGTCAACTCAATCCCCTTTTAGCCTATTTTATGGTAACGACCATGTATGAGTCAGGCGCTACCACGGTGCTCACAAAATTTAAACCTGCCTTTCTAGAGCGATATAAGGCACAAAGGTCACGTGTGATTGCTTGGGAGGTAGTTGCATATGCCATACGTCAGCAGGACAACCCGTGAAATATGATAGCATCCTTACAAGAATACTGAGTATCATTGCTTTCACGAATTGCCCGTTCGTCTGGAAATTCAAATGGCTCTGAGTACTATGGGACTTAACATCTGAGGTCATCAGTCCCCTAGAACTTAGAACTGTTGTTGTTGTTATTGTGGTCTTCAGTCCTGAGACTTGTTTGATGCAGCTCTCCGTGCTACTCTATCCTGTGCAAGCTTCTTCATCTCCCAGTACTTACTGCAGTCTACGTCCTTCTGAATCTGCTTAGAGTATTCATCTCTTGGACTCCCTCTATGATTTTTACCCTCCACACTTCCCTCCAATGCTAAATTTGTGATCCCTTGATGCCTCAGAACATGTCCTGCCAACCGGTCCCTTCTTCTTGTCTAGTTGTGCCACAAACTCCTCCCCATTTCTATTCATTACCTCCACATTAGTTATGTGATCTACCCATCTAATCTTCAGCATTCTTCTGTAGCACCACATTTCGAAAGCTTCTATTCTCTTCTTGTCCAAACTATTTATCGTCCATGTTTCACTTCCATACATGGCTACACTCCACACGAATACTTTCAGAAACGACTTCCTGACACTTAAATCTATACTCGATGTTAACAAATTTCTCTTCTTCAGAAACGCTTTTCGTGCCATTGCTAGTCTACATTTTATATCCTCTCTACTTCGACCATCATCATTTTGCTCCCCAAATAGCAAAACTCCTTTACTACTTTAAGTGTCTCATTTCCTAATCTAACTCCCTCAGTATCACCCGACTTAATTCGACTACATTCCATTATCCTCGTTTTGCTTTTGTTGGTGTTCATCTTATATCCTCCCTTTAAGACACTATCCATTCCATTCAACTGCTCTTCCAAGTCCTTTGATGTCTCTGACAGAATTACAATGTCATCGATGAACCTCAAAGTTTTTATTTCTTCTCCATGGATTTTAATACCTACTCCGAATTTTTCTTTTGTTTCCTTTACTTCTTGCTCAAAATACAGATTGAGTAACATCGGGGAGAGGTTACAACCCTGTCTCACTCCCTTCCACACCGCTGCTTCCCTTTCATGTCCCTCGACTCTTATAACTGCCATTTGGTTTCTGTACAAATTGTAAATAGCCTTTCGCTCCCTGTATTTTACCCCTGCCACCTTCAGAATTTGAAAGAGAGTATTCCAGTCAACATTGTCAAAAGCTCTCTCTAAGTCTACAAATGCTAGAAACGTAGGTTTGCCTTTCCTGAATCTTTCTTCTAAGATAAGTCGTGAGGTCAGTATTGCCTCACGTGTTCCAATATTTCTACGGAATCCAAACTGATCTTCCCCAAGTTTGGCTTCTACTAGTTTTTCCATTCGTTTGTAAAGAATTCGCGTTAGTATTTTGCAGCTGTGGCTTATTAAAGTGATTGTTCGGTAATTTTCACATCTGTCAACAGATGCTTTCTTTGTGATTGGAATTATTATATTCTTCTTGAAGTCTGAGGGTATTTCGCCCGTCTCATACATCTTGCTCACCAGATGGTAGAGTTTTGTCAGGACTGGCTCTCCCGAGGCAGTCAGTAGTTCTAATGGAATGTTGTCTACTCCCGGGGTCTTGTTTCGACTCAGGTCTTTCAGTGCTCTGTCAAACTCTTCACGCAGTATTGTATCTCCCATTTCATCTTCATATACATTCTCTTCAATTTCCAGAATATTGTCCTCAAGTACGTCGCCCTTGTATAGACCCTCTATATACTCCTTCCACCTTTCTGCTTTCCCTTCTTTGCTTAGAACTGGGTTTCCATCTGAGCTCTTGATATTCATACAAGTGGTTCACTTTTCTCCAAAGGTCTCTTTAATTTTCCTGTAGGCAGTGTCTATCTTACCCCTAATGAGATAAGCCTCTAAATCCTTACATTTGTCCTCTTGCCATCCCTGCTTAGCCATTTTGCACTTCCTGTCGATCTAATTTTTGAGACGTTTGTATTCCTTTTTGCCTGCTTCATTTACTGCATTTTTGTAGTTTCTCCTTTCATCGATTAAATTCAGTATCTCTTCTGTTACCCAAGCATTTCTACTAGCCCTCGTCTTTTTACCTACTTCATCCTCTGCTGCCTTCACTATTTCATCCCTCAAAGCTACCCATTCTTCTTCTACTGTACTTCTTTCCCCCATTTGTGACAATTGTTCCCTTACGCTCTCCCTGAAACTCTGTACAACCTCTTGTTTAATCAGTTTGTAGGTGTGGGCTTCGTGTCTATCTCGGCCACGATAATGCGTTCACTATGCTGTTTGTAGTAGTTTACCCGCACTCCTATTTTTTATTCATTATTAAACCTACTCCTGCATTACCCATATTTGACTTTGTATTTATAACCCTGTATTCACCTGACCAAAGTCTTGTTCCTTCTGCCACCGAACATCACTAATTCCCACTATATCTAACTTTAACCTATCCATTTCCCTTTTTAAGTTTACTAATCTACATGTCCGATTAAGGGACCTGACATTCCACGCTCCGATCCGCAGAACGGCAGTTTTCTTTCTCCTGATAATGATGTCCTCTTGAGCAGTCCCCGCCCGGAGATCCGAATGGGGGACTATTTTATCTCCGGAATATTTTACCCAAGAGGATGTCATCATCATTTAACCATACAATAAAGCTGCATGCCCTCGGGAAAAATTATGGCTGTAGTTTCCCCTTGCTTTCAGCCGTTCGCAGTACCAGCACAGCAAGGCTGTTTTGGTTAGTGTTACAAGGCCAGATCAGTCAGTCATCCAGAATGTTGCCCCTGCAACTACTGAAAAGGCTGCTGCCCATATTCAGGAACCACACGTTTGTCTGGCCTCTCAACATACCCCTCCGTTGTGGTTGCACCTACGGTACGGCCATCTGTATCGCTGAGGCATGCAAGCCTCCCCACCAACGGCAAGGTCCAGGGTTCATGGGGGGAGGAAAACTTAGAACTACTTAAACCTAACTAACCTAAAGACATCACACACATCCATGCGCGAGGCAGGATACTTGTAATGTATTGAGGACGCTGCACAGGTGACGTTCGTGGTTAAGTAAAACAGCGCAATCTGCAGGCTAGCATCTGCAGTTACGTTGAAGCATGCATATCTCCCGGTGACTCCATATTTTTGTCCAGCCGCTGTAGTGGTCAGCGCTACCTCACGTAAGTCTCATCCACTCTGTTAATTAAATTAGGAGTAGCAGCACTCCATGATATTACGCGACCTGCGTGGAGGCAACGACCATCTTGAAGACACCCCACCACCACCACTCCCCACTATCCCCCTCAGCTGAAGCAGCGTTATATTTGGGTCATTCGAAGAGGGTCAACCACGTGTTACTGCTAACAATGAAAACTCAAGTATTTCTCTGCATTACTGTTGTCGTTTCAACCCTCTACGGTAATACGTGCCCAGATCTCCTATTGCGCCGTCAGTTTTGCATGAGTATTTCCTTTATCCGTAGCAATTAGCAGCGTTTCAAAGATCTTAACCCACAAGACCACTATGTCAGATTAACGTCATGCGAGTGGATTGTAAGAAGGATCACTGAAGATACGCAATTCGCAGATTGCAATTTTATATGCGGATCAGGTGGTACTCACAAAGAGTGGGATAATAAATTACAGCCCGCATCTCGTGGTCGCGCGGTAGCGTTCTTGCTTCCCACGCCCGGGTTCCCGGGTTCGATTCCCGGCGGGGTCAGGGATTTTCTCTGCCTCGTGATGGCTGGGTGTTGTGTGCTGTCCTTAGGTTAGTTAGGTTTAAGTAGTTCTAAGTTCTAGGGGACTTATGACCACAGCAGTTGAGTCCCATAGTGCTCAGAGCCATTTGAACCAATAAATTACAACAATAACAGGTGTGGGTAGTTGGAAATACTCGAGAAATCATGAAAGCAATGGATCAAGTTCACTTCAGTATCAATGTGAGCGCTTTAATTGTGGGAGACAGACTCAAAGGAACATCCACTTTAGCGTAAAAGTTAACGACATACAACCATCACTGGTTTCTGCGTAACAAATTACTCGCCGTATTGGGGAACAATAACTTTGCAGAAAGAAAATGAATTTAGCTTATTCACAATGAGGTATCGTCTTCTTTTCTAAACTCTATACAACAGTGTCTGTAGCAAACATTAAATGAGCGGAAAACTGGTCAAGGAGATAAGAAGCATGGCTTCGCTGTTCGCCTGATGTTAATCCCTTAGATTTCTGGGCATGGCGACATTTAAAGGCGTTGGTGTGTTCCACAATCTTCGATAACGTGGACACGTTAAACGAAAGTGTATCCCACACATGTGACTGAATCTGAAGACAGCCAGCTGTATTCCCAAAATATTTTGCTTCTTTGAGAAGAAGGGCTGAAGGTTTTACAATAATGAGTGGTATCCATATCCAACACGTACTTTGGTGTCAAAAGAAAGACTGCCGGACGGAATGGCCCACTTACGAATGAGTACCCGTTTACATACACAGGGTGGGCAAATAAAAGTAGCCCAGGGGAGTGGACATGACTGGACGTGACTGTATGCATATAAACACACCCCGTGACGCGCACACCACGTGTACGCCCCCCCCCCCCCCCCCACCCTCCCCAAGTGATCCACACCGAACTTTGGAGCACATTTACACAATCTTCACGCCTGACAGTGTTGTTACCAGAGGTCAGCCTTGTCGCGGCACTAGCTGGCCACCTAGGTCACTTGATCTGTCAGTGTGCAATTACTTTGTGCGTGGAGCCCTCAAGTCTAAGGTGTATCACAACAACGCTCATAGCCTTCAAGAACAGTAGTAGGACATTTCGGATGAGACTGCCGCGATTCCAACAGTCCAGCTTCGATCCGCACTCGGTAAAATGGTTCAAATGGCTCTGACCACTATGGGACTTAACATCTGTGGTCATCAGTCCCCTAGAACTTAGAACTACTTAAACCTAACTAACCTAAGGACATCACACACATCCATGCCCGAAGCAGGATTCGAACCTGCGACCGTAGCGGTCACGCGGTTCCTTACTGAGGCGCCTAGAACCGCACGGCCACACCAGCCGGCTCGCCTTCGGCAACTTGCTGACTAGGGCCCAGAAGTGCCAATAGATGATTGATGGTCACTTTCCACAACTGGTATAGTCAGGTTAGTACTGTCTTTCCTATGCTGTTTTTCTTGTATCCTGGAACTCTGTTCTCCAGGCCACTTTCGTTTGCCCTACCCTGTACAAGGTGAATCACCTAAAACTTGCACCGCAAATAGTGCGAAAATAGAAAGTGATGCTGATGTGCAGTTTCACAGAATGGATTCGTAGCCAGGTGCTCGGATTGTTAGCCAATCAACAGATAGTAATAATAATTAGAAAGCGTATTTCTGTGCTAAGATACACTTTTTTAAATGGAACAATTCCTATTGATATTAAAAAACTAAAAGTAGGGTAAATTAGAATGTCAGTTGTGTTTGTTGCAGGATTCTAGCGCGATTCGTTTACGAATATTGTATTTTGAAAAGTTCGCACATTAACACTTGTACAATACCTGTGGTAGCACACATATGGAATAATACAAGTTCATACACTAGGCATGTGAATTCTCACCAGTAACGAGACAATTGACCAGCACAGGTTATGTCCAAAATGACCACCGGCAGCAGCAATCCAAGCTCCCAGTCGGGTATTAAAAGACTTCTGCTAACGTGCTAGAATTCCAGTGGAGATGTGCGAGCAGGCTGCAATAACACGTCAGTGTATATCATCAGGTGTAATTGGTATGTCCTTGTAGGCAGCGTCATTCAGTTTTAGCCACAGAAAAAATCTACAGACGTCAAACCAGGGAACGGGTGTGCCAACGTACAGTACCCCTGTGTCTAATTGAAGGATTTGGAAACTATTTGTGAAGACAGGCTGTAGCACTTCGTGCGCTATGGGCTGGACAGCCATCTTGTTGGTACCACAGGTTCCTTGTAGTCTGCAGAGGAACGTCTTCTAGCATCTGTGGAAGATGGTCCGTTAGGAGGCTGCGCTGCTTGTGCGCGTTCAGTGTTCCGTCTATGAAAAAAGCGGGCTTATGAGCTGATGTTTCACTACCCCATACCACAGGTTTACACTCCATGAATCCTGACGTTCCACCTGACCAAGCCAAAAGGGACTGTCAACAGACCAGTAGTGCATGTTTCAGCGGTTTACCTGGCCACGCTTGGTAAATGCGGGTTCATCACTAAACAAGGTACATGATACATCTGGAGTATTCTGTCTTAATGCTCATGTGCAGAAGTTAACACGATTCTCATAACTGCTTCCATGCAACTCTTGGTGGGGATAAATCTGATAGGGATGGAACGTATGTCAGTGGAGAATGCGTAAGACATTCGCCTGATTCATTTCAGTTACTCGTGCTGTTTCGTGGGAGCTAAAGTGCGGATCAAATGCAACAGCTGCAAGAACGTCAGTTTCCCCCTCTTCTGTCATCACTTGTTTGCTTCTGTTACGGTGTTTAGGTGCTACACTACCACTTTCACGTAACTAGTTGAAGAGGTTGATAAATAATTGTCGAGATGGTTGACATCTGTTGGGGTATTTTGCCTCATACACCGTACAAGAATGAACTGCATTCTTCCTACACTCTCCATACACCATGAGCATGTCGGCTTTTTCAGCATTGCTAAATCCTATCGTCCACTCACGACCTACTACTTGGACTGTCACACACAACTGACTAGCAAGTCACAATGCACTCAAGGAACACACCAGCACACAGTAAGCAAACATAACAACATCGTATCTAGCAACTGCGTGGGTTGAATATCACAAATAAGTGTCGGTGTCTAAACTTTTCAGAAGACGGTATCTCATAAATTACTCGCACTACAGTCCTGTAACAAACACCACTGGCATTCCAATTTACCTTACATTTAGTCCATTGTTCCATTTAAAAAGTGTATGTTTGCACAAAAAATACACTTCCTAAGTATTATGACAATCTGTATATTGGCTAACAGTACGAGCCGCTGACTAAGAACACTTTCTCTGAAAACGCCACATCAGTAGCACTCCCCATTTCCGCAATATTTGCGGTGCAAGTTTTAGGTGATCACGCTGTATTTTTCTACAGCATTTTATTCTAATTTGGACCAGAACGAGCATCTATAACAATATGTGACACGATTTTTTCAATTTGTATATTTAACGCGCATGTTCTACAAGAATTTTTTAAGCCATAGTGCAAATACGCATTTACTTTAAGGGGTTATTACTGCACAAAATTCCTGTCCCTGTCCATCAGTTGGGCTCCTGGTTATATTTACTAGGTTGTGTGGTCTTCTGTTGGCAGCAAAGCAGAGCATGAAGTACGTTCTTCAGCACCACGTGTGATGTCGTCGTCTGCCATTATCCCGTTGGCAAGCAAAGCAACATTTGCAGCGTAGTGTGCTAATTCATTGAGCAGAAGCTCCATTCCCCTACTAGATACATCGATAGGACCTTAGAGTAGAGAAAACTGTATCTGCCGAGGTGGATAACCACTAGGAGCTTTAAGTCACTAATTACTGCAGAACAGCGACCAGGCGAAGTCATGGCGATTATGGAAATTAGCATTTAACTTGCCTTTGACGGCAAGGTTGTCAGAGATGTTGCACAACCTTGAGTTGGAGAAGGAAGGGAAGGAAATTAGCAGCGTCCTTTTCAAAACGGCCCATCCTACTCTTTTATTTAGGGGATTCAGGGACTCTACAGAAAACCCGTACTTCGAAAGCGTGACGGGGAACTGAAACCAATTTGTACTGAGAGCTGGATTGCAATAGCAGTGTTTCATCACCGCGCCACCTCACTCGGTGATGTCGGTCCTACATTAATACTGCTCCTAGTCGAGTTAATATGCATCCAATCTGCATCACTTCGGCAATCGCACGGGACGTAAACTCATAACTGACTGCTGTAAATTATCAGATACAATATGCCAAATATTTACTTTCGCACGCTCAAGAATTAATTAATGTGTTTCGAGCTATTCTGCCTGATGTAGTGTTCTGTATGGCAGTGTGTTGCTAAAGCGTACGATTGATTGAGGTTAGGTATGGTGATGAATTAACGAACATGTGTTCAAGTCCACTTTTTAATTCTGTGACCAGTACTATGAAAAAACTATTGAGAAAATTTAGAGAATCAGCATTTGAAGCTGACTGCCGAACGATTCTGTGGCCTCCAACATACATTACACGTAAGGACCACTAAGAGAAGCTACGATAAATTGGGGCTCATACCGAGGCATATAAACAGTCGTTTCTCCGTCCTTCTATCTGCGAGTGGAACAAAAAAAGGAAACGAATGGTACTGGTACGGGACTCCCTCCGTCACATTCCTTAAGACTGATTCCGGAGTATCGATGTAGATGTAGATGTAGATACGAGCAGAAAAGACTTCGAGGAACGTGCCTTGGAGCAGGGGAATGATGTTTTTTCAAATATGTACAGCATACTTTTGCTGTTTGCCTCATGGTAGGGAAAATTAGAATGTCTCTTTAGAACCCCGGGATTCAATCCGCCCGTATATTCGTTTCACGACGGAGATTGGTAAGGGTGGCAGCTTTCCCTTCCTTGACGTGTTGGTCAGGAGAACTGTTGATAGGACATGCTGTTTATAGGTAGCATACTCACACTGACTTCTATCTATAGGCTGATAGTTGTCACCATCCGGCTCAGCGTGAAGAGGTACTTTATACCTTGGTTCATAGGGCCTACTTCACTTCAGACCCTGAGAGTTTGTCCACTGAATTAATCTATCTTGAGGTCACCTTCCGTCAGTATAGAGATAGTGAAAGACAGATCAAACATACGTTGCGCTATCGACCAACCGTGCACCGGGAGTAAGCGTCACATACGCTTGTAACAGACGAGCAATTCGGCTGTTGCAGAACAGTGTTCGCACCGGTCATCCTATGGAATATAACAGGAAGATTCTGGCCCGCACTTCCAGCTATTGGGATAGTGTTATTAAGGAAGCAGTCGAGATAAAACCAGCAACTAACCTTGTAAACAGAGATGGACGTTTTTGCACAAATTCTGCTTGAAATCCTGCTGTCTCCCTTCTCAAAAGGCAGAGGGACGGAGTTAATGCTATCTCACCAGTTGTTCAGTAATTTTTACTATCGATAACTCCTGGCGTCTGTCATCTTTGGTTATGTGGTGGCTCCAGCGTTTATAATGTGTGCGTGCGTGTGTGCGCGCGCGTGTGTGTGTGTGTGTGTGTGTGTGTGTGTGTGTATGTATCTGTCGAAATATTGATGGTTGTCGGCTACGTCACCCAGCTGCATTCCCGTAACTTATCTGAACACCGTGTACGCCGGGAGAAACTCGGGTCTCATACATCACTACTACTGAACTTAAATATGGCTTCACCATCAAAGGTTGGCTTCTATTTCAAAACATGTATGAAACTATAACCGACCTAAATAGTTTTCGTTGGGAAAACTGAAGATTAAGATTCATGGTATTAACCCCTTTTTATTCTTAGTTCACTCCTCACAGATAATATTTTCACGTAACTCACAAATATTTTCATTTACACTATATCATAATGTTCAAATAAAGACTAAATGGGAAGTATCTCATTGTTCTAGGAGCTTACGAAGACAGGCTTACCTGTCACCTAACATCACCACTGGAAAGACCTCCCAACCCACAACAAACACTGAATAACCAATACCGCAGACCGAAAGTGAGGAGAGGGGCTGGTGTAATTGGTTAATACAAACCATTGAGAAATGCGCGGAAGAGTGATTTTCAACACGTACTTATGTTTTTTAAATGATAACCTGTCGTTTATTTCGCACCTTGCATGAAATTTTATACGTTGTAACAAGTAGATGGATATATCACCTGACATACTTCGGTGATTTTAAGCAAATTTGCCTATCAAAATGTACAGTATGTAATGCTAAAAGGTATGACATTCGATTTGACAGTATTAACACACCTAACCCAAATCCAGCATGTCAGTGAGCAAAAGGTGAAAAAAGCTGCTGGAAGAAACGTTTTGGTTTGTGAGCAGACGCAAGTGGTGCGGTCATGGCTCGCATACAACGAAAGGCGTCGGTCACCTGTGGCGGGACAGACAACGAACGCGCAGGCGATACCTCAAGGGGAGCAGGTAGCGGCCCAGCGCTGTCTGCGATGGAGAAATTCTTTAGAAAACTGCATTCGCTAATTTCCAGACGGATACAAACGGCCAGATACGCAACTGATAACGTGGAGGGCACATGGTGCTCTCGTGATGTGCGCACGTAACTTTTAGGCGTCAGGATATGGCACAAAATGTCCCATTGGCTGAAATAAAACCGGAAGGAGTGAAAGTGGCGATATTTCGACGCAGTTTAAAGGTAGGTCCTTATCGATTGGTGGGGTGGTTTCCACAATATGAAAGGAACGCTTGCATTGGTCTGAAAAAGCCGTGACGTGAAGCACGAAAGGACACAGGTGTGGGACTGTTTGCTACGAAAGACACAATACCGAAAACGTGGGACTCTCCTATGGACCAGCGTCAAGTGTGGGTCAGGGCGCATTACGCTCTGTACGGTGCCAAAAGAGGAATTATTTTGTGAACACTCTGTTCACTTTGGCTGATATTCAGCTAGAAATTAGCTGAAGAGTTGTTGAGCCCCGATAGCGGAGAAACGAAACAGACACGTAGTTAATTGTTCTTGCGAGAACTGAGAGGGCATTGAAGTATGCACACTTCTCCATCTATGAACGTGTATATCGCCATATTTTCCAGACTAGGGATGAGTGCATGTTTTCTTGCCTAACGAGAAACGTAGGACAGTTTCAGCTGATAATATCAGTGAAGTTACTGATTAGCTTTTTTATAGGATTTTCAGAGGGCGAGAGCAGTCATGCAGCTGACGTCACGTCGCAGCTAAAGGTAAATGCCGCTGGCAGAGGCGAAAAATTGTTGGATCACCCCCTTGAGTCCACTGTGAACATGAGCAAGCTTGAGTAATCTTTTGCTCATCTTGTCACAAAAACTAACCATCCTCTGTGGCCGGCCGGAGTGGCCGAGAGGTTCTAGGCGCTTCAGTCTGGAACCGCGCGACCACTACGGTCGCAGGTTCGAATCCTGCCTCGGGCATGGATGTGTGTGATGTCCTTAGGTTAGTTAGGTTTAAGTAGTTCTACGTTCTAGGGGACTGATGACCTCAGAAGTTAAGTCCCATAGTGCTCAGAGCCATTTGAACCATTTGAACCATCCTCTGTAGACTTGTCATCCTAAATAATACTGAACTGAAAACCGGAATCGTATGATTTGTCGTAATCTGACCAACTCAGACAATGCTTCACTGTCTAGAAGAAAAATTTTGTAGAGTACCTTCTATTTAAATTTGATATTATTGTGTTCAGTGTTATTTCTGCTAATAAGGAGATAATACATTATCTTGCCAACAGTCCTTACATTGTCATGTCATAATGTGTGTAACCTGTGTGCTTCTTTGACAACAATACAGAAATTAAACAAATTTTGTACAGCTAAACACCGATGTGGCCTGTCATAGAACAAGGGTCCACTCCTAACCCTACACATTTATTGTAGTGACGCTAACATACATACAGGGTGTTTTTGCTGATATCTCATGAATGTGAAAAGGAGTGGAGTGTCAGATAATGTCGACCCTGCCACGATGTCAATTGGTGTGCCAGGATGGCAATTAGTCAAATTTGAAAGAGTAATTAAAAATTGCTATTAAGAAAAAATTTTACTGAAAAACAAAAAGTGACAAGGTTACTCAATGTATGTGTCTGCATAGTGGTCAGATTACTGCAAATGTGTGATCCGCAGAGTAGAAACGATTATATTAACGAGTAAACGAAAATTTTTGAGTTTCGTGTAAAAGTAGCTTGTGCATGACCTTTCTGACACGCGCGAAGTTATTCACGGCGTTGTTCAGTTGGTTTGAGAACCGACATACTGTGAACGGCGTTGATAATGATGTGTTAATGTCACAAGAGGCTTTCTATGATATTTTAGAGACATGTCAGGCCATATAACTTCATGTTGACTAGAGCTCAGGCTCGCGCAAATCGTGAAAGACAGAGGTCAGTTAGACAGTCTGAGATGGCGGACGGACGTAGATCATCGCATACAGGACCAACCGAAGATCTTGATAGGATAGAAAATCACGTACAATAAAATATATCTAATGCGAGTCACGAAACCGAACGAAGTGACAATGCAGAGGGAATGGTGGCAGTTTCGCGGTCGGTATCTCAGGTTAAGACCACACAAAACCGAACAGATGACGGATCTAGTGGTTCAGAAGCAGAATCAGAGGACGTGAAACTTCGGTACGTTGAACCAAATGCCGTAATTCTGAATCAAACGGTACAGTTGTGCATCAGCACTATGTACAGACGTCGATGAGACGTCACATGAAAGACGCGAATGGCAAAATTTACGCCAAATGGTGACAGATGGCGATGGCGAAGCGTCTGATAGTGAGTTCGCAATGTTGAAGCAACTCACTATTGTTGTCAAGCAAACAAGTGAAACGATGAGAGCAGGGTTAGCAGACTTAAAAACAGAAACACATGCAGGGTTAGCACACTTAAAATCAGAAACAAGTGTTGCTTTGAGTGGTCTAGAAAGTGAAACCAATGCAGGGTTCAAAAGAGTTCACAAAGATCTGCTAAAGTTGCGAACGGACGTTAGTAAACAATTTATTGAAATCCGGAAAGACGCGAGAGACTCACGTGAACTAATTCAATCGCATATGACCGTTCAGAAAAAGATGCTTACTGACATTGACCAGGTGCAGGATGCAGTGTCTAATGTCCACCAAAGAGCTGATAATTTAGCACGTAAGGCGTCCGGTAAGGCGCAACAAATGGTGGAAGAAGTCAATGTCAGAAAACGTGTCACGCGAGCCTCGTTAGAAAGATTCGATACACGCATTGTAAATATCGTCTCAAAAAATAAGCAGCAGTATGAACAGCTTGGTACAGATCTGAAGCAGTGTATTGAGGACCGTACAGAAAGCTGTAGTGAGGCGACGGAATCGGTAGTATCATCTGACACACTGGTGGAAAAAAGTCCAGATGTAACCAAGTGCAATCTTCCGCGTCAGTTGCGGAAAAACAAAAAAAGTCATGAGATTCCACTGGTATGTTCACAAGGTGTTGAGTCAATATTATCCGATTCGAAAGAGAAACAAATGGTACCAGTACAGTTGAGACATGTGCACGAAGCAGGAGTGTGTGTTCACAGCAGACAATGGTGCGGGAAGCGGTAACAGCGTGCATACCAACAGAGCGGCAGCCGACCCTCCTAACGAACGCGAATGACGCGATAACAGAGCAGTTTACTGCGCCACACGTATCAAATTCTCAATTTACGAGTTATAGTACAACAGGCCATAATGCACAGGTCAATATGACGCAAGTACAAAGACGAAACACTGATCCAGTAACGGGAAATTCAAACGTATCGTTTAGTCAGATACACGAGCAATGGTACTGTTTAGATAACTGCACACCACTGCGTAGATGCGATGCTCGATGCAGCTCAAATATGTCGTCTTAGGATTCACATGTGGTAGTACGAATAAAGGAAAACATGACGCAATTGCAGGGAGTGGAAAATGTTGCGGTCGGCCGGAGTGGCCGAGCGGTTCTAGGGGCTACAGTCTGGAACCGTGCGACCGCTACGGTCGCCAGTTCGAATCCTGTCTCGGGCATGGATGTGTGTGATGTCCTTAGGTTAGTTAGGTTTAAGTAGTTCTAAGTTCTAGGGGACTGATGACCTCAGCAGTTAAGTCCCATAGTGCTCAGAGCCATTTGAATCTTTTTTTTTTTTTTTTTAAATCTTGCGTAAACACAAACGCCATATGGTGCAATAGAAAAATTTGGCAATGATCATTTTTTGACAGTCAGAAAATTCCAACATTACAAGTAAAACGGTAACAACTTACGCCCGCGCATGTTTATACATAAATTCCAAATCGGTTTACCAGAACAGTGGCCACTTACACATAAGCTTCATTTCATTTGTGGCCATATGGGAGGGGCAATACCGGAAACGATGCAAAGAGTCGCTGAAATCTGTCAGTCGTATGAACAATTCAAGTCTGCATTCTTGGAGCGATACTGGTTCGCAGAAACCCAAGATAGGATAAAATATGAATTGTTACAGAACACATTATTTGAAAATCCAGGAGAAAAGAAACCAGTTAGATATTCTGAAGAAATGATGAAAAAGAATCAGTGTTTAGACCATCTATACAATGATGGGGAACTGATATGTATGTCACGATGAAGTTACTCTTGCGTTATCAGCAATCGTTTGTTGGAAGAGCTGGAGATAATATACAGGCATTTAAAGGGATGTTAAGAGAACTTGAATTCATCTTCAGTGAAGATGACGCGAAGAAACAACGTGCAGTGAGAATTCACAAAGATCAACAAACCGACTGGCCTTAAATAATGCTTAGAGTGGCAATAGTAATGTCGGGAAAGGTAGTCGTTTTGGGAAGAATGGTAATCACCCATGGGATAATAATAGATATGGTTTTGGCAACTCACAGAGGTCAAACAATAATTACCGATTTGGTTAGCCGCGGAATTACAATAATGGCATTGGTTCCAGAAATTATGCTGGTAACTATAATTCTCGATATGATCACCATCAAACGAAGCAGGAAGGTTTAGAGGTTTTCCACCACAAAAACAATTATTCGCGAGGAACTAGACCGCAGATAGGTTGGAAGAACCAGATTTGTGCAGGAGATGAACCGGTACAGGAAGTCGAGTTGAGGCCACCAAACCCTGGTAAAAAGCAGAATCGACGAGATGAACGGTACGAAGACCAGTCACAAGAGACTTAGTCGCTAAATTGAGTTGATTTTATAATTAAATGTGTAAATGGACTTAGCTTTGATCAACAAGACTCTCAAGTAGGTTTAGGGGGTTATCAGATACAAATGCCAGCGCTTTGGGGGACAATTGACTGGGAATCGACCGATGATGAGGAACCAGAGTTGTCAACAGTTAATGTATGCACTTGTACAAAAACTGAAGGTGACCAAATTGTGGAGGATGTAGTTGATTTATATGAAACCGAGAGAGAAATGGTATGCCGAGAGGATAATGCATCTTTGGCAACACCAGTATTGATACACAAGTCAGATGATATATATAGTACAGGAGCTTATCCGGAAAATAATTAAATTCCCACCAGTACCCACAGTGCAACATCAATATCCAGTAAAATCAGCACTGAGCAATTTGAAGGCTGCCGCGTTAAATAGAAAGAACTGGATAGACAAAACCGAAAACTCACGAGTATTTTCACTAGGACAAAAAATACCCGTGAAAATCCACCATCTCTCTAGCAAGAAAAAACATCAAAGCCATAAATTCTTTTCAGTATATAAAGCCCATATGGAAGTAAGTAAGGTGGTTCATGATAATGCGGTGGAATTGATTAACACAAAAACAGGGAAATCATTGGGCTTGCACCATGTGAGTCACTTGAAAAGGGTAAAACAGTAAATATTAATTCCACAAGAAAAATCAGATGTATCAAATATCCAGATTCCAATGAGAGTAAAATGTAGAAGTCAAAGACTAAGGAGGCTAGGAAAATGCATACAAAAAATTGTTTGTACTCATCACATAAAAATAAATTGATTACCTTTTTCAGTATGTAAAAAGGATAGTTGTGAAGGAAGAACAATAAAGTAACAACTGAAGTAACCATTCTGAAGAGTAAATGTGTTATGGGGAAAGAGTAGAAAGCAAGTGGTTAGTTTGACGAAATAGTAGTGGATTCTTTCTTACAATGTAGTGTAAAGTAGAAAGAAGTTGATTTTTGTGTACAAAAGGAAGCCAAGAAACTATGTGTAAAGAATTATGTAAGAAAGAAATATTTGTTTTTAGTTTGTTCCGTCGGGGACGGTGAACATTTTGTTGAGGAGATATTTTTGGGGGAAATGAGCAGCATTTATGATTTTTGGAAGTTACCACAAGATGATATTAAAAGGAGATGTGAGGAAAATAGGTATAAAAGATTGTTAAGAGATAAGAATTAAGAGAGAGATTTGCATTATTTAGGAAAGCAAGAAACAGGATCACACAAAGGGATGATTTAAATAACGAAGAGTAATATAGGGGGAGAAAGTTATATAAGAGGTTACTGTTTAGAAGAGGGAGATAGGGATAACTACAACTAATAAAAGTACAAGCACTAGAACAATGGAATTGGACAGTGTAGAAAGTTTTAAAAAGGTAACAAGAAATAGATATATATTGTATTTGAAGTTCTGTTACAGCTTATGACGAAAAGAAGAGATGGCAGAGAAAAGGAGCTGGAGTCGGAGTCAAGGTGTGAAGTTTTTATAATATGATGTACATCTAGTTAGGAAAAAAACAGGCATAGTAATGCACTAACCTTCAGGACCATCAATTTTCCTCTTACTATCCATCATGATGAAGATGAGGAAACCATTACCTTTATACTAATAGTGAAATAAAAGGAAAAACAAAATGTACATATAGAATGGGGATGAAAGATGTCGATCTGTTAAAATAGATGTAAAGCTATGAAGAGTATAATAAGGATAATCTTATATGTAGTTTAAATACGGAATTTTTGTAAGGTCTCTTAGTAGTTTAGTGTTCATAAAGCTTGTAATGTATCTTAAGGGAGAAAGGGTTGTGATAAAATAAGTGGTAATGACATGGAAATTAGAGAAATTTGGGGATGTAAGATGGACAAAAGTGTGCACAATACTGTATTATACACGACGTCATCAAGAACTATGGATCGTCATTGCGGTCAGATCGACAGCAGAACCAAGTAGAGCGGTTAGACATGAGTGGAAGGAACACTGTGTGTGGGTTCCTGGTACGTCAGCATCCGAGATAACGAAAGGAAATGCCTTTGTGGAAGCAACAGTCCAAGAGGATAACACCTCTGTGGAAAAGATTGAGGATCTACGACGAATCCTGGATACAGTCGACATATGTCATGATGCGATATTTATTCATGTGAAAGTCACATGCGGTCTTCATAACAACAGTTTTGCTAAAGTGATATATACTTAGCATTTCTGTCGCAAACTATTTAGAGCAGCATAAGGAGATATGATGGATGTCCACCAAACCGGAATGGAGGCGGACGTGTTACACCAAATGACGAACGAATGTTTGAATTCACCGGTTCAAATGGCTCTGTGCACTATGGGACTTAACTTCTGAGGTCATCAGTCCCCTAGAACTTAGAACTACTTAAACCTAACTAACCTAAGGACATCACACACATCCATGCCCGAGGCAGGATGCGAACCTGCGACCGTAGCGGTCGGGCGGTTCCAGACTGAAGCACCTAGAACCGCTCGGCTACTCCGGCCAGCGAATTCACCGGAATGAGAAAAAAATGCGTTTCAGTAACCCAAGATACAGAATGGCTGAAATTATCGTCATACCATACGGAATCCAACAACTGCGGAATATTCCCTGAACACTCATTAGAGTAAGCAACAGAACGATGGAAGGCTGTCCAATCTATCCTGAAGAACGACCTGATACAATGAAGGATACACAACGAGTTGAAAGAAAATCCCATAAGAATGCATTATACATTAACGAGGTTAAGCAGGTCTTAATCCCAATTCCCGGTCCAGAGATGAACGAAGACACAAGTGAGAAGATAGCAAGATGCAACAAAAAAAGAAGATTCAGAGCAGAAGATTAGGAAGGAAGAAGATCTGGACCAGAAGAAATCAAGAAACCTTTCTAAATCCCTCCTTATACAGGACCTTTATTGGATCTATATACCAACAAAAAGTGCATTTTAACTGTTCTAGCATTACAAATGTCCGATATTTCTTATGACAAATTGCAACACTTTCACATGTCACACCGAGAGACGAGAGATGGCTATTCGTACAGAAAACGGAGGCGAATTAACCAACGATGGATTCGAAGACTGACGAAGAATTTAAGTTTTTATACAGCTAATAATAGAGCTCTAATATAATTTCGCCATTGGTACATGCAGAATGGAACGAAGGCAACCAAGCATTCACGATACACTCAAACCTTCTGCAATCTTTCTCTCTGCCGACCGCCATTTCATGCTCAGAGGAGACACGTCAAGGCGCATGAAGATGAGGATGACGGTTTCAATGAATAACGTTGAATATATATGAGAAGAGACTGTAGTGACAGACTAGTAACAGATTAAATTGAAAGAAATTATGTACACGCAGAGTTTGTCATTGTTTAAAAATATTTTGAAGAGTTTTGTGCAGGAAACAGATTTTTGGTAAAAATAATTTTGAGTTTATTAATTCTGACAGATAACTGATATTTTCTTGTAGTTTATCTTTTGACAACGCATCTAAGTTAGGAAAACCAAATCTTGGTATTTTCTTTGGAGGCTACGATTCTAGCATGTAATGTGCTTGGTAATATATAGGTTGTATACAAAAAAGGGTTTTTTAATTTGATGATATTGAATTAATATTTGCAAAGTAGTTAGTATGATTAGGAATTTAATATTTTTGTAACATTCAATCAATAATTTATTTCTTCTGTAAAGTTATAGTGCATATGGCTAAGATCTTTGGGGGATAAATACACCATGTGATCAAATGTATCCTGACGCCTGGCTGAAAATGACTTACAAATTCGTGGCGTCCTCCATCGGTAATTCTTGAATTCAATATGATGTTGCCCCACCCTAAAACTTGATGACAGCTTCCTCTCTCGCAGGAATATGTTCGATGATGTGCTGGAAGTTTTCTGGGGGAATGGCAGCCCATTCTTACGGAGTGCTGCACTGAGGAGAGGTATCGATGTCGATCGGTGAGGCCTGGCACGAAGTCGGCGTTGCAAAACATCCGAAAGGTGTTCTATAGGATTCAGGTCAGGACTTTGTGCAGGCCAGTCAATTACAGTGATGTTAGTGTCGTGCAACCACTCCGACACAGGCCGTGCATTATTAACAGGTGCTCGATCATGTTGAAAGATGCAGTCGCCAACCCCGAACTGCTCTTCAACAGTGGGACGCAAGAAGGTGATTTAACATCAATGTAGGACTCTGCTGTGATAGGGCCACACAAAATAACAATGGGTGGAAGCCCCCTCCATGAAAACCACAACCACACCATAACACCACTGCCCCCCAATTTTACTGTTGGCGCTACACAGGCTGGCAGATGACGTTCACCGGGCATTCGCCATACCCACACCCTGCCATCGGATCGCCACATTGTGTACCATGATCCGTCACTCCACACAACGTTTTTATATTGTTCAATCGGCCAAAGTTTACACCCCTTACAGCAAGCGAGCCGTCGTTTGGCATTTACTGGCGTGATGTGTGGCTTATGAGCAGCCGCTCGACCATGAAATCCAAGTTTTCTCACCTCCTGCCTAACTGTCATAGTACTTGCAGTGGATCCTGAAGCAGTTTGGAATTCCTGTGTGATAGTCTGAATAGATGTCTGCCTATTACACATTACGACCCTCTTCAACTGTCGGCAGCCTCTGTCAGTCAACAGATGAGATCAACCTGTACGCATTTGTGCTGTACGTGTCCCTTCACGTTTCCATTTCACAATCACATCGGAAACAGTGGACCTAGGAATGTTTAGGAGTGTGGATATATCGCACACAGACGTATGACACAAGTGAGACCCAATCAAGTGACTACGTTCGAAGTCCATGAGTTCCACGGAGCGCCCCATTCTGCTCTCTCTAATGACTACTGAAGTTGCTGATATGGAGTGCCTGGCAGTAGGTGGCAGCACCATGCACCTAATATGGAAAACGTATGTTTTTGCGGGTGTCCGGGTACTTTTGATCACATAGTGTATGTTTGTGATGATGAATGCAAAAAAAAGTTTTTTTTAATGGAATTGTACTTGTAAAGTTATGAGAAGGGTGCGTATAAATGTAAGATAAATTGAGGAATAATTGTAATTGATGAAACTTTCTTGATTTATAATTTCCATAGAAGCTACTAACAGACATAGAAATTAAGGTTGAGAATAAGACAGACGTATTTAAAAAGGGGAGGATAATTTTAAATGCAGGTTTCCTCAACTTCAATACATCTCCATTATCATTTAACGTATGTCTGGGTATCAAATTATAAAATTAGTCTCAAATTTAGAAATTATGAGTGGTACATTTTTATAGAGAATCTCTAATTTGTTTAAATTTAAAATTAAAATATATAAAAGCATAGAATAGAAAGAAAAGGCTTCATATTTTTAAATAATTGTATTAAATCGGGAAATTAGTAAAAACGTGTTAAATTCTGCAAAAACATTACTTTAGTGTTCAAATCAGTAGTATATAGTATATCAATTGCGGTAGAAAATCTAAAAGAGACTGAAAGAACACCTGTTTTGACTATGCCATATTAAATTAGAGAGTTGGTCAGTATAAATATACAACAATTGCTACATTCGGTCGTTGAGAACAATTTTGCACTGACTTCAGTCAATTTCTCAACCAGTTAATAAAATGGTTCAAATGGCTCTGAACACTATGGGACTCAACTGCTGAGGTCATAAGTCCCCTAGAACTTAGAACTACTTAAACCTAACTAACCTAAGGACAACACACACATCCATGCCCGAGGCAGGATTCGAACCTGCGACCGTAGCGGTCGCGCGGTTCCAGACTGTAGCGCCAGAACCGCTCGGCCACCAGCGGCCGGCAAAACCGGTTAATAGACCAAGTGCAAACCTGAATGCGGAAGGAGGCGGATATGCAAGGTGGCAGCTTCAATGAATGTTGATTTCACACCTTACATGAGATTTTATGCGTCATAACAAGGAGATTGATTTCTCGCCTGAAATACTTCGGTAATAATGAGCAAATTTGCCTATCAAAAAGTACAGTATGTAATGTCAAAAGGGATGACACACGATTCGACGGTATTAACACACCTAACCCAAATCCTGCATGTCAATGAGCAAAAGGCGAAAAAAGCTGCTGGACGACACGTTTTAGTTTATGGACAGACGCGAGTTGCGCGTCACGGCCCCATACAACGAAAGGCTTCTAACAGGGGTCGGTCACCTGTTTCGAGAGAGACAGCAAACACGCCGGGCGATACATTGAGGAGAGCACGTAGTGGCCCAGCGCGTGACGTGAAGCACGAAAGGACACAGGTGTGGGACAGTTAGCTACGAAAGACACAATACCGAAAACCTCGGGGGACTCTCCTCTGAACCAGCGTCAAGTGTAGGAGAGGGCACATCACACTCTACACGGTGAGTCACCTAACATTACCGCTGGATATATTTCGTAAACAACATCAAATACTGACGAATCGATTCCACAGACCGAACGTGAGGAGAAGGGCTAGTGTAATTGGTTAATACAAACAATACAAAAATGCACGGAAGTATGTTTTTTAACACAAACCTATGTTTTTTAAATGGAACCCCGTTAGTTTTGTTAGCACATCTGAACATATAAACAAATACGTAATCAGTGCTGTTTGTTTCATTGTAAAATGTTAATTACATCCGGAGATATTGTAACCTAAAGTTGACGCTTGAGTACCACTCCTCCGCTGTTCGATCGTGTGTATCGGAGAGCACCGAATTACGTAGGGATCCAAAGGGAACGGTGATGGACCTTAGGTACAGAAGAGACTGGAACAGCACATTAAGTCCACATGCTAACACCTTTTCATTGGTCTTTTTCACTGACGCACATGTACATTACCATGAGGGGTGAGGTACACGTACAGACGTGGTTTCCGTTTTCAATGAATAGAGTGTGTCCCGACATGTCAGGCCAATAGATGTTCAATGTGGTGGCCATCATTTGCTGCACACAATTGCAATCTCTGGCGTAATGAATGTCGTACACGCCGCAGTACATCTGGTGTAATGTCGCCGCAGGCTGCCACAATACGTTGTTTCATATCCTCTGGGGTTGTAGGCACATCACGGTACACATTCTCCTTTAACGTATCCCACAGAAAGAAATCTAGAGGTGTAAGATCAGGAGAATGGGCTGGCCAATTTATGCGTCCTCCGCGTCCTATGATACGCCCGTCGAACATCCTGTCAATGGTCAGCCTAGTGTTAATTGCGGAATGTGCAGGTGCACCATCATGCTGATACCACATACGTCGACGCGTTTCCAGTGGGACATTTTCGAGGAACGTTGGCAGATCATTCTGTAGAAACGCGATATATGTTGCAGATGTTGGGGCCCCTGCAATGAAGTGAGGACCAATGAGGTGGTCGCCACTGATTCCACACCATACATTTACAGTCCACGGTCGCTGTCGCTCTACCAGACTGAACCAGCGAGGATTGTACACGGACCACTAATGCATGTTCCGTAGATTCACTGCCCCGTGGTTTGTGAAACCCGCTTCATCGGTAAACAGGTAGAACTGCAACGCATTCTCTGTTAATGCCCATTGACAGAATTGCACTCGATGATTTAAAGTCATCACCATGTAATTGCTGATGTAGCGACACATGAAACGGGTGAAAGCGGTGACGATGCAGTATGCGCATGACACTACTTTGACTCAGTCCGCCGGCTCTCGCAATGTCCCGTGTACTCATGTGTGGGTTCATGGCAACAGCAGCTAACACACCAACTGCACCCGCTTCTCCTGTGACGCGCCTGTTACGGACCCGTTTGCGTGTTACGACCATACCTGTTGCATACAGTTGGCGGTAGATGTTTTGCAATGTGCGGCACGTTGGATGCTCTCTGCCCGGGTACCGTTCTGCATACACCCTGCAGGCTTCAGCTGCATTTCGTCGACACTCGCCATAGATGAGTATCATCTCCGCCTTTTGAGAGTTCGAATACATCATGGTCACAGTTCCTACAACACTACACTATCACAGACGTCTGGTAACACGGTGTACTACAGTTGGTCTGCGTGCGGAGACGAATGCAGAATAACAATAGCAGCAAGCGCTACATGCGGACACTGCGACAGCTAGACCAAACCACAACAGTGCACTACAGCCACACTCGTAAACACGGTCTTCATCGTAAACATGTCCCTGCAGATGCTGCTCGCCGACCGTGGCCCGTGTTTGTTTCAACACGCAACTGAACGTCGGAGGTTTCAAGCGTCAACTTTAGGTTACAATATCGCCGGATGTAATTAACATTTTACAATGCAACAAACGGCACTGATTACGTATTTGTTTATATGTTCAGATGTGCTAACAAAACTAACGTGGTTCCATTTAAAAGAGCGTAGGTTTGTGTTAAAAAATATACTTCCGTGCATTTTTGTATGGTTTGTATTAAACAATTACACTAGCCCCTCTCCTCACGTTCGGTTTGTGGAATCGGTTCGTCAGTATTTGATGTGGTTTACGAAATATATCCAGCGGTAACGTTAGGTGACTCACCCTGTATACGACGCCAAAAGAGGAATTTTTTTGTGAACACTGAGTTCACCTTGGCTGACATTCAGCTAGAAATTAGCTGAAAAGTGGGTGAGCTGCGATAGCGGAGAAACGAAACAGCCACGTAGTTAACTGGTCTTGCGAGAACTGAGAGGGCATTGAAGTAAGCACACTGCTCCAGCTACGCATGTATCTATCGCCATATTTTCCAAACTAGAGATGAGTGCATGTTTTCTCGCCTAACGAGGAACATAGGACAGTTTCAGCTGATAAAATCAGTGCTGATTTCGAGTAGCATTTTTATAGGATTTTCAGAGAGCGAGAGCAGCCGTGCAGCTGACAGCACGTCGCACTTAAAGGTAAATGCCACTGGCAGAGGCGAAAAATTGTGGGATCACCACCTTAAGTACGCTGTATACATGAGCAAACTTGAGTAATCTTTCTCTCATCTCGTCGCAAAAACTAACCATCCTCCGTAGACTTGTTTGTCGTCCTATATAGTACTGAACTTAGAACCAGAATCTGATGATTTGTCGTAACATTTACTAACTCAGATAAAGCTTCACTGTCTAGAAGCAAGAAAAATCTTGTAGAGAACCTTCTATTTAAATTTGATATTGTTGTGTTCAGGGTTATTTCTGCTAATCAGGAGATAATACGTTATTTTGCCAACTGTTCAGAAATTGTCAAGTCATAGTCTATGTAAACCCGTGTTCTTCTTTGACAACAATATAGAAATTAAACAAATTTTGTACAGCTAAACACCGATGTGGTCTGTCATAGAATAAGAGTCCACTCCTAATACCAGAACTCACTCACAGGGTGTTTTTGCTGATGTCTGACGAATGTGAAAAGGAGTGGAGTGTCAGAGGGATGACGATGGTTCAAATTCGCTTCCGGCCATCCATATTTAGGTTTTCCGTGATTTCCTAAAACGGTCCAGGCAAGTGCTGCGATGAATCTATTGAAAGGGCAACGCCGATTTACTTACCCATCCTTGAATCATTGCGACCTTGTGCTCCTTCTCTGATAACCTCGTTGTAAATGGAATGTTAAACCCAAATAATCCTTCCTTACATGCAGAGGCGGAAGATCATAATCGTCAGTCGCACCTCCTACAATTTAAGTCTAGCCAAAGGAGACAGCACGATAGGAGAGATATATTGCAAAAATTAATGTACTACCACTAGACCGTTCCGATATAGGATATCGCCAAATAGACGTCGAGCCTGGTGACCTAATAGTCAATCAATGAAATATTTCAGTCTGATTTTAATCTTGCCTTCAACTCTGAATTATGTGAAGATAAACCAGAGATGACACGAGATCTGAATTCCACGTCAAACTGTAGGTCCCCCTTTTCCCGAAAGCCTTACACTGGTAGGTTAAGCACACACATGTAGTCCAAGTCAACTCCAGTTTTATTCCACCAGGCCATTGAGCCACACAGAATTATTCGTATTATTACTAAATATCTTTTTTCTACAGGTAACATTACAATGTCTTTACCATTTTAAATATGGTACCTAACGGAGACAATCACAGTATGTGGTTCGGCTGTGTGAAATATCAGTGAAAAAGTTCACGACGGTGTAGCAAGAACAGAGTGAAATCCTTCGCCATCAGCAGAATACTCTCTCCTTGAGCTACTTCCACGCAGATATAACTGATCTCAGGAAGAGAGGAAAGTTGGAAATTTCAGTCTTGGCCAGAAGTGCACGCACTTAGTCAGGCAATTCCGAGCATTTTGATCCTGAGGGCTGTGCAATCAAGAAGTTACGGAAAACATTACTGCCAATGAAAATTACAGCAAAAACTGTTTCTCACCCATTAGTAAAGTAGTCGATTGGTTGCAGCTGTTTACTGCTCTCACCCCATCTGAAGGACGTCTCCTGACACAGCGGCTTCATTCACTAAATATTAAATTCGTTCTCCGTTTGTATCTGCAGGTGGGAGCCGGAACAGTCTACATGGCGCTCTCCCATGTTCACATTTTTGCATCTACTGTATTTTGGAACATTTAGTATTCTGTCCAAAAAGTACTACGCCAGGACTCAGAAATTAAGTTACATATGTCGTCCCACGCTAAGACCACTACGCAACAAGAGTGGCGCATTGTCATAAAGGAATACATGTTCCAGGTTTCCTGCAGACACAGTTTTGCTGTGGGACGAGTAACAGGTGCACATTGTGTGAGTGAATGGTGGCGCCAACTGGCAACGTGCTCCACAAATGAAGTAAAACGTGACATTACGATTCTTGTGGGAAAACCTCTAAACTGTACACAGATTCACTGTGAAATTATGGAGATATACTGATCAAAGGTAAAGTCGCTTCGAAGTGTAGCGAAATGGCGCCAACAACATGGCCGATGCTGCACAGATGTGTGTGATGATCATCGGGAAGTCTAGATCTCGCGCCATGGAATTTCTATCTTTTGAGCATGCTGAAAGAACATCTTGAAGGGAAAGGGATTTTCCACCTACGAGGTCGTTCACACAGCGATTCTCGAATAGCTCCGTGATTTCTATCATTTAAGAATTGATCGTTTGGTAGAAGGTGCCGACCGTTCTTTATGGAAACTTGGTACAGTCAAGTATTTGTGTCATTTTGAGATGTAGTCCAGCTTTCAATAAATGAGGCAATATTTAGCAAGTAAAGCAATATTTTGTTTTCCATGACGATGATTACGTAATATGGAGAAATAGGTTGGACTGTTTTGGGACACACGGACGCGTCGCCATTCATGACAGAGAAACTAATCGTGAAAGAAGTTTCGTATCAGTCCACACACCACTGTAGAATGACAATTCTGTTTTGAAATAATACACATGCCGTGAACCATCTGTTGATGTTTTCACATATTTCGTTTGCTGCCTTTTGAGAAAGGGGACTGGTATCATATATGTGCCTGTATCATCTGCAAAAAGACAGAATGTGTATCATCTGAAAATAAAAGTGGAAGATCATTTATGAAAATCAGAAGTCCTATGCTCTGCATTTTGTACTGTGACCTCGTTAGCAGTGCTGCTGATTCCCAACACTATTGCTGAAAACTGTGTGACGGGACCAGTTGTTTAGTTACTTTTACTTTCGATAACTTCTGGCGTATGTCATCTTTGGTTGTGAGGTGGCGCCGGTACTTATAGCGTGTGTGTGTGTGTGTGTGTGGCTGTCGAAATATTGATGGTTCTCGGCGACGTCACCCGGGTGCATTCCCGTAATTTATTTGAACATCTTATACACCGGCAGAATCTCAGGTTTCAAACATCACTACTACTTAACTTGAATATGGCTTCAGCTTCCAAGATTGGCTCCCATTTCAAAACATGGATGAAACTATAATTCACCTAAATTGTTTTCGTTGGTAAAAATCAATATTAAGATTCATGGTATTAACGCTTTTCATTTTTAGTTCACTCTTCACAAATAATATTTTCACGTAACTCTTAAATATTTTCGTGTACACTGTATCGTTATGTTCAAACAAAGACTAACTGCGCAGTATCTCATTGTTCTAAGAGCGCACGAAGACAGGCTGCCCTGAAGTTACTAACTGAACTAACTGAATACACGTAATGAAGTCTTTGGCGCAAATTTCATAGTATATAAATGAAGCACAATTCCCTCTAAAATATATGGGTTGTTATGGTAATCAAACTAACTACAGTGTCATTCCCGGTTTTCAGAGTAAAAACAGATGTAAATCAAGTAAAACTTTTATGTGAATTAAAAACTTTTAGACGTGTAATAGAATTAAAAGATGCTTATATGAGTATTAAAATGAATTAAGTACTTTTCTAAAATAAGCCGCGTCCCTAACTTCACAATAATTAAGTATGTAAATTAATCATAAACAGGTGTCATCTTTTATGAATGAAATTAAATGAGTTTCATGACACAAATATAAAAAATTGGTTCTATTTTGTACTTTATCGTGAAATTGATAGGACAAATAATTTTCGTAGCACATCACAGAAACTTGTAATATATCAGTAAGTAACAAACCGAATTTGGACAACATAGAATTTCGGCATTGCACTAATGCATTGCGTAATTATTGGTAAACGTGAATGACATCTGTATATTCGAAACTTGGCACATACATTACTGAAAATAAAGGGGTATTGCAAGTTTCAGTAATATCAAGATATGGTTTGTTATACACTCCTGGAAATGGAAAAAAGAACACATTGACACCGGTGTGTCAGACCCACCATACTTGCTCCGGACACTGCGAGAGGGCTGTACAAGCAATGATCACACGCACGGCACAGCGGACACACCAGGAACCGCGGTGTTGGCCGTCGAATGGCGCTAGCTGCGCAGCATTTGTGCACCGCCGCCGTCAGTGTCAGCCAGTTTGCCGTGGCATACGGAGCTCCATCGCAGTCTTTAACACTGGTAGCATGCCGCGACAGCGTGGACGTGAACCGTATGTGCAGTTGACGGACTTTGAGCGAGGGCGTTTAGTGGGCATGCGGGAGGCCGGGTGTACGTACCGCCGAATTGCTCAACACGTGGGGCGTGAGGTCTCCACAGTACATCGATGTTGTCGCCAGTGGTCGGCGGAAGGTGCACGTGCCCGTCGACCTGGGACCGGACCGCAGTGACGCACGGATGCACGCCAAGACCGTAGGATCCTACGCAGTGCCGTAGGGGACCGCACCGCCACTTCCCAGCAAATTAGGGACACTGTTGCTCCTGGGGTATCGGCGAGGACCATTCGCAACCGTCTCCATGAAGCTGGGCTACGGTCCCGCACACCGTTAGGCCGTCTTCCGCTCACGCCCCAACATCGTGCAGCCCGCCTCCAGTGGTGTCGCGACAGGCGTGAATGGAGGGACGAATGGAGACGTGTCGTCTTCAGCGATGAGAGTCGCTTCTGCCTTGGTGCCAATGATGGTCGTATGCGTGTTTGGCGCCGTGCAGGTGAGCGCCACAATCAGGACTGCATACGACCGAGGTACACAGGGCCAACACCCGGCATCATGGTGTGGGGAGCGATCTCCTACACTGGCCGTACACCACTGGTGATCGTCGAGGGGACACTGAATAGTGCACGGTACATCCAAACCGTCATCGAACCCATCGTTCTACCATTCCTAGACCGGCAAGGGAACTTGCTGTTCCAACAGGACAATGCACGTCCACATGTATCCCGTGCCACCCAACGTGCTCTAGAAGGTGTAAGTCAACTACCCTGGCCAGCAAGATCTCCGGATCTGTCCCCCATTGAGCATGTTGGGGACTGGCTGAAGCGTCGTCTCACGCGGTCTGCACGTCCAGCACGAACGCTGGTCCAACTGAGGCGCCAGGTGGAAATGGCATGGCAAGCCGTTCCACAGGACTACATCCAACATCTCTACGATCGTCTCCATGGGAGAATAGCAGCCTGCATTGCTGCGAAAGGTGGATATACACTGTACTAGTGCCGACATTGTGCATGCTCTGTTGCCTGTGTCTATGTGCCTGTGGTTCTGTCAGTGTGATCATGTGATGTATCTGACCCCAAGAATGTGTCAATAAAGTTTCCCCTTCGTGGGACAATGAATTCACGGTGTTCTTATTTCAATTTCCAGGAGTGTATATGGCACGATGATGTGAGTTGGGGAGATGGCTAATTTTAGCAGACGCGTCTGTAGAGATTCTCATATTTCTGACCAGGATACTGGCAAATAAGATACATCAGTGAATGCGAAGAAGTGTAAAACCGAAATCAACTTTCAACTTAATGAATAAGTATATAATACGAAGGAGAACACTTTCATTGAAGAAATTTCCTACTGAACACAGTCCCCAGTTAAATATCTTCGAAGATAAAGGACCTTAAACATCCAACAAGGAACATAAATTGGAACTGAGCAAATAAATTACGATTAGTGAGTGTTCCGTGATTAATGAAATGCTTATCAATTGTGTGGAGTACTGTCGTTGACTGTGTCCACTGGTCTGCTGAGTGAGTAAACCCTCTGTATAGAATGTCAGCCAACATAGCACTTAATTATGGGCCGATTAAGAGTGATCTATAACAAGACTAGCTGAGATAAATAGTGTCACCCATTCAAAGCGGAATGACCAGAGTGAGATTTTTGCTCTTGCCGAGTTCCCTCAACAAATAAGCGTCCGCCCGCATCTCGTGGTCGTGCGGTAGAGTTCTCGCTTCCCACGCCCGGGTTCCCGGGTTCGATTCCCGGCGGGGTCGGGGATTTTCTCTGCCTCGTGATGGCTGGGTGTTGTGTGCTGTCCTTAGGTTAGTTAGGTTTAAGTAGTTCTAAGTCCTAGGGGACTTATGACCACAGCAGTTGAGTCCCATAGTGCTCAGAGCCATTTGAACCATTTTAAATAAGCGTCCAGCAATAAGACAAGGGAAGGAATACGTTAGCTCTCTTTTCCGAGCAACAATAGGGGAAATAATTTTCCATAAATGGGCAGTGATTAAAATTGATTGCAATTTCTTCGCTATCATCGTAATCTAAAGAGATACAACAGAAATACTGTATGCAAATCTGAAGTACTACAAATTGATAACGTATCAACTATAAAACACATTTAAATTTTCTTACTCTGCAGTACTATATTAATGAAATTATCTCTTTCTCCCTGTTTGATCCACTTTGTGTGTAATATTACAAGTATCGCTTCAGCATTTGGGCGGTAACTTAGTACTCTGGAAGAAGCACAGCGTAAAACTTAGAATGACCTGCTATGTTTGTAAGGGGTCATTATAACCCACAAAAACCGTGTGCAGATGTTACGACAGTTTATATGGGTCTTGGTTGAAAGACATGAGACGCATTCGACAGCTTACTGTTCAAATTCAAATGGCTCTGAGCACTATGGGACTCAACTGCTGTGGTCATTAGTCCCCTAGAACTTAGAACTACTTAAACCTAACTAACCTAAGGACATCACACACATCCATGCCCGAGGCAGGATTCAAACCTGCGACCGTAGCAGTCGCACGGTTCCGGACTGCGTGCCTAGAACCGCGAGACCACCGCGGCCGGTTACAGCTTACTGTCCTCAGGTTAATTCTGGATACCCGTAAGACTGGTTCACCGTTAGTGAATAGCTGGAAGAAATGCAAAATTAGTGGTACTACACTCCTGGAAATTGAAATAAGAACACCGTGAATTCATGGTCCCAGGAAGGGGAAACTTTATTGACACATTCCTGGGGTCAGATACATCACATGATCACACTGACAGAACCACAGGCACATAGACACAGGCAACAGAGCATGCACAATGTCGGCACTAGTACAGTGTATATCCACCTTTCGCAGCAATGCAGGCTGCTGTTCTCCCATGGAGACGGTCGTAGAGATGCTGGATGTAGTCCTGTGGAACGGCTTGCCATGCCATTTCCACGTGGCGCCTCAGTTGGACCAGCGTTCGTGCTGGACGTGCAGACCGCGTGAGACGACGCTTCATCCAGTCCCAAACATGCTCAATGAGAGACAGATCCGGAGATCTTGCTGGCCAGGGTAGTTGACTTACACCTTCTAGAGCACGTTGGGTGGCACGGGATACATGCCGACGTGCATTGTCCTGTTGGAACAGCAAGTTCCCTTGCCGGTCTAGGAATGGTAGAACGATGGGTTCGATGACGGTTTGGATGTACCGTGCACTATTCAGTGTCCCCTCGACGATCACCAGTGGTGTACGGCCAGTGTAGGAGATCGCTCCCCACACCATGATGCCGGGTGTTGGCCCTGTGTGCCTCGGTCGTATGCAATCCTGATTGTGGCGCTCACCTGCACGGTGCCAAACACGCATACGACCATCATTGGCACCAAGGCAGAAGCGACTCTCATCGCTGAAGACGACACGTCTCCATTCGTCCCTCCATTCACGCCTGTCGCGACACCACTGGAGGCGGGCTGCACGATGTTGGGGCGTGAGCGGAAGACGGCCTAACGGTGTGCGGGACCGTAGCCCAGCTTCATGGAGACGGTTGCGAATGGTCCTCGCCGATACCCCAGGAGCAACAGTGTCCCTAATTTGCTGGGAAGTGGCGGTGCGGTCCCCTACGGCACTGCGTAGGATCCTACGGTCTTGGCGTGCATCCGTGCGTCGCTGCGGTCCGGTCCCAGGTCGACGGGCACGTGCACCTTCCGCCGACCACTGGCGACAACATCGATGTACTGTGGAGACCTCACGCCCCACGTGTTGAGCAATTCGGCGGTACGTACACCCGGCCTCCCGCATGCCCACTATACGCCCTCGCTCAAAGTCCGTCAGCTGCACATACGGTTCACGTCCACGCTGTCGCGGCATGCTACCAGTGTTAAAGACTGCGATGGAGCTCCGTATGCCACGGCAAACTGGCTGACACTGACGGCGGCGGTGCACAAATGCTGCGCAGCTAGCGCCATTCGACGGCCAACACCGCGGTTCCTGGTGAGTCCGCTGTGCCGTGCGTGTGATCATTGCTTGTACAGCCCTCTCGCAGTGTCCGGAGCAAGTATGGTGGGTCTGACACACCGGTGTCAATGTGTTCTTTTTTCCATTTCCAGGAGTGTATATGTCAACGCTGATCTCGTCATACGTTTACTGACGAACCATGCATGGTTAACACGCTAGACTCGCATACGGAAGGACGACGGTTCAAATTCGCGTCCGGCCATCCATATTTACGTTTTCCGTGATTCCCCTAAAACGCACCAGGCAAGTGCTGGCATGGTTCCGTTGAGAGGGCAAGGCCGATTTACTTTCCCATCCTTGAATCATTCCGACCTTGTGCACCTTCTTTGATGAACTCGTTGTCGATGGGACGTTAAACCCAAATCTTGCTTCCTTACATGCAGAGGCGGAAGATCGTAATCGTACAGTCGCACCTCATACATTTTTAAGTCTAGACAAAGGCGACAGCACAATAGGAGAGATAAATTGTGAAAATTAATGTACTACCACTAGACTGTTCAGTTATTTGATACCACTAAATAGACGTCAGGTATGTGAATCTAATAGTCAATCGCTTGCCGAAACCGTAAGGTTGCGGGATTAAATCCCGCTAGGACAATGAAATATTTCACTCTTCTTTTATCCTTTATCTCTCAGTGCAGTGAAGATTGGATCAAAAGACTCGGAATCGCCTTGACTAAGTGCATGCACTTCTGGCCAAGACTGTAATTTCCTACTTTTCTCTTTTTCTCTCCTTGGAAGTAGCTGATGAAGATAGTATTCTGCTGAAGGCAGAGGACTTCTCTCTATTGTTGCTACAGTGACGTGAAGTGTAAGATCATGTATGAAAATCAGAAACCATACGCTCTGATATTAAACGTCAGTAGCTGTCCATTTTGTACTGTGATCCCATTAACTATGGGATTTCCTTCCATAAAACTATTATTAACACTATTGCTGAAAACTGTGTGATGTGGCAAAGGAATGAAGTATAGCTCCGGGATCTAGATCTACATCTACGTCGTACATTAACTGCAAGTCAAGGTACTATGCGTGGCGGAGGGTACCATGTACCACCACTACTCATTGCCTTTATTGTTCCATTAGCAAATAAAGAGAGGGAGAAAACTGTCTATATGCTTCCCCACGAGTCTTAAATTCTCCTATCTTATATTCGTCATTCTCGGGTGAAAAGAACGGTGCGCAAAGATTCAAATGCTGGTTCTCTAAATTTTCTCAAGAGTGTTCCTCGAAAGGGGGTCGTTGTCTCTCCAGCGATTCCCATTTCAGATTCTGGATATGGCTGCGTTTCAGCAACTGTACATGAAAGAGCATCAATGGGTTAGAAACAGCTACCAACCAGTTGTAAATTACAGGTTTAGTAAATCGTGAATATGTTTTCGACGGTGTGAAATATGTCTTCTTTAGAAGATATTGCACATTATCTATAGGCAATGTGGGAGTCGTTGACTCTTGTGTGGTACATATCATCCACATTTCATGTCACATTAAATGGTGGAGTCCCCGAATCCCAGATTGGGTGTAGATAACGTGATTCTGCTTACAATATCTTCTGAAAAAGACGGTTTTAAAACCGTCGAAACCACGGTCAAGGTTTCATAAAATTGTATTTTGCTACTGTTGGCTGTTACTTCTAATCCATTCCCATTTAAGTTCCTGAAGTATCTGATTAATAATTGCGTTTTATTCGAGCCTACCGGTAACAAATCTAGTAGTCCGCCTCTGAATTGCTTGGAGATCTTCCTATATTCCGACCTGATGCGGATTCCAAACGTCCGAGCAGTAGTCAAGAATGGGTCGCACTGGTGTCCTATACGTGACTTTTGCTGATAAGCCACATTTTCCTACAGTAGTCTCAGTATACCGACGTCGACCATTAGCCTTCCCTATAACAGTCATCACATTCTCGTTCCCTTTAATATCGCTTTGCGACATTACGTCTAGTTCAAAAAAGGGCTCTGAGCACTATGCGACTTAACTTCTGAGCTAATCAGTCGCCTAGAACTTAGAACTAATTAAACCTAACTAATCTAAGGACATCACACACATCCACGTCCGAGGCAGGATTCGAACCTGCGACCGTAGCGGTTGCTCGGTTCCAGACTGTAGCGCCTAGAACCGCACGGCCACTCCGGCCGGCTACGTCTAGTTATTTAATCGACTGACTGTCACGAAACACACGTCTAATGCTGTATTCGGACATTACGGGATTGTTTTTCAGCCGGCCTCAGTGACCGAGCGGTTCTAGGCGCTTCAGTCTGGAACCGCGTCACCACTACGGTCGCAGGTTCGAATCCTGCCTCGTGCACGGATGTGTGTGATGTCCTTAGTTTAGTTAGGTTTAAGTAGTTCTAAGTTCTAGGGGACTGATGACCTCAGATGTTAAGTCCCATAGTGCTCAGAGCCATTTGAACCATTTGATTGTTTTTCCTAATCATCCCAATTATTCTACACACCAAATAGAATTCTGGTCTAAGCCATCTTGTGTCCTCCTATAGTCACTCAACAACGACACGTTCCCGTGCATCACAGTATTAACAGCAGGTAGTCGCTCACTGCTGCTCACTCTGTCCACGAGATGATTTACGTACACACATCAAAAAAACTTTTGCATCATCTCGGCTCCGAGAGTACCGGAACCTGTACAGAATACTGGAATAGAGATAAACATTAACACCATTTCCGACTTTTTTATTGCTCATGAAAACCACGCATTGCATGTTGTACCACCACACAGAGAGACCTTCAGAGGTGGTGGTCCAGACTGCTGTACACACCAGTACGTCTAATACCCAGTAGCACGTCCTTTTGCATTGATGCATGCCTGTATTCGTCGTGGCATACTATCCACCAACTCATCAGAGTACTGATGGTCCAGACTGTCCCTTTCCTGAACGGCGATTCGGCGTAGATCCCTCAAAATGGTTGGTGGTCACGTCGTCCATAAACAGCTCTTATCAATATATCCCAGGCATGTTGGATAGGGTTCATGCCTGGAGAACATGCTGGCCACTCTTGTCAAGCGATGTCGTTATCCTGAAGGAAGTCACTCACAAGTTGTGCACGATGAGGGCGCGAATTGTCGTCCAAGAAGACGAATGCCACGCCAATATGCTACCGATATGGTTGCACTATCAGTCTGAGGATTGGCAATCACGTATCCTACAGCCGTTACGGCGCCTTCCATGACCACCAGCGGCGTACGTCGGCCCCACGTCATGCCACTCTAGAAGAGCAGGGGACCTTCACCTTGCTGCACTCGCTGGACATTGTGTCTAAGGCGTTCAGCCTGATAGGGTTGCCTCCAAACACGTCTCCGGCGATTGTCTGGTTGAAGTCATATTCGATACTCATCGGTGAAGAGAAAGTAATGCCAATCCTGAGGGGTCCATTCGGCAAGTTGTTGGGGCCATCTGTACCGCGCTGCATGGTGTCATGGTTGCGAAGATGGACCTCGCCATGGACGTCGGGAGTGAAGTTGCGCATCATGCAGCCTATTGCGCGCAGTTTGAGTCTTAACACGACGTGCTGCGGCTGCACGAAAGCCATTATTCAACATGTTGGCGTTGCTGTCAGGGTTCCTTCGAGCCATAATCCGTAGGTAGCGGTCATCCGCTGCAGTAGTAGCCCTTGGGCGGCCGGAGTGAGGCATGTCGACAGTTCCTCTCTCTCTGTATCTCCTTCATGCCCGAACAATATTGCTTTCGTTCACTCCGAGACGCCTGGACACTTCTCTTGTTGAGATCCCTTTCTGGCACAAAGTAACAATGCGGATGCGATCGAACCGCGGTATTGACCGTCTAGGTATGGTTGAACTACAGACAACACGAGCTGTGTACATCCTTCCTGGTGGAATGACTGGAACTGATCGACTTTCGGACCCACTCCGTCTAATAGGCGCTGCTCATGAATGGTTGTTTACACCTTTGGGCGGGTTTAGTGACATATCTGAAGAGTCAAAGGAACTGTGTCTGTGATGCAATATCTACAGCCAACGCCTGTCTTCAGGTGTTCTGGGAACAGGGATGAAGCTAAACTTTTTTTTGATGTGTGTATATAGAAAACAATATCGGCCGTATCACATCTCCCTGAGGCACTCGCTATCGAAGACAACGTATTGGGTTCCGTTACTTAAGAAGTCTTCGAGTCACTCACGTAAATGAGTCTCCTGCAAAAAAGTAAATAAGAATCTCCACTTAGTGTTACCTCATTCGTTTTGGAAGCTAAGAATTTTTAATAGTATCACGAATAACTGTAAATAAAGGATGAACCCCAATTCTTTGTAGATATTACCATTAACTTGACATTCTACTCCTGGACCACAAACATCAATATGCTGATCAATCTAGAATCGAAGAGTGTCGGTGATTTTACGTTTATATCCCTTCCTAATCCAGGAGGCATTCTTCTGACTCAATACATAAACTGCAGTAATTCGATTTTGATCTATAACCGTCCATTTTCACCATTACCATATCACTGGTCAAATAACGTTCAAAAGCTGCAGTTTGTCTAAATATCAGAGGTTAATTTACTCCATTCTATACTATTTTGGCTCAATACATTTACTTAACCTCCTTTTCATCTTCCCATGTTTCTGGCTGCAAATTTTCAGCTATATTTAATTACAGTATTTTATCCATCTTCGACAACTGTAGTCGTACATAATGAAATAACAAGCAACCAATTGCATAAAAGAAATGCAAGTGGTTGCTTGTTATTTCATTATATATATTCAATTATTTTAAAGCTTATAGCCAGATATCTACAGTTACTCTAAGGAGAGTCTTGCGCCCACATGAGTCATTACAGGTATACTCCCATGAGTGCCAATGCTTCCCTTCCAGATACTGTTATCATCTCACCCAATCATCTTTACCCACGACAAAGGTAAGCCTTTATACAAGGCCAACAACCGATTCGGCTCATGTTTGGCAGGTATGTTGTTTACAACGTAAAATGAAAGGCTCTAAGATATTATGGATCAATACCACCACGTTTTTGAGAAAAGCACCAACAAAGTTCATGACGCGTAATCATCTCAAAATTTACAGGATCAATAGGTAATTGAAAACAGTATTTTTCATCAACATACGTGGGCCTCGTAAACGCATATTTCCTACAAATCGAGGAAAGAAAGTGTTAAAGACGGCCGCTTATGTACCCATAAAGTTAATGTTGTTCAACAAAAGTGACGTTGCTGTAGCGACCAAGGCATCTGGCTGGGGAGGAGAGAACCCGTGTTTTATTCAGAAATGCATTCTGCAGTTTTGTATCTACATTTTTTCCGTATCCAAATTGGTAGAAATAGCAGGGTTAATAAGGTAATCAATACGGAATAGTGACAAGGTAAGCAAATAAATTTCTCAAACGACTTGGATTAGCAAGGAATTAAAATTGTAACCCTGGTTGCCTCGCAATGGCTCTTTCACTAACTGTTTTACATGTCCACATATTCCTTCGACAAATTGTGTGGATGGTAATTGTCATATAAACAGTCTAAGCAAATATACTCACTGTAATACAAACACGTAATGAATGTAATATTCACGCTAATACATTGTTCCTTCCGAAGATTTAGCAGAAAACAGTCTCGGTTTACTTTTAAGAATATTCTTTTTCGGAAGTAAATTTTAATGTATAACACGCATACAACAGCATCGTAAAATCGGTGCTGGAAGTTGATCACGAAATATGGTATGGATCGTTGCTGCATCCGACCGGTTGTGCAATTCCCGCTGGATTTCCAGAAGCAGACATCAATTTTGAAACCTCTAAATAAAGTTCTGTGTCGTATCGCGCTGTCGGTTGTCTGTGATCCCTTGCAAAGAATTCGCAACATTATTGCTCGGAATCGTTTTCACACAACAAGGCACAAAATTTGAATTCCTTACTAATCCAAGTCATTTGAGAAATGTATTTGCTTACCTTGTTATCATTCCTTACTGATTACTTTATTAACCCTTTCATTCCTATTAGTTTCGAAACACACAAAAGAAGAAGCTGCGAAATGTGCTTGAGAAACGAACACAGGTTCTTTGCTCCTCAGACACATGCCTTAGCCGGTACGCCAGCAGCGCTTTCATTGAACAGAGCTTACGTTATGGGTACATAAGTGGCTGTCGTAACGACTCCTTTCCTCAATATCTAGGAAAGTATGCGTTTGCAGACCCCATACACGATGACGAAAAACGCTGTTTTCACTTATCTGTCGATCCTGTTAATTTTGTGTCGATTGTGTCTCATGAACTTTAGGGGTGCTTTTCTCAAACTGGGAGGGGTGTTAAAGCAAAATAACCTAGAGTCTTTCATTTTGGGTGGTAGAAAAATGACTTGCCAAGTATGAGGTGCACTTGTTGGCCGTGTCTGAGGCCTTCTCCTTGTGAGGTGTGAGGCATGACTTATAAAACCCTACCTGTCAACGTCAACAAAAACCGAGCCATGTTCGACCCCATAACTAAGAGTGCAAGTAGATACAACTCAGTGTTAAACCGACTAACAGAAGAAAACATTCAATGCAGAAGCTATCTTGACCAGATCACTCTCGATAATATAGCACTGATCCTTCTCTTTAATATTTCATGGCCCACCCACTGTCACAACATGATCCTCCATTGCAAATCCTTGCTCAATTTTGCTTGTTTCCTAGCAAATAACTCGCTCGCAGCTCATACATGAGCAATACATAACAGCAGGAATTCCATTTTATTTCCAGCTTTCCTTGAAACCATTAGTCTCCTACTTAAATCCTGTTCTGCCTTGGTTTCACACACATCTGTTGGAGACTCATCCTTGTCTGACTAAGGTAACGTGTCACATATACTTTTGGGCCAATGACAAAACGTCAGACAGGCCTACTGTTCTGTTTCTCTAACTCCTTTTTCCTTCTGTTAATAACCACTTCTCGTGACCCCCCTCTCCCTTCATATTTCCGTTTTATTCCCAGCGCTGTTCAGCGTACTTTAAGAGCTCTAAATCTTCCCTCTTCTTCGGCTATAGATTTGTGTTGTGCAAAGGTTCTACAGTAATAAGGAAGAGTCTCACTTAACTCACACTTTTCATCGCCACTGGATTCCCCAGTCCACTGATGTCATCTATCTCAACAGCTGCCCTACCCTCTGGAACTAACTTTCCTACAGAAGCACAAACACTTCTACATCGTCATCTACATATGTTTTTCAAACCACTGTGAGGAGCATGGCACAGGGTACTTAGCATAGTACCACATGTTAGAGTTTCTTCTCATTCTTATTGTTTACAGGACGCGGAAGGAATTACTGCTTAACACGTTCACTCCTGCGTGTAACACCGGTGGCTCACGCTGGAGCGGCGTGTTCCGCTGGTGGCTCATGCTCGACTCTACCACTTATGCCACCAGCAATACAGCAGCGTATGATGTATTACCTACAAGCCAGGTGCAATGAGCAGCTGTGAGTAGAACGTTTTGTGACCTTAAAACGACAGACATTTATGAATACGATTAAGTGAGGTATCTCATAATTTGTGAGTAATTTAGTGTAAAATTCTTTTATGTGATCTATTGTTATATTAAACGAATAAACTTTACGTCCTTTTCAAAACGAGAATTCAGTACTGGTTGACCCTGGAGGAATGGCCAGTATTCACGGATATGACTCGAAGGATCATTCGAAGAAAAAATATTTACCAAACATGGGCTCTAAAGTACATACTTTAAGAGCTATGAACATTTCTTCGACTTCTCTATTGTGAAACAAATCTCTTCTACGGAAAGCTTTTGGATTTCCCTGTTTTGGAAGGAGGTCGTTTGGACTAAAATAAGAAAAAATTCTCCGTTAGACATGGGCTCTGAACTTCATACCTTAAAAGCTATGAGAGTAGATGAGATGTGTTTCACAGCAGCGAATACGAACAAATGCTCATAACTCATAATGTATGCACTTTAGAGCCCGTATTTACTAGACATTATATTCTGGTTTTGGTGCATACTACCACCTTTCAAAATATGGAAAGCAAAGAGTTTGCAGTTGAAGTAATTTGTTTCACAGTACCGAAGATGTAAAGCGCTAATAGCTCATAAAGTATGCATTTTAGAGCCTGTGTTTAGTAAACGTTTTTCTTCGAATGATCGTTCCTGTCATATGCCCAGATATTGACCACTTTTTCTGGGACACCCTGTACGTAGGCCTAAAAGTTGGCTTACACATGTTTTCATAGAATTTGTAGCCATTTTGAATGTATATGTGTACCTAAATTATTTTTGATACGCGATATTTTTCTACACTTTGGAACAAATACTTGATAATATGGTTTTATCATTTTTCGATACCTTATTTTCTGTCTGATTCTAACGTTCTTAGTTCAAACTGATAATCTTCTTTTCATGCTGATCTCTATCATGCAAAATACTTGTGTTATTCAGGTTGCCCTCCATGGGGTGGGTGCACGCAACGACTGTGGTTATATTGGGTTAGATAGAGCAGCAATCAGTCGTGGAATTAAGTTGCTTTAATATGACATTTATAGTCACAACGCAGATCAGATGTCGACCTGTGTCAGGTCATTATCAATACAGTGCGGAATTGTAGCAGTTGTTCGTGCTCAAGTGAATGCTTACACAGTTCAACCATTACTGTTGAACTGTGGTTGAACTGTGTAAGCATTCACTTGAGCACGAATAACTACTACAATTCCGCACTGCATTGATAATGACCTGACACAGGTCGAAATCTGATCTGCGTTGTGACTATAGATATATTAAAGCAACTTAATTCCACGACTGATTGCTGCTCTATCTAACCCACTCGTGTTATTGTTTGTTTACGACTCTCAGTTTGTATGGTACATTTGCACTGGTACCAAACACTGGTATACGTATTTACCGATAATCGTTTCCAGCTGGGAGGGTCGCAGAAATCTTGTCTCAGTTCTGCAGATTTTGCATAATTCAGTGAGAATGGACTCGATCTATAGCGGTTGGAAATTCATGTACTTCGTTCGCTGGGAATAGTCAAATTGTCTGCACTGATGTTCATCTGGAATAAATTCGCAGAGGCATTAGTAGAAAGCTGTTTGGAGTGTCCTGCAGAGCTTTGTGCTCCGCAGCTGGAGCTGTAAAGCGCGCGCTCCCTGGCAGAACAGCTGGTCGCACAGCCACGCCGTGTGCCCGCCACGCGATCAACTCCGATTTGTCTGCTGAAGACGTTCCGAGGGTCGGCACTGAGGAGGCGGTGACGTCAGCCCGGGGCGCCGGTACTGACGCGTGAAGTGCTGGCGGCTGGCGGTGCTCAACTTTTTCCCTCCTTTGATCTCAGCACGGTGCACAGGATCAATACGCTGTGTCTGAGCACTCAGCCGCGTGATTCCACAGGTTGTAACGCATACCGCCGCCGCTGCCGCCTGCAGCCCAAGAACGTACTGCTCGATAAGGAGATTTCATCGTATACAGACACCTGCAAGGCTTTCTTGTCAAGCTCATTTCGATTCTTTTTTTTCCCTATATATTACAGAAGGGGAAGGAACTAATTGTGAGAAAAAGGAGAGGTTGGAGCCAATTAGCCATATTCATACAGGGAAGGGACATTCTATCATTTCTAATGAATATACGGCCGGCTTAAATGATTTCTCCTCATATCGATATCCCCGTAAAAGAAGAGATTTAGAAAGTTTACGATTAATATTTCCAGTCATGAATTGGATCGTATATCACAGTTGGTGTGAGCATATTAATATGAAGTATTGTGAAGGACGAGTAAGACATGATGATTTTCGACATCGTAAGAGACAACCGATTTCTACGGCACTGATTGATGGCCCTTTTCGGGTACCTAGACAGGTTAACGATTCTATTTTCTGGCGCAGCATTTAGAAGACTGGCTTCCTTGTTTTTTTCTGGTGCTCTAAGCAGTCATGAAGTATTTTTGGTGTCACGCCAATATTTAATAATGCCGAATCTTAAAACCCGTTGTGCTCCTACCTCTACATCTACATGATTACTCTGTAATTCACATTTAGGTGTCTGGCAGAGGGTTCATCGAACCACAATCATACTATCTCTCTACTATTCCACTCCCGAACAGCGCGCGGGAAAAACGAACACATAAACCTTTTTGTTCGAGCTCTGATTTCTCTTATTTTATTTTGATGATCATTCCTACCTATGTAGGTTGGGCGCAACAAAATATTTTCGCATTCGGAAGAGAAAGTTGGTGACTGAAATTTCGTAAATAGATCTCGCCGCGACGAAAAACGTCTTTGCTTTAATGACTTCCATCCCAACTCGCGTATCACATCTGCCACACTCTCCCCCCTATTACGCGATAATAAAAAACGAGCTGCCCTTTTTTGCACCCTTTCGATGTCCTCCGGCAATCCCACCTGGTAAGGCTCCCACACCGTGCAGAAATATTCTAACAGAGGACGAACGAGTGTAGTGTAAGCTGTCTCTTTAGTGGACTTGTTGCATCTTCTAAGTGTCCTGCCAATGAAACGCAACATTTGGCTCGCCTTCCCCACAATATTATCTATGTGGTCTTTCCAACTGAAGTTGTTCGTAATTTTAACACCCAGGTACTTAGTTGAATTGACAGCCTTGAGAATTGTATTATTTATCGAGTAATCGTGTTCCAACGGACTTCTTTTAGAACTCATGTGGATCACCTCACACTTTTCGTTATTTAGCGTCGACTGCCACCTGCCACACCATACATCAATCTTTTCTAAATCGCTTTGCAACTGATACTGGTCTTCTGATGACCTTACTGGACGGTAAATTACAGCATCATCTGCGAACAACCTAAGAGAACTGCTCAGATTGTCACCCAGGTGATTTATATAGATCAGGAACAGCAGAGGTCCCAGGACGCTGCCCTGGGGAACACCTGATATCACTTCAGTTTTACTCGATGATTTGCCGTCTATTACTACGAACTGCGACCTTCCTGACAGGATATCACGAATCCAGTCGCACAACTGAGACGATACCCCATAGGCCCGCAGCTTGATTAGGAGTCGCTTGTGAGAAACAGTGTCAAAAGCTTTCCGGAAATCTAGAATCCTCAGTACGCACATGTTAGTTTTGCAGCGCCCAAACTGCTACTTCGTATGACCTACATGCCCTAGATATTCTGCGCTTATAAAGGATTGAATTGCCTGTGACATAAAAATAAATGAAGAGCGGGATCCTATGCTGTAACAAAATTAAAACTACACCTGTCCATGAGATTTTTCGACGTTCATATATAGACAGACCACTTGACTACGCTTTCCCAGGACTTTGTGTCTGTTCTATGATAAATGCCCTACCGTATCGCATTTCATTAACATGCTCCTGGCCGTTTCAGAGACACCTACATAGCTTTGCTGTTTCACATACATTTTAACGTTCTTGTTCAAACTCGCCTCGTGCTCCTCCTCGAACACAACCTCCACAGTAGATACCAGTCATACGCCTCACTAATATGTAATCAGACTGCTGTCTGGCTCTTCCCATACCTCACAGCTTCTTTATTACAGTCGTCCCTCTCACTTCACTTTCGAAACAACTGGAAACGAGCGTTAGCGCGACCGTCTTCGACCCTTGCACTACTTCAATGCGGAAACTTTGTGGTTCGTTCTTGTGATTGGTGGAACAATGAGAGATGATCAATTCGACAACATGCGTCACAGTTAAGAAGATAGAATAACTACTGAGAAGGTCATACATAAATCGAAACAGAACTACAAAACAGGATTTATTCCTTGTCAGTTAAATTGATTCCGTGTCCAAGAGTTCATTCCGCGGTTACAAATGTTATCCTAGCACCGTTAATGTATTAAAAGTCATACCACATCGTTCTGCAGTCTTATGGAAAACTCAGTAGACTATTTCACTTCTAGGCCAGAACGCCTCACAGTATTTCGACGCAGTAGTAGTCGATTCAGTTTTCCATAATTCGAATCCAGAATCCATACGAAATGTTACAATATTTTACCTTTTCCTCAGTCGGTTAGCTGCTTCCTAAACAAGCCGATACTCGTCTGCCAATGCATCCGTACCGTCTACAGCTTTATCACCAGTCACTTACACATCACACAACTGTAAGTTTCAGAATCTCGTACAAGTCTGTCTACCGTCTCATGATCCATGTCCTCTCTCCTTGGACAATCAAGCGCTTCTCTTCACTAGAACAATATTTTCTGTTCACACTGAAGGTGAATTACTTCACCAAGAGCCAACGGCCTTCCATCAAAGGTTCTCGTCACATTACTGAAGTCAAGCAACGTCGATCGTGGCCAGTACCAGGACGGGTAACCACCTGGGTACGCGACGTGCTATTGGCAGCTTTCATTTTGGTTTTTCGGCAAAGAGGAGGCAGAGTGTTCCCCGATTACCAGCCCTTACGCACCGCGTGCTGCTATCCGAGAGGAGTAGGCTGTGTGTCCGGACTGAGTACCACCCTCTCTATCTACTCCTCATCATCCAACATAAACGTGGCACTACAAACACGCTCATTACAGTCGCCTACACTTACTAGATACACATTAACACACAACTGTCATACTTGGTGTAGGAAAGGTTTCGTTGAGCGATTTGCAACTGATACTGGTCTTCTGATGACCTTACTAGACGGTAAATTACAGCATCATCTGCGAACAACCTAAGAGAACTGCTCAGATTGTCACCCAGGTCATTTATATAGATCAGGAACAGCAGAGGTCCCAGGACGCTGCCCTGGGGAACACCTGATATCACTTCAGTTTTACTCGATGATTTGCCGTCTATTACTACGAACTGCGACCTTCCTGACAGGATATCACGAATCCAGTCGCACAACTGAGACGATACCCCATAGGCCCGCAGCTTGATTAGGAGTCGCTTGTGAGAAACAGTGTCAAAAGCTTTCCGGAAATCTAGAATCATGTTAGTTTTGCACCGCCCAAACTGCTGCTTCGTAAGACTTACATGCCCTAGATATTCTGCGCTTATAAAAGGATTGAATTGCCTGTGACATAAAAATAAATGAAGAGCGGGCTCCTATGCTGTAACAAAATTAAAACTACACCTGTCCATGAGATTTTTCGACGTTCATATATAGACAGACCACTTGACTACGCTTTCCCAGGAACTTTGTGTCTGTTCTATGATAAATGCCCTGCCGTATCGCATTTCATCAACATGCTCCTGGCCGTTTTCAGAGACACCTACATAGCTTGGCTGTTTCATATACATTTTAACGTTCTTGTTCAAATCCGCCTCGTGCTCTTCCTCGAACACAACCTCCACAGTAGATACCAATCATACGCCTCACCAATATGTAATCAGTCTGCTGTCTGGCTCTTCCCATACCTCACAGCTTCTTTATTACAGTCGTCCCTCTCACTTCACTTTCGAAACAAATACAATCCGTAGTTCGCCAGCGCTTTACGTAGGTGTGACACGCTAGATGGTTCTGGACGAGTCTAATGCGTTGTATGCTGTGTTCTATTGTTCTATTGAAGTAGTTGCCGCAAGTTAGGTAAAGTCCGAGTCAGAAATAGTTACAAAAGGTGCTGCCTTCAATGTTCCCTCAATCACTACCAGCCGTTACCTGAAGTCATACCGATACCTCACCACACCATGATGCCAGGTGTAAAATTCCTACGCCTTTCCAAAACATTGGAGGAAACTTTTCCAATTATGTGGCGAACCTGCCCTTCGGGACCTCCCAGCAAACAGTGCCATAGCTTTACATTTTTTTCTTGTCCGAAAGGAAACCTTTGGTAGCATTAATAATAATAACAGTTTTCAGTAGGAAAAATTTTAAATATTTAAAGTGCGCCCACAAAAGAATAGATAATTTAATAATTATATTATTCAGACCAGACTGTCAGTCTTCTGAATGAGGAAACCATTCGAAAAGCCTGTATCATCATAAACTTGTCGCTGTGTCTCATAGTTGAGTTGTGGTGACAACAGCTTCACCAAATACAGAACTTATGCTGTCACGAAAGGTCCGAAGAATGCAGCTTTGGGATAGAGAAGGCAAACAGAAAATAAGTATAAGGAAAGGTCACTGTTGAAAGCAATGTTTCCCCTGGCAAAGTAACATACATATCAGCCCGCCCGGTTAGCCGTGCGGTCTAACGCACTACTTTCCGGGCGGGAACGCGTGCTAGTCCCGGCACACATCCGCCCGGCGGCTTAGTGTCAAGGTCCGGACTACCGGCCAGTCTGTGGATGGTTTTTAAGGCGGTTTGCCATCTGCCTCGGCGAATGCGGGCTGGTTCGCCTTATTCCGCCTCAGTTACACTATGTCGGCGATTGCTGCGCAAACACTGTCTCCACGTAGACATACGCCATAATTACTCTACCACGCAAACATTGGGGCTACACTCGTCTGATATGAGACGTTCCCGTGTGGGTCCACTGGGGGGGGGGGGGGGGGGGGCGAACGGCATAATAACTCTGGGTTCGGTGTGGGGCGGCGGTGGGGTGAGTGGACTGCTGTAGCCTGTTGTGGGGTTGTCTACCACTGCGGGCTACGGAAGGAACGAAGCCTCTCCTTCGTTTCTATGTCCCCAGTTCTATACAATACAATATATATCAGGAAAATTATGACATACGTGTATAGCATTTGTCATACTGTTCTGTCAGATTTCTTTTGTAGCTAAATACAGCGCGTTTTATGAATCAAAATATGCGAACATGAAGGGAAAATTAACTTCTATCATGCATTGGGGAATGTGATACCTTTAATCCAGGGCTTCATAGCAAACGTGCTGCACAAACTGGCTGTGAGCACAGGCCTCTGAACAGCGAATACTGTTCACCCTCCATCGGCACAGGAAACAGGGTGGGGAAACCGATACTGAGGGAAATACCTGGATTAACCTAGAATTTGCTATATTTCTGTCGTACTGCACATCAATTACTTCACGATGTAGATCCGCGCTTATTGGGTACTGGAAACGTTTTATTTTCCCCTTGCGTTCCACTACGAATCCTGATTTAATTCCAAACACTTCTGGCGCTCTTTCTGTAGACACATTAACTAATAAATTTCATGAGAGACCTACATTTTCTACACTTTCTTCAAACGCTGCAAATAATGTATCGTCCATTTGTGTACTTGTGACGTCTACAGTTTATAGAGCACTAAAGGATATGCAACAAACTCTTTACAAAGTTTTTGCAAGCTGACTCCAAACATCGGCCACCATAACCTGTGTGAAACGTATGATAGTCATATTCGATAATGACACACGCGAGAGTTTTCTACTTGAAACGAACGTAAATGTTCAGCTGCCACTACCAAGCATTCTTTTATTAAATCACCATCCGCGAAAGGGCGCTAAGACTTTGATAAAAGCAGTGCAGGTTTGTAGTTCATCCAAGCAGCACAATCGACTGATTTTTCTACCTTGAGAGAGCTTCCTTTTGATTTTTAACACATTTCGTACTGGGTAAGGTCCTTCACATTTCCCGTTACCGCGTTCTGTAAAGTAGTAACACATGTAGTATCCTTGAAAATTGAAATTGCTGAGAGTATTCAGTTTCTTACTACACACTAAAAATTTTGCATAACAATACCTATCTTTTAGTGCAAAAAGATAGATTCCTCGCTCTGGGGATTGAAAGACATTGAAGACAATGTCAGTGTTACAAAATCCTGGCTCATCATTGCTGCTATTGGATAGGACAGCTGTCAAAACTGACTTTCCCCTATTTGACAGTAGGCTCTTCCCCCTTGTCGCAGCGATCACATGCGGCGAGCACATCTCCCTCCACCTAGCCCCAACTGGTCTGCTAGCGAGTAAAGCCCAGTTTTTCTAGGAATAGGAATTCTGCGCTCCGTTGTACGTAATACGCCTGTCGTACTGGGTCGTCCGCTCGACAGTGACAAAGCAATGAAGATGACTAAATGCAATTCGTAGTTCGCCAGCGCTTTACGGTAGGTGTGACACGCTAGATGGTTCTGGACGAGTCTAATGCGTTGTATGCTGTGTTCTATTGTTCTATTGAAGTAGTTGCTGCAAGTTAGGTAAAAGTCCGAGTCAGAAATAGTTACAAAAGGTGCTAAAATGCTACAAACGTGTTCAGGGCTGCACAGGATAAACTGTTAGCAGGTGCAGTGTGAAAAACATATAACTGACTAGAATGAAATTTTCACTCTACAGCGGAGTGTGCACTGATATGAAACTTCCTGGCAGATTAAAACTGTGTGCCGGACCGAGACTCGAACTCGGGACCTATGCCTTTCGCGGGCAAGTGCTCTACCAACTGAGCTACCCAAGCACGACTCACGCCCCGTCCTCACAGCTTCACTTCTGCCAGTACCTCGTCTCCTACCTTCCAAAGAGCAGGAGAGCTTCTGTAAAGTTTGGAAGGTAGGAGACGAGGTACTGGCAGAAGTGAAGCTGTGAGGACGGGGCGTGAGTCGTGCTTGGGTAGCTCAGTTGGTAGAGCACTTGCCCGCGAAGGCAAAGGTCCCGAGTTCGAGTCTCGGTCCGGCACACAGTTTTAATCTGCCAGGAAGTTTCACGTAACTGACTGTTTCTCTGCTCCTCCCATATGTATGGAGCTAATAATTCTCTTCTTCATCGTCCATTATACGTTTAGCTATCACCAAACCCAGGAGCTTTTTCTCTACCACGCAATCCACCAGTACTGAAGAGTATATTAGCACCTTAGTTAATGCAACAACGTTTCGTTTGAACTCTCTTCCTAGTTATCACGTGTGAACTGAATAGTTAATGCGTTCGGGGTTTCGCTTTCTGGAAGAACAAAAATGCTCAGCGCATTTACGTCTTACGTCCTTTTCGACGGAAAACGCTCTGCCCTGTTCGCGTGGTGCAAAATTCCTGCTCCTAGGAAAACTCGGCTTCAGAGCATAATCAATCTCCAGTGCTGACGCTCAAAATCAGCTAGTTGTTAAGCCCTACTCTATCCCCATTGATCTTACCGTTGTGGCCTTCAGTCAGATAACTGGTTCGATGCAGTTCTCCACGCTAAATTACTCTGTGCAAGCCTCTTGATCTGTGCGTAACTACTACAACCTACATACACTGCCTGACAGAAGAAAGTGAAACACCCAGAAGGGTACGAGCGGAAGTAATAAGACTTTGCAGGTTGAGAGGGTATGAGATATCATTATAAATAACGTGGCCGTTTTAGCCCAGTTGCCAATATCACGCTGGACCTCCTGTGGTCGGGGCGCAAGCACTTATTCAGTTGGGAAGGCTATCATAGATTTGTTGTAGCGTGTCCTGTTGCAATCTTACACACAACTGTGATAAATGACCCTCTATATCCTGGGGCGGTGTTGCTGTCTGAGCTGGTTTTCTTACGTGTGTGCTATCGGGGCCAGATATGGTGATCTTGATGGTTTAGGGAGCACCTCAACATCACGCATATCGTTCATAGGGACACGTGGACAAGCACTGGCCTGTTTGAAACTGGTACCACAAAACTATCGCGTACGAGGTAACACACGAGGACGAAGGATGTCCGTCACGTACCGTTTTGCCTTCAATGTTCCCTCAATCACTACCAGCCGTTACCTGAAGTCATACCGATACCTCACCACACCATGATGCCAGGTGTAAAATTCCTACGCCTTTCCAAAACATTGGAGGAAAAGGATCACTCCGCCAGTCACCGCCATATTCTCAAGAATGATCACCGGGGGCGGAGAGAAACCTAGATTCATTGCTGAACACAATGCAACGCTATCCATCAGCAGCCCATGATCCCCAATCCCGTTACTACACCAAACGTGGCCATTTGTGGTGGGGTGTTAGCTGTAGCCTAGGGATCGGGTGGTAATTCCTCTGTCCGGCTGCTGCTAGTCGCCGACCAATGCGAGATGACACAGAATAGTGCAGGCCGTCCACTACCTGTTCTCGAATGGCAGGCACAGGCCTGATGCAGTTAAGGTGTGCCTTGTGTACAATATGGCCATCGTCCCTTGTGGTGGTCAGACATGGCCGACCGGAACCATTGAGACGAATATGTATGACATTACGTTCCCATGCAGTCCTACCTCGGGCCACTCTCACATGTGAATGCTCCACAAAGCTGGATAGTGCACGATTCGACCAGCCGGCCAAATTTTTAGCGGCAGAGTTTTCCAAAAGTTCCTATTTCTGCCTGTCTGGTGGTCAATAGAAAAATTCAATCATAAGCTTATGGCAACTCTTGATACTGAGTCTTGTCCAGACAATCTCACATGGAGTTTCAGTATCTGTATCGGTGAATTCGAGTTTCTTGTCTTCTGCAACAAGTACACCACCACGATTTACAAGTAGTACATCTTTTAGGTTTACGCTTAGAGTTGCCCAAATAATTCACTGCTAACAATTTTGGGTTTTAACCAACTTTTAGCAGCTATTATTATATGAGATCCACTTTTTTTTAGGAATATTCAAACTCGGGCATTTTGCTGTGAACGCTTTGGCAGCTAATCGCTACGTTTTTTATATTAACACATCTAGGGTGCATTTCTTACTATCTCATACTGACACGCCATGATCCCCTACAGCTATCGTGATCTGGGGAAGATGGAGAGTCGTCTAAGCTAAAAAATCATGTGTGCACCCCACACATGGTTAGCTACCAGGGTAATAGCCTCTAATGCTCAGCGCACATCTCACCCATTTAAGGCGACCCTACGGTTTTCAATTCTATGGCGCAAGTCACAGAAACTTCGACGCTTCTGGTTCAGTTCATTCGGCTCGTGGAGCCATAAGCAGTTCTGCGGACAATGCTGCAAATTGTGAGCTTAGTTGAATCTCCGTGCGGAAAGTTGGTGTTCTTAAACTTTCTCACCAATTGCTGGAATGATCTAGGTATTATTTCAGAGTCCAGATCTCCGGCATCACTTCTTCCAAAGTACGCCACAATCTGCAGTTGACTGCACTCTGTTCCCACACTTGCCGCTGGAATATCCTCAGCAACACACTGAACGAGGCCCGCAGGAATACACACTCAGAGCATTTGGTAATCCTTACCATTCCTTGCTGCCATTTCTCTAAGGGGTACCACTATGTGCCCTATGTTTGAAACGGACAATTAATATAACCCACCCGTTTGTATTTTCCTTCCCTCGACACAGGATGCAGCATTTTTCTCAACACGTGAAGGGAGTCTCACTGGATCAGTTTCGGTTTCAGTGGACATAACCTCCAGCTTGATGGTTAGGGGGATCGGTATATGGCTCTGAGTTATCCCTAGTCCCTGTCTCCCCTATACAGGTTACCTAATCCTATCACCGACACAGCATTCACAGTCAAGTGGACGAGCAGTGATTGACCCTGTACTTCCCGTAGACGAGACAGTATCCACAGGAGAGGATTCTACTTAAGGTACCTTTGGTTTCTCTGGTACATGACACTCGGGGGAGCCCACCAAACACACACATTCGCAGCATTACCAATCCTTTGACGGTGCTCAGGACAATTTTCAGCTGCTTACGAACGTCTTTTAGCTCATCCTGCAATTACCTTATTAAATAATTAACGACACGCTATTAGAATTTTTCGGATTTGACAGCGCTGAATTACAGCATAAGTAACAATGTCCCTTTAAGGAAACAGGGATATCATCTTACCACAGGTGATGTAAAATCTAGTGTAAATCTTTTCACTCTAACAGGGAATAAAACACGTTAGTATGAAGGACCCATTAATTACTATGCCAATCGTTATAGATTTGGAAAATTATTATTTATGATGACCCCAGGATCCCATTAGTTCTATTGGTTTTTATTATTTATGTTAATGGCCTTCCATTTTTTACAGTGCCATTGTTGTATTTGTATTCTTTCCACACTACACAAAAGATTGTGCTCAATAGCGAGTATAGCACAGTTTTTGACATTCATCTACATTTATACTCCGCAAGCCTCTTTAGGTTGTGTGGTGGAGAGTACATATGATACAAACATTAATAAATTCTATGTAGTCAATTCAGTGTCGTCACACTTTGCTATGAATCAGTAGATGATGTTTTGCTCTTGTAAGTGTCTTCCCTACAATATGTGTATGAAATATGAAGATGTGCAAAGAAAATCAGTTGACGTAAAATGTTTAATGTTGTATGTATTGTTTTGTATGTTAACCTGGGACCTAGAAACGAAGGAGAGGCTCCGTCCCCGCCGCAGCCGCAGTGGTCCACAACCCCACGACGACTACCGCTGTCCACTTCACCCCTCCGCCGCCCCACACCGAAACCAGAGTTATTGTGCGATTCAGCCCCCGGTGGACCTCCCCCCAGGGAACGTCTCACACAAGACGAGTGTAATCCCTATGTTTGTGTGGTAGATTATGGTAGTGTAAGCGTACGTAGAGAACCTGTTTGCGCTGCAATCGCCGACAAAGTGTAGCTGATGCGGAATAAGGGGAAAAAGCCCGCATTCGCCGAGACAGATGGAAAACCGCCTAAAAACCATCCACAGACTGGCCGGCTCACCGGACCTCAACACAAGTCCGCCAGGCGGATTCGTGCCGGGGAGCAGGCGCTCATTCCCGCTCCGGAAAGCCGTGCGTTAGACCGCTTGGCTAACTGGGTGGGCATGTTTCATGTTACTCCCTCAGAACCGCCAAAATATTTAAAAAACCCTTCATACGAAATGCAAACATGGCGAACGTAGGAAAAATATTAGTGTGAAAGATTACGTAAGTTGTTTAGATTCTTTCTCTAATGTCATTCAGAGTAATTTTTCGGCAGGTCTTCCAGCGAAGCCAGTATACTTCAAAACCAGAAAAAACTTTCCGTACGAACTATTTCTTGCGTCAAGTCAAGGGCATTCTGTAAAATGAAATGGGATCATTAACTACTACTTTAAAGTGTATTAATTCGTTTGCGATACTTATCTTAAACAATATAACGGTTTTTCTAATAAATACCTCTCTTACAAAAATCGGTTTCAGGAACATGAACAGTCAACATAATGCCCTGTAGCACTTTCTTTGGTCCTAACAGTTGACCATTCGTCAGGTCAGCAAATTTACGATAACGTACCAGCAACCCTAGAAAGGTTGTCTAATGATTAGGTACACTGTAGGAAGAGCTGAAGGAATGTATTGGTGTCAAACTCTATCTACGAATTTCTCAGCCCAACGAGTCGACGTACACTGGTGTGCAAAACTGGAGCACAAAAGTAATTTTCGCACGATGTCTTACTGCCAAGTAACACAGCTCGCAGGAACTTGGACCATACACAGAAAGTACTCGTACAGCATAGTACAGAAGATAACTGTTGGAAATGCACAACGAGACGAATAGAAAGGATACTTTTATTCAAAGGCAATAACTACACTGGAATCAGCGCGATTCGTGATGTTTCCCTTGACATTACAGCAGCTGTGACGTGGTTCTTAATAATGTACGCAATCACCACGGACGGCAGTACAAGCACTGCAACATTCTCCCAAGTTGGCGAAACGTCAGTAAGGAATTGGCAACTGCTGGTCTGGTTGGTAGTTGGTGCATGTGTGTGTGCTGACGTATTTTTATCCGGCACATCCCGAACGATCTCGATAGGATTGAAACCCCGAGAGGGAATGACCGCGGAGAAGCCCTCGGACGTTGAGGCGCCAGGTACATATAGTCTGCGGCCGCCAGCTCGGCTCCAGTTCACCACCGGCAATGGAGGGTGAAGCTTTGACAATGCCAGCCACTCGTGCTGGCGAAACGTCAGTAAAATCGTCAGATGAACGTCGGCCGAAGAACCAGTCAGAAGCCAATAGTCGGTTTGTAATTATTGACTTTGAACATAAGCGTCATTTCTATTCGTCTCACTGCGAATTTCTTTCAATTAACGTCTGTACTATACTATAGCAGCTCTTTCTATGTATGGTCCAAATTTTATCGAGTTCTGTTACTTGGCAGTGAGACATCATGCGAATGTTACTTTCGTCCTTCGTTTTGCACACAAACGTATGTTTTAGCAATAAATCACACAGTACGTATGCTATATAATATACGTTTTCTACCCATATGAAGTCCTTTAAAATGATCAATGCAAGTGAGCATAGCAATTTCTAGTAAGCAGGAGATCTCTGGCTCGAGTCCCTGTCCGGCCAACATTTTCACTCATCGCTGCTGATTCCGCATAAAATTCCGGCTCAGTTGATATCAATAGTTCATTCCTTATCCTTTCCTTTCTCCCCTCTCCACTTTCAATTTACATAATATTTAGAGATTTTTCATCCTCGAAGATAACTTTAGTTCCCGGCCGTAGAACGACCATTAAATCATGGGATACTGATTTATGTAGAATATATATTCTACGACGGCGTTCTGAATGTTAGTGCATCCGAGTTTATTAGTGAAAACTCTTGACGCTACTTATACTTCTGGCCATTAAAATTGCTACATCATGAAGATGACGTGCTACAGACGCGAAATTTAACCGACAGGAAGAAGATGCTGTGATATGCCAATTATTACCTTTTCAGAGCGTTCACACAAGGTTGGCGCCGGTGGCGACACCTACAACGTGCTGACATGAGGAGAGTTACCAACCGATTTCTCATACACAAACACCACTTGACCGGCGTTGTCTGGTGAAACGTTGTTGTGAAGCCTCGTGTAAGGAGGAGAAATGCGACTTTGATAAAGGTCGGATTGTAGCCTATCACGATTGCGGTTTATCGTATCGCGACATTGCTGCTCGCGTTGGTCGAGATCCAATGACTGTTAGCAGAATATGGAATCGGTGGGTTCTGGAGGGTTAATACGGAACGCCGTGCTGGATCCCAACGGCCTCGTATCACTAGCAGTCCAGATGACAGGCATCTTATCCGCATGGCTGTAACGGATCGTGCAGCCTCGTCTCGATCCCTGAGTCAACAGATGGGGACATTTGCAAGACAACAACCATCTGCACGAACAGTTCGACGACGTTTGAAGCAGCATGGACTATCAGCTCGGAGACCATGGCTGCGGTTACCCTTGACGCTGCATCACAGACAGGAGCTCCTGCGATAGTGTACTCAACAACGAACCCGGGTGCACGAATGGCAAAACGTCATTTTTTCGGATGAATCCAGGTTCTATTTACAGCATCATGATGGTCGCATCCGTGTTTGGCGACATCGCGGTGAACGCACGTTGGAAGCGTGTATTCGTCATCGCCATACTGGCGTATCACCCAGCGTGATAGTATGGGGTGCCATTGGTCACACGTCTCGGTCACCTCTTGTTCGCATTGACGGCACTTTGAACAGTGGACGTTACATTTCAGATGTGTTCCGACCCGTGGCTCCACCCTTCATTCGATCCCTGCGAAACCCTACACTTCAGCAGGATAATGCACGACCGCATGTTGATGGTCCTGTACGGGCCTTTCTGGACACAGAAAATGTTCGACTGCTGCCCTGGCCAGCACATTCTCCAGATCTGTCACCAACTGAAAACGTCTGGTCAATGGTGGCCGAGCAACTGGCTCGTCACAATACCCCAGTCACCACTCTTGATGAACTGTGGTATCGTGTTGAAGCTGCATGGGCACCTGTACCTGTACACGCCATCCAAGCTCTGTTTGACTCAATGCCCAGGCGTATCAAGGCCGTTATTACGGCCAGAGGTGGATGTTCTGTGTACTGATTTCTCATGATCTATGCACCCAAATTACGTGAAAATGTAATCACGTGACAGTTCTAGTATAATATATTTGTCCAATGAATACCCGTTTGTCATTTGCATTTCTTCTTGATGTAGCAATTTTAATGGCCAGTAGTGTATATAAAACACACGTATTAACATTTTACATAATTATACTTCATGTCTACGTATTTATTTCTTAACATAGTCACTCTGGCGATGAAGACATTTCTCCCAACGAGTGACCAGTTGGTTCATACCGTCACTGTAGGATGTCTGACTTTATTGACGGATCCACAATCTCACCTCTGCTTGCACCGCATCACTATCGAGGAAAGTCCTCGGAAGTGTTCTTTAAGATTTGGAAACATATGAAAGTCCGATGGGGTCAAATTGGTACTGTATGGAGGATGATCGATGACAGTGAACGCAGAGCGGCGCATTGTTTCAGATGGCGCTGCGCTCGTATATCGTCTGTCATTGTTGTACTGATGGAGAGGTTGCTCCATGTGTGTACGAACTCTTAGATTTCGAAACTCGTCGACTGCAGGTGACGTTCATGGAGTTACAACACCTGCTCCATTCATCGCCACTGTCTATCATCATGGTACCAGGGTCTGAGAATGGTCAAAAGCTGACCGAAATCGGTTACCATAAAATAAAGTGTTTTAGCTGGCGAGACTGTTTGCGTCCATTTTTAAAGTACTTTTTACCAGATCACTGATCTCTACGAGAAATGTTCTCAAAAATTAACGTCTGTTTTATTTAAAAAGTTTTAAGAGTTTTCGCATAGAGGATTCGGAGGCATTACTTTCCACATGCCCTCAAACATTACATTTTTATGGTATGTTCCAGCAGTACGAGGAATTACACAGTACGGGGCAATGCAAGGAAGAATGTATCTAATATAATCTACCCATTTTCAGGTATATATTTCGTTCTGACAAGCGAACATTTCAAAACTCCTCTTTAGATCCTTGCTGATAGTTCATCTGAATGTCCGTTTGCGCAAGAGGCTGCTGGTTGTGGAGCGTAGTAGCAGGTATGTTCAGCTTTGATCTGCTTCTTTTGTTATGCCACGTACTGAAAGTTTCTCCAAAGAAGAGAATACGCTACTATCGCAGAGCTGCGCAGTTAATTAGTATCGTATCCCTTTCATCTACAGCTTATTCTATCCCGAACAATCAGTTTACTTAAAAGGATGCTACCACCTGACGGAAAATTACCACCACTGTTTTAACGTGGTCTGCTGTTACGGGATAAGGGATGCACAACCGCCGTGGTCTGGGAACTCTTGGCATCGGCGGGCAGAACGTATGTCAGCAGTAGGGAGTAGTTGACGTCGGGAACAGATGAACCTCGCGGATGCTTTCTGTAATACGGTTCAAAACTTGCCTTGAAGAGAATAGCTCAGTTAGCCAAAAATGGTAGAATAGAGGAAATAATTCCATTAATATCAAATTTTTGTACAGTGGTAGGAGTCGATACGTCGCGAGAACTGTTAGTCCTAGAGGAAAAAAGTAAACTGGACATTTTTATAGGAAATTTAGTTAAGTTCAATTTTGTGCTAAGACATATGTTGGCTAGCTGCCGCTGTTTTCGGATTATTCAAGACAGACGTAAAAAAGTGATCTTCAATGCTCCATCACCCCCTCCCGCATCACCCACGCTGATACCCACAGATCAGGATTTTTATTAGGTTGTTCATGGCACTCCTTGCTACAACGGCACCAAAATTTACGTCTTCACGAATTTTTTCAATATTTTACCTTTGTTGTCTGGAGCAGAAAGATATTGATGGAAATAAGCCAATCGAACGCCCGCTGCACACCGATGAGGAGGAAATTCCGAAACAACCTGGTGGAAATGCTGTATTTTCTAACCACATGACAGTGTTATGAGTTTGCTGTGTCATATAGTGAAGTACCTGAAAATGGTACTGCCGCCTGTAAGATGCTTACTCATCATCAAACTGTAATTCAAGAAAGATTATTGTTACGTTTGGTTTTGGACAAGGAGAACAGTTTTGTGTTTCTTGTGTCTCAGGTGATAATATATGTGTCTGGGAGCTCGTAATTCCGGTGCACATGACCTCCTCTAGAACCCTTCGTATTTATTGTGTAGTGATTCTGAGTATCATATTAGAGCCGACCAACAGGCCACAGCAGAGAAACCGACGAGCTGGCCCACTGACGCACAAACAACTCGCCAACATCACCCTACACTGTGCATCCGACATATGACCTATCGGACACAAAAAACGATGATAAACCTAACTGTTGCAGGTTGCTGACGCTGATCGAGAGTTCAACACCGGCACCCAGCGGCAGCCGCCCAGCAACAGCACGGCACAGTAAAACGTATCGACATGCATGATACCCATTACTAACAAAACCTACCCTTGCACGACCTATCGCAGGCAGCAAGACATCCACTACTGCTCTTACCACCCGACCTAACTATCGCAGAGATTTTTTCCCTTGGCTCTTGCCTCTGCCCTTCAAACCGCTACCCTTCGTTCGACTTCGACCCACTCTATTTGCAGATGAGAGCGTATTAATGGTTTGCCTTAACCAGACGTACGCAAACATCGCAGTACCCACGTCCTGCGACACCTCACTTTAGTGGAAACTAATCCTTATGCAGAGATGGAAGTAAACCTTTTGAGTTGGCCATCACAACGGTTTGGGCGTGGAGGGGCTCCACCTCTACAATAAAGAGTATCATAATGTGTGTGCTGTAAATGTGATATTCTGATTAGTGCTTTCGCGCTGTAGTACACATAGAATATCTTGTGATTCGAAAACATAATACTCTCATTCATTTGTAAATATAATATTTCCCTTAGTGTAATTCTAAAATACAAATTATTTTGTCATAGATGAAAATAAACTTCAGTTTGCGACTAAAGCAAACCTCAGACTTTAAAGTACAGTTTAGACGAGTTAAGCAATTAAATATACTGGCTCGAGTTTATATGACTAAAATACCTGAAGTAGTAACTTTAATTTTCACATTTATGTTGATAGATGTTGCTAAACATAGTATGATTCACTTGTTTGGACAAGGAAGGAATGTCGATGTCAGTTGAAGTCTCATGAATAATTTGAGTAGGGTGTTAAAATGGATATTTCCCCCTAGTAGTAGATTAATTTGTTTCATGGTTAGGAAATTTCTGCTAACTGCTGTAATAATAAAAGTTATTTTGGTGCAAGAGGAAAAATTGTACACTTCTGTGGTTTAAAGTTACTTGGATCTACTAAAGTGGAGGCATACTACAAACTACAATCCTTGGAAACAACTGGTTGAAGTAAAGAGTAAAACTATGTCACTTTGGGACTAGGAATCGATTCTTCATATAATTACCCACAGGTGAATGCACATACGGTTAGTTGTAAGAGTCCTTGCCCCAACTGTATCTACTAGGACGACAGTTGTACGAAGAAAGATATTTAATACGGTCGCAGGTTCGAATCCTGTCTCGGGCGTGGATGTGTGTGATGTCCTTAGGTTAGTTAGGTTTAATTAGTTCTAAGTTCTACGCGACTGATGACCTAAGAAGTTAAGTCGCATAGTTCTCAGAGCCATTTGAACCATTTTGAAATATATTTAATATCAGATAAGCAGTGACCAATATGTGGTAAACGGCTTCTGCAAGACAGCATATTATTGTTTCAGCGTCTTTCGAATGCTGATTGCCTTAAAAGTGTTGATAATAGCATGGAGATCACTGTTAACAACAAAATTCATTAACGAAATAGAGAATTATTTTGGAATGTTAGGAGGCGTCTGTCAGTAACAGGCAATATATATCGAATTTTGAGTGCCTTAAAGAGTTAGTAATAGCATGGAGAGCAGTAATAACAACATAATTAATTAACAAAAGAGAATTATTTTGGAACGTTGTTGGTAGGCAACTGTTACTAAAATCACTGTACAGTGACAGGAAACGCTACTGTCCACTAGGCCATTAGTGTTAGCATTTCATGTCCTGAAAGACGGCTCATAAAGCATAAGAAAGACAGCAATAGATTTTCTTTCACGAAAATGACCGTTAATTAACTATTCAATTGGGGAAACCAGATTAGAGATATTTCACATTACTGCAGTTGACAGGCTAGTAGTAGTATAATGTAGATATTAGTTTGGCTGTGAAGAAAATCTTTTTCCAACCCTACTAATTGCTATAGTGTTGTAGGTAAGTGTGCACCACTCGTTTGCTGTTACTAATACTTATTGAAGGGTATTCTCCGTGTTTATTTGTATCAATGAATATCTGCTTAGATTTGAGTGCTAGATGTCTCCTGCACTGTTGTTTTAATTTTATGGTTCTATCTGCAAACAAATTTTGTTTTGCACCCATTTTTGGGCTCTGTGTGTAGGATTGACTATCGTGCAAATAAGTAACTGTTTTCGTGGTGACTAGTTGTGTAAAATCTGTGGAGGCATGTGGAATATAGGGCGTTTGCTTGTGTATTACTGTTATATAGGATGGATGGAAGTTTTGAACACCTATGCAGATGACGTTGCGTTTCTGTGTGCAGAATGCAGAAATATGTTGGGTTTTTTGCGTAAGTAGTGAGTGCGTTGTGAGGCAGAAGAGCAAGAACTATTAGAGTATACGTGGCTGAAACACACGAAACAAAATCCAGATGTTATAGTTTTGGAAATCACATTCTACAATTTCATATAATGATTTACGAGGCAGCACTAAATACAGCAGAATACATCCACAACAGCAAGCATGCAGTCTGTTTCCATTTATAAATGACTATGGAAAGGCGCTCTTCCGAGAGGGTAGTGACGTTCTTACATTAATAGCACGACGTGTTCTGTAAGATGTTCGTCCACTTCCCGGAGTAGCTCGGTGAGATAACCCATCCCCCACGGAACATATGTGGATCACGCTGGGTCAACAAATGGTTCAGTCGAAGCACTCTGTTTTCGATCTTGACATCCAACCTTCCTATCAATGTTCCTAAACTTGATAACAGGACTGCATTGTACGTTGGAGAGGCCATAAAAGTTATTGAAGTTGGTCCTGAGGAAAATTTGTCCACTGTTTAGTCATTGTTGTATTTTATAGTGATTAGGAATAGTTTTACATCATTCTGGACCACACTATACTCCGACTCATGCCCTATACATTTCTGACAATGAGATCAGCACAACGAATTAGTAGACCAATGTAAATGGCACGTGAAACACTCTCAATGAAGAAACAAGCAATTATGTAAAGCAATTAAAACTACAATAATGTCAGACAAATTCCAGATGTCATAATGAGAATTCATTACATAGTATTCAGTCAGCAACTTACCACAAACGTATAAAGACGTGTCTTGCCAGAGATTTCTCTGATGTACAGAAATGTATTGTAATTTCTTTAGATGCTGTGTTTCTCACACGAAGCGCTTAAGTCCAATAATCAGTTCACCGTCCCTAACTCTGCAGAGGTATTTCCAATTGCCGCGAATTTCTAGAAACTCTCCCCTTTATGGACTGGTGATCATACAGCCAACTACCACCATCCTTCGTACGGACGGTGAAAGCAATAGAGATATGATGTACAACTTGCCCAAGGATAACTCTAAGAAATTTATAGAGAGCTGTCAATGTCAGTAACTTGACGTCCTCAGGTGCACACTGGCGAAGGTACGCTGCGTTTCTGTATTTAAGACCCCACCGGCACATGCGTGGTGTTCTCTCAAGTCGCTGCGCAGGCGTTACTTGAGCGCATGCGCGTCTTCCGAAGTCTGTACGTCCTCCGAGCACCCTCCGAAGTGAAAAATCGCCTTATCGAAGCCATATCGATTGCCTTCGTTCGTAGAGAACATAAGTTTCCTAGCGACAAGATTCCATGCTCTGTCGAGCTGGAAACCACCGTCCTGACTGATCAGTTCTTCAGATAGCCCTACTTCCATTCATAACTTAATGGTAGGATTCCGAATGTTCGATATATAGGCCGCAATTTCCGTTTCACTGTAGTCCAATGAATTTTCAGCAACTGCGGACTTGCTTCCTCGGAGGAGACGAACATGCTGGTGCTGCTCCACAATGCGCTCCCGAACGGTGTAAGCCGTGTGGCCAATTTTTCGTATACGCTTGGATCTTGAACATATCTGCTTTTCGGAGCACAAAATCGTCCTATTCCCTATACAAGTTAGGTAAGCTGTCGGCTTCGGCTACTCCTCCCCTCCCCTGTTCTGTAGTTTATACGACTGTAGCGCCAACTGTATCTGATGAGACAAGTGTTTGTTTTCTACTCATACAGTTTGCAGATTGTTTTCATGTAACTGCTAGTGTGTAATTTCCGATCTGTGTGAGTGGCCATTCGAGTGTACCATCACAAAGACGGCTAAAAACGGCAACCGTCTTTTCCCGTCTCCATAGTAAATTTTATACTACGATTCTTAGTGTTAAGGTAGCGAAGAGACTCCCGTAGATAGTCCAAACCATGAAGGCAAACTATAAATGCACGTCAAAATATACCAGAATATTGTAGGTTTAAAAACTTCTAAGTCGAGAGCCTGCTCCTCAGAATCCACCATAAAAAGGCTGGCCATCGGAAGAGACTACGCACTTCATATGGCAGGAACGTCAGATTTTTGAAAAAGACTCATTGTTAAATATAAAGAAAGTAGAGGAGAGTACGTGCTCCAACAACAGTGTTACGTCAGCATGAAGCACATGAGAAGTATTGAGTCTTCCAAACACACTTTCGTAAACAGGGAGACATAATCTAAACGGACAGTATGTGGCATTTCAGCTTAAATGATTTATATATTCTGATAAAATCAAAATACTGGCTTACGATGTGTTGCACTTCTGTACAATGGGCACCAGTATTTCTCATAATAGATGGTGGAAGCACGCCTGCTTTGTGAATCTGGGTCATTTCACACAACCTAGCTCAACCTAAACTATGTGGCCTGAGTCGCTTAATAACCTGCTTTGGTGGAGAGCTGGGAGTCAGTACTGCCGAAATATGACGCATCATGTGGCTTCTAGGGTACTTATCGATCTTGTAATACACTGAGTCACGTGACAAAAATTATAAAACCTTGGTCTTGTGAATATAATCCCTCTGCGCCATGAACTCCGTAGCGTTATCTTTATGCGCCTTGAGTAAAACGATATTCATGTCTGCTCGATGACTGCTTAGAATTGCTCTCTCTCTAGGCGACATCCTATTACTATTCTATGGTGCAGCTCTCATCAACAATCGGCAAGACACCCTATCAATTCCCTCTGCTGTATCTGCTGCAAGACGCACGAATGGCCACTTCGATGCAGCTAACTGACTCTCAACAACCGAATATTTTCCCTCAGTTTGGCTAAAAGTCCCATATGCACAAAATACAGATGTCCAGCTGTATAAAGCCATGAGAATGATTGCCGGTGCTATCATAACAACACCTACGGAATGTGTCCCAGTACTAAGTCATGTTCCACCGCCTCAACTACGATGCATAGAAGTTCTTATAAGCGAATACAAAAAGATAGTGGAAAACAATAATCTACCAATCCATCGAGATGCCGATGATACGCATCAGAACCGATTCCGCTGTCAGCGACCACCAACAGTTACAGCAGAGATCGCCGGTGAAGATGAGTTCAGACTTACTTATGCATGGACTCAAAAACTGACTGGACAACAAAATAATTATTAGTTTACTCATGCTAATTTCGAAGGGGTGATCTGTAGTGATTACTGAGGAGAAGAAGAACATCTTAGCCAAGATCGCTATAAAAATCTTTATTGTAGGTAACCGGTTTCGGTAAACTAAGTTACGGTCTTCAGGTCTTCGTAAGGTTACTACAAACATGTTGTGCCAGTTACACACAAGATCTTTCGATTGAATTTCCAGGTACATAAAACATCAAATGAACGATGCGCTGGCACGTCAAAATTAAAATTCTTTTGCGAAATGCGATGTACATAGCAATTTTAGTTTTGACGTGCCAAAGCATCGCTCATTTCATGTTTTTATGTACCTGGAAATTCGATGGAAAGATTTTATGTGTATCTCCCACAAGACAATTGTTTTAAGCTTATGAAAAACTGAAGATGTTAACTTCGTTTTACCGAAACCTGTTCTCTACAGTAAAGTTTCTTATAGCGTTCTCGACTAAGAAGTTCTTGTTACAAATAATTATCTGCGATGTGTCACCCGAAAACCACGGGGATTTGACTTGCCACTCATTACGTAGTCAATGACAAACAGAATTAGAAGCCAAAATGGCAGATAAGCATATTTTTTTACATAAGCGGGGAAAGCAACCATACCCACTTTGTGACTGCGAAGAACCACAGACCACGGACACAACACAGAATAATGCCCCAAAAGATCATTACGATGCAAAACCAGAAGAATTCCTACTGGCAACTCCAAACTTGATAAATTACATTAATGCTGTAGGTGCCTTCTTATAAGATTTTATACTGTATCATGCTCTATACGCTATAAATTATTTTTCAGTGTGGCGAAAAGTCATACGATAAATAATGCTCATAAAATTGACAGTTTAAGCAATCATTGAAATAATTCTATTCTCTTTCTAAGCCCAATAATCTCGTTATTCTTTTACATAACTTATCCAAATTAAGAATCATATCGTCCAAAAACGATGTCTTTTAGCAAGAGTACAGATTAATTTATGAAATAGTGTGAGCCGTATTCTTTTGTTTGGTGTTTATTTTTTGAATGCATAGAGTTAGTTCAATGTATCTAGCCACGATGCTGCGTTACGGTGCAGATCCATTACAAACAAAGTTCAGTGCAAAGTCGTTGCATAGTGTCCCTCGATTTTCTTATTTTTTGAAATGAAGATGCGGGTTAACATAGAAAAACATAGAAAAAGTGTGTAGCATCAGGCATCTTTTATTGATCAGGGGCAGAAATATTAAGAAGCACAGAGTCGATAACACTTCCGTGGTGTAACCAGCCTGTCACTGACGCGTGTATGGCTTACTGGATTTACGCTGGAGGAAAAGACCCATATACAATATAACTACTGTATCTTTCCGGTATATTTACAAGCTAAGCAACTCTTTTATCTTATGACGCTCTGTATGTAAAGGACATAAAAAAGTGTAATCTGTAAATTCTGTCAACCATCATGTTCCGCCAAAGAGTAACAGACAGAATGAATGCATATTATTGCTGTAGATACACCCGCCTATGCATATATTAATTTTGGATGCTGAAAAATGAAATTTTTCTGAAGACGAGTTGTAGACTTGACTTACGTGTATCAGTTTCCATTTCTGAAATAATGACATTTTCACATTAATCTTCGTCAATTCCAGGGCTTTCAAATTAGCACAAATCTTGAACCGTGAATAAACGAAACCTGTGCGTCTTTGCACATAAAACCATACTCATGTTGAATGTAACACACATGCGTTTCATTCAAATTAAAGCAATATTAGTCACTCAGTTGATTTTCATAACTGGTGGAACTTGCCAACGGATGTCTTACTATGTACCAGTAGAATAAGTGTCAGTTAGACTAAAAAATGTAGAAATCCCTGAATTATTCGAAAATTTTCAGTATTATCGGAGCCTTTTGAGTTTATACTTATTTTACTAATACATGATTAAAGACGAATACGCTGAAATTGGACAACCCTTCGACAGAACCATTTTCTCCTCTGCCAGTCATTAAACCTGTTTCAATTTAAGGTCAGTAACACAAAAGACACCAAAGTATGTGTAACAGACTAAAAGTTCCTTGAGAGAACAGGCCTAGAAATGCCTATATATACACTTAAAATAGCTACAGATTCTCCTAAATCTGAATTTACGGATCCTGGGCTACTTAATGTGTTTAAACTGTATTAAACTGCCATTGTCGGATGAGTTTTATTAGAAAAGGTAGTTTTCAGGAAAACATAGAAGCTGATGAACAATTTCACATTGTTCCCCACATTGAAACTAACGTAGAGGTGGTGTTTCTCTTTTTTTCTCAGAAATATGAGTGGATGACGAGACACTACACCTCTACGACCTGTACTTTCCTTTTTCCAATCACACATAGGTTTATTATGAAAAGAAATTATGCTACGTCTGTGGTTGTTAGTGAATCATAAGTTTCCAATAACTGGCGGTACCTGAATTTCTTTAAAAGCTAATTACGTGTCCAGGTCTTTTACTTTTTTATGAAAAATTCCTAGATTTTCTTCCACAATCATTTTTAAACTGTAATACAAACAATGCAAATATAAATAGTTAAATTTTGATTCTCAGTTTCTGGATACAGAGGTAGATTTGTCACTGATTTCTACGGAGGAAACTTAAGTTTCAGTGTCTGGTCCACCTATAACCGGGATCTTAAAAATAAATTGATGAATACGAACTTATGAAACGTGTAGGATCTTGCTAACGCTGTTCCAGAAAAAGCACCTGATGAAGGTACATAAAAAGGCATCTAGTGGTTATGCATGATTAATACGTTCGTCCGACGGCAGATTCACCATCGGCAACGTCACATGTCCTTAATCCCTAAGACACGTGTTGCAACCTAAAGATCAGGTGCGGGATTTTGTCACAAAGTCTGTGGATTAGGATGTGCATGCCGCCATCTCTACTCCTTCTCAGGGAAAGTACCTTGATGAAGATGTTCTTGGTATTATGATGCATACCAAGTAACCTTCAGCTTAACGTCCGAGGATTTACCGACCTCGCTCACAAATGGGTGCTACGCGAGATTTCCAACTTGACCTACTTACATACGTCCTTGTCATCTGGAACAAAGTTGCGGCATAACTTAGCTGACCTACAAGCAATCTCTGCAGTGCTATGCACGGACGTAAAATGCTTATGAATTTCATTTATAGATTATATTCAAGCATTTTTCCCCAACTACAGTTAGCAACATTCTCAGTCTTCTTAAAAGAATTTATAATTCTGCGTCGTCAGTGCATTACTTGATACAAAAGGATATTATTGTACAGCATGAGTGGCCGGTTTCGGCTACATTGTGATGTTGTAGCATACCTAGAACATATTCAACAGTGCAGACTAAAAATAGTAACAGTACAACAGAAACGGTAGCATGGATACTTATGACGCTAACTTGAGCAATAATTATAATGTATACGCTACATGTGTTTACTTGCACTAATGTGATTGGCACTGGCAGGTCTATACGGCTTTAGAAAGATACATTACCGCATGTACATTATGATAAATTGCCCCTGCCATACGTAAGACAACTTAGTTCAATGTCATTTCGTGTATACAATATGAAACTCTAAATGAAGATCCAACGTATTTCCAGCAGAATGGAACCAATATTACAAAGGAAAATATCTTAATTTTGCCTTATTTGGATTAGGGGTTTCGACCCGTCACGTAGGTCATCCATAGATCCACAAAAATATTACTGTGAAGCACAGCTTATCAACAGGGTGAAAATCCACAGAAAATCACAATGTGATATCTCGCTCTGCTGACGAACTGCACATTGCTGTATAGTTATGTGGATCTGAAGAGGGAACAGAAAACGGCAATCCAAATAAAACATAATAAGTAACTCAGACGGTATCATTTTTTTATTGTAGTTACAGTGGTCATGGTTTCCAGAGACATCACGTATTCATTTATGTTTTACTGTAATGTTGGCATATAGTGTGATTCAAGGCAACTGACATAACTGTGGAAAACTGTATAAATTGTTGTACAGTATCGGAAATGTAGCAGTATGTGAATCACTATGAAACCCGGCAATGCTTCACAAGTGTTAAACACGTATTGGAATCGCACACACGTCCTAATCTCATTTTTTCTTCGCTCTTTGTACATCTCCTCATCCTTCCACTTCTTTCAGTCCATCACTTCCTCCCCGTCTCTGTGTCTATCACCTCCTTCCCCCAGTCTGTTCGTCTCATCACCCACTCCCCTCTCTGTCCATCTCCTTCTCCACACTCTCTGACTGTCTCCTTCTACACTCTGTCTCATGTATCTCCTCCTCCAGTCTCTCTGTCCATCTCCTTCTTCACCCTCTTCATGCCCATTACGTCCCCACTCTGGTCATTTGCTCCTCCCCCTGTACCTGACGTTAAGCCTTGTTAACTGTTATTGCCAAATTTAGATTTCTCAGTAATGTTCTACTAATAAGGCGATAAGCCATAAACTCAAGTGTCCTCTTTTCTGTGTAAATCGTCTGCGAGGAAGAAACCAAGGCAGTACTTTGTTATGTACACAACTCTCGTTTAAAAATATATGTAATGAGAAAGAATGTGTATTGGAGAAACATTCCCTCTAAAGGTTTAAATGCCATCTATCATAGCTATCTACGAGAAAGAAAACAAAAACGCACATATTCACAGCAGAACACAGCGAAGCGTTTTATTTCTCGCAGTCGGTTTTAACAAAAAGATTGTACATCCCCATTTAAAAAAAAAGAGAATGTAGCGTATGTACGTATGAATGTTCATCACAATATCGTGAAAAAGTTGCAAATAACAATGTACAATCTAACAATGTACAATCTAACAATGTACAATCTAAGACAAACAATGGTAACAATGTTAGACCGTCAGCGAGAGCGCATCGCTAGCTCCTGCTACTACTAAGGCGAGTACACCGTTTGCTTCTTACATATTTTACAAACAGCAGCGACTTATTTTCAGTTATCTGTGTAATTACTAGTTTATTTTTGTAATTTCTTGCGTGTTCGAGTGCTTACTAGGTAGAACCTTTTATTTCAATAACAGTGTTTTTGTACTTATTTGCTGCGCTTAGCTTTTAAATAGTTTTTCTGGGAAAACCTAGCGTAGTTTTCGCGTCTCGTATTTCAGTGAGTGTTTCTTGATTATCAGAGTAGCTCATCAGAAGATTATCTTGGGAATTTGTCACCGTATAGAGTAGGGTAAACATAGTCATGTGTAGGGACTGTGGTTGTTGTGAGCGGACGCAAGGAGAATTGGCCACTCTTCGGGGACAGGTGGAGGCTTTGTCTGTTAGGCTCATCGAGCTCGAGGCGCAGGCGTCGGCTCGTAGTGGCGTTGGGGCAACTGTGGTGAGACCTATGCCTACTTCGGTGGCCTTGGAATCACATGGAACCCCTGATGTCGCTGCGTCTTCCGGCAGTGAGCATCTTACCGGTCAGCCATCACTCCAGGGTGAATGGCGGACAGTGGTGGGCTCGCGCGTGCCTGGCCGAAAGGCGAAGGTGGGATCTGGCCGCGTGGCGGCTGCCTTACCCCTTTCCAACAGGTACGGGGTGCTTCCTAGTGGTGATGACATCGTTTCCGAGCCACCACAGGATGCCTCGCCTGTTGGGCCAGTGGCCGATTCTCCGGCAAGGTCCCGACAGTCACAGAGGGCGGGCCTATTAGTTATAGGGAGCTCCAACGTTAGGCGGGTTATGGAGCCCCTCAGGAAAATAGCGGGTAGGTCGGGGAAGAATGCCAGTGTGCACTCGGTGTGCTTGCCGGGGGGTCTCGTCCGTAATGTGGAGGAGGCCCTTCCGGCAGCTATTGAACGCACTGGGTGTGACCGGCTGCAGATAGTAGCACATGTCGGAACGAATGACGCATGCCGCTTGGGTTCTGAGGCCATCCTTGGTTCCTTCCGGCGGCTGGCTGATTTGGTGAAGACAACCAGCATCGCACGCGGAGTGCAAGCTGAGCTTAATATCTGCAGCATAGTGCCCAGAGTCGATCGCGGTCCTCTGGTTTGGAGCCGTGTGGAGGGTCTAAACCAGAGGCTCAGACGACTCTGCGACTATAATGGTTGCAAATTCATCGACCTCCGTTATTGGGTGGAGAACTGTAGGGCCCCCCTAGACAGGTCAGGCGTGCACTACACACCGGAAGCAGCTACTAGGGTAGCAGAGTACGTGTGGCGTGCACACGGGGGTTTTTTAGGTTAGAGGGACCCCCCCTTGGGCGAAACGATAAAATACCTGACGGCTTACCAGAGAGAACATTATCATCGTTGATAAAGAACGTCCGTCCTCAGAGACCAAAAACAGGAAAAGTTAACGTAATATTGGTAAACTGCAGGAGTATCCAGGGCAAGGTTCCTGAATTAGTATCTCTTATTGAAGGAAATAGTGCGCATATAGTATTAGGAACGGAAAGTTGGTTAAAACCGGAAGTGAACAGTAACGAAATCCTAGACACAGAATGGAATATATACCGCAAGGATAGGATAAACGCCAATGGTGGAGGAGTATTTATAGCAGTAAAGAATTCAATAATATCCAGTGAAGTTATTAGCGAATGCGAATGTGAAATAATCTGGGTTAAGTTAAGTATCAAAGGTGGGTCAGATATGATAGTCGGATGCTTCTATAGGCCACCTGCATCAGCAACCGTAGTAGTTGAGCGCCTCAGAGAGAACCTGCAGAACGTCGTGAAGAAGTTTCGTGATCATACTATTGTAATAGGGGGAGACTTCAATCTACCAGGTATAGAATGGGATAGTCACACAATCAGAACTGGAGCCAGGGACAGAGACTCTTGTGACATTATCCTGACTGCCTTGTCCGAGAATTACTTCGAGCAGATAGTTAGAGAACCAACTCGTGAAGCTAACGTTTTAGACCTCATAGCAACAAATAGACCGGAACTTTTCGACTCCGTGAATGTAGAAGAGGGTATCAGTGATCATAAGTCAGTGGTTGCATCAATGACTACAAGTGTAATAAGAAATGCCAAGAAAGGAAGGAAAATCTATTTGCTTAACAAGAGTGATAGGGCACAAATCGCAGAATATCTGAGTGACCACCATCAAACGTTCATTTCTGAGGAAGAGGATGTGGAACAAAAATGGAAAAAATTCAGAAACAACGTCCAGTACGCCTTAGATAAGTTCGTACCGACTAAGGTCCAAAGCGAGGGGAAAGATCCACCGTGGTATAACAATCATGTACGAAAGGTGCTACGGAAACAAAGAAAGCTTCACCATAGGTTTAAGAGTAGTCGAATCATAGCTGATAAGGAAAAGCTGAACGAAGCGAAAAAGAGCGTAAAGAGAGCAATGAGAGAAGCATTCAACGAATTCGAACATAAAACATTGGCAAACAATCTAAACAAGAACCCTAAAAAGTTTTGGTCATATGTAAAATCGGTAAGCGGATCTAAATCCCCTATTCAGTCACTCGTTGACCACGATGGCACCGAAACAGAGGACGACCGAAGAAAGGCAGAAATACTGAATTCAGTGTTCCGAAACTGTTTCACTGCGGAAAATCGTAACACGGTCCCTGACTTCAGCCGTCGCACGGACGCCAAAATGGAAAATATTGAAATAAACGATATCGGAATTGAAAAACAACTGCTATCACTTAGTAGCGGAAAAGCATCCGGACCAGACGAGATACCCTTAAGATTCTACAGTGATTATGCTAAAGAACTTGCCCCCTTTCTATCAGCAATTTATCGTAGATCTCTGGAAGAACGTAAAGTACCTAGCGACTGGAAGAAAGCACAGGTCGTTCCCATTTTCAAGAAGGGTCATAAATCAGATGCGATTAATTATAGGCCTATTTCACTTACGTCAATCTGTTGTAGAATAATGGAACATGTTTTGTGTTCTCGTATTATGACGTTCTTAGATAATACAAATCTCCTTCATCATAACCAACATGGATTCCGCAAACAGAGATCATGTGAAACCCAGCTCGCCCTATTTGCCCAAGAAATTCACAGTGCCGTAGACACTGGCGAGCAGATTGATGCCGTATTCCTGGACTTCAGGAAGGCATTTGATACGGTTCCGCACTTACGTTTAGTGAAAAAAATACGTGCTTACGGAATATCGGACCAGGTTTGTGACTGGATTCAGGATTTCCTAGAAGAAAGAACACAACATGTCATTCTTAACGGTTCAAAATCTGCAGATGTAGAGGTAATTTCGGGAGTACCGCAAGGAAGCGTGATAGGACCCTTATTGTTTACAATATACATAAATGACTTAGTTGACAACATCGGTAGCTCCGTGAGGCTATTTGCAGATGACACGGTTGTCTACAAGAAAGTAGCAACATCAGAAGACTCGTACGTACTCCAGGAAGACCTGCAGAGGATTAATGAATGGTGCGACAGCTGGCAGCTTTCCCTAAACGTAGATAAATGTAATATAATGCGCATACATAGGGGCAGAAATCCATTCCAGTACGATTATGCCATAGGTGGTAAATCATTGGAAGCGGTAACGACCGTAAAATACTTAGGAGTTACTATCCGGAGCGATCTGAAGTGGAATGATCACATAAAACAAATAGTGGGAAAAGCAGGCGCCAGGTTGAGATTCATAGGAAGAATTCTAAGAAAATGTGACTCATCGACGAAAGAAGTAGCTTACAAAACGCTTGTTCGTCCGATTCTTGAGTATTGCTCATCAGTATGGGACCCTTACCAGGTTGGATTAATAGAAGAGATAGACATGATCCAGCGAAAAGCAGCGCGATTCGTCATGGGGACATTTAGTCAGCGCGAGAGCGTTACGGAGATGCTGAACAAGCTCCAGTGGCGGACACTTCAAGAAAGGCGTTACGCAATACGGAGAGGTTTATTATCGAAATTACGAGAGAGCACATTCCGGGAAGAGATGGGCAACATATTACTACCGCCCACATATATCTCGCGTAATGATCACAACGAAAAGATCCGAGAAATTAGAGCAAATACGGAGACTTACAAGCAGTCGTTCTTCCCACGCACAATTCGTGAATGGAACAGGGAAGGGGGGATCAGATAGTGGTACAATAAGTACCCTCCGCCACACACCGTAAGGTGGCTCGCGGAGTATAGATGTAGATGTAGATGTAGATCTAAGACAAAAAAAGAAGCGCTATGAAGGAATGGGATGGAATCACGTAGACATGATGTACATGTGCAGGCAAACAAATGAATACAGTGTATGGAGATACGTTCCGTCTATGCAACTAAATGAAGACAATTAGTTTATTGCCATATACGTTTTGCTTCTTTTATTTGGGAAATATCATCAGTGGCCTGAAACGGATGTTTCCTTTTATACACACAATAACCGTATGATGTGGTAAATATAATACGCTGCTGTATTACATGTTGGCCGGCCGAAGTGGCCGTGCGGTTAAAGGCGCTACAGTCTGGAACCGCAAGACCGCTACGGTCGCAGGTTCGAATCCTGCCTCGGGCATGGATGTTTGTGATGTCCTTAGGTTAGTTAGGTTTAACTAGTTCTAAGTTCTAGGGGACTAATGACCTCAGCAGTTGAGTCCCATAGTGCTCAGAGCCATTTGAACCATTTTGTATTACATGTTGTCGTTCTTTTCTCTTGATTTTTACGCTAGAAGCAACTTTTGTAGAACAAATTCCGTATTGTGAAAGTATCGTTAGGTGTTACTTACGATTCCCAGCGATGTTAACACATGTGTATGGTCCTGGAGATGTATTTGTTAGTTCTCAAACTCCAGCTGGCCTGTTTCTCGCGTTCTTTCATCCACATTTGTCACATTGCGTGTTTCACTTTCACTTTCCATTCGGTGATCAACATGAGTGTTTTTGGTGTGTAATGTTGCCAACTGTTGTGTGTGCCGCGCCGTGTGGCCGTGCGGTTTGAGGCGCCATGTGACGGATTGCGCGGCCCCTCCCTCCGGAGGTTCGAGTTCTCGCTTGTTCTTAGCATAAGTTAGTTTATGTTAGTTTAAGTAGTGTGTAAGTCTAGGGACCAATGACCTCAGCAGTTTGGTTCTTTAGGAATTCCCACTCATTTGAACGTTTGTTGTGCTGTGTTGGTCCGTCTTTTGCTTGTGTTGTGTTCGATGTTTTTCATTTGTCGTGTGTGTGTGTGTGTGTGTGTGTGTGTGTGTGTGTGTGTGTGTGTGTGTGTATTCTGCAGTGCTTTTTTATATGAGTTTGTGTGTGTGTGTGTGTGTGTATTCTGCAGTGTTTTTTTATATGAGTTTGTGCGTGTGTGTGTGTGTGTGTGTGTGTGTGTGTGTGTGTGTGTATGGAATAAACACGGGCTTGTGTGTGTATTTTGCTGTGTGCAAATGTGTTTTTTTAATAATAAATATGGGTTTGTGTGTGTGTGTATTTTGCTGTGAGTAAATGTGTTTTTTTTAATAAATATAAGTTTATGTGTCTGTGTGTGTGTGTGTAGTTGAGAGAGAGAGAGAGAGAAAGAGAGAGAGAGAGAGCAGAGGGGAAGGAGATTCATTAATTATTTATCCTGCTTACATTTCGTTTCCTTATTGTTTTGGTGGCTAGGATGTTCAGAGAGTTATGGTTTATATCGATTTGGTCGATGAGTACCCTCTTTTTCATTGCAATGGCTGTTTGTATGTGAAAGTTTTCTTGCAATTTCAGGAGCATTTTGTTGTGATTATTTACTCTGATAACTGTCATCTCACATTCCACGTTGGATGTTTCATGTTCATGTTTTATCAGGTGTTCGGCGAAGGTAGAATGGCTATTTTCATACTTCCAACTTCTTATGCGTTCTATACAGGGTGTTACAAAAAGGTACGGCCAAACTTTCAGGAAACATTCCTCACACACAAATAAAGAAAAGATGGTATGTGGACATGTGTCCGGAAACGCTTAATTTTCGTGTTAGAGCTCATTTTAGTTTCGTCCACTTACGCTCAATGGAGCACGTTATCATGATTTCATACGGGATACTCTACCTGTGCTGCTAGAACATATGCCTTTACAAGTACGACACAACATGTGGTTAACGGAGGACATTTTGAACATTTCCTATAACAAAGTGTTTGAAGTCACGCTGGTACGTTTTGTTGCTGTGTGTTTCCATTCCATGATTAATGTGATTTGAAGAGAAGTAATAAAATGAGCTCTAACATTGAAAGTATGCGTTTCCGGACACATGTCCACATAACATATTTTCTTTCTATGTGTGTGTGAGGAATGTTTCCTGAAAGTTTGGCCGTACCTTTTTGTAACACCCCGTATATCTAGTTTTAAAGTTCCTGCTTGTCATCCCCAGATATACTGATTTACTTTCTTGGCACTCTAGCTTATATGTACCTGTTACTAGGTATTTATCTGGTTCTTCTGTTGTTTGTAAATGTGATTTTAATGTGTTTCTTGTTCTGTAAGCTAATTGAAATGCCTGTTTCTTTAGTATATTTGCTATCTTGTGTGTTGCTTTGTGTCTGCATGTAAGAGTGTACCATTTTTTCTGTTATTCCTGAGTGTTATTGTTTTGGGTTTCCGTGTCTGCTGTAGTGTCTGTGGGGTTCTGTGCTCTCTGCTTGTTTTGATTTTTCTTTAGTTGTGTTCTAATTTTTTGGTCGAGTTTTTGTACTATACGGGTGCTGTAACCATTGTTCGTGGCTATGAGCTGTACTGTTTGTAATTCTTTTCCATAATTTTCTTTGCTGAGTGGTATGTAATTTACTCTGTGTAACATGTGTCGTAGGGGCGCTAATTTTTTATTTTGCAGGTGGTTGGATGAAGCATGCATAATTATGTCTGTGTCTTTAGGTCTGTTGGCTTTCTGATGATGTCAAATGTATGTTTATGGTTCTCTCTCTTTATTGTTACATCCAAGAAATGTATTTGCTTTTGTGTTTCTTTTTCCATGGTAAATTGAATATTTTTATGTATGTTGTTTCCATCACACACACAGACACATGAACTCATATTTATTTTCTAAAACCACACACATTTACACACAGCAAAATACACACATACAGACTCATATTTATAAAAAATAAAAAAGTACACTTGCACACAGCAAGATACACACACACACATAAACTGATATTTATTATTATAAAAGAGAGCACAGCAGAAGACACACACACACACACACACACACACACACACACACACACACACACACACACACAGGCGCGCGCGCGCGCAGTAAAAGTAAAACACGCTATGTGGCAAATATGGATGAAAGAACGCCAGAAATAGGCCAGCTGGAGCATGAAAACTAACAATACATCTCCAGGACAACAGCGCTGGAAATCGTAAGTAACACCGAACGATTCATTCACAATACGGAACTTGTACTGCAAAAGTTGCTTTTACACTAAAAATCAAGAGAAAAGCATGACTAATTGTAATATAGCAGCATATTATATCTACCACATCATACGTTTATTGTATGTATAAAAGGAAACATGTATTTCAGACCACTGATTATGTTTCCCAAATAAAAGAAGCGAAACGCGTACGGCCTATTCTTGAGTACTGCTCGAGCGTTTGGGATCTCTATCAAGTCGGATTGAGGGAGGACATAGAAGCAACTCAGAGGCGGGCTGCTAGATTTGTTACTCGTAGGTTTGATCATCACGCGAGTGTTACGGAAATGCTTCAGGAACTCGGGTGGGAGTCTCTAGAGGAAAGGAGGCGTTCTTTTTGTGAATCGCTACTGAGGAAATTTAGAGAACCAGTATTTGAGGCTGACTGGAGTACAATTTTACTGCCGCCAACTTATATTTCGCGGAAAGACCACAAAGATAATATATGAGAGATTAGGCAGTCATTTTTCCCTCGTTCTGTTTGGGAGTGGAACAGGGAGAGAAGATGCTAGTCGTGGTACGAGGTACCCTCCGACACGCACCGTATGGTGGATTGCGGAGTATGTATGTAGATGTAGATGTAGATTTAGTTGCATAGACGGTACATACCTCCACGAATTTAGAGCAACTAAGGGAAAGACGGAAAAGATATAAAAAATGACGAAAATGACTGCAGTTTCAGAAAAATTAATTGATTTATTCAAGAGGAAGAGCTCCAGAGCTTCACAGATTGAGCAAGTCAATAACGCGTTGCTCCACTTCTGGCCTTAATGCAAGCTGTTATTTGGCTTGGTAATGGTAGACGGAATTGTTGGATGTCCTCCTGAAGTTATGACAAATTCTGTCCAACTGACCCGTTAGATCGTCAAAATCGCCGAGCTGATTGGTGAGCCCTGACCATAATGTCCCACGCATTCTCGCTTAGGGAGAGATACGGCGACCTTACTGGCCAAGGTAGGGTTTGGTAAGCACGAAGACCAGCAGTAGAAACTCTCGGAATGTGCGGGCAGGCATTATCTTGCTGAAATGCAAATGTAGTATGGCTTTCCATGACGGGCTACAAAATGGGGCGTAGAATATCGTGGACGTGGCGCTGTGCTGAAGTGTGTCGCGAATGGTAGCCAAATGGGTTCTGGTATGAAATGAAATGACGCCCCAGACTAATACTCCCGTTCCGGGCCGTATGGCGGGCGAGAGTCAGTTCGGCATCTCGCCGATGTCCGGTACATCTCCAGACACGTCTTCGCTGGTCATCGGGGCTCAGTTCGAATCACGTTCATCACTGAATGCAATTCTACTACAGCCGATGACATTACAGGCCGAAGACGCGTTTGGCGAAGTCTCACATAGCGGTGGCATGCGAACGTGTATGTCGCCTGCCATAATGTCCGACAGCCAGGAATCATGGTCTGGCATGTCATTTCATTTCATACCACGACCCCTTTGATTTTCATCCGCGGCACCCTTACAGCATACCGATACTTCCACGACATTCTGCGCATCAATAAGCCATCCTACGCTTACATTTCAGCAAGATAATGCCTTCAAGCACATGGCAAGAGTTTCTATTGCTTGTCTTCATGCTTACCAATCGCTACCTTTGGCAGTGAGGTCACCGTATTCCTCCCTAATTGAGATCTTTTCGAGCATTATGGGCATTGTCCACCAATCATTTCGGAATTTTGAATATCTAACGCGCCAGTTGGACAGAATACGGCTCGACAGCCCTCAGGAGGACATCCAATTACCTTGTCTATTAAGATCAAGCCAAATAACTGCTTGCACAAGGGCCAGAGATGAAACAGTCTGTTATTGACTTGATTAATTTGCGAAAGTCTTCCTCTTCAATAACTCATTTAATTTTTCTGAAATTGTAATCATTTGTTTTTCAGAACATGCACATCACATCTATTGATTTCCGTCCCACTCGGCTAATTCCTTCGTTGTGCGTCGTTTTTTGTCCTATAGTGTATATTTAATATATATTTATATGAGGGTTGTCTAGAAAGTAAGTTCCGATTGGTCGTGAAATGGACACCACAGGGAAAACCCGATGAAGCTTTGCACAGATGTGTTGGGTTGTGTCTCTAGTATGACCGTCTATCGCATCAAGACGCTCCTGTCAGCTGTGAGCGCACTGTGAGCGAGTGAAGGTGCCCAGAACAACGATGTCTCCCGCCAAGTAGGAGGGTCCGCTGAGAGGCTTCGCCTTAATGAATGCCGCCCACCTAACACAACTGCCACGCACTTCCTTCTTCACGGAAATTCTCAGCCGCACTCTGCAGGGGCAGTGAAGCCGCTCCTGCAGCCTTATCGACGGGAAGTGTTCGATCACCCACAACACAGCCCCAATTGGCAAGTCCTGAGTATCATCTCTGTTCATATGAAACGCTGGATACGAAGACAGCACTTGGGCGGAGGCTGTGCGCTATCGGCGAGCGTAGAGAATTATCGGAAAATACAGGCGGCTGCCTTCTATGATGATGGTGTTGGAAATTTTGTATAACGCTCCGACAAATGTCTTCTTCGGAGCGGCGACTATGTAGAGAAGTATCTCGAAAGTGTAGGTAACTCTTGCAAATAAAGTGTTTCGCATTTTCACTGTGGTTTCCATTTAGCGACCGATCGGAACTTACTTTCTGGACAACCCTCATGTATTACGTATACTAGGAATACACTGAAGCGGCAAAGAAAGTGGTATAGCCACCGTATTCAAATACAGAGATATGTAAACAGGCAGACTACGGTGCTGCGGTCAGCAACACCTATAAAAAAAACAAATGTCTGCCGCAGTTCTTACATTGGTTACTGCAGATACAATGGCAGTTATCAAGATTTAAGTGAGTTTGAACGTAGTGTTATAGGCGGCACTCGAGCGGTGGGACACAGCATCTCAGAGGTAGCGATAAAGTGAGAATTTTCCCGTACGAACACTTCACGAGTGTACCGTGAATATCAGATATCCGTTAAAACATCAAATATCCGGCGTGGCTGCGACTGGAAAGAGATCCTGCAAGAACGGGACCAACGACGATTGAAGAGAATCGCTCAACGTGACAGAGGTGCAACCCTTCCGCAAACTGCTGCAGATTTCAGTGCCGGGCCAACAACAAGTGTCAGCGTGCTAACCATTCAGAGAAACATCTTCGATGTGGGCTTGCGGAGCCGAAGGCCCTCTCTGTATCCTTGATGACTGCACGACACAAAGCTTTACGCCTCACCTGCGACAGTCAACACCGACATTGGACTGTTGATGACTCTAAACATGTTGCCTGGTCGGACGAGTCTAGTTTCAAATTATATCGAGCGGATAAATGTGTACAGGTATGGAGAGAACCTCATGAATCCATGGACCTTGCATGTGAGCAGGGGACTCTTCAAGCTCGTGGAGGCTCGTTAAGGGTGTGGAATGTGTGCAGTTAGAGTGATATGGCATCCCTGATACGTCTGGATACGACTCTGACACATGACACGTACGTAAGCATCTTGTCTGATCACCTGCATCGATTAATTTCCACTGTGCATTCCGACGGACTTGGGCAATTCCAGAAGAACAACGTGACACCCCACTCGTCCCGAATTGTTACAGAGTGGCCCCAGGGACACTCTTCTGAGTTTAAAACTTCCTCTGGGCATCAAACTCCCCAGACATGAACATTATTTAACATATCTGGATGCCTAGCAACGTGTTGTTGAGAAGAGATCTCCACGCCCTCCTACTCTTACGGATTTATAGACAGCCCTGCAGGATTCATGGCGATAATTCCCCCCAGCACTTCTTCAGACATTGTCGATTCCATGCCACGTCGTGTTCCGGGACATTTCTGCGTGTTCGCGGGGACCCTACACGATAATAGGCAGGTGTACCAGTTTCTTTCGCTCTTCACTTCTTTTAGCCTACGTCTATTCGAATGTTCATAACAGTTTCGTGCAGAAATTTGAATTAAATTGGTCAAGTTCTTTACGACATTTTTGGTGATAGCTATTGCCTTTTATATATTACATGTTTATTTATGTATTATAATTATGCATACATATATAGCCTATGTCCGTGTGAATGTTCATTACAGTATCGTGTAAAAGTTTGAAGTAAATCGGTTGAGACCGTTTCGAGATATGTGATAACAATGCTTCCCCTTTTAAAATACACAGCACATGTCCGTTTGAATGCTCGTTAGAGCATCGTGGATGAATTTGAAATAAATCGATTAAGCACTTTTAGAGAATTTTGATAACAAATTTAAACAACGACTTGTCTTTATATATATATATATATCATACACATAATTAAATGTACAACGTGTAGGGTGAGTACGTTGAGGATATATTTCAGCGTATATGTCCCTAGCTCTCACTGAATTTCGTTGGCATTCTCCGTAAATGAGAAGCATATCGACTTGTCCTTCGAAGGAAAACATCATTCACATTCGCTTGATTCGAAGATATATATGGGTGCGTCACTAACTATTGCCACCTAGAATAACTCAGAAAGTATGATAGTAACTGAAACGTTTGTGGGACAAATGTTGCATGTGACAACGGGGGCCGTAATATGACGTTGATTTTTTGTTTCTAGGTGGGGTCCCGTCAGAGGTATGAAGGGCAACTTTGTTTTTTTCTTTTTTTTTTTTTTTTTGTTAATGGGATGCTATAGTTTGGTACCTTTTTTCTGATAGCAGCATCGAGACGAATCCAATGATGTGTAACAGTTAGGTATTTGAAGGTCAACGAATGCCAAAAAGGTGACATGAACGTCCATTTACAGGTGTTCGAAGTGATGATCATTGGCATCAGTGCAGTGCTGCAATCTTCTTATCATGGATTGAATGATATTCCTTGTCTCGTCGCACTTAGCTAATCACATACTCTGACAATTCTCTGTCGTATATTGTGCAACAATACAACACTAATAGGAATGGTAAGACTAATATCTTCGAATCAAGCGAATGTGAATGATGTTTTCCTTCGAAGGACAAGTCGATATGCTTCTCATTTACGGAGAATGCCAACGAAATTCAGTGAGAGCTAGGGACATATACGCTGAAATATATCCTCAACGTACTCACCCTACACGTCGTACATTTAATTATGTGTATGATAAATTGAGATCTTTAAGGCATCGGAAACATATCCGGCAAAGGAAAGTTAGTAACGAGGAAACGGAAATTGGTGCTCTTGCCACTGTGGTTCGAGATCCTTGGGTTAGTTCTCGTCAATTCGCAAGGGAATCTGGCATGTGCCGTAGTAATGTTGTTCATGTTCTGCATCGCCATAAATATCATTCTTACCATATCAGTCACCACCAAGAATTAACTGGTACGGATTGTATGCGTCACACTGAATTCTGCCAATGGGCTCAACTTCAGATTCAGAGGCATGACACGTTTATCAATTTGATTTTATTTACTGACGAGGCTACATTTACGAATCACGATAATGTTAATTTGCATAACATGCATTATTGGGAAACTTAAAATCCATGTTGGCTGCGTACACCATATTCCTACAAGTAACATTAAGTCTGTTATTGGAACAAAAATCTTTAGGAACAAGGAACAGAATGTGGTATCAAGACGATGGGCGTCAGGTACATTTTTCGCTGATGGTTAGAAATGAGTTACAGAGACAATTCTCAAATCGTTGTTTTGAACACAGAGATGTGTTGTGGACGGCTCGTTCGTCAGACTTGACGCCTCTTGACTTTTTCCTGTGGGAATTCGTAAAAGACATTTTTTATAAAGACGTTCCAACTACACCTGAAGATAAGCGAGAGATAATTGTCAGAGCATGTGTTTCGATAAGTGCCGATGTGCCAAGAAATACCACTCAATCCATGATAAGATGATTGTAGCAATGCATTGATATCAATGGTCATCACTTCGAACATCTTCTGTTAATGGACGTTTATGCCGCCTTTGTGACCTTCGTTGACCTTCAAAGACCTTACTGTTACACATCATTGGATTCGTCTCGATAGCCGCCATCAGAAAATAAGTATCAAACTATAGCACACCATTTAAGAAAAACAGTACTGACCTTTATATTTCTGAAGCAACCTCACCCAGCAACAAAAAACCAACGCCATATTATGGCCCCCGTTGTACCATGCAACTTTTGTCCCACAAACTTTTCAGCTCCTATCATACTTTCGGAGTTATTCTAGGTGGCAATAGTTAGTGACTCGAACTGTATATTAAAACTATTGAAACTAGTTCACAGGCTGGTATTGTGTGTGGTCGACTCGATATTTAATACGACTTGTTCTCAAATATCCACGTCGTTTTTAGGTTCTGCAATAACTGAGTTTAGTGTGAGACTACTCTTTGCTAATACAGAAGAGAGAGAGCGCTACAATGCCTACTGGTACGATATTTCCCTACCGAATTGTTAACTGCTGGTACATTGTTCTATTGGTCCTTCGAGTTTGGATTCACTTGGGCCTCTCTTTCTGGCAGCAGCGGATTTCAGAATTTGTTGTGTGATGAGACAGTGTGACAGAGTGATTAGTACTGCAATACCCTCCTCCGTAGTTAAGGCCGCTAACACACGCCTCTGCCGTGGCGCTGCAATCGGGAGAACACTGGTTCGAATCCTGACAGCAAGAGAAATCATCTTCAATGTTTACCTGGCAAGAGCGGGCGAGAGGTTTGGGTGTCAATTTCCTGATCACCAGACTACACAAACCTTCTCCGCGTCCCAGGGAGTGACCGTATGTGACGTATTGATGATGATCCAGACCTGAAATGCGCCAGCTCCTTAGAGCTATTCGAGAGGATTAACCTTTGTACTGCAAGAGAGTCTCACAATTTACTTTTTCTCATCATCATACAACACAAACAACGCACCGCACTATACACTCACCCGTGACAGTTACTTACTCTACACACATGCATTTAGTACAAAACTCACATTAACTACATGCACATTGTTTTCTCTCGTGTATGTTACTACAACGGTCACTTATTAAAATGAAATCTGTACTTTTGTAAACACCCACAAAGGGTGACGGTGTGAAGTTACGAATATAGTATTATGCACTTGAAAAGGGCAAACATCCGAGCCGGCCGCGGTGGCCGTGCGGTTCTAGGCGCTTCAGTCCGGAACCGCGTGACTGCTACGGTTGCAGGTTCGAATCCTGCCTCGAGCATGGATGTGTGTGATGTCCTTAGGTTAGTTAGGTTTAAGTAGTTCTAAGTTCTAGGGGTCTGATGACCTCAGATGTTAAGTCCCATAGTGCTCAGAGCCATTTGAACCAAACATCCGAAATTAGCCGACAGTGATATAAATGACATTGATTTTAAAAGAGCCAGCGTGGAAATCGAATTTTCCTTCAAATTGTCATGAAGTGCGGCAAATAGTGTTGTACAATGTATGACACCCCTCTGAATAACGAAATAACGCGAATTTAATGTTTAATGGATTTCCTGACTTTATGGAAACATGCTCCTATTAGTCGTTCACAAGATTTACGACATTGTTTCATAAGTAATGGATATCCACGACTGAGTACAATATTTGAGATGAGAGAAATGTATTTTGTCGTTTCTTATAGCGTCAAAAACTTCTATTTGACAGTAGATGGGGCCAAAGTGGGCTAAAACGGCTATGAAAGAACGGACAGCACGTCGAACGTCAGATGAAATCACATTCAAATGATAACATTTATTGCATCTGCGATGCATTTTTTTTCCTTCTCGTTAATGAAAATCGTAACAAAAAAAGGCTTTTGTTTATTGTCTTCATGTGTGTATTTTACACACATATTGTTCGCAGCGATGCGGTAAGGGAAACCATCTGCATATTACCGTATCTATCTGTATTCATAACTTCCAGGACACTATATGCATACTGATAGGTCAGGTAAATCTAATACATTATAAAAACGGCAGTAACTGATAAAATAGACCACAGACCGATTTAATATCATGTCTAAAAGAATTTCATGTTACAGATTCGAAGTTCATTCTGCTTTTGAGGACAAATGTATGAGGTTCATTCAAATGAAACCTGGTCAATGTGTCTACCTTTGCCTTACACGTAAGGTGGCACCACGTAACTGCGAGTCTGGTGGCACCATCTATTGGTAGACAGACTGACGCGTGTGCACCCTTTGATGTTGCATAGCGCCAGTGTGGTTTCACGTCGAAGAGAAGGTGGTCACACAGGTTATCTTTTACTACCGAGAATGTAGGCACGTAAGCGGGCACAACGAAGAGTGATTCGACTTTTGGCGGCGGACAGATTTGGAGGCCGTGAAATGTATCGACGGATGAAGGCTGTGTACGGTGAGTACATTCTGCGTCATTCAAGTGTTGTGAAATGGCGCAAACGATTCCTTGAGGGGTGAAAGTCGCCGGAAGACGATGCTCGACCTGGACAGGCTCATCATGTAATCACACCGGAAATGGTTGTGGAAATGAATGCTTTAGTCTTGGACAACCGCAGAATCACCACGGACTAGGTCCATCGGTTACTGGGTATTAGCATGGACACAGCCCACACCATAAAGCGAAAAATCTGTGTGCATTGGGTTCCCCATCAACTGACTGCCGAACAGCGCAATACTCGAATGGCGCTGTCTTTAAGCCATCTGCAACTGCTTTCTGTCGCATATTGTAATAGGTGACGAAACATGGTGTCACCATTTTGAACCGGAAAGCAAGCGTCAGAGCAAGTAGTGGAAACATGTGACTTCACCACCTCCAAAGAAATCAAAGGCCGTGCACACCAGTTCTGGTAAGGTCAGGATGTCCTCCTTTTTTGACCACAAGGGCCCACTGCTTGTCGAGTTCCTGGAAAGGGGAGCCACCGTCAATGCCCAGCGTTATCAAAGCACTTTACAGAACCTTAGACGAGCCATCAAGTCGAAAGCCCGAGGCATGTTGTCCAATGGCGTTATCCTCCTGCACAATAGTGCCCGCCCACACACGGCCAATGCGGTGAAGACAACATTGCAGCATTCCACAAGATTTCGGGATTGCAGCCGGATCTCATCGACTTCTTTCCACGATATTTCGGCTGATAACCTTACAGCCATCTTCAGGCGAGTGTTTGACACTAGAGATTGCTAGTGCAAGTCGCTCTATTTATACGTAAAAGTGCCGCCGGCGCGCATGCGCAAGTTACTGTAGCATGCGCGCCACCTGTCGATTCCAAGGCCCTCTACAATATTACTGCATCTATGGAGCGAAAACGAATGCGTGAAAAAAGTAAAACATGTACGCAGATGTGTCCAAAACAATAAAATGCAAAATTTCAATATTAATATTAAAATTACTTGTCGCTCGACATGTCAGAAGCCATAAAAAGTTTTCTTTTGGTTGAAATTAAAGAAATCAACGGGTCCCAGGCCTTATTCAATAAAAAGCCGCCATCACGGTTAATGAGATTTTCCGCTAAACGTGTATCCACGGATTCCTTCACAACTGAATCCCAGAAAGATCTCGATGGGGCCAAGATTTTCGTGGCCGAATAATCCATAGTATGTCCTGTGGAAATACAATGTTCGGCTATGGCCGACTTACTGGGCTGTAAAAGGCGAGTGTGGCGCTCATGTTCAACGCAGCGGTCGTGTACTGTGCGTGTGGTCTGACCAATGTAGGCTTTCCCACACTCGCAAGGTATTTTATAAATTCCAGCCTTCCGTAATCCCAGATCATCCTCGGCTGAACCCAGAAGAGCACGAGTCTTTGTAGGTGGCCGGAAGATTGCTTTCACACGATGTTTCTTTACAATTCTGCCTACTTTTGATGAAATGTTCCCGACATATGGGAAAAATGCTCTAGACTTAAACACCTCCTTTGCCTCTTGATCTTGTGGGTGGTCACGTTTTTTCCTCCTTAAAGCAGTACTGACCTGATGTGCAGAATATCCATTATGTTGAAATACAGATTTCAAGTGCTCTAATTCGTCTGCAAGGCTGTCTTTATCAGACACGACATGTGCCCTTTGCACCAACGTTCGAAGGACGCCCATAGTTTGTGACGGGTGATGACAGCTTGACGCCTGCAGGTACAGGTCCGTATGCGTGGGTTTTCGATAGACAGAATGCCCCAATGACCCATCCACCCTGCGTTCAACCATGACGTCCAGAAATGGTAGGCAACAATGTACCCTGTTATAAAGCAGCATCTGTGAGGCAATTATTTGTGAACAGTAACATTCCTGAGAAGGACTGGTCTTCCCATAGTCCCGAATTGAACCCAATAGATCACCTTTGCTATGAGTTGTAACGTTGACTTTGCTCCAACCCCAGCGTTGAACATCACTATCTTTAGGAGTCTCGGCCCTTGAGGAAGAGTGGGCTGCAAGTCCACTGCAGACATTCAGACACCTCATTGAAAGTGTCTCTTGCAGTATTCATGCCGTGATAAAGGTGAAATCGGGACAGACCCTACATTAATGCCCGCTAACAGACGTCCTGATACACTACGTGATAAGAAGTATCCGGACACCCCCAAAAACATACGTTTTTCTTATAAGGGGCATTGTGCTGCCACCTACTGCCAGGTACTCCATAACAGCGCCCTCAGTAGTCATTAAAAATCCTGAGAGAGCAGAATGTGGCGCTCCACGGAAGAGTGCAGAAAGTTGAAATAAACAGTTCACATAATATGCAAAAAACTGGTGATTTCTCAAACTGCGGAACAGTCAAGAATGGGGTGCCGCAAGGTTCGGTCTTGGGTCCTCTGCTGTTCTTAATATATATTAATGACTTGCCATTCTATATCCACGAAGATGCAAAGCTGGTACTTTTTGCCGATGATACAAGTATAGCTGTCACACCCGCCAGACAACAATTAACTACTGAAATTGTAAACGATGTTTTTCAGAAATTCATTAAGTGGTTCTCTGCAAATGGGCTCTCATTATACTTTGACAAAACACAGTATATACAGTTCCACACAGTAAATGGGATGACCCCATTAATAAATATAGACTTGGATCAGAAATCGGCTGCTAAGGTAGAATATTCAAAATTTCTAGGTGTATGCATTGATGAGGGGTTGAACTGGAAAAAACACATTGAGGATCTGCTGAAACTTTTGAGTTCAGCTACTTATGCTATTAGGGTCATTGCAAATTTTGGCGATATACATCTGAGTAAATTAGCTTACCACCCCTATTTTCATTCTCTGCTTTCGTATGGCATCATACTCTGGGGTAACTCATCATTGCGTAAAAGAGTGTTCATTGCACAAAAGCGTGTAATCAGAATAATTGCTGGAGCTCGTCCAAGATCATCCTGCAGACACTTATTTAAAGAGCTAGAAATCTTCACTGTAGCCTCACAATATATATATATATATATATATATATATATATATATACTCCTGGAAATTGAAATAAGGACACCGTGCATTCATTGTCCCAGTAAGGGGAAACTTTATTGACACATTCCAGGGGGCCAGATACGTCACATGATCACACTGACAGAACCACAGGCACATAGACACAGGCAACAGAGCATGCACAATGTCGGCACTAGTACAGTGTATATCCACCTTTCGCAGCAATGCAGGCTGCTATTCTCCCATGGAGACGATCGTAGAGATGCTGGATGTAGTCCTGTGGAACGGCTTGCCATGCCATTTCCACCTGGCGCCTCAGTTGGACCAGCGTTCGTGCTGGACGTGCAGACCGCGTGAGACGACGCTTCATCCAGTCCCAAACATGCTCAATGGGGGACAGATCCGGAGATCGTGCTGGCCAGGGTAGTTGACTTTCACCTTCTAGAGCACGTTGGGTGGCACGGGATACATGCGGACGTGCATTGTCCTGTTGGAACAGCAAGTTCCCTTGCCGGTCTAGGAATGGTAGAACGATGGGTTCGATGACGGTTTGGATGTACCGTGCACTATTCAGTGTCCCCTCGACGATCACCAGTGGTGTACGGCCAGTGTAGGAGATCGCTCCCCACACCATGATGCCGGGTGTTGGCCCTGTGTGCCTCGGTCGTATGCAGTCCTGATTGTGGCGCTCACCTGCACGGCGCCAAACACGCATACGACCATCATTGGCACCAAGGCAGAAGCGACTCTCATCGCTGAAGACGACACGTCTCCATTCGTCCCTCCATTCACGCCTGTCGCGACAACACTGGAGGCGGGCTGCACGATGTTGGGGAGTGAGCGGAAGACGGCCTAACGGTGTGCGGGACCGTAGCCCAGCTTCATGGAGACGGTTGCGAATGGTCCTCGCCGATACCCCAGGAGCAACAGTGTCCCTAATTTGCTGGGAAGTGGCGGTGCGGTCCCCTACGGTACTGCGTAGGATCCTACGGTCTTGGCGTGCATCCGTGCGTCGCTGCGGTCCGGTCCCAGGTCGACGGGCACGTGCACCTTCCGCCGACCACTGGCGACAACATCGATGTACTGTGGAGACCTCACGCCCCACGTGTTGAGCAATTCGGCGGTACGTCCACCCGGCCTCCCGCATGCCCACTATACGCCCTCGCTCAAAGTCCGTCAACTGCACATACGGTTCACGTCCACGCTGTCGCGGCATGCTACCAGTGTTAAAGACTGCGATGGAGCTCCGTATGCCACGGCAAACTGGCTGACACTGACGGCGGCGGTGCACAAATGCTGCGCAGCTAGCGCCATTCGACGGCCAACACCGCGGTTCCTGGTGTGTCCGCTGTGCCGTGCGTGTGATCATTGCTTGTACAGCCCTCTCGCAGTGTCCGGAGCAAGTATGGTGGGTCTGACACACCGGTGTCAATGTGTTCTTTTTTCCATTTCCAGGAATATATATATATATATATATATATATATATATATATATATATATATATATATATATATATATATATATTCACTTATGAAATTTGTTATTAACAATCCGAACGAATTCAAAAGTAATGGCAGTTAACATGGCTACAACACAAGGAGAAAGGATGATCTTCACTATTCAAGGTTAAATCTAACTTTGGCTCAGAAGGGGTAAATTATGCTGCCACAAAAGTCTTCGGTCACTTACCTAATAGCATCAGAAGTCTGCCAGATAGCCATGTAGCATTTAAAAGGAAATTAAAAGAATTTCTTAATGGCAACTCCTTCTACTCATTAGGTGAATTTCGGATATAGTAAGTGGGTAATTTCCCAAGTTCTACAAAAAAAATTACAGGCCGACCTCGTCTGTTGACTGGCAGAGACCGCTGACAGTTGAAGAGGGTCGTAATGTGTAATAGGCAGACATATATCCAGACCATCACACAGGAATTCCAAACTGCATCAGGATCCACTGCAAGTACTATGACAGTTAGGTGGGAGGTGAGACAACTTGGATTTCATGGTCGAGCAGCTGCTCATAAGCCACACATCAGGCAGGTAAATGCCAAATGACGCCTCGCTTCGTGTAAGTAGCGTAAACATTGGACGATTGAACAGTGGAAAAACGTTGTGTGGATTGACGAATCACGGTACACAGTGTGAAGATCCGATGGCAGGGTGTGGGTATGGCGAATGCCCGGTGAACGTCATCTGCCTGCGTGTGCAGTGTCAAAAGTAAAATTCGGAGGTGATGGTGTTATGGTGAGGTCGTATTTTTCATGGCTTTCAACCTTTGTTGTTTTGCGTGGCACTATCACAGCATAGGCGTACAATGATGTTTTAAGCGCCTTCTTGCTTCCTATCGTTGAAGAGCAATTCGGCGTTGGCGATTGCATCTTTCTATAAGATCGAGCACCTGTTCATAACGCACGGCCTATGGCGGAGTGGTTACACGACAATAACATCCCTGTAATGGACTGGCCTGCACAGAGTCCTGACCTGAATCCTGTAGAAAACCTTTGGGATGTTTTGGAACGCCGACTTCGTGCCAGGCCTCACTGACCAACATCAATACCTTTCCTCAGTGCAGCACTCCGTGAAGAATGGGCTGCCATTCCCCAAGAAAACTTCCAACACCTGATTGAACGTATGCCTGTGAGAGTGGAAGCTGTCATCAAGGACAAGAGTGGGCCAACACCACACTGAATTCCAGCATTACCGATGGAGGGCGTCACGAACTTGTAAGTAATTTTCAGCCAGGTGTCCAGATACTTTGGATCACATAGTGTAAAGATACAGTTCAGTGCAGCTTCTCAAAGTGGAATATTATTCACGTGAAGCTATTTACCATACGTGAAAAGATTACTACTACAACGAAAAAAATGAAAACTAACAAGACCTTATTATACTGAATAATAATCGCACTTTAATAACTGTAAGAGGCTGAACACTACCAGTCGATGCTGAATATAACGCCAGAACGAAGTTCCCTTATGAATACAGCTGGAGTCAATGCCGATTAAACAAGTGCTAAAACCAGGTCAAACATCCGTCAAAATATACACAGATATAGAGAATATTTTGGGTTAACACTTTGTCTGTTTTCTTGCTAGAAGTAAGAATAAGTAAGTAAGCAATCGAATAAAAGCACTATCATTTTTGACAATAACTACACAATTACTCTGTATGATTTTGTTTTGAAAATTAATTTCGGTTATTTCGGCCTGTGTTATTACTGATTATATAATGATTTCACACGCATGTTTAGAATAACGACAAGTTTAATGGAATCTAATATTTTTTTAATTGGTAGATTCGTATGGTTTGCTATTCCGGCAATGTGAACCCAACCATAACTAATACCCATCGTCGATGGGATGCTAAACTCCATCTTTCCTTCCGCCTCAATGGCTGAAGCGAGTAAACGATTAACGGTCCCGAAGAAGCCTGTGTGAAACCCGGTGAAGTAAGAAAACTTTATCGCCTAAGGGAAGGTGTGCGCCGGCAGAATTTATTAGAGGCTGAATCACATTCCTTGGTCCAATCTATAGAGCCCTGTGATAAGATATTGGCTGACGAGGTTATATCCCGATATAAAGTTCTCTGCTCTCGTTGAGTTTCAGTAATGATGTGTAGTTAACCAAACACGGCACACCAGAATTTCTCATTGCAGTCACCAATACCTTAGAGTTACACTCGTGACAAGTCATCCACACATCACGGAAAGGCAATAACAAACCACCGGTGCTTGGACCTTGCCGTGATGGCAAGAATCAGAATACTAGACGTGTTAATATGTTTTGTTAATACCACTAAATGGCACCACATTAACCTAACCCATTTGTTAGGGTTTTGTATGTTATTTGCATTTTCTCGGTGTTTTATTTGGAAAATTTAGAATTCGATTTCGATTTAAAGTGTTTTTGTTAGCTACTTGTTCTCAGTGAACAGTCTACATATTTTGGATACTTTCTTTTAGACAGTCTGTAGCTCAAGACTGCCTGCAACGATAGAAATATAGAGTGTAGACAACAAAAAATTTCGTTACCCCTTACGATAATCTACTATGTCGTATACATTTCATTTGACTGTCTTTGAGTCCGCTTGTAGAAGTGGCGCAAGACAGCAATCAGACGGCGATAGAGGGAAATATCAGTGAGCGGTTTGTCGTTCACGACAACCTATAAAAACGTTAAAGTCGAACTTTGACGAGTTTTTACGATCTCAGTCACTTGGACTTTCTCGCGCTTCTTCTGTCGCAGACGTGGCTCAAACCAAATGTTTCATCAATCTCTCACCATTTGACAGGTTACGTGCTTCTAAGGGTTGATTGTGCAACTCATTTTGGTGGCAGTGTTGCCGAATATGTTTGCTCTTACCTAAGTCATGTAACATTTCTGCTCTTATTATAATCCAGTAATAAAGATCTTGAAACTTCGACTTAAATTGCTATTTAATTGCTAATTATTTATTTAAATAACGACTTTGTAGCAATGCATTTATAATTATTCAAGAACAGGGTGCAAAACATAAATTTTAATTTAAGTTCTGTATTGTTACTTTCCACGGTTGCTAACTGAAATTATTCCATTTAATGTTTCGATTCTTTTGATTTGCGTACAACATAAGGCACTGGTGATTTTTAAGTTAGTTTCACCATCCAATTTTTAATAATAATTCAATTTATTCCTACATTCTTGGTCAAATAACATTAGAAAATAACATTACCATGATATCACTCTACCCACTGCTTGCCATGTCACAATTGTCCTATAACCAACCCCGCCAAAACTCTCGATACGGAAGCAAATCAGGTGTATAACTTACATGCAAAGATAGTCTAATGCGATGTTTGTGAGTTGTCAAATAATAACAATTTTTATTTAAAGTTCACACTTATTACAATAACTTTGAAATTAATTTTATAAACTAAAATTTTTATTGATACATTTTAATTATATGTTGTAATTATAAGAAAAACATGTCTAACAGCTGAATCCCACAGATTGTTATTTATGCAATCTTTAATTCAAAAGTAAACCTATAATTATTTTCCTGAATTTTTATGTGCGAAAATAATAAACTCAATTATTGATATAAGACTGCGGAATAAATTCAAAGGAGAGATACCCGTTGAAATGATGTCCCATGCCTTAAACAAATTACGAGCTGATGATATTAAGTACATAGGATGCAACTCGTGTAAGAGAAAAAAAGAGTTCTTGTTTCTCGAAATAAATGTATCTACTCACAATGTTTAACTTAAGTAATCTGTAAATCATCCAGAATAATCGCGATATCGTCTTTCCAGTCAGGCTTGCCCTTGATAGTGAAACAGGACTAGGGAACACAAAAATAAAACTGCATCTAACAACACGCTCTACAGAATATTTAAGAATACGTTTCCGCTCTAATGATGTGCGTATTACTCCTCTGAATCCAAACCATCACACACTACGAAGCTACATCCTAATAGATACCATTGAAGTGAAGAGACAACATAATGTAATTCGCGCCAGTCAGAGATTTCTTCCTTACCTTTCTGCCCATGATACGATATTCTTAATGTATTCCATGAGACTGCCGACGAAAAGGTACCACCTAATAATCTACACGAACTTAAAGCAGGTAAATCTTGATACGCTGCAAAAGGTCTGTTGAAATATTCTATGGCCGGATACAAACAATGAGCTGACGTTAGTCAATAAAGTCTTGTTGTGCTTTGTGTGTAACATACGGCTAAATTTGAAGTCAACGTAAAGGGAGGTCCTGCTCCATATCTGATTACGGAATTACGTCAGATAGTAAATAAACCACACTTTGCGAAAGTCTGTCAAAAAACACTTCTCTGTTTCTTTAAGTATGCAATGACTACTACCATATCTTCATAGACAGTTTTCTATCTCTCTTCTCAGGTTCCAGATCTGCTCTACACGTAATCTGCTTTCCCTAAAGCCTACTTGTTATTCCCAAATCTGACTATCTGTTTGCTCCACTAGCCTCGTCTGTCGTGGGTTGACTACTAGTTTACATGTTACAGGAATAATCCACGCGCCGCGATAGCTGTTGGGGTTCGTTTTATCACCTTTGTTGCTTAAAAGATGAATAAAAGCAATTTTCCAATCATCAGGAATTAATTCAGATTTCCAACTATTTATATTTCTTGTCTTAAAGCTTCAGTTGTGATTTTACCGCCACTTGTCTGATCACATCTGTGTTGAGGCATCTTATTTTTCAATTCCCCAACTATTTTACATCACTATTATTCGTCTGGTGGCACTGAATTTTGTTCCTTTGTTATGGAGCTATTATTGGCTACTTATCTTTAAGTTCTTCCCCAGTTAACGAATATTCGAAATATCTAAACAAGGTCTCACATCATTCATCCTTGCTCATTAACATCTTTCCTTCTAAAACCCGTGATTGATAGTTGATACTTATCAGTATTTAAGTGCTACTCGACAGCACTGTAGAATTTTCTTCTCTTGTTTTCTTAAATTCTGGCTTAGGACCTTGAATCTGTTTAGACATTTGATTTCTCTTGGTTGAACTTTTGAGAAAAATTATATTAAAATGTCATCAGACAATTGTTTGCATTTTTTTTTTGCGCGCTTGGCAACATAAAAATTACCAAAACTTTCTAAGAGACTGCGAAAATTTCACAGTGGATCTCTATAAACTGTAAGACGTCGAAGTGTTAATCTAACCAGACACTGAAAGTCTTAATAGACTGGAACTTACTGTTAGTTTTATCTCACACGACAGCCGGCCGCGGTGGTCTCGCGGTTCTAGGCGCGCAGTCCGGAACCGTGCGACTGCTACGGTCGCAGGTTCGAATCCTGCCTCGGGCATGGATGTGTGTGATGTCCTTAAGTTAGTTAGGTTTAAGTAGTTCTAAGTTCTAGGGGACTGATGACCACAGCAGTTGAGTCCCATAGTGCTCAGAGCCATCTCACGCGACAACTATTTTCTCTACATTTTCTATACAGATATTGACTGCTAACTTACATTTAGCCGACAAAAGTCTGGGAATAACGATATGCAGACATGCTGATGGCGGTATTTTTGCATATATACAAGGTACAAAAGGGCAGCGCGTTGGTGGAGCTGTTATTTCTACTCAGGTGATATATTTGAAAAGATGTCAGGCGTGATTATGGCCGCACGACGGGAATTAACAGGCTTTGAACGCGGAATGGAAGCTGGAGCAAGACGCATTGGACATTCCATTTCGGCAATTGTTTCAATATTCCGAGATCCACAGTGTTAAGAGTGCACCGAGAATACCGAATTTCAGGCATTACGTCTCAGCGCGGACAAAGCCATAGCCGACGGCCTTCACTTAACGACCGAAAGCAGCGGTGTCTGCTTAGAGTTCTCAGTGCTAACAGACAAGCAACAGTGCGTAACATTACCGCAAAGATTGTTGTGGGTCGTAGGACAAACGTATCTTTTAGGAGAGTGGGCGAGAATTGCCGTTAATGGGCTATGGTAGCAGACGACCGACTCAAATGACTTGGCTAACTGCACAACATCGCCTGCATCTCCTCTCCTAGGCTCGTGACCGACTGTTGAACCCAAGACGATTGAAACACCGCGGCCTGTCCAGATGAGTCCCGATTTCGGTTGGTAAGAATTGATGGTAGGGTTTGAGTGCGGCGCAGACCTCACAAGTCATGGACCCAGGTTGTCAAGAAGGCACTGTACTAGCTGGTGGTGGCTCCATAATGGTATGGGGTGTGTTTACATGGACTGGGCTGGGCCCTCTGGTTCAAATAAACTGATAGTTGACTGGAAATGGCTATGTTCGGCTACTTCGAGATCATTTTCAGCCATTCATGGACTTCATGCTCCCAAACAACGATGAAATTTTTATGGATGACAATGTGCCATGTCACCGGACGACAGTTTAAAAAAATGGTTCAAATGGCTGTAACTACTATGGGACTTAACATCTGAGGTCATCAGTCCCCTAGACTTAGAACTACTTAAACCTTACTAACCTAAGGACATCACACGACACCCAGTCATCACGAGACAGAGATAATTCCTGACCCCGCCGGGAATCGAACCCGGGAACCCGGGCGCGTATGTGATGTCCTTAGGTTGGTTAGGTTTAAGTGGTTCTAAGTTCTAGGGGACTGGTGACCTCAGATGTTAAGTCCCATAGTGCTCAGAGCCATTTGAAACATTTTTTTGAACCAGCTGACGATGTCGAGCATTTGGCTTGAGGTAATGTTGTGGAACACAGAAAAGGTGGTCCGGCCACAAATTCGAGAGCGACGTATAAGATAGGAAGTTCATTTATTTTTTCTTTTTATTTCTCTAACATTATAATGTTTCAATATACGTTGCACTTGATTTATCTGGAATTCCTATAGACCAAACTGTCTAAATGAGATAACTTATGTTTAAAAAACATGCCCCTCATATCTCTATATTTCCCCCGCCTGTTAAGCTATAGGTCTTTCCTCGAGAAGTCTCTCTTCCAATAGCTGCAAGTCGCACAGCACCAATGTGAGCCTCGACCCATATTCAGTAGCAACCTGGTCAGTTTCTCGGTCACACGCGTGACTGCTTAGCTCAACAAGGGCTGATCGTACTGCTGCACAGCCGCAACAAGGCCTACACTGATGTGTGAGGTTGCTGCATCTAGCTTATCCAGGTTACTCCTGGTACTATATTCTCTGTTCTTGGAGAGGTTATTGGCTGATCCCCCAAGTTTCAACATCTGCTACATTTAATTCAAACTCTTGTCAGTGCTTCATATCTTCTATTAACTGGCCCAGGCTAGCATTAAATTTTAAATTACATGTAGTATGGTAAACTGTTGGCAGTTTTTCCCGCAGCTCTCTACCGACATCCCTTCCTTGAGTTCCTCCTAACACCAAAGACTTCCCTTCTCTAGTTAATGTCCGCAGCTCGTGGTCTCGCGCTCGCGTTCTCGGGTTCGATTCCCGGCGGGATCAGGGATTTTCACCTGCCTCGAGATGACTGGGTGTTTGTGCTATCTTCGTCCTTTCATCATCATTCCTCAAAGTGGCGAAATTGGGCTGAGCAAAGGTTGGGAATTTATACGGGCAATGATTACCGCGCAGTTGAGCGCCCCACAAACCAATCATCATCATCTCTAGTTAGCCTAGTTTCCTACTTGTCTCCTAAATTCTTACTAATGGTCTGCTGAGCTCTACTTTCTCGTACAGATGAATGAGGCTCCCCTTTTGCTGCAGGTAACAAGGTATATCTGTTCTTTAGCTCAGCGGTTATATAACTGTCCAAACTACTCCTTTCTCCCCTCTTTCCTGTTGCTTTTCTCATATCTTACTTTCTTTTTCCCGCTTCAGCTGCTGTAATTCAAACTCGTGACCGCAATCTCAGCGTGAAGGACACAAATCCTCGCTTCTTGTTCTACAGTCTATCTTCATTTTATACATAACCTACACATTCATGGGAAAGCGTCACTGGAGGTCCACTCTTCTGAACGATCGAGGTTATTCTAATGAAACTGCAATTCCAAATCCTCACACTCCAATCCTAGAATAATTAATAACCTCCTCAGCATGTAGAGCAATCACACATGGTTATACAAACATAAATAATTATGCAGGTGTATGAGTCCATACGTCCCAGTGCCCTCTTAAAGTTACGTGAAACCCTTGGAAACGCGTAAAAAAATTCTGACACTGAATAAATTGTGCAAACATAAGTAAATTCCGACAAAATATTGTCAGTGTTTATCATAAACAAATTTAAATCCGAGCGAGTGATTTCCCATTAGTTGTTTCCTAACTATATAATTTCAGATTTTCACTATGAGTGAGTGCTGCGTGAACTGAGTAGTCAATGATTTCAATTATATATCGAACTTCATACGAGCGAACTGCAAATTTAATTTTCTCTTATAACGTTCGCTTGTTCCCAGATTTTCATAATATCTGAGCCCTGTCTGTCCGATACAAAAATAATCACAACCGATCATACATTTCTTTGTGTTTTTATTTGTATCAAAACTTTTTATTTGTATCAATACGTACTTTGTTGTGAACCTTATATTTAATCCTTATTTCCCAAAAGTTGAGGTTATGTTGTGGAACTGCTTTATATGCACTGTGTGCTGCGCTGTGGGAGACTCTTGTTTTCCTTACTGTTTCATTGTTGTGTATCACGTCTCATGTTTTTGACCATACTGTCAATAGTGTTAGGCTTACATCAATTTTTATGTTAGTTCTTTAATTGAGAGCACGTCTTCAGACAGATGCTGTTTCATTACACAGTTCTTTACGCTCTTGAAGGCTGCCAATTTCATTGATGTGGTATGATTCGAGTAGCTTTGAACTGTTCTTCCAGCTGCAGTTGAATTCCTGAGTATCTTTAAATACTAGTAGTATTTTTCATTCTTTGTACTGGAGCATAGGCCGAGATAGTTATCTGTTATTTTCGTGTTATATTGTTAAGTGAATGCTACGATGTAGATTATAGATCAGGGTATGCATTTCGGTTAATACTTATCTCCATTATTAAAATATCAGTTGTCTCATTACTGCGCTTTAAAAGCTCAAGGAAAATTTGTGACCATCCATCATTGTGTTCATTATTCGATCAACGGTTTCTGTCCGTTTTCCCATCAATAATGTCTCTTTGAGCTTATAGATTTACTCTTTCTCCAATTCTTTTGATACGGTAATTTCCTCCTACAGTTACCCTTTCACGCTAAGGGATTTACGAGCAGCGAGCGTACTGCCGATAGCCAAACAGTCATGCCGCGCCTCCGTTCACAACCCACTCCAATGATAAGGAAAGCTGCTCATTGCTCCATCTGACCCAGGCACTACACATAAACTTGCCTGCCACATCTACCTCAACTAAACACTCCGCTCTTTTTTTATATATAAATAAGACTGCATTTTGAACAATCGTAATGTCACAAACATAGTACAAAGAAATACAAAAAGAAGCAGATAACTCCTAACGTTAAGTAAAATGTATAAAAATCGCGACCTCACAAAGGAAAATCAAGGATGATCGCCATCTTTCGATAGACTTACTATTCAAAGAAGAATGACGTAGTCATCTCTACAAGTGGTGTCGCTAAGCAGTTTAAGAACTAGTGTACATAAAATATAGAAGAAGCATTGAGTAGAAAACTATTACCTCAAATTCGAAAGAAGTATGAGTCATTACTATGGCCACAGAAAACAGCAGAACAGATCAAGAGTACGGACTTCCTATAGCGCATGACTCAAATTGCAGCAAATTCTAGAACATACTCTGAGTTCAAACGTCATGATCTTTCATGGAAACCTGTATGAACTTCCGAAACCACGTTCACTTGAAAATCAACTCACATTCTTGACACACAATGTCGTAAGTGTCATGGATAGAGGAAACCAGGTTGATTCGAATTGCATTGAGTTTCTAAATGTTTTTTTATACAGTGCCGCACCGACGTATATACTTATTAACAGCACTGAGCGAGGTGGCGTAATGGTTAGACACTGGACTCGCATTCGGGAGGACGACGGTTCAATCCCGGATCCGGCCATCCTGATTTAGGTTTACCGTGATTTCCCTAAATCGCTCCAGGCAAATACCGGGATAGTTCCTTTGAAAGGGCACGGCCGACTTCCTACCCTAATCCGATGAGACCGATGACATCGCTGTCTGGTCTCCTTCCCCATACAACCCAACCCAACTTATTAACAGTACGTTCGCATATTAACAAGTGTTTAAATCTTTAATGAAAAGTTCTTGACGAACAGAAAGCGGTACGTAACATAAAAGGATATCACCTACACACGCAGAAATAATATCTGACGTGCACAATACTAATCACATTATGTATAGATGACTTAGCAAACCTAATAGGTTTCTCAAATTATGCCTTGACCTACGAATGTGCTTTCTTCCATAATAATTGTGTGTATATTAAGTTACAACTGTAAAACTAACAGCCTGTTGTAAATTTTGATTACTAGGTCTGAAGGAAGAGTAAAGTAACGTTTTATCCTTCTCATTCAGTAAAAATATTGTCGTCTTTCACTAGACGATTAACGAGTACCAACGAGAGTGAGCTATATAATACATTATGTGATCAAAGGTATCTGGAAACCTCCAAAAACATACTTTTTATTAGGAGCACTGTGCTGCCACTCACTGCCATGTACTCCATATCAGCGATCTCAGTAGTCATTAGACATCGTCAAAGAGCAGAATGGGGCGCTCCGTGGAAATCACGGACTTTGTACGTAGTTAGGTGATTGGGTCTCACTTGTGTCATACGTCTGTGTGTGAGATTTCCACACTCTTAAACATCCCTAGGTCCTCTGTTTCCGATGTGATAGTAAAGTGGAAATGTGAAGCGACACGTACAGCACAAAAGCAGACACGTCGACCTCGTCTGTTGACTGACAGAGACCACCGACCGTTGAAGAGTGTCGTAATGTGTAATAGACAGACATCTATCGAAACCATCACACAGGAATGCCAAGCTGCATCAGGATCCACTGCAAGTGCTATGACAGTTACGCGTTAGGTAAGAAAACTTGGATTTCAAGGTCGAGCGGCTGCACATAAGCCACACACCACGCCGTTAAATGCTAAACGACGCCTCGCTTCGTGTAAGGATCGTAAATATTGGACGATTGAACAGTGGAAAAACGTTGTGTGGAGTGAAGAATCACGGTACACAGTGTGGCGATCCGATGGCAGGGTGTGTGTATGGCGAATGCCCGGTGAACGTAATCTGCCATCGTGTGTAGAGGCAACAGCAAAATTCTAAGGCGGTGGTGTTATGGTGTAGTCGGGTTTTTCATGGAGAGGGCTTGCACTCCTTGTTGTTTTGAATGGCACTATCACAGCACAGGCCTACATTGATGTTTTAAGCACCTTCTTGCTTCCCATTGTTGAAGAGCAGTTCGCGGATGGCGACTGCATCTTTCAGCACCATCGAGCAACTGTTCATAATGCACGGCCTGTGGCGGAGTAGTTTCACGACAATAACATCCCTGTAATGGACTGGCCCGCCTAAAGTTCTGACCTGAATCCTGTAGAACACTTTTGGCATGTTTTGGAATGCCTACTTCGTGCCAGGCCAGTACTGAAAACTTTTTTATTGGAGGCTCTCGAAGAAAAATGCTATGTGCTATTCCTTATAGCCCATAAGAAAAAATTCATTTAAATAACAGCTCACGGAGAGGCATACTCTTCCCAGACTCCATATGCGAATTGAAGGAAAAACATCAATATACTGTACAGTAAGTAAGACTCTCTGCCATATACTTTAATTAATTCACTGAGCACTAATACAGGCGCCATATAGAGTTTCTAATATGGTTTCTGTGTCCACTTAAATTACCTTTAAACTAGCCTCGTTCAATTATTTATTGACAAGGTGTACTTTCTAACTATGACTCCTCAACGCTGCTTCGATGTTTGTCACGCTGGCTCAGTGATGAAAGCAACTGGGTGAACAGCGATGAAACGAAGACCTCTGCAGAGTGGAGGGGGCTGGTGGGGATTTCAGTGTCCGGAATCGAGTTGTACGTTGCATCAGCGTGTTGGATAATTTGGATATATTATACTATCTTTACGACGTATTAAAGAGAAGCTAGTGCCAGTTTCCAAACGTGTAAAATCCAAATCTTTACATCATCTGACTGAGAACCAGCCATTATATTGTCTACACTGTGACTAAAATCTGTGAAGATTTTGTAAAGACATAAATTTCATTTGATTTATTTTGTTAATCATTGCCAAAACCGATGTGATTCTTATTCAGTCTTTATTCATTTAATTGGCTTTTTTAAAAAAATTATTAGAAGTTACGTAATGTGATCACGTTAGACTTACTGTTCTGCCACTGCTCTGTAACTCGATATTTGTGGCTAGTGGTCAAGAACGTGGACAGCTATCACCACGAGCTGTTGCAAGAAGTCTTAGGGAGGCAAAGTAGAAGAAGCTGGCAAGACGTTCTTTTTTCAAGAAGCATGAAGCAGACTGTGCGGACACAGCAAGAACCACAGGATGGGCACCACAGTTGAACAATTTACCGCATATTCATCGTCAACGCTGCTCTCAGAGCTGCAACATCGTTGACACAGTAAAAGTACGGAATTACCACCCCTCGAGCCTGGCACCAGATCGCTTCCGCCGACTACGTGATCAAGAACGATATCCTGTCAAAACAGGGATGGAACGAGCCTCTGTAAATACCTTACATGTATTTGCAATTACGAATATGTACAACCATCGGCTTTAGAATGGAATGACGACAATGAAAATTTGTGCCTGACCGGGAGGCGCGAACCCGGATTTCCCGCTTACAAAGAGCGGTCGCCTTATCATTTGGCTATCCGTGCACGAGATCACAGCCACACCTTAACTAACGTCAACCACGCATCTACAAGCGGTTCTCGTGCATCAATTATGTATATTCCCGTACTGGTCAGATATTTTATTTGAAACTACCTTTCCCCGTGTCGGCGGATAAATACAATATTGCAATGCATGTGTATCCTGAATTACGATGCAAAGTTCCTCTGGACATGCATGCATTTTGTCCTAATATATAACAAATTTTAAGTGATGCATAGTTTATAAAAGATTTTTGATTTTACTTTAGCGCCTGAAATTTAACAAAGATCTTGTGATTACGTAGTCTTACACATACCGGGTGATCAAAAAGTCAGTATAAATTTGAAAACTGAATAAATCACGGAATAATGTAAATAGAGAGGTACAAATTGACACACATGCTTGAAATGACATGGGGTTTTATTAGAACCAAAAAAATACAAAGGTTCAAAAAATGTCCGACAGATGGCGCTTCATCTAATCAGAATAGCAATAATTAGCATAACAAAGTAAGACAAAGCAAAGATGATGTTCTTTACAGGAAATGCTCAATATGTCCACCAACATTCCTCAACAATAGCTGTAGTCGAGGAATAATGTTGTGAACAGCACTGTAAAGCATGTCCGGATTTATGGTGAGGCATTGGAGTCGGTCGATCACGATACACATGCGACTTCAGGTAACGCGAAAGACAATAAAAGCACGGGCTGAGGTCTGGGGGCCTGGGATGTCAAACATGACGAAAGTGGCGGCTGAGCACACGATCATCACCAAACGACATGCGCAAGAGACCTTTCACGCGTCTAGCAATATAGGGTGGAGCGCCATCCTGCATAAAAATCATATGTTCCAGCAGGTGTTAATCAGCCAAGCTGGGGATGATGCGATTCTGTAACATATCGGCGTATCTCTCAACCGTCACGGTAGCAGTTACAAACCCAGAATCACGCATTTTCACGAAGAAAAAAGGCCCGATAACGGTAGATGTGGTAAATCCAACCCATACCATGACTTTCTCGTCGTGCAATGGAGTTTCCACGACAGTTCTAGGATTTTCGGTAGCCCAAATTCTGCAGTTGTGGGCGTAGGCAGACCCTCGGAGCGTGAAATGAGCTTCATCGGTCCACAACACGTTGCTCAACCAATCGTCATCTTCCGCCATCTTTTGAAACGCCCACACCGCAAATGCCCTCCGCTTCAGTAAATCGCCAGGTAACAGTTCATGATGTCGATGGATTTTGTACGGTAGCCGAAATTCTGCAGTTGTGGGTGTTGACAGACCCTCGGAGCGTGAAATGAGCTTCATCGGTCCACAACACGTTGCTCAACCAATCGTCATCTTCCGCCATCTTTTGAAACGCCCACACCGCAAATGCCTTCCGCTTCACTAAATCGTCAGGTAACAGTTCATGATGCCGATGGATTTTGTACGGATAGCATCGGAGGGTACGCCTCAGTGCCAACCAGTAGTGTATGGAATACCGGTGCGACGTGCGACTGCACGAGCGCTGACTTCCCCGTGCATAGACGAACTGGCTACCGTCTCCATTTCTTACTGAACTGTCTCAGCAGCATTACGCCTCGTGCTCGGTCGGCCACTACGGGGTCTATCGTCTAAACAACCCGTGGTTTCGAACTTCGAAATCATTCTCGCCACAGCTGCATTTGTCAACGGACCTTTACCCGTTCGAATCCCCTTCCTATGGCGATAGGATCGTAAGGCTGAACTAGCACATTCCCCATTCTGATAATACAGCTTCACTAAAAGCGCCTTTTCAGGTAACATGCTGCGACTGCTGGCGCATCTGATTCTCTCTCTCATTACAGCTCCTTTTATACACGATTGTCATGCGCAGTCACTGACGTTTTCCTGTCCAGCGCCATCTGTCGGACATTTTGTGAACTTTGATTTTTTTTTTTTGGTTCTAATAAAACCCCATATCATTCCAAGCATGTGTGTCAATTTTTACCTCTCTATCTACATTATTCCGTTGTTTATTAAGTTTTTAAATTTATACTGACTTTTTGATCCTACTTTCTGAAAATCCCTCCTTTACATATTATAACACAGAGGTAAGGTATTCTTTTACATGTGCTGATAATTTGAAGTACTAAAGAAAGCGTGATTTCCCTAAATCACTCCAGGTAAATGCCGGGATGGTTCCTCTGAAAGGGCACGGCCGACTTCCTTCCCCATCCTTCCCTAATCCGATGAGACCGATGACCACGCTGTCTGGTCTCCTTCCCCAAACCTACCAACCAACTAAAGAAAGCGAGATGTTTACAGATATGTTACTCTTGTGGAGTTTCTTCAAAGGTGCTTCTGCGTAGTACAGATAATTTTATACAGTTCGACATTTAATAATTTAGGTTTGAATGATGGTGGTAATGGTCAATCAAGAAATTTCTCTCTGTCAATTGCTTTTGTCGTTTCAAATTTTATGAGTTGTGTGAAATTTTGGAGGAACATTTGGTTGTTTAACTGTAGTTGTTTATTTAGTATGCAGTCAGTTTGTTGTGATTGTGTTTGTGTATTTCCAGTTTTTCTAACAAAGTCATCAGTACCCCTTTTTCGGCAAAGTCTAATATATTTCAGTTTTCTTCAGTGCTTATGGCTATGGTCTCACGTTGGGTCACATGAGTAGTGAAAGATGACTTGAGTTGTTGAGCCTGAGAGCATCCATGTGTTCCCAGAATTGTACACTGAAACTCCTCCCAGTTTGACCAATGTAAAATTGGAGCACACAGTACATTTTAGTTTATAAATGCCAGACCTGTTGTATACTTCAGTTATTAAATCTAAGCTGTGAACAAAATTGTGTTTCATTTTATTGTTTGTGGAAAAACTAATTTGGATAATTTGGCACCGAATAGATTTAGAATCTGATATGACACTTTGCAAACGAATGGTATACAGACGTATTTCACAGAGTTTTGAGGAGCAATATCTGCTAAAGTGCTGTTTGTTTTGGACTGACACCTACCTTTGTTCTTAATTCTATTGTGGAGTTTACAGACGACGTCTGAGCTGTAACCGTTATTGTGGGCTATAAGTTTCTTTTTTTCTTTATGTAGTTTATCTTCAATCTCGGAAGGGATTTTTTCCATTTTGTTAATCATTGCCCTGTAATATAGCAATGTGTGTTACTCAGTGTGAGAGGATGAGCTCTTGATTCTGACTGCCATGGTAGTGGGTTTTCTGTACGTTTCAAATTTGTGTTTACCATTGTATTTACTAATTTTTAGGATCCAGATATTTATGCCATAATCAGCTTCATATTCGAAAGTAAATTTTATGTTTTGGTGGAATTTCTTAAGCTTTTTGGCAAACTAGTATCTACTGTTTCATCAAATAAGATAAGTGTGCCATCCACATAAATTTCGTGATATGTTATTTTTCCCTTATTGTCAATCTGGTATTGAAAAGTGGTGTTTCTAAATATTTTATGTAAATGTTGGCTAGCAGAGCCACTGCCCATTGGACAAACATCTTCCTGTTCATAAAACTTGTTATTAAAGTTGAAGTAATTGTGTGATGGCACTAAGGTTACAAGTTCAACAAGCTCACAAAATTCAGGGAGATTGATCATTTTATATCTAAGTAAGTCTTTTTAATTACTGAGATTGGTATATTTGTATAAAAGTTAATTATATCACAGGATGCGAATGTGGCTGCGTTTGGTATGGGAATGTCTGATGTTTTCTGACGGCTTATAGCTATTTTTTACACAAAAATTATCTTCAAATGTAAAGGCCTTGGTGATGTTCTGATTAAGTTGTTTACTGATGTTATAGGACGGACTCTTTTGTGAGTTCTCAATCGCACGTATAGGACAATGCTCTATGTGAATATTCGGTTGCGATCGAACTTTTGGAGCTGAAGGGTTCATTATTGTGCATTCAGATTTTTCAGCAGAGTTTAGGAGGAAGTTGCACTCTCTGAGGACTTTTTTAAGCTTAGTCTGCAATTGTACAGTTGAATGAGAATAATTTCCCCTATGTTGTTGTTCCTGAAAAAACCTAATGTCTTATTAATGTAATCGTCTTCATACATTATTATTGCAGAGCTCCCTTTGTCTGCTGTAATTAAAAGTGCTTTATTTTTCTTGAGTTCTTTATTTATTTTCTGAGATAACTTGACTCTGTGAAAGTTTGCATTGGGCCTTGTTTGTGTCCACGTTATTCTGGATTAGTTTGTCAATTTTGTTACCTAGTGCATTCTTATCACAATTATTTAAATTGGTTATGCCACATTCAATTTGTGTTTTAACAACTACTCCTTTGCCAATATTTTTATTTGTTTTAGGTGCAGTATTATGTTTTAGGCCCTTCTTTAGCAGCTTTTGCTCACAATCAGCGTGCTTAACAGTTTTGGAATTGATATCTCTACCATAGTAACAATCTTTACCAGATGGTGGGTTATTCTATGATTTCTTGCTTCAAATCAGGGCTGTTAATTTTCTCTTATGCCTTTGTGATGCGACATAATGTTCTGTCCTAATGAAAACTCTAATTTAATCTGCGATACGTATGAAATGCAGAAGAAACAGCACGTTACTCGGGTCTAAATTAAGCACATACATCCGTCTGTTCAGAAGCGCTTTGTGTTTGTCCTGGCTCTTATTTCACTACGTGACAAATACAGTTCGCACTTTACCTTTGCTACTTGTGCCCTTATAGCGCTATTGATGTTCGCTTTCTTATACACTATGTGATCAAAGGTATCCGGGCACATGGATGAAACCGACTTACAAGTTTGTGGCGTCCTCCATCGGTAATGCTGGATTTCAGTATGGTGTTTGCCCACCCTTAAACTTGATGATAGCTTCCTCTCTCACAGGCATACGTTCAATCAGGAGTTGCAATGTTTTTTGGGGAATGGCAGCCCATTCTTTACGAAGTGCTGCACTAAAGAGAGGTGTCGATGTCGGTCGGTGAGGTGTGGTATGAAGTCAGCTATCCAAAACATGCCAAAGGTGTTCTATAGGATTTAGGTCAAGACTTTGTGCAGACAAGTCCATTACAGGGATGTTATTGTCGTGTAACCACTCTGTCACAGGCCGTGCATTATGAACAGATGCTCGCCATCTCGGAATTGCTCATCAACAGTGGGAAACACTAAGGTGCTTAAAATATCAATGTAGGCCTGTGCTGTGATAGTGCCATTCATAACAACAAGGAGTGGAAGCCCCCCCCCCCCCCCATGAACAACACGACTACACCATAACGCCACTGCCTCCGAATTTTGCTCTTGGCACTACAAACGCAGGCAGATGACGTTCACCGGACATTCGCCATACCCACACCCTGCCATCTGATCTCCACATTATGCACCGTGATTCGTCGCTCCACACAACCTTTTTCCAATGTTCAGTCGTCCAGCGTTTACGCTCATTATACCAGGCGAGGCGTTGTTTAGCATTTACCGGCGTGATGTGTGGCTTAAGGGGCTCCGGAACGCCCTATACTTGCAATGTTAAAATAACGCTTATAAATTACATCTTTCCTCACAAAGTATTTGAGGTAGGAAGTTGAAATTTTTACAGATTATTTATTGGAATATGGGCTACAACTTAACACAGGGATTTTACAAAATTTTAGTTCAGTTATTAAAGATGATTTTTTTCAATTGTAATGAAAATTCACAACATTTTTTTTTTGCAATTTTTTATTTATATATTCAAAAATATACAGTTTTTTGGAAAAAGGCTGTGTTAAATTATGCAGAAGGTACTGTGTAACATTTACTGAAAGTTTGAAACAAATATGTTTGTAAGATCCTTAGAAAACATGTAATTAGTATGAGAAAATAAAAGTTTTGGGAATCGAGCGACAAAGATTGGATTAACTTTTTAGTGCATTCCAGGTCCATAGGATGGATTATCTTCATCCTCTGCAAACTCCTCCTCCAGCTTCCTCTTGTTCCTCCTCCTGTTTACTCTTGCTTGTATTTCTAGACACTTTACAGCCCTGTCTGCAGCCCGAAGGCGTTCCTTGTCTAAAGCAAGCATCGCTCGTACCATGTTAGAACCTATCTTCATTCCCATATTTCTAAATACCTTGCACCTTACAATGTTGCCATCATTGAAAGTCGCAACAGCATCATACACACCAAAGTGAAGTGTTTCTATTCCAACAAATACAGTCTTGGGGATTCTCGACCATATAACACTATTTACACTTTCATTGGGGTTTTGAGTTTTTCCGTGAATACACTTTTTCAACAGTTCAAGTGCTGCTAAGTCTCTGAAAATAGGTTTTATCACCTCCATTATTGCGTGAGGCAGACAATGCTTATGAGTGTACACTTCACCAGTTAGCAACCCTTTGTTATATTTACACCAACTGTCTTCTTCTTTGGGACACAAGCTATGTTGGGGATTTTGATCGTCTTTATTGTTTACCGTAATAACACATACCTTTGGCTTTCCAACATTTCTCCTTTTCTTAAAAGCCGTCAGAGGATTTCTAATAACTTTACTTTTACTCATTATTATACTTCAACAAAACAGAGACTCAAGAAACAGAATTAATTACGAATATTTTCGAGCTAACGACAGAGTAAATAAACATGAAACAATCGACAATCACACCAGCGATATATATTTAACCATCACAGGTTAGCAACAACACATACTTTATCTCACATCACTAAAATATACCTGATGAACACGGACGTTAATAATAACACCATTTGACAGCAGTTTAACAGCGCCACAGTGGGTCACGCCCATGTAGAACACATTTCAAAAAAAAATTTAAAAATAGTTGTAGTCTTCGGAATTGAATAAATTATATATCTATTAAAAGGTAATAGTCTGCAGATTCAGAAAACGCAAAAAAGTAAAAATTGAACTTTTCATGATTTTGAGCCTTTCCGGAGCCACTTAAGAGAAACCGCTCGACCATGAAATCCAAGTTTTCTCACCTCCCGCCTGTCATAGTATCTGCAGTGGATTCTGATTCAGTTGAGAATTCTTGTGTGATGGTCTGGATAGATGTCTGCATATTACACATTACGACCCTCTTCAACTGTCGGCGGTCTTTGTCAGTCAACAGACGAGGTCGGACTGTCCGCTTTTGTGCTGTACGTGTCCCTTCACATTTCCATTCTACTATCACATCGGAAATAGTGGACCTAGGGATGGCCGGCCGAAGTGGCCGTGCGGTTCTAGGCGCTGCAGTCTGGAACCGCGAGACCGCTACGGTCGCAGTTTCGAATCCTGCCTCGGGCATGGATGTGTGTGATGTCCATAGGTTAGTTAGGTTTAACTAGTTCTAAGTTCTAGGGGACTAATGACCTCAGAAGTTGAGTCCCATAGTGCTCAGAGCCATTTTGAACCTAGGGATGTTTAGGAGTTTGGAAATCTCGCGTACAGACGTATGACACAAGTGGCACCCAATCACCTGACCACGTTCGAAGTCCGTGAGTTTCGCGGAGCACCTCATTCTGCTCTCTCACGATGAATAATGACTACTGAGGTCGCCGATATTGAGTACCTGACAGTAGGTGGCAGCACAATGCACCTAATATGAAAAACGTATGTTTTGGGGTGGTGTCCGGGTAATTTTGATCACATTGTGCGCTTTGGAATGTCTTTTTCAGCTAGACACTTCTTGTTAAATGTTATATAGTAGCAAGTATCAGTTTCAGTAGTTGAAACTTGCACTTTCAGAAGTATTAAACAGTTCTGTTTACTTGGATGGGTAATAACGTCATTATTCTATTCATTTTGGTTGGAGAAACGGCAGCTGTTTTTGTAAATTACACTGTGGGAAATACTGCAACCTGCCACTAGTTACCATGAAATGAGTACGCCTCCTTAGCTGGGTGGTAACGTGCTTGCCTCCCGTGCAGGTTCGATTCCCGGCGTGGTTGGAGATTTTCTCAGCTTGTGGACTGCGTATTGTGCTGTTCTTATTATCATTTCATCCTTATAACCGGCCCGCAAGTCGCCCAAGGAAGCGTCAACTGAAATAATACTTGCACTTGGTGGCCGAACTTCCCCATATGGGGCATCCCGGCCAACGATGCCTTAAGCTCATTTCCATTTTTTTACCTTGAAATGATTATATTATACAATTACTAGTTTAGGGCGTAGGCCCATCGTCAGATGATAGGATTGACTTTTTGCAAGTCTTACATTTTGATCCTAAAGTATTACAAAATTTTTCTGACATGTATTTTACAAAAGGTTTTCATTTCACATGTATGTCATAATTAAAAAAAAAAATTGTGATTACATCGTTTTGCTCTTAAATGTGCTCTGTACATTGTACTTATTTTCTGGAATGCCCTCCTTTACATATTGTAACACAGAGATCTCGTTTTCTTTTACAATCCATCTGATCGATGAACAGAACTACAATGAAAATAGTGAATACATTTGCTTACATCAGCTTCTGTACATAACAGTGTGCTTTGTGTATAGATACGTTACACTTCTGGAGTTATTTCAAAGATACTTCTACATAGTACAGTTAATTTTATACAGTTCGACATTTAAAAATTTAGGTTTGAAAGATGCTGGAAATGGTCAATGAAGAAATTTCTCTCTGTCAATTAAGTGTTTCTGTCGTTTCAAATTATAAGAGTTGTACGAAGTTTTGAGTGCACATTTGGCTTTTTAACTGTAGTTGTTAATTAAGAATGCAGTCAGGTTAATTTGAATGTGTCTGTATATTTCTAATTGTTCTAACAAATTCATCTGTACTACTTTTGGTAAAATATAATATTTGTTAGTTTCCTTCAATGCTTATGTCTATGTTCCCGTGTTGGCCCATGCGAGTAGTGAAAGTTGACTTATTTAAGTTGTTGAGTCTGAGAGTATCCATGTGTTCTCAGAATTGTACACTGAAACTCCTATCAGTTTGGCTAATGTAAAATTGGGACACACGGAACAATTAATTTATAAATGCCGGACCTGTTGTATATTTGTTATTAAACATAAGCTTTGAAAAATTTTGGCCGGCCGCGGTGGTCTAGCGGTTCTAGGCGCTCAGTCCGGGACCGCGCGACTGCTCCGGTCGCAGGTTCGAATCCTGCCTCGGGCATGGATGTGTGTGATGTCCTTAGGTTAGTTAGGTTTAAGTAGTTCTAAGTTCTAGGGGACTGATGACCTCAGATGTTAAGTCCCATAGTGCTCAGAGCCATTTGAACCATTTTTTTTTTGAACCATTCATTTGTTAATGGATTTATTTTTAATTCTATTATGAAGTTCACAGATGATGTCTGAGATGTAACCGTTATTGTGGGCTATTAGTTTATTTATTTATTTATTTTTCTTCTTGTGGTTTATCTTCACTCTCCAAAGAGATTTTTCCATTCTGTTAAGCATTGTTCCGTAGTATAGCAATTTGTGTTTCTCAGTGTGACATGATGTGCTGTTGATCGCGACATCTTTTGTATTTGGTTTTCTGTATATTTTATATTTATGTTACATTTGTATTTATTAATTTTTGGATCAAAGGAATATATGCCATAATCACTATAAGATTCTCTATGCTATGTAGAACAATCTTTGAAGTAACTTCAGAAGCGTAACATATCTGTATAGACATATCGTATTCTTTCGTATATAAAATCAGCAGTTTATGTAAGCAAATGTATGCAGTATCTTATTTTTAGTTGAGTTCATCGATCAGTATGGGCTGTAAAAAATACGAAACCTCATTGTTATAGTGTGTAAAGGAGTGTTTAAGAAAGTATGTTGAATTATAGAGTATATGAAAGTGTAGAACTACGTAATCAGAAAAAGTTTGTTAAATTTTAGGAAGTGACTGTAAAACTGAAAATCTTTTATAAAGTTCATATTACAAAATTTTTCTTATGTTTTAGGACGAAAATTTAAAACTTGTCAGAATTGAACAGTACCATCTGTCGATGGGCTCAGACCTGAAACTAGTAATGGTATAATAAGATCATTTCAAGAAAAGTTGTGGCTGTTTGCAGTAATTTGTACACCGTAATTTGCGAAAACGGCTGCGGTGTTCTTCAACCAAAATGGATAAAATAATATCATTTTTACCCCAAAAGTAAACAGAACTGTGCATGACTTCAGAAAGTGCAATATTCAACTAATTAAAATAATACTTAGTACAGCATTTAACAAAAAGTGTGTAGCTGCAAAAGTGATTCCAAATTATATGTAACTGAACATCAAGAACAACAGTGAAAGGGCACAAATTGCAAAGGTAGAGTGTTATCTGTATTGGTTACATAGTGTAATAAGAGCTCAGTACAAACAGAAAGGGCTTCTGAACAGACGGATTTATGTACTTCATTTGGAACTATGTAATCTTCTTTTTCCTCTGCATTTTATTGTAGATGAAATTTGCGTTTCCATTAGGACAGAACGTCGTATAGCATCACAGAGGCATAAGAGGAAATTACCGGCCCTAATTTGAAGCAAGAAATGATACAGTAACCCACCATCTGGTGAAGATTGTTACTATTATAGAGTTATCAATTCCAAAACTATAAAGTTCGCTGATTCTGATAAAAACCTGCTAATCAAGGGCGTAGAAAATAATATTGCACCTAAAACAAATAAAAATATCATCAAAGAACTAATTGTTAAAACAAAAATTGCATGTGACGTAACCAAATTAAACATGACATAGCCAAATTAAATAACTGTGATAAAAATGCACTAGATAATAAAATAAACAAACTAATCCTGAAACGCGTGGTCACAAAAAAGGCGCAATGCAAATTTTTACGAGAGTCAAGTCATCTCAGAAAAATAAATAAAATACTTAAGGAGAATAAAGCACTTGTAGTTACAGCAGACAAAGGAATCTCTCCAGAATGAGATTTTCACTCTGCAGCGGAGTGTACGCTGATATGAAACTTCCTGGCAGATTAAAACTGTGTGCCCGACCGAGACTCGAACTCGGGACCTTTGCCTTTCGCGGGCAAGTGCTCTACCATCTGAACTACCGAAGCACGACTCACGCCCGGTACTCACAGCTTTACTTCTGCCAGTATCTCGTCTCCTACCTTCCAAACTTTACAGAAGCTCTCCTGCGAACCTTGCAGAACTAGCACTCCTGAAAGAAAGGATACAGCGGAGACATGGCTTAGCCACAGCCTGGGGGATGTTTCCAGAATGAGATTTTCACTCTGCAGCGGAGTGTGCGCTGATATGAAACTTCCTGGCAGATTAAAACTGTGTGCCCGACCGAGACTCGAACTCGGGACCTTTGCCTTTCGCGGGCAAGTGCTCTACCAGTTTCTGTAAAGTTTGGAAGGTTGAGAGGAGATACTGGCAGAAGTAAAGCTGTGAGTACCGGACGTGAGTCGTGCTTCGGTAGCTCAGATGGTAGAGCACTTGCCCGCGAATGGCAAAGGTCCCGAGTTCGAGTCTCGGTCGAGCACACAGTTTTAATCTGCCAGGAAGTTTCAAAGGAATCTCTGTATTAATAATGTATGAAGACGTTTGCATAGATAAAACACTAGATTTCTGAGAAACAACACCAGAGAAAAACTTAATTTTGACCCAACCATAAAACTGAGCATAGAAGAAAACTGTGAGACATTAACTTTTGCCAAAAAAGGGTATAGATGTATTTGTTACAAGAATTAGAAATATAATAAACTGATTGCAAACTGAATGATCAACTAGAATTAAAAAAAACTAAATTTACATTCAAAACAACACACAACTGCTATAATTTGAAATGATAGAAACAATTAATTTACAGAGAGACATTTCTTAATTGATTATTAACAACATCTTTCAAACCTAAATTATTGAATGTCTAGCTGTATAAAAGTATCTGTACTATGCAGAAGTAGCTTTGATGTTACTCCAGAAGTGTAACATATCTGTACTCATATCACGTTCTTCGCTACTTCTGATAAGAAGCTGATGTAAACAAACGTATCCGCCATCTTGTATTTAGTTCAGTTAGTCGATCAGTATGGATTGTAAAAAAAAAAAAGAAAAAAAACGAACCTCTGTGTTATAATATGTAAAAGAGGGCTTTTCAGAAAGTTCGAGCTGGGCAGATGGAGGAAACTGAACTGAGAAATAAAATGGGGCACCTCAACTGTGCAGATTTTTCTATAGATTATCATTTAGTTTATTATTTATTTAGTTTCCCGTCAGAGCTGTATTTAATCTTTAATGGTGACTAGTTACGAACGTTTGCGATTACCTTTAAACAATTAATCTCCATCTCCAGTGCTTAACTGCAGTATAATTTCAATGGAACATTCGAATTATTTGTTCATACACTACGTCAACACAAAAAACTGAATAAATAATAAATACATTGAGTTGCTTATCCTTCATGCCAATACAAAGTGGGAATGAGCATCACTTAATTAAAAGATAATGGTTCAGATGGCTCTGAGCACTATGGGACTCAACATCCATGGTCACCAGTCCCCTAGAACTTAGAACTACTTAAACCTAACTAACCTAAGGACATCACACAACACCCAGTCATCACAAGGCAGAGAAAATCCCTGACCCCGCCGGGAATCGAACCCGGGAACCCGGGCGTGGGAAGCGAGAACGCCACCGCACGACCACGAGCTGCGGACTTCTTAATTAATAAATTATGAGTCACTTTCATGTAATGTGTTTCTTAAATAATGTAATGTAAACACTCAAAGTCGATGAAAATAAGTGTCCTCAAGGAAATCCATAGAGACAGCCGCTGGCCGATCTGTATGCAGATGAACCCGAACACCACTCGTAGGTGATTCAGAAGAATTTTCTGATTGCTTTAGCATAAAGAACTCGTAACCTCCGGCGGATCATCAGAGAATAATTGTATTTTGTATTACTTCTTATCCGCTTTTATCTTTGTGTGTGTGTTGCAATCAGAATGCTAGTTCCATCCGTTCAAGATACTTGCCGTTGGCGACAGTAATGCTCAGTTTAACGTTTGCACTAAAGCTTGCATCCAGTATTGCTCGGTTCTCTCTCGTGTTAGCTTTTCAGGCAGTGTTAATTACATGTTAACAGTGTCAGACAGCGGTATGGATAGGTTTACTGATGAAGAGTAGACCAATAGGTTGCTCATGAGTCAGTCCACTAAATGCAGTGGATGAGTGGAGCAAGTGCGCCATACGAAGTGAATGGAACAAAATCACAGTGCGTGTGTTTCATCAGAGAGTTGTTGCATTACTCTGTTTACTGTGTTGGGTGACTAGGTGATTACACATTTCAGGCTTTTTCAGTCATGAGAAGGTATTTTCACAGAAAAAAAAAGATTGGAAAATACGGAATAGATTATCATTACTTTTACTGTTCTGTAATTGGTCACCGGTGACCTTGGACCTCTTATACAAAAATTATCGTAATATATCTTCATGGCTTCCAACATTTTCTTGGTGGAGTTAGAGTTCGCCCTGTATTCCCAGGGACGTACAGTTTTTGTCGTTTTCCCGCAGGTATTGTTCAGAAATGTGTAGCGAGCTGCCCACGACGCGACAGTTAAGGTGCGTACCAGCTGTTCGATATACTGGGCACTGGTGCACTGTATTGAATGCAGGCTCTCCCACAAAATGTTAGTCCTTTCCCGGCTGCCACACGCATGCCGGACGCAATAAAATAGTTTTTGAGTAAAAAAAGTGCCTTCACACGAAAGAAACGTTTTCCAGTTTTTCCATGTAGCGAAAAAGCTCTCGAAATAGAGCACAAGGGCTTAAACGTAATTCTTCTGATGAGAGCTATTCAGAAAATTGTTCACTGTTCCACGCAAAGTATTCTATGCTCTGTATTCTACAATAGTTTCAAAGCGGCATTGAAATATAGTTTCCTCAAAAAGTAAAATCTCTACTGCATATGAAGTTACGTAAACCACAACGAAATAAATTTTACAGTTTCACTACCAGAGATTCACAGTAAACTTCAAATTTACAAAATATTATTAGTAAGTAACAGTTATCAACCTATTTTTTTTCAGTGTCTTCCCTCATTTGGGTACTGTCATCCTCTCAGCCCTGCTGCAGTTTTTCAAAATCCAAAAGTGTCCTAATTCCAGTCAAAACATGATTTTTACAAAACACATAATGCCAAATAGGCGTCACTAGCGTTGCAGGAAGGGCTTTTGAGAACTTTGTATCCTTCTTCAACTAGATGGCCTGTAAAGCTTTTTGATCAGTACCTTAGAGGTTTTAGTTGCGGTGACAGTTTCTTGAGAGTTGAGAAATACACGTTTTTGTACTCCATTTGCAATATTGAAAATCGCGAATATTCCGTTCTCCACAGATGAACATCCTAAGTTATCAATACATACACAGTCACTTGCAGACATACGCTTTTTATTTTGAGGCGTAAATGAATATTAAATGCATGGTTTTTTGTTTTATTAATTCTGATTATTACAGCTGGACGTGCCGCACTGGAATTCTAATTTCCACCACAAAGCACTATATTCCACGTATCGTCCTTCCTAGGAGTGAAGCACCCGCACGGAAGAAACTTCGTACTTTTAATTCGGTGTTCTGAATTTTTATGAATCACAGGCACAGATACAACCAAGGTTTCTCGCGTTTAGTGCTATTTCACAGCCTCTTCTTCCTCCGTTGCATTCCATACCAGCAATATTCTACCCTCAAGGCAATTAAAACTGCAACACCAGGAAGTATGCAGATAAGGAATTCTTAATTTTTGTGAGTATAGGGTATAGCAGGAAGATCGCTTGCCAACACAGCCCGAAATTTCCAGTGGGTGATATATCTATGTGCTGGCCAGGGCAACATCCAAACAAAGCCTGTATCAAAATAAGACGGGACAGCACGGGAAATATGTGGTCTTGTGTTATCTTGTAGAGAGACAACGAAATGAAGATCACGGCCGTAAAAAAACCAGAAATGTAATGTCTACAGCCCAATATATATGCTATCTGAACCGGAGGTAATTGTGTTACGTATTCAATGGCCCATACCATCACGCATGGTACTGGGCCCATTTGACAAACGCGAATGCAGTCTAGGAACGTTTGATCTCCTCGGAGCGTCCACATACAATTACGTCCATCGTGGCGCTGTACGCAGAATCGGAAGTTGTCTGAAGAGAGGAAATGGTGCCACTTCTGCTTCCACTTATGTCATTAGGAACACCACTGCTGCCGCATCAGTGGAAGCTGCCCCAGTAGTCACTGCACTGAAAGTCTATTGTGGTCTAAACCTATTTTACTGTCCGTGTGAGTACTTGTATTGCTGCAGGCAACCCCTGGTCCTGGCGCCACGTACGTGACGTATGATCCTGCACAGCTGAGCGAATAGTTTGTCTGGCCTCCCGTGTGCTAATCGTGTGCGATCAGTTAGATTGTGCAGGTGTTGAGTATGGCCCCACTGATTCTGTGATCGTCATGGGATCTCAACCAACACAAGCAGCAATGTTGCTGAATGATGTATACAGTACAATCGATAGGCCACGATCCTACAGCTGACGTGCAGAAAGGCGTTCCTCCTCCTTACACGAAGTATGACATAATCTTCTCAAAAACAAACAATATTCAAGTGCGACATCTGAATAAGAAACCTACTGCGTAATCTTTCCTTATATACAGAAAGTTCATTTCCATGTCCAAGCATGTAGTACACTTCATTTCAATTTGACATTTGTTGCGTGCTGCCTTAATTATGTTCCAGTTTTAATGTTCAGCAAGGTATTAGTGGCAGAGGAAGAAGCTGTAGCGAGTAGTGACTGTCCTCAGTGATACACCTTGACACATGTGAACGTAGTACAGCGATGTGGAAAATCTTCTCCAAGTGTTGGATTCATCTCCAACGAGAACAGACCCTCCACTCGGTTCCAGTATTAAATCTGTTGATGCTAACTGATCCGTAGCTGGGATCAAACTGGTATTAAGTTATTTCATTTCATTACAATGATTGTATAGTTTGAGAACTGAATAGCTTTCTTGCATTAGCGAAAGCCACACATGTGCAAATTTTCAATCTGACCGACTGTAAGGTCCGGCAATTTTCTTCCGGATAACCATTTAACAACTCTTCTATACAGTCTTAAATGCACACAACATTGCTAGCCACTGGCGTGCAACTAAGCTCTCATCCACCAAAAGATACAAACAAAACTTAAAAAAGAGCTCGGTTAATCTCCCCGAGGTCACTTTTAATTAGTTTCAGTTTATCTCGAGAATATCAGGGAAACCTTTAAGGTTTCTAAAAGTTTGACTATCGAAGGATTATTCATTAGCATAATTCAGTGTAAACTATAGTTCAATTTGCGCTATGAATATTAATTAATCCAACACTATTCGCAACAACGACATATATTGTTTTGTTTGTCTTAATTAGCACACATAATATGATCGATACCTGTAGCCGTGTTTTCGTCTCGAAGCTTCCAGTCTACGTTCTGTAAAAAATCAAGCTACGGGAAGTTTAAATAATGAAAATAAAATTAGAGATTTCCTCAAATTATCGTGAAATAGCTCGTCCTACGTATAGTAATGAATGATTTAGCACGTGACAAACAGTGAAAGAATTTCTTTTTTGTTTATAGATAAACATCTAGGAAGTACGTGACTTACTTTGGCGGTAGATGTATTCATATACCTGGGCACCTACCGGTTGGTCTATTCTCATTATAGTTCACATAAAAATATTAACTTTAGAGGAACAGGCTTAACTTTTACTTTAAATCACACATTGGAGATAATATTCAACATGATCATCGCTCTTCTCGGTTTTCGTGTTCTTACATACACTCCTGGAAATGGAAAAAAGAACACATTGACACCGGTGTGTCAGACCCACCATACTTGCTCCGGACACTGCGAGAGGGCTGTACAAGCAATGATCACACGCACGGCACAGCGGACACACCAGGAACCGCGGTGTTGGCCGTCGAATGGCGCTAGCTGCGCAGCATTTGTGCATCGCCGCCGTCAGTGTCAGCCAGTTTGCCGTGGCATACGGAGCTCCATCGCAGTCTTTAACACTGGTAGCATGCAGCGACAGCGTGGACGTGAACCGTATGTGCAGTTGACGGACTTTGAGCGAGGGCGTATAGTGGGCATGCGGGAGGCCGGGTGGACGTACCGCCGAATTGCTCAACACGTGGGGCGTGAGGTCTCCACAGTACATCGATGTTGTCGCCAGTGGTCGGCGGAAGGTGCACGTGCCCGTCGACCTGGGACCGGACCGCAGCGACGCACGGATGCACGCCAAGACCGTAGGATCCTACGCAGTGCCGTAGGGGACCGCACCGCCACTTCCCAGCAAATTAGGGACACTGTTGCTCCTGGGGTATCGGCGAGGACCATTCGCAACCTTCTCCATGAAGCTGGGCTACGGTCCCGCATACCGTTAGGCCGTCTTCCGCTCACGCCCCAACATCGTGCAGCCCGCCTCCAGTGGTGTCGCGACAGGCGTGAATGGAGGGACGAATGGAGACGTGTCGTCTTCAGCGATGAGAGTCGCTTCAGCCTTGGTGCCAATGATGGTCGTATGCGTGTTTGGCGCCGTGCAGGTGAGCGCCACAATCAGGACCGCATACGACCGAGGCACACAGGGCCAACACCCGGCATCATGGTGTGGGGAGCGATCTCCTACACTGGCCGTACACCACTGGTGATCGTCGAGGGGACACTGAATAGTGCACGGTACATCCAAACCGTCATCGAACCCATCGTTCTACCATTCCTAGACCGGCAAGGGAACTTGCTGTTCCAACAGGACAATGCACGTCCGCATGTATCCCGTGCCACCCAACGTGCTCTAGAAGGTGTAAGTCAACTACCCTGGCCAGCAAGATCTCCGGATCTGTCCCCCATTGAGCATGTTTGGGACTGGATGAAGCGTCGTCTCACGCGGTCTGCACGTCCAGCACGAACGCTGGTCCAACTGAGGCGCCAGGTGGAAATGGCATGGCAAGCCGTTCCACAGGACTACATCCAGCATCTCTACGATCGTCTCCATGGGAGAATAGCAGCCTGCATTGCTGCGAAAGGTGGATATACACTGTACTAGTGCCGACATTGTGCATGCTCAGTTGCCTGTGTCTATGTGCCTGTGGTTCTGTGAGTGTGATCATGTGATGTATCTGACCCCAGGAATGTGTCAATAAAGTTTCCCCTTCCTGGGACAATGAATTCACGGTGTTCTTATTTCAATTTCCAGGAGTGTAGTTTGAAATAATGTGATTTCTGAGTCTGCGACAGAGGTGTCATAAGGAAAGGATCCCTTCATTCATATAGTAATAAGTAAAGTAATTCATTGACAATATATGTTTAGTAAACACTAAGGACTGATGAACAGTTACAGTGCCCTTATAGCCCAAAACACTACAATGTCCACCACAACAGACAGTATCAGACATTTAATTACATCTCAAAAATATTCGTGGCTAGGTAAGCTGTTTTAAGTTTGTAATGTGAGACTCTTCGCTGCATATTATTTTAGTATGCACCATTATCCTCACAGCGCGTGTCTATGATTTGTGAATTTTAAAAAACACCCGTCAGAAACCTGCTACTTTACAGACATCCATGTAGAAAATATGAAACTATATTTTTCTCTTCTCTCGGTATCCCAAACCGTGATTGAAACATAACAGGTATACGAGTACTCACATCAACATATTAACACATTTAATCCCTAAGAGAGGAAAATCCGTGAGTAAATTTCGAAGCAGGGTCCTATAAAAATAATGATGGACAGCATTATTCATTAGCAAAAGTGTTCTCTTGGACTACAGTATTTCATGAAAATCAACTGACATCAATACACTGGAAAGCCTGAGCTTAAATTCATACGTCACGTTAGAGCTTGGACACATGGATACACAAGATCAATACACAGAAGTCTTTTCGTGGATAAAAGAATACAATTTTGCAATGTGTGCCATCTCTCTGCCGTTTTCTGGAAGTCCCTTAGATTATTTATTTGTTTGAGATACATGTCAGCTGTCGTGAAGTGAAGGCCTATTTCATGCTTTATTCCCCTGCAGCGTCGGCTGTCTTGTCGGCTGCCTGCCTGGTGGAGCTGCCACTCAGTGAGCTGCCACGGCATGTCTGGCTGACTCTACTTACAATTCAGCATGTGTAGGGCTCAAATGCAGATGAAAACCGCAGTTTGTACATACTCGCCCCTACTTCCGCCACACGAAAATCTCAGGAGAAACTAATCAGTGCCGACAGAGCGCTTAGCTGTTTTTCTTAGAAGAAGACTCGAAAGCAGAAATTATTCAGTACACAGACATTTTCATGGTGACAGCGATCCTACTAGGCACTTAGGCTTCAACGAGCTGTACATGAATACGGTAGGAGAATGTTACAGTGAAATATTGGAAATACGAGCGGCGTTCAATAAATAATGCAGTACTTCTTTTACTCGGCCAGTTTCTGTTGATCAAATGCGGGACGTCGTAGAATATTCCGGCTTCAGCTCCTGTAGTTTCATGAAATTGTGGTAGGTGGTGACACTACATGAAGCCTTCAAAATTGCGTCTGTAGCGGAGGTGCGTTCCAAGCACTGCGCTGTCTTTGAGTTTCTTTTGGCGGGAAACCATAGTATTGCATTGTCATGCTGAAAGAAAGAGAGCTCCATGTGTGGACGAAGTTTTCTGCGGTTAAAATCTCGATTACAGCACGTTGTTTCTCACCCACAGACACTGGTACGCCACACACCATCATCTTATGCGCTACAATTCGGAGTCCTCTAGCGGCAGAGGGTTATAACTTGCATCAGCAAAGCGGAAAAGTCGACTGAGTAATGCTCGTGGCAGTAATAATTCAACCGGTCTTGGGAACGGAATAAAAAATTCATCCGGCCCACGTATAATCCTATTGCAGTGTGATTCCCTCATACAAATGTTTCAGTTCTATAAAACAAAGATTTCCATCGGCATTGTTCCTTACGCAGCTCATCTTCGTTGCTGAGAGGTTATGTTCCTGGTGTTGGTTGACTGTATGCCATACTTTAAATCTGTAAAGCGATACATTTATTTAACTGAACGAACTTCTTTTCCCATCGATCGACAGTCGTATGAGGGATGTAACAGAATATCAACGAAAAATGAAAAATATTTAAAACACTTCTGTAAGAATGCATTTGCAAAACCATTCTTCGAGCCGAAGTTTCTTTGAGCTTTGGAGGAGACCGTTGATCACGATACCTAAATATCTGCGAGTTCCATGGTCTATTCAGACACTCCTTCTTTTCGATTTAATGGGATAAGGCGCCACTGTTTGAGTCTGGTAAGAAGAGTCCGTGGAAGCCGTTAACCGAAATTACGTTTTCTGCAAGTTGTATCTGTGAGTGTAGCAGATCGTGAAACTTAGTCTTAAACGCCTCGTCTAACGACAAATTCTTACCTAGTTCTTGAGGTCGCTTGATGGCGGTCATGGTGATCCTGCTCTGAGTTCATCAGCAACTCAGCTTACACAAAATTATGTCAGTCAGCGGAGATGAAATATACCATTCATCTGAAACAGTTTCCGCTTGCAAGCGGAAAAGTTTGATCGAAGACCGTAATTTACTTGAAAGCAACTGGCTGATTAACGACTCACTTCCCTTGTATCTCGGATGAAAATAAGTAGGCTCATTGGACTGCTGCCAACGAAAGCACCACGCACACAAAAGCACCCAATACGGGCGGCCCATACAAGGATAAAAGGAAACCTGACAACCTGTTCTTTAGAGACTTCATCTCATTCCCTTCTTTTTACTCGATAAAAATGAAAATGCTATTATCCCTAAAAAGTAAATCGAAAATATGACAGTGTGGTACTCAGAAACTTGAGACGTATAACAGTTGATTTAACCACCACCAGGTAAAAGACACAAAGAAAAAAAATAATAGCAATAGACATAGATGTTAGAAATAGAACAGAAAAAATAATCCGGAAACAACATCAGCAAGAAGGACATGTGTAACCTGGACACATGCATTGTACACGAGATTCCTGTACTATTTCGGAACGAATTAATTTAAAGCCGAAAAGATACTGATAAGGAAGGATATCAAACATAAGATAGGTAGTTTCGGATGTTATTGAATATGTTCTTATTTCTTTGCATGGGCTGCAAAAGAGTGTGTTATAAGAGATCTGAGAAAAGTGCTTAATTGCGTTTTAATACTCACATAGCCACAGCCACGGAGCACAGTTGCTGCGCCAGCAGCAGCTGTTTCTGTTTATACACTGGGTTTAGATCAGTTTTTGTTCTGACGTTCTTCTGCGAAGAACTGAATTGTATCTGTGTGTTTTGCTGTGTTTACAAGCGTATACTAACTTATTCTAAGTTTTTTGCATAACTTTCAGTGCACCTACATAGTGTGAACTGACTTTGGAGTTTAGTAAAAACCAGAAGTAGCCTACCAGAAGAACTTAGATTCCACCCAGTGACTACATGTGGCATAGATAAAAACTGATTAGAGGTAAAAAGGGAAAACACCTGTTGTGTATGGATGTAAAGTCCATAAACAGTTGGAAGCAGTCTTGGCCACAGTAGACAGGTTTCTGGCTGTGTCTGCGACTACGGTGGCACTGGTGCACCTAAGACGAGTGGTTTGGTCTCTGGAGTCTATTGTGTCAAATGGGATCCCTACTGTCGCAGCGCTTTCCGATGCGCCCGTCCGGGCCGATCGACACTTACCTGACGGTGAATGGTAAACAGTGGTGGGGTCAAAAATCTAGGGGCCCAAGGTGAAAGTGTCTACCATCCTCACGGTTGTCCCATCAAAAGTAGGTTTGAAGTAATAGGCCACTGCTGAACGTTCATCTGTGTCAGCTTGGGATGTCTTATCTGATAAGACTAGGGCCGATATTCTTTGAAGATCCGAATAAGCTTGTCATTCTGAGCTCCAACTTTAGGGCGATGCTGGAGCTCCTTAGTAAGTCAATGGGCAGATCCGAAAAGAAGGTCAGCACCCACTCTGTTGAATTGCTGCCGGCCGAAGTGGCCGTGCGGTTAAAGGCGCTGCAGTCTGGAACCGCAAGACCGCTACGGTCGCAGGTTCGAATCCTGCCTCGGGCATGGATGTTTGTGATGTCCTTAGGTTAGGTTTAACTAGTTCTAAGTTCTAGGGGACTAATGACCTCAGCAGTTGAGTCCCATAGTGCTCAGAGCCATTTGAACCATTTTTTGAATTGCTGTTAGGTCCAGTCTGAGATGTGGGGGAGGCTCTGACGACAGCGATTCACCGTACTGGATGCACCTAGCTGCAAAATTATGGCTCATGTCGTCACAAATGATACCACCCGCCTGGGATCAGAGATCATCCTCGCTTCCTATACGTGCTGCTTTGGTGAGAACAGGTAACCTCACTCGTGGTGTGGAAGCAGTGAAAGAGTTTTGCAGCATTGTTCCCTACATCGATCACTGTCCTATTGCTTCCAGCCGAGTGGAAAGCTTAAAACAGAGGTTCATACGATTCTATGACAATAGTGAACGCGGATTTCTAGATCTCTACTATTGCGAGGAGAATTTTAGGACAGCAAATAATAGACCAGGCATGAACTACACGCAAAAAGCGGCTACTGGCTTAATGGAGTACATATTGCAAACACATATAGTGTTTGTACGATAATGATATCGCTCCGCAGCCCTCCAGCGGAGTGCATCCTTCATTGGGCCAAACAGATGGTCCTTCGTTCCTCTTTATGGTCTTGTATTAGGAGGCCAGGAAGCCAAATGTTGTACGAGTGACGAGTGTGTCAGCACTACCAACAAAGATATCCAGATCTGCAGCGAGGTTTTTCATTGTAATTCGTCGATCGCTTAGGATGAGAGTGTCCGCAAGTTACAGCATTGCAGGGATCACAGCTGTGTGCGGCCGGCTGACACGCGGGAGATCGGAGAGGTTTGTACGACATAGTTGCCATGATGTCTCGCCATGCTTTTGTTCACTGGCAGCTCTCCGTAGCCATTCTGGAAGAGCCTATAAATATCTGAAATATTCCGATTTTCCGCCTACTGACTGCGAAACTCCGCTGGTGCAGTACAGGGGCCGGCCGGAGTGGCCGAGCGGTTCTAGGCGCTACAGTCTGGAACCGCGCGACCGCTACGGTCGCAGGTTCGAATCCTGCCTCGGGCATGGATGTGCGTGATGTCATTAGGTTAGTTAGATTTAAGTAGTTCTAAGTTCTAGGGGACTGGTGACCTCAGAAGTTAAATCCCATAGTGCTCAGAGCCATTTGAACTATTTTGCAGCAAAAGGAGACTAACAAGTCACATGTTTAGCTTTTCTGCTTGTTTTCGTAGTTTAATTCTCATGTTAGCGTTAGTAAGGTAAATAGCGTAATCAGCAGAGAAACTGGGGCGTTGCATGGGACACCTCAGTTGTCGCTTGTATGACCCACGGTGTCTGCCATCGGAGAAATTTCCAGCATACTTCACGCGGGGGATCCACGCTCACTGAAGTGTGAGTGGGTTGATACACGGTCGCGTCACCCGACGCGGAGAGTCAGGGTTGGTCGTCACTCCTGTGTGCACTCTGTGTGGGCTGCTGGGAGCCTCATCTGAGCTGTAGAGAAGGCCCTGACTGAGGCTATCGAGGATGCAGAAGACAGTTGTCTGCAAGTTGTTGCTAATGTCGGCACCAACGACGCGTGTCGGTTGGGTTCTGAGGTCACCCCCAATTCTAAGGGCGGCTGGAGAAAATGCTGGCCTCGTTCGTATAGTGTAAGAAGAGCTCACAATTTGCAGCATCATACCCAGAGGCAATCAGGGTCCTTTGGTTGGAGCTAGGTGGAGCGTCTCAGTTAAAGGCGCCGTCGATTATATGACGGTCGTAGCTGCGGAGTTCCGGACCTGAGCTATGGGGTGAACAGCTGTAGGACTTTAATTGATATGTTGATGCAGCGCTGAAAATAATGAAACAGATACTCTGGTAGCAGAGTACTTGGGGAGTACACAAAGGGGTTTCTTAGGCTAGGCGGTAATTTGGGTTCTACAGATTCACTGGAGATGATACAGACAGACAGTCTTCTGAACAACGTTTGCAGAAAAATACCTCGAACAGCTAGTTAGACAACAGATACGCAATGGAAAGGTTTTAGGTCTTGTAGCTGCAAACAGGCCGCACCTTACCAATAGTGTCAGTATAGAGACAGGGATTAGTGATAATGATATCATTATAGCGACAATGGTTACTAAAGTTAATAAACCCATTAAGAAGTCTAGAAGAGCATTTATGGTAGCAAAAGCAGATATACGATTGTTAGCATCCCACTTATATAATGAATGAACTTGTAAATCATCCTCTGGAGACATATGTGCCAAGTAAGCGGATTAATGATGGGAAAGACCGCAATGGTTTAACAATAACATTAGTAAAATGCTGAGGATGCAGGAATTGATGAACTTCCGGTTCAAAACGGAATGCGCATAAACTGACAGACGAAAGTTTGTAAAAATTCGTGGGTCTGTAAGAAAATCGATGGTCAAAGCATACGAAACCTTCCAACGTCGTACCTTAGAAAAAAATCGCGACGAGTGCCTGAGAACATTCTAGTCATACGTAATATCACTAACTGTGCCGGAGGTTTCTATCGTGTCACTCCCCGAACAGTCTGAAGTGGCAGTACAATACAGAAAAAGAAACGTTTTAATTAACATTTAAGATCTCATTCACGCAGAAGAATCGTAAAAACATAGCAAGGTTTGACTGTCGCACAGACAGCCGCTAGGAGGACATAGAAACAGATATCCGTAGCGTAGAGAAGCACCTGCCAGAATTGAAAATAAATAAATCGCCAGTTCCTGATGGAACCCCAATTCGGTTTTGCAGGAGTACTCTACGAAATTGATCCCTTACAAAGCTTTCAATTATCGCGAATCTCTCGCCCAGCGGGAAATCCGAAGCGACTGCAAAAAAACGTGGTGACTCCTTTGCAACAGAAAGGTAAAAGAATGGAGGACGGATCCATATAATTACAGACCAATATTTTTAACATCAGTCTGCTGCAGAATTCTTGAACACTTTCTAGTTGGAATGTTATTAATTTCATTGGGACAGGAAAAGCTTCTGTCAATAAATCAGCACGGATTTTCTAAGTATCGCTCGTATGCAACTCAGATTGCCCTTTTCTTGCAGAATATTCTGCGAACCATGGATGTAGAGCAACAGGTAGATTCCATATTCGTATAGATTTCCTAAAAGCGTTTGACACAGTGTCCCACGGAATTCTGCTGATGAAAGTCAGAGCATATAGATTAGGTTCCCAGATACGTGAGTAGCTCTAATACTTCTAAAGTAATAGAATTCGACGACAAGTGTTCTTCAGAAGCAAGGATATCGTCATAAGGGCCCCAGGGAAGAATGATAGCCGGCCGGTGGGGCCTAGCGGTTCTAGGCGCTACAGTTTGGAACCGCGCGACCGCTACGGTCGCAGGTTCGAATCCTGCCTCGGGCATGGATGTGTGTTATGTCCTTAGGTTAGTTAGGTTTAAGTAGGTCTAAGTTCTAGGGGACAGATGACCTCAGCAGTTAAGTCCCATAGTGCTCAGAGCCATTTGAACCGTTTTGAAGAGTGATAGGAACGCTATTACACTCTATTTACGTTTCTATTTTTCTATTTTAGTCTATTTTTCCACTATGACAGCATCATATATGGCCTCAGCAGTGTGTTTACATTTCGCAGCGTGAGGTTGCAGCTGAAGCAGTTCTTACGTTCTGACGAAGTTGTTTGTGCGCTGTTATCCCTTTCGCGGGCTGTGGGAGATATACTTCCCACTATTGGTATTCCTTTACTGCATTCACGGAAATACGTGTTCCCACCTCCGTGAGCTCCTGGCCCCTAGTGGTAGTCCGCTGCACTAGCTCTGGTTTCTGTTTGTTGCTAAACATAGCTTTTAGGGCTGTGGGAAGTATATATCCCACCAAATAATGGTGTTCCCAGGGTTCTTGGGAAGTATGCTTACCACCAAAAGTCGTTTCTGAAAGAGGCTCGGGAAATATATGTACCACAATGTCTTTTGTGTTCCTAGGGATGCATACTTACCACAAACGTCTAGGTACCAAAATGCTTCTGGGAATACGTCTTACCACCGCTAGAGAGCCTGTATAGGGAGAGAATAGCCAACCGGACGATACGGCGACCATTTTTCTGCCAATCTGCGGGCGGGACTTTTGAATGGCCAGTAGTAGAGTAGTAGAGTACACACTCACCGAATCAAAAGCACAAGACAATATGTCCAAATCATTCGTTAAATGCCTTTCTTTACAGCTATAATATACTCATACTAGCCTACTACGTACAGCACAGGAAAATTTGATACAGTGGCTGTGAAAATTATTCGTTACTTGCATTTATCTCCTTTAAAGTTCGTTTACTAGACATATTGCTACGAAAGTAACGTAAATATAAAATATAGTGTATACCATTTGTTTTGTATCGGAAGTGCATAACGCTAAAGATTTAACGTACCTGTATTACGTCAGATAAATGAAGGTCGTAAGCAGTTGTTTACTTGTGACATGCAAAAAGTGTGAGACGTATTAGTACTTCTTGTCACGTCTTCAAACTTTTTGCATTTTATATATATATATATATATATATATATATATATATATATATATATATATATATATATATATATATATATATATATACTGAATACCTCTCGTAGATAACAAACGAAAAAGATTACAAAAATCAGGTAATGTTAAATGTAGGGTGCTGTAATAACGACCAAATATAACAAGAAAATTACCGTATCCCTTCTACCCCACAGTAAGTAGGCCTATTAAAAACTGTATTCAAGAGTACCTACATTTATATACTACGAATAATGTTTCAGCAACCACGACAACTGCGGAAAACGTGCTTACAACTTGCCTGCGTCAACACTCAGGCAATAATACTGAAACCAAAATAATGTCTAATGTTCTGATACGGAACAAAATAAAGTTTGTCGCTATAAAGTCGAATGAGCAGGGCACAACAATTACAGGAACTTTCCGTTACCAGCAAGGACTGTCAGATATTGGCTTCAGAAAAGCTTGTGATGCTACCAGTATGCAAGAACTGTTAAAGAAATAAGAGCTTAAAAATGCAGTGAATTGTAATTGGCCTACCTGTTTTGCGTGACTAAACATATTTTAAAAAACTGACACCTTAAAATCAAAGTTCTCTAAGCAACTCGTATTTAAAATCGCAAACTCTAATTACGTACTAAAAACTATATACAGCTAAATCGAACATGCACGCACAACGCATAACATGTCTCTCAATAATTCAAATACCTTGTAATCGTCCTCTGAACTTCAGTTCAACTCAAAAGCACGGCGAACATAGGAAGCGCGAGAGACGTTTGCAGAAAAATGGCGCCAAAGCTAATCAACCAATCACGGGCAACTTCACCTATGGCCACTCGCTTTGTATACATGCTCTCTAACCACCGCTGTATTGGCCTGACATCTTGTGGTAGTACACTGTACCCGGTGTATGAAAACTGCTACAACCATCAGTTTGTGTGTATCGCGGGATCACTACTGTTGCTTCGCTTCTGAAGTATATGTCTGTGAGCCCGCATCTCGTGGTCGTGCGGTAGCGTTCTCGCTTCCCACGCCCGGGTTCCCGGGTTCGATTCCCGGCGGGGTCAGGGATTTTCTCTGCCTCGTGATGGCTGGGTGTTGTGTGCTGTCCTTAGGTTAGTTAGGTTTAAGTAGTTCTAAGTTCTAGGGGACTTATGACCACAGCAGTTGACTCCCATAGTGCTCAGAGCCCATATATGTCTGTGTCACTATTATCAGCTCATAGCTTTACTGTTTTCACATTGTGGTAAGTAAATTTTAATATTGGTGGCAAATATAATTGGTATATCATGTTATTACTTACTGTTCGCCTCACAATCTTTCTTTGCTTTTCGTAGCAAAAATGTCAAAGAAGTACGCCTATAATAAGAAATACACACCAGAAGAAGCATTGGAGTTGGTGTTTTCACTACCTAGCGATCCTGAGGATTCTGAAATAGAAAGTGCTGAAGCATCAGAAGATGAATTTGTTTCAGACGTTGATCCGTGTTTGGTTCCACAACCTAATATCAATAACAGTGCAAGCAATTCTTGCTTCATGGACGTCGATATTTCTAGTGACAGTACCGAAAGCGCAGAAGAGCCATTGGCAGAAGAGGAATGGTCCGATGACACTGCTGTTTTCGACTTTCTTCGCGTTGATACAAAAGGAGGACCAATTGTCAACCACCCATTGTCAAAACACAGCACAGAGAGAGACTACTTCCTTTCTTTATTTACCAATGAGATGTTGCAGTATGTGGTTCAGCAAACAAATCAGTATGCAGAGCAACAGAAACAAAAACGGCAATCTGGTCAGACTAAGTGAGTCAACAAATAACTGGACAAATTTATCTGTAGAGGAGTTACAGGCCTGGATTGGAATGAATATCTTGATGGGTGTGGTTGTGTTGCCAAGTGTAGTGCACTACTGGAGTTCAGAACCTGCCTTAGGTCAGCCTTGCGAATCGAAACCTAATATATGCAAACGTTTCAAACAGATATGTGAAACTATTCACATAAATGACAACAGGCTGACTCCTCCGAGAGGGCATCCAAACCACGATAAACTTCACAAGGTCAGACCTCTTATAAAATTTCTGAACAACACAATTCGTAGGCTATACACTGCTAGGAAGGTACTGGCTGTGGATGGAAACATGATACCTTTCAAGGGACGGTCTTCGCTAAAGCAGTATATGCCTCTCAAGCCAGTAAAACGAGGATACAAGGTATGGTGTTTAGCAAATTCAAAGACTGGCTATGTCATAAAATTTGATATTTACACAGGAAAATCAAATGACATATGTACAGAAAATTCTCTGGGAGAGCGTGTAGTCATTAGCCTCACCCAAGACCTGAAATATAGTAACAGTTTAGTAGCGTTTGACAACTTCTTCATCATAGTGAATCTAATGCAAATGCTTTGGAACAATGGAATCTGCCCTATAGGGACTGTCAGAGCAAACCGGAAAGGGCTTCCTTCAATGATGAAAGATAAATGTACCTTGAAAAGAGGAGAATTTCAGTTTCAATGCAAACGTGGCATTGCAGCTATAAAATGGATGGACAACAAACCTGTCACTATTTTGACAACTTCAGACAATCCTAGAGATACCACACTTGTCTCAAGAAAGAATAAGGATGGCACAACCAGCATGGTTACGTGTCCCACATCTGTGGCAACATACAGTACCATAATTGGAGGTGTAGATCACTTTGATCAACTTAGAGAACGTTATGCAATAGGTCGACGTTCTCGTAAGTGGTGGCATCGGATTCTCTATTTCCTATTAGACATGACAGTTTTAAATGCCTTTATATTGTACAAAACTAATAAAAGACGAGAGGGATATGATGATCAATTGAACCTTCGATTACGACTCGCAAAACAATTGATAGATGGCTGTACATCCCGCAAAAAAAAAGGACGTCCAGTACCCATTAGAACCAAGAAGAACACCGTACCAGATCATGTTCGACTGGCAAAAGTAGGCAATTATATGCCTGTTTTAGAAACAGCCTACATACGGTGCCGAAAGTGTTCAACAAAAGCTCGTGACAAGAGAACAAAATATGTATGCTGCTCCTGCAACGTACCCCTGTGTATCAAACCATGCTTTCGTCAGTTTCATGGAAAATAAAAGGAAAATGTAACAATCATTTGAACATTTTGTAGAAAAAGAATTATTACTTGTAAATCATCATTTGAACATTTTGTTGAAAAAGAATTATTACTTGTAAATTTGTAATGTAAATGTTTCTGAAATAAAGTAAAATAAAAAGGAATCACCGTCTTCTTAAAAATTTTTTACATGTAATGCCAACATGTTACAGCTTATAAAAGGAAATGGGATATCTTCTTCCCACCAAAGTGTAAAGCTCACAAGTGGGAAATCGGTTTACCACCGAAAATGTAAGGTTTAAAAAAGTGCTGTAGTGATATATTTACCACAAAAATTTTTAGACCCAAATCACAAAAATTAAATTATCAAAAAATAAAATGTAATAAATTGATCACAATTCTGGTTCGATGCAAAAAAAATTAGCTTCGCTGAGTCGCCACAAAAAATGCGCCCGGTAAAGGGTTATTCAGTTATTAAAAAATGGCTCTGAGAACTATGGAACTTAACTTCTGAGGTCATCAGTCCCCTAGAACTTAGAACTACTTAAACCTAACTAACCTAAGGACATCGCACACATCCATGAACGAGGCAGGATTCAAACCTGCGACGTAGCGGTCGCGCGGTTCCAGACTGTAGCGGCTACAACCGCTCGGCCACTAGGGTCGGCTCAGTTATTAAATTTGGTAGTTTTCAACGGTGTCCCATGCTCTTTCTGGCGAAATAACGGTTTAATAAACTTTTGGAAGCTTTCGCCCACTGTTTTTTTTTAGAGTTGTTTCTACGTTGAAGTCGTTATTTAATTTCTTATGATCGTTTTCAGCTGACATTTCTTATTGTTTGTAGTGAAATATTTCATTAAATTTTTCATTGACTGTGTTTAATTTCGTTTACTGTTCCGGTGGCCGCTTGAATTTTTAGTTTTAGCAAAGAAATTGTGTGAAGTTTTGGTGGTATTGGTATTAATTGTGGTTTGGTAGTATTAATAAAAGTAGTTGCTTTCTTAGTAGAGAGTGAATTTCGAGACCACTGTTGTCAGTACATTAAATAGTTCAACTGTTGTGACTGAACTTAAACTGTTAAAATTTTACCACGACTGAGAAGTGTGGGCTTTGTCGTAGGTTTGTGAGTAGTTGGTTACGGTGTGAGATTTTTTCAAAGTGTTGTCATTGGGGAGAATGCAGTGGGGAAGCTAGGGGGTAATCTAGCGAGAGTCTCTCTTGGAAATGCAGAATAAGTTGATCGAGGGGCAGGAGCGTAACATCTGTGCCCTTCAGATGCAGTTCCAAGATGCAAAGGATAAACTAGATAGTTTGAGGAGGGTGAAGGCGCAGGGGAATAGAAAATGGAATTTGGTTCAAATGGTTCAAATGGCTCTGAGCACTATGGGACTTAACATCTGTGGCCATCAGTCCCCTAGAACTTAGAAATACTTAAACCTAACTAACCTAAGGACATCACACACATCCATGCCCGAGGCAGGATTTGAACCTGCGACCGTAGCAGTCCCGTGGTTCCGGACTGAGCGCCTAGAACCGCTAGACCACCGCGGCCGGCTGGAATTTGGTAAGAAGGCAGCTAGGAGGAGGAGGTATTCAGACAGTTGTACTTTGCGCATATGCTATAGGTTTGACCAAATGTCAGAGTTGAGTGGAGAGGAGCCTCTTGTAGCTGTAAGTGTAGGAAACATGCAGCAGTCCTCAGCAGTTAGGAGGCCTACGTCAGTTGCACATTGTAACAGAAAGAAGAAGGTTCTGCTGCTAGGTAGTTCGCATGGCAAAAGTGTGGGCTAGCAGCTGCCGGAAGTGCTGGGGAGTGAGTACCAGGTCATCAGCATTGTGTAGCCTAGGGCACAGTTGGCTGAGGTGGGAGTTATGTAGGAACTTAACGAAAGAAGATCAGGTAGAGATTGTGGGTGGAGCAGGGAATAGTCTTGATAGAGACGGGGCGTATGATGTAGGTAGCCCGCCCGGTTGGCCGTGCTGTCTAACGCACGGCTTTCCGGTCGGGAAGGAGCGCCTGGTCCCCGGCACGAATCCGCCCGGCGGATTTGTGTCGAGGTCCGGTGAACCGGCAAGTCTGTGGCTGGTTTTTAGGCGGTTTTCCATCTGCCTCGGCGAATGCGGGCCGATTCCTCTTATTCCGCCTCAGTTACGCTATGTCGGCAATTCCTGCGCAAACAAGTTCTCCACGTACGCGTACACCACCATTACTCTACCACGCAAACATAGGGGTTACACTCGTCTGGTGTGAGACGTTCCCTGGGAGGTCCACCGGGGGCCGAACCGCACAATAACCCTGGGTTCGGTGTGGGGCGGCGGGGGGGCGAAGTGGACTGCGGTAGTCGTCGTGGGATTGTGGACCACTGCGGCTGCGGTGGGGACGGAGCCTCTCCGTCGTTTCTAGGTCTCCGGTTAAAATACAATACAATACAAATACAATGATGTAGGTGGTGATCTGGTAAAGACAGCTATTGAAACTGGTGGCACTAATGTGCACTTCGAGCAACTGTTTAAGTGTTGTGATCGGCTTCATATTAATGCTGCTGTTAGGGTGGAGAAAGCACTGATGGCAGAGAGCATGGCTCACACTGCAGTGGTTCCAGTTCAGCCTATCAGTAGATCGGCGTTCACTGGATATGGCCTGCACCTCAATAGCTAAGGGAGGCGAGGCTGGCAAAGCTTTTAGGTGACAGATCACTGACGGAAAAAATTCTGAAGTAGTTGCTGTTAGAGCTGCACATTTTTTTAGATTGAAATCAGCTGATAGGTATCCTGCTTAAAGGAAGTCCCTCTAACAAAGGATCACCTTCAGAGGAGGTCAGGTATCCAAATAGACAAGGAATTAACATATTTCATCAACATATAACAAGTATTAGAGATAAAGTTAGTGAAATGCACATAGATGTTGACACTGACATTGTTGGTATACCAGAGCACCACTTAAATAATTTGACTGATCAGAGTCTTCCTTTACCAGGATGCAGATTAGCTGGCTGTTTTTCAAGGAGTTCCTTGCGGAATGGGAGAGTGGCCATGTACGTGAAAAACATTATTCCATTTGAGTCCGTAGAAGTATCATGGCACTGCACCAAACAGGTATTTGAATGTTCTACAGGGGCAGATGAATTTAGTGAAAATAAACTTCTAGTTGTTGTGCTTATTGGTCCCCTAACTCTGACTTCAGAGCATTTCTCTTCAAGATAGAGAGAGTTCTTGGTTCACTTTGTAGGAAGTACCAAAAATTAGTCATATGTGGTGACTTCATTATTAATTTAGTATGTGATTGTGCAAGAAAAAAGGTGTTGGAAGGTCTCCTAAACTCATGTGATCTGATGCAGATTGTGTTGTTCCCCACCAGGGTGCAAAGTAACAGTAGCACAGCCACAGACAATTTTTTATTCATTCTTCATTCCTAGATGGGCATTCTCTTAGTAAAAGGGTGAATGGCCTTTCAGACCATGATGCAGAAATTTAACACTAAAGGGTTTTTTTTAGTTAAACAAATGTTATATATAATTACAAACTATGTAGAAAATCTGATGCAATAACAATAGACATTTTTTTAAACACGTTAAGGAACAAGAGTGGCAGAATGTGTATAGTGCTGATAACATACTGTAGATGACAAATATAATACTTTCATCAACGCATTTCTCATGCGCTTTGAATGATGCTTTTCATTAGAACGTTCTAAACAGGGTACTGGCAGTAAAAGGCAGGCTCAGTGGCTGACTAGTGGGAAAAGGATATCATGTAGAACAAAGTGGGAATGATATCAAAATGTTAGAAGTAGTCAGAATCAAGTTACAGTATCCCATTACAAACAGTATTGTAAGGCGCTTAAAATGTTATTAGGAAGGCAAAGAGTGTGTGGTACGCAAATAGAATAGCTAATTCACAGGATAAAATTAAAACCATATGGTCTGTTGTGAAGGAAGTGTCCGATTAGCAACACAAGGTTGATGATATAACATCACTTCGTAGTAAAAATATTTCTGTTACTGATAAATCAGATATATGTACAATATTTAACAATCATTTTCTGAGCATTGATGGTGAATTAAATAAAAATTTAGTATCTACAGGAAATCATATACCGTTATTGGCAAATGCTTTTCTGAGACTGATGTCTGAAATACTCCTCTGTGGTACTGACAAGGGGGAGAGTGAGTCAGTAATTAAATCACTGAAGGCTAAGAACTTTCGTGGATATGATGGAGTGTCTAGCAGAGTATTAGTAGTGGTAGTAGCTTTATTCATCCTTAGATCTCTTTTTACAAGGATATAGCACAAGTCAATCTATTTACAAGTTTAGACCAATTTCAAATAAACTAATTTGTATACACATACACTTACAGACTTCTAGTCAGAGTCAATCATTAGAATTACTTCTGGTATACAATACTTTTCTTACAAATAATTTATTACATAATGTAATGCCACACTGTTCACTCACATCACAACGTCAGTTACAGCACACATTATCCACACATTGTTTCATAACATTTCAATCACTGCACACACACACACACACACACACACACACACACACACACACACACACACACACACAGGTGAACTCTGGGCCATTTTCTCTACCGCAACTTCCCATTTGCTGTCCTGAAAAACTGAGTCAGCATCCTTCTGTAATGAGTGAGATGTTGAGTTCAGAAAGAGAAAAAGGTGTTAGTGTTGTGCTATCCATAGCTTGGCGGGAATTTTTCTAGAAAAGGAAAAAGGCAGGAAAGATACATAGTGTGAAGGTGTTATGTGAAGTGTTGGATGTTTTATAATCATTATTATTGAAACTTCCTGGCAGATTAAAACTGTGTGCCCGACCGAGACTCGAACTCGGGACCTTTACCTTTCGCGGGCAAGTGCTCTAGCAACTGAGCTACCGAAGCACGACTCACGCCCGGTACTCACAGCTTTACTTCTGCCAGTATCTCGTCTCCTACCTTCCAAACTTTACAGAAGCTCTCCTGCGAAACTTGCAGAACTAGCACTCCTGAAAGAAAGGATACTGTGGAGACATGGCTTAGCCACAGCCTGGGGGATGTTTCCAGAATGAGATTTTCACTCTGTAGCGGACTGTGCGCTGATATGAAACTTCCTGGCAGATTAAAACTGTGTGCCCGACCGAGATTCGAACTCGGGACCTTTGCCTTTCGCGGGTAAGTGCTCTACCAACTGAGCTACCGAAGCACGACTCACGCCCGGTACTCACAGCTGTACTTCTGCCAGTATCTCGTCTCCTACCTTCCAAACTTTCTTTCAGGAGTGCTAGTTCTGCAAGTTTCGCAGGAGAGCTTCTGTAAAGTTTGGAAGGTAGGAGACGAGATACTGGCAGAAGTAAAGCTGTGAGTACCGGACGTGAGTCATGCTTCGGTAGCTCCGTTGGTAGAACACTTACCCGCGAAAGGCAAAGGTCCCGAGTTCGAGTCTCGGTCGGACACACAGTTTTAATCTGCCAGGAAGTTTCACATCAGCGCACACTCCGCTGCAGAGTGAAAATCTCATTCTGGAATCATTATTATTATTTATTTGTATAACTTTTTTTTAACCAAACCCCTACTCCGTTTTGTCTAAGTAATCCTTCAATGTATGAAATATATTGCATAATAGGTACTTTTTACTTGCCTTTTTAAATAAGTGTATTTTGCAATTTCTTTAATCTCTTTTGGTAAATTATTGTACAGTTTCATTCTTCGATAGAAAACGCTGTTTTGAGTTTTATGTTTAATTTCTTTTTTTTTTTTTTTATAAATGTAAGTTGAGTCTATCTCTTGTTCCATGGTCATGAACAGAGCTGTTTTTGCAGTAATTACCAATGTTATTTTTGATGTGTACAACTAATTGGTAAATGTATTCACACGGAGCATTTAAAATCCCCAGTGGTTTGAACAGATCTTTACAATGAGCTCCACTAATGTTTTTGGTTATTATTGTTATGACTCTTTTCTGGAGTTTGAAAATTGTGTTCATATTTTGTGCATTTGTTTCCCAAGAAAGAATTACACAGCTAAGAAATGAGTGTACATATGAATAGTATGTAACTAAAAGAGACTGAGTGCTACACTGGGATGATAGGACTCTAAGGGCATGACATGCTGATAACATTCGGTTTGTAAGTACCTTTGTGTGTTCACACCACTTCAACTGGCAATCAGTATTCATTCCCAGAAAGTTTGCATTTGTACACGGTCTATACACGTACCATCTACATTTAATTTAACATTTTCATTTCCCCTCTTTAAACTGAAATTCATGGCATTAGTTTTCTTTATGTTCAATGTCACTTTATTGCTTACTGACCAATCGTAAACTTCCTTGAGAGTTTCATTTGCTTTCTCTGCAAGGAGTTCTTTAGTTTTCTTGGTGACTATAAAATTGCTGTCATCAGCAAAGAGAATTTTTTTCAACATGAGTAACACTGCTGGGAAAGCCATTGATGTATATCAGGAATAGTATGGTCCTAATATGCTACCTTGTGGGACACCTATATGAATGTATTTTGGGTCTGATAAGTGTTTTACTAAATGCTTAGATTTATTTGAAGTATGTGTTATCTCTGCTCTTTGTACCCTATCTGCCAGGTATGATCGAAACCAGCCATTAGCTACCCCTCTTATTCCCAATGCTTCTAATTTATTTAATAGAATCTTGTGGTCGACTGTATCAAAGGCCTTAGAAACATCCAAAAATATGCCTGTTACACACTCATCTTTGTCAAGAGCATCAAGTACAACTTTTGTTAATTCTACTATGGCTTACTCCGTATTTTTCCCACTTCGGAAGCCAAACTGTGATTCTCTTAAGAGATTGTATTTATTCAGGTAATTCATTAATCTGTCTTTCATAATTGCTTATATTATTTTTGAGAATGGTGACAGCAGGGAATTGGGCTGGTAATTTTCTGGGTCCTCTGCATTACCTACTTACCCAAAGGTATAACTCTTGCCTGTTTTAACTGCTCTGGAAATGTCCCTGATGTGAAGGATTCATTTATTATATTTGTTAAGGGGCCTTGGATAATCGCTATGCATTGTTTCAGTACACACATTGGTACTTCATCTAAGCCTACTGACTTTTTATTTTTTAGGTTTTGAACAGTTTTATTAACTTCATTCTCTGTGGTTGGAAGTAACATCGTTGTATTTAGTGCAACATTATTTACAGGTGTTACATTTGTTTCGGGGAATTTTTGCTGTAATTTCTCTGCAATGCTAGAAAAATGCTCGTTTACATGGTTTCCCAAGTGATGTGTATGATTTATTACTTTATCCCCCTTCCTTAGCAGTATATTATTCTGTGTTTGTTTGCCTCTCCCCGTATTTTTTTTATAACTTCCCAGACTGCTTTGCTTTTATTTTCTGCATTGTATATTATTTTGTCATTAAATGAGTTTTTGCAGCAATCAGCACTTTCCTATAGATCTTTTTGTATCTGTTATAGAAATTTAAGAATTTTTGATCATTGCGACAATTTTCATGGAACTGAGGTATTTAAGTGTTTGGGAGGACTTCTTAATACCTGCTGTTATCCATCTGTTTTTGTGAGATTTTCGTATAGACATTAAAGTACAGTGCTGCACTTGTCAGCCTTGTACAAAGCCATATTTGTAATTTTTGCTTTTGGAATGGTCAGTTCACTGAACTATTAAAGTACTCAGTAGTAAAGCCGCTTTATAAAAATGGAGAAAGGGATAATATAGACAGATTTAGACCTCTTTCTATGCCATCAGTGTTTGCTAAAGCTATTGAAACGGCTGTGCATGTAAGAATAATTGATCATTTTGTTCCACATAGTTTCTTATCACATGTATGGCTCGGATTAAAAGTGCTTTAACAACTGAAAATGCTATATTCTCTTCTCTCTGTGAGGTACTGGATGGATTAAACAAGAGGTTTCGAACGCTAGGCATTTTTTTCTTTCTTAACTAAGGCGTCTGATTGTGTTGATCACAAAATATTGCTCTAGAAGTTGGACCATTATGGAATACAGGGTGTAGCACACAATTTGTTTACCTCACAACAGACAGCAAACGGTCATTGCTGACAGAGTTGAGAATGGCTGTGATGTGGGGTTTGAGTGGAGAACGGTCAAGTGTGAGGTACTCCAGGGATCAGTGTTGGTGCCACTCCTGTTCCTTACTTATATAAATGATATGCCCTCCTGTAATATATGTACTTCTAAAATATTTCTGTTTGCTGATGACACTAACTTGGTAGTAAAAGATGATGTGTGCAACATTGGGTCTGTTTCGAATAGTGCCGTTCATTACATAATTTCATGACTTGTAGAAGATACACTAACGCCAAATCACAATAAGATTTAATTTCTACAGTTTCTACCACAAAATTCAACAAAACCGGACGTTTTAATTTCACAGAATGTACATAAGATTAGTGAAACTGAACAGTTTAAATTTCTAGGTGTTCAGATAGATAGAAAATTGTCATGGAAAGCCCAAGTTCAGGATTTTGTTCAATGACTTCATCTTGCCATTTTTACTATTCGAACGGTACCTGAAGTAAGTGATATTTCGACATGAATAGTGGTCTACTTTGCTAATTTTCGTTAACTTATCTCGTATGGTATGATATTTTTGGATAACTCTTCCCATTCTTAAGGGATATTATTGGCTCAGAAACGAGCGGTTCGGGCAATAATTGGTGTAAGTTCGCGAACCTCTTGTCGATACCTGTTAACTAATCTGGGTATTCTCACATTCTCCTCTGAATACATATATTCTTTACTGTTGTTTCTTTCCTGATCACTCGAGGTGTATTACGTTTGGATGCACCAATTATCGCTCCCACGAATGTTTTGTAGTTTTCTGCTTTAGGGACTACCGAGCATAGGTTTCTGTCAGCTTCCCGTGTGTACTGATGCCAGTTAGCTTTCTTGAAATTCTATGTTGGCTTGTTATTGGAATTTATTATGGGTATCTCCAGCCCTGTTTTGATTATTGTTTGGCGGTGTTGGCTTCTTAGGAAGCACTTTAGGACTTTCCTTGTCTGACTCAATGGGAGTGTGTTTTCATCGGTGGAGGGGAAACACATGTCAGGATTTGTGTCTGTGTGCCACCTAGCGGAGCGAAAGGTCTTCGGTTCTCTCGCATCGTAGCTGAGATAGAGTTTTTCTCCTTCTGGCCATTCCACGAAGTTTTCTCCATTTACGTCACTGTCTGTATAACCCCAGATTGTGTGGTGGCTGTTGAAATCACCTAGGTATATGCACGGCTGGAGTACAGATGGCACTGGACGTTCGGTGGTTTGTAGACTGAGGCAACAGTTAAGCCACTCAGCTCCAGAGTTATCACTTTTGTGTCACTGATCACCTGGCAGGACACTACCTTAATATCAGAAACGCTGTTTTTGGCGTACATGACAGAGCCATACGTAGATGATGGAAGGTATCCTATGATTTTGTAACCTGTAACCTTTCCCTTTGTTATATTTTCTTCGTTTAGACGGGCTTCCTGGAGGGCTATGATATCAGTGCTATGGTCTGTGGCCAGTTTGCTCAAGCAGTCACATCTACAGGGTGTTTCAAAAATGACCGGTATATTTGAAACGGCAATAAAAACTAAACGAGCAGCGATAGAAATACATCGTTTGTTGCAATATGCTTGGGACAACAGTACATTTTCAGGCAGACAAACTTTCGAAATTACAGTAGTTACAATTTTCAGCAACAGATGGCGCTGCGGTCTGGGAAACTCTATAGTACGATTTTTTCCACACATCCACCATGCGTAGCAATAATATGGCGTAGTCTCTGAATGAAAATACCCGAAACCTTTGACAACGTGTGTGGCGGAATGGCTTCACATGCAGATGAGATGTACTGCTTCAGCTGTTCAATTGTTTCTGGATTCTGGCGGTACACCTGGTCTTTCAAGTGTCCCCACAGAAAGAAGTCACAGGGGTTCATGTCTGGCGAATAGGGAGGCCAATCCACGCCGCCTCCTGTATGTTTCAGATAGCCCAAAGCAATCACACGATCATCGAAATATTCATTCAGGAAATTAAAGACGTCGGCCGTGCGATGTGGCCGGGCACCATCTTGCATAAACCACGAGGTGTTCGCAGTGTCGTCTAAGGCAGTTTGTACCGCCACAAATTCACGAAGAATGTCCAGATAGCGTGATGCAGTAATCGTTTCGGATCTGAAAAATGGGCCAATGATTCCTTTGGAAGACATGGCGGCCCAGACCAGTACTTTTTGAGGATGCAGGGACGATGGGACTGCAACACGGGGCTTTTCGGTTCCCCATATGCGCCAGTTCTGTTTATTGACGAAGCCGTCCAGGTAAAAATAAGCTTCGTCAGTAAACCAAATGCTGCCCACATGCATATCGCCGTCATCAATCCTGTGCACCATATCGTTAGCGAATGTCTCTCGTGCAGCAATGGTAGCGGCGCTGAGGGGTTGCCGCGTTTGAATTTTGTATGGATAGAGGTGTAAACTCTGGCGCATGAGACGATACGTGGACGTTGGCGTCATTTGGACCGCAGCTGCAACACGGCGAACGGAAACCCGAGGCCGCTGTTGGATCACCTGCTGCACTAGCGGCGCGTTGCCCTCTGTGGTTGCCGTACGCGGTCGCCCTACCTTTCCAGCACGTTCATCCGTCACGTTCCCAGTCCGTTGAAATTTTTCAAACAGATCCTTTATTGTATCGCTTTTCGGTCCTTTGGTTACATTAAACCTCCGTTGAAAACTTCGTCTTGTTGCAACAACACTGTGTTCTAGGCGGTGGAATTCCAACACCAGAAAAATCCTCTGTTCTAAGGAATAAACCATGTTGTCTACAGCACACTTGCACGTTGTGAACAGCACACGCTTACAGCAGAAAGACGACGTACAGAATGGCGCACCCACAGACTGCGTTGTCTTCTATATCGTTCACATCACTTGCAGCGCCATCTGTTGTTGAAAATTGTAACTACTGTAATTTCGAAAGTTTGTCCGCCTGAAAATGTACTGTTGTCCCAAGCATATTGCAACAAACGGTGTATTTCTATCGCTGCTCGTTTAGTTTTTATTGCCGTTTCAAATATACCGGTCATTTTTGAAACACCCTGTATCTTTTGTCAATCCTTCTGCATTGATTTGTAAAATACTAATACTTTGTCCAAAATTCTTCGTTGTTTGTTTTCTTGTTCTGTTGTCTTGAGCAACCATGAGAGACTGATCTAGTATGACTTCTGGTAGTGTAGACTTTTCGCTGTCATGACTTAGCAGTCTGTAGCCCAGGCTACACCATCTTGTAGGTCGTCTACACATCGCAATACATCCCTTGCTGGGACAGCACAATAGAAAACTTGTATGCAGAATACCAACAAACTGAAAACCCTGATACTGGTAAAATAATACTAGAAGAGCTAAATGAAAGAAGAAAGCAGAAATGAATGGACCTGACGTCTAGTTTAAATTTCATTCATTCAGGCCGAAAGTCATGGGGATTATTAAGAAAACTTGGCACTGCAAACAAGGTCTGCAATCAGCAACCGAAGATAACGCATAACTGGCACTACATATAAAATAAAGAGCTGAGAAGGTCCCTGTGGGCACAGCCATGAAAGGAAAAGTAAAGAACAAACTGAATGAAGTCAATAAGCACCTACATGATAACACCACACTATCAGACACCTTTCTGAAAGAGATATAAGTCAGGCAATCAAGACATTGAAAATGAGAAAAGTCGCAGGACTGTATGGTATATTCCCTGAATTTATAAAACACATAGGTTAACATGCAAGAACTTGGCTGAGGAAGTTCTACAATGATATACTCAAGACCGGAAGGGTGCCACAACATTTCAAGATCGCACACACATTAGCAATCATCAAATCTGGAAAGCCAGGACATTACTGCTCAAGTTACCTACCAATTGCACTGCTGAGCGTGTGCTTCGAGCTACTGAAACGACCTGATACATAACAGAATACAAATACACTCCTGGAAATGGAAAAAAGAACACATTGACACCGGTGTGTCAGACCCACCATACTTGCTCCGGACACTGCGAGAGGGCTGTACAAGCAATGATCACACGCACGGCACAGCGGACACACCAGGAACCGCGGTGTTGGCCGTCGAATGGCGCTAGCTGCGCAGCATTTGTGCACCGCCGCCGTCAGTGTCAGCCAGTTTGCCGTGGCATACGGAGCTCCATCGCAGTCTTTAACACTGGTAGCATGCCGCGACAGCGTGGACGTGAACCGTATGTGCAGTTGACGGACTTTGAGCGAGGGCGTATAGTGGGCATGCGGGAGGCCGGGTGGACGTACCGCCGAATTGCTCAACACGTGGGGCGTGAGGTCTCCACAGTACATCGATGTTGTCGCCAGTGGTCGGCGGAAGGTGCACGTGCCCGTCGACCTGGGACCGGACCGCAGCGACGCACGGATGCACGCCAAGACCGTAGGATCCTACGCAGTGCCGTAGGGGACCGCACCGCCACTTCCCAGCAAATTAGGGACACTGTTGCTCCTGGGGTATCGGCGAGGACCATTCGCAACCGTCTCCATGAAGCTGGGCTACGGTCCCGCACACCGTTAGGCCGTCTTCCGCTCACGCCCAAACATCGTGCAGCCCGCCTCCAGTGGTGCCGCGACAGGCGTGAATGGAGGGACGAATGGAGACGTGTCGTCTTCAGCGATGAGAGTCGCTTCTGCCTTGGTGCCAATGATGGTCGTATGCGTGTTTGGCGCCGTGCAGGTGAGCGCCACAATCAGGACTGCATACGACCGAGGCACACAGGGCCAACACCCGGCATCATGGTGTGGGGAGCGATCTCCTACACTGGCCGTACACCACTGGTGATCGTCGAGGGGACACTGAATAGTGCACGGTACATCCAAACCGTCATCGAACCCATCGTTCTACCATTCCTAGACCGGCAAGGGAACTTGCTGTTCCAACAGGACAATGCACGTCCGCATGTATCCCGTGCCACCCAACGTGCTCTAGAAGGTGAAAGTCAACTACCCTGGCCAGCAACATCTCCGGATCTGTCCCCCATTGAGCATGTTTGGGACTGTATGAAGCGTCGTCTCACGCGGTCTGCACGTCCAGCAAGAACGCTGGTCCAGCTGAGGCGCCAGGTGGAAATTGCATGGCAAGCTGTTCCACAGGACTACATTCAGCATCTCTACGATCGACCTCCATGGGAGAATAGCAGCCTGCATTGTTGCGAAAGGTGGATATACACTGTACTAGTGCCGACATTGTGCATGCTCTGTTGCCTGTGTCTATGTGCCTGTGGTTCTGTCAGTGTGATCATGTGATGTATCTGACCCCAGGAATGTGTCAATAAAGTTTCCCCTTCCTGGGACAATGAATTCACGGTGTTCTTATTTCAATTTCCAGGAGTGTATAATAATAAACAACATAACCCCAACATATCAGGCTGGGTTCAGAAGTAAGCGGAGCTGCTGTGAGCAAGTCCTAACCTTGTCATACTACATTGAGACTGGATTCCAAAAGAAACTAAAGACATCAGTGGCCTTTGTTGACCTGTCAGCAGCATATGACACTGTGTGGCTAGATGGACTCCTGCTTAAGTTAAGAAATATGTTAACCAACCGTTATTTCAAGTTTAGCGTTGGAAAAAAACAGAGCATCTCATTTACCTCAAAAAACGGTCTCCCCCAAGGGTCCGTCCTAGCAACCCTACTTTTCAATCTGTACACCAGTGACATGCCAAACACTGCTAGCGAAAAGTTTTGCTATGCCGATGACCTTGCCATAGCCACACAAACCAGCACACTTTAGGAAGGAGAACCTCTATTATCTAGAGATTTAAAAACTCTCAACACCTACTACAAAGCATGGAGACTCCAGCCAAATGTAGCAAACACAGAAGTCTGCGCATTCCGTCTAAACAACAGAATTGCAAACCAGCAGTTGAATGTGAGCTTCTACCAACAAAAGCTTAGACACAATTTCCAACCTAAATACCTTGGTGTCACACTAGGTCGCTCTCTGACGAATAGAAACCACTTTTAAACAACAAGCGAAAAGCTAAAGATCCGAAACAACATCGTAAAGAAACTAGCTGCTACAACATGGGGTGCCGACACGTCGACTCCACGTACTACAATATTTATGCTGGTGTACACAGTTACCGAATACTGTGTTGCAGTGTGGCAACATAGTGCCCAAACGAGGAAGCTGGACGTACACCCGAACGAGTCAATGAGGATTATTACGGGCACATTAAAATCCACCCCGATACCCTGGCTGCACACCATCAGCAACATCCCACCACCTCAATTACGACGTCAAGAAGCAATCAATCGAGAATGGAGGGAACTACACCACCTTGACTACCCACAAGACCTCCCAATTCATACAGTCTTAAACAACCCTCCCCCAGACTGCCTACAATCTCGCAATCCACTGTGGCATAGTGGAAGGAATGATAAGAAGTTCGACATTAAAGAAGAGTGGCGCAAGAGGTGGAATGCTGCAACAATAGCTCATCAAGGTGTCCTAGACCCAACTGCCAGCCAACCAGGATTTCATCTGTAGAGAAGTGAGTGGACTAGGCTGAAGTGAGTAAGAACTGGCCACGCCAGAAGCAATGCTATGATGCACAAGTGGGGACTCCGAGATTCTCTAGCCTGTGGTTGTGGGGCCCAAGAACAAACTGTTCAACATATTGTTAGAGACTGTCCTCGGAGGAAGTATCCTGGACACTATAGTGACTTTATCAATGCTACTCCCTCTGCTGTTATTTGGCTTCAATCATTAGATATTGAACTATGATTAAATGCATCTGTCTTTTTTTTTTAACTTGCAATTATATCAGTTAAAGTAGTCAGTAATATTAAGTTATAAATTTTCACAGTTTAAATATGTGTATAAAATTTGTGCCAAAAAGTAAAACCAAAGTGTCTAAACTATTACAATGAAATGAATACCCCTAGCTGAATACAGGCATTGCTATAAGTCAATGGGGACAGTTGAAAACGAGTGCGCCGACCGGGACTCGAACCCGGCATCTCCTGCTTACATGGCAGACGCTCTGTCCAACTGAGCCACCGAGGACACAGAGGATAGTACGTCTGCACGGAGTTACCTTTGGCACGCCTCCCGTGAGACATTCCCAATTTATTTTCCCGCACTATATTCATAGTACCCCTGCTCATTATACTCATTGCCGGCCGGTGTGGCCGAGCTGTTATAGGCGCTTCAGTCTGGAACCGCGAGACCACTACGGTCGCAGGTTCGAATCCTGCCTCGGGCATGGATGTGTGTCATGTCCTTAGGTTAGTTAGGTTTAAGTAGTTCTAAGTCTAGGGGACTGATGACCTCAGATGTTAAGTCCCATAGTGCTCAGAGTCACTTGAACCATTATACTCATTACTCGCGGCGCTTTGCCGATTCCCGTAAGAGTTCTGGCACTGTTTGTGCATCTGCAGTGAGAGACTGGTCTTGCAATGATACCAGAAACTGGACACAGAACCGGCGGAGGTTCGAGTCCTCCATCGGGCATGGGTGTGTGTGTTTGTTCTTAGGATAATTTAGGTTAAGTTGTGTGTAAGCTGAGGGACTGATGACCTTAACAGTTAAGTCCCATAAGATTTCATACACATTTGAACATTTTTGGAAACAGAACAGGAATCGTTTTCTACTTCCTGACAGTACACTCGAACTTCCTCTGATTGCTGGGTCTTCTGACTAGGGAAGGCTAATCTTATTCTGTTGCTGTTAACACATCCTGAGGGGATTCGCTTCGAGAATATGTCTATATTGCAAGAGATTTTCCATGGACTTGATGGAATAACACCCTAGACATTTAGCAAAAGCAGTGATATTCCACCACCTGGGAAAGTAAAGCCATACACATGAGTGTACTGTCAGGAAGTAGAAAACGATTCCTGTTCTTTTCCCCGTTTCTGGTATCATTGCAAGACCAGTCTCTCACTAGGAGGCTCTTGTGTTTTAGGGGTGCTTCATCCACTCAGTCATGATAATGGCTATGTAATTACATTATTTATAAACTCCTACATAAAGTAGGGTATATGAAGGTCCTTAAGTAAGATAATACTTCTATGTCTACATTTAGCTCACACATTCTTTCTTATATCGATGTGCAACATGAGTCACAGAGCTGAGGGATATTTTGTTCTGATGGGTGAGGAGTTTTATGCGCTATCTGCAAAAATATGTTGCACATTCTCTACAGGAAACTATAGACATATTTGACAGCTTTGCCGATAGTATAGAGCATGTTGAATTGTATGACTGGAATACATGAAAACGTGCTCCCATAGATGAGTGTGGTCTTTCTCATTAAATAGTTTAACTGCCTGTGGGAAGTCTCTTACTGTGGTAGTATGAAGGCATAGTATCACTTGCCTGCCGCAGTGGCCGAGCGGTTCTCAGTCTGGAACCGTGCGACCGCTACGGTCGCAGGTTCGAATCCTGCCTCGGGCATGGATAAGTGTGATGTCCTTAGGTTGGTTAGGTTTAAGTAGTTAAGTTCTAGGGGACTGATGACCTCAGATGTTAAGCCCCATAGTGCTCAGAGCTATTTGAACCATTTAGTATCACTTACAGGGGGTGAGTGATTCTGTGGAATAAATTCTATATCTGCATTGAGACACTACATACTAGTTTATTCCAGTCATCTGGGGATGATATTACTTTGACATCACTATATCGTGCTTTTCGTGTACCACCACTGGATAAAATTCATGATCCGACATCGTTCCTACGCTTGCACATTTACAGGCGCTATTTTTCATACTGTACTGACCATAAACAGCATTATTTACATTCCGGGCGGCTATAATCAGTTACATCTCGACATAACTAGCCTTTAAAACTGTCACAAAATTGGGTGGGCAATTCATCGACAGCTCTTGATATATATTTAGTACAAATGTATGCAGAGTTTGAAAAGAGAAACTTATGCATGAAAATATCGTTTCGGTCATCTTTTATTAATATACTCTAGTACAACTGTAGGATAAAACTTTCTTTCTCCTCAACGAAGCTAGCAGAAGTGAGTATTGGTGACACACGTATATATCTCTCAGCCAAATCCACTGCCAGGAGATGTGGACCGCAGTAGTCTTACATCTACAGCGCACTGTCTCATGCAGCGAGTGTGGCTCAGTGTTGGAAGAGGAACTTGCTGACAGTCACGTATCGGTTATCTGGGGTGCCACAGTACTTGTGTCAACACTATCATGACATACCTGTGGCAGACGCCAGCTGGCGCCCAATTTATGTGCATTGCAACCCCGTGAGCAGTACGTTACTTTAACTGTACATGTATTTACACATCGTCTTGGAATATTGGAACTTGTAATGTCGATGTGTTACCTCATTCAGTACAAAATAACACACTGCTGAGCTATATTGCGAGCAGAGCCAGCTACGGCGTGACAAATTTTACGTGTGCAGTGTACGCGGGCTCGTGGCCGGGCCAAAACATGGTCTGTCTTTGCTTTTCTCGTTCCTTCCCGGAAGTACCGGTTCCAAATGGTTCAAATGGCTCTGAGCACTATGGGACTTAACATCTGTGGTCATCAGTCCCCTAGAACTTAACTACTTAAACCTAACTAACCTAAGGACATCACATACATCCACGCCCGTGGCGGGATTCGAACCTGCGACCGTAGCGGTCACGCGGTTCCAGACTGAAGCGCCTAGAACCGCACGACCACACCGGCCGGCTACCGGTTACAGTACAACATTTCATTTAATATTGCGGTGTGGAATTTTTCGGTCGAAACAACTGTCATCAATACGGAAGAGTCGTGATGTCAGGTCTGTTTTCGCTTCGCTATTTGTTCTTGAGATGAAGGACGTTCGCAGGTCCACTTGCTAATTGCACAAAAAGAGGAAGTCTAGCGATATATCGTCACAGGCCTTTAAAATAAATTATAATGATGGAAGAATTCTTTTTCTCGATATATATTATGTACTTACATAAGCGATGGATACTCCACTACAATACCATGCAGAGAGAATTAAAGGATTTAGTTGGAAATGAAAGAGCAACAACTTATAAGGATCGAAAGATGGGATCTATTTTTTTGTACATCAAAAACGCTTTGTGCTAAATTTGATGACTTGGAGCTCGTGAATAAGTAGGTTGTACAAATAGTAAAATTTCTGAAGTCGCACGCAGTGTTTCAGTTGCAACAGTTTCCAGTGGTACTGAACGAAGAGTATGGAGACTTTATACATAGAATAGCCAAACAAACTGGTACACATGCCTAATATCGTGTAGGGCACCCGCGAGCACGCAGAAGTGTCCCAACGTGACGTGGCATGGACTCGACTAATGTCTGAAGTCGTGACGGAGGGAATTGACACCATGAATCCTGCAGGGCTGTTCATAAATCCGTAAGAGTACGAGGGGGTGGAGACCTCTTCTTAACAGCACGTTGCAAGGCATCCCAGATAAGTTCAATAATGTTCTTGTCTGGGGAGTTTGATGTCCGGTGGAAGTGTTTAAACTCAGAAGACTGTCTCTGGAGCTACTCTGTAGCAATTCGGGACGTGATGGGTGTCGCATTGTCCTCCTGGTATTGCCCAAGTCCGTCGGAATGCACAATTTAAATGAATGGATGAAGTAATCAGACAGGATGCTTACGTACGTGTAACGTGTCAGAGTCGTATCCAAACGTATCACGGATCCCATATCATTCACACTGCACACATCCCACATCATTACAGAGCCTCCACTAGCTTGAACAGTCCCCTGCTGATATGCGAGGTCCATGGATTCATGAAGTTGTCTCCATACCCTGTAATAACAACGACGCTGTTCTATTGTACATATAAGTAAATTTTTTTTCCATCTGATTTTTCGATAAACTAGTGTAATTGATGTTCTGATTTCATTTCTTTTTTGTTTCATGCCATTGTGTTAAGAAAACTGTAAACAAGTTTCAATGTGAAGATTAATGTTTATATAAAATTCCAAGTAATATTGTGATAGAACTGAAATGTAACAAATGTTGAGACTGTTGTAAGATGTGTAAAATTGTAACTGTGCGTCTGGTCCATACGTAGGTAATGTGTTAGAATATTTGGAATGCAAAACCTCGGGTGAATACCCGGTCTGTCAGGGAGCGGTAAAAGGTGGATGGCAGGCGAGCGCGGGAAAATGCGCACGGGCACTGCACGGCACAACGGGCTCAGCAGTAGTAGTTGGAGTCTGGCACTGGTTTGAGCAACACCTTCTGGAGCGAGGAGGCTCTCCTGGAAGAAGTAGCTTCACTGAGCCTCGGGTATGCTGTTCCAACGCCCACACAGCATGGCAAAAGTCCATAGACACTAAATGGAAAAGTATTGCGACGCAAAGAAGAATTAAAGTGCCGATACGTCAAGAGCCATAGCTGTGGTTCTATGTGTGCACTGTGCCTCGCCATCTCGCCGCCCGCCAACCGCCGCATCGATACAAGCAGGTTGAAACTTTCAGTACTGTATTCGTATGGACCATAGAGTGAACTATTCAATAATAACCTAAATTTTACCAGAACTTTCCCATCACTTAATTATCCTCACAAGTAACCTAGACTGGGTCCTTTCCAAATGTTGTGCAATCCGAGTGTCCCGAAATGAAAAATTGAATTTTGTGTTAATAATAATTACTTGCAGACCTAGCTATGTTAGAATGGTGTTTTGTTAATGAACCAGTAAATGAATAACGAAGGTCTAACGAAGTCGAAAGATAACTTTAATATTGATATAGTAATGAAGTTTAATTATTTCGAGACAGATGGTTCAAATGGCTCTGAGCACTATGGGACTCAACTGCTGAGGTCATTAGTCCCCTAGAACTTAGAACTAGTTAAACCTAACTAACCTAAGGACATCACAAACATCCATGCCCGAGGCAGGATTCGAACCTGCGACCGTAGCGGCCCTGCGGTTCCAGACTGCAGCGCCTTTAACCGCACGGCCACTTCGGCCTCGAGACAGATATAAAGGTATTTAAATGAGCAGTAAATAAGATAAAAAGAGTAGTAACTTATATACTGGAAATCTTGAACGCATAATAATTTCAGTAATCAATTTTTTTAATATAGTGATCATAACAGTTTCAGAACCCTCCCCCCCCCCCTTTTTTTATTCATTTGAATTCTGAAGTGTTCTAAATTGGTTTGACCAGCAAACGTTAAAGTCAATATAAAAGCCAAAATCTATCAGTGTTTTTCTCTATCAAAATTGATATTTTGTGTGTGGCTCGAAAGTGCTATTTCTAGGGTAACCTATGCCCGATTTTAATCAGATCAATAGACACTACGAAGTTCCGTAGTGTACATTGTAGTGTAATATTATGTATTCATGGTTTTTCCATATCAGTACAGAACGTGAAACTATCAGTTCAATAGATTTTCTGGTTCTAAAATTCTACTACATTATGCAGTGTTACTACTTGTTGTTTTGCATGAATATCTACCAACTTTTACAGGGAAGAAACTCAGTTAATGCCTAATTAGGCTGGCGACCGTATTATTATCAAATTGGTAGCATCTTCAGTGTTGCTTTTGGTCCATCCTGACGTGTAATTGCATTTATGACTTGCTTGACGGATCATTGTTATTAAAGAGTGGGTGTAAGTCTGATTCGCCACCATTCAGGTACACGTGGTCAATATCTATACGAAAATCCTTTCTCATAAGGTGAACCCCGCTCAATTACCATAGCACAGGCTTTAACGAGTATTGTGTGCCCCACGCCCACGTTACAACCCGTATACGTCCATCCGTTCGATACAATCTCAAATGAGAGTCCTCCGACCAGGAAACATGTTTACAGTCATCAGCAGTCCAATTTCGGTGTTGACGGACCCAGGCGAGGCGTAAAGCTTCATGTCGTGCTGTCATGGACGGTGCACGAGCGGGCCTTTGGCTCCGAAAGCCCATGTCGATGATGTTTCGTTGAATGATTCGCACGCTGACACTTGTTGTTGGCCCAGCATTGAAACCTGCAACGATTTGCGGAAGGGTTGCGCTTCTATCACGTTGAACGATTCTCTTCAGTCGTCGTTGGTCCCGTTCTTGCAGGATCTTTTTCCAGCCTCAGCGATGCCGGAGATTTGATCTTTTACCGGATTTATGATATTAACGGCACACTCGTGAAATGGTCGTAAGGGAAAATCCCCTCTTCATCGCTACCTCTGAGATGCTGTGTCCCATCGCTCGTGTGCCGCCTGTAACACCACGTTCAAACTCACTTAAATCTCGATAACCTGCCATGTAGCAGCAGTAACCGTTCTAACAACTGCGCCAGACACTTGTCGTCCTATGTAGGCGTTGCCGACCGAGCGCCGTATTCTGCTTCTTTACATATCTATGTATTTGAATACACATGCCTATACCAGTTTCTTTGGCACTTCAGTGTATATTAGCGCAATGTACTTTGGCTAAATCAAAGGGCATGCCTGAAACGTTCTTTTTTTCTATTTAAAACTCGCTATTGTTGAATTTATGAAAGAGAAAGGAGGGCAGGAACGAAAATTAGAACATCCGGGATGGATTGCCGACTACTCATTTTAAGTGGACTTGTCTGCTCACTGCCTATAGTAAGAAACTTCGAGGTGTTCTACATTACCTTCCTCGGGTAGTTTCCACCTCTCAATAATGAGAGTGCAACAGTGCTACAATATTTCGACCAATATGTCTGTGTGAAGGACTTTTTTCCATCATGAAACTATATAAGTCACGATTACGTGGCAACCTGAGTGCAAAAAGCTGTGAAAATGTTTGTGTCTGTCTGTATGCCGACAAGTCTGTATCAGATAAAAGTTATATGTCTTCAATGGGCCAAAAATAATTGAGTAATACTGAAAAACCCAGATCGGATGTTTCGGTGGCTCTGTAAAGTGACCGCCTAAATCGCCTGACTTCAGCCGCTCGATGTCTTCCTGTGGGGCCAACTGAAGATCGCGGTGTACAAAAGACCAGTGGAGTCAGCGGAAGACGTAGAGGCGAGGCTACATGTAGCGTGTGAAGTTGTTCGCACTATGCCCAGTATCTATGAGCGAGTGGGACAGTCAATAACACGCAGAAGTCAGGCTTTCTGCCTTGCAGACAGGCATTATGAACAACTATTATAACTATATTTAATTCCTAAGTTGTGAAAGCATTGTTATTGGGCCAGCCGGAGTGGTCGAGCGGTTCCAGGCGTTACAGTCTGGAACCGCGCGACCGCTACGGTCGCAGGTTCGAATCCTGCCTCGGGCATGGATGTGTGTGATGTCCTTAGGTTTAAGTAGTTCTAAGTTCTAGGGGACTGATGACCTCAGAAGTTGAGTCCTATAGTCCTCAGAGCCATTGTTATTGGGAGTACAAGCGATCCGATAAACTAATTTAGACAAATGAAGAAAACAGTCTCGATCGCAGGGGAACACTGTGTTCAATGTTGGTTTCGCGTGTTGTTTACTTTGTAAAATGTATTTATTTTCCTGTTCCAGAGGAATAAACGGTAAAGTACGTTCTTTGGATCCTGTTGTCTGATGCCTGCCACGGTGTCTACACATATGCTTCCTCCCCGTTTCCTTGCATTCATGGTTCCTGTCCTTTGAACTCAATAAAGGCGTCGAAGTCTCGGAATGTCTGCCGCTATTCATGTAACGCGGCCGATCACCACACAGTCCAGTGGAGTAGACGGTCATGGCTGCTGTGTTGTCTGACGTTCACGCTGCCGTTCTGTCTGCTACATCCTGTATACTACACCACAAAACATCGGAGATTGTATAGAGAAATTTGCGAGACAATACACTACGGATAGAAACCCGTGTCCGACACAGTCAGCGACGACTGCAAGATAGCACCGCATTCAAAGGAGATAAGGCCTGTCTATGCAGCAGCGGGCCCCATCTGCTCCACTGGCGATCGTAGCAATCCGTCGCGATCACCGAATATCAAAAACCACACGTCACGACCTGCGCACAGTCTGTTCACGTAGAACGTCACTCCTGCTGCCGAAATTTAGGCCTGGTGGCAGGTGTCGGCACCTCTAACTTCGACTGTCAGTAGCATCGTCGGATGATGTTCCCGAGGACTAGTTTCCATCCTCATATTGTTCCTTAAGACACCTATATCCCCCCCAAAGTTTTTTAAAAAAATGGGTCAAATGGCTCTGAGCACTATGGGACATAACTTCTGAGGTCATCAGTCCCCTAGAACGTAGAACTACTTAAACCTAACTAACCTAAGGACATCACACACATCCATGCCCGAGGCAGGATTCGAACCCGCGACCGTATGGGTCGCGCGGTTCCAAACTGTAGCGCCTAGAACCGCTCTACCACCCTGGCCGGCCAAAGATTTTCGGTGTCATTTTGAAACACTCTGCATATTATTCACAGAGATTGTGCCGCAGTCGGGAAAGCGTTTGTCTATATCACTGTCTTCAGATATTGTGGTGCTAGAATTGATATGGCTCCAAATAGATGCCGAGATATCTGTCTGAAAGTCTATAAAAGAACATTAATATACAAGGAACGACAGAAAATAAACGAAGAAACAGTTCTTGTCGAAGTGAAATCACTAAGTGAGCCGGCCGCTGTGGTCGAGCGGTTCTAGGCGCTTCAGTCCGGAAGCGCGCTGCTGCTACGGTCGCAGGTTCGAATCCTGCCTCGGGCATCGATGTGTGTGATGTTCTTAGGTTAGTTAGGTTTAAGTAGTTCTAAGTCTAGGGGACTGATGACCTCAGATGTTAAGTCCCGTAGTGCTTAGAGCCATTTGAACCATTTCACTAAGTGAATTAGTCATGTAATGCTTGTCTTAACCCAAACAAAATAATTTCATTAATGTGAACTCAACTATGATGCAGAAGTATGTTTGCTGATATTGTTGGGAAAATTTCTTAAGCAGGTATTTTCCAACAAAAATATGACCAGTATTTTAATTTACCCTTCTCTTCGATAAGTTATCACAATTTACTCATAGTTTATGTTGTACGCCTCAGTCAGGACATAGCGACAGCTATTGTAGTGCGGTCGAGATTAACAAGAATTTATTTTCTTTGAAAAATTCAAATGGTTCAATTGGCTCTGAGCACTATGGGACTAAACTTCTAAGGTCATCAGTCCCCTAGAACTTAGAACTACTTAAACCTAACTAACCTAAGGACATCACACTCATCCATGCCCGAGGCAGGATTCGAACCTGCGACCGTAGCTCAAATGGCTCTGAGCACTGTGGGACTTAACTTCTGAGGTCATCAGTCCCCTAGAACTTATAACTACTTAAACCTAACTAACCTAAGGGCATCACACACATCCATGCCCGAGGCAGGATTCGAACCTGCGACCGTAGCGGCCACGCGGTTCCTGACTGTAGCGCCTAGAACCGCACGGCCACCCCGGCCGGCTTTGAAAAGTCAAGATTATGACTTCAATTCTAACAAGGTGGAATCTTTCTTGTATTTTGGGAAACACGTGAATAATTCTTCTATAAAACCTGTGTTTAGTTTTATACATTTGGATCCAACTTGTATGACTCTGAAAATTCAGTGCAGCTTGTGAAAACTGCTACTTCCAGACAGAATTGCCCAAAGCAATACAGACTTGGAAGATGTTTTTAGAGAGATCGGGGCACGTAAGTCCAGTAAGTCCCAAAACTTGCCAGAAAATCCAAAAAAATTCTGGTCATATGTGAAATACGCTGGCGGCAAAACACAATCAATGCCTTTTCTGCGAGATAACAATGGAAATACCATAGACGACAGTGCTGCCAAAGCAGAGTTACTGAACACAGCCTTTCGAAATTCCTTCAACAAAGGAGACGAAGTAAATATTCCAGAATTCGAATCAAGAACATCTGCTAACGTGAGTAACGTAGAAGAAGATATCCTTGGAGTTGTGAAGCAACTGAAATCACTTAACAAAAGCAAGTATTCCCGTCCAGATTGTATAGTAGTTATGTTCCTTTCAGAGTATACCGATACAACATCTCCATACTTAACAACCATACAGAACCGTTCGCTTGACGGAAGATCCGCAGCCAAACACTGGGAAGTTTCACAGGTCACGCCAGTAGTAAAGAAGGGTAGTGGAAGTAATCCGCTAAATTACAAGCCCATATCATTAACGTCGATATGAAGCAGGATTTTGGAACATATATTGTGTTCTAACATTCTTAACTACCTCGAAGGGAATGGTCTATTGAGACACAGTCAACAGTGATTTAGGTAACATCGTTCTTGAGAAACACAACTAGCTCTTTATTCGAATGAAATGTTGAGTGCTACTGACAAAGTATTTCAGATCGATTCCGTATTTCTGGAGTCCCAGAAGGCTTATGACACTATACCACAGAGGCGACTTGTAGTGAAATTGCGTGCTTATGGAATATCGTCTCGGTTATGTGACTGGATTTGTGACTTCTTGTCAGAGAGGTCACAGATCGTAGTAACTGATGGAAAGTCATCAAGTAAAACAGAAATGATTTCTGGCGTTCCGCAAGGTAGTGTTATAGGTTCTCTGTTATTCCTTATCTATATAAACGATTTAGGAGACAATCTGAGCAGCCGTCTTAGGTCGTTTGCAGATGATGCTGTCGTTTATCGTCTAATAAAGTCATCACAAAATCAAAACAAAATTGAACAACGATTTAAAAAAGATATCCGTACGGTGCTAAAATTGACAATTGACCCTCAGTAATTAAAAGTGTGCGATAATACACATGAGTCCTAAAAGGAATCCGCTTAACTTCGGTTACACGATAAATCAATAAAATCCTATGGCCGGAAATTCAACTAACTGCCTAATAATTAAAATTACGAAAAACTTAAATTGGAAAGAACACATATAAAATGTTGTAGGGAAGGTGACCCAAAGATTTCGTTTTATTGACAGAACACTTAGAAAATGTAACAGAACTACTGAAAAGACTGCCTACAATACGCTTGTCTGTCCTCTTTTAGAATAGTGCCGCGCCGTGTGGGACCTTTACCAGATAAGAGAAATGTCAAACAACTGCAGCACGCCGGCCGGAGTGGCCGTGCGGTTCTGGGCGCTACAGTCTGGAGCCGAGCGACCGCTACGGTCGCAGGTTCGAATCCTGCCTCGGGCATGGATGTGTGTGATGTCCTTAGGTTAGTTAGGTTTAATTAGTTCTAAGCTCTAGGCGACTGATGACCTCAGAAGTTAAGTCGCATAGTGCTCAGAGCCATTTGAATCATTTTCGAAGTGCAGCACGTTTGGTATTATCGCGAAATAGGGGAGAGAGTGTCACTGAAATGATACAGGATTTGGGGTGGACAACATTAAAACAAAGGCGTTTTTCGTTGCAGCAGAATATTCTCACCAAATTTCAATCACCAACAGTCTCTTCCGCATGCGTAAATATTATGTTGACGCCGACCTACACTGGGAGAAACGATCATCATAATAAGATAAGGAAATCAGATCTCGCATGGGAAGATATAGGTGATCGTTTTTTCCACGCGCTCTTCGAGAGTGGGATAACGTAGTATTATTGTGAAGGTGGTTCGATGAACCCTCTGCCAGGCATTCAAGTGAGATTTGCCGACTATCTATGTTGATGTAAATGTAGATTTAGAAGACCCTAAATAAGTTTCTGTACATCTCGTCGACACGAACGAGTGCAACATCAGCGTGTGACTGAATTCCGGCGGAAAATTTGAACTTGTATAAGTTATATTGATACGACAGTGATGCGTGTGTTGGACCAGTATTCAGAAGAGGGTTTTAAGCAATGACAAGTAGGGACTGCTGTGCGCGCCCTCCGTATAGGGGCGACAGGCAACCGTCCGTTAGCAGCAGCATTTAAACTACCGCGACCGGCACTAGCAGCAGCCGGACCACACCAAGAAGGCGACTGATGGGCCGTAACGAGTCAATAAAAGCGGCCACATCCTCGCGGCCAGGATTTAAGACCGCACTCTGTCCACAACCGGCAGTTCATCTACCCATTCGCATGTCATTCTCCAAAGTCGTGGCTCGTGCTGCCTCCCTAACCGCCGTTAGCCGCGGCCGCGGCCGCCGTCTGCCTTCGACGTCGCGCTTCTGTGGACGGGTCTTGCTCAGCACGACACTTTCGGACATGGAGAAGATTGCGCTGGTAACTACTGAACTGAGACAAATTGTCATAGCTCAGAGTCAAGGTAGGACATATTACGCCCCAGTGTAGAGACTTTACCTGTTTTTTTTTTTTTTTTTTTGTTTCTTTTGTTCCAAGTGTTATCTGAGTTTCCTGCTAGCAACTGACAAATTTGGTTCTTTGGACCTGGAAACTTCAAGAAGAAGTTAAACCTTTATTGAATGTTCTCAAGAATTTTGTTTCATTCGTCTAGTGAAGCATCAGATCAATTTTGTTCGAAGACGTTTCAAACTGTGTGTTAATAAAGGTGTTAAGAATCCCGTTCTCAATTTGTTGGAGGCTTTTCAGGGACTAAACCACGAAATGTGACCACAAAAAAGAATTGCCACAATCTTGAACATGTATATCTATAACGACACTCCCCAAGCCCTCTGATAGTATGTGGTGGATACTACTTTGGGTACCACCGTCAATTCCACACTTTTCTTTTCTAATTGGGAGTGGTCAGTGGGAAAAACGATTGCCGGTGAGCCTCCATGTCAATCTGAGCAACTCTAATTTCATCTTCGTGATATGCTGCAGACTGGACTCCTGGCAGTCATACTGTTGTATCACTTCGGTTGTTCAAAACCTTCCATTAATTGCAAATAAAACTGCACTTATTCTACTTGAAGGCAATTTGGTAAGAAATCTCGCTTTAAAGTGTCTCCATTCGACGATGTAAGACATGCAAATATTTGGATGTCATTCTTGACGAAAAACAGAATTTCTTAGCTCATATTACGGGTATTAGTCACATAATTACAAAAGTTGTGTATAAGACTGTGACACTGTTTACAAAAGTACACGGTCTTACAATATTTGCGTTAAAAATTAAATTAAATGCCATAAGCTAATACTGGCTGCGGAATCCTAAAGGGTGGGCTGGACCGCTTGTCGGAAAGGGTGTTCTCTCCCGACGAAAATTGTCCCCAGTTGTTATGGCTATGTCAGTGTTGAGATGTGTGTGTATTTATGGAGCGCAGGTGATTATAATGGATATGTAGAGTGTATTGAGTAGGTAGACAGTGGGTGTTTGCGCATGCTTAGGGAACAGTTGACGTCATCAATGACATCATGAGATTTTCTCTCCTCTGACAACGGCTAGATGCTCGATGTATAAAATAACGTAAATTCAAAAACTGCAGCGGCAAATATGTCGGAGCAGCACATGGAACTCTTTGCAGAATTTGAGTTTACAATATTTACATCGCCTGCAACACTCATCAAATATCAGGTAAGTCGCTACCGAATGCTGTTGTTCAACGTTACATATCAACTGACCATGAACGGATCGAAGAGTGTTAGTGTTGGGTTATCACCTGACATAGACTTCCATGTTGTAGTATAAACAGAAAATGTTGGGCAGTGTGCAAAGGTGTAGTTCAAAGATACGGAGTGGGATCAACTTTGCGGCAAACTGAAACAAAATGAAGATTGCATGACAAGCGAGTGTAATGCATTCCCTCAAGACATCAATATCTTCAGCTGCACAGTGCATTCATCGTCAACATATTTTATGGCGATATGATGAAGTTAACGTCTCAAGACCCGACACAATGGGTATATTTAAAGAGTTCAAGTGTCATGAACCTGTGTGGCATGTATGATCCAACACTGACCGCAATGGAGACAGTCAGTGGCGTACGTATGTTAAACTGCTCTTTGACGATATTGTCAGTTATCCATTGGCATATAAAGTTCACGATGAGTATGAGGAGTGAAATGTGTCCATAGATGTATGTATGGGTGCTATGCCTAAGTCTACTAGTATTACTTCTGTAAACGGAATTTCGATACAAGCAGATTTTACAGATGGCCTCCCCAAGTCTATTACTGCTGCATTTCGTTTGTGTGAAATGTGTGTTGAATTTAAGGCATATAATAATAGTTATTTGGAAAGTATTGCAGAATGATGAATAGCACTGATGTAACAAAAATAGAACGGCAGAGTTTTTAACGATGGTGATTTGTTTTCCAGAGTTCATAAAGTACACAACGTATATTAACGATGTATAAAAGTTTTACCAGTGTATGTAATAATTAATGATACTTTTTTACCAGTTGTAATACATTTTATTCCATTGTATTATATACCATGTGACTTAACAATTCATTTGCTATGTTAGAGAGACTTTACAACTCAGTTGTCACTATATCAAACAGGCTTAGCCAACTCCTCCTGCAGTAGATGGCTGACCCTATTTACATCCATTTGACATAAGCTCTGTATGATGTGATACGGTGAATAACAATAATGTACAACTGAAATTATATGTATCGAACAGATCACAGAGTTAAAGTATGAACCGTTGAAATACACGAGGTTTTTGTGGCAGCGAGGGAGACAGCTCTTTGGGTACAGCACCATACTTTACAGTCTTGCTCTTGGGCTGTACTACCTGTACCTAAGGGTGACGATATGGAGGGTGAGTCTTCCCCTTCATACAAAAACCTTTTATCGTTAACTTGTTCACACTATAATTCAGAACTGTTTGCTACATACAATTCTAATCATCAATGATTGTATTCATTATTCCAAAAATGGTTCAAATGGCTCTGAGCACTATGGGACTTAACTTCGGAGGTCATCAGTCCCCTAGAAATTAGAACTAATTAAACCTAACTAACCTAAGGACATCACACACATCCATGCCCGAGGCAGGATTCGAACCTGCGACCGTTATTCATTATTCCACATGGTATAAGACATGCATCAGACGGGTATACATATGGGATCAACGATCTAGCGCAGGAGGTGTTGTCTTCTTCGATTTTCGAATGTATGTAAGAAGCATTATTCCGTGAATAAACATTTTGCTTTGTCTATTAATAATAAAAAGACAGTGCAATTTTAAGAAGAAAAAGGGTGTAAGAAAGCTTATGCATTAATTGTTTGGGATTTTGCATATCGCGGTGCACGTATTAGTACATTGGAACAGGCCGTTCGTGATTGTAGTCGCTTCCGTAGACATATCGAAGACTGGTCCAAAATTCTGCCACCTGTACTGGTTGAATCCTATAGAAATAATACTTGGAGTAAATTTCATGAAAAAGATACTTTATGTATACTATATGTCGAAACAAAGATGTATTAATTAGAACAATAGGTGCAGCTAATTCTAATCTCGAAGAACCTGTAATGGCTGTTAGTCCTAAAGCATCAGTTCTATTTTCAGCTGACTAGTTTGCGATTATGCGGGTTATAAACGTTCTAAGTCTGTTTAATATAGCAATAACTGAACTGTAATATCTCTCTGACGTTGTAAATCTATCAACTACTAAAGCTCTCTCTCCAACTTTTGAACTGTTAAGTCAAACGGCATATGTGTATAATGGAATAAAACATATTACAGCTTGTAAAAAGTATAATTTATTATTACATTTACACTTCGTTAATCTACATTTTGTGCTTTGTGAACTGTGGGAAATTCGACCTGTTATGCTGTCATTCATTAACAGCATTCCAGAGGGAGTTCTCCAACAGGATAACTCTCGCCACACACCGCTGTTGTAATCCAACGTGCTTTACAGAGCGTGGAAAAGCTTCCTTGCCCTGCTCGTACACCAGATCGGACTCCAATCGAGCACATATGGGACATCATCCGATGACATCTCCAGTGTCATCCACAAACAGCATTAAACGTCCCTGTGTTTATTGACCTAGTGCAATAAGCAAGGAGCTCCAGCCTACAAACTGACCTCAGGCACCTGTACGACACAATGCATGCAGATTTGTATGCTTGCATTTAACATTCTGACGGTAACACCGGTTATAAAGTATCAGCGTTTCACATTTGCAATGCCTTACCTTCCACCTACATTAAGCTGTGATCTTGCAGTGTTGATTACTCAAATATGTTATCTAGACAAGTATGTTCCTGAAATGTAATTACTCTACATTAATTGTTTTTGGTAATACGAGTTTTTTGTGTCACACCCTACTTCCACACCACATTACAAGACGGAAAACTGAATTGCAGTCACTAGCATAGGTCCTTGCCATCTACTGGGTGTAATATACACTCAACAGCCTCCAGTAACAGCCATTTATCAGGAATAACGTGAGAAAGCTCTATCCAGCTTCAGAGCGTTGTGTATAACTCCTGCGCAGCCAGCACCACAGGATCGTGCTGCCGATTCACCGCCATGGTGCATCAGGCCACATACATTGACTCCGACCACGCTGTCAGTAGTTGGTTTCGATTTGTGGAATATTTGTGTGAGCATAACCGATAGGCCTTGGGCGGTAGTTCAAACTATAGAAGCTCTACATCAGTTTTGCGTTTAACAGCGAGTTTTCAACCGAAATGAATGAAATTTATACCTGTAAAAATATGAAACACAATGTGTGTATTTAAAGCGTCCCGGTGTCATAAACATGCGTGGACTGTACGATGCAGTACTGCTCCAGCATGGAGGGACTCAGTCTGTGGCGAAGGTACGTTAAATTGCTCTTCAATTATATTGTCAAGAATCTATTAGAACATGAAGTTCACAAAAAAATGGTTCAAATGGCTCTGAACACTATGGGACTCAACATCTTAGGTCATAAGTCCCCTAGAACTTAGAACTACTTAAACCTAACTAACCTAAGGACATCACACACACCCATGCCCGAGGCGGGATTCGAACCTGCGACCGTAGCAGTCCCGCGGTCCCGGACTGCAGCGCCAGAACCGCACGGCCACCGCGGCCGGCATGAAGTTCACATTGTGGCTTAAATGCGTGGATGGGTGTATTTATGTGTGCTGTACCTATGTGTAGTAGTATTCCTTCTGTGAACAGAAATTCGGTACAAACGAAGTTTAGAGACGTAACTCACAGTCTGCTAGTGCTGCAATTGACTTGCGTGAAATACACTCCTGGAAATGGAAAAAAGAACACATTGACACCGGTGTGTCAGACCCACCATACTTGCTCCGGACACTGCGAGAGGGCTGTACAAGCAATGATCACACGCACGGCACAGCGGACACACCAGGAACCGCGGTGTTGGCCGTCGAATGGCGCTAGCTGCGCAGCATTTGTGCACCGCCGCCGTCAGTGTCAGCCAGTTTGCCGTGGCATACGGAGCTCCATCGCAATCTTTAACACTGGTAGCATGCCGCGACAGCGTGGACGTGAACCGTATGTGTATGTGCTGAATTTGAAGCATATAAAGAACACTTACTTGGAAAGCATTACAGAGTGACGAATGGCGTTGACGTACAAAAAAAGAGAACGGCAATGTCTTTAACACAGACAGGTTGGCTGCAAGGCCTCAACTGCCTCCCTTCTAACCAACCCACGCCAGTCGCACCAAGGCAGAACCAGCTTGCATCAAAAGACACAAGAGACCTCCCCTCAGCATTTCAGTGATCTCTCGCTTGACATCACTAAAGTCCAAAATGGCAGTGGTTTGGGGTCAACGTAATGCATGCTATAGGACATCAGACACAGATATGTCGCTGAAGTAACCGATTTGTAATAGTTCATTGTGGTGGCAACTGCTGCTCAGATTGCTGCTGCAGATGCAGTTCAATGCACCAGAGCGATACGTCGAACACAATAGTCACCCTCTCGGTAGTGACATGTGGCCATCGGGAGCCCGCTCTTCTTACGACCCTATATTCTCGTGACCACCGCTGCCAGCAATCATGTATAGTTTCTACGTTTCTGCCACGTATTTCTGCAATGTTGCAGTTTCTCGTTGCCCTATTACACGATCTCGTTCAAATTCAATGAAGAGTTGATAAAGGCGTCTTTGTCACCTTCATGGCATTCTTGACTAAACTCACCACGTTCTGTCTCAAAGGTAATTAACGCTCACGATTTTTACGACATGTATGTAAGGGATACCTGACGTGTATGCTCACAGCGGCGCTCCTAATATAACTCTTATGCGATTGGCGTCAAATTTTAAGAGATATCTTTTTTCAGCTGTAGAAACACGACTACCAACTTTCGTTTATGTTGGACAACCCCTTCTTGGTGTTACGAATTTTTTCCGGCTGTGTATAACATACTTTCCCGTAACATTGAAAGGTCTCTGTTGGATTCCTTTCATGTTTAATTTCTCAAATTTGTTGTCTTTTATGGAATAAATTCCTCTTCTAAATTTACTGTGGCGTTTCTGACTATCTGGGAGGAGACTGAGTAGTGGAACGTGTTACTTTTACACGTAAACAAGAACGATCTGTCACACTACTACACTTTAAAGCACAGTTTATATGTAATTCTTATATGTAATTCATGTCACACAGTCTCATACGGAACCTACATCCGCTTTCTGTTATATACTGTATATGATAAGATACTGTCATCCCCCTTCCCTTCTGTGTGAGAGGATGAATGATCAAATGTGTTTGTAGTTGCATGCTTGAGGGTAGCAGACAAGGCTGTCTGCTAGAGAACAGTAGGACCAACGTCGGAACAGGTAGCTACGGTTCCTAAAAGCAGAGAGGTTTCTATTCTTAGTATGGTCCGGTCCGTCCCTTGTCATGTTGGTATAGGAAGCTGCCCCTCTGGCCCCTTCCGTTTGTCTTTGTGAGCACTCTAAGGGAGCACGCTGGGCAGTAGCTCAGTTGCAGTCCAGGAGTAGGCAGTTGCAGTCTGGCGGTAGCGAGCGTCTGAAATGGTAAGATCTCCGGCTAAGCGCGTGTCTGCTAAGTCCGTAGGACAATGGATTTGTTAAGTTCAGCTTAACTGAGAATTTAATCATTTTATTTCGGGTTTAGCTCTAAAACATCTAAGGTTATCTTAAATTGCAGCGGAGTGTAATTCTCGTGTCCAGGTCAGATTATTTTGCGGTAGTTGCTTTGTCATTACTTTGTGAGTAAGGTGGATCCACGTGTTGGTCAGTAACTCTAACTAAGATCAATCTTAAATGCGAATGCTTGTGTGATTATAACGTCTCGTCTTGACAATATTTTCAATATAGCAACTTTTCTTTATGTTCAACCCACGTGGGGTGTACTTTGCGAGACCAGTACCACGTGCTTATATAACTGTTTGACCCATCAGGTTAATAGTAAGACGTTAGTAACCAGTTCAAGGTTTTCTTTTGTCAATTGCTTTTCGAGCTAATTTATTTTATTATCAAAATTACTGTGGAGTTATACGCTTTCTGTAAACCAAGTTGACCACGTGAAGCATGTGGTGTAATCATCAAAGTAGCCCTCAGCTATTCTTTCTGGGAAGATTTCACAAAGAGTTAATATGAATTTAGTATACCAGTGTGTGGTAATTACAAGACGGACAGGATTGTGCTACGAAAGTAATTTCTTTGACTGAAAATTTGAATCTGTTGGTTGTGGTTAACTTTCTCTTCCATGTGTTTCAATGTTCTTTGTGTGTTGTTTTATGAATCCAGTGTTGTATCCAGTCTCCCAATCTTGGCTCCATATTTTATGTGTTCCGTAAGATTCCAATCTCACATTTTCACAATCGTAAATAAGGCACCAGCTCAGTTATAACTCACGTATAATATACTGAAATTTCAATGAACAATCTTAAAATAAGTTTGCAAATATAAACTGAATTCTTTCTTTTTATTTAAATTCTCCTTTTTATATATATATATATATATATATATATATATATATATATATATATATATATATATATATATATATATATATTACCGGTTGTTGTATGACTGTAAAAGATTATAATCAATGTTACCTGCTGAAACAGTTGCCCAGTAAACGCACGGTTAACGTCCCCAGACAGCTCACGGCTTGTAACCCGCTTTTATTCGACTATTAGCACCCGATGTCAGCATAGCAAATTCATGTAGCAATATTACAACATGTACCTGCTGCGTGTTTGATGGCTACGATTCTACTTGTAAATAAGAATAAGTGCTGCATACTCAAATTTTTTTGCTACATGGCTACTGCATATGAGAAAGTTTTTAGCAGTATTGGGATGTCGGGCTACGTTACTACTGGTAAAATAGCCATTATCCATTCCACGCACAATTTACTGAGGTGAATTTTACCGACATGTTAACGGAACCGATTTGTGTGGCTACAGAGCTGCAGCACAAGTGTCCATCATCTCTTCATTTTTCATTGTGCATGCAGATTGTATGTGTCCATTATAGGTAATTGTAATTTGACTTTACGTGATTATGACTCCCTGTCATTTGAGATAAAGTATTCTTCCTGCATTATTGTACTTTCCAGTCATTTTAACTCAGGTCGGGGGGAGGGGGGGGGGGTTAGGTTGTAGTTGTGTCACAATAACATAGTAGCGTTGCAGTGTGAACTTATATACTCCACTTTACATGAGCACGTGACTTCTTGGGCCTGTAGCTTGTAGTACACCACCATATAGGCTGTGGCGTTATCATACGGCGCGATTTATCTATGCGTTTTGCCTACACTGAGGACGTCTCTTTCCATGTGGTACAGTGCAGTCAGTGGCTGTTCGCTACCACACCGAGCATTCTTGAGGTCGCGGGTTCGAATCCTGCCTCGGGCATGGATGTGTATGATGTCCTTAGGTCAGTTAGGTTTAAGTAGTTCTAAGTTCTAGGGTACTGATGACCTCAGAAGTTAAGTCCCATAGTGCTCAGACACATTTTAAACATTTTTGAACCTCTTGAGGTGGCCTGTGCATGCAAGCTGTTCGTAGGGAAGTCGCGGGAGTAACAGGGGTGACAGCAAGCCCTTTCCTCCTCATGTGGTGTAATATATATAAAGTGGCAAAATCGAAATTTAGAGTTAAGAGAAGCAGTATGCAATGATCACTGAATGAATGATAGCTTGTGGAAACATGTAGGAAGTAGGACATCCATTGTCTACGAGGCAAGGCAGGACCTGTAGGGGAACAAAAAACACTCTTTGTCTCAGGTGGTAATCTGACGTCATAGTGTCATTATTGCATGTCAGACATCCTGCACTCCTACATGACAATACGCCACTACGAATTTTTTGATTTCCTCTCTACTTAGGACAACAGCGCTATGTCATAGGAATGGGGATGAGGGAATCACGATTTCGCAATTGAGTTGTTTTTTTAATTTCCCACCAATCAAACAATTATTATGAATTAGTTTTATTATAAAAAGACAAATACAAATACTTAACTTTGGTAGATGTGTCGCAAGCAAAGGGCGACATAAAAAATAATCAGTTTTCTTCAGCATAGACAAACACAAGTCTGTGCTACGTTGAGACTGCTAATGATAGAGGCTGCGATGCGTCGGCTAATGAAGTGGCTAACGGTGAAGCTGCTATCGAAGTGGGCTGCCACCAGTCGGGCGTGACTCTTAGGTCCTCTTCACCTAAGGGCTGCTGCTGTTTCGTTGTCGTCCTGGAAGGAGGTCGGTCAGCGTGCGATTGGCTAAACTCTTCTCACAGCCTTCTAATCTCTGTCATTCCCGACTTGCGTGCCTGCGCTGTCTTTACTCCGTAACATGAGTGACCTATGCAGACCTGATCTCGAACAATCTACCTATAATAGTGGTGTGTGAGCGTGCGTGTGCGTGCGCGCGTGTTTGTGTGTGTGTGTGTGTGTGTGTGTGTGTGTGTGTGTGTGTATTTTATATGATAGGCATATAGCCTACTCCTCTCAAATAGCGCCCAGTGGGACGCTGCGCTTAACGTCCCTATATGACAAACGTAGCATCATGAAAAGCAGGAGGTGCAGATTTGAGTTTAACAGCCAATCGGCAGCGAGGTGATTACAGACGGCACCAGTGTTACATGTCCTCACGTTATGAGAGACTGCACCGAGGTATCAGATTTAATCCAAGATATTCACGCAAAGACTGGTGATCAGGAACTTCAAGCACCAACTTTCCTCCGTGGATCCTCCTGTCGTAGGTTCGAGTCCTCCCTCAGACATGGGTGTGTATGTTGTCCTTAGTGTAATTTAGCTTAAGTTAGATTAAGTAGTGTGTAAGCCTAGGGACCGATGACAACAGCAGTTTGGTCACATAGGAACTTACCACAAAAAAAAGAGAAACAGAGAACACTGCTCAAGCTGGCGAGCGATTTTAGTACAATGCCTGTCGAAGTGCTTCTGATCTTGTTAGGAGCTTGCCGCATAGGCTTAGAAGCAGTATATCTAGCACCCTGTCGCTGTCGTTGATCGCGCAGAGGCAATCTAGCAAATGTACAAGACTTTTGGTGAGAACATCAGTCACGATAAACAATTAAAGGACTGGATGCTTGCGGAATGGCAAGGTGCCTGTGAGGCGGGGCCTGTTTTTTTTGCCAAGCATTAGCGCAAAGTTTCATCTGAATTATACAGGGCGTTACAGAAAGGTACGGCCAAACTTTCAGGAAACATTCCTCACACACAAAGAAAGAAAATATGCTATGTGGACATATGTACGGAAACGCTTACTTTCCATGTTAGAGCTCATTTTATTACTTCTCTTCAAATCACATTGATCATGGAATGGAAACACACAGCAACAGAACCTACCAGCGTGACTTCAAACACTTTGTTACAGGAAATGTTCAAAATGTCCTCCGTTAGCGAGGATACCTGCATCCACCCTCCGTCGCATGGAATCCCTGATGCGCTGATGCAGCCCTGGAGAATGGCGTATTGTATCACAGCCATCCACAATACGAGCACAAAGAGTCTCTACATTTGGTACCGGGGTGGCGTAGACAAGAGCTTTCAAATGGACCCATAAATGAAAGTCGAGAGGGTTGAGGTCAGGAGAGCGTGGAGGCCATGGAATTGGTCCGCATCTACCAATCCGTCGGTCACCGAATCTGTTGTTGAGAAGCGTACGAACACTTCGACTGAAATGTGCAGGAGCTTCATCGCGCATGAACCACATGTTGTGTCGTACTTGTAAAGACACATGTTCTAGCAGCACAGGTAGAGTATCCCGTATGAAATCATGATAACGTGCTCCATTGAGCGTAGGTGGACGAAACTAAAATGAACTCTTTCCGGACACATGTCCGCATAACATCTTTTCTTCATTTGTGTGTGAGGAATGTTTCCTGAAAGTTTGGCCGTACCTTTTTGTAACACCCTGTATAAACCTTTCCAAAGGGAAGAAACATTTTTTGACACGAAGTGGCCCATATCCTACATATTATGTAGAGTTAACAAGATTAGGACACAGACATGCTACTGTGTATTGGCAACCACGCCTGAATCCACTTTCTTTGAATGTTATCAACATATTGAATTCAGACAGGCAGTGGACAAAAGATCAGATAGTGCACACGTTTAAGTTATAGTCTATAATGAAGAAAAGTTGTTGCTGCTTCACATTCTAGCAATAAAATATCCAAATACGCACTAGATGAACATCAATATACCACAAGATTCGAGAATGAAAGTGAAGACAATAGCCGTCAAAACAGTTCATTAGGAAACACAGACCAGCTAGTTCTGACGATCGCTGCATGCAAAGAAACAGCACAAGGAGTTATGATGACACTGAGCCGAAGACGTGGCCTTTCCACCGAAACGAGTACTCACGAGTGTTCAGGAAATCAGTGACAAAGCAACTACCAACCCGGTGGCGTGTTTTGTTGGGAGAGTTCTAAGGAATGAGTCCTGATGTGTCCTGTGGGGATGAGATGCTGAATACTGGCAAAATGTCACTCTTAGGGTGTAGAGCCGCCAGTGATACACCAGCAAAACGTTCGTGATCACACGGTGGTCATCTCACGCTCAGAGAAAGAAAAATGTTTCGTGTCATAAAGACTTTCTATGGACTCGATAACGTAACATTGGACAGATTAATTCATCAGTAGCCTGTTTCTAGTAATATGGTGTATAGTTACTGTAATTAGTTACACTCCGTTTTTCTTGAACGACTGTCATCACCATTTTCTCCAGGAACACAAAGTCACAGTTTACATATAAAACTGCCTCTCTACTGCCTATTTACTCAGATAATCTTGGTATTTAGTTTTAAGGGGTTAGGATAGATTATTATAGCTGTAGCAAATTTATTCAACAACGAGTAATGATTGTTTGAGAAGTCTGCTTTAATTTTTATACAATTAAAATGCGTGTTATACAGCCTGCGCTAGGTAACGAGACAGGGAGTTTAGTTTGTTAGTAAAAAACTCGTTTCAGCCCGTCTTACACTAATATACAGGGGCCACGATATACAGGGTTCTCCAGGAGGAATGATCAATATTCACAGAAATGACAGGAACATTCATTCGAAGCAAATGCGTCTAATAAACATGCGCTCTAAAATGTATACCTTAAGATTTGTGAGCACTTTTTCATGTTCGATACCGTGAAACCAGTCTCTTGTATTGCAAGCTCTTTCCTTTCCACATTTCGAGAGAAATGTCCAGTAAGCTTGGGCTGTGAAGTGTATACGTGAAGAGCTATAAGCACTTGTTCATCTTCGAAACAGTGGAACGGTTCTTTACTGCTCGACAACAGCACACAGGTCGTCAGGTATGCATTTAAGAGCCCGTGCTTGCAAGACATTTTGCTTCGAATTATCGTTCCTGTCATCCTGGAAAACCCTGTAAAATAGAAGTGTGGGTTATTAATCGCCAATGCGAACAAGAGTGTTGGTGACACTTCCTCAGCAGCCACTGTTGTAGTTTTGCGGGCTCTCTTAATCCACACGGATGAAAAATGTGTCTGAAGAATATCGAAATTCTCGTCGTTCAGACGCCACGATGCTCACAGGGCTCTTATTCACCCTGTAAAGGCCTCTTAGCATACCTAATTCTGTCTCGGAGATTATTTTCAGTTCTGTAATCTTCATCATTTATGTCTTGTCATGTACTATCAAGTACATCAAAAGTATCCGAAGAACGCGGTTTAGTTCCACTTGATTTGCATACAACCTACATAGCTCTCAGCTCCTCTGATCTCTCTGCGTACCGGCAACTGACTATACAAAATGTTTGTCACAAGAGATCACTAGAGAACGCTACTCATTATGGTAATCAGTCTAAATATTGCCACGATATTTCAAATATTAGGAAAATCGTCATTTGAGATGATACAGACTTGAACGCACATACATTCAACTTTATTACAATTCGCGACATTAAAAATATGTGAACACTCTCATTAGCATCTAAGACAACTAATACCCATAATTTCATCACATAAATCAAGTAGTAATTCTTAGCCAAAATTAAACACGTTTGTGTACATCAGTTTTCGAAAGACTATCTGTACTCCTAAAGTCCTTTGATTTTCGAAGTGTTTTTGCTCGCTAAAAGGTTTTCCGCCCGCCTAGTAACCCTCATCACAAGGCGAGTGGGTAATTAACAGTGGCAAGCGTTTTATGGGAACCCCAACTACAACAGCACATCATTAGTAATGTCGCTGTACTCATGATACCACGTCATCTAGGTGCAGTCCGAAAGTCACCTACTGTGCTTGTTACCTATGTGAAAATGCCATAAAATATTTAAGGTATTCATGAGCAGCTTCTTGCACACGCGTTATGACATAAAATGACATGTATACCTTTTTTTCTTCTGTATCAGGATTCAAACCTAACAACTATAGGCAGTGGTAACGAAGCAATACTTTCGTGCCTGGTCGAGACTAGATCACGACACCGAGCATCACCGCTGACTCGAAGTAACGAGACGTCAAACATGGAGGTTTCCACGAGTATCAGTTACCAAGTTAATTTGGAAATTTATTTACTTATCTACCCCGACCAGATTAGATCCTTCAGGCCCTCTCTTACACAGGACAAAGGTTTCACACTACAGTTCGCTTCTACATTACAGTTACTTAAAAAATAACAATAACTTTAGTATGGCAATAATAAAATGATATGAATGTCCTTAGAGACAATGTAAATAAACAGTACTGACTAAGTATTAATTAAATTAATATTGGCAGTACCATAACTACTGCTGCTACCAACAATACAGATAATAAACACAGAACTAATAATAATAACAATAATAATAATAATGACAATAGTAATCCTAGTGATAGTGGTAGATGTAAAAAGAATTAATAGGTGTACAAAATACGCATAGTGGCAGCTATAAAAGGAATTTATGTGTGTGAAAAATAGATATATTCTGATGTTGTAATTTATGAGGCAGGCAAATTTAAGAAGACTGTGTAAACTAAGAACGCTGGAAAACGAGGAAGATATGGTTGGAAATAAGGATGTAAAGGGATGACAAGTGCGTACAGGAACAGTAGTAGTCGTTATTGTTGTTTCAGTAGATGTGTCAATACCTGCTACTGAAAATGACTTCTAGAATGTGGCCGAGTGAGTAAGTGGGACAGAAAGGTTTTGCTCTGACTGGAACAGGGATTTCTGTCACCTTGTTAAGACAGGAGCGTTAACGTCGAGGTGAGATATGAGGGACAGTGTACATTGATCAGACGACAGAGAAGAGAGAGTGTATGGAAATCTCTGCACTTGTCTGCACGCAGCAAGGATAGCGCTGCATGTGATGGTGAAATATGATAAAAGAGCCGAACGTCACAGATATATCTAACACATGCGTTCGTCATCAGCTCCAGGCGCCGCGAGCTTTCCTGAGAAATTCTTTGCCGGATAACATTGCTGTAATCAGTAACTGGTAAGCTATGTGTTTTTACAAGTTTCTTTTTCAGGTCAAGAGGGAACGGCCTGTGAGGAAATGGTGAGAAACTCTCCATTTGAAGTTTATTTATTTCTAGTTAACAACATTGATCGGTACTGTGATCGAGACACGGGCAAGCACGAAATCTTTGCATGGTTAGCCATGGCTAAAGGTGTTGAGCTTAAATCCAGATATGGAGCAATGAAGTTCATCATTATATTTAAAGTTCAGACATGTCCAACCATAATTGCTCATGAATAACTTAGATAGTTAGTTGTACTTTGTGCTAGATATCAACGGCGATAGGTGACTTTTGATGTGCACATAGATCCATGTGTTATCACGAGTCCAGTGAAATTGCTAATCTTACGCCTTTGATGATGAAGGTTCCATAAAACGCTTTCCGCTGTTAATCGTGGTTTTTAAATTTGTTGGTTCATTAACCAGAACATGCAAAACCACTCGACTAATGCTGGTTAGCAGGTGACTGGATAATCTTCCAGAGAACAAAAATACTTCGAACTGTCAGAGAGCTTAGGGAGTCCAGATATTCTTTCGAAATCTCGTATTTATAAAAAAATATTTAGTTTTGACAGCGATTATTGAATGATTTACGTGATAGAGTTGCAGGTATTAGTTGTCTTAGATACTAATTAGAGTGGTAATATAACAAGCAGTAAAATGCAGATGAAAAAAGTAGTAAACTAAGTATTACTACAAAAGTAATCACCATAGCTGTTAATACTATTGTGCCACTGCGAGACAAGATGGTCAGTGCCTTCATGGAAAAATGTTTGCGACTGCCTACTGTAATAAAACTGGTTATGGTGAGATAAATGTACTAACCAATGCTGGATCATATGAAATGACCGATTCCTAAGCTGAAGACAAAACTAGAAATCCACTACCATATAGCTACACGAAAATGTATAAACGTGGACATATATAAACACTTAATGTAATTACCACGATGACTGTGGACTTCTCAAAAAGGTAATCAATGATAAACAATTATTTGTACTTTATTTTTGAAGTGAATGTGTCAAAGATGATTTGCACACATAGATCGATATATGATAGAATTATTTTTGCTACATGTTGTTAGAGGTAAATTTTTGTCTTTTGGCAATTCGTAGTACGAGTTTGATGTGCCAGGTTGGAATAAAAGTTACGTGTGTTGTGATAGCATGGTGGTTGATATTAATTTGTATTGTCAAGTGAAATGACTATCCAACAACAGAAATTCGACCAGTGTTCATACTATTATTTAAAGAAAATGAAGGCGAGCACCCTCTAGACCAGTATAAAGAATTGATTTTCAGAGTAGACTACGAGCCTACAACTTTCAACTACGAAGGACAATAAAAGATGAGTAGTATGAAAACTGTTCATTCATATTCTGTCGTTTCTATCTGTCTCTGCAGTGTGTCACTACCTCAGAGTGCCAAGTGCTGTGAAAATGTGGACAGTCGCCCAAATTTAAACTTACTTCAAAATTAATAAATCGATTTTGGTTTATAAGATGGTTATGATGGTCAGATTATTGAACCAAGCTTGTATCCAGGCATGCACCTCCTCGTCCGAAGCAAATCGACGACCACAAATGTCTTTTCTCTGAGTTCAAAAAGTATGGAAATCGCATTGCAGTGCATCGGGAGTGCGTGAAGGATGTGAAAGGGCTTCCCAGCGAAACTTCTGCCGCATAACCTTGGCAACATATCGGCCATGCTATGAAATGAACTGGTTACACCACATGAATCACGGCGAAGTGACAAGCTTACTGCAAACTTAACCATGATTTTAAATAGATTATTTTATAAGTTACTGATATTTCTGATTGTTATAGATTTTACAAATTACATAAAATGTGGCAAACACGATACATACACTTGTGATACGTCATATGAAAGCTGACGATTCCGGCAATTACTATAACATGTTACTTTGACGGGTAAGCAAAGATTTCAGAATGTACAAAATGTTTAAATAGTGAATTTTTATATGCAAATTATGCCCTAACTACCAATTCTCCACATGAAAACATAGCATTATATTAGAACAGTTTTCCCAGTCCATGATCCAACAAATCCTCACGTTCGACAAACCGTAATTCGATGTTAAAAATGCATATACAGTTTGTAATTTGATCCCGAACACGCGAAAGCCCAGGATGTGGTAAGATACAAAGTAAATTAGTTTAATATGAGATTGGAAACTGACTCTGAATATATATGCTATGGTCTAGTATATATACATGTGTGTGTATGTGTGTGAAATTAATGTTTCAAACATGAAAGCTGATCAGTCAAACACATGAACACATAAACGTGCGTGGAGAGCTGCGAGACTTGAGTCTGAGAGTTTGGTGACAAATGGGCGCTCAGAGCGCCGCAGGGCCTGAGATAGCGCTCGTGGGACATAGTAAATTTCTATTAGTCGCTACTTGAGCACTTTGAAATATTTCTGGAACAAGAATAGTTTTGTGGGAGTTAGCTGTGGACTTTGAATTCTGTCCAGACTTAGAGATTTTCGTGTGGTATTCATTAATTGCCTTTTTTTCAGCTACGCGTACTGTTGTTCTGAATGTAAGCATCTCTTTAGTTGAGTAAAGCTAAATTTTGGCTATAGCCCTCAGCTGTATATTGATTACCGCAAACTGACTTGACTTGTTATCGCTTTCCCCCCGACTTTCTGAGAAGTCTACATTTGACAGTAACAAGGCCTTCTACAGGCTGACTAATGGATGTGTGAAGCTCTACATGTCACCTCTGTAATGAAGAAAACTCTCCTCGGTTCACTGCTGGAATTTCGAGAAGCAGGTAATTAGTCATTAATACTACTCAACACCGCTTGTTTCACACTTCGACTCGCCAGTTTTATCATCTTTTTTGTACATGCAGTGGATTCTTTATGCACCTTGTTTCATAAATAACATTTTTACATTTTATGACTCGTTAAACGTTGCTCGTACTGCAGTTAATTCAAGTAATCCTCGTTGCAAAATGCATATAGAGATGAGTTTAAAAACAACATACAATGCACGTTATTAGCATCAGTATGAATAATCTGGCTTCACAAACATAGCAAGTATGATCTCATGACCTGCTAATGATACAAAATGGAACGAAGTTAATTTTTGTGGTAATTACAGTTACTCTGCTGACAACTGCATAACATCAATTACCGTCCTTTATCCAAGTGAAATTACTGTCCTACACAGTTTGTCTGTGTTTAACGAGTTAAGCAATCAGCTCACTTCAGTCCTACTTCAAATATTTTGAAATTTACTGACCATTAGTTATTTGTAGAAACAGGCGTTGTACTATGACTCACATGAGTTTGGCATCGACTGTTGCCGTCGTAAAACATTGACCGCGGAAACGCCTGCGTCAAAGTACTGTTACAGTAGAAGAATGACAAATGTTCGCAAACCATTTTATTGTCTCTCCAAAAAATGTGTCAACCGCTGGATAGCAATTTAGTCTGCCTTTATTAAGATTAGCCGCAACCTGCTGATGCAATAAAGCGGCAGATATGACTCGACAAGAACCTATGCCTAACCAGCTATGTAGTGCATTCGACATGTTGCGGTACACTTTTCACAGTTAGCTCCTCCCACATGATAACACAACGATATAATAGAATTTTGTAGACTCTTTGCAACAGGTATCTCATTCGCAGAGCACTATCTTCAACTCACATAAAACTCATCATAGCCCTGAGATGCTGGCTGCTCTTGGATATTTTATGGTCGTACACAAGTCTTTAAGATATTCAAGCTATCCTTACTCTCACAATGACTCACTGTAAGGACTTAACATAAGATCTTCCATATATCACAATTATTGTGCTACAATTATATATCTTTCTTACAGAATTATGCACAGATACATATAAAAGTACTCACATAAATCAGGCTATTTTGGTAATACGTTTTTATAATGTTGTTCATCTACATCTACATCTTCATAATACTCCGAAAGCCATCGTGCGGTGCGTGGAGGAGGGTACCCCGTACCACTAACAGTCATTTGCTTTTTTTTTTTCAAATAACTTCCGGGAATTCAGCCAGGTAACACTTTCAGCGACCGCCGATATTTCGGCGGGAGAACACCCCGCCATTTTCAAGGCAAACTGGCAGTTTGCCTTGAAAATGGCGGGGTGTTCTCCCGCCGAAATATCGGCGGTCGCTGAAAGTGTTACCTGGCTGAATTCCCGGAAGTTATTTGAAAGTTGTATACGCCAGGAGAAACTCAGGTCTCAGTCATTTGCTTTGTTGTTCAACTCGCAAATAGAGCGAGGGCAAAACGGCTGCCTCCATATGAACCATAATTTCTCTGATCTTTTCTTCACGGTTTAACCATTCTGCAGTCAGCATCAAATGCCGGTTCTCTAAATTTTCTCAGCATTGCTCCTCGAAAAGAACGTCACCTTCCCTCCAGCAATTACCATTTGCGTTCCCGAAGCATATCCGCAATACTTCAGTGTTATTCGAGCTTACCAGTAACAAAGCTAGCAGCCCGCCTCTCAATTTCTTAGAGGTCTTCCTTTAATTCGACCTGCTGCGGATCCCAAACACCCGAAAAGCACTCGAAAATAGGTCATACTAGATTCTATATGCGGTATCCTTTACAGATGAACTAAACATTCCTATAATCCACCCAATACTCCTGAATCAACCGTTCGTCTTCCCTATTACAATCCTTACATGCTCATTCCATTTCATATTGTTTTACAACAATAGACCTAGATATTTAACTGATATGACTGTGTCAAACAGCTCGCTATTAATGCTGTTCTCGAACATTATGGGTTCGTTTTTTCCAGCTTATATTTTTCTACATTTAGAGCTAGTTGCCATTCATCTACTACATCTACATCTACATTCATACTCCGCAAGCCACCCAACGGTGTGTGGCGGAGGGCACTTTACGTGCCACTGTCATTACCTCCCTTTCCTGTTCCAGTCGCGTATGGTTCGCGGGAAGAACGACCGTCTGAAAGCCTCCGTGCGCGCTCTAATCTCTCTAATTTTACATTCGTGATCTCCTCGGGAGGTATAAGTAGGGGGAAGCAATATACTCGATACCTCATCCAGAAACGCACCCTCTCGAAACCTGGCGAGCAAGCTACACCGCGATGCAGAGCGCCTCTCCTGCAGAGTCTGCCACTTGAGTTTATTAAACATCTCCGTAACGCTATCACGGTTACCAAATAACCCTGTGACGAAACGCGCCGCTCTTCTTTGGATCTTCTCTATCTCCTCCGTCAACCCGATCTGGTACGGATCCCACACTGATGAGCAATACTCAAGTATAGGTCGAACGAGTGTTTTGTAAGCCACCTCCTTTGTTGCTGGACTACATTTTCTAAGCACTCTCCCAATGAATCTCAACCTGGTACCCGCCTTACCAACAATTAATTTTATATGATCATTCCACTTCAAATCGTTCCGCACGCATACTCCCAGATATTTTACAGAAGTAACTGCTACCAGTGTTTGTTCCGCTATCATATAATCATACAATAAAGGATCCTTCTTTCTATGTATTCGCAATACATTACATTTGTCTATGTTAAGGGACAGTTGCCACTCCCTGCACCAAGTGCCTATCCGCTGCAGATCTTCCTGCATTTCGCTACAATTTTCTAATGCTGCAACTTCTCTGTATACTACAGCATCATCCGCGAAAAGCCGCATGGAACTTCCGACACTATCTACTAGGTCATTTATATATATTGTGAAAAGCAATGGTCCCATAACACTCCCCTGTGGCACGCCAGAGGTTACCTTAACGTCTGTAGACGTCTCTCCATTGATAACAACATGCTGTGTTCTGTTTGCTAAAAAATCTTCAATCCAGCCACACAGCTGGTCTGATATTCCGTAGGCTCTTACTTTGTTTATCAGGCGACAGTGCGGAACTGTATCGAACGCCTTCCGGAAGTCAAGGAAAATAGCATCTACCTGGGAGCCTGTATCTAATATTTTCTGGGTCTCATGAACAAATAACGCGAGTTGGGTCTCACACGATCGCTGTTTCCGGAATCCATGTTGATTCCTACATAGTAGATTCTGGGTTTCCAAAAACGACATGATACTCGAGCAAAAAACATGTTCTAAAATTCTACAACAGATCGACGTCAGAGATATAGGTCTATAGTTTTGCGCATCTGCTCGACGACCCTTCTTGAAGACTGGGACTACCTGTGCTCTTTTCCAATCATTTGGAACCCTCCGTTCCTCTAGAGACTTGCGGTACACGGCTGTTAGAAGGGGGGCAAGTTCTTTCGCGTACTCTGTGTAGAATCGAATTGGTATCCCGTCAGGTCCAGTGGACTTTCCTCTGTTGAGTGATTCCAGTTGCTTTTCTATTCCTTGGACACTTATTTCGATGTCAGCCATTTTTTCGTTTGTGCGAGGATTTAGAGAAGGAACTGCAGTGCGGTCTTCCTCTGTGAAACAGCTTTGGAAAAAGGTGTTTAGTATTTCAGCTTTACGCGTGTCATCCTCTGTTTCAATGCCATCATCATCCCGGAGTGTCTGGATATGCTGTTTCGAGCCACTTACTGATTTAACGTAAGACCAGAACTTCCTAGGATTTTCTGTCAAGTCTGTACATAGAATTTTACTTTCGAATTCACTGAACGCTTCTCGCATAGCCCTCCTTACGCTAACTTTGACATCGCTTAGCTTCTGTTTGTGTGAGAGGTTTTGGCTGCGTTTAAACTTGGAGTGAAGCTCTCTTTGCTTTCCCAGTAGTTTCCTAACTTTGTTGTTGTAGCACGGTGGGTTTTTCCCGTCCCTCACAGTTTTACTCGGCACGTACCTGTCTAAAACGCATTTTACGATTGCCTTGAACTTTTTCCATAAACACTCAACATTGTCAGTGTCGGAACAGAAATTTTCGTTTTGATCTGTTAGGTGGTCTGAAATCTGCCTTCTATTACTCTTGCTAAACAGATAAACCTTCCTTCCTTTTTTTATATTCCTATTAACTTCCATATTCAGGGATGCTACAACGGCCTTATGATCACTGATTCCCTGTTCTGCACTTACAGAGTCGAAAAGTTCGGGTCTGTTTGTTATCAGTAGGTCCAAGATGTTATCTCCACGAGTCGGTTCTCTGTTTAATTGCTCGAGGTAATTTTCGGATAGTGCACTCAGTATAATGTCACTCGATGCTCTGTCCCTACCACCCGTCCTAAACATCTGAGTGTCCCAGTCTATATCTGGTAAATTGAAATCTCCACCTAAGACTATAACATGCTGAGGAAATTTATGCGAAATGTATTCCAAATTTTCTCTCAGTTGTTCTGCCACCAACTATACATTTTTTTTAAGCTGTCTTGTCTCCTCATACGGTCACTCAACGACGACACCTTCCCATATACCACAGCATCGTCAGCAAACATCCTCAAACTGTGCTTACCCTGCTCACCAAATCATTTATAAATACAGAAAGTAACAGCCATCCTATCACACTTCCCTGGGGCATACTTGACGATACCTTTGTTCCTGATGAACATTCGCCCTAGAGAACAACATACTGCTTTCTGTTACTTAAGAAGTTTTCGAGCCACTCACACAACTGGGAACCTATTCCGCACGCTCACACCTTCGTTAACAGTCTGCAGTGGGGCACCGTATCAAATGCCTTTCGGAAACCTAGGAATGTGGAGTCAGTCTGTTGCCCTTTATCGATAGTTAGCATGACATCATCTGAATAAAGGGAAAGCTGAGATACGCACGAGCGATGTTTTTAAAATTATGGTGATTCGTGGAGAGAAGCTTTCGCATCTCAACGAAGTTTACTGTCTTCGAACTGAGACCATGTCCAAGGATTTTGTAGTAAACCGATGATAAAGATATTGGTCTACAATTTTTGCGGGCCAGTTCTTTTACTCTTCTTATATACAGGAGTCACCTGCACTTTTTTCCAGTCACATAGGAATCCTCGCTGGGTGAGGGATTCGCAATAAATGCAAGCTAAGTAAGGGGAAAATGCTGTTGAGTACACTTTGTAAAACAGAACTGCGGCCGGCCGCGGTGGTCTAGCGATTCTAGGCGCGCAGTCCGGAACCGCGCGACTGCTACGGTCGCAGGTTCGAATCCTGCCTCGGGCATGGATGTGTGTGATGTCCTTAGGTTAGTTAGGTTTAAGTAGTTCTAAGTTCTAGGGGACTGATGACCACAGATGTTAAGTCCCATAGTGCTCAAAACCATTTGAACAGAACTGGGATTTCATGAGGACCTGGTGGATATTTCCTTTCAACTCTTTCAGTTGTTTCTCTACACCATACACGCTTATTACTATGTCCTACATACGGGACGCTGTGCGATGGTCAAACGACGGTATTTTTGTACAATTCTCTTGCGTGAACGATTTCTTAAACGCGAAATTTGAAATTTCAACTTTACATTTCCTGTATTCTTCTGCCACACCACACTGGTCAAAGAGTGACCTTTGACCTACATAGCTATTACACGTAGGGCCATAATTTTCACGGGTTCTCGGCAAGATCTGTTATTAACGTATGGCGGTGGTAGTTTTAAGCTTCACGTATCAGTTGTTTTACAGGCGCACGAACTTCTATTAACTTTTGCTTAGCGTCTTTTGCGCCTTCTGTTTTGAACCGAGAGTGCAGCAGTCCTTTCTTCCTGAAAATTTTTCGATTTTCGTTGTTAACACACGCTTTAAGAAAATAATTTTAGATGAAACTGAAGTACAAGTGAATGGTGTGTTCTATAGAGATGTTGAAACCTGCCCTTACGTCATCTTCCAGTAGCCGAGAAATGTTGAGCGCCGAGGTGGTGCTGGTTTCGGACAGAAGCATAAGTGTGAGAAGTTTAGATGCCCCGTCCCAGAATATATTCGTATTGCTGGAGCAGCTGAAACTGGCAACATAACAGAATATGTTTGATAACTTATTTCCTCAGTCCTGCTAAATAAGTCACTTCGAATTTTCTTGTCATTTCGATGAAATATTCTGAAGAATTCTCATGTAAGAGAGGCCAGAAGCTAAAAATTTTAAATTATCTACTGCAAGAAGATAATTTTACGAGTAAGTTACAACTGCTCTTACATTCACTATGTGATTGATTAGTGCCTGTCTGGTATTTACCTGCTACTGCTGGAAAAAGGGAGTGTTCACCTCAACACTGTCACACTTTTAATTTGTCATGACCTTCGTTTCCTGAAGTTACCGCAGTTACAGCCAACGGTTCAAAACTCACTGAAAAGGTAGTGCACCTCATGGAAATTTATTTATTCCATTTATAATGCCACTAAAAACGACCAAATTAAATTTAGAACCAAAAGGTTAAGAATGTCCCTGAGTTCACATTGCATTTTCTGTAGAATACACAAGCAGAAGTTGATAATTATCAGTGCTCACTTAGAACGTCACAATTTACAATAATTGTACCTGTGTTTGTGTTATTAGTTCCTTCACATGAACGTCTCTACCACTCATGGTGGAGTTTTAAGAATGTAAGCACTGAATGTTCGTCACAAAGAACACCTAATTATAGCAAGTTCATTTGGATTCTAACAGTTGGATGAGGTTATTGTTCAACAAGATTATTTTTTATGATACGTCATAATTTTATTCATATGCTTGTCTGCATCCATGAACAATAGTGTTGCTTTTGTCTGATTTTGTAGCTACTTCCTCCTCTTCTGTAGTGGTTTTCTTTATTGGCTTAATTTCTAGTGCTTCTTCGTTATCTTCCTGTTTGTTTCTGTGAGTCCTCTCGGTTTTGATGAATACTTTTCCTGTTTAGCTCTGTATTTACATGAATGTTTGGATTTGTATTGTACTACAATACGTTCATTTTCCTTTATGGTATCTCTAATGTATGCATTTTTCATTTTATTCTTCGTAATGTTTTATTTAAGATCTTTCTCTAACAATTATGTTTCCGCTCCACTCAGCTGCACTAGCGTGAGATTCATTATGGTCTGGCAAATGAGTGTTGGAAGTGTTCTTTATATGGTTATGTGCGTATGTCTGAATTCTACGCCAGTTGTTTACTCGCGGGAACATTTAGTTTCATTTTTTTGTGATTTCTGCTATTCTATCGATATTTTCTGAGCTATCTGTTCTGCTAGGACTGTAGGACTGTTCAAGGAAGCTGGTATGTTCCAGGTTCAAAACGTGTAGTTTTTTGTTTGTCCATGTTTTTTACATACTGTTACCTAATTTTATTATTAATTTAACTTTCTGTGGTACTTGAGAATCGTCACGTAACTTTACATGAACATAATAGGCAAAAAAAAGTAACGATTACATTTTTTGTTGAATTTGAAATTGTTTCTTCTCTTGTGGAATTGAATGAGGGTGTTCTTGGATTTGTTGTAGGTCTGCGATGGAAGTGCTTGACAGGCAGTAGTATTATTGTTAATATTTGCCTCCATTCTTCAGTAGATGTTACCTCAATTATGATTATCACGTAAATAAACTCACATTCTATCCCTCCCAGTGGAATATAACCTCAACTAGGCCTAAGATCGAAACTAATGAATAGCTGTATTAGCCAGTCAATAACAACAATTGTATTTTTCCAGTGTAGAACATTATCCAATATCATCTTCTCCCCAAAAATGGTATTTGGTGAAGTGAAACATTGTTGGAAAACTTCTAAACAGTTAGATGATAGTCGTACGTTTTAACCCCTCTTCGGTGAGAAACTTCGTCAGAAACAGATGCTGCCTCCACACTGCAGATAACAATGTCATCAAAATTCAGCACGTTTCAGTTTGAGTAGAGTGATTTAATAGCGCAAAAATCTAGTAATTATGTAATAAGTAAGAAGACCGTTTCATATTTTTGTCCACTTTTGTAAAAGGATATTTTCATGTATTTTCACAGCTGAAAGACTACCAGATTGAAAAGACATTTTCGGACGATGCTATTGTCCAAGAGGCGATGATAATGTTGATAAACAGAGTATCAGTTACAGAATTCTGGTATACTTATACCGACACTGTCTGTGGGCTTCGTTAGGAATAATGATGGAAAGCAACTAACGATGTTTACCACTGCCATAGGGGTTCAGATAGCGCTTAGAAAGCCTGTCTGTGCATTCTCCGCTTTGACCCTGCAGCCGGTAACTGTTCTGCGTTTAGAGGTGGACAGTGTTTTCAGTATTCATTCTGGGGTACTTCTATGCCGCACCGACGCGTGTGTACTCTTGTTGAACAGCTCCAACCATTACAGCGGGGTCGCAATGTATGCCAACGGGAAGCTGGACGGATTATAGACGGATTGCTGCACACTATATGCGTTGTATGTCGCTACTTTCAACAGTGGTCTGTGGAACATTCCCACAACTGTAGACCAGGTTCTGGACTTCCGTGTAGTAAAGACGCATACTGACATTGGCGCATTGTAACAGTAGCGGTAGCCGACCGAGCGTCATCCAGGGATGAAATGCGGACATATGTTCCACTGCTGTGTGACCAGAGACCACTAGAAAACGTCTCCTTGCAGCTGGATTAAGATCATTTGTGCCTCTGGCCAGGCTACCACTGAAACCACGACACCACCGAGCATGGTTACTCTTGTGTCGTGAAAGAGGTGACTGGCTAGTCGAATGGCCCTTTGATGTCTTCAGTGTTGAGAGCAGGTCCTGTTTGTATGCGAGAGGTTGTTGTACACGTGAATGGCGTAGACGTGATAGGCTGCCTATTCCTGAGCGCATTCGTACTCTACATACATGTCCTATCCCAGCTTCACGTTTTCAGTGCCTCGCGTTGCGTTCGCATTTGGTGTTTCAACACGGTCAAGTAACCAGTGCCCCCCCCCCTCCCCCCTCCCCCCCCACATGCAGAGGCTATTATTCCCGCACTACTGCCATTTCTTCGACAGGATGGTACTGTTCTTTATCAGCAGGACAGCCCATGTACACAAACGGCTGCTCCGCTGGAACGTGTTCTTAGTGGTTTACAACTGCCCTGGCCAGCACCAAATCTCTCACCCAAAGCACACATATGGGACACGATGAAGAGGGAAGTTAATTGTTTACCAGCGGCTGCAAGAACCGCTGCCGAACTGCAACAAAAGGCAAGAACTACTGCCGAACTGCATCAAAAGGCACAAGATGCCATTCCGCATGAATATTTGCATGAGAGGTACACGCCTGCTTTGCCTCCACCAGGGGGAGGGGGATGCACTGTGTATTGATACAATTGACTAGTGGGGGACGTGAATTTCATCTGATCCGAATTTGTTATCATACACTCCTACAATCCTACAATGATGAATTACCTGTCACCTCACTTTTGCTCACTTTTGATCAAAATAACCTTGTCCTTGAGCAGGTTGCATTTTTCCGGCAGTGTACTTTCATATGCTCCATTTACAAATACACATAAATTGTGTAAATAGAAAGTGTATCTGAATATGTAAGATTCACGACTATTAAACGGAACCATGCATTTTCTAAGTGTAACCCACAATTCCTGGTGCAACCTTAAACCTCACTACATTTTTCACACTTCTATTTCGAAAGAACATCTCCTCAAGTATGTAATATTGTTGTTAATTAATAGGAGCATATTCTTTCCGGCTTTCCCAATAATTTTCAAAATGCATTGGTATGTGTCTTCACAATACCCTTGTCGTTTCCATCTTAATGGAACTATTAACCATTCATGGAGCTTACTGAAGCCCACCAGTTTACGACTACACTAGGCAACTGGGGTTATATTGGGCTTTCCCTCGTTCAAAGAGGATCATCAACTCGGCAATAACTGCTTGTAAAATGTGCACTCGTAAAATTTTATAGCTTTTATTAAAACATGGATTAACTATTAAGATTCTTTTCCTGTGATTATATTCACTGCGATTGAGGTGTCCTTAGCCCCGTAGATAGTGACGGCGCTTTGTTTCCGCGTGACGAAATTACGCTTCGGTGTGAACGTAATAAGCCGAGAACAATGTTCATGAATACTTAACTGTAATAATTCTCTTATGTATAGACTGTCGAGTAAAAAGCACACATACAATTTGTATGCATTTATTACGTTGTGTGACAAGGAACGTAAATTTCCATCTACCAAGGACTAACAAAGTATTTTAACGATATTTTATTGCATCAGAAAGAGAGGTAGAGCGATCTCCTTCACCTTACTCCAATTAGTGTGATTATTAAATAATGTAAGGCCTGTAAAAATACATATCAGCCAGTGTTTCGCTTGTAACAGCCATCTTTGGTGTGTGTAGCAGCGCCTTCGCCATCTGTTATTAGAATACTATTTTTCTCCCGTGAATGGCGTTATAACAATCCTCCACACCTCTATTCGCCACATATATCATGGCCTGAGCCACTTTACTCTGTTTGTAATTATAGTGCACTTTTATAGTCCTTCATTAAGAATGGCTGATCGCATTACAACACTGCGTTGAATGGCTTTCTTAGCGCCTAACTACGGACTCGCTAGGAATATTAAAATTAACACTTCGAGAATTGTTAACCTGAACTTTCTTATAATTTTTAACCGCGCGTAAATCGGCTTGAACATTGTTTCGGCTATCGCACTTATTCCGGAGCATTTAACGAAAAACTATGGAGAGGTTCTATTGAGAAAGAAAATTTAACACTTCACTTAACTTCTTACCCGCAACTATCATGTTCATAACTAATATTTCCCACTGAAAAGCAGTGCCAGTATTTAGCACCCAGCCAGTAACAAATACCAGCACCTTGACAAATTACTTGCTGAAAATATACGACACTACTTTCTAATACCGGTTACCAGGACTGATGGGTCAAATTCTTAAAATAATTCTCCCCACTAATCTTGAAATCATTAACGAAATTACCTTTAAATAAATTTACTTCTAACTTTTAGCACCAGAAAAAAAATTCAAAAACTTTTTTAATAACGATAACTCTACGAATCCTTCAAATAAAAATTAAGTTAGTTATTCTTCCCATACTGAATTCAATTTAGTCTTGAGAAACTACGAAAAAGAAGCTAAAAAAGTACTGTTACAATGCCGCCATCAAATCTGAGCATCTCGACCTTCTTAACTAAATGAACCAAACAAACATACAGTTAAATGCAGCTACATTCCATCTTCACAAACAGAAATTTTAAAACCGGATTTAAGCAGAGTAAATATTACGCACTTGAAATTACAACATAACAGTTCTGATAATGGACTGTTACTGTATTAATCCAGCAGCACTATCACCACAATTTCTGTTAAGAAATTTCGAGATTTCCTGTTACACTAATAACTAAACTACTAACTACTAACTCCGTCTACAGGCCGCAAGCGACCCATCGGGACCATCCGACCGCCGTATCATCCTCAGGTGAGGATGCGGATAGGAGGGGCATGGGGTCAGCACACCGCTCTCCCGGTCGTTATGACGGTTTTCTTTGACCGGAGCCGCTACTATTCGGTCGAGTAGCTCCTCAATTGGCATCACGAGGCTGAGTGCACCCCGAAAAATGGCAACAGCACGTGGCGGCGGGATGGTGACCCATCCAAGCGCCGGCCACGCCCGACAGCGCTTAACTTCGGTGATCTCACGGGAACCGGTGTATCCACTGTGGCAAGGCCGTTGCCACACTAATAACTACGAAATAAATTATCAGCAGCAATGCAGTTGAAAATATGGAGCAAATTATCTCCGAGACTAATTTCACATCACATTTAACTAAGATAGACGAAACTGACCATATTTTCTACAGTTTTGGACCATTCTTGAAGAAAAATGGGGCATTTCTTTCAGCATCACAATTTTTTGTGTAAATATACACATCAAAAAAACGTTTTGCGTTACCCCGGATCCCAGAACTCGTGAACACAGACGTTGACTGTGGATATTGTATCACAGACACACTCCATTTCACTGTTCAGAGATGTCACAAAACCCACCCAAAGATGTAAAAAGCCATGGATGAGCAGCGCTTATTAGACGGAGGGGGTCCGACAGCCGATCAGTTACAGCCATTTCACCAGGAAGGAAATACACGGATATTGTTGTCTGTAGTTGAACCATGCCGAGACGATCAATACCGCGGTTCAATCGCGTCCGCATTGTTACTTTATGCCATGAAGGCTTCCAACAAGGGAAGTTTCCAGGCGTCTCGGGATGAATCTAAGCGTTGTTGTTCAGACATGAAGGATATACAGGGAGACAGGAACTGTCGATGACATGCCTCGCTCAGGCCGCTCATGGGCTACTACTGCAATGGATTACCGCTAAGTACGGATTACGGCTCGGAGAATCCGAGGAACCCTGACAGCAACGCCAACATGTTGAATAATGCTTTTCATGCAGCCACAGGACGTTGTGTTACGACTCAAACTGTGCGCAATAGGCTGCACGATGCGCAACTTCACTCCCGACGTCCATGGCGGGGTCCATCTTTGAAACCATGACACCATGCAGCACGGTACAGATGGGCCCAACAACTTGCCAAATGGACCGCTCAGGACTGGCATCACGTTTTCTTCGCCGATGAGTGTCGCATATGCCTTCAACCAGACAATCGTCGGAGACATGTTTGGAAGCAGTCCAGTCAGGCTGAACGCCTTATATACAGTGTCCAGCGAGTGCAGCAAGGTGAAGGTTCCCTACTGTTTTGGTATGGCATTATGAGGGGCCAACGTACGCCGCTGGTGGTCATGGAAGGCTCAGTAACGGCTGTAGGGTACATGAATGCCATCTTCCGAGCAATAGTGCAATCATATCGGCAGCATATCAGCTGGATATTCGTCTTCATAGACGACAATTCGCGCCCTCATCGTGCACATCTTGTGAATGACTTCCTTCAGGATATCGACATCGCTCGACTAGAGAGGCCAGCATGTTCTCGAGACATGAACCTTATCGAACATGCCTGGCATGGACTGAAAAGAACTGTTTATGGACGACGTGACACACCAAGCACTCTGAGGGATCTACGCTGAATCGTCTTGAGAAGTGGGACAATCTGGACCAACAGTGCCTTGATGAACTTGTTGATAGTATGCCACGACGAATACAGGCATGTATCAATGCAAGAGGGCTGGGTATTAGAGGTACCGGTGTGTACAGCAATCGGGACCACCACCTCTGAAAGTCTGGCTGTATGGTGGTACAACATGTACAACAAGCAATGTGTGGTTTTCATGAGCAATAAAAAGAGCGGAAGCGTTGTTTATGCTGATCTCTATTACAATATTCTGTACAGGTTCCAGAACTCTCCGAACCGAGGTGGTGCAAAACTTTTGTTGATGTGTGTACCTTGCATTCACGGCTACAGTTAACACGATAATACTTTTTACAACAGAATTACTAATTATTGCCTTCAATATTAAATTTCACAACCTTACATAACTTCACTCAACTACAGCTAGCTGACTACTTTTCCCACTTCAGTATGTCTGTCTTAATCCCGGTTCAAAAGAAAAGGCATTGCAGAAACGAAAACGACAAGGGCACTTGCTAGCACTATACTAACGCTGTCCTCTCGGTCAGCTTACCGCTCATTTCTCCCATAGAAAAGGCGGCCCAAAAACGGAAACTACCAGAGAGTAATCCTTTCAGTTCGCAGGGTTAATGGTTTCCCAATTTTGTTAGCCGGATACCACTACTTTGAAGATAATAAATTATTAATTTCTCAGGAAGAGACCAGTCTCCACAAATATAACTGTTGTAACTGCGACCGGGACGGTCGCGGGGTAGAAATGACGGAAAGCGCAGCGGGACCCGCGAACAACGCCACACGGGAGAGGACGGACACGACCAACGGACAGAACGAACAACACCCAGATCGAACAACGGAGTCGCAAGGAAACCTAAAAAAACACGTCCACTCGTACACAGAACAAGAAAGTAAGCTGTCTAGCGCGAGGCGATGTGTCAACAGACGTACGCGAGATTAGACTGCCTGGCTGAGCGAGAGGCAGGCAAGTACGCTATCGGGGGCGCCCCTAATGGTCCCTGGAAGCACGTGTTCCACTGTGGCGCCCTCACACTAAAAGCGAGCCAGGAGACGCGCGCCGCCACAGCTTACGTCGCGATGGTGCAGAGACCTCTAGGGGTCTTCGACGTCCATGACGTCTGGCGCGGATTCAAATTCCGCGGTGCGCGGTGCGCGGTACCAGAATAACTGTTATAATGAATAAGTGTATAACAATAAAAGAAAGTGTTCAACTACTTATCACAATATACTTTTACAACCATCTTATGACATCTCTCTTCCGATATTCGCATTGAAATAGTCATTATAAGCATTATAGAAGATATTGTCAACATATTATGGACATGTGAACTTAGTGCTCTTTCGTTGCAAGGTGCCGCAGCTAGTGTTAAATTCCGCAGTTAAAAATGTATTAACGAAAGAGTTTTCTAGGACACTATTACACAAATTTTTGAAAGCCGTGAAACGGTACAGTCTGTTCCTCTTCATAAGGTCTGTCATTTAGAATTTCCAAGAGCGTTATTAACATGCGAGTCACACCGAATAGTGTACTTTTACTGTGGTGTCGAGCCTCTGGAGGAAGTGTGAGAAGGAAAAAGGGTTTATTTATTACGTTCTGTTCCTATTTGATCCACATCCCTACATTTATACCCTTCTGAGTGGTAGGGAATAGCAACGAACGTAACCAGAGGCAAACCATTTACCTTTAAGTGGTTATGAGCGTTGTTAGCACTGCCTAACTGTTCTATGTGCTCCTCCACTTTCAGAGAGGAAGCGACAGGCTGACATTTTCTAACGATCAGATTCACCTAGCTCCTGGAGCACAAGCGTGTTTACTAGAATATTTTGGAGTTATATCGTAGTTTGATTCACTTCAACACATAGAGAGTTTCAGTCTGTTCAGTCAGAGGTGCAATACGGTTCATTGCCTTGAAAATTATGATTGTTGATTGTTTTCATTCAAATTTTGCGTGTGGAGTTGTGATTTAGTATGGAAGCCTCTCTCCGTGATGAGAAGTAACAACGTGAATCCTACTTCAGTGAATTTAGTTTCTCATGACTTGATTCGTACCTAATTTAAGAGCGTATTTGTTCACGAACCTTTCGGAGATCTTTTATTTCTATGAATTTTAACGTGCTAAGCAATACTTTTTATCTTGGCAGTTTGTCTGTGACTACGCCACGTACCAACACGGTCAACCTAAGTTCATTCTGAATTAATCAGCTGGAAATACCTATGCCTTCGTCAAGCTAGTTTAGTTATTTCACGCCCCTCTTCTTGAAAAACACCGCACGTCTGTGAGTGAAGTTAACTGAATCAGAAGTAATCACCATGCAGACACATCCTTAAAATCGAATGCTGGATTAAATGTACGTAAAGGAATGATTAATGCTATGAAATATCGTGGCCCTAGCAGTGAATCTTAATGTGGGAGTATGCATTTTATCATTGAAAAGAACTAAATACCACCAGGGAGACAACATCTATTTGGATCAAAGACATGTTTAAGTGACCTCTGTAATTTATTACAAACTGTTACGAGAATGAACAAGCATCTGAATTAGTCATGAAATCATAAGTATCACACACATAGAATAGTTTCTGTGAGGAGTGGATAAGTTAAGATTATTCGTTGAGGGTCGAAATATGTTTGTAGTCATACGCCTCACATTAAGTAATTTTTCCCAACCTGCCTACGCATCAGTTTCACTAACTCTTTTGTGACTGGAGAAACGAAGAAGCCAATTCAACTGAGAATGAACTAACGAATGTGGGAAAGTGAGTCCGAAAATGAATGTGAACTTCTAGTTTCCGATGGTCGTACCATGTACAAGTAGCAAGTTACGCTCACCTTTATCGCCCGTGCGATCTGAGCAGCTTTGTGATCCCAGGTCAGGCTGTCATCAATTACGTCGCTAGAATCGTTCTTTCAAGAACTCGAACATACGAGCTCACCCTGCTAATGGAGTCTGCTGTTCCAGCTGAGAGTAAAGCCTGCGCAGTACCGATGTGGCCAGTGCCAAGTCCAGAGACGAAGTCCTTCTTTCTAGTCAGTAAAGAACTGACTGCTCCCTTATTTCCGCCAAGAGTATCGGCAAATAATCTATTTAAAGTTTAATAGGTCTGCCAATGGCGTGCTTGTTTCCTTGCAGTAATATCTCCCGCCAGAAGAGGTTAATGTTACAATCCAATAATCTTGCTTTTGTCCCCACTTCTCTGAAAAACATTGTGCTATGTGTTATGTCCTCCTGCATCACATCAATTTCACCAGTCGGTGCCCTCTCAAGCAGCATTTAGCTTCGCATCACAGTCCGTGGGAAAAGCTAAAAAAACTTTTTTCACGTCTTTCTCGCAACTCTGCAGTATCTTATAATGTCGGATGTAATATGTCGGAGCTGTTATTCCATCTTTTTTGGACAGCTGGAAAATGATTATTAGCTGAATGTACTTAAATTAGCACAGTCTGGCTACTGCTTCCTACTGGCACAGTTCCGTCATCTGGTAGGAATGCTTTCAGCTCGGCCATTCAAAATAGATATGTGCAATAAAGTGTAAATATGCCAGGCGCCAGTATGACGTTAGCCAAAGAGACTTTCCCCAAGATAACACGAGGCCAGTGCATTTGTCAATCCTACCACCAGCGATTCCGCGTAGACCACTTTCCCTCGGCCCACAGGAGATAAGACTCAATGAGTCACACTTGCAACTCCCCCGCCCTTTATCCTCAGCACTTCTCAATTCTAAAGCTCACCCAGAAAAACAATTGGAATAGCCATCACCCGGTTAAAAAGGAGGAAGTGACATAAGGTGCATACAGCCTCTGTATTCTCATTAATCTATCTAAACTTTGACATTTTCAGAGCCTGTCTAGCTGAAATCATACTCCGTCGAATTATTCATTTAATATAAATGAAAAGTTTGCTGCTTTTTATTGCTTCCCACTTGCACAAAAGTTTTGAACAGGAAGCGTCCCACTTAAGAAAGGTAGTGGGGCATAAAGCAGTACAATTTTAATTGAGCTGTTCCCAGCGTGGTGGACAAGTTTAACTAGATCATTCCCAAAGTTATTAGCTGAAACGAAGGCAAGAAACAGAAAGGTGTCTTTGCCAAGCAGATCATCGAAATAAAGGTCTCAAAAACAACCCAAGTTGATCTACAAGGCACCGATCTGAAACATTCATTCTTAAAGCTGCCCCCCCCTCCTCCCCCGGTAACTGAGTGGTTGGCCTCTGTAATAAAAAACTGAGTGAAAGGATCAACAAAGAACCTGAACGGATGTCATGTGACGTCCGCAACGACCTACACAACGATCAACAACGAACAAAATGCCAAAAAAAAAGAGGTGTTCAGCGCGACAGGATATCAATCTTAAGGGCCCGGGTTCGATTCCCGGCTGGGTGTTGTGTTGTCCTAATCATCATCATTTCATCCCCATCGACGCGCAAGTCGCCGACGTGCCGTCAAATCGAAAGACTTGCACCCGGCGAACGGTCTACCCGACGGGAGGCCCTAGTCACACGACATTTACATTCTTAAAGCTAATCATTTTGCTGAAGTTAGTTATTAGGTGCTGATACTGCAGACGGAGGTTGATCAACAACTTTACAAATTGGATAACTAATGTACAGCTGGTCAAACCATTCGCCACTTAACAAGACTTGATTTGAAATTATGTTCCAATGTTATTTTGTGACTCTGCCCTTTCTTAAAGTGTGGTTCCCTGCTTAGTCTCTGAGAGACATGACGAATCAACTTCCATTCATACCATTTACGCACAGTATTGATCACTATTGCTATATAGAGGTTTGTAAAGGAATAGATGATTTGCAACTTAGATAAACTGTTACCAAAATCGAAATTTCATGTTATCGATAATACTTTTCGGAAGAATTATGCAACGATTACTAATGTCATAGTAATCAAATATTGGGGTACAACTGAACAGTATGAAATCGGACATAATTTGTATACTAGTATTGTCATATACGAATTAATTGCAAACAAACAAAAGAAACACATTAACACATGTTACACAAAATAATCAATTGTACTCCTAGAGCTAGCAGTGTTACATATGCGTGTGATGCATATTTTCAAACCTTAGATACAACAAAGAATACCGGAAAATTAATGAAACAATAAAATCTAGCAAGAAAGTATGTGAAAACATGGTGCTTGCAGTTATCTTGCTTTGACATTTAAATATAAACATTAATATGCAATAAGCACACAATAACTTCATTATTTGTAAACAACTTGTAATAGACCGAGACTTCAGCATTCGTTGGTGCTTGAAAAGTTTAATTCTTAAATTAATTACATAAATCCTTAGTTTTGTATTTGAGAAGCGTAGTATCGGGTTTTAGTTACAGTAACGTGTACATCTTCGCTGCAGTTCGCGATCAGCAGAAGTTGAACATGTCTGCAGTCTGCCCTCCGCAGGCTGCTGCCTCGGGGTCTGGTGGCAGCGGAGAATCTGGCTCGTCTCGTGTAACACCTCAAGTGTCGCTGGTTTCGTTCACGGGCTCTGTTGTCGAGGCACCTTCTAGTGTACGCAATGCTAGGGAACGGAGCACACTGCTGGGTGAGTGGCGTATTCTTACACGGTCGCGTAGCTCGAGAAGGAGAGTCAGTGTGGAGGCTGGCCGTCTTACCTCTCCCATTCACTGTGTTCGTGGACATGTGACCGCTCCTTCAGCAGGATCCAGACAGCCACTCGGTGGGAAGGGTTTACTAGTTATTGGGAGCTGCAATGTAGGCCCGTTATGAAGACCTTTAGTGTTTAGCGTTCAAGGGTGGAAAGAATTCCAATGTGCACTTTGTGTGCCTGGCGGGGGACCTAATGAGAGGTGCGGACGAGAAGCAGCGTGTAGCTATCGGAGGTGCAGTGTGCAGTCATCGGCAAGCTGTTCCTCATGTCAGTACCAATGACGACTGTCGCTTGGGTTCTGAGACCTTCCTCAGTTCCTACAGGCGGCTGGCGTAAGTGTGGAGACTGTTGTCATCGCTCGCAGGGTACAAGCAGAACTCACAATTTGCAGCATCGTATTCAGAGTCGATTGGGGTGTTTTAGTTATGAACCGAGTGGAAGGTTCCAACCGGACATTCAGTGACGGTCATGGCTGCAGATTTCTGGACCTGCGTTATATGGAGGAGAGTTGTAGGACACCGTTTGATGGGTCAGGGGTGCAAGGAAGCAGGTACTCGGTTAGCAGAGTACTTGTGGAGTGCACAAGGAGTTTTTGAGGCTAGGCAGTAGTTCGAGGTCTTCTAATGAACGCTCGCCTGTCGACAAGCCGAGAGCGAAATCATATAGCGTGTAAAGTAGAGACACTGCTACTGCAAGAGTTTTAACAGTAGATTGCCGAAGCATTCGTAACAAAGTTCATTAACTTACTTCCCTACAGAAAAGTTGTCACGTTCAAATTATTCTTGGGAACCTGAGCTGATTGAAACCGGAAATAGAAAACTCCGAAATATTTAGCGAGGCATGGAACGTACATCTAAAAGTCAGATTAGACGCTATAGGAGGGAGAGGGTTGATTGCTGTCGACAAAAATATTGTGTCTACCGTGGTCTAAGTTCAGTCTGAGTGTAAAGTTATCTGGACACGAATAGCAGGCCTAAGTGAACTCAATTAATTATCAGGTGCTTTTAGCGGCCACCAGATTCCGCCGTAACAATTGTAGAATCATTCAAAGAAATCCTGCGCTCAGTTGCGCGGAAATAACCAGACTGTGCAGGATTAGTTGGAGGTGACTTCAATACCGGGTACAGTCTGTGACGCCTATGTATTCACTGCGGATGATTCGGAAAATCTGTCTTGCGAAGTACCTTTTAACACGTATCCCGAAAACACCCTTGAATAAATAGTTACACAACATACACTCGATGGAAGTATTTTACACGATATAGCTAGAAACAGGCCTGACCTTATTCACAGTGTCTGTGTGGAGACTGGGATTAATGATCGTGATGTCATCATAGCAACGATGTTTAATATAGTTCATGAATCCGTCAAGAAAGCTAGGAGAGTATAAGCGCTAGAAGAATTAAATGAGCAGTTGTTAGCATCCCACTTAGAAAACAAATGGACATCATTTAGCTCCAGAACGGTGAGTGAAAACGAATTGCGGGTAAAGTTTAAACGGATTGTAATTCGCACTCCGGAGACTTACATGAAAAGTAAGTGGATTAAGGATGGAAAGGACCCACCGAGGTTCAACAATCGAATTCGGAAAATGGTGTGTGAACAGAGATTGCTGCACTGTCTGTTCATAAACGAACTCGCAAATGTCGACAGGCAAAAGTTAGTGGAAATTTGTGAGTCCGTAAGAAGATCAATGCGCGAAGCATATAACAACTTCCGTCATCATACCTTAGCAAAACATACTGCCGAGAACCAGAGAAATTTTGGTCCTACGTAAAATAACTAGACGGGTCCACCAGAAGTAGCAACAGAAGACAGCAAAAAGAAAGCTTAAACTTTAAATTTCACGTTTAAGAAATGATTCACGCAACACGATCGTACAAACATACCGCCTTTGTCTTTCATTACTCTCACATGGAGGACATCCAAATAAGCGTGAGTGGCGTAGAGCAGTAACTGAAAGAGATGAAAACAAATAACTCGCCAGCACCAGCTGGAATCCAAATTCGGTTTTGTGGTGTCGTTGCAATCGACATCGCAGGAGGTGGCCCAGGCGATAGATGGCAACATGTCGCAGGAATTCAACAAACGCCGATAATAGTCGCGCAAAACGAATGCTGCGCGCCCGCCGTGTCGGCCCTCCACTTGTTGCCGCCACGAGCGACCTCTGTGTACTGGATACAGTTCAGCCACGCAGCTGCTAAGGTACAGTTCACTTGGCCGTGGGCTAGAGAAGAGTACGTCACGTCCTACCTATAAAACTGTGTGTCAGACATTACTGAGTGAAAATACGCAAAATGTGTGAGGAGGTACATTCGTTTGTTTCCAAGACTGACAATTTTCAAAGAGCAAAATTAACCGAATTTAATTGTATGAGAAGTTCAGTAATACCCTTCTTTTAGCTTAAGGTTTCATATCTATGGAAACGTAAAAATTTGGAGTATTCTACCTTGTTTACTGATTGCACCTTGTGTGCTACATAAACTGTTGGTTTGACTATATTTGTTGTCCATAAGTGAATACAGTGCGTTTTTTCAAAATTTAGGGAGAGTCCGTTTTCTCAGAACCACTTAATAATCCTTTGGGAAACATCATTTACTATTCATTCTGTTGCTTTCTAGCCAATGAGATTAATTATAATTCCAGTATCGCCTTCAAAATGTACCAATTCTGCTCGTAGAACTCGAAGTGGAAGTCACACATATATGTAGAAAAGAGGGACCTGAAATGGACCTCCGTGGGAATCCCGTTGTGATTTCTCGCCAGTCACAACATTTTATATTCTTCCAACACTTTATGAATTACTCAACCCAACATTGTGCATTCTATTTGTTAAGTGCGATTCAAATCAGTTGTGTGCAAAGCCCTCAATTCCATAAAACTTGCGTTATTCTAGGATAGTAACATCATCTACAGAATAAGACGTCTTGGAGAGATCACAAGACTGCCACTGGAGATAATTTATTATTTATTTCTTCTACTATTTTATGGGTGAATGTATAAATAACATTCCCAGTGGCGCAACCCTCTTGGAACTCAAACTGTGATATGCTAAGTAAATTGTTTCCCCTGTTGCTAAGCCTAGTATCGGCAATATCCTTTCTTCCAGGAATGCTGGTCCTGTAAGTTTCGGATGAGAACTTCAGTGAAATTAGGAAGGTAGGAGACGAGGTACTGGCGAAAGTAAGGCTGTGGGGAGAAGTTGGGAGTCATACTTGGGTGGCTGATTTGGTTGACCAGCTGACTCGAATTCCGGCCCGGTACAAAGTTTCAATAATCCGGAAAGTTTAATATCAGCACACTGCAGAGTGACATTTTCGTTCTGAAAACATTCTCAGGCTGTCGCTGAGCCTTGTCACTACGCTATATTTTCTCCAGGAGTAGGTCCCGCAAAGTTCGCTGTAAAGTTTCTATGAAACTCGGAAGGCAGGAGACGAGGGACTGGCGGAACTAAAGCTGTGAAGACGGATCGTGAGTCGTGCGTAGAGCACTTTCGCAAGGAAAGAAAATGTCCCGAATTCAAGTCTCGGTCCAGCACAAGGCTTTAATCTGCCAGGAAGTTTGAGATTATTATTATTATTGAAATTGTTATGTTCTGCTCTAATTTCCTTCAGTAATGTCCGTCTGTAACGTGATTCTGATTTCGTTCAGTACTGTCTGTAGCCTGACTCTAAACTAAAAAATGTGGCCATTTGACTCTAGGAGTCACGGGGATTTTTTTCTTGTGTGCTTCTGGCCCATCTTACGCTTTGTGCAACAGGCTCAGCTAATGTTTACTTCTACCTTCTAGTCAGGTCCAAGGTCATGATTTTTGTATCCACATCTCGCAATTGCAGGAACGGGCATGGCACAGATACGAGACTTCGTTTCAGTCAGAAGCAATCCGCTCAGCTCTCTCATAACAGAGCTAACAGCCGTGTTAACCCAAGATTCGTCATAGTGCTGTAAAACTTGCTCAAACCTTACGCAAGTATATCCTGATGTCACATTTAATGCTATATTCAAAGTTGCCAGGCCGGCTATTTCCTGCTTCTCCTACTTGAAGTACGCTATCTTCCACATCAAAAGCCGGACGGAGTGGCCGTGCGGTTCTAGGCGCTGCAGTCTGGAACCGAGCGACCGCTACGGTCGCAGGTTCCAATCATGCCTCGGGCATGGATGTGTGTGATGTCCTTAGGTTAGTTAGGTTTAATTAGTTCTAAGTTCTAGGCGACTGATGACCTCAGAAGTTAAGTCGCATAGTGCTCAGAGCCATTTGAACCATTTGAACCATCTACATCAAAATCTCTGCAGAAATCCCCTATATTGTCTGTCACCTGGCTAACCTTGGCGTTAGGTTTCGCAGTGCTTGTAACCTGATACTCTACTCATAGCTCTTGCTGTAGCATTTAACATACACCTCTCCCGTGACTGGTGTAGCAGCAAGACTCTTATTTTCTTCATCACTTTTCTACCGACCGAGCCTGAAAGTCGTTCCTACGGGTCTGTTGTACACTACTTAGCTCAAAAACTGGCTGAGGCTCTGCTTCTGTTTCAGGTAACAAGTCTAACTGACTGCTAACCAGAATTTGAAATGATAATGCCTATACCTTGTCACCTTCTCCCAACTCTCATTGTACGTTTCCCTCTTTAACCTATCCAATTAGAAATACGCTGTATGATGATTTTCTTGTCTCCACTACATAATTTACAACTACCAATCGAGCTTGAATAATGGTTGCAGTGGGAATACAGATCAAGACGGTTAATCAATGGAAAAAATAAGTGCTAGGAAAAATTAATTAAGTTCAAGAAAGTCGACAAGGAATAGCCGAACGCATTGAGAACTGGCTAGCGGTGATTCAGAAAGATTTGATGGTGCATTCTGATAGGACCCCCACGGATAATGGTCGAATTAAAGAAATAGTGAACGAGTTTTGTACATAACAACAAAAAGCATTAGATAGTATGTGCCAACATTATTACGCTTTAAACGGATACAATCATAAAGAAGAGGATGCAGTCATGAGGAATTGTTTCGATTGCGGAAACAAAGGTATGTGATGACGAAATGCAAACACGTAAGCTGCCAATTTTGAAGACGTTGGTGCAGTGAAGGAGGACGGAATCACAAAATTTGTGACAAACAGAAGAGAGATTATGTAACGTGCTCCGATCTCCAGGGCCTCTGACGACAAGAGTGAGATATGAAACTATCGAGAACAATGACGATGAGTGTAGGTGCCACTTTGTTTCAATACAAAACAACCACGAATATAGCTGAAACAACTGGAATTTGCTTACCGATTCTCGTGGCTGCCACTGCTCTGGAGGAAGTTTGGCTCCAGTCACCTAGCACAGGAGGTGGCAGCATGGATGCAAACCTTAATGTATTATTGTAAAAGTCTAGGGGGTGTTTCGGGGAGCATTCTTGAATGAACTGTGGTCCAAAAGCATCAAAGGCTACGTTAAGTTGAGCGTCTTGTTGATAGACAATTGTAGTGACATTAACCACAACAATGCAATTGAGTACTTTAATGTTTTGATGCTCCATATAATCGACAAGAATTAATCTGACTTTATCTAAGTTACAAGACAGACTACAACAGGAGATTGTGTTAGCTGGACATCACATGCAGGACGTTAACTCATTTCCGAGTTTGTTACGACAATTGCGTTATTATGGGAACACATAAAACCACGATCCTGTGAGATGATCAGGCAGGGATTCTCAGCAAAGTAAAGTCAACTGGGAACAGAGAAATTGGCGCTTGCATCATGTGCGGAAAGACATAACTGCCGATGGGATAGCAAGCGCACTCATGGTTTGTGGAGTCCATATCCTAGTTGCATCGGCGCTGTTTTATCAAGAATACGCAACCCATGAACAATCGACTTCCCCCACGTATTATGGAAATTTAGTCAGCTGATCCTCACAAAAATGAGCCTTATGTGGTAGAGGCTGAGAACCCAAGAAACTGGATAATAGAAAATAGGGTGAATAAGGATGGTAATACTGGACACAGAAGCTAGGTGTTCTGTACATAGATTTTGGCGACATTCTGGAGATGCGCCTAGAGGATAGTGAAGAAATAACTGTATTTAGACATGCGACAGTAAATGAAAATGCAGATAGTGCTACTTTTCAATGTATTTTAGACTCTGGTATTTATTTGTTGGCTATCAGGGAAGATGTATTCACGAGTTACGGTGAGAGTAGAGCATGGCTGGTTGTCCTGCTGCAAAAGACTAATTACAGGAGCAGTTAATACGAAGAGGAAATAAACTAAACAGCAAATGTGACTGTACTTCATACGTCAGTCGCAATCGCTTTGTGCGAACTTTCTGGTTGTCCATGCTTTCACTGTTCAGTTTATCCTTTGTTGAAATATCTTTAGTCTTTACTAGGTGTTTCTTTATTTACATGGAAGTTGTACCACATTCGATGTAGTCGACATGCAAAAAAAGTAACTTTTGATGAGTGCATGAACGAAGACGGTTTTGCACGTGAACTGCTTCGCGTGGTAGTTGATTCAAGTACATGAGCGAAGAGAGAATTGTGTCTTAACTGTGATATGGCAACATCACAAAAAAATGGTTCAAATGGCTCGGAGCACTATGCGATTTAACTTCTGAGGTCATCAGTCGCCTAGAACTTAGAACCAATTAAACCTAACTAACCTAAGGACATCACACACATCCATGCCCGAGGCAGGATTCGAACCTGCGAACGTAGCGATCGCTCGGTTCCAGACTGTAGCGCCTAGAACCGCACGACCACTCCGGCCGGCGGCAACATCCCATCCGTGCTGTGGAAATAATAGTGAGATTTGAGTAATAAAAGTGTTAACATGTACTGTACTCATTTATGTGTCAGGTGAATAGTCCATTGAAACGCCACCGAAATTGAGTCCTTATCAATGAGAAAATTTCACGGAGTATAACACGTCTCCAACTATAAGTCACCACCGAATAAAATTTGTAGATGGTCTCAGTGTAAGAAGTTCGTGGTTTTGTTCTATGTCCACAGAAGTAATATTTAGTGTTTCTTTTTCTTTTCCCCCCTTTTTTTAGAAGTATCTAAGTATTCAGATTATCATTATCCTAATGGCTACATCCATGATAGTCATATTCCGTCATTTTTTTTTGTAGTAGATCTGTAATTTGGTTCATGTGGTAATTATGTGGTATAGTCCAGTGCTATTGAATGGTTGCTATTGTGAAGTTTTCCGCTCGGAAGAGAGTGAAGACATTTGGACTATGAAGTGAAGATCCAAAGGACTGAGTATAGATAGTGAGTACAGTTACGAAATGTGTCGCCTTAAGAAATATTTAAGATCTTAATAGAGGATACAGGAGCTGATGTTATATTTTAGAGCAAGTCGCAGTACTCATGCTGAGGGGTCGTGGAGATTTTGAGTGCCAATAGCAAGAATACTGAGATGCAGAAAGTGTAATCCACCCTACTAATATATGTAAATTAACAGTAGTACCCAAGGGAAAAGGTCCTTCATAGTAATTTTTGTTTCAGAAGAGTTACACGTGTCGCTACCTTTACTAGGGCAGGGTGTAAATGAACTGAAATGACAAAAAAATGGCTCTGAGCACTATGGGACTTAACATCTTAGGTCATCAGTCCCCTAGAACTTAGAACTACTTAAACCTAACTAACCTAAGGACATCACACACATCCATGCCCGAGACACGACTCGAACCTGCGACCGTAGCAGTCCCGCGGTTCCGGACTGAGCGCCTAGAACCGCGAGACCACCGCGGCCGGCTCTGAAATGACAAGAGAGGTCGATCGATAACAGGCTAATCAGGAGTATCAACATTGAGTTTTGAGAATATAGAAACGTCAAGGAGTGGGTGTTCCCAGCAAATTAATGTACGCCAGCTTGAGCTGCGGACTTCATGGAGTTGAACAAAGAAGCTTGAAACCAAATGGACAAGAACCATCCGAGGTATATAGATTAATTATTGTAGTATGACTGCAACTATAGAGGTTCACGTTCCAGCAGTTCGAGAGACCCGAGAACACGTCTTTGATATAAGTAATAGTATACCATTTATGTTAACAACAAACTCTGTTGCAGGACTGACAGATGGACGCAGACACGAAAACCCAATCAGGAATCTATTAAGTGAACCTCTGTATAGGCTCGTTTCCGCATGGGTCTAATTTTATTACATAAATGGACATAACGTATTATTTAACCCTATTTTTCAATTGCTGATTGAGTTATGGAAAGGTGAGGAGGTGTAATGTTCTATTGACTTCATCCGTGTAAAACCTTTTGCAGGGTGTGGATAACATCCCAAAAAATTTCCATTGGAGGAATTTGTAGATGGACGTAACGTAGTTTGTAGTGTATTAGTGTGGTGGTAAAATAACTGTTTGTTGGTTGACTACTTAACGCATATGTAAACCAAGAAATAGCAACCACATGTAGAGATGGCGTTTGAACGGCTAGGTAAAGTAGGGGTGGAAGCAGTCGAAATTCTTTTCTATATCAATATTAAATTAGAATTTTAAACTTAGAACAAGTAAAAGTACTGTCGATGTAGCCCAGGATAGTATATGTAAAATCATGAGTATCTCAGCCATGACGCCTCACGATTGTAAAGCTAGAGGAGAATCACGAATGTAATCAACACTATTATAAAAAGGCACTTCGTTGTTTAACGTTGTTACCAAAAATCTCAAAAAATATTTGACCGATTTACTTCACGTTTTTACACGATACCCTAATGAGCATTCTGACAGGAATAATCAATACATATATATACAAATATATATTGAATAGAGAATGATGAAATGTTGTTAGCAAAAATCCTGAAAAGAGCTTGAGCAATTTATCTCCAATTTTTACATGACACTCTAATGTACATTTGGGCGGAATAAGCTATATATCTTTTAATGGATATAATGTATAAAGATATGTTTAATATAAGAAGGTGAAACGCTGTTACAAAATATTTATAAAACAACTTTAACTGTTTACTTCAAATTTTTACACATACCCTAATAAACATTTAGATGGGCAGAGGCTACATTCTTTTTTTAAATAACAGTGCACAGATTATCTGTTAAAACTGACTGCAAGGAAGAAAATGCTGTACTGTACTCGGCAGTGAAAATGTGTGCTTTTGTTTTCTTTCTTGCGGCGGTTTCCACAGAAAACAAAAAATTTCTACCTGTGGCTTATTGGTCCATGATTAGAATACCACTATGAAATACGAACTTTCAGTCACAATAAAGAAGGCTCAAAGCGAGAGAGAAGGGGTAGAGGAGATGGATAGAGATGGGGAGTGGGTGGAAATAATAATAGAAAGGAGGAAGGAGGAGATGGACAAAGAGGGGGGGGGACGGAATGGTGAGGAGAAGGAGTAATAATAGACAGAGAGAGGGGGTGGAAGAAAAGACGTATGAAAAGATTGGGAGGAAGGGATGGACAGAGAGAGGGGGGAGGATGGAATGATGAGGTGGGGATGGACAAAGAGAGAAGAAGTAAGTAATGTACAGAGAGAGGGGGTAGAAGAGGAGATGGATAAAGAGAGGAGGAGGAGGGGTTGAATAGAGAAAGAGGGAGGATGGAATGGTGAGGGGTGGGGGATGGACAAAGAGAAAAAGAGTAAGTAATGTACAGAGAGAGGGGGTAGAAGAGAAGATGGATAAAGAGAGGAGGAGGAAGAGATGGACAGAGAGAGGGGATAGAAGGAGTTTAGGGCGTATGTCCAATTCTCATATTTATTTAGCAAGTGCAAAGTTTTGCCAGGTTCGCTATTACAATATTTAAAATTCGAAGGAAATTCCGATGCCAGTGGCAATTAGGCAGCAAAATAATTCGATGGTGAAAGTTGAAAATTAATACCAGAACAGGACTCGAACGTGGATCTCTCGTGCAAAGCAGACAGTTGCCACCACCCCCTCACTCATCCAGACATCCTTACCATCCGACCCAAATTCTCAACCTCTTACATACTAGTAGCGTCCACTGTCCGTTCAGCTAATTTCTCGCAGTGAGTCCTGTATTGCCATAAGGGGCTCGGACCTGTTGTTCATCTACACTGACGTTATCAAGGCAGTCACGCCTACAGATGCTCTCTCTCTCTCTCTCTTTCTCTCTCTCTCTCTCGATATTTCCAGTTCATTCAAAATTTCTTATTGCAACAGTGCACATGGAGCGTATGAAGTGATTACATTTACAGATCAATAGCATAAGCGGTTTTTGGGTTCCAGGCATAGACCAATGCAGAAACATCCGTATTAGTGCGTGGTCGGTACGTGATCTAGCATCCTCGGACGGTAATGCAGGCGCTAACTCTTGCATCCAGTCGATCGTACAGATGGCGAAACTGTCCTGGGATACGGTATCCCACGCCTGCTCGACCTGGTCACGTAGTTCTGTAAGAGCTATTGGTTGACGAGTCGCACGAATCACTCGTCCCCTCATATCCCGCACATGCTTGACTGGGGACTAGACCGGAGACAGTGCTGGCCAGGGAAGTTACTGCTCGTCTTGCAGAGCTCGTTGACCTTCCAGGGCAGTATTGAGGAGAGCATTATCCTGATGGAACAATAAAACACCTTCCTGTTGCAAGAATGGCGAAGGAACGGGTCTAACAAGATTCGCACGTACCTAGCGCTGGTTAGCTTCACATTCAGAAACAACAAAAGTGAACAGGTGTCGTAGACTATCGCATCCCAGACGAGTGTGTCCTCGACGAATCACTCTGCAAGAGAGCGCTCACCAGGTCTACTTTGTACGACTATAACTTTCGTGCAGGAAGAACCTGCTTTCATGGCTGAAGACCTCGGTGCGATAATCCATTGTCCAAGTGATCCTCTTACGGCACCAGTCGAACCGTGCGTGACGATGTTTCAAATGGTTCAAATGGCTCTGATCACTATGGGACTTAATATCTGAGGTTGTCAGTCCCCTAGAACTTAGAACTACTTAAACCTAACTAACCTAAGGACATCACACACATCCATGCGCGAGGCAGGATTCGAAACTGCGACCGTAGCGGTCACGCGGTTCCAGACTGAAGTGCCTAGAACCACACGGCCACACCGGCTGGCGCGTGTCGATGCTGTGACGAGAGTAGAGGTCGGGTGAGCGGTGTGTGTGCCCATAGTCCCACTGCTAAGAACGGGTTCGTAGCATTTCGTGTTGACCCGTCTGAGCTCTCAAGCCTTCTTATCCGTGTTTTTGCAGCTCTACGGTCTGCCACTGCTGCCCTTAGAGTACGTCGATCCTGATGAGCGTCTGTGCCCCGTGGACATCCAGAAACTCAAGTACGGCTGTGAGAATGTTCATGTTACTACCGATACCAGTACAGTTAGACAACTGACACAAGAAGTCCAACTTATGTGACAATTGTCCGAAAGGACCATCCCGCCACTTGGAAGGTCACAATTTGACTCCTCTCAAAATCGCTCAGTTGGCTGTGGGGAGCACGAGTGCGTCTCAGTGGCAAGGTTGCCTGCATTCTTCACACGTGTCCACCACACTGAACCTTTTGGCCATGAGCATTTGTCTTTCCAGGTGTACTAATTACACTCCTGGAAATGGAAAAAAGAACACATTGACACCGGTGTGTCAGACCCACCATACTTGCTCCGGACACTGCGAGAGGGCTGTACAAGCAATGATCACACGCACGGCACAGCGGACACACCAGGAACCGCGGTGTTGGCCGTCGAATGGCGCTAGCTGCGCAGCATTTGTGCACCGCCGCCGTCAGTGTCAGCCAGTTTGCCGTGGCATACGGAGCTCCATCGCAGTCTTTAACACTGGTAGCATGCCGCGACAGCGTGGACGTGAACCGTATGTGCAGTTGACGGTCTTTGAGCGAGGGCGTATAGTGGGCATGCGGGAGGCCGGATGGACGTACCGCCGAATTGCTCAACACGTGGGGTGTGAGGTCTCCACAGTACATCGATGTTGTCGCCAGTGGTCGGCGGAAGGTGCACGTGCCCGTCGACCTGGGAGCGGACCGCAGCGACGCACGGATGCACGCCAAGACCGTAGGATCCTACGCAGTGCCGTAGGGGACCGCACCGCCACTTCCCAGCAAATTAGGGACACTGTTGCTCCTGGGGTATCGGCGAGGACCATTCGCAACCGTCTCCATGAAGCTGGGCTACGGTCCCGCACACCGTTAGGCCGTCTTCCGCTCACGCCCCAACATCGTGCAGCCCGCCTCCAGTGGTGTCGCGACAGGCGTGAATGGAGGGACGAATGGAGACGTGTCGTCTTCAGCGATGAGAGTCGCTTCTGCCTTGGTGCCAATGATGGTCGTATGCGTGTTTGGCGCCGTGCAGGTGAGCGCCACAATCAGGACTGCATACGACCGAGGCACACAGGGCCAACACCCGGCATCATGGTGTGGGGAGCGATCTCCTACACTGGCCGTACACCACTGGTGATCGTCGAGGGGACACTGAATAGTGCACGGTACATCCAAACCGTCATCGAACCCATCGTTCTACCATTCCTAGACCGGCAAGGGAACTTGCTGTTCCAACAGGACAATGCACGTGCGCATGTATCCCGTGCCACCCAACGTGCTCTAGAAGGTGTAAGTCAACTACCCTGGCCAGCAAGATCTCCGGATCTGTCCCCCATTGAGCATGTTTGGGACTGGATGAAGCGTCGTCTCACGCGGTCTGCACGTCCAGCACGAACGCTGGTCCAACTGAGGCGCCAGGTGGAAATGGCATGGCAAGCCGTTCCACAGGACTACATCCAGCATCTCTACGATCGTCTCCATGGGAGAATAGCAGCCTGCATTGCTGCGAAAGGTGGATATACACTGTACTAGTGCCGACATTGTGCATGCTCTGTTGCCTGTGTCTATGTGCCTGTGGTTCTGTCAGTGTGATCATGTGATGTATCTGACCCCAGGAATGTGTCAATAAAGTTTCCCCTTCCTGGGACAATGAATTCACGGTGTTCTTATTTCAATTTCCAGGAGTGTATTTCCTGGCAGTGTGTAACGTTGTGCCTGACGAAAGTACAATTGGACACTGAATTACATTGTCAGAACACAGTTCTAATTTGTAGCTTGTGGCATAATTCGTAACTTTTATTACAAAAAAATATCAAAGCAACTGATAATTCAAACAGTCTTTCTGCTTGCTAAAATTACGACAGTCAGTATTACGGTAAGTAACATAGCAAAAAGTTTCTGTCCACAGCCAGTAAACAACCACACTTTAATTGATCTTTGAAAATTAATATGATACGTTGTATGTGTTTGTTATTTGATTATTATCTGACTACTGTGACATGTGTGGTGTGAAGTACTTGAAAGTGTGAGTTAGGTACTGTTCCTACATCATGACGCCAATAACTAATCCTACGTAATATTGCTTATGAATATAAAGTTCAATTTCAATTTATGTATCCTCGTTCCGGTAAGGAACTGGTAACCGTTGGTTATTTCATTAATGACATACTTTGAAAACCATTTTTCTTAATTTCCGACTAATTACTGTTAATTAAAAAAACTAATTTAGGTAATGAAAAATAGGTAAACTTAACCGAACTTCTTTTCTAATCGTCATTGATAAAATACTGAGCAGTGACGATTCGGTTATAACTTCATCTACTTCTCTCGGTTTTGCATTATTCTTCGGAGTAGATGCCCTTTCCCCACAGATTAGGGACTTTAGGTACACGGTCATACAGCCTAATTAGCCGGAGAGGTAGAAGGGTTAGAAGCCCACCACCTATGTTCGGCGACAACGTGCAATAACCACTCACAGACGTCAGATGGCAGCACTTACAGTGGATGAAATATATAACGTCTCGAAGGCGACACGGAAGACAGTGCAGTTACTACCGCAATGCTGGAATGGATCGACTTATCTGAGGTCGAAAATAGCGTGATCACCAGCTGTCAGGAAAAGGGTCGAAGCATTTCCGAAACGGCCAAGTGTGTAAACTATTTGCATACCGCTATGAATAAAGTATGTCATGCATGGCAAAATGGCACTATCTAAAAACGGCGCCGAGACAACTGTGGTGAACCACAGGCCATAGTTGGCAGGGGTGTAGAGATGTATACGGATGAACAGAAGCTCGTGTGTTTGAGCACCTCACCGCCCAGATGTACCAAAGGACTACCAACGACCGTTCAGCGAACATTCCTGCGTATGGGCCTCGCAGGAGGCATGCTTCATGCACATTTGCTGACTGTTGTTACCGAGCGGGGTGGCGCAGTGGTTAGACACTGGACTCGCATTCGGGAGGACGACGGTTCAATCCCGCGCCCGGCCATCCTGATTTACGTTTTCCGTGATTTCCCTAAATCACTCCAGGCAAATGCCCGGATGGTTCCTCTGAAAGGGCACGGCCGCCTTCCTTCCCAATCCTTCCCTAATTCGATGAGACCGATGACCACGCTGTCTGGTCTCCTTCCCCAAACCAACCAACCAACCAACTGTTGTTAGTCGGTGACGATGGCTCGAATTTACACTGCAGTAATAATAATAATGAGCGCATGGCATTAATGGCCGGGAGACCCCTCGCGGGGCGGTTCGGCCGCCGCTCCACTAGTTCTTTAACGCCACTACGGCGACTTGCATCTGAATGAGGATGAAATGATGATGAAAGACACACAACACCCAGTCACCTCGAGGCAGAGAAAATCCTGACCCCGCCGGCAATCGAACCCGGGACCGTGTGCGCGGGAAGCGAGAACACTACCGCAAGACCACGAGCCGTAGACTGCACTGCAATACTGCAGCTGGATGTCCATTGAATGATGTGTGGCCTTTTGAGATGAATCATGTTTTATGTTCCATCGGACAGATGGCCGTTGGCGTGTACAGCATGAAACGTCTGAAAGCGAAGGAATCCAGGCCAGGCCACAGGAGGGAGTGTTATTGTCTGGGGAATGTTTTCGTGACAGTTCCTAGGTGATATCGTTAGGTTCCGGGGATCAACAGAAGTATCTATTTATCCTTGGGAATGATGTACAACCCTAAATTCAGTTGTTTTTTCCTACGCACAAAAGCATCTATCAGCAGGATAGTGCACTGTGTCACGCTGCTCGCAGCATATGTGCGTGATTCGAAGAACATCTGGATGAGTTTACCGTACTCCACTTGCCATCAAACTTCTCGAATTTAAACCCAATCGAGAATCCGTGGGACTACCTCTATCGGGCTATTCGCGACGTGGACCCTCAACCGAGAAACCTAGCGCAGCTGACGACTTCTCTGGAGTCGAAATGGCCCTCCATCTCTGTCGATGCGTTCCAGAACTCGCGCTCAAATGGCTCTAAGCACTATGTGACTTAACATCTGAGGTCACCAGTCCTCTAGAACTTAGAACTACTTAAACCTAACTAACCTAAGGACATCACACACATCCGTGCCCGAGGCAAGATTCGAACCTGCGACCGTAGCAGCAGCGTGGTTCCGGACTGAAGCGCCTAGAACCGCTCGATCACAGCGGCAGGCACAACTCGCGCTCCTGAAGGTGGTTATTCAGGCTTCTGACAGATGATCACATAGATGTGAATGGAAAGTGTAGTAAAGGAAAATTATTAGTTCCTTTTGTTACAAGACATATGAAGATTTACTTAACTTTGTGTAATGCATTGCCACAGGGATTTTGTGTGTCGTACAACTGTTTCTGAATATTAAAGTATCCCTGGATGGACACAAATTTAATAGACTCTTCCCTTGCAATTCGCAGACGTGATGTTCACAGCTAACCTTCAGCATAAGATATGCTATATACTGGTGTCCTATCTGAGACGATACTGTCGTCTTAATCGTTGATCACGAACTGGGGGCAAGCGTTCCTCTGCTCTGCTGTATCTCGGCGTCTTCATGCGGTGGCGCTGCCAAGCTGAGAGACAGTGTGGCTTCGTCAGAGCCTTATATTCGTCGTTGCAGTACATAGCGAGACATCGTCACTTCCTCTGGTATCGGTGCGAGATGTTTATTTTGTTACGGTACTGCGATCTTTCAACTGTACTGCATATACGGTATTTCTGCAAGCGTGACTACGTTCATATCTTCAGTGCCAATGCCTCTTGTGGGAACACATGAATAGCTGTGAGCAAGTGAGTGAATAGACAGTGGACGCTACTATTGTGTGGCAAGTTGAGAATTTTTGTCCGAAGGAGGTGTGTCCGGATGGCTGAGGTGGTCTTTCGGTCTGCGGGAAGTGTGCTCGGATGGCCATGGTGGTTAAGGCAATTGCTCGTGTTAAGCAGGAGGTCCGGGTTCGAATTCCAGTCCGACACAAATATACACTCCTGGAAATTGAAATAAGAACACCGTGAATTCATTGTCCCAGGAAGGGGAAACTTTATTGACACATTCCTGGGGTCAGATACATCACATGATCACACTGACAGAACCACAGGCACATAGACACAGGCAACAGAACATGCACAATGTCGACACTAGTACAGTGTATATCCACCTTTCGCAGCAATGCAGGCTGCTATTCTCCCATGGAGACGATCGTAGAGATGCTGGATGTAGTCCTGTGGAACGGCTTGCCATGCCATTTCCACCTGGCGCCTCAGTTGGACCAGCGTTCGTGCCGGACGTGCAGACCGCGTGAGACGACGCTTCATCCAGTCCCAAACATGCTCAATGGGGGACAGATCCGGAGATCTTGCTGGCCAGGGTAGTTGACTTACACCTTCTAGAGCACGTTGGGTGGCACGGGATACATGCGGACGTGCATTGTCCTGTTGGAACAGCAAGTTCCCTTGCCGGTCTAGGAATGGTAGAACGAAGGGTTCGATGACGGTTTGGATGTACAGTGCACTATTCAGTGTCCCCCCCGACGATCACCAGTGGTGTACGGCCAGTGTAGGAGATCGCTCCCCACACCATGATGCCGGGTGTTGGCCCTGTGTGCCTCGGTCGTATGCAGTCCTGATTGTGGCGCTCACCTGCACGGCGCCAAACACGCATACGACCATCATTGGCACCAAGGCAGAAGCGACTCTCATCGCTGAAGACGACACGTCTCCATTCGTCCCTCCATTCACGCCTGTCGCGACACCACTGGAGGCGGGCTGCACGATGTTGGGGCGTGAGCGGAAGACGGCCTAACGGTGTGCGGGACCGTAGCCCAGCTTCATGGAGACGGTTGCGAATGGTCCTCGCCGATACCCCAGGAGCAACAGTGTCCCTAATTTGCTGGGAAGTGGCGGTGCGGTCCCCTACGGCACTGCGTAGGATCCTACGGTCTTGGCGTGCATCCGTGCGTCGCTGCGGTCCGCTCCCAGGTCGACGGGCACGTGCACCTTCCGCCGACCACTGGCGACAACATCGATGTACTGTGGAGACCTCACGCCCCACGTGTTGAGCAATTCGGCGGTACGTCCACCCGGCCTCCCGCATGCCCACTATACGCCCTCGCTCAAAGACCGTCAACTGCAAATACGGTTCACGTCCACGCTGTCGCGGCATGCTACCAGTGTTAAAGACTGCGATGGAGCTCCGTATGCCACGGCAAACTGGCTGACACTGACGGCGGCGGTGCACAAATGCTGCGCAGCTAGCGCCATTCGACGGCTAACACCGCGGTTCCTGGTGTGTCCGCTGTGCCGTGCGTGTGATCATTGCTTGTACAGCCCTCTCGCAGTGTCCGGAGCAAGTATGGTGGGTCTGACACACCGGTGTCAATGTGTTCTTTTTTCCATTTCCAGGAGTGTATAACTTTCACTATCGTATTATTTCGATGCCAGATTGCGGCTGGCGTCGGTCTCTCCTTCGAAATTTAATATCTAGAGCCGCAGTATCAACAACAATGTGGCGTCTGTTCTGTTGGACATGCAAGCTCATTTTGTAATGCAGCTAGCCAGTCTTTGAGCAAAAGTTGTAAACCTTTATCAAAAGTAATAAGAAGTAGTGCGGAAGTCACTGTGGAGCGTTGTGTTAGTTGCCGAGCCAGTAGCCACCACTGTCGTGAAATGTGAGCCATAACGACAGACAGCCAGGAAACAGCACTGCACAGTGGTAAGTGAGCAGCGGGACGGTGTCACCGCACAAGAGCAAGTCTAAATCGTGGATGACGTGACTAGGTGACGAATTTTAATGAAACTAATGTGCACCAGGGGCATACAAATAAATATGAATTTAGAAGCAGGGATGTCATTTCGTCATTGGAGACCAGCAGCACCACCACGATGGCTGACGGTAAGACGACTGGGCCCAGTCAGCAGCAGCCATAGGTTCACGACTTCGCTGCACGTGACACAAGCAATAAGTTCTCCACTGGACTCGGTGCTACAATCCCACTGACGATACTTGCCTGTCTGCTGCTGCTGATGCTTAGTTCCTAGTGGGACTTGGTGCCTCAGTGCTAGTCACTGTCTGACTCCTGCCAGGGGACCATCTCCGCATTTACGAGAAGCGATTTAGGGAAATCACGGAAAACCTAAATCAGGGTGGCCGGACGTGGGTTTGAACCGTCGTCCTCCCGAATGCGAATCCAGTGAGCTAAACGCCGTGACACCTCACTCGGTAAAATGGAGAGTCAGAAATTGTTTGTGCATAAGCCTTGCAAGATGCCTAGCAGTGAAACATGTTTCGTAGTATTTGAGTTAATGAGCAGGGCAAGGGACCCTTGGGAGATATTGCGGGATTAAGCAATACGAGCATGAAACAAGAGAAATGATTATGGAATTGAGAATTAATATAATAGGTGTGTAGTACACAAAAATAACTGGTCTAGTGGTAATGGTATTTGTCTGTAGATTGAGTCAGAGAGTAAACTTGGAAGGAAACCTGGTCAAATTACGACCCATGGGGCTGGTTCTTCTCAGTGGAGAGGGGCAGTGCAGTGCTGCTACCCAATCTGTGACCAAAAATTAGCAAAAATTATAAGAAGTAGTGAAAAAGCCCCCATAAAGCATTGCATTAGCAGCTGCGAGCTAGTAGCCATCAGTGTGGCGAAATGAGGGTCACAATAACACACATGCATGTGGACAGCGGGGCGAGGCGAGCACACTGCACCCCACAGCAGTAACTGCGTAGCCAGTAGGACAATGTCACCACATCAGGGCAAATTTCTTGTTGTAGACGATGTGACTAGATGCCTGGTTTTAGTGAAACAAATATGCGTCAGAGGCACATTAATAAGTCTGAATTTTCAGGCGCGGACCACTTCTCGTAACTGGAAACCAACACAACTACCATGATACCAGAGCTACGCCCGACAGGAGACAACTGTGCACCGCCAACAGAAGCCATGGGACTCTGGGTTGCACCTGCCCAGCACTATGTCTTTCATGGGACTTGCAGCCACAGCCCTACCAATCTGCCATCCCCACCTCCTGCTGCCTGTGCTGTGTTCCTGGTGGGATTTGGCTCCTCAGCACTAGCTGCATCTGACTCCTGCCACAGGGCAGCAAGTCGTACCCCACACAGCCATCCCCACGCTCAGCCATAGTGACTCATGCAGAGCGAGAGGCTGCCTGGGCATCAAACCAGTGAGGGAAGCAGTACGCCAGTTACGTCAGTGGGTACGGCTCTGCAGCCTGCAGGCTCACTACAGGCTTCTCGTCAGTATAGCAGGGTGCCTTCTCTGCAACCAGAGTTGATGTCATTGCACTGGCCAGGGACAACAAATGGTTCAAATGGCTCTGAGCACTATGGGACTTAACTTCTTTGGTCATCAGTCCACTAGAACTTAGAACTACTTAAACCTAACTGACCTAAGGGCATCACATACATCCATGCCCGAGGCAGGATTCGAACCTGCGATCGTAGCGGTCGCGCGGTTCCAGACTGTAGCGCCTAGAACCGCTCGGCCACTCCGGCCGGCCCCAGGGACAGCAGAGAGAGCCTTGTCTGTGTTGCCGAATGATGACACTTCATTTATTGGAGATATATAAAGTCATTCATTGCCGTTAACAGTGTTTCCACTGGGCCCTTCAGCCCACCACTCAACCCATAGACTCTTCAGTTTTGTATGAAATGTGTATTACTTTGTAAACCTCGTAAAACCTATCTTAAAGAATACATGCACATGATACAACGAGAGCAGACACTATTGGCAGGCAGCAGCTGTGACCACATCTCCATACTGTTGGTTCAGACAACAGTACAAGGGTGGCACGGTAATTATTGCACACATTAATCCAAAGTACCAGCCAGCGGAATGTCCCGCACCACTGATAAGGCGACAACGCTGCCTGTAGTTCTGCTTTTGTAGCGACTACACTGCTGCATTCTGATGACCACCTCATCTATGAACGTGAGTCTGTATGCAGCCAGGGTATAGTCAGGCTGTCAGGAACTGCAGGCCACTGCCTGGGTACATATGTTAACTGTCGACACGTGGCATCACCCTTGGCCAAGAACCAGCTGAAAGAGACCTCTCAGCAGACCACAGAATAATCGCTAATGGAGTACTCAGCAGGCTTTTTAGTAGGTGCATGCGTCGGCAAAAAGTCTCTGTATGAAGCACATCGTGGAGACATACGCACTAGCGCAGGCTCATCCAAACTGTGCCCCTGGGCGCTAGCGCCCGCCATCGCCCGCGGGTAGCGCCCCGGGCGAATTCGTGTGTTGTCGCAGTGGCCGAGCCGTGTCGCTTAGCTGGCCGTGCAGACCGCCCGACCGCCCGTCGCGCCTCTCGGCCTTATACCATTATAGGACACAACCACGGGTTTGGATATTTTTCTAGCCGTGGGAAACATGTTACAGTCAATGGGTTTAAAATGGGTACGCCTGACCACTGTAATAACGGATGGAGCCCCTGCGCTACAAGGCATACGCACTGGATTCCTGGGTTACGTCAAGTCAAAAATGGCTGAAGTCGGCTTTTCCTTATTCGCGGCAGTCCATTGACTGATATACCAGGAGGCACTTTGTGCGAAGATTTTCAGCATAAAAAATGTTATGGACACAGTTCTTCGAACGGTTAATTATCTTCGATCGCATGGACTCACACATCTCCAATTTTAAGACATCCCCTACCACACCAAAGTAAGATGGCTGAGCAGAGGAAATGTGCTTCATCGGTTTTTCTCCTTGAAGGGTGAAATAAATACATTTTTGAAATGAAAGGACGTCCAGAAGAATTACTTTGTGATCCTAAGTGGGCGGCGAATTTGGATTTTTTGAGTGACCTTACTAGTCATTTAAATACTTTGAACATTTCACTCCAAGGCGAAAATCACTCTGTTGCTGATTTAGTGCAGACGATTCAAGCATTAAAAAAAATTTTATTTTGTGGGAAAAACAGTTGCGCGAGAAGAATTGTGGAGACTTTCCTGCACTAGACAGCGTTAAAGAAGATGTGGATTTTTCAGATTATGGTCAAATCATTTGCGAATTACAAGAACAGTTTGAAAACAGATTTTTGGAGATACGTGAGCTTGAACCGGCCTTATATATATATATATATATATATATATATATATATATATATATATATATATATATATATATATTTGTTCGCCCGTTTTCCCGTCGGGCAGAGGAGGTCCCACAAGTGCTTCAACTAGAGCTGATTGACCTGCAGTGCGATATCTGCCTGAAGAACCGCTTCCTTATGTGTAAAACTTTGGATGATTTGTACCGCTGTCTTCCACGAGAGAAATATCCTCTTTTGCACAAGCACGCGGCCAAATTTTTCTCAATGTTTCGTTCTACGTATATTTGTGAGCGCTTTTTTCTCTGGTAAAGCTTGCTAAAACTAAGAACCGTTCATTACTTGGCGATAAAAATTTGACTAATTGTTTGAGGTTAGCAGTCTCACGGAATATTGTACCAAACGTAGACAAAATCGTTTCCTCGAAAAAGAAAAACGTGTAAAATGTTAATTGTCGTCTTAACAATGTTGACTGTAAGAATGAAACAGCTTTATATCGTTAATTCTATTTTTAATAAGTTTTGAAACTTGATCAGTTAAAATTATTACGTACAAAACAGCAAACTAAGGATCCAATTTCTAAACTATCAAAAGGGAAACAAAAAGCTGTAGCACGAAGTATAACAAAATATATTTACTTGTAACTACTAACAGTAAGAATGAGACACTATATCCCTTACATAAAACTATTTCTAAAACAGAATATTTTGTTTACGTTGAATGAGACCGCGGGACAGTCCAGCGCAGAGCAGTGCTGTGCGGTCTCACTCGCTCCGCAGCTGTCTCTCTTGCTCCTATGCCGACTCTAGCGACACGCGGTCGCGGACGGGGCGCTGAACTACACTGCCTTGCGCCCGAGGGGCGCGGGCGCAGTTCTTGGATGAGCCTGCACTAGCGTGTTGAATAACAACACAACAGTACGCAAGTCAGTGCCGTTAACACTTTCACATAATAGTGTAATCGACAACCACATCGGAGTGCCGTTACAGGAAGAAAGATGATGCGGAAATGTGTCTAAAGCAATACTCTACAATACACAGCTGGTGACGATCAACAGTGTTGTCTTGTCAAATGAAGCTATTAGTGCGGGTTACGCCCTCTACCTGTCATCCCAATGGTCCACTCCCATGTTATTCTATGGATACCCACCATTTTGTCCCGTTACTTGCATGTGGGAAGCTATACAAATTTACATGCGATTAACAGATGTGACTGTGATGAACTGCATTTTTTCGATTTTAAACATTTCAAGTAATTAACTTTTGTGGTCACTGTGTATCGTATTTCATCATGTATGGCGATTTAGTATTTATTAATTGTTTCTTTCGATATTATGGACTATCTTTCCTCTAACATTGTTCAGTTAAGGTCTATATTTCATTATTTTGCTAACGATAACAACTTAAATTACACACCATTTTTATGTGCTTTACCATTTAGGACAAACTACATTAGTCATTCGGTTCCTTTTTGTTGCATCTGTATTTCTAGACGTACTTTTGCTCCCAATTTATTATTCCAATGATTTAATGGTAAATGCACATAAATTGTCTTCACTAACGTAAGCACACAAGAGACACTGATTTTTTGTAATTCTCCTTCTTTATGTTGTTTAAGGATTTTTATAAAGAGACTTGTAAGTAGTAGATCTCTGTTTATAAATTACTCACATTACACAAGCAACAAAATAATTAATGGCGCTGTAGATGTGGCTGATTATAGTGACAAACTAGTGTCATAGGAACTCCCATCATTACTGGTATACAATATGTTTTATGAAAATAAAGTGAATCATTAATTTTCATACAGTTAATTGTATGTATACTGCTTAGTTGCGAGCCACAGTTATACGGTTTCCCTGTAAGTGCCTATGAGCTGCAATTGGTACTGCCTAACGCTTCTGTGTGCTCCTCCACTTTCCGAGAGTGGGGGCTTCAGTCTGTTTCAGTCAGAAGTGTAATTCAATACACGACTTTGCTGTTATAATTGTTTGCTACTTTTATCCAAATTTTAAGTGTAGAGAGCGATTTTGTGTCGAAGCCTTTGTCCGTAGTTAGATGTAAGCAGTGCACCTTCGATCAGTGAATTTAATCTGTCATGAGTTGATTCGTTCCTAATATAAACGCGTGCTTGTTCACGAAGCCTTAGGAGACCTTTCCTTCATAATCTGCGCGGTATGTAAAAAAAAATATCTTTCACCTTATTCTTTTGCCGTGATTACGCCACTTGGCACCACAGTCAGTCTAAGTTCATTCTGAACTGATTAACTGAAAAGACTAGCGCCTATGACGATGCAGTTTAGTCATTTCGCGCCACACTTTTTTAAAAACGCTTTCTGTCAGTTCAGGTGTTTCCTTTTAACGACGAACTTAGCCGTGGTGGGCAGACCATGTCACGTGTCCTTTACCTCGTATTCAGCCAGTAACACTTTGTTCCATATTGCAATACGTGAAATGACGGGCAGAACGAGTAGTAATACGGGTAAAGAATTTTTCGCATTTTAGGTTTATAGATATATTTCTTACCACTAGGTGTCTGGTCAGTGACATCCCTGTGTTCTACCCGTTAGTACCCTAGTATGTTTCATTTCAATAGCTTAGTACAAGTAGTATCCTAACATGTCTAGTTCTGAGAATTTGTGCGACATACTACTGCTGTCCTTGTTCCATATAATCCTTTCACGTCTGCCCGCATCTCGAGGTCGTGCGGTAGCGTTCTCGCTTCCCACGCCCGGGTTCCCGGGTTCGATTCCCGGCGGGGTCAGGGATTTTCTCTGTCTCGTGATTGCTGGGTGTTGTGTGCTGTCCTTAGGTTAGTTAGGTTTAAGTAGTTCTAAGTTCTAGGGGACTTATGACCACAGCAGTTGAGTCCCATAGTGCTCAGAGCCATTTGAACCATTTTCCTTTCACGTCTGCCACGTACAAGAGACTAACGATGTCTGTAATATCACCCCTGTATCCATAATCTTCTTTTGTTAACTACACTAAGGGGTCATTTAATTAAGTTTGTATTACTACTCTTGTTAGTACTGTGCTCATAGGTTGAGGGCGTTTACTTCTTTCCTTTGTGTATATTCATGGTAACATCCTTTTTCAGAGTAATCAAACTGCCTGTCGGTGTAAATACGAACCCCATCTTTTATTCATAACACCTATGAATCCAAAGTTGGTCCATTCCTATAGGTTTAATGTGTTTCATAGATGTGATGACTTAGAAACGGAATGAGTCAGTTTATCGTAATACATGTTAGGCCGCTTGGCTTATTCAGTTACATACATTCAGATTATTTTAGTAGCATTTGCACTTAGAATCATTGCAATTCTTGAGGAGAGAAAAACCAGTAAGTTGACATATTTTTCATATTTTTATTCAATGATATGGTATGGAATAATGTTCTGAGGTAACACATCCGTAGAAAGAAAGTCTTCACTGGTCAAAAACAGGCTGTAAGAACAATATGCGGTGCTTAGCCACGGTCTTCTAGAAATATCTGTTCAAGGGGTTCCAGAGTTCGGCTACTTTTCCACAGTTTATTTATCCCTTTTGATGTTTGTTGCAAATAATACAGTTCAGTTCAAATGTAACAATGACATACCTAATTACAATACCGGAAGAAAAAATGGCATTATTACGCCACATTAAGCTTGTCTTTAGCAGAAAAATGGGTTTACAATGTTGCTACTAAGGTTTTTGATCACTTAACAAGTGATATAAAATTACTCGCAGACAGGCCGCGCGGGATTAGCCGAGCGGTTTAAGGCGCTGCAGTCATGGACTGCGGGGCTGATCCTGGCGGAGGTTCGAATTCTCCCTCGGGCATGGGTGTGTGTGTGTGTGTGTGTTTGTTCTTAGGATAATTTAGGTTAAGTAGTGTATAAGCTTAGGGACTGATGACCTTAGCAATTAAGTCCCATAAGATTTCACACACATTTCAACATTTTTTTACTCACAGACAGAAAAGTTAAATTTGAAAACAAACTGAAAAAGTTTCCCCTTGACAGCTTCTATTATTGTATTATATAAACGGTGGAGGGTAGGAATTACTAAGTTACATCGGCTGTGTGGTTATCTTTTTAAGAAAACTTATCAATGGTCAGCATGTAGCCTTATTTACAATAAATTCGGAATGTGAATATAAAATGACTCTTTTGGCATCATTACGATCTACCGCGCTAAGGAACTTTAAACTAGCTAACTAACTTTCAGACAAGCCTAGTACGACGCGAAATTAAATCATGTTATTCTTCAAGGTATCCTTGCATAGCCAGCATTACTATATATGAGCATAATTTTTTTAAAGACGCCTCCGTCATCTGGCTTTTAACATTAGACTCCACTTTTATAAGTACGAAATATTCATAATTAATACACCTCGTTTGAGCAGTAACTTGATTAAAAATGAAAAATATTTAAACAAGCACCCTGGGTGTTGCAAAGCAGTTCAGAAAACCGTCACGCGTAACTGGATATGCGCCCTATGCACCTCTGTTTGGAAAAAGAACTGATACAATGCATTCCAGACAAATATTTCTGTCGTTCATCTTAGACCGTATTTTTTTTTTTTTTGCTAACTTTATGACGTTCCAGGAGGAAATGCAGCTTTTCCGAAATAATGACACAGGTTAATCACCGCATGATACCTGTCGTCTAGATGATACTGGTTAAGAGCTAGATTCTGTCTTCCTAGGATATCGAAACGGATTCGACACAATAACACACTATCGACTGAATATTAAAATCATAAATTATGAAGTATCTGCTCGTACACTCTTGAGGCAAATTATTATCACCAACTGCTGTATAGTGCGTTTGTCCACTTTTGAAACTATTTTGTGTGGCATGGATTCGAAATTTCCTTGGTAGGTTTCTGAACGTATGTGTTACCATATATCTACGAACAGGTCACTCAAATTACGCGAAATTGCATTGTGGGCGATCACCTGGCTCTTAACAGCGTCCAGGTGTTCTCTGTCAGGTTTATACGAGGTAAATTTGGTGGCACACACATCCACGTGAGGTGACTCTCATGCTCTTGAAACCAGAGAATACTGCTCCCACCGGCTTGCATCCGCGACGCAGCGCATGTTTTGAACAGCGATCACCTGGATGACGGCGTATTCAGACCGTACAGTAGACAAGCCGTAAAAAGAAACGTGATACATTAGATCACTGACACATTTTCATAGGTCCACAGTTCAGTCCCGATGATCCTGTACCCACTGCAATCGCACCTGACTATGTCTGTGGGTCAACATAGTAACAAGTTGGGGTCGTTTGCTGTGGAGCCCCCTTTTCAACAAATTGCGCTGAGCGGTTTTCTCCAAAATTGTGCTTCAACTTTGCAATTTCCCCATTTGCGGCCCGTACAGCGCTAGAACGATTTCCCAATTTTTTATGTGACGGGTGCCAAAGCGACTTGTCATGTATGAGTGGATAAGATTAGAACAAACGCTGTTATTCCTTTCTTGTCGATATAAGTTCTCTTGAAGCGAGTAGTCTGTGGTAGACATCAGATGTCCAACTTAATGTCGCGACGACGGTGCTAACATTGCTGAGAAGCCTAGTTGCCTAACGCCAATCGTTGTGTACTGTACGCCAGAGGTGTGCCTGGTAAAGGTGGCCTGGATGAGTACGTGTGAGATCTAGTTTGTTGACTTGCAGTATTGTGTGTCGAACGTTAACAGTTACTTCGAGAAAGTGGGTGGCTTTCTGTTCGCTGGCTTGTAGACCTCGTATGCGTTCCCATAGGGTCACCTACAGAATTTCCCCACCGGACGACTTTGATGTGGAGCACTTGTAACTACTGGATCGGGGTGTTGGAGGCTATGCCCCAAGTGGTATTGCTATACAGTAGCTTCCGATGTACCATTCCTATCGTTCTCTGGACGAGCTCGTCACTTACGGAGAACTGAACCTTCGTCATTTGAATGCATTTTTGACGTTTCGCTCTGCAAAACGCCACTGGGGTTATGAAAGTACAAATCTGTATCAGATCAGTGACTTTATCGAGCACCCACTCTCGATATGCAAATCGACACACTACGACTGCCATATACACTGAAGAGCCAAATAATCTGGTACATATGCCTAATATCGTGTAGAGCCCCAGCGAGCGCGCAGAAGTGCCGCAACAGTCTGGAACCGCAAGACCGCTACGGTCGCAGGTTCGAATCCTGCCTCGGGCATGGATGTTTGTGATGTACTTAGGTTAGTTAGGTTTAACTAGTTCTAAGTTCTAGGGGACTAATGACCTCAGAAGTTGAGTCCCATAGTGCTCAGAGCCATTTGAACCATTTTTTAGAAGTGCCGCAGCACGACGTGGCATGCACCCGACTAATGTCTGAAGTAGTGCTGGAGGGAACTGACAAAATGAATCCTACAGGGCTGTCGATAAATCCGTACGAGTACGAGGGGATGGAGATCACTTCTGAACAGCATGTTGAAGGCATCCCAGATATGCTCAATAATGTTCATGTTGGGGGAGTTTGGTGGCCAGCTGGAGTGTTTGAACTCAGATGAGTGTTCCTGGAGCCACTTTAAAGCAATTCTGAATGTTTGGAGTGTCGCACTGTCCTGCTGAAATAGAGGAGGTCCGTCGGAATGCACAATAGACATGAACGGATGCTGGTGATCCGACAGGATGCTTACGTACGTGTCATCTATGAGAGCCGTATTTAGACATATTACGGGTACCATATCACTTCAACTTCACATGCACCACACCATTACAGAGCCTCCACCAGCTTGAACATTCCAGTGCTGACATGTAGGGTCCATGGATTCGTGAGGTAGTCTGCATACCCGTATACGTCTATCCGCTTGATACAATTTGAAACGAGACTCGTCCGACCAGGCAACATGTTTCCAGTAATCAACAGTCCAGTGTCGGAGTTGACGGTCCAAGGCGAGGCAAAGCTTTGTGTCGTGCAGTCATCAGGGGCACACGATTGCGCCTTCGGCTCCTCATGCTCGTATCGATGATACTTCGTTGAATGGTTCGCACGCTGACACTTGTTGATAGCCCAGCATTGAAATCTGCAGGAATTTGCGGATGGGTTACACTTCTGTCACGTTGAACGATTTTGTTCAATCGTCGTTCGTCCCGTTCTTGCAGGATCTTTTTCTGGCCACAGATATGAGGGAGATTTGATGTTTTACCGTATCCCTGATATTCACGATACACTCGTGAAATGATCGTATGGTAAAATCCCCAATTCATCGCTACCTCTGAGATGCTGTGACCTATTGCTCGTGCGCCGACAGTACGTTGAAAGTAACTTAAACCCTGATAACCTCCAATTGTAGCAGCAGTAACCGATCTAACAACTGCGGCATACGCTTGTTGTCTTGTATAGGCGTTGCTGACCGAGCACTGTATTCTGCTTGTTTACATATCTCTGTATTTGAATACACATGGCTATACCAGTTTCTTTCGCGCTGCAGTTTATGATGATGAGGTATGCGCGAGGGAATGGAGCAGGTGACGGCCGTGACAAATGAATTGTATTTACTTAATTATGGATGATGTAGGTGCGACTACGTTCATCTATTGAAATTAAAGTAAAATTCTTAAAACTGTGATGTATTAACAAAATTTGACTCTACGTAAAACAACATAGGACATGAAATTGTACTGAGGTGAAATAAGTCTTTAGATACCTCCTAATATTGTGTCGGACCTGATTTTGCCCCGCGTGGTGCAGCTGCTCGATGCGACATGGATGCAACAAGGCGCTCGAAGTCCCCCGCAGAAATACTGAGCCATGCTGGCTGGCTCTATAGACGCTCATAACTGCGAAAGTGTTGCCGGTGCAGAGATCTGGGTGCCTAAATCATTCTCTCGAATTGTTGATAATGTTACTGAAACCAATCGCGAACAGCTGTGTGCCGGTGTCATGGCACATTGTCATCCGTAAGAATCCCATCGTTGTTCGGGAACTTTACGTCCACGAATCGCTGCAAATGGCTCCTAATTAGCCGAAGGTAACCATTTCCAGTCAATGACCGATTCAGTTGGATCAGAGGATCCAGTCCATTCCATGTAAAGACGGTCGACGCCATTATGGGACTACCACCAACTTGCACAGTGCCTTGTTGACGACTTGTATCCATAGTTTCGTGGGGTATGCGCTACACCCGAATACTACCATGAGCTCTTGACAGTTGAAATCGGGACTCGTCTGACCAGACTACGGTTTTCTAGCCTTCAAGGGTAAAACCGCTGTGGTCACGAGCTCAGGAGGCCGCCGTAGGCGATGTTGTACTGTCAGCAAAGGCATCCGCATCAGTCGGCTACTGCCATAGCTTATTAACGCCAGATTTCACCGCACTATCCTGACGGATACGTTTGTCGTACGTTCCACATTGACCTCTATGGTCGCATCACGCAGTGTAACTTGTCTTTAAACACTGATAACTTCACCAAAACGCCTTTTCTCTCCGTCTTTAGGTGAAGGCTGTCGGCCAGTGCAGTTCCTTTTGGGAACTGTTTTCAGCTTCGTTACTGTGTCATTAGACGTTTGATTCTCTTTCTGTGTTAGTCTTTTGTTATATTCACATTTGTTGCTTATTAATAGTTAATAATAGTAGTTACGTCCCTTATAGAGTAAATTTGTGATTATTGTAGTCAGGTTTTTAACATCTTCCTATTGTAGTAGTGGAACTTAGAAAAAGTAAAATTTTACCATGAGTGAGAAGTGTGGGCTTTGCCGTAGATTCGTGAGTAGTGGATTGCGGTGTGAGACTTGTTCGAAGTATTTTCACTGGGGGGAATGCAGTGGGGAAGCCAGTGGGCATTCTGGTGAGATCCTCTCCTGGAACTGCAGGTTATGTGCCAGGAGTAAGTTGATAGAGGAGCAGGAGCGTAAGATCTGTGCCCTTCAGGTGCAGTTGAAAAACGCACAGGAGGAGCTAGACAGCATGAGGAGGGAGAAGGGGGTTGGGGAATGGGAGCTGGCTGTTGGCAAGAGATCTGCTAGGAGAAGAAGATATTCAGATAGTTTTACTATTGGTGTTTACAATAGATATGACCAACTGTCAGAGTCCAGGGGAGAGGAATCTCTAGTAGCTGTAGATGTAGGAAGTATGCAGCAGACCTCAGTAGTTACGGTGGCTAGAACAGTTGCAAAGTCGAAGAAGAAGAAGAAGGTTCTGCTGTTAGGTAGTTCTCATGGCAGAGGTGTAGGCCAGCAGTTGCAGGAAGTGCTGGGGATTGAGTACCAGGTCACCAGCATAGTGAAGCCTAATGCAGGATTGGCTCAGGTGACTGTTAACATAGGGGGGTTATGTAGGGATTTTACTAAAGAGGATCAGGTATTGATTGTGGGTGGGGCTGGTATTAGTATTGATAGGGATGGGGAGTATAACATAAATGGTGACCTGGAAAAGATAGCCACTCAGACTGGCAACACGAATGTGCATTTCGTGGAACTGTTTCAGCGTCACGATCGGCCTCATCTTAATACAGCCGTCAGGCGTAATAACATGAGACTTGGGGGTGCGCTGATGACAGAAAGCATGGGTCACATTTCAGTGGTGTCGGTGGAGTCTATCAGCAGGACGGGTTTCACTAGACATGGCCTGCACCTCAACAGGTATGGGAAGGGGAGGTTGGCAAAGCTTACAGGTGACAGCATAGATGTGGTTGGTGGGATCACTCATGGGAAAATTCCTGCAGTAGTGGGTGTTAGAGCTGCACCTTTTTTAGATTGAAGTCAGCTGATAGGTATTCCTGCTTAAGGGAAGTCTCTCTAACAAAGGAACCACTTTTGACAAAGCTTAGGTATCCGAGTAATGAGGAAATTAGTATATTTCATCAAAATATACAAGGTATTAGAGATAAAGTTAGTGAACTGCTTATAGATGTTGACTCTGAAATTATTGGTATATCTGAACACTTCTTAAGTAAGGAGATAATTCAGATGCTTCCTTTACCAGGATACAGGTTGGCTGGCAGCTTTTCGAGGAGCTCTTTGCGGTGTGGGGGAGTAGCCATGCCTCCCATTTGAGTCAACTGATGTTTCAAAGTACTGCACTGAAAAGGTGTTTGAATGTTGTGCAGGTGTGGTTAAATTTAACGGAGCTAAACTTCTAACTGTTGTTATTTATAGATCCCCAGACTCCGATTTCACAACATTTTTGCTAAAGCTAGAGGAGGTTCTTGGTTCACTTTATAGAAAATACAAAAAGTTAGTTATATGTGGTGAATTCAATATTAGTTGTATAAGTGATTGTGCAAGGAAGAGGATGCTGGTAGACCTCTTTAATTCATATAATCTTATGCAAACCCTATTCTTTCCAACGAGAGTGCAAGGGAACAGTAGAACAACCATAGACAACATTTTTGTTCATTCCTCATTACTAGAAGGGCATTCTGTTAGCAAAAAGGTGAATGACCTTTCAGATCATGATGCACAAATTTTAACTCTAAAAGGATTTTGTGCTGCAACACGTGTTAAATATAGTCATCAGCTGTTTAGGAAAGCTGATCCAGTTGCTGTAGAGACCTTTGTAAACCTTATCAAGGAACAAGAGTGCCAAGATGTTTATAGCGCTGATACAGTAGACGATAAATATAATGCTTTTCTCAAGACTTTTCTCATGCTCTTGGAAAGTTGCTTTCCGTTAGAACGTTCAAAACAGGGTACTAGCACAAACAGGCAGTCTGGGTGGCTGACTAGAGGCATAAGAATATCTTGTAGAACAAAGTGGCAATTATATCAAAACGTTAGAAACAGTCAAAATCTAAATGCAGCAGCCCATTACAAACAGTATTGTAAGGTGCTTAAATATGTTATTAGGAAGGCAAAAAGTATGTGGTATGCAGATAGAATAGCTAAGTCTCAGGATAAAACTAAAACCGTATGGTCAGTCGTAAAGGAAGTGGCTGGTCTGCAGAGACAGGTCGAGGATATAGAATCAGTGCGTAGTGGGAATGTCCGTGTTACTGATAAGTCGCATATATGTACACTATTTAATAATCACTTTCTGAATATAGCAGGTGAACTAAATAGAAACCTAGTCCCAACAGGGAATCATATAACGCTCTTAGAAAAAAGTGTTCCGAGACTGTTACCTGAAATACTCCTCCATGATACTGACAAGAGGGAGATTGAGTTAATAATTAAATCACTAAAGACCAAGAACTCTCATGGATATGACGGGGTATCTAGCAGAATACTGAAGTATTGTTCTATGTATGTTAGCCCAGTACTTAACCATATCTGTAACTTTTCCTTTAGGAGTGGTCGGTTTCCTGAATGATTAAAGTACTCGGTAGTGAAGCCACTTTATAAAAAGGGAGACATTGATAATGTTGACAATTTTAGACCTATTTCTATGCCATCGGTGTTTGCTAAATTTATCGAGAAGGTTGTATATACAAGGTTACTGGAGCATTTAAATTCACATAATTTGCTGTCAAATGTTCAGTTTGGTTTTAGAAATGGTTTAACAACTGAAAATGCTATATTCTCTTTTCTCTGTGAGGTTTTGGACGGATTAAATAAAAGGTTGCGAACGATAGGTGTTTTCTTTGATTTAACGAAGGCTTTTGACTGTGTTGACCACAAAATATTACTGCAGAAGTTGGACCATTATGGAGTATGGGGAGTAGCTTACAATTGGTTCGCCTCTTACTTTAAGAACAGAAAGCAGAAAGTAATTCTCCGCAATATTGAGAGTGGTAGTGATGCTGAGTCCCAATGGGGCACTGTTAAGTGGGGCGTTCCCCAAGGGTCGGTGCTGGGGCCACTGCTGTTTCTTATTTATGTAAATGATATGCCTTCTAGTATTACAGTTAATTCAAAAATATTTCTGTTTGCTGATGACTCCAGCTTGATAGTGAAGGATCTTGTGTGTAATATTGAAACAGTAACAAATAATGTAGTTCATGAAATAAGTTCGTGGCTTGTGGAAAATAATTTGATGCTAAATCACAGTAAGACTCAGTTTTTACAGTTTCTAACTCACAATTCAACAAGAACCGATATTTTGATCAGACAGAATGGGCATATTATAAGCGAGACAGTACAGTTCAAGTTCCTACCGAGCGAGGTGGTGCAGTGGTTAGCACACTGGACTCACATTTGGGAGGACGACGGTTCAATCCCGCGTCCAGCCATCCTGATTTAGGTTTTCCGTGATTTCCCTATATCACTTCAGGAAAATGCCGGGATGGTCCCTTTGAAAGGGCACGGCCGATTTCCTTCCCCATCCTTCCCTAACCCGAGCTTGTGCTCCGTCTCTAATGACCTCGTTGTCGATGGGACGTTAAACACTAATCCCCTCCTCCTCCTCCAGTTCAAGTTCCTAGGCGTACGGATAGATAGTAAGCTGTTGTGGAAAGCCCATGTCCAGGATCTTGTTCAGAAACTAAATGCTGCTTTATTTACCATTAGAACAGTATCTGAAATAAGTGACACTTCAACACGAAAAGTAGTCTACTTCGCATATTTTCATACGCTTATGTCGTATGGTATTATCTTTTGGGGTAATTCTTCTGATTCAAAGAGGGTATTTTTGGCTCAAAAACGGGCTGTTCGAGCTATATGTGGCGTAAGTTCGAGAACCTCTTGTCGACCCCCATTCAATAGTCTGGGAATACTGACATTGCCCTCACAGTATATATTTTCTTTAATGTCGTTTGTTGTTAGCAATATTAGCCTATTCCCAAGAGTTAGCAGCTTTCACTCAGTTAATACTAGGCAGAAAGCAAACCTGCATGTGGAATGCACTTCCTTGACTCTTGTGCAGAAAGGAGTGCAGTATTCTGCTGCATCCATTTTCAATAAGCTACCACAAGAACTCAAAAATCTTAGCAGTAACTCAAACTCTTAAGTCTAAACTGAAGAGTTTCCTCATGGCTCACTCCTTCTATTCTGTCGAGGAGCTCCTGGAAGAGCTAAAAAAGTAAGCAAATTCCAGTGTTACATTGTTGATTTTCTTTATTTAAACTTACGACTTGTCACCTGAATATGTTTTTTTTATATTTCCTTTTTATCTGTTTCTAATATCGTGTTATAATTTCATGTATTGACTCGTTCCATGACCATGGAGACTTCTCCTTAATTTCGTCCCACGGAGCAATAAATAAATCGTCCTTGGTGAGAGATAATGTCTGAAGTTTGGTATTTTCGGCACACTTTTGACATTGTGGATCTCAGAATATTGAATCCACTAACGATTTACGAAATGAATTGTTACACGTGTCTACCTCCAACTGCCATTCCGCGTTCGAAGTCTGTTAATTCACGTGATGAGGCCATAATCAGGTGGTGGTGGTGGTGGTTAGTGTTTAACGTCCCGTCAACAACGAGGTCATTAGAGACGGAGCTCATGCTCGGGTTAGGGAAGGATTGGGAAGGAAATCGGCCGTGCCCTTTCAAAGGAACCATCCCGGCATTTGCCTGAAGCGATTTAGGGAAATCACGGAAAACCTAAATCAGGATGGCTGGAGACGGGATTGAACCGCCGTCCTCCCGAATGCGAGTCCAGTGTGCTAACCACTGCGCCACCTCGCTCGGTCCATAATCAGGTCGGAAACGTTTTCACACGAATCACCTGAGTACCAGTGACAGTTCTGCCAATGCACTGCCCTTTTATACCTTGTGAATGCAGTACCACGGCCACCTGCATATGTGGATATGGCTATCCGATTATTTTTGTCATCTTAGTGTACAAAACCGATCATATCACAAACTGGAGTTCAGTGCAGGGCGAAATACGAATTCGTGCAAATCAGTTGAAGATGATATTGGATCATAAAGGATGCCTTCAGGAGGAATGGGAGACATTTTGGCGATAAACCTGTGATGTGTTAATTGAATAGCAAATGCGGTGACGCATTTGTCATGATTATTACATCGATTACGAGAAGTGAGAGGGTAACACATGTATGAAGACCAAATAGCAAAGCGTGGCCAGGTCATCAACTCAGATCAAGATGAATGAGACGATGCCCTAGTCATGTGAAGCATACAAACACGTCTACTCCCACGTGAGTTTACTTGCTCGCTCGTGAACTTACACTTAAGATGAGGAGCTGGATGATGAACTATCGCTGCAGGAGGTGGTGGACAGCAGAAGGCTGTTGCACATCTCTTGAATGTCGGACCTGGAAGCCACGCCAGTCTCCAAGCCAGAATCTCTAATCCGAATAACGAATCATGAATGCCCAATGCTGAATCTTAAGTGACGGACCTTTAAAATAGAATGTGCATCATGAGATGTGAATTTTGGATCTTGAATGAGAGTGGAATTTGTACTCCACTGAATCTTCTATCACGCCACTGCCACAATTACACGTAAGCCCGTCTGAAGGACTGTCTCAACCTCAAGCAATGATGGCCTATATCTATAACATTTCTCTCTGTTAAACGGAATTTTTGTTAGAACTATTGCCAATAGTATCATTTTTATTAGGCTAAGTAAATTCTGGGAATTCACTGCTTCAGAAGGCTAAGAGGTCTGACGAATGGCACACCCGTGTTTCTATAGTTTGCGAACGCCGACCAAACTGATCGTAAGCTGGTTTCCGTGTCCAGAACTCCATGTGGACCATACCTCAATAGCGGCGCCATCGAGGAGTCGCCAGATTACGAAGCTGTCCCTTAACGGTGGTGTTATAAACTGATCTTATCATGCTGGGCAGGCCAGAGGCACTCACAGTTCACACACGGACGTCCAGTCGGCCCCGCTAACCCTGTGTGGTCGCCTGTAATCATGAGACTCGCCGCTGATGAATGTCATAGCCTCACGAATGTGGACCCTGCCATCTAGGCGCCCCCAGTTCGCCGAAACGTTAATACCCCCAAACGGCCCTTGCTGACCACTCACCTGAGCGGAATGGACGACACCACAGCTGCCCACTAGCACAGAATAGCCCACGTCCCGGCCAATTTCGGGCTCCCAGTTCTAACTACCAGTCTTGTCATCTCAGGGGAACCGTCTTGGCGGTGGCTCGTCTGCAATGGCCAGTAACTACACAGAGACCACCCGCGGAAAGGAAAACTACAGAACAGGAAGAAGTGACTTCCTCAGTCATCGTTCCTGCTCCATTTTAGGTATCAAATCCACATTATACCTGTACTACTTTATCAACGCAAAATCTGCTTATCACTTTACGGAATTAATTCGAGTGTGTAAGAAATGAAAAGTCAGGCAGGCAACAGCCCGACGTTTGCAGGAATGAAATATGGTTATTAAAAGCAGAACTGAGCCCAAGGTAATCCCGAGGTATCTAACGTGAGGGAACCATGGAATTTTGTACTTGAGCAGTTCTCATTTGTTCTAGTCTGGTTCGCTTCCTGAAAAAATACTCAGCCGTTGACTTGAGCAGTTTTGCGCTACGCAACCACATGGCTCTGTAGAAGTGTGACATTTACGAAGTGCTTCCTTCCGCTACTGAAAAACCGCAGTGTTATCCGCGTATTGCAGAAAGCTTAGGGTTGGCCGTGAGGGGTAGGTCATTGATGTAACCGTTAAATCGAATTTGTGAAAGGACTGCCCCTTGGGGGATTCCGACCGATGAGACTTCCAGACTGGAGTGTTTCCCATCTATGGTGATACCAATAAATCGTCCTTGCCGGAAACTATCTGCACATAACAGACAGTACTCGAAGACTGAGTTGACAACTTCTGAATAAGCTTCTCTGCCATACCTTTCATTACGCCTTGTCGTGGTCTATAAGAATGGCCGCCATCAATTTAAAAGTATTGAAGTTTTATGCGATATTATAAAGCATGTGGAGAACTTACATATCTGCAGACAGCTTTGCTTGGAAGCCAAACTGCTCTGATATTTGATTCTCTTGAGGATGACTCCTTCCAAGTATTAGTACAGCTTTCACCTTCTTCCAATGTGGTGTGAGTAATACAATTGGATACAATTCATAATTCTGGTGAAAAACACAAGAGATTTCCTCTGAAAACTGTTGAGGTGCTCGTTGCTGACGTGGTCGATGTCATCTCCGCGAGTGTAATAGGAAGATGATGATGTTTGCTTTGAGGACGCTCAACTGCGCGGTCATCAGCGCCCGTACAAAGTCCCAATTTTTACACAGGCCAGTCTAGCCACTGTCACGAATGATGATGATGATGATGATGAAATGAACACTAACACACAGCCCTCGGGCAGAGAAAATCACGAAGCCGGCCGAGAATCGAACCCGCAACCCCGCGATCCAGAGGCAGCAACGCTAGCCACTAGACCACGGGCTGCGGACGTGTAATAGGAAGAAGTGCGTTAGTAGTCGGGCGTCGTCTATAATCTTCGATATATTGAAGTGTGCTACATTCTCTGAGTCCTTGTTCTACGTTAAGTCGTACAGTGAGAGTGTATTTTGTCACATATAAGAGTCGAGGAGAGTTTCAGCAGTCTGGAGAGTTTCTTACACCAATCTCTGGGCTGTTGCTAAGACTTTCTTCGATATTCGTGTTGTTCATATGGCTCTCACCGTCTTCGATGTTTGTGGTTGTCCTATGGCTCTCACAAACCACCACTCCAAACTCTCCAGCTAGTTCTAAAGATTCTGGTTACCACTCAATAAGCAAGGCGTGCAGTTTCTTTGTAGTCTGTGCATTTGGCGTCTTCCACCTTCTCCTATACTGGTGTTTTTGATATTAGTGTTCTTGTAGAAGCGTTCGGAGATCATCTTTTGGCCGGCCGAAGTGGCCGTGCGGTTAAAGGCGCTGCAGTCTGGAACCACAAGACCGCTACGGTCGCAGGTTCGAATCCTGCCTCGGGCATGGATGTTTGTGATGTCCTTAGGTTAGTTAGGTTTAAGTAGTTCTAAGTTCTAGGGGACTAATGACCTCAGCAGTTGAGTCCCATAGTGCTCAGAGCCATCATCTTTTGAATGGTCGGGTAACGTTATTGTTGTGGCCGATCGATTGCTGGTTGTCTGGCGTTTTTGCTCACGCATTAGATCGCAGAGATAACAAATCCCTCTGTTCGTAGTTTTAATATTGGCGTGACTCTGTTGGTCAAGCAACTTTTAAATGACGTCTTATTTATCGCTTTCGTGGCCCACCCATATGTTGCTATGGTTATAAACTGGAAGAATACCAAAACAGAGTGATGATGGGATGATAGATTGTTTATTGTGGTTAAGTCGATTGTGGTTAAACATTTTTCTTGAGTGCTGTGTCCAGTATATCTGGCTGGAGGCAGTTACTAAATGGCATACATGTCAGTTTTGTGAGTGAACTGGTGTCGAATTCAGGTTCTTCTGTCAGGTTCAGGAGAAAGTGTTGCAACTGTACAGTAATAAAGTAATATTTGTGAAGTTTCCTTTAGCTCGTATCTTTTTTGTAGAGTCTATTTTCCATACCTATCGTTTTTTCAGTGACAAATTTTTATGAATTCCTGATGCACAAAACAGGAATATAAAACTGTTATGTGGGTTCGTAGGTGCTGCATGCAACCAATGTTTTCCAAAACTAATTTAGATTTCAACATCAAACACAGTTTACTCATTAAATACTCATGTTAAATGGCAGATTTGTGAAGAATCTAATTCTTGAAACTAAGTAGACCTAAAACGGCTCAAGTACTTAGAAACTCACTATAAATCCGGAAGCACCGTAAAACCAGTTAAAGTGCCTTAGTTGGCTTTCTGAAAAGTTCTGTGTAATGACCAGCAGTTACTGCAACAGTGATAAGTCTGTCCAACACTCTATGGAAATACTACAAGTGTCGACCGGAGTAAAAGATTCAGAGTCCACAATGAACTGTCTGACATAGAGCACAACTCGTTGAAATGAAATGAAATGATCGTATGGCATTTATTGGCCGGTATATCCCCTTCGGGGCTCGGCCGTCGTATTGCAAGTCTTCTTAATTGACGTCATTTCAGCGACTGGCGTCTTAATGGTGATGAAAATGATAATGAAGAACACACAACACCCAGTCCCCTGCCGGGAATCGAACCCGGGACCCCTTGCTGTAATGAGACTGGCAGTATTCGTGATAACCACAAGTCCATCTGACACTGGACTAAAATACTCTAAATTCCGACTGAGACAAAAATATTCGGTTTGTGGGAAAGCGAACAAGCGCTGAGAAGCGCATTTTTCCTCATCACTCACCCAAGGTCGAGACAACAGAACCTAGTTGTTCTAAACACATATGCAAGGAAGAACTTTAGCATACGTCTTTAAAATTACTGAAAGAACTGTGGCTTGCGAAATATGTTTGTTCATTTAAAACAGATTCTAGTTTTTTGATGCTATGGAATAATATCTCCAGTCTTCCAAGAGATTTAGGGTCTTACCTTTGGCTTCATTATACAGCACTTCCAACTGATTTTTTGAAGTAGTTGAGCCTGAAAGCATTTATGTTTCTACCAGTTTTTCTTAGACAGTAGACAGGACAAATTGGGCGTGATACTTTGTAAAATCCACTGTAGTTGAGTTTTATGTTATGGACGAATATGTTTCCTTTTTTATTATTGGTTGAGAATGCATCTGCCCACCATCTTTTCTTCTTTTTTTTAAGATTAGCGATCTTTTGTGATATGGGGCCCAGGTATGGGATGATAGGAAACATTTTCTCATCTTTCACAGTGTGGCCATTTGCGGTCTTTCTTTTGTGCGTTTGTCTGTCTAAATTGTCAGTTGTTTTGCCGTGTAGCCTTTGTATATGGCAATGCTTTTTACTGTATATAGCTCATTCCTAAGGCAGTTTTCTTCTAAATCAAGAGAGTGTACTGTGTGTAGCATGGATCTGAATGCAGCATGTTTCTTTGAGGTGGGATGACATGATGAGTTTTCCATTGTTATGTCTGTGCATGTGTGTTTTCTGTGTATGCTGAACTTATGTTTTTGTTAGTGGTTGGTGATTTTAAGATGCAATAAATTTCTGCTTTTGTTGTCGTCATGTTCTATTGCAATTTTTTTTGTGTAAAGAATTGAATACTGCTAGTATTTCTTTAATCTCCTTTTTTGTTCCATCAGACAGCAGCAAGGTATCATCAACATATCTCCAGTAATACGGTATATTATTTTACCTTTGAGTCTATTGTTTTCTGAAAAAACTTATTTTCGACATGAATGAGAAACTTGATGTGCTACTGTCTTATGTCAAGACCCTCTTTCTGCTGGTAAACTTTCCCGTTACATGTAAAGTAATTGTGTAATGATATTAACTGCAACATGAGCTTCACTTATGATGTTTCTGCAATTGACAGTTCTTTTCTATGTTTTACCAAGTTTTCAAAGAGTATATCGATTTTTACTTCAGTTGGTGCATTTGTAAATGGGTTAGTTAGATCAAAATAGGCAAATCTGGCATCTGCAATAGATCAATAGAGGCAAACCTGACATCAGCATGAGTTTCTGTATCTTTAAATTTAGTTGCTAATTCGTGTGTGTTCTTAAATGAGTATGACTTATCAAAAGTATAGTACTGCTTCATTATTAAATTCAATAATTTAAAGACTTTGGAGGCAGGTTTATTTTTAGAATTAACAGTAAGCCTCGACGAAATATGAGGTTTCTGGTTTTTAGGTTGAGCTCTCAGTCTTGGTGCTGTGGGATTCATTAAAACGCATGTTTTTGCTTGTTTTTCTGTGAAGAGGAAATTGCGTTTATTAACCAGTTTTCTGGTTTTGTTTTGGAACTTTAAAGCGAGATTTTGTTTAGGCTTTTTATGTTATTTCACAAAAGAGAGTCTGCGTTGTAGTGATGTATTCGTCTTCGTACATAATTACTACAGAATGGTTTTTGTCAGTTTTCAGAATCATGGCATTATTATTGAGTTACATTTCAATGGACTCTACTACATTTTTCTCTTGATAAATTACTTTTGGTGTTTCTTTATGGTTACTTATGCTTTTGTGAATAATTTTATTTCTGTGGCGTGTTAGGACAGTCTTTTCAGTGTTATTTCGGTCAGCTAAATCAGCTTCCTTTTTAGTGAGTATGATGAGGTTTCTAGGTTACTGTTATTTGGTATGGGTTTTACATTTTGTTTTAGCCCTTTCCTTAGTAGATGTTGTTCTTTTTCATTGAAGGTGATGTCAGTTTGGTTGATGATACTTTCATAAAACTGTATTTTGTTGGATGGTTGGTTGTCTTGATGCTGATGAGTTTTAGTAAATGACACTGAACATGCACCCAGAAAAGCAGCTGATAAGCCTGACCTAAATAACACTGAAAGCAACTGAAAGTACATCTGTATCAGGACGAATACACATCCAACCAAGAGACATGAATCAAACTGACATCGCCTTCAGTGAAAAAGAACAACATCTACTCAGAAAAGGGCTAAAACGCAATGTCAAACCCAGATTATGTAACAATAACCTAGTAGCAGCTGATTTACTGGAACAGACTGTCGTGGCACGCAACAGAAATAAAACTATTCAGAAAAGCATAAGTAACCATAATGAAATCCCCAAAGCAGTTTATCAAGAAAGAAAGGTAGTAAACAGCATAAACATGAAACTCAATAATACCAATGCCATCATTCTGACAGATGACAAAGCAATTCTACAATAATTATGAGCAAAGATGAATACATCACTACAACAAAGACATTCTTTTCTGGAAACAATATAACAAAACCTTATATTTCATCCATCCCAATTGTTAATTCTAAAAATACACCTGCCTCCAAAGTCTTTAAATGAAATTATTATTCAGTTCTATACTCTTGATAAGTCACACTCAGTTAAGAACACAAATGAATTAGCAACAAAAATTAAAGATGTAGAAATTCCTGCAGTTTCCAGATTTGCCTCTTTTGATCTAACTAACCTATTTGCAAACACACCAATTGAAGGAAAAATCGACATAATGTTTGAACACTTGGTAAAACATAAAAAAATGTCAAATGCAGAAATATCAGAAGTCAAGGACATGTTGCAGCTAATATTATTACACAATTACTTTACACGTAATGGGAAAGTTTACCATCAGAAAGAGAGTCATGACATAGACAGTAGCATATCAAGTTTCCTGGCAGATATATTTTTTACTCATCTGAAAAGTAAGTTCTTTAAAGAAAACAATATACTCAAAGGTAACATATTACTGGAGCTATGTTGACGATACCTTGCTGCTGTCTGATGGAACAAAAATGGAGATTGAAGAACTACTAGCAGTATTCAGTCCTTTTCACAAAAACATAAAATTCGCTATAGAACATTGTTACTTCGTAAAGTCAAGCGCCGGCACGTCAGTTGGGAATGGTGGAGCAGAGAGGGCTGTGAGAAGAGGTCAGCCAATCGCTCGCTGACAGACCCCTTTCCAGGACGATACCTTGACAGCAGCGGTCTCTATGTGAAGAGAGCGTAAGCGCCGCGCCCGACTGGTCGCGCCCCAGTCGATCAGCAGCCTCAAAACTAGCGACGCGCATAGAAGCATCGGTGATCATTACTTCGCTTGTACTAGAATTGTTATACTAAAGAAGCTTGTCTATTTCGGATGTCACCCTTTCTTTGCTTGGGTCACATCCATGTAATTCTCGAAGTTCAAGAATGTCACTTACTTTTCGTAATAAAATTCATTAACACGATTTGTTTGAATTGATTGGCTAGCGATCCGAGAAAGCAGGTTTCCTCAACACCACCTCTTTGACGATTAGGTAGGATTTAAGAAACATGACAACGAGAAAACCATTAACTTTCTGGACCTTAAAATCACCAGCCACCAACAAAAACATAAGTTTAGCATACACAGAAAACACACGAGCACAGACATAACATTAGACAACTCATCATGTCATCACATCTCACAGAAACATGCTGCAGTTAGGTCCATGCTACACAGAGTACACTCTCTTGATTTAGAAGTAAACAGCATTAGGAATGAGCGAAATACAACAAAAAGCATTGCCATAAACAAAGGCAACACAGCCAAAACGAGTGACAATTTAGACAGACAATACACAAACGTAAAACAACAATTGGTCGAACTGTGAAAGATAAAATTTTTCCTATTATCCCATACCTAGGACCCATATCACAAAAAATCGCTAACTTTTTCAATCAAACAAATGTAACTGTTGCATTCTCAACCAATAATAAGATAGGAAACTTACTCGCCCATAACATAAAATCAAATACACAAAAATTCAGTCCGCAGCTCGTGGTGGTGCGGTAGCGTTCTCGCTTCCCCGCCCGGGTTCCCGGGTTCGATTCCCGGCGGGGTCAGGGATTTTCTCTGTCTCGTGATGACTGGGTGTTGTGTGATGTCCTTAGGTTAGTTAGGCTTAAGTAGTTCTACGTTCTAGGGGACTGATGACCATAGATGTTAAGTCCCATAGTGCTCAGAGCCACAAAAATTCAATAACAACGAGGAGTACGAAGTATCATGCACCATTTGTTCTGCTTATTATTTAGGGAAAACAGGCAGATACTTCAAAACCAGTTTTCAAGGACACATGAATGCTTTCAGGCTCAACCACTTCGAAAAATTAGTTATTGCACAACGTACGATGGAAACGAAACGTATCATCAGCGTTCTAGAAAACAACTTGTTAGTGCTTCATAATGAAGCCAATGGTAAGACCCCAATTCTGTTAGAACAACTGGAGATATGCCACCACACAATCAGAAACCAGAATCTATGTTAAATGAACAAACAGATTTTGCAAGCCACAGTTAATTCAGTAATTTTAAAGTTCTATTCTAAAGTTATTCCCTGCATGTATCAATTATTTAATAGTGAGATCTCTGGCCTAGAAATAAATTCAGCTTTGATCACACCACGTACAGCAACATCTGGGAAGTGCTTTCAAACATGTGTATGCAAATGTGCCTCTTGAGTGAAGTGATAGGCTGTATAGGATGGAGAAAAGAATTTATGATTGCCCTAAAAAGTTAAAAACGTTTTTTTAGATTATGTGATACGTTTACACTGTTCATTTTTTCCACTATTTGCAAATTTTTTCCGCATTTGCATTACGAGATTGATTACCTAACATCAAAAATTTTCATGACGGAAATATGTATTTCACCTCATTCAGGAGCAATAATAAATCATGTATTTATACAAGTCACACCTGATGATGGACCCACAGGGTCCGAAATGCATCGTGTATTTAATAAATCACCGAACTTTGTGTTTTTTAATTTATGCTTCCAGTGTGTCGAATACGGTCATGTCTGAAAGTGCAAAATATGGATAAAATAAAGCAGACATTCAGCGTCCACCATCTACCCTTGAATTTGTTAGAAAAGGGCTTGAGTTTACAATGTTAGAATTATTGGGTCAAAGATTATATAGAATGTAAATAAAGTACAGATTTATTTAGAGAAAAATATGTATCGTTCTTAGTGTTAAACTAACAACGACGTACATAATTTTGTAGCCAGTAAGGAAGATGACTGGGCGCTTCTACCGACGCTGGAAGCAGTTTTGGAGCAAGTATTTCCTTCACCGGCCGCACCGGCAATATATAAAGAACGAGGTGTCTGCACCTGGGATATTATTCGGTCGTTAGTAGTCATAAGGAAAGGTGCTCCGCTCCGCTATATTGTGTGTTGTCATTCTGACCGCAATAGTGGCCGCTTAAATCTCGTATGGCTTTGAAGATGAGTTACATTATTGTGTTTTGGTCGAATGATATATCGCTTATATCTTGTGAAACAGTATAACATTGGAGATTAAGAATTTATTTGGGAATCTTGTGTTTCGTTTTCGGTGTGTGTGCCTCCCGCTATAATACAGAAAACCATGTGGCAAGTATCCGAGATTATTTCCCCCTTTAAGGCGAGCAGTTAACGTTACAAAATTAAGAAGAGCAAGGTGTGGAAATAGTCTCTGAACAGTGTCGAGTGCTGAGTACGTTAAGACAATCTTTAATGATTTTCAAAACAGATACTTGTGCATGTGAAATTTAGACACATATACTGATCATTTAAACGATAGAATACTTGTTTATATCGTCGTGGTTCCTGCCTCCTTTGCATTTTCTTGGAGTGCTAGAACACATTATTTCAGTTTCTGTGAGCTTAGTAGTGCACCTGTAAATTGAAAACTATAAACATCACGTATTCTATTGCTATATGGCTGTCCGCTCATACAGCTTTTAGGCCCCTCTAATCGGCTGTGGCAGCCAAACATCACACTAGACTACCAAACAATAACTACGTATAAACTAAATAACAAATTAATAAATTTTTATCCCTCCACCGCAGAAGTCCAACTCAACAACCTGAGCTAGATTCCAATCCGGTGTGTATTTACTCCGATTCCGACCCAGCATTACACGTGGAAACGCAAGTTCAACCGAACCCCGACGAAATTGTAAGTGTTGATGGCGGCCACATTTTATAAGCTCGGTTCCCCTAGCCCTGGAATTTCCGGCATTCAGCGGGTTAGGGAGATCTTCAGTCTGCATAACAACTTTTGATGCCGGGATGCAATCTTAAAGCAAGAAGTGTCAAAAGAAGCAAGCTGAAAAGCTGATTATAATGGTATATTGAAATAAAAAATAGATTAAATACTTCGCCCACAACCTTAATTAGGGAGATTACACATTTCAAATGACGATGTCAGTATTCAGTTTTTGTAGACTGGGCCTCGACCACATAAAACACACATAAATCACATGTCAATTTTCTAGGGAATGATCTGCTGTTTCTGTTGCTGCTATCGATATTTATGTAACTTTCATCGAATTTAAATAACGGGCAAAAATTTGAAAAAGAGTGTTATTTCATAAAAAAACAGTAAACATAAAAATCTTTGATCTTAGTACTTTGGATCAAGTGTGTCTACGCTATGAACCACTTGCTGCTCTGCTGTTCTGCTGTTCGTGTAGCTGTATTCGGTAATTAATTGTGATGACTTTCATTAAAAATACGGTTCAGTAACCTCTAATTGACTAATTAAGTATGTAAATAAACGTGTAGGTAGCCCACTCGATGTGTCTTGTTTTGCACTTTTGTATGGTAAGTCGATCTCTCGTGGAGATAAGCTTCGAAAGCATCCGAGACAAGTTAGCACTGTGTTGGCCCCTACCACATAGAACATTTCACACTCGTCTCTGCTGCGCTTATACGGGGTGATTCCGTGATGATGTTAAAAACTCTTAGGTATGATGGAACAGGGCAAATGGATCAAAAATTCTGGTAAAAGTTGACTGTACAATTTATACCTTAAGAGCCTTGAGCACTTCATCATCGATACTGCGGAACAAATATCTTCTACTGCATGCTGTTTGGTTTCCATTGTTTGAGAGGTGGTAGTATGGACCAAAACAAGAAAAGTGTCCAATAGACATGCTATGACCTGTTGCGTATATTCGCTTCTGTGGAACACATCTCTTCCACTCGTCAAGAGCTCGTACCTCTTAAGATCTGCAATTTAGAGCTCATGTTTACTAGACGACTTTCTGTTATTTTGGTCCATAATACCTCCTTCCAAAATATAAAAAGCAAAGAGCCTGCAACGGCAGAGATTTATTTCACTGTATCGAAGATGAAGGAGTGTTCATAGCATTTAAAGTATGCATTTTAGAACCCATATGTACAAGCCTTGTTTGATGTATCCATCATCCCTGAAAGTTTGTAACATTATGGCACAATCTGCCTGTACACCTTCCTTACCACACTACGAACACGAAGGGCCACCAGGCGCCACTCAGTCTGACGGCGAACAGTAGGCATAATGTTTTGGTTTAGCAGTGTATACGCAATTACTTTGAATATATTTTGATCAACATTACACATCACGTTGTACTCTACGTCGAATGTTAGTAAAAATGAATTAACTTCGGGAGCGTTCATGGGAAGTAATACGAATGTTATTTTCCAGGGTAGGAAGTAATAGAACTGCTAATTTTCTCAATATAAGTAAATGATTTACTAGATATGGTCAAGATCACTGTCAGATGCTGATGTCAAACGAAAGTATAGTTGTTGAACCTACTGAAATGCAGCAAATATTTGCGCTTGGTGTAATGAATGAAAGCTCTTTTTAAAAGTGCGTCATTGTCAGATGCTGCCCATAACGAAAGGAAAATATCATTAATATCGGATTCCGGAATCAGCTTCTAAACTTTTGGAACCAGTCACATCGTTTACATGTTTAGGGATAGCAATCGCAAGCGTTATGGAATGAAATGGAGGTGTAAAATCAGTAGCGGGAGAGGTGACTTGGAAGGATTGAGGGAAAACGGGGAAAATAAATTAAGAGTCGTTCGTGTTTAGTGCTGTTACCGGGCCTGGTATGGTATACAAGGGGCTTGATCAGAGTCAGACATTGAGTGATTACGGTATTATGGAGATGTGGGAGACAGTGTTACTAGTACACGACAGAGTTTGAAAGGAAACTCATTGTGAGTCTACGTCTGGCCTGCTGGTGGAATCTTGTAATATCCAGATTTGTGGGGCATTTGGATGTGACAGTAACCCGATGCTGAACTGCAACCGGACGTGAAGGGAGGTGTACTCGTCGTGAAACTTATCGTCGAACACCTCTGATGACCACAAGGGACGCTCACCGTTTGTGCACCAAGAACATGATAACCCCTTGACATTTGCGTCTTCCATCCGGGAACAAGTAATGGACTCCCTGTAACATTCTGTGTCATCTCGCACCATAGGTAGGAGAATAGCAACAACCGGACTAGGGAATCACTGGCCGATGCGTAGACTGCCGTTGACACCACAACGCAAACGGCTGCGTTTGGAGTGGTGCCGTCAGCAGGAATCATGGACTGCTGATGAATGGCGTTGCACTGTGCTCAGCGATGAATCGTTGTTCTGCAGTGCCCCTAATTTCCATCAAGAGTGGATGTGGTGGTGACGTAGAGGAGGCCCCATTCTTCCAATGATTTAGGAAGTCACAGTGGTGATGTCAAGGTATGTGGAGTCATCGTGTATAGCTTCATGTCACGGCTGGCAGTGAGTGAGAGAACTCTGACGGCACTACAGTACTCCACAGACATCCTGCGCCCTCACGTGTTACTTCCCATGCAGCAGAATCTTGGTACCATCTGTTCAGCTGGACAGTGATAGTCCACGCATGTCACGTGTCTCTATGGACTTTTTGGATGATACTGAGTTAGTCACGTGTCCAATAAGAACCACACATTTTTCCCCGATGTAACATGATCGAGACCAGCTAGGGCGTCAACTCCATCCCTGTGCCAGCACCCAGTATATCAAGCATCAGTTACAACAATTGTGGGCCAGCTTTCCTCAGTAGAAGACATAACGGCTTTATGACACCCTTCGCAACTGAATCAGTGCATGCACCCAGACGAGAGGTGGTCCTACGTCATACTGATAAGTGAGCTCATAATGAAAATTCCTTGTATACTTGACTCAATTTTTTAATTACTGAAACTACCCTAAATACCTTCTCAATTAGTGAAGTTTCGTTTGGTTTCCTCTCCGGCATCTGGATGCTTCGCTTTTCTTTGTCAGGCAATGTAATATCGGATGATTTCAGAGACGCGCTCAATCAAAACAAGATTGTGTAACTAATACTAAAATGAAAGCTGGTATAGTCAATACTAAAGTGAAATAGAAATGCTCTGGGAATTGCATAGGAAGAGATGAGATGTACTTCTCTCGAAACCATGATCAGTACGTTTAGAAAACAGTTACTCGAGGGAGCATGTGAGACTGTTCAGTTGCCATAATACGAAGGGATTCTTGACAACAACGTAAGAGGGACAAGGGTGTGTAGAGAATCATATAGACTGCAGATTTTTCCCTCGCTTAATACACGAATGAAATGGGGTGGGCAATCTCTAACACTGATTAGAAGTACCTCTCTCACACGAGGTTCAGTAATTTGCTGAAGCCAGGACCAAGGTATCACTTTTTGATGCAGCTTTTTCGTAGCTGTTTTGACCTATTTCAGGTTTTTGCTTCCTTCAGTTAGTAGACTGCTTATTGCTGCCACGTGCCTGAGCTAAGGAAATTTTTCTTTCTAAGGCCTGATGGAGCGACAGTTTCAGTGTAAGTAGTTAAGACGATCTCCGAAGATACAACAGCCGAGAGGGCCAAGTCACACAGCTCGCTCATTAATTCATTCGTGTTTTTTTTATTTTATTTTATTGTATTAGTTTTCAGTCATCGGACTATAAATATAGCATCTGTTACTCTTATTTGACTTTTGCGTGACTTCTTTTCTGCTTGAGAGTTATAATTACATGTATCTGATGAAGCACATTGTATTTGTCGATGCACGTATTTTAAGTTGAAGAAACTGCGGGACAACACTGTAACATACAATCGCTACTGTCCGATACCATTAGGTTGTTTGGAAACGGTCATTATATCTTTCAAATCAACCCGTGCCCTACTATGTAAGAATTTTTATTGTCAACTCAGAAAGCGATTACCGGCACGCTATAACTTCGGTGTACAGCGCCCATAAGCACCGATTACCGACACTGTTTACTGTTTCACAATGGCAAATGAAGAATCGTAGTAGCACAACGATCTGTTTTCCAATCAGAAGGCACACTAGTCCAAAGGCCTGTAAGGACAGCAACAGTGGGAGCATAAATTTCCATACCATCAGACGCTTGCTTGTCTACGTGTTGCTATTCGAGAGGAGTTGGAAAAGTGCCGGCATGTTACGACCATTGCACTCTCATCCATAACAATTCAAATAAGTGTATAACTGTACTGTGTACGCAGTTATGACAGTTATGAACGAGACAAACTATTTACTCAGCCTAAATCCATAGGAAGCAATGCAAAACAAACACTCAAAACAGGTACATTCCCCACTAACATTCACAAAGACTCAGTTAGTGGAATAACGTCCTCATAGACGATATTCAGTTTTTGAAATCCATTTGAAGGCGAGGTATTATTTCATTGTTCTCCAAAAAATATTTAATCGGATCTTATTTTCAGTATAGTACTGAGTGCTTCACCGGAACAGGTACAGTGGTGAATAGTTAAAGCACTGGAGTCTCATTCTAGAGCTCTAGAGTTCAGTGCCCCATCCTGTCACCCAATTTTAGACTTTGTGTTTAGTTCCTCAAGAAGGATACGAGTCATTTCCACCCCAATCCCAGTTTAGATTCCATCTATAACAAATAGAGTGAAACCGAATGCAGTCTTGACAAGTGAAACATGTAGACATGCTACATCGGTGCATCCGCACTGAAATAATCCAGTACCAAAGCCACAGCGATCTAACTATCCAGATATTTGCTACGAACCGTTCCATATCACTGTGATGGAACCACTTCCCTGAATGTTCACATGTGCATTTCGATGACGAATAAGGAAAATATGGCTCTGTAAGTCTTACATGTGTTAGCATATATTATTTCAAGCAAATGTTACTTTTTCTGCGCAGTAATACCTCATTTATGGTGATTGTAAACCTGATGATGATGATAATATCGTCTTTGACATTGTGTTGTTTCTTAAGTAACTTGTGCTTATGTGTTCTTTAGATGAGTTAACATTCAAAAATGTACGAATGCACAGTTTTATAGATAAACGACTTTGGTGGCTGGTAGAATAGACACATCTACGTACTTTAAATTAGTTTTTAATCTTTTTAACCATTACAACTTGGGTACTTCCCTTGTAATGGATAATAGCAGTGTCATTTCTTATACATTGTCCAGTCACATTAATGTGATCACCTGTAAAAAGCCTAAATAACCACTTTTTGCAACACGTGCAGGAAGGGCGTCTATGAGGTTTTGGAAGGTACCGACAGGCATGTGGACCTATGTTATTTACAGTGTTGTGGCCAGCCGCGCTAGGTAACTTGGATGACGATTCATGGCGTGTACAACCAAATCGAGGTGGACCCAGAGATTCTGGACTGGGTTTGAATCCGGAGGGTCTGTTGACCAGGGGTGCTCTTCGAAACACGCATGTACAACGTGAGCTGTCTGTCATGTTGCATTGTCCTGCCGGTAGATGTCATCGTCACCTGTAAAATGAAACTGCATGCAGAGGTGGTCATGATCCTCAAGGATAGATATATGCTTTTGTTGGTACAATGTGCCTTCAATAATGACTAAATCACCCAGGGGATTCCACGGAAACATTCGCCAAACCGTAACGCTCCCTCCTCCGGCTGGACCCTTCCGACAATTGTCGCAGGTTGTTCACTTTCAGACGGCTCGCGTCGTACACGCCATTGGGCATCTGTCCAATTCAGGACCAAACATAATTCATCTGAAAAAGCCACCTGTTGCCACTCAGTGGAAGTACAGCTGCAAATTCCAGCTTTCGTCCTCAATGAACAGCAGTCAGCATGGGTACGCTGCCGAGGCCGGTACGCAGCGACGTTCGCTGGCACTGTTCGTCGCGTCTTGCTTCATGTCGACAGTCAGTTGCTCAGCAGTTGCACGTCTATTCGCTCGTACACGTCTTTGCAGTCGTCGTTTACCCCTGTCACCTATGACCTGTGGTGCACCACATTTGCCTCGGCGTCGGTTTTGAATAGCGCTATTTTGCCATGCACAGCATAATTTTACCAAGGCGGCACGTGAACAGTTTTCTGACTTAGCCGTTTCAGGAATGCTTCCACCCTTGGCGCGAAAGTTTGTGATCGTGCCCCTTTGGACGTCAGATACGTCGCTCCGTTTCCACATTACAACAACATCTGCACTGTTTTCCGCGTTCCCTCGTCACGCTTCATATAGCCTCAACTGCTAATGCTGCCACCTACAGTCTGTGAGAGGCTATTTCAGGGTTACGTGGAACATACACGATGGTCACATTTATGTGACTGGACTGTGTAAAAGGGGGGTAGGAGTTATACTAATTGCTATGCTGTGGCAGGGAATATACACTCATGGAAATGGAGAAAAGAACACATTGACACCGGTGTGTCAGACCCATCATACTTGCTCCGGACACTGCGAGAGGGCTGTACAAGCAATGATCACACGCACGGCACAGCGGACACACCAGGAACCGCGGTGTTGGCCGTCGAATGGCGCTAGCTGCGCAGCATTTGTGCACCGCCGCCGTCAGTGTCAGCCAGTTTGCCGTGGCATACGGAGCTCCATCGCAGTCTTTAACACTGGTAGCATGCCGCGACAGCGTGGACGTGAACCGTATGTGCAGTTGACGGACTTTGAGCGAGGGCGTATAGTGGGCATGCGGGAGGCCGGGTGGACGTACCGCCGAATTGCTCAACACGTGGGGCGTGAGGTCTCCACAGTACATCGATGTTGTCGCCAGTGGTCGGCGGAAGGTGCACGTGCCCGTCGACCTGGGACCGGACCGCAGCGACGCACGGATGCATGCCAAGACCGTAGGATCCTACGCAGTGCCGTAGGGGACCGCACCGCCACTTCCCAGCAAATTAGGGACACTGTTGCTCCTGGGGTATCGGCGAGGACCATTCGCAACCGTCTCCATGAAGCTGGGCTACGGTCCCGCACACCGTTAGGCCGTCTTCCGCTCACGCCCCAACATCGTGCAGCCCGCCTCCAGTGGTGTCGCGACAGGCGTGAATGGAGGGACGAATGGAGACGTGTCGTCTTCAGCGATGAGAGTCGCTTCTGCCTTGGTGCCAATGATGGTCGTATGCGTGTTTGGCGCCGTGCAGGTGAGCGCCACAATCAGGACTGCATACGACCGAGGCACACAGGGCCAACACCCGGCATCATGGTGTGGGGAGCGATCTCCTACACTGGCCGTACACCACTGGTGATCGTCGAGGGGACACTGAATAGTGCACGGTACATCCAAACCGTCATCGAACCCATCGTTCTACCATTCCTAGACCGGCAAGGGAACTTGCTGTTCCAACAGGACAATGCACGTCCGCATGTATCCCGTGCCACCCAACGTGCTCTAGAAGGTGTAAGTCAACTACCCTGGCCAGCAACATCTCCGGATCTGTCCCCCATTGAGCATGTTTGGGACTGGATGAAGCGTCGTCTCACGCGGTCTGCACGTCCAGCACGAACGCTGGTCCAACTGAGGCGCCAGGTGGAAATGGCATGGCAAGCCGTTCCACAGGACTACATCCAGCATCTCTACGATCGTCTCCATGGGAGAATAGCAGCCTGCATTGCTGCGAAAGGTGGATATACACTGTACTAGTGCCGACATTGTGCATGCTCTGTTGCCTGTGTCTATGTGCCTGTGGTTCTGTCAGTGTGATCATGTGATGTATCTGACCCCAGGAATGTGTCAATAAAGTTTCCCCTTCCTGGGACAATGAATTCACGGTGTTCTTATTTCAATTTCCAGGAGTGTATGAAGAACTGCCATAACACAGTACTGATTTATACCCTGATTGGTACAATTATGTGACAGACAACATGAGCAGGTTTGGAGGCAATTCCAAATCGCTTAGCACATCTAAATTATGACTTAATAACTCGATTTGCAAATTAGTGCAAGAGGAAACAATATAAATAGCATACAAAGCGAAGGATCACTCTAGTAAATAACAGTATATTAAAGTACTTCGGGAAACAAAGAACATTTAGTCGTACACAGCCTTCACTAACAATATTACACAGACATTGTTTAATCCGTTTGTCATGTGCATTCAGTCACACAGGTGCTCTGTATATTGAAACGTTTTCCGTAACTTGAGCCACTTTAAATAGCCCACACCTATATCGTTCGACAGTATTGTAAATCATTCTATCAATTGCTGTGGCATAGAGATTATCATTAGCAACATATGTATCACGAATACCTTTCTCCTTCTTCAGTGAGAGATGGAATTCGAAATATATCAGGTCTTCAACAACTAACATAAAGTCGGTCTTCCAGCCTCATCAGTTTCTGTTCGCATCTCCTTTAACATTACCTTTACTTTCAGATACTGCCACGCATTTGGCTTGCTCACTTACAGATCGTTACACTCATCACGTTACTAGACCTGTGGTATGAACTGCACATCGTTGACTTCTGCGCCTTACTTATTACAGAGTAAAAAGGTCTGAAATATATACTGCCAATAAATAATGGCTCAGGCGCTATTCACTACAGTTCGAAACCTTAGAAGATATTCGCTTCCTTTATACATTCAGCTAGAATCTGAGATGTAGAGATATCCGTGATTGATGAAGCAAAGCATCCTGTAAAGCTGGTAATATTAGATAGGCCAAACTCAGGATCTCCAGATAAGGGTGTACCTAAAGCTTGTAATTGCTATCATTTTGTATGTAAATGTATCTTAAAGGTCTGTCTTCAAAGGAGTTTATAAAGACAAGATTATATAAGAGAAATTATTTAGCTATGTCGGTTTCTCTCCTTCTACCTACCCCCTCACCCCGCCAACCCACCCTCACTCTCTCTATCAATTTGAAAGTTATTGGATTTTATATATGTATCTGATGTTCTGGTTTAAAATACATAAATTAGTCAGCCAGAACATTAGGACCACCTACCTAACATCCGATACATCCACTATCGGCCGGGTAACAGCGGCGACCGCGTCGTGACATGGAAGCAATGCGGTTTGGTAGGTCTCTGGAGGGAGTTGGCACCACATCTGCACACAAAAGTCACCTAATTCCCGTAAATTCCACGGAGGGGGCGATGAACTCTGACGAAACGTTGAATCACATCCCTGATATGTTCGATCGGGTTCAGATCTGGCGATTTGTTGTCCAGCACATCAACTGGAACTCCCCACTGTGTTCCTCGAACCATTCCATCACACACCTGGCCTTGTGACATGGCGAATTATCTTGGTGAAAATTGCCACTTCTGCAGGGAAACATGATCGTCGTGAATGGGGTACGTGGTCTACAACGAGTGTATGATACTCCTTGGCTGTCATGGTGCCTTTCACGAGCTCCACTGAACTCATGGCTGACCACGTGAATGTTCCATAGACCATAATGGAGGCGCCACCAGCTTGTCTCCGTCCCGCATTACAGGTGTCAAGCAGCTGTTCCCCTGGAGGACGATGGATTCGCGCCCTCCCATCGGTATGATGAAGAAGGTATCGGGTTTCATCAGACCATGCAACGCACTGCCACTGCACCTACGTCCAGTGCCGATGTCACTGTGTGTTGCCGGCCGGTGTGGCCGTGCGGTTCTAGGCGCTTCAGTCTGGAACCGCGTGACCGCTACGGTCGCAGGTTCGAATCCTGCCTCGGGCATGGATGTGTGTGATGTCCTTAGGTTAGTTAGGTTTAAGTAGTTATAAGTTCTAGGGGACTGATGACCTCAGAAGTTAAGTCCCATAGTGCTCAGAGCCATTTGAACCATTTGCACTGTGTGTTTAGACACACTTGTACTCTGCCCAGCATTAAAGTCTGATGTTTGCTTGGCCACAGTTCGCCGCCTGTCCTGTTTAGCAGTCTGCCCAGCCTACGACATCTGTAATGAGGTGTAGCGCTCAACCCCACGACGTCTGGACGAGGTTTCACCTTGGTTTCGCCACGTGTCTAAGACACTCTCCGCAGCTCTTATCGTACAACAGAAAAGTAGTGCACTTTCCGGAATGCTCCTGCCCAGCCTCTGGGCCATCACAATCTGCTCTCGGCCAAACTCAGATAGATATCGCGCCTTCCCATTCTACACAAGGGCAGCACACTCACTGATACTACATACAACGTGCGTGTGTCTGACCAGCAGTCATTCCTTGCCAAGCGACGCTGCTATCGCCTGGACGGGTTTATATTGATAGTAGTTTGGTGGTCATAATGTTCTGGCTCGGTATTTGGCATCAAAAATACATTACAACAGTCTTTAACATACGTCGTAAATATTTGTCACCTGTTCCATTCACCCAGAGAACAGGTCTAATGTCAATAAACATGTAGGAAAATGCAGTTCTTAATTACCTATGGTGCATAGGATTGCGTAGGATTTTATCCTCCTTTGACTTCCAAATAGAGCAATAATCACCTAACAGCTAATTGCTTTAACCTATTAACTTGCTACTGTGACCTAGTAACAAATTCGAATAGCTGCTGTTTATGCTACTGTGCAAATTCTCTCGCACATCATGCAACAGAATAACCGATTTCATTTGCATGTAAATGTACGCTCACGCTTCTGTCTAACCGATGGATAGTCACAGGGTTGTCTCCGCATCAATTCCGCTCAAGATCTACATTGCAGATCTGCTGACTGCCCTACACACTCCTTTGACACAGCGGTGACATTGTAGTCCATAGACCTAGAAACTTCAGAAACAACTCATCCCTAAAACTTCCGTAAACTTGTCCACCATATGAAATCAGGGAGCTGTATCTACTTATTATAAATCAAGTAAGAGCTGCAGAAAAACAAATAAAATCAATGCTATCTAAATGCATACAAGTTCCTGCATGGCAACTAAGTCATGAATAAAAAGCATTCAGAACACTTCCTCAGTACCTAGGATGTCGTGGATGAAAGTTTGAAATTATTTTAACAAGTAAAATGGTAGCTCAGATTGATCTGAGTCCCCATACACATATGAATAATGGGAAATAAGTGGTTTCACAGGGTATAAAGTCAAACAGCTAGTAAATTTTATAATTACAATAAGCACTGTCATTTTCAAGAAAAGACACACTTCCATTCAAAAACACTGGCTACAGAGGGCAGCAACAGTAAAATTGTCGAAGCCGTGCAGTCAGTCGTCGTAGGCGCTAAAGCAGTGAATTGTAACCATAAAGATTGCAGAAGCTCAGATGTAGACACAGGAAAGCTACAGACCCAATGCTGAAAGAGTACCAATAAAACATTGATAGGAAAGGCCAATCAGTGCGTCACCTGAATTAATAAAATCATCAAGAGAGCGAACAGCAAAGAGCTTTTAAAGTCCGCAGAATCCAGATACAGAGATTTTCTTTCCCAGCAGCAATTCCATATATCAGTCAATAAGACGGAAGACACTACAGTAGAGCCGGCCAGTGTGGCCGAGCGGTTCTAGGCGCTTCAGTCTGGAGCCGCGCGAGCGCTACGGTCGCAGGTTCGAATCCTGCCTCGGGCATGGATGTGTGTGACGTCCTTAGGTTAGTTAGGTTTAAGTAGTTCTAAGATATAGGGGACTGATGACCTCAGATGTTAAGTCCCATAGTGCTCAGAGCCATTTGAACCATTTTTGAACACTACAGTAGGGTTTGCTTTGAAGGCCTATGCGTAAGAAAAATGGCGAGTTATAATTTTGTTCTTATCGAATCAAGTAAATATCTCTACAAAGATATAGCCTCACTACAAATGGAACCGATAGTTGCCTCTTTTAATTTGCTACTGCTAACTACATTTTCTGAATTCTTTATTGTTGTTTGTTAGCAATGAAAGAAGCACTTGTCTTCCAGATGGGATAGCGTCAAAGGTCATATAAAATACTGAGGGCAAATGATTTAGTTAGTCTTGGTGTGCCTGTTGGAAGTTTCTACAACAATTTCGTAAATGCAGTGTAATCATCGAAATAGAGTCGTATAAAACAGAGTATTTGTATAAGTTGGAAGATAAGAGTAGATATCTTTATTAATTGTTAGACTTCATTTCAGAACTCTAGGAGACGTACAGTCTACTGACGGTCGTATTTTCGCAGTGGCGTGTGGGCTTATGTGTTGTGTTCGAATATTTTCTTACGTTATTAGCCAATGTCCCTGATTGCATCCTGTGATATAGGCTTAACTCCCGCAAATTTAAATGTCAGTGAACATCTACTTCGTTTGGTTCCTTGTGGAATTTAAAAATTAATAAACTACCCCAATACAACGGCCGCCGGCTGTATCTGGTATCAGAAAGACTGCTTTTTTTTTTCAATATGCTCAACAACCGGAACAGACATACATACAATAGGCGACCGAAATTAAATGCATTAGTCGACGCTGTAAATTCAGCTGTATCACAGAGGGTGGTTCTAAATTGTTTGCAGGATGTCTCATACTAGACAGATTGCTTCGAGACGCACCCGATCATAAGGTCAGGAAAAGACACCCTCAGGTTAGCAAATACTACCTTGGAAAAAGTCTTCCCACCCCACGGTCATTTTAAACACTATTATATAAATTGAAGGTGGAGTGGGGGAGAAAGTAAGGAAAGAGAAGGAACTAATGATGACACCTGCATCGGGACTTACTGCGCAGTCAGCGGTGACAATGTATGCCGGACTGGGATTCGAACCCGGCATCTCTCACTTACTACTCAGTTGCGAGAACCACTGTTCCACCCACACAGTGTTTATCGCCAATGAGTGGACTACCTCGGCATGTTCCCCGGCCGACCCATATTACCACACGCTAGCGTGGTATGTGTCCTTTTGGACATGTTAGGAAGAACAGACATCACAAATTCACATGACTGATTCGCCTCGACGGGCTATGAATCCACAAATTTCAGTGCGAATGCACGTTTGCGCTCTACATCTAGCGGGAATCTAAGATTAACGAGCATAGAGGACATGGACGGGGGACTGCGAATAGATGGCGCTAGTTAGGAATTTTGGTTGGCCAGGGAGTGTCCCGAGGTAGTCGGTGCAGTTGCAATAAACACATTTTCAGTCGTCGCCACTGATACCGCATAAAGTCCCGATGCAGCTGATATCATTAAGTCCATCCCTTTCCTTTCATTTCTTCGCAGACACCTTTAAATTACATAAATTACTCAGAGATCGATGTTAACGCCGTTGGATTGTATCTCTGCTGGTTGTTGTGATAGTGATCACCTTTACATGAATTCCTTTCTACTTTCCTTCATATTTACCATTTTTTCAATCACTCTTTGACTGAAATGAGGACTTTGAACGAGGTCTCGTTCAGTAGAGAACATTACGAGTGCTGATGGTCCTCCTTGGCTCACAGTATTCTGTAAGACGTTTTCGGTACGTTCCAGTGATGAAAAGTCGTCTCTGCTTCTGACGTGACATTGAAATTGGACTTTGAAGTCATTCACAGTTCGTTCAATGTATCACAAACATTACTACTTGTTATGTAATTCATAAAGCTCAGATTCGACATATACTTTTTAATTCCTCTCTTCCACAAATAAGCGTTACGTTCGAAGCTTCTTTGCTTCCAAAAAAGAATAACACTTAGTAACAGTTCTGAGAGAAGGTTTTGGAAGAATGGAAGAGCTGTAACAACTAAAACGGCTTCTGATATCAAATGTAACAGTTGTGTTACTAAATGTGACACTTCTGTCACTAAATGTAACTGGGTTTTCTCTTTTGATGCTGTCAATTGTCAGGATGAGCATTCTAAAGCATTCTGTCAGGGTGAAAATATTAAATAAATTAACTTTTCTCTCTTAACAACATGTGGGCAGGGTGGGTTCTTCCTTGGCTCGGGTATGAGGTCGAATGGAACATCATTTTTACATAAGATAACTTTTATTGAAGATTCGTACAACTGTATCTTACGGGATGTTCTGGTTCGGAGAGCGGCAGCTGTGTCGTTTGTGAAGTCTTCTGCTGCGGCAGCGGCAGCGGCAGCGGCGGCGGCGGCGGCGTCTGATTACGCGTAGCGGTGTGTATCTCGTGTCGCCGTCTCGCCCAGCTGACTGGAGACGCGCAGCGCGAAGTGGCCCGTTTAATTATTGCGAGCGAAATCGTGCATCGGATGGTGATACCTTGAATGTGGCGTCCCAGTGTTTCTCTTCTCTAAGCGGCCGCGTGTGTTGTGCGTCGGCCAGCGGAGCGGCGCGGCGGGGGAAGGCCAGTGTCCCGGACTCGAACCACGGACTCCCGCTTGCCAGTCTTCGGCTGTCAGGTCTTCATCCCAGCTCACAGGTGACTACTGATGTGAGGCCGTCTCCTTCCCGTCCTCACGAGTCACCCAGGTACGTAAAAACCAGACTTCAAATACCTTTTAACTTCTGTCTTCTGGCGCCGCGGCTGCTGCTTGCTATTCCATTACAGCGGCGGACTTGGTTCGTCTATGCATGATGCAGACTCTTCTTGCATGACGGTCCTCAGCACCGAAACTGACTGAAAACGTCTTCGTCTTCTTCGTCTCTCCTCTCCGTCTCCGTCTCCGTCTTCGTCTTCGACTTCATCCCTCTGGCCCACTGCGTCTCGCGTATTTATTCACTTCAGTTTACTGGAGGTGAACGACTTCACGGTCATTGCCTCGTCTGTCACGTTGAAAAGCTTCTCGAAGAATCTTCTTAACGTCGGTCATTGGCTCTTGGGATGTAGGCGAGGGCCTTTGCTCACATACGACAACTGAGAAACACGTGAGCCGGTCGGGCGATGCCCTGACGGCTGAATCGACAGCGCCCGCTTATGTGGAACTTGCTGACTTCATGGTCATTGTCTCTTCTGTTCTGCTGTTTTGCCCGCTGAATGCCAGTATGTAACTCTCTAAACTAAACCAAGTTTTTCATTTATATCCTAATTTCTAGTTCACTTTGATTTCACTGATTTATTTACTTAAGTACCACTCAACATTCCTCCACCCTTCGGAGAAATTCGCCCTCGAATTTACCACTCAACATTCCTCCACTCTTCACACGGCAAAAGCACTAACATAAGCAATGAAACTCTCGACTTAGAAGTTTACACACGCTTCACATTAAGTATGTTGAAAATACTTTAGCACTTTACTAAAGCATTGTACGGTCATGAATCACATAGTGTACACATAAATCGTTGTAATAAGTGTAACAAATCTTGATGACAATGAATAAACAAAAAAATAGATTATTCACTTAGAAATTTACATAGCAACACCTGTTTAATCAACCCTATATGAATGCAAGAATATTTATTCTACAGTATTGTTTACTTTAACATAAGACTGTTTAGTAAAGAGTGAAGTACAATAAACAAAATTAATACACTAATGCTCAAAAGTAACCACTGACGTTCACCAGTTAAGAGTGTGGTATCCAGTTAACAGGGATTTGATGAAGTGGTATATTATTATTTGGCTTATTTTTTCGTCTTAGATAAAAGAAAACTGTACAAAGTAGAAACACCAACACAAAGGTTCCAGATATACCCGTTCCTAGCATTATAATTTTAGTTTTGTGTTCACCTTTTAATTTTAAAACATGTTGCATCATAACATTGGCATCAATTTTGCCTTGCTGTGAGTTTATGAACATATCTAATGACTTCAGAAGGGAACTGTCAAGGGAGTCATTGAGGTAGGACAGGTTTTGTGTAGGAAATGCTTGCATGGCGTTTTCTGAAAAAAGCAAACAACATGGTTATGAACCTACCAATCTCGTAAAAACAAAAACAAAGAAATGAAGGAATACATTGTTAACTACAAGATCTACATGTTTCTACGTTCAACTTTTCTTTCTTAAAAAATAAACCATTATCATTTATTAATTGTTTACATATGTATACTACAGTCTACTAAGATTCAACTAGGACATTCGCACTCTTGGTCGAAGATTGTATGGTGCCATGTCTGTATGTTGTGCTGGCGTGGCCACTCTTTTTCCTTTACGGGAACTTCCTCCACCCTTCGGAAAAGCAGACACTATTGTTGAAGGAATTACTTCTGGAGCGCCCTTAAAAGGTTTTAAACGACTTGCATGGACAATGGTAGTTCGGGTGGGCAGTTGCAATTTAACGTTGACTGGTGACGTGATCTCAATAATTTGATAAGGACCTCTGTAGTTTGTTACAAATTTCTTCGTTTTTCCTCTCGCAATATAAGGAGTTGAAAGCATAACCCACTGACCGATTTTGTAATTTGGATATTTACCTTGGGCATTACCTAATCTTTCCTGTCGTTCCAAAGCCTTTGTATTAGATTTTTGAACCTTTTTCCATACATCCTTCATCATTCGACTGAAATCTCTTACTGTTTCTCCGACTTTTCCGTTTTTCTGCCTGATTACATCAAAAGGGGACGGCATTTTTCTGCCATAGACCACTTCATAAGGTGACATGCCAGTTGCTTCATGCGTTTTGGCGTTGTATACCGACACGATTATTGGTAAATACGTATCACAATTAGAATGTTGTTCGTTAATATAATAACTAAGCATCTTGCCAATTGTCCGATGAACTCTTTCTGTGCGCCCGTTGCACTGAGGGTGTAACGGAGTTGTGCGTAATTTACGTATTTTTAGTAAGTGGCAAAGCTGTTTCATTAATTCAGACATAAAATTAGATCCCTGATCTGTGATAATAGCTTCAGTTACGCCAAATTTATGTATCCAGTTGTTAACTAAAGCTTGGGCAACTGTATTTGCTTGCTGATCTGGGAGACTCACCATAGCTAGATAGCGTGAAAAGTGATCTATAATTGTAAGGACATACTTATTACCAGCAGGTGTTTTATGAAATGGCCCGTGGAGATCCACTCCGCAGATTTGATATGGACATGAAGCCTCGGGGAGCCTCTGTAAGGGTATTTTTGAACGAGAAAGTTCAGCTCGTTGTGCGCACGCAATGCAATTACGAACGTACTGCGCAACATCCTGCTTTCTGGTTTGCCACCAAAATCGCTCTGCTACACGTCTTTCGGTTGTCCGCTGTCCACCGTGTCCTGAAAGGATATGATCGTGGGCTTCTGCCATTATTTCTTGTCTAAGGTGTAGGGGAACAACAATTCGCGGTCCAAGTTTTGTTTTACGGCATAATACACCATCTTCAAAGCAAAATTGTTTTTGAGTTGCGTATTTTTTGCATTCTGTATCCTCATCTTGTGCCTTTCTCCAGTCCTCAGTATCTCGGCCTGTTGCTTCCAAAAGTGCTATTTTCCGACTTAGGCAATCTGCATTCGTGTGTTTTTTGCCTGGTTTATGGATAACTTCGAAATCCATTTCGGAAAGACATAGGGCCCAACGGGTAAGACGACTAGATGGATCCTTTAATCCAAGCAACCATTTTAAAGCTGCGTGGTCTGTAATGACCTTGAATTACCTACCATACAAGTAGCATTTAAAGTATTTGATACCATAAATAACACTTAACAATTCTTTCTCCGTTGTGGAATAATTTCTTTCTGCCGTTGTTAGTTGTCTCGAAGCGTAGGCTATGGGGTGTTCCGCGCCATTAGTATTCTGACTCAAAACAACTCCTACTGAATGACCACTTGCGTCACAGGATAAAATAAATTCTTTATTATAATCTGGGTAGGCTAATACTGGACTGTGTGTTAACTTATCTTTAAGGGTTTGAAATGCTGATTCACAATCTTCAGACCAATGAAATTTTGCACCCTTTTTCAATAATTGGGTTAAGGGTCGGGCAATTTCAGCGAAATTTTGAACATATTTCCGGTAGTACGATGCGAGACCAATGAAACTTTGTACTTCCTTAACGCGTTGTGGTGTTGAGAAGTCCTTAACTGCCGAAATTAATCGAGGATCTGTTTTAATTCCTTTTTCACTAATGACATGCCCTAGGTATGTAACCTCTGTCAATGCAAAACTACATTTTTCCATATTTAATGTTAATTTAGCTTTTCTAAGTCTCTGAAAAACATTACGCAGACGCACAGCATGTTCCTTAATGTCTTTGGAGAATACAATAATATCGTCTAGATATACACAACATTGCTGAGTTTTGAGTCCTCGCAATACTCCCTCGAGTAGTCTTTGAAAAGTTGCTGGTGCATTTTTCAAACCGAAAGGCATTCTTTTAAACTGCCAATGGCCTCCAGGGGTAGAAAATGCTGTTTTATGCCTATCTGCAGGAGCAACTTCCAATTGATGATATCCGCTACGTAGATCGATTGTTGAAAAGTATTTACTGTTACCCAAACTGTCAATGATATCTGTAATGTTTGGAAGAGGATAAACATCTGAGATAGTTTGTTTGTTAAGGTGTCTGTAGTCACAACAAAATCTATATCGTTTCGTACCATCGGGAGACTTCTTTGGAATAATTACAATATTTGAATTATAAGGAGAATCAGAATATTCTATAATTCCATCTTTTAGATGCTGTTCTAAAAATTCATCCAGTACTGGCTGTAAGTGATGCGGAACTCTATAAGGCTTCCTATAAACTGGGGGGCTATTTCCTGTTGGGATCCTATGCTGTGTGATATCTGTTGCTGGCAGTGGACCTTCTGCATTAAATAATTCTTGAAACTCAACTAAAACTGCTTCTATCGCGTCTCTATCCTTTCCTTGCAAATGCTCAATCTTCTGGCGTAATGCGGTTTTATAGGCGTCTGGTTTCTGACCATCGTTAATATCTGACCAAATGAAATCTTCTTCTTCAAAAGTACTGACTGTAGCTACTAATATTCCCTTATGCAACTCTTTGTCCTCCACTCCGAAATTGTCAATATGTACCGGTACTTTTCTTTCTCCCTCAACGTCTTGAACCCGTACAACACTTCTACGTACAAAACAATGTGATACATCTAATTCCTCATTTTCCTCTAAAGGCTCTATTAGACACACTGTATCTGTAGGTACTTCGGAGTCAACGGTCATCCAGAAAAGTTTTCCTGAGCCAGATGGTATCTGATCCCGCGAATCAACCTTCAAGGACGTTGCACGCAGTATTGTTGATTTCGCCTTCCGGTTAGGGAAATCTTGCGGCAGAGGGCCCTTTGCAGCGGTGTCACCTAGCTGAAACACTATTCCGCTAAGTTCTACAGTTTGCTGTCTGAGGTCGATTTTAGCGTGATGTTTATTCAGGAAATCCAGTCCTAGGATCGCGTCGTACCCGTCAGTTACCTTTGTTACCACTTCTACATCTTCTTGAAATTGTACACCCTGAATAGAGAAAATCAGTGATGTACATCCTAATGACTTCACTGTACCTCCTCCTACTCCACTCAATCTATACCTTGGAGGGTCATATTTCTTTTCTCCAATACATTTATTACTCACTATTGATACGTTTGCGCCTGTATCCACTAGTATCCTTGCCTCTTTATCCTGTATGGTAGCAGATAACCAGCATTCCGCCTTCAGATTCGCCTTAATGGCATGAAATTTTATTGGGAACGCCTGGCGGCGGCTCCGACATTCCCGTTTGAGTTTAACTGATTCCTATTTCCAAAAACTTTCTTAGACCTACATTCCTTGAATGTGTGACCTATTCTTTGACAATTAGTGCACTGAGGTTGTCTGCAGTTTTTTGCTATATGTCCCTGTCGATCGCACCTAAAACATCGTACTCCTGCTGAAAATACATTTCGCTTCTCCTTGTATCTGGTGGCAATGTCTATTTCTTCGAAAACCGTCGCCACAGATACAGCTTCTGCTAAATTTTTAGGAAACTCTGCCCTGACACGACGGGACGTTTCAGGAGGTAACCCACGTAAAAATGTATCCAGAGCTCTATTTTCTGCCTCTTGTAAAATAACTTTATTTGCTTCATCACTAGTTGTCAACTGATAGGTGTTAATATTAACTTTTCTAATCCTATCTACAAAGCTTTCTAACGACTCGTTTTGCCTCTGAGTGATAGTGTTTAATTTTTCCCTATAAAATCTACAGCTGTTCTGTTTTTGAAAACGTTTAGGTAATCCTTTCTTCAATTCCTCAAATGTTGGAGCATTGCGTAATTCTTCATGGTATAAGACGTGTGCTTTAGCCTCTCCTGTCAATCTTAACTTTGTCATTTGTAAGAGCTGTTCATCTGACCATGATCCTAACTTTGCAGCTGCTACTAAATCATCAAAAAAGGCTGTTATGTCTTCGCCAGGTTTACCTGAAAAAGGAGTTACTAAGGCTGCTGCTGAGGAATCTAGGGTGGGAGGGATTGAACTGGTTTGCCTAACCTCACTCAACTGTTTAAATAATGCATTATTATCACTTTTAAGCTGTGCTATTTGATTAACTAAGCTCTGAATAGCTTCATCAGTAGAAACCACTTGTGGTGCTGACTCTGACTTTGTACGATTTCGTGTCATCATTTTACAAACTATTAGTCACACAATATTACCACACTGAATTCAAAAGATGTTTAAATATTTTCGACAAACTCTTAAAATTATGAGAGAGAATACCCTTCAAAATAAAGAAAACATTACGACTGTCTATGCAACATCTATCCTTTCTCACATTAAACGATACTAACTGTGGACCTTTAGTGACTGTCATTCACACCTCATATTGAGCCAAGGGTTTTTACTCTGACACCAAATGTAACAACTAAAACGGCTTCTGATATCAAATGTAACAGTTGTGTTACTAAATGTGACACTTCTGTCACTAAATGTAACTGGGTTTTCTCTTTTGATGCTGTCAATTGTCAGGATGAGCATTCTAAAGCATTCTGTCAGGGTGAAAATATTAAATAAATTAACTTTTCTCTCTTAACAACATGTGGGCAGGGTGGGTTCTTCCTTGGCTCGGGTATGAGGTCGAATGGAACATCATTTTTACATAAGATAACTTTTATTGAAGATTCGTACAACTGTATCTTACGGGATGTTCTGGTTCGGAGAGCGGCAGCTGTGTCGTTTGTGAAGTCTTCTGCTGCGGCAGCGGCAGCGGCAGCGGCGGCGGCGGCGGCGTCTGATTACGCGTAGCGGTGTGTATCTCGTGTCGCCGTCTCGCCCAGCTGACTGGAGACGCGCAGCGCGAAGTGGCCCGTTTAATTATTGCGAGCGAAATCGTGCATCGGGTGGTGATACATTGAATGTGGCGTCCCAGTGTTTCTCTTCTCTAAGCGGCCGCGTGTGTTGTGCGTCGGCCAGCGGAGCGGCGCGGCGGGGGAAGGCCAGTGTCCCGGACTCGAACCACGGACTCCCGCTTGCCAGTCTTCGGCTGTCAGGTCTTCATCCCAGCTCACAGGTGACTACTGATGTGAGGCCGTCTCCTTCCCGTCCTCACGAGTCACCCGGGTACGTAAAAACCAGACTTCAAATACCTTTTAACTTCTGTCTTCTGGCGCCGCGGCTGCTGCTTGCTATTCCATTACAGCGGCGGACTTGGTTCGTCTATGCATGATGCAGACTCTTCTTGCATGACGGTCCTCAGCACCGAAACTGACTGAAAACGTCTTCGTCTTCTTCGTCTCTCCTCTCCGTCTCCGTCTCCGTCTTCGTCTTCGACTTCATCCCTCTGGCCCACTGCGTCTCGCGTATTTATTCACTTCAGTTTACTGGAGGTGAACGACTTCACGGTCATTGCCTCGTCTGTCACGTTGAAAAGCTTCTCGAAGAATCTTCTTAACGTCGGTCGTTGGCTTTTGGAATGTAGGTGAGGGCCTTTGATCACATGTGACGACTGAGAAACACGTGAGCCGGTCATTGCCTCTTCTGTCACGTTGAAAAGCTTCTCGAAGAATCTTCTTAACGTCGGTCATTGGCTCTTGGGATGTAGGCGAGGGCCTTTGCTCACATACGACAACTGAGAAACACGTGAGCCGGTCGGGCGATGCCCTGACGGCTGAATCGACAGCGCCCGCTTATGTGGAACTTGCTGACTTCATGGTCATTGTCTCTTCTGTTCTGCTGTTTTGCCCGCTGAATGCCAGTATGTAACTCTCTAAACTAAACCAAGTTTTTCATATATATCCTAATTTCTAGTTCACTTTGATTTCACTGATTTATTTACTTAAGTACCACTCAACAGAGCAAATGATGAATATTTCTGATAGAAAGGGAGAGAGGCTGCAACTAGATTCCAGTCTTTCTTTCTCATTGTAACTTACATTAGAGACCTCTTTTGCCTCCTTCCGTGGATTACACATCACTCCACTCTTCCATATTCAGTTCTCTCTTTTTTAAGATACTCGTGCAAATCTATTGAATTTTCAGTCACGCTTGAAGCTGTCGCCTGATTTTGTGCATAAGCTCAGTCAGTGCCCTTTTTATGGGGCTGAGTCTACTAAATACCCAATCAGATCATAATTTTCTGAAAACTCGAGAGCAAGAAAGTGAACCTTTCATCCTTCAAAATCGTAACTAAGCCGTTGGCTTGAAGGATCGTATTTTCATTAGCCACTTTTTACCCGTTTATGGTATTATTCTTGCAGTAGAAAGAATTATCCCTGTCTTCGTTAAATATATTGACAATCCTAGACTGGGAAGTGCAACGTGCAGGCACTGAACGTAGCAGTCGTTTCCGTTCCACTACGTCAAGAATTGCTGTTTTTTGTGGAGATGCTGAAAACAAGCTGCAAAGTAATTAAAGTTTCGTGAAAACTATTTGCACATTTTCATTAATGGAAGCGGCTTTGAGCATCATCAGGTTTACCTGCCGGGCATAACACTGAATGTATGAAGCACTTGAAAACTTTTCCTTAAAGAAGGCCTGCATCCCGCTTGACGAATCACTCATGACTGCTGCACCATCATATGTTTCTGCTAGTAGTTTGTGTAGACAATTCTGTGAACGTTCGGTTATTTGTTCTATGATGCACGTTGCAAAGACTGGGCATCATATTTTTCTGGTACTATGAAGTCCCAAAATACTTCAACTGGTCTTTCATTAATGATGTACCTGTATATTATAACCATCTGGAGAATACTGGCTATATCACTTGTTTCGTCAGTTAGACCAGCGAAAAACTCTGCACCCTTAATTTCCTTTAGAGTCTCCTCTTGCCGAAATTAAAGCATGCAATGGATTAATTCATTCTGGATGATTTCAGAGGTGCCTTTGAAAACTGTTGCTTTACTAAACGCGATTTTAATACAGAGTCTAATTCTAGACTAAAATTATAAAGGCATGAAAAATACCAGGACTGGAAGATGATTCAGTATCGTCGTGCCCTGTGAGGGTAAGTTCCAACGCACCTCAGAAACAAACAGAATTAATAATTTGATTTAGTATGTATCTATTATAGCTGAGGCAACGGCCTTGCCGCAGTGGATGCACCGGTTCCCGTGAGATCACCGAAGCGCTGTCGGGCGTGGACGGCACTTCGATGGGTGACCATCCAGCCGCCATGCGCTGTTGCCGTTTTTCGGGGTGCACTCAGCCTTGTGATGCCAATTGAAGAGCTACTCGACCGAATAGCGGCGGCTCCGGTCGAAGAAAACCATCATAACGACCGGGAGAGCGGTGTGCTGACCACACGCCCCTCCTATCCGCATCCTCAACTGAGGATGACACGGCGGTCGGTTGGTCCCGATGGGCCACTTGTGACCTGAAGACGGAGTGCTTTTATTATCGCTGACGTTTTGTTTGCTTAACGCCACCCATCTTCTGTATCAATTGTCTAGTTGGGTAGCTCTATTTACATTGCCTAGACTTTCCAGATTGTAAACGTCATTCAAATGGACCGAAGAAAAACCGTGTTTTCTGATTTTGTCATGTACGTGTTGAATGTCACAGTCCACTTGTTTAGTCTGTAACGCCGGAAATGCATATCCTCCTATTTCCATCTATTGTACTATACATTTTTTTCCTTATTTTGTTACCTGAAGATATGGCGTTTGTGTGTCTTTGCATATTGTAATTGTTTTACTATTTGTATATATATGCATTTATGTCGATGTATAATTTGTTTGTTTTGTAAATATTATTTGTATTTTTATGCTGGATCTGGCCTAGGGAAAACTATGCTATCGAACGACTACATCGATAGGTCGTGTGGAGAACCAAAGTGTTTAGGATCTTTGGTAGTGTGAACTCTGCCGCGTGGAGCGCGGGCAGAGGAGAGTCTGGCTGAAGTAGGGCGGTGGAGCAGGTGTGTTGTGTGACGCTCCCGTGAGTTGCCGCGCTTTCGGGGTTCGGCAACATGTAATTGCGCTCGACTTGTAACGATAGTTTCTGACATGGTGTCGCGGACGGGAAGCATTAGCTGGCGCACATCAAGAGCCCGTTTCGCCCGCTGACAGTGTCGAGAAGAAGGCGCGCCAACATCCAGCTTCTGCAACAGCGACGGCCGACAATGAGTGACTGTCGCCACTTCCTCGACCGACGACTTCAATCCTTCAATCAACCAATAAGGAAGACTGGAAGCACGTAAAGTTTTGGAACTGTACGGCAGACCTCAGCTTTTAAAATTGTTCCATTTGCCTCACATAATTACAGCAACTTAGCATGAACCTTTGTTGCTCATTGTCCCAATTGCATTACCAAGCAGGAATCCTTCCTTTTCCGGAATGAACCCGAGTGTCGTCGAAATTCAAACGCCAGCATTAAAGTAATATCACTCGATTTCACTGCTTTAATTTCAAAGTTCAGTTAAGGTATTCATAGCTGGCTACAATATTTAGATTACACAAGCACAAATTAAGAGTGCGAGTTTTGTTACCATATTTTAGCTCAGCTTGGTACGTACTAAATTTTACTATTGTTAATTGTTCAGAATCAAAGTTAAATCTCTTATTTCTAAATTGCGTAGATTCAAGTAGCTTTTGAAATGATTGTTGAGGTAGCCCAAGACTAACCTTATTTTACTGAATTTCGTAGTGCTTCAGAAACAAAGTTCACTATTAATTTCAGTCACTAAATTAACTTTCAAATTTCCGGTTTTATTAATTATTTTGCTAAATTAAGTCAGAGTGTAGCAAAATTTATTACTTCTGACAAACATTCAGTTTTCACACAACACGTGTCAACCTTCAGTTGCCACGCTTTTAGTGCTAATTATATGTGCAATAACCTTTCTTTTTCAGTTATTATAGTAGTTGTCCATAGGACTGGCGACCATAATTTTCCCCAAATCTCAAATATCTAATTAACGCCAATTAATTGTTAACGTAACGACCGCACATTTACTTTCTTTATTAACTTTACCCATTTTCAAAATTAATTTCCACCAGTTTCATTTGCATTTTTCCTTTCATTTAGATGTAACCCTTTCCTCCCTCTTTACCGACAAATTAACTTCGGTAACGATTGTTGTTCCTAAATTTCCATTAGGTGCACGCGGTTTAATTTTTCACTGTCATGAAGGTCGATAAGTGAGGGGGAGGTTACAAGTCCACAAAAGCTCTCCTTCAAATAACATACGAGGAAAAGAAAATAAGTCGCTTCTAAAATCACAACCAAGCAGCTATTCATGCTTTATGTACAGTTCTGGGTTAAATTTTCCTCTGAATCGATGGCTTTTCGTTTTAACTATGTGCGAAATAGTTACAGTAGGATCGGTGTATCTAGCCTCATGAGTGGTAAATTTTCTTCACACTTGCGTAAATCGAAAGCTTCAAAGAGCAAGAAATCACCTGGTTTATTATTTAACGTCTACAGCTGTTATTTTAGCGTCAAAATTTACCATAGCACACGTTAAAATAACGGGCACAACGCAGAGGAAATAGGTAACTAGTTCGCAGCTATACGTGAACTGGTGACGAGGCTCCGCTTCTCTTCGTTACAGGACGGGCAATGTTTCTGCGGCTCGCAGGGGGTGTTTATACACACGAGGCCGGTATACGAGAACAAAGTCGCCAATACTGCCTCCGCACTTCCCCGCCCCCTGAGACGCACAAGTCTGCATTTGCTGGCACCGTGCAACCCCAAGTCGCTGTCAGCACATTTCGTCCAACTCGCTGTCGGCGCGGCGCTTAGAGCAACTTGTGAGTGTGCTGACAGCTATAAGTTGGGAGTTCCAAACGGAGTAATAAAACTCACATTGCAGACTTACGGAAACGTCCTCGCAATCTGGAAAGACGTTCGGGCAGATTTTCGTCTGTTCCCTATCCCAAATGGAATATGATTTAACAAAAAGGAAGTTCAAACACCGACCCATTCTGTAATGAGTATTGGAGGCTATAAAGCATACATCCAATACATGGGACAAAAAGCATCATACTTTATATTTAATGAACAGACAACCATAAACATAACTGCCCCGACGAAAAGTCCGTCTAGAACTTGAAACAAGCCCGTCAATCAGCGTCTTTCAATTAACTAACTGACTTGTTTCACATTACGCTACTCGCGGTACCCTGATAGTGAAAGGCTGAGAATGGTCTTCATAAGCGACATTAATAACTGCGAGAGCTCTTTTGACTGCCACCGTGATTGTGAGGCAATTGTTAAGTAATTTTAATCAAGCAGAAGGACAGTTAGTTTTGTTCTTCTGTTAAATTCTTCGTAAATGCGCAGTCCAGATGTGTACTGATACACATCCTATCTGAGAAATGCACCAGGGGTGACACAGTCGGGAGAGCCACTTCGTAGTCTGTTCACAATAACATGGATGTTCTCCACGTCTTAGCAAGCAACCACGTCAATGAGACCAGTGGGTCAAGTTGGCACTGATGGGTCGCAAGACACCCCACTATAACATGCCTATTTGTTTATCTTCCTGTGTTGGTGTCAAAAGTCGAAGAGTTGTTTGAGCTCCTTAGCAGCACACGAGACTGGCGCTGATGCAATACTCTCTCGACGAGTGCTGTAGATGTGCTTCTTGCTCATATTCTTGGTGCAGGTCTTATTACATTCGATGCCACATTGGGCGACCTGCGCGCCCGATGAGGATGAAATGATGATGAAGGAAACACAACACCCAGGCCCTGAGCGGAGAAAATTCCCGACCCAGCCGGGAATCGTACACGGGCCCGTAGGACGGCAGTCCGTCACGCTGACCACTCTGCTATGCTTCCATATATCTTCATGGCGCCAAACACACTGCAGGAACGCCTACTAGTGTAACGGCCATGTGGCAAGACGACGCTGGAGGTCAGATTCCTGTGTTCACAAGGTAACTACTGAAACAGAGTGGCGCCAGACAAATCGGTAAACAACAAACTTTTCCACTCACGGGTGGTAAAATCTGATTGACCACTAACTAAACTTTATGAAACAACATCGCGTTTCTCTCGCCTGATTGGTGAACTGAGGACTGTGCTATTTTGACTGGACGAAGCAAGATATGAGTTTTTCCTTGGTAGAGGCAAAGTGAAACTCACAGGCGAAGTATAAAGAGCATTCTTGTCGTAGGCTCTGAGTGGAAAGAAGCAATTTCTGGTGTTAGGCTCCGACAGGAACAGAAGTATACCGCCATGGTATGCACTGAGATGAGCAGTCTTCGAGAATTTGTTGCAGACTCCTAGTCTTTGGGAGCAGAATCCGATGTGTGCGAACGCCACTTCCTCTCTGTGATGTCCAGTGTTAAATTTGATAAGCTCATCTTTGCTGAATGCAACGAGAGACCAGAACCGAGTTTTTCATGCTTCGCGGAACCTATAGAAGTGCTGGTTCCACTTATTTCATTTTGTTAAATCAGTTAGGCGCTTCTTTTTATTTTATGAGTGTATTACATACACCTATCATCGAAAGAAATGGCTCTGAGCAAAATGGGACTTAACATCGGAGGTCATCAGTCCCCTAGAACTTAAAACTACTTAAACCTAACTAACCTAAGGACATCACACACAATGCCCGAGGCAGGATTCGAACCTGCGACCGTAGCGGTCGCATGATTCCAGACTGAAGCGCCTACAACCTCTCGGCCACCCCGGCCGGCACCTATCATCGAGCAGGTGTAATTTACCTCCTGCATGCCTAACTAACCTTCCAATAACACAATATGATCAATGCAACTGTTTGTGTCGCGTCACGCCACGTAGCTCTTGGCTAAACTCATTTCAAGTGATCCCTTTTGTTCTGTCTTGTTAGGTTTCCTTGCCGTCGGACGACCAGTGTACTATGTCCCTTTCTTATGTTGTTTGAAGATGTTAATCAATATTCAGATGTCTTTTAGAGATGTAAATAACTTGTAGAATTGTTACTGCTACTGTGATATTTATGAGAAACATTAAATTATCTAATATATCCCGGACTTGCAGTTTCCTTTACGTAATTAGAGTCAGCACCTATCCACCTCTCAGTCTCAACCTCAATAAAGGAAAAACTCTATTATCTGATCACGTAGCAGGGAAAGTAGAGAACCAGTAGTAAATGGTGCCACATCAACTGAAAGGTATTTAGTTGTTGGTAATGTTTCTAGGTGGTAAACAATTAGCTCGAACACTATAGTGACGTTCAAAATGTTTTCAACGGACGTGCATTTCCACCTTTAGGCGCACATGGAGAGAGTGAGAATGATTTACGCACCGGGACTACTGATTCATTTCCTAAGAGTTAAGCCCGGAATAGTAGTAGAGCTGAGGATGACACCACAGCTGGTACCAGCGATGTCGAGGCGGCAAATGGTAAACGACCGCCAACGTCACACTGCAATCGCTGTCCGACAGTTTACGACAAACAACTCAGAAATCTCCGCAACTAAGGTCTTTCAGAGTGACGTGATGGACGGAGCACCAGAGACAGATACTGAGCCGCCATGGATCATGCATCCAGCGGAAACATCTCTACCGATTCATCATCTGAAGCATCTGAAGCAATCACATACGGACACAGCTGTTTTTTCTGGTGTAGAAAAGCCGAGTTTTGTTTCCCCTGAACAGTCTAATAGGCAAATTTCTGCGAGTATGAATGAAGAGAGGCAACGCGATGTAACAACAGCACGCAACAACTTTCAGTAGTGAGACAGGCGAAAGCGACATTGAAGATATAACAATTTCTGACTGGAAAACGATCTCCCATACCGAACAGCAATTGTCTGCTGACACTCGTACAGGAGGAAAGAAAGTACAGAATTTGTGAATTATGAGGTCAAGTAGAACCAACCGGAGATACAGGTGTTGGGCATCAATATCGGAACACCAAAAACACAACGCATTGCCAAGCTTAGTGCCCTATGGGAAACGCTTTGGAATTCAAAACAGCTCCGATTCGTATCGGAATGGTTCAATATAGGTCGTGTATGGTTTTAAAGGGAATCTTATACCAGACCTATAGAAAAATAGTGGCAATTTCAGGTAACGATCACACACACTTCTCTCCAAATTAGACCACAAGGGCTCAATCTGATGACTGTGGTCGCCCAAGGAGATGCGACAATTCATTCTGGTGCTGACAGAGCCGGTCCTGAAAAATACGAGCTGTGTGAACAGGCACGCTGTCGTTTTGGAAAACAGCATCACCATTCGGGAACAAACTTTATCACATGCGATGGACCTGATCTGCCAAATCGATCTGATCATCCTTGGCAGTAATGCGACCTTGAAGAGTAACCAGGTAACCCATGGAATACCACAATATGGCTGCCCGTGTCTTCCCGCTATTGGCATTTGCATTGCTGATAAGTGGTTCTGGAATTCCACCTCGCTATGCGATTCCCTGCATCTGGAGCTCCCTTCATGAGGTTCTGGTGCTGATAGGGTTCACGAGCGTGACATACCGTTCTGCAGCGAATTATGCAGCTGTTGTCCTCTTATTTTTCGTCACAGGCCTCTTCAATGACGTCCGTCACGATCAATCAACACACTATTTCGCGCGTTGTGACTCAGTGGGTGATGTTCCCCGGTTTCTCATTACACGACATAAATATTCGATTCGATGCCTGTTGAAACAACAAATTCTTAGTGACACTACCACACATCATACGAGCACCAATAATTTGCCCATATTCGAACTGACTTAAGTTGGACATAATGCATTCACAGCTACAGATAACTGTTCTGACCACGACTGACACTTGCAACGCATTGTACTGGCTCTGCTCGTGGTCAGCATTTGCATTTGTTCAAGCAAGCTTTTCTCGCTCTGTTTCCATATTTTTGTCCATCACCTGTATAGGAAAAGTGAGGTGAAACATAATCTCATTCCAAAAGCAAGACCTATTACAAGGTCAGGAACAACAAGAAGTTACCGGAACTGAAAAGATATAATTCATAAACACAAAAGACAATAATAACCTACAAAATTGTAATATTTGTACTTCAGATATGAACAGAATAATAACTGAGCTAAAACTGACTTGTTTCCAACACTTCCCAAACGGGGCTGAAATCGATATAGCTTTCTGCACGAAGTCGTCTAGATGAAATTTCAGTATACAACGCAGCTCTCAAAAGGTCTGAAAGTGCAGATGCGGTGGGGGAAGGGGAAGTGGGGGGGGGGGGGGGGGGGGGAGTTCGGCCATCGAGCGGCAAGTCTTTTCAACTACTGCCACACAGGCGGACTTGCGTGTCGATGGTGATGAAGTGATTATGAATATAACACAACACCTATTCCCTGAGCGGAGAAAATTTCCGACCCGGCCGAGAATAGAATCCGGGCTTCCTGCTTGGCAGTCAAACGCGCTAACCACTCAAATTAGGGGGCGGACATGGCAGTACTAAAAATAAGACGGTATGAAAGTAAGGACTGGGAAAGTTTAAAGTCGTAGAGGAATATCAGCAAAAATAGAAGATATAATTTTTAGAAATGTCTATGTTTCGTCTGGAAGCAGTGGCAGAGATGCGAAGACCGAGTTTTATAAGGAGGAACATATATCTGTTTTACCAATCACGTGAAACAAACTTGTATTTGGCGGAGCTTATAACTGTCTTATTAAAGAAAAAAATAAAACCATATGGCACCTGTGGGGCAACAAACGCAGACTGATTGATGTATACCTACGTTACTTGTTACTCAGCGAGCAGAATAGACGGGGATATAAATGTCAGAAGGCTTAATAAGTTACATCACAACATCAGAAAACTTGACTGTAAGATTATTTTTACACACATACACGTTGACTGTGGATATTGTATCACAGACACAGTCCCTTTGACTGTTCAGAGATGTCACTAAACCCGCCAAAAGACGTGAACAACTATGCATGAGCAGCACCTATTAGACGGAAGGGGTCCAACAGCCGATCAGTTCCAGACATTCCACCAGGAAGGAGGTATATGGCTCGTATTGTCTGTAGTTCAACCATGTCTAGACGGTCAATACCACGGTTCGATCGCGTCCGCATTGTTACTTTGTGCCAGAAAGGCCTCTCAACAAGGGAAGTGTCCAGGCGTCTCGGCGTGAACCAAAGCGATGTCGTTCAGACCTGGAGGAGATACAGAGAGACAGGAACTGTCGATGACATGCTCGCTCAGGCGGCCGAAGGGCTACCATTCACACCATCAACAGAACAGGCTCTGCTAACGGAATACTACGCCTTCCACATCGCTGGCAACGGGTTCTATACAACGCTGGTGACAACTCTGAAGGACAGTAGCAGGTGCAAACATGTAAATCTTTTGTATCGGATCTGAATAAATAGTTGCCTCTATTTAAGTTCCAACCCTCGTATAACCACTAACAGTTCACAGATAGAACAGAATAAAGCACATATATTATCAATGCAGACAAGTAAACTAGATAGTCTGAAAGTGAGGTCATGAGCTGACAATATTATACAAGTGGAGAATACGTCACGGTATCATCTATTCCGAACATCGAAGTGGACAAAATACAAATTAACCAACAGACTCGAGATAGGAAACGACACATTACAACGGCAGGCATGTATTAAAAGCGTAGCGCACTTCCGCGAGTTCTATGTTGCAGTAGAAGTAGACGAGAGCCTCGAATCACTTTTTTTAATTATATCGACGACGTGCCGACAGAAGCAGACAAAAATTCTTTCAGCGAAGTGTTGACAGAAGAGGCAGTGTACGAAGCATTACTGAGAAGCGCGAAAGGAAAGTCTCAAGGAATAGATTGTACACTAACAAAATTTTACCTCAATTATTGGGATATTTTGAGGAGGAGTTATTTAACATCCTTAACGACGCATGGAATGTCCATAAACTTCCTACAAGCTTCTAAGGCGGGCTCAGCTTAATGGTGCCGACGAAATACCCACCAACAAACATCCAATCCGTTAGGTTAATATCCTTTATCTAAGGCGACAAAGATATTCCAGCAGTAAACACAAGATTAAGGGACGTAATGAAATCCATGACAGTAGATTACCAAACGTAAGAGGTGCATTGACGCAGTATAATTGAAATCCTGAGTGATTACCATGCATAATAGCCATTACGGGTTTTGTAAAACAAGAGGTTCAGTAAAATCAATTGATTTTTCGATAGCCTTCGATTGGACATCTCACAGTTTTCTATTAAAAGCAATTAAGTAATTAGAAATCTGTTACAAATTCTCCCAACTTCTCAGTGTAATTTTGCAAAGAGTCCATTCCACGGACATGATCGATGAGAAACTAAACTGGCTATTCGATATATAGTGGTCAGTCTATTAGGACTGCCCTCCGTCGATGACCCTACATGCAGTTGCGGTCGAACCTCTCCTCAAGAAACATAACTGCTCGTCCGGAAGCTTCATCTTATTAAGAAGGAAAATCGTACGTCGAGCATTTGCGTATGATTTGAGCAAAGCTGTGTTGGTACAAGACCGGATAACGTACTTAAAACATATACACAACACCTACTGTGAAGCAATGGTAGTCGTGATCAACTGCAACATATCCATGACAGTCAACTTAGGAAAATGGTTACAATTGGACACACAGCAAAAGTTACCCACGGTAAAAAAGATACGAGATCTAGTGCTAGGTCTGGTGTCACACCCACACAATATGCAAAAAGTCTGTTACATAGAATCTATTTTGTAAGTAACGGCGCCAGTAGCCAGAAGTCGATTATCAACGATTGGATATTTCGTATACCGTGGCAATATTTTCGAACTTAAATTCAACACATTAACGTTACCCTCTGAAGAAGGTAAGATTGGATTAATAAATATTGACGTTATATGCTAAGGATTACTGTTACACAATTTATTTAAAATATACAAGTTCAACATTAGCAACTTGACAATTGCGTTTCCTAAAGTATTTCATCCAAAAGGCAAGTAGTACCTGTCAATGTGGGAAAAATACATTCGAATTTTAACTTTATCAGAACTGCGATAGTCAAGAAAAACTACGTAAACCAGGGAGACAAAATGTGCAAACCAAAGAAGGGCCTAACACAATGGATACTAAATACCCCCTTGTCAGCTGGCCTGTGAGGAAAAATATTCAGAACAATAAGCTTACATCAGCTGTTAGGACAACATGGTGTGAAGTCACGAATGAAAAGTCTTCGGTGCCGAAAAAGCTATATTGTACTCAGCTTGTTCGTTCGCCGATATCTGACAACACCGTTAATAAGAATGCAATTATACTCCGATTCACGTGTGACCATGAGCGGGAAGTCTGGGAATGGACGTCACAAAAAGTTATATCCTTGCTGTGGACGGCAGCGCAATATGACTATGCAACAAGTTGTGACAAGACCAAATGCGATACACCGGCCAGAAAAACAATATGGCAGTCTAGCTATCGGGCCAACTTGTGCACTACGTTATAACATCAGAAGCACAAAGTTTAATGGAGTGAAAATGTATACTATCAACATTAAACCATTAACTCCAGAAAATAAAAATGAAATTATCAAAACAATTTTGGAGACTACGCAGGAGCGTGATGTTTTAGCCTCTGATTACTAGGACCAATGTAAGTATTGCAGAGTCCTCGACTTTTATATTTATTTCATATTACTACTTTCCCCGTTACATTACTTGTATTTTAAATGAAACTTGCGCCATTGAATTTGATACGAACGGTAACAAGAAAATCTTTCTTCTACGAACGAGAAGAATTTCAATTATTTTTTTCTTATCAAGAAACAAGAGCTTCATTTTCTAAACATAATAAAATAACTGGATTTGCACAAAACGTCAACATTATTGACAGCTGCGAAGAAGTATACACTTTATTCAAATTGTTCAAATGGCTCTAAGCACTATGGGACTTAACATCTGAGGTCATCAGTCCCCTAGACTTAGAACTACTTAAACCTAACTAACCTAAGGACAGCACACATATCCATGCCCGAGGTAGGATTCGAACCTGCGACCGTAGCTGCCTCGCAGTTCCGGACTGAATCGCCTAGAAACGCTCGATCACAGCGGCCGGCTATACATTTTATTTTTAGAACAAAGAAAGATGTAAAGGATATCAGAAGAAAGAGAATTTACTTTAGATTTTCAGAGTAGAGGAATATGTACTCATCAAAGGAGACTTTTCACAGTGTTACTTTTTTCAGTTCTACAAAATGAACAAAAAATCGTTATCACTTACTTTACAATAAAAAGGACAGAAACCAGACCGAGAAGGCAATTAAACTTAGAGAATGGAAGGGTTATGAGGGGTTGTAAGGAGCCCCGCCCTATCACCCCCCAAAAAAAAGACATGTTCTGACAGACCACATAAATGGCTTCAGTTTCAGCACCAGAAGACGAACTGCCTAGCTCTCTCCACCAACCGAAATCTATAGAGTCTACACGATCAGGACGGATGTCATGATAGCCATCTATGGGTTAAACATCCACATTCCCAGCCAACAAGTGCTGCTTTAGTTATATGCTCGCGCTGTCGCAACGTTGTTTACCATAGACGCACATAGTCCATTGGCCAATCACCTATTACAGTATTAGGCTTATGGAATGACGTGGCCACATGCAAATCTGTTACCCAATGTCTTAGGTTGGTAATTGTAATCATAAGGACCACACTAACATATGGTCATGGATTCTTTTCATATGTTCCATTTCAAGACTATAGAATCTGTTCATATGATATCAGAAGTTGTTCTTTCCAAATATAGACAAAATTTGTAAGGGGTTTCCCTTCCGTGTAGCAAGAAGTTTTATGGTGTGCTAAACATTTTTCAGTACATGTTACTCTTGTCATGACACTATTTCTCGGTGTCCTATAAATTACACTATCAGAAAGTTTGCAAAGAACGGACTCGATTGCTTAGTAGTCTCGGATATTCTCTGGTCATCTCCCATAGTAGCGATTCATAAACCAGACCGATATCGTCGCGCCTTTGGCGACTCAAGGCCGCAGTCAGCGTCCATCAATAACAGATACCTATCTGTATTAAATTTGTTTGACAGGATATCCGCAATTGTGCATCGTGCAATCAGAGAACAAACCGCTTCAGTTGTAAAAGATTAATTTGTTCAATCACGACCGATTTCGGGTGGTTATAAGCAAATCTTGAGCTGAAACAAGTTCGACGAGGCGCGTGGCAGCCACACACTCGACACCAGGAGGTGGGCTGATGGCAGCCACACGTGAAGGCTATATTCCAATATACGGAGGGCAAATATTGGGTAAAAACGCACAAACTGGCAGAACGTCGATGGAGCTGTCATTTGTGCTCAGGTGATCCACGTGAATAGGTTTCCGACGTGATTATGGCCGCACGACGGAAATTAACAGACTTCGAGCGCGGAATGGTGATAGGAACTAGACGCATGGGACATTCTGTTTCGGAAATCGTTAGGTAAATCAATATTCTGAGATCCGCGGTGTCAAGAGTGTGCCGAGAATATCAAACTTCAGGAATTACCTTTCACTACGAACAACGCAGTGGCCTACGGCCTTCACTTCACGACCGAGAGCAGCAGCGTTTGCGTGGAGTTCTCGCTGCTGACAGACAAGCAGCACTGCGTGAAATAACCAAAGAAATCAATGTGGGACGTACCACAAACGTATCCGTTAGGACAGTGTGGCCACATTTTGCGTTAATAGGCTATGACAGAATACCACAGACGAGAATGCCATTGCTAACAGCACGATGTCGCCTCAGTGCCTCTACTGAGCTTGTGGCCATATCGGGTGTGCCCTACACAACTGAAAAACAGTGGCTTGGTGATATGACCCCGATTTCAGTCGGTTAGAGCTAGGGTATGGTTCGAGTGTGGTGCAAACCCCATGAAGCCATGGACCCAAGTTGTTGACAAGTTAGAGTGGTGGCTTCATAGTAGTATGGGCTGTGTTTACATGCAATGAACCAATCATTGAATGGAAATGTTTATGTTCAGGTACCTGAAAACCATTTACAGCCATTAATTGACTTCATGTTCCCAAACAACGATAGAATTGTTATGGATGACAATGCGCCATGTCATCGGGCCACAGTTCTTCGTGATTGGTTTGAAGAACATTCTGAACAGTTCCAGCTATTGATTTGGCCACCCAGATCGTTCGACATGAATCTCGGTGAACATTTATGGGACATAATAGAGAGGTCAGTTCTTGCACAAAATCCTAGCCTGGCAACACTTTCACACGGATGGACGCCAATAGAGGCAGCATGGTTCAATATTTCTGCACAGGATTTCCCACGATTTGTTGATTTCATATCACGTGGAGTTGCTCCACTACGCCGGATAAAAGGAGGTCCGACATGATATTAGAAGCTATCCCATGACTTTTGTCACATCAGTGTATTGTAACACTTCACAATGATGTATAATTCATTGTTAACTTTACGACCGGTTTTGCTCTGAGACCATTTCGCAGTACCTATTACGGATCAGGGAAATTTTCATGCGAAAATTACAATTGGAAATTGATCGAAAATATATACAATATTAGAAAATTTCGTTAGTAACAGAGATATATCATAAAAACTGTAAAAATATAACATTTGTAAATAATATTTTGTTACGCAAAGGTAGATGTATAGAGTGTCAATTACAAAACTATCCAGGAATATATAAATTAAAACGGTAAAGAATTGCTGTTACGACTATTATCAGCTTTGTAAGAGAATATCATGAACATTTTCAGTATACGCTCTGTTTTTCAGTTCAAGTTGTCCATTAAAAATGAAATTTTGATGATTAGCCTAACATAAAAATTTCTATCTGTTCCAGGGGATTCGTATATTTACCTTCCTCCGTTTTGTGTATAATACTAACACTGTTTTCAGTTTCGTCTGCTGTATACTTTTCTTCGCTTCATTTGTAGCTAATGTCGATGGGTTGCTGTTGTTAGTGTTATGACGTTCTTTATATAGTATACGTGTATTTCTGCCCACTTGGCCAATCTTAAACTTATTGCAATCGTAGCACAGTACTTTTGTATACCCTATTGATGGTAGCGGTGTTTCGGGTCGCGCCAAAGAAACTCGTATAGGCATGCGTGTTCACGCACAGATATACACTACTGGCCATTAAAATTGATACACCATGAAGATGACGTGCCACAGACGCGAAATTTAACCAACAGGAAGAAGATGCTGTGATATGCAAATTATTAGCTTTTCAGAGCATTCACACAAGGTTGGCACCGGTGGCGACACCTACAACGTGCTGACATGAGGAAAGTTTCCAAGCGATTTCTCATACTCAAACAGCAGTTGACCGGCATTGCCTGGTGAAACGTTATTGTGATGCCTCGTGTAAGGAGGAGAAATGCGTACCATCACGTTTCCGACTTTGGTAAAGGTCGGATAGTAGCCTATCGCGATTGCGGTTTATCGTATCGAGACATTGCTGCTCGCGTTGGTCGAGGTCGAATGACTGTTAGCAGAATATGGAATCGGTTGGTTCAGGAGGGTAATAGGGAACCCCGTGCTGGATCCCATCGGCCCCGTATCGCTAGCAGTCGAGATGACAGACATCTTATCCGCATGGCTGTAACGGATCGTGCAGCCACGTCTCGATCCCTGAGTCAACAGGTGGGGACGTTTGCAAGACAACAACCATCTGCACGGACAGTTCGACGACGTTTGCAGCAGCATGGACTATCAGCTCGGAGACCATGGCTGCGGTTACCCTTGACGCTGCATCACAGACAGGAGCGCCTGCGATGGTGTACTCAACGACGAACCTGGGTGCACGAATGGCAAAACGTCATTTTTTGGGGTGAAACCAGGTTCTGTTTACAGCATCATGATGGTCGTACCGGCCGGCCGCGGTGGCCGTGCGGTTCTAGGCGCTTCATTCCGGAACCGCGCTACTGCTACAGTCGCAGGTTCGAATCCTGCCTCGGGCATGGATGTGTGTGATGTCCTTAAGTTAGTTAGGTTTAAGTAGTTCTAAGTTCTAGGGGACTGATGACCTCAGATATCATGTCCCATAGTGCTCAGAGCCATTTGAACCATTTGACGGTCGTACCCGTGTTTGGCGACATCGCATGAACGCACATTGGAAGCGTGTATTCGGCATCGCCATACTGGCGTATTGCCCAGCGTGATGGTATGGGGTGCCATTGGTTACACGTCTCGGTCACCTCTTGTTCGCATTGACGACACTTTGAACAGAGGATGTTACATTTCAGATGTGTTACGACCAGTGGCTCTACCCTTCATTCGATCCCTGCGAAACCCTACATTTCAGCAGGATAATGCACGACCGCATGTTGCAGGTCCTGTACGGGCCTTTCTGGATACAGAAAATGTTTGACTGCTGCCTGGCCAGCACATTCTGCATATCTCTCACCAACTGACAACGTCTGGTCAATGGAGGCCGAGCAACTGGCTCGTCACAATACGCCAGTCACTACTCTTTATGAACTGTGGTATCTTGTTGAAGCTGCATGGGCAGCTGTACCTGTACACGCCATCCAAGCTCTGTTTGACTCAATGCCCTGGCGTATCAAGGCCGCTATTACGGCCAGAGGTGGTTGTTCTGGGTACTGATTTCTCAGGATCTATGCACCCAAATTGCGTGAAAATGTAATCACATGTCAGTTCTAGTATAATATATTCGTCCAATTAATACCCGTTCATCATCTGCATTTCTTCTTGGTGTAGCAATTTTAAAGGCCAGTAGTGTATGTAAACAGGCAGAATACGGCGCTCCGGTAGGCGAAACCTATATAAGACAACAAGTGTCTGGCGAAGTTGTTAGATCGGTTACTGCTGCTACAATCGCAGGTTATCAAGACTTAAGTAAATTTGAACGTGGTGTTATAGTCAGCGCGCGAGCGATGGGTCACAGCATCTCCGAGGCAGCGGTGGAGTGGAGATTTTCCCATACGACCATTTCACGAGTGTATCGCGAATATCAGGAATCCGGTAATACATCAAATCTCCTGCTGAAAAAAGAACCTGCAAGAACGAGACCAATGACGACAGAAAAGCATCGTTCAACATGACAGAAGTGCAACCCTTCCGGAAATTGCTGCAGATTTCAGTGCTGGGCCATCAACAAGTGTCAGCGTGCGAAACATTCAACGAAACATCACCGATATGGGCTTTCGGAGCAGAAGGCCCACTCGTGTATTCTTGATAACTGCACGACACAAAGCTCTACGCATCGCCTGGTAACGTCAATACCGACATTGGAATGTTGATGACTGGAAACATGTTTCCTCGTAGGACGAGTCTCGTTTCAAATTGTGTCGAGCGGACGGGCGTGTACGGGTATTAAGACAGCCTCATGAAATCATTGTCCCTGCATGTCGGCAAGGGACTGTTCAAGCTGGTGGAGGCTCTTTAATGGGGTGGAGCGTGTGCAGTTGGAGTGATATGGCACCCCTGATACGTGTAGATACGACTTTGACATGTGAGGTGTACGTAAACATCCTGTCTGATCACCTCCATCCATTCATGTCCATTGTGCATTCCGATGAACTTTGGCAATTCCAACAGGACAATGCGACACCACACACGTCCTGAAATGCTACAGAGTGGCTCTAGGAACAATCATCTGAGTTTAAACACTTCCGCTGGCCCCCAAATCCCCAGACATGAACATTATTGAGCATATACAGGGCTATTACAAATGATTGAAGCGATTTCATAAATTCACTGTAGCTCCATTCATTGACATATGGTCACGACACACTACAGATACGTAGAAAAACTCATAAAGTTTTGTTCGGCTGAAGCCGCACTTCAGGTTTCTGCCGCCAGAGCGCTCGAGAGCGCCGTGAGACAAAATGGCGACAGGAGACGAGAAAGCGTATGTCGTGCTTGAAATGCACTCACATCAGTCAGTCATAACAGTGCAACGACACTTCAGGACGAAGTTCAACAAAGATCCACCAACTGCTAACTCCATTCGGCGATGGTATGCGCAGTTTAAAGCTTCTGGATGCCTCTGTAAGGGGAAATCAACGGGTCGGCCTGCAGTGAGCGAAGAAACGGTTGAACGCGTGCGGGCAAGTTTCACGCGTAGCCCGCGGAATTCGACGAATAAAGCAAGCAGGGAGCTAAACGTACCACAGCCGACGGTTTGGAAAATCTTACGGAAAAGGCTAAAGCAGAAGCCTTACCGTTTCGAACTCATTGATGGGGACATGCTGCGCCGAGTGTGGGAGGAACTTGGTTATCGGCTTGATGTCTGCCGAATCACTAAAGGGGCGCATATCGAACATTTGTGAATGCCTAAAAAAAACTTTTTGAGTTTTTGTATGTGTGTGCAAAGCATTGTGAAAAGATCTCGAATAATAAAGTTATTGTAGAGTTGTGAAATCGCTTCAATCATTTGTAATAACCTTGTATATGATGCGTTGCAACGTGCTGTTCAGAAGAGATCTCCGTCCCCTCGTACTCTTACGGATGTATGGACAGCCCTGCAGGATTCATGGTGTCAGTTCCCTCCAGCACAACTCCAGACTTTAGTCCAGCCCATGCCACGTCGTGTTGCGCCACTCCTGCGTGCCGTGGGGGCCTTACACGATATTTGTCAGGTGTACTAGTTTCTTTGGAACCTCAGTGGCTCTGAGCACTATGGGACTTAACATCCATGGTCATCAGTCCCCTAGAACTTAGAACTACTTAAACCTAACTAACCTAAGGACAGCACACAACACCCAGTCATCACGAGGCAGAGAAAATCCCGTACCCCGCCGGGAATCGAACCCGGGAACCCGGGCGTGGGAAGCGAGAACGCTGCCGCACGACCACGAGCTGCGGACGAACCTCAGTGTATATGGCTTGTTTTGTCAGATATTTGTCCCATAAAGGTGAGAAAGTGTGTTTTGGTCTCTGGTTTTTCTCTTCGCTTATCACGGTTTTCTTGTCTTACTTACGTAGTTGTTGTTTTTCGTATCTCTATGAATTTTGTTAGATAAATCTGGGTTGTATCCATTTTCTAAGGGTATGTGTCTCAAGGTATTTAGCTCTATTTCAATGTTCTTATCACATAGTCTGTCTGCCACTCCACTACAAACAGGCCTCAACATCCAATGGTATATGCCTGTAAAGCCTGTCAGCTCCGGCCGCGGTGGCCATGCGGTTCTAGGCGCTTCAGTCCGGAACCTCGCTACTGCTACGGTCGCAGGTTCGAATCCTGCCTCGGGTGTGGATGTGTGTTATGATGTTAAGTCCCATAGTGCTCAGAGCCATTTGAATCTGTCACCTCCCAAATAAAATTATTCACAGGCTGAATGGTTCAAATGGCTCTGAGCACTATGGGACTCAACTGCTGTGGTCATCAGTCCCCTAGAACTTAGAACTACTTAAACCTAACTAACCTAAGGACATCACACACAGCCATGCCCGAGGCAGGATTCGAACCTGCGACCGTAGCAGTCGCACGGTTCCGGACTGCGCGCCTAGAACCGCGAGACCACCGCGGCCGGCCTATTCACAGGCTGAAAAAGACGCTCTATCAACCATCTGTGTCATTCGCAAAGTTTGCGTTGGCAATATTGGCACGTAACTGCCACAGTCTAGAATGTACAGCCCAACACCTACAACGGTGGTCCGAGTTTCTCAGTTCAAAAAATGGTTCAAATGGCTCTGAGCACTATGGGACTTAACATCTGAGGTCATCAGTCCCCTAGAACTTAGAACTACTTAAACCTATCCAACCTAAGGACATCACACACTTCCATGCCCGAGGCAGGATTCGAACCTGGGACCGTAGCGGTCGCGCGGTTCAAGACTGTAGCGCCTAGAACCGCTCTGCCTCTCCGGCCGGCAGTTTCTCAGTAATTATCAGTTTAATATCATTGTAGATCAACTGATGCCACGCCAATGGAGAACGTAGCGGTCGCGCGGTTCCAGACTGTAGCGCCTAGAACCGCTCGGCCACTCCGGCCGGCAGTTTCTCAGTAATTATCAGTTTAATATCATTGTAGATCAACTGATGCCACGCCAATGACGACGCTTTATCTCTGTTAGCATTGGGTCCAGATAACGAGTTCGAGTCCTTTGCACAGGTCTATTGACCTTTAGACGACGAACCAACAACAGTTGTACTACATCTTCCGCTGACAGCCACACAAATATCAGATGCGACGTCTAGACGCTATCTTTTATGACATATTTGGAATTACTCATAAATCTGACAGACATCGGGGTTTCGACCAAATCATCAGGCAATCAAAAGCCTTTACTCACCTCGGCACCAACTTCTAGTGCACCAAAGAGTACGCCTGTTATCAGCGGCTGCAGAAGGCGCCCCTGATGATTATTCGAAAAGTCGTAAGTTCACAGGTGTCAGTACTCGTGAATCAAGGGGATTTGTGGTGTTTTCCGATCCAAATGACTTTAACGTTGGTATGTATACTGGCGTGTTATAAATTAAGGCATCACTGAGATGGTCGCACGCTACCAGGTGTGCCCCACGTCACAGCCAGTACCACGTCAACCGTTCCATTTCTGGCCAGCACCACAGGGTCTTTGAGACAGATTTCTGATTCACTTTGTGGGATCATTTCCGAGTCGTGGTAGTAATGGATTCCTGTTCGCATATTCTATATATGGTACACGTGTTCTCCAACTCAGCAGATGCCACAACACGGGCAACAGCCCACAAATTTGCAATAGAAGGTCTCCATAAAGCCATCGTCTAGGACTTTGGGCCCCAATTCTGGTCCTAAATGTTTTCAAAATTCTGTGCTCTTAAGGGCACAAAGTACCTTTCAGCCCCTCTATTCCACCCCTCTTCTACTGATACAGCATGATGGTTGATGAGGATATTCAAGACAAGCATAGTCCAGACTGTACAAGAGAAGCTGAGGAGGGGGAGGGGGAGGGGGTGGGGCAGTTTTGGCCGCCTTTTAAAAGCATGTACCACACTACGTCCATCAACGGAAAATTCATGCAGAATTGCATCATACTAGACAATCAAGAGCAGCAGTTGATCTCCGACAGTTGTACGAATATCAGCCATTACCACGTGTATGATAAAATACAAACTTGGAGCTAACAATGAGTCAGCAAAAGAATTTCGCAGTATGTTTAAGAGCTAATACCAAAGTTTCAGAACATCAGGAACAGTTAGGGCAACGTATAGGGAAAGCACCGCAACACGGACTTGGTTAGTTGGCGTTAGTTACGAACCCATATACACCAAAAGGTAAAACCAAAACTTTTTAACTAAGTGCTAGGGCACATACCAAGTGATTGAAATGACCTCTCCGACAATATTAAGTTGCATTTTCCAACAGAAACAACTGTTGTTCACGTAAGCAGGGTTAAACCATTCTAAGGAGCTCCTGATGTGTTACCACAAGTTCCATCTGTTACAAACACGCTATCAGACAGGTATCTAACGACAATTGAGAGATACGCAAGGTGCCTTATGTACTCAGATCACGAAATAAATAGTTACGATCAGATTTTTTATACTGTTCTAAAGTCTGTTGTACATTTGTTGTCTTTAAGTGTCGCTATGCATTTGTTGACGTATCATGTACGATAGAGTTCAGAAGTTTGTACTGAGAAGGGCAGAGATTATTTTCTTTTCCTTCGTGAGAATGCACGCTATCGGTAGACGGAAAGAACTGATGAAATTTTCCTTTCTTTTATGTCGTGAACCACTATGATCATATAGGAAGTGTATCGTAGTCCTAATAACGATTCACTTCGTCAAGGGAGTAGTACCAAATACTGTGCAGAGCCAGGTACTTACATCTGGGATATTGTTCTCCAGACTACCAGGTATGCTGCTATTCACAATTCGTCGGTGGACGGTAAGATTAACCTTCAACATATGGGAAACACGAAATGAGGTGCACAAGCTATAGGAGGTATTCACGGAATTACACGAGCAAGAACAGAAAGAAAATTTTTTGGAGGAAATGAGTAACGAGTACCACGGAAACTAAGAGGACAACTACACCTGTTGTCGGAAACAATACCACAGACATTAATAACGAAGAAATGAGGCTGTTTGCATGCAGGAGGGGAGTTATTGAAAACTGTATTCGCCAAGACAGACAGTGAAGATACGCAAAACCCAAATAATACAGTAGAACAAACGTAGTACCAATACCACTAGAACTGCAGTAAAATGGCATACTACGCCACTGACAAACATGGAACAGAATGTTCTTAATAAAACGAGAATGGTATGAGAATTGACAGTGTAACTGGTATACTATGCAAAAAGTACAATGTGGACAATGAATAACAACTTGAAAAGAATTCAGACTTGGTTAAGATATTAGATGCGAAAATGATCGTCGTCAGACTTTCGCGAGCATTAGCAGATAGCTTGAACAGCACAAGGCTAGAAGCAGCAATACTGAAAGAAGCAGCTAACCAGGAAGCAGTTTACCATGAGATGCACTGAACCTGAGTTCTTCACTGTTGCCTTTCTAACACAATTCCTAGCATGATGATGCCAGGCAAGAAAAGAATTAACCACAGAACTGCAACATGTAAAGGCATGAACCTCCAGAAGCATACCCTTATTCTACTACGTATTAACGGCTGAAATTAGTTAAGATAGAGCATAGCTACATGTATCCATTCGAATTCCATGAATACACGAGACGTGTTTTACCGCTCACCCTTTTCTGATAAAATGGAGAACTATAACTGAGTGTTAATAAATACAAACGCATGAAGTATTATCAAACTCAGAATCAAGGAAAGCATAGGTCTTCAGCTCATTGGCAGAGTTACAAGAATGTATAAGAGAAAGCATCACGATTTGTCCAGCCAGAGTGGTACACAGGGTGAGCCACTAACTATTGCCACCAATAATAGCTCCGAAAGTACGATAGGAGCTGAAAGGTTTGTGGGACAAAAGTTTCATGGGACAATGGGGGCCATAACATAACGATATTTTTTACAGCTAGGTGCGGTCGCTTCAGAGATATGAAGGTCAGCTTTGTTTTTTTTTAAATGGGTACTTATTTTCTGATAGCAGTTATCGAGACGAATCCAGTGATGTGTAATAGTAAGGTCTTTGGAAGTCAACGAAGGTCACAAAGGTGGCATAAACGTCCATTTACAGGTGTTCGAAGTGATGATCATTGGTATCAGTGCAGTGCTGCAATCTTATTATCTTGGATTGAGTGGTACTACTTCTCATACCGGCACTTAGCGAAGCACATGCTCTGACAATTCTCTCTCGCATATCTTAAGGTGTAGTTGGAACGTCTTTATAAACAATGTCTTTTACGAATCCCTACAAGAAAAAATCCAGAGGCGTCAAATGTAGCGAACGAGCCGTTCACGACACATCTCCTCCGCGTCCAATTCAACGATTTGGGAACTGTCTCTGCAACTCATTTCTAGCCATCAGCGAAAAATGTGCCGCACACCCATCGTGTTGATACCACATTCTGTTCCTTGTTCCTAAAGGTATTTCTTCCAATAACAGACCTAATGTTTCTTGCAGGAATATGGTGTACTTCCTACCATTAAGATTTCCTTCCATCAAATAGGGGCCTATGGTTCTGTCCTCCAGAATACATGGGTTTTCAGTTGCCCAATAATGAATGTTATGCAAATTAACATTTCCGTGGAACGTGAATGTAGACTCGTCAGTAAACAAAATCAAATTAATAAATGTGTCATCCCTCTAAATGTGAATTTGAGCCCATCGGCAGAATTCAATGCGATGTATACAAACCGTACCAGTTAATTTTTTGGTGGAGACTGATATGGTAAGGATGGTATTAATGGCGATGCAGAACACGAACAACACTACTCTGGCACATGCCAGATTCCCTTGCGATTTGACGCGAACTATCGCAAGGATCTCGAACCACAGTGGCAAGAGTACCAATTCCCGTTTTCCTCCTTAATAACTTTCCTTTGCCGGATATGTTTCTGATGAGTTAAAGAACCAGTTGTTCTCCATTTATCATACACAGTCCGCAGCTCGTGGTCTTGCGGTAGCGTTCTCGCTTTCCGCGCACGGGTTCGATTTCCGGCGGGGTCAGAGATTTTCTCTACCTCGAGATGACTGGGTGTTATGTGTCCATCATCATTTCATCATAATTGACTCGCAAGTCGCCGAACTGGCGTCAGCTAAAAAGGACTTGCTATACGGCGACCGAACTCCGCCGCATGGAGCCTCTCGACCAACAATGCCATACGATCCTTTCATTTTCATTTATATCATACACATATTTAAATGTACGGCGTGTAGGGTGAATACGTTGATGATATCTTTGGCGTATATGTCTCTAGCTCTCACTGAATTTCGTTGGCATTCTCCGTAAATGAGAAGCATATCGACTTGTTCTTCGACGGAATACATAATTCTCATTAGGTTGATTCGACGATACTAGTCTTACCGTTCGTATTAGTGTTGTCCTGCGAAACCGTCGAACAGTGTTTACATGTCAGTGGCATGTTAGATGCGTTAGATGAATGAGCCGTATTCGGCGAATACACTCAGTCGCAAAAGTATTCGGACAGCACGTAACAGCGCATAATTTTGCAGTTTGCCACATGAAAAAATACAGAAATTGCACTTTGTAATATATTTGGGACTCTGGTTACGATGTCGCAACGTGAAACACGCGTCAAATACGAAGAATTGTTGTTGGACATGTGTCTGTTACGTGATATTCCTTGAATACGGCATGGGAAGGTGCAACAAAATTCTACATCTACATCTACATCCATACTCCGCAAGCCACCTGACGGTCTGTGGCGGAGGGTACCTTGAGTACCTCTATCGGTTCTCCCTTCTATTCCAGTCTCGTATCGTTCGTGGAAAGAAAGATTGTCGGTATGCCTCTGTGTGGGCTCTAATCTCTCTAATTTTATCCTCATCGTCTCTTTGCGAGATATACATAGGAGGGAGCAATATACTGCTTGACTCCTCGGTGAAGGTATGTTCTCGAAACTTCAACAAAAGCCCGTACCGAGCTACTGAGCACCTCTCCTGCAGTCTTCGACTGGAGTTTATATCTATCATCTCCGTAACGCTTTCGCGATTACTAAATGATCCTGTAACGAAGCGCGCTGCTCTCCGTTGGATCTTCTCTATCTCTTCTATGAACCCTATCTGGTACGGATCCCACACTGGTGAGCAATATTCAAGCAGTGGGCGAACAAGTGTACTGTAACCTACTTCCTTTGTTTTCGGATTGCATTTCCTTAGGATTTTCCCAATGAATCTCAGTCTGGCATCTGCTTTACCGACGCTCAACTTTATATGATCATTCCATTTTAAATCATTCCTAATGCCTACTCCCAGATAATTTATGGAGTTAACTGCTTCCAGTTGCTGACCTGCTACATTGTAGCTAAATGATTTTATGATTATTCGGACAAAGGCGGACAACGTGAGAGAATAGTTCATTCCGAGACGCACAGAGGGTGGAGCCACTGCAGTGTGTCCGACATTTCCGCGAGACGATAGCGATGATTAGTAAACACGTATCGAGATCCTGTGCAGGTCGACGATGGGACGCAGAGGGAAGTGTTCTACGTTCGAGCAAAGGCAACTTGTCGTTTATCATCACGCGAAGGGGAAAACCTGCAGGAAAATTTCCGCAATATTGAACATGAAGAAAAGTACAGTTCACGACATATTAAACGGTTCGAGAAAGAAGACCGAGCCGGCCGGAGTGGTCGAGCGGTTCTAGGCGCTACAGACTGGAACCGCGCGACCGCTACGGTCGCAGGTTCGAATCCTGCCTCGGGCATGGATGTCTGTGATGTCCTTAGGTTAGTTAAGTTTAAGTAGTTCTAAGTTCTAGGGGACTGATGATCTCAGAAGTTAAGTCCCATAATGCTCAGAGCCATTTGAAAGAAGACCGATTGGAATTCCGTTGCAGTAGAGGACGGCCACGGACATTTTCACAGAGAGATGAACGTGTGATTGTGCGAAAGGTACAACAGAATCCGAAAATATCTGCCACACGAATTGCAAGTGAGGTGGAGGGCGACCTTGGTATAAAAGTTCATCCCGAAACCGTGCGGAGAGTACTACGACGATCGCAGTACCGTGGCCGAGTGGCACGGTGAAAGCCATTCATAAATGCAGTGAACCAGAAGAAATGTATGCAGTTTTCGAGGGAATACGCCGAATACGATCAGGCTTGGTGAAACCGGGTGATATTTTGCGACGAATATAAATTTACATTATGGCAAAGCGACGAAAAGGCAAACGTGTGGTGAAAGACCAATGAAGAGCTGAATCCCAGGAACCTCAAACCAACAGTAAAGTTTGGAGGTGGGAGCATCATGGTGTGGGGATGCATTTCCGGCAGTGGTGTGGGTGATTTAGTGTTCATTGATGATACGATGAACAAGGATGCGTGTTTGAATATACTGCGAGGACATTTGAAGCAGAGTGCACGACGTCTAGGTATTGCGAGCAACTTTCTTTTTATGAAGCATACCGCGCATATTGTAAAAATGTGGTTGCTCTTCAATTTCCCGAAAGTATTGCACCCCCCTCCCCAATTACCAGACCTTAACCCAACTGAACATTTGTGGGATAAATTGAAACGGACCCTCCGCGCGGACAACATCTATACGAAGGAGACCTTGAAAGAGAAACTGCGTCAAGAATGGGCAAATATAGGCCCAGATTTCACGAAAAAACTCGTGGAAAGTATGCCTAGTAGATTGGAGGAGGTATTGAAAATGAAAGGTGGACCCACAAGGTATTGACATTTTCGTCGTACAACTTATGAACATTTATTGGACAGTGTCCGAATACTTCTGTAGTAGCGGGGTGTACAGGATGTTTCATTTTCGTTGTTAATTTTTCTGTTATTTATGTTTTGGAAACGAAATAATACAATAATTCTTTTGTAATTAATGTTGTTACGCATATATATTGCTAATAAATATGTTAGGGTTTCATAGTCAGTGTTTCTCGAGTACTCACTGTGAAACTTCCCACTGTCCGAATACTTTTGCGACTGAATGTATTTACTATTTGCACGATAAACGAGAGACAATTGTCAGAGCATGTGCTTCGATACATGCCGAATTGATGAGGAATACCACTCAGTCCATGATCTTCTGATCATGCAACCCTGCATTTATACCAATGGTCATCACTTCGAAAAACTTATGTAAATGGACGTTCGTGCCACCTTTTTGACCTTCGTTGACCTTTATAGACCTTACTGTTACACAAATTTGGATTCATCTCGATAGCCGCTATCAGGAAATATGTACCAAACTATAGCATCCCATAAAAAAAATGTTGACATTCATATCTCTGACGCGACCCCACCTAGCAACAAAAAACCAACGTCATATTATGGCCATCATTGTCCCATGCAACATTCGTTCCACAAACTTTCAGCTCCTATTATGATTTCTGGGTTATTCTTGGTGGCAATAGTTAGTGACTCACCCTGTATATAAAAACCATTGAAACTAGCTCACAGGCTGGTATTGTGCGTGGTCGACTCGATATTTAATACAACTTGTTCTATAATATTGGCGTCGTTTTTAGGTTCTGCAATAACTAAGTTTAATATGAGACTACTCTTTGCTAATACAGAAGAGAGAGGCCCCACGGCCTCTTTTTCAAAGTGGGAGCACGGTGGATTTATTCGGCATCCTTACCGGACGTTGTCACCTTAAACTGTTACCAAAGTGGAAAATCATGGGGAAGGCCAAAGCAGAACTACGAAACAATGGTGTAATAATAAATTGTACAGCATTTCATAAAGCAAATACACAGTTTCGTCTTACGGCTAATATCACAGATATGACCAAGATCCAGTTCTCACAACCTACGTTGTACTGGTAGGAAAAACCGTTAGAAGCGTTACCCGCGCAAAGGCTAAAATTCCTCTACATCTTCTCGCAGAGCCTTAGAGATAAAAAACGGTATAACATAACGACTACAAGCATTTCCACTACCATTGCTGCCATGGTTCTACTAACAGTCTGTGCGTTCTACTTTTGCTTGAAACGTAAAACCTCTCGTCCACCTGGGTCACCAATCCATCAAATAACTGTCAAGTGGCTGAATAGTTGTAATAAGGAATAAAAAAGTAGTGTGAAATAAGACTATAAAGTTGTATTAGAGACTATAGGCTGCGAATACATTCTGTTGGCACCCACCTACATAGGGTTAAATGATCATCACGATAGAATAAGAGAAATCAGGGCTCGCACAGAAAAATTTGAGTGCTCGTTTTTCCCGCGTGCCGTTTGAGAGTGGAACGCTTGAGACAGCTTGAAGGTGGTTCATTGAAAACCCCTGCCAGGCACTATATTGTGAATAGCAGAGTAATCACATAGATGTAGATGTAGATTAACAGTGAAAATATAGTAGTAAGAAGCGATAAGAAAATTCTGAATAAGCATTTCAAAATTGAAATTGTGAAGAACATACACAAAGTGTTGTGGGGGGAAGGCAAACCTAAGACTGCGTTTTATTGGCAGGACACTTAGATCTACTAAAGAGACTATGTACACTACGCTTGTCCGTCCTCTAATTTTAGAGTACTGTGGTGCGGTATGGGATCCTTACCAGATAGGCTTAAAGAAGTACATCGAGAATGTTGAAAGAAGCGCAGCGCGTTTTGTATTATAGCGAAATAGTGAAGAGACTGTCACTGACACGATGGTGGATTTGGGGTGGGCATCATTAAAACAAAGGAGTTCATCGTTGCTGAGGGATCTTCTCACGAAATTTCAAGCACCAAGACTGTCCTCCGAATGCGAAAATATTTTGTTGAAGCCGACTTACATTGGAAGATCCCATCATCAAAATAAAATAAGGGAAATTAGAGTTCGCACGGAAAGACATATGTGTTCGTTTTTTCCGCCCGCTGTCCGATATTGGAACAATAGAGAATTATTGTGAAGGTGAACCCTCTGCCAGGCACTTAAGTGTTGTTTGCAGAGAATCCATGTAGGTGTAAATACGAGTAACAGAAAACTGCATTGTGTGTAATTTCCTATGCAACATGTATGTCATAAAATTGTTTTAAAGGAAAACTAACAAAAATTTGCGCCAAAGTTTTTAAAGTAGAGGGGAATATTACGAAGCAGAAATATAGTATAGGCAAATGCAAAATTTTCTCAAAGACCTATCCACTCAGCACAAGGCAAAGGCAAGCCAGGCCAACTCACTGTGTTGTAACCAGAATGACAAATAGGCAGAAAGACGATATTGCGAATAGCAGAGTAAACGTAGAATATACTGTCTCACGTCACACGAGCGAGACGCCTGAATTATATACTCAGCAACATCACCTCAGCAAGGAGAAGACATGACGCCACTCTGACAGCACAACTTGATTTGGCAAGAGAGAGTAAATTGTGCCATGTTCTCCTGCGATTTGATTGTTCCGGTGCAGTGTGTTCGATCTCTTTCGATTCGCTTTGCAGTACGAGGGTTGGTGCGTCCTCTGGGATTCCGTGCGGGAAGCCGAAAGGGAGTCTCGGGCAGAGAGAGAGACGAGCGGGCCTGGGCGGAGCGACGCCGTAAGAGCGCGGAAGTCGCGTCGGCAAGTAGTGTGAGTGTGGCAGTTGCATTGAGGCCGGCCGAGCAGCGGAACTGGAGGTGCTGCAGTGACTCGCTGTCGTTCGTTCTGTTTACGAGCTCAACCTTCCTCACGCTTTGGCTACGGGCTGGTGTTTTTCTGGCCATTACCTTATTAGCGGCATTTGGATTAATATTGTTAGAGCTGTTAGTTTGGTGCATCTTCATTTGGTGGAGTTACAGCGAGACTTCTTTCTGTCGCATTCTGGCTTGCGCTGTTGAGCAGTGAGTGTTCCCACGTCGCGTGTCGAAATACTGATTTGTGCCCTGGATGACTTATGTATGAACTAGTGTGCCTATGTGGGCGTGTTTGCTTAAATTGTTGAAGAAGTGTTTCACAATACCCTTACTTGAGTGTCTTTAAATTGCATTTCAGTTTGTTACTGAACTTATGTCAGTTAAGGGACGCCCAAATTGCCACGCTAGTCAAGTAAAGTTTAAGTCTACTGTGACACCGCTGTTTACCTGTTGGATTAAAATTAATTCAATCTTAACCACAGCTAGGAATAGTTCAAGGCTAATTGTAAGTGCTGTGTGTGTGTGTTTTTTTTGTCCTTTTCTCTTACTCACTACTGTTGAATGTTAAACTGTTTTGGGCAGATATTGCTATACGTCTGTGATATTATTTCCTGTAAGGCACTGTGCCCATTAAGTTATGTAAGGCTTAAATACAGTGACCAGTTTGGTAATTTCCTGTGTTCGTAATAACATTTTACAAGCATTAAAAATTTGGGAAGGGTTTAAATCTCATATTTGCAGATTGTTTGATGTTAAATAACTTGTTGATGATTCTACATCTAGATGAATACTCTGCAATTCACATTTAAGTGCTTGGCAGAGGGTTCATCGAACCACCATCATACTTTCTCTCTACCATTCCACTCCCGAACAGCGCGCGGGAAAAACGAACACCTAAACCTTTCTGTTCGAACTCTGATTTCTCTTATTTTATTTTGATGATCATTCCTACCTATGTAGGTTGGGCTCAAAAAAATATTTTCGCATTCGGAAGAGAAAGTTGGTGACTGAAATTTCGTAAATAGATCTCGCCGCGACGAAAAACGTCTTTGCTTTAATGAATTCCATCCAAACTCGCGTATCACATCTGCCACACTCTCTCCCTTATTACGTGATAATACAAAACGAGCTGCCCTTTTTTGCACCCTTTCGATGTCCTCCGTCAATCCCACCTGGTAAGGATCCCACACCGCGGAGCAATATTCCACTAACAGAGGACGAACGAGTATAGTGTAAGCTGTCTCTTTAGTGGACTTGTTTCATCTTCTAAGTGTCCTGCCAATGAAACGCAACCTTTGGCTCGCCTTCCCCACAATATTATCTATGTGGTCTTTCCAACTGAAGTTGTTCGTGATTTTAACACCCAGGTACTTAGTTGAATTGACAGCCTTGAGAATTGTACTATTTGTCGAGTAATCGAATTCCAACGGATTTCTTTTGGAACTCATGTGGATCACCTCACACTTTTCGTTATCTAGCGTCAACTGCCACCTGCCACACCATACAGCAATCTTTTCTAAATTGCTTTGCAACTGATACTGGTCTTCGGATGACCTTACTGGACGGTAAATTACAGCATCATCTGCGAACAACCTAAGAGAACTGCTCAGATTATCACCCAGGTCATTTATATAGATCAGGAACAGCAGAGGTCCCAGGACGCTTCCCTGGGGAACACCTGATATCACTTCAGTTTTACTCGATGATTTTCCGTCTATTACCACGAACTGCGACCTTCCTGACAGGAAATCACGAATCCAGTCGCACAACTGAGACGATACCCCATAGGCCCGCAGCTTGATTAGAAGTCGCTTGTGAGGAACGGTGTCAAAAGCTTTCCGGAAATCCAGAAATACGGAATCAACCTGAGATCCCGTGTCGATAGCGGCCATTACTTCGTGCGAATAAAAAGCTAGCTGCGTTGCACAAGAACGATGTTTTTTGGAACCATGCTGATTACGTATCAACAGATCGTTCCCTTCGAGGTGATTCATAATGTTTGAATACAGTATATGCTCCAAAATCCTACTGCAAACCGGCGTCAATGATATAGGTCTGTAGTTCGATGTATTACTCCTACTACCCTTCTTAAACTCTGGTGCGACCTGCGCAATTTTCTAATCTGTAGGTACAGATCTATCGGTGAGCGAGCGGTTGTATATGACTGCTAAGTAGGGAGCAATTGTATCAGCGTAATCTGAAAGGAACCTAATCGGTATACAATCTGGACCTGAAGACATGCCCGTATCAAGCGAGTGAGTTGCTTCGCAATCCCTAAGGTACGTATCTACTTCTAAGAAACTCATGCTAGCAGCTGTTCGTGTTTAAAATTCTGGAATATTCCATTCGTCTTCCCTGGTGAAGGAATTTCGGTAAACTGCGTTCAATAACTCCGCTTTAGCTGCACAGTCGTCGGTAACAGTACCATCGGCACTGCGCAGCGAAGGTATTGACTGCGTCTTGCCGCTTGTATGCTTTACATACGACCAGAATTTCTTCGGATTTTCTACCAAATTTCGAGACAATGTTTCGTTGTGGAACCTATTAAAGGCATCTCGCATTGAAGTCCGTGCCAAATTTCGCGCGTCTGTAAGTTTTAGCCAATCTTCGGGATTTCGCGTTCTTCTGAACTTCGCATGCTTTTTCCGTTGCCTCTGCAACAGCGTTGGGACCTGTTTTGTGTACCATGGGGGATCAGTTCCATCTCTGACCAGTTTATGAGGTATGAATCTCTCAATTGCTGTTGCTACTATATCTTTGAATTTGAGCCACATCTCGTCTACTTTTGCATATTTAGTTCGGAAGGAATGGAGATTGTCTCTTAGGAAGGCTTCTAATGACACTTTATCCGCTTTTTTAAATACAGTATTTTGCGTTTGTTTCTGGTGGATTTGGAAGAAACGGTATTGAGCCTAGCTACAACGACCTTGTGATCACTAATCCCTGTATCAGTCATGATGCTCTCTATTAGCTCTGGATTGTTTGTAGCTAAGAGGTCAAGTGTGTTTTCGCAACCATTTACAATTCGCGTGGGTTCGTGGACTAACTGCTCGAAATAATTTTCGGAGAAAGCATTTAGGACAATCTCGGAAGATATTTTCTGCCTACCACCGGTTTGGAACAAGCATTTTTGCCAACATATCGAGGGAAGGTTGAAGTCCCCACCAACTATAACCGTATGAGTGGGATATTTATTTGTTACGAGACTCAAATTTCATGTTGAATCAGCTGATGTACATTTAAATTGAACACGTTTTATGTCAATATGCTGTTACCATTACCTTGCATGAATTTTCTTGCGTAATAAATTAAATTTTATGTTCTATCCTCAATTTGTTGCTCAGGCTTCCACTCCAGCAGCCCCTGTATCCTGCTCCAAACCATATCATAAATGTTACACATGAACACCTATCAGCCTGTTGATATGGCGGAAAGGCGCTCAACTGAAGACACAAAAGCCATTCTTGGAAACTAGAGGGGTAGTGAAGGCCGCTGATGGGCCTACAAAAATAGGAAACAGTCGGCCACCGACAGCTAGTCATTGACTCAGACGAACAGTACTTAATTCTCACGCTTCTGAGCCTTCAAATGTATTACGTTGCAGTACACCATCTACGAAACCGAACCAGTGATGCACTGCCGCCCGCATCTCGTGGTCGTGCGGTAGCGTTCTCGCTTCACACGCCCGGGTTCCCGGGTTCGATTCCCGGCGGGGTCAGGGATTTTCTCTGCCTCGTGATGGCTGGGTGTTGTGTGCTGTCCTTAGGTTAGTTAGGTTTAAGTAGTTCTAAGTTCTAGGGGACTGATGACCATAGATGTTAAGTCCCATAGTGCTCATAGCCATTTGAACCATTTTTGATGCACTGCTACCGTTTGCCAAGCTGACTTCCGGCTTCAAAACTGCTACCCGTCTGTTCTCCTGTATTTGGCCGCTGTGAGCTACGGACATCTAACCACTGTCCGTCTGCTGGGTGGTTACGTGCTTGCATCCCATGCAGTGGGCCCAGGTTCCATTCTCGGCCAGGTTGGATATTTTTCTCCGCACGTGGGCTGGGTGTTGTGTTGTCCTCATTTCATCCTTTCCACCGTCACGCGAGTCGCCCAATGTCGCGTCGACTCAAATAAGACTAGCACTCGGCTGCCGAACTCCGGATGGGGTCTCCCGGCGGCAATGCCATACGATCATTTTATTTTATCTAAGCACTGATGAGAGGACATGGTGGTGTCCACCTCTGGCTTGTTGAGCCTATCCGGTGGTTTTCTGCGCACCATCAACCTGTTGTAGTAATCGGGAGGCTCGCCAACAATTGCTGGCTGTTAGCACTCGTCGACATTCCCGGTCCTCCTAGGTGGAAGGACTATGCTGTTGTTCATCTTCACGCCGTACAGAGCTGCTGAGACATTACCCGAACACAAACCTCTGATGTTCGCCAGAGTTCTCTCGTAACACGCTGTCGCCGTCCCGAACAGCAACGCCTCCTGTACGGGCTACACCAGCCGTCTGAGAGACCTACCATCCACCGACGCCGTATTTATGTGAATGGTTGCTGCCGGGGAAATGTCACCGTAAAGCTGCTGACCCTGGCCTGGACGCCACCGTTGAGGCGAGTACACTATTGTCACATTAATGTAACAAACTCTTGTTCCAATAATGTTGTATAGTTAGCGCCCAGCGCTCCGATCGGCCGCCTCCACTGTGCTTCACGCTCCATCATCACCACAACAATAGAAGTCTTAACCCAGGTCCCTACACCAGAACAGCAACCTGGGTCCACGAAATTAAGTCCGTAATAAACAAAGAAGATGACGATACAGCTTGCTACAGAGCAGGAGAAAGTCAGTTCTTTGGGACAACACTTCAAGCACGCTAAGCCTTGATGCAGACGATTACTCTGTCCCGATTGAAATAACCAAATATACACACAGAAGCGCCACAGAAACTGGTATAGGTATGCGTATTTAAATACAGAGTTATGTAAACAGTAAGAACAAGGAGATGCGGTCGGCAAGTCCTATATAAGACAACAAGTATATGGTGTAGTTGTTAGATCGGTTACTGCTGCTACAACGGCAAGTTCGCAAGTTTTAAGTGAGTTTGAACGTGGTGTTATAGACGGCGCACGACGATGGGACACAGCATCTCCGAGGTAGTGATATGTGGGGATTTTAATGTACGATCATTTCACGAGTGTACCGTGAATATCAGGAATCAGGTAAAACATCAAATCTCCGACATCGCTGCGGCCGGAAAAAGATCCTGCAATAACGGTACCAACGACGACTGAAGAGAATCGTTCAACTTGACAGAAGTGCAACCCTTCCGCAGACTTCAATGCTGGGCCATCAACAAATGTCAGCGAGCGAACCATTCAACGAAACATCATCGATATGGGCTTTCCGAACCGAAGGCCCACACATGTACCCTTGATGACTGCACGACTCAAAGCTTTACACCTCGCCTGGGCCCATCAACACCGACATTGGACTGTTGACGATTGGAAACATGTTGCCTGGGCGGATGAATCTCATTTCGAATTGTGTCGAGCGGATGAACTTGTACGGATATAGAGACAACTTTATGAATCCGTGGACCCGGCGTATCAGCAGGGGACTATGCAAGCTCGTGGAGGCTCTATAAGGCTGTGGTATTTGTGCAGTTGGAGTGATACTGTACCCCTGATACCTTTGGATACGACTCTGGCACGTGTCACGTTCGTGAGCATTGTGTCGGATCACTTGCATCCCTTCATGTCCACTGTGAATTCCGACCGACTTGGGCAATTCCAGAAGGACAATGCGACACCCCACACGTCCCGAATTGCTACAGAGGGGCTCCAGGGACGCTCTACTGAGTTTAAAGACTTCCGCTGGACATAAAACTCCTCAGACATTAACATTATTGATCATACCTGGGACGCCTTGCAACGTGCTGTTCAGAAGAGATCTCCACCCCCTCGTACTCTTACGGATTTATGGATAGCCCTGCGGAATTCACGGTATCAGATCCCTCCGTCACTACGTCAGACATTAGTAGAGTCCATGCTACGTTCGTGTTGCGGCACTTCTGCGTGCGCATGGGGGCCATACGCGATTTTAGGTAGGTTGTAAGACAACAATCAATATTGTTAATAACTTGTACTGCTTAATCCAGCATAATGTCAAGTATATATTCTTTATTATGAAATGTCTTTTATCTACTGTAAAGAAGTGGAAAGGTAGTATGACATGTTTACTCTTTGCGAGTTAAGTTCTTTGTATTATTTGGAGGTAAGTGGTATTTCATTATGTATATTTGTGTTGATTTCTTAATATGTTTAAATAATGAGATTTTTTAAAATATGTTTGCTAGCAACTATGTAACAACTGGTTCATACATAGGGACTTTGTATTGTATAAAGAGACACCCAAAGTAGTTCTCCTCTGCAACGTAAGTGAGTTGGTGCGCTAGGAAAAGATGGATGTGGCGCTCAGTCTGGGCGGCAAGTGAGAAAGCACAATAGTCTTTCGGTAGCAAGTAACTGACGAGTAAACAGCGCAGGGGCCGATTGAGACTTGTTGTTGTTGTTGTTGTGGTCTTCAGTCCTGAGACTGGTTTGATGCAGCTCTCCATGCTACTCTATCGTGTGCAAGCTTCTTCATCTCCCACTACTTACTGCAACCTACATCCTTCTGAATCTGCTTAGTGTATTCATCTCTTGGTCTCCCTCTACGATTTTTACCCTCCACGCTGCCCTCCAATGCTAAATTTGTGATTCCTTGATGCCTCAAAACATGTCCTACCAACCGATCCCTTCTTCTAGTCAAGTTGTGCCACAAACTTCTCTTCTCCCCAATCCTATTCAATACCTCCTCATTAGTTACGTGATCTACCCACCTTATCTTTAGCATTCTTCTGTAGCACCACATTTCGAAAGCTTCTATTCTCTTCTTGTCGAAACTAGTTATCGTCCATGTTTCACTTCCATACATGGCTACACTCCATACAAATAATTTCAGAAACGACTTCCTGACACTTAAATCTATACTCGATGTTAACAAATTTCTCTTCTTCAGAAACGATTTCCTTGCCATTGCCAGTCTACATTTTATATCCTCTCTACTTCGACCATCATAAGTTATTTTACTCCCTAAATAGCAAAACTCCTTTACTACTTTAAGTGTCTCATTTCCTAATCTAATTCCCTCAGCATCACCCGATTTAATTTGACTACATTCCATTATCCTCGTTTTGCTTTTGTTAATGTTCATCTTATATCCTCCTTTCAAGACACCGTCCATTCCGTTCAACAGCTCTTCCAAGTCCTTTGCTGCCTCTGACGGAATTACAATGTCATCGGCGAACCTCAAAGTTTTTACTTCTTCTCCATGAATTTTAATGCCTACTCCGAATTTTTCTTTTGTTTCCTTTACTGCTTGCTCAATATACAGATTGAATAACATCGGGGAGAGGCTACAACCCTGTCTCACTCCTTTCCCAACCACTGCTTCCCTTTCATGCCCCTCGACTCTTATAACTGCCATCTGGTTTCTGTACAAATTGTAAATAGCCGATTGAGACTTGCAGTATTGCAATTCGAATGGAATAGCCTCAGATTTAATACGCAACTATAAAATGGTACTCCCGATTCGGGAAAAGCTTTAAAAAGGATATTAACGACGCCAAGAGGAGGTAAATACAGCTAAATACCGCCAATGGAAAGACCACCTAGCCGCCACATGCTCGCCATCACGGTTGCGCAACTAGTTCGTCACACATAGGAAAGGTCAGAACTGTGTTACTGTATGAATCAGTAATGTTTTGTGTGGTTCTGTAAAAATATAATCCTAATGCTCAAAATCTGTTTGAACAATGTGTCCATCCTATCCAAGTAGGAACCTCTCCTCTAAGTGATGAAATCTGAGAGCGTCCTTTGCGTAAAATGTATTAACAGTTTTACAGTGCATTTTACTGATGTGTGGCAAAGTTATGCCAGTACTCTTAATGTGCAGGGTAAAATTTACTTGTTTTTCAAACATTTAAAAGAGACTATTTATGTTTGAGTATTTTGAAACTTAAGTAGAAAATGAACTTGAACAGCCGCGCGGGATTAGCCGTGCGGTCTAAGGCGCTGCAGTCATGGACTGTGCGGCTGGTCCCGGCGGGGGTTCGAGTCCTCCCTCGGGAATGGGTGTGCGTGCTTGTCCTTAGGATAATTTAGGTTAAGTAGTGTGTAAGCTTAGGGACAGATGACCTTAGTAGTTAAGTTCCATAAGATTTCACACACACACATTTTTTGAACTTGAATATCAGTTTAGGAAAGAGTATTACATGGAAAACAAAAGTGTTCTAATGTTTGTTGGTTTAAAGTACTTGCTTCACAAGAGGTATCATAACTGTAATGTATGAGGCGGAATTATGAGTCTCAAGGAAAAGGGGTGACCAGGCTGAGTCACGCAATTTGACTCTTAGTCTGACCATGAATTGCACGCTTTGATCACGTACGCTGACGTGACGCTCAAAGAACTATACTTGACGGGATGTATTTGGAACATCTTAGGTCATTAGAAAGGTAGTAGACAGGAATAAAATTAAATACTTAGCTTTAATTCAGCATCAGCGGTGAACGCCGATCTTGACTTTGTACAATAATATTTACAAGTGCAGTTATAGAATGAACTGCGAATACTTCTTTACAAATCTGATTGCTTCACATATATACGAGGGCTGTCCAGAAAGTAAGTTACGATTGATCGCGAAATGAAAATCACAGTGAAAATCAGAAATGTTTCATTTGTAACAGTTAGCTACACCTTTCAGCTACTTCTCTACGTAGTCGCCGTTCTGACTCAGACATTCGTCGTAGCGTTGTACCAAATTTCCAATACCCTCATCATAGAAGGCAGCCGCCAGTGCTTTCCGTCAATTCTCTACGCTGGCCTAAGGCTCGTTATCTCCATAGCCAGCGGTTCGTTTGAGCAGAGATGAAACTCAGTGGGAGACAATTACGGGCTGTATTGTGGGTAACCAAACATTTCCAATTGAAACGATGCAGGAACATCTTCATTGCCCCTGCAGAATGAGGCTGAGAATTGTCTTGAAGAAGAAACCGCACGACAGTTATGTAATGTTGGTTGCACAGCTTCAGGGGAAAATTCTCACCAGGCCCTCGTACTTGGCGGGAGACACTATTTTCTATAACATCTTTACGCGCTCACTAAGAGCTCAGGGATGAAAAGAGCGACATAATTCTACCTAGAGTCATACTAGAGACACTGCCCAACACATCTTTGCAAAGCTTTATGGGATTTTCATAGTCGTTTCCATTTCGCGACCGATCGTAACTTACTTTCTGGACAGCCCTCGTAGATCAACTGTCAATGCGCCTGGCTAGGTCGTAGCCACTTAGCTGAAGGCTATGGTAACTAGCATCTCTCCAAATGAGATCTCTGAAGCTATAACAAGTGAATCATTCCTATTAAAGTCGGCTGACAGAACTGGCCACTGAGCTAGCTTGCCTCGTAAGACCAGCCGAGTGGCGGCGCTCGGTCTGCTAGCATCGACAGTGGCGACTCGCGGGGTGCGATGTGTACTGACGGACCGCGACCGATTTGAAGCCTACAACCTAGCAAGTGTGGTGCCTTGCGGTGACACCACAATAACACTTCGTCTTGAGGTCGTTTGAAGTAAAATTTTACTGGAGATTATCTCTGATTTGTAGAGGCTATTGTCATGGTAAAGAGTGTTAAATTAGTACAAACATAATTATCTCAGATGAAAGAGTAACCCAATTCTACCTTAATGCTACATAATTCTGGAAGTGTGTATAGTTTTGTTGCTACAATAAAAAGGATAGTTTGTGGGAACATATTTCTATTCCATCATAACAAAAAAGGATAAATAAAAAAAATGGTTCAAATGGCTCTGAGCACTATGGGACTTAACATCTATGGTCATCAGTCCCCTAGAACTTAGAACTACTTAAACCTAACTAACCTAAGGACATCACACAACACCCAGTCATCACGAGGCAGAGAAAATCCCTGACCCCGCCGGGAATCGAACCCGGGAACCCGGGCGTGGGAAGCGAGAACGCTACCGCACGACCACGAGCTGCGGACAAGGATAAATCGGATTAGTAGGTTTCTAGCTAATTATTCTTGAAGTGACTACTGAGAAGCAAAGGTAGAAAGTTTGTACGCTGTGTCTCCTTATTGCTTTTGTATAGTAAATGTGTGTATTAATTGTACTTGATTATTATCATGTGCTATCTCGTCCTATGTGGGTTGTGAAGAGCAAGTTTAGGCTATATTAGTTAAAGGCAAAAGTAATGATTAAAGTAAACAAGAAAACGGGCTCATTTGCAAGTCTTGTGGCTGCTTAACTGCTAAAGTGAAAACTGCTGCTAACCACTGTGTAATTTGTCCATTTGAGTGTGCTCATTGCACTTCACAGAACAGTATTTAATGAAATTTCGTTTTGATTTAGTAAAAATAGGTTCTTTATAAATAATGTTTTTACATTATTATGCATAATTCGGCTGGCGGCCGTATAACTATTTCAATTAACAGCAATCAGTTACTGTTATCTTTTGAAAAATTATTTTCTTTCTGTTAACTACCTACAGATATTCTAATGAAATTAATGTTCGATACCAATTTTCCGTTAGGCAAACTCTGTCAAACTTCTGAACTCCTCTCAGAGCGTAACATCCACTGTAAGTCAAGGCCATATTTGGCAAATTTACAACCGCAGTAGTGTTATATGCGGCTGCCCTGAGACAGAAATAAACCTTGTCGTCACAAGGTAAGCTGTATGTCGGTATAACAAGCGGGGCAGTAGTGTTATAAGGTACACCAGTTTCTTTGGCTCTTCAGTGTATTTAAGCTGTTACGATTGTGTGAAGGTTTTTAGTCAGATAACAGGCAAAAGGACATTTGTAGGTTAGGGCTATTTCAAGTTCTGAATGGTCACATACGAGTAAGAACGCTACCACGAGATAAAATACACAGAACTGTGGAACAGCGATATTTGTCTATATTATTTCTCTCTTGAGCCGTTTTTGCAGTGACTCACTCACGAACTATACATAGGCTTGAATCTGTGCTCTGTATTCTTAATCTCATCACTGTACTCCTTGCAAGATGTGTTCCATATTTCAAGGTATTTCTTCCTATCCTCTGTACAGAATTACACATACAAATGGCAGGCGGACGGCAGCTGTAACCAGGGTTGCTAACGCATGTCTACTTCCAGCTCACCCACAAGGACTGCTGCTTCGCGAGATCGCTGCTACGGAGCAGTGGTTGGCGAGCACGTTTCTCTAGCGTGTCTTTGGGGTGAGATCACAGCCTCACTATGGCAGCGTACGTGGTCCCATTATTTGAAATGTGCCGCTACGAGTAAAACGTTGGAGGTCACGCTGCGCAATCACGATAGTAAATAGGTCGGCTGCATCGAGCATAAGACACTATGTTCTCATCTACACTGCCGACGGTCTATGACAGGGCTTCACAACATACGTGCTCGCGGAGCAAGCTGTGAGCAGCAAGGCGCGAGCACGGAGCAGCGCGAGCACGCTACCCCCACTACCGGACCAGAGCGGAGAGTGGGGAGTCTCGTGGGGAACACAACAGCGTCCGCCAGTCAATGTAAATGCGCGGCCACCTGCAGGGATTTCACTCACGAATTATTACTGCGACAAATGAAACAAATAAAGGGGAATGTACACGTGCCACATAATTTTATTAGCTTAGTGTGTGCCTCTATATTCGCATTAATTTGTGAACTGTTACACAATAAAAGGTGTCACTGAAGTGTGGGATTCTCGGTTATCTTGTACTTTTTGCGCTTTACAATTGCGTCTATGTTCGGAGTAATTGTTCTTGTGCATTTTAGGCGCAGCGTGCAGTTTAAATTTCGATCAGACAATGCGTTTCTCAGGCGCGTCTTTTTACATTTCATTGCAGAGAACAGTTGTTCACAAACATACGTGGAACCGAACATTGATATTATTGTAGCCGCCAGTTTGTGCAATCGAGGAAATCTATCCTGAGGGAAGTGTCTGTAGAATTCCAAAATGTTTTTCTTGTTCTGAAATTTGTCTCTGTATTCTCTGTCACACTGCAGGTCAATAATTTCTTGCTGCAGCTCAGGACGAATCTCTTAAATATTCGCTGAATATGGAGAGAACAGATCAAAATCACTGTCTAGTGCTGTCAGATCTTGAAAGCGCTGATCAACTAAACTATGTGAATAACGTTCACAGTCTTTGTGAACATCTTGCATGGATGATAATTTAGGAAAATGAGCTAGCTTTCCTGTTTCCAGCTGACTCACCCAAAGTGTCAATTTCATTTTAAAAGCTCGTATTCGATCTATGAAATGAGTAATTAGCAGATCTTTACCTTGTAGTAAAATGTTCAAAGCATTCAGGTGGCTAGTTAAATCTGCTAAGAACGCGAGATCACATTCAAACGTGCGCGCGCATTTCCCCTCCCTCCCCTCCCTCCCTACTCCGCGACCTTGCAGCTGCTCGCGAGCACGTGCCTGAGCAGACGCGAGTACTCGCGCTCAAAACCGGCAAGTTGTTAAGCCCTGGTCTATGATAACATTTCGCTCTGCTGGACTCTTCCGAATTCGTCGCCTCGCCCTACTGCTCTACAGCGGGACTGTGAGTCTGTCAGCACTGCTCGGCTATCAAGTGAAAAACTTGGAAATTTCCCCTGGATGTCTATGTTGCATGAAACACTTTCATATACACTAGCTGATCAAAGGTATCCGGCCACCCCCAACGTAAACAAGAACTGAACACTAGATGTCATGAGAGGCGGACGGGCCAGTATAAAATGGGGTGAGGTGTGTCGTGTTGCCAGCAGAGAAGCAATATACTGATGACCTAAAACGTTATGACCACCTGCTTAATTGCTTTTCATCATTCTATAGAACGACATACATAACTGATTCTACACATCAGGGATCCGACAGTTTACTGGTAGGTTTCTGGAGGTGTGTGTCAGTAGATGTCTACGCAAAGGGCATATAATTGGCGTAAATAACGAACCGCAGATTTGAGCACTCGGTGATGGAGCCCGATAGCGACGCTTATGGGTTCCACAGAGTTTACATCAGGCGAATTTGGTAGCCGAGTCATCAGCGTGAGTTCACTATAATGCTCCCCAAACCTCTGTAGAACAGTTCTGGCTCCGAGACACGGACAATTATACTGCTGAAAGATGACATCGTTGTCGGGGAAGACATCAAGCTTGAAGGGATGCAGGTGGTTCGCCCTCGATGACGCCGTTTATGGAGACGACCATCGACCGAGCGTAGGAAAAATTTGATTCACTCGAAGAGCCGACATGTTTCCATTCATCAAAGGTCGATTCCCTATAGTCCCATCCTCACTTCAATCGTAAGTGACGATGTCGTAGGGGACAACTTGACAGCATGTAAACGTGGCCTGCTGCCGAACTCCATGATCAACAATGTACAATGAACGGTGTTCCCAAAAACGCTTGTGCGCGTACCAAAATTGTACTCTTTGTGAGTTAACGAGCATTGCAATCTCATTTAAATATATGGCAGAAAGAGTCAGCCTACAGGAATTGTGAAACGAATCCTGCCGTCCAGGACCGTGTGCCACAAAGGGTGCAGATTCACCACGAAATGGGGAAACTCTCAGGCGTCTATTGTCTATTGAGGGCTAAGCGTTGTAGTGTGCGAGTGAGACAGACGAGAACCTACGTCATAGGGAAACCCAGTAGAAGCCTTTTGTAGCAAAGGAGACGTAGCAGTGTTAAATATGGCGGACCTAAGATCAGCCATAAAGGGAAGCATTTATGGAAACTATTTAATTCTGCAGTAATGCAACGAATGAAGCCCAGTAATTTTAATCTGCCAACATCCATAAAATTTCATGGTGATCCCAATAAAACTTGAATATTGACCATATCTGCCGGCCGAAGTGGCCGTGCGGTTAAAGGCGCTGCAGTCTGGAACCGCAAGACCGCTACGGTCGCAGGTTCGAATCCTGCCTCGGGCATGGATGTTTGTGATGTCCTTAGGTTAGTTAGGTTTAACTAGTTCTAAGTTCTAGGGGACTAATGACCTCAGCAGTTGAGTCCCATAGTGCTCAGAGCCATTTGAACCATTTGACCATATCTATAATAGTTTAGGATTTCCTGTTAAAGCGAAATTCACAAGTCTTGTAACAAAGACCTGAATGCTAAAATCTGAACGCTTTGGTCGATCTTAACTATCAACATTTCATATAGAATCGCATAATTAAAATGACAAACGTTGTAAATACCAACTCTGTAGCTTTATTTGTTTAAAAGATACAGTAAATTTAAATTATCAGTGTTTTCAGTTAAGCATCAGATCATCATTTCCTCCACACAAAACACATTGAACAATGGCAGCATGACACCTTATTGAATCATGAGGTAATAGAATATTTGTTGTAAAGTTTAGTGCATAATAATATCCTCTTCCCATACCTATTGAGGTGCAGGCCATGCCTAGTGAAACCCAATCTACTGGTAGACCCAACTGGCACCACTGAGATGTGACCCATGCCCACTATCATCAGTGCCCTTCCCAGCCCCACGTCAACGCGCCTCAACCGCTCTAAGTTGAGGCCGATCATGACGCTGAAACAGCTGCACGAAATTCACATTAGTGCCACCAGTCTGAGTAGCTATCTATACCAGGTCACCACCTACAACCTACTCCCCGTCCCTAACAAGACTGTTCCCTGCTCCACCCCCTATCACTACCTGATCCTCCTTCGGAAAATTCCTACATAACTCCCCTATGCTGTTAGTCACCTGAGCCCACCATGCACTAGGCTTCACAATGCTGGTGACCTGGTACTTACTGCCCAACACTTCCCAAAACTGCTGGCCCACACCTCTACCATGTGAAGAACCTAGCAGCAGGACCTTCTTCTTTGTGCCAGACTTTGCAACTATCCTAGGTCTCCTAATTGCTGAGGACTGCTGCATGTTCGCTGCATCTGTAGCTACACGAGGCTCCTCTCCACTCAACTCTGACAGTTGGTCAAATCTGTTTCATATACGCAAAGTAAAACTGTATGAATACCTCCTCTTCCTAGCTGCCAGTTCCCTTTCCCCACCACCCTTCACCCTCCTCAACCTATCTAGTTCCTCCTTTGCGCGTTTAATTGCAACTGAAGGGCACAGATCTTACGCGCCTGCTCCTCTATCAACTTATTTCTACTACAGCAGAGCTTCACAACATACGTGCTCGCGGAGCAAGCCTCGAGCAGCAAGGCGCGAGCACGGAGCAGCGCGAGCACGCTACCCCCACTACCGGACCAGAGCGGAGAGTGGGGAAAGTCACGTGGGGCACACAACAGCTGCCGCCAGTCAATGTAAGTCCGCGGCTACCTGCAGGGATATCACTCACGAATTATTACTGCGACAAATGAAACAAATAAAGGAGAATGTACAAGTGCCACATAATTTTATTAGCTTCGTGTATGCCTCTACCATCTGTAGACACTGAAACTAAAGAATTCCACGACAATCCTATATTTTCAACACTTTCTTCAACACTACTTAAAATATCACCTCCGGTTGTAGTGTTCTTCATGGCTACTACATCGAGGAGCTCCTCCCTCACCTGAAGATCTCTATTAACGCCTCTAATAAATATGGCAAGCTGCGCTGTTCCAGTGATATCAACACATTCGTCCAGAGCTAGAGAATACGCCATAAAATCTTTACAGATATTTGCAAGCTGGCTCTGGACGTCGTCTGCCATGTCCTGTATGTGACGCATAATGGTCATGTTAGATAATGGCACAATCCGAAACTGTTCAACATGAGATGGACACAAATGTTCCGCTGCAACTACCAAACATTCTTTTATTAAATCGCCATCCGTTAAGGGGCGCAGGGATTTTGCTAAAAGCAAAGCAATTTTGTAACCCACTCAGAGCTGCCTCAGCTGATTTTTCTTCGTCGTCCAGATCTTCTTCGGATAGCTTCCTTTTAAGTTTAATAACTTCCTGTGCACGATCTGGTCAATCACATTTTCCACGTCCGTAGTCTTTCGCGTGGTACGACATATAATGTCGCTGCAAATTAAATTTCGTAAAAGAATTCAGCGTTTTGTGACCTACTAAACATTTTGCAACACCATCTTTTTCAGTAAACAGATACAATTCCTCCCAATGGGGGTTGAACTGCAAAAACATGGTTGGGGTTACACAACGGCGACTTCACATGATTCTTAACCAGCGAAGTGACTGTTAAGAGCTGATCGCAGTACTTTAAACGTTACACAGTCGGCGCGAATTCAATAGGCACGCTGCGGCCCTATTCAAACGTGCGCGCGCATTTCCCCTCCCTCCCCTCCCTCCGTACTCAGCGACCTTGCAGCTGCTCGCGAGCACTTGCCTGAGCAGACGCGAGTACTCGCGCTCAAAACCGGCCAGTTGTTAAGCCCTGTACTACAGATTCTGCATTCCCAGGAAAGGATCTCACTAAAATGACCACTGGCTTCCCCACTGCATTCCCCCCAATGAAAGTACTTTGAAGAAACCCCACACCGTAACCCACTACTCATAAATCTACGACAGAGCCCAAACTTCTCACTCATGGTAAAATTTTACAGTTACTGAAAAAAGCTATACGTCTACGTTACCAAAGTTGAATTACACCAGTATAACTATTTATAGAACTAACAATAATGGTCTTGAAATTCTCTGCCTACTAAGAAAGCAACTACTTGCAATAATACTAATACACGACAGCTAATAGTGATACCAACAAAACCTCACAAAATTATTAGCTAAAACCAAAAAATCCAAACGGCCTTTGGGACACTAAACCAAGTTAAAACACCGAATGAAAATTTTACTGAATTATTTCACTAGAAACACTAAGAAACGTCAGTTGAAAACTAAAGCACGAAATTTACTAAGCGACTTCAATAAACAAAAACTAAACACAGCGAGCGATTGTTTCCAAAAGTTAATCAAATCGTTATTTCGCCACAAACGGCACGAAACACCGCTGGAAACCATTAAATTTAATAACTGTATAACAGTGCCCAAATAAGTTTGTCAGTACTTAGCTTTAACCGCTACAGCTGCAATGCACGCCGCAAAATGTAAACACACTACTAAGGCTTGAGGCTTAGACGAACGATGTTAGCACACTCACGAATAATAGACCACTCGAGTCAATAACACAGGAAGAAAGACTGAGATTAATGAAAATCAAAAATGTTCAAATGTGTGTGAATTCTTATGGGACTTAAGTGTTAAGGTCATCAGTCCCTAACCTTACACACTACTTAACCTAAATTATCCTAAGGACAAACACACACACCCATGCCCGAGGGAGGACTCGAACCTCCGCCGGGACCACCCGCACAGTCCATGACTGCAGCGCCTGAGACCGCTCGGGTAATCCCGCGCGGCTAATGAAAATCCACTAACAAGTTACTTTGATAGCAAATATTAACACAAATAAACTTTAAAATAAGTAACTGAAGACCAAAATTTTATAAAATATTAACAAGCAATTTCAACAGCAGTGCAGCACACGTGACGTCACACCAAAGAATCGTCATCATTATCATCATTCGTGACAGTAGCTAGATTGGACTGTGTAAAAAATTGGACTGTGTCAAAATTGGGACTTTGTATGGACGCTGATGACCGCGCAGATGAGCGCCCCCACAAGCCAAACATCATCGTCATCATCATCATCATCACTGTTGTTCGTGGCAACCCGATAGAAAGATCTGAGTATGGCGAAGCCTCGGAAACATTACTTGTAATCGTGTGTAGAGTCAATATGAAGTATAGAGGAGGTGGTGTTACGGTATCAAGGTGTTTTTCTTGGTTAAGATGTGGGTCCCTTTATTGCACTTAAAAAACGATGAATGCGCAAGGATAGGAAGACATCACACGACGTGTAGTATGTACAATATAGCAACATTTTGAAGACGGTGACTGTTTGTTTCAGCATGACAATGGACCTAGCCATAAAGCAGCATCTGTGAGACAATGGTCTATGGACAATTACATTCCTGTACAGGACTGACTTGCCCAGAGTCCGGTCCTGAACCCCGTTGAACACCTTTGAAATGAGTTAGAACGTCGGCTTCGTTTCAGACCTTAGCGCCCAACGTCATTACCTCCTCTTGTTTATGGTCTTGAGGAAGAAGGTTCTGCCATTCCTCGACGGACGTTCACACATCTCACTGAAAATATCCCCAGAAGAGTTAAAGTCTTCATAGAGGTGAGGGGTTGACTCACCGAAAACCAATGTCCACAAGTAGTTGCCCGTATACTTTCGATTAGATGGTGTACTTGCTCACCTTACTATCAAGCGTTACTGATTGCATCCTGTGATAGGCGATAAATTTCTGAAACTTATATCGTCATTTCGTTGTATTTTGTCCATACATATATTTCACCGTATTCGGAACGACTACAGTAACAATGCGACTATGCAATACAGTGCATCAATCATTCGGTAAGTTCAGTAACTGTACTCTATAATAATGTTTTTTTTTCGATAAATAAACTGTTGTCGATTCGTAGAATATTTTGTGAACAAAACACTCTAGATCACATACTTTTTGTTTAACAGCTATTGCCGGTTTTCGACAATTGGACTTTCTTCGTAGCTAAAACGGAAGTAGAGGAGAACAGACGCAATGTTCTTTAACGGTATGCACCAAGTAACACGGTTGGTAGCAACCGTCAAACTCTGAAGACGACAGAGCAAGCAAAACTGGTACTTACAGATAAATAAAGAAACGTTAACTAGACTTTTTTGATAATAAAATCATGAAACAAGATCACTGTTGCCTGCTGCCACACAATGCCGCTTGTCTACAGATTCAAAACTCTGATTCGTGCTTTGGGGAGGGAGGATAGTCGAGTATCTCTCCCCAGATGTCGTAAGTGCACTAGTTTTGTTAACTCTGTATCTTAGAATGCTACTGTGCAGAGAAACCTGTGTGGTTTGATATGAACTGTCTCTGCAGCCACTCCGGTGCGTCGTAATATCTACCAACTTCCACTGTCTCTTCACTACTGATGGAGTCAACGGAGGGTTTCAAAATGCATTCATTATAAAGTTCTTCCTGGAAAAACCGTTTCAAATTTGTTGGTGATTGGATCGGTGCATGTTGTTGGCTCCTACTACCTTTCTGGTATTACATTATGCAACCCTTTTTAATAAGTCATAAATGGAGCACGGAAATAGCACTCGCTTAGGAAACACCGCCAAGCTGTAATGGTTATTCGTCGTCTTAGCTAAAACACGTCTCCCTGAATTTTATTTAATGCTTTTCTCTTCGTAATAGATGTTCAACTATGGTCGAATTATCAAGTTGTCCAAATACATATAATAAAATATCCTGACACTATCATCTTAACCAAGATAACACGCTATAGTGAGCGATTGTATAAAGAGCCAATAGAAATATATAAACTGTGTGATTATGTTTACAGAAAGCAAGAGAAAGTTAAAGGAAATAATAGAAGGTTGCTGACTTTGCACCGGGAGAGTTCAAATGGGTGTGCATTCCTAACGGACCAAACTGCTTAAGTCATCGGTCCCTAGACTTACACACCACTTAAACTAGCTTAAGCTAACTTACGCTAAGAACAACACACACACCCGTGCCCAAAAGGAGGACTCGAACCTCAGGCGGCAGGGCACACGCAGTCCATGACACGACGCCTAAAACCGCGAGGCCACAACTCGCGGTACCGAGAGAATAATTATGGACTACTTATAATGGGAAATAATGCCACCGTTCAGAGATAATCATGCATTCGGCATCACGAGACGGATGATTGTTGCCGTAGTACAGTTCATAGTGCGCATATCAGTTCAAGACCGCATAACGTTCTGCTCCACTTGCCAGTTTTATCTCTAAAGCTGTCTTTAGCAGATGAGGACGTAACGTTAGTAAAACAACCAGAGCCTCTCACCCCAGAAGATGTAACTGAAGTAAACGCCACCTTGAAAATTTTTTATCACATGAAACATGGGTTGCTGATAATGATGACAAACGTCTTCTTACACATTTAACATAAGACATTAGCTGGTGATTCTTTTTAAAAATGAGTAAATTTAGAACCAGTTTATTAGTCTGACCCCCCAATAATACTCTAAACAGAGTCCAGAAAAAATACTACGATGTTATTAGTTCCATCCCACTGATCTAACGATCGTCTGTTGGCTAAATGGTCCAAATGGCTCTGACATCTGAGGTCATCAGTCCCCTAGAACTTAGAACTACTTAAACCTAAACAACCCAAGGGCATCACACACATCCATGCCCGAGGCAGGATTCGAACCTGCAATCGTAGCGGTCACGCGGTCCCAGACTGAAGCGCCTAGAACCGCTCTGCCACAACGGCCGGCGATCGACTATTCCTTTCAAACTAAACAGCACTGTAAATGTGCTGCCCGTAAATTATTTCTTTTATTTGTCAACAGTAACTTTCTTTGTGAAACAGCTTATTAAATTTAAATTATTTATTTGAATTTATTGAAATCAAATTATTTTCATGTACATTAATAATATCTTTAAACACTAAAAGGTATCCATATAAAGTTAGATCCTTTAACATTTCAGACTCTGAATTTTTATCTGTTTTCTCTTTTCCAAATCAACGTAGTCAGTCTCTTTGCGAGCCAAGTGAAATTTAAATTCAACCATAAAAATTGCTCCCGTGTTCATAAGAAATATCTCTAAACGTTAAAAGTGATTCATACTGTGTTATCTCCTTTAACATTACAGATGACAGCGCTGGTTATTTATCTACCTTTCCCGGCAAGGAAAATACTGGAGTGAGAAGATGCGCTATCGGCTGCGGAGGTACATTGCTTATAGCAGCTCCGGTTAAAGCGAGAAATCCGGTTTCCGTTTACGGCTGTGCGCACAGTTTTTATGTGCCACTAAATCTCGAATTCAGCTCACACTCCACCATTGAGTGAAGGCCATTTCGGTCAGATCAACCGGAGGTAAGGCTGCCCCCAATATAATGCTACTCACTGGGATCGAGCAGAGGTCCTAGGGGAGTCTCTGAAAGATTAGATCCAACCGAAGGAGCTGCTGTAGATAGAAACGTTTCAGATATCCTGCTACTCGTTTGGCTAAGGGGTGGAAACGATGTCCTCTGCACCTTAACGTGTGGTCAGCATATTAAACCATTGTTCCCAGCAGTTGAGTTAAATGTGGGTCACAGTCGCACACCCGTGGCACTGATCGCTGTTTAATTTGACTGTAGTTTTGAAACCGTGATCTAGATTAAGTTTATGGTACTTCACCACCATTTTCAGCTCGTGTAAACATTATACCAATGCTGGCGTGGAAAGTTCGAAAATAGTTTAACACACACATAGACATGTGGCTTAAAAATGGCTTCTACTTGTACCAGGATAAATTAAGAGTACGAGTGAAAGGTTGCCGGAAGTTCATAAAACCAACACTTCGTTACGAGGGTACCACTACCAAGGGTGATCCAAATGAAACAGAAAGGGGAACATTCTGTAATATGAAAGTCACAGAAGTTTACTCTACATAAAATTACTGCCGGTATACTTACACGTTACACGTCAAGTACAACCGCAGAGACATCAGAGCTTCTTCCTATGGTTTTAGAAAGAGTATTTCTGGTTGTCACTCTTCATATAGAGCGTGACTGAGAACACTTCTCACTCAGATCTTGCTGCAAGGGAGGCGAACCTCGTTTATAGAGAATAGTGGGTTAATCTGCTGAGTAATTTTATCTTGTTGTAAAGGCTGGAAAGGAATACGTTCAGCCTACTGATGACAACTGAGGCCTTACTTACAGCAGCAGCAGCAGTATAAGAAGAAAAAGCAGAAGAAGAAGATGTTGATGATGATGGTGATGATGATAATGATGCTGTTTGGAAAATCAGATATTAACGGACGGGAGATAGGTTTTATGACTACATGGTTCTTCCACCGACGTTCAAAGTTACCATAAGTAAATAGGGTGTTTGATCGACATCGTATGATCGTCTGCACTTGATCGTCTAGCTTAGGATATTTTTTGTGAACAGTTGTAAGATGTGTGCGTGCAAGCGCGCGTGTGCGCATTTATATTTGTGTGTGTGTGTGTGTGTGTGTTTGTTGTAAAACCTGAACTACTACTATGAGCAGTTAATTACAGGCCTGCCGAAATTATTAAGCACTGCTGCAATAAATGTACCGGCATGCTTCAGAAAACAAATGAAACGCCATCTGACCACGAACGTATAACGAGATAGTCACAAGCGCCCATATATACGTAATATAGGTGCAGCGGGAATGAAATTTCCATATCTAACTCTTCAACCATTAAACAATAAGTAGTAATTTTCCATTAAGAAATAGTCCAAAATGTACAGAGTTTTTTTTTAACTTATAGCCCCAAGCAGTGTAAATGAGGATGTTCCTTCTGACCTGTACTCACTGAATCTAGATTTGAAAGAGTACTGAAAGCAGAGTTTTCTTCAACCTTTTTGATCAGAACACAGCTTCAAAAGACGATCTTCTCCAAATACTGCAATGAGAGAGCTCCTCACCTTCATGTATTCCAGAGAATATCTCACTAATGTGCCCGATCACAGCCTATTCCATTCTGAAGTGAGGAGTCTTCGAGGACAACAACCGACGAAAGCATTTAAGTGACAAGTTTTGCGATAGCAAGTGTGCACAATATCCCATAGTGGCAGCATTTATCTGCTAAAGTAAAGATAATGAATGAAATGACTTGGTTTGGATGAAATAATGAAAGGTCTCTGTTGGATTCCTTTCATGTTAATTTCTGAAATCTGTTGTCATTTACGGCATAAATTCCTCTTCTAAATTTACTGTGGTGTTTCTGACTATCTGGGAGGAGACTGAGCAGTGAAACGTGTTACTTTTACACATAAACAAGAACGATCTGTCACACGACTACACTTTAAAACACAGTTTATATGTAATTCATGTCACACAGTCTCATACGGAACCTACATCCGCTTTCTTTTATATACTGTATATGATAAGATACTGTCATCCCCCTTCCCTTCTGTGTGAGAGGATGAATGAGCAAATGTATTTCTAGTTGCATGCTTGATGGTAGCAGACAAGCCTGTCTGCTAGAGAACAGTAGGACCAACGTCGGAACAGGTAGCTACGCTTTCTAAAAGCAGAGAGGTTTCTATTCTTAGTATGGTCCTGTCCGTCCCTTGTCATGTTGGTATGGGAAGCTGCCTCTCTGGTCACTTCCGTTTGTATCTTTTAAGCACACTAGGTAGGGGCCCAGGTCAGTCTGTTCGCGGCGAGCGTCTGAAGTGGTAAGACCTCCGGCTAAGCGCGTGTCTGCTAAGTCCGTGGGACAATGGATTTCTTAAGTTCAGCCTAACTGAAAATTTAATCACCTTTATTTCAGGTTTAGCTCTAAAATATCTAATGTTATCTTAAATTGCAACGCAGTGTAATTCGAGTGTGAAGTTCAGAATATCTTTCGGTAGTTGCTTTGTCACTACTTTGTGAGTAAAGTGGAACCACGTGTTGATCAGTAACTCTAACTAAGATCATTAATCTTAAATGCGAATGTGCATGAGATTATAACGTCTCGTCTTGACAATATTTTTCAATATAGCAACTTTTCTTTATGTTCAACCCACGTGGGGTGTACTTTGTGAGACCAGTACCACGTGCTTATACAATTGTTTGACCCATCAGGTTAATAGTAAGACGATAGTAACCAGTTCGAGCTTTTAACCCACTTTTATGGTCTTGAATATCAAGAACGCTTTCAGAACAAATTGATGCAACAACATTACAATAATTCAGAGAAAAATATAATAAATATGTATGAATACCAGTATCAAAGGAATGCAACTTATTTAAAAAGCCCCCATGGGGTCCTCAAAGAAGCAGACACAAATAAGATTCTTTCAAAGAGTGTTTGGAATAATATGTTCTCAATACACAAATTCTAATAAGGCTATGAGTCATTTATAAAGCAGGAGACGATAATAACTTTGAATTTACAGCATGTCGGACTGAACAAATAATATTCGGTCTTATTATCAGCTTCCATTTTTAAAAAATTGACTAACTTGTGAACTTACATTTCCCCACACGGAAGGGTATCGTCGCAAGTATGAATGTAGAGTGGTCGCAGGTCTCTCTGTGCAGAATTTAGAATGCATTTTTGAAGTAACCTGTTCTTTCACCTAAGATCCATAACGGCAAGTAATTTTAAAGATCTCACCCACTTTCTTCGTCACTGTAGTAACTCCAAACCATCTCGCACAGATACAAGACAAAGCCCGACTGTCAACCAAATCGAACAGAACAGAACTTGAAGAGACTAAGCACCAGAACAGAATAGCGAATACACTTTCGAACTATAGTACATCGTCGTTCCAGAGACCACGAACGATTCCCATTGGCTCATGGCCTGAAATGATTTCCAAGGATACAAAATGCACCAGTGGAGACATAAAGAAATTGCTCAAAGAGCTTATTTCGACTAATCGAAACTGATTATAGCAGAAACAAGCAAATCGTCTAATAATGATTAAATTTTCAATATCTAAGATCGTTAAAATCATTCATTCAGATAGAATACCGGTTTCAGCAATTCTCTGTTGCCATCTTCGGACCTGCAAAAGATGGGACTGAAAATGATACGATACAGCAACTAACTTAACAGCACACGTAATTATATCCAATATTTACAGTACAGCGAATAATAACACACCTGAGTTTACATCATTACACAATTTTCTCCTTCAGTACAGTAAGTGGTACTATACAAGTATGTCCATGTTGGCCGGCCGCGGTGGTCTCGCGGTTCTAGGCGCGCAGTCCGGAACCGTGCGACTGCTACGGTCGCAGGTTCGAATCCTGCCTCGGGCATGGATGTGTGTGATGTCCTTAGGTTAGTTAGGTTTAAGTAGTTATAAGTTCTAGGGGACTGATGACCACAGTAGTTGAGTCCCATAGTGCTCAGAGCCATTTGAACCATTTGTCCATGTTGATATCGTGAGCTATACTAAAAGTCGGTACGTCAAGTTTAAAATGTCAGCAATATATTCAAATGTTATTGCTCCGATTGCAAGTGTTCACGTTCATCACCACTTTGCAAATGACAGATGCCAGAATAAACATTCTTAGTGATACTTTAGTACATATGTCTAAATTATTATCATAACATATATGAGTGCGAGCACTTGTAATCTTAGCCGTATCATGTATAACCATGGCTGATATATTTCTTTAAAATTGCACCCCGACTTCTAGTATAGATCACAATACCATCATGGACATACATTGTATGTATAGCACCACTTAGTGCAAAGAAGGAGAGGATTGTGTAATGATGTAAACATAGGTATGTTGTTATTCCACGTATTGTAAATCTTGGATATATTTGTGTGTGCTGCTATGGTAGTTGCTGTATCCTAGCATTTTCATTCTCATATTTAGCAGATCCGAAGATAGCAACAGAGAATTGCCGAAACCGGTAATCTATACGAATAAATGACTTTAGCAATCTTGGCAACTGAACATTCAATCAGTGTTATTACTACATATAACCCGCTCGCTGACTTTGTTGGAAACGTATATGCAAATCATTGCAGAGACCACATGTGGTTGAAGAAAGCAAAAATACTGTGAGGAAAAAATGAAATTGCAACTGTCACAACGTAGTTAAACTTTTTATATTGGAGTTTTTTCGTAGCAGTTGCGCGTCCCGTTAAGACGATGCATATTATATATGGGCATCAAACCTCCTACAGAGAGGCCTTTAGTCAGAATTACAAACAAAAAATTACAACTATGCGCTTTTGGCAAATTACGAGGTGTGGCTAGAAAAAAACCGGACTAGTACTGGTGAAACAATAAAACGAATGCAATAAGGCTGAAAGTCGCGTGGCCTGTCACGTGACTCTCGCTCCGCCTACTGCTCGTGTTTCATCTGCCTCCTGCACTCAGTCTGCCCGTGGCGTCTGTTTTAAGTAGTTGACGTTTTGTCTGTGCGTCGGAAAATGTTGAGTGTACAGAAAGAACAGCGTGTTAACATCAAATTTTGTTTCAAACTAGGAAAATCTGCAAGTGAAACGTTTGTAATGTTACAACTAGTGTACGGCGATGATTGTTTATCGCGAACACAAGTGTTTGAGTGGTTTAAACGATTTAAAGATGGCCGCGAAGACACCAGTGATGACACTCGCACTGGCAGACCATTGTCAGCAAAAACTGACATCAAAGGGATTGTGCACATTGATTAGGTACCAGAGGGACAAACAGTGAATCAGCATTACTACATTAGCGTCCTGGCTACCCTACGTGAGCGAGTACGGAGAAAACGGAACGATTTGTGGAGAAAAAGTCATGGATTCTTCACCAAGACAATGCCCCAGCTCACAGTGCGTTGTCAGTGAAGACGTTTTTGGCAAAACACAACATTCCCATCTTAGATCATCCACCCTACTCACCTGATTTGGCCCCCTGTGACTTTTTTCTTTTCCCTAAAGTCAAGTCAGCTTTGAAAGGAACTAGATTTGAGACTGTTGAAGCAGTAAAAGAAAAAGCGACGGACGTAATGTATGGACTTACCGAAAATGATCTGCAGCATTGCTATGAACAGTGGAAAATTCGTATGGAGCGGTGTAGAGACCGAGGAGGAGAGTACATTGAAGGAGATAACATTAAATTGTAAATAATTGTAAATAAATGTTTTTTCCAGCACCAGTCCGGTTTTTTTCTAGCCGCACCTCGTATAATTGGCATCTGGCTGGTGTATACTTCCTCATCGGATAGTTGGTATGGGAATACACAAGCTACCTTATAACATGTACTACAGGACAAGCCGGAAGACAGTTTAAGTCATGTACAATGTTGCATATGGTACCGACACACAAGCAGTAGCTCCTACAGAAGGTAGAAGCATTGCAACCGCCATTTCATAGCAACGTGCATGATGTATCATGATTAAAACTGGAAGACCATAGAGGATAGCAAGAACTGTGACTCGCCTGACAGACAACATGGTGCCACTACGAGAGCAGCCACTACTAGGGAAGCCTCAAGAGGGGACTCCATGCCGACAGTCCGTGATGGTCCAGGCGTATGCTCCAAACAGGCCCATTTTTTGATTCAATGTACGTGGCGTGGCAACACGATCATTCACAGCTGAGCGAAAGATGACTTCTCCCGAGCGCGAGTCACATCGGGCCATTGAGATCCTGCTTGGCATTTAATATTACCATCCTGACTCCATCGCTTCCACATTCGTTAATAGTCGAATGATTGTGACGCGACGAACAGTATCACAGGAGAATAAACCGTAGCCTCGGTAGACCTCCACCTTGCTGCTGTGGGATTCAGACAAGCTGGCAGATATCTCCCCTTCTTACGCTAACCTCCACATCTCCAACGACTTACATTCAAATGTGTTTCACGACTGTAGACGCGATTGTTTCTACCTATATAGTGAGACTGAAGTGAATACATGGACATAGTATACTTCACGCCAGTTTGACTTCTAGAGCATGTAGCTCTAATGGCGTACTTTCAATGGCAATCGGTGTACACCGCAGTCCATAACGACCTAACGGGTACACACTGCAGACTGTCACTCTACTTCCTTAGTGGAAATCGAACATAGTAATCTGAGATCACGCCCACAACCTGTTAAAACTTTTTATGAGAGTTAGTAAATAACGTCTAAATCGGCCGATATGTAGAATATAACACTTTCCACAGAAATCATACAAAAATTGAACTATGTTAAGCTTCCAAGAACTTTCAAAATATGCGTTGTTTGGTGTGATCCCTTTATATAGCATTCGAAACAATATTTTCTTCCGTGGGCGCTTGTAGCTCCCCATCAAGCGAAAACGATGATGTAATTGATAGGCTGAGTACTCTGATGAATAAGTGGTAAAAAGTATTTTCCAGTCAGCCAACTTCATTTCTTCTAGTACAGTATAACCGAGTTCAGAACATTTACTTCTGTTGTCACAACAGAAAATCGTTTGTAAACTACCTGCATCTAAGATATTTTAGTATTAAATGTGACACTTAACTAGATACTTCACCGAAGGACACTGCTTACAATTAAGAGGTGGAAAGCAAGACCAGACATAAATCCATTGTTTGAAAGACGATATCACAGAATGGTCTTGTCTCAGAAATAACGGAATTATTTCTTAAGCGCTAAAGAGACTAATCTATATTAGAACAGCTACTGTCGTTTCATTGAACTGTATCAGATTTAGATTTCTGGGTATATAGTAGCCGTACCTCTATGCAACGATGCGGCTGTGGCTTCCCTTGCTGATCAAATAACAGTCGTCGTAATCGATAGCAGCTTTTACTGGATCATCACCTGCAACAAAAAAGGTTTTCATTCTTTTCATGATTTGCAGTAGTTATCTACTGTGACACTTCTTAGATACGTACCCAGACAAAACAACTTGATTAAGTTTGTCCCGTTTGTGCAAGTGCAATATCTTAATATCCTCACAATACTTACGTTACGTGTGACCCCGTCCACCTGATGTACTTGTGTACAGTTTCTTAGCGAGCTGACGGGAAAAGTTAAATCGGTGGAAAGATACTGTACTCTTGCTACTGACTAGTTTCAGTAATTCGAAACGAAACGAGTAAGTAATTTCCTGCACCTGTAAAAATTTACAGCGACGATAAAGTCGAATTATTTTGGCCATTTCCAGCATTAAATGCTACACCAAGTATTTCGTGTGTTACGTGCTTATAAAGTCAACAAGCACTGTATGTGGCCGATATTGTAGGTAAGGTCACATGGTAATGTCCCTCCTACATCGAAGTGAGAAAAGAGTGTTAACGGCGAATGGACGAGGATGTGAAGAATATCAGCCAAAGCCTTGTTTATAATATCACCTTGGTGTGTGGCTTAAGTGGTTTAAAAAATTCATTTATTCTTGAAGATAGGTTTGGAGACTGACAATGGCCCACTTCACTCTTCAGGGGATAAATAGGCTGACGCCACAGCTTACACTTACTACTGAACCCTGCGACAAGGGTGACTAACACAAGCTGCAGTTGGAGGCGGTTATCGGTTTGCAAATGAGGACTTGCGAGTATTTCTGAATCGACGTTCTTTGTCAAATTGTAACGATTATGCTTTATTTAGCGAAACTTTTCTCCTCAATTATTTCCGGTGGCAAGATGTGGCGCAATCTTACGGCCCAAAAACAATGCAGTGCTTCTCCGATAACCAAAATTACGTAATGTTACAGGGAGTCCTTTGATTTTTGGAGGCAGAGAAGTAAAAATGACATACTTACTAAAATTTAACGGAATTAAGCAAACCAAACATTAAATTAGACACATGCATCATTGAAATAAAATCATACGTGCAGTGGATAAAGAAAAATATAGAAACACCTAAAACAAATGACCATGCATAATACCGTATGGGAAACCCGCTGGCATTCAAAACAGATCCAGCCGTCTTTGAACTGATAAATACAGATCCTGCATGGTTTTCATGGGAATCTTATACCATTTTTGGTGTAAAATACTGGCATGCCTAAGTAACAATTGTGGAGGTGGACTGCGATCAAGCACCCTTCCCTCCAAAATAAACGACAAAGTTTCAATAATTTTGATACATGGTTCAAAAATGGCTCTGAGCACTATGGGACTCAACTGCTGAGGTCATAAGTCCCCTAGAACTTAGAACTACTTAAACCTAACTAACCTAAGGACATCACACACATCCATGCCCGAGGCAGGATTCGAACCTGCGACCGTAGCGGTCGCGCGGTTCCAGACTGTAGCGCCAGAACCGCTCGGCCACCAGCGGCCGGCGCTGATACATGGTGACTGGTGGTCAGGAGAGATATGACTATTTGCCCTAGTGCTCATAAAACCTATCCTAGACGATGAGAGGTGTGTTAACAGTGGTCCTGTGGTCTTGGAACACAGTATCACCATTGAGAAACAAACATTATACCACGGAATAGACCTCGTCAGTCAAAATTATTACATAACCCATGGTAATGTAGGCTCTCAGTGCAACCGTGGGGCTCGTGGAAAATCACGTTATGGTTGCCTTAATCATCACCGAACCCCCGTTATGTTTCACTCTTTGGACGTCAACTCGACGAGAACTTGGAAATAGTATTAAACAAGACTTATCTGACCAAATGACATTGTTCCATTGCTTCGTAGTTCAGATTTTATGGCTTAGGCACCATTTTTTCCTACAAGCATTTAAATCAATAGTTAGTGGTTTTGGAACTGCAGCTATCCCAGTAATTCCCTACTTTCAGAGTTCTCTTCCTGTTGTTCTGATGCTGACAGTGTTCGCGAGTCCGACATTCAAATGGTTCAAATGGCTTTAAGCACTATGGGACTTAACATCTGAGGTCATCAGTCTCCTAGACTTAGAACTACTTAAACCTGACTAACCTTAGGACATCACACACATCCATGCCCGAGGCAGGATTCGAACCTGCGACCGCAGTAGCAGCGCGGTTCCGAACTGAAGCGCCTAGAACCGCTAGGCAGTTCGACATTCAGTTCTGATGTTAGTTAGTTAGTTACATGTTTCATGGACCATTTTAACGGTTCTTTTATAGAAATGATGTGGGACGAGTCACTTTGCAGGATATGTATACATGATAATCGTTAATATTTATGAATACATTATAATTTCACTCCTCTTCATGCAGCTACACTTAAAGACAAGTGTTTTCTTTCTGGCTACTAGTTTTTAAGTAGAAATTCTCCAATGCAACAGAAGGAATTGTCCAGGAGAAAAAAAATTTCAATTAGATTTAAGACTTGCTTCGCTACCTGTCAGACATTTTCTGTTACTGGAAAAATAATCAAAAATTTTTTATTCCCGCATATTGAACTCCACTATGAGCCACTTACAGCTCTAAAAACGGATAATAAACGTCATTTTTCCGTCGAGTGTTGTAGGTATTGTATCTCCATCATTGTTCTGCTCCGATTGTGACGGATTATAAAAGAAGAATCTCATGAGGGAAAACATATATTGTGACGATGCAGTTAAAATGCCTCGTTCCTTGAAAAGGAAGTGAAGAGATACCCCAGAGAATTAGTCCATACGAAATTCCTGAGTGGCTTATGCAAAATATATCAGGGGGTTGATACGTGCGTTTCCAAGATTCGCAATTATACGAAGAAAAAAAGTAGCAGAGACTTTCGCAGGTATTTTTTTCGTCATAATCCTCTTCAATGACCGTCTGTCACGATGGCTCAACGCACACTTTCGCCTGCGTTGTCACTTAACGGATGATGTCCATCGTCTTTCCCGGTATGTAGGATAAGTCTTCGATGGGGTGCCTCTTCGAAGACCAAACTCTTCGGCACTTACCATACGCGTACCAACAATTTGCCAGCGTTCGATTTCAACCTTCTCGGACATAATGCGCTCACAACTACACATAACACTGTCCTGATCACGACTGACACTTGCAATCTATTGAGTGCGTTACACAGGTAACGTTCGTGACCAATTATAACAGAAGAAACTGCAGGCTTGGCTACCATCTGTGTACGTGTTCTAGCATGTATTTCTCACGATGTTTTCATATTTTCCTCCAAGCCCTGTATGCAACAGATTATAAGGCTTACAAGAACAAAGCCGATAGAAGAAAAGATGTGTGGAAAACAGCCAGGGAAGGTAAACGGGCAGCCAGCAACAACTTTCGTCCGAGAAATGCAGGCAAAACGGTGGACACTGGGACGCCAGACGAGGGGAGCAGTCCTGGGTAGAGGAAGTGTTTGGTCATTCCAGTGATTGAGTTAGCATCGTAGTAAAAACGTTTGTAGCAGTTAGAGGCGGGTTACATGTAGCGATTTCAGCGTCCATCCGGTGGTGTAATTGTGTACACTATGAAAGGCTAATTCCCAGTACATAGGGCTGTACATTAGCTAATTCGCAGAATCAAATTAAAACCATATGGTCAGTTGTGAAGGAACTGTCTGGTCAGCAGCACAGGATTGACGATATAAAGTCAGTTCGTAGTAAAGATATTTCTGTTACTGAAAAATCAGATATATGTACAGTACTTAACAATCATTTTCTGAGCATTGCTGGTGAAATACATAAAAATTTAGTCTCTCCAGGGAATCATATAACTCTCTTGGCAAATGCCTTTCCGATATTGATATCTGAAATACTCCTCTGTCATACTGACGAGGGGGAGATTGAGTCAATAATTAAATCACTGAAGACTAAGGACTGTCATGGATGTGATGGAGTGCCTAGCAGAATATTAAAGTACTGTGCTGCACATTTTAGCCCTATATTTAGCCATATTTGTAATTTTTCCTTTAGGAATGGTCAGTTTCCTGAACGATTAAAGTACTCAGTGCTAAAGCCGCTTTATAAAAAGGAAGAAAGGGACAAGAAGACAATTTTAGACCAATTTGTGTGCAGTCATTGTTTGCTAAAATTATTCAAAAGGCTGTGTATGTAAGGAAAAATGGTCATTTTATATCACAGAATTTGCTATCAAATGTACATTTCGGCTTTAGAAGTCGTTTAACAACTGAAAATGCTATATTCTCTTTTCTCTGTGAGATACTGGATGGGTTAAACAAAAGGTTTCGAATGCTAATGATATTTCTCGATTTAACTAAGGCGTTTGATTGTGTTGATCAGAAAATATTGCTCCAGAACTAGTACCATTGTGGAATACGGGGAGTAGCTCACAATTGGTTCACTTCTTACTTTAGCAACAGACAACGAAAGGTCGTTATTCACATTTTTGAGAATGGCTGTGATGTGGGGTCTGAGTGGGCTACAGTTAAAAGGAGGTGCCCAGTGATCAGTGTTGGGGCCACTCCTGTTCCTTATTTATATCAATGATATGCCCTCCAGTATTACTGGTAACTCTAAAATATATCTATTTGCTGATGACACTAGCTTGGTAATAAAGATTTTGTGTGCAACATTGGCTCGGTTTCAAATAGTACAGTTTATGGCATAAGTTCGTGGCTTGTAGAAAATAAACTAATGCTAAGCCACAGTAAGACTCAGTTTTTACAGTTTCTAACACACAATTCAACAAAACCCGAAGTATTAATTTCACAGAATGGGCATATGATTAGTGAGACTGAACAGTTCACATATCTAGGTGTTCAGATAAATAGTAAAGTGACGTGGAAAGCCCACGTTCTGGATCTCTTTCAAAAACTTAATGTTGCCATTTTTACTATTCGAACGGCATATGAAGTATGTGATAGTTCGGCACGAAAATTAGTCTACTTTGCTTATTTTCATTCGCTTATGTCGTATGGTATTATATTTTTGGGTAACTCTTCCTATTCTAAAAAGATATTTTTGGTGTGTAAGTTCGCGAACCTCTTGTCGACCCCTGTTCACCAGTCTGTGTACTTTGACATTGCCCTCTGAATATATATATATATATATATATATATATATATATATATATATATATATATATATATATATATATATATATATATATATATTCTTTAGTGTCATTTACTGTTAACAATATCAGTTTATTCCCAATAATAAGCAGCTTCCACTCAGTTAATAGTCGGCAGAAATCAAACCTGCATTTGGATCTAACTTCCTTAAATCTTTTGTAGAAAAGTGTGCAGTATACTGCTGCTTCCATTTTAAATAAGCTATCACAAGAATTCAAAAATCTTAGCAGTAATCCTCGCGCTTTCAAATCGAAACTGAAGAGTTTCCTCATGGGTCACTCCTTCTATTCTGTGGAGGAGTTCCTTGAAAAATTAAGCTGATTCTTAAACTTATGGATTAACTTTTTTGGGTTCATAAACATTTTATTTTTATCTGTTATTACTTTTACGTTGTAATGTCATGACTGACACGTTCCATGAGCTTGGACACGTTCCATGAGCTTGATGATTTGCTCATCAATTGGGTCCTACGGAGCTTGACATGTAAATAAAAATAAATAAAATTATTGGTATGGAGCGTTCGCAGCAAGAAAAGTCTTTAGGCGCTTGCTTTTCAAAAATACAAACTAACTCATAACATGAAGCCTGTTATGCGCTAAGAAACTCGGTGAAAATCATGTGCGGTTGACTTTAGCATCTCGATCAATAGGCATTGTTTTCTGTACCTGTGAAGGACTTTCCACATAAGGTAATACGTCTGTTGATTGATCATCTGCTGCGGTTTCGAATGATTACATACATGATCCGATTGAGCCTATCCTACATGGTTACCAGCATCCAAATTCATTTTAAAGCGTCTTACCAGTATGCAAGTTAAACAGATGTCAGAAGGTAAGGAGCTCGTGGGGACGCAGTATGCAATGGTTTCCATTGCCGATGGACGCTGTAGTACTGTCTTCTTTTTCTTTAGTTTGGTAGTTAGATTTTTCTCTGTTTGTATGCACGCATGTGATTCCACACTTCTGAAGTCTATATACCGTGAAGTATAGTTTGAAATCAGTAGCGTGGGAGTCACTAAACGAAATGAGGTGGTTGGTTTTGGATTTCAAATCCGTTGTTTGCCATCATGCGAAGATAAGTATGGTTTTGAGAAGACTCCAGTTGCCATGATGATATGGAAATCTGGACTACGGTCGCAGGTTCGAATCCTGCCTCGGGCATGGATGTGTGTGATGTCCTTAGAATAGTTAGGTTTATGTAGTTCTAAGTTCTAGGGGACTGATGACCTCAGAAGCTAAGTCCCATAGTGCTCAGAGCCATTTTGGAAATCTGGCCCCCGAGAACTGAAGAAGAGTTGTACTCACAGTGGGTTTGATTTTCTGCTTCTTTGAAAGATACGATGTTTGTTAGAAAAGAAAAAGCTGATACAACCATTTTTTTAATAATAGAAGGTTACGATGCACGCTTCACCTTCTGTGAAATAATTACACCATTTTCTTTTGGGTCACTCACCTATGTTGAAGGCGCTTTCCATAATTTTGCTAAATAATGAATTCTCTCACGTTGGTTGTGTTCCGTTAGGCGTATTGGATTTTCTAACACGAAGATGTAATACGCTGTGGACCTTTAATTATACGATGATCAAAAAAAATGGCTCTGAGCACTATGGGACTTCACATCTAAGGTCATCAGTCCCCTAGAACTTAGAACTACTTAAACCTAACTAACCTAAGGACATCTCACACATCCATGCCCGAGGCAGGATTCGAACCTGCGACCGTATCAGTCACGCGGTTCCGGACTGAAACGCCTAGAACCGCTCGGCCACCGCGACCGGCTATAAGATGATCACTAGAACAGCGTATCTAAGATGTAGAAATACTTTCATTGATTTATGAGAGGTGACATTATAAACTTGAATACAGGAGTGATACCGTGTCTAAGGATTCGTAGAAATTATTACAGTCTTCGATCACCAATTCCTTTATTTAATTAAATTACAAGTTTCGATCATTACGGTCACCATCAGCTAAGGAGATAGATGAATCTGATGTTCGTCGTAATAACTGAAACCTGTAATTGAATTAAAAAAGAAAATTGCCATGAATGACTGTTTTAGTTTCTACGAATACTATCATGGCTTACAAATTCATTTCGTCTGCTTCGATCATTATCGTAGATAATAAAAAGAGACTTGCATGTCTCAGGGAAACATTTAATTATAAGATATATAAGATTACCAATGGTACAAGGACGTCCCATTACGTCCAATGCTGGGGTGTTTGCCAATATCAGAGAGCCCTCGCAGTAGTGGTAATATGTAAGGGAAAAATGAGTTGTAGTTTGTGTTGGGGAGGGCACTCAGCTTAGATAGTTCGTGCAGCAACGTTGACCATCGTACTCCGGTGGTGTAATGATTAGCATATCTGCCTAGCAAGCAGGAAGACACGGGATCGACTCCCGGCAGCACCACAAACTTTAATTCATTTCGTCTGCTTCGATCATTAGTCAGTTACACAACTCATTAAGGCATAAGCCTCCACTGATGACATGACAGGAGGGTAACAAGTAACATATGTAAATTTCTGTCGGCTTCTATCGCTTACTCCTTCAGTTAGTCTTGCTGGGATGGGTAGGATGTGTTCATGCTTTGTGCGGAAGCAGGAGGAGCTGGCCACAGTTCGTGAACAGCTGAATGCGCTTTTCGCTACGATAAGCCAACTTCAGGCTGGTGCCTAGGGGTGTAGCGGTGGTGGAAAGGCTGGTGTCGCTTGATTCGCCTACGGGCTCTGCCGTCGAGGCACCTCCTGCTGTATCCGGCGCGGTGGATCCACCCTCACAGCGACGTGAGTGGCTCCACTGTTAGGCATGTTATGGAGACCCTCAGGAAGACAGCTTTCATGGCTGGGAAGAAAGACAAAATCCACTCAGTATGTCTGGAGGTATTCATCCGAGATCTGGGGGGGGAGGGGTTCATCCCCAACATGAATGAGGCATTGCCTGCGGTTATCGAGCGTGCAGGGTGCAGCTGTGACTCAGGTCGGCACCAAAGACTCCTGTCTCATGGGTTTGAGGCCCTCCTCTGTTCAATCGGGCTGGTCGCGAAGGTGGTGAAGGCTGCTGGCTCCATGCGCGGTGTGTACGCAGAGCTCACGACTTGCAGAATTGTTCGCAGAGTATTTCAGATTCCTTTGGTTTGGAGCCGAGTGGAGGCTGTCAACCAAAGGCTCCGTCTACTCTGTGACTCGAAGTAGAAAGCTGTGAGATAGCGAGTCATGGAACGTATATCGGAAAGCGTATTAGAGCCATACGATGGTGTGTGCTCATTGAGGTCGAAACTGAGTGTGACAGTGAAGTTGTTTGGTCGCGTATAACAGGCCTAGGAGAAATAAGTTAATTATTCGATGTTTTCACCGGCCACCCGATCCTTCTGCGTCAGTTCTAGGATCATTCAAAGAAAGTCTACGGTCAGTGATGCGTGAATACCGAGGTCATGCAGTACTAGTTGGCGGCGACTCTAACGTACCGTGTACAGATTGGGACGTTTATGGATTCATTGCGAGGGTACAGACAGACAGTTTTACGAAGTACTTTTGGACACGTTTCCCCAAAAATTTCCTGGAGCAGCTAGTTTAAGAGCGCACACGCAGTGGAAATCTGTGGAAAGTGCATATAAGCTGCTGTTAGCTTCTCACTTAGACAGTGAAATGACATCATTTCGCTCCAGTATGGTGAACACAGAAGAATTATGGGGAACGTTTAAACTGAGTGTAAATCGTGCTCTATACAAGTATGTGCCTAGTAGGTGGATTAAATACGGAAAAGACCCACCGTTGTTTACTAGCGAAATTCGGAACATGATACGGAAGCAAAGGCTGTTGCACGCTCGGTTGAAAAGAGAATGTGCAAATGACGACAGGCAAAGTTTAGTAGAGATTCAAGCGTCTGTGGAAAGATAACTTAACAAAAGATCTGGCCGAGAACACAAGAAAATTCTGGTCCTGTGTAAAATCGCTAAGTCGGTCTAAGGCTTCCATCCCGTCACTCGTTTATCAGTCTGGTGTGGCAGTAGGAGATAGCAAAACCAAGGATGAAAATTTTAATTACGCGTTTAAGAAATCATTCACGCCTGAGAATCGTACAAAGATATCGTCTCTTCACTGTCGCACTTAGTATGGGATGGACGACGTAGTAAGCATTCCTGGCTTAGAGGAACAACTGAAAGAGTTGGCAACAAATAAGTCGCCAGGTCCAAATCGAAACCAGATTAGGTTTTACAAAGAGTACCCTAAGACATTGATCACTTACTTAGGTTGCGTTTACCGCGAATCTCTCGCCCAGCGCAAAGTACAAGGGCTGGGAAGAAGCGAAGGTGACTCCTGTATATAAGAGGGGTAGAAAACGGAACCTCAAACTTATAGACCAATATCATTGAATACTTGACATCGGTTTGCTGTGGATTTCTAGAACATTTTCTATGTCGAATGTAGTAAATTTCCTAGAGACCGAAAAGGTTATGTACACAAATCTGTATGGTTTTAGAAATCATCTCTCGTGCGAATCTCAGCTTGCCATTTTCTCACATGGTATACGGCAATGTATGGATGAAGGGCAACAGATGGATTGAATATTTCTAGATTTGCGAAAAGCATCTGATCCGTTGCCTCACTGCACACTGTTAACGAAGGTACGGGAATAAGGAATAGCTTCCCAGATATGTCTGTGGCTCTAAGACTTCTTAAGTAATAGAACCCAGTATGTTGTACTAGACGGCGAGCGTTCATCAGGGTCGAGCGTATCGTGAAGAGAACCCACGGAAGTGCGATAAAACCGTTATTACTTTCTGTATATATAAATGATCTGGCGCACGGTGTGGACAGTTATGTGCGCTTGTTTCCTGCTGATGCTGTAGAGTAAGCGAAGGTGTCGACGTAGAGTGATATTAAGAGGTAGAAGATGACTTAGACGAAACGTCTAGCTGGTGGCAGGTAGCAGTAAATATAGAAAAACGTACGTTAATTCGAGTGAGCAACAAAAACAATGTCTCGCTGTTGGGATAGAGAATTATTTGTGTACTATTTGAGACAGCCACGTCGTTTAAATATCAGAGTGTAACGTTGCAAAGCGATATGAAATGAAACGAGCATGTGAGGATTGTCGTAGAAAAGGCGAATGGTCAACATCGGTTTATTGGGAGAATTGTAGGAAAATGGGGTTCATCTGTAAAGGTGACCGCATATAAAACGCTAGTTCAACAAATTCTTGAATACTGTTAGAGCGTTTGGGATCCGCACCAGATCAGGTTAAAGGAAGACATCAAAGCAGTTCAAAGGCGAGGTGCTAGATTTGTTACCTGTAGGTTCGAAAAACACGCAAGTTTTACGGAGATAACTCATGAACTCAAATGGCAAATCCGGAGGAAAGGCGACGTTATTTTAGAGGAACACTATTGAGAAAATTTAGAGAACCGGCAATTTAAGCTGACTGCAGAACGATTCTGCTGCCGCCAACATACACTGAGGTGACAGAAGTCACGGCCTTATATGGTGTGTGACCTCGTATTACCCGCAGTAGTGCGGGGGACTCAACTAGTCCCGAACCAAAGAAGTCGTTGGAAACCCCTTCAGAAACAATGAACCATGTGCCTTTACAGCTGTCCATAATTGTGAAAGCGACACCGGTGCAGGATTTTGTGCACGAGCTGACCTCTCGATTACGTCCCGTAGATGTTCGATGGGATTCATGTCGGGCGGTTTGGGTCACCGACTCATTCGTTCGATTTGTCCAGAAGGTTCTTCAAACCAATCACGAACAATTATGGCCAGGAGAAACGGCATATTGGGAGCCATAAGAATTCCATCGTTATTTCGTAACATGAAGCAGATGTTTCCAAGTAGCCAAACATAATCATTTTCAGTCAATGTTCTGTTCAGTTGGACTAGAAGAGCAAGTCCATTCTATGTTAACACAGCCCACAATATTATGAAGCCCCTTTCACAGTACCAAGTGGACAACTTTGGTCCATGGCTACGTGGGATCTGCACCACGCTCTAACCCTACCATTAGCTCTTACCAACTGAAATCGGGGCTCATCTAACCAGACCACGGTGTCCCAATTGTCTAGGATTTAACCCGACATGATCACGGGCACAGGAGCGGCGCCGCAAGCGATGTAGTGCAGTTAGCGAAGGTACTCGCGTCTGTCCTCTGCTGCCATGGCCCATTAACGCCAAATTTCGCCGCACTAACTTTACGGCTACTTTCATCGCACACTGATTTCTGCGGTCATTTCACACAGTGTTGCTTCTCTGTTAGCACTGACAACTCTATACAAACGCTGCTGCTCTCGGCTACTTTCATCGCAAATCCCACACTAATTTCTGCGGTCATTTCACGCAGTGTTGCTTATCTGTAAGCACTGACATCTCTATAAAAACGCTGCTGCTCTGGGGCGTTAAGATAAGGGCGTGGGCCGCTGTGTTGCCCATGGTGAGAGCCGGCCGATGTGGCCGAGCGGTTGTAGGCACTTCAGTCTGGAACCGCGCGACTGCTACGGTCTCAGGTTCGAATCCTGCCTCGGGAATGGATGTGTGTGATGTCCTTAGGTTAGTTAGGTTTAAGTAGTTCTAAGTTCTAGGGGACTGATGACCTCAGATGTTAAGTCCCATAGTGCTCAGAGCCATTTGAACCATGGTGAGAGGTACTGCCTAAAATGTGGTATTCTCGGCACACACTGAAACTGTCGATCTTGGTATATTGAATCCGCTAACGATTTCCGAAATGGAATGTCCCATGCGTCTAGATCCAACTATCATTTCGTGTTAAAATTCTGTTAACTCCCGCCTCGCGACCGTAATCGCACCGGAAACGAAAAAATGGTTCAAATGGCTCTGAGCACTATGGGACTTAACTACTGAGATCATCAGTCCCCTAGAACTTAGAACTACTTAAACCTAACTAACCGAAGGACATCACACGCAGCCATGCCCGACGCAGGATTCGAACTTGCGACCGTAGCAGCAGCGCGGTTCCAGACTGTAGCGCCTAGAGCCGCACGGCCACACCGGCCGGCCACCGGAAACGTTTTAACATGAATCAAGTAAATACAAATGACAGCTCTTCCAATGAACTACCCTTTTATACCTTGTGTGCGTGATACTAGGGCCATCTGTACATGTGCATATCGCTATCTCATGACATGTCATCTCAGTGCACGTGTAGCGTAAGAACCTCAAAGATATGACTAGAGAAGTTAGGTCTCATATGTAGGCATATCTATCGTCTTTTTCCCCCTCTCGATTTCCGAGTGGAACAGGAAATAAAATGGCTATTAGTGGTACAGGATACCCTCGTTCACGAACCGTACAGTGTCTTGCGGACTGTTATGTAGATGTAGATGTAGCGTGTAGTTTACACTGTTCGAATCCACATGACTGGTCGTGAGACTGCACACTGGAGCCTGCAACGATGTGTTAGTTTCACTTACAGAAACAGGGAAACTAGTCAGTATTTCCCAGTTGCAGAGTCAGTTCTACTACAGGGTAGAGCAGATATAAGCAGACCTTGTACGTGTTAAGGAAATGCAGCGAAATTACCGAAACGAAGAGCTGAAACGGACTTACAATTTACTTACTATGAAAAATACTGTGACAGATACATTTATAGAAAATGATGAAACTGCCCTCCTGCAACATCAACACACAACTGTCCCCGTCTGAGTATACTCGGATACAACCGGGATAAAGTTCGGCTATCGATGTGAGCAACTTTATGGCTGATGTTTCTTTCAGTTAATGTATTGTGTGTGTATTTGTTTCATAGGTCTTGCTCTTCACGTTTCCCCACAGAAAAAAAATCAAATACTGTTAGATTCGGTGAACGTGGTGGGCGTAAATGTTTGATGATTGTTCTTTCCTTAGTGAAGACATGATGGACTACATCCAGGGGTGCCTTAGACGTGGGACATGGTGCCACATCTTGCTGCAAGAAGCAGTATTGTCTTTCATACTCAGTGAGTTGAGCAGCACAAAACGTATCAAAAATTACCATTGTGTAACCGTATTGAACATAGTGTCAAAAAACATTAGTCCAGTGATGCGCGTTCCTGTTACACCGCACCAAACGCCGATTTTTTTCATCATGGAGTGGTTGCTGACGCATGCTGTTAGCGTTCTTCGTCACTAGTACCTCGTGTTCCGTGAATTCACGTGACCGGAAACATGAAACCATTCTTCATCACTCATTATGTAATGGAAAGACTCTGACAAACCATCGTTGACGTTATTCGAAAGCCACGTGTAGTAATGTACACGTTTCTATCATCCTTCCGTAATTGCTGCAGAACCTGCACACGATAAAGTCTTTTCGATGTCCACTGAGAACTCCTGCTACTTACATGCGCTGTTGGGCCAATTTGTGAGTAGACTTCTTTGGGCTCCGAATAATTTTTCTGCGAATGTCCGCAGTAACGTCTGATAGGCCTACTGAAGGAATTTTTTGTCGTTTTACATTTACATACAGACCTGTACATGCGCTAATTTTTAAGAGTTAGTATTGTTCTCTTCAACCACCTCCGCTAGGACCTTGCCTAGTACGGCGGTACGGGTCTCCCGCATCGTCCCCTACGCTCCTCTGAGTATGGGACCTCATCATCATTGATCTCTTTGCTGGTAGTCCTCTATCCAGATACTTGACCCCGAAAGTCGAACGGTATGGCCGAGCGGTTCTAGACGCTTCAGTCTCGAACTTGCGACCGCTACGGTCGCAGGTTCGAATCCTGCCTTGAGCATGAACGTGTGTAATGTCCTCAGATTAGTTAAGTTTAAGTACTTCTAAGTTCTAGGCGACTGATGACCTCAGATGTTAAGTCCCAAAGGGCTCAGAGCCATTTATTTTGACCCCGAAAATTTCGCGAGTTTCCTTAATCGAACCTGTTTCCACACATGATTCCATAATTTCAATTATTTCTTCTATCGACAAAGTAATTTTCAGACAACAAAGAGAAACGTCTAAGTTCACTGATGAAATAAATTGAAATGCTGACAGGAGAACGCTAAGAATCGATTATTGTATAAAACAGTCCATTGTTGTAACTGTTTATTTCAGAAGTCGAAATATTGCATTCGCAATCAAAGGAGTGGCGGGCTGCTTTTGATTGTGCCACCCTGTATGACAGAATAATACGCGAATTACTGCAAACAAAGTCACACAATTTCCAGCAAGTCAAACCCCACAACATGAAATTAAATACAATACATGTTGTACGGCCAAAACGTAATATAAGGTCTCAGGAATTTGAACAATATAGCGCGCTGCGAGTATTAGGTCCTGCTTATAAATTCAGCGTCGACGATTACAAAGAATGCAATATCAACCTTGATATCACCGGCCGACAATTTATTCATATCTTGAACGATGTGACGCAGTAGTTTAGACACTAGTCTCCCATAGGGAAGAACTGGGGTTCGAAGTTCCGGACAGCTCTCCAGATTTATGTTTCCCGTGTTTTTAATAAATCGTTAAGAACAAGTCTTCCTTTGAAATCGTTTTGAACGATTTCCTTCTACATCCTTTTCATAGCAGAGTTTGTGGCCCGTTTACGATGACTTTATTGACGACAGGACGTTAAACCATAAGCTTCCTATCTTCATTAACACCCACACGAACAAATCACAGCTGTCTCGCGTGAAATCGCGATTCACCCCATCACAAATTTTTCAGTGCGTTGGTCCATGACGTCATTTTACCACTGTGTATCAATAACAGAGCACCAGCCTATCTAAGAAACTGGGTGTAAGCGTGAATGTCCTTCGCAAGATTGCCGGAAGCCGTTGGTATGCGGACACCAACACTCTGGAATAAGCTGCATTGGTTTTTGTGTGCACTTCTGATCAATATTGCGTTCCTCTGTCGGAATAAAAGCATAACAAAAGCTGTTGTCAAGCTTGATGAAGCCATGAGATTTATCACTGGTACTGCTGGAACTACTCCCTTCCAGTGATGTTCTAGCTAATATTGCTCCGAAAGATCTAAGGAGTAAAACAACTAAGGCAAGTTAGTGCAAGAAGATCAATCTCGTAAGAGCTCATCCATGTACGATGTCCTACAATATCCATTAACAACTGGTTTTAAATTACGGAAACCATCCCGGGCTGATTCGGAAAGCATTAGTTCTTTCGACGTGACCTCCGTGGGACCACGAAGGTAGAATGAACATCCACCCAATCAGTCGTCAAACCTGGAAGAAGCTTAACAGCATTATGACGGGCAAAGGGAGTTACGGTTATAGCTTGATGGAGTAGGTTTCTTTTACGCACTTGTACAAACTTGCATAAACAGACTGAAATAGAAACTTTCCTGGCAGATTAAAACTGTGTGCCGGACCGAGCCTCGAACTCGGGACCTTTGTCTTCCGCGGGCAAAGTTACCTGAGCTACCCAAGCACGACTCGCGCCCTGTCCTCACAGCTTTACTTCTGCCAGTATCTCGTCTCCTACCTTCCAAACTTAACAGACGCTCTCCTGCGAACCTTGCAGAATTAGCACTCCTAAAAGAAAGGATATTGCGGAGACATGGCTTAGCCACAGCCTAGGGGATGTTTCCAGAATGAGATTTTCACTCTGCATCGGAGTGTGCGCCGATAAAAAACTTTCCTGGCAGATTAAAACTGTGTGACGGACCGAGACTCGAACTCGGATTATAGTGCGAGTCGTTTACTACGTACATATCGTATTTTGAGACGTTTACACACTGACATTTATTTTTGACATTCAACTTGAGTAGTTCAAATGATTCAAATGGCTCTGAGCACTGTGGGACTTAACATCTGATGTCATAAGTCCCGTAGAACTTAGAACTACTTAAACCTAACTAACCTAAGGACATCACAGACATCCATGCCCGAGGTAGGACCCGAACCTGCGACCGTAGCGGTCGTTCGGCTCCAGACTGAAGCGCGCAGAACCGCTCGACCAGAGCGGCCGGCCTTGCGTAGGTGCTAGGTGCGTTGCTGTTATGGTTACTTATAGAGTGCTTGTGTGTTCCTTGAGTCCACTGCGAATTCGTGAGTGGACGATGAGATTTATCGATGCAGAAAAAGCAGACATGCTCATGGTGTATGGAGAGGGGAGGAAGAATACAGTTTGTTTTTATACGGTGTATGCGGCAAGATATCCCTATAGACGTCAACCATCTCGGCAGTTATTTATCAACAACTTCAACCAGTTACGTTGTAGTGTATCATCTAGACACAGTAACAGAAGGAAACAAGTGATGACAGAAGAGGTGGAAATTAATGTTCTTGCTGCTGTTGTAGTTAATGTCCACCTCAGCTCCCGCGCAATCGAATGTGGAACTAGCATGAGTCAGGCAAGTGTCCTAGGCATTCTCAATCGACATAGCTTCCATTCCTATCAAATATCTCTCCATCAGGACAGTGTATTCCAGATGTACCACGCACCTTGTTCAGTGATGAAGCCACATTTACCAGTCATGGCCAGGTAAACCGTCGAAACATTCACTACCGGTCGTTTGATATTTCCCGTTGGCTGCGTCAGGTGGAATGTCAGCGTCTATGGAATGAAAACGCGTTGTCTAGGACAGTGAACCATCAGCTCATAGGCCCGTTTCTCATAGACGGAACAACTAGCCAGAATCCATATAACTAGTGTATGCACTCGTGTTGTTCTTTCATGTGTGCAACCATAGATATTGTACAAGAGTCGGTGTGGGAACTTTCCAAGATAGTATAGCTGGTAAACGACTGCAACAAACATTGCTGATAACCCAATTCACCCTACATTTAGATTTTTGGTATCAATAGCCATTGTTCCATTTAAAAAGTGTATGTTTCCACAAAAATACACTTTCTAAGTGTTATTACAAACTGCTGAATGGCTAACAATACGAGCCCCTGACTACCAATCCATTCTGTGAAAACCACACATAAATAGCACTTTCCATTCCCGCAACATTTGCGGTGCAAGTTTTTGATGATTCGTCCTGTATAGACGGGGTTCAACAACTGTATGGAACCACCGAAAACGCAACACATTAAAAAGTCTAATACGGTGTAGAAAAACAGTTGGCATTCAAAACAGCTTCCAGTCTTCTCGAAATCGATAAATTCTGGTCCTGTATAGTTTCCAAGTGAAATTTATACTATTATTCTTGCGAGATAGTGGTAATCTCACGATGATTAGGTGGCTCGCAACCACACGCCCTTCTCTCCAAAATCGACCACAGAAGTTCATTGATATTGGGAACTGATGACTGTGGTGGCCAGAGATGTGATAGTTCATCTTCGTGCTCACAAAGACAGTTCTGTACGATGCGAGCTGTATGAAGAAGGGCCCTGTCGGCTTGGTACACATGAACATCATTGGAGAACAAACAATGCACCATGCGATGGGTCTGATCATCTAAAAGATCACATAAACCTTGGCAACAACGCGACTTTACAGAGTAACCATGGTTCCCATGGAATATCACGACATAGCTGTCAAAATCAATGCCAAACCCCTGTCGTGTTTCACTCATAGGACGTAAACTCTGCCAGCAGTTGGAAACAGTGTGAAATAAGACTCATCTGATCAAATGGCTTCCGTTCGTAGGTCCAAAGTCCAGGTTTTATGGTTTCAACGCTATGATTTCACCGAATGGGCATTTGTATCACTGATGAGTCGCTTTTAAATTCTAGTTCGCTCTGTTCGCTTCGTGTGGAGCTCTCTTCGAAGTCATTTTGTGCTGACAGGATTCACGTGTAATACATTCAGTTATGCAGTAATTTTTGTAGCTGTAATCCATTTATTTTCCGTCACAATCCTCTTCAATGTCCGTGCGTCACGATCACTCGGCACACACATTCGCCAGCGTTCATTCTTAGCGGGTGACATTCTTCCGCTTTCTCTGTATGCGGTTTGTCTTCGACACGATACCTCTTGAAACTCCAGACTTTTCTGCACCTTCTATACAAGCACCAACAATTTTCTGCGTTGGAACTCACTTGTCTCCGACATAATACACTGATTACTACACATAACGCTGTTCTGACGATGACAGACACTTGAAACGTATTGAGGACATTGCGTAGACGCCGTTCGTGATCAGGCACTATAGCGCAATCTGAATTCTCGGATAACAGCTGCATTTATGTTCAAGCATGTATTTATAACATTGTTTCCTTATTTTTGTCCAACCCATAATTAGTCTTAACTAAGCCCCTCTCAGAAATAAAGAACAGAGAAGTTGAAACTAGTCTTTGGAATACGATGTCAGTTTGGTACAATGAAAAGAAATTATCCCAATATGTCAATGGAAATCAGGTGTCAGTCTGTGTGACACACGGAATATGGCTTCAGCCAGGATCGTCAGTTTACAGTCACACTAGATCAGCGAGAGTAGTTGGCAACGCTGAAGCTGCGCTTTTAACAATATAATGAAATTCTTCGAACCCGTCACACAGCAGACAAACCAACAGAAACAATGTGTCTGTGAAACTTGAATAACAGAAGAAGGTACAAAGATCATATGCACGTTTTGATTACAGAGTCCTAGAATATAAAAAAAAAAATCGTGAATCTATTCCCCCATGAACCATGGACCTTGCCGTTGGTGGGGAGGCTTGCGTGCCTCAGCGATACAGATGGCCGTACCGTAGGTGCAATAACAACGGAGGGGTATCTGTTGAGAGGCCAGACAAACATGTGGTTCCTGAAGAGGGGCAGCAGCCTTTTCAGTAGTTGCAGGGGCAACAGTCTGGATGATTGACTGATCTGGCCTTGTAACATTAACCAAAACGGCCTTGCTGTGCTGGTACTGCGAACGGCTGAAAGCAAGGGGAAACTACAGCCGTAATTTTTCCCGAGGACATGCAGCTTTACTGTATGCTTTAATGATGATGGCGTCCTCTTGGGTAAAATATTCCGGAGGTAAAATAGTCCCCCATTCGGATCTCTGGGCGGGGACTACTCAAGAGGACGTCGTTATCAGGAGAAAGAAAACTGGCATTCTACGGATCGGAGCGTGGAATGTCAGATCCCTTAATCGGGCAGGTAGGTTAGAAAATTTAAAAAGGGAAATGGATAGGTTAAAGTTAGATATAGTGGGAATTAGTGAAGTTCGGTGGCAGGAGGAACAAGACTTTTGGTCAGGTGATTACAGGGTTATAAATACAAAATCAAATAGGGGTAATGCAGGAGTAGGTTTAATAATGAATAAAAAAATAGGAGTGCGGGTTAGCTACTACAAACAGCATAGTGAACGCATTATTGTGGCCAAGATAGACACAAAGCCCATGCCTACTACAGTAGTACAAGTTTATATGACAACTAGCTCTGCAGATGATGAAGAAAGTGATGAAATGTATGACGAGATAAAAGAAATTATTCAGGTAGTGAAGGGAGACGAAAATTTAATAGTCATGGGTGACTGGAATTCGTCAGTAGGAAAAGGGAGAGAAGGAAACATAATAGGTGAATATGGATTGGGGGGAAGAAATGAAAGAGGAAGCCGCCTTGTAGAATTTTGCACAGAGCATAACTTAATCATAGCTAACACTCGGTTCAAGAATCATAAAAAAGAAGGTTGTATACCTGGAAGAATCCTGGAGATACTAATAGGTATCAGATAGATTATATAATGGTAAGACAGAGATTTAGGAACCAGGTTTTAAATTGTAAGACATTTCCAGGGGCAGATGTGGATTCTGACCACAATCTATTGGTTATGAACTGCAGATTGAAACTGAAGAAACTGCAAAAAGGTGGGAATTTAAGTAGATGGGACCTGGATAAACTGAAAGAACCAGAGGTTGTAGAGAGTTTCAGGGAGAGCATAAGGGAACAATTGACAGGAATGGGGGAAAGAAATACAGTAGAAGAAGAATGGGTAGCTCTGAGGGATGAAGTAGTGAAGGTAGCAGAGGATCAAGTAGGTAAAAAGACGAGGGCTAATAGAAATCCTTGGGTAACAGAAGAAATACTGAATTTAATTGATGAAAGGAGAAAATATAAAAATGCAGTAAATGAAGCAGGCAAAAGGGAATACAAACGTCTCAAAGATGAGATCGACAGAAAGTGCAAAATGGCTAAGCAGGGATGGCTAGAGGACAAATGTAAGGCTGTAGAGGCTTGTCTCACTAGGGGTAAGATAGATACTGCCCACAGGAAAATTAAAGAGACCTTTGGAGAGAAGAGAACCACTTGTATGAATATCAAGAGCTCAGATGGCAACCCAGTTCTAAGCAAAGATTGGAAGGCAGAAAGGTGGAACGAGTATATAGAGGGTTTATACAAGGGAGATGTACTTGAGGACAGTATTATGGAAATGGAAGAGGATGTAGATGAAGATGAAATGGGAGATAAGATACTGTGTGAAGAGTTTGACAGAGCACTGAAAGACCTGAGTCGAAACAAGGCCCCGGGAGTAGACAACATTCCATTAGAACTACTGATGGCCTTGGGAGAGCCAGTCATGACAAAACTCTACCATCTGGTGAGCAAGATGTATGAGACAGGCGAAATACCCACAGACTTCAAGAAGAATATAATAATTCCAATCCCAAAGAAAGCAGGTGTTGACAGATGTGAAAATTACCGAACTATCAGTTTAATAAGTCACAGCTGCAAAATACTAACGCGAATTCTTTACAGACGAATGGAAAAACTGGTAGACGCGGACCTCGGGGAAGATCAGTTTGGATTCCGTAGAAATGTTGGAACACGTGAGGCAATACTAACCTTACGACTTATCTTAGAAGAAAGATTAAGAAAAGGCAAACCTACGTTTCTAGCATTTGTAGACTTAGAGAAAGCTTTTGACAACGTTAACTGGAATACTCTCTTTCAAATTCTGAAGGTGGCAGGGGTAAAATACAGGGAGCGAAAGGCTATTTACAATTTGTACAGAAACCAGATGGCAGTTAGAAGAGTCGAGGGGCATGAAAGGGAAGCAATGGTTGGGAAAGGAGTGAGACAGGGTTGTAGCCTCTCCCCGATGTTATTCAATCTGTATATTGAGCAAGCAGTAAAGGAAACAAAAGAAAAATTCGGAGTAGGTATTAAAATTCATGGAGAAGAAGTAAAAACTTTGAGGTTCGCCGATGACATTGTAATTCTGTCAGAGACAGCAAAGGACTTGGAGATCAATAGACTAAGCAGATTCAGAAGGATGTAGTTTGCAGTAGGTACTGGGAGATGAAGAAGCTTGCACAGGATAGAGTAGCATGGAGAGCTGCATCAAACCAGTCTCACGACTGAAGACCACAACAACAACAACATCGTGAATCTAGTTATAAAAATCAGATTAATCTTCAGCGACCTAGATTCACCTTAAATACTATGGGTAAGCAGGCGGAAACATGCATCTGGTTAACTACTCTCAGAAATCTCTGAGGAAGAAAAGTTTGTTCTGAGAATGTTGGTAGCGCTAAGAGAATTCCTCTTGCAATCCAAACTCATTCTACGATCGTTTTTTCGCTCATTTACAGCGTGTTGGATGGCAGTAGGCAGCAATTTACTATGATTCAATGAAATTACAGAACCGTCAATGTTGCACAGAGGTTTGTTTTTGTTAAAATGGCTACCATTTTCGGACTTCCGTCCATTATCAGTCCATCCACATGAGTCCTTCCATAACGCCATAATGAGTGTACGCCACATTGCCTGTATGAGTCACTAAGTGCAAGATATTATTATGCAACTTTGACGGTTTTGTAATTTGACTGGATCATTTCTTCGTTCTTAGAAACAGATATGGGGATTGATATTACATATACGTCAGTACCGTTGACCACTAAAAACGAGATACCATTTGTTTATGAGAAATATCTATAGAACACATAACTAGTAATGAAAGTTGGGTGGAGCCCTTATAAGATGAAAGTTGGAGTAGAGCTTTAGCAATCAAACAAAACGGAAATGCTGCTGATGACTTTGAAAGCTTAGTAAATGGTATAATTACCTGAGGATAGACCGCTCATAGCAAAAAACATCCGATAAGTCCTTTGGTATAAGAGAATAAGTGAAGAAGTTTTTAAAAAAATAGAAGCATTAAAATCTAATAAGCAGTGGATAAGAGGGACAAAATTATACATTATAGATACGTTAAAGATGTGTGTAGAGTTTCACTGATGCCAAAGCAAGGGAGACAAAAACAAGAAGTCCGATTTCGTGGGTGCAATGTCTTACATCTCCAAGAAACTAAATGATCCGATTTTTAATCAGTTAACGTAGAGAAGGGACTGCTGTAGCATCCGGTTCAAATGCCTTTAAGCACTATGGGACTTAACATCTGAGGTTATCAGTCCCCTAGACTTAGAACTACTTAGTCCTAACTAACCTAAGGACATCACACACATCCATGTCAAGTCAGGATTCGAACCTGCGACCGTAGCAGCGGGGCGGTTCCGGACTGCAGCGCCTAGCATCAGAAAGTACAGCTGTTAAATGGAATGTTAAGAAAAACAGGAAACTATTGTTACTTAGAAACTGAAACAGGAAATAGATTGCAGATTATCTGAGTGGTCAACAAAAAGCATCACTGGAGATGAAGCTTTGGAACCCAAGTGGGTAAAATTCAAAAGCTGTATTCAGTAACCTTTAGACGTGTATATGTCAAAAAAGGTTGTGAAGCATAGGAAAGACAAGCTCTGTTTCAATACGAGTCTTTGGATATTGCTAAGAAAACAAAGAGAGCTTCACCATTGACTTAGGTCAAGTCATAACCTTGTTGACAAAAGACCAAGGTATAAAAAGCCAAAATGAGTGTAATGAGAACAATACGAGAAGAGTTCAATGAAATCAATGGGAAAATCAAATCTACCAAAATACCTAAGTAGTTTCGACTTTACGTGAATCAAAATTATCTACGTCGTCCATGCGTGACCACACCGACACATGAAGGAGAAATGCCATACAGAAGAACGAAATACTAATTTCGGTCTTCTGAAATTGTTTCACTACGGAGAATCATAACGAAACGCCTCCTTTCAGGTATCACCCGAAAGCCGAAACGGCATATTTTGAGATATGTGATCGAAGAATAGAAGATCTAATAAAATCGCTGAGGTGGACGAAAGGGACTAGATTTGGTGGAAGGTCTGTAGGTTTCTATATAGACCATCCCAAAGAGGTTGCTACCACACTAAGAGAATTTTGTTATAGGCCACTGGATTAACGAAGTGCTCTAAGTGATAGGAAAAAGAGTCGTGAATTTCCTTCTCCAAAGCTGTGTCATGTGACAGATTCATTTAATTATCATCCTATATTGCTGACATCAATCTGTTGTATCATTACGGAACACGTTTTACGAACGGGACTTATATCTTTTTGGTGACCGAAAATAATCTCTATACAGTTTGCCTTGAATACGCCGCGGCGGCCGGAGTGGCCGTGCGGTTCTAGGCGCTACAGTCTGGAGCCGAGTGCCCGCTATGGTCGCAGGTTCGAATCCTGCCTCGGGCATGGATGTGTGTGATGTCCTTAGGTTAGTTAGGTTTAATTAGTTCTAAGATCTAGGCGACTGATGACCTCAGAAGTTAAGTCGCATAGTGCTCAGAGCCATTTGAATACGCCGCGGAATCAGCTTTATTCCTTGCTCATATTCATCGAGATTCCTTCGCGCAGCGAATACCTTGTAACCTACTCCCTTCTTATATTAGTTTGCTGGAAAATGTTTCAGTCTGGCTGTCTTATACTTTGAAAGACTTCAGACACCTAGATTACCAATTTTTCTAGGGACAACCTTATTCCCATGGTACATGCGCTAGTACTCAGAGTCTCGTTCAAACTAACACAAAACAGTCCCACCCAAAAGTCATTAAAGTGAGTTAGGTTATACATTAGATAACACAATTGTACAGAACATTCGTTTTTATTCATTCCTTTATTTCAAATTACTTTAACGTTGTTTCTGATCGCACTCGCATTACACATGCTATTTTTTTCTGGACTGTCGCCTTTTCAGTATTGAACGTTTCATAATCCACAAATTAATATTTTTAACACAGTTCATGCGATCTCACTCTCATAAGCATTCGCGTCCTGGTCACCATATGGCTCCGGGTATGGCCCGAGGGCGACAGACTCACAGCCTCCCGCCAACCGATCTCTAGGCGATGCCATTCGGGAGGACGACGGTTCAATCCCGTCTCCGGCCATCCTGATTTAGGTTTTCCGTGATTTCCCTAAATCGCTTCAGGCAAATGCCGGGATGGTTCCTTTGAAAGGGCACGGCCTATTTCCTTCCCCATCCTTCCCTCACCGGAGCTTGCGCTCCGTCTCTAATGACCTCGTTGTCGACGGGACGTTAAACACTAATTTCCTCCTCCTCCTCTAGGCGATGCCGCTACGCCGAAGCAAAGAGGCGCGCTGTGCCGCAACAAAGAAGCGTAAGATGCAGATTCGATCTGTAGAATGCTAAACCGACATATGTGTCCTTAAACTTCCGTGTGACTGGAAATGAGAGCAGGTACTGTTTACAAAAAGCATGGAAGATTCGGTGCACACAATTACAGACCAATATCGGTTTCGTTCGTCTGTTGTAGGATCCTGCAGCATACTCTAAGCTCTAACATTGTGACATCCTGGAGGAAAACATGCGTCTCTGAAAGGACCTGCATGGAGTCACGAAAAACAACTCGTTTGAAAAATAGCCTCCTTTATCGACGTACAACTCGTTGTGCCGGCCGCCGTGGCCGAACTGTTCTAGGCGCTTCAGTCTGGAACCGCGCGACCGTTACGGTCGCAGGTTCGAATCCTGCCTCGGGCATGGATATGTGTGATATCCTTAGGTTAGTTAGATTTAAGTAGTTCTAAGTTCTAGGGGACTGATGACCTCAGATGTTAAGCCCCATAGTGCTCAGAGCCACTTGAACCATTTTTTGAACAACACGTTGTACGCTACAGACTTCCGAAAGACATTCAACATCATCGACTCCTAACTATATGGAGTATCTTCACAAATATACGATTGCATAGAGGAATATTTGAGTAACAGAGCACAATACGTTATAGTGGACACAGTTGCACCACAAAAATGAATGTAACACCTGATGGCGGGTACCAGGTTGAGATTCATTGGGAGAGTGCTTAGAAAATGTAGTCCATCAACAAAGGAGGTGGCTTACAAAACACTCGTTCGACCTATACTTGAGTATTGCTCATCAGTGTGGGATCCGTACCAGATCGGGTTGACGGAGGAGATAGAGAAGATCCAAAGAAGAGCGGCGCGTTTCGTCACAGGGTTATTTGGTACCCGTGATAGCGTTACGGAGATGTTTAATAAACTCAAGTGGCACACTCTGCAAGAGAGGCGCTCTGCATCGCGGTGTAGCTTGCTCGCCAGGTTTCGAGAGGGTGCGTTTCTGGATGAGGTATCGAATATATTGCTTCCCCCTACCTATACCTCCCGAGGAGATCACGAATGTAAAATTAGAGAGATTAGAGCGCGCACGGAGGCTTTCAGACAGTCGTTCTTCCCGCGAACCATACGCGACTGGAACAGGAAAGGGAGGTAATGACAGTGGCACGTAAAGTGCCCTCCGCCACACACCGTTGGGTGGCTTGCGGAGTATAAATGTAGATGTAGATGTACCGCATGGAAGCCTAATGGGACGTACAATGTTTTCTTTACACGTAAACAATTTATCAGACAAGATCAGCAACACAGTAAGTTTTTGCACTGACAGTCTTTTGTGTCTAGGGATAAATGGTCGTCGGACGATCATAAGGAATAGCAGAAAGAGTTGAATAAGCTTTCCACTCTGTTTAATGAACACGGCAGCTTACTTTAATTATAGGTAAATGTAATATGAGATGTACTGTATAAAAAGACAAATAACGTGACAGTATCCGATTACATGTTTATTGGTAAGCATCCTGAGCACATCACATTGAATAAGTATTTAGAGGTACTACTAATAAGCAATAAGAAATGGGACGCTCACGTAAAATCAGTATTATTTATTTATTTATTTAACCTGATCTGATTAGGTCCTTCAGGTCCTCTCTTACATCGGTAAAGGGTTTCACAAATACAGTACCTTTCTTTACATCATAGTTACCGATGACATAACAATTTTCATGTGGGAAATAGTATTAAAATGATCTGAGTGTCTATAGGCACAAAGTGAGTAAATAATACTGACTATGAACGAATGCAATTAATACTGACTGTGCTTCCACTACTGCTGCAGCTACAACTAATGATGATAGTGATAGTAATAATAATAATAATACTAATAATGACAGTACTAACAATGATGATAGTGTCAGGTATAAAAAGAATTTATCATTTTACAAAACATGTTTTCTGATATTGTGAATTCTGGGGAAGGAAATTTAAGGAGACTGCAGCAGGTAAGAATAATGGGAAATGACGAAGATCTGTTTGGAAAGAAGGATGTACAACGATAGCGACTGCGTACAGGGACAATGATAGTCATTATTGTTGCTTCAGTACGTATGTCATTAGCTGTGTTCTGAAGCCGGAGATATTATTCAGTTCTCCAGTGTAACGCCGGAAGTTATTCCAAAGCCGGTATGGAGAATGGAAGGCTTAGATTTACAGGAAGTGTTCTGGAAAAATGCAATTAATCCATAAAGGAAATCGCTTACATGACGCTATTGCTTACAGATATAGTGTGTTGATCCAGTGTGTGGAGTCCTGATCAAGAAAGCACAACAAAAAACGTCGTAGAATTCAGAGACACACTGCAAGGACATTGAAAGGTGAGTATACCCTATGTGGAAGCGTAACAAAAATGTTAGGGGAAGTTTATAGAAATGCTGGGAAGAGAAACGACATACTCACAGTTCGTGCAACAACCAGTTGAGGACATTTAGAGAGCATATACTCGAAGGTAGGTGGGTGGTCGGCAGTTCGTTATGCTGCTATCTTCGTAGAGGTCATATGAACAATATGAGACGGATTAGGTATCTTGTAGAGGTATATAGGCAGTCAGTTATCCATCGTTGAAATACACGAGTGGAACAAACACCGTCGGGCGTGGCCAGTACATCCATGGGTGACAGTCCTAGCACGCAGCGCGCTGTTGGCCATTTTACCTTTGCACCAATGTCCTGGACTAAATCTCAAACCTAGTGAAGTGAGGCCATGCGACATTGTTGATGGTGATTCGTCCGTCGGAATATGAGGTTATGCTCGGTAGCCCCTATAGTGCTATTCGAGAGCAGTAGTCTATGTGGCGGCACTGGGTTTCACTCTCTCCCTTCTTACATGATCATCCTGCGAACACATGTCACAACACTACATGCAAACCCATTACAGTCATCTGCACGTAACAGTTACACTTAATGAGCAGACAACGCTCACATTGCGCGAGGGACAGATGCCCTGTGGGTGCGAAGGATAGAAACCATTCTCCGATTCAGGCGGCTGAACGTGCTCTTCGGGATTTTCCAGCCAATAATGCCATATGACTTTTAAAGTGAAACGATGTAAAGCTAGCTGCAAGGAAACAGGATGCCAGAATGAGATCCACTGGAAGAATCCAAAGGAAATGTAATTTATCCATGAGAATGTGACTAAAATTAACTGTCCGATCGATCCCTGGGGATTAAACGTTAGTCTCCTGCCCTTGCTAGATAGGGCTAATACGGAAATAGGAAAGATTCGAAGAAGGCCAGCGCATTTCGTCACGGTTTAGTTTGCTAAGTGCAAAAGGTTTATGGAAGTCGCTATCGAAATTCAGTGACGGACGCTGCAAAAGAGGTGATGTTCACCACGAAGAGGTTTACTGCTGAAATGTCGTCAGCGTAAATTCTAGAAAGAGTATGGCAACGCATTAATTCGGTACACATATATTTCGCTTGAAGATTAACAATAAAAACAAAGAATTAAGAGCACAGACAGAGGCTTAAGGACATTAATTTTTTGCACACGTAATAAGAGAACAGTGAAGCAAAACTGGAATAAAAAACGAGGAAATGAGAGTTGTACATGGAATAGCCTCCACCACACATCATAAAATGGCAACTGCAATACGTATGTAGATATAGAAAACTGAAAGAAACTTTGCAGCTATCTTATTAGTGAAATTAGAGTTGCCAAATACAAACACCGATCAGGAGAAATAAAAATGAACACAATTTTCTTCGCTGTCGTAAGAGGAAATACCACAGGAGACATTTATCAAAATGCCATGTCTTTAAGTTATATATTTCTGACGTGATCATTTATAAGGCCGATCTGCAGTGTATGGTAATAAGAAAACTTCACAAGCCAGGATCGCTAAAAAAGCATTTTAGTGGATAACCGGTTTAGCCAGAGCTATGAAAGATAATATCCTGACGACATAGCTCTGTCGAAATCGGTTATCCTATGAAATACTGTTTAGTGATCTTAGCTTGTGAAGTTTTCATTTACCATTCCTTTAAGTAACGCAGTATCCTGTGGAAAATCAAAAATCGACAAGTATAATAAAGCGGTGCCTTGAGGTTCAAGTACTGTCTCAAACCTTGCCATTCATTATAAATAGTTGAGTGCTTACCTGGTATAGGAAAACGTTATCTGTTTAATACATTAGATGTAAATCCGCAATTGCGAATATGGACAACCACCAGCTGTAGCATGGAATGATGACAATGAAAATTTGTGCTGGACCAGGACTCGAACCCGGATTTCCCACTTATCATGAGTGATCGCCTTATCATTTTTTTTTAAAATGCCTGAGAGAAGGGTTAGGGCAAAGAGCGCAGTGTTCGCCTTCCGCGGTCAGGCCACAAAGGAAAGAAAGGGGTCTCCTGGCTATTAAAATCGCTACACCACGAAGATGACGTATCACAGACGCGTAATTTAACCGACAGGAAGAAGATGCTGGGATATGCAAATGATTAGCTTTTCAGAGCATTCACACAAGGTTGCCGCCGGTGGTGACACCTACAACCTACTGACATGAGGAAAGCCTCCAAACGATTTCTCACACATAAAAAGCAGTTGACCGGCGTTGCCTCGTGAAACGTTGTTCCGAAGGCTCGTGTAAGGAGGAGAAACGCGTACCATTACGTTTCCGACTTTGATAAAGGTCGGATTGTACCCTATCGCGACTGCGGTTTATCGTATCGCGTCATTGCTGCTCGCGTTGGTCGAGATCCAATGACTGTTTGCAAACTATGGAATCGTTGGGTTCAGAAGTGTAATACGGAACGCCATGCTGGATCCAAACGGCCTCGTATCACTAGCAGTCGAGATGACAGGCATCTTATCCACATGGCTGTAATGGATCGTGCAACCACGTCTCGATCTCTGAGTGGACAGATGGGGACGTTTGTAAGACAACAACCATCTGCACGAACAGTTCGACGACGTTTGCAGCAGCATGGACTATCAGCTCGGAGACCATGGCTGCGGTTACCCTTGACGCTGCATCACAGACAGGAACGCCTGCCATGGTGTACTCAACGAAGAACCTGGGTGCACGAATAGCAAAACGTCATGTTTCGGATGAATCCGGGTTCTGTTTACAGCATCATGATGGTCGCATCCGTATATGGCGACATCGCGGTGAACGCACATTGGAAGCGTGTATTCGTCATCGCCATACTGGCGTATCACCCGGCGTGATGGTATGGGGTGTCATTGGCTACACGTCTCGGTCACCTCTTGCTCGCATTGACGGCACTTTGAACAGTGGACGTTACATTTCAGATGTGCTACGACCCGTGGCTCTACCCTTCATTCGATCCCTGCGAAGCCCTACATTTCAGCAGGATAATGCACGACCGCATGCTGCAGGTCCTGTACGGACCTTTCTGGATACAGATAATGTTCGACTGCTGCCCTGGCCAGCACATTCTCCAAATCTCTCACCAACTGGAAACGTCTGGTCAATGGTGGCCGAGCAACTGGCTCGTCACAATACGCCAATCTTTATGAACTGTGGTATCGTGTTGAAGCTGCATGGGCAGCTGTTCCTGTACACGCCATCCAAGCTCTGTTTGACTCAATGCCCAGGCGTATCAAGGCCGTTATCACGGCCAGAGGTGGTTGTTCTGGGTACTGATTTCTCAGGATCTATGTACCGAAATTGCTTGAAAATGTAATCACATATCAGATCTAGTATAATATATTTTAATATATTTGTCCAATGAATACCCGTTTATCATCTGCGTTTCTTCTTGGCGTAGCAATTTTAATGGCCAGTAGTATATATATATATATATATATATATATATATATATATATATATATATATATATATATATATATATATTCGCTCAAAGTAATGGAGGAAGGTCTCCCTTAGACCGTTTACTCAGGGGATCAATCATGTGCAGCGAATCGTCTTCAAGTGCGCCCTCTAGTATTCTGAACACCCCAAGGGGCACGAGAATCCTCGAATAATGCGCCTAAATAATTCAATAGTCTTGTCCGGTACAATACATGACTGAGGAAAGCCTTATCAGCAGTCGTCAGGTGGAACCACAAGTCGAGAGCGCTTTCGGACGCGGCTTGCAAAACGTAATAGAGCACCGCGCCCTTCAGCCAGTTGACGGCGTTCGTTCTATCGGCGGGAAAATAAACAGTACCTTAGCGTAGGAGTTCGGAATGAAAGACTCTGACTGTCGTCGCAACAGGAGCGCCAGCATACGTTGTAAAATATCCCAGCAGCTGTCCGTCGCAGCACATGTCAAGCGGTGCGCGTCCGAATCAATGACTGCACAGTGCGGGCATAAAGGGTCGTCCGTAAGTTGTATGGAGTGGAGGCGCTTGCGTGTGGCTAATTTGCCGTTCACGTCCACGTACCACAGAGAACGAGCGCACGTGGGCAGATATGGTACTGTTTGGCAATCCGTGCACGACTTACTGCCAGATCCAAACTTCCATACGTCTTTATCTATGCTTCTACAGCCTGTACTCGTACATCCATTATGTATATTCCAGTACAGATGAGATATTTTACTTGAATATCGCTCGCCGGTTTCGGCGGAGGAATACGATGTTGCAGTGCTAGTGTTATTCTGAATTATGATGCAATGTTCCTTTCGACATGCATGCATGTCCAAAGAAACATTGCGTGGTAATTCAGAATACCAGAGGCACTGTAATATCATGTTTATCTGTTTAATGTAGTGTGTAGACACAAGGAGAACATGCTTCATTTAAAACACTACAAATTGTCACTCTCTCACCCTCTTTCCTAGCGTTTAACCCGTCGTAGAGGCATCAGTGTTTTCATGACCTGGTAAACGTATTTATTTTAACTTTGTGGTCTGATACTCTTCCCCTCACCGATGTCATCAGTTTACTTAAGGAAGGGAAGTCATGAGCTCACAAATCAAACATTCACTTAAATATACAGTAAAACAGCTCTTCTATCGTTTATAAGCTAAAACAATTTTAAAAAAAGTTAGACTAATGGCAGCTCGGAAGTAAATCTAAGCTATCTAAGATTTACTTTAGATTCAAGGAGTACTAAAGGTACACTCTTACCTAACCACGGATGTTTTAAAATGTTTCACTAACACTACATACAGAGCTCGGCAGAACATGGAAACACAAAAAACGCAACTCATTACCATAAACATAGAGTGTAACCTTTGTTCCTGCAAAATAATGGCAACTTCAGGTTACGATGATGTAGATGGACAGCGATCACGCACCCTTCTCTCACAAGGAGACCAAAAAGGCTCAGTTATATTGTGATCTGATGTCTGTATTGGCCAGAGGACAGGCGGAACTTCACCGTCGTGTTCACAAAACGAGCTGCGTGAACAGCGGCCATGTTGTCTTGGCATATAGCTTCACGTTTGGGAATCAGCATTGTGCCTGATCAGCCAGAAAGGTCACGTGATTCTTGCAGGTAGTGCGAAATTGTAGAGCAACCATAGAGCTCATAGAATACCTCAAATTGCCTGCCAAAATCACCAACGAATCCTCACCGGGTTCACTCTTGAGATCTAAACTCGACTAGAAGTTGGAATCAATGTGAAAGAAGACATCCGACCAAATGACTTTCTTGCATTGCTCCATAACCCAAGTTTTGTAGCATCGGCACAACGTTTTCCTGTGACAGACATTTGCATCACGGGTAAGTGCTCTTTGAATTCCAGTTCACACTGCAATTTGTTGCTTGTGGAACTCCCTTCGTGTTGTTGTAGTGCTGACAGGGCTCGTAAGTGTAACATTCAGTCTTACAGTGACTTTTGCAGTTGTCGTTCTCCTATTTTTCGTCTCGACCCTCTTCAACGACCGTCCGTCACAATCACTCAACACTTTGTGACTTAGCGGATAATATTGTTTTGCTTTCTTCGTATGCGGTATAAATTTTCGATGTGGTCCCTCTTGAAACACCAAACACCTCGGCTACCTAGGTAACAGAAGCACCAATCGCACGAGAATAACCAATTTTCCCACCTTCGAATTCACCGAGTTCCGACATAATGCACTAGCAACTACACTGAACACCCTTGTGACCACAGCTGACACTTTGCAACATATAGAGCACATTACACAGGTGCCCTTCATGGTCATGTACAACTTCGCAACTAGTAAGCTTGACTAGCATCTGCATACATCTTCAAGCATGCATTTCTCGCGGTGTTTCCATTTATTCCTCCACCCCCTGTATCTTCTAGAAGTCTCTGTTGATTGAGATCAGACGTAAGTTAATTTAGCCAGTCTGGTAGAGAAAATGTGACATGTATCTACGGAGAGGGTTCGACCCGCCGTAGCCCTCAGTGGTTCACAACTCCACAACAGGCCACAGCCGCAGCAGTCCTCAAAACCCACCGCCGCCCCGCACCGAACCCAGAGTTATTGTGCGGTTCGGCCCCAGTGGACGTCCGCCCACCCCCTCCCCCCACCCCCGCCTGCCCCCTTCTCAACCCCACGGGAGCGTCTCATTCCAGATGAGTGTAACCCCAAATACTTGCATGATAGAATAAATATGGTGTATACGTTCGTGGAAAAGGTGTTTGCGCAGCAATCGCCGACACAGTGAAAATGAGGCGGAATAAGGGGAACCAGTCTGCATTCGCCGAGATCGAAAACCGCCTTAAAAATCATCCAGAGGGTGGCCGGCACACCGGACCTCGACATGAATCCGCCGGGCGGATTCACGCCGGGTACTGATCTTTACGACTAACTCTTGTAAATTTTTAACTTCTCATTGTCGGGGTACACTGTCATATAGATTTTCTTTAAGGACATCATATTTGGCGCCAACGCCCTTAGTTTGCATGTTGACAGTGCTCTAGAGTATTAATGTTCAGCGATGTACGTGTTTGATGTTAACATTGTTAACGTTTTACGTAATTTGCATCATGTCAAGAAATACAGAGCTTCGCATTCGTGTGATGTTACTGTACTTTTACAGTGAAAAGGCCTATTTTTAACGATGACATGTACACATGTAGGAGTTTCAAGTCTGACGTGTGCGAAGCAAAATATTTTTCTGTGCCACTCGAAAATGGCCCAAAAGCCGAAACTGCATTTGTGGAATAAATATTTTCAACAATCAACGTCTAATATGATATCCTTAAAAAATTCTGTAACTCTGTTTCAGTAAAACTGGTTGTAATAGTAACAGTTATAAAAGATAAAATAAAAGGACAGAGAACTGCTAGTAGAAGAGCCCTCCTGAAATATTTAACATCCCCACTGTTATTCAACATACGCACACCTGCAACTCACTTAGATATCACTACACGATTCAGCTGAAACATGAAGACTATTTTCTGTTTTATATTTAGGCTCTTCATTAGGATACGGGGACCGTCTGTTGTTTGGTATAGAGGTAAGTGAATGGCGATGGTTTCGATAGGGATTGGGAGTCATAAATGCGTCAGTTACCATATAACCGTTTTCCGCAAGCAAGACCTGTCAGAGCGTCTGGCAATACGAGTTATACTGCAATCTGATATTATGTGCTCTATTGCTGAGCTTTCAAACTATGATATCAATCTTGCAATGCTTCGCTTGGCTGTAATCATTGTGCGAGAGGCTTGTTGCCTACGACACTGAAGATACATCACAGGAATTTCCAGAGGCTATAAAATTAATCGTCGGTTCATTGGAATAATCCTAAGGAAATGCAATCCGAAAACAAAGGAAGTAGGCTACAGTTCACTTGTTCGCCCACTGCTTGAATACTGCTCACTGGTGCGGGATCCGTACCAGATAGGGTTGATGGAAGATATAGAGAAGATCCAACGGAGAGCACCGCCCTTCGTTACAGGATCATTTAGTAATCGCGAAAGCGCTACGGAGATGATAGATAAACTCCAGTGGAAGACTCTGCAAGAGAGACGCTCAGTAGCTCGGTACGGGCTTTTGTTGAAGTCTCGAGAAAAAATGGCTCTGAGCACTATGGGACTTAACATCTATGCTCATCAGTCCCCTAGAACGTAGAACTACTTAAATCTAACTAACCTAAGGACAGCACACAACACCCAGTCATCACGAGGCAGAGAAAATCCCTGACCCCGCCGGGAATCGAACCCGGGAACCCGGGCGGGGGAAGCGAGAACGCTACCGCACGACCACGAGCTGCGGACGAAGTTTCGACAACATACCGAGGAGTCAAGCAGTATATTGCTCCCTCCTACGTATATCTCGAGAAGAGACCATGAGGGTAAAATCAGAGAGATTAGAGCCCACACAGAGGCATACCGACAATCTTTCTTTCCACGAACAATACGAGACTGGAATAGAAGGGAGAACCGATAGAGGTACTCAAAGTACCCTCCGCCACACACCGTCATGTGGCTTGCGGAGTATGTATGTAGATGTAGATGTAGATAGCATGGTCAGCACTGCGGCCAGAGTAGAAGTTCAACGGGAGAAGTGCGCGTATTCACATCGTATCACGCAACGTACTGGGCCGCACTCTTATCTACCTTGACGGATTGCGCGTGCGTGTTCGCATCGCAATTCCCTTATCGCTGTGGTCACTGTACATCTGTCGCTGCCTCTATCACACAGCCACCAGCCACTCTCAGCTAAATAGGTGTTCTGTGAGTGTCTGCCGTACTGCGTGATTACGGGCGTTCGATAGCAATGTCGACGAGGGTTTCGCTAGCCGCTCAGTACTGCCGTGTCGACATCTAATTCCCTAGCCTCTCAGCAGCCGTTCGATCCTCAGCACGTAGTTAACATCTGCTGTGTACGCTGCAGGGACACACGTCAAACTCATCTTTATATCTTTAGGATATCTCTTTATGAAATGCATACCGAATGTCACCTGCTTCACAAGCTCAAGGAGCGTTAATCATATTCTACTATAGCTTTTTCTGCATAGTTAAATTTACATTAGTCATGGAAGAGGAATTTTTATGCGAATAAAATGTAACCAAACAATGTTGACCAAAAATATGTGTCCATTGATGTTAACCACGAGGTATGCGAAACTTTTTTTTGTAATTATAATCTGCCTACTGCTATAAAGAGTTTGACAATGGAAGACAGTTTCCAGCATACTGCAATATCTTTCAAATAAAGATTGGACAAATAAAATTAAGAATGAAAACATCCTACTTTGTTCTAGTCTCATAATGATTCGCTGTTTTGTTGATAGTAAGGACACTATAGTTTTGCAGATGTTGATACAAATCCGGGTCAAGGGGAGAAGATGAAAACTAGGACTTTGTAAGTGGGGCCGTAGTCGCATTGAATAGTTCCATGTCTTTTATGTACAGAGGTTGGACAAAACTCTGGAAACACCGTGAGAAATGCAGACTTGAACATAAATGCTGATTATGTAAATTAAAGGTGGAGGGGGGAGAAAGGAAAGAAGATATCAGCTGCATTGTGGCTTTATACGGAATCATCGACGTCGAGTGAAAAATGTTTGCATGACTGGGACTCGAAATAAGGATCTATTGTTTACGAGGCAGTTGTGTTACCCACTGCCCCAACCCACGGACTATCTCGCCACGCTCCCTGGTCGACTCACATTCCCACCTAGTGTCATCACTTATCCGCAGTTCCCATCCATTCCTCCGTGCTCGACAATTTTATAGTCCCGCTGGAGATCGAACGAAAATGTACATCTGCACTGATGTATGTTGATTCTTAGTCCATTCAGGCGTATCAGTTATACACTGAAGCGTCAAAGATTTGGTATAGGCATGTGTATTCAGGTACAGAGATATGTAAACAACCAGAAGACCACTGCTGTCGGCAACGTCTATATAAGACACCAAGTGTCCGGCGCACTTGTTAGATCAGTTATTGCTGCTACAGTGGCAGGTTAACAAGATTTAAGTGAGATTTAATGTGGTGTTGTAGTCGGCGATGAAGTGGGGATTTTCCCGTACGACCATTTGACGAGTGTACCGTAAATATCAGGAATCGGGTAAAACATCAAATCTCCGACATCGCTGCGGCCAGAAAAAGATCCTGCAAGAACGGGACCAACGACAACTGAAGAAGATCGTTCAACGTGACAGAAGTGCAACCCTTCCGCAAGCTGCTGCAGATTTCAGGGCTGGGCCATCAACAAGTGTCAGCATGCGAACCAATCGACGAAACATCATCGACATGGGCTTTCGGAGCCTAAGGGCCACTCGTGTAACCTTGATGATTGCACGACACAAAGCTTTATGCCTCGCCTGGGGCCGTCAACACCGACATTGGACTGTTGATGACTGGAAACATGTAGCTGGTTGGACGAGTCTCGCATCGAACGGACGGACATGTACGGGTATGGAAACAGCCTCATAAATCCATGGACCTCCATGTCATCAGGGGTAGTTCAAGCTGGCGGAGGCTCTGTAATGGTGTGGGGCGTGTGCGGTTGGAATGATATGGAACCCATGATACGTCTACATACGACTATGACAGGTGACACTTACGTTAGCATAATGTGTGATCACCTGTATCCATTCATGTCCATTGTACATTCCGACGGGCTTGGGCATGTCTAGCAGGACAATAGCACACCCCACACGTCTATAATTGTTACAGAGTGGCTCCAGAAACACTCCTTTGAGTTTAAACACTTCCGCTGGGCACCAGACTCCCCAGAGATGAACATTATTATGCATATCTGGGATGCCTTACAACGTGCTGCTCAGAAGGAATCTCCAGTCCCTCGTACTCTTACGCATTTATGGACAGTCTTGCAGGATTCATAGGATTCATGCCGGCCGAAGTGGCCGTGCGGTTAAAGGCGCTGCAGTCTGGAACCGCAAGACCACTACGGTCGCAGGTTCGAATCCTGCCTCGGGCATGGATGTTTGTGGTGTCCTTAGGTTAGTTAGGTTTAACTAGTTCTAAGTTCTAGGGGACTAATGACCTCAGCAGTTGAGTCCCATAGTGCTCAGAGCCATTTGAACCATAGGATTCATGGTGTAAGTGCCCTCCAGCACTACTTCAGTGATTAGTCGAGTCCATGCCACGTCGTGTTCCAGCACTTCCGCGTGCTAGCAGGGGTTCTACACTATATTAGACAGGTGTACCAGTTTCTTTGGGTCTTCAGTGTGTGAATGAGTGATGTCTGTTCTTACGGACATATCCGAAAGGAAGGAAGAAGGAAGATTGGTTTTAACATCCCGTCGACATCTAGCTCATTAGAGACGGAGCAGAAGCTCTGATTGTGTCAAGTATGGGGAAGGAAGTCGGCCGTGCCGTTTGAAAGTAATCTTACCGGCATTCGTCTGGAGCGATTTAGGAAAATCACGGAAAACGTAAATCTGGATGGCCGAACGCGGGTTTGAACCGTCACCCTCCCGAATGCGTGTCGAGTGTGCTAACCACTGCGCCACCTCGTTCGGTGTTTTCGAAAGAACAGACATCACGCATTTATATAAATGCAGATGGTAGCTAAGCCTGCAGATTGCGCTATTGTATTTAACCACGAACGGCGCCTGTGCAATGTCCCCTATAAGTTGCAACTGTCAGTCGTGGTTAGAACTTTGTTTGGAGTAGCTGTGAGTAGGTTATGTCGGAGATAAGTGAATTCGTTTGTGGTCAAATTCCTGGTGCTCGTATGGTGAGTACTTCCTTAAGTAAGGAAGCCGAAGTGGTTGGCGTTTCAAGAAGCACCGTATGATGAATACCGCATATAGGGAAAACGGAAAACATCATGCGCTAAGACACAAAGCGGACGAAAATGTGTGATGAGTGATCGTGACAGGATTCTAACCAGAAATACGAGGATGAAAGCTGAAAAGGTCACTGCTGAAATGAATGATGCTCACGCGAATCCTGTCGGTACCAAAACGGTAGGAAGGGAGTTCCACTCGGACGGAAATACTGGTTGAACTGAAATCCCAAACCAATTAGTAATGATGCTCAAATTCGTGTAACTGGAAACGTGGTCGGATGGGTTTTGTTTCATATTTCCAACTTCTGGCCGAATTTACGTCCCAAGAGTGAAACATGGTTTGGGCTGCCAAATCTTTGAATTCCATGGATCCAAAGTTACTCTGCAAGGTCGTATTAACTTCAAAGATTATGTGAGCATTTTGGCCGATCAGCTCCTTTGCGTGGTACAATGTTTGTTCTTCAATGATAATACTGCATTCCAGGATGGCGGGGTTCCTGTGTATACGGCTCGCATCGTCCAGGACTAATTTTGTGCGGACGAGGATGAGGTGTCGCGTCTCCTCTATCCACCATAGTCACCAGATCTCAGAATCATTGAGATTATGTGATATGCTGTGCAGAGAAGGGTCCGTGATCTCTATCCACTTCCACCATCGTTACCAAAACTTGACGGTATTTTGCAGGAATAATGGTATAATATTCCGTTGGAAAACGTACGTGACCTTTATTTTTCTATTACGGGACGATTGGAAGCTGTTCCGAAAGCCAACAGTTTTCCTACATCGTATTATGCATGGTAACGTGTTGCATTTTTGATGTTTCCACGCTTTGCAGGTCGCAAAATATGAGCCGGCCAGTTGTGTAGCCCCTTGCTATTGTTTGTTTGTTTTCACTGGTGATTTTTAATGCGCTATATGATTACTAGTGCGGTGTCGTCGTGTATTGAGAGCGGCACAAGAAGTAGTGGCCACCGCAGAGATACTGCACAGCAAAGCGATATCACGAGGCGCCATTGAGATATTTCTTTTATTTACACGTCTTCTTATGTATGACCAAATTGAGGAGAAAATCTCTAATGTCATGAAACGTGTCAGTACATGCAATTACAACCTAAAAGTAGTAACAGATGAAATAATATGTTTATGAAGCGAAAAAACGTGAAGTCATAAGTATTAATAAACGCAATCGATAATATAACATAACAATCAGCTTATCTCTTCAAGGAACTCTCAACAGAATAGAGGGAGTGACCCATGAGGGAACTCTTCAGTTTCGATTTGAAAGCTCGTGGATTACTGCTAAGGTTTTTGTATTCTTGTGGTAGCTTACTGAAATACAGCAGTATACTGCACACCTTTCTGCACAAGAGTTAAGGAAGTGCGATCCAAATTCAGATTGGATTTCTGCCGAGTATTAACTGAGTGAAAGCAGCTAATTCTTGGGAATAAGCTGATATTGTTAACAAGAAATGACAGTAAAGTACATATATATTGAGAGGGCAATGTCAAGACACCCAAACTACTGAACAGGGGTCGGAAAGAGGTTCGCGAATTTACACCACTTATTGCACAAACAGCCCATTTCTGTGCCAAAAGTATTCGTTTAGAATGGAAAAAGTTACTCCAAAATAAAATACGATACGGCATAAGCGAATGAAACTAAGCAAAATGGACTAATTTTTGTGTCGAATGATCAGTTACTTCAGATACCGTTAGAATAGTATAAATGGCAGTATTAATTCTTTGAACAAGATCCTGAACGTGGGCTTTCCACGACAGTTTGCTATCTACTGAACACCTAGAAATTTGAACGGTTCAGATTCACTAATCATATGCCCATTCTGTGAAATTAAAACGTCGGGTTTTGTTGAATTGTGGCAACGGCCTTGCCGCAGTGGCTACACCGGTTCCCGTGAGATCACTGAAGTTAAGCGCTGTCGGGCGTGGTCGGCACTTGGTTGGGTGACCATCCAGGCTGCTATGCGCTGTTGCCATTTTTCGGGGTTCACTCAGCATCGTGATGCCAATTGAGGAGCTACTCGACCGAATAGTGGCGGCTTCGCTGAAGAATACCATCTTACGACCGGGAGAGCGGTGTGCTGACCCCACGCCCCTCCTCTCCGCATCCTCCACCGAGGATGACACGGCGGTCGGATGATTCCGGTAGGCCACTCGTGGCCTAAAGATGGAGTGCTTTTTTTTGTTGAATTGTGTGTTAGAAACTGCAAAAACTGAGTCATGTAAAAGCTGTATCTCGATATTCCTTATGAGTAAACGGGGTAAAGTTAGTGCAACAAGATGTTACCCTTTGGTGGCTACCCGACAAGTAGGTACACCATTCTACTTCTTTTACTTAGGAATCATTTAACTGGACTGCACAGTAGATAGACGATTGAATGAAATCAGAGTTTAAACTTAGAGTGCCACTTCCTCACATATATTTCTTCCACTTTTTCACAAAACGATCACTTCATATGTGCATGTTTAGTGTCTTATGTTTGAGCATTCGAAAGCATGGATGGCACTGCACTTTGATTATACATCGAACACCGGCTCGCATTTATTGTGACAAACTAATAAGCGAGATCTGAACATCGTAAGCAAAACAAAACTATTTCCGAAGCACTGTCCAAATCAGGTTTCTAAAAGTTGCTGGTAATTCCAGTGCAAAAATTCCGTTGCGGATAACGATAACTGAAGAATCGAGTCTTAGTTGCTGCGTCAGACTTCTTGGACACTGAGGCGGCTAGTAATAGTACAGTTAATTAGAACACTCTAAACAAGTGATACCTTATTAGTTACAGCAAAACTTACCATTGCTCGCTGGGTTCGGCTGTAGCTATGAAAATTGGCACGTGGATTGTTCAGAACGCACTAAATGAGCCACAATTACTGAGTGACGAAGTGATATAAGTTCAGAAAGGCTGTACAGTGGCTTCACTGAAGTTACTATAAAACAAAAGTTCGTAGACACTTGTTTACACAGTTCTGATAGCGGTGGCACATAAGCGCAGTTCACAGGAGACGGAAGTCTCTTCGCTCCCCGACGGTGGGCACGGGCTCTGTCATGGCGAGTAGGCAGCACGACAGGAACGTGCTGCAAGTGGTCAGGATCCGACCTCGGGTAGAGCTGTCCTGCTAGCCTCTGGCGACGCTATTTCAGTTCAGAGGGGCGGTAGTGGCGCCGTGGAAGTACGGGAGGCGAGGGGCTACACATCGGGTTTCACTGGGCATGGCCTGCACCGCAAGAGGTATGAGAAGGGAAGGTTCGCAAAGCTTATAGGTAACAGTGTAGTGGGTGATGGTGGGATCACTCATGGCAAAAATTCCTTAAGTGAATGATGTTAGAGCTGTGCCTTTTTTTTTTTTTTTAGACTGAAGTTAGATGGTAGGTATACCTGCGTAAAGGAAGTCCCTCTAAGACATCACCTTGAGAGGAGGTCAGGTTGTGTGGTAGCGTTCTCGCTTCCCGCGCCCGGGTCCCCGGGTTCGATTCCCGGCGGGGTAAGGGATTTTCTCTGCCTCGTAATGACTGGGTGTTGTGTGATGTCCTTAGTAGGACTTAAGTAGTTCTAAGTTGTAGGGGACTGCTGACCATAGATGTTAAGTCCCATAGTGCTCAGAGCCATTTGAACCATTTTTGAGAGGAGGTCAGGTATCCAAGTAGAGAAGAAATTAGCATATTTCATCAAAATACAAGAGGTATTAGAGATAAAGTTAATGAAATGCTTATAGATGTTGACTCCGACGTTTTTTGTATATCGGAGCACCACTTAAATAATTTGACAATTCAGAGGCTTCCTTTACCAAGTTACAGATTATCTAGCAGTTTTTCAAGGAGTTCCTTGAGGAGTGGTGGAGTGGCCATGTATGTAAAAAACAGTATTCCGTTTGAATCCATAGACGTATCGGGTGTTGTGTGATGTTCTTAGGTTAGTTAGGTTTAAGTAGTTCTAGGTTCTAGGGGACTGATGACCATAGATGTTAAGTCCCATAGTGCTCAGAGCCATTTGAACCATAGACGTATCGCGGCACTGCACTGAACAATCGTTTGAATGTTGCGCAGAGTCAGATGAATTTAGTGAAACCAAACTTCTAATTGTCGTTGTTTATAGGTCCCCTAACTCTGAGTTCAGAGCATTTCTGCTCAAGCTGGAGAGGGTTCTTGGTTCACTGTATAGGAAGTACCACAAATTAGTTATATGTGGTGACTTCACTGTTAATTTTCTGTGTGACTGTACAAGAGAAAGGATGTCGGTAGATCTCCTAAACTCATATGATCTGATTCACATTGTGTTTTTTCAAACTACGGTGCATGGGAAGAGTTTCACAGCTGTAGACAATATTTTTATTCATTCTTCATTACTAGATGAGCATTCTGTTAGTAAAAGGGTGAATGGCCTTTCAGACCATGATCCACAAATTTTAACACTAAAAGGCTTTCGTACTCAAACAAGTGTCATATATAATTACAAACTATGTAGAATAGCTAATCCAACGGCAACAGATAGTTTTTTAAACGTCGTTAAGGAACAAAAGTGGCAGGATGTTTATAACCGATAAAACAGATGAGAATTATATTGCTTTCCTTAACACGTATCTCACGCTCTTTGAGAGTTGCTTTCCATTAGAACATTCTAAACGGGGTACTAGCAGTAAAAGGCAGCCTGGGTGTCTGACTACTGGGATAAGGATATCATGTAGAACAAAGAGCCGCACGGAGTGGCCGCGTGGTTTGAGGCGCCATGTCACGGGTTGCGCCGCCCCTCCTGCCGGAGGTTCGAGTCCTCCCTCGGGCATGGGTGTGTGTGTCTTGTTCTTAGCATAAATTAATTTAAGTCAGTTTATGTAGTGTTAAATCTAGGGACCGACGACCTCAGCAGTTTGGTCCCTTAGGAATTCACGCACGCACATAGAACAAAGCGGGAATTATATCAAAATTTTAGAAATAGTCACAATCAAGCTACAGTACCCCATTATAAACAGTACTGTAAGGTGGTTGAAAATGTAAATAGGAAGACAAAGAGTATCTGGTACGCAAATAGAATAGTTAATTCACAGGATAAAATTAAAACCATACGGTCAGTTTTCAAGGAAGTGTCTGCTCAGCATAACAAGGCCGACGATATACAATTAATTCGTAGTAAAAGTATTTCTGTTACTAGTTAGTCAGATATATGTACAGTATTTAACAATCATTGTCCGAGCATTGCTGGTGAATTAAATAAGAACTCAGTTTCTACAGGCAATCATATAACTTTCTTGGAAAATGCCTTTCCGGGGACAATGTCTGAAATTATCCACTGTGATACTGACAAGGGGGAGATTAAGTCAATAATTAAATCACTGAAGACTAAGGTCTGTCATGGATATGATGGATTGCCTAGCAGAAGATTAAAGTACTGTGCTGCACATGTTAGCCCTATATTTACCCATAGTTGTAATTTTTCCTTTAGGAATGGTCAGTTTCCTGAGTGATTAAAGTACTCAACAGTAAAGCCGCTTTATAAAAAGGGAGAAAGGAATAATGTAGATAATTTTAGATCTGTTTCTAAGCCATCAGAGTTTCCAAAAGTTATTGAAAAGGCTGTGTATGTAAGGATAATTGATCATTTTATATCACATAATTTGCTGTCAAATGTACAGTTTTGCTTTAGAAGTCGATTAACAACTGAAAATGCTATATTCCATTTTTTTTAAGATACGGTATGGATTAAACAAAAGGTTTCGAAGGTAAGGCATTTTTTTATTTAACTAAGGCGTTTGATTGTGTTAATCACAAAATATTAGTCCAGAAGTTGGACCGTTACGGATTACGAGGAGTAGCCCACAGCAGGCTCATCTCTTACTTTAACAACAGACAAAAAAGGTAATTATTCACAGTGTTGAGAATGGCTGTGATGTGGGGTCTGAGTGGGGGTACAGTCAAATGTCTGGTGCGTTAGGGATCAGTATTGGGGCCACTCCTATTCCTTATTTATATAAATAATATGCCTTCTAGTATTACAGGTGATTCTAATTCCGTTGAGGAGTAAGGGGTGTTGTGCGCAACATTGGCTCCGTTTCAAATAGTAAGGCCCATGACAAGTTCATGGCTTGTAGAAAATAAAGTACACGATCCACCTACGGGAGTGCATTTTGCCATCCATTTGCACATTTATCATAAGATAAGAGATTCAAGGTATCACTTGGAAGTGGGCCACTGTGACTGACATCGTTCCCATAAGCCAGTCACTTAACATTTGTATGTGATTACTTCTGTCACCCTGCTTCTGCTGGTGAACAGTAAAATAAGATTTCTGGTTTTCTTATCCCAACGGGCTTCGGATTTTCTGTTTGTTAGCAGTTAGGAAAATGATTTTCGTATGTTTGGACATCCAAGTGTCTCCTGCACTTTCCCCTACGAATTGAGATCAGCCACCTCAGTCTAATAACTATGTACCTACGCAGATTACCTTTAAAATATGTCATATGTCAGTATTAACTAAGAATATTCTCTGGCAGTTGAATGGATATGGTTGTAGACTAGTGCATACATTCTTAAAGGAAATTAAACCAAATCCATAAACATTTAGTGTCGGAAAAAGGATTGAAGGCTTAAGAAAAGTCAGAGATTTGGTCGGTTTCCATTAATAAATGGGAACAGACCAATTTCAGTTGGATGGATTAGTGTATACAGAACGTCAAAAATATTAAGGAGCCTCAGAAATAAATGCTATTGCAGAGCAATTATTTACAGTTACATGTACAATCGAAGACAGATAATACAACAATTGAAAAACATTTTCTTGTGAAATGTCCAGTCCACGCATAGGAGTATTAATGTAGACGATATCGGCCACAAAGACATTTCGAAACCGTTAAATGAGTTGATAATGAATAATCTGAAACTTTGAAGTTAGTTGGTGAACAAGTCGTCAATTAAAATTCCGGCGTTCTCCAGCGAAATCAACCATCGCCTTTGATTAGCACCGCATGCGCCGTAGCACGAGTACTCCATAGTGAAACTGTGTGATCAGATGCTGTAACACTTCCCGTCTATGTATATAGAGAATACACTCTCTCTCACCCACGAAAAATATTTTAGTTTCGTACGACCTTGAAGATATTGTATCCGCCCATTGTGTAAGCACTTTCAAATAAATGGTCGCTGCAATATCGAGCCAGGTACATGTTGCTTTGAAGCCAAAATGACTTTAAAATTGCAGAATTTAAAGCCCTTTAAATGGATTATGTAAATGAAATACGTATAATTTAGATTAAAACGACCATGTTAAGTAAGTTTTAAGCAGAGCAAAGGGTCAAATGGGACAAGATTTCCAGTAAAGGAGAGGCAGAAGCGATGCATATTCGCTGGTGGTGATTACTAAGGAGAGTGGTATAGCAAGTAAAGCAGAAACAGTTATAAAGAGCTATAAGGATTAACTGCTTAAATGGTCAAGTATGTTTGGACTTAAAACGAACATCTGCACATTGTTTGTTTTGGTTAACGGTCACAACGAGAAAGCAAAACCGTGGTGAAAGACAACACTGCTTGTGCAATACGCCATGACAGACTTTAAAGGACGACACTAGAGTAGGTGGTTGTATCAAGATACTGGTTCATAGACAAACGTGAAATTTTAATGAAAATATAGGTTTGGTTTCCTTGAGGTAGATTTTTGTGTTTATTTTATCCATTTTGGTTGGAGAACACAATAGCTGTTTTCGTAAATTACACTGCAGTATTTCCTGCAATGTAAGATTTTTGTCTATTTATAACTTTTACCATTGCACTCTAGTTCATTGACTGTGTAACTCTCAAAGCTATGCTATCTCAGTAGACTAGCCTGTGTGTATGGAGTTATAAAGCTACACACTTACTAGTGACCAAAATGTGATGTCACGCGGAGTGTCTCAATCTGATAGCATAAAGCTCCTGATAAACAGACAGACAACAATATCTGCCAGAGAACATTGTCAGTTACTGAGTCCACTTTGTAATACTTCTCTGCCAGGCACTCAGGACAAGACTGACAATCAACCTGCAACCTGCGCGTGAGAACTTCCCAAAAGCTAGTCAGGTATAGTTTAACCTGTGTTTGCTTTGGTTGGCAAGGGTTCCCATTTTATAGTCTGATAGACAGAAAGAGAGAGGACTGTTCGGTGCAAGCACCTGGAAACACAAGAGAAAGCTCAGGATTTCCCATTAGAAACCAGCGAGTCCTTTATTGGGTAGCTGTTTCCATGACATCTTAGGAATATGGACAAACACTTGAGGCAAATCCTAAGAGTGTGGAATATGCTAGGGACCCTGGAACCAGTGCTGGTAAGTGCCACAATGAGGCACATCGAAGAATGAATCGAAATTCCCACGTTACATACCAGCCACCACAAAATCGGAAATTTTTGGAACGTGCAGGAAGATCAAGGGACATTGTTATGAAGTGTCAGTCATTCAGTGGGTGAGATGGCAAATGGATTCCACCAGTGACACAGACGATACAAAAGATGGAAAATTCAGCGCCATGGAGGATAGAGTGGAGGCCTTTTAACAATACTATCAAGCAGGAGCAACAGAGGACTAGTCAGCCAGAGGAATGAGTCAGTCATCGATCAGGCTCAGAGGAATCGCAGAGGAGGAGAGAGGCAGTGAGTTTGCCCTCTGGAGACATGCCAAATAACTGTCGACTCAGTTTCGGAATTTCAGACATCTTTGCGTTCATTACAATGTCTGTCGTCACTTCGCGACATACTCACTTTTCGTTACATGTCGAATGGGTGTTCCTAGTGCACCAATGCTCCACTCTTTAAATTTCTGACTGTACTTCCTTCCGCCTCTGCAAGATAATCATGGCAGATAACAGACACTGAGTACTTGCACAGTAATGCCACATTGACCGTTTGGATCACGGTCTACCTGAGAGGATTAACTCAGCCAGCATAGAAGAAGGAACGAGTTAAACCACCCGGGGTGCTGGCTCTACACTGCAGAACATGGAAGATGAAAGGTGTCAGTTGTCATTCTGCAGTCATACGTATGACGATGTGTGAACGGTACATCATTCTGACAACCCATCTGATTTCCCCTTCCGTAGCACTGACACCCCATGTGCCACAGACGACTGCATGGAAAACTGACTCTGTTGAATGGTGAAATGAAATGGTTTTTCACCCCTACCCCTGCGTGCCGAACTACTGAGTCGTATCTATGCATTGTCACGTCACTCTTGAGTTTGTATTTGTACTGTTGATCCAATAATAAACACAAATGTTTCCACATATTAAATGTTCAATGAATTTTATTCACTGTGGCTTCATTTGCATTTTAATTTCTAATGTATAAGTCTTAACTGACGTTTCTTGCTCGTTCTAGCGCATATACTTTGTAAAATATTGTTAACACCATAAATGAAAATGTAAAACAAAACATTCGTCAAAGCATACCACAAGTGCATCGATGGCCAAGGATTTTGAACGATACAGGTTTCATAATCATTAAGCTAGAAGGTCCTGGCGTACTATGCTAAAAATTTTGTTTCAGGGAAAATTTCATTTGAATCATCAACGGCTTTTTCTAAGAGTTTCGTTGTGGTGTGCTTGTGACGCCATTGTTTCAGTATGAGACAGCTTAAGATAAACTTGAGAATCTGTGTTGGAGAGTATACACGTGCTACGAAAACTCTTTTAGATGTACATTACTGTCCACTACAATTACAGCAGCAGAAAGGATAGCAAATAATAAAATTTTACATACTGTGCTTGTAAAGTCTAGTGAACGGCACGGGCACAAGACCGGGCCCAATATCGAAGTCCGATCGCGTGCCGACACCCGCAAGCTCAGCACTTACACTTACGCCATACCATCAGCTCCGTCCATCGCTGGGGCAAGAACTGGCGTTTCGAGACATTTCGACTACGGTGGGCCGCTTGCGTAACCTCAGTCACAAAAAAACTTGCCTTGTCTCGTATAAATGCTGGCCGTCTTTCCAGGTTACCACGTCGACACAGCAGGGCTTCGAATCGGTGTCTGTTAAGTGTTACTGCCAACAACGTTCTTCCTGTGGCAGGCCGCTGCCGGATGTGGGCGGGGGTCGATCAGATGCCCTCCGAGTCACCAAGATGCTGGGTGCCTGCCAGCTGGCGTAACATCATCACATGCCTGCCGCGTCCGACGCCGTACAACAGGGGTATGCCGACCACGTAAGATCTTGGTGCTACTTAGGCAGCTACCACCGTAAGCGTGATACCCCTTGTGGACACCCTGGGTCGCAACATCGACGCCTGAACACGACGTGGGTTGACGTCGGTCCGTAGCACAGGACGAGGGTGCGCACCTGTGACTGCTGTACCCATAGACTTTACCAACTCATCGACTCGACCTGTCTAGGTGGGAGAGCTGTTGCTGCCCTGACCACAAGAAGAACGGCTCTTCCTTCCCTCCGTAGTGGTAATTGCAGTCCCTACCCGCTACAGCAGGAAGAATACATTATGAAATTTGGTGGTGATTTGGGGATACACGAAGCTGCTCTCTTAACCGGGCAACGCATTGAGTCGAACTGAGTTTAAATGGCAGATGCGGGTAAGCCATTCCATTTTACTTCAACTCTGTTCCAGATTTCATAGACTGTAGTCGCTGGTCAATGTTGGTATGCCACGGTCTCAGCAATCCAGTGGCAGATATTTTCAGTGGTGGGATATTTGGAGAACGAGATAGTCCAGTCAACAGTCGAACACCGTCTGTATCGAGGTAGGACAGGATAGCACCGGCAGTACGCGATATTTCGTTACCTTGTTGAAAGATAACGTCATAGAGGCCTCGGAGAAAGGGCACAACCATCACCCTTAAGGAGAGATATGTAATGTACGGTGTCCCCATAACAACTTATGCGGATCAGAGGCGATCATGTTGTGTACCCAAAGGCACCCGATATTATGACTCCAGGAGTCACGCTCGAATCACGATGATGAATGCTGTCTAGCATTAGTAGCCCTCTTCGGATAGTCGACCCGCTGATACACTCATCTTGATGCAATATACAGAACTGGGGCTTGATTGACAAGACTAGGCGGGCCCACTCTTGATTTAAGTGTCGCAGATGGGCGTACCGCTGTCGGCGTAGCTCTCTCTGCTGCCGCGTCCGAGCAATCCGCAACAATAGTCGCCCTGCTACGAGTGCATGGCATTTTGGACATCTTCGTACTTCCAGTAAGTAATCTTGTCTTGTTGCAGAAAAGTTAGTTCCCTGATTCAGGTATGTGACGTGATTGTAAGGTGAACAATATACATTACTGGCTGGAGAAAGTGAAACATCAAAACCGAAAGATATTATCACAATGAAATTTATTCTACCGATTGGGGTCATGACGTGACACAAATGAGTAGGTCTACAGACCTGTACACGCACTGTGACTGTGGAATTTCAGTACGGAGTAGCGCCACCACGTGCTGCAATCAGAGGGGCTAGACATCGTGGCATCGAATCAAAGAACGCCTGAATATGCTGCTGAGGAATACTCTACCAGTCGGTTTGTAGGCGCTTCCACAAAGCATCAACTGCGGTTGCAGGAGTATCTGAACGAGCAAGTTGCAGATCGACCATATCCCAGATATATTCGGTGGGTCAGGCGAACTGGCAGGCCAGGAAAGCAGAGGTACCCATTACTCATCGTAGAAGGCTTGCACGTTCCTGGCCATATGCCGCCGGGAGTTGCCCTGCTGAAATATGACGTGTGGAAGGGCCTGGAGGAGGGCAGTGCCTCGGGCTGCAAAGCCTCCCTGATGTAGCGGTAGCTGTACAGATTGCCGACAAGACGTAGGAGGCGAGATCGTGCATTACAGGCAATGACGCCCCAAACCGCCGAACTTGGCGTGTGTCCCCTACGCCGCTCAATAACACAATTGTACAATACTGTTTTCACCACGCCGGTGTCGAGCGCGTATGCGACCATCACTACAGGACAGTCCGCGGTTCGTGGTCTTGCGATAGCGTTCTCGCTTCCCGCGCACGGTGTCCCGGGTTCGATTCCCGGCGGGGTCGGGGATTTTCTCTGTCTCGAGATGACTGGGTGTTGGGTGTCTTTCATCATTTCATCCTCATTCACTCGCAAGTCGCCGTAGTGGCGTTAAAGAACTTGTGGAGCGGCGGCCGAACCACCCCGCGAGGGGTTCCCGGCCACCAAGGCCATACGCTCATTATCATTACTACGGGACAAGGTGCAGCGGGACTCATCCTAAAACACTTACAATCTCACCGAAAAGTATTGGCACACGTTCGTATTTATCGTTGCTGGTTACAAACGCCGCACCTTCCGGTACACGTGCTACCTCACATACCAAACATTACAGTACCTACCACTAACAAAGTGTTAAGGACAAACATGTATCTCCTCTACACACAAAAAGTATTGGCACAGAGCGTGGCTTCTCGGTATACTGCTGGCTTTTCAGGTACCGGAACGCCATCTGCTGACGCAATAGACACTGCGTGTTGCTGACGGCCCAGTCGCTAGTATGTTGCTCTATTGCGCGATAGTGGTCAGCATGGGGTCACAGAAGAAGGAAAATTCAGTGGAGTTGGGTGAGAGAGTGGTGTTGCTCCATTCACAAGGGAGAAGCTATTGACAAATCGGAGCAGAGGTGTCTGTTACCTACACCACGGTACGAGCCATCATTCATAAATATAAAGAGACTGGAACAATAGTGAATAAGTGTCGTCCTGGACGTCCAAAAGTGCTTACAACCCGAGAGCGTGGCCGCATCATCGCACTTGCTCGGAAGGGACCTGCTACAAGTGTAGCAACTATTGCCGAGGTTGTTCAGACAACGTCCGACAAGATGGTTACTGTTAAAACTATACGAAATGTGTTGAATGAGGCTGATATGCGTGGACGTTCTCCCAGGAAAAAGGCATACATATCGGAAATTAACCGGCAGAAACACCTGCATTTTGCCAAGGACTACATCAGCAAGCCGATGGAGTTTAGGAACACTGTGATATTTAGCGACGAATCGAAGTTCAATGTGTTCGGATTTGATGCAAGAAAGAAACACCTCAACATCAAACACATGCATCCCACAGACAAACACGGAGGGGGGGGGGGGCGGTATCATGTTCTGGGGCTGTATGGCGGCGTCCGGCGTTGGAAATCTAGCTGTAATCAATGGTACAATGGATCATACGAGATACATCGACGTGTTGCGAGGTAATTTGCACGCTAGTGCACAGACATTGGGCCTTACTGGGCTGTTTCATTTCCAGCAAGACAACGACCCAAAACATACTGCCATGAAAACCCGGGAGTGGTTACTCTACAATGTCCCCAGAAGGGTTCGAACATCACCTTAGAGCCCTGATTTGAACCCCATTGAGAACCTGTGGGCTCATCTTGACACACAAGTCAGAAAAAGGCGTCCATCCGGTAAAAACGACTTGGTGAAAGTGCTCACGGAGGAATTCCCGGAAGTTAATACAAAGCATTCCTAGGCGTTTACGTGCTATTATAGACCCTAAAGGGATGCACACTAGCTATTAGAAGGTGAACATCAATGAAGAAAACGAACACACTGTCCGATTCATACGCGTGTGCCAATACTTTTTTGGATGCAGAAGAGCGATGTTTATTTTCATAACACTGTATGTTACGTTACGGACAGATGATTTGGACATATTTGTAACCTATGTAATTTAAGGTGGCACGTGTCTGGGTTCTTTTCTGAAATATATGTTTCGTTTAACCTACAACCACTAAAATGTAACTGTGCCAATACTTTTTGGTGCAATTGTAATTTTGTCACTGAGCACACCAGTGTCGGCACTCACGCGCCCATTGCAGTCTGCGGCATTGGTAAGTTCTGGTCAATGAAAGCCAACGCTATGGTATGCATACCACCAGTCCAGCCCTCAGAAGACGGCGTCTAACCGTCGACACAAACATGTCCACACCCGTTGTTGTGCTCCAACGACGCTCCAAAACCGTGGACGAAGTTGTTCCGTGTGTTATGGTCACGTTGCCTCGTCTAGTACCCTGTTGGCGTTGTGTACGGCCCTCTTCTCACGACTGATTCCACATACGCCTCACCGATGAAGCAGACAGAGTCCGCTGTACGAGCCGCAGTGTCACGGAACTACAGATCCTTCTCCTGGAGTCCAGTGATTCTGCCTCGCTCGAACGTAGTCACATACCGATACTCCATCTGTGATGGCGGCGAGGCAAAGTGGCACTTGGTTACACGTTTGCAATTGGCATGACGAATTCGCACATACTGAACGTTGCGTAACACTGACCTATCCTGTCACATAAAATAGAGCGCCGTTTGGCTTACGTGCACGCTACATCTTTGCCACTTAAATCACTTATAATGGTTCAGCTGTTTTACACGTCCTCTTACCGCGGCGAGTTGCAGACCGTTGCTACTGAGTGTTTCCCTTTTTACAAACAGTGGTTTATCTATTCGCCCGGGTGCAAGTTGCTTGGAGCTGTTGAGATCCTGAATGGCATTTCATATAGTCTTCCTGAACCAAATAGTTTCATATTTATGTGACAGATGAGGGATCTCTACTAACACGAGCCGCGCGGTATTAGCCGAACGGTCAGAGGCGCTACAGTCATGGACTGTGCGGCTGGTCCCGGCGGAAGTTCGAGTCCTCCATCGGGCATGGTTGTGTGTATTTGTCCTTAGGATAATTTAGTTTAAGTAGTGTGTAAGCATAGGGACTGATGACCTTAGCAGTTAAGTCCCAGAAGATTTCACACACATTACTAACACGAGCAGCAATAATGCGGAACGATAAACCACAGTTTCAGTGGGCCAAAAACCTGCCGCTGCCGAATTTAGATACGTGCTGTAAGCCGTTTATCCTTCTTACAAGAGGTATAACACGATCTTCTCACAAACAAAAAGCATTCAGATACAATTTCTGGATAAGAAATCCGCTGTAATATCTTTCCTCGTGCGCAGAATGTAATTTCCTTTACTCTTACATACTTTGCGCAATAGCCCTGTAATGATTTACGTATCTATCTGTATATTTACCTTCTTTGTATGTGTTCATGGTGCAGCAAATTTAATGACAAGCATTGTATATTAAATGAGTGTTTGTTATCTTTCAATTCTACAGAACATGTAGAATATACACTCAGAGCCCCTACGTACACTAGTGGGCAAAACGTCAGTGCGAAAGTAACTTTCACGTGATGTGTTACTGCCACGTAACATAGCTCGATGAAACTTGGAACATACATACATCGAACTGTTACATTATGATGCAGAAGGTAACTGAAAGAAATACGCCCTGAGACAAACAGAAATAACGCACTATTGGCCATAAAAATTACTACACTAAGAAGAAATGCAGATGATAAACGGGTATTCATTGGAAAAATATATTATACTGGAAATGACATGTTATTACATTTTCACGCAATTTGGGTAGATAGATCCTGAGAAATCAGTACCCAGAACAACTACCTCTGGCCGTAATAACGGCCTTCATACGCCTGGGCATTGAGCCAAACAGAGCTTGGATGGCATGTGCAGGTACAGCTGCCCATGCAGCTTCAACACGATACCACAATTCATCAAGAACAGTGACTGGCATATTGTGACGAGCCAGTTGCTCGGCTACCATTGACCAGACGTTTCCAGTTGGTGAGAGATTTGGAGAATGTGCTGGCCAGGGCAGCAGTCGAACATTTTCTGTATCCATAAAGGCCCGTACAGGACCTGCAACATGCGGTCGTGCATTATCCTGCTGAAATGTAGAGTTTCGCAGGGATCGAATGAAGGGTAGAGCCACGGGTCGTAACACATCTGAAATGTAACGGCGACTGTTCAAAGTGCCGTCAATGCGAACAGGAGGTGACCGAGACGTGTAGTCAATGGCACCCCATACCATCACGCCGGGTGATACGCCACTATGGCGATGACGAATACACGCTTCCAATGTGCGTTCACCGCGATGTCGCCAAACACGGATGCGATCATCATGATGCTGTTAACAGAACCTGGATTCATCCGAAAAAATGACGTTTCGCCATTCGTGCACGCAGGTTCGTCGTTGAGTACACCATCGCAGGCGCTCCAGTCTGTGATGCAGCGTCAAGGTAAGCGCAGCCATGGTCTCCGAGCTGATAGTCCATGCTGCTGCAAACGTCATCGAACTGTTCGTGCAGATGGTTGTTGTCTTGCAAACGTCCCCGTCTGTTGACTCGGGGATCGAGACGTGGCTGCACGATCCGTTACAGCCTGCGGATAAAATGCCTGTCATCGCGACTGCTAGTAATACGAGGCCGTTGGGGTCCAGCACGGCGTTCCGTATTACCCTCCTGAACCCACCGATTCCATATTCTGCTAACAGTCATTGGATCTCGACCAACGCAAGCAGCAGTGTCGCGATACGATAAACCGCAATCGCGATAGGCTACAATCCGACACTTATCAAAGTCGGAAACGTGATGGTACGCATTTCTCCTCCTCACACGAGGCATCACAACAACGTTTCACCAGGTAACGCCGGTTAACTACTGTTTGTGTATGAGAAATCGGTAGGAAACATTCCTCATGTCAGCACGTTGTAGGTGTCGCCACCGGCGCCAACCTTGTGTGAAAGCTCTGAGAAGCTAATCATTTGCATATCACAGCATTTCCTTCTTGTCGAATAAATTTCGCGTCTGTAGCACGTCACCTTCGTGGTGTAGAAATTTTAATGGCCAGTAATGTATATTCCGAGACGGTAATTACACGTAAGTTACCGCTATATATGATGTTCCTCTACACAGTATGGCTCTTAATAAGGCGAGTGATCCTCACGGACAGCAGTGAATGCTCTGCAGCGCGCACCGCACGTGGACACAATGCTGATCGGAGTTCTTGCGGTAGGGCGTTCAATTCCTCCACCAGCGCAGTTGTCAACTGCAAGACGTTTGTTTGTGCACGTGGACATTCTAGGATGAGTCTAGCCAACGCATTCCGCACGAGTTGGAAGGGATTTAAGTCGGGGAGACGGGCAGGCAGTCATGGTGCCTAATATCCTCTCTTTCCAAGAGCTCCTCAACGTGCGCTGTTCGATGCCCTCCGCATTGCCATTCATAAAAATGAAGTCAGAGCCAAATGCACCCACGAAAAGACGCAGGTGGGAAAAGTATACGGAATCATAATAACTTTAACCCGTGAGGGTATTGTGTTAAAAGTTTTGGACGTCAGTACGCCAATACCTCCCCACACCGTAACACCTGCACCACCAGAATGATCATATTTGACAAGGATCCTAGGTGCATTCCGTATTCCCACCTCTCGTCATATAAGGGTGCGACATATGAGACTCTACGAGGTGTGGCTAGAAAAAAACCGGACTAGTACTGGTGAAACAATAAAACGAATGCAATAAGGCTGAAAGTCGCGTGGCCTGTCACGTGACTCTCGCTCCGCCTACTGCTCGAGTTTCATCTGCCTCCTGCACTCAGTCTGCCCGTGGCGTCTGTTTTAAGTAGTTGACGTTTTGTCTGTGCGTCGGAAAATGTTGAGTGTACAGAAAGAACAGCGTGTTAACATCAAATTTTGTTTCAAACTAGGAAAATCTGCAAGTGAAACGTTTGTAATGTTACAACAAGTGTACGGCGATGATTGTTTATCGCGAACACAAGTGTTTGAGTGGTTTAAACGATTAAAAATGGCCGCGAAGACACCAGTGATGACACTCGCACTGGCAGACCATTGTCAGCAAAAACTGATGCAAACATTGAAAAAATCGGTAAACTTGTTCGACAAGATCGCCGTTTAACAATCAGAGCAGTGTCTGAGTTAACAGGAGTTGACAAGGAAAGTGTTAGGCAGATTCTTCATGAAAGTTTCAACATGAACAAAGTGTGTTCAGAAATGCTTCCAAAGTGTCTCACAATTGAACAGAAGGAACGCCGAAGAATGATTTGTTCTGACATCCTGGAAAACATTGAAAGTGATCCCACCTTCTTACAAAATGTTATTACTTGCGATGAATCGTGGTTTTTTACTTACGATCCCGAAACTAAACGCCAATCGATGCATTGGAAAACTCCTGGTTCTCCACGACAAAAAAAGCACGAATGTCAAAATCGAAATTCAAGGCAATGATGATTTTTTTTTTTTTTTTTTGACATCAAATGGATTGTGCTCATTGATTGGGTACCAGAGGGACAAACAGTGAATCAGCATTACTACATTAGCGTCCTGGCTACCCTACGTGAGCGAGTACGGAGAAAACGTAACGATTTGTGGAGAAAAAAGTCATGGATCCTTCACCAAGACAATGCCCCAGCTCACAGTGCGTTGTCAGTGAAGACGTTTTTGGCAAAACACAACATTCCCATCTTAGATCATCCACCCTACTCACCTGATTTGGCCCCCTGTGACTTTTTTCTTTTCCCTAAAGTCACGTCAGCGTTGAAAGGAACTAGATTTGAGACTGTTGAAGCAGTAAAAGAAAAAGCGACGGAAGTAATGTATGGACTTACCGAAAATGATCTGCAGCATTGCTATGAGCAGTGGAAAATTCGTATGGAGCGGTGTAGAGACCGAGGAGGAGAGTACATTGAAGGAGATAACATGAAATTGTAATTAATTGTAAATAAATGTTTTTTCCAGCATCAGTCCGGTTTTTTTCTAGCCGCACCTCGTATGTTCTCCAATGCGCGAAGAGCACGCGACCCCGCTCCTCGGCGGTCCAGTTCAGTTCAAATGGCTCTGAGCATTATGGGACTTCACTGCTGAGGTCATCAGTCCCCTAGAACTTAGAACTACTTAAACCTAACTAACCTAAGGACATCACACACATCCGTGCCCGATGCAGGATTCGCACCTGCGACCGTAGCGGTCGCGCGGTTCCAGACTGTAGCGCCTAGAACCGCTCGGCCACATCGGCCGGCGTCGGTGCAGTCGCTACGCTCTTGGGCAACATTGCAAACGGCGCCGCCGACGTGCGGGTGTCTACAGAAGGTAACGTATTGGTCGTTGGGCAAAGAAACCACCCCCATGTAGTCACCGTGTCGCTGTGGAGATTGAGATTGCGTACCTTTCAGTTTTGTTAAAATGTCTTCCAGCTTCCTGATGATTCTTTCCCACGTGAATTCATCGAAATATTTGAATTAAGAGAAACCAACGACACTAGCCACAATCGGACATTGAAATAAGTCCAAAGACGTCAGATGAAAATTTGTGCCGCACCGGTATTGGAACGCAGTCACCTTGACCGCCTCAACTATCCTGGCACGCTTCCCATCCGAGCCAAACTCCCATCCTGTCGTACGCAAGTATCGTTCGTGTTCATTCTCCTCCTTCTGGCAGCTCATCCTGATTCCCACAGGAATTTGGATGTGTTGTGCATCCGCACTAAAGCAACTATAAAAGCCGTCGCGCTCATAGAAATGAAGATATACATACACAAATACATGGGATGGCGACAATGAAAGCCAACGAATAATGACTCCATATACTCGGTATGCGCAGTTAACGCTTGTCTTAGTCATATCGTCCCTACGCGATACACACTACCTGATCAAAAGTACCCGGACACCCCTACGTCATGCATGACTGACCAGTAGATGTCACGAAAAATGAATCCGCCTCTATAAAAGGAGGCGTGCAGTATTGTGACGTTACTAGAGTAGTTGCCCAATGGCTTGGGTCAGGAAAGCTCAGCGACTTCGAAGTTGGAATAGTCACTGGATGTCACATGAGTATCAGAACAATTAGTGACGTTTCAATTCTTCTAAAGCTGCCCAAGTCGACTGTTGGTAATTAGGTTATGAAGTGGAAACGCGAAGGAAAAATCGTAGCTAAACCAAAACAAGATAGACCTCCCGTACTGTCGGACAGGAAACGCCGGGCGTTGTGGAGGGTCGTAGTAAGAAATCGCATGAAATCAACGAAAGGAGTCGCTTATGAATTCCAGAGCGCTACCAGAAATCTAGCTAGCACAGTGTTCGTAAGGAGTTGAAAACAATTGGGAACACCACTCAAGCAGCTCCTCATAAGCCACAAATTTCTATAATCAAAGATAACCGACACTTGAGGTGGTGTAAAGAGAGACTCCACCGGAAAGTGGATCACTAGAATCGACTGTTTTGGAATGATGACTCATGCTATACCCTGTGTAATTCGATGGAAGGTTTTGTATATGACTAATCCCTGGAGAACTTGAGCTTCCGTCATGGTAGTGCCAACAGTGCAGCACGGAGCAGGTGGTTTTACAGTATGAGGGTATTTTTCGTGGTTAGGGTGTGCCCCCTTACCAGCATGACAGAGCATTGTGCTATAAAACAGTATTTGTGAGGCAACGGTTTGTGGACGATGACATTCCTGATAGGCACTGTCCGATCTGAATCCAATGTAACACCTATGATATGAGTTATTACGTATACTTCTCTCCAGGCACCATCATCTGACACCACTAAATTTTATAACTTCCACTCTTGCGGAAGAATGGACTGTCATTCTTCCACAGACATTCAGACACCCTAATTAAGAGTTCAAACCGTCGTAAAGGTGAAGGACGGAGGCACCTAATACACTCCTGGAAATTGAAATAAGAACACCGTGAATTCATTGTCCCAGGAAGGGGAAACTTTATTGACACATTCCTGGGGTCAGATACATCACATGATCACACTGACAGAACCACAGGCACATAGACACAGGCAACAGAACATGCACAATGTCGGCACTAGTACAGTGTATATCCACCTTTCGCAGCAATGCAGGCTGCTATTCTCCCATGGAGACGATCGTAGAGATGCTGGGTGTAGTCCTGTGGAACGGCTTGCCATGCCATTTCCACCTGGCGCCTCAGTTGGACCAGCGTTCGTGCTGGACGTGCAGACCGCGTGAGACGACGCTTCATCCAGTCCCAAACATGCTCAATGGGGGACAGATCCGGAGATGTTGCTGGCCAGGGTAGTTGACTTACACCTTCTAGAGCACGTTGGGTGGCACGGGATACATGCGGACGTGCATTGTCCTGTTGGAACAGCAAGTTCCCTTGCCGGTCTAGGAATGGTAGAACGATGGGTTCGATGACGGTTTGGATGTAACGTGCACTATTCAGTGTCCCCTCGACGATCACCAGTGGTGTACGGCCAGTGTAGGAGATCGCTCCCCACACCATGATGCCGGGTGTTGGCCCTGTGTGCCTCGGTCGTATGCAGTCCTGATTGTGGCGCTCACCTGCACGGCGCCAAACACGCATACGACCATCATTGGCACCAAGGCAAAAGCGACTCTCATCGCTGAAGACGACACGTCTCCATTCGTCCCTCCATTCACGCCTGTCGCGACACCACTGGAGGCGGGCTGCACGATGTTGGGGCGTGAGCGGAAGACGGCCTAACGGTGTGCGGGACCGTAGCCCAGCTTCATGGAGACGGTTGCGAATGGTCCTCGCCGATACCCCAGGAGCAACAGTGTCCCTAATTTGCTGGGAAGTGGCGGTGCGGTCCCCTACGGCACTGCGTAGGATCCTACGGTCTTGGCGTGCATCCGTGCGTCGCTGCGGTCCGGTCCCAGGTCGACGGGCACGTGCACCTTCCGCCGACCACTGGCGACAACATCGATGTACTGTGGAGACCTCACGCCCCACGTGTTGAGCAATTCGGCGGTACGTCCACCCGGCCTCCCGCATGCCCACTATACGCCCTCGCTCAAAGTCCGTCAACTGCACATACGGTTCACGTCCACGCCGTCGCGGCATGCTACCAGTGTTAAAAGACTGCGATGGAGCTCCGTATGCCACGGCAAACTGGCTGACACTGACGGCGGCGGTGCACAAATGCTGCGCAGCTAGCGCCATTCGACGGCCAACACCGCGGTTCCTGGTGTGTCCGCCGTGCCGTGCGTGTGATCATTGCTTGTACAGCACTCTCGCAGTGTCCGGAGCAAGTATGGTGGGTATGACACATCGTTGTCAATGTGTTCTTTTTTCCATTTCAAGGAGTGTATTTATGTTCACTAGTTCGAAATGGTTCAAATGGCTCTGAGCACTATGGGACTTAACTTTTGAGGTCATCAGTCCCCTAGAACTTAGAACTACTTAAACCTATCTAACCTAAGGACATCACACACATCAATGCCCGAGGCAGGATTCGAACCTGCGACCGTAGCGGTCGCGTGGTTCCAGACTGTAGCGCCTAGAACCACTCGGCCACTCCGGCCGGCTATATTCACTAGTATGTTCTTTGAGACTCAGCAAGTGCCTTTCTTAATTCGAATGTTTTTTTTTTATTTTGTGGTTGGAATAGGGAATTACCATGGTAAATAATTTTGTTGCTAACAGGGAGACCGTACGAACTTCCCCCAACCGATTTGATTCATATTGATATGGTGCGTAGGGCACGACTGAGACTTCGAAATATCCAAACAGGAAGACGCAAGGCTCAACCATTTTCGACAAAATCAAGTTTACAAATCTTAGCGTCGCTACGTACTTTTGTAGGGTCTTTAGTATTCAAGACGCCCGCAGCTGAACGCGCAGTTCGGCGCTAGCAGCCGTGCGAAGCGGAGGTCCGATACTTCCGCCTGTGCGGCGTGTGCGAGTGTTTGTTTACTTGTGGACTTAGTCTGCACGCGGGCTAGTAACAACGATCATGGCGAACAAGTACAGGAAAACTACATTACGATTCAATTTCTGCAAAGACTACGAACGACCAAAGGCTTTAGCAGTGGAACGATTCATTCGAGAGGACGTCAAGATACCGCCAAACGATATTATCGGAATTCACCTATCCATCGTTAGTCCCACGGTGTATGTTATGATGGTAAATGACGCGGCGTGTGAGAGAATTCTACAGGCGACAAAAGCAGGTCTCCGATTTTGCCATAGTGACGGGAATGTCGGCACGGTAACTGTAGAACATGCTCGTCTGGGTATACGGACAATACGTGTTTTTGAGCTGCCATTTGAGCTCCCGGCTGACGAAGTTATCGAGGCTTTTAAGCCATATGGCACAGTACATGGTCACACAGCAGAACGCTGGACACAATTCGCCACATACCCCGTTCTTAACGGAGTGCGGCAGATCACTATTGATCTTCAGAAGCATGTACCGTCCTATCTGACAATTGGTGGTTGTCGGGCGGTGGTGATTTACGATGGTCAACCACGTACATGTTCTGGATGTGGCCAGGAGGGACACCTCAGGTCGAACTGTATGCAACGGCGGATTACGCAACTGCCTTCAGATGTGCGGGAGCCGTCGCCGGCGATGACAGTACTACCGATCACCTATGCCAAAGCCCTCACTGCGTTCGCTGATGACCGAAAGGACACAGCCCCGGTGGAAGATCAAGATGGCACTCTCCGAAACCTTGTCGCAGACGTCGGGATGACAGAGCATGCTGCTCCGTCGGGCATACAATCTACGGCGACAACATCAGATGAGACCGAACTCCCACCAAGCACACCGATAGTACAAGAAGCAGTTCCCGCCACTACGGATGCTGTTCCGTCTGAAACGCACTCTGAGACGACATCATTAGTTTCGACCGAACTCCCGCCAAGTTCAACGATGGGACTCGAAACACTTCCAGTTCCTACGGATGCTTTTCTTTCGGGCAGCCGTGATTCCCTGCAATCTGAGGACACGGACGGAACGTCACGCAAACAGCGTTCCCCGAAAAGGAGGAAACGGCGGCGTCGCACGACATCTCCTCGGGATGACTCCCCTTGCCCCGACGACGATGTGCCTGTGGACCAAGACGACACAACAGCCTCTACGAAACGATGCACTGGGAACTGTTCGATCCGACCCACAGCGGTCTGTCACATTGACGGTACCGGTACGTGGTGATGCTGAAGAGAAATCACAGCCAGTTGGCTCTCCAGACGCAGATGCTGTGGCTATGGACACGAATATATCACAGCCTGAAAAGATGTGGTATGAGGATATTGAGGAGGCGCCGGACGTCATACAGAGGCAGCCGGCACTCACGAAGACGGACTAATAATTGCTGAAGGTGAAGGGAGAGGGGCGAGAGAACGTCTTCTAACTCAACCCCCGGCGCCGGTGCAGGGAGATGTTTTTGCGCCTCGACAGAGTGGGATTCAACGTCATGCGAACCGTATTGCGACGTTAAATATCAATGATGTGCGTTCACCGGCCAAAATACACCTATTGAAGGAAACGGTTTGGGCATCTGATGTGGATATTGCTTTGCTGCAGGAAGTCCACATAGCTGCACTCCCATACATCGCAGGCTACCAATCCTATTCGTCACATGGAGATCACAATGGAAGTGGGGTGGCAGTTTACGTGCGAGATGGCTTCCCAGTGGAAAACGTGTGTTATCTTCCGTCGGCCAGGGGAATGGCTTTCACGACGTTTGGGACACACATCATCAATCTTTATGCACCGTCGGGAAACAATCGGCGGCGGGAAAGGGCGCGATTTTATGCAGAAGACATTGCTCCACTATTCCATGGACGTTCTGAATGTGTAATAATTGGTGGAGATTTCAACTGTGTTCTCAGCCAGAAAGACCAATGGCCGCAAGCAAACATCAGCCAGGAGTTGCGAATCGTTGTCAACGACCTTGTACTTAGTGACACGCGGGAATTACGACATGGAGCTGCACCGGGATACACCTATGTGACAAGTCATTCGGCGAGCAGATTAGATCGCATTTATATCTCACGGGCTCATGCAAATTATGTCCAGGACGCGGAACGCTGGCCATTGGCATTTTCCGATCACAGCGCTTACATCTGTACGGTGCTTCTTCCCCGTAGAGAGGTGTGGAACACTAAGGCCCCGTGGAAACTAAACATTCAACATCTACATGATCCTGAATGCCGTCAACGGATCCTTGAGACATGGACGATGTGCGAGCGAAGGGTTGGGAGGTATGCGACGAAGCTTGATTGGTGGCTGACTTGTGCTAAACCGGCACTTCGCCGTACGTTCATCTCATATAGCAGGGAAATGGCAGAATGGCGCCGCCGTACCACCGACTTTTATTTTGCAGCACTGCGCGACCTGGATGATGGCCCGCCGGGACAGGACATCTCGCTCGAACGCAAAAGGATAAAAGTTAAACTAGTGGCTTTAGCTCGGAAACATCTTCAGGGAACCATGGTGCGCGCCAGATGTCACGATACGGTAAGGCACGAGATTCCTTCCATGCACCACGTCGTGAATGAACGAAAGCACCGACGACGCGTTTTGGTACGGGAGTTAATCACCCGCGAAGACCGAAGAGTGACGCGTCAAGCGGACATTGTCTCTGCATTCGTCGACCATTACCAACACATCTATCGGGAAGAAGCAGCCTCTTTCGATGACCTCGACCGTGTAGCCACGTCCGTCTCCCATACACTGACGGTGGAAGCCGCGGGAACCTTACTGGAAGCCATTAGCTGTGAGGAAGTACATGATGCGATCGCACAAGGTGCGTTGAATCGGTCCCCAGGCATTGATGGGCTTCCTGCTGAATTCTATCGCGAATTACGCAACGAAATGGCACCGCGATGGACGAAAATGTACAACGGGATGTTCCATTCCGATGCGCCTATTCCACCGGCTTTTATGGAAGGCCTCCTGGTGCCAGTACATAAACCGAAGCCAGGAATTACGGTCACACATTATCGCCCCATCACCCTGCTTAATGCCGACTATAAGATCTTTGCACGGTTGCTAGCGTCCCGATGTCGTATGTTAATTCGTAGCGTTCTCTCTCCGGAACAGACGACAACGGGTGGATCGGTGAATGTGCAAACAGCTACTGGCGAATGCCGCGATGTGATAGCGCTGGCGGAGGAGTGCCGGCTTAAAGCGGCGATGGTGGCGGTTGATTTTGACAGTGCTTTTGATAAGGTGCGCCACAACTATCTGTATGCTGTACTGGAACAAATGGGTTTTCCAGACCGTTTTACTGGTCTCATTAGAAGGATTTACGGGGGCGCACAATCCTTGGTACAGGTTAATGGGCGTATAGCAGGGCCCATTCAAATTCGACGATCCATTCGCCAGGGCTGCCCTCTTTCGATGCTGCTGTTCGCGATAGCGTTGGAACCATTAATTGGGAGGCTCACCAATTCTCTTTCTGGGGTGGAACTACGGGGCTACACCTTCAAATGTCGTGCCTATGCGGACGACCTCCTGCTGCTCGTTCGTTCTGAGGAAGAGGTGAAGACGGTCCTTGAACTGTTGTTGGACCACAGTGTGACGGCGGGTAGTGCAGTGAACATGAACAAATCGGCGGCAATGCCGGTGGGAAGGGGCCTTACGCCGGAAGAAATCAGTCCGTTTCCTTATGTGCAACGATTCCGCTATCTCGGCATAGACTTTACCTCATCTGTAAAACATATTGCAGCAGTTAACTACCGACGTATGTTACAGACAACACGTACCATGGTCCGACAACGTCTCCTACGGCGCCTTGATCCTTTGCAGCGAGTCGAGTACCTGAACACTTATGTGGTTTCTCGAATGGTGCATATTTCGCAGATCCTGCCGCTCCCACTCACGCTCGGACGTCGACTTCAATCAGCACTAGGCTATTTCGTGGTGATTGGATCGCCCCTCAAGGTGCGATACGAAACGCTCACTCTCCCTACGGACAAGGGGGGACTCGGACTTAAGAATGTTCACTGCCGTGCGACGGCGCTCCTTCTAGCCACAATGTATAAGCAATGGCGTAGCGGGCGTGATTCCCTTACATCCCGCCTACTGGATCTCCTGGTTCCAGCGTCCCTCACACCTCCGGTGGCGGTGGGCAACATTACGCCACATTTTGCGCATGTCTCAACATTTATCGTGGAACTTAGTTATATCAGAGACGAGCTTCCGCGCACGAGACCGCCATGCGCGAAGGATTTTTATGTTTGGCTGCTACGACGGATAAGTTGTAATGTAATTGAACTGAAACACCCCAGGTTCCATTGGCCGAAGATTTGGAGACATGTGCACCAAAAATTCTTTCTTACCTTCGTTCGGGCACTGTGGTTCTCTGTCGCCTGTGGCAAGTTCAACACCCACCAACGGCTCCATGCAATTGGACTAGTGGACACTCCACTATGCCCGAAATGTCACCAAGTGGATGACGACCATCACCGCTTAACTTGTATCGCGGTGGAGGACGTCTGGCTCCTAGGAAGACAGATGGTGGCTTGCTACCTCCGTGTGACCCCGCAACATATTACACCTGCTTCCTTCTTACATCCGGAGAGTGACTACTTTCCGGCGACTAAATCACAGTCGATCATCTGGATCAAAGGTTGGACGATCGCGTACCTCTATGGGGATACTGCCACGTCGCGACTTGACTTTTGCTATTTCTTGCAGCAAGCCCACAGTGAGGTTCATAGATGGTCCCACTATCGGAAAACCTTTGCCAATTATCTTCAGGCAGTCTTCCTTGACCCCCCACGCAGTTGGAATGTGCCGGGTGCAGTCGGTGTGCACATTTGACAGCTGATGATGAACCTCACGCTTCTCTCACCACTCACTATGTAATGCACATACTATACGATGAAATGGTCTATATGTTCCTTTTAACAGAGTGATCCTTCTTGAAAATAAATAAATAAATAAATAAAAACAACATCCCTGTTCCTTTCAATTTGTGATTTGTTTTTAAATCTTTTGTTTTCTTTCTTTTTGGCAGAGGATGCATTTCATTTAGTGTTTGTAAAAAAAAAAAAAAACGGGTAAAAGCTTAGTTCTACAAACGACAGGTTTGTGGATCGAATCTCTCTGCCTGTAGCCTTTTTTTAATCCATGTAATTCTAACGACGCATTTATGAGAGTACAAACTACCAATAATTAATCACTCATTTATTATTTACCTACTCTCTATCGTGAAAAAGAGAAAATAGCTTTTTTCTTGAGGACATTGTAAATAAAAGAAAAGATACACAGGAACTTCCAATCAAATCGCTATTGTCATGTTGTTTATGTTACTATATCTATATTCGTGAAAAGTATAATGTACAACCTATGCAACACTGCACGAATCAGGATGATACTGGTGGTAGAAACATGGTAAACACTAATTATTGCGACATACAGGACATACAGGGTGAAAGGTATTTAAACCGACAAACTCTGGGAGGTTGTAGGCGCCGGCCGAAGTGGCCGAGCGGCCGAGCGGTTGTAGGCGCTACAGTTTGGAACCGCACGACCGTTACGGTCGCAGGTTCGAATCCTGCCTCGGGCATGGATGTGTGTGATGTCCTTAGGTTAGTTAGGTTTAAGTAGTTCTAAGTTCTAGGGGACTGATGACCTCAGAAGTTAAGTTCCATAGTGCTCAGAACCATTTGAACCATTTTTTGAGGTTGTAGGCGACATCAAAACAAATATTTTTCCCTAATGTCATTTTTTCCTATGAGGAGTATTTAAACCGGTAGAGGACGATATCGCTGGCGGCAAATTAATTAAACCAACAAACACTCTTCCATTTTTTATGACCAAGAGACAACAACTAGGTTGCAGATACGGCCCAATTAAACAGTCTCCAACAACACCGACCCACACATTAACGAAGAACCGCACTTGATGAGCGTTAGTAACTCACTCCATACATGTGAATTGTGCAAGTTGAAGACTCCATCACGCCCGAACGTTCCTTCATCGGTAAACAACACAGAAGATGGAATTCTAGAATGTATTTCGCACTGTTCCAGGTACCACTGCTAAAACTGAGCTCTGGGTGGATAATCAACTGGTTCCAGGTTGTGGACACGCTGTAAGTGAAATTGACGTAACATTTGCTCTCGAGGGACTGTTCTTACAGTCGTCTGATTCGTCCCCATGTGACGTGCAATTGCACGAGTGCTGATTGAAGGATCCCGCTCCACATGCTGCAAGACAGCTTCCTCAAATTACAGCGTTTTTACCGTGCGACGGCATCCCTGTCCAGGTAATCTGCTAAATGACCTGGTCTCACGCAGACGTTGGTACACAGCATCAAATGTCGTACGATGCGGGATACGGCGATTAGGATATTGTTGTTGATAAACCCGCTGTGCAGCTCGTCCGTTGGGGTGCGGTATGTAGTACGCACCAACCATATCAGTGTACTCACTCCAGGTGTATCGCTCCATTAGTAAATAGAGACAATGCACTGCTACACTGGTGGACAGCAGTTGCCTACAACTGAAGATCGTAATACGGCCTCTAACAACTGAAGAGCGTAATACGGCCTCCAACGGTTTAAATAATCCTCGTAGGAAAAAATGACATTAGGGAAAAATATTTGTTTTGATGCCCCCTACTACCTCCCAGAGTTTGTCGGTTTAAATACTTTTCACCCTGTATAACTAACCCTGAAGTTTGGCATATGCGTAGTTTTTTCAATGTAACAATTGCAAAACAAACTTGGTTTGCATTCATAAACGGTACTCTGTCGGCAAAAAGCTTCGTGGTGTACCACGCATATCGAAGCATATCACCGGTTATTGATGCAGATACCTCACAAAAGTAAAAGTAGCACCGGCAGCGAGATTTGATCGCGAAACCTCGCCCTTGTGAATCTAAGGCTTTAATCGCTGCCGACTTCTTTCAGTTAAACGACCATACGAAGTGTGTAAGTATGCCTACAGTTTTCAAACTTGCTTATCTCGAAAACCTCTCAGACATTAGTCTTCCTGTTTAGATATGTTGAAGACCCAGTCCTGACCTACACGCCCTGTCAGGAGGAATCATATCGGTGAGTGGAAGTTCGTACGGTCCGTTTGTAAGCAGCAAAACAGTGAACTCAGATATTTGGTAAGAATTGTCTTTTTAATGCTTTGAATAACTAGAGTTGTAATTAAACATTTTCGATTGAGTACTATTGTAACTGTTAAAAAAAGTAGTAAACAATAAGGTCAGTAATTTTCATTCCACAGCCAGTGCCATTAAACGAATATCTAAAAATGTCTTTCAACATAAAAGACAGATTTCGAGGTCGTTACGTGCTTAATCTTCATTATGAGCCTGTGTTTTCTCATAAAGAGTGTAATTAGTATTCGGAGGGGCTGTTAAAAACATAACGACTTTATTTCTGCAAAGAAAATGTATTTAAAACTAAGAGGTGAGTGGCGTGTAATATTTTACCATACAACTCTGTTGTTTGAAATGTGTTCAGCGTCTTACATCCAGTTTGAGAGATGCTCATTAGTTAAGCTGTACGTTACAGAACTTTGTTTGTGACGGCAATGTCCATGAACTGTTATTAAGTATTAAAAGGCAAAAACGATCAACTAAGTCCTGTCAATGGCAGCGTAATATTTTAGTTGAGTAATAGGTGTGCTGTTTTCTACGTACCTATTTCGAATGTATAAACAGATTTAGTTTCTGGAAATTAACCAAATATCGTACCGCTTCTCACCATGACAATAAAACTTCAGTTGATTGACTCTTCGCCATACGGCTGCAGATATTTCGGCATTACAATCTATTGTTTTATTGTTGTTCACTCTTTAGCTTGGATAGCCAATATGATAGTCATCTTGCCAATTACGTTACATCTGCTAGAAACAGAAAGAGCTAGAGATAATTTTCTATCAGCACAAATGTCGCCACAGCCGAAGCATTAGCACTGTTCTTGCAAAAACAGGTGAGGGAACTAACGAGGCAATGTTGAAGGCACCTAAATCAGCAATTGAGGGTGGACATTTAACGTCACTCCTTCCGAATAACAGCTACAGTTTTTAGTTAACCTCCTCTACTGATGGTCAATAGAAGCCTCTACATAGTAGTACTTCCTCACTGCACCGGTAGACATTTGGCACAGTCCGATCTGTAAGACGTGCGGTATCATCAATACATGAAAGTAATGTGTTGCTGGGAATCGATACGTTTCACTGACAATGGGATACTCATCTTGAAAATGACGTTAAATCTTCTACAAACAGAACGAGACAGAAGCAGTTTCCTATCTGCACAAAGGCCACAGCAGCCGAAGCATTACCTCAGCTCGACCAAGACCAAACGACGGAACTAACGTAAAATTGTCGAAGAAAACGTTAATCAGGAATTCAGGGCATCAATTTGGATGGTACATGTTCCTAACAACTGATAAAGCGCTTTATCAAGCCACCTTCTAATTTGATGTTCAATGGAAGTCTCGTTCCTTTCTGTAACTTGAGATACTATTTTACCACAAATGCACGTTGTTTGTCAGGCATATATCCTCTGCTCCTGGAATGTACCTCGTTTAGGATCCTCATGGTGAGAATTAAGCCTGCGTATAAATTCTTTCCACAGAATATATATATGTGGTGGAATGATACGATAAATAGGTAACCTTTTAATGTTATATTAATTACAGACATTCCAAATGGAGCTAAATTCTGCTTGTTTCTATTTATACACGAAGCTCTTAGGTTTTTTCCTGCTGATAAGCAACGATGGAGACAATGTTCCATCACTTTGTGGTACACATAGCAGTTACAATTTATGTGGGTGTTCGAGCCGAAGGAAACTGTAAACTTGTATCTATACTCCACAAACTACCTTACGGTGTGTGTCGTAGTGTGCTTCGTGAATAACTATCATATCCTCCGTTTCGTACTCCAGTCAGAAACGTGTCGCTGCAATATCGCTTGTCGTTAGGCTTCAGAATGACGCCAGATTTATGTTTTTACTGCTGTGGTCATTTGTTAAGAAGTGCATGAGAGGAAGTTATGTTGCTTAGTTTGTCTTGGAATGCATATTCTCAGAACTGTAACCGAAACCTGTCTACGGTGCACAAGATTCTCTACTTACGTCTGTGATTGTAGTTAGACGAGCATCTATAGGAAGCTATTATACTTAGTAAACGGACCTGTCACGTAACTGTCTACCCTTCTTCGAATCTTCCCAATCACGTGTATCCTACCTTGTAAGATCCCAGATTGACAACCAGCACGAGGATCGTAATGGATGGATGGTTGGAAGGACACCGAGGATGTCTTTCCAACACCCACTTTTATGATCGTTCCATTTAACGCTTCTAAATACTGCATAGTAATGACAACTGCAGCAGTCGATCGCCAGTCATAGAATCTAACAACAATCTGCCATTTCGTTTACACACATCAATGAACATTTGCATCACCTCGGTTCCGAGAGTTCCGGAACCTGTACAGAAAATTGGAATAGAGATCAACATAAACATCATTCCCCCCTTTTTACTGCTCATGAAACCCCAGATTGCATGTTGTACCACCATACAGCGAGACCTTGAGAGGTACACACCGGTACCTCTAATACCCCACTCCTCAACGGCGATTCGGCGTAGATCCCTTAAGGGGATACGGAATCGGATTTTGGGTTAAAAGATCGAATTTTTTTTTATTGGCGTATTATATTCTGCCATGTTTCCTCTTTAAAATGACGTATCATACATAGCTCTACTACAATTATAACTATTTTATTTTTATATATTTGTGAGATCGGGTATTGCGCTTTAGTTATACACGTCTCTCGTGGCTGACCATGAACTTTTTGGCAGTACCTTTAAAGTGACATGAATTCAAATATCCCGGTTTCCAGCGACTATTTATACACTAGTTGCCCGAAAATGTTTCTCTCTGGTTTCCTCAAGTTACTCTTTGACTTTGTGGCGGGACTGTTTTGTAAACAGTGTGATATAAGAAAGTAGTTGTTGTTGAGTTATTTCGTATTTAGTGCTTCATTTTTCGCAGTGAAAATGCCTAGAGCTAAAGCAAAAGTATTTAAAAAGCGTGTGAACTGGCAAAAGAAAAGAAATAATGATTCATTAGCAAAGCAAAGCAGTTCATCATCATCACTGTTGGAAAATGTGAATCCACTTATTACTGATTTGCCGAACGAACTTACACCAAATGAAAACAGTGCTTCTCATAAAAAACTAAGAGATTTGGAAGAGAAATATAATTTACTTGATAGAGGGAATGAAGTTTTTGAACTCATTGATACGAATATATTGTGTGAAGCTCTTGAAAACAGTTTGTGCTGCAAAAAATGTCATGGAAACGTTTCTCTGAAAGTAGAATCCCATGTTGGCCTGGCTGCCCAGTTTAATTTAATATGCAGTGTTTGTAAATACAGCTGTAAGTTTCCAAGTTCGGTTTCAGTAACTGTAAATAATGGATACAAGAAAACTGAACTTTATAGTGTAAATATTAGGTTAGTTTATGGATTGCGAGCAATTGGTAAGGGCAAAGCAGCTGGTGATATGCTATGTGGTGTTCTAAATCTTCCAAGTGCACCTTCAAAGTTTGAAGCTTACAATTATGTACTAGGATCTGCAGTTGAAGATGTAGCACAGAAGTCAATGCAGGTTGCTGTGGAAGAAGCAGTGGAAGAAAATGACGGCAGTCGTGACCTCACAGTGGCGTTTGATGGCACGTGGCAGAAAAGGGGCCACACCTCCAACAATGGTGTTGTAACAGCAACTAGTGTTGATACTGGCAAGGTTATTGATGTTGCAATAATGTCTAAATACTGTAGGTGCACAGGCAGGCTGAAAAATGAACACAGTGATGACTGTATTGCTAATTATTATGGTAGTAGTGGTGGCATGGAGGTTGCTGGGGTGAAGAAAATTTTTCATCGCTCTTCACAGTGGTATAATGTTCGCTATGTCAAATATCTGGGAGATGGTGTCTCTAAAGCATTCAAAGAAGTTTTGGAAAGCAAACCATATGGGAACAGTGTAAATATAAGCAAACTTGAATGTATAGGACATGTGCAGAAGAGAATGGGTGCCAGGCTGAGAAGGTTAAAATCAGTTATGAAAGGGAAAAAACTAGATGATGGGAAAACCTTGGATGGCAGAGGAAGATTGACTGATTCCATAATAGACCACATTCAGAACTGCTATGGCCTTGCAATCAGGCAAAATACAGGCAATCTTGAAGAAATGAGGAGAGCTATATGGGCTTTATATTTCCACACCGCATCCACGGATGAGCATCCACAACATGGTTTGTGCCCCAAAGGTGAAAACAGCTGGTGTAAATACAATAGGGGACTAACAACAGGAGAGAAATACATTCACCACCACAGTCTACCATCAGCCATCATGGCAGAAATAAAGCCCATTTTCAGAGATCTGGCTGACAGAAGTCTTCTGATGAAATGTCTTCACGGAAAAACGCAGAACCCCAACGAGTGCTTGAATAGTGTGATATGGCATCGTCTCCCAAAAACAGTGTTTGTCGGAATTAATACACTACATTTTGGTGTGTATGATGCTGTGGCAACCTTCAATCTTGGAAATATAACTAAATGCCAGGTCCTTCAAAAGTTGGGTATGTGTGTTGGTTCCCGTACGGTACGTGCTATGTTCTTTTTAGATCAGCACAGACTAAGGCATGCTAATAATATAATCAAGACATTAGTGAAAAAAGCAAGACAGGTGCAGAGGGGTGCCAAAAGAAGACTTGATGATGATTATGAAGACTGTGAAGGGGGTATTAGCTACGGATCAGGAATGTTTTAATCTTCTTTCTCCGTTTCCCGTAAGTTTACTTTTTACTTCATCTAGGAACATTATCTCAGGTACTGGTCAACCTAGAAGTCTGAAATTTTTATGACGTAGTGACATAGGTCCCTATTACATACTGAAACAACGATTTTTTAATTACTTGATTTACAAAAGACTTAGGGGTGATAGTCTAGTAAAAAGCGATGGAAAAAATTTACTTAAAAATAAATGTACAATATCTCTGTAAGAAAATACTTTGACAATAAACTGTTGTTTCAGTATTGTTGTAACATATGAATGCACATACAGTAAAATTTTTACCTCTCTGTCTCCAGTAGTTTGTGAGAAAATGTTCCCTATAGTAGGCATATATTAACATTGCGGGGATAGGTGATTCCGTATCCCCTTAAAGTGGTTGGTTGGTCACGTCGTCCATAAACAGAACTTTTCAATCTATCCCAGGCATGTTCGATATGTTTCATGTATGGAGAAAATGCTGGACACTGCAGATGAGCGATGTCGATATCCTGAAGGAAGTCATTCGCAAGATGTGCACAATGAGGGCGCGAATTGTTGTCTGTGAAGACGAATGCCTCACCAATATGCTGCCGATATGGTTGCACTGTCGGTCGGAGGATGGCATTCTCTAATCGTACAGCCGTTACGGCGCCTTCCATGACCACCAGCGGCGTACGTCGGCCCCACATAATGTCATCCCAAAAAATCAGCGAACCCCCACCTTGCTACACTCACTGGGCAGTGAGTCTAAGGCGTTCAGCCTGACCGGGTTGCCTCCAAACACGTCTCCGACGAGTGTCTGGTGGAAGGCACATGCGACACTCATAGCTGAAGAGAACGTGACGCCAATCCTGACCGGTCCATTCGGCATGTCGTTAGGCCCATCTGTACCGCGCTGCACGGTGTCGTGGTTGCAAAGATGGACCTCGCCATGGATGTCGGGAGTGAAGTTGCGCATCATGCAGCCTATTGCGCACAGTTTAAGTTGTAACTCGACGTCCTGTGGCTGCACGAGAAGCATTATTCAACATGGTGGCGTTGCTGTCAGGGTTCCTCCGCGCCATAATCCGTAGGTAGCGGTCATCCAAGCAGTAGTAGCCCTTGGGCGGCCTGAGCAAGGCATGTCATTGACAGTTCATGTCTCTCTGTATCTCCTCCATGTCCGAACAGCATCGCTTTTGTTCACTCCGAGACGCCTGGACACTTCGCTAGATGAGAGCCCTTCCTGGCACAAAGTATCAATGCGGACGCGATCGAACCGCTGTATTGACCGTCTAGGCATGGTTGAACTACAGACAAAACGAGTCGTGTACCTCCTTCCTGGTGGAATGACTGGAAATGATCGGCTGTCTGACCCCCACCGTCTAATAGGCGCTGTTCATGCATGATTGTTTACATCTTTAGGTGGGTTTAGTGACATCTCTGAACAGTCAAAGGGACTGTGTCTGTGATACAATATCCACAGTCAACGTCTGTCTTCAGGAGTTTTGGGAACCGGGGTGACGCAAAACTTGTGGACGTGTGTATGTAACAGCAAACCGTTAGATTTCGTACGTTGAGGGTCAATTTCCAGTGCCTGCAACAAGTCTTAATCCTCTCTTCTTTCGACATTTCGATATAATATTCCGGTAATTGACGGATGGAGCTTATTATGGTATCCAATACATCATTTACATATGCCATGAACAGTAATGACCCCATAATTTTCCATTGAGGTATGCCTGACGCTATCCTCACATCTCACGATTTCTACCCTTCAAGAACGACATGCCGAATTCTGTGCCCCGGAAAGTCCTCAAGTATACCATGAGGTTCATTCAACTTTTTTTTTTGTCTGATAACTTTGCTTAGCCCTCTCAATAGCAATGCATGGGGATACTCCGTGCACCTTTTGAAAGTACTGTAATCTAGTCAGTTACTCTATGGTTTAAAATTTTGAAAAAAAATTATTTTTAAGAATTCTTTTACCACTTTTAGTATTTTTAAAAATAATATTAAGTTAAAGTTAACTCAAAAATTTAATTCTTAGGAATAGATGTCACTTCTCTGATGAATGCATATTTAATATTTTCGTGTCCAGGACCTCACCTAGACATAAATATTTCTTTATAATGTATGTTTTGGGTGAAAGTCAACAACGATTAACGAACTCTGCAAATCTGTACTTTTTTTAAAAACTTTTTTTGGTGGTACCCGCCCCCTTCCCCTGCCAGTACACGTCACGTCACTGGAAGTGTGTCGATACTGTTAAGTGTACTAAAAGATATTTTCAGGTTCTGGAACCTACTTACACATCAGCATGTCTTTAAAAAGTATGTTGTTGATATAAGTCAACAACATATAACGAATTTTATTTTTTCCGATTTTTTAGGGTGGCCATAAAGTACCCTCTCCCCTCCCCTTGGTAGTGTGCGTTATGGAGAATTTGTTGCTATTGCTCAGGTTAATGCTCCATTCCATGATCACTGATCTCAAAATATTTCATTTCTGTGTTTGTGCGACGATTTAGGCAAATACGATTTGCCTCAGTCAAACAATTTAGTAAGACAAAATTAAGTTTAAATTTCTAACGAAAACTGTTAGATCCTTTGTGTTCAGTGTTGACGACGTCATATTCTCTGAACCTACTGTCTGCACTACGATAGTTTGGTAATTTAGAACAATACACAGCAGACACTCCTAGCTTTCATCTCTTGACAGTCAAATCCTGAGTATTAATTATGGCTCCACCGTACGGATTTGAAACTGCTTGCTTCCAACATTACGTGGCTGCACAAGTGCAAATCGGTTATATGTTCGGCATTTCGTTTTCACAATATATTTCACTTATTAAGAGTGAGTCGATTTATAGGATTTTTAATTAACTCGTACTTATCTCCAGCTAGATGCTAATAATTTACAGCGAAGTTCACGTAACAAGAAAAAATAATTGGTCTAATAAGATAAGTAACTATGTTAGAATTTTCAATATAAAAACTGAAAATTTCCGAATTAAATTTCGTCTGTGGTGTAAGAGCTGCAAGGGAAAATACTGTAAGTTAATTTCAAATTTAATTACATGATTATGTAAGGGGTCGAGCCTTTTGTAGACAGGATTACTTATCCCTTCCTGAACTAAGCGATATTTTACTAAAATGTAATGTAGATGCCTGCTGGTGTTGTCGAGCGGTTCTAGGTGCTTCAGTCTGGAACCGCTACGGTCGCAGGTTCGAATCCTGCCTCGGGCATGGATGTGTGTGATGTCCTTAGGTTAGTTAGGTTTAAGTAGTTCTAAGAGATTGATGACCTCAGATGTTAAGTCCCATAGTGCTCAGAGCCATTTGAACCATTTGTAATGTAGGTGTTTTTCTTTGTGTAGCATTGTTGTTGTAGTCATCGGTATTGCTTCTTAAACTGCATTGACTGTTTAAAACAAGTGTGAATGAAAAATACTCCGATGCTGCAGATAAAAACTTCACCATAAACAGTTACCAACAATACGATCATAAATGAGCAACGTATATTATCCTTGTAACGTGTTTTTGTCGGGTGAATATGAGGCCTAATAATGTCACAATACACTAAATCGGAAGGAGTAAATACAATTAATGTACGTAGTACTCACAACAAGAGTTGCAATTAAACGAATTGTAAACGTGGCTAAGTTGACTTTTAAAGGAGGCTCATACTTGTACATAAGTTTTTTTTTATAATTATTATTTCATCGAAATGAAACCTGTAATTGTAATTGTGCCATATTTGTTGAATCTTATTCATACTTTACATTTATTACTGATGTTTCTCTCTTTGAAGTATTGAACTAAATATTTCGTTAAAAAAAATGAAGTTCAGACACTGTTTGCAAGGAAGCAGACAATATTTCATTTAAACACAGAATTTAACCTTTGCTCTGTCGCATCTGTTTGTGTTGGTGATCATACATGGAGCATGTGCAGAAAGCACTAATTTGGATTGATTTGGAAAGTCATTTGATAGAAATTAACGGACCATTTAGTCAGAAACGAACATATCCCGCGTCTATAGTCATTGATTACATTGTTCAACTTCCTGCATTCCTTTTGTTAAATATGACTTTATGCATTTGTTAGCTATATCCATGATTGCTCAAAAACCATTCAATATTTCAAGTAAAATGTTCTGATTTACCCAATCAGCTGTTTTGGATACTGAAACTAATATGCAGGACGGTTTTATTTCATATTCAGTTATTATAAAACTCGTAACTGAATACATTTTCTGATGTCAAAATTGCGATTTAATAATCATATTAACACTGAAACGAAATTGGGAGACTCCCCAAAACAATTGGAAAATTGAGAGCAATAAAACAGGTCAGAAATTACGGACATATCTCCCATTACCTCTGTTACAGACAATTTAAATAATATCGTATCTCTACGTCCCTGAGAAAATTTCCTCAGTTACTGATGAACTAGATATTTTACAAAAAGACGTTTCTCATCATGTGAAGACAACCATTTTGATTTTATATTTGTTAAAAAAAAGACATTGTATATGTTTTATTTTTGAGAGATTTTATAATTCTCTTAATTTTAAAAGAAGTTATTTGCAGTTTTTTTGGGTGTTTCTTTCTGAATATTTTGCTGTTAATTGCCTTTCCACATCACTCACAGTACTAGCTCTACTGCCATTGTGAAATGATTTCGAAGCATATTTGCTACTCATGACCCATTTATATTTTTCCACGTAGTTCAATAGTGGTGTTACACCAATTAGTGACCAACCATTCACTCTTGCTTTATGAGCACATAGATTTAATTCTGTTAGCCGAATGTGGAATTTCAGCCATTATATGCAAATTTCTAGATGTTTTGATAATTTTTATTCCTAAGTTCTAATCTTGTTTCTATTTTTCAACTAATGTGGTCTTGTTGAAATTTAAGTTTCTTCTTTCTGAGCAATATTCTACCATCTAATTATGTTTGTTTCAGCATGAAGACATGTTATTCTTAACTATTATACTGAGAAAAATGTCAGATTATGGCAAACATCGGAAGAGAATGTTAAATGTGACGTTTGCAATTTGATCTCAGTAGGTTTCTTCGTAGTCCAGATTTTGTAAATTACTTCCAAGACCCTTTGTTCTGGAGTCATTAATTGTCCAAATTGAGTGTCTTAGTTTTGTCTGTGCTATACGAGAACAGATTATTTGTGATAACTAATTGTACATCATAATCTGGTATTCCGTTCACTACATCTACATCTGTATGATTATTCTGCAATTCACGTTTTAAGTGTTTGGCAGACTGTTCATAGAATCCCACCCAGTGTTTGGTGCAAGTTTCATCTACAAGGAAAGTAGCCATCACAGCTTATTATCATGACCCAAATGAGTCGGAAAATTTGATACAGACATCACATGATATTTTCCGAAATAATGTTCCCTGTTCATATTTAGTATCTCCTACATAGAACAATAATCAAACAAAGTGCCTAATAAGCAGTTCAGTGTTTGCCATTAGGGATCTCCATATGGTCGCAATTACATATCACGTATTTCAAAAATGGCTCTGAGCACTATGGGACTTAACTTCTAAGGTCATCAGTCCCCTAGAACTTAGAACTACTTAAACCTAACTAACCTAAGGATATCACACACATCCATGCCCGAGGCAGGATTCGAACCTGCGACCGTAGCGGTCGCGCGGTTCTAGACTGTAGCGCCTTTAACCGCTTGGACACCCCGGCCGGCCCACGTATTTCGTTGTACCAACTCGTAAATATATGTTTATTTATCGTGATCACTGTAAATTTTCTTATTTGAATTTGTTTGATCTTGTGGTGTCATCATGAAAGTACAAGAAAAATCAGGACTGGTAGTAACAAATAAAAAGGTCGGTACTTAACTAAAAAATATTGTAACACTGTAACAATAAATTAACTACCAATGTGCACACCATTACGATGAAGTCGCACAGCGTCGGACAAACTCCCGTATGGATGGCATAGTAATAAGCATACTTGGCGTAGAGAAACAACTGAAGCATCTGAAAGAAAATTTATCACCAGCTCCGGCTGGAATCCCAGTTCGATTTTATAAAGAGAACTCTACGGCATTGGCACCTTACCTAGCTTGCATTTATCGTGAACCTCTCGCCCAGCGCAAAGTCATAAGCGACTGGATAAAAGCGAATGTGACTCCAATGTATAAGAAAGGTAAAAGAACGGACCGGGAGAATTATAGACTAACTTTTGTTTGCTGTAGAATCCTTGAACATATTCTTAGTTCCAATATAACAAACTTGCTTGAGACAGAGAATCTTATGTGCACGAATCAGCACGGTTTTAGAAGGAATCGCTCGTCCAAAACTCAGCTTGCCCCTTTCTCACATGCTATACTGAGAACTACAGAAACAACAGATGAAGGGCAGCAGGCAGGTTCCACATTTCCAGATATCCTGAAAGCACTTGATACAGTGCCCCATTGCAGGCTGTTAACGAAGGTACGAGCATATGGAGTAAGCTCACAGTTATGTGAGTGGCTCGAAGACTTCTTAAATAATAGAACCCAATATGTTGTCTTCGGCAGCGAGTATTCATTAGAGACCAGGGTATCGTCAGGAGTCTCCCAGAGAAGTTTCATAGGACCACTTATTTTCTCTATACCCATAAATGATTTGGCGGACAGGTTGAGCAACAATCTGCTGTTGTTTGTTGTTGATACCGTGGTGTACGGTAAGGTGTCAAAGTTGAGTGACTGTAGGAAGATACAAGACGATTTAGACAAAATCTCCAGTTGGTGTCATGAATGGCAACTAGCCCTAAGTGTGGAAAAATTTAAGTTAATCCGGAGGAGTAGGAAGATCAACCCTGTAATGTTTGGGTACAATATTACTAGCGTCCTGCTTGACACAGTCCAGTTGTGAAAATATCTGGGCATAACGTAGCAAAGCAATATGAGGTGGAACGAGAATGTGAGAGATGTTGCAGGGAAGGTGAATGGTCGACTTCTGGTTATTGGGAGAATTTTAGGAAGAGTGGTTCACCTGTAAAGGAGACCGCAAATTGGAATCGGTTGCGACCTATTCCTGAGTACTGTTCGAGTGTTTGGGATACATACTAGGTAGGATTGAAGGAAGACATCGAAGCAATTCAGATGGAGGGGGGCTGCTAGATTTGTTATCGGTAGGTTAGGCAGACGCTTCGGGAACGGAAATGGGAATCCCCGAAGTGAAGGCTACGTTCTTTTCCGGAAACACTGTTGAGGAAGTTAAGAGAACCGGCATTTGAAGCGGACTGCAGAACAATTCTATTGCCGACAACATACATTGCGCGTAAGGTCCACGAAGATAAGATACGAGAAACTAGGGCTCATACGGAGGCATACAGACAATCGCTTTTCCCTCGCACTGTTTGCGAGTAAAACAGGAAAGGACATGACAAGTAGTGGTATAGAGTACCCTCCGTCACGCACCGTACGGTGGCTTGGGGGAGTAACTATGCAGAAGTAGATGTAGATGTAGAAGTATAAAGTCGATTGTCTACTTTCAATCTCTAATTTCCAATTGTTCAAGTCCTGTTATAACTCAACACAATTATTATTTTATTTTATGTTGTTGTACGTGTCCAGGACTTAGATAATCGTAAATAGTAAAAATAGTATCAAAATTCTGCCAAGCACTACTGATATACTATTGCATGGTCCACAAGCTCCGTAACTGAACTGTCTTTTTGGCCTTACCATTTGCTGTACATAAATTTTGTGTGGTGCAAGGATCGGACAGGTTTCTGCAGACCAGAAGGTGTTCTGTCTTCTGGATGTCGCCACACTCACAGGACTCATCTTTAGTTATAAAGTCCCACTACCTCGGGTTCACCTTGCATCGTGGCACTCCTGCCCTCGATTTCCTGCGACTGTTCTTCTGCGGATGATAGATGGTGCTATACCCATGGCTGGATAAATATTGGTGACAGGAGTAGATCATAGGCAGCCAGTTACAGTGCGCCGATTTTCATTAACGCCGTATCCACCTATTTGTCATTCTTGGAGTATTTCCAAATTGGTGTTGTGTTTTCTGCTACAGATGAGCGTGAGCCATGGCAGATCTAGGAGCACCTTTGGGTGTGAGCACCAGGTGATGCCAGTACGTTTACGGCTGATGTGTTCCTTGGCACTGATCTTTGAATATCAGACCACGTTCCACATTCACACCCAAGTATTTTAGAGTGTCATAGTGACATAGTCGTTGTCCTATAAAGATAATATATAACTTCTTCCTTGCTTCCCGGTTTCTCAGATGAAAGGCGCAGACCTGCATCTTTCCGAGGTTTGGCTTTAGACGGTTATCACCATTATATCTGTTGCGATCTTCAAGGATTGCTGTCAGCTTCGTCTCCACTTCCTGAAAGGTTTGCCCTTGAGCCATGTCATCTAGATAAATAAATGTTCTTGTTTCAGGGTTGATTGTGTAGATGTACAGTAGGCGTACCAACACACTGTCCTGAGGGAGACCATTCTTTGGGGCCATCCATTGGCTCTCTTTATTATGCAGAGTGATAAAATACATTCTGTTTTACATCAAGCAATGGATAAACTGTGTTAAAAGCTAATATTTTGTGATTGCCTATACATTTCTTATTAGCTTCTTGCCGTTGGCTGTGTTATACGATGCTGACACATCTATGAATGATACTCCTTCATTTTGTTCTCTTTCGTATCCATCTTCTACGTACAGAGTCAGGCTAAGAATTTGACCACATAATGACTTCCTGAGGGAAACCTGACTACTCATTTATAAGGTTTCTGTCAACAAATGGTGAGATGCAATTGAGGCTCATGCTTTCCGAGACTTTATACGGGTGACAAGAGGAGAAATTGGTCGGAAGTGTTTAGGATCCGTTGGTTCTTTTCCAGGCTTCAGAAGTGGTACAGCTTTGGCTTTCCGCCACATCTTAGGAATCTGAAACTTCGAAATGCCGGAGTTTATTAAAATGCAGGTGCTTATTATTTTTAAGATCCATTGATTTGTTACTGGCCCAAACATTTTAATTTGCTGTGGTCTTGGATCATGTAAGCTTGCAACTTTAATTTTCTTCATAGATTGAAAAGTTACTTCCAGTTTTTCCGTTAAATTACACGCCGATATTTAAATAAATAGTTCAGAATTACGCAGAAGGGCTTAACTACCTCTATCCAACTAATAAAATGGCGTACTGATGTGGACATAAAGAACTGGTATGAAGTTCTTGTAACACGACCAAAGTTTTATACTCTTTAACATTATTTATTTGAGTGTACTTTAATTTCTGGTCTTACAGTTGTGATAATGTCTTTAAAATAGTGCCCACCACTCTTCATAGTCGCATTATCAAATGGGTTCTTAAATTTTACTCACTGAAGATGTGTTCGTCAATCAATTTTGCATTTTGTCTGGATTGATTGTAGCTTAATAAGGGTATTATTATCATACCTTTTTTGTAACGAACACGGAATAAACTTTTTTTTAATAATTTGTTTGGGTTCTAATCTTTCCTGATACTAAGAACAATTTCATGTGCCAAACAATGTTACAACGACAGAAGCCTGAAATATACACCTAAAATAGGTAAAGAGTAAAATGCATTTAATGTAAACTACCTACGTAGATTCTGTTAAGATGTCCTCGATTGTCAAGAAAAATTACATTATATTTAAGAAAAGTCGTTACCTTCTCAAAAGTTACAGAAAAACTACTTCACCAAATCAATTTTTAGCCGAAAGAATTAACTCCACAGCGCTTTACACTAGAAGTCTTTTCCACTCTATTTTCTCACTCACGTAACGTTGTTTTCACATGAAAATTTGGAGAATCTTGTTTGCAATAGTATCTATGATATTTTTAGTACAGTTGGACATTTTATTAAGTGGCCAATTAGCACTTTCGAATAAAATCAAGTATCTGTGCAGATACCAGGACGTGATAAGAAACATTTACCCACCCACTCCCCTCTCTGAGGGGCAATAATCGACTCATTCTTGTTGGAACTGTCTTCCGTGGGAGACTGGTGTCCCTGACCCCAGTCTGCACTTTGAGAAAAGAATACAATACCATATAGTATGAAGAAAGGATAGCAGAGATCTTGCTAAGAACCGGGTAAAACATTAATACTCAATTTCACGCTTGCCCTGGTGTGTTATGTTCACGGACGAAACAAATGTAGCTTCTCGGTCTCGGATTGGAGTGGGTGTTGCTATACGGCTGTTACCAATGTTTCTTACAGTCTAACATTATACGACTAGCGCTGTTATTCCCTGTTTGACCCTCCAACAATCTCGAACTGTGAAAGGTGACATGTTACTAATAATATCGGGTTAACATCCTCTCCTGATTGAAATGAAGCATCGGGAATCGCCATTCAAAAGTTTTTGATACTTTCTATCAACCATGGGGCATTACGAACAACCGAGCGAGGTGGCGCAGTGGTTAGACACTGGACTCGCATTCGGGAGGACGACGGTTCAATCCCGCGTCCGGCCATCCTGATTTAGGTTTTCCGTGATTTCCCTAAATCGCTCCCGGCAAATGCCGGGATGGTTCCTTTCAAAGGGCACGGCCGACTCCCTTCACCGTCCTTCCCTAATCCGATGAGACCGATGACCTCGGTGTCTGGTCTCCTTCCCCAAAACCAACCAACCATTACGAACAGTTTGAATCATTATCAACTGGCGTAGTTTAGGACCAAGGTTCCTTGTTTAGTTTGTTCCAGTAGTTGCTGAATTACAAATCTAGGCAATCTGCAATATTTTCAACATACAGAGCGATCTCACTCAAATAATTTCCGTACTGCAGTGTCATTATGTAGATTGATCCATAAAGAACGTTGAAAGTAGCCTATCATTCTCAAATCCAAATTTCCCGTCTGAATTTACCTACACTATCTAAGTATAAATGCTTTCCGTAATAGGGAGAAAATCACATAAAGAATCATAAAAACTAAACAGAAATGCCATGAATGTTGAGTTTCATGATGCACTTAATTACGTGGATGATAATAGGGTCTTAGTCGATGCTGTGATGATTATACACTATAATCAGTAAAGAAGATGAACTATCGGTTCAAATGAATCACTCCAGTGTTCGTCTTGAGTAATTTATGGAAACCATAAGAAGCCCAAGTCAGTCTAGTGGAATACCTATCCTCAGCGAAAGACGCCGCTGTAACTACGATGCACGGTCATTGAATCATACATTTTTGTGCCAGTGAATTGAAAAAACAGAAATTTAATTGCACAGCTTAAATAAAGAATGAGTTTTTTTGAAGTGAAACGTTGTGCAGAACTTACACGTGGGCTACAAATAGCTTACACAAGAGGAAAGAAGAAACTTCTGAAATGTGGTGCTACAGAACAATAATTAAAATTAAACAATGGAAAGTCCAGGCTGAAAAATGAGAAATTATGAAAAGATAGATAGGTACTCACCGTATAGGTGGCACATTGAGTTGCAGACAGGCACAACGAAAAGACTATAACAAACTGAGCTTCGACTCTGTCCGAAAGCTCAGTATGTAACACTCCTTCCGTTGTGTCTGTCTGGAACTCAACGAGTCACCTTTACGGTGAGTAGCAATCTATCTTTTCCGTAATGATGAAGATTAGATGGGTACACTGGGTAACAGATGGAGGAGGCACTGAATCTAATTGAGGAAAACATGAATTATGGGAGAGCTTGACGAAATTAAGGGATTGGTTGATAGAAGATGCAAAGCTGTTTCCTTTTTGCTGATGATACAGGTGTGGTAATCACAGAAACGGACTGCGGATTATTTGAACATTTAATGACAGCCATTAATCTATGGTGATAAGGACAGAGAAACTCAGTGGATAAAATTGAAGAGTTTTGTTCAAAATTCTTACACCACACATCTGTCAGTCTATGTTGTTAGTATGATTTACTAGCAGATATGATGCCGTATGGAAGAAGGTAATGAAAATAGGCCTATTAGGGCAATTTAAAGATATTTTTATCACCAAAATTTGCAATAGTCCTAATAGTGTAAGTAGATGAACTCAAACGTTTCAGCAGATCATCAATGTTTTTATTCCAGTTCATTTTCTCATCAATTCACACACCCTGAAATTTTTAATAGTCTGCCTTAGCAACAGACTTTTGTTCAGAGTCCATATTTATCAATGATTATATGCTGTTTACTGTACAGAACTGTATATATTGTGTTTTCTCAAAATTTAGCGAGAGTCCGTTTGCAAAAACCCACTTAATAATTTTCTGAAATAAATTATTTACAATTTTCGCAGCAAAGGAGTACAGTTTATGCTTATGCTTATGCTTCTGCCTACAAAAGTAAAGGTGTAAAATTTTAATATTAAGTTCAATAACAAAAAATTCCCGCTAAGCAGATCAGAGTGATTGCCAAAGTGCAGCTGAGGATGAAGCTACTTCACTGACAACGTAATACTTTATACATCATGACATAAACGGGGAGTATATTGGCTTATGTTGTTGATCACTGAACTTTTAAAAATAATATGCAGTAGTAAATATGCTAAGACGTTTTCCATACTTTTTTTGTTGGTGTGACGTGACACTAAATTAAACGTCGGAATGTTGGCACGGTGACACGGGCGAGCGTGATATACATCACAGAGCGTGCCGCTACGTCGTAATCAAGGCGACACGCCCCACCTGGTTGGAAAAGTGTGATGGACGTTTTTACCTTCTCAGACGACATCATATAAATCACCACCTAGAAGTACCGTAACACGCAAGTAAAGTGAAAAACAGGAAGCGTCATGGTTCTGTGTTTCGTACTGCGCTGCAGTTCGGAAGCATTTGCGGAAAGTGGATGTCGATTTAGCACGCGCTGGAGCGGCGAAGCGCGCAGGCGGCCATATCCACTCCGCGCAACTCTGAGCATAATCGAGCGCCGTGTGCTTTGATCCCAGGAAGCGGTGAAATGGCTCTCATAGCTTCCCAATACGATTTACCGTGTTTACAATGTGAACGGAGAAACCGCGTGTAACCACTGCATGGGAGGCTCTACGGAAGTTGCAGTTGTGTCTAGACTGTACAATAATGGTGGTATACAAAAAAAATGGTTCAAATGGCTCTGAGCACTATGGGACTTAACTTCTGAGGTCATCAGTCCCCTAGAACCTAGAACTACTTAAACCTAACTAACCTAAGGACATCACACACAGCCATGCCCGAGGCAGGATTCGAACCTGCGACCGTAGCGGTCGCGCGTTTCCAGACTGTAGCGCCTACAAACGCTCGGCCACCCCGGCCGGCGGTGGTACACACATCAGTAAGACCGATCATGAGTATGTTAGACTTTTCCTTAGGAATCTCTTGTTTAAAGCGCATGTTAGTGAGAGGAGAAAACTCTAAAAAATATAGCTACTTACTATACTGCCTGAGAAAAAGGTGAAGCATCCAGAAGGGGAGGAAGAAATGAAATGAAACATTACGGCTGTTTCCAGAATGAGATTTTCACTCTGCAGCAGAGTGTGCGCTGATATGAAACTTCCTGGCAGATTAAAACTGTGTGCCGGACCGAGACTCGAATTCGGGACCTTTGCTTTCGCGGGCAAGTGCTCTATCAACTTTCTTTTTTTTTTAAATCTCATTTTGCTCCTTTTCGTTCGATGTATGTGCTCGGGGCGGACGTTGCAAGACACACGTTACAGTTCGTCGTTGATCCATTAACTCAGTTTTTTTTTTTTATTACAGAGGGTAGCTAACCCTCTGACCGTACACGCTGAGTTACCGTGCCGGCGACTCGGTCCCGTGTTCGAGTCTCGGTCCGGCACAAAGTTTTAATCTGCCACAAAGTTTCATATCAGCGCACACTCCGCTGCAGAGTGAAAATCCCATTCTGGAAACATCCCCCAGGCTGTGGCAAAGCCATGTCTCCGCAATATCCTTTCTTTCAGGAGTGCTAGTTCTGCAAGGTTCGCAGGAGAGCTTCTGTAAAGTTTGGAAGGTAGGAGGCGCGGTACTGGCGGAAGTAAAGCTGTGAGGACGGGGCGTGAGTCGTGCTTGGGTAGCTCAGTTGGTAGAGCACTTGCCCGCGAAAGGCAAAGCTCCCGAGTTCGAGTCTCGGTCGGGCACACAGTTTTAATCTGCCAGGAAGTTTCATTACGGCTGTTGTTTCACTAACTACAAAAAAAGTTATATTTACAAATGACTTGGCAGTATTAAGCCATTTATCGGTATTGCGTTGCACTCAGTCTGGCGTGGATGCATGGGCTGATACTGTTGGGAAGGACATCGTGGAACCATTGTATCCTCACCTGACGTAAGCTGGCCCACAACTGTTGTAACTATATCTAATAAAAATGAAACACCTGCAACCGTCATATAAATGTTATCTGGTATATAGCAACCAGTTCCGCTGAGTCAATACAACGTTTTCAGGCCTCAACTAACTCTGAGGGGTGAACTACAGTCGTGTAAACGATCCCATCAGTGACCAACATCTATGAACTGGTTTTCGTGGACTGCTGTAACAGCGACTTTGTGTCTGCAACCATCAGCTACCAACTGAAAAACCTTCAATCTGAATGATGGACGGACAAAAACTACTGTAATTGCTCCTTATAACGTATATGCTGGCATTGGGATGGAGTTGGTGTCCGAGCTGGTCTGCCAGCGTCACATAGACATTTCATGGAGGCACATTAAAAAAGGACACCCTGATACGTGAGAGGTAATACATGAGGACGTAGGATCTCTGTGATGTGCTGTTGTGCCGTCACAGTTCCCTCACTCACTACCAGCCATGACCCTTATGGCCCCTTCCCCCACACCATGACGCCAAAGTAGCACCGCTTTACGTTTCGAAGCACTGGAAGAATGGGACCTCTCCCAAGGGTGCGACCTTACCCGTAGACGATGGTCATTCAGGGTATTGCTGAACAACGACTCATCACTGAACACAGGGCGACGACAATTATCTGGAGTCCACGCTTCCAAGTCACAGCACCACTCCAAACTCAGCCTAGGCATGGGACGTTAATTCTCTAGTCCGACTGTTGTTAGTCTCCGACCAATGGTGAGGGATGACGCAAGATTTTTCAGAGAGGCAAGACATACGAATGGCCAACAAATCTGATATTGCACGACTCGATTATGCGAACTCATAATGAAGGCCTCTTCATACCCATTCAGGTGCTGATAGCACTATATTACACGGCTACATGACATCCCCGCGTCTTTCACAGTTAGTACACAGCATCTGACACCGTTCGCATTCCTTATAGACACTATCAAGTGTGGTAAAGGCATCGTACACGAGCAACACTAATTCACTCTGGTGGCCGTTCTCCCGGTCACAGAGAACAGAAACTCTAGTCATTTACATACCCACCGATGGTGAGCATTTCAACAAAGTTACAATGAAATCCGGCCAGGTCAGGCTGTATGTTATCAACTAATAAACTAAATGTGATACACTTTCTTATTCGGAGCACTGATAGTGGAGTCTTCTATTTAAACTAACAATACAGAATGTCCCAAATTTCAAGGTTCAAATTGTAATTTTGGAAACTTCTTTCAGGCAAGCAACTGACGGTGGGAAAAGAGTCCGTTATTTATGAACGTAAACAGCATCTACCTCGTAACAAAAATCCAGCGACGAACGGTAGGCATGCATCACAATAGCTTACAAAACGTTGTCTCTCAGATAACTCAGTGGTATATTTCATAGTGAGACGGTTAGATAGGCACTCAACCAAATGTTTCCGCTCCTGTTTTTGCTGTGTTTGCATACACGAATGTCGTCTAAACCACTGGGTACAAATCCAACGAGATGAGATCCAACACCGTCTTCTCAAAATGTAAATTGTGAACATCTATCTGTCACGAATCTTGCCTCTGTGACTTGAAAACCCAGTGTCTCTTCCAGCCGGCCGCTGTGGCTGAGCGGTTCTAGGCGCTTCAGTCTGAACCGCGCTGCTGCTACGGTCGCAGGTTCGAATCCTGCCTCGCGAATGGATGTGTATGATGTCCTTAGGTTAGTTAGGTTTAAGTAGTTCAAAGTCTTGGGGACTGATGACCTCAGATGTTAAGTCCGATAGTGCTCGGAGACATTTGATTTTGTCTCTTCCATTGTGGCAAAATTACTTCCGTTAAGGTTTACGCCTGTTGCGAAGCTTTTCTCTGTGCACTCGTTTAGTTTTCTGGATTCTGTATCTAGCTGCATCATGTATGACGTATGTAATTGAATGCTCCGGTAACGAGGGATGCTCCATAATCGATTACCTATAAACATTGGTTAGATCCGCTGTAGTCTCATCACAGGCGAATGTGTATTATTTTTCAAGTTAGAGATGTCTTAAAACGCTTTAGGAGACTTTGTCATGCCTTTGCAATATTCGTATCTTATACTAAACTAATTGTCCAATAGAAATTTTTAATCGGTCCGTCATAGAATTACGGTATACATTCGTTAGGAATGTAATTAAGGAATCGACGATAATTCACATGATTTGACAGAAATACGTTGCATTATTATTGTAAGTACGAATTTTATGCATTGTTAGACCTCTTGCGAACAGGTCACATTCTTCTTTCCGTATAGGTTTACATTAAAAAAGGACGCACGGCTAAGGAATAACCCGAGGCGGAAATCGGGAAATCGGTCGATGTAATGTACTTGTACAGACAAATAAATGATTGCAATTTCAGGAAATATGAATGATTTATTCAAGATAAAGAGCTTCACAAATTGAGCAAGTCACAAACCGTTGGTCCATCAATGGCCCTTCTGCAACTAGTTATTCGGCTTGGCTCCGAGTACGGGGTCCCGGGTTCGATGCCCGGCGGGGTCAGGGATTTTCACCTGCCTCGAGATGACTGGGTGTTTGTGTTGTCCACATCATTTCATCATCATTGATGAAAGTGGCGAAATTGGACTGAGCAAATGTTGGGAATTTCTACGGACTCTGATAACCACGTAGTTGAGCGTCCCACAAACCAAACATTATCATAATCATCATCATCGGCTTGATGTTGATTGACAGAGTTGTTGGATGTCCTCGTGAGGGAAATCGTACCATATTCTGTCAAAAATTGCGCGTTACATCGTCAAAATCCCGAACTGGTTGGATGGTCCTGCCCATAGCCCGGCGACTTTGCAGGTCAAGGTAGCGTTTGGCAAGCACAAAGACAATCAGTAGAAACTCTCGCCTTGAGCAGGTGGACATTATCTTCCTGAAATGTAAGCTCAGGGCGCGACTGTTACGGTCGCAGGTTCGAATCCTGCCTCGGGCATGGATGTTTGTGATGTCCTTAGGTTAATTAGGTTTAAGTATTTCTAAGTTCTAGGGGACTGATGACCACAGCTATTAAGTCCCATAGTGCTCAGAGCCATATGAACCATTTTTGTAAGCTCAGGATGGCGTGCCATGATGGTCAGCAAAACGGGGCATAGAATATCGTCGACGTGCTACTGTGCTGTAAGGGTGCCGAAGTTGACAACCAAGCGTGTCCTGCTACTGCGCCCCAGACCATCACTCGTGGTTGTCGGGTTCTATGGCAGGCGACAGTCATGTTGGTATCCCACCGCTGTCCAGGGCGTCTCCAGACACGTTTCCGGCCTGGAATCTCATTGACTGGAGTAGAATTGTCTTCAGTGACGAGTCTCGCTTCGAACTGAGCCATGATGGCGAGTGAAAACTTCTCTGTAGACGACCTCGACAGCGATGGGATACCAACCTGACTGTCTCCCACCATACAATCCGACAACCACGATGGATGGTGTGGGGTGCCATTTTTTTCATAACAGGATCCGTTTGGTTGTTATCTGCGGCGCCCTTGCAGGTAGGCGGCCCGTCGACGATATTTAACGCCCCGTTTTGTTGTCCTACACGGCAAGGTATCTTGGGCCTACATTTCAGCAAGATAATTCCCACCCGCACAGAGCAAGAGTTTCTACTGCTTGTCTTCGGGTTTGCCAAACACCAACTCGGTCAGGAATGTCGCCGGATCTCTCCCCGATTGAGAACGTTTGGAGCATTCTGAGCAGCATCCTACAGTTGGCTCCGGATTTTGACGTTCTAACAGGAAAATTGGACACAATTTGGCACGATGTCCCCGAGGAGGATGTCCAACAACACTATCAATCAAGGCCAAGCCGAATAATAGCTTACATGAGGGCCAGAAGTTGACCAACGTGTTACTGATTTGCTCAATTTTTCAAGCTCTTTCTCTTGTATAAATCATTCAGTTTTTGTGAAATTGTAATCATTTCTTTGTCGATACACGTACAGCACATCTACCGATTTGCGTCCCATTCGGAGAATTCCATCGCTCTTTGTCGTTTTTTTTCTGTCTTAGAGTGAACATTCTTAGAGGATCAGTAGCCTAAAGTGTCAGTTGACTATAACATTTAGTAGGCAGCTGCTTGTCAGTTAACGGTAGCCTAAGGAAGAAAAGTGGTGAGATGAGTTAAGGTACAGTTTTTGTTTAGAACTGACTGGTCACAGTATAGACGAATAAATTAAGTGATTAGATAAGTCTCTTCATGTCACTCTACCATACTGAAATTGTTAACAGAGCCTTTAACCTATAGGGTACTCAAAACTCGGGTCAATTCTGTTCATCACTCACTAAACGGAAAATGGAAAAAACTAGTAGAGGAACATTGGTTAGTCTGATACTACCAAACAGAAGATATCATTCAATTTTTGGTGTCGTTAAAGCACGCTCGTCTCCAGAACCCCTTTAAGGTGAGAAAACTTAGTAATTTGTGGGCGCCACATCTCTGTCTAAGTAGCAAATCGTACATTCTTGCTGATGGTGCGAAGGCTTCCAAATAGTGAATGAATGTTATAAGATGAAGGGGCAGCTATAAAATTGTATCTAGTACTCATTGCTTAAGTCGAACTTCAAGATTATGAAAAAGCGAACAAGTTAAACTTTACGGTGTATCCACTGTGTATTCATAGTGTTAACTGTATGTCGCGTTAAATAGCCTTTACCGTTATGGCGGGACCATTCATATCACAAACTGTAATCTTTTGATGCTTAATGCAATAAAGTACAATACAATAGAAAAAATGTAAGTGAGTGGGAAAAAGTATATATATATATATCTAAAAAGTTTCTGACAATGAAATTTTTGGAGAAAAGAGAAGCAGGTAAATGAATAACAAGCGCTCAAATGGAAAACCAATACTACACAAAGAAGAGAAGGCTGAAAGGTGGAAGGAATATACGGGGAGACTGTATAAGGGAAATGAACTTACGGCAATATTAAAGAAAAAAAGTAGTTGAAGAGTTAGGAGATACGATACTGCGAGAAGAGTTTGACAGATCACTGAAAGACTTAAGTCGAAGCAAGGTCTCTGACGTAGACGTAATGTCCCCAGAAGTACTGATAACCTTGGGAGAGCCAGCCATGACAAAACTATTTCATGTGGTGTGCAAGATGTACGAGACAAGCAAAATGCCTTCAGATATGAAGAAGAAAGTAATAATTCCAATCCCACAGAAGGCAGATCCTGACAGGTGTTGAATATTACTGGCCTATGTCAAAATCGTAACCCAAAATCTTTACTGAAGAATGGAAAATCTCGTAGAAGCCGAGCTCGGAGGAGATCAGGTTGGTTTCCGGAGAAATACGAACACGGGAGGCAATACTGACCCTACGACTTATCTTAGAAGCTAGGTTAATGAAAGGCAAGTCTACATTTATAGCATTTGTAGACTAAGTTAAAGTTTTAGACAATGTTTATTAGAACACACGCTTTGATATTCTGAAGGTAGCTAGGTAAAATACAGGAATCTAAAGGTTATACACAACTTGTACAGAAACCAGACGACAGTTTTAAGAATCGAAGGGCATGAAAGAGAATTAGGGGTTCAGAAAGGAGAGGTACAGGTTTTCAGCTGATCCCCGACGTTATTCAATCTGTACACTGAGACAGCTGTAAAGGAAATGAAAGAAAAAAATTGAAGAAGGAATCACCAACCACAGAGAAGACATAAAAACAAAAATGTTGCTGATGAAACTGTAGTTATTTCAAAGTCAGCAAAGTACTTAGAAGAGCTGTTGAACGGAATGGACAGTGTCTTGAAAAAAGGTTATAAGGCGAGCATTAACAAAAACAAAACAAAGGTACTGGAATGCAGTCGATTCTGAAGGTATGAGATTAGGAAACGTGACACTAAAAACAGTATATGAGTTCTGTAAAATAACATAATGGCTGAAGTAGAGAGGATAGAAAATGTAGACTGGCAATGACAAGAAGAGCGTTTTTGAAGAAGGGAAATAGGTTGATATCGATTATACATTTAACTATTAGTAAGACTTTTGTGGAAGTATTTGTACGTAGTGTAGCCATGTACTGAAGTGAAATGTGGACGATAAACAATTAAGACAAGAAGAGAGTAGAAACTTTTGAAATGTGATTCTACGGAATAATGCGGTATATTAAATAGGTAGATCGTGTAAATAATTATTAACTGAACAGAATTGGTGAGAAAAGAATTTGTGGCAGTATAGGTTTCAGTAGTTATTGTGTGGTGAAGAGCCCTGCACAGAATAAAGTAGCTTGGAGAGCTGCATGAATCCAGTCTTCGGATGGAAGACCACAACAGGAACAACAAGGTAAATAATTTAACAAAGGGACATGTTTGAGGCACAAACCATATCTTCACACTACAATGACAGTACAAAAATATTTAAAAAATTTAGTTGCTGTTTACAATGTTAGCATGTGCTGTGAACACTCTCCCATGAAAGGAAAGCTTAACCAAATAAGAGGCATATTATTCTTCAATTGTTAGTTTGCTGTTACCATTGAAAAAGTTGCAAATACTCACTCACTTTGTTCATATGAACTGGCTGTCTTGTTGTCGTGTGTTCAATTACTTCCGTTCATATGGCTTCTCCGATTTTTCTAGTCATTGTTTACAAACTTTCAAAGCACACTTAAAACCTGTCATCATAATCAACTCCACTATGCTGCAGAAACAAGTCAAACAGGCCTTGAATGAATCGAGAGTACTTCTAAAACTAAGTTACTCATTATCATGGCAGTCAGCTAACTTCTGCTGAACGCTGCACTACATTTCATAGTCACACAGATAGACAGCACAATTTTTCAAAAAAGTCACCAAGTCTCTTTAAACAATGTTTGGCCCTTTCTACCAAGCGTTCATTTCCACGACTACAGAAATCTGATGACGGAACCATTCGCAAACAGCGTTATGAATGTCCACATGTTTGCTGCCAATCAGTTCCTTTACTGACTAGACATTCTTGCCTGTAGTCGATGTTGACGACTTTCTTACCGAATTCTCATTACCCAGTGTGTGTTGCCTTGGTCAAATTGTAGGTTCCATTTCACTATGACTGGAAAATACACAGCGTTGTGTCTATGTACCACTAGAATTCCACTGTAAATCTGTGTGCTATTTAGAAGTTTTGCCCACAAGACTTGCATTGTCCCCGTGCTACAGCTTTGGAATGGGTTACCAGTTGACACGCCATTTCACTCCTACAATGCGATTCAACTGCTAACGGTACAGCAGCAAAACTGTGTCGGCATGAAACCCAGAACACATAACACATACTCTCTTCTGAGAATGCTCTGTTCTTGTTAAACAATTGTCGTAACGTGGGACGACATGTGTAACTTCCATTATGAAGTATACTCGGACTATGTGTACAGTCATATGCCAAGTTACTGTCCTTCACACAACGTTGAGGCTATATGTTCCTTATTGGTATACTTGATCAATATCTGGAGATCACGGAGTTCACTGTACTTAGATGTTACGAGGAGAACGCAATTTAGTAGTGCGTGTTCATCAATAAAACTACTACTGATGTATGAATGTTACTGTAGACCCTTAAAGTTATGCCACCAGATGAAATTCTGAGTGACCTAACAAGACTGCTGGAACATCTGCCAAATAGGCTGACACATAATTGTTGCTCTCAGGAAAAAGATGACAGACTAAAAATTGTATCAGATAACAAATAATATATAGAACAACCAAACATTATTATTCCAAGTACTCTATTGGAGTGTAATTAAAACAAAGAGACAGCGACAGTACCACGATAACGTATGGATGTCAGACTCATCTGACGTATGTTACAAGTTTTATAATGTTTCCGAAATAATATTTACCTACAATGGTAGAAGTATTGCACCAAAATACACTCCTGGAAATGGAAAAAAGAACACATTGACACCGGTGTGTCAGACCCACCATACTTGCTCCGGACACTGCGAGAGGGCTGTACAAGCAATGATCACACGCACGGCACAGCGGACACACCAGGAACCGCGGTGTTGGCCGTCGAATGGCGCTAGCTGCGCAGCATTTGTGCACCGCCGCCGTCAGTGTCAGCCAGTTTGCCGTGGCATACGGAGCTCCATCGCAGTCTTTAACACTGGTAGCATGTCGCGACAGCGTGGACGTGAACCGTATGTGCAGTTGACGGACTTTGAGCGAGGGCGTATAGTGGGCATGCTGGAGGCCGGGTGGACGTACCGCCGAATTGCTCAACACGTGGGGCGTGAGGTCTCCACAGTACATCGATGTTGTCGCCAGTGGTCGGCGGAAGGTGCACGTGCCCGTCGACCTGGGACCGGACCGCAGCGACGCACGGATGCACGCCAAGACCGTAGGATCCTACGCAGTGCCGTAGGGGACCGCACCGCCACTTCCCAGCAAATTAGGGACACTGTTGCTCCTGGGGTATCGGCGAGGACCATTCGCAACCGTCTCCATGAAGCTGGGCTACGGTCCCGCACACCGTTAGGCTGTCTTCCGCTCACGCCCCAACATCGTGCAGCCCGCCTCCAGTGGTGTCGCGACAGGCGTGAATGGAGGGACGAATGGAGACGTGTCGTCTTCAGCGATGAGAGTCGCTTCTGCCTTGGTGCCAATGATGGTCGTATGCGTGTTTGGCGCCGTGCAGGTGAGCGCCACAATCAGGACTGCATACGACCGAGGCACACAGGGCCAACACCCGGCATCATGGTGTGGGGAGCGATCTCCTACACTGGCCGTACACCACTGGTGATCGTCGAGGGGACACTGAATAGTGCACGGTACATCCAAACCGTCATCGAACCCATCGTTCTACCATTCCTAGACCGGCAAGGGAACTTGCTGTTCCAACAGGACAATGCACGTCCGCATGTATCCCGTGCCACCCAACGTGCTCTAGAAGGTGTAAGTCAACTACCCTGGCCAGCAAGATCTCCGGATCTGTCCCCCATTGAGCATGTTTGGGACTGGATGAAGCGTCGTCTCACGCGGTCTGCACGTCCAGCACGAACGCTGGTCCAACTGAGGCGCCAGGTGGAAATGGCATGGCAAGCCGTTCCACAGGACTACATCCAGCATCTCTACGATCGTCTCCATGGGAGAATAGCAGCCTGCATTGCTGCGAAAGGTGGATATACACTGTACTAGTGCCGACATTGTGCATGCTCTGTTGCCTGTGTATATGTGCCTGTGGTTCTGTCAGTGTGATCATGTGTTGTATCTGACCCCAGGAATGTGTCAATAAAGTTTCCCCTTCCTGGGACAATGAATTCACGGTGTTCTTATTTCAATTTCCAGGAGTGTATGTATCACTTACTGACAGATAACGTGACGATGCCTGTTTGCAGAAATAGGCCTATTGTAACAAACAAAACAATCTGACTTAACAGTGTTTTCGGAAGTGTAAGTATATCATACACATTATGCTCGTTTCAGTTGGTGAGAGGCGCCACGGTAAACTTTGCACGAACTTTTCTCAGTACTGACAGTTTTGACCAGAGAGCCGAGTCACAAAAATTTAAACATAAGAAACGGATTCAAAGAAAAATTCACACATTTAGTGAAACGTACAGAATATACACCAAGCTGACAAAAGTCATGGGATAGCGACGTCCACATAACAGCTGGCGGTAGTATCGCGTTCACAAGGTATAAAAGGGCAGTGGATTGACAGAGGTGTCATTTGTAGTCAGGTGATTCAAGTGAAAAGATGTCAAACGTGATTATGGCCGCAAGGCGGAAATTTACAGGCTTTGAACACGGAATGGATGTTGGAACTAGACGCATAGGACATTCCGTTCCCACTGTTAATAGTTCAATATTCCGAGATCGACAGTGTCAAGAGTGTGCCGAGGATACCAAATTTCAGGCATTACCTCTCACCAAGGACGACGCAGTGACCTTCAATTAACGACCGAAAAGAGAGGCGTTTGCGTAGAGCTGTCAGTGCAAACAGACAAGTAACACTGTGTGCTATAACTGCAGAAATCAATATGAGAGGCATGACGAACCTATCCGTTAGGACAGTGCGGCGAAATCTGGCGTTAATGGACAATGGCAGCAGACAACGGACGCCAATGTCTTAGCTAACAGCACGACATCGCCTGCAGTGTCTCTCGTGCTTGAACCCTAGACGACTGGAAAACCGTGGCCTGATCAGATGAGTATCAGTTTCAGTTGGTAAGAACTGATGGTGAGGTTCGAGGGTCGCGCAGGTTCCACGAAGCCATAGACCCAAATTGTGTCCAATTTTGGTGTGTTTGTTACTATGTGTGTCACTCCCTGTGTGTATTACTGTGCAACCCGGTGGTGGCTCTAGAATGGTGTGGGATGTGTTTGCATAGAATGGACTCTGTCCTCTGGTGTAAGTTAAATGATCACTGGCTGGAGATGGTTATGTTCGGCCATATGGAGTCCATTTGCTGCCATTCATGGACTTCACGTTTCTAAACAACGAGGGAAATTTTATGGATGAGAGTGCGCCATGTCACCGGTCCACAGTTGTTCGTGACTGGTGTGGGAAACATTCCGGACAATTCGAGCGAACGATTTGGGCACCCAGATCGCCCGATATGAATCTCATCGAACATCATTGGGACATAATCGAGAGGTCAGCTAATGCAAGAACTCCTGCACCGGCAACATTTCGCAATTGTGGACGGCTATATAGCCATCATGGCTCTATATTTCTGCAGGGGTTTATTGAGTCCACGCCACGTGGAGTTGCTACGCTGAGCCGGGAAAAAGGACGTCCCAAACGATATTAGACGGTATCTCATGACTTTTGTTACCTGAATGTGAAGTACGAAATAGTGAAAACTTCCTGCACAGCTGATTTCTGCACGTTAGGTGCACGTAAAAACACGAGAATATAAACAACACAAAGACGCTGTACCTCTTGTCCAACCTCATTATGGTAACGTCGAAACTCTCCCGAGGCGAACAACGGAGAACACCTAGACAGTTATATTGTACAATAATTAGTTTTTGAGCGGGAATCGTACTGCACATCGAACGAACCCATTTGCACATGTACAGAAACACTTTTAAGTGAAATGGCAAACGGAAAACAGCTCGCAGACAGATATATGATTGGCAGTGTCCTCAAAACGTTTAGGAAACTAATGATGTACTTCTTTCAGCGCCACAATAAAATCTTCAAAATATACATTATCTTTTACGTCATTGATTCCAGGGAAAGAGACTGCTTTTCCATAAGAAGTTGTCGCTTCCACAGAGTGATTTTCTTTTGAAATGCATCCCTACCAAAAGTGATGTAATTTTATTTCTACCATGCTACGTCTTACTGTTGGTTGTGTGCAGTCACGTCTACTTATAAGGAGAGATCTTTTGCATGTTCTGCGTGTTCTAATTTTCGTTCCTACTTAGGTCTATACTTCAGAAATTTGCTAATAACGAGTCTTAAATTGAAAAATCTTTCCAGGTATGCCCATCGACTTGACGAACGTTCGTTGCAGTAATACATAACATCTCCGTACCGTTCGTTCAGATCCGTCAAAAACTGTTGTAACTGACGATGTAATAACGTGTGCGACTGCAGGAAATTTACTGTTTGTAGCACCTATTTCATTACGTGCTCCATGCCTACTAATTTAGCACAAAGTGCTTCTTGATGTAGAGAGTAATGAATCACATACAAACCATCTGTCGATCGCTGCTCTTTAATCGGTAACTGCAACTTGAAATATTTCCTGCATGGTTTTATAATGTCGTTCCATACCAAATCTGCGGTACGTATTGATTATGCAAATGCATAATAGATACTGACAGTTCTCGTCTTTCCCTTCTGTGATTCCCATTCATTTTTAAGGGTTTGACTGCCGCGTTTTGTGCAAACAGCCACTGGACCTATGGGCTTCCTTTATACCACGACTAAGAAGCAAAGGAAAACAGCACTGGCACCACGACTCTTCGGAATTGAAGAAAATCGATCCGACCTCAAAATGCTGCACCAAGTGGCGGAGGAAACAGTGTCGCATCGCACAGCTAAAGGAGATGTCGCGCTGTACGGAGTAGTTCAAAAATGTGTGTGAAATCTTATGGGACTTAACTGCTAAGGTCATCAGTCCCTAAGCTTACACATTACTTAACCTCAATTATCCTAAGGACAAACACACACACACCCATGCCCGAGGGAGGACTCGAACCTCCGCCGGGACCAGCCGTACAGTCCCTGACGGCAGCGCCTAAGACCGCTGGGCTAATCCCGCACGGCTGTACGCCGTAGTTCCTAGGATCGAGCAATACCGAGACGTGCCGAGACAGGCCGAGCTTCGGACCGCGCACATGCTTTAAGTATTACTCGCCATGGCCGACCTTGGATTAAACGTTCATTCACTCAATATTGTAGTTCACCACCAACGTTAGTATCATTTTTGACATTTAAATCAGCTAACCACAGATCTCCCCCTCCCCCCCCCCCCCACACACACACACATACACACACATGAAACGCTATCGCATTGGTTGTGGAATGGAAGCAATACCTCCGGGACATTCTTGCCATTTGTACAACATAAGCTGCGTCAGTTCGCGAATATTTCTTTGCTAGAAGCTCTTAGAAAATCATATATCTTCCCATCGTATCCCAGCATGCTCTTAAGGTGACAGATCGGTGAACAGTGCACGTCAGTAAAGGATGCATACATTCTCTAAGGCGTCTGTGGTGTGAACTGCCTTTTAGGGTCATGCATTATCCAGCTGGAACATGTTATTTAGTATCCTTATCATGGATTGTATCACAACAGGATTTATCATTACCGCAACATACAGCTGAGCATTCAGCTTCCTTTCAATGATTACGAAATATGCCCTGTTGTAATATCGTACAGCTCAACACACCATGAAGAGATAACGAGGTACAAGTCTTGAGAACTGGAGCTTTCTGTAATACTTAACTACGTCATTTACAGGCCCACTTTCGTCGATATAACAGTTTCCTACAGTTCTTGGCGACACTCTGCTGACACTTTCACCAGGATTTCAGCTATTGTCACCTGTATATTCGTCAGAGACAGTTGAACCCCCATACAATTTATCTTAGTGTACTCCTTTTTTAAGGACCCATGACTCATTGTTTTCCCGAGGCCATATCATTGGAAATTTGTGGTAAGGTCTTATGGGACCAAACTGCTGAAGTCAGCCGTCCCTAATCCTACACACTACTTAAACTAACTTACGCTATGGACAACACACACACACCCATGCCCGAGGGAGGACTCGAACCTCCGACGCGGGCATCCCCACGGACCGTGCAAGGTGCCCTAGACCGCGCGGCGCCATATCATTACCACTCGTATTATAGTCATTCTACTGCAACTAACTGTCCATCCTATCTGTCAGTATGATGCCTCATGTCCCTCAGGGGAACGTTTCAAACTTTCTCAAAGTCTGAAAGAGGGCGGTAAGCTGCAGTTGCATGTGCTCTAGGCTTACTGTGTTGCGAGCTCCCCCTGGAATGTTGCGGTAGTCTTACACGGCCCAATAGCCATCATCTACTCATATTTCTTCATCTGTAGCAATGGATTTTTTTCTGCACTAAGATTACACTGGCATAGGGATGTAATTTTAATAAATATGTACAACAGGTATGGCACTACTGGAGTATCTGTTTGGTAGCTTTCGATCACTGTGTTAGACGCGCATCTGTTCACACCTCCGCCTGCGTACTCACGATGTAGTTGATCAGTATGCCGCAGACACTGCTAAATGACAGTGCATATAATAACTGAGTACAAACAGACGAAAACACACGATATCGTCCGACTTCATGATCGGCTATCAGTCACTGAAATCAGAAGGCTTAAGACGGAGCTTAAGCTACGGAAGGACAATGATGGGAAAGGGAGACGGTCGTATCCTTTTCAAAGATATCATCCCGCCATTACTCTTAACTGATTTAGGGAAACCATGGAAAACTTATGTAGCTGGCAGATCGGGAATTAGAATCCCATTCCTCCGAAATTAGAGTCTAGTGTCTTTTAACACAGAGTAGCTGTTTTAGCCATTGGACTCAGTCAGAATTTCAGGTACCAGATTTAGCGTTCTCATGATAAACAGAAGGGAATATTTTTCACCTACAACAGTCTCCTACGTGCATCTCACACAATAATAGTGGCCAAGTTAATTTTAATTAAATTCAGATTTCTGCGTCATGTCATGTTCCACCATCGAATGTTAAAAAAATAGTGTACGATTGATTCTGGTACACTTTGAACTTCCCCACCACGGAGAACTACGGAGTATAAATTCGGAGCACAAATCTGGATGTAGATATCTTCGCCGGTAAATTACAACGACTGTAAGTGTTCTCTACTAGGAGCTGTATGGCGTTATACCACGAGAAATAACTGCACTGTTGAAAAATGGTTATAGAATATTATACATATTTTGTAATTACTGGCGTATTGTATTCGGGAACGGCGGTGAATTAATACCTAAGGATGGTTTTATAAGGTGAAGTTGGACTGTTATATGATCTTTGGCCTTTTGACCATCGATATAATGTACTGGATTCTTATATCTGTCCACGTCATACACATGCCACCGTGTGGAAATGTGCCACAGTCTCTGCTTTGGTGACATTTAACTATGGTCTGCATATTATGAACGTACACCTAAGTCACACAGTGATGTAGCGAAAGGCGTCGATTATTTCTGCAGATGCACAACAAAATGAAAGTTGATATTTCTAAACCGTTAGTTTCTTGAAAAGCAATAAATCATGTATGTATCACAAGAAAATAAAGTTTTCCAGAATCAAGATTTTGCCGCTGCGTATCCAGCACACCATCTCCAAATTGACCAATTAGGGAAAATAAATGTTGTATTAGCCATATTTTGGTCCAAACATCTGCAACTGAAGCCACTTTGGTAGTTTTTATGTCCTTGCTACTGCTGATATTTTCACGCATCTTGTCACATGGCGTCAGACAAAGAGGAAAATCATAAATATCGGAGTAGTTCTCCGGAGACTGAACTCTTTCCATTTGCGTGTGTCATTAGAGACGTAAACTACATCTACAAACGAATGTTTTATTGAGAATTAAGTCACTGTAAAATTACCACTGACGAAAATATGATACTCTGGTATCATGTAACGATACAGAAACTGCTCTCATCTAACGAACGAGCGGCAGCGTCATGTTATCAGAAATTTCCGGTAGGAAGTAATACGCGCGGTATGCGAGGTTAATTGAAACATGTGGATGGCCTGAAATTAATTTATAGCCTCCAGTGTCGGAACTAATTAACGGCTTGTAGTTAGTATCGTGAGATCTTAAACGAGACAGGACGCTGTTTTCGGTCAGCGGCGTTTGGATGCAGCACGTGCTTGAAAAGGACTAGGAGTAAGCAGCGTTCCAGTGACCGTAAAAAATAATGTGGAGGTGTATTTTTTCTCATTTTTTATCATTTGCCCTTTTCTCTCTCTCTTCCTCTCTCTCTCTCTCACTCTCTCTCTCTCTCTTTCTCCCTCTGTGTGCGTGTGACCCAACCCACTGCACACGCGCGCGCGCATGTGTGTGTGTGCTAGCGTGTTTGTGTGTGTGTGCTAGCGTGTTTGTGTGTGTATGTGTGTGTGTGTGTGTGTGTGTGTGTGTGTGCGTGTGTGTGTGTTCACGTGTATGCTGTTACGAGCATTAAAGGAACTCTAGTTCTAACGAGAGCGATAAATCTGCTTGTTCAGGAGTCACGATTTTTATACACATAACGATACTGAACATTTTCACATTGAATAAAGCTGACACTTTACGCTCAAGTATTACCTATGTTAATCTCTTAGTTTTGCCTCTCACTTATTGACAAATGCTTGACTAATACTCGTATCAAAGCACTGTTGATCATATGGGATATGTTGTTGGTTTCCATGTCAGAGAAGTTTTGTTTCTTTTTACTTAATCCCGGTATCATGCGGCATTCACGTTGCATTTACTATTATGTATTTCCGATTGTTGAACTATTGTGCCACACATACTTTTGTCTCATATTTCTGAAGTTATATTTCGCCCTATTGAACAGACCTTGAAAAATCTATATTGCATACGCAACACTACAATTCTTTACATTGTTGTTGTTAGCGTTGGTATTTCCTTTTCAATATTTTTTATTTTAAGTGCCTAATTCCGTAGGATTAAACTGAGAAGGAAATCTTCAGGATCGTGAAATAAGTCAGTACATGAAATTAACATCGGGAAATTTAATAACAGATAAAATCAACTTCACAAAAATTCTATAACGATGACCAGCTGATGAGTATATAATAGCACAATCAACAATACAACACAATAATTTACTTCACTTTTTCCAAGAAACTCCCTGAAACACCAACCAGGCTTCCGTAAAGATCGCAGCACATCTGCCTTAACAAAGGTAACAGATGACATGAGGCGACTGTCATGTGCTTCTTAGCCTTCAGTAAAGCCTCTGACATTATACTTGCCAAACTTAGCACACTAAATTTCTTGCTCAGTTGTGAGTTAAAGAGCATTTCGCACTCATTTAAATATAGGGCCAAAAGAGTCAGCCTTCAGGAATTGTGAAACGAACACTGTCGTCCAGGACCAGGTGCGACAAAGGGCGCAGATTCACACGAGATGGGGAAACTCACAGACGTCTATTGCGTGCGAGTGAAACAGACGAGAACCTATGTCATAGGGAAACCCAGTACAAGCTGTTTGTGGCCAAGGAGATGTAGCAGTGTTAAATATGGCGGACCTAAGATCGGCCATATAGGGAAACATTTATGAAAACTACTTAATTCTGTAGTAATACTAGACACAGTTCGTGCGTTTTTTTTTTCAGGGTCTACATTAGAGTTACGCAGCACGTGCCGATAGTCCGTTTATCGGCATAGTTTAGTTTTTCACGGTCTTTGGTATGGACAGGGACTGCGGTTGTTGCGTGCGGATGCGAGCCGAGTTGGTTACACTTCGCTTTGAGCTTCAGGCTGTGATGGCTTGGGTTATACAGCTTGAGGCTGCAGTGGATGGGCACCACTGTTGTGGGCCGGCCGTGGGGATACAAAGGACGTCTAGCGCGTCAGAGTCCTCCGATCGGTCCTCACCGGTGGCCAACTCAGTTACTGTTCGCACTGAGGTTGACCCCTCACCTGTAGTCGAGTGGGAGGTCGCCCCAGACAGAAGCAGGCGGCGAATGACTTCCCAGGCGGCCGCACGTAAGGCCTCCCCGGTTTGTCTGACAAACAGGTTCCAGGTGCTGTCTGTGGCTGACACTGTCGCTCAGCCGGATACTGTCATCTGCCCTGTTTCAGAGGAAAGCCTGCAAGATCCGTGCAATCGCAGAGGGTAGGACTATTGGTAGTTGGGAGGTCCAACGTTAGGCGCGGTATGGGGGCCCTTAGGGACTTGGCTGACAAGGAGGGTAAGGAAACCAATGTGCACTCCGTGTGCACACCGGGTGGAGTCATTCCAGATGTGGAAAGGGTCCTCCCGGATGCCATGAAGAGCACAGAGTACAGCCAACTGCGGGTGGTTGCTCACGTCGGTACCAATGACGTGTATCACTTTGGATCAGAAGAGATTCTCTCTGGTTTCGAGCGGCTAACAGAAGTGGTAAAGGCTGCCAGTCTTGCTTGCAAGATGAAAGCAGAGCTGATCATTTGCAGCATAGTCGACAGGACCGATTGCGGACCTCTGGTACAGAGCCGAGTGAAGCGTCTGAATCAGAGGCTCATACGGTTCTACGACCGTGTAGGCTGCAGATTTCTCGACTTGCGCCAAAGGGTGGTTGGGTTTCGGGTTCCGCTTAATAGGTCAGGTGTCCACTATACGCAGGAGGCGGCTACACGGGAAGCAGGGGCTATGTGGCGTGGACTGGGCTGTTTTTTAGGTTAGAGGATCTCGGGAAAACACAAGATGGGCTTCAGTCACAAAGGGTGCAGGCTGAACACAGGAAGAACATAGATACAGGAACCATTGGTATAACAGTTGTAAATTGTCGTAGCTGTGTTGGGAAAGTTCCAGAGCTCCAAGCGCTAATAGAAAGCACTGATGCTCAAATCGTTATAGGTACTGAAAGCTGGCTGAAGCCGGATATAAGTTCAGCCGAAATTTTTACGAAGAACCTAAAGGTGTTCCGAAAAGATAGGCTAAACACGGTTATAGGTGGCGTGTTTGTTGCAGTTAGAAGTAGTTTAACTTGTCGCGAAATTGAAGTAGATACTTCCTGTGAGTTAGTACGGGCAGAGGTCATTGTTGCTAACCGGAATAAAATAATAATTTGATCCTTTTACCGACCTCCCAGTTCAGATGATACAGTTGCTGAAAGGTTCAAAGAAAACTTGAGTTTGATTATAATACGATAATAGTTGGTGGTGACTTTAATTTACTCTCGATATGTTGGCGAAATTACATGTTTAATTCCGGAGGTACACATAAAATATCATCCGAAATTGTGCTAAACGCATTCTCTGAAAATTATTTCGAACAGTTAGTTGACGAGCCCACGCGACTAGTTAACGATTGTGAAAACACACTTGACCTCTTAGCAACAAGTAATCCTGAGTTAATAACCAGCATCAAAACCGACATAGGGATTAGTGAACACAGAGTTGTCGTAGCGAGATTGAATATTGTAATTCCCAAATCCTCGAAAAGTAAGCGAAAAATATACCTATTCAAAAAAGCAGATTGACTTGACGCCTTCCTGAGAGACAACCTCCACTCATTCCAAATTAATAATATAAGTGTATGCCAGATGTGGCTTCAATTCAAAGAAATAGTATCGGCAGCAATTGAGAGGTTTATACCAAATAAACTAACAAACGACGGAGCTGATCCACCTTGGTACACAGGTTAGAACACTGTTGCAGAAACAACGAAACAAACATGTCAAATTTAAACAGACACAAAATCCCCTAGATTGGCTATCCTTTACAGAAGCTCGAAACTTAGCGCGGAGGTTAATGCGAGACACCTCTAACAGTTTCCACAACGAAACTTTGTCTCGAAATGTGGGTAGAAAATCCGAAGAGATTCTGGTCTTATGTGAAGTATGTTAGCGGCAAGAAACAATCAATGCCTTCTCTACGCGATAACAATGGAGATACTATCGAAAGTGCTGCCAAAGCAGATTTACTATGCACAGCCTTCCGAAATGCCTTCACAAAAGAAGACGACTTTAATATTACAAACATTCGAATCGAGAACAGCTGCCAACATGAGTAACGTAGAAGTAAATATCCTCGGAGTAGTGAAGCAACTCAAATCACTTAATAAAAGCAAGTCTTCAGGTCCAGATTGTATACCAGTTAGGTTCCTTTCCGAGTATGCTGATGCTTAAGCTCCATACTTAAGAATCATATACAACCGTTCGCTCGACGAAAGATCCGTACCCAAAGAGTGGAAAGTTGCACAGGTCACACCAATAATCAAGAAAGGTAATAGGAGTAATTCACTAAATTACAGGCCCATATCGTTAACGTCGATATGCAGCAGGATTTTAGAATATATATTGTGTTCGAACATTATGAATTACCTCGAAGGAAACGGTTCATTGACACACAGTCATCATGGGTTTAGAAAACATCGTTTCTCTGAAACACAACTAGCTCTTTATTCACATGAAGTGCTGAGTGCTATTGACAAGGGATTTCAGATCGATTCCGTATTACTGGAATTCCGGAAGGCTTTTGACACTGTACCACACAAGCGGCTGGTAGTAAAATTGCGTGATTGTGGAATATCGTCTCAGTTATGTGACTGGATTTGCGATTTCCTGTCAGAGAGGTCACAGTTTGTAGTAACTGACGGAAAGTCATCGAGTAAAACACAAGTGATTTCAGGCGTTCCCCAAGGTAGTGTTATAGGCCCTTTGCTGTTCCTTATCTATATAAACGATATGGGAGACAATCTGAGCAGCCGTCTTCGGTTGTCAGCAGATGACGCTGTGGTTTATCAACTAATAATGTCATCAGAAGATCAAAACAAACTGCAAAACGATTTAGAAAAAATATCTGAATGGTGCGAAAAGTGGCAGTTGACCCTAAATAACGAAAAGTGTGAGGTCATCCACACGAGTACTAAAAGGAACTCGTTAAACTTCGGTTACACGATAAATCAGTCGAATCTAAAAGCCGTAAATTCAACGAAATACCTAGGTATTACAGTTACCAACAACTTAAATTGGAAAGAACACGTAGAAAATGTTGTGGGAAAGGTTAACCAAAGGCCCCGTTTTATTGGCACGACACTTAGAAAATGTAACAGACCTACTAAGGAGACTGTCTACACTACGCTTGTCCGTCCTCTTCTAGAATACTGCTGCGCGGTGTGGGATCCTTACCAGGTAGGACTGACGGAGTACACCGAAAAAGTTCAAAGAAAGGCAGCACATTTTGTATTATCGCGAAATATGGGGGAGAGAGTCGCAGAAATGATACAGGATTTGGGCTGGAAATCATTAAAAGAAAGGCGTTTTTCGTTGCGACGGAATCTTCTCACGGAATTCCAATCACCAACTTTCTCATCCGAATGCGAAAATATTTTGTTGACACCGATCTACATAGGGAGGAACGATCACCACAATAAAATAAGGGAAATCAGAGCTCGTATGGAAAGATATAGGTGTTCATTCTTTCCGCGCGCTATACGAGATTGGAATAATAGAGAATTGTGAAGGTGGTTCGATGAACTCTGTGCCAGGCACGTAAATGTGATTTGTGGAGTATCCATGTAGATGTAGATGTAGATGAATTCAGGGAATGAGGCCACAGTAATTTTAATCAACCATCCTTCATAGATTTTCATAGTGATCCCAATAAAACTTGAATGTTGAATATATCTATAATAGTTTAGGATTTACTGTTAAAGTGAAATTCACAAGTTTTGAAACAAAGCCCTGAATGCTAAAATCTGAACACTTTGGTCGATCTTAACTATCGACATTTCATATAGAAGCACATCTTTAAAATGAAAAATGTTGTAAATATCAACTCTGTAACATTATTTGTTTAAAAGATATAGTAAATTTAAATTGTCAGTATCTTCAGTTAAGCATCAGTTCATTATTTCCTCTACACAAAACACATTGAAAGATGACAGCATGACACCTTATTAAATTATTATGTAATAGAATATTTGTTGTAATGTTTAGTGCATAATAGTTACTTTTGTTCTTTATTCATTTATGAGAAAGTACAATGGTGCAAGGCTACTGGCCGTGGCATTCAAAGCTAATACAATGGTGCAAGGCTACTGGCCGTGGCATTCAAAGCTAAGAAGGAAATTGTATTCTTTTTATATAAAAGAATGTAACGTTTATTATGTTATGGATATTAATGTTACTTTATTTAGAACGTGAAAGTGGTCAAGCTTTCATTATTTAAATACTATAAAATGTAAAATAATGTAGAATAATCTGCAGCCAATCAGATGGACGGCGGCTTCAGGGAAGGGAACTGCCCCAGTCAGTTGAGGGAGGATATTCGGCGCGTGGGAAACGCAGCCGGGGACTGGCAGAGGACAGTGCTGGCGCAACGCGAAAGCGAACAGTTCGGCTGGAGACACGGACTGAGACGCGAAACCGGACAGTCGGTCTTCAGGCAGCTAGGAAGTGAAACGACTTCGAAAATTTCGTGTTGTGTGGTCCGCGGGACTTAAGCCTCTGAGCGGTGAGCAACCGCGCACTTGGTGGGAATGCTAACTTTTCGCATATGGGACTGTGAATGATCGAACTGTGTCAAATGGATATGCGCTCCTACTTTCATAAGTTGTCCACAGTTGACCACCCTGTTCACGGACTTTGCCCTAGAGGAGCAGATTCTTCCCTCATAAGCATTCTCTTCCTGAGCCTGTTATGATTGAAATAAAACCCATTCTTAGAGACCTGAGTGTCCCTGTTTTCCTTAGTAAATGTCTTCATGGGGACACTCAGAATACAAATGCAAGTTTCAACCATTGCATATGGTAAATATTACCCAAGAATGTTTTTGAAGGACTAAATACATTAAAAGTTGGTGTAATAGATGGAGTGATATGTTCCAGTGATGAAGTGATAGGAAGGTTGGAAGTCCTGAGAAATTTAGGTATAATATGTGGCTCTAATATGGAAGATTAATTGCTTGCGTGTGACAGACAACGGGTGCATGAAGCTGAAAGATTTGCTCTCCAATTTACCAAAGAAAAAATGGTTCAAATGGCTCTGAGCACTATGGAACTTAACATCTGTGGTCATCAGTCCCCTAGAACTTAGAACTACTTAAACCTAACTAACCTAAGGACATCACACACATCCATGCCCGAGGCAGGATTCGAACCTGCGACCGTAGCAGTCGCGCGGTTCCGAACTGAGCGCCTAGAACCGCTAGACCACCGCGGCCGGCTACCAAAGAAGCATGAAGTACTAAGAGGATTGCCAATAGGAAACCTGAAGATGAAGAAATGCTGCAGGAGGAAGACTATGCTTCAGGAATGTTCTGAGGCATAGTTTAATTGGACTCACATCTTCATTCGCAATTTCTGGCAAGTTGTATTTTTCAGAAATCCGCATTGCTCTAATTTTTTTCTGAAACTTGCTATAGTCCATACGTATGTTGTAGACCCAAGCTTTATTGCAAAATCAACTAAATTATAGAAAAAATAACATTTTATTAGGAAAAAATTATAAAAATTAAAATGTAAGATGTGATATTTTTTTATCCTTGTAATATACATAATAGGTGGAATTAAATAGGTCTAGTGATTCAGCCATCATGTCGTCATATCTGGTAAAAATCTGGCCTCCTTCAAATGTACAACATTGGATTAAAGGGTACTTCAATTTGGCGAAGCATTTTGGGAAAAAATTTCATCAATTTCTTCGTAATTTTTTAATAACCTTAAGCAGGTTCAAAAATATTCAAAATACATATAATTTGTTTATAAAGCATGCTGCATTACCTGATACCTACGAAAATCTGTAAAACATATACATCATAAACAGTGCCTGAAAGAAATAGATGTTGATTTTTAAGTAATATGGAGCTGGAAAAGTACCCTGTCTCCTTAAGTGGTGATCTGATATATCAATAATGTCATTGTCAATATCTATAAGCAGTTCACTATCTTTACCTCTAAAACATTTTGTATTTTGATGTCATCTAGTAATTCCTTCATTTCTGAGGTAACCGATCTATTTTCTAGGTGGTTTTCTTGTTGGAGATAGTGTCCTTAAATAGGGGTACTTATCAGCTGACTATAACCTAAACCTGGTGCAGCTCTACTAGCAACTACTACAGAAATTTTCACAAGAGTGATACCAACACTCCTTCACTACACTGCACCGATGCAATGTGAGCCATTACCTCCATCATCAGTGCCTTCTCAAGCCCCTTGTTAATACGCCTAGCAGCTGAGGTCAGTTATGGTGCTGAAAGGACTGCACGAGATGCACAATATGTCACCAGCCTGAGGAGCTATCCTATCCAGCTCACCATCTATGTCACCCTCCCTGTCAGTCTCAAGTGTGCTCCTAGTGCCACCCACAGTCGCTCTCTGATTCTCTTGTGTGAAAGTCCTACATAACTCCCTTATGTTATCAGTCACCTGAGGCAACGCTGAACTGGGTTTCAGAACGCTGGTGAGCTGGTGCTCACTCCCCAACATTTCCTGCAACTGTCGACATGCACCACAGCCGTGAGAACTACCTAAGAGTTGTTCTTTCTTTTCGAATTTACAACTAATTTTGGTTTCCTAATATCTGAGGTTTCCTGCTTGTTTCCTGTATCAACAGCTACAAGAGACTCGTGTCCACAAAACTCTGATTGTCAATTCTATTGGCGATACACGAAGTGCAACCATCAGATTGTATCCCTCTCCTAGCAGACTTCTTACTAGTCACTGTTACCATTTCCCATTTACCAGGCCCCTTCTCACCCTATCTAGTTTCTCCTCCCTTGCGTTACCTAACTAACTGCACCTGAAGGACACAGAACGTACGTGCTTGCCCCTCTGTTAACTTATTTTTGCCAAAAATCCTGCATTTACAGCGGAGGATCACACCAGTAAGCCCACTGGTTTCCCCACTGCATTCCCGCCAAGGAAATTACTTTGTACATATCTCACAGCGTAACCCACTACTCATAAACTTAAGATAAAGCCTACACTTCATATTCATACAAGAATTGTTAAAACTATCGAATCAACTATATCGCTACTTTATCTAAGATATGCAACCGCAGTAAAGAGATTTTACGAAATAACTGCCGTCATTTCAAATTTTTCACTCTAGAAAGAAAGTAACAATTGCTAATAAAACTGTTAATCGAACACTAATACCACTACCAAAAATGTTTCACATGATTTCTTGTCAAAACAAAAATTTCACGCATCCACTGGTACTCTCAACGAAATTGGACATTAAGCATTAAGCGATATTTTTCGAAACTTTTTCTACAATTATTTCACAAGAAATAGGAAGAAGTGCCGGCTGAAAACTATTAAATACAGTAACTGACTACAACACACAAGCAAATTTATGAGTAATTAGCTTCCAGATCTACTCCAACCGCTAACTGCTTGCCACAAAATGCAAACACATAGCTTACAGACTTTTACACAGGACGTAAACGCACTCAGTTCGAAGCAGTAACAGCACAACGTAGTCAGAGGTGTACATAATTCCACTAATGGATTTCTTTTAGACCAAATATTATCGCAAACTATTGTCAAAAAATGGTACATGAAACCTAACACTATTTTTTTTTTTTAAATTGACACCGAACTGACTAGATTTCGCTACCTGTGATATCTCAACAAAGTGTCAGTGTCAGATAGATCAGCAGAGACAGAGCACCTTGTGTTCCTGCTGCTAATAAGGCGAGTACACTGTTTTTTTGTTGTATATTCTTACGAGCTTCCAATAGGAGCGACTGCAGTAATGGATCGGAACTGTAATTGCTGTGTACATTTGCGAGCTGAGTTGGCGACCTTTCACTCACAGCTCCAGGCTGCATTGGCTTCCATCACACAGCTTGAGGCTGCTGCCAAGGGGCATCACTGTGGGGGTCGGACGCGGGTTTGCAAGGGATGTCGAACACATCCCACGTGTCCCCCAATCGGTCCACTGCTATGGCTGGCAGGCAGTGTAAAACTTTCCGAGGGGCCAGTCGTAGAGCCTCCCCAGTTCGTTTGACAAACAGGTTCGACAAAAGCAGTTTTAAAATGAAAAATTTGACCAGGTATTCAATTTGACTAGCATACGTCGCAGTTGTATAATAGGTCTCCCTACTCGTTGTTCAGTTCCATTGACAACTGTTACAATGGACAGTGGTGTAATGACTGCGACGTCAGGAAGATTAGTATTCATACCATCAATTTCTTCAAGCGCTCCATGCCTCCAACTAACGCAAAGTGCTTCTTGATGTACAAAACAATGAATACTGTCTGTCGATCGTTGTAATTTCTTTTTCTTCTATTGCCAACAAAATCTTTTAAATTTTTCTGCTTGGTGTTGCAATGTCGTGTCATAGCTAATTTGCGCTACCCAGCTCTTATGTGACAGCTCAATATGTATCGATATTTCCTATCAATCTCTTCTTTAATCCCCATTCACTCTTAAAGGCTTGTGGCGACAGATCGCTAGACTGAATCTTTTTGTCCAAACAGCCATGTAAACGTCCTCCATATCACAACTAATAGCGAAGAGTGAACAGCGCTGAAACTAGGATTCTGTCGAATTTAATAGAGCTGTTCCGACCGAAAAATTCCTCACCGCAGTACTCAATGATGTGTCTCGTTGTACCATGTATTTCCGAGGAGCCGAGACACACCTTGCCCTCCCGCGACCCCCACATCCTGCATGCCTGAAGTTTGGAACGCCGTGGCCGCCCCTACGTTACGGCATTCCGATCCTTTCTTAGACGGGTACTTCAAGTAGATCAGGATTTCAAATAAATACAGGAAACCAATAGAAAATCGGAGGCTCGGTCCGCAGTGCCCCCTGTCACGTCAGGAAAACCTATGAGTGATCGCACCTCTCCGGTGAACACCCTAATCCTCACCGACTTCCTATGCCCCAGCGCAACAGACTAGAGCATAGATCGGCAAGTAATTGAAGATGGGATCCAGATACTTCTGAAAATTTTTGTCGAGTTTCAGAAGAGGAACCTCCCATTCCTTGCTAAGTTTTATTTTAAATTTCATTCACAAAATAATAGGAAATACAATAGAAGGTATATTTGTATTCAAAAACCCAGAAAAAACTCATATTCCTTACTACTTTTTTTATTTTAATTTCAAATCTCAAACTAATTTGAAATACAATAAACAGGCATATAAGTATTAAAAAGTCCTGAACAAACTTACATTCTTCATTATTTTTTTTATTTTCATTTTCACTCACAAAACAATGAAATACAACAGATAGGCGTATTTGTACTAAAATATCAACAGGAGAAATTAAATTTACGGTCTTGAGTCAGTTTCTTAAAATCAGGTTCACATGTGGAGTATGTAATGAGAATAGTGTCTTCAAGGTTGGCGACCGTTTATCTTGAGCGATACCTTTTCTTCAAAGAATTCATTTTTGAAAATGAAATTTCACAAATATATTGGAGCCAAACAGAAACCTGATATATGGATAATTTTTTGCAGTTCTCATGTTTTTCTGGTATACATTACCTCCAAAATTTTTCAGCGGATGAAGTTTTATACGTTTGCAAGGAAATGACTACCTGGGAGTTTATTATCTTCATTTGGAGAAAAGACTTTGAAAGGCTGAACAACATCACAGCCACATCCGTCCATTCTGACGCTGGAGAAACTTCTAAACGTGATGGTTCAAATGGCTCTGAGCACTATGGGACTCAACTGCTGAGGTCATTAGTCCCCTAGAACTTAGAACTAGTTAAGCCTAACTAACCTAAGGACATCACAAACATCCATGCCCGAGGCAGGATTCGAACCTGCGACCGTAGCGGTCTTGCGGTTCCAGACTGCAGCGCCTTTAACCGCACGGCCACTTCGGCCGGCTCTAAACGTGATTTTAAGAATAGCGACAGTTTCTCTGCCTCTGAAAAGTCTTGGGATCTTGCTGCAAATCCCTTCTTAAGATTGGACATAAAAATTGAGACTACTGAAATGTTAATATTCAAAAATTGCTGAAATGGGAAAAAATTCTTGAATTGCAATGTCTTTTTCAAAAATATCCAGTTTGCGACGGAGAGAAGACACACTTTGTATCAGATTACATACTAATTTCGCATTTGCTTGTAGCTCGGTGTTCAACACGTTTAAATATTCCAGGATGCCTTTGAAGAAAGCCACAGCTAGCGTACAGCTTTCGTTTGCTAAGGATTTCAAATGGTTTCTCGCTTCTTGTGAATCCAAGTTTTCTAAGAACGATGTTACTTCTTCTTTTGTTCGCAAAACTCTCAATCACTTGACTCTTACTTAGCCAACAATGCTGTACTGCAGTAAGTCAGAATGCGCCGAATCACAGTCAGAAAAAAACTCTTTGAACTGTGTGTGCTGAAGAACATAACGAAACCTCATGAAATTAATTAACTTGATCAACCTGTCCATTACGTCTTTCAGAGTCACACTAAGTTTTCCACAAAGCGCTGCCTTGGGGATTATGGACTGATAAGACAGTAGCCCAGTATTTTTATCTTTAATTCTATTTACTAGTCCTTTTTCTTTGCCGATCATGGCTGGGGCCCCGTCAGTTGAAAAAGATGCCAATGTATTATAACTAATGTTTGATTTTATCTTGAGGTCATCGAAACTCTGAAATAAATTTTTTCCGCCAGTCTTGCCTTTCAACGGCAATATTGTTAGCAATCTTTGCGTAAATTTCTTACTTTCAATATAAAAAAGAAGCACGAAAGTAGGCATTTGTTCTTCATCAACAACGCCGCATGATTTATCTAGTGCTGTGGAGTAGCAAGGCGTCTTCTGCAGAAGTTCGAGCAAACTACTCTTATTGGCAGCACCAAAAATTTCGGTTCTTGGTGTTTCACTTCTTGCCGACAATGGAATACCTTGAACTGCGGCAGCAACATCCATTTTCTCTTCAAAAAGTGCCATGGCCGTTTCCAACATACATTTTTGTAATATCTCAGTCTGAAAATGGCTTCTGGTGTTTATTAAGCGTCCAACAAACACGCATTGCTGCTTCTGCAGACTTTTCTGGCTCGCTCATAGAGCGAATTAGGAAAGCCATGCTTGTTTTGAAAAAGTCTGGAGATTTCCTTCACGAGGTAAAAAATGGAAATGAGCATATGGCATCGTTGGCCGCGAGGCCCTATTCGGGGAAATTCGGCAGCTAACTACAAGTCTTATTTCAGTCGACACCACATTGGGCGACTTGAGCGCCGGTGATGAGGATGAAATGATAACGAGGACAACACAACAACCATTAACCGAGTGGAAAAAAAATCTCCCAAACCGACCGGGAATCGAACCCGGGCCCGCTTCACGGAGGCGAGCACATTACCACCCAGCTACGCAGGCGAAATCTTGAAGAGGTACCCAGAGCCAAGTTTTTATGAAACTGCTGATGAGTTGATTCGTAACGTCGCTTTAAACTGGCCCTTTTAACAAGAGCGCATATTGATATATGTGAGACAAATTGGAACAGCTCGAGGTCTATCACGCAGCATAAAACAATATTGTACAGTTCACTCGGTCGAAAACATCCTATTTTCACTATGAACTTTAGGCTTTTTAGGACTCACATAGATGCAAAGGAAACGTTATAAGCCTCGATAACAACGAAACGCTCCGTACGAGATCGCAATGACTGCTGACGCACTGGCGATAAAAATTTGTGTACTTTATTTATATTGGTTCTGTATATAAATACCTTCGCCCGGTACGCAGCACGTTCCGACGCACCACAAAGGAGCTACTTGAGCTACTACCGTGTCAAAGAGTATGCTGTCGCAAACCAAAGCAGCCACACAGCAAAGGAGCCGCACTGCAACGGAGGCGCTTCGTTGTCAAAGATCGCCACCACTGAGTGAACTCGCCCCAAGTTTCACAAAGTAGCTTCAAGCTATCGTTTTAATCACGAGCACAAAAAACGAGGTGTAGATGAATATGTCCTCTTCGATTTAATAGAGGTTTCAGAGGTTGTCGGAGTCTGAAATCGATTCATAAAATGTCCCTTCTCATTAAGCCAAATTTTTCTGTTGCACTCGCGTGTACTTATTTTCTATGTTGGTCGACATGACATGTTGCGCTGGCGGGCCATCTTGATTACTTCCGTTCCCGCTCTTCAGTGCACTCTTCTGTGCTGTACAGCAAAGCAACTATGTATTGAATCTACTTATAATTAACCATTAAGAATTCTAATTATTCAGCAGTTAATTGTAAACTACTAGAAGAAATTATAAGGGTAGTGCTCAAATGAATTGTTACCTACAAAAAAATACTTTTTTAAATAATTTCAGTATGTAATTTATACTTTAAAAATATTTTTGGTGGGCTAGTTTTTGATCTTCGCGCTCCGGACCTAGACCGCAGTCCGCCAATTGCCGACCGCTGGGCTAGAGGTACACGGACCGGAGCAGCAAAACTTCAAGTGTTTAGAATTGTCTCCTTCTTAGTTCACTTACCGAAAACATTCCAAGTAACCCGTCTGAAAGACATTACCATCAGCGTCGTTTACCCTCATGTCCTCGATCCCGCTGCCCCCATCGGTCAGGTATCTGTTTTTCGTCCGCAGCTCGTGATCGTGCTGTAGCGTTCTCGTTTCCCACGCCCGGGATCCCCAGTTAGATTCCCGGTGGGGTCAGGGATTTTCTCGGCCTCGTGATGACTGGGTGTGGTGTGATGTCCTTACGTTAGTTAGGTTTAAGTAGTTCAAAGTTCTATGGGACTGATGACTATAGATGTTAAGTCCCATAGTGCTCAGAGCCATTTGAACCATTTTTCTTATGGACCATCGCCTTCGATCCCTAGATATTCTCCAACGAACTCGATATGTAAATATATATATATCGCATCCCGAGTTCCCCATGTAGCACAGGTTCTACCTTTTCCGCTTACTGTGGCACGTCGCATGTTGGAAGCGATGGCATCTTTCGTCAGTTCTGGGCTGTTGTTCAAAGTTAACTATGCAACCCTTACTCTTCCCCGTGAACGAGGTGGGATAGCTCTGATTCACATGCCGGATAGAGCTCGCGCCCTATTTGTCAGCTCCCAGATGACGGTATGGACACGTTGCCCAACGAGCCTCACTGGTCTCCTCCTGTCGGCGTATTCGCCGGCCTCACCGTCAGCCCCAGTGATGATCTCGGATGTTCCGGCCCAGTTCCATTATATACGATACTTCTTTCTTGAACTCAGTTATCTACGCCTCACCTTACGAAGACAACTTTTACTCAAGACAAAGGCAGTATACAATCTCCTCCAATTAGGTCGTCCACCTAACCCGATTGAACAAAAGTTCCCCCAGGTTGACTGGCGTCATGTATGGTGCGCGGTGTTCGCCTGTTACCTTGACACGAATGTTCAATTTGTCTGGTACCTAACTGTCGATGGTAAGCAAATCAACCAATTTCGCCTTCATCGTATCCACCTCGCCCAATAACCTCTATGTTCCACGTGTGGAGTGCCAGACAACGATGAACATCGGTTTGTTGGCGGACCGCCGGCGGAGGTTTGGCACTTGGTTCGTCGTATTGTGGCTTTTCTAACACGGGACATTCCGTATCGGATTACTCCCCTTTCATTATTATTTCCGGAACGTGACTATTTCCCTCGGACAAAGACCAATGCTGTGAATATGATTCGCGGACATGCCATTCAATAGCTATTTGGACAAACTATGGACTCTGTACTCGATTTTCGGACATACCTCAATGACCGTCATTATGTCGTTGTCCGTCATCTAAAATACAGACAATATTTCTCAAACTTCCTTGAGAGTGATTTCCACGACCCGCCTCGCAGCTGGAATGTGTTAAGCCAAGAGAGAAGAAGGTTTCCTGTTTGAACCAATGAAATTTCTGAACAATTTAACGGAACACATCAATTTCGAGAAGACGTGACTCAACATATTACCAGCAGTGCGCAGAAGGCCTCTGACCAATTACACAACAAAAAGACAAAAAAAAAAAACAACAAGAAAGAAAAAGAGAAAAAAATAAAAACAATAAAAATAAAATTCAGAAAAGATTTTGTTTTGTTTGTAAGGATATCCCTAACCTTGATATCCCATATTTCCCCTGGTATATAGGTAGCTCTCTGGAGTAGGTTTAGTCAGGAGCCAACACCCGAAGTGGACCGGATTTATTTATTTATTTATTTATTTTTGTTATAGGATGAAAAGTGGCGGTGGCATTTAGAGTTGTTTTTGTGGTTCCAAAAGGAAAAAAAAGGGGTGGCGTATTCGTCTCGTAAAAAAAGTAAACAATAAAAATGAAAAAAATATAAAATAAAAAAATTGATAGAGCATCTGCCATGTAAAAAAAAAAAAAAAGAGCACTAACGCGCTGCTTCCTGGATTCAGGTAGGAGCGCCGGCCCCGGATCGAATCCCCCCAGCGGATTAACGACAAGGGCCAGTTTGCCGGCCAGCCTGTATGTGGTTTTTAGGCGGTTTTTCACATCCCGCTAGGTGAATACTGGGCTGGTCCCCACGTTCTGCCTCAGTTACACGACTCGCCGACATCTGAGCACGTTTGCACTATTCCATGCATTACACTAGATGCAGACAGCTGGGGTCCACTAATTCTGTCCCTGGGGGTACGGGGTGGCGGAAGGAAGCGCATCTGTCCACCCCTTCATACTAAGCTTGCCAAATCCATTCCTATCAATGCCGACCCTGCGTCAGTGTGGGACATGGCCCCAGTGGAAGTAAAGGAAAAATCTTACTGAACGACTAACCTGGGGTACAGTCATATGGTCCCTGTTGCAGATTGTCTATTATTGATTTTCTGTGTTTCATATAAATATTGACTGAATTTCAAAATTTTTGCCGGCCGCGGTGGTCTCGCGGTTCTAGGCGTGCAGTCCGGAACCGTGCGACTGCTACGGTCGCAGGTTCGAATCCTGCCTCGGGCATGGCTGTGTGTGATGTCCTTAGGTTAGTTAGGTTTAAGTAGTTCTAAGTTCTAGGGGACTGATGACCACAGCAGTTGAGTCCCATAGTGCTCAGAGCCATTTGAACCATTCAAAATTTTAATTGCTGTCTTAATCAACGCTTTGTGATGTACAATCTCATATTAAAGTTTTTAAACAGTAAGACAAGAATGTCTTGAGGAATTATAGATCATGGCGCGCAACTTACCCACACTATTCAGCGAGGATTTCAGGATGATAACACTTAGCGACTTTTAACGAACTTTAACCAAATTTGCAAACTTTTACGAAACATTTTTCTCAGTGACCAGAATGTGGATCAACGAACATAAAACGCTGGCTGCAATGTCTAGAATATATTATTCCTAAGCGAAATCACCATTCAGTCTGTAAAAACCGAAGGAACGAAAAGTATCAGCTGTTCACAATGGCTACAATGTAACTGCTGCCAATACTTTGTCAATGAAAGTTGATAAAGTAGCAGGAACAGTTTCGCAGTGGTGAGGGTAAGTCGGAATTTCATCGCAGCTGCTCGCAGTTGGCATATTTTGCACATATCACCATTCAGTCTGTAAAAACCGAAGGAACGAAAAGTATCAGCTGTTCACAATGGCTACAATGTAACTGCTGCCAATACTTTGTCAATGAAAGTTGATAAAGTAGCAGGAACAGTTTCGCAGTGGTGAGGGTAAGTCGGAATTTCATCGCAGCTGCTCGCAGTTGGCATATTTTGCACATACTGGCTGGTTGTAAATAAGGTGCAGCTACACACAGATTTCGAGTGCGGGCTGTAATTGTCGTATGGTAGCGAAACATGATATATATTCTAATGCGTTAATGTGGAACCGATTTACACTGAAAAAAGGTAGTTCCAGTTAGGGTTACCAGGTGCAAGCTCGTAACGTTACGAGTATGTAGGCTAGTTATTCGCCTGCCTAGAGCTGGTATTGAGGAGAGATGAATTTACTTTCTGGGCTGGGAAAGTCGGCGGGACAGGGACGTCACGCTGCCGCCCCAGGCTAGCTTGAGACAACGAACGCGTCGCTGGAAATGGGTAAATCCCAAAGCTGGTAATTTGGACGGCTGATGCTCACACTGCCTTTGTGCAGGAGATGCACCAAAAATGGAGGAGTATCAGACAGTTTTAAAGAGGATCTTTGAGAATATATAATAATTTGCAATCAAATTTTAATGCAAATCTCATCACATCAGCGACCTCAAGTAAGTGAGGCGCATCCAGTGACACAACAATGTTTCATACTACTCAATAAATACACATTTACACAGTAAACCTCTGAATTAACAACTTTAAATCGCTTCATGCGATTTCGACAAACGATAACTCAGGTCATACCGTTGCACTATAGTCACCATCTCTGAAGGCTACGTATGTGTATATATTTTATTTGACGGCTGCTGTGGCCAAGCTGTTATAGGCGCTTCAGTTTGGAACCGCGCGACTGCTACGGTCGCAGGTTCGAATCCTGCCTCGGGCATGGATGTGTGTGATGTCCTTAGGTTAGTCAGGTTTAAGTAGTTCTAAGTTCTAGGGGACTGATGACCTCAGACGTTAAGTCCCAAAGTGCTCAGAGCCATTTGAACCTTTTTTTTCTATTTTATTTTGGAATTTGCGACGTCCTTTATATCTTTTTCGTTACGAAAATGGTTGTCAGAACATCGTGTTCTCCACAATAACACAATGGAAATGAATGCAACATCAATACCTCACATTTTGTCACACTTGTGTATTTATTCAATGAACAGTTTATTATTTTGCCAGTAACTTTATTTAAATGTTGATTGCAAGTCTTATTAAAAAAGCCATGGTTATTAAAGAGTGTCAATAGTTGTGTTAGCTCATACCACTACTGTAAAAAGTGTCAAACACATTGCTGTCAAGCAGGCATAAATAATTTTATAAATAATATGTAAAAATAACCTACAGTCATTTAAAGTTAGCGCACCTGCACAAGAATACTGACTTCATTACTTATGAGCAAAGCGAAATGATAATTAAATGGACACCCTAGCTGCAAAGAGGCGTTGATATACTTCATAGGGGACATGTTGAAAATGTGCAGAAGATCCCGGGTTAGAGTCCCGGTCGCGGCACACATTTTCAACATGTCCCCTATGAAGTATATCAACGCCTCTTTGTAACTAGGTGCCCATTTAATTATCATTTCATTCTAGCGGAAGCTGCATGGTCATTAATGGTAACTATTCTTTCGAGAACAGATGCAACCTTCATATATGGGCAAAGTTTTACTTATATTTCCTGTAAATGATCTGAATGTGACTGGATGTTTATAACATTTCATTACTTAAATATTGTTGTAATATATTAGTTTAGTCTGGGTAGTAGTCATGTTGGGTCATATCATGTCTGTAGAACTTAAGAACGATGTATTTTTAGTTGGGAGGACCTTCAGAGAAAGGAAAAGCAGGCAGTGGTGGAACACTCAAGGAGTGAAGTGGTGACTGCGACTTCTCGAGTGAAGAGCTCAATAGAGCGATTCTGGACATTGGATGTTCGCTCTGGAAGAAGGCAAACAAACCTGTGGTATCCTGTGGTTTCTAATGAAGTGGATGAGAGATTCTTGCGGGTGAACGACCGCTGCCGTACTTTAATTTCTCAAGGGACATCATATATCGGTAGGTCTGAATAGGCTCCCGTGTAGGACTCTAATTGTTCCGCTTGAACTATGGCACTGAGGACAGACAGAGTATGAGTTATTATTCTTTGTATCATGGGTATTAATTTGTCAGTTCTCATGTTGAACCCCGAACTATTTTGAGCGGTGAATATTTCGTGGCCGGCCAGAGTGGCCGAGCGGTTAAAGGCGCTACAGTCTGGAACCGCACGACCACTACGGTCGCGGGTTCGAATCCTGCCTCGGGCATGGATGTGTGTGATGTCCTTAGGTTAGTTATGTTTAAGTAGTTCTAAGTTCTAGGGGACTTATGACCACAGCAGTTGAGTCCCATAGTGCTCAGAGCCATTTGAACCAATATTTCGTGTTTTGTGATCACTAAATGGACTTACTTTTCGCGTAACTTTGATGACTGCTTAGTTTTGGGAAAATGCTATCGTTATCGTACCGCTCTCAACTTAACTTTATGGCATTTCATAACGGCATTTTCTGTGTGTACTATATCTGAATATCGTAGGAGCACTTTCCGTTTATTTGGGATGTCCTTTCTTGAATAGACATTATTCAACATAATTCTCTGTTTTCTACACCAAGAACAGATTTCAGAATAGAACCCTTGCTATTAAATTATTCATTTAATTTTTATGTTGTATTTCTGTGTGTTTTATTAACTCGTAATTGTAGCCAATGCATTTACTATTTTACTGAAGGATCCTAGCAAAAGGTTATTACTTGCAGGATACTAGCCGCGGCGCATGAAAGCAGATGTTCACGGCTCGACTCTATGACTACATTGAGTTATTCTTTTTAAAGAGCGCCGTGCATAGCCAAGTACATAAAATACATGTCAGTACAGGTAAAGACACAACTGGTTTGCTCGTATGGACTGATATTTGGAAGGACAATTACATTAGCAGTGCTGGTTAGGTACCGTTGCAATCTGACCCTGTGAATACAAGAAAGGCCTACGTAAATACTTCCGTATGTTATGGATCAGGAACGGGACGTAAGCAGAAAAGCTCAAACAAACGAGAAAGATATAGTATTCATTTTATTATTTACTACTGCTTATACAATATGTCAGTGTGAGCACCGGAGACGTCCACGAGATGCTGCATCCATAAAACAACGTCATCAACAGTTGCTCGCAGCAGCTGCACTGAAATCTGAGCAACGTGTACCTGTATACTGGCCTTGAGGCCAGGTAGAGACCGAACATGTCACTGGTAAACGCGTACTGTTAGATGTCCAGAAAGCTAAAAGTCACATGTGTTCTTATCAGGTGACTTAGCAAACCATGAATCTGGAAAACCTCCGGAGATAACACATTCGTGAAAAGTGGCATTAAGCAAATCTTTCACTGGGCGAGAGGCATTAGATGTTGCCCCATCTTGTGTGAACAGTATTTTCCAGACAACTGCGATCTTCCAAAGCAGGAATCAGAAGTTGTAAATGGAGGTCTCGATAACGTGCAAGTATATCTGACAGGCCCTGTGGGTGTATTCTCTTCAAAGAAGAACGGACTGAGAACAAAAGTGCTTGTGAATCCACACCACACAGTCACATACGGCGAGTGCAATGACTCCTCGTGCTAAACATCGGTTTAACAGTACCCAAACTAGGCATTTCTGTATATTCACTGTTCCCTGTAGCGTAAAATGGGCATCGTAACTCCACAATATATTGCCTGACCACATGTCACCAACTTCGATCCGTGCCAGAAACAGAAGAACAAATTCAGAATGTTGCTGAGGATTATAAGGTTTCAGTTGCTGCATCGTCTGGATCTTGTACGGTTACCAATGTAACATCGACCGCAAAGCTCTCGTCTCTCTTCTCGATTGCTATACTGTTCACTCACGCTATCGCTTGTCAAATGTCAACGTGGATATCATCGTTATCGCTTGTCAAATGACAACGTGGATATCATACCGTCAGATCTGAACCGGGCGGCCAATTCTGGAAGTGCTTCATACTTCGAATTATCACTGACTTCATTGAGTCCAGAAATTCCTTCATAATCTCTTGTTCACAAAAATATTATTAGTTTTAACTAAGTATTACTGAATGATTTATGCGACTAAGTTATGAGTATTAGTGGTCGCTGATGCTAAGGAGGGTGCTAACATTTTGATATATCACTTATTGCAGTAAATTTGAGTTTACACGTGTTGAGAGCTGTTCCACTCCTAATAAGGTGTGTCCTGACACTTAAAATATCATAGCATTAATTTACATCTGGTTTGTTTGCCATTCTAGGCAATGTTCTCTTGGTGCTTCTTATGGCATTCATTTTATATAGACTGTACAGAAAAGACATTATAGGAGATGCACACAAATCAGGAGCAACGGTATTCATGTCGTTTGGACACTTTTGAGCCTCAGTTTACCGAATTTCACAGAGGACACGGATGATTAGTAACGTTTAGGGAAAAACATATCTGGTTTACTCTCTCCAAACCAGCCCACGGATTGCGATCATAAGCATTTTCATGCTAGGGTTGGGTTGTTTGGGGGAGGAGAACAGACAGCTAGTTCATCGGTCTCATCGGATTAGGGAAGGGCGGGGAAGGAAGTCGGCAGTGCCCTGCCAAAGGAACCATCCCGGCATTTTCGCGGAGCGATTTAGGGAAATCAGGGAAACCTTAATCAGGATGGCCAGACGCGGGATTGAACCGTCGTCCTCCCGAATGCGAGCCCGGTGTGCTAGCCACTGCGCCACATCGCTCGGTATTTTCCAGCTAATCCCGAAGAAGTCGGATTCTAAACTTTTGCCACAGTGAGGGAATAATTACTTAAAGAAATCATTTTCCACTTCTTCGCTGACAAAAAGTGGTGGAGTTTATCATATTCCGAGAAATATCGCGCTCTCACCGTTGTGATCACTGATTCCTGTGTATCATCTGGAATATTAAAATTGAGGCCTGTGGTCTCTTGATGGATCTTTCTGTAACTGACATATGTACATGAAATACAACGAATGTCTCTCGCAGTAGATGAGAAGGATGTCTGATCTTTGTTCCATAAAGAACAATTTAGAGTTCTGCGGTCCCTATTAATTATTCCCCCAGGCGTAGGAGAACGATAGTTGGATGCAGTGATTCGCTAATCTAGCCACGTTACACTCTTTCACAGTGGTCGTCTGCACGCGTGACATCTATTAAGACTATGTGATGCACTATCAGAAACGGCCAGCTTCTATGAGTACAATTATGTCCGTTTCTAACTCACGAGGTACATTAGACTGATTCCTTCTGACATATCTTACTGCTTGGATTATGCATTGTGCCTTGCCCTCAGTTAACGTCACACAGACAGTTCAATATGTCTTTAGATGTTGTTCACAGTCTGTATGTTCAAACTCTTTGGACTTGTGTTCATTTTACACAAAAAATACAGTGAATAACGCCAAGCACTCAGTAAAACAATATCACGTAACATGTTAGCTTAGTCTCTTTTTATTTCGGCATTTAATGACTGACCATAAATAATTATTTGATGTGATGGTGAACTAAATACTTAAGTCAGCTGCAAAACAGTTTATTACATATATGACGCCTTTGTTAATAATCTGAAGGAGCTACGAGTCGCAGTAAAAGACCATCTGATTGCAACTAGATCATCAACTACTGATTTATTGATATTTAAGGTTAAAAAGTACGGTTAACAACTATACAGAATATTGAACATATTTAGAGCTCTTTGCTAGTTATCGGTTTAAAATATGCACTACAGTTATCTTAAGAGAGGAAAGAAATTCAAGGACGGAGACCATTTGCGAACGGCTGTATGGCGATGAAGTCTGTGAAATGAATGCATAACGAAATTTCGTCGCAGTAAATGGGGAATAAGAGATGAAGCCACATCATAGGAAAGGTGTCCTGTGACAAGCCCCGACTGGTGCGTTCACAGCATGAAAAATCGATGCATCGCCTTTGGCAGCTGCCTGGCAAGAGTCTTGCATTTACCGGGCTTTTACAGTTAACTCAGTAAGGAAAAGAGAGGCGTGAAAGAGCATTCCGTTCCCAAAAGCATCGAGAAAGCTTGACACGTTACTAAAGGCTACACTTGCAATATTCACGTTTGACCTGATACTCGCACTATCGTGGTGTTAATATACATTTGAACTGACTGCTATACAGAGCAGAATTCGCTAGGGGTCACTTGTGGTAACATTTTGTGTAGTCTCACGATTATACCGAAAGCAGTGTAGAGGGGCTGCAGTAAGTTACGTTATGTGGGCTGCATGCAAACCAGGTGGAATGCAAATCAAGTCTCTCAGATACTTTTGATACTGTCGCGCCAATGTGTGAAGATTTTTCCTTTGTCATTACCGTTGCGTTTCTACCCTTGTTAAGCGCAGCAGGCGTTGGCTGACTCAAATGAATCTACACTGTTTACCTTGACACTTGCTTCTTTCTTGTTACAGCCATTGTCATTTTAGTGAATTTCTGTTGCTGTCCTCAACAAACGGGCATGGTAGCTCATCTGCACATCTAGAACGTTCGAGTCGGCTAGTGTTATTGTATGGTTGGTTTCACAAAGCGGCCGGCCGGAGTGGCCGAGCGGTTCTAGGCGCTACAGTCTGGAACCGCGCGACCGCTACGGTCGCAGGTTTGAATCTTGCCCCGGGCGTGGATGTGTGCTATGTCCTTAGGTTAGTTAGGTTTAAATAGTTCTAAGTTCTAGGGGACTGATGACCACAGCAGTTAAGTCCCATAGTGCTCAGAGCCATTTGAACCATTCACAAAGCGTGTATTCCGTCCCAGCCTATTCCTCCACCTGTCCCAACTCACAATACCGTTTATGTTCGATGATGCTGGTACTGATGGACTGTCCGGTCAGTTCAAAGTCGATTTTTCCACATCTACAATAAAACCGGTATATTCTCGACATTGTGAATCTTTTGTCGAGACGAGACACTTCTATTCACTTGGTCGGTTTGTAAATAGCATTTACTTTGTGTTTGCGTAAGATACGACCAATTCTGTCCGTCACCCTGGCTATGAATACTGTGAAATTTGTACTTCCACGTCTCACTCCTCCGGGTGTCAGGTTTCGTGACACTCACGCAACCGATGGTGCACCCACTGCTCCTTAGAACGCAGTCCAGGTGTTTAATTTGACGTCCTCTCTACTGCGGTTCACATAGTCGTCTTGCGATCGTTATAAGCGTATCAATCGATCTTCTTTTAATGTGTGGGTGATGATTTAGATGTCTGTGCACATACTGGTTCATGTGCGTCGGGTTTCAATACGAGCTGCGACCCGTGAAGGAACTCAATTAGCAGCTATAACACACGTTGGAAAATGCAATCTTTGTCGTCATGTGCCGTTGTACTAAAGACGTGGCGTAGATCTGCTACAGTTATTCCGATTAATTCTGTACTTACAAGGAAGCCGTGAAAACCGTTCTGATTTCACGTCCCATCGGTCAAAATCTTGACGATGCGATGTTATACTTATGGCTGAATGTTGGATATAATTCGTGTTTGATCATGTGTAACTAACTTCGTTGTACCATTAATCTAGAACCCGTGTACTCCTTAGCACACAACAATTTAGAATTAGCTTCTTGGTACACCTACTTACGTCCTCGTTAGGGGGGAATAATGTTGACTTTGCTGACAGCGATCAACATTCATTTCTATGAAGTATGTACCTCGAAGAGTTTTGAACAGTAAAGATAGACAGATAAAAAGTCGTTTCTCGTCGAAGGCTTTACTCGACCATTCTGCTGATGCAGGAGTTCGGCTGAAGCCATGTCCCAACTTCTTCGGAATTGGCGCGGTGTTTGCAGTAAAAATCGACGAAACGGTCCAGTAAAATCTTCGCGAGGTAGCAGCACACGCAGTGAAACTTTGAAGAAGAGCGCAGGGCTCTCAAGAAGACACACTAGAACCGAATATCTGATGGTAAAATTCGTCTCCACCTCCCCCTATTCAGGCCGTCTCGTAATTCCACAAGTCAGCTTTCTCCATTTGTTTGATAGTCGTATCAGTTTACTTTCTAATTCTAAATGATCTACCCAAAGCTGTAACATGAACGGAAGAGTGCATAGACAGCACAAAGAAATATTTGTTGCACATACTATGCTAAAATGGAAGTATGTTGCTTCGAACATGATGTAAATGACAAAATAGTGATACAAAAAGCAAGAAACATCTATTGAATGCAACAGGAAATGTCACAAATTACTGTTCAGTACAGACATAACTGGAAAAAAGCATTATTTATCACATAGATTACGAAGTGCAACAGAGAAGCCATTATAAGCGAATATGGTCACGTGTTGTCTCTTAAGTAGCTGTTTTAGTCTGCCTTCTTTATAACATAAAACTGTAGGTGAACACATAAACAAGAGGTTAGTAATTTGATTATCTTAGAATTCATTCAATCAAAATCATAATAACTTTTCTTGAGGGTATGATCTCTAATAAGTTTACGATAGTCGTTGAACTCTTTATGAGACATTTAACATACACTTTCAAATAATTTTTCAAAAACATAACTGCAGCTACCAAACCATCTTCAGTATTTTCGAGCATATTAGTTCTTTTGGATATATTTATTTTCTATCTACGGTTTGCATTTATCATATTTAATTATTTTTGCTTCTCGTTTATTACCAGAGAGTACCTTTTCTGTATGATTAGAGTTATGTAACATTACTTTAGTTTTCCAAAGACCAACAACAACTGATTCAAAGTCAGCAGTAACTGATGTATATCTTTTAATCATTGGTATAGCAGTTTTCCAGTAAATACACTACGTAACATCAGTTAGCTCGTTTAGGTACATAGACTTCTGTAAATGTTAGTGAAGGTAAGAGACATTTCGCAGCATATTTCAGTCACATGCGTAACTTTTAATTTGTGTGTGTGTGTGTGTATGTGTTTTTATTGTAATAAGCAATGCTATGTGCAGTGAAACCAATTTTTTAAATGGACAACTACACTCAGCAAATCACTGCGAAGTCTATGGAAAAGGGTGTTTACCATTGTTCCAGTTACTGAGGCTCCTTCTCGTTCACTCACTTATCAAGTGAGGGAAGAACGATTCCTTAACGCTAGAAAAACTAAAGCTTGAGGGAGTGAGGGGGGGGGGGGTGTTTACACTCGCCTTTTTAAACTACTATAATATAATCAGGTACCTTATACTGTATTTTAAAAACTATGAAAATTATGTTTATTGTTTTTGATGATTTCTTACACCAGATACCTTAATTATTTTAAACTTTTCAATAAAACGTTAAACAAAAGTTAAAATTTTAGTTTTGAATGTGACTTTTCATAACAGATTTCATACTCATATTTTCAGGTTCAGAACCCTTCTTACATAGCCTTGTATCATTAAGAATTATATTGTGAATGAAAATCAACAACAATTAACGAAATTTGAGTTTCTTAAATTTTTTGTGGTGGACATAACGTACCGCTCCTCACGGTGGACATTCTTCGGAAAATACGTTGATATTGCTAAAATTGTGCTAAAAGATATTTTCACGTTCTGGACCCTACTCTTAAATCAGCAACTAATTAAAAAGTATGTTGTTCATGAGAGCAATTTTTAAAATTTTTTTCTGTGGTGTACATAAAGTGTGCATTCACACAAACTGGTTACTACATTTTCAGAATTTATGGTTCAAATGGCTCTGAGCACTATGGGACTTAACATCTATGGTCATCAGTCCCCTAGAACTTAGAACTACTTAAACCTAACTAACCTAAGGACATCACACAACACCCAGTCAGAGAAAATCCCTGACCCCGCCGGGAATCGAACCATTTTGTTCACTTAGATTTCGAAAAAAATTCTAATGTGTTAATTACATACTAAAATTACACATGGAGTAAATAAGAATGCAATACTCTGTGTGAAGAATGCGCACCAGCCATTCCATGGACTGAGGCAACTAGAGGTGAGGAAGGCGGCAGTATGTTTCGTCAGCTGATTACACCCATCTTTATCAACAGAATGTGACAACGGTATATCCACGTCTTAATTGTATTTATTATTTATCTATAACAGTTCAGAACACATGTAGCTAAAATAATAAGCTAAGTAGGCAAGGCTGACAGTTCATTTTAGGCCTCCGGAAACTACTCGTATGTTGTGGTGATACAAGAAAGAGTCACCGTCATTTGACCACCAATAATTTCGGTCAGGGGAAGGGGGTAAGAAAATAATACATTCATACTCTGCAGTAGAAATACAAAATATACAAATAACACTAGTGACTGGCTAAGATACATTTTTTATTTGTTTTAATTTTTTGTCTACTTGTGGCTGTGCTACTGGTGATACAAAAACCAACTTTTACAGTGGCTACGAAATCTACTGATTGGAACCATGGAGCTAACAGTCCCTAAAAAAATTTTTAAGGCTGTGTCACCTCTGTTTTCCATACTCAACTATTAAGTAACACTAAGTGGGCGTGGAGGTAGGTTGATGGGTGAATTGAGAGCTACATGTGTGCGATGTTTGGAGAGATTGTGCTGAAATATGTAACTATGTTTAGTTAGCAAAGTATCAGACAAGTAGAGACTTGCTGATGTGTTCAGACTTGATAGTTTCTTCTTTCTTATATTGCAGAAACGTGGACTGAGGGGAGGGGAACTTGTTACTGTAGTGGACTGCCAAGCTCAATTAAAGAAGCGATGGTCTGTAATGTTAAAGATGAATTAAGGGGTATACTTTATACATACCTATGAGTAAATTATCAAGTATGAGAAGACTGGGTTATTGTGGCAGCTTTGCACAGACAAGTGTTACCTTATTGATCTGAATTTAAAGCTAGATTTTGTTGCGATCTTTAACAAAATTGAGATGGGTGGTTGCAACATCAAAACATGACATCCGTGTGCCAGAGGACACCCAGAGAAACAAGAATGTGATTTTGAACAATAATAAGGCAGTTAATTATAACTGACAGTGTAATGTGGAATATTTCCAATTGTAGAACATATAACTATAGCAAATTTATACGTCAAATGCAAAACCCATGAGTGCATAAAGAATAACGATCTTATTGTTTTATGGAGTGTCTCTTCCATGCATCTATGATAAACTTTTACATCTTACTTGGTTAAAGAAAATAATACTACCAAACTGTAAGCTATGATTTATAACTACAAAATGGATGGCGTGTCTGAATCTGTGGAAGACTGTGTAAGTCTAACAATTGTCGACCTCCACTGAGCGTCAGCTTTCGATAGTATTATCAGCAGAAGATTGCAAAGGATTTGTACTGGAAGATCAACTTAATACAGTAGCATGAGGCTGCTTTAACGTTTGCCTTAATCTGAAAAGTAGTCGGAAGTTTGAGCTAATAGCATAGCAACCCTTTTTTCTTATCTACTTAAATGTAAATTGAGTAAAGTTGATAAAGTGATTGATCAGTGTGTTATTTCATCAAAGTGTCATGTAGTTTCCATTGTTGGCAGCATAAGTTGGTCCTGACCAAGTGCACATTAACCTCTAAGTTACAACAGTATTGGCAATATGGGAAACACACGTGATTTGAACGGTTACAGAACAATAATAATGATAGTTTTTTGCTCATTTAAAGTGGTATTTTAGTTTGGTGCCAACTTCGAACAATCCGAGATCGAGCTTTACTCTGTGTGGGAGCATGTCCATTGTAGTATTACCTCTAAGACCATGTGGGATGACTTTGACATAAGCAAACTGAGCAGCCACAACGTTGTTTTAAGTATTTACGAAGCTAACGTAATGTATTTGATGCATGTTGAAACTATACTTGCATATTACGAAAATATTGTCGCAGAAGGAACTGAGTAACACAGACACTGTGGTGTAGTGGTTATGATACTAAACTGTTGGTTGGATGGAGGGTCGTGAATTCAAAACTCACCCGAACTGTAAAATTTTAATTTCTATATTCGGTTCGAGTACATTTTAGAAGTATCCACAAATGACAAGAATCATTGTACTGGAATGTTCTGTAACTGTATATATACTGTATGTGTTCTGGCTGGAGGCAGTTCGCTCCAAGCTCTTGTATGTGCAAGTGCTGAATAAACCTTCGTTAAGTGAAGTTAGTGTTCGTCATTCATCTAATTACACCTTCTTCTACGTGACATTATTCTGGTGGGGACGCTGAGTATTGAAATTTGTCATAGCGCACATTATCGACGACACAGTGGCTCCCATAAGGCCACGACAGAACCACCGTTTACGAGGCGAGAAACCCGAGGTGACTAATGGGAAATATGTAAAACCTAAAGGAAGATGTGTCATTTGTGTGGGTACAGGTGGCCATTCACAGCCCTTAGAATTCACAATCTTAAAAGAGCGTAGTCATGACGTCATTCTCGGATGGGAATTTTTGAAAGCTTCTCAGGCAACTATAGATTGTGGTCGCTCGAAGATTATGCTAGACGAGATGAGATACTGTGAACAGGAAGATGCGTATCATTCTTGCAGTCAGCGCTAGAAAGGTAACTGCAATGTGTCATGCCATGCATGACTTGTAGTAGAATGTAAGCGAAGCATACCACTGAAGAATAACTTGGTCATCCCAGCCTCTGTCGTTTCGTTTAAGAACGGATTTAGTGAATTGTGGATAGTTAACTGTTGCCGAGAACCGCAGATCATTCCAAGAAGCATGTGCATAGCAAACACTGAGCCATTAATCGCCAAACAGCTGAGCGTCATAGAAATCTCCCATGCCGAGTCTGTGGGTGAAATTGACGATACCACTACGAGACAAGATCTTCTAGCTCTACTACCACCAGAACTCACTAAGGAGCCACAGAAGAAGCTACTTGCCATTCTTCAAGAGTTCTCTGAATGTTTCAATGCACAGGAGGAGAGCAAATTAGACAAATCGACGGTGAAGCATCGGATTAGCACTGGGGACCATCAAACAGTAAGCCAGAGAGCATACCGCGTGTCAGCAACGGAACGTCGAATAATTCGCTACGAGGCAGAGAAAATGATGGAGATGACATCATTCAGCCTTCGCAGTGCCCATGGTCGTCACCAGTGGTTCTCGTCAGGAAGAAGGATGGCAGTTGGCGCTTTTGTGTTGATTACAGGAAGCTTAATAAGGTAACTGAAAAGGACGTTTACCCCATTTTCACTAATTGACGGTACACTAGATTGTTTGAAGGAGCAAAGTTTTTCTGAAACATGGACGTGTACTCGGGATACTGGAAAATCGAAGTAAAAGCGGCTGATCGTGAGAAGACTGCGTTCATCACCCCTGAGGGCCTGTATTGGTTTAGGGTAATCCGGTTTGGTTTGTGTAATGCACCAACAAGTTTTGAACGGATGATGGATAATCTTCTACGTCACCTGAAGTGGACGTCTTTGTTATTTAGGTGACATTATAGTGTTCTCAGAGACATTTAATGAAAACGTAAAAAGACTGAGGGCCGTTCTTAAGTGTCTCCAACAAGGTTGACTGAAACTTAATCCAAGAAAGTGTCTCTTTGGACCAAAAGAAATCAAAATACTTTGACACCTTGTGTCAAACGAAGGTGTGCGGCCAGACCAAGTACAGGTGAAATCTGTAACGGAATTTCCTATTCCTAAAAGTACTGGAGATGTGAGAAGCTTCCTCGGATTATGTTATTATTACCGTCGTTTCATCAAAGACTTTTGTATCAAAGCCAGGCCACTCGAAGAGTTGTTAAAAGCCGATGCTAAATTTATCTAGAGTGGTGCTCAACAAGATTCTTTCGATGTGCTGCGAAGAGCTCTGACGACGAAACCTGTACGTGGTCTATATAAGGAGAGAGCACCTACAAAACTACACACAGATGCCAGTGGGTATGGTGTCGGTGCTGTTCTGGCGCAAGTTTCAGATGGAAAAGAAAAGGTTATAGCCTATGCTTCTAGGACACTTACAAAACCCGAGAGGAACTATTCAACTACAGAAAGCGAATGTCTGGCTGTGATCTGGGCCATGTGCAAATTTCGACAATATCTCCATGGAAGGCCATTCACAGTTAATCGGTTGAGAGGTCTTAAGGATCCAACAGGACGAGTCGCCAGGTGGACACTACGTCTTCAAGATTATGACATTACCATACTGTACGAAAGTGGAAGAAAACACCAAGATGCCAACTGTCTCTCAAGAAACGTTGTGCAAGACCATCAAGACTTTGATGAAGATAGTGACTGTCTCGCTGTACTCCAGGATCTCTCTGCTGAGCAGAAGAAGCACGCCAAGATATCTCAAATAATGCTTGTCTTAAATCGGTTAGAGGATGCGAAAGGACAATTTAAGGTAGTTAACCGATTACTTTACAAGAAAACTTTCATCCGTTTAGAAAGAGATGGCTACCAGTGATTCCTAAACACATGCGCTTAGATGTTCAACAGAATTTCCGTGACACACCTGAGGCCGAACATTTGAGATTGATTAAGACATACGATAGGATCCGCAAGAGATTTTTCTGGCCAGGTTTATTTAGGAGTGTCCGTCACTATGTGTTGCACTTTCGAGAGTGCCAGAGAGAAAGGCAGTTCCTCAGAAACCACCTGGCCGACTCATACCAATTCCACCAGCCGAAACGCCTTTCCAGCGCGTTGGGATTGACCTCCTCGGACAATTTCCAAAGTCTGATGATAGTGGCAATAGATGGATTATTGTTTGCACTAACTATCTGACACGCTATACCATTACAAAAGCCATGAGAACTGCCGAAGCATTCGAGGTAGCCAAATTCATCGTGGAAGACATTGTATTAATACACGGTGCCCAAAGGTCGTTAATTACGGATCGAAGGAAAGTTTCTCAATCGAATCTTGTGACAGATATAAGCCGTCGGTGTAACATTACTCATCACATGACGACTGCCTACCATCCGCAAACTAACGGGCTTATTGAACGCCTTAATAAGACCTGAAACACGTATGTTGTGTAGCGGCGATGGTGAGGCATGGTAAGAATCTCTGACCAGAGGCAGTAGCGCGAGAGTTCAGTTCTGTTGCGAGCTACCAGTTGCGAGTAGCGCGTCGGAGATGACGCAGTCGGGGTCTAGATGAGAGAGAGTAGTGGTAGCGCAGAGCAGTCGGCGGGCGTCGGCACCGCAATGGTCGAGATTCAGGACAAGGTATATTATTAAGCAGCATTGCGATCAGCTAATGATGTTAATTAAGTGTAATTTCTGTAAGAATCGCCCCAATAATAATTTTGATTTAAAAGCAATTTTTAACAAAGAATCATTCGATTTCCTTCCATTTCCTTTAAACAAAAAAAAAATTCAATTAACTTCAAAAAATTTAGTTATTGCGATGCATCTGCTGCAAGCTGTGGCGCAGAATAAGAGCAGAATTTTGACATGCAGTTTTATTAAGGTAAGAAATTAATTCTGATTTTTGCACAGGGCCAAAGACCGACATTTCGGTTAAATTGAGTTTTGATTATCACTGTAGTTTCATTGTCATGGGATTATCTTACTTTTTGTGTGGAGAACTTACACTTGAGTCAGATTGCTAATTTTTGCTTAATTGTCTTTGTCATTAATTTTTTTGGGAAAGCTTACACTTAGCTCTGGCTCCCATTTACTAATAAATATAGTCTTTTGAAATTTTCCGTGGGGAGGTTACACTTGGTTCTATTCCGATTAACATTTGAGTATTGACTTTTATTTTTTGTGGGGAGGTTACACTTGGCGACACCCAGTCCAGGATCGTATTTCGTTGAGAATCTTTTGAAAAACAGTCAGATATCTGCTCTTATTTGCTTAAATATAATTATAATTTGGCGCAACGCTTTTACTAATTTGTGACTTTTTCTCCTTAGATCATCGGCAATTCTTTGCTTTGTTGTATTTGAGTGTTGCTTTTTGCATTGTGTTTATTTGTTTTGTGATTTATTGTGACTATTGTAAAAAATGCCGCGAAAGACTATTAATAGTACGTCGCGAGGTGTAGTGAACGAATTTACCGACTTAAACAACGTGACCGATAGTACTAGTGACACGCAGTGTAATGATGACAATCCTGCGTTCACTGACAATCAATGCGTTCCAACCACTAATGATGACTTTTGTCTTAATGATGAACAAACGAACTCGGTTATGTCCTCTGTTGATTTGACGACAATCAATGACGCGGGACGCTCTATTGTAATGAGCGCTGCCCAGCCTAACACAACCGGTTTACTAAATTCACGTGACGAACACACAATTTCGTCTAACGAATATGAAAAGGATACACAAAGTACGACGGATTTATTTAATTCCGAAATAATGTCTGACAGTGTACATCCGACTGACAAACCTTTTTGTGAATCTCAGAATAACCAAATGGTTACGGAAAATGAGACAATTCCAGATCCAGCATTAATTAACACAGAGAACAGAAATGCTAATTTTCTATCTGATCCAATTATGGCATTTTTGCAACAAAATTTCAGAGAACAGAATGAAAATTTCAAACAGCTTAGTGAACAGGTCAAACAACAGAATGAAAAACAAGACCAACTTAGTGAACAGGTCAAACAACAGAACGAAAAACAAGACAAGCTTAATGAAAAATTAGACAACAATTCCAGACAGCTTAGTGAACAGATTAGGGCCGTTGCCGCACAATGTCATGAAACTAAGGAACAGTTACGCGAGGAAATTGAGGCGTGTTCAAAAAAAAAATAGCGAAGAAATTAGATCGGTTGCTCAGGAATTAAGGGATATGCAAACAGCTACAACAGAAACACTTAGAGCGGAAATTAGCGCAGTCGCTAAACAATGCTCCGAAAAAGCTACACAATTACACGACGAGTTTAAAGCAATGACGGTAGAACTTTCGCGCACAATGGATGAAAAGATAGACGCAAAATTCGAACAACAGAACACTCAGATTAACGGACGTCTTAGTCTTCACATAGAAAACAGTGATACGCGTTTCCGCAAATTTATTGATGATCAAAATAAAGTAAAACGTCAAGTAATGGAAACAATCACTGCTCAGAGACAGGAAGACAAACGTAAGATGTTTGCGAAAGCAAAAACATACGTGGACAACAATATTGCTACAGTGTCCGACGAAATTAATTCCATCAAACAATTGAACGCGGAATTAGGTGATGAGATTTCTGACCTTAAATCGAAAACAGATACACACACAGCAGATATTCAATCAGTGACCGATAGACTCAAACAATTAGAACTAACACAGGATTCCGATGTCGTCAAAGCTGACGTTAGAAAACTGAACGAAACTACACGTAAATTGCAAAACCAGATTAATGCCACTGACACTAAAACCGATGATCAGGTAAAAATACTAACTGAAAAATGTGATGAATTGGCCAGTCGTATTGATGTCATCGAAAGTACTAATGACAATAAATCAGATGACACTTCACCGGTTTCATTTAATCAAACACCGGAATTTCAAAATTTACAGCAGACAATTAATGAGATCGATTCGTCTAATAACACCTTGCGTAGAAAATTGTCGAGCTTACAGCAGGAGGTAACAGAGATGAAAAACATTTCAGTTAATAACACATCACAGCAGACGCCACTTTTCGAACACTTGTCAGAGTCACGCAGCGCGTATAATGTGAGCAATTTACAGAGACTACGCGACTTAAAATCCGAAAAGCCACGCGACTTAAAATCTGAAAAGCTACGTAACTTGAAATCCGAAATGACACAGACAAACAGATTTTCACACAAACCTGAACGTGTCATCAAATTCAGTGACGAGAATGTTGATTATAAGCAATTTGCATTTGTAAGAAAATCTAAGGAAATTAATAATGACAGAGCACAGATACACGATTTGCACTGTAGAAGACAATTTATTTTTGTACTTTCACCGCTATTACCTGTAATGCAGAAACTGGAATTAGCAAGAATACAGCAATTTGTGTTTGAAATTTTACCACCATTGCCTGCAACGCAAAAACTAAAATTTATTTGCAGTGCGTAATAGACCTCAGGGGATTCATTACGCTTTAATGAATATGTGCCGTAGCGAGCATAGGGCCCCGAGCTGTAGTAGTGCTGTTTCATCTTTAGTTTTCTGCACTGCTGCCTTCTCTTCTACTATCCTTTATATCTATTAAAACAGCTCTTTAACTATTGCTCTATCTAGTATTAAGAAATAGGTAAAGAAAACCCGATAAGACAAACTTTTACCGAATGTGACAATTTTCAGTAGGCACTCCCGTAATGACAACTAACAACGTAATTTTAATAACAGATAAAATAGTAATCATTAGTATGTATAAAATTAGCAGCAACAGCAACCACATTTTGGTAACAATAGATGTTTTCCACCACAACAGCATGAAAGTCAGCCGCTTAGCGTACGTAACCAACAATGTAGTCTACAAGGGCAACATAACTTTAATGTTTCGCCGCGTGCACGTATAGTCCCAGCTACAATAAATAGTAACGCACAGCAGAGAAATAACTACGTACAGAAAACACACTATTTCGACTCGTATCGTAATGCGCCGTATAGAAGTGACTATTATGACAGACGTAAAAATAATAACGAGTACAATTTTCAGCGTACATTTCATTACAGTCGATCTTTTCAGCAGCAAGAATGTCAGCAACAGCATATAATCATGAATGAAACAGACAATAGGTGTCATCTATAGCGTAACACGTCTGTAAGAAATAACAGAGCAGTTCAAATAGTCGAAATGCCACAGCATCCTCTCGTAAATAACAGCACGTACGACAGAATTTAACCGGATACAGCACAGATTGCATATTCCAGTAACGTAAGCAATACTTATTGACACGCAGAATTTTGTTCACGAGAATGTTATTTGAAACATGCTTTGTTGAATGCTCCACTTTTATCGCACCCAGATCTTACTCGAAATTTTTCTATTGCCACCGACAGTTCCAACACAGCTTTAGGTGTACATATTTTTCAGGAAATTGAAGAAGATGGTTGTACAGTAATTAAAAACATCGCATTTGCAAGTCGCATTCTCTCACCTGCTGAACAAAATTATTCCGTCACAGAATTGGAAACGTTATGTGTTGTATGGGCTTTCACAAGATTTCGGCACTTTCTTTATGGCAGACATACCACCGTATACACAGACCACAGAGCGATACAATGTTTACTTTCATCTAAATTTACTCACGACAGATTAAGTAGATGGAAACTTTATTTACAGGAATTTAATTTTACGATAGTTCACATTCCCGGCACACAATGTTATAGCAGACGCACTTTCTCGTTCTCTCAGTAACAATCAGCAAGACGTCGCAACCAACTTGTGCAAAGCAAATTTCAGCGTTATGTACATTCAGCAAGTAGCATTTGAAAATTTTATTTCATCGTCATTACAAGACATAGCACGAGAGCAAAGCAAAGACAATGTGTGGAAAGAAATTAAACACCTTTGGCACGATAAGAATAATGTTACGATTAGGAACCACTACACTGTACGCAATGACATTCTGTTTCGCCGCTCTCATCCAGACAGCAACAATTGGTTATTATGCATTCCTGACGAACTCGTTAACAAATTAATCTGGTACACTCATTTAAGCTACGCACATTACGGAGCCAGAAAATGTTTTCTTATACTGAGACAGAACTGTTATTTTACAAACATGGAAAAACGTATACGACGAGTTTTAGCGTCATGTAAAATTTGCCAGAAAGCTAAGTCTGACACAACTTCACACATTCCTGCATTATATCCCATTATACCAGTTAAATTAAGACATATGGCCGCAGTAGACATTTTTGGTCCAATTCCGAGAACTAATAGAGGTTTTTGCTACATCTTTGTCGCTGTTGAACTCATTTCAAAATTTGTTACCCTCACTCCGTTACGCAAAGCTACTGCTAAAACTGTTTCGAAAGCATTTGTAAAGCATTTTCTATTTCATGTAGGGCATGTGATGAAAGTAATTTCTGACAATGGATCACAATTTCGTTCTGCTATATGGACACGCTTGTTAAGAGCTAGAAACATTTCTCCGATTTATATATCCAAGTACCACGCTTCTTCGAACCCTTGTGAACGATTAATGAAAGAAATTGGTAAACTGTGTAGAATATATTGCCACAAAAAACATGTTAATTGGGACACACACATACACTCATTCCAAGATGTAATTAATTCCATTCCAAATGAATCCACTATGATATCTCCGTCTGTAATACTGAAAAACGTTGAACCACCAAACAAAATTAAAGAATTAGTAACATTTCCTACATCTCGTCGATTACGACACCACGAAATAATTGACATTGCGCTGAACAACATCAAACGTGCCGCAGAGCGCCGGAGAAGACAGCAAAAACAGGTTTGTAGACGCCGAGACTTTCACGTTGGACAGAAGATATTAGTACGTACACACTATTTATCCAGCAAATTAAAAGGTAAGTGCAGTAAATTTGAACTTCTGTACGCAGGTCCATATCGGATTCGCAGCATTCCTCACCCCAATGTTGTACACGTCAAAACTCTGAGAACCAGGAAATCGAAAGGCAACCACCATTGGTCAAACATAAAACTCTTTATTGAGTGAACATACTTTATGATTTATCACGCCGTAATGCTATTTGCTAATTTTTATGAATATTCTGCAATTATATTCACATGACTACTTATTGATGATTATCGTATTTTTTCTTGGCAAGTGCCCGGCAAGGTAAGGTTAGCAGGTCGCTCTTCTTGTCGTTACACACAAGACCGTGCATATTTTCCAGATGAACTTACGCATTTTATGAATAATTATGCAATTCTCTGTAATGACGCATTAATTTTATCAAATTGTCTCTCCATTGAAGTCTTTAATTATCGCTTCTATTAACTACACCATATACAAGCTGAGCACAACGAATGTCACATTTTGTCTTTCTTATGTATGTACGATTGTTCTCATGTTTTGTTTGTATGCACTGTGAACTAGTTAAGGTATAACACACACCATTTGACTTTGACATTTTGTCCTATGATATCTCAACATCGTGACTGTTTTACATTTTCCTTTTTTGCTGCTGCATTATGATATTGTCTGTACACTTTTTGCCTTTAAACACTGTCTATGCCTTTGACATATTACGTTTTCTGTCATGTTATGCTGTATGCTTAATTTTGTCACCATTAACCAGTCATTATTTAATGGTATCTGATTTAAATGCAAGACATTAATCTTTGTTCATCAATTTCAGAAAGAAATGATGCGTAAAGGAAATACATTAAACAGAAATGGGAATTTCACCTACGGAATAAACGAAAGAAGATGCAATAACCTTATGAGGAAGAGTAAATGGATTAGGATTAACAAGCATTAACAAGAATATACTATACACATCGCTGAATAGCAGTCTTAACTAATTTTTTCTTTCAGAATACGAAGCGATTGATGCAAGCTGTCAGACAGAACTACACATCTTAGTTTTAAGTGATGTAATATGCTAGGTATAAGGAATAGTTGTGTGATGAATAATGAAGTGATTTTTTTTTGCAGATGATAATGAATGCTGATGATGAATAATGATGAAGAATATAATAATATGGATAATGAAGTTTTTCTTTACAGGTGATGATAATAATGAAGTTATGATAATATGGATAATGAAGTTTTTCTTTACAGATGAGGATAATGTTGAAGTTATGTATTTATGCTATGTAGTTATTTAAGTATTTGTTGCAGTTTGCTTTGACAGCAGGTGTTATATTGCATAGTAGGATGACTGAAGATTTTGGAAAGGACAGCTATGGAACACATTTTTTATACACATTTCACTACCTGTTAATTCGAAGTTCACTACTTTTCAGCATAGTCTGCGTTTCTTCTTTCAGCTCAATAATCCATTTTGTATTTTTCTTTCAGGAGAAGCTTTTTATGATACTTACTAAACTTGTTACCTATTATACCTGTTCTAGTACTTGCATTTTTTTTTACCCACTTGTGTCTATCATTTATAAATGTGATAACCTTGCTACAGCTGACTCATGACGAATGACGTTGCACAATCTTTTCATTTATAGGAACAACCTAGAAGCAATTTTTTCTCTTATTTCTTCTTGCTTTCTCTTATAATTACCCAAAGCAATGCATTGCTAGCAGAAAAAACAAAATGTATTAACAGTCCCAGATAATGTCACTAGTTTATGATAATTCTGAATAATACTGATCAGCTCTGAATAGTATGTCACTTGAATAATGACTTCTTAATGATACCAAAACATAATTGCCACTATCTATTGTAATGAGAGTACTTATAATGCCCATGCTTATTAATGCTATGATTGTAATTAACATTTTTCTAATGATGATTTCTTAATGATATGAATAATACTGAATGATGACTAATGTTTTATACTATTCAATACTTGCTGGCCACTGAGTGCCCATAAGTAATGTAATTACTTATTATGCCCATGATTATGACTAATGTTTTATACTATTCAATACTTGCTGGCCACTGAGTGCCCATAATTAATGTAATTACTTATTATGCCCATGCTTATTAATGCTATGATTGTAATTAACATTTTTCGAATAATGATTTCTTAATGATATGAATAATACTGAATGATGACTAATGTTTTATACTATTCAATACTTGCTGGCCACTGAGTGCCCATAATTAATGTAATTACTTATTATGCCCATGATTATTAATGCTATGACTGTAATTAACTGATTTTTTAATAATGATTTCTTAATGATATGAATAATACTGAATGATGACTAATGTTTTATACTATTCAATACTTGCTGGCTACTGAGTGCCCATAATTAATGTAATTACTTATAATGCCCATGCTTATTAATGCTATGATTGTAATTAACATTTTTCTAATGATGATTTCTTAATGATATGAATAATACTGAATGATGACTAATGTTTTATACTATTCAATACTTGCTGGCCACTGAGTGCCTATAATTAAGACCTTTTATGAACATGTTCTGTAATATTAAAATACATGGTACAGAAATGTTCAATGACTAGAGTATGGATACCGCAAACTACTTATGTAATCACTAATCAAGACTTGTGTGTTAGTTAATGTCCTTCACCTTCTGACCTAACTACCTGAAATTATTGTAACATCCATTTGTCTTGTCCATCCTCATTATCATGGAGCACTATATTTGGTTTTTGCACTAATTCTACGTTGGTGTGCCTCTTAAGAGCGTGGTGTTGACACGACATGCTGTCCACCACCGTAACCGATGAAGACGTTATTATGGTCCCACTGTTTGGTGTACCTGGTGTACTGCCAAATGATAGCATGGAATATTACTACGACGTTTCAGTGTCTTGATACGCTGATAAATACTTCTGGGAACGGAACTGCAGATTGTATCACTTAGTGTTGTGACCCGGTGGAAAGATATGGACTTTCAGTGCAGCTGTGTGCAAACTAAAGTGCTACAACCATGATGCAATCCTTTCCTTTCCTATCCTAATAGTGAAAATCATTTTTAACTAACACCATTTATGTTCATGGCCTATACATTTTTTTTTTTTTCGATTTGTGGAACTCCAGTGCGAGTACACTTATGTCACCTGTCGACATGATTTTTTTGCCATTATACTAAAGACATTTTTCGATTTGTTCTGAAGTGCAGTATGTGTGCACTCTTGTCATCTATATTGTATATACTTTTTGTGATTTGAAGATTTTTCTACCCTTGCGTTTATTTGTTATAAAAATGTTCAAAAATTTTTCTGTGCATGTGCACTTATGTGAATATGTTTTCAACTGAACTTCAGTGCCTGTGCACTCTTCTCAATTTTCGATATGATTTGTGTTCATTCTTCATACTTTTATGATTTATGTCATTTGTTACTCGTTGTATATACATTTCGTCTTTTGCTGATATGTTCTCCACTGCTTGTAATCGGTGCATGCGCACAACATTTAATTCATGTATTACATCCAAATATTTTGTAAATGCTAATTAATTAAAAGAAAAATTTGTTACGATGGCAAGTCCAAATGACTCACCATCGCTGCCAAATTTTTTGCCCCCCAGTGGAGGGTTATGAAACACGTATGTTGTGTAGCGGCGATGGTGAGCCATGGTAAGAATCTCTGACCAGAGGCAGTAGCGCGAGAGTTCAGTTCTGTTGCGAGCTACCAGTTGCGAGTAGCGCGTCGGAGATGACGCAGTCGGGGTCTAGATGAGAGAGAGTAGTGGTAGCGCAGAGCAGTCGGCGGGCGTCGGCACCGCAATGGTCGAGATTCAGGACAAGGTATATTATTAAGCAGCATTGCGATCAGCTAATGATGTTAATTAAGTGTAATTTCTGTAAGAATCGCCCCCAATAATAATTTTGATTTAAAAGCAATTTTTAACAAAGAATCATTCGATTTCCTTCCATTTCCTTTAAACAAAAAAAATTCAATTAACTTCAAAAAATTTAGTTATTGCGATGCATCTGCTGCGAGCTGTGGCGCAGAATAAGAGCAGAATTTTGACATGCAGTTTTATTAAGGTAAGAAATTAATTCTGATTTTTGCACAGGGCCAAAGACCGACATTTCGGTTAAATTGAGTTTTGATTATCACTGTAGTTTCATTGTCATGGGATTATCTTACTTTTTGTGTGGAGAACTTATACTTGAGTCAGATTGCTAATTTTTGCTTAATTGTCTTTGTCATTAATTTTTTTGGGAAAGCTTACACTTAGCTCTGGCTCCCATTTACTAATAAATATAGTCCTCTGAAATTTTCCGTGGGGAGGTTACACTTGGTTCTATTCCGATTAACATTTGAGTATTGACTTTTATTTTTTGTGGGGAGGTTACAGACCTTGGCCGACATGCTGTCAGTGTTCGTCAGTGTTGAGCAGAGCAACTGGGATAAGGTGCTACCTTTCGTCACGTTTGCCTACAACACCGCCAAACAAGACACCACAGGATTTACGCCATTTTTCCTGGTGCATGGGTGTGAGGCAACTACGACGATGGACACTGTTCAAATGGTTCAAACGGCTCTGAGCACTATGGGACTTAACATTTGAGGTCATCAGTCCCCTAGAACTTAGAACTACTTAAATCTAACTATCCTAAGGACATCACACACATCCATGCCCGAGGCAGGATTCGAACCTGCGACCGTAGCAGTCGCGCGGTTCAGGACTGAAGCGCCTAGAACCGCATGGCCACCGCGGCCGGCCTAAGATGGACACTGTGTTTCCGTTACATCCCGATGACGTGGACGACGACTACATCGGCCAGGTGTTAACCAGAGCTGAGAAAGCTCGGCAGTTAGCTCGACTCCGCACGCCACAGGCTCATTAAAACGATCGCCGAAGATATGACGCTAGCCACCGCCCTGTTGTCTACCAGCCTGGTGACCTCGCCTGGGTCTTCACTCGTGTTCGGAAGTTTGGTCTGTCTGAGAAGCTCCTCAGGTGCTACTTTGGACTTTATAAGGTTGTAAAACAGTTGTCTGATGTTACTTATGAAGTTGAAGCTTTCGACCCCGACACAAGACGATGAAAGAACAGAGATACGGTCCACGTCCTTCGAATGAAGCCCTGTAAGGGTCCTGAAAACGAGGGTAAATTCGAAGCTCCAGAGACAGGCAACAAGCGGAAAGGTGATCAAGAGCGTAGCAGCAAAGGAAGTTCTAAGAGTAACTACGCCAGCGCGAACATCAGTCATCGGGAGTCGGAGTATGCAGGACCGATGACTAGTTCCCGGTCTAGGAGGACGTAACACCGAGACGCTGTTCTCTTAAGGAGGGAGCAGTGTCGCATAAGAAGCCGAGCAGAACAGTCACCGTGGTGAAGTGGTTATGAAGCTAAACTGTGCATGGCGGGTCGGGAGTTCAAAATTCAATTGAATTGTGAAGTTTTAATTTCTATATTCGTTTCAAGTTCATTCTAGAAGTATCCACAAACGTCAAGAATCATTGTATTGGAATGTTCTGTCACTGTATATACACCGTACGTGTTCTGGCCGGAGGCAGTTCGCTCCGCGCTCTTGTATGTACAAGTGCTGAATAAACCTTCGTTAAGTGAAGTCAGTGTTCGTCACTCATCTAATTACATCTTCTTCTACGTGACAATATGCGGTTTAAGAAATAAACCGCAATAAAGATCTCTGTAAAACATATATTTATAGTATGCTTTGTCGTACTAAGGCGTCGAAAATATGAGGTCTACTGCTAACATGCTGTATATCGACGTGTTATTTAGCAGTTAATTGTGGAAAGGAAAGTGGATACATTGTGTTAACTTTTTTTAGAGAGCGTTTGCAACATATTTCCTACCGATATCTGTCGAGGCCTTCTTGATAGTTTGTTTCTGTGGCACCAAGAGAACATTACCTCAAGTAGGCCCAAGATAAAAAGTAATAAAAAAGCTCATTAGCCGGAAAATAATGTCAATTTTGTTTTTCTAGTGCAAAAAACGTTGCATTACGTTGTTGCCACGTATAGTACTGCTTAGTCAGGAAACTGAAGTTCGTTTATGTACCATCAGTAACACTGCCTTAAGTAGTCTTTACTGGAAGTTTGTACTATTACCGCCTTAACTACTGAAGGTATTATCTTAGCCACATATGTTTTGTACTGTTATAGAACAATAATACTAACAATTTAGATGTAGAAATAGCATTGTGCCTCTTAATCGGAACTCCAGAATCGTTTTTTAAGGAGTCAACTGCCTTTTAACCCGAATCTAACACCAGTAATGCCAGTATGTTTAAGCGTTTCTGGTACCTTATATCGACATTTTGTAGACGAGAACATAACGTTGTGACACTTTGAAAGTCCACAGTCAAGTTTTGGGCGTGAAGTGCATATTAACCTGTAAGTTACACCAGTAATGCCAATACTGTTACTTATTTTTGTAACTAAAGGTCCCGAGTTCGAGTCTCGGTCGGGCACACAGTTTTAATCTGCCAGGAAGTTTCAGTGGCAACTTTTATTCTCAACCGATACAAAAGAGTTACATGTTTGCACCTGTTACTGTCTTTCAAAGTAGTCACCACCGTTGTGTAGAACCCATTACCAGTGATGTGTAAGGCGTACTATACCGTTAGCAGAGCCTGTTCCGTTGATGGTGCGAACGGAGCGGTCTACTGGCTGTCGAATCTCTGGAGCAGTTCTGAAGCGAATGCCACGAAGTGGTTCCTTCATCTTCATAATCAAATCAAAGTCACAAGGACTTAAGTCCGGGGAGTATGGTGGATGGTACAGTACTTCCCAGTCCCATCGACCGAACAGAGCAGACACAGCTTGCACCGTATGCGCCCGCATATTGTCATGCAAAATGATGGGTGGGTTGCGCAGGAAGTGTCGCCGTTTCTTTGCAAAGCTGATCGCAGGAGACGCTCCAAAAACGAATAGTAATGCTGTGCATTGACGGTCTGCCGTGGAGGAACGTAATGCGTAAGGATTAAACCATCACAGTCGTACACGAGAATCACGGTAACTTTCAACATACTGGTGCTCTGACGCACTTTCAGCTTTCGTGGCGACCCATAATGACGCCATTCGTTGGATTGGCGTTTCAGTTTTGGCCCGTACGATGTGGCCCATGTCTCATCCAGTGTTACGATGCGGCATAAGAGAGCCTCTCCCTCGCGCTCATAGCGCTCCAAGTGCGTCTGAGGAGCGTCGTAACGCATCTATTTCTGTATTTCGGTCAAGTCATGCGGAACCATTCGTGATGCAGTTTTTAGCATGCCCAGGCGTTCCTTCAGGATGCGAATCACAGTCGTATGCGCTAATCCGGTTTCGTGGACGAACTCACGAGTGGTATGGCGTCGATCACTGTCCATTGACGCGGCAAGAGCATGCACTTTTTCAGAGACGCTAGGACCACCTGCCGATGCATGTCTGCCACAGTTTGCCGACCTTCGTTGAGGGCTTTTATTCAACGTGCCTCTGTTCTGTACGGCAATGCCGATTCCCCGCACGCCTCTTGACGACCTTGATGAGCTATCGTGCTGTACGACGTCTGGCACATTCAATCTTGATCCAACTCCGTTGTTCCTGTTTCGAAAACATAGTGACACCGTTACGTTAGACCGCTCGCTCACAAGTGACTGTGTCTCCCTCGATTCTCGATTGTGTGCACGCCAGTGACGTGGGACGGGCGAGTCCATTGAATGTAGTTTCAAGGTGAGTTATAAGTTAGTGATTTCTCTAAATGGGAGCCCTAATATTTGATGTAATATTTGGAAACGGCGGCAAATTTTACCTATCAAATGATACGTTATTCAAGGTCATGGCAAGTTTCGATGAAGCTCAAGTAAGTAAATATGTTTTTAAGTCTAGCAGGGGTTAATTCGGAATAGAGGAATACAGCAAAATACAATGTCAGATACAAATTGGAAGGGGCATAAGGGGTCACGTATCATTATCGATCACCATAATCTTAAGGTTAATTATCGAAGGTCACTGGAAGGTTGAGTTTTGTTTCATGGAAATCTGTATGTGTGAAACAAGTTTTTTGACAAAAACAATTACATCACAACGTATAACTATTATTTTGACATTTACAAGTGTGAGCAAACATAAGTAAAATGTAGATCATTGATTTGCATGGCGTAAATGCGTCCCTTGCCTCTCATTCCTCTTGATGCCCTTTCCAAATTGGATCTAACATTTTATTTTGCTGAATCCCTCCTCTGTTCCGAGTTAATGTCTACTAGAATTAAAAACATATAACTTTATTGAACCTTGTGCTGACTTTGAATGATGTGTCACTCTATAGGTAAAATTTGTCACTCTTTTCAAATCTGAAATCAAATATTCCCCCCCCCCCCCCCATGAACCATGGACCTTGCCGTTGGTGGGGAGGCTTGCGGCCCTCAGCGATACAGATGGCCGTACCGTAGGTGCAACCACAACGGAGGGGTATCTGTTGAGAGGCCAGACAAACGTGTGGTTCCTGAAGAGGGGCAGCAGCCTCTCCAAGAGTTGCAGGGACAATAGTCTGGATGATTGACTGATCTGGCCTTGTAACACTAATCAAAACCGCCTTGCTGTGCTGGTACTACGAACGGCTGAAAGCAAGGGGAAACTACTTCCGTAATTTTTCCCGAGGGCATGCAGCTTTACTGTATGGTTAAATAATGATGGCGTCCTCTTGGGTAAAATATTCCGGAGGTAAAATAGTCCCCATTCGGATCTCCGGGCGGGTACTACTCAGGAGGACGTCATTATCAGGAAAAAGAAAACTGGCGTTCTACGGATGGGAGCGTGGAATGTTAGATCCCTTAATCGGGCAGGTAGGTTAGAAAATTTAAAAAGGGAAATGGTTAGGTTAAAGTTAGATATAGTGGGAAATAGTGAAGTTCGGTAGCAGGAGGAACAAGACTTTTGGTCAGGTGAATACAGGGTTATAAATACAAAATCAAATAGGGGTAGTGCAGGAGTAGGTTTAATAATGAATAAAAAATAGGAGTGCGGGTGAGCTACTAGAAACAGCATAGTGAACGCATTATTGTGGCCAACATAGACACAAAGCCCATGCCTACTACAGTAGTACAAGTTTATATGCCAACTATGTCTGCAGATGATGAAGAAATTGATGAAATGTATGATGAGATAAAAGAAATTATTCAGGTAGTGAATGGAGACGAAAATTTAATAGTCATGGGCGACTGGAATTCGAGAGTAGGTAAAGGGAGAGAAGGAAACATAGTAGGTGAATATGGATTGGGGCTAAGAAATGAAAGAGGAAGCCGCCTGGTAGAGTTTTGCGCAGAATAATAGTTAACACTTGGTTCAAGAATCATGAAAGAAGGTTGTACACATGGAAGAAGCCTGGAGATACTGGAAGGTATCAGAAAGATTATATAATGGTAAGACAGAGATTTGGGAACCAGGTTTTAAATTTTAAGACATTTCCAGTGGCAGATGTGGACTCTGACCACAATCTATTGGTTATGAACTGTAGATTGAAACTGAAGAAACTGCAAAAAGGTGGTAATTTAAGGAGATGGGACCTGAATAAACTGACTAAACCAGAGGTTGTACAGAGTTTCAGGGAGAGCATAAGGGAACAATTGACAGGAATGGGGGAAAGAAATACAGTGGAAGAAGAATGGGTAGCTTTGAGGGATGAAATAGTGAAGGCAGCAGAGGATCAAGTAGGTAAAAAGACGAGGGCTAGTAGAAATCCTTGGGTAACCGAAGAAATATTCAATTTAATTGATGAGAGGAGAAAATATAAAAATGCAGTAAATGAAGCAGGCAAAAAGGAGTACAAACGTCTCAAAAATGAGATCGACAGGAAGTGCAAAATGGCTAAGCAGGGATGGCTAGAGGACAAATGTAAGGATGTAGAGGCTTATCTCACTAGGTGTAAGATAGATACTGCCTACAGGAAAATTAAAGCCACCTTTGGAGAAAAGAGAACCACTTGTATGAATATCAAGAGCTCAGATGGAAACCCAGTTCTAAGCAAGGAAGGGAAAGCAGAAAGGTGGAAGGAATATATAGAGGGTCTATACAAGGGCGATGTACTTGAGGACAATATTATGGAAATGGAAGAGGATTTAGATGAAGATGAAATGGGAGATATGATACTGCGTGAAGTGTTTGACAGAGCACTGAAAGACCTAAGTCGAAACAAGGTCCCGGGAGTAGACAACATACCATTAGAACTACTGACGGCCTTGGGAGAGACAGTCCTGACAAAACTCTAGCATCTGGTGCGCAAGATGTATGAGACAGGCGAAATACCCTCATACTTCAAGAAGAACATAATAATTCCAATCCCAAAGAAAGCAGGTGTTGACAGATGTGAAAATTACCGAACTATCAGTTTAATAAGTCACAGCTGCAAAATACTAACGCGAATTTTTTACAGGCGAATGGAAAAACTGGTAGAAGCCGACCTTGGGGCAGATTAGTTTGGATTCCGTGGAACACGTGAGGCAATACTAACCTTACGACTTATCTTAGAAGAAAGATTAAGAAAAGGCAAACCTACGTTTCTAGCATTTGTAGACTTAAAGAAAGGTTTTGACAATGTTGATTGGAATACTCTCTTTCAAATTCTAAAGGTGGCAGGGATAAAATACAGGGAGCGAAAGGCTATTTACAATTTGTATAGAAACCAGATGGCAGTTATAAGAGTCGAGTGCATGGAAGGGAAGCAGTGGTTGGGAAGGGAGTGAGACAGGGTTGTAGCCTCTCCCCGATGTTATTCAATCTGTATATTGAGCAAGCAGTAAAGGAAACAAAAGAAAAATTCGGAGTAGGTATTAAAATCCATGGAGAAGAAATAAAAACCTTGAGGCTCGCCGATGACATTGTAATTCTGTCAGAAACAGCAAAGGACTTGGAAGAGCAGCTGAACGGCATGGACAGTGTCTTGAAAGGAGGATATAAGACGAACATCATCAAAAGCAAATCGAGGATAATGGAATGTAGTCGAATTAAGTCGGGCGATGCTGAGGGAATTAGATTAGGAAATGAGACACTTAAAGTAGTAAAGGAGTTTTGCTATTTGGGGAGCAAAATAACTGATGATGGTCGATGTAGAGAGGATATAAAATGTAGACTGGCAATGGCAAGGAAAGCGTTTCTGAAGAAGAGAAATTTGTTAACATCGAGTATAGATTTAAGTGTCAGGAAGTCGTTTCTGAAAGTATTTGTATGGAAGTGAAAGTATTTGTATGGAAGTGAAAGTATTTGTATGGAAGTGAAACATGGACGATAAATAGTTTGGACCAGAAGAGAATAGAACCTTTCTAAATGTGGTGCTACAGAAGAATGCTGAAGATTAGATGGGTAGATCACATAACTAATGATGAAGTGTTGAATAGAATCGGGGAGAAGAGGAGTTTGTGGCACAAATTGACAAAAAGAAGGGACCGGTTAGTAGGACATGTTCTGAGGCATGAAGAGATCACAAATTTAGCATTGGAGGGCAGCGTAGAGGGCAAAAATCGTAGAAGGAGACCAAGAGATGAATACACCAAGCAGATTGAGAAGGATGTATGTTGCAGTAGGTACTGGGAGATGAAGAAGCTTGCACAGGATAGAGTAGCATGGAGAGCTGCATCAAACCAGTCTCAGGACTGAAGACCACAACAACAACAAATCAAATATTAGGATTCCCTCCTAAAAAAAGTCACTTTCACCTCCAAATCACCTTGCTCTTCACCATCTACAACTTTTATCTGAAACATTTTGAGGTATCTCATCTTTGTTCTCAGTTATTCCTCCTCATTATGCATTAGAATGGTTGTGTGTGCATGTGTGTGTGTGTGTGTGTGTATGTGTGTGTGTGTGTGTGTGTGTGTGTGTGTGTGTGTGTGTAGACGCAAAAACGTTATTCACGTAGACCAGGGGCGGCCAAGATTACTGCTCGCGGGGGTTCCCTGGTATGAGTACCATAGTATTCATTCTCGCTGCACACTCCCCCACTACCACGCCACGCATTCTGAGAGCATAGAGGTAGAGAGGGGAAAACTGCGAACGCAACAAATGTACAACTTAGTTCTTTTTTTTTCACATTTTTCAAAACACAGATCAGAAGCAAAACAAATTTTAACTATTATTTAATTATTTTTGGCCCGCTGAAGATATAATACGATGTTTATCTGGTACAAACACCCAGCACAGGTCAGATGCAGAGAATTTCAGAGATTTTTACATTTAGGTTGCCACGTAATTGTAACTAATTTAGTTTCATAATCGATGAAACGTATTTCACACAAATATCTTGATCGAAGGTTGTAACACTTCTGCAGTCTCTTTACGGGATCTCTGAAATTGTGCCTGAGGAAAGCAATGGAAAAGGTTCTGAACAGTTTTTACGTAAAAAAGTCATTAAAAAGAGAATTTTCTTGTAGGTCAGTCAGTTACATCTGCACATACCCAGGGCCCCTATCAGCTGAAACGGCAAACCGTCTCGAAAACAGCTCGCAAACAGGTGCAAGACTGACAGTGTTCTCAAAACTTTTGGGAAACTGTCCTTGTAACTTTCTCAAGACCAACATGGATTCTTAAAACATTGCCTTTTCTTTAAAGGCAATAAGCTTAGGACACTGGACAGTGTTATTCAGAAAGTGTCTCTCCTGCAATACGATTTTCTTTTTAAATGCCTCCCCATCAAATCAGAAAGACGTTGTTTCTCACTTTGAAATGTCTTCCTGTGGACATTGTGCAGTCAAGTACACTTAAAATGCAAGGCCTGCAATCCATTTCTGCTGTTCTAATTTTAGTTCCAGCATTCCTTTTTCCTTCATAAATTCAATAATAGCGAGTATTAAATGAAAAAAATTGTTCCAGGTATGCAGGTATGCCACTTGACATAACCAACGTACTTTGTGTGGTGTCCCAAAATAATGCATACGCTCTGTGAAACTGAATCTCTCGTTAATGAAAGGAGATAGAAATACAGTAGAACGTTTGTAGTGCACCTTAAGGTTCAACTAATGTTGGTAAATGTTCAAAATGACCTCCTACTGCCGCAGTAAGCCGTCGAAAACGACTTAAACACAGCGACAAGCTAGCTGTACTGTTCCTAATGAAATAGCATTTTAAGCAGTCTGTTTAGGTTTTTATATTGGTAACGCCACGTAGCGCTCTGTATGAAAATCACTGGCTGTGCTGTGTCTAGTCTGTGGCTGGTTGGCATTGTTGTATTATTCGCTATTGTAGTGTAGGGCTTTTGAACACTATTAAGGTAAATACATTGTTTTTTCTCTATCAAAACCTTTCATTTGCTAACGATGCCTATCAGTAGTTAGTCCCTTCAGTAGTTAGAATCTTGTATTTAGCTGGCAGTATTGGCGCTCGCTGTATTGCAGTAGTTCGAGTAACGAAGATTTTTGTGAGATAAATGATTCATGAAAGGTATAGGTTATTGTTAGTCAGGGCCATTCTTATTGAATTATTGAAAGTCAGACTGCGTTGTGCTAAAAATATTGTGTCAGTTTATTGATGATCTCAATAAGTAAATAGAGAAATGTCTGTGCACGTTCAGTTTTGCTCAGCTGTTTGAAAATGAAATAACGTAAGTGGTTTATCAGCACAATCATTCATAAATTTTTCTAACAAGGGAACCTCCCCATCGCACCCCCCTCAGATTTAGTTATAAGTTGGCACAGTGGATAGGCCTTGGAAAACTCAACACAATCAATCGATAAAACAGGAAGAAGTTGTGTGGAACTATGAAAAAAAAAGCAAAATATACAAACTGAGTAGTCCATGGGCAAGATAGGCAACATCAAGGATAACATAAGCTCAGGAGCGCCGTGGTCCCGTGGTTAGCGTGAGCAGCTGTGGAACGAGCGGTCCTTGGTTCAAGTCTTTCCTCGAGTGGAAAGTTTAATTTTTTATTTTCAGACAATTATCAAATTTCAGGCACTCACACATAATCAACTTCGCTCTCCAAAATTCCAGGACATTTTCAGATTTGCTTAGACATATGCTGTATTTGACGGTCTACACACGAAAAAATTTGAAAACGTTAAAAACATATGTTTTGACAGAGCACAGGGAAAACTGTGCGACTGTGAAACTGTTGCATTCATTTGTTGAAGTTTATGTAAAAACTCTTATGTTTTCATCACTTTTTTGGGAGTGATTATCACATCCACAAGAAAACCTAAATCGGGCAAGGTAGAAGAATCTTTTTACCCATTCGCCAAGTGTACAAGTTAGGTGGGTCGACAACATATTCCTGTCATGTGACGCACATGCCGTCACCAGAGTCGTATAGAATATATCAGACGTGTTTTCCTGTGGAGGAATTGGTTGACCTATGACATTGCGATCAAATGTTTTCGGTTCCCATTGAAGAGGCACTTCCTTTCGTCTGCTAATCGCACGGTTTTGCGGTGCGGTCGCAAAACGTAGACACTAAACTTATTACAGTGAACAGAGACGTCAATGAACGAACGGACAGATCATAACTTTGCGAAAATGAAGAACGTAAACTTCTCACTTAAGGGAAGACCTGAACCAAGGACCTCTCTCCCCGCAGCTGCTCACGCTAACCACAGGACCACGGCGCTCTTGCGCGTATATTATCCTTGATGTTGCCTATCTTACGCATGGACTACTCAGTTTGTATATTTTGCTTATTTTTTTCATAGTTCCACGCAACTTCTTCCTGTTTTCTCGATTGATCTGTGTTCAGTTTTTCAAGGCCTATCCACTATGCTAACTTATAACTAAATCTGAGGGGGGTGCGATGGGGAGGTTCCCTTGTAAGGGGAGATTTCAGCATGTCAGGCTTGCTCAATTTGCTCCTTAAGATCATCCACTGTATGTGTTCTTGAGAGAGCCCCACATATAGAAGTTTAGAGGAGTTAAATCAGGAGATCGAGCAGCAGACTTCACACTCTCTTTTCGTCCAGTCCATCTCGCAGGGAATGTACGACTGAGAAACGCCCTCACACCAATGTGAAAATTAAAGTTAAAAGTAATAAACTTTATTTTCAAAAAAGACTTTAAAACCAAGATTTATCCAAGCAACATTTTTAAGTAATTATCAGTTGTGACACTGTTTTCAAATAAGTGCAATTCGATTAACCCTCTAGAAGACAGACCACACCAGACTGATATTCGTGGCAGATTGGCATGCCTTTCCTCCCTTACGTATGGCTTCGCACTGGCCCAGTATACGCAATTATGGTGGTTAATTGTTACGTTATATTTAAAGGTGCTTCACCCGACCAAATAATTAGGTCTTGGAAACGTTGCTCTTCTTCACATCTGTTAATGAAGCACTCACGAAGTACACTTCGCCTATCGCGATCATCCTCGTTAAGAGCGTGGAAAAATCGTGGAATGTAAGGCTTAAATTTCTGAGCCCACAAAATTCTATGAACTCTGCTTTTGCAGCTCCCAGTCTCACGAAGTTATTGCCTCATAGACTTCTTCTGGGATTGTGTGTACGGCCTGGCGCTGTGGTAGAGCGTTTCTAGGCACTTCAGTCCGGAACCACGCGGATGGTACGGTTGCAGGTCCGAATCCTGCCTCTGGCATGGATGTGTGGGATGTCCTTAGGTTAGTTATGTTTAAGTACTTCTACGTCTAGTGGACTGATGACCTCAGCTGTTGCCGGCCGCGGTGGTCTAGCGGTTCTAGGCGCTCAGTCCGGAACCGCGCGACTGCTACGGTCGCAGGTTCGAATCCTGCCTCGGGCATGGATGTGTGTGATGTCCTTAGGTTAGTTAGGTTTAAGTAGTTCTAAGTTCTAGGGGACTGATGACCACAGATGTTAAGTCCCATAGTGCTCAGAGCCATTTGAACCATTTTTGAACCTCAGCTGTTAAGTCCCATAGTGCTTAGAGCCATTTGTACAATTTCTGTGTGTACACCCAGATCACTGCATCAACAATTTCACTGTCTGTTGAACGTCTCTTTCTTCCGCAATGTTCTTTCGTTTCCTGCACGTCTTATCGCGGATTCTTGTAACTGTTACCCTTGTCTGTGGTTGTGTTCCAAATTCTACCCCCTAACGTCGTCGTACCCCGCTCACTTTCTCTGTTTTACAGTAACGCTTTAGCACCCATTTCCACTGATCCAACGAAAACGCAATGTTTGTTTTACGATCCCGAAACAAAAGAAGGCTTTGTTATGTTTTTCACCGCTTTCTGAATTATTACTCGCAAAAATTTTATTTCTGTCTTCTTTAGTTAAAGAGAGAGTGTATGCTTTATTTTGGGACACGCTGTACTTTAGGTCTCTATACTCTTCGTTCAGATCCATCGAAAACTGTGGCAACTGCCAGTGGAATAATGCGTCCCACTTCAGATATTTTAGTATTCATATCGCCAATTTCTTCACGTGATCCATGCCTGAAAATTCACGAAAAATGCTTCTTGGTGTACTGAACAGTGCTTTTTCTCTTTCATGATCGACTAAATCCTTAAATTTTATCTGCATGGAGTCTGCCCCCGGCAGCTGAGTGGTCAGAGCGACAGAATGTCAATCCTAAGGGCCCGGGTTCGATTCCAGGCTGGGTCGGAGATATTCTCCGCTCACGCACTAGGTGTTGTGTTGTCCTAATCATTATCATTTCATCCCCATCGACACGCAAGTCACCGAAGTGGCGTCAAATCGAAAGACTTGCACCCGGCGAACGGCCTACCTAACGGGAGGCCCTAGTCACACGACATTTACATCTGCATGGAACTGTATGTAATACCGTTCATAGCAAATTTGCAGTATCCGTGGTTTTCTCGACTGCTAAATAGATACTGAGCATTATTGTCTCTCTCTTCTTTCATTCCCATTCATTTTTATTGGTGTGTGACGATAGATTGCTACACTACCTCTTTTTGTGCAAACAGCTACTCTACCTGTCAACGTCCTTCATACTACAAACAAATACCGAAGTGTGAACAGCGCTGATATCACGATTTTACCGAACTGAAGAGAGCTGTGGCGATTGAAAATTGCCACGCCGCAATACTGAATGAAATGTCGCGTTGTACCGAGTAGTTCAGGGAAAGAAAGAGCAAGGCCCGACAGGCCGAGCCGTGAGCCGTACGCGGCTCGCACACCCGGCTTGCGCCAAGTTTGGTTCGCCGTGGCCGGGCCGGCGTAGACCACTACAGTGTGTTACTTTAACTTGTGTGTGTGTGTGTGTGTGTGTGTGTGCGTGTGTATGTCTGTCTGTCTGTCTGTGTGTATGGATGAAACACTATTCCTACAGACATTACAATATGTTTCGTGCATTTGCACACATAGTGTATAGTATGAAAATAAATAAATTTCATATGTTACTAAATGTCATGCGCGTATCTTAGCAGCACCGGTACTAGAAAGAAAAGAACCAACTTTCGTCTAGCGAACAATCATCTCGACCTGTGAATGGCGATACTAAAGCTGTGTAAAGTGTGGGATAGGTGACGTAATAAAATCAAGGCAAGATAGCTCCTATAAATTCATTGTAAGCTTTTGCAAAACGAAAGATACCCTCACCACAGTCAATAAACGTAAGTGACACTAAAATTTTATAAGAAAAATTCCTGTCCTCCGTTTATCTGGACGTGTAGAAATCTAGTGCGGTTCTGCTTTACCTACATTCATGTTGCACTTAAATAATCATTACACAACTGCGAAAAAGCATCTTTTTGCTGAGTTACTGCAATAGATATCTCGCCTCACTGCCGTTATGTCAAACTTTACATAGTAAAATTATGCTGCTGTCACTTAAACAGCAAAAGTTACTAACGAACAGTGGCCGGTGTACTTACAAACGAGAAGTTTCGAATATTAATGTATATTACTTATACGGCATATGCATTCATGCATTCTCGCCACACCAAAAATGTTTTGCATCACCTGGGTTCCGAGAGTTCCTGAACCTGTACAGAAAATTGGAATAGAGATCAACATAAACATCATTTCCGCCCTTTTTATTACTCATGAAAGCCACAGATTGCATGTTGTACCACCATACAGCGAGACCTTCAGAGACACACCGGTACCTCTAATACCCAGTAGAACGTCCTCTTGCATTGATGCATGCCTGTAATCGTCGTGCCGGCCGAAGTGGCCGTGCGGTTAAAGGCGCTGCAGTCTGGAACCGCAAGACCGCTACGGTCGCAGGTTCGAATCCTGCCTCGGGCATGGATGTTTGTGATGTCCTTAGGTTAGTTAGGTTTAACTAGTTCTAAGTTCTAGGGGACTAATGACCTCAGCAGTTGAGTCCCATAGTGCTCAGAGCCATTTTTGTAATCGTCGTGGCATATTATTCACAAGTCCATTATCGCAGTGTTGGTCCAGATTGCCCCATTCCTCAACGGCGTTTCGGCATAGATCCCTCAGAGTGGTTGGTGGGTCATGTCGTCCATAAACAGTCCTTTTCAATCTATCCCAGGAATGTTCGATTGGGTTCATGTCAGGAGAACATGCTGGCCACTGTAGTCGAGCAAAGTCGTTATCCTGAGGGGGGAAGTCATTCACGATGGGGGCGCGAATTGTCGTCCATGAAGTCGAATGCCTCGCCAATATGCTGCCAATATGGCTGCACTATCAGTCGGAGGATGGTATTCACATATCGTACAGCCGTTACGGCGCCTTCCATGACCACCAGCGGCGTACGTCCGCCCCACATAATGCCAACCCAAAACAGCAGGGAACCTCCACCTTGCTGCACTCGCTGGACAATGTGTCTAAGGCGTTCAGCCTGACCGGGTTGCCTCCAAGCACGTCTCCGTCGATTGTCTGGTTGAAGGCATATGCGACACTCAACGGTGAAGAGAACGTGATGCCAATCCTGAGCGATCCATTAGGTATGTTGTTGGGCCCATCTGTACCGAGCCGAGTGGTGTCGTGGTTGCAAAGATGGACCTCGCCATGGACGTCGGGAGTGAAGTTGTGCATCATGCAGCCTCTTGCGCACAGTTTGAATCGTAACTCGATGTCCTGTGGCTGCACGAAAAGCATTATTCAACATGTAGCGTTGCTGTCTGGGTTCCACCGAGCCACAGTCTGTAGGTAGCGCTCATCCACTGCAGTAGTAGCCCTTGGGCGGCCTGAGTGAGGCATGTCATCGACAGTTCCTGTCTCTCTGTATCTCCTCCATGTCCGAACAACATCGCTTTGGTTCACTCCAAGACGTCTGGACACGTACCTTGTTGAGAGCCCTTCCTAGCACAAAGTAACAATGCGGACGTCATCGAACCGCGGGATTCACCTTCAAGGCATGGTTGAACTACAGACAACATGAGCCGTGTACCTCCTTCCTGGTGGAATGACAGGAATTGATTGGCTGTCGGACCCCCTTCGTCAAATAGGCGCTGCTCATGCACGGTTGTTTACATCTTTGGGTGGGTTTAGTGACATCTCTGAACAGTCAAAGGGACTGTGTCTGTGATAAAATATCCACAGTCAACGCCTATCTTCAGGAGTTCTAGGAACCGGGGTGATGCAAAACATTTTTTGGTGCGTGTATCAATCAGTTCAACAACTACGCAAATATCCTTAAATAAAGATATGAGTAACTGTTTTGTGTGTGTGTGTGTGTGTGTGTGTGTGTGTTTGTGTGTGTGTGTGTGTGTGTGTGTGTAGATTGTCGGTCAAATACTCTTCACGTAAGCCTATACACAATACAGTGTGTTACTTTCATTTGTACACACAGTAAATTGAGGGAGTGGAAATAATTAATGGAAATATGCTGCAAAATATCAAGAACATGAAGTTGCATCAAAAGTCCCAAAGAAAAATACAAGCTTTTACGAGGCAAATGATCGTCTGAAACTGTTAATGGCAATTAGTAAGTTATGTAAGTGTAACAGGCGATATAAAGTGTAAACCCGAACTCCACCTACAAATTTCTGAAGTTCTCATGGGATGAATTTGGTACGAAGGGCTCTTGGTCTTCTTGGCTAACTGCGGAGTACTAAGGCAATTATGATTTATTTGATTTCTTACCCAGTTGCATTTGTTTCTCTGAAAATTCTTTTCCAGAAATGAAAAAAACCTGTAATATGCAATCACCAAACGTGCAACACAAAACACATAGTACTCAAGTGACCCTCAGACAAACCACATATATTTTCATCACAGAGCGTTCAATGCGTTCTCTGAGTTTGTGGTACAGTACTGTACCAGAACGAACCACAGCCACAGCCAAATACTGAATCTAGGACAGGGCTTAACAACTGGCCGGTTTTGAGCGCGAGTACTCGCGTCTGCTCAGGCATGTGCTCGCGAGCAGGTGCAAGGTGGCAGAGTACGGAGGGAGGGAAAGGAGGGGAAATGCGCGCGCTCGTTTGAATAGGGCCGCAGCCTGCCTATTGAATTCGCACCGACTGTGTAACGTTTAAAGTACTACTATCAGCTCTAACAGTCACTTCGATGGTTAAGAATCATGTCAAGTGGCCGGTCTGTAACCCCAATCATGCTTTCGCAGTTCAACCCCCATCGGGAGGAATTGTGTCTGTTTACTGAAAAAGTTGGTGTTGCAAAATATTTAGTATGTCACAAAACGCTGAATTATTTTAGGAAATTTAATTTGCAGCGACATTATATGTCGTACCACGCGAAAGACTGCGGAAGAGGAAAATGTGATGGACTAGATCGTGCACAGGAAGTTACTAAACTTAAAAGGAAGCTATCCGAAGAAGATCTGGACGACGAAGAAAAATCAACTGAGGCAGCTCTCAGAGTGAGTTACAAAATTGCTGGATTTTAGCAAAATCCCTGCGCCCCTTCACTGATGGCGATTTAATAAAAGAATGTTTGGTAGTTGCAGCGGAACATTTGTGTCCATCTCAAGTTGAACAGTTTCGTATTGTGCCACTATCTAACATGATCATTATGCGTCGCATACAGGACATGGGAGACGACGTCCAGAGCCAGCTTGCAAATAACTGTAACGATTTTATAGCGTATTCTCTAGCTCTGGACGAAAGTGTTGACATCACTGGAACAGCGCAGCTTGCCATATTTATTAGAGGTGTTAATAGAGATCTTCAGGTGAGGGAGGAGCTCCTCGATGTAGTAGCCATGAAGAACACTACAACCGGAGGTGATATTTTAAGTAGTGTTGAAAATATAGGATTGTCGTGGAATTCTTTAGTTTCAGTGCCTACAGACGGTGCACCAGCGATTACAGGGAAAAAATTAGGTTTCGTTGCGCAGTTGAAGGAGAAAATGCAAAAACTGACCGTGCCGAATGAAATAACGGGCGTTCACTGTGTCATCCAACAGGAAAACTTATGTGCAAAGAGTATCACTCTAAAAAATGTGATGAGTGTTGTTGTTCGTACAATTAATTATATAAGGAAACATGGGCTACAACACAGGCAATTTAAAAGCTTTCTTGAGGATGTAGAAAGCCAGTATGGTAGCCTGCCTCATTACAGCGAGGTCCGCTGGCTTAGTCGTGGCGAATTATTAAATCGATTTTTTTGCCTATTAGATGAGATAAATATGTTCATGGAAATAAATAACATGTGTGTTCTTGAATTGAAAGAGCCTTCATGGAACTGTGATCTCGCGTTTTTAGCAGATTTAACTAGCCATCTGTAAGCTTTGAACATTTCACTACAAGGTAAAGATCTGCTAATTACTCATTTCATAGATCGAATACGAGCTTTTAAAATGAAATTGACACTTTGGGTGAGTCAGCTGGCAACAGGAAATCCAGCTCATTTTCCTAAATTATCAACCATGCAAGATGTTCACAAAGACTGTGAACGTGAAAGGTCTCTGTTGGATTCCTTTCATGTTTAATTTCTCAAATTTGTTGTCTTTTATGGAATAAATTCCTCTTCTAAATTTACTGTGGCGTTTCTGACTATCTGGGAGGAGACTGAGTAGTGGAACATGTTACTCTTACACGTAAACAAGAACGATCTGTCACACTACTACACTTTAAAACACAGTTAATATGTAATTCATGTCACACAGTCTCATACGGAACCTACATCCGCTTTCTGTTATATACTGTATATGATAAGATACTGTCATCCCCCTTCCCTTCTGTGTGAGAGGATGAATGATCAAATGTGTTTGTAGTTGCATGCTTGAGGGTAGCAGACAAGGCTGTCTGCTAGAGAACAGTAGGACCAACGTCGGAACAGGTAGCTACGGTTCCTAAAAGCAGAGAGGTTTCTATTCTTAGTATGGTCCGGTCCGTCCCTTGTCATGTTGGTATAGGAAGCTGCCCCTCTGGCCCCTTCGGCTGGTCTTTGTGAGCCACCCTCAGGGAAGCACGCTCTGTGGTAAGCAGTTGCAGTCCAGGAGTAGCACAGTTGCAGCGGGACCGTGGCGAGCGTCTGAAGTGGTAAGATCTCCGGCTAAGCGCGTGTCTGCTAAGTCCGTAGGACAATGGATTTGTTAAGTTCAGCCTAACTGAAAATTTAATCACCGTGATTTCAGGTTTAGCTTTAAAATATCTAATGCTATCTTAAATTGCAGCGTAGTGTAATTCTCGTGTGAAGTTCATATTATTTTCCGGTAGTTGCTTTGTCACTACTTTATGAGTAAAGTGGAACCACGTGTTGGTCAGTAACTCTAACTAAGATCAATCTTAAATGCGAATGCTTGTGTGATTATAACGTCTCGTCTTAACAATATTTTTAATATAGCAACTTTTCTTTATGTTCAACCCACGTGGGGTGTACTTTGTGAGACCAGTACCACGTGCTTATATAACTTGGCTCTGAGCACTATGGGACTCAACTGCTGTGGTCATAAGTCCCCTAGAACTTAGAACTACTTAAACCTAACTAACCTAAGGACAGCACACAACACCCAGCCATCACGAGGCAGAGAAAATCCCTGACCCCGCCGGGAATCGAACCCGGGAACCCGGGCGTGGGAAGCGAGAACGCTACCGCACGACCACGAGATGCGGGCGCTTATATAACTGTTTGACCCATCAGGTTAATAGTAAGACGTTAGTAACCAGTTCAAGGTTTTTCTTTTGTAATTTGCTTTTTGATCTAATTTATTTTGATTATCTAAATTATTGTGGAGTTATACGCTTTCTGTAAACCAAGTTGACCACGTGAAGCATGTGGTGTAATCATCAAAGTAGCCCTCAGCTATTCTTCTTGGGAAGATTTCACAAAGAGTTAATATGAATTTAATATACCAGTGTGTGGTAATTACATGACGGACAGGATTGTGCTACGAACGTAATTTCTTTGACTGAAAATTTGAATCTGTTGGTTGTGGTTAACTTTCTCTTGCATGTGTTTCAATGTTCTTTGTGTGTTGTTTTATGAATGCAGTGTTGTATCCAGTCTCCCAATCTTGGCTCCATATTTTATGTGTTCCGTAAGATTCCAATCTCACATTTTCACAATCGTAAATAAGGCACCAGCTCAGTATAACTCACGTATAATATGCTGAAATTTCGATGATCAATCTTAGAAATAAATTTCCAAATATAAACTGATTTCTTTCTTTTTATTTAAATTCTCCTTTTATATATATATATATATATATATATATATATATATATATATATATATATATATATATATATATATATGTATATATATATATATATATTACCGGTTGTTGTATGACTGTAAAAGATTATAATCAATGTTAGTCTGATTGGTAATGTGGTAAACCTAGACTAGTTACCTGCTGAAACAGTTGCCCAGTAAACGCACGGTTAACCTCCCCAGACAGCTCACGGCTTGTAACCCGCTTTTATTCTACTATTAGCACCCGATTTCAGCATAGCATAATTCCTGTAAAATATTACAAACGTTATTCACATAGTTTAGTTGCCCTTAAGCAAGAATCTGATCAATGCTTTCAAGATCTGACAGCACCAGACAGTGATTTTTATATGTTCCCCTCTCCATATTCAGAGAATATTGAAGAGATTCGTCCTGAGCTGCAACTAGAAATTATTGACCTGCAGTGTGACAGAATACAGAGACAAATTTCAGAACAAGAAAAACATTTTGGAATTCTACAGACACTTCCCTCAGGATAGATTTCCTCATTTGCACAAACTGGCGGCTACAATAATATCAATGTTAGGTTCCACGTATGTTTGTGAACAACTGTTCTCTGCAATGAAATGTAACAAGACGCGCCTGAGAAACGCATTGTCTGATCGAAATTTAAACTGCACGCTGCGCCTGCAATGCACAAGAACAATTACTCCGAAAGTAGTCGCAATTGTAAAGGGCAAAAAGTACAAGATAACCGAGAATCCCACACTTCAGTGACACCTTTTATTGTGTAACAGTTCACAAATTAATACATATGTAGAGGCATACACTAAGCTAATAAAATTATGTGGCATGTGTACATTCTCCTTTATTTGTTTCATTTGTCGCAGTAATAATTCGTGAGTGATATCCCTGCAGGTGGCCGCGGATTTACATTGCCTGGCGGCAGCTGTTGTGTGCCCCACTTGACTTTCCCCACTCTCCACTCTGGTCCGGTAGTGGGGGTAGCGTGCTCGCGCTGCTCAGTGCTCGCGCCTTGCTGCTCACAGCTTGCTCCGCGAGCACGTATGTTGTGAAGCCCTGATCTAGGACATCTGCAAGTGGTCCCAGCCGCTGCTTTGCTGTTGCAGCATCCGGCAGGAGCGAGATGCTTCTGCGTTTACAAACACCATGGTGTAGCAACGTCCAAGAATAGTTCACTGACCTCTGTTCGAGATGCTTGTGTGTGACATACATAGACGACTAACACATAGTCAACTCTGGACAACAACATTGAAATCCCTTTGGCCAGATGGTCAGCTGATGGAACAGGTAGGCACTAGTATGCATCCTCTCTGTGCTGGAGAGCATCGTACCACTGATGCTGCTGTCACCATCAGCGCCGTGTCTCGAAACGCCGTCGGCCACCTGACCAACCGGGTGCTTGGGCAGCTAAGCACTGTACCACCATCATGGGTTTACGGCATTGCTATTCAGCGATTGCCGCATGTGGCGAGTGGGCGCCTGCGCCATGCGCCTCTGGGGCGATATGTAGTCTGCTGTATTTGCGACGACAGCAGCTGATGCTGGGCCGTCTAGTTATGGATTGAGTGCTTCAACGGCTCAAGAAGGCAGAGAAGAACTAGTCAACTACCGAAAAGAAAATGCTTGCGCTAAATTTTAGCATCACCTGTTTCCATTGTTATGTATATGGGCGACGTTTTAAGGTCATATCAGATCATGCGTCACTGAAATAGCCTCTGGGGCTAAAGGGTCCAACAAGTTGTTTGACATGCTTGGCTGAGGCTAAGGTCTAATTTTGAGGTTATATATCATCCAAGTAAATCTCACGGACACACAAACAGACGTAGTCAAAAAATACGCACCATGAAATATACTGGGGTAAGCATGGGAGAATGGTGCAGATTTCAGGCTGTTCACTCCATTAATCAGCAATTCATGAGGCAAGCACTATAATTCAGCACTGACGATGGGGTGCTGTACAAAGAAGCTATGACCGCCGCATAGTTGTGCCAGCAAGTTTGTGGGAGGAAGTAATGAGGAGGGCTCATGAGTCCACAATGGCAGTGCATAGTGGACGACGTGCCTCACAACTCCGTGTCGCCCAATACTATTGGTGGCTCGCGATGAAGTGCCATAAAGTGCCGGCCGAAGTGGCGGAGCGGTTCTAGACGCTTCAGTCTGGAACCGCGCGACCGCTAAGGTCGCAGGTTCGAATCCTACCTCGGGCATGGATGTGTGTGATGTTCTTAGGTTAGTTAGGTTTAAGTAGTTCTAAGATCTAGGGGACTGATGACCTCAGATGTTAAGTCCCATAGTGCTCAGAGCCATTTTTTTGGCGATAAAGTAAGATGTGGAGCGTTACGTAAGGAACTCCATTCCTTGTCCTCAAGGAGACGAACTGAGCTGTCAGAGAATCCCAAAGGCTATTCCAGATGATCACAATGGACATTATTGATCGTTTTGCACAGGCACAAGTTTTGAACAGATTTTTAACGATAACTAATCATTTCTCATATTTCTTGCCCATGATTGTCATACCAAATTAGCAGGCAGAAACGGTGGCACGGTAGCTGGTTAAGCACTGCTTCCTGAAATTCAGAACACTAGAAGACACAATACGGGGAAAAAAAATGGCAGAACTGAAAAGGTACACTAAAAGGTGGCAAAAATGATGAAAGGAAAAAACGAACTAATTTATTTTGCTTTAACATCGAACTTATCAGGTAGTTGAGATAACGTCTCAAGATAGTGTCACACTGTAACTTCCGACCCGAAACACTCAACAGTACATGTAGATAGACTTCATCCAACTCAGGGTGAACCAGAAACACTGCCACAACTGCCGGCAACTCCCTCTCAAGGGAAAGGGAAGTGGATGAAGAAAATACGAGAAATAAAGGTAAAACAGGGCAAGTGCCTCGGTATGTACAGAACGAAGTTCTGACAAATTCGTATGCCTTGACATTACGAGGTTACCACGGAAGACAATTCTTTCCTTATTACTTGATAGAAATATTTGTGGATACCTGTGAATTTTATAGTAACATATATGCTTACCTTGTTGTTTGGAGCCGCGGGGAGTGGCCGCGCGGTTTAAGGCCACATGTCACGGATTTCGCGGCCTCTCCCGCCGGAGGTTCGAGTCCTCTCTCTGGCATGGGTGTGTTTGTTCTTCTTCTCAAATGGTTCAAATGGCTCTGAGCACTATGGGGCTTAACGTCTAAGGTCATCAGTCCCCTAGAACTTAGAACTACTTAAACCTAACTAGCCTTTTTTTGCGGTTGATTGGTTCAAATGGCTCTTTTTTTCCATTTTGTTCGTTGTTGATCGTTGTGTTCGGTCGATCCGGACGTCGCAAGACATCCTGTTCAAGTTCGGTGGTGGATCCTTCCACTCAGTTTTTTATTACAGAGGCCAACCGGCTCTCTGGCCGAACACGCTCTCTGGACATCACACACATCCATGCCCGAGGCAGGATTCGAAACTGCGACCTTAGTGGTCGCGTGGTTCCAGACTGTAGCGCCTAGAACCGCTCGGCCCCTCAGCCGGCTTGTTCTTCTCATAAGTTAGTTTAAGTAGTATGTAAGTCTAGGGACCGATGACCTCAACACTTTGGTCCCTTGGGAATTCACAAACATTTGAACATTTGTTGTTTGTAAGAGGCTCATGGGTGAATGTAAGGAAAACATTTTGATTAGGTAATAGATTAAAATAATTTTCATTTGACATTTTATTTGCAGTGTTGTTGGAACATTAGTGTGTCTCATTTACACTGTTCTTTCACATTAACGAAACCAAGTGTCGAAAACCTGTCTAACCACCTTTTTCCGTGTGGACTGCTGCAGAAAGAGAGTTAGTGACGTTGTAGAAAGAACCGACAGGGATGGGAAGCCACGCCGACTCCAGTGCTATGGCCGGTTACGCTAGGTTTATCGGTTGAAGATCCCTGGCACTACCAGCCCGATCAAGGTGTCACGCAGATTCTCGATTGGGTTTTAACCTGGGGAGTTTGGTGTCTAGAGACATTTGGTAAACTCATTCTGATGCTGTTCGAAACACGCACGTACACTGTGAACTTCGTGACACGTTGCATTGACCTGCTGATAGATGCCATCGTGCTGAGGAAAAACAAACTGCATGTGGGAGTGGATATGGTCACCAAGAATAGATGCGTATTTATGTTGATCCATTGTGCCTTCCAGAACGACTAAGTCACCCAAGAAACGCCATGAAAACATTCCCCACACAGTAACTCTCTCTCCCGCAGCCTGGAGCTTCCTACAATTGCAGGATCTCTGCTTTCAGATGTTTAACACCGTGCATGCAAATAATCATCTCCACGATGGAGTATAAAACGTGATTCATCTGAAAAGCCCACGCTTCGCCACACAGTGGATGCCCAGTTGCGATATTAGCGTACGAATGACAGTCAGCACACCGTGGCGGCCGATACATAGCAACGGTCGCTGAGGAGATATTATTGATAGCCCTCTGGTTCGCCAGGGCGGTCAGCTGCTGAACAGTTGCGCGTCTATTCGCCCGTACACATCTCCGCCGCCGTTGTTCACTCATGTCATATATTGTCTGTAGCGCACCAGTGTTGCCTCGACGCCGGCTTTGGATAGCGCCATTTTGCCATGCACGGTGCACTTGAACTGTGGCATGCGCAAACAGCTTACAAACTTAGCCGTTTCAGAAATGCTTCCACACTTCCCCGAAAGCCAATGACTAAGCCGTTTTCGACGTTAGATAAATAGGCCGTTTCCATATTACGACAACGACTGCACTATTTTCCGCAACCCATTAAAGGGGAAATATGGATACATGGTGCAGTATGTCACTGTTATCTTCGTGGCTTGTGTATAAGTAGTTTGGTAGTCATGCAACAGGAATAGATTGGTAGTACGCTACTGACCATTAAAATTGCTACACCACGGAGATGACGTGCTACAGACGCGAAATTTAACGGACAGGAAGATGCTGTGATATGCAAATGATTAGTTTTCAGAGCATTCACACAAGGTTGGCGCCGGTGGCGACACCTACTACGCGCCAACATGAGGAACATGTCCAACCGATTTCTCATACACAAACAGCAGTTGGCTGGTGTTGCCTGGTGAAACGTTGTTGTGATGCCTCGTGTAAGAAGGAGAAATGCGTACCATCACGTTTCCGACTTTGATAAAGGTCGAGTTGTGGCCTATCGCGATTGCGGTTTATCGTATCGCGACATTACTGCTCGCGTTAGTCGAGATCCAATGACTGTTAGCAGATTATAGACTCGGTGGGTTCAGGAGGGTAATACGGAACGCCGTGCTGGATCCCAACGGCCTCGTATCACTAGCAGTCGAGATGACAGGCATCTTATCCGCATGGCTGTAACGGATAGTGCAGCCGCGTCTCGATCCCTGAGTCAACAGATGGGGACGTTTGCAAGACAACAACCATCTGCACGAACAGTTCGACGACGTTTGCAGCAGCATGGGCTATCAGCTCGGAGACCATGGCTGCGGTTACCCTTGACGCTGCATCACAGACAAGAGCGCCTGCGATGGTGTACTCAACGACGAACCTGGGTGCACGAATGGCAAAACGTCATTTTTTCGGATGAATCCAGGTTCTGTTTACAGTATCATGATGGTCGCATCCGTGTTTGGCGACATCGCGGTGAACGCACATTGGAAGCGTGTATTCGTCATCGCCATACTGGCGTATCACCCGGCGTGATGGTATAGGGTGCCACTGGTTGCACGTCTCGGTCACCTCTTGCTCGCATTGACGGCACTTGGAACAGTGGACGTTACATTTCAGATGTGTTACGACCTGTGGCTCTACCCTTCATTCGATCCCTGCGAAACGCTACATTTCAGCAGGATAATGCACGACCGCATTTTGCAGGTCCTGTACGGGCCTTTCTGGACACAGAAAATGTTCGACTGCTGCCCTGGCCAGCACATTCTCCAGATCTCTCACCAATTGAAAACGTCTGGTCAATGGTGGTCGAGGAACAGGTTCGCTATAATACGCTAGTCACTACTCTTGATGAACTGTGGTATCGTTTTGAAGCTGCATGAGCAGCTGTACCTGTACACGCCATCCAAGCTCTGTTTGACTCAATGCCCAGGAACATCAAGGCCGTTATTACGGCCAGAGGTGGCTGTTCTGAGTACTGAGTTCTCAGGATCTATGCACCCAAATTGCGTCAAAATGTAATCACATGTCAGTTCCAGTGTAATATATTTGTTCAATGAATACCCGTTTATCATCTGCATTTCTTCTTGGTGTAGCAACTGTAATGGCCAGTAGTGTAACTGAGCATGATTGTACATAGGTGTGACTCACTTTCATGAATTCCAGGTCAATTTTGTCATTAAAGGTAATGTTTGATCACACAGAGTCTCTGAGTCATACGGGTAAACTCTGTTTCGCACCAGGCAGCCTGCGGGCGAGTGCCCCCGGGAGGCTGTTACAACCGAAACCGAATTCTTTCGAAAGGTAAGGTCACATAAGCTATTCTGAGTACTAAAACCGGTAGTCTTCATTTGCACCTGCTACAAAAAAGGTCATTTTGGCATTTCATACTGAACAGAGCTGCAGGCGCAAGTTTTGATGATGAGACATGTCATGACTTTGTTTCTGGTTTTCATCACTGGAACCACAACCCTAAAAGTCAGCTACTCGTTAATCTACCTCTCAGACCTACCCTTCGAAGTTTTACGCAAGGAAAGCCGTAATTTCCTTAAATGGCATAATAGACTTGACCTTTATTGTTTCCCTAGATCAAATGGTAGCCACACAAAATGACTACAAGACGATCGAACACCTGGTCGATCATATGAAAAAGTATTGAACAGGACATTAACACAGACTCATGACAAAACATATTTCCACATCAGCTGCCCGCGTAACTGTGATAATAATAATTATTGTGTACTGCCACCTCAGATGGCTAGTTGTCCAAATCCTACCCATGCATTCCTTTAACCTTTGTATTCATAGTTGTCTTACTGACACCAGTGAAAAAATGAATCAACCTCAGTGAGTGAAGAAAAGGTGTAAAAAAGAACACAAAGAATGAAGGAGAAAGAACCTAGAAACTCCATGTTGAAGCATCATAAGAGAGAGAGAGAGAGAGAGTGTACAAATTTAATGTAGAAAGGGAAGAAAGACTGGCCAAGGGGACAAGTTATGAAAGAATTGTTTACTCTGAATTTGTGCAGTGTAATGTAAAACGTAGAAACAATGATGAATATATCACAGTTACTGTTGCAGTAAGACCCTTGAACAGCGATCAGGTAAAGTAGATCAATCTAAGGAAAGAGGAAATGTAACTGCGTAAATCTCTGCCAGACAAACTGAAAGAGTCAACAGATACAATGACTGTAATACCATTAGTAGGGGTTTTTAACTCAAAAGTCAAAGTCAGTATAGGCTTATCCCCGCATTAGGCTGTTTTTGGTCAAAACATGTCATCACCTCTCGAGCTTTGTAACCCCTTCCGACAAAACTTATATCCTCCGTTTCGAAAATTCCCAAAAACTCTGAAAAATATTTGTTGCCTAGTTAAGGAGATGGACACAAAGGCCTTGTAACAGCAGCAAAGTACTTACAATAAAAGTTAAACATTACTACAGTGTCTTGATGGGCAGTAGGTGGTGCTAGCCAAACCCTAAGTGTGGAAGGGAAAGACAAAAACCTCTGTTACCTGTTTCCAAGAACCCAATCAAGTAATAAATATGATGCCGCTTGTTATTGTAAAATTATGAGTCCGAAAGCCGTCCACAGGAAAGCACGTAAGTCACGTTGATCCATATAAAGGGACTCCAAAAGTGCTGCCTCCTCTTTGAGTATCACCTACAGAATGGGGAGCGGTTGGAAAGAAGAGTAAGATCAGGCAAAAGGAACAGGACACTACAAGAATTATTCTGACCTATCCGTAAGTGTTAAGGTGACTAAAAGCATTGAAAGATAACTGAGGACCCAATTTGTATGTGAATTATAAGGGTTTGCATACTGGGGTCATGTGTGTGTGTAAATTTTATGGCTTTGTCTATGTTTTAAGAAGTACCAGATCATAGAGGAATTTGTTGATTTGAAAAAGGCTCTCGAGTGAGTGTAAAGAAGACATTGGGTTTACGAACTTGGTTGAAGCATCTCTTGAGTCAAATTCTTATTTGAAATTTTGTTAATGGTATTAGTTCCTTAGCGATTAGGCTGATGGGAAAACATCGAGGATACATGGTACAACATGTTTCTTATGTTGTGAAATATGAGCATCTGGTTGACGTAGAAGTAGATGTCCATTCTGTGCAGTCATTGTTTGTTTGTGAGTGAGTGTATATGTGTGTGCTTTAATCATGGGTATGTAGCTTGAAGGTCAAAGATTTTTCTTATAAGTTAGTTTATTCAGATAAGATGAAGGGTAGCATTAGACAGAAATTCCCATTCCCTGCTCTCCAAACCAATCCTGTCACTATCTACCCTACACATTGGGTACACACTGTCCCACGTCGTGTGAGTTCACTCTGTTCTGTTCCCATAAATCTGTGACCGACTGTCCCAAGAAAATTATCGCAAATAAAACTGAATTCTTCTGGAGGATAGTATGGCAATGGTTATACTTACCCAGTGGTCATCATTTTTACTTGTTATGGGTAACGACGATACAAAGATGCACAGTGCACACAGACAAACAGACAAGAGTCATAGATCAGTGACAGCCAATGCGATGTTTCTGGGCCACCTTTCCGATTATCTGCCACCATCACTAGAACCACCTCTATAAATATTACCCACACTTTTATTTACCTACCCGACATAATTCTTGAGATCCTACCCACTGGAAAACTGACGTATATGATTAACACTTTAGACCTGATTGTACTCACCTCCCTATATAAAACGTTAGCTGTATAAAACGGCAGTGTATCAATTAGATCACTTACAAAGTTGCCTCAGCGATCATCATCGTCAACTAGTGACCATAGGAACTGTGGTCCCCTCTGACAGAACAACATTATGCATAATAGGTACTGCTTACTACCATTTCAAGTGCACAGTTGCCCAAATTCCATCCCTACCCATATTCAGCCTATGGGTTCATAGCAGTACCATTGGCATCAATGAGGAACAGACTGACAAAGTGAAGAACCAGTCATGAACCATCGTGTGTGCCAAATGCTAGCGCAACAGCAAAAGAAATGTAAATCGAATAGAAATAATGACAGTTTGAGTGAAGTAGAGGACACAAATCTTAAATACACGTAAATCTGTCAGTGCTAATGTTGCAGCCAGCCTGCAAAAGGAATCCCGAGGACCAAATTTCCTTAGAAGGAAGTGTAATGAAACAAGCGGCAACCACACTAAAGTACGCAATCTACGACATTTGGCCGCAGTCGCTGACCTGCCGGCAAAGCATCAAACAGGAGCGAGATGCTTTCGCAGCTCCATCAACTGTTGTGTAGCAGTAGCCAAGACTAGGTCACTGGCCTCTGTTTGAGCTGCTTAAGAGTGACATAGAAACACGACAACTCCCACAAAGACAGCCCTGGGCAGTTGCATTTGAATCACCATCACCATATGGCCAACTGGTCCAACAGCTGGGCAGTAATATAACGTCCAGTCTGTGTCAGTCTGTGCCTTACCGGTAACTCTGCCATCGTCACTGTCACTGGAACTTGTGCCTCTTCCCGCCACCTGGTCATTCAGTGCTTGGGAAGCTCAGCACTCTGCTGCCTTCGCGGACCTACGACACTGGGGACCAGCCATCCCCACGCCTAACGAGGTTCTATCGGAGGACGCCTGCGTCCTGTACCATAGGGGTGACATGAAGTTTGCAGACTCGCTGTAACAGCGGCCGATGCCGGGCCACCCAGCTACGGGCCAGGTAATGCAACATTTCCCTCGCTTCAGCGGCTGCCACAGCAGTCAACGGCTCACGCAATCGCTGACTGCGATGTTCGGAGGTCGACATACCACGAGTCGTTGTGTTGATGTATTGGCAATCTCGCCAGGGATCAGCACTTAGGAGCATCTAAGGCTCACGAATGCAAATAAACAAATATATAGATTATTGTGTATTCACAGACTGCCTTCTTCTGCTGCACCCACAGCCACATCTCCGGTAGAGAGTCACCGCCCACTCCCAGCATTCTTAAACGTTATCACAGCACGTAACAAATGATCCCACACAGGTATTGTTCAAAATGGCGGCAACCATTATTATGACAGAGTGTGCAGTGACGAACAATCAAAGGTCTTACACGTTCCAGAATCTCACGAGTGTGATGCACTCCACCTGCAGCTGTTCCAATCGCTGCAGACATGTGCACTTTAATATTTACCATCGTCTCATAAACTAGACTGTTCACATGCCTCTGGAAGAAGTTTTCTGTTCGTGTCATGTTTGGTAACCCAGCTAGATACTAAACAATACTATTGCAACCAACACGTTGCTCTCCAAACCATACATCATTGTGGTCGTGTGCAAATAATGTTGGCGCTCAGTCATGCAGAAACCACATAAGCTGACGATATGCTGCAACGACAGTACCTTCTGCGGATGAGAGATGTCCAGATGTCACTCGTGCAACGTACAGACTACCAAGTGGAACGAATTTCAACAGAGGCGTGTAATCCATTCACCTCCAGATGGTGAGTTCCGGCATGCCTTGTACGACCAATATCTTCCATTAAACATGGGATAATTCTGTTTCTAGTAGGCGCCAATGTATATGTGCAGAAGTACAGTGATATGGTTGATGTCACTACGGAAACAGTTTAATATAACATAGTTGCACCACTCTTCCATTTCATTCAGTGAACATATGGACCAAGTGCACCTCGGCAAAATTTTCACCGATACCCTATCAATAATGCTCGGTATCAGTGTTAGCACTCTCGGAAGAACGCACTCGAGACAGAACTTAACGATACCAATTTCAGTCGTAACTGTTGTCAAAAGCAAATAGCGTAAGTGAACGAAAAAGTTTTCCCTTTTTTCTTTTTTTTAAGCAAATCACGCATCTCAAGCCATCGACATTTGCACTTTTTTGCAGATATTTTCAGTGCAGTATATATATATATATATATATATATATATATATATATATATATATATATATATATATATGGAATTGAGAAACCAAACGAAATGCGTTTCCTCTGTAATGAGTCGCCGGAGAGCATTGATCCTTATACCAAATACTCAGAAAATGCCTCTGAAGAAACTCCGAAAAGTTGCCACTGGATTTCGTGTTGGCTCTGTAAAGAAATCAAAACAAAATTGTTCCTCTGAGTTACTGCACGATACCCGCTGTCCTCGCTACAGTTCATTGGCATAGGTGACACTGCAATGTTTGGTGAAGAGTGACTGTCTTTAAATAATTACAGTACGTTTTGGCTTCGCACTAACCTACTCACGTTGGACTGGGGTGTTAGAGACTTCTAGAATCGTTGTTGGAATGCAAACTATGTCACATATTTGTATTTTATCAATGAATGTAAGTAATTTTCTTGTATTAAAGATATTGACGTTTGGTTTCAGAAATAACGTATAATCTTAGTTCTTTGTGACATTGTCTCACCTAGATTAAAAATAAGAAAGAGTGGGGTTTAACATCCTATTTACGATGAAATCATTACATACAGGATCCTTATTGAAGTAAAGCAAATAATGGTATCGGGAAAGAAAGGCCGTTGAGGACTCTAAATGTATATGACGTGAGTCCCGATAGTTACTTAAAAATTTATTTCAGTTTCTTATTCAGTCTATTGCTAAATGCGAATGTGTGCTCGGGAATGTGAATAAAGAGTGCGCATACTCAGAGGTAAAGGACAATTGACAAAAATGTGTAATAATGGAAATTACACTCCTGGAAATGGAAAAAAGAACACATTGACACCGGTGTGTCAGACCCACCATACTTGCTCCGGACACTGCGAGAGGGCTGTACAAGCAATGATCACACGCACGGCACAGCGGACACACCAGGAACCGCGGTGTTGGCCGTCGAATGGCGCTAGCTGCGCAGCATTTGTGCACCGCCGCCGTCAGTGTCAGCCAGTTTGCCGTGGCATACGGAGCTCCATCGCAGTCTTTAACACTGGTAGCATGCCGCGACAGCGTGGACGTGAACCGTATGTGCAGTTGACGGACTTTGAGCGAGGGCGTATAGTGGGCATGCGGGGGGCCGGGTGGACGTACCGCCGAATTGCTCAACACGTGGGGCGTGAGGTCTCCACAGTACATCGATGTTGTCGCCAGTGGTCGGCGGAAGGTGCACGTGCCCGTCGACCTGGGACCGGACCGCAGTGACGCACGGATGCACGCCAAGACCGTAGGATCCTACGCAGTGCCGTAGGGGACCGCACCGCCACTTCCCAGCAAATTAGGGACACTGTTGCTCCTGGGGTATCGGCGAGGACCATTCGCAACCGTCTCCATGAAGCTGGGCTACGGTCCCGCGCACCGTTAGGCCGTCTTCCGCTCACGCCCCAACATCGTGCAGCCCGCCTCCAGTGGTGTCGCGACAGGCGTGAATGGAGGGACGAATGGAGACGTGTCGTCTTCAGCGATGAGAGTCGCTTCTGCCTTGGTGCCAATGATGGTCGTATGCGTGTTTGGCGCCGTGCAGGTGAGCGCCACAATCAGGACTGCATACGACCGAGGCACACAGGGCCAACACCCGGCATCATGGTGTGGGGAGCGATCTCCTACACTGGCCGTACACCACTGGTGATCGTCGAGGGGACACTGAATAGTGCACGGTACATCCAAACCGTCATCGAACCCATCGTTCTACCATTCCTAGACCGGCAAGGGAACTTGCTGTTCCAACAGGACAATGCACGTCCGCATGTATCCCGTGCCACCCAACGTGCTCTAGAAGGTGTAAGTCAACTACCCTGGCCAGCAAGATCTCCGGATCTGTCCCCCATTGAGCATGTTTGGGACTGGATGAAGCGTCGTCTCACGCGGACTGCACGTCCAGCACGAACGCTGGTCCAACTGAGGCGCCAGGTGGAAATGGCATGGCAAGCCGTTCCACAGGACTACATCCAGCATCTCTACGATCGTCTCCATGGGAGAATAGCAGCCTGCATTGCTGCGAAAGGTGGATATACACTGTACTAGTGCCGACATTGTGCATGCTCTGTTGCCTGTGTCTATGTGCCTGTGGTTCTGTCAGTGTGATCATGTGATGTATCTGACCCCAGGAATGTGTCAATAAAGTTTCCCCTTCCTGGGACAATGAATTCACGGTGTTCTTATTTCAATTTCCAGGAGTGTATTTCTCTCGCTGTTGAACTAAACGGAACGGATGTTGAGGACTTTACTAGCGTAGAGCTGATAGTATACTTAATACAATGAGTAGTAAACACAATACTGCTAAAACATTTCATATTTAAGCTGATATCATTCAGTTTCGTAGGCACTTTCCCAATTAGTAAGTTAACATGTAGTCATCGATACCTATAAATTATGTTCTGACATCTCTCTGCTCTGCTTTATAAACGTAGGCTGCAACTGTCACGTTTCTTCTGGATTTGTAGCACGATAGCGTGTAGCGCCGGAGAAGCCCATCCACTTTCATCAAGAATGCAGCTGGGTCCGCGTAACAGGGTACCCGCAGGTCCTAGGGGAGGCCAGCTGCTCCATGACGCGGACTGGAGAGACGCGTGTTCCCTATCTCCTCTAATTACTTCTACCTGACCCAACGTTTCGATTGCGCTCACAGCAACAGAAAGACCCACCGTCATCCAACAAGAGTTGCTATAGAGCACTTATGGTTGTAAGCACACGGACACACACACACACACACACACACACACACACACACACACACCAACTCATTTTTTTCTTCGTGCATTAATTAACTCCAGGTATCGTTCACAAATCGTCAGCATCTTCAAACAAGTCAGACCGTTTGCATGCCTTCATATTGTGTGCTGTGCTCCGTGCCCTAGACTGATTGCATGGTACTATTATCTTTTGACATTTGTGTACACATTTTCATGAAAGTTCAAGTTCCAAAAAATTCACTGTTTGTCATAAATGATTTTTCTGTCAATTTTATTTGAAATGTGCCCTAAGATATTTTTAGTACGAAGAACTGAACACGAAAGAGAGTTCAGCAGCTTTTAAAGGAAGGAGCATTTGAAAAACCAATGTAAGTTTATGTAAACATGTAAATTCACGTATAACTTTCTAGGTGAACGGTGAAGAGGAAATAGATAATTCCTTGTGAGAGACATATTATCGGAAATATTAATTTTTTCTTTCCATGCATCAGGCTATATTCCCGGTCGAAGCTTCTTAGTGTGCCTTAAAGCATTCTATTCTAATGGCAAGAGGGTCCTAACGCAGCTACTTTACTCCGATGCTTTTGAACATTAGACTTCAACTTCAGTGAAAGCTTAAATACTAGATGCTCGAGGGGGCTGCGTGCCTTTTGATTAAGCATGAGAAACGGGCACTTTGAAACGGTTCTACTGTTCGAACTGCAAAAATATACGAGGAGGAATTTATGACTTACGCAATTGGTTAAGTCGTTCCAACACCGAACGAAACACAGGAGATATGACCTTGCACCGAAAGCCTTGTCGTTTATTGCTACACATTCAACACGATATGCGTCATCAATGAATCACACATTGTTTACATATAATGATGCAGGTTTCGACAAGCTTGCGTTAGCCTCACGTCCATGTATAGTCGTTGCGATAATATAATTTAGTAGGAGATCGTATGGTTGTAAGAATCTATCTTTCGAAACTTCGATAGAAAAACCTACCGGAAGTAATCAACTTCCTTGCGGAGGGCCTTCAAAATTTCTTGACTGACTAATTCGCAGCCTAAACACTTTTAGGTGCTCCAATGGCCGTCTTTTCCTTCATTTTAGAGATATCTTAATAGTGTTCTGCTTGGAAGCAACAGTAAAATCACGTTCCGAAAAATCACGATGGAAAGGAAGCGCATGAAACATGTATTGCTTTCTCAGAGAATTTTTTAATTAGCTTAATAGAAGTTTTCATTTGCGTAGTAGATATCGCTGTATTCGGCAACTGCATGTCAGGGACAGAGGCTCCTGGGAAATACACGATTACTAGCTGATAATGTCTACTGTTTGACCCTGTTTACTTCTAGAAGAAATCCCAGTTAAAGATACCGACCCGAATGGACAAAAAACTAGAGCAGTTACAGACAACAGTAGTCTCGTTTCTGAACACTGTCTCAGATATGTGGCAATTCGTTTATTGTTCCATATCATTTTACAAAACAACGAAAGACAATTTTCCCTTACGGGTGTGCAGCCGATTAAATATTAATCATAAATTATAGGTTCAATACTTATTAGAGTTCTTGTATTCTTTATCTAGGGCAATGAAGTTGAAGAAATGGCAGAAGCAGAAGTGGCAAAATCTTTCAGTGTTACAAGTCACTACGAAGTGAAAGAAACTACACTAGTGTCGTAAGGTTTGTTAGAGTGAAATGGGAAGACAAAATTAATGCAATTCCTATTACTGGTCATCCAGACTTTCTAAAAACGCAGCTAATTGTATGCGATTGGAGTACTCCCTCATTCTGACTTTCCATAGGAGTAAAAGTTAACGAAAAACAGTACTTTCGACATTAAATTCTGTTATGTTAGCACTTTCGTTTTCATCAGATTGTAGTCTCCTGCTGATATCTATATTGTAACACTAGACAGGCACAATTAGGGCCAAGTTTTTGAGAGCAAAATATCTGGCTGCATGGAAGCAAGTCGGAAGGAGACTGTTCTCTCAGCAGCTTTGAATGATTCACAAGGCTCTGGAAGGATTACTGTATAAATAAGTGGTTTCGGCTTGTAAGTATTCACTATCTTTACGTAAACTGCTGCTGCGTCAGATGTGTGAGGTATCTTAAGGCCCGAGAGAGACATACGAGGGCAGTTCAATAAGTAATGCAACACATTTTTTTCTCGTCCAATTTTGGTTGAAAAAACCGGAAATTTCTTGTGGAATATTTTCAAACATTCCCGCTTCGTCTCGTATAGTTTCATTGACTTCCGACAGGTGTCAGCGCTGTACGGAGCTGTTAAAATGGCGTCTGTAACGGATGTGCGTTGCAAACAACGGGCAGTGATCGAGTTTCTTTTGGCGGAAAACCAGGGCATCTCAGATATTCATAGGCGCTTGCAGAATGTCTACGGTGATCTGGCAGTGGACAAAAGCACGGTGAGTCGTTGGGCAAAGCGTGTGTCATCATCGCCGCAAGGTCAAGCAAGACTGTCTGATCTCCCGCGTGCGGGCCGGCCGTGCACAGCTGTGACTCCTGCAATGGCGGAGCGTGCGAACACACTCGTTCGAGATGATCGACGGATCACCATCAAACAACTCAGTGCTCAACTTGACATCTCTGTTGGTAGTGCTGTCACAATTATTCACCAGTTGGGATATTCAAAGGTTTGTTCCCACTGGGTCCGTCGTTGTCTAACCGAACACCATAAAGAGCAAAGGAGAACCATTTGTGCGGAATTGCTTGCTCGTCATGTGGCTGAGCGTGACAATTTCTTGTCAAAGATTGTTACAGGCGATGAAACATGGGTTCATCACTTCGAACCTGAAACAAAACGGCAATCAATGGAGTGGCGCCACACCCACTCCCCTACCAAGAAAAGGTTTAAAGCCATACCCTCAGCCGGTTAAGTCATGGTTACAGTCTTCTGGGACGCTGAAGGGGTTATTCTGTTCGATGTCCTTCCCCATAGTCAAACGATCAACTCTGAAGTGTATTGTGCTACTCTTCAGAAATTGAAGAAACGACTTCAGCGTGTTCGTATGCACAAAAATCTGAACGAACTTCTCCTTCTTCATGACAACGCAAGACCTCACACAAGTCTTCGCACCCGAGAGGAGCTCACAAAACTTCGGTGGAGTGTTCTTCCTCATGCACCCTACAGCCCCGATCTCGCACCGTCGGATTTCCATATGTTTGGTCCAATGAAGGACGCAATCCGTGGGAGGCATTACGCGGATGATGAAGAAGTTATTGATGCAGTACGACGTTGGCTCCGACATCGACCAGTGGAATGGTACCGTTCAGGCATACAGGCCCTCATTTCAAGGTGGCGTAAGGCCGTAGCATTGAATGGAGATTACGTTGAAAAATAGTGTTGTGTAGCTAAAAGATTGGGGAATAACCTGGTGTATTTCAATGCTGAATAAAACAATCCCTGTTTCAGAAAAAAATGTGTTGCATTACTTATTGAACTGCCCTCGTAGGTAGAGGAAGTGACAAGATTTTAGTGTAAATCCAGAAAATATGAGACAAAAACTATATAAGAAAGCCGCACATGTCATCAAAATTGTTATGCTCTATTCAGAAGTAATAATAATTTATTATTGTCACTGAAACTACGTCTACATCTACATCCATACTCCGCAAGCCACCTGGTGGTGTGTGGCGGAGGGTAATTTGAGTACCTCTATCGGTTCTCCCTTCTATTCCAGTCTCGTATTGTTCGTGGAAAGAAAGATTGCCGGTATGCTTCTGTGTGGGCTCTAATCTCTCTGATTTTATCCTCATGGTCACTTCGTGAGATATACGTAGGAGGGAGCAATATACTGCTTGACTCCTCGGTGAAGGTATGTTCTCGAAATTCCAACAAAAGCTCGTACCGAGCTACTGAGCGTCTCTGTTGCAGAGTCTTCCATTGATGTTTATCTATCATCTCACTAACGCTTTCGCGATAGCTAAATGATCCTGTAACGAAGCGCGCAGTTCTTCGTTGCATCCTTTCTACCTCTTCTATCAACCCTATCTGGTACGGATACCACACTGGTGAGCAGTATTCAAGCAGTGGGCGAATAAGTGTACTGTAACGTACTTCCTTTGTTTTCGGATTGCATTTCCTTAGGATTCTTCCAATGAATCTCAGTCTGGCATCTGTCTTACCGACGATTAATTTTATATGGTCATTCCATTTTAAATCACTCCTAATGCCTACTCCCAGATAATTCATGGACTTAACCGCTTCTAGTTGCTGACCTGCTATGTTGTAGCTAAATGATAAAGGATCTTTCTTTCTATGTATTCGCAGCACATTACACTTGTCCACATTGAGATTCAATTGCCATTCCCTGCACCTTGCGTCAAATCGTTGCAGATCCTCCTGCATTTCAGTACAATTTTCCATTGTTACAATCTCTGTATATACTACAGCATCATCCGCAAAAATCCTCAGTCATTTATATATATTGTGAATAGCAACGGTCCTACGACACTCCCCTGCGGCACACCTGAAATCACTCTTACTTCGGAAGACTTCTCTCCATTGAGAACGACATGCTGCGTTCTGTTATCAATCCAATCACACATATGCTCTTACTTTGTTCATTAAACGACTGTGGGGAACCGTATCAAACGCCTTGCGGAAATCAAGAAACGCCGCATATACCTGGGACCCCGTGTTTATGGCCCTCTGAGTCTCGTTGACGAATAGCGTGAGCTGGGTTTCACACGTTCGTCTTTTTTAAAACCCATTCTGATTCCTACAGAGTAGATTTCTAGTCTCCAGAAAAGTCATTATACTCGAACATAATACGTGTTCCGAAATTCTACAACTGATCGACGTTAGAGATATAGGTCTATAGTTCTTCACATCTGTTCGACGTCCCTTCTTGAAAACAGGGATGACCTGTGTTCTTTTCCAATCTTTTGGAACGCTACGCTCTTATAGAGACCTACGGTACACCGCTGCAAGAAGGGGGGCAAGCTCCTTGGCGTACTCTGTGTAAAATCGAACCGATTTTAATTGTTTCTCTATCCCTCTGTCATCTATTTCGATATCTACCATTTTGTCATTTGTGTGACAATCTAGAGAAGGAACTATAGTGCAGTCTTCTTCATTGAAACAGCCTTGGAAAAAGGCATTTAGTAGTTCGGCCTTTAGTCTGTCATCCTCTGTTTCAGTACCATTTTTGTCACAGAGTGTCTGGACATTTTGTTTTGATACACCTACCGCTCTGACATAAGACCAAAATTTCTTATGATATTCGGCCAAGTCAGAACATAGCATTTTAAAACATATTTGGTTCGATTCTACCTGTGCCTTTATATTGGCGACGCTCCGGAGTTGGATCACCATCTACGTGGCGTTGGCGTCGAGGACACTGATTTGAATTTTATGTTTTGGTGCCTGAAAACAAATGAGGCGTTGGTTCTGGGAATGTGCGAGTAGTTTGTCTTACGGAGTATACTTTTGTACACATTCCAACACTTCCCTGCTTTGTAATGATGTTTTATAAGAAATAAAACATGTTCAATTCCCACAAACTGTTGGAGAAAGAGAGAATCACCCATAAAATGGGAGGAGGGAAGAGGTCTGAACGAGCAGTAACACGTGCAACCTACAGCGAATAACACAATCCATCTGACCAATAGCACAAAAAAGGAATAGTGGTGTCCCGGGAGATAATGAAGACTGAAAAATTAAAAGAAGACGCATACGCAATGACTTATCTTTACTTTATTGTCTTATGACGACGCTTTTTTCTCATTTGAGGTAATTAGAAGCATGCATCACTGCCAACTGATAATATTTTGTCGGCTGACGTGCTGTATACTTCGCGGACGCTAACCTCTGCTACACATGTGATTTTTCCGGTGCAGTTAGAGCTGGAGGAAATGTGTCAGAAACAGAACTGCAGCGTTTAACAGAGGGAACCGCGACTAATTTTCGTCACCGATTTCGTCAGAATTTGTAGTATTACAGAAAGTGGCTATACATGAAAGCCACAGAAGTTTGAGCTCCAGATGGCCGAGAGTTTAGAAAAAAAACAGCACTTTGATGCCTGTCGGACAAGGCGTGAGCCATTTATTATGGCATACTTTCCAGGCAGCGTTTCGCGCAGCGCAAGGAGTACAGAATTGTAAACCAAGGCTCATGGACTGGAGTCGCTGTGCAGAAACTACTTTTAAAATCAATTTTTACGCCAGTTACATTGCAAATAAACTGAAATAATGTTCAAATGTTATATTTATTAATATATTGCAAAATAGGAAATAAGGAAAAGCAAAGGGAAATTGTGTGTATGAGTACTTGGCTGAATGCAGGAATGCAGTCATTACTTCATCAAAACGTTGTAAATTTACAGCACTCTTAAACAGAACCTGTTGGAGGTTTGTACCGTCTAAGCAACCAACTGAAGGCAGTTTGTTTGTCGCCTTTCGTTCCATTTATTTGGGAACCATGATCAGTGGCCTGTAATACTCTTTTCCTTTTTTACATACAATAAACATATTATGTGGTAGATATAATATGCTGCTATGTTACATTTTGTCGTGTCTTTCTCTTGTTTTTTTAGGTTACAATCAACTATAGTTGCACAAAGATCGTAATGTGAACTTATTGTTCTGTGTTATTTACGATTTACAGAGCTGTTAACTCATGTGTGTGGTCCTAGAGATGTACTCATTAGTTTCCATACTCAAGCTGGCCGATATCTGGCATTCGAAAGAACATCGCACATATCACCTGTACTTTCCATTTTGTGATCAACATATGTGTGTTTTCGGTGTGTAGTAGTGTTGTCAACTATTGTTGTGTGTTTATCTTTCTTTAGTTTGTGTTGTGGTTTGATATTTTTTTTTCATTTGTTGTGTGTGTGCGTGTGTGTGTGTTTCCTGTGTGTAATTGTGTAATTTTTTAAAGGATATTTGTATTTATGTGTGTGTGTGTGTGTAAATGATTTTATTTTTTCTTCTTTTATGTGTGTGTGTGGGGGGGGGGGGGGGGGGGGGAAAGAAGGAGGGAAGGAGACCTGGTTTCATTTCGGTTTGTTATTATTGTTTTGGTGGCTAGCATGATCATAGACGTATTGCTTATTTGGATTTGTTCGTTGAGTACCTTCTCTTCCATTCCAATGGCTCTTTGTTTGTGAAAGTTTTCTTGCAATGTCAGGAGCCTTTTGTTGTGATTATTCACTCTGATACCTGTCATGCCGCGTTGGATTGTTCATGTCCATGTTTTATCAGGTTTTTCTAGTTTTGACTTTCCTGCTTGTCGTCCCCAGATATACTAATTTACGTTCTTAACATTCTAGCTGGTACATACCGCCTCCGTGGAATTTATCTGGTTTGTCTGTAGGTTGAAAATGTGATTCGAGTGTGTTTGTTGTTCTGTAAGCTATGTGTAATCCCTGTTTCCTTAGTATATTTGCTATCTTGTGTGTTGCTTTGTGTTTGTATGTCAGAGTCTACTACCTTTATATGTTATTTATGTCATGAGTGTTATAGTTTTGTGTTTCTGTGTGTGCTGTAGTGTCTGCAGGATTCTTTGTTGTTCGTGTTCTCTGCTTGTTTTGATTTTTCTTTAGTTGTGTTTTAATCTTTTGGTTGAGTTTTTGTACTATATTGTATATTCACATGCAAAGAGCCATTGCAATGGAAAAGAAGGTACTCAACGACCAAATCCACATAAGCAATAAGTCTACCAAGTATGATCATGCTAGTCACAAAAACAATAACAAACCGAAATGAAACCAGGTACTGAATCTCCTTCCCTCCTTCTTTCTCTCCCCCCCCCCCCCCCCCCCGACACACACACATAAAAGAATAAAAAATAAATAAAGTAAAATAAAATCATTTACACACAGCAAAATACACACACACACACACACACACACATACACACACATAAACGCAAATATACTTTAAAAAATTACACTATTAGACACAGGAAACACACACAACCAATGAAAAAAATGTCAAATCAGAAAACAAACAAAAGAAAGACAAACCACAACAACAGTTAACAACACTACAAACCGAAAACACACATACGTTGACCACAAAATGGAGAATGCAAGTGATATATGTGATGTTACAAATGTGAGTGAAAGAACGCCAGAAATCGGCCAGCTCGAGTATGGAAACTAACCAATACATCTCCAGGACTACGCACATGAGATAACAGCGCTGCAAATCGTAAATATCACCGAACAATAAGTTCACATTACGAACTTTGGGCTACAAAAGTTGATTTTAACCCAAGAAACAAGAGAAAGACACGACAAAATGTAATATAGCAGCATATTATATCTACCAAATGGCTCTGAGCACTATAGGACTTAACATCTTAGGTCATCAGTCCCCTAGACTTATAGCTACTTAAACCTAACTAACCTAAGGACAGCACACAACACCCAGCCATCACGAGGCAGAGAAAATCCCTGACCCCTCCGGGAATCGAACCCGGGAACCCGGGCGTGGGAAGCGAGAACGCTACCGCACGACCACGAGATGCGGGCTCTACCACATAAAACGTTTATTGTATGTGAAAAAGGAAACGAGTATTACAGGCCAAATAAATGAAGCGAAACGCGTATGACAACAAATAAATTACCTTCAGTTGGTTACATACCTCCAAGAATTTAAAGCAGCTAAAGGAAAGACGGGAAAGAGAAAAAATGGTGAAAACCTTTTGGGCTCATGTGATGGAGCCTAACCTGCATGAGAATACATTTCTTCTATTAATTGACTTGTGGAAGTGATAAACAAATCCACAATTATATGACGAGATTTTTTTACAGTGACCTGTCCCCTAATCCATCCCTCCCCCCCTCCCTCCGAAATAATGCACTAGCTACTGCAATCCTGCGATGCCTGTTTTTATTCTCAGGTGAAGAACTTGATTAAAAAACTTAAACACTACTCCTATGTCATAAATAGAGGAAAAAAGTTACATGCTGGTTTAACACGAGTCATATCGCCGTATTACTTGCACTAGTCGAGCGCCAAGTTTGAATCACTCGCGCAGGTATAATCCGTTCATCATAAGAATAAACACAAACGCGATGATTGGTCAAAAGCCGTAGCACACGTTCACTGGTGTTACGCTCTTGGAAGTTTGTCCAACTTATGTTATTAGATACCTTATTACTAAGATACGTTAAATGAAACTGTAATATATTCAAATGTATTAACAGCCATCAACGCTTTTGTTAATCATGCTTCAGCTGTGTAGTTTTTGTTTCAAAACCCGTGTACAGTCGCAGCCTCTGCAGCGTTGTGCTCTGACAGTCGCGCGGTTAATGCGCAGTATGAAAATGGTTAAGGCAGCTTTCTGTTCCGTAGTGAAACACGCGCTTGGAACATGGTTAATAAGTGCCGAGAAATGGGCTGTTCTTAATGTTTTTCATAAATTTACGGAGATAATCGGGCCTGATGTTTTCCCACGGTTGTATACAATACGGTTGTTAACAAACCCACATTGAACGTGTAGCGAAGTAAGTGGTGTATTGGCATGTGAACCAATGGAGTATTTCATGCGTTGGTTCATATCTCCCCAGCATCAGTTTTTTTTTTTCCCGGTTCAGTTTGAGATACCTACATCTCATCATTATAAAATGGCTCAAATGGCTCTGAGCACTATGGGACCTAAAATCTGAGGTCATCAGCCCCCTAGAACTTACAACTACTTAAAACTAGCTAACCTAAGGACATCACACACATCCATGCACGAGGCAGGATTCGAACCTGCGACCGTAGCAGTAGCGCGGTTCCGGACTGAAGCGCCTAGAACCACTCGGCCACAAGGGCCGGCTCATAATTATAAAACTCATTGTTTTTTATGAATGATGCAAGTCTTCTTGTTTCTAATTACATATTGGACGCGAAATTCCTGTTTCCATTTCAAATACAAATTCTTAATTATCGATGTTTTATGCAAGACTGTTAATAAAAGCTGCTTAAATTAAGAAAACATAACAATTTAGTTTTAAGGCGAAAATGAAAAACCAAATCCTCTCTATTCGGACTACGTCGATCGTTTTATAACACAGAGGTAAATAAGTATCGTAGAAACATGAAAAACAATCATTTTCACAGCATCGAGCACGTCATACAAATGCTGCATTTTTACATTTGCTGCTGTACCATTATAATATGCACCCAACAGAACTGAGAACTGATCTGGAGCCAAGCTGCAGGATTTGGCCCGAGAAGTAAGAAAACTGTTGAGCGGCCAGTCTTACTGGAACTAACGCGCGCAGCTTTTCCACACGTCACTGCCGAACGCTAGCGGCATAAACGGCTCGTCATAAAAGAAGAAAAAATGCTGCGCCTGGTTGGCTTTATGGATTATGTTGTTTATATGCTCGTTATCAACAAAGGTGACACTTACGGAACTGAAATGTATTTCTCGGTTTCGCAAAAGGAAGGAGCTAAGAGATTAACAGACGAATGAGTGTAAGTAATACCTTCAGTGGCTTCAATAAGTGAAATCATTCAATACTCTCTTACGTTACACACAGCTTATGCCGGAAAATTACCATGTGGTTAAGTCAGGAATTTCCTTCATTCTTGTTTTTAATTACAGTAATATGTTAGCTAAAAACGATAACGTGTTGCGGCTTTCGTCTAGTCGTCTAAAGAGCATATTGTGGTAGATTTTCAGTGTGTTATTTCATTCTGCTTAAAAATTAAATGACATTCAAAGCTGTATTGCTTCTTTGTTCGACTCTTTATATGTGTGAACTGCAGCTGGCCACGTCACTGCAGGCTAGCTGTACCTGCTGACCGACCAGTGATGTTCAAGTTAAATGCGGCGATAAAACTGCTGTCCCGTATTATCGCTAAGTCGATGTGCGCATAGCGCACAGCGCAAAACGTACCCTTATTAATGTACTTGACAGTACTCGAGGCAGACTGGCTGCAGTCCCACGTGAAACGAAAATCCAATGAGGTTCCAGCAAACGCGGAAGAATACATAGTGCAATGTTTACATTAGGTTTATTCTTGTGATGAACGGATTATAGCACGGAATGGCTTGGAGCCGCTCGCCTGTCGCCGGTGGTGCAGGGAGCGCGTTTCCCGCCGTTCAGCTCCTTTCCGCTGAGCAGAGCGTGGACCACGAGTACGTGTTTTCGCGAGCCCGTGACATCAGTGGCTACTTCCCGTTGGCGACTCGCAAGTGCTTTGTAATCATCTGCGCATGTGCAGTGCAAACCATACTACGTACAAACACAAAAGGTGTCGTATCAGAGGGCGTTTAATTACGCTTTCAATGATATTAAGATATTATCTAAGTGCTTTATATAAAAGAAGTTACAAGGACAAATATATTTACATATAAGATATGTACTTTGTAACTTATAACTTATAACGTATTGAAGCCGCTAAAGATGTTGAGCTAGCAAATTGTTGTTTCTGATGAGACACGTGGACTGAAATAATGATATGACCCATAATTCAGTAACAAAGATGAGAGAGAGGCAGTTTAATTGGAAATTAATTTGGCATAATTTACATACACTACTGGCCATCAAAATTGCTACACCACGAAGATAACATGCTGCAGACGCCAAATTTAACCGGCAGGAAGAAGATGCTGTGATATGCAAATGATTAGCTTTTCAGAGTATTCACACTAGGTTGGCGCCGGTGGCGATACCTACAGCGTGCTGGCATGAGGAAAGTTTCCAACCGATTTCTCATACAAAAACAGCAGTTGACCGGTGTTGCCTGGTGAAACTTTGTGGTGATGCCTCGTGTAAGGAGGAGAAATACGTACCATCACGTTTCCGACTTTGACAAAGGCCGGATTGTAACCTATCGCGATTGCGGTTTATCGTATCGCGGCATTGCTGCTCGCGTTGGTCGAAATCCAATGACTGTTAGCAGAATATGGAAGTCGGTGGGTTCAGGAGGGTAGTACGGAACGCCGTGCTGGATCCCGACGGCCTCGTATCACTAGCAGTCGAGATGGCAGGCATCTTATCCGCATGGCTGTAACGGATTGTGCAGCCACGTCTCGATCCCTGAGTCAAAAGATGGGGACGTTTGCAAGACAACAACCATCTGCACTAACAGTTCGACGACGTTTGCAGCAGCATGGACTATCAGCTCGGAGACCATGGCTGCGGTTACCCTTGACGCTGCATCACAGACAGGAGCGCCTGGGATGGTGTACTCAACGACGAACCTGGGTGCAGGAATGGCAAAACGTCATTTTTTCGGATGAATCCAGGTTCTGTTTACAGTATCATGATGGTCGCATCCGTGTTTGGCGACATCGCGGTGAACGCACATTGGAAGCGTGTATTCGTCATCGCCATACTGGTGTATCAAACGGCGCGGGGTGCCATTAGTCACACGTCTCTGTCACCTCTTGTTCGCATTGACGGCAGTTTGAACAGCAGACGTTACATTTCAGATGTGTTACGACCCGTGGCTCTACCCTTCATTCGATCCCTGCGAAACGCTACATTTCAGCAGGATGATGCACGACCGCATGTTGCAGGTCCTGTACGGTCCTTTGTGGATAAAGAAAATGTTCTACTGCTGCCCTGGCCAGCATATTCTCCACATCTCTCACCAACTGAAAACGTCTGGTCAATGGTGGCCGAGCAACTTTCTCGTCACAATACTCCAGTCACTACTCTTGATGAACTGTGGTATCGTTTTGAAGCTGCGTGGGCAGCTGTACCTGTACGCGCCATACAAGCCCTGTTTGACTCAACGTCCAGGCGTATCAAGGCCGTTATTACGGCCAGAGGTGGTTGTTCTGGGTAATGATTTCTCTGGATCTATGCACCCAGATTGCGTGAAAATGTGATTACACGTTAGTTCTAGTATAATATATTTCTCCAATGAATACCCGTTTATCATCTGCATTTCTTCTTGGTGTAGCAATTATAATGGCCACTAGTGCAATACAATAGCTGTACTAGCAGCAATACACCACAACCTACGGATAAGAGCACGGAAATCACACCGTTATTCCAGTATGCCGGTAGTGAGTATTTTCACAGTACTGTATCGTCATTAGTATCATCCGTACCAGGTGTCACTGTTTAAAGGACTTTATGTCGCCGATTTCCACAACGGGATAGTGTTTTGTGGACGGGCAAATGCATCCGTGTTTGGCGACATCGCGGTGAACGCACATTGGAAGCGTGTATTCGTCATCGCCATACTGGCGTATCAAACGGCGCGGGGTGCCATTAGTCACACGTCTCGGTCACCTCTTGTTCGCATTGACGGCAGTTTGAACAGCAGACGTTACATTTGAGATGTGTTACGACCCGTGGCTCTACCCTTCATTCGATCCCTGCGAAACGCTACATTTCAGCAGCAATGAGTCTACATTCACAAGCGTTAACCGGCATAACATGCATTACTGGAGAATAGATAATCCCTACTGGTTACGGCGGGAAGTTGCCCATGAATGTCCTCTCTCGGTTAACGTATGGTGTGGCATCATCGAGAACAAACTCATTGGCCCCTTTTTATCGACAGCACGTTGAATGGACGCAAATATCAACTTTTTGGAACAGGAACTACCAGTAGTACTGCAGGATGTTGCCCTGGACGTGCGTCAGCGTATGTGGTTTCAGCACGAAGGTTGCCCACCACATTACATAACTGCAAATGGTTCAAATGGCTCTGAGCACTATGGGACTCAACATCTCAGGTCATAAGTCCCCTAGAACTTAGAACTACTTAAACCTAACTAACCTAAGGACATCACACACACCCATGCCCGAGGCAGGATTCGAACCTGCGACCGTAGCAGTCCCTCGGTTCCGGACTGCAGCGCCAGAACCGCTAGACCACCGCGGCCGGCTTACACAACTGCAGCACGGGAAGTATTAGACCGTGTTTACACTGGTTGGTGGATCGGTATATATGGCTGTATTAATTGGCCCGTTAGGTTGCCGGATTTGACGTCTCCGAATATCTTTCTGTGGGAATATTTAAAAGATAAAGTGTACTAGCAAGTGTCAACAGGCCGTGAAGACGTGGTCGGCCACAATAGAACCACCTGTACTGACAGTCCCGCAGATATGCTTGTGTCGTGTGTACGGTCATTTGACAAGAGGGTCACTAAGTGTATTATTGACGTTGGCGGTACGAACTTCGAACATGTACTGTAATAGCAACAGTAGAGTGGCGTTCTTTGTAAGGTGGCTATAATTTCGCACCTTACAAGCACTCAACCACATACTTTGCCATGATCTACAAACGCAATTAGGTATCATGTGATAGGTTGTACATCGTATATATGAACATATAAAGGAGACTGACGTTGTCACGTATGTCTTGTAAATAACTGTTAACGCTTATTGCATGAAAGGTGACGGAGTGTCTTTATTATCAGAATGGCGTAATGAATGATTGCCTATACTAGTAGAGATTGGATCGACAGTGGAAATGAAATGGCATTCGGAACTCAAGCCCTTGGTGGAAGGCCCACACAGGTGTGTTGGTCCGGCTTAAACACAGGAAATAGCAAGACGGACGTTGGGACACCTGAGCGCTGGAACACAATAGAGTCGCGACCGGCTGATTTGTAGCTGTACGAGAAGGATTAGACTTCGGAAACTTCAAGGCAGCTGAGAGGAACGAGGAAGCGTCACCTTGGAAATCACGCAGCCTGGGTTATTTCCATGGATTTTTGCTCAGAAGCGTACCATTGTATGAGTATAGGTATTTCCTCGCAAGCTTTCCGCGCTGGACGACAAAAGACTAAAATATGCTTGGTCAGCGTTCGGAAGAATCTGTAGAGAGGGAGAATATTCCGTGGTTTCGGGAATATGATTCGTTTTCGGAATTACGTAGGCGGGAGCCGAGCCTTGCGGGGAAGCCAGCGGTGTAGAGAAGAGGTCTTCCGTTGTGAGCGCCCGTGTGTGGCGGTCGCTCGGTAACAGCTTTGTTGGTACAGACGGACTTGCTGTCTTTGCTCTCAGGAGAGTTTATATTTAGAACAGTTAGGCACTGCACTGTTGCGTACCTATGCTATTCTGGACTTCACCTCCGGGTTGGAAGTTGTCGTTGAGTATGCAGCGTTCAGTAATTGAGAGCATTTCTTCTGCCTATACTTACGTTGAGATGTTATCTGAACTCTGTCCTTGTGGCTGGAAGCTCGCGTTTCTCGTCTGTAGAACACAGAGAGGAGAAGACAGTATTAGAGTATATTAGTCAGAGGACCGCCTTCTGCCGTCCTAGTGCTTGGGAGAGTTTATTTTGTGGCTGGAGTTCTTCCATCACCGCAGACGAGTACGAGAACCATGACTCTGATGCACCGGAAGCAGTATATACGATGATATCGCTAATTGCTTCGGCTTATTAGGGCTATAAAGGTCAACAGCTTTGACCACGTTAGTTTATTTCCACCACACCACCCTACATCGTCTTTGAAAGTAGTGTCTTCTAGTGTTTGGTACATACATAATGTCAGTCATTTCGCGTTATTTATGTTAGATCGCGTGGCAATAAAAAGGGGCAAAGCTGGGCAATTGATTAATAATTTTACTTAGGAAATATAGTCATTTATAATAAAGGTTGATTTTTAATCTACAATAAACGTATAATAAGAAACCACGTTTATGATTTAGTAGTATTAGTTGGCTTCATCATTCATTTATGATTAGATTGTAATTTATAGAATTAAGAGATCCTAAGATCTGCTTCAGGGGGTAGTCAGACAGGGCCAAATCATCATTTTAGCGTTTATTATTTTCCGTTGCACACATTCATTTTACACCCGCCTGGAGTAGCATCTTGGATCTTCTCGGACCTCGATACCGTGGCTCTATGAGTAGTCTCCTTTCGATATGTCGGAGGAATACAACGCTGTGAACCGGGTTTCCAATTAGACGTTATGGAATACTATCTGTCCTAACCTAGCAGCATGGAGGTGGTGGCACACGTGTTATTGGAAATTCAAGTGCCATTGAGTAGCACGTCGTAAATTACTATTGTCTACCCATTTCTGTTCTTCCGATTAGAGCGTCATTTGAGTCGAAATGAAGAAAATGCTTCATACAAAATCTATGTAGATTTTGCAGTTTAACAGTAATCTGCAACAAAAAACTGTGATTCCCATTGAAGATTTTTAAAGTAGTCCCCCCACCAACCATGCATGGGGTGAGGTGGGGGATCGGGTGTGATATCATCGGATATCTCCCTTCGAGAGAGACAAATTGGAACTTTTTGTTCATCCGATGTATACTTCTCGAGATACACTGCTGGCCACCGTAAATGCAACACCCTGAAGGAAGCATCCGAATCAAGTGAAATTTACACCATGGGTTTGCAGCGATGAGATATGCAACTGATTAGAATTTCAGCGCAGACGCACATCACGCACGCCTGTGGCGCCACCTCATAGCGCCATTTAAGGCTTGGCGATTTCGACGAGTGTACGTTCGGCACGTGTGTTTACCTTGTGGTTGTTTCACAAGACGATCAGTTATGCCTCGTAGACAACAACGAACATCGTTTGATCAAGTATCCGAGTTCGACAGAGGAAGGATAGTGGCTTACCGAGATTGTGGATTATCATACAGAGAAATCGCTAGTCGTGTTGGACGAAACCAAACAACTGTAATGCGGATATGTGACCGTTGGATGCAGGAGGGTACGACGGACCGACGTGGTCGATCGCATTCACCTCGGTGCACCACTGCACGTGCTGATGGGCAAAGTGTGCGCATGGAAGTGTCGGATCGCTCAGTGACATCCCGAACCATAGCACAGCACATTGCGTCTGTAACGCATCATCCAGTGTCTGCGCGTACCATTCGACGCCGTTTACAGCAGAGTGGTCTGTCCGCAAGACGTCCATTGCTTCGTCTACCATTGACGCAGAACCACAGACGTCTCCGTCGCCAATGGTGTGATGACAGACGGATGTGGACGGCAGAATGGAATGACGTTGTCTTTACTGGCGAGGCACGCTTCTGTCTGCAGCACCACGATGGTCGGATTCGAGTGTGGAGACACCGTGGAGAGAGGATGCTGGACAGCTGCATTATGCACCGCCACACTGGTCTTGCACCGGGTATTATGGTATGGGGCGGTATTGGATATTACTCTCGCACGCCTCTAGTACGCATTGCCGGTACTTTAAATAGCCGGCGCTACATATCCGAGGTGCTGGAGCCAGTTGTCCTTCCTTACCTTCAGAGCTCGGCCACAGCCATATTTCAACAGGATAATGCGCGACCACACGTGGCACGGATTGTCCAAAGGTTCTTCGTCAATAACCAGATTGAATTGCTTCCCTGGCCGGCTCGCTCTCCGGATCTTTCGCCGATAGAAAACATGTGGTCCATGGTTGCTCAACGAGTGACCCAGATTACATCCCCAGCTGCCACACCAGATGATCTTTGGCAACGTGTGGAAGCTGCTTGGGCTGCTGTACCCCAGGAACACATCCAACGTCTCTTTGACTCAATGCCGAGACGTGTGGCAGCGGTGATCTCCAACAATGGCGGCTACTCTGGCAACTGATTCTGGCAGGAACCACATGTCACAGACGTCTGTAAACGTAATCATTTGATACTTGGTCAACATGTTATCTACAAAATAAATTTTGTTGTGCTACCTCTTGTCTTTCTTGGTGTTGCATTTACGGTGGCCAGCAGTGTATTTCAACGTCTTCAGTTAAAGTTAACACCCTGTATATTGACAAGCAAGTCCATTTTCACATTCCGGTTGAGAGAATCGTTTAAGGTTTATACCTTGCAGCAGACTGTTTATATTTATTTTAGTTATTGGCCTATGACATTAACTATTTAGCCAGGGAAGTCATTACATATCTGGACGCCTAAAGTCGGCTCAGCAAAAGTAACCACTACATTGCTTGGCACTCAGCGTGATGCCAGAAAAGAAAGCCACTGCAGTATAATTCTCGTTTATAAATGTTTATTTGATATTTATTATTGGCCAGAATCTTAAGTCTAAATATTTATTTGTAAAAATATTTGTCGAAGTTTTAGACAAAGTAACAGTGCTTTCGTTACGTAGATAAATAATTATTTATATTGATTATCTGACGTAAGATGCTGCTTTTGCCTGAATTTCACGGAGTATTATCTTTCTCGGTTACATCACTTCTTCTTCTAGCGACTCATAGTCTTCAGAGAAATAATGCCTGCCAAAGATGTCATTATCAGACTCGTCCAATCGCTTCCGCGTCACGGAAACAAATGCGACGAAGGTTTCTTAAAAAAAGATTATTTTCTCGGATCTCTTTCTTCCGTGTTGTAGATCTGGCAGTGGCACTCTGGGGCGGACTGTGGCAAAATGTGGAACCGATGTGACAGCTGCGACCGACTGCAGCAAGCGAGATATTGCTTGCCGCCCCAGGGGAAGGGGCACTGAGTGACAGCCTATTGTAACGAGCCATTCACATTTATCCGGGCCGCCGAGGAGCCGCAAAACAGTCCACGTCTTTCCTCATTGTCGTACTCAGCTAATGTAACCGTTGGTCGGAGACTGAGTCAGGTTACTTTTTCCTTATGTGAAACTGTCTCAACGTAACAAAGTTATCAGACTGCCCCTGCAAAGACCCGAAGTAGGCCGATCGGTGAAAACCACAAAATGTTAACCGAGAGAGAAATTCCAGTAGTCGCAAAATTTTCCCCTAGTGGGAGGGGGGACTGCCATGATCAACATACTAAAATTCTTCACTAATGGGGTGTCAGGGATGGGATGAGAATGTGTTTCAAAGTCACTTTCTTACATTTTTTATTGAATATCCTGAAACCTGTGGCTTCTGACTAAAATGTCTCTAAGCACAAAATTAAACTATATTGAATTTCCTACAAAAAGGTGTACTTAATTTTTTGTTAGGACTAATAGTTTCCGCTTTGCAGTCGACGGAAAGATCACAAATTATTAAAAACATTGTTTTGCGGTATAAAATTAAAGCTTAAAAGTACAGTAGAATTATATGAAGGGATAAATTGTGTTCTGAGTGTGTAAGAGGGTGGAGGGGGTGAGGGATGGGTAGAGAAATGTGTGGGGTGGAAGTGCGACGGAAAGTGGGTCGTCCAATTGTGTCCACACACTTCCTTCCTTCATAGGTGTGCAAACTTAGGATCTAGCAGGTGATTCCGACTCTCCGCAGCACTCCTTATGAATCGCTGGAGGTTCAAAAAATGGCTCTGAGCACTATGGGACTTAACATCTCAGGTCATCAGTCCCCTAGAACTTAGGACTACTTAAACCTAACTAACCTAAGGACAACACACACATCCATGCCCGAGGCAGGATTCGAACCTGCGACCGTAGCGGTCGCACGGTTCCGGACTGAAGCGCCTAGAACCGCTCGTCCACCATGGGCGGGCACTGTCGGTTCATTGTTTATTTTCACAGAATGGAAATGTAGATATGAGTTACTAATAACACTAACGCAAGAAACGTATCTGGAGTGACTGTACGTAAATCTCAGAGTTGTACACTGCTAGTAGGGGAAATTGTATCTTAGTCGTCCTGTACGACGACTGAAGTGTTCTCCTGGGAAAGCGAAATTCCTCCACGACGGGTGTTGCTCGCTTTTTAGTTTATAGGCAGACTATACCTCCATAGCATCTCCTGTCCAGCTGTCTTAAGTGAATAGACAAAATTACTTCAATGCGCAAGTGTTTATATAGTGATTTTTTTTTGTGTTTACTACTTGAGTATTTATTTGCAGTTTTTGATTGAGCTTTTATGTAAAAGAGCTCAACAGCTGTTTACCATACTGAAGAGCTAGTCCCAAGTGTAACATGTCAACTGCATTCGAAACTGTCGATTTCATTGTCTCCACTATCACTGACTGGAATAATTAGAACATCATGAAGGGTATCAAATGCGTCACCCCAGTCTTAGCTCTTCCAACATCCGATGAGGCCCATGGGCTTGTGTCCCTCAGCGAAAGTTGTACGTCACCCAGGTGATACAGGATTTAAGATATTTCAACGGAAGTTAAGCAATGCTTTCCAGCAGATCGTTGCTCCAGACTTGAATAAGAGCTGTCCTATTCCATTAGACATACTCCAACCCAACTTTAGAGATAAACTGTGATTGTGTGGTAAGTGATTCCACTTAGTACAGTCCACTCTAGAGGTGCTAGCAATTCCCGAATGGAAAAGACTTACGCAGTCTAACAGTGATACAATTAATGGCGAGAGAAGTGCAATAACTTTCCGCTCACTCATTAATTCAGCACAGAGTGACTACAACTTAGTTACACAGCTTTACAATGTTCTGTCAACGATAGACAGCAAGAAGGTGCCACTTCTACCAACGCTACATAGGTCACTGAGAAATCGTAATTGCAAATGAAGCACCTCTCAGCCGTTATTTGCAGTAACATATTTTACACAAAAGCTCACTTAACAACTGCAAATAAGAACTCATGTAATAAACTGAAAGACTCCTCTATATAAATACGTGTGCACTGAAGTAATTTTGTCTATTCATGTAAGAGAGCTGGGCCGGAAATGTTGTGGAGGTACAGTCTGTTTGTAAGCTAAGAAGCGAGCAGTGCTCATGGTGGGAGAATTTGCAGTTCCCAGAAGAACACTTCAGCTGCCGTACAGGACAACTAAGATTCAATTTCTCTATTAACAGTAGAGAACTATGTGATGTTGACATACATTCTCTCTGCACGCGTTTCCTTCTTCGGCATTATTAATAACTCATACCTGTTAACGCATTCTGTGGAAAGTAAACACTGTGTCACCAGAGAACCAGAGATGCAAAAGGCGCGTTGCACAGAGTCAATATAATTTGTGAAACACCCTGTAGTGGCTAATTGTGACGCAGTGGGATAGACAGTGTGGGGAACCACCTGCTCGATCTTATTTGCATACTTATGAAAGAGGTAAGTGCATGAACACAATACGACGACCCACCTTCCATAGCACTTCTAGTCCAAACATTCCCCAAACCAGGCTGTTAGACCACCGACACGCAGTTATTCTCTAATACGGTTCCTCTGCATTTAGGAGTGGTACACACAATTAATATTTGTTTTTAACCAACTTCACTTAATGATAAACATTAATTTTATACCGTTAAACCAACATTTTTTAATAATAGGCGATTAGTCCATCCCCTGCAACGCGGAAGCATTTAGTCTCAGAGATAAAATGAATAGGACTTTTATTGTAGACAATTTAATGTACACTACTGGCCATTAAAGATGCTACACCTATAAAAAATGCAGATGATAAACGGGTATTCATTGGGTAAATATATTATATTGCAACTGACATGTGATTACATTTTCACTCAATTTGGGTGCATAAATCCTGAGAAATCAGTACCCAGAACAACCACCTCTGGCCGTAATAACGGCCTTGATACACCTGGGCATTGAGTCAGACAGAGCTTGGATGGCGTCTACAGGTACAGGTGCCCATGCAGCTTCAACACGATACTACAGTTCATCAAGAGTAGTGACTGGCGTATTGTGACGAGCCAGTTGCTCGGCCACCATTTACCTTACGTTTTCAATTGGTGAGAGATCTGGAGAATGTGCTGGCCAGGGCAGCAGTCGAACATTTTCTGCATCCGGAAAGGCCCATACAGGATTTGCAACATGCGGTCGTGCATTATCCTACTGAAATGTAGCGTTTCGCAGGGATCGAATAAAGGGTAGAGCCACGGGTCGTAACACATCTGAAATGTAACGTCCACTGTTCAAAGTGCCTTCAATGCGAACAAGGAGTGACCGAGACGTGTAACCAATGGCACCCCATACCATCACGCAAGGTGATACGCCAGTATGGCGATGACGAATACACGCTTCCAATGTGCATTCACCGCGATGTCGCCAAACACGGATGCGACCATCATGGTGCTGTAAACAGAACCTGGATTCATTCGCAAAAATGACGTTTTGCCATTCGTGCACCCAGGTTCGTCGTTGAGTACACCATCGCAGGCGCTCCTGTCTGTGATGCAGCGTCAAGGGTAACCGTAGCCCTGGTCTCCGAGCTGATAGTCCATGCTGCTCCAAACCTCGTCGAACTGTCCGTGCAGATGGTTGTTGTCTTGCAAACGTCCCCATCTTTTGACTCAGGGATCGAGACGTGGCTGCACAATCCGTTACAGCCATGCAGATAAGATGCCTGTCATCTCGACTGCTAGTGATACGAGGCCGTTGGGATCCTGCACGGCGTTCGGTATTACCCTCCTGAACCCATCGATTCTATATCCTGCTAAAAGTCATTGGATCTCGACCAATGCGAGCAGCAATGTCGCGATACGATAAACCGCAATCACGATACGCTACAATCCGACCTTTATCAAAGTCGGAAACGTGATGGTGCGCATTTCTCCTGCTTACACGAGGCATCACAACAACGTTTCTCCAGGCAACGCCGGTCAACTGCTGTTTGTGTATGAGAAATCGGTTGAAAACTTTCCTCATCTCGGCACGTTGTAGGTGTAGCCACCGGCGCCAACCTTGTGTGAATGCTCTGAAAAGCTAATCAATTGCATATCACAGTATCTTCTTCCTGTCGGTTAAATTTCGCGTAGCCCGCATCTCGTGGTCGTGCGGTAGCGTTCTCGCTTCCCACGCTCGGGTTCCCGGGTTCGATTCCCGGCGGGGTCAGGGATTTTCTCTGCCTCGTGATGGCTGGGTGTTGTGTGATGTCCTTAGGTTAGTTAGGTTTAAGTAGTTCTAAGTTCTAGGGGGCTGATGACCATAGATGTTTAGTCCCATAGTGCTCAGAGCCATTTTAAATTTCGCGTCTATAGCACGTCATCTTCGTGGTGTAGCAATTTTAATGGCCAGTAGTGTAGTGTAACTATGTGCTAGGAAACAATTCAGTAGCAGCCTTAGTTTTCGAGTTACTCCATAAAAAAATAAAAAGCTGACCATCAAATCGCACTCCCACCGAGACACTGAGACCTCATCGGAGAAAATCTGTAGTACGGTTGTGTGTAATTAAAGTGCAGCTGCTCACGTAGGTCCATTGTTGTCTGTAATTATCATATATCAGCCAAATTTGGTAGATATCCTAATGTATTATTGCAAACCAATTTACGCTATAAAATGTATTACTTGCAATTGTGGCCAGCATATGCATTTCTGGCGTTGTACAGTCGATGTTTGACCGTATGACTCCCACGCTGTCATTCGAAGAGCCAGAACGTGAGTGAACAGTATATCAATCCAGAGTAAAGGTCGTGCGCTGTTAGTGAAACTGTTTTATGTGAATGTAGCAATTACAGTGCTCCATTGAGAGTATCGGAGACTGAAAGGTCTGAGGATAGTCTTGATGTAATGAAACCGATCGAAGAAGAGGATAATGAAGTTCGAAAACAGGGGTGAGCTTGATGTGATACCTGAATTAGGAAGGCGACCTATCGCTGTGCAAGTTATTGACGCGGTAGCTATGGTTATAACTGGCCATGCAGCTCGTGACCCAGGTAGTGACAGAGCTCGCGCAGTGTCAAGAGAATTGTCCATCCCATGGCCAACAGTACGGAATGTTTTCAGGTCTGTTTTATACTGGTATCCGTACAAAATCAAGATGGTACAGCAGCCGAAACCTCATGATCCGCAGCAACGTTAGAATTTGCTCTTGCGTTTCTGGTACGGATCGGAGTTGATGACGTGTGGCCGGCAGTATTCTGTGGAATGACGAGTCACATGTTACAGATACAGTGTGCAGCGGATAAATAGAAATGCCGAATTTGTGGTACTGTGAAACAGCTATTGTGCTCGAAGAGCCATTACACACAGTGTTGTAAAATATTTGTTAAAACCTACTGTCACTTTCAAATTCGTACACACCGTCACTCTCAAAACACATACACAACAAAACAGTTTTATATAGTGCTACTACGAAAATATATTGTTAAAATGCAAATTCAGGAAGCACGCTAAAAGCTTAATCAATGTATTTGCAATCATCGTTATTACAATCTAAATCTTCTACATAATAAATTAGATAAGTCGGACGTAATACAAAAACTGTAAAACTAGTACCAACGTAGTTTAATCGCCTTTCAAAATAGACGGCTGAGAAACCGAAAATTTACCTGCTCCCCTCTAATTTCATGTTATACAGATACTCAGTTAAAATTTGGTGAGCAGTTAGTTATACAATCAGGGGCAGAATTAGTGAGGACCCTCGCCTTTTCGTTATAGTGAAATGAAAAGCCTTACTATCTGTTACAGAGCATAGAAGACAAAGAGATACAGTGCTAACAACATATTGAAAGGTGAAAGGACGTCCCCTTTTATTAAAGCAGAGTGCGATTTATACCACAATGTGTTTTCAGCAACTTTCCTCTCACATTTTGTAATCTATTTGCTTTCTTTATGACCACTTTATTCGCCCAGCCTCTGCTAAGGAAGAATGCACGTGAGTCTATTTATTTATTAACCCTTGATTCATTTCGTTGCCACATCCTTTCCCACATACATTTGGATCTGTGTGGAACTAAGAAGCAGCAAATATTTTAAACAAGGCCCTACCAACCCATAACTGAGAAGTGAGGAAACTGTTCCTAAATTGAAGACCAACATTTGCAGGACAAATACGAATACTGGTCTATGATTTAAAGGAAATTATACACAGCGAAAAGAAAGTGAAAAGTAAAATGAAATGATGTTTACATCATACTATCTACTGACTAATCAACTCCGTCTTAAATAATTGTAGTGTCCTAGTTTTCTGTGTTAAGTCTCCATCAAAAGCAGGAAGTTATAAACGTATATTCAAACACGTAGGGTTCGTTACTTAAAAATATGGATGGAAACCCGTTAAGTTTTCAATCCAAGATAGTTGCATGAAACTTACGGAGTAGCAGATAGTGAGATAATTTCTCATTCAGAAAGTTTTTCACTTTCAGTTCTTGTTTAATATTTCCTAGGACACACTCTGTCTTTGTCTTTTGCGTTTATTTTTCATTCTTTAATTCGGTTTTGTGTGACATAGTTTTATATGCCTTCGTTTCCACAATTTTATCGTATTTTCCGTTGTAATTGCTTAGGCTTCAATACTCGCAATCCCCAACATAAACCGAGGCGAGAAAAGTCAAGGGACACCTCCTATTATCGTGTCAGAACTCAGTTTGCTCAGCGTAGTGCAGCAACAGGTTGTTGGAAGTCGTTGGAAGTCCCCAGCAGAAATATTGATCCATTGTGCCTCTATACTCGTCCATAATTGTGAAAGCGTTACCGGTGCAAAATTTGTTCACAAACGAATCTCCAGATTACGTCCGATAGATCTTCAGTGGGATTCATGTCGGGTGATCATGTGCAGAATGTTCTTCAAACCAGTGGCGAATAGCTGAGGCCCAGTGACATGCCGGTATGTTGTTTTGGAACATGAACATGATGGTCCCTGAGAAGCCGAACACAACCAATCCCAGTCAATGATCGGTTCAGTTGGAAAAGAGGAGCCAGTCCTTTCCATGTGAACACAGTCCGCACCACTATGGAGCCATCACCGGCTTGTAGAGTGCCATTTTGACAACAAGGTCCATGACTTCGTGAGGTCTGCGTCACACTTGAACCCTATCACCAATTCTTATCAACTGAAATCTGACGAGGCCACAGTATTCCAGTCGTCGAGGGTGCAACCGATACGGTCACAAGCCCAGGAGAGCACTGCAGACGATGTCGTGCTGTTACCAAAGGCACTCACATCTGTCGGTGTTTTATTTACATGATTCAAGAAATGTTTGCATTGATTATGTTTCAACTTCTAAATAACTTTAGTATATTGAGAAACCAAAATTTCCAGCACTGGCGTCCGTCGTTTGCTGCCATAGCGCATTAACGCCACGTTTCGCAGAACTGTCCTAACGGATATGTTCATTGTACTTCCCAAATTGATTTCTACGGCTATTCACAAAGCGTTGCTTGTTTGTTAGCGCTGATAACGCTATGCAAACGCAAAAGCTGTCGGCGTCTGCGTTGACTGCGGTGAGAGGTGGTACCTGAAATCTGGCATTCTCGTCACGTTCTTGACACTGTCGATCTCGGAATATTGAGTTCCGTAACGATTTACGAAATGGGACGTCAAACGCGTCTAGCTCCAAGTACCATCCCGCGTACAAAATGAGTTGTTTCCCGTAGTGCCGCCATAATCACGTCGAACGGTTTTTCTCATGGAGTGCCTGAATACAATTATACGTTGTGTACTAGATACTACCGCCATCTGTACATGTGCATATCGATATCCCAAGACGTTAGTCACCTCAGTGTAACTTGAATTAGCCGCTTCATTTGCAAGCTTAGGTCAGAGAGTATACTAGTGCCAGGGGTCTCTAGTACAAAATTAAGTTTTCGACTACTTGATGGGGTGGGGGGCTAGAGATATAATTCAGGGACAGGAAGTGAATGCTTGAACCAGTTGCACAGTGCAGGTATTGGCAGCAGGAGTGGCTTCCTTCCCCCTACTGCCACCCGGGTTTCAGAATGGCTGGAGAGAAAGACTTTGGTTCACCATCCCGCCTGGGTCGATATGTAATGCTTTTAGACTGCGAAAAGAGTATTCTGTATAGCTTTCTTTATTTGATATTTCACATATTCAGATCGGTTCTTCATCGTACTGGTGTTTAATATTCGCAATGCATGATTAATCATCATTTTTCGCGTTATTTTTTCGTGTCTTCTGTAGCATGCTCTGTTCTGGATAGTGACCCTTACATCCTGAAACTTTGGCAGGTTCCATGATGCAAAGACCAACGACCTTGTTTGTGGAAAGATTCTACCTGCTGTAAGGTATACTGTAAGGTGTCAGGCAAATCCAACACCATCCATGAAAACCCTGACATGATAAGCAAATCCAGTAGTTTGTCACATAGCTCCGAATAAATCGTGACATTAAGTTAACCAAAGTAATACGAGTAACGAGTGAGCAAATGGAATACCATAGACTAACACAAGAATGCCTAAACGCATGTCATACCTTCCCACCGTGAGACAGACGCAGTTCCGAGGGGAGAAACGAGAACAGAAGCCGAGAGCAGAACCGTGTTAAGCTAGAAGGCCCTACGATAAGGGACGGAGGACACCCACGTCGCCAGCTAAATACTAGGACCACCCCCCAGCCCATGTTAAAAGCTAGAGCCCTCCAGAAGAACAGTATAGATCTTACGATAACACTAAAAGGACCACACCGGCTGCAAGTTTTAGCGTGAGACTTTTTCGCGTCTCTGTTACGTTGCAAACTTTAAAAACATTGCCCCACCACAAAAAGTATAACGTTACTCATTGGATACACAGAATTTTTGTAGGTGGAGCTTAAGGTTAACATTGAGACCCTGGTTGGCCAGATGAAAACACAGCCAGATAGTTTTTTTAAACCAACTTCGGTAAATTGTAGTAAGGAGAAGTTAGGAGAGAGTTGCTTCCGAGACGGTGAGGTGAGTGGAGCTGTGCTACCCGCCGCCCCCTGACGAACACCGACAAGGTAATGATCGCACGCGATGCCGCATAACAGAACATAAAGCTTCACTCAGAACTGCTGAAGTCTCATCTGTTACACCCCCTTTTTGCGTAATACTAGTGTCTATCGTCAATTAAAGCTCATGGTGTTCACATTTGCCACTTAAAGTAAAAATCTGAAACGCGATGATATTTCTGTTATATAGTTATTGAGAAGCCACATCAGCCACTGTAATTTACGACAAGTTAGATAAGTAATTAAAGATAATTGAGGGTCACTGTAGACGAATTTGACATTTTTCTCTTTTGTGAAACTTAATTTAGACCTAGATTATAGATGTGATATGGCATAGGTCATCCTTCGATCCATTGTAGAACGTGGAAACCCATTCAGGGAATATTCGTTCACATTTTTGTTGAACGCAGTTGTTTTTTACCATCCTGTATTAAAACATTTCCTTTTACCAATAGTGCAATTTATAAACAATGTTTTGTGAGTAGAATAAAATTTACAATGGTAAACTTAACTGCTTTTTCGACGTTATTTTACCAGCTAACTAAAAATAGGAAAGCCTTGAACCCCTTCCACTAAATTTAGTTAGTATTAAGATTCTTTTACAGGGAGTGCAGTGGAGCTGACGCTGAAATCATTAAGTATTTGGTTATATCATCGCTAGTCTCACTGAACTCTTCTGAACTCTAGATGTCATGTGTGGTCTGGCGTCTCCTTACCAGCAACAGGTCCCAGGTTCAAACTAGTCAATTCCCTAAAAAACACGCTCAGAGCGTCGTTGCGCGAAAGTGGTAGGAAGACACGATATAGAACAACAGACACCACGCAGAATGTTAGAACACATCCTTTGCCTTGAGGTGATCGGTACGGTTGGAAATGACACTTCGTACGCGGCGAGTCCAAAAGACTTGTGGCAGGTCCTGTCCTCGCCCTAGTGCCAACACCAGCGTGCTGCATAGTTGTCCTCGCGATACTGCGTTTGGCTCCTGTGAACCCTGTACACTCCTGCTGGATACGTCTCTCACTTGCGAGAAATTGTTCACTAGGTATTTTAATACATATGTCAATGGCATACGCTGTACATTGACAGTGGTGTTAATTCCAATGCCCGTTATTCCGTCCCTGATACTAACAACAGCTCCACAGCAATGGAACATAGCGAATGGGAAGTGCCCACCCATGCCGTATTGTTTTTCCGATGATAACTGCTTTTCTTGTCTATCCGTTTAGCAGTTCATGTGAAAAAGTACTGCTGATAACTTTATTGATAAGAGTAACAAAGTTGTGGCCAAACCACATATTGGGAAGAGTCTTGAGTGAATAGTCATCCAAGATGCTACTCTAGGCAGATGTAAAATGAATGTGCGCAGCCGGCCGGAGTGGCCGAGCGGTTCTGGGCGCTACAGTCTGGAACCGCGCGACCGCTACGGTCGCAGGTTCGAATCCTGCCTCGGGCGTGGATGTGTGTGATGTCCTTAGGTTAGTTAGGTTTAAGTAGTTCTAAGTTCTAGGGGACTGATGACCTCAGATGTTAAGTCCCATAGTGCTCAGAGCCATTTTTGAATGTGCGCAACGGAAAATACTGAACTCGAAAATGAAGATTTGGCCCTGTCTCAATACCCCCTGAAGCAGATCTTAGGATCTCTTAATGTGACATTATATCCCCCTTCTTGCTCTTTAAATATAAATTACAACATAAACATAAATGAATGATTAAGGGAGCTAGTAACTACAAAATGATAAATACTGTTTCTGTTTACACATTTATCGTAGATTAAAATCCCTTTATATAATACAAATGTTTATATATCAATGCTCAATGGACATAAAGAGACACAAATGAATTTCCTAACTAATATTAGTTATCAATTGCCCAAATCTGCCGCTTTTTATGGCTACACGATCTAATATAAATAACGCGAGATGACTGACATCATGGATGTACCAAACTCTAGAAGACAATACTTTTCAACGATGATCTACAGTGGTGTGCAACAGCAGTGGGAATGAAAGTTACGTAATCACAGCTGTTTAGCTATATAGCCCTAATAGGTCGATGCAATTAGCAATGTCACCGTATGTACTGCGTCCGGTGCGTCCGAGTGATGGTTGTCGTACACGTCTGCGATGACGGAAGAACTCCAGAAGCAAAATATAAAAACAACTCATTCAAATACTAGGACGGCAGAACACGGTCCTCTGACTAGTATAATCTAATACTGTCATCTCCTCTCTGTGTTCTACAGACGAGAAACGAGAACTCCCAGCCACAAGGACAGAGTCCAGATAACGTCTCAATGTGAGTATAGGTAGAAGAAGTGCTCTCAATCACTGACCGCTGCGTACTCAGCGATGACTTCCTACCCAGAGCCGAAGTCCAGAATCGTTTAAGTTCGCAGCAGTACAGTGCCTAACAGTTCTAATTATAGAATCTCCTGAGAGCAAGGACAGCAAGTACGTCTGTAGCAACAAAGCTGATACTGAGCGACCGTCAGACATGGGCGCTCAAGACGGAAGACACTTTCTCTCTATTGCTGGCTTCCCAGCAAAGCTCGGCTCCCCTCCCTTTTAACTGCAGAATGCGAATCATATTCTCGAAACTACGGAATATTCTCCCTCTCTACAGATTCTTCCAAATGCTGACCAATCACATTTTAGTCTTCTTTCGTCCAGCGCGGAAAGTTTGGGAGGTAATACCTATCCCCGTTAATTAGGAATTCATACAATGGTACGCTTCTCAGAGTAAAAATCCTCACAAATAACCCAGCCTGCGTGATTTCCGAAGTGACACTTCCTTGTTCTTCTCTGCTGCGTCCAAGATTTTCAGCGTTTCCAGTTGTCCTTGCGGTCTAGCTACAACACCGGCCAGCGGCCACTCTGTTGTGGGTCAGCACTCAGGTACCCCGACCGTCCGGTTAGGGCTACTTCCTCTGTTAAGCAGGACCAACACACCTGTGCGTGCTTCTCCACCGAGGGCCAGAGTTACGCCTGCTGTTTCATTTCCACTGGCGTTCCAACCTCTGCTAGTATTGGCAATCATCCACTACACCATTTTGATAATAAAGACACTCCATCACCTTTCATTGCAATAAGCGTTAACAACTGTTTTCAAGGTGTACGTGACAATATCAGTCTTCTATAAATATTCATATATACGATGTACAACCTATGAAATGATACCTAACCTCGGTTGTAAATCATGGCAAAGTATGTAGATGGGTGCTTGTAAGGTGCGAAATTATAGCCACCTTACGCTCATTGGTTGTTCGACCGAATGCCTCCTCAAAATTTAAGAAGCGTAGCACTCCATTTCCTCTGGTTTCAGAATATCCACATATGACCTCTCTAAGTTGGCGAGCTGCACTTATTATGCTTCATCCTGGCACAGGCACTTTTTAATCATCTGCATTCATAGTTTCATCGCTCTCGTCATGGTCTTAGAAACACCGTTCAGAAATGTAACTGGGCGCATTTTATGAATTCTCCTGCTGTTGCCTATCTTGGGTACTGGCATAATGAAACCATCCTCAATTTCATGTGGGACGTTAGCGTCGCTGCACAGTTTATGTGCCATTTCGGCTTGTGTTGGTTCAGAGACGTTCCAGTAATGTTAGCAAAACACAGCACAAACGCATTCAGACTCAGGAGACTTCCTTCTGGCGGCACTTTTGACAGCAGTCTCAAATACTTCGCTAGTGAACGGAAGGGCAACTGTTTCAGTCCCTTCCTCAGACATAACGCGGCATGCTTTCTCAAGCACTGTATCACAAAGACGTTCATTTACATCCTTCTTACTGTAGAGACTGCAGTAATAATTCTGTTCTTTCCATGCTATGCTAGGCTTACCAGTTATTTTATTCATCGTTTCATTTATAACGTAATCCTATGCAAGTGGTAATCGGTCGCAGTTAAATATATTACTTTCCCTTTGCTTTCGAATGAAGGTAGTAATTTTAGACTTCGGCACATACAGGGTGTTTCAAAAATGACCGGTATATTTGAAACGGCAATAAAAACTAAACGAGCAGCGATAGAAATACACCGTTTGTTGCAATATGCTTGGGACAACAGTACATTTTCAGGCAGACAAACTTTCGAAATTACAGTAGTTACAATTTTCAACAACAGATGGCGCTGCGGTCTGGGAAACTCTATAGTACGATATTTTCCACATATCCACCATGCGTAGCAATAATATGGCGTAGTCTCTGAATGAAAATACCCGAAACCTTTGACAACGTGTGTGGCGGAATGGCTTCACATGCAGATGAGATGTACTGCTTCAGCTGTTCAATTGTTTCTGGATTCTGGCGGTACACCTGGTCTTTCAAGTGTCCCCACAGAAAGAAGTCACAGGGGTTCATGTCTGGCGAATAGGGAGGCCAATCCACGCCGCCTCCTGTATGTTTCGGATAGCCCAAAGCAATCACACGATCATCGAAATATTCATTCAGGAAATTAAAGACGTCGGCCGTGCGATGTGGCCGGGCACCATCGTGCATAAACCACGAGATGTTCGCAGTGTCGTCTAAGGCAGTTTGTACCGCCACAAATTCACGAAGAATGTCCAGATAGCGTGATGCAGTAATCGTTTCGGATCTGAAAAATGGGCCAATGATTCCTTTGGAAGAAATGGCAGCCCAGACCAGTACTTTTTGAGGATGCAGGGACGATGGGACTGCAACATGGGGCTTTTCGGTTCCCCATATGCGCCAGTTCTGTTTATTGACGAAGCCGTCCAGGTAAAAATAAGCTTCGTCAGTAAACCAAATGCTGCCCACATGCATATCGCCGTCATCAATCCTGTGCACCATATCGTTAGCGAATGTCTCTCGTGCAGCAATGGTAGCGGCGCTGAGGGGTTGCCGCGTTTGAATTTTGTATGGATAGAGGTGTAAACTCTGGCGCATGAGACGATACGTGGACGTTGGCGTCATTTGGACCGCAGCTGCAACACGGCGAACGGAAACCCGAGGCCGCTGTTGGATCACCTGCTGCACTAGCGGCGCGTTGCCCTCTGTGGTTGCCGTACGCGGTCGCCCTACCTTTCCAGCACGTTCATCCGTCACGTTCCCAGTCCGTTGAAATTTTTCAAACAGATCCTTTATTGTATCGCTTTTCGGTCCTTTGGTTACATTAAACCTCTGTTGAAAACTTCGTCTTGTTGCAACAACACTGTGTTCTAGGCGGTGGAATTCCAACACCAGAAAAATCCTCTGTTCTAAGGAATAAACCATGTTGTCTACAGCACACTTGCACGTTGTGAACAGCACACGCTTACAGCAGAAAGACGACGTACAGAATGGCGCACCCACAGACTGCGTTGTCTTCTATATCGTTCACATCACTTGCAGCGCCATCTGTTGTTGAAAATTGTAACTACTGTAATTTCGAAAGTTTGTCCGCCTGAAAATGTACTGTTGTCCCAAGCATATTGCAACAAACGGTGTATTTCTATCGCTGCTCGTTTAGTTTTTATTGCCGTTTCAAATATACCGGTCATTTTTGAAACACCCTGTATCAACGTAGTGGATGTTGTCGCTTCGGTCTGTTTGTGCCAATATTATTTTCGCTGTGAGTATCTGATAAAAGTGGACCCTTACTTAGATTTGAGGTCAGATATCCACCATTGAGTGACACTGGCGTATCAACTCTTACACCGTTCAACTTTCCCGCAGGCCTCTTGATTTATGCCATCACGTTCAGAGTCTTCCAACATCTTATACCCCGATAAACTTCTACACGTGCGGTAGAGACGTAACACAGATAAGCGCAGTGATCAGGGGAGTTAGTTGGCCCTATGTCGCAGTTCATTACTCTCGTGCTGAGGATTGCCAAAACACAAATCCTGTCAATGTGACTGGTCGACTGGCTGTTTCCATAGATATACTCAAACATATGTTCAAGTTCGGCGACTGGTCTTGCACATTTAAGGCAAAGTTTAAATCGCCTCCAATAATTAGATTTCTGTCAGGATTGTCAGGCATTATAGGTATCTTATACAGAGTAGTTTTTTTCACCGTGTACAAACTCTTGGGATTCATCGATGAGAGGATACGGAACAATAAAGATGTAATGAACTTATGTCCTGAAATGCATGGTTTCCAAGCTAGAGACCATTTATTCAATCACACATTGTTACAAAGACTACGGTCTAATACGCGCTGTATCATGCAGCCACACTTACATTATGTGTTGAAAATGGTTTCCATGTGTCTCAAAGCATGCGTGTACGCACTATAGCATGTTCTGCCTCACACATTCACATTGGCCATGCTGCATCGGAACAGTGTCAAAGGCAACATGAATACGCTGCTCCAGTGGCTCCTTATCTGGAACAGGCTCTGCATACACAATATTTTTGAGATGGCCCCATAACCAGAAATCGCACGGGTTGACATCCGGTGAACGAGCACGCCATGCAACTGGATACCTCGTCCAATCCATCGACGAGGGAAGACACGATTGAGATGCGTCCTTACGTTAACGACGAAGTGGGCTGGAGCACAACAATGTAGCAGCTACGTAACCCTTCGAATCATCAATGGTACTTCTTCCAGCAGGGGAGGCAAAGTCACTCGCAAGAAACGACGATGTTCCGGCCTGTTAGGAGGCGTGGAAGGAAGACTGGCCCCAAAATAAGGTCGCCAGTTATCCCGGCCCACGCATTTCGGCTGAACCAATGCTGATGATTCGCTGTCACCATACCAAGGGGGTTCTGCATACTATCCCACAGATGACTGTTAAGAAATCTGAAGATACCACTGCAGACAAAGGTGGCCTTATCTATGAATAGGATGGATGACAAAAATCCCGGAATCGTGGTTGCCTGGTGAAGAGACCAGTGACAAAACTTCTCCCGATGCGGAAAGTCTGTCGCTAGTAAGCCCTGTACACACTGTAAGTGATAACGGTAATAACAGTTGTCGTGGAGAATGTTCTACACGGTCGTCTGGCTTACCCTGTACTGTCGGGCCAACTGTCTGGTACTTACATGGCCGTCGCCTTCCACAGTGTTAATCACATTTTAATCCAAGTACGGTGTCCGAACATTTCTGGTACGTCCTTCATGATTTCCTCCTACCTGAAATGACCCTATCTGAGACAAAAGGCGAAACGCTGTTGCTAACATTGAATGCTGTGGTTGTTGTCAGCTAGGATATGTCTCCTCATACAACCTTGCTGCCCGCCGCACATTGCCATTTTTCTTTCCGTAACTAAACTCCGTGTTGACAAGCTCTCAATTCGAATACTGAACGATTGTGTACAACGCTGTATCACGTCCACTACAAGGTGAGTCAGCAACAGAAGTGAATAGGACACATCATTACCAATTATTACGGTAGGAGAGGGTTCTTGGCCATGTCGTATGAGTAACAGTACCACTCACTAGGAGGAAACCATACATACTGTAACTGTGGCTGCGTGGTACAGCGCGTATTAGATCGCAGTCTCTGTGACAAGGTATGATTGAATGAATGATCTCTAACATCGAAACCATGCCTTTACGGAAATAAGTTCATCAGACCTTTTTTGTTCCGTATCCTCTCATCGATCAATCCCTAGACTTTGTACACAGTGGAAAAAATTACCCTATACATGAAGAGAACGCTCGTGTCTAAGGTTGCCATCGAGAGGAGGATACACGTTAACCAATAGCACATCGTTCACTCTGCAAGATACCGCCCTGCCGATCAGGGGACTTTTCATAGGTGTAATATGGATACCTCCGTGCAATAAAATAGCAGTACCAGTAGAGATCTCTTTATTCGTGTTGTCAATCGAGCCAAATCCTGACACACCAATCTCATCTGTCACCTCATGCAGCAGCGAAATTTCTGCTTTGGCATTGTCGACGAGATATGTAAGTGAACGCATCTTGCCAACATTTTGGTTTCTGTTCACATTAAACATTGTGATAATGTAAGCATGACTATCATTCATCAGCAGGTGAAACCTCCTCTTTCCTCTGTACCACCGTCAAGCCACCACGGATCGTCTGAATCTGTGACAGGTGGTTAGATGTCCGTCTCCATTCGTTTAATTTTGAATCTTTTGCTAAAGGTTGCAGCCCTTCCGCCCCTTTTTGAGCACTTTAACCGATTTCTGAACTTTCGGTCTAAGTTCATGAGATGATTCGACTGCGCCTGCGGACGCAATGTGGATATTCTTCGCATCAGAGGGAAGTGCTCCTGCCACGCAGCATTAGCAGAGCGGTCTTAGGCGCTGCCGTCATGGACTGTACGGCTGGTCCCGGCGGAGGTTCGAGTCCTCCCTCGGGCATGAGTGTGTGTGTTTGTCCTTAGGATAATTTAGGTTAAGTAGTGTGTAAGCTTAGGGACTGATGACCTTAGCAGTTATATCCCATAAGATTTCACACACATTTGAACTTTTGTTTTGGAAGTGCTCCAGTCTCGGTATTGGGCTTCTCCGTCTGAGATGGCTTTTGCTTGTTTGGGTGTTTGCGAGTATATTCTATCACAACCTTGAGATTTTTTACTATCTCGCCTCGCTTAACGCTGCTGTCTACGTAACCTGAGCGTTTTCTACTTGCTGTAGTTCATAAAGCTGTTCTGGTGAAGCGTACTATGCTTCCTCTACAGGCATGCTGTAAAGCCTTTCCTTTGGAATGGGGGCAATATCAACTGGCGACTGTGTGTTATTGTCATCACCAGACGATGTATCAGTCCGATCGCAATCCATTGTGAGATGCACCTGCTCCGCAAAGACTGTAGGTGCGATCCCATCAGACGCAACAGAGCCTGTATGAATTTCCTACCATGACTGATTATTTGTTACGCAGAAGTCACTTTGGGGTTCAACACCACCAGCAGGGAGTTTCATAGCACGCCTACGGACATGTTCCGTATGGTGGTGACCAGCAGCTTTCACAAATAACACGTTTTAGATTACTCTTTATAAATAACAAGAGTTTTGAAGTAATTTATGTTGATGCAGGAGTAACAGAGTATCTGTGTATCGGAAGATAGTTTCATAAAATTATAGTCTTGCAATCGACAGTAATTAAAGTAGAACTGCAATGTACTGAATAATCGACCTAATTCCCATACAACCAAAATTTAGGGTATTTTTTTATTTAACTCTTACTACCCTACAACTAACATTAACAAACGTGCAATGTACACGATCTCAATACGAGTACATCGTGTTTCAGAGTCGTAGGAAACTTGCATATTACGGGATGTTTATTTATCGTCGAATGGTCCATTAACATTTTATGCTACAATTCGTCTTAAAGCTACATCGTAGCTGAGCAGAAGGCTGATTTCATAGAGCTACCAGCGAAACGTAGGTTATTGGTAGGGATCCCATATATCACAGGCTCAGAGAGATAAGCGACACATGCACCGCTTTGTTTATGAGACGAAACTAGCGAACTCATAAATTATAAAGACACTTCATCATCTAATAACTGTCCAGAAATAAATGTCAGCTCTCGACAGCTAGTTGCAGCGCCAGTAGAAGGGATTTACGAAGTGGCAGTTAACCAGACAACTTGTTTCCTATAGTGGATCAAGTGCGACTAATTTATCATCATTATAGTCACTGAGGTCGACTATACCTGGCTCTGAATTTGACTGTGATTGTTTCGGACATGTGTAAAAATTGATTACCATTCAACGAGCTTACGCCACACTATACACACACAGAGATCATTAATGGATAATAATGTTAGGCACGATACCAGTGTTATAGAGTACCACATGGTAACAGTTTTCTTTGTTGAAATACAGCGCATGTCACTTTGTAAAACGCCATACAATTTAATAACGGAGCTGCGCTTAAGGAAGTGACGTATTTAAGCTCCGAATGCTTACACTTTCACATCGTTTTTGTACAAGGTTACCATCGAGTTCAAGACGCATTTTATGTCATGAAAGAAGTTTCCTTCAAACGTAATGTGGCCTGGAAGTTACTTACAACGTACTCTGAAGTTGTTATCTCCTCAGCTACATGAACAGTTCTTTCCGGGACAGTTATCGACACGCGGGATTCTATCACAAACTGCGGCGAGGTGTACACTATTAACCAGAAAAATCTGGAAACTTCTCTTGGGATTTTCTTCAGAAGTGGAATGCGAACGTAGAGAATTGTAAAATAGAATGATCATTGTAACTCTTCAGGCTTTCCCGTTGATCTGATGATATCTTGGGTTGTCGAGTGTTCTGCCGGATATCAGCGCCGTACTTGCACGAGATTTCGGAAACGTAGATCGTAACCTTCATCAGGTGCGACATGAGACTGCTCCTTTTTTTTATGGGCATGTTGTGTCCAAAGAGTGATCGCTTTTGGCGGTTTTTTCTTCTGGAGTGGCAAGGCGTGAGAATTGGTAAAATGGTTTCACTTTATTGTGTACTCTCTTGCAAAGGGGCTTGGGCTCTCTGTTGGTCCTTGAGTCCTTTGAGGGCGTTGGTTAGGCAGTCGTACAAGTGATGGACAGTAACTACACCGAATAACTAAAGACTGCATCATATTTGATGGTCCCGTGGGGATCCAATAATAGCTCGAGGCACCTTGTATTTGTGCCAATGTTTTGGTAGAGCCTGGCCAACATTCGCAAGTCGGCGGTCATTTCCCCGATACTCGTCTAACTTGTGAAAAGGACGAGTCGCCTGGCCTTTTATCGTCTCAGCGACGTATTTTTCTCCAGTCATCTCGTGTATTTCTCCCGTCGTGGCCCATCCTGGGACGCCTAGACTCCACTTCAAACACCTGTTTTATAATGGTTGCAAACTACGTGTATTAGAGTCACATGTTGTTCCCCAAGACGTCGAGCCGTACAACAGGGAGGCTTTTACCGTTGATCTATAAAGTTTTAATTTCGTTGACGGGTTTAGATTCCTGCTCGTGAAAAAGGCGTGAGCGCCCGGATCATCTTCATAACATTCAGTTTTCTATTTTGTATGTATGGGGTAAAAGTCATCCCTTTATCCAGTATCACTCTCAGGTATTTCGTGATCGTTGTCGAGGGTATTGGCTGTCCTTGATGGCAAGTCGCGTCCTCAGTTCCGGCCGTTTCTTCGTAAACAGTATTCATGCAGTTTTCGTAGGGTTTAGGGTGATTTATTACTCTTTGCCCATTGTTCGGTGACAACGAGTTGTCGCTGCATCCAGTTGACAAGTTGCTCGATGTTCCTTCCAGAGGTTAGGAAGGCCGTGTCATCGGCGTACAGACTGGTGATGACGTGCACAATGGTGGGAATGTCGTTAATATACAAATTAAACAGGCATGGCGATATCACCGCTCCCTGTGGGATGCCAGCTGAGACAGTTATCAGTGATGATTTCTTCCCATCTATTTGTACAAACAGCCGCCTGTCCTGCAGAAAGCTATCAATCAGCTTGATGTAACAGTCGGGGAGATGGGTTTGATCGACTAGTTTGACTATAAGCTTCTCTTGCCACATCCGATTATATATGCCTTTTCGATATCTAGGAAAACTCCAACTGTGGAGTTCCGTCTATTCAGATTGAGTTGTATGGACTCTGTAATCCGAAGCAACTGAAGCTCCGCCGATAACCGTGGTTGGAAGCCGAACTGTTCGTGGCAGATGGTGTTACTTTCCTCCAGATAGCCTTTGAGACGCTGTAGTAGCACCCGTTCCAGTATTTTGCCGAGTGTGGGCAACAGACTAATCAGGCGGTAGCTGTCTGGCAACGTTGAGTTTTTTCCTCTTTTGGGAATAGGAATCGTCTTCAGAGTCTTCCAGTCTGCAGGGAAGTAGCCATTGAATAAGCAGCTGTTGATAATTCTGGGTAAGAAAATGATGGCCTATCTCGGAAGATGCTTAAGATCGGCGTTGGTCACAGAGTCCTTGCCAGTTGCCGAGCTGTTCATCTTCCTGATGAGTTTTCTAATTTCAGCGGGAACACTAAGAACAGGCCTCTGTTGTGTGGGGAGTTGGCGGAAGTCGGCGATTCGCGTCGGATACAGTCCTCTTCCCTTGCGTCCTCTGCATCCTGTGGGGGCGGAGCTGTCATGTGGTGTTCATATACATCGACATACAATTCAGCTTGGCCGAGAGAGTCGTACAAGAGGCCATCGGGGCCTCGTATTGCTCTCTGTGGTGGTCTTGGTTGGCGTAGTGCTCTGACAAGTTGCCACTCTTCCCTAGTCTGGAGAAACATTTCATTCATCTTTGTTTCCCAGAGGTCTTGCCGCCATTCTTCAGCTCGGCGACGTAGCTCCCGGGCCAACGATGCATCAGCCGTCTATCTTCTGGATTTCTATATCGTGGCCATCGTTTTCTGTGAGTATTCCGGCGATGCTTGATGTCGGTGAGATGAGGAGGGAATGTTTCAAATTGATGCTCATGACGAAAGATATCAGTCGCTACACATCTTGTGGCCCATTTGATTTTAGCTGACAAAGTTGCCACAGCGATGTCAATTTCAGGAATTGTAGAGACTGCTTTGGTCGGTCGGACGTTATTGTTAAGGTATGTCGCAAAGAGATCCCAGTTAACAGCCCTGGAGCTAGGAGGAGGTACTGGGAGGCCGCCACCCTAGAGATTCCGAGAACTGGTAGACGATCAGATGACAGGTCCTGGGTGGTCTTGAACTGTAGATCTGCAGCGACATTTTTGACAATCGCTATATCGAGAACGTCGGCAACGGCCTTCCCACAGTGGATACGCCGGTTCCCGTGAGATCACCGAAGTTAAGCGCTGTCGGGCGTGGCCTGCACTTGGATGGGTGACCATCCAGCCGCCATGCGCTGTTGCCATTTTTCGGGGTGCACTCAGCCTCGTGATGCCAATTCAAAAATGGTTCTGAGCACTATGTGACTTAACGTCTGTGGTCATCAGTCCCCTAGAGCTTAGAACTACTTAAACCTAACTAACCTAAGGACATCACACACATCCATGCCCGAGGCAGGATTCGAACCTGCGACCGTAGCAGTCGCGCGGTTCCGGACTGCGCGCCTAGAACCGCTAGACCACCGCGGGCGGCGTGATGCCAATTGAGGAGCTACTCGACCGAATAGTAGTGGCTCCGGTCAAAGAAAACCATCATAACGACCGGGAGAGCGGTGTGCTGACCATACGCCCCTCCTATCCACATCCTCAACTTGAGGATGATACGGCGGTCGGATGGTCCTAGTGGGCCACTTGTGGCATGGAGACGGAGTACTTTATATCGAGAACGTCAGCCTCCTGGACGGTGAACTCAGGGATGCGAGTCGGCTCCAATGGCACATAGAACGTGACTTGAAGATCGTTCTCTAGATCATAGAGTTGCTGTTTCTTTCAGTTGGCTCTCCTTGAATGCCAAGTCCCATGTTTGGAGTTAAGGTCTCCTCCCAGCAATACCTTATTGAATCGATCGAAGACAGAATGAAGATCTCTGGCCACCAACTGTTTCTTGGGGCTAAGATACGCCGCCACGAGAGTTATGTTTCCTATTGCCGTGAAGATTGTAACCGTTGTGGCTTCCAGTGAGTCCAGGGGCGGTAGAGCCTCCTGATGATGTCGTATGGTGTTTTTGACGAACGCCGCCACCTCGTTGTCCAACCCGGTCTGTCCTATAACCATGCATGTTGCGTAATTTGAAACTAGCCATCTCCGTCATGTGCGTGTCCGATATCAGAACTATGTCCAATCTGTGCCGACTAACAAATTCGTTCAGTTCAGTTTGTTTACGTCTTGAACCATTGGCATTCCAAATGCATAGTCGGAGGTGTCTTGTTCTGCGGCCTTTATCCATTACTTAAGGAGCGTTAAACGCATTGATTATTCCCTCCATCAGTGTGAGGATTTCTGTCAGTTTTTTTTGTTTTTTTGTTTTTTTTGTTTTTTAAGTTGTACAAGTAGGGTTGCGATGTCCGATATGGCTGGCGCCAAGGTGCCTAGGGTGGCTGTAGTGGAAGTAGATGTTGCAGTTTGGTCGCACCTAGCCGACATTGCATAGGATTGTGAAATCCGTCGTCTTGGAGTCTTCTGTAGTGTGACTGATATTTGGGGCCGTCCGGTTGGCTGTTGTTCTGGTGCATCACACTCCACTTTGCTGGTCGTCGCTGGCGTTGTCGATTGCTGAACGATCTCCACCGTCGGTTCCTTGGCCTGCAGGTACGGCTGTACTTTATATTTCCGGAGGAGTGGCTCAAATGGCTCTGAGCACTATGGGACTCAACTGCCGTGGTCATCAGTCCCCTAGAACTTAGAACTACTTAAACCTAACTAACCTAAGGACATCACACACATCCATGCCCGAGGCAGGATTCGAACCTGCGACCGTAGCAGTCGCACGGTTCCTGACTGCGCGCCGAGAACCGCGAGACCACCGCGGCCGGCCCGGAGGAGTGTCTGGTATTTTTTGCAGCCGCTCCATGAAGCACAGTGGTCTTTGTCACAATTAGCACGTTTTGCTTTGAAGGTGCAGGGCAGGCTGCAGTCTTTGGTTCGATGGTCTACAGCGCACTTCAGGCAGCGGGGTGGCATCCAGCAATAATTGGCTGTATGCTCGAAGCGTTGACAGTTTTTTCACTGTGTCGGCCCATCCTTGGACCAACAATCATCAATGTGCACCCTCGTGTAGAGAAGGTACCGACTGTCGTAGATTTTATGGTTGTCCTTTTCCTTGGGAAGGCTGACGCAGTATGTGCACAGCCTAACTAATTCAACACTGACTTGATCTCCCTCTCTCCTTTTATACTGATGTACCCTGGCGTGGGGGCGGGGGGGGGGGGGGCAATCTTCTTTCACTTAATGCCTCCTGGAGTTGACATTCTGTGACCTGTGCAGGCAGTCGTTTGGTCACCACCTAAAGTTCCTTCTTCTCCAGTGGTTGATGTGTGAAGTGTAGCAAGTCGTAGGTCTCAAAAAATTTCAGAGCCTTTCTCTGATCCTCAGAGGACTCTAAATGGGACTTAATCCAGTCCATCTGGAAGATGGCCTTCAGGGTTCCGGAGAGTTGTCGTTGTAGCGCATTATTCATTTCCGCGTACTGGCCAGTATAATAAATCGTCACTGATGGAACACGTTTTTGTTTTGCTGCGTCTGATGCAGCAGCAGCTTGTTGGTTCCACGTTCCTAGTTTGAGGTTTGGTGTCTGCGTGGAGTAGACCTTGTTATCATCTCTAGGGGTAATAGGTGTGAACCTATTGGTAGTCTCAATCGTCTTAGCTCGTCATTTCTGAGGGTTCGCGTCCTTTCGAGTTCTCCGATAGTGCCGTTTGTGTCGCACTAGGAGGAAATCATCTGTGTCTGCAAAGCTGGTGTCTCTTTCCAGTGGTTCTTGGTCCATTAATTCGACGTCCTCGCCGAATTCTACCAGTGTTCTGTCCTGTTCCACATCAGATTCGTCGTAAAGGACGCCACTGCTCGGAGGATACGAGTTTTCTTCGTCCATGAAGGTCGAAATTATGCGCGGCGCCGCCGGATTCCACGAACGCTCTTGTTTACCGGTGGAAGCGGTTGCTGGTGTCAGTTCGGCGTGGTGTTCTCTCGTCGCCGCGGCGTCAGGCGGTTGCACAGCTCCGCCCGAGTGAAATGTTGAACTCTCATAAACCAACTCCATAGCCTATGTCGTCTCCCTCCAATGTCCATCTGCCGGTGCCGAAGTCTTCATATGTGGAGTGGCCGATGAGGCCTGCGGCGGTGTAGACCCCGCCGACTGCCGATCGACCCCCTCCTGCAGGCACGCTGCCTGGTTTGACATCGCGCTCTCGACTGCTCCTCGAGTGGACCTGGTCCCGTATTTACGTATGTAGCCCTCTCCCTATACCGGCCCACCGGCGCTTGCAGGCGTTCACTCTGCGGTCCGCGCGCACTCCCTGCGAGCTGCTGGAACTTTTCGTTTCGTTTCCCGTCCACTGCGGTACTGGGTGTTCCCTCTGTGGTCCGCGCCCACCAGACTTGCTGCTGGGTGTTCCATCTTCGGTCTCGTGCGTTTGGAATTCTGTCTGAGGTACCAGGCGTTCCCCGTGAGGTCCGCTTCCTCTCACTGCTATCTGCTGGAATGCTGCCATTCCGTTTTCGGTCCGCTGCGGTTCTGGATGTACCCTCTGCTGACAGAAAACGGGACGGCAACGTTCCAGAAGATCGCAGGGAGCGGGCGCGGATCCAAGAGGGAATGCCTGCAAGCGCCGGTGGAGGGGGAAGGCCACAGACATAAATACCGGACCAGGTCCACTCGAGGAGCACGATACACACGCATCGCGGACCTTCACCGGGAATACCGACTTGAGACTCTCACGGAGGTAATCCACAAACTCACCACAAGACTATACAGAAACTCCAGACATTCGCAGAACCCGTTTATTCTGAATCTGGGGAACTACGACCACAACCATAGATGGAAACATAAAAGACCAAAAGACATACTTGTAAGGGCATAACATCTATGGCCAAGCATACGCAAACATAACGGCACAGGCGAGCCCCTGTTAATCAGACGCCATTACTGGATATCCAGCTGAAATATACTGCCGAATAACTGGCACCACACAGGGAAGCCGTACCGTACACTGCATGCAAACAAGCTCCACACATCCCCCACACAGTGAGACGATCTATGGCCGATCTCCCACTACTGTATAACGATCTTGATTGTTCCAGGAATGTAGCAGCTGCAGCCACTGGGACACATCGCCATCGCTTGTCACGGTAATGATGCATGATACCCATACTAACAAATCCAACCTTGCATGAGCTATCGCAGCTAGTAAGCCACTACTGCTCTTACTACCCATCCCACTGTCGCAGAGGTTTTTTTCCCACGGCACGAGCCATGGCACTTTTTTCCCTCTGCTCTTCAAATCGCTACCCTCACTCGCGTTTCGTCCACTATCTATCACCTGATGGACCGTGTTAATGCGTAGTCTTACCCAGACGCACGGACAACATCACAGCCCAGCATCCTGTGATCCACTTACTAGATAACTAACATGTTTACGGAGGTGACAGTAGAACTTTTGGTTTGGTCACCACGTTGGTGCGGGCGTGGAGGGGCCCCATCTCTCAAAAAAAAAAAAAAAAAAAAAAAAAAACTCGAGGAGCAGTCTCAGGTCGCACCTGACGTAGGTTACGAGCTACGTTACTGAGATATCGTGCAAGTGCGAAGCTGATTTCCGGCAGAACACCCGACAACCCAAGATGTCACAGAATGATTATTGATGCCATCATTCCCTTCCGTCGGTTATGAGTGACACAGAGTTGTTTGGAATGTCTTCTATTAATACATCTACAGTCGTGGTTGTATCCAGTTTCAGATTCTATGCAATCCATCACAGTATGCGTAACATTTCAAATGTCATTGCTGTCTCGATTTACTATGGACAAGATTGGGCTTTCTAGGAATATTTCGGATTAGCTGAAGAAAAGATAGATAGGCTTTGTGTTGGATTGTCATCGAATCCACAAATGTGCCACTGCTTGATGTGAGCAAAAATGTTTAAATGTACATACCATTCCACGCACAGGGAAACATTGTGATAGTCACCTGCTGCAACGTATATATCAGTCCGACTCCAAGGACGAAGCTACAGACTTCCCAGATATGGTGGGTACGAGGAAGCTGTAGAGGGCCACTTCAAGAATACGCCTAAATTGCTCCAATGAGCCAACACGCCACAGGTGTCACATGGGAAGACCCCGTTACTAACACAGCTTGCTAGTGGAACGACGCCCCTCACTTTTCTGTGTGCCGCTGTAGTGATGAAACATCGTTTCGACTACTCGTGCATGTTATTATTGATCTGATTTTGGACATTCTAGATGTTATTTGGACTCGCTGTGCTTGCATATTTGAATATAATCGGCTAAAGATTCGGACCATCATCGACTGTTTATAGTGCAGTGTCTGCTTCTCATCATGATCACCGGAAGTCATTTAGAAATATTTGTAGTTTCAGTTAGGATATACCCTTCGATGAGACTACATCTCAACAGCGACGACGAGAACTTAACATACAGCACGTGTTCGTTACGGATATCAATGAATTCTGAGTTTCTACAGCTCAATAAGCAGCAACAGCATATGACGTAGCAGCTAAAGGAATGACTGAAGAAGCAACAGATACATTTTCTGTACGAATAACACAGGACAGAGAGATATGTGCCACCTCCCACATCTCCCCACTCAGTGAACCAAGAGAGGAGTGCGACGCATACTTCAGGCGCTGACAGCATCACAACCGCACTTTTTAGACAAGGAGACTGAAATGAAATGTCGTGTGGCTAGGGCCTCCCGTTGGGTAGACCGTTCGCCTGGTGCAGGTCTTTTGAGTTGACGCCACTTCGGCGACCTGCGCGTCGTGGGGATGAAATGATGATGATTAGGACAACACAACACCCAGTCCCTGAGTAGAGAAAATCTCCGACCCAGCCGGGAATCGAACCCGGGCCCTTTGGATTGACAGTCTGTCACGCTGACTACTCAGCTACCGGGGACGGACGACAAGGAGACTGAATCTGAAGATTAGGGCTTCACATGTCGTCATTAAGCAGACATTAGAGACGGATCACAAGATAAGATTGGGGCAGGACAAAGATCGAAATCTCTGGAATCTAATTTTGATTGGTCGAACATGAATCTAGTATCGTACCATTGCATCATCTTGCTCGGTTTTCTTAAGGTACGTAGATTCCCTGAATTACGCCTATCGGTCTTTATGTCATGGTCAACTTTCGGGTGTCAGTCGCTATCGTGAGCCCAGTCCGCTCCTCTTTTCAGGAATATGTGATATGCTGTGAGCGCAAGACGTATCTAGGGGCTGATCTACATCGCCTTTATCACCGTTTTCAGTTTATTTGTTCGAACCTAAACTGCCAATTTTGCTACGCGGCCTTCCTTCGTACAAGAAAGCCACCTCTTCGTGTTTGAAGCTATAGTCGAAATAGTTCTTGCTACTGCGCAAGCTTTAGAAATAACACAAGTTACGGAATAGCACATACACGACACTTCGCAGCCGGCCGGAGTGGCCGAGCGGTTCTAGGCGCTACAGTCTGGAACCGCGCGACCGCTACTGTCGCAGGATCGAATCCTGCCTCGGGAATGGATGTGTGTGATGTCCTTAGGTTAGTTAGGTTTAAGTAGTTCTAAGTTATAGGGGACTGATGACCTCAGAAGTTAAGTCCCATAGTGCTCAGAGCCATTTGAACCATTTGACACTCCGAACGCAGCAGCCTTCTGCAGTCGCGGTTCACTCGTAGAAGGGTAGAGGCTATACTCACATACGCCAGAGAGCTTCAATCAGCAGACATTCCGGCACAAGCCACGAGCACATTATCATATCATCAGCGTCATGATCTGACATTCTATCACTGTGAACGCAACGAAGAGATTCTACTTCAACGTAGTCATCCCTTTCCAGTCTTTTGAAACATGCACCGCACGAGTATCCCAGCAAGAACAATAAATTTGCATATTACCATAGGCTAGCCCTTGTTCTCAGGATCTTCTGACGTGAGCGCTACATGGACGAAAACCATAGTATTGACTCACCACTGACCATACACATCCTCACGACAGTGATTAAGGCAACGACAGATAAGCAACAAAAGCACATTATTAATTTGAGGACTAAATTTTTTTGTCTGCTTTCAGCTGAATAAAATCAAGTAATTTATTTCCTGGTCTGGCAATGTATAGACATCTAAGTTCACAAGCACCTCTAGCATCGCACCCTCGTTTGTTAAATTACGATAGGGAACAGGTTTCCATGAAGGGAGAATTTTCGATGGTCGTTTCGTTTAAAAGGGTTGCCCATAAATTACCATTCTTGGTAGTCAGATTTCCAATACATTCATATGCATTCGGTGCTTCTGCCGCTACCGATTTCAGCTGCTCCTGCATCAAGCAGCCGACAACAGCATATTGAGGTACTTACTAACTTCATTGCCAAATGCCTTCCGTCGTGTGCAAGCACTGGTTAGCAGATTGCCAACAGAGCGGTAGACACGGATTGCTTCTTATGTCTCGGGCTCTCCCCACGTCAGAGTCAATGGCGGGAGAGACATGGCCGCCTACCATTGCAAAGGACTGGACCCTGTTGTCGCCTCAACTACTCTCGCGTCAAATACAGAGCCCACTTGATGTCAACGTGGTTGCCCTTCCCGTCCATATCAGGCGCATATCAAACCCTTCTACCAATACGTGTCTTTTTTTTAAGACAGAGAGAGAGAAATAGAGAGAGAGAGAGAGAGTAGAGTATTTGTTGGAAACTATCCTAAACCCATTAGTGGAAATCAATATAGGATATATCGACGCTTCGCCTTTATGACGGTTTCAAGTCTGCAGGGGACACATTCAGTGAGATGTCCGAATGCCTGTGGATGAATGGCAGTGCACTCGAGGGGAGGAGTATCTGTTGAGAGGCCAGACAAACGTGTGGTTCCTGAAGAGGGGCAGCAGCCTGTTCAGTAGTTGCAGGGGCAATAGTCTGGATGATTGACTGATATGGGCTTGTAACACTAACCAAAACGGCCTTGCTGTGCTGGTACTGCAAACGGCTGAAAGCAGGGGGAAACTACAGCCATAAATTTTCCCGAGGGTACTCAGCTTTACTGTATGGTTAAATGATGATGGCGTCCTCTTGGGTAAAATATTCCGGAGGTAAAATAGTCCCCCATTCGGATCTCCGAACAGGGACTACTCAGGAGGACGTTGTTATCAGGAGAAAGAAAACTGGCGTTCTACGGACCGGAGCGTAGAATGTCAGATCCCTTAATCGGGCAGGTAGGTTAGAAAAATAAAAAGGGAAATGGATAGGATAAAGTTAGATATAGTGGGAATTAGTGAAGTTCGGTGGCAGGAGGAACAATACTTTTGGTCAGGTTATTACTGGGTTATAAATACAAAGTCGAATAGGGGTAATGCAGGAGTAGGTTTAATAATGAATAGTAAAATAGGAATGCGGGTAAGCTACTGCAAACAGCATTATGAGCGCATTATTGTGGCCAAGACAGATACGAAGCCCACGCCTACCACAGTAGTACAAGTTTATATGCCAAGTAGCTCAGCAGATGACGAAGTGATTGATGAAATGTCTGATGAGATAAAAGAAATTATTCAAATAGTGAAGGGAGACGAAAATTTAATAGTCATGGGTGACTGGAACTCGATAGTAGGGAAATGAAGAGAAGGAAACGTAGTAGGTGAATATGGAATGAGAGTAAGGAGTGAAAGAGGAAGCTGCCTGGTAGAATTTTGCACAGAGCATAACTTAATAATAGTTAACACTTGGTTCAAGAATCATAAAAGGAGGTTGTGTACATGGAAGAAGCCTGGCGATACTGGAAGGTTTCAGATACATTATATAATGGTAAGACAGAGCTTCAGGAATCAGATTTTAAATTGTAAGACATTTCCAGGGGCAGATGTGGACTCTGACCACAATCTATTGGTTATGAACTGTAGATTAAAACTGAAGAAACTGCAAAAAGGTAGGAATTTGAGGAGATGGGACGTGGATAAACTGAAAGAACCAGAGGTTGTAGAGAGCTTCAGGGAGAGCATTAGGAAACGATTGACAAGAAGTAGCAGAGGATCAAGTAGGTAAAAAGACGAGGGCTAATAGAAATCCTTGGGTAACAGAGGAGATATTGAATTTAATTGATGAACGGAAAAAATATGAAAATGCAATAAATGCAGCGGGGAAAAAGGAATACAAACGTCTCAGAAATGAAATCCACAGGAAGTGCAAAATGGCTAAGCAGGGATGGCTATAGGGCAAATGTGAAGATGTAGAGGCGCATATCACTGGGGGTAAGATAGATACTGCCTACAGGAAAATTAAAGACACCTTTGGAAAAAAGACAACCACTTGCATGAATATCAAGATCTCAGATGGAAACCCAGTTCTAAGCAAAGAAGGGAAAGCAGAAAGGTGGAAGGAGTATATAGAGGGTCTATACAAGACCGATGTTCTTGAGGACAATATTATAGAAATGGAAGAGAATGTAGATGAAGATGAAATAGGAGATATGATACTGCGTGAAGAGTTTGACAGAACAATGAAAGACCTAAGTCGAAACAAGGCCCGGGAGTAGACAACATTCCATTAGAACTACTGACAGCCTTGGGAGAGCCAGACCTAACAAAAGTCTACGATCTGGTGAGCAAGATGTATGAGACAGGTGAAATACCCTCAGACTTATAGAAGAATATAATAATTCCAATCCCAAAGTAAGCAGGTGTTGACAGATGTGAAAATTACCGAACTATCAGTTTAATATGTCACGTCTGCAAAATACTAACACGAATTCTTTACAGATGAATTGAAAAACTGGTAGAAGCCGACCTCGGGGAAGATCGGTTTGGATTCCGTAGAAATGTTGTAACACGTGAGGCAATACTGATCCTACGACCTATCTTAGAAAACAGATTAAGGAAAGGCAAACCTACGTTTCTCGCTGTTGTAGACTTACAGAACGCTTTTGACAATGTTGACTGGAATACACTCTTTCAAATTCTGCAGGTGTCAGGGGTAAAATACATGGAGCGAAAAACTATTTACAATTTGTACAGAAACCAGATGGCTGTTGTAAGAGTCGAGGGGCATGAAAAGGAAGCAGTGGTTGGGAAGGGAGTGAGACAGGGTTGTAGCCTATCTCCGATGTTATTCAGTCTGTATATTGAGCAAGCAGTAAAGGAAACAAAAGAAAAATTCGGAGTAGGAATTAAAATTCATGGAGAAGAAATAAAATCTTTAAGGTTCGCCGATGACATTGTAATTCTGTCAGAGACAGCAAAGGACCTGGAAGAGCAGCTGAACGGAATGGACAGTGTCTTAAGAGGAGGATATCAGATGAACATCAACAAAAGCAAAACGAGGACAATGGACGGTAGTCGAATTAAATCGGGTGATGCTGCGGGAATTATATTAGGAAATGAGACACTTAAGTAGTAAATGATTTTTACAATTTGGAGAGCAAAATAACCGATGATGTTCGAAGTAGAGATGATATAAAATGTAGACTGGCAATGCCAAGGAAAGCGTTTCTGAAGAAGAGAAATTTGTTAACATCGAGTATAGATTTAAGTGTCAGGAAGTCGTTTCTGAAAGTATTTGTATGGAGTGTAGCCTTGTATGGAAGTGAAATGTGGACGATAGATAGTTTAGACAAGAAGAGAATAGAAGCTTTCGAAATGTGGTGCTACAGAAGAATGCTGAAGATTAGATGGGTAGATCACATAACTGATGAGGAGGTATTGAACAGAATTGGAGAGAAGAGAAATTTGTGGCGCATGTTGACTAGAAGAAGGAATCGGTTGGTATGCAATATTCTGAGGCATCAATGGATTACCAATTTACTATTGGAGGGCAGTTTGGGGGGTAAAAATCGTAGAGGGAGACCAAGAGATGAATACACTAAACAGCTTCAGAAGGATGTAGGTTGCAGTAAGTACTGGGAGATGAAGAAGCTTGCATAGGATAGAGTAGCATGGAGAGGTGCATCAAACCAGTCTCTGGACTGAAGACCACAATAACATATGATAAATTTAAACAAATTATATTTGATTTGAATCAGCAGCGTCTAGTGGAGTCAACACAATGGTAACTCACCTCAGCTGCAGGAGTAAGCTCTTAGAGCAAAATTAAGGTCCATTTTTGCCAGAGGTTGGTGAATACACTTGACAGTGGTACTGCCTCTAATTATTTACATGAAGACTCTGTCCAGAGCTGAATGAGTGCATGTAATACAGCATCGATATCTCAGCGTCTTGTGGCGGTAACACTACACTATTGCTGTAGGTAGATAATAAATTTAATCAAATTTAATCAAATTTAAACAAATTTTAACAAATTTAAGCACATTTAAACAAATTTATAAAAATTATATTCCAGTTGAACGGCAATACCATACTAACTTGCCTCAGTTGCAGAAATAAGCTCCTAGAGCAAAATTAGAAATTCGAAGAGGATGGCGAACACACTTGATGGTGGTATTGCTTCTAATGGTTTAAATAAAGTTCCTAGGAAGAGGTGACTTAGGTTAGTGGAGGTAGCTCTTTCTTTCCCACAATTTTCTTAGGTTAGTAGAGGTAGCGCAATTGATCTATCTTCCCTCCAAAATTCAAACTTGCCGTCAGGGGAGCGTGACACTCTCTTAGGTTAGTACAGGCACCGCAATTGAGCTATCTTTCCACCTAAAGCCGCCATCTTGGATAACGGTACTCGCGTCATCAGCTGATGTCAATCTCGTCATCTGCTGACGTCACGTGACGCCACATACTTGCGTCGTGGCAGCCATCTTGGATAATGGTACTTAGGGTGACCTACTTTGTGGTGATGTGCTGGTTGCCCTACTACTGTAGTCCAGAAATGCCAATGAGAATCATTGACATATATTTTGGGTATTCCAGCCCTTGGCAGCCATGTCTTTCAGACCAAAACTGTACTCACTCCTATCCCTGTCAGGGAACACATAGGCTGCTATCCTTCCTGGTGGTAGTGTTACTGAATAGTGACAAGTACGCAGGATATGTTTGGCAACCCCATGACCAACGCGATACTTCTAGCGGGGCACAGAATTATCATGCTAGATTCAATTGTTACATTCGTATCATTTTCATTGAATAATCAGAGTGATTTTCACCTAAGATGTGAGGTAATGTAATACTCTTTATGGTTTTGAGTCCAGGAAAGTTGATCTCGCGGAAATTGCAAGTACTCTCGCCTTTTTTATCTATGATAATCAGGACTACAGCAATAGGGCGGTACAGATCGCTGTAGTCTTCGCCAGCTCTGCGGTAATGTGTTTGTCTGTAAAATGAAGTCTGCGTTGGCACGAGGTTCCAGTCTCGCTAAAGACTAGATTTCTTACCCATCCATCAGGTCGCTACGGGCAGTCAGATCGAAAATCGTTAAGAAAATCTTGGGGAAACTTCTCCATCAAAAGTCGTCTCGCGGCTTCTCGTCGCCTGTAGCGTAATGAAGAAAAACTAATATTGGACAATTGATATTGCCTCTTTCCACTTCTGCCGGAATAATTTTTGGTTTTTCGAATATGCGTTTTTATTTATGGAATGCCACATTACCACACCACTTTAGTGTGACAAAGGGCAGCAAATAAACACATATCGTTCGATAGTCCGAAGTGAGTAATATCTTACTAATAATATAGGCACGCATGTATAACAGATATTTTGATTTATTAAAATAGATTTTCATCGTGATGTTATCGTGGTAAGTTGTATTTCATTTGTATTAGCACAGTGCATATTTTAATAGTGTTTTCTATTTGTTTACTGAAAAGAACAGCAAAAATGAGAGAGAAATTATTCATCAACAAAACATTCTCTCACATTTTCTGCAACAGTGTTAAGAACGCTCAAGTAGTTTACTGATTCCGAGTCAGTAGAAATTCACTGCATTTGAGTTAAACTTGCCGTCGAACCAGATTCGAAGAACATTTTCGCCTCGAACGGAATTTTTTGGCGCTTATTCGATCAGGAGAGGGAAAGATGAACATCTGAGGGCGTAAGGTCAGAAGAAGAAGTGTGTGAAGAATGACTTCCCAAACAAACTCCTAGATAGTTTTGTTTTTCATATAAGCAGAGTGCATTATCGAGTAGCAGCAACACATCATGCGGTTTTGTCTATCTTTTCTTTTACAAAGCGAGTGAAAGGTTTCTCAGTTGTTGGTAACAAATGCCATCTGCAATGGTGATACATCTAGTGCACAACCCCCTCTTTGAGCCGCCAAAGTATTATGTCCACAGTGCCCTTCGATCGGGTTTATGTCTTTTGTTAGGTCTTAGCTCTCAATAGCTTCTGAAGAATTAACATTAAAGCATCAAAACTCGCCACCAGTAACAATATTGCATTGGAATCTTCATCGAGAGAAATGATGTTCTTCAACTAGAAATACATTAATAATCACCCCTTTAATTTTTGTTGCTTTGAATATTAGAGCACGCAATACTCCTACTGCCGCCTCCTGAACATTGTCTATTCAATGGAAACGTCGCACGACACTGAAATGGTTGCAGTTCATCACATACGAGGTGTGGCTAGAAAAAAACCGGACTAGTACTGGTGAAACAATAAAACGAATGCAATAAGGCTGAAAGTCGCGTGGCCTGACACGTGACTCTCGCTCCGCCTACTGCTCGAGTTTCATCTGCCTCCTGCACTCAGTCTGCCCGTGGCGTCTGTTTTAAGTAGTTGACGTTTTGTCTCTGCGTCGGAAAATGTTGAGTGTACAGATAGAACAGCGTGTTAACATCACATTTTGTTTCAAACTAGGAAAATCTGCAAGTGAAACGTTTGTAATGTTACAACAAGTGTACGGCGATGATTGTTTATCGCGAACACAAGTGTTTGAGTGGTTTAAACGATTTAAAGATGGCCGCGAAGACACCAGTGATGACACTCGCACTGGCAGACCATTGTCAGCAAAAACTGATGCAAACATTGAAAAAATCGGTAAACTTGTTCGACAAGATCGCTGTTTAACAATCAGAGCAGTGTCTGAGTTAACAGGAGTTGACAAGGAAAGTGTTCGGCAGATTCTTCATGAAAGTTTCAACATGAACAAAGTGTGTTCAAAAATGGTTCCTAAGTGTCTCACAACTGAACAGAAGGAACGCCGAAGAATGATTTGTTCTGACATCCTGGAAAACATTGAAAGTGATCCCACCTTCTTACAAAATGTTATTACTATGAATCCTGGTTTTTTACTTACGATCCCGAAACTAAACGCCAATCGATGAATTGGAAAACTCCTGGTTCTCCACGACAAAAAAAAGCACGAATGTCAAAATCGAAATTCAAGGCAATGATGATTGTTTTTTTTGACATCAAAGGGATTGTGCACATTGATTGGGTACCAGAGGGACAAACAGTGAATCAGCATTACTACATTAGCGTCCTGGCTACCCTACGTGAGCGAGTACGGAGAAAACGGAACGATTTGTGGAGAAAAAAGTCATGGATCCTTCACCAAGACAATGCCCCAGCTCACAGTGCGTTGTCAGTGAAGACGTTTTTGGCAAAACACAACATTCCCATCTTAGATCATCCACCCTACTCACCCGATTTGGCCCCCTGTGACTTTTTTCTTTTCCCTAAAGTCAAGTCAGCTTTGAAAGGAACTAGATTTGAGACTGTTGAAGCAGTAAAAGAAAAAGCGACGGAAGTAATGTATGGACTTACCGAAAATGATCTGCAGCATTGCTATGAACAGTGGAAAATTCGTATGGAACGGTGTAGAGACCGATGAGGAGAGTACATTGAAGGACATAACATGAAATTGTAAATAATTGTAAATAAATGTTTTTTTCCAGCATCAGTCCGGTTTTTTTTCTAGCCGCACCTCGTATTTCAGCTTCCGAGACTTCCTGAACATGTAAAATCATTTATGCCAGAACGATCTTCCTTGAAGCAAGAAATTCCTTCTCGTGAGCGTTTTCCCCAAACGTACTCGCGCTACACACAATACAAAACATTCAAGCTATCTGCGCTACCTTCACCCCTCTATTAAACCTAAAGTGACCATATAATACAGCAAATGTTTGATCTCTTTCGACTTGTGGTTATTACAATTCTTGAATGTTCGTATGTTTCGTATTCAAAATCAAATAGGTAACTACAAGACAAATACTATACCTTCACAAATGAAATAACAATTGATAAATACATACAGAGCGCCTCGCCACGGTTATGTGGTCAGGCCACGCCTATTGTGAGTTGCGTGGTGGTGTGTATCTGCGAGCCGGTCGCCATTGTAGAATGAACAAACTCGCAAGCTTAAACTGCCCTCTACGTAGCCACAACCTGTTGGTCAGAATTGTCTTTGGAAGTTTGTGCCACTACTGGTGGGCTATAAAGTGAAGCGAACTATCTTTGAGCGTCTATCAGACTGATAACATTAGGAGCCAGCCTAAATCCGATTTTAAACACAAGAAGATGAAGGGAAATCGTACTCTCTATCTCATACCCACATTCCACAACGGTTACCACTATATCACGAACAGATACAGCACTGCAGCAGCTCGAGCAGGAGACAGCACGTCCTCCGGACACTCCCACATCCTACAGCATTTCCTGAGAGAGCATGTGGCCGGATTGAAAATTCTGAGGGGCGGCCGGTTTTATTGGCCGCCTTAAGTGAACGACTCGACAGTGGCCGGCCGACGGCCGGGTTTTATGTCGGAGGCAGTACAGTCGGTGACAGACTTCACGAGTCCTCTCGCCTCACCGTTGAGCTGAACTGCACAGCAGAGGAAAACATGCTAGGAGACGAAGTTGTACCAATATACCTAGTCTACAGACGAGAACTCGAAAATCAATATGAACATTGCCAGAGGCTTTTAGATAATGTGGGAATCTGCAGCGTTGCTGATTTACTTATCTGCTGTGTTCAGTAAACTAACGAAAAACCGCTATTTAGCGTGCACTGCACCATGACAAATGAATTATAGCTTATCATGATAATGTTATGAAAACAGCCTTTTCTGATAATACAAAGTATTCTATATTGTCAATAATTAGCTAGATAACAGGCACATTCAGCTTCGAAGCAGACTGTGTCTATATGCAGTTCAGTCATACCGAAGTAGCATTGTAGGATTAGAAAGTATGCAAGTGTAGCAGTAGGGGGTAGACACATAATAAAATCCAGTTAACAAATCATTCAGTGCCACAGTTAAGTCAATACATTTCACAGATGTAGAAGCAGCAAGAACTAATAAGTGTCCAATTCAGGAATTTTTTCACCTTTAGATCTACAGGGTACAGATTCAAGGTAGCGACGCAACTTACGGAGAAGAAGTTGTGTTAGGATTTCTGTACTGATTCTGAATCTGCCCGCTATTGGTTCTTTCCCAAAAGAGGAAAACATCTTGTGTCCAGCGGGATCAGAACCGAAAATTACCGTGGATTTCCACTTCAAGGGTGAACTCCGTACGACAAAGCTAACATGCAACTGTAGCAGACGGCGCTCCGTCGTCAACCAAGTGATGGCTAAGACCTAGAGCTCGCAGCATAAATGACGAAGATAGCTGCAGCTTCCATAGAAGGAGCCTTCTGGACGCAAAAACATAAATTTGCAACTTCTGTGTCATCCCTTAAATGAGAGACATTTGTGGTGGTGTGATAAGTTCCTATGGGACCAAACTACTGACGTCATCGGCCATTAGTCTTACACACTACTTGATCTAACTTAAACTAACTTACGCTAAGGACAACACACACACACCAGTGCCAGAGGGAAAACTCGAACCTCCGACAGGAGAAGCCGCTCGAAAAGTGGAAAGGTGGCTAAGACCGTGCGCCTACCCTGCGCAGCGAGAATCTTTCAGAATATATCATTTAAATGACAAACAGTATCGAGTGAATACCAGGACAATTCTGAACCAAACGAGGAAGTAAATCGACGATCCCATACTGGCCAAAACATATGCGAAACTGCTTACAGTTCTTCATTACATTAACAACAGACAAGACTACGTTCGGTCAGCCGACATGAATCTATAGCAGGCTGGTACCGTTGGAACACGGCCTTCAAAGACAAGAAGTCGCCGGCTGCCACTGCACTGACTAGGAGCAGAAATAGCTAGTATAGCAAAATGAGTTTTATTCGCAATCCTGGAAGTATGATTTGAGTCCCATGCGTAGTTACAAGTAACGCTCAGATGCACCGACTCCAACTCAAACATCATGAATAAAAAGCAGGGAAATTATTTCCGCGGTTCTCCTATTCTGTATCTGTCATAAGTATTTCTGTTTTTCTACCTTAAGCAAATTGCAAACAAAAAGAATTCATTCCTTGGGCAATTTCACCAGACGCCATTAGCTTTATAAGTAAAGTACATTCACTTGAGTATTACATACTTGAAAATAGTTTTGCTGATGAATGCATGCATTGGCACCACCACTAACACCTTATAACAGAAATGAAAGTACAACATAGCAATGGTTGCCGATGTTTCTAGTTTTGTAATCTAATATCTTACTCTACGAAACACGTATACCTTCATATCTCATAAGCAAACCGTGAAAAGAATGTTTCTCAACGCCAGAAAAAATAGGACTGAAAACCGCGAAAATTAACAATCTACGGGATCATTGGATTTGAAGTTCGATTCCTGCTTATGATAACATGAAACGAGGAGCAGCTGCAATGAGAAATTGAAACAAAGAGCAACAAGTGCCGACAGTAACGAATCAAATATGTTATTCATAAGGGAAACTGTCATTCACTCTGTAATAACCAAAGAAACGACAAATATCGTCTAGCCGTAAGGAGTAAAATATAACTGCTGGTGATGCTTCGTCTATAACGGCGAAATCTCTTGATGAATGAGCTTTTCAACCTTCAGACAAATTAAGACAGAGACGAACCAAAGTAACAAGATGACGTGAACCCAGGTAAGAGTGGTAAGCAATTTCCGAGCTGGAGCTCGCAGCTGGAGCATTTTTCACATAGTTTATTTCTCGGTTGCTTCACACTAGCGACTCCTTCAGGCTATCACAACAATCATGCTTCTGATGCAGAAATACCGCATGAACTCCATAGTCCAAGAGCGGGCGTAGAGCTATATCAGCTGTCTCCTGAAGCTACACTACTGGCTATTATAACTGCTACACCACAAAGATGACGTGCTACAGACGCGAAATTTAACCGACAGATAGAAGATGCTGTGATATGCAAATAATTAGCTCTTCAGAGCATTCATACAAGGCTGGCGCCGGTGGCGACACATACAACGTGCTGACATGAGGAAAGTTTCCAACCGATTTCTCATACACAAACAGCAATTGACCGGCGTTGAATGGTGAAACGTTGTTGTGATGCCGCGTGTAAGGAGGAGAAATGCGAACAATCACGTTTCCGACTTTGATGAAGGTCGGATTGTAGCATATCGCGATTGCGATTTATCGTATCGCGACATTGCTACTCGCGTTGGTCAAGATCCAATGACTGTTAGCAGAATATGGAATCGGTGGGTTCAGGAAGGTAATACGGAACGCCGTGCTGGATCCCAACGGCCTCGTATCACTAGCAGTCGAGCGAGATGACAGGCATCTTATCCGCATGGCTGTAACGGATCGTGCAGCCACATCTCGATCCCTTAGTCAACAGATGCGAATGTTTTCAATACAACAACCATCGGCACGAACAGTTCGACGACGTTTGCAGCAGCATGGACTATCATTCGTGTTTGGCGACATCGCGGTGGACGCACATTGGAAGCGTGTATTCATTGCCATACTGGTGTATCACCCGGCGTGATGGTGTGGGGTGCTTTGGTTACACGTCTCGGTCACTCCTTTTTCGCATTGACGACACTTTGAACAGAGGACGTTACATTTCAGATGTGTTACGACCAGTGGCTCTACCCTTCATTCGATCCCTTCGAAACACTACATTTCAGCAGGATAATGCACGACCGCATGTTGAAGGTCCTGTACGGGCCTTTCAGGATACAGAAAATGTTCGACTGTTGCCCCAGCCAGCACATTCTCCATATCTCTCACCAATTGAATACGTCTGGTCAATGGTGGCCGAGAAACTGGCTCGTCACAATACGCCAGTCATTACTCTTGATGAACTGTGGTACCGTGTTGAAGCTGCATCTGCAGCTGTACCTGTACACGTCATCCAATCTCTGTTTGATTCAATGCCCAGGCGTATCAAGGCCGTTATTACGGCCGGAGGTGGTTGTTCTGGGTACAGATTTCTCTGGATCTATGCACCCAAATTGCGTGAAAATGTAATCACATGTCAGTTCTAGTACAATATATTTCTCCAATGAATACCCGTTTACCATCTGCATTTCTTCTTGGTGTAGCATTTTTAATGGCCAGTAGTGTGTATCCTACAAGGAGGAGCAGCAATAGTTCATTTTCTGACAGAGTCGAAATTTCACTTGGTAAAAAAAGACCGAAAATAAATGGACCCTTATTTGATATTAGGTGCCAACACCCAATAGTTTCCGAAAAACTGACACTCAAAGTTTGACGCTACTGCATCAAAACGCACAGATGGTGTTATAGCAAGTGTGTCGGTTCGAATTTTTGCGCTCGGCGTTCAAAACCAATCTTATGTTGGCACTTATTTCCTTTCGTTTTCGTGATATCAGTGACATGTAATTTGATAGTAAGAGTTACAATGGAGTTATTTACTAAATAAATTATCATTTCAAACATTATTAAAATTGGATTATATCATCGCAGATCATATATAACCTTTTGTTACTAACAGTAACTGAAAATGCAAAACATGCAAGTTTTAGTGCATCAATTTTTCTTTGATGTTTACTTTTACACTACAAGAGTCCCAGTGTATTCCCCAGGTAGCCATCTAACATAAACCATAAAGAATCGAAGCACTTTGAGGAACTTGCGAAGGTACATTTGCCACAGTCACATTCTTTAATCTGATTATCATTAAGGAAAGCAACGTTAAATACCAACATTCTGGCGATAATTTCACGACAAACCAAGCATATCAGAACAATTTCTCGCAAGCTGGAGATTCCAACTGATTACATAGCCAGGCGTATATTTTATTAATTTCATCGATTCTACTTGTGATTTGCTGTGTGGCGATAACAGGCGCTTCAGTAATGGGCGAACGTATTTCTTCACCCGTCGGCAAAAGTATACTTCGTAGAGCTGACAGAGCGGAATAGACTTCAGCGGATTTATTTTCAATGTACACGTCGATGTTCCGGTTTCATCGACAACCAGACCATCAGGTAAAGAAGGATGGACTTCCACACCCCAAGAGTCAATAATGCACAAAAACATCTCCAATTTTAGATTACAGATCTTGAGTAGGTAACAACGGAATCCTTATGGTATGTGATTGCTGTCCGTATGTCTCGTCTGTCTGTTCGTTTGTCTGCCTGTCCAACCGTTATAACCTCTTTTATGAGGTACGTGTAGCGTTAAAAAGTTGAAATTTATGGCAGGTACTAAGGAGTACGGTACCTTTGTCTTACAAATACTGTAAGCTGCTAAGCCAATGCAATCAAAAGATACCGCCAAATATGAAGGAGACTAATGAAATATTAGCGTTTATGCAAGATGCGTCCGTGCAATGTGTGCTGTCGTACACGCTTTAGTGTGCGGAGAATTTACATATCCGGCCGCGCTCCAGTCCGGAACCGCAGGACTGCTACGGTCGCAGGTTCGAATCCTGCCTCTGGCATGGATGTATGTGATGTCCTTAGGTTAGTTAGGTTTAAGTAGTTCTAAGTTCTAGGGGACTGATGACCTCAGATGTTAAGTCCCATAGTGCTCAGAGCCATTTGAACCATTTTTTGAATTTACATGAGTACACTCATGACGATACATGCTTAACATGTGAAAAGATATTGAAACAGGTGTCGAGCAATGTATTTTACCATTCTTTTCGAATAGGACGCCACAAACTAGTCTCCAGCGAAACATTGTAAAGGATAATCGTTGTGAAAGGAGCGGGTTCAAACAAAAGGTTCAAATGGCTCTGAGCACTATGGGACTTAACATCTGAGGTCATCAGTCACCTAGAACTAAGAACTACTTAAACCTAACTAACCTAAGGACATCACACACATCCATGCCCGAGGCAGGATTCGAACCTGCGACCGTAGCGGTCTCGCGGTTCCAGACTGAAGCACCTAGAACCGCTCGGCCACTCCGGCCGGCAAAGGAGCGGGTACTAAATGCAATTACGTGCATAGAGGATCATGCGCAGTATAGTTAAAGAACAATTGCGAACAGATTACGAATAAGTCCGCAGAAATATGACCGTGTACGGCATAAGAAAAACTACGGATATTCAGTGGAGGAAACGGCGCACTTGTTACAAAAACTGGTGTTTGCACCTTTCAGGGATTCTCGATACAACTTACCGGATGTGCATGATAGTGACATCAAATTGCGCGACGTAGATTACAGTAATTTCAAGGGAAGTAGTGGATGGTTGCATAACTTCAAACGGTTCTCCCGAATTGGATGACGTAAGATAACGAAATTTCAAAAAAAGCGTCAACTTCACGATGCACAGCAATCTGCGGAATTGGCACGAAAATTTGTATATGAGATAAACAAACTGATCCCACCGATCAGAAACGAATTTGTTTTCAACTTCGACCAATCAGAATTTTGAGAGGAAACCCATATGAAAGGAATCCTCGAATTCAGAGGTACCAAGAGACTTGTATGAAGATCAAGAAACATCTTTGATTTAATGAATTCGTATACAATTATGCCGACTCGTAATCTGGATGTTAATTTGGCTGGAAAGTTATTTATTGTGCTGCGATAGGTTGGAGCTCCTCTGCCTCCTGCGATTATTCCTTATGTGCGTGATCTTGCAAGGGCAGTAGGAAATATTTACGTCACAGCAAGCAAGAATGGGAAGATGGGCGTGAGAGAACTATAACTACGGTATGGGCATTACTTTTGGCCAACAGCCGCTAAATAATTAGCTTTAGCTCGACTCCTGGTCTGCACATAAAAATCACACTTCTGTAGAGAAAACTTTCGCCCCTGAAAAGTGTGTGACTGCAGTTCATACCACCTGCAACCACTGGACTAATTCGGCCTCTGGTAGTTTTGTTTTTTCAGTGTCTATAAAACATATTATCGCACTATCTGTAGCTGCGCCTTAGTGGGTAACCAGTTTCAAGAATAGCTCCTCGACAGACGGTATCGCATTCTCTTTTATGTCATCAAATTCCGTTGGTTCTCACCTCCCTGAGACAACAGTATGATCCTGTATGCATTTTTTAAGATTGGATACCTTGCTGAATATCTTGCAAGGTTTGTAAGTCCCAAGGAGTTCGCTTTCGATCTTAATAGTGCGAAACTTCGTGATCACTATGGCACGCCATCTTTGATTCAGTGTCTATGGTGCAAGTTAATGATTTCTTCTGAACATTTATGGAATGACGACAATGTCCACGTTTTTACGTATAATACATACATCCCACGAAAAGTTGGTCATTGCACCTCGCGGACACTCATTATTTGTCGCCCTTCTGATGCACATGGTGAGTCACTAGCAGCTAATATTTCTCTTGTCATAATTGTCGACACGACACTTTCAAATGAGCCTAACTTAAGACTGAACTTGAGACCTAACACTCAAGGGATCCCTTGTTAGCTTTCAATACTGCGAATCTTTCCCCCAGCGCAGAGTCTCAATCGATTGGAAAAAAGCACAGGTGAGTCCTGTGCATAAGAAGGGTAAAAAACGGACCCGTAAAATTACAGACCAGTATCCTTATCATCGATCTGCTGCATAAAGAACATATTCAGTTCGAAAGTAACAAACTTCCTTCAGACGGAAAATCTTCTGTCCGCCGGCCGGGGTGGCCGAGCGGTTCTAGGCGCTACAGTCTGGAACCGCGCAACCGCTACGGTCGAAGGTTCTAATCCTGCCTCGGGCATGGATGTGTGTGATGTCCTTAGGTTAGTTAGGTTTAAGTAGTTCTTAGTTCTAGGGGACTGATGACCTCAGAAGTTAAGTCCCATAGTGCTGAGAGCCATTTCTTCTGTCCACAAATCAACATGGTTTTAGAAAACATCGCTCGTGTCAAATTCAGTTTGCCCTTTTCTCACATGATATCCTTCGAACTATGGATTAAGGGCAAGAGGCGGATTCAGTACTCCTAGATTTCCGAAAAGCATTTGACACGGTGTCACACTGCCGATTGTAAACGAAGGTGCAAGAATACGGAATAGGTTCCCAGATACGTGAGTGGCTCGACGATCTCTTTAAGTAACAGAACTCAGTATGCTGTCCTTGACGGTAAGTATTTATTAGAGACAAGGGTATCGTCATATGAGCCCCACGAAAGTGTGTTAGGACCCTTGTTATTTTCTATATGCATAAATGATCTGGCGGTCAGGGCAAGCAGCAGTCTGCGGCTGTTTGCTAATGATGTTGTGGTGTATGGGAAAGCGTCGTCGTTGAGTGACTGTAGGAGGATACAAGACGACTTAGAAAAATACCTAGTGGGTTTTATGAGTGGCAGCTGCTCTAAATGTAGGGAAATGTAAGTTAATGGAGATCAGTAGGAAAAACAATCCCATAATGTTCGAGTGCAGCGTTAGTAGTGTGCTACTTGACACAGTCACGTCGATTAAATATCTAGACGCAATGGCATCTTCAACTTTAGTAGTCTTGTCTTCCTCAGTTGCGTGTAATATTACGGTATATTAATAATTTTTACTTATGGACCGTCTGAGAAGAAATGAAAAGATAAACAAAAAAAAAAAAAGAAAAGGAAAAATAAGGAAACGAATCTTTCCTCTCACGCAACCAGGAAAAAACTCCTCCCCCTTCGCTTTCTGGGCACACACACACGCACACACACACACACACACACACACACACACACACACACACACACACAGGCGCGCGCGCACGGACGCACACAAGCACAGCCCACAAAAAAATTAATAAATGAAGAAAATAAAATAAAAAATTATATCATACCAAAACACATACAGACACACATACGCACACACACAAATGCATACACGAACAGATCACAGCCACTTGAGTCATTACGCTCGAAAGTTTGGCAATAAAATTCGATCTTTGGCAAAAACATCTGTCAGTCGACAACAGAAACGAAAACATTGCTTCGAAACAAGTGGTCAGCTCATAGTACTGTGAAATATGGGGAAAAACCGCAAATTGGCATTTATAAGAAGAAGAACAACACCAAAAATGCAACAGGAGCGTAATATGTAGGAAATCGTCCACGCACCTGTAGGTACAGTTGACAATATTACTACTTAATAGGAAATACCAACCACCAGAACTGTTTATAACCTATAGGTACAGTGACCAAAATGTAAATTAAGTAGCAAACATATGTACATATTCCAGGTCACTGCTGATACCTTGCAGAAAATAAAGGCGAAACGCGTATGGCACTAAAATTGTGTTTTATTAAGTTGCTGTCAGACGGTACATACGTAAAAATTATCAATATACCGTATTCTAGGCGTAGCGTTGCAAATCGATATGAAATGGAATGAGCATGCAAGGATTGTAGAGAGGAAGGAAACTGGTCGACCTCGGTATATTGGGAGTATTTTGGGGTAGCGTGGTTCACCTGTAAAGGAGATCATATATAGTGCGACACATTGCTGAGTACCGTTTAAGTGTATGGGATCCATACAAGATCTGATTAACGGAAGATATCGCAGCAGTTCAGTGGCAGACTGCTATATTTGCTACCGGTAGTTTCGAACAACACGCAAGAATTACGGGGATGCTTTGGAAACTCAAGTGTGAATCACTGGATGGAGGGCGACGATATTTTTGAGGAGCACTGTTGAGAAGATTTAGAGAACTGGCATTTAAACAACCCAGATCTACTCTAGTGCCACCAGCGTACATTTCGCGTAAGGTCCACGAAGATAACATTCGAGAGATTAGGGCTCGTAAGGAGGCATAAAGACAATCATTTTTCCCTTGCTCCATTTACGAATGCAACAAGAAAGAAAATGTCTATTAGTGGTGCATGGCGCACTTCATCCACACACCATACGGTGACTTGCGGAGTGTGGATGTTGATGCAATTGACATGTAGACACTAAGTTACGTTGACAAGCCACGATAAAAAGATGGGAATTACGTTTTGTGCTTTTTGATGTTATGGATGTCCGAGAAACTGGTGAAACAGCTTTTCGTGAGCGTACATAAATACAGAGAGGGGCTATAGATATGGATACAATACTGGCCATTAAAATTGCTACACCACGAAGATGACGTGCCACAGACGCGAAATTTAACCGACAGGATGAAGATGCGGTGATATGCAATTTATTAGCTTTTCGGAACATTCACACATGGTTGGCGCCGGTAGCGACACCTACAACGTCGTGACATGAGGAATGTTTCCAAACGATTTCTCATACAAAGACAGCAGCTGGCGGCGTTGCCTGCTGAAATGTTGTGATGATGCCTCGCGTAAGGAGGATATATGCGTACCATCACATTTCCGACTTTGATAAAGGTCGGATTGAAGTCTATCGCGATTACGGTTTATCGTATAGCCACATTGCTGCTCGCGTTGGTCGAGATCCAATGACTGTTAGCAGAATATGGAATCGGTGGGTTCAGGAGGCTAATACGGAACGCCGTGCTGGATCCCAACGGCCTCGTATCATTAGCAGTCGAGATGACAGGCATCTTATCCGCATGCCTATAACGGATCGTGCAGCCACGTCTCGATCCCTGAGTCAACAGATAGGGACGTCGCAAAACAACAACAATCTGCACGAACAGTTCGACGACGTTTGCAGCAGCATGGACTATCAGCTCGGAGACCATGGCTGCGGTTACCCTTGACGCTGCATCACAGACAGGAGCGCCTGCGATGGTGTACGCAATGACGAACCTGGGTGCACGAATGGCAAAACGTCATTTTTTCGGGTGAATCCAGGTTCTGTTTACAACATCATGATGGTCGCATCCGTGTTTGGCGACATCGCGGTGAACGCACATTGGAAGCGCGTATTCGTCATCGCCATAGTGGCGTATCCCCCGGCGTGATGGTATGGGGTGCCATTGGTTACGTGTCTCGGTCACCTCTTGTTCGCATTGACGGCACTTTGAACAGTGGACGTTACATTTCAGATGTGTTACGACCCGTGACTCTACCCTTCATTCGATCCCTGCGAAACCCTACATTTCAGCAGGACAATGCACGACCGCATGTTGCAGGTCCTGTACGGGCCTTTCAGGACACAGAAAATGTTCGACTGCTGCCCTGGCCAGCACATTCTCCAGATCTGTCACCAACTGAAAACGTCTGGTCAATGGTGGCCGAGCAACTGGCTCGTCACAATACCCCAGTCACTACTCTTGATGAACTGTGGTATCGTGTTGAAGCTGCATGGGCAGCTGTACCTGTACACGCCATCCAATCTCTGTTCGACTCAGTGTCCAGGCGTATCAAGGCCGTTATTATGGCCAGATGTGGTTGTTCTGGGTACAGATTTCTCTGGATCTATGCACCCAAATTGCGTGAAAATGTAATGTCAGTTCTAGTATAATATATTTTTCCAATGAATACCCGTTTATCATCTGCATTTCTTCATGGTGTAGCAATTTTAATGGCCAAGAGTGTAAAACTGGTTAACCATAAGGAGCATGCATTCATCCTACAATCTCAAAAATAATGATTGTGTGCTTTAGACCCTTGTGGTTCTCAACGCCTTTCTAATAGTCTCCAGGATAAAATGAAATTACAATTTATTTTGTTCACTGAGACAGATGCGGCCACCAGTGCGGTAATATTTAAAATAGTAGCATGTTTTAACAATCATACTTCGATTTTTCACACAGAGTTGTAGTGGTTGCCTAAGGGCCCGTTAGTCTCAAACAATCGAGGAATACACTAGCAGCAAAATGTGCCAGCTGCGAGATAGTGCATGGAAATTGCTAGTCACTCTTACCTGGGGTCACCACTTCTACTGACTTTGGTTCGCCTCTGTCATAATTTGTCTGAAAATTGTAAAGCTCATTCATCAGGCGCATTTAGTTGTTGCTGACAAACCATCACCAGCAGCTATATTGTAATCTTTATGGGTAGACGATACTTTTCGGCTCTTTGGTTATTACAGGATGAATTACAGTTTTGCTTAAGAGTGACATACTCGACACATTATAACAGCATTTGTCGTTCCTTATTTCACATTCTTATTCAGCTGCTCCTCCTTCGATGTTGTCACAAGCAGGACTCGAACTTCAACTTCAATGATCCAGTAGATTAATTATTTTCGCGGTTTTTAGACCTACTTTTCGGCCATTGTGAAACGTTCCCTTGCATGGTTTGCTTTTGTGATATGAAGGTATACGTGCTTCGTAGCATATGAAATTTGATTACAAAACAAAAAACATCGACAACCATTGATATGCAGTACTTTTTCATCTGTCGCTCAGTGCGGGGCTCGAGTTCGTTCTGCATGCTCCTGTGAGTGATGCTCTTGACTTTGTCCCAGTCACATCGATTTTACTTTCGTTGTGTGGAGCCATGGTGAAGAAAAGCTCGGTGACTTCCTAAGACGCATCTCGTGGTCGTGCGGTAGCGTTCTCGCTTCCCACGCCCGGGTTCCCGGGTTCGATTCCCGGCGGGGTCAGGGATTTTCTCTGCCTCGTGATGGCTGGCTGTTGTGTGGTGTCCTTAGGTTAGTTAGGTTTAAGTAGTTCTAAGTTCTAGGGGACTGATGACCATAGATGTTAAGCCCCATAGTGCTCAGAGCCAGCCACTTCCTAAGACCCTTGAACTGCCTCCATACCAATATAAAATTTACCATGGAAGTAGAAAAGGACAAGAAACTACCATTTCTAGATGTGCTAATCACAAGGGATGGCGAAAACCTGGGACACAGCGTGTATCGAAAACCGACACACGCGGACCGATACCTGTACAATTTATCAAATCACCACCCGAGCCAAAAAAGAGGCATGATTAATACATTAGTAACGCGAGCAGGACGAATATGTGAGCTGCATCACCTCAGACGAGAAATGCAACACCTGGAAAGTGTTCTGAGGAGCAATGGGCACTCCACAAGTTACATTAGAAGTGTAAAAGAGCCAGACACTCGGCGAAGCGACAAATCGGAAAAAGAAATGTCTTGTGCGGCCTTTCTGCCATACAATCCCAGAGTGAAGGACAGAATCGGCCATATATTGCGCAGACACGGCGTAAAGACGATTTGGAAACCGACAAAGAAGATCAAAGAGTGTCTTAGTTCGGCAAAGGAGAAAGACACTTGCAATGTCGGGAATATACCGCATACCATGCACATGCGGAAAAGTTTATGTCGGAATGACTGGAGGACTAATCAACGCCAGGATCAAAGAACAATAGCAACATTGCAGGTCAGGGCAGGTGGAGAAATCGGCCGTGGAAGAGCACGCTCTGTGTGAAACCGACCACGTTGTAAAATTCGCCGACACGGAAGTTCTGGCTGTAGAGAGGCACTATCACACCTGCTTGTTCAAAGAGGCTATAGAAGTACAAAAACACGGGAATAGCCTCAACAAGAAAGAAGAAAGCCTTAAGGTAAACGGTACTACAGCGAACGACCGTCGCAGGTAGCAAGTGGAGAACCGCACCGGAAATGACCGCGGAAAAGCCCTCGGGCGTTGGCGTGCCAGGTACATATAGTCTGCGGCCGCGAGCTCGGCTCCTGTTCACCACCAGCAGTGGAGGGTGAAGCTTTGACAATGCCAGCCACTCGTGCTGGCGCAACGTCAGTAAAATCATCGGACAAACGTCGGCCGAAGAAACCGAGGGAGAAGCCTCAACGCCTGGGACCCAAATCAAAGTCGCAGAATTGCGAATAAAACTCATTGGCCTATAGTAGCTGTTTGTGCTCCTAGTCAATGTAGTGGCAGCCGGCGACATCATGGCTTTGAAGGACGTGCTTCAACGGTATCAGCCTACTCAAGATTCAGGTCGTTTTACCGAACGTAATCTGTCGCTAGTTAATGCAGCGTTTAAGCAGTTTCTAACATGTTTTGGCTACTATGGGACTGCCGAATTACTTCCTGGTTTGGTTCAGAACTATTCTAGTATTCACTCGATATTGTTTGTCATTTAAATTAAACATTCTTAATGATTCTCATTTAAGGTATGACACAAAATTTACAATTTTATGGTTTTGCGTCCAGAAAGCTCCTTCTACCGAAACTGCAGCTACAGTCGCCATTTACGTTGCGAACTCTTCGACTTAGCCATCACTTGGATGACATGGAAGCGCTCTCTGCTACAATTGTATGTTATCTTAGTCGTACCGAGTTCGCCCTTCAAGTGGGAATCCATGGTAATTTTCGACTCTAATCCCATTGGAGGTAAGATGCTTACCTCTCCTGGGAAAGGGCCAGGAGTGGGCAAATTCAGAACCAGAACAGAAATCCTAAAACAACTTCTTCCACATAAGTTTTGTCATTACCTTGAATCTGCACCCTGCAGATCTAAGGATGAGAAAATTCTGAATTGGACACTTATTAGTTCATGCTGCTTCTACATCTGTGACAAGTATTGACTTAATTGTGGTACTGAATGATTTGTTAATTGGATTTAGTTACATATCTACCCCTACTGTTACAGTTGCATACTCTCGTTGTAGTCTTGTAACGCTGTTTTATTATAACTGACCTGCATGTTGACACAACCTATTTCGAAGTCGAAAGTGCGTATTATAATGGTAACTTGTTACAACATAGAATACTTTGTATTATAAAAAAAGACTGTTTTCATAACGTTATCATGATAAGTTGTTATTCATTTGTATTACTACAGTGCATTCTGAACCTGTTTTAGTGTGTACAGCAGGTAACCATAAGAGATAAATTAATCACTTGCAGTAAAGTCTCCCACACTATGTAAAACTGTCTAAAGACGTTCGGGTAATTTTTCCAGTTCACGAATACTGACAATATGTCGGTACCACTTTGTCTCCTTACCTGCTATGGTATGTTAACACACAGTAAAGTTATGCAGTTCAGGATAACGGTGAGGTGAGAGGTATCGCGAATTCTGTCACCGATTATTCGAGGGGCTTTCGGAGCCACCACAGCAGTTTAGTCGCGGTAACTTGTGTTCGTGGGAATTTACAACATCGCAGGAAAAGTGTGGAAACGCTGTTATACTTCACTTACTTCCAGTTGGGGCTGAACTACCCGTCTACGATCATTTGATACTTTGCCATCACCTCGATAAAATATTCTGAATGGCTTCTATTTAAAATATGACATTGAATAAGTAAAATACGTGGTTTTAACCCAGGATTGATGTTTGTCACCTAACTACGATTGCTCTCTCTTTGCACGTTCCGACCAACTACCTTAGGCAGCATGGAAGTCATGAGGGATGATGTGATGCAGTTACAACTTATTGGCTTGGCGGTAATACGCTCAAATTGTAATGAGGTGGTTTATTTAGATGTCGGTTCGTAAGTCACGGCATGAACACTGTTGTTTGTAAGTAATTTTCTCGTTTTTCTTTTTTTATTCAGTGTGTAAGCAGCCAGAATGATATGCTGTAATGAAATATTAAGAGAAGCTTTGCATCATAAGCCATCTCATAACCCTGATTCAACACACTGTAGGAGTAACCAGAAGTGTCTTTTATGCAAATACTGAGTTACTTCGTTAGAAGTGTCTTGGAAAATCTTGAAGGAAGCATTAATAACAGATATTTGTGAGTTGTTCGTCATTTAGAGAATCATCATCCCTGATAAACGTTATGGATGCAGTGAACACACTGAGGTAAATCTCTAGGTGAACAATTATCGAATAGTAGCATTGCTCGCTTATTCATACCACTATTTTTGCATCTGCATCAGAAGACATACATTTTCCTTGTGAACACACATTTTGAGCACCTTGTGACATACTTAAATTTATCACAACTGTGACTCAAACAAACAGTTAACCTTTTTCTTTGTATACAAAAAACTTTCATCATAAGATAAATAAGTGTATTATTCAACTGCATTTGTCGATAAATTTTAATCATGGTGGTAGATTATAAGGCTCAAAGATTCTGAGGCCATATGCAGCATGAGAAATTGACACACGAATAACTTTGCCATTCTTGTGTGAAAATTTTGACACTTGCGTTAGCAGCTAGTGAGTTTTCACATTCCTCCGCGCTCGGCATCACAAAAACAATCAGCTGGTATAAAATCTATTAAAATACATACTGTGTCACTTTGGTGGCTTATTTTCTTCAGAACTCTGTTCAAGGTATTCAAAGTCAGATGGCCTCTCTGAGTTTCCATCGATAGCACTCTGTGTCACTTTCACTCTGCATATGCAAGTCTTTTTCCATGAAAACTCGCACAGCTACTATGAAAAGTATTAAACTATCCAAAGAGAGATCTGCCGGTAGTGGGCTTGAATACTCTTTCATCCATTAATTTTAATTTCTGATAAGAGTTATCAGTTTAGGAGGACAACGACAGTTGTAGCGTTTAAAGTTTTCTGAATTATGTCACTGAGAACGTCGTGGAGTCAACTACTCAACTTTGACTACACTGCAGGCCTTTCACCACTCTCTCTTAATGTATTGTGCTTTCTGAAAAATCCTACTTTTTGTTACAAATTAAGGAGAGGCACGGTACATGTTACAAGCAGCTTCTTTATTAGCTTGCAACAAAACAGATGATTACTGTAGAGATAACAAGAACTTAACTACGTATCTTCAGCGGTTCCAACTCAATACAATTCTGCAACTAATACCCAGGATCCGGAATTAAATGGAAAAGATTAGCACGCGATAAACTATTGTCTATCACGAAGCCTAATTTCTCGGCATGACGCAGTCTTCTCCAACGGCACGTCGCCGAGGGCTTAAGTGATGGACTATAAGCAGTTGGCACCTGAGTCGACCAGCTGTCGCCGACGGGAACTGTCCGCAGTGCTCCCTGCGTTGGTTTAAATAGCAGCTCTTCAGGAAGAGACGTTCCGCCCCCAACTCACTCGCGACCGGAAGTAGGCGCGGGTTTTTGGTTTGGTCAGCGACTTCTTCCTCAATACTGACGATGTACTCGGTAGTTTGTAGCTTTGTGTGCGCCTCCTGGCGGCCTCTGTTTACACTGGATTCTCCCACGTGGCTGCTATGGCTTGTGCCAGTATTCTGTAGTCTCTACTTTCACGCGTGCATCGTAACTGGAGTGAGGGTTGCGGCTGCTGCCCCTGGTCACCGTAACGCAATCTGCCTGGCATTAAAGGTAACTGATGTCTATTTTATGCCTTGGTGGGTATTGGCAACCTGCCCACATGTAAATAAAGGGAGCTCAAATTTGTATTACATCTTCTTCTGTGCGATAAAAACTGAATGGTTTCTCTTTGATGCCTCCATTGGCACTGGCGTTATGCACTATGTAAGGAAAAAATTCAAGAGTCTGCCGAATGATTCGAGAAATTGAGATAGATTTATTGAATTTCTTACATATTCTGCTGCTCTTCTTCAAGTTAAATATCTTAGACATTGTTGCACAAATATTTACGGTTTATCTGGCTCTGAGCACTATGGGACTTAACATCTATGGTCATAAGCCTACGGTTTAGCTATATTAACCTTTATTTTTTTTTTTTAAACGATTATGACAAACGATTCTTTCTTTTGTATGCAGTAGCGTACATGCTTACGAAAAGTAATCGAAGGGAAAACAAACGTGCTTTTGTCATAAAGAAAATTGGCCCTCTGATGACGCAATAGATTCAGCACCGTTTTCAGTTTCCATCCTCATCTACAACAGCGTTTAGCCGCCGGGCGGCAGAGGCTACAAGTTTTCGGACGAAGCTGTCATTCTGAAACATCTCTTCCCACACATGATGAATTACTTCGGACAACACTGCCATGGTTGTTGGTGCAGGTCTTCTACGCCTAACAAATTTCTCTATCTCTGCCCAGACATTTGTGTATATGGCTTCGAAAGCTCACCGGAGGAAGGCAAGAACGAACAGTCTCTACTAACATCAATATTATAAATATGCCTCGGTTTGAGGATGATTTCAGTCTTCGGCTGATAATAAGATTTTATTTCGAGCAGTACCGTACCCATAGCTGGTAACTCGGTTTCAACTAATGATTTTCACAACTTGCGACACCTCTTCGGCAAAATAATTACGCGTTGTGGCCCAGACTGTGCGGACTTTCTTTTTAAACCTCTTCCTACCTCGACCTTGAGCTTTTATTATTCGGGAAATCTGTGAACGTTGTTGCTTAAGACGTTCTATAAATAAACTAAATCCTTTCATTTATGACAATGGAAAAAGGTATGTACTTAACAGTACTTAATAGCGGTTTGTGAATCAATTACTGATCACATATTGTCAAATTTCGTTGACTGGAACGGAAAAGGCTAAATGACAGTAAAACAAATCTCTCACAAGGAAAGCAGGTTCGAAATGAAACCTCTCCTGTTGGGAGGTAATATGAATTTAATTTGAGTGATTATAAATCAAGTGAAACGAACAATGAAATTGCCAGTACGAGCGCACTGCCGCTATAAGTATGATGCTGGAAAACGTGGGACCTAAATGGATAAGAGGCAGTTTAGGTCAGGCATATACGCTCTAAGACAAAAAACCACGCACCATGAAGGAATTATCCAAATACGCCGAAAATGGATAGATGTGATGTACTAGTACACAGAGATAAAAAAAAGTCATGGGATAGTGATATGCATATATACAAACGGCGGTAGAATGGTGTACCCAGGGCCTGAAAGCAAGGTTCATTGGGGGAGCTTTCATTTGCTATAAGGTTAACCATGTGAAAAGGTTTCCTATATGATTAAGACCGCACAGCGGGAGTTACGGAACTTGGACACAGAATGGTAATCGCTGCTATACTCATGGGATATCTCATTCCGGAATGCAATATTCCGAGATCCACAGCGTCAAGAGTGTGCTGAAAATACCAAATTTCAGGCATTACCTCTCACCATGGAAATGGACGACGACCTTCACTTAACGACCGAGAGCAGCAGCATTTTTGAGGGCTGTCAGTGTTAACAGAAAACCAACACTGCGTGAAATAACCGCAGAAATAATTGTGGGACGTACGACAACTGTATCCGTTAGGACAGTGGGGTGAAATTTGGCGTTAATGGGCTATGGCAGCAGACGACCGGCGCGAGTGCCTTTTGTAACAGCACCACGACATCGCCTGCAGCGCCTGTTCTGGGCTAGGCGGACCTTAGTTGACTGTAAAACAGTTGCCTGGTCAGATGAGTCCCGATTTCAGCTGGTAAGAGCTGCTGGCAGGGTTCGAGTGTGGCGCAGACCCCACGAAGCCACGGACCCAGATCGTCAGCAAGGCACTTTGCAAGCTGGTAGTGGCCCCATAATGGTGTCGGCTGTCTTTACATGAACCGATCATTGATTGTAAATAGTTATGATTGGCTGCTTGGATACCATTTGCAGCCATTCGTGGACTTCATATTCCCAAATAAGTCACTGGACCACAGTTGTGTGCCACTGGTTTGATGGACAGTTGGAGCAAATGATTTTGGCCGTCTGACATGAATCCCATCGAACATTTATGGGACGTAACCTAGAGGTCATTTCGTGCACAAAATTCTTCACCGCCCACAATTCCACATCAGTTCGTGCACAAAATTCTTCACCTCCTACACTTCCGCAATTATGGCGGCTATAGAGGAAGCATGGCACAATATTTCTGCAGGGGACTTCTAACGACCTGAGTCCATGTCATGTCGAGTTGCTCCACTTCGCCGGCCAAAACGGGGTCAGACACGATACTGGGAGGTATCCAATGACTTTTATCACTTTAGTGTACATGGACAGACAATCAGGAATCTCAATGGCTAGAGTAGAATTGTCCTCAGCGATGAGCCCCGCTTCAAGCTGAGCCCCGATTACCAGCGAAAAGATATCTGGAGATGCCCTGGAGAGCGCCAATGGACCCGGCAACCTGGTGTGGCGGTCTGGCGTCCCGTTTCTTTTCATCTCAACATACATTTGGATATCATTCACGGCATACTTACAGCAGAGTCGTACGTCAACGATAGTATAAGCCACGTTTTGTTGCCGTTTAAGACAAGCCATCCTCGGCTTACATTTCAGCAATTTAATAGCCGCCCGCACACGGTGAGAGTTTCTGTTGCTTGTCTTCGTGCTCAGAAAACCCCTGTAGGCCAACAAGTTCACCGGATCTCTCGCCAACTGAGAACGTAAGGAACATTATGTGCAGGGCCCAGTTGTCTCGAGATTTTGATGTTCTTACACACCAGTTGGACGGATTTGGGCACGATATCCATCAAGGCTACATCCTAAAGCTGTACCCAACAATGTCAAACCGAATAACGCCTTGAATAAGGGCCAAAGTTGGACCAACGCGCTATTGACTCGCTAAGCTTGTGAAACTGCTTCTCTTGAATAAATCATCCAATTTTTCTGAAATTGTAGTCGCACTGGCTATGTGCTGACTATGTGCTGACGGCACTCCTGATCTTTTAGCTGAGATTTGTTCATCTTCCATGCTCCACAGCTATACCATACTGTTTTATGCTGGAGGAGCAGCGTCCAGATCATTGCGCTGTGATCTGAGAAAGCAAATGGCCACTGGTGGGCAGCCTACGTATATTTGGTTACAATGGATAGTTGAGTGGTGAGGAAGGTGTGACCAGAACATTCACCATTCGCCTTAGCCGACGTATCATTGAGATGTAGTTGACTCACCACGATACAGATTTCTTAACATAGGCGGTAGTGTGACACCTGATATTTGGGGTGTGATGTTGATGCCACCCCACAGGGATTCAGTGGTCATACCTCGTTAGGATAAGTAGGGCAATGTTCTCAGAGTGAAATCTGGATTGCTTGCAGTGCTGTGTTGTGCCCCATGGGGTCTATAAGTTAATGAATCGCGTTTCAGAATTGTGAGCGCCATTCCCATGGCTGATGGGAGTAGAATCACGTCTGATACAGGAACATAGTCAGTTCTCAACTGACTGTCTCACATGTAGATTTAAACTTCAGTGAGGGTGCCCAGCTTCATCTCCTGCAACAAAGTGATTGCCAGCATCTGATGCAAAAAGCATCTCATGTAATAGTTGGACATTTGTCTGTGTGCCAATCATTTTGGTATTAATCATTAAAACCCTGTATGTTTGTCAACATACCACGGGGATGGAGGCCAACCATGTTGTTGATAGAGTATGAACCAGTCACATCACATCACACCACCCTGTTCTTCTGTGATGTGGCCCAGCATGGAACATATCTAGAGGGCTGGCACTGTCTGCACCGTACTTAGTGTCTGGTTATATGTGTTGTCCTTATCGTCGCCCCATGCCATGCTTGCAGGTACTTGGTCGTCTTTCATGTATTCTGGACATTGGAGGAACAAGTGGGGTGCTATTGGGAGGTATATGTTGCATCCAGAATGACGAAGGTCAGGTAGTTTGCCAGAGTTACGGATCAAGACACTCCTATTGTCTGTATCAGCCCATAACTGGCACCATGTCGCCATTGGTTGTCACGTACTGATGTGCATCATCTGGACGGGCAATTTGGTCATCTTCTACAGAGTGTAGATCTCCCTGTTCCAACACCATCTTACATTTCTCCTGGTAGCATCTTGGGAAACACTATTCCACAACGTGAGTCTTTGTGTTGGAGGATGGCAAGGAGATGAGTCATTCTGACACAGAGGCTTCAGGCAGCACAATGAGTGAATCAATTTGTATCTTATAGTCATCAGCAATGTAGCCAATTAGCCACAGAGTCGTTTGTGAGGTAACACTAGCATCCAGGCGCGTTTTGGATCACACTGGTGATGATCCTGGAAGAGATGTGATAGGTTTGATTACAGAAGTGGGCAGTTCTGTAAGGTGACATGACATGTAAGGACCACCCACATACATCAGTAGTATTATGGTTGGTGTCTACTGCATTACCATGTCTGTAGGTAGTAGTTGAATAATTCTGCATTGCATACATTCAGAACTCAAATGTCACTCTTTGCCACATCTGGAATACGTCCTGAGTTTGCCATTGTACATAATAATGATGTGGCATCCAGCAATTTGGAGATATGATAGCATATGGCTGTGTGGGGCTATCTGGACCTGCCAGACTCCGTTCAGCATGGGTTAAATCTCCAAATGCATCAATTTCTCCACAACACGGTTGTGTACTGTGTCATATGGATGGGACCCCACAACAACTTCTTGGGCAGGTAATTCAAATAGTAGCTCGAATTCACTGATGGTCTCATGCCTAATCTGGCATGGTCCACACTGATATTACTCACATTACAATTGGAATGGCAAAATTGGAGGCCATTACTTGTCTCCTTGATGACCCAGTCACATTAAATGTTGTTAATGACCTTGACATAGATCGTTCCACTCACGGTTGAGAGATGGAGGCCTTAATGTTGGTTGCCAGAAACTTCTGTCTTTGTGTAGAAATCGTCCCATCTCAAGGGCCATGGGCTGGTAGTAGATGCAGCAGAATATAAACTTGAAAGTTCATTTGCGGTCCCCATCCATCATGTTTTTGTGTACAATAGGGTGGCAGCCCGTTGAATATCAACACAGGTGAGCACTCGCTCCACAAGCAGTGTGTCTACACCACTACACTGCCAAAGGCATATTATGTCACTAGAGCACCACATTTGGGTGATGCATTCAGCTCACTCAAGTCATAGCTCCTCTCTCGACTTATGACAGCTGTTATTTAGGTGGCAATGGTTTCGTTTATACAACTTAACATTGTATCTGTTAGTAAAAATCGGATCAAAATGCCTACAAATATTCCTGAGAAAAACCTGCTTATATAAACGAATGTAAGATGACTACTTCAATTTGTATACTGGGCGGTATGGCATGGAAACAAATTACCATATGAGGACCAAACTTGGTAGCATTAATGTCAAGGACATGGAGAAGAGAAATAATGAAGATCAGTTCACCTGAAACACATTTCACGTGCTGCTTCTGTACACCATACCATTACATACTGGTACCATTACTGCTACAAAAGGGGATCAATATGACGCCCATCAGTGTTCAGAAGAGTCTGAAAGCGTAGGGTTCCATGCTGCATAGCAGAACAAAGCATGTCCATAGGTATTCTGGCTACCTCTCTTGATACGCTGCGCTTCAGATCAGCACATGTGTGAATGTTCCCCTGGTAAACCATGTTCTTCAGGTAGCCCCACAATCAGAAATCACAGAGTGAGATCACATGATCGTGTCAGTCAAGTATTTGGAAACAATCGGTTGATAACAAGATCATTTCCAAATGTGTTTCGGTGAAGCAAGTGAACTTCACGAGCGACGTGTGGTGGGCCCCATCTTCCATTAAAACTGTTGAGTTCAATGTGTCTCTCTACTGTAGGGCTGGTATGACATGCTGGTGAAGCATATCGGCCGGCCGGAGTGACCGAGCGGTTCTAGGCGCTTCAGTCTGGAACCGCGCGACCGCTACGGTCGCAGGTTCGAATCCTGCCTCGGGCATGGATGTGTGTGATGTCCTTAGGTTAGTTAGGTTTAAGTAGTTCTAAGTTCTAGGGGACTGATGACCTCAGCAGTTAAGTCCCATAGTGCTCATAGCCATTTGAACCATTTGAAGCATATCGCAGTAACGCTGGCCAGTCACACTGCACGTATTTTGTCCTTCGGCGCCAACCTGTTCAAAAAAGAATGGCCCAATGATGAACATAGCCGTGAAGCCACACCATGCGGTGACACGTACACCATAGAGAGGAACTTCATGCACAGCGACTCGAGGTCAAGATCCCCACACTTGGCAATTCTCTATGTTCACCTCACCCGTCTGAGATAAATGAACTTCGTCTGTCCATAGGATGGTCCAGGGGCAGCCGTCGACAGCTTCAAACCTTGCGAGAAAGTGGAGAGCGATGTTAATACGTCGTTGAACGTCCTGCAATGCAAGCTGCTGTTCGATATCGATCTTGTACGGATACCATTTGAGAATGGTTCAAAGCAACTTCCGTCCAGTGGACCACGGGCCGTTCAACACTCGTGACAGCACGCGCACTGCCTGATGACCGGAAACTGCGAGCAGCGTTGTCTGTCATAGCAACAGCGATTTCATCAACCACCTGTGGTGCAACCGGTCGTCGGCCTCTTCCAGGAACGACGCACAGTTCTCCAGTTGATTCGAACTTCTTCCATCATGCTTCAAAAAAAAAAAAAAAAAAATGGTTCAAATGGCTCTGAGCACTATGGGACTCAACTGCTGAGGTCATTAGTCCCCTAGAACTTAGAACTAGTTAAACCTAACTAACCTAAGGACATCACAAACATCCATGCCCGAGGCAGGATTCGAACCTGCGACCGTAGCGGTCTTGCGGTTCCAGACTGCAGTGCCTTTAACCGCACGGCCACTTCGGCCGGCTCATCATGCTTCGCACAGCAGGTGGAGAAAGAGGACGCTTCCGTAATCCATTCAGCCAGTGGTACTCTCGAAGTGCAGCAGCAGCATTACTGTTGTTTTGATAATAGAGCTTTACCAATAATTTCCTGCTCCTTTTGTCCGAGCTCATGTTGACACGTCAACAAGTGCACTGTGAGTGGTCAGGTGTGGGAGACTATGCAGCATGATGGCTGATCACAGCACCTGGTGGCCGTCGTTGGAACTGGACGGTGGCGCTGTGACGCAGGGAACTCTTGCACCTCATACTCTGGACATTAATGTTATCACGTTTGGTACGCGTACGGTAATTAGTTTCCATGTTATAACGTGTTAAAGAGGGAAAGTTTAATTATAACCACCCGGTACATAGGGATGTTCTGAGTGGGCCCGAGTGTTAAGAACATTCCGTTTATTAAATATTTTAATGATATGTTAATTTAATGTGGAAAGTCGAAACAAGTCCTTAGAACCTAATAATACCGTATATTTCTGTGGGACAGCTTTCAGACAATGAGAATTATGCAGTGGCAGAAAGCTACAGGAGCGTAGAGTTAAGCAGGGTGCTGAAGACTTACACTGTTTCGAGAGTTGGAGGAAGGTAGACATGCCTGAGGTAACTGGTGGAACTGAATCTTGAAGGTGATAGAGTTTGGGCAGTAAATTGCCTCTTGATTACTCTAACATTCGAGGGGACTATGACCATCGTGAACTCTAAATGTATTCCAATTCTGAACTTCGATTTTTTCCGCTTGCATAACGGAGTTAAGACTGGACGGAGCATGAGTGTCTAATCTTTATTTCTCGTATGTAGGTATGAACATCGCCATACTGAACTCTAAATTGTCTTGAACTGATGTTTTGTGATCACGGAATGCGACTTAGTTTCCGCGCGACTTTGATGACTAAATATCTTCTGTGGATACTGCTGCCACTGTTGTAGCGCACTTAGTGCAACTTTACTGTTTTTGAATAACGTTTTATTTCTGTCTCTATTACGATGTTTAGTTGTAGGACCACCTTCTCTATGTTTGTGATTATCTGTTTAATTAAACCAAAAACTAAACAACATAGTCCTCTGGTGTTATATACGCAGGTTTCAGACTTTAGAATGAAACCCATTTTATTGTTTATTTATTTATCTTCATATTTAATATGCAAGATTATTTAATTAACTCGTAATTCTGTCCAATGCATAGACTATTTGGCTGCAGGATCACAAATACATTATCGTTTGGAGCAAGTTTATCTACTGGGCATGAGTGCAGACATTTACGGTCGACCCTAAAAGTTCATCGAACCATGCGTTATATAAAGAGAAGTCCGTAATCCAGTTACTGGTTTATTCTGTTTAGAGAATTCAGCAACGTTAGTGTAGTTGTAGAAACTTGTTATCGTCGCAATACGAAGAGCAAAAGTAGCTGATCTTAATTATTTGAGTGGCTCATTTCAAGTTTTCATCAATATGTACACCGAAAAATTTTGAGCATTGTACACTATTTACTGACTCCAGCTTATGTTCTACATCAGTTGTTGGCGTGACTCTGTTGTACAGAACTTAATACAGTGTGCTTTCTCAAAATTATCTCTCGAATTTCTCCATGCACATAAAATTATCATACGATATTAAAGTGCCTGTGTTATTCAGAATTACTATGGATAGTTCCATCGGACGTGCATGTATCCTTCGGACATGCATGCATGTGCGAGAGAACATTGCAACGTAATTCTAAATAACACAGGCACTGCAGTGCCTTATTTATCCGATGACTCCGGGCAAGCGATTTTCAAGTAAAATATCTCACCTGTACGGGAATATGCACAATGGATGTACGAGTACAGGGTGTAGACACATGGCTGATGACATATGGAAGCTTGGGTCTGGTCGTGAGTCGTGGTCGGATAGCCAAATGCTAAAGCGACCGCTCGTGATAAGCGGGAAACCCGGTTTCGAGTCCCGGTCCCGCATAAAATTTCATTGTCGTCATTTCATTGAACATTTGATGGTTATCCGTATTTGCATCTGCGAGTACATTTAATCTAAAATTCTCATGTTCATCAACTGTTGTGCTGCACTTCCAGGTCACGACGGTTCAGTAGCTGGTAGATGAACATTTTTGTTCAGGCTTGTGTGTACACTATCGTGTTTCATTACATATACGCGATAACAATTTCTAGGTATAATTAATTCTGAAGGTATAGTTTTCCGAGGATATAAGTCATTCGTCAACCTTTATCTTTTTTATTATATCTGTATTTACGTTACATGCATAAGTAAATTGCATGACACTCTCTCCTTCTGTACTTTCTTGCAGCGTTTATCACATTAAACAGCTATGAACATAAGGCATTCGAACTTCGAGTTAATATAGTTTTCTAGGCAAGGGCTCGTGTTGAAATAGTTCCTTTTGGCTTATTCTCGTAGAAAATACATGTTACGAATTACTTTGGGAAGACTCCAGTTCATCATTCTTAGTTATAACTGACCAGTGAAAAAATGTAGCAAAAGTTTTAAAAATTAATATTGACACTGTGCTTTGTGCAATCGGTAACGAAGAATGTCTTAACTTTGCGTGTGATTACGTTAAACTTAAAAATGTAAACAGAAGAGAAAATATTCGTCATTCAGTGTTGCTGTAAACTATCTCATTTAGGTTAATTAACAAATGACTATTCAAGAATTTATTTCGGTCCACCGACATATGTTACAGAGGAACGCTGAAAATGGATCAGGAGAGGAACAACCAAGGTTAACGATCATTGTCCTCAGACTATACGGCACCATAAAGACACTTCATTATGCGCTGGATTCTGCAGATTAATTGCTTTCATGGCCGTTAAATGCGTATCTCATATCTCGGAACACGGAATGGGTCCAAGCCGCATTAAAATTGGAACTGAGATACCAAGCCTCATTTGCAGGTGCATGTAGAATTTATGTAAAGTGAAACGAAATTAAATGTCGTGTGACTAGGGCCTCCCGTTGGGTAGACCGTTCGCAGGGTGCAAGTCTTTCGATTTGACGCCACTTCGGCGACTTGCGCGTCGATCGGGACGAAATGATGATGATTAGAACAACACACCACCCAGTGCCTGAGCGGAGAAAATCTCCGACCCAGTCGGGAATCGAATACGGACCCTCAGGATTGACGAGTAGATCTTCCACGAATACGTGAATTATCCCTACAAGTTTTATCTAGAGCTTGTGCAAGAGCTAATGCTGTGCAACACGAATTTTTCATTTATAAAATAGCGATCAACATGAGCTACCGTTTATACACTAGGTGAGGTAACTAACACAGACCACCTCAAATATAACTGGAACTAGAATATATATCGACGAGTGGTTTTCGATGGGTTAAAATGGACAAAGTCACGAATGTTTTGACATGCGAGAGGAACTTTTACCGTTTACAGTTGCCGAATTATGACAAAACCGCGGTTTTTCAACGTAAATATATATTTTCTTATTAGATTTAAAAACCTTGAGTGCCATCAACACTACCTGTACGAATCGCATTGAAATGAGTTTTATTGTTTGTGTGCCTTTCATCATGACATTTATTTACATAGAACATATGATCACCGCCTATTTGACGTTAACGTTCTTTTGGATTTTCACTGCACAGGTTTTCCTCCAGTGATGATGCTTGTTATAAGTGAAACTGGTTGAGAAATTAAGTTTTCCGTGTACAGCTGAAGACTTAAGATGCTCCACTTCACATATCTGACGGCTGTAAGAAGTTACCTTTCTAAAGTTCGAGATATAGGAGACTGGCGAAACCCTTCAAGACGAACGTTCCAATTCTCAAGAAGGCGGGTGCTGACATGAGTCAGCATCACCGGACTGTTAATCTAAATCATAGTTGCAAAACGTACATACGAATTGTTTTCAGGAGAATGGAAAAACGGGCCGAACTCAGGGACGATCAGTTTGGGTTCCGGAGAAATGTAGAAACACGTGGTAACATAACAGACGCTACGACTTATCTTAGAAGATTCATAACGTTTGTAAATCTAGAGAAAGCTTTTGACATTGTTGATTGGAATACACTCTTTGACATTCTGAAGATAGTAGGAATAAAATAAGACAAATGAAATATTATATACAACTTGTACTGAAACCAGATTGCAGTTATAAGGGTCGAAGGACATGAAAGGGAAGCAGCATTCAGATTGGAATAAGGTAATGTTGTAGCCCAACTTCGATGTCATGCATTCTGTAGATCGGTCCCTATGCTTACACACTACTTAATCTAACTTCAACTAACTTACGCTAAGGACAACACACACACCCATACCCAAGGGAGGACTCGAACCTCCGACAGGTGGAGCCGCGAGAACCGTGTCAATGCGCCTGAGACAACACGGCAACCCCGCGCGGCCGCATGTTACTTGCGACGCCTTTGTAAAAACAAGTTAAGTATTGTCAATTTGCTTTATAGAAATAAAACTACTAATTTTATTTGCTTAAACTGTTGTATAGCATTCCGAGAACGCAGCATCACTTAGGCACCCTATAATCGCCGAGTGAGCAAGATTCAACATGACTGTTGCTATTTGGGTAGCGAAATAACAGGAGGAAATATGTTCAGAGGATATCTCTGTATTTCAGTACTCATGCCTATACCAATTTCTTTGGCGCTTCAATCTATGTTATTCTCAATATACCAGGTATTCCTCCCTGGTGACGATATTACAAATACATATTTAATTGTAAAGAGTTTTGGATCCTTGGATTGCAATACAAGTTTAATTAACATTTAGTATGATTTTATTTTTCTATACATGTGATATAGTAAAATACTTCTGATTTTCGACTCATGGCACCTCTACAGCCTGTTTACTTGTTTCAAATGGTTCTGAGCACTATGCGACTTAACATCTGAGGTCATAAGTCCCCTAGAACTTAGAACTACTTAAACCTAACTAACCTAAGGATATCACACACATCCATGCCCGAAGCAGGATTCGAACCTGCGACCGTAGCGGTCGCGCGGTTCCAGACTGAAGCGCCTAGAACCGTTACTTGTTACATCTTTTGTGGCTATTTGTAGAGTCTTCTGTTGATTAACAGGCGGTTTCTGTTGCGGTTGTTGGCATCCATATTCCACAATCCTCGTACGGTTGGGTACGTGTAACGTACGTCGAAAAACACAAATGTTATATACATATAAAAGAAATATTTTACATCATAATGTTCCTGAAACAATTACGCAGTTACATATTTTACAAAAGAGAAGCATAAAACCGCACGTATATAAAATGATATTAATTTAACTCATTACAGTTTCAGTAAACTGTTTTTTTATCAACGTTGGATGATGTCTTACAGCTCGACCCGTGTCGTACATCCGTGCGTCATCCACGTTCCGCTGTGCTGCGCTAATGGCGACCTTGCCGACTAGCTGAAGCACTGTCACTTCAATGGCATAAACCACATTAAGCACTTCTCGGAACTGGTGTCAGTTGCTAGGCTGGCTTTGACAGCCCTTCTTGTATCATTAAACTACGTCATTTAATTCATTTTTAAACATAAGATAGACACAAAGTGTGAACTACGTCATATTTCACATACACAATACTAAAAAGTGAACTTAACGTTATTGCTTTCCACTATGCTCTATTTACAAAGATGTTTGAGATCTACGGCACTGTAGACGGCTTTCACCTGTTTGTTAAGAGTGTCACTAGTTCCATTACATTTGAATGAGCTGCATGAACATTTTATACGGCCTCTCGTATATTTCATAACGTTCCTTTATCTCAATCTATTATTCGAAGACTTTCTCAATGCCTTGATCAACACATCGGCTCCTTCCCTAAAGATTCTGGCCTTTTTCCCTTTGTTACACTTTTCCTTACTCTTTTTCGCTATGTCTTGTAACCTATATAGTTCGAACCGTCTGATCTCATCGAGTGACATCTGTGTCTTTGGTGTAAATTTAATGATTTGTTCAAACATGTTTGATGGCGTTTCATCAAACATGACATAATGAGGTCACAGTTCAGTAGGTGAATGTGGCAGTTCATTCATTACATGCTCGAAATCCTATAGATAATTATCTCAACTTAAGATTTTTTCCACAATTGGCTCTGAATATACGAACTCCTTCATCTCTCTCTTGGCCATATCTGATAATAGATAACGTTTTGAGATATAGTGGGTATTATCTGTTCTTTCTTAACATATCCTCCAAAGTTTCGAGACCAATAGACGCCCATTATCACTACGGATCTTTTGCGCTTTCCATCATTTTAAAAGTAATCCTTTCTCACAACAGTTCCTATGGCTTTTCAGATGGTTCAAATAGCTCTGAGCACTATGGGACTTAAAATCTGAGGTCATCAGTCCCCTAGACTTAGAACTATTTAAACCTAACTGACTTAAGGACATCACACACACCCATGCCCGAGGCAGGATTCGAAACTGCGACCGTAGCAGCAGAGCGGTTCCGGACTGAAGCGCCTAGAGCCGCTGAATCACAGCGGCCGGCCCTATGGCTTCTTCCTGTACTCTTTCTCAAATTGTTTTACATGCTTAGACACAACATTTAAAGCTACTAACACATAATTGTATCTTCTGATAGTTGTCAGAAGACATCCACAGAAGTCAACAACAGTTATTTCTAATACCGAACTAAGAATAGCGCTGTATATAAGCCCTTAATAGGTTGATTTGTCTCTTTAGTTTTCTGCCACAATTCACATTTCTACAATACTTTCCTCGCTCTCTTTTCCATGTTATGAAACATACATATTTCCTTGAGTTTATTTGTATACGTTTTGAACCATAACCACCGAATTTAAGGTGAGTGTACTGCATAAAATTCCCAATGACATTTCTGTCAGAGATATATTCCAATTATTTGTTTCATGACTGACTGTACAGAACAATTCCCCGTCCTTAATTATATAATATTTCCTCAAATAATCTCCTATTTAGTAGTAGACACTCTTAGAACATCATTATCATTCTGTTTTCTCCTCATACCTTTTAAAACTGTCTGCACGTGACTTTTAAATGTAACATTTTGTAACACCAGTATATTGACATCTTTCCAATATTATCTTCAGAATCAGCTTCATCCATAATAATTGGTAAACGATATAATGCGTCTGCCACAACATTTTCCTTTGTAGGTTGATATCCATTGAGTTGGTGCATAAGTTTGTACTGTTTTTGTTCTAACCCAAAGTGTACGAAATTACGAAAATAACACCTAACCATTTAAAACAAATTTGTACATTTTCTACGTTCTGCAGCCAACGGTATCTGCCTGAAATTGGTCATCAGATCATATTGGTCATAATCTGAATACTATTAAACTTTTGAACCAGCTCCTCTAATATTTCTGGTCTATCCATTGGAGGAATAATAGTTTGCTTATCACTCTCGCATCGAGGGCTATTCTTAAGAATTCATCTTCTTACAATTTGGGCTTTGTAATGTTTCAATTACGTCTAATGTTTTGTTCTACCGCTTCCCGTTTTGCAACAGGGACAATACAGGCTCTCAATTTAAATGGATTATGCTCTTTTACTTCGAACTGGAAGACATAGTCCTCCCTTAGACCAGACCTAGTGGAAAATACTATTAGATGCTTCCTTAACAACGTACTTGGTGATTTCCACTTGCTCTACTCAGTCAGTAATTAAGTCATCAATTGAGATGCCATTAAGTTTAGTATTAGCCTACAAATATTGTGTATACTATTCTCATTTACATTATTTAGTATCACCTCTTCTGCACTAAACATGGTACAAGACACTGCCTCACCGTTTTCTCCATTTGTACCGCTTACACGTTCTATAATTCCATCTGCAGTTTCCTCAGGGTAATCATTAAAATAAACCTCACTCTGTTTGTCCCTTGGGATCACACATCCCCTAAATAACAATTCATCTTCATCTCTACCTATACATACTTTGACAGCCCCTCTTGCGCCGGCCGCTGTGGTAGTGCGGTTCTAGGCGCTTCAGTCCGGAACCACGCGGCTGCTATGGTCGCAGGTTCGAATCCTGCCTCGGGCATGGATGTGTGTGATGTCCTCAGGCTAGTTAGGTGTAAGTAGTTCTAAGTCTAGGGGACTGATGACCTCAGATGTTAAGTGCTTAGTGCAATTTGAACCAACAGCCCCTCTTGCAAAGTCTACAACAGCACAAACCTCTCTTAATCATTTCATCCCCAAAATTATTGTCATGCATAATCCAGGAATGGTCAATACAATTACATTAAACGTCCTATCTTTAATCGTAATTAGCAACATTGCTTGGTTCTTTATGAACTTGCATTTAGCACTAGGTGCTCCAGTAATTTCACACCTCTTACTGGGAATTCTGGAATATCGTTTACCTCCTTTAACTTGAAATACAATTCCTTATTTATCGCACAAACATCATTCCTTGTACCACCTAACTGTACCTTCAATGTTGGAAGATAATTTGCATGACCTCTTTCTATTCCTGAAATGTTAAATCTTCCTTAATGGCATCCCACTCCTCATATCCCAAGTAATTAACATTGATTGGCCCTTGCTCAAAAGCAGTTCTCGAATGGACCTCATCAGAACTCCTAAACAGTTCTCCTGTCTTGGCCTGCCCGTTTCCCTCCTATCACCCGAACTTTCTGCTCTCATCTTTTCTATGTCATCTCTTGCTTCTCTTTGATACTATGCATTATTGGTGTGGACACCTCCACTGTTCCATTCATCTCTACCTCTAGCAGGTGGTTCACTATAATTTTACCTATGCTCGTCTCTTTTTCTAACTTCATTACTCTGTCAACACCCATTCCCTCGATATCCATCTCTATGTCGACTTACGCCAGGTAATGAAGCCACCTGTTCAAGAGCACGTAATGTAGCTTCAATACTATCTTTGTCTTGTACATGTACATGTGACCAATGCAACAGAAATTAAATCCCTTTCCTTCAGAGGATCCTCTAAATAGAAGTTCCTCTCCAAAAAATTTTCAAAGGTTTCTTTACAACTTTGACACCCACTGTCAACAAAATTTCTTCCCATGAAAAATCACTTCGTGCACTATTTTATGCATCGTTTGGCCAATTTCTTAAGGAAACCTCTTATAAATTCAGCATATGCTCCACAAGAAGAGTCAATACTCATTGCTAATGACAGTGCCTCGCCTTCCAACCCACTTATAACACATCCAGTTTCCTTTCTATCATTCCACTCTCTAGAGAAGGCTCTCTCAAATTGTTTTAGAAACGAAACAGGATGAATCAAACTCCTTGTTGAAAACTGACGGAACGTGCAAACCTGCAAAAATCTCTCATCAGTTGCTTCACAGCTTCCTATTCCAGTCCGATTCCTTTCCAGCAAATATCTAAGCTTCTAACTATTCTCTAATGCTATTTTCCACTTGAGCACCACGTTGATTTAATTCCTGCTTTAAACAATATTTTTAGTTACAGATTCTTCAGTTTCTCTAATCTTTTCACTAACTGCTCTATTACGACACTGAGTTTTGGCATTACTTATTTCACAGGCGTTGTCATCTACTTTTTTATTTATTTGCGTAATTCCAGCATTGAAACCTGTTACTCTGTTATGACAATACTGAGCTGTATTATCTGATATTTTTCGTTACTTGATCAGCACGAGATGTTAGGCATTAATTTCATCATCATGTTCCTTGATTTTACTTTCATTGTAGCTAATCCTTTCAGACAGTTTCCCTTCTTTTTTCTCCTGCGATCTCCTTAGCTGATCAATTCTTGTGTTTGTCTTTTGATTTTCAGCGCTAAGCATTTCCATCATGTCTTCAGTTCAACCTTAAATATAGATAATTCAACCCTAACTTCTTTTTCAATTCATTGCAACGTTTGGTCAACTCACTCATCAGTTTCCTTTGATAAATCCCTTCTAGGTGACCTGGACTCACTATTAGTTTGTCCAATTTCCTTGTACAAATTCACATTATTTTGTTATAATTCATTATTAGTTTGCCCGCATCTCGTGGTCGTGCGGTAGCGTTCTCGCTTCCCACGCCCGGGTTCCCGGGTTCGATTCCCGGCGGGGTCAGGGATTTTCTCTGCCTCGTGATGGCTGGGTGTTGTGTGCTGTCCTTAGGTTAGTTAGGTTTAAGTAGTTCTAAGTTCTAGGGGACTTATGACCACAGCAGTTGAGTCCCATAGTGCTCAGAGCCATTTGAACCATTCATTATTAGTTTGGTCAGTTTCCCTACTCAGAATATTATTAGATTCATCTGTTGTGCCAATTCCCCTCAAGTTAATCCCATCTGTCTTAGTGTATAAAAACTATGCCAGAGACTACGCTCTTCTGGTGTTCCAACTTAAACTATCATCAGTTTCTGGTTCTCCATTTACTCCAACAGTGTCATGACATGGTAAATCATGAGATTTACTAAATGGCTGTAAATTACTATCCTCATTATTGTTTAACTCATCAGTATTGTTTTCACCACCATGAACATCTGTCTGAATACTAACCCACATTAACATTCACTAATTCATTATAGTCCTCTCCATTTACATCAGCATTCACTTGAGTGATGACTTCATTATTGACATTTAAGTTAGTAGAACCCACGTTGCTCTAATACCGATTCACAAAACAAATCAGTTTTAAATTTAAAAAATCCTAAATTGCTATTTCTTAAAACTAAAGTAAAAGTCCCTGTCTCTAATAATAAGAGGCGCAACTTACATTAAGAACAGTAAAGTCAAGTGTCAGCACCACTGTATCACGTAGTCGAGTCGGTGCTGCAAACCACGTCCCCTGCGAGATCCCATCCAGACACCGTTAACCGCTGCTACCGATGTTCGGATCAGCACGTGCTGAATTTGAGATGACGATGATGTCGCTGTCGATCTGCGTTGTCAGCTGCCGGTATCACGCCTCCGTTGTCGCCGTACTCCAAAATGCGCACGCTGTCAACGTCTTCACTCGTTCAGTCCACTGTTCATTAATATTTTCTGCCACATCGACTGAGCACAGTCCACTGGCCGTTCCCCAGTTGGGGCTGCCAGGTGTAACGTTAAATATAAGAACAGCGACGCTGTATTATGGGTATAATGTTGGCCCACATATTCTTCACATGGTGGCCTTCACAACATGCCCTACCCATCTTGCAGAAATGTCACATTCTATCAGTACTACAATTTATGAGCCTATGTCTTTCCACATTCCTAACATACTGGCTTTGGTTTTCTTGCCTCACGTCTTCTGAAATTGTCTCGTAGATCTCGCCCCTATTAGCTCCTACTCCATATAGGCACTGTATCCGATGTGCTAGCAACGTGTTGTTGTTGTGGTCTTCAGTCCTGAGATTGGTTTGATGCAGCTCTCCACGCTACTCTATCCAGTGCAAGCTTCTTCATCTCCCAGTACCTACTGCAGCATACATCCCTCTGAATCTGCTTAGTGTATTCATCTCTTGGTCTCCCTCTACGATTTTTACCCTCCACGCTGCCCTCCAATACTAAATTGGTGATCCCTTGATGCCTCATAACATGTCCTACCAACCGATACCCTTCTTCTAGTCAAGTTGTGCCACAAACTCCTCTTCTCCCCAATCCTATGCAGTACCTCCTCATTAGTTATGTGATCTACCCATCTAATCTTCAGCATTCTTCTGTAGCACCACATTTCGAAAGCTTCTATTCTCTTCTTGTCCAAACTATTTATCGTCCATGTTTCACTTCCATACATGGCTACACTCCATACAAATACTTTCAGAAACGACTTCCTGACACTTAAATCTATACTCGATGTTAACAAATTTCTCTTCCTCAGAAACGCTTTCCTTGCCATTGCCAGTCTACCTTTTATATCCCCTCTACTTCGACCATCATCGGTTATTTTGATCCCCAAATAGCAAAACTCCTTTAATACTTTCAGTGTCTCATTTCCTAATCTAATTCCCTCAGCATCGCCCGACTTAATTCGACTTCATTCCATTATCCTCGTTTTGCTTTTGTTGATGTTCGTCTTATATCCTCCTTTCAAGACACTGTCCATGCCGTTCAGCTGCTCTTCCAAGTCCTTTGCTGTTTCTGACAGAATTACAATGTCATCAGCGAACCTTAAAGTTTTTATATCTTCTCCATGGATTTTAATACCTACGAATTTTTCTTTTGTTTCCTTTACTGCTTGCTCAATATACAGATTGAACAACATCGGGGAGAGGCTACAACCCTGTCTCACTCCCTTCGCAACCACTGCTTCCCTTTCATGTCCCTCGACTCTTATAACTGCCATCTGGTTTTTGTACAGATTGTAAATAGCCTTTCGTTCCCTGTATATTGCCCCTGCCACCTTCATAATTTGAAAGAGAATATTCCAGTCAACATTGTCAAAAGATTTCTCTAAGTCTACAAATGCGATAAACGTAGGTTTGCCTTTTCTTAATCTAGCTTCTAAAATAAGGCGTAGGGTCAGTATTGCCTCAAGTGTTCCCACATTTCTGCGGAATCCAAACTGATCTTCCCCAAGGTCAGCTTCTACCAGTTTTTCTACTCGCCTGTAAAGAATTCGCGTTAGTATTTTGCAGCCATGACTTATTAAACTGATTGTTCGGTAATTTTCACATCTGTCAACGCCTGCTTTCTTTGGGACTGGAATTATTATATTCTTCTTGAAGTCTGAGGGTATTTCGCCTGTCTCATACATTTTACTCACCAGATGGTAGAGTTTTGTCAGGACTGGCTCTCCAAAGGCTGTCAGTAGTTCTAATGGAATGTTGTCTACTCCCGGGGCCTTGTTTCGACTTAGGTCTTTCAGTGCTCTATCAAACTCTTCACGCAGTGTCATATTTCCCATTTCATCTTCATCTACATCCTCTTCCATTTCTATAACATTGCCCTCAAGTACATCTCCCTTGTATAGACCCTCTATATACTCCTTCCACCTTTCTGCTTTCCCTTCTTTGCTTAGAACTGGGTTTCATAACCAATAGATTGTGGTCAGACTCCACATCTGCCCCTGGAAATTTCTTACAATTTAAAACCTGGTTCCTAAATCTCTGTCTTACTATTATATAATCTGTCTGAAACCTGTCAGTATCTACTGGCTTCTTCCATGTATACAACCTGCTAGCAACAAACTATGCTAAATTTAAACGACAGTGTGGGATAAAATGTAGTGCTATGAAATTAAATTATCAGAACACAGGGAACCACTTGATTTTTAGTAAAACACTAATTATGTTAATTCATTAGCTCAAATTGCCGGCCAGTGTGGCCGAGCGGTTCTAGGCGCTACAGTCTGGAACCGCGCGACCGCTACGGTCGCAGGTTCGAATCCTGCCTCGGGCAAGGATGTGTGTGATGTCCTTAGGTTAGTTAGGTTTAAGTAGTTCTAAGTTGTAGGGGACTGATGACTTCAGTTGTTAAGTCCCATAGTGCTCAGAGCCATTTACGAGGGCTATTCCGAAAGTAAGGTCCGATAGGTCGCGAAATGGAAACCACGGTAAAAATCAAAAATGTTTTATTTGCAACAGTTAGATACACCTTGCAGCTACTTATCTCCATAGTCGCCGACCCGACTTAGACGTGTATCGTAGCGTTGTACCAACTTTCCCATACCCTCGCTATAGAAGGCAGCCGCCAGTGCTCTCCGCCAATTCTCTACGCTGGCCTACGGCTCGTTGTCTTGTGCCGAAATGTTGTCTTCATAACCAGCGGTTCATGTGACCTGAGCTGAAACTCAGAGGGAGACAATTACGGGCTGTAGTGTGGGTAATCTCACATTTCCATTTGAAAACGATGCAGGAGCATCTTCATTGCCCCTGCAGAATGCGGCTGAGAATTGTCTTGAAGACGAAACAGCACGACAGTTATGTAATGTTAGCTGCATAGCTTCAGGGGAAATTTCTCACCAGGCCCCAGTACTTGGCGGCAGACACTATTTTCTAGACATCTTTACGCACTCACTGCGAGCTCAGAAATGAGAAGAGCGACGTGATGCTAACTGGGGTTATACTAGAGACACTACCCAACACATCTGTGCAAAGCTTTATCGGATTTTCATAGTCGTTTCCATTTCGTGACCGATCGGACCTTACTTTCGGAATAGCCCTCGTAGCTCAAATTCCGCTGAAGCTGTTTTCAGAGCACCGTAACAAGATAGTATCTAAAGAGCTACAGTATTGCTACATGCTCAGAACTTCGCACGACCATTCACCCAGTCGCTGATTTTCGGCAAAGCATCTCACTACACCGTGGTGACAAAAGTCATATGATCATATTTTTGGGTTGCAGTAGTATTGCGTACATGAAGTATAAAAGGGCAATGCATTGGTGGAGCTGTCATTTGTACTCACGTGATTCATGTGAAAAGGTTTCCGACGTGATTATCTCCGCGCGACATGAATTAACACATTTTGTACGCGGAATGGTGATAGGAGCTAGACGCATGGGACATTCCGTTTCGGAATTCGTTAGGAATTCAATATTCCGATATCCACAGTGTCAAGAATGTGCTGATAATACAAAATTTCGGGCGTTACCTCTCACCACCAACAACGTAACGCCTGACGCCCCTCAACAATGACGCATAGCAGCTGCGTTTACGTAGAGTTGTCAGTGCTAAGAGACAAGCAGCACTATGTGAAACAACCATAGAAATCAATGTGGGACAGCAGACGCACATATCCGTTAGGACAGTGACGTGAAATCTGGCGTTAGTGGGCTATGGTAGGAGACGACCGACGACAATGCCTTCGACAACAGCACGTTATCACCTGCACTGCTTCTCCTGGGCTCCAGATGAATCCAGAGTTCAGTTACTAAGTGTTGATGGTATTGTTCGAGTGTGGTGCAGACTCCACAAAGCTATGGACCCTACTTGTCAACAAGGCACTGTGCAAGCTGGTGGTGACTCATAATGGTGTGGGATGTGTTTAAATGGGTTGGACTCTGTCCGCTGGTCCAACTGAACCTATCACTGACTTGGAGACCATTTGCAGCCATTCATGGACTTCATGTTCCCAAACAACGATGGAATTTTTATGGACGACAATGCGACATATAACCGGGTCACAGTTGTTGGAGACTGGCTTGAAGAACATTCTAGACAATTCGAGAGAATTTTTTGGCCACTCAGGTCGCCTACCATGAATCCCATCTAACATTTATGGGACATAATCTGGAGGTCATTTCGTCTACCAAATTCTGGACCGGCAGCACTTTCGCAATTGTGGATGGATATAGAGGGGAGACGGCTCAGTATTTCTACAGGGGACTTGCATAGACTTGCACCACACTGGGATAAAGGAGGTCCGATACGATATTTTTCCATGACTTTTGTCATCCCAGTGTACAGCGTCCAAAGCGTGTGTTACATTTGTTCATACCTGATATAAAACTATTGATCCATCTAGGAAGAGTCCACATGCCTAGGTAAACTCTTACAACTGAGGTACGGCAGGTGCAGGTTCCCCAAAGGTGCTCTCCTAACGACTATTCACTTCAACAACCATGTCTCTTATCGTCGCACTTTCAGACTGAGACGTTTTTCCCCTAGAGGTTTGTACCATCCTTGCGAAACTCGCGTTTAAGTCAAAAGCCCCGTTCCCGGTGACACACAGCTTTCCTCCGCCACCAGTAAGCCCGCCATTTGAGCCAACCGAGTAGACATGTGTGGCATGTATGGCCACAGACGCGGCGAGCATTAGCCTCTTGCTGGAAATGGATTAACGCTACGTTCCAGCTGACGAAAGGCCATTTCGTTTTAATGACTTAGAATCAACATCACTGTCCACCGGATACTCTGATTGAGCAGGGACTGGCGCCGGAACATCAAAGTAGATGGGCGGCGGGAGTACTGGAACAAACAAGGTCACTGATGACATTGTTCCCCCTCAAACTAACAAATGTAAATTGCCTTAGATATAAAATGGCCTTACATTCAAATTCTGGTGGTGTCTGGCCCTACTCTTGTTAAAGTAAGGGTGTGGTCCTATGTACAAATTGGTGGGAAATTAAAAAATCCCAGATTGCTCATTGTCATGCTGGCTGACCTTCAACGCTGGTACATTCTCCATCTCTTGTTAAAGTAAGGGTGTGGTCCTATGTACAAATTGGTGGGAAATTAAAAAATCCCAGATTGCTCATTGTCATGCTGGCTGACCTTCAACGCTGGTACATTCTCCATGAAGTCATAATCCAAGATGGCGAACCTCGATAGCTGACGTGGAATACTTGGACGTGCTCTGAGACATCTGAATCCAAGATGACTGACCTGCAAAAGTGGGACTATCTCCATGACATCAGGTTTCCATACAGGTCCAACCCTGTGGTTCTAGAACCAAGGATGTCAATCTGGTGATCCGACTAACATTGCTTCCTTCCCTACTATTCACTTAGATGAGAAGGGAGCTGCTGCAGTCTTGATTGTCAGATCATTTGTTCCAAGTATAGAATTTTAAATGGGCACTGGATTCTCCTTAATGTTACTCACCATATGCGCCAATTTGATGGCCATCTGTTCATGCACGGAATAGTTCCCCAAACCACTCTGTCAACGTAGTTTAAACACATAAGTTTGGGGTTGGCTTGGCCATACATTTCATTCCACTCAGCATGCTGCTATCTCCTCACAGTCTGGCACATCATTAGCCAGGAGTTGTATTACCGTTAGCCAACCCCGTCCGTTCCAGATTATACAGGCCCATATCGGGCCACGAGCACTGAGTCCCACCTGCAATGGAGTTGCGCCACCGTCCACGAGTGACAGATCTGTGCTGAGAGATGCAGCATGCATTTACCGATCTATCGATTCGTTAAACTAATGCGAAGGGGGATATAGAAATTCCAGTTCCCAAGGCTAGTATGCTGTTACTACGGCGCTATGGGTGTCTTTATTAGAAAATGCACAGTTACCTAAAATTACGGAATAAACAGTTTTTATTCCGAACAGATTTATAAGAATACTGTACCCAGTAACGAACGAACAAATTTAAGAGCAATAATGCTCTATTCACGTAAAATACTTCTTTAAGAAGTAAATGTTAAAACTATATGACATTAAAATAATTGAAATTGACATAAAGCTGTTAAACTATAGCTAAATTGCGTAGTACAGTACACGCCACTAGGGGCTGCAAGAGGAAACAGTCCATGGAGGTGACACGAGACTAAAAGGCTCAAATGCCGATGTTATCACAATGTGGACGTGAAAAATGTCGCGCCATCTAGTAACAATCTAAGATTGCAGCTGCTTAATTTACGAAAAACATTTTAAATAGCATTTTTGTGTTCTTCTCACCTATCAACAGCCAGTATTATGAAAAATGAAAAATTATATAAGACAATGCAACAGCAATTATTAGGTACATGGTTTTACGAATCAATTACAATGTAATAAATGAAAAAGAGAGAGGGAAACGACATTTCGGACTCTACTCTGAGGAGAAAGAGGAATCAATTTTAGGCATTTATAAGTAACGGCTTTTTACCTTTAAAAGAATTTTTATTACGTAACTACAACTGTTCATTAAGAATGAAATCACTGTTCAAAGAAAGATGTTTGAAAATTTCTTCTTGACGATTAATTATGAAGCGTTTCCTCTCTGTGTGGAGGATGCTGACGTCATGAACTTCTTTAGGCTTATGACCTGTAATTAACAAATGATGGACAAAGGACAAGTTACATGTTTGTGCCTTTTTCCGTAACAGATGTTCTTTGTATTTCACAGTAATTGCTCGTCTAGAATTTCCTACATAATAGGCTGAACGTGTGTCACAGCTAATTTTATAGATACCTGAGTTTAGTAAGGGGGAATGCGCTGCTTTAAAATTATGAATAAGATAACTTTTTTAATTAATGTTAGCAGAAAATGCAACATTACAGTCATAGTTTTTTGAAGGAGACACTGAATCCTATAAGGTACAATTTTTAAAACGGAATAGGATATCCTTTTTTTTCGTTTCATTACGTTCGTAATTAGAATTTCCAAGAATGGCAATACTGTTATTAGTTTTATTTTTGAAAATATTATCCACTGCTGTTAGCTATCCATTACCGGCAGCAATAGCTATAATCAAATGATTCTCAGCTTCATGATGTTTACCAGATAAAGAAGTAGAAACGGCTGTGTGAATGGAAGAATAGCAAAAGGCTTTTTGTGAGAGTGACGATGTGTTGAACAGGACTGCACTGTGTGATCAGTGCAGGTGTCTATGTGAAAAATATTGAAAGAAATTTTGTTATCAACTATTGTTAATTTTAAATAAAAAAAATAACTTACGAAATACGTTTTCGAAATCACATGTGAGAGTAATTTTCTGGGGAAGTTCGTTGAAAATTTTGAGCAGGTGATCACTGCCGTTGTTATGCCCGCTGCAAAAAATCACAATTTTGTTTACCTGTCTGGAGTATGAGAGAGCTCCTAGAGTAGTAGCTAAAATTTTCTTAAAAGCTTTTTCTTTCATGGAATTTATGAATATATCTTTAAGAATACCAGCTAATGGATTACCCGTTGGAAGACTGTCGGACTGCTGATAGAACTCTCCATTGAAATGGAGATAGCTAATTTTACTACAATCTGAATTAGATTTACGAAGTCAGTAATCTGCTTATCAGAAATCTCTTTTTTAAAAAGATGCAGTTTTTTACAGTATCCAAATTAGTTTGTCCAGCTACGTTCGTATAGATTTTTAATCTCGAATGAAAGAGGCTTCGAATTTTGATCACTATTTTAAATTACTAACGAGATTTTGACTGTTAGAAACTGAACAATTATTTTGAAACATACAAGATTTAGTAGGCGTTTTTGATGACTACTATTCGAGTTGTAAGTAAGTGTAAGTGTGTTTCATTCTCAAATGTTGCTCTACATGGTTGGTGCATATAAGAACGATGAGCTGATAGTAGTATCCGGGTGGCTGGCTATGTTGTTTCAGGTGAAATATCCACCAACCTTTTCGTACCCAAATATTTTGTGGTGAATTTCACAAGCAGAGTACCTGAACTTCTTTTTTCCATCAGTGCCGACGCACAAGTGTCTACCCTCAGGAAGATGAATGTGCATCTCTTGATTTTTCAACCTCTTTTGGTAGGTTGGGTTACAGGTCATTTTTAACGTATGTGAATCTTTAATCCCTGTCATTTGGGTTAAATCACAAGTGTGCTTGTTGCATTTTTCTTATTTCCCATCATTTTAACTCACGCCATGTGGTCTGTGGCTGCAGTGCGGCATAACAGCATACTAGCATTGGGAATCGGAACTTGTATACCCCCACTTCGCATTAGGTTATGGAATCGGTAGTGTGCATGTTGTGTCTCTCTGTACGAAGCTGTGACTGGTGGACGGTGATGCAACCCCAGGGCAAGTGGCACGTAGTACTGGTGGCTCAATCTGGCTCCGCACAGCTTGGCCCAAACGGGTTGGCTGGTGCTAGTAGAACTCCTGGCTAAAGATGTGCCGGGCTGTGAAGTGATGGCAGCATGCTGAGTGGAAAGAAACTAATGGCCAAGCCTACTCCAAACCCACCTGTTTGAACTAGGATGACAGAGTGGTTGGGGGAACTACTCAAAGTATGGATGGATGGAGTTCAACTTGGGGTATGTGGTGGGTAACGTCAAGGAGAATCCTGTGCCAGTGCCCATTTCTATACTTACACCCAAACGTACAGATGTCAGACAGTCAGAGCATATCAAAAGTTGTATATTGACAGAATATCAATCAAACCTCTGATATAGTTAGTGCTATGAGCTGTCCATCAGGAGAACGTGCGTAAACGGTAAGTAGTAAGTAACTCCTGATTTACAGAGCACAGGAAAGCATAACTGTGAGCGTCTGTCTTCTAGAGCTTCCGTGGAGCAATGGGTAGAATGATTTTGTCGTACCAAGAATCCTGGGGTCGAGCCATGGTAATGCCAGTTTTTGTACTGGAGTATGTGTGACACTGTTATATCGACCAACATGTTCCTGACATGAAACAGGATTCTTCCGATTTTATAGCAATATTTTATTTGCAGACCCCTTTTGCTTCGCTTTTTTTAAATAGCAAATACGAGGGTTGGAACTTTAATAGTGGTAACTATTTATTTACAGCTCGTACAAAATATATACATGTTTCAAAGTTTTGCTGACCTTCAAAGTAGTCACCAGCATTGTGTACAACCCGTTGCCAGCGATGTGGAAGTCGTTGAATACTCCTAGCAGTGCCAGTTGTGTTGACAGTTCGAGCGGCGCGGTCTATTGCCCGACGAATTTGTAGCAGTTCTGAAGCGAATGACGTGAGGTGTTTGCTTCAGTTTAGAAATCGAGTTGAACTCACGAGGACTTAAGTCAAGGGAGTGCAGTAGGTGGTATAGCACTTATCAGCACCATCAGTCAAACAAATCAGTAACAGCTTGCATAGTGCGTGCTTGAGCATTGTCCTGCAAAATGATGGTCAGGTCCTGCAGAAAGTGTCCTCAGTTCAGTCTCTACGCTGTTCAGTTTTGGAACACAACAAACGAAGCTGGACGCATCCCCTAGTGGATAATACTCAAGAGAGCACCGACCTTTTACTGTAGAGGAAGAAACACAACTGAAGAATTCCGATAGCAGATTCATCGAAATACACTCCTGGAAATGGAAAAAAGAACACATTGACACCGGTGTGTCAGACCCACCATACTTGCTCCGGACACTGCAAGAGGGCTGTACAAGCAATGATCACACGCACGGCACAGCGGACACACCAGGAACCGCGGTGTTGGCCGTCGAATGGCGCTAGCTGCGCAGCATTTGTGCACCGCCGCCGTCAGTGTCAGCCAGTTTGCCGTGGCATACGGAGCTCCATCGCAGTCTTTAACACTGGTAGCATCCCGCGACAGCGTGGACGTGAACCGTATGTGCAGTTGACGGACTTTGAGTGAGGGCGTATAGTGGGCATGCGGGAGGCCGGGTGGACGTACCGCCGAATTGCTCAACACGTGGGGCGTGAGGTCTCCACAGTACATCGATGTTGTCGCCAGTGGTCGGCGGAAGGTGCACGTGCCCGTCGACCTGGGACCGGACCGCAGCGACGCACGGATGCACGCCAAGACCGTAGGATCCTACGCAGTGCCGTAGGGGACCGCACCGCCACTTCCCAGCAAATTAGGGACACTGTTGCTCCTGGGGTATCGGCGAGGACCATTCGCAACCGTCTCCATGAAGCTGGGCTACGGTCCCGCACACCGTTAGGCCGTCTTCCGCTCACGCCCCAACATCGTGCAGCCCGCCTCCAGTGGTGTCGCGACAGGCGTGAATGGAGGGACGAATGGAGACGTGTCGTCTTCAGCGATGAGAGTCGCTTCTGCCTTGGTGCCAATGATGGTCGTATGCGTGTTTGGCGCCGTGCAGGTGAGCGCCACAATCAGGACTGCATACGACCGAGGCACACAGGGCCAACACCCGGCATCATGGTGTGGGGAGCGATCTCCTACACTGGCCGTACACCACTGGTGATCGTCGAGGGGACACTGAATAGTGCACGGTACATCCAAACCGTCATCGAACCCATCGTTCTACCATTCCTAGACCGGCAAGGGAACTTGCTGTTCCAACAGGACAATGCACGTCCGCATGTATCCCGTGCCACCCAACGTGCTCTAGAAGGTGTAAGTCAACTACCCTGGCCAGCAAGATCTCCGGATCTGTCCCCCATTGAGCATGTTTGGGACTGGATGAAGCGTCGTCTCACGCGGTCTGCACGTCCAGCACGAACGCTGGTCCAACTGAGGCGCCAGGTGGATATGGCATGGCAAGCCGTTCCACAGGACTACATCCAGCATCTCTACGATCGTCTCCATGGGAGAATAGCAGCCTGCATTGCTGCGAAAGGTGGATATACACTGTACTAGTGCCGACATTGTGCATGCTCTGTTGCCTGTGTCTATGTGCCTGTGGTTCTGTCATTGTGATCATGTGATGTATCTGACCCCAGGAATGTGTCAATAAAGTTTCCCCTTCCCGGGACAATGAATTCACGGCGTTCTTATTTCAATTTCCAGGAGTGTACTTCCCTTGAGAAATAAAGGAAATTACAAAACCCCATTTGTGTGAAAGTGAACTTTAACAGAATCTAATATTAATCAAGAACCAGGCACACCCTTGAAATTCAGTGCTGAATATAATGTACACATCGGGTTTACTAACGCTATTATTCATTTAGGCCCTACCACTGAATCTGAGCGTGGGGAAAATGACATAATATGTATCATTGAAAAGCACTGAATTTGACAGGTAACTCAAGATTTAAGTGTGCTCTATGGTTTATTACAAGAGACAACTGGAGTCATAAAGCACTAAGAAACAACTATGTGAATTTGAACTCTACAATTATATTCTTTCCAATGAGAACTGACACGAAAACTCTGGGTTGACAAAGTTATTGAATGGGATGGATTTGCTTAATAATCTTTCAACTGAATCTGCCAATAGATTTACAACCAGACAACCAGACTATGACGATCACAAAGACTTTTTATCTCCTGCATGGACCGAACAATTCCAAAGATCTGAGGACGCACTGACGAATATGAGACAGTGAAACCGGTCTTGAATGTGAATTACAAAACTCTCGCTTGCCTTAATATTCGGAAGCTAGAAGCGGTACTTGCCATGATCTTCAGTGTAATGTGAGCAGAATGGAGACACCGTGGCACCTGCGTCTGAAGTTCAGCACTGCGATCAGACACCTGACGACTCGGAAATTAGACCCCAGATGATTCTGCCACTTCCGAGTGTAGCTGCAACTCTTGCCACCATCTCCTCTCTGCGAACTGAATGCATTTCATGTTCTCCAGTTCTCCAAAAAGCAGCTCGCGTCTTCCTTCTCACCAACAAAATGTACCTACCAATCCTCTCAAAAGTTACTACAACCCTCGAATGACGTAACGGTTTTTTGATAATATATCGGCCCAAGAAATGCCGAAACGTCAAGAAGCCAATGAATTAAATTTCTCCCCACCCTTTCTAAACAAAAAAAACCTCAATCAGTGATCATTAAAGGTCCTCTAAAAACGTCAAAAAAAAAAAAAAAGTCCATGAGGCTAGTCGCCATCTTTGCTTCAACTTTTGAACGTTAAGTAGGTCACAGCCGTTTTGTCAAGTTTTTAGTAAAGCTAAGAGATGCTCATCTGCTCAAGTATTGCTTTTAACAAGCATCTACCTTCTGCCAACCCTCACTGAGTCCTGTCTTATTGAAAAAAGACTTTTCATCTTTGCTGTCCGCGAGACCGTGCTATAAACCAGACAATGGAGTCTCCACTTATTAGCCGTTTGGCAGTGCGAATTTAGCTTCCAAAAATGGTGAAGACGTTATACCTGCACTTCTTCTCTCTCTTTTTCTATGAAGGCCACTGTGGCCAAGGCTCTCCGTGGCTCATTTCACCCGGCCTCACTACGAGTCACCCGTCTCATATTCACAGCTGTCCTGTCTTCCAAAGCTCGCCCATAAAAAGCAAACTGATGTACCTAGTAACATGGTCGGTTACGGAAGGTTAAGAAGAGGAAGCGAAATCAGCTCATACAATAACTGTGATATCATGACACTCATTAAACAAACTCAGCTCTTCGTCAGCTGCGTAACTACAGATGAATAAATGAAAAGAGATGAGCCGTAGGGGTTGCCGCCTTTCAAAATGTACGGTTTGATTCAATTAACTGGTGAGTCTATCATCACAATATGTGGCGGATTCCTTCTTTAGTGCACGTAATCATTTCTTTGCATCACCACAGTTCATAAGAGAATAATATTTTATTCATTTATGATTACTCATAAACGACGTTACGATATTCACAACCGGTGGTGCATTTCTTATATTACCATAAGAGTTTCCTGAGTCTGACAGAAAATTTCCGTCTACGTTTCTGAGTCCGTAGTTTAAAAGTAAACGCAACATAAATAATGGACACACATACGACAAGTACAGTGGTATCCTTGGTACTTAATGTCATGGTTCTGTCAAAAGAATCATCCATACTGATGCAAGTGAAACAGAAAGTTGGGCAAAAGTCGATGATAAGACTCTCAATGCTTGAATTAAATTATAGGAAGTTATAGCACTGATGTAGGCAACTGGGAGGGCGTGGTAATTAAGTTTAGAAATTTTCAGTAAATTCGAACGAAAAATGTGAGAAGAGGTGACACTATTCCGTCTAATTGATACGTTCAAGCATGAAATCCATTACTGAAGTTAGGAAATCTGAGTTCCAGAAATTATTGACAGCCTAAGTTCAAAGATTCCTTTTGTAACACAGCAAACTTCATCGGTCAAGTAACAATTCGAACTGATACAACAGTGAAACCAGTCCTGCTACATTTTGTATGAATCTTACCTAAAAATTCTCGTTCTGTACCGAATTTTCTTGTATGGACATCGACTACAGTGGCGATCGTTCTGGGAACATGTTAGAGAAGAAGGTGGGACAAAATGTCGGATATAAAATTCTTACAGTTTGTTTTCTTACACATTTACATATTTTAACTGAGTCAAAAACAATGAACTGATCGTTACATATTACGATTGTTTCTGTTTACTCTCCAAAATTTTCTACTTGTACATCACAATCTTACTGTTAACCTCGTATTTCACCTCATAACGTAGTACTCTCTGTATCCTAATAACTTAGTAACTGTTCCAATACGAATGATTCTGTTCATGAAGTTCTTTAATCTTAGGTAACAGCACTAAGGCCACTGGCATAAACTGAAACATACAATTGCCGCAAGAGAAGTGTAAAACAATTGTTCACATCACACACACACACATCAGATACCCTGCGGGAACTAGGCTTTATCGGAAAACAGAGCTGGAAGTGACTTGCATCTTCCTCGCCATACTGTTAAGGAAGTGATTAACTGTCATTCCCCATCGCTTGTTCCAGCAGCTGTGTAACTGCCTCTGACGTCACTTTAGTGAGGGACAAATAAGCGATCAGAAGCAATAGATGCAGCAGTGAAACATGGCGATGGTCTCTTTCCTCCTACTCCGTCGCTCCCATGAAATCGAGTGCACGCTTATGACACAAATTAGTAAGCTAAATATTAATTCGCACTTGGTTTTCGATACGGAGACAGATTCTAACGACGAGTAGAAAAGTATTAAACACAGTTATGTTAGCAAAGAGTGTATCGATAGTGTACTACGAACTTCTGGCAACGTTTACGAACAACATCCGGGTCATAAATCAACATAAACTAAGATAATTTTCTGTGGTTTCTTTCGAGAGAATTTTCTTGTATATTTAAGAATCAGAAGCGGTTTTATCCATTAATATAATCAGAATAATAAAGACAATAAACTAGATGTAAAACAAGCCATTCCAGATGTGAAAGGAATAAATGAGCCTGGAGTTAATGTAACAAGACGAATAATTGAAGCTGGAGGGAAAATAATAAACAAGGAAATTGCTAAGTTATTTAGCGATTGTCCGGGAAAGAAATAAAATCGCAAAAACTGGAATTATGTTGTAGTTGTTCTGCTTCACAAGACCGGAGACGAGATAGATACAAACAGTTTATAGATATGGATACATTATAAAGGTCCCTTTCAGAGTAGTGAGCTAAAGCACACAACGGATCAACGAGTCTCACCTGCCGAATCGCTTGGGTTTCATAGATTTTGTAAAAGCTTTTGAGTCACTTCCAATAAAATCTATACCAATTGTTTTTGATGAGCAAGACAATATATCCCACGGTAGTACGTTGAAAAATATATATATGAATGATACTGCTAAGTATTTATCAACAAAGTGATAGTCTACACTGAAAGATGACTTTAGCACAGAGATTCCATATCACGAAAGCCATTTCCAGCAGCCTGGGACATAATTTTTGGATTCCTAAAAACGTGGCTGCATGACTCAGTGGTAAAGCAAGCAATAGGCTAATCGTCGGAAAAGTTGAAGGAGGGCATATATTCAGAACGAGAAATATAGAACATAGGAGAGAACCATGTCCTCACTAATTTTACACGTTCCGTTCAGTGTATGTCATATTTGTAAAACATGTTTCCAAATCCATGAACTATTTGTCCTGCATATTTTACATTAGCGTTTATTATTAGTTGGTCAGTTGAATTGGGAAAGGGGAAGAAACAGCGAGATCACAGGTCCCATCGGATTAGGGAACGATGAGGAAGGAAATCGACCGTGCCCTTTCAAAGGAACCATCCCGATATTTGACTGAAGCGATTTAGGGAAATCACGGAAAACATAAATCTGGATAACTGGACGCGGGTTTTAACCGTCGTCCTCCCGAATGCGAGTCCAGTGTGCTAATCAACGCACCACCTCGCTAGGTGTTTATTGTTGTCGTAACTACTTTGTGTGGGAGGCTTAACACTTATTTAATTCATGTCCATTCAACAGAATTACACAAAGATTTCCAAAGTAGAAACAATAATGTTTATCTCTTATTTTAAAGAACACAAGTGAAGAAGAAGTTTCTTTCTGAGAAGATGTAGTTTTTTTTAAGTGGACGACTTTATTTCAGAAATGGTATTTATTTACCTGAAAAAGTAACTGTTTGTTATCAATAAGCAGTTACGTGTTCATGAAAAAGCAAGGGTTTATGTTTATTGCAGCTTCTCCATACGATGATCATCCAAAAATGAATCACTTTTCTTCAAGGGCAGAAAATTTTTTGTCGTGAATTTTGAAGCCATTCCTAGAAATCAAATACTGTTGAGCTAATATGAGGAAGCAGGGCCCTAAAAAAAAGTGCTGAAGTGACACACTACAGATCCGAAGGTCTCAGGAGCAACCTCCGGTTAGTCTTAAGATTTCTATTTGTCACGTATCACTTAATTCACCTCTGGAAGTCTTTGTTAATGTGGAAAAGGCCGAGTAGCACCGTGGTTCGGAGTTCACGTTAAACGGTATTTCCCTCTATAACTGGCTGGTAAGTCAGTTGAAAGGTGGGAGAAAGCTAACTGAACACGACCATGTCTAGTAAAGCACTTTTGTATTCAAATTAGTCTTGGGTTTTTAAGAAGCTTGACTTTTTTTTATAATGAAGAGGAAATACAGTATTTCTTGATACTCTTCCACAAAATCTCACGTTTTACGGAGAGAAAACGAAATAAATATCGTCTTCCATATGCGTGTTATCTAGAATCATTACACGAGGTCTGAAGTTTCCGAAGGTAAATCCTTCGCTTGAAACTCCTCTCGGAACTGTGAATGTGTCCTTTATTCCCTTTTCCCGTTGTAACCTGTTCATTTAAAGAGCAACGTTGGCGTGAGGCAGCATGAGATAAAAGAACACCTCACTTCCTCCGGAATCGTTTTGTTCCGCTTCTCGTCGTCAAAACAGTGAATGGGTTGATGCTTTTCCTTCTCTGCCTTTGCTCGTTCATGCCTCCACTCTAGGAGGCTCCGCATAGCCTCAAGTGAAACGTAGTGGGCCACAAATCGTTTCGGAGGAAGGCAGCACTGTAACTAAGACACTGCACTCGTAATCGCGAGGAGCAACCATCAACTCTCCGTCCAGCCGACCTCCTGTAGGTTTTCCAGAACTCGTATCGTCATCGTCCAATTACTTCCTCAAAAAACGTCACAGTACAGTTTATTTCCCATGCGTGCCACACATGAATCTTGTCTTTAGAACATAAAACTCTTAAGAATTCTTTTTATTCCCTCGAAATACAGACGCGTCGCTTGAGCACGACACCACAACCAGAATAAAACTGACATCGCTAAAACAAATCTTAATGAGTAATCATTCATTATTGATGTTGCCTGACCTGAGATCTCTATAACATTTATTTGGTCAGTTTGATTCGGCGTGCTGAAAAATAATGCATCTGAATTTTTTTGACTTCTCAATATCAGCTGAGGCATTATATGTTATGCATATTACTCTGTGACTTTTCACGCTTCACTGATGTGAGTAGCAACCATTTGTATGTATAGGGCTCGGAATTGTAACATAAGGCTGTGTGATGAAACTATGTCGATGTGTGAGAAACAGCGTGCTGTAATCCCTCGGAAAACTGAAAGTACGAATTCGAAGAGCTCTTCCACAGATGGATCATCCTCTTCTTTAGCATGATAGAGCCAGACCACACACGAAGTCTGCAACATCTACAACAATGCGACGCCTGCGGTTCACTGTCATCGATCATCCTTCATACAGTCTCGACTTTCCTATACGATTTTCATCTGCTCCCAAAACATGACGAATACCTTCGACGGTTTCACTTTGACAGTGATGATGCGGTGCAAAGTGGACGTGCCCTGTAGGCTACTGCGCAACTCTCGTACTACGCACTCCGCCATTGCCGACCTCAAGGCATCAGTTTGCGTTGCAAGTGGTTCAAATGGCTCTGAGCACTATGGGACGTAACTTCAGCGGTCATCAGTCAACTAGAACTTAGAACTACTTAAACCTAACTAACCTAAGGACGTCACACACACCCATGCAGTCTGCGTTGCACTACAGCCATGTAAACATGGCTGCCGTCATAGTTGCTTCTGCCAAGAGTGAATTACGAGCTGTAATTTGGTTTCTGCAAGCAGAAGGAAATAGTGCAGCAGAAATTCATCGGAGAATGAGCCGAGTGTACGGTGATAATGAGGCGTAGTGCCGCATACCGATCCCGTGTTGGAGGCGGTTAAGTGGGAGATGTGTCTCAGAGCTGGATAGTGACAGATGGTGACTCGAGACTGGAAGCGCACGTAGTTTATGTATCAGCCGATAGAGGACAGTATTGGAGAGGGAACTGTGATTTAGTTTCGATTGTGCCCACTAGAGTGCACTAAAGTAATAGAATGTTTTTCATAAACTGTTCTAGTTCAAAAAAATGGCTCTGAGCACTATGGGACTTAACTTCTGAGGTCATCAGTCCCCTAGAACTTAGAACTACGTAACCCTAACTAACCGTAGAACATCACACACATCCATGCTCGAGGCAGGATTAGAACCTGCGACTGTAGCGGTGTGCCGTTCCAGACTGTAGCGCCTAGAACCGCTCGGCCACCCCGGCCGGCAAACTGTTCTAGTACTTTCATAAAGTGTTATTATGTCTTTTTGTGTATGTAAAATGTTATAAATGGGTTTTAGCAGCATGAATGATGCGTGAATGTGCTTTAAGGTTAATATGAAGATAATTGTTTAACGAGTTACGTAGCGGGATTTAGTGTGGGAACATATCGAAGAAGTATGGATGTGGACAAAGGGGATTTTTGTAGAACAGATTTGTAAAGTAAGTTTATGGTAAAGTTAATTCAGGTATAAATAACAATAGTAAATAACTTTATGCATAAGCAAAACTTCAGCATATTAGATAATTACGTCGGTAAAAAGTGCAGTCGTTAGGTTTACTATTTCGCGATTGGTTATTGATGAAAAGCGCGGACTGACACGGGAGAATGTTGTATTGCTATTGGCTGTTGAGTAAACTGACCAATGGTAAAGCAATATTCTTCGCGCGCCTTTCTCTGCTGGTAGAGAAGACCTACAGTATTCTAGAGAGGAGTTGGAGACTAGCCATGAAACAGTTCGGACGTGTGTAGTAGTAGTTCCGATGGAAATGATAAGTTACCGGTTCTAGCAGTGTTTCATACATCAAAATTGTTGTAAAGTGACGGCATAATTATTCCGATAGGTGTGTAGAAATTTCGGAATTTTTAAGTGAGTTTTGTGACGAGAAAAGACATAAATTCCGCGTGGCGTATTGAGCAGGTCGGTGGCTAAGAACTGTGACTGTATTAGGTACCGACAGACTTAATATTTGGGGAGTATTCTCAATCAAAAACAATCCGTATTTTTGTAGCTATTACGTTTTCGGGAAATGCAACACCATAAACTTGCTAACGTGAGTGAAAGGGATTGTAAGTAACTGTGTTGAGACTAGCACGGGTTTGGCAGTGATACTCGTTCACCTAAGTTTCAGACTATATTAATTAAGAACAAAATTTCCAACCTTTCATTTCGTGTGAAAACTTTCTCCCGAAACGTAGATTAGTGACTTAAATTGCAGCCTGGTTCACGTCGAAGTACAGTAGGTTTCACTCGGTTTCCCTACTGATGATCTGCTGAGATAATGTTCACAGGTAGGTGCAGGTTCGTCGTTAAGGGACGGAAGGAACCGCGCCCCGCAACAACTTCGTGACTGATGGTGTTGTGGATGAATGGTGCCGAAAGTTTAAAGATTGCCGAAATGACATGCATGATGAAGGGGGCCAAGGACGCAAGTCTGCCGTTACAGCTGACCTTGCTGATAGGGTTGACAGAATGGTTAGAGAAAATCATAGGTTCACCATAACTGCTTCGTCTATGGAAAATTCGGAAGTTTTAAGATCTGTCGTACACTCTATCGTCACTGAACATTTAGACTACAAAAAACTTTGTGCTCGTCCGGTTCCAACAATGTTGACGGAGTCACCAAATGGCGTCAGCTTTGAATTTCCTTGACCATTATCACGATGAAGAAGAGAACTTTCTGAAATGAATTGTTGCTGGAGATGAATCTTGGATCCAATACCACACACCGGAAACGAAACGACAACCACAATAACGGATACATCCAAATTCACCAAACGAACAAAAAAATTCAAGCAAACATTAAACAGCAGAAAGGTTATGGCTACCGTGTTTTGGGACCAAAAAGGTGTGTTGCTTGTAGAATTTATGCAGACTGGAACCACTATCAATGCAGCTGCTTATTGTGGAACTTTACGACGTCTGCAGAGAGCCATTCAAAAGAAAGAGGTTCAAATGGCTCTGAGCACTATGGGACTCAACTGCTGTTGTCATCAGCCCCCTAGAACTTAGAACTACTTAAACCTAACTAACCTAAGGACATCACACACATCCATGCCCGAGGCATGATTCGAACCTGCGACCGTAGCAGTCGCACGGTTCCGGACTGCGCGCCCAAGAAAGAGGAATGATGACTTCAGGAATTGTGTTGATCCATGATAATACTCGTCCACACACAGCTGGCACACCCCAACGGCTCCTTGAACAATTTCAGTGGCACATTTTCGATCATCCGCTGTACAGTCCTCACCTGGCACCCAGCGACTTTCACCTTTTCCCTGAACTGGAGACGTGGCTAGCAGGGCAGCACTTCCAAACCAACGAAGATCTTCAAATCAACGTCAATGCTCATTTGAAATCATTGGCGGCAACATTTTTTGAAGAGGGTATTTCAAAGCTTGCCACAGGTACAATAAATGTCTTAATCTTTTAGGTGATTATGTTGAATAGTAACCATAAGTGTCCAAAACTTTTGGTAATAAAATAATTGTTTCCTATGAACTTGTCCTTTATTTATTGCCTATCAGAGGTTAAAAAAACGGCCATTGTGTGTTCTGTACACAAACAGAGATCGCATGTTGTAACTGGTTTCGCTCCGAAACTTTAAATTTCCCTTTTGGAGACGATACCACTCAACAACGCAGTCTGCCAAATTGCGGTCACTATAGCAGCGTGTTACATGTAGAGCTTACGAAACCAACACTACAGCAAAATTTAAAGCTGAATTCTCCTGTTAACTTAGCCTTTTGTCACTCGAGATTACATCAACGGGGTCCACGAGTCGATTGCTGAGTGTCACAGTTGTGGTTTCTGCTCAACGGAAGATATTGCATTGATGTATGTGCACATAGTGATCTGTATACTCTCTTGGGTGTTCACGTCAGCTGCGTAAGGACATATCTTAAGGATGCCTACAGAGTCATCTCATCTTCATCGTCCAGAAAGGCTGAAGTCACGTTCAAGTTTGACCTGTCTCAATGTGATAAGGGTTATTTACTTATTTCTCGTCAGTACCCTTATGTCATTCACTGCACTGACACCGGAACCAGGGAATTACCGTATTAACACAATATTCCATTAGAAGACGCCCACTAAAACAGAATAATTCCTTCAGATAAGCCACGAATTTTACAGTATTACTAGTGGTTTTGTGTGTTTGTTGCCATTGTTAATTTCAACACACCCTAGGAAATTCTGAAAGAGTAATATCATTCGAATGAAGTAAATGTTACATGATTATTTCCATCAGGACATCCCTATTTAATACGTAATTGACACGTGGATGTCACGAGAGACGGACCCGCCAGTGTAAAAGGAGGCGGAGAGTACTGAGCTGTTAGTACAGAAGCGGTAACAACCGAATGGGTCAGACAGGAGATCTCAGTGACTTCGAACGTGGACTAGACGTTCGATGTAATCTGAGAAACACATTCATCTGGGACATTCCAGCTCTTCTAAAGCTGCCAAAGTCGAGTGTTGGTGATGTGAGTGTGAAATGGAAACGCAAAGGAACAACCACAACCAAACAAAGATCAGGCAGATCTGACGCAGTGACAGAAGACATGGAGCTTCGAAAACTGCGGAGGGTAGATGTAGAGATTGGTATGAAATCAGCAGAAGGAATTACTCTTGAGTTCTAAAGTGCCACTAGCAGTTGAGCTAGCGCAATTACTGTGCGTAGGGAGTTAAAAAGAATGGTGCACGATGGTCGAGCAACTCCACGTAAGCCACACATATATGCAGACAACGCTGAACGACATTTGGGGTGGCATAAAGAGCTATGTCATTGCACAGTGGTTGAATGGAAACGAATGATTTGAAATGAGGAATCAGCCTACACGCTGTGGCAACCTGATGGGAGGGTTTGGGTTTGGATTTGGCGAATTTGTGGAGAATTTTACCAGCGATAATGTGTAGTGCTAACAGTAAAGCAATAAGGAAGTGGTGTTGGCCGTGTTTTTCAAGGTTAGGGTGTAGTCTCCTTATTGTGCGTAAGGAAACACTAAATGCAGATGTACATGAGCAAATTTTGTTGCATTGTGTACTACGTACAGAATAATAACAGTTAGGAGACGAAGATATCTTGTATCAGTATGACAGTGTATCCTTATCGTAAAGCAGGATCTTAGAAGTAATGTTTTGTGAGCTGTAACGATCATGAGATGAGATGGCCTACCCTGAGTCTCGACCAGAACCCAACGGAATATCTTTGGAATAGTCAGAACGTCGACTTCGCTCCATACCGCAACGTTCAATATCATCTCTCACTCTGGTTTCGGCTGTTAAGGAAGAATGGACAGCGCTTCCTTCACAGATACTCAGAAACATCACTCAAAGTGCTTCCAGTAGAGTTGAAGCGGTCATAAAGCCGAAGTATAGACATCCCACGTTATTGAACACTAATAGGTATCCAGACACTTTTGATTAGCTAATGTATTACTTTCGCCACGTATTGAGAGGATGAGACAATTCCTTCGCCCCCCCTCCTCCCCCCCCCCCAAAAAAAATTACTTTCCTTGTGTTTCTTCTTTCAGGCAATCAATTTGCATAAAAAAGATAGCTCGTCAACAGCAACATCGTGAAACGAATGGTCTGGAGTGTGAGTTCCATTTCGACAAGCAGTTTTAAACTGTCCATAAGATGATGAGATGATGTCGTTTGTTGATTGTCACTACAACGGCCCCCTCCCCCCCCCCTCCTCCGAGAGTAACACTAAGCTGCCACTAATACATTTATAAAACGTACAAACCCAGTATTCTTTAAATTTGTTAAATGATAAATTATTTACATGTTTTATAGTTATTAAATCGAATGGGTTAACACTGTGCCTTTAAAATAAAAGTTGGTAGTGTTTTAAAATATACGCAAGTCTAACGATAGTTCTATTTGAATTCGTTTCGAGAATCTGCAATGTAATCTGTATTTGCTGGTATTCAGAAATTACTACACAACAAGCTTACAAAGACGTTTTCATGTACACCTCCGGGTGTTATGAATAGTGAATCTTATTTACGTCTTACTTATGATCAATAACGTATTTCCTATAAATTACATTTTTACTTACGTCTAGGTGGAGTTGACGATCATATGGCGTCCAGGGGGCAACTGTGGGCTGCCTGTTATGAACAAATATCTTATAATCACGTTTTTTTAACGAAATTTTTCCTGATTTTTATTTATTTACTTATTTTTGACAGCTATTTGTAGGTCGGGATCCTTAGGCGCTATATGTTTATAGGTTTTTCGTCTTTGGGAGTCACAGATGATAATGTATTGGGAAAAGAAACGGACCACTTCATTTCATTGTAGTAAGTTGCAGGAACTGAGCAGTAGGTGAGGAAGTTTGCTCTGGGTGAGTGTTTTGGAAAGAGTGTCGGATGAAAAAGATGGAGAGAAGCAATCTCTTAAGACTTACATTACTTTCTTCTTTTTAATTGATGTTGAAGAGTGTTTTAGCTAGAGTGCCAGATGTATTTATTTATAAACCGTATCATGCCTGTTACGATGCGGACATGATAACCGACGCACACGGAGAGAAATAACATTCGTCCAAAAGAACGTGGAAAATCGTGCGAAGTGATACAAGCTGGTCGACACGTGGCTAACCAATCGATGCGCTACCAACACGCCAAGGCAGTTAGCGCCCCCACTTCTCTTCCCCTCCAGCTGCACACATAATTCACTGTGCGTCAGGCGGGGTCCGATACACCCCCACGTTTCGGTGGCCCTCACACTAATTAACTGGCCTTAACTATTGGGCACTCTCTCAACTCGTTTAGGACAGTGTATTTGGCTGGTCACCTAGTTAGTTCTCACACAAAGTATTGAAATACACGAACCTGCGTATATATTCTGTACATCATTATAAACTATAGCAGACTGCACGACTGTTATTAAACCCATCTTTAGAACCAGTCAGAAGTAAACTGACGAGGACTTTATTGCAGTAATAGGCCATGGGTGATGAGTGAAGTGCGGATGCTAACTGAGGAATAGCTCGTTGTTGGCTCATACCATTTTTGTGGAAGAAGTAACGTTATGGGAATTTAGGACTACAGGTGACGGCACTATTTGCCCAAAGACAAGAGATAGCAAATATGAAAGTGTTATCTGATTGTGTCATTAGTGCGGAAGTTGAACGTTGTCAGACTCTTTCGATCATTAAGCAAAACAATACGTATTATAACTATGCGAGTAGAAAGGACATCACGATTCTTTCCAGACACATACAACTATCAGAAATAAATAAACAAAATAGGAGCGGGGGTTTAGATAAATCAAGGTAGGCTGAATAATCACGGCTAGTGGAAGCAAATCAAGAAAACTATCGGTTTCAGACATCACGACCATTTTTAAGCGATCATCTGAATAAAGGTACATAACAATGTTAAAAATGGTACCAAATGTAATAAATTGCATATATAGAGAAAGTAGCAACAAAAAATCTATAATGGGGTGTCTTGGATGGCTTGGTGTGGAGGGTCATTATCTAGCAGAGATGGATGTCGGTGCTGCTGAAGTTGGGTGTGTAATTTAGAATTTATAGGTGACGTCATTTTTATTGCTTGACAGAGTCCTTGGCAATGGATAAAAAACTTTTCAGACTGTCTCATGGGCAAATAGGGATTGGTTAGCATTACCTATTGTCAACAAGGTAGTTCGATAGTGTTGCTTTTCTTATCATGGGTAACTACCTGTCATTGTAGCACCTTAGTGTTCATCTTTTATCTTGACGCCAAATATTTTTCTACCTTTCCGAGAAATTCCGAACCGATGATCTAACTTTTCCTGTAGGGGATTTACATAGCTCAAAAGGAGACTGCATCTTCTGACTGAAAATAAACTCACAGGGAAGTAGGTAGGTACTCTTGTGGAGTATTTGATTATAAGCTGGCCGGAGTGGCCGAGCGGTTCTAGGCGCTACAGTCTAGAACCGCGCGACCTCTACGGTCGCAGGTTCGAATCCTGCCTCGGGCATGGATGTGTGTGATGTCCTTAGGTTAGTTAGGTTTAAGTAGTTCTAAGTTCTAGGGGACTTATGACCTCAGCAGTTGAGTCCCATAGTGCTCAGAGCCATTTGATTATATGCTGCTACTACGTACGAGAGTAAGGCATCCCATTCATTGTGATAACTGTTAGACCCTTCACATAATGTCCCAATTTATCACGTATTTATTATTTTGACAGAAACTTAAAACCCCGAGCATGCTCAGACAACTTAAGAACATGCCTCCGAAAAAATAAAATCTCAATTATACCCGTTTCTGCGTTAATAGTTAAGTGTTTGGCCGCTAAATAGTATCCGGTCCTACTTTCTTAGCCAGTCTGTTGTCTTTTGGTTGAGATGGTATCTACTAGACCTCGTTTTTACTGTACGCAGGTTTGGACAGTTGACAACAAAATGCGAGCTTTTAGTCTCTCTTCTCTGTTGTGGCTTAGGTAGTGCTTCCGAAAAGGTATATCTATAGTGAACCTGAGTTTGATGTTAAATTTAGCGGCTAAGAAAGTGAAGAAAAATGAGATATTACTTCATTAGAGATAGAAAATCATCACAGTTTGTCAGATGACTGGCCAGTGCTCGCCAGTGGTACGAAATAAATACATCCACCGTGCTCGACCCAGCTCCAACAGGATTTTTGTTCACAGGAAACCATTGTGCTACATTTCATGACATTTTACTCAAAGCCTAGTACGTAACTGCACTTCGTATTTTATTAATGGCGACCTTCCAAATTTTGTAACACGTTATTTTTGGCCTTAAAGATTAACTTTATATCTTTATGTAATATAATTTATTATAGGACGTTTTTCATTAATAAAAGCTACTGTATTATGGAAAATAATTTGTAAGACAATTAATATGTTAGAGGGTTAAGGTAATAACTGAACATTTTCCCTGACATATGATAAAGTTCCTCAGTTTGCCCATTTACCTCGCCGGTGTGTTGTGCTGCTTCTGAGTTCCTTAACGTTCATTAACTGGCTCAAACTGTTTTATTAAATATTACATAAAAAATCATTCCTTGGTTTGTTATCATTGTTTCACTTGCTCACATACTTTAGTACCCACTGACTATCACTTGTGCTACTGTTTGCGCCTACTGATATACACTCCTGGAAATGGAAAAAAGAACACATTGACACCGGTGTGTCAGACCCACCATACTTGCTCCGAACACTGCGAGAGGGCTGTACAAGCAATGATCACACGCACGGCACAGCGGACACACCAGGAACCGCGGTGTTGGCCGTCGAATGGCGCTAGCTGCGCAGCATTTGTGCACCACAGCCGTCAGTGTCAGCCAGTTTGCCGTGGCATACGGAGCTCCATCGCAGTCTTTAACACTGGTAGCATGCCGCGACAGCGTGGACGTGAACCGTATGTGCAGTTGACGGACTTTGAGCGAGGGCGTATAGTGGGCATGCGGGAGGCCGGGTGGACGTACCGCCGAATTGCTCAACACGTGGGGCGTGAAGTCTCCACAGTACATCGATGTTGTCGCCAGTGGTCGGCGGAAGGTGCACGTGGCCGTCGACCTGGGACCGGACCGCAGCGACGCACGGATGCACGCCAAGACCGTAGGATCCTACGCAGTGCCGTAGGGGACCGCACCGCCACTTCCCAGCAAATTAGGGACACTGTTGCTCCTGGAGTATCGTCGAGGACCATTCGCAACCGTCTCCATGAAGCTGGGCTACGGTCCCGCACACCGTTAGGCCGTCTTCCGCTCACGCCCCAACATCGTGCAGCCCGCCTCCAGTGGTGTCGCGACAGGCGTGAATGGAGGGACGAATGGAGACGTGTCGTCTTCAGCGATGAGAGTCGCTTCTGCCTTGGTACCAATGATGGTCGTATGCGTGTTTGGCGCCGTGCAGGTGAGCGCCACAATCAGGACTGCATACGACCGAGGCACACAGGGCCAACACCCGGCATCATGGTGTGGGGAGCGATCTCCTACACTGGCCGTACACCACTGGTGATCGTCGAGGGGACACTGAATAGTGCACGGTACATCCAAACCGTCATCGAACCCATCGTTCTACCATTCCTAGACCGGCAAGGGAACTTGCTGTTCCAACAGGACAATGCACGTCCGCATGTATCCCGTGCCACCCAACGTGCTCTAGAAGGTGTAAGTCAACTACCCTGGCCAGCAAGATGTCCGGATCTGTCCCCCATTGAGCATGTTTGGGACTGGATGAAGCGTCGTCTCACGCGGTCTGCACGTCCGGCACGAACGCTGGTCCAACTGAGGCGCCAGGTGGAAATGGCATGGCAAGCCGTTCCACAGGACTACATCCAGCATCTCTACGATCGTCTCCATGGGAGAATAGCAGCCTGCATTGCTGCGAAAGGTGGATATACACTGTACTAGTGCCGACATTGTCCATGCTCTGTTGCCTGTGTCTATGTGCCTGTGGTTCTGTCAGTGTGATCATGTGATGTATCTGACCCCAGGAATGTGTCAATAAAGTTTCCCCTTCCTGGGACAATGAATTCACGGTGTTCTTATTTCAATTTCCAGGAGTGTATATAGCTGTCGTAGACACGAAAAATCATCGACTGCTGCAAGCAAATAACGGTTTATTGCTGGTATTTGGGGAAAATGTCCATGTGTATCCATGCCAGTCGTCGGAAACGGTTTATTCACCTCTGGTAATACCTGTAATGTAACCTTCTGATGACTGAGTGGCATTCTTTGTACGCATGGGGGACAGTGTCTGACGTCGCGGTTGACATCTCTTTTTCGTATCATCCACCAGTAATTTTCCGCAACTCTGTGTTGCGTAGCTCAGCGTTTGCTCTGTCTAGTTAAAATTTAATCATCAGCCTGCCTCAGCACCTTGTTTCTTAATTTTGCCGGTACCACTATGCTCAAGTCCCATCTTGGCTCTTGGCTGGCTCTAAGCACTATGGGACTTAACATCTATGGTCATCAGTCCCCTAAGCCCCATCTTGTCTTCCTACAGAGCACTCCATCTTCCATGCTAAATTGTAGTTGCCTCGTGAAATGCCTTCTTTCTGGTTAAACACCTTGTTGCTTCTTGCCATTCGACTGTGAATACCCAGGTTCATCGCATTAATGATTTAACCATTCTCTGCACTACTTCAGAATCGAAATCACTCAGTCACAATGCCCAAATAGTTAAATGACATGTTGATCTGTAATTTCCATTAGTTATCTAAATGTAACATGATCAGTTGTTACAATGAAGCGTGTATGTAGAGATAACAATGGAAACTGGTCATTCCATATATTAATGTTAGTATGCTCTCCTCAGTGTTTGCATAACGTTTCTCTGCCTGACTGTGCTGTATCGACACACATGCTATTGGGGGTTATGGTAAATCTACCTCCTGGCTTAAAATGCAACGCAAGGCAAAACTACTAGCATCACATGATGGTATAAACTGTGTCTGGTAGTCTGGAAAAGCGAGAGCTGAACTAATGATTCATAGGTGATAAAATTTTGCAAAGGTTATTCCACAATCCAGAGGATGTTTAAATCTTCTACATCTACATCCATACTCCGCAAGCCACCTGACGGTGTTTGGCGGAGGGTACTTTGAGTATCGGTTCTCCCTTCTATTCCAGTCTCGTATTGTTCGTGGAAAGAAAGATTGTCGGTATGCCTCTATTAAATAAGTGTGTGAGGACTCTTGGAATTTCAGTGTATTTTGGAGTAAATCTACGAGAGAAATTAGACAGGCTTAGATATGATTGCAATTTATTTTCTGTAGTGGATATAGAGAGGTTTCTCATGACATCAGCAAGTCGTGGTTCAGAATGTGCAAGGTCCTGGCTAATACGACCACTTTTCAAAGCTGAGCATCAATTGTGCTTCATGTAAATGATCAACGATTTCAGATAAGCACGTTATATGCTCCTAGAATTCCTTTACGAACACGATTGTGTCATTAAATAGGTCACGTATTGCTCTGGTTATAACTCCTGTAATAGGTCAACTAGCAGGTATTGAAAAGTTTCCGGCACATTTTTCAGTCTAAATGCCATATGGAAATAGTGATAATGAGTGGATGAAACTGTGAAAATGGTTTCTATATGATCTTCTGGTGCAATCTCTAGTTGATGTAACTAATAGTTCACACTTCAAAGGTCCACAGAAACATAAAGACACTGGCCTAGAGTTTCAAATGTGTCTGTTACATTAGGCATATGGCAGACTTGAGCGACTGTCTGTTGTTTAAGTAATGGTAGTCACAAAAAGTCTATACGCTTTACTTCCATCTGATGATTGGTTAGGCACAATGATAGCCTGTGTGACAAGGGATTATTATTCTCTTCTATGATCCCACCTTGAAGTTAATGATTTATTCACTCTTAACTCTATATGGTTTTTATAGACAGGCAGTTCATTCCCAGTGTGAATATGAAGCTGGGCTTTTGGCAGGCAATGATTCACGAGGATCAAATAAGTCAGCACATTCTTCCAGTAGTCCCTTCATGTCCTACTTATCCTGTCCCTTTCGATGTGACACTTTTCTGACGGACTGTCCTGGCATGACATAAAATCGCTATTTAATTGATCTTCATCCAGTGCCCCTAAACTATCTGTCAAAGCGCCTTATGATCGCTTCATTTCTTTGGAACTATAGTTATCAGTGCTTCTATCCACAATTTAGCTAATATCAATTTCCCATATGTAGGATAAACTAAATCATGTTAAGAATTGTTGGTTATCTAGCTCTTTACTCTCAGGCAAAGGTTCTACCATAAATAAAGAATTAAGCAGCAGATCAGCTCATGCATCTTTCCAGGTTAATTTCCCTGTACGTTTTGGTATATCCTGTGATAAGATGTCAAGAGACCTAGTATGCAGGGCAGATACAGGGTGACACTTATTGAACTACATGAAATAACATCGTCATAACTTTGAACAGTTCAAACTGCACGGTTGGTCGCGGGACATGATGGGAATTAGTAAGGGCTGCATGTGGCGACGAAGCTCACTTTCATTTGGATGGGTTCGTCAATAAGCAAAACTGGCCCAGTTGGAGGACTGAGAATCCGCATTTCACGATCGAGAAATCTCTTCGCCCTCAGCGGGTGACTGTGTGGTGTACAATGTCTAGTCACGGAATAATCGGTGCGATATTCCTTAATGGCACGGTTACTACGAAGGGTACGTGAAGTTTTTCGAAGATGATTTCATCTCCATTATCTAGAGTGACCATGATTTCGACAAAATGTGGTTATTGCAATACGGAGCTCGACCCCATCGAAGCAGGAGAGTGTTCTGTTTCACAGAGGAAGACCGCACTGCAGTTCCTTCTCTAAATCATCACACGAACGAAAAAATGGCTGACATCGAAATAAGTGTCCAAGGAATAGAAAAGCAACTAAAATCACTCAACAGAGGAAAGTCCATTGGACCTGACGGGATACCACTTCGAATCTACACAGAGTACGCGAAAGAACTTGCCCCCCTTCTAACAGCCGTGTACCGTAAGTCTCTAGAGGAACGGAAGGTTCCAAATGATTGGAAAAAGAGCACAGGTAGTTCCAGTTTTCAAGAAGGGTCGTCGAGCAGATGCGCAAAACTATAGGCCTATATCTCTGACATCGATCAGTTGTATAATTTTAGAACATTTTTTTTGCTCGCGTATCACATCATTTCTGGAAACCCAGAATCTACTATGTAGGAATCAACATGGATTCCGGAAACAGCGATCGTGTGAGAGGAGGAAAGATATTTTTCTACCTGATGAACGAATGTAGGGAATACAGCCTATGCCACGGTCCTGTACCTTATTTACACATCAAGTAACGATACTTCAGTGATGTGAAAAGGAGTGTACTGTCAGATTTCTTCTATGCGAAATCTATGTGTATGGTCAACAACATCGTTTCCCCGGTGTGGTTAGTGTATGTAGATTTTTTGAAGTGGGCCTTCTATGTCGGGGTGTAATTGTTTAGAATTACTGTATAAGTCCAAGTTACAGCTGCTTGTTTCGCCTTGCACCGTAGCTGCTGCAAGGGCGATCACACGGAGTCGGCAACTGGAAGTAACAGATTAGCTAAGCCTGTGACGGGTACAAAGAATGCGCCGACCTGTCTGATCTTGCCCCCAGCAGCGAGGGCTGGCGAAGTAACCAGTGTGCTGGGTGAGCAACAGAAGCGGAGGAGGGGGTTTGTGTTCTTAAATGTCGGTGCGTACAAGACGTCGGATATACACTCCTGGAAATTGAAATAAGAACACCGTGAATTCATTGTCCCAGGAAGGGGAAACTTTATTGACACATTCCTGGGGTCAGATACATCACATGATCACACTGACAGAACCACAGGCACATAGACACAGGCAACAGACCATGCACAATGTCGGCACTAGTACAGTGTATATCCACCTTTCGCAGCAATGCAGGCTGCTATTCTCCCATGGAGACGATCGTAGAGATGCTGGATGTAGTCCTGTGGAACGGCTTGCCATGCCATTTCCACCTGACGCCTCAGTTGGACCAGCGTTCGTGCTCGACGTGCAGACCACGTGAGACGACGCTTCATCCAGTCCCAAACATGCTCAATGGGGGACAGATCCGGAGATCTTGCTGGCCAGGGTAGTTGACTTACACCTTCTAGAGCACGTTGGGTGGCACGGGATACATGCGGACGTGCATTGTCCTGTTGGAACAGCAGGTTCCCTTGCCGGTCTAGGAATGGTAGAACGATGGGTTCGATGACGGTTTGGATGTACCGTGCACTATTCAGTGTCCCCTCGACGATCACCAGTGGTGTACGGCCAGTGTAGGAGATCGCTCCCCAAACCATGATGCCGGGTGTTGGCCCTGTGTGCCTCGGTCGTATGCAGTCCTGATTGTGGCGCTCACCTGCACGGCGCCAAACACGCATACGACCATCATTGGCACCAAGGCAGAAGCGACTCTCATCGCTGAAGACGACACGTCTCCATTCGTCCCTCCATTCACGCCTGTCGCGACACCACTGGAGGCGGGCTGCACGATGTTGGGGCGTGAGCGGAAGACGGCCTAACGGTGTGCGGGACCGTAGCCCAGCTTCATGGAGACGGTTGCGAATGGTCCTCGACGATACCCCAGGAGCAACAGTGTCCCTAATTTGCTGGGAAGTGGCGGTGCGGTCCCCTACGACACTGCGTAGGATCCTACGGTCTTGGCGTGCATCCGTGCGTCGCTGCGGTCCGGTCCCAGGTCGACGGGCACGTGTACCTTCCGCCGACCACTGGCGACAACATCGATGTACTGTGGAGACCTCACGCCCCACGTGTTGAGCAATTCGGCGGTACGTCCACCCGGCCTCCCGCATGCCCACTATACGCCCTCGCTCAAAGTCTGTCAACTGCACATACGGTTCACGTCCACGCTGTCGCGGCATGCTACCAGTGTTAAAGACTGCGATGGAGCTCCGTATGCCACGGCAAACTGGCTGACACTGACGGTGGCGGTGCACAAATGCTGCGCAGCTAGCGCCATTCGACGGCCAACACCACGGTTCCTGGTGTGTCCGCTGTGCCGTGCGTGTGATCATTGCTTGTACAGCCCTCTCGCAGTGTCCGGAGCAAGTATGGTGGGTCTGACACACCGGTGTCAATGTGTTTTTTTTTTCCATTTCCAGGGGTGTATATAGTGCACTGGCAGTTAGACCTACAACATCTGTCTACAATGATGTAATGGAAAGAAGTGCGGTATAGTAGTCACCGTTTGAGATTGCCCGTGTGTGTGTCTATTGTCAGGGCGCCACCACGAAGGTCAAAACAGCCCAATGTTCTAATTACAGATCACGTTACTAAATACCACCGACCGGATATCGGCCTCCTTTCATCTAACGCCACCCAAACAAAGCATCAAGTAGCTGCATTCTGTTGATCGCAAATTGCCGACACGCTTCATGTCTCTGTCTTCTTCAAGAGGCCACTACCTGTTTGTATGTGTGAAACAACGACTCCAAACACAAAGATGGAGGTTCTCATCTCTCCTTAGAATACTGTATTCCTGTTGCCTAACGCTGGAGACAAAGAGAAAGCTGGCGCAATTTCGATATCAAATGTAGAACGAAATAATTCATTTGCACTACATGGTCAAATTAATTGTTTAACAATTTACAGGACACATGTAGACCCCCTTAAAACATTCACCTCCACGTTATGATGATCCTTCTTCATAATCAAACATATTGTCATCGTCTGAGTGTCATACTGTGGTTCTGTCAGTGTGATCATGTGATGTATCTGACCCCAGGAATGTGTCAATAAAGTTTCCCCTTCCTGGGACAATGAATTCACGGTGTTCTTATTTCAATTTCCAGGAGTGTATGTATGTATGTTTGTCGATGTGTACAAAATAATTTGCCGTTCAAATTCTCGCAATCTGTCCGTCTGCAGAAAGCGACGGTGGGTTTCGAAATACGGCTTGAATTTTTAGGTATGTAATTGTTCTGATTTTTCGATCGGTACTTCGACGTCAGCATCGTTCGAAAAGTGAGGAAAATAAAAAATTAGAACCTTAACATCCCAGACACCGGCAGCAAATATAAACTAAGCCCACTCAGCGTTTCAATGTGCGATCAGAATAAAAAAGCGGTGCAATTGTTTAAATATTCCATACTGCATCTTCACCCACAATCTGTTTAAATAAATAGTATTCCATACAGTGCAGTCAGTGTCACAACATAGTCTTTAACTAAACAAATAACTTATATTACATACACTACCTTGTATTCCATAAATTGTGTAAATAAACAATATTCCACACATTGTCTAAACGGTTTAAACAACATTCAGTACACTGCAATAGACTGTCCGCTAAATTCCTTAAATGAATAAACTATATTCCATACATTGCCATCAATAAGTAAAGAATACTCCACACGTATTCGAAATTGTTTAAATAATATTCCATGCACTGTGATCGACTTCCAACTAAATTCTTTAAACTAAATAAGTAAACTATGTGGTCTAAATTGTTTAAACAATATCGCATGCACTGCATTCGATTTCCCTCCAAATGGACGATAAATTGTCTTCCCCCCCCCCCCCCCCAATTTCTGAGAGGGGCAGGGGAGTAGTAGGGCTGTGGGGTTTCCCGTAGGTTGGAAATAATTAACTGATCGATTTAATTAATTAGTCAAGTGTGCTTGTATCAGCGAGAGGAATTCCCAGAGGTTTGTGGGAGGAGGAGGTGGAGGGGGAAGTGGTGGTGGGGAAATGATGGGGGAGTGATAGGTTAAGGACCTGCCAATCAAACGAAAGGATTATCTCCAGGGGTGTCATAACCTGTCAGTCAAAATGATGGATTATCCCCAGGTAGTCTTAAACCTCTTAGTGAGACAATAGGTTACGGACCTGTCAGTCGAAAGAGAACAAGGGGTTAACCGCTGAATGTATGCTTGCCCCGTATGTAGGCAACCTGCAATGTGTTCAAATGATTCAAATGGGTCTTAGCACTATGTGACATAACATCTGAGTTCATTAGTCCCCTATACTTAGAACTACTTAAACCTAACTAACCTAAGGACATCACATCCATCCATGTTTGAGGCAGGAGTCGAACGTGCGACCATAGCAGCAGCGCGGTTCCAGACTGATGCGCCTAGATCCGATCGGTCACAGCGGCCGGCCCTGCAAAGTGTGCTGGAACGAAGTTTGACCTACTACTTCCCTTAAACCATGCACATACCTTCCATGAAATCCTGCAGTCTGTATTTATATAATGTTGCTAAAATTTGACCAAGTTGTTGTACAACATTACTCATTTTACATTACTTAATTGTCCTCCCCCAGTAGCTGAGTGGTCAGCGTGACAGACTGTCAATCCTCAGGGCCCAGGTTCACTTTCCGGCTGAGTGGAAGATTTTCTCCGCTCAGGGATTGGGTGTTGTGTTGTCCTAATCATCATCATTTCAGCCGGCTGGGGTGGTCGAGCGGTTCTAGGGGCTACAGTCTGGAACCGCGCGACCGCTACGGTTGCAGGTTCGAATACTGCCTCGGGCATGGATGTGTATTATGTCCTTAGCTTAGTTAGGTTTAAATAGTTCTAAGTTCTAGGGGACAGATGACCTCAGAAGTTAACTCCCATAGTGCTCAGAGCCATTTGAACCATCATCATTTCAGCCCCATCGACACGCAAGTCGGCGATGTGGCGTCAAATCAAAAGACTTGCACCCGGCGAATGGTCTACCCGACGGGAGGCCCTAGTCACGCGACATTTATTTATTATGTAATTTACAAATTTCTATCTTTTCTTAATGATGTGCAGTGGCGTAAATCCACCATCACAGCCCAGAGATCTAACTATGTCGCAAGCATAGACAATTACCTAGCTGATCAGCTTCCCTGAGTCAATAGCCTGGGACACTGACTAACCTCCAGCAAGTTTCTGTGGTCCGATTGACTACGCTGTGACAACACTGGTACTTAGTAAGTGGCCATCGTTCGAGAAATTTCCGAATGATATAGAAACACGAATGATCCTGCATTGTCAGCCCTAAACAGTGGCATTTAAACCTTCGTGAACAGCATACTATCGGCAGACAGTATCACATCAAGCCTGTGCCGGTCAGCGCCATCCTGATGATACTGTAACCCCCACCATCACTTGCCCTCAATTTGTCCTCCATCTGATCATCCATTTGTAGAGACAGTTCGGCAATTTTCCGTCTTCAGGGAAATACAATAATGGAGTCTAGATAAGACTGCATCTGCAGAGTTTGAACGAGGGACTGCTTTGCACTGTGCCACTGAGGAGAGATGCCGTTTTCTGTAAACGGTATAAGCACCTGACGCCTAGCCGTATAGCTATGGGTGGCAACGCGCGACTTGATTTACACAACGGCGATAGCTGCTCTCTCTTGCTGACAAGGATAACGCTGCGAGGTCAGTACACCGAGAGTCGCCGTGCTAATGTATTTGACACGCTCACCTGGGATGAATATCAGTAATATCGTAGAGTGATAGATGTAAATAAATGGTTTCAATAAACTGCTTTCTTCTGCGGTACCCAAATCAGTCTCCAGTAAAGAATCAACGCACACAACAAGTGATCGTAGACAACCCGTTATACACTGAAGCGCCAAAGAAACTGGTATAGGTACGCGTTTTCAAATACGGAGATTTGTAAACAGGCAGAATACAGCGCTGCGGCCAGCAATGCCTATATAAGAAAACAAGTGCCAGGCGCAGTTGCTAGATCGGTTACTGCCGCTGCGATGGTAGCTTAACAAGATTTAAGTAAGTTTCGAACATGGTGTTATAGCCAGCGCACGAACGATGTGTCACGGCATCTCCGAGGAAGCGATGAGTTGGGAATTTTCCCGTGCGATTATTTCACGAGTGTACCATGAATATAAGGAATCCCGTAAAACATCAAATATCCGACATTGCTGCGGCCAGAAGAATATCCTGTAAGAACGGGACCAACGACAACTGAAGAGAATAGTTCAACGTGCCAGAAGTGCAGCCCTTCCGCAAATTGCTACAGATTTTATTGTTGGTCCATCAAGAAATATCAGCGTGCGAACCATTCAACGAAACATCATCGTTATGGGATTTCGAAGCTGAAGGCCCACTCGTGTATCCTTGATAACTACACGACACGAATCTTTACGCAGTGCCTGGGCCCGTCAACACGGACATTGGACTGTTGATCACTCGAAAGAGATGCCTGGTCGGACAAGCCTCGTTTCAAATTTTATCGCGCGGATGGATGTGTATGGTGTGGAGACAACCTCATGAATCCATGGATGAAGCTGGTGGTGGCTCTGTAAAGGTATGAGGCGTGTGCAGTTGGAGTGATATGGGACCCCTAATACGTCTAGATACGACTCTGAAAGGTGACACACGCGTAAGCATCCCATCTGATTACCTGCATCCATTCACGTCCATTGTGCATTCCGTCCGAGTTGGGCTATTTCAGCGGGAGAATGCGACAACCCACACGTCCAGAATTGCCACAGAGGGGCTCCAGGAACACTCTTCTGAGTTTAAACACTTCCGGTGCTCACCAAACTCCCCAGACATGAACATTACTGAGCATATTTGGGATGCCTTGCAAGCTGCTGTTCAGAAGAAATGTCCACCCCTTCCTGCTCTTAGTGATTTATGGTTGGTTTGGGGGATTAAAGGGGCCAGACTGTACTGATTTATGGATAGCCCTGTAGGATTCATGGTGTCAGTTCCCTCCAGCAGTACTTCAGACATCAGTTGAGTCCTTTCTACGTCGTGTTGTTTCACTTTTGCGTGCACGCGGGTACCTACACGATGTTAAGCAGGTGTACCAGTTTCTTTGGCTCTTTAGTGCATTTGGTGTCAAAATTGGTTCTCCTTTGTCGTCATTCAGTTTAATGTCAGAAAAACTGCTGAAGATGAAGATGGATGGCAACTGGAAGATAGCAGCCAATTTCATGATTCTTCAGCAGCAGTGTGCTATACGGCGATGTAAGTGCCGATTTTAGACATTTTTTTGAGCGTGTATGGTTGATTTTCCTATCCTTCCTTTTTCTTTGTTACCAACGGCCTTTCTGTGGTGGTAACGCCAGTTCTTATCGGATCACCAAAATTAAGCGCTTTCGTGCTTGTCTAATACTTTGATGGGTTACTATCTGGGTCTTCCAAGTGTTGTTGGCAAGTGAGGTTGACGCAGTCGTTTTGAGACCAGTTGACGCGCTACTTGACTGAGATGTATTGACTCCAGCCATGAAAGCTAACGACTGGAAGACCAGTATGCTGACTGCATGCACCTCAATCTCCACATCCAAGGACGATTATCAGCTGAGAATGACATGGCGGTTGGTCGGTAACACTTCCAATGCGTGTTCGGGCGGAGTTTAGTTCTTCTTTCTTGTTATTTTTGGTATATTGTGTACTTGTAGTAGTAGTAAGTAAGCAACATGTGTAAGCGGGATCCGGCTCAGGCTACGATCCAGCACTTACTGGTTCAAATAGGTCGGTTACAGGCAGGTACAGGGAACCTGAGGAAAGAAAGAAAGGAACAATCACATCCTAGTGAACGTATACTTCACACTAACATCACTTCCTTGGTAAACCTATGTTCCGCTAAACCAGGGGAAGATGGATTCTTTTTATACTTTGGATACAACTACCAAGTTGGGAAACTAGAATAATGAGCAGTTATTAATTATAGTCTGATTGAAGGCAGCAGGGTATGCTACAGGTTATGCAGCATGTAACAAGAAATTAACGGGTTTACAGCATTTTGTCGCCTTGAGCGGAAAAATATAGGAGAAAAAAAAATCGTTGTACTACTGTGCAAAGTTTAATGGGATATTTCAGAAACATGGAGAATCACTAGAGACTTTTGTAGACTGAATTCAGAAAATTAATATAAACACGTATGAGCTGACTGAGAATGATAATGCTAAGAAGCCTATATTACAGGAAGGCAAATACAGAGCACTTTCTAGTGTTTTTGGGGGTTTATCAGCAGAAATGTCACGCACGTATGGTACACACGGAACTCCCAAGAACTTTGCATGAAACGGTAGACACAGCAGAAGCACTATGTGAATTTGACGTGGTCACCAAACCCCAGGAAAAGATAGTGATATTTAATAACGATATCAAGTCTTTTAAACGCGGTCATACAGATCATGTTAAGAGTAATTGCATGGAGGAACAGTGTCACGTATGTAAATGGCATGGGCACACCAAATGGAATTGCACACTCAAAGGTCCGCAGACACAGGAAATGTGGTCACTGGGTAGTCCTGGAACACCTCCGTAAAACAGGGGAAGCGAGTGGTGTTCCCGCTGTTAATCGCTCCCAGTCTCCCACAGTCTCTCACTGTGTATGGAATCAGTGACATATTTTATTCTGACCAGTAATATAGAAAGAAAATTGTGCAATTCTTATCAGATACTGAGTCCCGAGTATCATTAGCAAGTAAGAGTATGCTCCATGAAGTAAAATTAAATCAACCATATTGGAAGTTAAGCAGCACACATGAGGTAGTGTTCATTCTCTCAGTTTGACAATGCAGGTATTCCAAGTGGGGGACGTGTTAACTTCCTGGTTAGTGTAGAGAGTCTACCTGCAGTGGGCAGCAGCTACAACGTTATACTTGGTTTCCAGTTTCTGATTGAGCTCCACCCCAAAATTGACTTAAAATGGCATATAATAGAACAGTATCGAACATCGTTTCATCTCCGTTTTATGACCAGAAAGCCAACACTGTTCTAAGGATCACCACAAGGCCAGGTGCAGCTTCAGGGTGACAGTTATTGGACTATATGAGAAACATGTAAATTAGTTACAAAGTAGGGCGTGCATATACTTTATTGAACATGTAAACGTCACTGCAGATATTCGGATTTAGGTTATGACGTATTCCATATGCCTGCCATCAATGGCGATGATGTGGAGCAGGCGAATAGCGAAATTCTGCATGAACCGCTGAGATGTCGGAACATCCATGACCTCGTGAATGGCTGTTTTCAGCTCAGAAATGGTTCTGAGGTTATTGCTATACACCTTGTCGTTAATATAGCCCCACGAAAAGGAGTCAGTCACATGTGCTCAGATGCAGAGAATACGGCGGCCAATCGAGGCCCATACCAGTGGCCTCTGGGTACCACACAGCCAGATTGCGGTCCCCAAAGTGCTCCTCCAGGACATCTACATCTATATCTACATTTATACTCCGCAAGCCACCCAACGGTGTGTGGCGGAGGGCACTTTACGTGCCACTGTCATTACCTCCCTTTCCTGTTCCAGTCGCGTATGGTTCGCGGGAAGAACGACTGTCTGAAAGCCTCCGTGCGCGCTCTAATCTCTCATCCAGAAACGCACCCTCTCGAAACCTGGCCAGCAAGCTACACCGCGATGCAGAGCGCCTCTCTTGCAGAGTCTGCCACTTGAGTTTATTAAACATCTCCGTAAGGCTATCACGGTTACCAAATAACCCTGTGACGAAACGCGCCGCTCTTCTTTGGATCTTCTCTATCTCCTCCGTCAACCCGATCTGGTAAAGATCCCACACTGATGAGCAATACTCAAGTATAGGTCGAAGGTGTGTTTTGTAAGCCACCTCCTTTATTGATGGACTACATTTTCTAAGCACTGTCCCAATAAATCTCAACCTGGTACCCGCCTTACCAACAATTAATTTTATATGATCATTCCACTTCAAATCGTTCCGCACGCATACTCCCAGATATTTTACAGAAGTAACTGCTACCAGTGTTTGTTCCGCTATCATATAATCATACAATAAAGGATCCTCCTTTCTATGTATTCGCAATAAATTAGATTTGTCTATGTTAAGGGACAGTTGCCACTCCCTGCTCCAAGTGCCTATCCGCTGCAGATCTTCCTGCATTTCGCTACAATTTTCTAATGCTGCAACTTCTCTGTATACTACAGCATCATCCGCGAAAAGCCGCATGGAACTTCCGACACTATCTACTAGGTCATTTATATATATATTGTGAAAAGCAATGGTCCCATAACACTCCCCTGTGGCACGCCAGAGGTTACTTTAACGTCTGTAGACGTCTCTCCATTGATAACAACATGCTGTGTTCTGTTTGCTAAAAACTCTTCAATCCAGCCACACCGTTGGTCTGATATTCCGTGGGCTCTTACTTTATCAGGCGACAGTGCGGAACTGTATCGAACGCCTTCCGGAAGTCAAGAAAAATAGCATCTACCTGGGAGCCTGTATCTAATATTTTCTGGCTCTCATGAACAAATCAAGCGAGTTGGGTCTCACACGATCGCTGTTTCCGGAATCCATGTTGATTCCTACATAGTAGATTCTGGGTTTCCACAAACGACATGATACTCGAGCAAAAAACATGTTCTAAAATTCTACAACAGATCGACGTGAGAGAAATAGGTCTATAGTTTTGCGCATCTGCTCGACGACCCTTCTTGAAGACTGGGACTACCTGTGCTCTTTTCCAATCATTTGGAACCCTCCGTTCCTCTAGAGACTTGCGGTACACGGCTGTTAGAAGGAGGGCAAGTTCTTTCGCGTACTCTGTGTAGAATCGAATTGGTATCCCGTCAGGTCCAGTGGACTTTCCTCTGTTGAGTGATTCCAGTTGCTTTTCTATTCCTTGGACACTTATTTCGATGTCAGCCATTTTTTCGTTTGTGCGAGGATTTAGAGAAGGAACTGCAGTGCGGTTTTCCTCTGTGAAACAGCTTCGGAAAAAGGTGTTTAGTATTTCAGCTTTACGCGTGTCATCCTCTGTTTCAATGTCATCATCATCCCGGAGTGTCTGGATATGCTGTTTCGAACCACTTACTGATTTAACGTAAGACCAGAACTTCCTAGGATTTTCTGTCAAGTCGGTACATAGAATTTTACTTTCGAATTCACTGAACGCTTCACGCATAGCCCTCCTTACGCTAACTTTGACATCGTTTAGCTTCTGTTTGTCTGAGAGGTTTTGGCTGCGTTTAAACTTGGAGTGAAGCTCTCTTTGCTTTCGCAGTAGTTTCCTAACTTTGTTGTTGTACCACAGTGGGTTTTTCCTGTCCCTCACCGTTTTACTCGGCAAGTACCTGTCTAAAACGCATTTTACGATTGCCTTGAACTTTTTCCATAAACACTCAACATTGTCAGTGTCGGAACAGAAATTTTCGTTTTGATCTGTTAGGTAGTCTGAAATCTGTCTTCTATTACTCTTGCTAAACAGATAAACCTTCCTTCCTTTTTTTATATTCCTATTAACTTCCATATTCAGGGATGCTGCAACGGCCTTATGATCACTGATTCCCTGTTCTGCACATACAGAGTCGAAAATTTCGGCTCTGTTTGTTATCAGTAGATCCAAGATGTTATCTCCACGAGTCGGTTCTCTGTTTAATTGCTCGAGGTAATTTTCGGATAGTGCACTCAGTATAATGTCACTCGATGCTCTGTCCCTACCACCTGTCCTAAACATCTGAGTGTCCCAGTCTATATCTGGTAAATTGAAATCTCCACCTAAGACTATAACATGCTGAGAAAATTTATGTGAAATGTATTCCAAATTTTCTCTCAGTTGTTCTGCCACTAATGCTGCTGAGTCGGGAGGTCGGTAAAAGGAGCCAATTATTAACCTAGCTCGGTTGTTGAGTGTAACCTCCACCCATAATAATTCACAGGAACTATCCACTTCTACTTCACTACAGGATAAACTACTACTAACAGCGACGAACACTCCACCACCGGTTGCATGCAATCTATCCTTTCTAAACACCGTCTGTACCTTTGTAAAAATTTCGGCAGAATTTATCTCTGGCTTCAGCCAGCTTTCTGTACCTATAATGATTTCAGCTTCGGTGCTTTCTGTCAGCGCTTGAAGTTCCGGTACTTTACCAACGCAGCTTCGACAGTTGACAATTACAATACCGATTGCTGCTTGGTCCCCGCATGTCCTGACTTTGCCCCGCACCCTTTGAGGCTGTTGCCCTTTCTGTACTTGCCCAAGGCCATCTAACCTAAAAAAACCGCCCAGCCCACGCCACACAACCCCTGCTACCCGTGTAGCCGCTTGTTGCGTGTAGTGGACTCCTGACCTATCCAGCGGAACCCGAAACCCCACCACCCTATGGCGCAAGTCGAGGAATCTGCAGCCCACATGGTCGCAGAACCGTCTCAGCCTCTGATTCAGACCCTCCACTCGGCTCTGTACCAAAGGTACACTATTGAGAACCGACATTTGAAGCTGACCAGAAGAGGAATCTAAAGACGGCAACATACATTTCGTGTAAGAACCACGCTATTAAAAACACTATCACAAGTACTATGTTACCATCATCCTGCATAAAAAGCGGTCTTGGTTCTATAGGCACACACAAGAGTCGCTGATAGCGTTACGATTTCTGGAAGAAATGCTGTCTGCGATTGCAGTCAAGTCCATCCAGTCAACCACATACTTGCATTGGATCCTATAGAGATGTCTTTTAATGATTACAGCCACATCGTCATGCCATTCGCATAACTCGAAACGAGTCTCCTTTTTCGAACCCATCTGCTACAGCAAAACTCCAACGTGGCTTTAGACAGTCCCTCTACATCTTGCAACTGTTCTTTAGTCTCTGCCTCGTCCTCCCTGCAGCTTCGCCCATATGATCATTCTAACTTAAGTCAGAATTTAATACATTTGCTGTGTGGCAACACTCTACTCTATCTCTATTGAGGTAATAGTGATTCATGCGAGATGAGTGCTGTCTTTGATGCTTTCCTGGAAAAATGAGAACCGTCTGCCTCTAAACTTAAATGCATCTGAATTAACATTAAAAATCGATGTTAAGTAGATGGAGTGGTCAGTTGAGAGGCAGATGTTGCCGCAGGTCATTTATCAGGCATTTAACCATAGAAGTAGAGCTAAACATCGGACCATGCCTTCTGTGTGCAAGAGGAGGGTCACAAGGGGCGGTGGTAAACTGCGGTAAGACTGTTACATGTCCTCTGGCTACTGATCGTAGTGTTTATTTCCTCGCCGGCCGTGGTGGACGAGCGGTTCTAGGCGCTCAGTCCGGAACCGCGCGACTGTTACGGTCGCAGGTTCGAATCCTGCCTCGGCCATGGATGTGTGTGATGTCCTTCGGTTAGTTAGGTTTAAGTAGTTCTAAGTTCTAGACGACTGATGACCACAGATGTTGAGTCCCATAGTGCTCAGAGCCATTTGAACCATTTTTGTTTATTTCCTCCTAAGATGTCACCTTTTCATCGCATGCATTTTCGGCTGTCGACGATCATTTTATAGGGCTGTTGTGAACGTACCATAATTTCCGAACCCTAATCGGGCATGAACTTCATAAAGAGCAGATATCATACATCTCTGGAAACGTGTTTGTGCTCCAAAGAACAAAGAATCGATGTTTTCTTTGGTGTGCAAGGTAGTAGTTTTATCACTTTACAGTCTGTCACCATAGTTAATCGTAGAGAAACTTGCATGGATAATGTATGTCATGCGTTCGGGGTATATCTCTTATAGTGGAATATTAACAGCACTGCGTTCCGCACTACTAATAGGTCGTAAGCCGCACCGGTCTAGCATTATAGCGTGTTTTAAGTGCAGATCGGTGTAGCCTTAGGAATGCATGTGTTAAGCTCTCTCTTACCAATGCCTTCATGGTACTGACCCCGGACACTAGAACAATACCTTAGAATTGATAGCGCAGTTGATTTACGTAAAATGCTTCAAACACTGTCTGTCTGGACTACCATCATGCGTAAAAACCACACCTTTCCTCTTCTTCTTCTTAACCATATGTTATATTATCACAACACTTTCATATATACTATAGTCCGATAAGGGGTGCTACCCTCCTCGACATGCGCGCATCTGAAAAAATCTTGTGCACTTCGATGGGCGCTGTGAGTGAGATTGGTGCGGCTCGCTGTGCTCCTTCACGAGATGTGGAATGTAGCGGGCTACTTCTGGTCAGCTGCAGATTATATCGATGACAGTGATGCAGGGAGGATTGGTCAAAGAGAGTGCCTGGAGAGCTTTCGATCTCTAACTTTAACCTAAGATAGCAAGAATGCTCTGTGACTCCCATCCTATAGGAAAAGATGGACAATCGTGATTGTAAATTACGCATTATGATCGAAGTGCTAGAAATATACAGGGTGGGTCACCTAACGTTACCGCTGGATATATTTCGTAAACCACATCAAATACTGACGAACCGATTCCACAAACCGAACGTGAGGAGAGGGGCTAGTGTAATTGGTTAATACAAACCATAAAAAAATGCACGGAAGTATGTTTTTTAAAACAAACCTATGTTTTTTTAAATGGAACCTCGTTAGTTTTGTTAGCCCATCTGAACATAAAAACAAATACGTAATCAGTGCCGTTTGTTGCATTGTAAAATGTTAATTACATCCGGAGATATTGTAACCTAAAGTTGGCGCTTGAGTACCACTCCTACGCTGTTAGATCGTGTGTATCGGAGAGCACCGAATTACGTAGGGATGCAAAGGAACGGTGATGGACCTTAGGTACAGAAGAGACTGGAACAGCACATTACGTCCACATGCTAACACCTTTTTATTGGTCTTTTTCACTGACGCACATGTACATTACCATGACGTGGAGGACGCATAAATTGGCCAGCCCGTTCTCCTGATCTTACACCTCTGGACTTCTTTCTGTGGGGTAAGTTAAAGGAGAATGTGTACCGTGATGTGCCTACAACCCCAGAGGATATGAAACAACGTATTGTGGCAGCCTGCGGCGACATTACACCAGATGTACTGCGGCGTGTACGACATTCTTACGCCAGAGATTGCAATTGTGTGCAGCAAATGATGGCCACCACATTGAACATCTATTGGCCTGTCATGTCGGGACACACTCTATTCCACTCCGTAATTGAAAACGGAAACCACGTGTGTACGTGTACCTCACCCCTCATGGTAATGTACATGTGCGTCAGTGAAAAAGACCAATAAAAAGGTGTTAGCATGTGGACGTAATGTGCTGTTCCAGTCTCTTCTGTACCTAAGGTCCATCACCGTTCCCTTTGGATCCCTACGTAATTCGGTGCTCTCCGATACACACGATCGAACAGCGAAGGAGTGGTACTCAAGCGTCAACTTTAGGTTACCATATCTCCGGATGTAATTAACATTTTACAATGCAACAAACGGCACTGATTACGCATTTGTTTATATGTTCAGATGGGCTAACAAAACTAACGGGGTTCCATTAAAAAAAACGTAGGTTTGTGTTAAAAAACATACTTCCGTGCATTTTTTATGGTTTGTATTAACCGGTTACACTAGCCCCTCTCCTCACGTTCGGTCTGTGGAATCGATTCGTTAGTATTTGATGTGGTTTACAAAATATATCCAGCAGTAATGTTAGGACTCACCCTGTATAGGTCACTGTGTGGTATACTTTGGAATATATGTTCAGGAATTAACAACGAATGGACGTACTGCACTGTCATCTATCTACATTCGCAATGGTGCTCGCAAAATAGAGGAGGCGCGCTTTTAGCGATGATGCAGATATTGAGACGCATACTGCCATGTCATTGTTCCACGCTGAAATTACAGAAAGAAACAGGCGAAATTGCTAAAACTGATCGCAGTATCAACTGTGGTGTTTATTACAGTACATCAATGGTGTCTTTCCCGTGTAATCCATTCACTGGTAAGCTGTTGGTTACCACTTAATGACCGACTGAAATTACTTCTTTGATATGGAGGAAGAGTCTTGGTGGAGTGACAACACCTTCTGGGGATGGCCAGCACCGAAACAGTGATCGGTTACATGATTGTAATATGAGGAATCAACCAAAACGGAACACTGAGCCATCAGCTATCCTGTATCTGTGAAATATGAGTTTAAATGTAGACGCTGTCAGTCACATTCGGACAGTTGCTGGGAAACGATCCACAAAGCCGCCAAACTCTTCCAGTTTCCGTATGTTGTAACCATATTATACTTATGATTATGCTGTCTATGTATTGTGGGAGGAGCAGCAATATAATTTACATCATGCAATGTCTAGCTTTCAGTCAGTGCCAGTTGATCAAAACGTGTTAATGTCAGGCTAGAACCTGACACAGGCCTCAAAGTTGTGGTGGAAAAAAAAAAAGAAAACCGTATGGGATTGAGAAAAGCTGTGTCATATACTGTTTGGAAGTGCTACAGCAGAAATAAACAGTGCAACAGACAACAAAACAGGGACCCTCTCTTCCAACTGATTGGCCTTGAGGTGTGGTCCTCCTACAGTATAGGCGATGAAACTTTACACTGGTCTGTGCTAGTGACTTCGATCACTGAGTGGATCAATATCTGTATATTTAATAGGATCACCACATATGCTCAATGCCCACGCACAGACAGTATTTGTTTTCTATACATATCGGAAGACACAGACGCGGTAAAATCTTATCGAGTTCTCTGTCGGATGAAGTTAGAGGAGTTTTTATAGTTTGTAGTTTTTATTCTCTATTGAATGGTACAAAATAAAGACGACAGAGAGAATGCTTGGCACCAGAATGAGATTGTCACTCTGCAGCGGAGTGTGTGCTGATATGAAACTTTCTGGTAGATTAAAACTGTGTATCAGACCGAGACTCGAACTCGGGCCCTTTGCCATTCACAGGCAAATACGACTCACGCCCCATCCTCACAGCATTACTTCCGCCAGTACCTTGTCTCCTACCTTCAAACTTCACAGATCCTGCGAATGTTTGGCTGACAGACGTGGTTTGGAGAAACAAAGCAATGCAGTGACAAAATCCTCATCTCTCTTTAAGTTCCCATATTGTAATTTATGCTACCTCATGCTGCAAGAGAAAGATTCGTTTTGGCGCTGGCATTACATATCGCACACCCGTTGGCGAAGCTAAGACAAAAGTCCCCATTTCCACTGACCGTTCAGATCAAAACAAAAAAGTCCTGTCGCATTAACTCAGCTCAACCTGCTGCTCCACGGGGTGCAGAAGGTGGTAGACATAGCGTGAAAGGTGGCATGAGCCCCCTCTCATATTTCTATCTTACGATTTTCCTCTCTAATTGCATGCGGTGAAAAGTCGCGGACTTCCCACGCAGCGCCTCTCGTCACCCGGGTTGTCCGGTGACAGGCGGGCTCTGCTGATCTTGAAAGGGTTAAGCTGACGGGTGTGCGGGAGTCGAGTGAATGCTTTCCAGACGCCGACATTGTCAAAAGACACGCCCGCAGGGGCCTGAAGTAGCGGCTGGGCTAGAGGTTCCGTTACGTCGCAGAAACTTAACGAAAACACTTTCTGGCGGGCTACCAGCGAGGCGTGGGAATGACTTGTGTACCCAGGCAGTTGTGGCGGGAAAATTCCCGCGCTTTCTGCAAAATAGTAACTGTGATTGGCTTTCTCAGGGCATAGCTCCGTGACGTAGCAAAATCAGCGCAGAAACTGGTGCCAAGAATCTCCGTTGGTGGAATGGTAGTGCTCCGGCAATAGAGTGGAATTTTCCGCCGGTTTTCGAGTTGCTGATTGGAACGTTTAACTACGGCCACTGTCGTGGGGGTGGGAATGTTCTGTGTTCGGCCTGTACGGGTGTTCTTGAGGAGTCGGCTCTCGCCTTTCGGTCGGAGTAGGTTACAAGACTGAGCTCTCGCTACTCTGGACAGCCTACCTTCCGTTGGCTGTCTAATGTACTTTTATTTGATTGTAACTGTTTCACGAAGTTGCTGAAGTTTCGACTTCAACGTATCATTCAGAGTACAGTTGGCAATTGAGCGTTCTGCATACAAGCGGCCTATGTTGTCTGTCTTGAGCAATTTTGGCTAAAGTTGACTGTATTGGAGTTACAGTGTGACTTCACTTGTTAAAATCAATCACTGTACCGTCAGTGATTGTGTGGTGAGCCTTTTTTGTCTCCCTCAGAGGCGCATTTGTATTGCTAGGAAGTCTTTAGTCTGGAACAACCAAACCAGGATAATTTGTTTCGGGCTATACTCGCAACATTATCATCACCACGACGGGACGTCGAAGCAACCAGCCATCGCCTCCGGTACGCCAGATCGTGTTCTGGCAGTTAAGAAGACAGTTTGGTAATGTATGTCCGCAGCACCGGCAGATAGGGATTTTCCTAGGTGATAATCAGAGCTCAGCAGAGCGCGCCTGTTCGTCTTTTTCTAACTTTGTTCTGTCTTGGGTAGCAGCAATTAATGTTGGGTTGGCTGTGTGTTTTCTCTTAAGATTTGAGTTGCAAGGAATTGGCTCCACATACCACTTCGTCATAAATGTCACAATCTAGTTAAGGGACAACTTCACAGCATTTATTTCAGTATCCAATTTGAGCCAACTTGATGTATTGTAAATGTTTCATGTGTTTTGTTTATTATTTTGAGTTTAGTCATAATAAATCATATTGTTATTTAGGACAGAACTTTCATTCTGTTAATCGGTAGAGCAACCCTTTCATTTCTCACTACGTTACTGAAACTTTCCTTTATTTAATTAATGTCTATCAAACTAAATTATTGCAGGTGCCAAACTCTTTTCTACTCCACTTGCAGGGTCGATTACAGTCGGTTCGGGTTTCTTTTTAATCCATGTGCAACAGCAAAAGTCGGAGTTAGAATAGGGGGGGGGGTCTTGGAGCATCTTTTATATATGAAGATTCTCGAAGAATTTAGTGTTAAATACACTGCTAGCCCCGGCACCTCGCAAGCGCTGTCCGAATTGTGTTCAGTTCTGACTTAAATTGGAATGAACTCATGGACGAAGCTGTAAGGAGGGCGGTTCACGGACTGAGTAACAGCTGCAAGTTCCAGAGGGAATATTTAAAGCCACGTTGGAGTTTGGCTGTAGCTGATAGGTTCGAGAAAGGAGACTCACTTCGAGACATGAGAGTGGCATGAATATGATTCACCAGTGGCTGTAACCAATAAAAGGCGTCTCCATAGGATCCAATGCAAGTACGGGGTTGGATGGATAGACTTGATTGCTACCAGCGACTCTTTGGTGTGCCTGTAGAACCAAGACACCTTTTTATGCTGGGTGATGGTAACATAGTAGTTTTGATCGTGTTTTTAATAGTGCGGTCCTTACGCGAAATGTATGTTGCTGGTGGTAAAGTCGTCTAGCGGTTAGCTTCAAATGTCGGTTTCAACAGTGTTCTTCCTAAAGATAATAATCTTCCTTCCAGGGATTCCCATTATAACTACCTGGTGAGTGTAATACGACTACTGAAACAGAAAAATTACTCCCCATGCAAAGGGACTCTCATGATTAATTTATTACCCTATCAGTTCGATAACAGTGACGTTCCGCATGGATAGTGGATGTGGTGGCTATGGCACCACGGTTTTGACTCTCGACTTTGCGTTTTTTGTTGTTGTCACGATTTCTTTTAACGATATTTGGGTCTCTCACCTACGCAGGGAGAGACGACCACCGTAATAAAATCAGATGTATTACCGAATTTATAAGGTGACACGAAGTATAAAACTAATATTTACAACTTCCCCGTGCTGTTACCTTAAGGGAGAACCCGAAAGTGAGCAGGCGTCCTATGACAGTGGTAGATCTTAGCATTCTGTCATGAGTCATTAATGAGTTTAACATTCTAGTCCCTAGTCCTGTGATGCAGGACGAGACAGAAAAGAAAAGATATGTTTCTACCTGATGAAAGAAAACTTAGAGAGAATATAGCCTATGCTTTAGTACTACACAGGATTTTCACAACAAGGAGCGATACTTTAGCGATGTGAAAAGGTGTGTATTGTCCGGTTTCTTCTATCGTCGAAAACAACTCGTATAAACGGGGGGAATCTACATTTCGCATGAGAAATTCTGTGTATGGTCAACAACATCGTGGCCTCGGTTTGGATAGTGTAGATTTTTTTAAAATGGGTGGTCTACGTCGGGGTGAAAATGTTTAGAACTACTGTATAAGTGCGAGCTGCAGCTGTTTGTTTCTTAGTGCACAAGGGCGGTCACGAGGAGTCGGCAACCGAAAGCAATGGATTAGCTCGGCCTGTAACGGATACAAAGAAAAGGCCGACCAGTCTCATCCAGCCCACAGCAGCGAGGGCTGGCGAAGTGACCAGTGTGCTGGGTGAGCGGAACAGAAGTGTACAAGCGTGTGCATTGCGTGAGACAAGATTCGAAATGATGAGTATTTGCGCTGGTCTTATTGGTAATATCTGAACTGCTACGTCTTCAATCACTTCCGGATGTCCTAAATGGCTAGGGGTGGTGCACCCTGGCGTACACGCGCGTCCATGACTGAGGCTGCGACTGCTGCTGTTGCTTATCTCTTCCCTAAACATTGGCGACGGCGGCGTTTGAGGGGTTTGGCGCCTGTGTGTGCACGTCTGGGAGGTGAGTGCGCGGGGTGTGCATGTGTTTTCAACAGTCTCCGACTTCTACCCACAGCAACTACTGCTACGGATTAGGACATGTTTTAAGTGTGTCATGCTCAGCACTTCTCAAACCGTCGCAGAGGAGTCCGTCTTGCAGTGATATTTGCTGTTGTCCTATTCTGTAATGCACTACAACCTTCCCGCCTCCTTCTGAATGTAGTGGATGCCCAGTCGAGAATTCAGATTCCCGATTCATAGCGATTTCTGACATTTAAGCACGAGTAGCTTCTTACTACCGATTGGATGGCGGCTTAAGCGTGTCGTGTTTAGCACTTCTCAATACATTGCAATGGACTTTTCTTGCAGTGGTATTTGCTGTTGTCTCTATTCCATCATTCCCCTTTCTTTTCTTTCTTTCTTTCGCTTCCGCCATAGTCCCGCAGCGCTCGCAGGGTCGGCGTGGTTACAACGGATGTGGCAAGGTTAGTTTTAGGGATGGCCGGATGCCCTTCCTGCCGCCACCCCGTACCCCCCAGGACGGAATCAGTGTACCCCAACTGTCTGCATCTTGTGTAAATCGTGAAATAGTGCGGACGTGTTTGAAATGTCTGCGACGCGTGTAACTGAGGTGGAACGTGGGGACCAGCCCAGTATTCACGTAGCGGATGTGGAAAATCGCCTAAAAACCACATCCAGGCTGGCTGGCACACCGGCCCTCGTCGTTACTCCGCCGAGCGGATTCGATCCGGGGCTGGCGCGCCTACCCGAGTCCAGGAAGCAGCGAGTTAGCGCTCTCGGCTATCCTGGCGGGTCCAGTAGAACCTTCCTCCCTCCTTCCGAATGAAGCCGAGAGAAACAATCTAGGATTTCTATAGTACTTTTCAAAACCCAGTGGCGTTTCCGATAGTTGTATTGTGCACACGGTTACATTTCGTACACGCGGGCATTGGCGGGCGCAAATGTGTGTCTCCTCTTCCGATCGGCACGGACAGGGATACCCTGCATGCAGCGGACGGCGAGCATTGTGATCGCGAGTTTGTGTGATCGGCAGGATATTTTTTTTCACCAGATATCTTTAGTGGAAAAGTTGTGGTGGAGGAAGGTGTTTGTGTTGTGCGTACAAGACCTATGATGTAATTAGCGTTACGAACTATTTGTGACGGAAATATCATTGCTTGATTTGTATAACGTTTGCATGTGATAGTCAGACGTTGAAAAGATGCTTTTTTATGAAGGATCATCATAAGGTGGGGGTGATCGATCTATATGTGTCCTGTAAATTGTGAAACAATTAATTTGACCGCGTAGTGCAAATGAATTATTTCACTCTATTTTTTATGTCGATGCGTCAGCTTTCCCTTTGTCTCCAGCCATAGGCAACAGGAATACAGTATTCTCAAAAAAAAAGGTTCAAATAGCTCTGAGCACTATGGGACTTAACATCTATGGTCATCGGTCCCCTAGTACTTAAAACTACTTACACCTAACTAACCTAAGGACATCACACAACACCCAGTCATCACGAGGCAGAGAAAATCCCTGACCCTGCCGGGAATCGAACCCGGGAACCCGGGCGCGAGAGGCGAGAACGCTACTGCACGACCACGAGCTGCGGACACTGTATTCTCAGGAGTGATGAAAACCTCCATCTTCGTGTTTGGAGACGTTGTTTCACACATATAAAGAGAGAGTGGCCTCTTGAAAGAGACAGAGACATGAAGCGTGTCTGGAATTTGCCGATCAACAGAATGCCGCAACTTTGTGCTTTGTTAGGGTGGCATTAGATCAAAGGAGGCCGATATGCGGTCGGTGGTCGGTGGTATTTCGTAACGTGATCTGTAATTAGAACATTGGGCTGTTTTGGCCTTCGTGGTGGCGCCCTCACACGGGAGATCTCAGTCGGTGACTACTGTACGGCACTTCCTTTTGATACATGATTTGTAGACACCTGTTGTAGGGTTTAGCTGTCAGTGCAATATGTATGTATGTTTCTCGATGTGTACAAAATAATTTGTCCCTAAAATTGGTCCATGTGCAGAAAGCGGCGGTGGATTTTGAAATATGGCTTGAATTTTTAGGTATGTATTTGTTCTGATTTTTCCATCGTTGTTTAGACGCCAGTGTGCTTAGAAAAATGAGGAAAATAAAAAATTAGAACCTTAACATGCCAGACTCCAGCAGCAAACATAAACTAAGCCCACTCAACGTTTCAATGTGCTATCAGAACAAAAAAAGCGGTGCAATTGTTTAAACATTCCATACTGCTTCGTCACCCACAAACTATTTAAATGAATAGTATTCCATACATGGCAGTCAGTGTCCCAACAAATTCTTTAACTATGTAAATAAAGTATATTACATACACCACCTTATATTCCATAAATTGTGTAACTAAACAATATTCCACACATTGTCTAAATTGTTTACACAACATTGCATACACTGCAATAGACTGCCCGCCAAATTCTTTAAATAACTAAAAGAACTATATTCCATACACTGCCATCAATAAATATAAAATTCTCCACACATTGTCTAAATAGTTTAAATAATATTCCACGCACTGTGATCGATTTCCAACCAAATTCCTTAAACTGAATAAGTAAACTGTGTTTTCTAAATTGTTTAAAAAATATCCTATTCACTGCATTCGACTTCCCTACAAATGGACTATCAACTGAGTCTTTCTCCCACCAATTTCCTGGAGGAGCAGGGGAGTGGTAGAGCTGTGGGGTGCCCCAGAGAGTGGATTTAATTAACTGCTCGATTTAATTAATTAGTCAACCAAACTGACATAAAAAGTGTGCTTGCAAGAGGAGTTCCCAGAGATTTGGGGGAGGTGGAGTGGGAAGTGGTGGTGGGGAAACGGTGGGGCTGCATTAGGTTAAGGACTTGTCAATCAAACAGAAGGATTATCTCCAGGGAGGTCATAACCTGTCAGTCAAAATGATGGATTATCCCCAGGGAGTCTTAATCCTCTTAGCAGAACAATAGGTTAAGGACCTGTCAGTCGAAAGAGAACAAGGGGTTCGCCCCTGAAAGTATGCTTGCCCCTGATGTAGGCAACCTGCAACGTGTCCTGAAACGAAGTTTGCCCTACTACTTCCCTTAAACTATGCACATATCTTCCATGAAACCCTGCAGTCTATGTTTATGTAATGTCGTTAAAATATCAACAGGTTGGTGTACAACATAACTCATTTTACATTACTTAATTTACAAATTGCTTTATTTTCTTAATGATGTGCAATGGCCCGAATCCACCATCACAGCCCAGAGATTTAACTACGTCGCAAGCAATGACAATGACCTAGCTGATCAACAGAAACGAGATGTTTTCACCCAGAACGTCCCTGGGTCAACAGCCTGGGACATTGAGTAACCTCCAGCAAGTTTCTGTGGTCCGATTCACTACGCTGTGAAAACACTGGTCCTTAGTAAGTGACCTTCATTCGAGAAATTTCCGAATGATACAGAAACACGAATGATCCTGCATTTTCAGCCTGGAACAGCGGCATTTAAACCTTCGTGAACAACATACCATCAGGCAGATAGCTGGGTAGCAGTATGACATCCAGTCTGTGCTGGTCAGCGCCATCCTGATGGTACTGTAATCACCACCACCACAAGCCCTCCATCTCTTCTCCTCCTGATCACACATTTGTAGAGACATCTCAGCATTTTTCCGTCTTCACGGAAATACTACAATAGGGTCTAGATATAGCTGCATCTGCAGAGCTTGAACGAGGGACTGCCTTGCTCTGTGCCACAGAGAAGAGAGGCCGTTTTCTCTGTTCAAGGTATAAGCACCTGACGCCAGCTGTATGTGGCAATGCGTGACTTCTCTTACACAACGGCGGTAGGTGCTCGCTCTTGCTGGCAAGAATGACGCTGCGAGGTCAGTACACTGAGAGTCGCCGTGGTAATGTATTTGAGGTGGTCACCTGGGATGAACATCAATAATACCAAGTCGTGATAGATTTAAATAAATGGTTTCCGTAAAGTTATTTCTTCTGCGACACCCAAATCAGTCTCCAATAAAGAATCAACGCACACAACAAGTTACTGTAGACAACACGTTATACACTGAAGTGCAAAAGAAACTGGTTAGGTATGCATTGTCAAAACAGAGATATGTAAACAGGCAGAATATGGCGCTGCGGTCTGCAATGCCTATATAAGGCAACAAGTGTCTGGCGCAGTTGCTAGATCGGTTACTGCCACTGCAATGGCAGGTTATCAAGATTTCAGTGAGTTTTGAACATGGTGTTATAGCCAGAGCACGATCGATGTGTCACGGCATCTCGGAGGTAGTGTTAAAGTGGAGACTTTCCATTGCGATCATTTCACGAGTGTACCACAAATATAAGGACTCTGGTAAAACATCACATCTACGACATCGCTGCGGACGGAAAAAGATCCTGCAAGAATGGGATTAACGACGACTGCAGAGAATCGTTCGACGTGACAGAAGTGCAGCCCTTCCGCAAATTGCTGCAGATTTCAATGCTGGTCCATCAAAAAATGTCAGCATGAGAAACCATTCAATGAAACATCATCGTTGTGGGCTTTCGGAGCCGAAGGCGCACTCGAGGGTCCTTGAAGGCTGCACACCATGACGCTTTACGCCTCGCCTGGGCCCGTCAACACGGACATTGGACTGTTGATCACTGGAAACATGATGCCTGGTCGGACTACCCTCATTTCAAATTGTATCGCGCGGATGGACGTGTACGGGTATGGAGACAACGTCATGAATCTGTGGATCAAGCTGGTGGAGGCTCTGTAATGGTACGGGGCATGTGCAGTTGGATTGATATGGGACCCATGATACGTCTAGATACGACTCTGAAAGGTGATACGTACATAAGCATCCCGCCTGTTCATCTGCACCCATTCATGTCCATTGGGCATTCCGATGGACTTGGGCAGTTTCAGCGGGTCAATGCGACACCCCACACGTCCAGAAATGCTACAGAGTGGCTCCAGGAACACTCTTCTGAGTTTAAACACTTCCGATGACCGCCAAACTCTCCAGACATGAATATTACTGAGCATATCTGGTATGCCTTGGAAGCCGCTATTCAGAAGATATCTCCACCCCTTTGTGCTCTTACTGGTTTATGGACAGCCTTGTAGGATTCATGGTGACTGAATAGTATGCTGCTGAAATTCTCGCAACTTGTCTGTCTGCAGAAATAGGCTGTGGGTTTCCAAATATGGCTTGAATTTTTAGGTGTTATTGTTCTGATTTTTCCGTCGGCGCTTTGACGCCAGTGTGCCTAGAAAACTGAAGAAAATAAAAAATTAAAACCTTAACATCCTAGATTCCGGCAGCAAATATAATCTAAATTCACTCAGTGTTCCCATGTGCAATCGCAATAAAAAAAAGCTGTGCAATTATTAAATTTTCTATAACGCCTCATCACCCACAAACTGCTTAAATAAACATTACTCCATAACGTGCAGTCAGTGTCCCGACAAATTCTTTAACTAAATAAATAAACTATGTTACATACACCGTCTTGTATTCCATAAATTGTATAAATAAACAATATTCCACATGTTGTTTAAATTGTTTAAATAATATTCCATAAATTGTATTCGATTGCCCACCAAAATATTTAAAATAAATAAATAAACTGTATAGTCTATATTGTTTAAACAGTATTCCATACACTGCAATGAATTTCCCTCCAAATAGCCGACAACCGAGTCTTTTTCCCGCCAATTTGCCAGAGGCGGGGAGGAGGGGGAAGCTGAGGTGTTCCCAGAGGGTAGATTTAATTAAGTGATCGAATTAATTAATTTGGTAATCAAATCGATATAAAAAGTGTGCTTGTATTGGCGCTGGAAGTTCCCAGTGGTACAGGGGAGGAGGCGGTGGATGGAGGAGAAGGTGGATGGGGAGATATGTGGCAGCAATACGTTAAGGATATGTGAATCAGAAGGAAGGATTATCTCATGGAGGCCATAGCCTGTCAATCAAAATGATGGATTATCCCCAGGAGACTAAACCCGCTAACAGAACAATAATTTAAGGATCTGTCAATCAAAAAAGAACAATAGGATTGACCCTGTAAATATGCTTGCCCCTGATCTAGGCAACCCGCAATGTGGGCTGAAATGAAATTTGCTCTACCATTAAGGGACGCATTGGAACAATTCAGATACAGGCTGCTGGGTTTTGTTACCAATAGATCCGAACAGTGCATAAGTATTGCAGAGATGCTTTGGGTACTCAAATGGAAATATCTGGAGATAAGGCAATGTTCTTATTGAGAAACCCTTTTGAGAGAATTTAGTGTAGTGGAATTTGAAACTGATAGCAGAAGGATTCTACTGTCACCATGTAAGTCGCCAAAGATGAGGTAAGGTAAGAGAAATTAGTGTTTGTGCAGAGACTTATAGACAACAATTTTTCCTCGCTCTGTTTGCAAGTGCATAAAGAAGGGTGTTACTAGTAGTGGAAAAATTTATCCTCCACCACGCATCATACAGTGGCTTTCGGAGTGTGTATGTAGATGTTATATCAACAGCAGCAGAAAATGGTATAACAGGTGTAGGATTCGTTATGAATAGGAAGGTAGGGCAGAGGGTGTGTTACTGTGAACAGTTCAGTGACCGGGTTGTTGTAATCAGAATCGACAGCAGACCAACACCGACAACGATAGTTCAGGTATACATGCCGACGTCGCAAGCTGAAGATGAACAGATAGAGAAAGTGTATGAGGATATTGAAAGGGTAATGCAGTATGTAAAGGGGGACGAAAATCTAATAGTCATGGGCGACTGGAATGCAGTTGTAGGGGAAGGAGTAGAAGAAAAGGTTACAGGAGAATATGGGCTTGGGACAAGGAATGAAAACGGAGAAAGACTAATTGAGTTCTGTAACAGGTTTCAGCTAGTAATAGCGAATACCCTGTTTAAGAATCACAAGAGGAGGAGGTATACTTGGAAAAGGCCAGGAGATACGGGAAGATTTCAATTAGATTAGATCATGGTCAGACAGAGATTCCGAAATCAGATACTGGATTGTAAGGCGTACCCAGGAGCAGATATAGACTCAGATCACAATATAGTAGTGATGAAGAGTAGGCTGAAGTTCAAGACATTAGTCAGGAAGAATCAATACGCAAAGAAGTGGAATACGGAAGTACTAAGGAATGACGAGATACGTTTGAAGTTCTCTAACGCTATAGATACAGCAATAAGGAATAGCGCAGTAGGCAGTACAGTTGAAGAGGAATGGACATCTCTAAAAAGGGCCATCACAGAAGTTGGGAAGGAAAACATAGGTACAAAGAAGGTAGCAGCGAAGAAACCATGGGTAACAGAAGAAATACTTCAGTTGATTGATGAAAGGAGGAAGTACAAACATGTTCCGGGAAAATCAGGAATACAGATATACAAGTCGCTGAGGAATGAAATAAATAGGAAGTGCAGGGAAGCTAAGACGAAATTGCTGCAGGAAAAACGTGAAGACATCGAAAAAGATATGATTGTCGGAAGGACAGACTCAGCATACAGGAAAGTCAAAACAACCTTTGGTGACATTAAAAGCAACGGTGGTAACATTAAGAGTGCAACGGGAATTCCACTGTTAAATGCAGAGGAGAGAGCAGATAGGTGGAAAGAATACATTGAAAGCCTCTATGAGGGTGAAGATTTGTCTGATGTGATAGAAGAAGAAACAGGAGTCGATTTAGAAGAGATAGTGGATCCAGTATTAGAATCGGAATTTAAAAGAGCTTTGGAGGACTTACGGTCAAATAAGGCAGAAGGGATAGATAACATTCCATCAGAATTTCTAAAATCATTTGGGGAAGTGGCAACAAAACGACTATTCACGTTGGTGTGTAGAATATATGAGTCTGGCGACATACCATCTGACTTTCGGAAAAGCATCATCCACACAATTCCGAAGACGGCAAGAGCTGACAAGTGCGAGAATTATCGCACAATCAGCTTAACAGCTCATGCATCGAAGCTGCTTACAAGAATAATATACAGAAGAATGGAAAAGAAAGTTGAGAATGCGCTAGGTGACGATCAGTTTGGCTTTAGGAAAAGTAAAGGGACGAGAGAGGCAATTCTAACGTTACGGCTAATAATGGAAGCAAAGCTAAAGAAAAATCAAGACACTTTCATAGGATTTGTCGACCTGGAAAAAGCGTTCGACAATATAAAATGGTGCAAGCTGTTCGAGATTCTGAAAAAAGTAGGTGTAAGCTATAGGGAGAGACGGGTAGTATACAATATGTACAACAACGAAGAGGGAATAATAAGAGTGGACGATCAAGAACGAAGTGCTCGTATTAAGAAGGGTGTAAGACAAGGCTGTAGCCTTTCGCCCCTACTCTTCCATTTGTACATCGAGGAAGCAATGATGGAAATAAAAGAAAGGTTCAGGAGTGGAATTAAAATACAAGGTGAAAGGATATCAATGATACGATTCGCTGATGACATTGCTATCCTGAGTGAAAGTCAAGAATAATTAAATGATCTGCTGAACGGAAAGAACCGTCTAATGAGTACACAGTATGGTTTGAGAGTAAATCGGAGAAAGACGAATGTAATGAGAAGTAGTAGAAATGAGAACAGCGAGAAACTTAACATCAGGATTGATGGTCACTAAGTCAATGAAGTTAAGGAATTCTGCTACCTAGGCAGTAAAATAACCAATGACGGACGGAGCAAGGAGGACATCAAAAGCAGACTCGCTATGGCAAAAAAGGCATTTCTGGCCAAGAGAAGTCTACTAATATCAAATACCTGCCTTCATTTGAGGAAGAAATTTCTGGGGATCTACGTCTGGAGTACAGCATTGTATGGTAGTGAAACATGGACTGTGGGAAAACCGGAACAGAAGAGAATCGAAGCATTTGAGATGTGGTGCTATAGACGAAAGTTGAAAAGTAGGTGGACTGTAAAGGTAAGGAATGAGGAGGTTCTACGCAGAATCGGAGAGGAAAGGAATATGTGGAAAACACTGAGAAGGAGAAGGGACAGGATGATAGGACATCTGCTAAGACATGAGGAAATGACTTCCATGGTACTAGAGGGAGCTGTAGAGGGCAAAAACTGTAGAGGAAGGCAGAGATTGGAATACGTCAAGCAAATAATTGAGGACGTAGGTTGCAAGTGCTACTCTGAGATGAAGAGGTTAGCACAGGAAAGGAATTCGTGGCGGGCCGCATCAAACCAGTCAGTAGACTGATGACCAAAAAAAATGTAGATGTAGACGTAGAGCGGTTTATTAGTATCAGGCTAAGATCCAAGGCATAATTCTCTGCCCAGAGTTTCATCTTCCAATGCTGGAGATACCACCAGAAGCTTTAAATAAGAAACATTGCCACCAAGATTGTACAGTTTACCAAAAACTCATAAAAACGGCATTCCATTACGACTAATTTCAGGTGCCACTGATCGTCTGACCCATGGGACTGCCAAACCCTTAGCCACTCTCCAACAGTCATGTATAGGAAAACCTGACATTTGTATTACATGTTCTAGTCATTTCATGGGAAATTAAAATACTTCAGGTAGATTTCAGACGTCATTATGGTCAGTTTTGATGTCGTATCACTGTTTGCTATGGTTCCTCTTAATGAGGTGATGTCATAGTTGGATAGTATTTTTGCAAAGGATATGGTAGATCCCTTTAAACATTGTCTCACTATAACATACGTCCAATGGGGCAAAAATTTTATGACCTAACTGACGGTGTGGCTATGGAGAACCCACGTGCATTTGTAGCGAAATTTCATGCGGTAAAATTTTAAGAAGCTACACTCCAGACAGCGAAGAAGAATCCCTCATGTTTCTTCGGTTTGTAGATGATACTATAACGTTATGCGGTCTCATGACGAAAGCGATCCCTCAGAATTTCTTAATTTTTTGATAATTTTAATAATAATAATAAAAATACTTAGAAACACTGACGGAACTTAGGGCATAATGTCTACAGAAAGCACACTTACTTGGATACATACCTATACAGTAATTCCCATCTCCATCCCAAGCGGCAGAAGAGGAGTTTTCAAAACATTGGTGGCTAAGAACCACAGTACATTGAGGGCGACCATGATCATTTAAGAACTGTCTTCAGATTAAACGGCTACTCTGTCAAAGAGGTAAATAGGGCACTAGATCCTAAAAGGTCTCGATTTCTAGGGCTTCTAATGAAGAAGAACAAAATAAAGAGAAAGTTTTTCGTTACATTTGTAAAATTTTTCGCCGATCGCATCAGCATAGTACTCAGGAAACGCGGTATTGATACAGTGTTTAAACCAACAAGAAGGTTGCGCGGGTATTTGAATACAGAGAAGGACCTAGGCCTATCGCCTGCTACAGCAGGATTCTACAGGGCGTAAGAAAAATGTACAGCACAAATTGCAGGGCACATTCCTCACACGTAGACGAAGAAATTATGTTGTACGAACATGGGTCTGAAAACGCTTTGTTTCCATGTTGCAACACATTTTCTCCATCCTATTGACCGTGGGAAATAAACACGAACAGAGCGCACCAGCATACCACATACAGATCTCTCTCGCAGGGGATGTTGAATATGCCCTCTGTGGGCATTATACATGCACCAACCCGCCGTCGTACCCTTACATAATACTGGCACAGAGACTCTGAACGTCTTGTACTGGGGTTGCATGCACAACAACGTTCAAATGCCACCACAAATAAAAGTCGTGTAGCTTTAGGTCCGGAGAGCGTGGAGGCCAGGCACTTGGTCCATCTCTACCTATCCATCTGCCACTGAATCTGTTGTTTAGAAACCCACGGACTTCAACTCTATAATGCGGAAGCTACTTATTTTGTCGCACTGCTAAAGGCATATCTGCTAACAGATCAAGCAGAACATTCTCTACAAAATTATGATAACTTCGTCCGTTGAGCCTGAAAATGAGGCCCTACTAGTCACCAACAACGCTGGCCCAAACATTGACAGAAATCCTTGTTGATGGCTTCCTCCAGCAGTTGCGTGACAATTGACGTCTGCCCATACATGACGATTGTGAAAATTTCAATCTTATCTCGGTGAAACGACGCCTCATCTGTGAATAACACCGTTACAATAAAATTGTTGAATAAACCATTCGAAGAAGAGTACGTGTGCAGGAAAATCAGCTGTTGATAGTGCCTGTACACGCTGTAAATGGTGTGGATACAGCTGGTCTTCGTGTAACGCTCGCCAGTCATGTGGTCAACATTCAGTGTTACAGCCACATGACTTGTACTGATACTAAGGTCGTCGTCAACTGCACGAAGAACTATCGCCCGCCGTTGGGGTATTCCCGTCCTTCTAGGTCGCGAGTATCAGGCTTAAATGCTCCGTGTTCTCTAAGTCGACGATGAGTGGCTTCAAATGTTTTCCTGTGGGGGCATCGTCTTGGAAGCCTCTCCTGGTACAAACGCTGTCAGCTAATCCATACATCAAATGGGCCTCTGTCATTTCTGCATTTGTGTACACTGCCATTTACAGAGCCAAGTCAGTGATTAAATCTATGTAGTAACCCTTGTGTTTTCAGCGGTCGTACTGATCGCTGAAACAGTTGAATTTACCTGTAAACAAGCAATGACGTAAGTCGCGTGGCAACGGGGACAAGTAAAACAAAACACTGGCGGTGCGTAACGTAACCAGACGAGTGCGTGTTCCCCATGATTCAAACGTTCTGTTCTTGCGTGTTTCCCATGATTAATTGTTTGGAGAAAATGAGCTGTAATATCGAAACTAAGAGTTTCCAGATCCATGTAAATATAACGTTACTTGAATGAGATTTTCACACAGCAGCGATGTGTGCGCTGATATGAAACTTCCTGACAGATTAAAACTGTGGCGGACCGAGACTTGAGGCAAAGGTCCCGAGTTCGAGTCTTACTTCTTTGTCTATGTGTGAGGAATTTGTTCTGCAGTTTGTGCAGTACATTTTTGTTACACCCTGCGTAAGATCCCTTGCACTTGTGGTCAAGTGCAAATGAGAACTACAAAAAGAAGAATTAACACCAGTCTTAAGGAAAATAAGGGCAACTGTCGCCTAGGAGAGACGGATAAATCAGCGGTAGCAGATAATGCACTGGGGCCAGGAACAACCAAATTCGTTTCTTTGACACTGCGGTTTTAGCAAACTCTAATCAATACTACGATAAAATACACAGAGAGGCCATAGAAATTCGAGAGCTCAAAACAATTCCAACAGAAAAGAACAAGGATTGAACTTAACCAGGTAGTGGGCCTTAGTGCTAGGAAACACAAATAGCACCAACTCTTCCCCACTACAAGCTTCATAATTTACACGCGACTCCGCGATCATGGACAGCGATCTGATAACGCCACGAACCGACCGTTGCATGTATACACATAAATACTTCGGCATGCTGAGCTTGTTTGGGCCTGTAACCGTACTCTGAGTCGACAAAGCCTCTGATGATGTCTCCAGCACTGGAAGATGAAACAATAGGCAGAGAATTACGAGAAGCTTTCAATAACTAATGCAACACACTTTTTTCTCTGCCAATTTCGTTTGAAAAAATACGGAATTTGTTGCGGTACAAAGTGGAATGTTCCCGCTTCAGCCCCTAGAGTTTCATGAAGTTCTGATACTTGGCGGAGCTATACATAGCAATCAAAATGACGTCTGTAATGCAGGTGCGCAGTGAACAAAAGCACGATGAGTCGTTAGCCGAGGCGTGCGATATCATCGCAATCAAGTCGCACAACCCTGTCCGATCTCCCGTGTGCCAGCTAGCCGCACACAGCTGTGAAATTGAAGAAAGGACTTCAGCATGTTCGTCGCCGCAGAAATGCAAACGAACTTGTCTTTCTCTACGACAAGGCAATGCCTCACACAGGTCTGCGCACCCGACAGGAGCTCATAAAACTTAGTTGGGCTGTTCTTTCTCATCCACCCTCCAGCCCCGATATCGCACCTTCCGACTTCCCCCTGTTTGGCCAAATGAAGAATACACTCCGCGGGAAGCAGTACGTGGATGATGTGGAGGTTATTGACTCAGTAAGACGTTTCTCCGACATCTACCAGTAGAATGGTACCATGCGGACATACAGGTCCTCCCAGTAAGGTGACTTAAGGCCGTCGCATTCAACGGACAATAAGCCGAAAAATAGGGCTTTTTAGCCTAAAGAGTGGGGAATAATATAGTATAACGGATACCTGAATAAAACTAACCTACTTTCAGAAAAGAATGTGTTGCATTCTTTATTAAATACCCTTTCTAAGTCTTGGAGCACGGCCTAAGCTCATAAAACAAGTATCAGCAATAAAGTTACATAAATAACCCACAAACATATGAGGCTGGTGTGGTGCCGCGCGCAGTGGCCACGCGGTTTGAGGTGTCATGTCACGGGCTGCGGGGCCCCTTCCGCCGGAGGTTCCAGTCCTCCCTCGGGCATGGGTGTGTGTGTTGTTCTTAGCTTAAGTTAGTTTAAGTAGTGTGTAAGTCTAGGAACCGATGACATAAGCAGTTTGGTCCCTTAGGAATTCACACACATTCTATTGCTAGTGTGGTGGAGCATTCTGCTTCTGTGTAGCTTCACCACACAGATGCAAACTGGTGAGGCTCATGAAGAGGCATTATTTAAATATGGGAGAAACGTGGTACATGGAGGTTCAGTAGAGGTATTAAAATATGAATAGCAACGGGTGTTTTAATTTGTTTGCAATTAATCACTTCATTTTCGGATGCACTTACATGTTAAACATGCACTTACATGTTAAACATGCTGCAGAAAAACTAATCGCGTTAAGGATATCCTAGTACTTTTTGGTAGAGCAATGTGAAAGACTAGACTGTTCTTCTCACCTTGGCTTTGGATTTCCGTCCTTCCTTCCCTCGCTCTAACTGATCAACAATTGTCTAATCAAGATAACAGCCTTTTCTTTCGGTCCCCCTTCTTCCCATTAGGATCTCTTTTCCTGTGATTAAGTATCGATTCAACGTTGAACGATAGTAAGCAGAATAACTTTTCTGACGCAAATTGTTAACTAATTCCGAGGAGTAGCCCTTGCTTGTTATAGATCTGTGTATAAATAATTTTATTCATTCCAGTTGTCCACCTGGGACGTTATGAGAAAGACGTTCAGTGCAACTGATTTGTCAGTCAAACAGTTGAATCTTCTGAGACATTAAGTGAGTATGGCGTTCTCAAAATGTTGATGATATGTTTCACATTAAATTGCAATCTTAGCTTCAGTTTACAGCTTGCGCCAGGTAACCATTTGTGGTTCTATTTTTTTTAATAATCGGGGTTGAGGCTGTGTAATTCACATGTTTTACTATTTGTCCCTCATAATTTCGAAAAATTGCTGTTGTGATCATTTGCAACCGCTTTGGCAAGTTTAAACTTACATTATCCGAGCACTTGCTTTTTGCCGATATTGCTGTGGCCCTCAGAGTATTCAACAAGCCCTTACGATCGATCGTAAAACCTATAATTTGTCACTAGCTCCTCACAGCTCCTTCCAAACTTTGCGAAGGATCTAATGTAATTCAGTGGGACTTGCAACCTTCTAGAATGTACACAGACCTCAGATTGTGTTAACACCTCTTTCACTAAGTATTTTCTTCAATGTGCGCTGTTCTCACAGCTCAGTTGTAGGTGCACAGTCTGATGCGTAGATCCGAGTCACAGATGTTCAAGGCAGTGCGTATCCCAACTGTATTGTACTATCGTTCTCATATAGGCTACAACTTCGAATTCTCGAGCACGATAGAAACATATGCTTTGCAAAATTTCCAAGATGAATCGTGTTCTCTGCATTGCATGAAAACTTCATGGCCGATTAACATCGTGCGCCAGACACTTGCATTTTACTGCCTCCCTTGAGTTTGGAAGGAAGGAAATAGCGTTGCTGACAGTTTGAAGCGATTAGGCGGGCCGTGACATGTGCCGGTATAGTTGTGCCACTGAACGTATTGTCCATGAAAGCCTTTGAATCACAGTTTGGCGTTAACGGTAGCGCTGTTTGCTCGATGCACTCATTCTCCTAGTTGTACAGCTTCGTGTCGTCACTCGGTGCTATAGGGCAGACGTTCATAGTTACTTTAGGCGTCTAATGCAGTTAAACGTTGACAGACGTTCATTAGGTTATTTATTAGGAGGTCGAAGTTCGGGACATTTCGATTTATTCCATCAGGAAGTCATTTTTATGTGTTTGGCCATTTCTGGTCTTTGGGTAAGCTCGTTTTTAAAGAAACAGGTAATTGCAATTTAAATTGAATAGTGATAACGTGAAAAAGTTTCAAAAAACTATTTAAGGACTTACGTGAAGGTGAGACGTGAATTATTATCAAATGTGATTGATACTAAATGTTTGCTATAAACATAATCTCTTAATAATTAACATAATTATTGAATAATGTATCACTATCTTAAGATTTCGAATCAAAATTATCGTAAAAGACGAATGGAAAGTTCTGAGAAAAACTCTAGGACCAAAATGCGAAAATGGAGTTTGGATAAAGAAGAGCTGTAATTAAATCTAGAGAATTACAGAAAAATCGCAGATACCATCAGAAAACAGCAATTACAGTTTTATGTTCATTTAACCTCCTAATGAAGCTCCGTAAGTACACGTGCGGTATATTCTTTACATCACTCTAACCATTAACAGATTGTGTAGAGATTATCTAAAGAACTAAATGAAGCCTTCTGCATATACTGTACACTGAACGCTAAATACAGACATTGAAAACCATCTATACAGAGTGTTTCAGGATAAGCAGGAATTATTTTAGAGTTGATAGTAAAGACTAAACGTGTCCAATTTTTATAGGTTACTGAGATTCAGCTGATTACAGAGATAAGTTTTAATTTTGAATTTGCTGTAGCTGCTACAGGTTTAGTCATTGATTGCCATTTTTATGGCTCTGAGCACTATGGGACTCAACTGCTGAGGTCATTAGTCCCCTAGAACTTAGAACTAGTTAAACCTAACTAACCTAAGGACATCACAAACATCCATGCCCGAGGCAGGATTCGAACCTGCGACCGTAGCGGTCTTGCGGTTCCAGACTGCAGCGCCTTTAACCGCACGGCCACTTCGGCCGGCTTGCCATTTTTATTCTGAAGTTCAGGATGTGACATTGTGCTTGAATTTACATAACTGAAATTTTCTGCTATGCTTGTGATTCTGATTTGTTGGCCATTTCTAATGTATCTTTAAGCACTTATTTCCAGCTGCTAAGTATGTCGATATGATAGTTGTGTACGGGTTTTGTAATGGAAACACTGCTGCTGCTAGTAGACAGTACTTTAGGCCGCAGAACACCGGATTCAAGAGTGTTACCCGTGTTGTCATTTGGAACAGTGAGATGGAGAAAGGAACGGAGAGGAGATGTTGTTTGGCTTCGTAGGAAGTGAATAAGAGTGCAAACACTTAAGGATTCAATTTAAGAACGGTTTGTTTCCCCATAGTTCAATCTTACTGGGAGAGGTGCCTTACAATGGCTTAATAGCTATGCCAATCAATGAGTCGCCCTAACGATTATACGTTAGACCTTTCCAGCTACTTCCGGTACCTGAATACCACTCAATATGTTTGTCGTTCCCGGAAACTCAAGGTTCTTGAGTTCTACTTTTCTCTATCCGAGACGAGCGTTCTACTTGTAAATCATTCATATATTACACTGTCAAATACTGTACCGACAATGGGAGACAACTGAAGGACACACAGAAAATATGTCCAGACACACAGAAAATATCAATTATTTCTCGTTGAGCTTATACGCAATCATTCAAAATATGAGACACATGCACGGCAGTGTTTGTTCCTCGTTATGTTCTGACACACAGAAAATATCAACTTTCATTCGTTGCGACTATACATAATCAGTCACAAAAGAGTTGATGGAGGTTAGAACCGCGACGCCTAGCACTATAACCACACAGGTTTCTTATGAGTGGTCGAAGATAACATTTCACACACACCGCCGCTCACAACCGACACGCAAATGCCTTCAGGAGCTGGCATAACCAGCGTTAGTGAAACTGCCCTTCGCCCGGCGTTCCTTTGCCACATTTCGATCTCTAATACACAATTTTGCAGCGCACTGTACGAATACAACAGAACGATAATCTTGACATAATTTTCTACTGCTGACACCTGCGGACTATTCAGTCCTTTTATAAGGACATCACGGGGCTGCAGCCACATCGAACGTTGTCTCTGACCACTGCACTGTAGCCTGAACACATGTTCTGCTTTCGTACACAGGGTGGAACCACTACGAGCCGTTCTAAACCATTTTACTAAATTTGAACCTGATCCGAAGCAGGAAGAGTGTTTATGTTTTTTCACCTCTCTTATTTCGCGTCATACAGTGACTTTTGTACAGAAACATGCGAGATTGAAACGCGTGCGAATAAAACAGCAAAGGGACCCTCTAAGCCCCCCTCCCCGAGGTCGACAACACCATCGAATCCGCCTGCGCACCTTTGATGGGCGGGTTGAAAACGTCTCTACAGGGAGATGCCAATACATATCAATTGAAGACATGAAGCCTGTATATGAGACCGCGATCATTTTATTTTGAGCACTTTTATTTTCTCAATTCTGTCTTGATCACATAAAGTGTAAAGAAATCTATGTGATCAAGACGGACTCGTGAAAATAAGAATCCCCATATATATCGGTCTCTATCTACCGGCCACACAGACAGCCCTTTCGATATCCCTCGGATTTCGTATGTTGCCAGCAAGTGCTGGTGTGGAGCAGGTTGTTCGTCCTGCCTACTGTTAGGGATTGGCGGATCAGTGTCTGTGTACAAGGATATCTTTAAAGCGCCCAACAAAGATGGTGGAGTGGTACCAAGGATGTTGCCTAACATTGGGGCTCCTAGAGGAACCATATCGCTTTTCATTCAGGTGCGTGTCAATGTCGCACTCCTCCTCGCACACACCACACGAGGTCGCGAAGTAAGAGGGACGAGAAAGCATGAACACTCTTCTTAGGATCAGGTTCAAATATCATCGAATTGTTTTCAACGGCCACTACTATACCAAAGCAAAACTTGTGTCCACACAAAGTTCCAAAAGTTCCAAAGGCGTAGATCATGTTCAGTGTGGTTTCAGTCGTGTTATGCCCTTGAATCGTCCAGGAGTTGTCAGTAGTGGAAGAACTGCTGCGTGAAGTGTCGCCGAGCCCGAGGTTGAGGTGGCAAGACGCCACGGTTTCGTGGCATCATTGCAGAGAAAACTTGGAGCCACCTGAGAGACAAATTTCACACTTTTCCTTCGCTGTGTGGGACAATAACCGGGTTTCGAAAAAGTGATCCCTTAACTGGGTTGCACAGTGTTAATCTATACTAAAATCTCCTAAAATATATACTACTGGCTTTTTACCCGCAGCTTCGTCCGTTGTGCCTATGTCACATACAGTGCACACATTTCTTTCTCCTTCCTCTCTTTCTGTCCATCTCTTCCATCCCGCTCTCTCTATCCATCTCCTCTTTTCCCTTTCTCTGCCCATCTTCTCGTCCTTCCTCTCTATCCATCGCCTCCCCTCCTCTCTCACCCAAACGCCTCTTCCTTCTTTATCTGTCTATTAAACTTTTCCTTCTCCCCCTCACTGTTTGCCCAACTCTTCCTCCTTCTCCGCTCTGACCATGTGCTCTTTCTCCCTCTCTCTCTGTCTGCGTACTATGCCATCACCACCCGCAGAGGAACAAGACGGTTCTTATCCCAAGAGTACTTCTTTCCAACCAATGAATGGTATGCGTATTGAAACGTTCCCTTAGAAAAATTATGGAATATGAAACGTCCCCTTACAAAAATTATGAATGACTGCTGGTAAACTTCTACGTTATTTGATTTTCAAACAGCTGAGCAAAACTGAACGTACTCAGGCATTTCTCTCTTTACTTATTCTGATCATCACTAAACTGACACACAATATTTTTAGCGCAACGCAATCTGACTTTCAATAATCCCTACAAAAGAATGGCCCTGACTAACAATAACCTATACCTTTCATGAATCACTTACCTCACAAAAATTTTCGTTACTCGAACTACTGCAAGCGAGCGCCAATACTGCCAGCTAAATTAAATATTCTAACTACTGAAGGCACAAACTACTGATAGGCATAGTTAGCAAATGAAAGATTTGGGTAGAGAACAAACAATGTATTTACCTTAATAATGTTCAAAAGTCATCATATATATCTGTCAATTCATGAACTCCATCTTTATGAATTTCCTTTTTTTAGCGGACACATGTCCAGATCGTCCGCTTATAGTAACCTCTCAAAACTCTGGCATCTCTCTCCCCACATCCACCACTGCTGGCGACTCACGTTCAACTGTCCAACGCTACACGCTGTTCACATCCAATTGTCCAACACTACACTAGCGAATATTCCAACAATGAGTCCAACCAGCCACAGGCTGCACACAGCACAGTCAGTGATTCTCATACACAGCGCTACGTGGCGTTACCAACATGAAAACCTAAACAGCCTACTTACAGTATCAGGCTTGGTCGAAATGGATTCATTGATTTAGGAGGAGCTGTGGAACATAAATACAAACATACATCCGGTTTTATAGAGGGTGTCCCGGGAAGAATGGACAGTATTCTCGGAAATGACACAAACGAACATTCAAAGCAAAAAAAGTGAGTAAACATGAGCTCTAAAACGTATATCTTAAGATGTATGAGTACTTGTTCGTCTTCGCTACTGTGAAAAACATCTCTTCTACTGAACAAGTGCTCACAGCTCTTAAGGTATGCATTTTTGAACCAAAGCTTGCTAGACGTTTTTGCGGGGAGCTGGCAGGATCTCCCAGACTTCTGTTCACTGCAAACATTTCGAATTTTCCTTTCTTACTCTGCTGCTAAGAGTCTATAAAATGGCTTTGAGCTAATCACATAAATTGCGAATCGTCTCCCAAGAGCTGTTATGAGGCCGATCATTATGAACACAGTAGGCGGTAATTCCCTTAACCTAACGCCGCAAATTGAAAAAAAAAGTTTTTCGAGAATCAGCGGGGTCGGAGTGGCGTAGTCACATATTTACTTACCATTTTTTGTGATAATAACAGTTACTTTTATTATTTGAACTAGTATCTGCTAAAACAAAAGCGATGAATTGTAATGCCTCTACACTATAAACTGACGATTAGAGCTGAACCTGAGTCTGAACCGTGAATTTTTGCCAGTCAAATATGATCCGACTTCACGGCGATATGCTCTGGGATTAACATTTATACAACGCAGATGTAAAGGTCATATTCTGTCTTAATCAATGGTTAAATGCATTATACAATCGGCCCTAAGTGGAATAACAGTAATGTTAACAACCACAACATAGAAGCCCCAACCAACAACGCCCAGGAATGCAGCCTATGGTGCCTGTTAAACCGGGTAAGAACTGGACACGCAAAAACTAAATCCACGATGCGCAAGTAGGGTACCACTGACAGTCTTACGTGACTGTGAAACTGATGAACAATCATTGCTACATATAGTAGAAGATCTCCCGTTACGTAGATTCTCTGAAAAGTGAAGAATTTTATCGGGGCTAACCCAGCTGATATCGAGTTACTGTCTCGTTTGCATGTAATTTCACAGTAGATTATGGCTGCCCTTGTACCACAAATATTTTCTCATGTTAACATTATATATACTGATGTTTGCTGTGTTTGTATTAATTATTATTTGTTCTGTATCAGCATGGTTGTAATTGTTATGCATTCAAATTTCTTGAACATTTCTATTCTCATCCGTGTATTGGAGCTCTGTGGGCCTGCCTACATACATTTCAATTTCAAAGCTCATTTAACTCGAAGGAATTTTAAATTACAGCATAATCAAAACTAGGTTCCTCATAAAACGTATGGTTAGTGAACGATTTCTGTACATTTCCTAGGCGAATTTTTGGATGCTTCTCCAGACATAACGCTATCGATTTACTACTCCGTCCAGCAGAAACTCATCCCTGTCACCAATGGCGTGCCATTTCAACGTTTTTATTTCTTCAGTAGATCTGCTTCGTAGTGCAGTGACCTAGAGGTATACGGGAATAAATAGAACCGAGGCATTTTACAAACGAAAGAAAACTTAAGCAAGTAAATAAAGCTTGCTGGATGTGTGGCTACAAAATGAAGCGCAAAGGAGTTGATCTTTCTGCCTCAGTACTCTGCCGGGAAGTTGTGTAAACAGACGCTGCCTCTGCAGTCCACCACTTCTCCCATCTTCCATCTGCTCTCGGCGGTGGCCGGCCCGCCATCTGGCTGCCTGTGGCGCGGGAACCGGATGATGTAATACTTTAATAAGAGCTGTTATCCCCCACTCGGCATTCACATAATTTCAAGTGCGCATGATTAACTGCTCTCGGGACTTTGTAACCTTTTAACACGTGCGAAGCTGCAACCGCGGACGCGTGAGTTAGTGGCTGCCAGCGGCTGCGATGGAGATGGGAGGTGACGGCGGTGGGGGCGGTCGCGAGGGTGGAAGTGGAGGGTGGCGGGGGCGAGGGATCGCCAGTGGCAGGCGGCAGGCGGCAGGCGGAGCGGAAAGCGAGCAGGGAGCGGCAACTGTGTTATGCCTGCCCGCGGCAGGCGTCTTTGATCTGGCACCGCGCCGCTGACAGAACAAGAACTCGCTGATTGCCGCTGCCCTTTGAGATTTGTTACCGCTAGACCCAACACCGGAGCCTTCCGCCGACTCTCCATTTGGATTGCAGTCCAAATTGTACGACCCTGAAGGAACAGAAATGTTTGCGGAAGGTATGCAGTTTGTTTGGCGGTACGGATGAGTAATCAAACAGCTGAGGTACTTCGGGCAATACATCAAATTTCATTTGCTTATTGCGAGTTCCAAGTAAGCAGAACTATCAGACAATGCAGTGTGTTTTTGTTTTCGTTCATTAACATTTCTGGTGTTTCAGCTAACACCACCTACTGGAAAGCTGACACTTAATAACGAGCGCCTTTTCACGTGAATCTGGTATACCGTAAGCCGCGTACGCTTTGACCGCCGTGGTTACTTTGACCACTCATGCACCAAAAGCTTTATAGCTCTCTACTGGCTCTCATTTGGGTGTCTAGTATATGGTGTTCGGTGGTAAAGTTCCGTCAGTATATGCTAGAAGGAGCATGTGGTGCCGATTTACTTGTGCAATAGTTGGCGAACCTCTTGTGACTTTCAGCTGTATACGAAGAAATGTGTTAAAATATGGTTGTGTAAAATCCACCGACATCATTTTCCTGGAAAGCCATCGGTGTTTTCAAATGTATCTTGTGTTCTACTTTGATAGTTCTCGAAACAGGTCACTGATTAGCTTTTGTTCACATGTATTCATGTGCTAGTATATTAGGATTTCTGAGGTCATGTGTATTATGTATCTTAAATTTTGGTAAGGACTGGGTCAACAGCCTTGGTAAAGTTAATGAAAGTTGTCATTCCGTTTAGGCTGTACCAAAAATCTGCACTGTTTATCTATCGAAACTGCAATTTCGACATTTTGTCACCATCAGGTGGTCTGGAAGCAACAGTCCCTAAAAAATTACTCAAAGTTAGCATATTAGACCACAAGAAAAAATAAGAATGTGATGCATGGAAGAATGGACCTATTTATGCCACCAAATGCTGTTGATTTTATAATGTTCGGTACCATATTGCCATACATAACTTCACGTTGTTAAGTGGGTGCATCAGCCGAACGTAGGTAATTCTACATTCTTATTTTTCTTTATAGTCTAAACTTTGTGTACCTTTTTTGGGGGACTCATTGCTTCCAGACCACCTGCTGATGTCAAAATGTCGAAATTGCAATCGTGGTACATAAACAAATGGTTCAAATGGCTCTGAGCACTATGGGACTTAACAGCTGAGGTCATCAGTCCCCTAGAACTTAGAACTACTTAAACCGTACTAACCTAAGGATATCACACACATCCATGCCCGAGGTAGGATTCGAACCTTCGACCGTAGCGGTCACGCAGTTCCAGACTGATGCGCCTAGAACAGCTAGGCCACCACGGCCGGCGTACATAAACAATAAAGATTTTGAGACAGCCGAAGCGGAATGAAAACTTTCATCTCCTTTGGCGTTACTTTGACAGCTTGTTACTGCTATCCCCGGATTACAGATACACGTTTCATTAAACAGTATTCATGCAAACGACAGTGTAGACCTGAGGAATAAAAACATTAACCATCGGTATGTAGACAAACGCTCACTTCGAATTGTTAATGTGCCCATTACTGAGAAAAGCATATGTCGTCAGTCATATACTGCCGAAATTGCTAGCTATTATGGTTCAGGCAGAGATTCAGGTAAGCTGTAACATACACTCGTAAAGTCAAATACCTCCGGAAACAAGGTATGAGGTTTGTTTGGCCAGAAGTGCCAGACATCGATGAAATATATGAAGAATAGATAACCTTAGTTCTAACTGCACTGGCTGACTTGAAACGAGGATTTAGCTTTAGGATGGATGACCTATTATGCTGAACTAAATTTGGAGCTATGTATATTGTACTACATCCCAGTACCGTTCATTATATTTATAATTTTGATTACGATCCACACTGTTTACATATCGGACTAGGTTTTTTTTTATAAGGCATAATCAAGCAATTAAGAAAACTTGAGTCTATCTTTTTGTACGTGATCAAAGTTTCATTGTGTTTTGGAAATATTGATGACAGATGGAATGATAGTTGACAGTTGTGGTTGAAGTGTGGGCTGGTCTTCCCTGTGATCTGTAACATGTGATGTACTAAATAGTGTATAATCGCTCCATAAAAGACCCTGTGTTCAGTATTATAAATATCAGAGAGGTTAAAAAACAGTCATGATAACCACGTTTGAATCTGAAAATCAGACAAAGTATACACAGTTTGCGGCACGGATTCTGTTTGGTCGGGCTGTCGATTGACGTGTCGACTGCAGAACTCGGAAGCAATGCCAATTTGCTAGTGTGAAAATGTAGTGATCTATTATTAGACACTAAGGTATCTGAACCCTTGTCAGCCAATTGGAACGCAAGGCGGTAGTTTTTGCCCGTTCCGGTCACGCGGCTCACGGCATACAAGGCACTCTTCCGCTTGTCTAGTCTTTGTTGGGAGGGGTCGGCGCGCTGGCTACGTGGAGTTCCGACCGTGGCGTTCCCGTCCCTTCAGTAGTTGCTGCATAGAGTTGCAATGTGCCGTAACTACAGTTCGGTAGTTCTGGTACACTAAATAAATGACGTAGTAACTGGTAGGATTCCCGGTAGTATTGATAGGGAAAGAAATATAAATGGATGTGTAAGAGAAGAAATGGGAGCCGATTTCCCTTTGTGTTTCTTGGTCGGTTGTTCCTTTTGCACATAAGCAGAACCACACGTCATTTAGTGTTTGTCCAATGTGTATTTTGTACCCTTACAGAATATTAATCGCATTTTATATGTAATAAAAGCAATTTATTCGCTTAAGTCCTGCGCTTTTATGTAAGCAAAGTAATTACTAACGACGCAAATACAGTTTACATGCACAAACTTTAAAAAACATAAATAATTATTGTAGTTATTTTGCACCCAATAGAATGCTCTTCATCATGATCGAACGCAAGAGTTTACTGTTACTATCCATTAATGCGAAAGCTGTTTATGAATAATAGAAACATGTCTTATATAAGTTTGATAAAGAATAGAAGCAATATTTGATATATTTTCGTTTTGCTTGTTTTATATTTTTCATTTTTGTTGAGTAAATAGCGTTTTCAAGCGACGTATGATAAATCTGTATTGGTTTCTTTATTTTTACTACAACATCCCTCTTTTTCACATTAGAAATCAAATATTTTCGAAAAAACCTGAATAAAACAATGGCAGTTTCGGTTTTGATGTCAGTACCGTTCGCTCTTAAGTAACAGACAGGAAGATAACTGTGTAGAAAAAAATTGTTCCATAGGTTATCCAATCTGTTATATTTCCTCACTCAGTTTCTAAACGGTTCGCCTCTTCCGGGTTTTAGGGGGCTGTAGTAACACACTGTTTACATAAAGAAAGCGATCGTGATGAGGTAAAGCCCGATAGATATGCAACACACCCAACTTACAACAAGTAACGTGGTCAAAATCTTCTGTGAACAAAGCTACTACAAAAATTACCGTAGTCAATGCTTACTTATGGGAATCTCTGGCAGACTACTGTAGTTTAACAACTCTAATGCGGCAGTAACGCGGCATTTCCTGAGAAAATGGTTTGCACCGTGGCATTTCTGATCAGAGCCTCACCATGCGTGCCGCTGTCTTTGATGCTTTAGCAGAGAAGTGTTGTGGTATTGCTGCTCATTTCACTAGCACCAGTTTAATCTTTAGTTTTTTAATCATATTACAAATTAAAAAGTAACATGCTTACGTACTATGTGCATATCGAGTCCCAATCTTAGATTAAATGTGAAGGGATATTCTTATTACAAAACGATAGACATGGCTAACACCAAACAGTTTTGCACTATGGTATTTCTGACCCAAGCGTTCCCCACTGTCGAGACTGCTTTTGGTGATCTGAAAAGCTATGGCTTAAAGATTTGTGTTTGGAAACACCACAACATGCATCGAAATATTCTGGTGAGTTGCATACCATGGCACGTATTATGTTTGGCTTCATTTTCAGAATGCTATACAGGTTTATCAGGACTATAATTTTGGGTGATTAACTTGGGACTTTGCTCTGGTGGCTAGGTACGACTGACGGTATCCGCGCCGGCCGCGGTGGTCTCGCGGTTCTAGGCGCGCAGTCCGGAACCGTGCGACTGCTACGGTCGCAGGTTCGAATCCTGCCTCGGGCATGGATGTGTGTGATGTCCTTAGGTTAGTTAGGTTTAAGTAATTCTAAGTTCTAGGGGACTAATGACCACAGAAGTTGAGTCCCATAGTGCTCAGAGCCATTTGAACCATTTGACGGTATCCGCACGTCGACGCCCCGTTTCTAGAACACGCGCGCGAAGAATGAGCAGGCGCGGAAATAGCGCATGCGCAATGTTTTGCAGATAGATGGTGTCATATTCAAACTCCCTCTGCCGAAAATCGCAGAGCGGCTCACCTGCGTGTGCGCTGTACGCTGCGTTTGCCAAGAGTGCGGCCAGTCGTTACTCACCAACGGTCGTACTAGACCAATGTTGTGACGGGACTGTTATCGAAGAATCTTGATTTTCACGTCGTGATTTAATAGCAGCTAATGCAGGGTTCCAGGCTGTGCTCAGTTGAAATCCCGCATCCTTGTTGATGAGATTATCGACTGTACGGGTTGTGTATTGCTTCCTTAACGACGCAATCCCAGAAAGATGTTGCCGGGGATAAGACTTCCGTCTTTTCATAAATCATCCGATGTTCTGTATTCAGACAGTGTTCTGCAATTGCTGACTTTTCCGGTTGACGAAGGCGTGTGTGACGCTGATGTTCATCGCAGCGTTCTTGTACTGTGCGGCATGTCTGGCCTGTATACGCTGCCCCACATTCAAAAGGAATCTCGTACACACCACATTTCCTCAGGCCAATGTCATCCTTAACCGGTTCGGTGGTGCGTCATACACAATCTTTATAGATGGTTGCATGCTGAGGAGGTTAGCACTCCTTATTGGTGTACAGTAAATACGAGCTTGATGCATTAGAAAGTGTTATGGTGATATAAAAGGCGATCAAGAATAATAATAATAATAATTAATTTATGATTTGTTCATGAGGTGGCTCCTGGCGGAGGGAATTTGAAACATTTTCGGTAAATCACTTGTGCTATCAATTTTGTAATATTGTACTAGGAAGACAGAAATGATTGTAGAACATAAACTCACATTCCTAAGGCACATGGTTCTGCACTTAAGCATGCTATAATGTTAAAGCAGTATGAGTTTCAATTTATTAGTCGCATTGAATGAGACGCTATTAATAATCCAATGTGCAAAATATATTTCCAACACCTGACAAACAGATACGTATATGGTACAGCGAAATTTCGTTGGATCGAAGATTTTAAACTAGTGCATCTACAGAGCATCTCCATTTACACAGATGAAAAATTATAATGTTAGATTCTGAGCTAAGACAAGAGGGATTATTTCACGGTAAATGCAATGTAAGTAAGATAAGATATGAGGCACATTAACTAATGAACTATATACAAATTACGGCAGTTTTTCACAGAAGCAAATAAATCGAACAATAAACTTTGGCGTCGTACTCCAAAGATGTGGCTGAAAAAAATACTTTTGTCTTTGATGGGTCCTAAATTACAAACAGATAAGATATAATAGTGATAGTAAGCACGAGAGAGAAGCACCTACGATTACATAAAGCAAAATTTTCTAAGACAACGAGAGTAATTATAATAACTGATATAAAGGAAAATGAGTCACATGAGTAAGAGGGGTAATTATAACATGGTCTGAAGGGGATTATCAGTAGTATCTGCAGTCAGACGTGGCGGCTAAGGGAATTGTGTCTGGTCATTCAGTACTACACTTCGGTTGATGGGCATATGTTTATTAATTTCCGTTAATTCAGTGCAGTTCATCTTCCTTCCTTATTGGATGTCATGTAATACTTCATGTCTCTCTATGTAACTACAGCCTTCTTTAAGCAGGATATCTGACAAAGTATAGTCTCCTTTTCTGAGTTTCCAAATTTTGTGGTTTTTCTTCAGGCGGTACACACTGGTGGGTACATATTGCCCTGCCAGATAGACGTATATAGAATTTGCCACAGTTATAAGTAATTGTGTGTATTGCTCTCTTTCCCAAAGCTGGAGTGCTGTCTGTATCTTTGGGGAAGAAACGTCACACAGTGTTGATGCTTTTATGTTCCTGGACTTAAGCTTTGTGGTTACATCCAGTGAGACTTTCCCTAAATGTGGAATTTTGCAGTATTTATTGCGTTCTTGAAGTGGTGGGTCAAGAATAGGAAAAGGGAGACAGTACACTTGTTGTTTCTGCGTTCTGTGCATCATGGAGTCTGTTAAGGTAGGTAAGTAGCCATTGTTCGGTGCTATTTGTTTGGTTGCATTTAACTCCATTTGAAAGTTGTCTTCACTCATTGGGATGGATATTAGGCAATGTATCGTTGAATGAAAGGAAGCATTTTCTTGGAACACTGGGAGCTGAGAATTGGCGGGTATTACATTTGTGGTGGTAGGCTTCCTATAAATGTCGAAATTATGAATACAGTCAACGATATCTATGGTTAGATCTAAATAATTTATGCTGTTACCCCCCCAAAGTACATTGTCAATTTTATACTGCTGTGTTTAGAATTTAGTTACTTGAAGAATTTTTGAAGTTGTCTGGCAGTAGCAGTCCATAAGCACAACACATCGTCAGCATGCCTAAACCACTATCCAAATTTGAAAGACAGGAGATTATTTTCCAAAAATTGTATTACAAAACTGTCCATGAAGATTTCAGTAAGGACTGGACTGGAGGTTAAGGGAATACGCTAGTTAGACCAGCCAAATGTTTCTATATTCTGCCACCCCGTATATCCTGCCTTAGTGGAGTCCATAATGCACAAAACGCTGAAACAACAGGTGTACTCCCTTCCTTATCCTGTTCTTGACCCACCACCTCAAGAAGGCAGTAGCCACAAAGATAAAACGTAAAAGCTTCATTTTATGTGCACAACACTGTTGGACACTTTTGCCCAGTGGTAGAGACAGAAAAAGAGTGGAAATATATAAAATTACTTGTAATTGTGGCAGATTCTATATAGGTCAGTCTGGCAGGAAACCTAGAAAAGGAGTCTCTATTTTTTCAGACCATTTTCTTACAGAAGGTCATAGTTACAAGGTGCTATATAAAGTCTTAGATCACATCAATAAAGGAAGAAAGATGAACTACCTTGAAGTAATGGAAATTAATAAACAAATGTCAATCAGCACAAGCTTAGTACTTAATGACCAGACACAGTTCCCTTAGTCGTCGCTCCTGACTGCAGCTACTACTCATAATCACATTCAGGCCATGTTGTAAATTACCCATCTTACTCACATGGCTCATTTTTCTTTATATCACTTATTATAATCTCTCTCGTTGTCTTTAAAAAATTGCTCTGTATAATCACAGCTGTTTCACTCACCTGCTTAATATCACTTTTATACCTTAGCTGTTTGTAATTTACAACCTATTAAAGACAAACTTATTTTATTCAGCCACATCTTTGCAATATGTCACCAAAGTTCATTGTTCAGTTTATTTTCTTCTATGAACAACTGTCGAAATTTGTATATAGTTCATTAGTTAATGTGCCACATATTTCATCTTAGTTAAATGATCTTATATCGCAATTACAGTGAAGTAACCCCTCTTGCTTTATTCCTAAATCTAACATTATTATTTTTATCTCTGTAAATGGAGATACTCCGTAAATGCACTAGTGTAAAATCTTTGATCCAACTAATTTCACAGCACCACATACGTACCTATCTGCCTAATGATGACGTAACAGCCGAAAACCGGTTTGTGAAGTAAATAATAAATATTGTAGAATATTACACCAATGTTCTGTATGCTTCCATTCATAATGTATAAATTATTTTACCAGGAACCGATGGAACAATCAATCAATTCAACATGAAGAAGATTTTCAAGTTTGTTCGTGATCTGGAGAATGGCAATGAATCGTAAAAATTTCAGCCATTTGCTCTGCATACGCGTCTTGGAATCTGCGGCTCAATTATGTTATCCAAAACCATGTTTTTGGAGTGTTTTTCGAGTGTTTTCCGATAAGAAATAGAGGTTTTTGAAAACGGGAAGATAGCACCTTTAAATAAATGCCTAGAGAATACACCATTAAAATTTGAGCAATTTCCTGCTGTAAGTTATTTAGACATACGCTGCTAATGACGAAAAAATAGTGAAAATTGCTTTTTCCGGTTTTTGTCAGGAACTGTGTGTGAACTAAAAGTTGCCTCCATAAGTCATTAATACTCAGCGTAGACAACATCTTAAGCAAAATGAACCAACCGATTACCTCCGTTTGTCTAAGCTGGAGGATATGTGTAATGTTCAAAAATTGATCCTCCTGTTGGGAATACAAATGGCCTATATCCCAAGGACTATCCAGTGCACTTGACCATACCTTTATATCATCAACAGAATCCAAGGTATTAGCCCCAGAATAATCCCGTTGTTATACGTTGCGTTTTTTAACATAGTGGTAGCGCATGCTGTCGCATGCGTACCGATACGTAACTGAATAAAAGGAAAATTTATAAATGTAACTGACTGAGATGTGATCAATCTTATAAAAGTACAAAATAATAACGTAGGTTATGAGTTTCAAAGTCGTTGGTTGGCCGGTGGAACCAGCTCCTAGCGTTGTATTTAATCGCACCGAGTACAGTGTCTCCTTTACCAAGTGTGAGAGATGTGCATATTTCGATGGGTTATGGTGTAGTGTTCGTGATGTTTACGTCTGTAAGAGAAAAGGGAAAGACTGAAAGACTGAAACCGCTGCCGGCACTTGGCCTGCTTAGCGACAACAGGGGAAGTACCGCAACTCGAACGGCTCAAACTGAATAAAATGATTAATGAATACGTAAATGTGTCTATCAACCATTAAGGTCATATTTCTGTAAGAATTTGCATTTGTGTGCCATTGTTGTCTGACGGTTAACGAATCAAAAGACTGAAGAAGTGGCTGGAAAAACGAAAGGATGTAAAAGAGAACTGCCACCAACAAATTCATAACATTCATAAATGAGGTATCATTTGGCAAGAACCTAAACTTTTGATCCAAACAAAGTAAAAGTTGCTACGTTGTCGCACGTTCTTTCCTTATTCTTCATCAACTGGAAGTGTGGAGTTTTGATTAAATGATTAAAGCACAAGAGAATGTAAGTGTATGTTCGCTAAGCGTACTGCATTATTTTGTTTGTAAGACATTGCAGCAGTCAAATATTAAAAGCCACTGTGATTACATTACCCAGATCGTTGCCATAAGCTGTCCCGATCAGTTAGGGGGAAAGGTTTGATGCACTCGAGATTGTCGATAAATGTGGTTTAGAAGAGAGACTACGTCTTCATCTTGCTCATTTTAAGATGTCGTAATAATTTCATCAGCACCTGTAACCTTCTTCACTATGAGTAGTTTCAATTGTTTCTCAATTCTAGGAGTATTCTTGCTGGATAAAAAGCCTGAAAAGCTACTGCACATTTGGAGAAAGAATCCGAATGAAATTTGAAGTGTGTGTGTTTGTCAGAGGGACTGGAAGAAGTCTGGTAAGAGTGTTTAAGAAGTCTCCTAATACTACTGGAAAATACTAAAAATGAATCACATCTCTCTTAGCCGGGAAATGAATGACAGTTTCATTATTCACGTTTCTTCTCCGCAACATCTAGATGTAATCCAGCAACGACAGAGTGGACAATGAAAGAGTGGAAAGTATGGAATTGTATGGAATATTGTAAATCTAGGTCGGAGGGGTTAAGTGATCAGAGCCAGAGCTGTTAAAGGTCATTCTCCAGATAGCTTAACTAGCGAACCAGGTCTGTGGCAGCTTGTCAGTAACGTTTGTAGCTTTATTCGGACTCACCCTTGTACGAAATGACGCACAAGAGAGTAAGTCTCAAACCAAAACGATTTTGTGCTAAAATGACAGTGGCAGTGCATCATAAATCTAGAGTAAAAAAAGTTGCTCGCAAGAGACTTCCTGATACTTCACGACACTCACTAAAAGGGTTAGTTGCGCATGTATTTTCAAACGGAGTAAGAATTATTATTTTTCTGGGATTTCTGTTATTATTTTACTTTACCTTTTTCAAGAAGTAATTTATTTTATCTTACTTTATCCATGCTGAAACTTTCTTAACTTCGCAACGGTTAAGGAAGTTGGTGAAGAACGCAAGCAGCCACGAATGCCTTTAAAATGCTTCATTTCTATGCCATTATTGGTTTCAGACTATCATGAGCGTCTTCAGATATCTACCTGGGATACATTAATGTGAACGGTAAAGTTAGCCATCTGAAGTCAGGCATAACAGCCCAAAACCGGTAATGGTACAGCCCTGGCTTCGACCTTCAACAACGATTTATTTAATATTAAGCAGTAGATATTTGTTGTTATTCTAATAGCTATATTTAATTTAGTAAATGTTCAGGAAGCTTTGCAGTGCATTGCATCACATATTCGTTATGAAACATGCGTTATTAAGTTAATAATCTGTCTAAAAGTAACGCACTCTGAAATCCTACAGGAAGGCATACGCAAAATAAGGCAATGAAATAATAATACAATAGATCTATGAGACATTTCTCGTAAGTCATTGTGCGGCATGTCGCACTATAACGGAAACAAAATCCCTTGGATAGTTTCGCCGTGTCACGCTGAGGAAGATGTGCTTTGCCCTCGGGGCTATTGTACATGTTGTATCAAATTAGCAAATTAGTCAAATACCGACTGGCAGTAGCTGTAACCATTAAGCGACCTCTATTACATCAAGGGTAACTACTTTTTCAGTGAAATTTAAACTTATCCAAAGAATCAACCACTAACTGTTCTTCAATATAGCATTGCTTCACTACCACTCGCCCGCATCTCGTGGTCGTGCGGTAGCGTTCTCGCTTCCCACGCCCGGGTTCGATTCCCGGCGGGGTCAGGGATTTTCTCTGCCTCGTGATGGCTGGGTGTTGTGTGCTGTCCTTAGGTTAGTTAGGTTTAAGTAGTTCTAAGTTCTAGGGGACTTATGACCACAGCAGTTGAGTCCCATAGTGCTCAGAGCCATTTGAACCATTTTTTTTCACTACCACTCAGTCTCGATTTATTGGTCTTAAATTTTTTTCTGTTACCTTTCAGTCACCCAATATACGAACTTTAATGAGACAACTGACCAAAGCACGTTGTATTTCTTATAAATTTACTTTAGAAGTTACGTTCAAATTTGATACTGGCCTGTGTATATTGCAAGTCATTCTTCAGTTATTATAGATTCTTTTTAAATTTCTACTTACAGATCTGTTGAGTAGCCTACTACTGAAATTTGCTTACATTCCGTCACATGTACTACTGTCCAATACATCTTTGACCTATTCTTCAGAAAATAAATGTTCTAATGGCATTGTCAGCTGCCAGATCGCGAGCTGTTATTGAGTCGCCTAATGGGAATGGATTTTTCCTATCCTTACAACTGCACTCTTCCACGCAGAATGTGACCGGTGTGTCGTACGTGTGTGTACAGTGCGGCGCTAAGTTTGTGTTGTACCGTGGCGAGAGAAGGGAGAGCGTGAAACCTGGTGCCGGTACGTAGCCTAATCCCTTCGATTCGTACCATGGGGACCGCAGAGCTTAACGTTCCATTCCGACAGAAGGATCACCATTAACGATGTCACATGGCCTAAATTCCTGATACACTGTGAGGAGATTTGTAATTTCATCCAGAGCATTGGCGCGGATGCAGACGATGAGGAACTTTAAGTCACTAGCTGTTCTTAACTTACCGGCCAAGTACTGCTTTATTTCATCTACATCTACATTCATACTCCGCAAGCCACCAAACGGTGTGTGGCGGAGGGCACTTTACGTGCCACTGTCATTACCTCCCTTTCCTGTTCCAGTCGCGTATGGTTCGCGGGAAGAACGACTGTCTGAAAGCCTCCGTGCGCGCTCTAATCTCTCTAATTTTACATTCGTGATCTCCTCGGGAGGTATAAGTAGGGGGAAGCAATATACTCGATACCTCATCCAGAAACGCACCCTCTCGAAACCTGGCGAGCAAGCTACACCGCGATGCAGAGCGCCTCTCTTGCAGAGTCTGCCACTTGAGTTTGCTAAACATCTCCGTAACGCTATCACGGTTACCAAATAACCCTGTGACGAAACGCGCCGCTCTTCTTTGGATCTTCTCTATCTCCTCCGTCAACCCGATCTGGTACGGATCCCACACTGATGAGCAATACTCAAGTATAGGTCGAACGAGTGTTTTGTAAGCCACCTCCTTTGTTGATGGACTACATTTTCTAAGCACTCTCCCAATGAATCTCAACCTGGCACCTGCCTTACCAACAATTAATTTTATATGATCATTCCACTTCAAATCGTTCCGCACGCATACTCCCAGATATTTTACAGAAGTAACTGCTACCAGTTTTTGTTCCGCTATCATATAATCATACAATAAAGGATCCTTCTTTCTATGTATTTGCAATACATTACATTTGTCTATGTTAAGGGACAGTTGCCACTCCCTGCACCAAGTGCCTATCCGCTGCAGATCTTCCTGCATGTCGCTACAATTTTCTAATGCTGCAACCTCTCTGTATACTACAGCATCATCCGCGAAAAGCCGCATGGAACTTCCGACACTATCTACTAGGTCATTTATATATATTGTGAAAAGCAATGGTCCCATAACACTCCTCTGTGGCACGCCAGAGGTTACCTTAACGTCTGTAGATGTCTCTCCATTGATAACAACATGCTGTGTTCTGTTTGCTAAAAACTCTTCAATCCAGCCACACAGCTGGTCTGATATTCCGTAGGTTCTATCAACGTTATATCGTTTCATTGACTGTGATGTATGTAGATACATAACGTACTCATTTCTGAATAGCAAATGGCAAAATTAGTGGTGAAGGTAATTGAAAATACAATACAAACCTCCGTAAAAAAATAATATTAAGATACGATGTGAAATAAGACTGGCAAAGAAGATGTTAGCAATGGAGGTCTCCTTCTGTGAACAGCTTCAATCACTAAATCCTATTCTGAGATTGGTGAACCCAGCTAAAATTAACTCCTTGCCCTGCCGCGCGGAGTGGCCACGCGGTTGGAGGCGCCGTGTCACTAATCGTGCGGCCCCTCCCGCCGGAGGTTCGAGTCCTCCCTCGGGCATGGGTGTGAGTGTTGTCTTTAACGTTAAGTTAGTTTACGCAGTGTGTAAGTCTAGGGACCGATGACCTCAGCAGTTTTGTCCCTTAGGAATTCACACATTATCTGCCCTAATTCGATTTTACAAGAGTAACGGGTCAATCTAGGTGCAGTGGCTGCCAGTGAAGTCAAATGCAAAGTAGATGAGGATTTCTGGACAGACGAATGTATAGAAACATTAACAGCAGCAGAAAGTGATATAACAGCAGTGGGATTCATTATAAGTATATAAGTAGGACAGTACCGCTGAGAGTGACGTAGTGAGAACAGTTCAGTGATAGAATTGTTCTCGTCAGAACTGACAGCAAACTAACGCCAACAAAAAATGTTCAGTTATGCATGCCGACGCCACGAGCAGAAGACGAAGAGAGAAAATATGGTTGTGAGGGTACTGAACGGATAATTCAGTATGTAAAAAGAGATGATATAATGATCTTGGAGGTTTGGACGTGGTAGTAGCCGTGTACCGCAAGTCTCTAGAGGAACGGAGGGTTCCAAATGATTGGAAAAGAGCACAGGTAGTTCCAGTCTTCAAGAAGGGTCGCCGAGCAGATGCGCAAAACTATAGACCTACATCTCTGACGTCGATCTGTTGTAGAATTTTAGAACATGTTTTTTGCTCGAGTATCATGTCGCTTTGGGAAACCCAGAATCTACTATGTAGGAATCAACATGGATTCCGGAAACAGCGATCGTGTGAGACCCAACTCGCTTGATTTGTTCATGAGACCCAGAAAATATTAGATACAGCCTCCCAGGTAGATGCTATTTTTCTTGACTTCCGGAAGGCGTTCGATACAGTTCCGCACTGTCGCCTGATAAACAAAGTAAGAGCCTACGGAATATCAGACCAGCTGTGTGGCTGGATTGAAGAGTTTTTAGCAAACAGAACACAGCATGTTGTTATCAATGGAGAGACGTCTACAGACGTTAAAGTAACCTCTGGCGTGCCACAGGGGAGTGTTATGGGACCATTGCTTTTCACAATATATGTAAATGACCTAGTAGATAGTGTCGAACGTTCCATGCTGCTTTTCGCGGATGATGCTGTAGTATACAGAGAAGTTGCAGCATTAGAAAATTGTAGCGAAATGCTGGAATATCTGCAGCGGATAGGCACTTGGTGCAGGGAGTGGCAACTGTCCCTTAACATAGACAAATGTAATGTATTGCGAATACATAGAAAGAAGGATCCTTTATTGTATGATTATATGATAGCGGAACAAACACTGGTAGCAGTTACTTCTGTAAAATATCTGGGAGTATGCGTGCGGAACGATTTGAAGTGGAATGATCATATAAAATTAATTGTTGGTAAGGCGGGTACCAGGTTGAGATTCATTGGGAGAGTGCTTAGAAAATGTAGTCCATCAACAAAGGAGGTGGCTTACAAAACACACCTTCGACCTATACTTGAGTATTGCTCATCAGCGTGGGATCCGTACCAGATCGGGTTGACGGAGGAGATAGAGAAGATCCAAAGAAGAGCGGCGCGTTTCGTCACAGGGTTATTTGGTAACCGTGATAGCGTTACGGAGATGTTTAATAAACTCAAGTGGCAGACTTTGCAAGAGAGGCGCTCTCCATCGCGGTGTAGCTTGCTCGCCAGGTTTCGAGAGGGTGCGTTTCTGGATGAGGTATCGAATATATTGCTTCCCACTACTTATACCTCCCGAGGAGATCACGAATGTAAAATTGGAAAGATTCGAGCGCGGATGGAGGCTTTCCGGCAGTCGTTCTTCCCGCGAACCATACGCGACTGGAACAGGAAAGGGAGGTAATGACAGTGGCACGTAAAGTGCCCTCCGCCACACACCGTTGGGTGGCTTGCGGAGTATAAATGTAGATGTAGATGTAGAGTTATGGGAAAATATGAGCTTGGTAGTATAAATGAAGGAGGACAAAGAACAAATGAGTTCCGTAACAAACTTCAGTTAATAAGGCGGGTACACTGTTCAGATTGTCAAAAGAAGAGGAGATATACAAGGAAAAGGCTAGATAATAGAGGAAGCTTGCATCATGGTCAGACAAAGGGTCCCATATCAGTCACTGGAATGTAAGATGCAGACAGGAGCAGATATTGACTCTGACTACAATGCAGTAGTGAAGAGCAAACCGATGTTTAAGAGAAGAGTACGGAAGAGTCAATGTGAAAGGACGTAGGATACTATATTACTGAGATACAACCAGATACTCTTCAAGTTCTCCAGGGCTGTAGATACTGCGACAATTAATACCACAGCAGGCTGTTCAGTTTAAGAGGACAGGATATGTCTAGAAAGGGGAATCACACAAGTTGGAGAGACAAATAAGGTTCAAGGAAGGTAACCGCGAAGAACTCTTGGTTTAATGGAGATATTCCTTAACTGATATCCGAAAGAAGAAATTTCAAAATATGTTCAGAAAGAGATAGGAATACAGCAGTATGATTCACTTTAGATTGAAATAAATCCTAAGTGTAAGGAAGCCAAGATGAAATGTTTGCAGGAAAAATGTGAAGAAATCGAAAAAGAAATGGTCGTCGGAACGGCTGATTCAGCCTATAAAAAAATGAAAATTATTTTTTATGAAATTATGAGCATCAAAATTCAGAATGTAGCAGGAGTTCAGCGTTCGAATAAAAGAGGTGAGAGTGATTACCTGGAAACATTAAACTGAATGCCTCTACGAGAGGGATAATCTGCCGTATGACGATTGATGTCAAATGGTAATGCATATGAAAGACAGAAGATCCAGTATTTGTCGGAGTTTAACAGAGTTTGGAAAGACTTGCGAACAAATAGGGTACAGTGGGTAGATAATATTCCTTTGGAATTTCTGGAATCATTTGGGAGAGCTGCAATCAAACGACTATTCCAGATAGTGTGTAAAGTATATAAGACTGTCGACATACCATCAGACTTTTGGAAACATATGATCCGCACAGTCCCGAAGATGGCAAGGTGGGTAAGAGCGATAACTGTAGTACAATTGGCTTAACGTCTCATACATTCAAGTTTCTGGCAAGAAACTATAGAGAATAAAATAAAAAAGGAAATTCAGGAGATGTTAGATGACGATCAGTTTGGTTTTAGAAAATGTAAAGGCACGAGAGATACTTTTCTGGCTTTGCACTTGGCAATGGAAGCAAAGCTTAAGAAAAATCGACATACCTTCCCTGAATTTATCGACATAGCAAGTACTTATGACAATATTAAATGGCGTAAGACGTTCGAAATTCTGGGGGAAATTGGAGTAAGCTACAGGAAAAGACGAGTAATATACAGTACTTATAAAGACCAAGAAGAAACAATAATAATCGAAGAACAACAAAAAAGTCTTCGGATTAAAATAAATTGAAAGAACCGGTGAAATGTTTTGTGAAAAATAAGAAATATAATAGGTTAGAGAAATATTTGACAAATCCTTCGAATTATTCTCGATATCATCTGCAGCGAATGAGGCACCGACTTAGAATTTAAAGTTCAGTGTTTAACTTATAATTTTAAGTGTATATTTGTGTGGTGAATAATGTAGGTGGTGCAGTCTGCTATTGTGAAGCACTGAGATCCTATTGGTGTGTGAAGTCAAACGATAAAATATTTTAGCAGATGAGATACTACTGGTAAGAAAAATCAAACTATTAAGTATTTTTACAGATGGAGTTACTATAGCTATTCAGATCGTTAACCTTAGCGGCTGAGATGCTCATACGTTAGTTACATAAGGAGACCGCTGAATGAAATTCGGTACCTGATTCCGACTGCTGTCTGACAGGAGCTACCAGTTTTATTCCATTTCCTTCGATTAATCTTTCTCCATTGACAGTTGTCAGTAAGCAGTGATAATGTTGTCAACAGCAATAGGAAGAGAAGCATTCATTTGCTGCACATGGTTTCGAGTATTATGCAAAGGCTCGTCAAATGTTTTTCTAAATTCTTTTCTATCTTACTTTTAAACACATCATTTCATAAAATATTTGACAGCATTTTTCAAATTTTTTGTTACCAATGTTTGCTCAGATGCATGAAAAATAAGGTATTTAAATAGCGATTGTATTATTATGAAGAGCCTGGTCAATTTGATATCCAGTTTGTCCATTTCCCACTCTTTGTCTGGCTATGGAAATTCAGAAAATAGTCCATTGTGTAATTTCTAATGAGTCATGTTTTTGATCCGCTCAGAAGTTAGTTCAAAACGTATGTAAAACTGGAATGCGGACCTTAGAACCTACAGATCAATCTGTACATCGAAAAAGCAATGACGAAAATAAAAGAAAGGTGCAGGAGTGGGATTAAACTTCAGAGTGATAGGATATCAACAACAAAACTCTCTGATGACATTGCTATTCTCAGTAAATGTGAAAAAGAATATTGAATAGAAGGAACATTCAAATCAGTACATAAGATGGATTGAAAGTAATCCTAAGATACACGAAAATAATGAGGAGTAGCAGAAATGAGATTACGATGCATGTAACACGAAAACTGGTGATTACAAAATAGAAGAAGTTACGGAATACTGCTGCCTTGGAAGAAGAATAACGCACGACAGGGCATATGCACAGTAGAATGACCAAAGTAAGTCAACTAGTGTCAAAAATAGAACTCAATTTGAGGAAGATTTTCTTGAGAATGAACGCTTGAAGCATAACATTACTTGGTAGTGAATCACGGGCAGTTGGAACACCGGAAAAGAAGGGAATCGAAGAGTCTGAAATGTGCTGCTATATGAGGATGTTGAAAATTAGGTCGACCGATGAGGAATGAGGAAGTCCTCCGAGGAACCGACGAAGACAGGAACAAATGAAAAACATTGACAAAAACACGGGACAAGACGAGAGGGCATGTATTAACACATCAGTGAATGGCTTACATGGTATAAGAGGAATTGTAAAAACGTTAACTCCTTTCACAGGCCTTGGCAGGCCCAGTAGTAGCGACCGACCGCCATGTGATCCTCCGCCAATTGCGTCAATGGATGCAGTATAGAGGGACGTGAGGTGAGCAAACCGCTCTCCCAGGCCGTTGACAATTTTCTGACATAGAGCCGTTACTACTCGATCAAGCAGCTACTCAGTTGGCATCACGAGGCTGAGTGCACCCCATACCATTTCTCCCTCCAAGGAAAAATCCCTGGCAGTACCAGGAATCGAAGTCGGGTCCTCAACTCTGCAGTGAGCTACGCTGAGCCTCTGCTATGGAGGCAGACCAGAAGAAGCAGTCGTGGGTAAAAACTACATGTGGAGACAGAAATTCGTGGCCGGACTTATCGAACTAGTCAAGACTGAAAGACTGATGACTCTAAAAAAGGATGAAGTAGAAATCCCTCAATAATTGTCTCGGCCGCATTATCATACTCTAGAACAGATGCTACGAATCATCTTTGCGTTCTGGAGTGTAGATGCTATTTAGAGAATTGATGGTGAAGAAGTATGTAGGACATAAAAAAGTGGTCTATTCGTCTGAGGCGGCAGAAGCTAGACATAAGTGTGTGGTTCAAATCATCGCCAAATGACCATCGGAAGGGTAGGGCCCTACGTACTCCATGCATACCGGTAGCTCTGAAGCAGACGTTATGTCAGACTTAAGAACACCTCTAATTCTTCCAATAGCCGCAAACTGGAATGAATATTTCTTATTAAAAAAAAAGATAAAAGGGTTATTTAAAAATATAAGACAATAACTGGAAAAAGTTGTCCTACACTAGTGAGTGTTTGCTGGACAGGATTTCTTAATTCCCTTAAGGAATCCTCGTTATAATGGAAATAAGGGAAGGAAGAAAGAAGATTAGAGTTTAACGACTCATCGAAAACGAAGTCATTAGAGGTGTAGTACAAGCTCAGATTCTTTCAAGGATGGGGAAGGAAATCAGCTGCTCCCTTTCAACGGATCGATCCCGGCATTTGCCTGGAGCGATTTAGGGAGCCCATGGAACACCTAAATCTGGACGGTAGGATATGGATTTGAACCACCGCTTTTCCGAAAATTAGTCCAGTGTGATAAACAATGTGTGAACTCGCTTGGTTTCGAAATATTTCATGGTAGGCTCTGAAAAGACGTAGTAAATAAGAGCCATGTGAGAAGGAAGGTAACTCCACACACTGTTTGTTCGCCCTCAGGTATGAGAAGACTACTGGCTCCGTTCCAGCTGCTCTGCCATGAGAAAGGGCTAGTAAACAGAGCTACCTCAGGGCTAACGGAGAAAGCGGTTGCGTGTCTACCGTCCATAAGCAACGGGTGCTGGAAGACGCGACGAGGCACGCTGCGAATATTACGGCCAGTACCAACGAACAGGTAATAAAACGAGTTTTGCCGCTCATTTCCATGAAAGGGAACTTGTCTCGATTCGATGCTTCTTTGCTATTTCAAGACAGGTTGAAAGACCAATATGCTCGAGCAATCTGTTACATTCAGCATATATGTAAATTGGGAACCGTTAAAATATGAGACTTCGTATTTACGCATTCCAATGAAATACACAACGAAGCATGGGTACTGTTGACTGACTATATTACTATTAGTAGCAAACCGTTTTTGAGTTCTGTCTCCCAATTCAAAGCATCAGCTTTGGACAGTAAACATAAAATAACTCGCTAACCGGCTCTTAGGCACACTCTGTTGATTATTAGGATGTTTTTAGTTAACAGACCGGGAAACTAACACTCGTATCTCTCTGAAATTATTTCCAGTACTCTATTGCTACATACATGTTATGAACTGTAGGTATCTGCCTAGCTGAGACGGTTTCAGCAAGGAAACTGGTTTGGTAGTTCTTAAGGAGTTTGTGACAACTGTGCGGACTGACACTTGTGCGGAAACGGAATGTGTTGACAGTTCAGGCAGTGTATCTCGGAACAGGCTGTTCTAGAAATAGCCTATCTGTCGCTGCCTGTGACGTACTAATAGCAAAGGGCAGTTCATGCACTAACAACCATGTCGTCGTCAGTTAATTGACAAAGGGCTGTGGTGCGTAGCTTCCTCCGAGAGTTCACTACTGTGGTTGATCTCTCATTAGTATATAGTGTTCTCTGTTCCAAATGTTATGGAGATTGAGAGCACAGAGACCACCAATTATTGAATTACACCGAACATCGCCTGCCGGTGTGGCCGTGCGGTTCTAGGCGCTACAGTCTGGAGCCGAGCAACCGCTACGGTTGCAGGTTCGAATCCTGCCTCGGGCATGGATGTGTGTGATGTCCTTAGGTTAGTTAGGTTTAATTAGTTCTAAGTTCTAGGCGACTGATGACCTCAGAAGTTAAGTCGCATAGTGCTCAGAGCCATTTGAACCATTTGAACACCGAGCATCATTATATAATGGACTATATCAACAACATACTGGGGTTATACAGCATTGTAGAGAATAAAAGCAAAGGAAGACTATCCATTATAAACAATACAGTTTTAAGCGAAGGTAGCATGTACTGCAAAATATGCAGCTTATGACGTGCGAAAACATTTTGTAAGCTCATAAAACAGCGTACAGAAGAACAGGCACTTCAGTTTTATCAGTTTACACTGAAAAATACGGCAATTCTTCAGTCGAAGCTACCACCACATAGAAATGCTAAACAATTACTGCATCACATTAGGCGAAAATATTTTGGAACTGCACAGGATTCGACCAATTCTGGGGGAATATTCTTTCAAGACAATTTAGTGATGAATGATGGCAGAAAATTTTTACTTGCTGATTAAAACAGTGGTCCGAATGAAAGATTATTGGCATGTGCCAGCAAAAAGTGAAAATCGTGTTTATCACGTTGTGAATCATTCGTCTTGGACAGAACGTCCAAGATTTCGAGCAAGCAGTTGGACAGTTGTTTAGACTTCACGTCTATTCCTCAAATTGTTGGGAGGAAACAAGCACTATTCTAGCTGTGTATGCTTTATTACCGAACAAAGAGCGATAAACATACGATAATTTTTTTAACTATTAAAATTACCGTCCCCGGATGGAACACTGTATCTCTCATGATCTACTTACAAATTGATATTGTCCTGTTAGCTAGAAGTTTATTTTCTGAGACACAGTTATTTTAATCGATGTTTATTGAAACAAGTTTAATGCTGCGGCCTTGTTTCTGCTTATAAGGAAAATGAAGAAATATGCTGCCGCATAACAACATGTTCAGCCCTGGAAATTTCGGGTGATGATTTGCTGTGTGCCGCGCGGGATTAGCCAAGCTGTTAAGGCGCTGCAGTCATGGACTGTGTGGCTGGTCCCGGCGGAGGTTCGAGTCCTCCCTCGGGCGTGGGTGTGTGTGTTTGTCCTTAGGATAATTTAGGTTAATTAGTGTGTAATCTTAGGGACTGATGACCTTAGCAGTTAAGTCCCATAAGATTTCACACACACACACACATTTGTTGTGTATTCAGGAGAGCACTCCTGAAAATCAAAAGCTTCATTATATGTACGACTATTTCTTGGACCAGTGGTTTGATAACGCGCATATGCCGAGAGATATGAGGAATTGCAGAGTACTGCGCAATTTCACTAACAAAGTCTCTAAGAAATGGAACCCAGTTCTAAATACATTGATATCAAAAGTTTCTCGAAATTTTTATTCATTGGTTAAGGAATATTCCACGAGGTCCAGAGTACCACTGCCACCAATTGGAAAATTAATTTTATATTTCGATGCAAAAAGCAGAGGGAAATAAGAAATTACGACAGGCTTCAAAAAGACTCAAAAATGGTGACGACTTACAATCAATTTGAATCTGCGTGGCCTACGATCAGAAACTACAGTGAAGAAGCAAACGTCGCAACCATCTGAAATTATATAAATACTGAAAAATATTTTAATTTGCATCTTATTCAGTGGATGTCAATTGTACGTTATACCCCTGTATCCGAAATGAGCCGTTTTCAGGACGATTTTAGGCCTGTCTTGAGGGTTCGTTATTAGAATGTAAGAGACGATCAAAAAGCTTCCGTTAGAATGCCACATGCACCACGTGCCCTCATGTTGGTGCTTATATATCCGTATCAGTGTCGCGCTGGGTTGCATATACGCTGCAGCAACGCCCTCAAACGGAAACTTTTTGACTGCCACTTATATATCAAGGACTATACTTTTCCATACAAATGCACCAGACAACGGCGACCACTCTTAGGTATAACCTCGTTATGATGCATATTAAACAAATTCATGAATGACGACACAATGTAATTTGCCCCAATATGATCATATTAGTAAGTATACTGGATTCATCATCATCTATAAGTAAACTTCTCCTACTGTAGTAGGATCTGTCGATGTTGATTACGCCTGCATTCGATTTTTTTAAAATTAGGTTGATATTTGCCATAGAAGTTAACAAACAAATGTAACAGAAATTGAATATTACTTCTCTAAAAACAATAACTGATTTTAGTTATATTTACATCGTTGAATTTATCTTTTCGTGTAGATTATGTTAGCATTTGGAATTTTGATAATCGGTTGATATTTGTCTTAGAAATCATCAAAATACATTTACTCCTTGCCCCTGAGAGATAGGGAATCCACCTTACTTCCGTGTATTGATGCAGACTTAATGTGAAATAGCTCATCCATGTATGCTTAACTTAATATACACACTGTTTAAAAAAACAGAGGATATATTTTCATATGTGTATTCTCAACATGCAGACAATAAAGCTCATTGCAACGTATTAGTGCCTTCAAAACACTGTTATTCCTTGGAACGTTTGTCTTCAAGCAGGTTGTAGGCGTGGCAGAAGATAGTTAATTCCGAGGCGACGGGTAGATTTGAGTGTTGTTTGGCGGTCGGCATGTACTCAAATCAGGATTAGGCAGAAGTGCATTTCATGCACAGTAAGCCAGACGGCAATATTGCGCTGGCACGTCATTTGTACAAAGGAGTCGCCTAAGGCGATGACGTCCAGATCGATCAATTGAACGTCCACGTCTCCATAGAGGTCTGCACGTGCGGAAAGTCTACATCTCCTGGTTAGGAGAGGGTATTACCAGATCTACAACTCCAGATGAAGAGGAGGAGATTCTGAATTCTGTGCACACGACTTCTTACATCAGCATATGACGGTTAGCGTAGCAAGTAAGTACTACTCATACGGCTATCTGGGGAGTGTTGCGAGAGCAAGAGTTGTATGCTTATCATTTGCAACATGTGCAGGGCCTGTCATCAGCAGATTACCCATCAAAAATAACGTTCTGACAGTGATTCTTGCAGCAGTGTTCTACAAATTTGAACTTTTCGTGCCTTGGTATTATTCACAGATGAATCACAGTTCACAGCGGACTCATTTCAAACTTCCACAATCAGTACGCATTCGTATGACATGGAATCTGACTGTGGCAGGTTGTGTGGAAATACACAGTACTCTAGGAATCTGTGGTCGTGTTCGAAGCGTCATGAAGCATCGCTGTCAGACCTGAATTCAAAGAGGAGGTGGACACTATGAACATCTTCTGTAAGGCAACTACCCGTGGCAAGAAAAGCGTTCCAGTGAATATAATTATTTGAATGCTAACTCGGAAACCAAGCGTTTCCGGACATGTTTTAAGGAACTTTTTCGCTGACGACATATGGGGAGTTTTTTCCTGAAATTGGGCCCTTTATTTTGAAATACGGTGTATTAAACTGGAGACGTAAAAAAGTCATTCTGTATACAAGACAAGCTATTTATCAATTTACATCATTTTATGAGATAAAGTATTGAATAAAAACAGACTTAGGTTTAGGCTCTCTATGTTGAGTTTCTTAATTTGTCCCATATTCCTTATATTTCATCAACATAAAATGTAAAATCCGTATTTTGAACCTGTGAAACTGGTCATAGGAAGACACCTGTTCTTGCAAAATAATCTGTAAATGTTCAAATGAAATTTTTCTTAAAGTGTCCCTTTTATTTAACTTCTGAAGAGATTAAATAAGTTGGACTTCAAATGAACAATAGTCAGGCAACTTCTAATGTAGTATACCGGGCATTTATCACACGAAAAAAAGTTTTGTATGTTATATGAAGAATTGTGTGGTCTCGTTTTTAGGTACATTTCCGCGACCTGAAACGATAGTGACATATTCCAGGCTCTTGTATGGATGCCGCAGGGTCAGTCGCAGTCTTCTGTAGTTTGCATTTCGTCCACAGAGTTACGCCGTTCGTTCGTTAATACCGTGAATTTTACATACGGCGTACTCGAGATTACAGCGTTGAGGGATAATAGATTCTTAATGTCTTCTACATGACTTGAGAAAGAACAAAGATATATATATACGTACCAGATTAAAATTTTATGAAACACAGCAATTGATGTCTAAATTTCTTTTATTAATGTAACATGGGACTCTTTGATATTCGCAGCACTGCCGTTTGGGATCGGTTCCACGAGTTCTTCTTGACGAGCTTTACAGAGTACAGATGCCAACATTTTCTTACTACACAGATGCGAGCGGTAGCCTTCAAAACAATGATATTCACTCCAAATTTTTCTTTCCGCTTGTAGTGGACTTTACAGGAAATTTTCAAAATGCGGACCCCCCGCTACAGGACAAATCGGGAATCACGTTTTGAATCAGTTACTGCGTTCAACGGAGACTGCTCTTTCTGAGTCCTCTGTCAAATGAAAAGACTGCGTTTTCTTCTTGCACAATCATTTTGTGAGAGTTCTGCTAGTGACGATGACCTCAGATGGCTACTGGACTGCGTCACATAGAAATAACATTTCTGGAAGTAGTAGGTTGTTTGATGAAGGTGCTGACTATGTGTATCAGTTGCAACATGTTAACTAAACGTAGGAGCAGATAGAGAACGAGAAGGAAACATAGTGCCAAAACAGTGTAACGAAGTTTAATTTTTTAATTTTAATTAAATCCAACGAACCACTGCTGTGGGTGGAGTTATTTTTCCTCTTAAGAAATAACGTGTAATTCCTCGTAGCAATTGAGTAATTTTCTCTATACTGTGCTAATTATTTGTATATTCTCGCATATCTCTTCTATGCCTTATTAATCCTTTAGTTTCCATTCGCTGGAAATTTTCCAATAAGCATCCTGCAAACTACATACTGACTCGATCCAGGACCAAGTAGCTTAAGCCCGTATGGTACCACGAGACCTGGTAAATAGTTTAAGAAAAGTCTGTCCCGTCGATTTTCAAATATTGGTCATCTCAGTACACATGGTTCAGTTCCACATGATCTTCCTGGCAAACCTTACAGTGTATAGATGCCAATACCTTCTACTGGGGTTCTACGTATCGGAGTGTGGAATGTCAGATCCCTTAATCGAGCAGGTAGGTTAGAAAATTTAAAAACGGAAATGGATAGGTTAAAGTTAGATATAGTAGGAATTAGTGAAGTTCGGTAGCAGGAGGAACAAGACTTTTGGTCAGGTCAATACAGGGTAATAAATACAAAATCAGATAGAGGTAATGAAGGAGTAGGTTTAATAATGAATAAAAAAAATAGGCGTGCGGGGAAACTACTACAAACAGCACAGTGAACGCATTATTGTGGCCAAAATAGACACGAAGCCCACGCCTACTACAGTAGTACAAGTTTATATACCAACTAGCTTTGCAGATGATGAAGAAATTGATGAAACGTATGATGAGATAAAAGAAATTATTCAGATAGTGAAGGGAGACGAAAATTTAATAGTCATGGGTGACTGGAATTCGAGTGTAGGAAAAGGGAGAGAAGGAAACATAGTAGGTGAATATGGATTGGGGCTAAGAAATGAAAGAGGAAGCCGTCTGGTAGAATTTTGCACAGAGCATAAGTTAATCATTGCTAACACTTGGTTCAAGAATCATAAAAGAAGGCTGCATACATGGAAGAATCCCGGAGATACTAAAAGGTATCAGATAGATTATATAATGGTAAGACAGAGATTTAGGAACCAGGTTTTAAATTGTAAGACATTTCCAGGGGCAGATGTGGACTCTGACCACAATCTATTGGTTATGAACTGCAGATTAAAATTGAAGAAACTGCAAAAAGGTGGGAATTTAAGGAGATGGGACCTGGATAAGCTGACTAAACCAGAGGTTGTACAGAGTTTCAGGGAGAGCATAAGGGAACAATTGACAGCAGTGGGGGAAAGAAGTGCAGTAGAAGAAGAATGGGTAGCTCTGAGGGATGAAGTAGTGAAGGCAGCAGAGGATCAAGTAGGTAAAAAGACGAGGGCTAGTAGAAATCCTTGGGTAACAGAAGAAATATCGAATTTAATTGATGAAAGGAGAAAATATAAAAATGCAGTAAATGAAGCAGGCAAAAAGGAATACAAACGTCTAAAAAATGAGATCGACAGGAAGTGCAAAATGGCTAAGCAGGGATGGCTAGAGGACAAATGTAAGGATGTAGAGGCTTATCTCACTAGGGGTAAGATAGATACTGCCTACAGGAAAATTAAAGAGACCTTTGGAGAAAAGATAACCACTTGTATGAATATCAAGAGCTCAGATGGAAACCCAGTTCTAACCAAAGAAGGGAAAGCAGAAAGATGGAAGGAGTATATACAGGGTCTATACAAGGGCGATGTACTTGAGGACAATATTATAGAAATGGAAGAGAATGTAGATGAAGATGAAATGGGAGATGCGATACTGCGTGAAGATTTTGACAGAGCAGTGAAAGACCTTAACCGAAACAAGGCCCCGGGAGTAGACAACATTCCATTAGAACTACTGATGGCCTTGGGAGAGCCAGTCCTGACAAAACTCTACCATCTGGTGAGGAAGATGTATGAGACAGGCGAAATACCCTCAGACTTCAAGAAGATTATAATAATTCCAACCCAAAGAAAGCGGGTGTTGACAGATGTGAAAAATACCGCACTATCAGTTTAATAAGCCACAGCTGCAAAATACTAACACGAATTCTTTACAGACGAATGGAAAAACTGGTAGAAGCGGACCTCGGGGAATATCAGTTTGGATTCCGTACAAATATTGGAACACTTGAGGCAATACTGACCTTACGACTTATCTTAGAAGAAAGATTAAGGAAAGGCAAACCTACGTTTCGAGCATTTGTAGACTTAGAAAAAGCTTTTGACAATAGTGACTGGAATACTATCTTCCAAATTCTAAAGGTGTCATGGGTAAAATACAGGGAGCGAAAGGCTATTTACAATTTGTACAGAAACCAGATTGCAGTTATAAGAGTCGAGGGACATGAAAGGGAAGCAGTGGTTGGGAAGGGAGTGAGACAGGGTTGCAGCCTCTCCCCAATGTTATTCAATCTGTATTTTGAGCAAGCAGTAAAGGAAACAAAAGAAAAATTCGGAGTAGGTATTAAAATCCATGGAGAAGAAATAAAAACTTTGAGATTCGCCGATGACATTGTAATTCTGTCAGAGACAGCAAAGGACTTGGAAGAGCAGTTGAACGGAATGGACAGTGTCTTGAAAGGATGATATATGATGAACATCAACAAAAGCAAAACGAGGATAATGGAATGTAGTCTAATGAAGTCGGGTGATGTTGAGGGAATTAGATTAGGAAAGAGACACTTAAAGTAGTAAAGGAGTTTTGCTATTTGGGGAGCACAATAACTGATGATGGTCGAAGTAGAGAGGATATAAAATGTAGACTGGCAATGGCAAGGAAAGCGTTTCTGAAGAAGAGAAATTTGTTGGCATCGAGTATAGATTTAAGTGTCAGGAAGTTGTTTCTGAAAGTATTTGTATGGAGTGTAGCCATGTATGGAAGTGAAACATGGATGATAAATAGTTTGGACAGGAAGAGAATAGAAGCTTTCGAAATGTGGTGCTACAGAAGAATGCTGAAGATTAGATGGGTAGATCACATAACTAATGAGGAGGTATTGAATAGAATTGGGGAGAAGAGGAGTTGCACAACTTGACGAGAAGAAGGGACCGGTTGGTAGGACATGTTCTGAGGCATCAAGGAATCACAAATTTAGCATTGGAGGGCAGCGTGGAGGGTAAAAATCGTAGAGGGAGTCCAAGAGATGAATACACTAAGCAGACTCAGAAGGATGTAGGTTGCAGTAGGTACTGGGAGATGAAGAAACTTGCACAGGATAGGGTAGCATGGAGAGCTGCATCAAACCAGTGTCAGGACTGAAGACCACAGCAACAACAACAACAACCTTCATACTATACAGGTATGATTGGTACCACCTGTGTCCCTACAGGTTGCTAGTTATTGTAGATGCATGGCATTTATATAATATTGTACAAAAGAGTCATGTTGTTTTTAGGGTTATGTAGAGGGATTTTTGTGTTCTTTGGTCCCTTTATTAATTATTTATTTAACACCAAACTCAGGTAGCAGTGAGTCACAGTTTAAAGCATTATTTCTGATTAACAAAAGTAGTTAATGGAAAATAGCTATCCAGTCTAGAAAACATAACAAATTCATCACTACATAAGTGGCTAACCCAATAAAGGCTTCAGGAAAGTATATTACAGTATTGAACCATTTGCATGTTGCACAACACTAAAAAATATCACAGCCGTCAGAAACATTGCATCAGTTCCTAGGAGAGAAATTTAAAAAGCCGGCCGCTGGTGGCCGAGCGGTTCCAGGTGCTTCAGTCTGGAACCGCGCGATCGTTACGGTCGCAGGTTCGAATCCAGCCTCGGGCATGGATGTGTGTGGTGTCCTTAGGTTAGTTAGGTTTAAGTAGTTCTAAGTTGTAGGGGACTGATGACCTCAGACGTTAAGTCCCATACTGCTCAGAGCCATTTGAACCATTTGAAATTTAAAAGAATGGTTACAAAATTGATCACTGAATAACTCTACATCTTACAATAATCTTTTACATCAAAGTTACAAGCTTCAAGCGAAGAAGGACAATTTTCGGTCAAACTCTGTCCAGGTGTATACGATACTATCCGTTGCGCATCTTCATATACTTCTGGCAGCGTCTCCATTCTCTATATCATCGTTAAAGTCTCCCTTACTTTATGGAGCTGAACTTCTTCTATCGCCTTCTCCACAGTTTCCTTCACATCTTCCTCGATTTTCCACTTTGTCTTCATTAAACGACTTTGCTTTCCTTTTGCTTGCACCATATTATTTTCATTTATTTTATCATAGGGCTCTCTGAGGAAACTACTGAGGCTCAGTTTCCTCAGAGTTTCAGAATTCATGTACAAAGCTTCTTATGGTATTCAAATTTTGTAAGCTTGTTTGGCTAATGGTTGTGACTACACCATCTATATATACACTGACGCCATATGACTAATATACGCCCCTACTGTGACTACTCAGGTCTGAAGATGGTCATTACTGACTGCAGTTAATAATCACATATACAAATATTTTGTGGTCAGTGACAGGAATATACTAGAATAAATATCCTCCAGGATCGCTGAAAACGTCACTGTGACTACGTCGCAGCTCTTTGTTGCCTTAATTACTTATTTATTTTCTTGTGTAGTGCTTACATTGTTATCGAAAATGACCGTCCTTTGAATTCTCTTATCTAGGAGGGATTTTAACCTATCGAAGATTATAAGTTTCTATTGCAGGTGGTTTTCCATTGCTCTTCTGTGACCATACAGTCTGATCTCTCACTGTGTGAACGGAAACTGAATCGAGAGTAGATCCATTGTCACTCAGATATTTTACACTTCTCATCATGCAACAATGATGTGAATAATACCCATCGTTTTAAAGGAATACCTTGAAACACTCATAATGAAATGATAAGCTAAATACCATATTAATGGGAGTCTGATGAGAGTATGCGTATATCAAATTCCCTCCACCTGTAGCTCATTCCCGGCACCAACAGTCTGGGTTGGTTCCAACAGCACTTTGGTTCGTAAAATTGGTACGTTTGAAGTGGTGTTTTATAATGTAAATCTGTCGTAATAATTGTGTTACTCATAGCAGAAAGTGAACGGCCAACGCTGGCAGTTACAAAATACCGATTTCTTTCGAATTACACGCAGCACTTTACACGTAGGCACATTATCATAATCATGTGTTAAAATTTAATGACGTCGATTGCCCACATACATTTGGCCGGAATACCTGGAAATCTCATTGCACTGGATTTTTCTGTGATTGATTCACCGTTCCATTAGCTACAGCGTCGATGCTAATACTGTAATAATCTCCAAAACTCTTGTAAATCATACATGGCTCAGCACTTTGTGGTCATTATAAAGCACACTATTTAATTCTTTTTGTGTTCTCACATAGTATTGCACTTTTCAGGACAGTAAACGTGATTAAAATCTTCAATGATCTGTTTGCCCTCGAGTAAGTAGATACGCACATCTTTTTCATGAGATCTAAGCGTATAATATTGTTATGATTGTCAAAAACCGACAGTAAAGATGTGATGTCTTTCGAAGAATCGTATCGTCTATGGATTTACATGTGAAAGTTTGTCAATACAAAGTTACGTGCCGGTTTCTTGCAAGAAAGAGCGTACAAATTTGCTGTATTTACGGAGTATTCGTCGGAGACTGCTGCTGTCAGACATTGCTTTCACTGTAATCGTTGCTTCAAAGGGAGAAATAACTGCGGAGTTTCACTTACCTTAACCCCAGTAGCTTTGGTCTGGGAGATAGGCTTCGCCTCATTACATTTACTGGCCTTCCACATGAAACATATCCACCAATAGCTTAAATGGTAACCTGTTCTCTACGTTCTACATATATCAGGCCATGGCTGAGTAACAACATATACAACGAAGTATCAGATCATTCGGCCTATTTTTATAATTATAACGAGCTGTGCTGTGTTTCCTATGCTCATGCTAATCTCTGTACCCTACGATGTGCAGTAAGCAGAAGTATACGTGTATGGTAGTGTATTTTGTCAGCCACAGCGAGGGGTTAGCATGTAATAGCATCAGTAGCAGAAGCAGCAGTACTACTACTACTACTAGTAGTAGTTATTATTGTTGTCTCTCATATATACAATCATTTACATACTTAATGCTCTAGTGTCACAAAGATGGGACACACAGTCGGCTGCGTCTTTATGGAAGTACTGATCCCGACATTTCCCTGAACTAAATGAGTGCAACCGCGGAAAACCTAAATTAGGAAGGCCGGGTGGTGATTGGAACCTGCATCCTCCCAAATGTAATGTCAGTTTGTTTAAAACTCCGCAACCTCACTATGTTAACCCGTAGTATACGAAAACTGTTCTGCAAAGGGCTTATTTAATAATGTAAAAATCTAGTGCTACACTGTTCTTTCATTTCTCAATATCGACCACCGCACACACTAGACACACACCACTGCACAATGTGCCACTACAGACACACTATTACCAGACATTAAGACCATAGCTATGATGTCTGATTTCCACATTAAGCACCGAACTTCCCGTTCGGTTGCCTGAAACTCTGAGTCACCATCCCTCCATACTGTGATACTCAGATAAAGGATAATCTGTTAATACTATTCATCTCAGGGCTTTAGAGCAATGTTTTCGACAAAAAACAATGTACTGCGTAATGTTATTTAAGTAATCCATCGCTGTACTGAATGTATTGTACAACTGCTAATGTGTATCCTTTATAAACAAATTTGTTTCGGTCATCTTTTTATTCGCCTTGAGAAACTTATTGAACAACTTTATTCCCTGGTAGAAAATGCTGTTTTGAGTTTCATGTTCATTCTCTCGTGGTAAGTGTAAGTTCAGTCCAGTTATTGTTGGATAGTCATCGGCAGAGTTGTCTCTGCAGTAATTATGAAGGTTATTCTTCACGCTCATAACTGATGGGTAAATGTACTCACACGGTGTTGTTAAAATCTGTAATACTTTCAACAGATCTTTACAATGAGAGTGATAATTATATTTGGTTATTGTTCTTATTGCTATTTCCTGCAGTGTGAAAATTGCCTTCGTATTTTTTGTCTTCTTACCTATAGTAGAATCTCATAGATGCAAATGCAGTGCACGTAGGAATAATATGTAATTAAAAGCCATTGCCTGTTACATATCGATGACAGGACTCTATGGTTATAACATGATGAGGGCATAATTTTTGCAAATATCGTAATATATACACACCACTTCAATTGTTGGAATCAATACTCATTCTTAGAAATGTTTTGCTCATAACTAATACTATAGGGGAAGTCATTGCTGTATATAAGGAACACTATTGTTCTCAGAATGAGATTTTCACTCTGCAGCGGAGTGTGCGCTGATATGAAACTTCCTGGCAGATTAAAACTGTGTGCCCGACCGAGACTCGAACTCGGGACCTTTGCCTTTCGCGGGCAAGTGCTCTACCATCTGAGCTACCGAAGCACGACTGACGCCCAGTCCTCACAGCCGTACTTCTGCCAGTACCTCGTCTCCTACCTTCCAAACTTTACAGAAGCTCTCCTGCGAAACTTGCCGAACTAGCACTCCTGAAAGAAAGGATACTGCGGAGACATGGCTGAGCCACAGCCTGGGGGATGTTTCCAGAATGAGATTTTCACTCTGCAGCGGAGTGTGCGCTGATATGAAACTACCTGGCAGATTAAAACTGTGTGCCCGACCAAGACTCGTCGTACTTCGGTAGCTCAGATGGTAGAGAACTTGCCCGCGAAAGGCAAAGGTCCCGAGTTCGAGTCTCGGTCGGACACACAGTTTTAATCTGCCAGGAAGTTTCATATCAGCGCACACTCCGCTGCAGAGTGAAAATCTCATTCTGGAAACATCCCCCAGGCTGTGGCTCAGCCATGTCTCCCCAGTATCCTTTCTTTCAGGAGTGCTAGTCGGCAAGTTTCGCAGGAGAGCTTCTGTAAAGTTTGGAAGGTAGGAGACGAGGTACTGGCAGAAGTAAAGCTGTGAGGACCGGGCGTCAGTCGTGCTTCGGTAGCTCAGATGGTAGAGCACTTGCCCGCGAAAGGCAAAGGTCCCGAGTTCGAGTCTCGGTCGGGAACACAGTTTTAATCTGCCAGGAAGTTTCAACAGTATTGTTATTAATACGTCTCTCTGAAGAAATCCTACATTAGTGTATTTTGGTTGTGATAAGTGTTTCAAAAGTTTAGTCCTGTTCAAGATTCGTGCTAACTCCACCATTGCACCCAATCTGGTAGGGATCAGCGGAACAAATTATTAGCGTCACGTATTATTCGTAAAGATGCTAGCTTATTTATTAGAATCTGACGGTGAACAGTACCAAAAGATCTATAAGATAGATCTAAGAATATGCCTATGATGTACTCATCTTTGTCACGTGCATTAAGTACCATTGTTGTTAATTCAGCTATGGATGACCACTTAGGTTTTGAAATCCTGAACACGGTTGTAAACAGCAACTATAAATCGATAGTCTTGGAAAGGATGAAAAAATCAGCCAGCCAGTTGCGAAACACTGATTTATTAGAACTCTTAACCTAATTTTTGATAATTACAAAATTATCTTCTTCAGAAGAATACTGTGACGCCTAGAAACTGCACATTTGTTACAAGAGATGCAAGTAATACAGGAATAGTAAATTCTGATGAAATACTAGAAGCCAAGTGTACACACATGTTACATATTGCGTTGTAAAGGGCCGTTACAGTGAAGCCGTTGGGATCTCGTCAATTAAAAATTCACTTCACAAACAATAAAATGGCAGTCAGTTCACAAATATTATCCCTTATGATTGCTTGTTATTGTACTGTTTTTGAAATGATTTGTATTTGAGAAGAGCCAAACGCATTTAGTCTAATGTAATTTTTCAGCAAAGTGTGAAAGAAGTAAATGTGTACGCTTGGCTCCAAGTATTTTAACCGGATTTGCTATTTCTATTTTACTTGTGCCTTTCACTACCAATGTGTAGTTTTTAGGCGTCACAATCTCCTTCGGAAGAAGATAACTATATAATTATCGGAACCGAGATCAGGGGTCCTAATAAACACGCGTTACGCAAATAGTTGGCTCACTTTTTTCATTCTTTCCAAGCCTAGAATGCTTTATTTATTCAAGAATACATCAAACTATCTTTCATAATAGATTCTATTGCTTTTGAGAATGATGACAACAGGAAAGAGAGCCTGTTGTTTCCTGCGTCTTGTGTATTACCTTTCCTTAACTGAGGGACAACTCTTCCCCGTGCGTCCGTTTTTGTAACACATGATACTAAACTTACTGTTGCTCAGGAGATGTGACGATAAGGACGGAGGTTTTTCCAAAATAGAGATACTCAGGATAATGTTTTTACTCAGCACCACGTTCAAATCCCAATATATTCTTGTAGACTGTATCGTACTCGTCGTGCATCCGCGACTTGGGAGCGATTAAATGATCTTCCTACACCTCATTACCGTGAGGTGACGGAAGTCATGGGATACCAATTGATATCGTGTCGGACCTTCATTTGCTCGCCGTAACGCAGCTGTTCGATGTGGCATGGAATCCACAAGTCGTAGGACGTCCCCTGCAGAACTACTGGGTCATGGTGCCTCTATAGCCATCCATTATTGAGAAAGTGCTGTGCTCGAACTGACCTCTAGGTTATATCCCATAGATCTTCGACGGAATTGATGTTGGATGATCTGGTTGAACAAACCATTTGCTCGAAATGTCCAGAATGTTCTTCAAAACAATCGCGATTAATTGTGGTCCGGTAAAACGGCGCATCTTTGTTTGGATTAGATTAGATTAGATTAATACTGGTTCCATGTATCATGAATACGATATTTCGTAATGATGTGGAACGAGTCAAATTTTCCAATACATGACATAATTAAGTTAATTTAACAACATACTTAAGTTAATATAGCAACTTTTTTATTTTTTGTGTTTTTTATTTATTTATTTATTTTTTATTTTTTTAAATATTTTTTTTCTTAATTTATATCTAAAAATTCCTCTATGGGGTAGAAGGAGTTGTCATTCAGAAATTCTTTTAATTTCTTCTTAAATACTTGTTGGTTATCTGTCAGACTTTTGATACTATTTGGTAAGTGAGCAAAGACTTTAGTGCCAGTATAATTCACCCCTTTCTGTGCCAAAGTTAGATTTAATCTTGAATAGTAAAGATCATCCTTTCTCCTAGTATTGTAGTTATGCACACTGCTATTACTTTTGAATTGGGTTTGGTTGTTAATAACAAATTTCATAAGAGAGTATATATACTGAGAAGCTACTGTGAATATCCCTAGATCCTTAAATAAATGTCTGCAGGATGATCTTGGGTGGACTCCAGCTATCATTCTGATTACACGTTTTTGTGCAATAAATACTTTATTCCTCAGTGATGAATTACCCCAAAATATGATGCCATATGAAAGCAATGAGTGAAAATAGGCGTAGTAAGCTAATTTACTAAGAGGTTTATCACCAAAATTTGCAATGACCCTTATTGCATAAGTAGCTGAACTCAAAAGTTTCAGCAGATCATCAATGTGTTTCTTCCAATTTAATCTCTCATCAATGGACACACCTAAAAATTTGGAATATTCTACCTTAGCTATATGCTTCTGATTAGGGTCTATATTTATTAATGGCGTCATACCATTCACTTTACGGAACTGTATGTACTGTGTCTTATCAAAATTCAGTGAGAGTCCATTTACAAGGAACCACTTAGTAATTTTCTGAAGGACAGTATTGACAATTTCATCAGTTAATTCTTGTTTGTCAGGTGTGATTACTATACTTGTATCATCAGCAAGGAGAACTAACTTTTCCTCTTCATGAATATAGAATGGCAAGTCATTAATATATATTAAGAACAACAAAGGACCCAAGACTGACCCTTGTGGAACCCCATTCATGATAGTTCCCCAGTTTGAGGAATGTGCTGACCTTTGCATGTTATGAGAACTACATATTTCAACTTTCTGCACTCTTCCAGTTAGGTACGAATTAAACAATTTGTGCACTATCCCACTCATGCCACAATACTTGAGCTTGTCTAGCAGAATTTCATGATTGGCAACTTGAAGTCCACTAACGGCTCGAAAAGGTCTTCACGTAGCCGAACATATCCATTTTCAGTCAATGATTGGTTTAGTAGGACTAGAGGACCCAATCAGTTCCACGTAAACACAGCCCACACCTTGTGTGATGTCCTTAGGTTAGTTATGATAAAGTAGATCTAGGTTCTAGGGGACTGATGACCATAGATGTTAAGTCCCATAGTGCTCACAGCCATTTGAACCAGTTATGAACAGCCCACACCATTACGGAGTCACCACCAGCTTGCACAGTGCCTTATTGACTTCTTGGGACCATTGCTTCTTGGCGTCTGCGCCACACTTTAACACTACTGTCAGCTGTTACCAACAGACATCGCGACTCATCTGATCGAGCCTTGGTTTTCCAGTTGTCTCGGGTCCAGCCGATATGATCACGATACCAGGAGAGGCGATGCGGTGCTTTTAGCAAAGGCACTCGTGTCTGTCATCTGCTGCTGTAGCACAATAACGACAAATTTCGCCGCTCTGTCCTAACGGATGAGTTCGTCGTACGTCCTACATTGATTTCTGAGGTTATTTCACACAGTGTTGTTTCTCTGTTAGCGCTGACAACTCTACCCAAACGCTACTGCTCTCGGTCTTTAAATAAAAGCCATCAGCTACTATGTTGTCCGTAGTGAGAGGTAATGCTTGAAATCTGGTATTCTTGGCACACTCTTGACACTGTGGATTTCGATATATTGAATTCCTTAACGATTTCCGAAATAGAATGTCCTATGCGTCTAGCTCCAACCACTATTCCACGTGTAGAGTCTGTTAGTTCCCGTTGTGCTGCACACTCCACTGCAGAGTGAAAATCTCATTCTGGAAACATCCCCCAGGCTGTGGCTAAGCCATGTCTCCGCTATATCCTTTCTTTCAGGAGTGCTAGTTCTGCATGTTTCGCAGGAGAGCTTCTGTAAAGTTTGGAAGGTAGGAGACGAGGTACTGGCAGAAGTAAAGCTGTGAGGACCGGGCGTGAGTCGTGCTTCGGTAGCTCAGATGGTAGAGCACTTGCCCGCGAAAGGCAAAGGTCCCGAGTTCGAGTCTCGGTCCGGCACACAGTTTTAATCTGCCAGGAAGTTTCATATCAGCGCACACTCCGCTGCAGAGTGAAAATCTCATTCTGGAAACATCCCCCAGGCTGTGGCTAAGCCATGTCTCCGCAATATCCTTTCTTTCAAGAGTGCTAGTTCTGCATGGTTCGCAGGAGAGCTTCTGTAAATTTTGGAAGGTAGGAGACGAGGTACTGGCAGAAGTAAAGCTGTGAGGACCGGGCGTGAGTCGTCCTTCGGTAGCTCAGATGGTAGAGCACTTGCCCGCGAAAGGCAAAGGTCCCGAGTTCGAGTCTCGGTCGGGCACACAGTTTTAATCTGACAGGAAGTTTCATATCAGCGCACACTCCGCTGCAGAGTGAAAATCTCATTCTGGTGCCATAATCATGTTGGACACCTCTTTACAGGAATCGTCTGTGCCAACGCACTGCAATTTTATGAGTAGTGTACGCCATACTACCGCCATCTGTATAGATGCAAATCGCTGTCGCATGACTTCTCACCTCAGTGTATAATGCCGACACGTGAAATGATCTGAATACCCTGCAGTCATGTGAAAGGACGACCTGTTCAATTCACAATGAAGCCGGTAGCTCTCTCCCGCTAATAAAGAATCACTCCATAGCTCAGTTGCTCATGGACGTAATAAATTCATGTGATAGACCTGAGGGCATTTTTCACCCAATAATAGTTTTTTTATATTGTTTGAAAATTTAAATCTTTCTGTATAATACATTTGTGTAAATACCGTTCAGCCAACTGACCAGATCACAATTTTATCTGATAACTACCGAAAGGACTTTCACCATGAATAATTAATTGGTGTGGTACCTACCTTAAGCACGGCAGCTGGGAAAGTTCACATAGAGTCTATGTGGGACAGTAATTAATTGCAATAAGAACTTATTTCATTCACATCTGTCATTATTTGCGGAGTCGTAATTGTAGTTTTGATTCGTATGCCGTAGCTATAATTGTGTCTTCCTTCTCGACGAAAATCGGTGTAGGGAAACATTATTAATTTTGCTGATATATCCAGATATGCGAAATATGATTAAAACTACTTTTATTTCTGACGTTTCCTTGCTCACGGACAGGGTTTTCCAATTGTCATCTTTTTATCACCCGGCTTCATAAAGTGGTTGAGCTGCGAAACGTTCATTACGCTTTTGTTGGGACAGTTTTTACAATGACAACCTTGCCCATTTATGTTTTAAGAAATTACCACATACATCGCTTTGCAAGTTGACTATTGGTTTAAGTTTCTTTATCTCGAGTCTTTATTATAGACTCCTGATCTAGATGCGCAATTTCATTTACTGAGATACGGGAAACATGTACTGTGTTCTGGATTTTCATTCCTAATTTTCGTATATTTGCATGCAGTTTATTGTTGAATAAATTCTGGGTTATAGAAACATATTCGCTACACGTAACGAAATTGTTCCGCTTTTGTTTTATTTACTAATCTAGATAAACTTTAAGGAGCCACAAATATTATTGTTCGTTGACGCAGTACTAAAAATTAATAAACATATAAAAATAACGAACATATTGGGGCACTGTATGTTAAAGCTTGCTTCTGATACCCCTGGAACGGTTATCATAGAGCAGAATAGTTCAATTTCGATCGAAACTAGCGAAATATACCGCAATATGTACCCGTAGTTCAGATAAAGTGGAGTATTGTGTCAGTCAGCAGCTTCCCACTTTATTTATTATGAGTCTTTTTTTTAAGCCCATTTCTTATTTAACTGAACTGTTTACCTTTTGCGAAACTGTTACAAATACACACTACCAAGAAGAAAAGCCATCCACTCAAGACTAACCTAAACGTAAACCTTCTTTCGCACACACTACTGGATAACAACACTAACGAAAATAGGACTGTGCTTGAACCTATAGTATCCATCAGGCAGACTACACTACAGAAAAAAATAATGTTTTCGTTAACAGAAGTGCATCGTTGCAATTGTGGTGCGCCGTGGAGTATATTAATTTCGTGTTCTGATAAGTGTACACGTAGCTAGTAGTGAGGTTACTCCTGAAACGAGTCAATGTATTCTTTACAAGAAACAATGTTTCAAATGATGTTTTGCTGCCTTTTTGATGTTTCACGTGCAATGCCAAAACTGATTTACGGTTCAGTTGTTACTTCGATAAAAGGAAAATTTCAAAATATCTCATACCTTTTATCTGACAGATGATTGTGAATACATTGCTGTATTTGGAGCTCACGCAGAAATTTAGATAGCTTTAACCTCTAAAAATATCTTTGACCTTCCACACAGTCCTTGTACCGAGTAATGTAGTGATTTAGCCTTATAGCTGCGAGTTGGAATGACAGGTTCAAATGGTTCAAATGGCTCTGAGCACTATGAGCTGAGGTCATCAGTCCCCTAGAACTTAGAACCACTTAAACGTAACCAACCTAAGGACATCACACACCTCCATGCCCGAGGCAGGATTCGAACCTGCGACCGTAGCGGTCTCGCGGTTCCAGACTGACGCGCCTAGCACCGCACGGCCACACCGGCCGGCTGGAATGACAGGATTGACAAGGGAGGAAAATAACGGCTGGACATAGCCTGCCCCTCCCAACAGCACATAAGGGAGCTTTTGAGCTTAACGGCCGCATCCGGCGGTTACATGAGCGGCAGTGTCTTGTGCACTCATTCTTCAACGCACTGCAGAAAATTGTGGAATTCCATTATGAAGACGGGCACAATACTCCGACGCTAGCAGGTCAGACAAGTTCTGAAACTCGAATTTTTACTCCCAGTATTAAAACTCGTTTTGAAGTGACCTTGATCTCGTAGGCGGGCTGCAATTACAGAGTAATAACTCAAGTTTATCAGCTTTGCAAGTCTTAGGTTTTTCTATATAAAATAAAATTTTCATTGTTTTCTAGCTGATAATGCGGGAATTGACAGCGGAACTCTTAAGATTTGATACACGACACTTCAGATTTCCCCAGTGAATTACGTCTCCGTCAATGTACCTATTTCGTGCCCATATTTAGTATCGCATTGCTGTGTTTGACAGTGTGCTCAGTACTGTCTTTGTCGACTGAGTTAGTCCAATTAACTAAGAAAATCTGAAAGACTAAATTTAGTGTACTTCGTTTTTCAAGTGAATGTAATGTACGTTATTTGGGATGCAATAGATAAACAGCTACAAAAATATATGTACACTGCTGCAATGGAAGGGGTAATTACGTCTGTTACAACATTTTCCCTTGACCATAACACATTCAGTATGTAATTGTTTCACTTACTACTCCTGCTATTTTCCTTTTGATGAAATCATAACACATCGTCAGAGTTAATTCTATATGTATCTCTTTTCTACAGTTTGTTGGCGTTCCGTACAACAGCATTTGTGACGACAGAAATTGTCAGCATCATGGTATAAGGACATGCCTTTTACAAACCTTACAAATTTGTTTTCTCGACCCTTTTAAAAATTTATAATGCTGCTATATTAGAAGCCTCGTAGACAAATGCTTCTAATACCGAGCTGAAGGACCCGCTGAATTATTGATCTGGTGGAGCGTACCTGTGCTAGTTCATGGTAGACTGCCTACTGCTGGTACTGAATAAATACGCAGGGTGACAGTTACTGAACTATATGAAAAAAATGTAAATTAGTAACAAACAACGGCGTGCACACAATTTATTCAACATTAAACGTCAATGCAGATATTCGGATTTAGGTTATGACATGTTCGATATGCCTGACATCATTGGCGGTGATGGGGCGCAGACGAACAGCAAAATTCTGCATGACCCGCTGAATTGTCGGAACATCGATGCTGTCAATGACCTCCTGAATGGCTGTTTTCAGCTGAGAAATGGTTTTGGGATTATTCCTGTTCATCTTGTTTTTGATATAGCCATACGAAAAGGAGTTGCATGTGTATGTCTTCAGATCCGGAGACTATGGCGGGCAATCGAGGCCCTTGCTAGTGGCCTCTGGGTACCCGAAAGCCAGGATGCGGTCCCAAAAGTGCTCCTGCAGGACATCTTCTAAAACCTTCACGTACCGTTCGGTAGTCACCGAGCCGTCAAAAAATATCGCACCAATTACTTTGTGACTGGTCATTGCACACCACAAAGTCACCCATTGAGAGTGAAATGCGGATTCCCATTCCCCAAATGCGCCAATTTTGCTTACTGACGAACCCATCCAAATGAAAGTGGGCTTCCTCGCTAAACCAAACCATACTAGTTTCCATCATGCCCCGCGACCATCCGCGCAATATGAACGTCCTGACGCAAACCGTTCGGAATTTATGACGATTTTATTTCACATAGTTCAATAATTGTCACCCTGTACTTGTTACCTCGATGCTGAAAACATTCCGTGATACGCGACAGACTAATATCACTACTATGAAAACAGAATAGCAGTAGCCAGATCATTTGACAAATGAAACGTTAACTGAAAGTTCTGCTTGTCTTCCTGCTCGTTGTGGATCATGAGAATTTCTAAATATTTTGGAGACTGTGCGAACTAGTAGATATAATTAGAAAGCAAAGTCGAGTTAAACTAATAGTAACCTTGTATACAATAACTGAACTGTTTTGCACTCATATCCCACACCCACATTAGACATATTTCATAGTGATGACTTCAAGACAGTCTATATTGGACTCAAAACACGAGATGATCATGATAATTATCGCCTTGTAATAAAATAACGAATAAAGTTAAGTGCAGAAATAACAACGCTTCATTTCAATACAGCATTGGTACTTCCTCAGCTCTAAATTGTATTTTCTGGCCACTGGAAGTGAAGCAGCACGACGACGTTGGATGAAAGAGTCTGAAAACTACACTACACAACAAAATTAAAGGGGCAAGTTATTGACATCCAGTCATTTTCTTCCACTCCAACACGGAAGTTCGAAATTTGGCTCGAAGGTACCTACAAGCGTCCTTTGGAATGGTGTAAACGTGAGGCGTCCTGCTACAACGACCTGGTCTCGACCACGCTTCGAATAGCAAAATGTCGACAGAAGCAAATAGGTGCCAGAGCTCTGAAGGTCATATGACCTGTAAGGTGTGTTAATAGCGTCACATTGGTATCAAATTTCACCTCAATTTTGCCCAACACCACCATGGACATGCCAAACCATGGAACAGTCGTCACACCTCCATTCTCCCACATCTCCCTCCTTCTCTTGACGCCTCTTCAACTGACGTCAAAACCTTGACAAGCACCAGATAAATCACCCAGTTTTCTTATGAATGGTTGAGGAAAATATTTCTGACACACCGCTGAGCAGAATCGACACAAAAAGACGGCAATAGGTCTCTTCTAGGGCGTGAATCCATCCACCCCTCTTATTGTGTGTTTATTTTTACACAACTTTCAGTGGAAAACAACAGTTTGCGTTTCGACGGGCAACAGGACCACGTTCTTGACAACCTTCGATACTACTGACAAGCCTCACCCCCATCCTCGGACGATTCAACCCTTTTTTAAGGACGTCATTTGATTGCCACCATATTGAACGTTTTCTCACTACTTTGGAGTGTAGAATGACTGTTCCTTTGGTATACAGGGTGCGATCATGTGGGGCCGTTAAAACTCATTCGGTGAAATTTGTACGCGATCTGAAGCAGAACAGGGTGTTTATGCTTTTTCATCCCTCCTCTTTCAGGCCCTCCTGTGGTATGTGCACGGTGGGGGAAGTGTGGGGGTTTACATTGATGCGCATTTCGTAGTCGCAGCTGAGCAGCCGACCCAAGAGGACGCCTGCTCCCTGCTCACGGCACAGCTGTCAGAAGACATTTTTGTCGTGAATAAAGTCGGCGTAACTGCCAGAGGACGCTCTTCGGAGTGTCGTGAACAAGCCTCTGAACGCTTCCCAGCACTAAGCGACAAGACCTCGGCTCAAAGTTCCCACTGCTTTGGTTGTATACACCCCAGCAGGACTCTCCAGTTATTTTTTAGGATATTTCAGTGCCAGGGGCCCATTCACGTCGGATTACCCGGCGCACTGTACACCACTCTCTTCCTCCCGCGCTCTCTTGCGCCGCTCATTGCACTTCGCTCAGATAGGCCGTAAGGATCCCCTTCTCCTGTAGGCACACAAAATATTTCGTTTTCGGTAGAAAAGCAAATTGCCGAGCACCCATAAAATAAAAATATCCTTATGCAGGTATGCAAGGGAGATGGCCGATCTTCCCTGCATATCCCTCCACTCCTGGTCCTGATGACATTCAAGAAGGAGTTCATGGATGAAGCTACTGAGTACCTAACACACAAAACGAATGCCACCCTACAGCACCAACACTTCCCTGACTACTGGAAGGCAGCCAAGGTCCTGATGTTCAGGAAGCCACGGAAGAATACCCACTCCCACAAAATTACCGACCCATCAGTTTGCTGTGCTCTCCTCAGCAAGTTTGTTGAGAAGGTAAGTCTCGAACGCCTCACTAGGCACTGCATCACCAGTAACATCCTGGTGACGTAGCTCAAATGGTTCAAATGGCTCTGAGCACTATGCGACTTAACTTCTGAAGTCATCAGTCGCCTAGAACTTAGAACTAATTAAACCTAACTAACATTCGAACCTGTGACCGTAGCTGTCGCTCGGCTCCAGACTGTAGCGCCTAGAACCGCACGGCCACTACGGCCGGCGGTAACGTAGCAATTCGGGTTCAGGAATCATCACTCCAAAACGCAAGAACTTCTCTGCGTAGTGGAATGTATCACAGACGGCTACACCACCAACAAAGCTGCAGGGGTGGTGTTCCAGAACATCGTAAAGGTCTTCGATCGTCTATTTCACAATGATCTCTTTCACAAACTCAGCGATGTCAGTTTCCCGAATGGACTCATATGCCTCATACACTCATACACTGAAGAGCCAAAGAAACTAGCACACCTGCCTAATATCGTGCAGCAACACGACGTGGCATGGACTGCACTAATGTCTAAAGTAGTGCTGGATGGAACCGACACCATGAATCTTGTAGGGCTGTCTATAAATCCGTAAGAGTACGAGAGGGTGGAGATCTCTTCTCAACAGCGCGTTGCAAGAAATCCCAGATATGCTCAATAATGTTCACGTCTGAGGAGTTTGGTGGCCATCGGAAGTGTTTAAACTCAGGAAAGTGGTCCTGGAGCCATTCTGACGTGTGGGGTGTCGCATTGTACTGCTGGAATTGCCCAAGTCCGTCGGAATGCACAATGGATATGAATGGATGCAGGTGATCATTCAGGATGATTACATACGTGTCATGTGCCAGAGTAATATCCAGACGTATCAGGAGTCCCATGTCACTCCAACTGCACATGCCGCATATCATTACAGTGTCTCCACCAGCTTGAACAGTCCACTGCTGACATGCAGTGTCCATGGATTCATGAGGTTGTCTCCATACCCGGACATGTGCATCCGCTCGATACAATTTCAAACGGGACTTGTCCGACCAGGCAACATGTTTCCAGTCATCAACAGTCCGATATGGGTGTTGACGGGCCCAGGCGAGATGTAAAGCTTTGTGTCGTGCATTCATCAAGGGTACACGAGTAGGCCTTCGCCTCCGAAATCCCGTATCGACGCTTGTTGATGGCCTAGCATTGAAATCTGCAGCAATTTGCATTTCCGTCACGCTGAACGACTCTCTTCAGTCGTCGCTGATCCCGTTCTTGTAGGATCTATTTCCAGCTGCAGCGATGTCGTAGATTTGATGTTTTACCGGATTTCTGATATTCACCGTATACTCGTGAAAATGGGAATTCATTGTATAGACAGTACTGAATTGACGTATTAAACCTGGGTATATTGTCCTGGGATACTAATATTATGCCAAGAAATGTTAATCGCTGTTTTAATTTTCAGATGGCCTGAAAGTGAAAAATTTTACAACGAATTCAAAAGTCGACGAAGTATAGACAAAAGGCAATTATGAGCTGTGAAGGATAAGACTGGAGAGCAAAGAGATATACAGATATTCAACAGTGAATGTTAAGTACCTAATTTCGGTGTCTTCTTCAGTTATATTCTCAAAGTAAAAACAGTGGCAAAAAATTATTAATTGTGATTCTCCTTTGTGTGTGATATATTTCATAGACTTCGCTATTGATCAGACTTGAAGAATGGCATTAAAAAGAGAAACCAGTGGATCAGATAAGGTTTGAGGTGGACGATTCAGGGCAAGGACTTCAGAAGCTATGTATGGAAAAACTCACTACACTCAGCATACCAACCATCAGTAAAACAGTTTACTAGAACATAAGAAAATTACGTCAGTGTAATGAATGATTTACAAAGTGAAACAGCTAAAAATTCATGTTCTAAGGACTCACATTATTGAAACAAATAATAAAATATCTTAAAACAGTACAGCTATATGTAAAATGGTTAAAATCATTGAAAACTTACAAACTGAGTTTTGAAATAGAATTCCTGAAAATTATGATGCTGTTAAACTGAAGCTAGGGAATCAAATTATGGCATTCCAGGAATGGCTTTGTAATCGTACTCATGTTTTTAAAAACAAGTTAGGTGATTCAATTAAACTGCAAATATCAGATTTAACGAGAGTCACAAACACAAAAATCCGATGTTTAGATTGTTGATCAAAAACTAACTGATTTGGAAATTAATTTCTGAGGTGACGAAATAGATCTCAGTTGAACAGCCAGGCTGTTCACCCAAGATTTATTTCGTCATAAAATATGCCTGGAGAAATTGAAGAATCACAATTTCTGAGGTGTAATTTTAGAAGTAGAATACAATTTATTTAATAAAGTTGTGACTGTTAATAACAGTTGTGAGAGAAAGTTTTGTAATATAAATGCGAAAATTAGACTATTTGTGAAAACAATAATAAAAGTATGACCAGTGTGTAATGTTTGGGGCATCACTTCCTTGATGTTCAAAAAAATTTCGTAATTTTTTAAACTGGTTGTAATGTTTTTTCTAATAAGCCAGTGAGACATTTTCCTGGAATTGGTAGTTTGCATCATTTTCTTTTTTCTTTTTTTTAACGGTAAAGACAATATTTCATTCAGTACATTACTGATATTCTTAAAATTAAATCAATCAAAAAGACACTTGGATGGGCATGCATTATCTTGGGAAAATCAGACTTCTAAATAAGATCTAACATAGAGATTTCGAGAAGTGTTTCTTTAATAAATTTTGGTCACAGCCAGAGAAGGTTGGAATTAAAAGCAAATTCAGTCTATGGGGCAGATGTTACAGAGGACACAGAGGTGTATAAAGGAATTTTGTAAAAACAATTAAAGAAATTGGTTTGTTTGAATAAAATTTTGGCGAATTTATACAAATCGATGCATTTCAGAGAAGGTAAAATAAGACTATTCAATAGGTGTTGCTGTATGAGCCTGATGGATCAACTGAAGAATTCTTCAAATACGTAGATAAGATGGACAGAGCTCTTGAAAGAAAATGACAGACCCGGTTTTGATCCAAACTATTTTATCACGGGATTTACAATAGAAATTGGGGATATAACAATTATCATGGGAGAAATCAAGAAAATAATCACAGAAATCAAGAAATGGGACAACCAAAGGAATTTAACAACAGAGGGAAATTTAATAACGGTGAATACGAATGAAGAAATAGAAACTGGAATCATAGTTAACATCCACCTCAGTATTTCAATCAGAGTGCTAAATAAATAAACCAGTAAACTAAAGGCCACTCCACTAGAGGTCCGCAAAGTGAGAGCAAATAATAATAATAACTTCAATTCATGGACTAATAGTGGTGACAGATATCCATTACAAAGTGACTGCTACAATTGTAGGGTAATTACACAAGTTTATCGAAGCTCATAAAACTAGAGAGGATCAAGATTTAGGGGTGGTTTCTGGCATGGGTTAAAGAACAGAACTAAATAGGAACAGAAAACCTTAATTGTGATTTTCAGGAAGGTGATCTAGAAAATCTTTACAATACTGATGCAGGCTAAAATTTTAACAGGGCTGGTGATGATAACTGAAGTATATGAGATCTTTTATAAATGTGAAGAATGTCTGGGAATGAAACAGAGTTATACCTAGTGGACCATGATATGAATGAGAAACATATAGTAGAGGGAGATGCAGCTAATGATTGTAAGTGATGTTCTTGATGACAGAGGTATTAAGAGAAATGAAAGTGAAGTTGTGGAGTATTTTGTTGTTAAAGGATGATTTGGTGGATGAGGAGGAGGATGATTCTGTGTTATTCATTAAGTAGTCAAAGGAAAATGAAGAAGGAATTGAAATTGAAAATCAGGTATGTATCTATTGTATGTAGAAATACAAATCATGCTCACAACTTATTCATAGAAAGTATTCAGACCAAATCTGTATGTGAATTGCCCAATCAGTTTTCCGTTTTAAATACCGAAGTAAGTAATAACAGTTTTCTATGCACAGTTTGGATAAATGTTACGTTCTGTATTTTCCATGTCTGAAGAGTTAAAATTCAAATGTTCGAAAGTGCAGATATTTATTTCATATTGTAGTTACAGCGTCAACCCTCTCTCTCAATCCTAGCATGAGTTAATATTTTTCATACAAACCAGACCTGTGTACACTATTATATGTCAATAAGAAGACAACGAAGCTAACTTCAAGGTTATCAGCTAGGTAAAATATGTCATTTTAGCTATGTGGATATTCCCTGGACAAGTCATTGTATGTGCAGTTTTGCATTAGTGTAGTACACTGGGTGGCATGGGAGGTGCTGAAGAACTGGGGAGCCATAACGGGCTCTTCGGCACTTTATTCATAGTATGTTAATGTCGACCCCTCAACCTACCCCATGCAAACGCCTCAGGGGACGCAATATCGGAGAAACGCAAAAACATAAACACCCTTTGCTGCTTCACATCACATCTAGTTTTCATAGACAGGTTTCGAACATTCCATAGAAGTTTCACCTTTTATACCAGACCAACATTTGTGGTCGTCCTACAATCCAAAGGGATCAGATCACATTCAGTGTGACTGAGGCCCCACAGTGTCCTGAGATAAGGGTTGAATCGTCCTCAGGAGAGGTTGTCAGAAACGTAATCATGTTGCACAGCATACTGCAAACTCTTGATTTTCGAATGCGAGATGTGCAAAAACAAGACACCTGAGGAAAAGAGTGGTTTCATGTAAGTCAGTTATGATTCCTCCTGTTGCCGGGAGTGGGACACTAGTGGTGCTGGCACACTTTTGATGCCAATTTGATATCAGATTAATAATGCAAGGTTATTAAATTGATCAAGTAATTACCCCCAACACCCTGATGACGTCATGGGTTCCCCTCAGGGATCTCGGATCCCCTTCCCCTCCCCTATCCCTCCCCTTCCACTCCCCTCCCCTCCTTCCCCTTCCCTCCCCCGCTACTTTCACGTAATCCAAGATGACAGTCTGGGAAAAATGGTGGGAAATTCGCTGTGTGTGTTTAGCTGCTGGACTAGCTGGACCACACATTCCCCACCCTCCTCCATTCTCTTTAAATGGCTGGAAATTGGAAATTTGGCGAGAAATTAAAATTTTTTGTTGGGAATATCAAATTTTGGGTGCTCAGCTTGTGGTCCAGAGACCTACTAATCTTGTTCACAAAACCCCCACTGGAGGGCGCTGTTGGCCTTCCCACACTCCCTTCTCCTCCCTTATCTGGAAAATGGTGGGAAAAGGACTCAGTCTGTGCAGGACTGCAGGACAGGATGAACATCAATCCTCATTACTTTGTATGCATTGTAGTATATTGTTCATTCAAACAATCTGAGCTGCTATTTATCTAGCACTAGACAGTAGCTCGATCCAGTTTCGTCAATAAGTGCTGGATGTGAAGTAGATATTTTCGCTGTTATTCTAGAAGTGGAGGGTTGCTCCAGCCAGTAGCCCTAAATGGGAAGGATGGATAATAATGATAGGACAGCAAGCTATCACTAAAGTGCAAGGGAATAGCTACTGCATGGAGGAACATAAGGATGGAAATAATAATATTCGAACCATGAGCCACTATCCCACTGCACCTGTTCTTTTTCTTTATTGTAATTGGGCCAGCAGCAGCATAATCCGCTGCTCTTCATCTGAGTGACATTTCAAAAACAAAAAGTGGAAACTTATCTATAAGAAGGGTGGAAAAAAGGGGGACATAGAAACACAGTAAATGGAGACAATGGAAGTGAAAGTAGACACTGACGTGGGTACAATCAGTGGGGGGACAGTTTAAAAAGTCTACATAAGGTTAAAATAACACAGTTGGTCATTTGTGGGGCACTTCAAATACACTGGAGACACACACACAAGTTAAAAGTCGGCCACAGCATAAAAACACAAATACTGAGAAACACTTAAAGCCACTATAAGCAACGGAGCACACACTAAGAATAAAAACCGCTGGCAGGGACCTGCCGAGGGACGAGAGGCCTGATATGAGGAAAGCAGAGGGGAGAAGATGGTGCAGTGGGGAAGAGGAGGTAGGAGGGGATAGTAGGAAATGAAGGGAGGTCGGAGGACACACCAAGAGGCAGGAGACGGGTGAGGTGGGAGGTGGAAGGCCAGCCAGGTGGGAGTGCAGACACACAGAAGGAGGCCACGGCAAAAGGAGCGGCCATGGGAGGGAGGAAAACTGCTCAGGGGAAGGGAAGAGGAGGGGAGAAGGAGACATGTGCAGGAGAAGCGGGTAGGTGGGGTTAGAGTTGGTAGAAGGGGTAGAGATCAGGGCAAAGCTCATCATCTGGGAGAGGTAGGTGCTGGAAGTTGCGCTGGGAAAGGTGGAGGTAATGGAGATGGAGAGAGGGTGGGACACAAGGTAAAGGTGCAGCAACGGGCTAGGGGTGGAGACGAGTGAAGACACCAGGGGATGGGGGGTATCGAGTCAGTGGACAATTTACAGGGTGTAGATGTGTTTGAGGAAAAGAAGAAGGTGGTAGAAGGGGATGAGGTCGTAGAGGATTTGCATGAGGGATGGAAGGCGGATATGGAAAGTGAGGCAGAGTGCAAGCATTCTAGGATTTGGAGGGTTTTATAGAATCTGCGAGGGTCAGAAATCCATGCACTGTTCGCATGAAAAGGGCCAGGGCAGATCAAGGATTTGTAGGTGTGAATTATGGTGGAAGGATGCAGTCCCCACGTCAGCCTGGACAGGAGTTTCAGGAGGTGGAGTCTATTGTGGGCTTTGTGTTGGATCATAAGGAGATGGGGAGTCCAGGTGAAGTGATGGTCAAGGATGAGGCCTAGGTATTTCAGGGTAGGAGTGAGGAGGATAGGACAGCCCAAATGGTGACATAAAAATCATGGACCCAGAAGGAACAGGTGGTACAACCTATGATGATTGTCTTGGTCTTGGAAGGGTTGATGCGAAGGAGCCACTGGTTGCACCAGGCAGTGAACTGGTCGAGGTGATTCTGAGGCGACATTGGGACTGGTGAAGGGTAGGAGAAAGGGCCACCAACGCGGTGTCATCAGCAAATTGGAGGAGGTGAATGGGCAGGGGAGGTTTAGGCATATCAGCAGTATACAGGAGATAGAGAAGAGGGGAAAGGACAGAGCCTTTTGGCATGCTAGCAGTGGGATGATGATGATGATGATGTTTGGTTTGTCAGGGTGCACGCTGCGTTGTAATCAGTGCATGTATAAAGTCCCAATTTTTATACAATACAATCAAGCCACTGTCACTAATGATGATGACGATGATGATGAAATGATGAGGACAACACAAAGACCCAGTACCCAGTCAGAGAAAATCCCCAACCCATCAAATGGGATAGAAAATATGTTAGTTGGTATTGTGGTTAGTGACATGGAAGGGACGATTGGAGAGGAGATGGACGAAGTTGATGGGGAGAGCATAGGTCTGCAGTTTGAAGAAGAGCGTGAGATACCAGACACGGTCGTAGGCGTTCTGGAGGTCGACAGAAATAAAGTAGCGGAGTGACGTGAGTCAAGTTGGAGGGAAAGAAGATTGGTAAGGTTAAAGAGCTGGTTTTCGGCTGAGAAGGAGGACCAGAAGCCACACTGGGTAAGGGAAAGGAGGTGGTGTTGGTTAAGGTGGTGATGAATATGGCGGGAGAGGATGGACTCGAAGACCTTACTGAACAGGGAGATGAGGCAAATGGGACGATAGAAAGAGGTATCAGAGAGGGGTTTGTTAGGTTTAGGGAATGGCAGAACATGGGAAGTCTTCCACAGGTCAGGGCCAAAGCCAGTGGAGAGGAGGACGTCGCACAGGGTAGCAAGAGCCCACTGCACCTGTAATATCCCTCCTCTGTATACAGGACTCCTATACAAACATCGTCTGGGAATGAAACAGAGTTATACCTATTTACGAGTCGCAAGTCACATCCTAGCCAACGGATATGTAAGAAATATACTGTATGATATGTTGTACGAATGTCTTGCTCATTATTTCATCTGAACACGGTGCTTAAAAGTGAAAAAGAAAACTGACCAGCCACCTCCAGCCCAACACCATTTCAGAGTGTACTGTGTACCTGAAGAGCTGGCCAATTGGGGAACCACTGGTTGCCAGAAGCCAGATAATCTGCGATTTCCTGTTGCTGCCCGACCCCCTCGTGACTCCTACAGCCGAACGTGGCATAATACGAGTTAATCACTAGCGGCTAAAATGCATACAGTAGTCCCATCACTAACGTAGACTCCTCAGTTTAAAAAAATCGAGATATTGATGTTATTGACCATACACCTCAAATGTCTCCCTTTTACAGGAGTTATTATTGAAGGTAGAAATCAGGCCATACACGCGTTTTCACATCGCTAAAATCCGGTAAAACACTCCGGTATAGGCTATATTTTATAGATATTTCCAGAGGACACCAGAGCCTACATGGAAAAGGGCACGAAATCCGTGACCAACGGACCAGCACCAACGTGTCCTGAGTGTTCCGACCAGCATTCATCAGCTGATGGAGAGGAATGCCATACCCCTATTGGCTCCATGGCTGAAATGGTGGAGGGAGGGGGTAGAGGTTATGTAAATCGTCGTCTTGGTGCAGTCGCTGTCATTCTGCCAACGTCAGTTCACCTGTGTGTTCACTTGTTTTTCTTGGGTCAGTATTTTTTTCGGGAAAAATGAAGTACTCATACTCCAACGACAGCATCAGCAGCGGTAGCAGCAACAAACGCTCTCGCCAGGACAGCCTGCCATGTAAGCGAATTGTTTTATTCATTCAATGTACCTGTGTGCCCCGTACTTTTAGTATCCCTCGCAGCAACTGTTGAGGTCGTAGTCAGTAGAGGCATACCTCCATACTACCGAGCTTTTGAATCGTTTGCTGCTGTAACTTTAGTGTCTGACGAATTTTTATTCTGTATATGGTATTACAGTCTTATTTGTTTCTGGTCGTTGCAGCATTCATCCCTGAGATGGTGGCTATGTTAGACCGCCGCTGGCGGCAGAGGGAGCACTGTAGCTGCCTCCAGTAATAATGGGCAAGCCAGATCAGCGAGAACGTAAGTGCCGTTTTTTTCGTAGCTGTTAAAGAAAATACTTGTTTTTTCACATAACATACTGTGGTTCTAAATATGAGGTGCGACAATAAAGTAATGAGACTCATGTGAAAAAAACTGTTGCTTCCCGTTTTAGTCAAGTTTATTGTTGTCTCTTCAAAGCAGTTCCCTTCTGATCGCCCACACTTTTTCCAGCGCTTCTGCCATTGATGGTAACATTTCTGGAACTCATCTTCTGTAATATCCTCCAAGACCCTCGTCACAGCATTTTGGACATATTGTGTTTTTTGAAAATGGTGGCCCTTGACCACCGATTTGACTCTCGAAAATAGAAAAAAGTCGCACGGAGCGATATCTGGTGAAAAAGGTGGCAGTGGTAGTACTGAAATTTGTTTTTAGGTTAAAAATTGCTGTACTGACAGAGCAGTATGGGATGGCGCATTATCACATACCAAGATCTTCAGTTATTATTAGATGAACCGTTTCCCAATTGATGTTCAGTTCTTCTACAATCATTTTCACGGATAATCTTTGATCAGATCGTACAAGTTCAAGCACTCTGGCCAAGTTGACATCCGTCCGTGAGGTTGATGGTCGTCCACTGTTCTCTTCATCTTCAACATTCGTTCTGCCTTCACTAAACATTTTATGCCAATGAAAAACTTGAGCTCTTGACATAACCTCCTCTCCAAAAGTCTTCTGAAGCTTACCGTAAGTTGTCGTCACGTTTTCACCCAATTTACCGCAAAAAAAAATGGCATACCGTTGCGCAATATTATGCGGTTCCATTTCCGTGACGAGCGACACAAACACGTGATAACTTACTACAGCACAACTCACGACTGAGCAGTTGCATCGATGTGCCGCTTGGGCTAGAAGCAGCTTATAGACCAAGGTCAAAGATACTGTGCCTATGCAGGCCTGTAGGGTTGCCACATCTTGCAAAGAAAATCAGTCTCATTAGTTTATTGTCGCACCTCATATTTATTTGTCTTTTGTAAGATGTTGCATTCAGTTGTCTGAGACATATCCTTTGCTTTTCTTGGTGTTTCTATGGACGAAGAAGTAGAACGGGTCTTTGTCGAAGCCGAAAATCAGGAGCCATCGATTCAGTCTTGTCAGTACCAGAATATGGTTTTCAGATTCAGTGTGTGTGTCTTTCATATATAAGTAATTTCAGTGAACTAGAGAACACGATCTTCTGAAACTTCCTGGCAGATTAAAACTGTGTTCCGGACCGAGACTTGAACCCGGGACCTTTACCTTTCGCGGGCAAGTGCCCTACCAGCTGAGCCACCCAAGCACGACTCACGCCCCGTCATCACAGCTTTACTTCTGCCAGTACCTCGTCTACTACCTTCCAAACTTAACAGAAGCTCTCCTGCGAACCAGGTACTGACAGAAGTAAAGTTGTGAGGACGGGGCGTGAGTCGTGGTTGGGTAGCTCAGTTGATGCCGGCACGGTAGCTCAGCGTGTTCGGCCAGAGGGTTAGCTGCCCTCTGTAATTAAAAAAAAATGAGTTAATCGATCAACAGCGAACTTAAACGGATGTCTTACGACGTACGCCCCGAGCAGATGCAACGGTCAAAAGCGAACAAAATGAGATTAAGAAATTAAAAAATAATAAAAAGTTGGTAGAGCACTTGCCCGCGAAAGGCAAAGCTCCCGAGTTCGAGTCTCGGTCCAGCACACAGTTTCAATCTGCCAGGAAGTTTCGTATCAGCGCACACTCCGGTGCAGAGTGAAAATCTCATTCTGGAAACACGATTTTCTGTTTGTATTTCAGTGACCAAAGGAATTTGATTTTCTGTTTGTATTTCAGTACGATTTTCTGTGTATGGATTATAACATTTTCAAGAATTATTTACGTTCAATATCTTATTGTAGAAGGCAGCGTCAGCAAGCTACATAGATGGCTCCAAGGAGAGGGTGAAACACTGGAGTGGGTATAGGAGATCGCGCGTGCTGAGGATGCTGAAAGGCCTTTTGAAGGAGGAGGAAATACTGGATAGGGTGGGAAAGCTACCAGGAAGCCCGACTAAACTGCTCAATCTTTGGACCCAGAGAATAAAAAGTGATAATAATGCAACCGTCGTCATTACAGAGTGTAATATTTATTCTGGAATGTAGATGTACTTAATTGTTGTTGTTATTTGTTTACAGCAAACATTTAAAAAATCTTGAGCGTTGTACTTTATTTTTTTCATTATTCGTCCGTTACAGAGGCGTCACCAACACCGCCTACACAACTAGCTGTGAAAATCTCATTCTGGAAACACGATTGTTGTGGGGGCAGGAATCAAACATGCCCCCGCGTGGCGTGCGCCACCGTGCAGGGCACCGCTCGTGGCTGCGAGAGAGGCGACCGCGGTCGCCGCGGCCTCCCCCTCAACAACAACTCACCACTCAACCATAGCATACACTCTGGCGTCCGTGGGTGGTTCAGTCCGAGGAAGAAGAACAGCAACGAGCTACCACCCCTCAGGCTAGCGGGTCAGCCCAACAACAGCAGCAGTATCAGCAGCCATCGCCACTGTCAGGTTGCTCCCACTGGCCTGACCCGGTAGCGCCGCCTAATCCTCCTTCTCATACTCGTGAGAATTGTTGTCATCAATAAAAGGTATGTGTGCCACAGTGTATATCCCTGTGGACCTCATCGACTCCATCATCAACATATAGACCTCATCACCAGCTACTAGAAATATCATTAGTAACAGAGATGATCGTGTGGCTAGCAGCAGTTCCCTCTCCTGCCCTTTTAGTGAAGGACATCACATCGGTGACACCACACTGCTGTTGGAATACTCGGTGATTGCAAACCCCTTTGAGGAGCGGATCTAGTTCATTAGAATCAGAAATCCGCATGGTCAATCCAGGCTTGCGAAAGAACTTATCAGAAAAATCCAGAGCACACATCGCGATACATCATAGGTATTGACCTTCGTAAGTGTTATAACTTTGATGGCATCTTCAAGTTTGCTTATATTCAAGACCCGGAATTCTACAGTTGCCCTGCAATCCATCAACTCAAGAAGAAGATGTGTGAAAATAGTTTTGCTGTGGCTGCTTATGAAAATGTAAAATTACTTTTAAGTTGGATGAGAAATAAATGAGTTTTTACCTCATAATATGTGTGTACTTTTTTACCGAATTCACCTACTTCCCCCTCTGATAGCATTCAGTTTTACCCAGATACTATGACTGTGGTTTTCTTCAAGCACAGGAGGTATCATTTTAGACATGTTTGCTATATGTCTTTGGAAGCAGACACGATTACGTGCCTCCTGTTCCCATAACCAAATTTTTGTACTGCACAATAAGCCTAATCCCATGCAACCATTCTAAATATTTTGATGTCTTTCATCTTAAAATTCGATCCCTTAACAGCACTCATCTTCAGGAAAAGTAATCCCACTTGTGTCATGCACGTCATTGACATACGTATTGCAATAGGGGACAGGTTTTTTTTTTTTTTTTGTAAATAACGACAAAGACTTATGGTAACGAATTTTTTCTTTTATTCAATTCACACGGATATAATTTGATTTTTGGGATACAGCTCAGTTTTTGAGATACAATTCAGTTCTTGAAGCACAGTTCAGTTCTTGAGATACAATCTGACACTGATATTTCAATGCAGAGATACTTTTAACTTACACACTACAAAGGTAATACTGGTTGACAATATTTTTTACTTTTTTCCAGTAGCACTGGACATAAGTGACTACAATTTTTTACATAAATTTGTGCCGAAGACTAATGCAGAGACACTTTTTTAGTACAGCTAAATTCTACAGTGACACCACACAATTTTTATATAAATTTATGCCAAAGAAAAATGCAGAGATATTTTTTTTACTTTTCGTTTCACACATGGTATATATATATATATATATATATATATATATATATATATATATATATATATATATATGTGTGTGTGTGTGTGTGTGTGTGTTTATGCTTTTCCCACACATGGTGTGCATGGGGTGGCCCACTGATAGAGACTGGGCCATATATCTCAAGAAATAAGCATCAAACGAAAAAACTACAAAGAACGAAACTCGTCTAGCTTGAAGGGGGAAACCAGATGGCGCTATGGTTGGCACCCTAGATGGCGCTGCCATAGGTCAAACGGATATCAACTGCGTTTTTTTAAATAGGAGCCCCAATTTTTATTACATACTCGTGTAGTACCTAAAGAACTATGAATGTTTTAGTTGGACCACATTTTTCGCCATGTGATAGATGGCGCTGTAATAGCCACAAACGTATACGTACGTGATATCACGTAACATTCTGCCACTGCGGACGGTATTTGCTTCGTGATACATTACCCGTATTAAAATGGACCGTTCACCAATTGCGGAAAAGGTCGATTACGTGTTGATGTACGGCCATTGTGATGAAAATGCCCAACGGGCGTGTGCTATGTATGCTGCTCGGTATCCTGGACGACATCATCCAAGTGTCCGGACCGTTCGCCAGATAGTTACGTTATTTAAGGAAACAGGAAGTGTTCAGCCACATGTGAAACGTCTACCACGACCTGCAACAAATGATGACGCCCAAGTAGGTGTTTTAGCTGCTGTCGCGGATAATCCGCACATCAGTAGCCGAAAAATTGCTCGAGAATCGGGAATCTCAAAAACGTCGCTGTTGAGAATGCTACATCAACATCGATTGCACCCGTACCATATTTCTATGCACCAGGAGTTGCATGGCTACGACTTTGAACGTCGTGTACGGTTCTGCCACTGGGCACAAGAGAAATTACGGGACGATGACAGATTTTTTGCACGGGTTCTATTCAGCGACGAAGCATCATTCACCAACAGCGGCAACGTAAACCGGCGTAACATGCACTATTAGCAACGGAAAATCCACGATGGCTGCGACAAGTGGAACATCAGCGACCTTAGCGGGTTAATGTATGGTGCGGCATTATAGAAGGAAGGATAACTGACCCCCATTTTATCGATGGCAATCTAAATGGTGCAATGTATGCTGATTTCCTGCGTAATGCTCTACCGATGTTTTATTGCATGACAGAATGGCGATGTACTTCCAACATGATGGATTTACCATCGTGATCCACCGACTACGCCTGACAACATGCGTCAGCGCATTGTCAATGCATGTGCGAACATTACGAAAGACGAACTACTCGCTGTTGAGAGGAATGTCGTTACGCGTATTGCCAAATGCATTGAGGTTGACGGACATAATTTTGAGCATTTATTGCATTAATGTGGTATTTACAGGTAATCACGCTGTAACAGCATGCTTTCTCAGAAATGGTAAGTTGACAAAGGTATATGTATCACATTGGAACATCCGAAATAAAATGTTCAAATGTACCTACGTTCTGTAATTTAATTTAAAAAACCTACCTGTTACCAACTGTTCGTCTAAAATTATGAGCCATATGTATGTGACTATTACCGTGCCATCTATCACAAAGCGAAAAAAGTGGTCCAACTAAAACATTCATATTTCTTTACGTACTACACGAATATGTAATAAAAAATGGAGGTTCCTATTTTTAAAAAACGCAGTTGATATCCGATTGCCCTGTGGCAGCGCCATGTAGCGGGCCAACCATAGCGCCATCTGGTTTCCCCCTTCAAGCTAGCCAAGTTTCGTCTTTGTAGTGTTTTCGTTTGTCGCTTATTTCGTGAGATATTTGGCCGGGTCACGATCAATGGACCACCCTGTATATAAACACATGTATGCAGCACAAATAAATAAATATATATTTACGTGATACACAAGCACGTACGTGTGCACACACACACACTGACACACACACAAACACACACACGCGCACCACACTTGCACACACACACACACACACACACACACACTGCCACACTCATTCTCTCCCTTTCACTCAATCGAAGTCTCCACCCCTTCTCTCGCTACAGTTTGAGTACAGGAGAGTTTCAAACCCATCATTACTAATGACCCTTTTATCATCATGGGGTTACAGTCCAGTCTTCACCTGCATATATATATATATATATATATATATATATATATATATATATATACTTTTATGGTTCTGCTGCTGCAGTGTGCGGCCCGATCTTGATTGCTGCTAGCAACGCGTCATGGTTCTTCTTCTTCCAGGAGCTGACTGACACTGGCGAGCTGCCGTGTTTGCCTTATATCCTCTTTATACGATCACATGACCTGATATAGCGTTCCGTCGTTCCTATTGTCTCCTGAGAGATATGGTGGGGATGGACAACAGCGGCGTCTGGTGGTGATATTATGAACTAACTTCCTTGAGACTCGAATAACTCTGGCAATTTTAGAAAAGGTAGGCAGTTCCAGAATAAGCATCTATTTGTGTGAGCTCTGAAATGCATCTTCATCCCATTCCACTGCATTGCCATTATATGTTGTAAAGCATTCATCCTAAGCTCATCCACTATCTTTTCTTTCCAGTCTTCGTGTAGGAGGCTCTGCGTGTAGTAAAGTTTTAAACTCCTCACTGTTCATAACCAACATCTCCTCAATTGAACACATTGCGCACACATGGGGTCTTACCTCTTCTGCTTTGGTAGACTGACTGGGCTTTTCTTGAATGATCTACAGTACCAAAAAATGGTTCAAATGGCTCTGAGCACTATGGGACTCAACATCTGAGGTCATTAGTCCCCTAGAACTTAGAACTACTTAAACCTAGCTAACCTAAGGACATCACACACATCCATGCCCGAGGCAGGATTCGAACCTGCGACCTTAGCGGTCTAGCGGTTCAGGACTTCAGCGCCTAGAGCCGCACGGCCACTTCGGCCGGCGATCTACAGTTCCAGCACAGACATTTATCCACATGAATTGAGAAGTGTAGCTTTACCCCATGTTGCCACATCTTAATTATTTCATGAAGTGTATTCATGATCTTTGTACCCTTGTACAGTATCATCACTTTACAATCAGTTTGTAGGTAGTTATGGGAGTATAGTCCCCTACTAAATAATTACAGATAATACAACCGCTAAACTCCTCCCTGAGCGACAGATATCTCATCCATTCAACACATAACATAGTACAGTGTAAAGACTTATGTCAGTGAGTGGTGGGGTTGTGAATGGCAAGCAGTGTTGTCTTGGTGGTGTTGTGAACTACATTAGTTGATCTCCAGACCTCAGGCCGAGCACACCAAATTTCATATTCCCATTAATAAATTTGAATTTCCCGCTAAAATTTCAATTTCCCATCATTTCAAGAGGAGGGGTCGAGGAGAGGGAAATGTGTGGTCCTCCTAGTTCATCAGCTCGACACAGACTTAATTTCCCGCAATTTTTTTCCCCCGGTTGTCGTCTTGGCTTTCATCATGGGAGGGGAGGGGGAGGGGAAGGGGCTGAGGTTGAGGTTGGACTGTTTGGGGGAGGAGACCAGACATCGAGGTCATCGGTCTCATCGGATTAGGGAAGGACGGGGAAGGAAGTCGACCGTGCCCTTTCAAAGGAACCATCCCGGCATTTGCCTGGAGCGATTTAGGGAAATCACGGGAAACCTAAATCAGGATGGCCGGACGCTGGATTGAACAGTTCAAAATGTTCAAATGTGTGTGAAATCTTATGGGACTTCACTGCTGCCAGCCGCGGTGGCCGAGCGGTTCTAGGCACTTCAGTCCGGAACCGCGCGACTGTTACGGTCGCAGATTCGAATCCTGCCTCGGGCATGGATGTGTGTGATGTCCTTAAGTTAGTTAGGTTTAAGTAGTTCTATGATCTAGGGGACTGATGACCTCTGATGTTAAGTCCCATAGTGCTGAGAGCCATTTCAACCATTTTTGAACTTAACTGCTAAGGTCATCAGTCCCTAAGGTTACACACTACTTAACCTAAATTATCCTAAGGACAAACAGACACACCCATGCCCGAGGGAGGACTCGAACCTCCGCTGGGACCAGCCGCGCAGTCTATGACTGCAGAGTCCCAGACCGCTCGGCTAATCCCGTGCAGTGAATTGAACCGTTGTTCTCCCGAATGCGAGTCCAGTGTGCTAGCCACTGCGTCATCTCGCTCGGTAAGGGTCTGGGAAAACCCATCATGTCGTCAGGAGGCTGGTAATAAATTGATCAATTTAATTAATTTGCATAATTAATTTGACATCAGTTTCATATCAAAAGTGCGCCAGCACCGCGGTGTCCCACTAATGAGGCCTCTTCATGGCGATTCTGAGCAGCGGACGCTCCAAAATGTTTTACTTGACCATCCATGAGAAAACCACGCGGTTTCAACGATGCGTGTTGCGGTTCGGGCCTCTGTCATAGAGATGTCAACAGAAGGGGTGAGATGCAGGTAACATGAAGTGCAACAAGTTTCCAGTGGTGTGACGCGTCCACGGTGACTTTGGGAAGACGTATGCTGAAAGATGATACCAATGTGACACTATTAATACGTCTTACACATCACATGAACTTCTGAGCTCTGGCTTTTTTCTCGCTCGTGCCAACCCGTTGCTATTTGAATTGTCGTCAAGCTCGAGGGTGAAGTCGCAGGGCACCACGCTTTTGCACCATTGTAAAGAAAGTTGTAGACCCTTCGAAACACATTTCGAACTTTTGCATCGCAATGGGAAAAAGTGATTGGATATCAAAAAGGGTCCCTTTATTTTGTTGAGCTGTATAATAAGGTACATGTTCCCTTGACTGCTATTGGGACTATTTTTCACCATCTACATCTACATCTTCAAGACTACTTTGCAATTCGAACCTATGCCCCTGACAAAGACTTCTTCCAGCCACCTTCAGACTATTCCTCTACCGTCCCGTGTTCGAACTGCGTGTGTGAGAAATGAACACTTAGATCTTTTAGCATGAGCTCAGATTTCTCTTAATTTATTACAAAGGTGAGATCTTTCTACGTAGCTAGTAAAATAAACTGGTGTCCAAAATTTAAGCAACAAAAGGGAAGCCGGCCGGTGTGGCCGTGCGGTTCTAGGCGCTTCAGTCTGGAACCACGTGACCACTACGGTCGCAGGTTCGAATCTTGCCTCGGGCATGGATGTGTGTGATGTCCTTAGGTTAGTTAGGTTTAAGTAGTTCTAAGTTCCAGGGGACTGATGACCACAGATGTTAAGTCCCATAGTGCTCAGAGCCATTTGAACCATTTTTTTTTTTTTCGTTACTCGTATTGCCAAACCCATTGAGGTTGACGGACATAATTTTGAGCATTTATTGTATTAGTGTGGTATTTACAGGTAATCACGCTGTAACAGCATGCGTTCTCAGAAATGATAAGTTCACAAAGGTACATGTATCACATTGGAACAACTGAAAAAATGTACCTACGTTCTGTATTTTAATTTAAAGAACCTACCTGTTACCAACTGTTCGTCTAAAATTGTGAGCCATTTGTATGTGACTATTACCGTGCCATCTGTCTGATGACCACAGATGTTAAGTCCCATAGTGCTCAGAGCCAATTGAACAAACGGAAACTCTGCAAGATTGCTTTTATTTAGCTGCAAAACAGTACAAACAGGTGGTAGTAAAGTAGAAACAATGTAAAGAGTTGAGAGCGTAAACAACTGCTATATGCATAACGGTGGACAAAAATGTTCCTCGTTTCTTTCATCTTAACGTTTTGCACACGCCTCCCGACAACTGGTTAATGTGCTCAGCATGGGGTGTGACCATCTTTGGCAGCAATACAAGCCTGGGAACGACCAGGCATGATGTGAATGATTTCATCTGTCTCATGTTGAGGGAATAACGCCCATTCTTCCGGCAGAGCTGCTCTCAATCTTGGAGTGTGGTTGGTTGATGCTGATGGGATACAAGCCGACTTCCTAGTGCCCTGTGAGGTCGGGCATTATCGTCCATCTAAATGAAGTCTAGGCGCCGGCCGAAGTGGCCGTGCGGTTAAAGGCGCTGCAGTCTGGAACCGCAAGACCGCTACGGTCGCAGGTTCGAATCCTGCCTCGGGCATGGATGTTTGTGATGTCCTTAGGTTAGTTAGGTTTAACTAGTTCTCAGTTCTAGGGGACTAATGACCTCAGCAGTTGAGTCCCATAGTGCTCAGAGCCATTAGAACCATTAGAAGTCTAGGCCCACAGCACCTCGCAACAACCGCAGATGAGGTCACAAGGTGTCGTCATGATACCCGAAAGGCCGGCCGATGTGGCCAAGCGGTTCTAGGCGCTTCAGTCTGGACCCGCTTGGTCGCTACGGTCGCACGTTCGAATCCTGTCTCGGGCATGGATGTGTGTGATGTCCTTAGGTTACTTAGGTTTAAATAGTTCTAAGTTCTAGGGGACTGATGGCCTCAGATGTTAATTCCCATAGTGCTCAGGGCCATTTGAACCATTTTGATACCTGAAAGCAGTTAAAACCTGCCGATTCAAAAAACAAATGGCTCTGAGCACTATGGGACTTAACATCTGAAATCATTGGTCCCCTAGAAATTAGAACTACTTAAACCTAACTAACCGAAGGACATCACACACATCCATGCCCGACACAGGATTCGAACCTGCGACCGTAGCAGTTGCGCGGTTCCGGACTGAAGCGCCTAGAACCGCTCGGCCACCGCGGCGGGCTCCTTGCCGATTCACCCATATAATTTCGTGAATAGGGATTCGAGTGATAAACATAGTGCCTGCCCTCACCATTAGGGATCCTCCTCGATACTGGTGGTGGTGGTGGTGGTGGTGGTTAGTGTTTAACGTCCCGTCGACAACGAGGTCATTAGAGACGGAGCGCAATCTCGGGTTAGGGAAGGATTGGGAAGGAAATCGGCCGTGCCCTTTCAAAGGAACCATCCCGGCATTTGCCTGAAACGATTTAGGGAAATCACGGAAAACCTAAATCAGGATGGCCGGAGACGGGATTGAACCGTCGTCCTCCCGAATGCGAGTCCAGTTTGCTAACCACTGCGCCACCTCGCTCGGTTCCTCGATACTGGTCTCTTTTCACAATGTTTGGGTTCCGAAATGCCAATGCCAATGCATCGAGGATCACTGTCCAAACTAAATCAGGACTCATATGTGAAAACAAATTTTTTTTGCTTTAATTTTGGACACCAGTGTATTATTGCATTCAGAGGAGAAAGTTACTGATTGAAATTTCGTGAAAAGATCTCTTCGCAACCGTAAATTCCTTTGCTTTAATGATTACTATCCGCTCCATTATCATATCCATGACACCCTCTCCCCTGTTGTGCGATAATGCAAAACAAAGTGATGTTCTTTAAACATTTTCGATTTCCTCTGTCGATCATGTCTGATATGGATCCCATATAGCAAAGCAGTACTCCAGCAAAGGATGGACAAGCGCAGTGTAGGCAATTGCTTCAGTGTTCTCCAACTAAACGCAGTCTTTAGTTTGCTTCCCAACAGAATTATATATTCCTAGGCATTCAGATGAATTGACACCCTTCAGATTTGTGTAGTTAACCGTGTAACCGAAATTTGATTGATTTTTTCTCGTACTCATGTGGATGACCACACATTTTTTTCTTACTCAGAGAAAATTCCCACTTTTCGCGAAATATATAAATTTTCTCTAAGTCATTTTACTGTTGATTTTCATATCATGTTGACTTTACGAGACGATAAATGACATCATCGTTTGCCAAATATCTAAGACGGCAGCTCAGACTGTCTCCGAAACTATTTATATAGATTGGGAGCAGCAGATGACATTTAACACTTCTTTATGGAACGCCAGTTATCACTTCCGTTTTACGGTTTCAAGTACAGGGTATTCCGGATGTCTATGTAGCCAACGCCATAGAATCTTAAGACGGTCATCCGAGTGGCTGTAATCACATTTAACTATTGAATAATTCAGTTCTTTCACAACTTTCTTTACGAACGCAATATTTTCATATTTCCAGTGTTTTCATGACAGTGTTTTTACGTGCAACGTATAGTTTCATTGTTCAAGAAACATTCATTTCAAACTTTATGAACCATGGACCTTGCCGTTGGTGGGGAGGCTTGCGTGCCTCGGCGATACACAACGGAGGGGTATCTGTTGAGAGGCCAGACAAACATGTGGTTCCTGAAGAGGGGCAGCAGCCTTTTCAGTAGTTGCAGGGTCAATAGTCTGGATGATTGACTGATCTGGCCTTGTAACATTAACCAAAACGGCCTTGCTGTGCTGGTACTGCGAACGGCTGAAGCAAGGGGAAGCTACAGCCGTAATTTTTCCCGAGGACATGCAGCTTTACTGTATGATTAAATGATCATGGCGTCCTCTTAGGTAAAATATTCCGGAGGTAAAATAGTCCCCCATTCGGATCTCCGGGCGGGGACTACTAAAGAGGACGTCGTTATCAGGAGAAAGAAAACTGGCGTTCTACGGATCGGAGCGTGGAATGTCAGATCTCTTAATCGGGCAGGTAGGTTATAAAATTTAAAAAGGGAAATGGATAGGTTAAAGTTAGATATAGTGGGAATTAGTGAAGTTCGGTGGCAGGAGGAACAAGACTTTTGGTCAGGTTATAAATACAGAATCAAATAGGGGTAATGCAGGAGTAGGTTTAATAATGAATAAAAAAAATAGGAGTGCGGGTTAGCTACTACAAACAGCATAGTGAACGCATTATTGTGGCCAAGATAGACACAAAGCCCACGCCTACTACAGTAGTACAAGTTTATATGCCAACTAGCTCTGCAGATGATGAAGAAATTGATGAAATGTATGAATAGATAAAAGAAATTATTCAGGTAGTGAAGGGAGACGAAAATTTAATAGTCATGGGTGACTGGAATTCGTCAGTAGGAAAAGGGAGGGAAGGAAACATAGTAGGTGAATATGGATTGGGGCTACGAAATGAAAGAGGAAGCCGTCTGGTAGAATTTTGCACAGAGCATAACTTAATCATAGCTAACACTTGGTTCAAGAATCATAAAAGAAGGTTGTATACCTGGAAGAATCCTGGAGATACTAAAAGGTATCAGATAGATTATGTAATGGTAAGACAGAGATTTAGGAACCAGGTTTTAAATTGTAAGACATTTCCAGGGGCAGATGTGGATTCTGACCACAATCTATTGGTTATGATCTGCAGATTGAAACTGAAGAAACTGCAAAAAGGTGAGAATTTAAAGAGATGGGACCTGCATAAACTGATAGAACGAGAGGTTGTACAGAGTTTCAGGGAGAGCATAAGGGAACAATTGACAGGAATGGGGGAAAGAAGTACAGTAGAAGAAGAATGGGTAGCTCTGAGGGAAGAAGTAGTGAAGGCAGCAGAGGATCAAGTAGGTAAAAAGACGAGGGCTAGCAGAAATCCTTGGGTAACAGAAGAAATATTGAATTTAATTGATGAAAGGAGAAAATATAAAAATGCAGTAAATGAAGCAGGCAAAAAGGAATACAAACGTCTCAAAAATGAAATCGACAGTAAGTGCAAAATGGCTAAGCAGGGATGGCTAGAGGACAAATGTGAGGATGTAGAGGCTTGTCTCACTAGGGGTAAGATAGATACTGCCTACAGGAAAATTAAAGAGGCCTTTGGAGAGAAGAGGACTACTTGTATGAATATCAAGAGCTCAGATGGCATCCCAGCTCTAAGCAAAGAAGGGAAGGCAGAAAGGTGGAAGGAGTATATAGAGGGTTTATACAAGGGCGAAGTACTTGAGGACAATATTATGGAAATGGAAGAGTATGTAGATGAAGACGAAATGGGAGATAAGATACTGCGTGAAGAGTTTGACAGAGCACTGAAAGACCTGAGCCGAAACAAGGCCCCGGGAGTAGACAACATTCCATTAGAACTACTGATGGCCTTGGGAGAGCCAGTCATGACAAAACTCTACCATCTGGTGAGCAAGATGTATGAGACAGGCGAAATACCCTCAGACTTCAAGAAGAATATAAATACTAACGCGAATTCTTTACAGACGAATGGAAAAACTGGTAGAAGCGGACCTCGGGGAAGATCAGTTTGGATTCCGTAGAAATGTTGGAACACGTGAGGCAATACTAACCTTACGACTTATCTTAGAAGAAAGATTAAGAAAAGGCAAACCTACGTTTCTAGCATTTGTAGACTTAGAGAAAGCTTTTGACAATGTTAACTGGAATACTCTCTTTCAAATTCTGAAGGTGGCAGGGGTAAAATACAGCGAGCGAAAGGCTATTTACAATTTGTACAGAAACCAGATGGCAGTTATAAGAGTCGAGGGGCATGAAATGGAAGCAGTGGTTGGGAAAGGAGTGAGACAGGGTTGCAGCCTCTCCCCGATGTTATTCAATCTGTATATTGAGCAAGCAGTAAAGGAAACAAAAGAAAAATTCGGAGTAGGTATTAAAATTCATGGAGAAGAAGTAAAACCTTTGAGGTTCGCCGATGACATTGTAATTCTGTCAGAGACAGCAAAAGACTTGGAAGAGCAGTTGAACGGAATGGACAGTGTCTTGAAAGGAGGGTATAAGATGAACATCAACAAAAGCAAAACGAGGATAATGGAATGTAGTCAAATTAAGTCGGGTGATGCTGAGGGAATTAGATTAGGAAATGAGACACTTAAAGTAGTAAAGGAGTTTTGCTATTTAAGGAGTAAAATAACTGATGATGGTCGAAGTAGAGAGGATATAAAATGTAGACTGGCAATGCAATGGCAAGGAAATCGTTTCTGAAGAAGAGAAATTTTTTAATATCGAGTATAGATTTAAGTGTCAGGAAGTGGTTTCTGAAAGTATTTGTATGGAGTGTAGCCATGTATGGAAGTGAAACATGGACGATAACTAGTTTGGACAAGAAGAGAATAGAAGCTTTCGAAATGTGGTGCTACAGAAGAATGGTGAAGATAAGGTGGGTAGATCACGTAACTAATGAGGAGATATTGAATAGGATTGGGGAGAAGAGAAGTTTGTGACACAACTTGACAAGAAGAAGGGACCGGTTGGTAGGACATGTTCTGAGGCATCAAGGGATCACAAATTTAGCATTGTAGGGCAGCGTGGAGGGTACAAATCGTAGAGGGAGACCAAGAGATGAATACACTAAGCAGATTCAGAAGGATGTAGGTTGCAGTAGGTACTGGGAGATGAAGAAGCTTGCACAGGATAGAGTAGCATGGAGAGCTGCATCAAACCAGTCTCAGGACTGAAGACCACAACAACAACAATGATCATTGTTAGTAGCAAGACTGACACATACTTGTTCCTTTCACTTGCTCATGATCTAAAACGATACAGATATACAGTTCGTCCTTCATTTTCAGCAGATTCATCTCACGATGAACTAAATGTTCGAAACCAGTGTTGATAAGGAACAATAAAATGTTTTAGAAGTGTCACCAATTTAGTGTTGGTTGATGTTTTAAAATTTATCTCGACCTTACTGGTACATGTTTTGAATCAATCATAAAAAAGGATAATAGTACAGAAATTACAAAAAATGATGTAGAGAAAAAATAAGTAAAAGTGCAAATTGACTTTGACCTTATTAAAAAATAAAGAATGGATTTCGAAGATATGTGATACGTTAGCTAGGTAAACGGTGTACGGTCGAAAATTTGTTGTAGTTGGCGTCGAAAGTGTTCTGCTTGTGATTAAGATTGTGTTCTGAGTTAAGGCTTCTGTAGTGACACTTCAATTGTTAGCAATCGATACGCATTCAGAAATACTCTGAAAATTTAATTGTAAACCTAGATACAGTACAAAGTTTGATCGATGGCATACAGTGACCCGATTTTCGTTTTTCGTAAGGAAGTAAGCTATAGAAGAATGCAAAGTGTCTCTGACAGTTGGAGACAAGACGCCCATGTGTTACGTCACAGGTGTCTGATTCATTCGTAGATCCACATCAAAGCGCAAGTATACTTCATGATGTCATCAGCGTTCAAATGTTGTGCGTGGACTTGCCTTTGTGACCGAGCGGTTCTAGGCGCTTCAGTCTGGAACCGCGCAACCGCTACGGTCGCAGGTTCGAATTCTGCCTCTGCCATGAATGTGTGTGATGCCCTTAGGTTAGTTAGGTTTAAGTAGTTCTAAGTTCTAGGGGACTGATGACCTCAGATTTCCCATAGTGCTCAGAGCCATTTGAACCATTTGGTGGACTTGCATAGCAGTGAGTGATGTGACACTGTAGCAAACACTGCAGTCGCTTTCGTGAGCTTCCAGTTCCAGTCCAGGCATACTGATTTAGATTTTCTACGGTTTGTCAATAACACTTGGGGCCTATAGCAGTGTGGTGTCACATAAAAATCTACGGCAAATTTTTTCCTTATACACTGCGCAGCACATTTTAAGGGTCACGTTTTCGAAACCCCGTAATTGTCTCCCATGGCGCCGTAGAAGTTTGAACTTCGATACAAAAATACCTACAGCTTTCCTCTGTAATGCCGCAACAAAGGAGTGGCACCCTGTGACGTCGCCTTCGGGCTCGGCGATGTTTCAGACAGCAAGACGTCGACACATGTGAAGTGTAAGGTGGCTTAATGTCACATTGGCACCAAATTACACAATAGTTCCGCCCACCGCCACCGTGGACATGTCACAGGACGCTAAGGTCATCAGAACCCCATACTCCCACTTCACTCCTTCTTTTGACGCCACTGCGATGGAGATCAGAACTGCGACACCAAGCAATGGAATAACGCGGTTTTCTTATGAGTGGCCGAGGAAAACATTTCACGCGCACCGATGCTCAGAATCAACACGAAAAGGCTTCAGAGGGAGTCATAAATAGCGTCAATGAAAACACCCGTTTCCTTCTTCGTTGGCTCCCAAACATTTCGCGGTCGAAAATACAGTTTGCAGTACAATGAGCAACAGGACGATGTTATTGACAACCTTTGATGCTGCTGAAACCCCTCCCACACGATTCGACTACTGTCTAAGGACATTGTGGGCCAGCAGAGACATTCTTTGGAGTGCAGTGCGGCAAATAATTTTGCTCTGGTGAACTAGGTGCAAAAACCAACGATCGTTCAAAACAATTCCTCAAAATTTCAAACTCATCCGAAGCATCAACGGGTGTTTATGCTTTTTCAGCCCTCTTGTGGCGTGATCAATGAGAATAGCGACGCTGACACACGTGTGAATAAAATGATAAACTGTCCCTGTTAAATCACATATGTCGCATCTGTTAAGCACTTTAAAAATATACCTGGACAGTGACAATCCGTGACGGCGTTCTAGGCACCTGAAGGTAGTCTACACTGCTACTCTAACCCCTGATAGTGGATACGCAGTATCTGAAGCGTGTCAGGGTGTTGCCAGCCTGCAGGCGCCTGGACGTAGCTGAAGGTGTTGCCGATCTGAGTAGTCTTAGATAGGCCATTTCTCATTTTATCCATGCATGAGTCAATGTCGCTCCACTCCCTTCCTCCCCCCACCCGTCCCCCATGATCACGTCAAAGGAGGTCGCAGAACAGGAGGGCTGAAGAAACACATGCACCGTTTGCAGCTTACGATCACGTTCACATTTCTTCGAATGGTTTTTAACGGTCCATAATGGTTACACCGTATACACCATAACAAAAATTGTAGCCACACTGCACTCCAAAGGGGTGCAATTATGTCAACGGGGTTGCCGGCCTACAGTGTCTTTGGACAACAGTTGAATCATCCGGAGCGTGTCAGAAGTGTCAAAGGTTACTATAATGAAATTTTCACTCTATAGCGGAGTGTGCGCTGATATGAAACTTCCTGGCCGATTAAAACTGTGTGCTGGGCCGAGACTCGAATTCGGGACCTAGCGCATCTCGTGGTCGTGCGGTAGCGTTCTCGCTTCCCACGCCCGGGTTCCCGGGTTCGATTCCCGGCGGGGTCAGGGATTTTCTCTGCCTCGTGATGGCTGGGTGTTGTGTGATGTCCTTAGGTTAGTTAGGTTTAAGTAGTTCTAAGTTCTAGGGGACTGATGACCATAGCTGTTAAGTCCCATAGTGCTCAGAGCCTCGGGACCTAGCAAACTTCACAAGGTATGAGACGAGGTACTGGCGGAATTTAAGCTGTGAGGACGGGGCGTGAGTCGTGCTTGGGTAGCTCAGTTGGTAGAGCACTTGCCCGCGAAAGGCAAAGGTCCCGAGTTCGAGTCTCGGTCTGGCATACAGATTTAATCGGCCTGGAAGTTTCAGATCAGCGCACACTCCGCTGTAGAGTGAAAATTGCATTCTAGAATCATCCCCCAGGCTGTGGCTAAGCCATGTCTCCGCAATATCCTTTCTTCCAGGAGTGCTAGTTCTGCAAGGTTCGCAGGAGAGCTTCTGTGAAGTTTGGGAGGTAGGAGACGAGGTACTGGAGGAATTAAAGCTGTGAGGATGGGGCGTGAATCGTGCTTGGGTAGCTCAGTTGGTAGAGCACTTGCCCGCGAAAGGTAAAGATCCCGAGTTCGAGTCTCGGTTCGGCACACAGTTTTAATCGGCCAGGAAGTTTCATATCAGCGCACACTCCGCTGTAGAGTGAAAATTTCATTCTAGAAACATCCCCCAGGCTGTGGCTAAGCCATGTCTCCGCAATATCCTTTCTTCCAGGAGTGCTAGCTCTGCAAGGTTCGCAGGAGAGCTTCTGTGAAGTTTTGAAGGTAGGAGACGAGGTACTGGCGGAATTAAAGCTGTGAGGACGGGGCGTGAGTCGTGCTTGGGTAGCTCAGTTGGTAGAGCACTTGCCCGCGAAAGGCAAAGCTCCCGAGTTTGAGTCTCGGTCCGGCACATAGTTTTAATCGGCCAAGAAGTTTCGTGTCAAAGGTTGTCAATAACGTCGTCGTGTTGCTCATAGCATTGCTAACGCTCGTTTTCGACTGCGAAATGAGTGGGAATCGAAGGAAAGGTGTGGTTTCATTAACGTCGTTTATGTCACAATTTGAGGCCTTTTCGTGTCGATTCTGAGGAATGTTGTGGTTGAAATGTTTTTTTCGTACACACATTAGAAACTCGCGTGATTTCAATGCTAAGCGTCTCAACTACGACATCCGTCGCAGAGGTGTCAAAATAATGGGTGATATGTGGGTAAATGGTGGAGAGTGTGATGATATCCGCATCGTGGACACATGCATGGTGGCTTTGGGCAGAAATACAGTGAACGTTGGTGCCATTGTGACATCATTAACCCTCCTTACACTTTACAGGAACTTCTGAACTGTGGCCTTTTTTTGCATGTATCGACATCTTTCCGTTTCAAGCGTCGCCGAGTTCGAGGGTGACGTCGCAATGCGCTACTCTTCTGCATTGTTAGAGAGGAACGTCGTAGGCACCTTAGAGCCTAATTTCAAACTTCTATGACGCTAGGGGATATAATTACGGGGTTTCAAAAACGTGATCCAGTAATTGTGTTCCGGAGAGTAGTTGCCCAGAGCGAGTTTCGGCTCGCTCTCTCGTGAACTCAAACCGATATGAAGGAGATGATAAACTTCTACCACCATTACGGAGATATCGCCTTTGTACGACGTTAATACTGGATGTGAGATGGAACTCAAGCTCTGATCAATCCTTTTCTGTAGATGGAGGAGCTATGCAGAGTTCTTAAGGCATGGAAGATAAGAAGTAATTAGTTACAGCTTTCAGGCAATAGCCTGACTGATGCCATACTGTTCACGAAACCCTTATAGATGCAATGGGGTAAAAATATAACTGGTCATTAACATTTAAAACTTCAGCCCTCTCTTAAGTTTTCTTTATTTGTTACGTTTCTATTGTACTCGCTTCTGTTCTCAGGTAAAGATTGCAGACATCTTCGTACGGGTGGCCTGCACGTTTCTTCCAGATGTTAATGATTTTGCTGATTATGAGGCAACTGTTGAAGAGTTCTCGCTACCGTGGTTTTGCTTTAGCTCTAAAATGATAAAGTTTTTTCTACTAAGTTATTGTCTAAGCCTGGGCATTCCTTACTTTGATCTTGGTAGTTGACCGATTTACCTATATTTGCTGAAGAGTTTAGAACTAGCAACAGTTTCTTCTTCATCGTTCTTAGTTATTTCGAGTTTAACTTTGCGAGATTCTTCTTTGATCTGCGTTTTCGAGAGCGGCTGGTTATATGATTGGCTTTGGTACGAATATGTCGTGAGACTGTAATGATTGTAGTTGATACGTCTAAAGTGTTGCTGTACAAATAAATGTAAAAATGATCATTCACTTAGACATGTGAAGGATGATAAATAAAGGTAAATAAATGTAATGGTCAGATTCTTTCTGTAAATAGCTCCTAGATTATATCATAAATAATCAAATTCTCTCCAAGCAAAGGAAGACATGTAATAGCGATACATGTATTATCGGCTTGCATTCCAATGCTGGTGTGAGACTGTTGATGTTATTCCACCCACACTCTCTTGGGATAAAGATCTTGAGCTCCTTCTTAGTGATTCGCAAAACCTCTCGCAGACATTTAGTAAATTTAGGTGGGATATTGGTCCTAGCAAACAACGCACAGTAGTTACATACTTGTGAATTGTTGTTCTGCTTCTATTTCCCCCGAATGATTTGCTTGCAAGATTCTGGAACCAACATGAACTACAATCTGTTGCTACTCACTGATGTGATTACATACTGATGAGGGAAACAATTATGACAGTCTGCTTAACGGCCACTTTGGAGCCCAATACAGCAGCAGTTACGAGTGGCATCGACTCTACAGCTCCTTGGTAGATGTAAACTAGGTTTTGGGAGTGCTATTAACGCATATGTGTTCCACCGGGCGAATGTTATGGCCGAGACATCAACGAGAATTCATTATCATTCTCCACAAACCACTACAGCACGACTGTGGCATTGTCACTCGATCAGTTATTCTGTTGAGAGATGCCATCGCTGTCGGGGAATATATAAAGCATGAAGAAATGCAGGTGATCCGCAATAATGTTCACACACCCCACAGTCTTCACAGTGCCTTCGATTACTACCTGAAGCCCCACGGAAATCGATGTAAATGTCCCTCGTACCTTCACACCGTCCACAGCAGCCTGCACCCATGACACAGACCATGTTTGGAGCAGCCGGTCGCCTGGATAACAACGCATAAGGACATCGATCTGGTGTAACAAGAAACGTGGTTTACGCGACCAGCCAGGACGCCTCAGTTGCCCGTGGTCCAAACTGGTTGATCCGGTGTCCACTGCAATCACAGTTAACTATTTCGTTTGGTCAACACTGGAACACATTATAGTCGTCTCATGCGGAACCACACATTCAACAACGTGCGCTGGACTGTGTGGTCAGCAACACTTGTGCATGCACCGGCGTTGTATTCTGTCGTCAGATCGGCCATACGTCGCCGACTATCCTGCTTCGCAAAGCTGGCAAGCCTCTGATCTCCACGGTCAACATATTGTTGCCTACTGATGGTTTCACCGTCCTTCAGCCACTTTTAATAGATGATGACGACTGCAGCACGAGAATAGCCGACCGCTTCGCCGTTTCCGAGACAGTCCTTCCCAGGATCTGGACCATAACGGTCTTCTGTCAGTCGAAGTCAGATATGATGTTCAGATGTGTGTGAAATCTTATGGGACTTAACTGCTAAGGTCATCAGTCCCTAAGCTTACATACTATTTATTTATTTATTTATTTATTTATTGTTCCGTGGGACCAAATTAAGGAGAAATCTCCATGGTCATGGAACGAGTCAATACATGAAATTATAACACGATATTAGAAACACATAAAATGAAATATAGAAAAAAAAACATATTCAGGTGACAAGTCATAAGTTTAAATGAAGACAATCAACAATGTAACACTGGAATTTGCTTAATTTTTTAGCTCTTCCAGGAGCTCCTCGACAGAATAGAAGGAGTGAGCCATGAGGAAACTCTTCAGTTTAGACTTAAAAGAGTTTGGGCTACTGCTAAGATTTTTGAGTTCTTGTGGTAGCTTATTGAAAATGGATGCAGCAGAATACTGCACTCCTTTCTGCACAAGAGTCAAGGAACTGCATTCTACATGCAGATTTGATTTCTGCCTAGTATTAACTGAGTGAAAGCTGCTAACTCTTGGGAATAGGCTAATATTGCTAACAACAAACGACATTAAAGAAAATATATACTGTGAGGGCAATGTCAGAATTCCCAGATTTTTGAATAGGGGTCGACAAGAGGTTCTCGAACTTACACCACATATAGCTCGAACAGCCCGTTTTTGAGCCAAAAATACCCTTTTTGAATCAGAAGAATTACCCCAAAAAATAATACCATACGACATAAGCGTATGAAAATATGCGAAGTAGACTACTTTTCGTGTTGAAGTGTCACTTATTTCAGATACTGTTCTAATGGTAAATAAAGCAGCATTTAGTTTCTGAACAAGATCCTGAACATGGGCTTTCCACAACAGCTTACTATCTATCCGTACGCCTAGGAACTTGAACTGTTCCGTCTCGCTTATAACATGCCCATTCTGTCTGATTAAAATGTCAGTTCTTGTTGAATTGTGAGTTAGAAACTGTAAAAACTGAGTCTTACTGTGATTTAGCATCAAATTATTTTCCACAAGCCACGAACTTATTTCATGAACTAAATTATTTGTTACTGTTTCAATATTACACACAAGATCCTTCACTATCAAGCTGGTGTCATCAGCAAACAGAAATATTTTTGAATCACCTGTAATACTAGAAGGCATATCATTTATATAAATAAGAAACAGCAGTGGCCCCAGCACCGACCCTTGGGGAACGCCCCACTTAACAGTGCCCCATTGGGACTGAACATCACTACCACTCTCAATATTGCGGATAATTACCCTCTGCTTTCTGTTCTTAAAGTAAGAGGCGAACCAATTGTAAGCTACTCCCCTTATTCCATAATGGTCCAACTTCTGCAGTAATATTTTGTGGTCAACACAGTCAAAAGCCTTCGTTAAATCAAAGAAAACACCTAGCGTTCGCAACCTTTTATTTAATCCGTCGAAAACCTCACAGAGAAAAGAGAATATAGCATTTTCAGTTGTTAAACCATTTCTAAAACCAAACTGAACATTTGACAGCAAATTATGTGAATTTAAATGCTCCAGTAACCTTGTATATACAACCTTCTCGATAACTTTAGCAAACACCGATGGCATAGAAATAGGTCTAAAATTGTCAACATTATCAATGTCTCCCTTTTTATAAAGTGGCTTCACTACCGAGTATTTTAATCGATCAGGAAACCGACCACTCCTAAAGGAAAAGTTACAGATATGGCTAAGTACTGGGCTAACATACATAGAACAATACTTCAGTATTCTGCTAGATACCCCGTCATATCCATGAGAGTTCTTGGTCTTTAGTGATTTAATTATTAACTCAATCTCCCTCTTGTCAGTATCATGGAGGAGCATTTCAGGTAACAGCCTCGGAACACTTTTTTCTAAGAGCGCTATATGATTCCCTGTTGGAATTAGGTTTCTATTTAGTTCACCTGCTATATTCAGAAAGTGATTATTAAATACTGTACACATATGCGACTTATCAGTAACACGGACATTCCCACTACGCACTGATTCTATATCCTCGACCTGTCTCTGTAGACCAGCAACTTCCTTTACGACTGACCATATGGTTTTAATTTTATCCTGAGACTTAGCTATTCTATCTGCATACCACATACTTTTTGCCTTCCTAATAACATTTTTAAGCACCTTACAATACTGTTTGTAACGGGCTGCTGCATTTAGATTTTGACTGTTTCTAACGTTTTGATATAATTGCCACTTTGTTCTACAAGATATTCTTATCCCTCTAGTCAGCCACCCAGGCTGCCTGTTTGTGCTAGTACCCTGTTTTAAACGTTGTAACGGAAAGCAACTTTCAAAGAGCATGAGAAAGGTCTTTAGAAAAGCATTATATTTATCGTTTACTGTCTCAGCGCTATAAACATCTTGCCACTCTTGTTCCTTTATAAGGTTTACAAAGGTCTCTACAGCAACCGGATCAGCTTTCCTGAACAGCTGATGACTATATTTAACACGAGTTGCAGCATAAAAATCTTTTAAAGTTAAAATTTGCGCATCATGATCTGAAAGGCCATTCACCTTTTTTCTAACAGAATGCCCTTCTAGTAATGAGGAATGAACAAAAATGTTGTCTATGGTTGTTCTACTGTTCCCTTGCACTCTCGTTGGAAAGAATACGGTTTGCATAAGATTATATGAATTAAAGAGGTCTACCAGCATCCTCTTCCTTGCACAATCACTTATACAATTAATATTGAAGTCACCACATATAACTAACTTTTTGTATTTCCTATAAAGTGAACCAAGAACCTCCTCTAGCTTTAGCAAAAATGCAGTGAAATCGGAGTCTGGGGATCTATAAATAACAACAGTTACAAGTTTAACTCCGTTAAATTTAACCACACCTGCACAACATTCAAACACCTTTTCAGTGCAGTACTTTGAAACATCAATTGACTCAAATGCGATGCCGTTTTTCACATACATGGCTACTCCCCCACACCGCAAAGAGCTCCTCGAAAAGCAGCCAGCCAACCTGTATCCTGGTAAAGGAAGCCTCTGAATTATCTCCTTATTTAAGAAGTGTTCAGATATACCAATAATTTCAGAGTCAACATCTATAAGCAGTTCACTAACTTTATCCCTAATACCTTGTATATTTTGATGAAATATACTAATTCCCTCATTACTCGGATACCTAAGCTTTGTCAAAAGTGATTCCCTTGTTAGAGAGACTTCCCTTAAGCAGGAATACCTATCAGCTGACTTCAATCTAAAAAAGGTGCAGCTCTAACACACACTACTGCAGGAATTTTCCCATGAGTGATCCCACCAACCCCACCTATGCTGTCACCTATAAGCTTTGCCAACCTCCCCTTCCCATACCTGTTGAGGTGCAGGCCGTGTCTAGTGAAACCCGTCCTGCTGATAGACTCCACCGACACCACTGAAATGTGACCCATGCTTTCTGTCATCAGCGCACCCCCAAGTCTCATGTTATTACGCCTGACGGCTGTATTAAGATGAGGCCGATCGTGACGCTGAAACAGTTCCACGAAATGCACATTCGTGTTGCCAGTCTGAGTGGCTATCTTTTCCAGGTCACCATCTATGTTATACTCCCCATCCCTACCAATACTATTACCAGCCCCACCCACAATCACTACATGATCCTCTTTAGTAAAATCCCTACATAACCCCCCTATGTTAACAGTCACCTGAGCCAACCCTGCATTAGGCTTCACAATGCTGGTGACCTGGTACTCACTTCCCAGCACTTCCTGCAACTGCTGGCCTACACCTCTGCCATGTGAACTACCTAACAGCAGAACCTTCTTCTTCCTCTTCGACTTTGCAACTGTTCTAGGCACAGTAACTACTGAGGTCTGCTGCATACTTCCTACATCTACAGCTACTAGAGATTCCTCTCCACTAGACTCTGACAGTTGGTCATATCTATTGTAAACACCAATAGTAAAACTATCTGAAAATCTTCTTCTCCTAGCATATCTCTTGCCAACAGCCAGCTCCCATTCCCCAACCCCCTTCTCCCTCCTCATCCTATCTAGCTCCTCCTGTGCGTTTTTCAACTGCACCTGAAGGGCACAGATCTTACGCTCCTGCTCCTCTATCAGTTTACTCTTGCTACATAACCTGCAGTTCCAGGAGAGGATCTCACCAGAATGCCCACTGGCTTCCCCACTGCATTCCCCCCAGTGAAAATACTTCGAACAAGTGTCACACCGCAATCCACTACTCACGAACCTACGGCAAAGCCCACACTTCTCACTCATGGTAAAATTTTACTTTTTCTAAGTTCCGCTACTACAATAAGAAGATACTAAAAACCTGACTACAATAATCACAAACTTACTCTACAAGGGAAGTAACTACTATTATTAACAGTATTAATAAACAACAAATGTGAATATAACAAAAGACTAATACAGAAAGAGAATCAAACGTCTAATCACACAGTAACGAGCTGTAAACAGTTCCCAAAAGGTTCTTCTGAAATTATTTCACCAGAAAACACCACGAACACCGGTTGAAGACTACTAAAGTTCCTAAATAAATCACTATGCACAAACAATTAATTAGTACTTAGCTTTCGATGCGCCGCTACAGCTGCAACTGGTCAGCGCGGAATGTAAACACAGGCAAGAGGTTAAGTTGCTCGATACGAAACACTCACAAATATCACGTCACAACAGAAGAAAGGCAGAGCTGAATGAAGAAACCACTAATACGTCACTTATATAGTAAATATTATCACAAAAACCGTTAAAATATGTATCTGGAACCTAAAAATATATGAAAACTTAGAGAGCGATCTCACACGCAGCCACTCGCTTATCCATACACTGAACATAAATTATCCTAAGCACAAACACACACACCCATGCCCGAGGGAGGACTCGAACCTCCTCCGGGACCAGCCGCACAGTCCATGACTGCAGCGCCTAGACCGCTCGGCTAATCCCGCGCGGCAGTCGAAGTCACTTATGTCTGTGGATTTCCCCATTTCCGGCTCGTTTCGTCGCTAGAATGATTCCACATTCGTCTCTTCTCTACTTACAAATAGGGTGAGCAAAACCAAAGTGGTCTGGAATAATATTTATAAGAACGACGAAGGAGAGTGGATCACTGTTAGCGGACAGGAGAATAGCTTGTCACAGAAAATGCTGAAAACTGTCGCCTTGACCCACCAATAGGTTGTTATCACATGTTTGCACATGTGCATCTCCCGCATACTCCATTCCGAGGACTTCGCTGTGTCGTTACGCTAGAGTGAGTGACAGGCGGAAGCGTATTTAGTGAGCAGGTGAATTCAACACAAAATTGAACTCACAATAAAAATGCGCGTGTATATTGTCGAGTTTTATGCGAGGCGCAGTTAGTGGAAGACGTTTGGGGAACTACTTTGCGCAAAAATTTAAGACTGGAAGTGTTTTGGCGAAACCTCCTGGAATTCTGCAGTGCAGTACATAGTGGCAAAATGGTGCGAAACGGTGGCCATTTCTAGCAGCCTCTGTGATGTTCATTAACAGGGTCCATATCGCAAAAGTCTTGTAAATATTCTCCGGGCCACTTTTATTTAGTCACTCTGTATTTTCCTCACCGCGTCGCGTGCCTGTAGCTACTAGGCGGCATTTAAGTCTCACGGTCGGTAGCTGTCACAGCGATTTAAATTATTACTGTAGGCTTTTACGACTGTTCCAATGAATGTCAACTTGGCACCAGCTTTCCCTAATCCTCCTGTAGTTTTATGTAATTGTTACATATTACGTTACTCTAGTTAATTTATCCAAGATATTTTACGGTTACTGTCTGTAGTGATTTATTGCCAACAGTGTAATCGAAAAACGTGAGACCGCAAACGAAAAGAGACCTCATGCCGAAAAAGAAATTCATTTCTATTTCTAAATTTGAGTGAGTTACGACAGGTTGAATATTTGTGATGGAAAAGAAGTTTCACTTTCTTCAAAAATAGTTCAAATGGATCTGAGCACTATGGAACTTAACTTCTCAGGTCATCAGTCCCCTAGAACTTAGAACTACTTAAACCTAACTAACCTAAGGACATCACACACATCCATGCCTGAGGCAGGATTCGAACCCGCGACCGTAGCGGCCCCGCGGTGTCAGACTGTAGCGCCTAGAACCGCTCGGCCACACCGGCCGGCGTTTCACTTTCTTAATACGGTTTAATTGGAAATATTTAAGAAACACATATAAATTAACCTTAAAACGTCCTTTGCCAAATGGTAGAGTTTCTTAAGTTAACATTTCATATCAGGTCGTTAGCCCCTTGAGACCTATAGCACATTTCAATGTATATAAATTTAAAACCAAGTAAATTGGCTTCAGACTGAGAAAAATTAGTGATCCCTGTGTTATTTCATTTTGGCAAAGTGTTGGTATTTTTATTCCATGTTATGGACAACTGCAAACTGGGAACATCTACAGGTATTTACAGCTCCAATAAAAAATTGACCACTTGTTTTGCTTGGCTTCATTATACTCAAAACTTTCCTTCTTTTATAAAAAAAAATGCGCTCGTTAAAATGTTTCTAAAATTTAGGGTTCAAAATGGTTCAAATGGCTCTGAGCACTATGGGGCTAAACTTCTCAGGTCATTAGTCACCTAGAACTTAGAACTAGTTAAACCTAACTAACCTAAGGACATCACAAACATCCATGCCAGAGGCAGGATTCGAACCTGCGACCGTAGCGGTCTCGCGGTTCCAGACTGCAGCGCCTAGAACCGCACGGCCACTTCGGCCGGCTAAAATTTAGGGAGGAGGTGCCATTTACTAAAGCATTGTATAAACAACTACGAGATTTGGAAAGAGGGCCTCTTGTCGGCCCCCATTATTTGCCCATAACGACAAGACTGACATTGGTTACTTTTAATAATATTATTAACTCCTGTTGGATTCAGACAACTTTCAAATCGCTAAGGACAAGTGCAAAATGAAGGAAATTATTATAAACCACAAAAAAGAAAATGCATATTTTAAATATTGTCGGACGATTTTGCTTGTACTGACAATTTGACTTCACCGACAAGAGAGCAGTAGCGGCCTTGTAACACTCTGTTTCTCCTGGGTAGTTCTTTGAAATCCGAGATTTCACTCTTTTAAGAACGTCATTGTTGAGTTCTGTCTGCTGGGAAGTCCTGAATCCTTTTAAAAAGATCGTAATGTGTTCAAGAACCGACAGCGTGAAAGTGAACCGAATGCCTTCCAGAAGTCAACGAGCACGGGATGAATTAGGATGCCGTTATCCACGATGGCCCTCTGGATTCCATGTACGAAGAGAGCGAGCTTAGTTATAACATAGCCGTTAATTACTAAGATGCAGGGGCAAAAGTTTTCTTTTTCCACTTATTGAGAATCGTTTTTTTAACGTAAGGATATCATATCCGCCACGTTACTGATTCTAACTGGAAATTTTTAGCTACATTTATGCTAAAACAGCAAAGCTATTACGGGGTTGAGACTGACAATTACATTCCCTATTTGTTAGATTTCACTGTGGAAATTAACCAACTCCGCTATTAATGTTGTCACGTATTTAATTTTAAGAGCACGCGACGGCGTACTTGAGCGCCAATTAAGGCGTGCATTGTTCCCGAGAGCTCGCTAATTACTCAGATGAAGGAAAGTAATTATGTTCGCCTGTAGGTTGCTTATTTGAATGCCTACATCCGCGCGGGGCTGCAACCACCGCAGTGACGCTGCACGAGAAAAAAGATTGCTGTCAATAGCGGCGTCGCGCCTGAATGCCGCATTAGCCTTTCCAACTCTCAGTCCCAATCGATTCGGCTTACCTGACACAATTTCCCATCCCATAATAGTCGCACGGAATTGGTTCCCAGCGCCACAGGTTACTGAAACCTCCCACAGAAAATTGTCCTTTCTAAGGTAAACTAACGATTAGAAGCTCAGAAACATCTAACTACTTCCTTTCGCCAGACCCTCGGGGAACCTACTACCAAGAGTCGCTTGAAAACGTCTCAGCTGAGGAGTATTCTCTGCAGAGCTTACTCCAAATTTCAATACCCTGTCTACATTGTTAGGTGTCTGTGCTTTTTAGTATATGATATGTGAGGCAGCTGGTTAATTTTCGCAATGTCAGTAGTGGGGAGGGGGTGAAGGAGGAGTGGAGGGGGATGAGGGAGCGGGGTACTTCATGCACAACTTTCAAAAATGTTATAATCTCGAGAGTTACCTTAAATTTTAAAATTTTGAAAAAAATATTCTTTCAAATGAATTCTTCTACCAGATTTCATGTATGTTTTGATTTTTTCAGTCAGACTTAACCCTAAAATTTAAGGCTCTGTATTGGACAACTGTTTCCCCAATGACTGTCGTATTCAATATTTCCAGGTCCACGATCTTACTTTCATACCAGTATTTCTTTAAAAAGTATTTTCAGAGTAAAAGTCAACAACAATGAACTAAATCGTAATTTAAAATTTTTTTGTGATGGTCATAAATTCGGTAGTACATGCTACTAAAATGGCAATGATATTGCTAAGAGAGCGTTAAAAGGTATTTTCAACTTATGGCCCGTACTAACACATGAGAACCTCTTTAAAAATTATTTAGTTAATATAATTCGACAAGAATTAGCGAATTTGAATTTTTAAAAATTTCTATTTTGTGTGTACATAAAGTACCCCACCTTGGTAATGCACGCAATAGAAAATGCCTTGGTATTCCTAGGGTTATCACATACTGACTGAAGAATGGTGGTTAAATTCCACTACGTAGTTACAGCAAAGTGAAGTTAGCTCACTCCTCTAACATAGTGGTTGACCAGAATTGAAATCAACGCAGTCTCACTAGCTGACTGCGCTAGACACAGTGCAAATAATTCCAAGCCTGATCCGGCTTAATTCGCGATAAATACAAGTTCCACTCAATTACTCGCAGAATAAAATCAAAGTCCTGACACACTGAACTCTTGCGGAATATCTCTGAGATGCAAGACTGCCATCTCTGAAACACTTGGAACCAAAAGCGAGTGGCTATACCATTGCTCAACCCAGCAAAGGTCTTGCCTCAACAAACCTGTCCAGAAAAATGCAAAAAAGGCGTGATGGTCATACCCTTATATAAATTTGGCTCCCCGTTCTACATCTACATCTACATCTATACTCCGCGAGCCACCTTACGGTGTGTGGCGGAGGGTACTTATTGTACCACTATCTGATCCCCCCTTCCCTGTTCCATTCACGAATTGTGCGTGGGATGAACGACTGCTTGTAAGTCTCCGTATTTGCTCTAATTTCTCGGATCTTTTCGTTGTGATCATTACGCGAGATATATGTGGGCGGTAGTAATATGTTGCCCATCTCTTCCCGGAATGTGCTCTCTCGTAATTTCGATAATAAACCTCTCCGTATTGCGTAACGCCTTTCTTGAAGTGTCCGCCACTGGAGCTTGTTCAGCATCTCCGTAACGCTCTCGCGCTGACTAAATGTCCCCATGACGAATCGCGCTGCTTTTCGCTGGATCATGTCTATCTCTTCTATTAATCCAACCTGGTAAGGGTCCCATACTGATGAGCAATACTCAAGAATCGGACGAACAAGCGTTTTGTAAGCTACTTCTTTCGTCGATGAGTCACATTTTCTTAGAATTCTTCCTATGAATCTCAACCTGGCGCCTGCTTTTCCCACTATTTGTTTTATGTGATCATTCCACTTCAGATCGCTCCGGATAGTAACTCCTAAGTATTTTACGGTCGTTACCGCTTCCAATGATTTACCACCTATGGCATAATCGTACTGGAATGGATTTCTGCCCCTATGTATGCGCATTATATTACATTTATCTACGTTTAGGGAAAGCTGCCAGCTGTCGCACCATTCATTAATCCTCTGCAGGTCTTCCTGGAGTACGTACGAGTCTTCTGATGTTGCTACTTTCTTGTAGACAACCGTGTCATCTGCAAATAGCCTCACGGAGCTACCGATGTTGTCAACTAAGTCGTTTACGTATATTGTAAACAATAAAGGTCCTATCACGCTTCCTTGCGGTACTCCCGAAATTACCTCTACATCTGCAGATTTTGAACCGTTAAGAATGACATGTTGTGTTCTTTCTTCTAGGAAATCCTGAATCCAATCACAAACCTGGTCCGATATTCCGTAAGCTCGTATTTTTTTCACTAAACGTAAGTGCGGAACCGTATCAAATGCCTTCCTGAAGTCCAGGAATACGGCATCAATCTGCTCGCCAGTGTCTACGGCACTGTGAATTTCATGGACAAATAGGGCGAGCTGAGTTTCACATGATCTCTGTTTGCGGAATCCATGTTGGTTATGATGAAGGAGATTTGTATTATCTAAGAACGTCATAATACGAGAACATAAAACATGTTCCATTATTCTACAACAGACTGACGTAAGCGAAATAGGCCTATAATTATTCGCATCTGATTTATGACCCTTCTTGAAAATGGGAACGACCTGCGCTTTCTTCCAGTCGCTAGGTACTTTACGTTCTTCCAGAGATCTACGATAAATTGCTGATAGAAAGGGGGCAAGTTCTTTAGCATAATCACTGTAGAATCTTACGGGTATCTCGTCTGGTCCGGATGCTTTTCCGCTACTAAGTGATAGCAGTTGTTTTTCAATTCCGATATCGTTTATTTCAATATTTTCCATTTTGGCGTCCGTGCGACGGCTGAAGTCAGGGACCGTGTTACGATTTTCCGCAGTGAAACAGTTTCGGAACACTGAATTCAGTATTTCTGCCTTTCTTCGGTCGTCCTCTGTTTCGGTGCCATCGTGGTCAACGAGTGACTGAATAGGGGATTTAGATCCGCTTACCGATTTTACATATGACCAAAACTTTTTAGGGTTCTTGTTTAGATTGTTTGCCAATGTTTTATGTTCGAATTCGTTGAATGCTTCTCTCATTGCTCTCTTTACGCTCTTTTTCGCTTCGTTCAGCTTTTCCTTATCAGCTATGATTCGACTACTCTTAAACCTATGATGAAGCTTTCTTTGTTTCCGTAGTACCTTTCGTACATGATTGTTATACCACGGTGGATCTTTCCCCTCGCTTTGGACCTTAGTCGGTACGAACTTATCTAAGGCGTATTGGACGATGTTTCTGAATTTTTTCCATTTTTGTTCCACATCCTCTTCCTCAGAAATGAACGTTTGATGGTGGTCACTCAGATATTCTGCGATTTGTGCCCTATCACTCTTGCTAAGCAAATATATTTTCCTTCCTTTCTTGGCATTTCTTATTACACTTGTAGTCATTGATGCAACCACTGACTTATGATCACTGATACCCTCTTCTACATTCACGGAGTCGAAAAGTTCCGGTCTATTTGTTGCTATGAGGTCTAAAACGTTAGCTTCACGAGTTGGTTCTCTAACTATCTGCTCGAAGTAATTCTCGGACAAGGCAGTCAGGATAATGTCACAAAAGTCTCTGTCCCTGGCTCCAGTTCTGATTGTGTGACTATCCCATTCTATACCTGGTAGATTGAAGTCTCCCCCTATTACAATAGTATGATCACGAAACTTCTTCACGACGTTCTGCAGGTTCTCTCTGAGGCGCTCAACTACTACGGTTGCTGATGCAGGTGGTCTATAGAAGCATCCGACTATCATATCTGACCCACCTTTGATACTTAACTTAACCCAGATTATTTCACATTCGCATTCGCTAATAACTTCACTGGATATTATTGAATTCTTTACTGCTATAAATACTCTTCCACCATTGGCGTTTATCCTATCCTTGCGGTATATATTCCATTCTGTGTCTAGGATTTCGTTACTGTTCACTTCCGGTTTTAACCAACTTTCCGTTCCTAATACTATATGCGCACTATTTCCTTCAATAAGCGATACTAATTCAGGAACCTTGCCCTGGATACTCCTGCAGTTTACCAATATTACGTTAGCTTTTCCTGTTTTTGGTCTCTGAGGACGGACGTTCTTTATCAACGATGCTGATGTTCTCTCTGGTAAGCCGTCAGGTATTTTATCGTTTCGCCCAAGGGGGGGTCCCTCTAACCTAAAAAACCCCCGTGTGCACGCCACACGTACTCTGCTACCCTAGTAGCTGCTTCCGGTGTGTAGTGCACGCCTGACCTGTCTAGGGGGGCCCTACAGTTCTCCACCCAATAACGGAGGTCGATGAATTTGCAACCATTATAGTCGCAGAGTCGTCTGAGCCTCTGGTTTAGACCCTCCACACGGCTCCAAACCAGAGGACCGCGATCGACTCTGGGCACTATGCTGCAGATATTAAGCTCAGCTTGCACTCCGCGTGCGATGCTGGTTGTCTTCACCAAATCAGCCAGCCGCCGGAAGGAACCAAGGATGGCCTCAGAACCCAAGCGGCAGGCGTCATTCGTTCCGACATGTGCTACTATCTGCAGCCGGTCACACCCAGTGCGTTCAATAGCTGCCGGAAGGGCCTCCTCCACATTACGGACGAGACCCCCCGGCAAGCACACCGAGTGCACACTGGCATTCTTCCCCGACCTACCCGCTATTTTCCTGAGGGGCTCCATAACCCGCCTAACGTTGGAGCTCTCTATAACTAATAGGCCCGCCCTCTGTGACTGTCGGGACCTTGCCGGAGAATCGGCCACTGGCCCAACAGGCGAGGCATCCTGTGGTGGCTCGGAAACGATGTCATCACCACTAGGAAGCACCCCGTACCTGTTGGAAAGGGGTAAGGCAGCTGCCACGCGGCCAGATCCCACCTTCGCCTTTCGGCCAGGCACGCGCGAGCCCACCACTGTCCGCCATTCACCCTGGAGTGATGGCTGACCGGTAAGATGCTCACTGCCGGAAGACGCAGCGACATCAGGGGTTCCATGTGATTCCAGGGCCACCGAAGTAGGCATAGGTCTCACCACAGTTGCCCCAACGCCACTACGAGCCGACGCCTGCGCCTCGAGCTCGATGAGCCTAACAGACAAAGCGTCCACCTGCCCCCGAAGAGTGGCCAATTCTCCTTGCGTCCGCTCACAACAACCACAGTCCCTACACATGACTATGTTTACCCTACTCTATACGGTGACAAATTCCCAAGATAATCTTCTGATGAGCTACTCTGATAATCAAGAAACACTCACTGAAATACGAGACGCGAAAACTACGCTAGGTTTTCCCAGAAAAACTATTTAAAAGCTAAGCGCAGCAAATAAGTACAAAATAAATTTCTCTCCTAACGATCAAGAACTGTTAGTTTCTATGCAGAGCAGATAAACACAAATAGAATCCCTTCCTTAGTGGAAGGTCGTAAACAAAATGCAAAATAAACGCTTTATACAAACAGTACTCGCTGCTGCTGGTGCTCTCGCTCTGGCTGTCACAAGACAACTGCTGATTCAAGTGACTAGTGGCTAACGGCCGCGAAACAAACAAAAGACGGTTTTAGGGCGCTTTCTGTTCTAAACGATCAAGAAAACACTAAGAAATCTAACACGAAAACTACGTAAAGTTTTATCAAGAACTGTTAGTTACTATGCAGAGCAGATAAACACTGATAGAATCCCTTCCTTAGTGGAAGGTCGTAAACAAAATGCAAAATAAACGCTTTATACAAACAGTACTCGCTGCTGCTGGTGCTCTCGCTCTGGCTGTCACAAGTAAATTCCAAGCATCCACGTCACTTAACGACTTAGAGCGGTCAGAAGCTTTGTTTTAGAATTATTTAGATATTAATGCAATTTTAAATTTGGATCTGCCATTAGATGCGAGCAAAAAAATCTGAACAAACTGACATATCATAATTGATTCTAAGGAAATAGCTTCCCCACAAAGTTACACAATTGTATGTTTTTATAACAGTGAAGAAATTCTGTTTCTGCTCTGTATGTCTTGAACAATTATCGTTGATACATGTATGGCATCTCTTTCTTACGGGAATACACCTGTACTTTCTAGTGCCGCATCAAACTTTATGTACCTCTAACCATTTTTAAATTAACGACGAATCTAAGTAAATTAGTCAAAAATTAATTAAAAATAACAATTAATACCATAAATCGTGTAAACTAAATGGTTTTGGCGAAGCGTTTGTAGGTCTGCCCAGACATACGACCTTGCTGGTAGTATAACTGTTTGGCTTAAAAAATAGATTAATTTTAGTCAAATATGCAATTAAAATCCTCTCAGGTTAATTACTTAAGTAACAGAATACGTAACTGGCTTAGTCGGTGTGTATTGATTAGCTCTATTATTTAGTGAGTAAATTTCTTTTGTGTGATAAAATTTACAAAAGTTATTAACTATTTACTAAATTTCTCTTGAAAGAACTTTCTCGGCGTTGTAACTTCTTTCACATATTATCTAGTTTGTGTGGCACATGAGCATATGTGTCAATAGACATTCATCTCTTTGTGACTACAGCCAGGTGGATATGACGTCGTACCATGGTAGCGCGGAGATTTTACAGCTCCACACGGCCGCAGTCACTGCGCTCCATACCTTCATCCCGCATTTTACCAGGACAGTCACTTCAAATGGTTCAAATGGCTCTGAGCACTATGGGACTCAACTGCTGTGGTCATAAGTCCCCTAGAACTTAGAACTACTTAAACCTAACTAACCTAAAGACAGCACACAACACCCAGCCATCACGAGACAGAGAAAATCCCTGACCCCGCCGGGAATCGAACCCGGGAACCCGGGCGTGGGAAGCGAGAACGCTACCGCACGACCACGAGATGCGGGCGACAGTCACTTCAATTGAGTTTCACCACTTTAGTCCCGGTGATAGAACAATTAAAGAAAAATATTTTCAACATTTGTTTTATTGTTTTTACACACATTTACATCCACATCTGCATTACTATTATGCAATTCAGTACCTGGCAAAAGGTTTTTCGGAGCACCTTCAGACTTTCTCTACCGATCCACACGCTTACAGCGCTTGGAAAAAGTGAACATGTTCCTATACGAGCTCTAATATCTTCTTTTACGATGGTAATTTCTCCCTACGTGGGTTGGCGACAGTAAAATATGTTCGCATTCAGATGAGAATATTGATGACTGAAATTTCATGGAAAGGTCCTCGTAGTAATGCTAAACGCCTTTGTTTTAAATATTACCACCCCCTCATATCCGTTATACTCTCTGCTCTGTTTCGCGATAATACAAAACGAACTGCCATTCTTTGAGCTTTTCGATCTCTTCCGTCAATCCTATCCTCTACGGATATCGCACAGCTATAATCTATTAGAAGACGGACAAGTGTGTGGTAGTGTAGGCAGTCTCTTTAATGGATTTGTTGACTCTTCTAAGTGTTCTACCAAAAGAAGTCTTTGGTTTTCCTTCCCCACAAGATTACCTATGTGATCATTCCAGTTTAAGTCGCTCATAATTGTAGTTCCTAGGTACTGAGTTTAGCTGACAGTCTTTAGATTTGTGTGATTAATTTAATGGATTTCTTTTCATACTCATGTGGATTACCTCACACTTTTCCTTATTCAGGAACGATTCCCACCTTTCGCAACAATACAGATATCATGTCTAAAACATTCTGCAGCTGGTTTTCATCTTTTGATGACTTTACTGGACGGTAAATTACAGAATCATCTGCAAACAATTTAAGAGAGCTGCTGAGAATGTCTCCTACATCGTTTATACAAATTTGGAACAGAAGAGGGTTTATAACATTTCCTTGGGACCGCCAGATATCACTTCTGCATTACGAAAGAGTTTTCGGTCGGTTACTACGTACGTTGGCTTTTGTGATAGGAAATCACGAATTCAGTCGCACAACTGGTGCGATGCTCCATTGACACGCAATTTGATTAGAATTATTTTGTGAGAAACTCTGTCAAAAGTCTGCCGGAAATCTAGAAATATGGAACCAGTTTGAGATCCCCTGTCGACAGCACTCGTTACTTCATTTGGGGAAGGAGCTAGTTTTGTTTCATAAGAACGTTATTATCTGATTCTACACTAACTGTGTGCCAACAGACTGTCAGCTTCGAGATAATTCGTAATGGCCGAACACACCACATGTTTCAAAGTCGTACTGCAGAATTTACTTCAGTGATAAGGGCCTGCAGTTCCTTCGATTGCTCCTATTTCCTTTCTTGAGTGTTGATGTGACATGTGCAACTTTACAGTGTTTGGATACAGATATTTCGCCGTGCTTGAGGTTGTAAATTATTGCTAAGTACGGTGCTATTGCATCCATATACACTGAAATAAAGCTAATTGGTGTACTGCATGGACCGGAAGACTTGCATTTATTAAGTGATTGGAGTTACTTCGTTACACCGAAGATTTCAACTTCTAAGTTACTCATGTTGGCACCTATTCTTATTAGAATTCTTTAATATTAACCGTAGCTCCGCTTTAGAGGCGCTGTCATCGATATTATTACCTTTGGAATCGTGCAGTGAAGATATTTATTCTTTTTTGCCCTTTATGTACTTTACATATTCCCAGAATCCCTTTGGGTTTTCTGCTAGATTTCGAGACAGAGTTTCTTTGTGGAAGCAGTTAGAAGCATCTCGCCTTGAAGATCGCGTTAGATTTAGAGATTTTGTAAAACCTCGCTGATCTTGGGGATTTGGCATTCTTTTAAAGTTGGCACGTTTTTTCGTTGTTACTGCAACAGTGTGGACGATAATTCACTGTCTTTTAGGAAGGCGTCAAGTGAATGTTTATATGCTTTTGTATACAGACATATTTTGAGTATACTGTAGGTGAATTTGCATTTTGCGGTTGACAGTCTTGCTACCACGTTCTTTCGGTCAGTAATCCCTTACCTGAGTGGCCAGATCGTCTGACTACCATGCAGCAGGTCCAGACTCGATTCTCGGCCAGGTCGGTGATTTCCCTAAATCGCTTCAGGCAAATTCCGGGATGGTTCCTTTGAAAGGGCACGGCCGATTTCCTTCCCCATCCTTCCCTCACCCGAGCTTGCGCTCCGTCTCTAATGACCTCGTTGTCAAAAAATGGCTCTGAGCACTATGGGACTTAACATCTGTGGTCATCAGTCCCCTAGAACTTAGAACTACTTAAACCTAACTAACCTAAGGACATCACACACATCCATGCCCGAGGCAGGATTCGAACCTGCGACCGTAGCAGTTGCGCGGTTCCGGACTGAGCGCCTAGAACCGCTAGACCACCGCGGCCGGCTGACCTCGTTGTCGACGGGACGTTAAACACTAATCTCCTCCTCCTCCTCCTCGGCCAGGTCGAGGATTTTCTCCGCTCGGGGATTGGGTGTTGTGTTGTTCTCGTCTTCATTCAATTATCATCGATACGCCAGTCCCCCAATGTGGCGTCAAGTGAAAAGACCTGCAACTTGGCAGCCGAACTTCCCCAGATGGAGCTCCGGGCCATAAAAAGCCATACGATCATATCATTTAATTCACTGTATTCGTCATGATACTTCCTATTTGCTCAGGAATATTTGTTGCGCGAGGTTGAATATGTTTTCGCAGCCATTAACACTTCGAGTGGCCACTGACTTCTCAAAATAATTTTAGGATAAACCATTTAGCACAATTCTAAATTGCATTCCATTAATTTTTTTTTATATTCTACAAAATATTTAATGTATGCATACGTGTACTACAAGTCTTTGCCAGTGGAAGAAAATATATTATATAACACATATTATGGTCTTTGTTCGTGGAATTTTATAAAGCAGTTGTGTACACATATATGCATTTCACTTCCAGTACACTGTACTTATGCATAAAGTACACCCTCCATAGCTCCATTTAGAGGCATTGCTCGCCAGTCTGCTGAGTCACATCTCCAAAATATCGTAAACGGCATTACAAACGCATTGTAATGCAATGTAGAGGCAAAAACTGAAAGTATGTATCCTACACGAAAGCATGATACATGTCTTGAGTTGGTAATAAACTTTTATTAATTTTACGGCTTGAACTGTTGAGGTCCACATACAATGAGATGACAGAAGTCATGGGATACCTCCTAATATTTCGTAGGACCTCTTTTTGCCCTGTGTAGTCCGGCAATTCGAAGTGGCAGGGACTCAAAAAGTTGTTTTAAGCCCCCTTCAGAAATACGGAGCCATACTGCCTCTGTAGCCAGGCGTCCATAGTTGCAAGAGTGTTGCCCGTGCAGGGTTTCTGCATAAACTGACTTCTCAATTAGGTCCGATCAATGTTCGATGGGTGGCCAAATCATTCGCTCGAATTGCTCAGAATGTTCTTGTGCTACTGAAAGCTGTCGCCAGCATACCGGTTGGCAAAAATGTAGCAAGAAGATCGGTAGTAGGCTCTGGATCAAGGGCGCCTATCAGGAGAGAGGCCAAAGACAGACTCGCAAGCAGCAGGCTGCCAACGCCCTCTGGACCGCAAATATTTGGATCACCGCCATGGACTGGAGGACTCAGACTCAGTCTCAGTCTGTCAATAGCTCAGTCACTCAGTTACTAGCTGAGTCACTAGCTCAGCCGTTCAGTCACAGGCGCACTAACTCGCACTCAGAGTTGGCGTCTGTCAGTACATTGGGACCAGGTTAGTGTACATAGAGGGAATTGTACTCCACCAGCAGTGCGGCTAACACGGACTAATATTGAAGAGTTTGTACCACAACACATGGACTCTCTTAAAGATAAGTAGATTCCTGTTTATGTAAATAATGAGTCCTGATAATATTTGTGTGCAGCTGTGTTGTAGAAATAGAATACCGGCCTCCAAACAACTTCCTCTTCCTTGATTCCTATGGTACAAGACACTACAGTGGCGACGAGGACACTACAATGGCAATGAGGATACATCAGTTCTTCAAACCAGTTGCAAACATCTGTATCCTGGTGATATGGAAAATTGTTATCCATAAAAAAAAATCCATGTTTGTTTGGGAAATATAGTCTGCAAATGGTAGCAAATGATCTCCAAGTAGCAGCACATAATCATTTCCACTCAATGATCGGTTCACACCACACCACACCATTATTGAGCCACCACCAGCTTGACAGTTTAGGTCCATGGCATTTTGTGGTCTGTACTGCACTCGAACCCTACCATCAGCTCTTACAAACTGCAATTGGGACTCATCTGACCAGGCTATGGTTTTCCAGTCATCTAGGGTCCAACCCATATAGTCACGAGTCCTCGAGAGGTACTGCACGCTATGTCGAACTGTTATCAAAGATACTCACGTCTGTCGTCTGCTGCTATGGCCCGTTAACGCAAAATTTCACCGCATTGTCCTGACGGATACGTTCGTGCTATGTCCCACATTGATTTATACCGTTATTGCACATAGTGTTTCTTGTCTGTTTGCACAGACAACCCTGCGGAAACGCCGCTGCTCTAGGTAGTGAAGTGAATGCCGTCGACCACTGCGCTGTAAGTCTTGAGAGGTAATGGCTGAAATTTTGAGTTCTCGCCACACTATTGACACTGTGGATCTCGGAATAGGGAATTACCTAACGAATTCCGAAAAGGAATGTCCCATGCGTCGAGCTACAGCTACCATTCCGCGTTCATACTCTGTTACTTCTCGCCATGAGGGCATAATCACATTGGGAACCTTTTAACATGAAAATTAATGCTCCAAAACTAACTTTACACGTCAGGCATGTTTCGGCTTATTGCAATTGTCGAGTCACGTCTAGTTGTAAGTGACGACCTTACTGCATTTATAGTAATTTTTTTCTGTCCCTTCTTGGTAAGTATAATCCATTTTGTTGTTACGAAACATAATAATATACGTTTTTGGCAGATATTTTGAAATTTCAAACTTCAGCAGCCAAATATCTGACAAATCGTATATGTTACGTTTCGTAACAACAAAAATATTATACTTATCAAGAAATGGCCGAAAAATAGTTACTATAGATGCAGTATGGTCGTCACTTCGGAATAGACAACACTCGATAATGGCAGTAAGCCGAAACAAGTCTGTCGTGTATAACATTAAAGTATATATCCTTATTGCTGCTCGTTTTGCAGCATTCCTTTTCATTATATCTTATGCCGACGTATATTATGCTGCGGCGCTTCAGTCCGGAACCGCGCGACTGCTACGGTCGCAGGTTCGAATCCTGCCTCGGGCATGGATCTGTGTGATGTCCTTAGGTTAGATAGGTTTAAGTAGTTCTAAGTCTAGGGGACTGATGACCTTAGATGTTAAATCCCATAGTGCTCGGAATCATTTGAACTATGCTGCGGGCCCAGTGGTACATAAAGCCTTTTAACATGACTCACCTATGACAACTCCGCTAATGCGCTGCCCTTTTGTACCTTGTGTACCTGATATTACCGCCTTCTGTATATGTGCATGTCGCTATCCCATGCCTTTTGTCACCTCAGTGTAGTGTTCCCACGGACTAAAGAGGCTATAGTACGTCGTCTGACAGCCATTGAGTGGTGGCGCAATGTTGTTGGGTTACTACGAGTTTGAACTGCTAATGTGGTACGTTACTTTGAACTGGAAGATGAAATGGACAGTGATGAATCAAAGAAAGTTATCAGATGGTAAAATGTTACTAGATGATGACTTAGTTTGTGATTGAGTTTGACAGAGAAGAGCGGCGAAGGCTGGTTTTATCAAATGTGAGGAAATTAAAGGTGCTGAATGGTCAACAAACTATGAAAATGTAGTATAATCAGTGGTTATATTTCTACATCTACATCCATCCATATCCATATCCATACCTGACGGTGTATGGCGGAAGGTACCTTGAGCCTTAAAGAAGGCACCAGATTATGTTTGAGCAAATTAATGTTTTGGCCCGCGTTTTTTCTTTATGTACCACGATTTTGGCCGTCGCAATTTAAATGTGCATCGACAGTTACACCAGAGAGAATGGCTACGCATTGAGCTGTGCGTGGTAGGTAGTGCCCGATACGAAGAAATGGGGAAGGAATACTTCCAAAGATGTATTCCACGAGTATGTATTTCCACCATCGTATATTGACTGCTCGTTACATTGTACATGACGTATTCACTTCACAGTTATAATATTTTCTTCCTCCTGATAAGGAAAATGGAGGCAGCTGTAGAAAACTTAAAGAATGGAGAAAACTTAGTCTCATTATACCATAGGGAAAATCTTACTCAAACATAATTTAGAAGAAGGCTAGGAGAATGACAATGAAATGTTGCACTGTTTTGGTATTATTAGAGAACAATGTAATGCACGATTCAGTCATAACATTACAATAAATGAGTATGAATTCAGTCACAGTTGTGCACTAGATAATACATAGGCTTTTAACCTCTACATATCGATATAAATTCGTTACCGTTTACGCTTTATGATCTCCTCCAAAATATCGTAAAATGTTTTTTCGTCAGACTTATGACATCCGGCGTGTTAGTGACTGTATGACATGTAGCGTACGGAACAGCTTTTATTAAGTCGCTGGAAGGTATATCAAGTAGTCACCTTCACTGAAGTACCGCAGGTAGTTAACGCGACTGCTGTTCGAGTGGGTTTGAAAGCCACAGGAGACGATGAACATCCGAGCTATTTTTCTGGAACAAATGCCGCCCAGGACGGCTAGAAATGTTATTACCTCGAAATACACCATTTCCAGTTATTAACAGCTGCAACAACTTAGGATTCATACTGTGTGATCGTAGCTCTGGATACAGCATGCATTTTCTGCAGGAGCTAGATGACCCAAGTTCTTTTCATGTAATTGCATAAGATCTCATAAAAGCCAACATTGTCTTGGACTGCATACACAATGCACGTTGGATCCATATCCTCAGGTATCTGAAGCCAGACATAAAACGGCTGTTCACAGTAATGTACTGGAAAGAAAACAAACGGCAACAGAGGCTTCTCTCATAATGGCTCTGAGCACTATGGGACTTAACATCTTAGGTCATCAGTCCCGTAGAACTTAGAACTACTTAAACCTAACTAACCTAAGGACATCACACACATCCATGCCCGAGGCAGGATTTGAACCTGCGACCGTAGCAGTCCCGCGGTTCCGGACTGCAGCGCCTAAACCGTACGGCCACCGCGGCCGGCACTTCTCTCATGTTTACATCAAGTTTCCCACAATTCATCAGTTTTTGAAAGCTCAAAACGTGCATCCACCTACATTACCAACATTCGTTCTTCGTAGTCACCGAAGACGCTTTTACATCATCATCATGCATACACACTCATTACCTATTCAGCGATTATTCCCTTCATACCCACGAACTTACATGCCTACGAGATTTTCATTATTCAACGTCAACTCAGTGCAGCAATTCATTTCCGAAAGCACAGCGCTATAGTCGTCGAACGGTTCTTTTTGGTTGTAAAAAGTCGCCTGCCGGATGTATCACAGACGTAGCCTGTCGGTTTCACAGCATTCAACTGTTACATGTCCAAGCAAGTACCACACAGTTTGTACTTTTACTCGAAGGTAACTGAAAGTGTGAAAGCCCTTTAACAGAAACTGTCCCAACACAGTATTTCACATGAAAATCACAGTTATAAATATTTAACATGAATCCTAGTCACTATTATTAGGATAATGATGTGAATATTTAAACCTAAACATTGTTACAAGTTATAGCAATCATTCGGCTCCTTTGTCGGAAACTCATGAAACACACTGACCTTATAACCAGCAAGAGCCCCCTCCTGTTGTTCTGATATAATTTTCTTGTGGTTTTCCTTAACTGATTTTATCAGTATTGTTCGTTCAACAAGGTTGCTGCCTATTTTCCTCCTTACCTACATCTACATACATACTCCGCAAACTACCGTACGGTGCATGGCGGAGGATACCCTGTACCACTGCTAGTCATTTCCTTTCCTGTTCCACTCGCAAATACAGCGAGAGAAAAACGACTATCTATATGCGACCGTACGACCCCTAATTTCTTATATCTTATCTTGGTTCTTAAGCGCAATGTATGTTCGCGCCAGTAGAATCATTCGACAGTCACCTTGAAGTGCCGGTTCCCTAAATTTTTTCAGCGGTGTTTCTCGAAAATAAGGTCGCCTTTCCTCCAAAAACTCCTATGTGAGTTCGTGAAGCATCTCCGTAACACTCACGTGTTGTTCAAATTTACCGGTAACAAATCTAGCAGCCCGCCTCTGAATTGCTTCGATGTCTTCCTTCAATCCCATCTGGTACGGATCCCAAACAATAGAGCGGTATTCAAAAATAGGTCTCCCTAGCGTACTATATGCGGTCTCCTCTTTCCTAAAATCTCCCAATAAAGAGATGTCGACCATTTGCCTTCCCTACCACATTTCTCACATGTTCATTCCATCTCATATCACTCGCAGCGTTACGCCCAGATATTTGAACGACTTGACTGTGTCAACTAGGATACAAGTAATACTGTATCCTAACATTACAGGTTTGCTCTTCCTACTCATCCGCATTAACTTACATTTTTCCACATTTAGGGCTACCTCCCTTTCATCACACCGACTGGAAATTTTGTCTATGTCATCTCGTATCTTCCTACAGTCACTCAACTTCGACACCTTACCGTACAACACGGCTGATTGCTGCCCACCCTGTCGTCCAAATAATTTGTGTATATTGACCACAACAGCAGTCCTGTCACACGTCCCTGGGGTACTCCTGACGATACTCTTCTCTCTGATGAACACTCGGCGTTGAGGAAAACATGTTGGATTCTATTACTTAAGAAGTCTTCAAGCCACTCACGTATCAGTGAACTTATTCCATATGCTAGTACCTTCGCTAACAGCCTATAATGGGGCACTGTATCACATGCTTTCTGGAAATTTGGAAATATGGAATCTACCTGTTGCCCTTCATCCTCAGTTCTGAGTATGACATGGAGAAAAGGGCAAGCTGAACTTCGCACGAGCCATGCTTTCTGAAACTATGCTGATTGGTGGACACAAGCTTCTCAATCTCAAGAAAGTTTGTTATATTCGAACCGAGAATGTGTCCAAGGATCCTGAAGCAAACGGAAGTTGGGGATATTGGTTTGTAATTTTGTGAGTCCGTTCCTTTACCCTTCTTATATACTGGAAGCACCTCCGCCTTTTTCCAGTCGCTTGGGGCTTACTGCTCGGTGAGGGATTCGTCATAAATGAAAGCTAGGTAAGGGGACAATGGCGTAGAGAGTACTATTTGTAAAATCGAATTGGGATTCCATCCAGACCACGTGATTTCTTTCCTTTCAAATCTTTCAGTTGTTTCTGTAAGCAAGGGATGCTTATTACTATATCGTCCATACGGGAGTCTGTCCGATGGTCAAATGGCGGTATGCTTGTACAATTCTCCTGTGTGAACAATTTCTTGAAACGAAATTTAAAATTTCGGCTTTCATTTATTTATTTTCAGCTGCCACACCAAACTGATTAACAACGGACTGAATGGAAGCCTGACCCCCCGCTCACCGATTTCACGTACGATCAGAATCTCCTCGGGTACTCAACCACATCTTTTGCTTCTTCTATCAGACGCACGAATTTCTGCCAACTTTCGCTCGTCATAATTTGTGCGTTAGCTTTTGAACCGAGAGTGCAACAGTCTCTGCTTCCTCAGCACCCTCCGAATTTCGTTATTAAACCATGTTTCGTCTTTTCCATCCTTTACCCATTTACTAAGCACATAACTCTTCAGACCACGATTTTCTATCTGCTTAAACTTTGCCCATAATTCCTCTACGTCCATCGTGATCCAATATGAGCATACCTTCCACCCTACATGATTCCATCAACGGCATTACGTTAAACTTTAGTTTTCATTCGAATGACGAAGATAGAAGTTCAATTGCTTGACACACCCATAGGCAACACCCAGCTTTATTTTTCCACGCAACTCATTAGGAAGCAGGTTCGTAATACCTCGACTTATCAAGACAGGTTATTTTATTTCATTATATTCATCAACGGACTGTGCAATCATACGTCCAAAGTAAATGATATGAACGTGTATTGACGTTATGTTGCAGCGTAGACTAACGTAGAGTATGTCCTTTGACTTACGACGGACTATTTTGATCAGTCTAGACAGTGTACTAAATGATTTTGGTGGCAATCCGTCATACAGAGTTTTTTGTGAATAACACTTCAAGAGATAGCAACATCAATACATGTTCCAATCGGCGAAAGATGTTAATTTTACGGTCATTTGCAGCGTATATTGGGCTTTTATTGTGTGTTATACACGTATTGCAATGTTCGAAGACCATGAACTGCAGCATGCCTGTCTTTTGGAACATTTGTCGAGCAGTTCCAGTTAAGCATTAAGCAATTATCGACGATCTTGAAGTCTTTCTTCGATACTACCAGGATCTACTTGCACTGAGTCCGCACTTTTCTTCCGGCAGGGATCCATGTGCTTTTGATTGTAATATTTATACAGTTAGTTTCAGTTTATTTTATATCCCGGGTTACTGGACGAAAACAGTCAAATTATGATTCGTATACTCCATCACAATAATTCTCACTCCGATGCTGGTAAGCTGTTTAAAACAGTACATACTTTCTATGGCCTGTTCACAAACACTACTTACCGTATCTGGCCTATTTGAAAGTTTGATCGCTTTGCGTACTATAAAAATTGTCTCGCGAAGAGCTCATTTATTGCTATTGTTTTGCAACATTACTTCACAACCTCTGCAGACATAAAAATGACCACCATCCTATAATAAATGTCTGCTATTCTACAGCAACCAGTCATAGTTGGTAATTCGTACGTCATCCCATTTTCTTGAGCTCAACAGCTTATTCATTGCAATGCTTCTTCAGTCTGACAAAGTGGACAACACGAAGAACTCCATAGAAACATGGAAATATATTCAAGATCCTGATGCCACCCAAATGTGTGTGTGTGTGTGTGTGTGTGTGTGTGTGTGTGTGTGTGTGTGTGTGTGTGTGTAGAAAGGGGGAATGGGTTCAGTGTGTCAGTGCGGTGCAATGTAGTGGAGTGTAGGGTAGTGTGTGTGTGTGCGTTTGTGTGTGTGTGTGTGTGTGTGTGTGTGTGTGTGTGTGTATGTGGACTGTGACCAATAGTGTGGTAAGAATGGATAGTGTGAAAGTACTTTTTAGGATTAATTGTAAACTTGTCTGCAAATATGTACGAGTAAAAGTAACACTATGCAAAACATATCGAGATTAAAATCACAAAATGTTAATCTAGACATACATAAGACAACGCTACTGCATGCGTAAGTTATTATTTTTAAAATAATTTTCTTTTTCAATTAGGGTGAAACGCCTGAAAACTTTTTTAAATGAACTATGCATGAATAGACAACTAAATAATGTGATTACCTGACGAAGATCTAACGCTTGTAATTTGTAATATACAGTCAATTAATAATTTTTTTTTGTTTTCTGACCTTATAAGCGTATTTTGCTATACATATATTGAGGACATGACTAATTCGCAGTGATATATTAATAATTCACATCTTGCTCTGAGGTCGGGTTGCGAAGATGAGGTTTTGGGTTACGGTGGCTTCTGTGGGTTTCCTAAGGCAACATTCCATCCTGTAGTGGTAGTTATGTATTTTTCCATATTGTGGAGGTATCCGTGTTTTAAATTTTTTGAGTATTTGTATGTGTTGCGGGATATTCATAACTAGTCCATCATACTTGTCAAATGATGATGGTAACGGTATAAAGAAGACTCACAATGCAGGAACTTAGCCAGAGCCTCCTATTTCGGTTTTCCGGCTTTATCGATTTGCGTAAGAGGTTATGATCAAGTGAACCGCAGTTGAAATACACGTCCAACATTCCTGGTTGGTCGATTTGGAGGAGGGGACCCAACAGCGAGGTCATCGGTCCGAACATTTCTGATTTCAGTATTTGTAATTTCTATTGATAACTTTAAGAGAATGTTAGAGTTTTAACAAAGAGACTGCCAATCCATTTCCTTATGTATCTCAAGATTAATAGTAGGCACGTTATTAACGGCTGTGCCCACTGTTCCTGCAATTAGTTCGAAGCCAGTGTCCTTACATAGTGGTAAAACACGTGTGTAAATGTTTTCTCTAGTAGAATTAGGCCCCTTAAAAAAGTTTTGCCTACTTCACGGGTGGTTAGGAATTCCTAGAGGCTCATATGGATCTAAAAACTGCTCCTATAAGTCGTGTGTGTTTTCCGAAAATAGTCGGATTTTGGGTGGCTTCCATCATAGGTCAATATTGGCACATTATTGTGGCTTGCTTCAGAAGAAAGTCTTATCACTACTTGGCTTGTATGATATCGCTGTTCGAGAATGCTATGGATTGCTGTCACATACTACAGAGTGAGGTGACGCAGCGTTTACCACACTAGACTCGCATTCGTGAGGATGACGATTCAAACGTGCCTCTGACCATGCAGATTTAGGTTTTCCGTGATTTCTCTAAACTGTTCAAGCCAAATGCCGGGATGGTTCCTTTGAAAGGGCACGGCCGATTTCCTTCTCCATCCTTCACACACTCCGAGCTAGTGCTCCGTCTCTGATGACCTCCATGTAGACGGGACGTTAAACTCAATCTCCCTTCCATCTTTCCTTCTGTCACACATTATTTAAAAAAACCACAAATTATTTTGTTTTTCTGTAACTTGCAGCCATAGTCTTTAGAGACGGCCAGAAGCTTGTCGGTAAGTTAATTCCAGTATTGATTTTAGCACGATGCAGCTCCGTTTTCTGATGTTTTTACTCAAGTAAGTTTATCGTACACGGTCGCAGATTCGAATATTGTCTCGAACATGGATGTTTGTGACATCCTTAGGTTAGTTAGGTTTAAGTAGTTCTAAGTCTATGGGACTGTTGACCTCAGATGTTAAGTCCCATAGTGCTTGGAGCCATTTTATTTGAAATGTATCGTCGACCATCGGTTTTCCTTTTTCAGGCAACCAAGTTGTTCAGTAATTAGTGAAATCTAGTGAAATAAGTATTTCGAGTTGACTGCAGTGCGAATACCTTAAGATTCGAAAGAGTTTCGTCTCACAGCGTGTGTGGAGACACCGTTGCTCTTCCGCCGGCCGAGCACGTGTCAGTGCTCGTGCGTCAGCACCGCTTCGTCAGCTCAACTCCACCTACCACAGCCAGAAACTCGAGCTATCTTGCCTGCAGCGTCCTCCATTGACGGTGCAAGGCAACAACATGTAACACCATTATCGACTGTGAGTAATTGGTACAGTGTAATTAATTGTATGTGACAATAGAGTATTTATTCTTCACGAGCTAAGATCTTTGAATTGTTGGAGGGAAATGAAACTTTATTCTGTATAATTAGTTTAACTTAAAATTGTGTTTAAATAATGAAATTTTTATTGAATATATCTGTTTCTTAAAACAAAATTGTATGTAACTAACTGGTTCATACTTAGGGAAATTATATGATGTAACCTAAAAGGCGTAGGGAACCTCCTCCACTACAGAAGAGGCTTGGTGCGCAAGAAAAGGTGGAAGTGGTGGTCATTCTGGGCGAGAAGAGAGAGAGCACGTTAGACAGTCAGTGGCCAGCAGTCGCATAGTCAACACCGCAGGTGCCAAGTGAAGCGTTCTGATACCAAATCTATGTTGGAACGGCCTCGGATGTGGTTCCGGCTGTAAAATGGTGCTCTCGCATTTGGAATTGCTGTAAAAATGATTAACTCGCCACCAAGAAGAAATGAAATAGAGCATTAAACCGCCAGAGGAGAGACCAGATAGCCACCATGGGCTTGCCACCACTATTGCGCCACTGCTTCAACTACTCTGGAAAACAGATATGTACCGGGTGATCTAAAAATCAGTATAAATTTGAAAACTTAATAAACCACGGAATAATGTAGATGAGAGGTAAAAATTGACAAACATGCTTGGAATGACATGGGGTTTTATTAGAAAAAAAAAAAAAAGGTTCACAAAATGTCCGACAGATGGCGCTGGACAGCAAAACGTCAGTGAATGTGCATGACAATCGTATATAAAAGGAGCTGTAATGTTACAGAATCGCATCATCCCCAGCCTGGCTGATAAACACCTGCTGGAACGTACGATGTTTATGCAGGATGGCGCTCCACCCCATATTGCTAGACGCGTGAAAGATCTCTTGGGCGCGTCGTTTGGTGATGATCGTGTGCTCAGCCGCCACTTTCGTCCCAGGTCCCGAGACCTCAGTCAGTGCAATTATTGGCTTTGGGGTTACCTGAAGTCGCAAGTGTATCGTGATCGACCGATATCTCGAGGGATGCTGAAAGACAACATTCGACGCCAATGCCTCACCATAACTCCGGACATGCTTTACAGTGCTGTTCACAACACTATTCCTCGACTACAGCTATTGTTGAGGAATGATGGTGGACATATTGAGCATTTCCTCCAAAGAACATCATCTTTGCTTTGTCTTACTTTGTTATGCTAATTATTGCTATTCTGATCAGATGAAGCGCCATCTGTCGGACATTTTTTGAACTTTTGTATTTTTTTTTATTCCAATAAAACCCCATGTCATTCCAAGCATGTGTTTCAATTTGTACCTCTCTATCTACATTATTCCGTGATTTATTAACTTTTCAAATTTATACTGACTTTTTGATCACCCGGTATATCAGTATGAACTAGTGCGCTGATGTGTGTTTTTGCAATAATAATTCAAATGATGCAAAATTTATGTTTGACCATTGAAATTATCCACTTCATGATACCAAGTAGGGTCCTGTCCTAGAAGTGCTAAAGACCGAGTATCCTGTTTGTGAAGAATTAGTAATTTTTTTTATTTAAATGTGCCTAAATTTCAGTGCTAAAGAGCAGATATGTTGTGAGTAAAAACTACTTGCTTCACAAGAAATAAAACAGGCACATAATATTGAACTGATGAAAATCTTTAATTTGCTATGAACTGCTTTTACTTAAAAAATGTCAAAGTTTTAGTAGTAATGAACATAATTATGGTTAGTTAAAATCACTTGCTGCACAAGTGGTGTTATAAGGCACTTAATTTTGATACTATTTGAAATTTAACTCTAGCGTGAAATCATTTAGAAGTTAATTAAGTATATTTTCAGTGATCATGGCTATAAAGCATTGCAAAATAATTAATATCAAGTGGAATTGGAAATCAGTATTATTATAATGAAAAGTGTTTCTGTAAGGTGTGCATAGTTGATGATAAAGGAAGGGAGAGTTTAAGGGCCCCCACTTTCATATTTAATGGCAGTAGAAAGTTAATCTGAATTTGGATTTTTTGCTCAAGAATCTGAAACATTGCGATTGTGGAATGAATATGAAATGTGTTATTTCAGTGTCATATTATTGCATTTTTGGTGTGTATATGAGTGTTATTCAAATTTGATCTCTTGTGAGTAGCCATTTAGTCTCGTGTTGTCTTTGAGAACAATTTTGTGCTGAATTAGTTAAGGGTTGAGGTGATGACTGTAATTAATAAGGGGAAAGTCTCATTTTTATTTCTGTGAAAGATAATTTATGCAACTGGTAACTACTGCTACCCACTGTGTAGTTCGTCTGGTTGTTGTAGGTGTTCATTGCACTTTAATAAGAAAGAATTTATGAAAGTTCCTTTTGCAAGAGTATATAAAAGTCTTTTGACAATAATGTTTTCACATTATTATGCTTAATTAGGCTGTCGACGCGTTTTTGGTTTCATTTACGTAACTTCTCACTACTTTCATTATTTTCTAAATTATAGTCTTTCAACTTTCTACTAATTGCCACTCTTAAGAAGTTCATGTTCGATACCCTCTATCCGTTAGGTTAATGCACGGTCAAACTTTTCAGAATTCCTGCCAGAGGGTAACGCTTACTGCAGGTCAAGGTTATATTTAGCATTTTACATTTCGCGGTTGCGTTATACTTGGCTTTCCTGTGACAGACTAGAAGTTCGGTTATTAGGTAACACGTAGCACGCAACGCCAGTAGCGTCATAAGCTTCTTAGCATTAGGTTTGCTTAATTCTTGTTGGCTAGATTTTATATACTCTTCGTTCTATGGAACCGTATTGAGAAGATCACCAAGGATATAGTACATGTCACAAATCAAGACTATGTGTTACATGATTACAAAAAAATAGATACGCTACTTTGCCGCCGTCTTGCTCTGCGATGTTTTCTGCAAGTTTAAAACTGTGTGCCAAAACGGGTCACAATTTTAATCTGACAGGAAGTTCCAGGTACGCTAATGTTTCTTTCACAGATCCTACATGTTGTGGCCGTCACGGATAATTCAGTCCAACTTTAAACAAGACACTGCATGAAAAAAAGCACCCAGAAGACGTGACTGGATATCAATGAAATATCGTACACGTAAGCACCATCGCTGTGTATGTAAGTGACTAACTTTGCAAATCTTTGTAACAAATTGAGCAACCACCAGAGTGCATTAGTGTTCTTTATGTTTAGAATTGTAGAATGTATAACATGTTGAGTGATCTTTCTGAACGAGACAGAGGCGCCAGTCGTGGTGTAATGGCTAGTGTTGCCTGCCTCAGTAATACGGGGTCTCAGGCTCGATTCCCGGCAGACGCGGGGATTTTCTCGACCTGGGGGACTGGCTGTTTGTGCTGTCCTCTTCTTTTCAGCATCATTCGGGAAAGTAGCGAGACTGGACTGTGAAAAGATTGGGAATTTGTAAGGGCGCTGATAACCACGTTGTTGAGCGCCCCACAAACTAAACTTCATCATCAAAAAAATGTCTCTGAGCACTATTGGACTTAACATCCATGGTCATCTGTCCCCTAGAACTTAGAACTACTAAAACCTAACTAACCTAAGGACATCACACAACACCCAGTCATCACGAGGCAGAGAAAATCCCTGACCCCGCCGGGAATCGAACCCGGGAACCCGGGCGCGAGAAGCGAGAACGCTACCGCAAGACCACTAGCTGCGGACAACTTCATCATCAATATCGTTATCACGGAGATACCACTTACTCTTATGAGACATAAGCATCTGACAGAATTTGAAAGGCGCCCCACTGTGGGTATCAATTTGGCTGGCTTGTTGAATCATGCGCTATCCAAATTTATAGGGCAATCGGATGTGTCAGTAGTCCAATGTTGGACTGCGTGTAAACGTGAGGGCAGGCATATTCGTCAAGGTCCGGTCAAAATGGCTCTGAGCACTATGGGACTCAACTGCTGTGGTCATAAGTCCCCTAGAACTTAGAACTACTTAAACCTAACTAACCTAAGGACAGGACACAACACCCAGCCATCACGAGGCAGAGAAAATCCCTGACCCCGCCGGGAATCGAACCCGGGAACCCGGGCGTGGGAAGCGAGAACGCTACCACACGACCACGAGATGCGGGCAAGGTCCGGTCAAACACGCCTGTTCACCGTAGTGGAGGATCGTCATATTGTGGACCAAACACATCGTATCTCATCCACATAGGTTCCTGCCAACAGAGAACCAGTAACGGGTTCCATGCTAATGTCCCATTTTAGGCTGCCATTAACGTTACAAAACATACGACGGCGTTTACAGTGATGCCATGACCGGGAAGCACGAAGTGCGTGGCGTCGCATTGTGTTCAGCGGTGAATCGCATTTCTGCATTTCTTTCAGTGACCATCGTCAGCAAGTATGGCGACGACCTAGGGAGAAATCTCACTAATGTAATGTTTTGGAGACACACAGCGGTGCTACTCCTGGCGCCATGGTGTGGGAGACGTCGGGCATGACTTCACAGCTTACAGTGATTGTGGGAACATTGATGGCACAACGGTACCTCACGGACTTCCAACTTCCTAATGTCATACCTCTCTTGCAACAGCATCGTAATGCTATTCTTCAACAGAACAACGCTTGTTCACACATAGTATGTGCCTCTAAGAGCACTTTCGTGATGTTGGGTGCTTCCGTGGCTGTCAAGATTCACAGGTCTTCCCCTGATTGAACATGTGTGGGACCAGCTCGGACGTCAATTCCATCCCATGCTACATCTACATCCACGTATATACGGCGCAAGCCAATGTATACGGCGTAGCGAAAGCTGCCTTGTACCACTACTTGTCATTTCCTTTCCTGTCCACTCGCAAACAAAGGGACGGAAACTCTTCTGTCTGCAAGTATGAGTCCTATTTCGTTATCCTTGTCTTCGTTCTCATTATGCGGAACGTACGTTGGCGGGAGTATAATCTTTCTGCAGTCAGTTTCAAATCGATTCCCTAAATGTTCTCGGTAACGATCCTCGAAAATGACGTCTCCTTCCCTCTACGGATTCCCATTCGAGTTGCCAAAAGATCTCCGTAATACTTACTTGTTGATCGAACCTACTGATAACAAATCTAGCAGCCCTCTTCTGAATTTCGTCGTTACCTTTCTCTAATCCGAGCTGGTGGGGATCCGAAACACACGAAAAGTATTCAAGAATGGGTCGCACTAGGGCTCTGTATGCGATCTCCTTTACATATGACCCATACTTTCCCATTCCCATAATTCCTCCCCCCCCCCAAAAAAAAAAACGAAAACGAAGTCCACCATTCGCCTTCCCTACTACAGTCCTTACATGTTCGTTCCATTTCGTATCGCTTTGCAACGTTACGCCTAGATATTTAATCGGCCTGACTGTGTCCAGGAGCACACTATTAATGTTGTATACGAGCATTACGGTAATGCTTGTCCTATTCATCGGCCTTAACTTACATCTTTCGACATTTAGAGCCAGCTGTCACTCATCACACAAACTAGAAATTTTGTGCACCTCATCCTGCATCCCTCTTCAGTCACTCAACGACGTCACCTTACTGGACATCACAGCATCATCAGCAAACAGCAGCAGACCGTTGCTCTTCATCTATGTATATGCCAGTATTGCCAGTACCAAGAATATCCAGGAACCGTTACAACAGACCTGAGCCGGATTGCCTCAGAGGAGGATACAACGGGTCTAAGACACCCTTGCATGAGACTCAGCGCTTGAGACCAGGCCAGAAGGGTTTGCTACGTCGTTGTGATATGTGAGCACATACGGCCAAGTTATTTGTAAATATGACACGCTTTTGTGATCACTGAAATAATATCACATACGCTCTCCATCCACAAAATTTCCTTCTCCACTTCTGAGTACTTCAATTTTTTTTTTTTTTTCATCACGTAGTGTATAGTGGTTTTACAGATTCATTATATTGAAAAGGAATATGTAGCATCTTTGAAGAGGCATCTTGAGTACATAACACAAACAGTTCTTATTAGACGCTTTTGAACTTGGAAAATTTTAGTCTTCTATCTATTCGTAATCATAATTTAGACAGATACTTGGAGGAATTCTCTGTCAAGTCATGAAATGCATGAAGTGTGCCTTTTCAATGTTCAGTAACAAATAATTGGCTAGGAATCATTTATTAATTTCTGTAAAAATTCCATTAACCATTAACATAACCGACTATTAGGACTTCCTCGCCAAGGTCACAAGCCCAACATACACTCACTCGTTATCAAATTCAGTGCATGTGCCTGCATCTCTTAAAGTGATGGCATACAGGGCACCCATGTTATCTATACCTGCAACGTGGCTCCCCCGGACATCGTGGTAAGTACATAGACATGCAGTAGATGATACGTAGCGTCCATCACAAAGATAATTTTCATAACACAAAATTTTCCAGTAAGCTCCACGTGATATGCTTCAGAAATAACTCAAGTTGTTTGTGGGACTCGGCGCCCATAGGTGCTTATTTTTGTGTGAGTGGTATAGCAATCAACATGAAATTTTGTATAAATGACAAAGACAACTCAGACACAGATATTCCACTAGTTTTCACCACCATCTTTCAGAAAATACAGCAACTTACAGAATCATCATGGTCTTTTTGGGAGTGGTAACCTGTGTGTACTGTGTGTATAATTGTGAGAATTCCTTTGGTGAGCTTCTGTACCATCATATGGAATGTTTGCAGAATTAATCTGTGTATTTCTACAATTTTTTTACTATTTTGGTTTCCTCAATAATCTAAAAGAGTTGTCGTGATTTAAATAATGAAACACTGTTCGAATTACGTATTTTTTTCATTCTTGGTACAATGCGTTTTGAGAAATTGTTGTTTTTGCCAAGTGCAAATATTTACATAAGTATTTTGTGTGATGTCTGCATGTTTGCTGTTCTGTGTCTCTTGCACTGTAGTCATCTTTCTGCGGTTATACTGGAATCGAAAAATCGGAAAAAATAAATCTTGACATTTTTGTTCTAACGTTAGAAAGTAGTACTTTTGTCCATCTACCTGCAGCCACTCTGCCGTCTTCATTACACAGAAATCCACACAGACTGAAACCAACACTTATATTCCTTGCTTGTGAAATCAAAATATGGTACAAAGATATTGTGATAGTATCGCTACGCAAAGAGTTGTTAACATGAAGTTGTGACTGATATCTTTTATCTTACAAATATGGAATGTCATTGACTTAAATTACCAGTTATGGTTTATATTAGATTTTCTGCTATTTTGTGGCAAATGTGTATGAAGAAATGAAGAATTTATGGGATTCAGTATATTTATTATATAAAGCAGAAAGATGATAAGATATAAACTGATTCAGTTTGCCATTGAGAATTTTTTCTCCTTAGTTTTTGTGGAATCCAGAAATCTCTAGTTATTCAATTTAACACATAGTATGAGGCTCCTGGAATTGATAGGTTATATTAAGATCGCCATCTGTGTATTTGAATGTGTGTCCAGTGTTTTATGCGTGTGATTTTGTGAATTGGCTATGTGTGTAACAGTTTATTTGTTCACTTTATTTAATATGAACGTGAGTGCCAGTCTCCCCTACGTAGTAGCTTCAGAAAGTTTGACATGTGGTTTTGCATATTCCTGAGTCTGAGAAATTATCTTTTTGTTTTCTAAGGCGTGCGCTGATTTCTGTCACAGTTTTTTGTTTGTGGAGGAAGCTACTTCCACTTTATGTGACCAACTTAGGTTTGCTTTATTTTGAGAAATGTTTCCTATATAGTGTATGATGGCTACGCTTTTGATTGTATTATTAGTTCCTTCTAAAGAGATCGTTTTCATCCTTTTTTGATATTTCTATCTGCATTTTCTTTATTGTGGACCGGGAGGAGTTATTAGTGACTGCAATTTCCGCAATTATGTTTAATTCCTTTCCTCTTTTCTCTATGTTCAGTGGAATTTAGTTATGTTTGTGTTCCATCATTTTGTCTGCAGCTTTCCTGTGTTTGTCTGGGTGGTATGATGTGGCAGGGAGCTGGATGTTGTATCTTTCGTGAATGTCCTAAAAAAGCACCTGGTGTGATTTTCTATGCACAAATGTACGAGATTTATTGTACTATATCTCAGATATTAAGCTGTTAAATTTGTTTCTTGTGTATATTATTGAACAAATCTAGTAAGTTATTCGTGACATTGGTGTAATATTTGGCTACCATTAAGGTATGACATACATATCTCTTGTAGCACAACAAATTTTTTAAGCATGGTTCCTGGTTCTTGAATACTTTTTGTTCTAAGTGGTTATTTAAATTGTCTGCCACTGTGAAAGATAGGTATCAGCTAATGGCTAGTCCATCTGGTTGTTGATGAATATTACTATGGAATAAAAGTAACTACAGTTTAAGATTTGTTGTAGTATATCTGTAAGTTTATTAATTTTAGCTGTTGAACACTTATTGTGCTCCATGACAGCAATGGCTTCTGTAAAAGGTATACTTGGATATAGACTTTTTATATCTATCGATAAAAATAAGTGCCCTCTGTAATGTTTATTACGTTCATTTCAGTGACCATTCTTTGCAGTGTATATTGCTTCATATGTGAAGTACCTCATTGAGATTGTGAGATAGGTTTGCATGGCTGTTCATGCTGTTTGTTATTGGTCTGAATGAACATCTAACCCTGTGCAGTTAAAGTTGGAATCTTAATATGGGGCATTAGGGTTCATAGAGGTGATGTATTTCTTACCGTATTCTGTCAGTAAGAGAGTTATTTTCTTTGGCTGTTCATTGATTTTCTTGTGGAATTGCTTTATTGAATTTTTTTTTAGTTGTCCATGTTTTCTGTGAAAAATTTAATAATTCATTCAGTGCATTCATTTCCTTTCATAACGATAATTGTAGGGCTTCTTTTTGCTTTTGTATTTATTGCCTGATTCTCTGACAGTTTTTTGTTTATGCTGCATGTTGGTTTTTAATACTACAAATATGTAAGTGATACTTTAATGTTATTGGAACCACTACTATAACAATTTTTTAAATAATGTATACAAGAAATAAATTTGACATCTAGGCGTCAGAAAAATAGTAGCATAAATGTCCTAGATTTGTGCATAGAAAATCATGACAGACACAATTTCAAGATTTTCGGAAAAAAGAAAACTTCCAGCACCACAATTTTCACTAAATCATGCCATCCATATGTACATGAGAAAGTTAAATATAAAATGATGGTACACAGAGCAAACAAAATTCTACTGAACAAAGAGGAAAGGGAGAAGAAATTAGACATCAATAATGAAACTGCAGTGGTTAATGACTTAATGACTTCCCCGTTTGAATGATACACAAAATGCAGAAGGAAATACGAAAAAAGAAAGAAGTTCCTGGGTCTTTGGAAGGGACCTATACTGAAATCAAATGTGTGGCTAGCATGCTTTACCTAGGTAACATTTCGTAAAATTTCTCAAGAAACAGCTAACCCACTTAGGTCATATAATGTGACACTAGGTTCGCCCACAAAAAAATTACAACATATATCAGTGCACACCTTAAAAAATAAAAAAAGGTACGTTCCCAGACTTAGGAATATGCAAAATCATACGTAAAATTTTCTCAAGTTACTACATATGGTAGACTGGCAGGAACTATCGTCCTATATACACTGAACCATCCACTATTACACACGTCGACAAGCCACAGAATCATCAATAGTAATGCAAACAAAAATAACAGACACACATTCAAAAATTTAGGAGAAGATATCAACATATCCCATCATTTCCGGAAATCGTATACGATGGACTTAACATTGAACGCCACATGGATAGTGATGCATGTTTCACTGCCAGGCCATGGCACCAGTCGAGAAGCTGTGCTTTGACTGCCAACAGCCCAGTGACAGTCAACTTTTTAACTAAGGAGCAGGAAATTCCTATGCACCACAAAAACAAAATGGTGCAAATGGCTCTGAGGACTATGGGACTCAACTGCTGTGGTCATAAGTCCCCTAGAACTTAGAACTACTTAAACCTAACTAACCTAAGGACATCACACACATCCATGCCCGAGGCAGGATTCGAACCTGCGACCGTAGCGGTCGTGCGGTTCCAGACTGTAGCGCCTTTAACCGCTTGGCCACTCCGGCCGGCACACCACAAAAACAACTGGGAAAAATTCTCAATGATAGTGAATCGGTCAATTTCTGCAAATGTTTCTCCTGTACAGAATAAATATACCTAATTTCATAAATACTTGATTTTTTCATACATTCTACTCAATATTTACAACAAAAGATAAGAAAATAGAATATAAGGTATAATAGATAGTTTGGAAGTCACTAATGGTTAGTAATGGTAATTATAAATGACAGCTTTATTAAATAATGTAATCCACAGAAAATGTAACACCTTTGACCGGATCCAAATTCTTTGTGAACACATGCTGTCAGAATATCTTTGTACTGTATTTTGATATCACGAACAAACAATTTCAGAGATAGTTTGCGTGTGTTTGAATCTTTACGTAATGAAGAAGGGGCGGTGCCTATAAATAGAAAGAGTAAAATAATATTTTCTAACATTAACACAAAGGAAATCTCAAGATTTATTTGTGCTATTTTCCGATTGCTATAAAACGTCAAAAAGAAGACAACAGGGAAAAAGAGGCAGAGCAAAAGACATGCAGATATCACACAAAATACCTACATAAATATTTGGCTTGATAAATGAGAACAATGCGTTGTGCTAAGCATGAGAAAATACACAACTGGTGCAGTGTTTCATTATCTGTGACATGAAAGATATTGTTCCAGGCTTTACAAAAACATCGTTTAAGATGAAAGAAATTAATTTAAAACGATTGTAATTTCTTCGTTTACCATGATTTATCATCTGCTATCAAGAACTAAATACTATGGATATCCTTAAACAATTTCTTAATCAGGTGTACCACTTATCTAGTAAGGCTTTGGGTAACGACGTGTAGACCTAACGCCAATGAACAAAATGAAATAATAATAAGCTACCCAGGCAGCGATAAATAATTGCCATACTTGTATGCGATGGAAAACCTGAAGAGGGATACTGCAACTATAACCACAAGAGAAACTATGGAAGAACAACTGATTGCCCACAGACTGATGCAAAGCAATTTATTTCTCAAATTCAACTTAACTGTAATAGGTATAGGGATAAGTAAATGTATAGGTATACTACGTAAAGTGGCATATGACGATCTGTTCCAGATGGGCCTAAAAACGTGCACGGGAATCACAATATGTACAAGTGTAGTTAAACGAAATTGAAAATCTATGAAAAGAATAGATTAGTGGGTGACATATGGAAATCTGAGTCGGTCTAGGGAGCTTGCTCGGATGGCCTAAGTAGTAATACGGTAAGCCGAAGATCAAAGTTGGAGGCCCGGTCCGACACAAGTTTCCTTATGTCCCTTTCGGTATTACGTCTATACTTATTAGAGTTAAGTTGAATTTCAGGAATAAATTTCAATATTTGGAACTGTAGTTCGTAATCAGATATAAAAATGATGTAAATCAGTCACAGGCATGTGAGGAGAACGCCCCGGAAGTGCAGAAAAAGGCTACTGCAAGCCCAGAGGAATGGAGTGGACTTTTACAAAGACGTTACAAGTTTTGTGTAAGACGAAAATACTAAGTATACAAGCGCTATTCGGAAAGTAAGGTCCAATCGGTTGCGAAATGGACACCACGGTGAAAATAAGAAGTGTTTTATTTGCAACTGTTTGCTACACCTTCCAACTACTTCTCTACACAGTCGCCGCTTCGACTTTGGCATTCGTCGTAGCGTTGTAACAACTTTTCAATGTTGTCTACATACCTAGCTGTTCATGTGAGCAGAGATGAGCATTAGAAGCAGCCACGTCAGGACTGTATGGTGGGTGATCAATCACTTTCTACCGAAAACGCTGCAGGGGCGTCGTCAATGCACCTTCAGCGAGCGACCGAGAATTGTGAAGAAGGAACTGCGTGACAGGTACGTCATATGAGGTTACATGAAAGCCGGCCGCTGTGGCCGAGTGGTTCTAGGCGCTCAGTCCGGAACCGCGCTGCTGCTACGGTCGCAGGTTCGAATCCTGCCTCGGGCATGGATGTGTGTGATGTACTTAGGTTAGTTAGGTTTAAGTAGTTCTAAGTCTAGGGGACTGATGACCTCAGATGTTAAGTCCCATAGGGCTGGGAGCCATTTGAACCATTTTTGCTACATGAAATCAGGCGAAACCTCGGAACAAGCAACCATACTTGGCCGGAGACACTTTCGCTCTAGGCAGCTTACGTGCTCACTGTGCGCTCAGAACTGAAAAAAGCGATAGGACACGATCGACAGTCATACTAGAGACACTGCCCAACACATCTGTGCAAAGCTTCATCTGATTGTCACTGCCCTTCCATTTCGCGACCAACGGACCTTACTTTTCGAACAGCCCTCGTAAATGATTGGCCCCACGTGTTAACAGCAACGTGAAACAGGAACTATCAGTAGCAGCTGACTGGTCTGAAAGGCGATTAAAGACTAAGATCAAGAGACTGCGGGAAGAATCTCATTCTGCTTGCAGACCTTACAGCCTAACACAATCGCACATCACGACTGCCAACGCACAGCTTGCCGCATTGGTCTCCCTCCTCGTGTGTCACCACTGATGAATCTTCGCCTCCAGGTCGTGTTGCCACGTGCTCATGGTCACTACCGCGTCAAAACGCAGTTACTTCCGCGTAGGCATGGCGGTCGCCTCGCTCGTCTTCGCATCCAATGCATAGGACGCGTCTGTCACTATAGTGCTCCTCAGAACTGCGACAAGGCTTCACGCGAAGCACCTGTCCGACGTCTTGGTAATTCGTGCTCCTTAATGAAAGAGCTTCATCCTACTCTTAGTATGTGACGTCGGACAAGTGACATAGTTAGTGTACAAGTACGGTAAACGTGTACAGAGCCGCACACTATATATTCTAGTCACCTGCTCGCTTCTCTCTGTATATTTGGGATATTCTCAAGGAACTATTGAGGGGATTTTGGTACGTACTTATCTAACAGACTTATTTAAGAGGACGGTATATCGAGCGAATTGGCTGAACTGTGATGAATTGGTTAGCCGCCCCAGTGAATTCTATGGCATTTCCATCTAGTGGTGAACTGAAGAATTCCTTGGTTCGACAGCTCTGCGCAGCACGATGTATCCACAGTCAAAATGAGCCCCCGCAACGCTCTGCTTCCTTTTATGTACCGACCAAAGAAGGAAACCGTTCGACGCCGCGCAGTCTGTGTAGACGCGACATAATGTATTCAAATACGACACTTGTGTCATAAATTATAGCAACGAGCAGAAATTTAGCAACGTTGAGTTTATTTTGGCACAATATAGTTCAGACAGAATATAGTAAAATGGGAACAATGTGAAGAATACAGATCGTAAACAACTGCAACATGAATAGTGGTAGACAAAAAGTCCTTCGTTTTTTCCAACTTAATGGATTTGTGCACACATTCCGACAGCTGTTTAATGTGCTCAACTGGTTAACGGGCTCAGTATGGGGTGCGACCACCTCTGACAGCAATACAGGCCTGACAACGACGTGGCAGGCTGTGAATGATGTCTTCAATCTCATGTTGAGGCTATAACACTCTTCCTGCAGAGCTGCTTGCAAGTCGAAGTGGTTGGTGGATTCTGACGTGATGCAACTCATCTCCCTAGTGCATCCCAGACATGCTCAGTCGGATTGAAATCGGGAGAGCGAGCAGGCCTCGCCGTCTCTGTAGTATCTTCCTTTTCCGTGAAAACATCAAAACCCCGTGCTCTGTGAGGTCGAGTATTATCATCGGTCAACGCGAAGTCTAGGCCCACAGCACCTCGCAACAACCGTACATGAGGTTCCAAGATATGACAGCAGCTAAACCTTGGCAATTCACTTGTACAATTTCATGCAGAAGTGTTCGAGTGGTAAAAATATTCCCTGTGCACACTATTAGAGATAACTCTCGATACTGGTCTCTTTCCACAATGTTTGGGTGCTGAAATGGTGTTCCACGTTCCCTCCAGATGCGAATCCGTCGAGAATCACTCTCCAGAACAAATCGGGACTCATCTGTAACGTTTGCACGCTATTCGACTGTCCAGGTGGCATGTTGATGACCTCACTCTAGACATTTCCTTCTGTGAAGACGAGTGACTGTGACTGTGTACACAGCGATTGTGGATGTGGGACTACCCCTTTTCACAGGTGCTCTGCCACCATCATTGGCGCTTTTGTCCATTGACTGGAATGCCATCTTCCGTGCAGAACACGAGCGTATGGACATTTGTTGACAGTTTGTATGATTATATAATGAATTAGATACAGGATGGGGAAAAGCGATTATTGTTTTAATTTTGGACACCAGTGCATTAGTTGGGGCTCTTTGAAATGAAGCTACACTTTTGACAGCTTAAAACTAGAGAAAAGAATGTCATTCAGAAACTTCTAGCAGATGACTAAAGAAAATAGACTACGATTTCTGAAAGTCATTTTCTGATTTCCTTACCTTTACAATCGCAGTTCGCACTCATAATCCACTGCGCATTCTTCGTACTACGGACAGTGAGATACGTAACTTCGAAGTATCATTATCGTTCGTCTGATAACAATTCCAAAGTGAAAAAGCATATGAATCCAAAATCAGCTGCTTTTCATTTTTTCTGCACTCAAACCTAGATGCGGATACGACTCGTAGCATGGGAGGGCCAATAAATCTTCTACAAAGAGTCTTTCACAAAGAATTATGACTACGAGTCTGGACAATGAATCAGTGATTGCTATGGTTTACGAGAGGAGTGCTGTGACTGGCTACACGTCCACGTCAGACATGTTCCTTTCTGGTTCATTTTCATTTTCTTGTAGACTCCAGACATGATCCACTCAGCCAGCCTCCATTACATGACATGGTGTAAATTCAAAGACATATCCTGTCAGACATAAACATACACCAATTATTCGCATGGAATATTTATACGTATTAATTATATCATGATCTGCTCCCATCATTGCCAAGAGATTTCACTCCAAACGCCAATTGGATATGGAACGGATAACATTCGTAAGAATATTCCCGGCTTCCGCCACTTAAATCATTTCACTATGTGAAACTGCTGATATTTAGTTATCGAACATTGTTCTCAAAATTTTATACATAACTATACGCAGCAGCCCGAAAACAAATCTTCCGCTACGCCATACAAGTCGTCGCGCGACAGATACTTCTTTTTGCCCGAGTTGATTACGATTCCGTTTGCTAATAGCCGCCCAAAGCTCAGAGAGGGAACGTATATCGATTACGTGGCTGTCGCCTGTCTGGATACCGTTCCTGATAGAGACGTAGTGCGGATTTCATAAAACGAGTGGGTAGGGGCAACTGAATCGCCATATGTTTGCTTCTGTTCGAAGAGCCGTAAGCCGTTATCACTCGGACCAACATCTTGTAGAGGCTACTGTTACTGCCAGCAGGTACACTGACCAATTTACAAGCTACACCATGATCCGTCTAGCGTTGTAAAAACCAGATCTATTGAATGATGGAACAAATAGAGGTGAACGCGTCCTCGACAAACCTTTAAGATACTTGCAGTTGCGACCGAAATTGCAGGTGGCTTTGACAACATCTTGTGGTGTTTGGCCGGCCGGAGTGGCCGTGCGGTTCTAGGCGCTACAGTCTGGAATCGTGAGACCGCTACGGTCGCAGTTTCGAATCCTGCCTCGGCCATGGATGTGTGTGATGTACTTAGGTTAGTTAGGTTTAAGTAGTTCTAAGTTCTAGGGGACTGATGACTTCTGAAGTTAAGTCCCATAATGCACAGAGCCACTTGAACCATTTTTTTGTGGTATTGGGTTGGGTTGTTTGGGGAAAGAGACCAAAACGCGAGGTCGTTGGTCTCATCGGATTAGGGAAGAACGGGGAAGGAAATTGGTCGTGACCTTTCAAAGGAACCATCTCGGCATTTGCCTGGGGCGCTTTAGGGATATCACGAGAAACCTAAATTAGGATGGCCGGACGCGGGATTCAACCATCGTCCTCCCGAATGCGAGTCCAGTGTCCTAACCACTGCGCCACCACTCTCGGTAAACAACATCTTGTGATCTTCTTTCTTTACCCGGTTAAGAAATCTCGAAATTCCTAAATTCCTTTGGGGTAGTCAGGTGACTTACATTAAGGGACAAACGATGAAATGGCAAAAAAAAAAAAAAAAAAAAAAAGTTCAAATGGCTCTGAGCACTGTGGAACTTAACTGCTGAGGTCATCAGTCCCATAGAACTTGGAGAACTACTTAAACCTAACTAACCTAAGGACATCACACACTTCCATACTCGAGGCAGAATTCGAATCTACGACCGTAGCGGTCGCGCGGTTCCAGGCTGTAACGCCTAGAACCGCCCGGCCAATCCGGCCGGCGATGTAATTGCAGCTGAAGGTTATGAAACGCAGTACTAAAAGGTCTTTACCTGCGGCCTGATATTTTATAATTTGTCCTTCGAACGAACCCTTTCTAGCCTTGCGGTATGGGGGATGAGGGAAGATATTTCAGGCGGAATGTGAAATACCTAGACGACGTAGATATTTGTAATGGTGTTGCGAAATTACTAAGTTGGAGGCAAAACTAACCAGTTTATCCTCGCTTATACGTAAATAACAGGCAGCATACATGCTGACAGGTGGTGGACTCTACCTTCCTAGGAAACCTATGCTCAAAGTTAAAAGAAATTTCAGTCCACAGCTGTCATGTGTGAAGATCTTCAGTATGATGTTCAGACGAGAACAGATGTTGTTCCAGTTCAACTTTCAAGATCATGCGCAAGGTAGGTCGAGTTGGAACTAAGACATCTTCACTGGCTTTTTTGCATTCGTAGAAAGGATTACAGAAGTGATACGAAAGGGAGGAACACGATTTTAGTTTCTCCTCGAACACGCTACTACTAGGATAAGGGAAAGTAGTGCACTCCAGACCTAATGTACAGAAAGGCCGTTGCATACTGCCAGAAACATGTGATTCATTGCTGAGGTAGAATTTAACTACACAGATAAGAAAAGGAAAGACACTGCATACTATTCGGACAACATCCCTCTCTGAATGCAGAATAAATATTGTTCTGCGTGGAGTTAGAAGTCACGGCACGGAAATATTCCATCGTCAAAGTTAATAATCTAGACGTTTCGTTGTTTTGCTTTTAGCTTCTTGTTGAGATAAAGTTCAGGAGAATCGAAAGTCTGAGTTGAAAAAACTTAGCGTAGGAAACCAGTTATTACCTTTTGAAGGAACATTTCGAGAAATGGCTGATTCACTTCAAAGTTATTTTACGTCAGGGACGGTCTTGTCCAATTTCTATGGTAATCGCTAGAATGATCCAATTATGAGCTCGGAGGGCGTACGAGACAAGACGTGCCACAATTTGTAGCTGCTTGTATTCTTTAACCTCAGTGACTGCCGGAACATTGTCTTCTTGAATAAGGCCCCAAGGCGAACACACCAACTGCACAAGGCGATCCTTCCCATTCATTGCTGCCATTTCTTTGAACGGGTATCCTCCCCGTCCTACAAATAGGATTGACTTTCAAATGGTTCAGATGGCTCTAAGCACTATGGGACCTAACATCTGAGGTCATCAGTTCCCTAGACTTAGAACTACTTAAACCTAACTAATCTAAGGGTATCACACACATCCATGCCCGAGACAGGATTTGAACCTGCGACCGTAGCAGTAGCGCGGTTCCGGACTGAAGCGCCTAGAACCGTTCGACCAGAACGGCCGGCAGGAATGACTTTCGTTCGTTTCAGGTAATATTTCGTTAACGTTCAGTTTTAGGTTCATTGATGGTGTTCCAACTTGATTCAAGTAAGTTTCTGATGAGGAATATACGACACACATAAGTTCCTTCACTAATGGCTCCTCCTAATAGAAAGTTATTATGTGTGTTCATTGTTGTTGTTAATAGGAACACTGAACAGTTTTGAATCTGAAATACAATAAATGGAGGTTCTATGGCTTGAGGTTTTATACCTATTATTAGAGTGAATCCTTCCTTAGCGCAAACCAGGTCATTGTGGATATTAGGGCGGACTGGCGGTTCTCGTTAAGCGATGCGGAAATTGCTTTTGCGCCGCCTTTCAGAGAAGCGCCATCCGTCCACGCACGCTTCCTTAAATAGCACTGATGAAGACAGAGGGAGAAAGCCTGCATGCCATTCTTTGATGTAGCCCTCTAGAGCTATGGAACGCCGTTCACAGGAAAATGATCGATCGAGACCAGCAGAGGCGTTGTCGTATTGTGCCACAGATCTCGGCAACTAAGATTAATACGCCCTCAACACACCCTAAGATTGGACAAGCTGTACGCGTTGTTCCTGCAAGATCGAGCGGTCCTTAGGACGTAAGAAACTCGGGGAAGACGGACATGGAAACTATTTTCTCTTATCCGTACATACAAAACGGTATTTTCATATTTGGAGAAAATCTGTAGCAGTATTTAAGTAGTTCGCAGCATATTCCGCACAAATAGAGTTACTTTTAATGTCATGTGGGTATTCTCAGTACGTCGAGGCGTACGGATGTGTGCTCAGAAACGCAGTACACTTCAAAATATACTGGAAACGCAATGCTTGATTACCTACATTATTGCTTTTTATCTTTTCAAAAATACAATAAGCTTACCTCATGAGTGTCTCGAACCCAGTGTACTAGGAGGTAGGCTCCACACATTGACGCTAGACGAAAAGTTTAGTCACCCTAAGAATTTACGTACTTGAATATGTACACTGAAAACAATTCGATTCGGGTGAAATGGCTTTGGTCCGAAATTAAATCATGGTGAAATTATCAAGTGAATTTTTTACTGAAGTAATGTAGTATGAATTAATATTAGAATAAAAATAAACTTTTGCCATGTTTTTTAATCGTACTAAAAAGTATAGATAATTTTTCCTAGCTATGTTCGAATGACATGCAGATAGTCCTGAGAAGTTCTGACTATGAATTTTTATTATCCATGAAAATACCTGTAAGACTTAAAACGATAACGTGAGGTGTATGCTGTAGGAAAGAGTAAGGATTGGATTTGATTGTTTGGGGGAAGAGACCAAACAGCGAGGTCATCGGTCTCATCGGATTAGGGAACGGAGTCGGCCGTGCCCTTTCAAAGGAACCATCCCGGCATTTGCCCGGAGTGATTTAGGGAAATCACGGAAAACATAAATCAGGATGACCGGACGCAGGATTGAACCGTCGTCCTCCCGAATGAAAGAGTAAAAAAGTGTACATTGGTTATATACTGCATCAATCGCACGTTTTTTCGTTTTAAATCTTACTGGTATTTTTATAGCTGTAATTTACTCAGTCACAAAATTTCAGAACTACTTGTATGGAGTTAGGAATCTGTTTGGGCCTAGGAGAAATTATTGTATACTTTTAGACCTGACTGAAAAACGTACTATATTAAAAATTTATTTTTGTTTAAATAATTATTTCCTGCATTTTAGTCCCGTGCGGGTGAAACTTTTCAACGTATTTTAAACATGCTGATGACATTATGAGAAGGATGTGTTAGATCTGAGCTTTATTTTAGTGTTTTTTCACCTTATAATATTTGAATCAGAATAGTATTACACATACATACTAATATTGTATCAATCAAATCAATTGTTATTTTCCTAAAAAATTAAATAGGTACGATGGCAAAATCAGTTTTGTATGGCGTTTTGTAAGAGTTTTATTTCGATACTAGCTTTATACCTGCAGATTCGCCTTGTATGAATATGCCCTTATATTACACACATCTCCTCCTGCCCCTCTCTCTGTTCACCTCCCCCTTCCCCACTCTCTGTCCATCTCCTTCTCTACATTTTCTCTCTCCACCTCCTTCCTGTGCTCTCTCTCACTGCTCAGCAGAACACATCCATGAATACATCTCCTGAAATGCGTTTTGATACTACGTGCACAACATGCTGGCTATCAGGCAACCTAGATGTCAGGTATTACAAAACTTTTTCACCCTCATCGCTGCCCCTTCCTAACAGATCGACGAGAATGCGAGTTGATATTGCATTGTCATCCAGTTCTAAGCTGAGTTTAAAATTTGAACTCTCTAGCTCATCGGGAAGCTGATTTAAAATAAACTGCAAAATTTGTTCCAAATACACAGATATACAACAAAAATGTAGTAGTAACGTAGTAAAAACGACATTACTCACCCAAGAACTGTGGGAACCGATTTTCAATATTCTAGACGGTAATACCAAAGAGAGAAAATGCAGCACTTGGTGAACCACACTATTATTCTGGTTGAAACGTTTTGTAAACTTTGCTGTATTCAGTTTCCCAAATATACTTTGTTTTCATGTAGTCATTACTCTTTTCTGTAGAATTTTATTTGTCGTGCACATTATATATATAAGAATTTTTTGCATCTTGTAAGAACAGTGGGTACTTAATGGTTAAAACAGTCATATTTTCTGAGTAGATAGTCTATTTAAATGTCACCATGTGTGATATTACTTCCTTTTTTTCTTAAGCACTTCGAAAATAATAATATATCACATTAAATGAATCAGGTATTATGAATTTTACTAATTAATCATGTCATATCACAGGTAGATGTGTTAGTACTGTGTGGTGCGAAGACGAAAAGACACGAGAGTACTCATATTATCAGACACAATTCAAAAATTAGACGTATGGCACTAATGTAAGAGAATGTGTAGAGTCTCACTTTATGTATGAAGTGAGGAAAGCTGCGTACAGACGACGATGCGATGTGAAATTTTTAAAGCCTCTTAAAAAGTACTACAATAAGCACTTGCAAAGCTATTCACAGCGTGTCTGCGTAGGAAACGTATTCCTAAACTGAAGTCCAACTGTCATTGCTCTCGTTCACAAGCAAGCAGATAGATAAGGCAGAGTAAAGCTACATATATACTGATCAGCCATAACATTATTACCACTGACCTACTATCGATGTAATCCCGTCCAGGAGACAGCAGCGCCACCTGGCAAGGAATGACTGCTAGTCATACACACGCATGGTGCATGTAATATCAGTGAGCGTGCTGTGTAGAATGGGGAACGCGCGCGATCTACCTGAGTTTCACCGCTATTGTGAAGATCACGGAAGGGAGTGGAGTATAAAACGTAATTAAGACGCTGATGGTAATTAAATAAAGTTGTCAGCACAATGAAAGGCATCTGCATCGGCGCGAAAGAGCTTTTATTCAAAGTATTGGTGCAAGCTATGATAGTCAGTTGTCAGCTTGAAAGAGATATAGCCACCCAGCTCTCTACTGGTGCAATAGACCTTTGGGTGAAACAGCGAGTTCTTTCTTGCCGGGACGTGTGAGCTTTGACTGGAGCCAGTCAATAGGAACGCTAGGCGGCAGAATTCGTTTCACGAGGCCTCGTGGCCCGCACACAAAGGCATTCTTTCTTCCTCCTGCTGTGATGACTGGACGTGCCGATTTTTCTCGTAGTACAGAGGCTTTGTCCTGCGATAGTGAAATGAGCACATTTATTCTATTCTTTCTGTATTGTGATGAGATTGCTTCTGGCTTTGGACGTTTGTGCTGTATTTACGTGTCTGTATATTACCTGAACTTTCAGATCATGGAGAAGAACATTTCTGCCCACAACACGTTTCGCATCGTCTTCGTTTGCTCCATAAACTTCCTTAGAACATCGGGGGGGATTAGTAACAATTTTACATTGACTCAAAATGGTTCAAATGGCTCTGAGCACTATGGGACTCAACTTCTGAGGTCGTTAGTCCCCTATAACTTAGAACTAGTTAAACCTAACTAACCTAAGGACGTCACACACATCCATGCCCGAGGCAGGATTCGAAGCTGCGACCGTAGCGGTCGCGCTGTGGGGCGGCTGGTAGGAATAATGTTGTAATATAAAATGTTTGAATGTAGAAACACTGCATTTCCCAGCCGATGCACCAATTGTCAGGCGGCTGGTAGGAATAATGCTGTTATAAAAAATGTTTGAATGTAGAAACACTGCATTTCCCGGCCGATTAACCATATGTGGGGCGGCGGGTGGAATAATTGTTGTTTAAAATGTTCCTATTATTTATGCTGTTGTTTGCCATTCTCAACACTGGCTCTCTAACAACAATATTGGCAACCAGAAAGTGATTAGCAAAACGTGAAGCCTGTAATTAGAATTCCTAGTGCCCACTTCATCTGAGAAATACACTTATAGCTACAGCTTATAGCTCTGAGGAATTAGGAGATTGTCTGGGATTTATAATCAAAAACGATCGTGAAAAAAAACTTTCTCTATATTCTGGAAGTCACAGATGAAAAAAAAAAAAAAAAAAGAATCCGTACAATCTAACTAACAGAGCAGTTCAGAGTCTAATGCGCTGATGCCACTATAGCTGTCCAAATTAAATATTTAAATGAATGCTCGCCGTAATTTGATGATAATGTTCATCAGACGCCACGCTAAATAATGGTAGAATGTTTGCTCTGCAGCGGCACGTGAAAACACGACATACGCAAACTGAAAATCGATAATTAAAGTCATCCCAGAATTAACACTTCACTCGAAAATGATTTCATGGTTACGCGTATCCCAAGTAAATTAATACGGCATCCGAGGCTGTTTATAGCAATGATACCGACGCGACGCGACTCCCAACACAGGTGGTGTGCTACTCTGCGTCTGGAGAGAAATGGCGCCTTGCTTCCTTGCGCAGCGTTCTTATATACACTCCTGGAAATTGAAATAAGAACACCGTGAATTCATTGTCCCAGGAAGGGGAAACTTTATTGACACATTCCTGGGGTCAGATACATCACATGATCACACTGACAGAACCACAGGCACATAGACACAGGCAACAGAGCATGCACAATGTCGGCACTAGTACAGTGTATATCCGCCTTTCGCAGCAATGCAGGCTGCTATTCTCCCATGGAGACGATCGTAGAGATGCTGGATGTAGTCCTGTGGAACGGCTTGCCATGCCATTTCCACCTGGCGCCTCAGTTGGACCAGCGTTCGTGCTGGACGTGCAGACCGCGTGAGACGACGCTTCATCCAGTCCCAAACATGCTCAATGGGGGACAGATCCGGAGATCTTGCTGGCCAGGGTAGTTGACATACACCTTCTAGAGCACGTTGGGTGGCACGGGATACATGCGGACGTGCATTGTCCTGTTGGAACAGCAAGTTCCCTTGCCGGTCTAGGAATGGTAGAACGGTGGGTTCGATGACGGTTTGGATGTACCGTGCACTATTCAGTGTCCCCTCGACGATCACCAGTGGTGTACAGCCAGTGTAGGAGATCGCTCCCCATACCATGATGCCGGGTGTTGGCCCTGTGTGCCTCGGTCGTATGCAGTCCTGATTGTGGCGCTCTCCTGCACGGCGCCAAACACGCATACGACCATCATTGGCACCAAGGCAGAAGCGACTCTCATCGCTGAAGACGACACGTCTCCATTCGTCCCTCCATTCACGCCTGTCGCGACACCACTGGAGGCGGGCTGCACGATGTCGGGGCGTGAGCGGAAGACGGCCTAACGGTGTGCGGGACCGTAGCCCAGCTTCATGGAGACGGTTGCGAATGGTCCTCGCCGACACCCCAGGAGCAACAGTGTCCCTAATTTGCTGGGAAGTGGCGGTGCGGTCCCCTACGGCACTGCGTATGATCCTACGGTCTTGGCGTGCATCCGTGCGCCGCTGCGGTCCGGTCCCAGGTCGACGGGCACGTGCACCTTCCGCCGACCACTGGCGACAACATCGATGTACTGTGGAGACCTCACGCCCCACGTGTTGAGCAATTCGGCGGTACGTCCACCCGGCCTCCCGCATGCCCACTATACGCCCTCGCTCAAAGTCCGTCAATTGCACATACGGTTCACGTCCACGTTGTCGCGGCATGCTACCGGTGTTAAAGACTGAGATGGAGCTCCGTATGCCACGGCAAACTGGCTGACAGTGACGGCGGCGGTGCACAAATGCTGCGCAGCTAGCGCCATTCGACGGCCAACACCGCGGTTCCTGGTGTGTCCGCTGTGCCGTGCGTGTGATCATTGCTTGTACAGCCCTCTCGCAGTGTCCGGAGCAAGTATGGTGGGTCTAAGACACCGGTGTCAATGTGTTCTTTTTTCCATTTCCAGGAGTGTATAAAGCCGCGGTGCGGACGGCTAAGGGAACGCCTGATCAAATCGGGTCTCCCGACTAGCCACTGGGCTAGTAATGCACCACATTAAGTTATTGAATAAATCATAGCTTCTTTTGCTTATGGCCGATGAAGATCTCAATTTAAATGTGCATTCAACACACAGGTAAGTAATCATAATAAATGTCTGACATGGCTAAGTTAAATATTTTGGGCGAGAGAATTCATTTAATTACACTGCACGCAGTAGACGAGCTCTGAACTTGCCCTTTGGAGATACGCTATGGCTATAGTTTTATAGTTATTCAAATGAAACTTCTCACATCTTTATGGTTATAGCGGATCTCCATTCTACTTAAATATAAACATCCTAGCCTTATTTATTAGCCTACTTAGTCTATCTTGTTTCCTTAATTTTTAAGACAAACACCAGAAAATTATGAATTTCAACTAAAATCTTAATTTGTGAGATCCAAAGTACTGTTTCTATTAAATTATTATGGAGAAGGAATCTAAATATAAATTTTTAAATCTCTAGCTCTTTTCTGTTGCGCCAATGATTTTTACAGAAAAATTTCCAAATTTCGAAAATGGTTAAAGTTATCGAACTGATATTCAACACATATTAATTTAGTATTACTCCTGACATGCTAGAACCGTTTCAGGTTATTTACTTGATTTTAAAAGTATTGCGCAACATTTATGACGTCAGAGCTAGTTACAGCGGACTGGCTGGCACACAATGGAAAGACTGATGTGAATTTACTACGGCGTGAGTAGGCTGCTTCCCTACAGCGCGGTTCCAGACTGCAGCGCCTAGAACCGCACGGCCACTTCGGCCGGCCTACATTTAGTCATCCAGGGCTTCAAGTGACGTATCTCGTTGCGCTTCCATTCCTAAGACAATGTCTCAGGAATTTATAATAATAAGCTGTAATTTTCTTTTGTCTATCACGTGTAGCAGCAATGAAAGGCATATGGGCCGTGTAATTGTACTTTTCACGAAGTGTGTTATCTTGTACATGAATATTAATAATTATGTTACGTTTCAGTATAAATGGCATCTTAAGAATTTATTAACCTCATCTCTCTTATTCCTTTAGTGAGTATTTCTACTTGTTCCTTAATGCCACATCTGTTGAAACAAGAAACACCTTCTCCAAACATACCCTATACATTTAAATTTTATTCAAAGCTGAAGTAAAGCAGCTTTCCTTGAGCAGTGATTGCCTGAATCTTAAATAGCAGTTTCAGCAACGCTGCCAAGTCTGTATCGCTGTTGAACTTCGAGATACGTGAGAGCGGGGACAGAGGCATCGAGGTAATTTCTGCTACCACACTTCCTCGGGGTTTTCAGATTATAAGATCAATTAGGACTCATATGGCAAATATTTTTGTAAAGAAGTGAATATCAGGGCATTAAACCAATGTCAAAGTGTTCTATGAACTCCCAGATCAGCGAAATTAAAAGGACGTCAGAGTTTCAGCACGTAGAGGGGCGAATGGATGGCAGACAGATCAAGGAACTTAAGGGAGTACTTTGGTTCAAATGGTTCAAATGGCTGTGAGCACTATGGGACTTAACTTCTGAGGTCATCAGTCCCCTAGAACTTAGAACTGCTTAAACCTATCTAACCTAAGGACATCACACACATCCATGCCCGAGGCAGGATTCGAACCTGCGATCTAGCGGTCGCGCGGTTCCAGACTGTAGTGCCTAGAACCGCTCGGCCATTCCGGCCGGCAACGAAATACTTTGCTGCATTACAGAGGTGATCAAGATGGTGACCTATTGGAGAACAGATAGTTGCTATTAGATAATTATTGAAATTATTTTTGTGCCACTGTTTTAAATGCAACTGAAACGCATAAAATAATATCTGCTAGCCCCATTCAAATTCATAGCCACGTACAGATGACCCTAAGCTTTTGTGTTAGTGAATTTTTTATAGCCATTGTATATTTTTAAGAATTAAAACGAAAAACTTTCGGTGCATATGGTAAATAATAGCAAGGAAGCCAACTATTCATGCATTAGTTACGCACTGCATGTGTCACACGTTTTTCGCCTATAAACTTACAAGTACCTTCACCAGTGTTATAAATTTACAGCCACAAACTGAAAATGTATTTCTATCTAAATAATCATTTTCTGCTTTATGGCTTGAGTGTGTAAAATTTTTCAGTGCATTTAAACATGTTTATGAGATTATTAAAGAGACATATGTTAGATTTTGGGTTTATTTCATCCATGTATTTTCACCTGACAGTATCTTAAATAGAATAGTGTTATACATATCTACTAATAATACATCAATATGTTTAATTGTTATTTTCCTAAGAAACAAAATAAAGATATATGAAAATTACACTTGTATGATCTTCTATAACATTGTTTTCAATAGTAGCTTCAAAGCAGCAGCTTCGCCATTGTATGCATATGTCACATATATTGCACACATTTTCCCCTCCCTCATCTGTCTCAGAGCATCTCGTCCTCCCCCACTCCCAGTCCATACCCTTCCCCCTCTCTTTGTCTACCACCTCCTTCCTTTCTCTCTATCCATTTCCTTCCTCATCCATCTGATTCTATTCTCCCGATTCTTCCTATCCATCTCCTCCTCACCCCACTCTCTGTCTATCTGCTACTCCTCCCACACCCCATCTATCCATCTCTTCCTCCTCCCTCTCTTTGTACATCTCCTTCTTCCACTCTCTTCTTTATACTTCTCCTTCTCTGCCCTTGTGTTTGTCCATTTCCTCTTCTCCCCTCTGTCTCAATCCGTCTGCTGTCCTCCCCCACTCTCGGCTCAGTCGTGCCAATACGCATTTATAGCCCCAAAATGCGCTCCAATACGAGGTGCATTCAAGTTCTAAGGCCTTCGATTTTTTTTCTCCGGACTGGAAAGAGATAGAAACATGCGCATTGTTTTAAAATGAGGCTGCGTTCATTGTCAATACATCCCAGAGATGGCAGCACCGTACGGCAGATGTAATTTTACCGCCAACGGCGAGAATGAGAACTGTTTTAAATACTTAAAATGGCGACGTTTTCCTTACTTGAACAGCGTGCAATCATTCGTTTTCTGAATTTGCGTGGTGTGAAACCAATTGAAATTCATCGACAGTTGAAGGAGACATGTGGTGATAGAGTTATGGATGTGTCGAAAGTGCGTTCGTGGGTGCGACAGTTTAATGAAGGCAGAACATCATGGGACAACAAACCGAAACAACCTCGGGCTCGCACAAGCCGATCTGACGACATGATCGAGAAAGTGGAGAGAATTGTTTTGGGGGATCGCCGAATGACTGTTGAACAGATCGCCTCCAGAGTTGGCATTTCTGTGGGTTGTGTGCACACAATCCTGCATGACGACCTGAAAATGCGAAAAGTATCATCCAGGTGGGTGCAACGAATGCTGACGGACGACCACATGGCTGCCCGTGTGGCATGTTGCCAAGCAATGTTGACGCGCAACGACAGCATGAATGGGACTTTCTTTTCGTCGGTTGTGACAATGGATAAGACGTGGATGCCATTTTTCAATCCAGAAACAAAGCGCCAGTCGGCTCAATGGAAGCACACAGATTCACCGCCACCAAAAAAATTTCGAGTAACCGCCAGTGCTGAAAAATGATGGTGTCCATGTTCTGGGATAGCGAGGGCGTAATCCTTACCCATTGCGTTCCAAAGGGCACTACTGTAACAGGTGCATCCTACGAAAATGTTTTGAAGAACAAATTCCTTCCTGCAGTGCAACAAAAACGTCCGGGAAGGGCTGTGCGTGTGCTGTTTCACCAATACAACGCACCCGCACATCGAGCTAACGTTACACAACAGTTTCTTCGTGATAACCACTTTGAAGTGATTCCTCATGCTCCCTACTCACCTGACTTGGCTCCTAGTGACTTTTGGCTTTTTCCAACAATGAAAGACACTCTCCGTGGCCGCGCATTCACCAGCCATGCTGCTATTGCCTAAGCGATTTTCCAGTGGTCAAAAGAGACTCCTAAACAAGCCTTCGCCGCTGCCATGGAATCATGGCGTCAGCGTTGTGAAAAATGTGTACGTCTGCAGGGCGATTATGTCGAGAAGTAACGCCAGTTTTATCGATTTCGGGTGAGTAGTTAATTAGAAAAAAAATCGGAGGCCTTAGAACTTGAATGTACCTCGTACTAACCACACATCATTTCAGTCATGCAGGACTGCCTAGACGTCAGGCATTGCTAAACCTTTTCACAGCCACCCCCATTCCTACTAAACAGATTGGCAATGAAGCCAGTAAACAATACATTGTCATTCAGTTCTGAGGTATGTTTAAAATTTGAGGTGGGTAGCTCATCAGGAAGGTCATTTGAAATAAAGTGCAATATTTGTACTGAACAGACAGACTGATAGACAAAAAGGCGAGTTAATCAAAACATGTAAGTAATATTGAGGATGCGTGTAGCTAAAAACAGTGATGTACCGAAATCGCAAAAATTTGATGATCATTAGTGTTTAGTACAGTATATCATACAATGTTGTATATAAACTATCTCAGCCGTGAATCAGGAAGTTAATTGATAATAGGCTTTAGCAAAAGACCTGGGATGGCTCTGATCAAAACCACGCAAATTTTTTTGTATTCTGTAGGCAGCAGAAGTTAATACTTTTTAATAGAAGTCACCGAACTGGATGTTTAAGTCACTTGGTAAGACGCAGAACTGGACATTGTTTCATTAACTTTGTTTGTATATAAAAAAAGATCACCGTCTGAATAGACCTTGAAGGCCCAAAGGTACCGACCAGGTTTCGTCATCCTCAGCCCTTAGGCGTCACTGGATGCGGACACAGAGGGATATGTGGCCAACACTCTGCTCTCCTGGCCATTGTCAGTTTTCGTGACCAGTACCGCTACTTCTCACTCAAGTAGCTCCTCAGTTGGCCTCACAAGGGCTGAGTGCACCCCTCTTACGAACGGCACTTGGCAAACACGTACGGTGACCCACCCAAATGCTAGCCAAGCCCGATAGTGTTCAACTTCGGTGATCTGACGGGAACCCGTGTTACCATTGCGGCGGTACTTAATTACAGATCTCACCCACCTACTGCTGCCTTAACGTAATAGCATTTTAATTTTCAGCCTGAATATTTCAACATTCAAAATTCATTCAAATCCGTCTTTCATTAGCATCGAGTAGCTTCATATTGCAGCACTGTGTAAGTATCGTTTATACTGTACACTAACTGATCTGAAATTGCAGAGCAGTATTCTCCAGTGACTGTAAAACTGTATACGATTGTAAATTAATTGATGAAGAATAAAATAGGGCTAGAGGGCCACATTTCCCTTCAGTTCGCATACGTACATACGTTCGGCCTCGTACGGGAATAAGTGATACGCTTGAATATAGAGGATAATGGGCAGGTGTACTACGTTAGTAGTCTGTGGAAAACTTGGAAGTCTCAGTCTTTCACGGTCGTGTCTACATGAGCAAAGGGGTTAAAAGACAAAAAAATAAAAAAAACTATGCTTTACTTGTTTCACAGCATTTATAAATTGTAATTAGTTTGTCATTTTTTTTAAAAAGAGGGTCGTTGTTTCAAATCCCTCTCGGGAAACTTATTTTTCTTTTTTTTCCTTTAAGTTATTTACACTGAAAAAAATAAAAAGGGGTAGCAAACAAAGCGGTTTAGGTAACCTCTCATGAGATCCGGTAAATAAGTTTTCGAGTCCCAGTCAGCAACAAATTTTCAACTTTCCCTTCTAACTTGTTCAATGCCTACTGGTAGCTGCTGTCTTGGTTTCATTTGATTCATTCCATACATATACCAATGGAAAAGATTCCTCAATACATATCTTATATTCAACGTAAGGAATTTTTTAAAAAATACTTTATTTATATTGACTGTCAGCATTCTCCCCACTTAAGTCACAGGCAGTTCTTTCGTTGCTCAGATAGCGAAAATCATAGATTGATTTTAGTGTCTCATTTCCTAATCTGATCATATGATCACCTTATTCAATTCGACTACATTAAATCCTCCTTGTTTTTATTTTGTTAATGTTCATCTTGTAACCTCTTTTGCAGGCATTATCCATTTCGTTCCAATGACCATCCAAGTCTCTTGCCGTCTCTGACAGAGGTACAATTTCATTGGCAACCTCAAAGTTTTTGTTTCACCTCCCTGTACTTTAAATCCAATTTTCAGAGAATGAACAACAACTGTGTGTGGTTATCACCCAGTCTCACTTCAATCTTAGCTTCTGACTCCCTTTCATGTCCTTCGACTCCTTACTGCAGCTTAATTTCTTTTGAAGTTGGAATAAACCCCTAGTTCTCTGTATTATGCGCTACCTACTTTCAGAATTTCAAAGTGCTCCACTTAACATTGTCAAAAGCAGCCTCTAAATTTACACATGCTATAAATGTAGGTTTCCCTATCTTGAAACCATTTTCTAAGATAATTTGCAGCGCCAGTGTTGCTATGTTCTTACGTTTCTACGGATTCCTTGCTATCCTTTCTCAGATCGGTTTCTACCAGTATTTTCATTCATCTGTACCTAATTCTATCCAATATTTTGTAAGCATGAAGTATTACAGTGATGGCTCCTGCCTTCTTCAGATTAGGAATTATTGCATTCTTCCTGAAGTTTGAGACTATTTCGCTTGTTTCACAGATACTGCATTCCAATGGAATAGTTTAGTCACGGTTGACTCTCCCAAGGATGTCAGTGATTCTGAACAATGTCGTCTACTCCAGGGGCCATTTTTCGACACTCAGTGCACTGTCAAATTTTCCCCCTAGTATCAAGTCACCCATTTTATCCTCAGCAACTACGTTTCTCTTTCTGTAATATTATATTCAAGTTTGTTTCCCTTGCGTAGACACTATGTACTGTAATTCCACGTCTCAGTCTTCCCTTCTTTGCTTAGTATTGGCGTGCATCTCATAAGGGAATGGTTCATCCGACATGTCGAAATCTACCCGGAGATTTTTCACACAGGAAGAATACACCGAACGAAATTCGCTGTCAAAATTTTATGTTCTAAGGCGCACTGCCAGTATCTTAAAAATATTTTAAAGTTACTCAATTTTGCCGCTCGGAGGACAGCTTATAAAAGCGGCTTCTATAAACTTGTCTTCCTGCTTAGCGCGCGAAGTCCAAAATGCACATGTGCAAATTTTAAATACGAAAAATATCTCAAATCCTTAATGTTTCGAAAAACTTGCAATTTATATTGACAGCTAAATTGTTGCAAATTTAATTGTTACACAAGTGACTGGCACAGAAAAAAATAATCAAAGAAGTGTATTTATTACTTTACATTACAGACGAATTTTATGAATCGGGACTTCAATTTGTTGACGGAAATATTTTATCAAAATTGCTTAGGACAGTACTTATGATAATTTCTGAATGCTATATATTTTACTAACAATGAAACAGCTCCTTATTTATTCACTGTAGTCGTCACAAAAATGTGAACTGTGTAATGGATGACGAAAACAAATATTTTGCTTACAAAATTCACACCCGATAAAAGAAAAATTAATGCATTCAGGCATTACACAGTAACTACTAGTTTTATTTAAACGGAATTAGGATGGAGGAAGAAATGGTTGATGTAGTTATTCTCATGTTGTGCTGCGCAGCAGGCATAGTTGATCATATTCGTAAAACGTGATGATTCAAACCGATAACGCACAAATGGCTGAACAGTTTTCTGAAAAAAAAAAATGCTTTGCACTCTCGAAAAATTTCTTTACTGAAGGGCTGAATTACACTATTACTTCTGGGTGGAGTCCGAATTGTATAAACAGTCTTTTCACCCTTCTTTTAAAGACAGAGACGTCGTTATGTCCAAGCCAAAAGCAATGAATTATTTTCTGCAACTGATAAAATGCCTTGTGGATAGACCGAGCGAGGTGGCGCAGTGGTTAGCACACTGGACTCGCATTCGGGAGGACGACGGTTCAATCCCGTCTCCGGCCATCCTGATTTAGGTTTTCCGTGATTTCCCTAATTCGTTTCAGGCGAATGCCGAGATGGTTCCTTTGAAAGGGCACGGCCGATTTCCTTCCCAATCCTTCCCCAACCCGAGCTTGCGCTCCGTCTCTAATGACCTCGTTGTCGACGGGACGTTAAACACCAACCACCACCACCACCTTGTGGATATAGTATTGAAAACTGTTTTCCCCCCATTTTCCACAATTTGCTACGTCGATTACTACGTTTTTGCAACTGTACACTTTTTTCAAATTTTTGGCTCTAATTTGCCTTGAGATTTCTGAAGACAGATATAAAGTAGCGGCAACAGTGATCCACAGATACTTATGACTGCCATTGTTTTACTCGAATGTATACGACTTTGCATGAAGCCAGATTGATTGGCTTTGTGTATAGCGTTTTAGGGGATAACAAGAAAAACTATAAATTCGTCTATACAACTATCTGTTAGTGCTATCTCTTCTACACGTTTACTTGAAGTAAACTTCGTAATTTTGTGACTTCCTTATCCGTATAATTTTCTGAATCTGTTTAACGTCGTCGAAGAAGCATGTACATCAGTAATGTTCATTCACTCGCAATTCAGAGGGCCTGGTTTCGTAGATTTACCTCCATAACTGTGCTTTGACGCTGAAGAGAAGTTTTAAATATTTTTAGTAGTTTTCCTTTCACACTTTTGTGAGTTTCATTTTGGCACAAATTTCGTACTTGTGTAAATCTTTCTTCTATTCACAGAGTTCACGTTCATATTCTAGGAAATGAAACCGGCTTTGGATACTGCTTGCGTATATTCTTCCTCCTTCGTTTAACCAAAAAAATTAGCAGCTTTTCTTTTCCACTGAATCCTATTACTCTCCATGTTTTTGCAGCGTGGAGTGGCCGCGCGGTTTGAGGCGCCATGTCACACCGGAGGTTTGAGTCCTCCCTCGGGCATGGGCGTGTGTGTTGCTCTTAGCATAAGTTAGTTTGATAGTGTGTAAGTCTAGGAACCGATGACCACTGCAGTTTGGTCCCTTAGGAATTCACACACATTTGAACATTTTTTTCTCCATGTTTTCCATAGGCTACGAGAGTATTGTATTTTTGATCTTGACTTTAATTAGCAAAACAATCATAGTTGTAACCGCAGTCATCAGAGTTACTTCCTCATTCTTCTAATGTTTCCACAATTTCAAAAGAAATGTCGACATAACTCCAATGAATATCCAAGAAATTAATTAATAACACATATTTAGAGTTTCAGGAGAAGTAGGTGATTTCTATTGCATACCATGTTCTTCTTCTTTTTATCTTTGAGGGGTTGAAAATTTTTGTATCTGACTGTGATTCGCATTCTCCATCTGAGACGGACGTGCACATTTCAGAGGAACTAAGGCTCCGAGCGGCGTCTGAGGGCCGCCGTCGTAAAGAATGCCACCGCTGAGGTATGCACGTCACGTGGCGCCATCCGATGGCGACTTTGCCGCTGAGGCTGTGGCCCGGGCTCATTCCTTAAGGTAGGCTACACTGTATAGCTGTTGTCACCACTGCACAGTCAAGCTGAATTACTTTGCTTCCGGTCTCGAATAGTTACTGATTTGGAGCTATTGTCTTACTAGGCCAACATCACTACGTCCCAAACTTGTTAGTGCTTCGTTCACTTCATGAGCTCAGTCAATGACGGACTTAGAGACTCGTGTTTCCGTGTGGTTTAGTGTACCCACCGGAGCAAGTGACGATAAACAGTTTCAACCTATACCACGCAGAATAGAGAAAAAAAGCATACTACGTTACTGCGAAACTCTGAAACCTGCACAAGATAGATACTATTAGCTAACATGTACGTTGGAAACTCAAATACAATTAAAATCCATTTCACATCCATTGTTAGCATTTAGCCACGCGGGATTAGCCGAGCGGTCTCAGGCGCTGCAGTCATGGATTGTGCGGCTGGTCCCGGCGGAGTTTCGAGGCCTCCCTTGGGCATGGGTGTGTGTGTTTGTCCCTAGGATAATTTAGGTTAACTAGTGTGTAAGCTTAGGGACTGATCACCTTAGCAGTTAAGTCCCATAAGATTTCACACACATTCGAACATTTTGTTAGCACTTAGCTATACCGAAAAGGCAACTGCTAATTATTATGGACATTAAATGAGTTGCAAATCCAAGCGAGTAGTAACTATTAACAACTGTGTCAGTGAAACTATCAGTGGGAACTGAAATTCGCTTTACAACTTACGATCGCGTTATGCCGTGATACGTGTTTACCAACGCCATCTATCAAGTCAATGTGCCTGCCGTGTTGCGCATGTGTTGTCTTGCAACAGCTGCCGTGTGGGTGTACGTTCCTCAAGACGCCTGGCGAGCTACGAATTTGGCAATTTTCAACAATTTTTAAATGCATGCAGTGTGTCTTAGCAGCTAAAGTTTTGATATTGTGTTTCTTTTGGTTTATATACGAACGTTCTCTTGTGAGCTCTTTATTCATACTAGTGCTACTTTCCTACAGAGACCTCTCCATTTTTCCTATAGGCGGAATCTGTCTTTCTCACGCTCATACTTGCCTCCTCATCTATCCATTTCAGGAATAAGAAGCTGCTGGATGCAGAATGAAGGAGACATGCACCATTATAAAATGTAACAGACATTCTTCAAATGATCTTAAATATCTTTCTTTCTTTCTTTTGCTTGTGACGGATATGCAGGGTCGGCAGGGTTAATCAGATGTGGCAATGTTAGTTGAATGGGTGGCCGGATGTCCTTCCTGCCGCCACCCCGTATACCCCGGGAAGGAATTAGTGTACCCCAACTGTCTGCGACTAGTGTAATCCATGGAATAGTGCGAAAGTGTTCAGATATCTGCAAGACGCGGAACTGAGGCGGGACGTGGGGACCAACCCGGTATTCACCTAGGGGAATGTGGAAAACCGCCTAAAAACCACATCCAGGCTGGCCAGCACACCGGCCCTCGTCGTTAATCCGCCGGGCGGATTCGATCCGGGCCCAGCGCGCCTACCCGAGTCCGCGAAGCAGCGCGTTGGCGTGCTCGGCTAACCTTGCGGGTAAATGATGTTAAATCTCTAACGACAGTAAATCAGTTCAAGATAGCAGAACATCCGAGACGTAAAGTAGCAAAAATGAAGTTGCTGGTTGCTGGATTGTCTCAAGTAATTTTATCCACTGCCACGGAACTCAGCCACCATACACTGAGTCATTCCAAATCTCTTAATATCGTGTCGCACATCCTTTTGCCCAATGTAGTGCAGCAATTCGATATAGCATGGACTCAACAAGTCACTGAAAGTCCGCTGCAGAAATATTGAGCCATGCTTTCTCTATAGCCGTCCACAATTGCGAAAGAGTTACCGGTGCAGGATTTTCTACACGAACTGACCTCGCAATTATGTCCCATTTATGTTCGATGGGACTAATGTCGGGAGATCTGGGTGGCCAAATCATTTTCTCGAATTGCCCCAAGTGTTCTTCAAACCAATTGCGAACAACTGTGGTCCGGTGACAAAGCGCATTTCCGTCTGTAAAAATTCCGTCGTTGTCTGGGAACATGAAGTCCATGAATGACTACGAGAGATCTTCAAGTAGCCGAACACAAACATTTACAGTCAGTGATCAGTTCAGTTGGACCAGAGAATCCAGTCCATTCCATGTAAATACAACCGACACCATAATGGAATCACCACCATCTTGCACAGTTCCTTGTTGATAACTTGAGTCCATGGCTTCGTGGTGCCTGCGTCACTCTCGACTCATCGGACGAGGTCACAGTATTATGGTGATCTAGGGTCCTGACGATATGATCACGGCTCCAGGAGAAGCGCTGCAGGCGATGTCGTGCTGTTACTAAAGGCACTCACGATGGTTGTCTGGTGCCATAGCCCATGAACACCGTATTTTGCCGCACTGTCGTAACGGATGCATTCGTCGTACGTCCCAAATTGATTTCTACGGTTATTTCACGCAGAGTTGCTTGTCTGCTAGCAGTGACAACTTTACGCAAACACAGCTGCTCTCGGTCCCTATGTGAACGCCGTGGACCACTGTGTTCTCAGAATACTGAATTCCCTGACGATTTCCGAAATTAAATGTCCAGTGCTTCTAGTACTACATCTACATCTACATTTATACTCCGCAAGCCACCAAACGGTGTGTGGCGGAGTGCACTTCACGTGCCACTGTCATTACCTCCCTTTCTTGTTCTAGTCGCGTATGGTTCGCGGGAAGAACGACTGCCGGAAAGCCTCCGTGCGCGCTCGAATCTCTCTAATTTAACATTCGTGATCTCCTCGGGAGGTATAAGTAGGGGGAAGCAATATATTCGATACCTCATCCAGACACGCACCCTCTCGAAACCTGGACAGCAAGCTACACCGCGGTGCAGAGCGCCTCTCTTGCAGAGTCTGCCACTTGGGTTTGCTAAACAACTCCGTAACGCTATCACGCTTACCAAATAACCCTGTGACGAAACGCGCCGCTCTTCTTTGTATCTTCTCTATCTCCTCTGTCAACCAGACCTGGTACGGATCCCACACTGATGAGCAATACTCAAGCATAGGTCGAACGAGTGTTTTGTAAATCACCTCCTTTGTTGATGGACTACATTTTCTAAGGACTCTCACAATGAATCTCAACCTGGCACCCACCTTACCAACAATTAATTTTATATGATCATTCCACTCCAAATCGTTCCTCACGCATTCTCCCAGATATTTTACAGAAGTAACTGCTACCTGTGTTTGTTCCGCTATCATATAATCATACAATAGAGGATCCTTCTTTCTATGTATTCGCAATACATTACATTTATCTACGTTAACGGTCAGTGCCTATCCGCTGCAGATCTTCCTGCATTTCACCGCAATTTTCTAATGCTGCAACTTCTCTGTATACTACAGCATCATCCGCGAAAAGTCGCATGGAAATTCCGACACTATCTACTAGGTCATTTATATATATAGTGAAAAGCAATGGTCCCATAACACTCCCCCGTGGCACGCCAGAGGTTACTTTAACGTCTGTAGACGTCTCTCCATTGACCATTCCGCGTTCAGAGTCTGTTAATTGCCGTTTAGGTGTCATAATCATGTCGGAAACATTTTCACATGAATCACTTGAGTACAAATCGTGCCGGCCGGTGTGGCCGAGCGGTTCTAGTCGCTTCAGCCTGGAACCGCGCGACCGCTACGGCGCAGGTTCGAATCCTGCCTCGGGCATGGATGTGTGTGATGTCCTTAGGTTAGTTAGGTTTAAGTAGTTCTAAGTTCTAGGGGACTGATGACCTCTGATGTTAAGTCCCATAGTGCTCAGAGCCATTTGAACAATTTGAGTACAAATCGTAGCCGGCCGGAATGGCCGAGCGGTTCTAGGCGCTTCAGTCTGGAACCGCGCGACCGCTACGATCGCAGGTTCGAATTCTGCCTCGGGCATGGATGTGTGTGATGTCCTTAGGTTTAAGTAATTCTAAGTTCTCGGGGACTGATGACCTCAGACGTTAAGTCCCATGGTGCTCAGAGCCATTTGAACCACTTGAACAAATCGTATCTCCGCCAAGCACTGCCATTTTATACCTTGTGTACGCTGTATAAATCGTATCTCCGCCAAGCTTTGCCCTTTTATACCTTGTCTACGCTATGCTCTCGCCTTCTGTATATGACCATATCGGTCTTCTATGAATTATTTTCACCTCAGTCTGATCATGGATAAAAGAATTCAACGATTTTAAATGAGTGTAAAACAGGCAGAAAATAGAAGGAGAAGGGGCAATTCCACTTATATTGAAGGCGAAAGTATGAATGACAGGGACGTTGAATTCTTAAAGGAATTCAGTGTTATAAAATGAGGACTTTATTTAGAATACAATCTGAGTGCGTTTTTCGTGTTAATTATAGCCATTAGATGACAGAAATCATAACAGTTGAGTGAAAATTCGATTTGACAACGACATTTTTTGTTCCAGTACGGTCTCTTCTTTTGTGAGTGAAATGTGAAAATGGAGACGAAGGCGCTGGTTGCCACGGCTACGCCGACTTTCTCCATAAAGCGTGGACACATAACCTATAAAATTCTGATCCCAGAGATCGTCATGAATTGAGAAAGGAGCCGCCGGGGAATCGCCACTGCGTCGCTCTGTCAGCCTTACAGCCCAGCAAAATGCAGGCCACGCGCGCTGTTACGCGGGCCCACCGACCTCCACGTCAGCTCCCTCCGCTGTGACTGTCCATCGACATCGCCTCTTCTCCGCAGCGGCCTACCCCTTGCTTCGGCGAACGATCACATCTGGCGATAGATCGCCTCATCAAGAAGCGTATACGGAGGCAAGTACTACTTTACGTGCAAACGAGGGGGCGTCCCTTCGCCACTGCAGACGAACTCCACATTTGGCGCCCAGCGCGGTGACTTCTCTCCAGCAATTCACATTTCTCTCCTTTCCAGTCCGCTTTCTTTCGCCCTGAAAAGTCACTCCCCATTTCATATTAGGATGCGATTCCGTTTTTTAACATTTTAACGTTATTAAGAGCTTTCAGCAATCAAAGTACGCTAAAGTTATCGAGAAGGTTGTATATAAAAGGTTACTGGAGCATTTAAATTCACATAATTTGCTGTCAAATGTACAGTTTGGTTTTAGAAATGGTATAACAACTGAAAATGCTATATTCTCTTTTCTCTGTGAGGTTTTGGACGGATTAAATAAAAAGTTGCGAACGCTAGGTGTTTTCTTTGATTTAACGAACACTTTTGACTGTGTTGACCACAAAATATTACTGCAGAAGTTGGACCATTATGGAGTAAGGGGAGTAGCTTACAGTTGGTTCGCCTCTTACTTTACGAACAGAAAGCAGAAGGTAATTCTCCCCAATATTGAGAGTGGTAGTGATGTTCAGTCCCAATGGGGCACTGTTACGTGGGGCGTTCCCCAGGGGTCGGTGCTGGGGCCGCTGCTGTTTCTTATTTATATAAATGATATGCCATCTAGTATTACAGGCGATTCAAAAATATTTCTGTTTGCTGATGACACCAGCTTCGTAGTGAAGGATCTTGTGTGTAATATTGAAACATTATCAAACATGAAATAAGTTCGTGGCTTGTGGAAAATAATTTGATGCTAAATCACAGTAAGACTCAGTTTTTACAGTTTCTAACTCACAATTCAACAAGAACTGATATTTGGCTCAGACAGAATGGGCATACTATAAGCGAGACGGAACAGTTCAAGTTCTTAGGCGTTCGGATAGATAGTAAGCTGTTGTGGAAAGCCCATGTTCAGGATCTTGTTCAGAAACTAAATGCTGCTTTATTTACCATTAGAAGAGTATCTGAAATAAGTGACAGTTCAACACGAAAAGTAGTCTACTTTGCATATTTTCATACGCTTATGTCATATGGTATTATTTTTTGGGGTAATTCTTCTGATTCAAAAAGGGTATTTTTGGCTCAAAAACGGGCTGTTCGAGCTATATGTGGTGTAAGTTCGAGATTCTCTTGTCGACCCCTAATCAATAGACTGAGAATTCTGACATTGCCCTCACAGTATATATTTTCTTTAATGTCGTTTGTTGTTAGCAATATTAGCTTATTCCCAAGAGTTAGCAGCTTTCACTCAGTTAATACTAGGCACAAATCAAATCTGCATGTGGAATGCACTTCCTTCACTCTTGTGCAGAAAGGAGTGCAGTATTCTGCTGTATCCATTTTCAATAAGCTACGACAAGAACTCAAAAATCTTAGCAGTAGCCCAAACACTTTTAAGTCCAAACTGAAGAGTTTCCTCATGGCTCACTCCTTCTATTCTGTCGAGGAGCTCCTGGAAGAGCTGAAAAATTAAGCAAATTCCAGTGTTACATTGTTGATTTTCTTTATTTAAACTTACGAATTGCCGCCTGAATACGTTTTTTGTAATTCATTTTATCTGTTTCTACTATCGTGTTATAATTTCATGTATGGACTCCTTCCATGACCATGGAGACTTCTCCTTAATTTGGTCCCACGGAAGAATAAATAAATAAATAAATAACAAATAAGTATGTCATTGTCTGAACAACCATAGTTCAGTCCCGTAGAATGAGAACAAGCAGATCTGTTCATCCTCCCTGAGCGGAAGATTACCCACATATGTACTAACTTATAGTTCATATCATTGCCTCCTCGAGGAGGAATACAACATAATAAGAAAACAGGAACTTTGAAACTACTGCATCCGAAACAGTTCCAGAATACACCGCTGTCTCTTTAAGTGCACACTTCTTGTGTTCGCGTTTTACCCGTATTGTTAATAATTCGGCATCCTCTTTGACCGCAGTTTCAAAAACCAGAATTAAACGGTAAACAGCAGCTCCACAAGTGTACAGATCTAGGCAGCTCCCATTTACAGCTGTCTTAGTCTCAAACAACTGCGAGTGTAGAGCACAGAGAGTATAATGGGACAATTGTTCCACAGTAACAGGGGCAGATGTGGATTCTGACCACAATCTATTGGTTATGAACTGCAGATTGAAACTGAAGAAACTGCAAAAAGGTGGGAATTTAAGGAGATGGGACCTGGATAAACTGAAAGAACCAGAGGTTGTAGAGAGTTTCAGGGAGAGCATAAGGGGACACTTGACAGGAATGGGGGAAAGAAATACAGTAGAAGAAGAATGGGTAGCTCTGAGGGGTGAAGTAGTGAAGGCAGCAGACGATCGAGTAGGTAAAAAGACGAGGGCTAGTAGAAATCCTTGGGTAACAGAAGAAATATCGAATTTAATTGATGAAAGGAGGAAATATAAAAATGCAGTAAATGAAGCAGGCAAAAAGGAATACAAACGTCTCAAAAATGAAATCGACAGGAAGTGCAAAATGGCTAAGCAGGGATGGCTAGAGGACAAATGTAAGGATGTAGAGGCTTGTCTCACAAGGGGTAAGATAGATACTGCCTAAAGGGAAATTAAAGAGACCTTTGGAGAGAAGAGAACCACTTGTATGAATATCAAGAGTTGAGATGGCAACCCAGTTCTAAGCAAAGAAGGGAAGGCAGAAAGGTGGAAGGAGTATATAGAGGGTTTATACAAGGGCGATGTACTTGAGGACAGTATTATGGAAATGGAAGAGGATGTAGATGAAGACGAAATGTGTGATAAGATACTGCGAGAAGAGTTTGACAGAGCATTGAAAGACCTGAGTCGAAACAATGCCCCGGGAGTAGACAACATTCCATTAGAACTACTGATGGCCTTGGGAGAGCCATTCATGACAAAACTCTACCATCTGGTGAGCAAGATGTATCAGAGAGGCGAAATGCCCTCAGACTTCAAGAAGAATGTAATAATTCCAATCCCAAAGAAAGCAGGTGTTGACAGATGTGAAAATTACCGAACAATCAGTTTAATAAGTCACAGCTGCAAAATACTAACGCGAATTCTTTACAGACGGGGAATATCAGTTTGGATTCCGTAGAAATATTGTAACACGTGAGGCAATACCAACTTTACGACTTATCTTAGAAGAAAGATTAAGAAAAGGCAAACTTACGTTTCTAGCATTTGTAAACTTAGAGAAAGCTTTTGACAACGTTAACTGGAATACTCTCTTTCAAATTCTGAAGGTGGCAGGGTTTAAATACAGGGAGCGAAAGGCTATTTACAATTTGTACAGAAACCAGATGGCAGTTAGAAGAGTCGAGGGGCATGAAAGGGAAGCACTGGTTGGGAAAGGAGTGAGACAGGGTTGTAGCCTCTCCCCAATGTTATTCAATCTGTATATTGAGCAAGCAGTAAAGGAAACAAAAGAAAAATTCGGAGTAGGTATTAAAATTCGTGGAGAAGAAGTAAAAACTTTGAGGTTCGCCGATGACATTGTAATTCGGTCAGAGACAGCAAAGGACTTGGAAGAGCAGTTGAACGGAATGGACAGTGTCTTGAAAGGAGGGTATAAGATGAACATCAACAAAAGCAAAACGAGGATAATGGAATGTAGTCAAATTAAATCGGGTGATGCTGAGGGAATTAGATTAGGAAATGAGACACAAAGTAGTAAAGGAGTTTCGCTATTTAGGGAGTAAAATAACTGATGATGGTCGAAGTAGAGAGGATATAAAATGTAGACTGGCAATGGCAAGGAAATCGTTTCTGAAGAAGAGAAATTTGTTAACATCGAGTATAGATTTAATTGTCAGGAAGTCGTTTCTGAAAGTATTTGTATGGAGTGTAGCCATGTATGGAAGTGAAACATGGACGATAACTAGTTTGGACAAGAAGAGAATAGAAGCTTTCGAAATTTGGTGCTACAGAAGAATGCTGAAGATAAGTTGGGTAGATCACGTAACTAATGAGGAGGTATTGAATAGGATTGGGGAGAAGAGAAGTTTGTGGCACAACTTGGCGAGAAGAAGGGACCGGTTGGTAGGACATGTTCTGAGGCATCAAGGGATCACAAATTTAGCATTGGAGGGCAGCGTGGAGGGTACAAATCGTAGAGGGAGTCCAAGAGATGAATACACTAAGCAGATTCAGAAGGATGTAGGTTGCAGTAGGTACTTGGAGATGAAGAAGCTTGCACAGGATAGAGTAGCATGGAGAGCTACATCAAACCAGTCTCAGGACTGAAGACCACAACAACAATAACAACGACTTACTGTGAATAAAACTGATGAATGTTTAAAAATCGTAGCTCCGGAAGACAACTGACTAAGCTAAAACAGTCTGCGGCTCGTGGTCTTGCGGTAGCGTTCTCCCTTCCCCTCGCGAGGGGTTCCGGGTTCGATTCTCGGCGGGGTCAGGGATTTTCTCTGCCTCGAGATGACTGGATGTTGTGTGTCTTTCATCATCATTTCATCCTCATTCACTCGCAAATCGCCGTAGTGGCGTTAAAGAAATTGTAGAGCGGCGGCCGAACAGCCTCACGTGGGGTCTCCCGGTCACCAATGCCATACGCTCATTATTATTAATCTAAAACAGCATCACCTACGATCGGCCATAGCAAATACAAATTCAAGGGATCCTCGACGTAATTAACATCAAATTAAAGATACTTATCAGAGACTGCGTATAAGTTGTAGTGGACAGTAGCGTCCAGTGCCTGCAGATATCGGAGAAGCTAAGCTAATCATCGCCTGGTAGCGACGTAGTCTTAAATACATTTTCACAGTCGGCATGCAAATCCTGTGGTTGCCTCTGAGTAAAACACCTATGAAAAACGACCCAGTGACGTTTTCAAAAAATGGTTCAAATGGCTCTGAGCGCTATGGGACTTAACTGCTACTCATCACTCCCCTAGAGCTTAGAACTACTAAAACGTAACTAACCTAAGGACATCACAGACATCCATGCCCGAGGCAGGATTCGAACCTGCGACCGTAGTGATCGCGCGGTTCCAGGCTGTAGCGCCTAGAACCGCTCGGCCACTCCGGCAGGCGTGACGCTTTCATTAATGTAATCGGCATGTTATGGTCTTTTTAACGTAAATGTTGTAATGTGAGATATTAATTTTTGCTAATTGCGTTGTGTAAAAGAGAAGTATCTAGTGCTAAAAGGACATTTGATGGAAATAAAAAGAAAATAATCTACTCTGCTTACGTTACTGCACCTGGTGTACATAAACCATGTTTTACCACTAACTGCATGTGTTACTCACAGGCACTTTCTTATAATTCATAAGTCTAATCAAACTTCCCTGTGTGGTGATTCAACTAAAATCATTACTACATAAGTGGCTCCTAAGGTGGGGCCTAACAAAAATTACGAATTACATGAATTAAGTTCTGCGCTGATTAAGTTCTGTAGGCTCCGGCAAGGCACAGCGTCTTTTTGTACACAACTACGAATTACTTCATTGTTTCACTTCAGAAAAATGGCATTATGGAAGCTATAGTTCAAATAATAGGTGTGGTTAAAAGGAAATAAATCTTTCACATCTCCACAATTTGGTTTGAGAGTAACAGCCCATTAATTTTGTAAGTGGCGTGCCTTTGCGTTTCTCTCAATTGCTATCCTATAGATCAGGCCTGTTAACCGGCCTGTTCGTGCGAGCTGGCTCGCGCTCACACCTCTGCAGTGAACAGCAGGCCGGCTCTCGGTAAGTAATGGGTGAGGTGGGGAGGGGAAGAAGGGGAAAAGAAGGTATGGTGGGGGGAGGGAGGGGAAGGCTGGGGATGTTGAGCCGGGGAAGGGTGGGGAGGGAGGATCCCAATAAGGCAGAGTAACACGGGAAACTATTATTGTCAAAGAGTTTACTCTACGGTCGCTAATGTTAGTTCTAAGGAAATGTAGCTTTTTGCGGTGACTAATTAATGCCTTTCGTGTAAATTTATTTCCTAAAGCACGTTTCAACGTAAAACACTATATTGCAGTTAATTCTACTTATTTTGCTGGTAACTAAAGCATCAGTGCTAATTCGAACACAAGCTTAAAAGTTGCAGTCTCAGAGTGAGCTTGTGTGGGTAGACTTCGTACTCTACATTGGAGAAATATGTCGGTCCCACAAGTGCGTAGGTTAAAACATGGAGATAATCCTAGCGACAAACTTGTGAAGTAGTATAAACTTGTGTTCTGCGAAATTTTTATACGAATCTACAAGACTCATGTTATTACAAAATTTATCACGCAAGTTTGCGTTTCACTATAGGTTTTTAAGTTCTAACTATAGCTAGACGTCGCACCTGACGTCTTGTAGATTGAAGTTGTTGTGTCTGATCTTCACTATGAAGTTCCTAATCCGGCCATAATGCTCCTTTTCATCGATTTAAAAAGATCTATTGTCCACATAAAACACTACGCCATTAAGTATATACGCTTAGGTGTAAGGCTATGGCTATGTTTAACACACGATAATTTCCCTGACGACTGTGCACGCCTGACACTACCCTGACACTTCTGACCGTCCCATGCTATGACGGGCGCTCACCGCCCAGGCAGCGAACGAGCGTGAGCGCTCGTGCTCACCCATCCACCTCCTGAACCGGTCTGCTAAAGATTAAGCAGCAGCCAAAATTGCTGTAAAACGTGACGTTTTTAACCTAAAAGAAGCATTTCCAGAGGTGAAACTCAGGTGAAGTGCTAGAAAATTTGCTACTACGAACCGTAGATCAAGCTGCCGAACGCTTAGCTTGTAATCTAATACTTACCCACCGCACAACCAACTGACTGTTGTTTTCCTGCTGCTGAATTCGTACCGATTTTGTGGGTGCTGTTGCTGTTGGGGGCATTACGATGATTGAACCGATGGAGGGCTTGACGATATATCCCAGGAAATTTTATAATTAGTAATGTCGCATATTCCTGTTGTAGGCAGATTCGTATTTTGAACCAGCGTGTTGGCTGTAGACAGGTCCCATTGAGAAAGGCTGCAACGTCACACACACACACACACACACACACACACACAGAGGCGATAGCCTCTACCAATATGCTGGATTTCATTTTTGGCCTCTAGTCATACTACACCGTCGAAGAAGACCCACCGATTCACGGTCCCAAAATCGTCAAATTTCGTGTATTTAGTGAATATGTGACTTTTCTTCAAATTCATCACTGACTCATAGAGCGCAGTGGCGCTGTGGTAAGACACTGGTCTCGCATTCGGGATGACGGCAGTATAGATCATCGTCTGGCCATCCACTAAAACGTTTCCCTAAATCCTTAGAGGAAAAAGCCGGGATAATTCCTTTGAAATGGCTACGGTTGATTTCCTTGTCCATTCTTTCCTAATTCGATCTTGAATTCCATGTCTAATAACCTCCCGTCAACAGTGCGTTATCCTCTGATCTTCCTTCCTGCTTACATCTGCATCTAAATACACACTCCGCCAGCCATCGTACGGTGCGTGACGGAGGGTACCCACTACCACTACTAGTCGTTTCCTTTCCTGTACCACTTGCAGAGAGAGAGAAGGAAAAATGACTATCTATATGCCTCTGTACGAGCCCTGATTTCTCTCACCTTATCTTCATGGTCCATACATGAAAAGTAAAATTTTCCCAACAGTGTTCCTCGGCAGGAACGTGGTCTTCCCCTCACCCCCCACCCCATCCCACCCCGAGAAATTCGCATTTGATTTCCAGAAGCACCACCATAGCACTTGAGTATTGTTCGAATCAACTGATAACAAATCTAGCAGCCTGCCTCTAAATTGCTTCAATGCCTTCCTTTAATCCGACCTGGTATCGATCCCAAGCACTCGAGCAGTACTCAAGAATAGGTCGCACTAGCGTCCTAGATGCGGTTTCCTTTATGAATGAACCACACTTACCTAAAACTCTCCCAGTGAACCGAAGTCAATACCACAATCCTCACATGATCGTTCCATTTTATTTCGCCTTACAACATTACGCCATGTGTTTAAACGACTTGACTGTGGCAAGCAGGACACTACAAATGCTGTATCCGCAATTACGAATTTGTTTTCCCTACTGATTCGCAAGAACGTAAAATTTACTTCATTTAGAGCTAGCTCCCACTCATAACACCACCTAGAAATTTTGTCTAAGTCATCTTGTCTCATTGTACAGGCACTCATCTTCAACACCTTCTCGTACACCACAGCATCATCAGCAAATGATCGCAGATTGCTGTACACTCTGTTTGCCATATCATTTATGAGAGCGGTCCTATACCACTCCCCTGGGTCACTCCCAACGGTATCCATTTTTCTGATGAACACTCGCCTTCGAGGATAACATACTGGGTGTAAGGTGGCAGAATAAATGAAGGTCAGATTCGCATCTTACATGAAAGCTTTATACATCACAACGAGAAGGTAAATTTGACACCAAACGGAATAAGGCGGTTATGAGCAAATTTGCCTATCAGTATGTAACGCAAAAGGGATGACAGGCAATTGACTTAATTAACACGCCGTTCCTATATAATGCATGTTTTTGAGTGGAATGCGGACCAAGCAGCACGAGTCGTTTTAGTTTGAAAGCCAGAGGGACAAGGGCAGAAGCGAAGGCACGCCGCAGGGGTTACCTTGGAAACCACTTAAATGGTTGTCAGGTGGAAAGTCAATGACTTGATTCAGGCGGGAGAAATGCATGTAGTAGCACATCTGCAGAAGTACAGAGAAAAAGGTTTAGAAAGCTGTGTCTCGAAATTCCAAAGGATACGAACACAACCAGTGACGCATTTCGATCACATGTCCAGTGAGTGTTACACATGAGAAGGTCAATGTACTTTAGACATCAGGAACAGGCACAAACGTCCAATTGGCAGAAACGCACTAGGAAGGAGAAAAATACCGAAGTTTCGACGCAGTTAAATAGAAGGGACATTGCGATTGGTAGAGAGAGTTTACACAAAATAAGAGGAACACACCTATTGGTCGAAACAGGCCATGACGTGAAGAACGAACGAACCCAGGTGGGGGAGGCAGTTCGGTCGTGAGTAAGACAACAGAGAAATTTTCGAGCAATCTTCTCTGAACTGGCGTCAAGTGCACAACAGAGCGCTTAATGCTCTGCACGACACAGAGAAGAAATTTGTTTGAACACTGCGTTCACAGCAGCTGAAATCTAGCTAGAAATTAGCCATAGCAACGTTTAGCTCCAACTGTGGAGAAACGAACCAGCCAATTAGTTAATTGTTCTTGTGAGAACTGAGAGGGCACAATAATGTGCACGCTGCTCCAACTGTGCGCATGTATATCGCCACATACTAAGACTAGGGCTAAGTACATGTTTTCTCGGGTAATGAGAAACATAGGGAGAGTTTCTGCTAGAAAGTTCAGCAAAGGTCTGATTAGTTTTATAGGAATTTCAGCGGGAGAGAGCGGCCTAGCATACGGCAGCTCGTCGCAGCTTAAGGTAAATGCTGCGTGAAGAGGTGTAAACTTTGTTGGTTCACCAGCTTGCATGCACTGTAAACCCCAGCGGTTCAAATGGCTCTGAGCACTATGGACTTAATATCTGAGGTCATCAGTCCGCTAAAACTTAGAGCTACTTAAACCTAACTAACCTAAGGACATCACACACATCCATGCCCGAGGAACCTAAGGACATCACACACATCCATGCTCGAAGCAGGATTCGAAGCTGCAACCGTAGCGGTCGTGCGGTTCCAGACTGAAGCGCCTAGAACTACTCGGCCACACAGGCCGGCAAACTCGAGCGGCCTTGGGTAACCTTTCGCTCAATTTGTCACAAACTAATCATCCACTGTAGAGTTGATTATCATCCTAAATAGTACCGAACTTTGAACCAGAACCGGACGATTTTCGTAGTACTGACCAACATCATACTGTATGTGTAGGAAAAATTTTGTAAAGAAACTTCTAATTAAACTGTAATATTGTTGTGTTTAGGATTAATATTCTTTCTGAGAGTTAATATTTAATATTGTTGTGTATAGGATTATTTCACTTTTGATGTTGGCGAGATGAATTATCCTGTCAACTGTTATTATGTTGTCAAATTGAAAACTGCGTAAAAGCGTGTATTTGTGTCCTAAAAATTTCGACATTAAACATGTCATTTCACCTTACACAGTTGTTCTCAATCCTATAATAAGTAACCACGTTACATGGGTTCTATTACTTGAGAAGTCTCCGAACCAGTAAAATATCTGGGAACCCATTGCGTATGCTGGCACCTTTCTTAAAAGTGGTGTACTGAGTCAAACGCTTTTCGGAAATCTAGGAATACGGAATCTGCCTGTTGCTCTTCACCGATATTTCGTAGTATATCATGTGAGAAAAGGGCAAGCTGAGTTCCACACAAGCGAAGCTTTCTAAAACCGCGCTGATTCGTGGACATATGCTTTCCGGTCACTAAGAAATTCGCTATATTCGAACTCAGAAGATGTTTTAGAATTCTGCAGTAAACCGATGTTGAGAGTAGTGGCCTGTAATTTTGCAGGTCCGTTTTCTTACCCTCTTATATGCAAGACTCATCTGCGTTTTTTCCAAGTCGCTTGGGATTGTGCGGTGGGCGAGATATTGTCAATAAATGCAAGTTAAGTAAGGGGGCAATGCCGTAGAGTATTCTATGTAAAACACAAATGGGTTTCCATTCGGACCTGGTGACTCATTCGTTTTCACTCTTCCAGTTGTTTCTCTACGGCGGGGTGCTTATGACTATGTCGGCCGTAAGTGGCTCAGCGATGATGAAACGATGGTATGTCTGTACGATTCTCCTGCGTGATCGATTTCATAAACGCGGATTTTAAAACTTTTACATAGTACCAGAATTTTCTCTGGCTTTCGGCAAGATCTTTTGCTAGGTTATGACGGTGCTAGCTGTTGGATGCTTCGCGCATAGATTCTTTCACAGACGAACGAATCATTGACTGTCGTCATTTGCGCGTTCTCTTTTTAACCGAGAGTTCAGTAGCTATTGCTTCCTCACCATTTTTCAAAATACATTGCTAAACCACGGTGGGTCTTTTCAGTCGTTAATCTACTTACTAGTTACATGCTTGGCCAGAGCACGATTTCCTTGTTGAATGATTTAAATACTGAGCACACAGTCACCATGCAATTAGTGAACTCACGTTTTTATCTTCTGAAAGTAATGTCTTACAAACCGCCTGCGACGTCGAGCTCACTAATGCAAGGTTCTGACGTGGGCACGCGAGTCTGAGGGAACTGGTTCGTGCCTTAGAGGTGAAAAGTATTCATCGCCTGTACATGCCCGGCAAGCCGGGAAGGGATGGTGGATTGTCGCCCACGATCACCGTATTCTATACCAGTGTTCTGGCTTACAGGATGTCTTACAGCGGGAAAGCATGTGACACTCTTAATGGTGCTCCTTCCGTTATCTTAACTCAGGGCCGTTTGGATGATGTTCGAGAAGCGTAGAATATCTACCGAACTCAGTTTTCATCCTCTCCCTTCCCTTTCTGACCACAAAAAATACAAAAATGACACCGCACTAGGCACACACTCATTACAGTCAGATACATGATACAGCTAAAGTTACGAGCAAATTCGAGTTTTCATCACCGCCTCTTGCAAGAAAAATTTCCATTACGAGGACAACTGGCGTTAACTACTGGCTAGTGCTCTATCTGTCGTCCCTACTACTGAGAAACACGACTCTAAATAACGCTTAGTACCACACCGTAAAATGCTTCCTAACAGTTGAATTTACGTTTTCTGATTCGAGTAGAGTGTCGTAGTGTGGCAACAGTTCAATGGCCTTTAGCTTTTCCTGAGTTTTCACAGCCTGCTTCAAAGGCATCATAGTTTCACGTGCATATTATTGTGATTTACTGTGAACTCTTAAGTTTTTTGATGACCAGACATAAAGTGTAACTTGTTTTGAAGAATATGAATCTAGTGGTGAAGCTACTAATTCATTTAAACATGTTGCTGATTTTTAATTAAGAACCTTATGGTAGAAGCGCATTATTATTTTCCTCCAGACAATAGACCAATTTCATCACTCTATGTGGAGACAATAACAGTTTTAGATAGAGTTTGATCTACATCAAGTCTGTAATTCTGTCACGTCAATTGCAAGTGAAAATATTCTGAATAATTCGTTTCAGACATGGTAACATACAGATATCGATCACAGGTCATTAATCGTATTAACCAGCCGACCACATACTGATATGGATACCAGATATCATAAAACAAATGCTTTAAAAAAAATATAGCCTCCTACGAGGGTTTCCCAGAAAGTAATACAGCGCATTTTTTCTTCAACAGTTCTTTATTGAACGTATTGAGAATTACACACACGAAAGAATGGTGTTTTATCTACAAACCCTATTTTTCCACATAATCTCTTTTCTCCAGCCCGAAATAAGGGCGTGTATACCCTGTCTGTACCAATCCTTGTCCTGGTGACGGAGCCAGTGCTTTACTGTGTGAATCATCTCATCATCGTCCTCAAAAAGTCTTCAACGAATGCCATCCTGTAATGGCCCAAACAACATCAGCTCGCTGCATGTCGCGTGTGACGGACATGGATGGTCTCCCCGACCGCTGCAAATCGCGGAGCTCGGCCGAACCGCCTACTGATGATCTCACTCACCGTGGCCAGCGACTAACTGTACTCATGTTGACAACAGATGCTCCATAGACTTTACACAAGCGTTTGTGAATATTCCCCACTGTGTTTTGCTCTGCAGTGAGAAATTCAATGACGGCACGTTGCTTGTAAAGTACATCACCTACAGACGCCATTTTGAAACTGTCACGCAGCTGCTCTGTCCGTCGAAGTGACTGAAACTTGGCGCTTACTCAGGAGACTTCAAATAATACATACGTAATGTTTCGCATTCGTAGCATTGTTTTCGGCTGAGGAAAAAATGCGGTGCATTACTTTATGGGCAACCCTCGTACTTTAATTGGCAGTGTTAGTTCTTCTATTGAAATCTAGTAAACAGCGTGTCTACTTTCTAGCGCTAGTAAAAAACGTTTTGGAGCTCTTTGAGAAATATGTTAACCGTAACAGATAACGCCTGGTGACAAAGTTTACCAAGTCGCAGGGGTGCGTAAGAGGCCGTCAACGGCCCCTAGCCTTTGCTCACATTCTGTGCTACAGAGCTCGGATTCAGTTTCCAGCTAACTAGTCATACTTATTTGCTTTCTATATTTTAATAACTCTGGTCATTCAGAGTAGATAAGTCCTGAGGATAAAAAGTTCGAAGTTAGGGTTCCTTCTACGTCGAGCACATTGAAGACAGAGAACTAGACCAGTTAAATAACGATAGAAATGGAAACTGGATAATGCCTAATCAAAATGCCAACTGGAATTCACCTCAGTAAAATTCAAAAGAATTTTATACATTGCATCTTATCTGTAACATAATTGTTAACTATTCTGTAGCATTTTTCAACGGTAATTCGAACATTCGGTGCATTCCTGATGACATACGAGGTGCGGCTAGAAAAAAACCGGACTGATGCTGGAAAAAACATTTATTTACAATTATTTACAATTTCATGTTATCTCCTTCAATGTACTCTCCTCCTCGGTCTCTACACCGCTCCATACGAATTTTCCACTGTTCATAGCAATGCTGCAGATCATTTTCGGTAAGTCCATACATTACTTCCGTCGCTTTTTCTTTTACTGCTTCAACAGTCTCAAATCTAGTTCCTTTCAAAGCTGACTTGACTTTAGGGAAAAGAAAAAAGTCACAGGGGGCCAAATCAGGTGAGTAGGGTGGATGATCTAAGATGGGAATGTTGTGTTTTGCCAAAAACGTCTTCACTGACAACGCACTGTGAGCTGGGGCATTGTCTTGGTGAAGGATCCATGACTTTTTTCTCCACAAATCGTTCCGTTTTCTCCGTACTCGCTCACGTAGGGTAGCCAGGACGCTAATGTAGTAATGCTGATTCACTGTTTGTCCCTCTGGTACCCAATCAATGTGCACAATCCCTTTGAAGTCAAAAAAAACAATCATCATTGCCTTGAATTTCGATTTTGACATTCGTGCTTTTTTTTTGTCGTGGAGAACCAGGAGTTTTCCAATGCATCGATTGGCGTTTAGTTTCGGGATCGTAAGTAAAAAACCACGATTCATCGCAAGTAATAACATTTTGTAAGAAGGTGGGGTCACTTTCAATGTTTTCCAGGATGTCAGAACAAATCATTCTTCGGCGTTCCTTGTGTTCAATTGTGAGACACTTTGGAACCATTTTTGAACACACTTTGTTCATGTTGAAACTTTCATGAAGAATCTGCCTAACACTTTCCTTGTCAACTCCTGTTAACTCAGACACTGCTCTGATTGTTAAACGGCGATCTTGTCGAACAAGTTTACCGATTTTTTCAATGTTTGCATCAGTTTTTGCTGACAATGGTCTGCCAGTGCGAGTGTCATCACTGGTGTCTTCGCGGCCATCTTTAAATCGTTTAAACCACTCAAACACTTGTGTTCGCGATAAACAATCATCGCCGTACACTTGTTGTAACATTACAAACGTTTCACTTGCAGATTTTCCTAGTTTGAAACAAAATTTGATGTTAACACGCTGTTCTTTCTGTACACTCAACATTTTCCGACGCACAGACAAAACGTCAACTACTTAAAACAGACGCCACGGGCAGACTGAGTGCAGGAGGCAGATGAAACTCGAGCAGTAGGCGGAGCGAGAGTCACGTGACAGGCCACGCGACTTTCAGCCTTATTGCATTCGTTTTATTGTTTCACCAGTACTAGTCCAGTTTTTTTCTAGCCACACCTCGTATTTATTCAAACTCAATTCGGGGACATACTGAAAGAGTCACCCGCTATTAATATGTTAAATTAGAAGCCGAAATCAAGCTGCTCAGTCCTTCTGGGGTTCATATTTAATACATTTCCTCATTATTTATGCAAGTAGTTGAAGCGTGGACAGTGTCATGTGTCATACAACGGAACGCTTCATTTTGGAAGTATGTCTTATATTTTCTTATTCGAAGAGAGCATTGTTGTCCAAATATCTTGGCACACAAAGTGACACGAGTCTCAGTTACAGAATAAATTCATCACCCCTTTGTCGAAAACCGTTTGCTCAGAAAGCTGTATAGGTAGTATTCCGGATGTCTAGATACAGTCCATAAGATTAGTATCCAAATATTAAGAATATTAGAGGAAAGAGTAAAACGGAACGAGAAAAGGTGTGCAGCCACTTGAAATTCCCGTTACGTTCTGCCCACATACCAGATTTTAGCTGTCTATAGAGGAAAAGAGTATTTGATGCATCGAATAGGCACCTGATTCAGAGATAATCGCATACAATACGTCAGACTAATTATATCACAGCTCAGCTTCTTATCCATCTGAAACCTACGACTTAATACCGTTCTTCAGGTTTTCCTGAGACAACTTTAAGCGGGTCGGACACAGACTGCGTCATCAGCAAAACTGAATGTGCAGCAAGGTGACTTTTCATGGGGTTTTTGATGGGACCGCGATGCCAAAATGTTCGGCAAAGGGCATCATACAGTAACCACTCTACAACAGGATCAATTGCTGGGCTTAGATGCTAGACAAAACTCAGTAAAGTTTGCAGTGGTACCGTTTTCAACTTTCAGAGCGATACTTATCATATACTGGAAGCCAAAAAACAGATGATCTACATGCCAGACTTCCAGCAGTACATATATCTCTGAAGACAGCGCACTGACCAACCTATTTATCGTCGAAGCAGGAAAATAGAGACCGGACCAAGATGAACGAAGGGATATGCTTTCCATTGTATGTGTAGAGGTCATTCTTGGCAACCGGAATAAAATAATAATTGGATTCTTCTACCGACCTCCCAATTCAGATGATACAATTGCTGAATGGTTCAAAGAAAACTTGACTTTGATTTCAATCACGTACACAACACATGCGATTGTAGTTGATGGTGACCTTAATTTACCCTCGGTATGTTGGCGAAAATACATATTTAATTCCAGAGGTACGCGTAAAACATCATCCAAAGCCGGCCGGGGTGGCCAAGCGGTTAAAGGCGCTACAGTCTGGAACCGCGTGACCGCTACGGTCGCAGGTTCGAATCCTGCCTCGGGCATGGATGTGTGTGATGTGCTTAGGTTAGTTAGGTTTAAGTAGTTATAAGTTCTAGGGGACGGATGACCTTAGAAGTTAAGTCCCATAGTGCTCAGAGCCATTTGAGCCATTTTGAACATCATCCAAAATTGTGCTAAATGCATTCTCTGAAAATTATTTCGAGCAGATAGTTCATGAGCCCAAGCAAATAGTAAACGTTTGTGAAAACACACTTGACCTCGCAGCAACAGATAATCCTGAGTTAATAACAAGCATCAAAACGGATACAGCGATTAGTGAACACAGGGGTGTCGTAGCGAGACTGAATATTGTAACCCCCAAATCCTCCAAAAACAAACGAAAAATATACCTATTCAAAAAAGCAGATAAAAATTCACTTGACGCCTTCCTGAGACACAATCTCCACTCCTTCCAGATTAACAATATAAGTGTACACCAGATGTGGCTTGAATTCAGAGAAATAGTATCGGCAGAAACTAAGAGATTTATACCAAATAATTTAACAAACGACGGAACTGATCCTCCTCGGTACACAAAACAGGTCAGAACACTGTTGCAGAAACAACGAAAGAAACACGCCAAATTTACACAGACGCAAGATCCCCAAGATTGGCGATCTTTTACAGAAGCTCGAAATTTAACGCGGACTTCAATACGAGATTCTTATACCAGTTTGCACAACGAAACTTTGTCTCAAAACCAGGCAGAAAATCCTAAGAGTTTCTGATCGTATGTAGGCAAGAAACAATCAATGCCTTCTCTGCGAGATATCAATGGAGATACTATCGAAGACAGTGCTGTCAAAGCAGAGTTACTGAACACAGCCTTCCGAAATGCCTTTACAAAAGAAGACGAAGTAAATATTCCAGAATTCGAATCAAGAACAGCTGCCAACATGAGTAACGTAGAAGTAAAGTAATCAGAAGTAGAAGTAAACAGGAATTAGCTACTTCAATTTTGGTACAAGATAAATTACTTCTAACAGCAATCAGCCGTGTTTAACCTATCCTTCCAGAACACTGTTAAATTCTTCGCATAAATTTCTGCTGAGCTTATCTCCGGCTTTAGCCAGCTTTCAATAGCTATAACGATTTGAGCATTAGTGCTTTCTATTAGCGCTTGGAGCTCTGGTACTTTCCCAACACAGCTACGAAAATTTACATCTGTTATACCGATGGTTCCTGCATCTACGTTCTTCGTGTGTTCGGCTTGCACCTTTTGTGGCTGAAGCTCTTCTTGTGTTTTCCCGAGACCCTCTAACCTAAAAACCACCCAGTCTACGCTACACAGCCCCTGCTACCCGTGTAGCCTCCTCCTGCATATAGTGGACACATGATCTATTTAGCGGAACCCGAAACCCAGTCACCCTTTGGCTCAAGTCCAGGAATCTGCAGCCTACACAGTCACAGAACCGTCTTAGCCTCTGATTCAGACCCTCCACTCGGCTCTGTAACAGAGGTCCGCAATCGGCCCTATCGGCTATGCTGCAAATGGTCAGCTTTGTTTTCATCTTGCAAGAAAGACTGGTAGCCTTTACCACTTCTGTTGGCCGATCGAATCTAGAGAGAATCTCTTCTGATCCAAACTGACACACATCATTGGTACCGACGTGAGCACCAATCTCCAGTTGGCTGCATCCTTTGGTCTTCACGGCGGCCGGGACGACTTGTTCCACATCTGGAATGATTCCACCCGGTATGCACACGGAGTGCACACTGGTGTTCTTTCCCTTCTTGGCAGCCATGTCCCTAAGGAGCCCCATAACGCACCTAACGTTGGAGCTCCCAACTATTAATAATCCCACCCTCTGTGACTGTCTAGATCTTGCAGACTGAGAGGTTTCCTCTGAAACAGGAGAGGCGACAGCATCTGGCTCAGCGACAGCGTCAGCCACAGACAGCGCCTGGAACCTGTTTGTCAAACAAACTGGGAGGCCTTACGTGCGGCCGCCTGGGAAGTCTTTCGCCGCCTGCTACGCCCCGGGACGACCTCTCATTCGACCACAGGTGAGGGGTCAACCTCAGTGCGAGCAGTAACTGGGCTGTCCACCGGTGAGGACCGGTCGGACGACCCGGCAGTGCTGACGTTCGTTGGATCCCCACGTCCGTCCCACAACAGTGGTGCCCATCCACTGCAGCCTCAAGCTGAGTAACCGAAGGCGTCACAGCCTGAAGCTGAGAGCGAAGTGTCACCAACTTGGCTCGCATCTGCACACAACAGTCGCAGTCCCTGTTCATACTAAAGACCGTGGAAAATTAAATTATGCAGATAAACGGACTATCGGCACGTGCTGTGCTACTATACTGCAAACCGTAACGAAAACGTAGGAACTGTGCATAATAAATTAGATTCATACGCAGAGATTCAAAAAGCTAACTACCGAAGCACTCAGGTGAAACTAAATAATTCGCCCCTTATTGCTAACTTATAATACGTCAAAAAATCGGTTTACTTTCCAACGCTTACGAAGACGCGACAACTGTGGCTATTAGATATTAAATAAACGCGCAGAAACACAAGAAACTAAACTATTAAAGCCCACAGAGATATTATAAAATCCGCTCCTGGTTAGAAACTCGTAAAAGTTACAAAATCGGTTACTCCCCTGTTATTGCTTGTGTAGCGGCCGGCTACTGCTGCCTGACTCATCACTGGTACGCTAGTCACATTCCGTTAAACTAAACACAACATGTTCGTCAGCTCATATATACATAAAGACTGCAATGTTGATCAACATAATATGAAAACACGTGAAGTATTAATCCCCTGAATGCAACTGACATAAGCTAAAGTTCCGCCCTGCAAATCATCTAATACTCACAAAATGTTAAATTTCTAGCGAGCTCTCAGTGTCTGAGTTCTTCTTGGCTCGAAATTCTGATACGTACGAACGGATATTAAAGTATTCGTGCAGACGCTTGCCGTCCAAAATCTATCCCTTTTACATTTTGAAACCACACTATCAGTTCAGGACCTCAGGACTGATCAGAACAGGCGGAGAAGACCCGACACGACTGCTCCTTAACGCTCCTAAGACCTCAATTCCCCCACCAAAACCCAAAACTCGCTTAAAATACCTGAAATGGACCACCAGACAAAAAACGGTAGTAAGTTACAAACTTGACGTATGATATAAATAAAATTTCTTTCTCTTCCGGTCCCCCTCAAACCAAACTCATTATTCTATATATAGAATTTTAAGCATAATTATTGAAAATATGGATTTTGCATATGTACGCCTATGCCACATAACTATGCGACCTTTTACATTATATCGAGAGATAGTATCAAAACTTTGAAACAATTTACTGCTCTGAAATACGAATGTTTTTAGTATTGGTCCAAATAACTTTTATTAATTTAATTACGAATCAAATAGTCACCGAAACGTATGGTACTTGATTAAGTACAAAGAGAGATAACAAGTGCCATACTGCTTTCATTTTCTGTGTAACTGTAGAAAATACGGTGGACCGACACATTTACAAAAGTAAAAAATATAAAAATGTAATATCTGTACATTTGTGGCTTGCAGGAATGACAGCTAGAGTCCTTCGGTACCATCCAATACCTTGTTCATTAGAGTTACATGAAGCGTTCAGCAGTTATTTAACTGGAATGGGTTTTCTAAGAACATTCATTTACTCTGAGTACGTAACTTAGGTAGTTCTTGTATTATTTATAATATTAATGCCTCAATAAATGCACCTCAGTGCCGCAGGCATGTTGATATGTTCCAGTTTTGTGCTACGATGAGACATAGAATTACCTGTGAATTTCTAAGTATTTCAATGCACTCCACCACGGTAGCTGGGGGGGGGTGGGGGGGGGGGGCTCCTGACCAGAAGAGCACGGGTTCGATTCCCGGCCCGGTGGGAGATTTTCTCCACTCGGAAACTGTGTGTTGTGTTGTCGTTACATTCGCATCGTCATTACTGACACGGATGTCGTCTTAGACACACTTTCGTATCGCCTTTCCATTACTGAGATACTGTGTGAGCACTGAAATAAAAGTAATGTATTCGAAAGTAGTCGTATTCTTTATCAGTGTGAACGCTTATCTACACTAATACTTAAAACTTCAATGATTTCAATAACTTTCGACAGCTAATAGCTCTCCAGAATATGCGTTACGTTACACATTGAAGGTTATCACGTCGCTGCCGAGCATGTGTGCTTTCTAAGGCTGCACACATCCGCTCCCTCCTATTCTATTTCGACGGGGATTGTTCACATAATTCCCGTTCTCGCATCTCAAATGTCCCAACTGTCTGTTTTGCCAGTCACCTGCCCACATGTTTCTGTCCTGGATATTCTCTCTTATTCGTTGCAGCTATGTTTCTCGCGTGTGATCTCTCATCTATTAAGTTTTTGAGACAACTTCCCATTTACATGCTCTGAATAACCGGACATCACCCATTGGTATTTTTTGTGATCTCTCAAAGGCCTTTGATTGTGTAAATCATGGAATCATTATGGTTTGAGGGGGGCAGTGCACAAATGGTTTAATTGATACTTAACTGGAAGAATGCAGAAAGTTTAAATAAGTGGTTTATGTAATGTTAAAACAACAGCTGATTCCTCAAACTGGGAGGCTATCAAGTACGGGGTCCCACAGGGTTCGGTCTTAGGTCCTTTACTGTTCTTGATATACATTAATGACTTACCATTCCACATTGATGAAGATGCAAAGTTAGTTCTTTTTGCTGATGATACAAGTATAGTAATAACATCCAAAAATCAAGAACTAAGTGATGTAATTGTAAATGATGTTTTTCACAAAATTATTAAGTGGTTCTCAGCAAACGGACTCTCTTTAAATTTTGATAAAACAAATTATATACAGTTCCGTACAGTAAATGGCACAACTGCAGTAATAAATATAACCTTTGAACAGAAGTCTGTAGCTAAGGTAGAATTTTAAAATTTTTTAGGTGTGTCCATTGATGAGAGGCTAAACTGGAAGCAACACATTGATGGTCTGCTGAAACATCTGAGTTCAGTTACGTATGCTATTAGGGTTATTGCAAATTTTGGTGATAAGAATCTCAGTAAATTAGCTTACTATGCCTACTTTCATTCACTGCTTTCGTATGGCATCATATTCTGGTGTAATTCATCGTTGAGTAGAAAAGTATTCATTGCTCAAAAACGTGTAATCAGAATAATTGCTGCAGCTGACCCACGGTCATCCTGCAGACATCTATTTAAGGATCTAGGAATCCTCACAGTATATATATTCACTTATGAAATTTGTTGTTAATAATCCAACCCAGTTCAAAAGTAATAGCAGTGTGCATAGCTATAACACCAGGAGAAAGGATGATCTTCACTATGCAGGGTTAAATCTGACTTTGGCACAGAAAGGGGTAAATTATGCTGCCACAAAAGTCTTTGGTCATCCACCAAACAGCATCAAAAGCCTGACAGATAGCCAACTAACATTTAAAAATAAATTAAAAGAATTTCTAGATGACAACTCGTTCTACTCATTGGCTGAATTTTTAGATATAAATTAAGGGAAAGAAACAACAACTTAAACATTAGTGTCATGCAATATTTTGTGTAATGTAATATCTTGTACAGACATCTTTTATTAACCTGACACGTTCCACATCATTACGAAGTGTCGTATTCATGATCTATAGAACAAGTAGTAATCTAATCTAATCTAATCTAATCTTTAGTAACTTTTTTAAGTGAGTATCTAGGGTTTGAGAAATTATCTTACTATATTTGTTAGGCAATTTTATATGCCAAATATTATGTGATTAATATTTATCTTACTGTGTAACCGCTCTGTTACCCTGTTCTGGAAACATCTAACTTCATAAACATACTTAACTTTCAGATTTTAGTGGACATTTACTGAAATATAATATTGCGCAGTTCAGGAACGCTACCATATTCATAAAAGTGAATCATTAACCACGGAGTAATATGTAGCAGTCGGCGATGAGTAATTGTAAAAGCGGCAACTATTTGACTGAAGATGCTGTATGAGCACCGGCCGCTATGGTAAAGGCAATATTTCTGTAGAACCTATAACCGTGACATTTTAAAACACTTGAAATTAACTCTTGAGTTAGTCCTGTGCAGTATCATAGCCGCACGGGCAACTAGTGCACGTGATGCCGCCAGGAAAGGAGGAGCCAATGGCTCTGGACGTGCCAGTAGTGCTAGGATTTGGCCTTTGCAGGTGTCTGTTTCAAGAGCATGCCTTGGAAATCTCTTTTCTCGGATAGTTGAGGTCTTAAAATATTATTTAGATCGATTGAAGATAATATTGCTTGCCTAGAGATCCTGATTTAATTTTCCATAGTTTCATCTTTCTTGAATAGTTTCTTCAGATGGTCCTTGGTTGATTTCTCTTCCAGGCACAGCCCAATCGAGTTCACGCTCCACCTGCTATGACATAAATGTCGGCGAGATGCTGATATATAACGTACTTTCATTTCAACCGGATGAAATCCCCTACGTCAGGATGAAGTGTAGTGGTCAACCACTCAATATATGTCTCCTTGCTCGGATTGTAACATTAAATAGCTGGGCTCGACTACTTAAAATCAATAGGCAATACTGAGTAACCTTGACAGTTGAAACAGTTCCCTTCTTAAGATTTTCACAAATCATCGTTTCATTGCAGGGCACAAGATAGCTCAACTGAGAAAGCGGGGCTTAAGAGTGTTCGATGCTTTACGCATTGGTACTCATTGACAGTAGTGTAGGACGTAAAGAATTTCAGTTAAGTCTCCTACTGTAAGTGTTTACCAGAAAAGAAAGAGCACGGCGTTTAGGTTTTCCGTCGTCTCTTTCTGATGAAAGATTGTTAGTCTCATTCGTCCATTTATTTTTCAACTATAATGATCAGTAAGTCATGTTTTAAAGAACTATTTTTTTAGACTTTTTTCCATCTGTATGGTCATATTTAGTTGTTAATTTTATGGCGCAGACGATGTTAATAATATTACACCATGTTAGCTTGAAGTTGAAAGTTTGTGTGTAAATGAATAAGTCTGGAAGGGATATTATAATTTCAAGAAAAACAAATTATTTATAACCGTTTGAGTTTAAATACATTTTAGACGCCAGTCTAGCAGAGCTTTAGTAAGGGAGCAGATTCGTGTCGAAAGTCCAGAGTCATCATACTCACGGGCTTCCATGTAGGCCGCAATTTGAGAACACCATTAGCAAAAGTGGTAATAACAAATCCACGAGTAAGACACATAGTCATATAAAAATTCCAAATGTGGATAGGACTTCAGTATGCAATGTTTAGTTCAATTTCGGACTTCAAGACGTAATAACGTCCATTTAAAGATAACATTACGCGTAAATTCAGATAAGTATAAACTGACAGATAGTAAGACAGGGGAAATCTTACACTCTTTGTGTAGCTTGTTCTGTGAATTCTCTTTATAACCTCCTATTGTGCTTTAGAAGCCGGCCGGGGTGGCCGAGCGGTTCTAGGCGCTGCAGTCAGGAACTGCTCGACCGCTACGGTCGCAGGTTCGAATCCAGCTTCGGGCATGGATGTGTGTGATGTCCTTAGGTTAGTTAGGTTTAGGTAGTTGTAAGTTCTAGGGGACTGATGACCTCAGAAGTTAAGTCCAATAGTGCTCAGAGCCATTTGAGCCATTTGCTTATATATATATATGAGGTCATCAGTCCCCTAGAACTTAGAACTACTTAAACCTAACTAACCTAAGGACATCACACACATCCATGCCCGAGGTAGGATTCGAACGTGCGACCGTAGCGGTCGCGCGGTTCCGGACTGAAGCGTCTAGAACCGCTTGGCCACCGCGGGCGGCTACTGTGTCTAAGATAAGTAGATTAACATAAAGTAAACTGTAATGACTAAACAATAGCTGAAGCATGAAGTCTTTTACTTAGATATTTTATGAAATATTCCACTTTAAATGACCAAAAATGATACACAGTATTAAAACAATCCAAACGATTTTAGTGACATCATTTCGTCTCGTTTCATCTCTGATGATGTACACTGTTCCGCTGGCTACGTAACAAATCCATATATTGCCATTTCCGAGTTGTTCATTGACTACTTGTATGTAATGAACACAATAATAAGATTATTAGTGATATTAATCCGTATCTAAAAAGTCAATGGATTTGAAATCGAGTAGAATGCTTCACATCTGCCACATATAGGTGGATGAAAATAAATTCATCATGGGCGACACCATCAAAGCGAAAGGCATGAGATTTGTCTTATCAGCAAAACTGAGTCGCTACTCGTTGTCGACGTAACTGTGTAACTTAGATTACTCTTTTCACCCCAAAGCAGGCGCATTTCTTTATCGACAAAATGCAGCCGGGACCGTGTCCGAAGGTCAATCATTGTTTGCCTCAAAATGTTTGGGGACTATGACGATCGATTAAAGTGGGAAACCACCCGTAGACCATGCCTGAGCTGGTCGATAGGGCTGGTTATAGGTTATTAGAAGTTTCCATTAAACACAACTTGTCTTGAAAAATATGTTTAACTATGTTTCAGAAAATTAGTGTCAGTGTACAGCAACTTATCATTCGACAACGATTTGCAAGCATAAAACCATTGAAATCTAAGTTCTGATGCTTTCCAGAAAGCTTTAATTAAAGGAAACTTCGAACTTCTGATTAAATTCTATTCTAATCCTGGTGTGAAAGTTATCAATGCTAATTAAGGAAATCCATTTACTGAGACGTCTCTTGCGAGGAGTAAACTACATTCGCGATACCTGTTCGCCTTCCTTTACGTGAAAATGAATTAAGTTTAAAAGGCCAGGCAATCCTTTGTCTGTTTTCAGATTCTGCACAGCAAGAAACTTGGGAATGGAGAACTCCATTGTAAACTGGCGCCAGAAAGGCGTACTGCCTAGATCGATTGGTTTAGTATTAAAATGGATGTTTCAGATGTCTATGTGACGAGATGTAGGCTTCTAGCTCACCAGATAGAAGCAGCTACTTATTTTAGCATCTGTCTCATTACTTGGCGCTCTAATAGTATAGCTAGTGATCAGTCATGAGTAACGCAGCACAAACGGTGCATCGTGCGTTCACATTAACTGCTATTATGTCGATATTAAAAATTTACCCGATGGTCTACAAATATGGCGCTGTATCTGGGTTTATATACAAAAGCAGCAATGTAGGTTAGAATTTTTGCTTAATACTAGACAGTTATTGACGCAAGGTATGGAATATGCTTGGATTTCAGTCTCTCGTCGACTTAGAGGTAACTAGAAAGGAAGGAAACAAGCGAGGACATTGACGGGAACCGCATAATGGCCAGCCTGGGATTTAAATCTTACTGCTCCATCTCCAGTTTCGTGTCTCAAGCACTGTGCCATCTAGCTGTGTTTCAACTGTTAGACGTAGAATGCTGAAGAAGATGCTGATCTGTCAAGAACATTACCTTACACATCACCACAAACAATTTTCCCAAGTGGCTTTTTGGTAAACCTCGTATGACTCAGTCAAAGATTAAACAGATGCGAGATTTTTTATCTTGAGTGAACTGCTTGGAAAAGAAAGGAACACTTCCAGTTACTTAATCAGATACTTATCTTAATGCACCTATAATTACTATTCGAGGATTAGAAACCACGTGTGTATCACAGCTAGAAACCTCATTAACTTTCTACTTACAATTCTAATTTCATTAACTTTCTGTTAAGCTTATACAGTGTGGTGACAAAGGCCATGGATTACCCCCTCATTATCGTCTCTGACCTCCTTTTGCATGGTGTGATGCAAGAGCTCGTTGTGGCGTGGACTCCACAAGTCACTGGAAGTCCCATGCGGAAATGCTGAGCCATACTGGCTCTACAGTCGTCCATAATTGCGAAAGTGTTGCCGGTGCAGGATTTTGTGCACGATTTGACCTCTCGATTATGTCCCATATATTTGGGACAGGTCGGGCAATCTGGGTGACAATATTAATCGCTTGAACTGTTGAGAATGTTCTTCAAACAACTCGCGGACAATTGTGGCCTCGTGACATGTTTGGGAGCATCAAGTCCCTGAATGGCTGTAAATGGTCTAAGTAGCCGAACATAGTCATTTCCAGTCAATTATCGGTCAGCTGGGCCAGACGACACAGTTAATTACGTGTAAACACAGCCCACTCCACAATGGAGCCACTATCTGCTTGCACAGGGCCTTGTTAACAACCTGGATCTACATGTACATCTACATGGATACTCTGCCAGTCACACTTAAGTGCCTAGCAGCGGGTTCATCGAACCACCCTCACAATAATTCTCTATTATTCTAATCTCGAACAGCGGGCGAAAAAAAACAAAGACCTACATATTTCCGTGTGAGCTCTGATTTCCCTTATTTTATTATGATGATAATTTCTCCCTATAAGATCGGCCTTAAAATTATACTTTCCCATTCGGAGGAGAAAGTTGGTGACTGAAATTTCGTGAGAGGATGCCACCACAACAAAAAACGACTCTGATTTAATGATATCCACCCCAAATCCTGTAACATGTAAGTGACACTCTCTCCCATATTTCGCCATAATACAAAAGGTGCTGATCTTCTTTGAACTTTTTCGATGTACTCAGTTAATTCGATCTGGTAAGGATCCCAGACCTCACAGCAGTACTCCAAAAGAGGACGGACAAGGTTAGTGTAAGCAGCCCCTTTACTAGATCTGCTACATTGTCTAAGTGTTCTGCCAAATAAACGCAGTCTTTGGTTTGCCGTTCCCACAACATTTTCTATATGTTATTTCTAGTTTAAGCTGTTCGTAATTGTAATCCCTAGGTATTTAGCTGAATTTACCGCCTTAATATTGGACTGACTTACGTGTAGCCTAAGTTTAGAGGATTACTTTAAGCACTCATATGGATGACCTCACACTTTTCATTATTCAGTGTCAATTACCAATTTCCACACCGTACAAACGTCTTTTATAAATCTTTCTGCAATTGGTTTTGATCTTCTGATGACTTTACTAGACGATAAACGACAGCATCATCTGCGAACCACCTACGACGGCGGCTTAGATTGTCTCCTAAATCGTTTATATACATAAGGAATAACAGAGCGCCTCTAACACTACTTTGGAGAACGCCAGAAATCACTTCTGTTTTACTCGATGATTTTCCGTCAACCTCTCTGACTGGAAATCACGGATTCATTTGCGTAACTTAGACGATATTCCATAAGTACGCAACTGGACTACAAGCCGCTTGTGGCGTGCAGTGTCGAAAGCCTTCTGGGAATCTGGAAATACGGAATCCATTTCATATTCTCTTTCAATAGCACTGAACATTCAGTGCGAGTAAACAGATATTTGTTTTTCACAAGAACGATGTTTCCTAAATCCGTGTTCACTATGTGTCAATAGAACGTTTTCTTCGAAGGAGATTCGAATGTTCGAACACAATATAGGTTCCAAATTACAGACCCATATAATTAACGTTGATTTGCAGGCAGCATATCAACGTTAATTATATGGGTCTGTAATTTAGTACTTTTCTCGAATATTGGTGTGATCTATGCAACTTTCCAGTCTTTGGGTGTGCATCTTTCGACAAGTGAGCGGTTGTAAGTGATTGTTAAGAATGGAACTATTGCGTAGCATATACCTAATAGGTATTCAGTGTCGACCGAAGACTTGCTTTTATTAAGCAATTTAAGTTGCTTTACTATTCCGAGGATATCTACTTCGAAGTTGCTCATGTTGGCAGCTGTTCCTGACTCAGATTCTGTAATACACTCCTGGAAATTGAAATAAGAACACCGTGAATTCATTGTCCCAGGAAGGGGAAACTTTATTGACACATTCCTGGGGTCAGATACATCACATGATCACACTGACAGAACCACAGGCACATAGACACAGGCATCAGAGCATGCACAATGTCGGCACTAGTACAGTGTATATCCACCTTTCGCAGCAATGCAGGCTGCTATTCTCCCATGGAGACGATCGTAGAGATGCTGGATGTAGTCCTGTGGAACGGCTTGCCATGCCATTTCGACCTGGCGTCTCAGTTGGACCAGCGTTCGTGCTGGACGTGCAGACCGCGTGAGACGACGCTTCATCCAGTCCCAAACATGCTCAATGGGGGACAGATCCGGAGATCTTGCTGGCCAGGGTAGTTGACTTACACCTTCTAGAGCACGTTGGGTGGCACGGGATACATGCGGACGTGCATTGTCCTGTTGGAACAGCAAGTTCCCTTACCGGTCTAGGAATGGTAGAACGATGGGTTCGATGACGGTTTGGATGTACCGTGCACTATTCAGTGTCCCCTCGACGATCACCAGTGGTGTACGGCCACTGTAGGAGATCGCTCCCCACACCATGATGCCGGGTGTTGGCCCTGTGTGCCTCGGTCGTATGCAGTCCTGATTGTGGCGCTCACCTGCACGGCGCCAAACACGCATACGACCATCATTGGCACCAAGGCAGAAGCGGCTCTCATCGCTGAAGACGACACGTCTCCATTCGTCCCTCCATTCACGCCTGTCGCGACACTACTGGAGGCGGGCTGCACGATGTTGGGGCGTGAGCGGAAGACGGCCTAACGGTGTGCGGGACCGTAGCCCAGTTTCATGGAGACGGTTGCGAATGGTCCTCGCCGATACCCCAGGAGCAACAGTGTCCCTAACTTGCTGGGAAGTGGCGGTGCGGTCCCCTACGGCACTGCGTAGGATCCTACGGTCTTGGCGTGCATCCGTGCGTCGCTGCGGTCCGGTCCCAGGTCGACGGGCACGTGCACCTTCCGCCGACCACTGGCGACAACATCGATGTACTGTGGAGACCTCACGCCCCACGTGTTGAGCAATTCGGCGGTACGTCCACCCGGCCTCTCGCATGCCCACTATACGCCCTCGCTCAAAGTCCGTCAACTGCACATACGGTTCACGTCCACGCTGTCGCGGCATGCTACCAGTGTTAAAGACTGCGATGGAGCTCCGTATGCCACGGCACACTGGCTGACACTGACGGCGGCGGTGCACAAATGCTGCGCAGCTAGCGCCATTCGACGGCCAACACCGCGGTTCCTGGTGTGTCCGCTGTGCCGTGCGTGTGATCATTGCTTGTACAGCCCTTTCGCAGTGTCCGGAGCAAGTATGGTGGGTCTGACACACCGGTGTCAATGTGTTCTTTTTTCCATTTCCAGGAGTGTATTTAGTTCGTCTTCTTTGGTCAAGGAATTTCTAAAGCTTGTGTTTAGTAACTCTGCTTTTGGCAGCGCTGTCATGCCGCTAGCATACTTTCCAATTCTTTGGATTTTCCGCCAGGTTTCGAGACGAAATTTCGTTAGGATAACTATTACAAGCACCTCGCATTGAAGTCCGCGCTAAATTTCGAGCTTCTGTAAAAGATCGCTAGTCTTGGTCCATGGCTTTCTGGGTCTGAGCCAGACTCATATTCTATTATCAGCTCTTATCATCTGAAATTGGGACTCATCTGAGCAGGTGACGGATTTCCAGTAGTCTAGCGTCCAACTGATACGGCCACGAGCCCAGGAGAGGGACTGCAGGCGATGTGCTGCTAGCGAAGATACGCGCGTCGGTGGTATGCTCCCATAGCCCATTAACGCCAAATCTCTACACACTGTCCTAACGGATGGGTTCGTCGTATGTTCCACATTGATTTCTGCGGTTATTTCACGCGGTATTGCTTGTCTGTCAGGGCGTCGACCAATGCGCTGATCTTGGTGACAGGTAATGCATGAAATTTGTTCTTCTCGGCACACCTTTGACACTATGGATCTCGGAATGCTGAATTCTTCCCTAAAGATTTCCGAAATGAAATGTCACATGCGTCTAGCTTTAACTACCATTCCGCATTCAAAGTCTGTTAATTCCATTTGTGCGGCCATCGTCACGAGAGAAACTTTTTCTCATGAATCACCTGAGTGCGCCAAAGCACCGCTGTTTTATACCTTGTGTACGCGATATTACCGCCGTCTGTATATATGTGTATCTCCAGCCCACGACTTTTGTCAACTTAGTGTACATCTGACACACCAGCCTATGTACAGGAGAGACGTTACGCGAGTGGTATGTGGCTGAAAGAGTAACACCATATCGCTGTCTTGTGACTCCACTGACTTTCGGGAGAAGTGGATCTCAGACCTCCTTACGGTGTCTGTGTGTTAAATTTTACACGGTATTCATAAACTGTTGCTCGTGGTTGTCGTGAAGTTGCGTCTAGTATCGCCACGGCCGTTTCATTTCTCTATCTTTGCTAAATACGAGATAATGATGTCTCTGTAATGAATTTGGTTGATACTTACGTGGACTACAGTCCTCACTTAAACCCCATACACCTTAAAAGCCATAATAACTGATAAGGTGCTACCGGTTCGTCCTCTACACGATATCCCGAGTTCAGCAGTCTCTTGGTGCAAGCTACGTGCAACATCCTCTCCCATACTTGCCCCTAACAACAATCCAGTCACAGTACAAGATTTCCCACCTGTTTACAATGTTCAGCTGCACTGTACAATAACAAAAGTAGTATAGACACCAAATAATAGTTAAACGCTTCTTCAAATGAAGTAACGATCAGAAAAATATGTTCTTCGCTCAGAAGATCGGTACTTGACCCTCTACTCCCTTCTGGTTATTATAGTGGCCTCATTATGGAACATAGTTTAAACAACTATGTTCCAAAATGAGGCCACTCTAATAACTAGAACAACTATGTTCCATAATGAGGCCACTATAATAACCAGAAGGGAGTAGAGTACTATTTTTCTGAGTTCTTCTTACTACATTTTTGATTTCAGAACATTCAGTTTCATTCTGAAATGTAATCATTTTATTTCTTGTATAACATTCATCAGTTTCTTGGTATTCGTCCAAATAAAAATAATTTTCGACTATGTTGCTATTATACACAGAAATTCCACCCTAGTAACACACACTGGAAAGGAAAACAATTTGGTATTGCATCGTTAGTTGGCTTCACAGCAAGCTCTTTTTTTTTTAACCATAGATAATATTTCTGTGACCAAGAGCGTGAATAAACACAAATTAGTATACAGTGAACAACCGACGAAGGTATTTGTAAGATAAACAATTCTATCTTATTAATACTTAGACACAGTCATTGTCAAACATTGATTATTGGTGTTTCGAATTTATTTGTGTATTTATACATATGGAAATGTGAGGACGAGATGTGTAATCTAGCGAGAAAGATTAAATGGTTTGGTATTTGTAGCACAGACACTACTGGCCATTAAAATTGCTACACCACGAAGATGACGTGCTACAGATGCGAAATTTAACCGACAGGAAGAAGATGCTATGATATGCAAATGATTAGCTTTTCAGAGCATTCACACAAAGTTGGCGGCGGTGGCGACACCTACAACGTGCTGACATGAGGAAAGTTTCCAACCGATTTCTCATACACAAACAGCAGTTGACCGGCGTTGCCTGGTGAAACGTTGTTGTGATGCCTCGTATAAGGAGGAGAAATGCGTACCATCACGTTTCCGACATTGATAAAGGTCGGATTGTAGCCTATCGCGACTGCGGATTATCGTATCGCGACATTGCTGCTTGCGTTGGTCAAGATCCTATGACTGTCAGCAGAACATGGAATCGGTGGGTTCAGGAGGGTAATACGGAACGCCGTGCTCGATCCCAACGGCCTCGTATTGCTAGCAGTCGAGATGACAGGCACCTTATCCGCATAGATGTATCGCACCGTGCAGCCACGTCGAGGTCCCTGAGTCAACAGATGGGGACGTTTGCAAGACAACAACCATCTGCACGAACAGTTCGACGACGTTTGCAGTAGCATGGACTATCAGCTCGGAGACCATGGCTGCGGTTACACTTGACGCTGCATCATAGCCAGGAGCGCCTGCGGTGGTGTACTCAACAACGAACCTGTGGCCACGAATGGCAAAACATCATTTTTTCGGATGAATCCATGTTCTGTTTACATCATCATGATGGTCGTATCCGTGTTTGGCGACATCGCGGTGAACGCACATTGGAAGCGTGTATTCGACATCGCCATACTGGCGTATCACCCGGCGTGATGGTATGCGGTGCAATGGGTTACACGTCTCGGTCACCTCTTGTTCGCATTGACGGCACTTTGAACAGTGGACGTTACATTTCAGATGTTACGACCCGTGGCTCTACCCTTCATTAGATCCCTTCGGAACCCTACATTTCAGCAGGATAATGCACGACCGCATGTTGCAGGTCCTGTATGGGCCTTTCTGGATACAGAAAATGTTCGACTGCTGCCCTGGCCCTCACATTCTCCAGATCTCTCACCAATTCAAAACGTCTGGTCAATGGTGGCCGAGCAACTGGCTCGTCACAATACGCCAGTCACTACTCTTGATGAACTGTGGTATCGTGTTGAAGCTGCATGGGCAACTGTACCTGTACACGCCATCCAAGCTCTGTTTGACTCAATGCCCAGGCGTATCAAGGCTGTTGTTATGGCCAGAGGTGGTTGTTCTGGGTACTGATTTCCCAGGATCTATGCACTCAAATTGCGTGAAAAAGTAATCACATGTACGTTCTAGTATAATATATTTGTCCAATGAATACCCGTTTATCATCTGCATTTCTTCTTGGTGTAGCAATTTTAATGGTCAGTAGTGTAGTCCTCACTCACCCGTCATCGAGTAATTTGATGTTCGTACTCTACAGTCTCTGGAGAGGTCACAGCTGCATATCTTTATTAAAAATAAATCAATAAATTATTCATTCCTTTAAGAAGACTGTAAAATTTCGTGTAATGGGACATATCTGTAAATACTCTATTAATTTGGGATGACAAGAAAATGTTTCAAACAAAGATTGTTAGGTTTCAAATACCTTATCTGCTTACGCTATCGAAAAGCACGTGAGTTGCATATTCGAAAGAAAATACAATGGCCATTAGCTAGTTTTTCACCGAAATAGCAGATGTAAATGAGACACGTGAACTGGTGTAAATCTCTTACAGATCTATGAATCTATCTATCTATCGCTTAAGCCGTGTCACGTAGTTACGCAGTGTCAGTCATCGTTAATCGGATTTGGCATGTTAATGTTTATGGGGTGGCCGGATGCCCTTCCTGCCGCCACCCCGTACCCTCCAGGACGGAATTAGTGTACCCCAACCGTCTGCGTCGAGTGTAATCCATGGAATAGAGCGAAAGTGTTTAGATGTCTGTGGGCCATGTAACTGAGGAGGAAAATGTCGACCAGCCCGGTATTCACCTGGCGGGATGCGGAAAACCACCTAAAAATCACATCCTGGTTGGTCGGCGCATCGGCCCTCGTCGCATTCGATCTGGGGCCGGTGCGCCTACCCGAGTCCAGGAAGCAACGCGTTAGCGCTCCTTTTTTTTGTTTTTTTGTTGGGAGGGGGGGGGGTTGTAGATGGATCAGGTAGTGGGCTGGCGGAGGCAAGGTGGGCAGGGGTCGCCACCCGAGGCCTGTCCACGATGTCTCCCCCCTCCCATCCTGGGGATGTGAAGTGGTACAAAGGATGCAGTTGGTGTATTATTGTGATTTTTTTTAATTTTATTTATTCATTTATTTATTTTTAATTTTTGATTATTATATATTTTCATTTTTTATAATTTTTTATGTTTTTTTTAATAGTAAGGAACTGAAAACTAGTAAGTGCACTCTTTGTGTCGAGTTGGGGACGCACATGACTAAAACCATGCTAATAGTTGTAGAAATAGGCATAAAGAAAGAGAGCAAAGTGCGGGGCGAAGGAAACCATGAAACAAAACTGAAGGGTGGAATCCATCCCACCATTAACCAGTGCTACATCTTGCACTGAATGGGAAAACTAAAACTGCGAAGACCTTTTCGTACCGGGGACAAAAAGAGGAAATAGGGCAAATACTGTTACAGAGTGTGAGGGTTCACAACGAAACTCTCCATCTGCTGTATCATCCAGGTATGACTTCTCGTAATGATGAAAGTAGATCCCACGTTGTACCGTGTAGTGTTCTATCATCGTATTGTAATTTTAGCTTCTCTTACCCGTGATGTTCCAGCTACGTGGAGGGTCGTGGAACGCACTCCACAAAAAATTGGAAAAATATTGTCGATAATTTTGGTTACGGAGGATCTTGCAATGTCGTTCCTGCAAATAGTTCCAAAAGTCTAAAGTGTCCTTAGTGCCGTCTTGAAACAAATAATGCACTGCATGTCCACGAAGCCACGTCATTGCATTAGTTTTAGTGCGTGGGTAATACGTTTCATCCGGGAATAAGATAGTCTTAGGGTCGATATGATTCGGCGTTACCCGAAGGAAGTATGCTGACATTTGCCTCACTAAGTGTCACACTGCCGTAGACTCGCCACAGCTAAGACGGTGTTCATCGTTGTCTTGAACGCCACAGCTCGTGCACGTGGGTGAGTCTACCATGTGTATAGCATGTAGCCTTGATCTGGTCACCTGCTTACCGTTGACAGTGATATACCACATCGCCGTGACGTCAGTGTCCAGTGTTACGTGGTGAATTGTCCTCCACACTACTCGCCAGTTGACGTTTGGGTGCTTCCTTTCCACGACGTTATCGGGTCGTCCACGTTGCAGGACCCGATAAGCCGTCTTTGCCGTCGCCAGTTGAGTTGCTGGTAAGGCAAGTCGTACGTAACTGAGTTCGAGGTAAAAGACACCGATGTAGAAGAGCGAGGAGGGGACGTGGTGTATCGGCACAGGCGGCAACAGGGAGGGCGGTGCTAGTTCTTCTATTAACAAACTAGCCAGACTGTCCGGACGGCGGTGCCATAGTTTGACTAATGTGCTCACAAATAGGGCGACCGCTCTGTCATAAACGTGATAAAGGCCAAGCCCTCCCCGATCCGGTGGAAGGGTGAGAGTCTCATATTTGATCTTAAAAAGCATTCCTGAACTCACGAAGGACCGAAAAGCCGCAAGTATACGGCGAGCTAGCATCACCGGTATAGGTAATATCTGGGCGATGTGCGGAATGCGTGACGCTAAATGTGTGTTAACATACTGGGTCCGTTGGACGATGTCCAGGGCTCGTAGGCGGTTGTTGGCAATTCCAGTCCGAACATTCCGTAAAAGCCGTCGAAAGTTGTGAGCAGCGGTCCGTCGTATATCGTCTGTAAAATCAATGCCGAGACATTTCAAACTATCTCTGTGCTGTAAGGGGGTGACACTGTTCTCAGACAATCCGACCCCGATGTTCATCGCCACCGATTTTGCGACGTTGATACGACTACCAGTGGCCATGCCATATTTCGTTATCCAATTTAGTGCGCTAGCGGTGTCGTCACCGTTGCGGATGACAATCACCAGGTCGTCAGCGTACGCTTTACACCGGAAAGTGTGGCCTCGTAACGTCATACCCGTTAGTCGTTGGCGCAGGCCGCAGAGGAGAGGTTCCATGGCCACAGCGTAAAGTAAAGTGGACAGAGGGCAGCCTTGGCGTATCGATCGAGAAATGGTGAGGGGCTGCGAAGGTCGGCCGTTGACGATCACCTTGGACGTCGCGCCACGGAATAGAGACATGACGACAGTGACGAATGGCTGTGGGTACCGTATATGTTGGAGGACCGCTTTCAAATAGTTGTGGTCCACTCGGTCAAAAGCTTGACTAAAATCGATTGCCGCCAGTGCACCCTTCAGACGACATGCCCTCGCCAGTGAAATCAAGTCACGATATTCACTGAGTGCTGTTTGAATATTATTGTCGCCTCCTAATGACGTTTGATCGGGTGAGATAACATTTCGTAGGGTCTGGCGTATCCGCGCCGCCAACAGTCGAGAAAAGATCTTAAAGTCGCAGTTCAATAGCGTCAACGGGCAGTAGTCCCGCAGTCGTGAGCCACCGGACGGTTTGTCAATAGGAATAATCATCCCTTCCACAAGGGCTGCAGGGAGCGGCACGTCCGGGGATAGGAGTTCGCGACAGATGTCCGTCCATCGGGAGGCTAATAAATATTGAAAAGTCCGGTAAAATTCCAAGGGGAGGCCATCAGGACCCGGAGACTTTTTGACAGCTCCTTTTCTAATGGCGTCGATCACTTCTTCTTCTGTAATTTCTTCCATCAAGGCCGCTTCCATTGCCGGGGTGACTGTGCCGTAAATCGTCTGAGAGACGTCCTCCAGTGCTGTCGGATCAGGGGTCTGAGCGGAATAGAGTTGGGAATAATGATTGTAGAACGCTGTGTTTATGTCTTGTTGCGTGGTGAGGCGATGACCGTCCTCTGTGTCGATGAAGCGTATCAGCGCTCGTTGGCGTCGTTTACGTTCACGAAGGACGTGGAACATTGACGGGCGTTCGCTAGGTATCCGATCCTGCGTCCTCGAGCGGATGACCCCCTCTAGGTGGCGTCGCATATGAGCGAGGATCTGAGCCTTAGCACGGTGGACCGCCGTTTGTCGTTCCGGAGACGGCGCCATAGCATCGCAGTCGCGCAGGACCCGGAAGTAAAAGTCGAGTGTATGTCTTCGCCAAGTAGCGTGGTCACGACCGTAGGTTATCAACGTTCGCCTCAGTGCCGGTTTGGCGCAGTCCAACCACAAGCGGAACGTTGTGGGATATGTACGGAGGCGATTTTCACACGAATGCCACGTATCCTCAACGGATTGGCGGCAATCCGGGTACGACAGGTGAGAGATGTTTAATTTCCACGGGCTGCGGCTTCTCCACACTTGTTGCCGCCGCAGGGTGACGGCACAAATGTAAGCTGAGTGGTCCGAGAATGCTGCAGGCCACAGTTACGCATCCGGTGTTCCAGCGGCGAGAGAGCGTGAGACATAAGTCAGATCGATACGACTGGAAGAGTGACTTGTGAAGTGCGTGAATCGCGGTCGGTGGCCGTGAAGATGTTCCCAAGTGTCCACCATATACAGGTCTCGAATTAGCGTCTCGAGTTCCGGGCACGGATTATGTCGTGGGAGTTGATCTCTGGGCGCCAGTACGCAATTGTAGTCACCTCAAAACACCAGATGGTCGTGGCGGCCTTGGAAGATCGGGGCGACGTCTTACGCAAAGAATCGTGAACGTTCGCGACGTTTGTCCGTCCCGGACGGTGCGTAGATATTGATAAGGCGGACACCCAGTACTGTGAGTGCCATTCCTCTTGCCTCAGGCAGAAACAGGATATCGTCCGCCACTATCCCTTCCCGAAGAAGTACAGCGACACCGCTGCCTGTTGGGGAAACTGGAGAGACGCAAGCATCGTAACCGTACATGCCTGGGGAGTCGTCGACGTACACTTCCTGGAGAAGGGCTATGTCGATGGAAGCAGAGTTCAACATATCCTGAAGCAAGGATAACTTAGCGCGCGTCCGTATAGTATTGATGTTTATAGTTGCAACGCGATAAGTTTGAGGTCTATCCACAGCATCCGTGTTGGCCATCAATACCCTTGTAAGGCTGTCTCGTCACTGTAAATGACGGCGGGAAAGGATCAACACTGGTGGGGTAAATTTCCCCCCATGTCGTCCGACACGATGGGCAAGGAGTGTTCCTCACAGTCGTCCGCCCAGTTGCCATGAAATACCATCGGCTGTTGGTGGCTGTTAGTGGCTGCTGCGGCACTCGGCGCTGACTTCATCGGCTCTGCTGGCTGGGAATCGGCAGCGGCTGTCTGCTTGTGATCCTGCTGTTCTGTGGGGTCGGAGGGGCTGAAGCCGTCACCAAGGCGATCTGTTGAGTTTGAAGTTACAGCGGCCTCTGTACCGCCGGTACCGTCGTCGGAATTTCCACAGTCCATGTCAGACGATCGCTGCAAACACTCGTCCGATGGAGCACGTCGCCGTCTCTTGTGTTTTCGCGGGGAACGCTGTTTACGAACGTGTGTTTCAGTTTCTGAATGTGGGTGGATTTCGTCAGCTGCTCCGGTGTCTAGAAGAAAAGCCGCTGTCGGCACAACCCGTGGGTCGATGTCCATCCTGGCATCCACGCCTTCTTGCAAGGTCGGTCGGTGATTATCTTAAGGTGGGGGCGCCGTTGTAGAGGCCGGATCCTGTACTGCAGAAGCCATTTTGGTCTCGCCATCGGGGGCGGCTATCGGACTAATGTCGTCAGCATCAGAAAAGGTTGCTGCCCGTGTAACTTCGGCGTAATTGAGAGGAAGGGTCGTCACCGTAGAAGGAGTCATAGATTCACCTGTCGGGATTTGAGTAAGCCGTCGTCGGAGACAATCCGACTGGACGTGCCCTACTTGGCCACAACCAGAGCAAATGCGTGGCTGACCGTCATACATGATGATCGCCCTACATCCGCCGATGACAAGATATGACGGAACATGTTTGGTCAGTTCAATTTTAATCTGTCTTACCCCGTTCAGAACGGGCTACGTTGTAAAGATGGTCCATTTTTCGGCCATATGGCTGATCACTCTGCCGTAGGGCTGGAAAGCCGCGGTGACTACGTCCGGTGGTACTTCGAAAGGGAGTTCGAAGACGCGTATCGTACGGAGGCCAAGCCCCGCGTGATCGATAGAGACCGCCCCAATATGGCCGTCAGAATGTTTGAATTTAAGATCGTTCGCATGTGCGCTCACGATTCTGTTGCACACCTCGTCACTTACTAGCTTGACGTAGACAACACTGCTCGTGATAGAGACATGGATACCAATTATGTCTCGCGGGTCAATTTTAACGTCGTCACGTAGAAAACGTTCCACTTCAAAAGCTCGCGGTCGTGCATGATCGGTTTGAAAACTGATCTTGATGGTGGTTTGTCTGTATGAATGTGCCATGTTGCGTCGGTAGTGATGGACTCTAAACTAGCGACAACGCAGTAGTAAACAACTACGGGCACTCGCGACCGCGCGGACGGGACGTAAACAAGACGTCCTCGCCGCAGCGCTGCGGAAAGCAGACTGCGCTCTCGGCTACGCTGGGCTGGTTGTGTTAATCTGTTACAGATGTGCAAGAAGTATAGAAGTAAAGGCACAATGAATATGGGAACTTCACAATCTGACGAGAATGGGGTAACATCATGTATTGCCTGCTGGTATCGAGGGAAAGGTACGAAAACTGCCGGACGACGTGTGATTCAAACAGCCGCGCAAAAATTGTCACATACAGTGCATTTTACGCTCTCATTTATTAACAAATTTTGAAAGGAGCTATATCACTCATTTTGTCACATAGAGCTCTGCTATTCTGGAAAAGATACCTTTAAAAGTCAAGTGACTTTTCTATTTTTTAGAATATATTTGAGTGGTTTTCATGAGCGTATGCAGATAGAAGTTTTTGAAATAAACAAAATTTGTCTTACCATCGTTTTGACACACCAAGTTTAACAAGGTTTTAGCAGGCGCCAGAGTTTAGTGAGACATCGTGTACAACTAAAATTTACAAAATAAATTACATTTGTAATGTAAAACTTCTCATGTAAAAGGCTGTAATATCATTCAGAAACTATGTCTGTGCCAGCCGCGGTGGTCTCGCGGTTCTAGGAGCGCAGTCCGGAACCGTGCGACTGCTACGGTCGCAGGTTCGAATCCTGCCTCGGGCATGGATGTGTTTGATGTCCTTAGGTTAGTTAGGTTTAAGTAGTTCTAAGTTCTAGGGGACTGATGACCACAGCAGTTGAGTCCCATAGTGCTCAGAGCCATTTGAACCATTTATCGGACTTAACATCTATGGTCATCAGTCCCCTAGAAATTAGGACTACTTAAACCCAACTAACCTAAGGACATCACACAACACCCAGTCATCACGAGGCAGAGATAATACCTAACCCCGCTGGGATTCGAACCCGGGAACCCGCGCGCGGGAAGCGAGAACGCTACCGCACGACCACGAGCTGCGGACAGGAGTTACTCTCTTATATCCAGTGTCTTAGCAAACTTGCCTGACATAATTGTTTTCACTTTTGCATGAAAGTTCATAAACACCTATAGACTAAAATTAAATTATTTTATTGTATTTGTGTATGTTAAAGTCTGAGGACTCACTAATGTTATACGGGTTATTATCACCTAATTAGAGGTAAAATTGATTTACTACAGTTCACAGTAAATTACAGTCGATTGCTCCTTATAAAGCGTTCATATGTCACCGTTCACTTACCAACAGCAAATCTGTACTGACGATTAATATTTGTAGATACCTTTAAACACTGTAATATTTCGATGTTATCGACGCTTTGGCTTCGCTATCGTATCATTACAAGCAAACGTTCGCCGTAGCAAAATTTGCAGTTATCTGCATAACCGCAAGTCCAAACACGAGTCTGCGACAGTCGGTAGATGTCAGCGAAACGGGCCTAATAAAGCCGTGGCCGCGGCTGCGGTCGGGATCGGTAATGACGCGCATTTGAGCTATCAGTTAGTCAGGCGGCCGGAGCGTACCCTCGCGCTGCGCTGACGTCAAACGCCGCACCGCGCCGCGCCATCATCACCTCCCACGCCGAGATCCGTCGCGCCCAGCCACGAGACGCTGGCACTACCACAGTCTCTGAGTAAAGTGACATTTATGTTGCAATAAATGACGTAACATACCGTCTGAGACAACAATTTTTACACTATTACACTGAAGGGAAAAAAATCGCAACATAAAAATTCAAGAAAAGTAGGGAAATGAAATTTCGGGAATGCATATGTATTGGTAATATACACTACCGGCCATTAAAATTGCCACACCAAGAAGAAATGCAAATGATAAACGGGTTTTCATTGGACAAATATATTAGACTAGAACTTACATGTGATTACATTCTCACACAATTTGGGCGGTTCAAAATGGCTCTGAGCACTATGGGACTCAACTGCTGCGGTCATTAGTCCCCTAGAACTTAGAACTACTTAAACCTAACTAACCTAAGGACATCACACACATCCATGCCCGAGGCAGGATTCGAACCTGCGACCGTAGCAGTCGCACGGTTCCGGACTGCGCGCCTAGAACCGCGAGACCACCGCGGCCGGCCAATTTGGGCGAATAGATCCTGAGAAATCAGTACCCAGAACAACCAACTCTGGCCGTAAAAACGGCCTTGATACGCCTGGGCATTGAGTCAAACACAGCTTGGATGGCGTGTATAGGTACAGCTGCCCATGGCAAAAAATGGTTCAAATGGCTCTGAGCACTATGGGACTTAACAGCTATGGTCATCAGTCCCCTAGAACTTCTTAAACCTAACTAACCTAAGGACAGCACACAACACCCAGCCATCACGAGGCAGAGAAAATCCCTGACCCCGCCGGGAATCGAACCCGGGAACCCGGGCGTGGGAAGCGAGAACGCTACCGCACGACCACGAGATGCGGGCAGCTACCCAGGCAGCTTCAACACGATACCACAGTTCATCAAGAGTAGTGACTGGCGTATTGCGACGAGCCAGTTGCGGGGCTACCATTGACCAGACGTTTTCAGTTGGTGAGAGATCTGGAGAATGTGATGGCCAGGGCAGCAGTCGAACATTTTCTGTAGCCAGAAAGGACCGTACAGGGCCTGCAACATGCGTTCGTGCATTATCCTGCTGAAATGTAGGGTTTCACAGTGATCGAATGAAGGGTAGAGCCACGGGTCGTAACACATCTGAAATGTAACGTCCACTGTTCAAAGTGCCGTCAATGCTAACAAGAGGTGACCGAGACGTGTACTCAATAGCGCCCCATACCATCACTCTGGCTGATACGCCAGTATAGCGATGACGAATACACGCATCCATGTGCGTTCATCGTGAAGTCGCTAAACACGGATGCGACCATCATGATGCTGTAAACAGAACCTGGATTCATCCGAAAAAATTACGTTTTGCCATTCGTGCACCCAGGTTCATCGTTGAGTACACCATCGCAGGCGCTCCTGTCTGTGATGCAGCGTCAAGGGTAACCGCAGCCATGGTCTCCGAGCTCATAGTCCATGCTGCTGCAAACGTCGTCGAACTGTTCGTGCAGATGGTTGTTGTCTTGCAAATGTCCCCATCTGTTGTGATCTCGAGTGCTAGTGATACGAGGCCATTGGGATCCAGCACGGCGTTCCGTATTACCCTCCTGAACCCATCGATTCCATATTCTGCTAACAGTCATTGGATCTCGACCAACGCCAGCAGAAATGTAGCGATACGATAAACCGAAATCGCGATAGGCTACAATCCGACCTTTATCAAAGTCGGAAACGTGATGGTACGCTTTTCTCCTTCTTACACGAGGCATCACAACAACGTTTCACCAGGCAACGCCGGTTCAAAAAAAATGGTTCAAATGGCTCTGAGCACTATGGGACTCAACTGCTGAGGTCATTAGTCCCCTAGAACTTAGAACTAGTTAAACCTAACTAACTTAAGGACATCACAAACATCCACGCCCTAGGCAGGATTCGAACCTGCGACCGTAGCGGTCTTGCGGTTCCAGACTGCAGCGCCTTTAACCGCAAGGCCACTTCGGCCGGCAGCAACGCCGGTCTACGGCTATTTGTGTATGAGAAATCGGTTGGAAACTCCTCATGTCAGCACGTCGTAGGTGTCGCCACCGGCGCCAACCTTGTGTGAATGCTCTGAAAAGCTAATCATTTGCATATCACAGCATCTTCTTCCTGTCGGTTAAATTTCGCGTCTGTAGCACGTCATCTTCGTGGTGTAGCAATTTTAATGGCCAGTAGTGTATTTAAGTGATTAACGTTGCATGATCACAGGTTAATGCAAACGCGGGAAAAGTCATTGCAAATGTGAAATGCTGCTATACTAATAACTGGCGTAACTAACAAAATGTTGAATCGAAGCATGTAAATGTGGGTGCCGAATGTCAGCTTGTGGGATGGAGTCTCATGACTGTTGCTCTTGGCTGGTCAAAACGGGAACGGTTAATGCTGGTTGTCGATGACGCTAGAGTTATCGTCCGAAGATGTCGCGTACGTGCTCGACTGGAGTCATACCTGGTGATCGAGCAGGCCAAGGCAAAATATCGACACTCTGTAGAGCATGTTGAGCTACAACAACGATATGTGGGCGAGCGTTATCCAGTTGGAGAACATCCCGTGGTATGGTGTTCATGCCGGCCGCGGTGGTCTAGCGGTTCTGGCGCTGCAGTCCGGAACCGCGGGACTGCTACGGTCGCAGTTTCGAATCCTGCCTCGGGCATGGGTGTGTGTGATGTCCTTAGGTTAGTTAGGTTTAAGTAGTTCTAAGTTCTAGGGGACTTATGACCTAAGATGTTGAGTCCCATAGTGCTCAGAGCCATTTGAACCATTTTTTTATGGTGTTCATGAATGGCAGCAAAACACGTCGAATCACCAGACTGACGAACAAATTTACAGTCAGGGTGTATGGGATACTGCTGCCATACGAAACGACACCCCTGGCGATAACTCCAGATGTAGGCCCAGTGTGTCTAGCACTTAGACGGATTGGTTGCAGACTTCCAACTGCCCTATTTATAACCAACACACGACCGTCAATGGCGACGAGACAGAACCAGTTTTCATTAGAATACGCAACAGATTTCAACTCCACCCTCCAATGAGCTCTCGCTTGACATCACCGAACGTTAATTGTGGTGATCTGGTGTCAGTGAAATCTACGCTACAGAGCGCCTGCCTCTGACATGTCCTTGTCACCGATATGTGACAGTTCATTGTGTCACTGTGGTGCCAACTGCTTCTCGAATTGCTGCTGCGGACGGGCTACGATACGCCACAGCAATACGTAGAACACAAAGGACTTTCCTCTCGATCCGAAGCTCGGTCTTCCTGCTGTCGTGCCATCCTGTGCCCACCGGTGCCAGCAGTCATGTACAGTGGCTAGATTCCTACGATGCCTTTCTGCAATATCGCGGAAGGAACATTCAGCTTCTCGTACACGACCTCCTTCGAACTCGGTGAGCTGTTGATAATGGCGTAGGCGTCGTCTTAAAAGCATTTTTGACTAACATCAACTCACCTCGGCCATTCTCACGGGTAACTAACGTTCCGGACCGTTACTGTGCATATTTAAAGCCAAACACATACTGACGCCGCTAGCACTACTCTTATCCGACTGGCACCAAATTTCAATATAAATGTTTCGGATGTGGAAACTTTCGTTTATCTGACGCAACTCCTTGGTGCTGAGATTTTTTTCCGTCAGTCATAAATCACTGTAGTTGGTTTCATTGATTCATTTATTTTTCCTGATAAGATAAGGCTCAACAGGCTCTCTCTCACATCCAACTCGGTATTGTACTAATTTTTAGATTGTATTCATTATCACACACGTGTTATAGGAAGTCTTACATTCAGTATTGAATCCAACACTTAAAAATACTGGCATTAGTCACTGCATAAAAAACAGAGAGAACAAAGAGAAATAAAATGCAGATAGAATTAAGCTGAGGGCACTAGCGGCAATGGACGTGAGAGTAAGTAAGGAGAAGGGTGGAAGGGGGAACTCAGTAGAATACACGGAATGAACGAAGTGAAAACTTTGACACTTGCATCCGAGGAAAAACGGGAATATTTGCTTTACAGCCTGAGAGAGGAAATTCGTCATACATGTTTTTTTTCTGATGTGGCAATTTGGCGGGGGGGGGGGGGGAGTTACGAGGTTGACAATACGGAGAAAAAAGATGGTTCAAATGGCTCTGAGCACTATGGGACTCAACTGCTGTGGTCATAAGTCCCCTAGAACTTAGAACTACTTAAACCTAACCAACCTAAGGACAGCACAATACGGAGAGTCAGCATTTTCTTAAATTATTCTGGACACTGAATTGCAAGGACGGAACAAGGCAACTTTTGTCACACGCCGACAACGGAAACAGGGATGGAATTTGCGAATGTTTTAGTGCCATGGGTGGGATCAACAGGGACATCACTTAAATGAGGCCTGGTGCTGGCATTATGATTATCTGACAAGTAAGTGATACATGGTACAAGGTATTCGCGTACATGCACTCTGTGGTGCAGATAAATACACATAGCATGTAGTAGCCACGTAATTGGACTGGTTGCCACCACACCAAGTGTGCCTACAGTGGAATGACACGAATGTTGCGGATGTAACGCACACAAGCATTCGCTGTTATTTCTAACCGTATAGAGATTTCACCGCATGTTCTATGTTTGATTACGTCGCAGTTGAAGAGGTTAGGCTGAACAAGTGGTTTGAGATCAAAGTTTCTAGCGACGATATTCTCGTTTACTTGTCACATCAAATGTGGGTAAAAGCTCGAAATTTCCACCAAATCTTCCATCGTCTTCGTTAAAAACAACTGACTGTCGTAGCAGTTGTGGGGGTCATTTATATCCCATAGATGGCTTGCGACTGATCAGTGTATAACATCATTATGTCCAGAGATCGGATTCATGCTTTCACTGGCGGTGCCAGCGCTCTTCTAGGAGTGTAATTCAGCGTTTCGCGACTAATACTTGAGACTACCCATATTTGACACAGCAAGTATACCAAGAACATACAAGGACAAGTGGCTGCCCAAGTCTACTTTCACATGCTGTGGAAGTATATCTAGAACCTTCTGCAGGGCATAGGGACAAGCGAAACTCTTGCTCCAAGTGGCGACACTATTTTATGTCTTATGAGAAGTTCTTCACGACAGGAACAGGACAGTAAAGAACCGGATGTGATTTTGACTGTCTGGTTTGGATTGAAGGAGTTCTCCGTTGCTGTCTCCAAAATTTCGTGGTAGCTGCTGCAATCTAAATCATCAACCATCTCACATATATACCCATATCTACCACAAGTATATACTGTGCAAAGAAGTAGTTATGTAAGAGTAAACAGCGTTTAATTTAAGCTTATTGTGCGTTGCGTGCCTTCTGTAATTCTATTCTCGTTTAGAGAGTGAATATTTTGCATTTCTACAGTGTTTTTTTCCTAAGTCATATTCGTAGAAAACGCAAACAAAATAAACTTAGTGACACGAATTCTTCTGGAACAAAGCCGTTAGTATTTAATTCTTCTCTTGTTATATTCATAAGTAAATAAAATGCCAGAGACAACAGAACACTAATAGAAATGGAGAAACTCTCTTCTGGAACTGCATAAAATGCAGTAGAAATATTTAGATAGAAGAGCAGGAATGGAACATACGTGTACTTCAGACACAGTTGGAGGAAGCGTAAAAGGAACTGATCAGGATCAAGGGAGATAGGGAGGAGGAGTATGGTTGGAAACTGCCAGCCGCTAGCAAGTCAAGAAGGAGTACAAAATGTGATTTTTCCATCATTAAATGTACCAGCCGCTGCCAGAGTTTACTGAAGAAGGGTCTCAGGTAATGCTAGCAGTGCACATTGTGCAGCACACTTCAGTTGTGATAAGGAAAGCTTGGAATGGGTGAAGAAAAGGAAGACGGATGTGGTGCTGATAGCCAGTCGCCATTGACGAGGTGTAGGCGTTCAGTAACAGGAGAGTTTAGAGACAGTGAACCAGGCTACCAGCATACTGAAACCAATTGCGGATCTGGAATAAGCAGCATCGGACTTAGGACCTATAGACAGGCGTTTTACAAAAGCGCACCATGCATTGATAGTGGATGAGAAGGGAAACGATTTCAACGGGACAAGGCATATGATATGGTTGGTGACCTGCACATAGTAGCCTCTCTCACTCATGGCATGAAGGCACAATAACTTCCATTTCTTTTCCGTTGTGCACCCAGAATGTTATTACTTAATCTTCCAGTATTTCGGCTGATAGCCGTTCAGTCATCTTCAAAGTGAGTCGATTACGGAATTACAACAATTCGAAGCAATACTGTGCGTCTGACATGTGACGCACGCTCATTTACTCCACAGTATTTTGTGAAGTGGCTTTATATCTGTTACCGACTCACCTTCACTGTGGCTGTACAGTTACCAGCCGAAAAGTCGGTGGAAGATAAAGTAACGTCCCGACTGCACTCCCGAAAGGTGATGGAATACACTTCCCGCCGGGAAAATTTCGAGAAACAGAAGGTTCCCTTTTTCAAGCTGCTCTGGTGTCATGATCAGTTACGCCTCTGTGTAGCTGTGAAGGGGATTAACGGGAGGTAGGAAACTTCAATGGTCACATTAGGCACCATGAATAATGTGATTGCACTGAACAGTGGGAGTGGAAGACGGTACAGCTAATCAGCCCCCATGGGGGACTAAGGCTATAGATGTTCAAATAAATCTTTCCAGGAGCAGGAGAAAAAGATTTTATTAGGAAACTTCCAGGCAGTTGGCTGCCTCGCCTGAAGAAGGCTTTCAACAGTTGAAAAGCTTCTGGAGCTAGCAGATGCAAGGTAGATTCTGACTAACCAAAGGGCACACTTACTAGATGCCATGAAGCAAATAAATCCTTGGGGCGAATAGCACTGGAAATAGCACAGAGTCAAGAAACCAATAAAAAGATACAGCAATTTGAAGCTTCAGGCCTACAACTGTACAGTAGTATATGTCACATATGACTGGTGTAGGGATGCAGAAATGGAACATATACACTGCGCAAGAGACTTAAAGAATCATTTTTAGAAACCCCGTAATTCCCAACAACTGCTACGCTTATTGTAAATAAGTTATACACAACTGCAACCAGTCACTTTTTTGAATAATAATGCTTTATTCCATAAACCGGTTTTCAAACCTTTTCAGGTTCATCTTCAGATGGTTTCGGGAGGATCCGGGAAGTTACATCATTACTTGTAGTAGCATAATGCTGGGTGCTGGTTCCATGGCAGAAAGATGGGTCATACTTTAATGTATCGCCATGACTATAGCTTATCTGTCGATATGGATGTAAATTTGGTTTTTACTTACTGTGACAGTATAGGTGGCTTTTTTCGGATATGTCTGCGTCCATTTTGATGTCCAGAACACTTTCACACGAACTATATTAGTTTACACTTTACCAGCATCCAGCATGAGCTTTACAACTGTTGCTTGTAACAAAGATCTTGACAGAAAGATATGGCGTAACCTACTTTGTACAGAGATGTGATTTGTTGTTCTTTACATGTGTTAAAGTCGATGTAAGGGCAAGTATTTTAATGGCAATAACATGAGAGCACGAGATAAAATGAATAAATTACTACAAGAACAAATTTCAGGTGATCTGATATCTTATTTCTACTTCTATATTACAGGAAGTTTTTTTTTAAATAGCAATTATCATGTTTGGCATTAACATGAATCCCAAGGAATCAATAATATAGGGTTATTGTATCTGCAGTGAGATGCAGCTGTCTGTATGACTAGGGCCTGTGTATTTAAATTAATAATAAATCTTCAGATGAACTGTTGGCTTATTTCTGTTGTTATGTTAACATGATCTTGGGTATTATCAAGAGCAGATTCTGTTTATTTTAGCTAAAGGTACATGTATAAGAGTTACAGTGATTGTAATGGACTAAAGCTGTTTGTATGGCTGTACATTTAATACTTAAGAAATCATGAACAAAAATTCTTTAACTTTTGACTTATTTTTGTTCTAACATGATAAAAATAAGTCAAAAGTTAAAGAATTGTTGTTCATAATTTTTTAAATATTAAATGTACTGCCATACAAACAGCTTTAGTCCATTACAATCACTGTAACTCTGCTGTTCCACCAAGACAACGCACCCGCACATCGAGCAACGTTACGCAACAGTTTCTTCGTGATAACCACTTTGAAGTGATTCCTCATGCTCCCTACTCACCTGACCTGGCTCCTAGTGACTTTTGGCTTTTTCCAACAATGAAAGACACTCTCCGTGGCCGCACATTCACCAGCCGTGCTGCTATTGCCTCAGCGATTTTCCAGTGGTCAAAACAGACTCCTAAAGAAGCCTTCGCCGCTGCCATGGAATCATGGCGTCAGCGTTGTGAAAAATGTATACGTCGGCAGGGCGATTACGTCGAGAAGTAACGCCAGTTTCATCGATTTCGGGTGAGTAGTTAATTAGAAAAAAATCGGAGGCCTTAGAACTTGAATGCACCTCGTACATCACCCCTGGGTTCTTTTCGTGCCGATTCTGAGCGACGGGTATCTGAACTGATTTCTTCGGCCACTTACAGCCAAACCGTGTGGTTTCAAGTCTAGGCGTCGCGTTTCTGATGTCCATCGCAGAGGCGTCAAAAGAAGTAGTAAAATGTGGGTAAGATGGCGTGTGACGACATTATGATGGTGTGAAACGTTCACGGTGGCGTAGAGTAGAATTTTGATGAAATGTGGTGCCAGTCTGACATCATTAACTCATCTTACACGTCACATGAACTTCTGAGCTGCAGCCTTTTTTCTTTTAGTATGTGTCGACACCTCGATGTTTGATACGTTATATAACCTGAGAGGGCGTCACACTTTTACTCCATTACAGAGAAAGGTTTAAGTGCCAGCCAAATTTCAAACTTAGGAGACGCAGTGGGTGGGAATTACGGGGTTTAGAAAAAGTCATCCTTTAATTCCGTTGCGCGGTGTAGTATTACCAAAGTATGAAACAACAAACTCTTATCATAGAACTTCATCAAAGAGTAGAGGATACTATATTGATGGCAGAAAATTAATGTAGTTTAAATTGAGACATGAACTTGATATATTTTGCAAGAAAAAATACGTTTTTAAATGTTTAGTATCGAAATAGTGGCACTTTAAGTCAACAAGAGATAAATAATTTTGTGTGGGTACCGATCAAATGATGGAAGTGTATAAATTTTTCTTCATAAATTAACAGAGGTTCTAGGTGAATCTGAACGCCCAGTATTAATATAATTTGCTCTGAAAACACTGAGGCAATTATCACAGCTAAAATGACTAGCATTCACATAAACATCTTTCACAGTCTTGACATGTACTTCGTCAATCGAGGAAATGGGTAACTGCAATGATAACATCACTGATCGAACATGTGCCACAAATATATGCAGCGAACAGTGTGATGTAGCTGTGAAGATTTGTATTCAGATCATTTCTGCAAAATACTAAGAGAAAATTTAGCTATGAATCAACTCCTTAAACTAAAGGCCAACAAAACAATTTTACTAAAAATCAAAATGTTAGATTTTTCATCACAACTAACAAACCATAGTTCGATCAAATGTACAAAGAAACTAACTGAGACTGAGAATTTCTCAAAGTTCACAAATATTAATTATGCTTCCAGAATGAGATTTTCACTCTGCAGCGGAGTGTGAGCTGATATGAAACTTCCTGGCAGATTAAAACTGTGTGCCCGACCGAGACTCGAACTCGGGACCTTTGCCTTTCGCGGGCAAGTGCTCTACCAACAGCTACCGAAGAACGACTCATGCCCGGTACTCACAGCTTTACTTCTGCCAGTACCTCGTCTCCTACCTTCCAAACTTTACAGAAGCTCTCCTGTGAACCTTGCAGAACTAGCACTCCTGAAAGAAAGGATATTGCGGAGACATGGCTTAGCCACAGCCTGGGGGATGTTTCCAGAATTAAACATCCCCCAGGCTGTGGCTAAGCCATGTCTCCGCAATATGCTTTCTTTCAGGAGTGCTAGTTCTGCAAGGTTCACAGGAGAGCTTCTGTAAAGTTAGGGAAGGTAGGAGACGAGGTTACTGGCAGAAGTAAAGCTGTGAGTACCGGGCATGAGTCGTTCTTCGGTAGCTGTTGGTAGAGCACTTGCCCGCGAAAGGCAAAGGTCCCGAGTTCGAGTCTCGGTACCAGTGATGTGTGTCTCTTTGGATCGGAAGAGATTCTCTCTGCTTTCAGCGGTTAACAGCAGTGGTAAAGGCTGCTAGTCTTGCTTGCGAGATGAAAGCAAAGCTGACCATTTGCAACTTAGTCGACAGGACCGATTACAGACCTCTGGTACAGAGCGGAGTGGAGGGTCTGAATCAGAGGCTCAGACGGTTTTTTCGCTGTATAGGCTGCAGATTCCTCGACTTACGGCAAAGGGTAACTGTGTTTCGGGTTCCGCTGAACAGCTCAGGAGTCCTCTATACGCAGCAGGTGGCTACGCAGGTAGTGCCAACCGGAATAAAATAACAGTTGGATCCTTTTACCGATCTCGCAATTCAGATGATACAATTGCTGAAATGTTCGAAACAACTTGACTTTGATTTCAATCACGTGCCCGACTCATACGATTCTAGTTGGTGGTGACTTTAATTTACCCTCGATATGTTTAATTCCGGAGGTACGCATAAAGCATCATCCGAAACTGTGCTAAACGCATTCTCTGAAAATTATTGCGAGCAGTTAGTTCATGTGCCAGAGCGAATAGTAAGTGGTTGTGAAAACACAATTGTCCTCCTAGCAACAAATAATCCTGAGTTAATAACAAGCATCAAAACGGATACAGGGATTAGTGAACACAGGGTTGTCGTAGTCAGATTGAATATTGTAACCCCAACATCTTCCTAAATCAAACGAAAAATATACCTGTTAAGAAAAGCAGATAAAAATTCACTTGACGCCTTCCTGAGAGACAATCTCCACTCCTTCCAAATTAACAATATAAGTGTACACCAGATGTGGTTTGAATTGAAAGATATACTGTCGGCTGCAGTTGAGAGATTTATATCAAATGAATTAACAAACTACGGAGCTGATCCTCCTAGGTACACAAAACGCGTCAGAACACTTTTGCAGAAACAATAAAACAAACATGCCAAATTTAAACAGAGACAAAATCTCTAATACTGACGATCTTTTACAGAAGCTCGAAATTTAGCGCGGACTTCAATGTGAGATGCTCATAATAGTTTCCACAACGAAAATTTTTCTCGAAACCTGGCAGAAAATCCAAGAAGATTCTGGTCGTATGTGAAGTATGCCAGTGGCAAGGCTCAGTCAATGCCGTCTCTGCGCCGGCCGGTGTGGCCGAGCTGTTCTAGGCGCTACAGTCTGGAACCACGCGACCGCTACGGTCGCAGGTTCGAATCCTGCCTCGGGCATGGATGTGTGTGATGAACTTAGGTTAGTTAGGTTTAAGTAGTTCTAAGTTCTAGGGGACTGATGACCTCAGAAGTTAAGTCCCATAGTGCTCAGAGCCATTTGAACCATTTGAAATCGTCTCTGCGCGATAGCAATGGAGATACTGTCTAAGACAGTGCTGCCAAAGCAGTGTCACTAAACACAGCCTTCCGAAATTCCTACACAAAAGAAGACAAAGTAAATATTGCAGAATTCTAATTAAGAACAGCTGCCAACACGAGTAACGTAGAAGTAAAAGTAGTGAAGCAACTTAAATCACATAATGAAGCAAGTCTTCTGGTCCAGGCTGTATACCAATTAGGTTCCATTCAGAGTATACTGATGCAATAGCTCCATACTTAACAATCATATACAACCGTTCGCTCTGCGAAATATCCGTACGCGAAGCCTGGAAATGTACACAGGTCACACCGGTATTCAAGAAAGGTAGTAGGAGTAATCCACTTTATTACAGGCCCATATCATTAACGTCGATATGCAGCAGGATTCTGTAACACGTTTGAACATTATGAATTACCTGGGAGAAAACGGTCTATTGACACACAGTCAACATGGGTTTAGAAAACATCGTTCTTGTGAAACACAACTAGCTCATTATTCGCATAAAGAATTGAGTGCTACTGACAAAGGATTTCAAATGGATTCCGTATTTATGGATTTCCGGAAGGCTTTTGACACTTTGCCATACAAGCGGGCTCACAGTGAAATTGCGTGCTTATGGAATATCGTCTCAGTTATGTGACCGGATTTGTGATTTCCTGACAGAGAGATCACAGTTCATAGTACCTGATGGAAAGTCATCCAGCAAAACAGAAGTGATTTCTGGCGTTCCCCAAGTTAGTATTACAGGCCTTTTGCTGTTTATTATCTGTATAAACGATTTTGGAGACAATCTGAGCAGCTGTATTAGATTGTTTTCAGATGACGCTGTTGTTTATCGACTAATACAGTCGTCAGAAGATCAAAACAAATTGAAAAACGATTTAGAAAAGATATCTGAATAGTGTGAAAATTGTCAATTGACCTTAAATAACAAAGAGTGTGAGATTATTCACATGAATGCTAAAAGGAATCCGTCAAACTTCGGTTACACGATAAAACAGTCAAATATAAAGGCCGTAAATTCTACTAAATACCTAGGGATTACAATTACGAACAACTTAAACTGGAAGGAACACATAGAAAATGTAGTTGGGAAGGCTAACCAAAGAATGCGTTTTATTGGCAGGACACTTAAAAAATGTAACAGATCTACTAAGGAGACTGCCTATACTACGCTTGTCTGTCCTCTTTTAGAAGACTGCTGCGCGGTGTGGGAGGATTGACGGAGTACATCGAAAAAGTTCAAAGAACGGCAGCACGTTTTGTATTATCGCGAAATAGGGGAGAGAGTGTCACTGAAATGATACAGTATTTGGGGTGGACGTCATTAAAAGAAAATCGTTTTTCGCTGCGGCGGAATCTTCTCCCGAAATTCCAATCACCAACTTTCTCCTACGAGTGCAAAAATATTTTGTTGACACCGACCTACACAGGGAGAAATGATCACCATGATAAAATAAGGGAAATCAGAGCTCGTACGGAAACATATAAATGTTCGTTCTTTCCGCGAGCTATACGAGATTGGAATACTAGAGAATTGTGAAGATGGTTCGATGAACCCTCTGCCAGGCACTGAAATGGGATTTGCAGAGTATGCATGAAGGTGCAGACCTAATACTGTCTTTCTTTCATTACTGAGTCTATAGATCAAGAGGAACCAGAGATTCTAGACTAATTTTGGCAATGCTCAACAGCCTGCTTCCAATCGACAAAACAAGAGATCTCCACCATTTTCTTAGCGTAATAAGTTATAAACCATTGAGAACATTGCCCGTTGCCGCCCCACCCTTTCAGTGAGTTGTACAGTATAGGTCGATACAACACATATTTATATGGCATCACCAACGTAGCAATGTAGTATAAGTAGGTAGTATTGTGGAGGATCTTGATAACTAAACACGATGCAATATGTCGAGGATGTTTCAATATACTTCCCAGTTCTTAGATGCTTGGAAGAAAACCGATTGTGGCAAGGTGTGAAAACTTAATGTTTTGTCTCCACCAGCGGCAAGTCAGCAGTAGGTCACAGCAACAGCACAATAATATACAAGACTCTGTCACTGAAATGTACAACCAACCTCCACGTCCGTGTTCAGCAATAAAGTAGGGGCTTCCAGCACTCTATAATGTTAACACGATAGATACTGAAAAACGTTCCAGCGGGCTTTTCCTGCCTACACCGTCTCACGCTTAGCAGTTTCTTGGACAATGTGAAGAGAAAATATGTCCCACAACTTTTCTATGCAGCATTCATTGTGTTCCAAGCCACAAGAGTAAAACTTACATGGTTTGGAGTGAATCCTATGCTGAATTCTTTGAGATAAGAAACTAAAGGTCGGAAATGGGTTGAACTCCGGGTTCAGAATGATTTGGTCTCAGTTTTGCACCTGTTGTTTATGACACGTTTGCAGTTGTTTCTGTATCGCTGCTCTTCGTACGGTAATATGCAATTTATAGGCACGTAAATGGGCGATTCAAATGGTTCAAATGGCTCTGAGCACTATGGGACTCAACTTCTGAGGTCATCAGTCCCCTAGAAATTAGAATTACTTAAACCGCACTAACCTAAGGACATCACACACATCCATGCCCGAGGCAGGATTCGAACCTGCGACCGTAGCGGCTCCAGACTGTAGCGCCTAGAACCGCTTGGCCACTCTGGCCGGCGTATATGGGCGGGTATTGATTAATCTTCTCCTACTTGGCACAGAAATATCTCCTCAAATTCCACTGTACGTACAATTCTTTCTTAGGAAGCATGGTCATGGTTGAAAGAACCAGTTTTCATAAGTTGCTAACTGTATGATACATGTCTTTCAGTTAGAACGACATCTGTTTGGAAACATTTCGCTACATTCGTTTGGAGTTCTCGACACTAGTTACTGATGCACGATATATTACATACGAGTGTACCAGTGCGTATGACGAGTGATGCTAGGCCTTTGACAACCAGTCTCAAACTCCTACAAATAGTGACAAACTCCATCGTGGATACATAACAGATAGTTAGGGACAGGGTTACGCAAAAGTGACTCTGGGGTTTCCGAAAACGACTTCGTGAAAACTACATAACAAAACACACATCAGTTGATAGAGCACGTTTACAAGTTTCGATTCGTAACACATTGACAAAGGGCACACCACTATGGGGGAGGCGGGGCTGAACATGTAGACAAATCACCTCTCAGTGTTAGCGAAGGAAGTTAGTTCGCCGCTGTAGATACGCAACCAAACGAACAGATTTAGAAAGCGGGAACCTGTCGTTGTGCCTTCACCGACTTCAGTTTATGCACACTGGTGCTCATCCGCCTGTAGTGAAATCTGCCACCTCATAAACAGTGTCCGTACTGAGCACTTGCAAGTTTAGATGCTCTATCCACTGGTATATGTCTTCTTTATGTATGTCTTGTACTTTCCTCAGAATAGTTATCTGAAACTCTGCAGGCTCTTCTGAATAACCCTGTACTTTTTTTAAAGGTAGCGTCACCTACTTCGATACAGCAGGCAGCTATTGTTACGAAACATAAGAAATTTACAAACACAATATTAACACGCACTGCTCATACAACACCCCGCGAGGTGTGAAATATTAGTTTCTGGTCATTTCTTCTTTATCTTAAATACCCACTTTAGGAAATTCTTGCATCTGCATAATTTTGAACATAGAGGCTTGAAACACCCCGTATAGCAATATAGATCACTCAACACAATGATGTTTTCTCTCAGTCCTTTAAGATGAATGCCAAGATGCTTTGAAACAGCACTGCCGATCCCCGTTCTCATACGCTATATCTGAGCTTATATCTACCACTGTTTTTCCGAATAGCGTGGTATCGTGTGAAGTGGTGCAGTGCTAAGATACTGGACTCGAAGTCAGCAGAACAGTGGTTTGAAAGACCGTTCGGCCAGCCAAATTTAGGTTTCCCGTGGTATCCCTAATAATGAGTGTTACTGAAAAAATGACAGTATTTAAAAAATATACTACCGAATTACTTCCGCATCCTTCCCCAAGCAGAACTTGTGCTCCAGCTAATACTGACCTCATCGTCGACGGGACGCTAAACTGTAATCTTTATTCTTTTTCCCCTTCAGAGCCAGGTGTAAGAATAAATCTGTACTTCATGTCTTTTCTGTCCTTCAGACACTGATATATTGATAAATGCGTAGTTGTCCAGTACTGATTGTCAAAAACTTAATTAATTCCGCGTTATTTTTAATACAGAAAAGTTAAATAGTGACTTACAGACTGGCCGGCTGCAGTGGCCGAGCAGTTCTATGCGCTTCAGTCTGGAACCACGCGACCGCAACGGTCGCAGGTTCGAATCCTGCCACAGGCATGGATGTGTGTGATGTCCTTAGATTAGCTAGGTTTAAGTAGTTCGAAGTTCTAGGGCACTTATGACCTCACATGTTAGGTCCCATAGTGCTCAGAGCCATTTGAACCATTTGAATTTAAGGAGTGTGGTTGTCTCGTTGAAGAAACAGAGTGATTTGGCAAGTTGCTTAACACAGTGGATCTGAGTTAAAGTATCCATCCCGACATATTTTTTCGGTGTTTTCTCGGAATTACTTTCAGGAAATACTGAAATGAGGGCAAGAGTTGCTGAGACGGGTAGCTGCAAAATATAGTTCATTTCGGAATATGTTAATAATTCCCCTCCGTCAGCGTACTTTGCAGATGCATTGCTGGAAAATGTAAGTACTAAGTACTAAATACGATACCTTTCTTCTTTTTCTTGTGACTTTGTCCCGCGTTGGCGCAGGGTTGGTTCTGTAAACAGATTCGGTATGGTGAAGTTGACGACGTCCTGTCTTCACCCCGAATTCAACCCCCACCCTCCCCCCACCCCCTACCCTCCTGTGACGGAGGGAGTGTGTCCCCACTGCTGCCTCTGGTTTTATTCATGTGAAAGTGAGCGAAAGAGCGCTGAATGTTTCAGAATTGTGTAACTGAGACGTATCTTTGGTACCAGTCTCCTATTCACCTAGAGGGGTGCAGAAAACCGCCTAAATAACACATCTAGGCTGACCGACACACCGACCGAGTGGATTCTAACCGTGGCCGGCGCATGTCCCTGTCACGAACGCAGCGATTTAACACGCGCAGGTATCTTGGCGGGTCAGTACCATCGATATATTTAACATGTAATAAATAACATAAATACGCAAAAACATCACTCAAATAATTTATATAGGATGGATTTCACCAAAGACGGTAATAAATGTACAGAAAGAACGAAAAGGAAATTAGCGTGTAAAACAAAGTTTCTACAATGTGAAGTGGAAGTAACAGTGGCTTTTGTGGGACATTCGCAGACGGACTAATGCCCTCGGCCACCACAGAGCGTTATTACAGCCAACAGACTCAGACGGGGCCTGCTGCAATGGGATAAGAGGATTTGGCGAGTGAGGCCGGTGTTGGGGGTGGGAAGGTGGGGATGCGTGGGTGGAGGGAGGCGGGCAGCGGGCAGGAAGGGCCAAAGGGCCAGGGGAGCGCCGATAAAGCGCCGGCCGGCTGCCACGCTGCATGACGGATTTGTCTCTAGCCTGTTGATGGCAACACAATGACCACCACTCCGTGCCCCAATTCCCTGAATTCCATTTCCAGTAAAGGATGTTTTGGAATGGCAGTGACGTACAATGGAAATACCAAGCGTTGGTTAGCAATAACGTTACACCTTCTTGTTTTGTTCGCTATAATAAAAAGAATAACATATTCTACAGCACTGCAGAATACACTAACATATTATTGCTCGTACGACTTTAGGCGGAGAAGATACTGTCAGCCGATGAAGGATATTTGTTTTAAACTCTGAAACAACACGTAGTCATGTCGAACTTTTATTGTCGAGTAGACAATTCAAATGGCTCGTGCTATTGACCTGACTCGTCCTTTAGATACTGAAAACTAAATGTGATGTATCTAATTTTGTGGTATGCTTCTTTAGTGGTCACATGCAAACGTTTTCGTTATGCATTATGAAGACCACAACACATTTATTATTTTTACTAAAGGCATGCCAGATAGTAGCACAATGGGGCTGTGACTGCTCCGATCAGCAATTGATTAATTTGAAGAGTTGGTTTACACAGTGGATCTGAGTTCAAAATCCCCGTTTGTCCATCCCGGTACAGTTTTTCTATGGTCTCTGTAAATTATTTTAAGCCAACAACGAATCCTAAATGACGGACATAGTCGTTTTCTTTCCCAATAGTTCTCGTAGCGTATAAATTCCCGGTGTTTAATGGTCTTGATAGCGGGGAGAAATTGATTACTACAGTTTGTCTCTTGCTTCTTATGGTCTCTTTCCAGCCTGAAAATACAATATGATAACGAAATGCAATGCGTCTTTCACATTAAATACTACTGAAAAATGTCGTTACCATTCTCAATCTCTGCGAGCAACAAGCACGAACCCAGTTAACATCTCACACATTAGGACGCCATCTATCATTGTTTGAAGTGTTGTATATACAAAAACCATCATCGGACCCATAGTGTCTATTGATAGAAATCGTATAGATTAACGAGCTGTTAAAGTTCCTCTGCTGTTAATGGTCTAACAATCAAATAAAACAGAACAAAACGATTCTAAAACGTGTAGGAGAGCTGCAAGTGAATATGATATAATAGACTAACTAAGCTTGTATATAATTCAAACGACTTCATCCGGACTATTGAAAATTGTTCAGGTGCCGGTACGTGCACGGAAACAATAAAATGGACTTAACAATTTCCTCGGTAGGGAGTTGTATGCTTAACAGATAAACGTGTCACAAATGTCAACAGTGTTGTTAAGTATGCCTCAAGTCAACTAGTGAGATAACTCAGCGCTATTTTGTTTCCAAGCGTCAGTTTATTTTTTTTTTACTGGCGTCAATGGCTTACCCTTACATTCCCCGTAAACGGCGTAACGGACTGCATTGTTGTATAACGTGATCGCTTTCAAGAATCTAAAGATTACTAGATGAATCGAGAACTGCATGTTCAATGGCTTATAAATTCTCTGCCCGTAAGGTTTGAGTCTTTTACAATATGTAGCAAAACGGTTATTCTCCATCATCCATGATTTATAACACGGCGTTAGCAAGAAATATATTGACAAAAACAGTTCTAACGGAACACACTGTGGAACGTAATCACAGCTGGTACAGAACATTTCCGACAATATTCTGATATGCATTTTTATGTATGCAACGAAAACAATAGCACGATGTGTCAAAACATTTTTCTAACGGAGTCCTGGTTGTGGTTTACTTCTAGATATTCTAATTCGATCAATGCGAACTGGTAGATTTCTGTAATATTTCAAAATGTTATAGCAACACTTGTGTAATACAGTGATCTTTCACATTCCTCCTCTCCGTCGCCGTCTCCCTCTTGCTCCTCAAACTTGTAGTGATTGCCACCTGTTGTGTGGGATTCGATTTCGGCTTTGTTGAAAAGGTTGCAGCCTATTTACTGTGGCTGGCGCTGTAACTCATTTGCAATTAGGTATTGGATATTGGGAGTCAATAACCTATAGAAAGCCATAAATGGGATCTATCTGCCTGGAATCATTGACGTGGATACTTTTAATGTCTACTTTTAAGTGCCTATTCATTTGATATCCGTCAGCCCAACAAGTGTTTTTAATAACCTTTTATGCATAATGAATAACTGAGATAACTCATCAGTGATCTGAAACTATCAGTTGTGTACAAAATACTGTTGGTCGGAGATGTATTTCTTTTTTAGTGGCAGAAATTATGCTCTCTAAGTGAAACCTACATCGTATTCATGTCTCCATCATATACGTCTGGGTATATATCCACTTCCACCCTGATATATGCAAGATCTGAATCTCACTGGCATAAAAAGTGACCTGTTATATTTGTTAACCAAGCAATACGGTGCAATAAACTGCTATGTTCAGACATCCGGTGGACAACTCCATGGCTTAAACGAGTCACGTGCTGTAGCGGACAAATCTTGCATGTAACATTAATGATATCTGATATATCTTTTCCATAACTGAGAATATCAAGAATTCATAAATAAACCATTTATCTGTTTGAGTACTGAGCAAAGGAAGTGCATATGTTCAAACAGGTAAACATTCGCGTGATCGGTAACGAACAGCAGCCACAGGACCGTAAATATTAATAAGCAGATATAAAATAAATGTTTTTCATCTCATTTATGGTAGCGACTTATTAAAGCATCTGGCTGCTGAAGCGAGTAAGCTGCTAGACTGAGCGCGTCTCTTAAGCTGCGAGTTGCGGCCAGAGCGGTTCCTGGTTCACACCCGCCCACGCAGCCGCAGATCAATAATTGTGGAGCGCGCTCGCTCAAAGAACCAGCCTCGCCGATTCGTTGAAAGCTGGAGCTGCTATTTATGGAACTGGTACTGTACGTGACTGTTGTGCCATCACCCACCACACACGAGAAAATATTCGCACGTTGTTCCATCGCTTTGACTGGCACGTATGAGAAACTAAACATCAGTAGCTGCCTACGCTAACCTCCTCATTTCAAGCAAGGCGTATCAGAAGCAATTTGGTGACGGAATGCTTACTATGCCGTACGTAATTTTGCTCTTACTGGCCACAATAGCGATGCGTACATGCTTTTGTAGGTGATTTGTTATCAGTTGTTTTGTCACGTTTAAATACGCTGGATAGACGCTAAGATTTTATTAGGGAAATGTTTCTCTAAAGCTTCCCGGTAATGACTGGGAAGATGAAAAGTGGTATCCTTATTTTATTTCTTACCTTATATTGTTCAAAATTTTGGAACGCTCTGAATAAAGAGACCAACAACCATTTCTATCAAGATGAAACCTAGTCGTCGGATTCCGTACCTTTAGTTGTAAATGGTCATATACGTTCTGGAAAGTTTTTGTAGAAGCAGTTCAGTTTCTTCGTATAAATAAAGCTTGTAATTTATTGTGTAACGGAGAAAAATGTAAGAATTTTAGATAGCTTGCTGCAGGCACTTTCCTCAGAGCCATTAAATTCATCTAGTACGAGACACGCACATGAAAATTGTATGACTACTCTACTGTACTTATTTCACCACAATTTGAATAGTGGCTTATTGTAACATCTTTACGCCGCGAATATAATGAAATGCCTTTATTATTTACTGTATGAACTTGACTATAAGACGAAATTCCTTTACCCCAATCAATAATTTGAAAACAACGATGTTCGTAGTTGAGGTGAATATTTTTACATTACGTAATAGCTTATGCTGAACGTTAAAACTACTACTTTGATGTCGATTTTAAATTAGATCATGATTAGAGGGTATGCCAGTTATAGGCCCAAAAGTGCTCACATCAGCATCACCATGCCTGAAATTGTGACTTCATGACACATCCGGTCGCGTGCATTAAGTCCATGACATCATCATTCTCAGAATTCTGACATCATCGCGTCCCCAAGCCCATGACATCATCGCTCCAGGAATTCTGACAACATGGCATTATTGCCGTATGAAAGCAACTCCCACCCCGTGCCACCTGCCCCTGCGCCCACAGCGTCCCTGCACCCTTCGTCAATTCTCGTCGATGTCATCACCAATGGCGTGCAAGTCCCCACTCTTTGAGCAGTTTTTATTATGAGTGTGTGTGCACAGTCTGCACTTTGTCCAGGATAAAGCTTCGCCAGCAGCAGAAACAGCAGCGGCCATCAGCTGGGAAGGCCAAGACTCTCAGTAATTATTTTTTCCATAAATCTCTAGTTATTATTATTCTTATTTTATCTTTACTGTGTTTGTATGTCTTTATACTTACGGTTTTTGTTATTATTGTTACAGACAAGGACACGTAGTTATTACTGTGGTGTCACCGCCCGACACCACACTTGCTAGGTGGTAGCCTTTAAATCGGCCGCGGTCCGTTAGTATACGTCGGACCCGCGTGTCGCCAATATCAATGATTGCAGACCGAGCGCCGCCGCACGGCAGGTCTAGTCTAGAGAGACTCCCTAGCACTCGCCCAGTTGTACAGCCGACTTTGCTAGCGATGATACACTGTCTACATACGTTCTCATTTGCAGAGACGACAGTTTAGCATAGCCTTCAGCTACGTCATTTGCTACGACCTAGCAAGGCGCCATATTCAGTTACTATAAGAACTATCTTCAAGAATGTATTTTGAACGGATAATATTGTGAATCATGTACCGTCAAGAGCGACGTTCATCATTAATGGATTAAAGTTAAGTATCAAACTACTTACTTCCACTTTCTGAATTCTCATTCCTTGTCATGTTCCAGACCTCACGTCAGTATAGTTCAGGGCTTAACAACTGGCCGGTTTTGAGCGCGAGTACTCGCGTCTGCTCAGGCACGTGCTCGCGAGCAGCTGCAAGGTCGTGGAGTAGGGAGGGGAGGGAGGGGAAATGCGCGCGCACGTTTGAATAGGGCCCCAGCGTGCCTATTGAATTCGCGCCGACTGTGTAACGTTTAAAGTACTACGATCAGCTCTTAGCAGTCACTTCGCTGGTTAAGAATCATGTGAAGTCGCCGTTGTGTAACCCCAACCATGTTTTCGCAGTTCAACCCCCATTGGGAGGAATTGTATCTGTTCACAGAAAAAGATGGTGTTTCAAAATGTTTAGTATGTCACAAAACGCTGAATTCTTTTACGAAATTTAATTTGCAGTGACATTATATGTCGTACCACGCAAATGACTACGGACGTGGAAAATGTGATTGACCAGATCGTGCACAGGAAGTTATTAAACTTAAAAAGAAGCTATCCGAAGATCTGGACGACGAAGAAAAATCAACTGAGGCAGCTATCAGAGTGGGTTACAAAATTGCTTTGCTTTTAGCAAAATCCCTGCGCCCCGTAACTGATGGCGATTTAATAAAGGAATGTTTGGTAGTTGCAGCGGAACATTTGTGTCCATCTCAAGTTGAACAGTTTCGGATTGTGCCATTATCTAACATGACCATTATGCGTCGCATACAGGACATGGCAGACGACGTCCAGAGTCAGCTTGCAAATATCTGTAAAGATTTTATGGCGTATTCTCTAGCTCTAGACGTAAGTGTTGATATCACTGGAACAGCGCAGCTTTCCATATTTATTAGAGGTGTTAATAGAGATCTTCAGGTGAGGAAGGAGCTCCTCGATGTAGTAGCCATGAAGAACACCACAACCGGAGGTGATATTTTAAGTAGTGTTGAAGAAAGTGTTGAAAATATAGGATTGTCATGGAATTCTTTAGTTTCAGTGTCTACAGATGGTAGAGGCATTCACTAAGCTAATAAAATTATGTGGCACGTGTACATTCTCCATTATTTGTTTCATTTGTCGCAGTAATAATTCGTGAGTGATATCCCTGCACGTGGCCGCGGATTTACATCGACTGGCGGCAGCTGTTGTGTACCCCACGTGACTCTCCCCACTCTCCGCTCTGGTCCGGTAGTGGGGGTAGCGTGCTTACGCTGCTCCGTGCTCGCGCCTTGCTGCTCACAGCTTGCTCCGCGAGCACGTATGTTGTGAAGCCCTGGTATAGTTCTTCCCTCCTCACGCTAGCCTGCTTGAGCTAAAACGCGTACATTTCGGCCTCCACTCGTAACACGGTGTTGGCTCTTCTGCTAAAAAAAAATTAAACATGTCACAGCAGCAGCCACCGTCCACAGGATGTCTTCCTGGTCTAGTGTCATTCAGTTACATGGTAGCACAGCTGCAGCAGCAGCGGCAACGAGCCTCCGATCCAGAGCTGCGCGAGGACACCCAGGTATTGCGCGCTACGGCGACAGCACCAACAGCAGCCACTGGCTGCAGGATGTCTTCCCCATATTTTGACCTGGTCTCTTTTCCACTACTGTAACCGTAACTTGAGTCGCGGGTAAGTCCCACAAGAGTACTGTTATTCGCCATAATATACAATGGGACTGCAGTTGGTATTCCACTGGAGACGGTACTGAACTGGATATGCTTAGTTATTCCTGCTGAATTCCATGTCTTCGTGAAGAATTTGGAGAAAGTGAAATGGGTTAAATACTTGTTACCAGAATATGATGTGTATATTACTGATGAAAGTGAGTAAAATAAACATTTTTATCAAGTAATGAAATGCTATGTATCTTTCGATGTGAAAGTTATATCTATAAGGTATATTACTGCAGAACAGTGCAACCTGACCTACACATGTTTGGACGTACGTTAAACAGTGAGGGAGCTCACAGCTACGTAATAGCGTACAGCCAATATTTTCGACTTTTCGGTCGTCAAGACGAATATGCCTAAGCGTGTCTGGAAGTGGTGTATGCTGCAGCAAGCATATTACTAAATAAGATCAGATCTGCATTTCAGTCCAGCAATGAACGTTATATGAGCAGGATCGACAGTCTACGGAAACTCCTGCTGTCAGTTACTGATGGTTAATACAGTGCAATCAAATTTGACGAAGTATTTGTTTGTTGTTTCAATAACAATAATGACTTGATAGCCCTGACTAGTTATTTTAAGATACAAGTCACACCTTCTAGATCAGGGCTCCACAACATATGTGCTCAGCGGAGCAAGCTGTGAGCAGCAAGGCGCGAGCACAGAGCAGCGCGAGCACGCTACCCCCACTACCGGACCAGAGCGGAGAGTGGGGAGAGTCACGTGGGGTACACAACAGCTGCCGCCAGTCGATGTAAATCCGCGGCCACGTGCAGGGATATCACTCACGAATTATTACTGTGACAAATGAAACAAATAATGGAGAATGTACACGTGCCACATAATTTTATTAGCTTAGTGTATGCCTCTACCATCTGTAGACACTGAAACTAAAGAATTCCACGACAATCCTATATTTTCAACACTTTCTTCAACACTACTTAAAATATCACCTCCGGTTGTAGTGTTCTTCGTGGCTGCTACATCGAGGAGCTCCTCCCTCACTTGAAGATCTCTATTAACACCTATAATAAATATGGCAAGCTGCGCTGTTCCAGTGATATCAACACTTTCGTCCAGAGCTAGAGAATACGCCATAAAATCTTTACAGATATTTGCAAGCTGACTCTGGACGTCGTCTGCCATGTCCTGTATGCGACGCATAATGGTCATGTTGGATAATGGCACAATCCGAAACTGTTCAACTTGAGATGGACACAAATGTTCCGCTGCAACTACCAAACATTCTTTTATTAAATCGCCATCAGTTACGGGGCGCAGGGATTTTGCTAAAAGCAAAGCAATTTTGTAACCCACTCTGATAGCTGCCTCAGTTGATTTTTCTTCGTCGTCCAGATCTTCGGATAGCTTCTTTTTAAGTTTAATAACTTCCTGTGCACGATCTGGTCAATCACATTTTCCACGTCCGTAGTCATTTGCGTGGTACGACATATAATGTCACTGCAAATTAAATTTCGTAAAAGAATTCAGCGTTTTGTGACATACTAAACATTTTGCAACACCATCTTTTTCTGTGAACAGATGCAATTCCTCCCAATGGGGGTTGAACTGCGAAAACATGGTTGGGGTTACACAACGGCGACTTCACATGATTCTTAACCAGCGAAGTGACTGCTAAGAGCTGATCGTAGTACTTTAAACGTTACACAGTCGGCGCGAATTCAATAGGCACGCTGCGGCCCTATTCAAACGTGCGCGCGCATTTCCCCTCCCTCCCCCCCTACTCCACGACCTTGCAGCTGCTCGCGAGCACGTGCCTGAGCAGGCACGAGTACTCGCGCTCAAAACCGGCCAGTTGTTAAGCCCTGTTCTAGATGCTTTGGAAGTGAGCTCTCCATGCAGCTGGCCAGCACTGCACTCGGTATATCTTCGAGTTTCAGCTGCTTGACACACACACACACACACACACACACACACACACAGACACACACATAGAGAGAGAGAGAGAGAGAGAGAGAGAGAGAGAGAGAGAAAGAGAGAGAGAGAGAGAGAGGGGGGGGGGAGAGAGCAATACACAAAGCATTTAGTATTTTTTCTATAAGCGATCAAACCCCTATTTTTACGTAATTTAGGCTGAGTTCCAGAATTACCCTGACCACTGAGCAATTTCCTCAGTGCAACAAATAAACTACGAGGAGAAATAACCATGCGTTATTAACATACAATGAGGTGACAAACGTCATGGGATAGCGATATGCACATATACAGATGGCTGTAGTATCACGTACACAAAGTACAAAAGGGCAGTGCATTAACCGACCTGTCATTTGTACTCAGGTGATTGACGTGTAAATGTATCTGATGTGACTTTTGCCGAAGGACGGAAATTAACGAAGTTTGAACGTGGAATGATAAATGGAGCTAGATACATAGGATATTCCATTTCGAAAACCCTTAGGAAATTCAATATTCTGAGATCCACAGTGTCAGGTGCGTGCCGAGAATACTAGATTTCAGGCGTTACCTCTCACGGACAACGCAGTGGCCGACGGCAATCACTTGACCGAGAGCAGCGGCGTTTGTGTAGAGCTGTCAGTGGTAACAAACAAATAACACTGACAAGGGGAGGCCGCCAATTGTGAAATTCAGATTCGATTCATACTGCGCATAATAAAAGCTCATGGCCAGAGGTGTAATGTGGCAAAGCACCAAGATGCACTTCTCAGCCGTTGTCGAGAAAATCAACAGTTAAAAGAAACCGTTGCGGTGAAATACTCTCTACGATTAACAGTTTTCTAAAGCGTCGTGGCGCAGCGGTAAGCGCTCGGGTTCGTAATGCGAAGGTCGCCGCATCGAATCTCGCGCCATGCAACATTTTTTTATTATTAGTTTTTTGTAATTCAAATATATATATATATATATATATATATATATATATATATATATATATATACAGGGCGTTTCAAAAAGAAAGAGCAGATTTCAAACATTTATTTCTCAAAAACTACAAATGATAGAAACACAATTCCAACGGTCCTTCACTCAATATGAGTACCAAATGTTACACAACAAATATCAAAACTGTACCTCAATATGAGCACCATTTGTTACACGACAAATATCAAACCGGTATCTCATTTCTTGCCACACACGACGCAACTGGTCTTTAGTTACCGAATTCACGGCCGCAACAATTCGATGTCGTACCTCTTGAAGAGTAGCGGGCATAGGTGGGACATAAACACAGTCCTTTATGTACCCCCACAAATAAAAATCGCAGGGAGTAAGGTCTGGTGACCTGGGAGGCCACAGACGATGACATTGATCTTGTGCTCCTGCTCTTCCAATCCACCGTCCTGGAATGGTGTTATTTAGGTACCGTCGTACAGGTTCAGAGAAGTGTGGTGGGGCGCCATCTTGCATGAAGATGAAGTGATTTGAATCTTCCTGAAGTTGAGGAAATAGCCAGTTTTCTAACATGTCCAGGTAAATGGTTCCTGTGATAGTTTTCTCCATGAAAAAGAAAGGTCCATAAACTTTGTTTACCGAAATTGCACAAAAGACGTTAACCTTTGGTGAGTCTCTTTCATGTTGAATAACGTCCCTCGGAGTTTCACTCGCCCAAATTCGTACGTTATGCCGATTAACTTTACCAGAAATGTGAAACGTTGATTCATCTGAAAAAATTAATCGTTCGGCAAAATTGTCCTCTTCCATGTCCTGTAGAATTGCAGTTGAAAATTCGAACCTTTTGTTGTGGTCGTCAGGACGCAATGCTTGCAATAACTGCAGTTTGTACGGCTTCATGTGCAGACGGTTACTCAGAACGCGCCATACCGTTGTTTTAGACATGTTTAGTTCGTGACTTGCCCGTGCCGTGGATTTTCTAGGGCTCCTTTCGTAAGCTGCACGGACACGCTCGACATTTTCATCCGATGTGCGTGGACGACCCGTGCTTTTTCGCTTGCAGATGCAACCATCTTCTACGAATCTGTGATGCCACTCATAAATTTGCTTATGACGAGGCGGCTGTTTGTTGAATTGACGGCGGAATGCACGTTGCACACCAACAATGGACTCTAACTTTGCAAATTGCAGCACACAAAATGATCGTTCCTGTGGTGTCGTCGCCATTTTCCTACAAACAAACGCCAGCGCCACTGCGGATTTGCATGGAACTTCTGCGCGGACCATTGAAAAACTTTGAACCTTTCTCTGACAAGAAACGTTTGAATTGTGTTTCTATCATTTGTAGTTTTTGAGAAATAAATGTTTGAAATCTGCTCTTTCTTTTTGAAACGCCCTGTATATATATATATATATATATATATATATATATATATATATATATATATATATATATATATATATATATATACTATTAATGAATTGCTTATGCATGTTGGTGAAGGCGGATCGGTCTCCAATTGTACCCCCTCCATTTTTCCGTTTGTTTAACAGGGTGTACCAAAGCTCTCACGTCCGCACTGATTTTCGACGATGTTATAAGTTGCGCTAGGGACCGCATCTACCTTCTTTCGAAGTTAGCAGGCAACTACGCTGTTATGCGGCGGCTCGTATCGGCCCATTCAACATCTGTCCTTCACGTGTAACGAGCGAGTAACGGAGTTTATATTTCATACCTGCCACAGCGAATTTGTGTTCGTGGGGTCTCTATTCTAATTCGAACGTTTACTTGCGCTAGACGTATTCGTTTCGGAATATCGTTTCTACGTCTTCCGTTGACTATACGTGGTTAACATTATGAAGACAATTAATAACATTTGTGAAATACAACTTTGTTTGCGGAAAACATAATGATGTTCGAAATCGCCAGTTTTTCCACGACAAACGACTTTCAACAACTTATTATATGCATAATTGTTGCAACTGATTGCCGGGAATATATATATATATATACATATATATATATATATATATATATATATATATATATATATATATATATATATATATATATATATATTTGAATTACCAAAAACAAACATTAAAAAAAAGCTGCATGGTGCGAGATTCGATCCGGCGACCTTCGGATTAAAACCCGAGTGCTTACCGCTGCGCCACGACGCTGTGGAAAATTGCTAATCGTAGAGAGTATTTCACTGCAATGGTTTCTTTTAACTGTCGATTTTCTCGACAACGGCTGAGAAGTGCATCTTGGTGCTTTGCCACATTACACCTCTGGCCATAAGCTTTTATTATGCGCAGTATGAATCGAATCAGAATTTCACAATTGGCGGCCTCCCCTTGTGAGTGAAATAACCGCAGAAATCAATGTGGGACGTATAATTAATGTATGCATTAGGACAGTGCGGCGAAATTTGGCGTTAATGGGCTACGGCAGCAGACGACCGACGCGATTGCCTTTGCTAACAGCACATCGCCTGCAGCGCCTCTTCTGGGCTCGTGTCTCGTGACCATATCAACTGGGCCACAGATGAATGGGAAACCGTGGGCTGGTCAAATGACTCGCGGTTTCACTTGGTAAGAGCTGATGGTATGGTTTGAGTGTCCCGCACAAATCACGAAGCCATGGAGCCATGTCGTCAACAAGGTACTGTGCAAGCTGGTGGTGGCTCCATAATGGTGTGCGCAGTGTTAACACGGGATACACTGATTCTCTGGTCCAGCTGATCTGATCTTTGGCTTTAAAGATAATGGTCGACACTTGGAGACCATTTGCACCCCTTCATGGACTTCAAGTTTGCAAACAACGATGGAATTTTTATGGATGACAATGCGACATGTCACAGAGTCACAATTGCTCGCTATTGGTCTGAGATTCATTCTGGACAATGTGAGCGAATGATTTGGCCACGCAGATCTCCCGACATGCACCCCATCAAAACTTTATGGGACATTTTTGAGAGATCAGTTCGTGTACAAAATCCTGCACCGGTAACACTTTCGTAATTGTGGACGGCTATAGAGGCAGCATGGTTCATTATTTCTGCAGGGGACTATCAACCACTTGTTGAATCCATGCCATGTCAAGCTGCTACACTACGCTCAGCAGAAAGACATCCGTCACGATATTAGAAGGTAATCCACGACTTTTATTACCGGAGTGTAAACGTTATCACTGGACAATAAAATGCATTTTTATGTGAAAATATGTGTATCACAGCTTTGATGGACAACAAGAGGGAAAAAATGATAATCATTATTTTACAACTGTGGCATCTGCACAGCAGTGGACCATTCATTCCATGCCAATGTTTCAAACCTCCACCACAACGAAAACACACTTTTTCATCACCATTACCAGTGTAAGAGTAACACGCTTCACTTACTTCATCCGATCGCTGCTAAGTAGCAATTAATCACTCAAAGGATGCTAACCTCGCCTCTTGTGACATGTATTAGGCCAACTGAACTGTATGGAGGTGTTGGTTCTGGAGATGAATTTGGACGTATTTCTATTCCGTCCAGGTCTGGTGAGCAGATGGTGAAGAAGAACACTTCCGAGAACACAGATTTACCTCCTACATCTACAGATATCAAGAATTGAATATAGCAGGTGAACTAAATAGAAACCTAGTCCCAACAGGGAATCATATAGCGCTCTTAGAAAAAAGTGTTCCGAGACTGTTACCTGAAATGCTCCTCCATGATACTGACAAGAGGGAGATTGAGTTAATAATTAAATCACTAAAGACCAAGAACTCTCATGGATATGACGGGGTATCTAGCAGAATACTGAAGTATTGTTCCACGTATGTTAGCTCAGTACTTAGCCATATCTGTAACTTTTCCTTTAGGAGTGGTCGGTTTCCTGACCGATTAAAGTACTCGGTAGTGAAGCCACTTTATTAAAAAGGGAGACAGGGATAATGTTGACAATTATAGACCTATTTCTATGCCATCGGTGTTTGCTAAAGTTATCGAGAGGGTTGTATATACAAGGTTACTGCAGCATTTAAATTCACATAATTTGCTGTCAAATGTACAGTTTGGTTTTAGAAATGGCTTAACAACTGAAAATGCTATAGCCTCTTTTCTCTGTGAGGTTTTGGACGGATTAAATAAAAGGTTGCGAACGTTAGGTGTTTTCTTTGATTTAACGAAGGCTTTTGACTGTGTTGACCACAAAATATTACTGCAGAAGTTGGAACATTATGGAGTAAGGGGAGTAGCTTACAATTGGTTCGCCTCCTACTTTAAGAACAGAAAGCAGAAGGTAATCCTCCGCAATATTGAGAGTGGTAATGATGTTCAGTCCCAATGGGGCACTGTTAAATGGGGCGTTCCCCAGGGGTCATTGCTGGGGCCACTGCTGTTTCTTGTTTATATAAATGATATGCCTTCTAGTATTACAGGTGATTCAAAAATATTTCTGTTTGCTGATGACACCACCTTGGTAGTTAAGGATCTTGTGTGTAATATTGAAACATTATCAAATAATGTAGTTCATGATATAAGTTCGTGGCTTGTGGAAAATAATTTGATGCTAAATCACAGTAAGACTCAGTTTTTACAGTTTCTAACTCACAATTCAACAAGAACTGACATTTTAATCAGACAGAATGGACATGTTATAAGCGAGACGGAACAGTTCAAGTTCCTAGGCGTACGGATAGATAGTAAGCTGTTGTGGAAAGCCCATGTTCAGGATCTTGTTCAGAAACTAAATGCCGCTTTATTTACCATTAGAACAGTATCTGAAATAAGTGACATTTCAACACGAAAAGTAGTATACTTCGCATATTTTCATACGCTTATGTCATATGGTATTATTTTTTGGGGTAATTCTTCTGATTCAAAAAGGGTATTTTTGGCTCAAAAACGGGCTGTTCGAGCTATGTATGGTGTAAGTTCGAAAACCTCTTGTCGACCCCTATTCAATAGTCTGGGAATTTTGACATTGCCCTCACAGTATGTATTTTCTTTAATGTCTTTTGTTGTTAGCAATATTAGCTTATTCCCAAGAGTTAGCAGCTTTCACTCAGTTAATACTAGGCAGAAATCAAATCTGCATGTGGAATGCACTTCCTTGACTCTTGTGCAAAAAGGAGTGCAGTATTCTGCTGCATCCATTTTCAATAAGCTACCACAAGAACTCAAAAATCTTAGCAGTAGCCCAAACACTTTTAAGTCTAAACTGAAGAGTTTCCTCATGGCTCACTCCTTCTATTCTGTCGAGGAGCTCCTGGAAGAGCTAAAAAATTAAGCAAATTCCAGTGTTACATTCTTGATTTTCTTTATTTAAACTAACGACTTGTCGCCTGAATATGTTTCTTATATTTCATTTTATCTGTTTCTACAATCGTGTTATAATTTCATGTATTGACTCGTTCCATGACCATGGAGACTTCTCCTAAATGTGGTCCCACGGAACAATAAATAAATAAATAAATAAATAAATCATGTCACATATTTTCATCAGCGGTATTAGTTATTAATACAAGTATCCATTATCTGTAGCAGCTGATGTCGAACATCTGTGATTGTGGGTTTTAAATTTGCATGCACAGCACTCTCTCGCTGCATTTTTAACGATAATTGATGAAGACATCAGTCGTAAGAATTTCAAAACTCAAAGCTACTATTCTCACATTCCCCTGCTGTGCATTAAATGTTTTCATTTTATACCCCAGCACAATTTGATGGAAGTGCTGATGATGATGTGCAGGCGAGTTCTGTTTACAGAGCTGATAAAGAATGTAAGCAAAGTAAATGCATTAGGGCGTAAGCATATAAAGTTATATATTTTCATTGATCTAATCATACCTTTTTCCTCACTTTTCTTACAAAAAAATGGTTCAAATGGCTCTGAGCACTATGGGACTTAACTTCTGAGGTCATCAGTCCCCTAGAACTTACTACTACTTAAACCTAACTAACCTAAGGACAGCACACACATCCATGCCCGAGGCAGGATTCGAACCTGCGACCGTAGCGGTCGCGCGGTTCCAGACTGTAGCCCCTAGAACCGCTCGGAAACTCTGGCCGGCACACTTTTTTTACAGTTTAGAATTAGCAGACATCTATGGATACGATAGGTGCATCTTGGTCTTGTTGTAGTATTCTAGAAATAGTAACAAAGATACATTCGACAATTATGTAACATGCAATTGTTGCTACGTACGTGTGTATAATTTCCTATACATGAGAATAGCTCCTAAACTGAATATCTTAACGAACTACTTTTATTCAAGATTTTGTTGCATGAGAAGTTTTAGGAAGTCAAGTGCATATATTGAAATGGATGTGATGTAGGAGAAAAAGAGAGTTTACTAATAAATATATCTTTCACATTTCTTGTCATGACAGAGAATTACACTTTGAGTGATGTGAATTTCATAAAGAATGCTGACGGCACAGTTGTGAACCACCTTGCTCATCTGCAGTCGATGGGTACCTTAGTATCTTCGCTACCACACTCGTTTGTTTTGTAATTCCACCATAGTGGTCTATTCAGTGCAACCCAAATAGCAAAAAACAGAACCTTCTTAAATTAAATTTTCCCTCAGACATTTATAATGTCTGTAATTGATCTACCATAACGTTGGAAGCCGAAGAAGTGAATTAAAGTTTGTGCTGCAGTGTGGACTGGAACCCGGCTCTTTTTGTTTATTAGGCAGGTATGCTGACCATTACACCACCAGCGCATTATGGTCAACATGGCTGCGCGAACTACTCAAGTCAAGTTCCCTCCCAAACATAAACTCCAATTCACATCTCCCCTTATATTGTCACTTTTACCAGGGCTCTCCGACACTGGAATACTATCCCAGAATTGGACGTATTGGGGAAGTGCTGTACTACATGTGGTCGGATAGATCTTAAATTTTCCCTCAGACGTAAATGTGTGTTCTGTGACATGTTTGTTTAGTGAGTAGCTACATTTAATTCATCTTCAGTGTTCATGGCCAACTTTACAGAAGCTCTCCTGCGAACGTTGCAGAACTAGCAGTCCTGAAAGAAAGGATATTGCGGAGACATGGCTTAGCCACAGTCTGGGGGAAGTTTCCCGAATGCGAACTAGAGATGGGCAAAACTGTTCTTTTCAGAGATTGGATCAGAACTGTTCGCTCCCTGAAATGAATTAGCTCTTTTTCATGACTCACCACTCACTTACAATAGAAAATAAATGGAAGGCACATTGCCCTTTAAACTTGGTTTATTCCAGTACTATACCTGTATTTTGATCTTATTTGATCCTATTTTGAAGTAACACAGATAATGAGTAAGAATTTTGTATTGTTTATTGAAATTTCCACGATATGACAAAGTTTTTGATTATTGATTTATTTTGCATTATCGTGGTTTTTTGGGTGATCGGAAAATGTTGTCACTTGAGATTTACATTAACAATATATTTGGCTATAATGTATTAAAATTTCATTAACCTCATACAAATACATCGCAAGCCATATATTTTTAAAGTGAACGTTTCCTTCCGAAGACGCCTAAAATCGCAAAATCCGTACCAGAATAAGAAAAAATATATATATAAATTTGACTGTAAAACGAAAGTGCTGCATATAGCCTTACGCAGAATAAAACAAGGAAAATATTGGTGTATCACATTTTGCGATACGTTTATCGGTTCGCTCGTAATTAAGGCGTAAATTCGAGTATCCATAATAAAAATCCTATGGTAAGAGGAGTCATCAGGAACCTAATCTAATCAGTTTAAACAAATAAAAATAAAATAAAAACGATTGATGTATACATAACATAATAATGTAATATACATAGCGGTATTACTATGAAGAACAATATCCAGTAGAGAGGAACTCCGATGCAGAGGCGCTGAGTCGAGCAGGTCGAGCCGCGAGCTGTATTACTGCATGAGCTGAGACCGCAGAGACCAGAGTGACACCTGAGTCGCTTTGCTCAACGCTCTGGCTAGAGTCGAGACGGTGGGGTGAGCGTTGAGCGGGCGAGTTCCGAGGGTGGGGGGAGCGGTGAACTCACCCGCTCCGAGCCAAATCGTCTGTTCCCTTGCGAGCAGGTTTTTGCAAGTACTTCCTATGTTATCCGCTAGGTGGCTCTGTCCTGTTGCTCGCATCAACTGCCCAGAGGGCAGGACGTGCGACTGAAACGATCGCCGACAGAGTGCGATGCGAAGTTAAGCTGCGCCAGACACTGCACACGGCAGACGACGCACAGAGACGGCACGGCATATGTGAAACACAAAATCCAATGGGGCACTGCACAATGCAGGCAGCCAAGGTAGAAGCAGGGCAGAGGCCGGCGCTGGCTGTGTTGTGTGGCGTGCACTGTGCTCTGACCAGCAGAGGCGCTGCTGATATGCTCCGTCTCTCTCTCTCTCTCTCTCTCTCTCTCTCTCTCTCTCTGCCGTGGGAAACGTTTGGAGCTACCGTTCTTTTTTTCTGAATCACTGATTGTTCACTCCTTTGAAAGATTCAACTCTATGAATTAGTTCAAGAGCGGATCCCCCATCTCTAATGCGAACCTCGCAGGAGAGCTTCTGTAAAGTTTGGAAGGTAGGGGACGAGGTACTGGCGGAAGTAAAGCTGTGAGGATGGGGCGTGAGTCGTGCTTGGGTAGCTCAGTAGGTAGAGCACTTGCTCGTGAAAGGCAAAGGTCCCGAGTTCGAGTCTCGGTCCGGCACACGGTTTTAATCTGCAAGGAAGTTTCAATTAAGCGCACACTCCGTTGCAGAGTGAAAACCTCATTCGGCAAGAGTAGTCAGCACTTCTGACTGCCATGCAGTGGCCTAGGGTTTGATTCCGGCTGGGTTGGAGGTTTTATCATCTCGGAGATTTCGTATTGTGTTCTCATTATCATCGACACGCAAGTAGCCAATGTAGCGCCAACTGGAAAGACTTCCAGCTTGGCAGTCGAACTTCCCTAGATGAAAACTCACAGCCATCAGTGCCTTATGATCATCTCACTTCCGAGATATGATGTCAGAAGCATTGAGATGCTCGAAAACCAGCCGCATCAGGCATGACTTTTTAATTCATTACTTCTTTACTAGTAACTCTGTTCGCAATACATTTCGCAGTTAGTATCCACATACACTTGAGAGCCAAAGAAACTGGCACATCTTCCCGATATCGCCTAGGGCCCCCGCGATCACGCAAAAGTGCAGCACCATGACGTGGCATGGACTCAGCTAATGTCTGAAGTGGTGCTGGAGGGAACTAAAACCATGAATCCTACAGAGTTGTCCATAAATCCGTAAGAGTATGAGGGGGTAGAGATCTCTTCTGAACAGCACGTTGAAAGCATCCCACATATGCTCAATAATGTTCATATCTGGGGAGTTTTATGGTCAGCGGAAATGTTTGAACTCAGAAGAGTGTTTGTTCATGGAGCCACTCTGTAGCAATTCGGGATGTGCGGATGTCGTATTGTCCTGCAGGGACTGCCCAAGTCTGTGGGAATGCACAATGGACATGAATGGATGCAGGTGATCAGACAGGATGCTTACGTACGTATCACCTGTCAGAGTCGTATCTAGATGTATCAGGGATCCTATATCACTTCAACTGCACACGGCCCACACCATTACCGAGCCTCCACCAACTTGAACAGTGCCGGCCGCTGTGGCCTAGCGGTTCTAGGCGCTTCAGTCCGAAACCGAGCTCCTGCTACGGTCGCAGGTTCGAATCCTGCCTCGGGCATCGATGTGTGTGATGTCATTAGGTTAGTTAGGTTTAAGTAGTTCTAAGTCTAGAGGACTGATGACCTCAGATGTAAAGTCCCGTAGTGCTTAGAGCCATTTGAGCCATTTGAACTTGAACAGTCCCATGCTCACATGCAGGATCCAGGGATTCTTGAGGTTGTCTCCACACCCATGCACTTCCTTCCGATTGATAAAATTTGAAACGTGACTCATCCGACCAGGCAACATGTTTTCAGTCATCAACAAACCAATGTCAGTAATGATGGGCCCAGGCGAGGCGTAAGGCTTTGTGTCGTGCAGTCATCAAGGGTACACGAGAGGGCCTTCGGCTCAGAAAGCCCATACCGATGATGTTCCCTTGAATGATTCTCACGCTGACACTTGTTGATGGTCCAGCACTGAAATCTGCAGCAGTTTGCGGAAGGGTTGCACTTCTGTCAAGTTTTCAGTTCTGTTCAGTCGTTGTTGGTACCGTTCTTACAGGATCTTTTCCCGGTCGTAACGATGTCGGAGATTTGATGTTTCACCGGATTCAGGGTACACTCGTGAAATGATAGTACGGGATAATCCCCACTTCATCGCTGCCTCGGAGATGGTGTGTCCCACCACCCGTACGTCGGCAATAACACCACGTTCAAACTCATTTAAATCTTGATAAGCTGCCATTGTAGCAGCAGTAACCGATCTAACAATTGCTCCAGGCACTTGTTGTCTTATATAGGCGTTGCCGAACTCAGCTCCGTACTCTGTTTGCATATCTCTGTATTTGAATACGCATGCCTATACCACTTCCTTTGGCGCTTCAGTGTATAACACTGAATGTAACTGCAAAATTATATCATTATGTGACATTTAGTTTAAGAGGTATGACGTCAGAAACAGTGAATGCTTGATAAACTAGATTTTCTTAAAGCGAAGAGCAAATTACCCAAGCTATACTCATCCAGTAATCACTTACCGACTTCCAACAAACTTTAAGTAATGTTTTCAAATCTTCACTAAACTGTTTCTCACTTTCATGCTCAACTTCAAAAACGGAACATATTAACTCATATGCAAAGTAATCAGAAGCTTGTACCTTCTTTTAAAGAATCGGGCTTTGCTGGTTACTTACCATATGGAAAGAAGCAATTTGGATTTAAGAACTACTTGCCCATAGGGGTTGGAATGGAAACGAGTGACATGGAAGTATAACTCTCGAGCACCTAGAGCAGTTTCAGCCAAATTTGTTAGCTGAACGGCTTGTCATTTGTACAAAATTCTGTGGAAGTGATATTCCCCATTAGCACACTCATGATGAGAAGGGGTAGTATAAATGTTCACAGACTCAATTTTGTTATTAATTTTCTGTATTTAGTTCATCTGGAATACTTTTAAAAGTATAACGTGTAATTTGTCCCTTATCTGTTTTGTTCACTGCGTCAATCAAATAGCGACAATGAGCACTGCAGTGAGCCAATAATCTTGTCAATGTTTCGGGAGCTAAGATGAAGCCAAACGGTTGCATACCATAGACAAATTTAACATCCACCGTGGGGTCGTACGGTGTAAAACAACAGCCAATCAGACGTATATGGGTGTAATATATGTCACATATGTTCAACGTCGGGTTCTACGCTCCTGGATCGATCTCAGCCAAACGTGGTAGACACATTACTTACTATCTGGAAAGAAATACTGTGGTGTCAAAAACTTCCAACCTCCCACCTGGGTTGGGGGGTAGGTTGGTAAATTGGTTATAGGCAGAAGAGGTTGACAGTGAAGGGGGATTACGAGATGGACAGAGAGAGATGGGGAAGATGGAAGATGATGGAATAAGATGGGGTAGGAGGAGATAGACAGATGAAAGGGAGAGAGCGAGAGAGAGAGAGAGATGAGGAGATGGTCTAGTAAAAGACTGGAATAACTAAATGCCCGGTCAACTCTGCCTTTCTCAGACAGTAATAAGCAAATGATAATTTCCCAGTTAATCATTCTATGCTATTGGAACAGCAGCGTTTGCTGTAAATTAATTCGAGAAAATGTAAAGTAGTTGACAAGGAAGCTGAAAATGTTGCTGCTACAGTAATGGCGAACAACAATACGATAGGTAAATTATCAGAGTTGCGATCCACTGTATTAATCTAAATGTAGTACATAATTTTTCAGATGTTTTAGGAGTTTACTGCCTCATTCAGCAGGATTTGTTTATATGTACTACTTACGATATAGGGCAAAATTAATTGCCAACGCGTATTTAGCTGTAGGAAATAAGCAATTAATCCAGAAGAAATTAAACTGTTAAAAAAAAAGGAACTCTAATGTAACATACATTCCTGTTCTATAAAAATCAACTCACTAACGTGCGACTTTTTATGTCGTAGCTATGTGATAGGGATCTAAAACACGTTATTCATGAACAAATGGCATCATTCATAAGCAGAAGAGTTTTAAACGAAGTATATTGCCATCTGTACTGAATAACTGACCGTTATAATAATATCACAAAATGACAGTAACTCAGAATTATTCAACAATAAACAGGTATCAGTTTCAATCAATCGTAACTTACACGTCCCAGTTCTGCACAGATTTTGCCTAATATTTAACGAATCAGCATGTCAAACTTGAGACGGTGAGTTAGCTGGTAACAATTCGGCACAGACTGTAAACATTACGTGTACTGCTTTTACCTTACGAAATATAAAATCGAAGCTTTAAATTACCTGAAAAAATAATTAAAATAATTTTATAGAAAAACTGCTTATAGAATCCACAGCGGAAATACTGCCACTTCAAAGTAAATCAATCTTATTTACAAAAATGTTTCCCATACGTAGCTCGCTAGAGTTGTTCTCACATGCCGTGCGCCGAAGTTCAATTCGTGCCCACCGAAGTGACGCGTAACTCCGATGAGCCAGACCCATCCTCGGTTGTTCGGCAGCTTCTCTCGTTGCTTACAGATTTTGCCGATACTCATCACACAGTAAACTACTCGTTACAAGTTTCATAATATCCGGCCACGTGCCGGGCAAACTGTATAACAACGTGCCTCGTCAGCTCCACGCAACGTGCAATGCTCGCCGACCATAAAACGCAGTTTGTCTTAACAGTGATTTCAAGGACGTCCAGAGGGCGGCTCGAATTACAGTTCATAAAATCTTTAGTTAATACTTTTGTATCATACAGTTAACCGTCTCTTGTTGGTAAACTGTTAGCGTCTCATTAAAAACTCTTATCTGCAGGTTTCACCCCAGCTATAAGTACTACACTATGTGTGTTAAAAAGGTCATTAATTCATATTTAACAAACATTTCTTACTATTTTACAAACGAAACAGGAGATAAAAAATAATCTTTTCGATATTATATTATTCAGTCAATGCATAGGTTGAAAGTGTTTTTCTATGTTGAAGTTGTTGTAAAGTTGCATCCATCTGACGTTGAATGTTCCAGTGCATCTGACAAAGATTGAATATTACAACCAAGATTAAAATGTTTAAGAACAACGGAAAACAACTGCATCATTGCCGGCCGCGGTGGTCTAGCGGTTCTAGGCGCTCAGTCAGGAACCGCGCGACTGCTACGGTCGCAGGTTCGAATCCTGCCTCGGGCATGGATGTGTGTGATGTCCTTAGGTTAGTTTGGTTTAAGTAGTTCTAAGTTCTAGGGGACTTATGACCACAGATGTTGAGTCCCATAGCGCTCAGAGCCATTTGAACCATTTGAACTGCATCATTCAAACTGTTAATCAGCAAGGCTCACTAAAAATGCACAAAAAACGAAGCTGTGACTCACAGTGAAATTACTTAACTATCTTATAATCAAAAGCTCACACCAGTTACCGATTTTGACTAAACAGAAATAACACATACTATCTTTTCTATTCTTCTGTACCTAATAACATCTGTAAGGTCCTAGCAGCACTGTGACAGTGCGGATAATTTGCCACCTACCTGTGACCATGATTGTAGGCTGCTTTACACTGGAACTACAAGCTGAAAGAAACATAATGCTGTGTTATCCTATAACAAGTGATTGTACAATGGACTATCTTCGTCCTGAAAACGTTTGCTTTAATATTTTGCTGCTTTCAAGATGAAGATTATCCGTATCAAAATTTTACGTGAAAATCTGAAAAAACATTTCTGATTTTTCTCCTAAAATAGTGACTTCAGTCTGAAACAAAATGTCGGTGATGATATGAATGATCGAACAGTGAACAAAGATAACATGTGATGAAGAAGTGCAGTATATAGTGATTTCAATACAGATTAACGAGCATTTCGAAGGAAATGCCGACACCAGCCGCAATCGGGCATCGAAAATTTCTATGGTGAAAGTTGAAAATTTTTGCCGGACCGGGACTCGAACCCTTAACGTTAACGATTGCCTTAACCGCTCGGCCGTCTGGACACGCTCCCCGAAAGACCCAAATTCTTAACTTACCACATGCAAATAGCATCCCCTATGTGTGTGTGTGTGTGTGTGTGTGTGTGTGTGTGTGTGTGTGTGTGTGTGTGTAGTATCTGTCCTGTCGTACATACGATCAACGTTTGTGCAGTTATCTAAACGTAATTTGAGTCTAAATCTGGAGGTTGTGTCCCCCCCCCCCCCCCCAAAAAAAAAAGACAAACCTTAGAGACACGTTCCCTACACAAAAATTAATAAAAAATATCTGGTAAACATGGGCTCAAAAATGCATGCTTTAGCGGGTATGAGCACTTGTTCATCTTCGACAGTATGCAATACATCTCTTCTACTGCAAGTACTTTGCTTTTCATATTTTGGGAGGAGTTAGTATGAACAAAACAAGGAAGAAAATCTATTAAACATATGCACGACTATGAGCCACTTGTTCATCTTCGCTTGTGTGAAACACATCCCTTCTCCAGCTCTTCTACTGAATAAGTGTCCATAGCTCTTAAGGTATGCATTTTAGAGCCTGTGTTTAATGTACATTTTTTTCTTGTTTGGTCAGTAGTACCTCATCCCAAAATATGAAAAGCAAAGAGCTTGCAGTAGAGGAGATGTGTTTCATAATATCGAAGACGAACAAGTGCTCATATCTCTTTAGGTAAGCCCTTTATAGCCTTTGTGTACTAGACTCTTTTTTTATTGTTTTGGTGTAAGGAACCTGTCCCGAAAATTTGTCGGGGTTTTGTATTGTGACACCCTGCTGTAATATATACATTTTAGTAAGACAATATGCAAAACTCAAAAAGTTTGCAATGAAAAATAAGGGTCGCTATGATTTTGCGTTTGATGCGTATTGCATCATATATTACTGCGTATGAAATTTAGATAACATGCTGAATTTTTGTTTAGACTCGCGAGGAGGTCTCTGTCTCCGATTTCGAGGAAATGTATCAAATGCAGCGCATTAACTCCCGATTTCACGCCCACGGGAATGAAATATTCTTTCATCTCTCATATCTCCTTAACCGCTCGAGCCGTCGAAACGAGATTCTGGCGAATGAAGGCACACTATGAGGAGAGTACTTTACCAGTTCATAAACACACTGAACTTTCTTATCTATGACGATATATCAGATGTTGTATTTTCCATTTTTTTCATTCCAGTTAGTGAAACAAGAGTTTCCTAGTATGAAAATAAACATGACATTTCTTCTCTTATGTTACCACAAACCAACACAATGAGGTTTATCGTAAGCTATAGAGCTCTCTGGCCGCCAATTACTTGTTTAATGAGACACTGTTTCACAATTCTCTCACAATAGCTGCTGCAAAAATGTGTTTGTGCAAATTATACTGTATTTTGGTAAAATAAGTACTATTAAACCTGCCAACAAGATAAATGTGGCCGTTACTCATAAATAGTGATGCTTCTTCGAATGAGAAAAGGTTAACAATTCACACAAAAGTAAATGGCCAATTCTGTTGGAATTTTGGTTGAATCCCATAACCCATCGTATTTTTAACACTGAGCGACTGGAATGAAAACTTACCAAGGGATTTTATTCCTTTTCTTCATCTGAGCAGTATCAAAGTACCATTCAAGCGGAATGACACGCACATGCCAAATGCTGGTTACTCACCTACGGCTTGCCAAACTGACAACACGTGATTCGCGAATAAAATAATTGTTATTGAGAAAAGTAAACAACTGATACGTGGCACAAAACAGTGGTCAGTGTACCATCAGCAACAGAGAATAATGTGCGCGACAAGAATTCAGAAGATAGCCAAGTGTGCTTTGTGAGAGGAAGAATTCACGTCGTTCGAAAACATTGTCATGAAAATAGATCTGCCTTTGTCAGCAATGCATTTCAAGAAAATAAATGCATCAAATCACCACACTCTTTCAGGATACTCATTCTTTCGGAATAATACCGACCACTACTTTATTTGTGTAGGCTGTTGTGTAATTAGTTTATTAATGCTGATGTGTGTATGAAACCATTGAAATGCTTTTTCTCGTCACCACGAGCCGATTAAAAAATCGTTATTTGTGAGGGCTTCTCGACTGTTTCTAGTTTGCAGTGGAAATGAGATGTCCACATGTACGTGGTATGTGTCTCTTATTACATCCGTGTCCAAATAATGATAGGGAAACTTATGTACTTCATATCTCGGATGCTTTTTACAGGACCACCAAACGGGTCGTACCTGTGGAAATTACACCTTTTCGACTTTTTGTAACAGATCGTTGACATACGCCAGCGTAACAGACAGCAAGTACATATTCATGTATTACTTTCCAGCCTTGCTTCTAAATCACATGATTTTATAATATTCCATACTTCCTTATTCCCTGCCGGCCGCTGTGACCGAGTGGTTCTAGGCGCTTTAGTCATGAACCTCGCTGCTGCTATGGTCGCAGGTTCGAATCCTGCCTCGGGCATGGATGTGTGTGATGGCCTTAGATTAGTTAGGTTTAAATACACTCCTGGAAATGGAAAAAAGAACACATTGATACCGGTGTGTCAGACCCACCATACTTGCTCCGGACACTGCGAGAGGGCTGTACAAGCAATGATCACACGCACGGCACAGCGGACACACCAGGACCCGCGGTGTTGGCCGTCGAATGGCGCTAGCTGCGCAGCATTTGTGCACCGCCGCCGTCAGTGTCAGCCAGTTTGCCGTGGCATACGGAGCTCCATCGCAGTCTTTAACACTGGTAGCATGCCGCGACAGCGTGGACGTGAACCGTATGTGCAGTTGACGGACTTTGAGCGAGGGCGTATAGTGGGCATGCGGGAGGCCGGGTGGACGTACCGCCGAATTGCTCAACACGTGGGGCGTGAGGTCTCCACAGTACATCGATGTTGTCGCCAGTGGTCGGCGGAAGGTGCACGTGCCCGTCGACCTGGGACCGGACCGCAGCGACGCACGGATGCACGCCAAGACCGTAGGATCCTACGCAGTGCCGTAGGGGACCGCACCGCCACTTCCCAGCAAATTAGGGACACTGTTGCTCCTGGGGTATCGGCGAGGACCATTCGCAACCGTCTCCATGAAGCTGGGCTACGGTCCCGCACACCGTTAGGCCGCCTTCCGCTCACGCCCCAACATCGTGCAGCCCGCCTCCAGTGGTGTCGCGACAGGCGTGAATGGAGGGACGAATGGAGACGTGTCGTCTTCAGCGATGAGAGTCGCTTCTGCCTTGGTGCCAATGATGGTCGTATGCGTGTTTGGCGCCGTGCAGGTGAGCGCCACAATCAGGACTGCATACGACCGAGGCACACAGGGCCAACACCCGGCATCATGGTGTGGGGAGCGATCTCCTACATTGGCCGTACACCACTGGTGATCGTCGAGGGGACACTGAATAGTGCACGGTACATCCAAACCGTCATCGAACCCATCGTTCTACCATTCCTAGACCGGCAAGGGAACTTGCTGTTCCAACAGGACAATGCACGTCCGCATGTATCCCGTGCCACCCAACGTGCTCTAGAAGGTGTAAGTCAACTACCCTGGCCAGCAAGATCTCCGGATCTGTCCCCCATTGAGCATGTTTGGGACTGGATGAAGCGTCGTCTCACGCGGTCTGCACGTCCAGCACGAACGCTGGTCCAACTGAGGCGCCAGGTGGAAATGGCATGGCAAACCGTTCCACAGGACTACATCCAGCATCTCTACGATCGTCTCCATGGGAGAATAGCAGCCTGCATTGCATCGAAAGGTGGATATACACTGTACTAGTGCCGACATTGTGCATGCTCTGTTGCCTGTGTCTATGTGCCTGTGGTTCTGTCAGTGTGATCATGTGATGTATCTGACCCCAGGAATGTGTCAATAAAGTTTCCCCTTCCTGGGACAATGAATTCACGGTGTTCTTATTTCAATTTCCAGGAGTGTAGTTCTAACAAGGGGAGGCCGCCAATTGTGAAATTCAGATTCGATTCATACTGCGCATAATAAAAGCTCATGGCCAGAGGTGTAATGTGGCAAAGCACCAAGATGCACTTCTCAGCCGTTGTCGAGAAAATCGACAGTTAAAAGAAACCGTTGAGGTGAAATACTCTCTACGATTTGTAACTTACTACAGCGTCGTGGCGCAGCGGTAAGCGCTCGGGTTCCTAATCCGAAGGTCGCCGGATCGAATCTCGCGCCATGATACCTTTTTTTAGTATTTGTTTTATATATATATATATATATATATATATATATATATATATATATATATATATATATATATATATATATATATTCCCGGCAATCGGTTGGAACAATTATACATATAATAAGTTGCTGAAAGTCGTTTGTCGTGGAAAAATTGGCGACTTCGAACATCATTATGTTTTTCGCAAACAAAGTTGTATTTCACAAATGTTATTAATTGTCTCCATAATGTTTACCACGTATAGTTAACGGCAGACATAGAAACGACATTCCGAAACGAATACGTATAGTGTAAGTCAGACGTTCGAATTAGAATAGAGACCCCACGAACACAAATTTGCTGTGGCAGGTATGTAATATAAACTGCGTTACTCGCTCGTTCACTTGAAGGACAGATGTTGAATGGGCCGAAACGAGCCGCCGCATAACAGCGTAGTTGCCTGCTAACTTCGAAAGAAGGTACAGGGTGTTTCAAAAATGACCGGTATATTTGAAACGGCAGTAAAAACTAAACGAGCAGCGATAGAAATACACCGTTTGTTGCAATATGCTTGGGACAACAGTACATTTTCAGGCGGACAAACTTTCGAAATTACAGTAGTTACAATTTTCAACAACAGATGGCGCTGCAAGTGATGTGAAAGATATAGAAGACAACGCAGTCTGTGGGTGCGCCATTCTGTATGTCGTCTTTCTGCTGTAAGCGTGTGCTGTTCACAACGTGCAAGTGTGCTGTGGACAACATGGTTTATTCCTTAGAACAGAGGATTTTTCTGGTGTTGGAATTCCACCGCCTAGAACACAGTGTTGTTGCAACAAGACGAAGTTTTCAACGGAGGTTTAATGTAACCAAAGGACCGAAAAGCGATACAATAAAGGATCTGTTTGAAAAATTTCAACGGACTGGGAACGTGACGGATGAACGTGCTGGAAAGGTAGGGCGACCGCGTACGGCAACCACAGAGGGCAACGCGCAGCTAGTGCAGCAGGTGATCCAACAGCGGCCTCGGGTTTCCGTTCGCCGTGTTGCAGCTGTGGTCCAAATGACGCCAACGTCCACGTATCGTCTCATGCGCCAGAGTTTACACCTCTATCCATACAAAATTCAAACGCGGCAACCCCTCAGCACCGCTACCATTGCTGCACGAGAGACATTCGCTAACGATATAGTGCACAGGATTGATGACGGCGATATGCATGTGGGCAGCATTTGGTTTACTGACGAAGCTTATTTTTACCTGGACGGCTTCGTCAATAAACAGAACTGGCGCATATGGGGAACCGAAAAGCCCCATGTTGCAGTCCCATCGTCCCTGCATCCTCAAAAAGTACTGGTCTGGGCCGCCATTTCTTCCAAAGGAATCATTGGCCCATTTTTCAGATCCGAAACGATTACTGCATCACGCTATCTGGACATTCTTCGTGAATTTGTGGCGGTACAAACTGCCTTAGACGACACTGCGAACACCTCGTGGTTTATGCAAGATGGTGCCCGGCCACATCGCACGGCCGACGTCTTTAATTTCCTGAATGAATATTTCGATGATCGTGTGATTGCTTTGGGCTATCCGAAACATACAGGAGGCGGCGTGGCTTGGCGTCCCTATTCGCCAGACATGAACCCCTGTGACTTCTTTCTGTGGGGACACTTGAAAGACCAGGTGTACCGCCAGAATCCAGAAACAATTGAACAGCTGAAGCAGTACATCTCATCTGCATGTGAAGCCATTCCGCCAGACACTTTGTCAAAGGTTTCGGGTAATTTCATTCAGAGACTACGCCATATTATTGCTACGCATGGTGGATATGTGGAAAATATCGTACTATAGAGTTTCCCAGACCGCAGCGCCATCTGTTGTTGACAATTGTAACTACTGTAATTTCGAAAGTTTGTCTGCCTGAAAATGTACTGTTGTCCCAAGCATATTGCAACAAACGGTGTATTTCTATCGCTGCTCGTTTAGTTTGTATTGCCGTTTCAAATATACCGGTCATTTTTGAAACACCCTGTATATGCGGTCCCTAGCGCAACTTATAACATCGTCGAAAATCAGTACGTACGTGAGAACTTTGGCACACCCTGTTAAACAAATGGAAAACTGCAGGCGGTACAATTGGAGAGCGATCCGGTCCCTTCGCATGAAAGTGATGTGATCTAAGAAGATTCTATACACAGTGAAGTGGCGAAACAACAATTGAAAGATGCGCTGGTGTATTTTGAAAGCCTCCTTCGTAACAGTAATTGCATCGCAGCAGAACCGTCATCATCAATCATCGAAGAAGCCATGGTAATTGGGGAAGAAATGTTCCAGAATACGCTGCAAATGCTCGCCGAAAAAACCCTCGTTCATGATGAGGAACTGACAGACATTAATGAAATCGACGATAATAATGCCTACGAAGACGTTGAAACGAGTCCCATTGCCAACGAATCATCAGACGAATACGATCCGGACGAGAAGAAAAAAAAAGGGTACGACTATATTTCTCTGAATTACAAAATTAGAGCTGTCAATCTGGCCAGAGTACAGAAGACAGTCGACGAGTACGCCAGGAAGTATACCAACGTTGTTATTACATCCTCAAAATCCGGTAAACTAACAACGGGTTTGTTCATGGACTTCTTGCGTAATGCTTTGCAACCATACGTACAAAAGAAAGAATTTCTCTTTCTGGTCGACTCTTGGGGTGGGCAAACGAACACGGCGTTATACGATGAGATGTTCCAGGACGATAAGAAGATACCAACGTGCACTATGAAAGTCATTCCTCCAAAGTGCACTCCTCTCGTCCAACCGTGTGACGTGTATTTTTACCGGCAGGTAAAAAATTTGATCAAGCGCCTTCAAAATTGTGCTTTTTTAATCGAGCGAAACCGTGACATCAACTCCAGAGACGATTGTATAAAAATCCAATCCATCGTCCACCACCAATTGTCTACTCCGATTTTTGCCGATATGATATAATACGCGTGGTATGCATCAAACCTGACGAACGATACAACAATTTTTCAGCATGTCAATCAGGTGTGTTTCCCAACAGATAATTTAAAAAACAATTGTTCTTATAAAAACGCATCGTTTATCAGATGTGCTCGATGTCGTGCTGTTTTCTACTTTCCATGTTTCTATGATAACTATCACTCTGGTTCGTGCGATACTCTAGCTACTTCTGACACTAATTGTTAATTATGTGCGAGTGTATACTGAACTTTTCAATAAATTGTATCAACTTGAATATTATTTGTGATATTGTGTTTGATTTCAAGTATTATTTTTCCACGACAAACGACTTCCAACAACTTATTATATGCATAATTTTTGCAACTGATATACATTTGAATTACAAAAAACAAATAGTAAAAAGTTGCATGGCGCGAGATTCGATCCGGCGACCTTCGGATTACGAACCCAAGCGCTCACCGCTGCGCCACGACACTGTGGAAAATTAGTAATCGTAGAGAGTATTTCACCGCAACGGTTTCTTTTAACTGTCGATTTTCTCGACAACGAGTGAGAAGTGCATCTTGGTGCTTTGCCACATTACAACTCTGGCCATGAGCTTTTATTATGCGCAGTATGAATCGAATCTGAATTTCGCAATTGGCGGCCTCCCCTTGTAAGTCTAGGGGACTGATGACCTCAGATGTTAAGTCCCATATTGCTTACAAGGGAACCTCTCCATCGCATCCCCCTCAGATTTAGTTATAAGTTGGCACAGTGGATAGGCCGTGAAAAATGGAACACTGATCAATCGAGAAAACAGGAAGAAGTGGTGTGGAACTTTGAAAAAAATAAGCAAAAAGTAGCCCATGCGCAAGATAAGCAACATTAAGGATAGTTTAACCCCAGTAACACCGTGGTCCCGTGGTTAGCATGAGCAGCTGCGCAAAAAGACGCCCTTGGTTCAAGTCTTGCCTCCAGTGACAACTTTATTTATTTTCGGAAAGTTATGATCTGTCCGTTCGTTCATTGACGTCTCTGTTCACTGTAATAAGTTTAGTGTCTGTGTTTTGCGACCGCACCGCCAAACCGTGGGATTAGTAGACGAAAGGACGTGCCTCTCCAATGGGAACCGAAAACATTTGATCGCAAGGTCATAGGTCACCGATTCCTCCACAGGAAAACACGTCTGATATATTCTATACGACACTGGTGACGGCATGTGCGTCACGTGACAGGAATATGTTGTCGAATGGCGAATGGGTAAAAAGATACTTCTACCTTGCCCGATTTAGGATTTCTTGTGGATGTGATAATCACTCCCAAAAAAGTGATGAAAACATAACGGACGGACAGATAATAATTGTCTGAAAATAAAAAATTAAAATTTTTCACTCGAGGGCAGACTTGAACCAAAGACCTCTGCTTCCACAGCTGCTCACGCTAACCAATTGTCTGAAAATAAAAAATTAAAAATTTTCACTCGAGGGCAGATTCGAACTAAGGGCCTGAAGTTCGACAGCTACTCACGCTAACCACGTTGCTACGGCGTCCTTGCTCTCAGATGTTCCTTGAAGTTACCTATGTTACGCATGGGCTACTCAGTTTGTATATTTTGCTTATTTTTTCTTAGTTCCACACAACTTCTTCCTGTTTTCTTGATTGATCTGTGTTCAGTTTTTCAAGGCCTATCCACTGTGCAACTTATAAATAAATCTGAGGGGGGTGCGATGGGGAGGTTCCCTTGTTAGAGCCATTTGAACCCTATTACTACCCTCACGATGAACCGTCTGTTCCTTCTTACGATCTGAAAACATTGTGGAGACAAAAGACATACTTCCAGTGGCTAATGGCTCAACAGTTATTGAACTGTGCATTATTCTTGACAAAAGAATAAACAAAACAAAAAAGTATACAGATATATGTAACTGAAAACTATTATGTACTAACGAAAAGGGATGGTGCGCTTCAACAGAGAAAAACGAAACACTGTTCAGTGGCAATAAAATTCAGTATATCGTAAGGCTGATTTTTCGGATGTGTAATACTTCCGCTGCCCATATGCGCCAAGCTGAAGTGAGCATATGACAGGACTGCCTTCTCGCTCCCGGCCTCACTGCTCCCTCAGTGTTCGCGTATCGCGCGGCACGAGGAACTGTGACACAACCACAACGCCGCGCGACCCGGCGCAGGCGCGTGTCGCGTCCCAGTCGCGTCTCGTCGCAATTTGCGCGGTCCCATTTGAACCTGTGAAGTTACAAAAAAGCCCGCTGCGCTGCGTCGCGCCACACGCGCTATAGGTCTAGGGAGCCTGTATAGGGAGAGAGTGGCCATAGTTGAAGTTGCCCGTGATTGGTTGATTAGCTTTGGCGGCATTTTTCTGCCAAACGTCTCTCGCGCTTCCTATGTTCGCCGTGCTTTTGAGTTGAATTGAAGTTCAGAGGACTTTTGGAAACGATTAAAAGGTATTTGAATTATTGAGAGACTTGTTATGCGTTGTGCATGCATGTTCAATTTAGTTGTATATCGTTTTTAGTGCGTAATTAGCGTTTGCGATCTTAAATACGAGTTGAAATAATGAAGCGTTTTGTGATGAAGTCGGCAGGCCTACATGTTTGAAGTATGTAGGCCTATTACAATTTACTGCATTTTTAAGCTCTTATTTCTTTAACAGTTCGTGCATACTGGTAGCATCACAAGCTTTCCTGAAGCCAATATCTGACAGTCCTTGCTGGAAACGGAAAGTTCCTATAATTGTTGTGCCATGCTCATTCGACTTTATAGCGTCAAACTTTATTTAGTTCCGAATCAGAACACTAGGCATTATTTTGGTTTCAGTATTATTGCCTGACTGTTGACGCAGGCAAGTTGTAAGGACGTTGTCCGCAGTTGTCGTGGTTGCTGAAACATTATTCGTAGTAAATAATTGTAGGTACTTTTGAAGACAGTTTTAATAGACCCGCTTACTGTGGGGTAGAAAGGATACGGTAGTTTTCTTGTTATATTTGGTCGTTATTACAGTAGCCTACATTTAACATTACCTGATTTTTGTAATCTTTTTCGTTTGTTATCTACGAGAGGTATTCAGTAAACAGTTGTTTACTTGTGACATGCAAAAAGTTTGAAGACGTGACAAGAAGTACTAATACGTCTCACACTTTTTGCATGTCACAAGTAAACAACTGCTTACGACTTTCATTCATCTGACGTAATACAGGTACGTTAAATCTTTAGCATTATGCACTTCCGATACAAAACAAATGCTATACAGTATATTTTTTTTATTTACGTTACTTTCATTGCAATATGTCTAGTACACGAACTTTAAAGCAGATAAATGCAAGTAACGAATAATTTTTACAGCCTCTGTATTAAATTTTCCTGTGCTGTACGTAGTAGGCTACTATGAGTATATTATAGCTGTAAAGAAAGGCATTTAACGAATGATTTCGCCATATTGTCTTGTGCTTTTGATTCGGTGAGTGTGTACTCCACTACTGGCTATTCAAAAGTCCCGCCCGCAGTTTGGCAGAAAAATGACCGCCGTATCGTCCGATTGGCCACTCTCTCCCTATACAGGCTCTCTATACACGTCCGGCTACTGTTTGTCTCCAACATTTGGTGCGGGGTGACACAGAATGTTGAAGGGAGCTCATTACTTGTTCTTGGATGACAAGTGCAGATGTGAAGGTGTTACGGTGATGCCAACCGGCCAAATGAAGACTCACAATGAGGCTGATTTCAAACACTTTCAGGTGTTGGTGTCGCTGTCTCACACGAGCTCGTAGCATCTCCGTGTCCTTCATAGTGACCACTCAAGTCCCGACGCAGTTACCGCTCTTATTACAGCTCTGCCCGCATCTCGTGGTCGCGCGGTAGCGTTCTCGCTTCCCACGCCCGGGTTCCCGGGTTCGATTCCCGGCGGGGTCAGGGATTTTCTCTGCCTCGTGATGGCTGGGTGTTGTGTGCTGTCCTTAGCTTAGTTAGGTTTAAGTAGTTCTAAGTTCTAGGGGACTTATGACCGCAGCAGTTGAGTCCCATAGTGCTCAGAGCCTATTACAGCTCTATGTCTGGTAACAACACTAAACATCAACAACATAAGTGCCCTATGGTATTCGTTCAACCTGTCACAGAGAATTGCAATTCGCATTAGTAAATTCTCATCTATGGGTGTGGTGGTAAGTTCCTATGGGACCAAACTGCTGAGGTCATCAGTCCCCTGGCTTACACACTACTTAATCTAACATAAACTAACTTACTCTAAAGACAACACACATACCCATGCTCGAGAGAGGATTCGAACCACCGACGGAGGGTGAGGGGGGGGGGTGAAGGGGGGTGGGGCAGCCGCGCTAACCGTGACAAGGAGCCATGACCGTACGGTTACCCCGCGAGGCTCGTCGATGTTGATTACGTGTACGAAGTTACACTAACATCCGACCATGTCTTGCAGGTGATTAACTTTTTTTGTCATTAAGTGTGTATTCATACACTACTGGCCATTAAAATTGCTATACCACGAAGATGACGTGCTACAGACGCGAAATTTAACCGACAGGAAGAAGATGCTGTGATATGCAAACGATAAGCTTTTCAGAGCATTCACACAAGGTTGGCACCGGTGGGGACACCTACAACGTGCTGACATGAGGGTAGTTTCCAACCGATTTCTCATACACAAACAGCAGTTGACCGGCGTTGCCTGGTGAAACGTTGTCGTTATGCCTCGTGTAAGGAGGAGAAGTGCATAACATCACGTTTCCGTCTTTAATAAAGCTCGGATAGTAGCCAGTCGCGATTGCGGTTTGTCGTATCGCGACATTGCTGCTCGCGTTGGTCGAAATCCAATGACTGTTAGCAGAATATGGAATCTGTGGGTTCAGGAGGGTAATACGGAACGCCGTGCTGGATCCCAGTGGCCTCGTATCACTAGCAGTCGAGATGACAGGCATCCGCATGGCTGTAACGGATCGTGCAGCCACGTCTCGATACCTGGGTCAACAGATGGGGACGTTTGCAAGACAACAACCATCTGCACGGACAGTTCGACGACGTTAGCAACAGCATGGACTATCAGCTCGGATACCATGGCTGAGGTTACCCTTGACGCTGCATCACAGACAGGAGCGCCTGCGATGGTGTACTCAACGACGATCCTGGGTGCACGAATGGCAAAATGTCATTTTTTCGAATGTATCCAGGTTCTGTTTACATCATCATGATGGCCGCATCCGTGTTTGGCGACATCGCGGTGAACGCACATTGGAAGCGTGTTTATGTCATCGCCATACTTGCGTATCACCCAGCGTGATGGTATGGGATGCCATTGGTTACACGTATTGGTCACCTCTTGTTCGCACTGACGGCACTTTGAACAGTGGACGTTACATTTCAGATGTGTTACGACCCGTGGCGCTACCCTTCACTCGATCCCTGCGAAACCCTTCATTTCAGCAGGGTAATGGACGACCGCATGTTGCAGGTCCTGTACCGGCCTTTCTGGATACAGAAAATGTTCGACTGCTGCCCTGGCCATCACATTCTCCAGATCTCTAACCAATTGAAAACGTCTGGTCAATGGTGGCCGAGCAACTGGTTCGTCACAATAAGCAAGTCTCTTCTCTTGATGAACTATGGTATCGTGTTAAAGCTGCATGGGCAGCTGTACCTGTACACGCCATCAAAGCTCTGTTTGACTCAATTCCCAGGCGTATCAAGGCCGTTATTACGGCCAGAGGTGGTTGCTCTGGGTACTGATTTCCCAGGATCTATGCACCAAAATTGCGTGAAAATGTAATCACATGTCAGTTATAGTACAATATATTTGTCCAATGAATACCCGTTTATCATCTGCATTTCTTCTTGGTGTAGCAATTTTAATGCCCAGTAGTGTAAATGGCAGGAATACTAGTAGAAACAATATGTATGACGTGACATACATATAATAATTCTATTAGACATTCATCCAAACGTCAATCTTTTCTTACGGACATGAGTGTCACTGAGGTTTCAGTTTCCCACCGTTACTCGACTGCAGTCATATTGAAACTGACTCAAATAACTAGAAAAAGCTATGCAAAATGAGAATAAATTCCATTTTAGTAGGAACTGCTCTGATCCACGTCTCATGAAGTAAAATATGGAAAGAGAAAGGGTTGGAGGTCAGTGACGGCCACATTTTACGAAATATCTTAAATTTACGAAGAGAAATAGCACTGCAAAAGTGTTAAGAACATATCACATGTTTCACTGTAATAAATTATTACTCATTGACGTGATAGATGGCTGTGATAAGGTCATGATGGCAGAAATTGTATTCAGACAATAAAAGAAAGCGAGTGCCATCGACTGCTTGGCATGCCAGTTACCAAAACATAATACATACACAAATCATCCATATAAAACGATTCAAGGCAAACCATTTGTACCTCGAATAAGCAATGTAACATAACTAAGTAGTAGGCTAAAGACAACATGGCCACAGAAGAAACATCACTGAAGAAAAAGTCTAGTTATGGATTTCGTAAATATTACTAAACTGTGACTCAGATAATTAGTGCGAGAGAGGTGTGAAATGGCAGAAGTATCGGAAAGTTAGTTCTCGACCAAATGCAGTGCGGAGAACAGCGACAGCTTGAGCGTCTAAGGCGGCGTCTCCATCACAATTATCTGAGCTAAGTGCTCATTTGTTCGCAATTATCGTTAGAAACTCAATACCCGTGAAGGCCAAAATTAACTACTTCTCTCATTGTCATAGATTGTGCTCAGTACGAAAGTCACTCGCATTACTATCACATAGCTAATGTGACATCTTTGCACATGAGAAATGAGAATGACTATACGACAAATATAGTGCCCTCTCTCTGTCTGCGACGACAAATACACATGCGACATGGTATGTAGTTGTAATAATAGACAAAAATATTTACACCCATAATATAAACTCTCTGATTATTCACTGTAGAGATCGTTCACGGTTATGTTCTTGGCGAAAATCTCATGAATGTTAGTCGGTAGTAACGACAGAGAATTGATTTTCGTTAACTTAATGGACGCTGATACTGTCCTTTTGCCTTTCATGTGCATAACCTCGCAATCTTCAATACTCATACTGTAAATATACCTAACACACTAGTATTCTTCGATATATTTACAGGCCGACGAAGCAATGTGTGTTACCGGCGAAGGAAGCTCGATTGTGCTGCGTTGTACTACACTGAGTCCATATTGTTCTTCTCTCTCAACAAGATTAACAAACCACTAAGGGACCAAGACGCATTGGACACAGTGTTATTTCAGTAGTCCAAAACTTCATCTTGGACCTTGCACACACACACACACACACACACACACACACACTTGGGTAGGTTAATTTATACTCTAACTAAATCGTGCCAACAACATGTCTCTGGTAAATTGTAGCAAAGGAGTCTTAGGTTAGGCTCAATAGCGTACCGCCAACCGCTTACATATAATGTAATGCTTGTTTAGTATACTGCATACTACTTCCAAGAACAAATGATATTTGCAGCGCACAATGCTTCAGTCTAATTTTTGGACAGAGAGCAGTCGTTAGGCACAGCATGTTCATTTCTAAGAGCGGATACGTAAAGGAACACAGAGTTCCGTCTAATTTGAAGTTTGATAGAGCAATAACCGATCCACTCTGATCAGGTTGCTAATGAACACAAGAGTGGTGATCATCGATTCATAGATAGCGGTGGTGGGGGCGAAATATTTCATCATTATTTGGGTATCGGGTGAAGGAGGGTAGGTGGTGTATCACTCTGAGTCACCACGCTGTGTTCCATTGTCCGTATCTCTTGACATGTTTTCCTTAAACTGTACACACTCTGGTGCAGAGGTTTTCGTTTGTTATAGGTACAAACACCCAGGTCGTCGCTAAGACACAAATTCGCCATGTCTTTTCTTTGATGACTGCAAATCCAACAAGACATACAGAGGCGCTTATGTCAAGTCTAAAAAATAAGAGACTGGCGGAATTGAAGTTTTGAGGGCAGGTCGCATGTCCTGTCTGGTTACCACGGTCAGTAGGAGAAATGGCAGCGCATGGTAAGGTACTGGGAGCCAATATGAGCCGCTACTCCATTCTCATCTGCAAGCAAGTTTAAAAACAGGGACGCTCAGCGCCGTAGAGTGGAAGATTCATTTGCGATCGCGATCCATCTGTCAGATAGGTACATTAATCGCGATGACTTCACTAATGTTGTTTGAATAACCTAAGCTAGAAGCGGTACTGTCTTTCGTCGGCTCCCTTGTATTAGATTCCTCTCTCGTCCATGATTACATTAACACAACAGTCCCCTGCATTAGTAACCACAACATTCATTCGCATAACACAGGCAAAAACGTGATGCATTATCTGAGCAAACAACAGGGTTCCCTACCGTTGAATTTCAATATGTTCAACGAAAATCCGAGACAATCGAGAGCAGTGTCAGATTTCGAGCAAATGACAAGATTTGAGGAGATGTAGACGAGATAATTGTGTCCTTAAATCCTTTGAAAACACAATTTCCATCACATAAAATATCTTTACGGTAGGCGTACCATAGTAATGGAATCTTCTAGTGGTTTCTCTACTGCCTCCGTCTTGTAACCAAATAGACCTGCTGCAAGCACTGTAGCTATTATTTCACTTTTTTCAACGGCTTCTGTCATTTAGATTGAATAAGGAGTCCAGGGACGAAAGCAAAATTGAGTGAACGGTCACTAAATTATTTTTTACACAATTCTTTCTTCGAGAATTTACTTATCCACAGACATACTTAGTCGTTGTTCTATCACTTGGATCACTCCATCAAATGCTTGTGACGTGTATTAGGGATCCCTTTAACAATCAGAAAAACATACATTGCCGGAAAAAGGTTAGTAACCTGGAAACTAGACGTTGATTATCATCCGATGCCACCTGGGGTATAGTAGATGTACTGATAATGATTTCAACGTCGTCTGCATAGCTACCAAGCCGCCATCTGTGTCCATTCTTTAATAAGGAATTCTTACAGCCAGAAGGCTCTGTGTTTTGCAATCGTGTGAAGCAAGCACGAAGCCATGCCATAGAGACGGACTAGTGCTGTCTACACCCAAGTGAGAGAGTTTTAAAGGGGTCAAATTGTGCCTTTCAGGTGACGAGATTTCGTTTCAGAGAATTGCCACCCAAATTGGACGTACTGTGGCAGTTGTGCAACAATGCTCGTATCAGTGGTCACGTGAACACCCGTAGATGAGGTTTCGGATGTCCACGCAGTGCACACGCCCGTCAGGACCGTCGTGCTGTAATGGCAGCAGTAGCGGATCGAACAGCTACCACAGCACACATAAGAGGGTTTGTGAGCCCAGACGTGTCAACATGAACTGTTGCGGGCCGGTTATTAGCAGTGGGACTACGGGCACGCACACCTCTTCCCCCTCTTCCATTCACTAAACAGTACCGACGTGCACGGCTCGACTGGTGCCAGCAGAGGATCACTTGGAAGATGGAACGGCAAGCCATCGTCTTCAGCGATGAAAGTACACTACTGGCCATTAAAATTGCTACACCACAAACAAATGCAGATGATAAACGGGTATTCATTGGACAAATATATTATACTAGAACTGACATGTGATTACATTTTCACGCAATTTGGGTGCATAGATCCTGAGAAATCAGTACCCAGAACAACGACCTCTGGCCGTAATAACGGCCTTGATACGTCTGGGCATTGAGTCACACAGAGCTTGGATGGCGTGTACAGGTACAGCTGCCCATGCAGCTTCAACACGTTACCACAGTTCATCAAGAGTAGTGACTGGCGTGTTGTGACGAGCCAGTTTCTCGGCCACCATTGACCAGATGTTTTCAGTTGGTTAGAGATCTGGAGAATGTGCCGGACAGGGCAGCAGTCGAACATTTTCTGTATCCAGCAAGGCCCGTACAGGACTTGCAACATGCGGTCGTGCGTTATCCTGCTGAAATGTAGGGTTTCGCAGGGATCGAGCCACGGGTCGTAACACATATGAAATGTAACGTCCACTGTTCAAAGGGCCGTCAATGCGAACATGAGGCGACCGAGACGTGTAACCAATGGCACCCCATACAATCACGTCGGGTGACACGACAGTATGGCGATGACGAATACACGCTTCCAATGTACGTTCACCGCGATGTCGCCAAACACGGATACGACCATCATGATGCTGTAAACAGAACCTGGATTCATCCGAAAAAATGACGTTTTGCCATTCGCGCACCCAGGTTCGTCGTTGAGTACACCATCGCAGGCGCTCCTGTCTGTGATGCAGCGTCAACGGTAACCGCAGCCATGGTCTCCGAGCTGATAGTCCATGCTGCTGCAAACGTCGTCGAACTGTTCGTGCAGATGGTTGTTGTCTTGCAAACGTCCGTTACAGCCATGCGGATAAGATGCCTGTCATCTCGACTGCTAGTGATACGAGGCCGTTGGGATCCAGCACGGCGTTCCGTATTACCCTCCTGAACCCACTGATTCCATATTCTGCTAACAGTCATTGGATCTCGACCAACGCGAGCAGCAATGTCGCGACACGATAAACCGCAATAGCGATTGGCTACTATCCGAGCTTTATTAAAGACGGAAACGTGATGGTATGCATTTCTCCTCCTTACACGAGGCATCACAACAACGTTTCACCAGGCAACGCCGGTCAACTGCTGTTTGTGTATGAGAAATCGGTTGGAAACTTTCCTCATGTCAGCACGTTGTAGGTGTCGCCAGCGGTGCCAACCTTTTGTGAATGCTCTGAAAAGCTAATCATTTGCCTATCACAACATCTTCTTCCTGTCGGTTAAATTTCGCAACTGTAGCACGTCATCTTCGTGGTGTAGCAATTTTAAAGGCCAGTAGTGTAGGTTCTCCTCGCACGCAAGTAATGCGTTTGCGAGTACGAAGTAGACCTTGTGAGCGCTGCCTGATAGAGTGCATTCGTCCAAGACATTTCCACCCTAGCCTTATAGTCTGTCGTGCGATAAGCTACAACCATCTTTTGGTGTTTCTGGAGGGGACGCTAACCAACGGTCGGTAAGTGCAGAATGTTGCAGGCCCGTTCTTTTATCGCTGTTGCAACCGGAATGTGATGTGTTGTTGCAAAAGGATAACGATTACCCACGTACTAGCCGTGAAACTGACCTTGCTCTGAGAGACGTGCAGCAATTTCCCTGTTCAATACTATCGCCGGACTTGTCTGTAAACGAGCACGTGGGGGATAAGATGGGACGAGAAGTGACTCTTGCGAGTCATCAACCAACAATTCTTACAGAACTTTGTTACCAGGTCGAGCAGGCGTCAGATAATGTATTCCAGGACAGTATTCTCCATCTGTACGATCGACTGTATACCAGAGTCAGCGCCTGCATTCCCGCCCATGGAAGCCACGCAACGTACTTATATGAGTGTTCCAGCATGGATCTACACCTGTTACTTCAAAACCGCTTGCGATATTGATCTGTAAATGTAATCATTTCATTTACTCCAAATCCACTGTTGCAACAATATATCTTGAGTGATTGGAAACCTCTAAAAGCATGTACTAATTGTTTGTGGAAATTTAATTTAAAAATTTCTCACAGGTTTGGGAGTTAATCGAGCAGAATGGTACTAAGTATAGGAATGAGAATTTGCTTTGTATAGCCCATCCTCCACTAGCGGGCTTATTTGCTGGAGTAACAATAGTCCCGTCTTTGGGAAGCTTTTTGACCTCATGCTGCTGGATAAACATCAAATGAAACAAAAAGTAATTCATTAGTGTGGAGGAAAAGCAGTTTTGTTTCCTTTGCTGTTAAATCAATATTGTCCTTGGCGTGTGCAACTACTGCTGCAGTAGACGACAAGTGGAGAGAAGCGATTTACACGCATACTTAATTTGGATTAAGAAGGTAGATTGAGCAGCTTTACATTAGTCCCTGGATGCATCTATGTCTTCGTATTTATTATTTTCATTTTACACTGAGGAGCCAAAACATTATGGCCATTGCCCACCGCAAGGTTGAATGCCTCTTGATGGTGTGGTGTGCACGTGACGCAGAAAAAAAAATGGCTCTGAGCACTATGGGACTTAACTTCTAAGGTCATCAGTCCCCTAGAACTTAGAACTACTTAAACCTAACTAACCTAAGGACATCACACACATCCATGCCCGAGGCAGGATTCGAACCTGCGACCGTAGCGGCCGCGCGGTTCCAGACTGTAGCGCCTTTAACCGCTTGACCACCACGGCCGGCGTGACGCAGAAAGGAGAGAGTTTAGGCCGAAGAGAGACGAATGGGCAGTCATTAAAGCTAACATACAGGTCGCAAGCGATGATGTTCTCAGATAAGAGCGGTTCTGACAAAGGGCATATTGTAATGGGCTGTGGCTGGAACGAGAAGCTCTGAAACGTAGGAAAGTACATAATATCCGAATAGAATACCTCTGTTTGGCATATTGGAAGGGTTTGTGATACCTTACAAGAAACATCTGGGTGAGTAATGATAAACGTTTCCAACTATGCGCGTAAGAGATAGCTAACCTGTCGTGCCAACAATAATTTTCATTAGTTTAGTGAATGCTACATTACCATCGTTAAATTCGCCATAATGTATAGTCTCAACATTCGACATTCAAACCGAGCAATCTGACTTTAGTCGCCTACCTTGAAGCCTGTTGGCAGTTGTAGGCCTATTATTCGAGAAAACATCATTACATTTTTCTGGGATGGCAATGGACATAAATGTACAAAACTGGTGCATTAATCTGGTACAGTTAAAGTCATGCCTATACTAAGTGCAATTACCCAAAGCGCGATTACAAATTTTGTGGAATCTAAGAGTAATATCCCCCCCCCCACTGCCATCCCCCCCTTTCCATCATGAACCTTGCCATTGGTAGGGAGGCTTGCGTGCCTCAGCTGTACAGAGAGCCATAGTGTAGGGGGAATCACAACGGAGGGGTATCTGTTGAAAGGCCAGGCAGACATGGGGTTTCCAACGAGGGGCAGCAGCCTTTTCAGTAGTTGCAGGGGCGACAGTCTTGATGATTGACTGATTTGGCCTTGTAACGTAAACCAAAACAGCCTTGCTGTGCTGGTACTGCGACCGGCTGAAAGCAAGGGGAAACTACAATCGTAATTTTTTCCGACGGCATGAAGCTTTACTGTATGGTTAAATGACGATTGCATCCGCTTGCGTAAAATATTCCTTGGGTGAAATAGTCCCCCATTCGAATCTTCGGGCGGGGACTAATCAGGAGGACGTCGTTGTCAGGAGAAACAAAACTGGTATTCTACGGATCGTAGTGCGTAATGTCAGGCCCCTTAATCGGGCAGGTAAGTTAGAAAATTTAAAAATGGAAATGGATAGGTTGAAGTTAGATATATGGGAATTAGTGAAGTTCAGTGGCAGCAGGAACAGGACTTCAGGTCAGGTGAATACAGGTTTATAAATACAAAATCAAATGGAGTTAATGCCGGGGTAGGTTCAATAATCAGCAAGAAAATAGGAACGCGGAAAGCTGCTATGAACAGTATAGTGAACGCACTATTGTAGCCAAGATAGATACCAAGCCCACACTCACCACATTAATACAAGTTTATATGCCAACTATCTCCGCAGATGAGGAGGAGATTGAGGAAATGTATGCTGAGATAAAAGAAATTATTCAGATAGTTAAGAGAACCGAAAATTTAATAGTAATGGGGAGTTGGAATGCGATAGCAGGAAAAGGAAGAGAAGGAAAAGTAGCAGGTGAATATGGACTGCGGGAAAGCAATGAAAGAGGAAGGTGCCTGGTAGAATTTTGCACACAGCATAATTTAATCACAGCTAACACTTGGTTTAAGAATTATGAGAAAAAGCTGTATACGGGGAAGAGATCTGGAGACACCGGAAGGTCTCATACTGATTATATAATGGTTAGACAGAGACTTAGGAACCAGATTTTAAATTGTAAGACATTTCCAGGGGCAGACGTGGACTCTGACTGCAGTTTATTGGTTATGAACTGTAGATTAAAACTGAAGAAACTGCAAAAGGGCAGGAATTTAAGGAGATCAAACTTGGATAAAGTCAAAGAACCAGAGGTTATAGAGGATTTCAGACGGAGCATTAGGGAGTGATTGACAAGAAGAGGGGAAAGGAATACAGTAGAAGAACAATGGATAGCACTGAGATGTAAAACAGAGAAGGGAGCAGAGGATCAAGTAGGTAAAAAGACTGGGGCTAGTAGAAGTCCTTGGGGAACAAAGACATGTTGAATTTAATTGATGAATGGAGAAAATATAGACATGAAGCTGGGGAAACGTAATACAAACGTCTAAAAAATGAGACCGACAGGAAGTGCTAAATGACCAAGCAGGAATGGATAGAGGACAAATGCAAGGATGTAGGATTATAGATCACTATGGTTACGATAGGTACTGCCTGCAGGAAAATTAAAGGGACCTTTGGAGAAAAGAGAACCACCTGTATGAATATCAAGAGCCCAGATGAAAAACCAGTCCAAGAGAAAGTAGAAAGGTGGAAGGAGTATATAGTGGATCTATGCCAAGGAGATACACTTGAGGGCAATATTATGAAAATGGTAGAGGACGTAGAGGACGATGAAAAGGGTGATATGATACTTGCGTGAAGAATTTGACAAAGCAGTGAAAGGCTTAAGTCGAAACAAGGCCCCGGGAGCAGATAACATTCCGTAAGAGCTACTGATAACCTTGGGAGTACCAGCCACGACAAAACTCATCTATCTGGTGAGCAAGGTGTATGAGACAGGCGAAATACTCTCAGACTTCAAGAAAAATACAATAATCCCAATTCCAAAGAAAGCAGGTGCTGACAGGTGTGAAAATTACCGAACTATCAGTTTAATAATTCACGATTGCAAAATACTAATACTAATCCCTTACAGAAGTATGGAAAAAGTGGTAGAAGCCGACCTCGGAGAAGATCAGTTTGGATTCCGGAGAAATGTAGGAACACGCGAGGCAATACTGACCCTACAACTTGTCATAGAGATAGGTTAAGGAAAGGCAAACCTACGTTTCTAGCATTTGTAGATTTAGACAAAAATTTTGACAATTCTGACTCGAATACTCTCTTTCGAATTCTAAACGTGTCAGGGGTAAAATACAGGGAGCGAAAGACTGTTTACAATATTTACAGAAACCAGATGGCAGTTGTAAGAGTCGAGGGGCATGACAGGGAAGCGGTGGTTGAGAATGGAATGAGACATGGTTGTAGCCTGTCCACTATGTTATTCAATCTGTACATTCAGCAAGCCGTAAAGGAAACAAAAGAAAAATTTGAAGTAGGAAGTAAAGTCCAGGGTGAAGAAATAAAAACTTTTTAGGTTATTCGATGACACTGTAATTCTGTCAGAGACAGCAAAGGGCTTGGAAGGGAATGGATTGTATCTTGAAAGGAGGATATAAGATGGTCATCAACAAAAGCAAAATGAGGATAATGGAATGTAGTCGAATTAAATCAGGTGATGCTGAGAGAATCAGATTAGGAAATGAGTCAATTAAACTAGTAAATGAGTCTTGCTATTTGGAAAGCAAAATAACTGACGATGGTCTAAGTAGGGAGTATATAAAGTGTAGACCGACAATGGCAAGAAAAGAAACTTGTTAATACCGAGTATAGATTTAAGTGTCAGGAAGTCGTTTCTGAAAGCATTAGTATGGAAGTGAAACATGGACAATAAACAGCTTAGACAAGAAGAGAATAGAAGCTTTCGAAATGTAGTGCCACAGAAGAAAGCTGAAGATTAGACGGATAGATCACGTAAGTAATGAGGATGTACTGAATAGAATTTGCGAGAAGAGAAATTTGTGGTACAGCATGACTAAATGGAGGGACACGTTGGTAGGACCCATTCTGAGGCATTAAGGGATCAACATTTTAGTACTGGAGGGAAGCACGGGGAGTAAAAATCGTAGAAGGACACCAAGAGATGAATACCGTAAGCAGGTTCCGAGGGACGTAGGTTGTAGTAGTTACTCGGAGATGAAGAGGCTTGCACAGGATAGAGTAGCATGGAGAGCTACATCAAACCACTCTTTGGACTGAAGACCATAACACAAGACTAATGAGCTTCATTAGCTGTGTATCTGGTCATATCTGAATTTGAAACTCCCGCTTTTGTTGTTTCTGTGCTAGTACTTTATCTAAGGCGGACGGCCAAACAACTTTATGCGTCGGATGGCAATTGTTATTGTTGGTGTTATTAGTCAGAGGGTAAAATTATTTGCAGCAGACTCCGAGTGCAACTTCTTAATATGAAATCTTTCTCACTGTAACAGTCCAGAAACACTTTGAAAAAGACAAAGAAGAAATTGCTCTCTTTATCCGTCAAAAACTACACCAGTATCAGATACATATCTCAGAGTGTTTTGATTTTTTATGTTTCTTTTACAATATTTTTTCACCTCTAGCTGACGAGTAGTCGTATCAGGTGACGTTACGACGTACACCAACAATGAATGAACCACGTGAATTACATCATCTGATTCGTGCATCTGAAATATATTAATTTACATTAATAATATCCGCCGAACTGTAGGTCTGAAACAGTTACAGCATAAGTATTTATTAATAAAAGGTATTATATTTTGAATAGTAGTAACAAACATGGTTCACTGTAAAAAATCGATATCATTAAACGCAATATGGGTAGATGTGAAACATAAAAATCAGATACCGTCACTATCAGATGAAATTCGTTTTTTAAAACTTCTTTATTTTATAAAACTTTTTTGAAAGCGATGTCAGCAGTTATACTGAGATCACCGTTTGTTTTTTGCCTTTATGTGTGTGTATCATATCACTGAATATGCGAAATCTTGAAAAAGCCATGTATCTACATCTACATCTACATTTATACTCCGCAAGCCCCTTTTCTGTTCCAGTCGCGTATGGTTCGCGGGAAGGACGACTGCCGGAAAGCCTCCGTGCGCGCTCGAATCTCTCTAATTCTACATTCGTGATCTCCTCGGGAGGTATAAGTAGAGGGAAGCAATATATTCGATACCTCATCCAGAAACGCACCCTCTCGAAACCTGGACAGCAAGCTACACCGAGATGCAGAGCGCCTCTCTTGCAGAGTCTGCCACTTGAATTTGCTAAACATCTCCGTAACGCTATCACGCTTACCAAATAACCCTGTGACGAAACGCGCCGCTCTTCTTTGGATCTTCTCTATCTCCTCCGTCAACCCGATCTGGTACGGATCCCACACTGATGAGCAATACTCAAGTATAGGTCGAACGAGTGTTTTGTGAGCCACCTCCTTTGTTGATGGACTACATTTTCTAAGGACTCTCCCAATGAATCTGAACCTGGTACCCGCCTTACCAACAATTGATTTTATATGACCATTCCACTTCAAATCGTTCCGCACGCATACTCCCAGATATTTTACAGAAGTAACTACTACCAGTGTTTGTTCTGCTATCATATAATCATACAATAAAGGATCCTTCTTCCTATGTATTCGCAATACATTACATTTGTCTATGTTAAGGGTCAGTTGCCACTCCCCGCACCAAGTGCCTATCCGCTGCAGATCTTCCTGCATTTCGCTGCAATTTTCTAATGCTGCAACTTCTCTGTATTCTACAGCATCATCCGCGAAAAGCCACCTGGAACTTCCGACACTATCTACTAGGTCATTTATATATATTGTAAAAAGCAATGGTCCCAAAACACTCCACTGTGGCACGCCAGAGGTTACTTTCACGTCTGTAGACGTCTCTCCATTGAGGACAACATGCTGTGTTCTGTTTGCTAAAAACTCTTCAATCCAGCCACACAGCTGGTCTGATATTCCGTAGGCTCTTACTTTGTTTATCAGGCGACAGCGCGGAACTGTATAGAACGCCTTCCGGAAGTCAAGGAAAATGGCATCTACCTGGGAGCCAGTATCTAGCGAGTTGAGTCTCACACGATCGCTGTTTCCGGAATCCATGTTGATTCCTACAGAGTAGATTCCGGGTTTCCAGAAACGACATGATACGTGAGCGAAAAAACATGTTCTAAAAGTCTACAACCGATCGACGTCAGAGATATAGGTCTATAGTTTCCCGTCAGGTCCAGTGGCTATGCATGCAAAGAAAGAGGTTCTAGTAGATACAATCACCCCCTTTTAAGCGTCTGACCTCGTACTTTATGGTCATAGCGAAGGTTGCTATCTTATCGTTCGGAAAGCCATGGTAGGATCAGAAGGTGTGAAGTTAGTGCGGGGTGTGAGCGCAGTGTAATCGGAGAAATTGATTTAGCAGTGACGATGTAATCGCCTAAGCGACTTGCCACTAATTGTGCACCATTAATTAATACGTGATCAGCGTTAAAATTTCTAATTAATATGATAATAGCATTTTTCTTTAAAACGAATTCATGAGCTTGCAAACCGAAGTGATTTAAAGACTTTCTACTGAACGTTGTTATTTTTTGAAGTTGGACAGAATCAGAACACAGGTAAATAGTTGCCTCTACACGTGACAAAATGAAAATGACATCTTCATCGACCGTTCTACAATCATCATTTTTGGTAGTAGAATCACCTTTCAATAGGATTTCGCAACATGTTGTTCATTGACTTCTCTAGAGTTGAATATGGTGGTAATAAAACTATCATAATTGCAATTACAATGTTTAGGAGTTTTGATCGCTTCATTGAAGTAACCTGTTTGAGTTTATAAGTCACAGTCATCCAATTTAAGTAACCATTGCGTGAAAACAAAATTATAATTTGATTTCCTATTACGAATCAACTTATGAATTTTAATCTGAGATCATAAGAACGATCACTTAACTACCCTTTCGACACTGGGTGTTCTATTGGCACGCCTAACGACGGAAAATACATGACGGAACTCTCGATCAAATAGAATTACTTCGCTTTATAAGGGAGATTATTATTCATGATGTCCCTTAAAAGTCGATCGACAACGCTTAGCGCGTCCTTGAAAGTAAACAACTCCAACCGCTGTTGTGCATTATAGTAAAATTAGATTGTCAGTAGATGGCACCTTCTAAATTATTTACATCGACGTGTATGTCCGAAATCCCGTCACAGACTACGCTTGCGTAATGAATCTAAACAGCTATAACAGCTGTCGTGCACGCTAGTTAGCGGATTCTCAGTAGATGGAACCTTTTACATTGTTTTCATCAAATAAAATTTTATGGTGAAAACAATAACTTTAGAATATATGTGTATTTTTCGTTATTACCCTTGAACGAAATCTTGAAAACGACGTTACAGTCATTAATTTTGATTAAGTGGTATGGGAGATATGGCGTGCTGATAAAAAAGCATCGTTGAGACATAATATATATGATATCAGGAAAGAAATATCGTGAAATTAGTGGAAGAGAACATATCAATCATGTCAGAATCCACTGTCTCGTTGGCAGCGCATTCATTTCAGGTGGAGCAATAGCTCAAATCAAGAAGCATTGAGTTAGGTGATGATGCGTCATCGGTCTGCCGTACTAATCATCTGATACCTGCTTTAAGTGTTGTAGGGAAACTCTGGTAAACCTAAAGAAAGATTCGATACTAGCTCTCTGGGAATGAGAGTCAGGAGTCGAAAACACCTGAACATTGTCTGTATGCCATACAGTAAGACGACTTGAATAGCGTAATGTATTTCATAACAGTATTCCAGGATCACCTTGAACGTAGCCTTCAGCTATATCTAGATATTTGTTTAGTTTTATTGCAATGTGTAAGTGTTGATAAGTAATAAACACCTAACAAACCGGAAGTTTGAAAAAAGCGGGGAACAGCTACCAAAACTTGAGGGAGCGCCGAATATATGGTTCAAATGGCTCTGAGCACTACGCGACCTAACTTCTGAGGTCATCAGTCGCCTAGAACGTAGAACTAATTAAACCTAACTATACTAAGGACATCACACACATCCATGCCCGTGGCAGGATTCGAACCTGCGACCGTAGCGGTCGCTCGGCTCCAGACTGTAGCGCCTAGAACCGCACTGCCACTCCGGCCGGCGGAAGTTTGAAACACGATATACACTGAAGAGGCAAAGAAACTCGTACACCTTCCTAATATCGCCTAGGGCCCCCGCGAGCAAGCAGAAACACCGCAACACGACGTGGCATGGACTCGACTACTAATGTCTGAAGTAGTGTTGGAGGGAACTGACACCATGAATCCGCCAGAGCTGTCCAAAAATCCGTAATAGTACGAGGACATGGAGATCTTCTGAACAGCACGTTGCAAGGCATCCCAAATATGCTCAAAAATGTTCATGTATGGGGAGTTTGGTGGCCAGCGGAAGTGTTTAAACTCAGAAGAGCGGTCCTGAAGCCACTCTGTAGCATTTATGGACGTGTGTGGTGTCGCAATATCCAGCTGGAATTGTCGGGATGCACAATGGACATGAATGGATACAGGTGATCAGACAGGATGCTTACATATGTACCATATGTCAGAGTGGTACCTAGATGTATGAGGGGTCGATATCACACCAACTTCAGACGTCCCACACTTTATCAGAGTCTCTACCAGCTTGAACAGTCCCCTGCTGCCATGCATGGTCCATGGATTCATAAGGTTGTCTCCATATCCGTACACGTCCATCCGCTCGATAAAAATTGAAACGAGACTCGTACGAACAGGCAACATGTTTCGAATTATCAACAGTCCAGTGTTTGTGTTGGCCAGCCCAGGCGAGGCGTAAATCTTTGTGTCGCGCAGTCATCAAGGTTACACGAATGGGCCATCGGCTCCGAAATCCAATATCGATGATGTTTCGTTGAATAGTACGCACGCTGACACTTATTGATGGCCCAGCGTTGAAATCTGCAGCAATTTTCGGAAGGGTTGCACTTCTGTCACGTTGAACCAATCTCTTCAGTCGTCGTTCGTCCCGTTCTTGCAGAATCTTTTCCCGGCCGTAGCGATGTCGGACATTTGATGTTTTACCGGATTCATGGTACACTCTGTGAAATGGCCGTAGGGGAAAATCCGCACTTCATCGTTACCTCGGAGATGCTGTGCTCCACCGCTCGTGTGCCGACTACAACACCCCGTTAAAACTCACTTAAACCTTGATAACCTGCCATCGTAGCAGCAGTAACCCATCTAACAACTGCTCCAGACACTTGTCTTATATAGGCGGTGCCGACCGCAGCGCCGTATTCTGCCTGTTTGAATATATCTATGTATTTGAATACGCATGCCTATACCAGTTTTTTTGCCGCTTCAGTGTATATAAACGTGGTAGACATATGCGGTGGACTCCCTGTCAAAACGGCTGCATTATTCCGACTGACTGTTAATCATTTCAACAAAATATGTACCTGGTATGTTATTTGTCAGAAACGATCGGCAAAAGCACTCATATCAATACCCCAGACATAAAAAACTAATAACTTCGCACCTCCTGCCGATCAGTCAGTTGCAAAAAACGATTTTAGCATATCTAGTGAAGAAACAGCGTAGCTCACACTCGCTCAGACATTTGCGTAAAAATTTGTATGTGATGGACATGCGAGCGGCACAGTTTAATGCCAGATTCAAACTGAATGCCCCGCTACAAAATGGTGCTCTTTTGCATTTGACAGAAAAGCAGAGCATCTGACATTGAACTATTAATTTAACTTTAAATGAAACTAGAAAACCAGAACGTGTTGCAGTCAAAAGAGAAAAATATGAAACGGAACAGTCTAAACTAAGGACGATAACAGTCCATATTGGTTCGTATTAGTACGTCTGTGTGACACGTCAGCTTATTAAAAGAGTGAACCTTTTTACAGTGTGCCGTAATGTCGGTTTACCATTGTTACTTTCTTATGACGGAATGTATCTTGATTTTGTACCAGTATCACAAGGATGCTGGTAACAGTCTCATATCGGGATATCGATCGGTATTATACATGTACAGTGTGTTCGGAAGTTACCGTTACAAATTTCTAGGACTTAGAAAGACGAGTGAGTAAATAATATTTTCATTAGGAACCCATGTCCGGAAACGAAATGTTTACGTTCTACGACTGTTTCAGTTCAGATTTTAACTCATTAACTTCTGCTTGAGTAACTTAATTAGGCGTCAGGCAGTACAACTATTAGTTAACGTTTATTATATTACTGTGTATCCTAAGATTTTATCTGGTTCTCATTCATGAACGAAACGTGGGAGAAATGCCACTGTGTACGATGTTGTTTGGATATTAGTCAGCTTCACACTCTCTACCACAGGCATACATATGGGGCCTGAAGAATATTTGTATAAGGGTAAGTCAAAGGAAAACAAGACGAATGGAAAAAAGTAAATAAATTATTTAATATTTCGAAATCAATCCCGTATCTGTGTGGGTGAGAATGGTGGAAGGGTGGGTGGGTGGGCGCTCAACGACCAACTTATCAGTGAGAAAGTAATTCCCATAACTGTTAATTCACTTACCCCACTGCGAGAAAAGACGGCGAGTGCCTTAATGGAAAAATATTTTCGGTTTTCTACGGAACCATTATTGAACCCTGGCGTGTACTTCTCCGTCCGAAGAAAATAGATGGCCTCGAACATCTTTCTTCAGTGCTCCAAACATATGTAAATTGTAAGGGAAGAGATCAGGACTGTATGGGGGATCTGTGAGGACTTTCCAGACTGCTCTGAACGACCTTGGCAAAATGTGGACGGACATGCCATCAAGTCCGACAGCCCAGAAATATTGATGAAAATCATTCTGTTGCAGGTTAATGCCCGCCCACAAGTTGCCAAGGTGCAAACATTTTTCCATTGAGGCACTGACCGTCATCTCTCAGAGTGGGATAAATGTATGAGCAGGTATGGTGATTACGTTTTTTACATGTGTCTCATTTTTATTCAGTTACTCCTTTTACCTTTATGAAAAGTTGCTCTCTAATTTTTATTCATTTCCGCTAGTTACTCGGCGTCTGTGTTCAGGTATCTGCTATCTCTGATTTTCAAGCTAATTTGCTACATTCTCCCGACAACCAAATAGACTGGCAAACATTCGCTCTGACCTTTGTTCTATGCTCTTAATGTCCTTTTTCTACGTCTCCTTTGATATACCGCAGGGTAGATGGGACGATGAAATGAAGTTTCTAAGTATCTTATTAACGACTCGATGTCCTCATTTGATTTGTCTGCATCTGAGGCGACATGGTCACTTTCATCGAACATAGCGACACTCAGCTATTTGAAGATGTGTGAGGTCGTCCAGGGTATACTGCTAGTCAGGTATAGTTTACTAATACAAATATGCATATCCACGCTCATCCATTAATAAACGTGATGCCTGTTGCCGCAACTTCGTCCAGAAGCTGTGCACATGGAAGGAAAGGCATACAGCGAAAAATTGCCACCTAACGGTCGTAAAGAAAAGAGAAATGACTGTGATCTGTAATTAACTATTTCATGGGACTAAAGCCTAATGCATGTAAAAAATCATTTCGTGAAGTCTGTTTTACCTTGTGAGGCTATTATTATTAGACAAGAATCTGTAAGCCCTCCACCAAAGACAGCAGCATTCCAAGCTTTCATTAAAGACGATATGGTGCTTCTGAAGTCTGGGGTTGCAAGATCCGCTGTGAGTGTGGCCTTTCATACATCGGACAGACGACACGTACAATCCATGAAAAATGCACAGAACACAGCCTAATAAATGGCGGTGGCTGAGCACTGTATTGACAGTAGGCACCATATGGTGTGCAAAAACGTCGAAATTTTAATTAGATAAGTAATGGAATCCGGAAATTTCTGTAATGAATTCACAAAGACATCGCCACAGAATAGCCAGCAGTGATAGATCGATATCCTAGCCTGGATCGATCGCGGAACTACAGGTCTAACTCCTGTATATGTTGTACTTCTTTGCTGCCGATCAACGTCTCTGGTGTCTTCTGGACGCATGCGCAGTGGCGAGGTCCGCGAATTTGAAAGGATCGTGCGAGTGCTGGAACGTTAGTCATTCGGCTCACTCTGAATACAGCTGGACGATACACAGCCGAAATATCAGAAGCAAAAGTGGAATTTATGCGGCTGCACGTATATACCGATAACTCATAAAAATTAACGTGAAATCAGTGTTATATCTGAATGTGTATACAAATCTGTCTGATGCCCGCACGTATTGTGACTCATTCAGCAGTAAATAGTGCATTTCTGTATTATATTACTTACGTATATCTATTGAGTGTACAGATGTTCGATCACTTGAAAATAGCTACAAATGCCTAAAGCAGATACTTGTGTCACATGTATGGAATTTTTATTCGATAATTACAGGCAAACCAAGAAAAAATAACGTCACTTAAGAATATTATAATTTTATGTTTTAAGACCAATAATTCTTGCGTTACACAGACAGTTATGATGTACTACAGTTTGATGTTGGGCTGCCGCCCGCTCTAATGCGTTTTTAGGCGCAGTACCGTAGCTTTCGAAATTCCGAAGAACTCTAAAAAGTTCATCGCACTGTGACTGAACTTTAACGACGGGTGGACTACTGTGGGCACACATAATGGCATCTCACAGGTCACACTCGTGTACAGATGCTCTGTGCATGTTAGCCATCCACTGTATATAGAGGTAGGATTGCTGATCTGGAAGTGGTGCCAGTTAAGGGTTGTAATTATGTTGAAAGTGAGCAGTAATGTTGGCAACCACAAACTACAAATTCGTTATAGTTTCAGTTCCTTACTAACATTCCACTCGCCACTCGAAATTCTAGTCGTGAAAACCAATGATGACTGACAAGGAACCGCTTGAGGAGCCGTCGCAAAAAACCAATCATATTTACGGAATTTGACGCCCTACATGTTGTCTACCATGCAGCCACAACATTGGCTGCTAATGGCAACAGGAGATGCGACTGGAGGTATCCAGTAGTGAGCACAGCATGAGGCTACGGAGCGTAGTTGAACTGCTTAGTCGACGAGTGACTCACAACAGTGCAACAGTGCCAGTTGTGTTGATAAAAAGTAGAGCATTGAAAAGCAACATTGCGTTGTATCTACAGCAGCAGCTTGTCGAAGTTTACATATCGTTGTAGTGGAACCCATTTAATTTCACAGAGTGAGGAAGAAGTGGCAGATGATATATTAGCGTTTTGCAAGACGAGTCAGTACATGTATGGTGTCGTACAAGTTCGCCTGTGCGGAAAATGTACATAAGTAGAGCAATGGTGACGATACGTGCTTAACAGGTGAATGTGATACTGAAACAGGTGTCGCGACAGGGAGCCACATATCCCACCTCCAGTGAAACGTAGTAAAGGACAATCGTTGCCCTAAGAGCGGGTACTGAACCTAATTACGTACATGGTAGATCATCCACAGCATAGTAAAAAACCATATGAAGAGATTTCGAATAAGTTTGCAACTATATAACAGTGTAGTGCGTAAGAAAAACTATGGACATTCAACGGAGGACAAGCGGAGTGTGCACTGATATGAAACTTCCTGGCAGATTAAAACTGTGTGCCGGACCGAGACTCGGACTCGGGACCTTTGTCTTTCGCAGGCGAACCAGGTTCGCAGGAGAGCTTCTGTGAAGTTTGGAAAGTAGGAGACGAGGTACTGGCGGAAGTAAAGCTGTGAGGACGGGGCGTAAGTCGTGATTGGGTAGCTCAGATGGTAGAGCACTTGCCCGCGAAAGGCAAAAGTCCTGAGTTCGAGTCTTGGTCCGGCACAAAGTTTTAATCTGCCAGGAAGTTTCAAGGCGCAGTTGTTACAAAACCTGGTGTTTGCGCAATTCAAGGATAATCGATACAATTTACAGGATGTGCATGATAGCGACATCCTACGCTATGCACGCCAAACTGCGCGCGTCATAGATTACAGTGATTTCAAAGGAAGCCGTGGATGGTTGCATTACATCAAGCGGAGCAACAGAATTGGGAAAGTGAGCTAATGACATTTCAAAGAAAGGGACAACTTGACGATGCCTAGCAAACTGTGGGATCAGCCCGAAAATTTGTAGATAAGATATACGAGCTTATCCCATCGTTCAATAAGAAATTTTCTTTTAACTCCGTCCAATCAGGGTTTGAAGAGGAAATGCATTTGAAAGGGACCCTGTAAATTAGACGTACCGAGAGAGTTGAACCGAGATCAACTAACATCAGTACCTTAACGCGTTCATATACAATTATTCCGATTGTTAATCTGGACGGTAAAGTGGCTGGAAAGTTCTTTATTGTGTTGCGAGAATTTGGGTGTGCTCTGCCCGCTACGATTCTTCCTCGTGTGCGTGATATTGGGAGGGCAGTAGGGAATATTTACGCCACAGCAAGTAAAAGTGGGAAAATGGGCGTAAGAGCTTTACAAGTAGGGTAAGAGCACTGATTTTGGCCAATAGCTCGTCAAAATAACTCGCTTTTGCTTGATTCCTGGCCTGCGTGTGAAAATCACACTCCTTTAGAGCAAACTGTCACTCCTGAAGAGTGTGTGACATAGCAGTTCATTTCACCTGGAACCACTGGACAAATTTAGCCTCTGGATGTTTGTTTTTTCCGTGCCTGTAAAGTATATTATCGCACTGTCTGCAGCTATTCATTAAAGGATAGCCTGTTTCACGATAAGCTCCACGACAGACTGTTTCGCATTTTGTCGTATGTCATCATATTCCATCAGCTTTCATCGCTCCGTTACACCAGTACGATTCTATATGCATTCTTTAAGAGTGGATACCCAGCTGAACGTCCTAATTCCCAAGGAGTTCGCCTTCGATCTTGATGGTACGAACCTTTGGGATCCCTGTGGCGCGCCATTTTTCATTGGGTGGTCATAGTGCAAGTTAATCCTTTTTTTTTAACATTTCTTGAATGTCGATGATGTCCGTTTTGTGAAATGTATTACATACATCCCATAGAAGGCTGACCTCTGCACTCATCCCGACACTCATTTCCGTCGACTCCTGATGCGTATGTCGTAATTGCTAACACCACACTTTCAAAGAGACCTGACTAAAGATTGAACTCAAGGGGTTCCTTGTGAGTATCGCACGAAATAGCACTAACGCTAAGATACCTAGCTGTGGAGACTGCATGTGAAAAGAACAGTTAATGAAGAAACTGACCAAATTGGTCACTACGGTCAAACATTGACCGTAGCCACCATAAAAATGTGGGTCTGGACATTAAAGATAAAGCCCCATCGTTTCTTATGTCTCTATTACGTTTATTATAGCCAATCCTGAACTCTGAAACGACACTGCTGTCGCGTTATTGATAATCCTCGAAACGAACGGGGTTTAACCCTGCGTGGCGTAGCCATCTGCCAACGCACTGGCACTCTTAGGATGCTGTATGGAGGACATTACTCTTCGGCAAAACGAGGTTGCAGTTGGGGCTCTTCAGACTGTTGGAGGATCCGTCGCTCCTCTATTTTTGTGCTTCTTGGTGGCCATCCAGACACAATATGTGTATGTGAATGCTATGCTCCTTCTTTTCCACCGAAAGAAGGCATCCAAAATACCTTTGTGGCGCTGAGGAACTTTTCAATAAAGTGTCTAAATATCTGTGGAGGAATGGCAGCCTATTGCTGCTCAAGAGCCGAAATCACAGACGCTAGTGGTGTAGATTCGACGCTCGTTCTGGAGCGACGTCAAGGGTCTAATTCATTCCAAAGGTGCTCCACCAAGTTCAGGTCGGGACTCGGGGCAGGCCAGTTCATTTCAGGAGTGTTAGTGTACATAAACCATTGCCTCATAGATGCTGCTTTATAAGAAGGAGAATTGCCATCCTGATACAAAAAAAGCCTTCGTCTCCGAATTGTTCCCGTACTGTAAGCAGCGCCCAGTACTGCAAATTGTGTTCATATCTTTCCGCATTTTGTGCATTGAGCCCAATAAGGGCAACACTTCATAATCAGGAAAATCTCCCGTACACCGTAAAACCACACCCGGAATACTTCACTGTTGACACCAACATGTTGGCAGCTAACGCTGTCCAGGCGTTTGCTAAACACAAATCTTGTCATAGGATTGCCACAGGGTATAGAGTAATTAACTGGTACCGCCCGGGAGAGCGGTGTGTTGTCTCCACGTCCCTCCATACCGCATTCAATGACGATGTTGGCAGAGGATGACACGGCGGCCGGTCGGTTCCGATGGGGCTGCCGGGGCCTGTGGACGGAGTTTATTGTCCGTTCGTATCACCCTTTATATAATCACAAGTGTCGCTTATACTGACAGGCGCGGATTGCTTTACCATTGCACCCCATTCCCTTTAACACCCTAGGCACCGTCAGTGTGCTAATCTGACAGTTGATAGGACTCTGGAACTCACGAGGGATTCTTTCCGCTGATTTAAAGTGATTTTGTCTAACCACCCTCCGAAACGCTCGACGGTCGCTGTCAGTACATGAAGTCTGCCAGGTGTTGTTTTAGCTGCGGTTGTTCATTCGCGCAGCAGTCGAATTGGGCAGCTTCAGAAGGTTGAAACGTCCGTAATGAATTTTTTACTCAGATTACATCCACTGACTAGTCGACATCCCAAGTCACTAAGCTCTCCTGATCCACCCATTCTGCTGTTGCTGACTCTCTAGTGATAACACAATACTCTTCGCCTCCTTTTATGGCGACGGGTCTGCCTCTCCCGGCATCTGTGGGTCAGCTCCACATTACATATGGGAGTGTGGACACTTTTGATGAAATAGTGTAGTTTGCTCTGATCCCGGCGGAACGCTTTTTGTGATTGTTGATGCTAATGAGATGGCGTCCTTGTCTGTATTACTCGAACATGTAAATTCGTGCAATCTGTTTCATAAATGCAAACTAAACCAACTATGCTCTGAAACATAATAAATGACATTTGGAAGAAGTAGGATTTTGTTTGCTGCAGAACATAGAATCACTCTACGGTCCGGATACGATACATAAAACGAGAAAATTGTTATGTTCACCGAGGCAGCTCCGCCCATAAACAAACAAGATAATAAAAGAATAGTTTCTTACACCAGACCAATCGCTTTCCCTTACCGTGTTAGTCTCGTACGAGCTTCTGTTCATCAATAATGATTTCGAAGACAACCTCTTTCTAATTATCAGGAGGTGAAAAAACTAAAGCAAGAGCGAGACGGTTTACTAGAATAAACCGAGATACATTGACTGTTAACAGTCCGGCCCATAGAAAAACCTACGAAAGGCAGAAAACGCCGATCGTATCAAACATAAACATTTACGCGCTAGGTAGCTAAATTACTGAAAGACTAGCAATTTATTGAGGAACATAACATTTGAGCCTCAGGCATTTACATTTATATATAATCAAAACTTAGGTACATCGATCCAAATTTTCAAAAGAACTTGGTCCGCAATACACTCTATGGGATCGCGCATGATCGACCGATCGCTCCTTCAGCCTGGGTGTACAAGGACATCGGACGCCAGTAATGGAAGGACGTGTAATTGGCACACCCGCCCTTTAGCCGCTAATCACGTCTTTAGAAACCAGAACCACTACTTCTCGTCGAGGGAAATGGCAGTTGTCCGAACGAGGCTTAGTGGATCCCGTTACAGCAGTGCTGCCAAAGAAAAGTCATTGGCAATGCCGGTATCGTATCCACCAAACGCTCATTTGTAAAAGGGTTCAATTTAAATTGCTACTATGGTTACTATAATAAATTATTTGGTTTAAAATATTGTTCCATCAGAATTGTATATTTTACTTTCAAAAGAAGTAATAAAAACCCTCGTTTATTTTAAACCCTGACGACTTTATCGTGATTTATGATGCTTTGAATGTTATATCCCACTTCCAGTTCATACTGTTTCTCCTGCTCCTTGCGTGGTCTATCCGAGTCTGACTTAAATGTATAATTTGTTTTGTAATACTGCGAAGTAAGTATGGGCTTCAAATGGCTCTGAGCACTATGGGACTCAACTGCTGAGGTCATTAGTCCCCTAGAACTTAGAACTAGTTAAACCTAACTAACCTAAGGACATCACAAACATCCATGCCCGAGGCAGGATTCGAACCTGCGACCGTAGCGGTCTTGCGGTTCCAGACTGCAGCGCCTTTAACCGCACGGCCACTTCGGCCGGCAGTAAGTATGGGAAAGTGGTATTTAGCTGCTGGTGAATCTTCTGGGTCGTATGTTCGTAGTCCATGAAACATTTCCGTTCCTAACGTTTCGTACAGTGCTGCGCTGGACCTCTTCAGAGGCGCACCTGTTCCCGCTGAGTCTTACAACTGACGGGTCTGGCATCGGATCGCGCCATAAATGCCGTAGAAAAGGGACGTGGTCGAAGTTTACATGTGATCGGCAGAGATAACCAATGTCATGGATAGAAATAAACTATCGATTGTCGTCTAACGGAGCATGGAGAACTGGAACATATTTGTTTTCGGAGAGTCACACATATAGACAGATATTTACATAAGAACTCCAGTCATGATCCACAACAAAAGAGGTGTGTTAAATCGGTCATGGCCTTGCTTATGAAACTATTCGTATAATGTGGTTTAAAGATATCACGAAAACTCTAAATCTGCATAGTCTGGAGGAGATTTGTAGTCCAAACCAGACAATACGAACCCGGCATACTAACCACTATCCAATTTCGCTCGGAGTATGGTACTATCTATACTACCGGTGGTATTTGTTATTCCATGTTATATATTCTTTTGCTATTCCAGTCACGATATGGCATTTCGGCCTTTTCATACTAGTAATGCAGATACAGCTTGTTGAGAGCTCAAAAGGAAGAACTCGCTCTAGGCGGGCGTTTTACTTTTCGTGTCTTAATGTGCTCTGCCTGTAATATTCATAATAACTTGGGAATTAGTGGCAAGCAGGTAGTCTAAGTACTTCACCTCTCGTAATCTCTCTTTGCAAGACCAGGCGTTAAATGACCACCAACAGAAACGCTGTTTACAAGTTCAGCGCTTCAGTGGCGGAGGGGTCACAGAGAAACAAACTTTTTTCGATTTAGAGCGGATAGCGGCGTGGGAGGGGGATGTTTGCGGCCGGTGAACCGAACCTGAAGCCTTTACGAGTGCAGCGTGCTGGCGCTGCGCTTTCGGGCCAAGTCAAACAAATAATTCAGAACTGTTCTCCTCGTGACACCGAAGCAAATTTTTAAAAGCACCATATCGATTGAAAGCAGGATCAGAAACAAGGCAGGCTTAAAATATGCAAGGCACACAAACAGGCCACTCGACGAAGCAGCCGTGCAAAGTTGATGCTATCGAAACTAAAAGAGAGAAGAAGTGGTGAACAGAAAAAAAGAAACGTTGAGCAATACTGTCGACCAAAATTATCACGTCCCGCAGAACACCAGCGACATTCATAAAATATCTCCACACAAGGTCCGAAGATTTCTTGGAAAATGTTCTCCCTCGCTAAGTATAGTAAAGTGACATGAATTTAGAGTTGAGCTTAAGACGGAAACTGCGAGTCACGTACAAGGAGATTGTACGAGGAGGGCCCAAAAAGCTTATAAACGAGAGAAAATCCAGCGCTACTGATGAAAGTTGAGCGAAAGACCTTAGCTGCAAGTACATTAAGGATTATCAAATAAGATAATGTAATCAGCGGAAGTAAGTGCAGTCGAAAGTAGGGAGCGCTTCAGCCACTGTAAAGCTGGTGTAAATCTCCCTCGGAAGGGGGAGGAAAGACATCGTGAGTGCTGAAGATAAAGTGTGTTCTGCCAGATCCAGTTTACTATGCGACGGTTCAGGTTCCGTAAGGCAGGATAAACTTTGCATGGAGTGAAAGCAGGTGTTAAGTATAACAGAGGACCGCGTACTGTTGTGTTGACAATGTTAGTAAGGATGCAGTTTTGTGTTTCACGAGTACAACCTACTGGGATTTTAGCCAATAAGACTTTTTCTGGGATATAAAAGAATTATACATCAGAGCTCCTCGATTTATAGTGTGGGTGCAGTATTCTTGTACATCTGTCAATCATACAGCGTAGATGAACGGTTTTCCGAAGAAAACAAAATCATTTCAATACCAGCGGCATGTGCATACATGTAATACTGCTTCGTCGAGAAAGTTATATGCCTGTGCTTCGAGTTCAGATATCGCCTTTATCTAATCATAATTGATTTGGAAATATATGAAACTAATTAGCTATAGAGCTTTACAAAACACAGTCAACATTAATTAAGCTGGATTAAAACATGATAATAGACAACAGCAAATGTTTTTCGTTTTAAGATTCAAATGCAGAGCAGTTGAACAGTAATGATTAATATAACACTGAGTACAGTTTAGTTTGTCGTTCAGTTGCGATTGATGACGAAATACATTCATAAGCTCGTTAGTTATTCACAGGGGCAAGGTGAACGACTAGTCTCCCAGTGAAACACCGATTTCCGGCAGTGCATATGATATCCACTACATAGTTTGAAACTTCCTGGCAGGTTAAAACTGTGTGCCGGGCTGAGACTCGAACTCGGGACCTTTGCCTGAGTTCGAACCTCGGCCCGGCACACAGTTTTAATCCTGCCAGGAAGTTTCACATCTGTGCACACTCCGCTGCAGACTGAAAATATCATTCTGGCGTATATGTTTTCTTCTCTCATCGGATCACCAAACGTTCCATAACAGACGTGCAAGTTGAGCAGCATGATCGTCAAAGGATACGTGAACACAATTGATCGAAGAAGGTGGCTCAGTCATAGTACCAGGATGTCGGTTGAAATACACGTCTGACCATCCAGATTTAGCTTATCTCGGATTTTTCTAATTCGCTTAAGGCGAATTCTGTTGCGGTTCCTTGTAAAGCGCACAGTCCAATTCCATGCTCATCCTTCCTCAATAAGAGCTTGTACTCCACCTATAGTGACTTCATCGTCGACGGGACGTTAAACCCTAGTCAACTTTCTTTCCTGAAAAGTGTTTAGATATTGCTATGTTTGGGAATACGTCAGCATCTCAAACATGAAATGCGATTGCTCACCAATAGTTTCTATATGAATATAAATCGCGCTTGGAGAGGAATACATTCATGCGTAACTGAGTCAGAGAGAATTACTTACAAGGGAACCTCCCCATCGCACCCCCCTCGGATTTAGTTATAAGTTGGCACAGTGGATAGGCCTTGAAAAACTGAACACAGATCAATCGAGAAAACAGGAAGAAGTTGTGTGGAACTATGAAAAAAATAAGCAAAATATACAAACTGAGTAGTCCATGCGCAAGATAGGCAACATCAAGAAGAGTCTGAGCTGAGGAGCACTGTGGTTCCGTTGTTAGCGTGAGAAGCTGCGCAACGAGTGGTACTTGGTTCAAATCTTCCCTGGAGTGAAAGGTTTACTTTTTTTATTTTCGCTGCGTTATTATCTGTCCGTTCGTTCCTTGACGTCTCTGTTCACTGTAATAAGTTTAGTGTCTGTGCTTTGCGACCGCACCGCAATTAGTAGGCGAGAGGACGTGCCTCTCCAATGGGAACCGAAAACATTTGATCGCAAGGTCATAGGTCAACCGATTCCTCCACAGGAAAACACGTCTGATATATTCTATACGACACTGGTGACGGCATGTGCGTCACATGACAGGAATATGTTGTCGACCCACCAAACTTGTACACTTGGCGAATGGGTAAAAAGATTCTTCTACCTTGCCCGATTTAGGTTTTCTTGTGGATGTGATAATCACTCCCAAAAAAGTGATGAAAACATAACAGTTTGTCACATAAACTGCAACAAATGAATGCTACAGTTTCACAGTCGCACAGTTTTCCCTGTGATCTGTCATAACATATGTTTTTAACGTGTTCAAATTTTTCCTTGTGTAGACCGTCAGACCCTGCATATGTCCAAGCAAATCTGAACATGTCCTGGAATTTTGGAGAGCGAAGTTGATTATATAAAAAATTAAAATTTTCGCTCGAGGGAAGACTTCAACCAAGGACGTCTCGTTCCGCAGTTGCTCACGCCAACCTCAGACGCTAACCACAGGACCACGGCGCCCCTCAGCCCATATTGTCCTAGATGTTGCTTATCTTACGCATGGAATACTCAGTTTGTATATTTTGCTTTTTTTTTTTCATAGTTCCACACAACTTCTTCCTGTTTTCTGGATTGATCTGTGTTCAGTTTTTCAAGGCCGATCTATTGTGCCAACTTATAACTAAATCTGAGGGTGTGCGATGTGGAGGTTCCCTTGTTAGTAACGGGTAGTACTCCGTTACGCTTTGATGTTGAAGAAGACGCATAGTAAAACCAACTCCACGGCAGACCGAAAGCGTTAGAGAGCCTTGCATTACGGCACAACTCACGGCGATTGGTTGTAGATGGATCCAAAGTGTACACGTCTCTCTCGACGGCACCTGAGATGCAATCGATCAGACTTAGGTACGGATTCCTGCTTAGACACATAGGTCAACTATATTCGTGCGGTGTTCAAGAAGTCATTCAGGTGCAGTTTGGAAGCGATACTGTCGCGCATTAGCGCCTTGTCGAACGATGAGGTGCCTGCAGCGTACTACAGGCGAAACAACATATGCCCTGGTGACACAATAGGTTCCCACCTCTCACCATATGAAGCTACTCAATGCATCCATGGGCACTGTCAAAATGCTCAAATGTGTGTGAATTCCTAAGGGACCAAACTGCGGAGGTCATCGGTACCTAGACTTACACACTACTTAAACTAACGTATGCTAAGAACAACACACACACCAATGCCCGAGGGAGGACTCGAACCTCCGTGCCGCGCAATCCGTGACGTGGTGCCTCAAACCGCACGGCCACTTCGCGCGGCATGGGCACTTTCGAACATGATCGTTTTGGTGGTCCAGTTTTTATGGTGCCTGGAGGCATAAGTTGCATTGACGTACTGAACCTCCAAATCTCTGAACATGGTACACTCATCAGTCAACTTTATTAGGACACACTACTCCTTTCTCAAGTGAACTCACTGAGGTGATGTAGTGGTTAGCGCAACGGACTCGCATTCATGAGGACGCTCGTTCAAGCCCGCGTCCCGACATCCAGATAACGGTTTGTTATTTCCCCAGATGTCGGGATGATTCCTTTGAAAAATGGAGCGGTCGATTTTATTCCCCATCCTTTGATAATCCGAACCTGTGCTCAGTCTATGATGACCGCGCTATCGACGGGACGATAAACTCTAATCTTCTTTCTTGCTTCCGTCCTACCTCATGTGCGTCTTTCCAGGGCTGCATTTCGCCTTAATTTAGTTTTTATGGCTGACTATGCGGGACCGCATCGAACGCCGCAGGTGGAGCAGCTATTAAAACGAGAGGACATTCGATGGAAGGGCTGTCGTGTCCGCTACCCCGACTTAAATCCCATCGAGCACGTGTCGGATACATCGGGGAAACGTATTGCAGCGAGTCCACATACACCAACGACCATCCATCAGCTGTTAACCTCTTTAGTGGAGGAATGAATTGCCCTATCACAAGAACTCATTAACAATCTTGTGGCCATCATGGGAGCACGTTGCCGAGCTTGATTTGTCGTCCGTGGTAATGGCACACCCTATTAGGAACCATATCTCACTTTTTGTAATGTCCAATGGATCATAAATCGCGGTGACTGTAGTATAGCTATTGTCTTGGAACAAAAGAATCATTTCTGCTGGTCTCATTACGTATTTCTTTCAGTCACCTTCTGTACTGTACTGTACTGTACCAGTTCTATATTTGTATGGGCTCACTCTCATCGATCTATTTTGCTTGGCAGTGACACATCATGTGAGAGATACTTTTGTACACCAGCGTAGTTAAAAACACTGCTAACAGATGTACGCTGTACAGATCGTATCAACATGCATAAATAAAATCGTCATTCGCAGTAAGTCTTTGCAGGTGTATCACAATCTGTTCAAAGAGTCAATCTCTCGCGGTAGAGAGGTGATGCATACGAATAATGAAATTTGCCATCACTTCTTGTAACGTCTGAATAGAAAGGATTCACTTTCCACACAGGGCTACAAGTCAAGTTTGTCCTGCTAGGTGGGATACGTCTGGTAGACAGTGTTATTCAATGTGCCCCACAAAAACTATTAGACCGAAGTCCACACTGATTATTCCCAGAATCTCTTCCGCATACTGAGCTAACCTGTAATAGATAGTACTAAAAAAATATTTATAGATAAAATTAAGAATCATAATTCCTCCGTAATTCTAACAAGTATTGTCTCCTTTAGTAAGTATTGGCTGAATTACACTTGAGCTGCACTCTTTGGCAATGTTTTCCTGATTCCATATAAACTTAATAAGTTAGTGGACTCACCTGTGGAGTCCAATTCCTCCATTTTTCAACAGTTCTGCGGTTATTCCATCAGTTCACGTTGCTTTTGTAATTTTTTTTAGAAAGTGGACTTCGTTAAATACTTTCCCTTATTTGGATTCCGTCTCTTTGGAACCACAATGTAATACAATAGCTGCTCACTTCTGGTAGGACTGCCCTCCGAAATTCTCTCGAATTACTCTCTCCAATTACCGAGGTCGTCATGTTTCAAATGGTTCAAATGGCTCTGAGCGCTATGGGAAATATGTGTCCCACCATAGGTTATCAGTGAACCACCGGGAATTTGCTTCATATTCTTGCTATGTATCAATGTCCAACCGTTAAAGGGAAGCCTATTAATGGTTCGCAGAATTCTCATTGCACCAGTTGTGCTGTCCTCAAGTTTCATTGTTAGCTCTCCTGTCGGTATTGTCACATGGAAATGGTTTGCTTCTGCATACAGGTAACCCAATTCCCATTGCGCGTCGTCTCAAAGAATTGCACCCATGATTACGTTTGCCACATCACAAATAAAGCCCATACTGTGCACTTGCAATATGAGTTACAATCTTGGAGAGATTCGCTATCTACTGGTGTGTGTCTGTTTCATGTATATATTTTAGTTTTTGCTCTGTTGTCCTCTGAAACCCCAGTACTAACGAATAATCTTTTATAGCCAACCTCTCCCCGTGTTGAAAAATTAAATGGCTGGAAATATTGTTTTCATGTTGTTTCTATGACGTTAACTGAAATAACCATACATTAATGTCTGAAAAAAGAAATGTCAAAGGGTTAATGAAACAGTATATTATTTGAGAGGTTGGTAGTTTTACGACAATTGTTATAGTTTACACCGAAAAAATTGCAGAGAGACTCGTTGTTTACGCGTCAAAGGAGGCGCAATTGTGCTATTACGTAAATGCAATGGTGCGTCGTGAGGCGTTCCTTGATAGCTCAATCGTTGAAACTGATCGTAACACTTGAGTACGTTCCTCATACACTACAGTCTAGTGATCTAAACTTTGAGTTTTAGCGCTTACTACATGAAGACAAGTCAGATGTGAGTGTGAAATCGGGTCACACGCCACCGAGTGAGAACTTTTGGGATCAATAGAAATACTGAGTCTTTATAGTTCTTAGTTGGACAGGCTGCATGCAGAAGGATTCATATATAGCGACTGAATTCACAGTGACAAAATGCCTGAGATCTCTCTTCGTAAAAATGAAAGGACTGTATGGAATTGACGGACGGCAGACCCCACCTGCAGTAGTTCGGCTACCAGTTGGAAGTCTTTTCAAGTGACGCCGTATTGGGCGATTTTCGTGTTGATGATGGTGGAATGATGTTGAAGACAAAACGAGACCCAGTCCCTAGGTGGGGAAAATCTCCAACATAGACGGAATCGAACCCAGGCCCGCCGGCCGAAGTGGCCGTGCGGTTAAAGGCGCTGCAGTCTGGAACCGCAAGACTGCTACGGTCGCAGGTTCGAATCCTGCCTCGGGCATGGATATTTGTGATGTCCTTAGGTTAGTTAGGTTTAACTAGTTCTAAGTTCTAGGGGACTAATGACCTCAGCAGTTGAGTCCCATAGTGCTCAGAGCCATTTGAACCATTTTGAACCCAGGCCCGCTGCACAGCAGTCAGACTCGCTAACCGCTCAGCAGAGGAGGCCTACATCCCTCTCTCTAGTACACTGCTAGTCCTAGGATCGGAATGTGTTTTGCCTTCTACCATTCATCGACGGACGAATAACGACTGAGTGACATTTTTCTCAGTTGTATGCATGAAAAAAGCTATCCGGAGAGGGGAAGCTACTGTGGATGATAGTCCATGATCAGTACAGTCTTGCATGGTTGTCAATGAAACATACGATTGTCGAGAAGACAATCTAGTCAGAGTGGTTCAAGGAAACCTGGCTCAGAACCCTATTCTCACTCGCAAATATGCCTTCATAATAGTCCACAACAGTTTGCAGAAAGGATAAGAGTCAGGAGCTAAACCCGAAATTACACTCTAAGGAAATTAAAAAAATGCATCATAAACGAATTATCCGAATGGGAGGAAAACAGTTAGATGAGATTGAAACGGAACTTGTTGTACCGTTCCAATGTTTTATTAAATTGCTAGCGCGCAGAAATTATTAGCAAGAGTTTCTTCTCTTGCACTTAATGCCTCAGCTGGTGTCCAAAAGGAGAGAATGGACTAAACGGGGTTATTTATTGAATTTATTTTCTGTTGTGTACCACGTTTCCCATTTTCCTTTCCTTTGTGCGGCCTGGACGGTATAAATGAGTGAGTGTGTGAACAGCAGAAAGCTTTAGGCACAGATTGTAACACTGCATGAATGGTCATTCTGGGGTAGGGTAGTACCAACGCCCCCAAGCGTGAACAAGTTTAGCAGAGACCAAGTTTGCAGGTCAGGGCAAAGATGACACGTAGGCGCGCGTATTGGCTCTGTCAGGTTGGCGCGCCACCTCCACCACGTTTGTAAGCGGAACGGTTAGGCGAATTCTGTTGGAAGAGCACTTGTTCCTCGGTCGTGGTGCTGGACAGACATGGAGACGCAGCTCTCGTTTTGGTAATGTTAACATAGGTATTAGATTGTCTGAAATCTGCTCTGTAATGTAGTCCAGATGTTGAAATCATTCGCGAAATTACCACTGAACCCCATAAGGGAATTGATTTTCTTAATTTATTCGAATTTCAGTAGACCTTGCGTTAGTGCCTTGTTCAGGCAACGCACCATGTACCTTAAGCTCACGGTCACGTTATTGCTCTGTGTTTAACGGAAATTCACTCATTCAATGGATTTTAATCTGCTCTTCCATTTACAGTAATATTTTGGGGATTTTTATTTATTTTCCATATGTTTTTTTTGTGAACTTGCTTTCGCGCCACGTGGTCGGTTGGATCAACCGCAGCATTGATAAATTGTGGTTTCGGTCTGAAAATATATTGTACACGATGAATAATCATGCGATAGTGAGCGAGTGTAAAATAGGGAAGGAATAATCGTGTGTATCCATATTTTTCTGGGTTTCTGTTGGCTACTGAAACTTGGCCATGTGGGTTGAACAGCATTGAAGTGATGTTTCTTGTGCGCCCCCATAACGAGTTGATTTGTTGGCGATGTTGTGCGTTGAGTAAAATACTCGTGCCACTAGGAAAAGTATCGGATTTTAATTCCCACTGATTTGATAAAGATTTGCGAAATACTCTTCCACCCTGACCTAGTTTTGCTTGTATTGTCTTTGCGGAACTTGTTCTGAGTAATCTATGGTAACTGAACGTAATAACCGAGGGTTTAGGTATAATTGTGCGATTGTATAGAATTACATTGAAGCCAGGTCTGCGCTCCTCTGTCCCATTCCATAATTAAGTGGCGAAACTAAACCATGTTAACTAGAGACCGGTTTTGATGATGCACATTGCAAGAGAAACACGACTAGTTGTTGAAATACCATCGGTACTGAATAAATATCAATTAATCTCTACCCTCGACTGATTATTTACTCCTTCCATTATAAAGAATAGGTGGCAGTCAGAACCACAGTCGAACTCTGGGTCATGAAAGCAAATAAAAGCTATATAATGCCTATTAAGCCCTGTATAGGTGCCTTCTGTAGTGTTTCAAAAAAATGCGTTATCCGTTGCGTTCAAATTTCTACCGGTTCGTTAAAACCTTCCGCTAGAAATTATTAATACTCAGCAATAACTCGCAGGGGCCAGTAATTTCGTGGACCACACGAACTTAAGAAACCATTTAGTACAGACGGTAGCTTGCAGGAGCGGTAGGACATGTCAAAGCGACGGTAATCTACCTACTTAGGTGGACTTATACCACCACCAGTACTGGAAGGTTACGTTGCAAGATGTGCACGAATAGGCAAACAAATGATCATAATTTCAGAAAAATTAGATGACTTATTCAACAGAAAGAGATTCACAAATTGAGCAAGTCCATAAAGCGTTGGTCCATCTCTGGCTCTCAAGCAAGTAATTATTCTGCCTGACTTAATTGATAGATTTGTCGGATGTCCTCCTGGGGGAAACCGTGTGTAATTCTGTCCAATTAAAGCGTTAGAGCGTTAAAATCCCAGGGTGGTTGGAGAATCCTGCCTACGATGCTCCAAATGTTCTCAGTTGGCGACAGATCTGGTGACCTTGATGGCCAAATTATGGTTTGGGAAGCACGAGGATAAGTAGTAGATACTCTCGCCGCGTGTAGGCTGGCATCATCTTGCTGAATGGATGGCTTGCCATGAATCCAACAAACCGGGGCGTAGAATATCGTCGATATACCGCTGTGCTGTAAGGGTGCCGCAGATGGCAACCAAAGAGGTCCTGCTATAAAAAGAAATGGCACCTCAGACCATCACTTCTGGTTGTCGGGCTGTACTGCGGGCGACAGTCATGTTGGTGCCCCACCGCTGTCCAGGGCGTCTCCTGCCACGTCTTCATCCTGGAATTCCTGCTATAGCAGAATTGTCTTTAGTGATGAGTCCCGCTTCGAACTGAGCCCCGATGACCAGTGAAGACAATCATGGAGATGCCCCAGACAGTGGTGGGATACCAAGCTCAATGACGGCACGACACCTAGGAGTAATAGTCTTGGGTGTCGTTGTTTATCACAGCAGGAAACCTATGCCGGTCATCCGCAGCACAACTAAGGCACAACGGTAGGTCGATAATATTATACGCCCTGTTTTGATTCAAATGGCTCTGAGCACTATGGGACTTAACTTCTGAGGTCATCAGTCCCCTAGAAATTAGAAGTACTAAGGACATCACACACACCCATGCCCGAGGCAGGATTCGAACCTGCGACCGTAGCGGTCGCGCGGTTCCGGACTGTAGCGACTAGAACCTCCCGGCCACACCGGCCGGCCCTATGCGCCCTGTTTTGTTGCCCTCGTGACAAGCCATCATACGCTTACATTTCAGCAAGATAATGCCCGCCCGGACACGACGAGAGTTTCTGTTACTTGTCTTGGTGGTTGTCGAACCATAGCTTAGTCATCATGGTCGCCGGACATATCCCCAACTGAGAACGTTCGGAGTATCATGGGCAGCGCTCTCCAACTAGCTCGGGATTTTCACGATCTAACGCACCAGTTGCACAGAATTTGGCACGATATCCCTCAGAACATCCAAAAACTCTATAAATCAGTGCACAGACCGAATAACTGATTGTATAGGGATCAGAGGTGGACCAATGCGTTATTGACTTTTTCAATTTGTGAAGCTCTTTCTCTTGAATAAATAATCCAATTTTTCTGAAGTTGTTATCATTTGTTTGTCTGTACATGTCCATCATACGGTCTAGGGCGCTGCAGTCATGGACTGTGCGGCTGATCCCGGCGGAGGTTCGAGTCCTCCCACGGGCATGGGTGTGTGTGTTTGTCCTTAGGATAATTTAGGTTAAGTAGTGTGTAAGCTTAGTGAGTAATGACCTTAGCAGTTAAGTCCCATAAGATTTAACACACATCTGAACATTTTTTATCCATCGTATCTACCGATTTCCATCCCATTCGGCATCAGTCCTTCATGGTGCATATCTTTTTTGTCTTAGGGTGTATTTAACATATGCGTAGAATCATTTCAGAATGGAAATGATACATATTTGTTAGGAAAGCAAACCAGCAACACAGCACATAGATGCAACATGGTTCTTCGCCACACTTAAAAATTTTAAAAAATCCGAATTTGAGGCTAATTGATTTTCATACGATTATGAAACTCATAATGTATAAGACGCCGATAGATGCAAGGTAAAATGTCATCCATCTCGAACCTGTTCATGCTACCTTCAGGTACAAAAACATCAAAATATTATGATTTTTATACAGTATTTTTCTGCTATGGAGCAGCGCTTAGCAAAATTAGTTAGATACGCTTTAACCTGTGTGATTAAAACCGCTCCCTCAAAAACAAACAGAAAACCGTGGCCGTTTGCATGAGGTCATATTTTTTCAGAGCAATGCAAAACAACACACGGTTCCACGTACCACAGAAACCGCTCTCCACACCGAGCGAGGTGGCGCAGTGGTTAGCACACTGGACTCGCATTCTGGAGGACGACGGTTCAATCCCGCGTCCGGCTATTCTGATTTAGGTTTTCCGTGATTTACCTAAATCGCTCCACGCAAATGCTGGGATGGTTCCTTTCAGAGGACTCAGCTGAATTCCTTCCCCATCCTTCCCTAATCCGATGAGACCGATGACCTCGCTGTCAGGTCTCCTCCCCCAAAACAATCCAACCAACCACCCTCCACAGCCTGGAGTTCTCACTTGGCTATTTACATATTTTTCAAAGTGAAGCCTAATATAATCCAGATGGGCACAGCTTTACGACAGGTGGAAAGGTGATAAGGCAACTAAGCATTTGTTCAGGCAACTTCCAAAAAAGTTTAGGAATAAGGAAATAATTTAAAAAGATTGACTGGATGACGAAATTTGTTTGGTGATTGTTTTTAAAAGCGCTTATCCGGGGAGGAAACAGAATAAACCTCGTTTCATTTCCATTTGGCTCAGCTTCGTACTTTCCACCATTAAAGTAGACTTAAGAAAAGACATCGTTCTGGTAACACTCAGAGTTCGCAATCAACCGGATTAAATTCCTATACACTTACGGAAGTGCATTATTGGACACTGCATAAAGCATAAGGGTAACTGTTTAAAAAGGACACAGCTTTGTATAATTTTTTTGCAGTAAATGATATGTAAAAAATGCACTAACTGTTGAAAACACACTCTTATCTTGAAGAATTAGCTGTTGTTGACATGTTAACATTACACACGAGCACGGTCGTCGTTCGAAAGCGGAAACTGAACCAGTGATGTAACTTACGGGAAACTCTGTTCTCAAATATCATGGACAACCAGACAGAAATCATGCTTATTAAAAAAATGACATCATTTTAGTCCTTTAATGGCAATTGAAATCGATTTATTTCCATTCTGCGTTGAGTAACTTGTACAAAAGAATACATTTCTTCGGAGTACATCAGCAGAGTGTCCTTTTATTAGTATCAGGCTGTATAAGTATGCGTTTTATTCCTTTGCTTTATATTCACTCCTACTGGAAACGCGAAACTACTGTGCATCTTGGTCCCGATGTGTAGTTAAATGAGACTCTCTGAAACAGATATATTAATAAACATGAAGATTATTACTGTGATGCCAAAGGGATATTGTCGAGGGTAATTCGTGGTACGGAACAAAGGACATTTTCGCCAAGCTATCCTACGAAACGTCCTGTTTCATAAAATTCTGCAATTAAATTTTTCAGCAAACAAAACTTTTCGAACTGTGCCGCAGCTACCACTGACAAAGGGGTAGGGAGCTGAAATCCAGCACAAGAACAACTAATACAACTCTACATTTCTGAAGATCGTCGCTGTGTTAGAGTAAAGTGGTCGATTAGTGAATTCTCCATTTTTATATGAAGTATTAAATCTGCTTGATCATCTTGCTAGTATTGGAAGTTCCTGTTGACGTTTCCTCCGTATTTGTGAATTAAATCTGAGTTTTTAAACTGTCTCCTGCAAAAAACAATACGAGTATATGTCTTTTTTCTACTAAGCCTGAAAAGGTCGGTGTACAACCTCCATTTGCAGATCATTTTATAAGGAAAAACCGACACCCGAATAATCTTGAAACTGATCTCAAGAACCTCAGAGAAAGCAATGGTCTGTAACAAACACGTACACAATAGGAGAACTACCACATAAAATGCAGTAGTATAAGGAAAGAAAGTTTTGTATGAATACACGACACTATGCAACGAAACACCTTTTGAAAAACTTAGTGAATTATGCTAAAACATTTTATCCAAGCAGATATAGTATATTTAAAATCTTGCATTACCAAAATCATACGCGCACACACACACACGCACAATGGACAAATGCAAAACGATGTACAAGTGGGCGGCGACAATGACATAGCCTCTCTCGTTGAGTGTGGCACGCCGGTCGCTGTGGCCGAGCGGTTCTAGGAGCTTCAGTCCGGAGCCGCGCTGCTGCGACAGTCGCAGGTTTGAATCCTGCCTCGAGCATGGATGTGTGTGACGTCCTTAGGTTAGTTAGGTTTAAGTAGTTCTAAGTTTAGGGGACTGATGACCTCAGATGTTAAGTTCCGTAGTGCTTAGAGCCATTTGAACCATTTTGTTTATGAAAACGTGTGATACCACGTGAGGGCGAAGTGTAAAATCGTGTAAAGAACGTGTTTGTAATTACAACCAGAAACAAACCAAAGAAGCGTAATAAGACGGAAAATAAAAGTATAGAATACACGCTACTACGACTACTACTATTGGAAATGAAGTCCCATGCTTCTTGGCAGAGTGTAGGGGAACAATGCGGGAGACCCGCACCACCGTACTAGGCAAGGTTTTAATGGAGGTGGTTTGCCGTTGCCTTCCTCTGACCGTAATGGGGATGAATGATGATGAAAACGACACAACTACTGCCAGTAATCTCGGGGTAGGTGAAAATGCCAGAGCTCGCCGGAAATCGAACCCGGACCCTGTGCTCGGGAAGCGAGAAGGCTGCCGCGAGACCACGAGCGACTGACACTAGTACTATTACTACTCTCTAACAAGTATTTCAAAAGTAATAAGTCTTTAAGAAGATTTTTCCGTCTACTGTGGAAATAACATGCATTCAAGGCATACAAAGGCATAAATTCAAGCTGAATTATACAAATAAACTTTCACAATTAATGTGACTTCAGGTGAGCAACCAACTAAATAAAAAAAGCACATATTAAAGTTCTTACGGCTAAAACAGAAAACAAGTATGAACATTGCGTAATACACTGTCTGAAAGAGAATGTGAGGCACCCAAAAGCGGTGGAGGAAGCGAAATGAAACTTTATGGCTTGAGAGAGTATATGATGTTACTTCAGTGATTATAAAGTCAGGTCAAATTTAAAAAGATCTTGGTAGTATGTGTGATCTAATAGCGTTGGGAAGCAGTCATAAAACCGCTGTATTCTCTGCTTAGCCAACCTTGTCCACAGCTGTTGTATCTGGTATTTGGTATTCCAGATACTGAACTGTAACGGAGTTGACGTCTGCGTTAGTCCCACATTCTCTCTGTATGGGTCATATCTGTTGATCTTGCTGGCAATGGGTATACATCACCATCACGCAGACTTTTCATAGAGAAAGATGTCATGTACGAACGAGCATTATCGTAATGAAAAATGACATCACTGTACTGTCGCATGAGAGGTAAAACGTGAGGTCACAAGATGTGCATGACGTATCCTTGTACTGTCGGAGTGGCGCACGAAATGTGTTACGATTTTGTTTTTGAGTATAAGCTTTATTGTCAATACAATCTGAAAGGAACATATACTACAATGAACAGCCGTCCATGGAGATTTGCTCTAGCTCAGCACATGCTCAATATGTCCACCATTTCGTTTCCTAACTTCCTACAAACGAACACTGAAGTTAGTGATTACCCTACGGCACATGTCTTCCGCAATTTCACTGCAAGCTTGAATAATAAGTCTTGTGAGCTCCATTAAATCACGAGGACGTTTCGGGAAAATTTTTTCCTTTAGGTACCCCTAAAGAAAAAAGTCACATGGATTGAGGTCTTGACTATCGGGGGGGGGGGGGGGGGGGGGCAATTTTGGCCGTCATTGAAGCGACCTGGAAACCTAAGTGAAATGATCCGCATGTCGAAATGCTCGTGTAAAAACTCCAACACATTGTTTGCTGTAGGTGGCCTTGCTCCATCTTGCATGAACCACTGCGTGTTGAAGGGCAAGGCAGTAGCAAGAAGCTGTGGAATGACGCTATTGCGAAGCATTCTCAAATAACGCTCGCTGTTCACAGGTTCTTCAAAAAAAAAAAAAGGTTCCAATAAGTCCGTGACTGGAAATTGCTGCCCACGCTGTAATCCTCGGAGCATAATGTTGTCGTTCATGAAGCACTAGTGGGTTTTCAGTGGCCCAAAAGCGTACATTTTGTTTGTTAACCGCACCCTCTAAATGAAAATGCACCTCGTCTGAAAACCAAACGTTGTTGACAGTCTCTTCCCTATCCTGCGCCCACTGAGCAAACAGTAGTCTCTGCTGCTTGTGTTCTTCAGTGAGCTTTTGTGCACAGGTCATCTTATATGGGTAAATATGGAGGTCACTTTTAAGAATGCGTTGAACGGAGCGTCTGGATATTCCCAGTTGCACTGCTGCCTTTCTACACGATTTCCCGGGACTTCTCTGTACAGCAACACGTACCGCTTCTATATTCTCCGGCGAACAAACAGGCTTAGGCCGAGGTCGCTTCGCTTCCAATACTGTTCCTTCCTTTACAAATTTATCGTACAACCTGTGGATGGTCTTCTTGCAAGGGACCCATCGTGTGTAAAACTGTTGTCGAAAACGCCTCTGAGTCACAAGGCTTTTCGTTTCATGAAAAAGTAACACAATTGCCGATCGTTGCTGTGTCGTCAGTCTTCCATTGTCAACCGTTGCTTCTTCCTAGTCTCCTAGCTGCAGTATCGTGAATTACACGTCATTTCGTAACTCATTTGTTTTTCCAAGCTCTGCTGGTAGTGCTGTAGAGATTCCAGCGGGATATCTAATGAGCGTCGTAAATTGTGAAAGAGACAATTGTTAACATATTTCGTGCGCCACCCTGTAGTAACCTGAAATGATATCAGATGGTCCCTCACCATGACACCGGGAGTAACGCAGCTGTCCCTTTCCAACACATTTGATGAATGTCATCTCTTCCCAGGTTGCCACCGTACTCGCTCACGATGGCCGTCCGGGATAATGCAGAACTGCAACAAGCAGTCCATGTGTCCCGGTTATAACACCACATCAAAGGCAGCCGTTTGTGCAGTGGTGTTAACGGCAGCCAGCGCATTTCCTAATCGGTCTGCTGCCAGGCTCCGACCTATGTTGCGGGTTGATACAGATGTTGCAGGTATTTCATTACTTGTTCTAGGATGGACAGGGCAAATGTGAAGAGGTTGCAATGTGCTTGCTGCACAATACGATAATCCTCTCCTATGATGGCCAGACTTCGTCGTGGTGGACCTTGACGAGTATGCGACTCCTACGTTCCGACAGACTTCAACATCGGGCCACTGTCGCATCCGAGCGCCCAACAAATTAAGATATTGCGCGATTCGACTAAGTAAACTGGAGACCCATAACGAGGACCCTGTAAAACTCTGTCAGGTGCTTATACACTGTCTCACACGAACACGTGGCATGTTCCTTTCCTCACAGTGATCACTCAACATCTGACGTTGTTCACGGTCCTTATGTACCCTGTCAGGCCTAATAACAACACTATGCACGAACAACAGTAACACGCTGTGGTGATCGTTCAACCTGTCACAGACGATTGCAACTTCAGTCATTTACATACCCGCTGATAGTGCGTACGTGTACTGAGATACATTGACATCCGACATGCCTTCTGGTGCTTCACTTTCTTTGTCAGGTGGTATTATTTTTACAGAAACGTATCCAGGCTCACAGAATATGACATAAAGGGGTCGAAACATGGATGCGCAAATAGGTAGAAGAAAGAAATTGTTATTGCAGAAGGCAGAGTTAAAACACAATAAGAATCTAGTCTACTTAATTTCCGTGCCGATTTCAAGGTACTACTTCGTAGCAACCGTGCGAACGATTGAGCTTTCAGTGCTGGGGAATTAGTATGAAATCAAATTCCAGAAGACATCAAACGAATCGAGGAGATGCAGATGTTGTAAGATGGGACAATGCTGAAACTCCTTGTTGCCATCATGATACAGTCTTTTCGTAGCTCAAATTCAAACGGCTCTGAACAGTATGGGACTTAACTTCTGAGGTCATCAGTCCCCTAGAACTTAGAACTACTTAAACCTAACTAACCTAAAGACATCACACACATCCATGCCCGAGGCAGGATTCGAACCTGCGACCGTAGCGGTCGCGCGATTCCAGACTGTAGCGCCTAGAACCGCTCGGCTACTCCGGCCGGCTTTTCGTAGCTCCCTTCAGACATTTCAAGTGGAGGAAATGACCGACGTACGAGTTTGTCCTTCAACAGTTCATCTATTATCCCGTCTTTAATGATCTCACTGTCTTCGAGTTGTTATTAACTCTTACTTACTTCGCTTAGGATACAGCAAGAGTTTTGCTTCTGTATGAGTTTTAATTTAGTATAAAGTTTTTATTCATCTAACGACAAATTTTAAAATTCTTTACTGGGAACAATCTTGGCTTTATGTTCTTCATGGAAAGTTGTCGTGGTTGGAGAGGGAGGAAACAAAAGTTCAAATGACAATAAATCCTATCGTCATCTCCTCTGGGTTGCCAAATGTGTGCACTGAAAATGGTGCTGTGTCACGTAAGTACACCATACAGGTTGATTTGTCTACATATACATGATTACTCTGAAATTCACAACTAATTGCCTGGCAGAGGGTTCATCGAACCGTTCCATTCTCGAACATAGCGCGGTAAAACGAACCCTTAAATCATTCCATGCGACTTTTTAATTTCCCTTATTTTCTTACGATTATAATTTCTGCCTATGCAGGCGGGCACCAACAAAAAGTTTCACATTCTGAGAGAAAAGTTGGTGATTGAAATTTCATGAAAAGATCCAACCGTACCGAAAAATGCCTTTGCGTAAAACTGAGTTCGCGATTGTGAATGCGAACGACAATCAGCTGTCCAAGGGAACGACGATAGTGAAAAGTGGTGACGCACCAGGACTCGAACCCGTATTTCCTGCTTTACGCGAGCGGTCGCCTTAATCGCTTGGGCTATCCGTGCACAGCTAACGGCCAGAACTAACGGCCAGGTCCAAACGTCCATATGTTGCCATTCCTGCGTCACAACCTGTAACCGTACACATGTTATGTAACACCCGTACAGAATGAATGCACGTCCGAAGGAACATAGTATAGTTATCGGTAGCGGTGCGTTCAACTCGGCGGATTGCTAAGCCAAGGGGCCCGGGAACTACATGTCGTGTTCTCCTTACTTTCTTATTGTCATAACTGACATTACTATTGAGATCGCTGAATGGGCATGGCCATTAAGTCAATAATTTGAAAAAAAAAAGAAAATTAACGACAGACGTAAAAAGAAAACATTGCATCGCTCTTCTTAACAACACAGGTACTGCAATGTCTTATTTAGCCAACGATATCGAGCAGCGACTTTCAATTGAAATCTCCCCCCCCCCTCCCTTCTACAAGAATTACATAATGTGTGTACGAGTAAAGATTGTGAAACAGGAACGACAAAATATTCAAGTCTGGGGCTGGTCGTGAGTTGTGCGTGGATAGCCAAAGCGGTTAAGCGACCGCTCGTGTAAAAGGGGAAATCCTAAATCAAGTCCTGGCAAAACACAAATTGTCACTGTCATCATTCCCTAGTACAGCATGCGATTGCTCTATTCGCAAGTGCGAATACATTTATGGGCCTAACAACGCGTGTACTCGCCGCAATGCCTGTTCCTTCAAACACGCAAGGATGTCCGAAAGAACATTGCATCGCCCTTTTTAACAAAACAGACACTGCAGTAGCGTAAAAATACCTTTGTTTTAATTATTACCACACCAAATCGCGTATCATACCCGTAGCACTGTGTCCCCTATTTCGCGATAGTGCAAAACGAGGTGCCCTTCTTCGAACTTTCTCGATGTCCTCCGTGAATCCTATTTGACGTGAAGTGGGCAGCCAGTTGCAGTGTAAGCTGTCTCTTTAGTACACCTCTTACATTTTCTAAGTGTTTTGTTAATAAATCGCAGTCATTGGTTTTCCTTCCCCCAAACGTTATCTATATGAGGTGTCCCAGTTTAAGTTGTTCTTAATCGTAATCTCTAGATGTTTAGTTGAATTTACAGCGTTCAGATTTGTGTGATTTATCGTGTAACCTATGTGACTATGTTTAGCAAATATGGATGTTTAGATTTAGTTGGTCGAGCGGTTCTAGGCACTTCAGTCTGCAACCGCGCGACCGCTACGGTCGCAGGTTCGAATCCTGCCTCGAGCATGGAAGTGTGTGATGCCCTTAGGTTAGTTAGGTTTAAGTAGCTGTAGGTTCTAGGGGACTGATGACCTCAGATGTTAAGTCCCATAATGCTCAGAACCATTTTAACCCTTTAGATTGAGCTATCACATTTAGCACCATAGAGACGTATTGTCTAAGCCAGTTGGAAATTCGTTTTAATCTTATGATGACTTTACAAGATAGTAAATCACAGCATCGGCTGCAAACAATCTAAAAGAGCTGTTCAGATTGTCTCCTAAAGCGATTATATTGGTCAGGAACAGCAGAGGGGCTATAACGCTTCGTTGTGGAACGTCAGATGTCACTTCTGTTTTACTCGATGACTTTCCGTCAATTATTACGACCTTTTTGCCAGGAAATCACTAATCCAGTCCGACAACTGTGACGATAGTTCATAGGCGCAATATTTTCTGCATCTATGTTGGCTGTTAGTCAAAAATCGATTTCTTCGAAGTAATTCACAATGTTCGAACACAGTACACGCTCCAAAGTTCTACTGCAAATCGAAGTTGGAGCTATGGGTCCGTAATTCAGCGGATTACTCCTATTTATTTTTTTAGGTTTTGGTGTGACTGGTGCAATTTTCTCTTATGTAGGTACGGATCTTTCGACGAGAGAGCGATTGCATATGGCTCTGAGCACTATGGGACTCAACTGCTGTGGTCATCAGTCCCCTAGAACTTAGAACTACTTAAACCTAACTAACCTAAGGACATCACACACAGCCATGCCCGAGGCAGGATTCGGACCTGCGACCGTAGCAGTCGCACGGTTCCGGACTGCGCGCCTAGAACCTCGAGACCACCGCGGCCGGCAAGATTGCATATGATTCCTAAGTATAGAGCCATTGTATCAGCATACTCTGAAAGGAACCTGACTGGTATACATTCTGTACTGGATGTCTTGCCTTTATTAGGTGATTTAAGCTCCTTCGCTACACCGAGGACATCTACTTTTAAGTTCCTGATGTTGGCATTTGTTCTTGATTCGAACTGTGGAATATTTACTCCGTCCTCTTTGATGAAGGAATTTCTGAAAACCGTATTTAGTAACCCTGCACTGCCATTAGTAAGATCAGTACTGCTGCCATGCAGTGAAGGTATTGATTGTGTCTTGTCGCTGGTGTCCATTACGTACGACCAGAATCTCTTTGGATTTTCTAGACAGAGTTTCATTGTGGAAACAATAGATTTAAGTCACCTCCCATTGAAGTTCGCGCTAAATTTCTAGCTTCTGCAGAACTTCTCCAGTCTTAGCGGTCTTATGTTCTTTTAAATTTGGCAGGCTTATTTCGTTGCTTCTGCAGCTGTGTTCGTACCTGTTTTATGTATCGCAGGGGATCAGTACCATCTCTTATTTATTTATATGGTATATATCACTCACCTGCAACCTATGCTACTTCTTTCAATTAAAACCACATGTGGTCTACGCTTACGTATTCAAATTGGAAGGATTGGAGACTGTCTCTTAGGATGCGTTTATTGCCGTCATGATGCTCCCTACTTTCTGAGCATTATCTATTGCGAAGTGATCAGGTACGTTTTCGCAACCGTTTACACTTCGAGTGGCCTCCTGAGCATATTGTTCAAAATAATTTCCTGAGAAAGCGTTCAGCACGATTCTGGGAATATGTATTATGCCTATCACCGATTAAATACACTCCTGGAAATGGAAAAAAGAACACATTGACACCGGTGTGTCAGACCCACCATACTTGCTCCGGACACTGCGAGAGGGCTGTACAAGCAATGATCACACGCACGGCACAGCGGACACACCAGGAACCGCGGTGTTGGCCGTCGAATGGCGCTAGCTGCGCAGCACCGCCGCCGTCAGTGTCAGCCAGTTTGCCGTGGCATACGGAGCTCCATCGCAGTCTTTAACACTGGTAGCATGCCGCGACAGCGTGGACGTGAACCGTATGTGCAGTTGACGGACTTTGAGCGAGGGCGTATAGTGGGCATGCGGGAGGCCGGGTGGACGTACCGCCGAATTGCTCAACACGCGGGGCGTGAGGTCTCCACAGTACATCGATGTTGTCGCCAGTGGTCGGCGGAAGGTGCACGTGCCCGTCGACCTGGGACCGGACCGCAGCGACGCACGGATGCACGCCAAGACCGTAGGATCCTACGCAGTGCCGTATGGGACCGCACCGCCACTTCCCAGCAAATTAGGGACACTGTTGCTCCTGGGGTATCGGCGAGGACCATTCGCAACCGTCTCCATGAAGCTGGGCTACGGTCCCGCACACCGTTAGGCCGTCTTCCGCTCACGCCCCAACATCGTGCAGCCCGCCTCCAGTGGTGTCGCGACAGGCGTGAATGGAGGGACGAATGGAGACGTGTCGTCTTCAGCGATGAGAGTCGCTTCTGCCTTGGTGCCAATGATGGTCGTATGCGTGTTTGGCGCCGTGCAGGTGAGCGCCACAATCAGGACTGCATACGACCGAGGCACACAGGGCCAACACCCGGCATCATGGTGTGGGGAGCGATCTCCTACACTGGCCGTACACCACTGGTGATCGTCGAGGGGACACTGAATAGTGCACGGTACATCCAAACCGTCATCGAACCCATCGTTCTACCATTCCTAGACCGGCGAGGGAACTTGCTGTTCCAACAGGACAATGCACGTCCGCATGTACCCCGTGCCACCCAACGTGCTCTAGAAGGTGTAAGTCAACTACCCTGGCCAGCAAGATCTCCGGATCTGTCCCCCATTGAGCATGTTTGGGACTGGATGAAGCGTCGTCTCACGCGGTCTGCACGTCCAGCACGAACGCTGGTCCAACTGAGGCGCCAGGTGGAAATGGCATGGCAAGCCGTTCCACAGGACTACATCCAGCATCTGTACGATCGTCTCCATGGGAGAATAGCAGCTTGCATTGCTGCGAAAGGTGGATATACACTGTACTAGTGCCGACATTGTGCATGCTCTGTTGCCTGTGTCTATGTGCCTGTGGTTCTGTCAGTGTGATCATGTGATGTATCTGACCCCAGGAATGTGTCAATAAAGTTTCCCCTTCCTGGGACAATGAATTCACGGTGTTCTTATTTCAATTTCCAGGAGTGTATGTATTTTCGCTAAAATATCAAAAATGGCTCTGAACACTATGGGACTCAACATCCTAGGTCATAAGTCCCCTAGAACTTAGAACTACTTAAACCTAACTAACCTAAGGACATCACACACACCCATGCCCGAGGCAGGATTCGAACCTGCGACCGTAGCAGTCCCGCGGTTCCGGACTGGCTAAAATATCGATGATAGATTTAAATCATCACCAACTATAATTGAATGAGTGGAGTACCTATTTGGAATTAGACTCAAGTGTTCTTTGAGCTGTTCAGCACCTATATCATCTGCCTCGGAGATCAGCAAAAGGAACCAATCGTTAATTTCTCTTGGTTGTCAAGTATAATCTCTACTCATGGTAACTCACAAGAACTATCTACATCAACAATTAATATCTACATTATTTTGTACATATATCAGCATTTCCGTAGAGGACTCATTTCGAAAACTGTGTCAATATGATTTTCACTATATATTTCTCCCAGAACCGGCCATCGATAACATGCAGTGAGCCATTAGTAAAGGTTTCCTAGTAAATTAATGAGGTCTGATCTCCTTTTGACGACACGTAGATCGTACCTTCAAATTTCAGTAGAGGCACTAATCTATGTGGTAAAAACCGGACACCAAGCATTTTTCAAAATATGTAGCTTTCCCTCTAACGACAGCTGTAAACTAATATGTCATTCTTGCCTTTGTTCCCCTTTCAGCATCATTGCCCCCTGCACAAGTGACGTTGGGCTACCATTGGTGAAATACATATCTTGTGACCTTAAGACTATTTATAATTCGTCTGGAGCCAGTCAGGTTTTTTCAAACAACTGGATAACACTAATAAGTGAAGAGAAAAGGGATGAGCACGTGAAATTCGCAGGAGGAATTGCGAATGTAACACTTAGATATACTGGGAATGTTATGAGTGTGGTACATCTGCAAAGAAACCCGCATGTAAGATGCAGCTATTTTTAGAGCGTTCCTCCCGTATTTTGGTTACGCATAAATAAGGCATAACAAAAGCACCGAACGAATTCAAAGAGGCACCCAAAGTAACAGGTCGGTACAGCCTATAGCAAAATGAGAGAGAGAGATACTCAGATAATGTAAATGGAGATCGTTGCAAGTAGAATGGAGATATAATCGCGAATTACTATTGGTTAAATTCAGAGAAATGTTGGTGAAAGACTGTGCAACAACTCTGCTGTACTCATTATATTCTTCACATAGGAACCATAAGAATAAGAGAAGACAAATTGCGACACGTTCCTAGGCATAAAGAGGGCGTCCAGTTCAAATGGCTCTAAGCACTATGGGACTTAACATCTGAGGTCATCAGTCCCCTAGACTTAGAACTACTTAAACTTAACTAACCTAAGGACATCACACACATCAATACCCGAGGCAGGATTCGACCCTGCGTCCGTAGCAGCAGCACGGTTCCGGACTGAAGCGCCTAGAACCTCTCGGCCGCAACGACCGGCGGGGGTCCAGTGGTTTATATATCTGTACCAATGTCCTGCTTCTATGTTTCCTCGAAACAGTTCAAGCAAATAGCAGGAGGGACCTCCAACTTGGTAAAGGTCGGTTGCTTTCTCATATACATGCAACTTATTTCGTAATTAATTTCAAATAAGCTCCATGTTTAAGGGACGTTAAGCTCATATATACTTCCTTCCTTCGCATGAAGCTCTGCATTACTTACGAACAGCTGCTCGCCCACGTATACCTAAGCTTTTGATCAAATTCTGAACATATTGTCCGCTACTTAACAATCTTTAAATGTTTTAAACTCTTAGATACTGGTGGGATAGATTCTCTTAAAGATACGCACTAAAGCTTAACGGTCCTTAGAATGAAATTTACGACATTATTTGGTACCTTTTGGGCTGCGAATTGTATGGATTTCAGAGACTTTTATCGGTTACGATTAAGGGAACTTAAATCTTGTGTATCTAATATTTATATCTTCGGCAACGAATTACAAGGCTTTATTCGACGTCGCGAGCGCAAAAGAAGGGACCATTCAATCTTCGGTTTGCAACGTCGCAGAAATTTGTAGAGAATAATACAGAAAAAAAGCTATGCTGACGATTCTACGGTAACATGAGCATGACTTGGACGCCAGCGTCAGTCGAAGAATTTCTGAAGTTCTGTTAACTTGCACACGCTCTAATGAAAGACATATAATTTACAGTGGCTGGCTAAACACTTTGTCTTATACCTAAAATTGGCAGTTTTCAACGAAATGTGGAAAGTATTATGTGAAAAGTGCATCCTTCTTTTAAAGTGAGAAAGATTTTTTCCATTAATCTCGTCGTATGATGCCTTATTCAGCTGAGTTGGTTTTGGGTCATATTCTTTACTTCATTATTGACGACCTGTTTAGAGACTCTCCATTACTGCCAATTACGCAAGGAACAGCATACAGTGAAAACATATTTGGTACTATTGATACCAGTTATACAGCGGGGTGAAGGGAACGGGTAGATTAGTACGCGGTAGGAGAGCCGAAAAAACAAGGAGCTAACTCGATTGTGAAAATGAAAAGAGTTGCACCTTGTATTTAAGAATTGCCAAGATAAATTTATCGGTTAGGAGGGTATGTTCCTCAGAGCTCGTTATTTACCGTTATTACAAATTTCAATAATTTGGTCTTCCCCATGAATTCGGTACATTTTGTTCCCTCTCTTCCAGTAACTGCTTCTTTGTCGGAAAAACAATTCGATTAATGGTTTTTTTTTCTATGGCTGATACATAAATTACGTATTAATGCGCACTAATTCTACTTGGTAGTTTCTGTGTATAATTCCTGATAATTTTAACTGTTGTCGTTTAGCCGATACGTGGTTTTTGTTACGTCTTCTTATTAACTTATTTCAGCAGCGTCCTTACAGCTTCGTGAGTGCGATCGAAACATATGAAAAGTAACATCCAGGTTGTTAACTGAAAGTATTCCATATGGAGAAAAACAATAAAAAATGTCCAGTAAAGATTTGACTCAGCTTGCTTACCTTAAGAGCTATGGGCACTTTTTCATCTTCGCTGTTGTGAAACACTTTGCTCCTACTGCAAGTTCTTTGCTGCTAGGAACGTATTCACGGTTCTGGTTAAGTCCAGTGCATAAATAAATCCTAATGGAATCAGTTTGTGTTTTGCAAAGTTTGTGAAATGCTTTACGATTCAATTTTATCTTTGCACTTACCAGCATAATTATTTCACACAAGGTATAACAGACGTGATGAGCTGCTATTGTGTGGCAAATGGAAGCAATTGTGGAGCCTGTGTCTGCCATTTCCCGTGTGAACAATGTGCTTCCATTAAGCTGGTAAGCGAAAAGATACAGTACGGCTATACCTGCCGTCAATAGCTGATTAGTCACGGTTTTTTAGTACGCGGTTCTTGAGTGCTTGCTTCGCCATAGTCTGCAGACCTTAATTCTTAATCTTAGTACTAAGTGCATACTGTGACACACCTGGACCTAGGTTCGTGCCAGCTGCCATTAAATACCCCTTGTCAGTGCTCACTTCGATTTGGAATCTTGTTAGTAATTATTATCGTAAGCTATGAAAAAAACGGTCTACTATAAGTTAATATAAGGGAGATAATATTATTATCATTTTATTAAAACATGTTGGGTTTGCTGTTGTTACGAATATTATTAAAACGGAAACAATGGGGCTTGGAAAGTGGGAGTGGCAGCAAAGAACACTGATGTGAGTTGGGAGGGATTAGAAGAAAACAACATACTTGTGACATCCCTGGACCTAGATTCGTGCCAGTTCCCATTAAATACCCCTTTTTAGTCCTGTGCGGTATCAATTTTACGCACTTTAGCAATATTCTAGGATGGGTCGTACAGGTGTTTCGTAAGCAGTCTCCAGCATTTTCCCGTTATCCTACTGATGGACGGAAGTCTGTCTCCTAACCTACCTTCGATTTAACCTATTTCTTTATCTTCATATTCCCACAAACAGTTGCATCCAGACATTTGTATGAGTTGACTATTTCTAGTTTTGCCCCACTGGTACGAGTATAGCGGTTGTATTTTGTGGAGTGCATTTTTTTTCCATTTCCGAACATTTCAAGCATGCCTACAGTGGCTTCTTCAGTTTTAAATGTTATCTACATTCGAACTTACAGAGACGTTAAAGTTGTTTGATTAGTGGTAAAAAGTAATTATTTTCTTTTCCACCTTTTGTCATTTATTCACACTTTCATTTCCGATGTTGTACTTCTCCCAGTGCAGTTTACGGAGTTGTCAGACAACAGGATAACACAGTGTTGTATAAATTCGTCTGGTATTCGAGAGGAGTGAGATTCCAAATGCTGTCTAGAAAGTACGCTTTCCATTTTCCCTGCTACTCCAGTGTAGCGGAATATCGTCGTTAAGCCGTCGCTGAGCGGAGATGAGCTTCCGAAGCCTTATTGCCTTTCACATGCCTTTTCCTCTGGTGCAATGTTATTCGCGGGACATTCTCCTCCATTTCTTAATTTCTATTCAGTCCGTCACGGAAATAACTAGCAAATAGAAAAGAACGACTTCAAAAACTTTTTAGTTCTCGTCCAGATACTTTTCCTGCTTCTGTAAATAGTACCAGCAATCTCCACTCTTAAAATGAATTACTAGTAGCAAATTAATATTTAGGAATTAGTGTCACAAGTTCATAGCTCCCTTCCAGTAAAACATAATATTCCAATATCATATACTATGGAGAAATCCTGAAACATCCGAAAGGACAGTGTTAGTATAAGTTTCGCAGATGACATATTGTGTCAAGCAAACGATATCTCTTCAAAAATTCACTGTGCTGTGTGTGATGATCACATATCTAAAACATTCGGAACCCCTAGTAAAGTGGGAGCTTCAGTTTCGCAAAATTGTATCGTAACTGGTAGACTGCTACAAATTGTACACGGACGGTTCCAAAATGTCTCTGCAGAAGTCGCATTTTTTAATGATGAGACAGGGCGTCAACAATATTTTCTGTTGCTTACTTTAGCGCTGATACAACCGCGGAGTTGTACGCCATTCACCAAGCTATACTTTACATAGTCGACTTACATGTCGAAGAGGTCCTAACATGGACTGACTCGGTAAGTCTCTTATGAGGGCAGCCTATCCTTTGGGATACGAAATACTGCGAAGTCTCAGTCGGGCAAAGCAGCTGCGTCAACGGGCTCACCTTCGACGGTAACCGGGAAGTGTTGGAATTAAAGGCAACGGAGGTGCAGGTCAACTGGCGAAAATAGTGCGGCATCTATTCCACGTCGACATACTCATACAATATAGTGATTTTCGTGGTTGTTTCACCCGACAATCAAAAAGGGAATGGACAAAAATGGCTCTGAGCACTATGGGACTCAACTGCTGAGGTCATTAGTCCCCTAGAACTTAGAACTAGTTAAACCTAACTAACCTAAGGACATCACAAACATCCATGCCCGAGGCAGGATTCGAACCTGCGACCGTAGCGGTCTTGCGGTTCCAGACTGCAGCGCCTTTAACCGCACGGCCACTTCGGCCGGCGGAATGGACAAAGTTCGTGGGCATGAACCGTAACTTCAAAGGCACTGTGCGATTCAGCAACATATTCCATGCCAACCTTGGTTTCTCAACTTGACACTTACAAGAGCAGAAACTGTTACTCTTAAAAGACTGGAGGAGGCCATATGTAGCGCAATAAAACGAGACATTTGTTAAAATTCATTCCTTCTTCAGACGGTGATTTCTGTCTCATGGAGGAAGACATTGCACATATATTCATAAAATGTGATAGATACCATCGTCTAAAAACACACTATAAAATATTTTGAAAATTAATATTTTAAAAATTCATATTGGCAAATGTATTTGCCATTTCAGTCATCATAAAGGGGAACTTCAAAATTTGGGCTGTCTCTTATATTTCATTATGAATGGATATAAATGGATTTTATGATACAATTCCGTGGCTTTCATTATAATGATGCAGTCAGACTAACGTACTTTGCTGACACGTTATTTCGTTTAATTATATTTCATATTTTGTAATAAAAACCGACCAATGTCCTTTTTTGTATAATAATGTGCAATAACTGTATCCGGTGAACGAACTCTGTCTCAAACCAAATAACTTAAAACCAAAAAGAAATAAAACATCTTAATGTTTTGGCACAACGGAATACCAGAGTGGACAATAACTTGGCAAGACATGTCTCGAATTCAAACTACGAAGCGGCAGGACTCAGTGTGTTTTTTACGTCGCTTCGCATATTTTCCCAAGATAATACCTATTTTGTGCTCAAATTTTGCCAAGCCAAATTTCGTAATCAAGAAGATTAGGGTCGAAATATAGCGATTTATGTTTCACACACAGTAGGGATACCTCGTTTATCTCCTTCAAAGATAATTCTTTGTCAAAATTCGTTCAGACGTAGCCTAGTATTCTAGTTCGAATAACACTGCAGCAAATATTAGCTTAAACACGGAAGTTACAGACATCCAACTACATATATCCCGATTATGGTGGACAGATAACCATTAGCTCCTTTGCAGAGCAAGATAACGATGAAAAATTTGATATTCGTACCTTAGATTCATACCAAACAGCGTTCAGTAAAATATAACTCCACAGCGATGTACAGTATGAAAGTTACTTTAACAACTCAGTCTTTGGTTCGATTTATAAAATATACGCAATAGCAGTTCATATAAAAAGAAGTTATCTGCTGAGCAACTACGAATAAGACATTTTTTCTGTTGTAGATTCACCAAAGTTAATTAAATCCTGTCACGTCATTCCATCAGGCGCTAAACTTAACGTCTCTCAGAAAAAAATAAGCTTTTTCAAGCTCATTTACTGATTAAATTATTTACTGTGTTAAAGCTGAATATAATAGATTTTTGTTTGAATTACTGAAGAAATCAAAAAGAGATGAATACATCATCCATACTGATACCATTAGGGAATGCTAGCCCCAGTGGCGTAATGTGGAGTTTTTAATATGGAGAAGTTGCTTACAAGAGCGTGTAGCCATCGTTTCCTCTATTTTTCTTTGTTCTTCTAGTGAAGTCTTCTCTGATACGAAGGCAAGCATAATACAAAATACACACACCTGTTACTCACTGTTTCAGGCTGAAACAGCTCTATACCATAAAATTACAAGGAACATTTAGCGTGGAAAGGACAGTAGGACAAAATTAACAGCACGCTGCGGAGCTTTGAAACAAGAAACCTCAGACAGCAAGAATGCTCTAAAAATGAATCGCAGACCTCATTTATTCTCTCATATGGGTGTAAAGTCATTTCAGGAGAGACTTTTCGATAAAATTTCAAAACTAAAAAATATAACTAACTGCATTTTTACTGTGTTCGCGTGGATTTAATCGTCAACCAATGAGGGCAGTTCTCAGCTGTTCTGTATCTTTTCAGTAGGGATGCAAAAGCGTTCCAAGAAAAAAACTATACGCTCTGCGTTGTACGTTGTACGTAAGTGTCTAAAGGAAAATCGCAACGGACCGCTTACATTTTTGTGATGTAATAAAATTCTTTAAATCCAAATAGAGAAGGAATCAATGCGATAGCAAAATGTTGGGGCTGTATCTGCATACAAATGATATCTAGTAAGGAAAAGGAAAATCCAGAGCAGTGACTTGCGACTCTCTTACGACATTTCGCTGGTTATCCTTCATGTTGGAAAGGAAGCCAATGATCACCACTAGTTACATACGTATTGAACATTACGAAGATTTGGAATGCATATCGTTAAATGATACTGTAGCCATCTCACTACTGATCTGAAAAGAGATGGCTTTCCCAGATCGCGAACATTCGTTTCGAGATTATGTGATGGTGTTGATAAAGAGTCAGAAGCGGACGCTAGTGTAAAAACAATTGGATTGCGTCAGCCAGAGAGTGTTTTTGTGATAGACCAAAATGGGAACATAGGAAAACTGTACAAATCTATTCAGTGACTAGAAGAGACGTTTCATAGTCTACTCAATACCTCATAAATATTAAACAATGAATACGGAATTGATGATCAGGTCGGTCTGCTGGCATCGAACGAATGTAAATAATGAAAAATGTCGGCGAGTATAGAATGCATGCTGAAAGGTATGCCAGTATGTGATACACCGATGGCACAAAGTGAACTTTGTGTTAGCGAGGCCTTCCTACACATTTGCCGAGCCCTCTACCTCTAAAGGTCAGAGTTCAGCTGTTGCACAAAGCCTCCTCCCCACGAATGTGTCCGCATTCAATGCGAACCACATGTGTATTTCCAACTTTTTAAACGAATAGGAGCACAATTGGAAGCGTCAAGTAAACGTTTTTTTACGAACTCCTTTCATTAAAATGAAGTCTTACGATCGACTCCGTATTCGTGACAAAGCAACGGTCTGAGCATTGCATTGAAAGTAAACAAACTACTGTAAACAGAAAGTGAAACGTTGAGCAGGCAACGCGAGTTGGTGTAGCAGTCGTACGGTAAATGTGGCCAGCACGGCAGCACGGGGAGTGAGTGAGGGGGCGTGGTAGCGGCTACCCGCCCACTACACTCGCTTTCCGTACTCGCATCTGATATGACACTGCGGTTCGCCTCGCGTGGCTACGGATTACAGTACAGGCATCGGGGGCAATAACATTACGTGTGATACGTTAGGAAGCAGGTGACGGAGACATTCCACCAAACTCTGAGTTCATGCGAGAGATAAGGTTTTTAAGTAAGGGGGGATATAAATGAGTCCTCCACCACTGAAGTGATTATTACACTGTCCTCTTAGACAAAGACGTATCGATTCGCAACATAATGCCGCGTTCTCTCTTCCGAAAAAGACACGATGAAATAAAAATTTGTTTTTCCTCTTATAGACGGGTTTGAGCAAAGAGTTAAATAGGATAGGCAAGCTCTGGTGCGTCAATGTCCAGAGACAGGGAAGCTCTAAAGGAGCGGAAAAAATATGGGAATCTACCAGGCGAGCGTTGTTCAGAATACGCTGTGATGAAACATTCGAGTGATAAATATTAATAGATACGTGACGTATTATAAAAATTAGTTTGTGATACGCTATTTACAGATATATACTCAAAATTCTGGTCAAGAGCAAGTATTTCGCGATTGAAGTCGCGTAGTCAGATTTGAGAACCCAAATGGAAAAGATAATTACAGATAGCTTCTTTTTCACTTCCTGAGCTACTAGAAAGAGGAAGGCTCGAAATGGCACAGTATTGTACAAAAAGACGTTACTTCAACATCTCGATCCGCGCGATCGCGGTATATTAATTGTTGCGCTATTGTCGTCGAGAACGGCGTGTGGAGAGTCAGCAAGTGAAACTAAGAGGTAAGGGGTGGCCGAGGGAGTGTGCAGTGGTTGCGTGCGAGCGCGAGCGGCGCCGGCGGCGTGGGGCCACCTGTTGCTGACTCACCAGAGCGCGAGCCGGCGTGGCGGGCGGCGCGGACACCACTGGCGCTGCGGCGAGGCGAGCGCCGCTCCACACGGCCGGCGCTACCCCAGCGCCGCCGCCGACGCTGCCGACGCCGACGCCGCCGCCGCCCCACCGCGACATCGATCCCACCGCCACGGCCAAACGAGTGCACTCCGCAAAACCCGGCTCCAATTTTTATTTTTTTCGGAAAGGGAAGTACTGACGGTGACGATGGCACGGCGTCCGGCCACCGGTGCTCGTAACACACGGCGCGGCTCCGCCGCCGGCGCAGGACGCACCCGCAGCCGCAGCGCTTCCCGCTGTCGCCCTCCTCCGCAGAAGGACTCACCAGCACACTCGTTCTTTGTAATGCAGCATATTTTCCGTGCCAGTAATAATTATTAGGCACAACGGACAATACTTTTTGTTTTTCCTGACTCACCGTTGGAAATACTCGTAGAAATTTCTGTGAGATTTCGTATGTGTATATCGGGTGATCAAAAAGTCAGTATAAATTTGAAAACTTAATAAACCACGGAATAATGTAGATAGAGAGGTAAAAATTGACGCACATGCTTGGAATGACATGGGGTTTTAGTAGAACCAAAAAAAGAACAAAGTTCACAAAATGTCCGACAGATGGCGCTGGACAGCAAAACGTCAGTGACTGCTCATGACAATCGTGCATAAAAGGAGCTGTAATGAGAGAGAGAATCACCCCTTCCTTCCGCCTCCTTGATTTCTATCTCACTATCTATGGCCGTCCTATCGCCCTCACCCCCACCCTTAAGTACCTTGGCGTCACCCTCGACCGTCGCCTCTCCTGGACCCCCCATCACTGGACAATCCAAGCCAAGGCACGCTCCCGACTCCGTCTCCTTGAACTCCTTTCCGGCCGTACGTGGGGTCTGGACCCCTCCACCATCCTCCACACCTATAAATCCCTCATCGCCCTATCCTCTGTTACGCCCATCCTGCCTTGATCTCCGCCCCCCTACCTTTTACAAGTCCCTTCAGATCCTTGAACGCCATGCTCTCCGCCTCGCCTATCGCATCCGTCTCCCCTCCCCCATGCTGATCCTGTACGACCTCATTTCGTTCCCCCACCTCCTCCTATTCCTTGAAAGGACACGGATCCTCTACACCTCCTGTAAACTCGATCCTCCTCACCCGCTTGTCTCCCCCATCCTCTCCCACCCCCGCCCACTGCCATGCCTGTATTCCCATGTCATACCTGCTCTCCATCTCTCCACCCTCCTTACCCTCTCCCAAGGTGGCTTCCGCTAGCTTCCCCTCCCTGATGATGCCGTCCTCCCCTCCATCTACTCCTCCTACCAACTCTGATCCTCCCTCCCTCTACCTGTGTTTGCTCCTTTGGGCACTCTCCCTCCCATCTCTCCCCCTTCCCTCCCTCCTCCATTTCTCCCCACTCCTCCCCTGGGCTTCCCCTCTCCTGTCCCTCTACTCCTCCTCCCATCTCCTCAGCCATTGACATCTTTGTTCTCCCCTCTCCCCCCCCCCTTCACCCTTCTTCGCCTCTTGGCAGGTCCTCGGACTCGCACATGCTACGTGGACATTCGCGCGCCGGAGATCATCGCCATCAGTGTCTCGTGTGTGCCGTCGTGTTTAGTGTTCAGTGTTCACCGTCGCACTCCATCGTTCACCTGTGCCATCCACATCTTCAGTGTTTGTGCGTCGTGTCAACTGTTTGTAGTGTGAATTATCGTCGAGTGTGAACGGCTCCGTGTTTGTCTTTATGTGTCTACTGTTTTATTACCCACCGTCATGTAACTTATGTGTATTCTTTCTGTTGTTTCTTTGTCTATTCTATGGATGAAGAGCAGCGTAACATGCTGCTGACAGCCTGCGGGTTTAAAAGTAACAATAAAGAAAAAAAAAGAGAGAGAGAATCAGATGCGCCAGAAGTCGCAGCATGTTGACGTTATCTGAAAAGGCGCTTTTAGTGAAGCTGTATTATCAGAATGGGGAATGTGCTAGTTCAGCGCTACGATCCTACCGCCATAGGAAGGGGATTCGAACAGGTAAAGGTCCGTTGACAAATGCAGCTGTGCTGAGAATGATTTCGAAGTTCGAAGCCACGGGTTGTTTAGACGATAGACCCCGTAGTGGCCGACCGAGCACAAGGCGTAATGCTGCTGAGACAGTTCAGGAAGAAATGGAGACTGTAGCTGGTTCGTCTATGCACGGGGAAGTCAGCGCTCGTGCAGTCGCACGTCGCACCGGCATTCCATACACTACTGTTTGGTTGGCACTTAGGCATACCGCCCGATGCTATCCGTACAAAATCTATCGGCATCATGAACTGTTACCTGGCGATTTAGTAAAGCAGAGGGCATTTGCGGTGTGGGCGTTTCAAAAGATGGCGGAAGATGACGATTGGTTGAGTAACGTGTTGTGGACCGACGAAGCTCATTTCACGCACCGCGGGTCTGTCAACGCCCAAAACTGCAGAATTTTGGCTACCGAAAATCCTAGAACTGTCGTGGTAAGTCCATTGCACGACGAGAAAGTCACGGTATGAGTTGGATTTACTACATCTACCGTTATCGGGCCTTATTTCATCGAGAAAATGCGTGATTCTGGTTTTGTAACTGCTACCGTGACGGGTGAGAGGTACGCCGATATGTTACACAATCGCATCATCCCCAGCCTGGCTGATAAACACCTGCTGGAACGTACGACGTTTATGCAGGATGGCGCTCCACCCCATACTGCTAGACGCGTGAAAGATCTCTTGCGCGCGCCGTTTGGTGATGATCGTGTGCTCAGCCGCCACTTTCGTCAGTCCGTGCGATTATTGGCTTTGGGGTTACCTGAAGTCGCAAGCGTATCGTGATCAACCGACATCTCTAGGGATGCTGAAAGACAACATCCGACGCCAGTGCCTCATCATAACTCCGGACATGCTTTACAGTGCTGTTCACAAAATTATTCCTCGACTACAGCTATTGTTGAGGAATGATAGTGGACATATTGAGCATTTCCTGTAAAGAACATCAACATTGCTTTGTCTTACTTTGTTATGCTAATTATTGCTATTCTGATCAGATGAAGCGCAATCAGTCGGACATTTTTTGAACTTTTGTATTTTTTGGTTCAAATAAAACCCCATGTCATTTCAAAAAATGGTTCAAATGGCTCTGAGCACTATGGGACTCAACATCTGTGGTCATAAGTCCCCCAGAACTTAGAACTACTTAAACCTAACTAACCTAAGGACGTCACGCACATCCATGCCCGAGGCAGGATTCGAACCTGCGACCGTAGCAGTTGCGCGGTTCCTGACTGAGCGCCTAGAACCGCTAGACCACCGCGGCCGGCATGTCATTTCAAGCATGTGTGTCAATTTTTACCTCTCTATCTACACTATTCCGTGATTTATTCAGGTTTCAAATTTATACTGACTTTTTGATCAGCAGGTAGCTCCGCATTACACTTCGTATATCTATCAATTTATTAAAATGCCTTTTACATTGATCGAAGACCTGGAGAGCTCGGAAATTCCTATTCCCTTTTCTTATGTCTTTCTTTAAACAACGGAGGAACTAATGTCAGGTAGCGACAGATACTTCACTAGGTCGTTTCGGAGACGATACGTTTCTAACGACAGAGGAAAATTCGTATACGCATTCAAAAATCTCTGTAAATACTTGTATAATCGAGACTGACTGATTGATTGAGCGGGCTTATGGGAATAAACGGCAAAGTCATCATTCCTGCGATTCAGAGGTAGGATGGAGGGTCCGCCAGAAGTGGACGGATAGCCAGAGATTATGAAAAACACGAATACCTAATCACAAAAGCTATGACATTCGTAATGTGATACCACTTTCACTATATAATTTTATTTGAATTACGACGAAAGAAAAAACACCGAGAAAAGATGGCGTTTCAATTGAAATGGTTAAATCTGGGTGCAAAATAATAAAGAAAGACGTATAAAAATTGTTCACAGAATGTCTTTTGGGGAAGACAGTTCCCCAAATCTGGAGCGCTGTAAATATTCAAATACAGAAGAAAAGTCTTTCACGGCCCCCTTTCGTAGCATACAATCAAATACATTGTCGGAGAAACAACCACAAAACCAAGAAGTAGCTGTGCGACATAAACAACAGTTGGTAGGCGTGTTTCTACATATGACAAGTGTTGTCTCATCCAATTTGGTTCCAGTCACATGAGAGTGACGCTTGTAGCGCCGCTATGAGTATACAAATAAGGTTTGCTTTAAATACACACTGTAACGGTCGTGAGCGTTAGTTACCTTTGAGATTGGACGTGATGAGTTGACGGTAGTCAAGAATGACTTTGAGGCAACAAAGACGACATTATCAACACCCCACTGAGTTTGAAAGAAGTCTCGTAATAGGACTACGAGGAAATGGGTGTTTCTTGTGCGACATTGCAGAAAGACTTGGCAGGAATATAGCCACTATACATGATTACTGGCAGCGGTGGTCACAAGAACGGTTGCAAATAGACCGGAGTCAGGACTGCCACGTGACAATGCCGAGATGGTGGACCATCGTGTTTGGCATGGCACTGCATCTGCAGCAGCAATTTTATCAGCATTTGGTACCACAGTGACACAGAAAAGTGTTACAAATCGGGTACTTCAAGGACAGCTTCCAGCCAGACATCCTCTATCGTACATTCCACTGACCCCAAACCACCGCCATTTGCGGCTTCAGTGCTGTTAATCGATAGCTCATTAGAGGGCACGTTGGAGGACTGCTCTATGCGAATGATTATCATGTGTTGGTTAGAAGGAGGTAAGGTCAAGGTAAGGTCTGGTGTGCGATTCAGTGTGACAGTAGGAGCGCTCTCGTGCTTATCTCACGCCCCCTGACTACAAATTTGCACGTCAAATGGTGATGCGATCTGTTGTGCTGCCATTCGTGAAAGCGTTCCAGAGGATAGTTTTGAACAGGATAATGCTCGGCTACATATCACTGCTGTAATCCAACATGCTCTACAGTATGTCGATATGTTGCCTTGGCCTGCCCGATCACCAGATCTGTCTCCAGTCGAGCTCATGTGGGGCTTCATCGGATGACATCTCCAGTGTAATCAACAAACAGCATTAACCATTAACCGTCCCTGTATTGAGCGACCAAGTGAATGAGGCACGGAACTCCATTCCACCTGTAAGAGTCAATGCATGCTCTTTTGCATGCTTGCATTCAAGATTCTGGCGGTTACACCAGTTATTAATGCACCAGCATTTCACATTTACGATGGCTTATCTCAGGCTTTCATTATCCTGTGGTCTTGGAATGTTAATCACTTAAATATGTTACCTAGACAGACAGACTCCTGAAATTTCATTACTCAAAATTAATTATTTTTTGGTGGAACGATTTTTTCCGTCAGTGTACATAGAAAAAAGCATTCCACCTTAATGACCAAATGAGGAACCTTAGTTTATAAGTGGATATAACACAACTGCTAAACGGAAAATAGCGAACTAAATTACTTAGTGGAGTCATGTGTATTAGTTACCACTCTGCCTGCGATTTGCACATTCTGAGAAAATCTATGCTGCAGTTTCTACGAAATCTGTACAAACAAACCCCTACAAAAGAGGCATTGATTCAATCCATGCTAGTACACCGATGAATGTATTCGTCAATGCCAAAAAATGATTCAAATGGCTCTGAGCACTATGGGACTTATCTTCTGAGATCATCAGTCCCTAGAACGTAGAACTACTTAAACCTAACTAACCTAAGGACATCACACACATCAATTCCCGCGGCAGGATTCGAACCTGCGACCGTAGCGGTCGTGCGGTTCCAGACTGTAGTGCCTAGAACCGCTCGGCCACCCCGGATGGCGTCAATGCCAGATATTGCATTAGTCTTCGTGTGGTATGTGAAAAATTCAGATCTGAAAAATGAGTAACGGGAGAAGAATCCAAATCACCAAATCTATTCCCAACAGTCCTAGAGAAAATTTTCAGAGGCTTAATTGGGAAAACTAACAACGAACATGCGTGCTTATATCTTATCTTCGTTTTGTTTATGACATTTGGCTCTTTGTCTGTAGAACACAAAAGCTTCTACAACGAATAAAATAACTTTATTGAGCTCTTTGTCTGTAGAAAGGAAAAGCTTCAACAACGACTAAAATAACTTAAAGGAGCTCTTAATGAAGAATGTATAACTGACACATTAGTTTACTTACTTTAAAATTGATAATGGCCTTATCGACTTTATGCTTGCTGTAAAGACCTCTTCCATTTCTGTATTATGTAAAATGGTGCCGCGTCGGAACTTTATAAGGTATCAGTGGCGACGAGTCAAAAATGCGTGCCGAACCGGAACTCGATCCCGAGATCCTAGGATTACTTTTTTCATAAACCTAAATATCTTAATTAGAAAACACCAATGAGGAATAATAGAGAATCGCATTTACAATATAATGTATATTATAAGGGAAGAAAAGGGAGAGGAGAACAACTGGGCATATACGTGCTTCCACTGGCGGATCCCAAGGGCTGGTAGGGTAGGGGTCATGATTTGAGGCCTAGCCATGCTGCCCCAGAATCTCTTCACAGTCGGATTCAGAGGAGCGGTGTGCGTATGGCAGTTAGGGTGAGATGGGGAAGACCTTCTGTTGTTTAATCGTAATTGGGGTGACGTGGGGGAAAGAGAGTAAAGCACATGTGGTACCTTATGTGGGCTGTCCTATTTTTTGGGTAAGAGACGTAAGGTTGTGATGTTTGTGATGTCGTCAGAAGGTGGAGTCTAGATATGCAGATGTAGTGAGAAGATTGGGAGTGGCAAGTCATAAAAGGGGAGTCGGAATGAGGCTTATTACGCCACAACAGGGCGGGTGGACATGAAAAGTAGTTAGCAAAATGGGTCCAGCAACTGGTCGTTGATCCACGGCAGAACGTGCGTTCTGTAATCTGCATCAAAAACCGAGGCCTGATTTGTTATGGCCACCGTAGAGTTGACTGTGCGCCAAACCTTTTATCCCATGTATGGCGTTGGTTTTGACAACCAGGGGGAGCCAGGAAGTACATGTCTTCAAGAAAGATACATGCCTTAGGTTCAACCGTCGTCGGAGGAACGTGGAGAAAGCAGACAACCCTCTTGTGGCTAAGTTGCCAGACATCAAGGGTGGTTAATGGGCGTGTGAGGTGGTGAGTCTCCTCATCGGGGTGTTGGCAGGAGCCACACAATGAAGTCTCAGCTAACCCAATTCCACGTAAGTTCTGTCGTATCGCAATTTTATCATTGGTAATTTCGTTGTTGTGACAAATGTGGGGAGGTAAACCTGGTGGAAATCGCGCCATTTAACTAATGGATTATAGGAAACCTCTGTTCTACGAAGTTATGTGACATTCGATGCAGCAGGGTTAGTTACATGTCCTTCATCGTAGGAAGATGCGTGATCGGGAGTGCGGGGTGCACATAACTACTGTATAAGCCACAATAAAGGTCGCAATATGTGTGGAAGGATGGACGTCAGCATTTGGACGTCTACCAAGCTGCATGTAATGGACGCTACTGGTCCAGTCCACTGTTTCCACATGTTTTCACATCGTTCACATATACAGAGCATCAGCTCTGTGCTGTATGTTAGGCAGACGAATCCTCCCTCACGCGTGGGGGGGGGGGGGAGGGCGTTATAAGCGTTCCATACTGGACCTTGTAGATCATTCCCACTGTCAAATAATAATCAAACACCGCTTGCACATGGAGTCCAGTCGTGTGTGGCAAAGGTAGGTGTTGTGTAACATGCACCAATTTCCAAGCAACATGGTGTTTGAGGTAGACGACCTGCTGAAGAGGGTCGAGAGAGTCGAGTAGATTGATCTCAATTCGTGGTTGCCGTATGGGAAGCATTGGGGATAAAGACAATGCCCAGGTACTTGATCGTCTCCATCCATGGGGAAGCCACGACCTATTAGGAGAGCTGCAAAGTTATTCACATTCATCGACCTGCCTGCCGTTGCGTTGTATGTCACGATTCCTTCAATGGTCTGTAATGTTTTTCTCCAGAGCAAACCATGAGGAACTGATCGTCGGCGTATGCTCGACATTGGAAAGTGTGTTGTCGTTGTGTGACTCCAGTGAGAGTAAATTTCAGTATTACAATGTGGGAAGTGACTCATGTGAAAAGTTCTTGAAAAATGCTGGTCGATCTCGGGGCCATTAACGTACAGAAGGCACGATACAACTCTATAGGTAACCAGTCTATTCTGAGGGATTTGTTAATTGTATCCTTGTCGGTGGCGGTCTTCACTTTCTCGGTACTAACTCGTTCTGTTAGTTGGGTATCATCTACATCAGGGATGGTGTGAGGGATGTAAGACAGGACCTGACCAGTTAATGTTGCTTCGACAGTTCCGGCAACATAGATGTTTCGGTAGTGAGCGGCAAAAACGGATTGTTGGGTGATAACTTCTGCCTGTAATGTGAGGAGTTTGGTTGTCAGCTGTCGTTGTCATCGTCAGTCGTTGGTGGCTATGCGATGCATAGTAGGAGTCTCGTAGTCCAATGAGTCTTGTAGACACGTCCTCATGAGGACTCCCTGTAGATGACATCAGGCTATAATCCGCTGCTCCTCCCTTTGGACGGGTAGGTTGGGTCCTTGGGTGTCTAAATCTCGGAGGATGGCGTAATAGCAGTTAGTTGTGTCACGGTATGCCATAAGGAGGCCTGCCGGCCGCGGTGGCCAAGCGGTTATAGGAGCTCCAGTCTGGAACCGCTCGACTGCTACGGTCGCAGGTTCGAATCCTGCCTCGGGAATGGATGTGTGTGATGTCCTTAGGTTAGTTAGGTTTAAGTAGTTCTAAGTTCTAGGGGACTGATGACCACAGATGTTAAGTCCCATAGTGCTCAGAGCCATTTGAACCATAAGGAGACCTTTTCTTACCATAATCACCACTGTAAAGTCGTTCTATAGTTGGCTTCGATGTGGGCAGCAGGCATTGCCAAACTTCTCTTCCCATGCGTCACTGAGTGGGAGGTCTCGGGCGATATGGAGGTCTTGAATGGTATTAAAGTGCAGTGCCTGATCTTTCTCCCGCCAGGCGCAGTTTAATTTGCCTCTAAATATGTAATCACCGTAGCACTCTAAGAGAAATGGGGCAGTGTCTTCAGAGTAGAGTGTGCTCGCTGCTGCCGGTGGGCAGAACCAGACCAGGCATAGATGTTGATGATCCACATATACCTAGTGGTGAAGGCCATGCCTCATGCCGAAGGGAGAATCCTAAGATTCATAATTGGGATTCCTTCACAAATGTATGCAGCCATGCCCTACGAAGAGGGTCACCAGTAAAGGTGTGAGGTATATATCTGGCAACATGAGGCAGAACAGCAAAATGCGCTTTCTGTAGGAGTGGAATGTCAACGTCACATGCCCAGATAAAGTCTTGGAACAGGGATAACTGTTGGGAAGAACTGATGTGGTTGGTATTGATTTTTGCAATCCTGTATGATTGGCAATGTGGTAAAGGGAGGTTCAGTCTCACGTTGTCGGTAATCAAGGGCGAACAAGGTTGTCACTGACCATCCTGTCCAGATCCCAAAGTTTCATCCTAGTTACGTTTAGGCCTTGGCTGCTAGAGGCGCTTTCGCTGATTGGAGGTCAGGGTCGATTTCTACATCGTCACTCTATGCTGAAGTGTGGAGTCCTGGCGAATCATTGGTTCAAATGGTTCAAAGGGCTCTGAGCACTATGGGACTTAACTTCTAAGGTCAACAGTCCCCTAGAACTTAGAGCTACTTAAACCTAATTAACCTAAGGACATCACATACATCAACGCCCGAGGCAGGATTCGAACCTGCGACCATAGCGGTCGCACGGTTCCAGACTGTAGCGCCTAGAACCGCTCGGCCACCGCGGCCGGCCCCGGTGAATCATTCAGTAGCTCGAGCAGTATAGGGTACTTGACTGATAAAGAAGTGTCCAAATGGGCAACCATGTCCTCTGGTCCAACAGCCCCCTGACTTGATGTCAGGGCTGATGTTTGCTGTTCGTTTGTGGAAGTCAGTGTTCTCAACTTCAATCGACTTGTGGTAGTCGTCCATGTGAAATGCAAGTGAGGAGTCATCGGGAAGTGAGGCATCCCGATCTCAGATCGTGTGACATCTGCGTTTACAGCACTTGGGTGACCGCTGCTTCTGTGACCGGCCTTCCATGTGGAAAGGTGGGGGCCAATAGCATCGTTCCAGGACAAAGGCTGTCACCAGTGTTATCATTGATCTAAACTCCATTGTGTCATCTGAGAACTAATCGACTTCCGATGGCGATGGTGCCGGTGGTGTCGACATGGCTGTCTGTTTCTGTGGATGTTATGCAACCGTTTATCAGTGGCGTCCAATATGGGTGCAGATGTAGGATCCAAGCAGTGCTGCGAAGCTGGGTGGCAACGAGATCAATTGCATAGGAGATCAGAAGGGACATCGATTGTCGTGCAGGCGTCATGTCAGAGACTGGCAGTTGTATGGTGCGATCCTGGAGACATTCTGATCGACTGTGCCCTTCCTTTCCACTTCCTCATCAAATCCGGGACTAGTCGTCGTAAATGACGATCGTGCGGTAGTCACATATCTGGAGGTAGGATGGCACATGACGACAGAGGTCTATAGTTTCTTGGCGGACGCCACTGAGGACTGGGGCCCACGGTTCGGCCAGAACTGTTCTCGTGCCTAATTCCGCATGGTCGATCGTCGATGCCACGACGTTACCATCGGCAGGACGGAAATGGAGTTCCTGCTTCGTGTTCCGAAGGATTTTATGACAGGTTGCGTAAGCGGTTAATTTAACATACACTGTGCTGTTCGATATAAATAAGTAGATGCCCATTAGTCGTTCGCCGTGATTTTAGCTATGTCAAGAGTGAAGTGCTGTACCTCGAGGGCCTTTGGTATTGTGTAGTCATTGCAGAATGTGAATCGGCGGGTTGATTTACAGAACCTGTGCGTGACTGATCAGGAGTACAGGTACGAGATAGAATTAAACAAAACTAACATTCGCGCTCCGCAAGCGGAAATACAGAACGACCGCACTGCTTGGCTGCTAAAGCCGAACTACTTACTAAGCAGTTGCGCTGACCACTGGGCTATCCGGACAGAGTGTTAATTGCAAATGTGCGGTCTATCTCGGCACGCTCCTTGTTCAACCCACATTCCCACCCAGGGTCACCACTTACCCGCAGTACCCGTCCATGTTCCCCATGCTCCCTAATTGTAGGTTCCTGCTGGAAGTAGAATGTAAATGTTCATCTGCACTGATGATTGTGGATTCGTAGCCCATCGAGGAGTACCAATTATCCAACTATATGAATGCATGATGACTGTTCTTTCAGACATGTCGAGTGCACTGTTTGTCCATTTGGAGTCGATGTTCATCGCAACTGTGCCCTCCTGGGTAATATCTCGCTGCCTAATTCTGGGGTTTTCTCTTCCACTCGTTCCATCTGTCAGGTGCTGATAACCTTCTCGCAAGTATCTCGGGGTCGTTGATAGTGATCACTCAACGTCTAACTCTCTTCACGCCCCTTATATAAAGTACCTGGTCTGATAACAGCACTTATAACTAAACTCTCGTGACCATTGCACTTATCACAGGGAATTGCAACTCTACATCATTTACATACCCACCGATGGTGTGCACTTGTACGAAGTTACACCTACATCCAACCATGTCAGTATTGGGATAAATCCGTTTCTACCCCGAAGTACTGTTATCGAAGATGGCTACAATGACGTCATCCAAGATGGCGGTCTTGACGTCATCTGATGACGACATCCAATATGGCGGATTTTGGCGGGAAGTTTGAATTTTGGTGGGAAGACAGGTCAATTGGCCTACCTCCACTAACATAACCCCATCCCTTAGAAAATGGTGGGAAGTTCAAATTCCATCAGGATAATACAGCCTCTACTAACATAAGAAAAGTGGCTGCAAACAAAGGGCAGTTGGGCTACCTCCACTAAGCCAAGTCGTTCGACCACCACCTCTTCCTAGGGATTGGTGCGAAGTTTGAATTTTGGCGGTAAAGAAAGGTGAATTGGGCTATCTCTACTAACCTAAGAAAACGGAAGGAAAAAAAGGATGCTTGGGCTACTTCCAATAACCTAAGTCACCCGACCGCCACCTCATCCTAGGAAATGGCTGCAAGAGGCCTCAACATGTGCTGGACATTACTCTTTATCTTTCGTGCACCAGTCTTTATTTAAACAGTTTGAAGCAGTACCGCCATCCAGTGTGTTCACCATGAGTTGTGGACTCCAACTGACCTGGTACACAGTACCACCAACAGAGGGCACTCTCATCTATGATGTAAACCCAGATGGCGTCATGATGTCAGTTGATGATGCTAGTACTGTTATCCAAGATGGCGGGAAACAGTGTGTTTGCCATGAAGACTGGGCCTAGTACACAATACCACCACCAGAGTGCTCTGTCGTCCATTCCATGACGTAACCCAAGATTCTGGGGGAAGATAGCGGGAACCAGCATGGTCACCAGAGGGTGCTGTCGCCCGTTCCATGAAATAGCTCTGGAGGGGAAAATGACTCAGCCTGTGCCAGGCTGCTGGAGAGAGGAAGGAGTGTACTTTATTTATTTTGGAACAATTTATTTAGGGATGAGTTTGAGACAGTATATTCATCACACTGATACAAAACACACACTCTGACATGCTTGGAGTCACGCCACACAGCTTACAGCCCTGTAAACTACCCCTAAATAACGCTCTACAGACACGCAAATAACTCCTAAATTAGCGAACTAATTTCAGTACAGACATGCAAACTCTTCCTAAATAATGCTGCACACTGATGTAGAGACACGAAATCAACTTCTAAACTGTCCAAATAATGCATAGCAGAGACTTCAGACCTGTTCACAAAATAATGCAACGGGCATGCAAACAATGTGCACATGTCTGCATCGACCACCCCCCCCCCTCCCCCTCTCTACTGGACCGCACAGGAGACTACTGCACATGCTCCCAGAAGTCGGGATGCACCAACAGCCCTGCAAAGTGATGCAGTCGTCAGCTGCCAAGCTACGCACAGGTGCCTATTCGGGTCTCTCAAGCATGAACCTGCGACATCCCTTTCATACTTGGTACCTGAGAAATTCCTTTCGAAAGAAGTGATCACCTAGGCACTGTTGCTGACATGGCTGGATGGGAGTGAAGACCTATTTGCAGAGCGTGTTGATGGCAGACGCAAGCCAGCGTGAGCCATCACTATCACTCTGCTGCTGATAGCATGTGAAAGTTCTTCAGTTGTTATACTGATGCCACATGTCTATCTAAATAAGCATCAAGTCATCCTTTGCACCGCGGATGCGTGTGTTTACCGTTGCTGGCGTGATGATGCATAGCTGCAGTGCGGGTCCAGTGGAGGCACCGTTCGTCATTGTTTTCTGCAGATGAGACTTTTGGCGGTAAAATTCTTTTGCACAGATCACTAAACTGCACTGACAGTTAAACCTGCAAAAGGTGTCTACAGTTCATCAGATACATACAAGACTCGCAAGAATATTGGAAGACAGGAACATATTAACCAGTGTCACTACAATTAAATATTACGATTGCTGCTACAGTCTGACCCCGATCGATGTACGGGTAATGTGTTCTCTTGATGGCTATTGTTCTGGAACGAATCTCAGTATCTATAGTGCACATAATTTTCTCATAAAAACTCTCTCCCATACCCTCACGGTTATCGATGTGCTGAATCTACTGTATATGTCCCTCACGATAGGACACACACTCATCTTCTCTGGTCATGCCACAACATAAGCCACAGTAGCCCTAAAATGCAATATATACACATATTACACAAACAGTGCAGTTGTCTCTTATATCAGAACGGCACCCTAAAAAGTTATGGTATGCCTACACTCACAACGGCTATATGTCTCGATTCTCCTCAGACCTAGGCAATTATCTGACACAGTCTTACAATCGACGCTTCTGGAAGGTGCTGCATCCAGCCAAGATTCTCTCAAACAAGTGTTATGAAGGACAGGCGTCTGACACTATGAGTGATAATGAATACTGTTCCTGCGGACGTAATGCTTGGAAATACATCACCGACGCCAGTTGGTGTACTGTAATTATCTTCACTATCGATAAAACAACGAGGAAAATGCGAATTCGTTCTTTCTCGCGGCCCTAACGTGACACCCCGTCCATCACTTTTTACCCTTCCTGCTTTCAACATACACAAACATTCTCGCTGCTATCTAGAGACTCCTATATCCCAGCACGATGGATGTCTTGCAAATGAATGGGGGATTATGATTGGCTCTTATCGAATTTACCAGCCGAATTACTGATGCCGCCAGTGTGGAAGCACCGTCCATCATTTTTTTTCCTTTCTGCACATGAGACTTGCAGTGGCAAAAAACTATTTTACAAAGATCGCCATATTACACCGACAAGTAAACCCTGCAATGTGGCCTACAGATCGTCAAATACAGAAAGACTCTTACTCAATCACACTGCTCTCCCACTGAGGACAGAAGCTTGAATATTATAGCGCGAAACAGATCTCCAACTCAGCAATATATCACTGCATACCATGTCGATTTAATAAACATAAAATTCGATTCCTGCGCTAAAGAAAACGAACCCTTTTACATCATTCGTACATTTACAACGAAGACAGACAGCACCGTGTACACTCCTCGCAGCACTAGTGATTTCTCTGCGAGGTCAGCGGTCATCCACCCCCAACGGGTGACCAGAGCACCCTCAGTGGACCGAAGTCAGTCTCAGAACTGTTCTACAAATTCGGGCTCGTTCCCCCTCGGCACAAGCGCATTACTGTTACTGGTCCGGACCTGCTTGCTTGCTTGTTTTCTACACCCATCTCCAGAGTCTGGGATTACAAGAACACGTGTATTTTCGCATCTTTTGCCATAATATTACACCATTTTTGCGGTACTTCTCCATATCAAGCAACATAATTCCGAAGATATAGACTGCAAATTATTTCTCTACAAACCCAAAACTTTAGCTAGGTGCTGCGTGCTGTAAACCACTAACTAACTTGAAACTTGTCACGACTGTGAAGACATTTACGCGGAACCTCGAAAAAATATAGAAAACAGATATTTCCACTCGCGAATATCAATGTCAGTGACGTAGCAGATTCCAAATCATACCTATAATTTACAAGGTCAACTAAGGTGTTTCTCATGTCAAGAGAACCGGCAAACGTGTCTTCCACATGCTAGATGCAGGCACCACAATCGATCTTTTCTTAACTAAATAAAGGCGCGAAATGTGCAGAAGCAGTCAAGCAAACAATTTACATGGGAGGGATGAAAGGTTCAGCGCAAACACACCTCCATATTCAATCGTCTCAAATTTCCACGCGATCACGAAAGCTATCCAACATATACTAAGTATTAGTTCGCTATTCGGTCGTCTAGAGGACAATAAGGTTAAGTGATCTACATTCTCACACTCCAACAAGCCTCTCCATTCAGACAGCTCCTACAGCTAACCGGGAACGTGAATCATCCCCGCACAGGTAACAGGCGCTGCATGCCGTGCACGCACATGTAGAATCATCATCCTAAGAAATCACTCACATATAAATTTTATTCCTGTACTTACAACTAAATGTTACGATCACGGTCTCAGTTGAACGACATTCGACAATGAGCAAAGTATCGGAAATACACCCTGTTGACGACCGTGGGCCGGCCGAAGTGGCCGTGCGGTTAAAGGCGCTGCAGTCTGGAACCGCAAGACCGCTACGGTCGCAGGTTCGAATCCTGCCTCGGGCATGGATGTTTGTGATGTCCTTAGGTTAGTTAGGTTTAACTAGTTCTAAGTTCTAGGGGACTAATAACCTCAGCAGTTGAGTCCCATAGTGCTCAGAGCCATTTGAACCATTTTTTTGACGACCGTGGCTCTGGAAATAGAAACATCAGTACCATTCCTATAACTTGACATACTCTTCCCTTGGCCATCACAGTACTCGACGTCAAATCCATACCTTCCTTAAGATTCGACATAGTCATTTCCTTTGCATATGTCGGAACACAAAAACATACTTCCCAAGCCTGATGCTCAAGGCAAACCTATCACGCACCCCCTACTATTAAGTATAATACTTCATTAATAACTGATCGCTGGCGATACGAAATAATACTGACTGAAAATCAACTATGGATGGACATGTCTCCAAGGTTCTTCTTGCGAGTGCCAACACTATGTCTTAGAAAGAGATGTTTAATCGTCTTACAAAGCGTCAGGTGTTAAAAGTGTTAAAAACCCGACCGCAACAACTACTGTATGTTACTGTCACAAAAGGTCTTGGATCTACATGTGCACACAAGTACCCATGTTAAAAGCTATACCAGCTTTATAAATCGACGTATGGCACTACCTATGAATCACATAGTTTTAACAGACAAATACCGAGAAGGTGATCGTAGGAGTATATACACTCCTGGAAATGGAAAAAGAACACATTGACACCGGTGTGTCAGACCCACCATACTTGCTCTGGACACTGCGAGAGGGCTGTACAAGCAATGATCACACGCACGGCACAGCGGACACACCAGGAACCGCGGTGTTGGCCGTCGAATGGCGCTAGCTGCGCAGCATTTGTGCACCGCCGCCGTCAGTGTCAGCCACTTTTCCGTGGCATACGGAGCTCCATCGCAGTCTTTAACACTGGTAGCATGCCGCGACAGCGTGGACGTGAACCGTCTGTGCAGTTGACGGACTTTGGGCGAGGGCGTATAGTGGGCATGCGGGAGGCCGGGTGGACGTACCGCCGAATTGCTCAACACGTGGGGCGTGAGGTCTCCACAGTACATCGATGTTGTCGCCAGTGGTCGGCGGAAGGTGCACGTGCCCGTCGACCTGGGACCGGACCGCAGCGACGCACGGATGAACGCCAAGACCGTAGGATCCTACGCAGTGCCGTAGGGGACCGCACCGCCACTTCCCAGCAAATTAGGGACACTGTTGCTCCTGGGGTATCGGCGAGGACCATTCGCAACCGTCTCCATGAAGCTGGGCTACGGTCCCGCACACCGTTAGGCCGTCTTCCGCTCACGCCCCAACATCGTGCAGCCCGCCTCCAGTGGTGTCGCGACAGGCGTGAATGGAGGGACGAATGGAGACGTGTCGTCTTCAGCGATGAGAGTCGCTTCTGCCTTGGTGCCAATGATGGTCGTATGCGTGTTTGGCGCCGTGCAGGTGAGCGCCACAATCAGGACTGCATACGACCGAGGCACACAGGGCCAACACCCGGCATCATGGTGTGGGGAGCGATCTCCTACACTGGCCGTACACCACTGGTGATCGTCGAGGGGACACTGAATAGTGCACGGTACATCCAAACCGTCATCGAACCCATCGTTCTACCATTCCTAGACCGGCAAGGGAACTTGCTGTTCCAACAGGACAATGCACGTCCGCATGTATCCCGTGCCACCCAACGTGCTCTAGAAGGTGTAAGTCAACTACCCTGGCCAGCAAGATCTCCGGATCTGTTCCCCATTGAGCATGTTTGGGACTGGATGAAGCGTCGTCTCACGCGGTCTGCACGTCCAGCACGAACGCTGGTCCAACTGAGGCGCCAGGTGGAAATGGCATGGCAAGCCGTTCCACAGGACTACATCCAGCATCTCTACGATCGTCTCCATGGGAGAATAGCAGCCTGCATTGCTGCGAAAGGTGGATATACACTGTACTAGTGCCGACATTGTGCATGCTCTGTTGCCTGTGTCTATGTGCCTGTGGTTCTGTCAGTGTGATCATGTGATGTATCTGACCCCAGGAATGTGTCAATAAAGTTTCCCCTTCCTGGGACAATGAATTCACGGTGTTCTTATTTCAATTTCCAGGAGTGTATTATCACACCAGAAGTCCGGTTACAAGTAGCCCACAATGCAACCTCGTCATAAAGTCGCTGAATTTTGAAAGTGATTCAGCTAAGGAACTTGGAATGAAACCCCTTTTTGCAGCCCCCTCACGCCGCCGTCACTAGACATTTCTCCACTACTTGTAACATATTCTGTCGCGCTACCGTGTCAGAGGTTCTGCGATATATCCACTGAGTTATAGGCGATGACTGATTGAGAAGGATCACAAACAGTAGTAGATGGTGTGCTGATTGATGTCGCAAGAAATGTATACTAGCTTTTCAGATCTCTAGTGTTACGCTGTCTGCTAGAAATGATGTCTATGATTTGGAATCTAGTCTCTCCATTCAACCACATAACTGAGTAGGATCCTATGGAGAAGTCCTCTAATGATTATAGTCACTAGTGAATCATATTTCTGGCACTCTCTTACCTCTAAATGGCTACCTTCCTCGAACGTATCTGCTACAGTAAAATTCTATCATGGTTTTAGGTAGTCCCTATGCATCTTGCAACTACTCCTGAGACACTGCACTGCTGTGCTTGCAGCTTTGCGCATGTGATCGTTCCAATGTATGTTGGAACTGAGTAGAAGTCGGAGAAAGCTATATTTACCACCTTCTGCAACCAGTGTAGAAAGAGGCGAAGCTGAGTTACTGCGATAGAACAGTGTTTTGACCATTCCACGGAAATGAAGCCTGCTCCTGCAACACGAGGTAGTATAAAAGACAGTATAGGAACTGGGGAAAGTATGTGGATTTTGCTAGTGCATTGTGGTACTTCTCCAAACTACAAACGCTTCACATGGCTCTAAGGGGGACTATAGGTCTTAACATCTGAGGTCATCAGTTCCATAGACTTAGAACTACGTAAACCTAACTAACCTAAAGACATCACACAAATCCATACCTGAGGCAGGATTCGAACCTGCGAACGTAGCAGCCACGTGGTTTCGGACTGAAGTGCCTAGAACCGCTCGGCCACAGTGGCCGGCTCCAAACTACAAGCAGGTACCACAGATCCACATCCCTTAGGGCCCATTCACATCTATCACCATAACATTCTATCATTGTTGTTCTGTTCCAACCACCAGAGAAAAAATTACGAACTGTAAAAGCTCTACTAACATCATCCGACAGACAACTCGATTAGATATTTACTGTATCGCTCTCCTCTCATATACTGAAAACAAATACCACATGTGTGCCAGGTTCGAGCACGTGTGATAATCCTATTAAATATACAGGTATTGACCCACCGCACAGACCAGTTTAAAGTTTCATCACCTATACTGTAGGAGGATGGCCACATCCCACAGACTATACTGTAAGTCGCTAGAGACGCTCCCTGTGACCGTATGTCGTTGTTTCAATTTTTTTTCTGCTGTAACACGATTTGTAGCCTACACTACTATACATTTTGTTTTTCCGCCACGTCTTTGATGTCTGTGTCGGGTTTCAAACTGATATTAACACACTCTGATCCATTGCCTCTTGCAGAAAACTAAACGTCGCATGGTGTAAATGATGTTATTACTGTACTTACCATAACACGCCGGACAAAATGGCTCTGAGCACTATGCGACTTAACCTCTGAGGTCATCATTCGCCCAGAATGGCTCTGAGCACTATGGGACTTAACATCTATGGTCATCAGTCCCCTAGAACTTAGAACTACTTAAACCTAACTAACCTAAGGACGTCACACAACACCCAGTCATCACGAGGCAGAGAAAATCCCTGACCCCGCCGGGAATCAAACCCGGGAACCCGGGCGTTGGAAGCGAGAACGCCACCGCACGACCACGAGCTGCGGACTCATTCGCCCAGAACGTAGAACTAATTAAACCTAACTAACCTAAGGACATCACACACATCCATGCCCGAGGCAGGATTCGAACCTGCGACCGTAGCGGTCGCTCGGTTTCAGACTGTAGCGCCTAGAACCGCACGGCCACTCCGGCCGGCTAACACACCGCACACACTGGATGATTTGACATAAAAGACACTTAGAACATAGGCCGGCCGAAGTGGCCGTGCGGTTAAAGGCGCTGCAGTCTGGAACCGCGAGACCGCTACGGTCGCAGGTTCGAATCCTGCCTCGGGCATGGTTGTTTGTGATGTCCTTAGGTTAGTTAGGTTTAACTAGTTCTAAGTTCTAGGGGACTAATGACCTCAGCAGTTGAGTCCCATAGTGCTCAGAGCCATTTGAACCATTTGAACACTTAGAACATAAGGACACTGGAAGAATTTTACGACGTTGGCGTGGGTTTCCGAACTACTTTTAAACTCTTCTGCCACATTGACCGAATAGCAGATGGCTCTGCGTTCCATTTCGACTGATGCCCCATATTCCAGTCATGTACGCGATGACTGTTTCGGTACTATCCATCCCCAGGTGTTGTCCCTCCACCAAAACTCTTTCTCCACCTCAAACATGCGATGTCAGTCAATCATTATGTGGTAACCAACAGCGTACCAGCAGATGGATGGGATGGAAAAGACACTCCCAGTGTACTGAAATAACAAGCATTACAGTTGATTGTGTGAACAATTTTACCAATTTTACAGTATGTTTAACACTGACCAGTGATGACACAGCATGTTTCTCAGTTTCAGTATCGTAGCTAAACCACCCCATCCACCACTTTGCAAGTATCATTGCGAATGTGGATAGATGACTGCGCAGTACGTCCATGCATTGTTAATTCTTGAACACATCCATCATCAAAGTATATCAGACAGTGCTCTACATATTTCTAACACATTTGCTCTTCTAGCGTACCCCTCATTTATATCAAATGTTCAGATGTGTGTGAATTTCTAAGGGGCCAAACTGCTGAGGTTCAAATGGTTGAAATGGTTCTGAGCACTATGGGACTTAACTTCTAAGGTCATCAGTCCCCTAGAACGTAGAACTACTTAAACCTAACTAACCTAAGGACATGACACACATCCATGCCCGAGGCAGGATTCGAACCTGCGACCGTAGCTGTCGCGCGGTTCCAGACTGTAGCACCTAGAACCGCTCGGCCACCCCGGCCGGCAACTGCTGAGGGCATCGATCCCTGGACTTACACACTAGTTAAACTAACTTACGCTATGAACAACACACACACGCACACACACACACACGCACACACACACCCATGTCCGAGATAGGACTCTAACCTCCGGCGGGAGTGGCCGCGCAATCAATGGCATTGCGCCTCTAACCGAGCGGCCACTCCGCTCGGCATTTAAATTACGAGGGGCGTTCAATGAGCAATGTAACACATATTCTTTTCTCTGGTAATTGATTGAATTTGTTGTGGGACATAGTGGAATATTCGTGCTGCAGCCTTTATAGTTTAATGAAGTTCCGACAGTTGGCAGCGCTACCCATGGCCTTCAGAATAGAGTCTGTAACAGAGGCATGTTCCTACCACAGAGCTGCCATTGAGTCTCTTTTGGCAGAAAGCATCGCAGATATTCATATACGCTTACAGGATGTCTAAGGAGACCTGGCAGTGAAAAACAGCACGGTGAGCCGTTGTTCAAGGCGTCTGTTATCGCAACAAGGTCACGCAAACCCGTCCGACATCCCGTGTGCCGACCGGCCGTACACAACTGTAACTCCTGTGTTGTTGAAACGTGCGGACACACTCGTTCGAGGTGTTCGACGGATCACAATCAAACACCTCACTGCACGACTGTATATCTCAGCTGGTAGTGCTGACACACTCGTCCAGCAGTTGGGAGTACTCATAGGTGTGTTCCCCCTAGGTTCCTCTCCACCAAACAGAACACCATGAGAAGCAGAGAAAGACCATGTGTGCGGATCTCTTTGGGAGTTACGAGGATGATCGAGACAATTTTTTGTCGAACAATGGTTCATCATTTTGCACTGGAAACAAAGCGGCAATCCATAGAGTGGCACCACACCATCTCACCTCCGAAGAAAAAGTTCAAAGCCTCACCGTCAGCCAGTAGACTCACGGCGACGGTCTTCTGGGGCTCTTAAGGTGTTACTCACTTTTATGTCATCCCTCATGGTACAACGATCAACTCAGAAGCAGCCGGCCGAAGTGGCCGTGCGGTTAAAGGCGCTGCAGTCTGGACCCGCAAGCCCGCTACGGTCGCAGGTTCGAATCCTGCCTCGGGCATGGATGTTTGTGATGTCCTTAGGTTAGTTAGGTTTAACTAGTTCTAAGTTCTAGGGGACTAATGACCTCAGCAGTTGAGTCCCATAGTGCTCAGAGCCATTTGAGCCAACTCAGAAGCGTGTTGCACTACTTTTACTTTCGAAAACCTGAAGAATCGACTTTAGCTTGCTCGTTGTCACAAAAATGCAGATTAACTTTTCCTTCTTCATGACAGAAGTATGCGCGCCAGTGAAGAGGTCACAAAACCTCGTTGCACCGTTCTTTCTCATCCTCCCTACAGATCTCGCTCCTTCATATTTCCACCTGATTTGCCCAATGACGGATGCATTTCGCAGGAAGCAGTACTTGGATCATGATGAAGTTATTGATGCAGCAAGACGTTGGCTCCGACCTTGACCAGTACAGCGGTACCACGCGGGTTATACACACCTTCCCAATAAGTTTGCGTAGGACCGTCGCATTCAACGGAGACTATGTTCAAACATAGGGTTTTGTAGCCAAAAGAGAGAGGAATAATAATATTATGTATCCTGATCCTGAATAAAATGTCTGATTTCAGAAAAGAAGTGTTGCATTACTTATTGAACGCCCCTTGTATACCAACATTCGTAACAGATTAAGAGATCGTTTCAGCAGCTCGTGGTCTCGCGGTAGCGTTGGCGCTTCCCGAGCACGGGGTCCGGGGTTCGATTCCCGGGCTTTTCACCTGCCTCGAGATGACTGGGTGTTGTTGTGTCGTCTTCATCATCATCATCATTCATCCCCATTACGGCCGGAGGAAGGCAATGGCAAACCACCTCCACTAGGACCTTGCCTAGTACGGCGGTGCGGGTCTCCCGCATCGTTACCCTACGGTGTGTCAAGGAGTATAGGACTTCATCATCAGCAGCAGTAGTTACACTGTGCTTTATTTTATCAGCTTCGGTGTGGAGAACGGTCTAGTTCGACACCCTCAGATATGTAAGAGTAACATTACGGAATATTTAGGAAGAATGTAATATTCGTTGTTTGTCACGATGATCCACTCTGTGAAATGCCTTTACGCGACATACAGTTTAGTGTGTATCATAAAATTGTTATTTGCCCCCCAGATATCGTAACCATTTGTGGTGGAATGAATGGTTTGATTGTAAATGTGTTTATAATTGCAGTTGGTAATTATTCATACGGTGTACTGCATTCCGGTGATTGACTTAGTGCTCTTGCATTTACTGTATTAGTATTCCTGGACTCATTTCATGTTATTAAAATGTGTGCTATGTCTGTCGTTAGCTATCCGTATAAGCTACTTGGGATCCAACTACTTGCAGTCCAGAGCGAATGACGTGCAGCCGCCTGTAAACGCCGTGCCGGTAAAACGCGGTCGGTCGCTCGCGCTAATCCTCTCATTGTCCGCAGACCCTCTCAGTGCGTGCTCAGCGAATACCATTTCCATCATTCTAGCTTTCTGTTCATATTTACTCAGTCTCAGATTCCACGTAATTGTCTAAGGATTCTCCGAAGACACATTAAATTACAATCTTCTACTGTAAAAGCGTCCTGGTCGCACTTGCCGAACCAAAAATATACCTCGATTGATTAAGAAATATTAATTACTTGATATGGTCGTAGACTTGTTGGGTTGTAATACCTCCAATTAATGTGACATTTATTTTACCGAATGGTACATTAAGTAGCACCTGGCATAACTAGTGACAATGAACATACTCTCTATTGGTGTCTAACCAGTAGTGTAAATAATCTGATGTGGTGCATGAAGCAGTATGATTTATCTACAGAAATTACCACGATTCAGCCCAGACAAATACAGTAACATGTACATTCAGCATTAAATTCACTTCAACATTTGAATTGGAATAATAGTTGTCTTAGATTTCGTACTTTGAGATGTCTTTTACGAATTTACTTCCATGTAAGCAGATTATTGTTTGCTTTAAGAAATTACATCATTTGAAACGACCTTAATAACTATTTAAAGAGCTAGCGGCATTGCTTCAAAACACTGAATTCATTGTTAGGCTTCAGTTTCTCATTTATTTCACAGCACCGTAAAGATGTTCTGGCGTCGGCCTCTACATTTCCTGCACAATCTGTCAGTGATGAGTGTGTCACCAGACACCCAGTACTGCAACCACGCATGTGTTGCTTTGCAGCAAAGAGAATGTGAGAGCTCCTGACAAGTGACCAAGGTATAGCTACCAATAATTTATATACTATGAAAGCCCATTGTTCAGGCCCTGAAGGCAGCCCCCGGTGGAAACGACACACAGATACGGTAAGTGGAAATACAAATGACATTATTATCTGTCGTAAATGCTTGATTATTTTTGATTTTCCCAATAGCCCTTTTATTTAAGAACAATAACTCAATTTTAACCACAATTTAGCCAGTAAACAACAGTAATGAATTTCTTAATCTGAGATAAAATTTAATTCTACTATCCTTGTGTGGAATTCATAACATATTTTATTTCAATTAAGGAGTTGTACACTTTAATAAATTCTACTCATATAAATATGACACAGTGATAATTAATTATTCATAAACAAGTATTTGCATCATATCCAGTTCAGCACCTACTACGATAATTTAATTCTTCATGATATTCCGGTCTCCACAGATGTGAAGCACACCATGGTCTCAAATTTTTATTCATCCTTGCACACATTGCTAGTGCCTGTTGTGCTTCTATTTTTGAACCATCCCAGCTTTTAACTTTTTCGATGTGGACAATACTTCGTTACCCTGTTAAAATGTATTACAATTTTGCTTTGTGTGTCATATACTGTAGCTCAAATACAAAATACTTCTCTAAACAGTTAAGTGAGGAACTCATTTTACACAAATATCAGTAGGCAGTACAACGTTTGTAGTTACCTCATTCACTCTGAGACATATTAAAATTATGTTCTCCGTACTTGTAATTCTAATAAAGATTCATTTTTTATGGGCATACTTAGTCCACTAATGGCATTTTTGAACTTGGCACCTGGTACTGGAAGTGTTAGTAAATTCTTATTTCTATACCTACATATAAAATCTTCCAAAACCACTGACACGTTGCTCCCTGAGTCGAGAAGCACGCATATCTTTCCATCATACATTTCGATCTCCATAACTGGTTGCTCAATTTCTACTTCTTTCCTCTCCAAACGTTTCTCCCTTAATAGATAATTTTCGAAATATGTTTCTCTTTATTCCACTTCTAACGCGTACATCTCGTAGGTGAAACAACCTTAGACCTCTTTGTTTGCTACAGCTGTGGGGATATGAAAAAATAGAGAAAGGCATGAAACTTTTAAATGCAAGAGAGCTAACTCAATCACCAGAATGCAATAAATATGGCTCTGAGCACTATGGGACTTAACTTTTAAGGTCATCAGTCCCCTAGAACTTAGAACTACTTAAACCTAACTAACCTAAAGACATCACACACATCCATGCCCGAGGCAGGATTCGAACCTGCGACCGTAGCGGTGGCGCGGTTCCAGACTGTAGCGCCTAGAACCGCTCGGCCTCCCCGGTCAGCGTGCAATAAATGCATCGTATAAATAACTATCAATTGCAATCATTTACATATTTACAATTAAACCGTATGAGCGATGAGATTTCGGGATTGCAGCCGGATCATGCTGACTTCTTGCCACGATATTTCGGCTGGCAATCATCCAGCCATCATCAGGTGAGTGTCCGTTTCTTGCCACGATATTTCGGCTGGCGATCGTCCAGCCATCTTCAGGTGAGTGTCAACATGATCCGGCAGCAATCCCGAAATCTCATCGAACATTCAATACGCCGGGAAAACTTCAAGAATCAAACCGTATGAGATCTGTAACTGTGACGATGCAACCTCCAGTACTCTTCAGTGTTGTAGCGCATCGACTATATTTGGCCAGAAACGCACAAAGTAAGAAGTAGATTGCAGAGGCTCCAGCCACAGACGGGCACAGATGTTCTGCCTTACAAAATATAACAGAGCCGCCTCAACTTTTCGGGTTGAGCCCGCCTGGCGAGCTGTGGAAACAGTTGGCACACCAGTGCCTAGGGTTAAGAAAGTGGTAGAGTTACCACACCGGCAGCCGCAGAAGTGTTTCGTGTACCTGCCGCAAAGCACAGCAGAGCCCATTAAGTGGAGCCTGAAAGCGTATAAATACGTAGAAATTTCGTACTAAAACCAATTGTGCCGCCACGGCGACTGTGACACTTGGGCGCACCTACCACGCAGGAACATAATTCGACTCTACGTCAGGGCAACCAACCATGAGATCATGGGGCGGAGAGCCGCAACCACATTGGGGACGCCCAGCCCATGGAAGCAGCTTGCCGGTCGTCAGCGTGAGTCACTGTGTCATGGCCATTACGCCACCCGCCAATATCTGCTGACCAGCACGAAGGATGCAAGATGCGCTTCCACACACGTGGGTACAGCAATGTGTAGCTGCTGGTAACCGAAATCGTCACTGGCAGAATCAGTTGCATAACGCACTACCACTCGGCCCACGCCGTGCTCAGTCAGCATTGCTGGGCGACACACACACACACACACACACACACACACACACACAAACACAAACACACACACACACATACAAAGGAGACCGCGGAATACCGCAGCCACGCCGCTGCTTCCTGTAATGAATTATGGCGGGAAACCGCAATAAAGTAATTTGGAATTCCTGGCTGTCTGACTGGCACAGCAAGGCTTTCCCTGCCCCTCCCTGACTCCAGACCTCTTCACTGTGATCGTCTAGGTGCTTTGTACTCCAGTCAAACTCGGTTTCATCTTTTAAAGCTTGCACCAATCTCCCGGAACAAGGTAAACGGTACCTATGTCCTCCTCTGTCGTATGTTTCGCGGTAGCTCTAACCTCGATACACAACATCTCATCATTTTCATCACCCTTTCCGTCTTCCTCCAACAACAATTCACTCGCTTCCACCCACGTATCTAATTTCCTATCTCCAGCTAATGAGACTACAGTTACATCGACTACACCGACATTACTTAACACTATAATTTCACTTACGCCGAAATATTCCTTGTTACTACAAAGTACTTCTTCAGAATTCGTAGTACTTTTATCAGATTCAGGCTTTCGTTCTTTGCTTTAATGCAAGACCCCCACATTTGCATCATAGGCATTAACTACAGACACCTTGAAACGTCCCCTTTGAAAAATTGTAAATGACTGTGCTTAAACTGACACACAATATTTTTAGCGCAACGCAATCCGACTTTCAAAAATCCCTACAAAAGAATGGCCCTGACTAACAATAACCTATACCTTTCATGAATCACTTGCCTCACAAAAATCTTCGTTACTCAAACTACTGCAATACAGCGAGCGCCAATACTGCCAGCTGAATAAAAGATTCTAACTACTGAAGGCACTAACTACTGATAGGCATAGTTAGCAAATGAAAATTTTGATAGAGAACAAACAATGTATTTACCTTAATAGTGATCAAAAGTCATATATATATATATATATATATATATATATATATATATATATATATATACTCCTGAAAATTGAAATAAGAACACCGTGAATTCATTGTCCCAGGAAGGGGAAACTTTATTGACACATTCCTGGGGTCAGATACATCACATGATCACACTGACAGAACCACAGGCACATAGACACAGGCAACAGAGCATGCACAATGTCGGCACTAGTACAGTGTATATCCACCTTTCGCAGCAATGCAGGCTGCTATTCTCCCATGGAGACGATCGTAGAGATGCTGGATGTAGTCCTGTGGAACGGCTTGCCATGCCATTTCCACCTGGCGCCTCAGTTGGACCAGCGTTCGTGCTGGACGTGCAGACCGCGTGAGACGACGCTTCATCCAGTCCCAAACATGCTCAATGGGGGACAGATCCGGAGATCTTGCTGGCCAGGGTAGTTGACTTACACTTTCTAGAGCACGTTGGGTGGCACGGGATACATGCGGACGTGCTTGTCCTGTTGGAACAGCAAGTTCCCTTGCCGGTCTAGGAATGGTAGAACGATGGGTTCGATGACGGTTTGGATGTACCGTGCACTATTCAGTGTCCCCTCGACGATCACCAGTGGTGTACGGCCAGTGTAGGAGATCGCTCCCCACACCATGATGCCGGGTGTTGGCCCTGTGTGCCTCGGTCGTATGCAGTCCTGATTGTGGCGCTCACCTGCACGGCGCAAACACGCATAAGACCATCATTGGCACCAAGGCAGAAGCGACTCTCATCGCTGAAGACGACACGTCTCCATTCGTCCCTCCATTCACGCCTGTCGCGACACCACTGGAGGCGGGCTGCACGATGTTGGGGCGTGAGCGGAAGACGGCCTAACGGTGTGTGGGACCGTAGCCCAGCTTCATGGAGACGGTTGCGAATGGTCCTCGCCGATACCCCAGGAGCAACAGTGTCCCTAATTTGCTGGGAAGTGGCGGTGCGGTCCCCTACGGCACTGCGTAGGATCCTACGGTCTTGGCGTGCATCCGTGCGTCGCTGCGGTCCGATCCCAGGTCGACGGGCACGTGCACCTTCCGCCGACCACTGGCGACAACATCGATGTACTGTGGAGACCTCACGCCCCACGTGTTGAGCAATTCGGCGGTACGTCCACCCGGCCTCCCGCATGCCCACTATACGCCCTCGCTCAAAGTCCGTCAACTGCACATACGGTTCACGTCCACGCTGTCGCGGCATGCTACCAGTGTTAAAGACTGCGATGGAGCTCCGTATGCCACGGCAAACTGGCTGACACTGACGGCGGCGGTGCACAAATGCTGCGCAGCTAGCGCCATTCGACGGCCAACACCGCGGTTCCTGGTGTGTCCGCTGTGCCGTGCGTGTGATCATTGCTTGTACAGCCCTCTCGCAGTGTCCGGAGCAAGTATGGTGGGTCTGACACACCGGTGTCAATGTGTTCTTTTTTCCATTTCCAGGAGTGTATATATATAATCTTAGCCTTGTTCCACGATAGTGGGATTGAAGCATAGTGCAGGCAGGAAGTAAATACATTTGCCAAGTGATTTATTGTCTTCTCTCCTGCCAGTCTGAGGATGTCAACGCTGAGCTCATCATCACCCGGCACTGTTCCCTTCTTCATGCTATCTAGAGCACACTTGACTTCCGATGGGAGTATATCTGGAACACTAGGTATATCATTTAAATTAGATACACTCAAATTTTCCCCTGGATTGCTATACAAATTGCTATAAAAGTCTCTGATGAACTTCAAAACCGCCTCCTTTTCAGTGATTCGACTGTCATTTCCATCGAGTGCGATAATCTGCTTTTTACCGATTGTGAGTTTGCGTTTGGCTGATTTTAAACTTGTCTTGTTCTCCAAGCTTGCTCGTAAGGTGTCTTCAGTGAATTTCTGTATGTCAGTTTTCATTTCTCCTCGCACTGCCTTACATAGTTCGGAATACACAACCATGTCACGATCGGTTTGGATTTTCATTTGTCTCCTCTGTTGTAAAAGGGTTTCAGTTTTGGCACTGAATTTCTTTGGTTATTTATTTTTTTGGCGTAGGCCACCGACTTCTTGTGCACTTGAAACAATCGTTTCCGCCAAATCACAATCTTTTGTTACGTGGAACTTGCTTTGGAGGACTTCTTGGAATTTCGAGGAATGTTCTTCCAGGTTTTTGAGGTTGATTACCCTTCTCTTCCCTTTCATAAGTTTACTCCTTTCATTTCTTACATTGAGTTCAAAAAATGGTTCAAATGGCTCTGAGCACTATGGGACTTAACACCTGAGGTCATCAGTCCCCTAGAACTTAGAACTACTTAAACCTAACTAACCTAAGGACATCACGCACATCCATGCCCGAGGCAGGATTCGAACCTGCGACCGTAGCGGTCGGGCGGTTCCAGACTGAAGTGCCTAGAACCGCTCGGCCACACCGGCCGGCTCATTGAGTTCGACCCTTGCTCTCACAAGACGGTGATCACTGCCAGTGTTGAACTGATTTAGCACTGATACGTCTTTTACAATCTGCGGAATATTTGACAGAATAAAGTCTATCTCATTTTTGACACTGAAATTTGGGTCCCAGCTGGAGATGTGAAAGTCAAGGACAGTCTACTAGAAGAGGTCAGTGAATATGTCTACCTTGGCCAGATTATAAATATGAACGGAGACATAAGGCCAGAAATCTATCGACGCATCAAGCTTGGCTGGCAAGCATTTGGGAAGAATTCAAAAGTATTCAGATCAAAAATGCCAGTAAATCTGAAGAAAGCAGTATTTGATCAATGCATTCTTCCTGTGATGACGTACGGCTGCGAGACATGGACACTGAACTCATTCACAAAAGGGAAACTTAGGACAGCACAGAGAGCCATGGAGAGATCAATGATGGGCTATACAAGAAAGGACAGGAAAAGGGCAGATCACATCCGGTCTGTGACGAAGGTTAATGACATCTTAGAGGGAGTAGGTTCCTTGAAATGGCAGTGGACTGGCCACGTTGCAAGAAGAAAAGGCAACAGATGGACGAAGCTAGTACTGGAGTGGAGTCCGAGAGAGCACCGGAGGCCTAGAGGAAGACCACCAGACAGATGGGACAAAGACATCAAGAAGATCGCTGGTAACACCTGGCAGAGAACTGCCCAAGACCGTCCCACTTGGAGAAGACTTCTGAAAGCCTACCAGAATCCACGACTCGAAGAGGCCACATCATGTAATGATTGAATTGGCTGCTGATGGTGATGATATATATATCAGTTCACGACATCCAGTCTTACAGATTTACTGTCTCTGATGGACACACTATAACACTTCTGTCCGCTACTGCTATACCATAACCTTAAAGTTGGAAGCAGGTCGTGAAATAAAACTATATTGTTAAAGCAACTATGGTATAAAGCAACAGAGCAGTGTTACCCTCTGAAAGGAATTTTGTTATGTTGACCGTGTTGTACCTAACGGAGGTGGTTTATCGGAAATGAAAGTCAGAATTACGTAAATATTTTAACAGTAACAATCAAAATTTTGCCTATCTGCACTGTTTAACGGATAACGAAAACGGTCGCCAGCCTAACTAGGCAAGAGAATGATTAACATTCTCATTCAAGAAAATAGTTATTAGTAACTGTAATGGATAAACACAACCTATTCTTTGTCACACGCGAGTGCAGTGAACTCTGACACATATGTTTACGTTAAGATTGAAGCCAACAACTGGAGCAGCACAAACTATTTGCAAAAATATAACAGATACCGAAACACTATTACTTTCTGGACTTATTCAAACTGAATGGTCTTTATATCATTACTATTAACATTCACTGCAGGATCATAAAATGTACATAGGTGAAGTCTCTCTCAGTTAAATACTTTACTATTTAAAATGAAAGTTAATTGGAATCCACTAACAGGTTGCTTCTCACTATCATTTGAATAAAGAAATTATGGTTTTCATAATTAGTGGTCTTCCCATTACTTGTTACCCAGCATTAACACAATAGACAAACTGTGGATCCTGTTATATTATTAATATGCACTTCCAATACACAAGAGAGACAAACACATAGCAAACATGAGTATATAACTTTTCACAACTGCAGTTTTCCACTTTTACTACATTGAGAGACAAAATTAACATACACTCCTGGAAATGGAAAAAAGAACACATTGACACCGGTGTGTCAGACCCACCATACTTGCTCCGGACACTGCGAGAGGGCTGTACAAGCAATGATCACACGCACGGCACAGCGGACACACCAGGAACCGCGGTGTTGGCCGTCGAATGGCGCTAGCTGCGCAGCATTTGTGCACCGCCGCCGTCAGTGCCAGCCTGTTTGCCGTGGCATACGGAGCTCCATCGCAGTTTTTAACACTGGTAGCATGCCGCGACAGCGTGGACGTGAACCGTATGTGCAGTTGACGGACTTTGAGCGAGGGCGTATAGTGGGCATGCGGGAGGCCGGGTGGACGTACCGCCGAATTGCTCAACACGTGGGGCGTGAGGTCTCCACGGTACATCGATGTTGTCGCCAGTGGTCGGCGGAAGGTGCACGTGCCCGTCGACCTGGGACCGGACCGCAGCGACGCACGGATGCACGCCAAGACCGTAGGATCCTACGCAGTGCCGTAGGGGACCGCACCGCCACTTCCCAGCAAATTAGGGACACTGTTGCTCCTGGGGTATCGGCGAGGACCATTCGCAACCGTCTCCATGAAGCTGGGCTACGGTCCCGCACACCGTTAGGCCGTCTTCCGCTCACGCCCCAACATCGTGCAGCCCGCCTCCAGTGGTGTCGCGACAGGCGTGAATGGAGGGACGAATGGAGTCGTGTCGTCTTCAGCGATGAGAGTCGCTTCTGCCTTGGTGCCAATGATGGTCGTATGCGTGTTTGGCGCCGTGCAGGTGAGCGCCACAATCAGGACTGCATACGACCGAGGCACACAGGGCCAACACCCGGCATCATGGTGTGGGGAGCGATCTCCTACACTGGCCGTACACCACTGGTGATCGTCGAGGGGACACTGAATAGTGCACGGTACATCCAAACCGTCATCGAACCCATCGTTCTACCATTCCTAGACCGGCAAGGGAACTTGCTGTTCCAACAGGACAATGCACGTCCGCATGTATTCCGTGCCACCCAACGTGCTCTAGAAGGTGTAAGTCAACTACCCTGGCCAGCAAGATCTCCGGATCTGTCCCCCATTGAGCATGTCTGGGACTGGATGAAGCGTCGTCTCACGCGGTCTGCACGTCCGGCACGAACGCTGGTCCAACTGAGGCGCCAGGTGGAAATGGCATGGCAAGCCGTTCCACAGGACTACATCCAGCATCTCTACGATCGTCTCCATGGGAGAATAGCAGCCTGCATTGCTGCGAAAGGTGGATATACACTGTACTAGTGCCGACATTGTGCATGCTCTGTTGCCTGTGTCTATGTGCCTGTGGTTCTGTCAGTGTGATCATGTGATGTATCTGACCCCAGGAATGTGTCAATAAAGTTTCCCCTTCCTGGGACAATGAATTCACGGTGTTCTTATTTCAATTTCCAGGGGTGTATGTAAGATACTGACTCACCTTCTGCGATTTACAACAGTCAATAATGTGATCATTTACTAAGCAAAACTTTACAAGCCTCAGTCTTAAGATCTTTTAATTTGAAGTTGGCAACAACACATTAATAAGCAGTTTTACTAGGAAAATTATTTTCATCAAGCATCATTAACTTTAACTCACTCTCTTGCCACATTAACTTCAACTTTCTTTTTACTATGTTCAAGAGGAATCAATTAGCAAATCACTGGACTTGAATATTCTTTCAGTAGGGATACTCGGTAATCACTTTAGTTCAAACCGCAGTCCGGAACCGCGCGACTGCTACGGTCGCAGGTTCGAATCCTGACTCGGGCATGGATGTGTGTGATGTCCTTAGGTTAGTTAGGTTTAAGTAGTTCTCAGTTCTAGGGGACTGATGACCAAAGATGTTAAGTCCCATAGTGCTCAGAGCCATTTGAACCATTTTAGTTCAAACGGAGAGGAACCTGAGAGGTGTTATGACGAGGAAAAAAATCAAGGTAGGTACATAAATTCAGATATAAATTACCTTATATTTGAGCACACTAACACATCCATTAAGCTGATCCTTCACTGTACATCATTGTAGCATTCCGATGCAATGATTGTGCAAAGTGGTGGCAACTGCATGTTGGTAGATGGAATTGCAGGTAGAATTGCTGGATTCTGTCAGTTCTTGGTGGCGATGATAGATACAAATTCCAGAATAGTTCCAGCTATTTATCCATCCATCCGAGGCATTGGAAAGTAGTAGAAAAAGCCTCTCTCGGAACCAGCACAATATGCATCTTTTACATGGCAGTGCACAGTTTGGTAGCTCGTCCCCGACTCGCTCTTGTTCCCGACTCGTAGCTCGTCCCCGACTGGTAGCTCGTTGTTCCACCTTTTCTACATAGGCCAGCCACAATTTGCGCGCGCTACACAGTTCCGTTCCCGAGGGGAACCACAGCAACTTTTACATACTGAATAACTAAGAACCCTAAGTGAGGATCAGCAGTTTACATAACAGCAACCAAATGCATTAAATAAAACAAAACATTTACACATATTGACATTTCTACAAAAAATTATTCACACAGAAATTACAATAATATATAGTAAGTTTTGTTCCCTCCAAATGGGACAAAGAATTTAAATGACAGATACACTACTTTGCATAGAATCAAACCAAGACATCAAAGTTTTAACAAAGAAAGGAGTATACAGTTTTGTGTTATCGTTCAATCAAATACATTTACAGAAGCTTAACGATGTAATATTAAATGAAACAAAAGCAAAAGGAATCAGTAGAGCATTAGAGCTATGGTGTTACAATACGTCCAGATCATCCGCTCTCAAAACTCCGCCATCTCTTTCCCCACATCCACCACTGCTGGCGGCTGACCTCCAACTGCGCAACGCTACGCGCTGTTAACAGCCAACTGCCCAACACTACAATAGCAAATATTGCAACAATGCCGACCAGCCTCAGACTGCACACAACACAGTCGGTGATTTTCATACAGAGAACTACGTGGCGTTACCAACACAAAAACCAAACAGCCTACTTACAACCTTACCAATTTCATTATCTCTGTTACACTTTCCTTGCTCCTAGGTCTTTTCTACTCCCCTCAAGCTCTTTCGCTACTTTAAATTTTTCTTTCGTTCACTATTTTAGTAACAGTGTTTCTAAAGACTCCCATATGATTTCCAATCGTTAATACTATAATCCGCTTCCTACTTTACGTACCACTCAGTATTAATTTCCGAATGTAACTCAATAGTTTCTCCATAGTAACTTACTACTATCTCTTGATCTGTTCTGAAAATACTCACTGACACTTTATTGACATCTAACAACATTGGCTCGCCTCCTTCTATAGACATGAAACCCCTGATTCCCTTGCCGAAATATCCAGTCCAGCGGTAACACTATCTTCGTCCACAACTTTATTTCCTAAAATCTCCCCCTCATTTTCCCTCGACAATTAATTTATTATTTCTGTCCGTATATACTGAGCTTCTAACCATGTCAGCTGATACAAATTACAGTTCACTACAACTCTCTTCTTCAACTTCCGCCAATACAATATACGTATCACCGGAACTGTTTTCTTCGTCGTCCACAGACACATTAAAATCTTATGTTTCTGACTCTCTACCAACCTCACATTGATTGCCGCTATCAGATTGTATCCTAGTCGAGTTTACATTACATTCTAGTACCGTCAACTTTGCACTTACGTCTGGTCTCGAATTTGATACCCAGTTTTGCACCAAATGTTATTCTCTTCTTCCCCTGAATCCGATTAATCTTCTAGCTTTATTTAATCGTCATATAATATATTTCTCTGTCTTATGTCTGCTCCTTTTCTGTTACTTTGCTTCCGACTTCTTCCTATTCTCCTTTCATCTTTTAAAGCTCCATTTCCGTTATTTGAGCCCTGTTTTTTGATTCCCTGTATACTCTTGTATTTGCTACCCGTAGTGTTCTTTTCAACTCCGGTTTGTTTTTCAATCTCTCTGCCAAAGATGTGGCGAAAATAGTTTTCCGATCTACTGTCGCTGTTATCCGATTCTTCAAATCTTTGTTCCCTATCAGATTAATAAATTTCCCTTCTTGATTATTGCCTCTTTAATAATTATTCCCATTGCTATTACTATTCTGATGAAATTAATTACGTTGATTTCGTTGTAGATAGTTGAAATAACCATTGTGATACACATTTCCTTGTTTCCTGTAAAAATTTTGTGGGTTAAATTTCAGTGGCTATTCCGACATTTCCACGAGATCTCAGAACTCATCGACTGGGCCATGGACTAAGTCCCTCTGTAATGATTCCTGTAATGGTCACTTGAGTGTTGCAGTTTCATTCAGAACACCGAGTGGCCGACTTGAGCGCGTTAGTTTCTTTAGTTCATGTTCACAAAATTCCCGCATTGTCATACTGTCGTGTCTGTAGCTTGTCCCGTTTAAGAATAATTCTGGAGTCGTGTCAGCTTCGCCACACTCCTGAATGTATTCAGAAAAAACAATTCAGACACTTCGTAAATGGTAAATGAATTGTTCGTCGTATTTATTCTACACTCCTGGAAATGGAAAAAAGAACACATTGACACCGGTGTGTCAGACCCACCATACTTGCTCCGGAAACTGCGAGAGGGCTGTACAAGCAATGATCACACGCACGGCACAGCGGACACACCAGGAACCGCGGTGTTGGCCGTCGAATGGCGCTAGCTGCGCAGCATTTGTGCACCGCCGCCGTCAGTGTCAGCCAGTTTGCCGTGGCATACGGAGCTCCATCGCAGTCTTTAATACTGGTAGCATGCCGCGACAGCGTGGACGTGAACCGTATGTGCAGTTGACGGACTTTGAGCGAGGGCGTATAGTGGGCATGCGGGAGGCCGGGTGGACGTACCGCCGAATTGCTCAACACGTGGAGCGTGAGGTCTCCACAGTACATCGATGTTGTCGCCAGTGGTCGGCGGAAGGTGCACGTGCCCGTCGACCTGGGACCGGACCGCAGCGACGCACGGATGCACGCCAAGACCGTAGGATCCTACGCAGTGCCGTAGGGGACCGCACCGTCACTTCCCAGCAAATTAGGGACACTGTTGCTCCTGGGCTATCGGCGAGGACCATTCGCAACCGTCTCCATGAAGCTGGGCTACGGTCCCGCACACCGTTAGGCCGTCTTCCGCTCACGCCCCAACATCGTGCAGCCCGCCTCCAGTGGTGTCGCGACAGGCGTGAATGGAGGGACGAATTGAGACGTGTCGTCTTCAGCGATGAGAGTCGCTTCTGCCTTGGTGCCAATGATGGTCGTATGCGTGTTTGGCACCGTGCAGGTGAGCGCCACAATCAGGACTGCATACGACCGAGGCACACAGGGCCAACACCCGGCATCATGGTGTGGGGAGCGATCTCCTACACTGGCCGTACACCACTGGTGATCGTCGAGGGGACACTGAATAGTGCACGGTACATCCAAACCGTCATCGAACCCATCGTTCTACCATTCCTAGACCGGCAAGGGAACTTGCTGTTCCAACAGGACAATGCACGTCCGCATGTATCCCGTGCCACCCAACGTGCTCTAGAAGGTGTAAGTCAACTACCTTGGCCAGCAAGATCTCCGGATCTGTCCCCCATTGAGCATGTTTGGGACTGGATGAAGCGTCGTCTCACGCGGTCTGCACGTCCAGCACGAACGCTGGTCCAACTGAGGCGCCAGGTGGAAATGGCATGGCAAGCCGTTCCACAGGACTACATCCAGCATCTCTACGATCGTCTCCATGGGAGAATAGCAGCCTTCATTGCTGCGAAAGGTGGATATACACTGTACTAGTGCCGACATTGTGCATGCTCTGTTGCCTGTGTCTATGTGCCTGTGGTTCTGTCGGTGTGATCATGTGATGTATCTGACCCCAGGAATGTGTCAATAAAGTTTCCCCTTCCTGGGACAATGAATTCACGGTGTTCTTATTTCAATTTCCAGGAGTGTATTATCGCAGTCATTATTATTATTATTATTATTATTACTATTATTATATTTACCATACTTATTATATATTCATCATACGTATTATATGATTGCTGGCCACAACCTAACTGCCTTTTAACCAATTTGATATTAATTTCATCAGACATTCACAGTGCGTAACTGTCTCTAAATAATGGAAGAAAATTTATTGGATGGTACTCTTCATCGTTAGCAAAGCATTTTGGGGTTTCTGATCAACCCCAAGGTACATTTATTACAGTTGCTACCTGAACTGTCAGTAGAGCGTCCAGTTTCGTATTCATATCTTTAATTTACTGCTTGTGTTGTCCTGTCTCCACACTAATTGCTTCCTCCAAACCCCACTGATTCTTCACAATGGCCCTTTCACACTCAGTATCTTCCAGACATGTTATGAACTGCCGTTCGAGTCTCTGCCACGTGTGCATTCTGCCTGAGTATACAGTCACTTACACTACTCCCCAACTCACAATGCATCTTTTCCATGCTGCCAGCGATTTTTTAACATCACATATTTTACCCTCAACGTGGCTGACTTCCTCAACAATTTTGCCCATTTCGGTTCGAATCTCTGTTATGCTCTCCTCAACCATACCCTCTACATCCGTTTTAATTTTCCCAAACCTCTATTTTTATGTCAGTTTTAAAATTCCCTGTGCCAGTCCACAATTGAGAGCTCACATTTGAAATATTAGTTTTTATTTCCACCATCATTCTAAACATCTTTTCAGATGGGTCTTCCATAACTAAACTTTCCCGCTCTCATTTAGGGCTATTCGGAAAACTGCAATGATAGTTTACCGAATAGTCCTAAATCAGAGAGAGCCAAAAGTGCTCGGTTGCAGTTTACTCCGTTTCCGATGTGGAGCCTGCAATCACATATCTTGACGCTGTCGTCGCCAGTGCATAGCTTTTCTGCAATGATGACTGCCTCTGCTATGAAGCTGACAAGAAAAGTACAGGATTCTGCCGACGCTGGAGCTGCTACGACTGCCGATGGTGAAGATCTTTATGTGGCAGCCATAGCCATTGCCGTAGCCTGTGCTGTCATTTGTCTCTCCACTGCTGAACCCAATGTCTCGCACTCAGCACGTCTTTGCGTTGCCGCCTTCCTCTTTTTTGAACACTGCTCCACACCTAATTTCCCACGCGTAATACCTACCTGCTTCGTGTCTTTTCTACATTCGATGATTTTTAAACTCGGAGCCACTATGCAAACTGCCTACACCTCTCAGGACGTGGGTCACTGATTCCTATTTACAGCTTCAAGAAGAAATGCATTTAATTCGAAACCCTTGTGAGAAAACCCACTTGCGACATTATTGCCCCAGCATTTAATGTGACAGAGAGGCAAATATACGCCTTCGAATAAAGTTTGGCTCGTAAAAAGCGGAAGTCGCACACTGGTTTACTTTACGCCCCGTTGCTGTATTAGCAAAATAATTTACGAGAAGATGATCCTGCGGTCACATAACAGAGGGTAAACGTGTTATATGAACTACACTCCTGGAAATTGAAATAAGAACACCGTGAATTCATTGTCCCAGGAAGGGGAAACTTTATTGACACATTCCTGGGGTCAGATACATCACATGATCACACTGACAGAACCACAGGCACATAGACACAGGCAACAGAGCATGCACAATGTCGGCACTAGTACAGTGTATATCCACCTTTCGCAGCAATGCAGGCTGCTATTCTCCCATGGAGACGATCGTAGAGATGCTGGATGTAGTCCTGTGGAACGGCTTGCCATGCCATTTCCACCTGGCGCCTCAGTTGGACCAGCGTTCGTGCTGGACGTGCAGACCGCGTGAGACGACGCTTCATCCAGTCCCAAACATGCTCAATGGGGGACAGATCCGGAGATCTTGCTGGCCAAGGTAGTTGACTTACACCTTCTAGAGCACGTTGGGTGGCACGGGATACATGCGGACGTGCATTGTCCTGTTGGAACAGCAAGTTCCCTTGCCGGTCTAGGAATGGTAGAACGATGGGTTCGATGACGGTTTGGATGTACCGTGCACTATTCAGTGTCCCCTCGACGATCACCAGTGGTGTACGGCCAGTGTAGGAGATCGCTCCCCACACCATGATGCCGGGTGTTGGCCCTGTGTGCCTCGGTCGTATGCAGTCCTGATTGTGGCGCTCACCTGCACGGCGCCAAACACGCATACGACCATCATTGGCACCAAGGCAGAAGCGACTCTCATCGCTGAAGACGACACGTCTCCATTCGTCCCTCCATTCACGCCTGTCGCGACACCACTGGAGGCGGGCTGCACGATGTTGGGGCGTGAGCGGAAGACGGCCTAACGGTGTGCGGGACCGTAGCCCAGCTTCATGGAGACGGTTGCGAATGGTCCTCGCCGATACCCCAGGAGCAACAGTGTCCCTAATTTGCTGGGAAGTGGCGGTGCGGTCCCCTACGGCACTGCATAGGATCCTACGGTCTTGGCGTGCATCCGTGCGTCGCTGCGGTCCGGTCCCAGGTCGACGGGCACGTGCACCTTCCGCCGACCACTGGCGACAACATCGATGTACTGTGGAGACCTCACGCCCCACGTGTTGAGCAATTCGGCGGTACGTCCACCCGGCCTCCTGCATGCCCACTATACGCCCTCGCTCAAAGTCCGTCAACTGCACATACGGTTCACGTCCACGCTGTCGCGGCATGCTACCAGTGTTAAAGACTGCGATGGAGCTCCGTATGCCACGGCAAACTGGCTGACACTGACGGCGGCGGTGCACAAATGCTGCGCAGCTAGCGCCATTCGACGGCCAACACCGCGGTTCCTGGTGTGTCCGCTGTGCCGTGCGTGTGATCATTGCTTGTACAGCCCTCTCGCAGTGTCCGGAGCAAGTATGGTGGGTCTGACACACCGGTGTCAATGTGTTCTTTTTTCCATTTCCAGGAGTGTATAAATTAATGAACGTAATAAACAGGGAAACTTTTGGAATACACATAGGCAGTATTACATGATGGTTTATTCAGTAAGGCCGAAATTCATGCTGATTGGTGGTGCAACAAGCAGTTTTATACATGAATAAAGTTAATTATTGAAATATAACAAAAGACACTGTAACCAAGACCAAGACTCGATGTCCCAAACTGTTCTTTTCTTCCCTTCCGTCCTCTCGCTCCCAGGAGCACTTCTGCTCCCACCGGCAGCCACCAATGTCATAATACTTCAACCAATTGGAGCTCGAACAGCTCCCCACCAAGTTACGACTTGTAAAACTCTCTTGCATATATACAAAGGGACCGCCATTCCTACACTATCGATTCTACAGCTAAAATATATATTCTGATCGACAGATTATCTCATGACGACTCTGCCAACACCAGCTCTTATCATTTTATACATCTCTCTAACATCGAAATATTTGCGGTTATAGTTTGCCTCGATTTATACAGAGGGTGTCCGAAAAGACTTACCCTGATTACATAAATTGATAACTCAGGCTAGAAGTAAGATAAAAATATGAAACTTGTGTCGAATTATTTACAACTATCAAAGTTTTTATCTGTTTTAGGTTCGCAGTACGTAAGTAGCGCATGAGGTGCAGTGCCCAAGAAACCATGTTAACCAATCAGGAGAAGGCAAAGTGTGTCCTGTGGTACAATGAGACACGATCACCAACCACAGTGCAGAGACACTTCCAGACAACATTTTGAAAGAATCCACCTGATGTCAAGAGCATTAAAGCCTGGTATGAGAAGTTCAAGAACACAGGATCGGTTGCTGACTTTCCGAGGGCTGGTCGACCAAGAACCTGAACAGACAGGGTGGAAGCTGTAAGGCAGTCTTTTCTGCGAAGTCCGAAGAAATCGGTGCGCAGGGCCTCACGTGAATTACAGATGCCGAAAAGCTCTCTCCATGACATTTTGCACAAACGCTTATTGTTTCGTGCATACAAAGTGCAAATCGTTCAGGCCTTGTTGCCCAATGACAGTACACATCGATATGACTTTGCGGTCGAAATGCTATCACGTATTGAAGACGATGATGGTTATCTCAGACGAATTTCCTTTTCCGACGAAGAAACCTTTTTTGTCAGTGGAGTAGTGAATCGCCATAATGTGCGCATTTGGGGTTCAAAACCCCGTGGCGAGGTCGTGCAGTGCACCAGAGGCGGTCCAAAGGTGAATGTTTGGTGCGCGCCATTGCACGATCGAATTAGCGGGCCATTCTTCTTCGCTGAGGCTACCATCACATTTGCAGTGTATCTGTACATGTTGCAACTGAATGCTGTTCCTCAGCTGCTTCAGTATCACCCCGATGTCTTGTTTCAGCAAGACGGTGCACCGCCTCATTGGGGTTTGGACGTCCGTGCCTATCTCGATATGACCTTTACTGGGCGATGGATCGGTCGTGATGGGCCAACGGTTTGGCGTCCACGCTCTCCTGACATACCCCCATTAGACTTCTTTTTATGGGGTTATGTCAAGGATGAGGTCTACGGAGCACGTGTACCAGATCTTGAAACGCTGCGGCAACGGATAACTACAGTCGTTGAATCGATCCCTCCAGTGATGTTGGATAATGTGTGGACGGAAATTGAATATCGCCTAGATGTGCTACGTGCTACCAAGGGTGCTCATGTGGAAGTTTACTGATGTGTGAAAAAAACTTTGATAGTTTGTGAACAGTTAGACACCAGTTTCATATTTGTATCTTACTTCTAGCCTGAGTTATCAATTTATGTAATCAGGGAAAGACTTTTCAGATACACTGTAATAACCAGCATTGCTTGTAGATTGATATATTGATTTACTAATAATTACATATTGCTTCATTTTATCACTGCAACTATAAAGAACGATCTGGTATGATACTTACATATATTAATGTTGTATTATAGAATTTTTAACAATAGTGTAATATTAACTGTTTGTCATGATGATGGATTCTGTGCAATGTCATCACCAGACGTGTTGTTTAGAGTAAATTATAAAGTTATTTGTCACCCAGATAATTAACTATTTCTGGTGGAATGAATGGTTTGATTGTAAATATGTTTATAATTGCAGTTGGTAATTTTTTATACTATGTATGGAATTCACTTGATTGACTTAGTGCTCTTACATTTACTTTACCAGTCTTCTAGGCCTCATTCAGGTTATTAAAGTGTGTCCTATGTCTGTCATTAGCCAGTCACGTACACTAGTTAGTGTCCAACTACCTACGATCCAGTACGATTGACCTGCAGCCCACTTTAAACGTACTGTCTGAAAACCCCGGTTACTCGCTTATGTAATCCTCTCATTGTCCGTAGGCCTTCTCAGTATCTGCTCAGCCTGTACTATTTCAATTCTTCTAGCTTTCTATTCATATTTACAAGGACTCCAAACCCACCAAACTATCTACTATATTTCACTGTAGCATCTGGAGCCTTCCAAGACCCATTAAGTCTCAGTCTTCTATCGTAAGCTTGTCCTGGTCACGCTTGCTGAACGGAAACAATACCACGACCGCTCAGCAAATAATAACTACTTGCTATGTGCAGTTTCAGCAATGTTATTCGCGTTTTTCAAGCAAACGTATTCCATCCATTCACGTGTTACTTCACCAAAAGACTGGCCACCGAAACTAAAGAAGCCTCTCGTTTCATAATTATGCAACATCGTCAACATTGGTTCTTTCTTCAGATATTTATGTTAATTGATGAAGAGAATTTTAGAAATCATGGAAATTGGATTTAAAGAAAAAAGTGCCATTGGAGTACTACGTGTCTGCGCTGGCACAGGCAGATTGAAGATCAGAGGTGATGGAGTGAGACTCTTACATAGTGTGTATCTGATTGTTCCTTCACTGAGCAAAACTTAACAGATAACAGATCCGCCCAATTTAGTTGTATCGTCTATTTTTGAGGAAACATCAATTGAGGAACATTGACGTATTTCGCTGCGGCCGAACTCATTACTGGTTACTGGGTAGTTGCCAAATTTGTGTCCATACACAACCAATTGCCAATATGTACTACAGTAGGCGATATAAATTTTGAATATTTATGAGATAAATATAATTTTATCGAAGGAGTTATGACCACTGTCTAATTGTGCTGTTGTTTTTGTCCCTGATGTAAGTATACAATGTAAATATCGTTTCCTAAATTAAACTCACTTTAATTTCTTACCGTGTAGCAAAGTATGATTATGATCAAATTTAGTCAGTTAGTTAGATGTCCATAGGTCATTTGGATGATTATTTTATCGAAATGATGTGGAAAGACTCGATTTTCCAGGTTACGTATATAGATTACTTTTAACATTTGAAGAACCCACGGAAGAAATGGGGTAAATCACATTTTGTACGTGTATCAGGAGAGGAAATTTAAACTTCGAAAATTACAAAAAAATACCTAAAACACTCCAGTGGAGTGTACCCAGTCTTATGCTTGTAAAGGAGGCACGTTAGAAAAGAAAACCAACTGAAATTATATGATAAAAAACAAAAAAACACTCGAAGAAGGACATCTTTTTCACGGAAAGCAAGAGGTAAGACCATCACTTTTTGGTAGGCTTTCTTCTTATGTTTGCATTGTGTAGCTTTAGACGTTTCGTTTTGTTAGTCTTGGATTTTGATTCTTTGTGTGGTGGACTGAAATAGAAATTTCCTGCATCTTGATCACACAGCTGTTTTATTTCTTGAAGGTCTGCATATTTTTCATAAGATACTGGCACGAGCTCTGAAAATATGTCCCTAGAATTAGTTACTTGCAAAACAATCTTGATTTACCTTAAAAAGCATCATATTACACAACAGTTACCATCATACGCTTGATGAGGCTATAAGAATTCGTCATGTCCCAACGGCCGACACTAAGGCTCGACTTCTACTTGTAGACCAGAACGGTCCAGACTCCATGCTCGAGGCTCCATTGCAAATAATCCTGTATCTGAACAGCTTATGTTCCTTCACAACCAGAGCTTCTCTGAGTGGTCTTGCAAATAACCATTCGCTTTGTTGCACGCTTTTAAAAAGATCGTCCAGTCTCGAACAATTCGTTATTAAATAGGAAGCCAGTCTTCTGGTAACTCTGCAACAGTTTTCTTTTTTATCAGACCAAAGTTTTCATCGTATTCCCTATAAATTCGTCCTCTTATTGGATATACTATTCTAACTATATAATCTCTTAATGGTATGAAAACGTAGTGAAGACAGAACTTTGTAAGAACATTTATTTTTGGATCAAGGATTTCACTCACATATATGTGCTGAAAGCTAAAATTCAAAAATGGTTCAAATGGCTCTGAGCACTATGGGACTTAACTTCTAAGGTCATCAGTCCCCTAGAACTTAGAACTACTTAAACCTAACTAACCTAAGGACATCACACACATCCGTGCCCGAGGCAGGATTCAAACCTGCGACCGTAGCGGTCGCGCGGTTCCATACTGTAGCGCCTAGAACCGCTCGGCCACCAAGGCCGGCAAAAGCTAAAATTCTTGCGCTCCTTTATGCTCTTCATGATCAGTGTCAGTATTAAATACTACATGACTGTTGTTCAGTTCATGAATGTGGAAACTGTAAAACGATAACTGACGCTTATAATAAACGTCATTAGTGCTGGTATTTCACAAGGTTAGCATTTTTTTAACGTCCTTGCACATTGCTTCATTTTCAGCTATCTTTTTACTTTCTCGCCTCGCTTTTCGCTTTCTTCAATGAAATGTAACAGCCGTTAGCTTGTGAACCCGGTCTTCTGCTCTAAGTCCTTTAATTTTATTTGTAATTTCACACTTTCCTTTTTCAGAGATAGTTTGTGAAAACTTTGCATTCAGAACTTCTGATTGTGCTCGAAATTTGTCTCATGCTCAGCACCCAAATGATAAATTGAATTTGCTGGTAAATATTTTCTGGTATGTCTCATATGCAGCAGGAAGTTCGGGGTATTTTTCTTTATATAAGTACTTGCATTTTTAATTAACGGTTCTTCTGATATGTAAATTCTGTGAATCGATCCCTTGCCAGAGCTTCTGTTTCTTCCACTAAATGCACCTATGTTGTTTATAACAGCTGCTTACTTTTCTCTGTACAGTTTACAAGGCCGATTAGCTTGATGCCTCATTTGTCTTTGAGAGCTACCTCTGCATACTCGATCGCATAGTCTTGAATCTCAGCTTTTTTATTCCATGCAAAACAATGAAGGCCTTTCACTCACGGTACTATTTCGTTTGATTCTGACAATGTATCTGAAAGAGCGATTTCTGGAATTGGTATCATCATGCCTAGGGCTTCTTCGAGCAATTAATGTCACAGAAATTAAGCTGGTTAAATAGGAAGACTGATCATTCCGGTTACCCAACAAATTAAAATTTTTGATCACCTGTTGTCTTTCGTGGGATCTGGTTTGTTTGAAACATTCAAACAATAACCATTTGCAGTCATTGCCTAACTGATGAGACTTTGCCCTAAGTTCCCTACAAAGTTTCATCATTGTGCCATAACTTTTTCTCATTTTAACTGATTCATTAACAGATGGCTTCTCACCTTCATCTTGTCACGATCCCCAGATTTTAAGGATTCTAATACGACCACACCACAATCACACTTCAAGCTAAACACTATTACTATGAGAAAGAGACGTAGAGTAAGAAACACAACTGGTCGCGTCTGCAGTCGCAACCCAACTGACGTTGCTGGTGTAACGAAACCTGTGGAAGCAAACGTTGGGCTTGCCACATTCTTTCCATGGGAAGACAAAATATTCTTTCCGTTACCCTTAAAAGTAATGCCCATTGTACCCCCGTAACTTGCCAAGTTATTTGAAAGTAATTTTAACTGTGTTGTAGCACCGACGGCTGGCCATCAGAATGTGCGATAAACTCATTATTTTATCAAATAGACTACCCGTTTTTTCCTTTGGCTCTTCATTTAAGAAAACTTTATTATTTAGTCCTAGACAAGCTACTACACTTAACAGCAAAGTTTTTTTCTCAGGCTACTAGTTTTTAAATAAAAATTCACTCATGGAATAAAAGAAATTTTCCTGAAGTAATGATTTCATGCTAGATTTAAAACGCTTTTTCTGCCCATCAGGCGTTTGATGTTACTGGGCCAATGATCAAACGTTTTAGTTTCTGCATATTGAACTTCTTTCTGAGTCACTGGTAGCCTTAATAATTGGAAATGAAAGTCATTTTTTTCTCTAGTGCCGTAAGTATAGGCTTCACTATCATTTTTAAATTGTAACGAATTTTTATGGTGTATCTCATAACTGAATAGATATTACGACGATGGTACCAGACTCCTTGAAGATAACTGCGGATAAACAACACATGTTATTCTTACTACTCATTCATCTGCTTGCACTATTGTAATGACTTCAAAATTATTCCATAAGTTGCAATTGAGTAGAAATATGCAAAATATTTTGGGCTATTCAATCTTTTTTTTCCAAAACCAGTATTTGTATGAAGAGAAAATGTGACGCAAAGACTCCAATTTTGCAGGTTATGTCTATGTAATTACTTTATCATTTATGAACATTTTATTATTCAGCCCTACTCGTGTTTGAGTGGCTCAGTAACATGCTACTTCCAATTGAAAATTTCATCAGTACATACACTCAAAAATGTTTGACATTCTACCTTATTTACTGCCTCCTGTTCATTTGCTACACCAGTTGTTGGCATGATACTATTTGTTGAACAGAGCTGAATACAGCGTGTTTTTTCATAAACTAGGAAGAGTCCTTTTCCTGAGAACTACTTAATAATTCTTTTAAAAACACCATTAACAATTTCTTCTGTTGTTTTTCCACTAATCAATCTTATTATAACATTAGTATCGTCTGCTAAAGGTACCAATTCTGCTTGATGAATGTGAAGTATGAGGTCATTGACATACATAACGAATAGAAGTGGACCCAAAATCTAACCGTGCGAGATTCCCTTCATGATTTCTAATCAGTTACTAAAATTTCCCCTCCCAACATAGTTTGAATTACTTATGACAACGTGTTTTCATTTTGTTTGTTAAGTATGAGTCAAACAAGTTATTTGTAAGGCAATCAATTCTATAAAACCTCTCTCAGATATACCATAGCACTAGGAGCTATTAATTTTATTTTGAAACATGTAGTTGGTGTCAATATATTCATTGTATCTAGGTTAAATGTAGCTATGGCAAGAGACTGTACAGCATTTAGTGAGAACGTTCTTCTAATTAATTAGGATTAATACAGTATCTTCTCAAAAACAGTTCCTGACTTATCACAGGTTAAGAGCTAAGATGAACTATCCTAAATTTAAACTTATTCACACTTATTCACTATATTCCGATACATAATAACAACCAATGATGACATCTTACCTTCGATGAGCAGTACGTAAGCCGTAAGTACAGATCGACTGCTCCATGTACTCTGATGTAAGTTTAACCAGCAACTCGCGTTCAAAACCATACACTCTTGCAATTCATTTCAGTAACAGCATCCTCTGAAAGATATGCGACTGAATTACACGGGTATTCGGAAAATATTTTCTGAATGAAATAGCTTCACCAACCTTTGAAAACTTACGTTCGGGTATAACAGTTCAAAACCAGACAACCAAGACTTATTATCCCTTTCTGTCCCACTGAATGCCTTTTGATAAATTTAGTACGTCTCCAGTGACTGCAGAAAATTGTGATCTTATATTATTCATACGGCTCATAACGCAGTCGTAGATTCAGTTAACTGTTATTTTAGATGCAACTATATCGTAGTTTAATCGCTTGTGGAGACTATTGGATGCAGTTTTTATGATGCAACATAAAAAAAAGTTCGTTGAAATTACATGCAATGATGGATAATCACAATACAACGAAGCATCCCTAGTTGATAACATATAGGTAGGGGCGTAAATGTGGAAACCCAGTTTGTTTTTGCTGTATAAAAGAAATGTTTACTTCTGTTACAGCTTCAAAAATTAGCCAAATCTAATTCATAATGTTTTAGCAATGAATGTAATATTATGAAACGCAAAAACTTAATATGTCAAAAATTAAAAAAAAAACATTTTCTGCTTGCACAAAAACTCATTAATTTTTCAAGAATTGCAGGTAATGTGGAAACGCCTTAAAATTGTGGGAAACTGACTACTGCAAACGAAAACTATTAAAAATGGTAGAAACTATTTTATTTTATATTAAATTTAAATTAGACAAAAATATTTTTAAACGCAACTGTAATAGAAAAATGCTTCATAAGCGCAGTTCACTTGCAAAAATCGCATATGTAAGTATCTCCTTCATTTCCAGCACACAGAGAGTGGCTCCACTACTCACACACTACACACTTAATTCACAATTCTCCCCGAACGTCTTTGGAAAATGGGCCTCCACAAAAAATACAAATGGCATCTTCTTCAGTAGGTTTTTCTTCCCCAACTGGGAGATCCAAATCTGACTCGCCTGAAGAGACAGTTGGTGCACTGGGCTCTTCATCTGAATCCTCAGATAACTTAAGTCGTTTTCTGCATGGTTTTCTAGGAGGTGCTTCACGTTTTGTTCTTGCTTTTCGCAGGTTCCTTAGGAAGCTTCTGTTTACCCTCAGTAAGAGTCTTCAAGGCGTTTTTTATAAGGCGAAGATGTCAAAACTATCGACTACATCTTCAGCATGTAAGATTAACTAAAGTCAACTCAAACATGTCTTTTATTGATGAACTGAACACTTCGTAAAAGCCAAAAAAGCACCAAAAATAGTAAATTGGAAGCAGCAGCACTGAATCATTGAAAACGGAAAACGGTAACTATCTGTGTATGGGAACCTTGTTGTTTTCTTTCGTTAGGAGAATTTCGTGTCAGTCATGAGCACTTATCTTTCACCGTTTTCCATAAGAGCTGGTTGCAGATATTTAGAAAACGTGTATTTTCAAGCCCATGTTACATACTTTACTCTTGTTAAACTCCGTGTATCCTCAGCAGTAATACCAAAAGTATAAGAAACAATAGTTTTTACTATTGCTATACACATGAAGGGGACTGAGGCGTTTGGATTGGTATTTCCTCCTGGTAAAACGTTTTGGGTTTATGGTGGTTTACTCAAGTCTTTACATGTGTGTTCACGTATTGTTTCTGTAACTACGCTGTAGCTCTTACTTTCCACATTCAATACCCGCAGCTAATAATTATGTCTTACAAAAACGTACAAAGCCTGACAAAAAAAGTGAAGCCCCAAGAAGCAGGATGGCTTCGCATACATACATGCCATTGGCGGGTATGTAAATGATTAGCATTGCAATTCTCTTGGACAAGTAGGACGGCCAAAAGAGTGGATTATTGTTGTTCGTGTTTAATGTTGTTAGCAAGGCGGTCTCAGTCATTCGTGTTCTGAATACTTGGATGCGGCCGGCGAGGGATTCTCTCAGCCAGTGATGGTTGAAGGTATCGCTATACAAAGCAGAAATCGACTAATACCAGTATCGCTGGCTTGTTTTGATCAGAACCGAGGTGGAATCTTTCTGCGCGTCGGTCAAGGGCCTGAAGATGGCGTAGTAAATCGCCGAAACTAGTAACCAAATAAAATGAATTTGGGAATTAGACGGCTGGAAAGGTGTTTAATTTGACATCATGCATTTTCAAGCGGTTGCGAACAGCTTCAGTTTGCACGATGCATTAGCTGCTTGATACTAGCCTCTGTTCCCTTAACAGATAGCCGCATTCTTCAAAACAGATGAAATAAAGAGCAATAATGTTTCTCAGGAGAGTTTACGCCTTGCCGGAGGCAGTGGGGGGAGCGAGAAGAGTTAGGGACACACTCTACGGCTCGTAAACACGGGGCAGCCGCAAGCAACGCGTAGCTTATACTGACTCTAAAAGTCACAGCTGGTATTATTCACCAACTCTCTGGACCACAGGGCGTGAAATCTGACTGCTGACGAAATTTGTGGGCACAAGCAAATTGTACCCCTTCTGCTCGACCTTCCACGACTGCAGCGTATCTTAATCCGACCGCATCGACGAGGAAATCCGCTATATACGCTATATGCGCGCGTAGTGTATGTCACAATGAAATCATCTACTCATCCATAATCCTATGTAATAATATTTTCAAAGACATCACTCTCGTCTTCGATTGCTAATGACTTTCATAAAGTATTATGTCGTTATTGTTGCTGGCCAACGGCGTTTCCACAATGGTAACGCCGATTCTCGTCAGATCACCGAAGTTAAGCGCTGTCGGGATTGGCTAGCACTTGGATGGGTTACCGTCCCTGTCTTTTGGCAAGTAGGGTGCACTCAACCATTGTGAGGCCAATTGAGGAACTACTTGATTGAGAAGTAGTGACTCCGGTCACGAAAGCTGACAACAGCCGAGAGAACGGTGTGGTGACTACACGCCGCTCAGTATCTGCATGCGGTGACGCTTATAAAAGCTGAGCATGACAGGGAGGCCTGTGGGTACCGTAGTGCTTTCAAGGCCTGTTCGGACGGTGTTTATTGTTCTTCGTTTTGGCCTTCAGTCAGAAGACTAGTTTGATGCAGCTCTCCGTCCTACTCTATCCTGTGCAAGGCTCTTCATCTCCAAGTAAGCACTGCAACCTTTTGAATCAGATTCAGTATTCATCTCTTGCTCTCACTTTACGATTTTCACCCCTTCACACTTCCCTACAATACTAAATTTGTGATCCCTCGATGTCTCAGAATGTGTCATCTAGACAGGCTGTGCCACAAATTTCTTCCCCCCCCCCCCCCCCCCAGTGTTTATGATTAGTTACATGGTCTACCCATCTAATCTTCAGCCTTCTTCTGTAGCACCTCATTTCACAAACTTCTATTCTCTTCTTGTATAACCTGTTCCACGTTTCATTTCTGTAGTGGGCTATACTCTATGTAAATACTTTCCGAAAACGCTTGCTGACACTTACGTCTGTATTCGAAGTTAACAAACTTCTTTTCTGCGAAACCCGTTTCCTTGCCATTTGCCAGTCTACATTTTATATCCTCTCTTCTTCGACCACCATCAGTTATTCTTATGCACAAATAACAAAAATCATCTACTACTTGAAGGGTCTCGTTTCCTAACTTGATTCCCTCATAATCACCTGATTTTATTCAACTACATTCGAATATTCTTATTTTGCTTTTGTTGGTGTTCATATTGCACCATACTTTCAAGACAATGCTCATTCTGTTCAACTGTTCTTCCAAGTTCTTTGCTGTATCTGACAGAATTATAAAGCCGTCGGCAAAAAGTCAAAATTTTTATTTTTTCTCTCTGAACTTTAATTCCTACTAGAAATTTTTATTTTGTTTCCTTTACTGTTTGCTCAATGTAAAGAATGAATAACATTGGAGACAGGCTATAACCCTATCACCGAGCGAGGTGACCAAGTGGTTAGCACACTAGACTCCCATTAGGGAGGATGACGGCTGAAACCAGCGTCAGGCTATCCTGGTTTAGGTTTTCCATGATATCCGTAAATCGCTTGTGAGTTAATGAGCAGTGCGCTCCCATTCAAGTATATGGCCGAAAGAGTCAGCCTTCAGGAATTGTGAAACGAACCCTGTCGTCCAGGACCGAATGTCACAAAGGGCGCCGATTCACCACGAGATGGGGAAACTCACAGACGAGACCATACGTCATAGGGAAACCCAGTAGAAGGCCTTTGTGGCCGAGGAGACGTAGCAGTGTTAAATGTTGTGGATCTAAGATCGACCTAAAAGGGAAACATTTATGAAAACTATCTAATTCTGTAGCAATGCATGGAATCAAGCCAGAGTAATTTTAATCTACTATCCTCCTCCTCCTACAGTCCTGTCTCACTCCTTTTCAACCAATGCTTCCCCTGCATGCCCCTCGACTCTTATGACTGCCGCCTGGTTATTGTACAATTGTAAATAGTCTTCCGCTTCCTGTACTTTATCCCTGACACCTTAAGAATTTCAAAGAGAGTGTTCGAGTCAAATTTGTCAACAGCTTTCTCTAAGTCTACAAATGTTATAAACGTGGGTCTCCCTTTCTTTAACCTATCTTGTAAGAAAGTCGTAGGCTCAATATTGCCTCGTGTGTTCCTACAGTACTGCGGAATCCAAACCGATCTTCTCAGAGATCGGCTTCTACCAGTTATTCGTTTCTTCTATAAGGAATTCGTGTTAACATATATTTTGCAACCATGACTTTAAGTGATAGTTCGCTAACATTTACACCTGTCAACAATGCAACGGCACCTAACAGTTACTGCCGAGTACTTTCTCTGCCTAACATCCCATACAAACAAGCCAGCTGCGACTTTGCCCGATATTGCTCATACCTTAGGTACTTGTGCTATCTAAATAACTCGATGTAGTCTACTTTCATGCTCCACAGCTAATTTTGCAAACAATAATCTGTAACTGTGATCCTACAATCAAATAGTCTATGCGCTGTCGAGAATTGTGAATTAATAAAACACACAGAAATACAAAATAAAAGTTAAGTGAATAGTCCGTCTGACATACAGTCTTGTGGCGCCCTAGTAGGCACGACGTCCGATCATATGGATGCGATGTTGAGGCGATTTGTGTACATAGTAATTTTAATTTTTGCTTCTAACGTAGCTACACGTCTTTCATGTCATATGTTGTGCACCTGGAGATTTAATGGAAAGCTTTTTTGTGCATTTGGCACAAGATGTTTATAATAAATAACCAGTACGGAGATCTGACGATGGTAACATAGTTTTAAAGAAAGCGGTTATCCACAATATAGTGTTTTATTTCGATCTTGGATAAGAAGTTTTTCTTCTCCTAAGAAGGTAAATACAGATCGCCCCTTCATACTCACTATGAGTAAACTAATGGTTAAGTGAATAATTAGATAATCATGGTTCTATTATAACGTCTGTAATTGACGTAGAAGACAGAAAAATATAATGAATAATATTTTTTCAAGAAGGACGTCTCGGATAAACGAAAAGTGGTCCTTCGAAATTCAGTTAGTATAGAAACAGAAAATACCCTTATCAAATTCAGTAAAGTTACGTTTAGAGCTCTGCTGTCTGCTTCTCCATTGGCTGAAGCCCATCTTCACCAAAAAATACATCGTTCTTAAGCTGTAAATACGTGCTCTGACTCAACATGACCATTACCCAGGCTAAATTAATATGTTACAACAATATTTAATACCATAAACACTCGGTTACACTCAGATTGTTAACAATAGTTGTAAATAAAGATTTATTCATTAGTAAGTAAGCCAGAAGTCTTACGCAAGAGTGCTGAAGTTATATAACAACAGATTGCCACTAAAAACTGCTTAAACAATTACGTAAACTTGCTTGACAAAAGCGTCTTCTGGCCATCTTCTCAATTGCGGTGTTCACTAGCACATGCGATTGATCCCTTTCAAATTAGCACAGTGTTTTTAATATCACTTATAGTCAACATTTACATAAAGTTACTGACAGTGTAGTAAACTGTTCGTTAAGTAAGAACACAAGTATGGCAAAATGAGAGGTATTGATGCTATGTTCATTTCCTGTGTAAATGTGGAGAATACAATGTAATTGTATAATGAACAAGAAAAGGAGAGGTTGTAAGTCAATGAATAAAATAGATATAGGTACATAGCTTTCAGGGTTGATATTTATAGTGTAATGCTGCCTTCTGAGGTAATGTTTCCTGAAATTGCTTGAATCGTTTAAAAGTTTTTAATTCAGAGATCCATTGTGTAAATATTTATTCACAGTGAAATATTAATTCCATAGTTTTAAAGAAACTGAAATACTGTTTTGTCATTGCATGCTCCTCATTTTTCTGGGATTCTGTATTTAGATCTGTATTTATATTTTATTTTGATTTATTATAGTCTCTATGAGAGCTGTAAGAAGCCGTGTTTCAATTTGTATCAAAACCCGCCATTTTTTGGATCATAGTCGGCCATTTAAGTGATCGACGTGTCGTTTAAATTTCCCATACGAGATATACCCCACAACTGGTCCTTTGCTAACGCACGGTGCTCGCCTGAAGCGGTCCGGCTGCATAGCTTAGCAAACAAATTCCCTCATACCAATATTGGGTGTCCGATTAGCTCGCCTAAATATGCGTAATGTTAAAACACCCGATTTCTTAGGAATTGATATTACTACATTCTTCTTCACGTGTCTCACACCTCCTGCTGACCAGATGTACGAGTTTTTCAATGGCTTGGTCTCCCAACGCTGAGCGATTATCGTCTACTCCGGGAGACTTGTTTCTACTTAGGTCTTCCAGTGCTCCGTGAAATTCTTCTCGCAGTATCATAGCTCCCATCTCATCTTCATCTACGTACCCTTCCCTTTCTATAAAATTTGTTTCAAGTTCATCTCCCGTCTATAAACCGTCTATATACTCATTACACCTTTCAGTTTTCCTTTCTTTGCTTAGGACTGGTTTTCCATCTGAGGTCTTGATATTCATACCTCTGCTTCTCTTTTCTCCAAAGGCCTCTTTAATTTTCCTGTAGCCAGTATTTATCTTTGCTCTTGTCAAATATGATTCTAAATTCTTAGCCGTTATTGGTTAAGCGTTTTGCACTTCCTGTCAGACTCATTTTTTAGACATCTGTATTCAGTTTCACCTGATTATTTTGCTGTATTTTTATATTTTCTCCTTTTATCAATTAAATTCAATCTCTTCTGTGTTATCCAAGCATTTCTATTAGGTTTTGTCTTTTCCGTATTTGATCTTCTGCTGCTTTCACTGTTTCATCTCTCCAAGCTACGCTTTCTCCATTTACTGTATTCATTTTCCCTATTCCAGTGAATCGTTGGCTAACGTTCCCTATGAAACTCTAAACAACCTCTGGCTCTTTCAACCTGTCCTAGTCCCATCTCCTTAATTTCCTACCTTTTTCCAATTTCTTCAGTTTAAGCTACAGCTCATAATCATTGAATTGTGGTCACAGTCGACATCTATGCGTTGAAATGTCTTACATTTTAAAATCTGGTTCCGAAGTATCTGCCTTACCATTATACAACCAATCTGAAGCCTTTCGGTGTCTCCAGGTCTCTTCCAAGTATACAACCTTTTTCCATGATTCTTAAGCCATGGTTAAATTATGCTCTGTGCAAAAATTTACAACACGGCCTCTCTTTCACTTCTTTCTCCCTGTCCATATGCACCTACAAGTTTTCGTTCCCATCCTTTTCCTGTTATCGAATTCCTGTCTCCCATCACAATTACATTTTCGTCTCCCTTAACTATCTCAACAATTTCGTTTATCGCATCATATATTTCTTCAGTCTTTCCATCATCTGCGGAGCTATTTGTCGTATGAACTTTTAGTACTGTGGTAGATAATTGGCTTTGTGTCTTTCTTGGCTATAATAATGCGTTCACTATATTGCTCATAGTACCTTATCAGCATTCGTATTTTCTTATTCATTATTAAACCTACTCCTGCATTACCGCTATTTGATTTTATCTTTACAAATTCCCACTATATCTCACTTCATCCTGTCCACTCACCTTTTTAAATTTTTTAATAGTGTACATTAACATTAAATGTAGTGTCTGTTTGCGTTAATGTCAAATCCTAATCTTCCTATTATTCTTTTCAAAGCCCGTTTTAAGTCAGCAGACAAATGCAAGATACACTCCTGGAAATTGAAATAAGAACACCGTGAATTCATTGTCCCAGGAAGGGGAAACTTTATTGACACATTCCTGGGGTCAGATACATCACATGATCACACTGACAGAACCACAGGCCCATAGACACAGGCAACAGAGCATGCACAATGTCGGCACTAGTACAGTGTATATCCACCTTTCTCAGCAATGCAGGCTGCTATTCTCCCATGGAGACGATCGTAGAGATGCTGGATGTAGTCCTGTGGAACGGCTTGCCATGCCATTTCCACCTGGCGCCTCAGTTGGACCAGCGTTCGTGCTGGACGTGCAGACCGCGTGAGACGACGCTTCATCCAGTCCCAAACATGCTCAATGGGGGACAGATCCGGAGATCTTGCTGGCCAGGGTAGTTGACTTACACCTTCTAGAGCACGTTGGGTGGCACGGGATACATGCGGAAGTGCATTGTCCTGTTGGAACAGCAAGTCCCCTTGCCGGTCTAGGAATGGTAGAACGATGGGTTCGATGACGGTTTGGATGTACCGTGCACTATTCAGTGTCCCCTCGACGATCACCAGTGGTGTACGGCCAGTGTAGGAGATCGCTCCCCACACCATGATGCCGGGTGTTGGCCCTGTGTGCCTCGGTCGTATGCAGTCCTGATTGTGGCGCTCACCTGCACGGCGCCAAACACGCATACGACCATCATTGGCACCAAGGCAGAAGCGACTCTCATCGCTGAAGACGACACGTCTCCATTCGTCCCTCCATTCACGCCTGTCGCGACACCACTGGAGGCGGGCTGCACGATGTTGGGGCGTGAGCGGAAGACGGCCTAACGGTGTGCGGTACCGTAGCCCAGCTTCATGGAGACGGTTGCGAATGGTCCTCGCCGATACCCCAGGAGCAACAGTGTCCCTAATTTGCCGGGAAGTGGCGGTGCGGTGCCCTACGGCACTGCGTAGGATCCTACGGTCTTGGCGTGCATCCGTGCGTCGCTGCGGTCCGGTGCACGTGCACCTTCCGCCGACCACTGGCGACAACATCGATGTACTGTGGAGACCTCACGCCCCACGTGTTGAGCAATTCGGCGGTACGTCCACCCGGCCTCCCGCATGCCCACTATACGCCCTCGCTCAAAGTCCGTCAATTGCACATACGGTTCACGTCCACGCTGTCGCGGCATGCTACCAGTGTTAAAGACTGCGATGGAGCTCCGTATGCCACGGCAAACTGGCTGACACTGACGGCGGCGGTGCACAAATGCTGCGCAGCTAGCGCCATTCGACGGCCAACACCGCGGTTCCTGGTGTGTCCGCTGTGCCGTGCGTGTGATCATTGCTTGTACAGCCCTCTCGCAGTGTCCGGAGCAAGTATGGTGGGTCTGACACACCGGTGCCAATGTGTCCTTTTTTCCATTTCCAGGAGTGTATTTTGGTGGTGAGACAGACAGGTGGAGTACAGACACCCGTAATAATACTACTTTAACTACGGAGTATAGACACCCGTAATAACAGGCATGGATATATTTAGAAATGTAATTGTCCCATTTCTTCAGAATCCGATTGAGATTTGATTCTTATTTTATTTCAGTGACAGAATGCCCCTTCTTGACCACTTTGCCTACTTTTACATGCATGGGATTTCGTGATCACTGGCTGACGGTTGGTAATGAATATTTTCTCAGTTTGATTTCAGATTCAAACGTCATTTATACCCTGTTCCATAGGCGAGATGGGGAACCAGGTAGGTATTTGCATAGACGGGAACACTGAACCAACTAGAAAAACTAGAGTCACACTGACTGGATTACAAGGCCAGTGCCTGGTTGTGGTGCGTGCGGATTCGGCCCTCGCCAGACTCACTTCGCTGTGCCTCAAAGTAGCAGTCTATGGTTCAACTCAATACAAATATGTAATTCAGTATAAATACAGACGAGTAACTGGGAATAAAGACATCACGTAAGGGATATAGCATAGCGTACTTCAGCGGATCTTATAATCCAGTATTTCCACAAGTGCGGCAACATATGTCAAGCTTAAGCATGTTACCCTCAAGATGTGTAAATAAATGGAGACAAAAATTGGTTTATTCGGTCAAAAGGCATTAAATGGCCTTACCGTCTGAGGAACATTAAACACAACCAAAGTCAGTTATTATAGCTTTTTACGTCTTCAGCTTACTGCGATTTAATTAATCAGAACTTTAAACCAGATGCGTTTCGCTTTTATTTATAAAGCACCTTCCGTGGTTATTCTGTTAATTGCATACACATGTTCTCACATTTTGGTTCTTTTAGATTAAAAACAGCCTTTTGTTCATGAAGTTGGAGTGCAATTTAACGATTTTAGAAACAAAACGCTGTTTTTAATCTAAAACAACCAAGAACGTACAAATAAATGTATCCAGTCTACATAATAACCACAGAAGATACTTTATAAATAAAAAACGAATCGCGTCTGGTCTAAGATTCTCTTAAATAAAGCTACAGTAAGCTCAAGACAGAAAAACCCATAATTACTGATTTTAACAGCTGCTCCAGAGGATGGCCATGCAAAGAAACACGCTACCAAAGTCATTTTCCTTGTTTAATCTTTGCTAATCTAAGCCTTTCTTAGCTGCTCAAGCTGTCTTACAGCCTGTCTTTTCCACTTCAGTTTTGTAAAACATTTTTTCTTGCCCTCTTTCGTGGGCACCATCACGTTGGTCACATAATACGAGAGTTCTACACCTGTGCCCTGCGGCACACCTTGTGGTGCGGGCGTTCGTTATTTCCTACACCATTCTCGTCCTCCCCCCGGTCCCTCTCCCCCGACCCCACAAAATTATTTCCTGTTACAGTCTCGCGCGCCATGCGCGACATATGCAGTAAAAACAGCAGTTGGCAAGATTCACTCTGAACTGGAATCTCTCTCATCTTATTAGCGTGGTCATTTCTAGAGATACACACTGCCTAAGAAAACAGTGTAGCGTCCAGAAGGGGAGGAGGAACGAAATGAAATTTTGCGGGTTGAGGTGGTATATGATATTAATGCGGTGCTTACAAATTGAAGTCAAATTTAGAAAAAATATGGCAGTATGAGCTTCGTTATCAGTGCAACGTAAGGCCCCCCCCCCCCCCCCTGGCCTGGATGCATACGCTGATTCGTCTGGAAAGGGTGTCAGAAAGCCACAGTATCCTCCCGCAGTATCCTCTCCTGATTTAAGCTGGCTCACAACTGTTGTAATTGGTCTTTCATGTCAAGACGACAACTGAGGTCATACACTATGGCTCTGCACATCATGACGGAATCAATAACACTGTTATAAAAGGCCAAAACATTTAAAAAATGAAACTCTGTCCATGTCGCCGCACTGATTGCCGACGTTTTTCATCCGGTATAGTGCAGAAACGCCATTGGTTCAAATGGCTCTGAGCACTATGGGACTTAACTGCTGTGGTCATCAGTCCACTAGAACTTAGAACTACTTAAACCTACCTGACCTAAAGGACATCACACACATTCATGCCCGAGGCAGGATTCGAACCTGCGACCGTATCGGTGGCGCGGTTCCAGACTGTAGCGCTTAGAACTGCTTGGCCACTCCAGCCGGAGAAACGCCATTCATCGTTGAACAAAACGCGAGGTCACTCATCAGCAGTCCATGCTTCCTGGTAATGGAACCACTCGAAACGTCAAAATGCAGCCGTAGACTACGCATTGGACGTTAACTCTTTATTCAGGCAGCTGCTAGTCTGCGAGAAATAGTGTGGGATCATAAAGAATCTAGCAGGGAGTCCATTACTTGTGCTCGGATGGCAGGAGCATGTAAAGGGGTTACGATATGTTTATTGCACAAAACAGTGATCCTACTTTGTCGTCGTGAGGCGTGCTGGGATCGAAACCTTGACATCAAGTACGCCTGCCCGTAGGTTCCCATGCAGTCTAACATGTGGCCACTGTTGCATGTGAGTGGTCCACAAATCTGGATATTGCTCGATTCGACGAGCCAGCCAAATGGATATGGATAGTGAGGTTCCTTTCAGACTCTGTCAGTTGCAGATAATGCTGTCTCAGAGGAGAACGCGCCCTCTCCGGGTCTGTACGGTGGTCACTCAACTTGTGACTCTGTTCACGCCCCTATGTACCCTACCAGGTGTGGTAGCAGTACTAAACGTGAACAACACTAGTGCACTCTGGTGGCAGTTCAACCTGTCACACAGAACTGCAACTCTGATAATTTACAACCCGCCGTTCGTGTGTACATGTCCAGAACTACATGGATATCCTACCATGTGTGCAAGCCGGGTGCTTCCTTTCTTTCTGGCAGTGTATGTAAGAGAAAGACAACTTCGCTGACAAAATATCGCAAATTGTTCGGAAATTATCACACAATATTTTGAGTATAAACAACCTGTGATCTCCAGCACTTTCCCCACTACCTTAATTTTGTGGAATATCTTGACAGCAGTGAATAAGGTTGTTGCATACTATCACCAAACCGTACAACACGTAAAACAGGGTACTGCAGCAACCTGCACACGACACTTTTCTCACAGAGTGTTGACTGTGTTCTGACAAAGCACAGCATAAGAAGTAACATAAGCAGAACTGTTCCCTTAGAGGTGTTATTCAAAATTTCGATCATCGTGAACACGGTAGAGTTTACAGAGAATGGATATAGACCGTCTTAAACGGGTAACTGCTATCTACATCTAAATCTACGTCTACGTGATTACTCTGCTACTCACAATTAAGTGCCTGGTAGAGGGTCCAATGAACCACCTTCAAGCTTTCTCTCTACCGTTCCACTCTCGAACGGCATGCGTGAAGAACGAGCACTTTTTCTGTGCGATCCCTGATTTCTCTTATTTTATCGTGATGATCATTTCTCCCTATGTAGGTGGGTGGCATCAGAATGTTTTCGGAATCGGAGGAGAAAACTGGTGATTGAAATTTCATGAGAAGATCCCGTCGCAACGAAAAACGCCTTTGTTTTAATGATTGCCACTCCAATTCACGTATCATATATCTGACGCTATCTCCCCTATTTCCTGATAATACAAAACGAGCTGCATGTCTTTGTACTTTTTCGATGTCATCCGTCAGTCCCACCTGATGTGGATCCCACACCGCACAGCAGTACTCCAGAACTGGGCGGACAAGCGTGGTGTAAGCAGTCTCTTTAGTAGACCTGTTGCACCTTCTAAGTGTTCTGCCAATGGATCGCAGTCTTTGGTTTGCTCTACCCACAATATTATCTACGTGATCGTTCCAATTTTGGTTATTTGTAATTGTAATCCCTAAGTATTTAACTGAATTTACAGCCTTCAGATTTGTGTGACTTATCGCGTAATCGAAATTAAGCAGTTTTTTTTTTTTTTTTTTTTTTTAGTACTCATGTGAGTAACTTCACACTTTTCTTTATTCAGGGTAAATTTCCACTTTTCGCACCATACATATGATAGCATCATTTGCAAACAATCTAAGACGGCTACTCAGATTGTCTCTTATGTCGTTGTGATATGATTGCCGTCGCTGTGAGTATGGCTCATTATTGTCTCGTTATAGACCTCTACCGTTACATTCGGTGACTCCACTCCACATATGAGGTGCATGTACAGTGGCTAATCATGAAAGTTTCCTGTTACGTAGCCACTGTCATTCTTGTATTGTATTAACCCTCTATTGTGCCAACTACTCATTGCTGTGATAATGCAAAGATAGAGAATCGACTGTAGGCAGTTTGGTTAGTTTACATTGTCCTTTCGCGGTTCTAGGCGCGCAGTCCGGAACCGTGAGGCTGCTACGGTCGCAGGTTCGAATCCTGCCTCGGGCATGGATGTGTGTGATGTCCTTAGGTTAGTTAGGTTTAAGTAGTTCTAAGTTCTAGGGGACTAATGACCTGAGAAGTTGAGTCCCATAGTGCTCAGAGCCATTTGAACCATTTTGAACATTGTCCTTGAAGCTCATGGGAAGTCTGCGAGCCAATCGCACCGCTACCCGCCGAGCGAGGAATTCTGCGATTTTTGAATAACAGCTGTCGCATTGCAACTGTACGGAATAAAAATTACGTGAAGTTCTCTTTGTCTCGTATCGTTGTCGTAGGGTTTGAAGTCCGTATCTGTCGCTTTTTCAATAATAAACTTCGGATTAATTGTCACTGAAACACAAAAGCAGAATATAAAACTGTTAGGTTGGTTCATAGGTGGTGCATGCAAATAATGTTGCCCAACAACGAGTTTAGAGCCGAGTATCAAACGCAGTTAGTTCGTTAAATGCACATATTAAATGACAGACTGGTGAAATTCTACTCAATGTATGTGATTAGATCTAAATAGCTCGAGCTCCTATATAACGGTTAAAAGCTCACTATGAATTTTAAATAAATCCAGTAACATCAAAAAGTTATATGAAGTTCATCAATTATCTTTCTCGAAATGTACTTTGTCCAGACCAGGGATAACAGCGATAAACAGAAGTCCATCCGACACTCGCTGAAGTTATTTCAAGTGTAGACTACCGTAAAATATTCATAGTTCCCACTGAATTGTCTCAATTAGAGTCCTACTCACCAGGAGATAATTCTAAGTGCTGAATGTCATTATTCGCGATTATAATCACGTCCGTCCGATATTCGAAGAAATTACGCTACAATGCGGAAGGAAGTTAAAATAATCAGTGTCCAAATCAACTGTGTGAATTAAAGTCCATCTCAGTACGGATTTACTCTAAGCGCCGACCAACCCCCCATCTGAAAATCACCAATTCAACCGAACTACCGACGAAATAATCCTGTGTTGACTGCCGTCCTGAACCGCTACTACGTCCCTGAGTAACATAGATCCTGCCTTCTCAAGTGCGTCTGGGCGACTGCTGGAAAGCAAAGATGGGGGCCCGCGTTTATAAGACAGGTTACCCTAGCCCTAGAATTTCCTAGACTTTACGTCATTTAGTGGGTTAGAGAGATCACAAGTATGAATTACAACTTCTCATGCACAAATGATGTATATCTTAACCATAGAACACTAAAGGGGGGAATATATTACATTGCTATTAAACCAGGCCATTGATCACCCAATAAGTCAAAAAACACACACATGCTACTAAACCAGTAAAGTTTGCTACTCCACATTTTATTCAAAGGAAGCCGCAGTTTATTGGTAATGCATTAGTTAGTTACAATTATTCGGCAATTGACCCTAGATACTGGAAGTATGAGGTTATCCACATGACTACAAAAAGGAATCGGTTAAGTTTTGTTTACACGATATATTAGACAAATCTAAAGACTGTAAATTCAACTAAATACCTAGGAATTACAACTGCAAACAACTGAAGTTGGAACGATCACGCAGACGAAGTTCTGGGGAAGGTACACCATGACTGCGTTTTATTAGCAGAATAGTTACAAAATACACCTGATCTACGAAAGAGAGTGCCAACAATACGCTTGTTCGTCCTCTTCTAGAGTACTGCTGTGCAGTGTTGGATCCTTACCCGATAGCACTGACGGAGAACATGGAGAAAGTTCAAAGACGTGCAGCCTGGTTTAGTGCTTGTTTTTCCAGCGCGTTGTTAGAGACTGGAACGATAGAGAAATAGAATGTAGGTGGTTCGAGGAACCCTATCCCAGATACTTAAGTGTGAATGGCAGAGTTGTCACATACATGTAGTTGTTCATAAATGTGTCTACATTCTCCCCGACGTGTTGCCATGATATTCGTGTAGCAATCTTGGATACTTAATCACTTTTATTAAACAGCTGGTTCCATTACCTCTCAGTGGCTAATTTAAGTATGTACATAAACCAATAGGTAGCTCACTACATGCATCTGGATCTGACGTTTTATTGGTATGTCGATATCTTTTTTAGTTCAGTTATTACAACTGTTATTAAAGGCATTGTGGAAGTTTGTTACAGATACCCCCTGCCTCAATAAAAACTGTCCGCAGCTCGAGGTCTCGCGGTCGCGTTCTCCCTTCCCGAGCACGGGCTCCCGGGGTCAGGGATTTTCACCTGCCTCGAGATGACTGGGTGTTTGTGGTGTCCTCATCATTTCACCATCATACATGAAAGTGGCGGGATTGGACTGAGCAAAGGTTGGGAATTTGTATGGGCGCTGATAACCGCGCATTTGAGCGCCCCACAAACCAAACAACAACATCATCATCAATAAATACTGAAATATACCATTCGAATAGTCAGTATGGGCTAAATCGCATTGCTCTGCTCTTGAAGTTTGTGTATCATACTTCGCTGTATGTTTTATGGTTTACACTACACATGCACAGACGTATACAGAGCTGGCGCACGTGACTTCAAGTCCGGGCATATGCCAATTTGACAGGACCGCGTGAACTTGGCGCCTCCCTCCACACGCGGCTCTCACACCATTTGCTGTCCAACCGGAAACCACCTACGGTCTCTCTACAGTCTGTCGTGTTACAATACCTTCACTTACCCTATGTTTCACACAGTGAATAAGATAAGCACAGTAGCACCAATACGCAAAATTACACCAAAAGAGCCGTGGAGTTGTCTGAAAAAACATGAAGAAATGTGTAACAATTTGAGCACTGGCAAGATCGGCATGTGTGGCACTTTTCCGGATCTTATTATGTAACCATGTATTCAATATTTAAGAGTGACATCTGAAATCCACAAAGAATGACACACTCTCATACCTAAACACGCACAACCTCGTGTATATCTTATTATGTCAAAAATCCGCCTCAGTTGCGAAATGTTACTGGTCTTTACCCAGGTTTCAGCTAGAGTAATCTAGCCGTCTTGTGAAGCTTAAAATAAACTAATACATGCCACAATAAGGCACGGTCAAACATAAAAAGCTAAAGTACCGTGGTACCATGTCAAGCTATGTATATTTAGTTAATTTATCACAGTTGCTGACAGGGCTGAAACATGTTAAAAATTCTTTGTGTACACCTGTGTGTACTACTCAATCACTATTTTACTGCACTTGGCCGTTATCGAAAACACGCAGTGATATTACAGTAAACGAGTAAAGTGGTGACTAGAGTAAAGCCATCACACTGGCGATGTTTTCAGGACCTCCCTGATCACGCGCTTCACTCACGGTAAGCCGTGTGAAGCGTCCTCACTTGTAGGTACAATAATATTGTGGTAGACCAATATGTCACTGTAGCACTTTGTAAACAAAAAGGAAAAGAATTTAATTAAAGAAACACAGTGTAATAGGTCAAATCAACGCCTTCATCCAACACTACATATTGAGTTGAACAAGAAGCAAAGAGAACAATTAAAAAAGAAAAAAAAACATGACATTACTTGGCATTATTTTTTCTCCTTTTAGCCCGAACTGTGAAAGGGAACAGTATGTCCCGCTTTCGTTGAAGCTGTGTGCAGTTGTTGTCACAACTTGCTGTCAGCAGTTTTTAACTTCCATTTCAATTTATTCTCTGTCACATCGCTGCATCGTAACCGCCTAGGCCGCGCGGGATTAGCCGAGCGGTCTGGGGCGCTGCAGTCACGAACTGTGCGGCTGGTCCCGGCGGAGGTTCGAGTCCTTCCTCGGGCATGGGTGTGTGTGTTTGTCCTTAGGATAATTTAGATTAAGTAGTTTGTAAGCATAGGGACTGATGACATAACAGTTAAGTCCCATAAGATTTCACAGACATTTGAACATTTTTCGTAACCGCCTAGCCTCTGGTAAAGAAGAATGCACATCTGTATACCTTTTGTTTCCTGATACAACCATTTTCCCTTGGGAATGTACTGATATTTTGAAGCACACTCCCCTTCAGTCAGAGAGTTACGTAGATTCATTGACATGTAATGCCAACTTAAATTTTCAACTGCTTCCCACACGGTCAAGACATAGTTCAGTAACAGGAAGACAATGCTCTGCTTTGGTGCAAGGTGCTTATTGACTCTATTTTTTTTAAATAAACGATTTCAGGAGTAACAACATGCAGCTTATAAAGTACTAGCATTTGAACTTGCAACAGTTGCAGATTCTTGTAACTGTCAGCAGTGTCACGTTTTCTTTTTGATTGGTGGGAAATTGCTGAAACGGGTAGGTTACATAAAAAAAACAGCTTTATGTGGGCACGTATCTGTCTACCGTCTATGTGCATCTATTCTTGCAGTGAAAGATGTGTGCCACGTGCCGGCCAGGGTGGCCGAGCGATTCTAGGTGCTACAGTCTGGAACCGCGCGACCGCTACGGTCGCAGGTTCGAATCCTGCCACGGGCATGGATGTGTGTGATGTCCTTAGGTTAGTTAGGTTTAAGAAGTTCTAGGGGACTGATGACCTTAGAAGTTAAGTCCCATAGTGCTGAGACCCATTTCTTTGTGTGCTACGTAAGCAATTAGCTGCCTTACAGTGAATGTATTTCTTCGCCCAGTGGCACTAGAATACGAGGTAGTACAATGTCACAATGTAGCTAGTAGTCAAAAGTATCCTCACAAACTGAATTATGTATCAGTCGTGCACTATTGCTTCCAGCCAACAGCTGCAATGCTTCACCGCTCTTAGGCAATTTGCTCTCCATTCTAGATCTGTGCTCTATAGTCATAGGGTTACGGTGTTGGTATTTATTATGAGATATTATTTTTATTATTATTATTCCAATTACATGCGTTTTCGTCATTCACTTTAGAGAGAGGTGGGATTTTTTTTTTTTAAATTGGGAGATGTGTGTGACATTAAAGTATATTCTGCTAATACAAAGGTTGTAATAAATAGTAGCGTAGAACACTGATATTTTGACATTGCAGTGTAAATTTAAAAAAAATTATTCCTCTAGGCAAACTGTGTTTGTGTGTGGGTATGTGTGTCTGTGTGTGTGTGAGAGAGAGAGAGAGAGAGAGAGAGACACATAATTCCAGCCAATACTACCATACTTAATACATTTTGTAACTATTAGCAAACTACTGAATGTTTCCTCTAAGCACTGCACAAATACTGAATCTCTATTAATTAGTTAGTTTCATGTTCGATGGATTACTTTGTATGATAAATCATAATGATGTGGAACGTGTCATTTTACGTTCACATCTCAAGTTAATTTGTACATATGGCTACGTTCTGAACTTTTCTATTTTTTTTTTGTAAATAGAAAAAAGATATACAGATGCTGTGATACGGTAAGTCCCACCCACCACCTTTTACACATTACATTAATAGAAATTCTTCTACGGAATATAAGTTGTCAAGGAAAAACTTTCTCAATTTGTTTTCACGTTTTAGTCTTCTGTCTGTCAGACATGTTATATCCCTGGGTAAATGACCAAAAACTTTTGTTTCAGCATTGTGCACCCCTTTTAGTGCTAAGCGCAACATTAATGTGGAGTAGTGAATGTCAGTTTTCCTTCTGGTATTGTAATTATGTACATCATTGTTCCTTTGGAACTGCAGTGGACTATTTACGTCAAACTCTATAAGAGAATAAGTATATTGTGAAGCAGCAGTCATAACTCCCAACTCCTTAAACATATGTCTACAAGATGATCGTTGGTGAGCACCACATATTACAACACGTTTTTAAGCAATGAAGACTTTATAGCTGAAACATGAGGTACCCTACAACATTATTCTATTTGATATTATTGAATGAAGGTATGCCAAATATGCGACGTTCTGATTTTTTTCGCAAAGATTTGGAATGATTCTAGGTCCACATGTGGCTGAACTAAGATATTTTAGGAATTATTAGTGTATAAAATCACTATGAGACTGCCTCTTAAGTGAAAAGCACAGCGTACAAAAATATATAAATATTACAAGGTACTGAAACGAAATTATGATACAACACAAACAGACATAATACACAAATAACCCTGGCAATACCTAGGTGTTTTCCATAACGCACATTGGCAGTTAATGTTGAATTATATTAACAACATACATTTTAAAGAGGTACTGTTAGATAATCAGGGACTAGAAGCTGAAAATACCACTTAACACACTTAGCAATACCTACTCATTTTGAGTAACATGTAGGCTACTACTGACTTCGTGACTAGCGAAAAAAAAATATAAAAATACCCTCCATTGTTGTTGGCTTTTACTCTCAAAATACTTTTTAACAGGATACTGATGTGTACGTAAGGCTCTGAACCTGCAAATACTGAATACGATCTTCACTGGGCAAAGTGACATCTACTACTGGCCGTGCTTTGAAGTGCAAAGCTGCATCTGTCAGCAGTAATAGCTAGTTGAACTTGTAAAAAGATCAGCGCCTTGTAACTGTCAGCTTCTGGCGGTGGTACAACACAGTTTTATTGTTATTATTATCATTATTATTATTGTTATTAGATGTATCACGTTAATACAGGATATATTCACCCTATTGCAGATCTGAAAAGTAGGAGACATGTACGCAATCAATTCATGACAGGAGTTCGAATTTATAAGTATCCAGTAACATGAAAGTGAATTTAAACACTTACCAAAGAAAGAAAGCGGCTGTCTAGTAGCGACGTCTTGGCACTCGTGCTGTGGTCTTGCACCAACAGTGCTGCAATAATCTACAATGACTGTTAATTTTTTTGTTTTAGACGTCTTTTATACAGAAAACTCGGTGATGATATGTAAAGTATTGTAAGTAGTGTACTTGGAATTGTATAACTTCTTTAAAGAAATTGTATGTAAAGTAGCAAGCAACACAGGCTGAAGCAACTGCTAGTCAACAGTTAATATGGTATATACAGTGGTGGAATTGTGAAAGACTCAAAAAAGATTGGGACTTTATTTTACACTTCATGTTACTTATTTATCATCATCATCATTCTTAATAGTGCTGATGTCACGGAGGAAGATGTAACTATCATCATCATCATCGTCGTAGTTGTACTCGTTCACATCATCTGTATTTAATATTTCTGTCTCAACGCTGTTGCCGACAACAATCAGCTCTGCATCGCTAATACCTCCTCAGCTGGTGGGATGAACAGCTGATGCTGCCATAAACTTAATTCCAAAGGAATTTGTGAAAGTTCATCAAAAATGGTTGAAATGGCTCTGAACACTATGGGACTTAACATTTGAGGTCATCAGTCTCCTAGAACTTAGAACTACTTAAACCTAACTAACCTAAGGACATCACACACATCCATGCCCGAGGCAGGATTCGAACCTGCGACCTTAGCGGTCACGCGGTTCCAGATTGAAGCGCCTAGATCCGCTCGGCCACATCGGCCGGCGAAAGTTCATCCAGAAATTCTATAAATGCACGATCACGCTGCACGATCATCATCAATAGAAGCTGAGTATTTTGTCTTCGTATCCACGAGTCACTGACGGGAGTCGAAATAAAAAGTCATGGGGACCTCGCTGCGAGGGCAGAGATACAGAGCCAGTGGCTTAGAGCTGGCTGCAGCGCACTGCTGTGTGCTCTGCGAACTTGCGGCTCTCTGCGCTCAAGTTGTACAGCGCTTTGTGATTTTAGTTCGCGTACATGAGGGTGGTTGTGGAAATGTGGAACTACATTGTTTCACTAGAACGAGGGAATGTGTCTATTACGAAATCCATGTTACGGGAACGTAATACGAGGGCGTGCAGAAAAGTAACGCGACCTAATCTTTTATGTGGAAATTCTTGAAGTTTTTGAAATGAAACAAACGTCAATAACATTCTATATCTTTATTCAGTTCACGTCAACATATCTGTAGCCATCTGCCGCTGGAGGGCTACGAATTTTACCTTATAACATGGTAATGCGTAACGTAACCACGTCGGTGGCTGAGAAACCAAGTGCTGTAATCGAGTTTCGAATTCGAAGAGTTCATCCACACATGGAGTAACCCCTCCTTTAGCACAACAACGCCAGCCCACACACAAGCGCTGAGACATCTGCAACTGTCCGACGTCTTGGGTTCACTGTCATCGATCGTCCTCCACTGCTCCACTGAGTCCCGACTTTTTCCCACCAGATTTTCTTCCATTTACGGAACTTAAAGAACACCTTCTAGAACTTCACTTTGATAGTGATGAAGCAGTGCAAGCAGAGGTGAGGTTGCGGCTCTGTTAACAAAGTTCAACATTCTAAAGTTACGGTATCATTAAATTAGTTTCACGTACAGAGATATACTTTAATTACCATGTGTGACTATGTTGAGAAACAAATATCTAGATACGAAGAATCAATATGTGGAATATTTACATCGTTAGCTTTACTTAAAAAAAAAAAAGAAAACATTACTAGTTTTCACATAAAAACTCGGTGGCTTTAATATTTAGGCCGCCATCGCATTTCCTGCACCCGCTCATGGCAAAAAGCGTGACTTCATTGTCTTACTACATTCGCCCTCTACGTGGCAATGGGAATGTGTTCCAGCTTTCAATGACACACCGACGGTTGCGGAAATGCGTGATAAATCGGCAACACGGTGTACGGTAAAAAAATCCATACCGCGCGATCGTGACGTCACTGGTTTCCACATGTGTACACGAGATTGCAAAAAGTGGGTGCCATCATTGTTTTTTTTTAAGAGACTCGCTTTCCACGCTGTCGTGGGAAGACATGCGAGCTTCCGATCACACCATAATCTGTGACACGTGAGTGGAAAAAATAACAATGGCAATATCCGTCAGAAGCATCAAGGAGCCATTAGCACTGAAATACACTGCACGTGTCTAAATGATGACCATACGTCAAATGTTTTCCGTAGAAAATACACTACTGGCCATTAAAATTGCTACACCAAGAAGAAATGCAGATGATAAACGGGTATTCGTTGGACAAATATATTATACCAGAACTGACATGTGATTACATTTTCACTCAATTTGGGTGCATAGATCTTGAGAAATCAGTACCCAGAACAACCACCTCTGGCCATAATAACGACCTTGATACGCCTGGGCATTGAGTCAAACAGAGCTTGGATGGCGTGTACAGGTACAGCTGCCCATGCAGCTTCAACGCGATACCACAGTTCATCAAGAGTAGTGAAAGACGTATCGTGACGAGCAAGTTGCTCGGCCACCATTGACCAGACGTCTTCAATTGGTGACAGATGTGGAGAGTGTGCTAGGCAGGGCATCAGTCGAACATTTTCTGTATCCAGAAAGGCCCGTACAGGACCTGCATCATGCGGTCGTGCATTATCCTACTGAAATGTAGGGTTTCGCAGGCATCGAATGAAGGGTAGAGCCACGGGTCGTAAAACATCTGAAATGTCCACTGGTCAAAGTGCCGTCAATGCGAACAAGAGGTGACCGAGACGCGTAACCAATTGCACCCCATGGCATCACCCCGGGTGATACGCCAGTATGGCGATGACAAATACACGCTTCCAACGTGTGTTCACCGCGATGTCGTCAAACACGGATGCGACCATCATGATGCTGTAAATAGAACATGGATTCATCCGAAAAAATGACGTTTTGCCATTCGTGCACCCAGGTTCGTCGTTGAGTACACCATCGCAGGCGTTTTGTCTGTGATGCAGCGTCAATGGTAACCGCAGCCATGGTCTCCGAACTGATAGTCCATGCTGCTGCAAACGTCGTCGAACTGTACGTGAGGATGGTTGTTGTCTTGCAAACGTCCCCATCTGTTGACTCAGGAATCGAGACGTGGCTGCACGATCCATTACAGCCATGCGGATAAGATGCCTGTCATCTCGACTGCTAGTAATACGAGGCCGTTGGGATCCAGCACGGCGTTCCGTATAACCCTCCCGAACCCACCGATTCCATATTTTGCTAACAGTCATTGAATCTCGACCAATGCGAGCAGCAATCTCGCGATACGATAAACCGCAATCGCGTTTGGCTACAATCCGACCTATATCAAAGTCGGAAACGTGATGGTACGCATTTCTCCTCCTTACACGAGGCATCACAACAACGTTTCACCAGGCAACGCCGGTCAACTGATGTTTGTGTATGAGAAATCGGTTGGAAACTTTCCTCATGTCAGCACGTTGAGGTGTCGCCACCGGCGCCAACCTTGTGTGAATGCTGTGAAAAGCTAATCATTTGCATATAACAGCATCTTCTTCCTGTCGGTTAAATTTCGCGTCTGTTCCACGTCACCTTCGTGGTGTAGCAATTTTACATCTACATCTACATTTATACTCCGCAAGCCACCCAACGGAATGTGGCGGAGGGCAATATTTTTGGTGGCCCGCTCAGTATTATTCCCACGCATGCATCTTAGGAAGACATCTGGGCAACGTGATTACTGGAAAATAGCATAGCTATATATGCAAGTCGTTATGTGAGTCCGACCGCATCTATTCTTTTAGTATAGTTAAGCACTACTAATACTGCAGCGCCCGCATCTCGTGGTCGTGCGGTAGCGTTCTCGCTTCCCACGCCCGGGTTCCCGGGTTCGATTCCCGGCGGGGTCAGGGATTTTCTCTGCCTCGTGATGGCTGGGTGTTGTGTGATGTCCTTAGGTTAGTTAGGTTTAAGTAGTTCTAAGTTCTAGGGGACTGATGACCATAGATGTTAAGTCCCATAGTGCTCAGAGCCATTTGAACCAATACTGCAGTGGTATTATATTTGAAAGTAGAAATCCATAATAATCTCTACATAAGTTTAACTCTGTCGGAATTGGGTTGGCTACCTGAAACCCCTCGAAAAGTTTGCAGCTTTACTAATGTACATGTTGTTCCCTACTGCAAAATCGAAAAACATTATTATACCATATGTGGAGGGTATAATTGTGGAGCTGTTAAAGGAAAAGGTTTTTTGTCCCACATAGTTTCTCAAGCGTGAGGGTGGAGGGCTTCCAATTCGTACATAATTCCAGTGTGTTAGTGTGCTGTAGCTGGACTGCGCATGGGATACACATTGTGTCCTTCGCCACTGAGTGAAAGGTTTTGCTTTATTAAAGGTACACTTTGTGTTCAAAAGTATCCGGAGACGCCCAAAAACATACGTTTTTCATATTAGGTGCGCTGTGCTGCCACCTACTGTCAGGTACTCCAAATCGTCGACCTCAGTAGTCATTAGACATCGTGAGAGAGCAGAATGGAGCGCTCTACGGAACTGACGGACTTCGACCGTGGTCAGGTGGTGATAGGGTGTCACTTGTGTCATACGTCTGTACGCGAGATTTCCACGCTCCTACATATCCCTAGGTGCACTGTTTCCGATGTGATAGTGAAGGGAAACGTGAAGGGACACGTACAGCACATTTATATTTCTCGTTCGATCTGCCAGATACATTTTACAAAGAAAAGATAAGATTAATATAAATCACAATAAACGTTTGGTACTTACAATGTGGAAATAAATTATATCAATTATTACATTACAATTATGTCAGGGAAACTACATTAAATGGAACAAAAATCACATAAACCTGTTTAGGGCCGACCAGTGTTTCCTGTTGAGATTGAAGCCTTCAACCCTTTTGGTTGGGTCGTGGATTAGGTGATGGTTTTCCACGACGCCTCTTCTCAGACCCGGCCATGCATTCTTCCATTCAGCATCGAGGCCCTCTGTGCCCAATGTTCTGCTCCAGACGATAGGTTTCCTGGACTTGAGTCTCGTGGGTCCACCCATGTCGACATGTATGGGTAGCCTTGGGTTTGCTTCAATTTTTTCTACTATGTCCTGGGTTGCTTTCTCTCTACGTATGGAAGCAGGAGCGATGTTTGCCAGCACCGGAAGCCACTCAACGGAGGTTGGCCTTAGAGTGCCGGTGACAGTTCTCAGAGTGGCATTTAGTTGTACATCTACTTTTTTGGCGTGCGGGGTTCTGCTCCAGTCTGGGGCACACTATTCTGCAGCGCTATACACCAGTGCCAGTGCAGCAGTTCGTAGAGTGGCAGCATCACAACCCCAAGTGGTGCCTGCTAGTCTGTTGAGCAGGTTATTTCTCGTCTTCAGCTTTTGGGCAGTATCAGTTAGGTGTTGTCTGGAAGTCATGCTGGGATCTAGCTTAATACCGAGATATTTTGGGAAATTTTCGCGGCTGACAGCTTTACCATTTATAACCAGGCGCAGTTCCCTTCTCGCTTCCTTGTTGTTTAGACGCATGACTGTGCTTACTGTTTTTGTCACATTGATTTTTAGATGACATGTGTCATAGTATTTTCTCAGTGTAGCTAGATCTTCATTTAGTGTAGATTCCAGGTTTCCAAACGAGTTACTTTGCGCTGTAATAGCTAAATCATCTGCGTAGGCAAATTTACGTGAGTGCAGATCAGGCAAATCTGCTATATAGATGTTGAAGAGCCGGGGAGCTAAGACTGATCCTTGCGGAAGACCGTTTTTAGGGAATGGCACTTGCTGGTTGCACCACTTAATTTTGACCCTGAACTTCCTTTCGCTCAGCATGCTGTTCATGAGCTTCAACGTTGTTTTGCATTTGACTATCTTTGCCAGTTTTAACATGAGACCATTTAGTTATACAGTGTCGTACACTGATGTCAGGTCATTGAGGACTATCCCTGTTTTGTTCTTTTCCTGAAAGCCTCGTTCAATGTGTGTGGTAAGTGCCAGCACCTGGTCGCAGCAGCTTCTTCCTTGTCTAAAACCTGCTTGCTCCACTGGTAGTTGTTCCTCCAGTACTGATTTAAGTCTTTCCAACAGTATCCTTTCAGTTTGTGAGTTATGCACAGTAATGAGATTGGCACAAAAGCATACAGACCGACCTCGTCTGTTGACTGATAGAGACCGCTGACAGTTGAAGAGGGTCGTAATGTGTAATAGGCAGACACCTATACAGATGATCACACAGGAATTCCAAACTACATCAGGATACACTGCAAGTACTATGACAGTTAGGAAGGAGGTGAGATAACTTGGATTTCATGGTCGAGAGGCTGCTCATAAGCCACACACCACGCCGGTAAATGCCAAACGACGCCTCGCTTGGTGTACCGAGCGTAAACATTGGACGATTGATCAGTGGACAAACATTGTATGGAGTGGCGAATCAAATGGTTCAAAATGGTTCAAATGGTTCTGAGCACTATGGGACTTAACTTCTAAGGTCATCAGTCCCCTAGAACTTAGAACTACTTAAACCTAACTAACCTAAGGACATCACACACATCCACGCACGAGGCAGGATTCGAACCTGCGACCGTAGCGGTCGCGCGGTTCCAGACTGTAGCGCCTTTAACCGCTTGGAGTGGCGAATCACGGTACATAATGTGGCGATCCGATGGTAGGCTGTGGGTATGACGAATGCCTGCGAATGTCATATGCCAGCGTTTGTAATGCCAATAGTAAAATTCGGAGGCCGTGGTGTTATGGTGTGGTCGTGTTTTTCATGGAGTTGGCTTGCATCGCTTGTTGTTTTGCGTGGCACTATCACAGCACAGGCCTACACTGATGTTTTAAGCACATTCTTGCTTCCCACTGTTGAAGAGCAATACAGGGGTGGCGACTGCATCTTTGAACACGATCGAGCACCTGTTCATAATGCACGGCTGTGTGGTAGTGGTTACACGACAATAACATCCCTGTAATGGACTGGCCTACACAGAGTCCTGGCCTAAATCTTATAGAACACCTTTGGGATGTTTCGGAACACCGAATTCGTGATAGGCCTCACCGACCCACATCGATACCTCTCCTCAGTGCAGCACTCCGTGAAGAAACCTCCCAGCACCTGATTCAACGTATGCCTACGAGAGTGGAAGCTGTCATCATGGCTATTGAATTCCAGCAATACCAATGGAGGATGCCACGAACATGTAAGGCATTTTCAGCCAGGTGTACGGATACTTTTGATTATATAGTGTATGTCCCTCAACATCACTAATGTCATCTGAAATGACTTTTTGCAGTATCAGCTTTACACACATGTGTATGTTTCACTAGATTCCGTTCTTCATGAAAATTCTCGGCCCCACACTGCAGGGTCGATAAGGACGCCCCTGCAGCGTTTTCGATGGTAAGTGTTTGATCACCCATCATGCAGTCCAGACTTGACTCCCTCTGATGTTCATCTCTGCTCCCATGAACCGCTGGCGCTAAAGACAACATTTTGGTTTAAACAACAAACTGCAAACCAGCATAGAGAAGTGGGGGAAAGCACAAGTGGCTTGCTGTCTTCTATGACAGAGGTACTGGAAAGTTACTACAACCCAGCGACAAATGTCTCCATCGGAGCGGCGACCATCTAAGGCAGTGGCTGGGAAATGTAGCAAACCGTTGCAAATAAAATGTTTTTGATTGAACTGTGGTTTCCATTTCGCGACCGATCGGGCCTCGCTTTCCGAAGATCCCTCATAGAATTTACTCTTTAAGACGAGTTTTCTCAGGTACTGCACTTTTGAGTTGTACCACTGTTATTGCTGAGGTGCTATATGTTAATGTACAACAGACGAAAGCCATGTTTTTTTTTTTTTTTTTTTAATATTAGGATGCCTTGGTATACACCATCATGAGGGACTGATTAAGCAAACGTTGATATACAGGGTGTTACAAAAAGGTACGGCCAAACTTTCAGGAAACATTCCTCACACACAAATAAAGAAAAGATGTTATGTGGACATGTGTCCGAAAACGCTTAATTTCCATGATGGAGCTCATTTTAGTTTCGTCAGTATAAACTGTACTTCCTCGATTCACCGCCGGTTGGCCCAATTGAAGGAAGGTAATGTTGACTTCGGTGCTTGTGTTGAGATGCGACTCATTGCTCTACAGTACTAGCATCAAGCACATCAGTACGTAGCATCAACAAGTTAGTGTTCATCACGAACGTGGTTTTGCAGTCAGTGCAATGTTTACAAATGCGGAGTTCGCAGATGCCCATTTGATGTATGGATTAGCACGGGGCAATAGCCGTGGCGCGGTACGTTTGTATCGAGACAGATTTCCAGAACGAAGGTGTCCCGACAGGAAGACGTTCGAAGCAATTGATCAGCGTCTTAGGGAGCGTCTTAGGGAGCACGGAACATTCCAGCCTATGACTCGCGACTGGGGAAGGCCTAGAACGACGAGGACACCTGCAATGGACGAGGCAATTCTTGGTGCAGTTGACGATAACGCTAATGTCAGCGTCAGAGAAGTTGCTGCTGTACAAGGTAACGTTGACCACGTCACTATATGGAGAGTGCTACGGGAGAACCAGTTATTTCCGTACCATGTACAGCGTGTGCAGGCACTATTAGCAGCTGATTGGTTCATCCAACAATGTGTCAATCCTCTTTTCAATGCAAATGTTCTCTTTACGGATGAGGCTTCATTCCAACGTGATCAAATTGTAAATTTTCACAATCAACATATGTGGGCTGACGAGTATCCGCACGCAATTGTGCAATCACGTCATCAACACAGATTTTCCGTGAACGTTTGGGCAGGCATTGTTGGTGATGTCTTGATTAGGCCCCATGTTCTTCCACCTACGCTCAATGGAGCACGTTATCATGATTTCATACGGGATAATCTACCTGTGCTGCCAGAACATGTGCCTTTACAAGTACGACACAACATGTGGATCATGCACGATGGAGCTCCTGCACATGCCAGTCGAAGTGTTCGTACGCTTCTCAACAACAGATTCGGTGACCGATGGATTGGCAGAGGCGGACCAATTCCATGGCCTCCACGCTCTCCTGACCTCAACGCTCTTGACTTTCATTTATGGGGGCATTTGAAAGCTCTTGTCTACCCAACCCCGGTACCAAATGTAGAGACTCTGCGTGCTCGTATTGTGGACGCCATTCACCAGGGCTGAATCAGCGCATCAGGGATCCCATGCGACGGAGAGTGAATGCATGTATCCTCGCTAACGGAGGACATTTTTAACATTTCCTGTAACAATGTGTTTGAAGTCACGCTGGTACGTTCTGTTGCTGTGTGTTTCCATTCCATGATTAATGTGATTTGAAGAGAAGTAATAAAATGAGCTCCAACATGGAAAGTAAGCGTTTTCGGACACATGTCCACATAACATATTTTCTTTCTTTGTGAGTGAGGAATGTTTCCTGAAAGTTTGGCCGTACCTTTTTGTAACACCCTGTATATGGCGTCCAGTATTTCGACCATGCGTGGCCATAGAAAGTCCGGTAGTTCCATTCATAGCCTAACTTTTGATTGAGAAGTTTGAAGACATTACCTTGAACACGGCTCCAGCTAAGACATGTTGATTTTATCATTACGTCGACGACACGTTCTGACCCAGTGGACGTGATAAACAGTGAGAATTCTTAGAACACATGAACAGCATTCAAGATTTCATTAGGTCTGCTGTGTGTGGGCTTTGAAATTAGCAATGTAGTAGTGTGGCCCTCAACTACGTACCGTCAGAGTCGAAATATTAAAAGTTCTGGCTGGTTTCGTTATCTAGGTGCTGGTATAGGTAGTTGCCGCATTACAAGCCAAATACTGCTGAATCTACAGTATACAATATGAGTATACACATGAGTCGAATGGCCGAATGTTCCTATCACTGGGCAATTGCGAAAATTGAACGTAACATTGACATTTATAAATGAAAGACTGGAACTAAATAAATTCTGCAGGTACTATTTTAACGACTTTATATGATGAGTTCAATAGCTGAAGTACCTTTAAGAATGCCCTCTATTACTGTAAAACACTTATTGGTGTCGATGGCCCAGCAATTAAATAAAATATAAGTCGAATAACAGGGAAACAATAGATTCCTACTTCACGTAATTAGTTATGAGCAACAACATAGCTCGCGAGATATTCACTTCTAAACGCATACAACGTCTTCACTACAGAATCCACGGAAATCTCACAAGTGTACAGGTCGGCACTACGAAATATTTCTATCTCTCGCGACCACGCGCAAACTGCTCCACTCCCGCGACCGCCCGTCGCGCTTCCTCGTACAGCACTCCCTTGTCCTGTGCCGTACTCCCCCACTTCCATACAGTCTCCCGATTAACGAGCGCTGTGATTGGCTAGAGCACTCCCGCCATGTCTTCAAGCCAATGCACACTCACAAACATATTGAAACACATACGAAATACTGGATTTACATTTAAATAACTTGAAATTAAACAAATATTCCTACGGCTGCACCATAAACACGCTCTAACACACATTATTAAATACGTAAACAAATTAAATAAACATATATCAAAGAAATAGAAGCAACAGTAGACCAGTAGCATAATGTTCTGTGCTTTCTAAAACACTGTAAATATTTGGCCATTTTCTTCTTGAATAGTATATATAGCCGGCCGCGGTGGTCTCGCGGTTCTAGGCGCGCAGTCTGGAACCGTGCGACTGCTACGGTCGCAGGTTCGAATCCTGCCTCGGGCATGGATGTGTGTGATGTCCTTAGGTTAGTTAGGTTTAAGTAGTTCTAAGTTCTAGGGGACTGATAACCACGGCAGTTGAGTCCCATAGTGCTCAGAGCCCAATAGTATATATCGGATATAAACAAAGACATAGACGAATAAATGTATTGATAAGCATGCTGCTACCGTTTTTACTTGTAACTGTGGAGCACTTGTGGCCTGACGTGATTAATAGTAATCGGTCTCTTCGACCTCTAATAACTCATGTACTATTCAAGTTACATGCCTGTAATTCATACCAGTTTAGGTTTACACTAATAGCTTTCTAAAGACACTCGCCCATTACCTCACATGTGGAAGTAGAGGTAGAAGATGCATTGTCCTACCTTTAAAGCCCTCATTCACTGTAAAACTAATGGGTGCTTCACCCACAGTGTCTACAGATAGAAAACCCACACTTGCGGATCGGTATCTGCACACTTCCAGGCTCAAAAAAAATGCACAAAAACGTGGCGTTCTGAACACCCTCGTCAACTGTGCTAAAGTCGTCTCAGATACTGAAAATCTGCCACTGGACCCTAGCCCCTTACGAAAAGTCCTTCGGCAAAGTGACTGCAGTCACCGCCAGGTATTACTGGCTATTTCTGTTGAAACGCTCAAGAATAACACCAGGGAAGAAGACCTGAAGAAACTTGCGTTTCTGCTTTCCTGTGGCACTGTCCCAGGAAAAATTAGCTAGCTCCTGCAGACACACATTTCATCAGTGTTCAGGCCCCAGCAAAACACGACAGCCCGTAAGGTTGGTGAAGGGTGACCTAGTGCTCAGAACACCTGGAGAGTACAAAATACTACATCATTGTGGCTGTTATTATGTCGGCCAAACAGTACACGAGACGGGACACGAGAGGTGCTAATGCCTACACCATCTGGAAAAATTAGCTGTGGCAGAACACACTTCAGAAAATCGACAACGAAGTCTATTCGACGAAACGTCTGTCATTATCAGGGCGACTGGATTTTGAGATAGCATTATAAAAGATTGAAAACATCATCAATAAGGATGGACATTTGCGGCTTAGCGCAGCCTGATACCCGCCCATCTCGAGGTTGAAGAGGGTGCTACAGACACGGGATGAAAACTTTACCGCACTGGCGAGGAAAGAGCACAAGTGTCTTCACAGCCAGCACAAGGCGCCTATATAACAGCGAAGTCTCGGCGATACGACAGTACGAAAGTCATTTGCCACTAGACGATGGCCCAGGAGAGACTGGTCGAAAGCTTGTGCGATTTTATATATACGAGGGGCGTTCAGAAAGTAAGCTCCGATCGGTCGCGAAATGGAAACGACTATGAAAATCCGCTAAAGCTTTGCACAGATGTGTTGGGTAGTGTCTCTAGTATAACCCCAGTGAGCATCACGTCGCTCTTCTCATTTCTGAGCTCGCAGTGAGTGCGTAAAGATGTCTAGAAAATAGTGTCTGCCGCCAAGAACGAGGGCCTGGTGAGAAATTTCGCCTGAAGCTATGCAGCTAACATTACATAACTGTCGTGCTGTTTCTTCTTCAAGACAATTCTCAGCCGAATTCTGCAGGGGCAATGAAGATGCTCCTGCATCGTTTTCAAATGGAAATGTGAGATTACCCACAATACAGTCCGCAATTGTCTCCCCCTGAGTTTCATCCCCGGTCACATGAACCGCTGTCTTTGAAGACAACATTTTGACACAGACAACGAGGTGTAGGCCAGCGTGGAGAATTGGCGGAAAGCACTGGCGGCTGCCTTCTATGATGAGGCTATTGAAAAGTTGGTGCAACGCTATGACAAAAGTCTAAGTCAGAACGGCGACTACGTAGAGAAGTAGCTGAAAGGTGTAGCTAATTGTTACAAGTAAAACATTTCTGATGTTCACTGTGGTTTCAATTTGGCAATCAATCGGAGCTTACTTTCTGAACAGGCCTCGTATATATATATATATATATATATATATATATATATATATATATATATATATATATATATATATATATATATATATATATATATATATATATAGGGGGAGTCACCTAACGTTACCGCTGGATATATTTCGTAAACCACATCAAATACTGACGAACCGATTACACAGACCGAACGTGAGGAGAGGGGCTAGTGTAATTGTTTAATACAAACCATACAAAAAATGCACGGAAGTATGTTTTTTAACACAAACCTACGTTTTTTAAATGGAACCACGTTAGTTTTGTTTGCACATCTGAACATATAAACAAATACGTAATCAGTGCCGTTTGTTGCATTGTAAAATGTTAATTACATCCGCAGATATTGTAACCTAAAGTTGACGCTTGAAAACCTCCGACGTTCAGTTGCGTGTTGTAACAAACACGGGCCACGGTCGGAGAGCAGCATCTGCAGGGACATGTTTATGATGACGACCGTGTTTACGAGTGTGGCTGTTGTGCACTGTTGTGGTTTGGTCTACCTGTCGCAGTGTCCGCATGTAGCGCTTGCAGCTATTGTTATTCTGCATTCGTCTCCGCACGCAGATCAACTGTAGTACACCGTGTTACCAGACGTCTGTGATAGTGTAGTGTTGTAGGAACTGTGACCATGGTGTATTCGAACTCTGAAAAGGCGGAGATGATACTCATCTATGGCGAGTGTCGATGAAATGCAGCTGAAGCCTGCAGGGTGTATGCAGAACGGTACCCGGACAGAGAGCATCCAACGTGCCGCACATTGCAAAACATCTACCGCCAACTGTATGCAACAGGTATGGTCGTAGCACGCAAACGGGTCCGTAACAGGCCCGTCACAGGGTGCAGTTGGTATGTTAGCTACTGTTGCCATGAACCCATACATGAGTACACAGGACATTGCGAGAGCCGGTGGACTGAGTCAAAGTAGTGTCATGCGCATACTGCATCGTCGCCGCTTTCACCCGTTCATGTGTCGCTACATCAGCAATTACATGGTGATGACTTTAATCATCGAGTGCTATTCTGTCAATGGGCATTAACAGAGAATGCGTTGCAGTTCTACCTGTTTACCTATGAAGCGGGTTTCACAAACCACGGGGCAGTGAATCTACGGAACATGCATTACTGGTCCGTGGGCAATCCTCGCTGGCTCAGACAGGAAGAGCGACAGCGACCGTAGACTGTAAATGTATGGTGCGGAATCATTGGCGACCACCTCATTGGTCCTAACTTCATCGCAGGGGCCCAAACAGCTGCAACATACGTCGCGTTTCCACAGAATGATCTCCCAACGTTGCTCGAAAATGTCCCACTGGAAACTCGTCGACGTATGTGGTATCAGCATGATGGTGCACCTGCACATTCCGCAATTAACACTAGGCTGACCCTTGACAGGATGTTCGACGGGCGTTTCATAGGACGTGGAGTACGCATAAATTGGCCAGCCCGTTCTCCTGATCTTACACCTCTGGACCTCTTTCTGTGGGGTACATTAAAGGAGAATGTGTACCGTGATGTGCCTACAAGCCCAGAGGATATGAAACAACGTATTGTGGCAGCCTGCGGCGACATGACACCAGATGTACTGCGGCGTGTACGACATTCATTACGCCAGAGATTGCAATTGTGTGCAGAAAATGATGGCCACCACATTGAACATCTATTGGCCTGACATGTCGGGATACACTCTATTCCACTCCGTAATTGAAAACGGAAACCACGTGTGTACGTGTACCTCACCCCTCATGGTAATGTACATGTGCGTCAGTGAAAAAGACCAATAAAAAGGTGTTAGTATGTGGACGCAATGTGCTGTTCCAGTCTCTTCTGTACCTAAGGTCCCTCACCGTTCCCTTTGGATCCCTACGTAATTCGGTGCTCTCCGATACACACGATCGAACAGCGGAGGAGTGGTACTCAAGCGTCAACTTTAGGTTACAATATCTCCGGATGTAATTAACATTTTACAATGCAACAAACGGCACTGATTACGTATTTCTTTATATGTTCAGATGTGCTAACAAAACTATCGGGGTTCCATTTAAAAAGACGTAGGTTTGTGTTAAAAAACATACTTCCGTGCATTTTTGTATGGTTTGTATTAACCAGTTACACTAACCCCTCTCCTCACGTTCGGTCTGTGGAATCGATTCGTCAGTATTTGATGTGGTTTACGAAATATATCCAACGGTAATGTTAGGTGACTCACCCTGTATATATATGCCACGGCATCCTCAGCCATGGCGGTACATACTGATGGATTATTCAGATCACAACTAAAAAATACGATCTTTGTAATACATTCAAATCATGTAAATAGCAAAGAAATCTGTACCACAACAAAAAATGAAATAAATATTTATCAGTGAATTCACTTTCTTTTCTTCTATATCACATCCATTTCATAACATGTACCCAGATTCCAAATATCCCATGCAGTAGGATCTTGAATGAAAAAGTTCATTAAGGCATTAATTATAGCAACCATTCCCAGAAATAGGGAATTATTCACTCTTATTTGTGCAGTAATTATTTATTTCATATTTGCTGAAAGTAACTCCATTGCAATTTCTGGAATATAAAACAACAGCAAGAGGCATCAGTCATATACAGCGACGCCTGTTCATTCTGAACTGTAAGAAAACCGAGGAATATACAGTATGATTAAATCCATCAGCATATGTAACTTTACGAGATTACATATTAGTGCGTTCAATTTTCTAACAATCACTGTCAGAACTGCCAACAGAACACTCCTGCACATCTCATCACCAGAACTTCCATCAATTCGTGCTGTGTAAAACAAATTGAACACGTAACAGTGTGATGGTGGACTTCTCAAATACTTACCGTTGACGTCTTTAACAACCGTCGTCATTGTCAAGGCAGAAATTCAACGGGAGAGTACAGTGCACAGAAGTTTAAAACCTCAACCAAAGATGTTCAACATCAGATATTACTGATAATGGTTGGTAATAACTAATATCGCTGATGAAGAGATCATATATGAGGTGCATTCAAGTTTTTTTTCTAATTAACTACTCACCCGAAATCGATGAAACTGGCGTTACTTCTCGACGTAATCGCCCTGCAGACGTACACATTTTTCACAACGCTGACGCCATGATTCCATGGCAGCGGCGAAGGCTTCTTTAGGAGTCTGTTTTGACCACTGGAAAATCGCTGAGGCAATAGCAGCACGGCTGGTGAATGTGCGGCCATGGAGAGTGTCTTTCATTGTTGGAAAAAGCCAAAAGTCACTAGGAGCCAGGTCAGGTGAGTATGGAGCATGAGGAATCACTTCAAAGTTGTTATCACGAAGAAACTGTTGTGTAACGTTAGCTCGATGTGCGGGTGCATTGTCTTGGTGAAACAGCACACGCGTAGCCCTTCCCGGACGTTTTTGTTGCAGTGCAGGAAGGAATTTGTTCTTCAAAACATTTTCGTAGGATGCACCTGTTACCGTAGTGCCCTTTGGAACGCAATGGGTAAGGATTACGCCCTCGCTGTCCCAGAACATGGACACCATCATTTTTTCAGCACTGGCGGTTACCCGAATTTTTTTTTTTTTTTGGTGGCGGTGAATCTGTGTGCTTCCACTGAGCTGACTGCCGCTTTGTTTCTGGATTGAAAAATGGCATCCACGTCTCATACATTGTCACAACCGACGAAAAGAAAGTCCCATTCATGCTGTCATTGCGCGTCAACATTGCTTGGCAACATGCCACACGGGCAGCCAAGTGGTCGTCCGTCAGCATTCGTGGCACCCACCTGGATGACACTTTTCGCATTTTCAGGTCGTCATGCAGGATTGTGTGCACACAACCCACAGAAATGCCAACTCTGGAGGCGATCTGTTCAACAGTCATTCGGCGATCCCCCAAAACAATTCTCTCCACTTTCTCGATCATGTCGTCAGACCGTCTTGTGCGAGTCCGAGGTTGTTTCGGTTTGTTGTCACACGATGTTCTGCCTTCATTAAACTGTCGCACCCACGAACGCACTTTCGACACATCCGTAACTCCATCACCACGTGTCTCCTTCAACTGTCGATGAATTTCAATTGGTTTCACACCACGCAAATTCAGAAAACGAATGATTGCACGCTGTCCAAGTAAGGAAAACGTCGCCATTTTAAGTATTTAAAACAGTTCTCATTCTCGCCGCTGGCGGTAAAATTCCATCTGCCGTATGGTGCTGCCATCTCTGGGACGTATTGACAATGAACGCAGTCTCATTTTAAAACAATGCGCATGTTTCTATCTCTTTCCAGTCCGGAGAAAAAAAATCGGAGGCCTTAGAACTTGAATGCACCTCGTATATATGAGGTATACCTATGCCCTATGGAGTGTTCTTCTTTTTCCTCTCTCCACTCCTGCCCATAATGTAAATATCTATAAATTCATTTCCAGAACCAAGGCCTTCATACAAGGCAGCTGAAATCATGATGGGACCATTGAGGCATCAATGCAGCACACAGGAGGCGAGGTTAGCAACCCTCGATGTGTGGTCGTTCCCTGTTAAGCAACGGCTACGTAGATTAAGTGAAGAGGGGGATTTTCACACCAATAATGTTGATGAAACAGAGTATTTTCATTTGCAGTAGAGGTCTGAAGCACTGGCATGAAATACGCGGGTGACCCATGGACAGCACACACTGTGTGGTTCTAAAAATGCATGTTTCTGCTTCGTGTAAATGCTGCGGACAATATCCATCACACAAAAAATGCGATAATTCCAGCAAGCGATATGTCTAAAGTTAAACTTACGGCAAATATTATAAGAAACATTACCATCTGAACAGCATGTGGTTGAGAGGACTCGTCTGTGTGGAATTTGCTTGCACGATGAAGGTCAGTACGACATTCCACCCACGTTGAAACATTACCCCTTTTGTTAAATGTGCACTTCCCATTTCCTTATATTTTGTGTGTCAGAAGCCCATACTATGTACAGTGAGAGTATTTTTGACGTAGCTACGACAGTATCAGCAAACAGTCTTTTTCCCCTTTGCAGGATGTAAGCTCCACATTTTATAATTTAATGTGTATCTATGGATATTAAATTTCTCTGTTTTCGTTAACCAATGAAAGTAATATGCAATAGATGTATTTTGCAACCAAATTCACACGTGCAACTGTTTCCATTTCAAAACCATTGACGAACATTATGATGTGTTATATAAAATGCACTTGCTTCATGTTCTACATTCGTTTAGTAAGTTTAGTTTCAGTCATGTCTATGACGGAGCGCTATGTTTCTGTATTTATACAGGATGTCTCTCCTAAGAGTCTTCAGGCGCATTTTCTCTCGTGTTTCGGCAGATATTTGCAATTTCGCTTTTGCCGCGTGCGGCCGGAGTCAGCCCAAACAAATGCTGTCCATTACCACTTTCCTGCGACGTCTAGTGTCGACTGGAAGTGCCGGTTTGTTTCCTGTTATAAGCAAAATATTGTTTAATGTGGAATTTAACGACCCTGTTCGATAGAGAGTTCCCATATGCGTATAGTGTGATATTCGTTTGATCGATATGTATTTACAGGAACAGTAAAACACGAAGAATAACCAGTGCTGCAGCAGTGACTGTATAGCGCTTACTGCACGGCGGTAGTAGACTGTGCCCGGTACGAGATGTGGCAAATCGGGCAAAGAACACAAGGTGAACATATCGCATCCTGCAAGGAAAGTGACACATGTCAATAAACGGAAATGTTTAGCTTATGTCACTGAGAAATACGAGTATGAATGGCCGCTACGCACACGAAGAACGTCACATTTCTATCTTGCAATTGGTCCGCTTCAGGACAATTGCATCAGTTTTACTGTAGGCAACTCCAAGATTCGCCACAACAAGAAGAGTGTCGCCTGAGCGTCACTACTGGCAGGTGTGCATGGGCCATTCTAGAAGAGTGGCACATTCTGAGATGAGACTCTTTTCAGGTATCAGGTAAGTTCAGTGTAATTTTAGTATCATTGATTATTACAATGTCTGTGGTTCTACAGTGTATCTTACTTTACAATGTCATTCAGACAGTGTTTTGATCATTACATTTGTAAATATTACGAAATTTTGTGCATTTCAGCTTACAAGAAAAGAATGTGAATTTTTGCTGTAGAGAAATTTCTCTTTTCTTGGCGAAAAGTATTCGTACATTGCAATTAGCCCATTTATGATTCTATGTTTCGGAAAACTGCGTTCCTTAAGTTGTATCTAGGTGATGTTCCTTATCAAATTATATTAGTTCTCATAAATTATAATTTTGAATTTTGTATTTTTGTAAGAATATAATCTCAACTTGCTTTCATTTTTTTATTCTAATTTAAATACTAATTTTACCTCATGGGAACTCGAAAGTCGTATTATATGTATAACTTTAAGTAAAGGTAATATTATTTGGGGAGGAAAAGGGGTACAAATATTACATTAGGGGTCATAACAAAAACAAAAAAGTTTTTTTTTAAAAAAAAGAGCAAAGTTACACAACTCAAAGAACTAATCAATCATTACCTGAGAACACCTAACATTAGACGAAAACAGAACTCTATTTCCATATTATTGTTGTATGAAATACAATGGAATTTCCTGTAGAAAATATTTAATCGGTATTTAAAATAAACTTATACTGTTTCAATACAAGTTTTATAAAATTACTTTAGGTAAATTTTTCTAAAGTATCGCGTTGTTTAGCTGTGTTATGATTCTTACCGTAGTGCGATATGTTTTCTGATATGGCAAGTGCTATGAGATATTGATGGAAGTTGACAGTGGACGTATCTCAGTTTTCTTTCTGCCCCGCAGCACAGCATAATACGACATGTACATGCCTTCAGAAGCAGCAGACACGATTTTGATAATAGCTAAATGTTGCTAAGGTTTTCACGTAGAAGTATCAAGTTTGAATATTGTTAACTGATTCGGGTCGCTCTGACAAGATTCCCTACTAGGAATTTTGTTTAGCCATGTCTAATTAGGTTACCAGGGAGGCAGCTCGGTAGTAAGCTGCTAGATATCCGTTACAAGAAGGAAGGCATCCTCCTGCAGACACGTTCCGGGCTGTAGCACAACAAACTCGAGACACAGGGGACTTGCGTCCGGCGAAACACCAACGAAGGAGGCCTGTGGGAAATCGAAACAGTAGCAGTGCGTTGGATATGGTACACACAAATCCACACAGCACTACAACGACGCTCGCTAGGGAGTTACAAAGCTCACACTGCACGGTTCATCGCATTTTGAAAGACTCAAACATACACTCATGCCGCCGGCACATGCACCAAGGCCAATCTGTTAATCTTTAGTGGGTGAGCGTTGAACTAAGTACTGAGTTTTTAAAGAGACTGCATACACTGACTACCAACTTTTTGCAGCACAGGTGCGTCATGTACTGTCAAACACCACTACGCCTCTGTGAACCACCACTGGTTGCGTGAGGCAGAACATCAACACTGATGGATCGTCAGTTACTGCACTCCGTCTTCAGGCCACAAGTGGCCCATCGGGACCATCCGACCGCCGTGTCATCCTCTGTTGAGGATGCGGATAGGAGGGGCGTGTGGTCAGCACACCGCTCTCCCCGTCGTTATGGTGCTTTTCTGTGACCGGAGCCGCTGCTATTCGCTGGAGTAGCTTCCCAATTGGCATCACGAGGCTGAGTGCACGCCGAAAAATGGCAACAGCGCATGGCAGCCTGGATGGTCACCCATCCAAGTGCCGGCCACGCCCAACAGCGGTTAACTTCGCTGATCTCACGGGAACCGGTGTATCCATTGCGCAAGGCCGTTGCCGTGTCAGTTACTGGGGTGGTACTATAGGCAAGCATGTCGTTGGACCGTATTTTTTGAAAGCAGATTGGACGGGAGAACATACTCCAAAGTCATTCACAACAAACTGCCTGCTCTTGATTTTGAACGAAGCAAATGATGTGGATGGAACAAGACGACGCACCCAGCCACTGCACAGCATCGCGCGACAAGCTTCATGGGATCTTCTTGACAATAAAGCAATAGGCGGACTTAAGGACGTAGAATGTCCAGCTACGTCGCCCGATTTGCCTGTCCTCTACTTCTATTTCTGGGATACAATAAAAGATGTGGTGTACACTGAACAATGCGAAAACTGTGACGAGATGAAAGATTACATCAGATAGGCCTTCCCTATACTTGATAGGTCATATCATGTAATGTGTGCCACACCTAGCATCCGTTCCAGACTGCAACGGTGATGAGAACAGAAAGGCGTGTCGTTTTACCACCTGTATTAACGGACTGATCCAAAGGAATAGTGATAAATTTTAATAAAACAATGTAAGCCTTCGTGGCCAGTACTGACTTCAGTTGAAACTGGTTCAAATGGCTCTGAGCACTATGGGACTTAACATCTGAGGTCATCAGTCCCCTGGAACTTAGAACTACTTAAACCTAACTAACCTAAGGACAGGCCGGCCGAAGTGGCCGTGCGGTTAAAGGCGCTGCAGTCTGGAACCGCAAGACCGCTACGGTCGCAGGTTCGAATCCTGCCTCGGGTATGGATGTTTGTGATGTCCTTAGGTTAGTTAGGTTTAACTAGTTCTAAGTTCTAGGGGACTAATAACCTCAGCAGTTGAGTCCCATAGTGCTCAGAGCCATTTGAACCATTTTTTAACCTAAGGACATCACACACATCTGTGCCTGAGGCAGGATTCGAACCTGCGACTGTAGCGGTCGCGCGGTTCCAGACTGTAGCGCCTAGAACCGCTCGGCCACTACGGCCGGTGCGGAATATATGGGCAGTGTGGAGCGTACCACAGTACATAATATGTTGTCGGCTACTAGGTTATCTGTGGTAATGCCAACATTCTCGTTTGATCGTAATCTATCGTCAGTCTTACTGTGCAACGTACAATCAAAATTATATCTAATTTAACACCTTTCTCTCTTCTGTTGAAATTATCACAGTGTTTCCAAATCTCAACAGACTTTCCATACATGCGCGCATGATATGGCGATGTTTTTGATATGACGCTTGTTTCACTGAGATCTAGTTCATGATCACCCTCCTGGTAAACATGTTCTGCTACCCCGGTTTATCCATATGTCCCAGAAGGAATCTCCTCTTGGGTTCAATCAGAATCTCGGTCTCCTGTTCACGAGGCAGCTGCTCTGACACTGAGCCAATCGGGCACAGCAGTCATCGCAACTTCACGGATTACCCTAGCACGCCTCTCATCGCAACTGCACGGATTATCCTAGCACGCCTCCCATCAGGCCCAATTTCTATACTTACCCTGCCCGTTATCCTCATTACTCGCCGCGTTCCCCTGATTTCCTTAAAAGTTCGAGCGTGGTGTGTATCTGCACTGAATGGATCATTGGCCAGCTTCGTCTTAATTATGTATGTCGTGTATATTGTAGGGAAGCAGCCTACTCACGCCGTATAAAATTCACATCAGTCTTTCCATTGTGTGCCAGCCTAGTCCGCTGTAACTAGCTCTGACGTCATAAATGTTGCGAAATGCTTTAAAAATCAAGTAAATAACCTGAAACGTTTCTAGCATGTCAGGAGTAATACTAAATCAATATGTGTTGAATATTAGTTCAATAACTTTAACCATTTTAGAAATTTGGACGTTTTTCTGAGAAAATCATTGGCGAAACAGAAAAGAGCTAGAAACTTAAAAAATTTATATTTAGATTCCTTTTGCATAGTAATTTAGTAGAAACAGTATTCTGGATCTCACAAATTAAAATTTTAGTTGAAATTCATGATTTTCAGGTTTTTGTCTTAAAAATTAAGGAAGCAAGATAGATTCAGTAGGCGAATAAATAAAGCTAGCATGTTTAAATTTAAGTAGAAGGGAGATCCGCTATAATCATGAAGATGTGAGAAGTTTCAACTGAATAACTATAAAACTATAGCGATAGCGTATCTCCAAAGGGCAAGTTCAGAGCTCGTCTACTGCATCTAGCGTAATTAAATTAATTCTCTCGCCCAAAATATTTGACTTAGCCACGTCAGACTTTTATTATGATTACTTACCTGTGTGCTGATTGTACATTTAAATTGAGAGCTTCATCGGCCATCAGCAAAGGAAGCAATGATTTATTCGACAACTTAAAGTGGTGCATTACTAGCCCAGTGGCTAGTCGGGAGAGCGGATTTGATCAGACGTTCCCTTAGCCGTCCGCACCGCGGCTTTATATATAAGAACGCTGCGCGAAAGAGAAAGGCCCCAGTTTTCTCCAGACGCTGATTAGCGCAGCACCTGTGCCGGTTGTCGCGTCGCGTCGTATCATTGCTATAAACAGCCTCGGATGCCGTAATAAGTTACTAGGGATACGCGTAACCATGAAATCGTTTTCGAGTGAAGTGTTAATTCTGGGATGACTTTAATGATCTATCTTCAGTTTGCGTATGTCGTATTTTCACGTGCCGCCGCGGGACAGGCATTACACCATTATTTGGCGTGGCGTTTAATGAACATTATCATCAAATTATGGCGAGCATTCACTTAAACATTTAGTTTGAACAGTTATAGTTGCATCAGCGCATTAGATTCTGAACTGCTCTGGTAGTTGGATTGTGTGGACTCTTTTTGGTCTGTGACTTTCAGAATATAGTGAACATTTTAGGGAGAATCGTTTTTGATTATGAGTCCCAGACAATCTCCTAATTCCTCAGAGCTATAAGCTGTAGCTATAAATGTATTTCTCCGATGAAGTGGGCACTAGGAATTCTAATTACAGGAGCCGGCCGAAGTGGCCGTGCGGTTAAAGGCGCTGCAGTCTGGAACCGCAAGACCGCTACGGTCGCAGGTTCGAATCCTGCCTCGGGCATGGATGTTTGTGATGTCATTAGGTTAGTTAGGTTTAACTAGTTCTAAGTTCTAGGGGACTAATGACCTCAGCAGTTGAGTCCCATAGTGCTCAGAGCCATTTTCTAATTACAGGCTACACGTTTTGCTAATCACTTTCTGGTTGCCAATATTCTAGTTAGAGAGCCAGTGTTGAGAATGGCAAACAACAGCTTTAAATAAATAAATAATAGGAATCATATAGATATCAATTATTCCACCTGCCGCCCCACATATGTTGCTAATCGGCCAGGAAATGCATCTTTTCTACATTACATTCTAAAAGGAACATCTAATAACAATTATTCCACCCGTCGCCCCACATATGGTGCATCGGCTGGAAAATACAAAACATTTTATTCAATAATTCCACCCGCCGCCCCACATATGGTGCATCGGCCGGGAATGCATCTTTTCTACATTACATTCTACATTTTTATAACAATATTTCCACCCGCCGCCCCACATATGGTGCATCGGGCGGGAATGCATCTTTTCTGTATTACATTCAATATTTTTATATCAATTATTCCACCCGCCGCCCCACATATGTTGGTAATCGGCTGGGAAAGAAACTGAGTAAAAGTCAAAGTGATTTTTAAATATTCGGATTTGGGAGTGAAATGCGACACGCAACTGAGTAATAGAACAGTGATAGTGTTACGTCTGTATGTGGACGACGCAATTGGATTAACAACGCATCTGGATTGACGGAGCTGGCACTGAGTCTAGCGGCGCTGCCGACATCGCGAGAAGCCAGTTTTGCCTCACCGCAGTTGTCACCGCAGCAACCGCAGCCGCGCCTGCAGTAGCGGGCCACGAAAACACACAGCAGTCGTCGAAGTGCCGTCTGCAGTTCAATGCGCCGCGTCGCATCAGTAATCCTGGTACGCCGCGCCGGCAACGCCATGCGTCGTGCAGAAGGAACTAAGTTAAGTAAAAAGCTGCTAAAATTTTTACTAACCTGCACTAAAAGACTGTCGGCGATGGAACCGCCAGAAGATACTGTGGTTAAACTTAAATCAGAACCTATGTCAATTGAGGGAACTGTAAATCCAGACAACGGTTCAAGTGTAAATATGTATGAAAATAGTAATGTTAAAGTGAAATATGAAGTATTGTCTCCTGACAGTAGTGTGAAAAGGGGCAATGATTCAATAATAGAGACCCCTGTAGTAAAGCAGAAATCAGAAATTGTTAAATTATTGGATGATAGTTTCTCTGAGTCATCAGAGATGGTAGAGTTTAAGAAGGAGAAGTTAGATATGACTGATCAATCAGAAGTTTCATTTAGTTTTGATGATTCTGGTGTTGGAGCTAGTTTTTCGTCACTGCCAGGTCATGGATCTCACGTTTGTCACATTTGGCCGAAAAGCTAAAACCTGAAATGATAATATTAGGTCTTGAAGCCAAACTGCCATGGTATTGGCAAACTAGAATTATATCTGCCCCTAGAGACAATCTGGATCGTTTCATTGAATATTTGGAACGTGTAGAGCGTGTGGCTGCCAATGAGGAGCAAGCATGTAATAACAGAAATGGTAATAACACTAGTAGTAAATATAAGAACGAGCAGAATGACAATGTAAACATCAGAACAGTAGGTGTTCGCCATCCTAAGAGAGGTAGGAATTGGAGAAATAATTATCAGAACCAACAATGGCATCCAAATGATAGTAATTTTGTTCAGAACAAAATTATGCAGGTAAACAACAGCGCGGAAAGCAATGCTGTGCCAGTTAACTGTAATGGAAATAAAGGAAACTGTAGTAGGCCGAAGCAGGAAAACTAGTTCCCGTCTATGAGGACACTGGCGCTCACCAGGCGGTTGCTTTTCCTAAACCAGTAATTACAGTAATTGGTAAGACAGATCAGAATACTCAAACTGAGGATTCGGATGATGGGTCGGTAGCATCTAAGGATACAACAGAAATATTAGATCACTCACAGTATTTGATAGATACCGTGTTAGAGACGCTTTCTAAGTGGGAAGAGAGAGAGAAGGCGCAGCAGTGCAACGATAGGGAAGAGCTACAAAATATTGAATTTTCAGGTGAAGAAGCAGAAGAAATTCATGCTTATATTTACGATGAGGATGATGTGTTCTTATCTAAAGAGCCTGTGCAGGATGTTGATACTGTACTAATAGATTTAGGACAGGAGGTAAGTGAGAATGTAGAGGATAGCCTGTTGGGGGTCGATGAACCCGGTAGCTGTGACCAGTTGTCACTTGAGAAGGAACCCGACGATAATAGTGAAAGTGGTTTAGCTGTAACTAGTGTTATGCCCGGTCTGGAGGCGCAGAATCGCTCAGACTACAGCAATTTGGGTCATGTTTAGCAAACTAAATGTAATGAAGTCGTGCGGTGTTTCGATTTGAAATTAATAGACCGACTGGAAAAGGCAGCTGAAAATGTAATTCAGGAAACACCTACACACTTTGAGCTAAATGTAATGAAGACAGATGTCGATCACTTTAGTTGGAGACAAATCCAAAAGGAACTATTGGATGAGTTTGAGGAACCACCTGTACAAACTAGAATAAGCCACCTATAATAATAGTGAATATGTTGGATATCAATGTACGTTGTCTCTTAGACAGTGGAAGCGAGGTGAGTGCGATATCTCAGTGCTTCTTTGATGCATTACCTGGTAAAGACAAGCTTAAAGTAATGAGGGTATCAGGACTAAGAATAATTGGTGCCACTGGCAATGTGTCTAAAACGGTAAAACAAGAAGCTGTGTTGCCCTTTAACATTAATGGTAATTTAATTGATCATCCATGCTTAATTGTAAATAATCTCAGTATTGAGGTTTTAATTGGCATAGATTTCTTGTCGAAATATCAGAGTGTTGTTGACTTTGAAAGAAGCCAGTTAAAATTGGTCTTGCCGATAACCGGAGTAATTACGGTACCTTTTATTGATAAACATGTAGTAACTAATGATGAAACTTGGGAGCTGCCTATACGAGTTCTGAAAAATCGGAGATATTGGGACGAAGGTGTTAATCTTAGTAAAAGTAAGCTAAACACAGACGAGAAGAAGTTAAAGGCTAGGGCAAATATAAGAAAAAGAGCATTGGAAAGGAACAAGCGTCATGACGCAAAAGGTGTACCCACTAGTTTTGAAATAGGTCAGTTAGTCCTTGTCAAAACCAAGGAAAAATCAAAGAAAATAAATGCAGAAACAAAGAAATTCATGTTCGTATACCAAGCACCTTTCAGGATCATAGGAAAACAACATGCCAATGCATGTAGGCTAGAGTACCCTAAGAGTAAAAAGCTATTAGGTCTCAGGAACGTGATCGACCTAAAGAAGTTCATAGGTAGTGAATGAATTCTGTAGGGAGGAGGTTGTTCTGTAACCTCTACACAGTGTGGCAGCTGTGCAGTCCCAGCTGTGTGAGATCTTCTTTCCTTTTCAGGTCTCACTCATTCTTCATCTTTCCTATCCACCAAAATTTCGGCTCTTACTGTCAAATACAAAAATTTTCCGTCATGACTATCAAGCCATGAGTTCTGTAATCATTCTATCCACCGATTAGTGAAGAAAATACCTAATGTGACAAACCTAACAGTGACATAAACAACAGAGAAGTATGATGTAATTAAGATACAAATGTATTTGAGTAACAAGTATGTATAGAACCCTGGTAATATTGTAAGTACAAAATTGTTGTTTCATTGGAAATGGTCCACCAACAGTAATTTAAAAAGATATACAAATTCGTGTACAAGCAGTATCTGAAGTGGCAGTGAAACCTATTGTATGCTGTACAGCTAACTAATTAATAGTAAAAGAGATTGCTTAGTGTTATGAAAAATATGCAGATAAGTTGTAAAAATGAACTCACCTTGTGTAGCAAGGAATGGCAGTGTAATAGAATGGAGTAGTGTTTGTGGTTGAGACGTGAAGGACACGTCCCTAAAGTATTTATTAGGTTGGAGCTGGCCATTATTTTGGTGTTGGGTGTGCGGGGACACACCTACATGTATTGAGGTTATGAGCTGGAGGCGTGAATGCGACCATAGGTACCCTTATGTTAGATGAGACAGAACTGCCCATGGTGTCCTATAGGTTTAAGGAATTTAGCATTACGCTCGTCCATAATTACTTAATGCACTTTAGTGGTAGGTCGAGAGAGACTACCTGTGGTTTCAGCGTCCGATCGAGTGGAAATGGGTTGCCACGTGAGCAAACTGATCAGCTGCAATACACTATAGATATGAAATAAATGTGCTATCCTATGCGTTAAATGTTAATAGAGTGAGTGTTAAATAAGTACATACACTAGCAACATAAATGAGTAACATAATGGCAGACGTGAAACATTATTTATAGCTCAGCATAAATACACTTCGATGAAGTAAGTACATAATTGCAGATGTGGAACTGACACAGCAGCAGAGGACCAATAAGTGGATTTAGTAGTCAACTAAACGTAGAGTGTTTTGAACACTCTGAACTGTACTATTACCACAAGTTACTTACATGTACAAAGAAACTGAGAAGACAACTACTAATCAAATATACTCATACTATCTCTAAGAATACGGTAATCGAAGATGAGTCAGCTAAGTAAATAAAATACAAATGTATCAGGAATGTACCGAGCATTGGTTCAGTGTTCCGGCCCAGAAATAATAAATTGAAATTAAATAGGATTTATGATTGTATGCCTTGAGTATAAATTTTCTCTAATACGTGACTAACGGCGTTTTGAGCCATTTGTTTATCGATTTTATGACAGTTAAGTAACCGCGAGAGTAAAATTGAAAAAGTTCTGTTAACTTTGTTCCAGTAACATATTGAAAGATAAAATGTATATATCCCCATTTTATTGTGACCCACCCCTACATATTAAGTGAACGGAGTCTGAAGCACTCTTTTTGTTTGTTCTACAGGACAAACCAGACAATGTCAGCCTGGTAGCTGCGTGAAAGCGTGGAGTGACTTGGGCACAACTCACAGTGACCCCTCCCCTTTCCCCATGTAATTTAGAGTGAACGTGAAGGACGCACTCCATAGCAACCTCCCCTCCTCTACCCTTGTGAATGGAAGTGTAGAATGTCAGCCAAAGCGGCTACAACCACGTGTGTAAAAATGAAATTGTCATGATTTGTGAAATTTTCTTTCAGGTTTAGAAAAGACTGCTAAGATATAATTATCTGTTTATGTATCATGAATAACTGTGTTATTTTCTTTGAATTTGTGTATGTAAAAATGTATTTAATGGATTTAACATTTTCATATTTTTACATATTTTAAGTGTTTGTCTGTCTAAGGCAATATGTATGCCAAAGTGTTTCACTGATTTTGCTTAGATTTTGAGTGATAATGTTGCTTAAGAGGCAGTGAACATGCTAGCAATTTAAATAATTGAATTAGGTAATAAGTTTTCTTTTAATATTTCTGTATGTTTACATTTCAATTTTAATTTTCATAGGGAGTTAAGCTGTACTCTTACTTCCCTTTTGTAATTAATTTTTTTTCCATTTACATTCAAAAAAATAAATTAAGTAGAGGGTGATGTAGGGAAGCAGCCTACTCACGCCGTATAAAATTCACGTCAGTCTATCCATTGTGTGCCAGCCTAGTCCACTGTAACTAGCTCTGACGTCATAAATGTTGCGAAATACTTTAAAAATCAAGTAAATAACCTGAAACGTTTCTAGCATGTCAGGAGTAATACTAAATCAATATGTGTTGAATATCAGTTCAATAACTTTAACCATTTTAGAAATTTGGACGTTTTTCTGTGAAAATCATTGGTGAAACAGAAAAGAGCTAGAAACTTAAAAATTTATATTTAGATACCTTTTGCATAGTAATTTAGTAGAAACAGTATTCTGGATCTCACAAATTAAAATTTTAGTTGAAATTCATGATTTTCTGGTTTTTGTCTTAAAAATTAAGGAAGCAAGATAGATTCAGTAGGCGAATAAATAAAGCTAGCATATTTAAATTTAAGTAGAAGGGAGATCCGCTATAATCATGAAGATGTGAGAAGTTTCAACTGAATAACTATAAAACTATAGCGATAGCGTATCTCCAAAGGGCAAGTTCAGAGCTCGTCTACTACATCTAGCGTAATTAAATTAATTCTCTCGCCCAAAATATTTGACTTAGCCACGTCAGACTTTTATTATGATTACTTACCTGTGTGCTGATTGCACATTTAAATTGAGAGCTTCATCGGCCATCAGCAAAGGAAGCAATGATTTATTCGATAAGTTAAAGTGGTGCATTACTAGCCCAGCGGCTAGTCGGGAGAGCGGATTTGATCAGACGTTCCCTTAGCCGCCCGCACCGCGGCTTTATATATAAGAACGCTGCGCGAAAGAGAAAGGCCCCAGTTTTCTCCAGACGCTGATTAGCGCACCACCTGTGCCGGGAGTCGTGTCGCGTCGGTATCATTGCTATAAACAGCCTCGGATGCCGTAATAAGTTACTAGGGATACGCGTAACCATGAAATCGTTTTCGAGTGAAGTGTTAATTCTGGGATGACTTTAATGATCTATCTTCAGTTTGCGTATGTCGTATTTTCACGTGCCGCCACGGGGCTGGCATTATACCATTATTTAGCGTGGCGTTTCATGAACATCATCATCAAATTATGGCGAGCATTCACTTAAACATTTAGTTTGAATAGTTATAGTTGCATCGGCGCATTAGACTCTGAACTGCTCTGGTAGTTGGATTGTGTGGCCTCTTTTTGGTCTGTGACTTTCAGAATATAGTGAACATTTTAGAGACAATCGTTTTTTGATTATGAATCCCAGACAATCTCCTAATTCCTCAGAGCTATAAGCTGTAGCTATAAATGTATTTCTCAGATGAAGTGGGCACTAGGAATTCTAATTACAGGCTACACGTTTTGCTAATCACTTTCTGGTTGCCAATATTGTAGTTAGAGAGCCAGTGTTGAGAACGGCAAACAACAGCATTAAATAAATAAATAATAGGAATCATATAGATATCAATTATTCCACCTGCCGCCCCACATATGTTGCTAATCGGCCAGGAAATGCATCTTTTCTACATTACATTCTAAAAGGAACATCTAATAACAATTATTCCACCCGCCACCCCACATATGGTGCATCAGCTGGAAAATACAAAACATTTTATTCAATAATTCCACCCACCGCCCCACGTATGGTGCATCGGCCGGGAATGCATCTTTTCTACATTACATTCTACATTTTTATAACAATATTTCCACCCGCCGCCCCACATATGGTGCACCGGGTGGGAATGCATCTTTTCCACATTACATTCTACATTTTTAAAACAATTATTCCACCCGCCGCTCCACAATATTCTTTCGCACGCTACATGTATTCTTTTATCTGCCTGATGGGTCTGAAATCGAGGTGCGTTAAATAAGTAATACAATATATTTTTCTGGAAGCAGGTTGTTTTTTTTCAGGATTACGATACACCCTATTATTCCCCAACCTTCTGAGTACAAAATTCTATTTTTCAACATAATCTTCGTTCAGTATCATGTCCTGGGAGGGCCTGTATGCCGGCATGGTACTGCTCTAGTGGTCGACGTCAGAGACAACGTCTTGCTGATCAATAACCTCCCCATCATCCACATACTGCTTCCCGTTAAGTGTATCCTTCTTTGAATTAAACAGATGGAAATCGGATGTGCGAGATCCGGGCTGTAGTTTTCTGAGTTCCTGTTGGGTATGCAGACTTGTGTGAGGTCTTGCGTTGTCTTGGAGAAGAAAAAGTTCGTTTTAATTTTTGGAGAAACGAACATTCTGATGTCGTCTGTTTAATGTCCATAGGGTCCCACAGTACACTTCCGAGTTGATCGTTGCACAACGAGGGAGGATATCAAACAGAAGCCGCGCGGGATTAGCCGAGCGGTCTGAGGCGCTGCAGTCATGGACTGTGCGGCTGGTCCCGGTGGAGGTTCGAGTCCTCCCTCGGGCATGCGTGTGTGTGTTTGTCCTTAAGATAATTTAGGTTAAGTAGTGTGTAAGCTGAGGGACTGATGACCTTAGCAGTTAAGCCCCATAAGATTTCGCACACATTTGAACATTTGAACATCAAACAGAATAACCCCTTCAGAGTCCCAGAAGACTGTCGCCATGACTTTACCACTGATGATGCGGCTTTAAACTTCCTCCTCGGAGGAGAGATGGTGTGGCACCACTCAAGGAATGTCGTTTTGTTTCTGGTTCGAAGTGATGAACCCATTTTTCATCGCCTGTGACGATGTTCGAGAAAAAATTGTCGCAATCAGTCTCGTAGCCAGGAAGCAATTCGCACAGATGGCCCTTCACTTCTCTTTATGGTCTTTTGTTAGGCGAAAAGGAACCCAGCGGACGCACACCACTGAGTGTCCCAAATGGTGGACGAATGAGTCTAACACCGCAGGGAGCACAGCCGTGTGCAACTAGCCAGCACATAGAGATCGTACAGGTTTAAGCGACCATGTTTTGATGATGATAGGCGCCTCACCCAACTGCTCACCGTGCTTTTGTTCACTAACAGGTCTCCGTAGACATTTTGCATGCGCCTATGAAGTCTTCCATGCTCTGGTTCTCCGCCAAAGAAATTCAATGATAGCTCCCTGCTTGGAACGCACTTCCGTTACAGAGGCCATTTTGAAAGCTATGAATAGCTCATCCACCTGTCGGAACTTCAAGAAACTATAGGAGCTGCAGCGGGAATATTCCACGATGTCTCACAAAATACCTGCATCTTTTTAACCGAAACTGGACGGCAAAAATTGTGTTGTGTTACTAATTTAACGCACCTCCAAAATATAGAATCTTGCCACTCATTAAGTGAAGTAACTAAGCTAAGTTGAAGTATGTCGTATACTTTGTGCTATGTTTTATTAATCTCAAACATTCTCAAAATTCAGTAGATATTATCACGTTAGGGATATGGGAAGTGAAACGCGTGTCCACTGGACTGTATTACTACTGTGGCTACGTGGATTGCTCTCAGACAGTCTCTAACGCAGCTAATTTCCACAACAGGCACCGAAGAGTCAGTAAACATTTCTTTGCCACGTCTTCTTTGCCCAGCTTGCACCATTTCATTTGCCACTATGCCGTGCTCTATCTGCTACCACCATACAGCAGCGCTGCACAGCCGTTACTGCAGTTCTGGATACTCTTCGTGTTTTACAGTCCCTGTTGACAACACTAGACATCGCACGAAAGTAGAGATGGGCAACATTTGTTTGGGCTGACTCCAGCTACACGTTGCAAAGTCGTAATTCCAAAGATATTCTGAGACACCAGAGAAATTTCGCCTGACTACCGATAGGAGAGAGACCCTGTATATACATCTCCGAAGCTACCAGTGGTAACGGTGATCAACTCCAACCGTGTAACGACATTAATGGGTCTATATGTTACTATTGTGCTGTAAACCGGTAAGCAGACGGTCATTCATTTCGCTAAAGTGCTGTATATACAGCTATCCAATTCAAGACCCACGCTAAATTTATGATGTATGCTAAGGGGGTGTGCCGAGAAGTTAGGCCCCCGAATTTTTTATGTGAAAACTATTAAAACTTTCTGAATAAAATAAACATTACTGAATTTTTACACTTCCAATCTTTATGGCTACGTATTTGTAGATAACACGACTGAGAGCAACGTAACTACGTCGGTGAGTGAGATAATGCGTGCTGTAATCGAGTTTAGGGTTCGAAGAGTTCGTCGACACATGGTGCACCCTCCCCTTCAGTACGACAATGCCAAACCAAACACGAACGTTGCTACATCTGCAACAATCGCACTCCGTCGGTTCGTTGTCGCTGTCATCGATCATCGTCCATACAGTACAGATTTGGCTCCATCGTATTTTCATCTCGTTCCAGACCTTAATGAACACTTTCGAGGACTTCACTTTGGTAGTGATGAAGTGCTGCAAGCAAGGATGAGGTTGTGGTTCCGCCAGCAAAGTCAGACAGTCTACAGTGATTGTATCAACTAACTAGTCTTTCGTTCGGAGAAATGTGTTCGTCGTCAGGATGACTATATTGAGAAATCAGTGTGTAGGCGTGAAGAATAAAGATGCAGATTGTTAACAAAGTTAGTTTTATTTAAAAAACTACAAAGTTTTTCGCACAAGAAATTTGGAGGCATTACTTTTCATCACGTCCTCTTACATGGAATGACCTCTTTTGAGAGCATTATCGGTCTTCACATAGTAGAGTTCGGAGGTGGAGGATTGTTGTTGATTTGTTGATCTATGTCATGATTCGAGCATGCTACAATTCAGTGAATAACACAGCTGCAGATCCACCTTTCTCTTACGGCAATGATGTTACGACTCCTATCCCTCAACTTGGCTGTGGTACGTGGTTACCATTCCAACGCTTTCGGTACAGTACAACCATTGGACATTTTATGTAGACATCTAATGCTTAGTGTCAGTAATGATACTCACATACACATTAACCACAGAGTACAGCCTCCTATGCACGTAACACTTACAGTGATGAGTATTTAGGGTTTCAGTCGTGCTGTGGTGCAGTTGTCATAATTGTGAAGGAGCGCAAACCATTATTTCGTGACGTTGTGCATGAGAGAACTAATATACATCATAAGCGCAATTTTCACATAAACAGGCGTAGTATCTGATTGTTCGAAAGGAACGTTTATTTTACACATGTGCATTTTTACATAAAGAAACGTTACATTTCTATGATTGTTGTGTTCCGTCATACAAGAAATCTCACTAGCGACTGTGGCACCAACACTCCTCCAACAACTTCACATTTAACTCAGAAGTCACTAAGTTGACGAAAGTCATGGAATAATTCTTAATATCGTGTCTGATCTCCTTTTGCCTGACGTATTGCTGCAACTCTACGTGGCATGGTCAGCAAGTCGTTGTACGTCCCCTGCAGTAACATTGAACCATCCTGCCTCTGTAGCCGACCACAACTGCGAAAATGTTGCCGGTGCTTGATTTTGTGCGCAACTGACCACTCGATTATGTCCCATAAATGTTCGATGGGGTTCATGTCGGGCGTTCTCTATGGCCAAATCGTTCGCTCGAACTGTCCAGAGCGTTCTTCAACCAAATCGCGAACAACTGTGGGCCGGTGACGTGGCGCATTGTCAGCCATAAAAATTCCATCTTTGTTTGAGAACAAGGCATCCATAAATAGCTGTAGATGGTACCCAAGTAGCCGAACATAACTATTTCCAGTAGGTGACCCAGTCCATTCGACGTAAACACACCCCACACCGCTAAGGAGCCATCACCAGCTTGTACAGTGCGTTATTGACAACCTTGGGTCCATGGCTTCGTGAAATCTGCGCCATACTCGAACTCTGCCATCAGCCCTTACTAGCTGCAGTCAGGATTCATCTGACCAGGTCACAGTTTTCCAGTCGTCTAGACTCCAACAGGTAAGATCGCGAGCCCAGGAGGGACACTGCAGGCGATGTCGTGCTGTTAGCAAAGCCACTCGCCTCGGTCTTCTGCTGCCATAGCTCATTAATGTCATATTTCGCCGCACTGTCCTAACGGACACATTCGTCGTACGACACATATTGATGTTTGGAGTTATTTCAAGAAGTGTTGCTTTGCTGTTAGCAATGACCACTCGACGCAAACGCCGCTACACACGGCCGTTAAGTGAAGGCCGTAGGCCACTAAGTTGTCCGTAGTGAGAGATAGTGCCTGAAATTTTGTATTTTCGGTATACTCTTGACACTGTGAATCGCCGAATTTTGAATTCTCTAACGATTTCCTAAACAGAATGTCTCATGCGTCTATCTCCAGCTACCATTCGGCATTCGAAGCTGGTAACTTCCCGTTATGTGGTCATAATAACTTGTAAAACGTTTTCATACAAATAAACTGAGTGCAACTGGCAGATCCGCCAATGCACTGACTTTCAAGTACATTTCTCGACACAGATCTTCAGAGTGCAGGGAGTGAGAGGCACTCCTCTTCCCTGATTCACATTATTCACATTATATACCGGTAAAAAGTCCTTAACCCACTTCACTTTCTACTATCTCTTCACGAAGAAATGCGACTCGACTGAAATAACTGAGTGTATAAAATTCAGCACCGTTTCAAATGGCATACCAGATGAGTTAGTACTGTTCTGGTGATGATTCCCCATTAACCTATTTGCAGAACTTACATTCAAATTACAGCAGGACATTTTCATCTCGAGAATAAAATCAGCAAAGGCAATCTGCTAGTCCCAGTGCTATCCGACATCTGAAATACTCGTTCTTTGTATTCTCTCTCTCTCTCTCTCTCTTTCTCTCTCTCTCTCTCTCTCTCTCTCTCTCTATATATATATATATATATATATATATATATATATATATATATATATATACAGTAACGTTTACAGGGTGATTTTTCCCACCGTGTACAAACTCTAAGAACTGATCCATGAGACTATGTGGAGCGAAAAAGGTCTAATGAACTTATGTCCGGAAGTGCATCGTTTCCGTGCTAGAGACCACTTATTCAATCATACATTGTTACAGAGATTGAGGTCCAATCGCGCTGTAGCATGTGGCCAGAATATAGTATGTGTTGAAAATGGTTTCCCTGTGCCTCAACGCATGCGTGTACGCGCCGAAACATGTACTGTCTCAGACGTCCACATCGGCCAGGATGCATCCGACCAGTGTCAAACACAGCATGAAAACGCTGTGTACAGTGTCTCCACATCTGGAATGGGCTTTGCATACACGATACTTTTGAGATGGCCCCATAACCAGAAATCGCACGGGTTGAGATCCGATGAACGTGCTGGCCATGCAATTGGACCTCCTTGTCCAATCCATCGACCAGGGAAGACACTATTGACATGCCTCCGGGCGTTAACCAGGAAGTGGGATGGAGCACCATCACGTAGCAGCCACATAATCCTTCGAATCATCAATGGCACTTCTTCCAGCACAGGAGGGGAAGTCACCTACAAGAAACGGCAATAACTGCGGCCTGTTAGGCGACGTGGGTGGAATACTGGTCCGAAAATACAGTCGCCAGTTATCTGTCGTCAACATACCCTGCCTACATTCGAGTGTCTGTACGTCGTGCCAACGAGTGGCTGTTGCTACGGCGCTCGCACCAACTGTCGCGCTCATATGAAAACTAACAACGGTCTCTTTACAGTCGGTCGTGTCAAAGCATGCTGGTCGTTGTGAAGATTAGACATGCTGAGTAAATTGAGTTGCACATAGTATTTGCTGTTTGGTGAGTTACTGTATGTTACTGAGGTTATTTACTCGTACTGCCTATCGGAAAAGTTAGTTTGTTAAGTATTCTTGACGTATTTGCAACTCGTGGGTACATTTTGACTGATTTACGTAGAAAAGCTGATATGCACGCTCAAAATAAAATTATTCTCCACGTGCCATTCTTAGTTCCTTGCCTTATGAGATCAGTTCCCTAGAGGCTTGTTAAGTATACCAACTAGGTATTTCTCTGAATAGTTCAGTCAAGTCGTTGACTCTTCCATTCAGTCGAGCTTATTCACGTATTATATCAGATATGCAGACTCTTTCACAAATCATGTTACACACTTCCATTGGAGGGGACTAGTAGATCAAGTTTTACATGGAACCCATGTCCAGAACGTCAACCAACGACACCATAGGGCGTTCAAGTTATAGGCGCCGGCGCCTTTACATGTATGTATATACAAGGTGCTTCCGTGATCATACTACATACTTTCTAGGATGATGGAGAAGGGTTAATGTATCAATTTGAGGTAAGGAACCCTCGGCTGGAAACTAAGGATCAAAAGTTATAAGCGAAAACCGTTCTGATACCTCTGACAGTGGAACACATGTACTGGTACTGTGGTTCGTAATATTGGAGGGTAGGAAATTTTCATAGGTGGTACCATGGATGGAAACAAGGGAAATATATCCAGCAAACATGGGCTCTAAAGTGTACATCTGAGTAGCTATAAACATTTTTTCTTCTTCACTATTGTTAAACACATCCATTCTACTGAACAAATGATCATAGCTCTTAAGGCATACATTTTACAGCCTACGTTTAGTAGACTTTTTGGTTCATACTATCAACTCTGAAAGTTTCCTGTCATACAGTCATAGCAATAACGGTACAAGTAAATATACTTCACTGTTAGAGATATCAGAAGGGTTTTCGCTCATAACTTTCGACTTGTTCATTTCCAGTACAAGGACCCTTATCTCAGGCTGGTGAATTTATCCTTCTCCAGCATCCCAGAAATTTTATTAGATCATCGCGCAATCACCCTGTATACACAGGATGGTCCACTGATCGTGACCGGGCCAAATATCTCACGAAATAAGCATCAAACGAAAAAACTAAAAAGAACGAAACTTGGCTAGCTTGAAGAGGGAAACCAGATGGCGCTATGGTTGGCCGACTAGATGGCGCTGCCATAGGTCAAACGGGTATCAACTGCTTTTTTTTTTAAATAGAAACTCAATTTTTATTAAATATTCGTGTAGTACGTGAAGAAATATGAATGTTTTAGTTGGACCACTTTTTTCGCTTTGTGATAGGTGGCGTTGTAATATTCATAAACATATGGCTCACAATTTTAGACGAACAGTTGCTAACAGGTAGGTTTTTTGAATTAAAATACGGAACGCAGGTACGTTGTCCCCCCCCCCCCCCCCCCGCCCACCGCTGAGGACATCATCAGGTTCCTCACCATCGTCCTTCAGAATGTTCATCCCTTTCAGCGCCCCCACACACTCCAACAGATCTCCCTCGCCGCCTGTTCCATTTTCCAACTCAAAATGTACGCCACCTACTCCAACAACCAGGCCCATTTCACCTTCTCCCGTCTTGACACCCTCGTCTAAATCCCTGTCATGGCGCGACAGCAATGTATCCTTTTCAACAATATCCGCTCCCTTCCCGCCAACAAGAACCTCTTCCTGCACACCCTTGCCACCCACCGCGTGGATGCCTTCCTCCTCAATGAAACCTTCCTCCAACCCCACCACTCTATCCACACCTCACCCTATCTCCTCCACCGCTCCGATAATCCCCTCCCAATTGCGCGTGGCGGAGTTGCCATTGGTCACCACCGCCAGATCCCCGTTCGGCTCCAACCTCTCCTTCCCGACCCCACCGAACACCTCATCCTTAGTCTCTTCTTCCCCGGCCTTACCATTACCTGCGCCACCATCTATGTCCGCCCCAACGCCCCTATTCCTTTCGACTTCCTCTCCCACATCGACCGTACCTTCTCCTCCTACGTGATCGCCACCGACCTCAACATCCATAGTCGTTCCGCTGCCCAGTTACGGCGGTGGCATCGGTTCCTCTCCTCCCTTCAAGGCGACCTCATCCTCATCCCCCAGCACACCCGTCCCGAATCCAACTCCACTCCTGATGTTATCCTCTCCTCCCCCAACCTCCTTGGCCGCATAACGGTGGATGTACTGGAGCCTATTGGTAGCGACCATCTCCCTGTCCTCCTCACCGTTTCAGACGGTCGTCGCCCCCGCCCCGACCCTCATAATGACCCTCCCCCTAAGTACGTCCATGACTATTCCCGTGCCAACTGGAATGCCCACCGGGATACCCTTTCCACCCAGGTCGATAGCCACACCTTCACCTACCACCACCCTGACGATGTCACCCATGCCGCCTCCTTTCTCCAGCAGACCTTGTCTGAGGCCGTGGAGGCCCACGTCCCTACTGTCGCCGTCCACCCCCACCGTCCTACCTTACCCCCACAGGCCGTCCTCCTCCTCCGTGAATCCCGTCGTCTCCACCGTGCCTTCCTCCACACGCGTGACCCGGACACACTACGACGCCACCGGCAACTCCAGAGACACATTTGTAATTTGCTCGCGGCTAAGAAACGCCAGGACTGGCGACTGACATGCACCCGTTTAAATGCTACCCTACCAATCAAGTAGTCCAAGTTCTGGTCGGCCTTCCGTCGCCTTACCGGAACTAAACCCTCCCCCTATTAACCTCTTCTCCTTGATGATCACCCTTTCCCTGACACCCTTAGTAAGGCCAATCACTTTGCCTCCTACCTCTCCAATGTATTTTCCATCCCCGATGATCCCCAGTTCGATTACTCCCTCTTCCCGGATATCCGCGATCGAACTGACACCTCTGTCCCTCACTTCGCTCCTGGTTTCCAGTACTTGGACAACATTGCACACACGGAACTCAATGCCCCTATCACTACACAGGATCTCATTGATACACTCCGCACAAAACGCAACACCGCTCCTGGTCCCGATCGTGTCACCTACCGTCACCTTCGTGAAGCTCCTGTCTCTTTCCTCTCCACCCTGGCCAGGCTCTACAATGTAGTCCTGTCCACCGGTTACTACCCCGACCTGTGGAAAACCTCCCATATCCTCATGTTCCTTAAACCTGGCAAACCGCCGTCCGCCGTCTCCTCCTACCATCCCATCAGCCTTACCTCGGTCTTCAGCAAGGTCCTGGAATCTATCCTCGCCCGACGCATCCACCAACATCTCCGCCAGCACCGCCTCCTTCCCATTACCCAGTGTGGCTTTCGGCCGTCCTTCTCTTTCGACGACGACCTTCTCCTTCACCTCACTCATCTCCTTTCCGAACAGCTTAATTCCCGTCGCTCCGCAATCTTCCTCTCCCTGGACCTCGAACGTGCTTATGACCGCGTATGGCATTCCGGTCTCCTCTTCAAGCTCCAAACCTTCGCCCTTCCCATTAACTACGTCCGTCTGATCGGCTCCTTTCTCTCCCGCCGTCCTTCCTATGTCACCATCCATAACACAGATTCCTACACCTTTTTCCCCTCTGCCGGTGTGCCCCAAGGCTCCGTCCTCTCCCCCCTTCTGTACCTTTTGTACACGGCGGACATGCCGCCACCGTCAGCCCCCGTCCACCTTCTCCAGTTTGCCGATGACACCGCCTTCCTTGCCCTTGCCCCCACCCTACAGCACTCCCAACACCTTCTCCAATCCCATCTTGACTGGTTCACTGCTTGGTGCAACCAGTGGTTGCTCAAGGTCAATCCCTCCAAAACCCAGGCGATCATTGTAGGCAAAACCACCCCTCCCTTCCGCCTCCTTGATTTCTATCTCACCATCTATGGCCGTCCTATCGCCCTCACTCCCACCCTTAAGTACCTTGGCGTCACCCTCGACCGTCGCCTCTCCTGGACTCCCCACCTCCAGACAATCCAAGCCAAGGCACGCTCCCGACTCAGTCTCCTCAAGCTCCTCTCTGGCCGTACGTGGGGTCTGGACCCCTCCACCATCCTCCACACCTATAAATCCCTCATCCGCCCTATCCTTTGTTATGCCCATCCGGCTTGGATCTCCGCCCCCCCCCCCCCTACCTTTTATAAATCCCTCCAAATCCTTGAATGTCATGCTCTCCGCCTCGCCTATCGCATCTGTCTCCCCTCCCCCACGTGGATCCTGTACGATCTCATCCCCTTCCCCCACCTCCTCCTTTTCCTTGAAAGGATACGGATCCTGTACACCTCCTGCAAACTCGATCCTCCTCACCCGCTCGTCTCCCCGATCCTCTCCCACCCCCGCCCGCTGCCACGCCTGTATTCGCACGTCCCACCCGGTCTTCATCTCTCCACCCTCCTTACTTTCTCCCAAGGTGGCTTCCGCCAGCTTCCCCTCCCTGATGATGCCCTCCTCCCCTCCATCTACCCCTCCTACCAACTTTGATCCTCCCGCCCTCCTCCTGTGCTTGCTCCTCTGGGCACCCTCCCTCCCTTCTCTCCCTTTTCCCTCTCTCCTCCCTTTCTCCCCCCTCCTCCCCCGGGCTTCCCCTCCCCTGTCCCTCTCCTCCTGCCCCCGTCTCCTCAGCCATTGGCATCCTTTTTCTCCCCTCTCCCCCACCTCACCCCTGTTCCCCTCTTGGCAGGTCCCCGGACTCGCACACGCTACGTGGACATTCGCGCGCCGGAGATCACCGCCATCAGTGTTTCGTGTGTGCCGTCATGTTTAGTGTTCAGTGTTCACCGTCACACTCCATCGTTCACCAGTGCCATCATCTTCTTCAGTGTTTGTGCGTCGTATCAACAGTTTGCAGTGTGGATTATCGTCGAGTGTGAACGGCTCCGTGTTTGTCTTTATGTGTCTACTGTTTTATTGCCCACCGTTCTGTAACTTATGTGTCTTCTCAGTGTTTCTTCTCTTTGTGTATCCTCTGGCTGAAGAGCGGCGTAGATTGCTGCTGACAGCCTGCCTGTGGTACAGGTTTAAAATAACAATAAGGAAAAAAAAAAGCAGGTACGTTTGAACATTTTATTTCGGTTGTTCCACTGTGATACATGTACCTTTGTTAACTTATCATTTCTGAGAACGAATGCTGTTACAGCGTGATTACTTGTAAATACCACAATATTCAGTAAATGCTCAAAATGATGTCCGTCACCCTAAATGCATTTGGCAATACGTGTAACGATATTCCTCTCAACAGCGAGTAGTTCGCCTTCCGTAATGTTCGCACATACGTTGACAATGGTTCAAATGGCTCTGAGCACTATGGGACTCAACTGCTGAGGTCATTAGTCCCCTAGAACTTAGAACAAGTTAAACCTACCTAACCTAAGGACATCACAAACATCCATGCCCGAGGCAGGATTCGAACCTGCGACCGTAGCGGTCTTGCGGTTCCAGACTGCAGCGCCTTTAACCGCACGGCCACTTCGGCCGGCTACGTTGACAATGCGCCGACGCATGTTGTCAGGTGTTGTCGGTGGATCACGATAGCAAATATCCTTCAACGTTCCCTAATTCGCCAGCAAAGCGGTTCTAGGCGCTTCAGTCTGGAACAGCGCGACCGCTACGGTCGCAAGTTCGAATCCTGCCTAGGGCATGGATGTGTGTGATGTCCTTAGGTTAGTTAGGTTTAAGTAGTGCTAAGTTCTAGGGGACTGATGACCTTAGAAGTTAAGTCCCATAGTGCTCAGAGCCATTTTTTCCCCAATTCAATACTTCAACCGCACGCGAGCTATGTGCCAGATATCCATCATGTTGGAAGTACATCGCCATTCTCTCATGCAGTGAAACATCTTGTAGTAACATCGGTAGGACATTACGTAGGAAATCAGCATACACTGTACCATTTAGATTGCCATCATTAAAATGGAGGACAATTATCCTTCCTCCGATAATGCCGCACTATACATTAGCCCGCCAAGGGCGCTGTTGTTCCACTTGTCGCAACCATCGTGGATTTTCCGTTGCCCAATAGTGCATATTATGCCGGTTTACGTTACCGCTGTTGGCGAATGACGCTTCGTCACTAAATAGAACGCGTGCAAAAAATCTGAAAATCGGTCATCGTCCCGAAATTTCTCTTGTGCCCAGTGGCAGAACTGTATACGACGTTCAGAGTCGTCGCCATGCAATTCCTGCTGCATAGAAATATGATACGGATGCAGTCGATGTTGATGTAGCATTCTCCACACCGACGTTTTTGAGATTCCCGACTCTCGCGCAATTTGTCTGCTACTGATGTGCGGATTAGCCGCGACAGCAGCTAAAACACCTTCTTGGGCATCATCATTTGTTGCAGGTCGTTGTTGTCATTTCACATGTGGCTGAACACTTCCTGTTTCCTTAAATAACGTAACTATCCGGCGAATGGTCCTGATACTTGGATGATGTCATCCAGGATACCGAGCAGCATACATAGCACACGCCCGTTGTGCATGTTGAACACAATAGCCATACATCAACACGATATCGACCTTTTCCGCAGTTGGTAAACGGTCCATTTTAACAGGGGTAATGCATCACGAAGCTAATATCGTCTGCACTGGCGGAATGTTACGTGATACCACGTACTTATACGTTTGTGACTATTACAGCGCCATCTATCACAAAGCGAAAGAAGTGGTCCAACTAAAACATTCATATTTCTTTACGTACTACACGAATGTGTAATAAAATTGGAGTTTCTACTATAAAAAACGCAGTTGATATCCGTTTTACCTATGGCAGTGCCATCTAGCGGGCCAACCATAGCGCCATCTGGTTTCCCCCTTCAAGCTAAACAAGTTCAGTTCTTCGTAGTTTTTTTCGTTTGACGCTTATTTCGTGAGATATTTGGCCCGGTCACTATCAATGGACCACCCTGTACATACATATAAGGCGCTAGCGCCTGTACCTTTGACGTTCCGTAGCGACGTTGGATGACGTTTTCTGTCGTGTGATATCATGTAAGACAAAAAATCTAAGTCCCCTCTACAACATCTAGAAGTATGGAACGTGGCTTGTGAAACACCCTGTAGAATTTGGTTTGCATATCTCGTCCTCTTGTCAAGTGTCTTTGTGTAACTGTGAGGTCACGTGTTAGTTGGTTTACTTTGACCTTGAATTAATTATGTGTTGAAACCAAACACTTCCTCTCGTTTATACTACCCTGGTCACTGACTTGATTCTTATGTGCACCGGCGTAACTTTTATTCTGCCGCCATTACGTGATAGCTTGTCGGGAAACTCAACCTCACCTCTGATACATGTGGCATTTAGAAATTTTTGTGCATCATTTCATGGCACATATAGCATTCCTTCCTTGTACTTTATGCATTTTACAGCAAAAAAGGTGGATCATGAAGTTGCTGTTACTTGAAGAGTAGGAGTGTGTAACTCTGAAGAGTTAAGTACGGTGTTCACGTTTCGCTGTTATGACGAGAAATGAGGGGTTAACATCCTCACTGCATCTCAGCTGACGACAAGTCTGATTACGAACACATACTTACTATTGATGAAATGTTTTGAACTGTTATTCAGCTTCACTTGTGTGCAATCTATTGATGCTATCCTCTTATTTACACGTGATTAACTTAAGAGTGTTCTGCTCAGCTAACTTTTATTGGTTATGTTACAATCAGACTGTGGTTATTAATGAATTGCATTGGTCTATTATGAAGTATAGTTACTTCAAATCAGGACATGTGGGGTTTACTACCACTAGTAAAACAAATTTAATAAAGAGCTGAACACATAATCAGTAAACCTTGCCATAGTGCAGTGCGTTTTTGTATTACTATTAACGTACAACTAACGCTGCTAGGAAAACCAACCCAAGAGAGAACCGACCAGTAATGGATTCAGGCTTGAGCTTGAAGAGTACCTTGGTCACCCAGTACTGTGACTGCATGGAGCACGTTTGTTTTCAGACGTTTGCATTATTGATCAAATATTTTCAGTGTAATACTGGTACTGAAATCACGAGTGTAAAAATCAAAGCTATTTTTAGTAACTGACAATAGGAAAATGACCACGTAATTTTGTGGTATGGGACATACACTTGCAGTGTAACTGCGGTTTAAGGCTACAGACAGTTATTATGGGTTAGATCGTGAGTTGAAATCAATTTGCTTCTGCTATACCGCCAGAAGGCGAGTACACTATCTTACATCTATTCATGACTCGTTTGCTAACATTGGGTTTTAGGTGTTCATCGGTTGTGCACTGCTGCATTGTGCTATTAAGAAAGGTTCAATTAATTATATGACTGACCAAAAGAATAGTCTGTATATATGAAAATACTGAAATAAAGGAAATAAGGAATGATCCCTGCGGATATTATAGCAGCCTAACCTTAGGATTGGCGTTCATAATAAGTTTATTCAGATTAAGCACAAGATATCCGAAATAGCAGTCTTACACAAGCTGATATCATACATAGAGAAACTAATAAAATACGAAAAAACTTACGAAGCAGATTCTTCCCAGGCAGTGACCAATGTAAGCGAAAGGTATTGTGCAGTTCGTCAAAACCAACTAAACTGAATAAATTGCTAATGCTTAAAAAGTTCGTCCTGGTTATGCAGTACCGATTCACCATAACAAAGTTCAGTCATTCTTAGCTACATTAGCACTCACTGTCCAAATATTCAGAACAACACCACGCAGATTCGTTCAACATTAAAATATTGTTAGCGACGACTCGAGGTAAAATACACTTTGAAGATGTATTTGTTGACGTACTGTCTTGTCAAGTGCAAATCTTTCATTCTGAAGCTAAGTTTTTGCGTGTCTGTGGAGTACTCTTTGCTCTAAAAGTCTTATTTATGAAATAATTTATTCAAACAATTAGCCTGTCTCTTATACTTATGATTAGTATACTCATTTAATTGCTGACTTCAAGCCCTTCAGATGGGGTGTTACGCATTTGTAGCTTACCTGTAGCTTTTGTTACTGTTGTCAAACAATTTTACATACACATATTAATAAATTACATAATATTTTCTGAGTAAATACGATAATTTTATAGAACTCGTCTCATTACTGCAATTTGTACATTGTCTTCAGATCTTTTTTTTTCCTTTTTGGTAGCTTGTTTGGGAGTTGTTTTAGTGTTTATGAGTATTTCAAGCTTTAATTTTAACGCAGTTAGAATCTCGCCACACTGCTCAGCATCCGTAGCCACGGGGAGACACAGTTTAGCTTAGTGTCGCTGTGGAATTTCCAGGCGACTTCCGTTCAACGTTCTGCTGTTCTTAACCCAACCTATTCTGCTTTCTGCCGCTACTTTGAGCTCATCCTGACGCTTACATACCTACCTGATCTTGCCGCCTCACCGCAAATTCCCAGGTATATGAAACTCGAAGAAAGCTTCAGTGTCTGGTTAATTTATACCGTGAAAGGGGTAAATATAAACAGCCTTGAACTTCAAAATAAAAAACCAGTCTGAAAAAGAAATACGAAAATCAGAATTTTATTGGATAATAGGACTTGTGCCTACCTTTAGAGGTATGAATTGTATTTGAGATCTTGCTCATTCTTTTATAACACAAAGTAAATAAAACCTATTCGTTTCCATTCAGCTCAAAGTCATGGGCGAATGTAAACAATAGTGTTATCCTTGTTTCTTTCCATTCATTGGCCTTTGGGGTGAATGGGGACATGTCAGAATCTGTTTTGGATAAAGCAGGAAACGAAAAAAATTGTCTACTCCCAAATAAGTTTTATTCAGTACAAGAACTAAAATTATTGCATGAATTGTTTATTATATTTTCTAAATAAGAATTATTGTATCTTTACTTTATTGCAACTTTAAACTAATGAACCTGGCTTGTTTTTTAATACATTACGTCGCTGAAATATGTTTAAAAATGTCATTGACTCTACAAGTCGTACCTCCCAGGGATAAAGGAGGGTTTTCGAACAATATCCAGTTGATTAAAAATTACCTTTCATCCGTTAATATAAGCATGTTTAACGGCCCTGCTGTCTAAAAAAGAGACAACAAACTGCCTTCTAGACAACAAATTCTGCTTGCGTACAATCTAAACGACTGATTACCTTTTCCCTATACTTTAATCACAGCATAATCTCTTGGTTTGAGCACAGAGTCAGGTTGTTTTTTAAATCGTAAACACTGAAAAAGTGACTTCGCATGTCAGCCGCACTTTACCGAGTTCAAACGGCAGTGGATGATTCCGGTCGCCTAGCCTTTGAATTTGAGGGTATTGCTTGGATACTTTTGCTGAAAGATTCAACGCCCGCGTTAACGAGTGTTATATCCTTATAGTACTCATTTAAAGGAAATTTCGAAGTACAGGGTGATTGAAATAAAAGTTAAACTTTGAAACAACTGTAGTGATTTGAGTAAGATGATGCCACATTCGATGTCTGTCATAGCGTGATCAAAACAACAGAGAAACACAGTCTTAAATAACATTTCATTTTTCTTCCGACGCTATGGAGTAGAATTTTCTTGGAATTTCGTTTCTTTTCACGCCATTGTTTCTATTCACCCAGTAGTACGGTACAAGCGGAAACACTGGTCGTAATGTTACACTCAGAAACCCTTGTATCAGCCGAGATAAGGACTCAAGAATTTTTTAAATGGAATGATACATATTTTTTAACACCGTACGAATATACTTGATAACGGGTGTACACTTATATAACACTTATTAATGTTAGAATTGAAATTCTTCGCAAAAATTTCCGAGAACCATGCTAAAACTGAGAAGCCAGGTGGCCATGTAACTGCGTCAGATGGGGATCTCTTACCAGGCTCCGCCAATGTACGAACTCTCTTGATTTTTAACTTTTTTTCACGATAGTTGTTCATTTAAAATGAACATCTTCACACATGTGAACTGATTTTCGGAAACCCCGTTTTGTACGCTACAAGTTGTCACAGTGTTCTGTTTACAACAATCGTAAGTGACTGTCTTCGAAAATGAAATGTGTGTGAAATTTTATGGGACTTAACTGCTAAGGTCATCAGTCCCTTAACCTAAATTATCCTAAGGACAAACACACACACCCATGCCCGAGGGAGGACTTGAACCTCCGACTGGACCAGCCGCACAGTCCATGACTCCAGCGCCTAAGACCGCTCGGCTAATCCCGCGCGTCAGACTGTCTTTGTTTCATAAAGTACAACAAAGACTAAATAAGCTTTATCGTAGCAGTGTAGAACCATAAGCCTAACATCTTGTTGTATATAAATGACGGAACTTGCGGAATGTCCAATGTTCGCCGGCCGAAGTGGCCGTGCGGTTAAAGGCGCTGCAGTCTGGAACCGCAAGACCGCTACGGTCGCGGGTTCGAATCCTGCCTCGGGCATGGATGTTTGTGATGTCCTTAGGTTAGTTAGGTTTAACTAGTTCTAAGTTCTAGGGGACTAATAAACTCAGCAGTTGAGTCCCATAGTGCTCAGAGCCATTTGATTTTTCCATTTGTCCAATGTTCGGGCAATTCTCCGTTTACTACACGTTTGCACACCACCACTCGTCTCCTCTCACATTGCTGTGGCCACTGCTACCATTGACGTCGAATCAATTCTTTCCTCCCTCTACCAAGTGTGCACCAAAAGAACCCGTCCTTTTGAATTTCCGAAACATTTTCTCCAGACCCACGGCAGTCATTTGACCAACGCCTTTTCTTCAAATCCTTCAGTGCCCAGAACTTCTGCAGAGCGACGATTGCACGGTCATCATTGTTGTAATACAGCTTTACAAGCAGAGCGCGATCCTGCACTGAGACAGTCATGGCGAACGTCGCAGACACGAAATGAGGAAAAGCCGTGTAGCAATTGCGTTTACACCAACTTCAATGGGTCGTGCGCATAACAGGTATTTTCATCTACGTATTCTGACACATACAGCGGCATCTATTGATCAACTTTCACACTGAAACTGTGTGCTGGACCGAGACTCGAACTCGGGACCTTTGCCTTTCGCGGGAAAGTGCTCTACCATCTCCCTGGCTGTGGCTAAGCCATGTCTCTGCAATATCTTTTTTTTTTCATTTTTTTTCAGGAGTGCTAGTTCTGCAAGGTTCGCAGGAGAGCTTCTGTAAAGTTTGGAAGGTAGGAGACGAGGTACTAGCAGAAATAAAGCTGTGAGGGCGGGGCGTGAGTCGTGCTTGGGTAGCCCAGATGGTAGAGCACTTGCCGGAAACATCCCCGAGGCTGTGGCTAAGCCATTCTCCGCAATATCCTTTCTTTCAGGAGTGCTAGTTCTGCAAGCTTCGCAGGAGAGCTTCTGTGCAGTTTTGAAGGTAGGAGACGAGGTACTGATAGAAGTAAGACTGTGAGGACGGGGCGTGACTCGTGCTTGGGTAGCTCAGTTGGTGCCGGCACGGTAGCTCAGCGTGTTTGGTCAGAGAGCTGGTTCGCCTCTGTAATAAAAAACTGAGTGGAAGGATCAACAAACGAACTTGAACGGATGTCATGTGACGTCCGCAACGACCAAATATAACAGTCGGCTCGCAGCCGTGCTAGCGTACCGAGTTGCTCCGCGCACCGTCCGACGCTCCGCTCTCGGCGGTGTTTACTTCCGCGTCGCGGTGTTTGTGTCTATCGAGTCCAGTACTAACGTACACCATGGCGCACTCATACCGCCGTGCAACGATCAAAGTAACGTTTCAGGCCGAACATCCACGACCCAGAGCTTTCGAAGTCGAACAGTTCATACGTGAGGATCTACGTTTGAACCCCCAGGACGTAATCGGCATACATTTTTCCATCACTGGAAGTGTTGTCTACATCAAGATGTCGACGGAGGAAATTTGCAATGACATAATTCACCGTCATGCCACCGGACTCAAATTTAAACACTCTGATGGACATATGGGTGCTGTGACAGTCGCCCATGCTGGATTCGGTCTCCGGACATTGCGGGTGTTTGAGCTCCCGTTCGAGGTGCCTCAGGATGTGGTCATTGCCGCTTTTCAACCATATGGCACCGTTTTGGGTCACGTCGCGGAGAAGTGGCAAACATTTACGACCTACCCCGTATTAAATGGCGTCCGGCAAATAAAAATTGAACTGACGAAACATGTCCCATCGTACCTGCTGATTGGCGGTGTGAGGGCCATCGTCATGTACGATGGACAGCCACGAACGTGCGCAGGATGTGGCCAGGAGGGACATGTACGCTCCGAATGCTTACACCGCCGTTTAATACAGACGCCGTTACGTGAAGAGACCCAGGCTTCGACGGTCACATCCTTACCCATCACCTACGCCAAGGTTGCACAGCAGCCGGTCGTACCAATCTCGATTGCGCCAGCAGCATCGTCAACGCCACCCGCCGCAGCACAACGCGCCGACGACACAAGCACGGCGTCGCCTCCACTGCTCGCTTCAGGACCGTCCGGGTTGCAGACCGAAACCGATGTTCCTGTTGGAACCATGGACGTCGACCTCGGTGTCGTGCCGACGTCTGCCTTTGTCCAGACGGGTTCAGCGTCAGACGACGGGCGACCACATTCTGATTCAGAAGACCACATCAGAAAACAGCGGTCGCCTCGCAAACACAGGAAACGACGACGAACGCCTTCCGATGACGCCCTTTCTCAGACGGCCCCGCGAGATGTCGACCTGATGTCTGACGGTGATCTCCCACATTGCGTCCAGTCACGCGATGCAGCAGCAGCAGGCGCCCCTCCTGTGACGCCTCCTCTCCCAGTTCGGGACGTGTCCTCGCCGTTGTCAACGAATGATGACGGCGGTCCCCCTGCCACTCAAGTTGCGGAATCCACAACACCCGTTCCGGAAGTACGTGACCGTCACATGTCCACGTCGTCAGCTTCCTGGGCCGATGACGTTGAAGACGAAGTGGAACAGACTGCCAGCGTGTCTGCACAGGAGTCCACCACGGTGACACAGGGGCTGGCGCCCCGCCAGTAATTATCACCGCTGCGGCACCACCGGCGGGTCTCCACTTGCCTGCTACTTCTACCGCACGTTCTGCAAATACTGTGGATGGCCGTACACAGCAATATCGTATCGCCACGATGAATCTTGCCACCATTCGTGCCCCCCATAAACTGGCCATGTTCAGAGACTCTATTTACTCTGCGGATGTGGATATCGCACTCTTACAAGAGGTGTTTGTAGCTGACTTCCTAGTTCCCACCGGATACAACGCCCATGTTTCCCCCGCATCCGACACCGGTAGCGGCGTCGCCATCCTGCTGCGCGACGGACTCCCTGCAGAGGACGTCGTCTACCTCCCCACTGCGCGAGGTATGGCCCTCACACTGTTCGGCGTGCGTATTATTAATATCTACGCTCCGTCCGGCATTGGCCGCCGTCATGACCGACAAACTTTTTTTGCCGAAAGCGTCACACCTCTCTTCACCGGTCCGCAGGACGATTTGATACTCGGTGGGGATTTTAACTCGACACAGGAGCCCGCGGACCAACTCCCGCGACATTCCCCTTGTGCATCTCTCTCAGTGGTCATCGACCGTCTACGACTTGTTGACACATGGAAGAAGCTCCACGGAATTCAACCGGGCTATACATTCTACACCTCTCACTCGTCAAGTCGCATAGATCGCATCTACGTTACCCGCTCCCTTGTTGATGGCATACGTCATGCGGAAGTCTGGCCCTTGGCCTTTTCAGACCATGATGCGTACCTCTGTGACGTCACTCTCGCCCGACAGCAAGTGTGGCATAGTCGTGGTCTGTGGAAACTCAATGTCGCTCACCTGACCTCCTCAGACTGTCGCCGTATGGTCGAAGAAGCGTGGGCACGCTGCCACCATCGTCGAGAAGCCTATGACTCCACCTTATCATGGTGGCTCTCCTGTGCAAAGCCGACCCTCAGGAAGACTCTGATGCGTTATGGGAAGGAATTAAAGGTGTGGCAAACTAATACCCTGCACTTCTACTACACCATACTACGTGACTGTACGACGATGCCTTTTTCGCCAGCCCTGCAGTCGATGGTCCATCGCACGAAGGCGCAGATCTCCTTGATCATGCGGCGTCACTTGGAAGGCACTGTAGTCCGTTCTCGAGCTTCTAATCGAATCCCTCAAGAACGTCCGTCGATGTACCACCTCATTCAGGAAAGACAACGACGACGACGAGCTCTGATCCAAGTCCTCACTGATGTGGAAGGGCGCCGGCACGACACCCAACAAAGCATCGGTCGTACTCTCCATGCTCATTTTGCCGGGCTATACGCAGCCGTACCGCATTCTGCAGCACTGATCACAGAAGTCGCTCAGCTTACTACGAACACTCTTCCGGAGGATGCAGTGCATGACCTCCAAGACGACGTAACCACAGATGAAGTGGTAGATGCTATCAAGGCGGGTTCCGATAACAGATCTCCTGGACCTGACGGTATACCCATCGAATTTTATAAAAATTTTCAATATTTGTTGGCTTCAACATGGACGACAATCGCACAAGAGCTGATGTCACCGATGACAGTGGTCCCGAGTGCCTTTCTCGAAGGCATTATTATCCCCGTACATAAACCGCGCGGGTTATCGAGGGTCCAGGACTATCGACCAATTACTTTGCTCAACAGCGACATGAAAATATTCACACGGCTACTGGCATCGCGACTAAAGAAGGTCGCACGTTACGTCACATCCTGCGACCAGACTTCCCTAGGAGGCGACAACAACATCCGTACGGCCCTTTGCCGTTACAGAGACATGATAGCATTAGCGCATTATCAGCGTCTCCCTGGAGCCTTGGCTTCACTGGAATTTAGCCAGGCTTTCGACCGTGTTGACCACTTCTATTTACGGACAGTTCTTCAGCATATGGGTTTTCCTGGCGGTATTGTCACAGTGGTTATGCGCCTGTTGAGTAGTGCAACCTCTAAAATCATGTACAATGGTCGCCTTACACCACCCCTGGTCATCGCACGATCTGTGAGGCAAGGCTGCCCTCTTTCCACGATTTTGTATGCTTTCGCCTTGGAACCCCTGCTCCAGGGCATGCGCCAACGTTTGGAAGGTATGGCTGTGCACGGCCACCGTTTTTGTTGTACAGCCTACGCAGACGACATAGTACTATATCTGCGCAGTGAAGATGAAGTACGAGCAGCACTGACATGGGTGGCGACTTACGGCGAAGCTTCGGGGAGCTGCCTCAACGTGTCAAAATCCAAGGTCCTGCTCATTGGTGAGGGCTTGCCGGAGAGATGCGCCGCCCCCCTCAGTGTCGCCGCCACCATACGGTGTCTTGGACTTGATTTCACGGCAGACCTGCGCCGCACAGCGACTATCAATGGTAGACGCTTGCTACAGACAATCAGAGCAAATCTCGCAGATCACCGGCTACGAGCTCTCGACGTTATCCAACGCGCGCAATACGTGAACATGTATCATGCTTCCCGTATACCACACGTGGCTCAAGTACTACCAGTCCCAAATCTCCTGGTGTGACGACTGTTGATGGCTTTCGGCTCCTTAGTCAGCTCGGGGATGTTATTCAAGGTGCAGTATGAATCCCTTGCACTTCCACGAGATCGTGGCGGGGTGGGACTCATCCACGTGCCGACTCGTGTCAAGGCACTATACGTCAGCTCCCAACCAAAACTTTGGCATCGTTGCCCGCACAGCCTTACTAGCCTCCTGCTTCACAACTTTGCACCGGCCTCCTTGTCCGCCCCAGTACTGGTATCGACCATTCCAACCCCCTTTTATTACATCCAACGATTTTTCCTGGAGTTTAGTTATATCTACCGGTCCTTACCACTTACACATTTGTACCTCACGAAAACAGTCTCCGAATTGTTACAACAGTGCTGCCCGTCCAACCCCATCGAACGTAAGTATCCACACTACGTGTGGCGACACATATGGAAGGCGATCCATGCGCGTTTTCTCGAATCAGACGTTCAGTCAGCGTGGTACATCACCGTGAATGACAAACAAGTTAACCGAGATCGTCTGCACCGCATCCATCTCGCCGATTCATCCCTCTGCACCCACTGTGGAGTGGATGACACGGATGTCCACCGGTTCCACTGTGGAACAGCGTTCGACGTCTGGACACTTACGCGGCGAATTTTGGCGTTTCTTACTCGCCAGACACCGGCTCAGATCGACGTCCACATGCTTTTGTACCCCGATAAGACTTTCTACCCCTCCGCCAAAACTCACTCTGTGAATTGGATCTGTGGCCACACGATCCGCTATCTTTTTACTTCTGGCCACAAGTCTACGCTAGGATATTGGACTTACCTCAACGAACGGCACTACGTCCTGATACGCAAACCACGTTATAAGCAATATTTTTCCAATTTCTTACGGAGCACTTTCGATGACCCACCAAGTAGCTGGAACGTCCAAGCCCTGAGAAGCTGAAAACTGTATAAACCGAACAGAATAGATCTGCTACCCAGAACCCACGCCTACGCAATGAGAAGACACGTTTGGACGAGCTGGCATGCTGTAGGCGGAGACACTTCAGGAACTCCTGTAAGAACTGGTCTTTAACTACAAGTCGCAGGACGACTTTAATTTAAAAAAAAGAAAAAAAAAAGAAAAAAAGTTTCCTTAATTATTCCTCATAATTTGTTCTTAAAGGAAAAAGAAATTTGATTTTGGCTTTGAGGAACTTTTTTTTGTTCCACAAGATTGCTTCTTCGCCAACAAGACGGAGGAGACTCATTTTGTTTACAGGAAGGAGAAACCAGTATGATTGGAGTCTTTGTTTTCTTTTGGAAAAAAAACAACGATCATCAACAACGGACAAAAAAAAAAGAAAAAGTTGGTAGAGCACTTTCCCGCGAAAAGCGAAGCTCCCGAGTTCGAGCCTTGGCCCAGCACACACTTTTAATCTGCCAGGAAGTTTCATATCAGCGCACACTCCGCTGCAGAGTGAAAATCTCATTCTGGCAACTTTCACACTATTTTTTTTCTTCTGGCATACGTTTTTCCCCTTTTCCGATAATATTCCTTTGTAATTTGACGTCATTCTGACCAGTGTTATTATTTCTAGAGCGGTTTGAAAGTTTAACTTAAATTATAATCACCCTATATATCGTTCCCCGTAAAATACCATCCTTGCCTCGACATCTCGGTTCATAAAAGCGGTGAGTAAAAGAACTATTAGACATCCCTAAAAAATTACATTCTCATCCGCCTTTAATGATTTGACGATATCCTGTTTTAGTTATCTCTAATGGTTTACAAAGTAAAAGTACTGCAGCTTTACCCTGTGCATTGCTGAACAAACATCGAAATTTGGTCAAGGGAACTGAGATTCAGACTGTAATGGTTCACTCTTCTAGAGAGGTATGCTCTGAAAATTTAACAGTAAATCGTAGAGTGGTATATTTTAATGAGCCAACGCGTTACGCCAACAGTCTAAAGTGGAACTGAATGCCGCTTGCTAGTTCTGCGGGTGCCTGACGCAGTAAGAAAAAAATGGCTCTGAGCACTATGGGACTCAACTGCTGAGGTCATAAGTCCCCTAGAACTTAGAACTACTTAAACCTAACTAACCTAAGGACATCACACACATCCATGCCCGAGGCAGGATTCGAACCTGCGACCGTAGCAGTCGCGACGCAGTAAGAGAAGAGTTTATATTCGCGAGTAGCTGAATACCGATGCTCACGTCAGAAAAAGAGAAGAGAACGATGACGACTCAAGTCCGCTTGCGAAAGGGCCTCAAACCCACGTGTGCGTAGAGCAGCAGGGCTGACCGAGCGGCGGGCTCTACACAACAAGAGTAATTCAATAGCAACCTATGCAACAACGAAGTGCAACGAAATCTCGCCACAACTCTTTAAATAGGTCAACTACAGGCCACAGTCCAAATAGAGACCAAAGAGGTAAACCAATATCAAAGCAAAGTCGTCGACGAGTAGCCAGTCTTACAGTGGAGATAGTCTCGAACGCTATCAGACGTAGTACACGACTGACGGAGCGACATATCGTACCGCATCGCAATTCCACGGAACTTCGAAATCTGGTGTGTTGTAGGGTGAGCGGATGACGCATTTTATACTTCTTTCTTGTGTTGAATTACTTGTTCCTCTCGTTTTTAACCTTCATCTGGGTTGCGTAGCAGTTATGGGATCTTCTCATATCGTGGTGCGGCGTGCTGTTACGCCAGCAACAGGTCAGGTCATCTTGTGGTCCGGCCCCAGTGGACTTGGTTGCCCAAGTCACGGATGAGGGCGTTTTCCGATTACCGAGCGGCCGCGTAAGAACGTTGCGCCTCTTGCCCGGAATCGATCTTGTAGCATCGGGATTTCTGCCATTGTGTGGAGTTCCCCGGTGCTGAAATCTCCTGGTAAGTGCTGCGCTATCCTTAGTGCCTCGTTCTGGACTGTCGGCAGGCTTCTGATCGACGTCTCAGCTTCTTTTCCGCGCACTACAGCAGGGTACTCCCAAACTGGCCTGGTTAGTGTCACGTGCAGAGTGATGCCGCAGTGTTGGGGGAAGGTCGCCGCTGGGTTCAGCACTCTGCCCAGAGCTCTACCCCTTACTTCCCTGATGTGCGCCTTCCACGTCAGGCGCCGGTCCAGTGTGACGCGTAGGTAACGTCCGGTGTTCGTCTATGGGACGGGGCTTCTCATGATGCTGACTGTCTGTCAGTGGGCAGGAATCTTACTGTGCTCGAATATCACCGCCTGGCTTTTGCCTGCGTTAAACTTGAGCCGTCATTTCGTGGCCCAAGCTCCCAAGACGTCGCAAGCCGATTGCAGGCAGTGACGCATCATCCTGGAGTTGATGCTGAGACCATAAAACGCCGTGTCGCCGGTATAGAGTGGGACGTGCAAACCCTACCTCTTCGAGACAACGGCGGTGTTTAGTGAGAAAGAAAGGGGCCGAGGACGGATCCTTGCGTACTCTGGCTGCAATGGGATGCGCTGTCGACGTCCGGTCGATGACGAGCACGTGGAATGTGCGCCCAGTCGGGTAGGATTGAAGCAGGCGGTCGTGCGACATCTGTAGCCCCTGTATAAATAGTTTATATACAATGCTCTCGTGTCACACGCTGTCGAAGGCCATGGGAACTTCCAGGAGTACCGTCCCCAGATATTCGTGTCGTTCTAGCGCCCCAATAGCCTGCTCCGCTGGTCGAAGAAAATGCTGCTGCGCAGATTGACCCCTCCTGAAGCCAGATTGTTCGTCAGGGAGCAGGCCTTCCTCCCTGACGTGTCTCCACAGTCTTTTGATATACAGTCTCTCGAATATTTTCGAAACTGTGAGCAACAGGCTGATCGGTCGTTGGTTTTGCGCCAGGCGCAGGTCTTTTCCGGCCTTGGAGACCGCTTCAACTTCCGCATGTTTCCATGCAGTTGGGTAGTTGCAGGTCCTGAGCACGGAGCTGAAGACTCTTGTAAGTTGCCGTACAGCATTCGGCGGCAGCATCTTCAGCAGCTCATTATTGATTTCGCACTCGCCAGTCTACCTGGTCTGCTAGCGCGCGAGTTGCTGTGCGATCTTTTATTCCGTGTTTTCCTCGTTCACCTCGTCCACGTCTCTGTGCGGCCGGAACTCAGTGAGACGCCGCTCCCCAAGTCGGCCTTGCTCTTCATCTGTGACGTCCTCCATCGGCGTGAAATTGCCGACAAGAGCGTCGGCTAACGCGCCGCCTGTGGCGTCAGGCTCAGCGATGACATCATGCCCTACTTGGAGGGGCGGAACTCGCTGGCGCCGTTGTAGGAAGCTCTTTGTCATCCTCCAGGCTGTTAGGTCTTCTATTCGGAGATTGATAATCCTGCTGGTCCAGTCGCAGTTTCTGTGGTCTCCGATCGCGTACTTGATTTCGCAACGCATTGTGTTAATTGTGGCCTTCGTTGCCGGCTGTCAAGTGACCTGCCACGGATCTTCTCTATATATAGCTCTACAGCTGTATGTACATAGATACTCCGCAAGCCACCGTACGATGCGTCGTGGAGGGTACCCTGTAACACTACTTGTGATTCACCCTCCTGCTCCACTCGCAAATAGAGCGCAGATATTGCGAGGGAGAAACGACTGTCTTTACGCCTCTGTATGAGCCCTAATTTCTCGTATCTTATCTTCGTGGCCCTTCCCTGTTATATATGTTGGTTGGAATAGAATCGTTCGGCAATCATCTTCAACTGCAGGTTCTCTATATTTTCTCAATAGTGTTTCTCGAAAACAACGTCGCCTTCACTCCAAGGATTCCCATTTCAGGTGTCAAAGCATCTCCGTAATACTTACATTCTGTTCGAACATATTAGTAACAAATCTAACCACTCGCCTCTGCATTGCTTCGATGTCTCCCTTCAATCCAACTTGGTACATATCCCAAACAATCGAGCAGTACTCACGTACTGGCCGCAGCAGCGTCCTATATGCGATCTCCTTTACAAATGAACCACTATTTTCTAAAATTCTTCCAATAAACCGATGTCGACTATTTGCCTTCCGTACCACAGTTCTCACATACTCGTTGCATCTCATATCGTTTTGCAACCTTAAGCCCGATATTTAAACGACTTGACTGTGTCAAGCAGGATACTGGTGATACTGTATCCCAACATCACACGTTTGTTCTTCTCATTCATCCGCATTAATTTACATTTTTCCACATTCAGGGCTAGCTGCCATTCATCACACCAACTGGAAATTTTGTCTAAGTCTTCTTGTATCTTCCTGCAGTCACTCAACTTCGACACCTTACCGTACACAACAGCATCATCAGTAAACAACCGCAGACTGCTGCCCACCCTGTCCGCCAAATCATTTATGTATAGAGAGAACAACAGCGGTCCTATCACTCTTGCATGGAGCACTCCTGACGTTACCCTTGTGTCTGATGAACACTCGCCGTCGAGGAAAACATACTGGTTTCCATTATTTGAGAAGTCTGCGAGCCACCCACATATCTGCGAATTTATTCCATATGCTCGCACCCTCGTTAACAGCTTGCAATGGGGCACCGTGTCAAATGTTTTCCGGAAATCTAGAAATATGGAATCTGCCTGTTGCCCTTGCTAAGGTGTGACGGTAGCAGCTGTTGTATGTTTCATGAAAAGATCTTTTCACAAACGCATGGATCTCTACTAACCTTGCATCCCCTTTTGAACCTATAGTGCAGCAGTCTCTGCTTCCTCAGCATTCCCCGAATTTCATTGTTAAACCATGGTGTGTGTTTTCCATCCTTTATCTACTTACTAGACACGTAACTCTCCATAATATCCCGGGTTCGATTCCCGGTGGGGTCAGGGAATTTCTCTGCCTCGTGATGACTGGGTGTTGTGTGCTGTCCTTAGGTTAGTTAGGTTTAAGTAGTTCTAAGTTCTAGGGGACTGATGACCATAGATGTTAAGTCCCATAGTGCTCAGAGCCATTTGAACCATCTCCATAATACGATTTACAATCTGCTTAAACTTTGCCCATAATTCATCTACATCCCTCTTACTGGAATTAAGTGATGCCAATTTACTGTCTAAGTGAGATGTTAATAACTGCTTACCTGCTCTACCAAGCAGAGACATTCTTCTAGCCTTCTTGACTCTTTTATTAACTTTCGTGACCGTAGTTGCTATAATGACCTCATGATCGCTAATCCCCGTTTCTATACTGTCATTGTCGATAAGGTTCGTCCTATTTGTAGCTATAATGTCTAAGATATTTCCATTGCATGTGGGCTGCCGGGCTAGCTGCTCAAAATAATTTTCAGAAAATGTGTTCGAAAGTATTTCGCATGACTGTCTGTGCTCCCCGCAATGAATCCATAGACATCCCAATCTATATTCGATATGGAGGATGCCTGGTGGGAGCTGCTTCGAGTGTTCCCGCTGTCGTCTTTGTTCCCGCGGCGTGGCTGCTGCTGCTGCTTCGTTCGTCAGGCGTGTGAATGCGGCAAGGACCGCATCCCCCCCCCCCCGCCCCCCAGAGGGGCGGGGACTGGCAGCAGCTTAATAGCCGCTCTACAACCTACAGAAGAGTTAAAAAACATAATGAGAAGACAACAAACAATAAAACACAGGCGATAAAACTAGCTTTTTTAAAAACTGTAAAATGGCGGAAAGTTGTGGAAGTTAAAATAGAAAAACACGGGGTTGACGATGCTAATGAAGACACACATTATGAACACAGACACATTTTAAAAACATGGTGACAGTCTGGTTTCTGTTCGCAAGAAATATAAAACACACCTACCAAAAGCATGGTTTTTGTTCGCAATAGTTGAAAAAGGGGATGCACAACGTTGAACACTCACATAAACACTGCACTATAGAGTAGACACGAAGATGACGCTCCACAGCCTAAGGCAGATGGGGCGACCGGGGGGGGGGGGGGCGGGGGAGGATCCAGACAGATGAGAGGAGAAAAGGGGGGGAGAGGAAAAGCAAAAAGGGGCGAGCCAATGGAGGGAGAGGACACATAAAAAAGAGGGGCAGGGAGGGTGCGAGAAGGAGGGGAAAGCAAAAGGACTCAGGGAAGAGGATGGAAGAGGGAACCAGGGGAAAGGACAGAGTGAGGGAGGGGGAGGTGAGGATCAGAGTTGATGGGATGGATAAATGGAGGGAGAGAGAGAATCATCCAGGAAGGGGAATTGACAAAAGCTACCTTGGGAAAGGAGATGAAGGGTGTAGAGGTGGAGGGTACTCTGCTATGATGGAGCAACAGGATACTGCTGATTCTCTTCCGGGTAGTCAGATGTTGCAGGCAGCTCCATACGCTGCATTGTCTGTCTCTTCTTTATCTGATGATGATGTTCATCGCTCCTGGTTGTGTTTCTCGCATTCTGCTGAATATAGTGAGGGCGCCTCCCTCCCCGCAGTGGACCTTGATGAGACTCCTACCCTTCGGCTTCAAGAAGTTATGTTGTCACGGAGTGGTGAGAAACAACGTTTTCAACGTGAGCATGCAGCATCGCTACGAAAAACACTAAGCGTGGAATCTGCACCTTCCGGTGCAGATGATTCAAATCCTGTACCTTCGTCTCCACCGTCTGCCGGTGTTATGGAGAGCGGGATGTGGTGAGCATATTTTTTTTTTTTGTTTCTAGTTGTACTTTCATTCCCTGCATGTGCTAACTAACGCAGGCGTATACGTTTCTTAACCTAAATCTTAAGACGCTATGCTCTCCATTAGAGCTTGCTGCTTTACGATGGTTTATTTATGATTCCCAATCCGATATTGTGTGTTTCTAAGGAGTGTTGTATGATGTGTTTCGTCTCCCTGGGTGTTTTATGTTTTTTAATGTTGCGCCAGAAAGTTCTACTGGCATGCCCATGCTTATAGGAACGTTGTTCTGTTGACAGACCTCGAAACGCTGGACGAAGGTTGGCATATAGGGCATCGTTTTTATGATCCCACATTATTGTTCTTTATGCTCCATCTTGATCTGGTCATAAATATGACCGCTCATCTTTTTATAAGGAAGATGCCATTCATTTACTCCTTTAGAGTTGGCAAAAAATGTTGATGGTGAGAGATTTCAACTGCGTATTATGTCATATGGATCATACTCCCAGATATAATTGTTGCCGTGGACTTGATGATATGGTGGTGTTGTAGAGTCTACAGGATGCTTGGTTCTGCAGATATCCCACTTTAGTTCGTGTTACGTATTTTGTAGCTACTCCTAGTTGTTGAATGGACCGTTTTTATGCAGTATGTCTGCTTCCCAGTGCAGCCAACTTTTGTCAATTGATGCAGTTCCTCCCAGCTTCACTGACCACTATGCTGTTTCAATGACTCTTAACCATGTCCATTAGCGGTTACATCATTCTCATCCTTATTGGATGCTAAATACACTGGTGTCCGAAATGAAAGCAACAAACGGAAATTTTACAAGGTTGCGTTTATTTTCCCATTAACAGTGTAAAGACGAGATGGTAAAGTAGAAACAATGTAAATAACACAGAACGTAAACAACTACAACATGCATAATTGCACACAAAAATGTTCTTAGGTTTTCCCAACGTAACCGGTTTGCACATACATTCCGACAACTGGTTAATGTGCTCAGCATGGGGTATTACCACTTCTGGCAGCAATACAGTCCTGACAACAACGGGACATGCTGTTCGTGATGTCGTCAGTTTCAAGTCGAAGCGATAACGCCCATTGTCCGCAGCTCGTGGTCGTGCGGTAGCGTTCTCGCTTCCCACGCCCTGGTTCCCGGGTTCGATTCCCGGCGGGGTCAGTGATTTTCTCTGCCTCGTGATGGCTGGGTGTTGCGTGATGTCCTTAGGTTAGTTAGGTTTAAGTAGTTCTAAGTTCTAGGGGACTGATGACCATCGATGTTAAGTCCCATAGTGCTCAGAGCCATTTTTGATGACGCCCATTCATCCTGCAGAGTTGCTCGCAAGTACTGGAGAGTGGTTGGTGGATGCTGATGTGATGCAACCTGTCTCCCTCCCGCCGAAGGTTCGAATCCTCTCTCGGTCATGGGTGTGTGTGTTGTCCTTAGCGTAACTTACTTTACGTTGGTTTAAGTAGTGTGTAAGTCTAGGGACCGATGACCTCAGCAGTTTGGTCCTTTAGGAATTTACTCATTTGGCTTTGGCAACCTGTCTCCCTAGCACATCCCATACAAGCTCTTTGGGATTCAAATCGGGAGAGCGAGCAGTGGCCACGACATGCATGCGGCATCTTCCGTTTCCAAGAAAACATCAACCACTTGTGCTATATTAGGGTCGAGCATTATCGTCCATCAACACGAATCCTAGGCCCATAACAGCTCGCAATAACCGCACATGAGATCCCAAGATCACGTCGCGATGCCTGACAGCAGTTCAATCTTGCCGATTCACCCATACAGTTTCATGCAGACTTGTTGGAGTGGTCAATGTAATCCCCACACATACCATTAAGAACCCTCCTCGATATCGGTCTCTTTCCACACTGTTTGGATTCCACAATCGTGGTCCACTTTCCCTCGAGATGCAAATGTGTCGAGAATCACTCTCCGGGCCAAATCGGAACTCACCTGCGAAACGAACATTGGCCCACTGTTCGACCGTTCAGGTGGGATATTGACGGTTCCACTCTAGTCGTTCCCTTCTGTGAAGACGCATCAGAAGTACACTTACAGAAGATGTCCAACAATAAAGGTTACACTGACGAAGTCTTCTGTACACCGTTTACCTCGATACAACACGTCCAGTGGATGCTGCGAGGTCAGATGCCAGTTGCCGTGCAGTACTAAGGCGGTACCGTTGTGCCCTTACGGCCAAATAACGGTCCTCTCTTTTTCATATCACACGTGCTCGGCCCTGCCTTGGTCTTCGAGGCACTGTTTTGGTCTCTATAAATTGTCACCACATCCGAGAAGCAACAGAACGATTCACATTAAGCCTTCCGGGCACATCAGTTCGCTACTGTCCTGCTCCCATTCTTGTTATGGCCCTGCACTGCAGAGAGTCTGGTAGGCGTCTTCCTTGTGCCACACCGCATCGTTTGTGACTGTATACACAGAGATTTGGATGTGAGACTACTCGACAAACGCTACCGTATTTGATAGGTGCCCTGACGTCATCGATGTCGTGGTTGTCCATTGACCAGAATGCTATGTACCGTGCAGAAGACGATTGTACGGACATCTGTCGACATTTTGTACGATTACACCGTTAATTAGATATGAGACAGGGAAATAGTGGTTTTTTGCTTTAATTTGCACACCAGTGTATTTTACATCTGGCGCACCTCTCACTATCATTGGTGCCGCGTGGGGGCGGGCAAGCCGTTCCCAAGTTATCCTCCAGTTATCGAACGGTGAGCTGCTGTTGCCAGATCTCGGCTTTGCTCTGCACTCGTGCTTTTTAGAGCTAGAAAAGCGGCTGAAATGAGGCGAACTCGGAAATTTTATTATGCTGTCGTTAGTGATCTTTATTATAGTGCTCGATATCTCCCTTTGAGATTTACCAAAGATCACATCGTGAAGGCGACACTCCTACAATTCAAAAGACTACAATTAGATGAAACTTTCCTGGCAGATTAAAACTGTGTGCTGGACCGAGACTCGAACTCGGGACCTTTGCATTTCTCCGCTGCAGAGTGAAAATCTCGTTCTGGATGCAATTAGATGACCTTCGTTTGCAATCCGAACCACGTTCGAGTCTGCAGGATGAGTTGGAATCTCTGTATCACCTGATTCGGCTTAGAACACGATGTCAAAGGACTTGTCTAACTACCATTCGATTTATAGATGGACGTGAGTGACCATCCCAATCTGATATAATGAGTGAACTTTCGCAGTTTTTTTCCGATCTTTACACGGGAGTGGCATCAGAAGGTATACTGTCTGCTGATTTTACTTACCTCCATGATAGTGTTTTTAAGCCACATCCATAAAAGCAGCTTTTGGCAGCTTTTCATCGTTGTGAGGTATCTGACATTGTAATTCGCTCTCCTTCCCGCAAATCACCGGCTTCGGATTGGCTACCCAAAGAATTTTATGTTCGAGTTTGGTCTCTGTAGATAGGATATGTGATTTACGGTGAATTAGGTGGTCGAAGTGGTGCACATCCCGCCATCCTTTAAGGACGAAAAAATTGTTTTCATTCGCAAAATAAAAGAGACGTCTGTCTGTGGAAAAGGTCCGACTGATAACGCTACTCAATTTTCATTACAAAATCGTAGCGCGGGCGATTAATAGCGGCTTGTAGGTTTACTTGCTGGCGTTGTCACACGTTATCAAAGTTGTATTCGGGTCGCAACTTGGTGAACTATATGCCTCCATTGGTTTCTGTCCTAGTATAGCTTTTCTCTCTCCACTACATCCCATGTTACTCCTCTCCTCTTGAGATCTTCCTTAACCTGGTTTATCCATCTCTGTCTAGGCCGCCAAATTGGTCTTCTTCCTGGTACCTCCATCTCCAAATACTGGGGTGGACTTCGAGTCAGGTGCATTCGCTTCACACGACCGAACCACTTCAATCACAAAGCACTCATCTCCTCCTCTGTAGTCAATGTCACCTGCAGATCTCTCCTTAAATAATTTCTGACTCTGCCTCTCCTAGTTTCTTGTACAGCTGACCATAACGAACTTCATTTTACATGCTTGTTTTTGACTCTCTTCTCTCTAATTTTAAGACACAGGCCTCTAGACTGTACATCATGACTGGCAGGAGATAAGTTTTATTCATGGTCTGTTTGGCTCTTTGAGGGACTTCCTTGTCCCAGGTTAGATTTCGCACTTGGTGGAAGAAGCTAGATCCTTTTGTTATTCTGTTTAAGACTTCTAGTTTGGAACTACCATCGCGTGATATGATGCTACCCACATAATTGAAGCTTTTCACAAATTCAACCTTCTCCCCCTCCAGTATGATGTGACAAGGTGTGGGTGTCCTGTTCATCTTCATTGCCACTGCCTTGTTTCTACTCATTGTTAACTTGAATTTTTTAAAGTTTGGGTTCCAGTAATGTAGTCTCCCCTGAAGCTCCATTTCCGTCTCTCCGCAAGTGGCGATGTCATCAGAAAAACAAAAGCATTGAGATCTTAATTTTCTTCTTCCTTGATTTCTTTCATGGTTGTGTCCATAAGTGTAATGAAGAGTAAAGGGGAGAGCTAACTGCCTTGCTGAACACATATCTTTGTCTTAAATCAATTGGATCATCCACCTCCTACTTGTACACTGCTCTCACAACCATGGTACAGCATCTGGATTTTTTTTTAATTAATGAGTGAGGAACATTATGTTTTCTCAAGCATTCCATATTATATCCCTTGGTACACTGTCATATGCTTTTTCCAAATCCACGAATACGACTATCATGTCCTTTCCTTTTTCCCAATACTTGGTTGGTTGGTTGGTTGGTTTGGGGAAGGAGACCAGACAGCGAGGTCATCGGTCTCATCGGATTAGGGAAGGACGGGGAAGGAAGTCGGCCGTGCCCTTTGAAAGGTACCATCCCGGCATTTGCCTGGAGCGATTTTAGGGAAATCACGGAAAATCTAAATCAGGATGGCCGGACGCGGGATTGAACCGTCGTCCTCCCGAATGCGAGTCCAGTGTCTAACCACTGCGCAACCTCGCTTCTCCATTAACTGACGGAGGGAGAAAATGAGATCTATTGTTCCCCTATTACTTCTGAACCCATGCTGTTGTTCCTCTAATTGGTGTTCTAGAATTTTCCGCAATTTTTTTTCTATGACCTTTTCAATTATCTTAAGGCAGTGTGATAACAGTGTGATTCCTCAGTAGTTGGTGCATTTCTCTCTACTACCTTTCTTGAACTATGGTATTATAATTCCTTTCTTCCATTCATCCAGCACTTTGGTTTCTTTCCATATCACCCCCAGCACCCGGGGTAATCATTATATTCCATGGATTCCTGCGACTTTAATCAGATCCGCTGTCAGCTCATCTACTCCAGCCGCCTTCCCACTTGTCATCTGTTTCAGGGAATTCTCAGTTTCTAACCAAGAGATTGGAATCTGCTCCTCCTCTAATTCAATACTTCGATGTCACTTTCTTGTGCACCTTCCCCATTCAGTAAGATTTCAAAATAATTCTTCATCTCTTCTCTGACACCTTCCATGTCCCTGATAATATCCCCGTCCTCTGTTTCAATTGCTTTTATGTCTTCTCTATCAGATCTTTTACTTTTCAATAACCCATGTAGCAGTTATTGGTTCCCTTTGCTATCCTGCTCTAGTTTCTGGCTGAATATTTCTCACCTCTTCTCCTTTTCTTCTTTCACAATTCTCCTTACTTGGAGTTTCTTTTGTCGGCATTCCTTCTCCAGTGTTGTCACCTTGTGTTCATCTTTTGGCACCAGTCCCTGGTTCTGATTTCTTTTCTCAAACTCCATGTTTTTCTTTGCCATATTACGTTTTTTAATTGCGTCTTTTACTCTATCGTTCCACCAACTGGTTTCTTTGTCTTTCACTTTACCCTTTGTTTTGCCACATATCTGCACAGCACTGTTAAATATTGATGTTTCAAATAGGTTCCACTCTTCCTCTACACTACTCCTCTCAGTTTTTGGCAATTTTTGTGCTACTAAATTTTGGGAACTTCGTATTTTCTTCTTCTTTCAACTTCCACTCCTTAATTTTTGGCATTCTTTGTAGAGCATTCAAACTTTTGATGTTATAATTTACATCAGCTACTAGTAACCTGTGCTCACTATCCAAGTGCTCACTTGGTATGACTTTTGTGTCCCTTACTTTCCCTCCAATTAATTTACCCGTTAAAATATAGTCTATATCTTGTTTCTTGAAGAATGTATTCTTCACTAAAAGACGATTCCTTATGCAAAGATTTAGAATTTCTTCACCCTCAACATTTCGTCTTCCGTCCATCACCTCCTCATACCCATTTGTACCCGTGCCGATCTGGGCATTCAGATCCCCAATTATCATAAGATATTAAAAAAATAGAAACCCTCCTCGATTGCGTAAAAAGCACCTAGTGTTAACCTAGGTTTCGGCGTAGATAACTACACCTTCTTTATTTTATAAACGAAAAATATAAATTTATAGCTATGGTGTTCTTTTAATCATTGACAAAAGTCTTCTTAGGCACTTGTAGGTTTTATTGTTCTGAAGAAGGTGTAGTTATCTACGCCGGAACCTAGGTTAACACTAGGTGCTTTTTACGCAATTGAGGTTTCTAGTTTTTTAATATATTAACCAACGATTGCTGACGCGCTGCGATGTTGAAGGTTCTTAAATTATTATAATGTTGTCTTCTCTTACTTGGTCTTCCAGATCTTCAAGGAATTTCGTTTTTTCTTCCTCACTGCACCCTTGCTGAGGGGCGTACACTTGGAGTATAGTAAAACTATTCTTTCCCAAGTTCACTCTCGCTCTAATTATCCTTTCACTTACAAAGCTCACATCTGTAATTGGGTCAATGTCTTTGTGGAATACAAACCCCACTCTATTTTTTGCCTCTTTATTGTGGCCCTGCCAGTATAATTTGTACCCACCTCTCAGCAATTTAGAGTTTTTTTCACTTCACTTGGTCTCACTCAATCCAAGGATATGAATCCTTCTCATCTCCATTATGTCTACAATCTCTTCAGTCTTTCCTGTCAGGGTTATTACATTTAATGTTCCAACTCTCAACTTGTTTTTGTCTTTTTGTTGGGTTATAGTTTTCTGTTCTTGTTTAGTGTATCTTCTTGCGTTACTTGGATTTTCTTCAGGCTGCGAAGAGCTGTCATTCGTTCCAGGGGTACACGAAGTGCTGCCTACATTAGGTATTTTTAATCCGAGGCTCGTTCTTTGATTGAAAGCAATAACAACTTTTTCTCATCTGCTGGCCTGCTAAGCCTAACGCATCTGAGGATTTTCTTCCAGAGTTTACTCCCTCAGCCTTTGAAGATCCCTCTTCACTACAAGACAGTGGTTCCACTCCTCATTTGCCCTTAGGAGGGAAAGGATGCCTCCTCCGCCAGCAGCACCGTACCAAGTATGTTCTTCCCCGCCGTAGCTGCCGTTAAGGACTTCGCCATATCCCTGGCAACGGTTAGTAATGGTAAGGAAAAAGGAGAGGTTTAGGATAGGGTAGGATAGGAGACAGGCTAATGATAGGTCTCTGTGGCACACACTTCGTCTGGCTCCTCCCCTTTGGCCTGTCCGGCATGGGTGACCCTGCTGGTAGCTACGCAACCGCCGGCGTAACCCTCCGTATCCACAGCACGAAACCCTCCTCGCCCGCACGGTTAGTGATACCTACGTTAAGGCGGTGTTCCCCATATAAAGTTTCACATGTAGGAAGTTGTGGGTTGGAATTTCGTCAAGTGTTGGGTAGACTGCTGAGACATCAGTCTCACATCCACCATGGAATCCTCGTCAGGTTCTTCTTTTTATTTTTTAGACGTGCTTTCGCTAGTTCTGATCGTTTATAGGCAGACCATCATTTTGTCACAAGACAATAGCCTATCACATGACAGTGGGCTCCACTAAACGCATGCATGTCCGCCCCCGGTAGCTGAGAGTCTGGCTTTAGCTGTCGCCGCGGTCGCACGCTCAAGTTTGCTCCGTGAACGTTCAGTGTTTACGTCAGTGTTTTCGTGTTTCGTGATTGTTTATTGGCGTTTTGCACGTGAATTATGTGTTATATATTGAGCTATTGGTCTTCGTTCGTGTCGTCTTTCTACGTAGTGCCGTTGGGATTTCGGTGTAGTCCGAAATTTCTTCGCTGCAGAACACCATGGCAAACTCCGCGAGAAAAAACACCGTGATTTTCACCTTCGACAAGTACACACGTCGAGTACAGCCCTCTGCACTTGAAATACACAACTGGATTACCGAGGTAATTGGCCTTCATTCTGAATCTGTTCATACCATGCAGCTAGACTCTGATGAACACTGCATCTTTGTAAAGTTTAACGTTCCTGTGAGTGTAGACCACTTTCTGGAAAAATTTGGTTATGAAACGGAATTTATACACCGTGATGGTACTAAAAGTACTGTAAAACTCAGGAATTCCGAGTCTGTAATTAGAAATGTTAGGGTTTTGAATATTCTCATAGAAGTAGACAACTCGAAAATTAAAGATGTCCTTTCAAAGTATGGGGTTGTCAGTCATATAGTCAACGAAAGATGGGCTTCGCATTTCAAGCTGCAGTGCTTTAACGGCATACGCTCCGTGGAGATGGAAGTGAAGGCAAACATTCCCTCCCACATCTTTGTTGACGGGCACAAGGCGCATGTTATTTACTCAGGGCAAACCCCTACATGTCATGTATGTAACGAGTCTGGTCGCCTCCGTCAGGACTGCCCTCGCCGTGTTTTTGTGCTAAAAAACAACCTTACGCAACGCCGGAAATTAACACTCAACGATTTGTTGCCGGCCAGTAATACAATAGAGCCGACGGCTATCGTGGATCACGTTACTACCTCTGAAAATTTTGCACTTAATGTTAATGAATTTTCGTTTTTAAAACCTGCATTAACTGCTGAAATTCCGTCCCGTGACGGCGAGATTCCCACTAAAAAGCGTCCTCTAGAGGACACTGAAAAAAATGTTGATGAGGACTCTTCCTGTGAAACACGCGTTGCTAGGAAGTCGAAGCCAAGTCCTGAAGATCTGTTGTAAGTGGAAAAAAGAGATGAAATGCAGGTTGATGTGGCTCCTACTTCCGCACAAGGAATTATACCACCACGAACAGATAGTGACGCAGCTGGTAGTGTCCTTTCACAGAAATGTGACCCTGAGCCTGAGGTCACAGCTGCAATAACCGCATCAAGTGCACAGCCCATACACTGCGAACAGTACGAGGAAGTACCAAGTAAACAACCTGCTGCCTCCGAAGCGCAACACCGCGCCGAAGGAGGAAATAAACAAGCATCACCGCCTCGCCAGCAGACAACACAACAGACAACACGCCGGAGCCAAATATTGACGACTCGCAAGCCACCGCCGTTGCGTCAGACGGCCACCGTCGGAGGTTGCGACCGAAACCTGGTCTTGTTGTCACGCGTCATCAAGCGAAAGCCACACCAGACAAGAAAGACATCAAGAAAAGGAATATTAAATATGAAGTCATCAGGGCCAACACTGACGAGGAGAAAGAGAAAGACCACAGTGACTTATAGCAATGCATTGTCAGGATTTCAGGATAATTTTCTTTTCAAGCACCCACAAGGTGGGAATTTAAGGAGATGGGACCTGTATAAGCTGACTAAACCAGAGGTTGTACAGAGTTTCAGGCAGAGCATAAGGGAACAATTGACAGCAGTGGGGGAAGGAAGTACAGTAGAAGAAGAATGGGTAGCTATCAGGGATGAAGTAGTGAAGGCAGCAGAGGATCAAGTAGGTAAAAAGACGAGGGCTAGTAGAAATCCTTGGGTAACAGAAGAAATATTTAATTTAATTGATGAAAGGAGAAAATATAAAAATGCAGTAAATGAAGCAGGCAAAATACGAACGTCTCAAAAATGAGATCGACAGGAAGTGCCAAATGGCTAAGCAGGGATGGCTAGAGGATAAATGTAAGGATGTAGAGGCTTATCTCACTAGGGGTAAGATAGATACTGGCTACAGGAAAATTAAAGAGACCTTTGGAGTAAAGAGAACCACTTCTATGAATATCAAGAGCTCAGATGGAAACCCAGTACTAACCAAAGAAGGGAAAGCAGAAAGATGGTTCAAATGGCTCTGAGCACTATGGGACACAATGCTGAGGTCATTAGTCCCCTAGAACTTAGAACTAGTTAAACCTAACTAACCTAAGGACATCACAAAAAAATGGTTCAAATGGCTCTGAGCACTATGGGACTCAACTGCTGTGGTCATAAGTCCCCTAGAACTTAGAACTACTTAAACCTAACTAACCTAAGGACATCACACACATCCATGCCCGAGGCAGGATTCGAACCTGCGACCGTAGCAGTCGCACGGTTCCGGACTGCGCGCCTAGAACCGCGAGACCACCGCGGCCGGCAGCAGAAAGATGGAAGGAGTATATAGAGGGTCTATACAAGGGCGATGTACTTGAGGACAATATTATAGAAATGGAAGAGAATGTAGATGAAGATCAAATGGGAGATGCGATACTGCGTGAAGAGTTTGACAGAGCACTGAAAGACCTGAGTCGAAACAAGGCCCCGGGAGTAGACTACATTCCATTAGAACTACTGAGGGCCTTGAGAAAGCCAGTCCTGACGAAACTCTACCATCTGGTGAGGAAGATGTATGAGACAGGCGAAGTACCCTCAGACTTCAAGAAAAATATAATAATTCCAATCCCAAAGAAAGCAGGTGTTGACAGATGTGAAAGTTACCGAACACTCAGTTTAAAAAGTCACAGCTGCAAAATACTAACGCGAATTCTGTATAGACGAATGGAAAAACTGGTAGAAGCGGACCTCGGGGAATATCAGTTTGGATTCCGTAGAAATATTGGAACACGTCAGGCAATACTGACCTTAAGACTTATCTTAGAAGCTTGATTAAGGAAAGGCAAACCTACGATTCTAGCATTTGTAGACTTAGAGAAAGCTTTTGACAATGTTGACTGGAATACTCTCTTCTAAATACTAAAGGTGGCAGGGGTAAAATACAGGGAGCGAAAGGCTATTTACAATTTGTACAGAAACCAGATGACAGTTATAAGTGTCGAGGGACATGAAAGGGAAGCAGTGGTTGGGAAGGGAGTGAGACAGGGTTGTAGCCTCTCCCCAATGTTATTCAATCTGTATATTGAGCAAGCAGTAAATGAAACAAAAGAAAATTTCGGAGTAGGTATTAAAATCCATGGAGAAGAAATAAAAACTTAGAGGTTCGCCGATGACATTGTAATTCGGTTAGAGACAGCAAAGGACTTGGAAGAGCAGTTGAACGGAATGGACATTGCCTTGAAAGGAGGATATAAGATGAACATCAACAAAAGCAAAACGAGGATAATGGAATGTAGTCGAATTAAGTCGGGTGATGCTGAGGGAACTAGATTAGGAAACGAGACACTTAAAGTAGTAAAGGAGTTTTGCTATTAGGGGAGCAAAATAACTGATGATGGTCGAAGTAGAGAAGATATAAAATGTAGACTGGCAATGGCAAGGAAAGCGATTCTGAAGAAGAGAAATTTGTTAACATCGAGTATAGATTTAAGTGTTAGGAAGTCGTTTCTGAAAGTATTTGTATGGAGTGTAGCCATGTATGGAAGTGAAACATAGACGATAAATAGTTTGGACAGGAAGAGAATAGAAGCTTTCGAAATGTGGTGCTACAGAAGAATGCTGAAGATTAGATGGATAGATCACATAACTAATGAGGAGGTATTGAATAGAACTGGGGAGAAGAGGAGTTTGTGGCACAACTTGACGAGAAGAAAGGACCGGTTGGTAGGACATGTTCTGAGGCATCAAGGGATCATAAATTTAGCACTGGAGGGCAGCGTGGAGGGTAAAAATCGTAGAGGGAGACCAAGTGATGAATACACTAAGCAGATTCAGAAGGATGTAGGGAGCAGTAGGTACTGGGAGATGAAGAAACTTGCACAGGATAGGGTAGCATGGAGAGCTGCATCAAACCAGTCTCAGGAATGAAGACCACAACAACAACAACAAGCACTTTGTTTAAAAGCAGTAAAAATTTTTCTAGAGAGTTTAGTACATGTAATGGGCACACAGCTTGTAAAGATCGTGACTTGTAGAGATGCACGTTGCTGCTATAATCATACCGATCCTCATCCCATATAGCTTCTTCTAGTACGTCTGTGATGCAAGCTTATAGCATTACTACTATTAACATTAATAAAATACAGTCAACGTTGAAATTGGCAGCACTAAAAGAATTCTTGTACCAGTCTGGGACAGACATCGCGTTGCTACAAGAAGTTGCGATAACGGAATTTCGGATCCCAGGGTTTGTTTGAAATTGTTAATGTTTCTACGGAAGCCAATATCGGTACAGCCATTCTTATAAGGGAAGGCATTCCGGTGACTGAAATCGAACGACTAGAATCAGGAAGAGCCGTAAGCATAAAAATTTTCGATGTGACCGTACTTAACCATTACGCCCCATCAGGAAATTCCCATAAATTGGATCGTGCGAAGTTTTTCAAGATGAATTAATTTCTTTATTGAGGTAAAATCCGTGTTCTCTTATACTAGGTGGAGATTTTAACTGTGTTTTAAACCAGAAAGATCAACAACCCAATTTCAACTACTCCCCTACAACTTAAGGATGTGTGGGAACTTCGGCACCCGACGTCAGTCGAGTTCACGTATATAACCAGCCACTCCCGCAGCAGACTAGATAGAATTTACGTGTCACCAAATTTGCAAAATTTTTTGCTAAACGTTGAAACTGTTCCCGTATATTTTAGCGATCACAGTACACTTTTAACTTGCTTTAATTTAAGTGTACACCCGACTCGTCGATTAAGAGGCCAATGGAATTTGAACATCTCTGTTTTAACTGACGAAGAATTGGAACAGGAAATAAGAGTAGCGTGGAATATGTGCCTCCGCACAGCAGACAAGCACCCAACAGTCATTGACTGGTGGACTAGGAGGGCTAAACCAAGGCTGCGGGCCGGCCGCGGTGGTCTCGCGGTTCTAGGCGCGCAGTCCGGAACCGTGCGACTGCTACGGTCGCAGGTTCGAATCCTGCCTCGGGCATGGATGTGTGTGTTGTCCTTAGGTTAGTTAGGTTTAAGTAGTTCTAAGTTCTAGGGGACTGATGACCACAGCAGTTGAGTCCCATAGTGCTCAGAGCCATTTGAACCATTTGAACCAAGGCTGCGGAAAGTTGTCATGCAGTATAGTGTAGGAAGGCACAGGGAGTTGAGGAATACAATGGAGTTTTATTAAAAAGTTTTAAGAGACTTATATCAACAGGCACATGATGACGTACTTCGTCTGAATGATATCAAAAAAGTAAAAGCAAAGTTATTAAGCATTAAACGACAACAGATGGAGGGACTAAAAATTAAATCGAAAGCCACATCAGTAGTAGCAGATGAAACAGCTACTCTGTATAACTTGGTGCGGCATGCTAAAAACAAACGTCAAACTTTTATTGATTAAGTCCAGTTGCATACTGGTACAAGGCTCACATGCCAGAAAGAAATACTGGACGAAGTCCACAGGTACTATGACAACTTATATGCCCCTACCACAGTGGACGATGCAGCTCTCGAGGACATTCTCACTATTTTATGTCCACAATTGTCGGGAACAGAAAACGCCGACATCCTGTCACCTATTACTAAAGATGAAGTGCATGAGGCAGTGCGTAACTCACCTCTCAAAAAATCTCCAGGACTTGATGGCCTCCCTGTGGAGTTTTATGCCCGCTACTGGTCTATAATTGGGGACAAGATCGCTTCCATGGCGAATGAGGTCCTGAACGGAAAAGCAGTCCCTGCAGAGTTTAAGGAAAGTAAAATAGTACTGATTCCTAAGAGTAAAGGCAAAACGAACTTAAACAATCTTCGGCCTCTTTCGCTACTAAATTCTGATTACAAAATAATTTCGCGTATTATCAACAAAAGACTCTGCCTTTTCCAACAAAATATTGAGTCATCATCAATCTTGTTCTCCTACCAGAACGATATTCGAAAGTCTATCTGCATACAGAGACGTCATTTCAATTTCCTCAGTGACAAGTATAAAATGTGCTTTAATCTTTATAGATTTCAACAAAGCTTTTGACCGCGTTGGTCATAGATACCTCTTTGCGACTCTGTCAAGAATAGCTTTCCACCCTCAGATTGTCAACATGCTAAGAAATATTGCAACAGGTATAAATGCGAAAATAGCAATCAATGGCCAAACATCTAAACCCATACAAATAAGGCGAGGGGTTCCACAGGGCAGTCCCTTATCTATGCTTTTATTTTCCGTATCTTTAGAGCCCTTTCTCCGCACTGTCCACGCAAGATTAACAGGCATAACATTGAGTGGTGAGAAAACTGTCATACGAGCTTATGCTGATGACGTGGGTGTTGTAATAAGGAATAAGGAGGAGACAGTTACACTGGAAAGAGAAATCCAAAAGTATTGTCTAGCGTCGGGAGCGACAACAAATGAAAACAAAAGTAAAATATTGAATCTGCGGGGCCTAGATCACCTCCGACTGGCATGGGCAAAACAAGACAACAAACATAAAACTTTGGGAATAACCTTAATGGCATGTCCGATGAGGATGGCTGCTTTTAACTGGACGGACACTAGGAGGAAAGTTCATGGTGCTGTAATGGAGAACATCCATCGAACTATGGACCAGGTGCAAAAAGTCAGATTCATCAACTCCTGCATTTTGTCGAAAGCGTATTTCACTGCGCAGGTATTTCCAATCCCCAAACTAGTAGCGAAAGGGATCATGTCCACTGTTACCAATTATTTATGGCAGGAGACATATTCAGGGTTGGTGCGACTACCGTTATACTGGATGTCAGAAACGGGGGCCTCGGTTTGGTGGATATTCGACATAAAGCGTCTGCTCTGTTCCTCAAACGGACTTTCCATATACTCAGAAAACTTCCACAATGTATAACCGCAAAACTCATTGAGTCTGTGACACCCCATAGCCTGCAAGCACCGTTTGATGTGCGAAGGATTAATGCCCGTCTGCGGTATGTGAGGAACTTTTTCCTCGAAGCAAGTTATCGTAGTGACGAAATCAGAAGAAACACATGTATCACAGCGCAATGAGGGCAAAATTGAAAAATTCCCTAATTGTGACTGGAAAACAGTATGGCGGAACATCAACTACGCCGGGCTATCTACAGACAGTTAACAATGTCATCAGCACCAACGAGAGACTATATGGGATCGGTTTAAACCAGACACACATTTGTGGAAAATGCAATCTGGTGGATGCACTCATCCACAGATTCACCTGTGGCGGCAATGTGAATAACTGGAATTGGATCAGGCAACAAATCACCTTTCTCATCTGATCCTCGGACGGAATATATAACGCCATCGCTCCTCCTGAGACCACACATGACATACTTTCCGAAATTAAAAACCAACGCCAATAGCTGGTTACTGGGTTCAAATGGCTCTGAGCACTATGGGACTCAACATCTTAGGTCATAAGTCCCCTAGAACTTAGAACTACTTAAACCTAACTAACCTAAGGACATCACACACACCCATGCCCGAGGCAGGATTCGAACCTGCGACCGTAGCAGTCCCGCGGTTCCGGACTGCAGCGCCAGAACCGCTAGACCACCGCGGCCGGCAATGGTTACTGGGAAAATATGTTAGTTATGTCATCAACAAACTTGGGTCGGACAACGAGATAGAATTCCGCGTTTACATGCAGTGTGAATACGCAAAAATCAGCACGTATCGCAACCACAAAAAGCACTATGGCAACATGCTGCAGATCATTTTTGAAAGAATGGGTGTCGGTTAAATATGTGGAACCACTACAACACCTTGAACGAAATGGCTCTGAGCACTATGGGACTTAACATCTATGGTCATCAGTCCCCTAGAACGTAGAACTACTTAAACCTAACTAACTTAAGGACATCACACAACACCCAGTCATCACGAGGCAGAGAAAATCCCTGACCCCGCCGGGAATCGAACCCGGGAACCCGGGCGTGGGAAGCGAGAACGCTACCGCACGACCACGAGCTGCGGACACACCTTGAACGAGAACGAACATAAGAAAATTAAAAGTCACTTGCGTTCTTACTATTATTTACTATTACCTTGCTTCCGGAACTTCTATGTTACACGAAGAGTTTTTTTTTTTTTTTCAAAACATTTTGTTCAGAATTCCTCGTCTTCGACTTCTAAAGTATTTGTGTGATTCAAGAAGAATTGTTAAGTTTTATCAGCGTTCAGTTTCTGTTCAGAGAAGAGGTTTCTTTGTCTTTCTTACATCGGAGAATGATGGAAGTTTTGTGTTAAGATTTCTGCACACTTAGTGCTATGACACAACAGGGGAGATGAACAAAGGGGTGGGAGGGTATTGGGCCTCGACAAAAAAAAAACAAAAAAAACGTGCTAGGTGTGGGGGTTAGCTGCCCTCTGTAGTAAAAAAATTAAAAAAAGTGGTCAGCGTGACATAATGTCAATCCTAAGGACCCGGGTTCGATTCCCGGCTGGGTCGGAGATTTTCTCCGCTCAGGGAGTGGGTGTTGTGTTGTCCTTATCATCATCATTTCATCTCCACATCTCCATCGACTCGCAAGTCGCCGAAGTGGCGTCAAATCGAAAGACTTACACCCGGCGAACGGTCTATCCGACGGGTACATGTACATTTATTTAACGCATCCATGTCCCTACTAACCACGCAGTGCAGGAGCGTAACTAGTCCTGTCAAGTTCATGTTGGGCACCTTTCAGATGGAGTACACAAACGACGAATACGTTGACATGCTATAGGTACTGAGTGTATCCGATAATCAAACTGCTGCTGCTTGTGCGTATGCTGCGCTGTACTCTGAATGGAGCCACCTTGATATGAATGTTTCTAGAATGAAATTTTCACTCTGCAGCGAAGTGTGCGCTAATATGAAACTTCCTGGCAGATTAAAACAGCTCTCCTTCGAACCTTGTAAAACTATCTATCGTAGAAGAAAGGATAGTTTAGAGAGTAGGAGACGAGGTACTGGTAGAAGAAAAGCTGTGAGAACTGGTTGTGATTCGTGCTTGGGTAGCTCAATGGGCAGAGCACTTAACCGTGAAAGATAAAGTCCCGGAGTTCGAGTGTGGGTTCGGCACACAGTTTTAATCTGCCAGGAAGTTTCAAGAATGGTTTTCGTTGCCTGGAGCAATGCCTTCGGGCTCCCGACAATCGTCGTCCACAAGTAATGGACAGAGGTCTTTCTAGGCCTAGACTTACTCCACAAACAGAGGACACGAGTCTCGAGACTGTTCACCAGTCACCTCGGCGAAATACCCGTGACATTGCAATACAGCTCCCAAAATCTCAAAGGCAGGGTGCTGAAGTGTTTCACGATGAAGAACTGCATTCATATCAATTACACTCTAACTCAACACCAACGGCCAGGAGACCGCATTCGACGAGTACAGTTTTGTGAATGTCTTTTGCACCAAGTGGAAGATAACGAACATTTTATAAGTAACGTGATATGGACTGACGCATCTTATTTCACTCGTGAAGGTATTTTCAACCTCCAAAACAGCCATTATTGGCCAGAACACAACAAACATTATAAATGTGAACGTGGGTTTCAGGCACGCTTTGGCATAAAACTGTGGGCCGGACTAGAGATGGGAGTGCTTTTCGGCCCTTATCTATTGCCAGACATGTTTAAATACTTTGCCTGCAGCATTAGAAAACATTCCACTTGGTGTTCGGCGACAGCTATGGTGCACCGCCACACTATGGAATGAATGTGCGTAGCCATTTAAATGAAGCTTTTCTGGGGAAAAGTATTGGTCACGGAAGTCCAATGTTGTGAACTCCACCTTCCACGGACTTTAATCCACTAGATTTTTATGTGTGGGGATACTTAAAGGAATAAGTTTATAGTACTCCACCCATCGATGTACACGACCTTATAGCTCACGTGCATACCTCTTCAGCACTGGTAAGTGCAATTGTATTGCGTAGGTTCTTGCAAAGTATGATCGAGCAAGTGGTGAAGTGTTGGAAAATACAAGGTGGTCGCTCTGAACTTCTTCTCTAAAGTGAACGTGGCACTCACGTGTACGTATCGCTTCTGTGAAGATACGCCTGGACATCAAACGTACAAAACGGACTTACTGTGTGTACCATAAATTGCAATATTGTGTAGCCTACTTCTTGTGTTTCTTGTACCTTAATGGATACAAACGGCCGGCCGGGGTGGCCGTGCGCTTCTAGGCGCTACAGTCTGGAACCGCGGGACCGCTACGGTCGCAGGTTCGAATCCTGCCTCGGGCATGGATTTGTGTGATGTCATTAGGTCAGTTAGGTTTAAGTAGTTCTAAGTTCTAGGGGACTGATGACCACAGATGTTGAGTCCCATAGTGCTCAGAGCCATTTTTTTTATACAAACGATATTACCGCATCCACCATTATTTTTAAATCGATTTATTTGTGTCATGGACTAAACAAAGTGATAGTCTACGTCTGTACAAAGTTCACGTTATCTTAATGTTTAAATAAAGTAACAGTAATATGGTTCAAATGGCTCTGAGCACTATGGGACTTAACATCTATGGTCATCAGTCCCCTAGAACTTCGAACTACTTAAACCTAACTAACCTAAGGACATCACACAACACCCAGTCATCACGAGGCAGAGAAAATCCCTGACGGCGCCGGGAATCGAACCCTGGAAAGCGAGAACGCTACCGCACGACCACGAGCTGCAGACGTAACAGTAATAGAAAGAAATAAAAAATATGTCGCATTGTGGATATATAAATTGGATACAGTTTGATGCTTTAAGAGAAAAAAACTTTTTTTTAACGCTAACGTGATTCCATCATCGACGAGTGTGCATTTCATTCCTTCCCCAGTGCGTCGCCTCGACACACTGAGCTAACTGGACATCTCTGGCACACCTCAGAGTTCATGGTACCTGTTCTTTGCCATTCTGCCAGCAGTTACAGCATCGCCAGGGCCTCGTTTTCTTAAATCCCATTTCTTTTTAAACCTAGTAGCGGCACTAGGGTTTGTTAAATACACTTTTGTCTTCAATTGGTACGACGAATAGGATGCAGACCGCCAAGTATGAGCTAAATTGAGGCGAATGGTGAAACATCGTAGAGACCACCCGATTCGCAAAATAGGGAGGTAAATTGGCATAAGCGACTCTAACAATGGGTAGATTGTTAGGACCCGGTGTCAAGAAGTGAGCATATCGGAGACGGCGAAACTGCTCGGTTGTTTTCAACCTAATGTCGTGAACATCTGTGGAAACTAGCTGTATGAGAGTGTACCACTATGGGTAGTGAGGTGCAGGACGTACACTCTTCATAACGTGCAGCTCAGAGGCTTTTCCACCCTGTAAAGCAGGATAGGTAGCGATCTGTCACATATCTGAAGACAGAGTACGATTCTGGTGCAGACACATAAACGTTTCGGAGTACAGCGTTCAGCACACGATGTTGAACGTTGAAGATCCTTTGGACCCAACGACACAGACAGTTACGATTGATCATCAAGACTGAACCCTTAAACAGTGGAAACATATCGTCTTCCTGCATTAGGTCGATCGTCGTGTCCGGTTACGCCATCATTTATCTACGTCACTACTCTACAATACACACTTAACTGCTTGGCAGAGTGGTCATCAAACCACATTTGGACTATACGTCTTCGGTTGCGCTCTCGAACAGCGAGTGGAAAGAAAGAGCAGTTGAATGTTTCCGCCCGACCTCTGTTTCCTCTTTTATTATTATTATTATTATTATTATTATTATCGTTCCTACCAATGCAGACGAGCGTCAACAAAATATTTTCGCATTCGGAGGGGAAAGCTGTTGATCTGAATTCCTTGAAGGGATCTCGCTGCACCGAAAAATGCAATTTTTTAATGATTGCCACACCAACTCGGGTTTCATTTTCGTGACATTCTCTCTCAGTTTAACGATAACACAAAGCGAGCTGCTGTCCTTTGAACTATTTCGATGTTCTCCATCAATCATCCCAGTAGGTCATCCAGGCGAACCGCTAATCCAAACACGCATTGCCCTACTGGTTCAGCTCGTTGGACCAGTTAGACGATTGGGGACCAGCTTCCTTCTTTGCAGCAGCACAGCATAGTACGGTTTTTAGTTGGTGAGTTGTAATGAGCTTCTGACATGAAGCGACTTATTTAGATTTACAGTATGCATTCTTAAATTCCTTGCGACTCTGTGTGCCTAGTAGACACGGTTACGTGTTTTAATTACAGTGTAGTGTATACTTATGCTGTTTGTATCGCAAAGACTTTTTGTTTCTCTGTGAACAGGCAGTTAGCTGTACAAATAATTGTCAAGTGGGCAACTCTTTCGTCTCTGCAGTAGCACATTACAGTACAAAGTTTACTTTATGAGTTGCAACGACCTTCTGACAAGAAGTGACTTGTGTAGATTTACTGTGTGCAGTTTTGTTTAAATTCTTAAACCTGCTGCGTTTATGTGAATCTAGTAGCCACAGCTCCTCTTTTAATTACTGTCCGATGTATGGTTTTGCAATCTTTAGTATTGAGTCGGGCTTGAGTAGCTCAATTGGTAGAGCACTTATCCGCGAAGTATTGCTGCCTTCACAATCGAGCTGGTGAATCTTTGCTCACAGCTCTAGGCGGTGCTGGCTTTCGTCACGGAGCTTGAGGCTTTTTCCAATGGGTATCACCGCGGGTGGCTGAACGTCACAATGCAAGTCATGTGCAGCACCTCCCACATATCCCTCGATCGGTCCACTACCGAGACTGCCCTGGTTACTTCCCTTATTGAGTGTGATCCCTCACCCATAATCGAATGCGACGTCACCTTAAGATATGGGGGTAAGGGGGGACAGCGTAAACCCTTCCGGTGGTCGACTGTAAGGCGTATGTGGTTAGTCTGAGAAACAGGTTGCACACGTTGCCTGTGGCTGACGCAGATCCTCAGCGAGATGCAGCCGATTGCCCTGTGTCAGAGGAATCCTCTCGAACTGCAAAATATGGGCATTCACAGAGGGTGAGATTACTGGTATCTTGAAGCTCCAATGTTAAGCGCGTAATGGGTTCCCTTAGGGATTTGCCTGCCGATGACAGGAAGAAAACCAGTATGCTCTCCGTGTGCCCACCGGGAGGAGTCATTCCACGTGTGGAACGGTTCCTCTAGATGCTACGAAGAGCACAGGGTACAGCCAACTGTTGGGGTGGCTCGTGACGGAAATAATGATGTGTGTCGTTGTTGATCGGAGGAAATTCTCTCTGATTTCAAGTAGCTGTGTGAAATGGTAGAGACTGCTCGCAAGATGAAAGCAGAACTCACCATCTGTAGCATCGTGGACAGGACCGAATGTGGACCTTTGGTTAGTGGGGGGGGGGGGGGGGGCAGGGGGGCTGAATCAGAGGCTCAGCCAGTTCCGTGACCTTATAGGCAGCAGACATCTGGACTTGCGCCATGGGTTGTTGGGGTTTCGGGCTCCACTTAATTAGTTAGGAGTACACTACGTACAGGACGCCCGCGATTACAGTGGTAGACGAGCTTGTGTGGGACGGACTGGTCGCTTTTTCAGGTGTGAGAGTCTCGGGGAAGTACAGGAAGGTCTATAGTCTCAACGGATGCATGACAAACTAATGACGACACGGAAAGAATCGGTATTGCAGTTGTAAATTGTTGTAGATGTGTTAGAAAAGAACCAGAGCTCCAAGCGCTAGTAGAAAGCACTGAACTTACAAGTACAGAAAGCTGCCTAACGCCAGGGATAATCTCAGTCGACATTTTTACAAAGCACTTAACGATCTAGACTAACGATAGTTTAAATACCGTTGGTGGTGGACAGTTTATTACTGTTTCAAGAACTTTATCTTGTTACGAAATTGAAGTAGGCAGTTCCTGTGAATTAGTATGGGTTGACGCTATACTTGACAACCGGAATAAATTAGTAACTAATTCGTTTTTACCGACCGTCCGACGGTGGTTCAGTTGCTGAAAGTTTCAAATAAAACTCGAGGGTCATTTGAAATAGATACCCCACTCATACAATTATACAGGTGGTGACATCAATGTACCCTCGATATTTTGCCGAAAATACATGTTTCCTGTCGGTGGTAAGTATAATACATCGTCCGAAATCGTATTTAATTGCTCTTTCCGAAAATTATTTTCGATAGTTAGTTCATGAGCCCACTCGAAGTGTGGGGGGCTGCGAAAAAATACTTGACTACTCAGCAACAAATAATACTGAGCAGACTGGGAGTATCATGATTGAGATAGGGATTAGTAACCACATGATCGTTGTGGCGAGATTGAATACCGTAATATACAAATCCACCAAAAATAAACACAATATATATCTAGTTAGGAGAGCAGACAAATATTCTCTTGAGGCCTTCCTTAGAGTATGTCTCCATTCTTTCCAGTCGGACTATGTAAGCGTAGTCCAGATGTGGTTTGAATTCAAAGTAATAGCATCGACAGTAATTGAGAGATATATACCAAATAAATGAATAATGGATGATAGTGATCCACCGTGGTACACAACAGAAGTCAGAACACTGTTTTAGAAGGAACGAAAAAAGCACGCCATATTCCAAAGGGCCGAAAATCTCCAAGATTGGCGATGTTGTAGTGAAGCTCGAAACTTGACATGGACTTCAGTGCGAGATACTTTTAATAGCTTCCACAACGAAACTCTGGTTCGAAATTTTACAGTAAAACCAAATAGATTGTGATCATAAGCTACGTAAAGCAATCGCAAGACAAATTATGGCCCTTACTGCACAATAACAGTGGTTGTATTAACGATGACAGTGCCACTACAGCGGAGATGCTAAACACAGTTTTCCGAAATTTGTTCACCAAAGGTGTCGAAGTAATTATTGCGTAATTCGAATCAAGGACACCTGCCAAGATGAGTAACATAGAAGTAAATACCCTCGGTGTAGCGAAGCAGTTTAAATCACTTAATAAAGGCAAGTAGCACAAGTCACACCAATACTGAAGAAAGTAAACAGGAGTAACCCGATTAATTAGAGACCCATATCTGACGTCGATTTGCAGTAGGATTTGGAATATACAGTGCATTCGAACATTGTGAATTACTTCGAAGAAAGTGGTCTGTTGACACATAGGACGGATTATAGAAAATATTGTTGTTGTGAAACTGGCTCTTTATTCGCACGAAGTACTGAGTGCTAACAACAGGAGATTTTAAATTGATTCCATATTCCTAGATTTTCAGATGTGTTTTGACACCGTTCCTCACAAGAGACTTCAAATCAAATTGTGCGCCTCGCGGAGGTAACGTCTTAGAGCTCCTAGCAACAAAAAGACCTTAACTTATCGAATCAGTTGACGCAGTGGAGGGTTTCAGTGACCATAGGCTGTGAAAGCAACTATGAATACGGGTATTACAAGAAATCTTAAGAAAGGTAGGAAAATATGTTGGCTTAGAAAGAGTTAGGGGATATAAATTGCAGAGTTCAACTGGCTCTGAGCACTATGGGACTTAACATCTATGGGCATCAGTCCCCTAGAACTTAGAACTACTTATACCTAACTAACCTAAGGACAGCACACAACACCCAGCCATCACGAGGCAGAGAAAATCCCTGACCCCGCCGGGAATCGAACCCGGGAACCCGTGCGTGGGAAGCGAGAACGAATTGCAGAGTATATGAGTAGTTAACAACATCAAACGTTCAGTGCTGAGGACGAGGATGTGGAACACAAATTGAAAAAATTCAAAAGCTTTGTTCAGTATGTGTTAGACAAGTACGTTCCGAGCAAGGTCTTAAGGGATGGGGGAGAACCACAGTGGTTCAACAGCCGTGTTAGAAAGCTGCTACGTAAACAATGAGACCTTCATGACACGTTCACAAAAAGTCACAACTTACAAGACAAACAAAAGTTGAGCGAAGCGAAAGTGAACGTAAGGAGGACAATGAGAGGAGCGTTCAATGACTTTAAAAGTAAAATCTGGTCAACTGATCTAACTAAAAAGCATAAGCGGTCGTAGGTCAAATCAGTAAGCTATTATAAATCTTCAATTTAGTCATTAGGTGACCATACAGGCACCGAAGCGGAAGATAACCGAGAGGAGGCTAAAACACTGAATTCAGTCTTCCGGAATTGTATCACCGCGGCAGATCGTGGTACTATCCGTCCTTTCAACCATCGTACGAACGACGAAATTGCAAATACTGAGATAACCGTTCGCGGTGTAGAAAAGAAACTACAACCGCATAGTAGCAGAAATGCCTCAGGGTCAGATGAGATACCTCTAAGATTCTACAAAGATCATGCGAAAGAACTTGTTCACCTTCTAGCAGCAGTTTATGGTCGTTCGCTGGAGCAACGAAGGATACCTAGCGACAGGAAAAAAGCGCAGGTGATACCTGTTTTCGAGAAAGATCGTAGGTATAGGCACATACAGTTGACGTCAATCTGTTGTATAATTATGGAGTAGGTTTAGTGCTCAAAAATTATAAGTTTTTTGGGGAACGAGAGTCTCCACAGTAAAAATCAACATGGAATCTGCAAAGAGAGATCTTGCGGAACTAAACTGGCTCTGTTCCTCCATGAGATCCATAGTGCTGTTGACAACGCCACTCTGGTTGACATCGTATTCATTGACTTCAGGGAGTCATTTGGCACCGTCCCGCACTTTCGTTTAGTGAAAAAGTACGAGCTTACCGAGTATCTGACCAGATTTGCGACTAGATTCAAGATTTCCGCCCAAATAAAACTTAGACACTTCGCTCTTAACGGAACAAAATGGGACATGTAAAGATTATTTCCATAGTATCCCGAGGAAGGGTGACAGGAGCGTTACTGTTTGCAATGCATATAAATGATCTAGTAGAAAGCGTCGGAAGCTCTTTAAGACTGTTCGCTGAAGGTTCGGTTGACTATAAGAAAGTAGAAACCCCAGAAGACGGCATCGATTTTCAGAATTACCTACAGAGGATTGATGAATGGAACAGCCTCTGGTAGTTGAACCTGAACATAAATAAAAAGAAATCTACTACTATTCAACTGCACTTTTGATGAGAAATTATTGGAAACTGTATCTACGTAAAACACGTAGGAAAAATTATCTAGAGCGACCTTTAGTGGAATGACCACATAAAACAAATAGCAGGAATAGCAATGCCAGACTGAGATACATAGGAAAAATCCTAAGGGAATGTAGCGCATCCACGAAAGAAATGGCTTATGGTATAGGACCCATACCGGGTATGACTGATAGAAATAGAGAAGAGAGGTGCGTTTCGTCAAGGGATTTAAACGGCGCGAGAGCTTTACAGATATTACTTCCTCCGACATCGATGTCGCGAAAAGATCACGATCGGAATATTCGAGAAATTAGAGCTAATATGGAGGCTTACCGACAATCGTTATTCCCACGCAGCGTTCACGAATGGAACAGGACGGGGTGGATCAGTTAATGGCACCAGAAGTACAGTTCGTCACACACCGTCAGGTGACTTGCGCAGTACTGATGTACATCTATTGAGTAATGTCTCAGTTGTGCGAGAGGATTCGTGGTTTCCTGCCAGAAAGGTCACAGTTTGTAATAATCAACAGAAAGTCATCGAGTAGAGCAGCCGTGATATCTGGCGTTCCCAGAGGAAGTTTTATTGGACCTTTACCGATACTGATCTATATAGGGTGATCAAGTTTGTAAGTGTGTTGCAGGGTAAGTTGTGGTGAGACACAATAGCTAAAAAAAATTCAATTCGTTGCGCAGTTTCCGATTTAATTAGCATTGAAATTAGCCAAACACACAGTTGTGAGCGCAAATTGAAGCGGCCCGCCACAGACGGTGTCAGATGCCGTTTACTTCGTTCGCTTTCCTGAAACCGAACGACAGAGCTGTACAAAAATTCGACGTGAGACGGTAAGAAGGATCGAACCCGAGCTAAAGCCTGAGCAGCCTCGTGCTATCGTCTACTCTATGAGAAAAAAAAATTGTCACTAACTGTATCTGGCACGCCACTTGAATTTCCTCGCGGAACGGCCTGATTCGCTAACTTCAGTGCTAATTATCTCGGAAGCGTAGCAACGTATCGAATTTTTCAACAGCTATTCCTCAGCACAAACTACCCTGCAACACGCTTACAAACGTTTCAGACAGTCTCTAACCACGCTGTATAAACGATTTAGAACACAATTTGAGCAGTACTCTCACACTGTTTGCAGATGATGCTGTAATTTACCATCTAGTAAAGTCATTAGAATATCAAAACCGTTTCCAAAATAACTCGGTCACGATATCTGTATGATACGAAAAGTGTTAACTGGCTCCAAATAAGAAAAAGAGTGAGGTCATCCGTATAAGCACTAAAAGATATCCGTTACATTTCGGCTACGCGATAAATCAGACATAAATACTTTCTCTGACAATTACTCTGAACAATTAGTTCATGAGCCAACACGATTTGTAAACTGGTTGTGAAAACACACTTGACCTCTTGTGTTGTTGCTGTTGTGGTCTTCAGTCCTGAGACTGGTTTGATGCAACTCCCCATGTTACTCTATCCTGTGCAAGCTTCTTCATCTCCCAGTACCTACTGCAAACTACATCCTTCTGAATCTGCTTGGTGTATTCATCTCTTGGTCTCCCTCTACGATTTTTACCCTCCACGCTGCCCTCCAATACTAAAGTGGTCATCCCTTGATGCCTCAGAACATGACCTACGAACCGATCCCTTCTTCTAGTCAAGTTGTGCCACAGACTTCTCTTCTCACCAATCCTATTCAATACCTCCTCATTAGTTATGTGATCTACCCATCTAATCTGCAGCATTCCTCTGTAACACCACATATCGAAAGCTTCTATTCTCTTCTTGTCTAAACTATTTATCGTCCACGTTTCACTTCCATACATGCCCACACTCCATACAAATACTTTCAGAAACGACTTCCTGACACTTATATCTATACTCGATGTCACCAAATTTCTGTTATTCGCCGGCCGCGGTGGTCTCGCGGTTCTAGGCGCGCAGTCCGGAACCGTGCGACTGCTTCGGTCGCAGGTTCGAATCCTGCCTCGGGCATGGATGTGTGTGATGTCCTTAGGTTAGTTAGGTTTAAGTAGTTCGACGTTCTAGGGGACTGATGACCACAGGAGTTGAGTCCCATAGTGCTCAGAGCCATTTGAAACATTTTTCTCTGTTATTCAGAAACGCTTTCCTTGTCATTGCCAGTCTACATTTTATATCCTCTCTACTTTGACCATCATCAGTTATTTTGCTCCCTAAATAGCAAAACTCCTTTACTACTTTAAGTGTCTCATTTCCTAATCTAGTTCCCTCAGCATCACCCGACTGAATTCGACTACATTCCATTATCCTTGTATTGCTTTTATTGACGTTCATCTTATATCCTCCTTTCAAGACACTATCCATTCCGTTCAACTGCTCTTCCAAGTACTTTGCTGTCTCTGACAGAATTACAATGTCATCGGCGAACCTCTAAGTTTTTATTTCTTCTCCATGGATTTTAATACCTACTCCGAGTTTTTCTTTTGTTTCTTTCACTGCTTGCTCAATATACAGATTGAACAACATCGGGGAGAGGCTACAACCCTGCCTCTCTCCCTTCCCAACCACTGCTTCCCTTTGATGTCCTTCGACTCTTAATACTGCCATCTGGTTGCTGTTCAAATTGTAAGTAGCCTTTCGCTCCCTGTATTTTACCCCTGCCACCTTCAGAATTTGAAAGAGCGTATTCCAGTCAACATTGTCAAAAGCTTTCTCTAAGTCTGCAAATGCTGGAAACGTAGGTTTGCCTTTCCTTAATCTTTCTTCTAAGATAAATCGTAAGGTCAGTATTGCCTCACGTGTTCCAATATTTCTACGGAATCCAAACTGATATTCACCGAGGTCCGCTTCTACCAGTTTTTCCATTCGTCTGTACAGAATTCGCGTTAGTATTTTGCAGCCGTGACTTATTAATCTGATAGTTCGGCAATTTTCACATCTGTCAACACCTGCTTTCTTTGGGATTGGATTTATTATATTCCTCTTAAAGTCTGAGGCTATTTCGCCTGACTCATACATCTTGCTCACCAGATGGTAGAGTTTTCTCAGGACTGGCTCTCCCAAGGCTGTCAGTAGTCCTAATTGAATATTGTCTACTCCCGGGGCCTTGTTTCGACTCAGGTCTTTCGGTGCTTTGTCAAACTCTTCACGCATTATCATACCTCCCATTTCATCTTCATCTACAACCTCTTCCGTTTCTATGATATTGTCCTCAAGTACATCGCCCTTGTATAGACCCTCTACATACTCCTTTACCTTTCTGCTTTCCCTTCTATGCTTAGAACTGGATTTCTATCTAAGCTCTTGATGATCATACAAGTGGTTCTCTTTTCTCCAAAGATCTCTTTATTTTTCCTGTAGGCAGTATCTATCTTACCCCTAGTGAGATAAGCCTCTACATTATTACATTTGTCCTCTAGCCTTCCCTGCTTAGCCATTTTGCACTTCCTGTCGATCTCATTTTTGAGACGTTTGTATTTCTTTTTGCCTGCTTCATTTACTGCATTTTTATATTTTCTCCTTTCATCAATTAAATTCAATATTTCTTCTGTTACCCAAGGATTTCTACTAGCCCTCGTCTTTTTACCTACTTGATCCTCTGCTGCCTTCACTACTTCATCCCTCAAAGCTACCCATTCTTCTTCTACTGTATTTCTTTCCCCCATTCCTGTCAGTTGTTCCCTTATGCTCTTCCTGAAACTCTGTACAACCTCTGGTTTAGTCAGTTTATCCAGGTCCCATTTCCTTAAGTTCCCACCTTTTTGCAGTTTCTTCAGTTTTAATCTACAGTTCATAACAAATAGATTCTGGTCAGAGTCCACATCTGCCCCTTGAAATGTCTTACAATTTAAAACCTCGTTCCTAAATCTCTGTCTTACCATTATATAATCTATCTGAAACCCGTCAGTATCTCCAGGCTTCTTCCAAGTATACAACCTTCTTTTATGATTCTTGAACCAAGTGTTAGCTATGATTAAGTTGTGCTCTGTGCAAAATTCTACCAGACGCCTTCCTCTTCCATTTCTTATCCCCAATCCATATTCACCCACTACGTTTCCTTCTCTCCCTTTTCCTACTACCGAATTCCAGTCACCCATGACTATTAAATTTTCGTCTTCCTTCACTATCTGAATAATTTCTTTTATTTCATCATTTATTTCTCTAATTTTTTCGTCATCTGCAGAGCTAGTTGGCATATACACTTCTACTACTGTAGTAGGCATGGGCTTCGTGTCTATCTTGTCCACAATAATTCGTTCACTATGCTGTTTGTAGTAGCTTATCCGCACTCCTATTTTTTTATTCATTATTAAACCTACTCCTGCATAACCCCTATTTGATTTTGTATTTATAACCCTGTATTCGCCTGACCAAAAGTCTTGTTCCTCCTGCCACCGAACTTCACTAATTCCCACTATATCTAACTTTAACCTATCCATTTCCCTTTTTAAATTTTCTAACCTACATGCCCGATTAAGGGATCTGACATTCCACGCTCCGATCCGTAGAAGACCAGTTTTCTTTCTCCTGATAACGACGTCCTCTTGAGTAGTCCCCGCCCGGAGATCCGAATGGGGACTATTTTACCTCCGGAATATTTTACCCAAGAGGACGCCATCACCATTTAACCATACAGTAAAGCTGCATGCCCTCGGGAAAATTTACGGCTGTAGTTTCCCCTTGCTTTCAGCCGTTCGCAGTACCAGCACAGCAAGGCCGTTTTGGTTAGTGTTACAAGGCCAGATCAGTCAATCATCCAGACTGTTGCCCCTGCAGCTACTGAAAAGGCTGCTTCCCCTTTTCAGGAACCACACGTTTTTCTGGCCTCTCAACATATACCCCTCCGTTATGGTTGCACCTACGGTACGGCTATCTGTATATTCACCTCTTAGCCACAAATAATCCTGATCTAATAAAGAGCGTCATGACGGATACAGGGATTACTGAACACAAGGTCATTGTAGCGAGGCTCAAAACCATATCAACCAAAACCACTAAAAATAAACGCAAAATATATCTATTTAAAACAACAGATAAAAATTCGCTTGATGCCTTCCTAAGAGAGAGTCTCCATTCCTTCCAAGCTAATTATGTAAGTGTAGACCAGATATGGCTCAATTTCAAAGATACAGTATCGACAGCAATATATACATTCATATCGCATAAGTTAATAAGAGACGGGACTGAGCCACGATGGTACACAAAACACGTCAGAACACTGTTGCAGAAGCAACGAAACAAGCATACCAAATTCAGAAGAACGCAAAATCCCCAAGACTGGCTAAGTTTCACGGAAGTTCGAAAATTATTGCGGAAGTCAATGCGAAATGCTTTTAATAGTTTACACAATGAAACATTATATCAAAATATGGTAGAAAACCCAAAGAGATTCTGGTCGTATATCAAGTATACAAGTGGCAAAAAACAGTCAATACCGTCACTGCGCGACAGCCGTGGAAATGTTACCGGAGTTGACAAACTGCCTATTGGCTTCTGTCTCGGGTTCTTCGGCCGACGTTCATCTAATGATTTTTCTGACGTTTCGCCAGCACGAGTGGCTGGCATTGTCAAAGCTTCACCCTCCATTGCCGGTGGTGAACTGGAGGCGAGCTCGCGGCCGCAGACTATATGTACCTGGCGCGCCAACGTCCGAGGGCTTCTCAGCGGTCATTTCCGGTGCGGTTCTCCTCTTGCTACCTGCGACGGTCGTTCGCTGCAGTACGGGAAGCCAGGATCCGTTTACCTTAAGGCTTTCCTCTTTCTTGTTGAAACTGTTCGCGTGTTTTTGGATTTCTACAGCTTCTCTGAACAAGCGCGTGTGATAGTGCTTCTCTACAGCCAGAACTTCCGTGTCGGCGAATTTTATTACGTGGTCGGTCTCATTCAGTGCGTGTTCTGCCACGGCCGATTTCTCCACCTGCCCCAACCTGCAATGTCGCTTATGCTCTTTGATCCTGGTGTTAATGGATCGTCCAGTCATTCCGACATAAACTTTTCCGCATGTGCAAGGTATACGGTATATTCCCGACATTGCAAGTGGGTCTCTTTTCTCCTTCGCCGATCTAAGACACTCTTTGATCTTCCTTGTCGGTTTGAAAATCGTCTTTACGCCGTGTTTGCGCAATATACGGCCGATTCTGTCCGTCACTCTGGGAATGTATGGCAGAAAGGCCGTACATACATTCCCAGGCGAAACGAAGACTGCTCATTATTGGCAGAACACTTAGAAGATGCGACAAACTCACTAAAGAGACAGCCTACATCACACTTGTCCTCTACTGGAATATTGCTGCGCGGTGTGGGATCCTTACCAGGCAGCTCGTTTCGTGTTGTCTAGCAGTAGGGGTGAGAGTGTCACTGATATGATACGCGAGTTGGGGTGGCATTCACTGAAACGAAGGCAGTTTTCTTTGCGACGAGATCTATTTACGAAATTTCAATCACCAACTTTCTCTTCAGAATGCGAAAATATTTTGTTGACACCCACCTACGTAGGGAGAAATAATCATCGTAATAAAATAAGAGAAATCAGAGCTCGAACGGAAAGATTTAGGTGTTCCTTTCTCCCAGGCGCCATTCGAGTAAAGAAGAAGTATGAAAATGGTTCGATGAACCCACTGCCAGGCACCTAAGTGTGAATTGTAGAGTAACCATGTAGATGTAGATGTAGGTCCTTACTAGATGGGGTTGATGAAGGACATCGAAAAGTCCCACTCATTTCGTATTATCGTGAAATAGGGAAGAAAGTGTTACGAGAAGGTAAATATTTGCTTGATGTCGTACTCAACGGCGATGGTATCTTCCAGCAAGGTAACTGTACGTGTTGCAAGCCCAGAATTGAGGAGAATGGCAATGAACTCAAGTTGATGTCTTGGCTACGAAATTCACCCGATCTGAACCAAACGGAATATATCTAGGACGCCACTGGGCAACAGGTCCACACCCGCAAACCGACGGCCAGTAATTTACTGGAAATGCGTAACCTTTGTGTAGATTTTTGGTGCCGCAATATTTCTGCGGTATACCGAGAAGTGTGTAGTTTCTACTCTGCATGACATGTACCACTAATGAGAAAAATGTAGATGTTTGTAAGGAACTGTTCAAATGGCTCTGAGCACTATGGGACTCAACTGCTGAGGTCATTAGTCCCCTAGAACTTAGAACTAGTTAAACCTAACTAACCTAAGGACATCACAAACATCCATGCCCGAGGCAGGATTCGAACCTGCGACCGTAGCGGTCTTGCGGTTCCAGACTGCAGCGCCTTTAACCGCACGGCCACTTCGGCCGGCTGTAAGGAACTGTATAATAGATTTTACCACCTTTCTTGCCTTTCCTAATTTCATCAATACCTACAATATAGATTATTATGGAGTCTTTACATACTATGTTCGTAGAAAGAAACATGTTTTATAGTAAACGTGTTTGTCGTGAAAATTTTATCTTGAGATTGGGATGACTCATACGCTGTGGCAGTAATTAAGATGGCAATACTCCATAAAAACTAAAGAATTCAGTACATTTAACCATGTTGGTATTCGTGTGAGGGAAAACCATTTTGCGAGTCACAGTGCGACGATCGGACACAGCTGCAAACAGTAAACAAAATTTCTTTTTATATGACTACGAATTCTAATTTAATTGTGAATTAGTAAACTTAAACTCATTTTCCTCACTTATTAAATTAAAAGTATGGATAATGGCGGACTGTCATTATTTCCTCCTTCTGTCATTCAGAGGATTTAACTTTGGTAGCGTGATCATTACAGCTCAACATTTAGGGTCTCGTACTGGTCTTTCATAAAATACAATAGTGCACTGAATTTAGCATGTGATCCAAACTGCATTTCTTGCTTGCGCTCCGTACATCTGAGGCCATATTTACATTTTGGTGATCAATATTGATTCACATGTGTTATACAGAGAAAACAGAGTTGTTCAGATATAACATTAAACAAAATTTAAAAACAACTGTAATTTATGTGTCAATATTACCTGTGTAACCAAATAAAGTGTCATTAGCGTAAATAGTATGCATAAAAATCAAGAACAAGAATATTTTCCTTTTGTGATTGTAATAATTTCTTACAACCATAGGCAGAAAATTCTAAAGTTTCATTTCAAATTATATGTATTTCTTACATCAGATAGTAACTTTCCTTGTGGTCCCACTTTAATTGTGTGGTAGTGAAATGCGCGATTTTGAAACCTCTACTGCAGATACAAATTTATTGACAATGATAAATAAGAAATAAAACATGGATTTAAAGTGCTCGCCATTCAAAATACCCGTAATTTAAAATTACATCACGTAGATGGCCGCCGTTATCCTTCACACAATTTTAAAGTCCTGTACGGAAGTTGGACGTCACGTCTTCCAGGACTGGCACAGGAATTCGATTAACGTCTTCAATAAATTGATCCTTCAGTTCTTGGATGGTATATGGTGCGTCAGGCTGAAAGATATGAGGTTTAGGATGATGCCATATGTTGAAATCACATGCTGAAATGTCAGGAGATATTTGGGGCTAGGAAATGTCCCCGTTCCTGGAGACGAGATAACCAGAAAAGAAATTCTGTATCGCATTAGTGGAATTTCGTGAGGCATGGCATGTGACCCCTTCTTATTGGAATGATGTGTTTACAATTAAAGGATGATCAGAAAGCTATCGCACTAGTAAGAGGTTCAATATGTGAACATAACAGTTTGTATTTACAATAACAGCACTGGCGCCAACGTCTTCAAAAAATGTGTTCCTCTAAGAGCCCTAACGATGATACGCCCCACTACAGTACCACTTTCAGTTCGTGAAGTGGCGTTTCATGAATCATTACGGGAATTTCACGAGACCAGTATCTAAAGTAATGCTTGTTAAAAGAGCCTGACACATAAAAATTGGCCTTTTCGTTCATGGTCAAATCGTCGCACAGACCTGGGTCGTTCATGAGTTGGAAAAATTCCCACCAAATGTGTCACTATTTGGGAGGTACCCCGCAACCACTTTTTGCACTGTTTGAATTTTGTATGGGTGGGATTGCACTTCGTTGTACAATATTCGCCATACGCTGCGAACTGATATGCTAAGTTGCCGTGCATATTTGTGTGCAGAACGCCTGGGACTTCGGCTGAAGGCATTTTACACTCTGGCAACATTCCCTCTTCTGCATCCGCAACATGCGGTTTGTTCGTCCACCCTTCTTTCGCACCGTATCTCCCGTTTCGTTAATGTTTTATACGCACAGCTTTATAGCATGTGTCGACGGGACTAGGGCATCACGTGAGAGATGGTAATAAGCGCGAAACACACGCTGCCTGACCACGTAGGAGTCGTTGTTTTAGTAAAACGCCTTCACGGCAACAGCGCGTTGTCCACCGGTCCACGACGCCAGCTCGACTGAACATCGATATGGTCAAGATTTGTTGTCCACTTGGTGCCACTCCCGTTTTCTGGTCCTAACGTAACGCACTATTGCCAGGATCGCCAGACAGTTCAATTCACTGTCGAACTTGTTACAAAGGCCAGAGGATGACGATCCACTTCTCCTAGCATACTGTTAGAGAACATCAATCACGATCATTACATATTTCGTAGTGAACGAAACGGGAGCAATAGCGATAATTTATTTAACACTTGAATATATGAATTATCTCTGCTCCCATGATGTAACAAACTGATTACTAGAAACTCGTACATTTTGCAGATCAGTTGTAGCATTCGAAGTAAAATTTAGTTATCTGTCTACTTTTTAGATACGGTTTAATAATACACTTCCTGACACAATAATATCCTCAGATATGATTCGATTACTGTGTGTCATCTTTTGTGGGTCTCTATATATTTCTGTAAATATACACTGACTAACAGAAAAGTAAAGTATCCAGAAGAAATGGTCGAATGGCAATATAACTTCGTACACAGTTTCACCATTGGTGAGGAGGTAAATAAAAAGAATTGTAATTCTCTGTGTCATATTGAGCGGTTGCCAGAGTACAATAGTGTTGTTCGTGTTTAGTGACGTTACCACCCCTGGTAGGGTATATAGGTATAAGGGGCGTGAAATGAATCAGATGTTCAGTGATCACTATGAAGGACACGGAGATGCCGTGTACTCGTGTGAGAAAACGTTAGCAGCAATTGACAGAGTTTTAAAAGGGCCTCACTGTGGGTGCTAGTTGAATCGTGCAATGTACAGATTTGTGGGTCATCTTGGTATGACAGTGGCCGGATGTTGAACTGTATGAATCGTGATGGCAACTATATTCGTCGTGAAGGATCCAGTTGTCATATTGCTCAACAAACACATCATAACCCCTTCACATTTGCGAATTCCATCCGAGGAAGAGTAGTGGAAACCTTGCGACATTTTGTTTCATCCCCGCCCATTGGTAGGAGATTAGCTGCTGGCGGACTAGGGTATTACTGTCTACGTCTAGGCTGAACTTAACACTACAATACAAACGGCTGTGTTTGGAGTATTGCTGTAACAGGGAAACCTGGACAGCCGATGAACGACATCGTATTGTGTTCAACAATGATTTGAGGTTCTGCACTATCACTGATGATCGTCGTCGATGAGTATGGAGGCGCCTGGGAAGGCGCCACATACTTCCAACGTTTTGGAGAGGCACTGCGGTGTTACTGAAGTCCTGGCTGGTAGTGATTGAGGAAATTACGACGGCACATCATTACTTCAGGGACATTCTGTGTCCCCATGAGTTATCTCTCATGCGATAGTATCTTGATACCATTTTTCAACAGAGCAGTGGTCATCTACGCATCGGAAGTCTCTCTCTGGACAATCTCCATGATGTTGGGGTACTCCCATGGCCAACAAGACGCCCAGTTTTGTTCCAGAAAGATTATTTGTTGGATCAGCTTGAACACCAATAATGTCCTAGTACTAATGTCCATAATGTCAAGGACCAACTATAACAGTTGTGGGCAACGTGGCCTCAGGACAGATTACAATAGCTTTGTGACATCCCTTGAAACCGAATCAATATAATGCATCCGACCAAAGGGATTGCGAAACTGTACCCATAAATTGCCACATACTGACAAATAATTTATCACTTTGACTCGATTATGTAACCATTGATATAACATTGCATATTCTCTCAACCCGTGAAATTTCATTTCCTTTCTTCTTCTCCTCCAGGCTGCTTCTTTCCTTGGTCAGTGAGTGCATTTTTGTGCTTTAAATTACATAAGGTTGAAAATCAAACTGTTGTAATCAAATTGGAGCCATGACTTAAGACAATCACATCCTATTCCCTTAATTCTGCTGAAACAGTACAAACAAAACTCTTTTTTAACAATCCGTTATTAAGTCATATTGCACTTAAGGCAGTTTATCAGATAATATATTTACAGATTGCATAGCAAGAATTCATATGTGGAAACCTAGTCAGTGAGAAGAAATGACACTCTATTTGGGAGTAATTGTAAAAATTGGTCATATATGAGTGTTAGTTTCGTAGAACTGATGTTATAGTAGATGCAGCTCATTAGCACACGCCAAATCTACGACTGGCTGTTTGTTGAATGAAGTCGTTAGAAAGAAATCAACATGATATCCTTATTTTAGTTTATCATTGCGCTAGATATGAAACGAAGACCACGGAATGCGGTGCTGGAGCTATGCAAGACGCAGTAGAAACGTATATCTTTGTGTTTTGTCGATAAAAACTGATGACAATCTCGTATTATCGGAAAGTGATAAACTGTTACTGAATGGCTTGCTTCACTCAGACACTGTTGTTCCATGATAATTCTAACGTCTTTTGCAGTGCGAAGTACCCCGTTATAGTGTGGTGTCGCACATTTGTATCAATATTCCCGCAGGCCATCGCAATAGCTTTCAGTTCACACACTAACGGAGGTAGGTGGGAAACTGGGTGCCAATAGTTATTCATCAGTTCGTGGAAACGGTACCTCTCGTTTTTCAAGGTTACTGAACTCGTGAATCAGCTTAAACAGTTTGAACTCATTAATGCTATGGATGAAATATACTCTATTAATTTGCTTGATGTGTATGCCATTTGGTAGTATTCTCATTTCCTTTACGGCGTGATAAGAGTGTCCCCAATTATTACAGGCTTAGACTTGGGTAAAACTCCTTATTACGTCTCTAACGAACTTCTAGAGTGCTGCCTGGTGATGATGTGGTGGTATTGGATTCGTATTTGTGAGGCGCAGACCACACATCTATACGTGTGGAATCTGATAAAGTATTCACCCGGTTTCGCTAAAACCCTGGAGGGGAATGCCTTATGGTTTCTTAGATATAATATCACGGTCAATTCTTAACCGATACCTTCTCAACATGAATTAGCTTTTACTGTCTACTGCAGACAACACTAAATCTTGTTGCTTTTTGCGTCATTTTTGTGTCCTTCCGTCCTCCTCTCCTTCTCTAAACCCTTCAAGTAAAGAAACTGTCCAAACAATGCTGAAAAGTAGTGGAAAGAAAAACTATTCTTTTGAAAATGATGAAGCGTTTGTAGCATAGGAACATGGTATCATATGCAAGCAACGCAAGTAAAATCGTTTCTGTTTTATACATAAATGTTATATATTGCCACTGGAAGTATATCTCACTATAAATAATTTTTATATTACAGAGTTATTTTTTAAACTGTAATGTTTTGTAAAGAGGCTGAGGTATTGCTGAATAACTGGAAATTTGTGCAAGTATGTAACTTATCTCTACATATGATAGATCAGAAACAATGTAATCTGATAGGTCAGGACAAAAGATCGCGTAAACAACAATTAGACTACGAGCTGCAGAGATGAATCAGGAGGAAGCAAGCCTACTGGGCTCTCCAATTGCTCTCAGAGTGCTTATAGTAACTGACAGTAACAGCAAAAAATATTCTTAACTGATCACTTACGTAATTAGACAATCATAAGACTCGTTGAAAGCTGAAAGTAATGCTAAAAGTTACATTATTTAAGATGTAGTTGGATTAAATGAAACACAATTCTTAATCTTCTGCCGAAACTCTTACGCTAGGCGAAACCACCTACGAGCAATTGGCTTGCAGGAACTAAAAGTCTAAGATCCCGCCACCAGCGCAATGAACATGAACCGTGTAGATTCTCTTTATCTGTAGATCATGTATCACTTTTAATTAGAATTGTGAAACGACATGATCGGTGAATTTGTTGATTTGTGCTAATATAGGAGTTAAAATGATAGTATGTTGAAGAGAGTCATGTAGCCCCCTGATAGTATCTTATTCACAACCTATAACACTAACCTGCCGTGACACAAGCTAATGTTACCCTATGACAGGATTTGGGAAATTTTGTCCGCGTGTTTGCCTAATGGACGAAGGTATCGGATTGTATTTTTGAATATACGAGGTGTGGCTAGAAAAAAACCGGACTAGTACTGGTGAAACAATAAAACGAATGCAATAAGGCTGAAAGTCGCGTGGCCTGTCACGTGACTCTCGCTCCGCCTACTGCTCGAGTTTCATCTGCCTCCTGCACTCAGTCTGCCCGTGGCGTCTGTTTTAAGTAGTTGACGTTTTGTCTGTGCGTCGGAAAAAAATCGGTAAACTTGTTCGACAAGATCGCCGTTTAACAATCAGAGCAGTGCCTGAGTTAACAGGAGTTGACGAGGAAAGTGTCGAACAAGTTTACCGATTTTTTCAATGTTTGCATCAGTTTTTGCTGACAATGGTCTGCCAGTGCGAGTGTCATCACTGGTGTCTTCGCGGCCATCTTTAAATCGTTTAAACCACTCAAACACTTGTGTTCGCGATAAACAATCATCGCCGTACACTTGTTGTAACATTACAAACGTTTCACTTGCAGATTTTCCTAGTTTGAAACAAAAGTTGATGTTAACACGCTGTTCTTTCTGTACACTCAACATTTTCCGACGCACAGACAAAACGTCAACTACTTAAAACAGACGCCACGGGCAGACTGAGTGCAGGAGGCAGATGAAACTCGAGCAGTAGGCGGAGCGAGAGTCACGTGACAGGCCACGCGACTTTCAGCCTTATTGCATTCGTTTTATTGTTTCACCAGTACTAGTCCGGTTTTTTTCTAGCCACACCTCGTTGTGCAATTAATAGAAAAACTAAACAGGCTTTAACTTTGGGGTTAATGAAAGTAGTAAAATTAATATACGAATGAAAAATATAACGGTCGCCAGACCAATTACGCACATTAATTTGGAAATATGCGTTTAAGAAAACTGAATATTAATTGTTGAAGTGACTATCATTAATATTCCCTTTGAATAGCGCAAAGGATACAAACGGACACAGGGCAATGTAAGCTGTGGATAGCAGTAGCTACCAATAATGCAGAAACCAGTAATCATAGAAAGTAAAACTGTACCCAACTCATAAAAATAACAGCTACAATCACGATCATTAGTGACTCAGTACTGAGATGCTAGTTCAGGAAGCACCCAACTCCAAACTCAAGTTGGACATGGAGGGGCTTCTAACTTAACTGACATGCAACAACCAGTAATAAAAATAAAAATGAAATAACTTCACAATTACAGTATTTGTACTCCCATTTAAAGAAATATATCAGATTTTGTTACTATCAATAATATTCCAATTATCTTTCAAATATTAGAAGAATATAGTAGGGACCCATAAACTGGTATAGTATCACTATTCAAGCTCTATGATTATATCATTAGCAAAATTTAATTCAACTAAAGTTAATTCTTAGCTTCACTTGGAATAGTTTATGTTTTTGAACTTTTCAAGGCAAATTGTTCAACACTGAGCACAGTTAACTTCAAAGAAATCGTTCATGATAGTAATCAATGTTAAATTATGTTTCAAATAAGGTTAACTTTTGTGCCTTTTTCATCACCGGTGAAGCAGGTATTTTAGACAGTAACAATTACACAGTCTGACGCTGAATTTATGCAAAACGATACTTTGCAATAAACTGCTATTACTTTAGCAGAATTCTAACTCACTTCAACTTTTGCTAATCCTTGCACAATTGATAAACATTAATAAATCACTAGTTCATTTGAAACATGATACTCGGTTTCATAAACGCGTAGGAGAGGATCCTGCATAGCTCCATGACCAGGATAAAAGTTGTGGTTCTAAACACAGGTTTATAGCACTTGGATTATTATTAAAATCACTCACACAATTAACTGGTCCATGCTCTGATACATATCTGTATGCATGAAGTTGGTGGAGCAGTGGATAAGTATCGGTGGCAAGCGACGTGGCGGCTAACTGTACTCACGACTCTTGATGTTTGAATGCTCTACACAATTTCTTCTTGGCGATGGATTTTTAATATGTTAGAGCCATTCCTTAATGCCGAGAGTACCATGCAACAGCCAAATCCACATCCGAGGCAAAATTCCTTGCAAAGCGGCTTCCAATTGTCTCCCTTCGCACCGTCGATGTGTACCGTGCAACGGCTAGCCACTGACTGTGTACCGTTCCCACCAAGTAGACTCCCAGTTCGACCGCCAAAACCACCTTATACGTTGCGCCGAACCACTTCCATTGCGGATGGACTTCCTGACATCTTTTACATTTTAGTATACAGGTTCCCTAAGCATGAACCAGCTTCCAGTATACAATATTTTTCTTCTAAATATTCGCATATTATAAAATTTCATTAATTTAAACATTATTTAGCTTTCTCCATATATACATTACAATACTTTAAAATTCCTGTCACAAATCAATAACCTTTATCAACAAAGAATACACTCTTCGTAATTACAGATACACAGTTACATAATATAAACCTACTTCTACTCTATATAACCCATCAAAGCTTCCAAATATCGTAAGAAAAACAGTGCATATCTTGAAGTACAACTAATTCGTTTAAACAACAAAATTATACACATCTTTTGTTAAAGACGCTAAAAGAGCGTATATCAGGAAGACAGATTTGAGGCCATAAGAGGGGGAAGTTTTCACTGCAGTTGACAAAAATATTTTCTGTGTTGAGGTCGAAGTTGAGTGTGACAGTGAAGTCGTCTGGTCACGTATAACAGGTGTAGGTGAACCTAAGAAGATTGTTGGATGTTTTTACCGGCCACCCGATTCAGCTGTGGCAGTTCTAGAGCCTTTCAAAGAAAGTCTGAAGTCAATAGTGCGAAAATACTAAGACCATGGAATACTAGTAGGAGGTGACTTTAAACTGCAGAGTATGTCTATGGAGTCATTGTTGGAGATACAGATAGTCAAGCGAAATATTTTTGAACACGTTTTCTGAAAAGTGTCTTGAGCAGCTAGCTCGACAGCTCACACGCAATGGAAATATCTTAGACCTTGTAGCTACGAACAGGAACGATCTTATCGACAATGTCAGTGTAAAAACAGGGATTAGCGATCATGATGTCATTATACCAACTGCGATTACTAAAGTTAATAAATCAGTCGAAAAAGGCTAGGAGAATGTTCCTGCTAGATCGAGCGGATAGCAGTTATTAACATCTTACTTAGACAGTGAATTGGCATCACTTTGGCATCACTTAGTTTCAGTAAAATGGATGTAAAGGAATTATAGGCATAGTTTAACCAGATTGTAAATCGTGGTATGGAGACTTACGTGCCTAGTAAGTGGATAAAGGATGGAAAAGACCCACCATGGTTTAATAACGAAATTTGGGCGATGCTGAGGAAGCAGAGGGTGCTGCACTCTAGGTTCAGAAGGGGACGCACAAACGACAACAAACGTAGGTTAGTAGAGACTCATGCGTCTGTGAAAAGATCTTTTCGCGAAGCATACAACTGCCACCGTCACACCTTAGGAAATCCTATGTAAAATCGCTAAGCGGGAATAAGGCTTCCATTCAGTCCTCTGTTGACCAGTCTCGTGTGTTAGTTGAAGAGAGTAAAACGAAAGCCTGTTTTAAATTTCACGTTCAAGAAATCGTTCACGCAGGAGAACCGTGCAAACAAACATTCATTTGACCATCGAACCAACTCCCGTATGGACGACATAGAAATAAGCATACCTGGTGTAGAGAAGCAACTTAAAGATTTGAAAACAAATAAATCACCAGGTCCGGATGGAATCCCAGTTCGATTTTAAAAAGAATATTCTACGGCACTGGCCCCTTACCTAGCTAGCATTTATCGCGTATCTCTCGCCCAGTTCAAATTTCCAAGCGACTGGTAAACAGCGCAGTTGACACCTGCACATAAGAGTGGTGAATGGTGGCTACACTGAGCCACAGCGCCAGAGATCGCGCTAGAGAGTATTGTTCTGCCGCCTCCACTGGCAGTGATTATTGAGAACTCGTAGTGGGCAGTGCTTTGGGAGAACTCGTGGTAGTCAGTGCTGAGATGTCGTAGTGAGGAGTGTTTGTTGAGATGAGCTAGTAGGCAGTGCTTGCTGAGATGTGATACTGAAAAGTTCTTGTTGAGATGTGATAGTAGCGAGTCGGTGTGGAGAGATTGTAATGTCTAGAGTGCTTTTCATCAATATAAATTAAGGTAACAAACTACTTTTCTTTTCTTTCTCATTATTTCAATGTCCTGAATAATGCGTCATTACAGGTTCAGTCAACAAAGCATCTGGCTTGTGTTCTTGTATTAGAGTGTAATTCTGGTTTTCTTGAGTAATTATGGTATTTCTATTTTCTTTAATTAATTCAGTATAAATGATATTTAAAATTTCTTGTGTTGTTGAAGAAGAACCGTGCCAGATGCGTACGTTGAGTCATACTTCCACACACAGAACAGTTACACTTGTGCTTTGGTTTCGTAGGTTTTATAGTTGCTGGGGACTTAATTAATTAATTGTGTTAATGAAAATTTCCATTTCATTCTTTGTTGTTGTTCTATGCAGTCAGATTGCGTAATAATACTAGTCAGGGCCAACCGTTACGAGACTTCGTAACCGAACAGACAGCTACTGAAGCAAAAAATTAAAAAAAATTATTTGCATTTTATTTTAATTAAGCCCCCATGCACGTGGCGACCGCTGCTTCGGATCGTCCCTTGGAATTCTTCTGATTGTAAAAATAGTAGACAGTAGTATTGTTGTAGTAATTTGTAGTTTAGTAATTGTAGTCTATTTTGCGTGTGTAGATTTGGTAATTGTCATTCTTCTAATGGTATTTTTATTTTGCAAAATTTAATTTTGTTATCTTGTATTCGGGTTTGACAATTTAGTGCAGTTAGGAAGATTTCAATTGTTCGTTAATCGTGTTTGAGGGAAACATTTCGTGTGAATGGTATTGTTGGAGATAAAGTGTCATTGTGTGTAATTTTCATATAGTGACGAGTTTTGTATGTTTTGTAAATGTTTACGCGATCAATGAAAAAGGCAAAAATGATGGATAGTCAGAATGACGAAATTGTTAACATGGCGAACTCGCCAACAGAGGAAAACAGTATCACGAATAATGAAGTGGAAAACAATTTAATAGGTCGGGAAAATAGTCCGGAACCATTTCAAAATTTTTCTCAATCAGAAAATTTTCAGAATTCGAGATTAACGACAGAAGTTTCTGGAATAGTATCGAACACAGATAGCTTTACAGCTATGACGAAAGAAGTTGGTTTCGCGGGAAATGTTAGGGGCGAAAAGAATTTCGAACCGGCTATTATGGAGCAGTTGATGGGTGCAATATTAAATCTGGGATCACAAATGGGAGCAATGGAAACACGGATGGGAACAATGGAAACACGGTTAGGATCTGAATTTAAAACAGAGATGGGAACTTTGCGATCTGAAATTAAAACTGATATAGGAACAATTAAAACTGATATGGGAACAATGGAAACACGTTTTGACTCACTGGGATCACAGTTAGGATCTGAATTAAAAACAATGGACACACGGTTAGATTCGCGAATAGGGACATGTTTCAAAAACATGAAGGATGAATTAAAGAAAGAGATTAGAGAGGAAGTACAACCGATTTTGAATGCTCACAATAATAGATTAATTGCAGTAGAGATTAGACAAAGGGAACAGGATAGAGAACAGGAAGAAAGAGATCGCGTGATAGTACAAAAATTTTCAGAGTTAAATTTACAACGTGCACACGATAAGGAAGAAATATTTGAGAGAATCGTGGAATCTGTACCAAATGACAGAATAAATAACTTAACGCAACAGTGTGAACAGTTAACTACTAAATGTGACAATAATGAAACCCGAGTCGCGACACTTACGGAAGACGTAAATAAATAGAAAGAAAAAATAGGTGACTTACCGGAAAGAGATGAGGAGATTTCAGATAAATTGACAGATCTTAGTTTACATGGGGATAGAGAGTCGGATGATACAGCTCCATTACCATTTGCAGAAACCGAAGAGTACCAGAACATACATAAGCATGTTGAAAATCATGGAAAATTTAATGAACGCGTCAAAAGGGAATTTGAGGCATTACGAAAGCAAGAGAAACATATTGAAGGCGAAATCGTAGGAAAAGACAGCAAAAGAAATTTAGAATCACAGATACCAGGGGGGTTTGAAGAAAGTAATTTGTTTCATTTACGGGATGCAACAAGAGAGCGCCAGACGCGCGAACTTGACAATAATCAACACTGGGACTGGGACAGACGCGGTAGGTCTTTGTCGCCACGAGGCGAAAACTTTGACTATAAACACTTTTTGACTGTTCGGAAATTTAAGATCTTCCGCAATTCTAAGAATGAGATACATCCATGTTCATGGTTAGATCAATTTACGTACGCACTTCCGCCAGATGTGCCACTAAGTCACAAACTGAAATTTATGTGCAGCTATTAAAGTCCTCAGGGGATTCACTACTCTAAGTGAATATGTGCCGTAGCGAGCATAGGGCCCCGAGCTGTAGTGGTGCTATTTCCCTTTTAGTTTTCTACACCGCTGCCTACTCTTTCACTATTCTTTGCATCTATAAAAAAACAATTCTTCTACTATCAATCTATCTAGACAGTAGGTAAAGATTAACCTGATTTGACTGTTTTACCCAAAGGTGACTTTGGAAATTACCGTTTGGACTTACTATATCTTCATCAGCATTCATTCGTAGTTTAAATGAAATTTTGCCTGTTTATCTTCGTGACAATGTTACTTCATATGTTGACGGTATTCTTGTTGCTAAACGTTCTTTGAGTGAGCACAAAAACATTCTGGATTCATTATTACGTATTTTTGCACGAGTTGGCATTACAGTGAACTTGAAAAAATCTGAATTTGGTCGTTCTCAGGTGAAATTTCTCGGTCACATTATTTCTACAGAAGGTATTCTCCCTGATCCAGAGAAACTAGACGCTATTCGTAATTATGCTGTTCCTACCACAAAACGTGATGTTCGTAGTTTCCTTGGTGTCTGTAATTTTCTTAGACGCTTTGTTAGATTGGATGATTTGGCCACACCTCGTTTACACATTTCAGTTATGCGCACTTTGGTCCCAGAAAATGCTTTCATAAATTACGAGAAAATTGCTACTTTAATAATATGGAAAAACGCATTCGATCTGTTCTTGCCAAATGCAAGTTATGTCAAAAGGCTAAGCCGCCAACTGTTTCTCACAGAGCACCGTTGTTTCCTATCATTCCAGCGAAATTAAAGGACATGGCTGCAGTCGATTTGTTCGGTCCAGTGGTTCGTTCTACTAATGGTTTTGCGTACATTTTCGTAGCAGTGGAATTGACATCAAAATATGTGTGTTTTACACCTTTACGCAAAGCAACAGCTCGTTCAGTATCTAACGCTTTCATCAAACATTTTCTTAAAGAAGTTGGTCATGTTGATAAGGTTATATCAGATAATGGATCACAGTTTCGCTCTAAAATTTGGCTTCGTACTCTACGGCGTCGTAAGATTAAACCAATTTTTATTTCACTTTTTCACCCTCAATCTAATGCTTCAGAGAGATGGATGAAGGAAATCAATAAATTGTGCCGTCTTTATTGTCATCAGAATCACAGAACTTGGGATCAGTATCTTCATATTTTTCAAAACATTCTGAATGAACTCCCTAATGACTCAACTTCTTTACCGCCTCTATTGATATTAAAAAATAAAGTACCAACAAATCGCATTTCTGAAATCGTTCCTTTTCCGCCTTCACGGAAACTGCGGCATTCTGAAGTTGTGAACCTGGCTCTGCAAAATATTGCATCTGCGGCTGCTAGAAGAGAGAAATCAGCTAAACGTCCTGGTCGTTTAAAAATTTTGTCAGTTGGTCAAAAGGTGTTAATTAAGTCTCACCGTTTGTCTCATAAAGGAAAAGGCTTATGTCGCAAATTTTTTCTGCTTTATAACGGTCCATATAGGGTTCGCAAAATCATTCATGATAACACTGTTGAAGTAGAAACTCTTAAATCTCGACGCTCTAAAGGAATACATCATATATCAAACGTTAAAATTTTTGTGGAATGACATACTTTAGAGAAACTAACAGCTACATGTAAACACGAAGAGAGTACAAGGATACCGCGCTGTGTTTTGGCGGCGGCACATACTCAAAGCAACAGTCAGTCTGCGCGCCGCAAAAGGCAGTCGTTGACCGCAAACAATTACTTCATACGTCACGCGCCTACAGCTGATCGAGCGCTCAGTGCGAATGCACTGACATACGTAAACAAATACACAGTCTAATTTCTCGGATTAAATTCAGTATAAAGCTATAGTGACTTGATGAATTATGTTATTAACGTTCAGTATTTTTCAGGATACGGTTGTGTAAAATATTTAAGACCTTTAGGTAAATTCTGTGCGTGTCCGACGTTAAGACGACTTGCTATGGAGAAAATTTCAGGAAGAATATAATTTCGAAAAAAAAGAAGTAAAAAACCAAAAAGGTAACGATTAATTGAGTTTATTTTTCAGGTAACATATTTCCACTTAGGTACGTACTTTAGACGTAATTTTCTGCTTGCGATTACGTGACTCATACTTTGTGCTAAATTTCATGTTCTATGAATTTACTTGTGAAGCGACGTGCTTGTGTACATTTACTGATTTTGACAATGTTTTACTAATGAACAGTGTTATTACTTGCGTATATTATGCATCGCTTGGCTGCTATGCTTTTTCACTGATGTTATATTTTTTTTTATGTGCCTGCTGTGCTTATTTATTTAAATTATAATTGTCACCTGATTAGTTGTGCTGATATGGTTATGTATGTAAGTGATACTTTGTGATTTATCTGCTTGCGCCTTCATGTTTACTTATTAAGATTACGTATGAACATTTATTTGCTTATGCTGATATGATGATAATGGCCTGTTTATTATGTAAGATACATATTTGCTGCTTTGCGTATGTATTGCATATTAACACATTTCCTTTTGTTGTCATAAGTACTCTTTAATTTGGTGTATAGAATTGCTGATATACGGTGTACGAACATGGAGTTTAGGTTACACTATGGTATTAATTGTAGATTGTTCGCTTGGCAGAGCCTCGTTGTAGGGATTGTGCTGCATCCACTTGTTGACATTCTGTTCTCTACTGGTATATTTACTCGCTATTGCATGTTTTGCTTACGCTCAGTGCCTTATATTTTTAAGATAAGAAAATGAACTGCTAATTCTACGAACGACATTGGTACAAGAAACTGCATAGAAGTCACATGAGCTGGAGGTTTTATGGAAGCTGTATAAATTTATGCTAATAGGAAGGAAGCTAACGACATGGCATACCAACACTAGGTTAGACCATTGACAGTTAGTACACTGCATTCTTCGTGAGCAATTGAAATAGGAAGTGACACTCGACACAAAAAATACTCCACATGTTTGTTTCTGCCATGATTCTTGAAGTGGTGCACACACTGTGAAATATTATGATCATTAACACTTCGTAATCGTACTTACTGAAAGTTATTCGAACTAAGTCTGTTAGAGGTCATGTATGCATTTCTTTTATTTAATGATGGACAAGGAACCAAAATGTATCTTACAATTTATAATGAGTAGAAAATTTGGGTCAGATGGATTACACAGAGGTTGTGTGTGGACACTGTGTCTTCGGATTGTATGGGATGCTGAATTGAAGTTGCACTAGGATTTTGTCTGTACTTGTTCGAGGGGACTGACTAGAGGAAAGAGTTGTTGTGGAAGTGAAATGATATTGGTGCTGAGGTTTATATGTATCGACGTATTATAGAGGTATTGAGATTATGTGAAGTTGATGATTATTGGAGTTTTCGTGGACAAGAGGTAAGGTAAATGATATTGATGATAAGGTTTATATGTATCGACGTATTCAAGATGTATTAGTGAAGTATTGAGATTATGTGATGCTGATGATTATTGGAGTTCTGGTGGATAAGAGGTCAAGTAAGTGAGGAGCATATTTTTTTTGTTGGTCTATATGGAACAAGGAGGATGAAGATGGCAGACTAGAACACTCAAGTAGAAGGAAGATTGTCTACACACACACTTTGTCAAATCACTAAGCAGTATATATATATATATATATATATATATATATATATTTTTTTTTTGAAGAGAGGAAGTAATTGCATATCTTGGCTCACTGACAGTTGTTCAGCAACTGTACATTTTGATCTGGCTTGGCAAACATTGGTCTTGACATGATGACTATGACGTTGACTAACTATTATTGACTGTTATACATTGCTGCCACTACTACTTGATACACATGATGAACATAAAATTTTGACAGAATTGCATTTACACAGTTAACACTATTCAACTACACAGTAGCACTAAATGTGGATGAAAGATGAGTGAGTGTGTTTTGTGTGTTTTCCTTTTATAATCCCAGAGAAGTGATCCCAACCTATCTCCTAAATATTATTTTACTTGTTTGTTGTGGCTTGCACTGACACCCATAAATATTATAGGTTTACTGCTATTTGTGTATTGTAATAGTTAATGTGACGATTATCTGATATCATTTGTGTGTTTATTAGAATTTATATGTTTAGTGTGTAAAGCATTTGTATGTGCATTCAAACTATTGTTCATGCCTGAACTGTGTGATTAGTGATAGGGAATATTATGGACTGTTATTTGCACTTTTTCTACATGATTGGTGCCACTAGGACATGTTTAATTTCTGCTGATGAACAGTGTGATTAGTGATAGTGAATTTTATGGACTGCGGTCAGCACCTGGTCAACATTACTGGGTGCCACTGATGGACTGCTTCTACCGAAATGGTGTTACTTGTTGATATCTGCACCTGTTCAACATTGCTGGTGCCACTAATGGAACTGCTTATACTGAAATGGTGTTACTTGTTGGTGTCTGCACCTGCTCAACATTGCTGGGTGCCACTGATGGACTGCTTCTACTGAAAAGATGTCACCTGTTGATATCTGCACCTGTTCAACATTGCTGGTGCCACTAATGGAACTGCTTATACTGAAACGGTGTTACTTGTTGATGTCTGCACCTGCTCAACATTGCTGGGTGCCACTGATGGACTGTTTCTACCGAAATGATGTCACTTGTTGGTGTCGGCACCTGCTCAACATTGCTGGGTGCCACTGGTGGACTGCTTCTACTGAAAAGATGTCACCTGTTGCTGTGTGCACCTGCTCAACATTGCTGGTGCAACTAATGGAACTGCTTATACTGAAATGGTGTTACTTGTTGGTGTCTGCACCTATTCAACATTACTGGGTGCCACTGATGGACTGTTTCCACTGAAAAAATGTTACTTGTTGGTATTTGCACCTGTTGACCATTACTGGTTGCTACTGCTGGAACTATCAACTACTTGTTTTTTTTTTTTTTAATCAAAAGCGTTTATGTGAATATTTGTATAAACTGATTTTTTGTGTATTACTGTTTGTGAAAAGTTATGAGACTCTTACCTGCACATATTCGTCATTGCTGACGCTATTGATTGAACTGTTTAACCACATAATACTTGTGTAAACTGTTATGTAAAATCACATGTATGAAAGAATTTGTATTGCTTACTGTATTTTATATATTAGGTTATTGAAAGGTCAGTGCAAAGCCAAAATTTTATCTAGTTATATGAGATTTACGCATTAATATTATCTTTTATTTTTGTCTGTATTTTTTTTGACGAATTTGGTGGTATTTTCACCACCAATGCTGGCAAAAATACCATCAAATTCTAGCCGTGGAGGAAGGGCATATGAAAGGTGGCTACACTGAGCCACAGCGCCAGAGATCGCGCTAGAGAGTATTGTTCTTCCGCCTCCACTGGCAGTGATTATTGAGAACTCGTAATGGCAGTGCTTTGGGAGAACTCGTGGTAGTCAGTGCTGAGATGTCGTAGTGAGGAGTGTTTGTTGAGATGAGCTAGTAGGCAGTGCTTGCTGAGATGTGATACTGAAAAGTTCTTGTTGAGATGTGATAGTAGCGAGTCGATGTGGAGAGATTGTAATGTCTAGAGTGCTTTTCATCAATATAAATTAAGGTAACAAACTACTTTTCTTTTCTTTCTCATTATTTCAATGTCCTGAATAATGCGTCATTACAGGTTCAGTCAACAAAGCATCTGGCTTGTGTTCTTGTATTAGAGTGTAATTCTGGTTTTCTTGAGTAATTATGGTATTTCTATTTTCTTTAATTAATTCAGTATAAATGATATTTAAAATTTCTTGTGTTGTTGAAGAAGAACCGTGCCAGATGCGTACGTTGAGTCATACTTCCACACACAGAACAGTTACACTTGTGCTTTGGTTTCGTAGGTTTTATAGTTGCTGGGGACTTAATTAATTAATTGTGTTAATGAAAATTTCCATTTCATTCTTTGTTGTTGTTCTATGCAGTCAGATTGCGTAATAATACTAGTCAGGGCCAACCGTTACGAGACTTCGTAACCGAACAGACAGCTACTGAAGCAAAAAATTAAAAAAAATTATTTGCATTTTATTTTAATTAAGCCCCCATGCAGTGGTAAAAGAACGGACGGCAAAATTACAGCCCAAAATTCCTAACTTCTGTTTGCTGTAGAATTCGTGAACACGTTCTAAGTTCGATTACAATAAACTTTCTTGAGGCTAAGCAGGGTATGTCCAAGAATCAGCATGGTTTTAGAAAGTATTGCTCGTGCGAAACCCAGCTTGCTCTTTTCTCACATGATATACTGAGAACTATGGATGAAGGGTAACAGGCGGATTCCATATTTCTAGATTTCCGGAAAACATTTGACACGGTGCCCATTGCAGGCTGTTTACGAAGGTACGAGCATATGGAATAAATTCACAGATATGTGAGTGGCTCGAAGACTTCTTAAGTAATAGAACCAAGTATGTTGTCCTCGACGGCTTCATGGGAGAGTGATAGGACAGCTGTTGTTCTCGATATAAACGATATGGCGGACAGGGTGGGCCGCAAGCAGCGGTTGTTTACTGATGATGCTGTTGAGTATGGTAAGATGTCGAAGTTAGGTGGCTGTAGGAAATACAAGAACACTTAGACAAAATTTTCAGTTGGTGTGATGAATGGCAGCTAGCCCTGAATGTGTAAAAATGTAAGACAATGCGAATGAGTATGAAGAACAAACCTGTAACGTTCGGATACAGTAGTGCTAGTGTCCGGCTTAACCCAGTCAACTCGTCTCAATATCGGGTGTAAAGTTGCAAAGAGATATGAGGTGGAACGAACATGTGGAAACTGTGGTAGGGAACGCAAATGGTCGATTTCAGTTTATTAGGAGAGTTTTGGGGAAGAGTGGTTTATTTGTAGAAGACACAGCATATAGGACGCTGCTGCGACCTATTCGTGACTATTGCTCGAGTGTTTGGCATCTGTACCAAGTCGAACTGAAGGAAGACATCGAGGAGTGTGGCTATATTTGTTACTGGTAGGTTCGAACAACACGTAAGTGTTACAGAGATGCTTCGGGAACTGAAATGAGAACCGCTAGAGAGAATGCGACGTGGTTTTCGAGAAACACTTAAGAAAATTAAGAGAACCTGCAGTTGAAGCTGACTGCTGTACGATTCTGCTCCTGCCAACATACATCGCGGGTAGAGACCACGAAGGTAAGATACGAGAAATTAGGCCCATACGGAGGCGCACAGACAGTCGTTTTGCCCTCGCTCTATTTGCTAGTGGAACAGGAGGAGAAATGGCAAGTAGTGGTACAGGGTACCCTCCGCCACTCTCCTTACTGTGACTTGCGGAGTATCTATGCAGATGCGGTTGTAATTCCGTGAATAGTGTTGAAAGTGGTAGTACCCTGATAACCAATATTATATTTACACTGTTTTGAAACTAAATGTATTTCAAGAAACTGTTCATAGTATTTTACAGTAATGGCAAAATTAATTCTTCACTTATAACTTTCTTATTTAGACAACTAAAAACATTTTTGAAAACTGAAATTTATGTGAGAAATGTCAAAAATTGTTTATTTATAAAATTAAATTTCTTTGAAATTACAATACACCCTCAATATTTTCTTCGTTTCCTTTTTCTCCTTTTTTTTTTCAACAAATCCCCAAGCAGTTAGTAGTTCTGTTGAGATCTTGGATGGACAGAGTGTCACCTATTGAGACGATTGTTTGGAATCTATTGCTGTTCAGCGGGAAACAGCCAGATATCTAGGCTTCCACAGACGGTGTTCTACCAGCGGAAGAATATGAGATGAGGTTTCCGGGAGCCTTACGTGTGGTTGAATGACAATCTTCTGTTGTATTCTGATAGGCTTATACCATTAGCTATGCATTGCTTCCTGGCTTCCTGCTCTCGCGTCATGCCATTCCTCCGAGGAAAATATCCTCGGGAGGTAATACGTAGCATCTTGTGCTGTGTATCCGTGAGATGCGCATCCGCAGATGCTCTGAGCCGACGAGAGACTACACCCATAAGTTCACGAAAAAACCACATGTTCCGATGCATCCTTTACTTCAAAGGTCCGCCTCAAACAATCAACCGAGAAGATGCCAGAATTAAATATATCACGTATTATATGACGTATGTCAGCCTTTAGCTTTCCATGGAAATTACAGTTAATTTTAAAATTAGATTTCTCTAAACTTTCCCAGTGCAGTATTTAAAATGTGCATCGATTTTCGCCACATACGAACGCCAGTTAGCAATCCTGTACGATTGTTATCCACTGGAGGCCACACTTGCCTGCATGTTTGTCACTTTTTAATAAATATCATTGTATATCCTGCAGAGTATATCGAAGAAACTTCTTCGTGGTGTTCCGAAAAGTAAAACAGTAAACGTCCAACATTGCAAGCTCAATGCCAGTGCTTCAGCTGACTAAGCCGGAGGTTAGTACCAGCTTTCGTAACTGGGTGATCTTCTACCTAACACTCTAATATATCTTTCCTATGTTTCAACAGTTCGCTTCATACAAATAAACAAGTAGTTTCTTATTCAAGGACTGTACCGACTACTATTATATATGTGGTCCACGTGCTTCCATATCTCAAGTGACCTAGCCCATGTCCGATACCACTGACTGAATTAGATTTAGATTAGATTAGGTTAGATATACTTTCCTCCATACATACAAAATTAAGGTGTTTTTAAGAATGTAGAGCATGCCATAAAACTGTATATATTCTATCCTGTGCAAGCTTCTTCATCTCCCAATACCTACTGCAACCTACGTCTTTCTGAATCTGCTTAATGTATTCATCTCTTGGTCTCCCTCTACGATTTTTACCCTCCATGCTGCCCTCCAATACTAAATTCGTGATCCCTTGATGCCTCACAACATGTGTACATAACGTCTGGGAACACTTTCAATTACTTATTGTGCCGGCCGAAGTGGCCGTGCGGTTAAAGGCGCTGCAGTCTGGAACCGCAAGACCGCTACGATCGCAGGTTCGAATCCTGCCTCGGGCATGGATGTTTGTGGTGTCCTTAGGTTAGTTAGGTTTAACTAGTTCTAAGTTCTAGGGGACTAATGACCTCAGCAGTTGAGTCCCATAGTGCTCAGAGCCAATTACTTATTGCACAAGAACGAAACATTGTACCTATCGTACATATGTCATTTTGAAGAGAAACCCTGATTTTTTTTTTCATATATACTGCCTCAGCGCTAGTTTCAAACATGGCGAGTTCACGTGCGAGAGCACTTCGCCGAGAGCACTGTCACTGGATATTCCTACTTGGACATATTGCAGCAGTGGCTGATGCCTCAAATGCAATCGGACTCTCCGTTCATCTTTCAGCAGGATGGAGCTCCATCCCATTTTCATCGTGAAGTTCGTGGGTACCTGAACATGGAGCTGCCGCATAGATGGATCCGGTCGTGCTACAGAAGGGGACAGCTGTTTCATGAAATGGCCTCGCCGATCACCAGGTTTCACTCCGTGTGACTTTTTTCTGTGGGGACACATTAAAGATCTGGTGTACGTACCGCCTCTACCACGTCACGTTGCAGAGCTCCGGGAGAGAATACGGTAAGCGAATGCCACAGTCGACGATGCCATGCTGGGACGGGTATGGCAAGAATTTGATTACCGTCTACCGGGTCACTCATGGTTCGCATATCGAATGTTTGCAAAACAAATATTCAGAGACTCTCTTCAGAATCCAATATGTCTGACATCTATTCATTTTATCGGAAGGATTAGAGATTTCAGGCCCTCTCTTGCATCTAATCAAACATTATTGCTTATTGTTCATGTACTACACATATTGCATCGTTGACTCACAAACAACAATAATGGTAATAATAATAATGTATATAGTAATCATTATTGTACACATGATCAATACATAAGAATAATAATAACAATAACAATAGCACATAGTAATCAATATAAATTCTGACATCACGTGCAATTGGGCGCTGAAATGACTTCAGTGGCGATAAGTGAAAATTTGTGCCAGACGCCAAGTCGAACCCGTATTTCCCACTTTAAGCGAACGGTCGCATTAATTGCTTCGGCTGTCCGAGTACGCTTTCCGTCCGACCCAAATTCCCAAGTTGTCACACACTACTTACACGATACCCATTGCACCCTGTACCACGCTGGATTACCGCAATGAGTTCGCCGGCCGTTGTGGCCGAGCGGTTCTAGGCGCTTCAGTCCGGAACCGCGCTGCTGCTACGGTCGCTGGTTCGAATCCTGCCTCGGGCATGGATGTGTGTGCTGTCCTTAGGGTAGTTAGGTTTAAGTAGTTCTAAGTTCTAGGGGACTGATGACCTCAGATGTTAAGTCCCATAGTGCTCAGAGCCGTTTGAACATTTGAATCGCAATGAGTTCAGGAGAGAGAGTGCATCTACACTGAAATGATCTTAATGGCCGTCAAGCCATATGTATTTATATATGTGTGGTTTTTGTAGACCCTCGTCGCCAGTTTCGTAAAGACTTCATCGCTACTGCTGTGGAGGCCGAGTTGTCACTGTAGTTACGGTAGGCCCAGTTTTTGAGTTCGCGTAACGGCTTCTGGTGCAGTACACCGCTAAGACAATTTCTCCCTGCCACTATTACACAGCTATGTCCCAAGATCAGGTAACAGGATGGGAGAACGAAGGTTCTACAACACTCCAACAAGTTAGTAACAAAGTCACACAAATGAGTTAAAAGATATAGTCATCTTTGTCACCAGTTATATAATGACGTCTGTAACACTGCACGTAGTGTAATACAAAAATGCGCTCAATGGCTAAGTACAAATAATCGTAGGTGAATTTCACAGTACATAGCAAATGCAATTTACAACTGTCTGTTCACTTCTAAGAGTTCACTAAACGACGTTCCCTGTCTACGTCAGCCGTAGACGATAATCTGTAATCGAGTGGGCGAGAACTGCTCTTCTCTCTTCCGAGTAGGCTTCCGTCTGTTGTCGTCCGGCCGGCCGTTGTGGCCGAGCGGTTCTGGGCGCTTCAGTCTGGAACCGCGCGACTGCTACGGTCGCAGGTTCGAATCCTGCCTCGGGCATGGATGTGTGTGATGTCCTTAGGTTAGTTAGGTTTAACTAGTTCTAAGTTCTAGGGGACTAATGACCTCAGATGTTAAGTCCTATAGTGCTCAGAGCCATTTGAACCATTTTTGTTGTCGTCCGCTCATTGGCGGATCGTACTCGGCCGGCAATTGGCAGAGGCGAAGTCGATATCTTCATCCTCAGCGCCGCCCGTGGCGCTGATGGAACTCGCACAAGTGGCGAGACTATGGCACTGGTACAAGCTCGCATCTTTGCACATGTGGTGCTTTTGCCCTGGCTGTATCTTGTTCGGGCGACACAGCAGTAGTGTCTATTCTTTCGGACATGTCCTAAAGAACAGACACTATTCGCGATTCAGCAAACGTACTTACACATGATGAAATGAAATAATTTCTGACATCAGCTGCAGTTGGGCGCTGAAATGAATTCAATGGCGACAAATGGAAATTTGTGCTGGGCCGGGACTCAAACCGGATTTCCCGCTTCTATGAAGCAACGGACACCACACATATATAAGTAATTAGGCTGCGGCGTGACGGCCATTAAGATAACTTTAGTGTAGATGGCCTCTGCCTTATCAACTCTTGCGAAATTCCAGTGTGATGTGGCGAGCAATAAGTATGGTGGACAGTGGGGTAGCAGTACCCGAAGTGGTTAAGACAACAGCTCGCGTGAAAGGTAAATCCGGCTTCGAATACTGGTCCAGCAGAATTGTTCATTTGTCTCCACTGAATTCATTTCAGTGCCCAGTTGCGGTCGATGCCATAATTTATTTCATCGTGTATATGTAGAGCTACTGGATCAAGAATGGTGTCTGTTCTTTCGGACATGTCCAAAACAACAGACATCACACACATGTAATCGATATATGATATTTTAGAAATTCGACTAGGTAACATTGTGCAGTTAATTTCTGGTTACATCTGAGATATGTGACAGGAATGTAAGGTCAGATGTAATTACAAATTTTCACAAAACATGTAAATTACACAATACACTGAGGTGCATGTGATAATTCTTAAGCTATTCTAACCTTTCAGCATCAACAGAAAATCAGTTTACAACACTAATTTATACAGGTCACATTACACCATCGATGCTGTACGGAAGTGAGGATTTATGTAAGACTCAGATTACACGAAGCTACTGACACAACTCAGATTCATACGGTGAGCAGCAAGTATGTACGGCTAGATAAATTGTCTGGCATAGCGGCCACTGCATAGAATCATGATTAAAATTCAGATGACAACGTTAGACATAAGAGGAAAGTAATTACCAAACCCATTGAGACATTAATCCCACTGGGAGACGAACCAGTCAGTTGCTGTTCCGTAGAACACGGTCTGCCGCTGACGGATTCAGAACCTCACGCAGTCTTGCACTTACTCGTCCGTCAGAAACCGACGTCCATACATGTTTTTCTTTAGAACGTCGAAGATTTGAAAAATCCGAGAGCACGGAGTATACTGAAGTGTTTCCCAACCAAATCGCTGATGCGTAGCCTTCATCCGACTGGCAGTATGGGGATGCGGGCGGGAGGGGGGGGGGGGGGGGGCGACAATACGAGGGCAAACGAGAAAGCCAGCAGTGGAAACTCCCACAACTCCCTCGCCAGAGAAATCCAAAGCTGTTCATAAAAGTTTCGGCAAAATCATGATGACCTTCTCCGACTGCAGAAGCCCTCTGCTCATCGATTCCTAGATCCTGGAAACACATTCAGTGCTTAGCACTATGCAGACATTTTGCAGAGACTGCAGTGTACCATAAAGTCAAAATACCGATTAATAATGTCGGACGGGATTATCCCATTGTACGATAACGCCCGCCCCCGCACTGCTAATCAGACGAACGCTGCATGTCAGCTATTTGGTTGCGGAACACTGCAGCGTCCTCTTTAAAACCCAGATCCTTCACCGTGTGACTTTCATAACTCTGTCAACCTGAAGAAGGATATGCGGATATGCGTGGACGCCGGTTTCAGTCTGACAAGGAAGTGCAAGAGGGGGTGCGGTTGTGAATCCGTCAGCGGCCTACGGCGTTCTATGAAACAGGAACTGATCGTCTCATCTCCCAGTGGGATAAATATCTAAACAGGTGTGGTGATTACTTTTGAACAGAACTATTCCCTGGTTGAAAGGAACATTCTTAGGAGGCCTGAATGTTACTTATTTCATATTTAATTGGCATTTGGAGAGACATCTCACTGCAATGATGGGAACTGCGAGCTGTTGCGCCCCCTTATCCACCTGACTGCAGCGTCAATTTGTAAACAAATACGGCCTCTTACCAGTCACCTGACTGCAGCGCTAGTACTGCACTGTCCACGCAGTCACAACAGTCACTTTCTGGTTGCCCGACTCCAGTGTCTGAATTGCTCGATCTAAATTTTCTGTTTGGCATTCCTAGCAATACATTTCACACACGTTAAACTTTGTCTCTATCCAAAAAATTGTTATTAACAGCTTAATATATGACGCGTCTTGCATCCCAGGTCATTTGAGAAGACAGTGGTAACTGGTGCTGGCCTCATGGTAGAGGTATCTCATATCGACGTGGTGGTGCAGTCTGGCGGCCTTATACCTAGCTTCTGTGCCCGTAAAGGATCGTCGCCAATCAGTCTGTCGATTAGGGATAACCATATCAAAATCCCTGCAGTAGTAATAAGGATAACCTTCACATAAAGGCAGAAAAATATGGCGAGGACTTTAATTCTTGCTTGGTGTCCGGTGTCTTTTACACCAAAGGGGTTATTTAACTAGAAAAGAAAACAATTTTAAAACGGAAGTATGCTCTTCATCCTCCAGATATTATTTTTGTTGAATTTTTAATCACTGGGCAAAGTATTTGTGGTTATATGACGGTTTGTAGTCCAGTAATTTGAAATTTTTGCGGTGGGGTCAGAAATTTCAGTGGGGTCAGAAACTACCAGCAGTATACAATATGTTGATTTTCAATGTTGTATTCCAACTTCATTACGAAAATAAGAAACTTAGAAAGGAAACTCCCCATCGCAACTCCCTCAGATTTAGTGTTCAAAATGTTCAATGTGTGTGAAATCTTATGGGACTTAACTGCTAAGGTCATCAGTCCCTAAGCTTACACACTACTTAACCTAAATTATCCTAAGGACAAACACACACACACCCATACCCAAGGGAGGACTCGACCCTCCCCCGGGACCAGCCGCACAGTCTATGACTGCAGCGCCCTAGACCGCTCGGCTAATCCCGCGCGGGCAGATTTAGTGGTAAAAGAGCCTAGTGGACAGCCCGTCACAAACTGAACACAGATCAAGCATGAAAATGGGATGAAGGTGTACTGAACTGTCAAACATAGAGCGGACTGGAACATATACGGAGTCGTGGTTAGATTGTCCTGGTGTCGAACTACGAAGTAGGCAAACCGTGTTCGAAGTTCCTTCGTGGGAATTATTCAAATTTGTGTCTGTGTCGTGGTGTAACGTCCATTTTCAACAGCTTGTTGTAAGGAAGGGACTCACAATGAAAGTTCATTCTGCACAGCTGCTCTATTGGCAGCCGAAAGGAAGTGGCTTTCGAATGGAAACCGAAAATATTTGATGACAGGGCGACAAGTCAACCGAATCCTCCAACGGAAAACCCGTCTGGCATACCATACACGGTATTAGTGACAGTACGTGTGTAATTTCATAGGAATCTCTTATCGACGCACCTAACTTGTACACTCGGTGAGTGAGTGAGATGTGTCTCCTTGCCCGATATACGTGTTCGCATGAATTTGAATGTGATCACTTTCAAGGAAATGATCAAAACATAATAGTTTGTCACATAAGCTGATACAAATGAACGCAACAGTTTCACAATCACACAGTCTCTCTGTGATCTTTCAAAACATATACTTTTAACGTTTTAGAAGTTGCGTTCCGTTTCGGAACTTTTGACTCTCGAATTCCTTTCTTGTTACACGGTTCGCAGCAGTTTATTTGTTGTTTTCATTTCTGTGAGACCTGTGTGTGATATCTTGCCTTCTTGCACTATTCATCACGTTGACCTGCGTCAGTAATATATTCTTACTACATGATTCATATTCTATAATCAATGTATTGTGTGATAACCACCAAGACTACAGAAACAGAAGAAACATTTCAGTGACCGGATGGACAGTTCATAATGTTGAAAAAAATTAGAAGTAAATGTCATGATAGAATTTGGAACCTGGGTCGTCCGCTTGGCAGTCTAACACCGCGGCCTCTTAACTACGCTGACGCGGCTGTTTCCATTCCCTGAATGTTGCACTTGTCAATCTTGGACCGTACTCTGTTTCTATTTTTATTTTCACAGTTCAGTACACCTTCTTCCTGTTTTCATGCTTGATCTGTGATCTGTTTTTCACGGACTATTAACTGGGCCATCTTACCAATAAATCTGTGGGGGTTGCGATGGGGAGTTCTCCTTGTTAGCAACAATGCATATTCCCAGCCGACATTTATATGTCCACTGTTGTAACCAATTCGTAGAAAATACATGCAAGTACATTGTTGGAACAAATTCACAGTTAGGAACTACGTTTTGTTGTAGTGAGATGTGGTATTGTATTTTATTCATAATGATGATGATACACGCTTCGAAAGAGGCTACAGGCTCCATCATGCTTTATCACATATACGTAGGAGTGACAATGATAATGAACGAATTTTTGGAAATGCGAATAACAGTGATGCTGATGTTAATGTGATACAGGAAAATACACATGTCAGAAAGGTGATGGATGTGAATGAATGTGGAGAACATGATAATGGTCCTGAAGAAATTAGTGCTCCTACTCTTCTACGTAGAAGTGGACAGAAAAGAGATAACATAGTACCACATGATGTGCACAAGCTTGCTGGCATCATGGTATGTAATACGTGAAACTGCACGTATTCCACGTCACCTCAGACCACAATTAGAGACAACGGGAGATTATTTCAGACTTTTTATCAGAAATCACGTGCAGAGTGTAATAATAATGCATACAAACAATCATGGGGAAGACAGTCAAATTTTACAATCTTATCTTGAATGCTGGATTAAACTTCGATCTACAGACTATAGACATTCTTTGGTCTACGAATAATAGCTGGTTTACGCAAGGCACATGAGAAACCTTTGAGTCAGTTCGCTCAGATGATTGTGCCTTATCTATTCTACGAGCCCCAATGAGCTTCTCAAGACTTCGTGGCATTCTGAAGTGCCTCCGGTTCAGTGATAAACTTACAAGAGAAGAAAGAAAAGCCGTTTCGCAATCTGAAGCAGAACCTGTACAAGTTGTGTTGAAATATTCGGTGTTGCATGCATTTCGTCTTATATCTCTGGGTGGTATATTACAACTGATGGGTACCTGTGTACTTTCAGGGAACAGTGTCCATTCAAGGTGTACATTCCTCCAAACAAGAAGAGTATGGAATGAAAGTGTGGGCTGCTGTAGACTGAGAGACCAGTTACCTCACAAAAACACAACTGTATATAGGGAAATATTCGTTGATGGAGTAGATTAAATTCTTCTGGATCCTCTTAAACTGAAACTTAGCTGAGCCTAAGATAACCAAGTTATGCCCTCTATACTTTATGGCAAGTTACCGAAAATGTGTTCTCTTGAATAATGGATAACTTTCGGGACCAGAGTATGTGATTTTAACTCTTGATGTAGGTTATTCTTATTTCTAGAATTGATTCCATGAACTGTCAGTTGGCTTGAGAAACAGATATATTATTTTCAACAAATTTCATTAAGGAATAAACATATTAAGAGGCCGTAGTTAGTATCTTAAAACAGGCCTCTGTAGTACGGTCTTCCGTTCACACCACATATAATTCACATAACATGCCTCTGGACTCTGAAAACTTCAGCTTCGTTTAACACATAGCATGCGGCTGACGTAATACGAGTATTCCGACTTCAGAGCATTTCTGCTCAAGCTAGAGAGGGTTCTTAATTCCCTTTCTAGGAAGTACCAGAAATTAGCTATATGTGGTGATTTCAATATTAATTTTGTATTTTATGGTGCAAGTAAAAGGATGTTGGTAGGTCTCTTAAATTCATATGATCTGCTACAGAGTGTGTTTTTTCCAACTAGGGTGCAGGGGAACAGTAGCACAGCCATAGACAATATTTTTATTCATTCTTCATTTCTAGATGGCCATTCCGTTAGTAAAAGCGTGAATGGCCTTTCAGACCTTGATGCACAAATTTTATCACTAAAAGGCTTTTGTACTCAAAGCAATGTCATATTTAATTACAAACTATGTAGGTGAGTTAATCCAACAGCAATAGAGAGTTTTTTAAACCTTGTCAAGGAACAAGAATGACAGGATGTTTATAGTGCCGATAACATAGATGATAAATACAATTCTTTCCTTAACACGTTTCTCATGCTCTTTGAGAGTTGTTTTCCATTATAACGTTCTAAACGGGGTACTAGCAGTAATAGGCAGACCGGGTAGCTGACTAGTCGAATAAGGATATGTTGTAGAACAAAGCGGGAATTATATCAACCTGTAGTAGCCAATTAAAAACAGTATTTTAAGGTACTTAAAAATGTTTTTATGAAGGCAAAGAGTATGTAGTATGCAAATAGAATAGCTAATTCACAGGATAAAATTAAAACCATATGGTCGGTTGTGAAGGAAGTGTCTGGTCAGCAGCACAAGGCCGACGATATGAAGTCAGTTCACAGTAAAAATATTTCTGTTACTAATAAATCGGATATATGTACAGTATTTAACAATCTTTTCCGAGCATTGTTGGTGAATTAAATAAAAATTTAGCTTCTACTGGGAATCATATAACTCTCTCGGCAAATGCCTTTCCGAGATGGATGTCTGAAATACTCCTCTGTGATACAGACAAGGGGGAGATTGAGTCAATAGTTAAATCATTGAAGGCTAAGGACTGTCATGGTTATGATGGGGTGCCTAGCAGAATATGAAAGTACTGTGCTGCACCTGGTACCCATGTATTTAGCAATATTTGTAATTTTTCCTTTAGGAATGGTCAGTTTCCTGAACGATTAAAGTAATCAATAGTAAAGCCTCTTTATAAAAATGCAGAAAGGGATAATGTAGACAACTTTAGACCTATTTCTATACCATCATTGTTTGCTAAAGGTATTGAAAAGGCGGTGTATGTAGGGATAATCGATGATTTTACATCACACGATTTGCTATCAAATGTACAGTTCGGCTTTAGAAGTCGCTTAACGACTGAAAATGCTATATTCTCTTTTCTCTGTAACGTACTGGATGGTTTAAACCAAAGGTTTCGAACGCTTGGCATATTGATTGATATAACTATGGCATTTGATTGTGTTGATCACAAAACATTACTCCAGAAGTTGGATCATTATGGAATACAGGTGGTAGCTCACAATTGGTTCCCCTCTTACTTTAGCAACAGGCAGCAAATGGTCATTATTCACAATGTTGATAACGACTGTGAAGTGGGGGCTGAGTGGGGCACTGTCAAGTCAGTGATGGGGCCACTCCTGTTCCTTATTTATATCAATGATATGCCATCTAGTATTACGGGTAAAGGATGTTGTGTGCAATATTGGCTCGGTTTCAAATAGTGCAGTACATGACCTAAGTTCATGGCTTGTAGAAAATAAATTAACGCTAAATCACAGTAACACTCACTTTTTACAGTTTCTAACACACAATTCAACAAAACCTGACGTTTTAATTTCACAGAACGGGCATATGATTAGTAAAACTGAACAGTTGAAATTTGTAGGTGTTCAGATAGATAATAAGATTTCGTGGAAAGCCCACGTACAGGATCTTGGTCAAAGATTTCATACTACCATTTTTACTATTCGAACGGTATCAGAAGTGAGTGATCGTTCGACACGAAATTTAGTCTACTTTGCTTATTTTCATTTGCTTATGTCGTATGGTATTATATTTTAGGGTAAATCTTCCAATTATAAAAGGATATTTTTGGCTCAGTGGTGTAAGTTCGCGAACCTCTTGTCGACCCTGTTCACGAGTCTGGATATTTTTACATTGGCCTATCAATATATATATTCCTTACTGTCATTTCTTGTTAACAATATTACCTTATTGCCAAGAATAAGCAGCTTTCACTCGGTTAATACTCTGCAGAAATCAAACCTGTATTTGAATCGGACTTCCTTAACTCTTGTGTAAAAAGGTGTGCAGTATACTGCTGCATCCATTTTCGATAAGCTACCACACAAATTCAAAAATATTAGCAGTAATCCACGCGCTTTCAAATCGAAACTGAAGAGTTTCCTCATGGGTTACTCATAGTCTGTCGAGGAGGTATTTGAAAAATTAAGCTGATTCTTATTGTGTTGTTGATTGCGTTTACTTAAACTTATGGCTTGACTTTTTTCGGGTTCATAAACATTTATTTTTATCTGTTGTAATTTCATGTACTGACTGACACGTTCCATGACCTTGGAGATTTGTTCCTCAATTTGGTCCTACGGAACTTTACATGTAAATAAATAAATAAGCGGCGCTTGCGAGAGATGGGAACGTGAGACAGACGTAATATTACTTCACGCCAATTGAATGATTTTCCGTGGTGTCAATTGGATATGTCCAGACGTCCTCTCAACAAAACACGGATATTAGCCTCATCATCCCACCCCGCAGATCCAAACTCATATCACCAGCAATCAAAATAAGAGCGTGACGACGTACAGTAGCCCGGAGGCCACAAATTGGGCTGCTGCTGACCACAGACTCTCCAACGGACATAAATCCTCTCAGTAGTTGCAACATTTTGCAAGAAAAATATTGTAGCCTAATACACACTGAAGAGCCAAAGGAACTGGTACACCAGACTAATATCGTGTAGGGCCTCCGTGAGCACGCAGAAGTGCCGCAGCACGACGTAACATGGACTCGACTAATGTCTGAAATTGTGCTGGAGGAAGTGACACCATGAATCCTCCAGAGTACGAGGGTATGGAAATCTCTTCTGAACAGCACGTTGCAAGGCATTCCAGATATGCTCAATAATGGTCAAGTCTGGGGCGTTTGGTGGCCAACGGAAGTGTTTCAGCTCAGAAGAGCTCCTGGCGCCACTCTGTAGCAATTTTGGACGTGTGGGGAGTCGCATTGTCTTGCTGGAATTACCCAAGTCCGTCGGAATGCACAATGTACATGAATGGATGCAGGTGATCACCTGTCAGAGTCATATCTAGAAATATCAGGGACCCATATCACTCCAACCGCACACGCCCCACACAATTACAGAACCTCCACCAGCTTCTACAGTCCCCTGATGACATGCAGCGTCCGTGGATTCGTGTGGTTGTCTCCATTCCGTACGCGTCCATGCGCAAGATACAATTTGAAACGAGACTCGTCCGACCAGGCAACATGTTTCCAGTAATCAACAGTTCAATGTCGGTGTTGAAGGGCCCAGGCGAGGCGTAAAGCTTTGTGTCATGCGGTCAACAAAGGTACACGAGTGGAACTTTGACTCCGAAAGCCCATATCGATGATATTTCGTTGAATGGTTCCCTCGCTGACATTTGTTGATGGCCCAGCATTGAAATCTGCAGCAATTTGCGGAAGTATTGAATTTTTCTCATGTTGAACGATTCTCTTCAGTCGTCGTTGATTCCGTTCTTGCAGGATCTTTTTCCGGCCGCAGCGATGTCGGAGGTTGGATGCTTCAACAGATTCCTGATATTTACAGAACACTAGTGAAATGATCGTGCGTGAAAATCCCGTCACTGCTACCTCGGAGATGCTGTGTCCCATCATTCGGGCGCCAACTATAGCACCACATTCAAACTCACTTAAATCTTGATAACCTGCCACTGTAGCAGCAGTAACCAATCTAACAACTGTGTCAGACATTTGTTGTTTTACATAGGCGTTGCCGACCGCAGCGCCCTATTCTGCCTGTGGGCATATCTCTGTATTTGAATACTCATGCTGATACCTGTTTCTGTGGCGCTTCAGTGTATTATATTGACGATGCCTGTTTCTACGGCACCAAGGACTACAATATGACGAGGCACACCAAACACGAACTTTTCCAGTGGGTAACACACTAAACGGCGACTTTTGTTAGAATAAAAGAACTGGAAGAGGAACCCCTTCGTAAAGGAGACCTTAAAAACAACACACTGCACACAACAGAAGAACATAAACATGGCGACAGACGTCCGAGACACGACCATGCCCACCAAGAACAGGTTCATGACACAGCCGTTAAACACAACACACCACACTTAACAAAAGTACATCAAAATGACGATAGGCGTCCGGGACAAGGTCAAGCCTATCCAGAAAAGTATTATGACACAGGTGAAATACCATTACAGCTGCACACACCGAGACAACACAAACGTAAATTAATTCTTCCTTTACCAGAGGCGAGGTTACCGTATAATGAAACAACAACTCCAGAAAAATATGAATATGACACATCAAAATGTAAACCATACATGGGAACTGTACAAATGTTGACCCAAATATTAATTTTTTTGCGTCAATATTTGTAAAACTCTAATTCCTCTCTCTCAAACCCCACCCTACGGGGAGGAAGGGAGAGATTTAGTTTTAGCGAATCAACATTTGCGAAGTAAATAAGTATTTTTCATTTATGCGTAACCATTTTCCATGCAAAAACGGGAACATCGATTTTCTTGAATTACAGCGCCAACTACCAAGAATCAAAACAAATGTTTAAGGCAAAATATTCATAGTTTTTGTGTGGAATCTGATTCTGCAAAAAAAAAAAAAAAAAAAAAAAATTAAAAAAATAGAGGTTCCCATTTGAAATTTTAAAGTTGCCTCCCGCCCCACCCCAATGGGGCTGGGATGGCGAGCTAATTTTAGCACCAGTAGATGTCCCCCTCGAAAATAATCGTCTCTGTATTCTACAAATTTTTTCGTGTGAAGCTTATTTTTCGAGTTCTTCTGGTTTGTCAACTTAAAATTTACATCCTGTATAAGAACAGGCAACAGGTGTTTACTTGAGAAATAAATAACTAAGTAAAATGAGTGTCAAACGTATTTTTACGGCTCCAGAAATTATCTGTGAGGTCTGCAGGCTTCGTAGATGATGGTAGTAGTATCAGTTGAACAATTATTGTCTCTTGCATCGTAAGCATTAGGTGACGTTCTAGTTCTCACTCTTTCGTGCTTTTTGTGTTCTTGTATGTCGATTTAGTGTACAAAGTGAACAGTGGAGAGGAGAAACGTTTGGATAAAATTATTTACAAAGCCCTTGACGAGTCTACAGTTGATGAAAACGAAGCATTTGATGACGATTCAGATTACATGCCATCAGAAGAAAATTGTAGTAATGCTGGGCTGTTTTGAAGATGAGTTTATCGTTTTATTTTCTCAGATTGTGTAGTTATGAAGGATTTTCCTGCAGGTACATCAGGAAATGAATGCGATCATAAGGCTGCGGTTGTTGGAGCGTTCAGGCGGAGCAGCGCTGGCGAAACAAACCAGTGCTGCTAAGTACGCGTGATTATAATTTCACTGCGAGTAGAGTGGCGTGGAGAAGAGCGGCACAGAGTGGCCCTGAGCGAATCAAACGTGTCTGTTTCTGGGCGTCTAGGGCAGAGAATTCCAGTGACTCCAGCTGCATTTGCGTGTTGCTGCGGGTCGCAGGCTCGGTACTGTTCCTCGCAATTGTATATTTTGTTGTACTGTTGAAAAAATGGCTTTAGCAAAAGCCTTGGTTTTGCACATGTTTTTACTCGGCGTCCTTTATGGCACCAGAAAAGTAAATATCATTACAACTGATTCATTTTGGACAAGTTATCTGATGCGGTGGCAATACAATTACAAACTACCATTACAGAGTGTATATTCATAATCTCTTGTTCCTTTCATTGTGTCAAATAAAGATGCGACAAAAATGGTGAAGTAGCATAGCTGACAATCATATGAAAATCTGGTTTTATGATATTAGAACAGGTTTCCAGAACCATCTTATTTGGACAACTTAATTGGAAGCTCTGTTAAAGTTGCGTACTGTCAGATAAGTGCCTTGTATAGTACGCTCGATTTCGATTGTGCGTTGCTCATCTATACTCTGGGATCCTTCTAGGGTAATGACAGTGTTATGGGGAACATGAACATTTCACAATATCGTAAGGAAATTCTAGTTATGTTTCTACTGGCTTCCGAAAATACTGCTCATTATTCCACAAGCATATTCAATTAATTGTTGAGTTCTGAAAAAGCGTTTGTTGAAATATTCTTTCCCTGGATCTAAAACCCATCGACTGTAACATGTGATAAAATGCCTCAACAATGGATGTGCTTCGTGTCCAATGAATACAAAACGCAACACAACCTGATGTCTTTGGTATCGGAGAATCTGGCAGCATATTATGCACCCCTTCTTCCATCAAACGAAATACGTGAAATCTATCACCATCGCCATCCTTTCCATATCCTCCAACATCGATTATAATGAATTTCCGTGAGTATCTGCAACTGGTTGTGGCATGGTTGAATGAAAATGTTTGTTGTTGTTGTTGTTGTTGTTGTTGTTGTTGTTGTGGTCTTCAGTCCTAGGACTAGTTTGATGCAGCTCTCCATGCTACTCTATCCTGTGCAAGCTGCTTCATCTCCCAGTACGTACTGCAGCCTGCGTTCTTCTGAATTTGCTTAATGTATTCATCTCTTGGTCTCCCTCTACGATTTTTACCCTCCACACTGCCCTCCAATACTATATTGGTGATCCCTTGATGCCTCAGAACATGTCCTACCAACCGGTCCCTTCTTCTAGTCAAGTTGTGCCACAAACTCCTCCACAATTCTATTCAATACCTCCTCATTAGTTATGTGATCTACCCATCTAAGCTTCAGCATTCTTCTGTAGCACCACATTTCGAAAGTTTCTATTCTCTTCCTGTCCAAACTATTTATCGTCCATGTTTCACTTCCATACATGGCTACACTCCATACAAATACATTCAGAAACGACTTCCTGACACTTAAATCTATACTCGACGTTAACAAATTTCTCTTCTTCAGAAACGCTTTCCTTGCCATTGCCAGTCTACATTTTATATCCTCTCTACTTCGACTATCATCAGTTATTTTGCTCCCAAAATAGTAAAACTCCTTTACTACTTGTAAGTAGGCTGTTTAGGTTTTTTTATTAGTAACGCCACCTCAGTATGAAAATCACCGGCTGTGCCGTGTGCAGTCTGTGGCTGCTTTGCATTGTTGTAATACTCAACCATTGTAGTGTTAGGCAGCTGGCTGTGAACAGCGCGTAGCGTTGCGCAGTTGGAGGTGAGCCGCCAGCAGTGGTGGATGTGGGGAGAGAGATGGCGGAGTTTTGTAATTTGTCATGATATCGAGGTAAATACATTGTTTGTTCTCTATTAATATCTTTCATTTGCTAACTATCCCTATCAGTAGTTAGTGCCTTCCATAGTTTGAATCTTTTATTTAGCTGGCAGTAGTGGCGCTCGCTGTATTGCAGTAGCTTGAGCAGCGAAGATTTTTGGTGAGGTAAGTGATTTGTGAGACGTATAATTTAATGTTAGTCAGGGCCATTCTCTTGTAGAGAATTTTGAAAGTCAGATTGCGTTGCGCTAACAAAATATTGTGTGTTGAAAGTCAGATTGCGTTGCGCTAAAAAAAAATATTGTGCGTCAGGTTAAGCACAGTTGTGTAAAAATTATTAAAAGGGGACGTTTCATATGTCGACCCTTAGCCGAGGATACCTCACTGGAATCTTCTGATTTTTTCTTGTAGTTTGTGCAATTAGTGTAGATTTTGTTTATTGCTAGCGCGTAATAGTAGAGAGAATCTCCTTTATAGTTGTAGTTTTTCATTGTTGTACAGTAAAACAGTTGTGGCATGCATGTAGATTTGCACCAAGTATTTCGCAGCTGCGCTTGCAATTAACTACATATTATTTTCAGTGCTATGTTAATGTGTTCTCTTATTTTTGCTCTTCAAATTGTGTTTTTCTGTGTTGTCGTGTGAAATACTGTGACAATAATGGCGTGTGAAAAACGTAATACTAGGCTCCAAAGTAAACTGCGAAATGACAGTGAAAACGAAAGCAGCATGTTAGCGCCACCGAGTAATGAATTAACTAATGTTAACAGTAGTAATTTGGTAATTGCGCATAGGGAAATGGAGCGGGTTGCAAACAATGGCGTAGACAGTGAAACAATTAGTGAGCAGGGAAGCATTATCGATCGGTCGGTCGGCAACAGCTCGCCTCAGGAATCCGAAATGACAGGACACAATTTCGCAAATACTGTAGATTCAGGTTCTGGGTCATCACCGTTTTCTCAAATGAGTCAAGACACATTTTCTGCTTGTCAAAATGTGAATGTTGTCGGTGAAAATGCACTGCCAAAAAGCATAGAGAAACAGATTCCAGACACTAATACATTATTATTGCAATTAATGCAACAAATGGAACAAAATCAGAGACAAATGGAACAAAATCAGAAACAAATGGGACAAAAGCTTGAAAAATTAGACACAATGGAACAACACCAGAGACAAACACAGCAACAGTTAGACGCAATGGAACAAAATCTTCAAAAGTTAGACTCATTGGAGCAAACTCTTGAACAAACACGTGAGGATTTAACTAATGAGTTACATCACATTGAATCGAAATGTCAAAAAGTCTGTAACGACGTAAAAACACAAATTTGTGAGCATTTCCAACCTATTTTTTCGCGTCATGAAAATGCACTACAGAATCACGAAGCAGCCATAAAAGAACTGCAAACTACTGTTCATGAAAATCATGAGACCTTACAAGCTAAATTTGACTCGGTTGCATCTACCGATTCGGTTACGCAACTTGCAAAAACTCAGGAAAACTTGAAGGACACAGTAGATTCGATTTCAACACAAATGGACAATCTGAAACTTGGTTCAGAAAAACACACTGAGGAAATGTGTTCACTATCGGAGAAAGTAGCCGAACTTTCGGATCAGTTCACTAACTTATCTACGAAGGTAGATGATAATCTGAACGATACAAAACCGGTAGTCTTTAATGACACAGAAGAGAGCGAACAAATTAAGAAACTGAAACAAAATCTGAATCAAATTAATACGCAACACCAAAGAGAAATCCGCGAAGTACAAGATCAGCTGACACAGGTAATACAAGAATTACGTATTTCAGAGGACACTCGCGCCACAATACGGGAAGAGGGACATAGAAATACGGAGGAGCCGCAACATAATAACACAGGGCATTTCGGAAGTTATGAAAGAGATTGGCAATGTGCACCGAATTTTAAGATGGAACCGCCGACACGACCTAACAATGACCGATATGCTACTCGCCGACACAATGATTTTTACTATAAGCTGTTCAAATAAAAAAAAAAAAAAAAAAAAAAAAAAAAAAAAAAAAAAAAAAGGAGGCAGAATAACTTTAGACGCAACGGTCCAGCGCGCAGTTACGATTCTGGGAGAAATTCTCCACCACATGACCGACAAGAAAGAAATTATGAAATCTACCGACATGACGACAGACGAGATAATCATAACGACAAACCTGAATTTCATCAGAACTGGTGAGATTCAAACAGAGCAGGGCACTTTCGACAACGTGAATTTCTAGAAGTTCGGTCTCCGAATCCCATTAACGACGCGCGCCATGAAAGAAACAGACAATGACCCGCACCGCAGGCAGACACCTGCGCCGGCTGGCTCCGAGAAAAATAACATAGCGCTAACCTTGAGAAAAATTCCAGTATTCTTTACCGACGTATACCGCATGATAATTGCATTCAAGTTCAAACTCTGAGTACTAGGAAGAGCAAAGGTTTACACCACATTTTACACGTATAACTGTTTATTGAGAGATAATGTGCTTTTTTGTAGCTTGAGATTTTAATGCAACATTTTGGTTTACTTGAAAATACATTATGGATTCAAGGTGCTTTCTGAGAGATACCAGGTGACACAGTGGTTAGTTTATTTGACACCTACACGACTATATCACGACGCTACTAATGTGTGACACAATTTACCTTGTTGCTTTTGCGGTGTATCTGTTTTATATCTGCACAGTTTTTCTGAATTCTTCTGGAAAGTAAAACATGTTTTAGTAGTAACTTTTGTGGTATAGCTACAATGAGACAGCCTTTTCCGTAGCACAACAATACGTTACAGCACAGTACTTTCTTCATCACAACAATAAGCGTAATAACTAAGATATCTATACGCAAAGCATTTCACTTTTGTGTATCATCAGGTAAGTACATTGACTTCTGCAGAACTTAGCTTTCGGAGGACGATAACTACAAGACTTCCACAGAGATTATCTTACAACATGACGCACAGTTTAGCGCTACAGGACACGTATTTCAGTGATTAATTTTGTACTTAAAACATTTATTTTTAAAGATTTTTGAATTGCAAAGAAAGTTTTCCATGATACATTTCATTCCATTGCTGTAATCTGTAACACCTGAGGGTATAATTACATTTATCCTCAGGGGGGTACATGCTTACTTTGTGTACCATGTGTTTGGCACGCACAAGGAGCCCTAGCTAATATGGTATTTGCTTATACAACTTTACACATCGGTACCATATTTCTCCAACACAGTATTACACAGCTATCAGATCATTTAACTGAGAGAGACAAACATTTTTTTTACTACGTCAGTGACAGATGTTTACGTAATTACACAGTTGAATAACTTCATACGTATGAAATTGTATTTTTTCTGTACTTTGTAAACTGTTCATATTTTTTCAGAACCATTGTGATACTATGAGAGCTTTGAATGATGTGTTTGGTATGGGATTATGATTTTTAAAGTACGTTTGAGGCAGATGACACTTTTGACATGAGCAGAGAATTTTTTTTAGGTTTTGAAATTAGAAAGCTACGACGATTTTGAGAGTTGACTGAGGTGTTATGAAGTTATTTTTACGGCGACGATGTGTATTATGTTGTTGAGGTATGTTTATTATCAATGAGATGATGCTATATGAGGAATCTGATTATGATACGTATGTTACGATGAAATATTGAAGTGTCGACGAATATGTATATGTATAATAAGGTAAGGAGTAATGAATAGTGATTAGGGCACTCTGATTTGTGGAAAAGGATGTTGGAAACCAAGAATCGTACTTTAAGAGTTATGAAATGTGTGTAAATGCGTGAATGTATCACAATGACGGCGAAAATTTCTTGGACACTTATATTCATAGGATTTTGTTTCTACAGATTTGCAACGCTAATTCTTGACCTGTGAAATATTTTTATGTGAGACTGTCGTAGCGGAAACTGCTGTCGTATATATTTCGGTAAGAAAGTTCAGTGACCACCTGCACGTAATGCGTCATGGGCACGCAACTGGGCGACAGCCGCCCGAAAAAAAAAGCCATTAGCCTTCCAGCGGCATAGGTAGAAAAAGAAAAAGCCATTAGGGGAGGCCATTATAATCGCTATTGACGTTCCTTTGTAGAAAGCATCGCAAAAACGACACGGTCGAACTTGAAAACGATGAGAAACATTTCACGGCTATTGTCGTGCTAATTGAGAGAAATGCCATATGGCTAGTGAATGACATTTCACGCCTTGCTTTGCCCATTTTGTTTAATATCTAGTTTCTAGCTGCACTGCAGCACTGGTTAAAATAAAATTTTATAGATGTACTAATTTAAATATTTTCTGTCTACAGATCTATTAAATAATAATTTTGTAATCCACATTCTTAAAAAAAAAAAGGAGCACTTGGAAAGGAAAGAACAATAAGAAGGGACTAGTAACAGTAACTGCACACACAATTTTCTTTTCAAGTATATGGTAATATTTTTTTTACAATAAGTTGTTGTGGTGCACCACTTTAATTACTTAGACATTAAGATGTGATTATACATTTCCCTTATCTGCATTGTTATCTTTAGTGTAATATTTTTTCTGCTTGAGCTATGTCATGTTTAGGTATAAGTTGCTGCTGTTTGCCAGGCATAGTGTTATTGAATTTGACTTTGTATTATTCTGTTAAGCCAGTTTTACTAATGATTTCTTGTTATTATTTGTTGCACATTGCCTTAGATTAGTTGTAATATTACAATTGCTTTGCTAATTTCTAAAATGCTGCTTGCTTCGCAAATCTGCGTTTTTTTTTTCATTGCTGTTTATATTAATTGTTTTATGTGATGCTGCATTGCCTCGTCCCTTGGTATATATATATCTGAGCTCAGTAGATTTAAGTTAGCTTAAGAGGGGGTAGACTATATAAGAAACTAACTATGATGAATTGGAAGAAATGCATTGAGAAGTTATACGAAAAAAGTACAGAAAGCAGGTATAGGTAGGATTTTCTTGGAAATAAATAATGAGTTAAGAAATATGTGAAATAAATACAGAAAGCATGCTTGGATAGGATTTTTGGAAGCAAAGGTTGAAATAAGACGAAAGATCAATGGAATGACGTTTTGGGTTGGACTGCAGTCCCAAATGTTACACTGAAAACAAACCCTGTCCTTTCCTTTTGTGTTATCCCACTATGTGTTTGTGTACCCTTGTGTATTTCTTTTCTTCAAATGGCTCTGAGCACTATGGGACTCAACTGCTGAGGTCATTAGTACCCTAGAACTTAGAACTAGTTAAACCTAACTAACCTAAGGACATCACAAACATCCATGCCCGAGGCAGGATTCGAACCTGCGACCGTAGCGGTCTTGCGGTTCCAGACTGCAGCGCCTTTAACCGCACGGCCACTTCGGCCGGCTTCTTTTCTTCCTGTCTCTGTGTAGTTTCATAGAATTTTTTCTTCTTCTAATACTAAGCTACATTCACTATGATGAGGAATACTGTTATCCTCAAATATAATTTGCATTGATAATATGTTATTTACTTTGTGAAGATGTTAGACATTAGTAATTCTGTTCTATTTTAATGCTCATGTGTAAAGTTAATGTTTCAAAAGCTATTCTGATCTTTTATGTATGTACTTATGTCATTATTTTTGTAACACTGATGTATATGTTTATTTCTATTCTTTTGTAAAGCCTGTTTTACTACAAATGTTATCTGTATTGTTATGTTCTTTATTAATGTATTTTGTACCTTTGTAATTGTATTCTTATGTTATAAAATTGTAATTGACACCAGGTCATCAAATTAAGTAACTTGTAAGTTACATTTCACTGCACACGTTTCTATTGGTCATAGTATATGGACAATATGTGAGAAGTAGGGACTGTTAGTGTTTGCACGTGTGTTAATAATTCAGCAAGGGACTGGATAACAGCATTGCTTGTTCTAAGGACAATTCCAACAACTTTGTGAGTGCACAAGTGGTGCTTATGGACTTGTTATATTATCCGCAAGACTCTTCAATGGTGATTGTGTACCTGCACAGTCACAACAGATGGCTGCTGGCCATCTCTACAAGGACTACAGTGGGTCTGCGCCTCTGGTGGCCCACCAGTACCATTATCTCTACAAGGACTGCAGTGGGTCTGCACCTTTGATGACTCACCAATACCATTATTTCTACAAGGACTGCAGTGGGTCTGCACCTCTGGTGGCCCACCAATACCGTAATCTCTACCAGGACTACAGTGGGTCTGCTCTGTGTTGACCTACCCACCAATACTCTTCAAAACTTCGACTGACTCTGCTGTGGGTTTGCTCTCTTGTGGCCCATTACCTGTCAGCATGTCGAGAGTCAGCACTGTCTTTCCGTTGGAAGGACAACGATACTTCTTCAAGACTGCATGGAAATCCACTACTTCCGTGTGCATTTTCTTTTACTGCTCAGACTTTGAGAAAAACACTGCAATGTGATGAATGATCAGGACTGTCTTTATGGACTGTGAGAAAATTTTAGCTTTTGACCAACATTGTATCAATAAGTGTGTGCATTTGATTTCTTTGTTATTGTAATTGTGAAAAAAAATTTTAACAAATATGTATTGGCCAGTGCCCAACAAAATTTGTAAAATTTTTTGTGGGTAGCATGGGGGCTATGTAAGTAGGCTGTTTAGGTTTTTTTATTAGTAACGCCACCTCAGTATGAAAATCACCGGCTGTGCCGTGTGCAGTCTGTGGCTGCTTTGCATTGTTGTAATACTCAACCATTGTAGTGTTAGGCAGCTGGCTGTGAACAGCGCGTAGCGTTGCGCAGTTGGAGGTGAGCCGCCAGCAGTGGTGGATGTGGGGAGAGAGATGGCGGAGTTTTGTAATTTGTCATGATATCGAGGTAAATACATTGTTTGTTCTCTATTAATATCTTTCATTTGCTAACTATCCCTATCAGTAGTTAGTGCCTTCCATAGTTTGAATCTTTTATTTAGCTGGCAGTAGTGGCGCTCGCTGTATTGCAGTAGCTTGAGCAGCGAAGATTTTTGGTGAGGTAAGTGATTTGTGAGACGTATAATTTAATGTTAGTCAGGGCCATTCTCTTGTAGAGAATTTTGAAAGTCAGATTGCGTTGCGCTAACAAAATATTGTGTGTTGAAAGTCAGATTGCGTTGCGCTAAAAAAAATATTGTGCGTCAGGTTAAGCACAGTTGTGAAAAATTATTAAAAGGGGACATTTCAATAATTTTTACACAACTGTGCTTAACCTGACGCACAATATTTTTTTTTTTAGCGCAACGCAATCTGACTTTCAACACACAATATTTTGTTAGCGCAACGCAATCTGACTTTCAAAATTCTCTACAAGAGAATGGCCCTGACTAACATTAAATTATACATCTCACAAATCACTTACCTCACCAAAAATCTTCGCTGCTCAAGCTACTGCAATACAGCGAGCGCCACTACTGCCAGCTAAATAAAAGATTCAAACTATGGAAGGCACTAACTACTGATAGGGATAGTTAGCAAATGAAAGATATTAATAGAGAACAAACAATGTATTTACCTTGATATCATGACAAATTACAAAACTCCGCCATCTCTCTCCCCACATCCACCACTGCTGGCGGCTCACCTCCAACTGCGCAACGCTACGCGCTGTTCACAGCCAGCTGCCTAACACTACAATGGTTGAGTATTACAACAATGCAAAGCAGCCACAGACTGCACACGGCACAGCCGGTGATTTTCATACTGAGGTGGCGTTACTAATAAAAAAACCTAAACAGCCTACTTACATACTTTAAGTGTCTCGTTTCCTAATCTAGTTCCCTCAGCATCATCCGACTTAATTCGACTACATTCCATTAACCTCGTTTTGCTTTTGTTGATGTTCATCTTATATCCTCCTTTCAAGACACTGTCCATTCCGTTCAACCGCTCTTCCAAGTCCTTTGCTGTCTCTGACAGAATTACAAAGTCATCGGCGAACCTCAACGTTTTTATTTCTTCTCCATGGACTTTAATAACTACTCCGAATTTTTCTTTTGTTTCCTTTACTGCTTGCTCAATATACAGATTGAATAACATTGGGGAGAGGCTACAACCCTGTCCCACTCCCTTCCCAACCACTGCTTCCCTTTCATGCCCCTCGACTCTGGTTTCTGTACAAATTGTAAATAGCCTTTCGCTCCCTGTATTTTACCCTGCCACTTTCAGAATTTGAAAGAGAGTATTCCAGTCAACATTGTCAAAAGCTTCCTCTAAGTCTACAAATGCTAGAAACGTAGGTTTGCCTTTCCTTAATCTAGCTTTTAAGGTAAGTCGTAGGGTCAGTATTGCCTCACGTTTTCCAATATTTCTACGGAATTCAAACTGATCTTCCCCGAGGTCGGCTTCTACCAGTTTTAACATTCGTCTGTAAAGAATTCGCGTTAGTATTTTGCAGTCGTAACTTTTTAAACTGATAGTTCGGTAATTTTCACATCTGTCAACACCTGCTTTCTTTGGGATTGGAATTATTATAATCAAAATATCCACGGGTGTACTGCCGGTCTACAGTGTCCAACGGGCACAATATTTCGGCGATCATACATGTCGCCGTCATCAGGTGAACTGACGGACTCAGCTCCTGTGAATATTTTGATTATCAAATACGCCGGGAGAAACTCAAGAATCAAATGGAATTCTTATATTCTTCTTGAAAATGTTTATAATAGTAAAATACTGTATCAGAATTTTTTGGGCATGTTCGACGAATGTGTTTTCTGTGAACATCACTGAATGCATATGGAAACTTCTGTACGATAAACAAAACATTTACAGTATTTAGAAATTCGTCTTCAGAAGGCACTCTCGCGTGGACTGGCTGGAGGCAATCCCACGACACATTGGTAGCCGACTCTGAACCGCAAGCGCTGGCTTCTCGGCTAGAGTTGTGTGTGTCAGGTTTTCGATGGTCGTCCGAGGTTTAATCTTCCGATGAGAGACGCTGGTCTGAGGGTCTTTTACTGGTAGCCTAAGCTCACGCGGTGTGTCGGTTCCTCTCGAGTCCTTCAAGTTTGGTTCGGCGGTGGTAAGATGATATGCTCTGCGAGGTGGCGAGTCCGGCGGGTGCTAGCAGAGTGAGAGAGCGAGCGGGCGGTGCAGTGAGAGGCGTGTTGTCCGCTGTGATTGTGCCGAGCCGGCTTGGTTGCTGAGTACGAGTCCGACGAGAGTACTGTACTAGAGCCTGATTGGCCAATCTGCACTGGTGTTCAAAACAGCGGTGACCGTTGTTTAGTTTGATTGGTTTGGTGTAAAACGGCTGTTTGAAACATTAGTGTGTCCCACAGACTGGCTACAGTTACAAATACAGTTACACTGTTGTATACTATTCTCTGACCGGGTTGCACTACAGAGCGTGTATGTTATGAAACAGCTGGTTGGTGTAAATGATTTGATGGTAGTAACTTGCCCAAGTTGTACGGTTCAGGTTTCTTTCACCCGTTACGAATGTCTCAATTCAGTTGCTCGTCATGTAGTATGGTTTTCATATTTAAAAAGAAAAGTGCTGTTGTTGTTTCACAGTACTTTAGATGTTTTGTGTTTTAAAGAGAGTTCATATTAGTCAGCCATTACGCAAAGATCAGCTGGGTGGGTGATCACTAAATTGTTTATAATTCTAGTACGATTAAGTGGGCTTGTTGCTTCTCGTAAACCGAGGAGGTGTTTTTGAGCTACCTGTCGACTTACTGAGTGCGTGTGAAACACGAGAAACTAGCTTAAAGTGTTTGCTCTTCTGTTGACCCGGAATTGTCTCATAATGTCAAGTTCTCTTGTTTACATTGTTCAAATAGTTACTCCTTACTAGAAGTCTCTGGAAGTCGTTCAAATTGTTGGTTTGTTAAGTTGGTATGAGAGGGAGCAATCATCTGTTGGGTTAATTCACAGACGGTGTAATTAAAAGGTTAAAATTAAATGGATTAGTGGCGTTTAATGCTAAGGGATAATTCAATTCTAATACTTGTAATTGCTTTCACTGCATATTTTCTGTGTGCGTTTGTTGGGGGGGGGGGGGGGGGGGAGGGGGGTTTTCCGTTATTAAACATCTTACTTGCGTGCTGTGACTTCTTGTCTATGCCTTTGCTAATACGCTTATGTTACAGGTATCATAAGTTATTCTAAGCAGAAGGGCCAAGGGGCGGACTATTGTAAAAAGAAAGGCCAGCACGTGCACTGAGCTCGCCCCCCTCCCACCCCCCCCCCACTCCCCCCCGCACCCGTCCCACCAACGTTAAGTGCTGTTGTTTATCCCTTGGTTGTAATTGGGTTCCCAAGGATTGTATCTGTTTTTTAACTGAATGTCTTGAGTGATTTATCGAACGACACGTTTGTTAAATTGTGGGTTGCAGTTATATTTTTCATGAAGAAAAAGTCATTCATGAAGATTCTTGAATTCTTTGTACATATTGTCAGTATTATTTTACTGTCAGCAATCGGAGTTGTAAAGTTACCAGTGTTTTTCAACGCTGGATATCAGAGTCTGTTTAATGAATTCTGAACTGATCATCTGTGTTCAAGGATTTAAAAGTGTTTTCAATTATGTTTCTAAAGTGGCTTGGAATCTTACCTTCCCTTCCTGCTCCTTCGATTTCAGTCTCCACAGTTCTTAAAATCGTTATGAATTCTATTAAGAATGTCAGGGCCATGTCTCAAAAATTTCTTCTGGTTTCTATGAACCTGCTGGCCTTTGTGGCCGAGCGGTTCTAGGCGCTTCAGTCCATAACCGCGCGACCGCTACGGTCGCAGGTTCGAATGCTGCCTCGGGCATGGATGTGTGCGATGTCCTTAGATTAGTTAGGCTTAAGTAGTTCTAAGGGACTGATGACCTCAGATGTTAAGTCCCATAGCGCTCAGAGACATTTGATCCATTTCTATGAACCTGTAACTATTCTCGTTTCACCAACTCTCGATGACACTTAAAAATTACGGTATCACACTGAAAAATTATCACACAACATAAGGAAGACACACGCAGTAATCACATGGTAACATACTCTCCTCTTTGCATGGTACCATTTCCCAAAATTTTGTTGCAGTATCTGACACCATTTATTTTACAAGGGTTGTTGTTGTTGTGGTATTCAGTCCTGAGACTGGTTTGATGCAGCTCTCCATGCTACTCTATCCTGTGCAAGCTTCTTCATCTCCCAGTACCTACTGCAACCTACATCCCTCTGAATCTGCTTAGTGTATGCATCTCTTGGTCTCCCCCTACGATTTTTACCCTCCACGCTGCCCTCCAATACTAAATTGGTGATCCCTTGATGCCTCAGAACATGTCCTACCAACCGATCCCTTCTTCTGGTCAAGTTGTGCCACAAACTCCTCTTCTCCCCAATCCTGTTCAGTACCTCCTCATTAGTTATGTGATCTACCCATCTAATCTTCAGCATTCTTCTGTAGCACCACATTTCCAAAGCTTTTATTCTCTTCTTGTCCAAAGTATTTATCGTCCATGTTTCACTTCCATACATGGCTACACTCCATACAAATACTTTCAGAAAAGACTTCCTGACACTTAAATCTATACTCGATGTTAACAAATTTCTTTTCTTCAGAAATGCTTTCCTTGCCATTGTCAGTCTACATTTTATATCCTCTCTACTTCGACCATCATCAGTTATTTTGCTCCCCAAATAGCAAAACTCCTTTACTACTTTAAGTGTCTCATTTCCTAATCTAATACCCTCAACATCACCCGACCTAATTCGACTACATTCCATTATCCTCGTTTTGCTTTTGTTGATGTTCATCTTATATCCTCCTTTCAAGGCAATGTCCATTCCGTTCAACTGCTCTTCCAAGTCCTTTGCTGTCTCTGACAGAATTACAATGGCATCGGCGAACCTCAAAGTTTTTATTTCTTCTCCATGGATTTTAATACCTACTCCGAATTTTTCTTCTACGATAAGTCGTAAGGTCAGTATTGCCTCACGTGTTCCCGTATTTCTACGGAATCCAAACTGATCTTCCCCGAGGTCGGCTTCTATCAGTTTTTCCATTCGTCTGTAAAGAATTCGTGTTAGCATTTTGCAGCTGTGGCTTATTTAACTGGTTGTTCGGTAATTCTCACATCTGTCAACACCTGCTTTCTTTGGGATTGGAATTATTATATTCTTCTTGAAGTCTGAGGGTATTTCGCCTGTTTCATACATCTTGCTCACCAGATGGTAGAGTTTTCTCAGGACTGGCTCTCCCAAGGCCGTCAGTAGTTCCAATGGAATGTTGTCTACTCCAGGGGCCTTGTTTCGACTCAGGTCTTTCAGTGCTCTCTCAAACTCTTCACGCAGTATCGTATCTCCCATTTCATCTTCATCTACATCCTCTTCCTTTTCCATAATATTGTCCTCAAGTACATCGCCCTTGTATAGACCCTCTATATACTCCTTCCACCTTTCTGCTTTCCCTTCTTTGCTTAGAACTGGGTTTCCATCTGAGCTCTTTATGTTCATACAAGTGGTTCTCTTATCTCCAAAGGTCTCTTTAATTTTCCTGTAGGCAGTATCTATCTTATCCCTAGTGAGATAAGCCTCTACATCCTTACATTTGTCCTCTAGCCATCCCTGCTTAGCCATTTTGCACTTCCTGTCGATCTCATTTTTGAGACGTTTGTATTCCTTTTTGCCTGCTTCATTTACTGCATTTTTATATTTTCTCCTTTCATCAATTAAATTCAATATTTCTTCTGTTACCCAAGGATTTCTACTAGCCCTCGTCTTTTTACCTACTTGATCCTCAGCTGCCTTCACTACTTCATCCCTCAAAGCTACCCATTCTTCTTCTACTGTATTTCTTTCCCCCATTCCTGTCAATTGTTCCCTTATGCTCTCCCTGAAACTCTGTACAACCTCTGGTTTAGTCAGTTTATCCAGGTCCCATTTCCTTAAGTTCCCACCTTTTTGCAGTTTCTTCAGTTTTAAGCTACAGTTCATAACAAATAGATTGTGGTCAGACTCCACATCTGCCCCTGGAAATGTCTTACAATTTAAAACCTGGTTCCTAAATCTCTGTCTTACCATTATATAATCTATCTGAAACCCGTCAGTATCTCCAGGCTTCTTCCAAGTATACAACCTTCTTTTATGATTCTTGAACCAAGTGTTAGCTATGATTAAGTTGTGCTCTGTGCAAAATTCTACCAGACGCCTTCCTCTTTCATTTCTTATCCCCAATCCATATTCACCTACTACGTTTCCTTCACTCCCTTTTCCTACTACCGAATTCCAGTCACCCATGAGTATTAAATTTTCGTCTTCCTTCACTATCTGCATAATTTCTTTTATTTCATCATATATTTCTCTAATTTTTTCGTCATCTGCAGAGCTAGTTGGCATATACACTTGTACTACTGTAGTAGGCATGGGCTTCGTGTCTATCTTCTCCACAATAATTCGTTCACTATGCTGTTTGTAGTAGCTTATCCGCACTCCTATTTTTTTATTCATTATTAAACCTACTCCTGCATAACCCCTATTTGATTTTGTATTTATAACCCTGTATTCGCCTGACCAAAAGTCTTGTTCCTCCTGCCACCGAACTTCACTAATTCCCACTATATCTAACTTTAACCTATCCATTTCCCTTTTCAAATTTTCTAACCTACCTGCCCGATAAAGGGATCTGACATTCCACGCTCCGATCCGTAGAACGCCAGTTTTCTTTCTCCTGATAACGACGTCCTCTTGAGTAGTCCCCGCCCGGAGATCCGAATGGGGACTATTTTACCTCCGGAATATTTTACCCAAGAGGACGCCATCATCATTTAATCATACAGTAAAGCTGCATGCCCTCGGGAAAAATTACGGCCGTAGTTTCCCCTTGCTTTCAGCCGTTCGCAGTACCAGCACAGCAAGGCCGTTTTGGTTATTGTTACAAGGCCAGATCAGTCAATCATCCAGACTGTTGCCCTTGTAACTACTGAAAAGGCTGCTGCCCCTCTTAAGGAACCACACGTTTGTCTGGCCTCTCAACAGATACCCCTCCGTTGTGGTTGTACCTACGGTACGGCTATGTGTATCGCTGAGGCACGCAAGCCTCCCCACCAACGGCAAGGTCCATGGTTCATGGGGGGTTTTTACAAGGGTGTTAGGGATATTTCATTGGCAGATCGTCCGGCTTGCGTATTTGCTGTCCACGTAGTGAAGCGAGCCTGCCGGTTGCCCCACTATAGCTGGGCGGGAAGAAGCGCTGCGACAGCTGCCCTATGCGCAGCTCCGCTCGGCTCTCTGCACCGTTCCAGTAAAATCGAGGACTAAGAGTCCACTGATAGTAATGTTAGACTGTGTATCTCTATGTTTCAGTTTTCGTCCCACCGTATTCTACTATGAATGAAAAATTTTGCTTTGCCCCGAATTTTGGCTGTAAAGGAAATATATACAGAAAGATCATGTGCTTGCTTACATATTTGAGTATCAGAATTCCTTTTCAGCTTTTTTCCTGTGATGATCACTGTTAAATCTGTGTATTCAAAATTTAACACCGTTTCTATCTATCTATCTATCTATCTATTGCTTGAGCCTTGTCCCGCATTCGCGCAGGGTCAGTCATCGCTAATCGGATTTGGCATGTTAATGTTTAGGGGTGGCCGGATGCCCTTCCTGCCGCCACCCCGTACCCCCCGGGACGGAATTAGTGTACCCTAACTGTCTCAGTCGAGTGTAATCCATGGAATAGTGCGAAAGTGTTCAGATGTCTGCGAGCCGCGTAACTGAGGCGGAACGTGGGGACCAGCCCGGTATTCAACTAGCGGGATGTGGAAAACCGCCTAAAAACCACATCCACACTGGCCAGCACATCGGCCCAAGTCGTTAATCCGCCGGGGGGGATTCGATCCGGGGCCGGCGCTTACCCGAGTCCAGGAAGCAGCGCGTAAGCGCTCTCGGCTACCCTGGCGGGTCATTCAAGATTTAGCACTAACAATACCAAAATATTTGTATTTACAGTGGAAAGTTTAATAAATCTAAAAATTTTTAGAAATTCCAGCTGCATATTTGAATGCAAGGATTATAACTTCAAAAGGAAAAAAGAGATATTTTAGCCAGTCTACAGGTATGAGACCAGCAACGTAAGAGTTTATGAGTTACTCCACTGATCTCGTATGACATTCTAAAATGGTACTGTCAGCATTCATTGTGGTGCGTGTTCAGAGTAGCTGATTGCCTGGATGACTGCGTTTCGAGGCACAAATATCATCCTTATGTAACAAGAAATGTGATTCATCCGACATGGCGATGCTATTTCATTGACCTACGGTCCAATCTCGACGATGCCGTACCCACTGCAACCGTACTTGACAATGTCTTCGGGTCGAAATGGGAACATGTAGAGGTCGTCTACTGCGGAGGCCATGTTCAACAATGTACGCTGAACTGTGTGCTCCACAACACTTGTAACTGCACAGTCACTATTCTCTGTCGTCAATTCTGATACAGCTCGCCGCTTACCCTGCACGAAAGCCTCTGACGTTCACGTTCTGTTATAGGGCTCAGACGTCCAACACCTTACAGCCTACTCGTAGTTTCACCCTCCTACAACCACGTTCCATTGATGGTCACGAGAATAATACTCCAGTAGGTAACGAGCACCGCCGTTTCCAAGATAGCCGTTCCCAACGTCAGCACTATAACAATATACCCTTTTTGCAACCCATATCGTCTCGATACTGATTGCACATTTGTCTCTGTCCCGTTCATATACTTTCCCTACTATGTCACATGCCCGCATAGCCACCAGGTGGTCAACATGGTCTGGCTCATCAGTGTATGGCCAGAATTTATCTGGGTTTTGTGAGAGACCATAACATGGGATTCGGCTAAGATAATTATTGAAGGTTTCACCTATTGCTCCTTTCCCAGTAAACGATGTTCATTTATCCTCACTGTATCTACATTCTCGTGCTTTGTTTCACACCTATTATGAAGCAGTAGATGCTGCATTTTTAGAGTAAGTTAGATTACTATCTGTATATGTGCTCATTACCTATGTCGCTGCCGATGGCTGATGATATAATCGACGGCGAGTTCAGTGGGGATAACCTATTACTTACAGGTAGTGAAAGGAGACGGTTCAAATAGGGAGGATGACATGGAAGTTGGTATTCTATGTAAGGACCTACTTGATACCATCATATAGGTATTCCTTAATTGTACTTATTTGGCTTTTTAAGGATGGTACTCTAGTGGAGACCATGACCGTTGTTTGCGGGCTGTTAATTACCAGAAAAGAAGTTACTGAAAAGTGTGCCCACGCTACCATAGTTCTAGATGAGAGAGTTCTTCTACAAAAAAAAAACGAGTGCAACAGCAGTTACGAACAACTTGCCAGGGAAAGGAGCAAACGCGATCGGTTCCAGCTGTTTGCACCTATCGTCTTCGAGTGTCAGCTTTTTTCTCCTGTCCTCGTATGTGTGTGGCGTCTTATACAACCCCCTTCGGCCTTTTTTTAGTTTATATTCCTTTCTGCTCCAGGTTTACTCACATTAAAACCTGTTAGAAATCTGCACCAAGTGGTATTGGTCTTTTACAGCCCCAACGATACTTCGTTTTCCAATATGACCATTCGGTAAAACGAAAAAGTCATAAGGAGCACTATCTCTATACACAGGGTGGCATTGTCATTTCTTGCTGAGAGGGAAAGGGGGGGAGGGGCGCCCCTGGTAGAGAAACTGCACAGTGTCTGTCCCTTTAGCGTTTCAGCCCAGCTTTTAGAACGCTAACATATCTACAAATCGCCATCGTGTCCCTTTATTCATTCGGACTGCTCTTCTTAATGGAAAACCAAAGTTGGTCAAGAAGAAAAAGTGTGATAAATTCACATTTTTTTCGGTTATAATTACTCTCTTCACGAGTATACTACTTAAAATTTAGGTCTCATGTTTTAATAATCTTGGTTGAGGTCCTCGATATTAAAAGTTTGAATAAATATATTGTTGGTAGATTACAGAGTAATGAAGAAAATTACCATAGGTTTGGCACAAATGTATTGAATTTCTTCTCAGTTGGTAACAGATATAGATTGTTTGTTGTGTGAATCCCAGGCTAGACACTTGACGACAGCTCTTTCGCTTGAGTGTCTGTGTCATTATTAATTAAATTCCTAAACTTTAAGTTTGGTTTCACGATTTTGAGTCGACAAATTTTCTAGATTTAGAATTCATAGTACAATGTTAACGATCAGTTGTGTAGTCTTCAGAGTTTTCTATTTCTATCCCACCTTTCATTTCATGCCCCCGTTTGGTTATCACTGCTCTGCATTCAGTCTGATAACACACGTTCTCTGCTCGTATGTGGCTGCGGTAGTCTCTTTACATTATAAAATCCTAAACCGTATGAAGTCGTGCTGGTGTCTAGATAGTAGGTCTCGCATTCTCGAGGTACTGGGTTCAGATCACCTCCCGTCAATGTGTGTTTAAGTTAGCTGTGGTTTGCTTAAGGCGATACATCGACGTTTGTGGTGTTTTGTGAAGGACATCCCTGTCCTATCCGAGCTTGAGCTCTTTCTTTAATGACCCCTTCGATGACGTTAAGGCCGGCCGCTGTAGCCGAGCGGTTCTAAGCGCTTCAGTCTGGAACCGCGCGACCGCTACGGTCGCAGGTTCGAATCCTGCTTCTGGCATGTATGTGTGTGATGTCGTTAGGTTAGTTAGGTTTAAGTAGTTCTAAGTTCTAGGGGACTGATGACCTGAGATGTTAAGTCCCATAGTGCTCAGAGCCATTTGAACCATTTTTTGATGACGTTAGGGCTCAACCCTAAACTTCCATCCTTTCACAAATCGTCCAAAGGAATTTTGTTAGGCCTGTGAGTCAAGCTGTCCCTGTGTTGTGGATGTAACTCCTTCACATTCCTTTTTTTTCGTTAACGTTGCCTTAAAACAGGATCTATACTCATTCATTCATTCATCACCCTAGTAAATATCACCTTTGTTTTGGGCTAATAACTGTGGAATTCTTCTCCTCCAGCATAGAAGCTGAGACTGGCAAAGCATTGTTATTGGCAATAGGTAGCTAAAGGTCACGAGTTTATTGCGCTTTGGGTTATATGGAGGCAGGCCGCTGGCGCTGATACGGGCCCAGTCTCAACAGCGCTACGACCTTTAACCTCCCCACCAGCCCGTGCGTCGATAATAATATACACGGTGAACACATAATATGTGGTGGCGTCCCAGTGGCCGACAAAATAACTCAAACGCCTGCACAAATACGTTAAGTGGATGGACATTAGACTGTCGTATAGCTGCAGCTCACCGTACAATTTCTGAGTACTTCCCGGTGTAATTTTTGCGTTATTTGTTAACCGCGTAGGACCTCGTTACACCACAGACGTGGGACGAGACATATAGAGAATTATCTGCTTTCGTTCTTTGTCTAAGATACCTGAATTTTCACATGAATGTGATTCCAAACCTATCGACATATTTCCAGATTTAATAGGGATGCTTTACCGAGTATTACAATACAAGCAAGACATATTCCAGTGACTCAATAGTGTTCATCAACAGCTTAAATATCTCATTCAAAGAAACAGCTGTGTGACGTATTAGTTGCATCTCTCTTTAAACTGTCTTCATTACAGTGTACTGAAGCACTTGAACAACTATAAATCTCAGTTTACTTCAATTATTTAACACCTTCAAGGGAAGTTAGGAATGAAGGAATATTACTGTACTAAACGTCGACGATGAGGTCATTAGAGACAGAGCACACGTAAGGGTTGTCCAGAGATGAGAGAGGAAATCGAGCGCGCTGCTTTCAAATGAAACGTTTCGGCATGTGGCCAAAACGTTTTAGGAAAATCACTGTAAACGTGCTCGTCAATGGCCAGATGGAGATATTACGAATGCAGGTCAGATGTCATACCATTCAGTAATACCTGTTAAAGACAAATAAGAAGTGGTTCAAATGGTTCAAATGGCTCTGAGCACTGTGGGACTCAACTGCTGAGGTCATAAGTCCCCTAGAACTTAGAACTACTTAAAGCTAACTAACCTAAGGACAACACACACATCCATGCCCGAGGCAGGATTCGAACCTGCGACCGTAGCGGTCGCGCGGTTCCAGACTGTAGCGCCAGAACCGCTCGGCCACCAGCGGCCGGCAATAAGAAGTGTGCTAAATGAGATCGTACTTAACTAAACTTGTACAGACGTAACATTAAAAGCGTGTACGATGTCATTAGTAGTTCGGAGTAACCAGTCAGTTTCAAGTCCTGTAACAGAGTGTCCATGAGGCCCCTGAGTACACAGGATTAGGAGATGCCGCCCTCTATATGTGCTGCATCAAGATGACAAAGCTGTTACGTCTAAAACAAAACAGTTACAGATAGAGTTATAAAACTACTGTAGGCTGCCATAGACTGCCATACGTAAAGGTAGACTACGGTAGTTTTCTTAGTAGCTTTGGTCAGTTAAGGTTGTGCCCCCGTTACCTAAACGTTGGATGTGTTGCGCATTAATTGCGCTTTCTTTATGTATGTGATCAGTGTCTCACTAGATTCCCCTAAAAACCGAAAGCTATGAATTGTCTAGAAATCCAGCGAGGATACAGAAAGGGTCAGGTAACCTACGGACAAATTTGGTTTACATAGTTATCCTCCTGCCTGTTACTTAAGAATAAACAGCACTTACAGCAGAACTGAAACTATCAATGTTTAATTAATGTTTTATTCAAAAAATTGTCGATTTGTATCTTGAAACAGAGGGATGTTGCCCTATAAATAAAGAAAACAACACAGATTTATCACATAGCGCTAGAAAACGCCATTACATCAATAAAATGTGAAATAAAAAAATACGGAACAGAACTATGTCAAACATTCCTTCAGTACTTCATCAATTTATATAAAATATGTTTCTATTATTTATAAGTAAGTTTCTCATTTATCAATAAGAACAGGACACTCTTCTTTAAATGACGATGAATAATGTTGCATTCAGTAAAAAATAACAAACGCGACTACATATATTTTTATGTTTGTGCGTGTATATTGTACTTGCATCTCCTACACATTCAGTAATGTTTCTTTTCCCACCAGTTCTGCCAGTGCTACCGGTAATCCTACCATTTCCTAAGTCATTTAGGTAGTGAACCAAAACTACTGATTCGTAGTTTTGGTAGAGCACAACTCGCTTCACAAACATAAAATTACGAACAGTACACAAAGTTAAAATTACGGCCCAAAAGCCTTGTGCAGTTCGCATATCGAACATAGTTCTGCCGGACGATGTGGCCGAGCGGTTCTAGGCGCTTCAGTCTGGAACCACGGGACGGCTACGGTCGCAGGTTCGAATCCTGCCTCGGGCATGGATGTGTGTGATGTCCTTAGGTTAATGAGGTTTAAGTGGTTCTAAGTTCTAGGGGACTGATGACCTCAGATGTTAAGTCCCATAGTGCTCAGAGCCATTTCAACCATTTTTTTGAACATAGTTCTCATTTTCAGTCTTGCCCTTTGAATGTGCTACCATTCACTAATACTACAGCAGACAGGGTCCTTTTCGTGTATAAATGAACAGGAATGAATAGGTGCAATGCACAGATGAACTCAGTTTCTGGAGTTTGTTTCATCGTCGCTCGGTTGGTCCCATCGGTATACACATCGTAGTGGCGTCCTGCAGTATATTGAGGAAACTGCTCTTTGCGAATCTATGAAACAACTCCTCTGCTATTCTGTGTTCCTTGTCTTGTGCTTCGTAAGGTTTAGGTGGGCACTGAAAACAGTTTGCTTTTGCCTATACGTTTCTCTGCACACATTGTTTTATATGCTTGTGATGTAGTGACTCTTTATTGTACGTTTTCGTTATCTGTTCTTGGACATGTACCTTCTAAGTCCGTTGCATCCGATGCTGTAAAAGAACGAGACGATGAGGCAAGCGCGCACTTAATCGTGTTGTTAACAACGAATTCCATCCGTCATTGGAAAGGTTTCCATTTAAAACACGTTGTTGGTCAAATTCGCCCTGGTGTGAACGCGTACACAGTGCAATGCCACACAAAAACATGGCATAACGTTGGAAGGAAAGTTGACATGAGGTATTCGATCACTATTTTGTTTCCATTATAGCATCGACACCACTTGCTTTGGCTAAGGCGTTACTGGCATTGCCCAGAGGTTTGGAGCATTCATGACTGCAGTTCTTCAGTATACACATTTTCTCGTTTTCCTGTGATGATAGAGGTAGGCTGCCTGGCAATGGAATGGTCCAATACGACATGTCGAAATGCACCCTGAAATCTTTAAGGCATAGTGAATACAAGAAATACATCATCAAAATTTTAGCTATTAATATGCACTGAGAGCATTTTTTGAAAACTGTCTGTAAGACCACAGCTTAGACATTACATACCTTTTGTTGATCATTTAGCTTTCTGTTTTGTTTAACACCCCATCGTTGAACTTCTGTAATTACTGTACGATTAATTCGATACTGCAGTGAAATACAATCTCTGTAATGATCTTTTGTCTTCCTCATATAATCTCTTTGGTTATCTTTAAAATTAAATAATTTTATTTAAATAATTTTGTGTAGAACTACCAATATATGTAAATGTTCTGTTTTATTTAAAATGTTTGTTTGCTGTTATATAAACTGCTGACCTTCACTTAGGGTGCTTAGTTATTTTGTATGTAAAAGGTGTTGTGGTTCCCCTCGGGAACGGAACTGTGTAGCACGCGTAAATTGTGGTTGGCCTAGATAGAAAAGGTGGAACCAAGAGTCAGTCGAGGACGAGCTACCAAACTATCAACTGATCATGTAAAAGTTGTGTATTGTGCTGGTTCCGAGAGAGGCTTTTCGTGACGCTTTCCAATGCCTCGGATGGATGGATAAAGAGCTGGAACTATTCTGGAATTGGTATCTATCATCGCCACCAAGAAATGACAGAGTCCAGCAGTTCTACCTGCAAATCCACCTACCAACATGCAATCGCCACCACATTGCGCAATCACTGTAATGGAACACTATAGTAATGTACAGTGAAGGATCAGCTAATAGGATGTTATAGTGAACCCAAATAGAATGTAAAATTTGACTGAACTCTTGTACCTACCGTGATTTGTCCTCATTTACATATCCACTTAGGGTCCCTCCCACTCTAAAGTATTTACCAAGTGTCCTTCATTGAAGGCATATTAAAATTAATATGGCATTAGAGTGTGCTAGAATTAATATTGTTTGTTGAAAAGATATTACAAATATCTCAAATTTGTGTTTCACTGCAGTAAAAGTTCTGAAATGCAACTGTTGAGAGTTATATACTTATGCTTGCTAAGTACTAGTTTCTCTAGTGTATTGAAAGTGTGTTCAGTTTGCTCTGCTACAGTGGTCAAGATAAAGGGCCCCCTCCATTGAAAGTAGTTCAAATGCACAAATTTACTTAATTATAGAACGTTTTAATTACTCTTTCTATTCAAGTAAAATTCTCTACAATATTGGGCTCCTCTTGTGTATTGAAAGTGCGCATTAATGGCGTAACAGGACCAACAGTTTGTCTATTGTGCTCATGCTAGATAACGATTAATACAAAGACCACTATTTATGAAAACAATAATTTCTTTATTCAAAAGACAGTGATAAGTAACCTATTGGTGAATTCCATTTAACTTTCATTCTAAATAGAAGAGTATTTAGCTGAGAGAGACTTAACCTGTGGCCAGTTCATAATTTTGCAGTGAACTACATTTACAATTTTTTATCAGCTAGAAAATGTTTGAAAAGTAATACTGAACCTGTGTCCAATTTATGATTCTACAGTGAACATTAATAGTAATGTTATAAAGACCATTCAGTTTGAATAAGCCCTGAAAGTAATGGTGGGTATTGTTATCTGTTATATTTATGCAAATAGTTTGTTGTGCTCTGTCAGCGGCTCGTAGTAAAATTGCGTGCTTATGGAATAACGTCTCATCGAGTAAAACAGAAGTGATTTCAGGCGTTCCCCAAGGTAGTGTTATATGCCGTTCGCTGTTCCTTATCTATATAAACGATTTGGGAGACAATCTGAGCAACTGTCTTCGGTTGTTTGCAGATGACGCAGTCGTTTATCGACTAATAGTTATCAGAAGATCAAAACAAACTGCAAAACGATTTAGAAAAAATATCTGAATGGTGCGAAAAGTGGCAGTTGACCCTAAATAACGAGAAGTGTGAGGTCATCCACATGAGTACTAAAAGGAACTCGTTAAACTTCGGTTACACGATAGATCAGTCTAAGCTAAAAGCCGTAAATTCAACTAAATACCTAGGTATTACAATTACGAACAACTTAAATTGGAAAGAACACATAGAAAATTTTGTGGGATAGGCTAACCAAAGGCTGCGTTTTATTGGCAGGACACTTAGAAAATGTAACAGACCTACTAAGGAGACTTACTACACTACGTTTGTCCGTCCTCTTTCAGAATACTGCTGCCCGGTGTGGGATCCTTACCAGGTAGCACTGACGGAGTACATCGAAAAAGTTCAAAGAAAGGCAGCACGTTTTGTATTATCGCGAAATATGGGAGAGGGTGTCACAGAAATGATACAGGATTTGGGCTGGAAATCATTAAAAGAATCACCAACTTTCTCCTCCGAATGCGAAAATATTTTGTTGACACCGACCCACATAGAGCGGAACGATCACCACGATAAAATAACGGAAATCAGAGCTCGTACGGAAAGATATAGGTGTTCATTCTTTCCACGCGCTATACGAGATTGGAATAATAGAGAATTGTGAAGGTGGTTCGATGAACCCTCTGCCAGGCACTTAAATGTCATTTGCAGAGTGTAGATGTAGATGTAGAAAGCGAATTGTCATCTGAATGACGAAAACGAATATCTTTCTTTCACGAGGAACACCAGACGAAAGAAAAATTAATGTAAGGCACATCACGGTATTACTAATTCAACACTGGTGGAAGAAGATCACAACACCAAGGAGGAGTTGTGCGACGCTAACGAAAGTTAGTTGACGTGTTTCTACACCAGAAAGATGATTTCTATTCAAATATCGCGTTAAGTGGAGCTAGTAGTGTCACTATGGGGGAGCGAATCAGGTTTACTTTAAATACACACTGTAAGGGTTGTGGATGTTAGTTATCTTTGAGACTGGATGCTGTGATTTGACGTGAGTCAAGAATACCTTTAAGGAGACTAACAGGCATAATTAATACGTCACTGAGTTTGAACGAGATGGTGTAATAAGGCTACAAGAAGGTGCATGTTCCTTCTGTGATATTGCACAAAGACACGGCAGGAATATAGCTGTTGTATATGATTTCTGGCAGTGGTGATCATGAAAATGTACGGTTGCAAGAAGACCGGGCTCCGGACGGCCACGTGGCACTACCGAGAGGGAAGACCATCTGTTCGGCGTGTGGCCCTGGCGAATCGTACTGCCTCTACCGCAGCAATCAGTGCAGCAGTTGATACTGCAGCGACACAAAAAGCTGTTAAAAATCGATTACTTCAAGGACAACCCCGAACCAGACGCCCTGTTGCGTGCATTCCACTGACCACAAACCACCGCCATTTGCGTCTTCTATGGCGTCAACGGAAAGCTCACTGGAGGGCAGCGTGGAGGTCTGTTCTGTTTTCTGATGAAAGCTGGTTTTTCCTCGGAGCCAGTGATGGGCGTGTTTTGGTTAGAAGAAGTCCCCTTGAGGACCTGCAACCAACTTCCCGGTGTACTAGAGACATTGTACCCAACTCAGGAGTTATGGTTTGGGGTGCGACTTCGTATGACAGAAGGAGCTCACTCGAGCTTATCTCACGCATCCTGACAGCAAATCTGTTCATCGGTTTGGTGAGTTGAACTGTTGTGCTGCCATTCGTGATCAGTATTCCAGTGGGTGTTTTCCAACAGGATAACGCTCGCCCACTTACCGCTGTTCTAATCCAACATGCTGTACAGAGTGTCGGCATGTTGCCTTGACCTGCCCGATCACCAAATCTGTCTCCAATCGAGAACACATGGGATATAATCGGAAGACGACCCCAGCGTCATCCACAATCACAATTAACCTGTACTGTCTGACCAAGTGCAACAAGCGTGGAACTCCATCCCACAAACTGACATCTGGCACCTGTACAACACAATGCATGCACGTTTGCATTCAAGATTCTGGCGATTACAGCAATTATCAATGTCGCAGCATTTCACATCTGCAATGGCTTATCTCTTGCTTACATTTACCTGTGATCTTGCAACGTTAACCACTTAAATGTGTTACCTGGACAAATGTACCCTTAAAATTTTTTCACTCTACATTAATTATGTTTTGGTGTTGCGACTCTTTTGCGTCAGTGTATTTAGACAGAAGCAGGGTGGAATAAGAATTGATTCTGGCCGTTGCTCTGCTTATTGTGCCGCATTTCGAGCCTACTTAAAGCAGTTCGTAAAATGTTGCCAATGCAGACTGACAATGCAAAAATTACTGATATGTAAGAATACTTTCCTCCTGATAAACCTCAGATGACATGGAGCTATAGGAATTTATATTGTTCGACAGTTTCCTTAATAATACTTTCCACAGTCTAAAAACTCCGTTATAGAGAATCACAGCTCAACAGTTTTTCGTCGTCTTCTAGAAAGACAGGTATCTTCATGTCAACATCAAGAGTCCAACAAAAGTCATGAATTAATTCTTGCAACTGGTTAGAAACTGTTTCGAAGAAATGTTAAAAATTATTCTCTCAGATGTTCTCATATTTTGATCGTTCGATTGTAAGAATTTTACCACTAAACAGTCCTTTTTTTGTATTTGGTCCTACAGTGCGTTGAGGTCCCTAAAGACAAATATACACTATGTGATCATAAGTATCCGGACACCTGGCTGAAAAGGACTTACAAGTTCGTAGCGCCCTCCATCGGTAATTCTGTAGTTCAGTATGGTGTTGGCCCACCCTTAGCCTTGATGGCAGCTTCCACTCTCGCAGGCATATATTCAATCAGGTGCTGGAAGGTTTCTTGGGGAATTGCATCCTATTCTTCACCGAGTGCTGCACTGAGGAGAAGTATGGACGTCGGTAGTTGATTTCTGGCACGAAGTCGGCAATCCAAAACATCCCAAAAGTGTTCTATAGGTTTCAGGTCAGGACTCTGTGTACGCCAATCCATTACAGGGATGTTATTGTCATATAACCACCCCGCCACAGGCCATGCAGCATGAACAGGTGCTAATTCGTGTTGAAAGATGCAATTGCCATCCCCGAATTGCTCTTCAACAGTGGGAAGCAAGAAGGTGCTTAAAACATCAATGTAGGCCTGTGCTGTGATAATGCCACACAAAACAACAAGGGGTGCAAGCCCCCTCCATGAAAGACACGAACACACCATAACCTCACCGCCTTCGAATTTTACTGTTGACACTACACACGTTGGCAGATGACGTTCAACGGGCATTCGCCATACCCACACGCTGCCATCGGATCGCCACATTGTGTACCGCGATTAGTCACTCCACACAACGTTTTTCCACTGTTCAGTCGTCCAGTGTTTACGCCCCGTACACCAAGCGAGGCGTCGTGATGTGTGGCTTATGAGCAGCCACTTGACCATGAAATCCAAGTTATCTCACCTCCCGCCTAACTGTCATTGTACTTGCAGTGTATCCTGATGGAATCTGGAATTCCTGTGTGATCGTCTGGATGGATGTCTGCCTATTACATGTTACGACCCTCTTCAACTGTCGGAGGTCTCTGTCAGTCTACAGACGACGAAGTCGGTATCTACGCTTTTGTGCTGTACGTGTCCCTTCACGTTTCCCCTTCACTATCACATCGGAAAAAGTGGACCTAAGGATGTTTACTGGTGTGGAAATCTCGCGTACAGATGTATGACACAAGTGACACCCAGTCACCTGACCACCTTCGAAGTCTGTGAGTTCCGCGGAGTGCCCCATTCTGCTCTCTCCCGATGTCTAATGACCGCTGAGGTCACTAACATGGAGTACTTGACAGTAGGTGGCAGCACAATGCACCTAATATGGAAACGTATGTTTTTGGGGGTATCAGGATACTTTTGATCACATAGTGTAAATCTGTGGAAACAGTAATCCACTGATACTTATTACTGTCAATGTTGTATATGAATGTGTCACGGTGGTGGTTCCATGTGGAATCTGAATTATTTCAACAGTTTTTCGTCGTCGTCCAGAAAGACAGAGGTAACATCATGAAAGTCTCTGCTCATCAGCAGAAGCAGCATTCTCCTGAAGATGGCGACCAGTTGGGTCGCCGAAATATCTAGTCAAGTTGATTTTAGGATCCGGCAACAAACCCGAAGAGACTTTCAAGACTTATTACGCCGGGAAAGCCTACGTAGTCACAGAGGTAACATCAGCTACGAATTAATAGCATCTGCTCTACTCGTTTATTTGAAATAAAATTCATTGTTTTGCGACTTCTTGTACTGCATGATTTAGTGAATTTGATTAATCAGGTCGAAGGAGACTTGAAATCAGCAATGTTCATCTCAGTTGCGAGTCGAAGGGTCCACTCTCATAGATATCTGTCGGCAATGGTGCATTGTCTTTCATGAGCAGTCCTACATGGTCCTTATCTCAAGAAAACTCGTCTAAAGAACGGTTGTTCATCTTCTTTATTTACGTTTAGGGGTTTATGTTGGTTATTAATTGCGGTTATGACTTTGTGGCCACCCTGTACAGTAAATCTTTTCTTTCACGGTTTTGCGAGTTTCATTTAGGTGCGTATTTATTACTTGATGTAAGTATTTCTTCCATTTATGCAGACCATGGCCAGATTTAAAAAATCAAAATGGACGTTGCTGACAGATTAACATTTGTAAGTAGGCTGTTTATGTTTTCTTATTGGCAACGTTACGTAGCGCTCTGTATGAAAATCACTGCCTGTGCTGTGTGCAGTATGTGGCTAGTTTGCATTGTTGTCTGCCATTGCAGTGTTGGGCAGCTGGGTGTGAACAGCGCGTAGCGTTGCGCAGTTGGAGGTGAGCCGCCAGCAGTGGTGGATGTGGGGAGAGAAATGGCGGAGTTTTGAAATTTGTGCCGGCCGCTGTGGTCTCGCTGTTCTAGGCGCGCAGTCCGGAACCGTGCGACTGCTACGGTCGCAGGTTCGAATCCTGCCTCGGGCATGGATATGTGTGATGTCCTTAGGTTAGTTAGGTTTAAGTAGTTCTAAGTTCTAGGGGACTTATGACCACAGCAGTTGAGTCCCATAGTGCTCAGAGCCATTTTTTTTTTTAATTTGTAAGACTGGATGTCATGAACTGCTATGTATATTATGATTTTTCAACACTCTTAAGGTAAATACATTGTTTGTTCTCTATTAAAATCTTTCATTTGCTAACTATACCTATCAGTAGTTAGTGCCTTCCGTAGTTTGAATCTTTTATTTAGCTGGCAGTAGTGGCGCTCGCTGTATTGCAGTAGTTCGAGTAACGAAGATTTTTGTGAGGTAAGTGATTTGTGAAAGGTATACGTTAATGTTAGTCAGGGCCATTCTTTTGTAGGGATTATTGAAAGTCAGATTGCGTTGCGCTAAAAATATTGTGTATCAGTTTAAGGACAGTCATATATAATTGTTCAAAGGGCACGTTTCATACATTAAGCATTAAACGCAATGAGTATTACAAAAGGCTTATCTTGATTGTTAACACGCTACCGCAAAAGCAACTGATAATTATTACGGATATGATGAGTTGTAAATTTGAGCGACTGTTTCAGAGAAACTATCAACGGAAACTGAAATTCGCTTTTCAAATTACGATCACGTCCAGTCTTATTATCAGTTTACCAATCCGCCGTCAACCAAGGATAAGCGCCTGCAGTGCGCATGTTCAGTCCGCTATAGCTCAGGTAGGGGTGTACATTTTTCCAGCCGCCTGGCGAGATACGAATTTGACAGTTTTCAACAGTTTTTAATACTTACAGTGCGCCTTAGCAGCTAAATTTTTGACGGTGTCTTTCTTTCAGAGCATTCTTCTGTATAAAACGTCTCAGGACATGTTTCGTCATGTCACGTTGGACCATTCCATTAGGAGTTCCAACATCCCTAAAACCACACGAGTTCCATTGTATTTCGTGACCACCCGAATCACTGGGTGACACTTGTCATTCACTTTCAAGGATCAGTAATAGTGGTTTGAAGAAGCATTTAGGTCGTCGTCATTTCGGAATGTGTCACTCCCAATGTACCTGTCACAGTTTCAGACCTCTAGACGCTTTCTACTAAAATCTTCGCTCGCTGGAGGCAAGGTACGTCTCTCATTTTGTCTCCTCTAACCAGTTACATAATAAGTCATCTAGCGGATTAAAGGCTAACGCTCTTCACTGCAATAACCAGTGACGGCCACCGAGTAGGCTTACAGACTGTTAGTACTTCACATATGTACTATGTATCGCAGCGCTGTGGTTCACATTATACCTGCTGTGGACAGCCCTTAGAAAAATTTCTGTACCGAGCGACTGCCACAGCTCAGGTTTCGGCCAGTGTTAGCAATCTCGCTGCTGACGTAACGGTAGTCTATTTTATATGGAAGGCATCGCCACTGTGTGTTCGTATTTCTGACAGAATCTGGGCTAAGAATAAAGATACTCTTTGAAAAATAGCATAATAATAGATTTTATCTATTTACTTTTTTATATTACAGCCTGTTCAACTTAAGAATTTTTATAAATAAAATATGTACCTTTATAATACATCCAAATTATGCTAACCTATCATTGCGATGATCTATCACATTGAGATTAAAAGGTATTAAAATACTGCTGTCTCAAATAGTTTCGTCTCTCTGGTAGAGAGTGCTTGGAGTAATAAGTCAGGCGAGGAAGACTTCCTCAGATTAAAGTAAATGCTAGGCAAATGTAGCGAGATAAGACAGAACACCACCTTCAGGATCAATGTTAAGACCAATAGCACAAGTACAATAAATACTAATATAGTAAAATAGTTTCTGTAGGAGGATAGTATTAGCATTAGCAGCCACGTACTGAAGTAAACGCAAGTGGAAGATATTTGTAAAAATCCCTTCAGCGACAGTTATAGTGCTGCTCGTAGAAATACTAGAATAAGTTGTCTTCATTGTCGCAACAGCTCCGACAGTAGCAGCTGACAAAGTTAAACGTAAACTAAGTGCAAATATATAAAAAATAAAAAATCTCTAACTCTACAGCAGGAAAAGGAAAGCCGACTGGAAACATAAAACGATGCAATAGAAAATTGCATAGAAATACAAAATATTTAGCACAAAAAGAATCTTGTTACCTTGCTCATTTAGATTAATATTTCTATAAAACACAAAATCACATCCAGCTGCAAATGTAGTATTAAATCGCTATATAAATTAGAACGTTGGTTGCAATGGACCATTTTTGATATTGAGAAATTAAACTATAATGAAAGAATAACTAAATAATTAAAACAGAATATCATTACTGCGTCTGATACCAGACTAACCTTGCAGTAATTAAACTAATAGCCCCACGGGGAAATATATATTTTCAGTTTCCTTTATTAAAGCCATCGTAATCCAATTATTTTACAAAACCCGAAACATGCGTTTTTAATGGCCTTAATAATAAATGAAAAATAATACTAGTGAGAGTTGTCAGATTCAGTCCTCGATATGAAATGTTTTCACTTCGGATTCCTTCGTACATAGTTCACCAGATAACTTTGGCGTGCACAGATGGGCGCCTTTCGTGATACACGTTCTGCAGAACAAAGATTTCTGTTTTCTGAGTCATGCAACAGTCCCACACAAGGAAGATAAACCATCTGTAACAGAAGAGGATATCTTCAACTTTTTTGACATAGAATGCATTATTCTGGAACAATCATTTTCAATCTTCTTTTCTTCCAAACCCGTGACAGGGTCCGTCAGTGATGAGAAATCACAGATACACGACTCAGCATTTATTTTTATTTTTATTTTTAACCTATGGCCAGACATTTGCTGTCTGCACAGAACGTCAATTAAGTTAAAGAAGAAAGATCATGCGCACAATTTATGTAAGAAATTTTTAAATTTTCTTCTGTTTGTATTCGTAATTTAATGTTTGTGAAACTGGTGGTAAACCGCACTAGCGTTTACCTCAACGAGCGTGGATAACCACCTACAAACCACATGCAGGTTATACCACCGTACTACTGATAAGAAATAAAACTTCTCGGTGATCACACTATATTCATGATTCTAACTAGGGAACAATTATTTAAGCATATTCATTCTATTACAAAACTGTTTCATGTTGTTTCACCTCTAACTGGCAATGTACTAAATCATTTTGTTACGCCTGAGGAACACTTCTTATGTGAAGTAACTGGGCTATTACTTTTCCTCTCCAAAGGTCGTGCTTTACGACCTAAATCATTTCTCTGAAACTTACACGATGTTTCTGCCTAAAACGTTCGACAAACCAGTCATTACACAATAAAAGCATCAATTATAGATAATAACTGTTGATACATTACGATACCTGTTCTCCGAAAACAGAATGAAATTTTCTTCTGTTTCGGAATTTATTAATAGATTCACAGAACAGACGTGATATTATCGCCTCGTAAATTATGTAAACAAAGTATAAACAAAGCTTTGAAAATGATTATACGATAACAACCAGCTCCAGACAGCAGTATTTCAATATCTTATGGTCCTGACATTCTCTTATGAGCTTCTTGGTTGTATAATCTTCTGGACAATGCCGTTCCCTGATCCTTCACGCTGCGTGCAGATATGGAGATAGAGATACTGGACTCACATGCAAAGGAAGACACCTTAGTAGAGAACGGTGCATATAAAACCACCAGGAAACAGCGTGAAAAAGTATGTATTGGTCATTAGGCAGAGGTGTGGCATTTAGGCTGTCTGAACATGAGGGAAGATAGAAATTAAGAAATAAATTTTTTAAGGTTTTCTGATCTTCTTTTAAACAGATAACCGTTCATATGACGTAGACTCTGGAGTTTTACAGTCTGTTAAAAAAAGAAAAGAAAACCAGGAAGACAACTCTACTGGTAATACTGGTAATCAACAAACACATGACATACAACACCAGGTTAGTATTAAATAATCAGACTCAGCTTCCTTTTTCCCATTTGTTAAATTAAATTTTCGTTAGAAATACTAGATTCAAACTGTAAGTTCATCTTATTTATCATCAGTTGTTATACACTGCTGCGCAAAATTAAAGCAAAGAAACACTATTTCCCCACCCTGTGTCTAATGCACGATATCGTCATACAAACTGTCAGCAGATGTCCGTACAATCGTGTTCAGCACGGAAGATAGCATTGCGGTCCACGGACAACCACGCCATCGCTGGCGTTAACCCACCTGTCTGCCTGCTAGTCTCTCATCCACAATCTCTGTGTACACAGTCACAGACGTTGCAATATGGCACAGAGAAGACGCCTACCAGACCCCTCTGCGATGGAGGGCCATAGGAAGAATGGAAGCAGGAGAGTCGCAAACTGATGTGGTCCGATGGCTTCATGTGAATTTATTTTATTTTTATATTCACGTCAAGTTCCGTTGAACCAAATTGAGGAGCAAATCTCCAAGGTCATGGAAGTTGTCAGTACATGAAATTACAACATAAAAGTAATAACAGATAAAAATAAAATGTTTATGAACCCGAAAAAAGTCAATCCATAAGTTTAAGTACGGTAAACGCAATCAACAATACAGCAAGAATCAGCTTACTTTTTCAAGGAACTACTAGACAGAATAGAAGGAGAGACCCATTGGGAAATTCTTCAGTTTCGATATGAAAGCGCGTGGATAACTGCTAAGATTTTTGAATTCGAGTGGTAGATTATTGAAAATGAATGCAGTAGTATACTGCAAACCTTTCTGCACAAGAGTTAAGGAAGTCCGATCCAAATGCAGGATTGATTTCTGCCGAGTATTAACTGAGTGAAAGCTGCATATTCTTGGGACTAAGTTAATATTGTTAACAAGAAATGACAGTAAGGAATATACAGGGTGGTCCATTGATAGCGACCGGGCCAAATCTCACGAAATAAGCGTTAAGCGAAAAAACTACAAAGAACAAAACTCGTCTAGCTTGAAGGGGGAAACCAGATGGTGCTATGGTTGGCCCGCCAGATGGCGCTGCCACAGGTCAAACGGATATCAACAGCGTATTTTTATATAGGAACCCCCATTTTCATTACATATTCGTGTAGTATGTAAAGAAATATGAATGTTTTAGTTGGACCACTTTTTTCGCTTTGTTATAGATGGCGCTGTGGTATCACATAACATTCCGCCAGTGCAGACGGTATTTTATTCGCAATACATTACCCTTGTTAAAATGGACCGTTTGCCAATTGCGCAAAAGGTCGATATCGTGTTGATGTATGGCTGTTGTGATCAAAATGCCCAACGGGCATGTGCTATGTTGAACGGTTGAACAGTGGGCCAATGTTCTTTCCACAGATAAGTCCTGATTTAGTTTGGAGATTCATTCTCGATGGTTTCGCATCTAGAGGGAAAATGGAACACGATTTCGGGATCTAAACATTGTAGAAAGAGACTTGTATAAGGAGAATCCCTGATCGCGTGAGCAGGGATTATGTTGACCTCTTCATGAAATTGTACTGACGACTCGGCACCGTATATTTTCTGTCAGGTATCGTGACGAGATCTTGGGACCTCACGTGCGGTTGTTGCCAGGTGCTTCGTATTGATGGGCGATAATGCTCGACCTGATAGAGCACAGTTGGTTGATGTTTTCTTGGAACCGGAAGATATTGCACACATCGCGTAGCCTCCTCGCTCTCCCGATTTGAATCACATAGAGCACGTCTGGGATGCACTAAGGAGACGAGTTGCATCATGTCAACATCCACCAACCACTCTCCAAGACTTGCGAACAGCTCTGCAGGAAGAATTGGCGTTATTGCCTGAACATGAGATTGTTGACATCAGTCACAGCATGCCTCGTCGTTGTCAGGTCTGCATTGCTGCAGGACGTTGTCACACCCCATGCTGAGCACACTAACCAGTTTTCTGAATGTATGCGAAAAAAAAAAACGAAGAACATTTTTGTCTACCGTTATGTGTCGCATTCGTTTACGTTCTGTATACTTTGCATTGTTTCTACTTTACTTTCACCAATTTATACTGATTTGTGGAAAAATAAATGCTAACTTGCAAAATCTCCGTTTGTTGCTTTAAGTTTGGACACCAATGTATATATCTCGATATAAGAACATAGTTTCACCCCTGTTTTAGTTTATGTAATTATTTCTATGTGACAAAGAATGTAATGTTCTCCTATATAAACACTCTGTGTCATTGTTGTTTCCTCTGTACTAATAGCATCTGTGTAAGTCGCATATCATGTTTATCTGTGTTTGTGACACTCGTTGTCATCAGAAGATGGCCCAGATCCTGCCCAAATAAATAAAATTTTGCTGAATATTAAGAAGTGTTTTCTCTTTTTAATATTGGAAAACTTGTGGTTTAATATGGGAAGTGCGGAAATGTATTTATTCTTACTTTCTGTCGGATTTAACGTTACAAAATTGTTATACGTTCAAGAACGAAGAAAGATATGGGTTTGAAGTTCCTTCAGCGACTGGTTCATTACAGACTGAGTAAAAGCTTGTATAGGTTAGGAAATCAGCAGTGCGTTTCCAATAGATCTAACCCGTTATTTACATTAAGTGCTTTAAGAAAATAGAGAAAAACGACAATATGGATCACTCCAGAAAACGTCCCTCCCGAATATGGGTCGAGTATCTAAACTATGTCGCAATGGCGCTCACGCCAGTGAAGAGCTCAGATGCTATACGAAACTGAATGATTCTCAGAAATCCCATAGATATGCTCGCATCAGTATTTCATTCAATAAAGGAAAATGTATCTACATCAACATCTACTTCTACATCCATACCCTGCAAACCACTGCGAAGTGCATGGCAGAGAGCACGTACCATTGTACCAGTTATTAGGGATTCTTTGCGTTCTATTCGCGTACGGAGCAACGAAAAAATGATTGTTTGAATGCCTGTGTGCGTATTTGAATGCCTCTGTGCGTACTGTTACTACGCTAATCTTGTCCTTACGATCCTTATGTGAGCGACACGCAGGGGGCGGTAGTATGGTCCTGGAGTCATCATTTAAAGCCGGTTCTTGAAACTTTGTTAGTAGACTTTCTCGGGATAGTTTATGTCTGTCTTAAAGAGTCTACTTGTTCAGTTTCTGCAGTATCTCTGTGACACTCTCTCACGGATCAAACAAACCTGTGAGCATTCTACATCTACATCGATACCCCGCATTCCACTGTACGGTGCGTGGTGGAGGATACCCCGTACCACAACTAGTCATTTCGTTTGCTGTTCCACTAGCTAACACAGCGAAGGAAAAATGGCTATCGACATGCATCCGTATCGGGCCCAAATTTCTCATGTCTTACCTTTATGGTCCTTACGCGCAGTGTATCTCAGAGGCAGTAGAATCGTTCTGCTGTCAGCTTCAAATGCCGGTTCTCTACATTTTCTCAATATTATTCCTCTAAAAGAATGTCGTCTTCCCTCCAGCGATTCCCATTTGAGTTCCCGAAGCATGTCTGTGACAGTTTCGTATTGCACGAACTTACTAGTAACAAATCTAGCAGCCCGCCTCTGAATTGCTTCGATGTCTTCCTTTAAACCGAGCTGGTACGGATTCCTAACACTCGAGCAGTACTCAAACACAGGTCACGCTAGTGTCCGATATCCTGTCTCCTTTACAGATGAACCACACTTCCCTAAAATTCTTCTCACTAACCGAAATCCACCATTCACCCTCCCTAACACATCGTCAAATGCTCGTTCCATTTCATATCGCTTTGCAGCGATACGCCTAGATAATTAAACGACGTGACTGTGTCAAGCAGGACTTCACAAATGCTGTATCCGAACATTACGGGTTTGCTTTTCATACTCATTCATATTGACTTACATTTTTATACATTTAGAGATAACTGACATTCATCACACCATGTAGGAATTTGGTCTGTCATCTTGTTTCCTCCTACAGTCCATTAACTTCAAACCTTACCGTACGCCACAGCATCGTCAGCAAACAACCGCAGATTGATGCCCAACCTGTTCTCCAAATCATTTATTTATATAGAGAATAATAGCGGTACTGTCTCTCTTCTCTGGGGCACTCGTGACGATACCCTTTTCTCTCCGTCGAACAGAACATACTGGGTTCTGTAACTTAAAAAGTCACGTATCTGTGCATCTGTTCAATAAGGTTGTACCTCAAATAACAGCCTGTGATGAGGTATTGTGTCAAATGCCTTCCAGAAATCTAGAAATATGGAATCTATCTGTTGCACTTTATCCACAATAGATATTCCCTCTCTAGTAATATGATCTCAGTCAAGTCACAGATTTCACTTCATAGCCCATATAATCGTACTTTTAACAATAAGCGTAGATGTGGTACTGAGTCAAATGCTTTTCGGCGATCAAGAAATACTACATCTACCTGACTTCCTTCAGCAAAAGCTTTCAGTACGTCAAGTGGGAAACGTGATAGTTGGGTTTCACATGATCGATGTTTTCGGAGTCCATACTGGTTGGCATGAAAGAGGTCATTCTGCTCGAGATACCTCATTATCTTTGAGTTCGTAATATGTTCTAAGATTCTACAACGATCGATGTCAAATATACCGGACGGCAGTTTTGTGGATCACTTCTACATCGTTCTTGCAGACGGGTGTGACCTGTGTTTTTTCCGAGAACTGGGCGCTGTTTTTTGTTCGAGGGGTCTACGATAGATTATATCCTGCCTCGGGCATGGATGTGTGTGATGTCCTTAGGTTAGTTAGGTTTAAGTTGTTCTAAGTTCTAGGGGACTGATGACCTCAGAAGTTAAGTCCCAAAGTGCTCAGAGCCATTTCAACCATTTGATAGGTTATAGCCTATACTCTCATTGGAGTCATCGAGGAAAAAAGATAGTGTGCTATCTACATTATCCACTATGTTCCTCATAGGTCCTAATTGACAATTTACCCGATAATCATTTAAAAACATTTCTCTCCACTGAACAGGAAGTGAAGTTAAATAATGAATTAACATTTTTTCGTGTTAGATACTTTTCATCTTTATATACGGTAGCGAGTCCTAGCAACGGTCCGAGCATATCTTTGCCGAAGATAATACTACAGATAAACAAAAAAGAAGTGCGTCATGAGACTCAATCCTGTGTAACCTATGATATTCTTTTCTCCGTGAGAATAAGTTGCTATTTACACTGAAGCGCTTACTGGTGCAGGCATGCGTATTCAAATACAGAGGTTTGTATGTATACAGGCAGAATACGGCGCTGCGGTCGCAAGGCCTACATAAATCAAATGTCTGTCGCAGTTGCACATCCTGTGGGTTGGGGTCCCACACCTTCCGCATCGGAAGATTTTGCCGCCTGGGCTACACTCAGGGGGATATCGAAGTTTTGGAAGACGCCCTTCGCGTCTGCTGCCGTCCGTCACCGTCTGCTTTTGCTGCTGCTGCTGCTTCCGTCCGTCCGTTCGTCCGCTGCCCGTTGCCCCCCCCCCCTCCCCACCCCCCCTTCACTACCACCGCCGCCGTCCCGTCTTTGTCCTCTTTCCCCATTTCGGCGACACCTGTTGCCGGTAGACCGCACAGTCCACCATGGAAACTCCCACCACCACCATCCTGTAGGCTGTATACCATGCAATCACCGAAATAGAACATGCGCTGAGTGGCCGTGAGGTTCTAGGCGCTTCAGTCTGGAACCGCGCGACCGCTACGGTCGCAGGTTCGAATCCTGCCTCGGGCATGGATGGGTGTCATGTCCTTAGGTTAGTTAGGTTTAAGTAGTTCTAGGTTTTAGGGGACTGATGACCACAGAAGTTAAGTCCCATAGTGCTCAGAGCCATTTGAGCCATTCAAAACGTGCAATAAGGCAGGGGTGCCAGACTGTCCTATATATAAACAGCTCTACGAAAGACAAATAGAGCGCACCGATTAAAATGTTATAGACAACGTCCATTAATAAGAAGTGCTACCACAACTATCTGAAACCCACCCCACGGGGTACACGCAGGAACAGACGTAACTAACAACATAAACAGGCAAAGGTACAAATAGCTGTTGACTAGGATAAGAGGCTGGCGGCGAGCTGTTGCCTGGCGGCAACACGTGGCGTTGTTACAACCCCCAAATACAGATACCGATACTAATGTAATGCCTCAGTTCTGGGAGACAATACAATTTAGGTACGTCAGCATACCGACTAAATAGGCGATAGTGCTTAGAGGGTGCAGTTGAATATGAAGTTGCCAGACACCTGGAACATCACATGTTTGATTGGGCTATCTTCCCGGCTGGTCTCCTTTTACGAGTTGACGAACTGGAAGACGAAATACTACGAGATAGTGCAGAGAAATGTAATGACGTCCTTTAACATCCTGAGAATGAAGATGTCACGGAGTTCACAACAAATTCGACACCACAGGCAATCACAAACAAAGACAGTTGCACACTACCCGCGCAACAAGTAGAATATTATACAACCAAATGTAGACCCTATCTTACACCAGTTCGTTTTGTCTACGGGGGTAGCGCACACAGTTACTACGAAAAACAAAACGGTAATGTAGGTGAACAGGAAGACACATCCTTCACCGGCACAACACCAGACACAAGCACCCCAGAAACGGACAATGAACAGTCACCTTTCACAAAAAAGTCCCCGGTAGAGATAAAAAACAACAAGTCACTATCAGGGGAAATGCTCAGCGAAAACACATCAAACTTTACATTACCAGAGACCGTAAAGCAGGAAAAACATGCTACTCTACAAAATTACTCGAAATCGTAGTAACACAAGAACAGTAAAAACACCAATAAGACACAACGAAGGACCCCAAGCTGAATATCCTTAATCAAGTAAATTACGAAAACTTATAAGCTAACCAACCGTTTAGCAGAATATAAAACAAGAGTGTTTTTCAGACAGCTCTTCGCTATGTAATACGAAATAAGCATGAAAACTGGGATAAAATCTGCTTCCCAACTACAGAACAAACTGTCAGGAAGATCCCAAAAGTTGAAAATCGACCAACGAACCCCAAAGAACTATGTAAGCTTTTAGGGGAGGGGAGAAGGGGAGAATGCCTAAACCTGGGGAAAGTATACAAGGACTTCGTGAGAGCACATGGACGTGTGTTTCTAAATTTTAAAGAAACCACGCCCAAGTGTTTTCCTTCATTAGCTACCATTTCTGAAGGTAATACAGCTACATTGCCAGAGCAGTACCCTAGTAAACATGGAACTAGGTAGGCTCATAGATGAGACAAAAGCAGACATCACCTGCGTACAGGTACCTTTTCTGCGTGGCGGGAAGATTTCAGGGCCCCTTTACATCACACCACAATGGTAGGAACACCAAACGCGAAAGCCACTATAACTGTAGCTAACAAAAACCTCATAGTAACACAGATCACCCAGTTTGGCTCTGAACACATCGCCACAGCAGAAATAAGAGGCGGAAAGGATGTAGAGCTCATGTCGTCTTTCTACGCTTAGTACTCCTATGATAAGAACCTTCCTTAGACAAAATAAAAGACATTGCACGACACTCAGAGAGAAAAACGCTGCTCATTCTAACCGATAATAACGTAAAATCCCCCTTGTGGATTCAGACTGAACTGACGACAGTGGACAACTAGTGCTTGACGTGGTAAATGAATGCAATCTCTTCATACTGAATAGGGAGGGTCAGCCACCTACCTACCGCGGAGAGCCGGTGGTGTAAGTAACATAGACCTTTCTCCAGGGAACGAAAAATATCATCAGCTATTCAATACATGGAGGGTATTAGAAAGAGCCAGATACAGCGACCACAACGCAATCGGCATAATCACAGACAGATATGTCAATACACATAACATGGATCATGAACAGTAGCGTTTACTCATAGGAAGGGCCGACTGGTAAAACGTTCGGGGTATTGTCGAGGCGTCGTCACTACACGCTGTTCAAGGGAGTATAGATTAAAAAACGCATGCAGTGACAGAGATCCTACATAGAGCACAGGAAGCAGCTACACCACGGGCAAAAACTAGGTGGGCTCACAAACAACTGTGGTCGACAGAACTGGCAAGATTAAATAAGGATTCACGGGACAAAAGAAAGTACTAGCAACAAGCAAAGACAGCTCCTGAAAGACAGATAAGGCTCGACCGGAAAATACTAAAGACAACTAGGCAATATTACTGGACCAATTTCGTCAAAATCCAAGTACAGAACGACATCTGGGAACAACCATTCAAGGTAGAAACAGAACGAATTAAGACACCGACAGTTCTGTCAACACTAAAGCAGGCTGACAGCACAATGACCAGAGGATGGAGAAACACAGCAAAATATCTCCTGAACGGTCCTTCTAGATGACGACCCCACACAAGACGAGCGACACCACGCTGACCTTAGAGAGAGGATGAGGCAACCATCCATCAATGACAGTGTAACCATACCATTCCCACAAGAAGGAGTCGCGACAGCAGTCAGCAGATTTAAAAACCAGCCGGCCGAAGTGGCCGTGCGGTTAAAGGCGCTGCAGTCTGGAACCGCAAGACCGCTACGGTCGCAGGTTCGAATCCTGCCTCGGGCATGGATGTTTGTGATGTCCTTAGGTTAGTTAGGTTTAACTAGTTCTAAGTTCTAGGGGACTAATGACCTCAGCAGTTGAGTCCCATAGTGCTCAGAGCCATTTGAACCATTTTTAGATTTAAAAACCGACACGCACCCGGCCCAAACAAAATACTTTCAGAAACATTAAAAACAAACAGTAAAACAAATCGCACCTTTTCTTACTAAGATGTTCAACGAGGCACTAATAACAGGCCCAATTACAAATCTGTGAGAAACTGCTAATGTAGTAATAATCAGGAAATCGCAAGACAAAGAGCCAGCAGATCCCAAAACGTACCGACCAATCTGCCTCTTAAACACTCTCGCCAAGGTACAGGAAAGGCTCCTGTGTGACCACCAATCGCACAGACGCCTCCTCGGCCTCACGTACTATCAGTTCGGATTCGGGGGGGGGGGGGGGTAGATCAACAGAAGACGCAGTCAACCAAGCACTGACAGTTCCAAATAGCATCAGCGACAAATAAGTGGCCGCCATACTAATCGACATAGTCAGGGGTTTTGACAATCTGTTGTGGCCGTCCCTCTTCACCAGTTCAAGGGAAATAAGGCTATCAGCTTCCCTCTACATAGCCTCCTCGACTACTGCAGAGGCAGAGTGGCGAAGCAGAGGGCTGGTACACACAAGGTTGTCAAGAGAATAACAAAGAGATGTACACAGGGCTCGATCTGCGTACCAATATTTTGGGATATCGCAATCGAGCTCTTGCTGAACACCCTGCACGGTGACGACAGGGTAAGATGTGTGGTAGGTACGCAGATAACCTGCTCGTAGTGGTGCCAACCAACTCGAGAGCAGCACTAGAGACAATTGGTGCAAAGAAAACAAATTAAAAATAGCTCCCTACAAAACTGTATATTTACTGCTCAGAGCGACACTACAGAGGAATCCAATTCTAAAATTAGACAGTACGAGCATTCGGAGGAAGCAAGCCACACCTTATCTACGACTGTATCTTGACGAGAAACAGACTTTCAGCTATCATATCAAATTGACAATTGAGAAGCCTCCAAAGGTATGCACAAATTAGCACGACTCAATACAACTCAGTACAAATTACCTATTGGGACGAGACCTACCACATTGCGATATTTGAATCCATCGCATGTTTCGCCGCAAGTGCTTGGGCTCACAGATCGAACATGTAGACTAACAAGACAACTGCAGGACGAGGTCAAAGTAGTGTATTCCTGGGAATGAGCGGAGCCATCAACACCATATCACTGGAGGCACTTTGCGTTGTGATGGAGACCTGCTCTATAGGCATTACAGTACGTTGTAGAGCTGTTCTTTACTGGCTTAAGAGGGACAGGTTCGATAGTCACCGAAATTACGGGAACCAACATTATAAGCAAAACACAAATGAAGCATCGTCAAGTACACTTTTTCTTTCCTAACGCAAGCGAAAGACTACAACTGAAACATGTCGACCCAAGCCGGTGGATGGTGCATTTCCTGACAGGCCACGGGCCGCATCCAGTACACTAAAGCCGCACGGGACTTACTAACGATGAAATATGCATTTGCGGAGAAACTGGGACACTAGAACAAAAAAATGGTTCAAATGGCTCTGAGCACTATGGGACTTAACAGCTATGGTCATCAGTCCCGTAGAACTTAGAACTACTTAAACCTAACTAACCTAAGGACAGCACACAACACCCAGTCATCATGAGGCAGAGAAAATCCCTGACCCCGCCGGGAATCGAACCCAGGACCCCGTGCTCGGAAAGCGAGAACGCCACCGCGAGACCACGCGCTGTGGACCACTAGAACATGTCACGCTGCTATACAACACGTTAGCTATACATGACGACAGTGACATCGCCAGAATTACAAGTAATCCAGATGACTGGAACATTATAAATAGTGTAGCCGATATTGCATCAAACGCATTGCATGAAGAATGCAAGCACTTAAACCCATATGGAAGGAGGTGTACGCAAGCACAAACAACACAAAAAGCCACATGAGAGGACGCAAGGACGACCACAGATTCCGAAACCGAGGAAGAAAGCAACACATTAAGTGAACATGACTCAGAAGGGATCAACACGTAAAGGACCCAAACCAATAACACATGACATTGCATGCCACAACACAGTCACAAAGAACACAACAGGCAACAACAGTCATAAGACAAACAAATACCCTCACCACATACTAAGACTCTAGTAATAAGGTTACGTCGCTTGGGAAGAGAAGGCTCCAAGAACTTTTATTGCAATGCTCCTCCTCCCCAACGACATATCGCGTAGTGTTTTAAGTATACTGCACACAAGGAGTAATGTATTGTTCGTCTTATTATGTGTAGGCAGTAGTATGTTCTCTTCACTATTTAAAGCTAGATTCAATGAATTTTATATATCGAATGCATTTTCGCATGAAATATGTATAAAACTAAAAATGTAATTATTAAGTTATTTAAGAAATAATGCATGCAGCTAGCAATGAACTACGTTCGGTTTCTACTAACAGATTTACAAACATAAGTGTCTTCCTCATGTAGAGCTAAAATTCATTGTATCCATGTATCAAATGCTCAATCATTATTTAATCTGTATAATACCAGGTGTAGGTATCTAAAGTATCACAAAGAATATACCACAACTACAAAATAAGACAAACAAACAGCTGTTGAATGTCATGTAGTGTCCTGACTTGCCACACTCCCAGTAATATATCAATACACACAAACACAATAAACATACATAGGCACAAAGCATTTCAGATGAGAATAGCAAGAGGTTCTATGGAGACCTTCTCACCTGAAATAGGTAGAAACAGGCCGTTATCAACTAACATGATACTTAGACTATATTACACATCCAAATACAGTACTCCACTTCCCTCTACAGTTGCAACCTATTTTCACCACACTCATTGCATCACATTTTTCTAATTTTTCTTTGACATTTGCATTATATAAGTTATATTGTCGTAACTAGGCAGAAACAAATTATGTAGAGCCAATTTTAACAATTGTTATGCATTCAATTCGCTGTAACCCTAGAGAAAATTTTATACGTTATATTCTTTATATTATTTAGAAAAGCATTAAGAACTGTATACCAATAACATTGTAATAATGAGAGGTCTTTGCTGTTAGATTTAGAAGCATCTGACCCACCTCACATTTCAAGGTGGTGGGTTACTCTGTACTGTTGATAAAACAAATAAATAAATAACCACCATCATATATACATCCCCTTCCCCTGCCCCCACCGTTACCTACTGGAGTGCGTCCTCTGACTTTCCCCCATCTACTCCACCTCTCCTCCTTACAGCCTCCTCCCCTTCTCTCTCCTCCCCACCACTGTATACTGCTCCTGCCCCTCCTCCTCCTTCCCCTGCTCTTGCTCCTCCTCCTGCTCTTGCTCCTGTCCCCTCTCCCACTGCTACCCCCTGTCGGTTTTCCCCACTCCCCCTGCTGTGATCACCCCTGCTTCACCTGCCTGTGTCACCACCCACCATGCCACAGTCGCCTCCATGGAACACCCACCCTATCGTCAAAGTGCCTCCACCTCACATGAGGAGCCTTCCTGCCACCACCTTCAAATCCAAACAGTCCCTCACCCCTCTTCCCAGGCCACCCCCGCTGAAAACTCCCAAAACGCCCAAGTAGTGACCTCGCCTCCATCCAAGAAACCACCACCTGCCCCTCTTTCTTCTGATCCCCCCATGGACAACACCCCTCCTCCTGCAACCTCAGCCCATGCCCTTTCCAACCCTGTTCCTAAATTCTTCAGTCCTTGCACCCGCACCCTCGAAATCCACAAGTATATCCCCAGTGCCCCCATAGCTCAACTTCTACCCTGCGGAGACTCTGTCATTATCAAATCCCTCTTTCCACACTGATCTCTCCAGAAACATCCCCACATCACCTTTGGCCCACATGCTTCTCTCACACATTTCCTTACCTCCTCCTCGCCCCATCAGCCCCAACCCCCTTCTCATCTGCCAACCCTCACAGAAGTGACCACAAAACTCAGCCCTGTGGTCACAGAGGTGGAGGTGTTTGCGGAACTGAATGTCAACCATTCCCTGGAAATTTGCTCGACCCGACGTATCTATAAAAACTGCAGCCTTCTACATCTACATCTACATTCATACTCCGCAAGCCACCCAACGGTGTGTGGCGGAGGGCACTTTACGTGCCACTGTCATTACCTCCCTTTCCTGTTCCAGTCGCGTATGGTTCGCGGGAAGAACGACTGTCTGAAAGCCTCCGTGCGCGCTCTAATCTCTCTAATTTTACATTCGTGATCTCCTCGGGAGGTATAAGTAGGGGGAAGCAATATACTCGATACCTCATCCAGAAACGCACCCTCTCGAAACCTGGCGAGCAAACTACACCGCGATGCAGAGCGCCTCTCTTGCAGAGTCTGCCACTTGAGTTTATTAAACATCTCTGTAACGCTATCACGCCTACCAAATAACCCTGTGACGAAACGCGCCGCTCTTCTTTGGATCTTCTCTATCTCCTCTGTCAACCCGATCTGGTACGGATCCCACACTGATGAGCAATACGCAAGTATAGGTCAAACGAGTGTTTTGTAAGCCACCTCCTTTGTTGCTGGACTACATTTTCTAAGCACTCTCCCAATGAATCTCAACCTGGTACCCGCCTTACCAACAATTAATTTTATATGATCATTCCACTTCAAATCGTTCCGCACGCATACTCCCAGATATTTGACAGAAGTAACTGCTACCAGTGTTTGTTCCGCTATCATATAATCATACAATAAAGGATCCTTCTTTCTATGTATTCGCAATACATTACATTTGTCTATGTTAAGGGACAGTTGCCACTCCCTGCACCAAGTGCCTATCCGCTGCAGATCTTCCTGCATTTCGCTACAATTTTCTAATGCTGCAACTTCTCTGTATACTACAGCATCATCCGCGAAAAGCCGCATGGAACTTCCGACACTATCTACTAGGTCATTTATATATATTGTGAAAAGCAATGGTCCCATAACACTCCCCTGTGGCACGCCAGAGGTTACCTTAACGTCTGTAGACGTCTCTCCATTGATAACAACATGCTGTGTTCTGTTTGCTAAAAAATCTTCAATCCAGCCACACAACTGGTCTGATATTCCGTAGGCTCTTACTTTGTTTATCAGGCGACAGTGCGGAACTGTATCGAACGCCTTCCGGAAGTCAAGAAAAATAGCATCTACCTGGGAGCCTGTATCTAATATTTTCTGGGTCTCATGAACAAATAACGCGAGTTGGCTCTCACACGATCGCTGTTTCCGGAATCCATGTTGATTCCTACATAGTAGATTCTGGGTTTCCAAAAACGACATGATACTCGAGCAAAAAACATGTTCTAAAATTCTACAACAGATCGACGTCAGAGATATAGGTCTATAGTTTTGCGCATCTGCTCGACGACCCTTCTTGAAGACTGGGACTACCTGCGCTCTTTACCAATCATTTGGAACCCTCCAGAAACGCACCCTCTCGAAACCTGGCGAGCAAGCTACACCGCGATGCAGAGCGCCTCTCTTGCAGAGTCTGCCACTTGAGTTTATTAAACATCTCCGTAACGCTATCACGGTTACCAAATAACCCTGTGACGAAACGCGCCGCTCTTCTTTGGATCTTCTCTATCTCCTCCGTCAACCCGATCTGGTACGGATCCCATTCCTGATGCGTGTATTTACAGTCTGCCTCCACCATAGACCACCTCCTCACTCAGGGAGCCCTGATTTTGAAACATTGCCACCCCATTGACCCCTCCTGTTCCCATCTTCAATCCTACCACTGCCATCACTGTCTCCTCTACAATGACCATCTCACCCAAAACTGCATAAACTCCTTCCCCACCTGCCCCCACTGTAAAGTTCCTCTTTACTCAAACAGTGTTCTAATCTTGCTTCTACTCCTTACTGGAACACCTGCAATGAACCCCACACCACCTACTCCTCCAAATGCAAGGCCAAACCTCCTCCCACCAACCCCAAGCTCACCATTCATGTTCCCCCATCGATCAGCCCATCTACCCCAACAATTCCCTCTGCTCTCACCCTACAGCTGAAGACATTATACAGTTCCTGACAATCATCCTTCAGAATACCCACCCCTTCCAACACCCTCACACACTGCAGCAGATCGCCCTTGCCACCATCTTCCAATTTGGTAGCCACATCACATATATCCACAACCAGGTCCACTTTACTTTCACCCACCTAGACACCCTCATTTAAGCCTCTCTTCCCCTCCCCCCCCCATGTTGTGCCAACGGCGTTATCTCCTATACCTAAACATTCGCTTCCTCCCTGCCAACATACACGTCTTCATGCATACCCTGTTCCAGCAACAGGTTGACTCCTTCATCCTTAATGCAACATTCCTCCAACTTCACCATAGTGTGTGCACCTCTACCTACCTCCTTCACTGCGCCAACAATCCCCTTCCTCTTGCACAAGGTGTAGTCGCTATTGGCCACCTCAAGCATATCCCTGTCTGGCCAAACCCCTGCTCCATAACCCGGCATAACACGTCATCCCCAGCGTCTCTTTCCCTCCCTCACCATCACCTGTACCATGATCTATGTCTGTCCCACAGCTCCTCTCCCATCTGACTTCATATCCACGTTGATCACACCTTCTCCAACTATGTGATTGTTGCAGACTTCAACATCCACAGCCATGACCTTGACACCCTTCGGCTGTGCCATCAGTTCCTTGCCACTCTCTACAGTGACCTTGTTCCCCTCCCACAGCTCACCCATCCCAAAAGTAACTCCACCATGGATGTTGTTCTCGGTTCCACCAACCTTCTTGTTCATATCGCCATGGGTGTCCTCGACCTCGTTGGTAGCGACCACCTCCCAGTCCTTCTCACCATCTCTTCTACACAGTGCCCCCCGCCCCCCTCCATCCCTTGCCCTCCTGCCCCTCCGAAGTCTGTCCATGACTACTGCTCCACTGACTAGGATTCCTACTGGGAATCCATTGCCTCAAAGGTACAAAGCCACCAACTTACCTTTCACTATCTCACTTATGTCCCCTATATCTCATCCTTCCTCCAGAAGACCATCACTGACGTTGTGGAGGCCCACGTTTCCACCAAACTTATCCACCCTCACTGCCCTACTCTTCCTCCACAGGCCATCCTTCTTCTCCGTGAATCCCACAGGTTCTACCACTCCTTCCTCCCCATCTATGGCTGGGATACACCCCTCCACCACTGACAATTACAACAACACATCTGAAACCTCTTAACAGCAACGAAACTCCGGAACTGGCGCCAGACATGTACATGACTCAACTCTGTCCACCCTGTCAACTCCTCACAGTACAGGTCTACCTTCCACCACCTTACTGGTAGCCATCACACCCTGCATTATCCCCATCACCATGATGACTGCCTCTACCCTGGAAACCTCAAGAAAGCTAACCATTTTGCTTACCACCTATCTGAAGTCTTGTCCATTCCCAACGATCCCCACTTTGATTACTTCCTCTTCCCCATGGTCATTGAACACTCCAATACATCTGTCTTGCCACTCGCCCCCAGTTTCCAGTACTTGGTCAGTTAGCCCTCTAAGACATAAACACTCCCATTCCTGCACATGACATCAAACTCATACTCTGCTCCAAACCTAACACCACCTCTGGTCATAAAGGTGTCACCTACTGCCACCACAAGGAATCCCCTCCATCCTTCTCAAGTTTCCTTGCTTACCTGTGTAATGTCCTCCTCTCCACCGGCTTTTACCCAGGCCTGTGGTAGACTTCTCACATCCCACTCTTCTCTAAACTGAATGAACCCCTCTCTGACACCTCTTCCTAATGTCCCATCTGCCTCGCTTCCATCTTCAGTAAGATCTTTGAGTCGGTCCTCTCCTGCCCTATTCATCATCACCTTAACCAGCACCACCTCCTTCCCCATACTCAGTGTGGCTTCTGGCCCTTCTTCTCAGCCAGTGACCAGCTCCTTAACCTTACCAAGCTTCTTTCTCTCCAACTTAACGCTACTATTTTTGTTTTCCTCGACCTCCAGAATGTGTATGATCGTGTCTGGCATCCTGGGCTCCTCTTTAAACTCCAGACCTACGCTCTTCCCATCAATTTCGTCTGTCTTGTTGCTTCATTCCTCTCCAATCGTCCCTCCTACTATCCACAATACCAACTCTGTCCTTCCCCTCTCTTGTATGTCCTGTATACTGCAGATATGCCCAAACCTCCACTGCCTGTTCATCTCCTCCAATTTGCTGATGACATCGCCTTCCTGGCCCTTTATCATACCTTTCAATGGTCCCAATGTACCCTTCAAACCCACCTCAACCAGCTCATTGCCTGGTACTACCAGTGGCTCCTTCGCATCAACCCTTCCAAGACCCAGGCAATCGTCATAGGTCATACCACTCACTCCTTCCAGCTCTACTATTTTTACCTCCCCATTTATGATTGTCCTATGCACCTCACTCCTACCCTGAAATATCTTGGCCTCACACTCAACTGTCACCTCACCTGGACTCCCCATCACCTTATGATCCAACAGAAAGCCCACAATAGAGTCCACCTCCTGAAACTCCTGTCCAGCTTGACATGCAGACTGCATCCTTCCACCATCCCTCACACCCATAAATCCTTTATCCATCCCATCCTTTGTTATCCCACTGTTGCCTGGATCTCCGCCCCACCCAGATTCTATAAGACCTCAAAATCCTCGAATACCATGTACTCTGGCTCTCCTTCCATATTCACCCCTCGGCCCCCACACAGATCCTCTACGAACTCATTCCCTTCCCACATCTTCTCCTTTTCCTCGAACACATCTGCACTCCATACACCATCTGCAGACGTGATTCCCCCTCCAACCCCTGGTGTCTTCTGTCCTTTGCAGATGCAGCCCATTGCAATGCCTTTACCATTGTGTCTCCATCTCCACACCCACCACCTCCTTTTCTGACACAACTTCCTGCGCCTACCGCTCCAAGATGATGAGCTTCGTCCTGACATCTACCCCTCCTGCCAACTCTAACCCCACCATACCCCTCCTCCTCCTTCACTCCTCTTCCTTCCCCTGAGCGTTTTTTCCTCCCACCTCCACCCCCTCCATTTCCAGTGCACCCTTTCTGCGTCCCTGCACTCCTTTCTGACTTGCCTTTCCTCTCCATCTCCCACATCGCCTGTCTCCTATCCATTGGTGCAATCCCCCAACCCCTTGCTTTTCCACACACCCTCTCCAATTCCCCCGCCCCTCTGCCCCCTCCTGTCACCTCTTTTCCCTCTTCTCAGGCCTCCCCTTCCTCAGCAGGTCCCTCCCAGCAGTTTTTACTCTTATCTTGTGTGCTCCGTGCTCTCATATAGTGGTTTTTAAGTGTCGTCGTCTTCGTGTATTTTAATACTGTGGCCAACCTTTAACTTATGCATGTGACTTCAGTGTTTTTTACATTCTGTGTGCTACAAAAATCGCCAACTGTGTTTTTTTTACTTTATGTGGACATTTTTAACTGTCCTCAGACGGAAACCTCCATGTATATCTATATTTTAACCTCCACTGTCTCCCCTTACTATGTTCTTATATCCCCCTTTATCATCTCTTAATGTATTGTTTTCATCTTTTTATAAAATGTATCACTCGGCTGAAGAGCGGCGAGCTGTGCTTAAATAGGCTTCTGCAGCTACAATGGCAGGTTATCAAGATTTAACTGAATTTGAACGTGGGGTTATAGTAGGCGCACGAGTGATGGGACACAGTATCTCCAAGGTAGCATTGAAGTGGGGATTTTCACGTACGACCATTTCACGATTGTACCGTGAATATTAGGAATCCGTTAAAACATCAGATCTCCGACATCGCTACGGCCGGATAAAGATCCTGCAAGAACAGGACCTACGACGACTTAAGAGTATCTTTTAGCGTGACAGAAGTGCAACCCACCAGCAACTTGCTGCAGATTTCAGTGCTGGGCCAGCAACAAGTGTCAGCATGAGAACCATTCAACGAAACATCATCGATATGGTCTTTCACAGCCAAAGGCCCACTCGTGTACTCTTGATGACCGCACGACACAAGGCTTTACGCCCCCTCTGGGCCTGTGAACACCGACTGGAAACATGTTGCCTGGTCGGACGAGTCTCGGTTCAAATCGTATGGAGTGAATGACCGTAGATGGGTATGGTGAAAACCTCATGCGTTCATAGACCCTGCATGACAGCAGGGGACTGTTCAAGCTCTTGGAGGCTCTGCAGTTGGAGTGATACAACTAGATACCACTCTGACAGATGACACATAGGCGCTGCAGTCTGGAACTGCAAGACCGCTACGGTCGCAGGTTCGAATCCTGCCTCGGGCATGGATGTTTGTGATGTCTTTAGGTTAGTTAGGTTTAACTATTTCTAAGTTCTAGGGGACTAATGACCTCAGTAGTTGAGTCCCATAGTGCTCAGAGCCATTTGAACCATTAGATGACACATACATAAGCATCCTGTCTGATCACTTGCATCCGTTCATGCCCATTGTGCATTCCGAAGGACTTGGGCAATTTCGCCAGGACAATGAGACACCCCAAACGTCCAGAACTGCAACAGAGTGGCTCCAGGAACACTCTTAGGAGCTTAAACACTTCCGCTGGCCGCCAGACTCCCCAGACATGAACATCATTGAGCATATCTGGGATGCCTTGCAACATACTGTTCAGAAGATATCTCCACCCCCTTGTACTCTTACGGGTTAATGGACAGCCCTGCATGTCGCATGGTGTCTATTCCATTCAGCACTACTCCAGACATGTCACCTCGTGTTGCGGCACTTCTGCGTGCTCGCGGGCTCCCTACAGGGTATTATGCCGGTGTACCAATTTCTTTGGCTCTTCTGTGTGTATAGCATATTTCATACGGTGAACAAGTACTAATACGACATTAATCTAAAAGTAATTGAGTATACTGGTGATTTAGTCAACCAGCAGTCCTGTAGAGACTTCTGATCGTACAGAGAATTTGATCCCAGTCTAGTTTACCATTCTTGTTATATAAGCAATATAAGGAACTGCTGCACCTGACGATCAAGGTGGAAACGAAGCTATAATAATAACTCAGTTTGATATAGTAACGTTATCATAAAAACTTCTTATGACATTCTTGTTGATGTTTTTATTGATCAATTTTCTGTGATGTTTTCTCTTGGGGATCATCAAGGAACAAATTTTGCGGTCCTTGTGTTTAATCCAGTTAAGAGTCGCTGAGTCGACTCTCATATTTCCAAGCATCATCCATTACTGATTCGTTATTCGATCACTTCATATTGAATGCCAAACTGTACTTGGGTCACAACAGTGTTTTCAAGCAAAAGAATCGTGGAGCTGGCAGGGCTCAACATAGCCAATTCTAGTGACTAAGTATACTATTACAATATTCTAAATTCCACGCTGTCAGTTATGCTTCCAATAAATGTATTATCATATGGCCTGTTGTACTTAAACGTGTGTTTTCTCAGTACCCAGGAGTCACATGAGTGTATAGTGATGGCAGAGCTTCAGTAGTTGCTGTTCCTAAACAGCACCCCTTAAAGGCAAACCAGTTGCGTCTTTACCTGCGGTTACTCGTACTTTAGGTAACTGGTCTATGCACGGCCCTGTTTAAAAAGAATAGATCGATGTAGTCACAGGGTTGGGCAGCGGACGTCTGGCATCTGACCCTTAACATAGACAAATGTAATGTATTGCGAATACATAGGAAAAAGGATCCTTTATTGTATGATTATATGATAGCGGAACAAACACTGGTAGCAGTTACTTCTGTAAAATATCTTGGAGTATGGGTGCGGAACGATTAGAAGTGGAATGATCATATAAAATTAATTGTTGGTAAGGCGGTTGCCAGGTTGAGATTCATTCGGAGAGTCCTTAGAAAATGTAGTCAATCAATAAAGGAGGTGGCTTACAAAACACTCGTTCTACCTATACTTGAGTATTGCTCATCAGTGTGGGATCCGTACCACGTCGGGTTGACAGAGGAGATAGAGAAGATCCAAAGAAGAGCGGCGCGTTTCGTCACAAGGTTATTTGGTAGGCGTGATAGCGTTACGGAGATGTTTAGCAAACTCAAGTGGCAGACTCTGCAAGAGAGGCGCTGTGCATCGCGGTGTAGCCTGCTGTCCAGGTTTCGAGAGGGTGCGTTTCTGGATGAGGTATCGAATATATTGCTTCCCCCTACTTATACCTCCCGACGAGATCACGAATGTAAAATTAGAGAGATTCGAGTGGCACGGAGGCTTTCCGGCAGTCGTTCTTCCCGCGAACCATACGCAACTGGAACAGGAAAGGGAGGTAGTGACAGTGGCACCTAAAGTGCCCTCCACCACACGCCGTTGGGTGGCTTGCGGAGTATAAATGTAGATGTAAATGTAGACTAAACTAATATATTACAATAATATTTCACTAAAGGAAAGTCATAAAAATCTGTTAACTCAGATCATTTACAATAAATGCAAGTAACAGTTGGTTCGTGAATAAATAAACCAGTTCTCTTGCGCAAGTGCGCTCGGGTTAAATGACTACAGATTATAGCCAAGTATTGTTTAAACAATTATTTATACGTACTTGACAGAAACGTCTTTTCGTACTCTTTACAAGAATGGATTCAGCTAACACAAGCGATCGACCACTTTTATATTAGCACGGTTTTTAATACCACTTGCAAAAAACATTTAAATAATGTTACTGGCAAAACAGTTAATGTTCATTAAATAAGTACAAAAGTATGAGAATGTGAAGCATGGATGCTGTACACATTTGCTGTGTAAAAGTGGAGAAAATGATGTTCTTACAGACATTTGCATCATGAAAGCGATATAAAAGACGTCATAAACCAATAAATAAAATAGATGCAGATACATAGCTTTCAGGGACGATAGCTATAGTACAAAGATATGATCTGAAATATCGTTTGTTCAAATCGCATGACACGATTAAATATTGTTCATTCAGAGGTTCATTGTGTAAATGTTTATTCACTGTGAAATATTAACTTCTGTTGTTTTAAAGATATTGAAATGTTGTTGTGTAATTAGATGTATCTCATTTATCTGAGATAGTTGACGTATTCAGACTTGCATTAATACTTTACTGTGAGTTATTGTCGAATCTGAAAGAACTGTAACTTGGCCATCTCTAAGAGTTCCTGGCACTCCGCCATTTCCTGGAGCACATTCTGCAGAAAGGTAATGCGAGCATCAGCCGTCCAAATTCGCAGCTCTGGGTTTTACACGTTTCTAGTCAAGCCTTTATGCCCGCACCTGGGCTCGCCAGCAATGATCGCTGCCTCTGGACAAGCCGCGGCGTTTTGACGGCCCAGGAGCACTCCGCCAGTGCTCAGCCGCACAACAAATTCATCTTACCTTGTACCAATTCTAGGCGGCCGATTAGCTCGTCTAATTGTGCGTAACATTACAAGATCCAACCGAGAATCGCAGATACCGAAATTGTGGAAAGTACATACTAATTCGTGAATAAAATATCCGCATCATGAATTGCATCTATGCAAACGGAATATTATTGCATTTTGATTAGTGCACTCCTCTGATGCCTGAAATTTGTTACAAAAATAAGTGTGCAGATTTTCAAAAGCGTTAAGTGTTGACATATTGACTGCAAACATTTAATTTCTTAACATATCGGGGCAATTACCCAGTGGTCTCTCGAAAATTCCTTCATCAAAGAAGACGAAGTAAATATTCCTGAATTCGAATCAAGAACAGCTACCAACATGAGTAACTTAGAAGTAGATGTCCTCGGTATAGCGAAGCAGCTCAAATCACTCAATAAAGACAAGGTCTCCTGTCCAGATTGTATACTGGTTGTGTTCCTTTCACAGTATGCTGATGAAATAATTCCGTACTTAGCAATCATGTACAACCGCTCGCTAGACGAAAGATCCGTACCAAAAGACTGGAAAGTTGGACAGGACACACGATTACCCAAGACAGTAAACGGGAATAATACGACTAAATACAGAGTCATATAACTGACGATTTACAGAAGCATTTTCAAACTCATACTGTGTTCGAACGCCATGAATTACCTCGATGAACAAGATTTGTTAACAAACGGCTAACACGGATTCAGAGAAGAATCTTTTGAAGCGCATCTAGCTCTTTATTCACGATAAGTAATTAGTGCTGCCCCCCATTGAGTCAATATTTTTAGCCTCGCTGGGTTAGCCGAGCGGTCTAGGGCGCTGCAGTCATGGACTGTGCGGCTGGTCCCGGCGGAGGTTGGAGTCCTCCCTCGGGCATGGGTGTGTGTGTTTGTCCTTAGGATAATTTAGGTTAAGTAGTGTGTAAGCTTAGGGACTGATGACCTTAGCAGTTAAGTCCCATAAGATTTCACACACATTTGAATACCCAATATTTTTAGATTTCCAGAAGGCTTTTGACACCATTCCTCACAAGCGGCTTCTAATCAAATGGCCTGCCTACGGAATAACGTCTCACTTGTGCGACTGGATTCGTGGTTTGCAGGCACAAGGGTTACACTTCGTAATAATTAACAGAAAGTCATCGAGTTTAGTTATTCCACAAGAAAGTTTTATATGCCTTCTGCTGTTCCTGATCTACACTGGTGTCCAAAATTAAAGCAAGAAACGGAAATTTTGCAAGGTCGCGTTCATTTTGCCACAAAGCATTATTATCAGGTGATGGTAAGGCAGAAAGAATGTAAAGAATACACAACGTAAACGATTCCAACCTGCATAACGGCACACAAAAATATTTTTCGTTTTTTTTTCCCCAAAGAAGCGGTTTTGCACATACAGCTGTCAGCAATACCGACCTGACAACTACGGAGCACGCTGTGAATGGTGTCATCAATCTCATGTTCAGGCAATAACGCCCATTTTTCCTGCATAGCTGCTCGCAAGTCTTGGAGTGTCGTTGGTGGATGCTGACATGGTGCAACCCGTCTCCTTAGTGCATTAGTGCATCCCAGACGTGCACTATGGGATTCAAACCGGGATAGCGAGGGGGCCACGCCATGTGTTCATCATCTACCGTTTCCAAGAAAACATCAACCGTCTGTGCTCTATGAGGTCGAGCATTATCACCCATCAGTACGGAGTCTGGGTCCACAGCACTCCACAACAACCGCACGTGAGATCCCTAGATGTCGTCATGATATCTGACAACAGTTGAACCTTGCCGATTCATCCGCACAATTTCATGACGAGGTGGTCGAGTGGTCAACATAATCCCTGTCCTCGCCATTAGGGATTCTCCTCGATGGCGGTCTCTTTCCGCAATGTTTGGACCACGAAACAGTGTTCCACGTTCCCTTCAGATGCGAATGCGTCAATAATCACTCTCTAAATCGAATCGGAACTCATCTGTGAAAAGAACTTTGGCCCATTGTTCGACCGTACAGGTGGCATGTGGACAACTCCTCTCTAGACGTTCCCTTCTGTGAAGACCTGTCAGAGGTACACATTCAGTTGCTCTCCGACAGTACAGACCATTCTGCCGAAGCCTTCTTTACACCGTTTGCTTCGATGCAACACGGCCAGTGGATGCTGCGAGGTCAGATGCCAGTCTTTGTGCAGTATTAAGTCTGTAGCGTAGTACCCTTACAGCAAATAACGATCCTCTCTTTCTGATGTCACACGTGGTCGGCCCTGCCCTGGTCTTCGGGATGCAGTTTCAGTGTCTATAAACTGTCACCACATCCGAGAAACAATAGAACGATTCACATTAAGACATCGGGCCACATCAATTTGCGACTGTCCTGCTTCCATTCTTCCTATGGTCCTCCACCGCAGAGAGTCTGTTAGACGTCTTCTTCGTGCCATGTTGCACCGTCTGTGATTGTGCACACAGCGAGTGTGGCTGAGGGACTACCCGACAAAAACTACTCAGTTTGATTTCATAGGTGCACTGACGTAATCTCTGGCGTGGTTGCCCGTTGACCGGAATGCCATCTGCCGTGCGGAATACGATCTAACGGACATCTGTTAACAGTTTGTATGGTTATATTGTGAATTAGACACAAGACGTGGAAACATCGGTTTGTTGGTTTAATTTTGGACACCAGTGTATATAATCGATTTTGGAGATATTCTGAGCAGCCCACTTAGCTTATCTGCACGTGATGCTCTAAATTACCTTGTCGGTAAGTCATCAGAAAATAAAAACCAATTACAATATGATCTATACACGTTATCTGCGTGATGCGATAAGTGACAGACGACTCTAAATAATGAGCGTGAAGTTCATCATATGAGTACTAAAATGAATCCACTAAATTTCAGTTAGACGATAAATCACACAAACCTGAAGACTGTCAATTCAACTCAATATTTATGAACTACAATTACGAATAATTTAAACTCGAATAATCACATAGATAGATGGGGAAAAAGAAACAAAGGCTGTGATTTATTGGCAGAACACGTAGAAGATGCAACCGGTATTCAAAGGAGAGACTGCCTACAGTAAGTTTGTGCATCCTCTTGTGGAGTACTGCTTCACGTTATGGGACCCACATCAGACGGAATTGAGGGAAGACATCAAAAAAGTTAAAAGAATGGCAGCTGGCAGTGCCACGGATATTATACGCAAACTGGGGTGACAATCATCGTAACATAGGCGTTTTTCGCTGCGGCAGGATGTTCTCGTGAATTTTCACCTACCCACTTAGGGAGAAACTATCATCGTAAAATCAGATAAACAACAGATCGCACGGAAAGACTGAAGTGCTCATTTTCCCGCGCTCTGTTCAAGTGTGGAAATGTGTAGGAATACCTTGAAGGTGGTTCGATGAAGCCTCTACCAGGCGTTCAATTGGGAAGAGCAGAGTAGTTACGTAGATGTTCATCCCTGTCCCTTCGAGATGTCTTACAAATACAAGGGCTTATTGTTGCTATGTTCAACAGAAATAGTGAGACCACGGCATAATAATGCTTAATATATCAGTGAATTTATGTAGATTGTTTCTGATCGCCTTCGATCAGCTGGAATGAACTACACATATATTTCTGGTGGATTTGTAGGTGTATGCGTGGAGGGAAGGCGATATCGTGAGACTGTATTCTTTCACAGTCCATAAGTATTTAATAACTCCTTCTCCCAGGATTCTTTTAATTTCTTCCATTTTCTCTGACATTAACAACGTTTTCGGCCATTCTACTACAAGTAACGTTACAGCATTAGACCGAGCGCAGTACGAAATATTGGGGTACGTCGAACACTTCTTAGACCAGCTGCTCGACTGAAGCCATGTTAACGAGTCGTCTCTTCGGGACCGCTATCGGAGGAGAACATACTCGGTCTCCGGACGGAGTGAAAAACCACTGTAGTAGCGAAAAGGTGTTAGATCATAAAGTGTCAAAAAAGCCCACTACAGAAACGCTTCAAAAGAGCGATGTCCATTGACTGAAATGCAGTTAAATGTAAATATAACATTAGTTACTTATCAAGAACAAAATAAAAGATTTAGATAGATGTACCAATAGAGGCTGGCGTAAGTCAAATGTCGACACTTTTAGCGGTGTATAGCAGACATTGTTGTTCTGAGCTTGGAGTAGCAGTTGGTTTCATATGAGAGATTGGGGTTTTGTGAACTCAGAAAATTGAGGGTTTTGACATGCTTTATTAAAATAAACTTATGCTTAATTCACTCTGCATTGATAACTTTTCTTAAACATATTGTTTGTTCATCACAATGGTGGTAGCTTTTGGTACTCGTTTACCGAGTGTTTCACGGAAGCTTCGGCACTTCGATCGGCCGCGGTCAACCGTGAATTAATTTTCCACCAGGGAGGACCCTGACGGAGAATTACGCTAGGATGATACGGCAAGCACCGTTCGCAACCAATGTAGCGTGTCAGCTGCAAATGTTTTGGATAGGTCGCGTTAGGTAGAAGCGAGGGCCGCAATGTGCTGTGCTGTGAACTGGCAAATGGCTCGATAGACAGTGACACGCACAGAAAGCTTGTGTCAGGCACAGACTGTTCCTTTGTCCAACAACACAGCTCTCGGCCTGCGTCACTTACGCGTTGGACGTGCGGCAATCACACAAGCCACTAAGCTGATGCGGTTGCCGCAACAGCAAGCGTCAGGTCTATACAATGTGGTGCCAGAGGAAAGATGTTTGCCGATAGATCAGTCGGAGTAGGGACAGGACCAGTACCTCGGTTTGAACAGTGATCATGTAGGAAAGTGATTCCAGATGTCTTTATGTGAATGAGTACAGATATGTTTGTATACGTGGTAGGATGACTAACTTTTTCACCTCAAATGTCGTTAGTTTCGGGTTCACAGTGATATAAAACTTTTTGAAAGATACCATCGCGATGCCCGCCCTCCAGGATGGTGGAGCTCCAACAGCAGTAGTAGTTGCTGTTCGAACAGAACGCTTAATTTTTCTGCCAAGAACTGAACTGTATTTTTGTGTTTGTCTGTATTAATTACTGAAACTTCCTGGCAGATTGAAACTGTGTGCCCAACCGAGACTCGAACTCGGGACCTTTGCCTTTCGCGGGCAAGTGCTCTACCAACTGAGCTACCGAAGCACGACTCACGCCCGGTACTCACAGCTTCACTTCCGCCAGTGAAGCTGAGAGTACCGAGCGTGAGTCGTGCTTCGCTAGCTCAGTTGGTAGAGCACTTGCCCGCGAAAGGCAAAGGTCCCGAGTTCGAGTCTCGGCCGGGCACACAGTTTTAATCTGCCAGGAAGTTTCATATCAGCGCACACTCCGCTGCAGAGTGAAAATCTCATTCTGTATTAATTACTGTTTCATTACATTTTGTAGGGGCTTCGTATTTTTCTCAACGCTACTGTCGCCTGATTCACTTTGAATTTCATGGCCGTTGCGAATATTGTTAGAGTAGCCAGTGGAGCCCCAACTGCCCACGAGGTAGCAGCATCAGTAGCAGCAGTTATTTGTATTTGTGCAGAGATTTTTTTCTCTGGTTTTCGCACAAGCTTCTGCCAATTTTAGCAGTAGGATGGACAGAGAGTGCGCATTTTGTATGCAAGAGCAGGAGGGGTTTGCCCAGTTCGCGAATAGCTGAAGATGTTGTTACCCATTGTCAGTCGGCCGGCCGGTGTGGCCGTGCGGTCCTAGGCGCTTCAGTCTGGAACCGCGTGACCGTTACGGTCGCAAGTTCGAATCCTGCCTCGGGCATGGATGTGTGTGATGTCCTTAGGTTAGTTAGGTTTAATTAGTTCTAAGTTCTAGGCGACTGATGACCTCAGAAGTTAAGTCGCATAGTGCTCAGAGCCATTTGAACCATTTTTTGTCAGTTGATGCATGCTACAGCCTGGAAGTATAGCGGCAGGAAAGGAATATGCATCGCATTGACCACCTCAAATGCCGTTTATTTTTCCTATGGCCACAGCTGTCGAGGTACCTTCCAGCCTACCGGACATGAAGAAACTGTGTTCACCATAGAGTGAGTAACAGGTAGTAACGCACTCGTGTCCCTCGACGTGGACGGTGAATGTAGAGACTGTGATTTTTCCTTCAGCGGTATCCGAACAGGCACATAGGGGGAGAATTCCTTTGTTAGACGCATTATGGAGGGCCTTTGGGAAATAGCGTACAGGACTGAAAAAGACTTCAGTGTCGAGTGCAGAGATGCAGGATGCAGTGATTTTCAAAAATGGCTGGCTCTGAGCGCTATGGGACTTAACAGCTGAGGTCATCAGTCACCTAGAACTTAGAACTACTTAAACCTAACTAACCTAAGGAAATCACACACATCCATGCCCGAGGCAGGATTCGAACCTGCGACCGTAGCGGTCTCGCGGTTCCAAACTGACGCGCCTAGAACCGCACGGCCACACCGGCGGTGATTTTCAAGTGATGGCACATGTTAGCACCAGTGACACCTGTCGCTTGACTTCTAAGGTTAGCTTGAGTTCTAAGGTTATCCGCAGTTCTTAGTAGCGGTTGGCGTAAGTGGGGAAGACTGCTAGCCTCGCTTGTGGGGTACAAGCAGAGCTTACAATTTTCAGTATTATACACGTAATTTATAGGGATCCTTTCAGTTGTGGCTGAGTGAAGCATCTCAACCAGAGGGTCCGTTCATTCTGTGACGGTCTTGGCTCCCGATTTACGGACCCGCGTTAAGGGAGGAGAACTCTAAGATTTTCCTTGATAGGTAAGGGTTGCACTACACAGAGGGAGCAGCTACTAGTGAAGAAGAGTACTTCTGCAGTGCAAATGTTTTTTTTTTTTTTTTTTTTTTTTTGAGATAGGTAATAGATGGAAGTCCTCTGATTGCCTTTCACCAGTCGGTTCGAAGGAAGCGAAATCAGATCATGTACAGAGGAAAGACACTTCTAATGTCCAAATTTTAACAAAAAATTGCTGAAGTATTCGTCACATATTCCCTGAATTTACTGCGTTCCAGAAAATCTGTTGCGCTCAAGTTGTACTTTTAACTGAGACTAGAGTGAAACCTCAAACAGAAAGCTCCGAAGTATTTAACGAGTCATGGAACGTACTTCAAAGAGACAGTCTATACCCCATAGACGGAAGAGTGTTCATGGCAATCGACAAAGGTTTGTGATTATCATGGTCGAAATTGAACCTGACTGCGAATTTGTCAGTATGCAAGTAACTGGCCTATGTTAAGTCAAGTTAATCCTCGGGTGTTTTTACTGGACACGCGATTGCACCGTAACGGTAGTAGAATCATTAAAAGAAAGTCTACACTCGGTAGCGTTAAAGTACCAAGATCATGCAGTATTAGTTAGAGGCGACTTCAACCTGCCAAGTGTAGACTGGGGCATCTATGGGTTCATTGCAGGAGGTACGGACAGGTAGTCCTGTGAAGTAGTTCTGAATACATTTTCCGAAGAATATCTGGAACAGTTAGTTTCACAACCCACGTCCAATGGAAACGCTTCAGATATTTTAGCTACAAATAGGCGTGACCTTATCAAACGTGTCAATGTAGAGTAAGGGACGAGAGTTTATAACATCATAGCGACAACAGATACTAAAATTAACATATCCATCAACAAGCCTTAGATTTAATGCTGCAAACAGCAGATAAGAAGTTGCTATCATCCTAGTTTTGCAACAAATGGACATCATTTACTTCCAATATGTCTGACGAATAGGAATTATTTGCGAACTTTAAACTAACTGTAAATAGCGCCCTATAGTAGCATGTGCCTTATAAGTGGATAAACGTCGGAAAATACCCACTGCGGTTCATTAACATAATTTGGAAAGTAATGAGGAGGTAGAGAATGTTGGACTCTCAGTTCAAATAAGAATGTGGAAGTGGCGACAGACAAAAGGTTAGTAGAAACTAGTGAATCTATAACAGTAGTTATCTGGGAAGCAAACAACAACTTCTGTAGTCATAGGTTAGCGAAAGAACTTGCCGAGAACCTGAGAAAATTCTAGTCCTATAAAAATCCACCAAACAGACCCAAAGCTCCTATTCAGTCATCTGTCGACCAATATGGTGTAGCAACAGATGTCATCAAAGGGAAAGCTGAAGTTCCAGATTTTGCGTTTAAAAAATGTCATTCAGACAAGTGAATTGTTCAGATATACCATTGTTCGCCAACGGAGGTAAGGAGGCAAAGGGAAAACTGGGCCAGCCTGTATGGCTACAAGAACTCCCCAACAGTCTACGTCAAGGTCACCCTCTCACTCTCCTTCCCTTCCCCGCCCCCCCCCCCCGCCTCCACCATCTTGGCCGATTGGGTGAGGTATAATTGGCGGGAAAGTAAAAAGTATGGAATGGGGCACTATGCTATTGCCTGGTGGTACTAGGACAGCCTGCATGGTTCTCACACTTCCCACTTGTGTTTAGGCCCAATCTGTTACCAAAGTATCTTAACCCTGAGGTGCACATGTCCCCTGCAGTGGACAACTGTTAATGGTCGCCTCTTTGGCGCTTTCAGCCAACCCTGAGCCTGCAAATGCACACAGGACATTATCAAATTTAGCGGGTTCCTTCTAGTACTCATGTGAATAACTTCACACTTTTCTTTATTCAGAGTCAATTGCCTCTTTTAGCACCATACACCAGTGGGGTGTGTCCATTGGGGTGCAGTGCATGCATTTACAGCCTCAGGACTGGCTGGAAACGTCAGTTTTCCATTGCCATAAAATGTGCACCACAGGTTAATGACTATAATTTTTTTACCCAGGGTGTTTGTCCAAGACATGCTTATCTCAAGTAGTATAATTTATTGCTCATTATGTATGAAACTACCAAAACATGGATATGTCTATATTACTTTAGGCTATAATTCATAACACAATATGGCACCTTCTCTTAGGCAGTATAATTTAGAAAAAATATGGCTGACACAATATTTATGTCTTGATTATTTTGTCACTATAATGTATGACCTAAAAAGGACCCTGGGCACTTTTCGAAAATATCTTAATTAGAATAATTTATGACACACCACCTGACCAGAATTAAACATAGCTGCCTAAGAGGAGTATGAAACTATGACATTACTGTGGACATGTAAAAAAGATAACGAATTTAAAAAATCCACTTACCCTAAGTTTAAAATGATGGGAAACGCTGTGGTACAAGCTACATAGTTGTCACAACCAGACCTAAGTTTACTACTGTATAACTCACTGGTAAAACCTGTATCTGCATCTATATCTACGTGATTACTCTGCTATTCACAATAAAGTTCCGGCAGAGGGTTCAATGTCCCACCTTCAAGCTGTCTCTCTACCGTTACACTCTCGAACGGCGCGCGGGTAGAACGAGCACTTAAATGTTTCTGTACGAGCCCTGATCTCTCTTATTTTATCGAGATGATCATTTCTACCTCTGCAGGTGGGTGACAACAGAATGTTTTCGCAATCGGGGAAGTAAACTGGTGACTGACATTTCATGAGAAGATCCCGTCACGACCAAAAACGCCTTTGTTTTAATGATTGCCACTCCAATTCACGTATCATATCTGTGGCACTATTTCCCCTGCTTCGAGATAATACAAAACAAGCTACCCTTGTTTGTACTTTTACGATGTCATGCGTCACTCCCATCTAATGCGGATCCCACACCGCACAGCAATACTCCAGAAAAGGGCGGACAAACGTGGTGGAAGCAGTCTCTTTCGTAGACCTGTTGAACCTTGTAAGTGTTCTGCCAGTGAATCGCAGTCCTTGGTTTGCTTTACCCACAACATTATCAAATTTAGCGGGTTCCTTCTAGTACTCATGTGAATAACTTCACACTTTTCTTTATTCAGAGTCAATTGCCTCTTTTAGCACCATACAGATATCTTAACTAAATCATTTTGCAATTCGTTTTGGTCATCTGATGACTTTACAAGACGGTAAATGACAGCATCATGTACAAACAATCTAAGAAGGCTACTGAGATTGTGTAATATGTCGTTAATATAGATCAGTTACAATAGAGGTCCTATAACACTTCCCTGGGGAACGCCGGATATTACTTCTGTTTTACTCGATGACTTTCCGTCTATTACTACGAACTGTGACCTTTCTGACAAGAAATCACAAATCGAGTCGCACAACTGAGGCGATATTCCATAGGCACGCAGTTTGGTTACAAGACGCTTCTGAGGAACGGCGTCGAAAGCCTTCTGGAAATCTAGAAATATGGAATCAATTTGACATCCCCTGTCGATAGCCCTCACTACTTCATAGGTATAAAGAGTTAGTTGTGTTTCGCAAGAACAATATTTTCTGAATCCGTGCTGACTATGAGTCAATAAATCGTTTTCTTCGAGGTACTTCTTAATGTTCGAATACAGTGTATATTCCAAAATCCTACTGCAAATCGACGTTAGTGACATGGGTCTGTAATTCAACGGATTACTTTTGCTTCCCGTTTTGGTATTGGTGTGACTTGAGCAATTTTTCAGTCTTTAGGTACGGATCTTTCTGTGAGCGAGCAGTTGTATATAATGCTAAATATGGAGCTATTGTATCAGCATACTCTCAGAGGAACCTGGCTGGTATACAATCTGGACCGGAAGCCTTGCCTTTATTAAGTGATTTAAGCTACTTTGCTACAGCGAGGAAATCTACTTCCACGTTTCTCATCATGGCAGTTGTTCTTGAACGGAATTCAGGAATATTTACTTCGTCTTCTTTGGTGAATGAGTTTCGGAATACAGTGTTTAATAACTCTGCTTTATTTCGAATGGTTCAAATGGCTCTGAGCACTATGCGACTTAACTTTTGAGGTCATCAGTCCCCTAGAACCTAGAACTACTTAAACCTAACTAACCTAAGGACATCACACACATCCATGCCCGAGGCAGGATTCGAACCTGCGACCGTACGGTCGCGCGGTTCCAGACTGTAGCGCCTAGAACCGCTCGGCCACCCCGGCCGGCCTGCTTTAGTGGCACTGTCGTAAAGTGACTCAGCCGTTGTTATCGCACAGTGAAGGTATTGACTGCGTCTTGCCACTGGTGGGCTTTATGTGTTACCAGAATCTCTTTGGGATTTCTGCCAGATTCCGAGACAGAGTTTCGTTGTGGAAATTATTAAAAGCATCTCGCATTGAAGTACATGCTATGTTCTAACTTCTGCCAAACTTTGCCACTCTTTGGGATTTTCCGTTCTTTTAAATTTGGCATGATTTTTTCGTTGCTTCTGCAACAGCGATATGACCAGTTTTGTGTTCCATGTGGGATCAGTATCATCACTTATTAATTTATGTGGTATATATCTCTCTATTGCTGTCGACACTATCTCTTTGAAATCATTCCACAACTTTTCTATGCTCACATGATCAGATCGGAAGGAGTGAAGACTCTCTCTTAAAACGGCGTTAAGAGCATTTTTATTAGCTTTTTTTAAATAGATATACTTTGCGTTTCTTTTTGATGATTGTAGGTGTTACGGTATTCAGCCTAGCCGCCACTGCCTTGTGGTCGCTAATCCCTGTATTCGTCACGATACTCACTATTTGTCCAGGATTATTTGTTGATAAGAGGTCAAGTATGCTTTCCCAACCATTTATGTTTCGAGTGGGCTCCAGGACGAGTTGTTCAAAATAATTTTCTGAGAAAGCATTTTGTACAATTTCGGATGACGTTTTAGGCCTGCCGCTGGCTTTAAACGTATAATTTTTCCAGCATATCTCCGGTAGATTTAAGTCACCACCGACTATAATTGTATGTTTGGGGTTACTTATTTGAAATGAGTCTCAAGTTTTCATTGAACCGTTCAACAACTATATCTTCTGAGTCGGGGGGTCGGTAAAACGATCCAATTAATAGTTCAGTCCGATTGTCGGGTATGACCTCTACCCATACTATTTCGGAGGAACTATCTACTTCAATTTCACTACATGACAAACTACGTCTGACAGCAATAATTACTCCACCACCAACTGTATTTAATCTATCCTTTCTGAACACTGTTAGATCGTTTGAAAAAAATTTCTGTTGAACTTATTTCCAGCTTTAGCTAGCATTCTATAGCTATAACTATTTGAGCTTCAGTGCTTTCTGATAGGTCTTGGAGCTCTGGTTCTTTCCCAAACAGCTACGACAATTTACATCTACAATATCGGTCGTTTCTACAACTAACTTACTGTGTTTTGCCTGCCCCCATTTACACGAACGCCATTTCTGTGGTTACCTGAGGCCCTCTAACCTAAAAAAGACCGCCCATTCCCTTCCATATGGCTCCCGCTACCTGTGTAGCCGCTTCCAGTGTACAATGGACTTCTGACCTATTAAGCGGAACCCGGAAACACTACCATCCGAAGGCGCAAGTCAAGGAATCTTCAGCCTACACGGTCACAGAACCGCCTGAGCCTCTGATTCAGACCCTCCACTCGTCTATGCACCAGAGGACCACAGTCGGTCCTACCGACGAAGCTGCACATGGTGAGATCCGCCTTAATCTCGCAAGCAAGACAGGCAGTCTTTACCATTTCCGCTAGCCTCCTGATACCAGAGATAATCTCCTCTGATCCAAAGCGACACACGTCATTGGTACCAACATCATCTACCACCAGCAGTTGGCTGCACCCTGTTTTCTTCATGGCATCCTGAAGCACCCTTTCCACATCCGGAATGACTCCCCCAGTATGCACACGGAGTGCACACTGCCTTCCTTCTCCTCCTTGGCAGCCATGTTCCTTAGGGGCTTTATTACGCGAATAACGTTGGAGCTCACAACTACCAGCAAGCCCACCCCCTGTGAATGCCCAGACCTTGCGGGCTGAGAAGCTTCCTCTGGAACAGGGAGGACGACTGCATCTGGATTAGAGACTTCGTCAGCCACAGATAACGCCCGAAACCCGTTCGTCAAATAAACTGAGGAGGCTCTGCCATTGGCCTCTCGGAAAGTTTTTCACTGCCTGCCAGACTTTGGAATGATCTCTCACTCGACCACAGGTGAGGGATTAACCTCAGTGCGGGTAGTGGACTGATCGGGGGACATGTGGGACGTGCTCGACGTCCCTCGCATCCCTGAGTCCTGCTCCCCACAGTGATGCCCCTTTGCAGCAGCCTCAACCTGTGTGACGGAAGCCAATGCAGCCTGGAGCTGTAAGCAAAGGGTCGCCAACTCAGCTCGCATCTGTACACAGCAATCACAGTTCCAATCCATTACAGCCGTCGCTCCTTTTTGAAGTTCGTATAAACATATAACAAATGAATGGTGTACTCGCCTTATTAGCAGCAGGAACACGAGGTGCTCTCTCACTAATGGTCTAAATGACACTGAGATAAACTAACCAAAACAAACAAAAGACTATACGATACGAGGGTTTACAACAGCGGCGGTACTGTACACTACGCCGTTATTAATATTAAATGTTGTGCCTAATAATCACTCAAACACTCAAGAAATTACAAAAATAATCTAGTAACTACACAGGTATCTGTAAATAAGTCGCTCCTGTTGGAAGCACGTAAAATATACAACAAACGAATTGTGTACCCGTCTTATTAGCTGCACGAACACAAGGTGCTCTGTCACTGATTGTCTATCCGACACTGAGCTATACTAACCAAAACAAACAAAATCCTGTACGATATGAGGCTCGATATGAGGGTCGATAGCAAATGATTCACAAATAATTGGCACTGTCGTTTGTGTAGTAGGACTGAGATGTGGAAGGAGTGCACTTGGGTTTCTTCAACGTTGCCACTCGCAGAATGTGCGCTGTGCTATGCCACAGACACCCTGCCTTTGCAACTTCCTTGGTGTCTCCACTGTATTTGCTACAGTAGTCTGGGAAGTGCCCCAGCCTGCCACTGCCACAGCCACTGACAGACACACATTGCTGTTCTACCATCGTGGTGGCTCTCAGGTCGGCATACATGTGAGGGCAGATGGACAGCTGCTGGCTTCACAGCTGTCTAAAGTAATTGAATCTTCCCTCCTGAGATAAGGCAACCGTAGGCAGCGTCCTCTTCGAGCTGCCATATGTAGGCAGCAAGCGCCAATAGCACTCCCCCTATTAATCTTATAACTGGTCACATAGCCATCTTCAATGTGACATATTATACATATCATCGATGTATCCATACATATAGAAATCTGTGTATGAATGTATGTATGCTGATGAGCCAAAATATCATGACTACCTCTTTAAAAGTGTGTTGGTCTACCTCTGGAATGCAATTCAGCAGTGATTCTGCGTGCCATGGATTCGACAAGTACTTGTTAAGTTTCCAGAGGTCTGTGGCCCCAGATGCCTACACGCAGATCACACACTTCCAGTAATTTACGGGCGGTTGGTTTATGAGCGTCCCAGCTGGGTTTTATCAGATTCAGATAAGCAGCGTTTGATGGGAAAGACATGAATATGACTTCACTATCTTGCTCCTGAAACCACTGCAGCACAATTTAGGCTTTGTGACAAGGACAGTTATGCTGGTCGCCTGGATGAAGGCGTATCTGGACACGACCATCGACCTGGGTTGACAATAAACGGGATTCATCCGACCATGCAACACGATTCCATTGATCCGCAGTCCAGTCTATTTGATTCGTGCCCACTGTAATCACAATTGACTATTTTGTTGGGTTAACATGGGAACACGTAGGGATACTCTGCAGCGGAACACTACGTTCAGATTTGTGCGCTGAAGGGTGAGCTCCAGAACACTTGTGCGTGAGCCAGCACTGTTGTCAGATCTACCCTATATCGCCACCTATCCCGCTTTAGAGAGTGGGAAAGCCTCCGATCCCTGTATTCTGTGATGACGTATGGACGTCCTAATTTTGGTCGTCTACTCGTCGTTTGAACATTCTTCAACCACTTTCCATAGATGTTCACACCAGTAGCACGCGAAGAGCGTACCAATTTCGCCGTTTCCGAGATGCTCACTCCCAGGCACCGGGCCAGAAGAATCTGGCTTTTATCAAAGTCGCTTAAGTCGACGGATTTCCGAATTTTTTCCACTTATGGTAACTAGAATTCGTCTCTGCTCCGGTCATATGCTTCTCTTACCGCATCACGTGCCACCAGCATCACCAGGCAGCATACGTCCTGCAGTGGTCAGGGGTCATAATGTACGTACGTGTATGTATGTCCCACATATCTTCCTATACCACTGCACCGTTCTTAGCCAGACATAGTACACATATCAGCTACTGGCTGGGAAGAATCACTGTAGAGACAAGAACCACCCACCAGTCAATAGGGTGGGAGTGGTGGTGACAAAGAAGCGTACCAGCAATGCAAGAATACCCAGGTTTAATTCACCAAGTATCTAAGAATGAGAGCACTTAGTGACTTGGAACTACACATATTTCAAATCATTATGAATTTTTTTCTCGTCTACAATACCCACAAATTATGATTTTTATCACTTACTGCCGGCCGCTGTGGCCGAGCGGTTCTAGGCGCTTCGGTCTGGAACCGCGCGACTGCTACGGCCGCTGGTTCGAATCCAGCCTCGGGCATGGATGTGTGTGCTATCCTTAGGTTAGTTATGTTTAAGTTGTTCTAAGTTCTAGGGGACTGATCACCTCCGATGTTAAGTCCCATAGTGCTCAGAGCCATTTTTTTTTCACTTACTTCTCTGTCCAGTCACATTAATGCCACTATCTGTCAAAAGCCTGCAGTGTGAACCGCTGCGAGATGTGCTGCAAGATAGTCAGTGACGCTCCGGAACGTACCGACAGGGATATGGAACCATGACGACTCGAGTGCTATGGCCAGCTGAGCTAGATTTCTCATTTGAGGATCAATGACGTGAACAGTCTGATCGAGGTGGTCCCACAGATTATCTATTGGGTTTAAATCCCGGTATTTTTGTGGCCAGGAAAGTATGGTAAACTCATCCTCGTGCTCTTAGAACCACGCACGTACACTGCAAACTGTGTAACACGTTGCACTGTCGTGCTGGTAGATACCATCGTGCTGAGGGAAAACAAACTGCATGTAGAGGTGGAGGTGATCGCCAAGGATAAAGCCGTATTTATGTTGATTCATTGCACCTTTCTGACTGACGAGATCAGCTAGATAATGCAGCAAAATCTTACGTCAGACGCTCCCTTCTCCGGCCTGGGCCATTTACTTTCACACGCTTCAAGCCGCACACGCAACGGCCATCAGCCGGTGGGACTCAAAATGTGTTTCATGTGAAATGCCCCCGTCGCCGCTAACTGGACGCCCAGTTCCAGGCCGGCCGGAGTGGCCGAGCGGTTCTAGGCGCTGCAGTCTGGAACCGCGCGACCGCTATGGTCGCAGGTTCGAATCCTGCCTCGGACATGGATGTGTGTGATGTCCTTAGGTTACTTAGGTTTAAGTAGTTCTCAGTTCTATGGGACTGATGACCTCAGAAGTTAAGTCCCATAGTGCTCGGAGCCATTTGAACCATTTTGAACCTAGTTCCAGTAGTGACGTGGAAATTCCAGCCTTCGTCGCCAATGAACAGCAGTTACCATGGGTGCACGAACCAGGCGTCTGCTGTGGAAGCCCATACGCAGGAACGTTCGCTGAACGGTCGTTGAGGACACGCTGTTGGTAGAACCTTGGTTCAGCAGAGCGGTCAGTTTCTCAGCAGTTGCACTCGTTTTGCCTGTAGTTAAATAATGTGTACAAAAATGTGTGAAATATGGTAAATATATGTGAAACGTTATATGCAGCTGCATCCGAGGATAAAAAATTCCTCCTAAATTCCTGGATCGATTTCAACTAAATTTGGTACACACATTATTACTTACTGTCAGGAAAGAAATATTGTGAGGATAATAACCAGCAACCTCCTGTTATGGTGGCGGTGATAACTTGGAGAGAGAACAGGAGAGAGGAGATGGACAGATAGTGAGGAGAGGAAGGAAGAAATGGGCACAGATGTGAGGGAGAAAGAGATGAACAGAGAGACAGGAGGGGGAAATGGACAGAGAACGGAAAGAGGAGGAAATGGACAGATAGGGGGACTGGAAGAGACGAACAGAGTGTATGGGGTGATGGGGTGGAGGAGGTGGACAGAGAGAAATGGGAGAGGAGAAGATGAAAGGAGGGGGGGACGTGGAGACGGACAGAGAAAGGGGGAAGGACGAGATCGACTTGAAATTAATACACACCCATGCAATACTGGGTACTCGGCTAGCGTGCAGTATACTGCAGAAGTTGATTCTAGAATGTCTCTATGAAATTATCCGTATGTGATGTGATCTCACTTTCATATTGTAACGTAATTCTATTTGACAACATGTACCTACATCCTTTAATGTTATGTTTATACATTATTTAAACGCAGTACATCTATAGAAGTCACTGCACAAGTTTAGATGTTACAACTAGTGGTGACGCGGCATCAATCTCTAATGGCTGCGGACATTTGTACCATAAGTCTGCGAGCTATGAGAGAAACTGAAAAATGATTGTGGGCACTTGCGTGCCATGTCATGTACACAGTTCCTCGAGTTGCATTACCTTGTTGTAGTGAGCAGCTATATAAATAGGATGCGTACACTTTCTTTAATCATGAGGCAGGTATGCTGAGGACAGTAGATTCTTTAGATTAGAGAATCTCTACACAGGCCCCACAAGATGCCACCTGAGTCCCAACAGAGTAGCGTTTGCTGTAGCAGATCGGACAAAGAAAATGTTAATATGGCATTAAAAACTGCAGGAGCGTCTACGGAAAGGTCCCGGAACTAATATTGCTTACAAACGGTAACAATCCCCACATAGTATTTGCGACAGAAGGCTGACTGAAACCAGAAGCGCGCTACTCTCCGTTGGATCTTCTCTATCTCTTCCATCAACCCCTTCTGGTACGGATCCCACACCGGTGAGCAATATTCAAGCAATGGGCGAACAAGTGTACTGTAACCTACTTCCTTTGTTTTCGGATTGCGTTTCCTTAGGATTCTTCCAATGAATCTCAGTCTGGCATCTGCTTTACCGACGATCAACTTTATATGACCATTCCATTTTAAATCACTCCTAATGCGTACTCCCAGATCATTTATGGACTTCACTGCTTCCAGTTGCTGACCTGCTATATTGTAGCTAAATGATAAAGGGTCTGTCTTTCTATGTATTCGCTGCACATTACAATTGTCTACATTGAGATTCAATTGCCCTTCCCTGCACCATGCGTCAATTCGTTGCAGATCCTCATGCATTTCAGTACAATTTTCCATTGTTACAACCTCTCGATATACCACAGCATCATCCGCAAAAAGCCTCAGTGAACTTCCGATGTTATCCACAAGGTCATTTATGTATATTGTGTATAGCAACGGTCCTACGACACTCCCCTGCGGCACACCTGAAATCACTCTTACTTCGGAAGACTTCTCTTCATTGAGAATGACATGCTGCGTTCTGTTATCTAGGAACTCTTCAATCCAATCACACAATTGGTCTGATAGTCCATATGCTCTTACTTTGTTCGTTAAACGACTGTGGGGAACTGTATCGAACGCCTTGCGGAAGTCAAGAAACACGGTATCCACCTGGGAACCCGTGTCTACGGCGCTCTGAGTTTCGTGGACGAATAGCGCGAGCTGGGTTTCACAAGATCGTCTTTTTCGACACCCGTGCTGATTACTACAGAGTAGATTTCTAGTCTGTAGAAAAGTCTTTATACTCGAACATAATACGTGTTCCAAAATTCTACAACTGATCGACGTTAGAGATATAGGTCTATAGTTCTGCACATCTGTTCGACGTCCCTTCTTGAAAACAGGGATGGCGGTGCCCTTTTCCAATCCTTTGGAACGCTACGGTACACCGCTGCAAGGAGGGGGGCAAGTTCCTTTGCGTACTCTGTGTAAAATCGAACTGGTATCCCATCAGGTCCAGCGGCCTTTTCTCTTTTGAGCGATTTTAATTGTTTTTCTATCCCTCTGCCATCTATTGCGATATCTACAATTTTGTCATCTTTGCGGCAATCGTGAGAAGGAACTACAGTACAGTCTTCCACTGTGAAACAGCTTTGGAAAAAGGCATTTGGTATTTGGGCTTTTAGTCTGTCGTCCTCTGTTTCAATACCATTTTGGTCACAGAGTATCTGGACATTTTGTTTTGATCCACCTACCGCTTTGACATAAGACCAAAATTTCTTAGGATTTTCTGCCAAGTGAAAACGGGTACGCCAAAATTAAAATCATTACAGAATATCTGACAGACGAGTTTCCAGAACGTGTCCTCAGTGTTACTGTAATAAATTATAAATAAATTTCAACCAGAGATTACAGTGCTGTTATAAGCCATTGTTAAAGCACGTTCTATAAAAATGAATAATTTCTAGAAACCAAAATACAATATAATCACAATAAAGTACAAGACTCTAAATTTAAAGAAGCTGTGCAATCATTACATGTAAGAATGTTGTGACAGTTTTGTTTGTAAACGAATGGCAAGTCATAGTAGTTTTATTATTTTTACCACCACAAAGGTGGTATCTCGCGCTCCTTCTATCAACGTCTTCGTTAATTTCGGGGATTGACCCATAAGGTGAGAAGTATCTTTGGATATCCCTTGGTAGGGAGCTGAGTGCTTTCTTTCAAAAGCCTCTCCATTACAGCCAAGACCAGGTTTGTAACGTTTGATCTCCTTCTGAACCTTTTCTCCGTATTGTTTGAGAAGAATAACACTTGGAAACTTACACCAGCAATATCCAGATAATGGAAAAACAAAGTCAAGAGCCATCTCCTTATAGTCCTTCGTGTGTAGTTGAATGTACACTTGTAACAAACATTATCTTCTGCATCTTTGGTGGAGTCGTAGTCCAAATCTATAACAGACTTGCCTGTAGCTGTGTTTCATCGTTTCCATGTAGTGTTGTTGTTGTTGTTGTTGTGGTCTTCAGTCCTGAGACTGGTTTGATGCAGTTCTCCATGCTACTCTATCCTGTGCAAGCTTCTTCATCTCCCAGTACCTACTGCAACCTACATCCTTCTGAATCTGCTTAGTGTATTCATCTCTTGGTCTCCCTCTACGATTTTTACCCTCCACGCTGCCCTCCAATACTAAATTGGTGATCCCTTGATGCCTCAGAACATGTCCTACCAACCGATCCCGTCTTCTGGTCAAGTTGTGCCACAAACTTCTCTTCTCCCCAATCCTATTCAGTACTTCCTCATTAGTTATGTGATCTACCCATCTAATCTTCAGCATTCTTCTGTAGCACCACATTTCGAAAGCTTCTATTCTCTTCTTGTCCAAACTATTTATCGTCCATGTTTCACTTCCATACATGGCTACACTCCATACAAATACTTTCAGAAATGACTTCCTGACACTTAAATCTATACTCGATGTTAACAAATTGCTCTTCTTCAGAAACGCTTTCCTTGCCATTGCCAGTCTACATTTTATATCCTCTCTACTTCGACCATCATCAGTTATTTTGCTCGCCAAATAGCAAAACTCCTTTACTACTTTAAGTGTCTCATTTCCTAATCTAATTCCATCAGCATCACCCGACTTAATTCGACTACATTCCATTATCCTCGTTTTGCTTTTGTTGATGTTCATCTTATATCCTCCTTTCAAGACACTGTCCATTCAATTCAACTGCTCTTCCAAGTCCTTTGCTGTCTCTGACAGAATTACAATGTCATCGGTGAACCTCAAAGTTTTTATTTCTTCTCCATGGATTTTAATACCTACTCCGAATTTTTCTTTTGTTTCCTTTACTGCTTGCTCAATATACAGATTGAATAACATCGGGGAGAGGCTACAACCCTGTCTTACTCCCTTCCCAACCACTGCTTCCCTTTCATTTCCCTCGACTCTTATAACTGCCATCTGGTTTCTGTACAAATTGTAAATAGCCTTTCGCTCCCTGTATTTTACCCCTGCCACCTTTAGAATTTGAAAGAGAGTATTCCAGTCAACATTGTCAAAAGCTTTCTCTAAGTCTACAAATGCTAGAAACGTAGGTTTGCCTTTCCTTAATCTTTCTTCTAAGATAAGTCGTAAGGTCAGTATTGCCTCACGTGTTCCAGTGTTTCTACGAAATCCAAACTGATCTTCCCCGAGGTTGGCTTCTATTAGTTTTTCCATGTAGTGTTAACAGGAAAAGCACAGCTTTGTTCGTTTCATTTCACGCAAAAAAAGACAGAAGCCATCTCTAAATCCGAATGGAGAATTTCCAGTGTCTCACGACTTGTTTGGCAAAAGTCCGGGAGGAGTTTCCTTCTCTTTTAGCGTCCCTATGAAGTCAGCTCATTTTCTAGAAGACGGTGTGCTAAAAGATAACCACTATAATAGGTGCCATAGTTATGTTCCTGTGAGTGCCCCTGACTGGTTCAACTAATTACTTCGCAATTTTGTCCGTGACTGTATACTTCAAAAATATATACAATGAGTACAACTTCAAATCGTACTTGGCAGGCTTATTCAGCATGTACGGCACAAAACCACAACGTCCGTGAAATGGAACAAGCATTTCACCTGTGGTTGTGAACACGCCTGGGGTGTAGTGATTTGAGCAACTGTTCAAAAACGCAGAGTGGATATGGCGGATGGCAGCCGGTTCGCCAGTTGAAAGTAGTACTTTTCTCGTTGAAGTATCGCCAAATCTCAGTGACCAGAGCAAGAATAGAAAATGCTTGTAGCTAAAAGCGGGCCCTAGAGTAATCACTCTTTTTCCATCTGATTCCCATACCTCTAATATATTTGTGAGACCTCCTTCTTTTTGTGTAGCAATGAGAGACAGTGCTCCTAAAAGAGACGTTATTTCAAAAGCAGACTCAATTTATTCAATCTCCATCCATCTTGTAATTCACAGATGATCTCTTACTATTTATCTATCTCTTGATGTTTGCTATAACAGAATAAATTATCTCAGGATTAAGAAATTGAGAACACTTGTATTTAGTTCTAGTTTCTCTAGCATTGAGTTTCGGGCCAGGAAAGATCTTGATTATATTGTTACGTTTTGTTTTCCGTGGCACCGCTAATGGACTATTTATCCATTAAGTTTCCTGGTCCTTACCAACATAAAAATTGATGTCATCACTTGGTGTTTCATTCACGTTATTCCTGCTATCGCACGACTCGTGATCTGCAGCCTCCATTACTTCTGCTTCATCAGCGCCGTCAAAGAAATTAACACAATCCGCTTCGTCAAATGATGCCAAACGAAGGCGATCAATTTATTCCCGTGTCAATCCATTTCTTTCTGCGAACCTGGATAACAGTAGCCAAATTGTAGTACCAGAGTAATATTAATAACAAAATATTCACCTGAAGTGTTTTTGTAAAACATAGCTTCTGATCTGCAAAACATTCGATAGTGACTACGCTACATTTATTTACATTACCGGGTACATGCAGTACATAGTGCTGTCTCATTGTAGCTGACCATTCACAGATCAGTCACAGCTGATATGACTTATGATGGCTATGATAATGCAACAATGGTGGAATTTGTTGCCTGACCAAACAGTCGAAGCATATCTAGCAGACCTACTATGTGCTGAGTGCACTAATTTAATTATCGAAAAAATACTAAATTGGCGATTTATACTGCCACACGCCCGCCGAAGGGTTAAATACAGAATGGTGTCGAGTAGTTGACCCACAAACTTAGCTTCTACAACTAGCAGTCACACCTGGTTTTTTATACGCAGACACAATCAGTTTTTTTTCCGACTATAATAATTATTACTGCATCCATCGGCCGACACCGGTGGCAAGGTATCAAATGTAATCAGATGCGTAGCGTGTATCACATTAACAGTACATCCTCTAGTCAACATTTTACTGTGTAAGAACTGAATTTAGTTAGTAACAGTTACACAGTGCTTGGTGTAGCATCCGCAAACCAGCATTACTTCACAGAACCGTAAATTTCCGTGAGAAGGGAGCACACATAATGCAAAGTTACTTTAAGAGTATGTAGAGATTTAGCGGTGTAATACTTGCGTTGTTTCCCAGGTGCTATTCGAGAGTGGAATGATTTTGATATCGCATTTAGACAAGGGTAGCGTATATCGCCTCCCACATTGGCAATGTGCATGTGCATAGTGTAGAAAGAAAGTCATTATCTAGAAACAAATACATTCTGAAGACGAGACCGAATTGTAGTTCCGACCAACTACGAAATAGTTAGGTTGCTATGACTGCTGCATGACAATAGCAGAGTTAAATTATGAGAGGAGACCATTTTTCTCTTTCTGGATCGCACAGCAAAAATTGCGTTTAAAGGTAAAGTAATTTGCTAACTCATGTCATCCACCGCCACCTTCCTACAAATGCTTATAAAAGCAATAATGACTAGTTTTAAGGAAAGAAAGTGGCGATGGCGTATTTTTGCCATCAGGCGTCTGCCACTACTAGGTAGTACACATTTAAAAACGAAAATTGTAGCTAGCACTAGAAAAAATTTTGTTTCAACAGATTCGTTACTTAAATTTCATTCTACACATGGAACTCCTGCTGCATCTACACTCCTGGAAATTGAAATAAGAACACCGTGAATTCATTGTCCCAGGAAGGGGAAACTTTATTGACACATTCCTGGGGTCAGATACATCACATGATCACACTGACAGAACCACAGGCACACAGACACAGGCAACAGAGCATGCACAATGTCGGCACTAGTACAGTGTATATCCACCTTTCGCAGCAATGCTGGCTGCTATTCTCCCATGGAGACGATCGTAGAGATGCTGGATGTAGTCCTGTGGAACGGCTTGCCATGCCATTTCCACCTGGCGCCTCAGTTGGACCAGCGTTCGTGTTGGACGTGCAGACCGCGTGAGACGACGCTTCATACAGTCCCAAACATGCTCAATGGGGGACAGATCCGGAGATCTTGCTGGCCAGGGTAGTTGACTTACACCTTCTAGAGCACGTTGGGTGGCACGGGATACATACGGACGTGCATTGTCCTGTTGGAACAGCAAGTTCCCTTGCCGGTCTAGGAATGGTAGAACGATGGGTTCGATGACGGTTTGGATGTACCGTGCACTATTCAGTGTCCCCTCGACGATCACCAGTGGTGTACGGCCAGTGTAGGAAATCGCTCCCCACACCATTATGCCAGGTGTTGGCCCTGTGTGCCTCGGTCGTATACAGTCCTGATTGTGGCGCTCACCTGCACGGCGCCAAACACGCATACGACCATCATTGGCACCAAGGCAGAAGCGACTCTCATCGCTGAAGACGACACGTCTCCATTCGTCCCTCCATTCACGCCTGTCGCGACACCACTGGAGGCGGGCTGCACGATGTTGGGGCGTGAGCGGAAGACGGCCTAACGGTGTGCGGGACCGTAGCCCAGCTTCATGGAGACGGTTGCGAATGGTCCTCGCCGATACCCCAGGAGCAACAGTGTCCCTAATTTGCTGGGAAGTGGCGGTGCGGTCCCCTACGGCACTGCGTAGGATCCTACGGTCTTGGCGTGCATCCGTGCGTCGCTGCGGTCCGGTCCCAGGTCGACGGGCACGTGCACCTTCCGCCGACCACTGGCGACAACATCGATGTACTGTGGAGACCTCACGCCCCACGTGTTGAGCAATTCGGCGGTACGTCCACCCGGCCTCCCGCATGCCCACTATACGCCCTCGCTCAAAGTCCGTCAACTGCACATACGGTTCACGTCCACGCTGTCGCGGCATGCTACCAGTGTTAAAGACTGCGATGGAGCTCCGTATGCCACGGCAAACTGGCTGACACTGACGGCGGCGGTGCACAAATGCTGCGCAGCTAGCGCCATTCGACGGCCAACACCGCGGTTCCTGGTGTGTCCGCTGTGCCGTGCGTGTGATCATTGCTTGTACAGCCCTCTCGCAGTGTCCGGAGCAAGTATGGTGGGTCTGACACACCGGTGTCAATGTGTTCTTTTTTCCATTTCCAGGAGTGTATCTTTTAACATTCTTTTCGACGCGCGAATGACATGTGGGGAGAATTACTGTCAGTGCAAACTTCGAATTAGCGCTAATTCCTCTGATTTTCCTGTGATCATGTCACAAGGTGTATGAGGGAGGATGTAATACTTCGCTGTTGTTCTACCAGCTTGCTTCTGGCTATGGTCAGTACTTGACCTGTCTAGATCATCTTTGTCTAGCACGTCTAAATTAGCAACTAACAACCTGTTAACCTCTAGAGGTTCTGCTTCACATACCATGTCTACACGTAGTTCCTTCCTCACGCTCACCAAGAGTATTTTCCTGGTGCCTAGCTGCCCTTTATTATGTGCACTGAACCTTAGAGATTTTGCCTGCAGTTTAATTAGCTCGTCCTTCATGACGGACAAACCTGGGGCCAGTAAGGCACCGGCGATAGTTTGCCCCAACTGTAACAATCTTCCTCCAAGTTCTACTTTATGTCATCTGAAGGCTGATTTTATCATTATGTTAAACAGCGAATTCAGTTCTAGGATTCTGCAGTACCATTTCAATATATGGGACACAAATTCCACATTCTCCCCGAACAATTCCGCCCCAACTTGAAAACTATATAATGCTGAACCTAGTGAAGCCATATCACGGCCCACTACCCAATGTAACATGTAACATGGAGAGTTCAGTTGCTCTTTATCCATTATGTCTACAGTCATCAGTGACAGACGTGGGCATGGGTCGAATAAACATTTATGTTTCGTACCATTTACAACGCCTACTAAGCAACACTCTACATCTGCATATGATTTCACAGGGTTTAAACTTAATGGGAACGCCCACTGGCAGCTTTGGGTTCTCATTAGTGCTTAATGGCTTATTATTCCGGCTGCTCATTTCGATTTACATTCCTCCTCTCCTGCTACTAATGTCCAAGCACACCACTTTGTCAACATTGTGGCCGGCGACACTGCTCTGAACGTGGCCTGAACGTCCCCGTCTGTAACGCCTTACATCAGTAGAGAAGGCATCTGTTTTACCCCGTACTCCTGTTGCATTTATCTCCTTAAGCTCAGTAGCAAACCTGGTGGCAGCAGCTAGGTGCTTCAGGGTTTCTTGCCCGTACACTCTTCACCGTATCGATCAGACGGAAGATCAATCAGAAAAAGCATCTAATGCACTATCCTCAGCCTTCTGGAGAATAACCTTGTCTGCTTTGTGATTCTCCGTCAACTCATATGTATTTCATTAATTTTCCTTATTGTGCCGACAAAACTTTATACTGACAAGATCTGACTCTGTAATACCCAACTCACAAGGGGACGCCGCCAATTGTGAAATTCAGATTTAATTCATACCGCGCATAATAAAAGCTCATGGCCAAAGGTGTAATGTGGCAAAGCACCAAGATGCACGTCTCAGCCGCTGTCGAGAAAATCGACAGTTAAAAGAAACTGTTGTGGTGAAATACTCTGGACGATTAATAACTTTCGACAGCGGTAAGCGCTCGGGTTCGTAATGCAAAGGTTGGTGGATCGAATCTCGCGCCATTCAAATTTTTTAAATATTTTTTTTTGTAATTCAAATGTATACACACACACACACACATATATATATATATATATATATATATATATATATATATATATATATATATATATATATATATATATATATATATATATATAAGTCCCGGCAATCAGTTGCAACAATTATGCATATAATAAGTGGTTGAAAGTCGTTTGTCGTGGAAAAATAATACTTGAAATAAAACACAATATCGCAAATAATATTCAAGTGGATGCAATTTATTGAAAAGTTCGGTATACACTCGCACATAAATAACAATTAGTGACCAGAAGTAGCTGGAGTATCGCACGAACCAGAGTGGTAGTTATCATAGAAACATGGAAAGCAGAAAACAGCACGACATCGAGCACATCTGATAAACGATGTGTTTTTACAAGAACAATTGTTTTTTAAATTATCTGTTGGGAAACACACCTGATTGACATTCTGAAAAATTGCTCTACCGTTCGTCAGGTTTGTTGCATACCACGCGTATCGTATCATATCGGCAAAAATCGGAGAAGACAATTGGTGGTGGACGATGGATTGGATTTTTATACAATCGTCTCTGGAGTTGATGTCACGGTTTCGCTCGATTAAAAAAGCACAATTTTGAAGGCGCTTGATCAAATTTTTTACCTGCCGGTAAAAATACACGTCACACGGTTGGACGAGAGGAGTGCACTTTGGAGCAATGACTTTTATAGTGCACGTTGGTAACTTCTTATCGTCCTGGAACATCTCATCGTATAACGCCGGGTTCGTTTGCCCACCCCAAGAGTCGATCAGAAGGAGAAATTCTTTCTTTTGTACGTATGGTTGCAAAGCATTACACAAGAAGTCCATGAACAATCCCGTTGTGTGTTTACCGGATTTGGAAGATATAATAACAACATTAGTATACTTCTTGGCGTACTCGTCGACTGTCTTCTGTACTCTGGGTCCAAACGTACCTGTGGACTCTTGGAGGCATACGAAAACAAGAGGCAAGACTCATCCAGACAATGTGACTGAATATTGTGCCGTATACGAATGCGTCACTTTGTTCATGTCGTGTCTGGTTACCAGGACAGCCTTTGACCCTTTTTCGGCGAGAGTTCTGTTGAACGTGGACTGGTACTGCCACCCTGACAAACAAAATATAAAAATATCGTTTATATAAGAAATATACGAAATCTGTGTTGTCTATCATATATCAGATTATCATATTCTATCATCATGTCATATGACATTTGTGAACAGCTCTTTACGCACCTGTTTGATCAGTATTAATTATGAAATCTTTGTCGAAGTTAGTTATCAACGTTCGCGTCTGGATCCGAAATGTGTCCGCTGCGGCCAAAATTTCGTCTTGGGTAGCCGTCTCTTTCCGGGAAACTAATTTTGTGATTTTCCGTTGCCGAATCCAATGCTTCTTTTTAAATTCGGTGACCCACGTTTTTGAAGCTTTGATGTTGAAATCTGGGAACTGACTTGCAGCGCCCAAGGCCCACTGCTGCAGGTTTCTGGTAGTAACTTGCTGGAAGCTTTGTCGAGCTTCTACGAAGCGATCATGCACCCATGAATCGATGGTACAATATTTATCAAATTTGCTACCGCCACGTTTGATTTGCTCTTCCCACCTGGATAAATAGCCCATATTTGTCAACGAGAGCACCCCTTTTTGTTGTAGAGTTTTGCGACTCCAACTTGGATGTTCTTTGGCCAGATTGACAGCTCTAATTTTGTAATCCAGAGAAATATAGTCGTACCCTTTTTTTGTTCTTCTCGTCCGGCTCGTATTCGTCTGATGATTCGTTGGCAATGGGACTCGTTTCAACGTCTTCGTAGGCATTATTATCGTCGATTTCATTAATGTCTATCAGTTCCTCATCATGAACGAGGGTTTTTTCGGCGAGTATTTGCAGCGTATTCTGGAACATTTCTTCCCCATTTACCATGGCTTCTTCGTTGATTGATGATGACGGTTCTGCTGCGATGCGAATACTGTTACGAAGGAGGCTTTCAAAATACCCCAACGCATCTTTCAATTGCTGTTTCGCCACTTCACTGTGTATAGAATCTTCATCGATCACATCACTTTCATGCGAAGGGCCCGGATCGCTCTCCAATTGTACCTCCTCCATTTTTACGTTTGTTTAACAGGATGTACCAAAGCTCTCACGTACGCACTGATTTTCGACGATGTTATAAGTTGCGCTAGGGACCGCATCTACCTTCTTTCGAAGTTAGCAGGCAACTACGCTGTTATGCGGCGGCTCGGTTCGGCCCATTCAACATATTCGTTTCGGAATATCGTTTCTACGTCTTCCGTTAGCTATACGTGGTAAACATTATGAAGACAATTATTAACATTTGTGAAATACAACTTTGTTTGCGGAAAACATAATGATCAACAACTTATTGTATGCATAATTGTTGCAACTGATTGCCGGGAATATATATATATATATATATATATATATATATATATATATATATATGTGTGTGTGTGTGTGTGTGTGTGTGTGTGTGTGTGTGTGTGTGTGTGTGTACGCACATTTGAATTACAAAAAAAAATAATAAAAAAAAATTGCTTGGCGCGAGATTCGATCCGGTGGCCTTTGGATTACGAACCCGAGCGCTTACCGCTGCGCCACGACGCTATAGAAGATTATTAATCGTAGAGAGCATTTCACCGCAACGGTTTCTTTTAACTGTCGATTTTCTCGACAACGGCTGAGAAGTGCATCTTGGTGCTTTGCCACATTACACCTCTGGCCATGAGCTTTTATTATGCGCAATATTGCGAGGTGCCGGGGCTAGCAGTGTATTTATCACTAAATTCTACTAGAATCCACATATGTAAATCATGCTCTAAGCCCCCCCTATTCTAACTCCGACTTTTGCTGTTGCACAAGGATAAAAAAAGTACGCGAACTGACTCTAATCAACCCTGCCAGTGGAGTAGAAGAGAGTTTGGCACCTGCAATAATTTAATTTGATAAATAAGTTAAATAAACAAAGGTTTCATTAGCATTGTGAGGAATGATAGGGTTGCTCTATCGATTAACAGAATGAAAGTTCTGTCCAAAATAACAATATGATTTATTAAGACTAAACACAAATTAATAAACAAAAACACATGAATTCTAATTTATGATACATTAAATTGGCTCGAATTGGAGACTCATACAAACACTGTAAAGGTGAAGTTGTCCCTAAACTAGATCGTGAGGTTTAAGACGAAGTGGTATGTGGAGCCCATTCCTTGCCACTCAAATCTCAAGAGAGACACACCGCTAACCCAACAGTAATTGCTGCTACTCAAGACAGAACAAAGTTAGAAAAAGACGAACAGGCGCGCTCTGCTGAGCTCTGATTATCACCTAGGAAAATCCCTATCTGCCGGTGCTGCGGACATACATTACCAAAACTGTCTTCTTGACTGCCAGAACACGATCTGGCGTACCGCAGGCGAGGGCTGGTTGCTTCGACGTCCTCGACCGAAAGGCGACTGCCGACTTTCACAAGAGCACCCGTACAGGCCGAACACAGAACATTCCCGCCCCCACGACAGTGGCCGTGGTTACGTTCCAATCAGCAACTCGAAAACCGGCGGAAATTCCACTCCATTACCGGGGCACTACCATTCCACCAATGGAGATTCTTGGCGCCAATTTCTGTGCTGATTTTGCTCCGTCACGGAGCTATGCCCTGAGCACGCCAATCACAGTCCTATTTTGCAGAAAGCGCGGGAATTTTCCCGCCACAGCTGCCCGGGTACATAAGTCATTCCCACGCCTCGCTGGTAGCCCGCCAGAAAGTGTATTCGCTAAGCTTCTGCGAAGCAACGGAACCTCCAGCCCAGCCGCCACTTCCGGCTCCAAACGGGCGCGTCTCCTGACAATGCTGGCGTCCGGAAAGCATTCACTCGACCCCCCACGCCTGTCGGCCTACCCTTTCAAAGTCAGAAGAGCCCGCCTGTCACTGGACCACCCGGGTGACGAGAGACGCTGCATGGGAAGTCCGCGTGTGAAGGAATAGCAGCCCTCCACCGCATGCAAATAGAGAGGAGAGTCGTAAGATAGAAATATGAGAGGGGGCTCATGCCACCTCTCAATATGAGTCGAATCTGAATTTCACAATTGGCAGCTTCCCCGTGTCAGCTGTTCCCAAAAGAATCTTGAGTAATTCTGCTTCTTATGGCACCTTACGAGATACTTAGTTGCCTGGATGTAAAAGCATTCCTTAACCCATTGTGATACCTAAGTTTTCCGCGATCAGAGATCTGTTACCATACGCGTATATTATAGCAACTTCATGTATGGGTTTTTTGGGATGTATAGTGTCGCTCTATACTTACTTAGAGAGGAAACTTAGCGGTGTTTATTAATTCAAGTAGCAGCCTCAGTTCCTTTTTAATACGAGAGGTCAATCCGAGCTGAGCATTACTTTCCACCCAGGCAACTGTATAGAACAGTCGCAGTAAAAATCATGGCAGTACAGCCAACTATTAACGCCAGAATTTTCCCTAGCACGGTGGTCACTGTGATGTATGGATGACATTGATATAGGTTTTAGCAGAAATAAGTCAATGTGGTACCGACAATTTAGACATGTGTATTACAAAAGCAACCTGCACATGTATAAACAACATCTGTACATACAGGAGGAGAGGGTGTCATGGAGTGATAATCAGTAAAACAATGCGAAAGTATTTCGGTGGCCACGTCCTACATAGGGAGAAATGGTCATCGTAATAGAATAAGAGGAACCAGGAATCTTACCAAAAACTTCAGGTATTCATTTTTTTCCATGAGCTGTTCGAGTGTGGAATGGCTTTAAAAAGTTTGTGAATGAAATGCCAAGCATTTGGTTGTGAACCGCAGAGTTATTTGCTACAGTAGTTTTCCTCTAACATGTAATGTATGGAGTAAGTAGTCACAATTTTGTTCACTTATCTGTCACCGAGAGTACTAGAGAAAATCCTAAACGAATCAGCTACACGAATCGACCTTGAAACAAAATCTTTCGTTTTCGGTAGAGAGTCACTGATTTCAATATAGAAATCGCCGATTTTTTTTCTATAATTGCAAACATCTGTGACCTTAGAAATGTTTCTGTGTTCTAACAGGAAGAGCTGATTTCGATTTAAGCTTAGCGCATCAAAACTAGCATCGCTTTCTGATAACTACGCAGTTCACACGATGTGCAGTGGTCGCACGTACTTGCTACGGTACGTGACGCCTAGCACAGAACTGCACTCTCGAGGTTGGATACTTAGGCTCCGGCCTCACGAGCGTGTTTTTGACGCTGACATAATAGACTACTGTTTGTTCACTGAGGCTGCCACACGATGCGTCCGCACGCGGCGCATCCGCGAACTTCTGCGTCCACGCGACGCATATGCGAAGGCTGCATTCACTTTACATTTTTTTTTCACACTGGGCGCTAGTCACTCCTGCGCGAAACGCGCTGCGTTTATATGATGTGACTGGGGAAAGCCTTCGAGGAAGAACGTCAGTCTCAGAAGAGCGGAGCTAGTAGCGCTACTATGAGGATGCAAATCAGATTTGCCCTAAATACGGTCATCAGTGTTAATTGCCCTTTAGATTGGACGTGGTGGGTTGATGTTAGTCAAGAACGCCTTTAAGGCACCATTATCAACATCTCACTGAGTTAGAACGAGGTCGTATAATAGGGCTACGAGAGGATGGGCGTTCCTTCTGCGGTATTGCAGAAAGACTTGGCATGAATGTAGCCACTGTATATGACTGCTGGCAGCGATAGTCAAGAGAGTGTACGGTTGCAAGAAGACGTGCTCCGGACGGCCACATGGCACTGCAGAGAGGGAAGATCATCGTGTTTGACGTATGGCTCTCGCACACCGTACTGCATCGACACCATACAACGAACTGCAACAAAATGGTTACTTCAAGAACAGCTATGAGTCAGACGTCCTGTAGCGTGCATTTCACTAACCCCAACCCACCGCCATTTGCGACTTCTGTGGTGTCAAGCGGTAGCTCATTGGAGGGCGGAGTGGAGGTCTGTTGTGTTTTCTAATGAAAGTTGGTTCTGCCTCGGTGCCAGTGATGGCCTTGTGTTGGTTACAAGGAGGCCATTAGAGGACTTGCAACCAGCCTGTCTGCGTGCTAGACACACTGGACCTAGATCTGGAGTTATGGTCTGGCGTGCGATTCTGTATGACAGCAGGAGCACTCCCGTGGTTATCCAGTGCACGCTGACTGCAATTTTTTACGTCAGTCTGGTGTTTTCACCTGTTGTGCTGCCATTCAGGAACAGCATACCAACGGGTGTTTTCTAACAGGATAACGCTCTCTCACTTACCGCTGTTGTACCCCAACATACTCTACAGAGTGACGACGTGTTGCCTTCACCGTCTCGACCACCAGATTTGTCTCCACTAGAGCACATTTTGCACATTATCGGACGACAACTACATTGTCACCCACAAACACATTAGCCGTCCGTGTTCTGACCGACCAGGTGCAGTAGGCAGAGAACTCTATCCCACAAACTCACATCCGCTTTGTAGATTTGCCGTGAAGGAGCTCAAAATGTAGAGAATGCATCAATTTTTCAGTCCCTATTTATTTGATTTGATCCATTATAAATGGTTCATGGAAGCCTGTGAATTTTCTTTTTATTTATATTTTACACGATGCTTTTCGGGAAATTCTTCCCATTTTCTGGTGCATTTTCTGTGTACTATGACGCTTACTCGTGACGTTTTCCACGTGTGAGGAGCTGATTTGTTCTGTTGTCTTTAATGTAACGTAGAAAAACACACTCAAATTTTAATTAGTTACCGACCTTTACATAGAATTAGTGGCGAAGCTCTATGTAAAGATCGATCATTAACTAAAAATATCACATGTTTTTATACATTATCTGACGCCTGTGGACAACTACCATAGCTCAAGGCATCCTTACTGAATGAAATTCCGTTCATAGTTGATACTAACTGTGCGCAATAAATGCTGCCGCAGCTTGCAGTGGCGCACTACACATGGGATTACCTTGGGCTTCACGCTGCATGATAAAAGCGCCCGCGGGGCCTCCACTGACAGTACCGCACGTGTTGCGTGAATTCAGGAACAAACGAGCGCGGAAAACACGTCCATGTGGCCGTAGTCGATAAAATAAATAAAACAATACGTCAAAGGCAGAATAAGACTTTAACCTACATTCCCGTCCTACTACGTACAGCGGCGGTAATACTACAGATAAAGAAACGACGTGACATAGACATTTACAATTAGGTCACTATATTACTGATCTTACAAAAGACTGTATTCGTCTTCCTAACCAAGGCAAGGTTTTAAGATGTGTTTTATAAATTCGTGGTGGTTCTAGTCATTTCTTATAGTAAACAGCAATATTTTGTGTGTGTTCTGTAGTGTGTTCACTGGGGTTATAAGAATACCATACTGTGCACCTAGGAGCTCGAAAGCGTTTCCCGAGCTTTAAAAACGCTGGAATTATTACAACTTGAACATGATCTTTTTTAGTACAGGTGTTATGATGTGGGGAGAGATAATCTTGCATAGATGTACTGACCTCCAGATCTTTGAATACGGCTCACTCATCGGTCAGAGTCGCTGTGACACTGTACTCCCTCTCAATGTGTGTCTTTTGAGGGTGCATTCGGCTCTGACTTCATATTTATGGATGACAATGCGCGACCGCATCCTATAGCACAGGTGGAGGGTATCTTGGAACGAGAGGATATTCGTCGAATGGACTGACCTACCTGCATCACCGGCTTAAATCGCATCGAGCACCTGCGGGATTCACTGTTGGAGGACAGGAACGCCCTACCACAAGAAGTCCTTATCAGTCGTGTGGCCAGCATGTAGACTCGTTGCAGATCATGCATTGCCGTCCGCTGTGGTCACACTCCTTGTTAACCCACTAACTACCAAGAACCCTAATTTGGGGACATGTCTTCGTAAAGGAAATTTTTTTCTTTTCTTATGGTGGCAGCAATTGTTAGTATTTTGCATTGTTGTCTTAACCTTTGTCAGGCTTGTACATTCATTGGAAGTCAGTTGTTAAACGAGTGAGCTATATAGGATTATTTGTTTGACGATGTAAAGTTCTTCAGCGTCACAAGAGATGAACATTTTCAAAACAGCATAAATTATATTACTTTGTAAATAACTTCCATCATATGTGCACTGGAGTGTTCCTTAATGATTTTAGAAGATTTTTATCGATTATTTATGTCGAAGGCTAATTTTATTTCCCCATTAGGGCTCTCTGAATTTCGATCCGTATTTGGGGCATAAAACTTAGACAAGATTTTTTTCCTCCCCCGACACAATGAGTCGCGATAAAACACATTTTGCAAGAGAAATTGAAGAAATTGTAAATTACTCCACATCTTCTGATTGTGAGGATGAAGTGGAATGAGACCACTGATACTGTAGAGCTCCCTGCAGATCTTGTAGGTGAGTATTCTGACTCTGATGACGTCGATTAAAATTCAAGCTTATGCATTACAGATATTTAAGAACCCAAGACAATTTATTCAATATAAATACAGAACTCAACGCAGCAACGTTTTTAAATACTTATTTATTCCACAAACCAGTTTTCGAACCTTTTCACGCCCATCTTCATCTCCAACACATGTTGTTGTGGTTTACAACGTCAATATCAGCACTTTACTCTTTTGGAGTGATTATTTCTTATATGTGTGTCAGTATGGTGGAGAATTATGGGTAGCAGGCTGTTTCATTCCGGTGGATAGCATAGCGTAGCATAGGGCTCCCTTCGTTGAGTGTTTCTTGTGATTATCCGTCTTTTACGAGAAGGATGAATTGATAGCACGGACTATGTGAGTCATTCAGAGACGTGATGCATCAAGGACGAAGCCAAAAGGGGAGTCCAAGGGGTCCATGCTCCCACCCACTCCCCACCCCTAGCACCTAAACGAAATTACACACGTCCTAGTTGCAATATAGTGAAGATATATCCCCAGGAGTGCTAGTTCTGCAAGGTTCGCAGGAGAGCTTCTGTAAAGTTTGGTAGGTAGGAGACGAGATACTGGCAGAAGTAAAGCTGTGAGGACCCGGCGTGAGTCGTGCTTCGGTAGCTCAGATGGTAGAGCACTTGCCCGCGAACGGCAAAGGTCCCGAGTTTGAGTCTCGGTCCGGCTCACAGTTTTAATCTGCTAGGAAGTTTCATGAAAGATATATTGATTTTTAATCATATGACGAAAAAAGGGTATACGCTGTCGATAGTCAACAATGCCATCGATATACTTCAGTCATCGATATTTCGATAGAACTATCAGCTATCGCCCATCCACACTTAGCCAAGACCAACTAGTGCACATAGTTGGCCTCACTTGATCTCTGTTGTTGTTGTGTTAATCAGTTCAGTTCTTACTTGCAGTTGAATTTGATGTAAGTGCTGCCGTTTGTCGCTATTTTTGCGTGCTGTTGTGATAGTTTCTAATTACAGGTAAGTCTGTAACAAGAAAGAAGAGGAAACCCAATTCTGAATTGTCCACTAGCGTTGGTTAAAAATATGTACGCTTTACTGTAACAGCCTGATTAGTTATCTATTGTAGTTTAATATTAGCACTGGAGTCGTTATTTGGAGACTGGTGGAACTATTGGGCTGCAATACATATATATACACTCCTGGAAATGGAAAAAAGAACACATTGACACCGGTGTGTCAGACCCACCATACTTGCTCCGGACACTGCGAGAGGGCTGTACAAGCAATGATCACACGCACGGCACAGCGGACACACCAGGAACCGCGGTGTTGGCCGTCGAATGGCGCTATCTGCGCAGCATTTGTGCACCGCCGCCGTCAGTGTCAGCCAGTTTGCCGTGGCATACGGAGCTCCATCGCAGTCTTTAACACTGGTAGCATGCCGCGACAGCGTGGACGTGAACCGTATGTGCAGTTGACGGACTTTGAGCGAGGGCGTATAGTGGGCATGCGGGAGGCCGGGTGGACGTACCGCCGAATTGCTCAACACGTGGGGCGTGAGGTCTCCACAGTACATCGATGTTGTCGCCAGTGGTCGGCGGAAGGTGCACGTGCCCGTCGACCTGGGACCGGACCGCAGCGACGCACGGATGCACGCCAAGACCGTAGGATCCTACGCAGTGCCGTAGGGGACCGCACCGCCACTTCCCAGCAAATTAGGGACACTGTTGCTCCTGGGGTATCGGCGAGGACCATTCGCAACCGTCTCCATGAAGCTGGGCTACGGTCCCGCACACCGTTAGGCCGTCTTCCGCTCACGCCCCAACATCGTGCAGCCCGCCTCCAGTGGTGTCGCGACAGGCGTGAATGGAGGGACGAATGGAGACGTGTCGTCTTCAGCGATGAGAGTCGCTTCTGCCTTGGTGCCAATGATGGTCGTATGCGTGTTTGGCGCCGTGCAGGTGAGCGCCACAATCAGGACTGCATACGACCGAGGCACACAGGGCCAACACCCGGCATCATGGTGTGGGGAGCGATCTCCTACACTGGCCGTACACCACTGGTGATCGTCGAGGGGACACTGAATAGTGCACGGTACATCCAAACCGTCATCGAACCCATCGTTCTACCATTCCTAGACCGGCAAGGGAACTTGCTGTTCCAACAGGACAATGCACGTCCGCATGTATCCCGTGCCACCCAACGTGCTCTAGAAGGTGTAAGTCAACTACCCTGGCCAGCAAGATCTCCGGATCTGTCCCCAATTGAGCATGTTTGGGACTGTATGAAGCGTCGTCTCACGCGGTCTGCACGTCCAGCACGAACGCTGGTCCAACTGAGGCGCCAGGTGGAAATGGCATGGCAAGCCGTTCCACAGGACTACATCCAGCATCTCTACGATCGTCTCCATGCGAAAGGTGGATATACACTGTACTAGTGCCGACATTGTGCATGCTCTGTTGCCTGTGTCTATGTGCCTGTGGTTCTGTCAGTGTGATCATGTGATATATCTGACCCCAGGAATGTGTCAATAAAGTTTCCCCTTCCTGGGACAATGAATTCACGGTGTTCTTATTTCAATTTCCAGGAGTGTATTTCACAAGGCAGCGGAGCGATAAACACAACTACAGGTAACATTAAATTAAATTACATTTGCCCAGAAAGAGCTTTGATAAAAAGAAAGAAAATGTTGTTGGCGGTAGTTGCATTTCTTTATACAATTTACTCAAAACTCTACTATTAGTAGCCGAAATGGCAAAATATCACCTATTCTGGTCACCCAGGCAGTTCCCAGTTGTGAAAAGCAATTCCGATACGAAACGACAAAGAGGAGATTTTGGAGAGTGGAAGTGGTATGTAACGACAGCACATTCTATGGTTCGTTCTTTTCTAAAAGGTTTTTTTTTTTTTTTTTTTTGTGGGTGATCTGAATTCGTCCGAGGCGACTGCGCCCTTCATCCCTGCCCTCGTCCTCCTTCCCTGTCATCCATAATTTGCTTCCGCTGTTGTAACACCATCTTAACTAAAGCGTTTTCAGATGTTCCACGGTTATCTCCGAAACTACAATGTTTTTAAATTGTAGAAACAATCCTATAAAAATAATGGAAAATGTTTCCGATTCCAACTGAACCATGATTGTTCGAAGTCATGCATCTCTCCGTCCGAAGCAAATCTACAAATGTCTTTAGGGAACCGAACATATGCAAATCACATGGGGAGAGATCGAAACTATAACGCGGATGTGTAAGCGCTTCCAGCGAAAATTCTGAAGCGCACTTCAAATAACACACACACACACATGTTGCCAAAGTTGTTTCTACTAAGCTGCTGTTGAGAAGGCCTTACATATCCTTACAGAGTTCCAATCTCTCCCCATACGATTTTCATAATTTTAGATCCTTGAAGGAAGACAGTTTTGGCTGTCGATCTGCTTCGGGCGAAGAGGTGCACACCTGAGTACGATCATGGTACTGTAGCCTACTGCAATTTTTTGCATGAATGCATTGACCGTCTTGTCTCGTTGTGGGGTAAATGTATTAGCAGTAATCGCTATTACTTTTGAAACGATATACGATTTACTTACATTTTTTCCATTTGTCTCGTTTTCATTTGACTACCACTTAAAACCCAGTCTCGCAACATTTTGGGCTAACGGGTGCGAGGGTTCGTGCCGAGGAAGTGCATCTTCTTGCAGTTAGGCCCTGCGATGTGCAAAAAATCTTCTTGCGGTGGTTTCCAACCTACTAATAGAAATTCCATGGACTGGTTAACTATTTGGTTTATTAAGCACAAATTGGATACATTTCCAAGCTGTGTCGCCATCAGGTATGAACTGAACGTTTTACAGTGCGTCTCCAGTCTACATTTTTCTATTGTTGGGAACTTGTAACCTCCCCCTTCCTAATCGGGACTGCGATATAACGGGCTGTGATCGCATAATGCCTAATGAAATTTTATAGTGAGTAAGACTATCGTTACCGATGAAATAACGCCGGTTAGTCGGAAGACTCTATTCTAAACTTAAGCTGAATACTGATGATTTTGGGACGGGTGGAATATAGTGCAATCGCCCAGGAAACCGTACTGGGGAAAAAGGGTACCACGTAATATTTACTACAAAAATCACCAATAACACAAAGAAAATACTGATTAGTTAAAAAAAAGGATAATTAAACGGTCGTTAGCCCGCTGGGACACTGGTTCTCCAGAATCTTGTGAAAGATAATGGCAAAGAAATTTGAGCAAATTATCACTAGCGTGGCGACAGAAGGTTGTTACGCTTTTCCACAGCACAACAGCTCACGAGAAAATAAATGAATCAGAAAACACTGAATTTGCAGTCACTTATGCTGAAATACTAAATTTTGAAAGTAAAATTAAATGAACTTGCTGGTTAAATGGTTGGTCAAATGGCTCTGAGCACTATGGGACTCAACTGCTGAGGTCATTAGTCCCCTAGAACTTAGAACTAGTTAAACCTAACTAACCTAAGGACATCACACACATCCATGCCCGAGGCAGGATTCGAACCTGCGACCGTAGCGGTCTCGCGGTTCCAGACTGCAGCGCCAGAACCGCGCGGCCACTTCGGCCGGCGCTGGTTAAATGAATGACTGGCTTAACTTAAACTCTGTTATGTAAAAAAAATGCTTTCAGTAACCTCAGTGTAAAGTTGTGCAAAATATAGAAAAAGGCAAGCAATTTACTTTTGATTATTGAAACATCGAAATGAATATACTTTAAGCAAATGAGTAATTGGTTTTACTATTAAAATAACAACAATAAGTTACATACAAAGCCAGAGTTATTAGTTTTGCCAGTGAAATTTTACTTTACTTTAAGTAGCCTCTGTCATGCAATACACAGCCGCGCGGGGTAGCCGCGTGGTATGAGGCATCTTGTCATGCTCCGCGCAGTTCCTTCCGTCGGAGATTCGAGTCCTCCCTCGGGCATGGGTGTGTGTGTCGCCTTAGGGTAAGTTAGTTTAAGTTAGATTAAGTAGTGAGTAAGCTTTGGGGCCGATGACCTCAGCAGTTTGGTCCCATAAGACCTTACCAAAAATTTCCAGTTTTTCATGCAATGCAAGAATGAACAGTTACTGAGGCAGAAAATTTAGACTGAAACTGGTATTTAGCAAACACACAAAACTGGCAGTACATAGTTAATCAGTATTCATATTCTTACAATACTCGGTGATTGCATGGAAAGGAAAGGGACCTTGCTTCATAATAATGTCTGAGGACAATGACAACACAGGTGCCCTACAAGTTTTAACTATTGGAAGTTATTATTCAAGTTATTCATAGTTTGTGAAAGAAATGTTGCTGGGCAATGCCAACGTAAATTCATAATGTTTTACTTAACAATCTAACGACGTTGTGGCTGTGCGGACGACGAAAAATGTAGCCGACGACAATGATGAGTTGCAGTTGTTCCTGCTGCTGCTGTTCGATGAGAACTCTTAAGTCGACTCCAGAGCCACGGATAACTATGGGACAGGCAATAGTTGGAATTGCAGCTTCCTCCGCCTGACCACTGCTACCGTGCTCACAATACTCGCGGGTTACCAATTCAGGGGCGTCTACATTGGCCCGAGCATAGTTGGCGCACCAGGAGCGCCCAAAAGCACTTCCACACTCTTTCTTGACTCAAGCTCCTCTGTTTACTCTCTGCTCGCAACGCGACAGAGACTCTCCATCCGCAAAGATAAACAGCGGCGCAGCTACTACAATTACGTCATTGCTATCGATATATTTCAATAAAGTCCCCTTACCTATTATCCAGCAATTTACAATATTTTCGTTACAATTACAACCAGTTATATACAGTCAAATACACTAGTACATCGATTACGCATTAAATATGGTTTCTGTAATACAGATTGCAGCTTTAGAATCAAAAGTATAGTGAAAGTTACCAACAGATATTAAGCGACGAAGGTTTTGGATAGTGCAGAAGATATTTTATCTCCATTTTCGGTGTTGCAAACTTCTCCAGGAAGCCCTCCACGTCACGGCGCTAGCTTTGGAGACCCTCGAGTACACACTGTATGATGACGTTGTAACACCATAGCTCTAATGCTCTACTCATCTATTTTGCTTTTTTTTTCATTTAATATTACATCGTTAAGAACCTGTAAATGTTTTTGATTGAATAGATAACACAAAATTGTATACTCTTTTCTTTGTTAAAACTTTGATGTCGTAGTTTGTTCCAATGCAAAGTAGTGTATCTGTACTGTAAATACTTTGTCCCATTTGGAGGGAACAAAACTTACTGTATATAATTGTAATTCTGTGTGAATAATTTTTTGTAGAAGTGTCAATATGTGAAAATGTTCTGTTTTATTTAATGTGTTTGTTTGCTGTTATGTAAACTGCTGACCTTCACTTAGGGCTCTTAGTTATTCTGTATGTAAAAGGTGTAGTGGTTCCCCTCGGGAACGGAACTGTGTAGCGCGCGCAAATTGTGGTTGGCCTGGGTGGAAAAGGTGGAACTGATAGTCAGTCGGGGACGAGCAGTCAGTCGGGGACGAGCCAGCAGTCAGAGATGAGCTACGAGTCCGTGCACTGCCGTGTAAAGGTTGCATAGTGCTGGTTTCGAGAGAGGCTTTTCTGTTATTTTCCAATGTCTCGGATGGATGGATAAATAGCTGGAACTATTCTGGAATTTGTATCTATCATCGCCACCAAGAAATGACAGAGTCCAGCAATTCTGTCTGCAATTCCACCTACCAACATGCAGTTGCCACCACATTGCGCAATCATTGCAACGTAACTGTATAATGATGTACAGTGAAGGATCAGCTTAATGGATGTGTTATTGTGCTGAAATATAAGGTAATTTATATCTGAATTTATGTACCTACCTTGACTTTTCTTCTCATCATAACACCTCTCAGAGTCCTCTCCGTTTGAACTAAAGTGATTACCGAGTGTCCTTATTGAAAGTACGTTAAAACTCAGTTTGCTAATTAATGCCTATTGGACAGAGTAAAATTAAAGTTAATGTGGCAAGACAGTGAGTTAAAGTTAATGATGCTTGTCGAAATAATTTTCCTAGTAAAACTGACTATTAATGTGTTGTTGCCAACTTCAAATTAAAATTTCTCAAAACTGAGGCTTATAACGTTTTGCTTATTAAATGATCACATTACTACCTGTTGTTAATCGTAGAAAGTGAGTCAGTACCTTACATTAATATTAAATTTATGTCTCATGGTAGTAAAAGTGGAAAATTGCATAGTAGGAAATTATATACTCATGATTACTAAGTGTTTGTCTCTCTTGTGTGCATATTAACAGTATAAAGACCACTCAGTTTGTGTAAGCCCTGAAAGTGATAGTGTTTTTCTGTACGTGTTATAATTTTGCAAATAGTTTTTTTCTGCTGCTCCAGTTGTTAGCTTCAATCTTAAAACATATGTGTGTCAGAATTCATTGCACTCGCGTGTGGCCAAGTCTAGGTTGTGTTTGTCCGTTATAGTTACTTATACCTACTTTCTTAAACGAGAATGTTAATCATTCTCTTGCCTAGTTAGGCTGGCGGCCGTTTTCTTTATCCGTTGAACAGTGCAGATAGGCAAAATTTTGTTTGGTACTGTTCAAATATTTACGTAATTCTAACTTTCATTTCCGGTAAGCCATTTCCGTTAGCTACAACACGGTCAACTTAACAAAAATCCTCCCAGAGGGTAACACTGCTCTGTTGCTTTATACCATAATTGCTATAACAAAATAGTTTTATTTCAAAACCTGTTTCCAGCTTTAAGGTTATGGTACAATAGTAGCAGACGGGTAGTGTTATACGTGGCTTTTACGTGACAGGACTATTTGTTCTGTTTGGGGCATAATAAGTAATAAACCAAATTTGGTATTTCATAGTATAAGCTACGTAAATACGCTGTTGAAGTGTTATAACGTAAGCACGTCGGAAGGAAACCGACACCCAAGGAGTACCTCAGTCATAAAAATTACCACCAAACGAAGACAACATCTCGCTAATCTCTTAACTAACTGACACCAATTACATTTTGGCCGAACTTACTTCGAAATATCTGCGCTCGCTCAGTCATACAAGACCGCTGTGGTACAAACGATATTCAAATGTTCGACTATGTTAAAAAAAAAAGGGAAACAACTGTAACCCTCACACGGGGTAAGTCTAAATACATTCCTAATTTAAAAAAAAAAGCAACAAGACAATAAATAATCCATAAGCGATATCAGTTACGTGAGTTTCTGCACTTGTCCCAACTTCTCTTATGTTTGTATACAGTTAGCCTAAGAAATTATCGTGTATATAATTTAGTTAGCACAAATAAAGCTTCCTCAATTTTGGATGCATAATCAATACAGTAATAACTGTGGCATCGCTTTAAATGATACTGGAGGTAAGAGTTTCCTCCCTTGTGGCATGAGACCGCCCAGAAAAGCTACATATAGCTACATATAGCCATAAATGAAAGTCAAGAGGGTTGAGGTCAGGAGAGAGTGGAGGCCATGGAAGTGGTCTGCCTCTACCAATCCATCGGTCACCGAATCTGTTGTTGAGAAGCGTACGAACACTTCGACTGAAATGTGCAGGAGCTCCATCGTGTATGAACCACATGTTGTGTCGTACTTGTAAAGGCACATGTTCTAGCAGCACAGGTAGAGTATCCCGTATGAAATCATGATAACGTGCTCCATTGAGCGTAGGTGGAAGAATATGGGGCCCAATCAAGACATCACCAACAATGCCTGCACAAACGTTCATAGAAAATCTCTGTTGATGACGTGATTGCACAATGGCGTGCGGATTCTCGTCAGCCCACACATGTTGATTGTGAAAATTTACAATTTGATCACGTTGGAATGAAGCCTCATCCGTAAAGAGAACATTTGTACTGAAATGAGGATTGACACATTGTTGGATGAACCATTTGCAGAAGTGTACCCGTGGAGGCCAATCAGCTGCTGATAGTGCCTGCACACGCTGTACATGGTACGGAAACAACTGGTTCTCCCGTAGCACTCTCCATACAGTGACGTGGTCAACGTTACCTTGTACAGTAGCAACTTCTCTGACGCTGACATTAGGGTTATCGTCAACTGCACGACAATTGCCTCGTCCATTGCAGGTGTCCTCGTCGTTCTAGGTCTTCCCCAGTCGCGAGTCATAGGCCGGAATGTTCCGTGCTCCCTAAGACCCCGATCAATTGCTTCGAACGTCTTCCTGTCGGGACACCTTCGTTCTGGAAATCTGTCTCGATACAAACGTACCTCGCCACGGCTATTGGCCCGTGCTAATCCATACATCAAATGGGCATGTGCCAACTCCGCATTTTTAAACATTGCACTGACTGCAAAATCACGTTCGTGATGAGCACTAACCTGTTGATGCTACGTACTCATGTGCTTGATGCTAGTACTCTAGAGCAATGAGTCGCATTTCAACACAAGCACCGAAGTCAACATTACCTTCCCGCAATTGGGCCAACTGGCGGTGAATCGAGGAAGTACAGTACATACTGACGAAACTAAAATGAGCTCTAACATGGAAATTAAGCGTTTCCGTACACATGTCCATTTCTTTATTTGTGTGAGCAAAGTTTCCTGAAAGTTTGGCCGTACCTTTTCGTAACACCCTGTATATAGACGCAACATGACTGCTTCGCCATATAAGACGTAAAATATACTGACTGATAAAAGAAGTGTAGCATCCAGAAGTCATGTGTAGGTAAATATACGAGCATGTCATAGTCGGGTATGTAAATGATAAGAGTTTTAATTCTCTGTGACAGGTCGAACGGTCACCGGAATAAATTAGTTTTGCTCGTGCTTAGAGGTGTTTGCAAGCTTGGTGAGGTGTATATGAGGGGCTTGAACAGCGTCAGACTTTGGGCAACCACTGTGAAGAGCACGAAGAATATGCATACACGTGTGAGTCAGCATTATCACCGTCAGACATAGTTTCAATGGAGCCTCATTATATGACTCCTTTTGTCCTTCTGGTCGAATCGTGCAATATCCAGATATGCAGGGCATTCGAATATGACAATGGCCACCCTTGATCCTGACAAGGAACGTCTCACCAATTTGCGTGCCCAAGGAGTATCGTCTCAGTTGAGCGACTGGATTCCTGTAGGAATGCTCATAGGAGTGGTTCTTAGTAATCGACGGAAGGCTTCGAATAAAATAAAAATGATATCTGGCTTTCCCCGAGATAATGTTATAGGACCTCTACTGTTGCTAATCTGCGTTAACGATTGAGGAGACACTCTGAGCAGCCCTCTTAGATTGTTTGCAGGTCACGCTGTCATTTACCGTCAAGTAAAATCATCCGAAGATCATAACTAATTGTAAAATGACAATACACGATATCGCTATGGTGTAAAATGTGGCAGCTGGACCTATTGAAGAAAAAGTGTGCCGTCATCCTCATGAGTACTGAGAGAAATCTGTTGACTTTATGCTACACGATAAATCACACAAATCTAAAGTCGGAAACGTGATGGTACGCATTTCTCATCCTTACACGAGGCATCACAAGAACGTTTCACCAGGCAACACCGGTCAACCGCTGTTTGTGTATGAGAAATGTCAGCACGTTGTAGGTGTCGCCACCGGTGCCAACCTTGTGTGAAGGGTCTGAAAAGCTAATCATTTGCATATCACGGCATCTTCTTCCTGTCGGTTAAATTTCGCGTCTGTAGCACGTCATCTTCGTGGAGTAGCAATTTTAATGGCCAGTAGTGTAGATACGGATAACTTATCATCTACATCAAATAAGAGAAATCAGAGCGCGTACGGAAATATTTATGTGTTCATTTTTCCCACGCTGTGTTCGGGAGTGGAACAATCATAATGTACCACTTTCCTCCCCTTCCATCCAATCACAACATCATATTTTAACAGCCATTAAAATGAAAGTGCTAATTACAATGTAGCCACACCTTTCTCTGTGCTCAAAAATTTGCGAATTGTTAGTATAAAAGTGAGATTTTCAATATTTCCACATCTAAAATGAATAACCCTGCCTGAACTGCGTAATAAGTAATGTCAAATATGTCTCCATTACTGAAAAATAACAGTATATTGGCTGGCTCACCAGTCACATCTGTAAATGTTTTCCTTATCACTGTTATTTCATCCATCTGCACTCCATATGTGCAGAGGATGGGCTGTCAGCGATACAGGAAACCCGCCCCTCAGCCAACAGACAATAAAATTGTAATGAAGATGAAAAACCAAGAAATAGATAGCGGAGATATGTACACTGCATTGAAATTTTTAAGCTGAAAAATAAAATGGCAGATTTGAGATTTACGATGAATAACTTTTTGCACTGCTAGTTAAAAACAGTAATAATAAAAGGTAAAATGAAATGCAATAAGCGTACATTATACATTTAAAACCTGTTGCCAAATATACTGATATGTCAAAGAAGCACTTTCCCGTCACTGTAAATTGGAAGGACCTGTCACAGGACAGTGAGTCAGTTGCAGTAAGGGAAAAGGTTGGCCAGCGAGGAGTGTGGTGATATAACGATGGAGGAGTGGTGCATTGAAGTGATGGATTAGGAGTGGCTATTGGGACAGAAAAAGGGGGTAGGCTAGAGAGAGGAATTGGTGACACTCATAGTTGTTGGGGAAAGCGGGGTGGGAAAAGAAAGGCAGAAGGGGAAAGAAATGGGTCAGAAAATGTAGTGAGGGGAGGGTGAGAAAGTCCTTTTGGGCGGTGGAAATATAGCTGGCAGGATGGGAAAAGGTCAGGGCAGAGTTAACGATCTGTGAGGGGGAGACGGTTTACGTTTCATTGGGAGAGCATATGCAGGATGTGTAAATGGTGGGTTGGTGCAATGTGTTCGTAGATGCGTGACATCATATGACATTGGAAAGTGGAGGGGAAATGATAGGATTATTGGAGATGAGTTTGCGGATGGTGCAGATTGTTTGGACGTGTTGATTGTGAATGAGGATAGGTAGGAATGTGACGAATTGTTAAAGGATCCTTGTGGGGCAAGGTAAACGGATGCAGAAAGTGAGGTGGAAAAAATGGTTCAAATGGCTCTGAGCACTATGGGACTTAACTGCTGAGGTCATCAGGGCCCTAGAATTTAGAACTACTTAAACCTAATTAACCTAAGGACATCACACACATCCATGCCCGAGGCAGGATTCGAACCTGCGACCGTAGCAGTCCCGCGGTTCTTGACTGAAGCGCCTAGAACTGCTCTGCCACCACGGCCGGCTAAAGTGAGTTGGAGTGCATGATGTTTGAGGATCTGAAGGGACTCATAGAACTTGCGAGGGGCAGATATCCATGCAGCATTTGCATAACAAAGGATGGAGCAGATTAGGGATTTGTACATCTGAAGTAGAGTGGAGGGGTATAGTCCGCAGTTCAGCCAGTTAGTGGTTTTAATAGTTTTAGTCTATTGTTGACTTTCCGTTGGATGGAAAGTAGGCGGAGTTTCCACTTTAGTTGTCTGTTGAAGGTTAGTACAAAGGATTTTAGTGTGTTAGCTAGCTGAATGGGACAGTTATAAATGGTGCAGTAGAAGTCATGGAGCAGAAGGAGCAGGTAGTACATCCTATAATTATTGCCTGGGTTTTGAAGTGCTTACATCAGGAGGTAGAGTGATTGAGTTGGATTTTGAGGGATGGAAGGATCATTGGAATTTCTGTAGTATAGGATAGAGGTCAAGGAAAATAGTGTCATGAGCAAAGTGAAGGATGTGGATGGGAGGAGAGGGTTTGGGCATATCAGCAGTGTATTAGGGGTAAAAGAGGGGAGACAGAATAGAATGTTGAGGTATTCCTGCTGTGGGTGGAAGGTACAGGTGTTGGTGTTGTTAACAATTACATAGGATGGGTGATTGGAAAAGAAGCCTGCAATAAGGCGGACATAGTTGATGGGAAGTGCATAAGTTTGGAGATTGAAAAGGAAACCAGAGTGCCACAAGCGGTCGTATGCTTCCTCTAGGTCAAGGAAGACAAATATGGCGGATTTAGGTTGTTGTGCAGTTGGGATAGGAGATGGGTGAGGTTCAGGAGTGGATTATCAGCAGAGAAGAAGGGACGGAAGCCACTGCGTAACAGGAAGCAGATGATATGGGTGCAGATGACTGAGGATGCTACAGGAGAGAATTGATCAAAGGTCTTGCTAAACTGTGAGGTGAGGCAGATGGGACGATACAAGGTCGCATCTGAGCATTTCATTGGAAACTATATACCACTCACGGTGGAGTAATAGAACGAATACAATACATACCCCCCATAAATAGTCAAAAACTAATAACTGCTTATATATAGAATGTGTTAGTGGTACATGGTTGCTAAAGATGAGTTTCACTTTAAATATTCCACAAAACTTAAAAAGGCGGAAGAAAATCAACTACTGATTTATGTATCCATCCTGAGAGTCGTGCAGCATGTTTTCTCTGGTATTTGCTAGATATTTCGAATTTCGTTTTTTCTATGTGTAGATGGAGTCAACCCAAACAAATTCTTCTCATCACACCCAAGATTTGACGCCTGGGGTAAACAGATGGAAAAATTTTGCGCCTTGTTACAACCTAAATTAATTTCAAAATAGAATTTTACGTGCCTGTTCGATAGAACAGTCACAAATTATTCTAGGGGGGGTATTTGTTTTCTCGATGTTTATCAACACAGAGAGTAAAACACGAGTAGTAACCAGTACCCCAACAACAACTGAACAGTGCCGTAACACGGCGGTAGCAGTCACAGCTGTATGGAATGGCCACATAAAATTCCTTTTTTAAATGAATTTGTCTGTTGTGGGAAACAAGCCAAAGTTTTCCATCAACGCAGGGCATCATATGAAAGACGTTATGAGCATCTGACACCCCTTAGGAGAAACACCCCATGTGTGTGTATGTGTATGTGTGTGTGTGTGTGTGTGTGTGTGTGTGTGTGTGTGTGCATTATAATGCTGAAAGCTTCGCTAAAGTAAGCATCACAGAGAGAAAATTAGTAGTTATCATCTTCTGCTGCCAACGGCCTTGCCGCAGTGGTTACATTGGTTCCCATCAGATCAGTTAAGCGCCGTCAGGCTTGGCTAGCACTTAGATGGATGGCCGTCCGGGTTGCCGAGTCCTATTGGCAAGCGGAGTGCACTCAGCGCTTGTGAGGCCAACTGAGGAGCTGTTTGAATACGAAGTAATGGCTCCGGTGAAATGAAATGTCGTGCGGCTAGGGTCTCCTGTCGGGTAGGCCGGTCGCCTGATGCAAATTTTTTGAGTTGAAGCCACTTCGGCGACTTGCGTGTCGATGGAGATGAGATGATGATGATTAGGACAACACAACACCCCGAGTGGAGAAAGTCTCCGACCCAATCGGGAATCGAACCCGGGCCCTTGGCATGAGAGTCTGTAGCACTGACCACTCAGCTATAGGGGCGGACAACGGCTCCGGTAACGAAAACTGAGAAGGGCTGGGAGAGCGGTGTGTTGACCACATGCCCCTTCCTCTCCACATCCTGTGACGCCTATTGGATGAGGATGACATGGCGGTTAGTCAGTACCGTTGCGATTCCTGAAGCCTGTTTGGACAGAGTTTTACGATATTCTGCTGTTGCACAGTGGAAACTACATACGACTTCAGAGAATAACACACAGTTGTAGAGTAAGCAACGGGGGTTGATACGCTTTCACAGCCATCCAGTCATTATACTCACTCTATTCTGTCAATAGTGGTGTTGGGTGACTTTGAAAAGTAGCCAAAAGCACAGAAACCTACATTTCGTATACGTATGAAGACATTTTTGACAATTGTATTGATGTATAGATAAACTATTCACTGAAGCACGCATTACAGGAGGAGGAGGAGGAGGAGAAGGAGGAGGAGGAGGTTGGGATGAAGGAGAAGGAGGGGGGTAGGATGAAGGGGAGGAGGAGGAACAAGAAATTGATGATGATTCATTCTACTGTAATAAATGTACTTACATTCTATGGAAATATTACTTTAATAATCAATTTTCTTTCATAAATTTTATTTGGAATCTGGTTTATGTTTGAGTTCCTTTTGCTTTCTTTCGTAATCTCATTATAGTTCACACAATACTACATTAGCGTATGCCTCTGTCTTAACAGTGTGTTGGCTCAGCTGCGAGTTATCAGGATAGCTGATACATGTGGAGATAACTCCGCGTACTGGGGCTCTCTCTGTCTCACAGCAAGTGTACACTGCACGGATGTACTATACATGTGTATTTCACACATCTCTACACCTTACCAATTAAAAAACTTGCGAGCTCAGAGTATTACCCTGGGTATTACTTATGTATCATTTTAATATAACGCCAGGGGTATGTATTTGTACAGAAATAATGCAAGTTGTGATCTCGGAGAAATACTCGGAGATCACAAGTTTTTTAGTTATACTTTTTCTAAATATTGCACAAAAATTGGCGATATTTTTTTTAAATGTTAAGATTTGAAATTTGATGACAAGACAGAGTGATGTGAAATATGAAATTTAAAAGACAAGACAATAAAGAGGGCAATTTGTTACAATATTGCTCGGCAAGCTATTACAGTTTTGGGAGAATTTTGTTACAATTTTTGGGAAATTATAACACTTTGGGGACAAGTTGATATTTATTTTAGGGTCACTTTATTCAGTTTGTGTAGCAATATTATACTATTTGTGAGAGGGGAAAGCAGATAAGAGCTCTCTCCCTCTCTCTCTCTCTCTCTCTCTCTCTCTGTGTGTGTGTGTGTGTGTGGGTGTGTGTGTGGGTGTGTGTGTGTGTGGGTGTGTTTGTGTGTGTGTGCTTTTGTGTGTTTCATACTAGACGTATGTACCCAGTAGACCAGGCTCCTCCGTTTTCCGTTTCGGTTTTCATTTAAGGGCTGTTGACGTGTATGCTTGTCCCGTTCAGCTGACCTCTCACTGCTGCAGATGAGTTACTACGATAAGCACATTGTGGGGCGGCGGGTGGAATTATTTTGTTATTAAATGTAGAATGTAATGTAGAAAAGATGCATATCCCGGCCGATTAGCAACATATGTGGGGCGGCGGGTGGATTTAATTGTTATTAAATGTTCCTATTATTTATTTAATGCTGTTGTTTGCCGTTCTCAACACTGGCTCTCTAACTACAATATTGGCAACCATAAAGTGATTAGCAAAACGTGAAGCCTGTAATTAGAATTCCTAGTGCCCACTTCATCTGAGAAATACATTTATAGCTACAGCTTATAGCTCTGAGGAATTAGGAGATTGTCTGGGATTCATAATCAAAAACGATTCTCTCTAAAATGTTCACTATATTCTGAAAGTCGCAGACCAAAAAAGGATCCACACAATCCAACTGTTGCGCCAATGATTTTTACAGAAAAACATCCAAATCCCGAAAATGGTTAAAGTTATTGAACTGATATTCAACACATATTGATTTAGTATTACTCCTGACATGCTAGAAACGTTTCAGGTTATTTACTTGATTTTTAAAGTATTGCGCAACATTTATGACGTCAGAGCTAGTTACAGCGGATTACGCTGGCACACAATGGAAAGACTGATGTGAATTTTATACGGCGTGAGTAGGCTGCTTCCCTACATCACCCTCTACTTAATTTTTTTTAATATAAATGAAAAAAAATTAATTACAAAAAGGGAAGCAAGTGTACAGCTTAACTCCCTATGAAAATTAAAATTGAAATGTAAACATATACAAATATTAAAAGAAAACTTATTACCTACTTCAATTATTTAAATTGCTGGCATGTTCGCTGCCTCTTAAGCAACAGTATCACTCAAAATTGAGGCAAAATCAATGAAACACTTTGGCATACATATTGCCTTAGACAGACAAACACATAAAATATGTAAAATTATGACAATCTTAAATCGATTAAATAAATTTTTACATTCACAAATTTAAAGAAAATAACACAGTTATTCATGATACATAAACAGATAATTATATCTTACCAGTCTTTTCTAAACCTGAAAGAAAATTTCACAAATCATTTTTACACACGTGGTTGTAGCCGCTTAGGCTGGCGTTCTACACTTCCATTCACAAGGGTAGAGGAAGGGAAGTTGCTATGGTGTGCGTCCTTCACGTTCACTCTAAATTACATGGGGAAAAGGGAGGGGTCACTGTGAGTTGTGTCCAAGTCACTGCACGCTTTCACGCAGCTACCAGGCTGCCATTATCTGGTTTGTCCTGTAGAACAAACAAAAAGAGTGACTCAGACTCTGTTCACTTAATATCTAAGGGTGGGTCACAATGAAATGGGGATATATACATTTTACCTTTCAATATGTTACTGGAACAAAGTTAACAGAACTTTTTCAATTTTACTCTCGCGGTTACTTAACTGTCATAAAATCGGTAAACAAATGGCTCAAAACGCCGGTAGTCACGTACTAGAGAAAATTTATGCTCTAGGCATACAATCATGAATCCTATTTAATTTCAATTTATTATTTTTGGGCCGGAACACTGAACCAACGCTCGGTACATTGCTGATACATTTGTATTTTATTTACTTAGCTGACTCATCTTCGATTACCGTATTCTTAGATATAGTATGAGTAAATTTGATTAGCAGTTGTCTTTTCAGCCTCTTTGTACATGTGAGTAACTCGTGGTAATAGTACAGTTCCGAGTGTTCTAAACACACTACGTTTAGTTGACTACTAAATCCACTTATTGGTCCTCTGCTGCTGTGTCAGTTCCACTTCTGCAATTATATACTTACTTCATCGAAGTGTATTTATGCTGAACTATAAATAATGTTTCACGTCTGCCATTATGTTACTCAATTATGTTGCTTGTGTATGGACTTATTTAACCCTCACTCTATTAACATTTAACGCATAGGATAGCACATTTATTTCATATCTATAGTGTATTGCAGCTGATCAGTTTGCTCACGTGGCAATCCATTTCCACTCGATCGGTCGCTGAAACCACAGGTAGTCTCTCTCGACCTACCACTAAAGTGCATTAAGTAATTATGGACGAGCGTAATGCTAAATTCCTTAAACCTATAGGACACCATGAGCTACTCTGTCTCATCTAACATAAGGGTCCCTATGGTCGCATTCACGCCTCCAACTCATAACCTCAATACATGTAGGTGTGTCCCCGCACACCCAACACCAAAATAATGGCCAGCTCCAACCTAATAAATACTTCAGGGACGTGTCCTTCACGTCTCAACCACAAACACTACTCAATTCTATTACACTACCATTCCTTGCTACACAAGGTGCATCCTTTCTTACAACTTATCTGCATATTTTTCATAACACTAAGCAATCTCTTTTACTATTAATTAGTTAGCTGTACAGCATACGATAGGTTTCACTGCCACTTCAGATCCTGCTTGTACACGAATTTGTGTATCTTTTTAAATTACTGCTGGTGGACCATTTCCAATAAAACAACAATTTGTACTTACAATATTACCAAGGTTCTATACATACATGTTACTCAAATATCTTCTGTATCTTAATTACATCATACTTCTCTGTTGTTTATGTCACTGTTAGGTTTGTCACATCAGGTATTTTCTTCACTAATCGGTGGATAGAATGGGTACAGAACTCATGGCTTGATAGCCATGACGGAAAATTTTTGTATTGCAGAGAAGGAGTCGAAACTTTGGTGGATAGGAAAGATGAAGATAGAGTGAGACCTGAAATGGAAAGAAAATCTCACACAGCTGGGACTGCATAGCTGCCACACTGTGTAGAGGTTACAGAACAACTTCCTCCATACAGAATACATTAGTTTAATGCTGGCTTGATAGTCATACCGGAAGATTTTAGTATTGGAGAGTAAGAGCCGAAATTTTGGTGGATAGGAAAGATGAAGAATGAGTGAGACCTGAAAAGGAAAGAAGATCTCACGCAGCTAGGACTGCACAGCTGCCACACTGTGTAGAGGTTACAGAACAACCTACTCCCTACAGAATTCATTAGTTTCAGAAAATTTTCGTTTTTTAAAGAAGGGGTCGAAATTTTTGTAGATAGGAAAGATGAAGATACAGTGAGACCTGAAAAGGAAAGAAGATCTCACACAGCTGGGACTGCACAGCTGCCACACTGTGTAGAGGTTACAGAACAACCTCCTCCCTACAGAATTCATTCACTACTTATGAACTTCTTTAGGTCGATCACGTTCCTGAGACCTAATAGCTTGTACTCTTAGGGTACTCTAGCCTATATGCATTGGCATGTGGTTTTCCTATGATCCTGAAAGGTCTTTGGTATACGAATATGAATTTCTTTGTTTCTGCATTTATTTTCTTTGATTTTTCCTTGGTTTTGACAAGGACTAACTGACCTATTTCAAAACTGGTGGGTACAGCTTTTGCGTCATGACGCTTCTTTCTTTCTAATGTGTTTAGGTCACTTTAACTAAGATTAACACCTTCCTCCCAATATCTCCTATTTTTCAGAACTCGTATAGGCAGCTCCCAAGTTTCATCATTAGTTACTAAATGTTTATCAATAAAAGGAACCGTAATTACTCCGGTTATCGGCAAGACCAATTTTAACTGGCTTCTTTCAAAGTCAACAACACTCTGATATATCGACCAGAAATCTATGCCAATTAAAACCTCAATACTGAGATTATTTACAATTAAGCATGGATGATAATTAAATTACCATTAATGTTAAAGGGCAGCAAAGCTTCTTGTTTTAACATTTTTGACACCTTGCCAGTGGCACCAATTATTCTTAGTCCTGATACCCTAATTACTTTAAGCTTGTCTTTACCAGGTAATGCATCAAAGAAGGACTGAGATATCGCACTCACCTCACTTCCACTGTCTAATAGACAACGTACATTGATACCCAACATATTCACTATTATTATAGGGTGGCTTATTCTAGTTTGTACAGGGGGTTCCTCAAACTCATCCAATAGTTCCTTTTGGATTTGTCTCCAACTAAAGTGATAGACATCTGTCTTCATTACATTTAGGTCAAAGTGTGTAGGGGATTCCTGAATTACATTTTCAGCTGCCTTTTCCAGTCGGTCTATTAATTTCAAATCGAAACACCACACGACTTCATTACATTTAGTTTGCTGAACATGACCCAAATTACTGTAGTCTGAGCGATTCTGCGCCTCCATACCGGGCATAACACTAGTTACAGCTAAACCACTTTCACTATTATCGTCGGGTTCCTTCTCAAGTGACAACTGGTCACAGCTACTGGGTTCATCGACCCCCAACAGGCTATCCTCTACATTCGCACTTACCTCCTGTCCTAAATCTATTAGTACAGTATCAACATCCTGCACAGGCACTTTAGATAAGAGCTCATCATCCTCATCGTAAATATAAGCATGAATTTCTTCTGCTTCTTCACCTGACATTTCAGTATTTTGTAGCTCTTCCCTACCGTTACACTGCTGCGCCTTCTCTTTCTCTTCCCACTAAGAAAGCGTCTCTAACACGGTATCTATCAAATACTGTGAGTGATCTAATATTTCTGCTGTATCCTTAGATGCTACCGACCCCTCATCCACATGTTCAGTCTGAGTATTCTGATCTGTCTTACCAATTACTGTAATTACTGGCTTAGGAAAAGCAACCGCCTGGTGAGCGCCAGCGTCCTCATAGACGGGAACTAGTTTTCCTGCCTCGGCCTACTACTGTTTCCTTTATTTCCATTATAGTTAACTGGCACAGCATGGCTTGCCGCACTGTTGTTTACCTGCATAATTTTGTTCGGAACAAAATTACTAACATTTGGATGCCATTGTTGGTTCTGATAATTATTTCTCCAATTCCTACCTCTCTTAGGATGGCGAACACCTACTGTTCTGATGTTTACATTGCCATTCTGCTCGTTCTTAAAATTACTACTAGTGTTCTTACCATTTCTGTTATTACGTGCTTGCTCCTCATTGGCAGCAATACACTCTACACGTTCCAAATATTCAATGAAACGATCCAGATTGTCTCTAGGGGCAGATATAATTCTAGTTTGCCAATACCATGGCAGTTTGGCTTCAAGGCCTAGTATTATCATTTCAGGTTTTAGCTTTTCGGCCAAATGTGACAAACGTGAGATCCATGACCTGGCAAACTCTTTAATAGATTCCTTGCCTGCAGTGAAGCGTTTTCCACTCCAAAATTCTCTCAATACTTCATTTTGCTTATTACTACACCAATACTCATTAATGAAAGCTGTTTTAATTTCCGCTAATGTTTTACACTTCAACATAACATCAGATGACCAACGCATGGCGTCACCCGATAAATGGCTTCTAATAAATGAGATTTTCTCTCGTTCAGACCAAGTTGTTGGAATCACATCTTCAAAATCATTCCAGAAACCTAGCAGGTGGATATTTTTATCTGGATCAAACCGCAAGAACCGCCGACACCCGATAAAAGCGGCGTTTGCAGCTACAACTTGTTGCATACTACCATTACCAGAAGTTACTGAAGCTACTTTACTCTCAATGTTAGCAATGTTAGTACTAATATTTTCTACTCTCATTTCAACATTATCTACTCTTTGCACAATGTGAGTAGCATCAGTTTTGATTGCGTCTGCTTCTGCTTCACATATGTTTACTTTTATATTAACATCTTTAAACCTATCTGAGCACAGTTCAGATTCCGCCTCAATCTTTTCTGTTAACTTGTGCTCCAGTTTCGCATCTTCCATTTGGAAGTCTTTGCGAACCTCCGCAACTTCGGATTTTACTGTTTTATACATCTCAGATAACTGTTGAGCAACCTTTTTCTTAATGTCCTCATGGTTGTAATCAATTTTATAATTTAAACTGTCCAGATCCTCTTTCAACTTGTTTCACCCAGTCTTGAAGGAAGTTTGTAATTCAGCTTTATTGGATTCTAATTTATTGTCCATTACCTCAAACCGTTTATTAAAATTGGTTTGGCTGGCCACAATCCTGTTATTTAACTCAATTATATCAGATTTTAACTCAGCTGTCATTGTAGCATTACTGGCTGACATTTTTGCATTACTGCTTTTGACCTCATTTATTCCAGACTTTAATTCAGCATTACTGGTAGCTATTGCTTGTAATATAACATTTAAATCAATAGCCCCAGTATCTTTCGGTTGCTCACTAGCTGGTTTTTTATCACACTCAGGTGACGAAAAACTACCTCCACCACTAGAATCATCAAAGCTAAATGAAATTTCTGATTGATCAGTCATATCTAACTTCTCCTTTTTAATCTCTACCATCTCTGATGACTGTTTCATTTTTAATTCATCAGAGAAACTATTATCCAATAACTTAACAATTTCTGATTTCTGCTTTACTACAGGGGTCTCTATTATTGAATCATTGCCCCTTTTCACGCTACTGTCAGGAGACAATACATCATATTTCACATTAACATTACTATTTTCATGCATATTTACACTTGAACTGTTGTCCGGATTTACCATTCCTTCAACAGACATAGGTTCTGATTTATGTTTAACCTTAGTTTCTTCTGGTGGTTCTATCACTGACAGTCTTTTAGTGCAGGTTAGTAAAATTTTTAACAGCTTTTCACTTAACTTAGTTCCTTCTTCACGACGTATGGCGTTGCTGGCGCGGCGTACCAGGATTACTGATGCGACGCGGCGCGTTGAACTGCAGACAGGACTTCGATGGCTGCTGTGTGCGTGGCCCGCAACTGCAGGCATGGCTCCGGTTGCTCCGGCGGACGACTGCGGTGAGGGGAAACTGGCTTCTCGCGATGCCGGCAGCGCCGCTAGACTCAGTGCCAGCTCCGTCAATCCAGATGCGTTGTTAATCCAATTGCGTCGTCCACATGCACACATAACACTATCAATGTTCTATTACTCAGTTGCATGTCGCATTTCACTCCAGAATCCGAATATTTAAAAATCACTTTCACTTTTACTCAGTTTTTTCCCGGCCGATGCACCGATGCACCCGATGGTGGGTGGAATAGTTGTTATAAAAATGTTCCTATTATTTATTTATTGCTGTTGTTTGCCGTTCTCAACACTGGCTCTCTAACTACAAAATTGGCAACCAGAAAGTGATTAGCAAATGTGTAGCCTGAGAAATACATTTATAGCTACAGCTTATAGCTCTGAGGAATTAGGATATTGTCTGGGATTCATAATCAAAAACGATTCTCTCTAAAATGTTCACTAGATTCTAAAAGTCACAGACCAAAAAAGGATCCACACAATCCAACTATCAGAGCAGTTCAGAGTCTAATGCGCTGATGCAACTATAACTGTTCAAATTAAATGTTTAAGTGAATGCTCGCCATAATTTGATGATATTGTTCGTCATACGCCACGCTAAATAATGGTAGAATGTCTGTCCCGCGGCGGCACGTGAAAATACGACATACACAAACTGAAGATAGATCATTAAAGTCATCCCAGAGTTAACACTTCACTCGAAAACGATTTCATGGTTACGCGTATCCCGAGTAACTTATTACGGCATCCGAGGCTGTTCATACCAATGATAGCGACGCGACGCGACTCCCGGCACAGGTGGCGCGCTAATCAGCGTCTGGAGAGAACTGGGGCCTTTCTTTCTCGCGCAGCATTCTTATATATAAAGCTGCGGTGCGGACGGCTAAGGCTAGGCGCAAATTGAGACGCGTACAGCGCGTGTGGCGCGACGCAACGCAGCGCGCGTTTTTGTAACATCACAGGTTCAAATGGGACCGCGCAAATTGCGACGCGACGCGACTGGACGCGACACGCGCCTGCGCCAGGTCGCGCGGCGTTGTGGTTGAGGCACAGTTTCTCGCGCCGCGCGTCGCGCTTGCCTCGCTAGCACCGTGGGAAATTTAAGACGGGGAGCGGAAAAGTAGCCCGGCCATATGCTCACATCGGAACGGCGCATATCAGCAGTGGTAGTATTGCCAGTACGATAAATGTTGCCTTACTGTGTACTGAACTTTATTGCCTTTGGGTAGTGTTTCGCTTTTCGCCATTTAAACGGTCCAGCTTTCTTCGTTAGCACGTTATACTTTTCTGTTATTTATATCTGCATAGTTTTGTTTTGTTTTTCTTCTGTCAAGAAAAATGTATACTTCAGTAACTGATGAGCCATCGGCCGCTGGAATTGCACCATACGCCTCCGTGGTGTTTTCAGATCGCAACAAGGGACAGAGGGTAGTGAATAAAGAAGCAAGGAATATTATAAAATCATGTGATTAAGAATCAAGTCAGGAATGTAAAGCAAGGTTATATTCTCGCTGCCTAGTAAGCTAGCGTATTTGTACGATCTGTTACAAAAATTTAGAAAGGGATAATCTCCACAGGTGTGATCCCTTTGTGCTTGCGGTAAAAAGCGTCCAAGATCTGAAGTATAGAAGTTTCACTGTGATTACTCTGACATGGATGTAATAGTGTAATACGACACACTGTACTACATGAATGTGAACAACATATTTCCATTGCAAGCTAGAAACAGTCGGAAAGAAGTCACAAATAACAACGTTTTAATTGTTTCGCCGTGATGAGGAAAAGCATTTCAATTGTTGCATGGACATTATCAGCATTAATAAACTAATTATACAACAACAGGCTACACAAATGAAGAAAATGGTCGGTATTATCACGAACGTAGGAATATCCTAAAAGAGTGTTATGATTAGATATATTTAATTTGTTGAAATGTGCTGCTGACAAACGCAGATCTACTTTCATGACAATGTTTTTCGAACTCCATCTCACAAGGCACACATGGCTAGCTTGTGTATTCCTGTCGCACGCATTATCCTTCGCTGCTGACTGACCATTGTGTTGTGCGACAGATCATTTGTTTATTTTTCTCAATAACAACTATTTTATTCGCGATCACGCATTGTCAGTTTGGCAAGCCCTAGGTGAATAAACAGTATCTGTCAAGTGCCTATCTTTCCGCCTGAAGGAACGCTCGTCATTATTTTAATACTGCTCAGATCAAGAGAAGGAATAAAATCCTTCGGTAAGTTTCCATTCCAGTCGCTCAGTGTTAAAAATACGATGGGTTACGGGGATTCCACCAAAATTCCAACAGAATTGCCAATCTGTTTTTGTGTGAGTTGTTAACCTTTTCTCATTCGAAGATGCATCACCATTTATGAGTAAAGGCCACATTTCTCTTGGTGACTGGTTTAATTGTACTTCCTTTGTCACAATGTAATTTGCCAAACTCATCTAACAGCAGCTATTGAGACAGAATTCCGAAACGGAGGGCCTCATTAAACAAGTAATTGGCAATCACAGAGCTCAATAGCTTACGAAAAACCTCATAGTATCGGTTTGCAGTAACATAAAAGAAGAAATTTCATGTTTATTTTCATACTAGGAAGTTCTTGTTTCGCTAGCTGTCGATAACTCTTAAAAAATTACAGTCACTGGAGTGAAATAAATAAAAAAAGAAGTATAAGTAGTGATATAGCGCCATAGATAAGAAAGTTACGTGTGTTTAGTAATTGGCAAAACACTCTCCTCCTTGTGTGCTATCATTCGCCAAACTTTCGTTTCGATGTCTCGAGCGGTTTAGGAGATACGAGAGATGTTGCGAGTATTTCATTCTCGCGGGCGTGAGATCGGAAGTGAGCGCGCTACATGGGATCCATTTTCTCGAGTTCGGAGGCAGATAGAGATCTCCTCCCAAGTCTAAACAAAAATTCAGTATGTTAGCTAAATATCATACGCAGCGACATATGGTGTAATACGCACCAAACGCAAAATCATACCGACCCCTAATTTTGGTTATAAACTTTTTGAGTTTTGCGTAGTGTCTTACTAAAATGAGTACATCACAATACGAATGGTCATTAGTGAGGTGATGGGCACTTCGTCACGAAGCTGACGTATAACGCTACAAGTAAGGCAAAAATCATATATTTTCAGAGAATAGTTTCTGTAAAATCGTTTGAGAAAGATAAGAGGTTGCGCGAGCTTCGGTTCAGTCAGCGCAGAGCGTCGCCAGTCGGCGCGTGCGAAGTATGCTGTACGCGTCGCAATATGCGCTGCACCCGCGCGACCCGTGCGGAACGTGCGTGCCGCGCTGTATCGTAGTGTCACGTCACACGTGCTATACGCTTCTCAATTTGCGCCTAGTCTATTTTGCTGATGGCCGATGAAGCTCTCAATTTAAATGTGCAATCAGCACACAGGTAAGTAATCATAATAAAAGTTTGACGTGGCTAAGTGAAATATTTTGGGCGAGAGAATTAATTTAATTACACTACACGCAGTAGACGAGCTCTGAACTTGCCCTTTGGAGATACGCTATCGCTATAGTTTTCTAGTTGTTCTGTTGAAACTTCTCACATCATTATGATTATAGCGGATCTCCCTTCTACTTAAATTTAAACATCCTAGCTTTATTTATTAGCCTACTTAATCTATCTTGCTTCCTTAATTTTTAAGACAAAAACCAGAAAATCATTAATTTCAATTAAAATTTTAATTTGTGAGATCCAGAATACTGTTTCTACTAAATTATTATACAAAAGAAATCTAAATATAAATTTTTAAGTTTCTAGCTCTTTTCTGTTGCGCCAATGATTTTTACAGAAAAACATCCAAATTTCGAAAATGGTTAAAGTTGTTGAACTGATATTCAACACATATTGATTTAGTATTACTCCTGACATGCTAGAAACGTTTCAGGTTATTTACTTGATTTTTAAAGTATTGCGCAACATTTATGACGTCAGAGCTAGTTACAGCGGACTAGGCTGGCACACAATGGAAAGATTGATGTGAATTTTATACGGCGTGAGTAGGCTGCTTCCTTACAGAATGAATAAAAAAGTTCATCTACATCTACATGGATACTCTGCAAACCACATTTAAGTGTCTGGCAAAGGTTCATCGAACCACATTCACAGTTCTGTATTATTCCAATCTTGTATAGCGGGCTGAAAGAACGAACATCTACACTCCTGGAAATGGAAAAAAGAACACATTGACACCGGTGTGTCAGACCCACCATACTTGCTCCGGACACTGCGAGAGGGCTGTACAAGCAATGATCACACGCACGGCACAGCGGACACACCAGGAACCGCGGTGTTGGCCGTCGAATGGCGCTAGCTGCGCAGCATTTGTGCACCGCCGCCGTCAGTGTCAGCCAGTTTGCCGTGGCATACGGAGCTCCATCGCAGTCTTTAACACTGGTAGCATGCCGCGACAGCGTGGACGTGAACCGTATGTGCAGTTGACGGACTTTGAGCGAGGGCGTATAGTGGGCATGCGGGAGGCCAGGTGGACGTACCGCCGAATTGCTCAACACGTGGGGCGTGAGGTCTCCACAGTACATCGATGTTGTCGCCAGTGGTCGGCGGAAGGTGCACGTGCCCGTCGACCTGGGACCGCACCGCAGCGACGCACGGATGCACGACAAGACCGTAGGATCCTACGCAGTGCCGTAGGGGACCGCACCGCCACTTCCCAGCAAATTAGGGACACTGTTGCTCCTGGGGTATCGGCGAGGACCATTCGCAACCGTCTCCATGAAGCTGGGCTACGGTCCCGCACACCGTTAGGCCGTCTTCCGCTCACGCCCCAACATCGTGCAGCCCGCCTCCAGTGGTGTCGCGACAGGCGTGAATGGAGGGACGAATGGAGACGTGTCGTCTTCAGCGATGAGAGTCGCTTCTGCCTTGGTGCCAATGATGGTCGTATGCGTGTTTGGCGCCGTGCAGGTGAGCGCCACAATCAGGACTGCATACGACCGAGGCACACAGGGCCAACACCCGGCATCATGGTGTGGGGAGCGATCTCCTACACTAGCCGTACACCACTGGTGATCGTCGACGGGACACTGAATAGTGCACGGTACATCCAAACCGTCATCGAACCCATCGTTCTACCATTCCTAGACCGGCAAGGGAACTTGCTGTTCCAACAGGACAATGCACGTCCGCATGTATCCCGTGCCACCCAACGTGCTCTAGAAGGTGTAAGTCAACTACCCTGGCCAGCAAGATCTCCGGATCTGTCCCCCATTGAGCATGTTTGGGACTGGATGAAGCGTCGTCTCACGCGGTCTGCACGTCCAGCACGAACGCTGGTCCAACTGAGGCGCCAGGTGGAAATGGCATGGCAAGCCGTTCCACAGGACTACATCCAGCATCTCTACGATCGTCTCCATGGGAGAATAGCAGCCTGCATTGCTGCGAAAGGTGGATATACACTGTACTAGTGCCGACATTGTGCATGCTCTGTTGCCTGTGTCTATGTGCCTGTGGTTCTGTCAGTGTGATCATGTGATGTATCTGACCCCAGGAATGTGTCAATAAAGTTTCCCCTTCCTAGGACAATGAATTCACGGTGTTCTTATTTCAATTTCCAGGAGTGTATATCATTCCGTACGAGCTCTGATTTCCCTTATTTGATCATTATTTCATCGCTTCTCCTTATGTAGGTCGATGTTAACAAAACATTTTCGCATTCGGAGGAGAAAGTTGGTGACTGTAACTTCGCTAGAACATTCCGACGCATAGTGTGCTTTAATGATGTCCATCTCAAATCCTGTATCATTTCAGTGAAACTCTCTCCCCCATTTCGCGATAATACAAAACGTGCTGCCCCTTTTTGAACTTTTTCGATGTACTCCGTCAATCCTATCTGTTAAGGATCCCACACCTCACAGCAGTATTCTAAAAGAGGGCGGACAAGCGTAGTGTAGGCAGCCTCCTTAATAGATCTGTTACATTTTCTAGGTGTCCTGCCAATAAAACGCAACTTTCCCCACAACATTCTCTATGCATTCCTCCCAATTTAAGTTGTTCGTAATTGTAATTACTAGGTATTTACTTGAATTTACGGCCTTTAGATTTCACTGATTTATCGTGTAACCGACGTTCAACGGATTCCTTTCAGCACTCATGTGGATGATCTCATAATTTTCGTTATTTAGCGTCAACTGCTAATTTTTGCAACATTCAGATATCTATCCTAAATTGTTTTGCAATTTGTTTTGATCTCTTGATGACTTTATTAGTCGATAAGCGACAGCGTCATCTGCAAACAACCTAAGACGGCTGCTCAGATGGTCTCCCAAATCGTTTATATAGATAAGGAACAGCAAAGGACCTGTAACACAACCTGGGGTAACGCCAGAAATCAGTTCTGTTTTACACGATGACTTTCCGTCAGTTGCTACGAACTGTAATCGAGACAGGAAATCAAGAACCCGGTCACATGACTGAAACGATATTCCCTAAGCACGCAATTTCACTACAAGCCGCTTGTGTGGTACAGTGTCAAAAGCCTTCGGAAAATCCAGAAATACGGAAATAATTTGAAATCCCTTGCCAATAGCACTCAACACTTCGTGTGAGTATGGAGCTAATTGTGTTTCACAAGAACGATGTTTTCTCTAATCCGTGTTGACTGTGTGTCAATAGACCGTTTTCTTCAAGGTAATTCATAATGTTCGAACACAATATACGAGGCCTGTTCAGAAAGTAAGCTCCGATTGATTGCCAAATTGAAACCACAGTGAACATCAGAAATGTTTTACTTGTAACAATTAGCTACACCTTTCAGCTACTTCTCTACGTAGTCGCCGTTCTGACTTAGACTTTTGTCATAGCGTTGTACCAACTTTTCAATAGCCTCATCATAGAAGGCAGCCGCCAGTGCTTTCCGCCAATTCTCCACGCTGGCCTACACCTCGTTGTCTGTGTCAAAATGTTGTCTTCAAAGACAGCGGTTCATGTGACCAGAGATGAAACCCAGGGGGAGACAATTGCGGACTGTATTGTGGGTAATCTCACATTTCCATTTGAAAACGATGCAGGAGCATCTTCATTGCCCCTGCAGAATGCGGCTGAGAATTGTCTTGAAGAAGAAACAGCACGACAGTTATGTAATGTTAGCTGCATAGCTTCAGGCGAAATTTCTCACCAGGCCCTCGTACTTGGCGGCAGACACTATTTTCTAGACATCTTTACGCACTCACTGCGAGCTCAGAAATGAGAAGAGCGACGTGATGCTAACTGGGGTTATACTAGAGACACTACCCAACACATCTGTGCAAAGCTTTATCGGATTTTCATAGTCGTTTCCATTTCGCGACCGATCGGAGCTTACTTTCTGAACGCCACTCGTATGTTCCGAAATCCTGGTGCATATCGACGTTAATTATATGGGCCTGTAATTTAGTGGATTACTGCTACTACCTTTCTTGAATACTGGTGTGACTTGTGCAATTTTCCAGTCTTTGGGTACCGATCTATCACCGAGAGAATGGTTGTATATGATTGTTAAGTATGGAGCAATTTCATCAGCATACTCTGAAAGGAACGTAACTGGTATATAGTTTGGACCAGAAGACTTGCTTTTATTAAGTGATTTAAGTTGCTTCACTACTCCGAGAATATTTACTTATACGTTAATCATGTTGGCAGCTATTCTTGATTCAAATTCTGAAATATTTACTTCGTCTTCTTTTGTGAAGACATTTCGGAAGGCTGTGTTTAATAACTGCAGCTCTGTCTTCGATAGTATCTCCATTGCTATCGCGCAGAGAAGGCATTTATTGTTTCTGGCCGCAAGCATACTTCACACACGCCCGCAGTCTTTTTAGATTTTCTTCCAGGTTTAGAGACAAAGTTTCGCTGTGGAAATTATTATAAGCATCTCGCATTGAAGTCCGCTCTAAATTTCAAGCTTCTGGAAAAGATCGCCAACATTGTGGGTTTTGCATCTGTTTAAATTAGGCACGTTTTTTTCGTTGTTTCTGAAACAGTTTTCTGACCCGTTTCGTGTTCCAGGGAGGATCAGCTCCGTCGTTTCTTAAATTATTTGTATAAATGTCTCAATTTCTACCGATACTATTTCTTTGAATTCAAGCCACATCTGGTCTACACTTATACTGGAGGTTGTCTCTCAGGAAGGCGTCAAGTGAATTTTTATCTGTTTTTTTTGAGTAGGTGTATTTTTCATTTATTTTTGGATGATTAGGGCGTTACAATAGTCAATATCGCTTTGACAATTCTGTGTTCATTAATCCCTCTACCCGTTTTGATGCTCGTTATTAACTCAGGATTGTTTGTTGCTAAGAAGTCAAATGTGTTTTTTCACAATCGTTACTTTTCGTGTGGGCTCATGAACTAACTGCTCGAAATAACTTTCAGAGAATGCGTTTAGCACCATTTCGGATGATGTTTTATGCGTACCTCCGGAAAGAAACATGTATTTTCACGAACATATAGAGAGTAAATTAAAGCCACCACAAACTATAATTGTATGAGTCGGATAAACTGAAATCAAACTGAAGTTTTTTTTGAACCTTTCAGCAAATGTATCATCTGAATTGGGAGGTTAGTAAAAGGATCTAATTATTATTTTGTTCCGGTTGCCAACAATGACCTCTGCCCATACTAACTCACAGGAATTGTCTACTTCAATTTCGACAGGATAAACTACTTCTAATAGCAACAAACATGCCACCGCCAATCGTGTTTAGCCTATTCTTTCGAAATACCATTAGGTTCTTCGTAAAAATTTCGGCTGACCTTATCTTCGGCTTTAACCAGCTTTCAGTGCCTATAACGATTTGGCTCAAAAATGGCTCTGAGCACTATGGGACTCAACTGCTGTGGTCATCAGTCCCCTAGAACTTAGAACTACTTAAACCTAACTAACCTAAGGACATCACACACATCCATGCCCGAGGCAGGATTCGAACCTGCGACCGTAGCAGTCGCACGGTTCCTGACTGCGCGCCTAGAACCTATAACGATTTGAGCATCAGTGTTTTCTATTAACGCTTGGACCTCTGGTATTGTCCCAACACAGCTACTACAATTTACTACTGTTATATCGATGGTTCCTGTATTTATGTTCTTCGTGTGTTCGGCGTACATCCTTTGTGACTGAAGCTCTTTTTGTGTTTTCCTGAGACCCTCTAACCTAAAAAAAAAAAAAACCGACCAGTCAACGCCACACAGCCCTTGCTACCCATGTAGCCACCTCTCGCGTATAGTGGGCTTCTGACCTAATCATCGGAACGCAACCTTTCGGCGTAAGTCGACAAATCAGCAGCCTACAAGGTCGCAGAACCGACTGAGCCTCTAGTTCAGACTCTTCACTCGTCTCTGTATCAGAGTTCCGCAATCGATCCTGTTGACTATGCTGCGTATGGTCAGCTCTGCTTTTATCTCGCAAGGAAGACTGGCAGCCTTTACCACTTCTGTTAACTGCTCGAAACCAGAGAGAATCTCTTCTGATCCAAAGTGGCACACATAATTGGCACCGACGTGAGCCACCACACGCAGTTGGGTGCACCCTGTGCTCTTCATGGTATCTGGAAAGACCCGTTCCACGTCTGGAATGACTCCACCCGGTATGCACACTGAGTGCACGTTGGATTTCTTCCCCTTCTTCGCAGCCATGACCCTAAGGGGCCTATAACGCGCCTAACGTTGGAGCTCCCAACTGTAAATAATCACACCCTCTGTGATTGTTTGGATTTTGCAGGCTGAGAGGTTTCCTCTGAAACAGGACAGGCTACAGCATCTGGCTCAGCGGCAGTGTCGGCCACAGAGAGCACCTGGAACCTGTTTGTCAGACTGACCGGGGACGCCTTATGTACGGCCCCCTAGGAAGTCTCCGCCTCCTGCTACGTCCCAGGGTGACCTCCCACCCGACCACAGGTGAGGGGTCAACCTCACTGCGAGCATTAACTGGGCTGGCATCCGGTGAGGACCGATCGGAGGACTCGGACATGCAGGACGTCCGTTGGATCCCCATGGCCAGCCCATAACAGTGGTGCCCATCCACTGCACCTTCAAGCTGCGAAATCAAAGACATCACAGCTGGCAGCTGAGAGCGAAGTGTCACCAATTCTGCTCACATCCGCACACAATAATCACATTCGCTATCCTACTAAGGACCGTGAAAAACTGAACTACCCAGATAAATGGACTATCGGCACGTGCTGCCGAACTCCACTGTAGAAACTGACGAAAACGAAGGAAGTTTTTGTAATTAATTAGTTTAATACGCAGAGATTCAAAAACCTAACTACCAAAGCACTCAGGTGAAACTAAATATTTCACCGCTGATTAGTAACTTGTTATATGTCACAAAATCGGTTTATATTTCCAACGCAAACGAAAACGCGAGAACTGTGGCTTTTAGACATTAAATTAACACGCATTAACTCATAAACTAAACTATTAAAGCACACAGATGATATTATAAAATTCGCTCCTGGTTAGGAACTCGTAAAAGTCACAAAATCAGTTGCTTCCCTGTTGCTGTGTCTGTCTCGGCCGGCTGCTGCTGCCTGGACTGTTTGTTACAACATACATGCTCCTTTGTATGCTGTCATTTCCAAACAAACCTCGTTTCGATATCTTTAACCGTTTATGAATTATGACGCTTGCCATGACCACATATTCCCAATGCATAGGTACGGAAATGGGTATGTCACATCCGACTGTCCACCAGGTAGAAATACCAGTATCCTACGAATGAAATGCGATATCTTTCTGCTCTCGATTTTAAACAAAATTTCGATATGTTACATACATTCCATACTCAGCACTGTATGAGGTAAATCAACTACACACAAAATTTACGCAATGCGTATTTACCTCTGCAAACCCCCTAAAATTTCATGTAATGTCATACTTAAACTGATGCAGCACAGTAACTATCATGAATAAGGAAAAGGAATTCAGTCCTTTTAACGAACGGAACTGTCTGACAGTAGGCTGTGCTAAACTTAAATTTTTGCACTAAATAGTTTCCTAAAAATCTGATGATAAGTGTTTCATAGTGTCTGGAACGCCAGTGCAGTTAGAAGCAATTGTCGAGTAGTATAGTGAAAAGAAAACTACGTTCTACATGGAACTAATAGAGCACGTCTGTAGCGGTGAAAAGGTTAATAATGTAACACGACACCATTTTTACGCCAGAGGGAAGTATTTTTGGGAAATAATGTAACTCTACGCCACTTTCTGTATCATTTTAATATAGCGCCAGTACTATGTATTTGTACACAAGTAATGCAACTTCATGTTATTTTTACGCATCATTTTAATACTTTACTGTAACTGGCTAGAGAGGAGATGGATGAGGTGAAGGTATGCGTTTTTAATTTCCCACTAGCACAACTGGGCTATTTCTGTCATCTTCAGTTTCTTTGATTGATTGTTTTTCATTTTTTGATACTGTGCTGTTATTGGTTGGAGATAGGGTATGGAGATGGGGGTGGTTGGGAAGGGAGAAGGGGCATGGCTTGATGAATTCACTGATAAAGATGATAAAATCAATGATAAGAGTGATGACTTCACTGCATCAGTGACCTGAATAATGTGATGTGATAAAATATAAACAAAGTATTCTGGAGTCGCTATAGCCTTATTATTCAGTATGTTTAATGGAGAGAATGACAATTATCTTAATCGAGAGTAGGAATGGCCGCTAGTGATTGATGCTAAATAGCCTAATGTCTGAGGACAGAGATGGCATAACGAATTACTTACTGTTAATTGTTCTAGTGAGGTTCTAATGTCAGTTTTTATAGAAAGCTGTAAATAAATAATCTGTTTTAAAAACACGTTAAGGTGGGCAACAGTCAGAGCTGTTTATAATCCCGCTTTGTGCCACGTAACGAAACGTTTTGTAGAGGTGGTTGTAAGGCTCCCTCTTCCACGATGAGTTTCACGTACAGCAAATCTGCGGCGGGGATTAGTCAGCCTAACTCGCGGCCGTTGGGCTTATCTTGGCGCAGTGGCAAGTGAGCCATTCAGCAGCCAAGTGAATCGAAGCCATTGTTTGCGACAAAGGCGCGCTGGTGGCGGAAGCACGTACCTGCCACGGCTATCTGCAGCTGTCGCCGCGTCCGGCAGCTCACCGCAGGGGAGACTCAACACAAGATTCTTACTGCAAACTTAACAAGTTGCGTTACTGTTCACTCGAAAAGTGTTAAAGTGGACATGAAACACGACATAACATCAGCTACGCAGCTTATCTCACTATTATATGTTTCTTTTTTCTTTCTTAATGGTTCCCTGCTTTTACCGCTTTGCATACTGTACATGAAAGGTAGGCACAACAAAATACATAACCATATTCAAAACAGAAGTAAACATCGTGATTTCGTTAGCTGCCAACTTGCCTTATGGGTTACTACCTGGCTACTGAGATACTTTCGATGTAGTGTTGCACATAACCTTGATAAGAAAAGTAGTTTTTTTTTGTGGGACACTTATTCCATATTGAAACTTTTTTGAGGTGTGCATGAAAGGCAGTAAGGGAGAATAAAAATTGGAAATTTGTGGTAGGTTCCTATGGGACCAAACTACTGAGGTCATCGGTTCCTAGGCTTACACACTACTTAATCTAACTTAAACTAACTTACGATAAAGACAACACACACACCCATGCCCGAAGGTGGACTCGGACGTTCGACGGGGAGCCGCCCGAACCGTGGCAAGACGCCTGAGACCACGCCGCCACCTAGTAAGGGAGACTGTAGCTTATTTTTTCAAAATTCATATAGCGTTTATCATGTTTAAAATTGGTTAATATTATAACATTTTATTAAAGTATAATTTGGTATATTTATAACGCTACATTACATTTGAGAGTAAAAGTAATTTCATGTAGTCCAGTTAACTCAGATGAAGCTGAGGGAATTAGATTAGGAAACGAGACATTTGTAAATGAGTTTTGTTATTTGGACAGTAAAATAACGGATGATGGTCGAAGTAAAGGGGATATAAAATGTAGACTGACAGTGGGAAGAAATGCGTCTTTGGAGATGAGAAATTTGTTAAACATCGAATATAGATTTAAATGTTAGGAAGTCTTTTCTGAAAGCATTTTTATGGAGTGTAGCCATGCATGGAAGTCAAACATGGACGATGAACGGTTTAGGAAAGAGGAGAATAGAAGTTTTTGAATTGCAGTGCTACAGAAGAATGCTGAAGGTTAGATGGATAGATCACGTAACAAATGAGGAGGTACTGGTGAGAAAAGAAATTTGTTACACAACCTGACTAGAAGAAGGGATCGGTTTATAGAACACATTCTGAGACATCAAGGAATTAGCAACTTAGTACTGGAGGAAACTGTGGTGTTTAAAATACGCAGAAGGAGACCAAGAGATGAATAGAGTAGCATGGAGAGTTGCATCAAACCAGTTTTCGGACTAAATACCGCAACAGCAACATACTTCTACATCTACACGGATACTCTGCAAATCATATTTAAGTGCCTGGCAGAGGGTTCATCGAACCACCTTCACACTGATTCTCTATCATTCCAATCTCGTACAGCGCGCGAAAGAACGAACATCTATATCTTTCCGTGCGATCTCTGATTTATTATGATGATCGTTTCTCCTTATGTAAGTCGGCGGAGGAGAAAGTTGGTGATTGAAATTTCGTGAGAAGATTCCGTCGCAACAAAAAACGCCTTTCTTTTAATGATGTCCACCCCAAATCCTGTATCATTTCAGTGACACTTTCTCCCCTATTTCCCGATAATACAAAACGTGCTGCCCTTCTTTGAACTTTCTCGATGTACTGCGTCAGTCCTACCTGGTAAGGATTCCACAACATAGGCTGAAGTCGAGTGCATAAGCGTGTCTTTGGTACGGAACAGGTTTACGCGCTTATGGAGGCATTTTTACGCATATCATAGAACACAATAATAGGTAAACAAAAAAGTACGAAACTTTTCAAAATAAGTTTTCTTGGCAGTAACACTATCACAGTAGTGCTTACTCCTGTTGACGTGTAAACACAATAATTTTACCGACAGCAAACAAATTTTTTATGAACTTCCAACTGATAGCATAACATAAAACGATATGTTTCCTGTTGCACAATCATCGTGAGCCCACCTTTTCTATCTAAGGCACTACTCCCTTCTTGATTTCTTTTTTATTGATTGTATCGTTTCAAGCAGTAAATGCAAAGGAAATTTTCGTCCTCTTCATCAGGCTGCTGCATGTTATAAGAGAAAGGAAGAGGAACTGGATGGAACATTGTTTGACACGAGAGTGCTTACTAACAGACGCTTTAGAAGGACTAATTTGTCAGAGGAGATTGAGAGGAAGGAGGAAATACTAGTTGATAGGCGACATGAAGGGAAGCGGAAATTACGCTCACTTGAAGAGGATGGCAGAACACTGGAGACTATGGATAGTTACCAAGCGAAAATCTGCCTTTGAGTAGAACGTTAATGATGACATCAGAAGCAGGCCTATCCACATTATTCCTTGTTCTTACTCATAGCAATATCTTGCACTTATCAGTCCTCGCTCTTATAGAATTAATTCTTTCAGCTTGAGCGTCTTTAGATTCAAATGTCTGTTTTAAAAATATGTACCTTTTATTCTATTGTGCTTTCCATTTTTTAGAGTGTGGTTCCAACGGTTGTTGTCTCAAAGTTTCCTTGACTGGGGTAACAGTTAGGACAGAAAAGCGAAACAGTGCGTAAGTGTGCCGCGACAGTTTTGAATTAGTGTCGCAACTACAGTAGTAACTTTCAGGCTTTCCATTATACAGATGTGCCTTGTAAAGTTGAATAATCTCCTGCAAACTAACATGCATTTATCTATTGTCTGTTCTAAAAGGTATGCTCCCTACGAGCTTCAATATTTGAGTAACGAAGTTCACTCACTTTTTTCAAAAACACCAATATGTTTTTCGCGCAAAGCCTGGCACTTAGCAGGTGCCGCGAAGTTCGTGAGAGCCCTCAGTATATGGCAAGCCTTGTCTTCCACTATCGGCAGTGCCCTAGGAAGAATAGTTTCCTAGAAAAGTGCTCTGCTTAAACGTGTCCCGTGCATAAACGTGCCACAGTCTCCCCTACGCATCACGTTATTTTCAGTAGTTCGGGGACGTACAACCAACTTCGAGTGAACACTGTCGAAGAGAACTACAACCATTACCATTCAAGCAGCATATAAAACTGTAGGAGATAATTTTAATTTCGAGTTGTTTTTATCTAATACGATATTTTAGGTGAAACCAATACATTCTTTTCCAAAATCATTAGTCTAGTTTTGAATACAGCTAAAAGAAAGTTCTCCAATTCAAGAAACATAAACATTTAATATACGTATTTAGAATGCTGGACTGATTATATGTCATTTACGTCAGTGTTTCTGCGAAATGGAAATTGGTTTAAACTTTGAGAGGAGGTTTCACTTTGAAGGTAAAACTGATTTCCAGACTTCCAGAAGAAAAATCATTTGTTGACGTTGAGTTTTTAGGCAAACCGATTTGCTACGCAGCAGTGCTCATGTTCATCTCAGAGCATAAGTGGAATGTGGTCCGGACCTCGACCAAGCCAGCCCAGAAAATAAGCGTGATTGTCCTCAATCATGTATAGGGCCATTATCACGCTAATAAAGAAAATTTTATGCTCAGTCATTTTGTGGTAGAAGCTCTTTTCTTGTCCAAATGTGGTTCTGCCTCGAGCAAACACTATTTTTATTGTTTTAATACCCATACGTGTTTCTGAGAAATTTCTACATCTTCATTGGGTTAATTTATTCTCTGTTAAATAACTTATAAGGAATTTATGCATTGCAATACATGACAGTACTTACGGAATAAAACTACTTACAGAAATATTAACAGGAAAACTAAATGCATACCACAGTATTACATACTGTTGCTTGTGTGGCTATCTGATATTCGAAGTAAAGCTATAACTGTTGCCTTCCAGTATATCATCTGCAATGAATAAGCGTCTATCAACGTTTTGTTACGTAATTTTCCAAAATTTTAGCCTCATTTTAAATTACCGATTGTTTCAAGTATTTTGTAGCACTATGGGCGTTGCATTACGTTCTATTGGAAACAAAGGTTCGCTACCCATTACTTTCTACGTTACTGTACTAGTTTTCGAAAAATGTGTTGAAATATACGCTGATTGTGAATAGGCTTTGTGAAATAGAGAGTGAGGAGGGGCCGGGGATCGGAATATGCATCTAAATGTGTTTCTTCACTTTTTGTAGACGTCGCGTTTTCATACTTCTACAGGGTAGTTGGGTGGAGCTTCCTCAAATACACTGTTCACAGTTTGTGTGATGTTCACTTGTTCCGTCATCTTTATCTGTGTGTCCTGGCTGGAGTTTTCAATTTCGCAGTGTAATTCGACTTTTGTGTGTGTGTGTGTGTGCTCGCGCAGCTCGATCTTCTGATAGTTATTTTAGGGATGAGAACAGACTTATGCATAGTGCTGTGTATTCATTCATTAGTTGTTTGGCTTCCAGTTTGGATTTTTGTATATGGTAATTTTCTTCTATTACGAGTTTCTGTCGAGGGCTTTTGCTTCATCTAAGAATATGTAAGTCTGTGTTTATGCCTGTTGGTCTCTGCTTCTTGTCAATGAAATGACCAACAAATGTGGAATGACTGTTGTTACTCGTAAGTGCCCTTCTCTGTTCAGAGAATCAGATGTTGAAGTTTCTACTTGTTTGTCCAATATTAACTGAGTTGCCATCTTGACAAGTGAGTTGATAGATTCCAGACGTTCGTGTTTGTCTGCATTTGTGTTAGTTGCCCTTAGTCTCATTTATAGGGAGTTGCCCTTTGCGTAGTTTTGTTGATGGAGGTGAGTGGGTGCCCTTTGTTTGTAGCTGTGGATGCTTTTTTTTCAGATGTGTTGTGTGTGTTTGTGTTCTGTATGTTGATGTTCTGCGTGCCTGTGGTTGTATATTGGTGTTGCTCTGTTTGATACTCTGTATTGGATATGTTTTTCCTTTTAGCTTCAATATTTTGGTTTAGTTTGTCTATCATATTTCCTTTGTTTTCATTTTCAATATCTATATTTTCGATTATTTGTAGCTCATTTTTGTTGCTGCCCTCATTGAAAGGAATTTGATTCAATCTGTGTAGCATGTGCCAGAGACAAGCTTTCGTGTGAGTAATGGGATGGGTTGATTTTTGATGTATAGTTGTACTGGTGCTTGCGGGTTTCCTGAATACGAAAAAGTGGCGTTGGTTATTGTGTATTTGTATTGTGATGTCTAAGAAATTAAATCTTTTGTACTTTCCTGATTCTAAGGTGAATTTTTTCTACAGGTCAACTGTGTTTATATCATTGTGGAGTTCTTGTATACGGTCGGACGTTTCATCTTGAAGGCATATGAAGTCATCTACATAACGGTATCAGTATATAGTTCTGTCCTGTTTTGATTTCACTTCGGTTTCAGGTATTTTGTACTCAATCCAGAGAAGAACTGTTCAGATATTCTGTGTCAGAATATTATCGATAAGCCGATAATAGGCGGTAAAGTTTGGGAATTCAGTAGCAGAGAGTGTGGATATCAGGCCCCTTGACGTTAAGTCGAAGTAAAGAAGCTTCCTGTTACATAGAAGGCTACAGAACTATGAAATATAATGAACAAATAACACTCTGTACATCGAAGATTCAAGCGAAATCCCACATCTGATCTTTATGAAGGATACACGAAACTGTGGAACAAAGCGAAGCAAAATGTGCAGGACATCAAAATCAGTCATGAGCTCTCTTTTGGGTGCTTCGAGTCAAATCCTCCAGTATTGTGGATAAAAACTCTGAAAGACTGTTATAGAAAAGGCAATATGTGAAGCTTTGCTTCAGTCATCAGCAGACGGAGCAAACGACATTGAATTAAGACACTAAGGAATTACAAACATTGGCTCCGCACGGACATTGATTCACTTTAGTTGGGAAAGTTGAAAACTTGTGCAGGACAGGGATTCGAACCCTGGTGCCCTACTTACTAGGCAGATGTTCTGACCAGTAAGAGATGCGGACACAGTGGTCACCGCAACTGCACGGACTACCATAGCGCGCCTACCGTCAGACCCACAGTCTCATATTATCAACACACTACTAATACAGTGTCCCTTGCCAATAATCCTCATTACTCGCGGCATTTAGCCGATTCCGGTAAGAGTTGGAGCCTAGTGTGCATCCACACTGAAGATATCATTGAATGTCTTCGCCTTAATTGTAGGTATGTGGAATCTGTTCTTTCGGAGATGTTTCTGAAAGAACAGAGACCACACATATATACTGATCAGCCAAAACATTATGACCACTGACTTGCTGTCGGTATAAACCAGCCCAGGCGATAGCAGCGTCACATGGCGAAGAATGACTGCTGGTCAGACACACGCACGGTGCCTGTAGTATCAGGGAGCGTCCTGTCCGTATGTACAGGGGTACAATTATTAACTATGTGACATAAAATCTTCATAACTTCTAAACGGTTTGCGTTAGGATGTTCAAACTGCACGGTTGTCCGTGGGGCACGATGTGAATTAGTATGCGCATGCATGGTTTGGTTTAGCGACGAAGCCTACTTTCGTTTGGATGGGTTCGTCAATAAGCAAAATTGGAGCATTTGGGGGACTGAGAATCCGCATTTCGCGATTGGGAAGTCTCTTCGCCCTCAACGGGTGACTGTGTGGTGTGCAATGTCCAGTCACTGAATAATCGGTTGCGATTTTCCTTGATGGCACGGTGACTACCGAACGGTACGTGAAGGTTTTTTGGAAGAACATCAGACTTTAATGCTGGGCACAGTACAAGTTTGTCTGAACACACAGTGCACCGAACATTCCTAGCGATGGGCCTCCGCAGCCGATGACCCATGCGTGAGGCAATGTTAAAATCAGGACATTGCAACTACGACTGAAATGGGCACGTGACCGTCGGCACTGGACGATGGCGCAGTGTCAGAGTGTTGCATGGCCAGATGTATCTCGATACTTTCTTCATCATGCCGATGGGAGAGCGTTAATCAGTTGTCTTCTAGAGAAACAGCTCCTTGTCACCTGTACTGCAGGACGGAGACAGGCGGCCGGCGGCTCCATTATGCTCTGGGGGACATTCACGTGGGTATCCGTGGGTCCAATGGAGCTTTTGCAAAGCACCATAATAGCCAATGAGTATCGTACACTGATTGCAGACCACGTACACCCCTTCATGACGATCGTGTTTCCCGACGGCAGTGGCATTTTTCAACAAGATAATGCGCCATGTCAGGAGTGTAATGAAGTTGTTCGAGGAACACAGTGGCGAGTTTCAATTGATGTGCTCGCCCCCCAACTCGCCAAACCTGCACCCGATGGGACACATCTGGGATGTGATTGAAGGTGGCGTCAGAGTTCATCGGCCCCAACCAGGAATTTACGAGAATTAGGTGACTTGTGTGTGCAGATGTAGTTCCAACTCCCTCCAGCGACCTACCAATGCCTCACTGCTTCCATGCCACGACGCGTCGCCGCTGTTATCCGTGGACATACTGGCTATTAGATAGGTGATCATAATGAAATAGCTGAAAAATTGCTAAGAATTAGCATCCATAAGACAGCATCTTCCGCAGCTCGTGGTCTCGCGGTAGCGTTCTCGCTTCCCGAGCACGGGGTCCCGGATTCGATTCCCGGCGGGGTCAGGGATTTTTCCTGCCTCGAGATCACTGGGTGTTGTTGTGTCGTCTTCATCATCATCATTCATCCCCATTACGGTCGGAGGAAGGCAATGGCAAACCACCTCCACTAGGACCTTGCCTAGTAAGGCGGCGCGGGTCTCCCGCGTCGCTCCCCTACGCTCTGTAAAGGAGTATGGGACTCATCATCATCATCATCATCATCATCAAGACACCATCTTCGTGACAAATCAGTTTTTCTTAAAAAGTGATTATAAACGCACATTTAGGAAAGAAATCGTGACAATATTTTATGAGACGGTAGATAAAGATGGAGTAAACGTAGGTATGTTTAAAAAGATTCTCGTAATTATTATTCCTGTTATTATTGACATTTACTGTTTGTCTCCCTTAGTGATATATATCTTACTGAGCGGAAGCCAAACTTGTATGTATTGTATGCTAACCGCGGACCTAGAGACGACGGGGAGGCTCCGTCCCCACCACAGCCGCAATGGTCCGCAACCCCACGACGACAATCGCAGTCGACTTCACCCCTCCGCAGCCCCACACCGAACCCAGGGTTATTGTGCGGTTCGGCCCCCGGTGGACCCCCCAGAGAACGTCTCACACCAGACGAGTGTAACCCCTAAGTTTGCGTGGTAGAGTAATGGTGGTGTACGCGTACGTGGAGAACGTGTTTGAGCAGCAATCGCCGACATAGTGTAACTGAGGTGGAATAAGGGGAACCAGCCCGCTTTCGCCGAGGCAGATGGAAAACCGCCTAAAAACCATCCACAGACTGCCCGGTTCACCGGATCTCGACACAAATCCGCCGGGCGGATTCGTGCCGGGGACCAGGCGCTCCTTCCCGCCCGGAGAGCCGTGCGTTAGACCGCACGGCCAACCGGGCGGGCTAAGCCAAACTTAATTCGACCAACATCCGAGAATGACAATGCAAAACCAGCAGGCACCTCCTGACCAGTTAGCCTAAAGCCTTGGAGTACGTCATTCATAAACAGACGACAGACTACCTTAAAATTTTTAACATCCACTTTAAATATCGATCAGGATTCTGAAAACTCCAGAAACAGTAATTTCATTAATCAAAGTGACTGACAACCCTAAATATGCTACGAACAGACGCGAAGCTAATAGGAGGGCGTGCTGAAAAAGTAATGTCTTCGAATTTTTATGTAATAACTAGTGATGCTTTTTAAATAAAACAAACTGTATTAACTTTCTGCATATTGATTCTTCGTATCTACACATTTGTTTCTCAACATAATCACGCTAGTGACAAACATTCTTCTCTTAACGAGATACCAGTTCGCTGATACCGTCACTGTAGAACGTTTGGCTTAGCTGACACAGCCACAACCTCACCTTTGCTTACACCGGTTCATCACTATCAAGGTGAAGTCCTCGAAGGTATTGTTTAAGTTTTGGAAACAGGTGGAGGACTGTCACACACACTGAGGTTAGCGCCACCGTTTCGGTCATTACGAGCATAAGCAACCCAACGTCACACATTACTAATGTCGATACAATCATCACCGTATACAGCCTTCATTCTTCTACGGATTTCCAATGGAGGTACGTTTTCTGCGGTTAGAAATCCAATTACAGCACGCTGTCGATCACGCATAAACATATTTACAGTACACCCCGCCATGTTAGACGCTACAATTGCGACCCTTCTAGCGGCAGAGGGTTGCAGATCAGGTCAGCGAAGCGAGAAAGCTGACGAAGTAATATGCATGACATGTAAAATGTAAGCTGATATTGAGGACAGAATAAAAAATTCTGAGGTTTTAGTTTTCAGCATGTCCTCGTATTTTAACACTGCTTGATTGTAGCAAGTCTTTTGTCAGGTGATTTCCATATATTACTTATGAAATAGAAACCACTGAATTACTAAAACAGCGGAAAACTTTGTGTCGAGTGCTACTCAGAAACAGATATCTATGAGTAGCCTGTGTGTCGGAAAAATCGTCATAGAAACATAGGATATCGGGTGTCTTCCAAAGTCCAGTCATTGAACTACAGATTGTCAATGCATATCAATGAAATTTCAACTGTGCTATAGTCCTTTGATGACCATCAATGAGCCGAAGACAGAATTGATGCTGCTGTTACCGGTATGAATGACAACATTTATTCAGTATCACGATGAGCAAAACATGTCAGAAGCAGAGATCTGAAACGAGGTCTGTAAACTCGCTTTAAACTGGCCAGTGGGTTGTCTCCAGACTCGTCTTCTCTGTACGTTTGGAGACTCGACTCGCCAGTCTCCATCGCTGCCCATTTAAGGGGGAGCGACAGGGTGACGGACGACAATAATGCCCAAATTCAAGATTTTTTTTATCCGTACTAGAATGTAGCAGACAAATGGGATTTGATACAATGAATAAAGCATACATTGAAGTTTTTATTGATATTTTTATGACCCTGATCCTTACAGTTGTAATCTTAGTTCATCGTAGTGAATTGCAGAAAAAAAAATTGCGAAATTATAGGTATTTGAAAAAATGGCAATTTTTGGACCCCTCTTTTTTGGCCGAAAAAAATAATAAATATCAGCATAAATAAACCGGCTAGTATGAACTGAAGAGAATTCAGTTTGCTTCATGGAGACCAAAAATTATTAAAATCGGATTGTAGACTGGGCTATTAGAACCATGCCGAAAAACATGGTTTTGAGAAAAATGCTTTTAAAATTTGACAAGTATTTATCATATAAAAAAAGACAGAGCCTTAAATTTACGGGATATCAGCGTTTCCTGATCCATAACAGCTATCACCCCGGCTAGGAGATGGCGGCTTTCTTCTACTTTGACCTGATAAGCCCTTCTTTTCGTCGTTAAAGGTCTTTTCGTTGCTGAGCGCATTGCCGCTAACGTCTGTATCTCCTCAGAATCGGCGCATTTCATCGCTTATTTTGATTTGAATGGCATTAAATGTAAAAATTACCAAACAAAAATGTATTTCACTTTACGCCTAACAATAAAAACACTCGTCATTGAATGACGCCGACTGACGCTAACTCAGACATGCTGGCTGAACGTCTACCAGGGGGCCAACACAAGAAAAGTGGAAGTCTACTATGTGTTCGAAATATTGGTAAACATTTCCACAGTTAGAATCAACCCTAAACATCTCACGGACGCAACGAATGGAACGCTCGGCTTCACACGCTCACAGAATCGATACTTTTTAGAGTTCGCTCATAATATTTTGGGGAATAATTCCTCAATGTATATACATTCTAATTCCGTAATAAAGAAAATTAGAGTTTTTTTCGATCGTCACCCTTTTGTTCCCCCTTGATTGAAGACTTATCACCTGAATTTGGGCCCGCATCTCGTGGTCGTGCGGTAGCGTTCTCGCTTCCCACGCCCGGGTTCCCGGGTTCGATTCCCGGCGGGGTCAGGGATTTTCTCTGCCTCGTGATGGCTGGGTGTTGTGTGATGTCCTTAGGTTAGTTAGGTTTAAGTAGTTCTAAGTTCTAGGGGACTGATGACCATAGCTGTTAAGTCCCATAGTGCTCAGAGCCATTTGAACCATTTTTGAACCTGAATTTGGCCGGCGGCTGTGGCCGAGCGGAGCCGGCCGGTGTGGCCGAGCGGTTCTAGGCGCTACAGTCTGGAACCGTGCGACCGCTACGGTCGCAGGTTCGAATCCTGCCTCGGGCATGGATGTGTGTGATGTCCTTAGGTTAGTTAGGTTTAAGTAGTTCTAAGTTCTAGGGGACTGATGACCTCAGATGTTAAGTCCCATGGTGCTCAGAGCCATTTTTGAACCTGGATTTGTCTTCGGGTACGAGTGGACTCTACCAGCCTAGAATGGAGATGAGTGCTCGAGTACGCCAGTATAACCACGCACTCGGGCATTGCTGCTACATATGCAACAATTGGGCATGACTGTTATTATATTCCAATTGAAGGGTTAGCTTTAAGTGTCGTTCTGTTTACACACAACTTTATATAGCTGGATGTATGTGTGTGTGTCTGTGTGTGTGTGTGTGTATCTCTATGTATGATATGCATGTGTATAAAATATATATTTGTATGTGTATGTATGTGTGTATTGTAGTGCTGCCACTATATTTTGGTTGCTACTATGAAAATAGTAGCTGTGCAACAGTAGTTGCCAGAAGCCTTAGAAGGTGGTAGGAGCTAAAGCAACGCCATGGCTGTTGCAGTAACAGGCCTGTGTAAAATTGCTATCCTATCTGGACCGAGCATCACAATTTGGACGACACAGCAAAACGAGACGACTACTGCGAGACCAGCTGGCCGGTTTCTACAAATTCATACTAGGCAGATCTTATGGACACTGATGGTACACGTTTGGCCTGAGGGCCGTGTTGCTTCCATTTCTGGAACGTCTTTTCGTTGGAACCAGATGTACAGCAGATAGACTGAAATGAAAGAAGTGTGATGCTCGACCGATATTGGCTAAGGTACGTTATACAATATTCTTGAACATTTTCCATTTGTACTCAAGAGCTTTAGTCTCAGTTGTAGATATCTGATATGACTTTTATGCAGCTATTCTTGGTCACTTAAGATCTGAAAACAGTTTTGATCCATCATTTCACGTTATGAAGATACACATAAAGATTTATTATTCAAAGGGCAGCGTTCGTCAGAACACTTGTCATCGGTATTGATAAGTATTCGTGCAACGTCGTGTATTATGCTGGTACTCTGGTTGGAACTCTTTTGAACCTTAACTTTGTAGACAAATTTGACATTCAAAGAAATATTTTGACTCTTAATTACATTCAATTGTGCTCGCATGACCCATCGATGTATCTGAGCCCCTTCTTAGGTGGCTGGATAAGGAAGCAAAAGAAGAGCCATCCGGCGTTTAAAGCTCTTGTGGTATGGCCAGAGTCGATAAACCATACTACTAATATACCGAATTCTTCTAGCAGACTCGTGCGTCTGTATAGTATCGAGGTATTCTCTCGACCTATTTCACATGATCCCGTTACTTGCCCAGTTCAAGCAAAACCTGCAGAAAACACCGTTGAAGAAGAAACGTACGAAGACAGCCTTCTTTCATGACCATGCAACGACTCAGACTCTGCCAACCAACTTATTGAAGATACTCATTTGATAAATGATAAACTTCGCGACCTCGAACGGGATGTGGCACTAACCAAAGGGTAGCCAGAACTATTGGGATCACGTCTAAGGGAACTTCATTTACTTGCGCAAAGAGTCTGTGCAGTTATTTGCATTGAGTGAGACTAGTTGCTGCTACCCGAAGGCCGCGCGAGATTAGCCGAGCGGTCAAGGGCGCTGCAGTCGTGGACTGTGCGGCTGGTCCCGGCGGAGGTTCGAGTCCTCCCTCGGGCATGGGTGTGTGTGTTTGTCCTTAGGATAATTTAGGTTAAGTAGTGTGTAAGCTTAGGGACTGATGACCTTAGCAGTTGAGTCCCATAAGATTTCACACACATTTGAACATTTGCTACCCGAACGTTATGTGAGGCTTCATTGTAGAACAGAGACCTGAAGCATGGTTATTGTTCACCTTGTCATTTTAGATGAATGTAAAGGCAGTATTGTTACAGATGTACCTCAATATCAGATGGATAGTCTGATTACTAAAAATGAGGGAATGACTGCATGATCATACTTCTTGAAAATACAGGCTAACGTGATTGTAACACTGGAATACAGACAAGATACACTAAGTACTAAAGCTCTATCCAGGAGTGGGACAGCAGAGATGTAAATCAGTACTGTAGAGAAGAACGACTAATCAGAGATAGAGTAGAGACAGGAAATAAAAACTTCATATGTATGCCATTGGTTGAGAGTGACAAAGAAATAATGTAACTGGAGCTTACGAAATTCGTAAAGGGACTAGTCAGTGTGTGAAACGCTTTTCCGCAGTTTCCGAAGCTGAGTTAAACGAAATGGAAAGAAAGCGTGGTTATTGGCCGACAGATTGGAAGACCATAGATGATGGCCACTTCCAAGAATTGCTGAATAGTTCTTAAAGAGATAAATTAGTGACATTTAAGCCAAGCATGCCATCTTCATTGGAAATAACAAATATGCTACCTAGGTGGATACTGCATACAAATTTATTAGTGCGTATTGACAGCTCGGTGCGAAAAATACCTCAAAATTAATCTCCTCAACTGACATCTGCTACGATATCCTAGGGCCTGTCAGTGATGCACATTGTGTACATCTTCTTAGTGACATCATGGTGGTGACATCTTCCATGGTGCGCTGCAATGTTGGCTGTCGGATGCTGGACGCTTCAGCCTGAGATGCCAAATGTTCATCACAAACGCAGGTCTACTTCCAGGAAAATTAAACCAGACACACCTTAAATTACAAAAGTGTATACTTTACGCATATTTTTGTGTTTTATGTGTATTATGCCTAAAGCGGTGTTCATTAGCATTTCATGAATAGATACTCCAGGCAAGAAATTGCTTGTGTTTCGTTTGCTTCGAAACTAACTTACTAATGTATAAATGATTGATATCACACATCTGAAGAACAAAGGGTAACGAAGACAAATAGCCTCCGTATTACGAACCAGCAGTATTTCAATTGCATTAAAAACACTATTGGATGTCAAGATACCTATCGGTTTTTTAAATTAGTGTTATAATAGAGTAGTCATATAATGTTGACGTTCGATTTAAACAGTTTTCATTTCTGAGGACAGACTACACACAAACTGTATACGTCTGAAGAAACATTTGATTTATAACTACCATTAGTAACAATGTTGTTACTGTAGGAGCTCAGCAACGCAATAATAGGCAGGGTGAATTTTATTGCCTTCGTATGGTTTTGTAGTTATACAGAACACTCCTTAGTACACAACACGGGAATGGTACCGGTTTACAACGATAAGAGTACTGAAGAACATAAAAACATTATCTGTGCCCTTATTCCTGGGTTCACGCTGACGGAAAATACACACGCTGATTCCATTCAAATCTGATAGCTATTTAATATATTTCGCGTATAGATTCTCATTTTGTAGTTACTGGAAAATATTTCCTTACAGGCTGCATCTTTGTGGGTGCCTCATATTTACTCGTGATAGATAAATAACTTCAAAGACAGTTAATATTAGTGAGACATTTTTGCATACGTGCAGATATTAGGGAAACCATGAAATCATATACGATATGATGAATTTTTACATGTGAATTTGGATGTTTTAAGATGAAATCTCTACGGTGACACATGGAAGCGGAAAAGGAAATGAAAAAAGCTACTTATGGACACGACTGCTTGTAAGAATCTCTTCAAGTTACGGTGAAGTAGACAAGTAATGTTCACCGTATAGTTGACACTCGTGTTCAGAGTTTATAATATTATTTCATCAAAGATTAATTGCATTATATTCTATGATAGCTGTGATGTAATGTTGTTAACAGCGAAACACAAAGCAGAAACAACTTATAATGGCCTACTGGACGTGAGCCGAGGTCTACGTTGTTCAGTCTGTTTACGTGTTCTCATCTAAATTCAAGGCAGACGTGATGCTGGGCCTTCTAGCGGAGAAAAACCAGACGGAGGAGAAAGAAAAGTACGAGTCGTGTATCATTGTTAGCTGGGAGAAACCGATGGCAGGGTGAGCGACCTCACCAACAATATTTTATTCTTCCCGCGCAGTGGCGTCTTTCCGCGTGTTATATGAAGGTTGACTCTGTGTGTAGCTTGCTGTAATGACTGTGTGTGTGTGTGTGTGTGTGTTATGGCATCATTTTTTTGTGTTAAATGATGATGAGAGGCGGGAGAAAGTGAAACCGGCTGGCGTCACATGGCCTACGCCTAAGGAATAGTCACAAAGGACCGCCGGCGCCGACGTCCCAATACGACACACGGATCGATATCAATAGTATGAAACACTACGATGACGATTGAAATTTAATTCGGATATTGGTACGAAGTCACGTGATCAGTAACTCTATACACCCAACTCTTCCCCTTGTAAGCCAAATACTGGTGGTGAGAATAATATTGTTTCGAAAATGATTTATTTTCCGGCGCAGTCATAATAACTTCAGTACCAAATTACCCGTTTCGGTCATTCCTAGCCATTTTAAGGTCATAATACCGATGTCGTAGGTAGCTCCAACCACTGACGAAAACGAACTGTCAATCATTCATTGACATTCTCACCATTCGTTTCTGCTTATTACGATCCTCTGTTGCCTCCATTGTTTCATCTCTCAAATGTAAGCATTCGGCTTCTGTTGTATTCTTTTCCCCGGTTTCAGTCAGTCACTGACTAGTGGTCCCTTTGAAACTGACAGCAATCTTTTGTTGTTTCAATTTATCCAGATTCCGTCTCCTTAATATCCAATATTTCTTCATTTTCTTCAGTTTTAATGTACGGTTCACAAGCAATAAATTATGTACAGAGTCCTCATTTCCCTGGAAATAATATACAGTTTATAATCTGGTTTCAAAAGATGTCTTACTATGAAACCCTCCTTTGCCTCCAAGTCTCTTCTACGTATACATTCCTCTTTCAAGGCTTTAAATCAAGTGTTACCGCTGATTAAATCACGCTCAGTGCAAAATTCCAACAGATAGTTTCACGTATCAATCATCCCTTTCATTCCATGTTCTCGCTTTTCGACAGCCAGCGTATTATGTCCAACATAATTGATACACGGGATCTAAACAGGCATGCTACAGCACAGTGCACCTAGTTAGTGTCTAAAAGGCACCCTCCTTGACGCATTTAATTTCTAATACTTCTCCCAACTCAGATTATATCTACTTCATAATTTTTCTACGGTAGACACGTTTTTGAAGAAGATCCTATTTAAATTCTGGTTCTCGATTACAGTAACTATTGCTTGAACTATAATTTTAATTAGAACTTTGAGTAGCCATTCCCCTCTGAACTGCGCTTTCAGTCGCCCAGTCTCCTTTAATGTTACCTTAATTCCTTTACATTTGGTACATCTATGTAATTTTATAGCTAAAATATTGTGCTGTGAAGTCTAGAACATAGTTCTAAAGAGTAGGTAATTTGTTACACTGTACGAAATTCAGGACGAAAATTATTGTAATAACTTAGGAAACATTGAACATAATGTAATATAAACTTCTATCAGCATTTTTATGCTAAAACACAGATACTATTACAATTTAAACTCTGTAGATTCTTATTTCAGACGCTCTGAGGTTACTGAAGGCCATCGATAACGTGAAAAATACTAACATAGCTCCACAGGAACATTTGCACAATTATTTTTACTAAATGACATTTGCTATTGAAATTTCAGCTTTGTATCGCCTAATTTCAGCGGACGCGAAACTAGTTTAAACATCGACTTTTGTGGAAACTATAGAATTGGAGAAGTTCAAACTCAGGGTTTACTGCATCTGCAAGCTTCTTAATCATCTTAGTAAAAAAGTTAAATGACTTTAAAGTGTCGAAATTTATTCAGTTAGTTGTTGAGCAGTCAATAGTCAGCGCCGTTGCTTAACAGCGTATAGCGGGGTAATGGTTAGGAGAAACGATGCTAGTAGTAGTACAACGTACCCTTCGCCACGCACCGCACTTTCGCTTGCGGAGTATGTATGAAGACGTGGATGCAGTTACACTCACTCCCGGTCTTAGCTCGCACCTGCCGACAGTGATCCCCCGTACTTGCTTCCGCATATGTTATGTGGCACAGAAAGAAGTGAGGTATTTTGGACCAATATTGTACGGAATTTAACAGACAGTGAAATTAACATCAAGCACAAACTGAAATCATATATGCTTGACAACTTCTCACATTCCACTGATGAAGTTCTGAATGTGTATTTCATAACACATTGTTTGTGTGGGGGAAGGCGGGGGTTAGGGAGGGAAAAAATCGAACATGGTTAATTATAAATCACTTCATTTAACTTCAAAAAAAATGCTTAAGATAATGATCAGTTCTTAAGTTTATTTTTGCACTGCCGAAGTATGTTAAAATTGTAAAACTAACTCGTTCCACATCACGGACATCGAAATAATTAAACAAAAAATGGTTCAAATGGCTCTGAGCACTATGGGACTTAACTGCTGTGGTCATCAGTCCCGTAGAACTTAGAACTACTTAAACCTAACTAACCTAAGGACATCACACACATCCATGCCCGAGGCAGGATGCGAACCTGCGACCGTAGCGGTCGCGTGGTTCCGGACTGTAGTGCCTATAATTAAACAGACCAATGAATGCGTCACGTCCATTTTAGTGCTGTTATTAAAATATGCTCAGTGCAGCGGTTAGTCAAAGACGACGAAATAAATGATTCATATTGTAACGCTGTGTGACAAAATAAATCAGAAACTACAGTCTAGGGTATATCTTGCGTACGGGGATAATTGTAAAATGAAGTAAGAACCAAACTATCACGCACGTTTCCAATTACTTTCTTCGAAAACTTAATGCGAAAAACACTGAAACTGTCTTTTGTGTTATGAAAACGAGGAACTCATGTCTGTGGAATGTTCACTGTGCTGAAGAGTTGATATCAGTCAGTACATGAAAACCTGAGATACTTCTCTACGCTCACTATACTGCTGACTGGTACTGAATAACGATCGAAAACTATGGTCACATCTTAATTAAACCAGATGATGAACATCATTAACTGAAGGATTACTGCTAGTTTCGACATATCAGTAACTTTAAATCAGAGTACAAGTCGACTGCATCTATACATTTTAAAATTTTGAGTTTAAAAATTATTGTAGACATTCACGTGTGACGAAGTGCAAATGGAAAAAGAAAACAGCTCGTAATGAAAGCTGTTCGCTGTAGGAAAGCAGATCTGCAGAAATCGCGATTGGGCACCGTGGAAGGGAGGCTGCCGCTGGCCAGAAACGCTGAGGTAGTCGAGTGTTCTTCTTCTTATCTGCCATCAAAACGCATCATCCGCTCATAAAAGAAAACCTATTGAATTATTCATCGCATGTATAAAAATCGCTGAGGACACCGGAAGGAAATACGAGCTCACGTCAACAGGATAGCAGTCCTATGCAAATTCTGGTGGACGGGACTGAAACGTCGTGACTGCAGGCTCATCATCATATCAAAGATTTTCACTACTCACTTTTTCTCGTGTCCTGGTGTTATGCCACTATTTTGAATTAGGTAGTCATACTTTCTTTCAAAAATTCTGTCGTTCCCTTTCAACGATTTTAGTTTAAGCATTTCACAGTTGGCTGTCTCGGACTCGTTCCGCTTGATATGATCGCACAAACTCTTCGATTTACGGATGAATTCACGTAGTTGATTAATTTAAATACGAAAGATAAAATCATATCCACAGCAAACACTCTAACAATACTTATATATCTTTGACATTCATTCATCCTTATCCAGTCTCAAAATCCACTCGATATAGCTGAATTTTTCAAGTAGTTAATGTCATTTCCAGTTGATAAAATAAAGGCACTTTTTGTCAGACAAATCAAAGTCCATCGACAGTTGCCAAATGTGATATAAAAGAAATTCTTTTATAATGAAATGATGGTACACGGCTACACAATTCTACAGTTATGGGCACACTTCTTTACAGTACCGTTCCATTGTCCTTGCCTATTGCTGCTATTAAGCTACCATGTCTCATCTATTTCTGAAAATGTTAGTTTGTCATAATTTAATAGTGGAACTACATTACAGGATATTAAATCTTCAGTACGCAACAAATGACAAACTGACGAGAAGATTAATGTATGTTTTAATATGGTAATGCTTACTACCACGACATACATATGACAAAAGATTAGGCGCTGGATCTCTCTATGAGAAACCTAATTATAATGTTCTTTGTTTGTGAGTGACACGCCAACGGTGTTTGCGCCCAGTGACACATTGGACAGCGGAGTGTCACTACGTCACCTTCCAAGACGAGTCTTGGTACAGCGTATTCCTGTGTGAAGGCTGTGAGGAGAGTGAATGTTGGTGGGATTCCATTACTCGTCGTTACACGTGGCGTGATGATATGTTTTACATCGTCTCATTGTCTCTGTACAGCTGCACCAAGGGAAGCAAGAAGAGGATGATGTTTGGTGACCGGTATCCTCTTTCTACTACACAAACTGTACGCATTTAGTACCTGGGTTCTTTATTCATAAGAATAGAAAGTTACTTATCGCAAGATAGTTGTTGTGGTACAAACTCTCTGTAAGAATCCACATTAACCTCATTGCTGGTGAAGCACAAAGTCCGCAATGTACACTATTCTGGTTGCTATGTGCTGTCCAATGCTACAGCGATCCCACTGGGCTGCGACTGATGACAGTCTGAAACTCATGGGGTGCGTGAGACTCGAACTAACTGGCTCTCTGGTCCGCGGCGAGTATCTAAATACTGGCGACTGAGAGGGCGTTGGCAGATCGTTTCCTGCGAGTCTGTCGTTGGCCTCTATCGGTCTTCTCGGAGTCTCTTTGACGCCTGGTATGTTGATGCCAGCTTACACCAGCACAATATAAGGGGCGACTGAGTACATAGCACAATAATCTGTCTCTCATAGCATGTAATCTGGAAGCAGCCACTACATTTCTGAAGTTTTGTGGTGTATTCGCTGTGCCCTATATTCCAAGTTGTCTTTCAACACTATAGCACCGGAAATCACGTTGATCGTGACATCATGACCGACCTCAATATAGAGGAACTTTGACTGTTGTCCCGGCCAGAAAGTACTCCAGATTTTTCACCCACTGAAAAAAATCTAGTCATGGGTTTCCAAAAAACTGGCACACAACCAACTGCTATGAGTGCCAAACTCTTGCATAGAGTTTGATACAGCGTGAAATGATGGAATCATAATGGTCATCAAAGGTCAGTTTACCTTGATGTGCAGTGAGGTTAGAGCTGAATAAAAATTTAATCGTGTATTCTTCCTGTTATAATGTATACGCACAGTAACTAAAATTTCAGAGTTTACTGTCCTTCCTGTTGTTGCAACATTAGCGGCCTGTAGTGTAATTAATTACTGATCAGTTCTAACACAAGGCTAACGTATTTTACCATGTGATGTCTTAGACATTCATGGTCACTTCTTGACAAATTGCATGGAGTAATTCTTTGGTCGACGGCTGATTGATAAATTGATGTTCCGAGAGTACAAGGTACTCGTATTCAAAAAGTACATAACCGTCATTATTGGCGATGGACGCCAGGAGTAGGAGCATGGGAGAGGGGACTTGGCTCGTTACCAGGCAGGCATGGATGAAACAGTCGTAGATAAGACAGACTGTAGAGATAGTAAGTACCCTAACAATTTGAACAGGGAGTGTAGCAAAAGGCTGCCGATGTCCGGGCTCTCAGCGACCACATTCAAACAGGTAACGTGTGTTCGGGAGGTAGTAGCTATACAATACACTAGCACAACTGAATAAACAAATGACAACTGATTTCCATCAAGGTCTTCTTGCAGAAAACATAGCTTGTGTGAGTAAGTTACACATTCGTTGTTTCTTGAGAGTCATCAGCTAAGGTAATATAAGCACTAATCTCTCATATAATTATCCCATTACCTGTTTGATGTCCGGGCACATTGCAGTGATATACAGGAAGAGTTACGTTAGTTGCTCCATGACAACCTAAATAGAACGGTATTTTTAGGGATGAACACCTTCAAATGCCAGCGTTTCGGATTTGCGAAGACCACAGCAGACAGTTGGATGAAACGTCTACTTTTGTTTTGTAGTACTTATTTAGATTCACAGAGTTAATCTATTCAGCTGTCCAAAATCATTTTATTTAAAATATGAAGATATGTCACATACTTTTATGTGTGACATTTGCTACATGTGTCTCTAGGCTATTCTGATTCTCAGAATGGACTACATGGCTCACTTTTATACTCTTTTAAATTTCACTAAACAGTTTTTGATTCACACTGCCGCAACGACAGCTGACGAACTATCTGAAGCTGGATCTGTAGCAGGTATTATTGGTGTGATGCTAGTAGTGACTCTGAACGTACTTACGAGTGTGTACGTAGACGAGGGTGGTTTTCCTCCATCTGTCTATGGTACGTTCTGCTTCAATCGAAATATGGTTTTTCCTGCGCTGCTCGTAGAAATTATTCATCTTTACGAATGTCTGCATGTAATATCTTTAATAAGATTTTCTACATTTTATCCAGTGCGCTGTGCCTGCTTGCATTCCACCATGATAATGGTGTCGCTGTTTCAGATACTCTACACTACAACTTCTCCCATTTTTTATGCTCTCATACGCTCTCAGTTCTTATTCTGTCTAGTTAATTGCCCTCAATTCCACACTCTTGGATAAAATATTCCGGAGGTAAAATACACTACTGGCCATTAAAATTGCTACACCAAGAAGAAATGCAGATAATAAACGGGTATTCATTGGACAAATATATTATACTAGAACTGACATGTGATTAAATTTTCACGCAATTTGGGTGCATGAATCCTGAGAAATCAGTACCAAGAACAACCACCTCTGGCCTTAATAACGGCCTTGATACGCCTGGCCATTGAGTTAAACAGAGCTTGGATGTCGTGTGCAGGTACAGCTGCCCATGCAGCTTCAACACGATACCACAGTTCAACAAGAGTAGTGACTGGCGTATTGTGACGAGCCAGTTGCTCGGCCACCATTGACCAGACATTTTCAATTGGTGAGAGATCTGGAGAATGTGCTGGACAGGGCAGCAGTCGAACATTTTCTGTATCCAGAAAGCCCCGTACCGGATCTGCAACATGCTGTCGTGCATTACCCTACTGAAATGTAGGGTTTCGCAGGGATCGAATGAAGGGTAGAGCTACTGGTCGTAACACATCTGAAATGTAACGTTCACTGTTCAAAGCGCCGACAAAGCGAACAAGAGGTGACCGAGACGTGTAACCAATTTTAGGGAAGCAGCCTACTCACGCTGTAGTAAATTCACAACAGTCTTTCCATTGTGTGCCAGCCAGTCCGCTGTAACTAGCTCTGACGTCATAAATGTTGCGCAATACTTTAAAAATCAAGCAAATAACCTAAAACGTTTCTAGCATGTCAGGAGTAATACTAAATCAACATGTGTTGAATATCAGTTCGATAACTTTAACCATTTTCGAAATTTGGACGTTTTTCTGTAAAAATCATTGGCGCAACAGAAAAGAGCTAGAGACTTAAAAATTTATATTTAGATTCCTTTTTCATAATTATTTAATAGAAACAGTACTTTGGATCTCACAAATTAAGATTTTAGTTGAAATTCATAATTTTCTGGTTTTTGTCTTAAAAATTAAGGAAGCAAGATAGATTAAGTAGGCTAATAAATAAGGCTAGGACGTTTATATTTAAGAAGAATGGAGATCCGCTATAACCATGAAGATGTGAGAAATTTCATTTGAATAACTATAAAAATATAGCAATTACGTATCTCCAGAGGGCAAGTTCAGACTCGTCTACTGCGTGCAGTATAATTAAATTAATTCTCTCGCCCAAAATATTTAACTTAGCCACGTTAAACTTTAATTATGATTACTTACCTGTGTGCTGAATGCACATTTAAATTGAGAGCTTCATCGGCCATCAGCAAAAGAAGCTATGATTTATTCAATAACTTAATGTGGTGCATTACTAGCCCAGCGGCTAGTCGGGAGAGCCGATTTGATCAGGCGTTCCCTTAGCCGCCGCACCGAGTCTTTATATATAAGAACGCTGCGCGAGGAAGAAAGGCCCCAGTTCTCTCCAGACGCTGAATAGCACACCATCTGTGTCGGGAGTCGCGTCGCGTCGGTATCATTGCTATAAACAGCCTCGGATGCCGTAATAAGTTACTTGGGATATGCGTAACCATGAAATCATTTTCGAGTGAAGTGTTAATTCTGGGATGACGTTAATTATCGATCTTCAGTTTGCGTATGTCGTATTTTCACGTGCCGTCGCGGGACAGACATTCTACCATTATTTAGCGTAGCGTTTGATGAACATTATCATCAAATTATGGCGAGCATTCACTTAAACATTTAATTTGGACAGTTATAGTTGCATCAGAGCATTAGACTCTGAACTGCTCTGCTAGTCAGATTGTGTGGATTCTTTTTTTTTTTTTCATCTGTGACTTCCATAATACAGAGAACGATTTTACACGATCGTTTTTTGATTATGAATCCCAGACAATCTCCTAATTCCTCAGAGCTATAAGCTGTAACTATAAGTGTATTTCTCAGATGAAGTGGGCACTAGGAATTCTAATTACAGGCTTCACGTTTTGCTAATCACTTTCTGGTTGCCAAAATTGTAGTTAGAGTGCCAGTGTTGAGAATGGCAAAAGACAGCATAAATAATAGGAACATTTATATAACAATTAATTCCAATCGCCGCCCCACATATGTTTAAAACGGCAAGGAATGCATCTTTTCTACAAACAAAACATTTTTATTGAGTAACAACAATAAATAGCCACCCGCCGCCCCACATATGGTTAATCGGCCGGGAAATGCAGTGTTTCTACAAACCAAACATTTTATATAAACAACATTATTCCTACCAGCCGCCCCACATATGGTGCATCGGCCGGGAAGGAAACTGAGTAAAAGTGAAAGTGATTTTTAAAAATTCGGATTCGCAAGTGAAATGCGACGCGCAACTGAGTAATAGAACAGTGATAGTGTTACTATGCATGTGGACGACGCAATTGGATTAACAACACATCTGGATTGACGGAGCTGGCACTGAGTCTAGCGGCGCTGCCAGCATCGCAAGAAGCCAGTTTCGCCTCATCACAGTCGTCCGCCGGAGCAGCTGGAGCCGCACCTGCAATTGCGGGCCACGCAAACACACAACAGCCGTCGGAGTGCCGTCTGCAATTCAACGCGCTGTGTCGCATCAGTAATCCTGGTACGCCGCGCCGACAACGCCATACGTCATGCAGAAGGAACTAAGTTACGTGAAAAGCTGTTAAAAATTTTACTAACCTGCACTAAAAGACTGTCGGAAATGGAACTGCCAGAAGAAACGGAGGTTAAACTTAAATCAGAACCTATGTCTGTTGAGGGAACTGTAAATCCAGACAACGGTTCAAGTGTAAATATGCATGAAAATAGTAATGTTGCGATGAAATATGAAATATTGTCTCCCGGCAGTAGTGTGAAAAGGGGCAATGATTCAATAATAGAGGCCCCTGTAGTAAAACAAAAATTAGAAATTGTTGATTTATTGGATGATAGTTTATCTGATGAGTTAAAAACGAAACAGTCATCAGAGATGGTAGAGTTTAAGAAGGAGAAGTTAGATATGACTAATCAATCAGATATTTCATTTAGTTTTGATGATTCTGGTGTTGGAGGTAGTTTTTCGTCATCTGAGTGTGATAAAAAGCCAGCTAGTGAGCAACCCAAAGATACTGAGGCTATGGATTTAAATGTTATATTACAAGCAATAGCTGCCAGTAATGCAAAAATGACAGCTGAATTAAAATCTGAAATTGTGGTCAGCCAAACCAATTTTACTAAACGGTTTGAGGTAATGGACAATACCTTCAAGGCTGGTTGCAATAAGTTGAAAGAGGATCTGGACAGTTTAAATTATAAAATTGATTACAACCATGAGGATATTTAGAAAAAGGTTGCTCAACAATTTTCTGAAATGTATAAAACAGTAAAATCCGAAGTTGCTGAGGTTTGCAAAGACTTCCAAATGGAAGATGCGAAGCTGGAGCACAAGTTAACAGAAGAGATCGAGGCGGAATCTGAACTGTTCTCAGATAGGTTTAAAGATGTTAATATAAAAGTAAACATATGTCAAGCAGACGTAGATGCAATCAGAACTGATACTACTCATATTGTGCAAAGAGTAGATAATGTTGAAATGAAAGTAGAAAATATTAGTACTAGCATTGCTAACATTGAGAGTAAAGTAGCTTCAGTAACTTCTGCTAATGGTAGTATGCAACAAATTGTAGCTGCAAACGCCGCTTTCATCGGGTGTCGGCAGTTCTTGCGGTTCGATCCAGATAAAAATATCCACCCGCTAGATTTCTGGAACGATTTTGAAAAAGTGATTCCACCAACTTGGTCTGAACGAGAGAAAATCTCATTTATTAGAAGCCATTTAGCAGGTGACGCCATGCGCTGGTCAGCTGATGTTACGTTGAAGTGTAAAACATTAGCGGAATTTAAAACAGATTTCATTAATGAGTATTGGTCTGGTAATAAGCAAAATGAAGTGTTGAGAGAATTTTGGAGTGGAAAACGCTTCAATGCAGGGAAGGAATCTATTAAATAATTTGCTAGGTCATGGATCTCACGTTTGTCACATTTGGCCGAAAAGTTAAAACCTGAAATGATAATACTAGGTCTTGAAGCCAAACTGCCATGGTATTGACAAACTAGAATTATATCTGCCCCCTAGAGACAATCTGGATCGTTTCATTGAATATTTGGAACGTGTAGAACGTGTTCCTGCCAATAAGGAGCAAACACGTAATAACATAAATGGTAATAACACTAGTAGTAATTTTAAGAACTAGCAGAATGGCAATGTAAACATCAGAACAGTAGGTGTTCGCCATCCTAAGAGAGGTAGGAATTGGAGAAATAATTAGCAGAACCAACAATGGCATCAAAATGATAGTAATTTTGTTCCAAACAAAATTATGCAGGTAAGCAACAGTACGGAAAGTAATGCTATGCCAGTTAACTATAATGGAAATAAAGGAAACAGTAGTATGCCGAGGCAGGAAAACTAGTTCCCGTCTATGAGGATACTGGCGCTCACCAGTCGGTTACTTTTCCTAAGCCATTAGTTACGGTAATTGGTAAGACAGATCAGAATACTCAGACTGAACATGTGGATGAGGGGTCGGTAGCATCTGAGGATACAACAGAAATATTAGATCACTCACAGTATTTGATAGATAGCGTGTTAGAGACGCTTTCTAGGTGAGAAGAGAAAGAGAAGGCGCAGCAGTGTACCGGTAGGGAAGAGCTACACAATACTGAATTGACAGGTGAAGAAGCAGAAGAAATTCATGCTTATATTTACGATGAGGATGATGTGTTCTTATCTAAAGAGCCTGTGCAGGATGTTGATATTATACTAATAGATTTAGGATAGGAGGTAAGTGAGAATGTAGAGGATAGCCTGTTGGGGGTCGATGAACCCGGTAGCTGTGACCAGTTGTCACTTGAGAAGGAACCCGACGATAATAGTGAAAGTGGTTTAGCTGTAACTAGTGTTATGCCCGGTCTGGAGGCGCAGAATCGCTCAGACTACAGCAATTTGGGTCATGTTTAGCAAACTAAATATAATGCAGTCGTGCGGTGTTTCGATTTGAAATTAGTAGACCGACTGGAAAAGCAGCTGAAAATGTAATTCAGGAAACCCCTAAAGACTTTGACCTAAATGTAATGAAGACAGATGTCGATCACTTTAGTTGGAGACAAATCCAAAAGGAACTATTGGATGAGTTTGAGGAACCACCTGTACAAACTAGAATAAGCCACCTATAATAATAGTGAATATGTTGGATATCAATGTACGTTGTCTCTTAGACAGTGGAAGTGAGGTGAGTGCGATATCTCAGTCCTTATTTGATGCATTACCTGGTAAAGACAAGCTTACAGTAATGAGGGTATCAGGACTGAGAATAATTGGTGCTACTGGCAAGGTGTCAAAAACGGTAAAGCAAGAAGCTTTACTGCCCTTTAACATTAATGGTAATTTAATTGATCATCCATGCTTAATTGTAAACAATCTCAGTATTGAGGTTTTAATTGGCATAGATTTCTTGTCGAAATATCAGAGTGTTGCTGACTTTGGAAGAAGCCAGTTAAAAATGGTCTTGCCGATAACCGGAGTAATTACAGTACCTTTTAGTGATAATCATGTTGTAACTAATGATGAAACTTGGGAGCTGCCTATAAGAGTTCTGAGAAATAGGAGATATAAGAACGAAGGTGTTAATCTTAGTAAATACCAAGGACTTTTCAGGATCATAGTAAAACCACATGCCAATACATATAGGCTAGAGTACCCTAAGAGTACAAGCTATTAGGTCTCAGGAACGTGATCGACCTAAAGAAGTTCATAAGTAGTGAATGAATTCTGTAGGGAGGAGGTTGTTCTGTAACCTCTACACAGTGTGGCAGCAGTGCATTCCCAGCTGTGTGAGATCTTCTTTCCTTTTCAGGTCTCACTCATTCTTCATCTTTCCTATCCACAAAAATTTTGATCCCTTCTGTCCAATATGAAATTTTCTGGAACTGATGAATGCTGTAGGGAGGAGGTTGTTCTGTAACCTCTACACAGTGTGGCAGCTGTGCAGTCCCAGCTGGGTGAAATTTTTTTCCATTTCAGGTCTCACTCCTTCTTCATCTTTCCTATCCACCAAAATTTCGGCTCTTCTTTCCAACACATTAAATTTTCCGTAATGGTTATCAAGCCAATAATAAACTAATGAATTCTATGGCGAGGAAGTTGTTCTGTAACCTCTACACAGTGTGGCAGCTGTGCAGCCCCAGCTGTGTGAGATCCTCTTTCCGATTTCAGATTTCGCTCATTCTTCATCTTTCCCATCCACAAAAATTTCGCCCCCATCCTTCCAATATGAAAATTTTCTGAAACCAATGAATGCTATAGCGAGGAGGTTGTTATGTAACCTCTACACAGTGTGGCAGCTGTGCAGTCCCAGCTGTGTGAGATCTTCTTTTCCATTTCAGGTCTCACTCATTCTTCATCTTTTCTATCCACCTCTTCTTTACAATACAAAAATTTTCCGTCATGGCTATCAAGCCATGAGTTCTGTAACCATTCTATCCACCGATTAGTGAAGAAAAATACCTAATGTGACAAACCTAACAGTGACATAAACAACAGAGAAGTATCATGTAACTAAGATACAAAGGCATTTGAGTAACAAGTATGTATAGAACCCTGGTAATATTGTAAGTAAAAAGTGTTGTTTTATTTGAAATGGTCCACCAACAGTATTTTAAAAGATGTTCAAATTCGTGTACAAGCAGGATTTGAAGTGACAGTGAAACCTATCGTATGCTGTAGAGCTAAGAGATTGCTTAGTGTTATGAAAAAATATGCAGATAAGTTGTAAGAATGAACTCACCTTGTGTAGCAAGGAATGGCAGTGTAATAGAATTGAACAGTGTTTGTGGTTGAGACGTGAAGGACACGTCCCTGAAGTATTTATAAGGTTGGAGCTGGCCATTATTTTGGTGTAGTGTGTGACAGGACACACCTACACGTATTGAGGTTATGAGCTGGAGGCGTGAATGCGACCATAGGTACCCTTGTGTTAGATGAGACAGAGCATCTCATGGTGTCCTATAGGTTTAAGGAGTTTAGCATTACGCTCGTCCATAATTACTTGATGCACTTTAGTGGTAGGTCGAGAGAGACTATCTGTGGTTTCAGCGTCCGATCGAGTGGAAATGGATTGCCACGTGAGCAAACTGATCAGCTGCAATACACTATGGATATGAAATAAACGTGCTATCCTATGCTTTAAATCTTGATAGAGTGAGTGTTAAATAAGTACATACACTAGCAACATAATTGAATAACATAATGGCAGACGTGAAACATTATTGATAGCTCAGCATAAATACACTTCAAAGTAAATAAGTACATAATTGCAGATGTGGAACTGACACAGCAGCAGAGGACCAATAAGTGGATTTAGTAGTCAACTAAACGTAGTGTGTTTTCAACACTCAACACTGTACTATTACCACAAGTTACTCACATGTACAAAGAAGCTGAGAAGACAACTACTAATCAAATGTACTATCTCTAAGAATAAGGTAATCAAAGATGAGTCAGTTAAGTAAATAAAATACGGATTTGTCAGGAATGTATCGAGCATTGGTTCAGTATTCCGGCCCAAAAATAATAAATTGAAATTAAATAGGATTCATGGTTGTATGCCTAGAGCAAAAATTTTCTCTAGTACGTGACTAACGGCGTTTTGAGCCATTTGTTTACCGATTTTATGACAATTAAGTAACCACGAGAGTAAAATTGAAAAAGTTCTGTTAACTTTGTTCCAGCAAAATATTGAAGGATAAAATGTATATATCCCCATTTCATTGTGTCCCTCCCTTAGATATTAAGTGAACAGAGTCTGAGTCAATCTTTTTGTTTGTCCTACAGGACAAACTAGATAATGGCAGCCTGGTAGCTGCGTGAAAGCGTGGAGTGACTTGGACACAACTCACAGCGACCCCTCCCCTTTCCCCATGTAATTTGGAGTGAACGTGAAGGACGCACACCATAGCAATTTCCCCTCCTCTACCCTTGTGAATGGAAGTGTAGAACGCCAGCCAAAGCGGCTGCAACTACGTGTGTAAAAATGATTTGTGAAATTTTTTTCAAGTTTAGAAAAGACTGCTAAGATATAATCATCTGTTTATGTATCATGAATAACTGTGTTATTTTCTTTGAATTTGTGTATGTAAAAATGTATTTAATGGATTTAAGATTTTCATAATTTTACATATTTTTATATAAGGCAAAGTGTTTCATTGATTCTGCTTAAATTTTGAGGGATAATATTGCTTAAGAGGCAGTGAATATGCCCACAATTTAAATAATTAATGTAGGAAATCAGTTTTCTTTTAATATTTCTACATGTTTACATTTCAATTTTAATTTTCATAGGAAGTTAAGCTGTACTCTTGCTTCCCTTTTTGTAATTAAATTTTTTTCGGTCATTAACATTCAAAAAAAAAATTTAAGTAGAGGGTGATGTAGAGAAGCAGCCTATTCACGCTGTAGTACATTCACAACAGTCTTTCGATTGAAACTTCCTGGCAGATTAAAACTGTGTGCCCGACCGAGACTCGAACTCGGGACCGTTGCCTTTCGCGGGCAAGTGCTCTACCAACTGAGCTACCGAAGCACAACTCACGCCCGGTACTCACAGCTTTACTTCCGCCAGTACCTCGTCTCCTACCTTCCAAACTTTACAGAAGCTCTCCTGCGAACTTTGTCTGCCAGCCAGTCCGCTGTAACTAGCTCTGACGTCATAAATGTTGCGCAATACTTTAAAAATCAAGCAAATAACCTAAAACGTTTCTAGCATGTCAGGAGTAATACTAAATCAACATGTGTTGAATATCAGTTCGATAACTTTAACCATTTTCGAAATTTGGACGTTTTTCTGTAAAAATCATTGGCGCAACAGAAAAGAGCTAGAGACTTACAAATTTATATTTAGATTCCTTTTTCATAATTATTTAATAGAAACAGTACTTTGGATCTCACAAATTAAGATTTTAGTTAAAATTCATAATTTTCTGGTTTTTGTCTTAAAAATTAAGGAAGCAAGATAGATTAAGTAGGCTAATAAATAAGGCTAGGACGTTTATATTTAAGTAGAATGGAGATCCGCTATAACCATAAAGATGTGAGAAGTTTCATTTGAATAACTATAAAACTATAGCGATAGCGTATTTCCAAAGGGCAAGTTCAGAGCTCGTCTACTGTGTGCAGTATAATTAAATTAATTCTCTCGCCCAAAATATTTAACTTAGCCACGTTAAACTTTAATTATGTTTACTTACCTGTGTGCTGAATGCACATTTAAATTGAGAGCTTCATCGGCCATCAGCAAAAGAAGCTATGATTTATTCAATAACTTAATGTGGTGCATTACTAGCCCAGCGGCTAGTCGGGAGAGCCGATTTGATCAGGCGTTCCCTTAGCCGTCCGCACTGCGTCTTTATATATAAGAACGCTGCACGAGGAAGAAAGGCCCCAGTTCTCTCCAGACGCTGAATAGCACACCATCTGCGTCGGGAGTCGCTTTGCGTCGGTATCATTGCTATAAACAGCCTCGGATGCCGTATTAAGTTACTTGGGATACGCGTAACCATGAAATCATTTTCGAGTGAAGTGTTAATTCTGGGTTGACGTTAATCATCGATCCTCAGTTTGCGTATGTCGTATTTTCACGTGCCGTCGCGGTACAGACATTCTACCATTATTTAGCGTGGCGTTTGATGAACATTATCATCAAATTATGGCGAGCATTCAATTAAACATTTAATTTGGACAGTTATAGTTGCATCAGCGCATTAGACTCTGAACTGCTCTGCTAGTCAGATTGTGTGGATCCTTTTTTTTTTTTTATCCATCTGTGACTTTCATAATACAGAGAACGTTTTTACACGATCGTTTTTTGATTATGAATCCCAGACAATCTCCTAATTCCTCAGAGCTATAAGCTGTAGCTATAAGTGTATTTCTCAGATGAAGTGGGCACTAGGAATTCTAATTACAGGCTTCACGTTTTGCTAATCACCTTCTGGTTGCCAAAATTGCAGTTAGAGAGCCAGTGTTGAGAACGGCAAAAGACAGCATAAATAATAGGAACATTTATATAACAATTAATTCCACTCGCCGCCCCACATATGTTTAAAACGGCAAGGAATGCATCTTTTCTACAAACAAAACATTTTTATTGAATAACAACAATAAATAGCCACCCGCCGCCCCACATATGGTTAATCGGCCGGGAAATGCAGTGTTTCTACAAACCAAACATTTTATATAACAATTTATTCCTACCAGCCGCCCCAGACAATGGCAGTCCATACCATCACGCTGGGTGATATGCCATTACGGCGATGACGAATACACGCTTCCAATGTGCGTTCACCACGATGTTGCCAAACACGTATGTGACCATCATGATGCTGTAAACAGAACCTGGATTCATCCGAAAAAATTACGTTTTGCCATTCGTGCACTCAGGTTCCTCGTTGAGTGCACCATCGCAGGCGCTCCTGTCAGTGGTGCAGCGTCAAGGGTAACCGCAGCCATGGTCTCCGAGCTGACAGTCCATGCTGCTGCAAACGTCGTCGAACTGTTCGTGCAGATGGTTGTTGTCTTGCAAACGTCCCCATCTGTTGACTCAGGGATCGAGACGATACGATACGATAAACCGCAATCGCGATAGGCTAAAATGCGACCTTTATCAAAGTCGGAAACGTGCTGGTACGCATTTCTCCTCCTTACACGAGGCATCACAACAACGTTTCACCAGGCAACGCCGGTCAACTGCTGTTTGTGTATGAGAAATCGGTTGGAAACTTTCCTCATGTCACCATGTTGTAGGTGTCGCCACCAGCGCCAACCTTGTGTGAATGCTCTGAAACGCTAATCATTTTCATATCACAGCATCTTTTTCCTGTAGGTTAAATTTCGCGTCTGTAGCACGTCATCTTCGTGTTGTAACAATTTTAATGGCCAGTAGTGTAGTCCACCATGCGGAATTCCGGGTGGAGGCTACTCAGGAGGATATTGTGATCAGGGGAAATAAGACTGGCATTCTATGTATCGGAGCGTGGAATGTTAGACCTCTTAATCTGGCAGGTAGGTTAGAAAATTTAAAAAGTTAAATAGATAGTTGAAGTTAGATACAGTAGCAATTAGTGAATGTTGGTGGCAAGAGGAACAGGATTTCTGTGTCGGAAGGAGAAACAGCCCAGATGGCAAACCAGTCCTAAGAAAAGAAGGGAAAGCTGAAAGGTGGAAGGAGTATTTAGAGCGCCTGTGCAAGGGAGATTAACTTGAAAGCAATATTATAGAAATCAAAGTGATCGTAGATGAAGGTAAGATGGGAGATGTTATATTGCGAGCAGTATTTGAGAAAGCCCTGAAGGATCTAGGTCGAAACAAGACCTCGGGGGTACATGAGATTCCGTCATAACTAATGATAGCCTTGGGAGAGTCAGCCATGGCAAAACAGGAAATCTTGTGTACAAGATGTATGAGACAGGCGAAATACCCTCAGACTTCAAGATGAGTGCTGTAATTCCAATTCCAAAGAAAGAAGTTGCTAAAAGGTTTGTAAATTACCAAACTGTAAGTTTAATAAGTCATGGTTACAAAATACTAACACGAATTCTCTACAGAAAATGGAAAAACTGGTAGAAGCTAACCTCGTGGATGATCAATTTGCATTCCGAAGAAATGAAGCAACACGCCAGGCAATATTGACCCTAACAGACAGAGGCTGACAGAGGTTGACAGAGGTTACTCTCTCAACAACGTCGAAAGCTTTCGCTACGTCTACAAATGCTATTAATGTAAGATGGCCTCTTCTTAATATGTCTTCTAAGGTACTCCTTAGAAGACATATTAAGAAGAGGCCATCTTACATTAATAGCATTTGTAGACGTAGCGAAAGCTTTCGACATTGTTGAGCGAGTAACCTCTGTCAAACTCGGAAGATAGATGGGATAAAATACTGGTAGCGTAGAGCCATCCCTGATGTCATTCAATCTGTGCACTGAGCAAACAGTAATGGAAACTAAAGAAAAATTTGGAGTAGGAATTAAAGTTCAGGGAGAAGAAATAAAATCTTTGAGGTTTGCTGATGAGATTGTAGTTCTGTCAGAGACAGCAAAGGACTTGGAAGAGCGATTGAACGGAATGGACATTGTCTTGTAAGGAGGATATAAGATGAACATAAACAAAAGCAGAACAAGGGTAATGGAATGTAGTCGAATTAAATCATGTTATGCTGAAGGGATCAGATTGGGAAACGACGCACTTAAAGCAGTTGATGGGTTTTGCTATTTGAGAAGCAAAATAACTGATTATGGCCGAAGTAGAGAGGATATAAAATGTAACCTTCAATGGCAAGAAATGCATTTCTGGAGAAGAGAAGTTTGTTAACATCAAATATTGATTTAAGTGTTAGGAAGTCTTTTCTGAAGATATTTGTCTGCTGTGCACTAGAAGAGAACGGAAACTTTTGAGATTAGGCGCTACAGAAAAATGTTGAAGATTAGCTCGGTTGATCATGTAACTAATGAGGAAGTAATAAATAGAATTGGGGAGACAATAAATTTGTGGCACAACTTGACAAAAGCAAAGGATCGGTTGATAGGACAGATTCGGTAATACCAAGGGGTTACCAATTTAGTACTGGAGGGACGTGTGGGGACTAAAAATTGTAGAGGGAGATCGAGAGGAGAATACCACAAGCACATTCAGAAATGTGTCGGTTGCAGTAGTTATTAGGAGATAAAGAGGCTCACACAGGGTAGAGTAGGAAGGAGACCTGCATCAAACCAGTCTTCCGACTGAAGACCATAACAACAATACTAATTTACATAAAGTGGCAGTTCATACATTTTATTTTATTCGTTACTAAACTACTGTGATCAAAATATTGTTGTATTAGAGTTTGTAGTTGCTTCCATGGGAGTCTACAGGAGTTTATCAGGTGTCGAGGTGGTGATGGCTCATTCTAAAATTCACATTTTTATGCCACTAGATATGTGAGCTCGATGATTTGTCATAGTTACACAATACTTCGGGTGTACAGATTATTATGATACCTAGAAACCATAGCTACTATCATTGGTATATGTCAAAGTAATGCACCCGAGAGAGTTCAGCCCGCCCCACTGATTTATGACGTTTACGTAAACAAAACCGTCTTTCACTTTCAAGGTCACCCACACCCCTCACCTGTACCAGTTTTCGATCCATGGGTATGTTGTTCTCTATTTAAATGAACTGGCCACTTGGTTTTGCCTCTTTATGCTACCAAACCTTTCACTCGTCTTCTTAAACTATATGTATGGCAGAGTAATTTATGACTATATGCTTTTAACCTTATCTTAATTACCATAGTTAATTATCTAAAATAGCCTCCTTCCACTACCTCAAGCCAATAGCTGTGTCGCTTGGCCCTAACACCTTCATCTCCCACCCCTACTCAGTGGAGTATGGTGACCATCATCATGAGATAGACTCGTCATTTGTACTCTGTATGCCTTCGAATATCATAAATCATCAGAAGCAGAGATCAGCTACTGCCACCACACGGAATAAAAAGAAGAAGACTGTCGTAATTGAATATAAGTACTGTTGCCCCCATCTCATTAGTCATTACTATTATTGTTATTATTCTTTGCGCGTGTTTTCATTTAATTATCTCACCCGACAACGGGATCCTGCGTGCGGTAGCGTTCTCGCTTCCCACGCCCGGGTTCCCGGGTTCGATTCCCGGCGGGGTCAGGGATTTTCTCTGCCTCGTGATGGCTGGGTGTTGTGTGCTGTCCTTAGGTTAGTTAGGTTTAAGTAGTTCTAAGTTCTGGGGGACTGATGACCATAGATGTTAAGTCCCTTAGTGCTCAGAGCCAACGGGATCCTGATGACGCAGTGGAGCAGCAGCTGTCTACACCACTGCAGCAGCAGCACACAGTCAGCGTACCTGATTTGCTGGATCAGAATACGCAGCAGCTGTTCCTAGACTTCGAGTTTCCTCAATCACCACCACCACCACCACAGCCGTGCACCGACAGCCGACCTGACTTATCGCATCAGTCGTACCCCGACTTTGAGTTTCTGGCATCTGCACCGCACAGCGATATATCGGAGCCGCAGCAGCAGAACATACAAGAGTTCTTCGTCCTGGACTTCCACTTCCCACTATCACCATGGAGATAATCGCTCGTCAGGCGGTTACCATGGCATATCTTTAAAATATACAGTCAAAATGTAAGTGGGAGCGCCGGCCGGAGTGGCCGAGCGGTTCTACGCACTACAATCTGGAACCGCGCGACCACTACGGTTGCAGGTTCGAATCCTGCCTCGGGCATGGATGTGTGTGATGTCGTTAGGTTAGTTAGGTTTATGTAGTTGTAAGTTCTGGAGGACTGATGACCTGAGAAGTTAAGTCCCATAGTGCTCAGAGCCATTTTGTAAGTGGGAGCAAACATGTGATTGTTGGCATCACCTCTACTGATAAGTTCAGTGTAGTGGTAATGTTAGAAAATCTCCAATTTAGGGGAATGAACGTAATGCTTTTATACCAAGAATGGTACAAATTACGTCAGAATTCTGCAAAGATAACAGCAATGTTCAACCCTGATGCTTTAATAGTCAACAGTAGTTGTATCTTATCGATCAATCCTGTGACAAAGATCTTTGTGAAAGTTAAGTACATCTTTTATTGCTGTACTTCATAAAGTCAACCAATATGTCATGTGTTCTAATTTTATTGGTCTTCTCCAAGAGCAATCAAAGAACCCACAGTTGTGGCCAGACGAAAGTAGTTTTGCCTGGTCAAAACAGTTTCAGTTAGCCTTGGGATCGGATAAACCCCTCCTGACCTGATAATATGCCTCAGGTACTGGACTGGAGATGGTGCGTATGAATATTCCTCTTTCTTTAAACTCAAATGTACACATTACAAACTTGACAATATCTTTCTTAGTCTTGCCACGTGTTCCTCAGTACACTGGAAACAAATATGATGTCAGCTAGACAAACAAGACACATGATATATATAGCAACAGTAACAAGTCAGCGAATCTTTGAAAAGTGGCAGGCGTATTCCTTAGACCAAAAGGCATACGCAAACACTCACACAATCCAGAAGGAACCACAAAAACAGTCATTGGTTGTTCTTGTTGTACATTAGAAATTTGGTGGTAACCAGAGTGTATGTCAAGGGGTAAAATGGCAACAATTCCCTAGTCTGTCCACTATTTCGTTGCCTTACATACTGGTCACATACCAACGCATAGATGATAGGTTTTTTCCCCATTGATCGACTATTTGGGTACTACGACAATTGGCGACGACTAGCAGTAACAGGTGGTTGAATTATCCCTGCAGCCAACTGTTGTTGAATACTGTTCTCAATAATGGATTGCAAAAAAATGGTTCAAATGGCTCTGAGCACTATGGGACTTAACAGCTTAGGTATAGAACTACTTAAACCTAACTAACCTAAGGACATCACACACATCCATGCCCGAGGCAGGATTCGAACCTGCGACCGTAGCAGTCCCGCGGTTCCGGACTGCAGCGCCAATGGATTGCAGACGACATGATAGTCCGTATGGTTTCTGAGTAGTTAGTCTAGCATTTCCTGCGGGAAGTTCGTGTTGTACAAGGTCAGTGGCTGGCAAATACTGCTGTCCCTCGAGTAACCACGCATATTCCTGTAAAACCGGGTACAAAAGATCTCGCTCTCACTCAGGCAAATGTGCCAGTTTCTCAGATAACTGATTTCTAAGTAAGGGTGGAGTTGTACAAACTTTTCTTACTGGCATCTGCTTCTTCCTCTTATTTTTGAACTGATTCTCGCACTGAAATTCTTCCTCTACTACGTCCAGACCACTGGCAAGTATCGTTCCATGTGGAATTTCATCATCACCTTGTCCAAAGTTATTAACACATCATGATACATAAAACTTCTTTCCAACTACTTCTCCCTCACTATTACTTCTTTTGACATGAATCTGCAGCATGTCGCGAATGTCGTTCTGACTCAGAAGATCGTTCAGAAAGTCTCATTTTGGCGGCATTCAGATTTTGACACAAATATAGAGAATCTTTCCCGTACCTCCGGTGATTGGAACAATGGTGTTAGATTTTTATGCCTACATACATGGTTTGGTCGGGGGCTTGCGGAAAGGGCCTCAGTCCACAAGTTCTTCGTGACTGAGGGGCACGCTTACTGTCAAAACAGTGAGTTGGCACGCCGAATCGGACAGTTCGCGTCTTGTAATCCATCACCACCCGAAAACGGTAGAGAAAGCCGTTCTCTAAAATGAAATCGAAATCCCTTCTACGATGTGGCACCACTTTCATATCAGGCCCATACTTTTCCCCATGAATCTTAAGGTTTATAAAACAAGTCGCTGCAGGCACTATTATTTCCTCTCCTAATCCTCATGCATTATACCACGACAACTTAAGTGCAGACTTATCACTATGAGAAACAAGTAATACGCTACCCTGGGCACTCCGTTCCGGACAGGGTTCATTGTTATTGTAGGGGCGAGGACGGGTGGTAGGGCATGCCCCACACTTTTCCCCCCACTACCGTCATTCGTAGCATCTGTTATTTTGCAGAGTATTTTGCGGTTGGTTACTTCGCCTCTGATTCTGTGACAGCTGTCACTTGTGTGACCTACTGTATGGCATTTTGCACAGCACGGCACGTGGAAGCGGTCGACCATGTGGTTTAACTTTCCACAGTGGTTGAAATTAAAATCGTTCACGAAAATACGACGGGGACTCGTTGCTACGTGAGGAAGTTGAAACAAATCAAACCACCTCGTCTTGTAACAGAGACAAGCTTACAGCCTCTTTTAACGAATTAGAGGAAACCACCTTGACCTCACTATTTATTTGTGGGTTTATTCCATGAATGCATACATTTAGAGCTCTCGTCTCAACCTCTTCAATTAACATTTCACCATATGTGGTATCCTTTCCCTACGCGTACGTACAATACGGTACAGCCCGTATCCGTTTGGCAAAAACCTCAAAGTCTTCACTGGTTTGTTGTCGTAAAGTAGACAAACAGTATCAATAATAAGTAACTCCTTTGTCAGAGTAGCACTCAGATAATTCCTCTGCCAGGATATCAACCGTTAACACATCACATTACGCATCAACTGATCCCACATAGGCGCGCGCATCACCAGCCTTTTTCCCCACATTAACTGATTCCACATACGCACGCGCATCACCAGACATGTTCAGTTTTATCATATTTAATAGGAAGCTGTCTGGCCAAGAGCAAGTGCGAGGTACATCTCAGATATTCTGCAAAAAGTTGGTAACATTCTATTTGAGTTAACCCGAAAAGGCGGGAACAAAAAAAAAGCTGCAGGGAGGGTGTTTGCCATATTTGGGATGTATGTCACGGTACAACCTGCAGAAGCCCCGGAGGCGTTTGAAATAGATTGGCTTCATGTATGCCTAGTTTTGCTTTGAGTTCCTGAACTAGCTCAGCCACCTATTTTTGTAACTGTAATTTTTGCTCGGTTAAAGCATTACTCTATTCTCGTAGAATAATTGGATGATCTGCTTCAACATTTCCAGCAGCAGATGCTGCCTGCTGTTCATGCGATCGATTCGTCCAAGAGTGTTTTTCTAGCATGATTTCAAAATACGGGACACGTGATTTCTGTAAGAGCACCAAAACTTTTACATAAGAAAAAGGGCTCATAGTAGAAACACGAAAACTAAAACATACCTAGATGAAATCCAACGACGGAAACTTGTAGAAAAGTTGCGAGAGAGAAGAGTAAGCTTGCTTGGCCAGTGAGACTTCCTTTAAAATTTCCACCGTTGAGTGGAGTGGTGCGAAGCCGGCGGTGTCGGAGGGGTCAGCTGCACAGGGCAGAGTGTCGACGACAGGGCAGCATCCAGGACATACGTGCATTTGGCAGCGATGACAGGGTCTCGTTTAACGGAAGTAGGACGCTGTAGTGGGCAGCTCGCGGAGGGCTGGCGCCCGCAGCAACAAGGCGGGGGTGTAGTAGTGGCGCAGCCCTCAGAGCTCTGCCACATGGAAAAACAGCAGTCTCTGGCGATGGTGCTCTCCGCACGCGTTTTCATGTGGCGTTGCTTGTTTGGGTGCATCTAAAGGTCAAAAAAAGTTTGGGTTACAGAGTGGTCCAGCCCAGCATTGTAGTGCTATGGGCTGATGGAGTGCAACCAGCTCTCTCGCACGGAAATATTCCACAGCAACCATCCCCAAATTAAGATTTCAATAAACTGCACCTAACGGTATGAACGGTATGCATCATGTGTCTGACACCTTATTGTGCATGAATGTACCAACGTAGGAGGTGAGTATCCAAGGTTTTCGTCGGGTGATTATTCAGAATGTAAAACCAGAGCTGGCGAATGATAAAGTGACTCTGCAATGCAGGTGCACTCGCACCATTCTGTTCATGTCCTCCTCCCCCCTCCCATAATTGATCTCTGCCCTCTTATTGGTTGGAAGAGGGTACTTTGTACGTATACCTACATCAGCGACACTCTGCAAGGGTGTTTCTGTCAGCAGTACCACGTGTGGGAACGCTGTTCATGTGGACTGATCGCGGGTAGGTACAGTATCAGGAGACATCTGGTACTGCACCAGCCCAGTCAAGCCAAGCCACGGCTATACCGTAAGATGCTGGTTGATTGCATCGCAACTCGACGATTTGAGAAAGAACAAAAAAGAATTAATTTCCAATAAACCTTACCGCTCAGTCTTGACATTCCACCATACACATCTACCAACGAACTAGTTTGTTGATATCATCACTGTAGATTGTTTGACTTTGTCGATAGTGCCACAACCTCACCTCTACTTGCACCGCTTCATCACTTTCAAAGTGAAGTGCTCGAAGGTGTGCTTTAAGTTTTGGAAATTGATGAAAAGTGGATGAGGTCAAGTTGGGACTGTATGGAGGATGATCGATGACAGTGATCTCGTGGCGACGGGTTGCTAAAGTTGTTGCAGCGCTTATGTATGGCCTGGCATTGTCATGCTAAAGTAGATGAGGCTACCTGTGTGGACCAATTTTTCGAATTCGAAACTCAATTACAGCATACAGTGTCTCATGCACCGATATAGATAAGTCATACACCGCTATGTTACACTCCACAATTGAGAGTCCTCTAGCGGCAGAGAGGTGCAAATATATAGACATGAAGACTAAAGATGTAGAATGTTAATAAATTTTCTTTTCTTTAAAAAGCTTTAGGAGTTTTCACGTTATAAATGCGGAGGCATTACTTTTCAGCATGCTCTCCTAGCTCTCGAGCAAATAAACATATTTGCTGGCCATAAGTCATGAGAAAAACATAACTTGGCAAATAAAATAAATTCATATATCTAAGAAAACCTGGCTGTGTAAATGCATCAAAAAGAAACTGTAAAAGGAGAAATTAGTTTTTCAAATCATTGTATACTAGGAAAAGCATCTCTGTGAAAAAATCACTGTGAGATGTGACATCAGAAACAAGCAGGTTTGTAAATAATAGAAGAAACTTTGTTAATAAACAACAAATAATCAATCGCGACAGTGGCTACCATCTCAGCACTGCCTGGGAGCCCGCAATCAGGAAAATCAGAGAAGAACGTTGCGTTCCACCAACGGCCACGGACGGAGCAGAGAGAGACGGGCGCCGGGACTCAAACCCCGCGCACGCGTCCCCCCCCCCTCCCCCACCCCCAACCGGCCGATACAGGCGCATCGGGCGATTCCGCGGGTGCGTGATTGGCCGACCGCGGGAAGCGGAGAGCGGTCCAGCTGAGATATAAGCCCGCGACCGACGATATCCCGACACTTTGCCTGAAGATGATGGAGACTCATTCCATCGAAACGTTGCTACGAGACGACGATGCTACTCGGCTGCAACCCGTGAAGATTTCATATATGAAATTCGCCGAGGAAGCCTGCACTCGCATATAACAAATATATCTCTATGAAAGTGTTGCAAAAATAGGAACTGTTAACAATAAAATATAAAGTTTTGTTGTATCATTGTTATTATAGTATTTCTAAATACTTTCACGATAGAATTATTGTTTATCACAAACCTGAAACTCTCCCCATGATTATGAGACCTCAAAAGATGGAACTTACTCACAGTTGAGCTACTTATAAAGAATGATAAGGGGGCGAAGCCCCCCCATGAACCATGGACCTTGCCGTTGGTGGGGAGGCTTGCGTGCCTCAACGATACAGATAGCCGTACCGTAGGTGCAACCACAACGGAGGGGTATCTGTTGAGAGGCCAGACAAACGTGTGGTTCCTGAAGAGGGGCAGCAGCCTTTTCAGTAGTTGCAGGGGCAACAGTCTGGATGATTGACTGATCTGGCCTTGTAACACTAACCAAAATGGCTTTGCTGTTCTGGTACTGCGAACGGCTGAAAGCTAGGGGAAACTACAGCCGTAATTTTTCCCGACGGCATGCAGCTTTACTGTATGATTAAATGATGATGACGTCCTCTTGGATAAAATATTCCGGAGGTAAAATAGTCCCCCATTCGGATCTCCGGGCGGGGACTACTCAGGAGGACGTTGTTATCAGGAGAAAGAAAACTGGTGTTCTACGGATCGGAGCGTGGAATGTCAGATCCCTTAATCGGGCAGGTAGGTTAGAAAATTTAAAAAGGGAAATGGATAGGTTAAAGTTAGATATAGTGGGAATTAGTGAAGTTCGGTGGCAGGAGGAACAAGACATCTGGTCAGGTGAATACAGGGATATAAATACAAAATCAAATAGGGGTAATGCAGGAGTAGGTTTAATAATGAATAAAAAAATAGGTGTACGGGTAAGCTACTACAAACAGCATAGTGAACGCATTATTGTGGACAAGATAGACACGAAGCCCACACCTACTACAGTAGTACAAGTATATATGCCAACTAGCTCTGCAGATGACGAAGAAATTGATGAAATGTACGATGAGATAAAAGAAATTATTCAGGTAGTGAAGGAAGAGGAAAATTGAATAGTCATGGGTGACTGGAATTCGTCAGTAGGAAAAGGGAGAGAAGGAAAAATGAAATGAAATGTCGTGTGACGAGGGCCTCCCGTCTGGTAGACCGTTCGCCTGGTGCAAGTCTTACGATTTGACGCCACTTCGGCGATTTGCGCGTCGATGGGGATGAAATGATGATGATTAGGACAACACAACACCCAGTCCCTGAGCGGAGGAAATCTCCGACCCAGCCGGGAATCGAACCCGGGCCCTTTGGATTGACAGTCTGTCGCGCTGACCACTCAGCTACCGGGGGCGGACGGGAGAGAAGGAAACATAGTAAGTGAATATGGATTAGGGCTAAGAAATGAAAGAGGAAGCCGCCTGGTAGAATTTTGCGCAGAGCATAACTTAAACATAGCTAATACTTGGTTTAAGAATCATCAAAGAAGGTTGTATACATGGAAGGACCCTGGAGATACTAAAAGGTATCAGATAGATTATATAATGGTAAGACAGAGATTTAGGAACCAGGTTTTAAATTGTAAGACATTTCCAGGGGCAGATGTGGACTCTGACCAGTTGGTTATGAACTGTAGATTAAAACTGAAGAAACTGCAAAAAGGTGGGAATTTAAGGAGATGGGTCCTATATAAACTGAAAGAACCAGAGATTATACAGAGTTTCGGGGAGGGCATAAGGGAACAATTGGAAGGAATGGGGGAAAGAAATACAGTAGAAGAAGAATGGGTAGCTTTGAGAGATGAAATAGTGAAGGCAGCAGAGGATCAAATAGGTAAAAAGACGAGGGCTAGTAGAAACCCTTGGGTAACAGAAGAAATATTGAATTTAATTGACGAAAGGAGAAAATATAAATATGGAGTAAATGAAGCAGGCAAAAAGCAATACGAAAGTCTCAAAAATGATATCGACAGGAAGTGCAAAATGGCTAAGCAGGGATGACTAGAGGACAAATGTAAGGATGTAGAGGCTTATCTCACTAGGGGTAAGATAGATACTGCGTACAGGAAAATTAAAGAGACCTTTGGAGAAAGGAGAACCACTTGCATGAATATCAAGAGCTTTGATGGAAACCCAGTTCTAAGCAAAGAAGGGAAAGCAGAAAGGTGGAAGGAGTATATAGAGGGCCTATACAAGGGCGATGTGCTTGAGGACAATATTATGGAAATGGAAGTGGATGTAGATGAAGATCAAATGGAAGATAAGATACTGCGTGAAGAGTTTGACAGAGCACTGAAAGACCTGAGTCGAAACAAGGCCCCGGGAGTAGACAACATTCCATTAGAACTACTGACAACCTTGAGAGAGCCAGTCCTGACAAAACTCTACCATCTGGTGAGCAGGATGTATGAGACAGGCGAAATACCCTCAGACTTCAAGAATAATATAGTAATTCCAATCCCAAAGAAAGCAGGTGTTGACAGATGTGAAAATTACCGAACTACCAGTTTAATAAGTCACAGCTGCAAAATACTAACGCGAATTCTTTTCAGACGAATGGAAAAACTGATAGAAGCCGACCTCGGGGAAGATCAGTTTGGATTACGTAGAAATGTTGGAACACGTGAGGCAATATTGACCCTACGACTTATCTTAGAAGAAAGATTAAGGAAAGGCAAACCTACGTTTGTAGCATTTGTAGACTTAGAGAAAGCTTTTGACAATGTTAACGGGAATACTCTCTTTCAAATTCTGAAGGTGGCAGGGATAAAATGCAGAGAGCGAAAGGCTATTTACAATTAGTACAGAAAGGAAATGGCAGTTATAAGAGTCGAGGAGTATGAAAGGGAAGCAGTGGTTGGGAAGGGAGTGAGACAGGGCTGTAGCCTATCCAGGATGTTATTCAATCTGTATATTGAGCAAGCAATAAAGGAAACAAAAGTAAAGTTCGGAGTAGGAATTAAAATCCATGGAGAAGAAATAAAAACTTTGAGGTTCGCCGATGACATTGTAATTCTGTCATAGACAGCAAAGGACTTGGAAGAGCAGTTGAACGGAATGGACAGTGTCTTGAAAGGAGGGTATAATATGAACATCAACAAAAGCAAAACGAGGATAATGGAATGTAGTCGAATTAAGTTGGGTGATGCTGAGGGAATTAGATTAGGAAATGAGACACTTAAAGCAGTAAAGGAGTTTTGCTATTTGGGGAGCAAAATAAATGATGATGGTCGAAGTAGAGAGGATATAAAATGTAGACTGGCAATGGCAAGGAAAGCGTTTCTTAAGAAGAGAAATTTGTTAACATCGAGTATAGATTTAAGTGTCAGGAAGTCGTTTCTCAAAGTATTTTTATGTAGTGTAGCCATGTATGGAAGTGAAACGTGGACGATAAATAGCTTAGACAAGAAGAGAATAGAAGCTTTCGAAATGTGGTGCTACAGAAGAATGCTGAAGATTAGATGGGTTGGTCACATAACTAATGAGGAGGTATTGAATAGAACTGGGGAGAAGAGGAGTTTGTGGCACAGCTTGACTAGAAGAAGGAATCGGTTGGTAGGACATGTTCTGAGACATCGAGGTATCACCAATTTAGTATTGGAGGGCAGCGTGAAGGGTAAAAATCGTAGAGGGAGACCAAGAGATGAATACACTAAACAGATTGGGAAGGATGTACATGTTGCAGTAGGTACTGGGAGATGAAGAAGCTTGCACAGGATAGAGTAGCATGGAGAGCTGCATCAAACCAGTCTCAGGACTGAAGACCACAACAACAACAACAACAACAAGGGGGCGAAGGAGGAGTTCGAATCTTATTGGTCATTGGGTTTCCCGCCATTTCATTGCGCTCCCATTGGCTGAAAAAAATAGGTAGGGGTTCCCCACCAATCTTATATAAAGTCACCACTATCGAGCTACGTCATGAGCTTTAATATATTTCGCACAATTGCCTCAGGCGTGTGGAGGGCTCCCCTGAGTGACACTGATTAATTCCCGCTGGTTCCCTGGGGATAAGGAGCAGGGGATGGCCTTGAATATAAGTTGTCCAAGTGGATAATGTGACACCGGATGTGTAATCTGACACGGAATATATATGGTATGATTGTTGTATGGCCCACAACGCTTCTTCATAACCTACTACTGATCAGTTGTCCGCACCCGGTAGCTGAGTGGTCAGCGCGACAGAATGTCAATCATAAAGGCCCGAGTTCGATTCCAGACTGGGTCGGAGATTTTCTCCGCTCAGGGACTGGGTGTTGTGTTGTCCTAATCATCATCATTTCATTCCCATCGACGAGCAAGTATCAGAAGTGGCGTGAAATCGAAAGATTTGCAGCCGGCGAAGGGTCTACCCGACGGGAGGCACTAGTCACATAACTTATCAGTTGTGGAGTTATAATATCACAAGCCTGTACTGATAACAAGATTGCTGGCTACCGAGATCCTGAAACTTCTCTGGATGCCTGTCAGAGGGTTTCGAAAAGGTGCTCACTCACCGGAAGTGATGCATCACATGATGTTTACCTGCGCTCATACCTAGGCTGCTACACTATTACGGCTTTCTCTGTCTGAGGAGAATAAAAAGAGTCCTGTGGTGAACCTGTGGAAAAGACTGTATGTCAGAGTGACTGTAAAATACTGGGAGGATATATTTCAAATTACTGTAACTGCAATACAAAAGCTGCAACTAAACTAAAGTATATTAAGTCATTTAACAAAAAAATGGTTCAAATGGCTCTGAGCACTATGGGACTCAACTGCTGAGGTCATTAGTCCCCTAGAACTTAGAACTAGTTAAACCTAACTAACCTAAGGACATCACAAACATCCATGCCCGAGGCAGGATTCGAACCTGTGACCGTAGCGGTCTTGCGGTTCCAGACTGCAGCGCCTTTAACCGCACGGCCACTTCGGCCGGCAAGTCATTTAACATTCGACATCAATAAATGACGTAGTAACGCAACAACAAGAAGATTAAAGACGATCAGCTGTCCAGGTAAGTTCATGTCCTCTCTAGAAAATAAAAAAAAAATTACGAACATTTATGCCACTATACAAAATATTATGTTGACGACCTATGCTCAATGGCTAACGGAACAATTCGTCCATCTCGGACCTCCCTCTTCTCTGAACAACGGGTGAACAAAAAAATTCAAACACCACAAACGCAATACATTACCATGCCCAATATGTATAGGAAAATCAATGGCGGGCAAAAGAGCTTCCAATAGTCTCGCAATGAATAAAAGCAGGTACTGTATGGTTTTCAAGGGATTCTTATATAATTCTTCCCGCAAATACTGGTAAGTTTAGGTAACGATGGTGGTGGTGGATAGCGATCACTCACCTATCTCTTCAAAGTAGATCACAAAGGTTTAAGAACATTGAGATCGCGTAAATGCAGTGGCCAGGGAAGATGCGTCAGTTCATCTTCAAGTTCACGAAATCAGTCGTGGACGATCCATTCTCCGTGAACGGGGGCTCTGTTGTCTTGGAACACAGCATCTCCATTGGGGAATAAACATACAGTAGTACCAGGAGACAAGCGTGATCAGCCAAAAGGCTGACATACTCCCTGGCAGTTAAGCGACCTTGCAGAGTGACCATGGCATCCATGGAATACCACGATATGGTTGCCCATATCATTAACGCCATACCTCACTCTTGGTACATAAACTGTGCCAGAAGTTGTAAACAGTTCGACACACGGCTCATCCGACCAAACGACATTCTTATGTAGTCCATGTTTAATGGCTTCGGTACCACGTTTCCCTGTTACTGGCTTTTGTATCGGTGATACTCGATTTTGGAATTCCAGTACGCCCTGAAAGTTCCCGCTTACGGAGCTTCCTTCATGTAGTTTTGATGCTCACAGGGTTCGCGAGTGAGTCACTCAGCTCTGCAGTGACGTTTGCAGTTGTCGTCGCAATCCTCTTCAGTGGTCGTCTGTCACGATCGCTCGACACACCCTTCCGTCCGCGTTGTCACTTGGTGGATGATTTTACTCCGCTTCCGCTGAATGCGGTTCACATCTTCGATACTGTGCTTCTTGAAACACCAAACACTCCTGGCTACCATGGTTACGGAAGCATGTACCATACGTGCTCCAGAAGTCTGCCCACGGTAGAATTCACTTAGCTCCAACATAATGCAGTCGCAGATACACAGAACCTTGTTCTGACCACGACTGTCACTTGCAATACGTTGGCAACATTGCACAGTTGCCGTTCATGATACAACACAACCTGCATACGCATTTAACTTCAAGCATACATTTCTCGGGGTTTTCCCATATTTTGTCGAACGTCAGTGTATGTATCCTTTACTGTGCGTTTGTGTCCATTTGATTCAATTTCACTCCATCCACTGCCGTGTGTGTTGCGTGTTCAGCTGTTTGTAGGCCAGTCACTGGTAGATATTATGCAGTGACGAACCCTTCCTCAGATGCCTTCCTCATCGGATGTCTATTTTCCCTACAGTGATCAGTTTTACTAAATAGCACTTTGAGCTTCCCTTTAGTTGATAAAAATTAATAATTCACGATTGTTGTGTAATCACCGTAAAACTTCTTCATCTGTCATTCATGTTCCCCACTGAATTTTAGGTAAACGACGGTGTAGAAGCTTTTAACATCCAAACTCCGTTCTGTACAACAGCACCGAATGCAGGTAGTATTTTATGAATCGTACTCTTAAGGGGGATAGGACGTCAAACGGGCCGGCTTGGAGCAGGAGTGGCACCACAGGACATTTTAATTTCTACTGTCTATACTTTTACAAATAAATTCATAAAACTTTGTCAGCATGACCAGGGAGGATTGAGGAGTCACACTCATAGCAGTGGAAGTTTAAAAACGTAGCAAAATACCTTTTTTTTACATGTGAAATTTCATCATTTTTTCACTTACTACTGGCTGCATTTGTTTCTGTAGGTACACTTATCTTCCTAAGTAAGAGATTTTGCGAAGAATTTTTCACAGCATACAAGCAGTACTTACAGATGTATGAAACTCTAGAATTTTCCAAATCTATTAAAAACTGTGGTAAAAATTGAGATAATTAACTACAAAACTTGAGTTTTTTCTAAACATGAAGTTTAAAATCTAACAGTTCATTCATTTTTTCATAAATTAAATAACTTCAGAGTTTCATACACATGTAATTATAGTTTGTATGCTGCGCAAAATTCATCGAAGAATCTCTCTTACTTAGGAAGAAAAGTGTACCTATAGCAACAAATGCAGCCAGTAGTCAGTGAAAAAATGATGAAATTTCACATGTAAAAAATGTATTTTGTTAAGTTTTTGAGCTTTCACTGCTACGAGTATGAATCCTGAAACCTTCCTGGTTATGCTTTCAAAGTTTTATGAATTTATTTGTAAAAGTATAGACAGTGGAAATTAAAATGTCCTGTGGAGCCTCTCCTGCTCCAAGTCGGTCCGTTTGACGTCCTAGCCCCCTTAATATTTAGGTTGTAGCTCGTACTGTTAAGAACTTATTGAAATTTTATAATTGTATTGCGAGCACACTCTATTCGACATCTCAGTTCGTTTGCAACAGGTAATTTTAATTTCAATTATTCTCCTTAACCATGGTATCTGTTTTATAGTGGCTAGTAGGAAATACGTTGTAACAGCACCCATCACGCTTTTAGTATTGCATCGGGGGGTGAGCGTTATCTACTCGCACAAATGCGTACTGATTGTAAAAAAAAAAAAAAAAAAAAAAAAAAACACTGGTGTCCAGAGTAAAGGCAACAAATCGCTATTTCCCCGTCCTGTGTCTAATTCACGATACAATCATGCAAATTGTAGACAGATGTTCGTACGATCGTATTCCGAACGGAAGATGGCATTTCGTTCAACGAACAACCACGGCAACAATGATAGGGCACCAATCAAAAGGGATGGTGTTAGCCGGGTAGTTCCACATCCACAATCACTGTGTACGCTCTCACACACCGGGCAGTATGGCACAGAGAAGACGCCTACCAGACTCTATGCGGTTGAGTGTCATAGAAAAAATGAAAGCAGGACAGTCGTAAACTGGTGTGGCTCGATGGCTTAATGTGAACCGTGCTGTTGTTTCTTAGATGATACCGAAAGTGTATCCAAAAACCAGGGAAAGGCCGGCCACTTACGGCATCAGAAAGAGACGACCGTTATTTGCCTGTAAGGGCACGGCAACTAGCATCTGACCTCTCAGTATAAAAAAAAAAAAAAAAAAAAAAAAAAGGTTCAAATGGCTCTGAGCACTACGGGACTCAACTTCTGAGGTCATTAGTCCCCTAGAACTTAGAACTAGTTAAACCTAACTAACCTAAGGACATCACAAACATCCATGCCCGAGGCAGGATTCGAACCTGCGACCGTAGCGGTCTTGCGGTTCCAGACTGCAGCGCCTTTAACCACACGGCCACTTCGGCCGGCCTCTCAGTATCCACTGGATGTGTTGTGTCGAGGCAAACGGTGTACAGAAGGCTACTACAGAATGGCCTTAGCTGTCGGAGATCTGCTGTATGTATACCTATACCGCGGCTTCACAGAAGGGAACGTCTAGAAAGGGGTCATCAACATGTCACCTGGATGGTGGTCGAATAGTGGCCCAGTGTCCTTCCCACAGATGAGCACCGATATGGTCTGCAGAGTGATTCTCGGCGGATTCCCATCCGGAGGTAACGTGGAATTCAATTTCGGGATCCCAACATTGTGGAATGAGACTGATATCGTGGAGGATCCCTAGTAGGGAGGATGTGTGTGATGTCCTTAGGTTAGTTAGGTTTATGTAGTTCTAAGTTCTAGGGGACTGATGACCTAAGATGTTAAGTCCCATAGTGCTCAGAGCCATTTGAACCTAGTAGGCAGGGCAATGATTTTGTTGGCCACTCGAGTGTATCAGCCAGGTTTAATTCTGTCAGGTATTGCGTCGAGATCTTGGCACCTCACGTGTGGTTGTTGTGAGGTGCTGTGGGCCCAGACTTCGTACTGATGGACAATAATACTCGACCTCATAGAGGTTTTCTTGGAAACGGGATATATTACACGCATAGCATGGCCTGCTCGCTCCTCCCATTTGAATGCTGTAGAGCATGTCTGGGATGCACTAGGGAGACAAATTGCGTCACTTCGGTATCCAACAATCACTCTCTATCATTTGCGAGCAGCTCTGCAGGAAGAATGTGCGCTGTTGCCTCAACATGAGATGGATGACCATCATCCACAGCGTGTCCCGTCCTCGTCAGACCTATACTGCTGCCAAAGGTACTGAGCACATTAACCAGTTGTCGAAATGTGTGTGGAAATCCGTTAAGTTGGAAAAAACGAACATCATTTTTGTCTACCGTTTTGCATATTGCATTTGTTTACGTTCTGTATTCTTTACATTGTTTCTACTTGACTATCAACTGTTTATGCTGTTTTGTGGCAAAGTAAATTCAACCTTGAAACATTTTCGTTTGTTGCTTTAATTTTGGACACCAGTGTAGTGTGACACAATAGGTGTTAGCACTCATTGTGACCGCTAAGACATGTTCCAGTTATTGTATTATACTTGATAGGTATCTGGCGTTGCCCAGGTATGTAGTTTTTTCAGTCACCTATTGGTCCATCTCCTCCTTCCAGCTCTCTCTGTCCTTCGCCGCCACGGGGTTGGGACACTTGTGAGGAGCGACAGTTTTGTGAGGAGCGACATTTGTGAGGACGCCTGGCCGAACAGGTAGCGGGCGGTCTACAGGGACACCAAACAGGTAGTGCACCACAGTTGAGTACTACTATGGACACCAACCACTCGAAACAACTTAGTTTTAGGCGTCGCGTCTAATGTAGTGCGAAAACACGTGGCAAACGTCAAAAGGTGTGAAAAAGAAACGGACATTTCAGTTTCTTCTTTTTATGCCGAAGAAGTAGGGCCGCTGTTCAATCAAGGATACGACATCCTCATATCACTGCCGTAACACAGGAGTGCAAAACGATCACGGCAATGCATCAGGCAAAAAAAGCATGGGATCTACACGAGATACGACTGATGCTGCAGGAATATTTCTGCAAGAACATCATTTGGTAATGAATGATGGGAGCTAACTTTTACTTGCAGGTGACGACAGAGGAAAAAATGGTAGGATATTGGTGTTCGCCAGCGAAAGGGGAAAATCCTGTTTAACAGACTGCAATTCGTTCTTTGTCGATGGAACGTTCAAAAGCTCCAGCAAGCAGTTTGGACAGTTATTTATTGCTCATGCCGATATTTCTAGTTCTGTGGAGGAAACAAACACAGTACCAACCGTGTACGCCTTGCTACCCAATAAAAAGCGAGAAACGAAAGTTCGCTTTTTCACAGCTATTAAGAGCAGTCTACCTGGACGGAATACTGTAGCTATCATGATGGATTTTGAAGCTGCAATCATTCAGTCAGTAACACATTTGTTTACTGATGCAAAGATTAATGGCTGCAACTACCATTTCAATCAGTGCTTGTGGAGGCAAGTGCAGAATTCCGGCCTTGTTGCTGCCTCCAAGGAAAACGAAGAAATTCGTATTCACATAAGATTGAGTTCCGCTTTCGCTCACATTCCCCTGAACATGTTAGATGATGGGTGGCTATTCATTCAGGAGAGCACGCCAGATAATGAAAAACTGCAGGATTTTTACGACTATTTTGTTGAACAATGGCTGGATAATGAAATCATGCCAAGGGATATATGGAACTACGCAGGAAGGCGTCACCGCACGAAGAAGGTTTCAGAAGGATGGAATCGGAGGATAAATACATTAATTTCGAAGATTCATCCAAATTTTTCCTCTTTAGTAAAAATTCTCAGAGAGGATGCAGAATATCATGGGCACCAATTTGACCGACTAGTCTTACATCTAGAAGAAAGAAGTCCGCAATTAAGACAGATGAGATAGTTTCTAAGGCCCTTGCAAGACTCCAGGTTAACGGCAATATAAAATCATTTCTTACTTACGTGGCCTATGCACAGAAATTACAATGAAAAGGAAATGGCTGAAGCTACAGCAACACTTGTAAATACTGCAAAGGGGTTCAGTTCACGACGATCGCCGTATTGTAAAAATTGTAAATAAATAATAATCCTGTAAATATTGTAAATAAATATATTGCGTGACGAAGAGAGACTACCTCCTCGTGGTGTTCCCTGGAAACGACACAAAATTGGCTAAATGTCTCTTGCAAATTGTAAAAGATTTGCTAATGAAGTCTGAAAAGTCGTAGTTTTTCTAACAATCACATCAGCATTTTTGTGTTGAGAATTTTAGAAACAATGTCTGTTTGAGTGGACGATGAGCACATCTTGTTTCAATACATAAATTGCATTCCTTAACACTAATTGGTAGCAGGACTCAATTAGACCTCAGTACACTTCCCTGCGTGGTATGGGAAAATTGAGATTTATTTCGTAATAATTAAAGGAAAAAGATTCTACCGAGAACCTAATTATTTAGTTGGCTCCTCTTAATATATGGTAAAAGGTTGCCACTCCTATCATATCATATTTTGGGTGAGAGGTTGAAAGATGGAAAACATTTTCGGTTTCTATAGTTGCTGTAAAATACATCGTTAAGTACGAGGTTGAGCGAAAATTATGCCCTATTTCAGATTAATCAGAACAAAAATTCCAATGAAAAGATCTTACGCATAACTGTGCAGCAACTTATGGTTGACATGATATCGTGCGGGCAAAATCAGCTCCGATTTCTAATTGGACTAAGGCTACTCTTCCTTGCCCAAAAAAATTCTGAAAGATTTTAACCTGGCTGCACTGGACGAGCGTGAATGTCCCTCGGCAGCTGCCCGGGTCGGCACAAGCCGAGCGCTCAGTCACACCAAGCAGCAGCAGGTAGTGGCCGAGCAGGTAGTGGCCGAGCAGGTATTGGCGCAGCATTTACGACACACCCTGTGCCAGTCCCTCAGCATCCAGGATTGCTCACAAGTGTCACTACATTCCAGTTTCTCACAATTGTCACTTCTCACAAGTGTCTACAACTCCTCCGCCACAACCATCTTTGTGTCCAGCCCCACCACCTCCTTACTCTCTGTCCATATTCTCTTGTCCCCCTCTCTGTCCATCTTCTCCTACTCCTATCCGTCCATCTGCTCCTCCACCCTCTGTCCATTTGCCCCCACCTCTCTTTCCATCTCCACCTTCCCTCTAATTCCATCCCCTCGACCACCTCTCATTGTCCATCTCCTTCCCCCCTCTCTCTGTTCATCTCCTCCCCCTCTCTCTGTCCATCTCCTCCTCCCCCTATCCATGTACTTCTCATACTCATTCCTTTCTGTCTGTGTCTCTACTTCCCTCCATCTCCCCATCCCTTTTTTCCCTCCCTCTATCCATTTTCTCCTCTCCCTCTGTTCATCTCCTCCTCCTCCTCCTCCTCTCTCTGCCTGTCTCTTCCTCCCCCTGTCTCAGTCATTCTCCACCTCTTTCCCTTCTCTCTCCATCTCCCCCTCTCCCCTCTCTCATTCATTTTCCCCTCGCCCTCTCTCCAGTCATTTCCACCTTCCCGTATTAGTGCCCATCTTCTCCTTCCCCTTCGCTGTCTATCCATGAACTCCTCCTCTTTCTGTCTCGACGTTATCACCATTACCTCAATAGGAGGCTGACGATTCCTACCCACACAGTATTTATTTCAAATGGTTCAAATGGGACTGAGCACTATGGAACTTAACATCTGAGGTCATCAGCCCCTAGAACATAGAACTACTTAAACCTAACTAACCTACGGACATCACACATATCAAAATGTTCAAATGTGTGTGAAATCTTATGGGACTTAACTGCTAAGGTCATCAGTCCCTAAGCTTACACTATACCTAATCTAACTTATGCTAAGAACAACACACACACCCATGCCCCAGGGAGGACTCGAACCTCCGCCGGGACCAGCCGCACAGTACATGACTGCAGCGCCCACACCGCTCGGCTAATCCCGCGCGGCTCACACACATCCATGCCTGAGGCAGGATTCGAACCTGCGACCGTAGCGGTCGCACGGTTCCAGACTGAAGCGCCTAGAACCGCTCGGCCGCATCGGCCGGCAGATCTTAACCAATATGTGCATCAGGTTTAAGTGAAATCATTCGATAGGTTTAGGATTGAGCTTTTTACCTGTGGATTTGCCCACGTACGTATATGTCAGATATACACTCCTGGAAATTGAAATAAGAACACCGTGAATTCATTGTCCCAGGAAGGGGAAACTTTATTGACACATTCCTGGGGTCAGATACATCACATGATCACACTGACAGAACCACAGGCACATAGACACAGGCAACAGAGCATGCACAATGACGGCACTAGTACAGTGTATATCCACCTTTCGCAGCAATGCAGGCTGCTATTCTCCCATGGAGACGATCGTAGAGATGCTGGATGTAGTCCTGTGGAACGGCTTGCCATTCCATTTCCACCTGGCGCCTCAGTTGGACCAGCGTTCGTGCTGGACGTGCAGACCGCGTGAGACGACGCTTCATCCAGTCCCAAACATGCTCAATGGGGGACAGATATGGAGATATTGCTGGCCAGGGTAGTTGACTTACACCTTCTAGAGCACGTTGGGTGGCACGGGATACATGCGGACGTGCATTGTCCTGTTGGAACAGCAAGTTCCCTTGCCGGTCTAGGAATGGTAGAACGATGGGTTCGATGACGGTTTGGATGTACCGTGCACTATTCAGTGTCCCCTCGACGATCACCAGTGGTGTACGGCCAGTGTAGGAGATCGCTCCCCACACCATGATGCCGGGTGTTGGCCCTGTGTGCCTCGGTCGTATGCAGTCCTGATTGTGGCGCTCACCTGCACGGCGCCAAACACGCATACGACCATCATTGGCACCAAGGCAGAAGCGACTCTCATCGCTGAAGACGACACGTCTCCATTCGTCCCTCCATTCACGCCTGTCGCGACACCACTGGAGGCGGGCTGCACGATGTTGGGGCGTGAGCGGAAGACGGCCTAACGGTGTGCGGGACCGTAGCCCAGCTTCATGGAGACGGTTGCGAATGGTCCTCGCCGATACCCCAGGAGCAACAGTGTCCCTAATTTGCTGGGAAGTGGCGGTGCGGTCCCCTACGGCACTGCGTAGGATCCTACGGTCTTGGCGTGCATCCGTGCGTCGCTGCGGTCCGGTCCCAGGTCGACGGGCACGTGCACCTTCCGCCGACCACTGGCGACAACATCGATGTACTGTGGAGACCTCACGCCCCACGTGTTGAGCAATTCGGCGGTACGTCCACCCGGCCTCCCGCATGCCCACTATACGCCCTCGCTCAAAGTCCGTCAACTGCACATACGGTTCACGTCCACGCTGTCGCGGCATGCTACCAGTGTTAAAGACTGCGATGGAGCTCCGTATGCACGGCAAACTGGCTGACACTGACGGCGGCGGTGCACAAATGCTGCGCAGCTAGCGCCATTCGACGGCCAACACCGCGGTTCCTGGTGTGTCCGCTGTGCCGTGCGTGTGATCATTGCTTGTACAGCCCTCTCGCAGTGTCCGGAGCAAGTGTGGTGGGTATGACACACCGGTGTCAATGTGTTCTTTTTTCCATTTCCAGGAGTGTATTTCACATATATTTTACACATTTCACACCTTTTTGAACACACATTTCACCTTTATCTCTAGCTAATTTCGCAATGCATTTACATTTTCACGGAGTTCGAAGCTTGTTACGGAACTATTTAGGTACAGCCATCGGTGTATGTGACCACTGTTTGCGAAATGCCTTGTGAATAGAGTTAGTAGTAAATCAGAAATAAATTAAGACGTCATGTATGATGTGGCACTTTTTCACACTTCTGAATGCTTATGACGTCATATATACTGAGATATGTGTCGTACAGTAATATATTTTTTTAGGTACATTTAAGGCCAACTGTGAATGTGGTCTGCGAAATGTGTTGCAAATACAGATAATAGTAAAGACGTTATAACTTAAAACGTCATACAAGCATCTTAGTATTTGACATCACATCTCCTGAACTATGTGTTGTACAATGACAAAATTTTGCTGGTACTTTGAGTGTTATATGTGAATACTGTCTGAAAATTTTTTCACGAAGACAGTTTGTAGTAAGGAAATAATAAACTAATACATCAGGTTTCATGCGGCAGTTTTACTGTGTGAAAAACGAAACTGTAATAAGGGATAAACATTTTTTTTTTCCTTTCCACGTTTTGTGGGGGTTGTCTGCCAGAAAATGTTTCACAAAGGTTTGAAATTATGTGTAAGGAATTTTACAAGTCAGTAACTGCTTTCATTCTCAAAAAATGGATGACTAAATGAAGAATACTCTCGCATCACAGGCTGCTCTGCTTTGTCACCCCACCCCCTCCTCTTTGATAAGCAGGCAGCGATTTTTTCCAGACAGTATGTGTACCAAGTTTAGTCGAAATCGGTACTGTGGTTTACAAGGCGATGTGGAACATACGCACTCATGTACATCAATTTTTATAATATGTAAGGATTTATATCGATAATCTACAGCCGGCCGCGGTGGTCTAGCAGTTCTAGGCGCTCAGTCCAGAGCCGCGCGACTGCTACGGTCGCAGGTTCGAATCCTGCCTCGGGCATGGATGTGTGTGATGTCCTTAGGTTGGTTAGGTTTAAGTAGTTTAAGTTCTAGGGGACTGATGACCACAGCAGTTAAGTCCCATAGTGCTCAGAGCCATTTGAACCATTTGATAATCTACAATCATTCACTGCGCAGTATTCAGGGGAACGTCACTTAAGGCAAGTAGGCGTCTTAAATTTAAAATTATCCGAACTTATTACAGTTGCTCTTATGTAATACGCTTATATTAAATCGATGATATTAGTATCCGAATATTATTGGATCCATCGTTCTGCTCTAAATCGTGTAAATTTCATTTAGCATAACACTATTCTAACTGTCGGAATTCCAAAGAACCCAATGAACACTAAAAACTGGATGTTCTGCATGGTTCGTCAACTGTCGATTATCCGAATCTTCTTTTTTTTGTAGATACTTCTCAAAGTGTGGCTTTACGTTACAGAAATGAACTGTTAATACTGTTCCTATCCACACGCAGCGAATGACATAGCTGTTCTTCATGTAAATGGGATGGAGGATTGGGGGACACTGTATCGCCTTTCCTGGTTTGAAAGAACACGTATGTAACAACGATAAGTCATGATATTCCATAGAACTTTTAATGAACTTCCAGTCTATTTTGTAGGATACTCATATCTTTCTGGCAAAAGTCACATTTTTTGCAAGCGCTTTTAACCCTAGGACGCCTAAGGGGGAGAGGGGGGGGGAGTTCGTTGAACTCACAATTTTTTTATGTCCCCTGCTTTTGCCCAAGTAACTTTCATACTACATATTCCCTTTGAGTTATTGTTTGTTGGCTATGTTATGAAACGTTAGTGTCAATATATTTTATAGAAAATTTCTACTTTGAAAGAAAAAATAAATAAACTTATTATGGGTCCAACAAACCCCCCCATCATGCTATAGAAAATTTCTCTTAGTAGGATTTCGTATTTCTCATCTCTACAACAATGCAAGTTAGTTTCTTGTTGGTTGGTATTCTTGATATTCACAAAAATCGGTTTACTTTCAGAGGAAGTGATTGTTGAGGTCAGTCAGCTGTTATTTACCTTGTAAACTTGCAGTGAGTTAGTGCAGTTCCATACTGTTCACACCCAGACTTAGAAATGACTAAAAGAATACGTGACTCGTCTTTAGAAAGAGTTCTGAATGAAAATTTAGATGAAGATTCTGACTTGGGGAGTGAAATTGAATATGAGGATGGTGTTATGGAGTATGATTCAGATTGGGAAAGTGATGTGGATGGTAGAGAAGATGAAGATAGCGCAGCTTCAGGCAGTGACCCTCAGGATGTTATTGTGGCACAGTCTGTTGGAAGGTACGTAACCACACAGCCTAGAGTTCCTCGGAGGTCTGTTGCTAATGTAGTTAGAGAGCAGGCAGAAGTAACTCCAGCTGGTGTTTGCCATTCACCTGGAGAAGCCTTCAAGTTACTTCTTACGCCTGACATCGTGGATGTTATAGTAGAACACTCAAATGAAGAGGCAGTTAGGCGAAATTTTACTTTGACTAACGAGAAAGAATTGTATGCCTTTATAGGAATCCTGATAATTATGGGTGCAAATAAGGACAATTCTGTCAGTGTACACGATCTTTGGTCAGACTTAATGGGTCGTCCAGTTTACAAGGGTATTATGGCAAGAGAACGTTTCAAGGAACTTATTGCAGTCATAAGGTTTGATGACAAAAGTACCCGCCAACTTAGAAGGGAAGCAGACAAGTTCACAGCAATCCGTGATGTTTTCAACAAAGTGAATGATAGGTTTCCACTACTGTATAAACCAGGGGTCCACCTCACCATTGATGAGATGCTCAGCTTGTTTAGAGGGCGCTGTCCCTTCAAAGTATTTATGTAGGATGAACCGGGCAAGTATGGCACCCTTATACGCATGATGTCCGATTCAGTTGACAGATACGTCTTAAATATGGAACCCTATGCAGGTAATGTTCAGAATTTATCGAAAGAAGAACGGGGTTCAGCAGCTGTCGTCAAACGTCTGATAGCACCTGCGAAACATACTGGTCGAAATATTACTACAGACCGATACTACACATCGGTGGATTTGGTGGAAGAGTTATACCAAGACTACAAAGTTACTACAGTAGGATCTCTCCAGTCAAACAGGAAGCATATTCCAGACATAATGAGGAACACGTCAAATCGAGAGCTATATTCATCAGTGTTCTTGTTCACAGACCCATCGACATGTAGGCCTCCAGTAACTTTGGTGTCCTACATAGCAAAAACGAAACCAAGTAAAAACTTACTGATGTTGTCAACAATGCACCAAGATAAAGGCACTGTTGGAGGAGAGAAGAATAAAACTGAAATAAATGCATATTATAATTCCACTAAAGGTGGAATTGATACCATTGATCAAATGGCGCGTATGTACACCAGCAAGAGGGGAACAAAGACATGGCTTCTATATGTATTTTACTCTCTCATCAACATTTGTGCTATCAATGCAAGCACCATATTCATCCAACAACATCCAAGATGGAATGAAAAGAACACAACAAACGGGAACTTCATCTCTTGCAAGCTGGGATGGAACTAGTGAAATTGCAGGTACAAGAAAGAAGTGCCAATGCAAGAGGGTTATCTAACCAAATTGTTCAATCAATGGAGACTATTCTACAAAAAGAAAATCAAAGAAGTGACAAGCAGGGGAAGAAGGTCGGTGCCATATTTGTATAAGAGAAGCTAAACAAAGAAGCAGAAGTGCAACAATCTATGTAAATCAAAACAGCATTGGGGACAGTGTCATAAACGTGTGTGTAACACACATTCAGAAAAAATTGTGAAGTGTGTCTCTTGCCTTGAAGTTGAGGACTCAGATTAGTCTATTGTATAGGAACACATCTGTATTTTGTATTGTAATGTGTCAATTTTTTATTCACTCAATCTAATATTTATAACAATTAACAACATTTATAAACCGATGCCTTAGTTAAAATACATTAACCAGTTTGAAAGTTGTAATTTTTCGTCAGTAAACTTATTTAATACCTGTGGGCTCACCGAACCCCCCCCCCCCCCCATTAGGCATCCACGTTAGAAAAAAAGGCTTGGGCGTCCTAGGGTTAAGTATTTAATCGACATTAAACACCAAATTAATTAGGTCAAGACCGTGTACTCGAGGCAGTCGCTCAAGTAAACGAAGACACGCCGAGAGCGGGAAAGATTACCCCCCGGTTAATCAGAAGATTCTCCAAGTGGCGCGGTTGCTGTCTAGTCCGCTAGGCATTAGGAGCGAGCGCTCCTGCGCAGGCCTCTTGTCGACCGTCAGAGAACTTAGAAATGCACTTCTCCAATTTACCCTGCTGTCTCTAAAACTCGATAACCCTTGACGTCTAGTGAGCTTGCTCCGATACGAAGTTGCAGTGCCGGAATCCTGCCTGTCTTCCTTTATACTCAATAGATTTGTGCTGACTCCGTTACCTTCAGTTCAGCTGCTGCAAAACTTTTCACTACGGCGTTATTCACAAGCCTTTTTTATAACTCGACATGAAATAATTCCCAACGAGGAGTTATCATCAGTATTTATCTTTCAGATTATCACTTGCAGTATACCAGCGCAACTAATCTCAACAGCAATCTCATCAATTACGTTACACGGTTGACATGGAATACATTTAACGATTAAAAACAAATGAATACCACACATAGACGTGACGAAGATTTACTCTGAACTAGTACCATAAGACAGAATTAATATTTGACACTGCAGTGTAGTGCACGGTGTTTTGAAACTTCTTGATAGATTAAAACTGTTTGCCGGACCGGAATTAAACCAGAAACTCTGGGTTTCACTCCTCCAGTCTGAGCTATCCAAGCACGACTCTCTGTCCACCCCCATAGTTTTAGTTCTTGCAGCGTCTCCTCTCCTTTTGAAATTCGCAGAATCTCTGTTCCATATGGCCGAGTGGTTCTAGGCGCTTCAGTCTGGAGCCGCGCGACCGCTACGGTACTGGCGGATTTAAAGCTGTGAGGATGGGGCGTGAGTCGTGCTTGGGTAGCTCAGTCGGTAGAGCATTTGCCCGCGAAAGGCGAAGGTCCCGAGTTCGAGTCTAGGCCCGGCACACAGTTTTAATCTGCCAGGAAGTTTCAGGCTCTTTATGTGTTGGCAGCGCTATGCAGGGCTCACCATTAATAACTCTGACAGCGCTGTGTGCACTCTGTAAGGAGACTCTGTGTGGCTGGTTGGACTCGCAGTTGCAGGGCAACAGCCAGCAGTAATGGAAGTCTGGAGTGAGTAGTCAGCAGTGCTGGAGGTTAGATGTTAATAATTAGCAGTGTTGGAGGTTTGCAGCATTAGTGCGAGCGGACGGTCTGAATGTGTATCCAATATGGAGATTTATTACTGATGAATATATTATTTTTTGAACTAGTTGTCACTTGATTAAGGTAAAATCTGCTAAATAGATTGTTTGCTCTGCATCAAAACCTTTACTTTTCTAACCTGTTAGTAGTTAGAGCCTTCAGTAGTTAGAATTTATCTGGCAGTATTGGCGCTGCATTTCTGTAGTTCGCGTAGTGAAGATTGTCTGTGAGATGAGTGACTTATGATATGTATGGGTTATTGTTAGGATTTCTTCTCTTTCAGGGCCATTCTTTTGTATTGATTATTTGAAGCCAGGTTATCATTATTTTTGAGCAGCCAGACTACGTTGCGCTAGAGTATTGTGGGTCAGTGTTGAAACGATAAAATAGCAAAGAGACAGTGTAGTCAATTTCACTCAGCAGTTTAAGTGAAAACTTAATAAAGAAGTTTCATTTTTTCAGTTATTTCGGTAAGTAAATATACGAGGGTAATCCCAAAAGCAAGGTCTCCTATTTATTTATAAGTACGTAAACCTGTTTATTTCTACAATGGTTTACATCAGTTTACAGCTTGAACATTTAGCTATTTTTCGACATAGTCACCATTTTTGTCGATGCATTTTTGTAGACGCTGTGGCGGTTTTTGTATGCCCATGTCATACCAGCTCGACGCCATGCTATTCAGAAAGTTATGAACCTCTTCTTTCACCTCGTTGTCGGAGCTGAATCGCTTTCCGGCCAAATGTTCTTTTAACCTAGAGAACAGGTGATAGTCACTGGGCGCCAAGTCAGGACTATATTGTGGGTGGGTGATCATGGTCCACTGAAACTGTTGCAGGAGAGCACGGTTTGCCGTGGGATGTGTGGGCGACCGTTGTCGTGGGGAATGTGTACGTCCTTGCTCAGCATTCCTCTTCTCCGGTTCTGAATTGCCCGTTTGAGTTTCTTCAGAGTCTTACAGTACCTGTCAGCGGTAATTGTGGTCCCAGTGGACATAAAGGTGACCAACAATACCCCTTTCCGATCCCAAAAAACGGTTGTCATGACTTTACCGGCCGACTGCAAACTCTCTACACTACTTACAAACCTTTTTGACACCCATGCACGACCTACCATACACTTCCGTCAATTCACGATGGATTTCAATCGGCGCAGTGCCCTTTGCGTTCAGAAACCGAATAACTGCGCGCAATTCGCACTTGGTGGTAACATCCAATGGGAGCTCCATTCTCAACGGCTACCAAGCCAAGACTGAGCACCTAAGCGCTGCGTGCGCATGTTTACACACAGCGCGTGAAGCACTCTTCATAACAGAGTGACCAACTGCCACACAAACAGAGTTCTGTACTTATAAAAAAACAATAGACCTTACTTTTGGGATTACCCTCGTATTATTAAGAAGTTTCACCTGTCGACCCTTAGCCGAGGTTACCTCACTGGAATCTTCTGATTTTCTTGTACTTTGAATAATTAGTGCATGATTAGGAATTAGTTATTGTATGCTGCTAGCTCTTAACTGTTTAGAGAATTTCCTTTATAGTTGTAGTTTCTTATTGTTGTACTGTATTGTAATTAGCAAAGCAGTTGTGGCATGCATGTGAATTTGCACCAAGTATTTCGCAGTCGCTTTTGCAACTAATTAGATATTTATTATTTTAAGTGCTATTTTAATGTGTATTCTTATTTTTTGCTTTTCAATTGTATTTTTTCTGTGTTATCATGTGAAATAGTGTGATAAACATGGCGTGTGAAAAGCGTAACACTAAGCTTCAAAGCAAATTGAGAAATGATAGTGATGATGAGTGTAGCTTTTCAGCTTCACCTTGTAATGAAGTGCCAAATATTCAAAACAATAATTTGGTAATTGTGCATAGGGAAATGGACCAGGCAGTAAATAATGGTGTAGATAGTGAAACAAGCAGTGTACAGGGAAGTACTGTCGATCGATCGGTCAGTAACAGATCGCCTCTTAACGGTCCGTAACACTTATAATTTTATTTAACTTGCTTCTCTACAAAGCCGTGGGTAATAGTTCTTCGTCGTAGATAAAATACACGGTTAAAAGAACACAGAAGTCTTTGCCGATTAGGAAAAACAGATAAATCGGCTGTAGCAGAACACGCTTTTCAGTCAGGAAATCATCAAGTGAGGTTTTCCGAAACAAAAATTTTATCTACGACGACGAACTATTACCCACGGCTTTGTAGAGAAGCAATTGAAATATATAAACATAGGGATAATTTTAATCGGAAAGAAGAGACCACGAAACTCAGTGATATTTGGACAGTAGCACTACAGAATTGCTAGACAGTTTTATCTGTGACGAGATTACGATCGATAGTTAAGTTTTATCTCTGACAAAGATTATCTCTGCATATCACGTGTAACTCTGGTCACGCCCACTTTCTACGATATATAAGTCGCTCTCAGACGTCCGACCCGTCGCCAAGGCACGTTCCCGACTCCGTCTCCTCAAGCTCCTTTCCGGCCGCACGTGGGGTCTGGACCCCTCCACCACCCTCCACACCTATAAGTCCCTCATCCGCCCTATCCTCTGCTACGCCCATCCAGCCTGGATCTCCGCCCCCCCTTCCTTTTATAAATCCCTCCAAATCCTTGAACGCCATGCTCTCCGCCTTGCCTATCGCATCCGTCTCCCCTCCCCCACGCGGATCCTGTATGATCTTATCCCCTTCCCCCACCTCCTCCTCTTCCTCGAAAGGATACGAATCCTATACACCTCCCGTAAACTCGATCCTCCTCACCCACTCGTCTCCCCGATCCTCTCCCACCCCCGCCCGCTGCCGCGCCTGTACTCCCATGTCCCACCCGGTCTCCATCTCTCCACCCTCCTTACCCTCTCCCAAGGTGGCTTCCGCCAGCTCCCCCTCCCTGATGATGTCCTCGTCCCCTCCATCTACCCCTCCTATCAACTTTGACCCTGCCCCCCCCTCACTCCTGGTGTCCTTTCCCTTAGGCACCCTCCCTCCTTTCTCTTCCCTTCCCTTCTCTTTCCGTTTCCCCCGTCCCCTCCCTCCACCCCTCTTCTTCCGGGCTTCCCCTCCCCCTTCCTCTCTCCCCCCCTCTTTCCCTTGCCCGTGGCGTCCCTGCTCTCCCCTCTCGCTTTCCCACTCCCCCTCCTCCTCCTCCCCCTCCTCCTCCTCCTCCTCCTCTCTTGGCAGGTCCCCGGACTCGCACACGCATCGTGAACTTTCGCGCGCCGGAGATCGTCGCCCTCGGTTTAGTGTTTGTGCCGTCGTGTCTGTGCATCAGTGTTTTTCGCCGTCCACGCTCCTTCGTTCACGTGCGTCGTCTCCCTCGTCAGTGTTTGTGCCCAGTGCCGCCGTTTTTTCTTGTTGTTTCGTCGAGTGTGAACGGCTTCATGTTTTTTAACTATTGTATCTCCTGTTTTTTAAACCGCCATTCTGTTACTTGTCTGTCTCCCTTTCTTTTTTATTGTACTGCCTATGGCTGAAGAGCGGAGTACACTGTTCCGCTGCCAGCCCACCTTTGTATGGGGTGTTCAAATTACAATAAAGAAAAAAAAAAAAAAGTCCGACCCGTCAGTCGGCAAGACTCACCGGAGGAGAAACACCCCTCTGAAGATGTCCAGCGCAGCTCTGGACGAAACGTTAGGAGCCGAAGAGTTTCATTGACCATGAACTTACATCCCGGAAGGTTTACCAGAAGATATGTCATCCGGTCGTGAAAGCCTTCATACTAAGATCTAATCATTCACCTCTCGAAAGGGCTAACTTTAAAAGTTAATCGGAGGGTGTGGGGAAATTACAGTCTGTCTACGAAAGCGTCTGCTTACGGAAAGTTTGTATGACCGACATTGGGATATTGCTCAAGTGTAAGAGATACATATGATCTCGGACTGCAGTGGGACACCGTGCGTGTAGAAAAAAAGGTGTTGTGAATTTACATAAACGTGTTTGGCTGGCGGTTGTTTGTATCACAAACACCGAATAAAATGGAACGGAAGGCGCGCTATGAATAATAATGTATATCCCCCAAATCGTGCTTAGCAGAATCAAGCATCAGGTTCCCAGGGAGAAAGCCACTTTCGTTCAGGAAGTACAGATTCTTATAGCTGATTATGTTAAATTCTTTCACGGCAGCCGGATATGTAGGTGATAAGAGTTAATCTCTGAGGAAGAAAAGTTTAGGGATTGACGTTACATAAACGACGAAGATATTAACGACGGTAAACAAACTTGGATTTGGGGATAGGTAAAAAAGGGTATCGGCATATCGATTCAAAGGAAATTGCATTAGGTGATTTAGGGAAACGAAAGACAATATTAATCTGTATAGCCGGCCGAGGATTTTGACCACCGTCTTCCATATGCGAAACTGTTACTTGCAACATTGGTACATATTCTACATTAAATTAGTGATAAGCTGTAGTGACCTTCGCTGTACGTAATTATATCCAAAAACGCTCATACTGTCTTCTTATGCTACGGAGTGTGGGAATTGTAACCTTATCGATCTGTTTCGAGCCTCTTTAATCCCATTATAGTAAATCAATCTGTTATTCATCCAATAATTACTATGTTATTCAAATAGTTAATAATGATGTAACACAAAACAACTGATTTCTGTTTTTCAGTCTTTTCATATACATTGTCACTATAAAACTCAGAAGAAAGGCTTCCTACTATAATGATACAGATTATTACCAACACAAAGTCCGCCCCCGGTAGCTGAGTGGTCAGCGCGACAGAATGTCAATCCTAACGGCACGGGTTCGATTCCCGGCTGGGTCGGAGATTTTCTCCGCTCAGGGACTAGGTGTTGGGTTGTCCTAATCATCATTCCATCCGCATCGACGCGCAAGTCGCCGAAGTGGCTTCAAATCGAAAGACTTCCACCCGACGAACGGTCTACCCGACGGGAGGCCCTAGTCACACGAAAAACATAATAATAAATGGACAATTTACTCCTAGTGGTTTGACATAGTTGTCACACAGAGTTAATATAAAAGTTTTCAAATTTATTTCTGGGCCCTGACTGACAGATTTCTATGTTCTGCTTGTTGTTCATAATCTCTATAGATCTATACACTTCTACTATCGGGTGGTGACTGACTGAAACGTAGTAACGAAATACTTTTACAGTTCAACCATTAACCATGGGTTTCTGAGATACAACTATTTATAGACGTGCGTATTACAGAAATCATAAAATGGCTAAATACCTGCCCATTATAATTCAGATATTAACATAAAAGACTGAAAAAATAAAATATATCTAGATAAACAGTCCAGTTACATTAACATGACCACTGCCTATGGCACGCGGGATAGCCGTGTGTCTCAGGCGCCTTGTCACGGTTCGCGCGGCTCCCCCCGTCGGAGGTTCGAGTCCTCCCTTGGGCATGGGTGTGTGTGTTGTCTTTAGTGTAACTCAGTTTAACTTGTATTAAGTAGTGTGTAAGCCTAGGGAGCCATGATCTCAGCAGTTTGGTTCCATAGAACTTACCACAAATTTCCAATTTCCACAGCCTATGTTCCAAGTCAACAAGCAATAACTGTTCGCAGACGACAGGTGGCAGCAATAACAGTAGAGAGTATATATAAACATATAGTGCCAAGGGAGATATGGTCAACTGTGCAGTCATTGTCGTAATTCGGAAACGGAGAGATTTATCTGGCTCGTTTGATGTGGTACCACACACCCTTTTGATCGACGGCAGTATAACTTTTTAAATAGCAACGATTCCGCTATAGACACACTTATCGTGATGGAAATTTGATATCTGTGTAGAAATTCGTTGAAGTCCAACACTCCTTCCTACAAACAGGATGATACACGAGACTTAGGGAAAGCAGGAACAGGTGTGGACGGGGCCTAATCAGTTACCGTTTGCTGCACAGTAAACGCATACACTTTATTTAAGGAATTAATTTATTAAAAATAATCACTTTTTAAAAAAATTGACTGTAACGCAAGCTACACTGACAGCTGAAGGCCTTATTAAGAAAGAATTCAAATTATTTGTAGGCTGAAGGCCACAAGCAATAGGAATAATTTAAACAAAATATTATTTTTAATTAATTGACACAATCAGATCAAATAAAGAAGGGAGTGATCCACAGACAGGGCTCCAAGGATTGGCCTGGGAAAGTCCCTACAGTTGCATAAGCGGTGAGATACGCAGCCAAGAGTTATGCTCATCTAACAAGATGGCAACTCAAACTAGGGACAGTTTCAACGCCCATCAATCCTCTTACCAAATCGACCTAACGTGTGATAACCAGTACAACGATGGAATAGCTAAAGTGACAGACATCACTACATCTTCAGAATCCAGTGTTTAAAACATCTAAATGCAGAAGGAACCACTACAACCAAGGTAGACAAAAGAAACCGCAATCCACATCGCATTCAAGGACGCTGTCGAACTACATGTCATGCTGAACAGTACACTGCCACAAAAGTACGCTAACCTACAGGGCAGGTAACTGGGGCGTTAGCGGCCACTAGGCAGTAAAATACCGCTGGTTGCGCTTCGCCAATAATAACACTAAATTCGAAAACTAATAACAGGCAGTAGAAGACGGCTAATAGATTCCGCCAACTCGACACGCTCCACTTGTTGCTATTCGTCTCACGGCGACCCTGCGAGCAGCAACACACGAAGAAATGGCATGATCACAAAATAGTGAAGGTTTCACTACTGGATTAACGTTCACTCGACTCAACGTCATGGGTTCGGTGGACTAAGAGGTTGTGGCCCTCAGAACAACAACCCCTGGATCCGGCAATGCCTGTGTGCCACCAGCGGTCCCGGCAAGTCCTCGTGCTGCCGGACCTCTCTGCTGCTCCATCCCAACCGAACTACTACACACACCCGACCCGGAAAATACTTCACGTCCCTCCAAAGATAGTATGGGAACTAGATATCGATAAACGCTGCTGCTGCCACTCGCGGGCAGACAATGCTAGCAAACATAGTGGCGACTGTAAACAGAACAAGAAAACGATGCCAACCTACCAACAGCATCAACTCGAGATGCACACGGCTCACTGTATATGATCTAATATGCGTACTGGTACTGCATGGCGAAGATATGTTACACATCTACGAAGATATTGTCGAAAACACACATCAAAAATAGTTTTCGATTACCCAGGTTCCCAGAACTCCAGAAAATAGATATTAACTGTGGATATTGTATCGCAGACACAGTCCCTCTGACTGTTCAGAGATGACACTAAACCCACCCAAAGATGTAAACACCCATGCATTAGCAGCGCCTGTTAGATGGAGGGGGTCCAACAGCTGATCCGTTCGAGACATTCCACCAGGAGGGAGGTGCACGGCTCGTGTTGTCTGTAGTTGAACCTAGACGGTCAATACTGCTGTACGATTGCGTCTGCATTATAATTTTGTGCTAGGAAGGGCTCTCAACAACGAAAGTGTCCAGACGTCTTGGAGTGAACCAAAGCAATGTTGTTCGGAGATGGACGAGATACAGAGAAACAGGAACTGTCGATGACATGCCTCGCTCAGGCCCCCCAAGGGTTACTACTGCAGTGTATGACCGATACCTACGGATTATGGCTCGGAGGAACCCTGAAAGCAACGCCACCATGTTGAACAATGGTCTTCATGTAGCCACAGGACGACGTGTTAAGACTCAAACTATGCGCAGTAGGCTGCAACGTCACTCCCGACGTCCATGGCGAGGTCCGTCTTTGCAACCATGACACTATGCAGCGCGGTACAAATGGGCCCATCAACATACCGAATGGACCGCTCAGAGCTGGCATCACGTTCTCTTCACCGCTGAGTGTCGCATTTGCCTTCAACCAGCAATCGTCGGAGACGTGTTTTGAGGCAACCCGGACTGGCTGAATGCCTTAGACACACTGTCCAGCGAGTGCAGCAAGGTGGCGGTTCCCTGCTGTTCTGGGGTGGCAGGGGCCGACGTACTTCGCTGGTGGTAGTGCAAGGCGTTGTAACGGCTGTTCCATATGTGAATGCCATCCTCCGACCGATATTGCAACAATATCGGCAGCATATTGGAGAGGCATTCGTCTTCATGGACGGCAATTCGAGCCCCATCGTGTACTTCTTGTTAATGACTTCCTTCAGGATAGCGACATTGCTCGACTAGAATGGCCAGCATGTTCTCCAGACAAAACCCTATCGCACATGCCTGGGATAGATTTAAGAGATCTGTTTATGGACGACGTAACACACCAACCACTGTGAGGGATCTACGACGAATCGCCGTTGAGGAGTGGGACAATCTGGACCAACAGTGGCTTGATGAACTTGTGGACAATATGCCACGACGAATACAGGCATGCATCAATGCAAGAGGACGTGCTGCTGGGTATTATAGGTACTGGTGTGTACAACAATCTGGACCACCACCGCTGAAAGTCCCATTTCATGGTGGTACAACATGCAATGTGTGGTTTTTTGAGCAATAAAAAGAGCGGTAATGATGTTTATGTTGATCACCATTCCAATTTTCTGTACAGGTTCCGGAACTCTCGGAACCGAGATGATGCAAAACTTTTTGTGGTGTGTGTATTATTTTGTAGCATGAAGTTGACGATGACAGTGAGGAGATAACTGTGGGTATAGGCGGGTGTATGTGGGCTCTACCCATGTCCGCTAGTATGACTCCTAGAACTAAAACTAAACCCCTCCCGAACAGGCCATGAAGGCCCAACGGTACCGATCGGCCGCGGTGTCATCCTTAGCCCATCCTGGATGCGGGGCAAGTAGTCAGCACACCGCTTTCCCGTCCGTACGTCAGTTACCGAGACCGGAGCCGCTACTTCTCAATCAAGTAGCTGCACAGTTTGCCTCACAAGGGATGTAGTACGACTCCTACAAAGAGAAATCCCATACATATAGAGTTTGCAGTAAGCATTCATAAGTCTGTTAGTGTTCCAACAGGATTGTGGGAAATGCATGCTAAATATAAAGCATACAGAAACAGTTACTTCGGAAGAGTTGCACAGTGATGAATAGAGTTGATGTAGAAAAAAGAGATCGACAATTTTATAAACAACTGTGATTTCAAATGGTTCAAATGGCTCTGAGCACTATGTGACTTAACTGCTGAGGTCATCAGGGCCCTAGAACTTAGAACGACTTAAACCTAACTAACCTAAGGACATCACACACAGCCATGGCCGAGGCAGGATTCGAACCTGCGACCGTAGTGGTCGCGCGGTTCCGGACTGTAGCGCCTAAAACTGCTTGGCCACTCCGGCCGGCAACTGTGATTTATTTCTCACAATTCAAAAAGTATCATATGCATATTAGCAATGTGTAGTAGCTGTGTTGAATAAAATACACTCCTGGAAATGGAAAAAAGAACACATTGACACCGGTGTGTCAGACCCACCATACTTGCTCCGGACACTGCGAGAGGGCTGTACAAGCAATGATCACACGCACGGCACAGCGGACACACCAGGAACCGCGGTGTTGGCCGTCGAATGGCGCTAGCTGCGCAGCATTTGTGCACCGCCGCCGTCAGTGTCAGCCAGTTTGCCGTGGCATACGGAGCTCCATCGCAGTCTTTAACACTGGTAGCATGCCGCGACAGCGTGGACGTGATCCGTATGTGCAGTTGACGGACTTTGAGCGAGGGCGTATAGTGGGCATGCGGGAGGCCGGGTGGACGTACCGCCGAATTGCTCAACACGTGGGGCGTGAGGTCTCAACAGTACATCGATGTTGTCGCCAGTGGTCGGCGGAAGGTGCACGTGCCCGTCGACCTGGGACCGGACCGCAGCGACGCACGGATGCACGCCAAGACCGTAGGATCCCACGCAGTGCCGTAGGGGACCGCACCGCCACTTCCCAGCAAATTAGGAACACTGTTGCTCCTGGGGTATCGGCGAGGACCATTCGCAACCGTCTCCATGAAGCTGGGCTACGGTCCCGCACACCGTTAGGCCGTCTTCCGCTCACGCCCCAACATCGTGCAGCCCGCCTCCAGTGGTGTCGCGACAGGCGTGAATGGAGGGACGAATGGAGACTTGTCGTCTTCAGCGATGAGAGTCGCTTCTGCCTTGGTGCCAATGATGGTCGTATGCGTGTTTGGCGCCGTGCAGGTGAGCGCCACAATCAGGACTGCATACGACCGAGGCACACAGGGCCAACACCCGGCATCATGGTGTGGGGAGCGATCTCCTACACTGGCCGTACACCACTGGTGATCGTCGAGGGGACACTGAATAGTGCACGGTACATCCAAACCGTCATCGAACCCATCGTTCTACCATTCCTAGACCGGCAAGGGAACTTGCTGTTCCAACAGGACAATGCACGTCCGCATGTATCCCGTGCCACCCAACGTGCTCTAGAAGGTGTAAGTCAACTACCCTGGCCAGCAAGATCTCCGGATCTGTCCCCCATTGAGCATGTTTGGAACTGGATGAAGCGTCGTCTCACGCGGTCTGCACGTCCAGCACGAACGCTGGTCCAACTGAGGCGCCAGGTGGAAATGGAATGGCAAGCCGTTCCACAGGACTACATCCAGCATCTCTACGATCGTCTCCATGGGAGAATAGCAGCCTGCATTGCTGCGAAAGGTGGATATACACTGTACTAGTGCCGACATTGTGCATGCTCTGTTGCCTGTGTCTATGTGCCTGTGGTTCTGTCAGTGTGATCATGTGATGTATCTGACCCCAGGAATGTGTCAATAAAGTTTCCCCTTCCTGGGACAATGAATTCACGGTGTTCTTATTTCAATTTCCAGGAGTGTATATTCCTTCATATCCATATACCATTAGACTTAACAGTTCAGCTGTTAGACTTAGCACATCTGTAGCCTTCACACTGATATACCGTTCAGACGACAATACATTAGATGTTTTAGGAATAACAACCATTAAAGATTCCAGAAGTTTAATATTACCTACATCCCTTGTTGTATTTAATACGTCTTTTTTAGGCGTATAGCATGGATAAAAATTCTTTCTTATGCACTTTGCTCCATATACAACTTCTATGGGAGTCATCCAGTAAAAGTGAGGAAATTTTGGATAGTCCTTCTACATGTCGATGGAAGTGGTTACAGTCATGGGCTGCTTGTTCCAATGGACCAATACATGCAGCAGATTAGGCAAAAGCACAATCAATTGATGTAAGAATTGTCTCAGATTCTCCTTTGTCTGCCAATTGCATTTACCGCTTCTTCTTATTAGACAAAGATTTAAGGCTCCTTACATATACTTCAAAATCCAAGATGGAAACCTCTCCTGTGGAAGATAGTGAACCTATACGTAGGGTGATTATAATTAAAGTAAAACTTTCAAAACTCTGTAGAAATAACACCACTGCTCAGAATGATGTCAAATTGCAGCGAATTGTTATCAGTGAAAGGGGAAAACGTATGCAAGAAGGAAACAAAATAGTGTGAAACTCTATCAATAGATGGTGCTGTATGTGTCAGAATAAAGAAATGAAAATACCTGTCATGATCACGACCCATTGAAGTTAGTATAAACACGCGGGGTACACAGCTTTTTCTCCTTTTGCGTCTGTGACGTTCGCCATGACTGTCTCAATGCAGGATCGCGCTCTGCTTGTAAAGCTGTATTTCAAGAATGATGACTATGCACACGTCACTCTGGAGAAGTTCCGGACACTGAAGGGTATGAAAAATAGCGTTGGTCCGATGACTGCCGTGGGTCTGAAGAAAATGAATCGGAAATTCGAAAAGACTGGTTCTTTTGGTGTGCAACTTGGAAGAGGGAGGGAACGAATTGATTCGACCTCAATGGAAGCAGTGGCCTCAGCAATGTAGGAGGAGAAGAGTGGTGGTGTGCAAACGTGTAGTGCACGGAGAATCGCCCGAACATTAGACATACCCGTGAGCACGGTGCGTAAAATCCTAGGAAACATCCCTCTTTGCAATCCATTCAAAATTGCCCATGTGCACGAGTTCCTTCCTGTTGACCTGCTAGGAAGAGAGACCTTTGCTTTAGAATTTCTTGCTCGCATGGAAGTGGACAATGATTGGCCGTGGAAGATTTTGTGGACAGACGAAGCCCACTTCCATCTGACAGGATATCTCAATACACGGAATGGTCGAATATGGGCAACGGAACATCCACGCGCAAATCAACCAGTAGCACTTCATCCTGAAAAGGTTACTGCGTGGTGCGTGTTTACGGCATCATTTATCGTAAGGCCATATTTTTTCGAAGAGACAGGTGCTTCCGTTTGTGTTACCTGTACCGTCACTGGTAAGCGCTATGTGTGTCTTTTGCGTAACCACGTCATTCCAGCTCTCCAACAGCGTCGATGTGTGGATGGGATCATTTTTATGCAAGGTGGCGGACCTCCGCACATTGCAGATCCAATTAAGAAGCTGCTGAAGCGCCATTTCGGAAATGCTAGAATTATCAGCCGCCATTTCCCTACAGCCTGTCCGTCCCGATCACTTGACATTAATCCGTGTGACTTCTGACAGTGGGGCTATCTGAAAGATGTGTCCAGTGTTCCGAGTGCAAACTTAGCTGCATTGAAGGCACGCAATGCGTAACACAATCGGAACGTGATCCCTGATACATTTCGATAGGTTGTGGAACATGCTGTTACTCGATTTCAACTTGTTGCAGGAAACGGTGGAAAGCATATTGAACATGTTTTGTGCCAGTCACACGGAAATTAATTATCAGATTTGATTTTGATTGATGCTTTTTATGCGGTTTTTGGCCTCCGGACAATTAAAAACATATTTTTCCCATCCGATAAGATATGACCTTGCCGTGATGAATGGGATTGCGTAACTAACAGCAGCACGCCTGTACACTATGCACACTGAGTAGCACAGTTTGTTTAACGACGTACACCTTAGGCATTGTCGTAGGATTCATTTGTCATTTTTAGTCGACCACTATTAAATTATTATGCTTACAGCGCCATCTAGTGCTACATTTTGTAACTATTTATTTTTCTTCTGCCATACGTTTTCCCCTTCTCCGATAATATTGCGTTGATATTTGACGTCATTATGACCAGTGGTGTTGTTACTACGGCGGTTTGAAAGTTTAATTATAATAACCCTGTGTATGCATCTGATGTGTGCCCTATATCATGTGTTATGATCATGTGTAACTAGAATTATGTATCGAACATGTGAATCACAAATGATTCCAATGGCTCTGATCACTATGGGACTTAACTTCTGAGGTCATCAGTCCCCTAGAACTTAGAACTACTTAAACCTAACTAACCTAAAGACATCACACACATCCATGCCCGAGGCAGGATTCGAACCTGCGACCGTAGCGGTAGCGCGGTTCCAGACTGTAGCGCCTAGAAACGATCGGTCACTGCGGCCGGCTTGTGAATTACACACCAGGTGTTGTGGCAGGGAGGGATGGAGAGAATGCCCCTGACGATGGTGGCTGTTTCTGTTGCTGTGGCTCTGGCTGTGGACTGTGTGGGTATCATTTTCGGTGTGGGGTTGGATGTGGGGCTGAGTGTGGGGTTGTAGTGGTGTGGTGGTGGGAGGTTGGGGGTGATGGGGTTGGGTTGTGGAAGTCCCATGACTCGTCGATGACATCATTGATGATATCACCACTAACATACACTTTCCTTACATATCTACTTACGGATATTTTTTTCCACACCAGACTAGTTCTGGAGAACGACGTCTCGTCAGTAAAAAGAACATCTGAGAAGAAATTAGGTTTAGCCAGAAGTTGTTGCTAAGTCCACTGACAAAACTGGGCCTTATTGTTGAAGTCATTTCCATGAAGTTCTTGGTGTAAATGAGCATGGTAGGGATGGAAAGTATGACGTTACAAAATGCGATGTGCACTTGTTTTCGAGACACCAACTTCATGTTGAATTCGTCGTGTGCTGCCTTGAGGATTCACGGCTACGGCAACTAGCACAGCGACCTCAGCAGCTGCGTCTGTTCGTATTCTACGACGATTTCGAGTTCTTGCATTTAAAATTCTCGTTTCATGTAGACGACAAAGGAGACGACCAAACATCCAGTAATAAGGCGAAGGCTTGTCAAGGAATTGACAGCTGTACAGAAGTTGTGCCTGAACAGAATTTCGTTCGTCTACAACAAATCACAGTACATGTATGTACATAGAGCACAAGATAGACATAATACCATAATAATCACAATTTTATATAACAGTAATGAACATAAAAATGCAAGTTACTGAATTATTTCCTGTCAGTGTACCTTCTCCGTGCATCAGCAGTATTTCTACCTTATCATCATGCGTGTACATCATACACCGTTACACAATAAAAATCGTATCTACAATGTGTACTACCGCCATGCAGTTACTAAGTTACTCTGATGCACGACTTCATTAGTATGAAGTGTACTACACGCTAAAGCAACAACAAATGCGGTGCGCGAGGCGGGGGGGGGGGGGGGGGGGGGGTGGTAAAGGAGTACCTGTGTTTACGTGAGTCGGAAATCAGAAACAAAACCCTCACCTCTACTCAGTACATTGGGAACATAATGTGTACAATGAAGGCACGAAACAGTTCGGTTTCTTCTTTATAGTTTGCACATCTACGTTTTACTGACAAAAATGGTACAGGGTATACATTTTCGAATAGCTCTTGGATAGGCTAAGTGTATTCTTGAATAACATGTGTATAATTCCATTTAAAAAATTTAAACTCTTCCCCGTATCTCCTACATCTGTGGGGATACATAAAACGGATTCCCTCAGCAAGAACTATCCAATGATGTTAAAAACATTGCTTGAAACAATTTTTCGTTTAATGCACCAGAAAAAGTTATTTTGGGTGAGCAAGATAATTGGGACACCCTCTATGTTATCTGAATATCGTCCGAAATCAGTACGTTAAGTAATGAAAATCGTGCTCATGGCACTCCGATTTACTATACACGTATCTCAAGGGAGGGTAGATACTACTGTTTTCCAGCTTGTAATCATTACATACTTTCGCCTTCATCTGCATATATTTCAAACCTCCATACTGTAACCCACACCAGTAAAATGCCACCCTCCCTCTTCCTCTAATGGCCCGCGGTCCAAATCATAAAATCAATAGTCATAACATGCCTCATTGGGTCAGGAACACAAGCACTAATGTGCGCGGGTAAACTGCCTTATGTCACTCGAACAGATTCTCTGTGGTTACAATTTCCTGTTCTATTTCAACTTCATTTCTGCAAAAACAAAAATACCGAAAATTATGTACAGAAGTTCTTTTCTTATTCTTATTGATTTCGCGATCTTTGTACTTCAATACAATTGTTTATTTCATATACCCACTAAGCGTTGAGCACACGACTGTGCGATTCCTCCTATAGTCTTTAAAATTTTAAACTCTGCCGCAGCGAAACGCGTCGCAATTTAATCGCTCGCCTGTGGTAGTCAAATATGAATCTCATCAATTAGGTACAAATACGAGCTATGAAACAGTGACTCGGCGTTGTTTCCTGTAATTGTTTGACAAGTGTTTGGATTGTTCCTCGTTTTTTTTAGTTTACTTTATATAAATGAATGTGAAAAAGTTAATAGAACTGGTCATAAAATCGTTAACGACTGAGCCTCGCGTGAAAACCGAATGATGTATTAAACTTTCGACACAGAAACGGCGTGAGACTACTAATACAATTAGAGTCCCAAGGGAAATATAAACATAAAAAACAAGACCGCCTGCAAGTATTTCAATAAATATGATTAAGAAGAAAGAAAATTATTCATGATAGTTTGTAACTACATGTCACTAGATAGTAAAAAAGCAGGAAAACAATCTCGTACAATAGAGAATCGGGTGAAATCAGACGTAAATCTGCAATTGTGGGTATGGTTTGTAGGTGCTTTCTCAAAGTCTCATATAGTGGTTGTGTTCTCATTTCTGATTAGTTTATACAATATTCCCCGTGATAAAACATGAAATCATGCAGAATAGAGAAAACTACCTGCACAGACATACACTGTTTCCTACCCTATCTTTGGTTCGACGACGTTACGGAAACAGAAAGATAACTGAGCGTGGCCTGGCGGTTCTAGGCGCTACATTCTGTAACCGCTCAATCGCTACGGTCGCAGGTTCGAATCCAGCCTCGGGTATGGATGTGTGTGATGTTCTTAGGTTAGTTAGGTTTAAGTAGTTATAAGTTCTAGGGGACTGATGGCCTAGGCAGTTAAGTCCCATAGTGCTCAGAGCCATTTGAACCATTTAATAACTGAGCATAGAATAGATGAGCGAAATCAAACTAAGCAAAACTGAAGTGATAATGATTAAAAAGAATGAAGGATAGTGATAAGAACATGAGGAAGAGAAGGTCCAAATGAATTTTACTGTCGACCTAGGCGGCACAGGATTTATTTACAAATTTTACTGTGCCATACCGGTACTGTTCATGCCCATCTTCGGTGGCACACTGTAGAAGAAGGAAGGAAGTACGATCAGGGTTTAACGTTTTGTCGACATCGAGGTCATTAGAGATGCAGCACAAGCTCTGGGTTCTTCAAGGCTCGAAAGGAAATCCGCTGTGCCCTTTAAATGGAACCATCTCGGCTTTTGACAGGAGCGATTTACGCGTGTGTATGAATTCCTAAGGGATCAAACTGCTGAGGTCATCGGTCCCTAGACGTACAAACTACTTAAAGTAACCTATGCTAAGAACAACACACACACCCATGCCCGAGGGAGGACTCGAACCTCCGGCGGGAGGGGCCGCGCCATCCGCCTCATGGCGCCTCTAACCGCGCGGCCACTCCGCGCTGCTCTACAGAAGAAAATCGTAATGTGAAAATATACATTGTTACGTAGTTTAATGAAATTAAATTTAAAAAAAAATAATCAGTTACCTTTTTTAAATTTTGTTTTTAGTTAATTTGCCTTTCTTTCCTTCTGTACGTACGAACTTTGTTGTAGAACCTCTTATTTACGTGTGGTAATAAAAATTCATTTACACAGAATTAAGTACATTTAAAATTACGTGAATTCATATTAACTGATTAAGAATATTTAGTTGAGAATTAAATCCTTTACATAATTCGGCCTTGGCACACATTTTCTAAATGCAGTGGTTTTTTTTAAATATTTGCTGAATTCTTTCCCGGCGTTAGCTATGGAACACAAGACTGTCTCTATTAGCAGAAAATGGTTAAATATTGCCAAGCCGACGTTTAATTATCATTGATAAAACACACTTCACTATATATTTAAGTTATTTGAAAGAACCAAAATTGTTAAATTTCAACGTTAACTATCCGCCTATGAATGCACAAATGTGAAACTAGTAATAAATTCCGTCAGTCTCAGGATCGCTGTAAAAGAAAAACATTTTCTTAATTCACTGCTAATTTTTATCTGCTCCCGATTTACGGGTTTGGTTAATTTTTCTTAGCGGAACAATTTTTTAAATGTGCCGCCGCTGCAAATCGTTTGGTCGCGGCACAGAACAGCAACACCGCTAAAAATGCTGAAAATTCTTTAAAGAAATATTATAGATGACTTGGGCAAGCTAATTTACATTAGTAATACACACTTTTGTTAAATTATGATGTATTTAGACCACAACAATAATTCAACTTACATTAGTTTGTAATTTCTCCTCTAATGGTGGCTAAATCTAGATACAGACAAAAGAAGTCTACCCATTCATAAAATGCTACGTCACAGCTTCCTCTCACTCTCAGCTCTCGAGGAAGACGACAAAGAATGCACACTATGTATTCCTATTTATACGACTCTCAACCGTTATTGTCTCTTTGCAATCTGTGGCTGTATTTTACATTTTTCTTATCGCAGATATTGACACATTTCGTAATTATGAGTATAGAAATATTACAATCATAAATACATCGAGAATATTACTACAGAAAATATTACAATAATAACGAATGTCCTTTACACAAAATTAAATAATATTTTTTGTTAAATAATTACAGTATATAGAAATTGCTTCATAGCGGCGTATATAGTACGATTAAATTTTAGTTTATTAATAGTGTGTGTGTTGCCAGGGAACGTTACAGTAGCTATTGACTTTTCGACATATTCATGCAACATGTGGAAAGAGATTATTTATACGGTTGAACATCCCGTTTTGTTTCAAAATGGTTCAAATATATCTCAGCACTATGGGACTTAACTTCTGAGGTCATCAGTCCCCTAGAACTTAGAACTACTTAAATCTAAAGACATCACACACATCCATGCCCGAGGCAGGATTCGAACCTGCGAACGTAGTCCCGTTTTGGTACTTGGTACATACAGTGTCTACCAGAACACGTATGGCATCCAAATCAGCAATTTTAAGATCTCTTGTCTTACGGAACGTCTGCATACTATGGTTAAAAGGATCGTATACATAAGCGCTTCAACAGATATATAGCGCCGGGCGCGGTAGCCGATCGGTTCTAGACGCTTCAGTCCGGAACCGCGCGACTGCTACAGTCGCAGGTTCGAATCCTGCTTCGGGCATGGATGTGCGTAATGTCCTTAGGTTAGTTAGGTTTAAGTAGATCTAAGTTCTATGGGACTGATGACCTCATATGTTAAGTCCCATAGTGCTCAGAGCTATTTGAACCAGTTTTAGATACATAGTGTGCAGCACAAGTGTGGTTAAGAAGGCAGTATTCAACTGTATCGTTACTATTTTGCTCTATGAATATAACGATAGTAATGCGATCTGAACATCTTGGAGACCCCGAGGGGCAGGTTCAGTTACCTAATTGGAAAGATTTTCCCTAGCCTTCTCGCTCACTGGTACCTTTCCTCTACAAAGTGGTAAATTTGTGTGTTAAGTGTATCTGATAAGACTAGATGATATGTGTGTGTGTTGTGTGCTGTCATGTTTGCGTTGTACGATGATGAGAGAAGAGAGAGGGTGAAACCCGTTGCCGCCACGTAGCTTACTCCTCTCGAACAGCACTAAGGGGAACGCCGGTCTTAACGTTCCCATCTGAAGGACGGATCACCATCAACAGTGTCGCATGTTCTCACTCCGTGACATACTGCAGACAGGTTTGGAATTTATCCAGGCCTTGGCGCAAAGTCTGATGATCAGGAACCTCACACCACCAGTCTACCCCCCTTTGTCGGGAACGCAAAGGGAAAATTGCCAACAGCGCTCGACATACCCAAGCAGTTGTTCTTTGAATACCGGCCACGCTCGTCAGTGCTTAACTTTATCTGTATTCAGTGAGGCAAGATCGTTGGCAAGGTGGAAACTAATAACTCATTACAATAAATAGAATGAAGGGTTACCGTTATGCAAACAAATCACATCTACAAACAAGTACAAACCCAACCGCTGTTAAATTACCAGCGTCAATTAATCATACCAACCCTCGAACGTATTGGGAATTGATGGCCGAGCAGTGGTGACTGGTGGACGTGGCGAATGGCCGCTAATTTACTACACTGAATGAAGCACTCATCTTCACTACGTCTCAAATGTAGCAAGCTGCCGGTCATTGCACCACGGAATATTTGTACAGCTTCTTATGGATTGTATTTCATTGTTAAATGAAACATCTGCGAAAAACTTGACGCTACTACTAATAGTGTCCACAAGATGATTAATATACAAAATGACCAGCAGGATACCCAACACACTTCCCTGGAGTACATCCGAAGTAACTTCTGTATCTGTCGATGATTGTCCATCCATGATAACATGCTGCGTCCACCCTAGCATGAAATCCCCAATCCTGTAACATGTTTCGTCTGATAATAATTTGATGTTGCTTTTGATAATAAGCGTAGCTGCGGTACTGAGTGAAATGCTTTTCGGAAAACGAGAAATACCTGTCTGCGTTGATCTATGGCTTTCGATATGTCTGTGAGAACAGTGCGACGTGGGTTTCACATGGTCTATCTTCTCGAAATCCATGCTGGATGGTATGGGAGATTTTTTTCTGTTCGAGATACCTAAATATGTTTCAGTACAGAATAATTTTTAAGATTCTACAACAAATGGATGTCACGGATATTGAAGGGTAGTTTCGTGGATCGCTTTTGCTACCCTTCTCCTAGACAGGTGCGACCTGCGCTTTCTTCCAACTGTTCACCACGGTCGTTTGCTCGAGGGACCTAAAATAGAGTATATTTAACAGAGGGACTAACTCAGCTGCGAATTGGGTATGGAATCTGATAGGGATACCATCATGGCCCAGGGCTTTGTTCAATTGTAACTATTTCAACTGTTTCTCAATGCCACTGACTCTCACATCTGCACTACTGGCCATTAAAATTGCTACACCAAGAAGAAATGCAGATGATAAACGAGCATTCATGGGACAAATATATTATACTAGAACTGACATGTGATTACATTTTCACACAATTTGGGTGCATAGATCCTGAGAAATCAGTACCCAGAACAACCACCTCTGGCCGTAATTACGGCTTTGATACGCCTGGGCATTGAGTCAAAAAGAGCTTGGATGGCGTGTACAGGTACAGCTGCCCATGCAGCTTCAACACGATACCACAGTCCATCAAGAGTAGTGGTTCAAAATGGTTCAAATGGCTCTGAGCACTATGGGACTCAACTGCTGAGGTCATTAGTCCCCTAGAACTGAGAACTAGTTAAACCTAACTAACCTAAGGACGTCACAAACATCCATGCCCGAGGCAGGATTCGAACCTGCGACCGTAGCGGTCTTGCGGTTCCAGACTGCAGCGCCTTTAACCGCACGGCCACTTCGGCCGGCCAAGAGTAGTGACTGATGTATTATGACGAGCCAGTTGCTCGGCCACCATTGACCAGACGTTTTCAATTGGTGAGTGATCTGGATAATGTGCTCTCCAGGACAGCAGTCGAACATTTTCTGTATCCAGCAAGGCCCGTACAGGACCTGCAACATGCAGTCGTGCTTTATCCTGCTGAAATGTAGGGTTTTGTAGGGATCGAATGAACGGTAGAGCCACGGGTCGTAACACATCTGAAATGTAACGTCCACTGTTCAAAGTGCCGTCAATGCGAACAAGAGGTGACCGAGACGTGTAACCAAAGGCACCCCATTACTTCACGCCAGGTGATACGCCAGTATGGCGATAACGAATACACGCTTCCAATGTGCGTTCACCGCGATGTCGCCAAACACGGATGCGACCATCATGATGCTGTAAACAGAACCTGGATTCATCCGAAAAAATGACGTTTTACCATTCGTGCACCCAGGTTCGTCGTTGAGTACACCATCGCAGGCGCTCCTGTCTGTGATGCAGCGTCAAGGGTCTCCGAGCTCATAGTCCATGCTGCTGCAAACGTCATCGAACTCTTCGTGCAGACGCTTGTTGTCTTTCAAACATCCCCATCTGTTGACTCAGGGATCGAGACGTGGCTGCACGATCCGTTACAGCCATGCGGATAAGATGCCTCGAGTGCTAGTGATACGAGGCTGTTGGGATCCAGCACGGCGTTCCGTGTTACCCTCCTGAACCCACCGATTCCATATTCTGCTAACAGTCATTTGATCTCGACCAACGCGAGCAGTAATGTCACGATACGATAAACCGCAATCGCGATAAGGCTACAATCCCACCTTTATCAAAGTCGATAACGTGATGGTACGCATTTCTCCTCCGTACACGAGGCATCACAACAACGTTTGACGAGTCAACGCCGATCAACTGCTGTCTGTGTATGAGAAATCGGTTGGAAACTTTCCTCATGTCAGCACGTTGTAGGTGTCGCCACCGGCGCCAAACTTGCGTGAATGCTCTGAAAAGCTAATCATTTGCATATCACAGCATCTTCTTCCTGTCGGTTAAATTTCGCGTCTGTAACACGTCATCTTCGTGGTGTAGCTATTTTAATGGTCAGTAGTGTATTTCACTCGTCTTTTCAGTTGTATTAGAATTAAGGTGGGGCGATATTCCTGCGTTTTACTTTGTACAGGTACATTTGAAAATAGAGCTATGCATGTATGATTTTACTTTGCTACTCTCAACTTCACTTCCATTATCGTCCATGAGTTACTTGACGCTAACTTTGGTTCCACTAACAGCCTTTACGTATGACCAGAATTTCTTTGAGTTTTGTGAAACATCATTTGACAACATTCTGCTACGGTTGTCATTAAAGAGTTCACACATTACTCTCTTGACTGGCCAACACCGTTCATTCACAATCTCTCCATCTTTAGAACTATGCTTTGTTTTTATGCATTAGTCTCTGTTTCTGTAGAAGTTCATGACGTTCATGCGAGCTGCAGATCACCGTGTGAATAAATAAAATTCTCATAAGTCTGTTGCGCTAGCCCACGTCATGGCAATACGTCACGGAGGCAGCTTCGTTTGCACTTGGGCAGCAACCGCACGTTATCACTGCGTGCGCAGCTGTGCTTGGTTCTCTCCTGGCCGCAGTGCGCGTACTTCGAACCACTAGCGAGTCTTTCAAAGCGTGCGCTGCTGCTTTGGTTGAGGCATGGAGCCAAATTCGGTAAAAGCGGGCTTCAGACCTCCTGTTGCTTATACAAAAACAGGTTTTCCGTAGTTCCCGTAAGTGATTTAGCGTAATGCTGCCGTGTTTCCTTCGTCCAATCTCAGTTTGTGCTCCGTCATTAATGATATTATGGTCGATGGGACATGAAACAATAATTTTCCTTCCGTCTTTCGTGAGTTTTCAATCATACTTTGCGCTTATTATCAAAGACGTTGTGTACGTTGTTGTGCCATAATCGCTCCGGAATACATACAGAAGATCCCAGAATGGTGTGAACAGCATCGGTTCCACTGTCAAGTTCGCTGTATTCGTAAATAACACAACAGCATCATACGTGGCGCCCGGTAACAGGTAGGACTTTCTTGCTTTATGTCTACGTGACCAGAATCATTGCGTCACAGTTCTTGTTTTACAATAATTTATCCGCAACCTTAGCTGCACTTTAATTAATTTCTTGGACTAATGATTTGCCGTCAACATCAATCCCCACGCAAATTTATACGTGCACTCGAAAGGCCATATCCACAACTACTGCTAATAATAGTCGCAATAAAATACAAGTGCCACGTACTTATAGCGTACAAAGATGGCACGTAATTTCTACATCTATGACACAGCCAAAAGAAAGCTCATGGAGTAGTGAATAAATAGACATTTTATTTGGAGAGTGACGTCCATTAGTTTGACAATGAGTGATGTTACTCTGCAATTAATGGTGTTATCAGCAGCAGTTGGACGTCCGCTAATCAGAAAATAAAATCAGTCTATTGAAAATTGTATTAGATACACAAATTGTACCTTTAATGAGCGTCTATGGATTATTTTTCCTCCAGAACAATTGTTTACTTGGTGCACATGGTGAGTCATAAAAACTATTAACGTACAACTTTTCCGATACCGTTTAAGATATCGTAATTCTGTTTCCGCCGAAATGGTTTCCAGGAAGTCCTCACTAAAAGAGCTGGACTCAACGAAATTTAATTCTTTAATCAATTACAGTACTTATAACTTTGCATTTGTCTCTTTCAAACATCAAACAGAATACTGTGAAGTGCGAAACTTCGTGATATCATACAAAAGAGTCACTCCCCTATGATGGGTAGCTTCGGCATGGTGGAAGTGACGCTATTTCCAGAGTCCAAATAATATACAGAGAGAATAAAAAGCTGAATATCTTATCTGCCATTTATATACCGGGTTCACTGGGGCGCAACATCCACTTTTTTCATATATGATGCGATGTAGCTCTTGATTTGAGTTTTAAATCACAGAAATGTTGAAAAAAGACATTTTTGATTCTAACTACAGTAATTTCCCCGACTTATACGACTTAATATAGTACAGCACCTCTTATTCTTCTTTCAAATCTACCCTACTAGGAACAAATATTGCTGTAGTAGTATGGAAAAATTTGGTCCCAATTATTAATATTGAAACATCACAAGATTACCCGTCCCTTAACGTGGAACTCAAACAATTCATCTGGATAAAAACAGAACTACAACAACTACATTGGTTCCGATTAGTGATTATATTTACGGCTTGTGTGACTCAGGCTATATGACGACATACTGTGGAAATACGAAATGGAGAGTGATGAATTATTTGCGGCGGACACTGCAAGCCCGTGCAGCACAAAAGTTATATTCGTGTGCAGTGGAAACATGTGTAATGGCGAGCTAGGTCGTCGCTGTATGTCAGAACGAGCAGGAACATAGATAATTTTTTCTTCTGGGGGAGGTTCACTTCTGTTCGTGTACAGGATGGTAATTCAGATCACTGTCCCTAAGCATCAGAACTCAACTGTCATATGGTGTTGAATCCCTTAGAATTTGAACACAGTTTATTGAAAATTCTGATAGAATGACTGGAAATAAAAGTGCTGCAGTAGGAAAATCACGACGCGTATTGACGTTGATGTAAATCTCAAGTATTTAGCGTCTATAAGCTTAATGTTTAGACAAGAAGAGAATAGAAGCTTTCGAAATGTGCTGCTACAGAAGAATACTGAAGATTAGATGGGTAGATCACATAACTAATGATGAGGTATTGAATAGAATTGGGGAGAACAGGAGTTTGTGGCACAACGTGACTAGAAGAAGGGATCGGTTGGTAGGACATGTTCTGAGGCATCAAGGGATCACCAATTTAGTACTGGAGGGCAGCATGGAGGGTAAAAATCATAGAGAGAGACCAAGAGATGAATACAGTAAGCAGATTCAGAAGGATGTAGGCTGCAGTAGGTACTAGGAGATGAAGAAGCTTGCACAGGATAGGGTAGCATGGAGAGCTGCATCAAACCAGTCTCAGGACTGAAGACCACAACAACACAAGCTTAATATTATGCGACAGTCCTCTTCAGACGCTTTCTTTCTCAATAATTATCTAAATGTTACTTAATATTTCAACTGACTGAGAACAGGAAGTGAAACTGGAGCTAGGTTGCTGTATTTTGAACATTTATTCACCACTATCTTGAACGTCTTCACTGGGTGATTCCAGTTTTGCTACTTTGAAAAATTAAATAATGGTTGCTTGGGAAGGTCTTTTTTGAGCAGCTCGCTCCACGATAGTTTCTAAAAAGAGGCAACAGACATCTAACATGTACAGCGTTGTAGTATTGAGACACATTATGGTTGAAAAATTCACAAAGATTGTATTATAAAGTAATAGAGTCAAAGTAATCTAAGTAACGTGATTTTCAAGAAGATACGTTTTTTTAATACATAATATGTAAAGTGAGAAATTACATAAGCCGAAATGATTATAAATTGCTCGGACTGACTTTGGTAATACTCTAGAAGGTAAGCCCATTCAAAAAAGTACATCAGTGCTATATTACTTTTTATTGCAAAATGACTAATAACTTTGAAGGTATTAGCATGGCAGGCAGTAAATTAGTTTTATCATTACTTGGTTAACTCCAGCGTGTAAATTTGTCACTGTTAGTTATGTTTCTACGACATGCGCACACACACACACACACACACACACACACACACACACGTTTGTATCAAGTAACCTTGCAGTTTCTTACTTCGAACGCTAGGGGTCACTGCATTCGCGTAACACGACCATACTACGGGTGTACACCTTCTTTCCTTTAGGCACCGCTTCCTTGAACTGCTCCGAGTTCATCGATGGAACTCGCAATTTTCCTTGCTTACCAAAGTACATGAGCTGACACGAAGTGGTAATGCACAGTCATCACACAGTCTGCATCTACATGACTACTCTGTAATTCACACTCAAGCACCTGGCATAGGGTTCTTCGGACCACCTCCAGACCATTGGTCCATGGTTACACTCTCTAACAACGCGTCCAACAAACAAACAAGTGAATGTTTCCGTGCGCGATTTGATTTCTCTTATTTTATTACGAAGATCATTTCTCCCTATGTAAGTTGGCAACAGTAAAATATTTTCGCATTCAGAGGAGAAAAGTGGTGAGTGAAATTCCGTAAGAAAACCTCGCCGCACAGAAAAAGTCTTTGTTTTAATGATTGTCAACTCACTTATCATACCCGTGACATGCTCTCCCCTATTTTCCGATAATACAAAACGAGTTGCCCTTCTTTGAGGTTTTTCGGTGTCCTTCGTCAATCCTGTGTAGTAAGGATCCGATATTGCACAGAAATACTCTAGCAGAGGACAAGGAAGCGTAGTGTAGGTAGTCTCTTTAGTGGATTAGTTGCTGCTCCTAAGTGTTCTGTCAATAAAAAGCAGTCTTCGGTTGTCTTGCCAACAACTTTATTTATGTGATGGTTCCATTGTAAGTTGTTCGTAATGTAATTGGTACGTATTTAGTTGAACTGACAGCCTTTGTATTTATGTGATTTACTACGCAACCGAAATATAACGGATTTTTTTTTTTTTTTTTTTTTTTTTTTTGTACTCATACCGACGAGCTCGCATTTTTCCTTGTTCAGAGACAATTGTCATTCTCCGTCACATACAGATATCTTGTCTAAATCATTTTGCAGTTAGTTTTGATCATCTGATGAATTTATGAGACGTTAAATGACAGCATCATCTGCAAACAATCTAAGAGGAGCCACTCAGATGATCCCCTAAATCGTTTATATAAATTACCAACAGCAGAACACTATTTATTTTGCATATGGCACACACATTCGAGTTCACAGCACTACTATGGTGCTATAGCTGTTAAAAAGGAAGACAACTGACGGAGCTGATTTCGACAAGCGGCTGGATTTATAAATTTACAAATTTAAAAAATCGTTAGAATGCTATTCTTCTAGTTCTAGCTTAAAAAATAGCATAAGACGCTAAGCCATAAATGAAATTAGACAAATTAGGAATCATGATTTTAGTTAAATATTCCGTTTTTTTCGATTATATTCATGGGATTCCTTTCTGAAGGACGCGTATAATGATAACATTTTCATCAAAATTATAATTATGTTGTATTTTCTTGTACTATGCCTGCGACAAAGGCGATCTCTCAGCTACTGGTATGCATTCTATGACTTAATGTCTTTTAAACTTAATTTGATAATTTCATCCTGTCTGTCCTATATTCAGCATGAACTGGAAAGGAAGCTTTGTATTTTATAGGTGTCTGCTGTCATAGATTATCGTGATGGTACTTAAGTTAGAATGAATAATGAAAAACAAGTTGAAACTGTTTTTTTACAAAAATACAAAATGTAAAATTATTGTTTATGAAAAGTAATACAGTTAATTATAATTTCAGGAACACCATTTACGAAAACATAGAATCATAAATAGTGTTATATTATGTAGGAATATTTTTCGTAGAGAAAAGGGATTCAATATGAACCTACACTACAGCAGAAATTTCCATTTTTTTATTGTACCCTGCAACGCACGAAATCTATTAATATTTATAACAGCTGTAATCGTCAAAACAGTGGCTGTTGCTCCAGACATGCACGCATATCTGAAGGACATTTCAATGTAAGATACAGCCACTGTATAACTACAGTCGTTGTAACATTCAATGATATTAGAAATGACATTAAACTTACCTTATACCCGCAAGGTGTCAGAATGTGCCGCTCGTCTTGAATGACCTAGTACACATCTGTCAGTGGCAACGCTGAAGCAGCACTGTTCTTGCCTTTGAGAATCATGAAGTAGCCTACAACAAAACTGACACAACCGCCCTCAAGTGGACAAATTGAGAGATAGATATGTGACATTTCTGGCGCACGTTTGGGCACTTCACACGTATTTTTCAGTGACATAAACAAAAAACTGCGGTTTTTTACTTGCGTCAGGTTTCTTGCTGGGATGCGAAATTATGCCAGGAAGACGTACTATACAAAACACTGGAAATTCGTAGCAATTAAACATCATACACGGAAGTACATCATGTCGACACCGATCGTGGAATACTTAGTGATTTGACCGACAGAGCTATACGCAGTCGGAAGGAGGTATTTGCGTAGCTGCGCAAGTAGCTCACCCTCACGCTCGACGCGCCTGTTCTTTACTCGCTGAATCAAGAGTTTGGTTCCACCATCTGACCAATTATGTCCCATTGTGGTAGGTGCCAACGGCCTTCCTGTAGTAGCTTCTCTTGTCTTGATGAGTACAAAATTGGTGCATATTATTTGTAGACTTTAAGAGAACTATTGTAGCACTAGCTACCAAAAACAGTATCAAAAACACACGAAATTGTAAACAGAATTCATCTAACTTATTTTAAGCGCATCCAGTTTATATGAATGAGAGAATGTTATGATTCTGAAGAGTCATTGATTTGGTATCTAGCAAAAGTTCATCTTTTACATCTTTTACAAAGCTCGTATTTCAAATGTAGAAGAGAATAAGTAATGGAAAAATTATTCATCAAGTTACCTTCCATTCAGAAGACTGTTGCACTCAGCGACTGTTATATTGACTTGTGACTAATAGATTTCAGCTACCAGTCATCCTTTTTAAACTTTATTGGCAGATCTAGATTTCAGCTAGAAACTAGCTATTCTCAATGCACTACCATTTTTGATTAATGCATGTAATGCCTGTTGGTCGGACTTCATCCACAGTTCATTGAGTGTTCAATGAACTGTGGATGAAGCCCGACCATCAGGCATTACATGCATTGATCAAAAATGATAGTGCATTGAGAATGGCTAGTTTATAGCTGAAATATAGATCTGCCAATAAAGTTTAAAAAGGATGACTGATAGCTTAAATCTATTATTTACACGAAAAATTATTTATTTTTGTGACACGAATGAATCTGATAATGGCATACATTTTTTTTAAATTATTTCCCTTAATGTAAGCACCAGGCTCAACAGCAACCCTTTTTCCCTTTTATTAAGGAACACTAAAATTCACTATCATCCTCAAAACAGAACAGAGTCAGGTCCAAATTAAGTTGCCAGAGAGAAATTTTTGTCTGTATGCATAAAAATATTCACAGCAGTAACAGACGGGAAGGCAAATGCAGCACAAAAGATCATGAAGATAAAATTTAGTAAGAGAGAATAAATGTTTAACAATGAGCCCATAAAGTTGATGTCAAAGTGAAAATACAAATGGGAAAATTGAGTTCGCCTATTCAGAGTAATGGATCTGAATAAGACGTTCAAATTGTGTCAGGCAGTATTTTTTAAAATCTGGTTGAAAATATATAATCATCCGAAAGGAATAATCAGGTATGGAACTGCATGACCTTTCAATCGACAGGACAACAGCAGAATACAGTTTTCCGTCGAAAATTGAGGCTCGTTTCTACCTAATTTTCAAGGGAAATAAAACTCAGCAATTTCGGTGGTCTTCAGATCTGAGACCACAAACGCCAGATGACGGAATGCACTAGGTTTTGCCTTACTGCATTTAGAATTTAATTTAAGAAAATGCCTGTATTTTGATGTGGTATTTTACTAGAAGATGTTATTTTTACTGATTTTCGTATAGAGGAAGGTGCCTATTATGGGCTCGCTAATGTGAGACAGTTATATTCTGACTAAAGGAAGTCTTCAGCTTTGTTGGAAGTATTAGAACTTAGTTCTCAAAGCGCCTGAGGCTTAGAGCAGTGACAAGAAGCCAGTTCCAGAGTTGAACATTGTCGAGAAGTCTTAATTTTAAAGGTGTTGAAAAGCTCGATTTTTCAGTGTATGTGCTTGTAAGGGTTTAATATCTGAAGTTGAGTAGCTGATGCAGCAGTGTTCATATGGTTATATACTTCACAAAGTACTCTTTCATTTTCTGTAATGAACTGTCCTTCTAGTCGAGCAGCATTACCACGAGGCTAGGTTTCTGGCGCAAGATGGCTTATTCCAGATATGCGATGTCATGGGTATCCTAATGCACAACAGTATCACGTTTAAAGACACGCTAGCTCACGTTAGGATAATTTCGACTTGTCAACGTATTAGCTGGATTCAGACTCATATTTTTACGTCGTTTCATAGTTTTGTGAATTTGGGAAGCAATGTAGTGATGATCCCGTTGTGGTGATTCTTGATTGGCATCCTATCACGTTTGTGTGAAAGACAACGCAAGGGAAAACCGTGTTCACATCATTTGATTATCATCCTATTTCATGCAACAAATGCAGCGCTTTATGCGGAATTCATGAGACCCTTTAAAACGAATTATTCCAATGATATCAGAGAACAGACTCGTGAAGGTAACATCTTAGATCTGCTGGTGACAGACAGACGCGATATTTTCGACGTAGTTGGCGTAGAATATAGACACAGTGATCATAAGGCCGTTATAACATCCCTGTATGTGGCAATAAATAAGAAACAAATAAAGGAGGAAGATCTTTCCACTTTACAAGAGCGACAAGAAACAGATTTCAGATTGCCTGAAAGGTCAGCATGAAATTTTATCTCCAGCATTAATAATCTTGAGTATCAATGGGCAGACTTCAAGAGCATTTGACAGGTATGTGCCGAGCAAAGTTTTGGGGGATGGAAAAGTCCCGCTGTGGTTCGACAGCAATGTTAGAAAGCTGCTACGATAACAACGAGAGGTTCACTGCAAATTAAAACGCAGCCTAAGCCTCGAAGACAAACAAAAATCAAACCAAGCCTAATTAGCTTAAGGAGAGGTGTGCATGAACTGTTCAGCGAATACGAAAATAAAACTCTGTTCACCAACTTGACAGAAACCCTGAGAACTCCTGGTCTTACGATATATCAGTAGACGGATCGAAGCCATACGTCCAGACACTCTGTGACAATAATGGCTTTGAAACACAGGACGACACAGAAAAGGCCGAAATAATGCTAAACGTCTGTTTCTAAAACTGTTTCACAGGGGGCATGTTCCACTGCAGTGCCTCCTTTAAATCATTGCACAAACGACGACAAAATTGCTAATATCGAAATAAGTGACGATCTGACAGAATAGCAACTGAAATCGCTCAACGGAGTGAATACCACTAGACTTGACGGGATACCAATACGAGTCTACACAAGGTATGAGAAAGAACTAACCCCTTTTCTAGAAGCAGTCTACCGTAGATCTATGGTAGAGCGAAATGTTCTTGAAAATTAGAAAGTAGAACTTTGGAACATGTTTTATGCTCACGTATATTGAAATTTCTGAAGACCGAAAATCTGCTCTTTATGAATCACCATGAGTTCCGAAAACAACGATTGTGTATAACCCAACTCGCTCTGTGCGTCCACTAGACCCAGAAGGCGGTATATATCTGCACCCAGATTGATGGCACGTTCCCTGACTTCCGTAAGGCATTCGATACAGTTCCACGCTGCGGCCAAGTGAATAAAATACGAGCGTACGGAATGTCAGACTAACTCTGTGATTGAATTGAAGAGTTTCTAGGAAACAGACCACAGCGTGTCATTCTCAATAGACAGAAGTCTTCAGATGTAAAAGTGACTTCGGGCGACCCCAAGGGATTGTTATACGTTCACTGCTTTGCACATTATGTATAAATGACATAATAGACAACATAGGAAGTTCCGTGAAGCTTTTAGTGGATGATGCTGTTGTATACAGAGATGTCGAAACGCTAGAAAACTGTAGCGGATTGCAGGAAGGCCTGCAGATGATCACCACTTCGTGCAGGGAGTGGCAATTGACCCTCAAAATAAACAAATGTAACATATTCTGCTTAAACAGCCGAAAAGACTGATTATTGCATGAGCACACGTTTGCAGAACAGTCACTGGAAGTGACCACAACCATAAATCATCCAAGACTATGCATACGGGGTCATTTAAAGTGTGAACGACCACATAAAGCTAGTCACAGGAAAGCTAGTGTCACACCGAGATTACTTGGAAAAATGTTCAGGAAATGTAAACCATCAACAATGGTGGTCGCAGAAAATGTAAACCATCAACAATGGTGGTCGCTTACAAAGCTCTCGTTCGAGCAGTATTTGAATACTATTCATCAGTATGGTATCTTTACAAGGCAGGATTGAGCGAGGAAATAGAGGACTTAGGAAGCACGAAAACGTCAGAGATGTTCAACTAACTCTAGTGGCAGATGTTTCAATAGAGGCATTTTGCATCACAGTGTGGTTTACTATTAAATTTCCGAGAGCGTATATTCCCAGAAGACTCATCAAATATAATGCTTCCTCTTACATATATTTCGCAGAAAGATCATGAATATAAAGTCAGAGATTTGAGCCCACAGTTAATCTTACCGGCACTCGTTCTTCCCACGAACTATTCCCGACTGGACAAGGAAAGGGGGGAAGTGGCAGCGGTACGCAAAGTACCCTCCGCCACACGCCGCAAGGTATCTTGTAGAGGTTAGATGTAAATGTGGAAACAGAAACCTGGCAGGAAAATAACCCAGGAAAGGTAGTGTCTCATTTTTGATTACGTGGTTATTTGGAGCGTGTACTTGAGAACAGTAACAATAGAAAATGCTATAAACAACCTCTGGAAACTGGGACTCTTCTCATGTAACAGACATATACTTCGAGAAACTGACTTTGCAATACAGCAGAAGTGTGACATGGAAACAACGGAGTAAACGTGAGTTCTAGAGTAATCAGGCGAGCTCCCAAATTCAGTAACTCACATCAAGAGCCAGCAATTCTTTTAAAATCAACACGTTCTGAATCTGTTAAGTTGCTGACATCGTCTCCATACGGGAAACGTTAGAAACTATTTAAAAAGAAAGAAAGTTGTAGTAGAATCAAATGAGATAGAAGCAAATGTTTTGTTCTTCAAAAACCAAAAGAGAAGAAACCGTGAAACATAATCTTCCAGTCACTCGAAGTTTGATACAAATGTAGTTAACGACAGTATTTATGATGTACAATCTGAAATAGAAGACACTGAATGCATATTGTGTAGTTGTCGTTTATCTGTAGACTAACAGGTGGACATGGGGACAGTGCTTGGAATGCTATCCATCGGCTTCCGATGAATGTTAACTTGTAAAAGAGCTTTGGTATCCCCACACTGCACTTCTTCTGCACAGTAGAAGCTGAATATGTTGTAGGGGCAGGAAGGAAGAGAATATTATTATTTTAAGTTCAAAATGGCTCTGAGCACTATGGGTCTTAACTTCTGAGGTCATCAGTCCCCTAGAACTTCGAACTGCTTAAACCTAACTAACGTAAGGACATCACACACATCCATGCCCGCGGCAGGATTCGAACCTGCGACCGTAGTGGTCGCGCGGTTCCAGACTGTAGCGCCTAGAACCGCACGGCCACCTCGGCCGGCATTTATTTTAGGGTTTACCTGTTCTTATATTAGTCAGTACTGATTGTTCGTTCTGACGGTCTCATATTATGACACCACTTCTATTTCGATTCGAACTGACTCGTCTGTGCTCTCCAAATTATCATGTATTGAGTGTTAAGTAGCACTAAATCAAATAATAATATTGACAGTACATTGATTGCATGCAGATTTCCAATCAACAAACATATAGTTATCTTAAATGTTATAATATAAAGTGGAATACTGAGTGACGAGGAAAGTTTCTTATCAGGGAAGAGGCTAATATGATGTGCACCCACCATTGTCTTCAATTGCCTGGCTCACACGGTGAGGCATGGAGATGGTCAACCTCAGGAAATATGTCTCATCGCCCGCGAGACTGCCCTATACATTCAACACTAGGTTCCACAGTCGGTCAGCTGTGCACGGGGCCAGTGTCGACCAGTGTAAGTTTATGTGACGCTTCATTTTGTCCCACAAATTTTCATTGGAATTCAAGTCCAGCACTCTAACAGGGCAGTCGATCTGGAGGACGTTTGACTGTTGCAATAACCATTGATGAACAATTTGACTCGTGTAAACTAGGTGAGTTGGCGACCTGATCACTCCATTGGAATAGCGCCTCCTTACACTCGGCACCATGGTATGTTTCATGATGTGCATATACTGATCCGCCGCTAGATGACCATAAATTCGATGAAGAACCGTTTTTCACCGTATGGTAGCTCACCCCAGTACGAGACTGTGGTGCGGCCGTGTACTGTGAGCCGTAATGAACTCTATGTCGCCTGTAGATCATCACTGGACCCTCATTCATTGACCTAAATATTGACTTATCTATGAAGATGAACGAAGTCAGGCCTATGAAGTTTCAGATCATAAGAGAGGTCTCTCTGTTAGCAGCTCAGTGGGCTCTAAGGCCAGCATCTCATAAACAGATGCGAACAGTTTGTGGACACCCAGTAAAATTTGTCTCGTTCTTCAGTTATGCGTTTGAAAACTGACGTTACAAACAAGAGTCAACTAACACGTTGTCTCGGTGAGGCATCGACACGTTTCCTAAGCCTGGCCCTCGAAGCCGACCAATGACCGCAGTCTGGTACCACCACGTTATCCAGGTCTGGGCATAGCGAAGTTGAACGGAGCCCCTGGCTTTCGCTTCAGGGTGCGTCGTTCAAGATGCGACAGTGGCCTGGGGCTGCAACTGGATACCACGTGGCGATAGGGGCTCTTTACATTCGGGCTGCCACACGCTTCCGGTCCAGCTGCGGCGAAAGCACTGAGCCAGTGATCAAACACCGTGCCACAGAGCCTTACATGCAGTATTGTCGCCAAAGTAAAGCGAAATGACACGTTCACAGGGAGCAGAACGCTGTTGTCAGTTCGTCTCTCAACATCAGCGCTTCTTCAATTTAAAGCATCCTATGTAAAGGAGCATTTTGTTCCAAGAAGTACAAAGTTGGGAACTGCCATTTAATTGAACATTCCTTTGCTTGTTCCAAATGTGAATCTGTCGAAGGAACTGGTAAATAAATATAAAGTTTGCAGACAAATACGGGCAATACTTCTTCCACGATTCTGCTGACGCTCCTGTAAAAATTCCGAAGGAATATACTAGAGATGGATAAGATTCTCTCGTTGCCAGGAAATGAAACTATAATTAAGCTAGCATGATTTTGCCTTTAGTATACCTATATTTCATGGCGTTGTAATTGAATTTCTCAAGATCGTATGGAGAAACTCAAGGGACTTACGTGATAGAAACAGACGAGAACGAAAGCTGGAAACAGGATATAATGTATCAGTAAAACCAAAGAAATGGGTTCAGTATGATCACTTGGCCATCCTGCATACATTTCTACATGAAGTCAAAATTAAACTTGTTGATTTTAAGGACACAACTCTCATCTACCAACATTATTCCCTTCTTTGCCTTTGGGAATAATAAATGTGGAATATTATTGATAAATTTAACGTACTGCAACAAGATATACGAGGGTTGAATCTTAAGTAGTGGCAACTATTTATTCACAATCGATACAAAAGAGTTACATGTTGGCGCCTGTTGCTGTACCTCAAAGTAGTCACCAGTGTTGTGCATAACCCGCTGCCAGCGATGTGGAAGGCGTAGTATACCGTTAGCAGAGCCTGTTATGTTGATGGTGCGACTGTAGTGGTCAACTGCCTGTCGAATCTCTGGAACAGTTCTGAAGCGAATGCCACGAAGCGGTTCCTTCATCTTCGGAATCAAATCAAATTCACAAGGACTTAAGTTCCAGTCCCATCGACCTAACAGAGCAGCCACAGCTTGATGGGTTGCGCGTCGAAGGTGTGTCAGAGCACCAGTATGGCGAAAGTTATGGTGATTCTCGTGCACGACCGTAATTGTATTATCCTAATGTATTACGTTCCTCCACAGCAGACTGTCAATGCGCAGTATTACTGTTCGATTTTGGAGCATCACCTGCGACCAGCTTTGTGAAAGAAGCTGCGACACTTTCTGCGCAATCCACTCATCATTTTTCACGACACTGGCTGCTCTGTCCGGTCGATGGGACTGGGAAGTACTGTACGATCTACCATACTCCCCGAACTTAAGTCCTTGTGACTTTGATTTGGTTCCGAAGATAAAGGAACCACATCGTGGCACTCGCTTTACAAATGTTCCAGAGATTCGACAGGCAGTAGACCACTCCAGTCGCACCATCAACATAACAGGCTCTGCTAACGGTATACTACACCTTCCACATCGCTGGAAACGGGTTATACACAACCATGATGACTACTTTGAAGGACAACAACAGGTGCAAACATGTGACTCTTTTGTATCGGTTGTAAATAAACAGTTTCCACTATTTAAGTTCCAACCCTCGTATTTAGTTCCAGACCTGTCTCCAACCTTTTCTTCATTAAGAAGAAAAGACCCACATTACTATTTCAAACATAGTGACTGATTCTGAAGACAATACAGGAGCTGAATCCATATCACTTAATCTGGAAGAGCCTGAGATGACAGACATGTAATATCCATCAAGTGTTTCAGATAAACATACAACTCCGTTCAGATAAACGAATGGCTCAGAGGAAGAAAATGAGTGCTGAAGAGATGTCTCTCGTGCTCCAAAAAACAGACAGACTGAAAGGAAAAAATCATGGGCAGAATTCAAAATAAAATATCAAGATTCCACTGCAAAGGAAGATGATGTAAATTTATTTTTAGTAAGCATGAGTATGGCTATAAGGACATCCCACTCCACTATTTCAGTTGAGTCAAATATAGAAAGAAGCACACCGAATTTAGTGACTGATATACAGTTCGAAAATGAGAACGCCGCCAGACTGATATTATTTGAAAGAAGTGATCTTGGAAAGATGATGTACTTCCTTTCAGTATAAAGTTAAAGAGTTGTTTAATTTTTATTACATTTTGTAAGCAGCTGGGATTTTTAATAAGTACTGTTTATATTAAATTCTTTCTCTCTACTCTGCTGTAAACCTGCCAATGGTGGGAGAGTAAATAAGGACATTAATCACAGTGACGCTCTACTTACAGAAATTATTATCTACATAATATACAAGATATTTAATAAATAGCTAACTGAAACTTCCTGGCAGATTAAAACTGTGTGCCCGACCGAGACTCGAACTCGGCACCTTTGCCTTTCGCGAGCAAGTGCTCTACCAACTGAGCTACCGAAGCACGAGTCACGCCCGGTACTCACAGCTTTACTTCTGCCAGTACCTCGTCTCCTACCTTTCAAACTTTACAGAAGCTCTCCTGCGAACCTTGCAGAACTAGCACTCCTGAAAGAAAGGATATTGCGGAGACATGGCTTAGCCACAGCCTGGGGGATGTTTCCAGAATGAGAGTTTCACTCTGCAGCGGAGGCAAAGGTCCCGAGTTCGAGGCTCGGTCGGGCACACAGTTTTAATCTGCCAGGAAGTTTCATATCAGCGCACTCTCCGCTGCAGAGTGAAAATCTCATTCTGGAAACATCCCCCAGGCTGTGGCTAAGCCATGTCTCCGCAATATCCTTTCTTTCAGGAGTGCTAGTTCTGCAAGGTTCGCAGGAGAGCTTCTGTAAAGTTTGGAAGGTAGGAGACGAGGTACTGGCAGAAGTAAAGCTGTGAGTACCGGGCGTGAGTCGTGCTTCGGTAGCTCAGTTGGTAGAGCACTTGCTCGCGAAAGGCAAAGGTCCCGAGTTCGAGTCTCGGTCGGGCACACAGTTTTAATTTGCCAGGAAGTTTCATATCAGCGCACACTCCGCTGCAGAGTGAAAATCTCATTCTGGAAACATCCCCCAGGCTGTGGCTAAGCCATGTCTCCGCAATATCCTTTCTTTCAGGAGTGCTAGTTCTGCAAGGTTCGCAGGAGAGCTTCTGTAAAGTTTGGAAGGTAGGAGACGAGGTACTGGCAGAAGTAAAGCTGTGAGTACCGGGCGTGAGTCGTGCTTCGGTAGCTCAGTTGGTAGAGCACTTGCTCGCGAAAGGCAAAGGTCCCGAGTTCGAGTCTCGGTCGGGCACACAGTTTTAATCTGCCAGGAAGTTTCATATCAGCGCCCACTCCGCTGCAGAGTGAAAATCTCATTCTGAAATAGCTAACTTCCAAACGTTGCACTGGCTAAAGCTTTAAGGCGAAATATTGCAGCATATAACATGAAGGGATTCAATTACCCTGTGAAAACATTCGCTCATAATAAGAGACAGCCGCGCGGGACTAGCCGAGCGGTCTAGGGCGCTGCAGTCATGGACTGTGCGCTTCGTCCCGGCGGACGTTCGAGTCCTCCCTCGGGCATTGGTGTGTGTGTTTGTCCTTAGGATAATTTAGGTTAAGTAGTGTGTAAGGTTAGGGACTGATGACCTCAGCAGTTAAGTCCCATACGATTTTTAAAAAAATTGTGAAACTGAGAAGAAAATTAGAGTCATTGAGAGTTTTCCAGCTGTACTGATGGGTTTCTTGAACCAGTTACATTTTTTTTCTGTGTATCTTTTCTGTATTTTGCAAAACATGTGCAAACTTCCTAACATTTAAACTAAAATAAAATCTGAATTTTGTGTCGCCATTACAAGATGCATGTAAATCTAAATGTTATTGCAACGATTACCGCCATGTGCCGCAAGGATGCTATTTATCCTCTTCTCCTTCTTCTTCCTCCTCATTTTTCTAATTCCTGTAGTAAAGATATTGGGTCTACTACTTTGCGTCCGTCGTTTTTTTCTCGAAGTTTTGCACTGTATTGTCAAAACTTTACAAAAAATTTGCGATTCAGAATGTTGGACATCGCTGGCCACTACTTCCTCCCGTCTTTCGGGCAGCATAAGAGTCCCGCGCCGTAGGCACTGGGCGTCTTATGAGGAGATCCACGAATCGATCCAGTTTCACACTTCTTCATATTATCGAAACTGCTGGTCAAGCAGATCGTGTGTCATGGATCGTAAAAGATAATAGAAGGAGCAATGTCTGGAGAATCCGGCGGGTAGGATAGGACCTAGCACTTCAAGGTTTTCAGATATGTTTTGGCAGATTTTGCGTCATGGTGTCGAGCACTGTCATGCTGCAAAATCAGTTTTTTCCTGTCTGACGCTGTATTATGGCCGTTTATCCTTCGGTGATCGTCTCAAACGCATCATTTGCTTTCGACAACAATAACTTGTGACTGTTTCCGTCGGTAGCAACTTCGAAAACTTTCTCTCTTCCACCACCATGCCGATTTTCGATGTCAAAGTTACCGTTCATGAAGCACTGAAACCATTCTCTGGACGTTGTTCCACCAATATGTGATTGCAGTTGACTCCGTTCCGTTGTGTAAAGAACTTGTTTGGTTGTAATTAGAAATTGGCGATGAGTGGTGTGAGTCATAACTTAGTCGAATATAATGGTGCCAGTAACTCGCAATGGAGAGCCTTTGTCGTGGTGCCGGGAACTCGCCAACTTCGGCTTAAAATGTTCATACACGAGGAGAAATATATATAACATAGTAATAACATCTGAAATGAAGTAGATGGAATAGAGAATCATATAAAACTTTACATTGTATATTTTTATCATTGTTACTATTTACTTTAGGTACCATGTGATGAATATCATACACGATCCAGCATTCCATGGGCCTCAGCTGCAGAAGCCTTCATGATAAAGCAGAAAATTAAATTCCTGAAATTGACGAGAATATGGCTCGAAGGATGATATATTCATTTTAGGGTAACTTTATCATATAATTACTGCTATGTCGTCAGAAAAAGATACAGGCAGGGCAAATGCACCATAGGCGCAAATGTGGGACCTACTGCCAGTGCCATAGAGACTCGCCACATGCGCAAGTTCCACCAGCGCCACGGGCGGAGCTGAGGATGAAGATATGGACTTCGCCTCGGCCAGCTGCCGATCGAGTAAAATCCGCCAATGAGCAGACAACAACGGACAGAAGCGTATTCGGAAGATAGAACATCAGCTCTCGCCCACTTGATTATAGATCATCGTCCAGGGCTGACTCAGACAGAGAAGGTCCTTTAGTGAACTGCTAGAAGTGAACAGAAAGTTGTAAATTGCATTTGCTGTGTACTGTGAAGTCTACCTACGATTATTTGCCCTTAGCTACTGAGGGCCTATTTTGTGTTATGTTTCATGCAGTGTTGCAGACTTAATAATTCAACAAGTCATAAACAGAATTAAACCTTTTAACACGTTTGTGTGACTCTGTTACTAATTCGAAATTAGAATTATATTTATACCGTCAGCTGCGCACGGGCGTTGATATAGATCAACGGGGACAGGTGAAAATGTGTGCCCCGACCGGGACTCGAACCCGGGATCGCCTGCTTACATGGCAGACGCTCTATCCATCTGAGCCACCGAGAGCGCAGATGATAGTGCGACTGCAGGGACTATCTCGCGCACGCCTCCCGCGAGACTCACATTCTCACCTTGTATGTCCACACACTACATTCGTAGTGTCCCACCCCAACACACTCATTACTCGTGGAAGACATTCTTCGAAGTCCCGTAAGAGTTCGGGGAATATGAGTGCATCGGGACAGAAGAAGAAGGTCCGAAAGAACAGACACCATATCCATATAAGTATACTGTTACTAATTTGTTGGAGTGTTGTAGAACCTTCCTCCTCCTATCCTTTTACCTGATTCTGGGACATAGCTGTGTAGTAGTAGCAGGGAGAAACTGCCTTAGCGGTGTACTGCACCAGAAGCTGCTTTACGAACTTACCAACTCAGCCTCCATAGATGTGGCGACGAGACCTCTATAAAACTGGCGACAAGGGTTTACAAAAGTTACAAATCAACAGGCATTTAGCCGGCCGCGGTGACCGAGAGGTCCTAGGTGCTTCAGTCCGGAACCGCGCGACTGTTACGGTCGCAGGCTCGAATCCTGCCTCGGGCATGGATGTGTGTGATGTCCTTAGGTTAGTTAGGTTTAACTAGTTCTAAGTTCTAGGGGACTAATGACCTCAGAAGTTGAGTCCCATAGTGCTCAGAGCCATTTGAACCATTTGCGTGTGATGTCCTTAGGTTAGTTAGGTTTAAGTAGTTCTAAGTTACAGGGGACTGTTGACCTCAGATGTTAAGTCCCATAGTGCTCAGCGCTATTTGAACCATTTGAACTAACATTTTGATAGTGTTCTGTCTGCAAATGTCTAATCTTAATAAATGACACTTACGACCTACGACCTGCACCACCGCTTGCCGCTGCTGCCATCTATTGCAAAACGGTGGAAGCAAATTTGTCAACTTATAGTTCAAAGTCAAATCGAGTTTGACCAGTAATTCTCTACATCCAATTGTCAACTGTCGGCTGTGGCCGCGTCTTCAGAAACAACAGTGGCTGTGGCCGGATGTCGATCACATCGCCGTATATCTGAGCGACAAAACGTGCTGTAACAGCCGCATTCGTAGGCAAAAGCCGCACCTTGGACACCCCACCTTCACACGCACTGAAACCATCATACTGGACGAGTGCCGAGACGCTGTCTCTCGTGCTCTGCGTATGCTGACACATACTAGCAGTAAATGACATTCCCGTCTGTCGTGCTGTGTGTTATCATGTTTGGCATACTTGATCTATATTAGTGTTATTCTTGCAGCACATCAGCCTACCCCAACTGCTTCCAGAGCTCCTTATGTGTTTGAAATTACGATGAAATCCATACCATTAGCTGCTTACAGGCTTGTGTTTGTTCGAGGCAGAAGCACCTCGCCGTTCCAAGTATTATAACGAGCGCGCGCGCGCGCGCGCGCGCGTGTGTGTGTGTGTGTGTGTGTGTGTGTTTCGAGGCAGAAGCACCTCGGCGTTTCAAGTATTATAACGTGTGTATGTGTGTGTGTGTGTGTGTGTGTGTGCGTGTGTGTGTTTTGTAAGGTGCCTCTTACGTGAGGAAGATATTTTTACCAGTTTTAATAAATTGTTGTCTCTTATTGATGTATTCACGATAGTTAGGAAGTGCTGTAGTCCATAGCCGGCCATGAGTCGGAGAGCATTTCCCACGCTGGCTGGCTAGGTGACGAAGCGACCATTTGTCGCGCGCAGTGGGGTGGGGCTCGGCGCTGGACCATAGCAACAAGCGTCAGCCTGGGAAATATACATGACGGGAAGTACCGCCATCTTTTGGCGCCAAAGTCTCCGATTTTGTTTATTTATATTTAATAATTTAAGTCATTTATGACAACATGAATACTAGGAGGAGCCTCTGAATTTTTAAAACTATTTATCATAATTTTGCCTCGTTAAAATTCACACTCGTTCATTAACAAATGCATATCTTAGTAAGTACGAACTTGATCGGAAATCCACGAACTGTGACGAAACTAGTAAGAGATAAGGACTGCACGCCAAAGTCGGCAGTCGGCGTTAAGAGCTCTTCCTGTCTTGGTAGCCGTGTTAATTTCGAGGAAATAGATACCCCAAATTTGATCGACAGGAATTTCAGATAATTAGCTTCCACCGACAGAGACATCCAATGCGCCAATGAAGAATCTGCACGGGACGACATTTACGAGAGCTGCACCGCGCACAGGTAGGAGGAAATTCGACGACACGACCCACCAAGGCGGATCAAGGAAGGTCCGACTTACACTCGCAAATTCCGGATAGAAATGCTGCCCAGTCATACTGTACGTCACATATACCACCCTCTACGGATTCGCGGCTAAGCGGAGTAATAACAGTATCAGTTTAGAAGCGAGGGGATCTTGCAGTGTGTGTGTGTGTATTAACAATATGTGGTCATTCTACCCAATCACGGGAAATCAAGAAGGTCTATAAGGAAAATAGTTACCATGAGGAGGGAACAAATACAGCGCTAAAAGCGTGTTACTTGCGACGCTCTCGCCGTTGTCAGTGTGTGTTGCGATACCACTGGTGCGAGCTGTACACAAATCAAAGTAACCGAGCTTATCAAGACATGGGAAAAGATTTGTTTTGTCGACTGTACATCTATGTTCCGCAAGCCAACTTATGGTGTGTGTGTGGGGGGGGGGGGGTACTTTGTATACCAGTATCACTTCCCACTTTCTTGTTCCAGTCATGATGGGTTGACGGGAAGAACGACTGTTGACTAGCGACCGTGTGAGCAAGAAAATCTCTAATTTTACTTTCGTGGCCTTTTTGTGACATATACATAGGAGGAAGCAATATATTGGTTGACTCTTCTAGGAACGAACGCTCTGGGATGATTAACAGTAAACTATACTGCAATGTGTCTGCCACTACAGTTGGTTGAGTAGCTCCGTGACGCCTTTCGCTTACTAAATAAACCTGTAACGATACGCGCTGCTGTCTTCTATTTCCTCGATCAATCGTCTGTAGTATGGATACCCGAATGACGACTACTAATCAAGAACTGGTCAAACGGGGGTTCCTGAGGATTCTTCCAGTGAATCTCAGTCTGAGATCTGCCTTACCTGTGATTAGTATTATGTCGTAGTTACACTTTAAATCGTTCTGCACACATTCTCCTAGATATTTTATGGTTGTGACTCCTCCCAATGATTGTTCTGCTCATACATAATAAATCTTTCTGCCTATTTATCCAGTATACGTTACATTTGCTTATATTGAGAGTCAATTTACATTCCGTACACCAAGCGACGATCCTCTACAGATCTTCCAGCTTTAGGCTACTATTTACTATCATTGCGATTTCTCCGTATATGTCAGCATAATACGCGAAAAGTCTCCTGCAAATTTCGACCTTATCCAACAGAACATTTATATACATTGTGAAAAGTAATGGTCTCATAACACTCCCGTGTGGTAGTGTAGATGTAGTAGAGAGTCTCACACAGTTTTACACTTTATGTCCCCTAAATAGCTGTTCTCATGACGTGCAACTGATGATTATCCACACTTCAGCAGAATCATTCTCAGCTGTGTAACAGATATTTAACTTTCTCCCCCTAGCAGTCCCAGCTCTGTAGGGAGTGAGGATGGATATTTTTGTATATAACTGCATTCTGGCCATTGACAGATTACTAATAGCTCAGTGGCTTCAATTTTTTAAAACAGAAATGGTAGTCTTTTATTCATGTTATGAGTAAATCAGGAAGGTACTAGAAAAGTAGACTCATCTGTTTACTATGCTACACAACCCATCGGTGTTTCGTAAAATATTTTTCTATATAATAGAAGTTATTACGAAGAAATGACTTCGCATAGTTTTAAACATTTAATTACTACCTGCAGGTATTTTGTGTTGTTGCGCAAATAATCATAGATTTCTAGCAGCAAATAGAACTTTCTTCTGTGCACCGACGGCTTTAGTAATGAGTAACGGTTATAACAGATTTACTTTGTGGTAAAATTACATCGGCATGGCTTGGCTCGTCAATTATACTTCAGTGTGACAGTTTATCTCAGATGTACCTCAGTGAACTGCAGTAGTAGTGTATAGTATAGTTGACGTCGTGACAGCTGCCACATCAGAACGTGACTCTAAGTCATGTCATATAATGTACTTATTGCTGTGTTGGCAGAAGAGCCAACACCGTGTTGCTAGAGGAGGCCGAAATGCACGCGTTTAATTACACGCAGACTGGCGTGAGGTCTGGAATAGTTAAGGGAATTTTTAGTAGCAAATAAAGGACGTAGTTGATGTAATACTTAACTTTAATCCATAATTGTAGAACATCGGTCTGACGGTACAGGCATCACAAGTTAAATATCTATTGATAATGGCGCCTTGCTAGGTCGTAGCAAATGACGTAGCTGAAGGCTATGCTAACTATCGTCTCGGCAAATGAGATCGTAATTTGTCAGTGTAGCATCGCTAGCAAAGTCGGCTGTACAACTGGGGCGAGTGCCAGGACGTCTCTCTAGACCTGCCGTGTGGTGGCGCTCGGTCTGCAATCACTGACAGTGGCGACACGCGGGTCCGACGTATACTAGCGGACAGCGGCCGATTTAAAGGCTACCACCTAGCAAGTGTGGTGTCTGGCGGTGACACCACATTCCTTCCCCGCAAATCGGCGAACGGTGGTGTTATAAGGCTTCCGCCCGCCGTGGGGAGGACCCCATGTTGACGTATGCGACGAGGTGGGGAGCCTAACAACAGGCGAGGCACTGCCACCCGCACCCGGCCATTCGGTCCGAGGGGAGCTAGGAAACGCCTGAAAACCTAGTCCAGGGTGCATGCCAACATGCGGTGTATGCGCCCGTAGATAGACAGGAGGGGCCGAAGGGTCGACCTCCATCGAGTCGGGGTACCCGACGTTCGAAGACGCCATGTGGTCCGGAGCGGGCAATAGTTCCATGTCGGAGGACAGCTGGTCACGGGAAGCGATCGGCGGCGCGTGACCCAGGGATGCGCCCGGCGGCTGCAGCGACGCGTCCACTGCGGGCGGCGCCGGCGGGAGGACCGGCGGCGGCGGCGGCGGCGGCGGCGGCGGCGGCGCGTCGCCATGGGGCAAAATGGAAGGCATCGTCGGTAACACCTGGGGATGAGGCGAGCCAGTAGATGGGTCCCCAGGGCGCTGACCGGACGGCACCGTCGCTGAAAGCAGACGGGGAGCGGCAGAACCCGTGCGACGACAGAGGCGCAGCTGATTGAGATGCCGACGCACCTCACCAGAGGCCCTCAAAACCAGATACATAGCGCGGCCGAGGCAGCGAAGAATGCGCCCTGCGAGCCAACGCCGTGAACCGCGATAGTTGCGATAGTATACAACGTCGCCTGGAGCAAAAGCAGGTGGCTGCCGCTGCACAGGAACCTGATGCGGCGGATGTAGCAAAGACATCAAGGTTCGATGAGAACGACCGTGGCGCAACTCAGCCGGCGAACGACCATCGCTGGGCTGAGAGCGATACGAGGACAAAAAGAGCAATAACGCGTCCTCCCGAGAATGCGACTCTTTTAACTTCAACATCTGTTACTTGAAAGTCCGGACCAATCGTTCAGCGGCACCGTTTGACTGAGGCGAAAATGGCGCGGACGTTAGATGGTGAATACCATTGACCTTGCAGAATGACTGAAATTCTGCGGACATGAATTGTGGGCCATTGTCAGAAACAATAATCTGTGGAAGACCTTCAATACAAAAGATAGCGGATAACGCTTGGATGGTGGCAGATGACGTCGTGGAAGACATCCGGACAACAAAAGGAAAATTACTGAATGAATCTACCACAACCAACCATCGAGCATTCCAGAATGGACCAGCAAAATCGATGTGCAAGCGTTGCCAAGGGGAAGTGGCTTTCGGCCATGCAAAGAATTTCCGCGGTGGTGCGGATTGTTGTTCGGCACACGCCATGCAAGAAGAGCACATAATCGTAATCGCAGCATCGATTCCGAACCAAGTACAGTGCTGACGAGCAAGTTGTTTCGTTCTCACTATACCCCAATGTCCTTGGTGGAGAAGTCGTAAGACAGAGGACTGGAACGAACGTGGGACCACGACCCTGGACTGATCATTATCAGAACGCAACAGCAAAACACCACGTCGTACAAAAAGTCTCTCCTTGTGAGCAAGAAATCGGCGAACCAACGGATCCTCGATCCGTGACTTGGACAAGGGCCATTTCGTAGCAACAAAACGCAAAACGGTATCAAGGACAGGGTCAGCAGCTGTGGCTGTAGCTACACGACGAAAATCAAGCGGAAATGATTCGACCACGTCATCGGTTTCCGAATCAATGAACATGCAAGCAAGTTCGGAGGAATCGAATGCTCTATCCTCAGCAACAGGCAAACGGGACAACGCATCAGCGTTCCCGTGCTTAGCAGTGGACCGATACAAAATATCGTAGCGGTACTGCGAGAGGAAAAGTGCCCAGCGAATAAATTTCTGCGCTGTACGTGGAGGTACAGGCTTGTTCGGATGAAAAAGCGATGTCAAAGGTTTGTGGTCTGTGATGATGGTAAAGTGACGACCATACAAGAAATCATGAAACTTTGTAACACCAAATACGAGAGCCAAAGCTTCTTTCTCTATCTGGGAATAAGTTCTTTGCGCAGACGAGAGCAATTTGGACGCAAAGACAATAGGGCGATCGTGCGAACCATCTTTGTGCGCAAGCACAGCACCGATCCCGAAATCCGATGCATCTACCATCAACAAAAGGGGTTTCTGGGGATCGAATGGCGTAAGGCAAGTATTTGAAAGCAACGCCGATTTCAACTGGCGAAAGGCGCGTTCGTATTCTGTCGTCCAGACAAACGGAACACCTTTACGGCGTAAGCGATGAAGCGGAGCTGAAATGGAAGAGGCGTGGCTCACATATTTGTTATAGTAATTTATTTTTCCCAGCACACTCTGTAGCTGCTTCAAATTCTGCGGCGAAGGCAAATCCTGTATGGCACGGAGGTGCTCTGGACTCGGATGTATGCCTTGGGCATTGATTACATGTCCCAGATAGGGTAAGTCACGAGCAAAAAACACACATTTGTCCTTCCGCAAGCGAAGACCATTTTGGCGCAAGACCTGAAATAATGTTCTGAGATTAGCTAAATGTTCTTCTTCTGTTTTTCCGGAGATCACAATATCGTCCAGATAGTTTGCTGCAGTAGGGACCGGCGCACAAACAGTTTGCAGATATTGCTGAAACAATGCAGGGTCGGATGCACACCCGAATGGCAGGCTTTTGAATCGGGACAAACCAAGATGCGTGTTAACCACCAAGACGCGCTGGGATTCGTCGTTCACTGGTATTTGCAAGTACGCATCTGCTAGGTCCAACTTCGAAAAATATTTACCCGGGCACAGTTTGTCAAAAAGATCTTCCCGGCGGGGTAAAGGAAAAGTAGCAATCACTAGTTGTGGATTCACCGTTGCCTTGAAGTCCACACAAAGTCTAAATTTTCCGGAAGGTTTTGGCAAAATTACTAAGGGTGATGCCCAGAGAGAAGCCGGCACACGTTCAATTACACCTTGTGATTCCAAATCATGTAATGGTAGTGCGACCTCATCACGCAATGCGTGGGGAACATCGCGCGCTCTGAAAAATTTCGGTTGCGCGTTTACTTTCAGTTTCAAATGTGCTTGATAGTTCTTAGCGCAACCAAGGCCCGGGGTAAAAATATCAGCAACTCTTCATAGAGACGAGAAACACTGTCTGAAGGCACAGTCTGGTTCACTGATAGGACCTGATTGACTATAGACAAGTTAAACAACTGAAATAAATCTAAACCAAACAAGTTCACTGCAGAAGAAGAACGAAGGACGTAAAATGACACAAGTTTTGTTTGTCCGTTGTATGTCGCAAGAAGGCTGCACTGTCCGAACACAGGGATCGTGTGAGCTGAATATGTAGTTAGCTTAACATTTGCGGCAGGCAACGGAGGTGTGCCCAGTTGTTTGTACGTGTCTTTATTGATAAATGAAACTGCAGCTCCGGCATCGAGCTGGAATGGTATCACGCGGCCATGAATGTCCAAATCTACAAAAAGTTTATTGTCCTGCTGACGACAAGAGCGACTGTCGCGTGCAACGTGAACCGACACTGGTACAGAATCACTTGCGACTTGACGTGATTTCCGTCGTTGACGACGCACACTATTTGTGGGACGAACTCAGTCACTGTTAGAGAGAGTGGCACTGGGCGGAGTGGAATTAACTACATGAATTTCCATGGGCGAAGGTTCACGAGCCTGAGTATTCGTGGTTCGACTCCGATTCCGGCGCGAAGCAAAGGGCCTGGAATGGTTTTTAGTGTCCGAACTGAGCTTTTTCTGGCAAACACTCTGAACATGTCCTTTTTTATTACAGAAAAAGTAAATAGCTTGGCGGGACGGGCAATTCTCACGCGAATGTCTAGTAGCACACCGCGGGCATGACTTTAGCACTGCATTTGCTTGCTGGCGCGGCACACGTAGCGGAGGGGGGCCGGTGAAAGTGACACACGGCTGGCGAAGTGGCAAATGATTCCTGAGCAAAGTCAAGTGTGTCCTGCCTATCCAAGATGTCCATCACTTGTTGAAGGGAGGGATTGACTAGTTTCAAAATCTGTTCCCGTATACGAACATCAGAAACGTTCTGTGCAATCGCATCACGCAGCATAGTATCTGAATAAGGGAGTCCACATTCACACTCAAAAGCACAATCCCTAGTAAGGCCTTGCAAAGTTGCAACCCACTCCCTATTAGTCTGACCGGCCGTACGTTTTGTACGAAAGAAAGTATACCTTTTTGCAACTACATTGACTGATTATTTGAAATATGCATCTAATGCAGACAAAATTTCGTCGTAGGACAGAGTTGCTACGTCGTGTCGGGGAAATAATTTCACTATCATTCGGTACGTGGACACGCCGACGCACGAAAGCAAAAAAGGCTGCCGCTCATTACCTTGAATTCTGTAGGCGGCGAGATGGAATCAAAATTGGCGTGACCACTCCGTCCAGCTTTCCAGTGCCGCATCAAAAGGACGAAAAGGTGGTGCAACTGTGTGTTGTGGCTGCGGTAGCGGTGGAGCGGCTGCTGCCGCAACGTTTTGCATCGCACGTTGACCCTGGACGAGCTGTCCAAAGGCATCCAATAAGGCCTGCGTCTGCTGATTCTGCAAGCGATAAAATTCGGACAGTACATCTGGAGATTGTGGCGAAGCCATGACACAAGTAAATTAGTGCATCAATTGGTACAAACGCGATTTAACTCGTCGCCATGTGCTGTGTTGGCAGAAGAGCCAACACCGTGTTGCTAGAGGAGGCCGAAATGCACGCGTTTAATTACACGCAGACTGGCGTGAGGTCTGGAACAGTTAAGGGAATTTTTAGTAGCAAATAAAGTACGTAGTTGATGTAATACTTAACTTTAATCCATAATTGTAGAACATCGGTCTGACGGTACAGGCATCACAAGTTAAATATCTATTGATAATGGCGCCTTGCTAGGTCGTAGCAAATGACGTAGCTGAAGGCTATGCTAACTATCGTCTCGGCAAATGAGATCGTAATTTGTCAGTGTAGCATCGCTAGCAAAGTCGGCTGTACAACTGGGGCGAGTGCCAGGACGTCTCTCTAGACCTGCCGTGTGGTGGCGCTCGGTCTGCAATCACTGACAGTGGCGACACGCGGGTCCGACGTATACTAGCGGACCGCGGCCGATTTAAAGGCTACCACCTAGCAAGTGTGGTGTCTGGCGGTGACACCACACTTATCATTTCATCAAATAATTTGACAATTCAGATGCTTTCTTTACCATGATACAGATTAGCTGGCTGTTTTTCAAGGAGTTCCTTGCGGTGTGGGGGAGTTGCCATGTACGTAAAAAACAGTTTTCCATTTGAGTGCATAGACTATCACGGCACTGCACTGAACAGATATTTGCATTTTGTGCAGGGGCAGTTGAATTTAGCGAAACTAAACTTCTAATTATATTTTGACTAAAGTTCAGTCTTGATCACACCATTTAATGATATAGGTAACCGGTTTCGGTTCTTTTTACAAAACCATCATCAGACCTGTGGATAAATTTTAGTAAATACTAGAAACCAATCTTTAAATAAAATGAAAGTGTCTAATGATGTCAAAATTTAACAAGATAAAATAAAATTAATTACACCCATGGCTCCCTTAGGATGGTAGGCGGAGCTCTCCTCGCTACTACGCAGTCAACTGATGGTTATGAGTGCTGAGCACGAGCTTAAATATGTAGAGGCTCCGCCTACTTCCTGTCACACTACTTTACAACTGCCAATCAGCGTTCATAATATGACGCCATCGTCAAAGTATAAAAGTAGGAAATACACTAATAACATAAAATTGATTCATTTAAATGTCTGATTAACAGATAGTTAGTATGTGTACAGCTTATTTATATTTTGGATAAAAACAGTAAATTACTGTTTCTAACATACAATTCAACAAAATCAGACGTTTTAATTTCACAGAATGGGCATGTGATTAGTGAAACTGAACCGTTCAAATTTCTAGGTGTTCAGATAAATAGTTAACTGTCGTGGAAAGCCCCCGCTCAGGATCTTGTTGAAAGTCTTAATGCTGCAATTTTTACTATTCGAACGGTGTCTAAGGTGAGTGATAGTTCGACACGAAAATTACTCTACTTTGCTTATTTTCATTCGCTTATGTCGCATGGTATTATATTTTGGAGTAACTCTTCCCATTCTAAAAGGATATTTTTCGCTCAGAAACGTGCGGTTCGGGCAATAAGTGGTGTAAGTTCACGAACATCTTGTCGAGCCCTGTTCACGAGTCTGGGTATTTTGACATTGGCCTCTCAATATATACATTCCTTACTGTCTTTTCTTGTTAACAATATTAGCTTATTCCCAAGAGTAAGCAGCTTTCACTCAGTTAACACTCAGCAGAAATCAAACTTGCATTTGGATCGGACTTCCTTAACTCTTGTGCAGAAAGGTGTGCAATATACTGCTGCATCCATTTTCAATAATCTAGTACTAGAATTCAAAAATCTTAGCAGGTATCCACGCGCTTTCAAATCGAGGCTGAAGAGTTTCCTCATGGGTCTCTCTTTTTATTCTGTCGAGGAGTTCTTTGAAAACTTAACCTTATTCTTGTTGTATTGTTGATTGCATTTAATTAAAGATATGGAGTGACTTTTTTCGGGTTAATAAATATTTTATTTTTAACTGTCATTACTTTTATGTTGTAATTTCATGTACTGACACGTTCCATGACCTTGGAGATTTGGTCCTACGGAACTTGACGTGTAAATAAAAAAACAAAAATAAATACTCTATCCAGTAACATTCATGTTACCAGAATGAGATTTTCACTCTGCAGCGGAGTGTGCGCTGATATGAAACTTCCTGGCAGATTAAAACCGTGTTTCCTCATGAAGCTGTGAGTACGGGTCGTGAGTCGTGCTTGGATAGCTCAGGTGGTAGAGCAATTGCCCGCGAAAGGCAAAGGTCCCGAGTTCGAGTCTTGGTCCGACACACAGATTTAATCTGCCAGGAAGTTTCATTCATGTTACCACCTATCAAAAGCCTGAATAAACACCTTTTGCAGCGCCACTGCTCTGAAGCGTGTAGGAAGAAAGTCAGTGATGGTCTGTAAGATACCGATGGGGATGTGGAGGCAAGCCGACTCAGTGCCGTGGCCAGTTGCGCTTGGTTCCTCGGTTGAGAATCTATGGCGCGAAGGGCCCGATCGAGGTGATCCCACGGATTCGCGACTGCGTTTAAATCCGGTGAGTTTGGTAGCCAGGGGAGAGCGGTAAGCTCATCGTGGTGCTATCCTAACTACACGTGTAGACTGCGAGCTGTGTGACACGTTCCATTGTCCTGCTTGTAGATGGCACAGAGCCGAGGAAAACCTAACAGCATGTATGGGTCGACAAGTTCCCCAAGGATAGATGCATACTTGTAATGATGTATTGAGTTTCCGAGAATAACGAGATCACCCAGATTATGCTACTAAAACATACCCCAGACCATAACGCTCCCTCCTTGATTACTTTCAGACGTTTCACGCCGTACACGCCAACGGTCATCTGTCCGATGCAGCATAAAACGTGATTCATCTGAAAAGACCACCTCTCGCCACTCAGTGAACGGCCAATTGCGGTATTCGCTACTAAATTCCTGCCTTCAACGCCGATGAACAGTGGCCAGCATGGGTGCACCAACCAGGAGCCTGCTGCGGAGGCCCATACGTAGCAACGTTCTCTGAACGGTTGTTCACGAGACACTGTTGGTAGGCTCTTGGTTCATCTGAGCGATCAGTTGCTCAACAATTGCTCTTCTTCGCTTCTGTCCTTCACCTCTGGTATCTACTGGCCGTGGTGTATCACAGTTGCATCGGCGTCGGTTTTAGATGTCATGCACAGTAAGTATACTATAACCATGGCAGCAGGCGAAAAGTTTACAAACTTAGCATCTCTTCATTTACTCATTGAGTCGGCAACTGCACTGTTTTCTGTGTCCCCTAGACACACTTTACATAGCCTTCATCGCTAAGGATACCACCTGCATTCTGTATGTGGTTACTACACGTTGGTGTCGAAGATGGGCGGTGGTCTCATTAATGTAACTGGACCATGTATGATGTTCGTCACATGGTACCTAAAGTAAATAGTAACAATGATAAAAATATACAATGTAAAATTTTATATGATTCTCTATTCCATCTACTTCATTTCAGATATTATTACTATGTTATGTATATTTCTCCTCGTGTATGAACATTTTACGCCGAAGTTGGCGAGATCCCGGAACCACCACAAAGGCTCTGTATTGCTAGTTACTGGCACCATTATATTCGACTAAGTTATGATTCACACCATGCATCACTAATTTCTAATTACAACGAAACAAGTTCTTTACACAACGGAACGGAGTCCACTGCAGTCACAGTTACATCATCAGTAGAACTCATATGCTTGACACCAGATCATACTGCACCGTCTCCAATCCACCCATGGGCTTTCCAACCTGCCTGTCGACACTCCTACATCATCGCACGTCCATTGACTTTCGTCGTGGGATCGTTAGATGACTGCTATAAAACGTCCTCTATTTTAGTCGCATTAGGGTCCACAACCACAGCAAAGTCTCTAATGATTGTCTTCTGTCACTTTTGCTGTCATTTTGTGTTTTAAAATTTCTGTTTTTTTGACATTCAGTACTGCGCAGTCCGGATGCATGGCCATTTTCGAATGATTATCTGAAATTAATACCAGAGTTTGTTACTCAACCAAACATTGATGATTCTTTGTAAATAAAAGCGAAACAAGACTGGCGTAACTCTCTCGTAAATGTCAGTTAGCTTTAGATAAAAATAACAAATAAACACTGAATATATATTGATGATGCTTTGTAAATAAAAGCGAAACAAGACTGGCGTAACACTCTCGTAAATGTCAGTATGGCTTTAGATAAAAATAACAAATAAACACCGAATATATAAGAGCTACTGCAGAATATTGCCATCCAAACAATGATTGGTTGTTTAAACGAAAGAATAAATGCAAAACTTACATCAAATGCTAATACCTGGATCATAATCAGGCATTCCTCCAACTTAGTGGTTTTGCCGTTCATGCAATAACTTTGAACATAATATGAGTAGAATTATAAATGGTGGGCATACTACAACGTGGAACATCAAGCAATAAAACATTTTACCACGTTACCAGACTTCACACAATTAATGGCATTTTACTACATAAGAGTGAAAGTACTAGACTGTGTACAGCGATACCTCGTGACTAAATTGTCACAGATAAACTTGCATGGTAAGGTAAGTGTTTCGTTATTCTTATTCCAATATTCATGAGGCGGTTGCGTGATCTGTTAATATATTGTCCCATGTCCCTCACGTTCCCCAGATGTCAAAGCACCGAAGCCGTTACCTTAGACAAATCGTCCAGTACTTAATTATGGCTGTAAATTTCAACAACACATTTTAGTAGTACTTTTCTGTAGAGGAACGTACATATCATTGGCGGTTGTTGGGAAATCTATTGTTCTACCGCGTTAGTTGATCTTTTACATTCGTGTAACAGGCGACGCATCATTATAACTCATAAGTGCATTTTTTTATTCTGATTCTGCACTGACATAACTTGTCACTTACGAAATCGAATGGAACAGTCTATGAACACTTTCGAGAGACAGCGGAGTCCGGAGCACTGGCTCCATAGTTTCTCTCATCCGACAACCCCTTCACCCCCTTCTCATTTGCCGACAACTGGAGTTGCCTCATTCCTTCTATACGTTAGTACCGTAAAAAAAAAAAAACCACTAAGAGCCACATTTAGGCAGTACACTTCTTGCTTACGAAATCGGATATGGCTTCTCTTGTTGTCGTTGTGGACAGTTCGTGGCTATTGTTTTGATTCCAGTAGAGAAAGAAGAACTTTGTGTTACATGTAACATAAAGGTAAAGATCTGTTGTTTTATACAGTCATTGCAGTTCCTTCTTTGTTGTACATGTCACAAGCGCAGGAAACGTCGCAGGCGAAGCAGCCGCTAGACCCAGCTCTTCGTGTCAGCGTGTGCGGGTTACAGACGAGTGCCCTCGTGATATTGATTCCGCCTCAACCCAATCGCACTTGGCGGGAGCAACAGGGCTCTGGCGTTGTTAGCATGTGAGTGATCTTGTTTGCGCACTTACGGCTCTCACTCCTGGCATTAATTAACATGATGTTACTAGTTAAGTGGGCACTAATTCACTACAAATACGTTTCGTGAAGTAGGGGAGAATTTCGTATCGTTGAGCAGATTAATTTACTTAGTATCAACTTTGTAAACTAAGCGTATTTTATCACAGCGAAAGGCAAAACGTCTTGCAAGGCAGTCACATGACTGTCTCGAAATTCTTCACTAATAGACTGTCCTTGTGAAGGCTCTTTTCAAATCTCTTGATTATATAATCACGACATCGTTTCGAAAGTGCTATCAAACTGACTGGTAATAATGACCTTGTTGCTATTACAGTTACGATGCTCACCGAGAACAAAATATTTATCATGGTAGCTAAGATAGTGTTTGTGTTCGGTAGAGGTGATACATCATCACTAAAATCTGACTTGACGAACGAACTGAGGACATTTACTTCAAAATTGACAAACGTTGAACGGTTGATACAGAAATTGAAATACGTCATAAATCGTACTCCATATAAATAAGTACCAAGTAAGGTGCTAAAAGAGTGCAAATACCCTCCTTGGTTTAATGTTTCTATTCTGAGAACTTTGCTACAACTTGGATTTCTACCCTTACAGTACACATAAAATTTTAAGAAGCTGGCAGGGCAAATTTAATGGCAGTTCGTGTCCCCTTGAGAATGGCTATGCGTGAAACTTGCAACTAATTCCTCTGTCTTGGTGAAAGGCCTTTCAGCAAACGATAAGTGGTTCTGGCTGTAAATAAGGCCTGTGAATGGTGTATAAGCCTGACGTCGAAGCTTAGGATTAAAGAAAGAAAGGAAGGTGAAATATTATACTTCATACTTAGAAATACGTTCTTGAAATGCGTTGAGACTCCTCAAAATAAAAAGGCGATAGAAACTGATGGAATTCCCCTTTGTTATTATACTGAATACGCTTTAGAATTAGCCCCTTTCGTAGGTCACATGAAAGAATATCTCCTGAACAGAGAATGATCCTACGTGACTAAAAATGTGCTCACGTCGCTCTCGTTTACAAAAGGGGTAGAAAAACAGAGGCACAAAATTACAGAGCAACGTCCCTAATGTCCGCCTTTTGAAAGACCCTACTGTACTGTTAGGTCGAAAATTATGATACTTCTGTGGGAGAAAAGCATGGATTTAGGTAATGACACTCGGGTTAGACATAATTCGTTTTCGTCAAAGCAGTATCTAACAACATGCAGACGCAGAAGGGCTGGTGCATTCCGTCTTTTCCGATTGCGGAGAGGCGTTCAGTACTGCATAAAATTATCGACTTAATAAGTAAAATATGATAATACGGCGTAGTTTCACAAATTGGTCCGAGGAATGTTTGACTCGCATGACCAAGTAAATTGTTATAGACGACTAATGCTCGTCAGAAAAGAAAGTAACCTCGAGTGAAGTCCAAGGAGGGCGTCGTAGGACGCAGGTTATCAGTATGTAAACGGCTTTATTTCCACTTGTTTTGCTAAAAAGAAGCTGTTTATAAATGTGGATAACTACTAGATAATACCATAACAATTGAAAGGGTTCAGATAGTATCCGTTACAGGTATAGTGGCAAACGAATGGGACCTGTCACAGCACTTAAATACCTCGGGGTAAGACTACGAAGCGATATGAAACGGAACACACAGGCAGTTCTGGGGAGGACATATCGAAAACTATTGAACGGGCTACAAAGTGAAGGAAATCGTATATGTACACAAGTACACCTCATATAAAAGCGTAACGGAGCTGCTCGGAGAATTCAGATGGAAACTTTTCTACGAAAGATATCTATGAGCGCATAATATGCGTCATGTAACCTGAATAACATGACACTGCACCGGTTGGAATAGTTAACATCTATGTCGACCAGGAGGTACATGTCTCGTAAAATTGATGAGAATAAGATAAGCTAGATTAGGCGGTGTACTGAGGCATATGACAGCATTTTTTCTCACTCAGTACACGAAAGGAATACGAAAGAAAATAGATAATATTGGCACGATGTTCACTCCGCCATGCACTGTACATTGGCTTGCGGAGTAGCTGTATGTATCACGAGCCACAATCACAGCGTTTAGTGTCAGTACTTACATGAGATATTAAGTCCCAACCCACACGGCTGAGCAAAAATGCTTCAACAAGCTTATGAAGTTCTTAAGAATGGTTTGGTAAAAGCAGCTTTGAATTTCCTCACACCGTAATTAGTTTACCAATGTGTTGGAAGCTGAATGATGTAATTTTCAGTTGGTTAATCATGATGTCATTCTTCAAAAGTGAAGGAATCTTTTAAGGTATTTAGACTCATTGAAGCTTTTGTTGGATTTTGAAGCATTATTAATATTAAATTGTTAATGGAACAGTAAAATGTAAATGTTCATAAATATTCATTTCAGTCACGAATGGACGCACTGCCTATATCGCATTCAGCAAACAACTGATAAACGAAGTAAGCCTAAATCTCCTTAGCAATGAGTGAATGCCAAGGGAGTTGATCAAATTCATAACTCATTTTTAATCATCGATCAAGCATTCCTCCTGAACTCTGAAGCAGTATCAATGTATTAAACATCGACTTTTTTCAGAATACGTAAATATTTTGCTAACAAACAATTTTACGGAAAGCTGAGCAGATGTTTCAGCTGGTTATCAGAGGGATAACTGGTAGATTAATGGTTGGTTCTTGCTATCTGTGCACCGCCAAAATTGAAAAAGAATCATAACGTGTCCATTCCCGAGATCAGTCAACTTCGTTGAAAGATACCACACACTGGCAGCTTATATATGCCACAGAATCTACGTATCTGGTACATTTTATGTCCATCATTTTTTACTAACGTATTTGCCGCGGATTCTACGCATCTGGTGCATTTTACCTCCATGATTTTATATTAAATATCTGAGTTAAAGTGAAACAGAAGGGGTGCTTCAAAAGCCACATACCTTACAGCAACCTGTATAACATCGCACCAGTCACCATAACTTTTAAATCTGGCCATCACTACCGAAACTCATTTTTTCCGAGGCGTTATGGTATTGTAACGACACAGAACTTGTTAAACTGTTAATAACAACCAATCCCCCCCCCTCCCCTCTCCTCCACCCCAGTTACAGCTTTTGAGCAGCTATACGAAATATTAAGTCCCAACGGACACGGCTGAGCTACAAACGCTCTACTAATCGTATGAAGTTCTTAAGGATTGGTATGCTACCAGTAGCTTTTCAACTTCCTACAGCGAAATTAGTGTATCTGCGTGTAGTTATGTGGATGACGTTTTGTAATTAAAAGTAAAGTAAATGTTCAGATGTCTCACGCAGAACTGGCTGTTAATTCTTGTTTTAAGGGGATAAAAAGGCTGGAGCGCTCCGCTGAATATGAAAATCTATTGCGGTAAGTCAAAACGTAATAGTAAGTAATTCACTAATAGCACAAAGCTTGAAGACTACAAAACAGGAAACGAGTATCTAGCACACAAATCAGGCAGAAATGAGCACGATGGCCATTCTGGGCAGGGCTAATGACTGTATATGACGCTGCTGTCCTAGGGAAACGTCATTCCGTTAAGCATCGACTCCAGTCGCTGTGCGTAGCTGCTCGCAATGGCGAGGTCTGGCGGTGTGCTGAGTATACTTTCTAACGCAGGCTCCCCTAATAAAATGCGATTTCTGATTACTTGTTTCTTTTAAAGGGTTTAATCACATGGGAGGAGTTGGATCAATATTTTTAACCTTTTTTCGACACAGAATAATTCTTTTGTTGGCCGTCTCGAAGAAATTTATGGCTCGTCATCCAGGTATTATGACAGACTATGCATTCCATTAACGTAACAATTTTCAGTCATACTTACTTTCATAAAATAATATATAATTACAGTATTCAATCACAATCGTACATACAATGTGGTTTGGAACAACATACATCTCCCCTGTAAGTCACTGTACAGCTCATGGCAAAGTGAACATCGTACGAATATTATCGATTTTCTTTCGTATCACTTTCGCGTACTAAGCGAGGAAACATGATTGTCATAGGCCTCAGTACGTGCCCTAATCTGTCTTCTCTGATCCTCGTAACCTTTACGGGACATATAAGCTGGTGGCAGCATAATGGTCGCATATTCATCTTCATATACGTGATCTCTTAACTTATCCGATAAGGTTTCATGAGATCCACTGCATATGTCATCCAAGGGCGTCTCTGAATAAGTTTGATACCTGTCGTCGTGTTTGTTTGGTAAAGGCTTCTGACACTGGAACAATATTCTAGAATTGGTCGCAGTAGCGTCTTGCATGTGACTTCCTTTACAGGTGCATTATATTTTCTCAGGACCCCTTCTACAAATCTAAGCCTTCCATTCGCCTTCCCTAATACTGATTTTACGTGATTACTCAATTTCGTATAGCTCCTTAGCATTACTACCCCCCACCTCCATACTAATACCATGTGATATGCTCTAGATATTCACCACTAAACTTACAATCAGATAAAATGCGGTTCATTCTCTTTGTTATAGGCATTGTCAGAGAGCTGCCATTCATCACACCAAGTGGAAATATTTTCCAGGACTCTCTGCAATTCCTCACGACCGTCCAACGATGATGCTTTCCAGTATACAACAGCCTCATCAGCTAACAGTGTTACAGTGCTGCTGACCCTACGTGGCAAATCATTTACGCGTATTGAAACCATTAGAGGTCCTATTACGCTTCCCTGGGGTACTCCCGTTGTTAATTTGGTTACTGTGGGACATCAGCCGTCCGGTATGGCGTACTGGGTTATTCTTTCTGCTAATCACATATATGCGAAGACACTTCGTATGACACCATATTGATAAGTATTCGACTATCTGGTGGAGTGTCGAGTGCCATTCATAAATCTAGAAAGATGGAATCTACTAGTTCAAAATAATAATTTGGAGAGTAACAGTTGCATTGGTAACGTGTGCAGCCCCTTATCTTTTAATGTATAGTACCCTAGCTTGGCGGAAAATTGAATAAATGTAACTGAAGGATAGTAAGCGAAAAGAAACAATAGAAAATATCAAGAGATATCGGTCTGAAATGTACGTCAAATGTGTTTCGAGAACTGGTCTTTCCTTCCAAGTCTGATACTTGAACAACACGCTGGAAGACATGCTGTTATATTAGCTCAGCTCGCCAATCACCGAAGTTTTCATTACTCCCTTAGGTTGGTATTTCTGTTGTCATTACTGTTAATTATAATGATAATTTTACAGTTTACGTCTGACAGACGTGTGCTAACCAAAATAAATAAATAAACCATAAAAATGGTGAAACTACGTTAATGCTCTACCTCGAAAAAATCCTTCCTGCTTCAGCTGCTGATATCCTCATACTGTTATTGCTCTCTCGTTATGTGACAGTGAAATGAAATCGTTGCATAAGCACAGAAACAAAATCTCATTGGATGAAAATTTCTCTAGATAAACAGATCAGTGGAAAAGGAAACAATATGTGTCTAATCCATCGTGAACTGTCTGACAATTGTGACCTTTCTGTACGGGGACAGATGAGACGTGTGTTCTGGACATTTAAAGGAGACGAGAGCGTGTCAATAATATTTGAGGTGTGCGGTAAACACTATTTGGGTCTAAAAGTTACTCAAATGTTTTCCATACTATGCAAAACGTCAGATAGGGCCATTTGTAACACCCTCATCGTACAATACTGGTCTCTATCCTCATGTTGAATGTAGTAGACTGTCGAAACGTATATTCACTGACACAATTGCATTCAGAGCATTTATTTTTTAAGAGACCCTGTTCCATAGACTAATATTGTTTCCGAAATCATGGTGACTGTTTAGAAAACGAGCAGTACAAATAAGTATGTCGACTGCGGTATAAAATGCTTGATCGTTGGAATCTTTTGTACTGATTTGGAGTTACGTTCCAGGTGAGTCTTTCTTGTGTGTGTTTCTCAGGTAATAGTTTCGTATGTTGAGTTTAACATTTCATCTAAAGCGGTCGTCTTGGTTTAGGACAATCACTTAATGGTTTTAGAAAAAAGAATTTATTTTGATTTCTAGATATTGTGAACTTCCACCGTTGACGCTGATATGAAAGTATTTAGTGTATTGCTCACCCGTTTCCTGCACAAGAAACAGGCATTATTTAGCTGACATTGTAAGTTTGTAGATCATGAGTTGTTATGTTAAATGGGTGCGTAGAATTTCAACGAATTTTATTGGAAAGCGTTTGTTATAGTATCGTGTGTGTGCCAGTTACATGTACAAGAGCCCACCCCCGAGGGAATCCAGAGTCGGGCAAATCCCTAGCAGCGAGAGATTTCCCCTGGGAGAAACGTAAAGTCGGTGGGGAAGGAATGCTCTAACAGATATAATTTATTTCGTAAGATTAGGCGCACGGATACTTTGGGTGCTTAGGCTGTTAAGTATCACGACAGTAATCCAAAATGGTTTGTACTTCCATTCGTTTATCTATATAAAATTTCGCAATTAGGGAAGTTTTTGCGTTTGTCAGTAATATGAAATGGAATGGAAGTATGAGTTCCACGCTAATCTCTAGATATTTCCATTTATATGAGATTGAACTGATTTACTGGTTGAAAGCAGCTATGGAACAATACTATCATCAAGCTTTAGATGTGTGGTAAAGGTTTCTGATGTTAATCAGAACCTATATATATCTAACTTAAGGTCGGACCAAATCAGATCGGTACGTGAACAAGTTAATGCTGTGCATATAAAGAGATAGTCCTTTGATATTCACTAATAGTTTTCCTTTACATACACTGATTCTGGTTTGAAATCCTCGATAAATCTCAAGTATCAGTTAAAAGAGATTACTTGTACAACAGCTCGAAGTGAAAATACATTCTTCCATTAACAAACTGAAACGAAAAGAGAAGAAACAGAAACATTAAATGCGACAGTCGCAAGTCTGTGTCGCTACAAGTATACGTGCAAGATTCTTCATGATATCACAAAAAATTTATTGCATGCAAAATACACTTGTAGCATATCCCAGTTTCGCACTTTGTAATGAGAACCCCATCTGACGAGACGAAATGTACAGGGTCGAGAGCGAATGTCCTTATTCTCTCACTCAACTGTACGATACCCACGCTTTCAATGCGCAACAAAATTAAACAATTGCTTTTTCGTAACCTCGCAATTCTCTCCGATCACGGCACAGAAGTTCGAAATTTAGCTCGAAGATGACTACAACCTTCCCCTGTAACGGTGCACCCTGCTACGTCACTCTCGGGCTCAGCGAAGCTTCCCACAAAGTGGGCTAACGCTGTTACCCTTTCTTTCGACACCACCGCGTTAGAGGTCAGAACCGCGAGAACCAGCGTTGAAATCACGCGGTTCTCTTTTGGGTGGCCGAGGACAACATTTCAGACACACCACCGCTCAAAATCGATCGACATGACAACGCCTCAGAGGGCGGGGGCATAAAGCGTGTCGATGGACACATCCCCTCAATTTTGCTGTAGAAAACACCTTTGTTCTCAATTGCAATGAGCAGCACTACAACGTCCTTGACATCGTTCGTCACTACTGCCACTCTCTGTGCTTTTCAAAGCCACTGTAAGGACGTCGTGGAGCTGCAACCATATTGAACGTGATTTGAACACGTCGAGTGTAGCACTACCGAAATTCCGAAATTTTTGCTGTGCTGTACAGCTTTGAATCACCAGGGACTGTTAAATACAATCAGAGGAAATCTGAACTTAATCCGAAGCAGCAAAGCGTGTTTGCTCTTTTTACTCCCTCATTTTTCGCGCCCTACTATGGCGTGATAATGGGAGTTGAGGGGAGGAGGTGAAACACTGTGAGGTGCGTTAGTAAAACAGTAAAGGGTCCCCTCTAAAAACTTCCATTTCGCCAAAAGCCCCCATGCCGTCCACGTACCTTAGTTGAGCACGCTATAAATGTACCTGTCAGAAACTTCGACACAAATTCAGCCTCGCGGCTTCTCTGCCACCTGTGGATTAGGCAAGCCCTTCGACGACACTCTGGTGGTGTTTGCCTGCTTTCAGATGCTAGAACAGCAGCGAGGCAGAATGTTGTGACATACATATGTAAGATGCTCAACTAAGGTGCGCAGCCGGCACCGAGGTTGTTGCCGAACTGGGATGGGGTGTCTTAGAGGGACCTTCTACCGGGAATGAAATGGTTTAAACACGCTTCGCTGCTTCGGATCACGTTCAGATTTCGTCTGATGGTTTTCAACGGTCTCTAGTGGTTTCATTCTATATACTGGAGCAAAAATTGCAGTCGCATTACACTCGAATAAAGTTCAGTGGGGTTGCATCCCCACGGTGTCCTTAGAGTAGGGCTGAAAATTCAGGGGTGGGGGGAGCGGGGTTGCAGTGTCGAACGATGTGGAGAACGTCATCCTGTTGCTTATCGCACTGCGACCTGTGATTGTCGCCCACGAAATGTGTAGGGCTCAACTCCCCAAGGAAAGGGGTGGTTTCATCTACGCCCTTTATTCCATCATGTGAGGCCTTTTCGTGTGGATTCTGAGCCGTGGTATGTCTGAAATGTTTTCCTTGGCCACCCATACGAAAGCCTGGTGATTTCAGCGCTGAGTGTCGCGGGGCCGACCTCCATCGTAGAGACCTCAAAAAGAGGGGTAAAACGTGGGCACGAGGAGGGGTGACGACCTTCCCATCGTGTGACACGCGCATGGTGGTTCTGGGCAGCATTGTGATGGAATCTGGTTCAATCTGAAATCATTAACCGACTTTACATCACACATGAACTTCTGAGCTGTGGCGTCATTTTTGCATATGTCTGGATCTTGCAGGCTGAAGCGTCGGCGAGCCAGAGACTGACGTTGCAGGGCACCATGTTTTTGCACCATTACAGAGGAACGCTACTGGCATCTTCTAGACAAATTTCAAATGTATAAATCGGAATAGGAGACAATTACAGTGTTTCGAAACAGTGAGCTTCTAATTTTGTTGCCAAGTGTATTTTACAATGCCTAACAAAGAACATCAAGCAACCAGAATGGGAGGAGGAAACGATTTGATGCTTCACGGCTTGAGAGGTACGTTTTGCTATTTCATTAATTCCAAAATCGAGTTAAATTTACAAAAAAATTGGCAGCATATGCCCTCTTATCATTATGAGGTTGCACACTCTCTGGCGTTGTTACAATGTGTCTCTTGGGAGGGGTGTCCTTAAGCCTTTATATCCTCCCCTGTGGTAAGCTGCCCCACAACTGTTGTAACTGGTCCTTGACAGCATGGATACAAGCACTTGGACTAAGTTGACATCCGAGCTGTTCTCACACATGTTCTGATTCGAGTAAACGAGAAACTGAAACTTCCTGGCAGTTCTGCAAAGTTCGCAGGAGAGCTTCTGTAAAGTTTGGAAGGTAGGAGGCGAGATACTGGTGGAAGTAGGGCTGTGAGGACGGGGCGTGAGTCGTGCTTGGATAGCTCAGTTGGTAGAGCACTTGCACGCGAAAGGCAAAGGTCCTGAGTTCGAGTCTCGGTCCGGCACACAGTTTTAATCTGCCAGGAAGTTTCATATCAGCGCATACTAGGCTGCAGAGTGAAAATCTTATTCTGGAAACGAGAAACTGTTTCTATGAAGACACCGTATCAGCTCTAGTGCGGTCAGGACGGCATGGAGCCATGTGATACATACAGAAGATTTACGGGGAAGCTGAATCCTGAAGCTACGACCGTGCAACTCTACTGAACAGCCAAGGGGGTCCCCCTGGCTGGAGCCAATAGTATACACATCTTCAAAACTATAAGACCTATCTAAAAGGTTAAAAAACAGAGATTGAATAGTAAAATACGGAGTGCAATCCTTCTCATAATTTGTAAAGTCTAAAGAAATACTACCCTCTCCTAAAGTCAAAGTTAATACACTACTGGCCATTAAAATTGCTACACCAAGAGGAAATGCAGATGATAAACCGGTAATCATTGGACAAATATATATTATATTAGAACTGACATGTAATTACATTTTCACGCAATTTGGGTGCATTGATCCTGAGAAATCAGTACCCAGAAAAACCATCTCTGGCCGTAATAACGGCCTTGATACCCCTGGGCATTGAGTCAAACAGAGCTTGGATGGAGTCTACAGGTACAGCTGCCCATGCAGATTCAACACGATACCTCAGTTCATCAAGAGTAGTGACTGGCGTATTGCGACGAGCCAGTTGCTCGGCCATCATTGACCAGAGTTTTCAATTGGTGAGAGATCTGGAGAATGTGTTGGCCAGGGCAGCAGTCGAACAGCTTCTGTATCCAGAAAGGCCCGTACAGGACCTGCAACTTGTGGCCGTCCATTATCCTGCTGAAATGTAGGGTTTCGCAGGGATCGAATGAAGGTTAGACCCACGGGTCATAACACATCTGAAATGTAACGTCCACTGTTCAAAGTGCCGTCAATGCGAACAAGAGGTGACCGAGACGTGTAACCAATGACACCCCATATCATCACGCCGGGTGATACGCCAGTATGGCGATGACGAATACACGCTTCCAATGTGCGTTCACCGCGATGTCGCCAAATAAGGATGCGACCATCATGATGCTGTAAACATAACCTGGATTCATCCGAAAAAAATGACGTTTTGCCATTCGTGCACCCAGGTTCGTCTCTGAGTACACCGTCGCAGGCGCTCCTGTCTGTGATGCAGCATCAAGGGTAACCGCAGCCATGGTCCGAGCTTATAGTCCATGCTGCTGCAAACGTCGTCGAACTCTTCGTCCAGATGCTTGTTGTCTTGGAAACGTCCCCACCTGTTGACTCAGGGATCGAGACGTGGCTGCACGATCCGTTATAGCCATGAGGATAAGATGCCTGTCATCTCGACTGCTAGTGATACGAGGCCGTTGGGATCCAGCAGGGCGTTCCGTATTACCCTCCTGAACCCACCGATTCCATATTCTGCCAACAGTCATTGGATCTCGACTAACGAGAGCAACAATGTCGCGATACGATAAACCGCAATCGCGATGGGCTACAATTCGACCTCTATCAAAGTCGGAAACGTGATGGTACGCATTTCTCCTCCTTACACGAGGCCTCACAAGAAAGTTTCACCAGGCAACGCCGGTCAACTGCTGTTTGTGTATGAGAAATCGGTTGGAAACTTTCCTCATGTCAGCACGTTGTAGGTGTCGCCACCGGTGCCAACTATGTGTGAATGTTCTGAAACGCTAATCATTTGCATATCACAGCATCTTCTTCTTGTCGGTTAAATTTCGCGTCTGAAGCACGTCATCTTCGTGGTGTAGCAATTTTAATGGCCAGTAGTGTATTTGAAATAACTGAGGATCAGATTCTGGTATGGCCAATAGTGTCTGTGGCCCAAAATTGGTGTAAAAGTCTCAAACCAGCCACAGCCATCTCTAAGGCGCACTCTTCCGGCAAAATCCTACAGTGTCCTGTTCGTCGTTGCCGATTATTGAAAAGCCTTTCTATTGACCACTGGTGGCCGAGAAAAGATATGGTGTGCAGGTGTGTATGGCATGGACAGTGTTTTTTAGGCCTGATGCGCCATCAGTGATCGTCGCCACATGCGAGGCAGCGGCTCACTAGCCTCGTCGCAAAGGCTTGTATGGGGCTGGTTGTAGAAGTCCCAGTGCCCAGCCGAATTCCTTTATGGTGCACCATGTCTAACCGTTACAAATTAGGGGTGCCAACCCACACACGATGCACCCGTAATCAAATCGAGATCGGAAGATGGCCTTGTAAAACTGGAGCAGACAAGTTCGGCCTGCTCCCCACGATTTAAAGCTAGGGCGTTTTATTGAAATATTGTGTGCTTTTAGGGACCGTCTATTCAGGTCTGCAAGGTGCGGTAACCAAATAATAGAGAGCCAAATGTGAGGACCAGAAACGTCACCCTGTCTTTAAACGTAAGAACAGTGTCCTCCAACGGCAACTTAGGTGAAAATTTAAAAAGAGTGCACATAGACTTTGCAAGCTGTCGCTTGACTTAATCATAAATATATGTCTGAGTGTTGCTAAATATTATCTTCATATAAAGAGAAGTATTATCTTCTCAACTTTGAAATTGTGAACTACACCCTTAATTTTTTGTATATGAAGTAAGCGAATTTGTTCGTGGTACTTTTGTTCCGTGTCTGTAGTTACTTTGAGAATTCAAATTAATAATCAAATTAACTAATTTAATACGATTGAACGTTGGATTGCTGGTGTATCCATGTATCACCACAATAAAATAAAAACAGTCAATAGTTGAGGGAGTGTGAATAACAACAGTGGCGTATGTAAGTTTACAAAAATAATGACAACTACAACGAGCTGATAAATCTTACAAAAAAAGACAAACACAAATCAGAAAAAAGATGGCGTTTGATTGGCAAAGCATTAATTGGGGTGGAAGCTATACAATTTCTCCCCTGAATTAATCCCTTTTACAAAGCAATCTGATTTTATCTACATGAATCCATTGTGAGACTAACTTGTATTCAAATGGAATCAACTACGACCATGTACACCACGAACTATGGTGCACGGAGAACAACGAGCTATGAATATCATTTTCACCCAACACCGGTGCAGCAGTACTTTACCCTTTCACCTCGATTCAGGTGGCAGCAGAAATAGATGAGCTGTGGGCGAGGAACGGCCCGCTGCGGCAGCTGGAATGTTCTGATGCGTCCACGAAAATTGGCAAACTACGCGGACTGGCGTTCTGATTATTGTAACGCGAGTAACTTCCACGTGAGAGCCCCGAGATCCAGGTAGGTTTCAGTGTGAGCTTCACCCGTTCGCTGGTCTCCAGGCAAATTTGACTCACAGACTCAACAGAACGTGCTGTAGTTGTCACACGTCTGGCGGTCGATTCAGCATGAATAAGTTCACCCTCGCGACATACACGATATGTCCGAAACGATATGTATTTCCACTGTCGGTACAGTTGGAAACTGCCACTGGCTCTTATTCCACCACAAGTTACGGACCACAAGCCGCATCCACTAGGGAAAGAATTGAAGTTCTCCACCAGTGGAGGACCAGAAGACGAAGAAGGCAAAGAATCACAACCACTTTTCACCAGGCATCGGTACGGGAGCCGAATTAGAAAAACGAAACAGCCTCCATATTATACAAACCAATCGAACTACCCTATACTCATTGAATCTTCTCTGTTGGCTGTTCTGTTGGCCTGGTAGCCAATCTAGACACAGTACCGGGCTTCCCACGTTGGGGGAGCAAGCCTCTGCTTTGCATATCCTGAGAGGAGCCAATCAGTGACTCAAAATTTCTCTTGCCTAAAAAAGAACATTTCAGACTAGGGAGGCCTCGTTCTCACGGTAAGCATGGCCATGTTTCGGCAAAACAACGTCTACCTAGATGGGACCACAGTCCCTTATTTGCGAAGAGGTCTAATCTTTCCAGGCCGACCATTTCCAGTTTCTTAAATAAGGAGGTTAAGCGTCTAAGATAGTCGCGCCCATGAAATATATGTTTTTGCCGCTCGTTAAAAGAACCTGGCGACTTCCTGGCGTCAGGGAAGTTACAGTCTTACCTGACTAAACACGTGCACCAGCCTCTCTGTTCGTATCGTCCCATCTCTTAACACGAGAATGCTCGGAGTTTTATGGCCTGCCCACTGTTTGCACAAACCCTCAGATTCGGCAGTCTCTGCCGACCGCTGTGGCGAGCGATTCTAAGTGCTCCAGTCCGGAACCGCGCTGCTGCTACGGTCGCAGGTTCGAATCCTGCCTCGGGCATGGATGTGTGTGATGTTCTTAGGTTGGTTAGGTTTGAGTAGTTCTAAGTCTAGGGGACTGATGACCTCAGATATTAAGTCCCATAGTGCATAGAGTCATTTGGATCAGCACTCTCTCTTAAATGGCTTCCTCCACTCACTTTCCGGTAACTGGCCACCTTCAAGTCAGACTGTCACCTGGCCCAGGTAAAATATTTTGCGAACCGGTGCCCTCCTGCTCCGACCCTAAGTGGGAAAATGGGAATGCCTTGGCCCGAAGTCTCCCTGCAGGTACAATCCACAGAGCGCTGCTTCCCAGAATCACTCGCACAGATAAGTCGCTGTACTCAGCATTTACGGCCCACAATCCATCTGTGACTCTGTGTTCCGTTGCCTCCACTACTACTCCTCTAGTACGAGTTCTCTACAGGCTACACATGCAGTTATGTGAACAACCTGCCCACAATTTCCTCATGTAAAAAAGTCTTAAACCAAACATATCAAACGTAGTACTGGGTAACATCAAAATCATGTCCAAAAATATGAGTAATGATCGGACTGATTGTTAAAGTAAGAGTGTAGCGTGACACCACTCAACTTCTCGGGTGGGGAGATTATGACACATGGTCTCTGCGCAGTCGTTCGACCGTCAAAGAGTCGGTTGTAGCTGAAGAGTAGTAGTTGAAGGCTCATGGAGGAACAAAAAACAGAAAAGTCGTCAAAAAACAAAGAACATCGAACAGGACGTTGAACTATAGGCATGATACTATTAATAGCTATGGCAAAGACATTCAGATTTAGTTTTTAACATTTTTATGCCGCGACAGCAACTGATAGTGTTTACATAAGAATATACAGCCTACAGTTGCCGGTTAACTTTATCGTTTACCTAGGTTTCAACGTTAGTAATAACGTCTTCTTCGGAACCTGTTTGTTTTTTTCTTTATTGTTACTTTAAAACCTGTACAACAGGCAGGCAGTCAGCAGCAGTCTACGCTGCTCTTCAGCCATAGAATACACAATGAGAAAAAACAGAAAGAATACACATAAGTTACAGAACAGTGGGCAATAAAACAGTAGACACATAAAGACAAACACGGAGCCGTTCACACTCGACGATAATCCATACTGCAAACTGTTGACACGACGCACAAACACTGGAGATGGCGATGGCACAGGTGGACGTTGGAGTGTGGCGGTGAACACTGAACACTAAACACGACGGCACACACGAGACACTGATGGCGATGATCTCCGGTGCGCGAATGTCCACTTAGCGTTTGCGAGTCTGGAGACCTGCCAAGAGGGGAAGAAGGGTGAGGTGGGGGAGAGGGGAGAACAAGTATGCCAATGGCTGAGGAGATGGAGGGAGGAGGAGAGGGACAGGGGAGGGGAAGCCCGGGGGATTAGTGGGGAGAAACGGAGGAGGGAGGGAAGAGGGAGAGAAGGGTGGGAGGGTGCCCAAAGGAGCAAACACAGGAAGAGGAAGGGAGGATCAAAGTTGGTAGGAGGGATGGATGGAGGGGAGGAGGGCATCATCAGGGAGAGGGAGCTGGCGGAAGCCACCTTGGGAGAGGTGGAGAGATGGAGACCGGGTGGGACGTGGGAATACAGGCGCGGCAGTGGGCGGGGGCGGGAGAGGATGGGCAAGACAAGCGGGTGAGGAGGATCGAGTTTGCGGTAGGTGTACAGGATCCATATCCTTTCAAGGAAAAGGAGGAGGTGGGGGAACGGAATGAGATCGTACAGGATCCGTGTGGGGGAGGGGAGATGGATGCGATAGGCGAGGCGGAGACCATGGCATTCAAGGATTTGAAGGGATTTATAAAAGGTAGGGGGGGGGGGCGGAGATCCAGGCCGGATGGGCGTAACAATGGATAGGGCAGATGAGGGATTTATAGGTGTGGAGTATGGTGGAGGAGTCCAGACCCCATGTACGGCCGGAAAGGAGCTTGAGGAGACGGAGTCGGGAGCATGCCTAGGCTTGGATTGTCCGGAGATGGGGGGGCCAGGAGAGTCGACGGTCGAGGGTGATGCCAAGGTACTTAAGGGTGGGGGTGAGGGCGATAGGACGGCCATAGACGGTGAGATAGAAATCAAGGAGGCGGAAGGAAGGGGTGGTTTTGCCTACAATGATCGCCTGGGTTTTGGAGGGATTGACCTTGAGCAACCACTGGTTGCACCAAGCGGTGAACCGGTCAAGATGGGATTGGAGATGGTGTTGGGAGCGCTGCAGGGTGGGGGCAAGGACAAGGAAGGCGGTGTCATCGGCAAACTGGAGAAGGTGGACAGGGGGTGATGGCGGCGGCATGTCCGCCGTATATAGAAGGTACAGAAGGGGAGAGAGGACGGAGCGTTGGGGCACACTGGCGGAGGGAAAAAATGTGTAGGAATCCGTGTTATGGATGGTGACATACGAAGGACGGTGCGAGAGAAAGGAGCCGATCAGACAGACGTAGTTAATGGGAAGGGCGAAGGTTTGGAGCTTGAAGAGGAGACCGGAATGCCATACGCGGTCATAAGCACGTTCGAATCCAGGGAGAGAAAGATTGAGGAGTGATGGGAATTAAGCTGTTCAGAAAGGAGATGAGTGACGTGAAGGAGAAGGTCGTCGGAAGAGAAGGACGGCCGAAAGCCACACTGGGTAACGGGAAGGAGGCGGTGTTGGCGGAGATGCTGGTGGATGCGGCGGGTCAGGATAGATTCCAGGACCTTGCTGAAGACCGAGGTAAGGCTGATGGGACGGTAGGAGGAGACGGCGGACGGCGGTTTACCAGGTTTAAGGAACATCAGGATATGGGAGGTTTTCCACAGGTCAGGGTAGTAACTGGTGGACAGGAATACATTGTAGAGCCTGGCCAAGGTGGAGAGGAAAGAGACAGGCGCTTCACGAAGCTGACGGTAGGTGACACGATCGTGACCAGGAGCGGTGTTGCCTTTCGTGCAGAGTGTAGCAATGAGATCCTGTGTAGTGATAGGGGCATTGAGTTCCGTGTGTGCAATGTTGTCCAAGTACTGGAAACCAGGTGCGAGGGGAGGGACAGAGGTGTCAGTTCGATCGCAGACATCCGGGAACAGGGAGTAATCGAACCGGGGATCATCGGGGATGGAAAAGACATCGGAGAGGTAAGAGGCAAAGTGATTGGCCCTACTAATGGTGTCAGGGAGGGGTGATCATCATGGAGAAGAGGATTATAGGGGGAGGGTTTAGTTCCGGTAAGGCGACAGAAGGCTGACCAGAACTTGGACGAGTTTATAGGTAGCGTAGCATTTAAATGGGAGCATGTCTGTCGCCAGTCCTGGCGTTTCTTAGCCGCGAGCAAATTTCGAATGTGTCGCTGGAGTTGCCGGTGGCGTCGGAATGTGTCCGGGTCATGCGTGTGGAGGAAGGCACGGTAGAGACGGCGGGATTCATGGAGGAGGAGGACGGCCTGTGGGGGTAAGGTAGGATGGTGGGGGTGGATGGCGACAGTAGGGACGTGGGCCTCCACGGCCTCAGACAAGGTCTGCTGGAGAAAGGAGGCGGCATGGGTAACATCATCAGGGTGGTGGTAGGTGAAGGGGTGGCTATCGATCTGGGTGGAGAGGGTATCCCAGTAGGCATTCCAGTTGGCATGGGAATAGTCATGGACGAGGGTCGGGGCGGGGGCGACGACCGTCTGAAACGGTGAGGAGGACAGGGAGATGGTCGCTACCAATAGGCTCCAGGACATCCACCGTTATGCAGCCAAGGATGTTAGGGGAGGAAAGGATAACATCGGGAGTGGAGTTGGATTCGGGACTGGTGTGCTGGGGGATGGGGATGAGGTCGCCTTGAAGGGAGGAGAGGAACCGATGCCACCACCGTAACTGGGTGGCGGAACGACTATGGATGTTGAGATCGGCGGCGATCACGTAGGAGGAGAAGGTACAGTCAATGTGGGAGAGGAAGTCGAAGGGAATAGGGGCGTTAGGGCGGACATAGATGGTGGCGCAGGTGACAGTAAGGCCAGGGAAGAAGAGACTAAGGATCATGTGTTTGGTGGGGTTGGGAAGGAGAGGTTGGAGCCGAACTGGGATCCAGCGGTGGTGACCAATGGCAACTCCGCCACGTGCAGTCGGGAGGGGATTATCCGAGCGGTGAAGGACGTAGGGCGACGTGTGGACGGTGTGGTGGGGTTGGAGGAAGGTTTCATTGAGGAGGAAGGCATCCACGCGGTGGGTGGCAAGAGTGTGCAGGAAGAGGTTCTTGTTGGCAGGAAGGGAGCGGATGTTGTTGAAAAGGATACGGTGCTGTCGTGCCATGACAGGGATTTAGACAAGGGTGTCAAGACGGGAGAAGGTGAAATGGGCCTGGTTGTTGGAGTAGGTGGCGTACATTTTTAAGTGAAAAATGGAATGGGCGACGAGGGAGACCTGTTGGAGGGTGTGAGGGCGCTGGAAAGGGTGGACGTTTTGTAGGACAATGGTGAGGAACCTGATGATATCCTCAACGGTGGGGGGGGGGGGGACGAAGGGAATTGCCAGGAGGGGTGGGGGTGTCCAGAGGACGGACAGGGTTGGTGAGTTCAGGAGTGGTTGGAGGGGGTCGGTCTTTACACTTTTGGGAGTAGGTGGGATTGGGGAGATTGCAGGTATTACAGGAGGGAGGGGATTGAAGGTTAGGGCAGTGCCGGAGGAAGTGCGCTTGCCTACAATGCGGGCAGGTGGGGGCCTCGCGGCACTCAGCTGTTGGGTGTGCGTTATAACGCTGACACCTCTGGCAGCGCAGCGATTGAGGAGGGGAATGGGAGGGGTCGACCGTATAGCGCTGGTTGAAGAGGAGGGCACCCTCCTTCAGGAGATGGTCAACGGAGGGGACGTCCTCGGAGAAAACCCACATAAGGCGGGTGGGGCCGGCCGAGTTGAAAATGCGGCGGACTGACCGCACCTCCAGTGTGGGATGCGCCTTGAGCTCCGCCAACACCTCCTCCTCCGTGATCGTCGGACTGAGCTGAGTGATCATGGCGGTGAGGGTCGGCGGGCGACGCGGGGGTTGGCGGGTAGGAGATGGAGAAGGAGCAGGGGTGAGGGAGGCGTTGGGGCCAAAACGTGTGATGGGGAGGCAGGAGAGGGTGTCAGTATGGAAGGTGGGGGTGGGGGAGGAGATGGGAACGGAATCCTGTCTGGAAGTGAGGAAGGAGATGGGGGCACCAGGGAAGTGTTGTCAGAGGAGGAGGGAGAGATTCTGGGCCTCGAGAAGGGAAGGATCGGGATGGGAGAGAAGGTATTTGTATAAAGAGGGGGGGAGGAGGAGGAGGAGGAGGTGGAGGGAGCAGGGCCAGGCGGGGAGACATCCATGGCATCCTGTGGGGGGGGAGGAGAACGGGGTGGGGCCTTTTTGGGATCAGAGGAGGTGGTGGTGAAACTAGGCCGTTTAACGGCGGCAGAAGGGTGGGTGGTGACATGAGGGACGGGAGCTATAGGGTGGTGGCGGGTAGGGACAGGTCCCGGCGTGGACGCAGCAGTCGGCGCCAGAGATGGTGATGGTGAAGGTGAATGCGACGGCGACGGTGGTGGCGGTGATGGCGAAGGCGATGGGGAGAGTTGGGCATGGTCAGTGGCCCAACGGGCCACCACCGTAGCTGGAGCTGCAGTGACAGGCTGGGGGAGTGGGGAGAAAGGATCAGATGGAGAGGAGCGGGAGGAAGAAGCTGGAGAGGGGGCGACAAAGAGCGAGGGCGAAGGGAGAGTGAGAAGTGGAGGGATGGAAAGAGGGGGATGTGACTGGGCACACCATGTAATGGTGGTGGCGGAGGGCGACGTGTTCACAATGGCAGTGGTGGTAGTAGTGACAGTGGTGGTGGGGGCTGACATAACGACAGGGATAAACAAAAAAGCACAGGATGAAAAGGAGAGGAAAAAAACTGGGGACAGACGAAGACGGAGGAAGACGAAGACGGATGAAGACGAAGACGGACGAAGACCAGAGTCCCACGCTGCTGGTGCTGGCGCTGGCGCTGACGACGGCTGGCAGGAATGCCGCAGCTGCTGCTGCTGCCGCGGCCGGGGCCGGGGCCGCTACTGCTGCTGCTGCTGCTGGAGGACTGGCTGGCTGGACCGCTGCTGCTGGAGGGCTGGCTGGCTGGCTGCTGCCAGCTGGACCGCTGCTGCTGGCCGGGACCGCTGCTGCTGCTCGGCTGGACGGCTGTAGGGCTGTACGGCTGTACGGCTGCTGCTCGGCTGGCACCTGAAAACCTAGCTCTTTGATTAGTGCTGGAATGGCACAATCGAAGGGCGGTATCCTTTCGAAGTACCGCTGGAGTTGTTCAGAACCTGTTTTTTTTTCCTTTATTGTGATTTTAAAACCTGTGCAACAGGGAGGCTGGCAGCAGCACAATACGCCGCTCTTCAGCCGAAGAGTGTACAATGATATAAACAGAGAAGAGACATCACTTGGAAAAACGGCGGGAAAAAACAGTAGACACATGAACATAAAAAAACATGAAGCCGTTCACACTCGATGACAATCCACACTACGAACTGTTGACACGACGCACAAACACTGAAGAAGACGATGGCACTGGTGAACGCTGGAGTGTGACGGTGAACACTGAACACTAAACATGACGGCACACACGAAACACTGATGGCGGTGATCTCCGGCGCGCGAATGTCCACTTAGCGTGTGCGAGTCCGGGGACCTGCCAAGAGGGGAACAGGGGTGAGGTGGGGGAGAGGGTAGAGAAAGGATGCCAATGGCTGAGGAGATGGGGGCAGGAGGAGAGGGACAGGGGATGGGAAGCCCGGGGGAGGAGGGGGGGGGGAGAAATGGAGGAGGGAGGGAAAAGGCAGAGAAGGGAGGGAGGGTTCCCAGAGGAGCAAGCACAGGAGGAGGGCGGGAGGATCAAAGTTGGTAGGAGGGGTAGATGGCGAGGGTTCAGAACCTGCAACAAGTTAATATTATATTGCGCTAGTAAATTATATTAGGTATGGTCATCCTACAGGATGCAACGTGTAGTACTTACATAAAATATTATTTAAATGTTTGCCTAAAACAGGCCATGTCCTAAGTCAACTTTATAAAACTTGATGCATAACCATAAGGTTTTGTCACTTCTAATAAACAAGCTGTAGCAAATTCACTTTAAGCCCGTTGTATGGGCCTCGTCGTGTGACTAGAGACTGCGGACCGCGAGGGCTTCGCGGTCTGCCTCACAGAGGGCGGCGCACATGCGCGAGACGTATAGAATCAAACTCTTATTACGTACGCGTCAGATAATCTTTTTGCTATGAATCAATTTTATATTTTACTGTTGTAAGTTAATCACAGTGTCCAGCATGACTACGTTTTACATTCTACTACAGAACCTTATAAACTGACCAACAAATCTCGTATGAACATCTGTAGGAAAGGATCTATTATTACAGAAACTGTAAGGTCACATGCATTATGGATTATTGTAAACCTATTATAGGATGGAAACCTTCGAAGTATGTCTTATTTTTTAGATGCAGTTGATCGTTCAGTAAATTGCCTCTATCTGTAATTAGGTGTGCATAAATTTGTAGATCCTCAAAAAATGGCTCTGAGCACTATGCGACTTAACTTCTGAGGTCATCAGTCGCCTAGAACTTAGAACTAATTAAACCTAACTAACCTAAGGACATCACACACATCCATACCCGAGGCAGGATTCGAACCTGCGACCGTAGCGGTCGTTCGGCTCCAGACTGTAGCGCCTAGAACCGCATGGCCACTCCGGCCGGCTGTAGTTCCTCAAGCGTGTCGAGTCTATATTCCTTAACTTCATGATGTAGTAGCTCTATGCCACGTAAAGGTTTAGGAGGCACCCCTAGCTTCCACTCTCGCAGGCATACGTTCTATCAGGTGCTGGAATGTTTCTTGTGGAATGGCAGCCCATTCGTCACTGAGTGCTGCACTGAGGAGAGGTATCGATGCCGGTCGGTGAGGCTTAGCACGAATTCGGCGTTCCAAAACTTCCCAGAGTTGTTCTATAGGATTCAGGTCAGGACTCTGTGCCGGCCAGCCCATTATGGGGATGTTATTGTCGTGTAACCACTCCGCCACAGGCCGTGCATTATGAACAGGTGCTCGATCGTGTTGAAAGTTGCAATTGCCAACCCCGAATTGCTCTTCAACAGTGGGAAGCAAGAAGGTGCTTAAAACAGCAATGTAGGCCTGTGGTATGATAGTGCCACGCAAAACAACAAGGGGTGCAAGCCCCCTCCATGAAAAACACGACAGCACCATAACACAACCGCCTCCGAATTTTACTGTTGGCAGTACACATGCTGGCAGATGACGTTAACCTGGCATTTGTCATATCCACACCGTGCCATCGGATCGCCAAATTGTGTACCGTGATTCGTCACTCAACACGTTTTTCCACTGTTCAATCGTCCAATGTTTACGCTTCTTAACCAAGCGAGACGTCGTTTGGCATTTACCGTCGTGTTGTATGGCTCATGAGCAGCCCCTCCACCATGATATCCGGGTTTTCTCACCTCCCGTCTCACTGTCATAATACTTGCTGATGCAGTTTGGAATTCCTGTGCGATGGTCTGGATAGGTGTCTGCTTACTACGCATTACGACCCTCTTCAACTGTTGGCGGTCTCTGTCAGTCAACAGACAAGGTCGGCCCCTACGCTTTTGTGCTGTACGTATCCCTTCACGTTTCCCCTTCGCTATCACATCGGAAACAGTGGACCTGGGGATGTGTAGGAGTGTGGAAATCTCGCGTACAGACGCATGACACGTTCGAAGTCCTTAAGTTCCGCGGAGCGCCCCATTCTGCTCTCTCACGATATCTAATGACTACCGAAGTCGCTGATGTGGAGTACCTGGCAGTAGGTGGCAGCACAATGTAACTTATATGAAAAACGTCTGTTTCTGGGGGTGTCCGGATAGTTTTAATCACAAAGTGTAAATGGACGTACCTTTAGATTTTATTTACTTAAAAACTTAAATGTTTCACATCACCAAGGGACCGTGGCTCTTAGGATTTGACATAAATTTCAAAGTGATAACTGTACGTGTTGTTGAGAATAAGTGCTCTCGACAGACTGGCCTACAGATGGGAAAAAATGTCATGTGATATATTTAAAAAATAAAATTTGTCGATTTTTTCTTTACTTTTACTGAAAATCTTTGCTTCCTGCCGAATTTCATAAATCTAGGTCAAAGGGAGATTTTGACGAGTGAGTTGCAAGTATCAAAACGTATGACATAAAAGGCCGCATCTTTTGATTGCACTGCTTTTGAAGCTTAAATGATTTACATCGCCAAGGAACCGTAAACCCCAGTATGTGACAAAAATTTCACCTTTTTATCTACATCTACATCTACATCTACATCTATACTCCGCGAGCCACCTTACGGTGTGTGGCGGAGGGTACTTATTGTACCACTATCTGATCCCCCCTTCCCTGTTCCATTTACGAATTGTGCGTGGGAAGAACGACTGCTTGTAAGTCTCCGTATTTGCTCTAATTTCTCGGATCTTTTCGTTGTGATCATTACGCGAGATATATGTGGGCGGTAGTAATATGTTGCCCATCTCTTCCCGGAATGTGCTCTCTCGTAATTTCGATAATAAACCTCTCCGTATTGCGTAACGCCTTTCTTGAAGTGTCCGCCACTGGAGCTTGTTCAGCATCTCCGTAACGCTCTCGCGCTGACTAAATGTCCCCATGACGAATCGCGCTGCTTTTCGCTGGATCATGTCTATCTCTTCTATTAATCCAACCTGGTAAGGGTCCCATACTGATGAGCAATACTCAAGAATCGGACGAACAAGCGTTTTGTAAGCTACTTCTTTCGTCGATGAGTCACATTTTCTTAGAATTCTTCCTATGAATCTCAACCTGGCGCCTGCTTTTCCCACTATTTGTTTTATGTGATCATTCCACTTCAGATCGCTCCGGATAGTAACTCCTAAGTATTTTACGGTCGTTACCGCTTCCAATGATTTACCACCTATGGCATAATCGTACTGGAATGGATTTCTGCCCCTATGTATGCGCATTATATTACATTTATCTACGTTTAGGGAAAGCTGCCAGCTGTCGCACCATTCATTAATCCTCTGCAGGTCTTCCTGGAGTACGTACGAGTCTTCTGATGTTGCTACTTTCTTGTAGACAACCGTGTCATCTGCAAATAGCCTCACGGAGCTACCGATGTTATCTCTACTCGTTCCTGAGAACAAGGGTACCTATAAGGGTTTGCCCATTCAGGAACAGAACCCAAAAAAAAATTACATTTCTCCAGTTGAAATGCATACCACACTTAACGTTTTAGTATTATTTTCATCCGGAGGTATTAATAACGTGAACTTTAATTAAATCGTTGTTAGGTTTGAAATTGTTGGCGAAGAGATGGTCCATGCACCTCATTGATTAAAATTAAGACAGATTCGTCTGATACAAGTGAATGTGCGACTTTTGTGTTATATTTTTATTTAACGAATAGAGTTGTATTTTACAGGCTAATAGAGAAGTGGAAGGATTTAATCCTGATCCATACTTACTTATTTTCCCCAAATGTTACCGTCTTTTAATAATTTTATTTACCTAATTCTCATGATGCATATATATTCTTCTCTGCTGCTGTAAGTATATTAGATTTCAAGCAACTTTATCATTGTTGTAGCGATTGAGGCCTTTTGCTCAAAAGTTTTCTTCGTAAAAATTAACTTTTTCTAGGACTTCATGACTATGGGTTACTGGCCAAAGCTCAACCACTACATTGAGAGTTTATCTCGTGATGAATTTTGAAACATCGAGGCATGTTAAAAACAGCGTGGATAGAACAATTTTGATTACAGATGCATATGTATTTACTGTTTACTTAAATTACGTACAGTTATAGATACACAGAACATAAATATCGTGGCCGGCAAGGGTTGTATAGAATTTAGCAATGAACAAGAAAAATTCTCCGTGGGCTTTGCAAAAGAAAATGCCGCTCCAGTCATATACTGAATCGTTAATGTTAGAAACGAATAAAGTTGAAAATTTGACGTGGAGCGCTGAATAATATTAATAAAATATACTTCACAAATCTTTCCATTTCAGCAGAAAACGGCCGTTTATTTCATGACATACCTCTAAGTAGAAACAGCAATATGCGAATACAAGAATTAACACATGCTGTGGTGCCATAGCTCATTAACAAATGGCGTAACTCTGCTATCACAGTTTAGCCGCCTGGATAGCAGTTCGTGTTTAAGCGCCGCTTCCGGGACGGGAAGGGGAGCCGACCCTGAATCGAATCTGCTCGGAGGATTAACGGCGACAGGAAGGGCATCCGGCCATTCCTTAAATTAACCATGGCAAATTCATTCTTAATCATGCCGACCCTACGCCAGTGGGGGACAAAGGCAAAAGAAGAAGAAAGAATGAGAAGTTACTCCGATAGCAATCACTCCCGACAGTACGCCGAGGAGACAAATGTCTTGGGATAGCGATATGCTTGTATACAGATTTTGGCAGCATCGATTACACAAGGTGTAAAAGGGCAGTCAACTGGCGGAGCTATAATTTGTATTCTGGTGATTCATGTGAAGAGGTTTCCGTCGTGATTACGGGAGCACGACGCGAATCGACATACTTTGAATACGGAACGATAGTTGGAAATAGACGCATTGGATATTATAGTTAGGGAATTCAATATTTCGAGACACACAGTGTCAAGAGTTAACCGAGAATACCAAATTTCAGGTATTACCTCTCACCACGGACAACGTAGTAGCCGATGGCCTTCACTCAACCACCGAGAGCAGACATGTTTGTGCAGAGTTGTCGGTGCAAACAGACAAGTAACGCTGCGTGAAATAACAACAGAAATAAACGTGGGACGTACGACGAATGCATTTGTTAGGACAGTACAGCAAATATGGCATGAATGATCTATAGCAACAGACGACCGACGCGAGTGCCTTTGGTAGCAGCAGAATATCACCTGCAGCGTCTCTCCTGGGATCGTGGCCACATCGGTTGGATCCTATACGACTGCAAAACTGTGACCTGGTCAGATGAATCCCGATTTCAGTTGGTAAGAGCCGCTGGTAGGGGTAAATGGTGGGACAAACCCCACAAAGGCCGGCCAGGGTGGCCGAGCGGTTCTAGGCGCTTCAGTCTGGCACCGCGCGACCGCTACGGTCGCAGGTTCGAATCCTGCCTCGGGCATGGATGTGTGTGATGTCCTTAGGTTAGTTAGGTTTAAGTAGTTCTAAGTTCTAGGGGACTGATGACCTCAGATGTTAAGTCCCATGGTGCTCAGTGCCATTTGAACCAAACCCCACAAAGCCTTGGACGCAAGTTGTCAACAAAGCACTGTGCAAGTTGGTGGTGGCTCGATAATGATGTGGGCTGCGTTTACATGGAAATGACTGGGTCCTCTTGTTCAACGGAACCGATCATTGACTAGAAATGGTTATGTTCGCCTACTTGGAGACCATTTGCAGCCTTTCATGGACTTCATATTCCCATAAAACGATAGGATTATTAATGATGACAACTCGCCTAGTCACCGGGCCACTATTGTTCACGATTGGTTTGAAGAACATTCGGGAGAGTTCGAGCGAATCATTTCGCCACCCGGATTGCCCGACATGAGTTACGTCGACCATTTATAGGCCATAATCGAGAGCTAAATTCGTGCACAAAATCTTGCACCTTGCACCAGCAACAGTTTTGCAATTATGGACGATTACACAGGCAGCGTGGCTCAATATTTCTGCAGGGGATTTCCAAAAACGTATTGAGTCCATGCCACGTATAATGCCGCACTATGACGTGAAAAATGAGGTTAGACGCGGTATTAGGAGGTATCCCACGACTTTTGACACCTCAGTGTGTATCACAGTAATGGCAATATACGAGGCCTGTTCAGAAAGTAAGCTCCGATTGATTGCCAAATTGAAACCACAGTGAACATCAGAAATGTTTTACTTGTAACAATTAGCTACACCTTTCAGCTACTTCTCTACGTAGTCGCCGTTCTGACTTAGACTTTTGTCATAGCGTTGTACCAACTTTTCAGTAGCCTCATCATAGAAGGCAGCCGCCAGTGCTTTCCGCCAATTCTCCACGCTGGCCTACACCTCGTTGTCTGTGTCAAAATGTTGTCTTCAAAGACAGCGGTTCATGTGACCAGAGATGAAACCCAGGGGGAGACAATTGCGGACTGTATTGTGGGTAATCTCACATTTCCATTTGAAAACGATGCAGGAGCATCTTCATTGCCCCTGCAGAATGCGGCTGAGAATTGTCTTGAAGAAGAAACAGCACGACAGTTATGTAATGTTAGCTGCATAGCTTCAGGCGAAATTTCTCACCAGGCCCTCGTACTTGGCGGCAGACACTATTTTCTAGACATCTTTACGCACTCACTGCGAGCTCAGAAATGAGAAGAGCGACGTGATGCTAACTGGGGTTATACTAGAGACAATACCCAACACATCTGTGCAAAGCTTTATCGGATTTTCATAGTCGTTTCCATTTCGCGACCGATCGGAGCTTACTTTCTGAACGCCCCTCGTAGTTAATCGCACATTTTGAGAACGTCGTTTTGCGACATACGTGGAACCTGAAGGCCACTGTCTAATGTAGGAACCCGTACATTATACTCTCAAAATGTATAAAAGAAGCCGGGTCTTGCGTTCTTGAGACTGTAGATGTGTGTACATTCCGTGACGTGTGTCGTCTACATATTCTCATGAAACACGATCTCAAAATACTTGCTGCGGCAAGTATATTACCATCTTTGACCCCTACCGGGCGAAGTGACGCCGTTGTAAGACAATGAACTACCATTTGGGAGGACGCTGGTTCAAATCCTCATCCAGACATTCATATTTAAACTTCTGTAATTTCTCTAAATCGCTAAATGCAAAATCATTGATGATTCCTATGAAAGTGCGCGGCCGATGTATTTCTCTACGCTCCTAAGATCCGAGCTTGCGCTTCACCTCTAATGACATCGTCATCGATGAAGTGTTCAACCTAAATCTTCCGTTACTCCTTCTGACCATGCTGCACCCTATAATAGTATTGAGGGAAAAATAAAGAAACTAACTTTCAACATGTCGGAGGAAAATGATACAAATCGTACGTTGTCCACCCGTAGTGCTCTTTTACTTCCTTACGGATCTACGAGTATATCATCGCTCTGCTCAGAGTATGAGCATTGACTTTTTCCTTTCCTTATCATGTGCGTGCCGCTGTTGGAGGATCCCTGTTGTGTGCTAAAACCGAGTCCGCATTTTATCTTCTATGGACAACTGATATTCCGGAATGTATGTTAACTAAAACTACAGATATATACACGATCGTTTCGTAGCATCTGTCAAAAATTGTAATAGTTGAGAATGTATCTTCTGTAGCAGTGGATAATATTGTTAACATGTTTCTTATAGCAGACGACCAATTTCTCATAATCCAGGTAATAATTAGAATCATTTATACACTGAAATCACAACATCAGGGTTATAAGACACCTATTTTAAGCCCCACAGTTTTCATTCAATTTTTCACATAAGAGGTGTCAAAGGGGGTGTCTGCCTTCAGGCGCTAGAGCAGCCGCGAGGCACCGCAGCTGAATGAAAGTCGAAGTGTCGGACAAGAACATCCTGAGCGCGCTCAACAAAGGTGCGTGGGTAACACCGAGGGTATTGCCAAACTGGGAGACCTTAGAGCGACCCTTTGTTGTTTTAGTCATGTGCATATCAGTGTCGCATCCCCCTGTGGTCACCTCACCGAAGGGTGTGAAATAGGAGGGGTGAAAAAGTGTTAACACCCTATGCTGCTTCGGCTCACGTTCAGATTTCGTCGAAAGGTTTTTAATAGTCCCTAGTGTTTGTACCCTGTGTACCAGAGAAAAACGGTGGCAAGACTCTCCAAAGGCGTCAAATCACGTTCAGTATGGTTGCAGCTCAACAATGTCCATAGAATGGAGGTGAGTCGTCCGTGAAATGTTAGCAGCGCTGAACGTTGTGAAGAGCATCCCGAGCGGTCTAAGGCGCTGCAGTCACGGACTGTGCGGCTGGTCCCGGTGGAGGTTCAAGTCCTCCCTCGGGCATGGGTGTGTGTATGTTTGTCCTTAGGATAATTTAGGTTAAGTAGACTGTACGCTTAGGGACTGAAGACCTAAGCAGTTGAGTTCCTTAAGATTTCACTCACATTTGAACATTTTTTTGAAGAGCATCGTCCTGTTGCTCATCGCATTGTGAACTGTCGTTTTCCCTGGAAATGTGTGGTGCCCAGCGCCCATGGAAAGGGATAGTTTCGCTGATACCCTTAAGGCCACGTCATGAAGGCTTTTCATGTCGATTCACGGCGGCAGTGTGTCTTAAATGGTTTCCTCGGCCTCCCGTAAGAAAACCGCGTGACTTCAACGTCGAGGAGTCGAAAGAAGGCGTGAAATATGGCAAAGAGGAGGGGGTGAGAACTTTTCCATTATGGGACGCGTCCAGAAAAGCGTTGGGCAGAATTTTGATGAAATTCGATGTCAGTGTGAAATCATTAATCCACCTTACAACTATTATGAACTTTTGTGGTATGGTGTTTTGTTCACATGCATCTACACCTCGCTGTCTGAATGTCGCGAGCCGAAGGTGACGCCGCAGGGCGCCACGCTTTTGCATCTTTACAGAGGAATGTTGCTTAGGCACTTTTGATTAAAATTTCAAACTTATGCATCGTAATCGGCGACAGTTACGGTGTTTCGAAGAAGCTAATCCTTTTTTTCCAGTTGCCAGTGTCCTGTAGTTGTTTTACTGAGAGTTACGGCAAAGAAGTATAGTTTTTTAAATAAGGTATTACACTAAACTCAGCCCGAACAGCCCATGAAGACCCAACGGTACCGACCTACCGCCGTGTCATCTTCAGCCCACAATCATCACTGGATGCGTATATGGAGGTTCAAACGGTTCAAATGGCTCCAAGCACTATGGGACTTAACACCTGAGGTCATCAGTCCCCTAGACTTAGAACTACTTAAACCTAACTAACCTAAGGACATCACACACATCCATGCCCGAGGCAGGATTCGAACCTGCGACCGTAGAAGCAGCGCGGGTCCGGACTAAAGCGCCTAGAACAGCTCGGTCACAGCGGCCGGCGTATATAGAGGGGCATGTGGTCAGCACACCGCTCTCTCGGCCGTATGTCAGTTTGCGAGACCGGAGCCGCTACTTCTCAGTCAAGTAGCTCGTCAGTTTGCCTCACAAGAGCTGAGTGCACCCTGCTTGCTAACACCGCTCGGCAGACCGGACGGTCATCCAAGACCGTTTGCAAATAAGATATTATTGTTCCATTATTTTAGGTTATTTGTTTAAATCAATCGTTCACAGTTTAGTTGAAACTAAAGTTCTGTCAGTTTTAATTAGGAAGCTAGAAAAGTTCAAAGCTTTAGGGATCGATGCAAAATGATAAGCATAGTTGCCTGTGTTTGGGGCGAAGGTGTAGTAGCGCAATGTTCATTTAGGTGAGATAGCCAAACGATCGTCCAATTTACTGAATGGACTATTTAATGTGCCTTCTAAATTACCTGCGAATGGATGTAAAGTTGCTGATGTTTGGGGTAGACAAGTATCCTCGATACGCAGATAGAAGTCATGCTGAGCTACATTGTAGAATATATCCTTATACTGCCATTACAAGGCAGGCAGGAGTACACAAACGGGGTCCGGTCTACCACTTATATTGACGTGTAATAAACGTGGCATATACATGAAGGGTTTATTTCAATAGTGGTACAAGTCAATTTTTGTTCATTCTGAGATACAGAGTCCTAAAGTTAAAAGAGCGCTGAAAAACCTTTCTGGTATTTCAACTGCAGATTTTTCAGCGTTCATTTAACTTTAGGACTCTGTATCTCAGAATGAACAAAAATGGACTTGTACCACTACTGAAATAAGCCCTTCACATGCAACCAGTAAGTTGAAATATTGCTGCCGAATGCCAAAACGATGAAAATGAAAAAGACATGGCTTATCCCGTGAGATGTTCTGATCGAAGAGCCCCATCAGTTATTACGTTCTGAGGTGCTGAACAAACACTTCGAGAAACAAGTACGCTGAGGAAACGGGGTGGCAATAGGCGAAGAATAACAAGAAGTGAGGACATGACGGTGTTTGATTTAGGTGCAAAGCATCACGATCCTCATGTCAGCTTGCTAGAAGTTGATACTGTCACTAGTATCATCCTTTAGTTTGTATGGCGAATAATACACGGCCACAAATTTCACCTGTACCACATGTGACGGACACGGAACCTTCATAGTAACCATTTCAGTCGGTGAGTTACTTTCTGAGAATCGGCCGAGAGTAATTTCATTCTGGACCCCCTGCAAATTAGTATGTTCTCTGATGAACCTACTTTCACAAATTATGGCGCAGTGAACCGTCGTAACATGCATTACTGTGCCACTGAGTATCCTGTAAGGGAGCGTCACGTCAATCGCCAAAAGAGGTGGTCAGTGAATGTCCGGTGTGGAATTCTTGGAGATGAAATCATCGGTCCAGAATGTTTCGCAGGTACTGTTATATGTGAGATGTATCGAGCTTTCATCGTCGAAAATGTAGGAGCTCTCCTGGAAAATGACAGTCTATACATTAGATGCCGTATGTGGATGAAGCACGATGGTCATCCAGCATATTCTGAGTGTGATGCTGTGCCAGAAATTGACAGCAGACTTCCTGCACGATGGTCAGGAACCGCGATTTTCAAGAATAGACCACGGTTGGCCGATATAGCACCAGTAAATTTCTTTTCTGGTTTTCTTTTTTGTGGATACCTAAAAAATTGTGTTTGTGTCACGGAACCCACAATCCACGATACCTTCAAATAGCTCATCGAAGAAGCTTGTCACTCCGTGACACCAGCAACTTTATATTTCATCTGCAGGTCCTTTAGAAGGCGCACTGAGTTGTGCTTTCAGGAAAACGGGCACTAATTTGAGTACATCACTTAAATAAACATTTTGCAGTCGAAACTCTTTACTGAACACAGACAATTACGTTCAGTATGTCGCATACACCGCTAAAACTTTATACTTTTGTAGCTCCTTCACTAAAAGTTACAGATCTACACGACAGAAATAAAAACAATATTTTAGTTCTGAAAATTATACCTGGTTGTTATAACTCTCTGGAAAATAACTAAGTAAGCTATGTTCATAATTCCGTAGAAAGACTAACGTTTCTTATGCTGCCTATTTAAATACATACCCCTTTCACTTATTACTTTGTAAATTACAGAGAGTCTATCATATCTGAAACATCCTGTATGTCGTTATTGAACAGATAGTTCATTCACTTATCACTAGTCTCTGGCATAGTAGCTGCGTTGCAGATACATGGCCTTCGGCGTTCTAAAGGGTTTATTTGATGAGCTTTTATTAGAATCAGGCGTCGTACCTTTCTGCAAACTTTTTCCAATCACTGTGTGTGTATGTGTGTGCGTGTGCGTGTGTACCACTCCACATATGTCTTTGAAAGAGAGAGATGTGGACAGATCTTCCCTTTCCGGTCAATCGGGTGTTTCATATCATTTGCATAACAACTCTACGAATATTTTTTTTATACTTTGTAAGCAAAGAGTGCCAGACAGAAGTTTTCATTTCTTTTATCAGTTCTTTGTTACATATACAGTGTATGTTTCATTCGCACATTCATATCCGCAAAAGACACCACTAGTACTCTCCAGTGAATGCAAATTTAGAAATAAAATACTATTCTGTACACCGAAAACAAATAATAGCACATGTAAGGTGTCTACTGTTTTTGTGTCCGCCCCCGGTAGCTGCGTGGTCAGCTCGACAGACTGTCAATCCTAAGGGCCCGGGTTTGATTCCCGGCTGGGTCGGAGATTTTCTCCGTTCAGGGATTGGGTGTTGTGTTGTCCTAATCATCATCCTTTCATCCCCATCGATGCGCAAGTCGTCGAAGTGACGTCAAATCGAAAGACTTGCACCAGGTGAGCGGTCTACCCGACGGGAGGTCCTCGTCACACGCCACTCACACTGTAATTGTAATCTAACAAACGTCAAAACAAAAGTTCTACATATACACCTACATTATTACCCTGCAGATCACAGTTAAGTGCATGGCAGAGAGTTCATCGAACCACCTTCAAACTATTTCTTACGAACACTTTAATCTTCCTGTGCGAGCTCTGATTTCTCTTATTTCATTATGATGATCATTTCTGCTACATGTAGGTGGGCGTCAACAAAATATTTTCGCAATCGGAGGAGAAAGTTAGTGATTGAAATTTCACCAGAAGATCCTGCCGCAACGAAGGACGCCTTTGTTTTAATGATTGCCATCCCACTGCACGTATCATGTCTGTGGCTATCTCACCCCAATTTCACGATAATACAAAACATGCTGCTCTTCTTTGAACTTTTTCGATGTCCGCCGTCAGTCCCATGTGATGCGACTCCCCACCGCGCAGCTATTCTCCGGAAGAGGGTGGACAAGCGTGGTGTAAGCACTCTCTTCAGTAGATCTGTTGCACTTTCTAAGTGTTCTGCATATAAATCATAGCCTTTCGTTTGTTTTACCCACATTATCTATGTGATCGTTCCAGTTTTTTTTTTTTTTTTTTCGTTACAGGAAATCACGAATCCAGTCACAAAACTTAGGCGGTATACCATAGCCACACAATTTTATTAGAAGATGCCTGTGAGGAACGGCGTCGAAAGGCTACCGTAAATCTAAAAATATGGAATAAATTTGACATCCCTTGTCGGTAGCACTCATTACTTCGTGAGAATGAAAGAGCTAGTTTTGTGTCACAAGAACGATATTTTCATAATCCGTGCTGACTGTCTGTCAATAAATCGTATTCTTCGAAGTAATTGGTAATTTTCGAACACAGTATATGTTCCAAAAACTTCCTGCTAATCGATGTTAGTGAAACGGGTCTGTAATTCCACGGATTACTCCTATTTCCTTTCTTGGGTTATGGTGTGACTTCATCTTTCCAGTCTTTACGTATAGGTCTTTCGAAGTGCATGCAGTTGTATATGACTGGTAAGTATGGAGCTATTTTATCAGCATACTCTGAAAGGAACCTCTGAACCACAGGCCTTATCTTTATTAAGTGAGTGAAGATGCTTCGCTACACCGAGCATATCAACTTCTGATTTAATCGTTTCGCAGTTATTCTAGATTCGAATTCAGGAACATGTACTTCGTCTTCTTTGGTGGAGTTTCGTAAAACCGTGTCTAAAACTCAGCTTTAGTGGCACTGTCATTGGTGACGACACCATTGTTTTCACGCAGTAAAGGTATTCGCTGCGTCTTGCCGCCGATGTATTTTACACACGACCAGAATTTCTTTGGGTTTTCTGCCAGATGTACCTCACATTGAAGTTAGCACTAAATTATGAGCTTCTGTAAAACTTCCCCAATTTCTTATATTTTTCGTTATTTTCAATTTGGGATGCTTTTTTTTTGTTGCTTTTGCAACACTGTCCTGACCTGTTTTGTGCACCATGGGAGGCCAGTAGCATCTCTTACTCATTTATGTGGTACATATCTCTTAATTTCCGTCGATACCATTTCGTTGAATTCATACCTCAGTTGGTCTACGCTTACATAGACAGGAAGGAGTGGAAACTGTCTCTTACGAAAGCGTGAAGCGAGTTTTTATCTGCTTTTTTTATAAATAGATGCGCTTTGTGATCATTTTTGGTGGGTTTGGATGTTGCAGTATTCAGTCTCAATATATCTGATTTGTGGTCATCAAGCCGCGTATCCGTCATCATGCTCTTTATTTGCTCAGGAATATTTGTTGCTAACAGGTCAATTATGATTTCGCAACTATTTACATTCTGAGAGGGCTCCTGAACTAACTGTTCGAAATAATTTTCTGAGAGAGCATTTAGTACAATTTCGGACGACGTTTTATGCCTATAGCCAGCTTTAAACACGTCTTTTTGCTAACATATCGGGGGTACATTGAAGTCACCTCCAACTATAATTATATCAGTCGAGTACCTATTTCTACATCTACATCTACATCTACATGGGTACTCTGTAAATCACATTTAAGTGCCTGGCAGAGGGTTCATCGAACCACCTTCACAATTCTGTATTATTCCAATCTCGCTCGTATAGCGGGCGGAAAGAATGAACACCTATACCTTTCCGTACGAGCTCTGATTTCCCTTATTTTATCGTGGTGATCGTTCCTCCCTACTTAGGTCGGTGTCAACAAAATATTTTCGCATTCGGAGGAGAAAGTTGGTGATTGGAGTGTCGTGAGAAGGTTCCGTCGCAACGAAAAATGCCTTTCTTTTAATGATGTCCAGCCCAATTCCTGTATCATTTCTGTGACACTCTCTCCCTTATTTCGCGATAATACAAAACGTGCTGCCTTTCTCTGAACTTTTTCGACGTACTCTGTCGGCCCTATCTGGTAAGGATCCCACACCACGCAGCATTATTCTAAACGAGGACGGACAAGAACAGTGTAGGTAGTCTCCTTAGTAGGTCTGTTACATTTTTTAAGTGTGCTGCCAATAAAACGCAGTCTTTGGTTAGCCTTCTCCACAACATTTGCTGTGTGTTCCTTACAATTTAAATTGTTCGTTTTTGTAATACCTAGGTACTTAGTTGAATTTACGGCTTCTAGATTAGACTGATTTATGGTGTAACCGAAGTTTAACGAGTTCGTTTTAGCACTCATGTGGATGACCTCACTCGTTTCGTTGTTTAGCGTCAATTGCCACTTTTCGCACCATTCCTATATTTCTTCTAAATCGTTTTGCAGTTTGTTTTGATCTTCTGATGACTTTATTAATCGATAAACGACAGCGTCATCTGAAAACAACCGAAGAAGGCTGCTCAGATTGTCTCCAAAATTATTTATATAGATAAGGAACAGCAACGGTCCTATACCACTACCTTGGGGAACGCCAGAAATCACTTCTGTTTTACTCGATGACTTTCCGTCAGTTACTACGAACTGTGACCTCTCTGACAGGAAATCACAAATCCAGCCACATAACTGAGACGATATTCCATAAGCACGCAATTTCACTACGAGCCGCTTGTGTGGTACAGTGTCTAAAGCATTCCGGAAATCCATAAATACGGAATCCACCTGAAATCCCTTGTCAATAGCACTCAATACTTCACGTGAATAAAGAGCTAGTTGTGCTCCACAGGAACGATCTTTTCTAAACCCATGTTGACTGTGTGTCAATAGACCGTTTTCTTCGAGGTAATTCATAATGTTCGAACACAATATATGTTCTAAAATCCTGCTGCATATCGACGTTAACGATATGGGCCTGTAACTTAGTGGATTACTCGTACTACCTTTCTTGAATATTGGTGTGACCTATGCAACTTTCCAGTCTTTGGGTACGGATCTTTCGTCGAGCGAACGGTTGTATATGATTGTTAAGGATGGAGCTAATGCATCAGCATACTCCAAAAGGAACCTAATTGGTATAGAGTCTGGCCCAGAAGACTTGCTTTTATTATGTGTTTTAAGTTGCCTCACTACTCCGAGGATATTTACTTCTACGTTACTCATGTTGGCAGCTGTTCTCGATTCGAATTCTGGAATATTTACTTTGTCTTCTTTTGTGAAGGCATTTCTAGAGGCTGTGTTTAGTAACTCTGCTTTGGCAGCACTGTCTTCGATAGTATCTCCATTGCTATCGCGCAGAGAAGGCATTGATTACTTTTTACCGTTAACATACTTCACATACGACCAGAATCTCTTTGGATTTTCTGCCAGGTTTTGAGACAGAGTTTCGTTGTGCAAACTGTTACAGGCATCTCGCAATGAAGTTCGCGCAAAATTTCGAGCTTCTGTAAGAGATCGCCAATCTTGGGAATTTTGCGTCTGTTTAAATTTGGCATGTTTGTTTCGTTGTTTCTGAAACAGAGTTCTAACCAGTTTTGTGTACCATGGAGGATCAGCTTCGTCGTTTGTTAATTTATTTGGTATAAATCTCTCAATTGCTGCCGATACTATTTCTCTGAATTTAAGCCACATTTGGTCTACACTTTTATTATTAATTTGGAATCGGTGGACATTTTCTCGCAGGAAGGCTACTGAATTTTTATCTGCTTTTGTGAATTGGTATACTTTTCGTTTCTTTTTCGAGTATTTGTGGCTTACAGTATTCAGTCTCACTACGGCAACCCTGTGTTCACTAATCCCTGAATCGGCTTTCAAATGTTCAAATGTGTGTGAAATCTCATGGGACTTAACTGCTAAGGTCATCAGTCCCTAAGCTTACACACTACTTAGCCTAAATTATCCTAAGGACAAACACACACACCCATGCCCGACGGAGGACTCGAACCTCCGCCGGGACCAGCCGCACAGTCCTTGACTGCAGCGCCTCGGACCGCTCGGCTAATCCCGCGCGGCTGAATCGGGTTTGATGCTCATTATTAACTCAGGATTATTTGTTGCTAAGGGGTCAAGTTTGTTTTCACAACCGTTTACTATTCGCGTGGGCTCATGAACTAACTGCTTAAAATAATTTTCAGAGAATGTGTTTAGCACAATTTCGGATGATATTTTATGCATACCTCCGGAATTAAACGTGTATTTTCGACAACATATCGAGGGTAAAGTAAAGTCACCACCAACTATCATCGTATGAGTCGGTACGTGTTTGAAATCAATCTCAAGTTTTCTTTGAACCTTTCAGCAACTGTACCATCTGAATTGGGAGGTCAGTAAAAGGATCCAATTATTATTTTATTCCGGTTTCCAACAATGACCTCTGCCCATACTAACTCACAGGAAGTGTCTACTTCAATTTCGCGACAAGTTAAACTACTTCTGTCAGCAACAAACACGCCACCGCCAACAGTGTTTAGCCTATCCTTTCGTAACACCGGAACACCGGAATAATGATCATGTTTTCTTCGAACTCTTCAGCAACTGTATCATCCGAGTAAGGGTGTCGGTAAAAAGAACCAGTTATTAATTTATTCCGGTTTTCAAGTATAGCCTCTACCCATACTGACTCACAAAAATTATCTAATTCGTTTTCACTACAAGCAAACTATTCTGAAGCGCCAAAGAAGCTGGTGTAGGCAAGCGTATTCAAATACAGAGAACAACATCTACAGCTACGTGATTACTTTGTTATTCACAGTGAAGTGCCTGGCAGATGGTTCAATGAACCACCTTCAAGCTGTCTCTCCACTGTTCCACTCTCAAAAGGGAAGCGGGAAAAACGAGCACTTAAATTTTACTGTGCGAGCCGGGAATTCTCTGATTTTACCGTAATGATCATTGCTCCCTATGTAGGTGGGTGCCAACAGAATGTTTTCGCAATGGGAGGAGAAAACTGGCGATTGAAATTTCATGAGAAGTTTCCGTCGCAACGAAAGACGCCTTTGTTTTAAAGATTGCTGCTACAATTCACGTATCATGTTGGCGGCACTACCCCTATTTCGCGGTAATGCAAAACAAGCTCACTTCTTTGAACTTCTTCCATGTCATCCGTCAGTCCCACCTGATGCGAATCCCACACTGCACAGCAGTACTCCAGAATAGGGTGGACAGGTGTGTCGTGAGCAGTCTCTTTAGCAGACCCGTTGCACTTTTAAGTGTTCTGCCAATGAATCGCAGTCTTTGGTTTGCTCTACCAACAACGTAATCTATGTGATCGCTCCAATTTAGCTTATTTGTAATTGTATTCCCTAAGTATTTAGTTGAATTTACAGCCTTCAGCTTATTGTGACTTATCGCGTAATAGAAATTTAGCGGATTTCTTTTAGTACTCATGGGAATAACTTCACACTTTTATTTATCCAGGGTCAATTTGAAACGTCCCCTTAGAAAAATTATACATGACTATGCTTAAACTGACACACAATATTTGTAGCGCAACGCAATCTGACTTTCAATAATCCCTACAAAAGAATGGCCCTGACTAACATTAACCTATACATTTCACAAATCACTTACCTCACAAAAATCTTCGTTACTCAGGCTACTGCAATACAGCGAGCGCCACTACTGCCAGCTAAATAAAAGATTCAAACTATTGAAGGCACTAACTACTGATAGGCATAGTTAGCAAATGAAAGATTTTGATAGAGAACAAACAATGTATTTACCTTAATAGTGTTCAAAAGTCATAATACATATATATCAGTTCATGATATCCAGTCTTACAAATTTACTGTCTCTGTCCAGATCATCCGCTCTGTAATGGTACTTGAATTACGTAACCATTATGGTACCTCACCTGAACCTCTCGATACCAGTAATATTCTACTGTATTTCTGTTAACTACTTAACATATTTCTGAGACAACATTCAGATTTGATTTCACTTTTGATACATCGATATGTTTATACTGCAATGATATTATTCTTATGTGTATTCTTTCTTTTGTCACTATGATCTTTGACGTACTTGTAACTCTGATTTTTGGGCGCGTAAGCGATAGTTAGTTAGTTGTTAAGTTTTTAGAGAGTCGGACCTTGAGAAAGTCAAGTCTTGGACGTCATGTTGAAAAGATGCATATTGTAGTTGGCTTATAAAATGTGAGGAAGATGTTTTCAAGTATGTTTTGTATTGTGAAGTGATGTTTGTGTGTCACGTGATGTTGCAATAAAAGCAATTAAAAGGAAGTGTAACTTAATTTCGGAGTGCTGATTATTTTTTTACATCACCATTGCCCAGCAAAAGTGTAATCTCGAAGAATGGTTTGTGAAGCGCATCTACAAAACTTTTGAATATAGCAGGATCAAACCTAGGCCTCTTTGCATCCGAGCTTGGAATCATAACTACCCAGATTTTCAACGATTGAGCCATGATTTTACGACGAGACCAGCGTGGGAAACGCAAAAAGATGAGTGACTACTTTTTTCATTATGACATGAAATGACTATTAACAGTGCTCTAATGACACCTGCCACATAATATGACTGTTGTTGCCCGATAATACAGTATTTAGCACCGTGGGCAACACCATAATCGTTATTAAAATCTTGACCTTTGTTGTGGTAGGGTTGTTAGAGCTCTCAAAACTACGCCATCTCACTCCCCACATCCACCACTGCTGGCGGCTCACCTCCAACAGCGCAACGCTACGCGCTGTTAACTTCCAGCTGCCGAACACTACAATAGCCAACAACAATGCAAACCAGCCACAGACTACACGCGGCACAGCCAGTGATTTTCATACAGAGCGCTACGTGGCGTTACCAATAGAAAAACCTAAACAGCCTACTTACATAGCCCCCACGCTCCCTACAAAAAATTTTACAAATTGTTTTGGGCAGTGGCCAATACAGATTTGAAAAAAATTTTTCATAATTACAATAACAAAGAAATCAAATGCACACACTTATCGATAGAATGTTGGTCAAAAGCTAAAATTTTCTCACAGTCCATAAAGACAGTCCTGATCGTTCATCACAGTAAAATTGCAGTGTTTTCACAAAGTCTGAGCAGGAAAAGAAAATGCACACGGAAGTAGTGGATTTCCATGCAGTCTTGAAGAAGTAGTGTTGTCCTTCCAACGGAAAGACAGTGCTGACTCTTGACATGCAGACAGGTAATGGGCCACAACAGAGCAAACCCACAGCAGAGTCATTCGAAGTTTTGAAGAATAAACAGCCTACTTACAAATTGCCACTTTTCACAGCACACAGATATCTAAATCATTTTGCAATTCGTTTTGGTCATCTGATGACTTTACAAGACGGTAAATGGCAGCAGCATCTGCAAACAATCTAAGAGGGCTACTCAGATTGTCTCCTATGTCGTTAATATAGAGCAGGGACAATACAGGTTTAAATGGTTCAAATGGTTCCGAGCACTATGGGACTTAACATCTGTTGTCATCAGTCCCCTAGAACTTAGAACTACTTAAACCTAACTAACCTAAGGACATCACACACATCCATGCCCGATCCAGGATTCGAACCTGCGATCGTAGCGGTCACGCGGCTCCAAACTGAAGGGCCTAGAACCGCACGACCACACCGGCCGGCGACAATAGAGGCCCTATAACACTTCCTTGGGGAACGCCAGATATTACTTCTGTTTTACTCGATGGCTTTACGTCTATTACAACGAACTGTGACCTTTCCGACAGGAAATCACGAATCTAGTCGCACAACTGAGGCGATATTCCATAGGCATGCAGTTTGGTTGGAAGACGCTTGTGGGGAACGGTGTCGAAAGCTCTCTGGAAATCTAAAAATACGGAATCAATTTGACGTGCCCTGTCGATAGCACTCATTACTTCATGAGTATAAAGATCTAGTTGTGTTTCACAAGAACGTTGTTTCCTGAATCCATGCTATGTGTCAATAAATAGTTTTCTCCGAGGTAATTCATAATGTTCGAATACAGTATACGTTTCAGAACTCTACTGCCAATCTACATTAGTGATATGGCCTGTAATTCAGTGGATTACTCCTATTTCTCTTTTTAGGTATTGGTGTGAATTGAGAAATTTTCCAGTCTTTAGGTGCGAATCTTTCTGTGAGCGAGCGGTTGTATATAACTTCTAAATATGGACCTATAGTATCAGCATACTCTGAAATGCCCCCCCCCCCCCCCATGAACCATGGACCTTGCCGTTGGTGGGGAGGCTTGCGTGCCTCAGCGATACAGATAGCCGTACCGTAGGTGCAACCACAACGGAGGGGTATCTGTTGAGAGGCCAGACAAACGTGTGGTTCCTGAAGAGGTGCAGCAGCCTTTTCAGTAGTTGCAGGGGCAACAGTCTGGATGATTGACTGATCTGGCCTTGTAACATTATCCAAAACGGCCTTGCTGTGCTGGTACTGCGAACGGCTGAAAGCAGGGGGAAACTACAGCCGTAATTTTTCCCGAGGGCATGCAGCTTTACTGTATGATTAAATGATGATGACGTCCTCTTGGGTAAAATATTCCGGAGGTAAAATAGTCCCCCATTCGGATCTCCGGGCGAGGACTACTCAAGAGGATGTCGTTATCAGGAGAAAGAAAACTGGCGTTCTACGGATCGGAGCGTGGAATGTCAGATCCCTTAATCGGGCAGGTAGGTTTGAAAATTTAAAAAGGGAAATTGATAGGTTAAAGTTAGATATAATGGGAATTATTGAAGTTCGGTGGCAGGACGAACAAGACTTCTGGTCACGTGAATACAGGGTTATAAATACAAAATCAAATAGGGGTAATGCAGGAGTAGGTTTAATAATGAATAAAAAAATAGGAGTGCGGGTAAGCTACTACAAACAGCATAGTGAACGCATTATTGTGGCCAAGATAAACACAAAGCCCATGCCTACTACAGTAGCACAAGTTTATATGCCAACTAGCTCTGCAGATGACGAAGAAATAGATGAAATGTATGATGAGATAAAAGAAATTGTTCAGGTAGTGAATGGAGACGAAAATTTAATAGTCATGGGTGACTGGAATTCTTCAGTAGGAAAAGGGAGAGAAAGAAACATAGTAGGTGAATATGGATTGGGGCTAAGAAATGAAAGAGGAAGCCGTCTTGTAGAATTTTGCACAGAGCATAACTTAATCATAGCTAACACTTGGTTCAAGAATCATAAAAGCAGGTAGTATACATGGAAGAATCCTGGAGATACTAAAAGGTATCACATAGATTATATTATGGTAAGACAGAGATTTAGGAACCAGGTCTTAAATTGTAAGACATTTCCGGGGGCAGATGTGGACTCTGACCACAATCTATTGGTTATGAACTGTAGATTAAAACTGAAGAAACTGCAAAAAGGTGGGAATTTAAGGAGATGGGACTTGGATAACCTGACTAAACCAGAGGTTGTAGAGAGTTTCAGGGAGAGCATAAGGGAACAATTGACAGGAATGGGGGAAAGAAATACAGTAGAAGAAGAAGAATGGGTAGCTCTGAGGGATGAAGTAGTGAAGGCAGCAGACGAGCAAGTAGGTAAAAAGACGAGGACTAATAGAAATCCTTGGGTAACAGAAGAAATATTGAATATAATTGATGAAAGGAGAAAATCTAAAAATGCAGTAAATGAAACAGGCAAAAAGGAATACAAACGTCTCGAAAATGAGATCGACAGGAAGTGCAAAATGGCTAAGCAGGGATGGCTAGAAGACAAATGTAACGATGTAGAGGCTTATCTCACGAGGGGTAAGATAGATACTGCCTACAGGAAAATTAAAGAGACCTTTGGAGAGAAGAGAACCACTTGTACGAATATCAAGAGCTCAGATAGAAACCCAGTTCTAAGCAAAGAAGGGAAGGCAGAAAGGTGGAAGGAGCATATAGAGGGTTTATACAAGGGCGATGTACTTGAGGACAATATTATGGAAATGGAAGAGGATGTAGATGAAGACGAAACGGGAGATAAGATACTGCGTGAAGAGTTTGACAGAGCACTGAAAGACCTGAGTCGAAACAAGGCCCCGGGAGTAGACAACATTCCATTAGAACTACTGACAGCCTTGGGAGAGCCAGTCATGACAAAACTCTACCATCTGGTGGGCAAGATGTATGAGACAGGTGAAATACCCTCAGACTTCAAGAAGAATATAATAATTCCAATCCCAAAGAAAGCAGGTGTTGACAGATGTGAAATTTAGCGAACTATCAGTTTAATAAGTCACAGCTGCAAAATACTAACGCGAATTCTTTACAGACGAATGGAAAAACTGGTAGAAGCGGACCTCGGGGAAGATGAGTTTGGATTCCGTAGAACTGTTGGAACACGTGAGGCAATACGAACCTTACGACTTATCTTAGAAGAAAGATTAAGAAAAGGCAAGCCTACGTTTGTAGCATTTGTAGACTTAGAGAAAGCTTTTGACAATGTTAACTGGAATACTCTCTTTCAAAGTCTGATGGTGGCAGGGGTAAAATACAGGGAGCGAAAGGCTATTTACAATTTGTACAGAAACCAGATGGCAGTTATAAGAGTGGAGGGGCATGAAAGGGAATCAGTGGTTGGGAAGGGAGTGAGACAGGGTTGTAGCCTCTTCCCGATGTTATTCAATCTGTATATTGAGCAACCAGTAAAGGAAACAAAAGAAAAATTCGGAGTAGGTATTAAAATTCATGGAGAAGAAATAAAAACTTAGAGGTTCGCCGATGACATTGTAATTCTGTCAGAGACAGTAAAGGACTTGGAAGAGCAGTAGAGCGGAATGGACAGAGTCTTGAAAGTAGGATATAAGATGAACATCAACGAAAGCAAAACGAGGATAATGGAATGTAGTCAAATTAAATCGGGTGATGCTGAGGGAATTAGATTAGGAAATGAGACACTTAAAGTAGTAAAGGGGTTTTGCTATTTAGGGAGTAAAATAACTGATGATAGTCGAAGTAGAGAGGATATAAAATGTAGACTGGCAATGGGAAGGAAAACGATTCTGAAGAAGAGAAATTTGTTAACATCGAGTATAGATTTAAGTGTCACGAAGTCGTTTCTGAAAATATTTGTATGGAGCGTGGCCATGTATGGAAGTGAAACATGGACGATAAATAGTTTGGACAAGAAGAGAATAGAAGCTTTCGAAATGTGGTGCTACAGAAGAATGCTGAAGATTAGATGGGTAGATCACATAACTAATGAGGAGGTATTGAATAGAATTGGGGAGAAGAGGAGTTTGTGACACAACTTGCCAAAAAGAAGGGGCCGGTTGGTAGGACATGTTTTGAGGCATCAAGGGATCACAAATTTAGTATTGGAGGGCAGCGTGGAGGGTAAAAATCGTAGAGGGAGACCAAGAGATTAATACACTAAGCAGATTCAGAAGGATGTAGGTTGCAGTAAGTACTGGGAGATGAAGAAGCTTGCACAGGATAGAGTAGTATGGAGAGCTGCATCAAACCAGTCTCAGGACTGAAGACCACAACAGCAACAACAACAACAACAACAACAACACTCTGAAATGAGCCTGACTGGTTTAATAACTCTGCTTTAGTGGCACTGTCATCAGTGACTACACCGCTGTTATCGCACAAGTGAAGATATTGACTGCGTCTTGCCACTGGTGTGCTTTATGTATGGCCAGAATATCTTTGGGTTTTCTTCCAGATTTCGAGACGGAGTTTCGTTGTGGAAATTATTGTAAGTATCTCGCATTGAAGTACGGGCTATCTTTCGAGCTTCTGCAAAACATTGCAATCTTCGGGATTTTGCGTTCTTTTAAATTTTGCATGCTTTTTTCGTTGCATGTGCAACAGCAATCTGACCCTTTTTAAGTACCATGGGGGATGAGTACCATCACTCAACTGCCGTCGATACCATCTCTTTGAAATCATTCCACATCTTTTCAACGCTTACATGATCAGAACGGAAGGAGTGGAGACTGTCTCTTAAAAAGGCGTTAAGAGCACTTTTATCAGCTTCTTTTAATAGATGTACTTTGCGTTTCCTTTTTAAGGTTGTGGATGTTACGGTATTCAGCTTAGCAGCAACTGCCTTGTGTTCTCTAATCCCTGCATCCGTCATGATACTACCTGTTTGTACAGGATTATTTGTTTCTATGAAGTCAAGTATGCTCCCGCAACAATTTACTCCTATAAGACAAGTGTCTTGCGCAGTTGTTATGTAGGTTACAGCTGCTACAATGGCAGGTTATCAAAATTTAATTGAGGTTGAACGTTGTGTTATAGACGGCGCACGAGCGAAGGGACACAGCATCTCCGAGATAGCGACGAAATGGGGTATGGAGATAACCTCATGAATCCATGGCCCCTACATGTTAGCAAAGGGCTGTTCAAGCTGGTGGAGGCTCTGTAATTGAATGGGGCGTGTGCAGATGGTGTGACATGTGACCCCTCATACGTCTAGACTCTGACAGGTGACACATACGTAAGCATTCTGTCTGATCACGTGCATCCATTCATGTCCATTGTGCATTCCGACGGAGTTGGGCAATTCCAGCAGGACAATGCGACATCCTACACGTCGAGAATTGCTACAAAGTGGCTCCAGGAACACTCTTCTGATTTTGAACACTTCCGCTGTCCACCAAACTCGTTAGACACGAACATTATTGAACATATCTTAGATGACTTTCAACGTGCTGTTCAGAAGAGATCTGCACCCCCTCGTACTTTTACGGATTTATGGACAGCCCAGCCAACAATACTTCAGACATTAGTCGAGTCCATGCCACGTTGTGTTGTGGCACTTCTGCGTGCTCGCGGGGCCAGACCAGACACGAAGTTAGGCAGGTGTACCAGTTTCTTTGTCTCTTCAGTGTGCTTCTAGCAGCGATAAACACTCCACCACCAGCTGTATTTAATCGGTACTTTCTGAATACGGTTACGTCCGTTAAATTAATTTCGGACGAACTATTTCCAACTTTAGCCAGTTTTCCATACTTATAACGATTTGAACTTCATTGTTTTCAGTTAACGTGGGCGGGGTTGGTGCGCTGCGTTGTGATTTAATTATTGATGTCCACCTACCTCAGTATAGCGTCCATTCACCACCCGTTGTTCTGCATTCGTAGGTACAATGTAGACGATGAGAAAAGCAGCGTTGAAGAAAATCACCGTCCATGCCCATACTTACAATTGTAAGTAGGCTGTTCAGGTTTTTCTTATTGGTAACGCCACGTAGCGCTCTGTATGAAAATCACTGGCTGTGCTGTGTGCAGTCTGTGGCTAGTTCGCATTGTTGTCTGCCATTGTAGTGTTGGGCAGCTGGATGTTAACAGCGCATAGCGTTGCGCAGTTGGAGGTGAGCCGCCAGCAGTGGTGGATGTGGGGAGAGAAATGGCGGAGTTTTGAAATTTGTAAGACTGGATGTCATGAACTGCTTAGTATATTATGATTTTTCAACACTATTAAGGTAAATACATTGTTTGTTCTCTATTAAAATCTTTCATTTGCTAACTATGCCTATCAGTAGTTAGTGCCTTCCGTAGTTTGAATCTTTTATTTAGCTGGCAGTAGTGGCGCTCGCTGTATTGCAGTAGTTCGAGTAACGAAGATTTTTGTGAGGTAAGTGATTTGTGAAAGGTATAGGTTAATGTTAGTCAGGGCCATTCTTTTGTAGGGATTTTTGAAAGTCAGATTGCGTTGCGCTAAAAATATTGTGTGTCAGTTTAAGCACAGTCATGTATAAATTTTTCTAAGGGGACGTTTTTATATGTCGACCCTTAGCCGAGGATACCTCACTGGAATCTTCTGATTTTTTCTTGTAGTTTGTGTAATTAGTGTAGATTCTGTTTATGGCTAGCGCGTAATTGTAGAGAGAATCTCCTTTGTAGTTGCAGGCTTTCATTGTTGTACAGTAAAACACTTGTGGCATGCATGTAAATTTGGACCAAGTATTTCGCAGCTGCGCTTGCAATTAACTAGATATTATATTCAGTGCTATGTTAATGTGTTCTCTTATTTTTGCTCTTCAAATTGTGTTTTCTGTGTTATCGTGTGAAATAATGTGATAATAATGGCGTGTGAAAAACGTAATACTAGGCTCCAAAGTAAACTGAGAAATGACAGTGAAGACGAAAGCAGTGTGTTAGCGCCACCATGTAATGAATTAACTAATGTTCAAAGTAGTAATTTGGTAATTGTGCATAGGGAAATGGAGCGAGCTGCAAATAATGGTGTAGGCAGTGAAACAATTAGTGAACAGGGAAGCATTATCGATCGATCGGTCGGCAACAACTCTCCTCAGGATTGGCTCTGAGCACTATGCGACTTAACTTCTGAGGTCATCAGTCGCCTAGAACTTAGAACTAATTAAACCTAACTAACCTAAGGACATCACACACATCCATGCCCGAGGCAGGATTCGAACCTGCGACCGTAGCGGTCACGCGGTTCCAGACTGAAGCGCCTTTAACCGCACGGCCACACCGGCCGGCTCCTCAGGATTCCGAAATGACAGGACACAATCCTGCAAATACTGTAGATTCAGGTTTTGCGTCCTCACCGTTTTCTCAAATAAATCAAGACACATTTTCTGCTTTTCAAAATGCGAATATTGCCGGTTCAAATGCACTGCCGAATAGCACTGAGGAACATGTTTCAGACACCAGTGCACTGTTATTACATTTAATGCAACAAGTGGGACAAAGGCTACAAAAGTTAGACACAACTCTTGAACAAAATCAGAAACAAATGGGACAAAATCTTCAAAAGTTAGACACAATGGAACAAAATCTTCACACCACGCTTGAACAAACACGTGAAGATTTAACTACTGAGTTACATAAAATCGAATCGAAATGTCAAAAAGTCTGTAACGACGTAAAAACACAAATTTGTGAGCATTTCCAACCTATTTTTTCGCGTCATGAAAATGCATTACAGAATCACGAAGCAGCCATAAAAGAACTGCAAACTATTGTTCATGAAAATCACGACACCTTGCAAGCTAAAATTGACTCAGTTGCATCTACCGATTCGGTTACGCAACTTGCAAAAACTCAGGAAAACTTAAAGGACACAGTAGATACGATTTCAACACAAATGGACAGTCTGAAACTTGGTTCAGGAAAACACACAGAGGAAATAATTTCACTAACGGATAAAGTAGCCAAACTTTCAGATCAGTTCACTAACTTATCTACAAAGGTAGATGATGATCTGAACGACACAATACCTGTAGTCTTCACGGACACTGAAGAGTATGAAAAAATTAGAAAATTCAAACAAAATCAAAATCAAATCAATACACAGTACAAAAGAGAAATCCGGGAAGTACAAGATCAGTTGGCACAAGTAATATAAGAATTACATATTTCAGAGGACACTCGCGCTCCAGTATGGGAAGAGGGACATAGAAATACGGAACAACCACAAAATAATAACACAGGACACTTCGGAAATTATGAAAGAAATTGGCAAGGCGCATTGGATTTTGAGATGGAACCGCCGAAACGAAGTAACAATGAGCGATGTGCGACTCGCCGACACGATGATTTTGACTATAAGCCGTTCATTACTACACGTAAATTCAAAACATTTAAGAATTCTTTCAACGACATTCATCCAGGAGCATGGCTTCATCAATTCTCTCATTGTTTTCCTCCCAACTGGTCATTGCAGCACAGATTAGAATTTATGTGTGGCTACTTAGATAATGAAACAGCTGAAAGAATGCGATCGGTCATTCACGATTGTCACAGTGTAGGAGAATTTTACCATGCCTGCCTCTCAGCATATTGGTCTGAAGCTACACAAGACCGAGTAAAACATAGCATCATGATGATGAAACACTTTGAACAATCTGAATTTTCCAGTCTTGTCAAATATTTTGAAGACATGTTGCATAAGAATCAATATCTTTCAAACCCATACAGCCCTTCAGAACTCATCCGCATTTGTGTTAATGAAATTGCCTGAACATTTAAGAAATATTATTTTGGCAGGACGTTGCAAAGACGACATTGAAGCTTTTCAGGGACTCTTACAAGAATTAGAAATTGACACTGATAATCGCGGAACGCGAAAACAGGAACACAACAATTACAGGTCACATCCGTCGCAATTCCGCGGTGAAAGAAATAATAACTGGACACGACAAGGCTATTCTCACAACACAAATCGTGACCAAAACAGACACCACCCATATGACAACCGTTGGCAGAGTAGTAATAATTACAGGGAAAGATCACCTCTCTGCGGTAGTGACTATCACAGAGACAATCATAGAATCAGACAATATGGTAACCAGAACTATTATTATCAAGGGAGACAGAATAATTTCAGACGCAACAGTTCAGCGCGCAGTGACGATTCAGGGAGAAACTCTTCACCACGTGACCGACATGACGACAGACGATATGATCGTAACGACAGACCTGAATTGCATCAGAACTGGCGGGATTCAAACAGAGCAGGGCCCTCTCGACAAGATGAATTTGTAGAAGTTAGGTCTCCTAATCCCAATAACGACGCGCGCCAACAAAGAGACAGACTATGACTCGCACCGCAGGCTGCCACGTGCGCCGGTTGGCTCAGCGAAAAATAACATAGACGCTAACCTTGAGAAAAATTCCAGTATTCCTTACCGACGTATACCACATGATAATTGCGTTCAAGTTGAAACTGTGAGTACTAGGAAGAGTAAAGGATTGCACCACATTTCACACGTAAAACTGTTTATTGAGAGATAATCTGTTTTTTTAACTTTGTCTTTGCTATAAAATTTTTCACTTTACATTACTAGTATGCTTTGTCAGACTTAGAATCTGTTAACATGCAACAATGTTTGAAGTTAAATATCCAGTCATGAACCAAGAGAACTTATTTAAACAGAAATTACGAATGCATTGTTATTGTGAACAGATGACACAGTGTTATTGTGTGTGTACATTCTTGCTTGTTAGTTGCACGATTACGTAACGTCTATAAGGCTCACATACTTAGAACATTTACCAGTACTGCTAATGAGATTTTAATGCAACATTTTGGTTTACTTGAAGATACATTCTGGATTTAAAGTACTTTCTGTGAGATACCAGATAACACAGTGGTTAGTTTATGTGACAACTACACGATTTTATCACGACGCTACTAATGAGTGACAATTTACAATGTTGCTTTTGCGGTGTATCTGTTTTATATCTGCACAGTTTTATGTATTATTCTGGAAAGTAAAACATGTTTTAGTAGTAACTTTTGTGGTACAGCTACAATGAGACTGCCTTTTCCGTAGCACAACTGTGGTGTCACCGCCAGACACCACACTTGCTGGGTGGTAGCCATTAAATCGGCCGCGGTCCGGTAGTATACGTCGGACCCACGTGTCGCCACTGTCAGTGATCGCAGACCGAGCGCCACCACACGGCAGGTCTAGAGAGACTCACTAGCACTCGCCCCAGTTGTACAGCTGACTTTGCTAGCGATGCTACACTGACAAATACGCTCTCATTTGCCGAGACGATAGTTAGCATAGCCTTCAGCTACGTCATTTGCTACGACCTAGCAAGGCGCCATTACCAGTTAATATTGAAATTATAAAACATGTACCGTCAAGAGCGATGTACACCAATTATGGATTAAAGTATTCCAAGAACTACGTTCTTTTCTTATTAGACTCAACTCATTTAATTGTTCCAGACCTCACGCCAGTCTGCGTGAGCTTAAACGCGTGTATTTCGGCCTCCTCTAGCAACACGGTGTTGGCTCTTCTGCCAACACTACAACAACAATACGTTACAGCACAGTACTTTCTTCATCACGGCAATAAGCGTAATAACTAAGATATCTATACGCAAAGCATTTCACTTTTGTTTATCATGAGGTAAGTACATTGACTTCTGCAGAACTTAGCTTTCGGTGGACGATAACTACGACACTTCCACAGAGATTATCTTACAACAAGAGCACAGTTTAGCGCTACAGGACACGTATTTGAGTGATTAATTTTGTACTTAAAATATTTTTTTAAGGATTTTTGAATTACAAAGAAAGTTTTCTGTGATACATTTCATTCCATTGCTGTAATCTGTAACACCTGAGGGTATAATTACATTAATCCTCAGGGGGGTACACGCTTACTTTTTGTACCATGTGTTTGGCAAACACAAGGAGCCCTAGCTAATATGGTATTTGCTTAAACAACTTTACACATCGGTACCATATTTCTCCAACACAGAATTACACAGCTACCTGATTATTTAACAGAGAAACAAACATTTTTTCACTACATCTGTGACACATGTTTACGCAATTACACATTTGGATAATTTCATACTCATGAAATTCTATTTTGTCTGTACTTTGTGAACTGTTAAATATTTTTTCAGAACCATTGTGATATTATGAGAGCTTTGAATGATATATTTGATATGGGATCATGATTTTTATAGTACGTTTGTGGTAGATGACACTATTTAAATGAGCAGAGAATTTTCTTTAGGTTTTGAAATTATTGCAGAAAGCTATGACGTTTTCAAGATTTGACTGAGGTGTTATGATGTTATTATTACGACGACGATGTGTATTATGCTGCTGAGGTATGTTTATGATCAATAAGATGATGCTACCGTATATGAGGAATTTGATTATGCTATGTATTTATTATGATGAAATATTGAAGACGTGTCGACGAATACATATATGAATAATAAGTAGTGGTTAGGGACTCTGATTTGTGGAAAAGGATGTTGGAAACCAAGAATCGTATTTTAAGAGTTATGAAATATGTGTAAATGCGCGAATGTATCACAATGCCGACGAAAACTTTTTGAACACTATTATATTCATAGGATTTTGTTTCTACACATTTGTAACGGAAATTCTCAGCCTGTGAAATTTTTTTATATGAGACTGCCACTGTAGCGGAAACTGCTGTCGTAAATATTTCGGTAAAAAGTTAAGTGACCACCTGCACGTAATGCATCGTGGGCATCCAACTGCGTGACAGTCACCTGGAAAAAAGGGATTAGTGTGCGCCTTTCAGAGGCACAGGTGGAAAAAAAGGCCATTATCCTCGCTATTGACATTTCTTTGCAGAAAGCATCGCAAATACGACACGCTCATTACTTGTAAACATGATTACTCGTACTTTGTGCTACTTACTGAAATGCTTATGAATTGATGGGAAATATTCGTACATCTGCACACCTGATTATGACAAGTGTCTTTCTACGAGAATTTCTACTGACTTATGAAATGCCACATAGCTGTTGAATAATGTTTTTATGCTTTGGTTTGCGTAATTGCTTATTTCATTTGATATCTGGTTTCCAGCTGTCTTGCAGCATTGGTTTCATAAAATAAAATTAAATGCATTTGCTAATGTGAACACTTTCTGTCAACAGATCTATTAAATAATTATTTTATGATCCACATTCTTCGAAAAAGGAGCTCTTGGAATGGAAAGAACAATAAGAAGGGACTAATAACAGTAACTACATATATAATTTTCTTTTCAAGTGCTTGGTAATTTTTTGTAGAATTAGTTTTTGTGGTGCACCACTTTAATTACATAGACATTAAGATGTGAATAGAAGTTTCCCTTATATGCACTGTTGTCTTTAGTGTACTATTTTCTCTGCTTGAGCTTTGTCATGTTTAGGTATAAGTTATTGCATTTGCTGCTGCTGTTTGCCAGGCATAGTGTTACTGAATTTCACTTTGTATTACTGTGTTAAGCCAGTTTTACTGATATATTTTTCTTGTTTTCTGCGCATTGCCTTATATTAGTTGTAATATTGCAATTGCTTTGCTAATTTATGATGCTTGGTTTGCCAATTTGAATTTTTTGTCATTGCTGTTTGTGTTAATATGTTATGTGTTGCTGCATTGCCTCGTCCCTTAGTTTAGCATCTGAGCTCAGTAGATTTAAGCTAGCTTGAGAGGGGGTAGACTATATAAGACAATGAGTTGCGATGAATTGGAAGAAATGCATTGAGAAGTTATACGAAAAAAGTACAGAAAGCAAGTATAGGTAGGACTTTTTGGGAATAATGATGAACGAAGGGAGATCTCCAAGGAAAAAAAAAGGTTTTGTTTGCAAAATACTGCAGTACCAAATGTTACCCTGAAAACGAACCCTGTATATCCTTTTGTATTATTCCGCTATGTGTTTATGTATCCTTGTGTATTTGTCTTTTTCCTGTCTTAATGTGTTTAGCTAATAAGAGTTATGTTGTAGAATTTTTCTGATAATACGTTATTTTCTTTGTAAAGATGTTTAGACATTATTTATTCTGTTCTGTTTTAATGCTCATGTGTGAAGTTGATGTTTCGAAAGTTATTCTGATCTTTTATGTATGTACTCATGTCATAATTCCTGTAACAGTGATGTATATGTTATTTCGATTCTTTTGTAAAGCCTGTACTACAAATGTTAACTGTATTGGTATGTTCTTTAATGATGTATTTTGTATCTTTGTAATTGTATCCTTATGTTATAAAATTGTAATTGACACCAGTTCATCATATTATTAACTTGTAAGTTCCATTTCATTGCACACGTTTCTGTTGGTCATAGTATATGGACAATATGTGAGAAGTAGGGACTGTTAGTGTTTGCACGTGTGTTAATAATTCAGCAAGGGACTAGTTAACAGCATTGCTGGTTCTAAGGACAATTAGATAAAAACTTTGTGAGTGCACAAGTGGTGGTTTATGGACTTGCTATATTCTCCGCAAGACTCTTCGATGATGATTGTGCACCTGCACAGTCGCAACGGATGGCTGCTAGCCATCTCTACAAGGACTACAGTGGGGCTGCATCTTTGATGGCCCACCAATACCATTATTTCTACTAGGACTACAGCGGGTCTGCATCTTTGATGGTCCACCAATACCATTTTTTCTACAAGGACTACAGTGGGTCTGCACCTCTGGTGGCCCACCAGTACCGTAATCTCTACCAGGACTACAGTGGGTCTGCTCTGTGACGACCTACCTACCAATATTCTTCAAAACTTCGACTGACTCTGCTGTGGGTTTGCTCTGTTGTGGCCCATTACCTGTATGCATGTCAAGAGTCAGCACTGTCTTTCCGTTGGAAGGACAACACTACTTCTTCAAGACTGCATGGAAATCCACTACTTCCGTGTGCATTTTGTTTTACTGCTCAGACTTTGAGAAAAACACTGCAATTTTACTGTGATGAATGATCAGGACTGTCTTTATGGACAGTGAGAAAATTTTAGCTGTTGGCCAACATTGTATCAATAAGTGTGTGCATTTGATTTCTTTGTTATTGTAATTATGAAAAATTTTACCAAATAATTATTAGGCACTGCCCAAAACAATTTGTAAAATTTTTTGTGGGGAGCATGGGGGCTATGTAAGTAGGCTGTTTAGGTTTTCTTAATGGTAACGCCACGTAGCGCTCTGTGTGAAAATCACTGGCTGTGCTGTGTGCAGTCTGTGGCTAGTTTGCATTGTTGTCTGCCATTGTAGTGTTGGGCAGCTGGATGTTAACAGCGCATAGCGTTGCGCAGTTGGAGGTGAGCCGCCAGCAGTGGTGGATGTGGGGAGAGAAATGGCGGAGTTTTGAAATTTGTAAGACTGGATGTCATGAACTGCTATGTATATTACGATTTTCCAACACATTTAAGGTAAATACATTGTTTGTTCTCTATTAAAATCTTTCATTTGCTAACTATGCCTATCAGTAGTTAGTGCCTTCCGTAGTTTGAATCTTTTATTTAGCTGGCAGTAGTGGCGCTCGCTGTATTGCAGTAGTTCGAGTAACGAAGATTTTTGTGAGGTAAGTGATTTGTGAAAGGTATAGGTTAATGTTAGTCAGGGCCATTCTTTTTTAGGGATTTTTGAAAGTCAGATTGCGTTGCGCTAAAAATATTGTGTGTCAGTTTAAGCACAGTCATGTATAAATTTTTCTAAGGGGACGTTTCACAATTACAAAGTCCGTGTACCTCAAGTAACAAGATAAACCTGTAAATCTCTATCAATAACGGGCAAAGAGGGTACTTCCTCCCTTCATTGAAAATGTTTGTTTGTAGATACTGATGTTTTATTACGGTCCTTTTCATTTATGGTGTCACCAAGCCCACATTTACGTTGGTAGTGTATATACTACTAGTTCGTACAGCTTATATCACACGTAAGACAGCCAGAGCCGGCCGAAGTGGCCGTGCGGTTAAAGGCGCTGCAGCCTGGAACCGCGAGACCGCTACGGTCGCAGGTTCGAATCCTGCCTCGGGCATGGATGTTTGTGATGTCCTTAGGTTAGTTAGGTTTAACTAGTTCTAAGTTCTAGGGGACTAATGACCTCAGCAGTTGAGTCCCATAGTGCTCAGAGCCATTTGAACCATTTTTTTTGAACAGCCAGAAATGTGCTAAGTCCAACCCGAAATAGTACGAGATGCACACAGACAATACACTGTTACAAAAAGGGTTCACGTTCGGTCCTTTTCGGTGGATCCTTCGAAAGAAGATGCTCGCCAAACTGTTCTGTACATGCATACGGAACACACCACGCAGAATTATACACAAAGGCCGACAGTTTCACACGCTGTTTTTTCTGCAACTAACAGACCAAAACCTGTCAAAACTTCACCGAAATGTACGTAATTGCATCTGCTAGGACGGCGATATAAACCGAGTGCGAATTAACCGTCATTTCTTCATCTTACAGATAATTTTTGGACATTTAACATGACCTTCTCGTCCGACAGCGACTCCACGACTGCCTGAATGCTGTCACTCACAGAGCATATAACTCATTCATTTACGCGGGAATGACTTTTCTCTCATTGGTTGATCAGAACGATCATCCAATCAGATTAACCTTTTGTTATGTCCGCACTATAACACAACAAATATTCCGCGATAGCCAAATTGACCTTCTGTCACTCAAAACAAAACTGAAGTTCGACTACACAACACTTCGCTGGCTGTAGCGCCAAGGAGAAATCAGAGTCACTAGTAGAGAATACAAGTCCAAACCACTGCCGACCAGTCGATACCGACGCGTCGCAAGGTTCGAGCCAGGGATGCCACAGTACGGTTCGGTCGTCGTGAATCCAGCAGCCGGGTAGTAACACAGTCAACGGCGAAGATTGAACTGGTTAAACGGGCTCAGGGAGCTCGCTTAAATCCACAGGTCCGGCCAACCAGAGTGTTGGCAGATGGGGCCCTTATAAGGTTGCTCACTCTGGTGGCAAGGGCAGCGCCGCCAGGGTAATCCGTATCGATAGTGGTGTGTCCGCTGCCGCTAACCCCCCGACGACGCGTTCACTTGCGCCAGTTGTTGACATCGTGTGCGACGCCAGCGGTACTCGCTGTGTGCCGCGCGTGTTCTAGCACGCCGCGCCGAGTTGACGGCTGCTGTGCGGCGGCCGATACGACACCTTTCATGATTAATTTCGCGCGCAAACCACTTTACTCCAATCAGCATTCGCAGATGCATCCATGTCATTTCATATTGCAAAAATTCAGAAAACCAAACCAAACAAATATTAAAAGAAAACTATGCTTGAAATATACTTTAGAACTAAGTATCCTCTTACTATCTTTCCGGCTGCCTTATTACAAAAGCAAACGCTCCTAGACATACGTCATTCACCAGTTAGGGCGATTCACCGTTTTCGGGACATTCTCGTTACGTAACACTTGCTAGTTATGGATGGTGTAACACATTATAAAATGGAAATTTGACGTATGTCCCCACATACACGCTCACATTAACTCTCATCTACTCCCACCCTAACGCAAAATATAAATATCAACTTTTAAACTATTATTTCCATTACTAAAACAAAATTATTACAAGTTTAGAATCAAAATTCCCTAAAAAAACTTGTGCTCACTGAGAGTGCTGTTATTGTTTTCAAATAACAAATAAACTTAAACTGTCATGATTCCTATTTGAATTTACTTTACTAAGTGTCGGTTAAGTAGTTTTAATAGGTTTTCTATATTTTCAAAACTATTAAAATTATCCGCATGAAAATTTTACACACTGTTATTCTACACTCCTGGAAATGGAAAAAAGAACACATTGACACCGGTGTGTCAGACCCACCATACTTGCTCCGGACACTGCGAGAGGGCTGTACAAGCAATGATCACACGCACGGCACAGCGGACACACCAGGAACCGCGGTGTTGGCCGTCGAATGGCGCTAGCTGCGCAGCATTTGTGCACCGCCGCCGTCAGTGTCAGCCAGTTTGCCGTGGCATACGGAGCTCCATCGCAGTCTTTAACACTGGTAGCATGCCGCGACAGCGTGGACGTGAACCGTATGTGCAGTTGACGGACTTTGAGCGAGGGCGTATAGTGGGCATGCGGGAGGCCGGGTGGACGTACCGCCGAATTGCTCAACACGTGGGGCGTGAGGTCTCCACAGTACATCGATGTTGTCGCCAGTGGTCGGCGGAAGGTGCACGTGCCCGTCGACCTGGGACCGGACCGCAGCGACGCACGGATGCACGCCAAGACCGTAGGATCCTACGCAGTGCCGTAGGGGACCGCACCGCCACTTCCCAGCAAATTAGGGACACTGTTGCTCCTGGGGTATCGGCGAGGACCATTCGCAACCGTCTCCATGAAGCTGGGCTACGGTCCCGCACACCGTTAGGCCGTCTTCCGCTCACGCCCCAACATCGTGCAGCCCGCCTCCAGTGGTGTCGCGACAGGCGTGAATGGAGGGACGAATGGAGACGTGTCGTCTTCAGCGATGAGAGTCGCTTCTGCCTTGGTGCCAATGATGGTCGTATGCGTGTTTGGCGCCGTGCAGGTGAGCGCCACAATCAGGACTGCATACGACCGAGGCACACAGGGCCAACACCCGGCATCATGGTGTGGGGAGCGATCTCCTACACTGGCCGTACACCACTGGTGATCGTCGAGGGGACACTGAATAGTGCACGGTACATCCAAACCGTCATCGAACCCATCGTTCTACCATTCCTAGACCGGCAAGGGAACTTGCTGTTCCAACAGGACGATGCACGTCCGCATGTATCCCGTGCCACCCAACGTGCTCTAGAAGGTGTAAGTCAACTACCCTGGCCAGCAAGATCTCCGGATCTGTCCCCCATTGAGCATGTTTGGGACTGGATGAAGCGTCGTCTCACGCGGTCTGCACGTCCAGCACGAACGCTGGTCCAACTGAGGCGCCAGGTGGAAATGGCACGGCAAGCCATTCCACAGGACTACATCCAGCATCTCTACGATCGTCTCCATGGGAGAATAGCAGCCAGCATTGCTGTGAAAGGTGGATATACACTGTACTAGTGCCGACATTGTGCATGCTCTGTTGCCTGTGTCTATGTGCCTGTGGTTCTGTCAGTGTGATCATGTGATGTATCTGACCCCAGGAATGTGTCAATAAAGTTTCCCCTTCCTGGGACAATGAATTCACGGTGTTCTTATTTCAATTTCCAGGAGTGTAAATTAAAAAAGTTCCTATACCAAATTTGAAAACAAACAGCTCATATTTATCATAGTTATTTAGTTTCTTAGGTGAGATGAATAAGTGCTCTTAGTACGCTCCACATAGAGCAGTTCTCACGGTCCGCACACCGCGACAGATGGGATTATGAAGCCAGCAGCCGACCACACAACGGCCGGGGATGGAGGCTTCATTGCCAACCTCCAATACAGCTTGACCTAACGGAATAAAACTTACTGCAAAACTCAGCAGCCGTGTAAATAGTTGCGACGTTACATGGAGTCCTCGTTCTTCCGCAACAAAGCTAGGACACAACGACAGTTTACAGCCACAATACCTACTGTTACACATCTAGCTTCATGTGTTCACTCTGACCCTTTCTACGAGCCTCTAACATAAAAAGCCACCCAGTCCCCTGCACACTGCTCTCGAAACATATATCGCTGCTTCCTGTGTGTAGTGGACCCCTGACCTATTAAGCGGAACCCAAAATTCCACTACCCTATGGCACAATTCGAGGCAACTGCACCCTACAGGGTCGCAGAACCGCATGAGCCTCTGATTCAGACCCACCACTCGGCTCTGTACCAAATTACCGCAATCTGTTCTGTGAACGATGCTGCAGATGGTGAGCTCTATCTTCGCCTCACAAGCAAGACTGGCAGTCTTTACCACTTCAGCTAGCCACCCAAAGCTGGAGAGAGTCTCTTCTGATCCAAAGTGACATATACCTTTGGTACCGACAAGAGGCACCATCTGCAGATGGCTGCACTGTTTGCTCTTCATGGCATCCAGAAGCACCCTTTTCAAGTCTGGAATGACTCCTCTCGGTATGCGCATGGAATGCACATTGGATTCTTCGCCTATTTGACAGCCACATCCATAAGGGACCCCATTATGCACCTAACGTTGGAGTTCCTCACAACCAGTAAACTCACTCTCTGGGAATGACCAGAATTCGCAGGCCGACAGGCTTCCTATGGAACATGGTGAGCGACTGCATCTGGCTCAAGGACTTAGTCAGCCACAGGCAGCGTCTGAAACGTGTTTGTCAGACGAACTAGGGAGGCTCTCCGATCAGCCCCTGAGAAACTCTTTCGATGCATGCCACACATTGATACGACCTTCCAGTCGACCACTGGTGAGTGGTCAGCCTCACTGCAGCCAGTACCCAGGGAGGCCACAGCAGTGGACGGGTCGGGAGTCAAATGGGGACACATGAGTTATGCTGGACGTCTCTCGGATCCCTACGTCCGGCCACCCACAGTGGTGCATATTGGCAGCCGCTTCAATCTGCGTCTGTTCTAAACAGACAGTGTATAAAACCATCGAGAACATCGAGTTCGCCACCACAGCTGGAGACAAGAAGAATCGCATACCAGTTAAAAATGTTGTTGCTACTGCACTTTTCGACGGACCTTGTGTTTACTGTGGTTGTAGACTTAATTTTAGTATTGACATTAATGATACATTGGATCATGGTAATGGTTGGCGCACTGTAGCCATTGTACGTGGAGGTGCGGGAGTTCCTAACGTACCTGGACTTGAAAGTTTCGTTGATAGAGACATTATTGCCTAACGTACCTACCTGGAGGTGTGAGCAAAGGGTCACAGCTCAGCTCACATCTGAAAACCGCAATCACAGTTCCTATCCACACTAAAGACGACGAAAATGTACTCTAGACAGCTAATAAACGCGGAACTGGTTCAAAATGGCTCTGAGCACTATGGGACTCAACTGCTGTGGTCATAAGTCCCCTAGAACTTAGAACTACTTAAACCTAACTAACCTAAGGACAGCACACAACACCCAGCCATCACGAGGCAGAGAAAATCCCTGACCCCGCCGGGAATCGAACCCGGGAACCCGGGCGTGGGAAGCGAGAACGCTACCGCACTACCACGAGATGCGGGCAAAACGCGGAACTGTGCCCACGAAATTCACGAGTTTGAACTGAAGTGCACAGAGGAAATTTAAAATATATCGCTTCTTTTTAGAAGCTGTGCCAGTGTCAAACTCATAGAACGAAAACGCTTTCCTCTGATGTGCTGCAGACATGAAAGCTAGTACTAGACTGGGACTGTTCTGCAGCGACTGTTCAAACACAAAATAAATGCCTGGCGCTACGCAAACAGCGGTGCAATGCACCACACAGAAAATAAATCGCGGAACTCTGTTTGACAAATAAACAAACCCTCACGAAATTAACGAGTTCAAAATAAAGAGGCAAAGCGAACAAGGGACCAGGAGGATGGAAACTGTAAAAGCTTTTATGGATAAGGTTTGCGAAAAGGTGTTCGTTACCACACGTTGTTTTTTCTTATCGTCATTATATCGTGTAAATGGTGAGTTACAACACGGAAAGAGTTAATGTCATTAATTTGTCTTTCGTGCTATTTATGCGATATTTCGTTTTGGCACGAACTCTGAACAAAGGAATTTTTACATTTAGCATATAGAGCAGTAGATATGAACACAATACTTTGCCTCTTAAAGTGCAAAAATGTGCAATGAACGTCCGAGTAGGCATAATAAGAAGTGACACCCCACGTACTTTTTGACTAACTTTTCTAATCTGAACAAATTAGTCTGGATAGCAAATAATTTCCAGTAATTTCTAGATCAATTTGCACAGTTTTTTTTCATTTTAAATAATCGAACTACATTTACCACCTCACCTTTCCCAAGTTCCATTCGATTTCCTGGATCACTCCTCTACACTTCCCATACTTCTCATCCCACCCAGTATATCCACTAAGTTTTGTAAATTTTTTAATGATATTCCACTGCCTTCCAAAATTTTAAGGAATCAGCTAAGTATTAGGCAGCAGGCTTAAATGTTGCATAATGCTCATATTTTTCTAAAAGCACTATCTTGTTTTGACGTATTTCTTATACTTCTTTTTGTCGTCGAAGTAAGGAAGATTTAAACGTTCCGTCCACAGCGCTGTCATTAGAGACGTTTTGTCTTCCAAACACCTACGCATACGAGCAGGTACGACTAGGTTACAACCCCATTGCAGGAGCATGAGGAAGAAGTTAGCTGCTGCTCGCAGATAGCTTGGAGATTTGTTGCCAACTGTCGAGTGGATTCATATGACGACGGCGGATGGCGCTGGTTATGGTGCTGCGAACGCAACGCGAACAGTGCTAGAGCCACAGGTACCCCTTTTCCCTTCGCGAACCGCAGGGAACCTTGGTCTAGCATTAAGTTGTCACCTGATGGTAGCTGGTGTGGTAAATGTCCGAAAATCTAGCTCTAACGGATTTGTTTGAGGTATTACCTCTCTCTGACGATGAGACAGAAGCAGCGGTCTTGTCTTTCCTACTCTAACAACGTTCTCTACCCTCTCAAGGACGGGAACCGACAGAGAGAAAAGAAGGAGCTGTCAGTTGTAAGCAGTTCAGGTGTTACGGGCGTGATGGTTTCTCTTAAGGGTTTCTCTTAAGAAAATAGCGTCACAGTAGGTGAACTAATAACATGTGCAGTCGGTGTTTATTAGAGCTCAGATTGTACGCAGCTGCACATGTTCACTTGCGTCAGCATTAGCGAGGTCGTTCGCCTGGGTTCTGTGGACGTTCTCGCTTCATTCTGGAGACTGGTGGAAGTGGTGATGACAGTTAGCTTCATTTATGATGTCTCACCTCAACTGTCGATATGCAGTGTCTTTCTGAAGTATGAGTAGAGATCCTCTGGTCTGCAGTTCAGAGCAGCGTGTTAATATGAGGCATAGCAATTTCTGTGACGAGCTCGGCTGTAGATTCCTAGAGCTCAATGGGTACACTATACACCATAAATGGCCATTAAAAACAACAAGAACCTCCAGAAAATAACATAGTACGAGGGCGGTTCAGAAAGTAACCTCCGATTGGTCACAGTGCGGGTTGTGGGGGGAGTAGCGACGCCATCTGTGCGTTCACGCACTCAACAGGTCAGTCGGCATCAAGCCGTGGTCGAGTGAACGTCGTACCTGCGCTAGTTTAGTTTTTGTGGCAGTTTGAAATGTGTGCTGCAATAGAAAACCCCGCCAAATGTGAAGTGCGTGCTGTCATAAGGTTTTTTACAGCCAAAGGATATTCTGCAGCAGCTATTCATCGTGAGCTTTGTGCCGTGTACGGACCAAGAGTTATGAGTGAAGGAGTTGTCTGTGAATGGGTACGTTTATTTAAAAGTGGACGAGAAAACGTTCGTGATGAAGAGAGGAGTGGTAGACCATCATTGATGACTGACGAACTCGTTCAGACAGTTGATGCAAAAGTTCGTGAAAATCGATGTTTCTCAATGTCGGAGTTGTCTACTGGTTTTCCACAGATTTCTAAGACTCTCTTGTACGAGATAGTGACAGCAAGATTGGGTTACCGTAAGTTCTGTGCACGATGGGTGCCCAAAATTCTTACCGACCACCACAAAACTCAAAGAATGGCCTCTGCATTAGACTTTCTGTCACGTTATGAGGACGAAGGAGAACCATTGTTAAACAGAATCGTGACCGGTGACGAAGAGCTCAAAGATGCGGCCACAGGCTGGCTCCAGGCACAAGCGGGTGATTTTTATGCAGAAGGAATTTCAAAGCTTGTGAAGAGATACGATAAGTGCCTCAATCGCTATGGAGACTATGTAGAAAAATAGTGCAAAGATGTAGTTGTAAGATGTATATATTAAAATATTTTTATTTAACTTGGTGCATTTTTTTAAATCAACCGGAGGTTACTTTCTGAACGGCCCTCGTATTTAATGAAGCAATTACTATGACAGATCAGATATCAGATGCGGAGAGTGTCAATTTTATAACATTAGTGGTTAATTGTCTCAATATTCGAAGCTCGACTGCAACTCACGTTGTTCCTAGAAAACAGTCGTCTTCACATCATACTAGGAACTGAACGTTATTTCGAAACCCGAAAAAGAGAGTAAGGAAATTTTTATTACATCCTGATAGTATATAGTAAGAGCTACTTGGAGGAGGAATATTATATCAACGGGCAGGAACATTAGGTCTATCGAAGTCCACAATGAATCCGACTACGAAATAACATGGATAATACGTAGTAACAGGAGTTGGTGAACATAGGTTAGTATCTCGATGTTTCTACCTGCCATATAATTCCCACACATCGATCGTACAGATACTTAAAGATTGCTTATTCTCTGTACTACGGAAATATCCGGTGCATGAGGAAGTAGATGGTGCTTATTTTAAACTACCCTGTGCCAACTTGTAGAACAACGTACACTTTACCGTAAAGGAAGTAATAGTATGACGTAGTACAGAAGATATTCTCAGGCAACTGCCTAGAACAATTAGCTTAGCAACAACAAGATTCTATCTTTTCCAGAGTGCCATCAATGAGAGACTGATTAGTGACCATCATGCTGTTAGAGGAACGATGTTCAACAACGACAAAATGATCATAAGGAAAGCTATTGATCCAATCAAACAACTAGTCATTGACAGGCTGCTCAAGAGATGAACTGAGAAAGTCCGCTTGAAACCCAGCAAACACAGAGCAGTTGTGGCTAATACTCAAAAACATTATAAACCCCGACCTGATTAAACACTTTCCGAATGATGTTGCTAAGACTGAAAAAAACACTTTGGTTTAGTAGTACCATTAGGAGAAAGTTGCGAAATCAGAGAATACTATACTCTCTCCACAAAAGAGACTATTGTACGTAGCTTAATATAAAATCTCCTGTTTCGTAAGACCTGATATGCGTGAAGACTACAGTAATGTATACCGTCATAAAATCTCAGGAAGTTAGCATCACAAGGCAATGAATAGATTCTAGTCTCCTATTCAACCTTTCGTGGCTCAGTCTGGCATTGGAACTGAAGACAGTAGACATAAAGCAAAACATATTAAATAAAAATTTAGAAATGTATTCTAGAATGTAGAATCCACCAGCGTGTGGGGACAGTACTGTACCAATGAGTGATCGCCACAATGACTTACAAATGCGAGCTATTGATATAACCACTCAGCACTGATAAACAACTATTACTGCTGAAAGAGAATTAGGCACCAGTTACTGACGGAATTCCAGTTAGGTTTCACTTTGAAAACGCTACCGAATCAACACGTTTCTTAACTCATGTTTATCAGTGACCTCTTGCGCTGTTAATACACCTGCATGACTGGAAAAAAGAGGGGGTCGGTGCGGATTACAAGAAAAGTGAAGGGACGGTTGCTGATAAAATGGCTGGCATCGGTCTGTTGCACGATCCTACAATTTATTCTAAGTTTAAACATTGTGACGCACAAGGAGGAAAAACACTTCTCGCAGAGAATGAGGACAGATACAAGAAGAACGACTATATGAAACGCAGTTTGCTTTGTTCACAAACGATATTTCACAAGCACTAGATTCATGTTTACAGGTGAATTCCGTCTTTGTAGAATTCCAAAGCGTTCGACACCAGAACATCCGTTAATAACCAATATATTATCGTATGGAGTTTCTTCATAGATGTGCTACTAACTCCTAGAGTATCGACAACTATTACCCAACTAATTATACTAAACGGACGATGTCCCACAGAAGCAAAAGAACATCTGGCGTTCAATAGGAGTTATAATGTTTTCAATACATATAATAGATTTACAGTAAGATGGCAAAAGTCATGAGGTACCTCCTAATACGGTGCCAGACCTCCTTTTTCTCAGCGTAGTGCAGCATCTCGACGTGGCATTGACTCAATAAGTCGTTGAAAGTCCCCTGCAGAAATACTCAGCCATGCTGTCTGTATAGCGGCCCATATTGCAATAGTGGTGCCGATGAAGGATTTTGTGCACGAACTGACCTCTCGCTTATGTCCCATGAATGTTCGATGAGATTCATCTCGGGCGATCTGGTCGGCCATATCATTCGCTCCAAATACTCAGAATGTTCTTCAAATCCGTTGCCAACAATTGTGACCTGGTGACACGGTGTTTATCACCATTAAAATTTCCATCGTTTTGAGAACATAAAGCCCATGAATGGCAGTAAATAGTCTTCACGTAGCCGAACATAATCATTTACAGTCAAAGATCTGTTCAGCTGGACCAGAATACCCGGTCCATTCCATGTAAACATAGCCCACAGTATTATGGAGCCACCACCAGCATGCACAGTGCCTTGTTGACATCTTGGGTCCATGGCTCTGTGGGTTCAAATGGTTCAAATAGCTCTGAGCACTGTGGGACTCAACTGCTGTGGTCATAAGTCCCCTAGAACTACTTAAACCTAACTAACCTAAGGACAGTACACAACACCCAGCCATCACGAGGCAGAGAAACTCCCTGACCCCGCCGGGAATCGAACCCGGGAACCCGGGCGTGGGAAGCGAGAACGCTACCGCACGACCACGAGATGCGGGGGCTCTGTGGGGTCAGCGCCACATTCTAACCCTACCATCAGGTGTTACCAAGTGAAATCGGGACTCATCTGTCCAGGCCACGGTTTTTCAGTCGTATAGATTCAACCGATATGGTCACGAGCCGAAAACAGGTACTGCAGACGAATTCGTGCTGTTAGCAAAGGTGTCTGCTGCCATAGCCCATTAATGCCAAATTTCGCCACAATGTCCTAACGGATACGTTCATCGTATGTCCCACATAGATTTCTGAGGTTATTTCACGTAGTGTTGCTAGCCTTTTAGCACAGACGTCGCTCCACTCGGTTGTTAAGTACAGGCTGTCGGCAACTGCGTTGTCCATGGTGAAAGTTAATGCCGGGAATACGGTATTGTCGGCACACTCTTGACACTGTGGATCTCGGAATACTGAATTCCCTATCGATTTCGGAAATCGACAGCCCTACGCGTCTAGCTCCAACAACCATTCCGCGTTCGAAGTCTGTTAATTCCTGACGTGCGGCATTAATCACGTCGGTAACCTTATCGCATGAATCGCCTGAGAATAAGTGACAGCTCCTCCAATGCACTGCTCTTTTATACCTTGTGTACGCGATACAATCGACATCTGTATATGTGCATATTGCAATTCCATAACTTTTATCACCTCAGTATAGATCGGTATGTGTAATACTAAGAAGCGATGTGAAAACAGATGAACATGTAAATTGTCGTTTGGACAGGCGAATGAAGACATACATTTTTCCGAAGGGTGCTAGGAAAGTGTTGTGCATCGTTAAAAAGTAGCATAGGAGACACTAATGCGCAAATCATATAGCACAATCCCAGCGTTGGAGTCTCTATCAGGAATTCGTGTCAGCAGACAATCAGTTGACTCAAAAAATTGCTAGTGAGTTTGTAACGTATAGGTATAGCCCATATAAGAGCGTAACTGGAATGCTCAGGAAACATACTAAAAATCTTACGAGAAATGTGCCGTTGTTCTGACTAAACCCTGTTCGGTAAATAAAAAGTATCTATATTAGAGAAAGACAATGCGTCAGTCCTACTGCCACCATTGTATACTTAGCGTGGGGATCATATGGAGTAAGACATAAACTTCCAAATATAGCGTGAACCCGAACTCCAGTGGCAAAATATCAAAAATTGTTCTGGGATATTTTGTGAGTATTTTGGTATTAGAGACCAGTGGCCCAGGTAGCTCATTACATGGTAATAGTTTAATTACGATTTACTCTGTGTGTTAGCCAAGTTTTCCCAACGGTAAATAGCATATATCATGCAATCATCAACACCTATTAATGAGCAGTGTGTCGCTGTTAACATGCAACTCACACAGATATAAAAACAATCCAGACACAGAACGGAGCAGCCGGCCGCGGTGGCCGAGCGGTTCTAGGCGCTTCAGTCGGGAACCGCGCTGCTGCTACGGTCGCAGGTTCGAATCCTGCCTCGGGCATGGATGTGTGTGCTGTCCTTAGGTTAGTTAGGTTTAAGTAGTTCTAAGTTCTAGGGGACTGATGACCTCAGATGTTAAGTCCCATATTGCTCAGAGCCATTTCAACCATTTTTTGAACAGAACGGAGCAGTACATATTGCAAGCTTGTTAGCAAAGAGTAAACTGTGTGTTACTGCTGTCAACAGCAAATGGTTCAAAGGGCTCTAAGCACTATGGGACTTAACATCTGAGGTCATCAATCCCCTAGACTTAGAATTACTTATACCTATGGTGTGTGAAAGTTGCAGTTGAACTAAAAGGACCTTGAGGTGTTGCATATTCCGGCCTACGACAAATGGATGCTACGTAATTTATTACCACCGCCAGCCAAAACAGGATGTAAGGAAAGAGGATATTTTAATGCCAAGGACACGACTGGATGAACTTACAGGATTCATATCAGCAACTTCAAACTGCTTCTAATGCCGTCGCCACATCACGCCGAACCAGAACAGATAAGACTCAAAACCATTCCTCTATTCGAGAAACACAATTGTAATCAATTTAATTTCTTTCTGCTTTGTAATAGACTATCTCTTAATACGAGGGGCGTTCAGAAAGTAAGCTCCGATCGGTCGCGAAATGGAAACGACTATGAAAATCCGATAAAGCTTTGCACAGATGTGTTGGGTAGTGTCTCTAGTATAGCCCCAGTTAGCATCACGTCGCTCTTCTCATTTCTGAGCTCGCAGTGAGTGCGTAAAGATGTCTAGAAAATAGTGTCTGCCGCCAAGTACGAGGGCCTGGTGAGAAATTTCGCCTGAAGCTATGCAGCTAACATTACACAACTGTCGTGCTGTTTCTTCTTCAAGACAATTCTCAGCCGCATTCTGCAGGGGCAATGAAGATGCTCCTGCGTCGTTTTCAAATGGAAATGTGAGATTACCCACAATACAGTCCGCAATTGTCTCCCCCTGAGTTTCATCTCTGGTCACATGAACCGCTGTCTTTGAAGACAACATTTTGACACAGACAACGAGGTGTAGGCCAGCGTGGAGAATTGGCGGAAAGCACTGGCGGCTGCCTTCTATGATGAGGCTATTGAAAAGTTGGTACAACGCTATGACAAAAGTCTAAGTCAGAATGGCGACTACGTAGAGAAGTAGCTGAAAGGTGTAGCTAATTGTTACAAGTAAAACATTTCTGATGTTCACTGTGGTTTCAATTTGGCAATCAATCGGAGCTTACTTTCTGAACAGGCCTCTTATTTCCCACTGTAAATAAAAGTAGTGTATTGTAAAGACTGTTCACCTTCAGTGATTGTTGACCCCGCCACTAACAGTAGTTATAGCCATCATTTTTCTTGTTTTTGGCCGGCCAGAGTGACCGAGCGGTTCTAGGCGCTACAGTCTGGAACCGCGCGACCGCTACGGTCGCAGGTTCGAATCCTGCGTCGGGCATGGATATGTGTGATGTCCTTTGGTTAGTTAGGTTTAAGTAGTTCTAAGTTTTATGGGAATGATGACCTCAGAAATTAAGTCCCATAGTGTTCAGAGCCATTTGAACCATTTTTTATTTGTTTTTGCTTTTCAGTGTTTCTGTACTAGTCGTTGCATGTGTTCTATGTGTCTTTTGAAAGGGTGTGCTTCGATGTATAGATACAGTCATTTAGACAGGCGATTTTATGTGTTGCACTGCGAAATGTGGCCAAACGTGTAAGCTGAGGCATCTGCCATTGAAGTTATTTACACTGATCATTACAAAGAAGTATCTTATTCGCCATTGATTCAAGTTAGTGTATTAGAGGGAACTTTGAACCTGACAGCTGTCAAAGTACGTGATCTTTGTTTACATGCCACTTAATGTCATATCCCATTCGTTCATGTTTACATTCAAGTTTATATGGGTTTAACTGTTACTGGTAAGCAAAATTACAGTATACTGTGTCATTATTTATCAAATTAGCTTCAGAGTGTTTTACTGTTTTCCGCTATCAAAGGATTTTATTATCAGGGTTTTTACGGAACTGTGAAACTTCTCATATAGAGATCTGCTTTTGAAGTTTTCGGAAATAAAACGGGTTCGTGGGGTTTACACAGTATTAATTTAATTCACGCAGTTTCTCTTTAAACATTTTCTGATTACATATTCACAGGCATAGTAAATCTCCAGGAACTGTTTTCTTCACAATCTGCTGTAAAATTCTTGTTTGTGATAGGTATAGGTCCACAATCCTAACAAGACCGTTGGCGCCTAGCATTTCAACTGATACATCCCCTACAGATGTCCCCAACGTAGACTGAAAACCTAAAGTATTGTTTTTCAGTCGCAGCAGTGCTAAACAGAACTCCAACTCTGCACTTGATCTCCAGTGGCCAATTTTTGCGATTCTAAATGTGCATATTTGGTATGAATGCTGTGTATCCTAAATCAAAACAATGATTTGAACTAACTGAAACATAATATGCCATTCCTGGAATAAATGATATTAGAAATGTTTCCTAATACCTACACTCCTGGAAATGGAAAAAATAACACATTGACACCGGTGTGTCAGACCCACCATACTTGCTCCGGACACTGCGAGAGGGCTGTACAAGCAATGACCACACGCACGGCACAGCGGACACACCAGGAACCGCGGTGTTGGCCGTCGAATGGCGCTAGCTGCGCAGCATTTGTGCACCGCCGCCGTCAGTGTCAGCCAGTTTGCCGTGGCATACGGAGCTCCATCGCAGTCTTTAACACTGGTAGCATGCCGCGACAGCGTGGACGTGAACCGTATGTGCAGTTGACGGACTTTGAGCGAGGGCGTATAGTGGGCATGCGGGAGGCCGGGTGGACGTACCGCCGAATTGCTCAACACGTGGGGCGTGAGGTCTCCACAGTACATCGATGTTGTCGCCAGTGGTCGGCGGAAGGTGCACGTGCCCGCCGACCTGGGACCGGACCGCAGCGACGCACGGATGCACGCCAAGAAAAAAATGGTTCAAATGGTTCTGAGCACTATGGGACTCAACTGCTGAGGTCATTAGTCCCCTAGAACTTAGAACTAGTTAAACCTAACTAACCTAAGGACATCACAAACATCCATGCCCGAGGCAGGATTCGAACCTGCGACCGGAGCGGTCTTGCGGTTCCAGACTGCAGCGCCTTTAACCGCACGGCCACTTCGGCCGGCGATGCACGCCAAGACCGTAGGATCCTACGCAGTGCCGTAGGGGACCGCACCGCCACTTCCCAGCAAATTAGGGACACTGTTGCTCCTGGGGTATCGGCGAGGACCATTCGCAACCGTCTCCATGAAGCTGGGCTACGGTCCCGCACACCGTTAGGCCGTCTTCCGCTCACGCCCCAACATCGTGCAGCCCGCCTCCAGTGGTGTCGCGACAGGCGTGAATGGAGGGACGAATGGAGACGTGTCGTCTTCAGCGATGAGAGTCGCTTCTGCCTTGGTGCCAATGATGGTCGTATGCGTGTTTGGCGCCGTGCAGGTGAGCGCCACAATCAGGACTGCATACGACCGAGGCACACAGGGCCAACACCCGGCATCATGGTGTGGGGAGCGATCTCCTACACTGGCCGTACACCACTGGTGATCGTCGAGGGGACACTGAATAGTGCACGGTACATCCAAACCGTCATCGAACCCATCGTTCTACCATTCCTAGACCGGCAAGGGAACTTGCTGTCCCAACAGGACAATGCACGTCCGCATGTATCCCGTGTCACCCAACGTGCTCTAGAAGGTGTAAGTCAACTACCCTGGCCAGCAAGATCTCCGGATCTGTCCCCCATTGAGCATGTTTGGGACTGGATGAAGCGTCGTCTCACGCGGTCTGCACGTCCAGCACGAACGCTGGTCCAACTGAGGCGCCAGGTGGAAATGGCATGGCAAGCCGTTCCACAGGACTACATCCAGCATCTCTACGATCGTCTCCATGGGAGAATAGCAGCCTGCATTGCTGCGAAAGGTGGATATACACTGTACTAGTGCCGACATTGTGCATGCTCTGTTGCCTGTGTCTATGTGCCTGTGGTTCTGTCAGTGTGATCATGTGATGTATCTGACCCCAGGAATGTGTCAATAAAGTTTCCCCTTCCTGGGACAATGAATTCACGGTGTTCTCATTTCAATTTCCAGGCGTGTATAATTTATGCATATTTGAGTTTATTACTTTGGTTATCAACAGTGAATCAAGAATATAATGTTCACAAGTTATAACTGGGATGGCGTCTTCATGTTTATGTTATTGAAATAGTAGTTTTAGACATTCTTCCATAACACGCATAGAACAGGTAAACAGCCACCACAGACGTATGCGTTAATAAGCCAGGTGACCTACCAGCACGTAAGTGAATGGACAGTGCTGGAAACGCATTGTACAGAAGTGAAAAATGTTTTTTTATAGCTTAATGTGGCATTTATTTACTACTGAGTTCCTAGACACTGTAATGGTTGAATGAAACAACATTGCACATGTTGACTGTAGAATGAAAACAAGAAATCGAAACGTACTGTCAGCAATAAGATGTGGCTTATGCCCAACTGATTAAAATAGCATTGTATTTTATAGCAGTGAAACAATGGCTGAGTCATTGATTGGTCGTCCTTTAGTGATTCTTGTGCTGGTGCCCTTAGTTATTTGAAGCAATTTCATGCCAGAACATATAGAAAATAATCTTGTAGTTACACAGTGTGATTTTTTTTCACTTCATGCACATCAAAATAAACGGATCTATCGAACCGATGCGGTTAAACTACCGTTCCATCTATGGTCATACCGTCTGACTGGAGAGATTGGGACCTACCAAGCGCGCAGGTACAGATGAGGTGCAAAATCTTACCAGAAAAAAAGAAAGAAAGGCAGTTTAAGGGCTAACCCGGAGAGGTACATGAGTTCCCTCGTCCTCGTATTACTATATTCGGCCTACGAGAAACGTTTTCCTCGTCGGTCGATAGTCCAGCCAAATGGTGCTCAAAAAGGCAAAATAGCAAAAAGTTTTCTTGAAGGTTTTTTTTTTCTCTATGTTTGCAAGGGTGCTGAATCTGAATTTTCTAGGCCCTACCAAGATTTCGGCCTTTGGCTTGTGGCTTATAACTCTGAAACGACGCAATTTTGGACAATGTTGACTATTTATGAAAACAAAGAGAATAAAATTTCCCACAAAATTGGTGCAAGTGATGTTTTCCGTCAGACGAACCCAGTAGCGTGCAGCGCATGTTATGATTAGCGAGATTCCAAAGTTGAGGAGATGGACCAACTCAGGATCCATCCCTCGCGCCTTTACCGTACTTTGTTGCCCGTCCATTGCCGATTTCCATCCGCCAGAAGTATGTCCATGTTACTGGAGTGATTGGTAGTTGGTACTTCCGTCGTAGAGGGGTAAGAAGTTTGTGAGATGCCAATAATCATCCCCCTCCTAACAGGGGGAAGGCCGGTCCTTTGTGTAAGTCTCCTGCGCCGGCAATTGTTTACGAGTTCACCCTGGGATGGTTGCTTAAAACGTATTTACGGTCGATTATTGAGTGACGTGTATAAAATAGTCGTTCATAATGAAATCAAGTGAGGCCTGTGTCTATGTGCTGGTGTACTGAATGATGGAAGAAGTGTGTCATTACTTATGCCCAAAGTGGGCTTCAAGAACGTTTTTGGAATAAGTAAGAAGATAATGGAAGGGACAGCTGCCCTTTTCAAGGGCAAAATTGTGGTAAAGATTCGTGAACAATGTTGTAGAATGTGTAGTAAGGAAAAATTAATTTTTGCGGAGGCTAAGAGGGTTGCAGCTAGGTGTACCGGTAAGAAACTCATCTGCTCAAAGAGATTCCTATTTAAAAACCTACTATTTTTGTGTGTTTCGGCTATTGGACATCTGGCTAAACCAAACAAGCTCCTAGCTAATAGATGCCACCGATCATATCGCGTCCGCCCCCGGTAGGTGAGGGGTCAGCGCGACTGAATGTCAATCCAAAGGGCCCGGGTTCGATTCCCGGCTGGATCGGAGATTTTCTCTGCTCAGGGGCTGGGTGTTGTGTTGTCCTAATCATCATCATTTCACCCCAATGACGCGCAAGCCGCCGAAGTGGCATCAAATCGTAAGAATTGCACCCGACGGAAGGCGCTCGTCAAACGACATTTATTTAGCACATTGCGTGCATAACCTGGGGCTGCGAGAGACTGTTCTGAATCTATAAGAGGTATGGCTCTCAGAAAGTAGTTGATGTACTGTCTGTTTTAGGACAAAGCGCCTCGTTCACAGAATCAGTACGTTTTGAGGTGTTAGCAATGATGGCAAAGGCACTGGAATTTGATCCATTTGTGTAATTTCAGTTTGTCTTCGACAATGCTGACTCAAACTCTTGATGGAAACAACAATTTCCATGTAATGGGGATAATTCAATGTACCACACCACCCGAAGGTGAGCCATATTTGACATTATTGTTTTTTATAAAATACCACTGTGAAATCTCATGACCTCAATCCTATAACAAACACTGTACATTGGTTTTAGCTCTAATTATTTACCTATTATAAGGTATGGACTGAGATTATTAATCTATTATCATATTTAGCTGTAACATACCTATATGGAGTCCCATTTTGCTGATGAATCAAGTACAGACGGAGTCAATAAAGCACGAAGAAGAAGAAACTTATTTGAAATATTTTAAATTATTGTATCGATGATATACATTGAAGAGCCAAAGAAACTGGTACGCCTGACTAATATCGTGTAGGGCTTCAGCGAGCACGCAGAAGTGTCGCAGCACGACGTGGCAGGGACACGCCTATTGTCTGAAGTAGTGCTGTAAGGAACTGACACCATGAATCCTGCAGGGCTGTCCATAAATCCGTAAGAGTACGAGTTTTTGGAGATCTCTTCTGAACAGCACTTTGCAAGGCATCCCAGATATGATCAATATTGTTCATGTCTGGGGAGTTAGGTGGCCATTGAAAGTGTTTAAATTCAGAAGAGTGTTCCTGGGGCCGCTCTGTAGGAATTATGGATGTGTGGGGTCTCGTATTGTCCTGCTGGAATTGCCCAAATCCGTCGGAATGCACGATGAACATGAATGGATGCAGGTGCTCATACAGAATGCTTACGTACGTGTCACCTGTCAGAGTCAAATCTAGATGTATCAGGGTCCGATATCATTCCAACTGCACACGCCTCACATCATTATGGAGCCTCCACGAGCTTGAACAGTCCCCTGCTGACATGCAGGGTCCATGGATTCATGAAATTGTCTCCATACCCATACACTTCAATACGCTCGATACAATTCGAAACAAGAATCGTCCGACCATTCAACATGTTTCCAGTTGTCAACAGTCCAGTGTCGGTGTTGACGGTCACAGGCTAGGCGTAAAGCTTTGTGTCGTGCAGTCATCAAGGGTACACCTCTTCGGCTCTGAATACCCATATCGATGATGTTTCGTTAAATTGTTCGCACTTTGACGCTTGTTGATGGAGCAGCATTGAAATCTGCAGCAATTTGCGGAAAGGTTGCACTTCTGTCAAGCTGAACAAGTCTCTTCAGTCGTCGTTGGTCCCGTTCTTGCAGCATCTTTTTTCTGACGCAGTGATGTCTGAGATTTGATATTTTACCAGACTCCTGATATTCACGGTCCACTCGCGAAATGGTCGTATTCGAAAATCCCCACTTCATGGTCACCTCGGATATGCTGTGTCCCATCGCGCGTGCGCCGACTATAATACTACGTTAAAACTCACTTAAATCTTGATAACCTACCATTGTAGCAGCAGTAAGCGCTCTAACAACTGCTCCAGACATTTTTGGTCTTATACAGGGTGAGTCACCTAACATTACCGCTGGATATATTTCGTAAACCACATCAAATACTAACGAATCGATTCCACAGACCGAACGTGAGGAGCGGGGCTAGTGTAATTGGCTAATACAAATCATAAAAAAATGCACGGAAGTATGCTTTTTAACACAAACCTACGTTTTTTTAAATGGAACCCCGTTAGTTTTGTTAGCACATCTGAACATATAAACAAATACGTAATCAGTGACGTTTGTTGCATTGTGAAATGTTAATTACATCCGGAGATATTGTAACCTAAAGTTGACGCTTGAGTACCACTCCTCCGCTGTTCGGTCGTGTGTATCGGAGAGCACCGAATTACGTAGGGATCCGAAGCGAACGGTGATGGACCTTAGGTACAGAAGAGACTGGAACAGCACGTTACGTCCACTTGCTAACACCTTTTTATTGGTCTTTTTCACTGACGCACATGTACATTACCATGAGGGGTGAGGTACACGTTCGACGGGCGTTTCATAGGACGTGGAGGACGCATAAATTGGCCAGCCCGTTCTCCTGATCTTACACCTATGGACTTCTTTCTGTGGGGTACGTTAAAGGAGAATGTGTACCGTGATGTGCCTACAACCCCAGAGAGTGTGAAACAACGTATTGTGGCAGCCTGCGGCGACATTACACCAGATGTACTGCGGCGTGTACGACATTCATTACGCCAGAGATTGCAATTGTGTGCAGCAAATGATGGCCACCACATTGAACATCTATTGGCCTGACATATCGGGACACACTCTATTCCACTCCGTAATTGAAAACGGAAACCATGTGTGTACGTGTACCTCACCCCTCATGGTAATGTACATGTGCGTCAGTGAAAAAGACCAATGAAAAGGTGTTAGCATGTGGACGTAATGTGCTGTTCCAGTCTCTTCGGTACCTAAGGTCCATCACCGTTCCCTTTGGATCCCTACGTAATTCGGTGCTCTCCGATACACGCTATCGAACAGCGGAGGAGTCGTACTCAAGCGTCAACTTTAGGTTACGATATCTCCGGATGTAAATAACATTTTACAATGCAACAAACGGCACTGATTACGTATTTGTTTATATGTTCAGATGTACTAACAAAACTAACGGGGTTCCATTTAAAAAAACGTAGGTTTGTGTTAAAAAACATACTTCCGTGCATTTTTTTATGGTTTGTATTAACCAATTACACTAGCCCCTCTCCTCACGTTCGGTCTGTGGAATCGATTCGTCAGTATTTGATGTGGTTTACGAAATATATCCAGCGGTAACGTTAGGTGACACCCTGTATAGGAGTTGCCGACCTCACGCAGTTTTCTGCCTGTTTGCATATCTCTGTATTTGGATACGCATGCCTACTCCAGTTTCTCTTGTGCTTCAGTGTAATATTATTATAATTATTATTATTGTTACCAAATTCAAACTAAAGCATAATTATTATTTCATTAACGTAAATCATTTGAACACCTTATCGTAGGAGTGATGAATGCTTTCATTTTGCCGTTTGAAAGAACATCACAGCTTATTACGAGATGGGGAGTTGGGTTTTGGTGTTGGGCTTGAACATGCGCTAATTCAAGATGCACTGCACGTGATACCGTCAGTCTGATGAAATATGACATTGAAACCATTTTGTGGGTCATTTTAAGTTTCTTACGTTTATAAATAGTCAATCTTGCCGAAAACTGCGCCATTTCCCAGCTATAAGCGGAGAACGAAAAAATTACTATTTTCCCCTTTTTTTGCCATTTTAGACAAATTTTCTGGCTGAAGTTTTGGTGGGGCTTCAAAAATTCGGATCCGGTTCACCAGAAAACGCATAGAAATATCATCATAAGAACTTCTACAGAACTTTTTCTACGAATCAGCATTTGACTAGATTAATACTGTAAGCGCACGCTATTCTCACGTTGTCATTTCAACTGTGCCTATCGTCCAAATAGACGTTAATCGGTAACATGATTCATGTAACGACACTGCGCTTGAATCACCCAGCTGCTGCCTATACAGCTCGCTTATGTTGAACAATCGAGTCCTTGCTCCTACTTCGCTGGTGCGTTGTAGTCCCTGAATAGTCGGCAAGCTATTGCTGAAGCAAATACCAAGCTTCAGAATTTTGCCGATTTCTACCAACTGGAGAATGGAGCGAGAAAGACTGCAGAGAAACCAGCAAAAGAAGGTGCAGGGGATATACGGAAGTATGCTGAAAAGTAATGTCTCCCATTTTTATGTGAAAACTTTTATCGCTTATTAAATAAAACAGTTGTTTTTAACATTCTACATTTTCATTCCTTATGTTTACATATTTATTTCTTCAATATAGTCATGAACACATTTCTCCCAACGAGAGACCAGTTGATACCATCATTATAGAATGTTTTACATTGTTGACGGAGCCACAACTTCACGTCTGTTTGCAGCACTTCATAACTACTGAAGTGAGGTCCCCGAAGGTGTTCCTTAAGATATGCAGATAGATAGAAATCGGACGAGGTTAAGTAGGGACTGTATGGAGGATAATCGATGACAGTGAACTCAAGGCACCGGATTGTTGCAGATGTCGCAGCGCTCGTGTGTGGCCTGGCCTGGCCTTGTCATGCTCAGCGACGGAGTATTCCATGCGTGGACGAACTCTTTAAACTCGAATACGGCATGCTGTTTCTCACGCACTGATATAGTTATGTTACAAACAGCCATGTCATATGCTTCAATTCGGAACTCTCTAGCGGCACGGGGTAACAAATATCTAGACATGTAGAATAAAGCTGTCACTAACGTCTGTTTTATTTAAAAATCCTTAAGAGTTTTCACATAAAAGTTCAGAGGCAGTACTTCTCAGTACGCCCTCGTATAATTTACTTGCCCATGAAGCCAGTACTTCGCCGTGCTCAGTTTTCGGTTTGTACGATCTACTGGGATAATTAAGAAGATTTAAGATTGAAGCTTGTGTAAGTGATTAATTGTTTTGAATGTAGTAAATTAATACCGCTATTAATTCAACCCAAACATGCACGGTAGCAGCAAAATGGTTTCCTTGTTATAGTTCCTTAAATGTAACTAAGATTGTTAAGTAAATTCTTTTTGTGACAGGGCACACCATAACAGAACTATTTCAACACAGTAAAAAGACACTAATAACATTTATTGGAAGAGAAACGAAATGACCGTATGGCGTCAGTGGCCGGGAGTTCCCATGCGGGAAGGTCGCCCGCCAAGTGCAAGACTTATTGAGTGCGACGCCACATTGGGCGACCTGCGCGCCAACAATGGTGATGAAATGATGATGAGGACAGCACAACATCCAGTCCCTCAGGGGAGAAAATCTCTTACCACAGCCGGCAATCGAACCCGGGCCACCGGGCGTGGCATTCCAACGCTCTGACCGTTGAGCTGTTGGGGCGGACAGAACATTTATTAAGAGTATGTTACAAAATGCTATTTAATTTTGGTACAGTTTGATGTCTGGTACTTGTCCTAAACCTAAGACAATGAAACCGAAAAAGCCTTGCTGTCTCATGGCGCTCGATGGTATTTTCCATATAACTGAATGTAGTACTCGAGACATTCTCCTAGTGTTCCTAGTTCTCTGTAAATACACTCCTGGAAATTGAAATAAGAACACCGTGAATTCATTGTCCCAGGAAGGGGAAACTTTATTGACACATTCCTGGGGTCAGATACATCACATGATCACACTGACAGAACCACAGGCACATAGACACAGGCAACAGAGCATACACAATGTCGGCACTAGTACAGTGTATATCCACCTTTCGCAGCAATGCAGGCTGCTATTCTCCCATGGAGACGATCGTAGAGATGCTGGATGTAGTCCTGTGGAACGGCTTGCCATGCCATTTCCACCTGGCGCCTCCGTTGGACCAGCGTTCGTGCTGGACGTGCAGACCGCGTGAGACGACGCTTCATCCAGTCCCAAACATGCTCAATGGGGGACAGATCCGGAGATCTTGCTGGCCAGGGTAGTTGACTTACACCTTCTAGAGCACGTTGGGTGGCACGGGATACATGCGGACGTGCATTGTCCTGTTGGAACAGCAAGTTCCCTTGCCGGTCTAGAAATGGTAGAACGATGGGTTCGATGACGGTTTGGATGTACCGTGCACTATTCAGTGTCCCCTCGACGATCACCAGTGGTGTACGGCCAGTGTAGGAGATCGCTCCCCACACCATAATGCCGGGTGTTGGCCCTGTGTGCCTCGGTCGTATGCAGTCCTGATTGTGGCGCTCACCTGCACGGCGCCAAACACGCATACGACCATCATTGGCACCAAGGCAGAAGCGACTCTCATCGCTGAAGACGACACGTCTCCTTTCGTCCCTCCATTCACGCCTGTCGCGACACCACTGGAGGCGGGCTGCACGATGTTGGGGCGTGAGCGGAAGACGGCCTAACGGTGTGCGGGACCGTAGCCCAGCTTCATGGAGACGGTTGCGAATGGTCCTCGCCGATACCCCAGGAGCAACAGTGTCCCTAATTTGCTGGGAAGTGGCGGTGCGGTCCCCTACGGCACTGCGTAGGTTCCTACGGTCTTGGCGTGCATCCGTGCGTCGCTGCGGTCCGGTCCCAGGTCGACGGGCACGTGCACCTTCCGCCGACCACTGGCGACAACATCGATGTACTGTGGAGACCTCACGCCCCACGTGTTGAGCAATTCGGCGGTACGTCCACCCGGCCTCCCGCATGCCCACTATACGCCCTCGCTCGAAGTCCGTCAACTGCACATACGGTTCACGTCCACGCTGTCGCGGCATGCTACCAGTGTTAAAGACTTCGATGGAGCTCCGTATGCCACGGCAAACTGGCTGACACTGACGGCGGCGGTGCACAAATGCTGCGCAGCTAGCGCCATTCGACGGCCAACACCGCGGTTCCTGGTGTGTCCGCTGTGCTGTGCGTGTGATCATTGCTTGTACAGCCCTCTCGCAGTGTCCGGAGCAAGTATGGTGGGTCTGACACACCGGTATCAATGTGTTCTTTTTTCCATTTCCAGGAGTGTAGTTGACTGCAGGCTCTGAACTGAACTGGCCAACTGTTGGTGCAGAAATGTTTAAGTGCCCGCTGCACATCGTGTTTTTGTGTTTGTTGGCGGAATGATTTCCAGATAATCAATACAAGACGAAAGCAATTAGTCCGCCGTTGACAGGGATCTCTATGGTGGTGGGCCCCGATACACTGAAATGACAAAACTCATGCGATAGCGATATGTGCACCTTGCTCGGTGCACTCAAGTTGTCAACAAGGCACTCTGCAATTTAGTGGTGGCTCTGTAATGGTGTGGGCTGAGATGCTAGAGAAACTACAACTAGATCACAAGGTCCATAATCTTATCCAGCAGACTCTAAACAACACCAGGCCGCGAGTAAAGTTCGGGGGAACACTTACAAGAAGTTCTGAAATCAAGGTAGATGTAAGAAACAAAGACGGAACCTCCCCACTCCTCTTTAATTATTCATTGGAAAAGTAATGAGGAAGTGGTGAAGGGAGGTAGCTGCACAGGAATGTCAAAATTTTATCTCTCTGGCGCTAAGCGTTATAGGCTCATTGTTAATTGCTACCATTTGCTGACTACCTGGCACTTCTCTCTAAATATAACAAAAACTTCAGTGAATCGTCTCAGTTTTCACAGATAACATGCAGCAAAGATAGAGCTAAATGTGTCGCTTGAAAAATCTAATATATCATCATCATCAACATCAACATCAGTGATTCTCCTAGCACACTACGCTTGGGAGCAAGTAGAAATCAAGAAAACCAACAAGTCTAAATACCTGGGAGAATGCCTGGTACCCAGTCATTGCAAAAGAATAGAATTATCAACTCACATAAACAAGCTGGAACGGGCATACCAACTGAGCAAGAGAATTTGTAAAAAAGTGTCTCTCCTGTGACACAAAAGTCAAACGCTACCAGTTAGTCACCCACCAGAAGTCCTTCAGAGTGTCTATTACGCAACAGGATGACTCACAGACAACCCGTTATATCCAGGAGAGCAAGATAATGGCGAAGGTTTTGGGACGAGTGGAGGTAGGTAACGATTATAAAAGAGGACCAAACCCGGAGCTCTACAAATGCTGTGAAAAAATTACGAATGTGGCATGGAGGAGACATCTAGCCTTGTATGTACATGTCTATAGCATGCATGCCAGCAGGCTGAACATTAATCTTGTCATATACTGGCATAATATGAAGAGCAGGTCACCAGATCGATGGGAATGATAAAAGTGCTGCTGGAAGTGAAAGGTACAGAAAGAAACTTAAAAGACCGGCCATCTCTTAAAAGAAAACCATCCAACCCGACATGCCGAAACTAGCCCGGAAATATTTTTACAGGAAGAAGACATCGAAAGAAATACACTGTCAAAATAAAAGCTGTGAAGACACAACGCAAGTAATTAAATAAAATGTTGAAAAATGACAAATTCGTAGCTCGCCTTGAGGGCTGGGGAAGTTACACTATTACTGTAGCTGTAGTATATAGCACATTCGCTACATGGCAGGCACCTTGATGGCATATCGGTAAACAGATAAGACGGCACAACGCGATAGTAACTTGAAAAGCGAATTTCAGTTTCTGTTAATAGTTTCACTGACCCAGTTGTTGACAGCTACTATTCGCTCGAATTTGCAACTCATTTAACATCCATGATAATGAGCAGGTGCCTTTGCGGTATCGCTAGTGTTAACAATGGACTTAAGGCAGAATTAATTTTCTTTCTGTTTTCTTCATATATGCTTGCTAATAGGAAGGCTCCAGCGTTTCACAGTAATGTGGTAGCCAATTAATGTTTTCCCTTTTACGAAGATAAAATATGCAATCGAAATCGCCTACTTCTCCTTAAGACCTACATACGTGCTACGTGGGGTAGCCGTGCGAACTCGTCTTGTAGCGGGCCGCGCGGCTTCCCTCGTCGGAGGTTCGAGTCCTCCGTCGGGCATGGGTGTGTGCGTTGTCCTTAGCGTAAGTTAGTTTAAGTTAGATTAAGTAGTGTGTAAGCTTAAGGACCGATGACCTCAGCAGTTTGGTCCCATAAGACCTTACCACAAATGTCCAATTTCATATAACGTATGAGTAAATTAAAGTAGGTGTATAATATTTTAGGTATAATATAGAAACGCGGAATCGTTTTTGAGAATTAACTTCTAATTAAACAATTTTAAGTACTCGCCGCATGCATCATGCGATTCTAACCTCAAATAAAAACATTCAGTTGCATTACCATAAGTTTTTGGTTATGCTGGACGTTTTGAGTGAGGTAATCCCGACCGTCCTACAGATGTGTTATTTATTAGTTAACTGCCTGGATATTCATTCGAGTGATGTAGACATTTCGCTAGAAACTGTGGGTACGTTAGAAGAAAGAGGCAATAACTCTGAGGATTCCCTACATTGTTTCTCAAAGGATGATTGCTGTACAAATTAAAAGCAAAAATACAGCAACTTTCTAGCCCAAAGGAGACATGGAAAGTAATACCTTTCAGTGACAAAAACAAGGCTGTAAACTTTTTAGTTAAACGAAGGAGGGAGAAAACGCTTATTGTGAAGGTGTGTGCATAGTCCGTTTCGTTTCGTAAAATCTGAACGTGAATTGTACGAGAAAGAGTTACACGCCGTACGAAATATGCACCAGAGTGAATCTCACAAAAGCGTGAAGAAAAACTATTTGGAAGATTTAGAACTGCTCGTGAGATTCAGTGCACCTTTACCGAGGCAAATCTACGAGACTAGGCCTTCTGAATTGCAAGTGAGATGAAGACTATTGATTTCCAGGTGTCTTCGACCTCGTTAAACAGATTCAGAAAATTATACAGAAAATGAAGTTGCGAAAAATACGAATTTTCTCCAAGTAAAGCCTAGTGGTGACGTCATTAATACATAATATTATAGACAAATTCGTAGCTTCTTGTTATCCCGTAAAAAGGTGTACATAAGGCCAGTCAATCAAATACCGCGCTTTATTATTTCGAGTGAAAAAAGACAGAATCGCTTGTGCACTCGATACAGTCATATGCAGTAATGATAAGTTTCATCGGATTATTGTTTGCACAGCGTTATATCTGTCTTCAGGAACCTGAACGCAAATTAGTGCCACGAATTAAAAATATTACTATTGAGGTGCAAAAATCTTGTAATCAGTGTAGCAAAACCTGGAAAATGGGAGAAATAATTTTCATTATCACATTTGAAACCCCTCTTACCAGTTGCAGATAATACTTCATTGCTTTTGTTGGGCTCCTGGCCTGGATATAACGACACCTATGCCTTCAGGAGAACGACGAAAAGTGTTTATATTATTAGGATTCCACCCAGAACTAAAAGTGCTTGTGATTCAGTCCCTTGATAAGTAAATGTTCCGGCGGTGTAAACCATTTTTCAGAAAATTGTCGGACAATGTAAGTTGCGATAGTTCTTTGTCATTTCAGGTTTATCAGCAGAAGAGTATTGTTAAATTTCAGACATATCTGCATTGTCAGTGTGCATCATCAAGCTTTACGAATTTGATTAAATACGCCTGGTATGCAGCACAATACGTAGACCACTGTTTTATCAAATGGTTCAAATGGCTCTGAGCACTATGGGACTCAACTGCTGTGGTCATTAGTCCCCTAGAACTTAGAACTACTTAAACCTAACTAACCTAAGGACATCACACACATCCATGCCCGAGGCAGGATTCGAACCTGCGACCGTAGCAGTCGCACGGTTCCGGACTGCGCGCCTAGAACCGCGAGACCACCGCGGCCGGCACTGTTTTATCCATGCTAATTTTGTCTAGATAAAACAAGGAATTACTGTGAAGTGCGTGACCTAATTTTTCTTTTATGAGGTGTGCCTGGTGTAAGGAAAAAGTTTGTTTCCGTCATCAAGAAGACAATTCACATTTTTGTGATTATTGCAGGGAATAAATGAGGAACTGTTTCATTGTCAGCAAAATATACATTGGTCAAAATTTATCATAATAACTATGCTACAGGAATTGTTATAGATATTTCATGTCAATAAATTAAAGCCCTGATTAATGGAAGTAGCCTGTAGTGAAATATGATACACTGTCTTGATTTCTTTTTCCTCTACTAGTCACTTGTGCAATACTTACATTTGCAACACTTTAGGTGTCAATATAAACTGCAACTTATTAAAAAAATATGATTTTAGACATTTTTACTATGGCTTAAGTGCTTAAAATTCGCGTTTTGGACTTTGCGCTACGTGGCGCTGGGTTCTCTTATCACGGTTTTCTCTGCACGCTAATCGCGAAGGGCTCTACAAACCCCTTTTATATACGGTTTTTAATGTGGCAAAACTGAGTAACGTCAAATCTGTTATTTAAGAACTTGAAGTGCGTCTTAGCAGCTAACATTTTTATAGAGCATTTCCTTCAGTGTATTCTTCCTGTGTAAAAAGTTCCAGGATAGGTTTCGACATGTCGGATTGGACCATTCTCTTGTCAGTAGAAAGGTTAAGCAAGTGGCGTTATCATTTCTGTTACACAAAAAGTTGACAATTCAATTTGTGGACATAAACCCTGCGCCTTTGTGAAAAAGTATATCAAATACGTGTGTAACAGCAAGATATGACAACAGTAAAAGATTTAAGTGCTTTAACACGTCATAAATAAGGGAAGTACGACCACAACATCAACAATATTGTAAGTAATACGCTATAAACGGGACATACAGCTATTCTCATTCTGAAATAACGAAGAACAGCAAAATCGAAAATATTTTGCTGTTTGCAGATGACAAACGATAGAGTTTGCGGTATATGTAATACTACTAGCACACACAACTAAAACCGTCGTGTGAGGTAAGAGAAAACCTATATAGCTGCATTCTTTTCCAAATTTAGTATGGTGGAACGAAAGGTTTCAGTATAGTGTAAGTGAACAATAAATAATGTATCAACTCGATGGCATGAGTCTATAACTGTATACCACATGTAAACTACTGTAAAATGTTTGACACCTGTTTATCGCTTTTTTGGCATGTCAATAGCTTTTAGCCAAAATATCACATGGCCTAAACTAGAAGTTAACATGTAAATTAATTTTTCAGAAAGAAAATATATAACTGCTGAAACATACACTATTGGACATTAAAATTCCTACACCAAGAAGAAATGCAGATGATAAACGGGTATTCATTGGACAAATATATTACACTAGTACTGATATGTGATTACATTTTCATGCAATTTCGGTGCATAGATCCTGAGAAATCAGTACCCAGAACAACCACCTCTGGCCGTAATAACGGCCTTGATACTGCTGGACATTGAGTCAAACAGAGCTTGGATGGTGTGTACAGGTACAGTTGCCCATGAACTTCAACACGATACCACAGTTCATCAAGAGCAGTGACTGGCGTATTGTGAGGAGCCAGTTGCTCGGCCACCATTGACCAGACGTTTTCAATTGGTGAGAGATCTGGAGTATGTGTTGGCCAGGGCAGCAGTCGAACATTTTCTGTATCCAGAAAGGCCCGTACAGGACCTGCAACATGCGGTCGTGCATTATCCTGCTGAAATGTAGGACTTCGCAGGGATCGAATGAAGGGTAGAGCCACGGGTCGTAACACATCTGAAATGTAAAATCCACTGTTCAAAGTGCCGTCAGTGCGAACAAGAGGTGAACGAGACGTGTAACCAATGGCACCCCATACCATCACGCCAGGTGATACGCCAGTATGGCGATGACGAATACACGCTTCCAATGTGCGTTCACCGCGATGTCGCCAAATACGGATGCGACCATCATGATGCTGTAAACATAACCTGGATTCATCCGAAAAAAATGACGTTTTGCCATTCGTGCACCCAGGTTCGTCTCTGAGTACACCGTCGCAGGCGCTCCTGTCTGTGATGCAGCATCAAGGGTAACCGCAGCCATGGTCCGAGCTTATAGTCCATGCTGCTGCAAACGTCGTCGAACTCTTCGTCCAGATGCTTGTTGTCTTGGAAACGTCCCCACCTGTTGACTCAGGGATCGAGACGTGGCTGCACGATCCGTTATAGCCATGAGGATAAGATGCCTGTCATCTCGACTGCTAGTGATACGAGGCCGTTGGGATCCAGCAGGGCGTTCCGTATTACCCTCCTGAACCCACCGATTCCATATTCTGCCAACAGTCATTGGATCTCGACTAACGAGAGCAACAATGTCGCGATACGATAAACCGCAATCGCGATGGGCTACAATCCGACCTCTATCAAAGTCGGAAACGTGATGGTACGCATTTCTCCTCCTTACACGAGGCCTCACAAGAACGTTTCACCAGGCAACGCCGGTCAACTGCTGTTTGTGTATGAGAAATCGGTTGGAAACTTTCCTCATGTCAGAACGTTGTAGGTGTCGCCACCGGCGCCAACCTTGTGTGAATGCTCTGAAAAGCTGATCATTTGCATATCACAGCATCTTCATCCAGTCGGTTAAATTTCGCGTCTGTAGCTTATCTTCGTGGTATAGCAATTTTAAGGGCCAGTAGTGTACTTGGGTAATAACAAAATATTAAAGCGGTGTTTTGCATATAATGGAATTTCTCTCCAGTTCTTCTTAACAAGCACGGAAAATAAGAAGAGTTTCAACGTCCAAAAGATGAACATTTTCGTTATACGAGTATTAATAACATTCCTTGAATTTTTCGTAGTTGTGTTATAACGGCATTTCATAATATATTTCTACTCAGTTGTACCACGTAGGTCTTCACAAACATAGGAGTACGATTTCCCGCTTACGCTAAGTGCCGTTACGTTCCAGTGGCAGCGAAACGAGCGCACAACGGCGAAGTGGCGAGTGCAAAATCCCCGTGCGAGAGGCGGATTGGAGCCTCATCATAACGCTTCGCGTATCCCAGGCGCTTCCGCTAAAGCGATTTCCGCGACGTGATCCCGGCGGAGTTAACGGAGGCCGGACGGCCGGCCGGCGCGCCAATATCCCGCCCGCTCGACCCTATTCTCTGTCTCTTCCCCTCCTCGTGCGTTCCAGCAGATGCGCTGCTACCCGACAGAAACACCACCAGTGTGACAACTGGGGCTTCACTAAAAGTGAATGATTAATCGACGGTTCTGCTTTGTGCGCAAACGAGGGAGTGCAACGAGGAGACAAAATGTGTAACAACGTTAGGAGAATACCACTGCAAGTTTCATCTGAAACAGTGTTACCTGCTTCCACTCACATGTGTCGCAAGAGTGACCATTACGCCGTACTTCCACGTCATCAGTTTCTTACGTAACTCTTAGAAACCGTGATCCTTGTGTTATAACAAATAAACAAACAGCGCCTGGATTACAGTTTTTTATTTACCGACAGTCATTTTCAATTCGCGTTGCAGATCGTCTTCAGCTCTAGGTTGGAACAAAAAGACAATAACAATAATTAATGTAAGGAAATGCATTATTCATAGATGAGTTCATTAAAACGTTCTGATGCTGCAAGAATTTCTTAGCTCGATGCACCTAAAATATGAATTTTCAACATATACATTAGCTAAAAAAATCATTTTGTACATGCACCAGAAATTCTCTTCGAAGTTTTCAGTAATCCACGTACACAATCAGCATAAAACCCTCCAAAATACAGGACACATACACAAATTCTCCTCCAACAGTCCATGAAGGTTTTGAAGGCAAGACATAGACTGATTGATACAAACCACTTCTTCTTGCTGAAATATGTGTGTGTTAGTTATGTGGTGATATGTTATGATCGTTTAGTTCCATGATTATTCAGGTACCAACAGTAATTCTTTCTTCACTGCGATGACTGTTGAAGAACAAGACAAAAATGCCAACAGACAACTCGTAACGTTGTGACTACTAAATCATGGTGTTGTGAGTTATAGTAATCCTGGGCAGGCGTCTCCAATACTCTATGTTAGGTTATAGATGAGCAATCGACATACTCCTGCGGATGTCAGAATATCCTGTACTAGGTGAGCTTCTTTATAAACAGCTCACTCACCCAGGAATTTAATAACACATGTCACACAACGGATAACTTAATGAAGTCAGTTAAACAGAAGTGGTCCTAACATACATGAAACATGGGTGTTGTAGCTTACAAAAATGTTTTAAATAGGGGATTCATCAAACTAAACAACAGAAGATAAAGTCACATTAAAGATCTATGTTTTAAACTCCCTCTAGACTTCAAATTAAACACAAAGTGAACACATAACAAAGAAGAGTTACGTTCACGAAATCCTAACAGAGGTTACAATTGTATTAAATTATCAACTTCCTGGCAAAGGTTTGGTAATGGATCTGGAATGAAATGTTAAGATCAGCACAATATATGGTGAAGCAACTAAGTTTATGGAGGCCGCACGGTGATTGCCGATTGTTAATGAAGAAGAAGAAAAGAAACACAAATGCATATACTACCTTGATTGAGCACACTTTACACCTGCAATTGCTTATAAGGGTACCTCAGATTTAAAAGTGGAAGTCCTGAAATTACTCTGAAGTCTTCGGATGCCTCCTACATAAGTTTGTGAACGCTGTTACGAGTGTCAGCATGGTGTTGCTGTGGTGGATGCAAAACTCTAAGCTATTAGTCCGGCACTGAAAGCTGCTTTTCCAAAAGACCTGGAATAGAACACTCTCTCTCACATCCTGGGATCAAGGTGTTCTCTACCGAACGCTCATAGGAAGAAATGAAGTTTTACTTTTCCTTCATGAGGGTGTGCGCTGTGTACAATTTCGATGGCCAGTGAGAGGGGTTGTTCTGAGTGATTACCAATTAGATACTTTCTACTAAGGCAGCAGTCTCCCTTCCGTATTCGGTTTTATTACAGTTAACCAGTAACGAGGATTTTGAGAGCTGGATCCCAGAATGTGGCAGTATCTGTCTCCCACTATATGTACTGCTTCGTGTTCCAGCCAATCACGTTCCTTTACTTCTGCACAGGCGAACTCCATTATCCCACTCCATATTATGCATATAAGCCAATGGTAGCTGCTCTTACCGCTTCTTAGCACAAGTGAACAATCTCAATAGACTTGGCGTCAGCCTGACGGCTGTTGGTCCCACGCTCTCAAGCACAAAGGAGCTGGTTGGCTCTTCTCATTAGACCTCATGGGGTCTTTTCTCTGAACTGTCCCTTGCCCGGTTTTTGCCAGAATATGGTACTTCTACACAGCTCAGGTCTTTACAATTCTGCACAGCCGGCCAAAATTGGGGGAAAAAGTCGTGTTGTGCTCCTGGCGCCAGTGGACACAGCACTTTTATTACTGACAAGGGAACCTCCCCATTGCACCCCCCTCAGATTTAGTTATAAGTTGTCACAGTGGATAGGCCTTGAAAAACTGAATATAGATCAATCGAGAAAACAGGAAGAAGTTGTGTGGAACTATGAAAAAGTAAGCAAAATATACAAACTGAATAGCCCATGCGCAAGATAGGCAACATCAAGGATAGTGTGAACTCACGAGCGCCGTGGTCCCGTGGTTAGCGTGAGCAGCTGCGGAACGAAAGGTCCTTGGTTCAAGTCTTCCCTAGAGAGAAAAGTTTACTTTCTTTATTTCTGCAAAATTATGACCTGTCCGTTCGTTCATTGACGTCTCTGTTCACTGTAATAAGTTTAGTGTCTGTGTTTTGCGACCGCACCGCAAAACCGTGCGATTAGTAGACGAAAGGACGTGCCTCTCCAATGGGAACCGAAAACATTTGATCGCAAGGTCATAGGTCAACCGATTCCTCCACAGGAAAACGTCTGATATATTCTATACGACACTGGTGACGGCATGTGCGTCACATGACAGGAATATGTTGTCGACCCACCTAACTTATACAGTTCGCCAATGGGTAAAAAGATTCTTCTACCTTGCCCGATTTAGGTTTTCTTGTAGATGTGATAATCACTCCCAAAAAAGTGATGGAAACATAAGAGTTTGTCATGTAAACCGAAATTAAAAAATGAAAATTTTCACTCGCGGGAAGGCTTGAACCAAGAACCTCTCGTTTGGCAGTTGCTCACGCTAACCACGGGACCACGGCGCTCCTCAGCTCGCATTTTCCTTGATATGACATATGTTGCGCATGGACTACTCAGTTTGTATATTTTGCTTATTTTTTCATAGTTCCACAAAACTTCTTCCTGTTTTCTCGATTGATCTGTGTTCAGTTTTTCAAGGACTATCCACTGTGCCAACTTATAACTAAATCTGAGAGGGGTGCGATGGGGAGGTTCCCTTGTGAGTGGCCTGCCGTGGCTTAGGACACAAACATTCTTGCTGTCCGAGAAAATGCATAAGGCGCCTGCCTAGCGGGCTCTGCTCACATACAGTACATTGGCTTGTCCTACCTGCCTCTCGTTTCGCTCCGCAGTGGCACCACTTGTTTTTTTCTAACGGCTTTGTGGCCTCCTCAGGACTAATAATGGCCTGATACTGGACCTCTCGTCTGTGTTCTGCTAGGCTTCGCTCAATAAGACTGCACTACCTATTTAACTAATCATCCAGACTATGAAATTGACACGGAATTTTAGTTCGTAGATATGTTAACTTTATAAATACTCGTACTTTCATTTCTAGATGGATTTTAATATAGATTAGATGCATTTATCAATTTAATGCAGTTTGATTATGATGCGTGGTGGTTTTGATAAAAACTGTCACGTATCGGTATCTGCGTCCGCAATAGAAGTTAAATATAATGTTCGCAAGGGCCGCGCGGTATTAGCCGAGCGGTCTAACGCGCTGCAGTCATAGACTGTGCGGCTGGTCCCGGCGGAGGTTCGAGTCCTCCCTCGGGCATGGATGTGTGTGTTTGTCCTTAGGATAACTTAGGTTAAGTAGTGTGTAAGCTTAGGGACTGATGACCTTGGCAGTTAAGTCCCATAAGATCTCACACACATTTAAATATTCACAAGGAAATAATTAAAGTCCACGGTGATTGCGCAAATCCCAAGAGTAAAATAAATAAAAATCAGACATTTTAAAATCAGAGAATAAATTTAGTCCATTAATCTCAATATAAATGAAACCAGAGTTGGACTTCATGTACCCTAACGACGATGGAAATTTTTTAGATGACACTGCGGCATCTCACCGGGCCACAACTGTTCGCAGTCGGTTTGCAAAGTACTCGGGACAATTTGAGCGATTTAAATGGCCACGCAGATCGGTCGAGATGGATCCCATTGAATATTTATGGGACATAATCGAGGGGTCAATTCGTGAACAAAATCGTACACCATAACATTTTCATAATTATGGACGGCTATACAGGCAGCGTGGCACATTATTTGTACAGGGGACTTCCAAGGAGTTGTTGAGTCCATGCCGCGTCCAGTTACTGAACTGCTCCTGGCAAAAGGAGGTCCGACACGAAACTGGGAGTATTCCACGACTTTTGTCACCTTTGTGTATTGAATCACTTCTTACTGAATTCTGAAACACTTATGGTTTCCTAGAATTTCAAGAAATGAATTTGTTTTTTACATCACATTGCTTTGCAAAACTACAGATGGTTACAAAAAAGAAAGAAGAAAATTTAATCGTTTTTACCTTGTGGCGTTGTAATGCATTTAATGTGCCGTCATGCTATATACAAGTATTGCACGAACGAGGGCCGCATCCCACTGAAACTGACAGACTTTGTCAGAACTAATGATTTACAGTCCACGATATATCGTGTCACGGACACTGATGAACCAAAACATTTTGACCATCCGCTTAATCTCATCTTAGTTCACCTTTTGAACGCAACACAGCAACGATTACACTTGGAATGGATTCAACAAGTCCATCGAAGGTTCTCTGAGGTATAAAAATGGCTCTGAGCACTATGGGACTTAACATCTGAGGTCATCAGTCCCTTAGAACTTAGAACTACGTAAACCTAACTAACCTAAGGACATCACACACATCCATGCCCGAGGCAGGATTCGAACCTGTGACCGTAGCGGTCCCGCGGTTCCAGACTGAAGCGCCTAGAACGGCTCGGCCACACCGGCCGGCTCTCTGAGGTATGTGGCACCTCATTTTCACGCACAGTTCACGCGATTACCGTAAATTCCCGGCCGGTGGATTGTGGGCAAGGAGCTGGCGTTCGGTAGCGTCCCAGATACGTTCCGTTGAATACACATCAGGTGAATCTGGTGGCCAAGATAGCAACCTGAATTCACTATCGTCATCCTGAAACCACTTTCCGAAGATTATGGCCTTGGTACAAGGGTAGTTACCCTGATGGAAGATGTAAAGGATGTTGAGGAGGACATTAAGTACGAAGGGTGATCCGCAATAGTGCTGACGTAGCCCAAAGCTGTCAAGGTGCCTTCGATTATTACCTTAGTTCACATGGAAGCCCGTGTACATGACTCTCATAGCATAATAGCGCTCCGATCTAACTACGTATTTGGCGTTGTGCACGTTTAGGGCCGTCGTTCCTCTGAATGACGACGTATCTCGAGATGACCACTTGTAAGGTGTCAGGGAAATCCAACACCTTCCATGAAAACCCTGACATGATAGCAAATCCGGCAGTATCTCAAATAGCTCCGAATAAATCCTGACATTAAATTAACCAAAGTAATACAATCAACGAGTGAGCAAATGGAATACCACAGACTAACACAAGAACGCCTAAATGCGTGTCATATCTTCCCACCGTGAAACAGACGCAGTTACGAGGGGAGAAACGAGAGCAGAAGCCGAGAGTACGTAGCAAACATTAAAAACATTGCCCCACCACGAAAAGTATAACGTTTCTCATTGGATAGACAGAATTTTTGTAGGCGGAGCTTAAGGTTAATATTGAGACCCTGATTGGTCAGCTGAAAACACAGCCAGATACCTTTTTCTTAAACCAATTTCGGTAAATTGTAGTAAAGAGAAATTCGTGGGAGTTGCTTCCGAGACGGGGAGGTGTGTGGAGCTGCGCCGCCCGCCGCCCCCTGACACTGCCTAACCACCGACAAGGTAATGAACGCACGCGATGCCGCATAAGAGCGCATAAGGCTTCACTCAGAACTGCAGAAGTCTCATCTGTTACAGCCCCTTTTTACGTAATACTAGTGTCGATCGTCAATTGAACTTCGTGGTATTCACATTTGCTACTAGAAGTTAAAATCTGAAACGCGATGATTTTTCTGTTATATAATTATTGAGAAGCCACATCAGCCACTGTAACTTACGACAAGTTAAATAAGTAATTAAAGATAATTGAGGGTCACTGTAGACCATTTTGATAGTTTTCTCTTTTATGAAAAACCTAGATTATAGATGTGATATGGCATAGGTCATCCTTCGATCCACTGCACATCTTGGAAACCCATTCAGGGAATATTCGTGCACATTTTTGTTGAACGCAGTTGGTTTTCATCATTCTGTATTAAAATATTTCCTTTTACCAATAGTGCAACTTATAAACAATGTTTTGTGAGTAGAATAAAAATTCCAATGGTAAACTTAACTGCCTTTTCGACGTTATTTTACCAGCTACCTAAAAATAGGAAAGCCTTCAACCCCTTCCACTAAATTTAGTTAGTATTAAGATACTTTAACAGGGAGTGCAGTGGAGCTGACGCTGAAATCATTAAGTAGTTGATTATATCATCGCTAGTCTCACTGAACTCTTCTGAACTCTACATGTCATGTGTGGTCTGGCGTCTCCTTACCAGCAACAGGTCCCAGGTTCAAACTAGTCAATTCCCCAAAAAACACGCTTAGAGCGTCGTGCACGAAAGTGGTAGGGAGACACGACTTAGAGCAAACAGAAACCACGCAGAATGTTAGACACTGAGCTGACAAAATAAAATGGTTCAAATGTCTCTGAGCACTATGGGACTTAACTCTTAAGGTCATCAGTCCCCTAGAACTTAAAACTACTTCAACCTAACTAACCTAAGGACATCACACACATCCATGCCCAAGGCAGGATTCGAACCTGCGACCGTAGCGGTCACGAGGTTCCAGACTGTAGCGCTTAGAACCGCTTGGCCACCCCGGCCGGCGCTGACGAAATAAGAAACATGATTCATCCGACCAGGAGACACGATTCCATTGAATCACAAACAATCTTGATCATCCCTTATCCACTGCTGCCGTAAATAACAAGATTTGTTGTATCAACATAGGGATTATATGCTATGAAGACCCTTGTTCAACGATGTGAGCTGAACGGAGTGCTCCGAAAGTCTGTTGCCTGTACCAACATTGTATTCTGTCTCCGTAACTGCCACAGGCCCCCGCCTATCGTGCTGCACAGAGCGAGAAAGCTTCCGACCCGCACATTCTGTGATAAGGGGAGGACATCCTAAGCCTTGCCCCCTACTTGTGGATGTCCGGCCTTCAACCACTTCCTGTAGGTGCTCAGTATATTAGCACGCAATAGGGGCACAGAACTTCCTCATCTGCGGTCTGTATCGTCCTTTCCTCCCTGCCTCAGTTATATACGAGGGCTATTCGATCGGTTGCGAAATGAAAATCAAAGTAAAATTTAAAAAAAATATTTTATTTGCATCAGTTAGCTACCTTCCTGTTACCTGTCTACATAGTCACCGCATCGCACTAGAGATTTTAATATCCTTTTTGAGTCAATTTTACGACATCATTTGATAGCGGCAAGAAACTCGTTATAGGAGTTAAAGTGAAAAAGTGTGATAAAGGCAGTTACATCATTCTATAAGTCTAGCGTCGATACTGACTTTCATTAAGGATTTTGCTTTTTTTCAGAGAAAATTGGGTATTAGTTAGAAAATAATCATTATTTAAAAGATTACTATACAGTGTGTAACGTATATAAATGCGGATATTTCTATTGGTGACTAAGGACGGTGTACTGGACCACATTCAGTCTTTATTTACTTGCAGGTTAGTAATTGCAGCTATTAAAAGTAATATGTATTTAGGTTTGGTAGTACCTGTGGTGTCACTGCCAGACACCACACTTGCTAGGTGGTAGCTTAAATCGGCCGCGGTCCATTAGTACATGTCGGACCCGCGTGTCGCCACTGTGTGATCGCAGACCGAGCGCCACCACACGGCAGGTCTCGAGAGACGTACGAGAACTCGCCCCAGTTGTACGACGACGTTGCTAGCGATTATACGGACGAAGCCATTTCTCTCATTTGCCGAGAGACAGTTAGAATAGCCTTCAGCTAAGTTAATGGCTACGACTTAGCAAGGCGCCATTAGCCTTAAATAGCTTGTATATAAAGAGTCACTTGTATCGCCACAATCTCCAGATGTCTCATCAAGAACGATGTATACAAGGATGTATTAAAAGTTAAGTATATTCCAAAGATACGTATTTTCTTTATCACATTCATTAAGTCTCCTGTTTCAGACCTCACTCCATCCTTCGTGAGTTAGCGCGTGCATCTTGGCCGCCTCTTTCAATTAGTGTGCGTAGTGTTGGCAAGTCTGCCGACACTACAGTACCTCTAAGTACAAGTGTCAAGTGCAAGTCATTAATGCTTATTTTTCCCTGGGCAGCAGGTCAGGTTTGGATGCGTGGATGCAACATTGATAGTCTACACTGACAGGCGTAGTACAGTTACAAGGGAACCTGCCCATCGCATGGGGAGGTTCCCTTGTTAGTGGTGCAATTACGACAGTGAAGAAAAGAGCAGGTCGTTAAGTTCGTGACGTGTTTGTGAGACAACTGTTCGATTCAGCAGAAAAACAACCAACACACTGTAAATATTAGGTTACCACATGTAAAAATATCTAAACTTTCTATATACCGCTCATCCGCTGGAACTGAGACTTACACACCAACACATATGTTTCCTTACCCCTGAATATGTTATGCCTGGATTGTATCGACGTTGTAAAATAGGCATAAGAGAGAGAACGGCTTTTTTCATCATTATACGGAGCATAATGACTGAGCTAAACATGTAGTTACACCACATTGTAATGGGTACAATAGAGCCATAAATTGTCGTTTCTTAAATTAAACAGGAATATAGCTTTCCCAGTGTTAGGAAAAACGTATTATAACACAATCGAAGTTAGTTTATTTTACCATACACAGACGGTCGAAGAAATCGGCATGTGGGAGAAAACGAAAATTACTGTATAAAAACGAGGGGGGCAATGACATTTAGTGAGAAGAAAGAAGGATTAGGATTTAACTTTCCGCTGACAACGAGTTTGTTAGAGACGCAATGCCAGCTCGGGCTTAGGAGGCAAATGGGCCGTGCCCTTTTCGTAGAAACCACTCCGGATTTAAGCGATTTAGGGGAATCACGGAGAACTTAAATCTGGGTGGCCAGACGGGAACTTGGACCGCCGAATACGAGTCTAGTGTCTTCCAACTGCGCCACCTAGCGCTATACTATCTTTACTACAAAAAAAAAAAATACAGATCTATGTGAACCTTAGTTGTAGTTTACATGGAGAGCTGCATAAATTATTAACACTCTGTAGTACATGCTTAATAATTCAACAAATATAGTCGCATTATTAATGACTTTTAAGATATGTGATACTAGTCGACTGTGGGGGAAGTTGCGCAATCTAATGTTTAGTATTTAGCCGTTACGACTGATATTCATTAATAAAGAGGTAATAAAAATGGAACATATTATTAAACATATGGTGCTGTTGTCACAAGCTGTCTTACAAATAATTTGAATTTTACAAAACCATAAATTTCACGTGATTAAATGTGTTACAAGGCATTATAGAGAAGTAATCGAACGTGTGATAGTTCTGATGTGATGGATTTGAAAACTTTCGATTAATTATTAAGGGCATCGTTGAGAAGAGCGTAGTGCTGATGGGATGAATTACGTACAGTAGATGCATTGGTATTTTCATACCGCTTCAGACTTTCGCAGAATGGCGTACACAGGCCTGGAAACATGCGTCTCTTCAAGGCCAAAGTTGTCCCTACTAGAAAACAAAAAATTGCCATATAGAGCAGCACGCAGTAAAACATACAACGTGCCGGCTGTATCACCAGCTTCCAGAGCCGCTTGCACTGCATTTGAGGGGCAGCATGTAAAGACCAGACGACTCTAAAACAACATCGCAGCAAACGTATATGTAACTTATTAACAGCGAATGAGAAATATTTAGATATATAAATCACATAAAAACTACTTCTGTGGCTTACACTTGAATATCGTTCCTTATTCATTCAGCCTGTTTCACTTTTAACATTACAAAACAGATTAGACTTAGTTCTTGTATTTTCGTCTCAGAAAAATTGGGTGTCACCGGAAATCGAAACCGGCCACTATCTCGGTAGCAAGTGAAGCTAACCGTCAGATTACGCAGGCAGTACAAGTACACACAACTCAACGGTTAGACAAAAGAATTTAAATCCATTGTTTCCCATAAGTACGCCTGCAGTGTTGCTATGCATTTAAGATCAGAACTGTTTAATAAAACGATAAAAATTAAGTTCGTAGATGCCATACATTCCTGAAACGAAACGTGCGACAGTTGTTACACCAAAGATAGTCCATTTGGTGATAGTTACTTCGGAGGCCATCTACTTGCACTTTGCAAAAGATAACAGTCATCACTTACGTCATTACACACCAAGCATTTTTATACTGATATCACTTTTTTTATAGGCTGATACTTCACAAAATGTGTGTACTTTTTCTGTGAAATGTCTACTGCAAATCGGCGCCATATCTGGAGTGTAGACGTACAATATTGTTTTCTATGTGCACCACAATGAAAGTATACATACGCTTAAAAAGCCTAATACATCAGATTTGGTAAATAACACGAAAATGATAACAGAACGGTGCAGTATGTTTCACTATTAGAATAAAGTACGATGTGAAATCCTACCCGGCTGCAATACGAACATATGAGTGTCTTGTCATTGAAGATCACTTCCAGAAATCTCCTTCTACATAGTTCTTCTGCGAATCCATAAACATATTGACTAATATTCCGCAGAAAGTTTGATGTTATTGTTGTTGTTGTGATATTCAGTCCTAAAACTGTGTTGATGAAACTCTTCACGTTAGTCTATACTGGGCACCGCTAACCTATTGTTCATCGCCCACGTTTCACATCCCTATAACGTTACATTCCAGACTAATGCCTTCAGAAAAGACTATTATTTCAGTTTATGTTAAATGTTAACTTATTGCTATTTTTCACAAACTTGTGGCTTCATACTACGAGAATGCATTTTATAATATTGTTGGCTTCGAAGTCATCTGTTACTTTAATCTTCATTCAGAAAATCTCGTCTAATACTGTATTTGCATTAGCTGAATTCCTAATCTAGTATCGTTGGAGTCAGATTATTTATTTCGATTACACTCTATTAACTTAGTTTTTTGTTGTATGATTTTGTAACAAGTTTTCAAGACATTAGTAAGTCCGTTCAACTGATCGTCCTAAATTTGTACTGTATCTGAAAGAATCAGAGTGTCATCGACAAACTGTTACCCTTTTTCTTCTTCCTGAACTGGGATATACTTTAAATTTACCTTCGTCTTCATTTACTACTTGCTCAATGTATAGGTTGAATTACGAGGGGACAGACTACATCTTTGTTTTACTCCTTTTTCAATTGTATTGTATTTTATTGCACTGGGGACCGAGAAACGACGGAGAGGCTTCGTCCCCGCCGTAGCCCTCAGTGGTTCAATTATGAAGTACGCGTAAGTGGAGACAGTGTTCGCGCAGCAATCGACGACAGAGTGTAACTGAGGCGGAATAAGGGGAACCAGCCCGCGTTCGCCGAGGCAGATGGACAACCGGTTTAAAAACCATCCACAGACTGGCCGGCACGCCTTCCCGCCCGGAAAGCAGTGCGTTAGACCGAACGGGTAACAGGGCGGGCTCCTTTCTCAGTTACTTCACCAATTAAATACCCTTGGACTCTTGGAAATCTAGTCTGGTTTCTCTAAAAGTTTTAGATAACATTTTGCTCCTTCTATGCGATATTTACTAATTTCATAATTATAAAATATTTATTCCACTCAACATTGTCAACAACGTTTTATAAAACCTACAAACGCTGTAAAAGAGGGTTGGCTTTTCTTCAACCTATCTTCTAAGGATAATTCGTACTGTCAGTACTGCCTCACGTGTGCTTATATTTCTCTCGAACGCAAACTGATCTGATTCAAGGTTTACTTCTATCATTCTTTGCATTCTTCAGTAATATACAAAACTTATGTTGGACGAAAAGTCAGGCGAAACTGCTGGGTAAGGAAGCAATGGTCCTTATTGTTCTTCGAAGCACGTCCCTCTCCGTTTGTAGCCAGGTATTTTGAAATATAGATTTTGGAGTTTTATGAACGCGAGATAGTACGTCGGGCCTGATGTAGTGGTTGCTGATAAAATTGTCCTGACCATCTAGATGACATGGACGCGTGCTGTGTCCAGTGACGGCCAAAACCCTCACACTTTATTTTACCGTTATGCCTTTCAGTAATTCAGTCTACTTCAATGTGGTCACTACTCTAAATTAGTGACTAAGCTCAGCGTAGCACTGACATTTCCATCGCACATTAGACGCAGCTCATGTGTCTGCGTGATTGTCATCACAATGAACTCTTACTCAGTTCACATTCTCTGAGTTACGATTCATTGGGGCCATCATTCAGGTATTTGAAATTTTGACGAACGTCAACGAATATCCGTATCTTTGTGTAATTATATTTCCACTGCGTACTTTCCATTCAGAGGCTACAGTAGCAGCACAGACTTTGGTACTTCAAATTCGCAATCATTGGTCTGCAGCTGAGGTTAACTAACTACACTCCAGGAAATGGAAAAAAGAACACATTGACACCGGTGTGTCAGACCCACCATACTTGCTCCGGACACTGCGAGAGGGCTGTACAAGCAATGATCACACGCACGGCACAGCGGACACACCAGGAACCGCGGTGTTGGCCGTCGAATGGCGCTAGCTGCGCAGCACTTGTGCACCGCCGCCGTCAGTGTCAGCCAGTTTGCCGTGGCATACGGAGCTCCATCGCAGTCTTTAACACTGGTAGCATGCCGCGACAGCGTGGACGTGAACCGTATGTGCAGTTGACGGACTTTGAGCGAGGGCATAAAGTGGGCATGCGGGAGGCCGGGTGGACGTACCGCCGAATTGCTCAACACGTGGGGCGTGAGGTCTCCACAGTACATCGATGTTGTCGCCAGTGGTCGGCGGAAGGTGCACGTGCCCGTCGACCTGGGACCGGACCGCAGCGACGCACGGATGCACGCCAAGACCGTAGGATCCTACGCAGTGCCGTAGGGGAACGCACCGCCACTTCCCAGCAAATTAGGGACACTGTTGCTCCTGGGGTATCGGCGAGGACCATTCGCAACCGTCTCCATGAAGCTGGGCTACGGTCCCGCACACCGTTAGGCCGTCTTCCGCTCACGCCCCAACATCGTGCAGCCCGCCTCCAGTGGTGTCGCGACAGGCGTGAATGGAGGGACGAATGGAGACGTGTCGTCTTCAGCGATGAGAGTCGCTTCTGCCTTGGTGCCAATGATGGTCGTATGCGTGTTTGGCGCCGTGCAGGTGAGCGCCACAATCAGGACTACATACGACCGAGGCACACAGGGCCAACACCCGGCATCATGGTGTGGGGAGCGATCTCCTACACTGGCCGTACACCACTGGTGATCGTCGAGGGGACACTGAATAGTGCACGGTACATCCAAACCGTCATCGAACCCATCGTTCTACCATTCCTAGACCGGCAAGGGAACTTGCTGTTCCAACAGGACAATGCACTTCCGCATGTATCCCGTGCCACCCAACGTGCTCTAGAAGGTGTAAGTCAACTACCCTGGCCAGCAAGATCTCCGGATCTGTCCCCCATTGAGCATGTTTGGGACTGGATGAAGCGTCGTCTCACGCGGTCTGCACGTCCAGCACGAACGCTGGTCCAACTGAGGCGCCAGGTGGAAATGGCATGGCAAGCCGTTCCACAGGACTACATCCAGCATCTCTACGATCGTCTCCATGGGAGAATAGCAGCCTGCATTGCTGCGAAAGGTGGATATACACTGTACTAGTGCCGACATTGTGCATGCTCTGTTGCCTGTGTCTATGTGCCTGTGGTTCTGTCAGTGTGATCATGTGATGTATCTGACCCCAGGAATGTGTCAATAAAGTTTCCCCTTCCTGGGACAATGAATTCACGGTGTTCTTATTTCAATTTCCAGGAGTGTATATCGGCTGCACACCAAGAATATCTTTGGTTGGCCAGCATGTCAAGAAAATATACGTATTCACATTTGTTATAACATAAGGTTACCATCAGCACGAAGGTTAGTTTCATCAGCAAATATCAAGCATGCTTCTTTAAAGTACGAGTATCGCCATACTGACAGCATTAAGGGCTTTTCCCCCTGACATGTTAACTAGGTCATTCTGGCTTTATGTGGGGGCGCATTGTTCTACGAGAACTCGAAACGCCGTGCTGTTCGGAATTTTTTAGATAAACAAAGAATTGCAAGTGTTTAACTCAGGTTCGCTACAAATAAAAGAAGCAAATATCTAACTCGATAAATAGAGAATCGAGCTGAAATCTCTAAATTTCGTAATCTGGCACTTACTTCGTGAGCCAGCAAGTAAAACGACCTCTGAACCTGGTGTGCGAAGGGAAATTTCGATCAAAAGGATTAACTATTTGTCATCCTTTGAGACGGGTTACCATCTGACAGAAACTGGAGACCTGTTATATGACAGCTCCAGAATCTGATTTTATTTTTTATTTTAATCGTATGGCTAGGGCCACCCGTCGGGTATGCCGTTCAACGGGTGCCGGTCTTTCAATTTGACGCCACTTCGGCGACCTGCAGTCGATGAGTATGGTAGGATGAGGATGAGGACAGCACAACATCCAGTCCCTGGGCGGAGAAAATTCCCCGACCCAGCCAGGAATCGAACCCGGGCCCATAAGATTGACAATCCGTCAGCCTGACCATTCAGCTAGCGGGGGCGGACCACAATCTGATAAAGCAAACGTATTCATCGTTTAGGTACACGGAATAGGATCTTAAATAACGTCAATGTGATTTTTAAGCCATGTAAGGAGGTACACCATAAACATCGGCACAGACCGTGAAAATGCAAACACCTTTAGTTTTCGTGCTAATATTTGAGAGATGCATTAGGTACTCATTTTTTTCTGTCCCTGCTTACTTTATGCCCAAGAGAAAAGATACAATCCTTGTCTGAGTTGGTAACGCATCCCACATAGAAATGAATGCTGTGGATTGATGTGATATGTTGATTATGAAGGTATTAATATGTGTTTCGAATCAGTTTCCTGACTGTAAAACGTTTACGTTACTATAAAAGTAAGTTGTTTGATAAATCCTACAATTCACCGGTAAAACGTGACAGCTACCATCACGGTGTTGTAATAGTCTGACATGTCGTATTGTATGCATTGATCTCTAACTTCTACCAAGAAACCTTGGTAGATCTTAACATTTACCCACGCGAATTGGTAAAAACGTATTCATTAAAACATCATCTTAACAGTTATTGAAATAGCTTGTATTCATTGTAAAATTACGTTTTTTAAATATTCTTGCATTCCAATATGTGATCATGATGAACAATATTCCATATTAAAGTTATCGAAATAGTTCCACAGAAATGTTATAAAAAATGTTACCTTCTGAATATTAATTTTTGTTACAACAAGGTTAAGTCTTTTGGCATTTGGAATTACATCACATGGAAGACGATTCGCACAAGCATTTTTAGTTGAACGTTTTCTTAAACAATTGCATTTTTTGAACCCTTGTCCTCCAATCAAAGATAGTTTGGCAACCACTTCCCGTACAGCAACTTTTTGTCTTCATCTACATCTACATCTACATCCATATTCCGCAAGCCACCTGACGGTGTGTGGCGGAGTGTACTTTGAGTACCTCTATCGGTTCTCCCTTCTATTCCAGTCTCGTATTGTTCGTGGAAAGAAAGATTGTCGGTAGGCCTCTGTGTGGGCTCTAATCTCTCTGATTTTATCATCATGGTCTCTTCGCGAGATATACGTAGGAGGGAGCAATATACTGCTTGACTCCTCGGTGAAGGTATGTTCTCGAAACTTCAACAAAGACCCGTACCGAGCTACTGAGCGTATCTCCTGCAGAGTCTTCCACTGGAGTTCATCTATCATCTCCGTAACGCTTTCGCGATTACTAAATGATCCTGTAACGAACCGCGCTGCTCTCCATTGGATCTTCTCTATCTCTTCCGTCAACCCTATCTGGTACGGATCCCACACCGGTGAGCAGTATTCAAGCAGTGGGAGAACAAGTGTACTGTAACCTACTTCCTTTGTTTTCGGATTGCATTTTCTTAGGATTCTTCCAATGAATCTCAGTCTGGCATCTGCTTTACCGACGATCAACTTTATATGATCATTCCATTTTAAATCACTCCCAATGCCTACTCCCAGATAATTTCAACTTTTGAATATTTTCACCACCTTTTCCAGTTACTGACCTGCTATATTGTAGCTAAACGATAAAGGATCTTTCTTTCTGTGTATTTGCAGAACACTACACTTGTCTACATTGAGATTCAATTGCCATTCCCTGCACCATGCGTCAATTCGCTGCAGATCCTCCTGCATTTCAGTACAATTATCCATTGTTATAACCTATCGATATACCACAGCATCATCTGCAAAAAGCCTCAGTGAACTTCCGATATTATCCACAAGGTCATTTATGTGTATTGTGAATAGCAACGGTCCTACGACACTCCCCTGCGGCACACCTGAAATCACTCTTACTTCGAAAGACTTCTCTCCATTGAGAATGACATGCTGCGTTCTGTTATCTAGTAACTCTTCAATCCAATCACACAATTGGTCTGATAGTCCATATGCTCTTACTTTGTTCATTAAACGACTGTGGGGAACTGTATCGAACGCCTTGCGGAAGTCAAGAAACACGGCATCTACCTGGGAACCAGTGTCTATGGCGCTCTGAGTCTCGTGGACGAAAAGTGCGAGCTGGGTTTCACACGATCGTCTTTTTCGAAACCCACGCTGATTCCTACAAAGTAGATTTCTAGTCTCCAGAAAAGTCATTATATTCGAACATAATACGTGTTCCAAAATTCTACAACTGATCGACGTTAGAGATATAGGTCTATAGTTCTGCACATCTGTTGGACGTCCTTTCTTGTAAACGGGGATGACCTGTGCCCTTTTCAAATCCTTTGGAACACTACGCTCTTCTAGAGACCTACGGTACACCGCTGCAAGAAGGGGGCAAGTTCCTTCGCGTACTCTGTGTAAAATCGAACTGGTATCCCATCAGGTCCAGCGGCCTTTCCTCTTTCGCGGCTGATAAAATTTCCTTGCACAATGCAAATTGGGTCCTAGTGCACAATGACTTCAGATTCCCAGGTCTCGTATCTAGTTTATAAAGTTCGTCATCCTGAATGTTTATCGCCACTGCTATTATTGATTTTCCATCAATTTTGCCGGGTCTACATCCGGTACTTTAATACTCACATTCTTTCCAACTGAAGATTTTGGAATTTTACTACATGTGTCTGATTTAGTTTCCTTCGGTTACAGTTGAAGACTTTCTTTGATAGCCTCTCGGACCCGCTTCACTTTTTTAAAACAGTTGGAAATTGTCAGTATCTCGTCACAAATATCAATTGGTGCCCGTATCTCGGTGTTAGTTGTCTTCAGGTCTGGTATGTCTGCCGCTTCTTCACCTGCTGCAACCGCACTTACTACTTGCTTTTCTTCTGTTTCAGTATTTGATTCACAGAAATCACCTCCTTTACCGTCATCTTCCATTTCTTGTGAGTCAGTCGTTGTAGTGTTCAACATTGTTTCCAAATCATATTCAGTGTTTACATTTTTTATTAAGTCATATGGAGGAACTGATCTGGTCATGCCCGTTTTCATTGGAACGCCAAACATGGCTTCGCATGGTGGACATCTTATCCCTTCACGATAAGCCCTATTTTTCATTGCTTTCACAAACCTTAACCCTAGAGGCCATTTTAAAGTTTTAACTGTTTCCAGTCACTTTGATAACATATTTTCAATGTCTTGATTTGCTCTTTCGACTGATACCTGAGGCTGATCCCGCCTTGGCTTCTCATGGATCATCTTCATATCATTCATCAATCCACACAAACTTTGGATGACTTGGTTACAAAACTCTCTACCATTATCAGAATGAAGGATATTTGGGCGCCGAAGGTGGTGAAAATATTCAAAAGTTGAAACGCTACTTCTTGGGCTTTTCAAAGTTATTGCTCGGAGGATAAAAATTGTGTCAGATGATACTAGTATGTTTGTTTGAACTTAAACTTATTGTCTGGGTTTTTCTGTATGTTAATCAAGTCTATTGGCATACTGATATTCATTTCAGAGTGTATGATAGGTTTCACTAAAACATTCTTTTTCAGTGTTTTGCGTTATTTTTTTTTTCATGGTTCACCTAATCTCAAATATGTAACTACTGATCAACAATCAAGTTCTTGTATTCAAGATTCAGTTCTATAGTCATTCGAGTTCGACTGCCATGGCCTATACAGTGTGAGCCACCTGTATTACGTTACACAATTCATCAAAAGAAACGTAACAACGAATTTGTTCTTTTCCAACACGCATTGATCCTACGAGTTTCTCTTCACCTCCGATGTTCAGAACATCATAACGCTTCAAACTTCTGTAGTGAAAAGGTGTTTTATAAGCAACGGTTTTTTCATTTTTCACTTCCGTTGCAGAAAATATGTTGCTCAGCAGATAGATAAAAACTGTTGTCGTCTTTCTTATTCACTGATTCACTTAACAGTTCTTGAAACCTGTTACGGAAAACATCACTCATCCTGATGTAAAGCTGCACAAGAAATAATACCATTAAAGCGAGTCGCTAAGATGATCGTACATGCACTCACGATAAAAATTACCAACAAAGCAAAGTTTCTGAACATGCACGGCAAGGGTGGGACTCTTCGATTCAGCTTTTACCTATTCGTATGGTGTAAATCCTAAACTTTACCATCGTCTCTTGGGACAAGTTCGGGATCTATGCATTTAATAAGAAATTTTTGACTGTTACCACACCGCAGTAGCAAATATTAGGATTCACGGGCAAATCCTAGGATTTATCAGTCATCTTTCTTTTACAGTAACGTATACAGGGTGACTTTCGCACCGTGTGCCAACTCTAGGGTTTGATCGATGAGAGGATACGGAACAAAAAGGGTCTAATGAAGTTATGTCTGGAAATGTGTGGTTTCCATTCTAGAGATCATATATTCAATCATTTATTGTTACAGAGACTGCGGTCTAATAAGCGCTGTACCGTGCAGCCACAATGACAGTACGTGTTGAAAATGGTTTCCATGTGCCTACGCGCCGTAGCACGTTCTGTCTCACACGTTCACATCGCCCAGTGTCAAAGGCAGCATGAATACGCTGCTCCAGTGCCTCCACATCTGGAATGGGTTTTACATACACGCTACTTTTCAGATGGGCCCATAACCAGAAATAGCAAGGGTCGACATCCGGTGAACGAAAAGGCCACGCAACTGAACCCCTTCGTCCGCTCCATCGACAAGGGAAGACACGACTGAGATGCGTCCGGACGTTAACGGCGAAGTGGTATGGAGCTCCATCATGTACCAACCACATAACCCTTCGAATTATCGATCGCACTTCTTCCAGCAGGGAAGGCAAAGTCACCCTCAAGAAACGCCGATAGTTCTGGCCTGTTGGTGTAAGTGGAAGGAAGACTGGTCCCAAAATACGGTCGCCAATTATCCCAGACCACACATTCCGGCTGTACCTTTGCTGATGATTCACTGTCACCATACCATGGGGGTTCTGAATACTATGCCACAGGTGACTGCTATGAAAGATGGAGATATCACTCTGCGTAAAGTTGACCTCACATGTGAGTAGGATGGATGACACAAATCCCAAAATCGTGGTTGCCTGGTGAAGAAACCAGTGAAAAAATGCTCCCGATGAGGAACGTCTGTCGCTAGTGTGCCCTGCACACGCTGTAGGTTATAAAGGTAATAGCAATTGTCATGTAGAATGTTCCACACGGTCGTCTGGCTTACGGTACCTTGCACTGGCGGGCTAACTGCCTGGTACTGACACAGTGGTCGCCTTCCATAGTACTATTCAGATCTTCCTCCTAGTTTGGTGTCCGAACATTTCGGGTACGTCCTTCGGGATTCCCTGCTTCCTGAAACGACCTTATCTGAGACAAACTGTAAAACACTTTTGGAAACATTGAATTTGTGGCTGTTGTCGCCTGGGATAGGTCTCCTGCCTGATACAACCTTGTTGCCCATCACCCTTTTCCATTTGTCTTTCCGTAAATAAACACCATGTTGGCACGCTCTTGTTTCCAATATGGAACTATTGTGTACAACGCTCACATCCTCTATAAGGCGAATCAGCAAGAGAAGTGAATCGGACACAACATTACAAATTATTATGGCAGAGGAGAGCGCTGGGGCATGACGTATGAGGAACAGCACCACCTTCTAGGAGGAGACCATGCATACTGTAACCGTGGCTGCATGATTCATCTCGTATAATACCGCAGGCTCTGTAACAAAGTATGACTGAATAAATGGTCTGCAGCATGGAAACCATGGATTTCTGAGGGCAGGTTCATTAGACCTTTTCTATTCCGTACCCTCTCATTGATCAATACCTAGAGTTTGTACATGGTAGAAAAAAATCACCCTGTATAACATATTCCCTGACAGTATTTGAGTTATTATCGGTTCTGAAACAATATTACTGAGAGACACTATAAGTTTTCCACAATACTGTCCCCACGATGGTTCACCTGTATAGTGACTGTGACATGACATGCTGTAAGCTGAGCTGAAGTGATTGATTTTGGACGAGCGCGGCATTTGAATTACACGCGTGGTGGCAAGGAGCCCAAAGCTGGTGCGGCTCTGATAGCTGAATGGATGGCGTGGTGGCTCACGGAGCGGCGTGACTGGGACCACGCACGCGGAACTGTCAGATGTGTGCGCTACGAGGGGAAATAAAGGCTACGCAAAGAACTTCTAACGTCAGACTAGTAGCCCTTCCCGACATACATCATGAACGCTCGGCCACTTCCGGGACCAGGACGGAAATCAGTATGTAAATGACAAATACCCACTGAAGTCCTTATTTTTGTCATGCGTTATTAAGAGATTGACTGTATTTAAAAGTGCAGCTACAAGTATTAAATAAGTGTGAAATAGAAACTCGCTCCCATCAGGAGACAGTCGCTGGAACTCATAACATCTGTACTGTCACGTGCTGTGATGCACGCCGCAGGGCCTGTATATCTCTATGGCTGTGCCACCAGAATGTTATGTCTTGTCCACAGCTACAGTTGCAAAGGGATAAATAGCTTTCTAAATGTTTGCGCACGTGCACAGGAAACTATTGCCACTACATAAAGCTCTACAGCCTATTTTAAAGAGAAAAGGATGGACCAGTGGATATACAGATTTCTTTCTTTCTTTGGGCCTTTTTCCGCCTCACGCGGGGTCGCCCGTGTTATGACGGATTTGACAGTATCAGTTGCAGAGGGTGGCCGGATGCCCTTCCTGCCGCCACCCCGAACCCCCTGGGACGTAATCACAGTACCCCAGCTGTCTCCGTCTAGTGTAAGCCATGAAACAGTGCTAACGTTTTCAAATGTCTGTGAGTCGTGTAACTGAGGCGGAACGGGGGAACCAGCCCAGTATTCACCTAGCGGGAGATGGAAAACCGCCTAGCACCACATCCAGGCTGGCAGGCATATCGGCCCTCGTCGTTAATCCGCCAGGCGGATTCGGTTCGGGCCAGGGCGCCTTCCAGAGTCCAGGAAGCATAGCATTAATGCTCCCGGCTACCCTGGCGGGTACCAGTGGATATACAGATATACTGTATAAATGATACGTAAGTTACCAAGGTTTCTTTAGCGGAAGTTTAGTACATAATAGTTAATAACTATCATAACTGTAACTGTGAGAGGTGGCATGAGCCCCCTCTCATATTTCTATCTTACGATTCTCCTCGCTAACTGCATGCGGTGGAAAGTTGCTATTCCTTCACATGCGGACTTCCCACGCAGCGTCTCTCGTCACCCGGGTGGTCCGGTGACAGGCAGGCTCTGCTGATTTTGAAAGGGTGTGAGGGAGTCGAGTGAATGTTTTCCAGACGCCGACATTGTCAAAAGACACGCCCGGAGGGGCCTGAAGTAGCGGCTGGGCTAGAGGTTCCGTTACTTCGCAGAAACTTAGCGAAAACACTTTCTGGCAGGCTACCAGCGAGGTGTGGGAATGACTTGTGTACCCAGGCAGTTGTGGCGGGAAAATTCCCGCGCTTTCTGCAAAATAGTAACTGTGATTGGCTTGCTCAGGGCATAGCTCCGTGACGTAGCAAAATCAGCGCAGAAATTGGCGCCAAGAATCTCCATTGGTGGAATGGTAGTGCTCCGGCAATGGAGTGGAATTTTCCGCCGGTTTTCGAGTTGCTGATTGGAACGTTTAACCACGGCCACTGTCGTGGTGGTGGAAATGTTCGGTGTTCGGCATGTATGGGTGCTCTAGGGTAGTCGGCTCTCCCCTTTCGGTCGAGGACGTCGAAGCAACCAGCCATCGCCTCCGGTACGCCAGATCGTGTTCTGGCAGTTAAGAAGACAGTTTGGTAATGTATGTCCGCAGCACCGGCAGATAGGGATTTTACTAGGTGATAATCAGAGCTCAGCAGAGCGCGCATGTTCGTCATTTTCTAACTTTGTTCTGTCTTGAGTAGCAGCAATTAATGTTGGGTTAGCTGTGTGTCTCTCTTAAGATTTGAGTGGGAAGGAATTGGCTCCACATACCACTTCGTCATAAACCTCACAATCTAGTTTAGGGACAACTTCACCTTCACAGCGTTTGTTTGAGTATCCAATTTGAGCCAGTTTGATGTATTATAAATGTTTCATGTGTTTTTGTTTATTATTTTGTGTTTAGTCTTAATAAATCATATTGTTATTTTGGACAGAACTTTCATTCTGTTAATCGGTAGAGCAACCCTATCATTATTCACTATGTTAATGAGACCTTCGTTTATTCGTATATTAAATTATTGCAGGTGCCAAACTCTCTTCTACTCCACTGGCAAGGTTGATTAGAGTCAGTTCGCGTATTTTTTTTAATCCTTGTGCTTAGAGCGTCATTTACATATGCAGATTCTAGAAGAATTTAGTGTTAAATACACTGCTAGCCCCGGCACCTCGCAACTGAACAAAAAATATCAACCTATCACTTAGCAGTGATCATTGATACGCATCGACCGAGCTAGTTACATATTCTCTTACTTAAGTAAGTAATCTGTAAGAGAAATTTTAACTGAACATTTAATTTAAATCAGCGTATCTTAAAGATCAAAACAGTTCCACTTCCGCCGAGGCAGTATGTTAGTAGACATATAAACACCTCAACGGAAACATTTAGTTTACTTTATTTATGTGTTTAGTTTTTTAATTAATTTTTTATTATTTCTACATCCAAATACAAATCTATACTCCACAGTCATCTTACAGTGTGTGGCGGAGGGTACTTTGTGTACCAGTATGACTTCCCCCTTTACCTGTGCCTGCCACGTATAGTTTGCAGGAAGAATGATTGCTTGTAATCCTCTGCATGGGCTCCAATCTCTCTAATTTTAGCCTGACAGTGTTTTTGCGAGTTTTACGTAGAAGGAAGCAATATATTTCTTGACTCTTCTAGGAACATACACCACCGGAACTTTAACAATAAACCACACCGTGATTCAGAACACCTCAACTGAAGTTCTCTGCCACTGGAGCTGGTTGACCATCTTTGTGACACTTCGTGTTTACTAAACGAATATCTAACGGAACACGCTGCTCTTCTCTGAATCTACTCTATTACCTTCATCAGTCCTATCTGCTAAGTATCCCATACTGACGAACAGTATTCAAGTATTGGTCGAACAAGTATTTTGTAAGTAACACCCTCTGTGATGGACTACAATTCCAGAGGATTCTCCCAATGAATCGTAGTCTGGCATTGCTGTTACTAGCAATTAACTGTATGGGGCCATTCCGCTTCAAATCACGCCGTACACATACTTCCAGATATTTTTTGGAACTAACTGCTTCCGTAATCGTACTACAATTGTGTAAACGTATAATAAAGGCTGTTTCTGTCCATGCATTCGCAATACGTTGCATTTGTTTATGCTGAGGAACACTTTTCACTCACTTCACTAAGCGTCGACCCTCTGCAGCTCTCCTTGTATTTCGCTACAGTTTTCTAGCGTTACGACTTCTTTGTGTAGAACAGCATAATCCGCAATAAGCCTCCTAAAAGCGTTCTATAGGATTCAGGTCAGGACTCTGTGCAGGCCAGTCGATTACGGGGATGTTACTGTCGTGTAATCACTCCGCCAAAGGCTCGATCGTGTTAAATGATGCACTCGCCATCCGTGAATTGCTCTTCAACAGTGGGAAGCAAGAAGGGGCTTAAAACATCAATGTAGGCCTGTGCTGTGATAGTGCCACGCAAAACAACAAGGGGTGTAAGCCCCCTTCATGAAAAACACGACCATACCATAACACAACGGCCTCCGAATTTTACTGTTTTTATTTATTTATTTATTTATTTATTGTTCCGTGGGACCACATTTAGGAGAAGTCTCCATGGTCATGGAACGAGTCAATACATGAAATTATAACACGATTGTAGAAACAGATGAAATGAAATATAAGAAACATATTCAGGCGACAAGTCGTTAGTTTAAATAAAGAAAATCAAGAATGTAACACTGGAATTTGCTTAATTTTTTAGCTCTTCCAGGAGCTCCTCGACAGAATAGAAGGAGTAAGCCATGAGGAAACTCTTCAGTTTAGACTTAAAAGTGTTTGGGCTACTGCTAAGATTTTTGAGTTCTTGTGGTAGCTTATTGAAAATGGATGCAGCAGAATACTGCACTCCTTTCTGCACAAGAGTCAAGGAAGTGCATTCCACATGCAGATTTGATTTCTGCCTAGTATTAACTGAGTGAAAGCTGCTAACTCTTGGGAATAAGCTAATATTGCTAACAACAAACGACATTAAAGAAAATACATACTGTGAGGGCAATGTCAAAATTCCCAGACTATTGAATAGGGGTCGACAAGAGGTTTTCGAACTTACACCATACATAACTCGAACAGCCCGTTTTTGAGCCAAAAATGCCCTTTTTGAGTCAGAAGAATTACCCCAAAAAATAATACCATATGACATAAGCGTATGAAAATATGCGAAGTATACTACTTTTCGTGTTGAAATGTCACTTATTTCCGATACTGTTCTAATGGTAAATAAAGCGGCATTTAGTTTCTGAACAAGATCCTGAAACATGGGCTTTCCACAACAGCTTACTATCTATCCGTACGCCTAGGAACTTGAACTGTTCCGTCTCGCTTATAACATGCCCATTCTGTCTGATCAAAATGTCAGTTCTTGTTGAATTGTGAGTTAGAAACTGTAAAAACTGAGTCTTACTGTGATTTAGCATCAAATTATTTTCCACAAGCCACGAACTTATATCATGAACTACATTATTTGATAATGTTTCAATATTACACACAAGATCCTTCACTACCAAGGTGGTGTCATCAGCAAACAGAAATATCTTTGAATCACCTGTAATACTAGAAGGCATATCATTTATATAAACAAGAAACAACAGTGGCCCCAGCACCGACCCCTGGGGAACGCCCCATTTAACAGTGCCCCATTGGGACTGAACATCATTACCACTCTCAATATTGCGGAGGATTACCTTCTGCTTTCTGTTCTTAAAGTAGGAGGCGAACCAATTGTAAGCTACTCCCCTTACTCCATAATGTTCCAACTTATGCAGTAATATTTTGTGGTCAACACAGTCAAAAGCCTTCGTTAAATCAAAGAAAACACCTAACGTTCGCAACCTTTTATTTAATCCGTCCAAAACCTCACAGAGAAAAGAAACTATAGCATTTTCAGTTGTTAAGCCATTTCTAAAACCAAACTGTACATTTGACAGCAAATTATGTGAATTTAAATGCTGCAGTAACCTTGAATATACATCCCTCTCGATAACTTTAGCAAACACCGATGGCATAGAAATAGGTCTATAATTGTCAACATTATCCCTGTCTCCCTTTTTATAAAGTGGCTTCACTACCGAGTACTTTAATCGGTCAGGAAACCGACCACTCCTAAAGGAAAAGTTACAGATATGGCTAAGTACTGAGCTAACATATGTGGAACAATACTTCAGTATTCTGCTAGATACCCCGTCATATCCATGAGAGTTCTTGGTCTTTAGTGATTTAATTGTTAACTCAATCTCCCTCTTGTCAGTATCATGGAGGAGCATTTCAGGTAACAGTCTCGGAACACTTTTTTCTAAGAGCGCTATATGATTCCCTGTTGGGACTAGGTTTCTATTTAGTTCACCTGCTATATTCAGAAAGTGATTATTAAGTACTGTACATATATGCGACTTATCAGTAACACGGACATCCCCACTACGCACTGATTCTACACTCCTGGAAATTGAAATAAGAACACCGTGAATTCATTGTCCCAGGAAGGGGAAACTTTATTGACACATTCCTGGGGTCAGATACATCACATGATCACACTGACAGAACCACAGGCACATAGACACAGGCAAGAGAGCATGCACAATGTCGGCACTAGTACAGTGTATATCCACCTTTCGCAGCAATGCAGGCTGCTATTCTCCCATGGAGACGATCGTAGAGATGCTGGATGTAGTCCTGTGGAACGGCTTGCCATGCCATTTCCACCTGGCGCCTCAGTTGGACCAGCGTTCGTGCTGGACGTGCAGACCGCGTGAGACGACGCTTCATCCAGTCCCAAACATGCTCAATGGGGGACAGATCCGGAGATCTTGCTGGCCAGGGTACTTGACTTACACCTTCTAGAGCACGTTGGGTGGCACGTGATACATGCGGACGTGCATTGTCCTGTTGGAACAGCAAGTTCCCTTGCCGGTCTAGGAATGGTAGAACGATGGGTTCGATGACGGTTTGGATGTACCGTGCACTATTCAGTGTCCCCTCGACGATCACCAGTGGTGTACGGCCAGTGTAGGAGATCGCTCCCCACACCATGATGCCGGGTGTTGGCCCTGTGTGCCTCGGTCGTATGCAGTCCTGATTGTGGCGCTCACCTGCACGGCGCCAAACACGCATACGACCATCATTGGCACCAAGGCAGAAGCGACTCTCATCGCTGAAGACGACACGTCTCCATTCGTCCCTCCATTCACGCCTGTCGCGACACCACTGGAGGCGGGCTGCACGATGTTGGGGCGTGAGCGGAAGACGGCCTAACGGTGTGCGGGACCGTAGCCCAGCTTCATGGAGACGGTTGCGAATGGTCCTCGCCGATACCCCAGGAGCAACAGTGTCCCTAATTTGCTGGGAAGTGGCGGTGCGGTCCCCTACGGCACTGCGTAGGATCCTACGGTCTTGGCGTGCATCCGTGCGTCGCTGCGGTCCGGTTCCAGGTCGACGGGCACGTGCACCTTCCGCCGACCACTGGCGACAACATCGATGTACTGTGGAGACCTCACGCCCCACGTGTTGAGCAATTCGGCGGTACGTCCACCCGGCCTCCCGCATGCCCACTATACGCCCTCGCTCAAAGTCCGTCAACTGCACATATGGTTCACGTCCACGCTGTCGCGGCATGCTACCAGTGTTAAAGACTGCGATGGAGCTCCGTATGCCACGGCAAACTGGCTGACACTGACGGCGGCGGTGCACAAATGCTGCGCAGCTAGCGCCATTCGACGGCCAACACCGCGGTTCCTGGTGTGTCCGCTGTGCCGTGCGTGTGATCATTGCTTGTACAGCCCTCTCGCAGTGTCCGGAGCAAGTATGGTGGGTCTGACACACCGGTGTCAATGTGTTCTTTTTTCCATTTCCAGGAGTGTATATTCTCGACCTGTCTCTGCAGACCAGCCACTTCCTTTACGACTGACCATATGGTTTTAATTTTATCCTGAGACTTAGCTATTCTATCTGCATACCACATACTTTTTGCCTTCCTAATAACTTTTTTAAGCACCTTACAATACTGTTTGTAATGGGCTGCTGCATTTAGATTGTGACTGTTTCTAACGTTTTGATATAATTGCCACTTTGTTCTACAAGATATTCTTATCCCTTTGGTCAGCCACCCAGGCTGCCTGTTTGTGCTAGTACCCTGTTTTGAACTTTCTAACGGAAAGCAACTTTCAAAGAGCACGAGAAGAGTCTTGAGGAAAGCATTATATTTATCGTCTACTGTATCAGCACTATAAACATCTTGCCACTCTTGTTCCTTGATAAGGTTTACAAAAGTCTGTACAGCAACTGGATCAGCTTTCCTAAAAAGTTGGTAACTATATTTAACATGTGTTGCAGCACAAAAATCTTTTAGACTTAAAATTTGTGCATCATGATCTGAAAGGCCATTCACCTTTTTGCTAACAGAATGCCCTTCTAATAATGACGAATGAACAAAAATATTGTCTACTAGCTGACCCGACAGACTTCGTCGTGTCAAAAAGATTTGTAATATGGCAGTTTTTTTGCCTACGTATTTAAAAAAAATTCTCCTGAACAGAACCGTCACCCTGGTGATGGGGCGTTGTGAATAAAAAATAATTAAATAAAACATATATAAGGATTTAAAAGTAAGTAATCGCTTTATTGTTAATCATGTGAATCATAATTATTATTATTATCATTGTAGTGCTTTGTGGTATACGATGTTTTTTGTTTGATTACCTGACGCATAGATAAACAAATCTGATGGTTTTCCAACACGGGAACAGGCAACATACAATTGACCATGTGAGAAACATGGGTTTTCTAGATTAATACCACAAACACTTAATGATTGCCCCTGGGACTTGTTTATAGTCATAGCAAAAGCAAGCCGCACTGGAAACTGTAGTCGTTTAAACTCAAATGGCACATCAGTCGGAATCATTGGGATGCGCGGTATGAGAACATCTTCTCCTTTATACTTTCCTTTGAGTATAGTTGCTTCTATCACATTGTTTAGTAATTTTTTTATCGCTAACCGTGTACCGTTGCAAAGACGCGGTTGGTTGATATTTCGCAACATTATAACCACCGATCCAACCTTTAATTGAAGATTGTGAGGTGGCAATCCTGGCAAATCCAGCGAGTTTAAAAATTCCGGTGGATAGTTGACTACATCATCTTGATTAGTAGCCGAATCAACTGATTTATATATCCTCAATTCGCCTGTAATTTGTTCTTGAATTTTTAAATTTAATTCATTTACATCTATGTTTTTTGCAGCCAGTATAGCTCGTTCGCTCAACCAATCATGGTTTCTGTAATTTTGAGAAACATCTGGAAACACCTTCTGAATAAGTTCATCTTTTGATCGAGTTAACTGACAAAAACTTTGAGGAAAGTTAATGCAGCCAGTCAACATGTCTATAGGAAATTTGCCATTACCAATGTCAATGAGTTGTTTAGAGAATATGTTTCCAGATTGGTCATTTCGCAACTCGACACGCATATTCTTGCTTAAATGAAGTACTTTGACATGTTTCCACAAATTGGAGGACTTTAGACATGCATTGAGTTCATCAGCTGGCGTTGATCGTGGAATCACTGGCAATGTTTGACGAAAATCTCCTGCTAATAAAATCATTGCACCACCAAATCGGTTATTATTGCTCCGTAGATCTTTTAAGGTTCTGTCTAAAGCCTCCAAAGATTTTTTATGTGCCATCGTGCATTCATCCCAAACAATCAATTTACATTGCTGCAAAACCTTTGCCATTGCAGAGTTCTTCGAAACGTTGCAGGTTGGAGTTTCATTGCTTTGCATATTTAATGGCAATTTTAGTGCTGAATGGGCTGTTCGACCACCTTCAAGCAAAGTTGCTGCGATTCCCGACGAAGCGAGTGCAAGTGCAATTTTATTTTGTGAGCGAATTGTTGCTAATATTAATGAAATCAAAAAAGTTTTTCCTGTACCACCAGGTGCATCTAAGAAGTAAATCCCTCCAGTTTCATCATTTGTTACTTTCATAAGAGTTTCAAATACATACTTCTGTTTTCAGTTAACAGTGGAAGATTTGTTTGAATTAATTCTTTCAAAGCGTTGAGATCATACAGTTTTTCTCGATGCAACTCTTGGTAACGCGATTTTTGTTTGACTGATGTAATGACGTGGAAACTGATGCATTTTATCTCGCGTGCCGAAACTAATACAAAAGAAACGCGAGTTTCGGAACGCGACATTAAACTTCTCCAACTATGTATTCTGTGCTCCAACGCACACACGCACATTGTTTTGATAGATATGATCTTTGACGTTAGGAACACACCTACATTGCTTAGACAACAGTGTGTGCTTGTAATTTAATATGAACTTTATACCATAGCAATAAAGCTCAAATTGACTACGTTTTAGTTACAAATCATTTGTATAGGAAAAAGAAAAGGGCTATTTTTAGGGTTTTTCCAGCAATAATTCTAATTTTTCTCGCCGTAAAAACCATCCTTGAACTTCAACGAACATTTTAAAAAAGGCTTTGGCCAAATTGGTCGAGGCGTTGTTGAGTTATGCGCTTACCAACACATTTTGCGATTCATTTTAATATGAACTTTATACCATAGCAATAAAGCTCAAATTGACTACGTTTCAGTTACAAATCATTTGTATAGGAAAAAGAAAAGGGCTATTTTTAGGGTTTTTCCAGCAATAATTCTAATTTTTCTCGCCGTAAAAACCATCCTTGAACTTCAACGAACATTTTAAAAAAAGATTTGGCCAAATTGGTCGAGGCGTTGTTGAGTTATGCGCTTACCAACACATTTTGCGATTCATTTTTATATATTAGATGGTTGTTCTACTGTTCCCTTGCACTCTCGTTGGAAAGAATACGGTTTGCATAAGATTATATGAATTAAGGAGATCTACCAGCATCCTTTTCCTTGCACAATCACTTATACAATTAATATTGAAGTCACCACATATAACTAAGTTTTTGTATTTCCTATAAAGTGAACCAAGAACCTCCTCTAGCTTTAGCAAAAATGTTGTGAAATCGGAGTCTGGGGATCTATAAATAACAACAGTAAGAAGTTTAGCTCCACTAAATTTAACCACACCTGCACAACATTCAAACACCTTTTCAGTGCAGTACTTTGAAACATCAATTGACTCAAATGGGATACCGTTTTTCACATACATGGCTACTCCCCCACACCGCAAAGAGCTCCTAGAAAAGCTGCCAGCCAACCTGTATCCTGGTAAAGGAAGCCTCTGAATTATCTCCTTATTTAAGAAGTGTTCAGATATACCAATAATTTCAGAGTCAACATCTATAAGCAGTTCACTAACTTTATCTCTAATACCCTGTATATTTTGATGAAATATACTAATTCCCTCATTAATCGGATACCCAAGCTTTGTAGAAAGTGGTTTCTTTGTTAGAGAGACTTCCCTTAAGCAGGAATACCTATCAGCTGACTTCAATCTAAAAAAGGTACAGCTCTAACACCCACAACTACCGGAATTTTCCCATGAGTGATCCCACCACCCCCACCTATGCTGTCACCTATAAGTTTTGCCAACCTCCCCTTCCCATACCTGTTGAGGTGCAGGCCATGTCTAGTGAAACCCGTCCTGCTGATAGACTCCACCGACACCACTGAAATGTGACTCATGCCTTCTGTCATCAGCGCACCCACAAATCTCATGTTATTACGCCTGACGGCTGTATTAAGATGAGGCCGATCGTGACGCTGAAACAGTTCCACGAAATGCACATTCGTGTTGCCAGTCTGAGTGGCTATCTTTTCCAGGTCACCATCTATGTCATACTCCCCATCCCTATCAATGCTATTACCAGCCCCACCCACAATCACTACCTGATCCTCTTTAGTAAAATCCCTACATAACCCCCCTATGTTAAAAGTCACCTGAGCCAATCCTGCATTAGGCTTCACAATGCTGGTGACCTGGTACTCACTCCCCAAAACTTCCTGCAACTGCTGGCCTACGCCTCTACCATGAGAACTACCGCCGGCCGGAGTGGCCGTGCGGTTCTGGGCGCTACAGTCTGGAACCGAGCGACCGCTACGGTCGCAGGTTCGAATCCTGCCTCGGGCATGGGTGTGTGTGATGTCCTTAGGTTAGTTAGGTTTAATTAGTTCTAAGTTCTAGGCGACTAATGACCTCAGAAGTTGAGTCGCATAGTGCTCAGAGCCATTTGAACCATTTTTTGAGAACTACCTAACAGCAGAACCTTCTTCTTTCTCTTAGACTTTGCAACTGTCCTAGCCACCGTAACTGCTGAGGTCTGCTGCATACTTCCTACATCTACAGCTACTAGAGATTCCTCTCCACTAGACTCTGAGAGTTGGTCATATCTATTACAAACACCAATAGTAAAACTATCTGAAAATCTCCTTCTCCTAGCAGATCTCTTGCCAACAGCCAGCTCCCATTCCCCAACCCCCTTCTCCCTCCTCATCCTATCTAGCTCCTCCTGTGCGTTTTTCAACTGCACCTGAAGGGCACAGATCTTACGCTCCTGCTCCTCTATCAACTTACTCTTGCTACATAACCTGCAGTTCCAGGAGAGGATCTCACCAGAATGCCCACTGGCTTCCCCACTGCATTCCCACCAGTGAAAATACTTCGAACAAGTCTCACACCGCAATCCACTACTCACGAACCTACGGCAAAGCCCACACTTCTCACTCATGGTAAAATTTTACAATTATTGAAACAAGAAAACAACGTTATCTAAGTTCCGCTACTAAAATAAGAAGATGTTAAAAACTGACTACAATAATCACAAACTTGCTCTACAAGGGAAGTAACTACTATTATTGACAGTATTAATCAACAACAAATGAGAATATAACAAAATACTAACACAGAAAGAAAATCAAACGTCTAATGACAGTAACGAAACTGAAAGCAGTTCGCAAAAATTTCTTCTGAAGTTATTTCACCGGAAAACACCAAGAACACCGGTTGAAGACTACTAAAGTTCCTAAATAAACTACTATACACAAACAATTAATTAGTACTTAGCTTTCGATGCGCCGCTACAGCTGCAACTGGTCAGCGCGGAATGTAAACACGGGTAAGAGGTTAAGTTGCTCGATACGAAACACTCACAAATATCCGGCAACAACACAAGAAATGCAGAGGTGAATGAAGAAACCACTAATAAGTCACTTATATAGTAAATATTATCACAAAAACAGTTAAAATATATATCTGAAACCTAAAAATAGATGAAAACTTAGAGAGCGATCTCACACGCACTCACGCGCTTATGACGTCACACCAAAGAGTCAACTACACTACACTACACACGCTGGCAGATGACGTTCACCGGGCATTCGCCATACCCACATCCTGCCATCGGATGGCCACATTGGATACCGTGATTTGTCACTTCACACAACGTTTTTTCACTGTCCAATCGGCCAATGTATACGCTTCTTACACCATGCGAGGCGTCGTTTGGCATTTACCGGCGTGATGTGTGGCTTGTGAGTAGCCGCTCGACCATGAAATCAAAGTTTTCTCATCTCCCGCCAAACTGTCATAGTACTTGCAGTGGATCGTGATGTAGTTTGGAATTCCTGTGTGATGGTCTGAATAGATGTCTGCCTATTACACATTACGACCCTCCTCAACTGTCGGCGGTCTCTGTCAGTCAACAGGCGAGGCCGACCTGTGCGCTTTTGTGCTTCCACTTAGGGATGTTTAGGAGTGTGGAAATCCCGCGTACAGACGTATGACACAAGTGACACCAAATGAACTGACCACTTCAAAGTTCGTGAGTTCCGCGGAGCGCCCCATTCTGCTTTCTTTCGATGTCTAATGACTACTGAGGTCGCTGATATGAAGTACTTGGCAGTAGGTGGCAGCACAATGCACCTAATATGAAAACGTATGTTTTTGGGGGTGTCCGGATACTTTTGATCACATAGTGTAGCTGTGTAGGCGGTAGCTGTGTGAACCAAGAGCACCGTTGACACATAATTCATGTGACATCTGTTCGATGGCAGTCACTTCTTTTTGATGCAACTTGGAAGAAATGACCCAGGGACAACTGCGTCTGAATACATCTCAGGAAGAAGAAAGGATTGCAAGTGGTATAGTGAGGGCAAACTAGCGATTTGCTCCCCAGTAAATATGCACGAGCTGGATATAAGTTTAATACACGTTACGCATCCCTGATAAGAGCTACATGAGCTTACCACGGTTTCTAGCTTGGGCTAGACTTTTGAGGACCGAACAGTACCAAAATTTTGGACTTTTTCAGTTTTTCACGTATAACCTAAAAACTATGGTTTAAATGGCTCTAAGCACTATGGGACTTAACATCTGAGGTCATCAGTCCCCTAGACTTAGAACTGCTTAAACCTAACTAACTTAAGGATATCACACACATCCATGCCCGAGGCAGGATTCGAACCTGCGACCGTAGCAGCAGCGCGATTCCGTGAGGAAGCGCCTAGAACCGCTCGGCCATAGCGGCAGGTTGAAAACTATGCATCCTACTAATGTACTAAAATGAAAGAGCATAAAATGTCGCTTATAATGACGTACTTAGAAGTCAAAATCGGTTTAGCCGTTTAGCCATAGTCGATGGTAAAAAATTGGGAATTTTTACCAACTTGGCAGAAAAGTGAGCTAAGATGATGTTACGAGGAATGTAATTGAAAAACGGCAACTCGAAATTAATTATGACACATGAAAGTTGTAAAGTATAACATTGTGTATAAAAAGTGCTCCTAAATTTTAAAATTAGCTCACTCCTATGCTAAGGTACCAATGAAAGTATCGAAGTATGCGTAGCTCTGAAGTCCTGCTAAGACATGTTTGTGAAGTTACATTACTCTTGAACACCAAATCATTCACATTCGTTGAAATATTCAAATGTAAGGCCAATTTAGTTAGTTACCTAACTATGTGAGTAGTTATCTCTATGTATTTATATTAATTAATTCCCACGCCAGTCAAAAGTGGTATAAACAGGTTTAATAATCCTTAAGTTATTGTTCTGTACTTATATTCACTTGCTGTTTACTTTTTTATGTTTTTTGCGTTTCGGGGAAGATGGTCTGGGGGAGAAAACGTCGTCGTCGTCGTCTAATTGTCCATCTCCTTCTGGCTCTGCTGCATATAGCCGAGCACTTTATGGACGCCGGAAAAAGCTGCTTGGCATCCCTTCTTGCACGTGCAGGAAATTGCAGCGAGTAGTTACTGTGGCGCTGATTTGTTGGTTGAAAACGGGATGACATCGTTTTTTTCTGGTCTTACATCTCCATGTAATCGGATCCAGATCTGAAACTGTAAGTTGTGCCTGAGAGAGTGCTGCCGAGAAAGGGCTTCAATGGAAGGCCAGCATGCTAAATTGAGGTCTGTGGAACAGTTGTAGACGAATTTCGCTCAAAGTCCGCGAGCCGACACCCGTGTACAAACACACAATGAACTTCACGTCTGCCTCAGCGACCTTATCAGGAATGACGTCGAGGTCCTTAGAGTCTGAGACGACATGTTGAGGTTCGCGTTCTTTTAAAATGTTTATAAATGTGATTTCACCGTGTGGAAAAAGATTTAGAGGTGTTGTCAGAGTGGCTGCAGGAGCAGAGAAGTAACACATGTTTCTTTTGCGTTGTCAGAGGGCTTAGAACTGTCGAGGGTGTAAACGGGTGTGTCCTGGTTGCCTTTTCCAAGTTTCATGAGCATGATGTTGGCGATGGGCTCTTCCTGCTCACTACTGTCAGTTAAGTGGTCTGTCAACAGGGCCAACAAATCAAGATCTTCACCGAAAATAAACTCGTCGCCTCCCTCTCTCGATTTTTCTATACAAAAAATGTATCGCAGTTGCAAATGTCGCAAATACTAATATATTTCATGTACTTCATGACGACTGTAATCGTCGCAGTACCTGTTCCTTCAAACACGCATGCATGTCCGAAAGGACCTAGAATTTCGGCATACCCGTCCTTGTTAAATGGGAGGAGAGGGCCACAGCCGATAGGAATTTTTACAATTTTCAACACTATCATCAGTTGTAATTTCACTAGCAATTTATTGACAACCGTTTTCGACGATACGCTTCATCGTGATCTGGCCGCCAAAATATGGAGAATGAATTGTTCCGAAAGACATCAGTCAGGAAGTACCACGTGGAAATAACCGGCATCCGATCCGTATCAGCTCTTGTAGTAAGCAACCACACACGGTGAGACCGCAAGCAGAAAAATAATAACACCCTATCATACTTTTTAACACAGGCACTGCAGTACCGTATCGACCTTTCTATGGCTGTGCCAACAGTTAAGGATCTCCGTCCTCAATGGCCTGTTTTACCTGGTACCTTTCAGCCCATCACTTTTCTGTCAGCATTGAGATAAACATTTCTTATTAAGTTCGCGTAATAAGAAACGTTCCTTTGGCATAGTTGGTGACACTGGTTCCTCAAATAAAACAGGAGAGAATGACTTGGTGCTGGCTCTTCGGGCACATTCAGCAGATCTTATGCATATCTCAGCTCCCTCCTCAGGGTATCCATAAAACATTACGGTGCAACTGGACCCTAAGTGTTTTTTGAGGTAGTTCACGTATTTTTCAAGAATGGAGGAAAATACTGCATCAGTGTTTCATACAACTCGGTGTAATGGAAACCGACCGTCAATGAAAAAGTCTGCGTTGCTTGTGGTTTTAACATTGGCTGGACTGAATAGTTTAAAGAGGTCTCATTATTCCGTCGTCATCTTATATGGCGGAAGCTGAAATATGACTCGAGCTGCTGTGGTGACTTCAAACGGAAAGGAATTCGACAAAAAATTGTAACAGGACTGAGAGGACTGGTTCACTATTCATCTAGACTGTATACTTCACGGCCTGTAGGGCACTAACCCACTCTTCCTCAGGAACTGCACACTCTTAACCTTTTAAAAAAGAGGAACTACAGTGCGATCTTCCGCTATGAAACTGTTTTGGAAAAAGACGGTTAGTATTTCGGCCTTTTCTGTGTCATTTGCTGTTTCAAAGTCATTAGAGTCACAGAGTGCCTAGACAGATAGCTTCGATCCGTTTACTGATTCAACATAATACCAGACGTTCTACGTTTATCTGTCAAGATGGAAGATGGAATTTTATTTTCGTATATGTTGAACGGTACACGCATACCTCTTCTTACCCTAATTTTGGCTTCGTTAAGTTTCCTATGCATGTGAAGCCTTGGCTCCCTTTAAATTTGTAGTGAAATACTCTTTGCTTTCGTAGCAGCTTCTTAACACGGTTGTGAAACCAAGGTGGATCTTTACTATCCCTCACAGTTTTACTCTAAAGCTCTTTACCTTTGTCCATTGATTTTCATCATTGTCAGCGCTGGAGATGAAATTTCCGTGCTGAACCAGTAGGTAATATTAAATATGTGTCTTGTTGCTCTTGCTAAACAGAAACATTTTCCTGCCCTTCTTTGTATTTGTATTTACAGCCGTATACAGTAATGCTATAAAGTCCTTATGATCCCTCAGTCCCATTTTGAGTTGAAAAGTTCGAATCTGTTTGTCTCCAACAGGTCTAAGATCATATCTTCACGAGTCTGTTCTCTGATTAACTTCTAATGGAATTTTTCTGATAAGGCACTTAGAACAAACTGACATGATTCTCCATTTCTACTTCCCTTCCCAATCACTTGAGTCTCCCAGCCTACAACTGATAACTTAAAATCGCCACCAGAAACTATAAAATGACCAGGAAATATTATCCAAGATTTCCCTTAACTATTCCGCCACTACCGCTGCTTTGAAAGGGGTTTATGGAAGTATTCGATGACCATGCATTTTTAGTTTTGCCCGTAATTTAAAAATTATTAAGGTTAAATTCATTGAAATTTCAACAATGGAAAGAAAGGGCCTGTTCCTGTGAGAAATGGAGAATCGAAGTTAGCAAACAATCTATATAATTAAAATAACTGGAAATTGATCTCAAATTGTTCAAAGTAAAATCAACACTAATACACTGAAATGTAAGATTGATAGGCGCACTATTTAGCAACCCTATGTCTCGACTAGCGATGAAATAATCAAAGTTTCCACTAGCAATCTGAGTTACAGTCATTGCGTATAATTACAAATCGAAGCAAGCTTAACTCATGAAAAGTACAAAATCCACTGGACTACTGGCACAATAAATCAGAGCTTCGATCAATGCGGTTTTCTCTGAATTCTCACTTAACCATCGCGAAATATTTCCAAATATAGTGACCGGGATCAAGGAAAACTTCTACGTCCAAAAGTGCGGGGCTAGACCACTGCCCAAACTGACATAGGTCTTACCTCTATAGCTCCATCTGTGTCAGCCATGTCAGTACTCTTGAGGCACGATGGCTGTCGCCTTTTTATAAGTTCGACACCCCATTGCCCAAAAATTGCAAGCATCCACGTCACTCAACGACTTCAATTACCAGCCCTGTTTACAATTATTTAAAAGATAATACAATCTTAAGTCTGGATGCAGCATTAGATGCACTCTGCAATTATGAATAAAATGGCATATTACACTTGATTCTACCTAAAGTAGTTTGTCCACAAGTTAGAGTTAACTAAACGCATATTTTAACAGCAATGATGAAATTCAGTTTGTGCTCTCTGAGTCATGAATAATTACTGTTCAAACATGTGAGTTACGTCAGTCCCGACTTGTAATTGCATGCCCTGGGGCTAAGTCAGTTTGCTAGTGGGAACTTCATTTAGTTCAAAGCTGGTCGAGACATAGGGTCGCTAAATAGTGCGTCTGTGAAACTTGCAATTCAGTACGTTAGTTGTTATTTGACTTTGAACAATTTGCGTTCATTTATTGTTATTTAAGTTATGTAGTATGTTTGCTAATCACTATATTGGGGGTGCGAGCCATTTTCGCTTTACTTCACTGTGTAGTTGAGTTTAACCACCAGTCTACATCCAGTACCTCTGAGAAAGCAGAATAAACGCCATAATTGAATTTTAACAGTGTGTAATTAGCGAACATTACTTAGATTGTTGTACCTACGTTCAACCTAACATTATTTAAGTCTGATTAATACACCAGAAAGAGTTTTATCATTTTTATTAATTGAAGCGACTCTAGAAGTAGTTAAGCTAAACTGGCCTTTCAACTCACCAGAAACACAAATAAAAGAAAGTTCCTCTCACGAAATGAAAAAAAAAGACATTACAATACAATAATCAAACCGGAAGTCCTGTATGCAGCCGAGACACTGTCCACCAGTAGCCATGGTCCAGCTGAAAGGCTGGACATCATAGAAAGAAAGCTACTAAGAAAAATCCTTGGCATCATATTTCATAACAACAAACTAATTGACATTAAAAATGAAACCCTTAGCCAAACTATCAAAAAAAAACCTCAGACTCAATGAGGAAAAGAAAAACTGGTTTCTGTGAACATATCCTCAGAATAAACACAAATAGATTAACAAAAAATTGCTTTAACTACTTCAGCAACAACAAAAAAACGTAGTTAGTTTAAGGAAATGGAGAAGGACAGAGAACTCCAAATCACAGAAAATATGCTCTTAATAAAGCTGCAAAAAAGAAACAGAAAAAAGAAAACCAAACGTACAATTCAGATCTCTGAGGAAGAAAGGATTACAAGATCAGGAAAAGTGAAACAGTACTGGGCTAACAAGTAAGGCACAGAACATTAAAAATTGATTTATTTAATGGACCCCTGTAGAGTGAAACGAAAGCAGAAGAATTAAAGCGACAGTAACAGTTTTCAGCTTTCGTCTCCCAGACATCGAGATCAAACAATTCCGTCGCAGCTATATACACGTTTATGGAGCACGGCTGTTATGTGCGACGAAACAGAAAGTGAGCACGATCACAATCTGTTACGATATATTACCGAAGGCAATGGCCATAAAACTACTGGAAATTCCACTTGTCCATCTGTGCGGAAAGCAGTGATGTGCCTCAGGACGCAACGTCGAATCTTTATGGCGGAATATCACGTTGCTGGCTGCTTTTACTGCCACTAAAGGGCACGCAATGCAATATTAAAGCCTTCTTTCGTGGAAGCCCCTCACCGTCTTCTTCTTTACTTATATGCTCTAAAGATGTCACCAACGCTGTATAATATGAATTATCATACTGTAAAGCATACGTAAAGTTTCAGATTCCGCTCTGGAGTCCAGTAATTTTAGTGTATCTCCTTACAAGAGCTTATTTTTTTTCTTTCCTCCTGCTGCCTGAAACTTACGAGCAGTTAGAGGCTTCATTAACATTACTAAGTCTCATCCGATGAGTTAAGAAAACTTTCCAGTGTACAATATCATGTAATGACACAACATCCATTCAGACATTTTAGGACTATTCAGCATAAAATAGTTACATTCTGGTAATAATAATAATATGCATATATGCACCAGGATATACTTATTGAGATAAATCAATTGTAACTTCGTGACGTGGACATATTACATAGCCTTAGTGAAACAATAACGTCAATGTTTATCCCTAAAACATGGATTCGTTGGACGTGACAAAGTCAAACACATATTGGTAGAAAGTAGAGTTTATTGGTCTCTTCGAAGAGCTGTGACCCATTGTTTGAAAACATTTGGTTTGATCGTAAATTATAAAATGCCTTTCTCCATGTGGCAGTCCTTACGAAATTTATCAGTTTACTTATTCATCTTCTTCATAGCATATTTGTGCATTAAATAAAATTTTGTAATTGAAAAGTTACAGTAATTTTAGAAACAGTTTCCATTGCAGTGGCCGACCAGTGTGGCCGATCGGTTCTAGGCGCTTCAGTCAGGAACCGCGCGACCGCTACGGTCGCAGGTTCGAATCCTGCCTCGGGCATGGATGTGTGTGATGTCCTTAGGTTAGCTAGGTTTAAGTAGTTCTAAGTTCTAGGGGACTGATGACCTTAGATGCTAAGTCCCATAGTGCCCAAAGCCATTTGAACCATCCTTTGCAGTGATGTTATCCTTGAGACTTTTACTGCCATTTCCAAACAATGTACCATTTTCTCTCACAAAGAAGTACGTCCTTTCCTTCTGATCAGCCGCGCCGACTCAGACGTCTTGCCACGGTTCTCGCAGCTCCCCCATTCGGAGGTTCGAGTCCTCCCTCGGGCATGTGTGTGTGTGTGTGTGTGTGTGTGTGTGTGTGTGTGTGTGTTTTGTCCTTAGCGTAAGATAGTTTAAGTTAGATTAAGTAGTGAGTAAGCCGAGGGACCGATGACCTCAGCAGTTTGCTCCCATAGGAACTTGCCACCACCACCTTCTCATCAGTTTTTCTTCCGGTATTAATGGTATATGATGATGACGATGATTTTGTTTTGTATGGCGCTCAACGATGTGTCAGTCAGCGCCCGCACAAATTCCCAATCTTTTGACATTCCAGTCTCGCTAGTTTCCTGTATGACGATAAAATGATGAGGGCAATACAAACACCCAGTCACCGAGAGTATTAATGGTATACTTAATATTGCCCGCATCTCGTGGTCGTGCGGTAGCGTTCTCGTTTTCCCGCGCTCGGGTTCCCGGGTTCGATTCCCGGCGGGGTCAGGGATTTTCTCTGCCTCGTGATGGCTGGGTGTTGTGTGCTGTCCTTAGGTTAGTTAGGTTTAAGTAGTTCTAAGTTCTAGGGGACTTATGACCACAGCAGTTGAGTCCCGTAGTGCTCAGAGCCATTTGAACCATTTTTGAACTTAATATTGTAAAAATTAAGGTGAGCTTAGAATGTGTGACGTCCTGAACGCAAATAATCAGGCAATATTATTTCCTTAATAGTTCCAGTGATGCTATTCGACAATAGAAGATGATCCAGGAAGGAAGCAGCGGAGTGTGCGCTGATATGAAACTTCCTGCCGGATTAAAACTGTGTGCTGGGCCGAGACTCGAACTCGGGACCTTTGCCTTTCTCGGGTAAGTGCTTAGTAGAGTCTCGGTCCGGCACAGAGTTTTAATCTACGAGGAAGTTTCAATAGAACATGATGTTTGGGAAAACTGACTACTCCGACTTCACAAAATAAATTCTTCCTTAGTTTGGCCATACTGCCCGTAGTCATTATATAAGTATTGAAGGCATTTTTATTTCGTCTGTGGAACTACAAGAAATTGCATGTTTTTGTCACCAAACGTGTTTCGTTTTATTGAAACGAAATATCATCAGAAGACTGTAATGAGAGATATTTACAAATTGGCTTTCTTTCTAGATATAAGAACAGTTCGTCACAAAATATGTTGGTTATACATACGGTATTTCATTCTTAGTTTTCGTTCACATCAGGAAAGCCCCTTCTCCTTGCACGTTTTTGAGTTATTCCTTCTTTTTGAGCCGGCCGAAGTGGCCGTGCGGTTAAAGGCGCTGCAGTCTGGAACCGCAAGACCGCTACGGTCGCAGGTTCGAATCCTGCCTCGAGCATGGATGTTTGTGATGTCCTTAGGTTAGTTAGGTTTAACTAGTTCTAAGTTCTAGGGGACTAATGACCTCAGCAGTTGAGTCCCATAGTGCTCAGAGCCATTTGAACCAACCTTCTTTTTGACACTGCTGATTTCCTCCAAATCCCATATTGCTTTGCAGAGCTATGAATGTATTGATGAAAAACACATCACAGTACAGCTCACTACTGTTTGTATCTCATGGCTACATATGCATAGTGTGTTTTGTGTAGTGTTACCAACTTTACTGTTACTTTTTCCATTGATCTAAAATTGTGTTCTTTCCCTGTTGTTCGTCGTATGAGTGTTGTTTAATTATTTCATTTTGTAGTTATTTAACGTCCAAGTGAACTGGAGGGTTAATGGTGAGTAAGCGGCTGAGAAAAGGGGGTGGGGGGCTGGCGGTGGTGGCCGGAAGTAAGGACGGGGGAGGGAGGGGGTGGAGCAGACGGGTGAGGGAGACGATTAAGCAGTCAATGCAAAGTAACGGAATGGAGAGGCTATTGGCCTCCTGGTTTAGTAATGTGTTTCTTTCTTGAGTTATTTGTTTAGTAGCCAGTGTTTGTGCTTTGTTTTTTTTTTCTTTATTTTTAATATATTACCTGACATTTATGTGAACTTAATGTGGTATGTCCTGTATGGCATTCTATGCTATTTTCAGTATTTATTAGTTTACATCTATAGTGTAACATAAACTGAGGTGCCAAAATAATGTTAAACCGAATAGACTGAATCAAATTAACAGCATTTACCTTTGGAACCAACATTGTCTTCGATTATACAATGTGGCGAGCGAAAACTAAAGTTCATAAAAATAATGCAAAATATTATTATTTCTATAAGTTAACTATGTCACAGCCAATCGTATGTCCATGTCATTTTATACCCTGGTGAAACGGGAAAATCATGTTCATTTAGGCATGAGTATTTCGGTGTAAGCTAATATAAATCCAAGAATCCTCGATATATGAATTATTCTTAAATGATCTGTTTACTTCAGCGATCGTGATGATGAGGGGACTGTGCTTATTAAGATATCTTCACTAAAATAAATGCACACTTACACAGAAGTGTTAATTCGACAGAAATGTCATCTAAGAAGAAGACCTGGTGTCCATCTATGTACCTGATGATAGAAACTGTTTAAAATACTGGACATTCCAACAGGAGCCTCACAGTACATTTACTTTGCGCTATGGGACTTAACATCTGACGTCATCAGTCCCCTAGACTAAGAACCACTTGTTGTTGTTGTTGTGGTCTTCAGTCCTGAGACTGGTTTGATGCAGCTCTCCATGTTACTCTATCCTGTGCAAGCTTCTTCATCTCCCAGTGCCCACTGCAGCCTACATCCTTCTGAATCTGCTTAGTGTATTCATCTCTTGGTCTCCCTCTACGATTTTTACCCTCCACGCTGCCCTCCAATACTAAACTGGTGATCCCTCGATGTCTCAGAACATGTCCTACCAGCCGATCCCTTCTTCTAGTCAAGTTGTTCCACAAGCTCCTCTTCTCCCCAATTCTATTCAATACCTCCTCATTAGTTATGTGATTTACCCATCTAAGCTTCAGCATTCTTCTTTAGCACCACATTTCGAAAGCTTCTATTCTCTTCTTGTCTAAACTATTTATCGTCCACGTTTCACTTCCATACATGGCTACACTCCATACAAATACTTTCAGAAACGATTTCCTGACATTTAAATCTATACCCGATGTTAACAAATTTTTCTTCTTCAGAAACGCTTTCCTTGCCATTGCCAGTCTACATTTTATACCCTCTCTACTTCTACCATCATCAGTTATTTTGCTCCCCAAATAGCAAAACTACTTTACTACTTGAAGTGTCTCATTTCCTAATCTAATTCCCTCAGCATCACCCGACTTAATTCGACTACATTCCATTATCCTCGTTTTGCTTTTGTTGATGTTCATCTTGTACCCTCCTTTCAAGACACTGTCCATTCCGTTCAACTGCTCTTCCAAGTCCCTTGCTGTCTCTGACAGAATTACAATGTCATCAGCGAGCCTCAACGTTTTTATTTCTTCTCCAAGAGCCGCTAGGCCACAGCGGCTGGCAAACAACACAAAACTACGGTGGCTAAAGTAACTGCGGAGCTCAATAACCATCTTCGAGACACCGTATTTATCGATTATGTCGACCGACTACTCCATAAAGCGAACATTCATGGAGGAGCTGCTATACCGAAACCATTAGTGACGACAACCAACGCAAAGAAGCGTAAAACATTGTGTCAAGAGCATAAATCCTAGACGGCTGATCAGTGGAAACACGTCATATGGTCCGACGAGTCAATGTTTTCGTTATTTCCAACGTCGGGTCGAGTTTACGGCTGGAGAACGCCAAAAGAAGCCTCCAAGCCTCATTGCTTGATTCCAACGGTTAAGCATGGAGGTGTAAGTGTGATTGTGTGAGCAGCGATAGCATGGTATTCTGCTGGTCCGATCATTACCCTCAAAGGCGGTGTTATAGCCAACGATTATGTGAAAATTTTAGGTGCTCAGATGCACCCTATGATTCAAATGTTGTTCCCCAACAATGATGCCACATTTCAGGACGATAATCCACCCATTCACACAACCAGGACAGTACAATCGTGGTATGAAGAGCATGCGACTGAACTGCAGCGTCTTCTCTGGCCAGCACAGTCCCCGGACGTGAACATTATCAAACCCTTGTGGACGGTATTGGAGCGCAGATTCCTGAGTAGATTTCCACCTCCTTCGTTACTACAGGAGTTAGAAGATGTTCTGATCGAAGAGTGGCATAACATTCCACTGGAGTCCATACAGTCATTATATGTCAGTATTCCAAGAAGAATCATAGCTGAATAATAGGCAAATGGGGATCCAACCCCTTATTGATAAACCATTCCCTACTAAGTACAAGTGTCCACATTATTTTGCCTATCCCCTGTAGCTCGCTTTATCGTGAATCTCTCGTCATATGCAAAGTCCCAAGGCACTGGAAAACACATGTGACTCCACTATATAAGAAAGGGAAAAGAATGGACTCGAAAAATTACGGACCAATATCATCATTATCGGATTGCTGTAGATTTTTTGAGAATATTCTGTCTTCGAATATAATTAACTTCACGGAAGCAGGAAAGCTTCTGTTCGCTGTACGCATGTTGGAAGTGTCGTTCGTACGAAACTTAGCTTGCCCTTTTCTTACACGATATCCTGCGAATCATGAAAGAAGGACAACAGACAGATTCCACGTTACTAGATTTCCGGAAAGTGTTTGACACAGCGTCCCACTGCAGACGGTAAATGAAGGTCCCAGAGTGCTTTCCCCACGTATGTGGGTGGTTCGATGGCTTGTTAAGTAATAGAACCCAACACCTTGTCCTGGACGATGAATGTTCATCAGAGACATGGGTATCGTCAGGAGAGCCACAGGAGAATGTGATAGGACAACTCTTATTTTATATATACGTAACTGATATGACGGATAGGGTGAGCAGCAATCTGCGACTGTTTGCTGATGACGCAGTGGGGTACGGAAATATGCTGTTGTGTGATCGTAGGAGGAAGCAAGATGACTTAGACGGATTTCATATTTTGTGTGACGAATGTCAGCTTGCTCTAAATGTAGAAAAATGAAAGTTAAAGCAGATGAGTGTTCGAGTACAGTGTTGGTCGGGTGCAGCTTCACACACACAAGACGATTAAGCATCTAAGCGCAAAGTTGCAAAGTGATGTGAATTGATTCGAGCAAGTAAGGTTGGTAGTAGGAAAGGCGAATGGTAGACTATGTTTTATTGGCAGAATTTTAGGAGATTGTAGCTCATCTTTAAAGTATAGATCAGTAGTGCAACTCATTCTTGACTACACCGCTAGTGACTGGGATCCCCTCCAGGTCGTATTAAGGGACTGTGTGCCGGGCCGAGACTCGAACTCGGGACCTTTTTCTTTCGCGGGCAAGAGCTCTACCAACTGAGCTACCCAAGCACGACTCACGACCCGTCCTCACAGCTTCACAGGTTCACAGAAGAGGTTCTGTGAAGTTTGGAAAGTAGGAGACGAGGTACTGGCAGAATTGAAACTGTGAGGACTGGTTCTGAGTCGTGCTTGGGTAGCTCAGTTGGTAGAGCCCTTGCCCGCGAACGGCAAAGGTCCCGAGTTCGAGTCTCGGTCCGGCACACAGTTTTAATCTGTCAGGAAGTTTCAGAGATGTGATGTTAGATTTGAGAGCGGCGGATTAGATCAGCAGGCACCCACAATGGAGATGCTTCGCGAACTCTAAATGGGGATCGGTAGACGAAAGACGACGTTTTTTTCACTAATCACTATTCAGTTAGTTTACTGAATCGGAATTTTGCGGCTGGCCATAGAAAGATTCTACTACCAATAACACAAATATCTCTTCAGAACTGACAAGATAAGAGAAATTAGGGCCCGTACAGGGACATATAGACAGTCGTTTATTCTTCACTCCATTTGCAAGTGCAAGAGGACAGGGAATGGTACCTCCGCCATGCACCGTTTGGTGGTTTGTGGAGTATGTTAGCAGAATTAGATGTGGATGTAGATGTAAAAGTCAGAAGTCAGATTAACCACAGAATTTCCCAGTTTGACGAATATTTTCTGTCTTCACATCGATAATGCAGAACCCATAGGGTGGTACAAGGCTTATTGATCATTTAAGGTAGCAAAGTGGCGCTACATTCGGAATGAGGCTGATTTGTCAACAGGTTTCTGTATCGTTTGACTGTGAGCTACAATAGCGTACATATCAAGTTTCTCAGTTAATTCCAACCTTCCATTCCTCAGAGTAAAAACTAACTTCATCCTGTCGATAAGAGGATTATCGTTTTCTGACATAGCAGTATTCACATCTAATCCATGTGACAGCTAACTGAAAATGTTTGCAGTATTGAACGCAGAGTTTTCGGTGACTGTAGGCACTGCATATCACAGTTTGCGAGCTTCCAGTGGGCTAGTTCGTGGAGCGCGGTGGTTTTTTGCACTCTATAGCAAGTCGAAGGTTTAAAATGGTATGTTTTGTCACATACTGATATACATCTACTGCCTATCTAACCTGGCTCTTGCCGCACTTTTACTCATCACTCCGATCCTGCCGACACCAGCCACTGTTTTCCACCTGTTCGTGTAACGAGAACAGCTGACTCGCACCAGGGCGGTTTTGAATGCTTACGGTAGAAATTTCACAGTGCATACTGCTTCTCGTCTAGATGTGCTAGCCGTGTTCGAACGTGCTTTCCTATTTAGTGCGATACGGCAATCAGGCGGACAGCACAGACTCAGACTGATTCACGTCTACGCCCCAACCCGAACTATTCGATTCCCCCAAGCAACAGGAGCACTATCTGTTGAACACGACGACTATCATAGTTTCAATTTCCCTTCAGCGTACAATCTTTAATTTACTAGTGCGTGCAGCAACCGATTGGCAAACAGGGCCGCGGCCAGTTTCCTTGTGCACCTGCATGTCCTACGTCTTCGTTTATCCATTCTCCTATTCACTGTTTCCCGTAACACATTTCACGTGACACCGCGACAGTTCTTCAACCGCTTCGGTCCCGTACTACTCGCAAAGCTCTGGTGTTGGCATGTCGATCATGAAAGTAAAGGGACTAACAACTGCGCTGTTGGACCGCTCTAAACTCCATTCATCTTCATTCAGCTTGTTTACTTCACCAGCGACAGGGCATTACATCCGATATGTCTCCTATTCTTTATTGGGGTATAAGTGTTTCACCTACGTTTTTCGAAATGTTATTTGAAAGTGTATTTGTCAAAAACGGATAAAAGAGCAACATAGGCATTCGTTACTCTACGTTACGTCAAACTACGACGTAGTTCACAGGATTGATTATATTCTAGATGTCAGTTGTAAATAGTCTTGTATTTAGCAGCTGGCCGGAGTGGCCGTGCGGTTCTAGGCGGTACAGTCTGGAACCGAGCGACCGCTACGGTCTCAGGTTCTAATCCTGCCTCGGGCATGGATGTGTGTGATGTCCTTAGGCTAGTTAGGTTTAATTAGTTCTAAGTTCTAGGCGACTGATGACCTCAGAAGTTAAGTCGCATAGTGCTCAGAGCCATTTTTGTATTTAGCTGAAACTATTTGTGTTTTTAAATAAAATACTTTACAACTGTAGTTGTGAAAATCGTAACCCTTCTTGTGGAAAAATTAACAAATGTAGACTGGTACTGGCGCAAACGGTCAGCAGCTGTCCTCAGCAGCCCATAGAACGGAGTAAACGCCATCGAAAGTTGTTGTTTTCAGCACTATGTACACGTTTTGTAGAGTTTTAAACTCAACTGATATTTTTGCGTTTCCTAGGCCGTAGAAATTGGGCTACTGGGCTATTGGTACTACAACACCTACAGTCCACAAACAGATAAGTTTCTGAATTTACTTGCGACCATTCAGTCGAAGGACTCCACGGGTTCTCAGCTTGCCTGCTCCTTGGCAGTTTTGGAATTTAATAACGCACAAGAGAACATTCTTTCGATTGGGAAACTGTATTCGACATCTACCCTACTCTACCAGCAGATAGTGCATTTCAAAATGATCAGCCTATGGTAACAGGCTGTGGATTGTTCTGCATAGATATGCAAGGATGGAAGTCTGGCAGGAGTAACGGCGCCACAGTAGAAATATCCAGACCTGAACGGCAGCGCAACTGGACGCCAGTCAGAAGAGGTCGTGGCAAGAACACGAGGCCGAGGAGACGCGCTCAGCAGTGTCTCTGATTACAGCGTGGGCTGCCGTACGCCGCATCTTTCTCACACAGTCAGCACGCGACGGGCACGGGCGCGCTCCAGGCACGTGTTTGCATCGTGCGGCGGACTCTTCGCCACCAGAGGTAGCGCGCCCTTGACGCAATCTAAAGAAGTGCCGCCGTAGTAAGGCGATTGTCCAGCGTTCCACTGCGTAACACTGCACATCCTCGTATAAGTTATCCGTGTCTCCGTCAGAGCACTACGGCCAATAGCGAGGAAATTACCCTTAGATGACGTCACAAGACGTTCCTTCCTCAAACTGTGCTTATTCAGCTCCTAAGCTTACACTGATAGGCAACATAATTTTTAAAAAAATTCACACGTCGTCGAAACTACAACAACAGTCTGGCAGCATGGAAGAGCAATGCAGATCCCTGATTAGTAAATAATCACCCAAAAGACCTATAGAATGGTTAGAGCAGGACGTAATGCGTAGACGTTCTTCCTACGTGCATAAAGGATCATTCACTAGCATCACGGTTGGTGACTTGGCCGATCAGACAGATACCAGCAAGTTTGTAGATTATTCATTGAGCTGTCATGTACCGTAGATATCCAGCATAGAACTCATGGGTGATTCGGTACCCTGTAGTCCATCTACCATTGAAATTGTGAACATCCATTTGCCATTTCTCTCGTCCAGAAACTTTGGGCAGTGTTCAGAACATTAGTACATTTATCTGGCGTTAGCTTTCCCTTGGTTTCCTTAAATCCGAATTTCGTAATAATTATTTTGAAGAGAGGATGAAAGATTACACCTGAATAATTTTTCCCTCCCAGTATACAGGGTGTTACAAAAATGAAACGGCCAAACTTTCAGGAAACATTCCTCACACACAAATAAAGAAAAGATGTTATGTGGACATGTGTCCGGAAACGCTTAATTTCCATGTTAGAGCTCATTTTAGTTTCGTCAGTCACCTACGCTCAATGGAGCACGTTATCACGATTTCGTACGGGATACTCTACCTGTGCTGTTAGAACATGTGCCTTTACAAGTACGACACATGTGGTTCATGCACGATGGAGCTCCTGCACATTTCAGTCGAAGTGTTCGTACGCTTCTCAACAACAGATTCGGTGACCGATGAATTGGTAGAGGCGGACCAATTCCATAGCCTCCACGCTCTCCTGACCTCAACCCTCTCGACTTTCATTTATGGGGGCATTTGAAAGCTCTTGTCTATGCAACCCCCTGTACCAAATGTAGAGACTCTTCGTGCTCGTATTGTGGACGGCTGTGATACAATAGGCCATCCTCCAGGGCTGCATCAGCGCATCAGGGATTCCATGCGACGGAGGGTGGATGCATGTATCCTCGCTAACGGAGGACATTTTGAAGATTTCCTTTACAAAGTGTTTGATGTCACGCTGGTAGGTTCTGTTGCTGTGTGTTTCCATTCCATGATTAATGTGATTTGAAGAGTAGTAATAAAATGAGCTCTAACATGGAAAGTAAGCGTTTCCGGACACTTGTCAACATAACATATTTTCTTTCTTTGTGTGTGAGGTATGTTTCCTGAAAGTTTGGCCGTACCTTTTTGTAACACCCTGTAGTCCTCCGTCTCTAGTGATATGCGTTGATAGGTCATTACACACCAAATTTTTTTATTTTCTTCCTTCCCCCCGCCAAATCATAGTCTACCGTGAGAGTTCTTCTAAAGTGCATTTGTTCCATCTCTGTCTGTATTCACTCGGTAGATTTTAGACTTCATGAGTTCTGACTCCGGTGATGAGGTGACGATTGGAAGTGCTTGGATCTTATAAGAGGCCATCATGACAGTGAGACCAGCAGTACGAGTCTCACATCAGTGTTATCGCACGGCGCGAGAAGAACCCAAAAATCTATTACACCCGATATATATCAAATTCGTACCTGCCTGTGTAGACGAGGTCGTTAACGCAAACTTGTGCGGTGACTCTAAGCCGGTTCGAGCCTGGTGGTGGTTGAAATTTTCACAACCAGTATTTGTAATGTTTCTGATCACCAGTTTTGCGCCAGCGTCCTTGATTTAAATTCCAAACCTCTCTGTAGTGTTTCACGAAGTGAGGGCATGTGACAGTTCATGGCAATCCGGGTCTCACCCACTCCCTTCCCGTCATGCAAGCAACGCTAACCCATCATGCACTCGTCACAGCCATCACGATGCTGATACACACTTGATACTTCATAAAAACAGACCGGAGGAAGGCAACGGCAAATCACCTCCACTATGACCTTCGCATGAGCGACGGTGCAGGATTCCTGCGTCTATTCCCACTAGCTCATTCCATGAATATGGGACTATTCGTCATTATTGCGTCTAATTCAATTACTTGTCACGAAGCGAAAATAACTCCAGATATCTTAAGTGACAGCTATGACCAATACAGTTTGTTATCAGTGTATACTTCAAAAACAACCTACCGATTGTCGTGCTGACTACGCAATGAGCCGTGATGATTTATTTTTGATATTTTGTTCGCGATTTGTACATGGCAATAACGATATTTGATCCTCTGTACGATTCAGAATTACTAAGCATTATTTAATCATTTTCTTTAAGTGTTGTCTACTGAAGTTTGTAGAACGTTTCTTCGACACACTCAAGCGGAATAAAAACTTATGAGACCAACTGTGACGCAAAAACGCAGTCTTTCCCTTCTCTCAGTAGCAGCGAGAATCATAACTCTCAGCAGCAGTGGGCGTGATGTGATTCTGTTTTATGTTAAATTGTCCTGAATTCTTCCAGCGATTGTTTGACGTGTTGCTTTTACCACTGATCGGTACTTGCATATGATCGACACTCGTATATGACCGCTTTCCAAAAATCTAGTAAATTACAAATCCTGCAGTCAAGTAATACCACATCGTTTCATCTGCATAAACGTACTGCTTACGAGAGTTTTTAGTACACACTTTCAAATAGCTAAACCCTGATAGGTTTAGAGAAGAATGATTCTAACCAAGTGTACTTTCGATTTTATTTTCGGGTCGTAGAAGATAGTACATTGTAGTTTGGTTGTTGTTGTTACCATTTCTGTACTTAAACGCTACACGACCAATCGGAGAAAGAAGCGAGTAACAGTTACTTTGCTACGGGTTGAGGGAAGAAAGAAAATCAGCGGATAGTACCTGGGGAACACATTCGAATATAGTTACCTTCATGAGATATCCGCATGTTGCTTCCCTAAATAGGAAATTATAAACATGTACTGTTAAGTACATAAAGTAAGGGTATTATAAAAATTAACGCGGACTTCAATACGAGATGCTTATAATACTCTCCACAACGAAACTTTGTCTCGAAACCTGGCAGAAAATCGAAAGGGATTCTGGTCGTATGTAAAGTATGCTAGCGACAAGACACAGTTAATGCATTCTCTGCGAGGTAGCAATAGAAATACTATCGATGACAGGGCTGCGAAAGTAAAGAAACTAAAGACAACCTTCCGAAGTTCCTTCACCAGAGACGACGAAGTAAGTAATCTAGAAGTCGAATCGTGAACAGCTGCTAACATAAGTAACTTAGATATCCTCGGAGTTGTCAAGTAACTTAAATCACTTAATAAAAGCAAGTCTTCCGGTCCAGATTGTATACCAATTAGGTTCCTTTCAGAGTATGCTGATGCAATAGCTCGCCCGCATCTCGTGGTCGTGCGGTAGCGTTCTCGCTTCCCACGCCCGGGTTCCCGGGTTCGATTCCCGGCGGGGTCAGGGATTTTCTCTGCCTCGTGATGGCTGGGTGTTGTGTGCTGTCCTTAGGTTAGTTAGGTTTAATTAGTTCTAAGTTCCAGGGGATTGATGACCGTAGATGTTAAGTCCCATAGTGCTCAGAGCCATTTGAACCATTTGATGCAATAGCTCCATACTTAACAGTCATATGCAACCCCTCGCTCAACGAAAGATCCGTACCCAAAGACTGAAAGACATACAACACGTCCAGCATATATAAACAGATGTGCTATTGGGTACGTGTTTGTATAATGTAACGAGCATCTGTGAGCAATATGTACATGGACATGGTCTTTTTCATAAGGTGCTTTACGTTTTTAAATATTTTGGTGGTGACCAACCTTTTATAATGTGCTCATTTTTGTCCACTTGACAGGTTGTGCGTGAGGTACAGCGTAAAATGAACTTCTTTCAAAACAAAAAGACTTTTAAGACCAGAGGATGAGAGCAAAGTCTGTTGCAATCGGTGGTCTTCAATAAACAAATATTTTATGCGATCTTGGCTGTTGAATCGTTGTCAGCAACTAAAACAAATTACCCTTCAGTGCTCTCAAAATGTGAAACTTCAATAAATAGACCGCCTACACTACGCTTGTCCGGCCTCTTTTTGTAGTACTGTTGCGTTGTGTGAGACCCTTACCAGATAAAATTAACGAAGAGAAGTACATCAAGGAAGTTCAAGGAAGGGTAGTACGTTTTGTATTATCGAGAAAGAGGGTAAAGAGTACCTTGAACATGATACAGGATTTGGGGTCGATGTTGAAACAAAGGCGTTTCTCGCTGCAGCGGGGTCTTCTCACGAAATTAAAAATCAGCAGCTCTTTCCTCCGAAAGCGGAAATATTTTTTTGACTCAGATCTACACAGGGAGAAATGATCACCATAATAAAATAAGTGAAATCAGACCCCGCACGGATAGTCTCGTTTTCGCCGCGCGCTGATCGAAAGTGGAATAATAGAGAATTGTTGTGAAGGTGGATCGATGTACTCTCTGCCAGGCACAGGAGAGTGACTTGCAGAGTATCGCTGTACGTGTACACGTAAATATAGGTGTACTGTACGTTCAGAAAAATCTTAGGTAAACATGACAGTGATAAGTCGTGTTTTTAACCACTGAATCACATAATTATCCTTGGTCCGTTTGCTGGTTCAAATGGTTCAAATGGCTCTGAGCACTATGGGACTCAACTGCTGAGGTCATTAGTCCCCTAGAACTTAGAACTAGTTAAACCTAACTAACCTAAATACATCACAAACATCCATGCCCGAGGCAGGATTCGAACCTGCGACCGTAGCGGTCTTGCGGTTCCAGACTGCAGCGCCTTTAACCGCACGGCCACTTCGGCCGGCGGTCCGTTTGCTGTATATATGTTTATAGGAAGCTACTATGAACTGAAGTTGTAACATATTTGCCGACCGTTGTGGCCGAGCGTTTATAGGTGCTTCAGTCTGGAACCGCGCGACCGCTTCGGTCGCAGGTTCGAATCCTGCCTCGGGCGTGGATATGTGTGGTGTCCTTAGGTTAGTTAGGTTTAAGTAGTTATAAGTTCTAGGGGACTGATGACATCGGATGTTTAGTCCCATAGTGCTCAGAGCCATTTTAACCATTTGTAACATATTTACTTGACCGCCACTTGTAATTAGGATAGTCCACATTGTTACCTGGGCAACTTCCATGTACAGGTTCCTCTTTGCTTTCTTTAGATATATGTGGGACATGCCAGAGCAATAATTCTACCGTTCTTCGGTGATTATGATGAGTGCTTATGTATGGTGCTACATTTTTATTACGAAAATACAAGGCAGTGAGAGTGTGAAATCCAGGGCAGGTATAAGGTGCGCTCTAATGAAAACGAGACGAACGGAAAAAGTAAGTAAATTGTTTATTATTTAAAAAGTAATCGCCATAACTTGTAACACATTTGTCCCACTGTGAGACAAGATGGTCAATGCCTTCGTGAGAAAATGTTTGCGGTTGTCTACGGAAACGTGCCTACGGAACTTCTTCGTCCGAAAGAAACCGACAGCCACGAGCGTATTGCAGGTAAGTGAGCGGACCCACATGTGGCCAAGCATGTTTCGACTACGTTTGAGAAGTTCCGCTGTACTGTCCCGATCTCTTCCAATTCGGTTTCCCCATCTTTGGAGTCCTGAAGGAAGACATTCCTTGCCATCGATTTTCTGTGGACGGAGAGGTGCATTCCTGGGTACAATCATGCAAACATTTTTTCATGAAAACATTGACCATCTTGTCTCACAGTGGGATGAATGTATTAACAGTAGTGACCATTACTTTTGAAATAATAAACAGTTCACTTACTCTATTCCGTCACGGTATTTGACCGCCCCTCATGCATTGCCTAATTTTTTCGAAAGGTACTGAACTAACCTTGCTCACACAAAGGGCAGGTATTTATCAATAGTGATGCATGTTCTTCCTGCACGGCACAGTGTACATAGCTCTGGTGCACAACCTGTTGTTCCCAAAGTGTATGCCATCATCCTTTCCACAACCAGCACAAAACGCAATGAAAATTTTCTGCCGCCAACAAGTTTCAGGGACGACACTTAAAAATGAAGAGATTCAGGATATGAACATATTCATTTTCCAGTGGCCTCAATAAAAGAATTATTGTAAAGGAATACGGAAAGTGAAACCCGTACCTGTAGAAGAAGGAACCGCAGTCACTTATGATAGAGCAAACCTCACCAGGAGGCCTAGTGAGCGCTCGCGGTAAAATGCAGCGGCTAGATAGGGTTATGTAGAGCAGGCGAAGTGAAAAACTGTACGCTGTCTTCAGAGCAGTGATCATATGTTAGGTTCGCCGTAGCCTTAGACGCAATCGTGTATAATCACGACTCAGTGCTTAAAGTTGAGATAAGCTCATTTTAAATCGATGAAAAGCAGCATAATGGCCCCGTTAGGAAGTTCAAAACAAGGCCAGACACGCCAGAATCAGTTTAAAAGGCAGTGCAAGGTGCCTAGCTACAGTCAGAACTTGTAGCTCGACAATGTGATAGGTAGTTGTCTGGAAAGTTTCATAGTGAAAAAAGTCATTTAGACTCGTTTAAAATTTTTCCTCAACATAAATCTCCACGACTTTATAAGTTTTTATCTACCATTATGTCGATGTTTGGACCAACATATTTGTGCTAGCAACATTTTCGCACAATGGAGAGGACAAAATCCACCAAAAATGCTCACCAACAGATTTCAAATTAAAAGCTTATGAAACTTCCTGGCAGATTAAAACTGTGTTCCCGACCGAGACTCGAACTCAGGACCTTTGCCTTTCACGGGCAAGTGCTCTACCATCTGAGCTACCGAAGCACGACTCACGCCCGGTACTCACAGCTTTACTTTCTGCCAGTATCTCGTCTCCAACCTTCCAAACTTTACAGAAGCTCTCCTGCGAACCTTGCAGAAGTAGCACTCCTGAAAGAAAGGATATTGCGGAGACATGGCTTAGCCACAGCCTTGGGGATGTTTCCAGAATGAGATTTTCACTCTGCAGCGGAGTGTGCGCTGATATGAAACTTCCTGGCAGATTAAAACTGTGTGCCCGACCGAGACTCGAACTCATCTGAGCTACCAGGCGTGACTCGTGCTTCGGTAGCTCAGATGGTAGAGCACTTGCCCGCGAAAGGCAAAGGTCCTGAGTTCGAGTCTCGGTCGGGCACACAGTTTTCATCTGCCAGGAAGTTTCATATCAGCGCACACTCCGCTGCAGAGTGAAAATCTCATTCTTAAAAGCTTATCTTCGAGTTAGCAGTGCTCAGAAAGGGGTCCCAGACACAGATGCTTTAGAAAAAACTGTAAGAAATATCGTGTTTCCTACTTACCTGCCTCATGTTCTTCGCTTCGTCAATCAGAACAAATGTATGTATTTTCATTGTCATTTCTCATCAGTGTAATAGTCTTAGAAAACAAAATTTACCACGAAGGGATTAATTAGTTACAGTGAACAGAAACATCTCCGTAGAACTAATATCAGAGGCCGTAGAATATACTAACAGTTTCTCGTGCGGAACTACAATGTTTCTCTTACCTCTGCGCCCCTCCTCCTACCGATGGCAGTGAGCCCACTGCTTTGGCATGAACACGAAGCAGCGCGCACGAGCAGAGCTGTGAACAGACGTTAGATAAAGGATCAAATATATTTTTTTAAGAAAAATGGCAACCATCTAAGCGAAATAGACACTTTGGAACGATTTCAAATCCGCATGAAATGCATCGATTACCTTCCGTGGCAACGAAATTAATGGAAGTGGAGGTACCGCATTCTACGAAGCAGCCAAATAGCTAAGGCATGCCACTCAGCGTCTCTAATGCATAACCCCGGATACCCCTTTGTTAATAACTGCCAACTATAGAAGTTAACGTAATTAAATTTGTTCCGAAGTTAGAATAGCTTCATACCTGCTATATTAAATTTCTCGGTATAAAGAGAGATTTGCTGAGAACCAGCAGCTAATTAAAATATTCCGACTACAGTGCTCAAAACTTCCTTGTCAAGCGACATATTAATTACCTCTCACTCGCTTTGTTATCTCTTCATCGTTACATTCTGTATCTATCCTCTGTCTTTCTTGTTCATTCTCCCTCCCTCACAAATCTTCCTAGTCGTTCGGTAACAGATCTAAAAGCAGTTACAGGATACCCACTCAGTTTGCAGCTATTTAATGATTTCAAAGCCACACATTAAGGACTTTCAGAGCTCTCAAAATGAGCATCTACATCGATACCTTCCAATCCACCTAACGGTGCGTGGTGGAGGATACCACGTACCGCTGTTAGTCATTTTCTTTCCAGTTCCACTCGCAAATAGGACGAGGGAAAAACGACTGCCCATATGCCTCCGTATCTTCGTAGTTCCATCTCGCAGTGTATGTTCGAGGCAATAGAATCGCTCATCAGTCAGCCTCAAATGCCGCTTATTTATATTTTCTCAATAGTCTACCTCGACAAGAACATCGGCCTCTCTCCAGGTATTCCCATTTGAGTTCCCGAAGCATCGGCATAGCACTTGCTTGTTGTTCGAACCTACCAGTAATAAATCTAGCAGCCCGCCTCTGAATTAGGTCGATGTCTTCGTTTAATCTGACCACATATGTATCCCAAACACTCGAGCAGTACTCAAGAATATGTCGGACTAGCGTCCAATGTGTGATCTCCTTTACTCCTTTACAGATAAACCATACTTTCCCAGAACTGAAATGATAATTAAATAGACGCCCTAGCTGCAAGCAGGCGTTGATACACTTCATTGGGGACATGTTGAAAATGTGAGCCCCGTCCGGGACACGAACCCGGGATCTCCTGCTTACATGGCAGACGTTCTATCCATCTGAGCCACCGCGGGCACAGAGGATAGTGCGTCTGCAGAGACTTATCCCCTGCACGCTCCCCGTGAGATCCATATTCCCAACATGTCTACAACACTACATTCGTAGTGCGCCTAATAGATGTTTGCCCATCATACTCATTACTCGTGGCAGATTAATCTACCAAGTCCCGTACGAGTTCGGGCATAGCGTGTGCGTTCGCACAAGAAGGTCAAAGGCCGGGAACCCATGTTTTTTAACTATATATGACGGTAGTATCTGTTCCCGAAAGAACAGTTACCGTCGATGACCATGCAGCTTTGCTCGAAATGAAATGATAATTAAATAGACACCCTAGCTGCAAGCAGGTGTTGATACACTTCATTGGGGACATGTTGAAAATGTGTGCCCCGACATGGAATGTGGATCTCACGGGGAGCGTGCAAGGGATAAGTCCCTGCAGACGCACTATCCTCTCTGCCCGGGGTGGCTGAGATGGATAGAGCGTCTGCCATGTAAGCAGGAGATCCCGGGTTCGAGTCCCGGTCGGGGCGCACATTTTCAACATGTCCCCAACGAAGTGTATCAACGCCTGCTTGCAGCTAGGGTGTCTATTTAATTATCATTTCATTTCCAGCAAAGCTGCATGGTCATCGACGGTAACTGTTCTTTCGGGAACAGACACTACCGTCATATATAGTTTCCCAGAACTCTTCCAATAAACCTAAATCGACCATTCACCTTTTCTACCATAATCCTCACATGCTTCTTCCATTTTATATTGCTTTGCAACGTTACACACATATATTTAAACGACTTCACTGTGTCAAGCAGCGCACTACTAATACTGTTTCCGAACATTACAGGTTTGCTTTTCCTAAACATCCTCATTAACTTACTTTTCCCACACTCAGAGCAAGCTGCCATTCATCACAGCTATTGGAAATCTTGTATCTTCCTACAGTCACACCACTTCGATACCTTCCCGTATACCACATTTATAGCGGTCCTGTCACTCTTCCTTGAGGCACTCCTGACGACACCCTTTTCTCTGATGAACATTCGCCGTCGAGGACAACATACTGGACTCTATTACTTAAGAAATCTTCGAGCCACTCACATATCTGTGAATCTATTCCATATACTCGTACCATCCTTAACAGTCGGCAGTGGGACACTGTGTCAAACACGTTCCGGAAATCTAGAAATATGAAAAAGGCCCGTTGCCCTTCATCCATAGTTCACAGTATATCACACGAGAACAGGGAAACCTGAGTTTCGCACGAGCGATGCTTTTTGAAACCATGCCGATTCGTGGAAATAAGAATCTCAAAGAAAATTTGTTATATTCGAACTGAAAATATGATCAAGGATTCTATGCAAACCGATATTAAGAATTATCGGTCTCTCATTTTGTCGGTCTGCTCTTTTGCCCTCCTTATACACAGGAGTCACCTGCGCTTTTTTCCATTCGCTAGGGACTTTGCGCTGTTCTAGAGATTCGTGATAAATAACAAGCCATTGCCGTAGAGTACGTTCTGAAAAATCGAATTAGGATTCCATCCGGACCTGGTGATTCTTTGTTTTCAACTCCTTCAGTTGTTTCTCTGATCCAGGGATGCTTATTACTATGTCGTCCATACAGGAGTCTGTTCGGTGGTCAAACGACGGTGTAACAAAAATGTACGGCACAAATTTTAGGACACACTTCTCACACTATTATGTTGTAAGAACATCGGTACGGAAACGCTTTGTTTCCATGTTACAGCTCATTTTCTCCAACTAATTAATCTTGGGAAACACACACAAACAGACTGCACCAACATACAACATGCAACTCTTTTTCACAGGAGATGTTCAATATGCCCTCCATGGGTATTGATACATGCATCAACTCGCTGTCATAATGAATATGGGATATATTCCTGGAGTATTGCATACGGTTTCGAAGCCTTCCATAACACGGTCACGGAGACTCTGAACATCTTGGTTTGGGGTTCCATACACAAGAGCTTAGAAACGCCCCCACGTATAAAATTTCAGTGGGTTTAGGTCTGGATAGCGTGGGGGCCAGGTAATTGGTCCATCTCTACCTATCCATCTGTCACCGACTCTGTTACTTAGAAGCCGATGGGCAGTAACACTAAAATAAGGAGGTCCTCCATCGTGCATGAAGTACATGTTTTATCGCACAGGTAAAGACACATCAACTAACAGATCAGGTAGAACGTTCTCTAAAAAATTGTGGTAACTTTGTACGTTGAGTCTGGATGGAAGAAAGTGATGCTCTACCAAACGGTCACCAACAACGCCGGCTCAAACAATGACAGATAATCTTAGTTGATAACTTGCTTAAACAATTGCGTGTGGAACAGATTTGCCCTACATGGCTGTTGTGAACATTTACAATGTGCTGTCGTGCAACCTCGTTGGAGAAATTGAGTTGTAACATGGAAACAAAGCGCTTCGATGCCCGTGTTCGTATAACATAATTTCTTCATCTATATATGAGGAATGTTTCCTGCAACTTGTGCCGTACATTTTTTTTTACATCCTGTATTTGTCCGATTCTCGTGCGTGAACGATTTCTTGAATGTACTATTTAAAACTTCAGCTTTCATATTGCTATCTTCAACTGCTGCATCAGACTGGTCATCAGGTGACAGTATGGACGCGTTAGACCCACTCAGTATTTTACATAGGGCCGTGTTAGCGCCTACCGCTACAGGAAAGTTACGTGAGAGGCGTTTACGCTTTATGTCTTTGATACCAAAACGCTGCAAATCCTAAAGCAGTTCCTTCCTTCCGCTAATTAGGCAACATTCTAGTCAAGTACCGCATGAGAAGGAAGTTTCGTAACATCCCACACGTCACTACATCGCTAACTTTACCTCTTATACTCCATATAGAAATGTGTTTAGATGGCCGGAGTGGCCGAGCGGTTCTAGGCGCTACAGTCTGGAACCTCGCGACCGTTACGGTCGCAGGTTCGAATCCTGCCTCGGGCATGGATGTGTGTGATGTCCTTAAGTTAGTTTGGTTTAAGTCATTCTAAGTTCTAGGGGACTGATTACCTCAGAAGTTAAGTCCCATAGTGCTCAGAGCCATTTGAACCATTTGAAATGTGTTTTACATTGCATCTCATTTAATAAATTTTCCATTTTTACAACTATCTTCTAGCTGTTCTGTATCCACACCTTTACCACACGAATCGTCGTGTTGGGAAGGGGGGAGTGATGTTACATTATGGAACAGATTCATTTTTCTTTGCCTCATTCACACCTACCCCCTCTTTTGCTCTTTTGAGGGATGGTTCAACAAACGAAGGATTGTCGGTGCCACGCTGTACACGCCCAGAATGTAATTTTACAACCATTGTCACTACACGAGGCATACATTCCTCATAAACTATGGAGATACTTCATTGCTTATTACACAATTCTTTGCCAGGTTACAAAGCATTTTATACTATGGACAGCCACAATTGTCGGAATACACTCTAAGAGAAAGAAACCGAAGCACCACGAAGAAATTATCCGAATGGGACGAAAATCGGTGGATGTGATGTGCATATACAGGCAAACAAGAGAAAAAGCTTCACAAATTGAGCAAGTTAGTATAGAGTTGGTCCAACTCTGGCTATTATGTAAGCAGTTATTTGGTTTTGAATTGATTGATACAGTTCTTAGATGTCCTCTTGAGGGATATCGTGCGAAATACTGTCCAGCTGGGGAATTAGATAGTCAAAATCCTGAGCTGGTAGGATGGTCCTGCCCAAAATGCTCCAGACGTTCTCAACTGGGGAAGATCCGGGGACCTTATTGGTTCAAATGGTTCAAATGGCTCTGAGCACAATGCGACTTAACTTCTGAGGTCATCAGTCGCCTAGAACTTAGAACTAATTAAACCTAACCAACCTAAGGACATCACACACATCCAAGCCCGAGGCAGGATTCGAACCTGCGACCGTAGCGGTCACGCGCTTCCAGACTGAAGCGCCTAGAACCGCACGGCCACACCGGCTGGCGACCTTTCTGGCCAAGCTAGGATTTGGAAGTATCAAGAGAAACAGCAGAAACTATTGCCGTGTGCTTATATGTAGTCCAGAGAGAATATCACCGCTAATGGCAACCGAAGCAGGCCTGCTATGAAATGAATTGGCACCCCAGACCACCACTCTTGGTTGTTGACCGGATGGCGCGCGACTGTCAGATTGGTATCCCACCGCTGGCGGGGCGTCTCCAGACACGTCTTCGGCCTGGAATCTCATTGAATGGATTATAATTGTCTTCGGTGATGAGTCCCGCTTCGAACTGAGCCCCGATGATCAGCGAAGACCTGGCTGGAGACGCTCCGACAGTGGTGTGACACCAACTTGACTGTTGCCCGCCACATTTCCCGACAATCAGTAGTGATGGTCTGGGGTGCCATTTAATTTCATAATAGGACCCCTTTGGTTGTAATTTGCAGCACTCTTACAGCGCAGCGGTACGTCGACGATATTCTGCACCTTGTTTTGTTGCCCTTCATAGCAAGCCATCCTGAGCTTACATTTCAGCAAGATAATGCCAGTGCGCACACGGCGAGAGTTTCTGCTACTTGTCTTCAAGCTTGCCAAACCCTACGTTGGCCAGCAAGGTCTCCTCAACTCAGAACGTTTAGATCATTAGGGGCATGCCCCTCCTCCCATCTGCCGACCGGAGTGCCCGAGCGGCTCTAGGCGCTACAGTCTGGAATCGCGCGATCGCTACGGTCACAGGTTCGAATTCTGCCTCGGGCATGGAAGTGTGTGATGTCCTTAGGTTAGTTAGGTTTAAGTAGTTTTAAGTTTTAGGGGACTGATGACCTCAGAATTAAGTCCCGTAGAGGTTGGGTTGGGTTGATTGGAGGAGGAGACCAGACATCGAGGTCATCGGTCTCATCAGATTAGGAAAGGATGGGAAAGGTGGTCGGCCGTGGCCTTTCAAAGGAACCAACCCGGCATTTGCCTGGAGCGATTTAGGGAAATCACAGAAACCCTAAATCAGGATGGCCGGACGTGGAATTGAACCGTCGTCCTCCCGAATGCGAGTCCAGTGTGGTAACCACTGCACCACCTCGCTCGGTAAGTCCCATAGTGCTCAGAGCCATTTGAACAATTTGAACCTCCTCTCATCTCGGGATTTTGGCGATCCATCGCGCCAATTAGACAGCATATGGCACGATATCCCTCAAGAGGACATCAAAGAACAGCATCAGTCAATTCGAAGCCGAATAACTGTTTGGATAAGAGCCAGAGTTAGGTGAACGCGTTATTGACATGCTCGATTTGTGAAGCTCCTTCTCTTGAAAAAATCATCAAATGTTTTTGGAATTGTAATAATTTGTTTATCTGAACATGGACGTCACATCCACTTTCTTGTTTTGCGTGTTTTAAAGTGTATATGCAGTCTAATTTCAAAACTGCTCTAGGGATTATGGCTCTGAGCACTATGGGACTTAAATTCTGAGGTCATCAGTCCCCTAGAACTTAGAACTACTTAAACCTAACTAACCTAAGGACATCACAAACATCCATGCCCGAGGCAGGATTCGAACCTGCGACCGCAGCGGTCGCGCTGTTCCAGAGTGTAGTGCCTAGAACCGCTAGGCGACCCCGGCCGGCTCTAGGGATTATGATCTGGTTTTGTCTGATAGGTACACTGATTCACGAGTAATGTTTTTGTATATAATTTGTAAATATTGCGTACAAATTGTCTGAATTATTATTAATTAAAGTTAATTTGAGAAAACAATTGCCATCACCATCCAGCGTACAGCCGCAATAGCTCGAGAAAGAACAGCAGTTCCTCGAGGTAACAACAAATGGAATCTCACTGGCATCTAATGTGGTAGTCTAGTAGTACACTGTGTCGCAGTAAACTGGTCACTGGTTTCGCTCTGAATTTCAACCTAGCTTTGATCTCTCAATGGTGATGAGATTCGAATTTCGAAATATGATGACGATTTCATACTGCCGATATCTGCTCTCCTCACGCTATAAGTCACAATTTAATTTTTAATTCACTGCAGATTATTCGAACAACGGGCACTGAGTTACTCAACTAGGAAGTATCGTAGTTGGGTTGGGTTGTTTTTGGTATAGGAAACCAGACAGCGAGGTCATCGGTCTCATCGGAGTAGGGAAGGACGGGGAAGGAAGTCGACCGTGCCCTTTCAAAGGAACTATTCCGGCATTTACCTGGAGCGATTTAGGTTCAAAATGGCTCTAAGCACTATAGGACTTAACATCTGAGGTCATCAGTCCCCTAGATTTAGAACTACTTAAACCTAACTAACCTAAGGACATCACACAAATCCATGCCCGAGGCAGGATTCGAACCTGCGACTGTAACGGCTGCGTGGTTCCGGACTGAAGCGTCTAGAACCGCTCGACCACAATGGTCAGCAGCGATTTAGGGAAATCACGGAAAGTATCGTAGCAAATATGACCAGTACCGTAAAGATAACCACTTCATCATTTGGCTATGATGTGAGATTTATAATTTGAAATAATCAAATATTTATAAGCGATAGTTTCCGTGCAATCGTTTGAGAACCACTGCAAGGCGGGAAAACGTTCGAATACGAAATAAATAAAACGTTTTCCGAAAAACTACTTCAGTAACTTCAGAAACTTCGTTTCGTTCACATTCAGAAGACCTACGTTCCTTCAGCAGCGCTGCAGATGACTCAACTTTCAGCTTTCTACCTTCTTGAATCAAATCTAGATCCGGACACGATCCTTAACGTGACACGACTAAGGCGTCTGCTATAAAGAGTTCAAATTGCGGCAGTAAGCGTCAACAGTGCATCAGCTTTACAAGAGGACTGCTGTAACACGAGACAAACACGTATATCACACATGTTTCTTTTTTGTTTTATTTGTGATACCGAAACCAGCTCCCGATTCATAGTGAATCACACACACACATCAAACATACATACACTCAATATTCGTATATAATATTTACACTGGATGTAAACATGTTACTTACATCGCGATATGTACAAATCGTTGCCATGTCATATCACATCAAACGCCAGTTCTAAACGGAACACGTAACATTGCCAGCCCTGTGGCCGAGCGGTTCGAGGCAATTCAGTCCGGAACCGCGCTGCTGCTACGGTCGCGGTTTCGAATCCTGACTTGGGTATGTATGTGTGTGATGTCCTTAGGTTAGTTAGGTTTCAGTAGTTTTATGGCACTGATGATTGGGTTCAAATGGCTCTGAGCAGTATGCGACTTAACTTCTGAGCTCATCAGTCGCCTAGTACTTAGAACTAATTAAACCTAACTAACCTAAGGACATCACACACATCCATGCCCGAAGCAGGATTCGAACCTGCGACCGTAGCGGTCGCTCGGCTCCAGACTGCAGCGCCTACAGCCGCACGGCCACTCCGGCCGGCAGGGACTGATGACCTCAGATGTTAAGTCCCATAGTGCTTCAAGCCATTTGAACCATTTGAACACGTAACATTCATGTCTCCAGAAGACTTTCCTGCAGTGCAGTCTGCATGCCTCGCGTATGTAGTATGAAAATGATACTCAGTTACTTAACGTTGTTCTCTGAAATTTATTCATAACTCTATGCAGTCGCCGGAAAACAACATACGCTACGCCAGACAAGTCGACTGGCCACAGTTAGTTAATACTACCCTTGCGAAGGCGGGCCGTGTTTCTAGTTAGGTATAGATTTACTCGCCAATAGTGGTAAATGAAAATTTTTGTCGGACCGGGACTCGAACACGGATATCCCGCTTATCACGAGCGGTCGCCTTAACCACTTCGGCTATCCGTGCACTGCCTTCTCTTGTAATCTGTATCACCGTCTCCTTGTTCATAATAGGATTCTACCTTTTTCGAGTAACGATTGTCTGCGATGCTACTAACAAGGGAACCTCCCCATCGCACCCCCCTCAGAGTTAGTTATAAGTTGGCACAGTGGATAGGCCTTGAAAAACTGAACACAGATCAATCGAGAAAACAGGAAGAAGTTGTGTGGAACTATGAAAAAATAAGCAAAATATACAAACTGAGTAGTCCATGGGCAAGATAGGCAACATCAAGGACAGTATGAGCTACGGAGCGCCGTGGTCCCGTGGTTAGCGTGAGCAACTGCGGAACAAAAGGTCCTTGGTTCAAGTCTTCCCTCGAGTGAAATCATTACTTCCTTTATTTGCGCAAAGTGATGACCTGTCCGTTCGTTCATTGACGTCTCTGTTCACTGTAATAAGTCTAGTGTCTGTGTTTTGCGACCGCACCGCAAAACCGTGCGATTAGTAGACGAAAGGACGTGCCTCTCCAATGGGAACCGAAAACATTTGATCCCAAGGTCATAGGCCAACCGATTCCTCCACAGGAAAACACGTCTGATATATTCTACACGACACTGGCGACGGCATGTGCGTCACATGACAGGAATATGTTGTCGACTCACCTAACTTGTACAATTGGAGAATGGGTAAAAAGATTCTTCTACCTTGCTCGATTTAGGTTTTCTTGTGGATCCAATAATCACTCCCAAAAAAGTGATGAAAACATAAGAGTTTGTCACATAAACTGCAACAAATGAATGCAACATTTTTACAGTTGCACGGTTTTCCATGTGCTCTGTCAAAACATATGTTTTTAACGTTTTCAAATTTTTCTATGTGTAGACCGTCAAATCCTGCATATGTCCAAGCAAATCTGAACATGTCCTGGAATTTTGGAGACCGAAGTTGATTATGTGTGAATGCATGAACTTTGATAATTGTCTGAAAATAAAAAATCAAACTTTTCACTCGAGGGAAGACTTGGACTAAGAACCTCTCGTTCCACAGCTGCTCACGCTAATCACGGGGCCACGGCGCTCCTGGGCTCGCACTACCCTGGATGTTACCTATCTTGAGCATGGACTATTCAGTTTGTATATTTTGCTTATTTTTTTCATATTTCCACACAACTTCTTCCTCTTTTCTCGATTGATCTGTGTTAATTTTTTCAAGGCCTATCCACTGTGCCAACTTATAACTAAATCGGAAGGGGGGTGCGATGGGGAGGTTCCCTTGTAAGCACCAAATTTCGCAATTTCAAGTGGAACGGGGAACGGGGAATGCATTACAAGTACTGCATAATATGGGTTCGTTTGATTGTCGGATGTTAACGGTACATTACAGAGTTTCCTGCGCGGCGGTGGTTTCGCCGCTGTTTTACAGTGTTGGTGGACGGGGACCTTTAGAGGACATTTCCGACATTCACTGTCAAGTCAAAACATTACGACCACTGCCGCTATGCGAGGCTGGTTGCCTCCTGGCGGCGTTGTGAGCATTTGAAGCAGTAAGAAAATTATGTAAGCCAAGCAGAGGTGGAAAGGGGGTTTACCCCAGCGAAGATATGGGCTGCAAATGGAGAAAACGACTTTGCTTAAGAGCATATTGTTGCTATGCAGCACCTGTGAACGAGTATATAACAAATGTCGAAGCTGGTCGAATGTTCGCGAGCTACTGTCGTGAGCATCTACGGAAAGTGGAAGAGCCGGTCACGGTGGCCGAGCGGTTCTAGGCGCTTCAGTCCGGAACCGCGCGACTGCTACGGTCGCAGGTTCGAATCCTGCCTCAGGCATGGATGTGTGTGATGCTTAGTTAGGTTTAAGTAGTACTGTTCTAGGGGACTGATGACCTCAGATATTAAGTCCCATAGTGCTCAGAGTCATTTGAACCATTTGGAAAGTGGTAGAAGGCCACTGAAACTACCAGTGAGTGCTAAGTAGTTGGACGTCCATGACTCTTCACAGAAGATGGGGTTTGGAGGCTTGTAAACTCTGTCAAGTGGGATAGATCGTGATCTATAGCGAAAGAGCACTATGCTGGTGGGCGCACGTGTGTTTCGGAGCACACCATTCAGCGCACATTGTTGATAGAGGCACTCCACAGCAGACGACAGCTGCCTATTCGCATGTTAGCCCAATGACATCGTCAATTACGACTGTAGTGGGGTCGGGATCATCGAGATTGGACCGTGTCTCATTGGAGACGTGTCGACTCGTCGGATGAATCACGTTTTTGCTACATCAGGTCGATGGCTGTCTCCACAAACGCTGTCATCCAGGCAAACTACTGCTCGAAACGCGCACCGCGCCACGAACGGAGGGTGGTGGAAGCAATATTATGCTATGATAGACATTCTCCTGCGCTTGAATGGGACCTGTAGTAGTAATCCGAGACAGCAAGTCAGCAACTGAACACTTGCATCCCTTCATTCTTGACGTCTTCCCTGATGACTACGTCATCTTCGAGCAGTGTAACTTTCCGTGTCTCGAAGCCAGAATCGTGCTACAGTGGTTCCAGGTGCATGATAGGGAATTCACATAAATATTTTGTCCACCAAATTCGCCTGATGTGAAACCGATGGTTCCCATCTGGGTTGCTAATGAGTACCACCACCGCGTACATAAATCAACGACCAGTTGTTTACGGGAATTACATGACTTATGATTAGACACCTGTCCACACACAGTTCCACAAATTTACCAACTAGCTGTATTATCGATGTTACGCAGAATCACTGATATATTGGTTTACAAAGATGGCCCAACAAGCTATTAAGCAGGTAATGTTTTGACTCGTCGGCGTACAAGAGGTGAGAATGTCATGGGGAAGAGATATGCAACTGTACAGATGGGGTCGTATCGCGTGCATTGAGTATAAAAGGGAAGTGCATTGGCGGAGCTGTCATTTTTACTCAGGTGATTGATGTGAAAAGGTTTCTGACATGATTTTGGCCGCACGACAGGAATTAACAGACTTTCAACGTTGAATGGTAGTTGGAGGTAGACGCATGGTACATTCCATTTCGGAAATCGATAGGAAATTCAGTATTCCGAGATCCACAGTGTCAAGAGTGTGTTGAGACTACCAGATTTGAGGAATTAACTCCCACCATGAACAACGTAGTAGCCTTCATTTAACGAACGAGAGCAGCGGCGTTGGCGTAGAATTGTCAGTGCTAACAAACGAGTAACACTACCTGAAATAACCGTAGAAATCAATATCCAATATACGACGAACGTACCCGTTAAGATAGTACAGAGAAATTTGGCGCTAAAGTGCTGTGGCAGCAGACGACCGACGCGTGCGCCTTCGCTGAAGGCACGACGTCGCCTCAGTGCCATTCCTGGTCTCGTAACCATATCGGTTGGACCCTAGACTACTGGAAAGGTCAGATGAGCCCCGATTTCAGCTGGTCAGAGCTGATGGTAGGGTTCGAATGTGACGCAGACTCCACGAAGCCAGGGACCCAAGGTGTGAACGAGGCACTGTGCAAGCTGGTGGTAGATACATAATGCTGCGGGTTGTTTTGCGGCGAATGGACTGGCACCTCTAGCCGAAATGAACCGATAATTGACTGAAAATGGCTGTGTTCGGCTACATGGATACCATTTTCAGCCATTCAGCTATGGAATTTATATGGATGACAAAGCGCCATGTCACCGGGACACAAGTGGTCGAGATTAGTTTGAGGAACATTCTGGGTAATTCAAGCCTATGATTTGGCCGCCCAGGTCACTGGAAATGAATCCCATCAAAGATTTATGGGTTATAATGGAGAGATCAGTTCGTGCACAAAGTCCTGCACCAGCAATTCTTTCCCAATTCTGGACGACAATAGTGGCATCATGGCCCAGTATTCCTGACGGGATTTTAACGAATTGTTGAGTATATGCAGCAGCTGTACGAAGTACTTCGAAATTCAGACGCTTACTGCTAATTTTTTTGACTTCGTTCTATTAGGTATAAATATAAAACGCGACAGTGACATTCCAAAAATTTTACGTGACCAGTACTCCAATCCGCTGCTTATCGCAGACAATCGTCTTAACCATTTCGGCTAGTAGATCAATCGTGTAGTATTTCTACATCTAATACAGCTGAAGTCCAAAAATTTGCGGTAAGCGAATTAATTCCAAAGATTTTCTTACAGCTGTGGATCGTGAACAGTTTCTGTTTTTTCTCACGTGCATGTAAGTATTGCAAGCCTAGATGGCTGTGCGACGAAAACATTGGTCTCGAGCCGGCCGAAGTGGCCGTGCGGTTAAAGGCGCTGCAGTCTGGAACCGCAAGACCGCTACGGTCGCAGGTTCGAATCCTGCCTCGGGCATGGATGTTTGTGATGTCCTTAGGTTAGTTAGGTTTAACTAGTTCTAAGTTCTAGGGGACTAATGACCTCAGCAGTTGAGTCCCATAGTGCTCAGAGCCATTTGAACCATTGGTCTCGATTCTCAATGGTATCATTCTCCCACCTGCGAGACTCCAAGTGATGTTGCCATCATTACGTGATGAAAGTAATGGACTGTGATATAAAGATGTAGAGGTTTTCCATATGGAATTTTGGGTCGGTCCAGGGAGCGTGCACGGATAGCTGTCGTGGCTACTTCACTGCACAGTCACATTAATGTGACCAACTGTCAGAAGCCTGCGGACCGCTTCAAGACGTGGAGGCAGAGAGTCAGTGAGATTTTGGAAGGTACGGGTAGGGATGTGGAGCCACGACGACTCCTGTGCCGTAGCCATCTGCACTAGGTTTCTCTAATTGAGGGTCCATGGCATGCACAGTGATGTAAGAAGAAGTGGTATAATTAATAAAATACAGTGCTAGATTCGTAATTAACTGCAAGTTCCAATTTTCGAGAAAATGGATTGATATGCTTTGTTAGACACGAAATTATCGCCAGATAGAGTAGGTGTAGCAACTTTGGCAATGTTGCTTTTCCTAATGATATTCGTACTAATAAATGCGACTATGGCATACGCACATTCGCACGTTGGTGGTGGTGCTTAAAATTTTTGTGCTTTGAATGTCTTTATGGTATTTACCTCTCCGCGTAATGCAACGCTTCCTTTGAAATTCCTGTTGTGGTCTTCAGTCTGAAGACTGGTTTGATGCAGCTCTCCATGCTACTCTATACTTTGCAAGTCTCTTTATCTCCGAATAACTACTGCATTCATCTCTTGGTCTCCCTCTACGATTTTAACCCCCCACACTTCTCTCCAATACTCAACTGGTGATTCCTTGATGTCTCAGAATCTGTCCTCTCAACCAATCCCTTCTTCTAGTCAGGTTGTGCCACAAATTTCTTTTCTCCCCAATTACGAGGGTAATCCCAAAAGTAAGGTCTTCTACTTTTTTATAAGTACATAGACCTGTTTATTTGTACAATGGTTTACATCAGTTTACAGCTTGAACATTTAGCTATTTTTCGACGTAATCACCATTTCTATCGATGCATTTTTGTAGGTGCTGTGGCAGTTTTTGCATGTCCATGTCATACCAGCTCGCCGCCATGCTGTTCAGAAAGTTATGAACATCTTCTTTCACCTCGTCGTCGGAGCTGACTCGCTGGGACCATAGTTAACGCTGACAGGTACTGTGAGACCCTGAAAAAACTCAAACGGGCAATTCAGAACCGGAGAAGAGGAATGTTGATCTACGGCGTACACAGCTCCGACGACGAGGTGAACAGGAAGGTTCTTAACTTTCTGAACAGCATGGCGGCGAGCTGGTATGACATGGACATACAAAAACTTCCACAGCGTCTACAAAAATGCATCGACAGACATAGTGAATACGTCGAAAAATAGCTAAATGTTCAAGCTGTAAACTGATTTAAACCATTGTACAAATAAACAGGTCTATGTACTTATAAAAAAAATAGGAGACCTTACTTTTGGGATTACCCTCGTATATTCAGTACCTCGCTACGGTCGCAAGTTCGAATCCTGCCTCGGGCATGGATTTGTGTGATGACCTTAGGTTAGTTAGGTTTAAGTAGTTCTAAGTTCTAGGGGACTCATGACCTCAGATGTTAAGTCCCATAGTGCTCAGAGCCATTTGAACCATTCAGTACCTCTTCGTTAGTTACGCGGTCTACCCATCTAATCTTCAGAATTCATCTGTAGCACCACACTTTAAAAGCTATTCTATTCTTATCTAATGTGTTTATCGTCCATGTTTCGCTTCCATAGTTGACTACGCTCCACACAAATACTTCCTGATAAGACTTCCTCACACTTAAATATACACTCCTGGAAATGGAAAAAAGAACACATTGACACCGGTGTGTCAGACCCACCGTACTTGCTCCGGACACTGCGAGAGGGCTGTACAAGCAATGATCACACGCACGGCACAGCGGACACACCAGAACCCGCGGTGTTGGCCGTCGAATGGCGCTAGCTGCGCAGCATTTGTGCACCGCCACCGTCAGTGTCAGCCAGTTTGCCGTGGCATACGGAGCTCCATCGCAGTCTTTAACACTGGTAGCATGCCGCGACAGCGTGGACGTGAACCGTATGTGCAGTTGACGGACTTTGAGCGAGGGCGTATAGTGGGCATGCGGGAGGCCGGGTGGACGTACCGCCGAATTGCTCAACACGTGGGGCGTGAGGTCTCCACAGTACATCGATGTTGTCGCCAGTGGTCGGCGGAAGGTGCACGTGCCCGTCGACCTGGGACCGGACCGCAGCGACGCATGGATGCACGCCAAGACCGTAGGATCCTGCGCAGTGCCGTAGGGGACCGCACCGCCACTTCCCAGCAAATTAGGGACACTGTTGCTCCTGGGGTATCGGCGAGGACCATTCGCAACCGTCTCCATGAAGCTGGGCTACGGTCCCGCACACCGTTAGGCCGTCTTCCGCTCACGCCCCAACATCGTGCAGCCCGCCTCCAGTGGTGTCGAACCAGGCGTGAATGGAGGGACGAATGGAGACGTGTCGTCTTCAGCGACGAGAGTCGCTTCTGCCTTGGTGCCAATGATGGTCGTATGCGTGTTCGGCGCCGTGCAGGTGAGCGCCACAATCAGGACTGCATACGACCGAGGCACACAGGGCCAACACCCGGCATCATGGTGTGGGGAGCGATCTCCTACACTGGCCGTACACCACTGGTGATCGTCGAGGGGACACTGAATAGTGCACGGTACATCCAAACCGTCATCGAACCCATCGTTCTACCATTCCTAGACCGGCAAGGGAACTTGCTGTTCCAACAGGACAATGCACGTCCGCATGTATCTCGTGCCACCCAACGTGCTCTAGAAGGTGTAAGTCAACTACCCTGGCCAGCAAGATCTCCGGATCTGTCCCCCATTGAGCATGTTTGGGACTGGATGAAGCGTCGTCTCACGCGGTCTGCACGTCCAGCACGAACGCTGGTCCAACTGAGGCGCCAGGTGGAAATGGCATGGCAAGCCGTTCCACAGGACTACATCCAGCATCTGTACGATCGTCTCCATGGGAGAATAGCAGTCTGCATTGCTGCGAAAGGTGGATATACACTGTACTAGTGCCGATATTGTGCATGCTCTGTTGCCTGTGTCTATGTGCCTGTGGTTCTGTCAGTGTGATCATGTGATGTATCTGACCCCAGGAATGTGTCAATAAAGTTTCCCCTTCCTGGGACAATGAATTCACGGTGTTCTTATTTCAATTTCCAGGAGTGTATATTCGATGTTAACAAATTTCTCTTCTTCAAACTGCTCTTCTATGTTCTTCTGTGTCTCTGGCAGAATTTCAGTGTCATCAGAAAACCTAAAAGTTTTTATTTCTTCTCTCTCGACTTCAATTCCTACTCCAAATTTTTGTTTGGTTTCTTTTCCTGCTAGCTCAATGTACAAAATTAATGACGTAAGGGATAGGCTACAACCCTGTCTCACTCCTCTTTCAGCCACTGCTCCCTTTCGTGCACCTAAACTCTTATTACTGCCGTCTGGTTTCTGTACAAGTTGCAAATAGCCTTTCGTTCCCTGTATTTTATCCCTGCTCACTTCATAACTTCACAGAGGGTATTCCAGTCAATATTGTCAAAAGCTTGTTGTATGTCTACAAATGCTATAAACGTTGGTTTGCCTTCTCGTAACCTATCTTCTAAAATAAGTCGTAGGGTTAATATTGCCTCGCGTGTTCCTAAATTTCTCTGGAATCCAAACCGATATTCACGAAGGTCTGTTTCTACCAGTTTTTCCATTCTTCTGTAAAGAATTCGTTATAGTATTTTGCAATGGTGACTTGTTAAACTGATGGTTCGGTAATATTCCCATCTGCCAGCACCTGCTTTCGTTAGAATTGGAATTATCATTTTCTTCTTGAAGTCTGAAGATATTTCGCCTGTCTCATACCTCTTGCACACCAGACGGAATATTTTTGTCATGGCTTGTTCTCTCAATGCTGTCAGTAGTTCTGGCGGTTCATCGTCTTCTAGCGGAACCTTGTTTTGAGTCATGTCTTCTAGTGCTCTGTCAAATTCTTCTCGCAGTATCATATCTCCCACCTCATCTTCATCTATGGTCTCTTCCACTGCTATAACATTGTCGTCAAATACATCTCCCTTACTGTTGTCAAATACATCTCCCTCACGTACACTCACTATATACTCCGTCTACTTTTCAGCCTTCCTTCTTTGCTCAGAACGGGTTCTCCATTTGAGCTCTTTATACTCATACAGCTGCATTTATTTTCACCAAAGACCTTTTGAATTTTCCTGTAGGCGATGTCTGTCTTTGCCCTAGTGATATACTGAGGGAGATGGCGCAGTGGTTAGCGTGCTGCACTCGCATTCTGGAGGACGCCGGTTCAAACCCGCGTCAGGCTATCCTGTTTATGTTTCTGTGATTTCTTTAAATCGCTTCAGGCCAATGCCGGGATGGTTCCTCTGAAAGAGCACTGTCGACTTCTTTCCCCACCCTTCCCTAATCCGATGGGGTCGATGACCTCGCTGTTTGGTACCCTCTTCAAAATCAACCAACCGGCGTAACAATATATACTCCTAAATCCTTACATATGTCCTCTACCCATTCCTGCTTAGCCATTTGCACTTTCTTGTAATCTCAATTTATAGACGTTTGTATTCCCTTTTGCCCCCTTCACTTACTGCATTTTTTCCAGCTTTTTATTAATTAAATGCAATATCTCCTGCGTTATCCAAGGATTTATACTAGGCCTTGTCTTTTTACTTATTTGATTCTCTGATGCCTTCACTATTTCCTCTCTGAAAGCTACCCATTTGCCTTCTACTGTTTTCCTAGCCCCTCTTCTAGTCTACCGCTGCGTAATGCTCCCTCTGAAACTCTCAACAACCCCTTTTAACTTATCCAGGCCCCATATGCTTAATTTCCTACCTTTCTGCATTTTCTTCAGTTTTAATCTACAGTACACAACCGATAAATTGTGGTCAGAGACCACATCTGCCCGTGGAAATGTGTTACGAATTTAAAACCTAATTCCGACACCTCTGTCTTACCATTATATAATCTGTCTGACCTTCCGATATCTCCAGATCTCCTCCACACGTACAGCCTTCCTTTATGATTCTTAAACCACGTGTAGGCGATGTTTAAATTATGTTCTGTGCAAAATTCTACCAAGTAGCTTCCTCTATCATTCGTTTTCTCCCACCCCATATGCACCTTCCTTCTTGTCTTTTTCCTACTATCGAATTAAAGTCCTCCCTCACAATTAAATTTTCGTCTCACTCAATTATCTGAATAATTTCTTTTATATCATCATACATATCTTCAATCTCTTCATCATCTGCGGAGCTAGTTGGTATACAAACATGTACCACTGTGGTGGGTGTGGGTTTTGTGTGTCTTTTGGTTACAATAATGAGTTGAGTATGCTGTTCATAGTAGCTTACCCGCATTCCTATTTTCTTATTCTTATTAAACCAACTCCTGCATTACCCCTGCTTGATTCTGTATTATAGCCCTGTATTCACCTGACAGAAGCCCTGTTCTACCTGCCACCGAACTTTAATAATTCCCGCTGTATCTAACGTTAACCTACCGATTCAAATGGTTCAAATGGCTCTGAGCACTATGGGACTCAACTGCTGAGGTCATTAGTCCCCTAGAACTTAGAACTAGTTAAACCTAACTAACCTAAGGACATCACAAACATCCATGCCCGACCTACCGATTCCCATTCTAAATTTTCTGATCTGTTTTCCCTGCTAAGGAAGCTAACATTTCACTCTCTGATACGTAGAACCTTAGTGTTGTTTCTCCTGAAGACGAAATCTTCCCGAATAGTTACAGCCCGGAGATCAGAATGACTTACTATTTTATCCCCGAAATATTTTACTCATGAGGATTCCATCATCATTTAACCACGAATTGGAGCTACATGCCCCCGGGAAAATTTACCGCTTTAGTTTCCCCTTGCTTTCAGCCGTTTTCAGTACCAGCACAGCCGGCCGGAGTGGCCGAGTGGTTCTAGGCGCTGCAGTCCGGAACCGTGCGACTGCTACGGTCGCACGTTCTTACACTGCCTCGGACATGGATGTGTGTGATGTCCTTAGGTTAGTTAGGTTTAAATAGTTCTAAGTTCTAGGGGACCGATGACCTCAGCAGTTAAGTCCCATAGTGCTCAGAGCCATTTGAATCCATAGTGCTCAGAGCCATTTAGTACCAGCACAGCAAAGCCGTTTTGGTCGATTTTACATGGCCACATTAGTCAATCATCCATACTGTTACCTGTGTAACTCTTCAGGAACCACACTTTTGACTGTTCTCTCAACCGATACGATGCCATTGTGGTTGTACTACGGTAATGCTACCTGTATTGCCGAGGCACGCAAGCCTCCCACCAACGGCAAGGTCCTTGGTTCATGAGGGGCTCTTGAAGTATAAAAGTAGAAAATATCGAAGCAAACATTGAAATACTACAATACACATATTTTCCATTTTCAATTACTTCCAACTATATAAGGTTGTGTAAGAGTTGTGATGATAAAATCAATTTTTCTTAAGATTTGAAATGCTTATTTCGTTTTACTATAATCCCCTTGTATTTCTCGATGTCACAAAAAATATTTATGTCATTGATGTCACACACTTTCGCGACAAGGAAAGAGACATCATGGTATTGAATTTGAACACCGAGCGCAAAAATTCGGAATTGTGGTCGTAGCCACCACATCACCGGCTCGTTTGGTTTAATATCACACGGGAGAACTGAAGAAGTAGCATCTACACTTTGACTGTCATTTTCTCGGAAACAATTCAGTGGTCGCATCCAAGACAAAACAGGAGTCCCTCATGTTCACACTTCTTTCACTAATCGAATTCTCGCCTGTGCCAGAGAGCGAACCCTGGCGGGTTCCCCTTTTCAGCTTCAAGCACGACAGTAAACAACTCGTGTGCATCACTTGAAGCCGAGCAGGTGGAGGTAAATCACAACCACGCCCCCAAGTTCAGGCATGTCAACCAATGCACGCGGACCCTCCAGAGGCTGACACCGAAAGTAAACATGATGTGGAAGTGAGTGACTGTAAACAGCCAGACACGTCACTGCCTCAACCCGACGACAAACAAGCAGAGGACTCGAGCAATGACAAACAAACAGCAACAGAGAGTGAACGCGGAAGTGACCGAACGCGGGAGGAATGTTTGCATATCTGCAAGGGCCGCGCGCGGCAGACGATAGGCTGCCACACGAAATTCTCCGACACCCCCCTCTACAGAGATATTCTCAAAGACTGGGCGGCGCAGGCACTGCGTGAAACCGAATGTAAACGCAGTCCGCAAAAAAATTAAAAGAAGGATTCGAAAGCAAAAAGTGAAGGCCACCACAGATTGTCAGGAAGGATCCAGCATGGAATAGCGTGAAATGACGGACGAGTAGACAATTGACGTAATCCTCAAATATTACTCTCATCTTTGAACACCACGCTAAACATTAACTGGATACGGTCGGATATGAAAACTGCTTCTCTGAAACTGTTCCTTTAAGAATCAGGGAAGGAAACCGCTGTTCTACAAGAAGTGGCTTGATACACCTCAATTTTTCGGGAAAGTAGACACGGACAATCAAGTTAGAGAAGGCATTCCACTGCAAAACGTTGACAAATTATAATCGGGAAGGGCGATTAGAATAAAAACTGCAGGAGTTATTATTGTCAATTTATATGCGTCGTCTGCTAGTATTTATAGAAGTGCAAGAGCCAGCCAGCTTCCTTACGTAAGGTTTACTCGGAGGAGATTTTAGCGCTAGATTACTAAACGAACGTAAAATTTATGATTGCAGTAGGGTATAAAACAGGACATTTTGTACTTAATTTGGCACATAACACACCATCTGGGGTCTAATAATTGTAATTAATTAATGCCTAACCTTTAAATTGTGTCTTCCTTTGAATAAAATTTGGAGTAGTAATATCTACGATGATTTAGTAGCAATGTACAGTTCTCCACTAGGGTTAACTGTATTGAGCGGTAAAGACCAAACTCCCAGTTTCAATTATTTCAGTGAAATAAGACGTCGCGGTGTTGCTGATTTAAAACATATACATGCTTGATAAGTAAAATACCTGAAGTTGGTGAAATTCACGCGTATCACTGCGGACTGTAGTAGTAGTATTGACAGAATCTGTGTATCGGAAAACTCTGAAAACAAAGTGTTGATCGTGGAAACTGTTCCTTTAAGTTTTTATAACATAGTGCTTTATAAACATGTATCAGATTAAAATCACAAGAGTACGGAGTCAGTGGATTCTAAATTCGTCTTTTTTATCAGAAAAAAGAAGATAAACTAACCAGTGTTTGGGTAATGTTCCCCGTTCCCTCAATGACTTTCAAAGTGTGATAGAATGGTTGACCAAACGAGCGAAACCGAAGCTAAGGAAAGAGTCCGTATCTTTTGGTGTAGAAAAGGCAAGAGAAAGAAAAGACAGAATCTAATTTTACTACGATGGACTGAGAGATATTTTCGTTCGTACTGATGCAGTAAGAACAAGATTAAAAGATATCAATCAAATTAAATCTTAGTTAATAAGTTTTATACTTAAAGAACTGGAGGGACTAGGGAAAAGATTTAGACCGAAGCCAGTCACTAAAGACGTGACTGCAGCATTATATCACCTTATAAGACACATCAAAAACAGAAAAAGAACTTTGGTGGACAAACTCGGAAACGTGACAATATTCACTACGCATAAAGAAATAATAGAAGAAATCTCCACCTCCTATGACAATTTGTATGCATCGCCGGTAAACGAACGAAGAAAGTGATAATCTCCTTGGTACTCCTACACACGCAACTATTAGCTTGTAAATTTGAAATCTCGGGGGTGTGCTTGAAGTCCACTGCACGTCAAAACGTGACATCAAGTCGGAAACGTAACAGAGCACGAGGAAATGGAAAAGACCTCTCTCTTTATCGATTTCTGTTGTAAACTACATAACCTTAAGGATGGTATCTGAAAAATGGTTCAAATGGCTCTGAGCACTATGGGACTTAACATCTGAGGTCATCAGTCCCCTAGAACTTAGAACTACATAAACCTAACTAACGTAAGGACATCACACACATCCATGCCCGAGTCGGGATTCGAACCTGCCACCGTAGCGGTCGCGCGGATCCAGACTGAAGCGCCTACAACCGCTCGACCACACTGGTCGGCTAATAAGGGACAATATCACAGTAACTGTTAATGAAATCTTGCAGGGACAGCCAGTGTCCACTTAGTTCAGACAATGTAAAATTGTGTTAATTTCGAAGAACGGAGGTTCGAAAAGCATAACCGACCTCCGGTCCTTCTGTTAAACTGCAATTATAAAAATATAGCACGAGTGATAAATAAGCGTGTAAACCATGCGCGGCTGAAATGTTAGCGTTGAATTGTTGAAGATGTCGCAGGGCCCGTGTGTGGTCTTACGTTGTCATGCTGAAGGAGATGGTGCTCCATGTGTGGAAGAACTCTTCGAATCTCAATTACTGCACGCTGTTTCTCACGAAGCGACATATTTACGTTACGCGCTACACAAGCATGTCTGAAACAACAGACACCATCCCTATATAATATACGGACGCCAGATGGGGTTACGGTATTTCAGTGCGGATACGCAACAGTATCCAAACCATTGCGGGAATACAATTAGCCTGCGAGCAAGTGGATTAATTAATAGGGTGCGCTGCTCTGTAGCGTGCGACGTATGGACCGATGGGCGGAGGGGGGGGGGGGGGGGGAGGGGGACGTACTGGAATAGCTAAGGCGGTTAAGGCGACCGCTCGCATAAAGCGGGATGTAGGGGTGCGACTCCCTCTCTGGCACGTATTTTCACCTGCCGGCGTTGGTTCGCTCGATGCCGTACTGCATCTAGATATCGGATATTTATTTCGTCATATATTGAACACAGCTGCAGCTAGAACCAGTGGTGTCCGTAATTTCGGACATGCACGTCCGAAAAGGCAATACATATACCATCAGCGAGGCGTCTAGACGATTGTGCATAGCAAATAAGTAACCGCTGTTAACAGCCTCCTTATATTGGCTTGAAGTTGTGTCTCTGCATGAGAAATAAATTCTGATCATAGACGTAGGCAGCGCACATCCAAAAGTGCAAATATGTTGGCGTATTTATTAAAATCATGGCTTAAATGACGAGAGAGCGGATTGTTGTATAATGAAGAAGTTACGAAAGTAATTCATAGTAGCACTAAGAGTGTACTGAATTTATGTATGGATCTAGATCAGACGCCATTCGAGCGAAGGTTGAACCTGTTCTCGTACTACTGTTTCTCTTTAATATTCTTATGTCAGTCTCTATTCCTAGATCGGCAGTGCATGGTCACCAGTCCTGTGGCTTATGGATTTCGTTCTTTTTTCGTGTGTGAGCATAAAGTTACGGAGATTCAGATGTAACTAACGAAATGGGCAAATATATTGTGATAAATAAATTCGAATATGAGTAGATTGCAGCACTGATGTCATGACTGTAACGCTTTTGCAGCGAAAAGCTAAAATCAAAAGCAAAAGAAAGGTAGCCTCGACGTGAAACTTCAGCCAAGTGTGTAAGTGTACATCTCTCTCACATCGGCAGATCCCGTCAGATAATTTGATAAATCTACCTGAACGATGATTGTGTCCTTAGGCTCCTTCATTAAAATTACAGTGCTACCAGTGGAACTGAGCACATAGTACTCCTTTGAAATCTCTCAGATGGAACTCCAGAACTTGGTGGCACCTACAGTCATCCCTGTTTCAATTTAATTTCTTCTCTGGAATTCTCTCCCGCCGGTTCAAGTTAGTCTGTGACGTTGTCACGTTCTATCTGCACTTCAACAATCCTGCATGTACATGCATCGAAATGGATGTCCTGACACTTTTGAATACGCAGTTTTCTCTTGAATATATTCCTCTTATGCTAACTTTTCCATCGTTCTTCGTCCAAATAAAGACCTATATGTCAGTGGTGCAAGTAATACGATGGAACGTGAATATGGTCAGCTTTCAGAGAACTGAAAACAAGTGCCTCCGATTTTTTTATGTGGCATCTCTTAAAGCGTTATAAACAGAACAAACGTTATCAACATTTTACGTCTTTATTCTTCGTGTCTACACATCTACTTCTCAACACTGTCACGAACACATTTCTCCCAACGAGAGAACGGTTTGTTGATACCGCACTGTTGAATGTTTGACTTTGTTTATGGAGCCACAACTTCCACCTTGTTTGCACCACTTAATCACTATGAAAGAGAAACCTCGACGGTGTACTTTAAGTTTTAGAAAGAGATGAAATCGGATTTGGCCGAGTCAGCAACAATCCGACAAATCTAAAGGCTGACAGACCAACTAAATACCTAGGAATTACAATTACGAACAACTTAAATTGGAACGAGCACATACGCAATGTTGTCGGGAAAACAAACCAAACTCTTCGTATCATTGGTAGTACATGTAAGAGTTGCAACACGCCTACTAAAGAGACTGCCTACACTACGCTTGTCAGTATTCTGCAAGAGTATTTCTTTGGGGTGTGGGAACCTTGCCAGATAGGATTGATCGAATACATGGAAAACTTCAAAGAAGGGCAACTCATTTTGTACTGTAGCGAAATAGGGTTGAGAGTGTCGAGAGTATGATATGCGAATAGGGGTGGCAGTCATTTTAAAAAATGCGTTTTTCGTTGCGGCGAGATCTTCTCACGAAATTTCAATTTCCACCGTTCTCCCGTAAATGCAAAAAAAACTGTTGATACGAACGTACATAGGAAGAAATGATTAATGTAATAACATAAAAGAAATCAGTTCTCACACGGGAAGATTTGGGTCTAAGTCTTCATTTTTCCCTTGGAATGGTAAAAAAATGAAGTTAAAGTTGTTCAATGAACCCTCTGTCAACTGTGAACTGTTTAGTAGACATGTAGAAGCAAATGTAGGCCCGTCCGACAGCGAAGCGTTACACATAACTAAGAAATGTCACACGTCGGTCTAGTCTGTAAGACTTATCACAAGCCACATGTGCAGTGGACGTGTTGCTGAACTACGGAAAATATCACCATCATGAAGAACAAACAGTTCGTCTGCAGGAACAAATATGGTTTTCACAAACACCGTTACGTAAATCCAGCTTGCTGTGTTCGTTTACAAGAGCCAAAATGCGGCAGTTAGGAGTCCTCAGATTCGTACGTATTTCTTTACCTCCAAGAAGCCTTAGACAGAGCTAAACGTAGGCACATAATAAATAAAGTATGTGCTTGTAGAACACATACGTAACAATTTTATTAATAATAACACCAGCATATTTATTAGCAAAGAATTTAAATTCGTCACTAATCTCATAGTGTCTGAATGTTGTAAAGTTTTTAGCAGTCTCTTCATGTTTCTCAATAGCCCCCATCTTCCCATATACAAATTGTATTGTATCAGCCTGTGTATACTCAGTCCTCCATTTACACATGCGACCAAATATAGGCCTAGTCAGTAGAGTCCGACGGCGAGTCCACCGCCTCGGTCGGGCACGGCGAAACCGGGTCATCATCCTCAACCGACGATAAGCATATAACTTCCGTTTGGGCCTCCACATCCGACGTGTCCGACGCCACTTCCTCCTTTACATTCAAATAATGCATTATATGACAATCTGCGTGCACTACCGTTAATCTGCTAATTAAGGCTTCATCGCCAATATTGAAATCGTTCGATACGAAAATAACAAGTCCACGATGCTTAATTACAAGACCAGCTTTGTTTTTCACATTTACCGTTACAGGTCTACCTTCAACAATCCTTTTCAACGTTGAGGCGTACGGCCTCCAGCGGAGCCAGTCAAATTCTTCGAACAATATTACATTGTGTATACGTGGGTCATAGCCGCCAAATCCGAATTCGGAACAGTACGGCATATACACATGTTGTTTACGTGTCAATACCTTCTCTACCAACGTGGATTTGCCTATATTCGTATCACCATACAAATACAATTGCCTCTTACGTACCATCTTGGACCGAAAGGCCTCATTATACCAGCGGACAACGCGGCCCGCCCAGCCATTGTAAGTAAGATGACACTCGGTTAACGACCGTGCTACGTGTTTCTTCCCCTGAAAAGATTCGAAATATTTCTCTATAAATCTAACACGTGACCAGTTGTTCACGAGAAAAGGATCAGTGTAATCGATATATTGTGTGCGTTCGGCCCATCGCCGAAGCCTTACATTAAACGAAAGAGCCGATTCATTACAATTGCAAATAGGATCCGGATCGGACTTCGTAATATAGGTCAACGCATTTTTCCTACTACGACACTTCTGAACGTCAAAAACGCCCGTTATGCTACCAAACATAAACTCAATACCGGTCCTTACTTCATTTAATAACTTCCCTTCAGCTAATTTAAGAAAACAATGCAAATGCGTTGCGTTACCTTTCGCAAATAGCTCTTCCGCCACACAATACTCCAATACGTTCCAAATTGATAGCACAGTTCTGATAAAATTTGCTTTCCCGCCAACGGACTGTGAGTCGACATAAAGTATAATAAATAAAGTATGTGCTTGTAGAACATCCTGGAAGATATGCGATTGCTCCATCAAATTTCTGCCGTGCAACCGCAGAAGCTCTATTTTGTCAACTGATGTTTCGGTCATCTTCTCCATCTTCCCGGTAACTTACAGACAACCTACAGCATTCACAACCTGTCTTTTCTTTACTTGCGTCACAGATATAAGCAAACTGCGGAGGTGTTTTCCAGCGACAGCGAAGTAGGATGAATTGAATCTGTGGTTAGACGCTCGATCCAGTCTGGGATATCGATGTACCGGGTGATCAAAAAGCCAGTATAAATTTGAAAACTGAATAAATCACGGAATAATGTAGATAGAGAGGTACAAATTGACACACATGCTTGTAATGACATGGGGTTTTATTAGAACCAAAAAAATACAAAAGTTCAAAAAATGTCCGACAGATTGCGCTTCATCTGATCAGAATAGCAATAATTAGCATAACAAAGTAAGACAAAGCAAAGATGATGTTCTTTACAGGAAATGCTTAATATGTCCACCATCATTCCTCAACAAAAGCTGTAGTCGAGGAATATTGTTTTGAACAGCACTGTAAAGCATGTCCGGAGTTGTGGTGAGGCATTGGCGTCGGATGTTGTCTTTCAGCATCCCTAGAGATGTCGGTCGATCACGATACACTTGCGACTTCAGGTAACCCCAAAGCCAATAATCGCACGGACTGAGGTCTGGGGACTTGGGAGGCCAAGCATGACGAAAGTGGCAGCTGAGCACACGATCATCACCAAACGACGAGCGCAAGTGATCTTTCACGCGTCTAGCAATATGGAGTGGAGCGCCATCCAGCAGGTGTTTATGAGCCAGACTGGGGATGATGCGATTCTGTAACATATCGGCGTACATCTCACCCGTCACATTAGCAGTTACTGACATTTTGCTGTCCAGCGTCATCTGTCGGACATTTTGTGAACGTTGTTTTTTTTTTTTTGTTCTAATAAAACCGCATGTCATTCCAAGCATGTGTGCCAATTTTCACCTCTCTATCTACATTATTCCGTGGTTTGTTACGTTTTCAAATTTATACTGACTTTTTGATCACCTTGTATATGAAATGCACTGTAGCGACGTCTTGGTGAGTTGATCAAATAAAGCTCCGGATTCGGCACTATATCCCGGATGAAACATCTAACTCATCGTACTCGTTTGTTGAAAGAGTTTATAATCCACATGCCTGCAGATATTTCCCCCGAAACATTTACCCAGTTTAGATGCCCATCACATCAAGGAAACATATCAAGATTTACATAGGCTAACAATAACAAATGAGAAAACAATGTACAGCCAAAACACTTTGACATTTTGAAATTGTTAATAGTTCCCAAATAATTACAATTATCCTTCTGACAGTCACTCTCCCACATATTAAATAGCCATTATCATCGTCATATGGCGGCCGCTGCTGATACGTATTTATAGCTTACAGCATGTCGTATTACCTCCCATTGGTGCAATAAAATAATCGGTTCAGCCCATATTTCCTTTCATTTTACGTCAGACTAGAACTACCCGAAGATGCAGTGTCATGTACGGCTGTCTACAACGTTTACCTATATTCGTTCGAGCACGCAATTTTACCTAACTGTCTTCATCCCCAGTTTAAAAAAGATTTCAGTATTAAGAAAGCTATATCGTCACGAACAGGTAGTTTGGTAACGTAAGACGACAGCTGTCGATGAAGGACTAAACATTGCAAGAACGAACAAAACAATGAACCTGCACAGTTGACAAATCGATTGTTGTTTCATGATACGTTCATGATACATCAACGAAAATCCCTTGCGCTTGCGGATGAAAATATGTTGTACGGTGCGTCACAAGACACGTCCCATTCTATAGAAGTCATAAATATAGCGGACAACCGGTGGAACATGTTACTCTTAAAGCCCAGAAAAAGATCACGTTTCGAAAGATGAGAAGTTTTAAAATATTTTCATTTCTCTAATGGATCTCATATCATTCCAATCTTACAAAAAGAAAAAACGGAGACGACGTATACTCTTTTCTATGGAGATACATGTTTTGAGTCTTGACTAACCCTAAATATAACGAAGTAGATATGTAACCACATTTAATACACGGCTGTAGTGTTCAGGTAACTGCTATAAGTCTAGAAGTGATCTCTAGTTTCTTTCATTTTCTGTCTCCATTAGAAGATGCAGCATTATTTGAGAGTTCATTAGTGTTCGCATGCTGCCTACTCTCTTACGCTACAAACACACTGGACTTGCATTCAGGAGGACGACGGTTCAAAGTCGCGTCCGGCCATTCTAATTTAGGTTTCCCGTGATTTCCCTAAATCCCTTCAGGCAAATGCCAGTAAGGTTCCTTTGAAAGGGCACGGACGATTTCCTTCACCATCCCTCCCTAATCCGAAATTCTGCTCCGTCTCTAATGACCTCGTCGTTGACGGAACTTTAAACACAAAGCTCCTCCTCATTCTTTTACGATACTGACCAAGTATTTGGAATGAAGCGTCTTTTCACAACCAAGTGTTGTACTTTTAACTCTGTTGAAATCTACAACTTACTGTACATGGCCACAGAATAGAATTACTTGAATGGACGTCATTATTTAAAAATTAAAAACATCATGAAGGTAAACATTCGATATTATACAAACATTTTCATCACAAAAATGACGTCGCAGAGACGTCAAGAGAAGCTTTTGCAACGTGGTAATTTGTAAGCGTTCTCTCAGAACTCGGTATTTTGTCAGTTTCATGAGTAATTCTTACAGGCACATGAGGTAGATCCCACGTCTGGCCTTCCTGATTTAGGTTTTACACTCCAGGCAAATGCTGGGATGGTTCCTTTGAAAGGGCACGGCCGACTTCCTTCCCCATTCTTCCCTAATCCGGTGAGATCGATGATCTCACTGCCTGGTCTCCCCCCCCCCCCCCCCCAAACAACCCCCCTTGACCATATGAGGCAGAAGTTTATGGAGTTCCCTTCACATCTCTTTCGGTAAATATTCATTCTCTAGTATTGTTTTTAGCTCAGCAGTTACGTTCATAGCTGTCGTTTCCTTATTACAGTTCTCTTTTATGCGCATCGGCCTCTGCCAGTTAATTTAGGTCAGTTTTCTTTAATCTGTTCACCAGACAGAATTTTCCCATAGTATTGCTCAGTTTTGTGGCTGTTCAGATACATAATATTAAAAAAAATTATAAATGTAGCAGTTGCAACTAATTGTGTAAAAAGAATGAGGCACTCCAGCTACTGGAAAGGGATATATGTGCATTGGAATTGCTGTTATTTGTGTATGACTCACTTATTTGAACCAAAGCTAAATTGTACTACTGTTACCTGCTTCAGAAAACCACAGTCAGAATACACAAATTTTTACATTATTTTTAGAACATGGAACTTCCTCTTGATAAATTAGTATTTAGTAGTCCGCAACTCGTGGTCTTGCGGTAGTGTTCTCGCTTCTGGCGCACGGAATCCCGGGTTCGATTCCCGGCGGGGTCAGGGATTTTCTCTGCCTCGTGACGACTGGGTGTTGTGTGTTCATCGTCATTGACTCGCAAGCCGCCGAAGTGGCGTCAAATAAAAAGGACTTGCAATACGGCGGCCGAAAGTCCCCGCATGGGGCCTCCCGGCCAACAATGCCATACGATCATTTCATTTCATTTCAGTATTTAGTAAACTTACTGTTTATTCACTTTATGATCCCGGGGTCACTTTGCCTAAGCGTAAACTCTTGACGACTTAGAGAGAAATTTTACTAGAAAATGACATAGATAAATTTATTAAAAACCGTTTTTTCATAACAGCATGTATTTTCTCCGTTTCCCGTTTCCATGAATCACCTTGTATTTGGTACCTTCACATCCTGTAAACGCTGGGGGCCACGTAGGAGTTTCGAATTTTAGAAGCAGCTCTTGACAGGAGTCACAGGATATGTCCTCTAGTTTCTATCACTGGATCTTGTTGATCATCATTTAAACGCTATGTTTAATGACCAAAAACTTCACGTACCATGCAGATTTTTAGTCTCACTGGTAATTTCGAACAGTTTACACAGTCTGTAACGGGTATCACCATCATCATCATACTGATCAGTTTCCAGAGCCGGGCAGGGTCTGTCTGGAACATAAGCCTCGGCGTCTAGTCCTGTTTTACCACGACCTTTCTGTGCTAACTCTGGTCCAGCCCTCGCCCCTTTTTCAACACACTCCTCCATATCTTTCTGCCATCTATCCCTTGGTCTTACACTTGGTCGTTTCCTTCGCACCTCCTTTTCGTGTATGTTCTTGGGAGTCCTCTTTTAACCATTTTCTTTAAGTGTCCATACCATCTTAGCCTTGCTGCTTCTATCCGGCATTGCAAGGGTTCCTCTTTCAATATCCCTTACCCTTTCATTCCGCATCCTATGTCTCCTTCTTACTCTTGTCCTACTTCTGAGTAACTTCATTTCATATGACTATAATATGCTCACATTTCTTTTCTCATTACACATGTTTCAGATGCATAGGTCAAAATGGCTCAAATGGCTCTGAGCACTATGGGACTTAACATCTGAGGTCATCAGTCCCCTAGAACTTAGAACTACTTAAACCTAACTAACCTAAGGACATCATACACATCCATGCCCGAGGCAGGATTCGAACCTGCGACCGTAGTAGTCGCGCGGTTCCAGACTGAAGCGCCTAGAACCGCTCGGCCACCGCAGCCGGCTGTATAGGTCAGAATTCGGATGTAGTAACTTCTGTATACTACTTCCTTGCTTTTTTCTGAGATGTTTTTGTTCCAGACCAGGCTCTTAGGACATCGCAGGAATACTTATGCCTGTCTGCCAAGTCCAATGATCTCTTTCTCATTTCTTCCATTTTTTCTATAACACTTCTCAAGTGCTAGACACTTTCCACCTTCCTCAACTATTCACCTCCAATCCTTATTCCGCTAGCTGCTCTATCTTTCTTTCTTGTTGTAACCATTATCTCAGATTTGTTTGCATTACATTTCATTCCATGCTGTCTATTTCTTCCCAAGCAACCAGCTTTTCCTGAATCACCTGCTACCTGTTTCCCAAGATCAAATCATCTGCGAACACTTTTGCTTTCATCTTACCTTCTCTAGTTCTTTTCTTCCACCGTAGTCATTATCTAATCCAAGACCATAATGAAGAGGACAAGTGACAATGCGCTGCCCTGTTTCACATCAATTGTTGCGGTGTGTCCTTTCATTTCCCACTTCACTCAGCTTAGACTTCCACAGTACATCCCCTCCATTTCGCTTCTTGTCTTTTTTTCCACTCCCAGATTCTATAAACGCTATCAAACGCCTTCTCTGTATCGAGGAATGGTATAAGTACAGATATTTCCTTTGGGTTACTGAGGATGCAGTACTCAGCAACATTATATCAGTATTTACTCCATTTGCAGACTGATAATTATAGCCATTCGGAGTAGTATATTTTTTGGTTGCTTATTATCTATCTACAAGTACATATGGAAAGAGCAAGCCTTTAATGCTTATTTTCCTCTGAGCATCAGGTCAGGTGCTGAAGTGTAGTTGCATGGACACAAAACAGTCCACTTAGTTTGGTAGTTACGACCGTGCAGAAAACATCGGGTAATAAAATTATGAGACGTGTTACGGGAAGACTGTTCGACGTAGAGATAAAAGAACCAGTACACTGATGTATGTTTATATTAAGGTACCACATACAAAAATATCTGCAGTTACAACTGTACTACCATGTATTTCAACATGCGAACTGAATTCATGGATGTGATAAATTAATGAACTCTAAGCGTTTCTTTTGTAAAATTGCTGTCCACAAAAATTTTTTTTCATGTGAATTTTAATGGTTTCATCAAGGTATCTCAATGTTCCCACTATTGTTAATATTTTCTTTCTTATGTTATATTTTAACCACGACGAGGCTGTAAGTCTATTTACCCACGTAATAGCGCATATCCTTAAATATTATACAGCTACCACTACACACTCAGGGCCAATTAAAGGTCTTTTTGGAATCCACAGGAGTTTTCACAGTGGACCATATCTCTGTAAATGGTAGTATCGTATACGAGCAGTCCGAGGAAACTGACTTCCTTGTTTATTACTTAATTTTTATTTTTTTTTCATGGTAACAATGTAGTAACATATGTCCTGCGTTGCGCCTGTATCTGATAACACGAGGATTCCACAACACTTTTTTTGATCGGACACGCCCGTTGCAAGGGTCAAGGCGTGGCACTAGTTATTCATGGAAGGATGGATGTCGTTGGCCGATGACGCAGGGTTTGAAACGCCACACCGCATTACAGATTCTATTGTCCAGCAGGTAGCTGCTCTTATTATTGAAAAAGGGGAAATTAAAGTGGCATCCACTGCCTCAGAAATCGTATAGAGCGCCGCAATTGCAATTCAGTGATCTCCGTATACTAGAGACATTCTTCGAAGAATTCCCGTTCCCCGAACTCTTTCATTTGTAGGGGAACGAACCAAACCCATTTTTCCTACTTTTCAAGTGTCTATTTCTCTGTTTTCAGCACTACTGAGCGCAGTGAACGATCGGCCCGTGCACGTGTCCGCTTTGTCGTTACGTGAGTGTGTGCCTATGTACCTCTAGCGGCGAGTTTGGGGCCTCAGTGATATGCCTGTTTCCTTTCGACCATTAAGAGATACATTTTGGCAATGGACTGAAGCCGTTATTAAGCCCAGCCATTGGTACAGGGCAGTGCCCTCGGCTCAGCTGACTGCATTGTGAATGAGCCAAGTATACAGGGTGTTACAAAAAGTGAAACGTCCCCTTTATACAAGACTGTGCTTATACTGACACACAATATTTTTTTTTTAGCGCAACGCAATCTGACTTTCAAAATTCCCTACAAAAGAATGGCCCTGACTAACATTAAACTATACCTTTCACAAATCACTTACCTCACAAAAATCTTCGCTGCTCAAGCTACTGCAATACAGCGAGCGCCACTACTGCCAGCTAAATAAAAGATTCAAACTATGGAAGGCACTAACTACTGATAGGGATAGTTAGCAAATGAAAGATATTAATAGAGAACAAAGGATGTATTTACCTTGATATCATCATATATATAGCAGTTCATGACAAATTACAAAACTCCGCCATCTCTCTCCCCACATCCACCACTGCTGGCGGCTCACCTCCAACTGCCCAACGCTACGCGCTGTTCACAGCCAGCTGCCTAACACTACAATGGCGAGTATTACAACAATGAAAAGCAGCCACAGACTGCACACAGCACAGCCAGTGATTTTGATACAGAGGTGGCGTTACCAATAAAAAAACCTAAACAGCCTACTTACATAGCCCCCATGCTCCCCACAAAAAAATTTTACAAATTTTGTTGGGCACTGGCGAATACATATTTGTTAAATTTTTTTTCACAATTACAATAACAAAGAAATCAAATGCACACACTTATTGATACAATGTTGGTCAAAAGCTAAAATTTTCTCACAGTCCATAAAGACAGTCCTGATCGTTCATGACGGTAAAAGAGCAGTGTTTTTCTCAAAGTCTGAGCAGTAAAAGAAAATGCACACGGAAGTAGTGGATTTCCATGCAGTCTTGAAGAAGTAGCGTTGTCCTTCCAACGGAAAGACAGTCCTGACTCGACATGCAGACAGGTAATGGGCCACAACAGAGCAAACCCACAGCGGAGTCAATCGAAGTTTTGAAGAATATCGTTTGGTAGGTCATCACAGAGCAGACCCACTGTAGTCCTGGTAGAGATTACGGTATTGGTGGGCCACCAGAGGCGCAGACCCACTGCAGTCCTTGTAGAAATAATGGTATTGGTGGATCATCAAAGGTATAGACCCACTGTAGTCCTTGTAGAGATGGCCAGCAGCCATCTGCTGCGACTGTGCAGGTGCACAATCACCATTGAAGAGTCTTGCGGATAATGTAGCAAGTCCATAACCACCACTTGTGCACTCACAAAGTTTTTTTGGAATTGTCTTTAGAACCAGCAATGCTGTTATCCAGTCCCTTGCTGAATTATTAACACACGTGTAAACACTAACAGTCCCTACTTCTCACATATTGTCCATATACTACGATCAACAGAAGCGTGTGCAGTGAAATGATACTTAATTTGAAGAACTGGTGTCAATTACAATATTATAACATGAGAGTACAATTACAAAGGTACAAAATACATCATTAAAGAACATAACAATACAGATAACATTTGTAGTACAGGCTTTACAACACAATAGAAATAAACATATACATCAATGTTACAGGAATTATGACATGAGTACATACATAAAAGATCAGAATAGCTTTTGGAACATCAACTTTACACATGAGCATTAAAACAGAACATAATAAATAATATCTAAGCATATTTACAAGTTAAATAACATATTATTAATATCAATTATATTTGAGGATAACAGTATTCCTCATCATAGTGAATGTAGCTGAGTATTAGAAGAAAAAAATTCTATGAAACTACACAAAGACAGGAAGAAAACAAATACACAAGGGTACACAAACACATAGTGGGATAACACAATGGAAAGGACAGGGTTCGTTTTCAGTGTAACTTTTGGTACTGCAGTCCAACCCAAAACTTCATTCCATAGATCTTTCGTCTTATTTCAACCTTTGCTTCCACCAAAATAAATCCTATCCAAGCATGGTTTCTGTATTTATTTCACATATTTCTTAACTCATTATTTATTTCCAAGAAAATCCTACCTATATCTGTTGTCCCTAAACCCTACTTTTTTTGGTTCATATCCTGTTTCAAAATACCCTTTTTTCTTTTTCCCAAAGCATTTTCTTTAAGCTTCTCAATGCATTTCTTCCAATCCATCATAGTTAGTTTCTTATATAGTCTACCCCCTCTTAAGCTAACTTAAATCTACTGAGCTCAGATGCTAAACTAAGGGACGAGGCAATGCAGCATCACATAAAACAATTAATATAAACAGCAATGAAAAAAACGCAGATTTGCGAAGCAAGCAGCATTAAGAAATTAGCAAAGCAATTGTAATATTACAACTAATCTAAGGCACTGTGCAGCAACAATAAAAATAAATCATTAGTAAAACTGGCTTAACAGAATAATACAAAGTCAAATTCAATAACACTATGCCTGGCAAACAGCAGCAACTTATACCTAAACATGACATAGCTCAAGCAGAAAAAACATTACAGTAAAAATGGCCATGTTTAAAACTTACGTCACATCTTAACACTAGAGTGATGCATCACAAAAACTTATTCTATGAAAAAAAATTACCAAGTAGTTGAAAAGAAAATTATGTATGCAGTTCCTGTTATTAGTCCCTTCTTATTGTTCTTTCCATTCCAAGAGCTCCTTTTTCGAAGAATGTGGGTCATAAAATAATTATTTAATAGATCTGTTGACAGAAAGTGTTCACATTAGCAAATGATTTTTTTTTTATTTTTTTTTTATAAAACCCATGCTGCAACACAGCTGGAAACTAGATATCAAATGAAATAAGCAACTATGAAAGGCAAAGCATAAAATATCATTCAATAGTCATGTGACATTTCATAAGTTAGTAGAAATTCTCACAACTCTCGTAGAAAGACGCTTGTCAGAATCAGATGTGCAGATGTAAAAATGTTTCCAAGTTATTATTAGCGTGTCGTATTTACGATGCTTTCTACAAAGTAACGTCAATAGCGAGGATAATGGCCTCCCCTTTTTTTTTTCTTCTTCTTCTCCACCTGCGCCACACACTAATGGCTTTTTCTCAAGGCGGCTGGCACACCTGGCCGCTCACAACAAATTACTTCACGGTCACTTACCTTTCTTATCGAAATATTTACGACAGCAGTTTTCGCTACAGCGACAGTCTCATATAAAAATTTCATAGGTCAAGAATTTGCGTTACAAATCTGTAGAAACAAAATTGTATGAATATAACAGTGTCCGAAAAATTTTCGTAGGCATTGTGGTACATTCACGCATTTACACACATTTCATAACTCTTAAAGTACGATTCTTGGTTTCCAACATCCTTTTTCCCTAACCACTACTCATTATTCCTTACTTTATTACACATATACATATTCGTCGACACGTCTTCAATATTTCATCATAGAAATCCGTAGCATAATCAAAATTCCTCATATACGGTAGCATCATCTTATTGATCATAAACATATCTCAACAGCATAATACACATTGTCGTCGTAAAAATAACATCATAACACCTCAGTCAAATCTCTCAATCGTCATAGCTTTCTGCAATAATATCAAAACCCAAAAAAAAATTCTCTGCTCATTTCAATGGTGTCATCTACCTCAAACGTACTTTAAAAATTATGATCCCATACCAAATACATCATTCAAAGCTCTCATAGTACCACAATGGTTCCGAAAAAATATGAACAGTTCACAAAGTACAGACAAAATACAATTTCATAAGTGTGAAGTTACCCAGCTGTGTAATTGCGTAAACATGTGTCACTGATGTAGTAAAAAAAATGTTTATCTCTGTCAAATAATCAGATAGCTGTGTAATTTATGTGTTAGAGAAATATGGTACCGATGTGTAAAGTTGTATAAGCAAATACCATATTAGCTAGGGTTCCTTGTGGTTGCCACACACATGGTACACAAAGTAAGCGTGTACCCCCCTGAGGATTAATGTAATTATAACCTCAGGTGTTACAGATTACAACAATGGAATGAAACGTATCACGGAAAACCTTTGTATCATTGTAATTCAAATATCTTTAAAAATAAATGTTTTAAGTACAAAATTAATCACTGAAATGCGTGTCCTGTAGCGCTAAACTGTGCGTCATGTTGTAACATAATCTCTGTGGAAGTGTCGTAGTTATCGTCCTCCGAAAGATAAGTTCTGCAGAAGTCATGGTACACAAAAGTGAAATGCTTTGCGTATAGATATCTTAGTTATTACGCTTATTGTTGTGATGAAGAAAGTACTGTACTGTAACGTATTGTTGTGCCATGAAAAAGGCTGTCTCATTGTTGCTATACCACAAAAGTTACTACTAAAACCTGTTTTACTTTCCAGAAGAATTCAGAAAAACTGTGCAGATATGAAACAGATACACTGCAAAAGCAACATTGTAAATTGTCACTCATTAGTAGCGTCGTGATAAAACCGTGTAGCTGTCACATAAACTAACCTGTGTGTCACCTGGTATCTCTCAGAAAGCACCTTGAATCCATAATGTATTTGCAAGTAAACCAAAATGTTGCATTAAAAAAAAGCAGATTATCTTTCAATAAACGGTTTTACATGTGAAGGGTGGTGCAATCCTTTACACTTCATAGTACTCAGAGTTTGAACTTTAATGCAATTATCGTGCGGTATACGTCAGTAAAGAATACTGGAATTTTTCTCAAGGTTAGCGTCTTATGTTATTTTTCTCGGAGCCAGCCGGCGCAGGTGTCTGCCTGCGGTGCGGGTCATTGTCTGTTGTCTCTTGTTGCCGCGCGTCGTTAATGGGATTCGGAGACCGAACTTCTACAAATTCGCCTTGCCGAGAGGGCCCTGCCGTGTTTAAATCCCGCCAGTTCTGATGCAATTCAGGTCTGTCGTTACGAATATATCGTCTGTCGTCATGTCGGTAGATTTCATAATTTCTTCCTTGTCCGTCACGTGGTGGAGAATTTCTCCCTGAATCGTCACTGTGCGCCGAACTGTTGCGTCTGAAGTTATTCTGCCTTTTTTTTTTCTTTTTAACAGCTTATAGTAAAAATCATTGTGTCGGCGAGTAGCATATTGGTCATTGTTACGTCGTGTCGGCGGTTCCATCTCAAAATCCAATGCGCCTTCCCAATTTCTTTCATAATTTCCGAAATGTCCTGTGCTATTATTTTGTGGTTGTTCCGTATTTCTATGTCGCCCTTCCCATACTGGAGCGCGAGTGTCCTCTGAAATATGTAATTCTTGTATTACCTGCGTCAACTGATCTTGTACTTCCCGGATTTCTCTTTTGTACTGTGTATTGATTTGATTTTGATTTTGTTTGAATTTTCTAATTTGTTCATACTCTTCTGTGTCAGTGAAGGCTACAGGTCTTGTGTCATTCAGATCATCATCTACCTTTGTAGATAAGTTAGTGACCTGATCCGAAAGTTCGGCTACTTTCTCCGATAGTGAACACATTTCCTCAGTGTGTTTTTCTGAACCAAGTTTCAGAGTGTCCATTTGTGTTGAAATCGAATCTACTGTGTCCTTCAAGTTTTCCTGAGTTTTTGCAAGTTGCGTAACCGAATCGGTAGATGCAACTGAGTCAAATTTAGCTTGCAAGGTCTCGTGATTTTCATGAACAGTAGTTTGCAGTTCTTTTATGGCTGCTTCGTGATTCTGTAGTGCATTTTCATGCCGCAAAAAAATAGGTTGAAAATGCTCACAAATTTGTGTTTTTACGTCGTTACAGACTTTTTGACATTTCGATTCAATGTGATGTAACTCATTAGTTAAATCCTCACGTGTTTGTTCAAGTGTGGTGTCTAACTTTTGAAGATTTTGTTCCATTGCGTCTAACTGTTGCTGTGTTTGTCTCTGGTGTTGTTCCATTGTGTCTAACTTTTGAAGATTTTGTCCCATTTGTTTCTGATTTTGTTTAAGCGTTGTGTCTAACTTTTGAAGATTTTGTCCCATTGCGTCTAACTGTTGCTGTGTTTGACTCTGATTTTGTTTCATTTGCTGCATTAATTGCAATAATAATGTGTTAGTGTCTGGAATCTGTTTCTCTACACTTTTCGGCAGTGCATTTGCACCGGCAACATTCACATTTTGACAAGCAGAAAATGTGTTTTGACTTATTTGAGAAAACGGTGATGACCCAAAACCTGAATCTACAGTATTTGCGAAATTGTGTCCTGTCATTTCGGATTCCTGGGGCGAGCTGTTGCCGACCGACCGATCGATAATGCTTCCCTGCTCACTAATTGTTTCACTGTCTACGCCATTGTTTGCCGCCCGCTCCATTTCCCTATGCACAATTACCAAATTATTACTTTGAACATCAGTTAATTCATTACTCGGTGGCGCTAACACACTGCTTTCGTTTTCACTGTCTTTTCGCAGTTTACTTTGGAGCCTAGTATTACGTTTTTCACACGCCATTATTGTCACAGTATTTCACACGACAACACAGAAAAACACAATTTGAAGAGCAAAAATAAGAGAACAAATTAACATAACACTGAAAATAATATCTAGTTAACTGCAGCTGCGAAATACTTGGTGCAAATCTACATGCGTGCCACACCTGTTTTACTGTACAACAATGAAAGACTGCAACTACAAAGGAGATTCTCTCTACAATTACGCGCTAGCAATAAACAAAATCTACACTAATTACACAAACTACAAGAAAAAAAAATCAGAAGATTCCAGTGAGGTATCCTAGGCTAAGGGTCGACATATGAAACGTCCCCTTAGAAAAATTTATACAAGACTGTGCTTATACTGACACACAATTTTTTTTTTTTAGCGCAACGCAATGTGACTTTCAAAATTCCCTACAAAAGAATGGCCCTGACTAACATTAAACTATACCTTTCACAAATCACTTACCTCACAAAAATCTTCGCTGCTCAAGCTACTGCAATACAGCGAGCGCCACTACTGCCAGCTAAATAAAAGATTCAAACTATGGAAGGCACTAACTACTGATAGGGATAGTTAGCAAATGAAAGATATTAACAGAGAACAAAGGATGTATTTACCTTGATATCATCATATATATAGCAGTTCATGACAAATTACAAAACTCCGCCATCTCTCTCCCCACATCCACCACTGCTGGCGGCTCACCTCCAACTGCCCAACGCTACGCGCTGTTCACAGCCAGCTGCCTAACACTACAATGGCGAGTATTACAACAATGAAAAGCAGCCACAGACTGCACACAGCACAGCCAGTGATTTTGATACAGAGGTGGCGTTACCAATAAAAAAACCTAAACAGCCTACTTACAAAAGGTACGGCCAAACTTTCAGGAAACATTCCTCACACACAAATAAAGAAAAGATGTTATGTGGACATGTGTCGGGAAACGCTTAATTTCCATGTTAGAGCTCATTTTAGTTTCGTCAGTAAGTACTGTACGTCCTCGATTCACCGCGAGTTGGCCAAATTGAAGGAAGGTAATGTTGACTTCGGTGCTTGTGTTGACATGCGACTCATTGCTCTACAGTACTAGCATCAAGCACATCAGTACGTAGCATCAACAGGTTAGTGTTCATCACGAACGTGGTTTTGCAGTCAGTGGAATGTTTACAAATGCGGAGTTGTCAGATGCCCATTTGATGTATGGATTAGCACGGGGCAATAGCCGTGGCGCGGTACGTTTGTATCGAGACAGATTTCCAGAACGAAGGTGTCCCGACAGGAAGACGTTCGAAGCAATTGATCGGCGTCTTAGGGAGCACGGAACATTCCAGCCTATGACTCGCGATTGGGGGAGACCTAGAACGACGAGGACACCTGCAATGGACGACGCAATTCTTCGTGCAGTTGAAGATAACCCTAATGTCAGCGTCAGAGAAGTTGCTGCTGTACAAAGTAACGTTGACCACGTCACTGTATCGAGAGTGTTACGGGAGAACCATGACAGCGTGTGTAGGTATTATCAGCAGCTGATTGGCCTCCACGGGTACACTTCTGCGAATGGTTCATCCAACAATGTGTCAATCCTCATTTCAGTGCAAATGTTCTCTTTACGGACAAGGCTTCATTCCAACGTGATCAAATTGTAAATTTTCGCAATCAACGTGTGTGGGCTGACGAGAATCCGCACGCAATTGTGCAATCACGTTATCAACACAGATTTTCTGTGAACGTTTGGGCAACCATTGTTGGTGATGTCTTGATTGGGGCCCATGTTCTTCCACCTACGCTCAATGGAGCACGTTATCATGATTTCATACGGGATACTCTACCTGTGCTGCTAGAACATGTGCCTTACAAGTACGACACAACATGTGGTTCATGCACGATGGAGCCCCTGCACATTTCAGTCGAAGTGTTCGTACGCTTCTCAACAACAGATTCGGTGACCGATGGATTGGTAGAGACGGATCAATTCCATGTCCTCCACGCTCTCCTGACCTCAACCCTCTTGACTTTCATTTATGGGGGCATTTGAAAGCTCTTGTCTATGCAACCCCGGGTACCAAATGTAGAGACTCTTCGTGCTCGTATTGTGGACGGCTGTGATACAATAGGCCATTCTCCAGGGCTGCATCAGCGCATCAGGGATTCCATGTGACGGAGGGTTGATGCATGTATCCTCGCTAACGGAGGACATTTTGAAGATTTCCTTTACAAAGTGTTTGAAGTCACGTAGGTACGTTCTGTTGCTGTGTGTTTCCGTTCCATGATTAATGTGATTTGAAGAGAAGTAATAAAATGAGCTCTAACATGGAAAGTGAGCGTTTCCGGACACATGTCCACATAACATATTTTCTTTCTATGTGTGTGAGGAATGTTTCCTGAAAGTTTGGCCATACCTTTTTGTAACACGCTGTATAAACCGGCAGGAGGACTGAATACAAACATGCAACAACATAATTTTGGAATATTCAGGAAACCTGCAGCCACTACTGCAACCATTCACAATCATTCCAATCACCACGCAAATTCTCATGTATCAGATACATGCTGCACTACCTCAACAGAGCTTCACTCAACAAAGTCAACAATACACAGGAGCTAGACACAATACACCAGTTAGCCAGAGAGAGTAGCTACAACATAAAAAATACTAAACAAACTGAACAAGAAAATGAAAAAGAAAATTAAAAACGAACAAATTGCCAACCATAAAGAGAGGAAGAGGAACACAAACACTTGACAGAAAGAGGACCAGAAACACTTTACAACGAACACAGCATGGCACAGCCTAGCATACAGCCACAAAAACGTTCACAGTGCGGGGAATGTCCTGAAGAAACAAGGATTACGAATATCAGTCCGCACAAACAACACAATACAGGAAAAATCTAAACACTAAGAACACCTCCTCAGACAAATCCTCCGTAGCTGGAATCTATCAGTTAACCTGTACCGCTCTACCTACAAAGGCCAAACATGCAGAAATTTCAAAACGAGATATTCTGAACACTTCAAGCCTTTGCAGATCATCTCATACCAAAAAATTACCATCCAAACAACACCGAGGCTAATTTCAATATCCTCAAAGACAGCAACAGCTTCTATCAAAACCTCACAAGAGAGAACTATCACATACAAAGAGCAATGATACAAGGAAAGAAAGTCTTGAACGGAAATACAACAGTGTACAACAGAACACTGTTTGGGGCACTAAATGAACTCTACACTGACACTTCCCTGCGTAAAATATAATAACTTAACACCCTCAAATATCGAAATACATTTGATTTCTCAATCCCACTCCATCCCACCCCTCTTTCTTGCTCTCTCTCTCTCTCTCTCTCTCTCTCTCTCTCTCTCTCTCTCTTATTTTACACACACACACACACACACACACACACACACACCACAACATCCCATCACATAAGTTCTCCCCCACCAGAGACACCTCAATAGTTCTCACGAAACGTTCAAAATTAGCGGCACACTAAATGTAAGGGAAACGATGAATAAGTGAGCAGCGACAACAACATAATACTTTTCAATGGATAAGGAGACAGAAGTGTCTTTGAAATCACGTTTTGTGCAACATACGTACAAAGTAAATGTGAGAGAGAAATTGAATTTAAAAAACGGCGTGATAACAGTATACTCAGTAGCAGTAGAAAGAGATATCCACCAGAGGTACACAATAGGACGGAAAACTTAAGTACACTAACATACATAACCATTACCATGCACAAATTTTCTTCATGACTACTTTACTGATGACATACTACCAAAACGAAAAAAAGGGCATAAAAACCGATCTGTAAAAATGCATCTTCACTAACAATGTAATTTTCAGGTGTGCAGTCGAAACCAACAAAAGAAAAAGTCTACAGTATACAAACGATTATAAACTTTGCATTATACTTTACAGAAATAAATCTGATGCAGGGAAGACGACAGACAGGTGTCAAACACGTCAGGGTGAATAAAAAGAAACAGTATTTTGCATAAGGCGGATTAAAAACAACAACTTCTGAATACAGACAAATGCACTTCTCTACTCGGGCTTGCTTCAAATATTGCAAGTATGGTACGTGGAGATACGGCATACAGTAGCACCACAAAATCAGTTTACGTTCCTTAAGGGAACTATATTCCTTTAAGTAGGGTAATAATAATTCCTCTACGGATCTACTGCATATACGATACGCGTATGGTGAATGTACAAATTAAAGGCTTCTTTATCATGAAAATATTGTTAAGGGACGAAGGAAGTTTCATATGGCGTTTAATACTTTAATAACCATTAGAACATGAGCCATGAACCTGGTCGAGGCAGAGCAGCTTGCGTGCCTCAACGATACAAATAGCAGTACCGTAACTGCAACCAGAATCGAGGGGTATCTGTGGAGAGGCCAGACTAACCACTGGCAGCCTTTCCAGTTGTTGCAGAGGCAGCAGTTAGTGGCAGTAGAATCGTTCTGCAGTCAACTGAAAATGCTGGACCCAAAATTTTCTCAATGGAGTTTCTTGAAAAGAACGTACTCTTATCTCCTGGGATTCCAACTTGAATTCACGAAATATCTTCGTAAGACTCGCATACTGATCGAACCTGCCGGTAACAAATCTAGCAGTACGCCTCCGAACTGCATCGATGTCTTTCTTAAGTCCGACATGGTGGGGATCCCAAACACTCGAGTAGTACTCAAGAATGGGTCGCATAGGCGTTGTACACGCGGTCTCCATCACATACGAATCACAGTTTCCAAAAATTCTCTCAATTAACTACGTGTACCATTCGCCTTCACTACTACCGTCCTCACGTACTCGTTCCTCTTCATATCCCTTTGGGACGTAACGCCTAGGTACTTCATCGACTTGACTGTGTCAATCAGTATACGACTAACGTTATATTCCAAACTTCCGACTTTGTTTTTCTTATTCACCTGTATTAACTTACATTTTTCTACCTTTAGAGCAAGCTGCCATTCATCACACGTACTAGAAGTTTTGTTCATGTCATCTTGTATCACCCTACAGTCACTTACAGACGACACTTCCCCGTACACCACAGCGTCATCATAAAATAGTGTTCGTCAGCTATGAGAAATGAAACAGGCAAGGCTGCAGAGTCTCAAACAGGGGAACAACAAAGTCCAGAAAAACGAATGGATAATGCACGAGATATTGAATCTATTTTAAGAAAGGAGATAATATAAAAATCTAGCAAATAAAGCATTCGAAAGGTAATACAGACGTTTAAAATATAAGGGTAACAGGAAGTACAAAATGGCAAACGTGGAGTGGCTAGATGAGAAATAGAAGGAGCAAGAAGAGTGCTAAATTACGGAGTAGATAGATGCCGCCTATAGGAAAATTAAGGGGACCTTTGCAGAAGCTGCTCTATGAATATCAAGAGCCCTGATGGCAAATCAATATTCAGCAATGAAGATACGGCTGAAATTTGTAAGGAATAATTGAAAGGACTGTATAAAGGGAATAAACGTCAGGGTAATACTTCATACAGGAAAAGAAAGGAGATGAATATCAATTGGGAGAAATTATACTACGAGAAGATTTTGACAGGCCACTGAAAGACCTAACTCGAAAAAGCCCACTGAAGTGGACGACATTGCCCCACAATTATTGCCATCCTTGGGTTAGCCACATATGACAAAACTACTCCGTCTGCTGTGCAAGACATATGAGAGAGGCGAAATACACACTTCAAGAGAAATGCAATAATTCCAGTACCAAGAAGGCACGTGTTGACACGTGTGGATATTACCTGCATATTAAGACCTCATCCTCCATGGTCATAAATACTACCGCATTCGCAGCTCTTGTAAGCACATCTTGTTGCTACTCTGTAGGAGTATGGTAAACAAGACTCCTTATGGAGCCTCATATGGAACAAGTTTGAAGGACACAACGCCGATCTTTATGCTGAATACATGGTCAATCTAGATTTACCCACTTTGTCCAAAAAGTTGCCCCGAGCAGCAATTCCAAAATTTGCTAGCTCACCATCACGTCGAAGCCACATTTTTGACAAATATAAAGTGTCACTTCTTCCAAGACCTCTCTAAAACCTGTTTCTGAGGTATCTGATATTTCTGACACGATGGGTGAGGAGGAATTACATACAGCCCCCAGAAGCACTCTTGATGATGTCTATATAAAAGAGTGCTGAAACTCATTACAAAGTGTGGCGTGATGTCATCGAAAATGTGACTACTTCGAATATAGGAAAAAGTTTCCATTGTTTAACAAGAGGTGATGTAGTTTCACTCGTAACTTAAAACCAGAATGTACCCGGACATACGTTGCGCTATAAAGCATTATGCTACGTTCCGTCCACAGCATCTTGAAGCGTATAGAAGGAATTAAAGTACACACTGCCGATTTACGCGCACTCTTGTACCATTAACTTTCTTTTTTTTTTTTTTTTTAATTTTCATCTGTTCACGATATCTCTTGAATCATTTTTAGTCTTTAGAGACAGAATATTTATAGCTTATTCAGATACAAAGAATTTCGTTAGGCGTTTCTCTGCAAACGTGCACGGCAAAGAGCTAACTTCTTTTAAACGAAGTCAGTTCTCTTTCGGTCCGCCGTAATCAGAATTGGACACTGCCTGCATAAACAATTGCATCCGTCTTGTAATCAAGATGGAATACAGATTGCTTCATTCCGAAAGATTAAAGAGATCTGGGACTTTCAGGTGCAAAGTCACCTTTTCATCAAGGCATCAGTATGTAAGACGCACGTATTAGGCTGTGTAAGATCTTGCATGCGGAGAAAATGTTCTGGAGACGTACGGAATAGCTTTTGATGAAAAACTCATTACAGCCTTTGACTGAAAAACACATAAAAGTCAATTAAATTGAAAGTTCCAGGAAGGCAGCCAAATTTCTAGTTGTACATTAATGATGGTCCACAATTGAAAGTAATTAATTTCACTCCTGAGATGCCATTCACGAACCTCTACAACAAATTCCTTTTAAACAAGGAGTTTTTTATCCCATCTTTTCCTCCCATTTTGTTTCCGTTTAATGTGATTGATGGGAGAGAACTTATGAATAAAATTTCTATCTGTAAGTGTCAGTCATAATTTGTTAATATTTCAGTGCTGTTATACCGCTGTCGAACTGTTTTTTCTTACCACGTCTTCTACTCAATATCTTTAGACTATGGGTAAAATTCGTTTGTCTCTTTACACATTAACATCGTTCCTTCCATTTTTAGTACGTATTTCCATCCCGAACAGTTGAATCTTCTAGTATATGATGTATTTACAAACAGATTAGAATCCCTTCGTTGTTTATAAATCATGTATATGCAACGCTCAACAATTTCTGTGGAAAGCGTAGTGAAAGCATGCTCTTATGAGCCATTACGAGAGCAGTCAGAACAGTTTAGTAAAGGTTGTTATGCCCTTATAATTGCAATAGTGTTCTAACGTTTTAAGCTTATAGAAATAAGTACTAAAAAAATTCTACGCTTTAGCATCAGTCAGTGAGTCAGCCTAGAAACAAAAATTGAATTTGTAGGGAGATGAAAAGAAAAATATAGTTCCTGACTTTTGTTTTACTTATGCTAAAGAGCGCATTTGTACGTTAAATTACGTACCATTATGGGAAAACGTGCTTCAGTTCTCGCAGAGATTTATCTATGTTGTTCGATGGTAATATGATGAATGTACTACTTTTCGAGCGTTATACTCAAATGTTTCGTCTGTAATCGTCCCCACGATCTACGAGGACAAAAACAGTTTATACAAAAATCAGTTACGACAGTTTCAAGACTTATACGTTTACAATTCTATGAAGATGCTTAAAGGACATCTCCTACAGCGTGGGTATATTTGCAAAAATTAGTTCGTATTTTTTCAGGTCGAGATACGAAAGATAAATAGATGTTCAGCTATCCCAGATTTTCGACGTTGTGTCATTAAATGCCGGCCGCGGTGGTCTAGCGGTTCTAGGTGCGCAGTGCGGAACCTCGCGACTGCTACGGTCGCAGGTTCGAATCTTGCCTCGGGAATGGATGTGTGTGATGTCATTAGGTTAGTTAGGTTTAAGTAGTTCTAAGTTCTAGGGGACTGATGACCACAGATGTTAAGTCCCATAGGGCTCAGAGCCATTTGAACCATTTTTGTCATTAAATGGTTGAAAAAATCTGTTTTGCAAACGAAAGTTTACATTTCGATCGTCTAGCCTTAACATGCAGGGCTATCAAAGCTCTGTGTTTTCCAGAGTATTAAATGAAAAAAAAAAAACGATTGATACATGAATGGAGCCGTAAACTCATCATGTTTGCATTTAACACCCTACAAATCTTCTATGAGGGTCTCTCTAGTCACACGAAATAAATCTAGGCGATGTCGGTTTCATTCCGTATCTTATGTAGCAACATCTTTTCATTGGTCATTAAAGCAGTAGTGATGCGTTCTCTGAGCTGTTTCAGGGTTCTTTGCAGTGGAGCTACGTAAACACGATCATTAATGTACTGCCCAAAGGAAAAAGTTACAAGGCGTTTGGTCAGGTGACCTGGGGGTTCAAGAGAACACAACCACATCATTTTCACCACTACGCCCAATCCAGAGAAGCAGAAGTTCGTCGTTTACGTAGCGATACGAAGATTGATGCTCCAGTGAGGAGGTGCTTCATCTTGTTGGAAGGTGAAATACTCGGAGTCAGCAGTCAATTTTGGCACCATATCATGGAAAGAGAGCCAATCACAGTCTTTTCATAGATAGAAAACGGCCCATGCAGCTTCGTCTGTGATATTCCATAGAAAACCTTAGCCAAAACTCGTTCATTAGCTCAATTTCATGAGAATGTTCTGGGCACCACATTCTCGTATTGTGGCCACTAATCTTTCCTGATAAGTGAAGGTTCCTTCATCGCTGAATATCAGCTTGCGGGCGAAACGTTCATTCCCAAGTACTGCCTGGTTCGTGATGCCAAATTGAACGCTCCGGCCATAATCTTACGATTTTAATTGTTGCACGAGCTGAAGATGGTTGGGTTTCAAAATATGTAACCAGAGGCGCCACAAATGGCTCTCACTTTGCTGCGGTATTACAAGTTCGTGTATTGCCCGGACCGCTCTCTCTCTCTCTCTCTCTCTATTTTTTTTTTTTTTTAACTGCGTATGGAACTTACCGGTACCCTCTCCACGGTTGCATCTGGCACGCTTGATCGACTATTTACAGAGACAATTAATGTCCGTAAATTGACGGTACCAACGCGCAGATTCCTCTGTTTTCACTGCGGTTCTTGTCCATAATTTCTTCTGAATCCACCGCTGCACTATCGTAACAGATAAACATTTAGCATATTACAACAACAAAAAGAGCCCTTTTCTTGCATTGTCGCTATTTTGTCAAGGCGCTGCACTCGTAACGCCAACTAGTGGACACATTGTAAACTCGGCGGTTCTCTTCATCCATCATTCATATTTCTACAAGTAATGCTCTTGAAAATATAGAATTTTGAAACTGAATAAATCATTTGCAGAATGTTTCAGAAAATGTGTAGACCATTTGAACAGACAGAAAAATTTCCTTTCCACAATATTACATTTCTGAGAAAAAGCGGTTTTATATTTCGTCTACATGTGACAGTAGATTGATTAATTTAGCTGCAAAACCCAGTCCACGTACGGAGATAAGTTTTAGTTTTGAAGAGTAGAAAGAGGTTATTAATTATTATTGAAAGGTTCAAAATGTTACTGATGTCAAGAGACACTGCAGACATTATTATATGACAGATTAACCTTGGTTGTTAATGATTGCAGGTCTGCAAGAAAAACTCGAGGTTCATGGAACAGTGCGTGGCGTACGGACAGCTGATCAGATGCAAATGCTGCTGGAACTGTATCAGCGTTCACAAAATGTTTGAGGCGAGAGATAGGGAGTTTTGTGTAAGTAGGCCAGAGTGGGACAATTAACAACACTTATAGGAGAAATGATATAAAATACAACCAGATAACGTTACGAATGGTATTTACTACTGAAACTTTGCTTAAACGAATCAACGTGCATAAATTTTTAATGCAAAATCAAATATTAGCAAAAAGACAAAACGATGGTGTCCACGATTACCCAATAGAGTGTGGGGGTAATTACGGATGGTGTTTGGGGCATAGCCTAATCTTCACATAAGTTACAAATAAATCTTCTTGATGTAATTTCACCACTTGTGCAGTTTTCATGGGCCCATAAATTACATATTGATCCAATCTTCAGAGCGTGGATCTTCATATTTTTCTTCACAAATTAGGCAATGATACTCATTCTCCATTGCAGTTCCTTCACTTACCTTTTTGTTATTGCGTCGTATGTTGTTTTCTTGAACCTTCAGCTTCATGTTATTATCTGCAAATGCTTGAAGATTCTTCACACCTTTCTTACCTGTAATGGAACGTACTGTCTTTTCACTCCCTTTCATTTGCTCCTCATTTTTTTTCTTTTTTTCTAAAACATAATTCATAGGAGCAATGGTTATTATAGATGAATGTCGTTTTCCGACCTTTTTTTACGTTTCGATGTTGCAGTTGAGAACATTGCTCCTCACCATACTTTCAAGTGGAACTGATTTGTCCAAAACAACTACAGGGCTTACTACTGCCTCCACGCAATAGCAATAACTGAGCATTCATTTGATCCCTCTTAAAAATAAAGAACGGAGGAACATACAGGGTGTTTCAAAAATGACCGGTATATTTGAAACAGCAATAAAAACTAAACGAGCAGCGATAGAAATACACCGTTTGTTGCAGTATGCTTGGGACAACAGTACATTTTCAGGCGGACAAACTTTCGAAATTACAGTAGTTACAATTTTCAACAACAGATGGCGCTGCAAGTGATGTGAAAGATATAGAAGACAACGCAGTCTGTGGGTGCGCCATTCTGTACGTCGTCTTTCTGCTGTAAGCGTGTGCTGTTCACAACGTGCAAGTGTGCTGTAGACAAAATGGTTTATTCCTTAGAACAGAGGATTTTTCTGGTGTTGGAATTCCACCGCCTAGAACACAGTGTTGTTGCAACAAGACGAAGTTTTCAACGGAGATTTAATGTAACTAAAGGACCGAAAAGCGATACAATAAAGGATCTGTTTGAAAAATTTCAACGGACTGGGAACGTGACGGATGAACGTGCTGGAAAGGTAGGGCGACCGCGTACGGCAACCACAGAGGGCAACGCGCAGCTAGTGCAGCAGGTGATCCAACAGCGGCCTCGGGTTTCCGTTCGCCGTGTTGCAGCTGCGGTCCAAATGACGCCATCGTCCACGTATCGTCTCATGCGCCAGAGTTTACACCTCTATCCATACAAAATTCAAACGCGGCAACCCCTCAGCGCCGCTACCATTGCTGCACGAGAGACATTCGCTAACGATATAGTGCACAGGATTGATGACGGCGATATGCATGTGGGCAGCATTTGGTTTACTGACGAAGCTTATTTTTACCTGGATGGCTTCGTCAATAAACAGAACTGGCGCATATGGGGAACCGAAAAGCCCCATGTTGCAGTCCCATCGTCCCTGCATCCTCAAAAAGTACTGGTCTGGGCCGCCATTTCTTCCAAAGGAATCATTGGCCCATTTTTCAGATCCGAAACGATTACTGCATCACGCTATCTGGACATTCTTCGTGAATTTGTGGCGGTACAAACTGCCTTAGACGACACTGCGAACACCTCGTGGTTTATGCAAGATGGTGCCCGGCCACATCGCACGGCCGACGTCTTTAATTTCCTGAATGAATATTTCGATGATCGTGTGATTGCTTTGGGCTATCCGAAACATACAGGAGGCGGCGTGGATTGGCCTCCCTATTCGCCAGACATGAACCCCTGTGACTTATTTCTGTGGGGACACTTGAAAGACCAGGTGTACCGCCAGAATCCAGAAACAATTGAACAGCTGAAGCAGTACATCTCATCTGCATGTGAAGCCATTCCGCCAGACACGTTGTCAAAGGTTTCGGGTAATTTCATTCAGAGACTACGCCATATTATTGCTACGCATGGTGGATATGTGGAAAATATTGTACTATAGAGTTTCCCAGACCGCAGCGCCATCTGTTGTTGAAAATTGTAACTACTGTAATTTCGAAAGTTTGTCTGCCTGAAAATGTACTGTTGTCCCAAGCATATTGCAACAAACGGTGTATTTCTATCGCTGCTCGTTTAGTTTTTATTGCCGTTTCAAATATACCGGTCATTTTTGAAACACCCTGTACTTTCCTAAAGCGCTAAATGCGCAAACAGCTGTTGTAGTGTCTATTTCACCACTTGTTCCCATGCACACTTCCTTCTGGCCCTTTGGTGATCAAAACCTTGAATTTCTTCGAACATTAGAAATGCTTGTCTCGACAACATTGTACGTACGATTAGCATCAAAGTGGCATTTTGTTTGCAAAACTTGCAAGTTATTGAAGAACATTCTAACTTCCGTTTCATTAAAACCTGCAATTCTATTGATGGAAATGGACTCAGGTTTCTGTAGCGGAATATTAGGAGACCTTCTTTTAAAATCCGTGTAACCAGTCTTTTCCTGGCATTTGGGATGTTTTGTCAAAATTCTGCTTCAAATTATTAATTCAGCAAATTTTACGGCTATTTTCCACGCCATCTCTATGGTTAACCTGCAAAATAGTTTACTACATTTTAGGATATATTCTTCTAATTCCATTTCTTCTTCTCTGGAAAATGTAGTCTTACCTCTAAGTTTTGGTTGCTGTATAACTTCTTTCTTAAGATGGTCGTGTAAAGTACTTTTTGAAACAGAGTAAGCAGCAGCTGCTTCTCCTAAGGAGCGTTTTTTGTTTTTGGCATCCTTAATGGCACTCTCTAAGTGGTCTAATTTGTATTTGGTCTCCGTCTTCCTATACTTGGGTTAATTACGGACGGTCGGGATTACCCCACTCAAGACGTCCGGCATAACCCAAAACTTATGGTAACGCAACAGAATGTTTTTATTTGAGGTTAGAATCGCATGATGCACGCGTCGAGTGCGTAAAAAATTTGTTTAATTGGAAGTTAATTCTCAAAAACGATACCGCGTTTCTATATTATACCTAAAATATTATACACCTATTCTAATTTAGACTGACATCACCGGTCCCTAAGTTCACACACAACTTAATCAAACTTAAACTAACTTACGCTAAGGACAACACACACACACACACACCCATGCCCGATGGAGGACTCGAACCTTCGACGGAGGGAGCCGCGCGAACCGTGGCAAGGAGCCTCAGACCGCGAGGCTACCCCAAGCGGAGTTATATGAAATTATTGAAAAAATACGAAGTAAATATACCTTGTACGGCGAACGCGGCGTCAGTTCACAGATATTTGTTCGAGACTAGGTTGAGGACCATCTCAAGATTGCATCATTGGAAATATCTTCAATTCTTCTCTAACATAGTTAAACATACGTGTTCCCCGTTACGTCACATCCGTGACTCCCCCACTGTCCTCTACTAGTCGTGTGCAGTGTAATCTGAAGAACAAGCAAGTTGCGATATTTCGTTCCAGGGCTGGAGCAACCGCTAAGTGTGGTCGACCCATATCACAGGCATGAATTTTGTGTATATATGAAGTCTTCACGGGTTGTCAGCCGAGTAGTATCGTCGTCTCGTAACAACGTTGGGATGGAATGCGTCTCCATCATCTTCAGGTGAAGATGATGGAGATGCATTCCATCGAAACGTTGTTACGAGACGACGATGCTTCTCGGCTGACAACCCGTGAAGACTTCATATATGAAATTCGCCGAGAAAGCCTGCACTCGCATATGAATTTTGTGATTACGTTCAAGGGATCGTGAACCAGGATTTATAGATAGTAATGTTTGGTCGGATAAAGCACAATTCTGACTTAATGGAGCTGTCATTCGACTTAATATCTTGTACACTGGACTGAATGCGAGTGTAGTCCTCACATTATTGGTGAAAAGGGTTTGAATTTTCGTGGTGAGAATGTTAAACACTATTATGGCAGGCCACGTAACTTTCGTTGAATACTGCACTGCCCTTCAAAATGACACAGATATTTGGCACTAATTTCAACAATGTTACCAAGTCTCTGTAAACAACTGTCTCAACGTTCTACCAACTGTCAATTTCTCGATTATAGAAATCCGCTCATTGGTCACAGAACCATTCTAGACCCGCTCTGTGAAAGTGCTCATCTTTGGAAAATTTATTTTCTTTGTACTTTGTCGTCTGTAGTCAACATTGGTGGCCTTCCCTCCATGCACAAGTGTGTTTGAAGGAAACCCGAAACATATACTCCTTTCTGATAATTCTTACTGTTGTTGCGCAGTAGTGTTATCGTGGTACCAAATGTAAACTTACTTTGTGGCGTACCTTCTTGGCTAAACCTGAAAGTACATTTGCAGGAGAGAATATATTATTACAGTTCAAAATGTGTAAACACTTTTGGAGCATCCTGCACTTTCTGCAAGACTTTCCAAAACCACGTAGACGAATTCCGGACTGGATCGGAAACACTAATTCATCCACATCAGTTGAAACAATGGTTTTTAGGCTGTGACATTGTTCTACGCGAGTACTAGGGTAATTCCTTGTTATGTGTAAAGTTTCGTCAGCCCCATTATCAGAGACAAATCTTAAGCTTAGTTAGATTACGAATACAAAATGAATCGCTAGTGCTGTTTATATCTCACACCATTCATTCCCTTCTAAGTCAAAATCCACCATCTGCAAATTACAATAACAATGATAACAGAGGATAAATATTATAATTACGTATAATACGTTTACTTTGCTGGACAGTACGAACCACTAAAGAGATAATTGTCGAGGCTCTCATGGCCACTTGTTGACCTGTTACCAGTTGACGTTCGTCTCTGGATCTTCGGGCAACAGTTTTATAATCCAGTAAACTTTTGCCAAAGACCCTGAGATAAAAGCCATCAGGCAATACACAGTAGGGATATCTATACCTATTCTCCGCCAGACACCCCACAGTTCATAGAGAATGGTATTTGTATAGTGCCACTATCCTTTACCAGCTTTCCAATCACTTTCCGAATTTCGAGCGGTAAGAACGGCGTTCAGACCTTGTATGAGGTTGAAATTTTTCGGTGATGGTCATTTCACGGTATATATTTTCCCTTACAAAAAAAAGTGAAGCAGCCTGAAGGGGAGGAGGAAACGAAGTAAACTTCAGGGGTTTAAAGGAATTTACAGTTATTTCAGCAATTGCAAAATCGAGTCGAATTTCCAAACAACTTGGCAATATGAACCCACGTAAAAGTATGACATTGCAGCGCCCTCGGGCCTTAATGCATGCACTGATGCAACTGTGAAAGACGCCGTAAACTCGTTGTATACTCATCTGTGGCAAGTTGGCCAATAACTGCTACAACGTGTCCTTGCTGTCCTGTATCGTGGAATTAGAAAAGACTTGGCGTTCGAGTTGGTGTTAGCTACACTTCGGATGGTAATTCCTATTCCGTCAGCTGCTAGTCTCTGGCCAATGGTGCGGGATGACAGAATTTTGCAGGCAGTCCATTACTGGTTCTCAGATGATAGGGGCCAATGTGAAGGGGTTACAATATGCTTGGAGCACAATAGGGCGATCCACCTTTTTGGTGGCCAGACGTGGTCCACCGAAAACTTGACGATGAGCATGCCTAACCTCATATTTCCATGCAATTCAGAGTCAGGCGGCTGTCACATAAGAATATTGCACAACTCACTCTTCCGGCCAAATGTATACCCACATGAGGCCTCTGTCACATTCTGTCAAGTGCTAATAATGCATCTTCGTGTGCTTCACAGTCATCACTCACTTGGGACGCTGCTCAAACCCATTATATGCCCTACTAGGCCTGGAATCAATACTAAACAAGAAGAAGGACTAATGTACACTGGTGTAAGTTATACGTGTTACAGAGAATTGCAACTCTAATAATTTAGACACCCATCGATGGTGAGTGCGTGTACGAAATTAAATGGATATCCTAACATGTCACCTGGGTGCTTGACACTTTTCTCAGGCAGTGTGAACGGCATGAAGTAATATTTTGTGTTAATTTTTTGTGAACATACGCACTTTGATTTAAACAGTAAACCTCTGCGTGGTACAAAAAGCATTTCTCATATCGCGATCACAAGGGTTTAACAGGAATCTCCATGATACTCCCGTGTTTACTAATAGAACGTATGTGTAAACGCGACGCTCTTCGTTGGATCTTATCCGTTTCCTCTACTAATCCTGTGTGGTGATAGTAGGTATTACTTTAGTACTTGGTAGCTGAATGTTATTGCCCAAATAACGTAGACATTAAATACATATCTTTCTACGTCTGTGATATAACGAAAGTGAAAAAAGGAAAAGTACGTACCTCACAGTCTAGTTAAGATATTATGTAGACAGTGGAAAATGAGGTGACATTTCAAAGCGGTTAGAAAGAACTTGTACAGATTTCACAGTGCGCCGTCTAAATTTGTTTCCTCTTAGTACATTTAAATCATTATTTTAGTGTACACTGTTTGACCTACTATCATATGTAGCTTTGACCTTTGCTAGACTTTAACCCCTCATAAAATCGCTGTCAAGGAACAGGTTCGACCTTTCTCAATTTATCTTTTCTCTTTCCCTCATCCTCTTTGTTTCTGAAGAGTGGAACGCTGTGGAGCTGCCGTATTCGAATTTTCTTGAGTCAATAGCAACGCTCGGCTGGAAGGTAAACGCTGCGGGGGAAGAATCAACCGTGTAAATTAACATACAGAGATTGATTCAGCAGGGTGGGGAAACGTACCGTTTGATTGAATTCTAGGCTACGGCTGTCAGACAGGAGCATATTTTCAAGAAGATTTTTTCATGAACTGTTATATTATATCCTGACCTATAATACGAGGCCGTGCTAAAAAGTGAGGCCTCCAGATTTATTTTTGTGAAAACGTTTAAAGCTATTTAAATAAAACAAAGTACATTGGCAATCCACATTTTTATTCTTCATCTCCACATATTTATTTCTCAACATAGTCATCCTGGCGACGAACACATTTCTCCCAGCGAGAGACCAGTTTCTTGATACCACCTGGAATGACGGAGCCACAACCACACCTCTGCTTGCACCGTTTCGTAACTTCCAAAGTGAAGTCCTCGAAGGTTTTCTTTAAGTTTTGGAAGCAGATGAAAATAGAATAGGGACAGTGAACCCAAGATGTCGGAATGTAGCAAATGTCGCAGCACTCTACATCTACATCTACATCCATACTAGGCAAGCCACCTGACGGTGTGTGGTGGAGGGTACTTTGAGTACCTCTATCGATTCTCCCTTCTATTCCAGTCTCGTATTGTTCGTGGAAAGAAAGATTGTCGGTATGCCTCTGTGTGGGCTCTAATCTCTCTGATTTTAGCCTCAAGGTCTCTTCGCGAGATATACGTAGGAGAGAGCAAAATACTGCTTGACTCCTCGGTGAAGGTATGTTCTCGAAATTTTAACAAAAGCCCGTACCGAGCTACTGAGCGTCTCTCCTGTAAAGTCTTCCACTGGAGTTCATCTATCATCTCCGTAACGCTTTCGCAATTACTAAATGATCCTGTAACGAAGCGCGCTGCTCTCCGTTGGATCTTCTCTATCTCTTCTATCAACCCTATCTGGTACGGATCCCACACTGGTGAGAAATATTCAAGCAGTGGGCGAACAAGTGTACTGTAAGCTACTTCCTTTGTTTTCGGATTGCATTTCCTTAGGATTCTTCCAATGAATCTCGTGTGTGGTGTGGCATTCTCATGCTAAAGGAGAGACTTCCTTCATATATAGAGCACCCTCCCTATATGTGAAGTCTTCGAATCCTAAACTCGATAAGACCACGTTGTTTCTGAAGCACCTAAACTGTTACGTTACACATTGACGTATTACACGCTACAATTCGGAGCCCTCAAGCGGCAGACAACTGCAGATATGTAGACTTGAAGATTAAAGATGTAGAATGTTAATAACGGTTGTTTTACTTTTAAAAAATTTCAGGAGTTTTCATATTAAAAACTCTGAGGTCCTACTTTGAGCACGCCTTCGTATTTCCACCTATTGTGCTTTTCGAAAAGATTTGCCATGATCTGTTATGTTATAAGATTCTAGATGTGTAAAGTGTAATGCACATGAAAAATAGCTTGGTCTAATGAAGAATGCTCTAATTGCTAATAATACAAAATAGACTTAATTTTTTTATCAGTCGGTAAGAAGGTTGTAGATAGAAAAAATGTAGGGAATAAGTTCTGAAAACTCAGCAGTAAGATCTTTTAAGTGACGCTAGAAGATCTGGAGAAATTTATTAATCTTCTTCTTGGTGAAAGACTGCTGTGATTCTTTAATTTATGTTGACAATTTGTTCTTCTAGACACAAGCCGTTCAGCCTATGGCAATGCAGCTCCGACTAACGTTCACTCAACAGAATTTCAGTTCTCCATCTGCATCTATACTATGCAAGCCATCTTGCGGTGTGTGGTGGAGGATACTTCGTGTAACTCTGTCACTTCTCCCATTTCCTGTTTCAGTCGCGATTGATTGGCGATAGGAACGATTGCCGGGAAGCCTCCATGTGGGCTTGAATCTCTCTAATTTTACCTTCATGGCCTCTTCGCGAGATATGCTTAGCAGGAAGCTATGTAACTCTTCTAGGAACGTACACTCTTCGAACTTCAGTAGTAAAGCACAGCGTGATGCAGAACCCCTCTCTTGCGGCGGCTGCCATTGGAGATGATTGCCCATCTCCGTGACACATTCGTGCTTACTAAATGAATCTGTAACGAAACGTGTTGTTTTGCTTCGTGTATTTTCCATTTCCTCTATGAAACCTATCCGGTACGTATCACATACTGACGAGCAGTATTCAAATATTGGTTTTATAAGCTACTTCTTTTGTTGAAGAGACACATAGCTTGAGGGTTTTTCCACTGAATCTCCATCTGGTGTCCGTCTTTCATGTGATTAGTTTTATATGGTCGTTTTACTTTAGATTGCCCCGTACGCATCCTCCTAGATAATTCGTGGAAGTATCTGCTTCCAGTGATTGTTCTGCAATCTGTAATAATTCAATAATTGATCTTTCTATATATAAGCAGTACATTTCATTTGTGTATGTCGAGGGTCAATTGTCACTCACTACACGAAGCATCGATACTCTGCTGTCTTCCTGCGTTTCCTAAATTTTTCAAGCGTAGCTGCTATTCTATGTAAAACAGCAACATGTGCTAAAAGCGTCGTGGAATTTCCGACGTTGTCTACTATGTCCTTTATATATAATGTGAAAAGTAGAGAACGTATAACACTCCATTTGGGTGCGCCCTAAGTTACTTTTACGTCTGAACACTTCTCTCCACTGAGAATCAGATGTCTCGTTCTGTTTGCTAGAAACTCTTCATTCCAGTCACACAGTTGGTTTGATATTCCGTATACTCATATATTGTTCAATACTCTGCAGAGCGGAACTGTATCGAATGCCTTATAGAACTAAATGAACACATCATTTACGTGGATGCCCGTGTATAGCGTCTTCTAGGACTCGTGGACAAAGACAGCGAGCTTGATTTCACAGAACCATTGTTTTCGGAACCCATGTTGATTTCTACAAAGAAAATTTTCGGTCTCTAGAACTGTTATTGTACCTGTAGACAAAGGAAGGCATGGAATCTGTTGGGTTTTGTCTTGCACATCTCGAGTGAAATGACGCCAAAAATTGTTTTGTTGTAATATTCTCTCAAATATGTGCTGCATAATGGGCGTTGTGGGAAAAGCATTACAGTTCAATATTTTCATTTAATCAGTGAAAAATGACGGATCCATAAATATTTATTAGGCTATTATGCGAATGGTACAGATTGGCACTTGCACCACAACAATGAGCTTCGTTGTTATGGTATAGCCGAGCGCTCACTCATCTGTAATAACACCACCACGAAGGCATCCAATGCGTCTATGACTATAGACGTTCGCCGCAATGAAAAGTAATCCCTTTGACAGGCGATGATCAGCGACCGTAATAATTTTTGTAGTTCACACGTTGCCTAAAAGTATGTATCTTACCTATCATTTATAGGTTGCATTTAATTTCAAAATGATGTTCATGTGTGTGTGATTTTTTTTTTGGTTAATTTGGAATTTGGCACATTGTAGTATTCAGTCTTCATTATGAGGCAGGGATCTGATGCAGACTGGTACCAATTTCTTGACATACAGCTGAGTGATTAAAGCGTGACCTTCAGAGAAAAGGAATTCACCTGAAAAGACGTACTTTGATCCATTTTGTGACCACAGAGCAGTGTGAGTCATCTACTATCAACAGCCTATTATCGTGGTATCATTAGAGAGCAGTAAACAGGCATGCCTCTTCCGAAGTAATGGGTGCTAACGCAGCTAATGAGCGTTCTGTTGGTTATAGCTGTATTCACTGCTGCGCTATAGCAGTGATTATAGCTCAGTTAGCGGTCATGGATATCCGTAAATTAAAAATCGTAGTCTGATACTAAATGAAGCAAGCCACTGCCACGAACAACACAGCGTGTAGAAATACAAACCGACGCTAGAGCGATAGCCGAAAATGCAGAAGAGAGCGCACGGTAAAACTGCAAGTGCAAGTAAACAGAGCCCAAAGCAGTACCGATGAAGGAATCCAATTTCGTATCACAAAACAACAATCACTTCAACTCAGTTTTCTTATCAAAATCCAGTCCCAAACCGAGGGGCTAATTATATTCGAAATTTAGCGTAAATATGGCTTCAATGAGGAAGTACAAACTACTCTATCCGCCCTCCGGATGCTTACTTCCCATAGAAGACTAGCAGCTCTCTGTACATGACATATATGCCGCGTGGTCTGCAGGATTATCCGATTAGCACGTTTGACTCTGTTTTGATGCCTACCTTCACTCAGATTATTTCATATTAAATTTCTTTAAAACCCCCACTATACGTTATAGAGTTCTTTTCGGCAATAAACACCGCCACCATTGATGTCTAACCTAGCTTTGTGATATAAGGGCTGAGGCACCTAAGACAACCTCAGGCTGAATAAAAGCATCGAGATGCGGTCACGGCCAAGTTATAGCTGACAATACGGTAGATTTTCAGAAGTTGACAAGTAATTTTTAACGTTTAGTGTCATTTGAAATAATCTTATACGAGAGCTTCTACCATGTAAGAAGTGGGTCTCGATGAAAAAGCATCGAGATAATAGCGTCGCAAATCACAATTCCGCCGCGAAGAGAAAAGATTTCACAAATGTCTGCCCTTTTATACCAGATGTAAGCAAACACGTAACTCATGTATGGTTCATGTGTTTACCTATGCGCTTGAAGCCCATCAGTCTGTGTTCTGCTGTTCTAGCAGTCAGGTAACTTAATCTTAGAGACATTCAGAATGTATACGTCAGTCGAAAAATTGAATATCGTTTATGGCGAATGCCGCCAAACTATTAGAGCAGTGATGCGGTTATATGCTGATGAGGATCCACATCGTGCCAAGCACTCACGATCTGTCTTTGCAAACATTATAAAAAAATCGAGAAACTGGAAATGAGAAGAATAAAATACACTAAGCGAAATGAAGAACAATTGATGAAAGAAATAAAACTGACATTTTGGCAGCAGCAACACACAATGCACATGCCACTAAGAAGCAACTCGAAAGTACGAAAGCGATCAACCAAATGAGTGTTCTGCGAACACTACATTCCATCGCATTTCATCCTGTTCATATTTCACTGCATGTACAGCTTCATGGCAATAACTTCCAAAATTAGTTACAATTCTCCGAACGTTATCTACGAAAAGTGCTAAGGGATGCGGCATATCTATCCATAATGTTGTTTGAGGAAGAAACATCGTTCACACGCCATGGGCAAGCCAATCTTCGCAACACGCGCCAATCCTCATTTGAAAACCCACGCTGACTCAAAGAAGTGGATAAAAACAACGACCTTGGTCTATCAACGTTTGATGCATGTTTTTCAAGACCCGAATCATTGGTCCCTGTTTTATTGAAGGGAATCTAAATACACCCAAGTTTTGGAGTTCCTAAGATATGCTGCTGCCGCAGTTATTGAAAGATGTCCTACTGGACATAAGACGCTTACAGTGGTACGAACATGACGGATGTCTTTCCCATTCCGCACATGGAAGAACAGACACTCCTAAGAGAACATTTGGAGAACATTGGAACGGTCGTTCAGGAAATACAAAATTATCTGCACATTCACTAAACATAACACTTGTATACTTTTATCTGTGGCGAAATTTAAAACAAGGGCCTCTTGAGAAACACCGATGAATCCCAAGTGCATGAAACGCCTTGTAACACTTGCTTGTGCTGCCGTTAACTCCTGATGAAATTCAACGTGCGGTATTGTTCATCCAGAATCACTTTATAGTGTGCAGCAATGCTCAAGCTCAACATTTTGAGCTCTTGGTATGACAGGCGTGATAATAAACACACAAATCTTATATGAGTTACGTTTTTGCGTACATTTAATAAACAGGGTAGATGTTTGCGGATCCTCTTCCCCTGACGGCGGTATAGTGGTTTGCGGCGCTGCTATCAAGTCCCATACATGTAATGTCGTGGAAGTTCTCTTAGATGCTGGTTTCAAATGCCACAGAAAAAAGTATGTAGTTCCAGTAGACAGAAAGTCGGTGTCGTAATTTGGCAACTATAACAGATAAAAACTACTTGCGAACGTCAGGAAATTCACCATATTGTCCCCATAACTTGGCGAAAACCGCACATCATTATATTTATTCATTCTGTACAGTTTTGGGGTGGCCTGTCTTAGCTGCCTCACCCCGTATGATTCAAACTGAATTTAGTATTTCACTGGTATTCATCTCTACTTTCAGCCAGAATATTTTTCGTAGCACTATGTGGACATTATTACATTTACTAAGAGAGACTATTTCTAGGAGAGATGCTCCTTCAGTTTACTAATACCACATTAACATTTTCTCTTTATGATCTGCAAAGCGGCAAGCTCTCTTCATAGAGTAACGTTAGCGATCATTCTCAGATTACTGAATGTAATTCAGCATTGACCATATCGAGTGTTTCCTCTAACATAGCAGAAGACCTGCTACCCGAGTCGCTGCTTCTTTTTTACAGTGCACGACTCAACTACTGAAGAAGGTCCAAATTCCCTACCTGACAGCGGAGATCCAGAAACTCGCAACCTAGATCGTCGCCAAATCATCTGCACCTATCGCTATTAGGAGACGTCTCCTTTTGGCTGCCTATAGCATTTCTCTGAAATATTTTGAAGGAGTGGATGATATTTTAACTCTTTGCAGTGATCTCTGCTAGACGATAGTGAGGGAACGCTAAACATTAATCTCTTTGCTCTCATTTTTGTAATCGGTAATTTCATTCTAACAAGGGAACCTCCCCATCGCACCCCCCTCAGATTTAGTTATAAGTTGGCACAGTGGATAGGCCTTGAAAAACTGAACACATATCAATCGAGAAAACAGGAAGAAGTTGTATGGAACTATGAAAAAAATAAGCAAAATATACAAACTGAGTAGTCCATGTGCAAGATAGGCAACATCAAGGATAGCGTGGGCTCAGGAGTGCCGTGGTCCCGTGGTTAGCGTGAGCAGCTGCGGAATGAGAGATTCTTGGTTCAAGTCTTCCCTCGAGTCGAAAGTTTAATTTTTTTATTTTCAGACAATTATCAAAGTTCAGGCACTCACACATAATCAACTTCGCTCTCCAAAATTCCAGGACATGTTCAGATTTGCTTGGACATATGCAGGATTTGACGGTTTGCACACGGAAAAATTTGAAAACGTTAAAAACATATGTTTTGACAGAGCACAGGGAAAACTGTGTGACTGTGAAACTGTTGCATTCATCTGTTGCAGTTTATGTGACAAACTCTTATGTTTTCATCACTTTTTGGGAGTGATTATCACATCCACAAGAGTACCTATTTACCCATTCGCCAAGTGTACAAGTTAGGTGGGTCGACAACATATTCCTGTCATGTAACGCACATGCCGTCACCAGTGTTGTACAGAATATATCAGACGTGTTTTCCTGTGGAGGAATCGGTTGACTTATGACCTTGCGATCAAATGTTTTCGGTTCCCATTGGAGAGGCACGTCCTTTCGTCTACTAATCGCACGGTTTTGCAGTGCGGTCGCAAAATACAGACACTAACTTATTATAGTGAACAGAGACGTCAATGAACGAACGAACATAACATAACTTTGCGAAAATAAAGAAAGTAAACTTATCATTCGAGGGAAGACTTGAAGCAAGGACCTCTCATTCCGCAGCTGCTCACGCTAACAACGGGACCACGGCACTCCTGAGCTCACACTGTCCTTAATGTTGCCTATCTTGCGCATGGACTACTCAGTTTGTATATTTTGCTTATTTTTTTCATACTTCCACACAACGTCTTCCTGTTTTCTCGATTGATCTGTGTTCAGTTTTTCAAGGCCTATCCACTGTGCCAACTTATAACTAAATCTGATAGGGGTGCGATGGGGAGGTTCCCTGGTAAGTAACAAATCTCCCAGGAAATTGTCGCACCAGGCACTAAAGAGCTGAAACAGCTAAATGTTGAAGACAGTAATTTCTTTGACTGTTCACGGTTATCCGAAGAAAAAAGTTGCTTAACTTAGTTGTTAGAGCAGTTTCATATGTTTCTTCGAGCTGAAGTTTTCATCAATACTCACACCCTAAAATTTCGATTATTCTACACCAGCTACTGATTTCTGTTCATGTGCTACGTTAGTTGGTGGTACAGATACAAGTACATTGTGTACCTGCACAAATTAAGACAGAGCCTCTATTCAGAAAATCACGTTGAAACTGCTATAAACTGCTATTAACAATTTCTTAGGCTGCTTCTCCTGTAACAGGTTTAATTAAAGTGATAGGGTCTTATGCAGAAAGTGCTAAGCATGTCAACTGGAAGGCCATACACATACTTAAGGAACAGAAAAAGACCCAACTTTGAGCCGTGTGGGTCTGGTTACGTGGTTTCAGTCCAGTGGCGCAGCGCTGGACGCAGCCCGTGCTCTCGGGTGGCGACAGGAAGCAGAGCTGGCGCGCAGACAAGGCGCTGCCGCAGCTGCCGACTCAGCTCTGCCGGCTCCGACAGGGCGCGCGTCCTCTGCCCGGGACGAGGCATTCTCTGCCCGGCCACGTCGCTGCCAGGTATGTACACTCCGATCGTGTACTCCTTGCTAACTTCGCAGTGAGATTATTGTTTCGAAGATTACGTTGGTTTGCTAAACGGGAATCTAGGCTACGTTCTAATGTGCTAGTAACACGAAATTTCACTCAGTGTATAGTTATACAGTCACAGATTATGAAGGAAAAACAGAAACGCGTTCCGCATCACGGTGTGCTTTTTGTTAGGGTTCCAGGAGCGTCCGGTCATAGATGAGTCAACCAATATATTGATTCCTCCTATGTATACTTCGCGAAAGGACCACGAAAGTAAAATTAGACTTTAGCTCATACTGGTGCTTACTAGCAATCGCTCTTCCAGCCAATTCTCTGCGACTACTGGAAAAGGAAAAGAGAGAAATGACAGTGGTACACAAAATACCCTCTACTACATACTGTAAGGTGGTTTGCGCAGTATAGACGTAGATATAGAAACTATGCCCAATTACACGATTATTTCTAACACCACAAAGAAATATAAGTCACTTTGCTCAGCATTCGTTTAAATTAGAAACTTTCTAACTTCTTGTGTAGAATACGGCGTGACTCTCATTAATTTATCCACAGTGCCCAAGTTTAAACCATAATGCACGACAAAAGGAGGTATCGCTGACTTACAACTGTATTTCAGAATATTTCAGTCAGGCTGTCAGCATTTATACAGGGTCGTCAGAAACAGTCTGAAAAGCTTGTAAGTGGGTTGCAAAGTACGTTGCGCCATGAAATGACTGATAAGAAAAAAATTCGATTCGTTGCGCCGTTTCCGAGTCAATTAGCATTAAATTTGGCCAATCAGGCCGTTGCGCGTGCAAATTCAAGCGGTCCTCCACAGATGGTGTCGCCGAATTTGTGCTGCGTTTGCTTTCCTAAAACCGAAAAAGGGAGCATTACAAAAACTGAACATGAGATGGTAGTGAGGATCTAACCAGAGCCAATGTCTGGGCAGTTTCGTGCGCTATCATCTACGCTTTGAGAATAATTGATACTAATTATATCTGGCAGGCCGCTTGAATTTGCACGCACAACGATCTGATTGGCTAACTTCAATGATAATTAACTCAGAAAGGACCCAACGCATCGATTTTTGTTCTTAACAGTTATTTCACAACCTATCCTGCAACACCCTTACAAGCTATTCTGTTGTTTCTGACCACCCTGTACAGGGATATCGTTTTGTGAGAGAAGTCTTGTGTCCTCCTGTTAGAGTAATGGTTTCCAAAGGATATATCAAAAATTAGAGCGTATAATAAAAATGTGGTTTAACACTTCATCACAATCGCTCTTGATTTAAATTTTGCCTCTTTAGAAAACTTGTGCAGACCACATTATATACAGTTTTACTTTCATGTTCGAAGTATTGCTTTTGAATCGTACAATTTATATTAGAAGTATACAAATGCAGGGATAAATCGGACAGTTGAACGTTTATGGAAACTATGGACGAACGTGTCTGGTGAAAACATAATAGAAAACACAGTAAATATTGTCATAAAAATACTGCTGAAATGAAATTTTAATGAAGAAAGATGAATATCAGTAGCTTAACGTCCACTGGGCGTGACATTCTATGGGTGTAAGCAGCATTGGAAGGGCAATACAACAAGACTTTTTTAATATGAAGCATCGCGGCAATCCCATTATCTGCCACAAAAAAAGTATATTACGATGTCCAGACGTATACTTGAACACTGCATCAGTCCAATACCAATCGGGTATCTGAAGCACTGTGCCATGTCAATCGGTACATTTCAGTAGAACATACGACTGATGGTATCGTCTGTGCTTAGAATCTAGGACTAAATTCAGTCCGTGTTCGTTACTCTAACATATCTTGTTAATGACCTTAACAGCATATATATTTAGATATTTGTTAACACCTAATGAAAAATATTGTAATTAATAGCCAGAGAAGTAACGACATTTCCCAAATTTCAGTATTTCAAGAGGCCTGAAGTGATTCCAGTGTTAACGTTAGCCACCAACCAGTCGCGTTTCCATTTTTACCAGTCAGTCGGACGACCATTTGTACAAGTGTAGGCAGGTTATGTTTCTAATACGTGTGATTAGCACATACAACGGCAGCGATATGTTTAAAATCTTAATCCTTGCACCAAACAATTAACAGTACCGATATTCAAACAAAATTTTACTTATAATCTAACAGTACTAGTAAAACATAGTCTGTAGGGAAGTATTAACGTCACGCCTGTTCATACATTCTTCTCCGGATGCGATTTATTTCGTTGCTTTGGGATAATGGCGTCTTGCATAACTATACTGAAATGGAATAAACCGTGCTTCGGCAGTATGAATATGGGTAGACTAAAAGCGATTAACATCTAATTGAGCGTTGAAAGACAGTGGGACACAACATAAGATAATGGATAATGGTTTAAAGTAATTATTTGCTCAATTACATAGTTACGATAATGCTATTCCGTTCATGGAAATTTAGGTTTCCCGTGGGTCGACTATCAATATTTCGCGAATACTCAGATAACTGCAACTCCGTCTGGACAGGCTTCGGAAGGCCCAAAGGCATCGATCAATCGCCGTGTCACCCTCAGCCCCAGGCGTCACGGGATGCCACACCTCTCTCCTGGGCGTTGTCAATTTTCGTGACCAGAGCCGCTACTTCTCAGTTGAGTATCTCCTCAACTGTCCTCACAAAGAATGAGTGCACCCTGCTTGCCGACAGCACCCAGAACACCCGGACGGTCACTCATCCCAGTTCTAGCCAAACACGACAGCGCTTAATTCCGGTGTCTGACAGGAACTGGTGTTATCCCTGCGGCACGGCCGTTGGCGAATGGTCACATGGTTCCTTACAAATAATATTACACTCAGCCTCACCCATCTGACGCTGTACATCGTCCTTTATGACTCCATGTTTAGCGAGCTGTTAAACTCCAACCTCCCTTTCTTTCACAAGTTACATTGCGTAGTTATAGCAGGGAACATGTCACCAAGTTTATCTGAAAATGTAATTTAAAAATTCGTCTTATTAAGTGGACAAAACTGTGTTGCTTCATTGGTGTTTCGGCTATGAATATTGAATTTTAAAATACCATTATCGTTAGGAATGGCTCCAGGCCTCATTTTTCCGACAATGTACAATGATCAACGCAAGCATGTGCACACATTTCAGGAGACGCATTGCGCAGCTGCTATAGAAAAATCACACTTCCACACTTTCTCTATTTCGACGAATGTTATAAATTATCTATTCGGTTACGTTGCATGTTTACAAATCATGCTTTTTTCATGTGAGTACGTAAACTTGCCTTGTGTATTAATTAATTATATTCTTGTCGTGAGTACAGCTGGATCTCGCAGTCGTCTTGAAATATCAGTTGTCCATCTGCCCGCCAAATTTTGTGAGAAAGGTTAGTGGTTTTTTGTTCTCTGCGCACATCTACACCATCCAGTGGAGTCAACTGAATCCAGCAATCATGACAGCGCAGCAATTAGGGCACAAGACTCTCATTAGAGCGGCCCTGTACATTTTTCTTCCTTTTCCTTTTCCCCATCAATTTCATCATAGAGAATATAATTATGTAGTATATGTCATGCAAATTTATTTAAAAATACGGCAGTCATTTTCGTTTACTATGATCGACAGAGCGAGAGTAGCCCAGGAGCTAGGTTCATGGTTACCACACTTGCGGTATGATTTCAAACACTGCACGACTGTTCTCGTTCTTTTTTTTCTCAATTTCATCGTAGTCATTTTTTCTGTAGTAATTTTATTAATAAATCAATCATTATAGCAAGATTTTTTCTAATGTTTATTCCGTTTGTTACACAATAGATTACAAAATAGTCTTATTCGCTATCGCTTGCATCGCTTGCCATGCTAGAACAGAATTCCGGATAGTATTAGTCGTAGAAGTAACCGAAACCACGTATTCATAGAGCACCACGCACATTATGGAAAGCACTGCCTTACAGGCACACCGGCCGTTGTGGCCGTGCGGTTCTAGGCGCTTCAGTCCGGAACCGCGAGACTGCTACGGTCGCAGGTTCCAATCCTGCCTCGGGCATGGATGTGTGTGATGTCCTTAGGTTAGTTAGGTTTAAGTAGGTCTATGTTCTAGGGGACTGATGACCTCAGATGTTAAGTCCCATAGCGCTCAGAGCCATTTGAACCTTACAGGCACACGTATTTTTTTTAGAACTGATGCCGGAAAAAACATTCCTTTTAAATTCTAAATGATAGCTCTTCCTTCGATCACCTTCGACAGGAAACACGCGTATTTGATCATTCCTGTGAAAGCAGATGCACTAAACTGAAGCAGAATTAAAAATGTATTTTGATGGAATCTCCCCTCAAGGCGGTCTCTCTATTAGTCTTTAGCAATTCGGGGGCATTTTGAACATTTTCCGTGAAACTTTTAACATGCCATTAAAAACAACCATAAGAGCGTTATCAAAGTGGAGTACATTTGGGTGGGATAATATTTACAGTGGAGGTGCATATTTTTCATTCACATACATACATTTACTCTTAAAGTGTGTGATTAGTCTGCCCTCCGTATCAATACTTTTACCAAATGTTTCTTGTCCCACGTACTGAAGAATAACGGCTTTTAAAAACTCTTCGTACAGAACATTCATTAACTTCACTGATTTCGTGAAGGTCACAATCACATTTTTCAATTTATAAGTAAACACCTTTTTTGGACAATCCTAACAAATATCCCAGATGCTTCCTGCGCATATAGAGAAACGTAAGGGAATAGTTTTTCTGATGCTGTTAGAGTATACTGTGCTGTGAAGGAATGACTGAACTTCTTCAAATCGGTTTCCGCTCCTTGTTCCGCAAGGGATCTATTTACGTCGATTGGTACTGGTAGCAGATTTAATCACATAATCGAGGTCAACATTTGGGATGAGTACCTTCGTCTGTATCTGGAATCCTTCTGCAGCTGTTTATACTTTGTCCATCTTTATGAACTCTTAAGAGCTGTACAAATATTTGCAATTTTAACTACGAACCACAGAGGGAATACACATTTAAATACAATGTGCTGTATTATTGATTTAGTAATGAAATTAGTACGGCGATAATGACATATACTATTTAATGATATTCAGTACTATCAAACCAAAAAAAGTAAGAAGACAGTCGTGCAGTGTTTGAAATCATACCGCAAGCGTTGTAGCCGTGAACCTTAGCCGCTGCGCTACGCTCGCTCTGTCGACCATAGTAAACTTTACGAATGCATATGCAACGTATAAAACTAGAAATTACATTTTCTCGGTAACTAGCCACTAGCCATGAACTCAGGACATGTCCCTGTACAATATACCTAAGACAGACCTCGTGGTCCCCTTTTCAGACTAAGGTTTCCTGTGGTGTTTCTACATCGAGCAAAGCCGATGCCAAGAATTTTGCGCAAACATTGCCCCATATCTCGACAGTATTAATACGACAATCATTTTTATATAAAAATGACATCGCTTGCACCACAAAAACCTACATTTCAAGAGAAACGGCCGGTTTTCTCCCTCATGCTTGTCCTTCCAAAGCTAGTGTGCCATCTCTGATAAACTCTTTGTCAACTTGGAGTTACCATTTAACTTTAGTTGGTTTAACATCAGTAGCACGTATCTTTGTTCGTATATCGTTTTTCTACTAATTTTTACGTAGTGCTTCTAGGTATACATCCCAAAAAGTGTATCCAAATTACTCATACTACAATATAAAACGAAAATGAGCAAAACCATGCCTCAGTACTAAATCATTATTTGGTCTCTCAAATTCGCCAAAAAATAAGAGTACACTAATACACTGAAGAGCCAAAGAAACTGTTACACCTGCCTAATTTAGTGTAGGGCCGCCGCGACGTTTCTGAAGTGCTGCAACAGGACGTGGCATAGACTCGACTAATTTCTGATGTAGTGCTGGAGGGAACCGACATCATGAATCCAGCAGGGCTGTCCATAAATCCGTCAGAGTACGGGAGGGTGGAAATGTCTTCCGAACAGCACGTTGCAAGGCATCCCAGATATGTTCAATAACGTTCATGCCAGGGGAGTTTGGTGGCCAGCGGAAGTTTTTCAACTCAAGAGAGTGTTCCTGGAGCCACTCTGTAGAAACTCTGGACGTGTGCGGTGTAGCATAGTCCTGCTGGAATTCCCCATGTCCGTCGGAATGTCCAATGGACATGAATAGATGCAGTGATCAGACAGGACGCTTACGTATGTGTCACGTGTCAGAGTACTATCTATCTGTATTAGGGGTCCCATATCACTCCAACTGCACACGCCCCACACCATTACAACTAATTACAGAGCCTCCACCAGCTTGAACAGTCCACTGCTGACCTTCAGGGTCCATGGATTCATGAGGTTGTCTCCATACCCGTACACTTCCATCCGCTCGATACAATTTGAAGCTCGTCCGACCAGGCAACATGTTTCCAGTCATCAACAGTCCAGTGTCGGTGTTGACGGACCCAGGTGACACGTAAAGCTTTGTGTCGTGCAGTCATCAAGGGTACTCGAGTGGGCCTTCGGCTCCGAAAGCCCATATCGATGATGCTTCGTTCAATGGTTTGCACGCTGACACTTACTGATGGCCCAGCATTGAAAGCTGCAGCAATATGCAGAAGGGTTGCACTTCCGTCGCGTTGAACGATTCTCTTCAGTCGTCGTTGGTCCCGTTCTTGCAGGATCTTTTCCAGCCGCAGCGATATCAGAAATTTGATGTTTTACCGGATTCTGGATATTCACGGTATAGTCGTGAAATGGTCGTACTGGAAAATCAATACTTCATCGTTACCTCAGAGATGCTGCGTCCCATCGATTGAACGCCGACTATAACACCACGTTCAAACTCACTTCAGTTTTGATAACCTACCGTCGTAGCAGTAGTAACCCATTTAACAACTGCGCCAGACTCTTGTTGTCTTATATAGGCGTTACCGACCGCAGCGCCACAGTGTGTCTGTTTATATATCTCTGTATTTCTGTGCCCACAACCTGGAGATATCAGGTAACACAGACTACATGAAAGCTCTCAGAGCCGGCGACGCTGCTGCCGCCTGGACGGGTTTAAATCGATAGCAGGTCCATGGTGATAATGTTCTGGCTGATCAGTGTACAGATGGCAGTAATACTGTGTACACTTGGTATAAAACAGCAGTGCATTGGTGGCGCTGTAATTTGTACTCAAGTGATTTATGTAAAAAGGTTTCCGACTTGACTATGGGGCACGACAGGAATTAAGAGACTTTGAACGCGGAATGGTAGTTGGAGCTAGATGCATGAGACATTTCAGTTCGGAAATCGTCAGCGAATTCGACATTTCCAGATACGTAGTGTCAAAAGTGTGCCGAGAATACCAAACTTCTGACATTACCTCTCAACACGAACAACGCAATGGCCGACCGTCTTCAATTAACCACCGGGAACAGCGGCATTTGCGTACAGTTCTCAGTGCTAAAAGACAAGTAATACTGCTTGAAATAACAGCTGGAATCAATGTGGGACATACGACGTACGTATCCGTACAGACTGTGAAATTTGGCGTTATTTGGTAATGGCAGCAGACGAACTACGCGAGTACCGTTGCTAACACCGCGTCATCGCCTGCGGCGCCTCTCCTCGGCTCTTGCCCAAAACGGTCTGACCCTAGACGACTGGAAAGCCGTAGCTTGATCAGATGAGTCCTGTTGTGTACATAGTTCCACGTAGTCAGCGCGTACACAACTTTCCCAATAGAGCGCGCCCCGCTAAGCACAACAGCGCAGGCGCAGCGCTCGTCCGTCTCCGCACTACGAGATGGCGCTGCCATAAAGACGGACCAAATTCTGCTTCCGCCGATCCGCGTATTAATATGTAATGCAGCCAATGAGATTGCTGCTAACGTAGAACCTTTTCCACTCGCGGATCACACTCGCGCAGTGATACCTGAACGTGCGAGGTATTATAACGAGTGTACAGACCTCCTATTAGTCAGTCTGCATTTGTCTGCATTAGTCTGCATTTGTCTGTAGTCAAGTTTCAGTCTGTGCCTAATAAGATTATCATATTCCTGTACAGAGCCATGAAGATAAATGTATAGACACTTTGTCAAGTATCAGAGATATGTGAGAATAAGATTAACGTACCAAGACCAAAGAATCTTCAGATTGTCAATTGTAAACAGCATCCAGAATCAAGTTACGTAATATCTATTTTTTATTATTTTAATAAATATGTGTGAAAATTAATCAAGTTCTGTTTAAAGTTGGTCACCGCCAATCTGCTACTCTAAGCGTGCAAGTGGCCTTTCTATCGTCTGACCTAACGGCAGAAGATAAACACGCCACGATAAGACCACAAGACATAATGCTGACACAAGCCTACTTCGCTAGAGCGACAAGTCAAATAATCTGATGGTGTGTGTACCGAAGGTCTTACAGTACGCGCACCACAAGTCCCGATCGCATTTGGGAAGAGTTGACGGTAGGAGTCGAGAGTGGGGCAGACCCCTCGAAGCCATGGACCCAAGTTGTGAACAACATAGAGTGAAGGTGCTGATTCCATTACAGTATGGTCTACGTTTACATGGATCATTGACTGGAAATGGGCGAATGATTTGGCTACACAGTTCGTCCGTCATGAATCGCATCTAACATCTATGGGACATACTCGAGAGGTCAGTTCGTGCACAAAATCCTGCATCGGCAACAGTTTTGCAATTATGGACGGCTATAGAGAAAGCATGCCTCAATATTTCCGAAGGGGACTTTCAACGACTTGTTGAATACATGCTGCAGTACACCGGGCAAAAGGAGGTTCGATACGATACAGGAGGTATCCCATGACTCCTATCAACTCAATATATTTCCATGATCTCTATGTAATTCTTGATAGGAATGTATTATACAAGGAGAGAAACGTGTTGTTGGCTATGGAACACAAGTGACTCTACGCTAATTTCTCCCGCCGCTCTTCAGATTGTGACAATTTTTCAAGCAGTCAGATACCATCCTTAAGGTTATGTAGTTTATAACAGGAATCGATAAACAGAGAGGTCTTTTACATTTCCTCGTGCTCTGTTACGTTTCGAACTTGATGTCACGTTTTGACTTGCAGTGTATCTCAAGCACACTCGCGAGATTTCAAATTTACAGGCTGATGGTTTCCTGTGTTCTTACGAGACAGTCGAAACCCTTAAAAATCCAGCACCTAGGAGTCACAGGCGTGTCGATAAGAATAGCCTTCAGAATGAATTACCGCTTCTGGATCTCAGTAACCTCCGCAACAAACTCGTGAGGCGTTGCTAATATGCGGATACCTAAGACAAAATTACGGATTCATAAAAATAGAGTGTAATTGTATTACCTGGAGATGAAAGTGTTCTCAGAATGCCAGTCATTTATACTAAAGAGCCGTTAGATTATGTATCAAATAGCCGTCAATCGAAGAACCAGAAACAGAGGTCTCCACGCAATATGTCAAAAATCAGGCACGAAATTGTCTGTGAAGGATAAAACTTTCAATCTACAGCTTTATTTTCTCAAAGAATAGTGGGATACTCAATATCTTACGGTGCATTATGTGTGCTTTTCCTGTTGAGGGTGAGACCGGGCAAGAAAGAACTACCAATGCAGCATTCATTAAAGACGAATTAATCCGAGTTACGTTTATTTTTTCTTAGAAAATTTACCGCTCACCAGCAAAAGTTGTCGTCAAAACATGACCAGATTTTAGATAACAATCTACTACTTGCAGTATGGTACTCGTATTCTGTGACAAGAATCCCACGCTAGTAACTAGTTATAGGGACCAAACAGTTGGATTGCTACCTGTTAATGAATCGTGTAAAACTAGATGAGATGTAAGATGCTAGCAGTTGATGAAGTTTCCGAAACTGGTATCCATGTCAGGATCTGACAACAAAAATGCACACAAATAGTGTATAAAATTACGCATGGTCGCTATAAAAATTGCTCTTACGTCGCATGAAAACCTGATGATGTGGTTTAATGCATTGGTCGCACTGGAAAACAATAGACTAGAGCTTAACGCCTTCTCAGCAGAGAGATCTGTTGAAATGGTGCAATACATTAGAAATAGCGAGTTTCAGAGCTCAAGTTCTCGTGCGGTGAACTAAAATTTTTTCCTTGGTTTCCGCCGCGCAGGATTAGCCGAACGGTCTGAGGCGCTGCAGTCATAGACTGTGCGACTGGTCCCGGCGGAGTTTCGAGTCCTCCCTCGGGCATGGGCGTGTGTGTTTGTCCTTCGGATAATTTAAGTTAAGTAGTGTGTACGCTTAGGGACTGATGACCTTAGCAGTTAAGTCCCATAAGATTTCGCACACATTTTTTTTTCCCTTGGTTTCCTTAAGTCACTCGTGATGAATTGCAGAATGGGTCTCGCTAACATACACAACCCATTTCCTTTTCCGTCCAAGTCAAACCAAGCTCGCGCTCAGTTTAAATGACCATGTCGCCAACGTGAACACCAATTCTCTTCTACAGCGAGATGATTAAAGACAGATAAAAATATAAAAAATGCCCGCCTAGGGTCTTAGGGAAGGAATTTTTGACACTCATTTACGTGTTCTGATGTGACCACACAAAAAACGAAATCTCGTTCAATTAGAAAACTGAAATTACTACAGACTTGGACTGTGGGTGTTCCTCCAAGCTCACTAGCAACTCTTTTCTCTATCATTACCTTTGTGAGCTAGCGCTCTGTTTCCAGTAACCTATATATCGATGGCTTCTTTAATCTTGAACTATATTTAGCGCGACAAATTTTTACCTACCAAAAGGATCTCAGCCCAGTATCGTTTGAAAAATGACGTCATTTTTCCAACCAGATTATAACGCAAATGCACTGTGACATGAAGCAGAACACGAACTCTATTTTCTATTGAACAACACGTATTGCTTTTTCCGTCTTTCTGTACTGTAATCATTAGTGTCAGTATGCATCGTACATTGTTTTATATTAAAGTGATGTGCATTCTGACAAAACTTTGTGATGCCGATGTGCGCCATTCATCAGATCATTACTTTTTGTTGTCCGCCCCGATAGCTGAGTGGTGCCGGCACGGTAGCTCAGCGTGTTCGGTCAGAGGGATACCTGCCCTCTGTAATAAAAAAACTGAGTTAATGGATCAACGATAAATTTGAACAAGCGTCATGATACGTCCTCCCCGAACAAATATAATGAACAATAATGAACAAAATGAGAAACAAAGAAAGAAAAAAAGAGGGCAGTGTGACGGATTGCCGTCTACGGGCCCGGGTTCGATTCCTAGGTGGGTCGGAGATTTTCTCCGCTCAGGGACTGGGTGTTGTGTTGTCTTCATCATCATTTCATCCCCACCCGGCGCGCAGGTCGTCCAGTGTGGTGTCGAATGTAATAAGACCTGCACCAAGGCGGCCGGACCTGCCCCACAAGGGGCCTCCCGGCCAATAACGCTAAACGTTCATTTCCATTTCCATTATTTTTTGCTGTTCTCAATAATTAGGGTACCATCCATGGAACAATAAATGTGGTGAAGTGTAAAAGACTACACAGTAAATATTTTTCATCAGAATTACACATGGAAAATCCTTTCCATCAAAATACTTGTGGTATAATTGACTAAGAAACTGAGCTTCGTTCTTGATCTACTACGTTCACTTAAGGAAATTACTATCCGAATTCCGTACTGTATAACTATTCCTGCCCTGTTTATAATACAAATGAAATATTCGATAACTGTAACGTAGTCTAGTTTCTAATTAGTGGAGCCTTCTCCTCCATTTTCGCTTAAAACTAAAAATTAAGCTCGTGTAAACTTGGTAATATTTGATATCCCCATATCATTGTAATTGCTTAACGTGTGACAAAATTTAGTCTTAAACTCAGACTGACAGGAGATCTAAAAGACAGATATCTTACATTTTCTTCTCAAACTCCTGGGTCTACACACAGTTTCTTTTCAGATCTAGAGAATCATAGAAGCATTTAAGTACCTTTCACGGAGGCATTACTGGCCCTTCTTGTTGTACACGGTATGACATACGAGTGAATGTATTTTGAATCATTATTCCCTACCAGAAATTCGAGGTAAAGCAACATAAAATCATTTTCAGTCACATTTAACGTCCCTCGCACCCAGTGTTTTCTGGGAAATCACACGGACACATAAATGTGATAAAATACAGTTTTCCGTTTCTCTATAATGCCTTACAAGAAATACTATATCATGTAAGTTCAATAAACTATTCACGGTTCGTCGTAATTTTTGTATTTCAATATTTAGAATCCACAATTACTTGTGGACATAACAGATTTTTCCACCAGCCGGCCGCGGTGGTCTCGCGATTCTAGGCGCGCAGTCCGGAACCGTGCGACCGCTACGGTCGCAGGTTCGAATCCTGCCTCGGGCTTGGATGTGTGTGATGTCCTTAGGTTAGTTAGGTTAAAGTAGTTCTAAGTTCTAGGGGACTGATGACCACAGCAGTTGAGTCCCATAGTGCTCAGAGCCATTTGAACCATTTTTTTTTCCACCAGCTAGAATTTGGCATCTGAATTCTGCTCACTTTCTTTTCTCTTTATGAAGCCACCGCCAGCTTCCACAGTGCCTTGTTGACAACTTGGGTTCATGGTTTCGTGGAGTCTGCGCCACACTTAGACCCTACCATCAGCTGTTACTAACTGAACTCGGAACTCATTTGACCAGGCTGTTGTTTTCCAGTCGTCTAGGGTCTAGCCGACGAGGTTAAAGGGCGCAGCAGGCGATCTCTTGCTCCTAGGAAAGGGACTCGCGACGGACGTCTGCTGTCATACGCCATTAATGTCACATTTCGCCGCAGTGTCCTAACGGATACGTTCGTCGTACGTCCCACATTCATTTCTGCGGCTATTTGACGCAGTTTTGCTTGTCTCTTAGCACTGACAACTCTACTAGACTCGCAATCGGGAGGACCACGGTTCAATCCCGCGTCTGGCCATCCTGATTTAGGTTTTCCGTGATTTCCCTAAATCACTCCAGGCAAATGCCGCGATGGTTCCTTTAAAAGGGCACGGCCGACGTCCTTCCCCATCCTTCCCTAATCCGATGAGACCGATGACCTCGATGTCTGGTCTCCTTCCCCAAACAACCCAACCCAACAATCGTAGCTAGATTTCTCCATACAGTGCCTTTAAAGCCAACAAAGACAACTCTACGCAGGCACCTCTGCTCTCGGCGGTTAACTGAAGGTCATCGTCCTCTGTGTTGTCCGTGGTGAGAGGTAATGCCTGTATTTTTGTGTTCTCGACACACTCTTGACATTGTGATCTTGGAATGTTTAATCCGCTAACGATTTACGAAATGTAACGTCCCATGCGTCTAGCTGCAACTACCATTCGGCGTTCCAAGTATGTCGATTGCCTTAGTGCGGCCATAGTCACATCGGAAACATTTTCACCTGAGTCACGCGAGTGCAAATGACAGCTCCGCCAATGAATTGACCTTTTATGCACTGCGTACGCATTACTACCGCCATCTCTATATGTGAATATCGCTATCCCATGACTTTTGTCACCTCAGTGCAGATTTCATTCGAGTAGAAAGCAAACCAGTTAACACAGTAAAAGCACAGAGATCATTAAGCGAACACGCTATCGGTACAAATGACGATTTCATCCTTTTTACGTTTGTCTATCATAGAGTAAACACAAGCAGGTTTGTCATAAAGTTCAACATAGTTTTATCAATGGCTTAACAAATCATCTTTAGCCCGCATCTCGTGGTCGTGCGGTAGCGTTCTCGCTTCCCACGCCCGGGTTCCCGGGTTCGATTCCCGGCGGGGTCAGGTATTTTCTCTGCCTCGTGATGGCTGGGTGTTGTGTGCTGTCCTTAGGTTAGTTAGGTTTAAGTAGTTCTAAGTTCTAGGGGACTTATGACCACAGCAGTTGAGTCCCATAGTGCTCAGAGCCATTTTTGAACAAATCGTCTATATACGTCATGGAAATACATCACTGATAGCAGACACTCTAGAAATATTAGTATAAGCTTGTATTAAACGGGTAGGAAAATATTTTCCAAGTCCGATAATAGAGTATCTTTAAGGAAAAGGGGCTCGTTGGAGATTTTTAAGTTAATATTACTACTTGTTAAATTGTCTCAAAGTACCTCGAAAGTCTGTTAATGAATAAAGACCATGAATCTTTTTCTTACTAGACACAGTAAAACTCCTCTGGCGAAGTAATATGGAACAAGAAATAATAAAGTCGTCCAGCGAGTATAGGCACTTCATTTGGTTTCAAAATACGCCGTTGTCATTCAAGGTAAAGAATTTTCCTGATCAGCTATACTCTGAACAGCAGACGCTCCCTCCTGATATGTAAAGTCGTTCACCGCCTCCAGTTAGCGCCGATCACAGTAGCCCAACGAGTCTTCGTTAAGTCATGTGTCAGTTTGTATGACCATGGCCTCTTCACAGAAAAAAATAAATGCAGAAAAAATAGGCGCATTTATTTTCAGTTGTTCGGCCTTAAGATACGTCACCGACTAAACATAAATCGGCAACGATAAGTCAATGACTGTGTGATAGTAACATGTTTATGAAGATCTGAAACTATTGTTATAATTACTTATTTATCACTCTTATTAAAATGTAGCGTACAAGTAAAGGTTTGGAGAGTAAGGGTTTTTGACGTGTAGACTATTTTACACAAATACATATTTTTCAATGTGGCGTCGTTCATGTGGTCAATTGTGTTTCATTGTAATACGCTGTCCAGCCGGAAGGTCAATCAAATTAATACAGACACTTTTATGCAATTTAGAATCTGAGGCACTGAGCACTATGGGACTTAACTTCTGAGGTCATCAGTCCCCTAGAACTTAGAACTACTTAAACCTAACTAACCTATGGACATCACACACACCCGTACCCGAGGCAGGATTCGAACCTGCAACCGAAGCGGTTTCGCGGTTCCAGACTGTAGCGCCTAGAACCACTGTTATAAAACGCAGTGTTATTGAGACACCCACCCTTTTTGCATTAAACAGGACTTGCACAATGAAAATGCTTAAAATTCAGTGAACGTGTACTGGAAGCAAGCTACGCAACATGTTAAGAAGCGGTATAAGAAAAACTGTGGGATTATTAGTCGAATCAGATTCATACCATTGACGGTTTAGTCCAAGTTCTGGTACTTAATCTCTAATTACATGGTAGCAATGTGAGTTGGACAAAAAGAAAGATAACAATTTTCCAATACCATTGCTTTATTTATATTGCTTCGAATGCACATGATTACATTATGTATGCCAAGTCTGAACTTGCCGTCTCCATAGAAGCACCAACACAAAACCGAATTGACTGGTGCACACACTGTAGCATACTCGAATTTGCTCAAAGACTACGGCAAGTATCAAAAATATACCACCATAGATACTCTAGATGTAGACCGTCGACTGTAGCTGTATAGACATGTGCCTTCAAGTGGCCCATGTGTAGCTGTCAATTGGGTTTGCGTCAGGTGGCCTTCATGGCCAATCTATTGTTTGATCTCACCAAATCATCGCCCTGGGTACTGCGCATTGCTCTCCTGGCTTGCTGTGGACCTCAAGTACATGTTTGCGCAATTGTGCGTGTCCCGCAGATCATTGTGTAAATCCAATGACAATTCTTCTTCTGCATGGGTGTTCCAACACGGATCCATAGAAAGGTCCAGATACGCCTTCATGAAGTATGTGTGGACTAGTTAGCAACACTCCAATATTGTCTGCTCAAACGTTCAGAGAAAACGAGTTTTTAAAATTTAAGTCCCATACCGCTTGTTCAAAATGGCTCTGAGCACTATGGGACTCAACTGCTGTGGTCATAAGTCCCCTAGAACTTAGAACTACTTAAACCTAACTAACCTAAGGACAGCACACAACACCCAGCCATCACGAGGCAGAGAAAATCCCTGACCCCGCCGGGAATCGAACCCGGGAACCCGGGAACCCGGGCGTGGGAAGCGAGAACGCTACCGCACGACCACGAGATGCGGGCCCGCTTGTTAAAGTGTTCCTGTACAGAATTAGTAGTGTGCTGCTTGACACAGTAACGTCGATTAAATATGTAGGCGTAACGTTGTAAAACAGTATGAGATGGAGTGAACATATAAGGATTGTAGTAAGGAAGGCGAATGGACGAATTTGGGTTATTGGGAGAGTTTTAGGAAAGTGTGTTTCATCTGTGAAGGAGATCTCGTATGGGACACTAGTGCGACCCATTGTTGAGTACTGTTAGAGTGTCTTGGGTCCATACAAGGTGAGATTAAATAAAGACATCAAAACAACTTAGAGGAGATGTGCTAGATTCGTTACCGATAGGTTCGCACAACACGCAAGTCTTACGGAGATAATTCGGGAACTCAAATTGGAACGCTGGAGGGAGAGCGAATTTCTTGCCGAGGAGCAGAAAAATTTTCAGGTTGACTCCCTCAACATGGACACCAGACAGGATAGGCCAAAAACATTGCTCATGGAATGGTAGTGCCTCCTACTTCATCGACATTGTCAGTCGCGAACATAAACCAAAAAGGATAGCAGCAGTAAATTCTTATGCGAGACAACGCAGCGTGTTAATACTTTAACAGTCATAATCTATTCATGCAACTATTATTGTTCCCCGAAGAAAGGTTCATATATCTGCCCATTCTACTATGTACACCACTTACCCTACTACTATTCCACAAACTCCTTTATGTGAGAGATGTGATGGAGTCCTATGGACTTCTTTCCTTTCAGCGTCTCCAATTCATAAGCATTGTGGTGAGCTGCTCTCCTTATACGGTACGGGCCGTTGTAAACAGAATAGAATTTTTGGCATTCCATTTTTTGTTTGTTCGATAGTCGGAAAGACTTCACGAGCACCCTTTGTCCAATTTGGAAGTGTCGTACACGAGCCCCCCTGTCGGCACGTCTCTTCCTGACCTCTGCTGCAGCCCGTATCCACTACGGCTCGGTGCTGCGTTCGCGCCCTTGGTGGGAAGTTTACGACCTCGGTTATCAAGTCCTTAGGAATCCAGTATTTCAGTACTGTAATGGGTGCCAATTTTGTTATCCCATGGGGCTCCTCATTGATCACCTCCTGGAAGTCTTTAAGGAAAACGTCCCATGTCAAATGGCTCTGCGCACTATAGGACTCAACTGCTGTGGTCATAAGTCCCCTAGAACTTAGAACTACTTAAACCTAACTAACCTAAGGACATCACTCACATCCATGCCCGAGGCAGGATTCGAACCTGCGACCGTAGCGGTTGTGCCGTTCCAGACTGTAGCGCCTTTAACCGCTCGGCCACTCCGGCCGGCTCCGTCCCATGTCGTGTGCTGTTTGTTACAGTACAACCGGCACAAGTTTCCGAGTTCCTTAATAACCCGTTCTGCAGCATTCGAGCTCGGATGGTGTGATGATATAAAAATGGGATCAATTTTACATCGACGCAACGTCTCCTTCCATGTTTTTGACTTAAACTGTGGCCCGTTATCAGAAATAATTTTACTCACATGACCAACCTGTGGTAGGAAATCCCGGATTAGGGCTCGTGATACAGTTCGTCCTGTCGCCCTCTTCAGTGCCGTAAAGGTAACGTATTTGGACGTTAGTTCAACAAAGACTAATGCGTAAGTAAATCCTCTTCTTGTTCTTGGCAAAGGCCCCATCAAATCTGTTGCTGCTAATTGTCTTAATTTGGTCGGTACGATTAGGTATAATGGTGCCTGCATGCTCACAGTGGCGTGCTTAGCCTTTTAGCAGTCATTACACACCGATAGTACCCTCCTAATTCGACGCTCCATGTTTCGAAAGTAACACATGGTCCTTAGCTTGAGATTGCACTTGCGTGGTCCGAAGTGTTCATAGCTGAGGTGAGTATGCCATATAACCTTGTTTATTAGGTGTTCAGGGATGCATACCCCCCATTCAGTGTCATTGGCATAATTTCGGTGGAAGATTATGTCTTTCGGCAAGAGGTAGAACTACCTGACGGTGGCGTGTCTTCTGTCTATCCATTTCTGTTCCAATAACACTAGGGCAGGGTCCTTGTCTTGCTCCTTCTTGATGTCCTGCATACTGCAGGTAATAAAATTTTCAAAGGCTACTTTTTGCATATAGAAAAGGCAGTAGTGATTTTCCTCCAGACCTTCTTCCATGTTGTGGTCAAATCCGATCGGTGACCGTGATAAGGCGTCTGCAATAACGTTCTGACTGCCGGGGATATATTCTATCGAAAAATTGTACTGCTGCAGATATGATGCCCACCTAATGAGCCGCCTGTGATTAAGCTTTGCTGTCATCAGGAACTCGAGTGCCTTGTGGACTGTGTAGACCCTCGTCTTGCAACCAAACGGAAGGTACCTGAATTTTTCAAACGCCCATACAATAGCCAGCGCCTCTAACTCGGTTACTGAATAATTCCTCTCACTCTTGGCTAGTTGGTTGGTTGGTTTTGGGGAAGGAGACCAGACAGCGTGGTCATCGGTCTCATCGGATTAGGGAAGGATGGGGAAGGAAGTCGGCCGTGCCCTTTCAGAGGAACCATCCCGGCATTTGCCTGGAGTGATTTAGGGAAATCACGGAAAACCTAAATCAGGATGGCCGGACGCGGGATTGAACCGTCGTCCTCCCGAATGCGAGTCCAGTGTCTAACCACTGCGCCACCTCGCTCGGTCTTGGCTAGTACTCTGCTACTCTTCCACACCCTGTTTCCTTCATGTACATAGTCTTGGAACACCATGACACCCAGACCTGAATATGAACAGTCCGATACTATGCAAAGCTCTTCTGCTAAATTAGGGTGTGAGAGGATGGGTGCTTGTAATAATGCGAATTTTAATGCTTTCCATTCAGACTCGGCCACCTCATCCCATTCCCAAGGAATCTTTTTTCCTGTAAGTTGGTGTAACCTAGGACTGCTCTGAGTTTTGACATGTATGAAGCGGTTGTAAGAATTTATGATCTCTAAGAACCCCCTTAACTGCTTCTTTGTCGTAGGAATGGGAAACTTTTCAATCGCTTCGATCTTTTCGGGATTTGGCGCAATGCCCTCACCCGTGATGATATGTCCTAGAAATTTGACAGAAGACGTCCCAAAATTCGATTTCTCGATATTGATAGTCACTCCGTATTCCTTGAATGTCGCTAGGTGTTTACCGAGGACCGCATTGTGCTCTCCCCAAGATTTCTCCGCGATCAGCAAATCGTCCACATAGCTGGTGACATGACGTTTCAAATTATCGCTTAGTATGCCGTCCAGCCCCCGAATGAATGCGGCAGACGAAATGTTCAAACCAAATGGTAGACGACGAAACCGGTAACATCTTCCAAATGCTAAAAAGGCTGTGTACTGTCTGCAATTTGGGTGGAGCTCAGTTTGCCAGAAACTCGATTTTAGATCAACTGATGAGTAGATTGATATTCCATGGAAGTTTTGTAAGAGTTCCTCTAATCGTTCCGGTCTGTCTGTTTCTGGTTCTATTATGGTATTAATTTGTCGCGAGTCCAAGACTAAACGAATACTACCATCTGCCTTCTCGACTACTCTCAACGGGTTATTATAGGCTGAAGCCGTAGGTTCTATTATTCCTTCAGTCAGCATTCGCGTAATTTCAGCTGCTACTTTCTGTCGATATGCCAAGGGGATTGGGTAGGGTGGCACACCACACTGGTTGTGCGGACGTTCACGGAATTCATATTGGAAGTTCTTTATTGATCCTGCCTTGGGAATGAAAACCTCCGCATGTTCTACTAATAATTTATGAAGTTCTTTGCGCTGGTCGGACCTTATATTCTTTATTGCCTCCACTTTTTCTCCTATTTTCTCCTTTATTTCTCCCATAATAACGACTTCATTCTCATCCGTGTCCTCTCCCCTACCCGCAACGTCGACCTGTTCTTCCTTTCTGTCTTTCTGACACGCATAGTTTATCCGTACACAGTTAGACGGTAGTTGAGCTGGAATCAGCTGGTCGTCGAACTTAATGTGGACGGGATTCCCTTTCCTCAAAACCACTTCACCTCGTCCTAGATCAACTATCGCTTCATGCTCAGTTAGGAAGTCGGTTCCTATTATCATGTCGATCGCCAGATTTGGCACGATCCAGACTCTATTTTGTCTCCTTGGCAGGAGAATTCCAGTCTTGTTTGTTGGGTGACCTCCGTACATTTACCCCCTAATGCCCCTTTTATTTTGGTTTTCTTAACCGATAGGACAGGCCAGTCCACCTCCTGAGAGCACCTCTTGTATGCTGCCTCAGATATTACTGTTATGTAGCTTCCACTATCTATTATCGCATTATTACTCTTTTCAGCTATTGATACTGTGATAAGAGGCTGCCGATCCTGTCGAGGAGTTGTTTTATGTTCTTCGAGCAGGATTTCTGATAAATCTTCGTAATTTATCATCCGTAGTTGTCCAGGTCCGAGATTACGTGCGAAATTCCGGGGGCCTGTGTTCGCACTAGTCTGGCGTCAATCCCTTGTTAAGCTCCCCCTCCTCTGACGTGCATTAGGATTTGCGGGTCTAGTTTCAATCTCCTGGCTCCACTGTTGTCCTTGGTTTCGCTCTCTCCAATTACGGTCGCTTTGCCGTTCGTTATTCCTCCTAGCCCAGATTCCTTGTCTAGATTGACTCTGTTCCCTGACGTTCTGGTTTCGGTGTCTCTGGTTTCCATAACCTTGAATAGCGTAACCTTGACTTCCGTAACCCTGGTTTCCTGACTGACCAGTGCGATTATGTGATCTGTTGTCGTCTTACCCTCCTGGCCCGTGGTATTTGTTACTTTGCCCCTTCTTCTTGTCCTTTGCGTCTTGTTTATCAAAGACTACTGCGAGTTCGCGCAATAGACTCTTGAATGCTTCTATGTCAGATCCACACTTCCCGACAAGTGTCTGTTGGTACCTAACTGGCAGTTTGGAAAAGCAAAATTTATTGATGTCTCCGTCGCTATATGGACTATCTAAAATTGATTCTTCTTGAGTAAATCATCAAGAAATTTGGTTGCGCTCCTATGCCCGGACACTTCCAGTTCAGGAAAAAATATTATTTCCTCTTTCATTCTGTCTTGCGTTTCCTTTGACCAGTAGGTCCGCAGGAATGCACCAACAAATTCCTGATAAGTCCGACACGTCGCTGCCACACCCCGCATCTTTTCCGCGGCTTGGCCTTCGATGTGTCGACACATGAATTCTAATTTTGCCTGTGTTGGCCATGATGCCGGTAATGAATTTGTAAACTGCATCACCCAGCTCTTCGGATGCATCGACCCTCCATTTTCTTTGAACTTCTGGAATTTTAGTATCGACAGGAAGTGATTGTGATCAAAATCCTGTCTGAACCTCGCACTGGTGTTGTCACTCGTTTCCGATACTTGTACGTCTGCTGAGTGTCCTGATCTATCTTGCTGATAACTGTGATGTGCTACCTCTGTATCACAGTGGAAGTGGCACTCAAAATTGCCTCTCCTAAGTGGGCTACAATTATTGGAGCTATTACTCGTTGTTTCTGCGTGTGCATTGTTAGTTCCGCACCCGGTCATTGGCCTAGAGCACGGCGGGCTTGGTATCCGAACGCGCAGTGCTCGTGTGCCCGTTTCGCTCTAGTTTTGCTATCCGACTCTCTACTTCTTCTATTCGTTTCGTGGTGTTCGTAACAGCGATATTACCTTGAGTTTTTAAGATCGCTACGGATTTTGAGTGGGCTTGTGTTGTACGTCGCAAGCGCCCTGCGAGTTTAGAAGTTGCTTCCGCGACTTTCATTGCCCCTATTGCTGCCGTTTTGGCCAGGCCTGCTACTTTTTGTGCAGCCATTGACAGTTGTTTTACTTCTCCACATTCTTTCTTTATTGTTAGTAATTCCCCACGAATTTCCCCTATATGCGAAATTATTGCCTCAGTGTCCTTCTTACGCTGTTCTTCAGCTTCTTCCTTCTCCTTCTTGCGTTGTTCGTCAGCTTCTTCTTTCATTGATAGTAGGAAGCTCAGTATTGGGTTTATGTCATCTTTTTGATCCTCGTCACACATGGGCGATGTAACTCTGGACACCTGGGCGCTAGACCTCTGACGTGACCGAGCTGGCCCCTGTCTGCTCCCGTTCGTTTGATTATAAACTTCTGCTACCGTCTCGACCTGTGTGCCCGTCTCTGTTTCATCCTCTACCTCACTATCATAATCACGGCCACGACATTGCTCTAAGATCGCGTCCCAATCACCTTCCTCATCAATGATCCTGTCGTCCTGTCCTGCTAAAAATGTGCCCATCTCATCTCCGAACCTATCCCCGTCAGTAAACTGCCCCTTATCCATTATGCTATCCTCTTTTGTTTTAGCTACGCTCGATAATAGTCGTGCCTTACTTCTCGTGGTCATTCATGAAAATGAAGGCTCGCCACACAATCACTGATGGTACAGTGATTGATTTTAACAAGCGAAGTCACACAGTAAGTCCGATACAGTCAACTTTAGCCAAAACTGCTCAAGACAGACAACATAGGCCACTTGTACGCAGAACGCTCAATTGCCAACTGTACTCGGAAAGTTTCGTTGAAGTCGAAATTTCGGCAACTTCATCAAACAGTTACAATTAAATAAAAGTATATTAGACAGCCAACGGAAGGCAGGCTGTCCAGAGCAGAGAGAGCTCAGTCTTGTAACCTACTCTGACCGAAAGGCGTGAGCCGACTCCCACAAGAGCACCCGTACAAACCGTACACAGAACATTCCCACCCCCACGACAGTGGCCATGGTTAAACGTTCCAATCAGCAACTCGAAACCCGGCGGAAAATTCCACTCTATTGCCGAAGCACTACCATTCCACCAATGGAGATTCTTGGTGCCAATTTCTGCGCCGATTTTGCTACGTCACGGAGCTATGCCCTGAGCAAACCAATCTCAGTTACGATTTTGTAGAAAACGCGGGAATTTGCCCGCCAAGACTGCCTGGGAACACAAGTCATTCCCATGCCTCGCTGGTAGCCCACCAGAAAGTGTTTTCGTTAAGTTTCTGCGAAGTGATGGAATCTCTAGCCCAGCCGCTCCTTGAGGCCCCTGCAGGCGTGTCTCCGCCGTTATTATGACAATGTCGGCGTCTGGAAAGCATTCACTCGACTCCCTCACACCCGTCGGCTTAAGCCTTTCAAGATCAGCAGAGTCCGCCTGTCACCGGACCACCCGGGTGACGAGAGATGCTGCGTGAGGAGTCCGCGTGTGAAGGAATAGCAACTTTTCACCGCATGCAATTAGAGAGGAAAATCGAATTACTCAGAGTAAGATAGAAATATGAGAGGGGGCTTCTGCCACCTCTCGTGGGGAGTGGTCGGCTTGCGAAGTATCTGTGTAGATGTAGATGTAGATGTAGATGTAGAAGATACGATACGACAAATTGGGGCTCGTACGGAGGCTTATAGATAGGCCCTTCCCCTCGCTCTATTTGCCAGTGGAACAGAAAATGAGTAGTAGAGGTACAGAGTACTGTCCGTCACACACTATATGGTGGCTTGCAGAGCATGTATGCTCATTTTATACGGTTGAAGACCCCTTGTCAGATGGAGGACGGTTCTTCTGTGAACAGCACAGACTCGCAGAAACCTGCGACTTGGAACCGCCATTAATACCTGACATACGAGGGTCAGACAGGAGAAAGATTAGCTGCATTGGGTGGTACTGCTATGCATACAAACTGTTTCATCGTTAAATTCTCCACACTGTAGGGTGTGATGCATACAGTACATTAACTTTTCCTTGTGTGCTGGCACGTAGGTTACCGTCAACATAATCCAATATGATGTAATCGATGTTTACGTGCAGACAGTCATCGTCCCGGTAACTTGTGCGTACTTAAGTGTTTTAAGGAAACGGCTCTGAACGGCAGCGACCGCATTGCGTCCAGTAAATGTCTGGTTGTAAAATTTTGGCACATCAATGACGGCAGCTGATGTGTTACATAACTGTTAGTCATACCGTCAGTTTCTTATTGCTCCAATCAGTGGTACTGCTACTGACCCTCTACTGTATAAACTGCCACTTCAGCATCAGTCTCGGTGCCACTTGCAAAAGTGGGTAAATGAGGTAAACGTCCGTAGTTAACTTCTCAGTTTTACCAAACTTGTTGCCTTAGGACAGGGCTATATCAGGGAAATCTGGCGTCGTGAGATGAACAACCGTAGTGTGACCTGCCTAACTTCGAGCCCACAATCTGCTAAGTATAAATAATGATGGTCATTGTGATCAGTGTGTGCTACGAAGGTAGCTTTGTATTGCTTTTTGCATAGTGACCAATATCGTAGGAAACTGCTTCAGGTTAATAGTTACAAAATTCTAAGCAATTTTGAGAGTGAGATATCAGATTTAAAACATGAAGGGTTGTAGGCTCCACAACTTTATGCTGTTAGATTTTTAAATAAATTGTCAATTGCAGATCCCATAATAGAGTATATAAGGTGGTCAGAAACAGACTAAAGAGCTTGTAAGTTGTGTTGCACCGTAGGTAGAGCTGAGACATGTTCGTTAACACAAAAATTCGATATGTTGCAACGTTTCCGAGTTAATTAGCATTGAAGTTAGCCAATCAGATCATTGCACGTGCAAATTCTAGCAGCCCACCACATGCAGTGTCAGTAGTTTTTATAGCGTAAGTGATAGCCGTCGGGACCGCTCAGCCTTTGGCTTACTACTGTCGCATGACCAATTTTTGTATCGCTTTATTGTTCGGTTTTAGGAAACCAAATGAAAAACGCGTTTGGCATCACCGTCTCTGTAGTGTAACTCTAGCGGCGCTTATGAAGTTGGTAGTCGCCGATCATGTTAACCTTCTGTGAAGGGTTTAGCCTGACCGTGACTGTACCTAATGACAAGAAGAAACCGGACTATAATATCGTTATCGTGAAGTAAGTGTAACAGTAACAGTAAAGTAAACGGGTTTCGAACTTACGTTCTACTAATACGAAAGTAAACAGTAATTATATATACATGCTGTCGCTAGCCTAATTATGCCATGAGGTATGAAGTTTTATGGCAAAGCGGAAACATATTTCACCTAAGAAGACTAATCTCTCTTAATACCCTAACTAATCTTCTGTAACACCGTTATTGTCAATATTACACAATAATTTGCCCTAACAAACAACACAACAGCTAAGCCTTATGCAGAACACAGAAGGGCCAATAAATGCAGCAATATACACTGCCTCACAATAACACTTGGTATTGACAAAAACTACTATTCAGTACAAAAAAAAACCTCAAAAGGGCATATGAAGCTACTAGCAAACCCTGACTGGCAGTAGAATGAACTGCTATTGTTTTACATCTGCATCTACATCTGCTACTTACAATTAAGTGCCTGGCAGAGGGTTCAATGAACAACCTTCAAGCTGTCTCTCCACCGTTCCACTCTCGAATTGCGCGCGGGAGAAACGAGCACTTAAATTTTTCGGTGCGAGCCCTGATTTCTCTTATGTTATCGTGATAATCATTTCTCCCTATGCAGGTGGGTGCCAACAAAATGTTTTCGCAATCGGAGGAGAAAACTGGTGATAAAAATTTCATGAGAAGTTCCCGTCGCAACGAAAAACGCCTTTGTTTTAATGATTGCCACTCCAATTCACGTATCATGTCTGTGGCTCGATCTCCCCTATTTCGCGATAATACGAAACGAGCCGCCCTTCTTTGTACTTTTCGATGTCATTCGTCAGTCCCATTTGATGCGGATCCCACACCGCACAGCAATACTCCAGAATAGGGCGGACAACCGTGGTCTAAGCAGCTTTAGTAGACCTGTTGCATCTTTTAAGTGTTCTGCCAATAAATCGCTGTCTTTGGTTTGCTCTACCCACAACATTACCTATGTGATCGTTCCAGTTCAAAAAAAATGTCTCTGAGCACTATGGGACTTAACATCTGAGGTCATCAGTCCCCTAGAACTTAGAACTACTTAAACCTAACCAACCTAAGGACATCACACACATCCATGCCCGAGGCAGGATTCGAACCTGAGACCGTAGCGGTCGCGCGGTTCCAGACTGTAGCGCCTAGAACCGCTCAGCCACTCCGGCCGGTGTTCCAATTTAGGTTATTTGTAATTGTAATCGTTAACTATTTAGTTAAATTTACAGCCTTCAGATTTGGGTGACTTATAGCTTAATCGAAATTTAGCGGATTTCATTTAGTATTCATGTGAATAACTTCACCCTTTTCCTTATTCAGGGTAAAATTTTGGAAATTTGTGGTAAGGTCTTATGGGACCAAACTGCTGAGGTCTTCGGTCCCTAAGCTTACACGCTATTTAATCTTACTGAAACTAACTTACGCTAAGAACGACACACACACCCATGCCCCCGACGGAGGACTCGAACCTCCGACGGGGGAAGCCGCGTGGACCATGACAAGACGCCTCAGACTTATTCCGGCTTAATTGCCACTTTTCGCCCAATACAGATATCTTATCTAAATAATTTTGCAATTCGTTTTGGTCAGCTGATGACTTTACAAAACGGTGAATGACAGCATCATCTGCAAATAATCTAGGGGTCAGATACTATGCTGAACTTGTGTAATGGATGTTGCGAGAAAATTGGACTGGCCTCTCACCAATTGGAACATGACGAGTTGACTCACGAGTTTGCAAAAATGAGTACTTTGCTGTACGCATCATAGACTCCCATGCTTGCCTGATGCAAATGATCACTGAAGTGAAAGAACTTCCCAAGAGAGGCAAACACATGCTTTGCCCTTTTGAGAGCCTAAAACCGATTACATCTGCGCTCTAATTCTGTCGGATTACCAACAGATTAAACACAATAAAAGAATATCAGAAATTAATTGCCTAAACTTCATACGAACCAAACAAAACAATAAGCGACCACATTTACACAGCTGGCCATTCCACTGTTATACTATTGAATTCCACTATTCTTCCTATGATGCCACAGGCCCTCGTTTATTTTTTCCCATCACATCAAGTGGTCTTCGGGTCTGTAAACGTAACAACTAGACGACAGAGGTTTTAGTGTGAGTTCTTAGACGGCGCACTTTTTTTGAATTTCCAGAAAGTGTAACTACTTTAATCGTCTTCACAATTACAAATCTTCCTTCCTTTTATATTTAGTACTGCACAGTTTCAGTTTTGTAGGCTCCGGCGTAACACAGCTCTTGGCAAAGTTTAAGCTACAGACATGTATTATGCTGGCAAATGAACAGATGCGTCATGTCACATGGCGCTGGGTGACACAATACCTGAAAATCACTTCCTGTATCAAATTATTTGCAAAATTGGCTACTGATTACTTGTTTTGATTTCCTGAATGTGATTCGTTACGACAATTATATTTAGTTAAGCCCAACGTTGCACGGTCGTCAAACTGGGGATCGAACTTACTTCCCCTAAGCAGCTAATCAAGTCAGCGTTACACAATGTACCTCATTAATGACAGACTCCCAACTGAAACACGTCATATGTCACCGTAGTTTTGTCGTTGATCCCTGCTGCAGTAACAGCGCGTTGTATGTCTCTAATGAGTATTCGCTCAGCGCCTGTTTTTTAATTGCTTTTTATGGCGTTTGAATGAATGCTGTTTATATAACGGCGGCGATTTTGCTGCCTGGCACTTCGAAAAACTAGAATTCGTCTCATATTCTGCCCACCCTCAATATGTTTCCAAACAGAGATTATCCTAGAACTTCATTTGTCTCACCTTCACAATTAAAAATATTCCTTGCTCTTATATTTAGTACTAAACAGTCTTCAGTTTTGTATGCTCCGGCGTAACACAGCGCTTGGATATAAAAACTGATCAGTATCAGTTTTGATCAGTTTTTATATCCGTATCAAGTCTTCTTCGCCTTTCGTATTTTTCCGCCCTTACTGTCTCTTGCCATCATTTTCTTTTTTTAGGATTTATCCAATTCTTAAAACAGGTTTCCCTTCTTCTATTTGTTTCCTTCTCGCTTCTTGTTTCACTATCGGTCTTGTTTGGTTCCTGTCGCGCATTTCGTTCTGAACACATTTCATCTCGGTTCGTGTTATGCAGTTTAAATTATTTTTCTGTTGTAAACGTAGGGTTACGCAGCCGTTGTCACAGTCGATTAAATTCATCTGTATTTGAGGCCGCATTGTCAACTATAAAATTCCGACGTTCGGCGACTATTGCAAGACGCCTTCTTCAGAGTTTAGTGCTAACTGCAAGACGCCTTTCTCAGGGTGTACTGCTAACTGCAGTCGGAATTTTACAGTTGACAATGCGGCCTCAAACCCAGAAGAATTTTATTGGCTCTATTTTTCCATTCATAGCGCTTTTATGTAGCAAGGACTCTTCGCTAAAAATGTTTATAATATTTCTACGTTACCCTTCTTTCTGTTACCTCCCTCACCGCTGACGTTATGTGTCTGTGTATGTCTCGTCTGTTTCATGTCTGCTTAAACTGTGTTATGCCCCTTTCCTGAGTACTTAAGGCTGTACAGACTTTTCTCGTCCCAACTTGACTTCCACTTGATTATTAAACTTTTATTGGGAAGATGTCACTGGTTTATCTTTTCTTGTCGCTCTGGAGGGATTGTCGTTATTATCTCTTCAAATACAGGATTGTTGTCTGCAACCTAGTTAAATGTATTGAATTGCTTTCGAATTTCATTTCACCGTTACAGCAATAGCAATGAAGTCGTGTACAGACAGAGTACGTCTGGAATTCTCAACTTGACCTTATTGTACAACTAGTCAACTATTCCTGCAACATACTACGAACGAAAATACAAATTTTATAGTAGAGTTACTCAAAACTTCCTAATGGGTGTATCGGTATGCAAACGACAGCATGCCTACATATCATATTCCAAAACGCCGCACATAAAAATGGGATTTTCCGATGCTCATGTCTCGGGTCCTATTGGTGATAAAAAGGTAGGGTCAAGTATTTCCAACAGCCGTTGGGTTAGGGCCCGTTTGTATACCAACAGTAGGATCGTCTTAGTGTCACTATCCTACAGTATTGAGTCAAAGTACGAATATAACACACTTCCTCCTGCTTAGGCAAATGCAGCAAATCGGTTTTTCCTTTTTGGATTTGATGTGATCTACAGTGGAATTGATGAGATTTATGGAGGCACCGTTAATTCATGGGCGATTTCTCGGAAATCTGCCAAAAGAGTGTTTTTGTACTACATTTTTGCCGGCACAAGCGGACCAAAACCCAGTCGAGGATTTCAAGATGGCTATGCACAGCAAGTGGCTGAATTAATAAAATTTTCTCAGGCTCCCAGCAGCGTCATGTGGTTAAAATCCCACGAGCTTCCGACCGAGCTCTCCTCAGTCATTGTCAAGTGGTAAGAATGACTGCTGTGTCGCCGTGACCGCGTCGAAAGATCGTGGGATTTTAACCACCTGACGGTGCTGGAAGCCCGAGAAAATTTTATTAATTCATATCGCCGCGAAACCATGCATTCATACAAGTGGCTGAAATTTTTACGATATGTTTCCTAAGATCCCGATCTCAAACAAATCTGAAACTTTTCTTGATACCTTTACCCGGTTCCTAGATACAGAGATCAAATTTACCCTACTTCTGGATGTAAAATACAGATTGAGGCGATATCTAAAAAGCAAATAATCTCAGCAAGTTGCTCAAATTTTAACGGTATATTCTCTAGGCTTTTATGTAGAAGAAACCTCTCTCGTTTTCAAAAAAAAATTTCTTCCATTAACGAGAAACACACCAAAAGCTGTTTTTCTTTTGGGTACAAAAATTCAGCCATGGATTCCGAGACAGCTATCCAAGACAAATGGCTTTAATTTTTACGATTTATTCCAGAGATCCCGATCTTCATACCTGTATTCGTTTCAGAGGCACTGAGGCTCAGAGTTACCCTACTTGTACACATAAAATACGCACGTTAACATCCGGTGTAAGGCGAAACGTAATTTACAATCTGACGTAGTACGGAGAAATATACTGTAAAGTGTCTCCGTTATCATCTGATAACGCCATCTTGTAGAACTGAAACACATGGAATTTTTTTCACGTTCATCTACATCCACGTGATTACTCTGCTATTCACAATTAAGTGCCTGGCAGAGGGTTCAGTGAACTACCTTCAAGCTGTCTCTCTACCGTTCCACTCTCGAACGGCGGGCATGGAAAACGAGCACTTAAATTTTTCGGTGCGAGCCCTGATTTTTCTTATTTTATCGTGATGATGTTTTCTCCCTATGTAGGTAGGTGCCAACAGAATATTTTCGCAATCGGCGGAGAAAACTGCTGATTGAAATTTCATGAGAAGATCCCGTCGCAACGAAAAACGCGTTTGTTTTAATGGTTGCCACTCCAGTTCACGAATCATGTCTGTGGCACTATCTCGCCTAATTCGCGATAATACGAAACGAGCCGCCCTCCTTTGAACTTTTTCAGTATCATCCGTCATTCCCACCTGATGCGGTCCCACACCGCACAGCAATAATCCAGAATAGGGCGGACAAGTGTAGTGTAAGCAGTCTCTTTAGTAGATCTGTTGCACCTTTTAAGTGTTCTGCCAATGAATCGCAGTCTTTGGTTTGCTCTACCCACAACATTATATATGTGATTGTTCCAACTTAGGTTATTTGTAATTGTAATCCCTAAGCGTTTAGTTGAATTATGAGCCTTCAGATTTGTGTGATTTACTGCGTTATCGAAATTTAGCGGATTTCTTTTAGTACTCATGTGAATAACTTCACACTTTTCTTTATTCAGGGTCAACTGCCACTTTTCGCACCACACAGACATCTTATCTAAATCATTTTGCAATTCATTTTGGTCATGTGATAACTTTACAAAACGGTAAATGACAACATCATCTGCAAATAATCTAAGAGGGCTGATCACATTGTCTCCTATGTCGGTAATATGGATCAGGAACAACAGAGGGCCTATAACACTTCCTTGGGGAACGCCGGATATTACTTCTGTTTTCCAGTCTTTAGGTACGGAACTTTCTGTGAGCGAGCGGTTGTATATAATTGCTAAATGTGGAGCTATTGCATCTGCATACTCTGAGAGGAACCTGACTAGTATACCCTCTGGGCCGGAAGCCTTCCAAATTATTAAGTGATTTAAACTGCTTTGCTACACCGACGATATCTACTTCTATGTTTCTCATCTTCGCCGTTGTTCTTGAATGGAATTCGGAAATATTTACTTCGTTTTCTTTGGTGAAGGAGTTTCGGAAAACCGTGTTTAATAACTCTGCTTTGGTGGCACTGTCATCATTGACTTCACCGTTGTTATCGCGCAGTGAAGGTATTGACTGCGTCTCGCCACTGGTGTCCTTTATGTATGACCAGAATCTCTTTGGGTTTTGTACCAGATTCCGAGACAGTGTTTCGTTGTGGAAAGTATTAAAAGCATATCGCATTGAAGCGCGCACTATATTTCGAACTTCTGCAAACGTTCTTTTAAATTTGCCGTACTTTTTTCGTTGCTTCTGCAACCGCGATCTGACCCGTTTTGTGTACCGTGGGGGATCAGTGCCATCACTTATTAATTTTCGTGGTATATATCTCTCAACTGCCGTCGATACTATCTCTTTGAAATCACTCCACATCTTTTCTACGCTTTCGTGATCAGATCGGAAGGAGTGGAGACTGTCTCTTAAAAAGGCCTTAAGAGCATTTTTATCAGCTTTTTTTAAATAGATGTACTTTGCGTTTCTTTTTTATGGTTGTGGGTGTCACGGTATTGCCGGCCGTGGTGGCCGTGCGGTTCTAGGCGCTTCAGTCCGGAACCGCGAGACTGCTACGGTCGCGGTTTCGAATCCTGCCTCGGGCATTGATGTGTGTGATGTCCTTAGGTTAGTTAGGTTTAAGTAGTTCTAAGTTCTAGGTGACTGATGACCTCAGATGTTAAGTCCCATAGTGCTCAGAGCCATTTGAACCATTTGTTACGGTATTCAGCCTAGCAGCAACTGCCTTGTGGTCGCTAATCCATGTATTCGTCATGATACGTAAAATCTGATGTGAGGTGTAAAATTAGTTTTGTGTTATTTAAATTTCACAAACGTAAACTATCTAAATTCTACTGTCCAACACATTTCTTTTCGTGTGAGTTACATGCCCTCCTGCAGCAGGGGAAAGAAGGGAACTAGCGGGAAAATGATCCTAACAGAGCATCCTATGGACTTGTGGGAGTTTGAGGTGAGTAGCATGTTAAACAAGCGCGAATATGTTCGCAAGCCAAAATTTTTGGGAAAAAAATTTTTTAAAGTGCTTAGGAAGGTAGAATCAGGCAGCTTTTACCCCACTTTTCATTCAGAGTGTTTTAAATAAACAGGTACAATTTCGAATTTCTTGTGCTTCGATAGGAGCATTTTTACGTTGGTCTGTCTGTACTCAAGCAAGTCTCCTTTTCGCAGTGCACTGTGTTTACAACTGCCTAGGAAGACATTGCCGCGCCGCAGGGTAGGCCAACTCTGTTGAAGTGCACCACGACAGCTGTGCGGTTAGCGTGGCGGAGTGTTACCCGAAAGGGCCTGGTTCGATTCCCGGTCAGGTCGGAGCTATTCTCCGCTAGGGGACTGGGTGTTGTGTTGTCCTTACGTTCATATCTTCATAACTGACATTCTACAGTTGAGATGGCTTTATGGGCTGCTAATTTTTTTAGAAAAAAAGAAAACTTTAAAACCTGGGCAGTACAGAAATAAAATAAGGTGCACGTTTCGACTCCAGTCCAACGAAGTCTTGTGTAGATTGCATTTCTGCATACTTGTCCAATGCTGCGGTGGCATTTTGTATACAGCCAGGGCCTCCCGTCGGGTAAACCGGTCGCCTGGTGCAACTCTTTTAATTTGACGTCAAGTCGGTGACCTGCGTGTCGATGAGGCTGAAATGATGATGATGACAACCCAATACTCAGTCCCGAAGAGGAGAAAATTTCGAACCCAGTCGGAGTCGGACCGGGTCCCCTCGCATGGCATTCTGCCGCCCTGACGAGTCAGCTATGGAAGCGGACTGCATGCCGATATGATACGTGCCTTGACAGTTGACGTAAACATTGAGTCGGACAAGGACACATTTTTCAGATATTGTTTCTGTGGCCTGTTTAATAAATGACAGCTATCCTTCCCAGCTGTCACGATAATATTACATGTGTAGCCGTCCAGAAGTTATGTTTCTGAGATTTTTAAACAATTTAATGACGTATATCGATTTCAGAATAAACGAATACCAATTTTATCCAAAATCGTTGCCTAAAAATTTCCTCTGTGTGACTCCACTTTTGTAAATGGCTCTCCTACTACCTAAATAGTATAGTTAACGTGTTCAAACGTATTTGCGTGCGCTTATTTGAACGTTTTTAGTGGACGGCCATCTCTCTACAGTGCGGCTGTACCATGCAATAGACAATTTTTGTGCAATAATGCACACCATTCTGCAGTAATAGTCGATGCCATCATCAATCCACACAGTATTGGTACAAGGATATGCCAGAATCGAAGCTGCTCCGTTGCCAGTTGGTCTTGTATCTGAGGATGCGCAGGAAGCTCTTAATAAGGATAGCCGTCACACAGAATACTTCACACGCGAATATTCCCGTGAGGAAATGATGCATCACGTACTCCATCGGCTTTGGCATCTTCGGATTCACTCGCCGCGATATTCTAGAAAATGACAAGTGAGGAAGACAAAAATGGTTCAAATGGCTCTGAGCACTACGGCACTTAACATCTTAGGTCATCAGTCCCCTAGGACTTAGAACTACTTAAACCTAACTAACCTAAGGACATCACACACATCCATGCCCGAGGCAGGATTCGAACCTGCGACCGTAGCAGTCCCGCGGTTCCGGACTGTAGCGCCTAGAACCGCACGGCCACCGCGGCCGGCGGAGGAAGACAAACAGACTCAATCTGAGGTGAAAGATCTACTTTTCGAGTCTTCTCCCAGTTGACAACCCGACAGGACGCTGCATCACTCGTCTCGTGGGTCGATGAAGAACGCAGCAAATTGCGCGTCGACATGTGAACTGCAGGACACATGGACATCGACGTTTCGAACGCACATTGCGGTCCATGGATTCCGTTCCCGGGACACGTCTGGCTGAGGGTTGGCAAATAATTCACAATATACATAAATGACCTTGTATATAACATCGGAAATTCACTGAGGCTTTTTGCGGATGATGGTGTGGTATATCGAGAGGTTGTAACAATGGAAAATTGTACTGAAATGCAGGAGGATCTGCAACGAATTGACGCATGGTGCAGTGAATGGCAATTGAATCTTAATGTAGACAAGTGTAATGTGCTGCGAATACATAGAAAGAAAGATCGCTTATCATTTAGCTACAATATAGCAGGTCAGCAACTGGAAGTAGTTAATTCCATAAATTATCTGGGAGTACGCATTAGGAGTGATTTAAAATGGAATGATCATTTGAAGTTGATCGTCAGTAAAACCGATGCCAGACTGAGATTCATTGGAAGACTCCTAAGGAAATGCAATCCGAAGACAAAGGAAGTAGGTTACAGTACACTTGTTCGCCGACTGCTTAAATACTGCTCACCAGTGTGGGATCCGTACGAGATAGAGTTGATAGAAGAGATAGAGAAGATCCGACGGAGAGCAGCGCGCTTCGTTACAGGATCATTTAGTAATCGCGAAAGCGTTACGGAGATGATAGATAAACTCCAGTGGAAGACTCTGCGGGAGAGACGCTCAGTAGCTCGGCACGGGTTTTTGTTAAAGTTTCGAGAAGATACCTTCACCGAGGAGTCAAGCAGTATATTTGCTCCCTCCTACGTATATCTCGCGAAGAGACCATGAGGATAAAATCAGAGAGATTAGAGCCCCCACAGAGGCATACCGACAATCCTTCTTTCCACGAACAATACGAGACGAATAGAAGGGACAACCGATAGAGGTACTCAAGGTACCCTCCGCCACACACCGTTGGACGGCTTGCGGAGTATGGATGTAGACGTAGATGTAGAATCCTTCTGATAAAGATAATGATGCAAGCGTCGAATGTGACTGCGATTTCGACCGCAAAATATAAAATACCGAATGAAACACTTTAATACGGCAATTTAGACTTCTAATTTGTTATTAGCGACTTCAAAATACTTTATACGAGAAGCTCTACTCGGAACCGCTAAATTTATAATTTTTGATTCACCAAACTGGATCCGATATTATTAATTTTGTGATTTCTACATCATGTTCGTAATCAGCTATTCCAAAAATCTAAAAAGAACACTTTTTGTAGGATTTTATATCCATTTTTCTATCACGTCTAGGATGTGAAGCGAGCTGGGCCACTGTGCACCAATCTGTGCTCAGTCGTGGCCGTGATCCCATTTTGTCAGCGACACACTGGAACAACTCCAATTTATATTTCTTGTATGTATTAATTTTTAAAAATATTGAACAACTGGCCTTTCTATATCATACACATTTCATCTTTCATGGTTTGCATAGCTATATCGAAGTACTATTATCGTCATCGAAATAGAAGCTGGATCTAATATGCTAGAAGCAGACAAAGAGAAAATGCGGATGGATATAATTAAGTATTTTGTGACCGCGTACCAAAGCGAACAAGAAATTTCCTGGACATTTTATTGGTGTGATAAGTAGCATTCATCTCTTTGCTGCAGCATATTATATCAGTGGTGTTCCTGTATCCTGTAGGAGACGGTAGTGTGTCCATCGCAAACACAAAGTAATGTTGTTACACTCCGTTATAAAAAGAGAATGAAGAGGGCGTATTAAGCCCAGTAGTAGTGCGGAGCCTATTCTGTATATATAATACCATTTGAAGGAAAGGAAATGAGATCTAATGCATCATCGACATCGCAAATTAGAGGTCGAGTCTGAAGTTCGTTGGATATGGATTGGAAGGATGTCATCCATGGTCGCGCTTAACGAATTACCATGACATTTGCCTGACGTGAATTCTGGAAGCCTCTGAAAATATTATCTGCGTGTGTGGATAGGGAACTGAACATCAAGACTGTCCAGTATTATTCCAGTGTTTTAACTCCTCGTTCGGTAGCAACGAATGGTCCGTTAAGCTTGTCAACATCCGTCAGACGGTCCGTGTCACTATAGCTCCACTTTCTTTCGTCACCAGAATTCTAACAAGCCATAGGTGTGAGGAATGCTGCAGTACAGGAGTTACAGTTGTCCGTGCAATAATATCAGAATCGTTCACTAGTGATTCGGGAACGCACTGAGAAATTCATTTTAACGCATCGATGTACTGATCGGGCGTATCTCAGACCTACCAAATGTATGTCCTTTCATTTATCGCCATTCCGTAGTTTATTAACCACCTAGACATCATCTTTGGGAACTACATGATATAGCTTCATACAGAGAACATATAGAGGCATGCCACAATGAACCACAGCTATACGATCATATGTTCACCAGTACTCTATTAACACCTGTTTTCGTCTGCTGGGGTGGGCTATTGCCGAAACGTTAGGTCCTATCTGGTCGTTAGGATGAATATGTTAAATCCCATCTGTGCTGTTATAAAAGTGTGACGCAACGCTTAATATCTGGGAGCCATATTATGAAAGACAAGTTGAAATCGCTACATCGTTATTATAGCAGCTGATGGTATTGTCTCGGTATTGTTTTTCAGACAGACTGCGGGTAACGTATGTATGAAGGACTCTGCCAAGTCATTCATTACATTTTTTGAAGCTAAATGGGAGACCCGTCTATAGAATAAACACAGGCTACATTATGTTAGTTCCTAATAATAACAGAAACAGTATAAATATCAGTACCCGCATTAGCCAACAAATGAACAACAATTATTCTTTTCAATCACTATTCAATTAGACATTATCTTTGTTTGAACATAAACCAACTCGAAGCACAATAGTTGCCAATAACTATCATGATAACAAATATAGCACTCTCTCAAACTCGGTAGAATTACTTTAGTATCTTTAAATATACATGGAATAAACAGCAAAACCGCAATTAACGAACAAACTTGTTATACTCATCCTCGCGTCCACATAGATTACAACCTATGAGTTCTCAGATACCAACTATTTTCTTCACTGTACGCTATTAACGGACAAGAATTATACCGGTATGCTATCAAATTCTTATTATTAAAAACTAAAGTTCACTGATTTGGGTAGTGTAATGCTCAGTGATTTGAACTAGAGAAATTACCTGTATCAAGACCAAATTTATGTCAATGACTATCAAATGTAACAATAAAAGAAGAGGTAGTTTGGCAGTGAGCCGGCCGGTGTGGCCAATGCGGTTCTAGGAACGTCAGTCTGGAACCGCGCGACCGCTACGCTCGCACGTTCCAATCCTGCCTCTGGCATGGATGTGTGTGATGTCCTTAAGTTAGTTAGGTTTAAGCAGTTCTAAGTTCTAGGGGACTGATGACCTCAGATGTTAAGTCTCGTAGTGTTCAGAGCCATTTGAACCATGTTGGCTGTGAATTTAGCCCGTATCAGCGTTTGTTCCTGCAAGTACCGAACTGTTTCAAAATGGTTCAAATGGCTCTGAGCACTATGGGACTTAAAATCTGTGGTCATCAGTCCCCTAGAACTTAGAACTACTTAAACCTAACTAACCTAAGGACATCACACACATCCATGCCCGAGGCAGGATTCGAACCTGAGACCGAAGCTGTCACGCGGTTCCAGACTGAAGAGTCTAGAACCGCACAGCCACACCGGCCGGCCCGAAATATTTACTTTGCCACAGGCACCAGAAGGCAAAGCGGTAACAACACACGAAACAGCAATCACATTATTCACGAAGAGATACCATCTATGAAACTGTCCTCATTTCCAAGCTTAGCTATTTTACGATGGCAAGAATGGCTTCCATTTACAGGAAGAAAAGTTGTAACCGTCAGATAAGTCAACATCTACCTTGTGTAAACCACACGAAAACGAGAACAGTGAGAACATATAAAGACGGTGAACTGAATACTTGCGAAGATGTGATGGATTTTGTTTATAGGTAGTAATTTGATCCAAAAAGGTAATGCAATTACTTTTTATGTTCTGATGAACGACACTGAGGAATGTGGAATGGTTCTACCTTTACGTATCCACTGCGTGGGCCTTTGCCTAAATCTACTTTTCGACGAAATAATTATTTTGCGTGCGGTATTCTTCGCGCATTAATTTGAATATTAACCAATAGCTTGACTTGCCAATGAATATTCAGCGGTCGTAAATAGCGCGTCAGAATTTTAAGGAGGCGTGCGGCGGAACGGTGAATGTTGACCCTAGTTTCTTGCGAATAGGATGGATGCGTGTCATCGATCGGGCTGCGGTGCCGCCCCGACCAGCTCGCGTGTCAGGCACTGCGATGCGCTCGCGCCCTCGTCGCACGCCTCCGCCTTCTCCGTCACCGACACTGCGTGTGCTGGGATACGGCGCAAAACTGACAGTCGCAAAAATAAAGCTGGCCCGGAAAATATTTATAAGACTGACGCGGAACTGACCCTTGTTAATGAACAGGACATCTGCCCTTCACAGAAAATTCTGGAAACCGTGATTTCAGTCCACCAGTCGGTTACTGTCACGTGTCTGAGCATAAGCATCGCTCTCACTCAGTCATTGCGTTTGAATGGGTGAGAGGAGCAGACGTTTTTAGGGACCAGTTGAATTTAACACAAAATTAACTCACGATGAATTCATTGTAGAGTGTTATGCAGTGCATAAGTGGTTGTGCAAGAGTTTGATTGGATACGTTTTGGAAGTACTTCTAAAAGTGAGCAATAAAAATTTTACAGGCAAAATGAAGCGAAACGTGCTCTGTAGCGAATAAAATCTGTGATGTTCATTAATACACGTCAATCCCGCGTCAGTCATTTTGTAAATATACTCCGGGCCACTTTATATTGCACACCCTGTATAAGCCAACGATTAATGTTTCGTCGAGAAAGATGAATTTACTCAGGCAATTTTTGTTTGATGTATCCAAACACCGCTGCAACAACTATCGAGATATTCATAGTCACGTCATTTCCATAGAATAAATCTCTTTTCTAGCTGCTGTACGTATCTTCAGTGCACACTCACAAGCATTAAAAGTTATTTTTTGTTTCACAAATCACTGGTTATAGATTTACCACGATTCCGTTCTCCATTTCTGGGTAAGACGTAATGACAACTCCAAATCATTTTTCTATTACGTTTCCTGTCGTATTTCCTAGTTTTACCCACCTGAGCACAGGTGAAGAACGGTATTTTCTCTCCACTCCATTTTATAGCGATTTCCGAAAATCCACGTTGAATTATTTTATCCTCACTTCATTCCATATTAACTTATCCCGCACGAAACTTTCAGTACTGTGCATGATACCTCGCCCCACGGTGTTTCAGACATACTCGTACCGTCTTATCTGCACGTACCCGCTCTCTGCCAGTGGTGCTGTTGTAAGACTACGTCTCAGCTTTAAGCTAACCCCTGTGATACTATAAAGATCTAAACCCAGTGACCTATCCAGTGAACAGACCGCTCCCTATAAGATCCTGTGGAATTTTAAGACAAAATCATGGAATAGATTATTATATGTGACATCTGAATTTAAAGAGGGGTGTCCCAATTAAACTTCACATATGGGAACCTTAACTTGTACACATATAATGATGAATAGTTTCATCTAACTATGGACTGGAACTAAAGGTCGCAGCAAGTCCTGTTTATTTCTAAGATGTATGGACTTCACTACAAAAAATGAATAAATAAGGGAAGTAAATATTAAAGGCACAATTGTTCAAATGGATTATTAAACATATACGGTAAAACCTTGTCACAAGTGAGTGGACTACGAAAGGAACTGATAATAATGATGTAGAATTAGCTATGCTTGTGTAAACTGCCAACGAGTACTGAATTAGCTAACAGATTAAAGGAAAGATCCAGAAAAGTACATATGAGCGCCAGTTCCGTTGCCTAAGTACATGTTGAGTTCACTAGCGGAGTGTGTGGATTGATCCAGAAAAGCAAAACTCAAACTCGAAACAAATGACTTCGCATCTGTCTCGTCTCATCGTGTGCAAATGTGGCACATGCTTACCATCATTCTAAAACAGAAATGCAGAGAACGGCTGCAGTGGTAGCTGAAAGTTACAAGTTCAGCCCCAGCATCTGTTATCGGCTCTAAGACAAACTCTCAATTTGTCTGCTGGAAGCACAGACGAAGGCGAGATCCTCTTTGGAGTTCTAAGACAAAGGCCCATATACGCTCACCACCTAAAAATTTAGTTGCTTCTGCGAGCACCGGTTCTCAATAGCAGATTGTTGTCGACCTTCTGAGTTCTGTCAAATGAAAAATTAATTTAGGTCAGAGATAGCGGCTCGACGTAGACACGTGTAAGTTTCCATCTCTTCAACAAAAATAATTATGGTGAGACAATCCTGGGCTCTCTCACAAATCTTACATATCAATTAATGCTAACCTCCTTTGAGTTCAGGGAGATTCATCTTTCTCTGAGCGTCTCATATTTTTCCATCCCCTTTCAGAGCCCTATTGTTTTAGAAAGAATTCCTTTCGCTGCTTCTCACAGTGTGAGTTTACAGTTTGTCAGATTTGGCTTTCAGTACCCTCGCGCGGCCGTCACTGGCGCACAGATCTCCATCCCAAACACCCCCATCAACCAGTGCATACTGCGATGGACTCTGCCTTTTAGCAAGAAACAGTCTTATGGCTCACTTTTTGTTCTCCTCCCCAGTCCTCACGTTCTCACAATCCGCCACCGTCCTCGGCTCACAGAAAAATTAGACATAGACCGCCCCATAGAAATGAAATGAAGAAGTACTGGTGTTTGTTTCCGTTAGATGCATACTTTCATACATTGTTCGAGAGTCGATGATGTTGTCTCGTGTCGTCAATACTTTGTTGGTCGAGAAAATTGATTCTGTATGGGGGAGGGGAGGGGGGGGGGATGTAGGCGCGGTGAACATTTGACAAGGGTACGTCCCAATGCCTAAACGGTCAGGGGGATTGAGGCTCATGTGACAAGCACCTACGATCTGATTCCAGCTTCCAACTGGATGTCATGATATTGCGTCTTCTAAATCTAAAACGGCATTCTCTGCAAACAACTGTAATGCGCATGATAAGGAGTACTTCCCATTGTACCCCGTATTAGCGTTTCTCCTCGTTTCACTCGCGTGTGGAACACAGGAGGAATGACTGTTTACATACCTCTGAGAGCACTGTAAGTATTCCAAAATTTTCTGTTCAGTCCATACGCAAGTGGTACTTAGGAGCTATAGTCTATGCGTAACCTCATCACTTAATACTGCTTTAGAAACTTTCTTAATACGATACGGCGAGGCAGCTGGCGTCTGACTTCAAGCCTCTCATATTTCTGAGTTACTTGTTCAATATTCAAATAAACATCTGGCTATTCACGCTACCACCTTCATTGTGTAAGATCAACATCCCATATTAATGCTATCTGGTATGAGCCCCACACACAGACTGCTTTTTCAAGTGCTCTAGCAATTAGGCTCTAAGCACTATTGGACTCAACATCTGAGGTCATCAGTCCACTAGACTTAGAACTAGTTAAACCTAACTAGCCTAAGGACATCACACACAGCCATGCCCGAGGCAGGATTCGAACCTGCGGCCGTAGCAGCAGCGCGGTTCCGGATTGAAGCGCCTAGAACCGCTCGGTCACAAGGTCCGGCCTCTAGCAATTAGGCGGAGCCCGCAACCCGTTTTACCTACGACTGGGCCTAAGTTATTATTTGACTTTTCATTTGAGCAGCAGTTTGCAGATGATACTTCATCATAAACTGCTACATCATCTGCAAAATGTCTGACGTTACTGCTAACATTGTCCACCACCTAATTGACATACATCAGCAGCAGAGGATCTAACGCAGTATGTTGCTGACGGTGCATGACTGATGTCATTTCTACACTGTCCAGTCATGTTAATGTGAGCACCCGTCAAAATCCTATATAACCACGTTTTTCAATGCGAGATGTAAAGGAAAAGAGTCAGTGAGGTTCTTCAAGATACAGACAGGGATGTGGAGTGTGTAGACTCCAAAGCCGTGGCCAGCTGCGTTAGGTATCTCGGTTGAGAATCCATAGCACGAACAGCCCGATCGAGGTGGTCCCACAGATTATAGACTGGGTTCAAATTCGAGGAGTTTGATGGAAGAGGAATACGATAAACTCATCTTGGCGTGATTCGAACAACGTACATACACTGCGACCTGTGTGACACGTGGCGTTGTCTTCCTTGTAGATGCCATTGTGTAGAGGATACAAAAACTGCATATAGGGGTTGACATGGTCCCCAAGAATAGATGCATACTTGTGCCGAACCATTGGGCCTTCCAGAATGACGACATCACCCAGGGAATGCCACGAAAATATTCCCCAGACAATAACGCTCCCTCCTGCACCCTCCCAACGATTATTGCAGGGTTTTCTTTGAGACATTTCACGCCGTACACGCATAGAACGTGAGTCATCTGATAGGCCACCCGTCGCCATTCAGTGTACATCCATTTGCGATACGGGCGCGCAAATTCTAGCTTTCGTTGCCGAAGAAGAGCAGTCAGAATAGGAGCGTTTCAGCATTACGATGACGTCTACACTGTTTTCCACTCCCCACCATTAGAGCCACCAAATACCGTCTGTGAATGGTTATTGCATGTCGGCGTCGAACAAAGACGGTGGTCACATTACAAAGAGGTAGGTATCCCTACATGATATTGGGATACCTCCCAATATCGTGTAGGACCTCCTCATGCCGGGTGTAGTGCAGCAACTCGACGTGATACGGACTCAACAAGTCGTTGGAAGTTCCCTGTAGAAATATTGAGCCACGATTCCTCTATAGCCGTCCATAATTCGGAAGTGTTGCTGGTTGACGATCTTGTGCACGAACTGACCTCTTGATTATGTCCCGTAGATGTTCGATGGTATTAATTTCGGGCGATCTGGGTGGCCGAATCTTGTGCTCGTATTGTCCAGAATGTTCTTCGAACCAATAGCGAACAATTGTCTCTTTGGCATGGCGCATTGTCGTCTATAAAATCCGATCGTTGTTTCGGAACATAAAGTTCATGAACGTCTGCAAGTTGTCTCCTCCAGTCAATGATTGGTTAAATTGGACCAGAACACCCAGTCCGTTCCGTGTAAACACTGCCCACACGATTATGAAGCCACCACCAGCTTTCGCAGTGCCATGTTGAAAACCTGGGTTCACGGCTTCGTGGGGTGTGCGCCATACTCGGACTCCACCATCAATTCTTACCAACTGAAATCGGGACTCGCCTGGCAACACCACGGTTATCCAGTCGTCTAGGGTCCAACCGATGTGGTCACGATCCCAGGAGAGGCGCTGTTAGCAACGGCACTCGCGTAGATCGTTTGCTGCCATAACCAGATAACGCCAGATTTCGCCAAACTGTTCTAGCGGAGGGGTTTGTCGTACATCCCACATTGATTTCAGCGGTAATTTCAAGAAGTGTAGCTTGTCTCTTAGCACTGATAACTGTAAACCAACGCCGCTGCTCCTGATGGGTAAGTGAAGACCGTCGGCCACAGCGTTGTCCGTGGCGACAGATATGCCCGAAATTTGGTATTCTCGGCACACTCTTGACACTGTGTGTCTCGCAATATTGAACTCGCTGACGATTTCCGAACTGGAATGTCCCATGCGTTTAGCTCCAACAACCATTCCGAGTTCAAAGTCTGTTGATTCTCGTCGTATGACAATAATGATGTCGGAAACCATTTCACATGAATCACCTGAGTACAAATGACAGCTCCGCTAATGCATTGTCCATTTATACTACGTGTATGGTATACTACAGCCATCTGTATATGTGCATGTCGCTGTCCCCTGACTTTTGTCACCCTAATGTAATGTGGCTGGACCGTGTACACCTGTCACCGACTCTTCAGCGAAGAAAAAAAGCCTGAGAGATCCTTAATTCAGTCATCAATCCCGTTTGATACCCCTATTGGTCGCACGTTTACTAATAAGCGTTGTTATTGTTTTTCGTAAGTCAATACTAACTAACTAACCAACTAAATATCACCGTCAGAAAAGGTCTCGGAAGGCCCAACGGTACCGACTTACCGCCGTGTCATCCTCAGCCGATAGTCATCACTGGATGCAGATATGGAGAGACGTGTGGCAGGCCGACCGCGGTGGTCTAGCGGCTCTAGGCGCTCAGTCCGGACCCGCGCGACTGCTACGGTCGCAGGTTCGAATCCTGCCTCGGGCATGGATGTGTGTGATGTCCTTGGGTTAGTTAGGTTTAAGTAGTTCTAAGTTCTAGGGGACTGATGACCACAGATGTTAAGCCCCATAGTACTCAGAACCATTTGAACCATTTGTGGCAAGCACTCCGCTCTCGCGGCCATTTTCAGCTTTCGTGACCGGAGTTGCATTTCTCAATCAAGCAGCTCTTAAGTGGGCCTGACAACCACATGAGAAAAGTAAATTTAGGTATCGCGTCATCGATGTTTACGGACTCGATGTTGTTTTGATTGAAGGAGGTCATTCTGTTCGAGATTCATTATGATCCAACTCAGAATACGTTAATATCAGTGATGTTGGACATTGGTTTTGTTGATCACTTGTGCTACCCTTCTAGCAGACAGTTATAACCTGCACTTTTTCACAGCTGTTGAACAAGGAAGTATGTCTGAGACACCTGTACAATGTAAGAGGGATTCCGTCTGGCCTCCAAGCCATGTTAAATTTCAATGAGTTCTGTTGTGTCTGAATGATAATGATACTAATATCTACATATGTTGTTGTAATGGCGAAATATATAAGCAGAGTCAGAGCTGCTCAGTTTTCTATTACAAATGAACATTCGAAAGTGGAGTTAACTATTCCTGATTTTTGCGTGTCACCCTCAGTTTCTCTTCCTGTATCAATGTTCATTGTATTCGCACTAACTTTGCTACCATTTCCAGACTTAATAAGCTCGCTAGATGAAAAATTAGTCACCCCATTGTGCACGCACAGATGAACCGTTAAGCCTTTGCGATAGAGTCACGCGCTCAATCGCGCACGTACTCACACTGCCTCTACGTGAGCAATAGCGATCAGTGAGACATTTAAGCTGCAAGTGAACATTGTAAATAAACATGGTACATGTAAGGACGTGACAGAGTGGCTAAAAGGAACCACTGTGTTTGGCTGTGCCCATGGCTATACGGTGTGTGAAGTTTCTGGATTTGTTGGTGTTTCGTGGCGGACTGTTCAACGTGTCTACAAGCAGTCGCGTTCCACACGTGGCCATGAAACACGACGTCGGATTTGTGGTCGGAAAAATATCATGACTGAGAGGTACATGAGACACATCTCACTGCTTGTGAATCGAAATCGCTTCCAAACTCGTCAGCAACTGCCGCAGACAGTGAATGAAGGTCCATCCCAACCTGTTAGCGAGATGAAATAGCGGCGTAAGCTGCGCGCAGTGAACGTTCGGAGTCGGTCAACTCGCCAGAGGCTATTTCTTACACAGACAGAGTAAGACGACAACAGCAAAATTCATCGTACTGGATGAATATGTGACTGGTTTTCTGAATACTCCCACACCCTATTACACCTCCACCGGCCTGCAAAATTTCCAAACTTGAACTGCATTAAAAATCTGTGGGACATGTTAGAACAGGGTGTAAACCACCGACATTAGCCGCGCGGTATAGCCGTGCGGTCTAGGGCGTCTTGTCACGGTTCGCGCGGCTCCCCCCGTCGGAGGTTCGAGTCCTCCCTAGGGCATGAGTGTATGTGTTGTCCTTAGCGTAAGTTAAAGTTAAATTAAGTAGTGCGTAAGCCTAGGGACCGATGACCTCGGCAGTTTGGACTCATAGTCCTTACAATAAATAATTAAAATGGCTCTGAGCTCTATGGGACTTAACATCTGAGGTTATCAGTCCCCTACAACTTATAACTACTTAAACCTAACTAACCTAAAGACACCACACACATTTATGCCCAAGGCAAGATTCGAACCTGCGACCGTAGCAGGCGCGCTGTTCCAGACTGAAGCGCCTAGAACCGCTCGGCCACAACGGCCGTCCCTTACAACAAATATACAAATTTTTCCGCCGACATTAGCACCGCTGCATTTTGGTGGAATTGCGTGATCAAATCCTCAGCGGACTCAGCCTGGATGCGACGTACCTGTACAACTTTGTGGACTCACTTCCTAACCGAATCCAGGTGGTTATCAAGTCCAAAAGCGGAATTACGCGGTATTAAATGATACTTGTAGTGATTTCTCTAGGAGGGAATTTCTGACTAGCTTATACGACCACAAATCTTTCGGGTTTTGTGAGAGATCTTTCCATAAGATTTGCCCACCTTTCCACAGCGCCGGACAGTAGAAGATCTTTGATTTGACATTAAAAGCTGCTGCTGGCTGTTCATAACGTTCCTATTATATTTCATTAATTTGGTATTATGTACATCTAATTCAAACAGTTTCTGTTTGATATTTTCTCTAAAAGTATCTTGGTTATCGGTTTTAACGCATTGTGTATCTCGTGTGAGTTAGAAACTACGTGGAGTGCGTGTCTGTGTGTCCATTTACTTCTTCCTGTAGATCAGAGAGCGTGCAGCTTGCCGGTAGATAAGTACAGTACTTCAAGTATTTATCAATTTCTTTCAGAAAAACTCAGCCTCAGAAGGTCTTCCATTTTAAATTGGCTCCTTGGTAGACCAACACTAATTCAAATGGTTCAAATGGCTCTGAACACTATGGGACTTAACATCTGAGGACATCAGGCCCCTATAACATAGAACTACATAAACCTAACTAACCTAAGGACATCACACACATCCATGACCGAGGCAGGATTCGAACCTACGACCGTAGCAGTCGCGCGGTTCCGGACTGAAGCGCGTAGAACCGCTTGGCCACAGCGGCCGGCCCAACAGCAATTCTTTGAGTTATTATTTTGTTTGCAGATAACTACGATAGCTAGTAATCACGTAGTTCACACTTATCGCCCTATGACTAGGGAAGGCTACGTTACATGCTCTTATGAAGCTTTCGTGTTTTTAGTATGATAATTAAGATAGTTTACTGGTAGTTTATGGCGTTGCTTTTTGTGTGGAGTTTCCTGTTATTTCACTGTATTTGTTTACAGATATTGTAAACTCTGAACATGATTGTAAACTACACGAATTGTTGGGCTGGGTTGTTTTGGGGAAGAGACCAAACAGCGAGATCATCGGTCTCATCGGATTAGGGAAGAATGGGGAAGGAAGTCAGCCGTGCCCTGTCAAAGGAAACACGAATTGTCTAAGGTTAATGAGTTGTGGTTAGTGTAGCAAGTGGTTTCGTGGGGATAAAGGTAGCGGGAAAGCTGCTGGGGAATCTAGCAAGAGGAGTGGCCGAGCGGTTCTAGGCGCTACAGTCTGGAACCGCGCGACCGCTACGGTCGCTGGTTCGAATACTGCCTCGGGCATGGATGTGTGTGATGTCCTTAGGTTAGTTAGGTTTAAGTAGTTCTAGGGGACTGATGACCTTAGAAGTTAAGTCCCATAGTGCTCAGAGCCATTTGAACCATTTTTTGAATCTAGCAAGGACCTTTCCTGCGGCTGCCCCTCTGTAGTAGAGATACATAAATAGTGGAGCAAAGTGGAGAGGCTACAGCAGGAGATGATGGCAAAGTGGAGTATGGCAGTTGGCAGCAAAGCCATTAAGAAGAGAACGAGCTAGGGTAGTTTATTTTAAATACTGATAATAGGCTTAGCCAGCTAAGAAACTAATGTAGAAAGGAGTCTCCAGCAGTTTTATATGGTACAAATGGCTCTGAGCACTATGGGACTCAACTGCTGAGGTCAGGAGCAAGTAATATGCAACAGACTCCCAAAGTTGTTAGGTACCAGAAATTAGTTACGAAAATTGAGAAGAGGACTCTGCTGCAAAACAGCAGTTATGTGCGCAATGTAGACCCTCACTTGCACTAAACAAGAGATAAAAAGTTTCAAGTCACTTGCATTTTCAACCAGATGCTGGGCTGAATAAGGTGACATAGACATAGGGGATTTGTGTAAGGATTTTACAAAAGAGGACCGTGTAGTGATTGAGGAAGGATCTGGGAACAGTCTTGGTAGGGAATGGGATTATGATAAAGGCGATTGTGTGGACGAGATTTCTACTCAAACCCGGACCACTAATATTCACTTTGTACAGCTTTTCCGCTTTTCAGATTAACCCCATATTGACAGAGCGGTGAAGCGAGTTATTGTGGGACTTGAGAGGCCGGTGATCACTGCTGACAAGGTACACGTTTCGATGGTAACAGCTGAGTGTGTCCATAGGTCCAGCTCCACTAGACACGGCCTACACCTAGAGTGGGAAGGGATGGGTGGTGAAGCAGATATGTGGCAATACAGCAGCTGAATCTGGGCTCATTCAGGTTCAAAAAAAAAAGGCCGAATTTTGCTGATAACATGTAGATGGGAAAGACAATTTTCTTAGAAACAAGTCACGTAGGAAGCATCCCAGTTTGCGGAAAGTTCCTTTAACACTACAAAATACACTCCTGGAAATTGAAATAAGAACACCGTGAATTCATTGGCCCAGGAAGGGGAAACTTTATTGACACATTCCTGGGGTCAGATACATCACATGATCACACTGACAGAACCACAGGCACATAGACACAGGCAACAGAGCATGCACAATGTCGGCACTAGTACAGTGTATATCCACCTTTCGCAGCAATGCAGGCTGCTATTCTCCCATGGAGACGATCGTAGAGATGCTGGATGTAGTCCTGTGGAACGGCTTGCCATGCCATTTCCACCTGGCGCCTCAGTTGGACCAGCGTTCGTGCTGGACGTGCAGACCGCGTGAGACGACGCTTCATCCAGTCCCAAACATGCTCAATGGGGGACAGATCCGGAGATCTTGCTGGCCAGGGTAGTTGACTTACACCTTCTAGAGCACGTTGGGTGGCACAGGATACATGCGGACGTGCATTGTCCTGTTGGAACAGCAAGTTCCCTTGCCGGTCTAGGAATGGTAGAACGATGGGTTCGATGACGGTTTGGATGTACCGTGCACTATTCAGTGTCCCCTCGACGATCACCAGTGGTGTACGGCCAGTGTAGGAGATCGCTCCCCACACCATGATGCCGGGTGTTGGCCCTGTGTGCCTCGGTCGTATGCAGTCCTGATTGTGGCGCTCACCTGCACGGCGCCAAACACGCATACGACCATCATTGGCACCAAGGCAGAAGCGACTCTCATCGCTGAAGACGACACGTCTCCATTCGTCCCTCCATTCACGCCTCTCGCGACACCACTGGAGGCGGGCTGCACGATGTTGGGGCGTGAGCGGAAGACGGCCTAACGGTGTGCGGGACCGTAGCCCAGCTTCATGGAGACGGTTGCGAATGGTCCTCGCCGATACCCCAGGAGCAACAGTGTCCCTAATTTGCTGGGAAGTGGCGGTGCGGTCCCCTACGGCACTGCGTAGGATCCTACGGTCTTGGCGTGCATCCGTGCGTCGCTGCGGTCCGGTCCCAGGTCGACGGGCACGTGCACCTTCCGCCGACCACTGGCGACAACATCGATGTACTGTGGAGACCTCACACCCCACGTGTTGAGCAATTCGGCGGTACGTCCACCCGGCCTCCCGCATGCCCACTATACGCCCTCGCTCAAAGTCCGTCAACTGCACATACGGTTCACGTCCACGCTGTCGCGGCATGCTACCAGTGTTAAAGACTGCGATGGAGCTCCGTATGCCACGGCAAACTGGCTGACACTGACGGCGGCGGTGCACAAATGCTGCGCAGCTAGCGCCATTCGACGGCCAACACCGCGGTTCCTGGTGTGTCCGCTGTGCCGTGCGTGTGATCATTGCTTGTACAGCCCTCTCGCAGTGTCCGGAGCAAGTATGGTGGGTCTGACACACCGGTGTCAATGTGTTCTTTTTTCCATTTCCAGGAGTGTAGTTCAGTAAGAGAGGAAGACAGATCATAAGGTACAGTAAGCTCATTTCACCAAAATATTATGAGGATGAATTGCGACGTAGATGAATTACCAATGGTCTTGACTCTGATGTTTGTTCGTTCCTCAGAGCACAATTTATGTAGCGACAGAATACTGATGCTTCGTTTGAAGGAGTTCATTTCATCTGATATCTATGCTAGGGCTTCATTTCAGATGGTATGAGTGGCCATTATGCCAAACTAAATGTTGCGGCAGCGCGGTTCCTTTTGTCATTTTACCTGCACCTACCTGTGAACCCGTTGCAGCAGATCGCCGGTAGGAAAGCCGAGCACAAAATCTACAGTACTGCAACTCGCACCAGGCTGCATACAACGTAACTATTCTGAGGATCAGGAAAAGGTTTGAATTTTGAATTAAAGGTGAAAATACTGGCAAAACTTCGATATATTCTGAAGTCGAGAATTACACGTTCACTGCCAAGCCCGTGCTAATCCTAACATAGTCATGCATAAACCCTGTCATTTACGTTAGCAAGTTTATGGTAACGTATTTCCCGAAAACTGAACAGCTACTGCCACACTATTAAGTTTATCGGTGTCTAATGAACTCAAGTTCTTAGTCACCGATCTGTTCAATGTTCCACGCGGAATTAATCTCTTTTCTCAAACACAAAATTACTTAAAAAATTCGTACTTTCTAAGAAACACACCGGAATAAATACGTCTTCACTTTAAAGCACTTTTTAAACATGCAGCAAAACTAAATCCGGAAAATTATAACTTTCTTCGGAGCCCATACTGCAGACTACCGTACCATTGAAAGGCTGGACTATGACTACTTAAACTGCTGTAAGCATTCTCTGTCTCCGAAAGAAAATGCACGCGAAGAATTCTCCATTCTGATCGATCAGTTTTCGTTAAGGCCAACATAAGAACATTATTCTCCCGCGTTAGTCCACGCTTTTCATGACTAGCCAATCAACAAATAACACACTTTCGAACTGTACTTTTTCCCTAAATAAATATTTAATATTCTGATATTTTGTTTATACTTAACGTATTAACTACTTTCATTTGCACTCGAATTAGCTTTCCTTTTACCATAAACTTGCTTAACATATTATGATACAAAATTCCCTGTCGTTTGCATTCACACTGTCTTAAAAATTTCCCACACTAGTTCGTACAGCGTTTATCAGTAGAACAATGATCTACACGTTTACTTTAGACCACATTCTCGCATCATCCACTCTGCTAAAAGCATATACAAAACTGAACAAACATAAGTAAACAAAACATCCTTCAAGAAATAAACAGAACAATTGACAAAACATTCTCTTGACCTGTTTCTTGAATGTCGCTGTGCACTACTGGACGCTTGTGGATGAAAATTAGAACTACATACTCAACAAAAGCAAAACGAGGATAATGGAATGTAGTCGAATTAAGTCGGGTGATGCTGAGAGAATTAGATTAGGAACTGAGACACTTAAAGCAGTAAAGGAGTTATGCTGTTTGAGGAGCAAAATAACTGATGATGGTCGAAGTAGAGAGGATATAAAATGTAGACAGGCAATGGCAAGGAAAGCGTTTCTGAAGAAGAAAAATTTATTAACATCGAGTATAGATTTAAATGTCAGGAAGTCGTTTCTGAAAGTATTTGTATGGAGTGTAGCCATGTATGGAAGTGAAACGTGGACGATAAATAGTTTAGACAAAAAGAGAATAGAAGCTTTCGAAATGTGGTGCTACAGAAGAATGCTGAAGATTAAATGGGTAGATCACATAACTAATGAGGAGGTATTGAATAGAACTGGGGAGAAGAGGATCTTGTGGCACAACTTGACTAGAAGAAGGGATCGGTTGGTAGGACATGTTCTGAGACATCGAGGGATCACCAATTTAGTATTGGAGGGCAGCGTGGAGGGTAAAAATCGTAGAGGGAGACCAAGAGATGAATACACTAAGCAGTTTCAGAAGGATGTAGGTTGCAGTAGGTGCCGGGAGATGAAGAAGCTTGCACAGGATACAGTAGCATGGAGAGCTGCATCAAACCAGTCTCAGGACTGAAGACCACAACAACAACAACAACAACAACTCGACTGAACCCGTTTCAGACCATCTGTCACTGTGCACGCATGAGTCATTCTCCCGATACACAGGCTCTAGACAGGAGCGATGTAAGGCGCCACGCCTCAATGTCTTATTCAAAAGAGTTTACATGTAAAATCGTTATAGATACTTAACATCTGAAGGCATGGCATGAAAAATTGAATATTGTAGGGAAAATCTGTAATTTATAGCACCTCTGAAGATCCATCAGTACAGAAAGACTTGAGGTTGATTCTGTTTGATGATTACTGTATTAACTTTCTGACTTATTTCCCAGACAAAAGAATGTAAATGGAATTACTTGAATCCTGCAGCGTGGTACAGACAATATACTTGCCAACTAAAGTTAAGGGAAACTGCAGCACGATCACTGACAATATTTCCATCGATTGCTTTCTAATGGATGGACACAGTGTGGGAAAAATTAGTGAGCAAAATTAGTAGCAGCCTGTAACATAGTTATGTACATACGGCAATACTGAAATGAAGGCTGAGTAATATCCCTAAGTTGCAAGCAAAATATTCAGATATATGAGTCCACTTCCAGTACAGACATTTAAAGCCAATCTCAAAGTGCTAACTTTGTCAGAAGAACGCAGTGCAGACTACTTCATCGACAAATATAGCACCTTTCTTCAAACATTTATCACTTTCTTTAACAGCTCTCCCCCACTGAAAATTACAGGTAAATAGGTAATAATCATGAGTAACCAGTTTGTGTAACTAATAACAGTAGAACTCCATGTAGAAGGAAACAGGAGCTGTATAGTAATATGAAGGACAGTCAGAGCCCAGTTACAAAATTTCACCACGGATAATACTGAAAAGTGCCGAAGAGTGTCACCAAGTATTAGAATAGAAAACTCTCAGAATACAGCTAAAACTATGTTGTTAATTGTGAAAAGGTACTGGTGCATAATGAAGGTATCATCATACTGTACTGATCTTGTGTGAGAATAAAACTGTTAGTGATACACCAGATTTGTGCAAAAATATTTAATAATTACTTACTGTCAATAATCAGCAAGGTACATCAAAATTTTATTGGAACAGGTAAATACACAGTACTCTTAAAACATGATATTTGGAGACAACTACATCACACACTGGACCAGGAAACAAAAAAAGACCTAATTTAACCAATTATTATAGAATTCAGATTAAAGGCTCCCAGAGGTTTGAGGAAATTTCAAGTAGGATTATGAAGATCAAAGCACCATACATTAATTCTGTACTCAGACACCTGTGTAATGTATGACTGATGTTTGGTCAGTTTCCTAAGAGATTGATATACTCCTCAGTAGAAGCAGTTTTTCTTAAAAGGCTGAAAGAAATAACATAGACTATTATCAGCCAGTCTTTATGGTACCAAAATTTTCAAAATTGTTTGAGAAAACTATATATAGCAGAGTAGCGTAACATTTCAGTGCTCGTATTTTGCTGTCACATTCTCAGTTTGGAAAGCAATATACATAGAAAATTGAGTTAATTATTTGAGCGAGAAGTACTACCAGGTCTAAATGATAGGTTGAGGATAGTCGGTATTTTCTTTTATTTAACAAAAGCATTTGACTGTGTGGATCATGCAACATTTTTCCTTGAGTTGGAACATTATAGGATTAGGAAAAAATCTAAAGAATGGTTCGCTTCATATCCGGATATTAGGAAGCAGAAAGTTATCCTAGAGTATCAACAAACAGGGAAGACTTTTGAATCTGACTTGTCATGTGTAAAGTGGGAGGTGCCACTAAATACGACAGGTATCTCAAAAATTATTGTCTTTGCAGATGTTGCAAGTGTTATTGTGAAAGAATAGAATCTAAATTAATAATGTAGCTACCTTTTACTTCTTAGGCAACTACGAAGTAAAAAATGTACTGTATGTGTGAAACCCTGGTCCGTTGTAAGAGAAATTACCCTAATCAGATCAAGTTACATAAATAAATATGGCACTCAGTAACATCAGCTGTTAGCCGGCCGAAGTGGCCGTGCGGTTAAAGGCGCTGCAGTCTGGAACCGCAAGACCGCTACGGTCGCAGGCTCGAATCCTGCCTCGGGCATGGATGTTTGTGATGTCCTTAGGTTAGTTAGGTTTAACTAGTTCTAAGTTCTAGGGGACTAATGACCTCAGCAGTTGAGTCCCATAGTGCTCAGAGCCATTTTGAACATCAGCTGTTGGGTTTCAGAGAAAACATTAACGTTTAACTATAACAAAACGCCATGCTCGCAGTTTCTAACATGCACCTTTTTTTTGCGAAATTTTACCATCTGAAAGCGAGACTCAGGGCAGATGAAAGGATTTTTTTTGAAGTATGACGTTCTGGAGCTTGTGCAGAAACTGAATTCTGCTATATTCTCTATAAGACTGAACTTCACTACCTCTGACAGTGAAAGAAGAAGGCCTGTTTGCTTTGCTTACGTTTACTCCATTATCTTGTTCGGTTCTATATTTAGGGACACCTTTGTGCACTCAGGAAGAGTATTCTTATCTTAGAAACAGGCGGCCGGAATTATATGCGGTGTCAGGTTGCGAACTTCGTGTCTGCCGTTGTTCAGGGGTCTCGGGACTCTAACTGGTATTTCCTCTACATATATTTCGTAAAGCGGATTGTTGTTGCAGTATTGACTCATTCTGAAGCAACTGGAAAAATTGTATGTTGAATACTACATGAAAAAACGTTATACACATGGATCACACTTCCTTAATCATTGCACAGAATGGTGTATTCTTTTCCCAAGGTATCATTTTCCAGCAGAACGGAAAAAAATGGCTCTGAGCACTATGAGACTTAACATCTGTGGTCATCAGTCCCCTAGAACTCAGAACTACTTAAACCTAACTAACCTAAGGACATCACACACATCCATGCCCGAGGCAGGATTCGAACCTGCGACCGTAGGAGTCGCGCGGTTCCGGACTGAGCGCCTAGAACCGGCAGAACGGAAAAATGGAGTCATACACCTCATTAATTCGAATTCACGATGAAAGGTTTTCCTTCGGCTCACTTCTCACTTTCCTCGGAGGAGTTCCTTGAAGTAGTTGAGAACTGTTCTTTTTAATGTATACTTATTCATGAGCTATTTTTAATGCTTTATTTAGTCTTTAATTCTCTGTTTCTAATTTTCCTAATGAGTACTCTGTATGCTTCTCCCGATAACACTTACTTCAGAAAACATTTTGTGATGCTTCCTTAATAATTTCAGTAACATTACTGTTATCTTACAGGTTTCATCATTAATTAAATTATTAATATCATTCTGTGACTAAATATCTGCATGTTTTAAGGTTAGTTCATTAGCTTATCACGTCACAAAAATTATTATCTTTCTAACCAAGCCAGCCGGGGTGGCCGAGCGGTTCTAGGCGCTACAGTGTGGAACCGCGCGACCGCTACGGTCGCAGGTTCGAATCCTGCCTCGGGCATTTATGTGTGTGATGTTCTCAGGTTAGTTAGGTTTAAGTAGTTCTATGTTCTAGGGGACTGATGACCTCAGACGTCAAGTCCCATAGTGCTCATAGCCATATGAACCATTTTTGAACCATTTGAGCCATTTTCTAACCAATCGGCTGATTTACGTACTTCACGTCTTTGTTACCAGCATTTGCCAACATTTTGTTGCTACTTCCCTCAGTACAACAATTAAATTCGTTTTTCTATATTTCAGCATTAACATTAATCTATTTCCATTTTTAATCATATTTTTCTACATATTTTGCTCTGTTTGTCCTTTCAAAAGCTTTACTCACACACTTTCATTTACGACATTTATGTATGGCAGTAATTCATAATTCTCAATCTCATCTTTCCGCATTTTACTCTCATATTTCCTTATTTTATTTTCATTACAAATAATATACCTAATATCGTAATACCTCCTTTTAATTGTGTATCTCTTCATTTTCAGTATCTAATGTCCTAGCCGTTAACATATTTTTCATATCTGTCAATTGACCTTTAACCTACATATGCCCAGTGGCTCGATAACAACCCTACTGCGAGCAGACGAAGTCAACATATTATTCTCATTGGTCGGGTCACATGAACACGTGCGCTTTGTAAAAATAAAACTTTCAAAACACGCGGCAAATGTAACGTGTATTAGCAAGACAAATGCTTTGCAGAGTTTCATGCATAATGATACAATATTTTACGCTTGTTACCTACCTAATATGATTACTTAATTGTCCATAATTTATAATAATAACAACTGATTATCAAATTCCCAATAATTAACGCTGATTAGCGTAAAAAGTGTTTTATTTTGATGATTCCTGTTCTACAGTAGTTTATGGCCTTATGTGCCTGTAGGGACATTGTAGAGCCACTAAAAAAACTCTTTTCAGAACTCACAACTGCACATTAACGTTACCGCTGTTGCCAATAATAAATGTGGAAATCCTAAAACTGTGTTTAAAAAAATTCTGGACGATCATTGGTTAATTTCTTTACTTGCATCTTCAAAAACTTGGTTCAATTGATAAGGTCACGAAATAGCTGCATTGTTACTTTTTTCAGACTTCCTACCTAAACCCTCAACTGATTTATCAACCTTATTATTACTTTTTTCAGTCTGCTTACTAGTTTGCTTCAACTCCATCTACTACTTTAGGGTTATTTCTATGAACTTCTTTTACTTGTTCTAAATCCATAAGTTTACTTTCCTACGGAGCCCAGACACTAATCTCATCGTCACTGGCTGAGTTCTATCACATTAACTATGACTCACTGTGTCATTAACTTCTTGTTGCCCATGTGCCTCAACTGTCGTCATATGCTACCTTATGAGCTTCTCTTAAAGTAAATAAAGAACCATTCTCATAATTAGTTAACTCATGAATGATGTCCTCATTATTAATTATTGCAGTTCACACACTGTCGGTAGATTAATATCGCGGCAAAAAACATAAACTCACAGTTTCTAATACTCCTCAATGTTTCACAACTACAGTCAAAAATCAACATCCCTTACTAACGTTCACTGTCTATAGTTAACATTGCCACATGTCATACGCAGAAATATTCGGTGCCACTGGCCATAACAACGTAACCTTCAAAAGAAGTTTAAAATCAAAAGCTGCCCCAAATATTCCATGTTCAACAAAATAAAGTTTGTCTTATGTAATCTAAATGTCTCAGAACAGTTCCTACCGTAGCAGTTATTCATTGTCCAATGGAAATTGACAAAGTACAGACGTGATATTCACTGTTCAGAATTCTTATTTCCATATTAACCACTCATTGTTTACTAGCTATTTTTAAAGTTCATATACAATATTCACTGTTCAAGCACTTCATGCCATGCCAGCTGCACACTTTGCAGTGGCTAATTCCAAAATTCATCTATAAAAACGTCCGCCCCGGTAGCTGAGTTGCCGGCACGGTAGCTCAGAGTGTTCGGTCAGAGGGTTAGGAGCCCTCTGTAATAAAAAAACTGAGTTAATCGATCAACAACGCACTTCAACGGGTGGCTTAAGACGTCCGCCACGAGCAGATACAACGAACGAAAGCGAACAAAATGAGAATAAAAAAAAAGTGGTCAGCGCGACAGACCGTCAATCCTAAGGGCCCGGGTTCGATTCCCGGCTGGGTCGGAGATTTTTTACCGCTCAGGCACTGGGTGTTGTGTTGTCCTAATCATCATCATTTCATCCCCCTCGACGCGCAAGTCGCCGAAGTGGCGTGGCTCCAGGCGAGCGGTCTACCCGACTGGAGGCCCTCGTCACACGACATTATATTATTATTTGTAAAAACCACTGTTCAAAATGTATTCTGCAATTTACAGTTTCCTAATAGGATAAATAATATTCACTGCTGAGAATACTTCCTATCACAACAATTACTCACACTGTTTTCCGCCGAAAGCTGTGCCTAGTGTGGCGGCCACTTTGCGTATCCCAGCACCTAACTAATTAACGAATTAGGATAAGGTGTAAGGAATGTTCCTGTCGTGACACTTTACTGCGTCAGACATGCCAAAATTGCAAGTTTTTCCTCGCAAATTGTTGCATGTGGAGATACATGTTAACCAACTCGTAACGGGAAGGTCCTGCAATCTTCTTTCAGTGTCCTAGCTCAGCATGAGAAGGTTTGCTTATTTTGTGTCTTGTAAAGCTGTCTAGATGTCCCCACCGGTTTTCTTTTCCTCTGGTAGCAGATTCTAACATGCGTGATGGAATGGAAACTGGGAAAGTCTCAAAGCTACTTTACTGGAAGTCTAGAAATAAAAGGATGCCACCTTACGTTTTATTAAAAATAATGAAGAAACCGTCTTTAGAGCCAGACTAACACCAATACTTGAATCTAAGTTCGTGCTGTCAAATCTTCACTTATCGATCACTATTGTTAAGTACATAAAATTATCTCCACTCGAAGCCACACGCAAACGTGATGACATATAAGCATTCTCCGACGCACTTTTGTTCATAAATCGCTTTACTTGAAAATACAATCCTTCTGTAGCACATAAATGTGGCCTCTCCAATATCTAGTCCCAGATTGGGCTATAAACGTTTCCCAAGGCTGACTATACAACACAAGACATCCAGTCGCTTTAACTACATGATGTCTGCGTGGAAATTCGTTATTGACCGCCCCGTGAGCTAGCTTCTTTGTTTCGCACCTGCCTGCACAGGGCGCATTTTTTATTGGTCAGGCCACGCGGGATTAGCCGAGCGGTCTTAGGCGCTGCAGTCATAGACTGTGCGGCCTGTCCCGGCGGAGTCCACCCTCGGGCATGGGTGTGTGATTATCCGTAGGATAATTTAGTTTAAGTAGTGTGTAAGCTTAGGGACTGACGACCTTAGTAGTTAAGTTCCATAAAATTTCACACACATTTGAACATTTGATTGGTCGGTTTAGTCGGTCAGTGACTGACAAGATTATAGAAAATTGTGTCTAACGTTTGAGCTTGACTTTGGACTTATTGAAATTACGGTTAGGTAGCTGTCAGTGTAGATAAAGTCGTCAGTCTAGTTGGATGTATATATAAATGTTTATGTGGTGTCACCGCCAGACACAACAGTTGCTAGGTGGTAGCCTTTAAATCGGCCGCGGTCCGTTAGTATACGTCGGACCCGCGTGTCGCCACTATCAGTGATTGCAGACCGAGCGCCGCCACACGGTAGGTCTAGAGAGACTTCCTAGCACTCGCCCAGTTGTACAACCGACTTTGCTAGCGATGGTTCACTGACAAAATACGCTCTCATTTGCCGAGACGATAGTTTAACATAGCCTTCAGCTACGTCATTTGCTACGACCTAGCAAGGCGCCATTATCAGTTACTATTGATATTGAATCATGTACCGTCAAGACCGACGTTCACCATTAACGGATTAAAGTTAAGTATTCCACCAGCTACGTCCGTTTTTTTCTAAATTCTAATTTCCTTGTCCTGTTCCAGACCTCACGCCAGCCTGCGTGAGCTAAAACGCGTGCCTTTCGGCCTCCTTCTAGTAACACGGTGTTGGTTCTCCTGCCAACCAAAACAGTTTACATAGTTAATATTAACATATAAAGTTATGTTTTGCTCACAGTGTGAATACCACATCCCGTATCCATTCCAGTACAACACGGCACTTACTCGCACCACCGTTCTAATGCTTCGTGACCATCTATCGCTTTCTGGATTGGGGTGTGCTGCCACTCTTAAGTGCTTTCTATCGTACAGCGCGGTGAATCTTACTGTACTGTATGATGAAATCTAATAAAACGTGGACTGAAATCGGGCATAAATTCCACAATAACAGCTGTGTTCCTGCCAAACGATTCCACTCAGTTGTTAGCATGGTACAGAAATCGTTTTTGCCTGCATGAAGGTAAATAAAGGGATGAGCAAGTCTGCCATAGAAGTCACAGATACTCTCATTTCTGTTGGAAACTCCGTAATCTCTGCTTTCATACCTGTAGATAGTAGTGATAAATCTACATATCAAATAATTTTGTTCAAAAATGGTTCAAATGGCTCTGAGCACTATGGGACTTAACATCGGTGGTCATCAGTCCCCTAGAACTTAGAACTACTTAAACCTAAGGACATCACACACATCCACGCCCGAGGCAGGATTCGAACCTGCGACCGTAGCAGTCGCGCGGTTCCGGACTGAACGCCTAGAACCGCTAGACCACCGCGGCCGGCAATAATTTTGTGATAAGAATGATATGCATATGAGAAAGTTGAAAGGTAACTCTGGTGGTTCTGTTTAATTGATTGAGAATGTTGGCTCAATTTAGTGTACTAACAACATTTATTTTTTCAAACAAGACATAAATTATACTTAACAAGTTATAGATTGAATACCCTAAACAACTAACGGGTTATTTACTACTCCACTGGGTGGATCCTGTTTGGCAAAGTATTACAGACTGAATTTCTAGAGATATTGCTTATCACAGAGCATAGTTCAGTCTTCTATTATATGGGTACTACAAACTCATTACAAAGACAACTACAAAATTCATATTCTTGTTCCGTGTTACAGACAGAAAGCTGTTCATATCTAACTCCATACAAAGATCATGGCAGAATTAATGCTACTGACCAAGCTTTCAGCCTCCATAGACCGACCACGACTTCCCCTACACAATCAATCTGACGCGCGTATTACCCTACCCTACCATGCCCTGTAGGTCATAAGTGCTTCCTCACTTCGCAGATACATAAACATCCATGGTTCAAATGGCTCTGAGCACTATGGGACTCAACTGCTGTGGTTATCAGTCCCCTAGAACTTAGAACTACGTAAACCTAACTAACCTAAGGACATCACACACATCCATGCCCGAGGCAGGATTCGAACCTGCGACCTTAGCAGTCCCACGGTTCTGGACTGCGCGCCTAGAACCGCGAGACCACCGCGGCCGGCTAAATATCCGTGTTAACCAGGGTGCAAGTCTTCGTAATGTTCTGCAGTAACAAATTCTTTGACATATTTAAATACATTTCGACTGCTACAAATATAAGTGAAAAAGCACCAGATAAAAAAAGAACTTTACAGTTTTATATGACATGAAAATTACATCCAATATTTTGCTCAAAAATATTATGAAAATACATAGGAAAAATAAATGTATATAGTTCTTATGTCTGTATGTATTTAGTGTGGAAATATTATAAACTGGTACTTGTTTGTTAATAGGTATGATAACCTGACACCCCTTTTTAATATCATTATTGTGAATTATCTGTATAACAGCTATGAAGCAGAAGTTCTTCTGATTTTCAAATTATTTTGTTCTCAGAAGAACTATTTCACTTCTTTATAATACTGATATAGATTTACTATAATTAGCCAGTTCTATAAATTTTCTTTATGTTAAAATTCGTAAAATGGTTGAAAGGTACTTTGCAAAAACCAAACAAATTTCTCTATAAATACTGTGTGTCAGTCATCAGTGACAGACCTCTCATACAACATATTTAAACGTTAAGAGCTTCATGATTCAAAGCTGACAACCTTTTTTTCAAGCAGGCACTACACCTTTTATATGTCGAAAATCCGAGAATGCCTCCGAGATTTTACCTCCAAAGTGTCGTTAGCATCGATATTACTCAGACGAGTTATCAAAAAATCGATATATCGGTATTTTAAGAAATTGCCAACTTCACTTGTTCCGTGTTGTGAAACAAATGAATGTAAAACTCTGTAACGCTACGTTTAAGACGTTTTTGTAGCATCTGCGTATATTACAAAATTCCATAAATAGTGAAAAACTGGTCATATGCTTGTATCAAGTCTGTTACTTATAGGTAACATGTAAACATAACATTTTTCGCAAACATAATTCAGCATCAGACATTTGAAATTCTCACTTACGGAACCACTATCATTTTATTTGGTGATTTAATTTAATTTAAAACTTACGCAGACTCAAAGTTGGCATTTCGTTAGAAAATAACCCACATTATACTCATCTGTCTCTGTCCTCAAATGTGTTATGGGTTGTCAGAATTTTAAGTCTTTTTCTGTAAATATTCGCCCGCATATACCTACATATTACATTTCAATACGCAGCATACATTCATGAAATGTTTGTTTGTTCACAGATACTGTCCTCAATCCATTACCACACACCACGCCGTCTCCGGAAATGAATCTACGTGAGTCATTAGATTACATTTTTGTCTCAAGGTTCGTGTGCGTGAATGTGACTGTTTCAGTTCATCGCATTGTGTTGTGAGCATATTTTTTGAAGGTTTCTTGTTACAGAGATATTGATCTTACGCATCCACCGCGGACGACGCCACTGCCTAACGAAGCTATCACTGATAATGACGGACAGAACTGTCTTCTGACATAACGACCGAGTCACCATAATATCGTGCGATTGATCCCTCACCCATACAGACATCAGAGTGTGAACAGGTACGTTCCTTGTAGCAATATTTTTTAAATCCTTGCCAGAGAACTGATAAATCTCGCTTTGCGGCATAATATTCTAACAAATCTTACGGACTTCCATCGTACACCTGTCCTTTTCATGTGTTCAGTTTGTTTCATTCCCGTATTCATAACTTCACGAACTGAACTGTTATTGATAATTTTGTCCTAAAAGGTTTCTAGGTTTGTGGTTAGTTTGCATACCGCAGCGCTTTAACATTTATTATAGTATTAAAGTTAGTCCAATTTTTATCCACAGCTCTTCGTCTAGTGGCTAGCATCGCTGCCTCTAGATCACGGGCTCCCGTGTTTGATTCCCGGCCGGGTTGGGGATTTTCTCTGCCCGGCGACTGGGTGTTTGTGTTGTCTTCATCTTTTCATCATCCTGAACTGGCATCCCTAGACTGTTACAGGGAGGCCTATGGCTTAGCGTGAACGTTGCAACTTAGCATTGTTCACATCTAAAGATAGTTACCATAGCTCGAACCACCTATATGTAGACGTCTTAGGAGCGACATCCTCTTTTTAATTTTCTTCTTTCTCAGTTCGAAAGAGGTTTTTGGTTGTGTCTCTCTTAAGAAAAATGAAAATTATTCACTCCTATAAAGGGACAAGTTTGAACTTCGAATCCTTGAATTTTAAACCTTAAACATACTCACTTTTCCATCGAGCCACACTAAACAGTGCATCGTTGGTCATTAAATTTGTATTTACGGGATTTGGACATGAACATTATTATTGTGACTACACTAAATTTTTGAAAATTGGGTGAAGGGCACAAATTTTATTTAAGTCACTCCATAACTTCCACTTATCTTTCTTCATTAAAAAGTGTTAAATCAATCGACAGGAAGGTCTCACAAAACAATAAATAAGTGTTTTTATTGGTATAGCAACAGATATGAAATCGTCTTACGTTTAAGTGGGTACACCAAATCGCTTATAGTTACGATATTCTCGAAGAGCACGGAAACGATAATGAGAGTTTTTCCCTCATACCCGATTAGTGCCCAAATACTTCTTTCGTTTTAACTGTCGATCGTACTCCACACAGAAGAAGGAGATCTTCCAGAGGATGGCGTCGGTATTTATACCACTCTGCACTTCAGAGATACCGCAATTAGTTGTTCGTGGGAGATAAAGAAGTTTTCATACACCTTTTCGTCTAATTTTTTCACATTGTACTTACGACAAGACGGCTTGTGCCTGTAATAATGTCCGAATAAAACTATGAATGTAAAAACTCTTATTGCCAATGGCATCAGTCGCGGTCGGTTGCTTGGCTGAATAATCGTCTATTTATAATCTGTTATCGTTACCATTAATAAATACATTGCAATATTCGACTGGATATGACCATAAAAAAGGGATTTCAGATTCCCGATAAAACTCGTAACCAATTCAAACTAATATTTCATTCAGATAATCTATATTTTCACACTGCTATCTCACTCCAGATACAATGGAAATTTATGAATTTCCGTTGAGTTCTTTCTAGCAAATTAACTTCCAGAACAACAAAATGAAAACAGTCACAGAGTTGCAGTAAACAACAAATTACAGATGCCACGTCACAAATGGTAAAAACTAGCAACCAGATAGCTGACTTGAATAAAGTTACTTAAGTTTTACGTCCCATTGTTAAGAAAATAAAGAAAAGTGCGAATACACTGTAGAAAGTGCTGCAATTTCATAAGATGGCCTGTCTTGGTACAGTTCCTTCCGTTGTGGTACCGTTATTGACAGAAGCTAATCTTCACAGACCTGGTACTTGAATGAAAAGAATTTATTCTTTCCAGATTGTAGCAATTAATTATGCATTATACAGTTTTAATTTTATGTAAATAACAATTCTGTTCATGTGTTACAGAAAAGGAAGATGGCCTTGTAAGCCGAAAACCGGTTAGCAATAAAAATAATATTGTAGAACAAAAGCAAACTGGTGCTTTTCATTTATTATTATAATGTTGTTCTACCAAGAACCGACGGAAGATTCTGTTAATATGAAAAGAATTTCAGTTATTGTTTACTCGGCTGGCGGTGATTGGTGGGCAATATACGGCCAATCCTGTCCGTCACTCTGGGAATGTATAGCAGAAAGGCCGCGCCCGACGTATCTTTTTCTGATGTGTCTCTTCGTTCAATGTTTGACTCCGTTATACTTCGAATATAACTTGTGGAATATTGATTGCTCCTCAGAACATTTTCCAGGGCTCACATATTCGTCTTGCTCGCGTTACGAGCGTATTAATCATGCTTCTTTTCTGGCTCTGGTTGTAATCTGATAGTTTGTGCAGATATCTGTCCATGTGCGTTGGTTTTCTATACACGCAGTGTCCCAGGTTTTCACCATCCCTTGTGACCAGCACTTCTAGAAACGGTAGTTTTTTGTCTTTTCCTGCTTCCATCGCAAGTTTTATGTTGGCATGGAGGCTATTCAGGTGTCTTAGAAGTCACCGAGCTATTAATCACCATTGCTCCACACAACGAAGGAGCTTGCAGAATGAACTCGAACGCTGCACTGAGCGACATGACATAATGTTTGAAAGATGCCCGAATCAGACTGACAAAGGGATTCCCGACATGTCACGCACAGTGGTCAACCTCACTGAACGACCATTGACCGAAGAGGAAGAGTCAATCCTTCAAAAAGGAGCGAATTTCGCTATCATACCGAGAACAACACCTGTAGCGGAGATCATTGCTAATACAGAAGCGGCCATTTGCACCCTTCCTTTTGAAAGATCAGAGTAAATACCCACTGAAACAGGCAGGCTACTGCGCTCAGCAAAATCACCAGCTTGCAACCTGAAGAAAGAAGAGATACAAACTATTAAGAATCTGAACGCCGACAAGAGTATATTTGTACTACCTGCCGATAAGGGAAATGCGACCGTCACAGCGAAGACCGAAGATTATGAGCAGAAGATCCGAGACCTATTAGATTCGACGACGTACCGAAAACTAAGCTCACAAGGGGAGGCCGCCAATTGTGAAATTCGGATTCGATTCATACTGCGCATAATAATAGCTCATGGCCAGAGGTGTAATGTGGCAAAGCACCAAGATGCACTTCTCAGCCGTTGTCGAGAATATCGACGGTTAAAAGAAACAGTTGCGGTGAAATGCTCTGTACGATTAGTATTGTTCTACGGCGTCGTGGCGCAGCGGTAAGACCTAGGGTTCGTAATCCGAAGGTCGCCGGATCGAATCTCGCGCCCTTCAACCTTTTTTTTCGGTATTTGTATAATCAAATTCCCGGCAATCAGTTGCAACAATTATGCATATAATAAGTTGTTGAAAGTCGTTTCTCGTGGAAAAACTGGCGACTTCGAACATCATTACGTTTTCCGCAAACAAAGTTGTATTTCACAAATGTTATTAATTGTCTTCAGCCGGCCGCGGTGGTCTCGCGGTTCTAGGCGCTACAGTCTGGGACCGCGCGACTGCTACGGTCGCAGGTTCGAATCCTGCCTTGGGCATGGCTGTGTGTGATGTCCTTAGGTTAGTTAGGTTTAAGTAGTTCTAAGTTCTAGGGGACTGATGACCACAGCTGTTAAGTCCCATAGTGCTCAGAGCCATTTGAACCATTTTTGAATTGTCTTCATAATGTTAACCACGTATAGTTAACGGAAGACATAGAAACGATATTCCGAAACGAATACGTATAGCGTAAGTCAAACGTTCGAATTAGAACAGAGAACCCCACGAACACAAATTTGCTGTGGCAGGTATGAAATATAAACTCCGTTACTCGCTCGTTACACTTGAAGGACAGATGTTGAATGGGCCGAAACGAGCAGCCGCATAACAGCGTAGTTGCCTGCTAACTTCGAAAGAAGGTAGATGCGGTCCCTAGCGCAACTTATAACATCGTCGAAAATCAGTGCGGACGGGAGAGCTTTGGTACACCCTGTTAAACAAACGGAAAAATGGAGGCGGTACAATTGGAGAGCGATCCGCCTTCACCAACATGCATAAGCAATTCATTAATAGTTTATATATATATATATATATATATATATATATATATATATATATATATATATATAATTTGAATTACAAAAAACTAATAAAAAAATTGCATGGCGCGAGATTTGATCCGGCGACCTTCGGATTACGAACCCGAGCGCTTACCGCTGCGCCACGACGCTGTAGAACATTAGTAATCGTAGAGAGTATTTCACGGCAACGGTTTCTTTTAACTGTCGATTTTCTCGACAACGGCTGAGAAGTGCATCTTGGTGCTTTGCCACATTACACCTCTGGCCATGAGCTTTTATTATGCGCAGTATGAATCGAATCTGAATTTCACAATTGGCGGCCTCCCCTTGTCAGATACGACTCAGCGGGCCACACGGAATATGAATCGGTTAATCAAGGCGTCTTCTCTGCTGGCGTACATACTGAGGAACCTGCGCTACCCAGAAGCCCTGCCAGCTCATCTGTATTGATTACCAAAGATCCATAAGAATAACTTTTCACCAAGCCCGAATGTTAGCGCTCCTGGATCACCGACGTACGAACTGGCCAAACTCTTGGCCTATCTGATCCAGCCACACGTGGGGAAGACTGACACATACGTAAAGGACACAAGACATTTTATTGAGAAGCCGAAGAAACTAAAACTTGTACCAACGACATCCTGGTCACCTTTGATATTGTTGACGAAAATACCTCTTAGTGACTCTTTGGAGAATATTGGATCCATTTTCCGGCAAGACATCAGGAAGCTCTTTCACGTATGTCTCACGACGAGCTATTTCACGTGGAATGGGAACTTCTACGAACACCTGGAAGGCGTAGCCATGGGTAGTGCTCTTAGTTCAGTGGTGACCAACTTCTTCATGGAGCATTTCGAAGCACAGGCGCTGGATTTGGGACGTTGTAAACGTAAGGTTAGGGACATATATCTCGATGAAACCTTCGTTGTGTGGAGCCATGGTGAGGAATCGCTCGGTGACTTCCTAAGACACTTGAACATCCTCCATGTCAACATAAAATTTACCACTGAAGTAGGGAAGGACAAAAAACTACCATTTCTAGGTGTGATAGTCACAAGGGATGGTGAAAACCTGGGACACAGTGTGTATCGAAAACCGACACACACTGACCGATACCTCCACAAACTATCCAATCACCACCCGATCCAGAAAAGAGGCATCGTTAATACGCTCGTAACGAGACCAAGACGAATATGTGAGCCGCAGCACCTCAGACCCGAAATGCAAGCCCTGGAAAGTGTTCGGGGTAGCAATGGGCACTCCACAAGTTGTGTTAGAAGTATAACAGAGTCAAACACCGGGCGAAGAGACACATCAGGAAAAGAAATGTCAGGCGCGGCCTTTCTGCTATACATTCCCAGAGTGATGGACAGAATTGGCCGTATATTGCCCAAACACGGCGTAAGGACTGTTTACAAACCGACAAAGAAGATAAAAGAGTTTAATATTGGCAAAGATTAAAAGGGACCCACTTGCAGTGTCGGTAATATACCGCATATCATGCACATGCGGAAAAGTTTATGTTGGAATGACTGGACTATCAATCAACACCGGGATCACAGAACATAAGCGACATTGTAGGTTGGGGCAGGTGGAGAAATCGGCCGTCTCAGAGCTCGCTCTGTGAGAAACCGACCAGGTAGTAAAATTCGCCCACACGGAAGTTCTGGCAGTAGAGAAGAGCTATCACACCTGCTTGTTCAGAGAAGCTATAGAAATACACAAACACGAGAACAGTTCCAACGAGAAAGAAGAAAGTCTCAAGGGCAACGGATCCTGGCTTCCTGTGCTGCAGCGAACAACCGTTGCAGGTAGGAAGAGGTGAACTGCACCGAAAATGACCGCGGAGAAGGCCTTGGACGTTGGCGCGCCAGGTACTTTACATATAGTCCGCGGCCGCGAACTCGGCACCAGCCCCTCACCAGCAATGGAGGGTAAAACTTTGACAGTCCCAGCCATCTGTGCTGGCGAAACGTGTGAAAAATCGTCAGACGAACGTTGGTTGAAGAACCCGAGACAGAAGCCAACTGGCAGTTTGTCAGCAAGTGGCCACGAAAAGAAAAAATGGTTCAAATGGCTCTGAGCACTATGGGATTCAACATCTGAGGTCATCAGTCCCCTAAACTTAGAACTACTTAAACCTAAGGACATCACACACATCCATGCCCGAGGCAGGATTCGTACCTCTGACTGTAGCACCAGCGCGGTTCCGGAGTGAAGTGCCTAGATCCGCTCGGCCACCGCGGCCGACAGACACGAAAGCCTTAGAAATTTTTTATGTAACGTTTACTGTAAAGGTAGTCCGGGAATATCCCTTCTCTGGTCAACAAGACCTTCCAAGAAACTCTTGTGTATGCTGCTACGGTTTGCCTGCAGCATCAGTAAAATTTTTCGTTTCAGAAATCGTGTTCATTGGTAGTAAATGGCAGCCCTTCATTACACCAGCTTGTAATACACAATTCGCTACTTAACTTCCATGCAAACTACTTATTTTATAACGAGTTAAATAGTAAAACATACACATTATTACAAATCCACTTGACTTAATTTTTCTGGTACATTTAAATCTGCCAGTTCAGCTGTGACTTAACGCATAAACGCACGGCGTTTTTAGCAACATGTCGTTACTCACATCCCAATACGAACTGAGTGAGAAATAGAATATACAGAACTTGATCGTTTGTTTACTGAAGACCAGATAAAACACACAAAACATAATCATATTTCTAAAACATCGCGTACAAAAACAACAGATAAACTGTGTGGTAGTTGCTACTAACATGTAAACAAGAATCAAGATATACTGTCCACTGTACTCTATTACTGTAAAAAATTCATACTCAGTAATATAATAGTTAAACAATGTTCTAAAATCCAAGAGCGATTAATACAGGTTCTTGCAAAGCAGCATGTACCCAACGTTTGTTAGATATTGCTTTCAAAAGAAAGAAAAATGTGGTACGTTTACTTCAGAGACACGTGATTCGTGAAAGACAGGTTGTTAGGCCAAGTTCCTGTTGTCCTATTTCCGATGTTCTGCTACCAACCTTCCATAATACGCATCAAATATCATGTACGCTACAATCCTGGTTTGTGTTTGCAATTTCTACTTCTACAATGACATTCCATTTAAACTTCTTTTTCTACTATGTCGCTTCGTTTCATTGTTACTAAATTACGTCATACCCACACACAACAACTACTTCTATGAATCACAGCAGCAAACGCTATGGTTACGAACCGTGCTATCTCAAGCACTCAACTCATTCACCATGCATCATTAAATCCTTGAATTCAACATCACTGCCAGAAGCCGTTTTCGTGGCGTCCTGGAGACCAAAACTGCCAACGTAATTCTCCTTTCAGTACACAAAAAAACTAAATATCTCTGTACTTCATACCCTTTAGCATCGTTAAAAGAAAGTAATATCCCTGCTTTGGCTTTTATCTAAATCTACATTCTCGTCCTTGATGTCATCTGTTCACCTTCGCACAGTGCCATTTTCCAGTGTAAAGCCGTACTGAGCCAACCATTACGTTCCAAGACAGCAGAAGTAATGTACTAGTGGTTTTATTCCAGATAAATTATCATTTGATTGCCTTGTTAAACGTAAAGAACACCTGAAAAATGTAACTCAAGAGGCACTAACCTTGCAACCAGTAAGAGTCTATCAAACAACAGCGTAGTTTCGCACTATAGTCATCATAGGACGATGCCGGCCGTTGTTGCCGTGCGGTTCTAGGGGCTTCAGTCCGGAACCGCGCTGCTGCTACGGTCGCAGGTACGAATCCTGCCTCGGGCATGGACGTGTGGCTGTCCTTAGGTTAGTTAGGTTTAAGTAGTTGTAAGTCTAGGGGGCTGATGACCTCAGATGTTAAGTCCCATAGTGCTCAGAGCCATTTGAACCATCATAGGATGACCGAACTACTTGTTGCTCTGAATTATCATAAGCATTCACATCTTGTTAATGCTGACTAATGCCTCGGTAATACACGAAAGAAGATATAGCTTTGCATTCGCATGCCTCTCACGTTCCCTTCTATAGTCAATCAATCAATTCCACTAGCATAGCAAATACATTAAGTCGTGTTAACTTTCAGTTGTCATCACAGCTTACACCCTCTTGTTTCGTAATGAGATATGTAGAAGAACCGGAATACCACCCAGATGATTCGAAGGACAGTAAGACAATAAAAGGCTGCAGATTACGAAAAACGAAGAAAGTCAATGGGCAATTCGAGAATCCCATACTTTCTAAATATGTATCTATTATAGAGTGGTTTCAGCTCTGTCATGTTGCAGGGACTAAGTACTTTCCCCGGTCTAGGGTATGTAGACCTGTAAGCTTTATATGTGGTTTACGTACCACCTCGAATGGACCATGATAAATGTCCCAGGTTTTCTTTATCTCAGTATTTATTCTGTTGGAGTTGTCTTTACATTAACTAAGTGTCCCACTCCCAAGTTGATAAATCTACTCTACATAACCGAAGACTGCAAGATCAGGGAGATCTTAAAACAGAAATAAATTTATTTCCTGAAAATGGATATATCAATAGTTAGTCCTTACTAGAATCTCTGCTGACACAAAAATTGCTGCAGGAAATAAATACGCAAACTCTAAACCATTGATCTGAACAACATTCTGTGCGCTAACACGAAATTTAAACGGAGTTAGGTGAGATGCGCTTTTGGTGACAGAGAGCCACCCGAGAAAGTTGCCTCACACCAAGATACGCACTAAAATGTGTGCAAGAATTTAGAGTTATTGTTCACTAGTCTGCTCACACAACCGATAAGCTGCTGCTGCTCCTCTCCGCTCTTCTAGGTGGGTGGAGATCTACTGATTATTTGCTGTTTGCAACAGACACAGAATCAAGTAAATAAAGTGACTCTGGCGACTTCTGCGGTGGAAAACTGCACTACAGAATAAACTCGCTCAAAACAAACAATAGAAAAATACGCTAACTCTTACAACAAGAATAAATAGCACTATTAAAAACATATAAATAATCAACTAGTGTTTATTTCCACTCTTAAGTGAGTTAGGATAATATGATGTATGCAAACTGTGTACTACGCTACAAAGTAAACTCGCTCAACACAAACGATCGAAAATACGCTAACTCTTGAACAAGAATAAATAGCGCTACTAAAAACAGCTAAACAGCTAAATAATCAGTTACTTATACCTACGATTATGGCCTGCAGGGGGACAGGGTGGGTAGAGGGGATGTGGAGTTTCTCCAAGATGATACTGATGGAGGAGTATTAGAACAATGAACTTGCTTGTAGGTCACTGACAGCCTACGAAATAATTACAGTGTTTCTGGTTTGGAAGCATTGGCCATTATGTGGAGCGCGGAGCTTCCTGAAATTTGTTTACTACTCTTTCGGTCTTTACGATTTTCGTGTGTAGTATTCATAAGGCAAATATCTTCCTGAAAGGGTGAAGGTTGAGGCATAGGTGACTGACACGGACAGCTATGTATTTAGAAAAAAATGCGTCACTATGATATATGTAAGAGGGAATGAGAATGTAGTGGCGGATGTTATGTCCAGAATGCCTGAGATCAAAGAAAATGATGAACCAAGCAACGGGACACACGAGGAGAAGTTTATGACAAAAAATTGTAGGAATATCAGAAGGCAGCTAAATTTTGATTATAATTCAGAGATGGTGAAGCAGTACTTCAGCTCTGGTGACGATACCAAGATTAAAAAATATTACAAGCTCCATAACGAAATATTGTTTGGTCACAGCTGAAAAGACGTAATGGAGACAGGTGAAGACCCGTTTAAGGACACGTGACAGATGCCAGTAAGTAAAAATATCAACCATGCCAAAACAGGATCTACTGCGGAAATTTATTTGCTACTGTTTTTCAGTGATGTTATTAATATTTTATTGGCGTCGTTGGAGACCTACTCAAAATATTTTCTTTTGTGATTTTACAGAAACCGAGTCAGTTCTTCCTATTTGGTCCTAAATACGGCTTTCCCTATCACAAAAATCTAATGCTACGACTGGTTTATTATGTTGTTACATTTCTGTCAACAATTTACGACCATTTTATGCTTCGTTAAGAATTACAGCAATCCCTATCACACCGGTGAATAAGCCTTCGTATGCCAATAAGACAGCGGATGTTGGAGTCAAAATCAATATTCCACGGTTTTGGGAAACTGTTTTACCAGCTCTTCTTGATCGTTGAGCTATTTTCCTATTGCATATTTCAAAGCTATCTTTGAAAGCACGTCTAGAGCTCCTTTCACCTTTAGAATTAAATTACATCATGGCTTTTTGTATTTAAGATCATGCGAGATGTCGCGGTGGCCAGACACTGGAATTTCATTGGGAAAGGCGACAGTTTAAATTCGGTTAAATGATTAATATTCAGTTTTCCTTGGCTTCCATACTAATATTAAGAGAAATACCGTAATAGTTCCTTTGAAACTGATATTACCGATTCCCTATCCTATCTCTCACAAACGCGAGCTTGCGATCTATCTCAAATGACGTCGTCGTCAGAGGACGCTATCTTCCATATTTGTCTCGTACTTAAGGACATCTATAAATTTTGTAATTACTTCATTGAAGTCACTCCAGACCTTGTTTCTCTAATTCTGTTTCTTAGTGTCCTCTACGTACATTTTCAGAGTCCTGGTCACTTTTAGATCAATTTTTTGCTGAGCATGGGGTTGGTTTTTAAAATCCGTCTTCTCGTTTTATCATCTAAAACATGTTCATCTCAATGTTAGTGAAACAAACAGTGTTTTTTATGCACTGTACAAGCTATGTAGTGTTCTGTAAGAACAGATCGATGTATCCTTTATTGATATCGTAATGTAAAAAGAATCCAACTTTCTCTTTATTGTTCATTTTCTCCTCTATTTCTTGCTTACTAGCTGACGGCTGATGGTTTGATATTATTCATTGTCACATGAAAAAGTTGTTAGAACATTAAATTCGAAACCCGTTGACTGCAACCCAAGGCGGTAGAAGTATTTTCAGATAAAGTTAAATATGTGTTATCTAGAGCATCCGACTGCGAAATACAGAATGTTATTTTTAACTATTCTGATTGGTGAAGAGGTTTTTAAAATTAATGTATGTGGATATTTCAAATGTCTTCAAAACCATAATTTTTAATACGTAAAATGTCTTGAAACAGAAATTAAATAACATTGCTTACTTTACGTTTCCTAACTAGGAAGACTTAGTATCACACACTGAAGTTCAGCCACGCAAAAGTTTTGTTTTTATGATGTTTTTCGGGAAAGGTGGGAACATATGTACGCCATTATCGTGTGAATATCTCATTTGTATCAAATATACGGCAAAACTCCGAAACGATTAACAGTCGTACATATTAATGTAGTTGTTCTTCTCAAACCTGATCGAAATTTCAAACGGGTACTCAACAACCACTTTCATCCTGACATGGCATTAAATGCATTCCTAAAAATATGAAAACAAGCATAGAGTGGGAATGCACATAATGTTTTTGTTAGAACCAAAGATGTTTAGTTACATAACGGTTGATTTCGCATTATTTGGTAACTACGTTTGTATTTATTCCTTCACTTTGCAGTTCAATGAGGATTAACCCTTTTTATAAAAACCGTTAATATAACTTAAGGTGATTTCTTCATTTTTTTCAAAAATGGCTCTGAGCACTATGGGACTTAACTTCTAAGGTCATCAGTCCCCTAGAACTTAGAACTACTTAAACCTAACTAACCTAAGGACATCACACACATCCATGCCCGAGGCTGGATTCGAACCTGCGACCGGAGCGGTCGCGCGGTTCCAGACTGTAGCGCCTTTAACCACTTGTCCACCACGGCCGGCCATTTTTTTCAGATTTTGACAGGGGAGCCAACAAGGTCCTGCGAAATTCCGTAGCAGACAACATTAATTTGAAATAAATCACAAATCTATTCTCGCAACCGAAGCGATAGTCTGTAGGGACGCAATTTGATTAGACGTCGCTTATGAGGAACGGGTCAAAAGACTTCTGAGAACCAAAATATATGGAATCAGTTTGAAATTCCCTGTCGATAGACTCGTTTATTTGAGAGAATAAATAGATAGTTGTGTTTCTCAGGAACGATATTTTCTGAATCCATGTTGGCTATTTGTCAATAAATCGTTTTCTTCGAGGTAATACATAATGTTGGAACCCAGAATATGTTACAAAATGCTACTGCAAGTCGATGTTAGTGATGTTGTTATGGTCTTCACTCCAAAGACTGGTTTGATGCAGCTCTCCATGCCACTCTATTCTGTGCAAGCCTCTTCATCTCCGATTAACTACTGTAACCTATATCTTTCCGAATCTTCTTATTGTAGTCATCTCTTGATCTCCCTCTACGATTTTTACCCCACAGGCTTCCCTCCAGTACTAAATCGGTGATCCCTTAAGGCCTAATGTGCCCTGCAAACCGATCGCGTCTTCTAATCAGGTTGTTCCACAAATTTCTCTGCTCCCCAATTCTATTCAGTACCTCCTCATTAATTTCATGATCTACCCATCTAATCTTCAGTATTCTTCTGTAGCACCACTTTTCAAATGCTTCTATTCTCTTCTTGTATAAACTGTTCATCGTCCATGTTTCAGTTCCATACATGGACACACTCCACACAAATACTATCAGAATGGACATCCTGATATTTATAGCTATACTCGATGTTAACAAATATCTCTTACTCAGAAATGCCTTTCTTGCCATTGCCATTCCACATTTTATAGCCTCCCTACTTCGACCATCATCAGTTATTTTGCTTCCCAAGTGTGATTTGACTCTGTAATTCAGCAAATTATTCCTGTTTCCTTTTCTGTGTGTTGGTGTAACCTGTGCAACTTTCTGGTCTTCTGGTATGGATCTTTAGACTAACGAGAGGTTTTATGCGATTGCCAAGTATGGAGCCCCTGTATCAGTATACTCTGAGGGGAACCTAACCGGTGTACAGGCTGCCTGGATGCCTTGTCTTTATTAAGTGATTTGAGCTGATCCGCTACACCGAGTATATCTACGTCTAAGTTTCTCATGTTGACAGTTGTTCTTGATATGAATTCTGGAATACTTATTTCATCTTATTTAGTGAATGAATTTCGGGAAACCCTGTCTAGTAATTCTGATTTAGTGATAGTGTCATCAGTAACATAAGCATTGGTTTCACGTAGTGCTGCTATAGTGTTAATCGACCACAATATCATTGTGAGGCCATTTCGATAGGCATATAGTGAGGCAGCGCGCAATGGTAGTATGTGCACAACTAACCTGAAAGCATTGATAGTGCGAAGCGTTTTCCTTCGTCACTCTGAACTTAATTTACTGCAGCGTCACCGCGTGTTTCAGATAACGGTCAAGTGCAATAATACCGTGGTGGAGTAATACTTAACATACGACCAGAATCTCTTTAGGTTTTCTCCCAGATTTCGAAACGTAGTTTCATTTTAGAAATAACTAAAAGCATCTTGCATTGCCGTTCACCCAGTGTTTTCAGCTTCTATGAAACTTCGCCAATCATGGGGATTTTGCGTTCTTTTAGGAGGTTCGGGTTCTTTCCAATAGAGCCCTGTCCTCCAAATCTGATGTCCGCTCAGTCCGCCGCCTCCTGCACGTTCGTATCTCTGAAATGACTCATGATCACTCAAACGCACAGAAGCACTTGAAATGTTGTGTGATGTGGGTGGTGTGTGTGAGGATGCTTGTTGTGGTATAGCTGTGCTGCCTCTCCACCATTTCCATTTGCTTGGCCGTTACAAACTTCACCTCGGCTTTTTCCCTACATGAATACCGGACTTTTCTGCAGCTTACAGTACGATGCATCAATCACACGGCCAGCATTACACAATGGACACACGGCAGATGGTCAGAAGAACTTTCACTCGTAAACGCCGTCCACCGTGACAACGAGGAATTAATCCCCGCAGTTAGTTAATTTTATTAATGCTCACACGATGTACGAGTATATCGCCTTCCTTCCATTTTTGTCGCCAAGACATGCAATTAGCCTGCTGTTACGAGTGCAGAAAACGACTAGCCCCTGTTCACAAATGTGCTCTATGCAGCTTAGTCTTCTCTGTGCTAATATAGCGTTCATCTGTCAGAGTGGCGTATAATCCTATGGACTCACTAATGTCTCAACAATTTACTTCTGCATGCATAAATTTCAAAAACAAACGTTGGAAGGAGTAAGTTTTGGCGTTGTTTGAAGAACCTTCCTATAATTCACCAACTATGAACTATAAAAATTGTAGAGCCTAAATGAGAATGGAAGGGTTTGGATTAAAACAGAAGTCCTTTGGCGCACGATGTTACTGGGCTGCGTGTAAATGTCGCATGGAACACTGGATGGCTACCAATCGCTGCTTCGACTTCCTAAATCTCATTGGATGGCAGACTTGTAGCGTGTGGCCGTCAGACATTCTGAACACTCGTCAGGCAAACGTTTACGTTACAAACGCAAATAAATAACAAGGAAAAAACCTCTGAATGGAACTGTGAGATTTACACTGAATGAAACTGTGAGATTTACAAATTATATATTATTCATTGTGAAAATATGAAAATAATGAAGCGAGTGAAATCTGCTCTTGACACAACGTATTTCATTTTTCCTTTACTATTCATGTGAAATTTTGTTTTGCTATGACTAGCTGAAGTCAGTGGAATTTCTCTGCAAGCTGCAATAGTTTCATGCTGGGCAGGATGGAATGTAAAAGGCGTAAGGCAGACTCCAATAATCCTACAATGGCAGTTCACTGCACAGTGCCAGAGACACTTTGTTGTCCAGTCTTAAGTTCCTCGGAGCTACCATGTTTAGCATATGTTCAATAGATAACATGCAGGATGAATTTGAACGTCGAAGGAGGGATTGTACGGGAAGTTGTAGCACCTCAAGGACACTCGAACCGTAAAAAATTGAGCATTGCGGTCCTGATATCGTGGCATGTCAGTGGTACAAACTGTGCTTCTGATGGCTCTATGTCCCCAAAAAGAGAGAACAAATCCTTCAGATACTCGCCAGAAAGCAAGTAATGGAATCCTGAAGTATGTTTCAATACTTCCATACGACAAATAGGACCCTACTTCTCCCTAACTGTTTTAACCACTAGCTATCTTGCTCGATGACGTAAACATTACTTAGGCATTGAAGAATCCACAAATTCGTAACAGCCAAGTTACCAAAGGTACTTAATGGCGTGTTGTATAGTGACTTTTGGATCAAAATGACGCTTCAGAATGGATCCATTTCTTTCAACATATTTTGATCAACCATAACTGAAAATGTGTTACAATGCTCGTTGGGAACGAAGTTGTCCATTAACACATCACTGTGTGTGTTCGCATATCAACTGGATTCAGAAGTGGTGATGATCAGTGGTCAGTAATAGATTCAATTGAGCGACAGTCTGGCATACCGCGGCATGTAATTATGTAATTATCAGTGAGCTACATGATTTCATACTGATATAGCTTTCTCCCTCTGGCGTGTGAGTCGTCTGTTCACCAATAGCAGGATATAGCATCAAAGCTTTGGAATTTGAGAATTATTTGTTTCATCCGAGCATTTTATTTTTTTGCCAAGAATATTCAAGAAATGTGGATTGTGAAATGTGACCCTGAATCATGTATATGTGTGCCTTCTACGTTTACACAGTACCTAGATTATTATTATTATTATTATTGTCTCTCATAATAGGGATTACATTGCTGGATACAACCAAGTCTACTCGAAGGTAGGTCTGGTGACTTAAGAGATGCATTATTTTACGCAAGACATTGGTGATCCCGAACAGTACCATATCTTTCATATTACTGTTTTCACTGAATTCTAGTATTCTTGGCAGAGGGCTGCTCATTTTATGTGCTATTGCTCCCAGCACACCACTGATGATGAGGAAGATATCAGTTTTTAACATTCTACACTTTACTCATCGACTCGTGCCTTATGTTCAAGAGATCTAGTTCTAAGATTTGTGTATCCTTATTGTGTCTTTGTGGTATTTATTCTTCGCCAAGATAGGACATCTGATATTATGTGAGCCACAGAACATGTGCCACCAAGTCAACATCAATCAACTTGAACGGTTTTCGTGATGACTTTTTCATAATTCATCGTCGTCATGGTTTAATTGTACGAAGCTATTGTTAAAGCCCAAAACTGTCCTCATACATCCTATTTTGGGTCTGATCTCTGTCAATATTTTAGGTCTCCACGTGGTTTGACCATGCAGAGACTTGTGTCTCAAGGTTTATTGTAGCATTTCTCAGTTCCCATTCTGATGTTAATTTGCACACGTAATTGAATAACTATACCTTCTGCATTTTGTGAATGCTTTCTTGTAGACTCCTTATCTCTGTTATTATTATTAGTATTATTGTATTTATACTTCATTCAAGTTTGTAGTAGAGAATCCATACAAGATGACGGTTGGGAAGATATTGCGAAAATTCTGCTGTCTACGGATGATCACGAATCCTCTCCGACAATGTCTCCGATGTTTTTCAACGGTCCATAATACAGTGAACGTGAACAGTTACAGATGAGCACAGTTATCTCACATGGACTAAAAGAAAATTCCCAAGTTAAAACAACTGTTCATTGAGTTCTAAACCGATGACAGTTGGAATAGCAACCAGAGCGTTCCAGTTTCGGCAACAACAATGTTTAAATCCGCGAATAAGTCTTTCAATAACACTTGCCTCACTGAAATTGTCAGTAGTTCGCCTCTTTTATAGCACGCTTATCTCCCTGTCGCAATTCCACTCGCTCACTCACCGGAAGACCTTGCATTATGTAATTGTATTCACCTACCGGTAAGCTCCCGGTACTTCAGTGGTCAGCACGACAGACGGTCACTCCTAAGGGCCCGTGTTCGATTCCTGGCTGGGTCGGAGATTTTCTCCGCTCAGGGACTGGGTGTTGTGTTGTCCTAATCATCATCATTCCATCCCCATCGACGCGCAAGTCGCCGAAGTGGCGTCAAATGGAAAGACTTGCACCAGGCGAGCGGTCTACCCGACGGGAGACCCTCGTCACACGACATTATTATTACCAGTAAGCTCGGCTGTACCACACTTTCCAGACACCAACTACATATAGAGCAGAATATTTAGTCAGAGAAACAACAGTAAACCATTGAAATTAACCTCACCAATAGTTGCTGTCCTACTGTCCAATTAATTTAATGTGCGACAGCTCAAGGTCAAAAGACGGCTCATAACTCATTAATTAACATTTTGATGAAAATCACCTGAAATTGGCATAAATAAAAACGTAACTATATTTGAATAAGTCTTTTCGGCTCTATTGTCATAATCTGCAAGTACATAAAATGAAGATAAATTTAAGAAAATTTATGTACATCACGAAAAATAGCAAAATCATTATGCCAATTTGTTTCCAATTTCCGATCATTCTACATATGAAACTAACACTCTCGATTTTCAGGTTCCTATCCCATGGTATACAGCACTTGCAACTGAAACTCCTACCACCTTCATCAGGAGACGTTACGGACACTACACATCAGAAAAGTGCTCGGCATGATCATGTATATACGAAACTATCGCTAAAGTCAGTTGCTGTGCTCGCACTATACACACCACATTCAACATGTCCATAAAAATAGAATGAAGCTTTTGTTATTAACGACTGTCAGAAATTAAATTCAGATTTAATTGATTGTTCTCGGATGGTACGACGAGATTTTACACACCTAAACAAGTTATACTTTTATTTTAAGACCACATATGATGGATGTATGCTAAGCAATGTACCTGGGCGCCGATTAGGTTTCTATCGCATTGGGAGACCGATGAAAATTTGAATGCAAGCCACTCACACTTCTAATGAATGTAATGTTTGAACTTACAAAGAAGGGCGTAAATGAAGAATACTGTATTAAGACACTTGTCTGACGTGCTCCCACTAGTTTCACGTCCTGGTCTTATAAAGCTCAGCCCCTACATTAATCTGCCCCCGCACTTTCCACCGAAGTCTTTTATTCTACGTAACATTGCCTTTGATAGCTGATCTGCTTCTTTAATTGACTATCATTGATAAATAAGTATAGACAACAACACGTTACTCACTTCTCTCGATATGTTTTTTCGCCATCCTCATGCGTTACAAACGCCAACAGAAATTGCGAGCAAACAAAGCGCAACCAATTACTGATCTTGCATAAAGGTTAACCGAACGCGGTGGCGCTGTGGTAACAAGACAAGCAGTCGGAAACGAGTATGTTCCAAAACCCTCTGGTTATCCAAATTAAGTTTTTCAGTAGTTTCCGTAATTCATTGACAGCAATACCAGGATGATTCTTTCTAAAGCGTGCAGAATAACTCTGGAAGGAGAGGAAGCTTTAGCAGTTGTGGACAAATCTCAGGGATCAGATTGTGTCCCCGTCCGAGCTTATGCTCCAACTGTAATGAGCTCGCTGTCGATGTGATGTTAAACGCTCATCTTCTTTCCTTCCGCATTTAACGACCTCGGCAGCGACTGGATTTTAATCCTTAATCGTCCTTCGTTTCTTTTTTATTGATTTATGTTCATTTATTATCATGTTATTAATGACATTATGCCTTACCTCCGTAATAAATGTGGGATTATACTTGAAATTATGCGTAATGATCGGACGAAGAGCGAAAAAAAGTCGCTGCTAGAGCGCCTTTAATGAGGTGCTGTAACAGGAAAGAAGAAGCATGGCCCAAAATAAAGACAAAGTTCACTGTTGCGGTGCGTGAGTTTAAAAATTTATTCTGAATTGTAACTAGCGGTTTCGGCCGAAATACACCATCTTCCGATCTAAAAGACAAAAAAATGGTTCAAATGGTTCTGAGCACTATGGGACTTAACTTCTGAGGTCATCAGTCCCCTAGAACATAGAACTACTTAAACCTAACTAACCTAATGACACCACACACATCCATGCCCGAGGCAGAATTCGAACCTGCGATCGTAGCGGTCGCGCGGTTCCAGACTGTAGCGTCTAGAACCGCTCGGCCACGTCGGCCACCTCGGCCGGCGATCTAAAAGACAGTTTTGATGATGGACACCAACTGACGCGATATCATATCTAAGCATTACAGTAAAATGTACGTCATCTAGACTGTCTCTCTCCATAATATTATAAAACAAGAGCTCTCTTTTTCTCCTTTCGACACAATGCTGTCTTTCTCCATTCTCAGAAGATTCTTGTTGTTAATTAACAAGCTTCCTCTATATTTGACTGTAATACCGATTTTATCAGACATTTGATATAGTCGCTACTGAGAATTTGACATTTTGTCAGCATCTTGTATTTTACGCCTAAATTAACTGTGTCACATTCCGATGCCTTCCCGAAACCTCTTTGCTTTTCATTCCTTAGAAGAACATGCGTGTTGCGACGTGGTACTGTACGTTTATATACGCAAGTCGAGCATATTGTCTCTAGCTCCCAAGAAACCTTTCACAAATGACTAACAACTTACGAATATTTAAAGTTTTTGTGGCTAGGACAGAGAACAATCAGAAGAGAATATATTGAGAGAGACGGATATGGTTGATTTTAATTTATCAAAGTGTGTAATAAAACTGAACGTAATGGGATAAGTAATTTATTTTAATTCCTGCCCTTCAGAGACTGTTACATATATTTATTTATTTACAGCACATCTGCGGCCATCACCTAGTATTGTACAATAGACCGTATCTTCTGGTTACAGTTATATTGATACATTCACTACAGGTTAAATAATATCGTCCACAAGGCTAAAATACAAACAAAATATTGTTACTATTGTCACTGCTAGTATTACAACGATCAACATCGTTTATTACTATATGCTTACCTACGCCACGCTTGTTATAAAAATGCGAGATCGTCTACAAAGACTTAAGTGAGTGAATGGCGTGAGCTACGGACTTGTGGATTCTGCAGGCTGTCAGTGGTGCCACCAGGAAGTAAGGTATAGAAATGCGCGTGCCGACACTGCAGAGCACTGGAGGAATGCCAACAGGCACTGATTCTGCAAATAACTGGACGTAGCTGCAGGCGCCTACGGCGGACTATGACCTCGCAAGCGGCAGCCAAGCCTGGTCAAAACTTCTCTGAATTACCTTTCTTGGGGGAGGGTTTGCGTGACAGTTGAGATATACTTGTGACTGGAATGATTCCGCTAAAATTTAGTTCGTATTTTGAATAATTTGTAACTTAAAATACATTACCATAGCGAGTCGTAGAGACACTGAAACTAGGTCGTTGGGGCGGTTCAGGGTCAATTTAAAGGTTCAGAATTGCATTTTAGTGAAAGGACTCTTTCGGTACCTAACAGTGCATCTTAAATTCAGATTTACTAAGCAATAATATTGTTTGATGGTAAACGGAGCTAGCTACTTCAAGATGCGAAACAAGAAAATTCAAGGTTTGTATAACGCCTGCTAATGTAAGAACTGGCATTGCTTAGTAATCGGTTTTAAAAAGTTGGAGACGCGACGAAATTTGGATTGACCTACCGTTCCGATTTTAAGATTACGCCGTGTCGTGCTTCTAAAACAAACTCTAGGTATTACTTTCGATACGAAAACTATGTATTACCATTTTCCTATCATTATCGCAGGTAGAGAGACGCTACAAGACTACAAGCCTTATCGAGTTAGCTCTAGTGTTGCTTTGCATAAATCTCTGGTTGGACCCAGGTGATTTCGATGTTCATGTACTATGGATGTGGATTCCGCTGCACAGTGTCCATCCATATCTTGCATTACAGCACAGGAGAGCTAAATAGTGTGAACTGTTTGCGTGTGCACTTCTAATATCTCTGGTTTGTAGTTTCGTATTTGATTTACATTACATGTTGTATCTTATAAATGGAGAGCTGCGTCAGTGTGTGTGTGTGTGTGTGTGTGTGTGTGTGTGTGTGTGTGTTTCCGTAGTTACGAATATGGGCAAGCAACAGCTGCATAATGGAATAACGAGAATGAAAATTTGTGCCGCACCTGGTCTCGAATCCTAATTTCCCGCTTATCGCGATATGTCTCCATACCATTTTTCAAGTGTCGCGCTTATGAAACTAAATGCTTACTCATTTTTTTATGCTACGTTACAGGGCAGAACGGACAAAGTCAGCTTCAGCCTGGGTGGAGACAAGGTCACAGGAGTTGAATCACGAGGCTTGGCCACTTCCCACGCCTGTCACTATCCTGGTCTCTCACATGGTACTGGCCTGTTTTTCCATTTATTTCATTTTTATAGGTTTTTTAATTTCTTTATTGTTTCTTTTTTTGTGAAAATGTAGCTTGATAGACCTAAATTCTACAGTTACTGGACTCAAAAAGAACTATTTTTTTCTGTGGCAAGAAGACAATGAGATAAGGCTTCAAAACTTGGGGAAAAGAACTTCATAGAACCTCGACGATTAAAAACAACGCGCAAAATATGTGCAAATAAAGCACGATAACGTGGAAGACTCTGCCATTTACAATGCGCATTCACCACACATTGGCGAAAAACACGCGGTCAGGATCGCTCACACCCGACTACATAGTGGGTGTAGTGTTGGAGAGAAAATGGAAATGTCCGGACAGAGAAGCCCATGAACCGAGAAAGCATCTTCAGTTGATCGGATAAGGAAAGCGAGTTATCGGCGAATTCAGTGCCTGTGTTCTCGTCGACAAGGGATGTGAGTGTGTGGTAATGTAATACGTTTCCAGAATGAGATTTTCACTGTGCAGCGGAGTGAGCGCTGATATGAAACTTTCTGCCAGATTAAAACTGTGTGCCGCACCGAGACTCAAACTCGGGACCTTTGCCTTGGCAAGTGCTCTACAAAATGAGTAGACCGAGCGAGGTGGCGCAGTGGTAGCACACTGGACTCGCATTCGGGAGGACGACATCACGAAAACTAACCAGTACTCTAGAAGCAACCGAGTAGCGCACTGCCCCACGCTAACTGCTACCGCATGTATCTGCGCTGCACAGTCGCTGTTAGAGTACTCATTGTTCTCCTGTGTGACAGTCGCTGTTAATATGTACCGATAAAAGGAATATCGCACCAGAATGGCATCTGTCGAATGGGAATCTAAAATTCTTTTTTAAAATTCATATTATTTGTAATGGGAATCAAACCGACACTTTTCGTCGACACTGGGTTTCGCATAAAAGACATGATGAGCAATGTCTGTTTGGGGCGACTCCAGGTACACATCGCAAAAATGAGATTGTAAACACCTGCCGAAATACCTGAGAAAATACGATTTACGACTCTTTGGAGGGCCACCAGGTATGTGTTGAAGACTTTCACTTAACATAGATCAGCAGAGTTGGTACATTTTGTAAATGTCAAAAATAAGAAGAGATATCGTTAACAATGTTTTTCAGATTTATCAATTGGTGCTCTGAAAATGGACAGTCCCTTGTTTTCGAAAAAACACGGTGTATTCATTCCTCTAGAATTAACAGCATAACACCAACAAGAAGAAGGGACCGGTTGGTAGGACATGTTCTGAGGCATCAAGGAATCACCAATTTAGCATTGGAGGGCAGCGTGGAGGGTAAAAACCGTAGAGGGAGACCAAGAGATGAATACACTAAGCAGATTCAGAAGGATGTAGGTTACAGCAAGTACTGGGAGATGAAGAAGCTTGCACAGGATGGAGTAGCATGGAGAGCTGCATCAAACCAGTCTCAGGACTGAAGACCACAAAAACAACAACAACTACAGTATCTAATGTAGCACATGCACACGAGTAAGTCAACAACGCAAAATGTTCCAGATTTTGGGTGTACACACAAACGGAAACATGAACAGGATGAAACACATTAGTGAGCTACTCGAACAACTAATTTCATCAACGTTTGCTCATTATGAAATCACGGAAAAAATCAACACCTTAATATATGCTGTATATATCTATTCATTGATGGCTAATGGCATAATTTACTAAATGACTTGTCACTAAGAACGAAAATACTGAATGCAAGAAAGAGAGCAATGAGAGAAGTACCTGATTATCAAAAAAAATCATCCGGTGAACGCATCCAAAGGAATTTTAACAGCTCCATCGAAACAAGCATATTCGTTAGTGGACATCGTCATAAGCAATCCATCAAAATTTCGTAATATCCACAATTACAACGTTACAGGTAAAATGTATCCGTATTCCTCTTTCCTAAACCTTGTAAGTAGCTCACTAAGTAGTTCACGATGCAACCACAGAAATAATTCCATCATTTTTCCCTTATTGCATAAACTGTCTGACACACAGCAAAGTACATTTTAAATGTAGCCTATAGTGATTTTCTCTGGATACTTCCTTCTATTCTGTAGACGAATTTTTAATCGAAATATTTTCACATTTATAGGTAAGAAGCAGACTAAATTTAGATTTATGGCTTACACTATTGAAAACTAAACCGTTCGTCTTACAAATTGTGTGCTAGTGTACTATTTATAAATCTGTAAAAGAACGCATATATCCATCTGCACAAACAAATCATGTATACCTATCTTGAAATTGAGTCTCATCATTTCTATGAAGGTCCTGTAAATTATCCGCGGAACATGACCCTAACTACGGTTAATAGGGCACTTAGAAAGTTACCCGTTGTTTGCTTGAGATAGTCAAGCCTAATTCAAGAATGATTCAGTGTCTGTGTGTGCTTCCACGCCCGTTGTCACTTTCGATTAAATAATTCCGAGTATGTGACGAGTTGTCATGTTGTGGTACTAAGAAGCGTATTTATTTTTATTTTTTGTCACTTCTAGTTCCGTAGGACCAAATTGAGGAGCAAATCTCCAAGGTCATGGAACGTGTCAGTACATGAAATTACAGCACAAAAGTAATAACAGATAAAATATAATGTTTAAGAACCCGAAAAAAAGTCAAGCCATAAGTTTACGTAAACGCAATCAACAACACAACATACGAATTAGCTTAATTTTTCAAGAAACTCTTCAACAGAATAGAAGGAGAGACCCATGAGGAAACTCTGGCTTCGGTTCGAAAGCTCGTGGAATCCTGCTAAGACTTTCGAATTCCTGTGGTAGCTTATTGAAAATGGATGCAGCAGTAAACTGCACACCTTTCTGCACAAGAGTTAAGGAAGTCCGATCCAAATGCAGATTGTATTTCTGCCGAGTATTAACTAAGTGAAAGCTGCTAATTCTTGGGAATAGATGATATTGTTAACGAAAACCGACAGTAAAGAAAATATATATTGAGAGGGCAATGTCAAAATACTCAGACTAGTGAACAGGGGTCGACAAGAGGTTCCCGAACTTACACCACTTATTGCCCGAACTGCCCGTTTCTGAGCCTAAAATATCATTTTAGAATGTGAAGAGTTACCTCAAAATATAATACCATACTACATAAGCGAATGAAAATAAGCGAAGTAGACTAATTTTCGTGTCGAACGATCACTTACTTCAGATACCGTTCGAATAGTAAAAATGGTAGCATTAATTCTTTGAACACGGTCCTGAACGTGAGCTTTCCACGACAGTTTACTATCTACTTGAACACCTAGAAATTTGAACTGTTCAGTTTCACTAATCATATACCCATTCTGTGAAATTAAAACGTCGAGATTTTTTAATTGTGAGTTAGAAACTGTAAAAACTGAGTCTTACTGTGATTTAGTGTTAATTTATTTTCTAAAACCCACAAACTTATGTCATGAACTGCATTATTTTAAATAGAGGCAATGCTGCACACAACATCCTTTACTACCAAGCTAGTGTCATCAGCAAACAGAAATATTTTTGAATTGCCCATAATACTAGAGGGCATATCATTTATACACTCCTGGAAATGGAAAAAAGAACACATTGACACCGGTGTGTCAGACCCACCATACTTGCTCCGGACACTACGAGAGGGCTGTACAAGCAATGATCACACGCACGGCACAGCGGACACACCAGGAACCGCGGTGTTGGCCGTCGAATGGCGCTAACTGCGCAGCATTTGTGCACCGCCGCCGTCCGTGTCAGCCAGTTTGCCGTGGCATACGGAGCTCCATCGCAGTCTTTAACACTGGTAGCATGCCGCGACAGCGTGGACGTGAACCGTATGTGTAGTTGACGGACTTTGAGCGAGGGCGTATAGTGGGCATGCGGGAGGCCGGGTGGACCTACCACCGAATTGCTCAACACGTGGGGCGTGAGGTCTCCACAGTACATCGATGTTGTCGCCAGTGGTCGGCGGAAGGTGCACGTGCCCGTCGACCTGGGACCGGACCGCAGCGACGCACGGATGCACGCCAAGACCGTAGGATCCTACGCAGTGCCGTAGGGGACCGCACCGCCACTTCCCAGCAAATGAGGGACACTGTTGCTCCTGGGGTATCGGCGAGGACCATTCGCAACCGTCTCCATGAAGCTGGGCTACGGTCCCGCACACCGTTAGGCCGTCTTCCGCTCACGCCCCAACATCGTGCAGCCCGCCTCCAGTGGTGTCGCGACAGGCGTGAATGGAGGGACGAATGGAGATGTGTCGTCTTCAGCGATGAGAGTTGCTTCTGCCTTGGTGCCAATGATGGTCGTATGCGTGTTTGGCGCCGTGCAGGTGAGCGCCACAATCAGGACTGCATACGACCGAGGCACACAGGGCCAACACCCGGCATCATGGTGTGGGGAGCGATCTCCTACACTGGCTGTACACCACTGGTGATCGTCGAGGGGACACTGAATAGTGCACGGTACATCCAAACCGTTATCGAACCCATCGTTCTACCATTCCTAGACCGGCAAGGGAACTTGCTGTTCCAACAGGACAATGCACGTCCGCATGTATCCCGTGCCACCCAACGTGCTCTAGAAGGTGTAAGTCAACTACCCTGGCCAGCAAGATCTCCGGATCTGTCCCCCATTGAGCATGTTTGGGACTGGATGAAGCGTCGTCTCACGCGGTCTGCACGTCCAGCACGAACGCTGGTCCAACTGAGGCGCCAGGTGGAAATGGCATGGCAAGCCGTTCCACAGGACTACATCCAGTATCTCTACGATCGTCTCCATGGGAGAATAGCAGCCTGCATTGCTGCGAAAGGTGGATATACACTGTACTAGTGCCGACATTGTGCATGCCCTGTTGCCTGTGTCTATGTGCCTGTGGTTCTGTCAGTGTGATCATGTGATGTATCTGACCCCAGGAATGTGTCAATAAAGTTTCCCCTTCCTGGGACAATGAATTCTCGGTGTTCTTATTTCAATTTCCAGGAGTGTATAAATAAGGAACAGGAGTGGCCACTACATTGATTCCTGGGGCGCCCCCGATTTGACCGTACCCAACTCACACCCCACATCACAGCCATTCTCAACACTGTGAACAATGACCTTTTGCTGCCTGTTGTTAAAGTAAGAGGTGAGCCAATTGTGAGCTATTCCCCATATTCTGTAATGATCCAACTTCTGAAGCAATCAAACGCCTTAGTTAAATCATAAAATAGCGCCCGAAACCTTTTGTTTAATCCGTCCAGAACCTCACTGATAAATGAGAATATAGCATTTTCAGTTGTTAAACGACTTCTAAAGCCGAACTGTACATTTTATAGCGAATAATGTGATATAATTTGATCAATTATCCTTACATACACAGCCTTTTCAATAACTTTAGCAAACATTAATGGCACAGAAGTAGGTCTAAAATTGTCTGTATTATCCCTTTCTCCCTTTTTATAAAGCAGCTTCACTACTGAGTACTTTAATCGTTTCAGAAACTGACCATTCCTAAAGGAAAAATCCAAATATGGCCAAATATTGGGCTAACATATGCAGCACAGTTCTTTAATATTCTGCTAGGTACTCCATCATATCCATCAGTGATTTATTTATTGACTTAATCTCCCCCTTGTCAGTATCACCGAGGAGTATTTTAGACATGAGTCTCGGAACGGCATTTTCCAAGAGAGTTATATAATTCCCTGTAGAAACTAAGTTTTTATTTAACTCACCAGCAATGTACAGAAAACGATAGTTAAATACTGTACATATATCTGACTTATAAGTAACAGAAACATTTTTACTACGAACTGACTTTATATCGTCGATCTTTTGCTGCTGACCGGACACTTCCTTCACAACTGACCATATGCTTTTCATTTTATCCTGTGAACTAGCTATTCTATTTGCGTTCCATATAGTCTTTGCCTTCCAAATAACATTTTTAAGCACCTTAAAATACTGTTTGTAATGCGCTATTGTAGCTTGATTGTGACTACTTCTACCATTTTGATATAATTCCCGCTTTGTTTTACACGATATGCTTATCCCACTAGTCAGCTGCCCAGACTGCCTTTTGCTGCTAGTACACCTTTTAATGCGCTCTAATGGAAAATCAACCCTCAAAGAGCATGAGAAATGTGTTAAGGAAAGCTTTATATTTGTCATCTATGTTATCGGCAGCATTAACATCCTGCCACTCTTCTTCCTTAACGAGGTTTGAAAAACACTTTACTTCCATTGAATTAGCTTTACTACACAGTTTGTAATTATATGTGACTTTTTTTCAGTACAAAAGCCTTTTAGTGTTAAAATTATTGCATCATGGTCTGAGAGGTCATTCACCCTTTTACTAACATAATGCCGATCTAGTTATGAAGAACGAATAACAATATTATCTATCGCTGTGCTACTGTTCCCTGCAACTTAGTTGGCAAAAACACTGTCTTTATCAGATCATATGAGTTTGAGATCTACCAACATCCTTTTCCTTGCACAATCATATACAAAATTAATACTGAAGTCACCACATATAACTAATTTTTGGTACTTTCTATAAAGTAAGCCAAGAATCCTCCCTAGCCGAAGGAATGGTTCAAATGGCTCTGAGCACTGTGGGACTTAACATCTGAGCTCATCAGTCCCCTAGAACTTAGAACTACTTAAACCTAACTAACCTAAGGACATCACACACATCCATGCCCGAAGCAGGATTCGAACCTGCGACCGTAGCAGTCTCGCGGTTCTGGACTGAAGCGCCTAGAACCGCACGGCCACCGCGGCCGGCTAGCCGAAGGAGAAATGCTCTGAAGTCAGAGTTAGGGGTCCTATAAATAACAACAATTACAAATTTAGTTTCACTAAATTCAACTGCCCCTGCACAACATTCAAGTATCTGTTCACTGCAGTGCTGTGATACGTCTATGGACTCAAACTGAATATTGTTTTTTACGTACATGGCCATTCCCGCATTCCGCAAGGCACTCCTCGAAAAACTATGGACTCAGACTGAATATTGTTTTTTACGTACATGGCCATTCCCGCATTCCGCAAGGCACTCCTCGAAAAACAGCCAGCTGATCTGTATCCTGGTAAAGGAAACCTTTGAATTTTCAAATTATTTATGTGGTGCTCCGATACACCAATAATGTTGAAGTCAATATCTATAAGCAGATCACTAACTTCATCTCTAATACCTCTTATATTTTTATGAAATATGCTAATTCCTTCTCTACTTGGATACCCGACCTCCTCTGAAGGTAATTCCTTAGTTAGAGGGACTTCTTTTAAGCAGGTATACCTATCAGCTGACTTAAGTCTGAAAAAGGTGCTGCTCTCATACCAACTACTACAGGAATTTTTCCGTGAGTGATCCTACCCCCACCCACTACACTGTCACCTAAGGCGATTCCTTAGCTAGAGGGACTTCCTTTAAGTAAGTATACCTATCAGCTGACTTCAATCCAAAAAAGGTGCTGCTCTAACAGCAACTATTACAGGAATTTTTCCACGAGTGATCCTAACCCCACCCACTACACTGTCACCTGTAAGCTTTGCCAGCCTCACTTTCCCATATCTATTGAGGTGCAGGCTATGCCTAGTGAAACCTGATCTACTGATAGACTGAACTGGCACCACTGAAATGTGACTCATGCCTTGTGCCATCAGCGCCCTCTCCAGCCCCACAATGACACTCCTAACAGCCGCATTAAGATGAGGCCGATCATGGCGCTGAAACAGTTGCACGAAATGCGCGTTTGTGCCAACAGTTTGAGTAGCTATCTTTACCAGGTCACCACCTACATCATGTTCCCCGTCCTTATCAACACTATTCCCTGATCCACCCACAATCACTACCTGATCCTCTTTCGTAAAATTTCTACTAAACTCCCTTATGCTGTCAGTCACCTGAGCCACCCCAGCACTAGGCTTCACAATGCTGGTGACCTGGCACTCACTCCCCAACACTTCCTACAACTGCTGGCCCACACCTCTACCATGCGAACTACCTAGCAGCAGAACCTTCTTCTTTCTGTTAGACTTAGGCCTCCTGACTGCTGAGGACTGCTACATGTTTCCTACTTCTACAGCTACAATAGGCTCCTTTCCACTCAACTCTGACCGTTGGTCAAATCTATTGCATATACGCAAATTAAAAATGTCTGAATACGTCCTCCTCTTAGCTGCCTTCTTGTCAACTGCCATTTCCCATTCCCCAGTACCCTTCACCATCCTCAACCTACCTAGTTCCTCCTTTGAGTATTGTAACTACGCCTGAAGGGCACAGGTCTTACGCGTCTGCTCATCTAACAACTTATTTACACTACAGATTCAGCTTTACCAGGAGAGGACCCCGCTAAAATGCCCACTGGCTTCCCCACTGTATTGCCCCAATGAAAATACTTTTAAAAAATCCCACACCGTAGCCTACTACTCACAAACCTACGACAAAGCCCACACTTCTCACACATGGTAAAATTTTACAGTTATTGAAAAAGAAACAAAACGCCTACGTTACCTAAGTTTAATTACACCAGTAGAAATATTTGTAGCACTAACAATAGTGGTCTCGAAATTCTCTCTCTACTAAGAAAGCAACAAGTTGTATTAATACTATTAAACAGCTAATACCAAGATCAACAAACTTCACACAATTTATTAGCTAAAACCTAGAATTCAAGCGGCAGTGGTTTTAAGCAGCATTCCCCGAGATTGTGTAGTTACCTTCTCACTTGTACGCAGGGTTTTGTGGCATCCTCTACATTTTCTGGTGAAGGCCTGTTGAAAGTGCAACATAAACAGTGGCCAACGTTAAAACAAGGCGACGTGGTTGCATATCCAGAAAAAATTAACGGAGACAAATAGGTTGATTTAAAGGCTATTGTTGAATTAATTCTATCCGGACTAATGCACGTGCAACGAAACCGTCATAAAAATGATATAACTCCTTATAAACATTTCCTTAAATACTTTTCAGCTTACTTAACGATGTAAGGTAACTTGAAAGGTAGGAGGTAAGGTAGGAGACGAGATACTGGCAGAAGTAAAGCTGTGAGTACCGGCCGTGAGTCGTACTTCGGTAGCTCAGATGGTAGAGCACTTGCCCGCGAAAAGCAAAGGTCCCGAGTTCGAGTCTCGGTCGGGCACACAGTTTTAATCTACCAGGAAGTTTCATATCAGCGCACACTCCGCTGCACAGTGAAAATCTCATTCTGTAAGGTAACTTGTCTGTCAACAGTCATGAAAGTTAGCGTTCTCACTGTAATCACTTCACTATGGATGGTTTCTTATACTTTTAAAAGTCTATTCCTCTACTTTGATTTTCTCTGCCTCGTGATGACTTGGTGTTGTGTGGTGTCCTTAGGTTAGTTAGGTTTAAGTAGTTCTAAGTTCTAGGGGACTGATGGCCATAGATGTTAAGTCCCATAGTGCTCAGAGCCATTTGAACCATTTTGAACCTCTATTTTGTAACAAACATTGTAACTGTCGGCTGTTAGCCAAAGTTGATTTTAACTCAATACGCTGGTTGAGACCATTACGATGAAAAAAATTTCATTGCAAGTATTTTGTCACTCAGATAGGGAAACGGATGGTGTTAGGCTTCTGGTCGGCAGGCTTTGCCCCAGTATCAAGGACTAACTAACATACGCCTCTGAATATCCATGTCGATGGCCCCTTATGATTGATAGCCCACTTTTTAAGTGTTTGTCATGCCTGTGGTAGAGGCGGGCAATATTGTGTAATTTTTTCTAAACATATACTATCAGTAAACACAACTATCAATTGAAGAGATAATTTTCATTTTTACCAGATGCTTGTGAATCGCGTAAAAATTTTTCATGAATTTGTTAGAGATTTAATTGTTTTTTGCATTGTGTTCTGGAGGTAGAGATGAGAACCTCCACACTCGGGTGGCCAGCATTAACGGAAGATATTTTTAATTTCATATGTGTTTACGCATCTTTCTGCATACTTTAGTTTCGTTTTGGTCATTGCACCAACGAAAATGGGCTGATGGGATCAAGAGTATAATTTGTAATTTATCAATTAAGGTTTCCATCAGAGTTGCAGATAATATGTTTATTAGTGACTAGTTCGAACATTTTCGTTCATTCAGAAACCATTATCTATATTAGAAGGTACAATGTCATTAACAAAACATGAAATACAACGGTTTCAGACATTTTGTGTACGGGCATTAAAGCAATGCAATAAATTTTTATGACATTTGTTTTTACAGCAATTAAATATAACTCAGGTTATTTGACTGAACTGTGATTGTCTTGATACATTCAAAATTCGATAGTCGTCTTTAGATGTTTATACATCAAAATTTGACAGGGGCCTTTAGTTGTTCATTATTTGTCCTTATCCTTTGCTTCTCAGAGATCATAATGTTACATCTAAATTCATAGCTGCTGTATTGATAAAGATATCAGATAAGCTAACTGCTTACTGAACCATGAATCCTTTTTTAAAAAAATATCAAAAGAACTATTGCATTTAAATTCGAACTGAAGACGCATTTCAAATTATTATGCATAAAAAACTAAAGACACCTATCCTATTTTGAATTTATCAAGACGATCCTAATAAAGTCCGGTAACATATGTTCTACTGATATAATGAGAAAACAAATGTGCACGCATGTTCAGAACAAGCCGAACACCTTGAAAGTCTTGATAAAGGACGTTCATAGTCACAGGAAATGTACATTAGTGTGTTCTGCAACAATGATTAGCATTTAAGTCTCCTCGGTTCAGCATGGGTCCTGTTCCCTAGTAGGCACAGGGTCCGTCGTGGGTCCTGATAACTTGTTCCATGCGTGATGGCATCGATGCGTTTAAGGTGCGAATGGCGTCCTGTGGTACAGCCATCCATGATGCATTCATCTAGTCCCAAAATTAATTTGTGGTGACTGGCATTAAGTCACAGCACTGCATCTGTCATTTCACCATATCCCACACTTTTTCGACTAGCGATAAATCTGTGATATGGTGGGCCAGGGAAAGAGACTGACATCCTGTGACACCAAGAAGACACGAGTTCGTGCAGTAACATGTGGTCGTGAATTGTCTTGCTGAAAAATGGCGTCTGGAGTGTTGTGCAGGAAGGGTATGGCTATGGGTCGCATTGGTCACATTGCACTGGACAAGCACCAACTATATTTGTGGTTGTACCTAACAGCACCCTACACCATGAGGCCTTTGGTTGGCATTGTATGTCTTGTGGGGATGCAGTCACTGTGATACTGCTCCCCCTGTCTGCAGCGAACCAAAATGGGAAAATCACGTTCAAACAAACAGAACCTGTATTCGTTCGAAAACACTATCTGATGCCATTCCTGTCCCCAGGGACACCTACATTTACATCTACATCTACATGACTACTCTGCAATTCACATTTAAGTGCTTGGCAGAGGGTTCATCGAACCACAATCATACTATCTCTCTACCATTCCACTCCCGAACAGCGCGCGGGAAAAACGAACACCTAAACCTTTCTGTTCGAGCTCTGATTTCTCTTGTTTTATTTTGATGATCATTCCTACCTATGTAGGTTGGGCTCACCAAAATATTTTCGCATTCGGAAGAGAAAGTTGGTGACTGAAATTTCGTAAATAGATCTCGCCGCGACGAAACACGTCCTTCCTTTAATGACTTCCATCCCAATTCGCGTATCATATCTGCCACACTCTATCCCCTATTACGTGATAATACAAAACTAGCTGCCATTTTTTGCACCCTTTCGATGTCCTCCGTCAATCCCACCTGGTAAGGATCCCACACCGCGCAGCAATATTCTAACAGAGGACGAACGAGTGTAGTGTAAGCTGTCTCTTTAGTGGACTTGTTGCATCTTCTAAGTGTCCTGCTAATGAAACGCAACCTTTGGCTCGCCTTCCCCACAATATTATCTATGTGGTCTTTCCAACTGAAGGTGTTCGTAATTTTAACACCCAGGTACTTAGTTGAATTGACAGCCTTGAGAATTGTACTATTTATCGAGTAATCGAATTCCAACGGATTTCTTTCGGATCTCATGTGGATCACCTCACACTTTTCGTTATTTAGCGTCAACTGCCACCTGCCAAACCATACAGCAATCTTTTCTAAATCGCTTTGCAACTCATACTGGTCTTCGGATGACCTTACTAGACGGTAAATTACAGCATCATCTGCGAACAACCTAAGAGAACTGCTCAGATTGTCACCCAGGTCATTTATATAGATCAGGAACAGCAGAAGTCCCAGGACGCTTCCCTGGGGAACACCTGATATCACTTCAGTTTTACTCGATGATTTGCCGTCTATTACTACGAACTGCGACCTTCCTGACAGTAAATCACGAATCCAGTCGCACAACTCAGACATACCCCATAGGCCCGCAGCTTGATTAGAAGTCGCTTGTGAGGAACGGTGTCAAAAGCTTTCCGGAAATCTAGAAATACCGAATCAACTTGAGATCCCCTGTCGACAGCGGCCATTACTTCGTGCGAATAAAGAGCTAGCTGCGTTGCACAAGATACACCTTTGTCGTCTAGCATATTTCTGCATATTCGTCAAAGATAGGCGGCGAAGTGACGATGCGCACGTAACCCATGCCGTAATAAACGGCAACTGACTGTCAGCCCTGATAGTGTACGATGTGTTACACTGTCCCACTTTTGCGCCAAGGCCGAGGATAATGCAGATTTGTCCTGCAATGCCACATTCGTATGAGCTGACGATCTTCACGGTAGGGGGCGGGGGAGGGGGGGCGGAGAACTATTCTGCACATACGTGTTGCACTGCCGAAACACTTCGTCCCACACGTACGTGTTGCACTGGCGAAACACTTCGTCCCACACGAGCAGTAGTTTCCGGACATACGCATCACATTCTATCATGCCAATAATGCGCCCCCTCTCAAACTCGCCGACCGATATGGTTAACATGCTAATCATTTCTGCAGAACGTACTGATGAACATGGCCCGTGAATATGAACGTTGTATCTTTAGTCGTTCAAGATGTTCTGTTTTTTTTTTTCTAAAAAGGAGTGTATTATGTACAGTGGCACATTACAAATGCAGGTACATCATAAAAGATTTATTGCGCTGCTGTAATCTGTGGGCACAAAATATTTGTAAAAGCTATATTTCATTTTTGTTAATAACACTGTAACTTCTAATATGGGTAATGTTTTGAGAATGAGCGGAAATGTTCGAAATCAGTCACTAGTAAAAATATTATTCGCACCTCTGGCGGAGATCTCAATTAATAAATTACAAACATATTTAATTGCTGAACCTGACACCAACACACTGTTGGAATTACGTAATTGAGAGTACACTTTGTTATACTTCTGTCTTACTTTTTTGTCTTTCTTATTGGGAGAGCGTGCAGATTGTTATACAGAAATCTTCGTTTCTATTTCTAAATGGAAGCATATCAGTTGACTAGTGTCTAGAATCTAAGAAAGGTTTTCTCAGAAATTAGGTGATTTTCTTTTACTTCCTTTTACAGCTAATTGCCCTATTATATGCTTGTATGAAGTAATTGTGCTTATTTTTAAATACTACCTATCATGACAGTATAGTTTGGTCGCAATTTTTATTGGTTCTCGTGAAAAAATTAAAACTAAAGCCTTCCCAGTGACAGAGAAGAGAGTTGCAGTGCAGTAAAGACATCTGTCGAGGGAAGTTGAAGGATGAGTTTTTCAGTTTTCAGGTTTCTGTGAGTCGTCTGGCTGTCCGCGGTGCCTGGCTGTCAGCGGTGGTGGTTACAAGGAGGAGGCTGGGCGTTGTGATGTGCATGTGGGCTTCCCGTGCGCTCGACCGGTGGCCCACACTCACATTACTAACGACCAGCCCTCCACAGCGGCGTCTGCACATGCGTCTGCTTGTGTCCCGTGGTAACACCAGCATGTCGAACCTAATTTTAAATTTTCAAATGCTGCTCCTACTTATCTGTGATACCCAAATTTTAGCGTATGAGATGGTGATTATGTGGAATTACTGGTAGTTTCTTATGAAAATGAAAATAGGCTTCTATCCTAATCATCTACATTATTTATTTAATGAAAACGCTAGTCAGAGACTTGCCCTCTGATCCCAGTACACGATTTATGTAACTTCCTATACAAACGATTTTTCATTGGGTTGGTGGTTTATGCAGTAATAAACTATAGTGCCTAAAAAATAGAAAGTTAAGCACCCGTAAAGCACGTTCGAAACTGAACGTAACTTCGTACACGTACATACCATTGGCGGGTATGTAAAATTTAGGATCGCTATTTTCTGTGGAAGGTAGAAGTGCCACCACAGTGCATTAGTGTTGTTCGTGTATCGTGTAGTCACCAGCCTTACTAAATAAGGAGCGCGAACTGCGTCAGATGTTGAGTAATCACTGAACAAGATTCGGAGATGCCACGTACTATTGTGACACATCGTTATCAGCTCTGACCGTTTCGTAGGGGCTTTATTGTGGATTTCCATTTGGCCTGCTGGCCAAACGTTGCAATACCCAGGTTTTTGAGGCATTCGCATGTAGCAGTGGTCCGATGTGGGACTGTCTGGGATTATGAGTACAGGCATACTCATCGTCGAAGTTAGGGTCCACGTTTGAACAAGAAAATGGGGGATCAGACAAAGCACATCATAACCCTGTTATTCCTGCACCTCCCATCTAACGAGAAAAAGTAACAGAATTCCTGTAACATTCTGTCAGCCCACACCATTGGTCGCATACTGGCAGCAGCTGCACTACATAAAAGATCAGACAATACAAAGATTAAATTATGTAAATTGAAGATAGGGGAGTGGAGGAAAGAAAAGGGAAGGAACTAATGATACCAGCTGCAACTTGAGCTCACGCAAATCAGCGATGGAGAGCGAAAATGCTTGCCGGACAGGGACTCGAATCCAGGGTTTCCTGCTTGCCAGGTAGTTGCGTTAACCACAGCGCCATCCAGATACACTGTTTACCGCAAATGTGTGACCTGTGCCGACACGGTCCCAGGCTGATCCACACTCCCGCAGTCTCCGGCCACGTACTCCATGCTCGCTAATTTTAGATTCCCGCTGGAGGTCGAACGTAAATGTGCATCCACACTTAATGTTTTGGATTCATTGCTCATCGAGGCAATCAGTTACATGAATGTGTGGTGTCTCTTCTTTCAGACATGTCCGAAAGAACAGACACCACGATGTTCCAGGTGCTTGCAGACCCGTAACCCCTTTGACACTCTACAATTCTAGATGGTCTACTATCAGGCGCAAGAGCAGCATTGTAGCGGCGAGAGAGCGGTATCGTAGCCCACCTTCAGGCATCTGTTATTCTCGTCACGGATTCTATATATACACTACTGGCCATTAAAATTCCTACACCAAGAAGAAATGCAGATGATAAACGGGTATTCATTGGACAAATATAATATACTAGAACTGACATGTGATTACATTTTCACGCAATTTGGGTGCATAGATCCTGAGATATCAGTACCCAGAACAACCACCTCTGGCCGTAATAACGGCGTTGATACGCCTGGGCATTGAGTCAAACAGAGCTTGGATGGCGTGTACAAGTATAGCTGCCCATGCAGCTTCAACACGATACCTCAGTTCATCAAGAGTAGTGACTGGCGTATTGCGACGAGCCAGTTGCTCGGCCATCATTAACCCGAGTTTTCAATTGGTGAGAGATCTGGAGAATGTGTTGGCCAGGGCAGCAGTCGAACAGCTTCTGTATCCAGAAAGGCCCGTACAGCACCTGCAACATGCGGTCGTGCATTATCCTGCTGAAATGTACGGTTTCACAGGGATAGAATGAAGGGTAGAGCCACGGTTCGTAATACATCTGAAATGTAACGTCCACTGTTTAAAGTGCCGTCAATGCGAACAAGAGGTGACCGAGATGTGTAACCAATGGCACCCCATAACATCACGCCGGGTGATACGCCAGTATGGCGATGACGAATACACGCTTCCACTGTGTGTTCGCCACGATGTCGCCAAACACGGATGCGACCATCATGATGCTGTAAACAGAACCTGGATTCATCCGAAAAAATGACGTTTTGCCATTCGTGCACCCAGGTTCGTCGTTGAGTACACCATCGCAGGCGCTCCTGTCTGTGATGCAGCGTCAAGGGTAACCGCAGCCATGGTCTCCGAGCTGGTAGTCCATGCTGCTGCAAACGTCGTCGAACTGTTCGTGCAGATGGTTGTTGTCTTGCAAACGTCCCTGTCTGTTGACTCAGGGATCGAGACGTGGCTGCACGATCCGTAACAGCCATACGGATAAGATGCCCGTCATCTGGACTGCTAGTGATACGAGGCCGTTGGGATCTAGCAATGCGTTCCGTATCACCCTCCTGAACCCACCGATTCCATATTCTGCTAACAGTCATTGGATCTCGACTAACGAGAGCAGCAATGTCGCGATACGATAAACTGCAATCACGATAGGCTACAATCCGACCTTTATCAAAGTCGGAAAGGTGATGGTACGCATTTCTCCACCTTACACGAGGCATCACAACAACATTTCACCAGGCAACGCCGGTCAACTGCTGTTTGTGTATGAGAAATCGGTTGGAGACTTTCCTCATGTCAGCACGTTGTAGGTGTTGCCACCGGCGCCAACCTTGTGTGAATGCTCTGAAAAGCTAATCATTTGCATATCACAGCATCTTCTTCCTGTCGGTTAAATTTCGCGTCTGTAGCACGTCATCTTCGTGGTGTAGCAATTTTAATGGCCAGTAGCGTACATGTACATTTTCAACAGTCTCAATGCAGGTGAGCAGGTGCAACCGAGGGCTTTGCCGTACTAGAAGGTCTTAGATGCACCCTTTGCCGTTTCATTCATGCATGTGTCAATGTCACGCTCCCTCATTATCACGCCACAAGAGGGCAAAAATAGGAGCTCTGCAAAGGAAGAAGCACCCGTAGCTGCTTCACATCACTTTCAGATTACGTCTAATCGTTTTGAATTGTCCCTAGTGGTTCAAACGTGTGCACTGAACCAAAAACTGCGGTAGCGCTGCGCTCCAAGCGGGTTCGATCATGTTCAAATCAGCCCCACAATGTCCTTAGAGAACGGTAGAAACGCCCTAGGGTGTCAGCAGTGTGAAAAGTTTGAAAAACATCTTCCTGCTCCTCATTTCGCTGCGAACTGTCTATGGGGATCAACGACCCAGAGGAAAGGGTGGTTTCAATGACACCTTAATGCCACCCCTTGCGGCACTTTCTTGCCGATTCTGAGCACCGGTGTATCTGCAGTTTTTTCCTGGACGAATCATAAGTAAACCACGAGGATTTATCTGTGGGCGTCGCGGTTCTGACCTCCATCGCAGAGGAGTTTAAATAAGGGGTGCCCATGTGACATTAACTCACATTACACGTCACATAAACGCAGTTTGAAGCGTCGCCTAGCCCGAGGGAGACGTCGCGGGGCACGGGACACGGGGACGCCACGCATTTGTCTAACTTAAGCCTCGCAATGCGTGGGAATTAAGAGATTTCGAAATTATTATCCTTTAATTCTGTTGCGCTGTGTAGTGACAGTACTGTTACGTAGTTTGTAGTAAGTGAATATTTTGTGTTAAAATAATTTTTGGAACCAAAAAGCGCGGAGTAGCCACGCGGTTAGAGGCGCCATGTCACTAATCGTGCGGCCCCTACCGCCAGAGGTTCGAGTCATCCCTCGGGCATGGTTGTGTGTGTTGTCCTTAGCGTTAAGTTAGTTTAAGTAGTGTGTAAGTCTAGGGACCTATGACTTCAGCAGTTTTATCCCTTAGGAATTCATACACATTTGAACGCAGCCCGCATCTCGTGGTCGTGCGGTAGCGTTCTCGCTTCCCACGCCCGGGTTCCCGGGTTCGATTCCCGGCGGGGTCAGGGATTTTCTCTGCCTCGTGATGGCTGGGTGTTGTGTGCTGTCCTTAGGTTAGTTAGGTTTAAGTAGTTCTAAGTTCTAGGGGACTTATGACCACAGCAGTTGAGTCCCATAGTGCTCAGAGCCATTTGAACCATTTTTGAACGCATGGAACCAAAAGATAACACACACTACATGTCAGCTCACTTTTAACACGTAGCTAGAACATAATTACAACTTATACGTAACTTAGCTACAGCATGAAACGATGGAGGTGTAATTTTAACAATTTGCATGGGTCATTATTAATTCTGTGGAAATATTTTACATTTTATCGCCGTACAGTTGCTAGAATTACTCTCTGGTCCGAAAGGCTCCATACATACCCCCCCAGAGCTGAAACTTAGTGAGACTTCATTATGTATATAATTACATCTATGGACCTTGATGACCGTGTTTGCGGTTACCAAAATATGTCACTTAAATGGCTGCATCTGTGTATTATTGCCCCAGTTGGATGTAACTATGAGTTGATTCTGCTGTTACAATCAAGAGTCTTAGGTTTGCATCCCGAAAACTATCGGATTTCATCATAGAGATGTATGCCTCGGTGTGCTGTTATTTTAACTGCATCACAACAATAGTACATACACACCGAGTTTCATGACGACCTTCCCATCTGTGACTGAAATAAGTAGGTAACTGCATAAGGTGTCTATATTACATGATTAATGACACTGTTTGTTATTTTACAGCTCATCATGACGAGTCCGATGATAATGATGACGGGGATATCGCGTCAGTCAACGATGATGAAGCTACGATGGAGCAACCGGGAGAATGTGAGTAATTTAAAACAAAAATATTTTTGTATTCCTGTCATCCTCAGTTGGGTATAATATTACGATTGTTGATATTGTTTACTTTTTGACTATCTAATTACAGCTGAATGAAACAAAGCTGTCGTGCCATTTGCGTTCCCCTTTATTCCTTGCAAGACATCTTCAGTGGCCTGGAATATTTACATATTTTTGTTTATTCTATTTAGTTTACATTTGGGACGATATATATAGGCGTTACAAATAGTTCTGGCAGTTTACTTTTCTATAATGTAGTAATAATTTAAAGATCTTCTTGGATGTTGTCCTACATGTTGTGTTTTTGTTTCATTTTTGGCGCTGTTCTTCTTCTTCTTGTAATTGTCCTTTGAAAGTTTCGTTTTCATACTTCACAGCACTAGGAGCTGAGCACTTGTTTTGACGTTATGTTTTGGTTAGTGTTGCCAACAGTCGAATGTTATTTCCAAAGATCGGTTGTTACTACCAACTATTCAGTATATTTTTGTGGTATTACTGAAGATGTCTTGCAAAGAATAAACGCGAAACGTATATGGCACGAAAATGGTGTTTCATTCAGTTGTAGATAGCCCAAAAGTAAAAACGATCAGCATACCGTAATATTACACGCAACTGAGGACAACAGGACTACGTAAGTTGAAGACGTTACTACAGATATGTCAGTCATCGCCTGTCAACGTGTAAAAGTCCAGGAAAATACGTCTGAGGCTCCATAAGACGATTCAGGACATAAAATGAAACAAAACTGGCAAAAAGAACAACTCAATTCCAAGTTACATTTATGCAAAGGTTAAAAAAATACAGTTCTACAGTGGCACTGAAGTCGAAGTCATATGGAGAACGATATTTGTTACTTAATGAAATTAAGTACTATATTCGAAAAAAACAGTATCCAAACATGACATAGGAAGCTCCACAGTCCCCATGACACTGATGAAAAAGAACGCAACACACAGAAATCCGTGTAACAGTTACAAAACAGACATAAATCGAAAGTAATGAAACTAACAATAAGAAAGACAAAAACATATTGTCCATGTCAGGATGAGATAACGAGAGTAAGTAGGCATCCAGGACTGATCCTGTTCACTCTAGCGTCTGGAATGAAAAACAGAGTTGCCAGCAATGGAGATCTAGTCTACTTCTCCTACTGTACGGGGTACATTTGGTCTATCGTCTGCTACGACCACAGAGGGCACCGCGCATATTGGTGGGGAGGATTTCGCCCCCGAATGGAGAAACACGCCGAAACGTGTGCAGGGTAGGACTGCTGGTAGACAAGAGAGCGATCCCTGCTGCACCCACTGTCTCGCCGGCCAACCCGCACACCCCCGTGATCAACCTCTGCTATCCCATTGATTGGTTCTGAACCTTTTGAAAGCGTTGCTGGCCCAGCATCCCCGTGGATAGCGTCCCTAGCTCAGCGGAACCGTGGGTAGGATCCACCCCCGGTGCTCCAGAGCTCCTTATATAACCTACATCAGCCATTGCGGCGCAATGGTAGCCACACGAAAAATACTGCAAAGTTTGAAAAAGAAAATAATACTCTTTTTTTACCCTTAACACCACTTTTGGCTGCAGGATCCCCATCCCCGCTCCGTGAGAGACGGTAGTGGGTCGTAAATTGATTTACATCAATTTTGCTGATCAAGCAATTTTTCAACATTTAATGTTTTAGGAAAAGGTAACTTATACTAGTGGAGTTGTAAATCCAATGTTAAAAACTTACTAAGTGCTGGGGGTACAAAATTTCGGTATTGCAACAAATCATGTTCACAAGTATTAGTTCTTGAAGCGTCTTGTTCAACAGTGTTCTTTCAAATGTTACTTCCCAGATGTGCGATGCTGCCGGTTGTCAACCAGACGTGGCTGTGAGCAGGGTAGCGGTAGTCATCCGGGCTGTAACTGAGCCGGCGCGTTGTCACACGGGCTCCGTGATAAAGTTCCGGTGTCAAGGCTGACGTGCAGCAAGTGGGTCTGCTACCAGAGACTGCAACACTCGCCGATAGGAGTTACATCAGTGGGGGTTCGAGTAGAAACGAATTAAAGAAACTTTACATAATTCATAATAGTTATGAAACACTTGATATTTGAAGTTAACAAGTAAGTGTGGACTTTCCTTATTATTAGAAACAGAATTTATATCTTAACTTAAAAGAGGACCATGCCTATGAAGTGACATTTTTATTCCCGGAGATATGATTATCATAATAAAATAAGAGAAATCAGAGCTCGAACGGAAAGATTTAGGTGCTCCTTTTTCCCACGTGCCATTCGAAAGTGAAATGGTAGAGAAGTAGTATGAAAATGGGTCGATGAACCCTCTGCCAGGCACTTAAGTGTGAATTGCAGAGTAACCATGTAGATGTAGATGTAGATGTAGAGGTATTCACCAGCTGGTTGGGGATCTGGTTGAACCTGCGGTGCTAGCTAACGTAATTTACCGCAGCCATACCTGTATAAAGTCCATACAATACAGACAATGGCAAGTAGAGTTAAAGGCACAGACGTAACGTTGGGAATGACCACTCGATTGGAATAATTTTGAGTGTGCCATTCGGCAAGGTATGCGGTAGTACCATCAATAGAAATTTGTCCATGTTCCTTGGGTATGAGCTTGTTAGTGGATTCAAAGAGGTGATTCTGAGACATGTTCGATAAAGTCAGAGACTTAATAGTTGTGGTAAGGGGAGTGGCACTTAAGATAGGTACAGCAGGAAAGGCCTAAGGTTAACTTTATGGGTAGACACTAAATGTGCTGGGAGCATAACTAGGAGCGACTGTGTCACACGAAGAGACATTGAACAAAGGACCACTGTCCACTAAAGCGATCTGCAATGTCCTGGACATGGAAATGGGTGGCTAACAAATCGAAAATACAGTAGTGGGCTGGTGTACGGAATAGAATAAGCTGATGGCCACGGGGGACGAACCACGCTTCGTACCCTCCAGGAGCAATACGAGGGCAAGGTGGAGTACGGCATTTTTCTGGGAATAATGAAAGTGCCGGCCGCTGTGGCCGAGCGGTTCTAGGCGCTTCAGTCCGGAACCACGCTGCTGCTACGGTCGCAGGTGCGAATCCTGCCTCGGGCATGGATGTGTGTGATGTCCTTAGGTTAGTTAGGTTTAAGTAGTTCCAAGTCTACGGGACTGATGACCTCGGATGTTAAGTCCCATAGTGCTTACAGCCATTTGAACCATTTGAATAATGAAAGTCCACAGTATCTTACCCCAGTGTTGAGTGACAATATTAAACATATGCAGTAACTGTTATGTAAACAGGATTGAAATTCAGTAAAATGAATAGTGGTGTGAGTTTGGCAATCTTTACTGAGTATCAGAATATCACTAGTTTGCCAGAGAACGTATTTCTCGCAGTTGGCGCAGGTAACTGGTAATGATATTTGTGCATGCAGTATGCTAGTGGAACGAGACAAATGTATTTGAGCATCTGAATAAAATTGAGATAAAGTGGATTCCCAAATTGCGTAAATGGGCTAAATCATTTGCATGGGTGGTATCAAGTGGAACGAGATATTATTCAGTGTGTGCAAAAACATCTTTGCGGGTAGTAAGTATGGACTAAGTTTTTGTTGTAGGCCTAACTGAATAATAGTGTGTAGAGTAGATATCCGGTTGAAGAGCAACTTTATTGTACAGTAAGATTTGCACAGTTCTAGTCATTTCTAAAGAAGATATTACATGCATTACGTTATGGTGTACTGCGGCTAAGTCATGTTCTATTGAACTCCGAAATTCTTCATATTGTTGTAATAGTTCGGTGACTTCGTTACAGGTCTGTTCTATATCTTCAACGTGTTCAAGAAGGACCTGTTGGCGTACAAAAATCTCGTGATTTTGCTTCAAAAGAGACCTGTCTTCGTTTAAAGTGTTCTCCCAACGATCAGCATCTGTCTGGTCAGGGGTACCGAATACTGTTTTCATTCTGGTGCCGCCTGCATTAAAAACAGGCTCGTTCTGGGCGACCGAGAGGTGCAGTATCTGTCACCTTCTTATTTGTTCGCGTCATATAGTAAGTATCCGTTTCATGTAACTTAGGGTACGAAAGGTTTCGGTATGGCCTAGGCTGCATAGCGTTTAATCATGAGTGATTAAGCAGTCAGTAATTTGTTGCAAAGCTGTTTCTTCCTCGTTTAAAACCATTAGATGGATACCTGATGCCGAGTATACAATAGGCATTCGAACATTCTTCCTGAAGATGAGGGATGGTTCTGAATGTGTGGGGCACACTTAGCATTAATAAACAGTACGAATACGATACAGTATCTCACGATTAAGATGGTGTAGCGATTAAAAGTCTCTTGGCATACACGGTAATCCTAGTTGGATTTATAGAACAGCGGTATTGGCTGGACAATCTCGTACCTAAAACCCATCAATACACTGATTGCTACGAAGATGAAACGGCCCTTAATTATACAGATATATTCCACATAAGTAAACTGGCAGCTGAGGATAATGCTGGTATGTAGTTACCAAGCTGTTAAGTCAAGTGTGTAGAGTCTAGATAATGACTGATATCGTCGATCCAACTGTTGTCAATTGCGGAAAGAGTGTTTCAAGTCCTGGACTGCAATGAAACAAAGTGCTTGTCACAAGACGGTAGTTTCACAAAGTTCGAAGTATGAGAGCATACTAGATGAAGTTCGTAGCGTCCTCGCGAACAAGCGATTCGGCTCGAGAAATGAGGGAACAAAGGCATTCCTTAGTTCCGAAGATATGCTGATCACAGCGTCAGTGATTGATTGAAGACAAGTGTAAGTTGATGCCAGTAGAATGCTTGCTGGGACTGTATGGCTCCGTCAGCAAACTAAGTGTGTGTGTGGGGGGGGGGGGGGGGGGGGGAGAGGTCACCGCCGGTCTGCGACGGCGATGAACGATGATGAAGTTGCGTAGATAAGATGGGGCGAAGAAGCTACATTATGTCCGATCACACCAACAATAGTTAAGCGTATAGCGATTGTTGTTATAACAGTTGAGAGAATGTGTCTACGTTAATAAAGCAACGTGTAATAAGTCAATGTGTAAGTTGTCGTGACACGATGTGTAAGTTTATTAGTGGATCATTTGAAGTGTAAGTTCACCATCATTCTATTATTATCGACGAGGTATCGGTGCCTCAGTCATTAAGGTCAGCGAGGACTGATCAAGCATATGTGTTTTCCTTAGTATTGTTCCTCATAGCAAAGTAGACAGTTTGTCACGGAAAATAGATGTTATTAGATTTTCTTTCACTGTATATCGAATATGTCTTTGAAGCAGTTGCCACTCGACCAGTGGAAATGGCTGCCAAATGTTGTCAGTTGCCTCTGTTAGCAACATAAAGCGCCTGATGGAAGCTAAGAGAGTGGAATTTTAACATCAGAATTTACGTCGGCGTTTGGGGAAGAGTTTTGATTACAGGGCATAGTCGAAGAATAACAAAGACTATGAGACATTAGTGATATGGTAAACTGGGATGGCTAGTTTCGTAACAAGTTAGATGGGACCCATGCACTCAAGTGTAAAGTAATTACTTTAAGATGATTTCCATACCTAAATTTATATATGCTAGTACAAAGGAAATCTGACGAGACTTCTACAAAACATGTAGGAGGTGTCCTTAGGATTGATAAGCACTAATATCCTGAGGAAAAGTTGAAAAGACTCGGGAGAGAGTGAGTTAATACTTGACAGAATCTTGTGGCGATAAGAACGTAATATTCAAACACGGGGATAAAGACAAGTTAATGTGAACTGTTGTGGCGAGTATTGTGTATAGTTGCAGATGTGGGGGGATTCGTTAAGATTAGTGATCATTCACCATTTTCTTGAACATAAGTGTTTGTTATCCATCGAGTAGTAGCAATCATGTATGTGTGGCCATACAGGCGCACAGAACGTATTAATGCTAAGTGGTTCTACGTGTCCTTTATTGGCTCTGAGCACTATGGGACTTAACATCTGAGGTCATCAGTCCCCTAGAACTTAGAACTACTTAAACCTAACTAACCTAAGGACATCACACACATCCATGCCCGAGGCAGGATTCGAACCTGCGACCGTAGCAGTCCCGCGGTTCCGGACTGAGCGCCTAGAACCGCTAGACCACCGCGGCCGGCGTGCCCATTATTTCGAAATGTTATTTCATTTTGTTATATGAGTAAGAGGTGCACTGTAGTGTCGGAACGAAGTTGTTGTAGTGCACTTACATTTACGCGTGGAATGGTAACAACACAATCGGTAGGAAGTTCAAATATCCTTACTGAATCAAAGAGTGGCATTCCTAGTGTTATTATTATAATAAACATTACAAACTAGACTGCAATTGTTTAGCAGCCATGTGCAGTAATAAGTGAAAAATGTTGGGTGTAAAAAATTGTAATCTAAATTCTGAACGTGCGTGTATGGCTGTATGCATGTAGACCGTAATGAACGGGCAGAACTGTGACCATCTCTGTTGTTCCGCAGGCCGCATTTGTGTGCGCGTTAGGTGATGTTGCCAGCTCACCACTGAACGAAGCAGAGGAAAGCTTAGGTGAGGTGATGGGTAGACTCGAGACCACGGCTATGGGTAAAAACAGACGGAATCTAGACAAATATATTTTAGTGTACAGGTTACCCCTGCCGAAGTTCGTCCTCTGGTGCGCTCTTGACAGGAGAACGAAACAGATAAGCATTTTGATTCGCTAAGGATCGAGGATGCATTTTGTATTCCACGCTATGTGCCTATAACGCATATGGTTGGCAATCACACTTAGCAATGTGTGTACACAATAAGTTACAATGTAACCACAGTTGATTACTACTTACCGATCCATTATGTCTGAATATAAAACTGAAGATGTTAGGTAACTAAAATGGTTCAAATGGCTCTGAGCACTATGGGACTCAACTGCTGAGGTCATTAGTCCCCTAGAACTTAGAACTAGTTAAACCTAACTAACCTAAGGACATCACAAACATCCATGCCCGAGGCAGGATTCGAACCTGCGACCGTAGCGGTCTTGCGGTTCCAGACTGCAGCGCCTTTAACCGCACGGCCACTTCGGCCGGCTAGGTAACTAACGTATGCTTCAGTGTTTCATGACTGAAGTTAACAGAGTAAAAGAAGGATGTCAGAGAGTGACACAAGTCAGAAAAGAGCAGCGAATAAACCAGGATGCTTGGGGACATCAGCAAGGCGAAAATATTTGTCCGTGCTGGATACGCCATCCGGTGCGCTGTGCTGTGCGGAACAAACCTAGCTACTGGTGTTACAGCACAATGTCGGTATAGGGGCGTTCACTGGCTTCTCTAACCTGATATTGTTCGTTAAAGATAGGTGTGACTTATCCTCTTTCTCTTCTTTTAAGCGCAGCTAGTGTGAATGACTTGCTGTTAGAGTGGCTGCTGGTATATCGCGATTAGAACTGACTGAAATAATATGGGTACTGTGTGCAACGAGTGAGGACCGATACATCGATACAAGATGGCTGGGAAAGAATACGTTAGTTTGGTACTGTCGGAGGGCTTAGTTCCGATTAATCCGGCTAGTTTCTCATCCACCGAAGAAAATAATACGGAATAAAGTTGGCAACACGTCAATAGGGTAAGTGATAAAAGCGGGAGTGTCGAAAAGTTAACTGCAGTGACAATGAGCCAGTGGGCCCCCACTGGTGAATCCCAGCAGAACGGACGCACACTTTCGGCGTCCCGCTAGTGGTATGAAGGAACCCGGCTATCACAATTGTTACAAACTTACTCAGTCTAACGCGGAAACCGTCCAGTGCCTGTCTTGCATTGATTAACAGAACTACAGAATGCTGAGTTCCCGTTTGATTATGAGCGCGGAAGCGATGCCACTTGTGCGCGATATTTAGTGTGCCTTAGTTCAAGTACGAGACAGAGTTTGTGGTATCGGGAAGGTGAACAAAACTTCTAGAACTGTGCTGCACCGGTAACTACTGCCAGTTCTTAAGAGTGTCATCCGTTGTAATCCGTAAGATGGAGATTATTACCGTAATCCAAAAAATGGTTCAAATGGCTCTGAGCACTATGGGACTTAACTACTGAGGTCATCAGTACCCTAGAACTTAGAACCACTTAAACCTAACTAACCTAAGGACATCACACACATCCATGCCCGAGGCAGGATTCGAACCTGCGACCGTAGCGGTCACGCGGTTCCAAACTGACGCGCTTAGAACCGCACGGCCACACCGGCCGGCTACCGTAATCCAAATATAAATTAAATGCATCTGAATGCGCATATTGTGCCTCAGGTCAGGCACGAAAAACGTCCGTAATTTGCGGAACGAATAAGTGTAAGTCTGTTTATGAGAACAATAATGCAAAAAAAAAGCGGTTCAAAAGGCTCTGAGCACTATGCGACTTAACTTCTGAGGTCATCAGTCGCCTAGAACTTAGAACTAATTAAACCTAACTAACCTAAGGACAGCACACACATCCGTGCCCGAGGCAGGATTCGAACCTGCGACCGTATCGGTCGCTCGGCTCCAGATTGTAGAGGCTAGAACAGTTTGCATTACAGTATTAAATGCAAGAGGAGATATGTCCCTGAAGCTAGGCATTTTCTTTGGATATCACTTACAAATAAACGAAATTACTATCCCATTGACTAATTACATTTGTTAATTCCCAAAGGCTCGTGTTTAGCAACATCTAACTGCATTGAAATTATTCACACATATTGACATAACAAAATTAAAACACTTCTTCAAATGGCAGCCAAGCTCAGCGAGAAGGGGTAAACTGTCGCCGGCCGGAGTGACCGAGCGGTTCTAGGCACTACAGTCTGGAACCGCGCAGGTTCGAATCCTGCCTAGGGCATGGCTGTGTGTGATGTCCTTAGGTTATTTAGGTGTAAGTAGTTCTAAGTTCTATGGGACTGATGACCTCACAAGTAAAGTCCCATAGTGCTCAGAGCCATTTGAACCATTTTTTTGGTAAACTGTCAAGTGAAATACATGAACATATTACACGTAATACAACACTTTAAGGCGGAGCAGTGTGTGTCTAACAGCTTGTCTCATGGTCTATTATGTTCGTATGCTTCAATATTATTCTCATGGTATAGAAGCAAGGCGTGATGTTTCTTACGCATTCCTAGCAGTTTCCGAATCTCTGAAATGCGCCAAAAACTGTGTGGTATACTCATCAGTGTCCGTCGTCTGTGCGTATTTTTATTCCGTGCGTCTGCTTTCTTCATTATGTAGCCTTTGCTGCCAAGTTATCCTTGATTTCTTACTCGTCAGTGGCATTTGCGGTGGTTTTTGTCTTACCTCCGGTGTCCAATCAGTTATTGAGGTAAGTCGTAGATTCTCGTGGACGGCGGCTGCAGATTCTCGAGCAATGAACTTAACTTGATGCGTGTAGGTTGATAGTTTGTGCAGTATATCGTAAATAAACTGGTTATAGCGTAATTTATTGCCGGCCGAAGTGGCCGTGCGGTTAAGGCGCTGCAGTCTGGAACCGCAGGACCGCTACGGTCGCAGGTTCGAATCCTGCCTCGGGCATGGATGTTTGTGATGTCCTTAGGTTAGTTAGGTTTAACTAGTTCTAAGTTCTAGGGGACTAATGACCTCAGAAGTTGAGTCCAATAGTGCTCAGAGCCATTTGAACCGTAATTTATTGTTTCAGAACATCGTGTAGCATCTAATATATGAAATAAAATTAATTAAGTTATCTTTGATGCTTGTATAGCTACGTATGATGATGTTGCTGCGGTTTAATTGTAGACAGACAAATGTTATTTTCACTCAAAAGTTGTTAAATGCGTTATATACGCTGCTGAGGACTGCAGCGCAGCTACGCTCGGGCGGCTGGTCTGCTGCTCAGCGCCTGTCTGGAGCGCTATGCGACACTCACCAGATCGAGTGTCTTTCCCATGGCTTTAGCGTCGCTTCTGGAGTGCAGGCAGCTAGTCGCGAAGATCGTGTGAGGAAAATGCATTCAGTGGTCTGTTACTTATTCACGCGGTAGCAAGATTAGTATTAAACAATGGTACGCGCAGATTTCTTTTAATTCTGCGTGCAAAGAACATGCAATTACCTTAACGTAAGTTCCCCAAGGGAAACTAAATGTAAGTAAAAATGACGTTTCAGTCGACAGGTTACGCATGGTTGCTTCAGAGGATCAAGCTGTCCCATTTCAATTACAGCTATTAACGAAAGACAAATGTTTTCTTGACTGAGTGAAACGTTGTTGCATGTTGTTAACATCAAGTATCGCATCGTGTGCACAGAAAGATTCACGATTTTTCATTTCCACTAGAAATCATTGTTTGACCTAAAGTCTGTTTTAGACATGGATCTACCTGGCAAAATCTGACTACACTGTAGTGCATTCTATTGCCTCTCTCGCACGTAGCGAGAACTTTTCGAAAATGCGTGCTGTAGCGGGCGTGCTAAAACACGAATCTCTGTAAATCGCCTCGGCTCCGGTTACAAATAGGATGGTCAAATCTGTCGGCAATGAGTAAATGAACAGAGCTGGAATAATTCCATTTATTCAAGGTTGTTGGCATTAATATCCTGAGTCTTCAGTGACACAGGGCAGTTAAGGTCAGTGAGAGGTCTCTGAGAGCAGAGATCGGTCATGTGGTGTGTGTGGGTTGGCCGGTGAGACAGTGCCCGCAGCAACAGACCGCTCTCTTGTCTACGAACCTCCCTACCCTACGAATGTGTCCGCCTGCTCCTCCTATTGAGGGCGAAATGCTCTCCACCACTACGTACGGCTCCCTCCGTTGTCGCAGCAGACGATAGACCATATGTACTCCGTATAGTAGGAGACGTAGAATAGAACTCCATTGCTTGGCAACTCTCTTCTTCATTCCATAAGCTAGAGTAAACAGGATCACTCCTGGATGGCCACATGTGCTCCTTAACCCATCCTGACACGTACTAGTGGTGTACTGAAGTGGGATCACCACCATTAGTTCGTCAGAACATATTCCTGTCCTCTCACATGAGCTTGGCTGGCCGGAGTGGCCGAGCGGTTCTAGGCGCTTCAGTCGGGAACCGTGCGATCGCTACGGTAGCAGGTTCGAATCCTGCCTCGAGCATGGATGTGTGTGATGTCCTTAGGTTAGTTAGGTTTAAGTATTTCTAAGTTCTAGGGGACTGATGACCTCAGATGGTAAGTCCCATAGTGGTTCAAATGGCTCTGAGCACTATGGGACTCAACTGCTGAGGTCATTAGTCCCCTAGAACTTAGAACTAGTTAAACCTAACTAACCTAAGGACATCACAAACATCCATGCCCGAGGCAGGATTCGAACCTGCGACCGTAGCGGTCTTGCGGTTCCAGACTGCAGTGCCTTTAACCGTAAGTCCCATAGTGCTCAGAGCCATTTGAACCATTTTTTTTTAACATGAGCTGGTAGACACAGACGTACCACGTGATACCTTGACGCAGGTTACACGTCCGCCTGCGCCGGACGCTTGCCCAGAGTGCTCATGCATAAGTTCGCGTGCTGAGCGCACCTGCCACAGCAGTCAGCCGGGACGGCAAAGTAACGCCGACGAGCGCGCTACGAGCCCCGCTCCACCGCCGCCTGCTGCAGACCACTTCGACTGACGCAGCGCGCCGCCCCGGCCCGCCTCCAATGCTTTCATCGCTTTCGTAGCCGCCTACGACGCCGACGTGTCGCTGCTGACTCCGACGCCGCCTCCGCCGCACCTGATACCGACGCCGACGCCGCTCCCACCGTCGCAAGGCGTGAGTGTCGCTGCAATGCATTCTGCTAGCTAACAACTCCGGCGAATACCGCCTATGGATCTTTAATCGCCTAAAATACAGCGAGAACTCTTTTTGTTTACACCTGTTGGGTCTCAGTCCGCCGGCAGCTGTGGCCGAGCGGTTCTAGGCGCTTCAGTCCGGAACCGCGTTCCTGCTACGGTCGCAGGTACGAACCCCGCCTCGGGCACGGATATGTGTGATGTCATTAGATCATTTAGGATTAAGTAAACTACTGGCCATTAAAATTGCTACACCAAGAAGAAATGCAGATGATAAACCTGTATTCATTGGACAAATATATTATACTAAAACTGACATGTGATTACAAAATGGCTCTGAGCACTATGGGACTCAACATCTTAGGTCTTAAGTCCATGTGATTACATTTTCACGCAATTTGGGTGCATAGATCCTGAGAAATCAGTACCCAGAACAACAAACTCTGGCCATAATAACGGCATTGATACGCCTGGGCATAGAGTCAAACAGAGCTGCCCATGCAGCTTCAACACGATACCACAGTTCATCAAGAGTACTGACTGGCGTATTGTGACGAGCCAGTTGCTCTGTCACCATTGACCAGAAGTTTTCAGTTGGTTAGAATTCTGAAGAATGTGCTGGCCAGGGCAGCAGTCGATTATTTTCTGTATCCAGAAAGGCCCGTACAGGACCTGCAACATGCGGTCGTGCATTATCCTGCAGAAATGTAGGGTTTCGCAGGGATCGAATGAAGGGTAGAGCCACGGGTCGTAACGCATCTGAAATGTAACGTCCACTGTTCAAAGTGCCGTCAATGCGAACAAGAGGTGACCGTGACGTGTAACCAATGGCACGCCATAACATCAATCCAGGTGATACACCAGTATGGCGATGACGAATACACACTTCCAATGTGCGTTCACCGCGATGTCACCAAACACGGATGCAGCCAGCATGATGCTGTAAACAGAACCTGGATTCATCCGAAAAAATGACGTTTTGCCATTCGTGCACCCAGGTTCGTCGTTGAGTACACCATCGCAGGCGCTCCTGTCTGTGATGCAGCGTCAATGGTAACCACAGCCATGGTCTCCGAGCTGATAGTCCATGCTACTGCAAACGTCGTCGAACTGTTCGTGCAGATGGTTGTTGTCTTGCAAACGACCCCATCTGTTGACTCAGGGATCGAGACGTGGCTGCACGATCCGTTACAGCAATGCGGATAAGATGCCTGTCATCTCGATTGCTATATAGTGATACGAGGCCGTCCGGATCCAGCACGGGGTCCCGTATTACCCTCCTGAACCCACCGATTCCATATTCTGCTAACAGTCATTGGATCGCGACCAACGAGAGCAGCAATGTCGCGATACGATAAACTGCAATCGCGATAGGCTGCAATCCGACCTTTATCAAAGTCCTTACACGAGGCATCACAACAACGTTTCAACAGGCAACGCCGGCCAACTGCTGTTTGTGCATGAGAAATCGGTTGGAAACTTTCGTCATGTCAGCACGTTGTAGGTATCGCCACCGGCGCCAACCTTGTGTGGATGCTCTGAAAAGCTAATCATTTGCATATCACAGCATCTTCTTCCCGTCAGTTAAATTTCACGTCTATAGCACGTCATCTTCGTGGTGTAGCCAGTAGTGTAATTCTAAGTCTAGGGGACTGATGACCTCAGATGTTAAGTATCATAGTGATTGGAGCCATTTGAACCATTTTTTGGTCTCGGTCCCAGTTTTGTAACCATGCCTGAATTACGTCCTTGCCAACCAGTAGAGAGGACTGAATCGGCACCCGATGCAGCAACTGCGGCCACGGACGAGCCTGATAGCGTTTCTTTATTGCAACAGCAAGTTAGCACCTGGCACTTGACAAAATAGAGCTACAAGAACGCTTAACGTTAAACCAGAGCTGCAGAAAATGCGGCGTCTGCGTGCCCTTTAAGAGCCCGAAAGGTTGAACTTGAAAAACTAGTACCAGATACAGCCAGTAGGCTTCCAGCTGTTACTTTCGTACCTTATTTTGCTCGAAAGTGAGGCGAAAATGTAACAACATTTGAAACATGTATGTTTGTAATACGATTGAAATTACGTAACTGACAGTAGCCTGAAATACAACTGTTGGAATGGGAAAGGCATGTGAACGCTTGTTTTATCTCGTCGCTCATGCGCATTGCCCTGCACTGAACGTTTCTGAATGCGAGAATGAAAATTTAATTAAGCTGCGAGAATGCAAACTGTCAATAACTTTAAACCAAACCAAAACTGCAGGAATTTAAGTAACACAAAAACTGAATCTGATACAACACTATTGATTTGTAATTGGCTCTGGTAATAAAACAAAATTTGATCAATTTGAAAATAATGGTCCCTGTGCTTAATGAAAGCTCTCTCTGAAATAATAAAATCTCTTACCTTTATCTGTGCAATGGTAACGCTCTTCCCACTGCTCTCTGTTAAGTACTTTAAATTGTATAGTTGTCAAAAATAGCTGTTGTCCAAGGCTGTTGCTTAGCATACATTTTAATTAAATCGAATATGGCTGAGACAATAACTTCTTGTGAAAAATATTGAATCAAAAATGATATGGATCTGGGAACTGGTATTGACTTGGGGTAAGAACCAATATGGCTCTAACTTTAAAACTTGTATTTTGATTCATTGCAAATTAATATTACAATTAACACACTCAATGAACTGATTATACTTTAACAATTAGTTTTAAAAAAATCATCGAATTTAAGTGCTACACATTGTCTCAATCATCACTTATGAATACGAGCACTGAATTAGTAGCAAAACAACTTTCTTTACCTTAATTATTTCCATCTTCTGTTGACATTCCTTTTACTGTTAGCAAACATCATAGTATCTTGCCATAATTTAAAAAAAAACATTACTGCCCGTAGCGAGTAAGTATATATCAAGCGCACATCAGATACAACACGTCTTTAGACTTCAGAGTCCTCAATACATCTCCCGCTCTGAAGTTACTCTAACACATTACCCATAACACCTCGAATCAGCTATCGCTGTTGAGCAGCGACGCTACTACACGATCGATTCATCCTTGGTTCAATACAATATTTTTTTACAAAACTTAAATTAGTTTACCCTTTTTTATGTACCTCTCAAGTTCTTTTTTACAAAACATCACGGACGTGCTATGTACATGCACATGGCCAGACCATTTTTTCTTAAATGTCACGAAGCTAAAGCTTTCGGGTGACGTGCGAACATAATGTTTTCTCAGCAGATGCGTTGTGGGAAGCACCCACTTGCAAATTCTCGGCAAAGGGGTTAGTAGAGCGCTACTCCGACAAGTGTGGGCTTGGCTATTACCATGATCGGTTTTCCACCCTTAGACAGAAAAGCGGGGAGGTTTTTGAACCATTTGCGGACAGAATTAGGACAGTATCTTGTCGCACATAAACGCTAGGAAGAGACAATACATGAAACGAAGTGTCAATTCAAGAAGCTGAAACGCTAATACTCGATGTATTCATACGTGGAATTAATCCACAAATAGGGAGCGAGGTAAAGATAGCCTCCCCCACATCCTTGCATGAAGCAGTCAGACTTGCTCTATTACGCGAGGAAGCGGGAAGATCTGTATCCGCCCCGTGAGCGCCAGCAAAGCGCGACATGTGTTCATTAATGATACGAATTGGCGAAGATGGGGGAAGTCCAACCATAAGAATGAGCTATGTTGTTCTTCCTGTTGTAAGAAAGCCCTACCGCCGGACACGAACAGGATCGTTGTCCGCAAACGAGCCTGGGGCACGTTCCGCCATCCCCCTTCGCTCCCAGTGAAACACACACATCAAAAAAAGTTTTTCATCACCTCGGTTCCGAGAGTTTCGGAACCTGTACAGAAAAATAGGATAGAGATCAACATAAAAATCATTTCCGCCCTTTTTATTGCTCATGAAGACCAGATATTGCATGTTGTACCACCATACAGCGAGACCTTCAGAGGTGGTTGTCCACATTGCTATACACACCGGTACCTATAATACTAGTAGCACGTCCTCTTGCATTGATGCAAGCCTGTATTCGTCGTGGCACACTATCCACAAGTTCATCAAGGCACTGTTGGTACAGACTGTCCCACTCCTCAAACCGAGCGAGGTGGCGCTGTGGTTAGCACACTGGACTCGCATTCGGGAGGACGACGGTTCAATCCCGTCTCCGGCCATCCTGATTTAGGTTTTCCGTGATTTCCCTAAATCGCTTCAGGCAAATGCCGGGATGGTTCCTTTGAAAGGACACGGCCGATTTCCTTCCCCATCCTTCCCTCACCCGAGCTTGTGTTCCGTCTCTAATGACCTCGTTGTCGACGGGACGTTAAACACGAATCTCCTCCTCCTCCATCTCCACTCCTCAACGGCGATTCGGCGTAGATCCCTCAGAGTGGTTGGTGGGTCACGTCGTCCATAAACAGCCCTTTTCAATCTCTCCCAGGCATGTTCGATAGGGTTCATGTCTGGAAAACATACTGGGCACTCTAGTCGAGCGATGTCGTTATCCTGAAGGAAGTCATTCACAAGACGTGCACGAAGGGGGCGCGAATTGTCGTCCATGAAGACGAATGCCTCGCCAATATGCTGGCGATATGGTCGCACTATCGGTCGGAGGACGGCATTCACGTATCGTACAGCCGCTACGGTCCCTTCCATGACCACCAGCGGCGTACGTCGGCCCCACATAATGCCACCCCAAGGCAGCAGGGAACCTCCACCTCGCTGTACTCGCTGGACAATGTGTCTGACCGGGTTGCCTACAAATACGTCTCCGACGATTGTCTGGTTGAAGGCATATGCGATACTCGTCGGTGAAGAGAATGTAATGCCAATCCTGAGCGGTCCATTCGGCATGTTGTTGGGCCCATCTGCACCGCATTGCAAAGATGGACCTCACCATGGACGTCGAGAGTAAAGTTGTGCATCATGCAGCCTATTGCGCACAGTTTGAGTCGTAAGACGACGTCCTGTGGCTGCACGAAAAGCATTATTCAACAATGTGGCGTTGCTGTCAGGGTTCTTCCGAGCGACAATACGTAGGCAACGGTCATCCATTTCAGTAGTAGCCCTTGGGGCGGCATGAGCGGGGCATGTCATCGACGGTTCCTGTCTCGAGTTCGAGTCTCGGTCGGGCACACAGTTTTAATCTGCCAGGAAGTTTCATATCAGCGCACAGTCCGCTGCAGAGTCAAAATCTCATTCTGGAAACATCCCCCAGGCCGTGGCTAAGCCATGTCTCCGCAATATCATTTCTTTCAGGAGTGCTAGTTCTGCATGGTTCCCAGGAGAGCTTCTGTAAAGTTTGGAAGGTAGGAGAAGAGATACTGGCAGAAGTAAAGCTGTGAGGACCGGGCGTGAGTCGTGCTTCGGTAGCTCAGATGGTAGAGCACTTGCCCGAGAAAGGCAAAGGTCCCGAGTTCGAGTCTCGGTCGGGCACACAGTTTTAATCTGCCATGTATTCATGGTGCTTATTAATACCATGGTAATGCCATGGGTAGCCCACTCTTTAGGAATCATCCATCATCCCTCATCGTGAGGCATGACGTTCAAACGAGTAGACAATTAATTGTATACTCCACATCAGATGTCCATAGTGGTCTGTCTGAATCTGATGGTGTTAAAGGAAGAAGATACAGCTTTGCAACAAATTACTAACTGCTTAATCTCTTATGAATCAACGCTACGCAGCCTAGGCCATAACAAAACCTTTCGTACCATGTGGGACGCGAAACAGATACCTACTGCATCACACGATCAATTAAGAGGCTTCGCAGATGCCGTGCCACTTGGTCGCGCAAAACGAACCTGGTATGAAGCAGATGGCACCGTAATGAAAATAATGTTCGGTACCCCTGACCGACTGATGCTGATCGTTGGGTCAACAGAAGCCACGTCTCTTTCGAAGCAAAACCACGAGATTCTTGTACGCCAACAGGTCCATCTTGAAGGCGCTGCAGATACTCTCTTATACACCATTCAAAAGATTCGTAACGTAGCCACTGAACCGTTACAACAATATGAAAAATTTGAGAATTCAGTACTATATTAATTAGTCACTGTACACCAATACTTAATGAATATAAAATCATCTTTGGAAATTACCGAAACTATGCAAATCTTACTATGCAATATACATGCACTTGAACTGCATATCAGTACTCTACATACTACTATTGAGTTAGGCCTACAGCAAAAACTCTGTCCTACCTTACCACCTGCAAAGATGTTTTTGCAAATTCTCAATAATATCTCGTTCCACTTGAATGCCATTGATTTACCCCATTTGGAAATCCAATTTATCTCACTATTATTCAGCTGCTCAAGTGCATCTACATCATACTCCGCAAGCTACCTAATGGTGCGTGGCGGAAGGTACCGTCTGTACCACCAACTGAGGTAGCCAACCCTGTTCCACTCGCGAATAGCGCGTGGGAAGAATGACTGTTGGTAAGCCTCTGTATTGGCTCTAATTTCTCCAATTTTCTCCTCATGATCATTTCGCATTGCCTATGTAGGGGGAAGCAATATGTTGTTCGACTCTTCCCAGAAAGTACTCTCTCGCAATTTCAAAAGCAAATCTCTCGGTGATGCACAACGCCGCTCTTGTAACGTCTGCCAGTGGAGTTTGTAGAGCATATCTGTAACGCTCTCGTGCCGACTAAACGATCCCATGACGAAACATTCCGATCTTCGTTGGATCTTTTCTATCAATCCTATCTGGTAGGGATCACAGATAGCCGGCCAGAGTGGACGTGCGGTTCCAGGCGCTACAGTCTGGAACCGAGCGACCGCTGTGGTCGCAGGTTCGAATCCTGCCTCGGGCATGGATGTGTGTGATGTCCTTAGGTTAGTTAGGTTTAATTAGTTCTAAGTTCTAGGCGACTGATGACCTCAGAAGTTAAGCCGCATAGTGCTCAGAGCCATTTGATCACAGATAAATGAACAATACTGAAGAATGTGTCGAACAAGCGCCTTATAAGCCACTTTCTTCGTGGACGAGTTACATTTCCTTAAGATACTTCCTGTGAATTTGAGTCTGGCATCTGTTTTCTCCACTACTTGTTTCATATTGTGATTCCTAGGTCCCTCCAGATGGTTACTTCTAGACATTTTACAGAAAATGTTTGGTTTGTCATCAGTAGTGTAAATATACGGTATTGGATTTCTTTTCCTATGTACAAGCAATATGTTCCACTTATTTACGTTCAGGGTCAACTCAAATGGTTCAAATGGCTCTGAGCACTATGGGACTTAACATCTGAGATCATCAGTCCCCTATAACTGAGAACTACTTAAACCTAACTAACTTAAGGACAGCACACACATCCATGCCCGAGGCAGGATTCGAACCTGCGACCGTAGCGGTCGCGCGGTTCCAGATTGAAGCGCCTAGAACCGTTCGGCCACACCGGCCAGCCAGGGTCAACTCCAGAACCTGCACCATTCATCAATTGTCTGGAGGTCATTCTGAAAATCGTTACTATATCTGGTGTTGCTTGTTTGTTATTGACAACCGCATCATGTGCGATGAGCCTTACTTGTTAGTATGTATCTTATGATTTCTAATAGATCATTTATACGTTTTGTAAATAGTAACGGTCCTATCACACTTACTTGGAAAAAATTGGAAATTTGTGGTAAGGTCTTATGGGACCAAACTGCTGATGTCATCAGTCCCTGAGCTTACGCACTACTTAATCTAACTTAAACTAACTTACACTAAGGACACCTAAACAGCCTACTTACACCTTTACATCTGTCGATTTTGTTCCGTTAAGAGCGACGTGCTGAGTTTTGTCTGCAAGGAAGTCTTGAATCCAGTCACAAATCTGCACCGGTAAGTTCGTGCTTTTTCTCACTAAACGGCAGTGCGGGACGGTGTCAAATGCCTTCCTGAAGTCAAAGAACACGGCATCAACCTGAGCGCCATTGTCCACGGTGCTGTGGATGTCATGGACGAACAGAGCGAGCTGAGTTTCGCAGGTCTCTGTTTGCGGAATCCATGTTGATTTTTATAGAAGTGATTTTCCTTCTCCAAGTACGTCATAATTCTTGATCATAAAACATATTCAATTATTCTACAACAAATTGACATCAATGACATAGGTCTATAATTGCGTGCACCTGTCCTACGGCCCTTGTTAAAAACGGGAATAACCTGCGCTTTCTTCCTATCTCTAGGTACCCTTCGTTGCTCAAGCGGTCTACTATAAATTACTACCAGAAGCAAAGCAAGTTCTTTCGCATAATCTTTGTAGAATCTTATAGGTATTTCATAATTTCCTGACGCCTTTCCACTACTAAGCGACTGTAGTTCTTTTACTATTCCGCAATCGGTTATCTCAATACCTGCTATTTTGACGTTCTTATGACGATTGAAAGCAAGGACTGTCTTACGATCTCCCGGTGAAACAATTTTGGAAGACCGAATTCAGTATTTCGGCCTTCTCTGTGTCATCTTCCGTTTCGGCGCCAGTGTGGTTACTGAGTGAATTAATAGATGATTTTGACCCACTAACTGATTTTACATACGACCATAACCTCTTAGAGTTTTTACTCGAATCGGTTGACAAAGTTTTACTTTCGAATTCATTGAACGCTTCTCTCACTGCTCTGCTTACGCTCATTTTCACTTCGTTCAGCTGTTGTGTGTCAGCTAGGTTTTTATTTCTCTTGAGTCTGAGGTGAAGTTCTCTTTGTTTACGTAGCAGTTTTCTAACACGGATATTACACCATGGTGGGTCCATCCCATCCCTTAAGACCTTGCTCGTAACATATTTGTCAAGGTCATACTGAACGATTATTTTGAATTTTTCCTATTTGTTTTCCACATCTTCGTCCTCATCACCGAATATTTGATCTGACTGCTAACATACTCTGAAGTTTGTATCCTGCCATTCTTGCTAATCAAAAATATCTTCCTACCTTTCTTAACATGGTTTGTCAGACTCGTTGTCATAGATGCTATCACAGCCTTATGATCATTGATACCTTCCTCTATGTTAACTGATTCAGTAAGTTCAGATCTGTTTGCTTCCAGAATGTCTAAGACGTTACCCTCACAAGTTGGTTCTCTAACTATCTGCTCAAAGTAATTTTCACGCAAGAAAATACAATACACATACAACCTCGCTACTGAGATCGTCTTATGCTCTATATCTAGTATGGTATGTATTTTTTTAAATGGTATTCTATGCTGCAGTAGTACGTTAGAGATGCTTTTCAATTCTTGTGTTATGTACGCGTCAGGATGGTAGCAGCTGGTCTTCTGGGGTGTTTTTGCTACACCTAAAATGATGAAAACCAAGATTCAGGGAAAAAATGGGTTTTATTCCTAACAACTACCACTACGGGACACATCTTCACGAAAACTGTCAATGGCCGTGGAGTAAACGGCACATGGCCCGGAAAGACCTTTACGCCCTGTGCATGAAGGACTGGTGGATAAGTCCAGAGGGTAAATAAGCTGGCAGGCAAGACAACGACCCGTTGTTGCGGCCGCTACCTCAACGACCCTCTCGCGAACCTCACGTGATGTCACCCGGTCCTCCCATTGGGGGGTTTGTGGCTGAAACTTGGCGTCTCTCACTCAGCAATACTGTGGTGGCGTCCGTACTCAGCATAATAGCGTGGGAGCCAGCCACAAGTACTGCGGAGTAGACTACAGTACGTAACTGCTCACGCCACTGCCCGAGGCTAAGTCAATACGATGGAAGTAGAATAACAAACATTTTTTGTATTATTATCTGTTACCATGTACAATTCCTTCCCCTTTCCATGAGAGCTGGTTAGGGGTCTGTGACTGTTACACTGGCTGACACTAATCACTCTTAACGACCAATTCAAAAGACAAAAAGTTTTTGTTTTGACTTACATGGAAGACGATCGACATTTAGTGTTTTTTATTTAAAAAGTGATCTTAAAACTAATGGGGGTTCGAATTCTCATTTTAAAACAATTGATCATGAAATATGCAATAGGTGCAGGCGGTACAAAGTTTGTGTTCTTACATTACAATACGATTCTCCATTGCTGCCACTTGAGTCGTTCATAACTGGAAGTATCTAGTAATATAATGCCTTTTTCTACAGAGTTTGCTAAGCCGTCGGTGTCGGTGGAGCAGCCGGTAGACGACCGCATGCGTGGAGCCAAAGCAGTGGTGGGTGCAGTGGCGGCGACCAGCTGGGCTGCACCTGACACGAAGTGCATTGTCACCTGGACGCCGTAATACGGACCGAGTTGAGATGGTTGAAGGGCCACCACGCTGAAGGAGAGCGTGTCAAGTACCAGTGACTACAACACTCGCAGGCGGGAATCGCTTCAATGGACGCTCAAGTGACTCACAATCAACAGGAGGTAAACTAACAATATGTGATAGATACGAATACAGAATGAGCCTATAAGAGGCGTAATTGTCACTTGAAGAAACCGTGTATCAAGTATTTTCATTACAAATAGTCAGTTTACTTTAAGTTCTGGCATCTGGAAGCTACTTTTCCATAAATTTTTTGTTAGAAATTTGTATAAAGCTTGAATAGACATTTATATAAAACTCTGTAGCTTATCTTATTGGGAGGGCCATTCCTGTGACGTAGTGCGATTCATCAGACGTCACCCACGGTATTCACCGTTTGGCTCGGGATCTGGTACATCCTGTGGTGGTGGCTCGCGGGATTTACAGTAACCATATTTATACAAAATCCATACATTGATACCAGTGACAATTAGAGCTGCAGGCGCAGAATTAACGCTTGGAATGACCACTCTAGTGGAATAAATCTGAGTGTGCCATTCAGCAATGTGCACTGTAGTGCGGTCAAGAGTAATTTGTCCACGTTCCTTGACCAGGGGTTCGTTTGTGGACTCTAAGAGGTGGCTCCGAGATGTGTTGGATAACGACAAATAGTCGTTCAATTGTCGTTAGGGTACTGGTACTTCAGGCAGGTACAGACGGAATGGCCTAAGAATAACGTTACGTGTATAAAGCAAATGAGATGAAAATTTAACAGTAGGGGCGATTGTATGAAACAAAAAATATTAAGTAAAAGACCGCTGTCTGCTAAGGTGATATGGTATGTCTGAGACATGGCCACGGGCTGGTAACAAGTTAAAAATATTGTAGTAGGTTGGTGCATGGAATAAATTAGACTACTGGCAACAGGGGCGAATCAAGGTCCATGCATTCTCAGAACAACGCAAGGGCAAGAAGGAATGGTAGTTTCTTCTAGAAATAGTGTAAGTTCACAGCTCTTTACTCTAGTGTTGAGTGATAAAGTAGGATAGATGTAGTAATTAGTATGTGGACAAGACTGAAGGTCACTGAGATGCATCGTAACGTGTGTTTGAGGATCTTCGCTAATTACCAGGATGTCATCTTTTTGCCAGAGTGTGTGTTTCTCAATTGCAGACCCCATAACTGGGAATGGGTGTAAGTGGTAATATTCAAATTCGCAATTGATACATGTAATAGGTACAGGTATCTGAGCACGTAGCGCACTCGCTGATCACGACAAGCTTAATAACATTTAATGCCAATAGCATCAACCTTCCATAAATAATTTTATAAGGCGACATCCCCGTTCTTCTGTGTGTTTTGGCATTGTAAGCATTTACACAGTATTAAATGACACTATCCCAATTGTTGTACAGGTCGTTGATAAAATAACTAAGCATCTTCCTACATTGAGGTGGCCAGTTTCTGCCTGTTCATTTGGCTGTGGGTGTAATGGAGTGGTGCGGAAATTATGTACTTTCAGCAAATGGCAAATTCGTTTCATGAGGTGAGGCATGAAGTTACTACCTTGGTCGGTTGTAAGTGCTTTTGATACGCCGAATTTTAAAATCTAGTTATTGACCACAGCCTCTGCAATGGTCCTTGCTTTTTGATCAGGGAGACACACCATGGTTAGATATCTTGAGAAATGATCTATAATCGTTGGTATGCAACTATTCCAAACCGGTGTTTTATTAACAGAACCATAAAAGTTCATTCCTACTATTTAAAATGTGTGTGATTCATCTGGGAGTCTGTGTAACGGTATACGTTGATGGCAATAGTTTCTGCTCACTGGGTGCATGTTATGAAGTTTGCATGTATTTTGCTAAATCATGTTTACTTGTCTTCCACCAGAAACGTTTGGCAACAGTTTCTTCTTTCCACAGTTCTTTGACCACCATGATGTGCAAGAATGTGATCATGGGCCTCTTGCATGACTTTCACGATTCTCGGTCCAAGTCTAGTTGTTCAACACAGGACCTCATCCTGTAGGCAAAACCGCCAGTGTGTCCCATATCTTTTCCAATCTGCATATGAAGCCTGTGTTTTTTGCCATTTTTCTGCATCGCAATCTTCTGCTTCAATTACCTCTAAATTCCTACGAATACCATCTGCGTTGGAATGTTTCTTACACAGCTTATGAATGACTTCAAAGTCCATTTCGGAAACGCATAGGGACCAACTCATCAAACGACTTGATGGGGCTTTTAGAGCAAGTAACCACTTGACAGCAGCATGGTCCTCGATTGTCTTGAATTTATTCCCAGACAGATAGCACCTGAAATATTTTAAACCATAGTTGACAGTAACTCCTTTTCCGTTGTTGAGTAATTCTTTTCTGTCATATTTAATTGTCTGAACGTATAGGCAACTGGATGTTCTCCACCATTAATGTTTTGACCCAAAACCTCTCTGATAGCATGTCCAGATGAATCACAGAATGGGATGAATTCTTTGCCGACATCTGGAATAGATTAATACAGGACTATGTATTCATTTGTATTACAGTAACTGAAATGTTGTGTCGCATGCTGTTGTCCAGTGAAATTTACCTTTTTTTCAATAACTGTGTGTGAGGTCATGCTATTTCTATATAGTCTTCCACAAATGTTCAATAATAATTTGAGAGAACTAGAAATTACTATGCTTCCTTGATAGAAGGTGGTGTTGGAAAACCTTAAACTGCAGTTATTAGCCATGGACCAGTATTGATTCCGTGTAGGCTGATAACATGGCTTTATGTTACATCCTTTAGTGAAAAGTGACAGTTTTCTAAATTTCATGTTAATTTAGCATCCCTGAGACGTTGGGAAACTTCTCGGAAGCGAATCACATGCTCCTTGATGTCTTTTCGAATAGGGTTATATCACCAAAGTATATCATGCATTGTCAAGGTTTTACCCAAAGTAATACAATATCTAGCAATCTTTGGAATGTTGTGGGCGCAATTTTTAATCCGAAAGGCATCCTTAAGAACTGCTAATGACCTGAAGGGGTAGATACTGTAGTTTTATGTCTGTCCTCTGGTGCAACTTCTATTTGGTGGTACCTGTTCCTCAAGTCAATTGTGGAGAAATATTTTCTGTTGCGGACATGGACAATGGTATCTTAGATATTCGGTAATGGTTACACTTCCTAAAGTGTTTTGCTACTTAAATTCATGTAATCACAACAGAGTCTATAACCTTTTGCACCGTCAGCAGATTTCTTTGGCACAGTTACGACATTTGTGCTGTATGGCGAGTCAGAACACTATTATAACATGCTTTAATTGCTGATCTACGAACTCATCAAGTAATTGTTATAATTGGTGGGGAACTCTGCATGGTCTCCTATAAATTGCGGTGTTATGTCTTGCTGGAATCATATTTTGTGTGATGTCCCCGTGTAGTAAACCCATCCTGAAACTGGTCCCACACTGCTTCTATCATGTCCCATTAGTTGTCTTTTAAGTGTGATATCCGCTAGGGCATTGCAGTTTTGTAGGCAGCTGATTTGTCGCAATTGTCTACTTCTGAGCAATCAAAATCATCTTCCTCTTAGACACTTATGTTAGCTATTAACATTCCCGTTCACAAATCCTTGTCCTCTGTCCCAGAATTATCTATGTTCACCGGTACCTTCTGTACTCCCTCATGTTTAGTGGCACGAACTATACTCCTGTGCACCAACTAATGTGCTGTGCCTAATTCATCATTTTCCTCTAACAGTTCTACTAAGCATATTGTGTTTGCGGGTAAAAGAGAATAAAGGACCATCAAAAGTAGCTTTACTGTACCGAATGGTATTTTATCCCATGAATATACCATCGAGGACACTGCTCCCTCTATTTGGGGAGAGGGATATTGTTTCAGAGCGTCCTTGGCAGCTGTATCACCTCATCGAAACAATGTCCCGCTAAGCATCACGGTCTGCTGCCTGAGGTTGATTATGGCATGGCATTTACTCAGGCAATCATAATCGTCGCTTACTCTTGCGATCTAACATCCCCGAGATGTTCGGACTCACATGTGGCTACTCTTTCGACGAAATGTCTAGGCTCAAACTCGTCTAGGGGTTGAACAGCACGTGTCGCATTACACGCCCAAAGTTAGACTTGTGACCTTTTGGTTAAATTGTCTGGCTGATGGCAAGTTTACCAAGTTCTATGAACTATTCAAAGTTAATATAACATACAACAACAGTAATAATAATATCGAGAGCTAAATTAACCACACATAAATGATGTTGGCCACACACCTACGGTTCGGTTAGAATAATGTTTATTCAGAAAGCAAACTAATATCGAAAGTGGACGTTACACTCTACCAGCTATCCATTTGACACAGTTCGATGATCCACATTTCATCGCGAGTTCACACCAGGCGAGCGGCTGCTCACCGCTCAGAGACAAAGTCCCTCGATACCATACAACGCGAAATTTTCTAAGTCGTTTCTCTTCCTAGCAAGCTAAAGACCAACCGTCCGCCTTCGCGTCTCCACTAGCACTCTACCCTTTGGTGTCTAGACCAGAACAGTCTCTCCGCACTTCTCCGGCCGCGTCCCCCCGCATGCTGAACATCGTCGCTCAACTGACTAGGGCAGTTTCCTTTCCTGAAGCCGTCCTTCTGATTGGCTACAGCTCATTTTACATTATTTTACATTTTAACGTATTTAAATAATCAAAGCTTGAACACTTTCACATTCTAAATAAAGTAACAATAATATCCACTACATAATAAGTACTAAATTCTTTTACATAAAACCAATACAATTTCCTTCTTAACTTTGAAAGTCGCGGCAAATAGCCTTGCACCAATGTGCTTTCTGATAAATAAATAAAGAACAAAAGTAACTATTATGCACTCAACTTTACAACAAATATGCTATTACCTAATGATTCCATAAGGTGTCATGCTGTCATCGTTCAATGTGTTTTGTGTGGAGGAAATGATGATCTGATGCTTAACTGAAAATACTGATAATTTAAATTTACTATATTTTTTAAACAAATAACGTTACAGAGTTCATATTTTCAACATTTCTCATTTTAATGATGCGCTTCTATATAAAATGTCGATCGTTAAGATCGACCAAAGCGTTCAGATTTTAGCATTCAGGTCTTTGTTAGAAAACTCGTTAATTTCACTTGAACAACGAATACTAAACTATTATAGCTATGATCAATATCCAAGTTTTATTGGGATCACCATGAAAATTTATGGAGGATAGCACATTAAAATTACTGTGGCTTCATTCCCTGAATTACTACAGAATTAAATAGTTTTCATAAATATTTCCCTTTATGGCTGATCTTAGGTCCACCATATTTAACACTGCTGCATCTCCCTGGCCACAAACGGCTTGTACTGGGTTCCCTATGATGTAGGGTCTCGTCTGTCTCACTCGCACACTACAGTGCTTAGCCCTCATTCAGCACAATAGACATCTGTGAATTTCCCAAACTCGTGGCGAATCTGCACCCTTTGTGGCACGTGGTCCTGGACAACAGGGTTGGTTTCACAATTTCTGAGGGTTCACTCTTTCGGCCATATACTTAAGTGAAAGCGAAATGCTCATTAACTCACACCCTTGATACGACTTCCACAACATCCGAGAATCTTACACGCTCAGTGTGAAATCTCTCTGACGTACAGCCTACTTAACATATGTCAGCTCCGACTATAGCATTTAACTTACATGTTGGAGGATCATATCTCCTAACCTCATTGCACTGTTTACTTATGACTGACATATGAGCCCCAGTGGCGACCAATAGTCTACGTGTTATACCATTAATAGTGCCTGGTAACTGGCACTGCGCCTTTGCATGCACTCTAATAGCGTAGAGGCAACGGCCTTGCTGCAATGGATACACCGGTTCCCGTGCGATCACCAAAGTTAAGCGCTGTTGGGCGTGGTTGGCACTTGGATGGGTGACCATGCAGCCGCCATGCGCTGTTGCCATTTTTCGGGGTGCACTCAGCCTCGTGATGCCAATTGAGGAGCTACTCGACCGAATAGTAGCGGCTTCGGTCAAGAATACCATCATAACGGCCGTGAGAGCGGTGTGCTGACCCCATACCCCTCCTGTCTGCATCCTCCTTGAGGATGACACGGCGGTCGGATGGTCCCGGTAGGCCGCTCTTGGCCTGAAGACTGAGTGCTTGCTTTTTTTTAATAGCATAGAAGTTTCATGGGAATGCCTGGTGGTGGTTCCAGGGTTCCCGCTCCTGTTTAATGGACCCCTGTTTGCAAAATTCCCTGTTCTACTACTCTCATGATATGTATGGTCCATCCTTTGACAATTTGTGCACTGTAGTTAGCGACAGTTTTTCGCAATGTGCCCCTGCCGATCGCATCTGAAATAATGAACCCCTGAGGAAAATACATGTTTTTCCTTCTGTGCAGAAAGGGCTCTGTTAGGAGTGGGTAAGGTGGTGGGCGAATGTGTTGAAAGAAACTGTTCTGACACCTTTTCTTGAGATGAGGTCGTTTATTGGCAAAAAACCAACAGACTTGAATTCAAATGGGCACCGTAAGTCAGGCCCGAGGAGGCGAGGGTGACCCAAGATGTAGTGGTGGGCGAAACATGGCTGGCAGCAAACTTAGGGAAGTTAAAGAAAAGTGGTGGCTGCCATTTGGACAAGTCCGAATGGCGTGGCAGCTACAGAAACAAAGTCCTCGGTGCCGCAGCACCGGGAAGAGAAGATGATGTTCACAGCCACTGGGCAAGCGGCAGAGAAAGCGTTTTCGGCCGACGAGCGGCAGGGTGTCTCCAGCATGGCCACGCGATTTCCTCTGCCCTGATTGGCCAGGAGCCGAGAAAACTGCGGGGGTGGCATGGAAAATTCTGAAGCGAGACCTGGTCAGCTTCGCCTAAGCGGCATTACCTCGTCAGCACACGAGGGAGGCACTTGATCGAAATTGCCCACCTCGATGCTGACTTGCTGCTGCCAGACCATGGGATGAGAAAATTACAGGCAGCTGAAGCTACTGGCTATTACTTGACCGTAACAAGAAAATGAAATAAACCTTTTGAAAGAAAATAAAGATAGAATCCCCTACTAGTTGGCTCAATCTTACACTCCTCCCCCTTCCGTGGAAGTGGAAAGCGTATATGATTTCGCTCGTCGTGATACTTATTTAAATGTTGACAATTTTAGATGGCAAAGACAAAATAGACATTATTTGTTTGTCAAAGGTCCCCACGGAAGATGGCAGGAACCTTAAACTATGGGTGGGCGTAGAGACTTTGAACACCTCTTAGGGGTCACAAAGGGGCTTACACACTTCAACAATATTATGTTTACACAAGAACAAGGAATAAATATTGTAAAATATCAAAACAAAATTACGTCAGTTAAGAAGTGTGAATAAAACTCATTGGAAGGTAATAGTTTCAATCAGGAGTACACAACAAGTGTCCTTGTTTCTTAAATGAATTTAGAAGCATATATGTATCACCACTGAAGCTACACGCAAGGCTGAGTGGCACGACACAGTGCGTTGCATTGTCCTTGGCGTTCAGGGCACAAGCTGCCGACTAGAAGGGGGCGTGGCGGTGGCCAGGCCCTTTCACAGGAACTCAGGTTAACACATTACACACACATTTAAAACGGGATTAACACTAGGGGAGCACTTCACTATGCTGCAGCAGTTTTCACATTAGTTAATAACACAGATGGACTCTTAAAACAAAAGGAGGGCGCATGCCTTGATAGGCTTTTCTTTCGAATCATGGCCGATATTCGCCATGAGGCTGGGGTACTGGAACTATTCGAGGGGATGGTCGTAACTGTTTGCAAGATAGGCGGCTCCACTACTTTCTTTCTTGTCTTATTGGCTGGGGCTACTTGTGTAGCAGGCTCTGCTTCACTGTCAAGCTGAGGAGTCAACGTGTTACAAGATACATGTGTTCCCTGTTGCGTGGTCAGCAACCAGACAGTATATACACTGGAATACAGCTGACATTCTCGTCATTAGTCCGGATCGCCAAAAGTATACTACGATGTCCCAAAATCGGTTGCATGAATGCATACATGTTCATAATTTCATGTGCTGTGAGATCGCCCTTCGAAACCATCCTACAGGATGTGAGATTGACCTTTTCTTGGAAAAGCGTCAATCGCCACCCTGTTCACGAACCGTCATTCGCCTAGCGGAACCCTGGTTTAGGTCCGTTAGCACAAAACTCCCTACATAAAATTATTATACCCAGTTTCACAGTAACCCCGGTCACTGCTATTTTTATTGTTGTACTTATATGAATTTTGCATAAAAAGGGATTTTGCTATCTGTTACGACCATCCCCTCCAATAGCTCAGCCTCATGGCGAGAATCACCCATGAGTCAAAAGAAGAGCCTGTCAGGGCATGTGCCCTCCTTTCCATTTAAGTAGACGTTTGTACTCTGTCAATCCTTAACATTTTGCACACTCTCTTTAGCGTGTCACTCAAGAAGTTGCTGCCGTTATCACTCAGTATTACCGAAGACATTCCAAACTTCAAAATTATTTTTTCCACTAGTATGCGAGCCACAGTGTCTGAGTCCGGTTTTTCTAAGGGTTCGGCCACAATGAACTCCGTTAGTGCGTCTTGAAATGTCAGTATATACCTGTTGTTTTCTCGGTTAACGTTAATGGGCCGACAATGTCAATATCACACCGATCAAATACGCCTTGCGGCGTTGGTGTTATATCCAAAGGCATTTTTGTCTTATTCTGTGTTATTTTCTTTTTCTGACAATTGGGGCATTTTCTAATATAGCCCTCAATGTCCTTCATACCAGGCCACGTTCGGTATTTTCGTATAGGATTGTAGGTTCGCTCGATCCCTTGATGACCACCTATGGGTGGATCATGGAATTCTCGCAAAATTTTCGCCTTTTCTGCATCAGTTATTTCCTGTTGTTGGTCTACCTGTCCTACCAGTGTGTCCTCACTTTTGTTTATACCTTCCGCCGTAATTGGCTCCGCTGGTGCACGGTCTCCTTGTGAGTCCGGGACCTGCTCTATGGCTGCCTCTTCGGCCTTGCCCTGACCTAGGCTACTGTCGCCATCCGTGCTGTAATCAGACGCCCTGAGCTCTCTCACTCTCGAGACTGCATCAGCAACCTGATTATTTTTCTCTTTTTTATACACAATTTCGTAATCGTATTCTTCTAATTTCAGTCTCATTTTCATTAAACGTGGGGACGGATCGGTAATATTTCCGACCCACTGTAATGACTTATGATCAGTACAGATGGTGAACTTGCGACCACACACATACGATCTGAAATATTTGACAGCCCAAACCACGGCCAATAATTCCCGTTCAATTGTACTGTAATTTTGCTCTGCATTGTGTAGGGTTCTGGATGCAAAGGACTCGGGGAGGTCTTTGCCTATTTCTCCTTCTGATAGAACAGACACTATCGCAAATGAACCCATGTCAGTTGTAATGATAAACTTTTTTGAAAAATCTGGATACTGTAATATCAGGGGGTTAAGTAGCTTCTCTTTTAGCATTCAAAACGCATTTTCTTGCTCTGCACCCATTCATACTTAACACCCTTCTTTAATAATTCATGGAGTGGTTTAGTCACTTTGCTGAAGTCACTAAAGAAACGCCAATAATACCCTATTAATCCAATAAAAGTTTCAATTCTTTTGTTGTTTGTGGCTGCGGAAACTCCGCCCTGCTTTCAACTTGTTTGGATCCGGCTTTAACCCATCTGCAGTCAAAACATGCCCCAAATATGTGACTTCCTTCCTTAAGAATTCACATTTATTAACCTGCAACTTCAAATTATGTTGTCTTAGTCTCTCAAAGGCTTCACCCAATAGGTAATTGTGCTCTTCCAGAGAGAGACCAAAAACTACTATGTTATCTAAATAAATAAATATCTTGTCACCCTGCAACCCCGTTAATGCGGCATTCATCAATTTTTGGAAGGTGCTGAACGAAGTCCCATGGGCATTCTTTTATATACACTCCTGGAAATTGAAATAAGAACACCGTGAATTCATTGTCCCAGGAAGGGGAAACTTTATTGACACATTCCTGGGGTCAGATACATCACATGATCACACTGACAGAACCACAGACACATAGACACAGGCAACAGAGCATGCACAATGTCGGCACTAGTACAGTGTATATCCACCTTTCGCAGCAATGCAGGCTGCTATTCTCCCATGGAGACGATCGTAGAGATGCTGGATGTAGTCCTGTGGAACGGCTTGCCATGCCATTTCCACCTGGCGCCTCAGTTGGACCAGCGTTCGTGCTGGACGTGCAGACCGCGTGAGACGACGCTTCATCCAGTTCCAAACATGCTCAATGGGGGACAGATCCGGAGATCTTGCTGGCCAGGGTAGTTGACTTACACCTTCTAGAGCACGTTGGTTGGCACGGGATACATGCGGACGTGCATTGTCCTGTTGGAACAGCAAGTTACCTTGCCGGTCTAGGAATGGTAGAACGATGGGTTCGATGACGGTTTGGATGTACCGTGCACTATTCAGTGTCCCCTCGACGATCACCAGTGGTGTACGGCCAGTGTAGGAGATCGCTCCCCACACCATGATGCCGGGTGTTGGGCCTGTGTGCCTCGGTCGTATGCAGTCCTGATTGTGGCGCTCACCTGCATGGCGCCAAACACGCATACGACCATCATTGGCACCAAGGCAGAAGCGACTCTCATCGCTGAAGACGACACGTCTCCATTCGTCCCTCCATTCACGCCTGTCGCGACACCACTGGAGGCGGGCTGCACGATGTTGGGGCGTGAGCGGAAGACGGCCTAACGGTGTGCGGGACCGTAGCCCAGCTTCATGGAGACGGTTGCGAATGGTCCTCGCCGATACCCCAGGAGCAACAGTGTCCCTAATTTGCTGGGAAGTGGCGGTGCGGTCCCCTACGGCACTGCGTTGGATCCTACGGTCTTGGCGTGCATCCGTGCGTCGCTGCGGTCCGGTCCCAGGTCGACGGGCACGTGCACCTTCCGCCGACCACTGGCGACAACATCGATGTACTGTGGAGACCTCACGCCCCACGTGTTGAGCAATTCGGCGGTACGTCCACCCGGCCTCCCGCATGCCCACTATACGCCCTCGCTCGAAGTCCGTCAACTGCACATACGGTTCACGTCCACGCTGTCGCGGCATGCTACCAGTGTTAAAGACTGCGATGGAGCTCCGTATGCCACGGCAAACTGGCTGACACTGACGGCGGCGGTGCACAAATGCTGCGCAGCTAGCGCCATTCGACGGCCAACACCGCGGTTCCTGGTGTGTCCGCTGTGCCGTGCGTGTGATCATTGCTTGTACAGCCCTCTCGCAGTGTCCGGAGCAAGTATGGTTGGTCTGACACACCGGTGTCAATGTGTTCTTTTTTCCATTTCCAGGAGTGTATATAATGAACATATGGTATACTAAAAGCTGTGAGTTCTCTTTTTCTTCACCTGTAATATCCTTTTGCCAAATCAAGTGTTGAAAAATATTTTGCTTTGCCTAAGCCATCCAGAATCTCATCGATACGCAGAAGTGGGAAGATTGTATTGACAGTAATGTCATTTGGCTTCCTGAAGTCTGTGACTACTCGCCATTTCTTTTTACCAGTCTATATCTGGGAGATTTCAATTTACCAGATATAGACTGGGACACTCAGATGTTTAGGACGGGTGGTAGGGACAGAGCATCGAGTGACATTATACTGAGTGCACTATCCGAAAATTACCTCGAGCAATTAAACAGAGAACCGACTCGTGGAGATAACATCTTGGACCTACTGATAACAAACAGACCCGAACTTTTCGACTCTGTATGTGCGGAACAGGGAATCAGTGATCATAAGGCCGTTGCAGCATCCCTGAATATGGAAGTTAATAGGAATATAAAAAAAGGGAGGAAGGTTTATCTGTTTAGCAAGAGTAATAGAAGGCAGATTTCAGACTACCTAACAGATCAAAACGAAAATTTCTGTTCCGACACTGACAATGTTGAGTGTTTATGGAAAAAGTTCAAGGCAATCGTAAAATGCGTTTTAGACAGGTACGTGCCGAGTAAAACTGTGAGGGACGGGGAAAACCCACCGTGGTACAACAACAAAGTTAGGTTCAAATGGTTCAAATGGCTCTGAGCACTATGGGACTCAACTGCTGTGGTCATCAGTCCCCTAGAACTTAGAACTACTTAAACCTAACTAACCTAAGGACAACACACACATCCATGCCCGAGGCAGGATTCGAACCTGCGACCGTAGCAGTCGCACGGTTCCGGACTGCGCGCATAGAACCGCGAGACCACCGCGGCCGGCAACAAAGTTAGGAAACAACTGCGAAAGCAAAGAGAGCTTCACTCCAAGTTTAAACACAGCCAAAACCTCTCAGACAAACAGAAGCTAAACGATGTCAAAGTTAGCGTAAGGAGGGCTATGCGTGAAGCGTTCAGTGAATTCGAAAGTAAAATCCTATGTACCGACTTGACAGAAAACCCTAGGAAGTTCTGGTCTTACGTTAAATCAGTAAGTGGCTCGAAACAGCATATCCAGACACTCCGGGATGATGATGGCATTGAAACAGAGGATGACACGCGTAAAGCTGAAATACTGAACATCTTTTTCCAAAGCTGTTTCACAGAGGAAGACCGCACTGCAGTTCCTTCTCTAAATCCTCGCACAAACGAAAAAATGGCTGACATCGAAATAAGTGTCCAAGGAATAGAAAAGCAACTGGAATCACTCAACAGAGGAAAGTCCACTGGACCTGATGGGATACCAATTCGATTCTACACAGAGTACGCGAAAGAACTTGCCCCCCTTCTAACAGCCGTGTACCGCAAGTCTCTAGAGGAGCGGAGGGTTCCAAATGATTGGAAAAGAGCACAGGTAGTCCCAGTCTTCAAGAAAGGTCGTCTAGCAGATGCGCAAAACTATAGACCTATATCTCTGACGTCGATCTGTTGTAGAATTTTAGAACATGTTTTTTGCTCGAGTATCATGTCGTTTTTGGAAACCCAGAATCTACTATGTAGGAATCAACATGGATTCCGGAAACAGCGATCGTGTGAGACCCAACTCGCTTTATTTGTTCATGAGACCCAGAAAATATTAGATACAGGCTCCCAGGTAGATGCTATTTTTCTTGACTTCCGGAAGGCGTTCGATACAGTTCCGCACTGTCGCCTGATAAACAAAGTAAGAGCCTACGGAATATCAGACCAGCTGTGTGGCTGGATTGATGAGTTTTTAGCAAACACAACACAGAATGTTGTTATCAATGGAGAGACGTCTACAGACGTTAAAGTAACCTCTGGCGTGCCACAGGGGAGTGTCATGGGACCATTGATTTTCACAATATATGTAAATGACCTAGTAGATAGTGTCGGAAGTTCCATGCGGCTTTTCGCGGATGATGCTGTAGTATACAGAGAAGTTGCAGCATTAGAAAATTGTAGCGAAATGCAGGAAGATCTGCAGCGGATAGGCACTTGGTGCAGGGAGTGGCAACTGTCCCTTAACATAGACAAATGTAATGTATTGCGAATACATAGAAGGATTCTTTATTGTATGATTATATGATAGCGGAACAAACACTGGTAGCAGTTACTTCTGTAAAATATCTGGGAGTATGCGTGCGGAACGATTTGAAGTGGGATGATCATATAAAATTAATTGTTGGTAAGGCGGGTACCAGGTTGAGATTCATTGTGAGAGTGCTTAGAAAATGTAGTCCATCAACAAAGGAGGTCGCTTACAAAACACTCGTTCGACTCATACTTGAGTATTGCTCATCAGTGTGGGATCCGTACCAGATCGGGTTGACGGAGGAGATAGAGAAGATCCAAAGAAGAGCGGCGCGTTTCGTCACAGGGTTATTTGGTAACCGTGATAGCGTTACGGAGATGCTTAACAAACTCAAGTGGCAGACTCTGCAAGAGAGGCGCTCTGCATCGCGGTGTAGCTTGCTCGCCAGGTTTCGAGAGGGTGCGTTTCTGGATGAGGTATCGAATATATTGCTTCCCCCTACTTATACCTCCCGAGGAGATCACGAATGTAAAATTAGAAAGATTAGAGCGCGCACGGAGGCTTTGCGACAGTCGTTCTTCCCGCGAACCATACGCGACTGGAACAGGAAAGGGAGGTAATGACAGTGGCACGTAAAGTGCCCTCCGCCACACACCGCTGTGTGGTTTGCGGAGTATAAATGTAGATGTAGATGTACCTGATGCATCCATCTTTTTTGGAATCATAATTAAAGGAATGCTGAAAGGACTGGTGGGAGGAACGATTGTATTGTCCTCTAACATTTGATTTATCTCTTGTTGCAAAGCTTCTTTCTGTGCTTCTAGGATTCGGTATGGGCGGGAACAAATAATCGGCCCCTGTGCCTAAGGAATCAATTGTATCCTATGTCGAAGCGTCTCTGTATATATCATCTTGTCTCTTGGCAGATAGAAAATATCATTATATACAGAACACACTTCTATTATGGACTGTTATTTAAATGATCCAATCGTAAATTCTCCTTCAGTAAACTGACTCTTGACTTTTTCTTGCGCGAGACTTCTACATTACGCACGGTCCACTGCACACTAGCGCTGAACTCTGAAACTCCCTCCACTTTAATCCTAGGCATCTCAAGAGAAACCGCCTCCTCTTGTGTATTCAGCACACTAATTAAACAAGAGCCTTTTCTTATTCTCAACAACGCTTCTGGGAGGAACACTCCTTCTTGCAATTCTTGATTTTCCACAATGCCTTCCACTAAGCTAGTCTCTGCAACATCTATCCTCAAAATTCTCTCCTCGCAAGGACCTATCCCTATTTTTGCCACCTGGCCTATCCTAGGCTCGGTAGTGTAACTGAGTAACCTCTTGAGGCTAGTCAGTTGTCAGGATGAGCATTACTAGAAAAGGGAATTTGATTCCTAAGCATTATGTCAGGGTGAAAAACACTAAATAAATTACTTTTTCTCTCTTAACAACATGTGGGCAGGGTGGGTTGTTCTTTGGATCGGGTATGAGGTAGAGTGAAACAGCATTTTTACATAAGATAACTTTTATTGAAAGATTTGTACACTGGTTTCCTTACTGGATTTTTCTGGCTGGGAGAGCGGCAGCTGTGTCGTTTGCGAAGCCTCCTGCTGCGTGAGCGGCGGCATCTGGTTACACCTGGCGGTGTGTATCTCGTGTCGCTGTTTCGCCCAGTTGATTGGAGATGCGCATCATGAGGTGGCACGTTTAATTATTGAGAACGAAGTCGTGAATCGGATGGTGATACTTTGGATGTGGCGTCCCAGTGTTTCTCTTCTCTATGCTGCCGCCTGTGTCAATGTCGTGCGTCGGCCAACGCAGCAGCACGACGGGGGAAGGCCAGTGTCCGGGACTCGAACAACGGACTCCAGCTTGCTAGTCTTTGGCTGTCAGATCTTCATCACCAGCTCACAGGTGACTGCTGATGTGAGGCCATCTCCTTCCTGTCCTCACGAGTCACCCGGGTACATAAAAATCAGTCTTCAAATACCTTCTAACTTCTGTCTTCTGGTAGCGAGGCTGCTGCTTGCTATTCCATTACAGCAGCGGACTTGGTGCTTCTGTGTATGATGAAGTCTCTTGCTGCATGATGGTCTTAAGCACCGACTCAACTGTACTGGAACTGAACTCGAATCGAAACTGAACTGAAAGCTACTGTCGGGAACACTGCGTCTCGCGTATTTATTTACTTTAGTTCACTGGAGGTGAACGACTTCACGGTCATTGCCTCTTCTGTCACGTTGAAAAGCTTCTCGAAGAATCTTCTTAATGTCGGTCATTGGCTCTTGGAATGTAGGCGATAGCCTTTGATCACATGTGACAATTGAGAAACACGTGAGCCGGTCGGGCGATGCCCTGACAGCTGAATCGACAGCTTCCGTTTATGTGAGGAGGGCGATGGCTTCTGCTGAATGTGCTGACTCGAAAGTGCCGGTCGTTGCCACTGCTGCTCTGCCCGCTGTTTGCCAGTGTGTAACTCTTGTAAACTAACTTTTTCATTCTAATTTCTACTTCACTTCACATTGATTTCACTAATTTATTTACCTATCTTGAGTGATACTTAACATTCCTCCACTCTTCAGAGAAATTCGCCCTCGAATTTACCACTCGACATTCCTCCAATCTTGACACGGCAAACACACTAACACAAGCAATGAAAACTCTCGACTTAGACTGATTACACACACTTCACATTAAGTATGTTGAAAATACTTAATCACTTTACTAAAGCACTGTACGCTCGTGAATCACATAGTTCACACATAAATCATTATAATAAGTGTAACAAATCTTGATGACAATGAATAAACAAAAATAGATTTTTCACTTGAAAAATTGCATAGCAACACCTGTTTAATCTACCCTATATTAATGCAAGAATATCTATTCTACAGTATTGTGTTATTATACATGAGGCTGTTTAATAAAGACTGAAGTACAATAAACAAAATTAATACACTAATGCTCAATAGTAACCACTGAAGTACACCTGTTAAGAGTGTGGTATCCAGTTAACAGGGATTTGATGAAGTGGTATATTATTATTTGGCTTATTTTTTCGTCTTAAATAAAACAAAACTGTACAAAGCAGAAACACCAACACAAAGGTTCCAGATGTATCCGTTCCTAGGATTCTAATTTTAGTTTTGTGTTCACTTTTTAACTTTAAGACATGTTGCATCATAACATTGGCATCAATTTTGCCTTGCTGTGAGTTTATGAACATATCTAATGACTTCAGAAGGGAACTGTCAAGGGAGACACTGAGGTAGGATAGGTTTTGTGTAGGAAGTGCTTGCATAGCGTTTTCTGGCCAATAAATTAGAGGGAAGGATGAATTAACATTACTTGTTCCAGTGATTGTTGCGGGTAAATGAAAATTCGCTCCTGAGAGGGAACAAAGCGAGCCGTTAATTCTTAGTCCGCTTCCATGAAGTTCAAAATGTTATAACATTGCGCAAAAATATCAGTTGGTTTACTGACTGCATATAACCAGTGATTTTCTACTTGCTCGAAAAAACATGATGTAGTAGTTAACGTATCGCGTGGGCAATTGTTGCCGTCAGATTGTTCGAAAAATAATTGAGATTTACAACTATTGGTATGTAATTCAATTGCGCGACATGGACATATAATAACGTGTTCGGATAGGCAACTATTTAATTCCGAATTTGTCATTACCATGCTGGTATTGGTTGTTTGGGAGATTAAAAATACTTGGTGTGTTCGGAACTGTACAAATTTATTTAGTTTGCCCAATTTTACCGGAAATGAGTGTACTCTATAACAGCCATATATACCCATTTTATCTGTAACAGGGAAAGGTATACGATCTCTTATTCTTGCATTATCTGTGTCTACTAGTACTGTAGCTAAGTGGTAATACTGCGGTAAACGTTTCTTATCTGCAGAAAATATTAACTTTATTGATTCTGGCAATTGTTTTTTAATTTTAACTAATAATGAGATGAATGTAACCGGCGATAGTAACATGGGTGACAAATGTCCATCTATTGCATAGTGGATGGCTTCCTTTAATTCCTCCGCTGCTAGCCGTGCATCTATTACTTGATCAGTGAGTAGCCTAAGCGATCTTCCTACTGCAAGTTTCTTATCCACAATATCGAGCCTTGTTTGCATGACTTTTAACTCTTCATTCAGCGTAGCAGTAGTAGCTAGAAGATAATCGTTTAATTCTTGGGTGAGATTCCTGATGACCTTGGTATTAGTAAAAACTGTTTGCTCCAATCCGTTTAATCTTGTTGTGTGCCATTCTATAGTGCCTTTATTTAGTTCAGTGGTACTCTCTATGTTCTGTAATGAATTATTTAACTGATTAATATCTTCGTTATCCGCTGTACCGAAAATGGTCTTTAGTAGTTTACCTCCTGTGTCCACCCATCCACGTTTAGCTCGTTTAACGGTCTGCAGATGTATATCTTGTAACTGACGCAACTGTCCTCTCAACTGTTCGTATGAGTAGTGTAATGTTTTAAATTCACTGGCTATTTCCTCAAACATCTCTGGTGAATTTGCCCATTCATTTAGTGTATCAAATTCTAATTCAAGGTTCGTAAGTTCATTACGTTAGTCCCAGAAATTATACTCTAATGAAATATTCCACTTGTGATTGGTCAGTATTACAGTACCCTGTTTTACAAAAATTACACCACTTATCAGCTGGTTCATCTGTAGTCCGTTGTTCGTATTAGTCAATAATGCAATTATGATAAGCAGTACAGTCACAATTAAGTTGTCCATTATGCTAGAGGCGTTACCTGTAAAAAGCAAACAACATGGTTATAGACCTACCAACCTACAAGAAAACAAAAACAAAGAAAAGAAGGAATACATTGTTAACTACAATATCTACATGTTTCTAGGTTCAACATTTTTTCCTAAAAAATAAACCATTATCATTTATTAATTATCTACATTTGTATACTATCCACAGTCTACTATGATTCAACTAGAACATTCGCACCCTTGGTCGAAGATTGTATGGTGCCATGTCTGTATTTTGTGCTGGCGTGGCCACTCTTTTTCCTTTTCGGGTACTTCCTCCACCCTTCGGAAAAGCAGACACTATTGTTGAAGGAATTACATCTGGAGCGCCCTTAAAAGGTTTTAAACGACTTGCATGGACTATAGTAGTTCGGGTGGGCAGTTGCAGTTTAACGTTGACTGGTGACGTGATCTCAATAATTTGATAAGGACTCCTGTAGTTTGTTACAAATTTCTTCGTTTTTCCTTTCGCAATGTATGGGGTTGACAGCATCACCCACTGACAGATTTTGTAATTTGGATATTTAGCTTGGGCATTACCTAATCTTTCCTGTCGTTCCAAAGCCTTTGTATTAGATTTCTGAACCTTTTTCCATACATCCTTCAACATTCGACAGAAATCTTTTACTGTTTCTCCGACTTTTCCGGTTTCTGCCTGATTACATCAAAAGGGGACAGCATTTTTCTCCCATAGACCACTTCATAAGGTGACATGCCAGTTGCTTCATGCGTTTTGGCGTTGTATACCGACACGATTATTGGTAAATACGCATCCCAATTAGAACGCTGTTCATTAATATAATAACTACACATCTTGCCATTTGTCCGATCAACTCTTTCTGTGCGTTTGTTGCACTGAGTGTGTAAAGGGGTTGTGCGTAATTTACGTATTTTTAGTAAGTGGCATAGCTGTTTCATTAATTCAGACATAAAATTAGATCCCTGATCTGTGATAATAGCTTCAGGTACGCCAAATTTAAGTATCCAGTTGTTAACTAAAGCTTGGGCAATTGTATTTGCTTGCTGAGCTGGGAAGCTCGTCATAGCTAGATAGCGTGAAATGTGATCTATAATCGTAAGAACATACTTATTACCAGCAGGTGTTTTATGTAATGATCTGTTAAATATCTAATCCACAGATTTGAAATGGGCATGAAGCTTCGGGGAGCCTCTGTAAGAGTATTTTTAAACGAGAAAGTTCAGCTCGTTGTGCTCACGCAATGCAATTACGAACGTACTGCGCAACATCCTGCTTTCTGGTTTGCCACCAAAAACGCTCTGCTACGCGTCTTTCGGTTGTCCGCTGTCCACCGTGTCCTGCAAGGATATGATCGTGGGCTTCTGCCATTATTTCTTGTCTAAGGTGTTGGGGAACTACAATTCGTGTCCAAGTTATGTTTTACGGCATAATACACCATCTTCAAAGCAAAATTGTTTTTGGGTTGTGTATTTTTTGCATTCTGTATCCTCATCTTGTGCCTTTCTCCAGTCCTCAGTATCTCGGCCTGTTGCTTCCAAAAGTGCTATTTTCCGACTTAGGCAATCTGCATTCGTGTTTTTGCCTGGTTTATGGATAACTTCGAAATCCATTTCGGAAAGACATAGGGCCCAACGGGTGAGACGACTTGATGGATCCTTTAACCCAAGCAACCATTTTAAAGCTGCATGGTCTGTAATAACCTTGAATTTCCTACCATACAAGTAGCATTTAAAGTATTTGATGCCATAAATAACACTTAACAATTCTTTCTCCATTGTGGAATAATTTGTTTCTGCCGTTGTTAGTTGTCTTGAAGCGTAGGCTACGGGGTGTTCCGCGCCATTAATATTCTGACGCAAAACAACTCCTATTGAATGACCACTTGCGTCACAGGATAAAACAAATTCTTTGTTGTAATCTGCGTAGGCTAATACTGGACCGTGTGTTAACTTATCTTTAAGGGTTTGAAATGCTGATTTACAATCTTCAGGCCAATGAAATTTTGCACCCTTTTTCAATAATTGGGTTAAGGGTGGGGCAAATTCAGCAAAATTTTGAACATATTTTCGGTAAAACGATGCGAGACCAATGAAACTTTGTATTTCCTTAATGCATTGTGGTGCTGGGAAGTCCTTAACTGCCGAAATTAATCGAGGATCTGTTTGAATTCCTTTTTCACTAATGGCATGCCCTAGGTATGTATTTAATGTTAATTTAGCTTTTCTCAGTCTCTGAAAAACGTTACGCAGAGGCACAGCATGTTTATTAATGTCTTTGGAGAATAAAATAATATCGTCTAGATATACACAACATTGCTGAGTTTTGAATCCTCGCAATACTCCATCGAGTAGTCTTTGAAAAGTTGCTGGTGCGTTTTGCAAACCGAAAGGCATTCATTTAAATTTCCAGTGGCCTCCAGGGGAAGAAATTGTTGTTTTATGCCTATCTTCAGGTGACACTTCCAATTGATGATATCCGCTACGTAAATCGATTGTTGAAAAGTATTTACGGTTACCCAAACTGTGAATGATATCTGTAATGTTTGGAAGAGGACTACTCGATGGAGTATTGCGAGGACTCAAAACTCATCAATTTTGTGTATACCTAGACGATATTATTGTATTCCCCAAAGACATTAATGAACATGCTGTGCGTCTGCGTAATGTTTTTCAGACACTTAGAAAAGCTAAATTAACATTAAATATGGAAAAATGTACTATTGCATTGACAGAGGTTACATACCTAGGGCATGTCTTTAGTGAAAAAGGAATTAAAACAGATCCTCGATTAATTTCGGCGGTTAAGGACTTCCCAACACCACAACGCGTTAAGGAAGTACAAAGTTTCATTGGTCTCGCATCGTACTACCGGAAATATGTTCAAAATTTCGCTGAAATTGCCCGACCCTTAACCCAATTATTGAAAAAGGGTACAAAATTTCATTGGTCTGAAGATTGTAAATCAGCATTTCAAACCCTTAAAGATAAGTTAACACACAGTCCAGTATTAGCCTACGCAGATTATAATAAAGAATTTATTTTATCCTGTGACGCAAGTGGTCATTCAGTAGGAGTTGTTTTGAGTCCGAATATTAATGGCGCGGAACAACCTATAGCCTACGCTTCGAGACAACTAACAACGGCAGAAAGAAATTATTCCACAATGGAGAAAGAATTGTTAAGTGTTATTTATGGTATCAAATACTTTAAATGCTACTTGTATGGTAGGAAATTCAAGGTCATTATAGACCACGCAGCTTTAAAATGGTTGCTTGGGTTAAAGGATCCATCTAGTCGTCTCACGCGTTGGGCCCTATGTCTTTCCGAAATGGATTTCGAAGTTATCCATAAACCCGGCAAGAAACAAACGAATGCAGATTGCCTAAGTCGGAAAATAGCACTTTTGGAAGCAACAGGCCGAGATACTGAGGACTGGAGAAAGGCACAAGATGAGGATACAGAATGCAAAAAATACGCAACTCAAAAACAATTTTGCTTTGAAGGTGGTGTATTATGCCGTAAAACAAAACTTGGACCGCGAATTGTTGTTCCCCTACACCTTAGACAAGAAATAATGGCAGACGCCCACGATCATATCCTTGCAGGACACGGTGGACAGCGGACAACCGAAAGACGTGTAGCAGAGCGATTTTGGTGGCAAACCAGAAAGCAGGATGTTGCGCAGTACGTTCGTAATTGCATTGCGTGCGCACAACGAGCTGAAATTTCTCGTTCAAAAATACTCTTACAGAGGCTCCCCGAGGCTTCATGTCCATTTCAAATCTGTAGACAATCTCTACGGGCCATTTCATAAAACACCGGCTGGTATTAAGTATGTCCTTACAATTATAGATCACTTTTCACGCTACCTAGCTATGGTGAGTCTCCCAGATCAGCAAGCAAATACAGTTGCCCAAGCTTTAGTTAGCAACTGGATACTTAAATTTGGCGTACCTGAAGCTATTATCACAGATCAGGGATCTAATTTTATGTCTGAATTAATGAAACAGCTATGCCACTTACTAAAAATACGTAAATTACGCACAACTCCGTTACGCCCTCAGTGCAACGGACGGACAGAAAGAGTTCATCGGACAATTGGCAAGATGCTTAGTTATTATATTAACGAACAACATTCTAATTGGGATACGTATTTACCAATAATCGTGTCGGTATACAACGCCAAAACGCATCAAGCAACTGGCATGTCACTTTATGAAGTGGTCTATGGGAGATAAATGCCGTCCCCTTTTGATGTAATCAGGCAGAAAAACGGAAAAGTCGGAGAAACAGTAAGAGATTTCAGTCGAATGATGAAGGATGTATGGAGAAAGGTTCAAAAATCTAATACAAAGGCTTTGGAACGACAGGAAAGATTAGGTAATGCCCAAGGTAAATATCCAAATTACAAAATCGGTCAGTCGGTGATGCTTTCAACTCCATACATTGCGAAAGGAAAAACGAAGAAATTTGTAACAAACTACAGAGGTCCTTATCAAAGTATTGAGATCACGTCACCAGTCAACATTAAATTGCAACTGCCCACCCGAACTACCATTGTCCATGCAAGTCGTTTAAAACCTTTTAAGGGCGCTCCAGATGTAATTCCTTCAACAATAGTATCTGCTTTTCCGAAGGGTGGAGGAAGTTCCCGTAATGGAAAAAGAGTGGCCACGCCAGCACAACATACAGACATGGCACCATACAATCTTCGATCAAGGGTGCGAATGTCCTAGCGGAATCTTAGTAGACTGTGGATAATATACAAATGTGAATAATTAATACATGATAATGGTTTATTTTTTAAGAAAGAAACCTTGAATGTAGAAACATGTAGATCTTGTAGTTAACAATGTATTCCTTTTTTTCTTTGTTTTTGTTTTTACTAGGCTGGTAGGTCCATAACCATGTTGTTAGCTTTTTTCAGAAAACGCCATGGAAGCATTTCCTACATAAAACCTATCCTACCTCAATTACTCCCTTGACAGTTCCCTTCTGAAGTCATTAGATACGTTCATAAACTCACAGCAAGGCAAAATTGATGCCAATTTTATGATGCAACATGTGTTAAAATTAAAAGGTGAACACAAAACTAAAACCATAATGCTAGGAACAGGTATATCTGGAACCTTTGTGTTGGTGTTTCTGCTCTGTACAGTTTTCTTTTATTTAAGACGAAAAAATAAGCCAAATAATAATATACCACTTCATCAAATCCCTGTTAACTGGATACCACACTTAACTAGTGTACTTCAGTAGTTACTTTTGAGCATTAGTGTATTAATTTTGTTTATTGTACTTCACTCTATACTAAACAGTCTTATGTTAAAGTAAACAATACTGTAGAATAGATATTCTTGCATTAATATAGGGTAGATTAACAGGTGTTGCTATGTAACTTTCTAAGTGAATAATCTATTTTTGTTTATTCATTGTCACCAAGATTTGTTACACTTACGACAGTGAATTATGTGTCAACTATGTGATTTATGAGCGTACAGTGCTTTAGTAAAGTGATAAAGTATTTTCAACATACTTAATGTGAAGCGTCTGTAATCGTCCAATTCCAGAGTTTTCATTGCTTGTGTTAGAGCTTTTGCCGTGTGAAGAGTGGACGAATGTTGAGTGGTAAATTCGAGGGCGAATTTCTCAGAAGGTTGGAGGAATGTTGAGTGGTACTTAAGTAAATAAATTAGTGAAATCAAAGTGAACTAGAAATTAGAATATAAATGAAAAACTTGGTTTAGTTTAGGGAGTTACATACTGGCAAACAGCGGGCAAAACAGCAGAACAGAAGAGACAATGACCGTGAAGTCAACAAGTTCCACATAAGCGGCCGCTGTCGATTCAGCCGTCAGGGCATCGCCCGACCGGCTCACGTGTTTCTCAGTTGTCGCATGTGAGCAAAGGCCCTCGCCTACATTCCAAGAGCCAATGACCGACGTTAAGAAGATTCTTCGAGGAGCTTCTCAACGTGACAGAAGAGGCAATGACCATGAAGTCGTTCACCTCCAGTAAGCTGAAGTGAATAAATACGCGAGACGCAGTGGGCCAGACAGACGGAGACGAAGACGGAGACGAAGAAGTGAAGAAGCGTAGCAGTAGTTTTCAGTCAGTTTCGGTGCTGAAGACCGTCATGCAAGAAGAGTCTGCATCATGCACAGACGAACGAAGTCCGCCGCTGTAATGGAATAGCAAGCAGCAGCCGCGGCGCCAGAAGACAGAAGTTAAAAGGTATTTGAAGTCTGATTTTTACGTACCCGGGTGACTCGTGAGGACGGGAAGGAGACGGCCTCACCTCAGCAGTCACCTGTGAGCTGGGATGAAGACCTGACAGCCGAAGACTGGCAAGCGGGAGTCCGTGGTTCGAGTCCGGGACACTGGCCTTGCCCCGCCGCGCCGCTGGTCGACGCACAACACACGCGTCCGCTTAGAGAAGTGAATCACTGGGACGCCACATCCAAGGTATCACCATCCGTTGCACGACTTCGCTCGCAATAATTAAACGGGCCACCTCGCAATGCTCGTCTCCAGTCAACTGGGCGAGACGGCGACACAAGATACACACCGCTACGCGTAATCAGACGCCGCCGCCGCCGCCGCCGCTCCCGCAGCAGCAGCAGAAGACTTCACAAACGACACAGCTGCCGCTCTCCGAACCAGAACATTCAGTAAGATACAGTTTTACAAATCTTCAATAAAAGTTCTTATGTAAAAATGATGTTTCATTCGACCTCATACCCGAGCCAAGGAAGAACCCACCCTGCCCACATGTTGTTAAGAGAGAAAAGTTAATTTATTTAATATTTTCACCCTGACAGAATGCTTTAGAATGCTCATCCCGACAATTGACAGCATCAAAAGAGAAAACACAGTTACATTTAGTGACCGAAGTGTCACATTTAGTATCACAACTGTTACAGTAGGTACCTTGGGGTCAACGGTCATCCAGAAAAGTTTTCCTGAGTCAAATGGTATCTTATCCCGCGAATCACCTTCAAGGACGTTGCACGTAGTGTAGTTGATTTCACCTTCCGGTTGGGGAAATCTTGCGGCAGCGGGCCCCTTGCAGCGGTGTCACCTAGCTGAAACATTATTCCGCTAAGTTCTACAGTTTGCTGTCTGAGGTCGATTTTAGCGTGATGTTTATTCAGGAAATCCAGCCCTAGGATCACGTCGTACCCGTCAGTTACCTTTGTTACCACTTCTCCATCTTATTGAAATTGTACACCATGAATATAGAAAATCAATGATGTACATCCTAATGACTTCACTGTACCTCCTCCTACCGCACTCAATCTATACCTTGGAGGGTCATATTTCTTTTCTCCAATGCGTTCATTACTCACTATTGATACGTTTGCGCCTGTATCCACCAGTATCCTTGCCTCTTTATCCTGTATGGTAGCAGATAGCCAGCATTCCGCCTTCACATTCGCCTTAATGGCATAAAATTTTATTCGGAACGCCTAGCGGCGACTCCGACATTCCCGTTTGAGTTTAACTGATTTCTATTTCCAAAAACTTTCATAGACCTGCCTTCCTTGAATGTGTGACCTATTCTTTGACAATTAGTCCATTGAGGTTGTCTGCAGTTTTTTGCTGTCTGTCCCTGTCGATCGCACCTAAAACATCGGACTCCTGCTGAAAATACATTTCGCTTCTCCTTGTATCTGTGGCCAATGTCTATTTCTTCGAAAGCCGTCGCCACCAGATACAAGGAGAAGCGAAATGTATTTTCAGCAGGAGTACGATGTTTTAGGTGCGATCGACAGGGACATATAGCAAAAAACTGCAGACAATCTCAATGCACTAACTGTCAAAGAATAGGTCACATTCAAGGAATGCAGGTCTAACGACACTTTCTTGTCGACGACACTTCTGTCTACCGGTATCCTGTGTACTGCTTTCTCTCTCTGCAGTTTCATATTCCATTGGCGGCCCCTTAAGCCCCAGCTCTTGTGTACGTGGGGTCTCCACCTCCGTACACAGTTTAACGGATCTGCCCTTAATCCACAATGTTCCTTTTGTGTAGTCAGTCGCTACTCCATATTTCGTAAAGAAGTCTCTTCCAATTCAAACAGCATAGGGAATATCCAATTCGCCTCTTACCAGATGAAACTTATGTTTCACTCTTAACTCGCGATCTATTTCAAGATCTAAGACTGCTGTCCCATACGTCTGCATGGCTGGGTTCGCAATACCTTTAATCTTTATACTTTCCTCAGGTCTATACCCGACCTGCTATTGCAGGTATTTAATATTAAATTAACTAATCTGAGCTCCATTATCTAGAAGTAATTTTAACGGATTTTCTGTACTCTGGGGGCACCTTAATTGTACAAACTCATTTTTACTCTCACAGTCGACTTTAAATACCTTCCCTAGTTCAACACAAGGCGACTGTAATCTTATGCTTTCCGGTCGTTTCCCTGCTTCTTACTTTTCACAGGTGCCTCTGAGTTCTCAGTACATTCTCTAGCCATGTGTCCTGGCCTATGACACGCAAAACACAGAACTGATTTGGCTTTCTGGTAGGGACTTCGATGTCCCAATAAATTGCAACTTTCACATCTAACTGTTTTTGACGTCTCTGATTCTCGCCATGCTTGCGGCGATTTGACTTTGCGAATCCGTTTCTCAAGTCGGCAGTCTCGCATTAAATGGCCTAATTTCTCACAAGTCTGCAATCCTTTGAGGTATGACCTACACGACCACAGGTAAAACACTTGAGAGTAGCCTTCTACAAGGTATTTGACTGGTCAGGATGATGGCGGTGGGCGTGAGGGTCTTAGGGCGAGCCGGTGATCAGCATTTGAACAACACGGTCGAATAATTTACGAGGGCCGTTCAGAAAGTAACCTCCGGTTGATTTAAAAAAAATACACCAAGGTAAATAAAAATATTTTAATGTATACATCTTACAACTACATCTTTGCACTATTTTTCTACATAGTCTCCATAGCGATTGAGGCACTTATCGTATCTCTTCACAAGCTTTGAAATTCCTTCTGCATAAAAATCACCCGCTTGTGCCTGGAGCCAGCCTGTGACCGCATCTTTGAGCTCTTCGTCGTCATCAAACCGCTGTGACCCGAGCCATTTCTTCAAATGCATGAAGAGGTGATAATCACTTGGCGCCAGGTCTGGGCTGTAAGGTGGATGGTTGATAACGTCCCACTTGAAGGACTCAAGAAGGGCCGTTGTTCTGCGAGCAGAGTGAGGACGGGCGTTATCGTGCAAAAAAACGATACCGGAAGTCAGCATACCACGGCGTTTGTTCTGTATAGCCCGTCGTAACATTTTTATTGTTTCACAGTACACGTCTTGATTAATGGTCGTACCACGTTCCATGAATTCAACCAACAACACCCCTTTGGCATCCCAAAACACCGTTGCCATCAGTTTTCTGGCAGAAAAATCTTGCGATGCTTTTCTTGGTTTGGTAGGCGAATTTGAATGTGCCCACATCTTTGAATGTTCTTTTGTCTCAGGGTTCACGTACTTAATCCAGGTTTCGTCACCGGTCACGATTCTGTTTAACAATGGTTCTCCTTCGTCCTCATAACGTGACAGAAAGTCTAATGCAGAGGCCATTCTTTGAGTTTTGTGGTGGTCGGTAAGAATTTTGGGCACCCATCGTGCACAGAACTTACGGTAACCCAATCATGCTGTCACTATCTCGTACAAGAGAGTCTTAGAAATCTGTGGAAAACCAGTAGACAACTCCGACATTGAGAAACGTCGATTTTCACGAACTTTTGCATCAACTGTCTGAACGAGTTCGTCAGCCACCAATGATGGTCTACCACTCCTCTCTTCATCATGAACGTTTTCTCGTCCACTTTTAAATAAACGTAGCCATTCACGGACAACTCCTTCACTCATAACTCTTGGTCCGTACACGGCACAAAGCTCACGATGAATAGCTGCTGCAGAATATCCCTTGGCTGTAAAAAACCTTATGACAGCACGCACTTCACATTTGGCGGGGTTTTCTATTGCAGCACACATTTCAAACTGCCACAAAAACTAAACTAGCGCAGGTACGACGTTCACTCGACCACGGCTTGATGTCGACTGACCTGTTGAGTGCGTGAACGCACAGATGGCGTCGCTACTCCCCCCACAACCCGCACTGTGACCAATCGGAGGTTACTTTCTGAACCGCCCTCGTACATTAACTTCTACTGAAAACTCGTTACATACATACTCAGAAACGGTCAGTGTCCTCGTAGCCTACCGACCCGAACGCGACGCGGAAGCCAGGTGTCTGACGACGCAGCAGGGTGTCTGATGACAACAGCCGCCCGGCAGACAGAAAGACCCACTTTTATTCTGCGCTGCTACCTGACTCGCGCGGGCAGCGACCCGGCGATGCGGAATCAGCGGTGACGGAAATATGTGTACCGCGCTGGAGGGTGAACGATCGCTTGCCTACTTCATCCGTTCCCTTACACTTCCCCATTTTGCCCTGCTGACTTCTCTCATTAAATCCTTTTTCCTTGGTGGGCATAACTGCTCACTATTCCGTCAAAGTGACCTATACTGCTTCAGTCAGAGTAATGTTTTTGCCACTTGCACGCACTTTTGTCTGTATACGCTCGTCATAGATCCCCTGAGTGAATACTGCTCTGCTTAATTTTCCTAGTAACGCCACAGATCCCGCCAGTTCTGATGCTAGCGTAGCACCGTGTACAGCTTCACGAAATTGATGTTGAAACGAATCTACTTTACTAGCCCAATCTGCAATTCATTCTCCCTTTGATTGCATAATCGAAAACATTTTATAGGCATAGAAATCTAACGTGTGCTTGGATTTGTAATTTTCTAACAAAATGGCTCTTACTTCTGCCCATGCGGGAGAAAGTTCACGTACAAGAAATTTTCTTCGTGCAGGACCCTGGATTCTTATTTTGACAAATTTTAAAGGGACAGGATGATCTGCTTCACGTACGAGTCAAAGGCTATGTCTACAGTATTTATAAATTCATTTAATATTGACTTCGTGCTATCAAAGGCCTGAGGGATCAACTTTAACACGTCGCTTATTGAAATATTAGCCGCAGCCAGTCCGCTCTCAGTAATGGTAGAGGTAGGGGTCGTCGTGACTTACTGTGTTTGTGATACTGTGTGCTGAGTATAGGCGAGCAGGCGCTGCGCTGTTACGGTACGTGCAGATGCGTGCCGACGCGCTGTCCTTGGAGCCGAGTTGCTATCGCGTGTCCGGCGCTGTGCTGTCTCGGGCTGGGCGTGGTGTCGCTTAGCCCGAAGCTGCTGAAGCCCCTTCCGCTGCTGGAGGCGTCTACTGACGCCTCAAGGACATGTCTCCGCGCTGCCCTGGCGCCGTGTCGTGGGTGCGTTGCCCTGGTGGTCCTCCCAGGACCGTGACAAGGCCCCGTGTCGTTGACGCTCCGCCGCTCCCGCGACGTCCGCGGTGTCGATAGTCGTGAAGACAGGCGGCCCTGGCCCCATCTTCCGGCGTCCGGCTTCGAAGTCCGCCCTCCTCTTCTTTCTTCTGTTCTTCTCGCTCCGTCTGCTCTCACTGGAGTGCAATGCTGCGTCTAACAGTCTCAAAACCGTCAGTCCAGTCAAGACCTCGGGCTGAGCAGGAACGAAGTGTCTACCTATCTCAGAAATCAGTTCCACCGAAGAAAACCCACACCTGGCACCACAATATTGTTCCTATGTCGTGTCCTGACATAGCTGCGAGAGGGATAAAAGGGGTTACTGGTCAGTCTGTGCTCCTGAGTGGTACAGAGCAGAAGGCAGAAGGACAATTCACAGTGAAGGCATTTTATTGTTTTCTTCTGTCTGAACCAACACTGGTACAAGGATTTACTAGAAATGCAGGTGGTTAGGCTTGGTAGGGAACTCGTTGTGGAGACTCTCGGACAAACAGGGTCCTGAAATAGTTTTTTTATTCCAGACAGGACTAACTAATACACTGGAGGCTAGTTCTAGAGTTAGAAAAAGCATGAATAACACTGTTACAACAGAAGCCAGTGCAGGAGTCCCAGGAGTGGATGCTAACCACAGTAGCAAACACTAGCAGCATCTTAAGGCAAAAACTTGTTGCAAAACAAAAGGTATTGAGGCACTCCGAGTGAGAGAGCAGACGTACGCGGAGCTGAACCGAGGCTGGAGTCGACGGACGCGGATTCGGCGCCCAAATCATCTGACTGAGAACTCCGCCAAAATGCGGGGTTTAAAGAGTCGCGTGGGGGCACTCTTAAAGCCACTCAGCCAATCCCGCAGGTCTCTTGCAGACGCCTCTCAATCTCGGTTCAGTTAGGTCCCCTCTACTGCTCCTAAGCGGTGATGTTAATGCAGTTGCACTAAGTCCGTATTTGGTATCAACATCGTTCAGCTGAAAGCTAAACGTAACTGCTCTGCCAAATAAGGCTTGCAACATTATTGTTATACGTCATTTAGCCCCGCCCCTCAGGCTCCCGGGAGTAGGTACTGCTACGCGAACAGTTTTTGGCGTTTTCGCACTCTTTCTAACCCTTGCGAGCCTACTGACGTTGCTGTTTTCGGGGCTGGTATCAAGTTGGCTTTATACGCTAATACGTGGCTGTGGGTTACAAAGTTCTCCTGTGGCAACCTACCACAGCGTCTAGACGACATATGAAGTCGCATGTTAATTCCTTGAAGAGTAACTAGCACCCTGGGACCGCGTCTGGGGGCGTCTACATTTTAGCAAGGCTCTCCCCTTACGGTTTATTTCATGTAACAATATCTCTCCTAGTTTCGTCTGCCCGCAGCATCGTCTCTGCTTCCGCGCCTTGGAGCGCCTGTCCTCCTTTCTCACAGCTTCAAAATAACAGTACAGTAGCAAGGAATAATCAGTATATTACAATCCGGGTATGAGACGGAAGGATGGAAAAAATCACATTTGAAATAGTTATTACATAAGAGACTGGTACCTTTCTGTATTAAATTGCTATACATCGGTTGATACGAAGATGTGTGAGGTCTTTTTAACAGCGACAGTCAGGCACACGGAAGGCGGGGGGGGGGGGGGGGGGGGGGGGGGGAGAATCAGGCGGTGACAGATGGCAAGGGCTTGTGGGACGGCGCAGGTTGATCAGAGGCGGGGAGGTAACAGCAGAGCCAGGTGTTTGAAGTGACACCCCCCTTTGCAATATGGCCGCTGCACGTACAACTCCTTGTTGACGGGTTCACCTGATTCGGACAGGCGGAGCGCACATGGTTACAACTTCGCAGTACCGCCGAGTGGCTGTACTTACCTTCTGAGTTAACCTGAGAAAGAACAGGCGTCCGTGAGGGACGGTAGTAGACTGTTGTGTGTAGGCCACGCAGCAACGATACAAGAACAATCATTGAGTTATCTAACATTTCTTTTGGTGTCAAAGCAACAAGTTATGTATCTTTGTATAGTATATAGGCAGGGAAAGAGGGGGGAGTCTGTAGTTACATATGCCTCCTTACGACAGTTTACAGTGTGCAGGAGGTCGAGCGGTCAGGACTTGAGAGTGGCCATCCAGGGCTGCCGTTTAATGACAGAACAGGAAATTAGGTACAATAAAGAGAACATATTTCATTGTATCGCATACAAGGGGCACGCCTAGGGTCGGAAGTTACTAGGTTTAGACCAGTCTAGGAGATCGAATAATTAACTGAAATGGGCAATGGAAGGGAAAGCGGTTCATGTTAACTTATGTTGGTAGCCTTCTGAAAAGACGACTGTTCTGCTCGAGGTCTGGATTACAAGAGAGAGAGGTAACTGTGTTCTGCACCGCAGAACACTCCAGTGTCCACGCACATGACCTGTATCCCACGCACGCTATTGACTAAAGCCAATGGCGTGAATTAGCTAGCAGTTTCAGCCGAGTCCTCAGGGCATCTCTTTCTAGCAGCTTTAACTGGACAGAACTGCCTCGGTTTCGAAAGACAGGGAACTTGTGTCACGTAGGCACAGCGTAAGTTGCTCTAGGAGTAAACTTATGAAGATTTGATTGGGCCTTTGAAATAATCTTTTTAAACCAATTCCCTAAAATATTCCTTGACTGGTTGTCACCATGTACATTCCTTCTCCCTTCCAGAGAAGTGGTGACAAACATCGTTTACAAAATGGCGTCAGTCAGTCCCCGGAAAGATGGGAGGGATCTGTTACAATATTTCATTTAGTTTATCAAATTTCATGAGTTAAGAAAATAATAAAATATTAATTGTTCAAATTTTGTGCAGAAATACAATGTCTTCTGTAATAAAGGAAATCATTAGTATAACAAAATACAACGGAAAATCCACGATTATAACAAAATATTTAATTCTATGGTAATCTAAGTATTTGAGTAAGAAATATAATAAATCGACTTACTGCAGAGCGTTGACACCTGGCTTGGTTAGAATTGGATTAGCCCGCATCTCGTGGTCGTGCGGTAGCGTTCTCGTTTCCCACGCCCGGGTTCCCGGGTTCGATTCCCGGCGGGGTCAGGGATTTTCTCTGCCTCGTGATGGCTGGGTGTTGTGTGCTGTCCCTAGGTTAGTTAGGTTTAAGTAGTTCTAAGTTCTAGGGGACTTATGACCACAGCAGTTGAGTCCCATAGTGCTCAGAGCCATTTTTTTAATTGGATTAAGTACATTTGAAAAAGAGTAATAACCTTAGAAAAATCTTGCTATGTCATCTGACTATTTTTGAGGGTAGTAGCTGCACAAAGTTTCTCAGGCTATGAAATATTAACACATTTCAGTAAACAGGAGGATTCATGTACAAAGCCCAAGAGATGGTGTACTATAAAACACATATAATACAAAACTTATTTGTTATAACCCATGTTAAAATACAGAGTACAAAGCCTTTTCGTATACTGAAAAAACACCGGAATTACGGATGAAATCAGGGGATAGCAAAGGCTACACATTTAAATTACTTCACAGGGTAGTATTCCTTATGGACATCACTTAATTTGTCATGTAAATTAATTAGTTAAAAGTGGGGCAAATGTAATTAACAAGGTTGAAATGTGACCAAGTTGTGGTCTGAATGGTTGAAAACTTCTCAGTCGTCACACAGTTTCAATATTTTTCCTAGTAGTATCAATCAACCACAATTTTTTTACAAACCTTTTACAGTAATTATTGACAAACTGTTCTCTACAGTAAAATTACAACTAGAAAAACTGAAGAACAAGACCAGAACAGCCTTTGTTTGATTGTCAATTGGAATTGAGGATTGGTTACAACCTTATTTTTTCCTCTAAAACGCAAAAGTTAAACAAAAATATATGCCCCGTCAACTGTTCTTAGAGTTTACAGTTTTCATATTATCACGGAACTGTCATATGACATAAAATAAGCTTGTAAAATACAGTTATAGGCATGGAGAAACACAAAGGCAAAACCATAGAAAAGATAATTGAAATTTGTGTCCACAGTGGCAAAACAGCTAACAATATCCTCGTCCTATTCATAAAACTTCACGTAAAATAGGTAAAGAATGCAGTGAGTTTATAATCAGTTCATTAAATACGAAAATATTCACATCTAGAATGTGTTTCTGTACGACAGAAGAGCACGCACTGTTTGTAAACAAACTTTGACTGACGGGAGAAGAGCACGTGGCTTCCCGGCGGGGAGGGAGAGATATGCTTGTGTTTCGTCGACAAACTTTAATGGCGCTTCTCTCTAGTAGGCTGATGGAGGGGGTATTATCTGTGGCGTCTTGCGGGAGGAGAAGGAGCGCAGAGGTAAGCACAAGAGACGAGAAGGGGCGAGGGGCGAGAAGGGGAGGCGGCAGTGGCACTTTCAGCACTCGGCACAACACGGGTGTGCATGATAAGGCAGTCTTGAAGCAAACGTGTTTTGAAGCTCAGCTGGCGGCGTGTACCGGCAGTATAACGCAAAGCACGTGTAAAAACAGAAAGAAAATTCTGGCTAACAGACGGTCAAACACCGGTAAAGAGCAGCACAGCGTGACACCAAATTTGTACATGAAGAACTAACTTTTATAGGGCAAAACCAAATGCATGGCGGCATAGTAAACAATGATTAAGGGGGGTAGGACGTCAAACGTGCCGACTTGGAGCAGGAGAGTCACCACAGGACATTTTAATTTCTGCTGTCTATACTTTTACAAATAAATTCATAAAACTTTGTCACCATGACCAGGAAGGATTGAAGACTCACACTCATCGCAGTGGAAGTTAAAAAACGTAGCAAAATACCTTTTTTTTTACATGTGAAATTTCATCATTTTTTCATTTATTACTGGCTACATTTGTTGCTATAGCATACAAACAGTAGTTACAGGTGTATGATACTCTAGAATTTTCCAAATCTATTAAAAAACTGTGGAAAAAATTGAGAGAATTAACTGTAAAACTTGAATTTTTAGAAAACATGAAGTTTAAAATGTAACAGTTCATTCATTTTGTCATAAATTAAATAACGTCTAGATTTTCATACACCTGTAACTATGGTTTGTATGCTGTGCAAAAGTGATCGAAGAATCTCTCTTACTTAGGAAGAAAAGTGTACCTATACCAACAAATGCAGCCAGTAGTAAGTGAAAATGGTTCAAATGGCTCTCAGCACTATGGGACTTAACATCTGTGGTCAGCAGTCGCCTAGAACTTAGAACTACTTAAACCTAACTAACCTAAGGACAGCACACACATCCATGCCCGAGGCAGGATTCGAACCTGCGACCGTAGCGGTCACGCGGTTCCAGACTGAAGCGCCTAGAACCGCACTGCCACACCGGCTGGCCAGTAAGTGAAAAAATGATGAAATTTCATATGTAAAAAAATGTGTTTTGTTACTTTTTTAAGCTTCCACTGCTATGAGTATGAATCCTGAATCCTTCCTGGTCATTCTGTTAGAGTTCTATGAATTTATTTGTAAAAGTATAGACAGTGGAAATTAAAATGTCCTGTGGTGCCTCTCCCGCTCAAAGTCGGCCCGTTTGACGTCCTACCGCCCTTATGAAGGCTCACTTAAGATCTTTAGTACAATAGTTGCAATAATTTTTAAACACATATTGGACGACAGAGTGCATCTTTGTGTTGATTTTCAGCAAACACAAAATTCATAAAACGCCGGCCATCTGATATTGGACGGCAGTGATATGCTGCACAGCAGCATCACGCTCGGGAGTCCGTTGATAGGGTACATCTTTTGTCAACAGGTAAGGGGTTTGTCTATTGTGGCATAGTCCTTTACAAAACGCCTATAATAATTGGTGAGTCCCATAAAGCTTTGCAATTCTTTTACATTTTAGGGGAAGGAAATGTTCTAACAGTAGCCCGCATCTCGTGGTCGTGCGGTAGCGTTCTCGCTTCCCACGCCCGGGTTCCCGGGTTCGATTCCCGGCGGGGTCAGGGATTTTCTCTGCCTCGTGATGGCTGGGTGTTGTGTGCTGTCCTTAGGTTAGTTAGGTTTAAGTAGTTCTAAGTTCTAGGGGACTTATGACCACAGAAGTTGAGTCCCATAGTGCTCAGAGCCATTTTTTGTTCTAACAGCTTCAATTAGGCGGGGATTTGGCTTTACTCCATCAGCACTAATAATATACCCTAGATGCTGTACTTGACTCTCAGCAAAGTATCATTTTTCTATTTTCAAGCTTAAATTGGCTCCTCTTAATCTAGACATAACGTTTCTTAACCTGGTAATATGTTCATCTATGGTTCTGGAAAATACAAAGATGTCTTCTAGATAAACAAGGTACATTCAAGATTTCAGTCGTCTTAAAAGTAAGTCAGCAAAGCCTTGGAAAGTGGCTGGCGCATTGCGCAACCCCAATGGCATTCTCAAAAGTTCATATAGACCGGAGGGAAATACAAACGCTATTTCTGGTCTGTCCTGTGGTGCAATCGGTATTTGGTGATACCCACTCTTCGTATCAATGTTAGTGAAGTATTTGCAATTTCCTAGCCTGTTCAGTGTTCCGTCGATTCGTTGGATAGGGTAAATATCAGGAGTGGTTACCTTATTTACTGCTCTCTTATCGACGCAAAGACGGTAGGTCTTTCTTCATTGACTGATTTCTTAGGGACGACGACAATTGGAGACGACCAGGGGCTGGCGGAGGTTTGTACTATCCCTGCCTCTAGCTGCTGTTGGATAGTTTCCTCCACAACAGGCTGGAAGTGACACGGTAGTCTATATGGTTTCTGCGCAGTGGGCCTTGCATCTCCGGTGGGAATTTCATGGTAAAAAAGGTCAGTAGCCGGCAGATAACGCCTTTCCTCGATTAACCAGGAGTGCCCTTCCAAGACGGAGTACAATTTGTTTTGGTCAGCCGCAGACAGATGAGCTAACTTATCTTTAAATTTGTCTGAGCACGGGAGCAGTATGACATATGCTGCGTCCCTGAAGCCGTTGTTTTCGGTTAGGTTTTAACTTCTCTTGTACAGGGTGGTTTTCTTCAATCTCGTGGCCGCTAGCTGTAATGATGCCACTAGGAATTTCTACCTCGTTCGTTCTGAAATTGTCCAAACAGACAGGAACATAAAATTTCTTACCCTGCACTTCCACTCTCGTTAAGCTACATTTAACTTCTACCTGTAATCTGTCGAGGACATCGTTTTGACAGACAGGGTCCACCAATACGGTTGTTCTCGGCAGTTGTACGTAATGCCCACGATTGCGTGGAAGGAACTTGTGGAAGCGGAGCGGAATGGCGTGGAGGGCGCCGAAACGGTGGGTTTCCTCACCGAGACAGACAGTTTGCGTCCTGTAATCTACTACACTCTGATAGTGGAGGAAATCATTCCCCAGGATGACGTCAAAATCTCGTCTTCGTTTTCGGATTACATTCGTGTCAAAAGCGTTGTAGCTGTCTCCGATTTTCAATTTAACTAGGCAATACCCAGCGGGCATGATTATTTCTTCGCTCAGGCCGATAATGTCGTAACGGGGTGGTTTTAACACTCGTCTATCCCCATGCCCTACGACTAGTACGCTGGTTTGCGCTCCAGTGTCGATAAACACTCTTTCCTTTTTTTCTCGATCTTTGCCTTTAAGGAGGATATTCACCACCGCATTTACGAGACCGTGGCGGACTGGGTGCGTGAATTTTACAGGATGCAAGGTTGGGCAACGTGACTTCCCCCCAACCGTTTCCTGGGTGATTTTTGGATCGTGGTGATTTGTTGTTGACTTGCTCCATCTGCTGATTGTCCTTGGGGTCCCCGTTTCCCGTATCCTGCGGGCAGTTTCTACTCATATGCCGTATGGTTCCACACCGAGAACAATAAGGTGCGCGGCACTGCATGGCAGCATGGCCTGCCTTTCGGCAGCGTTGGCATGCCTGCTCGTATTTAAAAACTAGACGCGGTTGTTCGTTCGGAGGCACCGAATTGGCAATAAAATGCCCTACCTCCTCTCGCATCATCGCGATTTGTGTGGCATCATGCAACGAGGCGGGTGATGATATTTTTACCTCTACTCCAACATATGGGTCGATTCCACGTGCAAATACATCAATAGAGCAGGCTTCCGCCTGCCCAATTAACACCTCGTTACCGGCGGAATCCGAACCTAGCGTGCAACTGCGGCAAGCCACAGTGCGGATTCGGTCAGAAAAAGTCTCTACATCCTCCCCTTGATGTGGGGAGGGTGGAGGGTGGACAACTTGTCGCTGTAATAGCTGGAGTCAAGCCTGTCAGAATACCTCTCTTTCAATCCAGCCTTGTGGCAAATACCGCAAAAGAGGTGATGTCCCTAAGGGTGTGAACTGATTCGATACATGTAAGGTCGTCACCTGACAATTTAAGGGGAATACATTCAATAGGAAATGGTTTGGCCCAGCGCAAGCGCAGCCTACATCACGGACAGTTTGCACAAAGGAATTTATTTGTTCATTAGGTTTCCCGGAAAACGTCGAAATAAAATTGACTGCAGGGAAACTGATAGCCAAAGTTACAATGGATGGCTGGGGTACTGTGCTACTTAAGGTGCTTGCAGCCGTCAGTTGCGGCGCAGCAGGGTGTTTTTCTGACGCACTTAGCTCGGCAGACTGGGTTTGAGCCAATTTTTTGCATTCTTCCGTCAGTTGTATCCTTCTCAACATTAACTTATCGACTTCTACTTGAAAAGCAGGTACTAGGTCTGGCTTTGCCGTAGGTGGGGAGTTCCCTTGGCCAGTGGCGGTACTACGGGTTTGAGGCATGGTTACAATATTAGGACACCTAGTGGTCGCCGAAAACTTTGCAGTAGTTGTTGTTGGGTCTTCAATCCTGGGACTGGTTTGATGCAGCTCTCCATGCTACTCTATCCTGTGCAAGCTTCATCATCTACCAGTACCTACTGCAAGCTATATCCTTCTGAATCTGCTTAGTGTATTCATCTCTTGGTCTCCCTCTACGATTTTTACCCCCCATGCTGCCCTCCAATACTAAATTGACGATCCCTTGATGCCTCAAAACATGTCCTATCAACCGATCCCTTCTTCTAGTCGTGCCACAAACTCCTCTTCTCCCCGATTCTATTCAATACCTCATTAGTTATGTGATCTACCCATCTAATCTTCAGCATTCTTCTGTAGCACCATATTTCGAAAGCTTCTATTCCCTTCTTATCCAAACTATTTATCGTCCATGTTTCACTTCCATACATGGCTACACTCCATACACATACTTTCAGAAACGACTTCCTGACACTTAAATCCATACTCGATGTTAACAAATTTCTCTTCCTCAGAAACGCTTTCCTTGCCATTGCCGGTCTACATTTTATATCCTCTCTACTTCGACCATCATCAGTTATTTTGCTCCCCAAATAGCAAAACTCCTTTACTACATTAAGTGTCTCATTTCCTAATCTAATTCCCTCAGCATCACCCGTCTTAATTCGTCTACATTCCATTATCCTTTACAATTAGAGCACAAAAAAGTGCCTACACTCGACAAGATGACGGCATAGCTGGCAGCAAGGAAGCGGCGCTGAAGAGAAATTGATCGATGAACTTACAGAAGGTGTAGTTGCAGCGGTGGTGGGTCGTCGACGGCTGCATCCCGTTGGACGACGGCGGCAGGAAACAGCGGCGAAGATGATGTCGGCGGTGTCGACGGCTGTGCGACGTGCCTCAGCTCGTCTTCCTGAACATGCGCGTTTCCTGGATGGCGGTGCGCGGCCGGAACATGTCACCACGCTGCATCGGAGCGGCGTGGAAGACGGCTAACCGTGGCGTGGCGTACCAACGGACTGCCTGGGAACGGCAGCGGCGGCGGCTGGCTGTGTGGTCACGCAAGCGGCCTGGCGTTTGCTGAGGCAGCTGTTATGAGAGAACGCCTAAACGGCGGAAGGCTGCGTGGCGAACCACGAATGCGTGCTCTTGTTATTGCGCATCGCATCTGGAGCGTCAAGTGCTAAGTACTATTGGCTCCTTCATTGGGTACGGGATGTTGATAAGATCGATAAGACGGGCCTAACGGTGAGCGATCTCACTTCTGACACCAGATGTCAGTGTGTCAGCCCGCATCTCGTGGTCGTGCGGTAGCGTTCTCGCTTCCCACGCCTGGGTTCCCGGGTTCGATTCCCGGCGGGGTCAGGGATTTTCTCTGCCTCTTGATGGCTGGGTGTTGTGTGCTGTCCTTAGGTTAGTTAGGTTTAAGTAGTTCTAAGTTCTAGGGGACTGATGACCATAGATGTTAAGTCCCATAGTGCTCAGAGCCATTTGAACCTTTTTTTTTTTTTTTTTGTCAATGTGTCAGGATTGGCAAGGAAGGAAAAGCAGTAGGCACCCGTTGAGGTGATGAAGATAAACATTTTATGATAGACATGATGGTTTATTTCAGTAAAAAGTGGTTGAAGGCAGGCCTAGAGAAGCCGCCGAAACGGAATGGGCTGCTGCCCAAGAGGGCGGGAGAGGAGAGCGTCTAATCGGTCGGAAGCTTCCAGCAGAAGAGAATGAATGGCATGTCCGCTCCCGGCGGCTGGCCGCGGCTCCACCCCAAGTGACCACCTCCAAACCTCCCTACTGGACAGCCAAATTGTAGACGCGCGGTTCGGTAGCGTTACCTTGTCAGTAACACGTGAGTTTAGTTGCTAATGGCTCAACACGTATAATGCAACGTGACTTATGAGCTGGAACTAGCCGCCAGGCAGAAGGCGTTGGCGAACATCAATTGAAGTATAAAAAATTATTTTTTTATAATATTACATCCATTCAGTAACGGCCCCCACCGTACATTGCTTTCTAGCAATACGTCGTTCCTCTTATGTCGATACAGATGCTTAGTCCAGTGTGGTACAGCATGGATGGCTGCTACCAGTTGATGGAGTGTACTCGATCCCACTCTGTGCCTCTTCTTCCCTGAACCACCCCATCCGTAGTGTGGTGTAGGCGGCAGACATCTTCCCAGTACTGCCGGGGTGGTAGGTCCCGTACACGGATGCTGGACGGTGGTCTGCCAGGATCCGTGGTCGTCATCTTCCGTCCCACACTCAGAGAGAACAGCATCTGGTACTGCACTGCCGCTGGTAGTTCAACAGTAGTGGTTGGTGTGACACAGCATGAAGTCCGTCAGCGGAGTTCAACTCTGCGGCACTCCACGGCTGGTTTGTACTGTGCTGGTTGATCTAAGACAAGACTTACTAAAACAACATGGTCACGGAACCGAATGGCGTCGACACTTACTCCATCGTTCCCATTGACCTGACCCGTTCTCCCCTTCTTGGAACTTGGGCTTCGGTATTTAAAGAGCTCTCCGTAATTCTGTGATGTGTGGTTTACTAGCAATGACCGCATGTGGCCTCTTTATTCTGCTACCCTTGTTTCAATTCTCTCTTAGGAGCTAGTTAAAATGGTGTATGAGTGTTTTCCCTAGCCACGCCTATTGCTTCTTGCAGATCCCGTCGCGCGTATTATTTTGCTTAGTCGCTGTCCTTTTCTGTTCTCCCACTGCATGTGCTCTCTCTCACTCAGCTACTGCAGAGTTGCAGACTGGGCTGCCCGTCTGTCTTGCATCACCCTGCTTCCTGGTTCGCCGCTAATCGTGGCGTAACCAGCCTATCTTATGTCAAGGTGGTTGAACTCCGTTAAAAATTGTATCACTTAGAACCCGTATTACTCTGCGCTGTAACACATCATCCCCCTTTCTTAAAATTCTTCCCGAATTTTCAGATTCTCTTGTTCTCAGTTAGCCTATACATACTTAAACATTAGTTTACATTTCTTCTTCTGTTAAGTTACAATATTTAATCTTAGTTGATTCTGCTATGCTTATCTAATCACAGTGCTGTGTTTTCTGCTTCCATCTTCTGACTAGGTTGAATCCATTTTACTGGCATTTGGTGGTTAGCTATTTCACGTGAGTGTACAATCTTATATTTCAGACAGAAGTAGATTGCCGCAAGTAAATATAAGAACAATATTACGCTCGTGGTTGACAAACTTTAAATAATTTTCTTCTGCCTGTGCTTTTCATGATAACGTTTCATATGCTGCAATATTTAGTTTACAAAGGTTTGTTAATTTTCGGAATTTATCTAGTTGTCTATCGACTGTAATAAAGTTGAATACAACGAGTTGCTGATAAAAGTTAGATAGAATGTGTGAGGGTTTCTCTAGCCAATACAACATTGGTCTGGATATGTTAATAAGTGTTAATGCGTCAGGAATGCCAGGAGGGGAAAGCAGTAGGCATCCGTTGAGGTGAAGAATAAAATATAGTTTAAACTGTATGAAGTTTTAATGTCGTAAAAAGGAAAGGCAGGCCTGGAGAAGCCGCCTAAGAGAGCAGGTGAGGAGGGCGTCTGATCGGTTTGGAAGCTGCCAATAGAAGAGGGCGAACGGTGTGTCCGCTCTCGGCAGCTAGCCGCGGTTCCACCCCCACTTGACCACCTCCAAGCCTCCCTACTGGTCGGTCAGATCATAAGACGCGCAGTTCGGTAGCGTCGCCTCGTCAGCAACACGTCAGTGTGGCTGCTGATGGCTCAACACGTGAGTTTCAGGGTGGTTCTATCCGGTTTTGGGCAAAGTGACTGACAAGGGGAGTGCCATGGTTGGGAAATGAAGTTCGGAGTCGGACGGCGCGTGTTTGCAGCACTACCCCATAGTGTTACAATGCCCCAGTCATGCGGCCAGATGGCCAGCCATTCACGAGAAAAACGCTCCGAAACTTTCCGTCCTACAGTATACAGGGTGAGTCATCTAACATTACCGCTGGATATATTTCGTAAACCACATCAAATACTGACGAATCGATTCCACAGACCGAACGTGAGGAGAGGGGCTAGTGTAATTGGTTAATACAAACCATAAAAAATTGCACGGAAGTATGTTTTTTAACACAAACCTACGTTTTTTTTAAATGGGACCACGTTAGTTTTGTTAGCACATCTGAACATATAAACAAATACGTAATCAATGCCGTTGTTGCATTGTGAACTGTTAATTACATACGGAGATATTGTAGCCTAAAGTTGACGCTTGAGTACCACTCCTCCGCTGTTCGATCGTGTGTATCGGAGAGCACCGAATTACGTAGGGATCCAAAGGGAACGGTGATGGATCCTAGGTACAGAAGAGACTGGAACAGCACATTACGTCCACATGCTGACACCTTTTTATTGGTCTTTTTCACTGACGCACATGTACATTACCATGAGGGGTGAGGTACACGTACACACGTGGTTTCCGTTTTCAATTACCGAGTGGAATAGTGTGTCCCGACATGTCAGGCCAATAGATGTTCAATGTGGTGGCCATCATTTGCTGCACACAATTGCAATCTCTGGCGTAATGAATGTCGTACAAGCCGCAGTACATCTGGTTTAATGTCGCCGCAGGCTGCCGCAATACGTTGTTTCACATCCTCTGGGGTTGTAGGCACATCACAGTACACATTCTCCTTTAACGTACCCCACAGAAAGAAGTCCAGAGGTGTAAGATCAGGAGAACGGGCTGGCCTATTTATGCGTCCTCCACGTCCTATGAAACGCCCGTCGAACATCCTGTCAAGGGTCAGCCTAGTGTTAATTGCGGAATGTGCAGGTACACCATCATGCTGATACCACATACATCGACGCTTTTCCAGTGGGACATTTTCGAGCAACGTTGGCAGATCATTCTGTAGAAACGCGATGTATGTTGCAGCTGTTTGGGCCCCTGCAATGAAGTGAGGACCAATGAGGTGGTCGCCAATGATTCCGCACCATACATTTACAGTCCACGGTCGCTGTCGCTCTACCTGTCTGAGCCAGCGAGGATTGTCCACGGACCAGTAATGCATGTTCCGAAGATTCACGGTCGTCATCGTAAACATGTCCCTGCAGATGCTGCTCGCCGACCGTGGCCCGTGTTTGTTACAACACGCAACTGAACGTCGGAGGTTTCAAGCGTCAACTTTAGGTTACAATATCTCCGGATGTAATTAACATTTTACAATGCAACAAACGGCACTGATTACGTATTTGTTTACATGTTCAGATGTGCTAACAAAACTAACGTGGATCCATTTTGAAAAAACGTAGGTTTGTGTTAAAAAACATACTTCCGTGCATTTTTTATGGTTTTTTATTAAACAATTACACTAGCCCCTCTCCTCACGTCGGTCTATGGAATCGGTTCGTCAGTATTTGATGTGGTTTACGAAATATATCCAGCGGTAACGTTAGGTGACGCACCCTGTATAATATCCATGCGTCCGCTCACTGAACCGAATGGCGCGGTGGCCCATGCAATATTGGTAACAATTCGTGCTTCGTATTTTGAAAGTATCTATTTGCTTTTCCTTATTGAAAAAATATACAATGACGTTCAAATTGAAATCTTTTGTTCTTTCAACACTTTCAACTTTTCCAACCAAATTATTTTCTTCAAATAATCGTTCGTATTGTACTCTGACAATATTTCATATCTATCATGTATATTATACATAACATCCGTCGAACAGGAGCGTACGGCTTCTATTCCACTAGTTCAGTTACACGAAGCCGTATGTTGGGAACAAAAGGTTTCTCCTCATCGTCGACTCCTGGGGAGGGCAAACACAACCACAACTTTATGACGAGGTTTTCCAGGACGACGCACAACGTCCCACCTGTACCGTCCAAGTTATTCCACCGAAGTATACACCACTAGTGCAGCCCTGTGATGTTTGTTTTCACAGAAAGGTGAAAAAATTTCATTAAATGCCTGCAAAATTGCGCCACGTTAATTGAACACGAACGGAAGATTAATTCATGAGAAGACTGTATTAAAATTAACTCGATCGTTCACCATCAGTTATCATTTCCTGTTTTTCACAATAAGATACAATACGCATGGTTCGCATCGAAACTAACCGCAGAAAGACACATCTTTAGAAATGTTAACGAGATCTGCTTTTCGACAGATATCCTCAAAACTCGCTGCTCGCGTAAAAAATCTTCATTTATTCGATGCGCAGATTGTTCAAACATCTTTTGTTTCGAGTGTTTTTATAGCAAATATCATTCTGGCTCTTGTGTAATTTCGGAATCCAGCGAATAAACATATAATTATTCATAGTCTTCACAATGTGAATATTACTTTCCCATGCCCACAGTTTTCAATATACAATACGAACGAATATTTGAAGGAAATAATTTGGTTGGAAAAGTTGAAAATGTTGAAAGAACAAAAGTTTTCAATTTGAACGTCATTGTATTTTTTTCTCAATAAGGAAAAGCAAATAGATACTTTGAAAATACGAAGCACGAATTGTTACCAATATTGCATCGGCCTCCGCGCCATTCGGTTCAGTGAGCGGACGCATGGGTTAATATACTGTAGGACTGAACGTTTCGGAGCGTTTTTCTCGTGAATGGCTGGCCATCTGGCCGTATGGCAGGGGCATTGTAACTCTATGGGGTAGTGCTGCAAACACGCGCCGTCCCATTCCGAACTTCATTTCCCAACCCTGGCACTCCCCTTGTGAGACGTTGTAACTTACCGCCGGGCAGAAGGCACTGACGAACATCAAGTGAAAAATAAGTCAAATTTTTGTACTAATAAATCCATTCAATATCGGCGCCCACTGTACACCTTTATCCCCTTTGCAAGGAGTTGAGCATGGGGGGATGGTTAACTAAGGGGGGCTCCTGCGAAGGACCGCAGTACATAATTTTAACAATATATGTTGATTATTTGTGTTTTCGTGTTAGATTTGTATTAAAAAATGACAATAATTAGGTCATGAATCCTTGCTTGACAAAATTTGGATGACGGCGGATGGTGTGGCGGTGGTGTGAGACGCTGCGAGTTGCGCGCTGGTTGCAGCGATCAGCTGTAAGCGGTAGCAGCGGCGGAGGTCGCTGACCGCAGCAGTCAGCAGCGCGCTGTGATGCACTGCAACTTCCGCCGAAACGTATAAGCAGGGGTTCTGCAAGGAGCGATGCACAAATCACAAGGGGGGTGGGGGAAGAGGGTTGGCACTTTTGAATCACTTCACACGCATATTTTGTTGCTTACATCTAAAGGAGGGCCGTGCCTTTTCTTTTGGGTAGATTTTACTTATTTACTATTCCTTTCTGCTCACTACTATTTTTTACTAACTACTACATCATGGGGGCACCAAGAAACACCCTTGCTCCCATTTCACAACCTAACATGGTATCCCCCAGGAGATACTGTTCAGGGATAGAACATGGGAGTGACCGAAGTAGCACAAAAAGTCCTTTTCTAAACGCTATTCATAGTGATAAACCAATGAAGATAATTAATAAATTGGCATGTACAAAACTATGACAAGCGTGCAAACACCTTCTCAGTGGGAATAATGATATCACATGGAGAACTATTAAATAGTAAACCGGTACCGTTACGTAACACACTGTAGGACTGCGTTGCTCGAAAGTATTCGTAACATGGGATAGTGGCTGTTACTTAAAACTTGTACAAAAATGTAGGATAAATCACATGAGAATTAGAATTGATTACTGCAGACATGGCGAAGAATAGGGAAGAAGTGGTAGCCTTTGGGGCCGTGACTGGCTTATCGCAAGGCGACAGCTGTGCCAGTCCGCATGTCTGCACCATGCTCTGCTTGTAGTAAGCGTTCACTGGTACCGTAACATGCAATTTAAACAACTCCAGAACTTTGTATCAACTGGAAACTCGCTGCATTGTAAAGTGGATCAAGGCTAACGGTTTTGCTCTGACCTCGTGGGAAGAGCATAAAACAGACCACTTAGCATCACCTACAGGAACACACACGGGAACTCTTGCCTGTGCACAAATCAACTTACAGGGGTAAAACAAATCAATTCTCTTTCATCATCAACAAAACCTCGCTGCCCTCTGGGGTTAACAGCCGGAAGTCGTCATATCCTCTCTTACACACTTACAGGTTCTAACAAACCTACTACAACAAAGGTCAAAAAGTAATTATGATTTGTAGTGTTGCTCACGCTGCTAAATATTGCATTTTCGGGCAACAACGAAGTTATATTATGTGGCAGGTGTCATTAGAGCACAGTTAATAAATTCATTTCATGAAATAATGTATAAACTAGGCACTCATCTTTTCGTGTTTCCCACGCTGGTCTCGTTGTGAACTCATGACTCAATCGTCGAAAATCTAGGTGGTGATGATTCAAAGCTCAGATGCAAAGAGGCCTAGGTGTTATTCTGCGATATTCAAAAGTTTTATAGATGTGTTTCATAAACCATTCTTGAAGATTAAACTTTTGCAAGTTAGCACAATGGTGATGTAAAAAAGTAATCAGCACTCAAAATTTAAGTAACACTTCTTTTTTATTACTTTTGTTGCACAAAACATCACTTCTCAATATAAAACATACTTGAAAATATCTTCCTCACTGTTAAAGTTCACATTTTATAAACTGATTACAATTTGCGTCTTTTCAACATGACGACCAAGACTTGAATCTCTAATAACCGCTTATGCGCCCAAAAATCAGAGTTACAAGTACGTCAAAGATCATAGTGACAAAAAAAAAAAAAAAAAAAAAGAATACACATAAGAATTATTTTTTTTTTCCTTTATTGTATTTCAATTCCCCATCGGGGCGGGCTGGCAGCAGCATAGGCGCTGCTCTTCAGCCGGACACATAAGAATAATATCATTGCAATATAAACATATCGATGTATCACAGTACCTCTACATTAATGAAATCAAATCTGAATGTTGTCACAGAAATATGTTAACTACTTTACAGAAACACAGTAGAATATTGCTGGTATCGAGAGGTTGAGGTGAGGTGCCGTAATGGTTACGTAATTCAAGTACCATTACAAGGTAGAGAACAGATCAGTTCAGTTGCACAGCTTCATGCATTTAGTTAACCAATGAAGGAACTACCATTTACGAAAAGCAGAAGTCATAGACAGAAAAAGATAAATAGTCAGTGAGCCGTGCTAACTCCCAACTACGCGTTTTCGTGAACTTCGCTGTCTATCTGTGTTTGGTTTCACGCCATTGTTGCCGTTACGTCTTGGTTCTTCTTCCTTCTACGTGTGGAGGCAGTGATGTGTATCGATATTTGCTCCATGTACCATCTTTGGTTTGGTGCACATAGTTTCCGGCTAGGGGGTGTGGAAGCAGTCGGTCGGTTGTTGCGGACGTGGGAAGTTATCTCCGCGCGGTGCAGTCGGCTGGGGCCGCTGGCAGCCCCTGCACAGTGTCGGAGCGTGTGTGGAGCTGTCCGATCGCTACGAGCTTCGTGGTTCAACGACCCAGTGCGTCAAAGTTGAGTAGTGGTTTGAACTACCCAAGCCATGTCCATTCATGTTGTGATTCGTTTCGGTGGTTTGCTGTAGGGGAGGTTTTCCTGTGAGCAACACAGTGTTTCTACTGCAGAAATTTAGTCGCCGTTCGGTGCAATTTTGGTCGACTACAATTTGAGTGCACCAGTGGAATTTTCTGTCTTGTGGCAGTTAGTGTTCTGGTTACCTGCATGGGTACTGACGTAAATTCAGGCAGTGTTCTTTTGAGTGAAGTTAACTATATTACCATGTTTCAAATTCAAGTGTACCAGCGGAATTTTCTGCCTTGTGGCCGTTAGTGTTCCGGTTACCTGCCCTGGCCATTAACGTAATTTCAGGCAGTGTCCTTTCCTCACCTGTTGTCGCTGTCCAACATGGTGTGTAATTTTGACAGCTAATGATACTCCGTTGTGAATTACCACGTTTGTAATATTTCCGGTTTGAGTTCTCATTTACTGATTGACGGGAAGCAAGTCGTTCTGTCACTTGGTACGTGGCTGTCCCCTGTTTGGGTTCCGACGGATCAAAAATAGTAGGGCTCACCACCTGTCTCGCCTAAGTGAACGAGGGCAGACCGACTTCCCTAGAGGCTTCTGAGTGCCACCGGTGTTTAATTATTTGTTGTCAGCTACTTTAAATTCAAGGCTTATGTTTATTTTTTCTTAAAATTTTGCAAAATTAATTTTTAAATTGGAAATACGGAAGCGTCCGATCCCGCCCGTCTGCTTTGACCCATGACGTCACAAATATGGCGGAAACAAAAACAAACACACACACTTTCCACAAGCAGCCTAATGACACTAACGGGACAAGCGCGGGAAATGGGGTGTTTTGGGTGGGGGCAAACTAAATATAAACAAATTTAGACGCCTCGCGTAGCTACAACGTGTAAGTGAAGACATCCATGCATGAATACCCACCCACCTCCCCAGGGGTCGTAACCCATGCAACCCATAGAAGATAAAGATGCTTCAGTAGCTGATTAGTGTTTTTTGTCTTTTAAAAAAAAATTCCCACGGGATAGAACGAACAGATCAGAAAGATAAATATAATAAACTAAAACAGAAATTGGAGGAAACAGATAATTAAAATCAGTAAAAAGTGTTTTTAAATTTAACAAAAAAAATCTCACGAGATAGAACGAACAGATCAGAAAAGTAAATAAAATAAAACAGAACTGGAGACAGCCACACTCAAACCAAACTCCGCGCCGTCATGACGTCACACACAACACCCTTACGTCACGGGTCAAAGCCGACGCGTGGGATCGGACGCTTCTGTCGACCCGGCATTTCGCCGTAGAGACTTGTAGGACAGAATATCAGAAAGGAGCCGTCTGACAAATTGGCAGATTGTTCTGTTCTGGCACTTTATCTAAAGTGCTCGCAGGAAAAGCAAATAACACAGGAGCTTCATATCAGCATTGGAAAAAATATTATGAGATGAATAACAAGGGCCCAAGAATGGGTGGCTAGCCTAACGGCTATCCAGATTGAGCCTCTGATTTCAATGGCAGAATAGTCTGAGAGTACGCTGGGAGTAGGGTGAACACTCCTAAACTATAGTAGTCGTATTGAGAGACGACAGCCACTGACGCATATACGAAAGGAATAGGTAGGCGATCGATTTACGAAACCGAAAACTGACAGAATAAATCGATCAGCTGGGCACTCTGTGGGCGCTAACCGCAACGTGCAAGATACACGGCCTTGGAGGTGGGAGGTAGAGAGTAATTGTTAGGTGGGAACGAGCAACTCAAAGCAACGGCAGGAACCCGGTGGAATGCATGGGCGAGGAATACATGTCGGGGGGGATAATTACTACAAAATTCCTAAAATCCCCGAAGTAACAGGGTGAACTATGAAAAGTAGGGGCGCGAACTACCATAATAAACTACTATAGTGTAGTAGTACAATCTTCAACAAGATAGCGCGTTACCACGCTTGGGCGATGACATCATGCCATGGGCGCTAATCATACACAACTACATGCTTATTTCAGAGGGAGCTTCCATCTTGGAACATCATTGGTGTGTTTGTTTGAATAAACAAACGAGTGTGTCTCACTTCCTAAACGTATGGTAGGGCACTGTACCTAAAAGGTAGCAGTGTCGATTTTCGTGATCGCTCGTAACAACTTCACTTCGTCAATCAATTACTTCTTAAGAAGTGTGAATAATAACGAAACCTAAATTCGTCTGGGTGAACTCTTAAATCTGCAACATGCACATGGGGTGTTAACTACATTATTCATATACTTGGGTGAAACTTAATCACCTCTCCTACCGCAAAATCTGTCTCGCTTACCGCTCAACAGCGAGAGGGTAGCGTATTTCTTCTCAACTTCGAGAGCGCATTCAACTCATCTCTATTGGGTATTTCATGTAACTGGGGTGCTTCACTCACTTCTAAACATACCAGTCCTGCTCTGGAAACGAACATGGCGCATAATAGGATTCCGGAATCGCTAACTCAGTCAGATAACACGACTGTATGGGGAGTCTTACAAAATGTGTTGTAGTGCAATAAATTTTATTCCAGGACTGTGGTGGGTCTTTACATGCTGGGGTTAGCAATATAAACTATAAGTACATAAGATACAACACAAATGGCATAAATTATAAATACACATGCATGAAATAACATATGGAAAATAGCAAGGGCGTTGCTGCGCAGCGAGACGATGATGAAATGTTTAAACCTAACATAAAACCATAAGGGGAGAGAAAAAAAGAAAAATAAGTTATTGGTACCAACTATTAACTGGCTATCAACTGACAACGTGTAGCGGGTTGGACACTGCTCAACACTGCTAAGCATACAAAAGGCATATACTACAGAGTGGTGAAACAATTTATCAGACTCTGTACTGGGAAAGCAGGTAGCATTATGAAGCTGGCTGGAGGCAGTAACAGACAGAGGCGACTGAAGTAGGTATCAAGTTAGAGCTGAGGAAGCAGCGCAGTGAGAGTGGGCGGCGCGCTGAGATAGCGAGACAGCTGCGAGGCACGTGTGATGCTGAGCTACCAAGGAGCGGTGCGTCTTGAGTGAGTAACTCCTTGGGCGTTGTAATTAACCAGAGGTAGATGTAGTCCATAAAAATTAGGGAGATTAAAGCGAAATTAGTGTTTGTAGTTAATAGTATTGCCCAATGAAACCGTAAAGAAGGGTTGCGTAGACTGTGAAGCCATGGTGAAGCCATTAACGAATTTGGAAAAAGAGTAGGTAGTCGGTTATGTAGGTACAAGAGACTAGACGGAGGGTGGGGGGTGGTACTATTCTTTGGGGGAGGTTCGGAACCGCAAAACGCCACCAAACTAAATGTCGATGTGCTGGAAGACACCTGTGTAATGGCGCGCTTCGTTGTTGTGGTGTTTCCACTTCACGATCCATCAGCTTGAGGTCGCTTGCTTCTAAACCTCCCTCGGAGATATATCCTGATTAATCTTAGGCAGCATGAAAGAAAACAGGGAAATAAATGCTTCTAAAACGACAGTAGACTTAGCACATATGCAAAGCAGTGGAAGAGTGGAGTATTAGTTACAAAAATTAGATGATAATTCGAAGTATCACAATCTGTTGAACAAGAAAAGACAAACAGAATGGACAACACAGAGGGGCTCCACATCCTAGGTTTGACACCAAAACGAAACAATAACGTAGGATTGTAAAAAGTAGCATTGGGGAAAATTTTTTTAAGGTAAATTGATGCATTCTTTCGAAAGGGAAAACAAAATCATTGTCAATAAAGGAGTCAAAGTGAAATACAGTATAATACAAAAATTCTGCAACAAAGCTCAATATAAGGCTAATAGCTTAATATAGTCAAACAGGAAATACTTATACAGTAGAATGAGATTTTCACTCTGCAGCGGAGTGTGAGCTGATATGAATCTTCCTGGCAGATAAAACTGTGTGCCCGACCGACACTCCAACTCGGGACCTTTGCCTTTCGCGGGAAAGTGCTCTACCATCTGAGCTACCGAAGCACGACTCACGCCCGGTACTCACAGCTTTACTTCTGCCAGTATCTCGTCTCCTACCTTCCAAACTTTACAGAAGCTCTCCTGCGAACCTTGCAGAACTAGCACTCCTCAAAGAAAGGATATTGCGGAGACATGGCTTAGCCACAGCCTGGGGGATGTTTCCAGAATCAGATTTTCACTCTGCAGCAGAGTGTGCGCTGATATGAAACTTCCTGGCAGATTCGCAGGAAAGCTTCTGTAAAGTTTGGAAGGTAGGAGACGAGATACTGGCAGAAGTGAAGCTGTGAGTACCGGGCGTGAGTCGTGCTTCGGTAGCTCAGATGGTAGAGCACTTGCCCGCGAAAGGCAAAGGTCCCGAGTTCGAGTCTCGGTCGGGCACACAGTTTTAATCTGCCAGGAAGTTACTTATACAGTAGTTGGGAGACGGTACCTTTAAACACTTCATACTCTGCGTGCATGCGGACATGTTATGGGCTTAGGAATGTAAATAAATTTACGAGTTGAAATTACTCGGTCAGTGAGGCGGAAGGACGGAGGAAATTATGTTTATAATAGGTATTGTATGGAAAATGTGGTGCCCTTCTGTGTTGAAGTACTATGCATTGATAGCGAAGATTGTTCTAGTGTGTGTATAGTAACTCCATGGCGGAAGACAGACACGTATACGGCGCGCGGAAAGATGGGCAGGAGGGAGAGATAGGGGGAGGGAGGCTGAGCTCAGGCAGCGGCAGCTAGCGCAGCTAGAATGACGGCGCGGTTGGGGAGGGACAGGGAGGTACTGCAGTCTCGGATGAACGAATCCGCCCTTCTACATGACGGCGGATCCCTGGTTGACACCAGCTGATTTTGACAGGCGGAGCGCATGTGTTTGCAACTTCGCAGTATCAGTGTTCAAAGGGGAAAATTACATAATGCAATCACTTCTTCATACAGTATTCTTATTCAGAATTAACTGTAGTGGCACTAAACATAGAGCTACTGTCCGACCACTAGGGGTGTCATAACACATAAATAACACAAATAAAAAGAAACCTAAGTACAGGTTAAAACTAGCGGTTAGGACTAGGCCAGCTTTGCAGAACAGGCTGGGCGGGTAAAACTCGGACAATCTCTTTCAGAGGCTAGGGCGATGCTTTTGTTATTATACTATGGGAGCATAAAATACAAAATGTAGGGGTACAATGTTCATTTGCAAAGAAGAAGAAGAAGAAGAAGAAAGAAAATAAGGTGGTTGCCTGAATCTTGTTACTTTATCCTTTGGTTGATCAAACTGGGAATCTCTTAGGCACAAAATAGCATCTCCTTTTCTAATCCCTGGATCTGAGAGCAAATGGATGCTTCGATGTGAGCCCGTATCTGGGGCGAGCTGGGCGCTGGCGAACTTACCGTTTTCTCCGCTTCACAGGAAAAGCAGGACCTTTGGAAGGTCCGGTGCTTGTCTCAGATGGTGGTGAGAGGGGCATAGTTCCTGAAAACGGTTTTAACCTGTCAAAATGGACAATCACCTTGCGGTCAGGCAGTTGTAGTTCTGCATTAACAGGAGAAATAAGTCGAATAATTGAATATGGTCCGTCATACAGGGGGGTAAGTTTCTTCACTCTTTCTTTCTTTCTGCACACAAGGTTTTCTTCAGTAAAACCAAATCACCAGGTTTATAGGGGTGGAGGATGGCATTTTTATCTCTTCTTTCTATCTGCTTCCAGTTTGCCTTGCGGTTATTCCCTTGTACCTTCTTCAAAATGGCCTTAAGGCGGCCGGCTAGCACCTTAACAGCTGTGTGATCGATTCCCAGAGAGAATTTATCGATCGCAAAGGGAGATCCCATAGGGCAGCCAAACACTATCTCGTAAGGAATATGTTCAGTGGCTTCGTGGAAACTGCTATCGTACGCACTTGCCACATATGGAATGTACCTTTCCCAGTCGCTGTGGGTTGAGTTAATGTAATAGCAAAGCATTCGTTTCACAGTGCGATAAACACGTTCAATGCGGCCATTTGCCTGGGGGTGAAAAGGGGTAGTTCTCCATTTTTTATTTTCAGCAATTTGCAACCTTGGACAAGTAAGGCCGACCTGAAGTTGGTTCCTTGGTCAGTTATAATGGTTTCAGGGCTTCCGAAAGGAAGGAAAAGATGATCTACAAGAGCTCGTGCTACGGTTTCAGCTGACATGTCAGCGATGGGTACAAAAATAAGGTAGCGGGAAAAGTGATCAGTAGTAAATAGAATGTATTTCCTTTCTTGTGTACTTACTGGAAGTGACCCGAACACGTCTAAAGCAACGAAATGAAAAGGTTTTGATGCCTCGGGAAGATATTGTAAGGGAATTTTGATTCTTGGGGTTGGTGCTATTTGGGCACATGGTAGGCAAATTTTTATATACTTAGCAATATCTCACCATCTGTTGCCCCACCAATACTTTGTGGAAATGCGGGCGTTTGTGGCTCTTCGTCCACTATGGCAGGCTTGGATGCTGTTATGGCACTGAACAATAATTCTTGAGTGCAAATCTTTTGGTATTACTATACTTTTACCCAGGGGGGTCTTACGATATAGAATTCCATTCTCTGTGACAAAATCCGGATGGGAGCGATACTGGCAGCATTTTGTATCATTTTCCTGGGAGTCTTTTAAATCATCAATTAATACATCGCCTGTTTGAGCTAGTCTCACCTTTCTACTAAGTGCATCAGCATTCTGGTGCAATCTTCCAGCTTTGTGTAGCGCTTGGTAATCACACTCACTCAGTTTCAGGGCCCAGAGTGAGAGACAGCTGCTAGGGTCTTTTAATAGCCATTGCAGTGCTGCATGATCTGTTACTATTGTAAATTTTCTCCCGTAAAAGTAGCATATAAAGTAGTCAACTCTGAACATGAGTGCTAGTAATTCTGTCGTATTGTAGTTGTTTTCCGCCTGGTTCAGCTGACAGGATGCGTAACCAATTGGTCTTTCCTCCCCGTCAATAATTTGACTCAGAACACCTCCTACGGCAAAGTTGGATGCATCACATGAGAGAATGAATGGTTTTTCGAAAGCGGGATAGATCAACAAGGGGGAACTGGTTAGAACATCTCTGAAATGCTGCAGAGCAACTTCGCACTAGGTGGTCCATTGATAGGGTACATTTTTTTCAACAGGTGGCGAAGGGGTTTAGCTATTGTGGTATACTCCTTTACAAAACGCCTATAATAATTGCTGAGTCCCATAAGACTTCGCAATTCTTTTACATTCTTAGGGGAAGGGAAGGTTCTAACTGCTTCAATTAGACGGGAGTTGGTTTTACTCCATCAGTACTAATAATGTGCCCAAGATACTGCACTTGACTCTCAGCAAAGGAACATTTTTCTATTTTAATCTTAAATTAGCACGTCTTAGCCTAGACAAAGCATTTCTTAACCAGGTAACATGCTCATCTATGGTCCTGGAAAAACTAATGATATCATCTAGATACACTAGGCACATTGTGGGTTTCAATCCCCTAAGTAATAAGTCGGCAAATCTTTGGAAAGTTGCTGACAAATTGCGCATCCCGAATGGTATTCTCAGAAATTCATATATACCGGAGGGAACTACAAACGCTGTTTTTGGCCTGTCTTGTGGTGCAGTCGGTATTTGGTGGTACCCACTCTTCATATCAATGGTAGTGAAGTATTTACAATTTCCTAACCTGTCTAGTGTCTCGTCAATATGGGGAGCAGGTATCAGGAGTGGTTACTTTATTTACTGCTCTCATATCGACACAAAGACGGTAGGTCTTCTCTCCATTGATTGACTTCCCGGAGACCACAATGACTGGGGACGACCAGGGACTGGCTAAGGGTTGTATTATCCCTGCTTCCAGCTGTTGCTGGATAGTTTCTTCCACAACGGGCTGGAGAGTTTCTTCCACAACGGGCTGGAGGTGGTACGAAATTCTATACGGTTTCTGTGCAATGGGCCTTGCATCTCCGGTGGGAATTTCATGGTAAATAAGGTCAGTAGCCGGCAGATAACGCCTTTCCTCGAATAACCAAGAGTGTTCTACCAAGACGTAGTACAATTTATTTTGGCCAGCCGCAGGCAGATGAGCTAACTTATCCTTAAATTTGTCTTTCAGCACGGGAGCGATATGACATATGTTACGTCCCGGGAGCCGATGTTTTTGGTTAGATTTCGGCTTCTCTTGTACAGGGTTGTATTCTTCATTCTCGTCGCCGCTAGCTATAATGGTGCCACTAGGAATCTCTACCTCCTTCGTTCCAAAATTGTCCAAACAGACGGGAACGTAAAATTTCTTCACCTGCACTTCTGCTGTTGTTAAACCACGTTTAACATCGACTTGTAATCTGTCGAGGACATAGTTTTGATGGAGAGGATCGACCAATATGGCTGTTCTCGGCAGTTTTTTTTTTAAATCTTTATTCAAATCGTTACATTATACATATTAACCCGCTACCTGAATACATTAGTGGCTCTTAATTTCATACACAGTATTGCAGCTATTTTTCACCACTACAGGTAAATCTTAGATTTTAATCTTACCACTACAGGGTCCCTATTTCTACTTAATCTACAAAACGTGTGCTACCTGCAGCGTTACAGGTGTGCCAGTGATCTATAAACCTGATGGATGTTGGCCGGGCCCACTGAGCTAATCCCAGTGGGCATGCCGCTGGCACTGGGCTAGCCGGTAACTTGGTATCACCGCAGTCTATCCTAAATAACCTTATCCTATCTTGCTACATACTAACCTATTTTAAGTCTTGTTACAATTGGTGCGTGTCCTATCCGGTTAAATGTACACCCTCCCCCCCCCCCCCCCCTAGTCCAGAGCAAGGCGGATCCCAGCCTTGAAGCGGCTGGCCAAGTCCAGGCCCGGCGGAACAGGAAAGGTGCACGGAGTCTAAGTTGGTGTGATTTTTACTGGTTGTCGCTTAGAGATTCTTAAGGACTTTCTGCGAAATCTCGTCTCAGTTTAAGACAGTGAAGGTGTTGTCATGCCTTAGCAGATGGTACGTGTCGTTATTCGGAAGTTGTCTTAGTTCGTTTGCTACGTCATCGAAGAGGTGGCACTCATACACCACATGTTCTGGCGTGCCTTGCACAGCACCACAGTCACACGCGGGTGTAGCCTCCTTCCCAAAGCGACATAGATATGTCGGGTAGGTTCCATGTCCAGTAAGAAAGTGCAGCATTCCTCTCGTAGGCATGCAGTAAGTTAGCTTTACTCGTTCTTCTATGTTCGGTAACAGCTCATAAGTTCTGCGCCCCGTATCCTCGTTGTTACTGTTCCTGCCAAAGTTCTATCCCTATCTTTCTAATTGCAGTTTTATCCCTAGCGTAAACCCCCAGTATCTCCATTATCTTACCCCTTTTCCCCTTCTTCGGCCAGTACCAGGCGGCCTGCTCACGGATTTTAATGTCCAGTGGACAGATCCCCATTGGCACAAGAAGCGCCTCTCCAGGAGTTGTTCTGTATGCCCTTCTTACGGCCATAGAAGGCACGACCCCCGTGAGTATGTGCGCCCAGACCCCTGATCCGTATCCTACTATTAATGTTAGAATACTACTGTGGTACAGTTTAATTAGATTGGGTGGAAGCTGAAAGCGTTTGTGGCCTATTCCAATGAGGTTATTTAGCAGTACTAAAGATCTTTGAGATAAGGTATCAATATGTGATGCCAAGTTCCACCTCTCGTCGATGACTACACCTAGATATCGGGCCACGCGGCGCCGAAGAACTGGTGAGCCATTGATTCTCACTGTGGGATTTCTGACAAGTTGGCCTTTGAGTAAGAGATATGTTGATTTATTGGGCGCGATAGTCATTTTCGTCTTGTGGCACCATGTTGTAAGTATAGTTATGGCTCTTTCCACTTTAGGCTCTAGGTCTTCGCGGCTACAGCCGCCGACCAGCAGGAGGAGGTCGTCTGCGTATGCTATGACCTCTAGCACATCTTCACTGCTCTTCAGATCTTCCAGTAGCGGCTCCATGTTGATGTCCCAAAAGAGAGGTCCTAGGACAGAGCCGTGAGGACATCCTTTGGTTACTGTCTTACTGACTTCGCTGCTAAGGAGCGATAGCCAGACCTCCCTGTCTGCACAATAGCTCCTCAGACAGCCATATAGCAGCCCTGGACAGTTCTCCCTCAAGCAGGAGAAGAGTGAGGGACACCACAGGTTGTCGAAGGCGCCACTGATATCCACCATGATGCCGACGACATGCCTGTGCGGGGCTGAGTCGCCGACCTCAGTGGCCAGGACGATTGCGTCAGACGCAGACCGGCCCAACCAAAAGCCGAATTGTCTGTCACTAATGCCGCACAGTATACGGTGTGCTGTCAGTCTGTCTGCTAGCAGCCTCCCAAAAAGTTTGCCCAGTAGGTCCAGTAGACAAATGGGTCTATGATTTAATTTCCGTGTATAAGGTATTTGACTGGTCAGGATGATGGCGGGTGGGCGTGAGGGTCTTAGGGCGAGCCGATGATCAGCATTTGAACACGGTCGAATAATTTACTTGAACTTTTATTAAAAACTCATTACATACATACTCATAAGTGGTCAGTGTCCTCGCAGCCTACCGACCCGAACGTGACGTGAAGCCCGGTGTCTGACGGCGCATCAGGGTGTCTGACAACAGCCGCCCGGCCGACAGAAAGACCCAATTTTATTCTGCGTTGCTAGCTGACTCGCGTGGGCCGGATGGCAACACCCGCCGCCGTCTCTGGCGCTGTTGCAGTGCGCCTCCCGCAGCGTACTCCTCGCCCGGACCCCGGTATGCCGGCTGGGACGCGAATGTGGGTCATAGACTCGAGTGGTACCGAGCCCCTCCTGAACCCACTGCAGACCGTGCGATCTCAAAGTTCCAGGCTGCCATTCCATCCCGCCCTGGTGTTGTCCCCGGAGAAGGATTATAGCCCGAACAAGTACATAGAAAAAAGTGTGTTGGTGAGCGTGCGGCTGCGTATCTATCGGAATGCGCTGCTCTGGCGCCTCTAGCAGTGACGCTCTATCAGGCAGCTGTGCGCTCCTTCGTACACTCAGTTATGTTTTGTTTTTGTCTGCGATGGCGTGGCCTGTTATGTCACTATGTGGGTCAATGACTTTAGTACACTAGTGTTTGACTATGCCGAACTAGTGAAGTTGCGATACTTAATAGTTCAACTCTAACTACGATTCTGATTCTATTCTTCTTAAAGTAGTGCTCTCTATCGGACGATTCCGAGCCCAGCTCCCTTCTGTACATAGCCAGGTTGGATACAGAAATGCACATCGTAGTGGCCGGCTACACTGTTATGTATATCCGCCAATTCCTGAATGTGTATGGAGGAGTACGCCCAAGAGCGGCACTACTATAACTTGCAACCACGAATACCAATAGTCTCTTTAACGGTGGAATGTATTGTGTAATTATTTTAATCCCTGTTTTCCAAGATAGCGGAAAAATATTATTGGGCGCTATACGAACTGAGATGCATTACATTAGAAATGATTGTGTCCTCTACCAATTACGTAGTAGTTCCGGTATACGTCAGAGCATAGACAACGATCTTTCTATGTGAACTTTGACTAAATAAGTTACTTTTTCATCACATAGTATTGAAGAAATTACATAAAATATTCACTTGGTTTGTAACATGGGAAAAGTTTTCACTAGCTTCTGCTGGGCAAACAATAAAAGTTCCTTTTAAAAGATAGCAATTTGTGTTGTGTACGTCGGCAGACATCATTATGAAAAGGTGTACTTTATTTGAGCATTAGACAAAATGATTTGTGGTTAATAGCTATTGCAGCGATATTCAAAAGGGAAGTTAACAGTACTGTCGTATGGAGGATGAATGGCATAAATACTAATAGTGTAGTTCCCATAACCAGGTACCATAACACAGATCACTCCTCTTCACAGAACACTTACCTTTCAACGTTCTTTGTCATACTCTCCAGCATTTCAGTGTAGGCATATGACACGCTAAAACTTCGGGGCAGCTACCAGCTCTTTCATTACAGTGGCACTAGTAGGTATATTTTGTTACTGATAGTCATGCGTACTTTGCATAGGTATGCTGTGTAGATGGACAGTGCAACGTGTGAAAAGAAATAACATTAAAATTGCTGTGTCCTTCCACGCTGAATGTTAGGTTTGTATTTGTGTAATTATTTCTTTCGATAGTAAATGATTCCAAAACCTCACTATTCTCGTCCTGTTACCTTATTGATACATAGATTAAACTCTGGGGTAAACTCCATATTTCAAGCGTGAATTTGTACTCTCAGGGTGGGAAAAAAGAGAGATGTGGTGTGATATTTACAACGAGGCAGATGAAGCTAGTATGAGAGTGACCAAGCGATTACAAATATTGGGTCTGATATCATCTAGTGTGATACACAGGAACTGCAGAAAATGTGGACAGCTGTAATCGTTCCGTTGTCTTAAGTTCTGGAGAATTTAATCACATGGAAGATACAAACAGTGGCTATAACTGATCTAATATCCCAGGATTGAGTTTTAAACTCGTGTTAGTGTAGGATCACGATAGTCTCGTATTTGTCAATTACTTTTTCCATTCAGGAAGTGGTTAGCAGCCCTTGCGACAACTTATCGTACTTTTTGAGTAGATATCTGCTCATCGAATATAATTATACTGCCGTTCCAACCCATACTTCCAGCACTTTGCTTGCTCGCTACTTACTCTACACTTTGCACTTACATATTAGTAAGCGACACTTAAGGCTGCAGCATCGCATACAACTATAAAAGTATTCCATGAAACTTCAAATGAATGAGTCAACAGCTACCCTTGATACACTACAAAACATGATACAAACTTAGTCTCTTGACCTCAATGCATAAGGATGCTTGTTCCTTAAGGAATATCTAGGTCTGACAGGTAAAGGTTTTACCTTCTTTTTCTTTAGTTTAGTCACTGTAGGTCCTGGTATAGTTGATACACTACTAGGCGATGGATTAGGCAAAACTGTCGGAATGGAAGGTGCTTTTCCATAAAAGGGTTTCAGACGATCAAAATGTACTGTCCCTAACCGATCTGGCAACTGGATTTCAGCGTTTACTGGAGAGGTTAACCGAATGATAGGGTATGGTCCCTCATATTGAGGTGCAAACTTCTTTGTTCTTCCTCCTCTTACTGTTGGGTTATGCAACAAGATTAAATCTCCAGGCTTGTAAAGGGGCATTACTGCATTCTTATTACTCCGCCGTAATTGTTTTTTGGTGGCTTTGGGATTATTGGTTTGAACTTGTTTCCAAATTGACTTGAAACGGCGATCAAACCTCTTCACTTCAGTTATGTCCACACCTTTGGGCAATTTGTCCAGTTCAAAAAGTGAGTTCATAAGTTTGCGAAAAACTCTCATAAGGACTATAGCCTGTTGACTCATGGACACGGCTATTATACGCTGAAGCGACTATATTTATGTAACGTTCCCAATCTGAATGCGTTCTGTTTACATAGTAACTTAATTGCCCTGTGGACACGTTCCAGGAGGCCATTTGCCTTTGGATAAAAGGGGGTGGTTCTCCACTTTTTGATTCCTAGAAGCTTGCACAGTTGAACGAATAAAGCCGACAAAGTTCGTCCCTTGGTCTGTTAGAACAGCGTCAGGGCTGCCGAAAGGGAAAACTAAGTCATTGACAAATTCTCTAGCAACTGTCTCTGATGTCATATCAGCGAGAGGTACCAAAACAAGGTATCGAGAAAAGTGTTCCATAATGGACAGGATATATTTGTTTTGACTGCTTTGTGGAAAAGGACCGACGATATCCAGGGCAACATTCTGGAATGTTCTCGTCGCCTCTGGAAGGCTTTGTAAAGGTATTTTGGTCCTAGGAGTGGGTGCTCTTTGAGCGCAAGGTAAACAATTTTGAATATACTTTTGAACATCGTTCTTTGTTTTTCCACCAATACCTTGCAGCTATCCTTGCATTTGTTGTTCTTCGCCCATTACGGCATGCTTGCAAACTATCATGACATTGAGCTATTATTCTGGACTGCAATTCCTTAGGAATTCCAACTCTATTACCACCCGGAGTCTTTCGGTATAAAGTACCATCTTCAGTAATGAATCTACACTGGTAACATACCTATGACATTCAACATCTCGGCTTTGCGCCTCTTTCAGTTCCTCAATCAAAACATTTGTTTGAACTACCCTTACTTCACGACTCAGGGAGTCAGCATTAGAATGCAGTCTACCAGGTTTATGCTTAACCTCGTAGTCATATTCGGCAAGTTTTAAAGCTCATGTAGTTAAACGACTGCTAGGATCTTTCAGATTCAACATCCGAGTTAATTCCGCGTGATCTGTTATTACGGTGAACTTTCTACCATGCAAATAACATTTAAAATAGTTTACCCCGAACATAAGTGTAAGCAATTCCTTTTCAGTAGTACTATAATTTATTTCAGCCTGATTCATCTGGCGGGAGGCATACCCAACAGGTCTTTCCTCTCCCTTATATTCTTGGCTAAGGACTGCACCCAGAGCAAAATCTGAGGCATCGGTGGCAAGAATAAAAGGCTTTTCAAAATCTGGATAGACTAACAGAGGTGAGCTTGTTAGTACTTTAATCTTCTTTACAGCTACTTCACATTCTTCTGACCACTCGAAAACTCCACCTTTTCAACAACTTGGTTAATGGCTTAGCTATGGTGGCATAATCTTTTACAAACCGGCGATGGTAATTATACAGGCCAATCAGTGACTGTAACTCTTTTACATTGATTGGGGTGGGAAAATCTCACAGCCTCAGTCAACCGAGGATCTGGTTTGACACCTTCAGCACCAATGTCCCAAGTACTGGACTTGTGACTGTGTGTGTGAATGTCCCAGAAGAGGGGTCCTAAAACGGATCCTTGGGGCATCCTTTAGTAATTGCTTTTCCAACTCTCTCGCTAGGGGATGATAGCCAGACCTCCCGATCCTTACAATAGCTCCTCAGGCAACCGTATAGCGGCCTTGGACACTCTTTCTCCCGCAAGCAGGAGAAGAGCGAAGGCCACCACAGGTTTTCGAAGGCGCCACTGATATCCATCATGATGCCAACCACGTACTTGTGCGGGGTCGAGCCACAGACCTCGGCCGCCAGAGCGACTACATCAGATGCCGACCGCCCCGGCCTGATGTCGAACTGCCTGCTGCTCATCCCGCACAACACTGGGTGTGCTGCCAATCTGCCAGCCAGCAATTTCTCCAGTATCTTTCCAAACAGATCTAACGAGCAAATCGGCCTATATGACTTTATTTCTGCAGGATCCTTATCAGATCCTTTCTTCATTATGACTACATTTGCTGTTTTCCATTCTCTCGGAAACTTCCTTTGCCTTAGGCACTCATTGTAGAGATGAGTAAGTGGCGCAGTCAGCTGGGGGGCCAGGAACTGCACCACCTCCGCCACAATGCCGTCTGGCCCAGGTGCTTTCCCTCTTTGTAATGATCTTATATGGGCTGCCACCTCCTCTTCAGAGAAGTGGTAGACAGCCGTCTCATTGTTGTATATATCTTGATCATTTCGCAGTTGCCGTTGCCCTTCAGTCTTCCCATCCGCACTGGCGTTAGGCAGCAGGGACCGGAGGAGGACCTCCGCAGTCTCCTGCCAAGACTCCGTCATCCTGTCCTCGTGCCTGACTGTCAATAACTCCATAGGAGAGCGGATTTTCTCTATTACGAGCTTATAGGGGAGCCCCCATGGGTCCAAGAGTAGCTGGTTTAGCACATAGTTTTCCCAACTTCGCGTCCTCGCCTCTCGCAGTTCCTTTTGGAACCTCTGCTTTGCCTCTCTATACTGCAACAGTAGCATTTATAATTATTCCACCTTCCTGCAGTTGCGACCTCTTTATTTTATCCGCTCTCTGATTGGTATAACAAATGACTATCACCCATATCTGCGTAAATACCTAATATAACCAATGCCTCCCTACCTTCTGGAAGTAGTAATGTGTCGATAACCTCTTTCTGTCCCATTCACAATCCCCAGGTACAATCCAACTTCGCATGGACTATTATCCATAAAAACTTGTTTATTAGGGCAAATCATCACTCGTCCCTGTGTACAATGCTCCAACTCAATGGTAGTACTCGGTGAGTTTCTCTGTTCGCCAAAATAAAAAGTGCGTCTCATGTCCTAATCTGCACCCATTTACTGTCCTCATTCCATTTCACTGGGTATGGATGAATAGTGTAACACTCATAACGTGAGTCAACTCTGACTACTGGAAAATTGACATCGTTGTAAACTTGCGCCCCATCCATCCTCACCTGCACCGCTGGTATAGTGGCCCGTGTTACCTCCACTACATGTTCTACATCTGGTGGAAATTGCCTCTTCGCTAATTGTAATCCTCTAAAAAGATCGTCTGGGGAGATTAACACTGGACTAAGATAACCATTTACTGCATTATATACTGCTTCCTGTAACATGGTAACTTCTGTACGTGCGTCACTTAATTGGTCTGCTAACTCCCTGAGCAACCTGGCAATAGCCAACTTACCGTCCAATATGTTTAATCGTTTCTGCATCATCTCCAAATCGCTATTTATAACTTCCCGTGTCTGTCCTGCGTATCGAGTCAACTCCTCCGCTAAGTTTCATACGAGCTTGGTGTTATTCAAGACCCTTGTTTCTAGGCTTGACAAGCGTGTTGCGTGCCACACTATGGTCCCTCTAACCTCACTGACCACTTGTTCCACCTCCATTACTGATTGATTCAATGCTCAGACATCGTCGTCATCCGCTGTACCGAACACCGTTTTCAATATCTTTCCCCCTGCATTTATCCATCCCCTCTTGCGCCATGCTACCGCCTGTGGCACACTCTCCACTAAACGAGACAGTTGCTCCCCAAGTTTACTATAAGTCAACTGTTACTCTTGATATTCCCCTTGTACGTCTTTTAATATGTAACTCCTTTCCCCCTCGGTATACAATTCCGAGAATGATTCCTGTATGTTTCGTACTTCATTCCTGATCTTCCATAGCTCTATTGCTGTTCGTAGCGACCACTTACGACTTGTTACTAATATATCTGGCTGCCGTGAATACAGTATTCCTGACTGCAAGGTCTGGATCATTATCCTTTGATATCCAGCTCCACTGCTGTGACCACAGGTCAGCATCCCCATGGCTATCGTCCAGCACATTCACATGTTCTGACCCTGCGAAGAAAAGGAATGAAACATGCCTTTACCACCCCTTTTCCACTCAAGTTACTACACCATCATATGACATCCTCAAAAATTCCCGATAGTTCACTCTGCCCCTAAGAAATTGTCTCCCCCATACAATGACAAAAAAATAAAACAAGAAAAACGCAACTATTATCGGACCCACCAAAACACGAGAAAGAGAGGAAAAACACACACAAAGAACGCAAATTATCCCTTTATACAAAACACAAAATGTAAACACGCCATACAATTTAGTCCCTCCGTGACCGTAATGCAAACAGAACATTATGCATACACTGTTGTTCTTTTGCTGAGACCTTCTTCCTCTGCTTGCTTTGCCTAGCCTCAGCAATCGGGTCACTTCCTTGTAATTGAGGTAATCCGTCCACCATTCCTTTAAAAAGTTTCACTCTACTCACGTGGATAATGGATGTTTTTGTTGGCAGCTGCACTTTAACATTCACAGGTGAGGTCATCTCCATGACCTGGTATGGTCTGTGGTACTTCGTCAAGAATTTTATCGTCTTTCCCTTAGGTGTATATGGATTCGTGATTAATACCCATTGACCGACCCTGTACTGTGGTAAAGGTCCGAACAACCTATTCGGTTCTTTCTGCCTCTCTAACGCTTTCGTATTGGCCTTCTGTACCCTCTTCCATACTTCCCACATTGTCCGTGCAAATTCCCTCACTGCATCCACTTTAGCTCCCGATTTCAGACATAGAACGTCAAATGGCGATGGCATCTATCTTCCATAGTCCACCTTGAACGGTGACATTCCGACCCCCGAATGTATATTAGTGTTATAACTCGATACCATGTATGGAAGATAAACATCCCACTTATCATGGTTTTCATGGTTTCCATTCACATAATAGCTTAGCATTTTCGAAATTGTCCTTTGTACTCGCTCCGTTCTCCCATTCGCCTGCGGATGAAATGGACTGGTCTGTGATGCTTTAATTCTCAATAGACGGCACAACTATGACATTAATTCAGACATGAAATTCGTTTCCTGATCTGTAATTATGGCATCAGGCACCCCAAACTTCAGTAACTAGCTACTGACTAATGATTGTGTTGCCGTACCTGCCTGTTGGTCTGGTATTGCGATCATGGCTAGAAACCGCGAAAAGTGATCAATTATAGTTAAAACGTAACGATTCCCTGCCGGTGTTTTGTTGAATGGCCCGCAGATATCTAAACTTGAATTGTTTCAAAGAATCTGGTAACTGTTGCAACAATTCTTGCGCACGCCACATCCGCTCACGGCGCACATGTCACACAATTTGCTACGTATTGTTCCACATCCCTTCTGAGTGCTCCACCAAAATCATTCTGTTACTCGTCTTCCCGTTACTCGACGACCACCATGCCCTGAAAGCATATGACCATGGGCGTGCTTAAAGACTTCGTGTCTCAAACTCTTTGGTACCACTACCCGCGGACCACACCTGGTAACTCTACACAACAAATTTCGCTCCACAATGAAATGTGGTAGAGTTCTAAACCCATGGCACTCCTCATCCTCTGCTTGTGCCCTTTGCCATTCCACGACACTCTTACCCATTACTTCTAATGCGTCTAATTTGCGACTTAATGCATCTTCATTCCCATGTTTCTTCCCTGGCTTATGAATTACTTCAAAGTCAAATTCACTTAATTTTAGATCTCACCATGTTAACCGACTAGAAGGATCCTTGAGTCCTAGTAACCATCTCAATGCTACATGATCTGTGAAGACCTTAAACTTCCTACCATAAAGATAACAACGAAAATACGTTACTCCGTATATTACAGCCGACATCGCCTTTTCCATTGTGGAATAATTCCACTCTGCCCTATTTAACTGTCTAGAAGCATACGCCACCGGATGCTGCTGCCCCAAAACACATCCTACTGTGCCATTTGAAGTGTCACATGATAAGATGAAGTCTTCTTCGAAATTCGGAAACTCCAATACCGGACCAGAAACTAATCTCATCTTTAATTTATCGAAATCTCCCTGAAATTCCTCCGTCCATTGAAATTTAACCCCTTTCTTTAAAAGTTTTGTTAACGGCTCGGCTATTTTAGCAAAATCTTTTACAAATTTACGTTAATATGAACATAACCCAATATACGATTGTAATTGCTTCGTTGTACATGGTGTCGGAATATTTTGAACTGCATCTGTTAACCGAAGATCGGTTTGAACCCCTTGAGCACTGATTACATGACCTAAATAACTGACCTGCATCAGCGCAAAATTATATTTTTCTAAAGTTAGTGTTAACCGTGCCGACGGCAATCTTCTAAGGACTTCTCTTAAACGCAACACATTTTCTGGTATATCCTTCGAAAATACTATGTCATCTAGGTAAACCATATTTTTCTTTGGTTTCAATCCCCTTAAAATCCCGTCTAACAATCGCTGAAAAGTTGCTGGTGCATTCTTCAACCCAAACGGTATGCGTTTATACTGACAGTGTCCCCCAGGAAGAGTAAAAGCTGTCTTTGCCCTATCCTCTGACGCTTCTTACAACTGATGGTATCCACTCTGTAAATCGATCGTTGTAAGATAATTACATTGTCCCAGATTGCCCAATGTGTCCGTGATATTCGGAATCGGATATGCGTCTGAAATGGTTTTCGCATTCTAAAACCTATAATCACAACAAAACCTATATTTCCTTGTACCATCCACCGACTTCTTAGGTATGAGAACTACATTGCTTGAATATGGACTATCGCTATGCTCCATTATTCCATCCTGTAGTTGTTCTATAAACTCTTGTAGTAGCAGTTGCATATAATGACCTATCCTTTATGGTTTCCTAAACACTGGTGTATTATCCTCCATTGGTATGTGATGCTTCGTAATCGGTGTTGCTGGTAGCCTACCCTCCTTTACAAATAAATCGCTAAATGTCAATAACAATTCCTCCAACACGACCCTGTCGTCTCCCTGCAAATGCTGTAATTTGCCCCTTAGTTGCACTGCATCGAAGTTTTGCTTATGGCTCGCTTCTAAATCCTCCCTATCGATGTCATCTTCATCAAAATACCCCAACGTGGCCAATAACAACCCTTCCGACAAGCTAAAATCCGCTCTGCCGAAGTTATCTATAGTTACAGGAACCCTATAATCTCCTCCCACATAACTTGTGTAAGCAAAACTCCTCAGCACAAAACAGCAAGCATTATCCAACTCATTACCCGAGTGTGGCTCCACCATGTACAATGTATCCTTTGGTAAGTCCGTATTTATCGAAACCCAAACTATCTCCCCTGTACCTGCCGGTATGTTTTACTGCTGATCGACCTTTAATGAATCCTTTAGCAGTTAGCAGTTAGCGTCACCTTCACGTTAAGTGCGCCTTGCGACATTCGTCCATTTGCAACCGTTTCCCCCATGCGAAACATTGTTCCACCGAGTTCCACTGTTTGTTGCCAAATATCTGCACTCGAACGATGTTTGTCAAGGAAGTCCAGTCCGAGAATCACCGAATACCCCTCACCTACACATGGTAACACTCTACCTGCTCACTAAACTTAGTTCCTGCGATCGAGAATTGAAGTACTGTCGTACCCAATGACTCCACTTTATTATCTCCCACCCCATGTAACCTAAAACGTGGTGGCTCAAGCCTTCTCCTGCTAACCAGGTCTAGACTAATAAGACATATGTGCCCCCGTGTCAAACAAACCTTTGTTCCCTTCCGTTCACCAAGCCTAATAAGCAGCATTCTGTCTGTGCACCTACAAACGCATTACCTAATTTCACTCAGACTGCTCTCAGACAGTTGAAGCAATGCCGTTCTCGTTCAACAGCTGCTGCCGCCGATATTCCCCCCTACTTTTACTCCTGCAGTTCACCGCCCAGTGACCCATTTTCCCACATGAGTAACACTGCAACTGACGTTGACATTGCCTCCTAATATGCCCTACCTGGCCACAACCAAAACACTTAATTTCCACTGCCAGAACTTTATGCTGCATCCTTCGCTTCGTAACATAATCTACCTCCTCTAAGTAGGTGACAATGCTTAGAGCCACCGCAAGATCACTGGGATTTTCCATTCTCACCCGCCGTAACATCTCTGGCGGTACTCCCCGCAAAAACCCATCTAACGCCCAGTTCTCGGCCTCTTGTAACAGAACTCTATTAGTCTCCCCATTCTGTGTCAGTTCGAACGTATGTACATTCAGTTTTCGAATCCTGTCTGAGAAAATCTCCACAGTCCCATTTCTCCTCATAACTAACGCATTTAATTTTTCACGAAAAAACCTGGCACTATTCTCCCTTTGGTACCTCTGGCATAACCCAGCCTCAAGCTCTCAAAACGTCCCCACATTGTTCAACGTTTCATTGCACAATATTGTAATAGGATGACCAGAGCGGGTGATGTGGTCGGGGTTGTAGGGCATGGCTGGGTAGAAGAAGATGGCTGTTTTTAGCAATCTTCCTCTTTATTGTTGGTTCTTCCAATACATTTTCTGGTGGCTCAGCACCACCACCGCTCGTGACATTGTGGAGACGTGCTGATGCGCACAGCCCGGGGAAGGCGACGCCGTCCTCTGTCAGCGGCTGTGCAGGCGGTAGCAGGTTAACAGCACGAGGCCCGGAATACCTCTCCTCCTGTAGATGCTGTGGCTTGTGAAGACGCCGGGAGTCGCCGGTGCAGTAGTGGGTGTAACTGGATAACCTCTTTTGATGCTAGTCAGTTGTCAGGATGAGCATTACTGCAATGGGCATTTGATTCTGAAGCATTATGTCATGTTGAAAAACACTAAATAATTACTTTTTCTCTCTTAACGACATGTGGACAGGGTGGGTTCTACCTTGGCTGAGGTATGAGGTAGAATGAAACAGCATTTTTTACATAAGATAACTTTTATTGAAAGATTTATACAATGGTTTCCTTACTGGATCATTCTGGCTGCGAGAGCGGCAGCTGTGTCATTTGTGAAGCCTTCTGCTGCGTGAGCGGCGGCGTCTGGTTATGCCTGGCAGTGTGTATCTCGTTTCACTGTTTCGCCCAGTTGACTGGAGACGCGCATCATGAGGTGGCCCGCTTAATTATTGAGAACGAAGTTGTGAATCGGATGGTGATACCTTGGATGTGGCATCCCAGTGCTTCTCTTCTCGAAGCGGCCACATGTGTCAGTGTTGTGCGTCGGCCAGCGGAGCGGCGCGGCAGGGGAAGGCCGGTGTCCGACTCGAACAATAGACTCCAGCTTTCCACTCTTTGGCTGTCAGATCTTCATCACCAGCTCACAGGTGACTGCTGATGTGAGGCCATCTCCTTCCCGTCCTCACAAGTCACCCGGGTATGTAAAAATAGGTCTTCAAATACCTTGTAACTTCTGTCTTCTGGCGGCGAGGCTGCTGCTTGCTATTCCATTACAGCGGCGGACTTGGTGCTTCTGTGTACGATGTAGTCTCTTCCTGCATGATGGTCTTCAGCACCGACTCTACTGGAACTGAACTCGAAGCGAAACTGAATTGAAAGCTACTGTTGGGCCCATTGCGGCTCACGTATTTATTTACTTCAGTTCACTGGAGGTGAACGACTTCACAGTCATTGCCTCTTCTGTCACGTTGAAAAGCTTCTCAAAAAATCTCCTTAACGTCGGTCATTGGCTCTTGGAATGTAGGTGAGGGCCTTTGATCACATGTGACAACTGAGAAACACGTGAGCCGGTCGGGCGATGTCCTGACAGCTGAATCGACAGCTTCCGCTTATGTGAGGAGGGCGATGGCTTCTCCTGAAAGTGCTGACTCGAAAGTGCCGGTCGTTGCCACTGCTGCTCTGCCCGCTGTTTGCCAGTGTGTAACTCTTGTAAACTAACTTTTTCATTCTAGTTTCTACTTCACTTCACATTGACTTCACTAATTTATTTACCTATCTTGAGTGGTACTTAACATTCCTCCACTCTTCAGAGAAATTCGCCCTCGAATTTACCATTCGACATTCCTCCAATCTTGACACGGCAAACGCACTAACACAAACAATGAAAACTCTCGACTTAGACTGATTACACACGCTTCACATTAAGTATGTTGAAAATACTTTATCACTTTACTAAAGCACTGTACGCTCGTGAATCACATAGTTCACACATAAATCGTTATAATAAGTGTAACAAATCTTGATGACAATGAATAAACAAAAATAGATATTTCACTTGGAAAATTGTATAGCAACACCTTTTTAATCTACCCTATATTACTGCAAGAATATTTATTCTACAGTATTGTGTTATTATACATGATGCTGTTTAATAAAGACTGAAGTACAATAAACAAAATTAATACACTAATGCTCAAAAGTAACCACTGAAGTACACCAGTTAAGAGTGTGGTATCCAGTTAACAGGGATTTGATGAAGTGGTATATTATTATTTGGCTTATTTTTTCGTCTTAAATAAAAGAAAACTGCACAAAGCAGAAACACCAACACAAAGGTTCCAGATGTACCTGTTCCTAGCATTCTAGTTTTAGTTTTGTGTTCACTTTTTAACTTTGACATGTTGCATCATAACATTGGCATCAATTTAGCCTTGCTGTGAATTTATGAACATATTTAATGACTTCAGAAGGGAACTGTCAAGGGAGTCATTGAGGTAGAATAGGTTTTGTGTAGGAAATGCTTGCATGGCGTTTTCTGGTCAATAAATTAGAGGGAAGGATGAATTAAAATTAGTTGTACTAGTTATTGTTGTGGGTAAATGAAAATTCACTTCTGAGATGGGACAAAACGAGCCGGCCGAAGTGGCCGTGCGGTTAAAGGCGCTGCAGTCTGGAACCGCAAGACCGCTGCGGTCGCAGGTTCGAATCCTGCCTAGGGCATGGATGTTTGTGATGTCTTTAGGTTAGTTAGGTTTAAGTAGTTCTAAGTTCTAGGGGACTAATGACCTCAGCAGTTGAGTCCCATAGTGCTCAGAGCCATTTGAACCATGGGACAAAACGAGCCGTTAATTATTAGTCAGCTTCCATGAAGTTAAAATGATGTAATGTTGTAGCCACACTGTTCTCGTAACACTGTGCAAAAATATCAGTTTACTGACTGCATATAACCAGTGATTTTCTACTTGCTCGAAAAAAACATGATGTAGAAGTTAATATATCGCGTGGGCAATTGTTGGCGTCAGATTGTTCGAAAAATAATAAATGTTTCTTATTTGGAGGAAATATTAACTTTAGTGATTCTGGCAAAGGTTCTTCAATTTTAACTAATAATGAGATGAATGTAATTGGCGATAGTAACGTGGGTGACAAATGTCCCTGTACTGCATAGAGGATGGCTTCCTTTAATTCCTCCATTGCTAGCCGTGCATCTATCACTTGATCAGTGAGTAGCCTAAGTGATCTTCCTACTGCAGGCTTCTTATCCACAATATCGAGCCTTGTTTGCATGACTTTTAACTCTTCATTCGGCGTAGCAGTAGTAGCTAGAAGATAATTGTTTAATTCGTGGGTGAGGTTCCTGATGACCTTCGTATTAGTAAAAAATGTTTGCTCCAATCAGTTTAATCTTGTTGTGTGCCATTCTATAGTGCCTTCATTTAATTCTACGGTACTGTCTGTTCTGTTAATGAACTTTTTAACTGATTAATACCTTCGTTATCCGCTGTACCGAAAATGGTCTTCAGTAGTTACCTCCTGCGTCCACCCATCCCCTTTTAGCTCATTTAACGGTCTGTGGAAGAATATCTTGTAACTGACAAAACAGTCTTCTCAACTGTTCATATGAGTAGTGTAATGTTTTAAATTCACTGGCTATTTTCTCAAATATCTCTGGTGAAATTTCTCTTTCATGTAGTGTATCAAATTCTAATTGAAGGTTCCTAAGTTTATTACGTAAGGCCCATAAATTATACTGTAATGAAATAGTCGACTTGTGATTGGTCAGAATTACAGTACCCTGTTTTACAAAAATTACACCACTCATTAACTGGTCGATCTGTAGTCCGTTGTTCATATTAGCCAATAATGCAATTATGATAAGCAGTACAGTCACAATGTAGTTGTTCAATATGCTAGAGGTGTTACCTGAAAAAAGCAACAAACACGGTTATGGACCTACCAACATAGTAAAAACAAAAACAAAGAAAAGAAGGAATACATTGTTAACTAAAAGATCTACATGTTTCTACGTTCAACTTTTTTTCTTAAAAATAAACCATTATCATTTATTATTTCCATTTGTATACTATCCATAGTCTACTATGATTCAACTAGGACATTCGCACCCTTGGTCGAAGATTGTATGGTGCCATGTCTGTATGTTGTGCAGGTGTGGCCATTCTTTCTCCTTTTCGAGCACTTCCTCCACCCTTCGGAAAAGCAGACACTATTGTTGAAGGAATTACATCTGGAGCGCCCTTAAAAGGTTTTAAACGACTTGCATGGACTATAGTAGTTCGGGTTGGCAGTTGCAGTTTAACGTTGACTGGTGACGTGATCTCAATAATTTGATAAGGACCCCTGTAGTTTATTACAAATTTCTTCGTTTTTCCTTTCGCAATGTATGGGGTTGACAGCATCACCGACTGACAGATTTTGTAATTTGGATATTTAGCTTGGGCATTACCTGATCTTTCCTGTCATTCCAAAGCCTTTGTATTAGATATTTGAATTTTTTCCATACATCCTTAATCATTCCACAGAAATCTCTTACTGTTTCTCCGAATTTTCCGTTTTTCTACCTGATTACATCAAAAGGGGACGGCATTTTTCTCCCATAGACCACTTCATAAAGTGACATACCAGTTGCTCCATACGTTTTGGCGTTGTGTACCGACACGATTATTCGTAAATACGTATTCCAATTACAATGTTGTTTGTTAACATAACAACTAAGCGTCTTGCCAATTGTCTGATGAACTCTTTCTGTGCGTCCGTTGCACTGAGGGTGTAACGGAGTTGTGCGTAATTTACATATTTTTAGAAAGTGGCATAGCTGTTTCATTAATTCAGACATAAAATTAGATCCCTGATCTGTGATAATAGCTTCAGGTACGCCAAATTTAAGTATCCAGTTGCTAACTAAAGCTTGGGCAACTGCATTTTCTTGCTGATCTGGGAGACTCGCTATAGCCAGATAGCGTGAAATGTGATCTATAATCATAAGAACATACTTCTTACCAGCAGGTGTTTTATGCAATGGTCCATAAATGTCTAATCCACAGATTTGAAATAGGCATGAAGCCTCTGGGAGCCTCTGTAAGGGAATTTTTAAACGAGAAAGTTCAACTCGTTGTTCACACACAATGCAATTACGAATGTACCGCGCAACATCCTGCTTTCTGGTTTGCCACCAAAACCGCTCTGCTACGTGTCTTTCGGTTGTCCACTGTCGACCGTGTCATGGAAGGATATGATCGTGGGCCTCTGCCATTATTTCTTGTCTAAGGTGTTGGGGAACAACAATTCGCGGTTCAAGTTTTGTTTTACAGCATAATACACCAGCTTCAAAGCAAAATTGTTGTTGAGTGTCATATTTTTTGCATTCTTTATCCTCATCTTGTGCCTTTCTCCAGTCCTCAGTACCTCGGCCGGTTGCTTCCAAAAGTGCTATTTTCCGACTTAGGCAATCTGCATTCTTGTGGTTTTTGCCTGCTTTTTGGATAACTTCGAAATCCATTTCGGAAAGACATAGGCCCCAACGGGTGAGATGACTAGATGGATCCTTTAACGCAAGTTACCATTTTAAAGCTGTGTGGTCTGTAATAACCTTGAATTTCCTACCATACAAGTAGCATTTAAAGTATTTGATGCCACAAATAACACTTAACAATTTTTTCTCCATTGTGGAATAATTTCCTTCTGCCGTTGTTAGTTGTCTCGAAGCATAGGCTATGGGGTGTTCCACGCCATTAATATTCTGACTCAAAACAGCTCTTACTGAATGACCACTTGCGTCACAGGATAAAATAAATTCTTTATTATAATCTGGGTAGGCTAATACTGGACTGTGTGTTAACTTATCTTTAAGGGTTTGAAATGCTGATTTACGATCTTCAGGCCAATGAAATTTTGCACCCTTTTTCAATAATTGGGTTAAGGGTGGGGCAATTTCAGCAAAATTTTGAACATATTTTCGGTAAAACGATGCGAGACCAATGAAACTTTGTATTTCCTTAATGCATTGTGGTGCTGGGAAGTCCTTAAATGCCGAAATTGATCGAGGATCTGTTTTAATTCCTTTTACACTAATGGCATGCCCTAGGTATGTATTTTATGTTAATTTAGCTTTTCTAAGTCTCTTAAAAACGTTACACAGACGCACAGCATCCTCATTAATGTCTTTGGGGAATACAATAATATCGTCTAGATATACACAACATTGCTGAGTTCTGAGTCCTCGCAATACTCCATCGAGTAGTCTTCACGACTGATTGCTCGAATGCATATCAGCTGTTTACAGTTGTTAGTTCAAGGTGTCACTATAATGCTAAGTATGTCGTCGATTATACAACAGGAATGAAATCAGCCCCGGAACTTTTTGGATGGATGGTGTACAAAAACACTGGCATTTCAACACTGTAAATCAATGAAATAACTCCCCTCAAGAGATAAATGCAACACATTTAATTTTTCGTCGGTTTCACATCCTTGCCTTGCTACTTTGCTATGGTACTCTTGTTTGGGATGGTCGACAAAATGTTGAGTGGTACTTAAGATAGGTAAATAAATTACTCAAATCAATGTGAGGTGAAGTAAAAATTACAATGAATAAATTAGTTTAGAAGAGTTACACACTGGCAAACAGCGAGTAGAGCTGCAGTGGCAATGACTGGCACTTGCAAGTCAGCACTTTCAGCAGCAGCCATCGCCCTCCCCACATAAGCAGTAGCTGTCGATCCAGCCATCAGGGCATCGCCTGACCGGCTCACGTGTTTCTCAATTGTCACATGCGATCAAAAGCCTTCACCTACATACCAAGAGCCAATGACCGACGTTAAGGAGATTTTTTGAGAAGCTTTTCAACGTGACAGAAGAGGCAATGACTGTGAAGTCGTTCACCTCCAGTGAACTGAAGTAAATAAATATGCGAGACACAGTGGGCCCGACAGTAGTTTTCAGTTCAGTCTGAGTTCAGTTCCAGTACAGTTCAGTCAGTGCTGAAGACCGTCATGCAGGAAGAGACTACATCGTACACAGAAGCACCAAGTCCGCCACTGTAATGGAATAGAAAGCAGCAGCCTCGCCACCAGAAGTTAGAAGATATTTGAAGACCGATTTTTACATACCTGGGTGACTCGTGAGGACGGGAAGGAGACCGCTTCACATCAGCAGTCACCTGTGAGCTGGTGATGAAGATCTGACAGCCAAAGACTGGCAAGCTGGAGTCCAATGTTCGAGTCTGGGACACTGGCCTTCCCCTGCCGCGCCGCTCCGCTGGCCGACGCACAACACTGACACACGTGGCTGCATCCAGAAGAGAAGCACTGGGACGCCACATCCAAGGTATCACCATCCGATTCACGAATTCGTTCTCAATAATTAAGCGGGCCACCTCATGATGCGCGTTTCCAGTCAACTGGGCGAAACAGCGGCACGAGATACACACTGCCAGGCGTAAGCAGACGCTGCTGCTCACGCAGCAGAAGGCTTCGCAAACGACACAGCTGCCGCTCTCCAAGCCAGAATGATCCAGTAAGGAATCCACTGTATAAATCTTTCAATAAAAGTTATCTTATGTAAAAAAATGCTGTTTCATTCTACCACATATCCGAGCCAAGGAAGAACCCACACTGCCCACATGTCGTTAAAAGAGAAAAAGTAATTTATTTAGTTTTTTCACCCTGACATAATGCTTTAGAATCAAATGCCCTTTGCAGTAATGCTCATCCTGACAATTGTCTAGCATCGAAAGAGGTTACCCAGTTACATTCAACCAAAAAGTCAAAACTACAGCTCACTTCACAAACACCACAAAATGCGATTGATTCACTATTCATGCTGTGTTACCCAGTTACATTCAACCAAAAAGTCAAAACAACTACAGCTCACTTCACAAACACCACAAAATGCGATTGACTCACTATTCATGCTGTGTTCATTCACGTCTATCCTCAGTCTAATCTTTATTCATAAACTTTACTCAGTGTTGTGCTGCAGTGCCTCACAACTGTTCAGTGATTTTACCTGGACTCTTAGGTTAAATGTGGAAGGGGCAGGATTTGGGCTACCTTCCACTTGAGCCAATAGTACACTAATCCTACGACAACGATAAAAATACAGGTGGCGGTGGTTGATGATCCAATAACTAGTAAGCATTGCTTATGCTCATTACGGTACTCATGCACTCGTTAAAGAAAATGTTCCATAGTTATACATCCATCTTGAGCTGCTAGCATCAGGTCCAAAGAGGCAGGTCTAATGTGCTATTCAAAAGAGTGAGATTTTCTTTCATGACGAATTGCACCGGTTGTTCGTGTACATAGATAAATTTGCGTGTTATGTTCATGATTGTAGCTCCAGTAATCATGGCTGGTAAACGGAAAGTTGGCCCTGAAATGTTACACTGTGTGCCGTTAATTAACAGTCCCTACCCCTGCAATTCTATTCTTAGCGTACTCCCTTGCTTACCCTGCTTGTAACAAACGCAAATAACTACTGTGTTTTCCGTTAATGAAAATTCCCAATGTGGACCCACTTGCTGAAAGAACTGCACCGTGCCTGCTTTAATTTCCTTAGGGCACTCCGCGACTGGTTCTTAAGAGCGGAATAAAGAATACTCCCAAGATTTGAGAACAGTGTGTAACAATTTCGCGGGGCAGATGGTAACTGGACCTGTTCGACAACACAAGAAGTCTTGTGCAGTGAGGAACGCATGAAGTTGTCTGTTACGTGCCACTAACAATATTTCCCGTACGGTTAACTGTAAGAATTTCTGCAAAATTTCCCACTTCACTGGATACACATGCAAGGCATAACATTCAAATTTACAATCCTTACATGTTAATGGTATTATATGGATTCTCAGCACGGTGCCCATCTGCGTAAAGGTGACAGTGGCCATTTTGTAGTACAGAGGTAAGTGTTTCTGTTAATGTCATCAGTATCTCCAGGGTTGCGGGCAATTCTGATCGAACTTTCCATAATCCTTCCCGAAGTTGTTCCGAAGGTAACAGCACCGGGATTAGGTGCCCGCGCATTGCGTGCAACAAAGCCTCCTGTAGTTCCGTGGCTTCTGTGCGTGCTTCCATAATACTATCAGCAAGAAAATGGAGCAGCTTAGCTGTTATCAGCTGTGAATCGGTTATCCAACTTGTACATCAAGGTCGCGGCCAAAGCTCGCAATTGGCGCGTATTATTAACTACATCTTAATCGAAACTCTCTAATTGGGTTGCGTGAAGATCTAGCATTCCCTGGTTGCTATTTACATTATCCTGTACCTGCCACAGCGTTTCATTAAGACTTTTAATAATCTTCCACGTCAGCGGTCGCAAAAAAACCGTTTTTAGGAAACGGCCACCTGCGTCTAACCATCCTCTTTTCCTACGGACATGCGGGATTAACCCTGCAGTTTGCCGCAGCAGAGCTTGTAAGCGTGCAAAAGCTGATCGTACCCCCAGGGGATCCACAACTCTTTCGTGGATACGTGCGTAGCGAGCACGGGACCCCGAGCTGATGTGGCCTTCCTTCCTTTCCGGGCTGCATACCTTCCCTTTCCGCATCCTTCCCCATCCCCCATCTTCGCCCCCCCCCCCCTCACCTCTGGCTCTTTCTTTCCCTTTCTCCCCCTCTGGGGTTATGGTTTGTGCCTACGTCCGGAGACGGACGCTTGTAAATCTACTACATTCTTCGCCTTCCTTGCTTGTAAGTCTTCATCCTTCCTTTGTCCTTCTCTTTTCCTTACCTCTTCTCTCCACCCTTTTCTCCGCTGCGGCGTTTGAGACCTCTCTTCTTTCCTTTCCTTTTCTCTTTTTTCCTCCCTGTGTGTGTCTGAAGGCCAACCCACGCACTTCCATGCGTAGCCGGTGACGGGGTAACGCGTAATTCCCCGCCCCGGGTAGACAGGTAGGACACGTACGTACCCCCTGGTAACGGCCAGGCCCAGGGAGGGGTGATTACCCGAGCTGATACCTTCCGAAAGTGCCGATTGGTCCCTCCGTCCGTTTGTCGGGAGGTGTGACCTGAGGTGTGAACAATCACCTAAGGCGGGTGTGCCGTCAGTGAGGGCCCCCACAAGGGAGGAGCGCGCCATCGGAGACGCCGGTAATCATGGGGGATTTTTCCGCAAACGGAAGTTCACTGAGTCTCAGCCACAGACGGTTCTTCCATCGTTGCCACAGTTCCTTGTTGTTTCTCGGTCTGACGAAGGTCACGACTTCTCCACGGTCAACCCTTTCATTATTTAGAAAGGTGTCGACGCGATTGCAGGTCCTGTAAAGTCTTGTTCCAGATTACGGAATGGCACCCTGTTGTCAGAAACACACAATGCCCTCCAGGCACAAAAATTGCTGCGTACTTCTCTGCTCCACACCTTCCCTGTCCGGGTGGAACCGCACCGTACCTTAAATTCCTCGCGTGGAGTCGTTTATACACGCTCCCTCGATGGATTGTCTGACGAAAAAATTCAGCACTACCTGTCAGACCAGGGCGTAACGGCTGTTCATAGGGTTATGAAAAGGGTTGACACGAAGATCATTTCAACCCGCACTGTCTTCTTGACATTTGACAAATCGAAAATCAAAGCAGGCTATGAGATAATTTCCGTTCGCCCTTACGTCCCAAACCCTACGCGTTGCTATCGATGCCAGCGGTTCAATCACACCAGCCAGTCCTGTTCCAATCCGGCCAAATGTGTTACCCCCCCAGGGGATCCACAACTCTTTTGTGGATACGTGCGTAGCGAGCACGGGACCCCGAGCTGATGTGGCCTTCCTTCCTTTCCGGGCTGCATACCTTCCCTTTCCGCATCCTTCCCCATCCCCCATCTTCGCCCCCCCCCCCTCACCTCTGGCTCCTTCCTTCCTTTTCTCCCCCTCTGGGGGAATGGTTTGTGCCTACGTCCGGAGACGGACGCTTGTAAATCTACCACATTCTTCGCCTTCCTTACTTGTAAGTCTTCATCCTTCCTTTGTCCTTCTCTTTTCCTTACCTCTTCTCTCTACCCTCTTCTCCGCTGCGGCGTTTGAGACCTCTTCTTTCCTTTCCCTTTCCCTTTCTCTTTCTTCCTCCCTGTGCGTGTCTGAAGGCCGACCCACGCACTTCCATGCGTAGCCGGTGACGGGGTAACGCGTAATTCCCCGCCCCGGGTAGACAGGTAGGACACGTACGTACCCCCTGGTAACGGCCAGGCCCAGGGAGGGGTGATTACCAGAGCTGATACCTTCCGAAAGTGCCGATTGGTCCCTCCGTCCGTTTGTCGGGAGGTGTGACCTGAGGTGTGAACAATCACCTAAGGCGGGAGTGCCCTCAGAGAGGGCCCCCACAAGGGAGGAGCGCGCCATCGGAGACGCCGGTAATCATGGGGGATTCTTCCGCAATGGTTTCCTCATCTTCCACTATGTCTGCTCACAAACGTAAGTTCACTGAGTCTCAACCACAGTCAGTTCTTCCATCGTTGCCACAGTTCCTTGTTGTTTCTCGGTCTGACGAAGGTCACGACTTCTCCACAGTCAACCCCTTCATTATTCAGAAAGGTGTCGACGCAATTGCAGGTCCTGTAAAGTCTTGTTCCAGATTACGGAATGGCACCCTGTTGTTAGAAACACACAGTGCCCTCCAGGCACAAAAATTGCTGCGTACCTCACTACTACACACTTTCCCTGTCCGGGTGGAACCGCACCGTACCTTAAATTCCTCGCGTGGAGTCGTTTATACACGCTCCCTCGATGGACTGTCTGACGAAAAAATTCAGCACTACCTGTCAGACCAGGGCGTAACGGCTGTTCATAGGGTTATGAAAAGGGTTGACACGAAGATCATTTCAACCCGCACTGTCTTTTTGACATTTGACAAAGTGCAACTCCCATCGAAAATCAAAGCAGGCTATGAGATAATTTCCGTTCGTCCTTACGTCCCAAACCCTACGCGTTGCTATCGGTGCCAGCGCTTCAATCACACCAGCCAGTCCTGTTCTAATCCGGCCAAATGTGTTACGTGTGGCAGGGATGCCCATGAGGGTGCTTGTCCACCTCCATCCCCTCGCTGCATCAACTGTATGGGTGACCACGCTGCTTCCTCTCGAGATTGCCCCGTTTTTAAGGACGAAAAGCTCATCCAGGAAATAAGAGTGAAGGAAAAGGTGTCGACCTTTGCTGCTCGGAAATTATTCGCCAGTCGCCAACCCACCGTGCCTCAGACAGGCAAATACAGCACTGTCCTTGCTTCTCCTCGGCCAACAAAGGAGGCGGCCACGCAGACTTGCGACCTCACCTTTAGTGCCACGGTCGTCCGATCGGCCAGCGCAAAGATCGCCCGTTCAACTTCACCACTTTCGCCTGCCCACTCTTTGGCTCACCCTTCGTCGGGTTCTGCTAAATCTCGAGCCCACAAGTCCGACACCAAGTCTTCGAAGAAAGAGCATACTCGTGAAGAGTTTTTACGTACGGCAACTTCACCACCATCGGTTCCTCCTTCCTCTAAACCTCATACTTCCAAGAAGGCTACAAAGAAACCCAGTTCCTCTCCTTCTCCGCCAAGGCGTGTCCCATCCACAGCGCAACCTGGCGGAAATCGCCCTCGGCCGTCTTCTGTGTCGCCGAGGCGCACTGCTGGTGGCCGGTCAACCGGCCGATCGCTGGTGGCAGGAGCTGCTCCTGACCAACCTATGGATCAGGATCTTCCGCCTTCGGCTGAATGCCATTCCATGCTGTCGGTCGCAAGCTCTGAGCAGTCGTTGAGTTGACAGCACCCTTGGTCACATTCCTCCATTTTCTGTTCACCCTATGTCCATTATCCACTGGAATATCCGCGGCATTCGAGCCAATCGGGATGAATTGTCGATCCTCTTACGATCCTACTCGCCGGTCATCTTCTGTCTTCAGGAAACAAAGCTGCGTCCTAATGACCGCTTTGTTCTACCTCAATTTCAGTCCGTCCGATATGACCTCCCCTCTGTGGAAGGCACTCCAGCCCATGGGGGACTCATGATACTTCACCATGATACTCTCCATTATCATCCAATCCCCATAGACAGTTCCTTCCAAGCTGTCGCCGTCCGTCTTTCCCTTTCTGGATACACATTCTCTCTTTGTACTATCTACATTCCATCGTCCACGCCAATGGCGCGAGCTGATCTCCTTCATCTTCTTGGTCAGCTTCCACCCCCCTATTTGCTGGTTGGGGACTTCAATGCCCACCACCCGCTTTGGGGATCTCCACATCCTTGTCCACGTGGCTCCCTATTGCTAGACGTCTTCCACCAAGCGGATCTAGTTTGTCTCAACACTGGGGTCCCCACGTTTTTGTCTGCCTCCACGACAAATTTATCTCATTTGGACCTTGCGATCGGTACTGTTCCGCTAGCTCGGCGCTTCGAATGGTTCGCCCTTGATGATACACACTCGAGTGACCACTTTCCATGTGTCCTTAGGCTGCAGCCTCAACTGCCATATATGCGCCCGCAACCCTGGAAGTTTGCCCAAGCCGATTGGACACTTTTTTCGTCTCTAGCGACATTCGATGACCGTCGCTTTCCCAGCGTCGACGATGAGGTCACACATATTACCGACGTTATTCTTACAGCTGCGGAACATTCAATACCACGCACCTCCGAATTGCCCCGGCGCCCCCCAGTTCCTTGGTGGAACGAGGCATGCCGTGACGCAATACGTGAGCGGCGACGTGCTCTTCGCATTTTCCGTCACCATCCTACTTTGGCAAACTGTATCCGCTATAAGCAGCTCCGTGCGCGATGCCGTCGCGTCATCCGCGATAGCAAGAAGGCAAGCTGGCAAATCTTTATTAGCTCCTTTAACACCTTCACTCCCTCCTCGGAAGTTTGGAGTCGGCTTCGACGGTTCTCAGGCGCGCCTAGTTTCTCCCCGGTCTCTGGGCTCACTGTCGCGCATGATACCTTAGTGGACCCTGTCGCAATTTCTAACTCATTGGGTCAGCACTTTGCTGAGGTCTCGAGCTCTTCAAATTACCCGCCAGCGTTTCTCCCGAAGAAACGTGCAGCGGAAGTGCGACATCTTGCTTTCTCCTCTCAAAATCACGAAAGCTACAATGCTGTTTTCTCCATGCGGGAACTCCAACATGCCCTTTCTTCTTCTCGCTCCTCCGCCCCAGGATCGGATGGTATCCATGTCCAAATGTTGATGCATTTATCAACCCATAGTCTGCGTTACCTCCTTCGCCTTTATAATCGAATTTGGACCGACAGTACTTTTCCCAGACGATGGCGGGAAGCTATCGTCGTTCCCATTCCGAAACCTGGAAAGGAAAAACATCTCCCCTCTAGCTATCGCCCCATTTCTCTCACGAGTAGTGTCTGTAAGATTTTGGAGCGTATGGTGAATTACCGTTTAGCTTGGTGGCTGGAATCACGCGATCTTTTAACACCTGCCCAATGCGGATTCCGAAAGCATCGCTCTGCAGTTGACCTTCTTGTTGCTCTCTCCACTTATATCATGAACAATTTTCTCCGGAAACGCCAAACGGTAGCTATATTTTTTGATCTGGAGAGAGCATACGATACCTGTTGGAGGACAGGCATCCTCCGCACACTGTTCTCTTGGGGATTTCGAGGCCGGCTGCCCCTTTTTCTTCGCGAATTTATGGCAGAGCGAACATTTAGGGTGCGGGTGAACACTACTCTCTCCCGTACTTTCTCTCAAGAAAACGGGGTACCCCAGGGCTCCGTGCTGAGTGTTGTCCTGTTTGCCATCGCTATAAATCCAATTATGGATTGTCTCCTTCCTGACGTCTCGGGCTCCCTCTTTGTGGACGATTTTGCGATCTACTACAGCTCTCAACGGACCAGCCTTCTTGAACGACGTCTTCAAGGATGTCTCGATCGCCTCCACTCTTGGAGCCTCGAAACCGGCTTCCGTTTTTCTCCCAGTAAGACCGTTTGTATTAATTTTTGGCGACGTAAGGAGTTTCTACGGCCCTCCTTACATCTAGGTCCTGTCAACCTTCCGTTTTCAGACGTCACTAAATTCTTGGGTCTTATGTTTGACAGAAAACTGTGCTGGTCCTCCCACGTTTCCTATCTTTCGGCTCGCTGTCTGCGAACGCTCAACACCCTCCGTGTCCTGAATGGTACCTCCTGGGGAGCGGACCGAGTGGTCCTTCTCCGCCTCTATCGCGCCTTAGTGCGCTCGAAATTGGACTATGGAAGCATAGTCTACTCCTCTGCTCGGCCGTCTATTCTTCGGCGTCTCGACTCTATCCACCACCGTGGATTACGTTTAGCGTCTGGAGCTTTTTACACTAGCCCTGTGGAAAGCCTTTATGCTGAGACTGCTGAACCTCCGCTGTCCAATCGGCGAGCGGTCCTTCTGAGCCGTTATGCTAGCCATCTGTCTTCCATGCCTGCTAATCCAGCCCATGACCCTTTTTTCGACGCCTCCTTTGATGTAGGGTATGCAGGCCGCTCCTCCTCCCTACTACCCCCGGGAGTCCGCTTCCGTCAACTGCTCCATTCTCTTTCCTTCCGCTTTCCTAAAACCTTCTTGACAACTTGGGGTACAGCACCGCCTTGGCTCCGTCCCCGGATCTGTCTGCTCCGTGATCTTTGTCAATTTCCCAAGGATGGTACACCTTCACTTGTTTATCGTCGGGCATTTGCTGCTCTATGTGCACAAATGACGGACGCCACCTTTATTTACACCGACGGCTCGAAAACATCGTTGGGTGTAGGGAGTGCCTATATTGTTGGCGACGCCCCAAATCACTTTCGGCTTCCCGACCAGTGTTCGGTTTATACTGCGGAGCTTTTCGCTGTTCTCCAGGCTGTCCACTACATCCGCCGCCATCAGCGGATACAGTACGTAATCTGCTCAGATTCTCTCAGCTCTCTCCTCAGTCTCAAAGCTCTTTACCCTGTGCACCCTCTGGTCCACCGGATTCAGGACTGTCTGCGCTTGCTCCACCTGGGGGGCGTCTCGGTGGCGTTCCTCTGGCTCCTGGGACACGTTGGTATCTGTGGGAATGAGGCGGCCGATATAGCGCCCAAGGCTGCAGTCTCTCTTCCTCGGCCAGCTATTCAGTCGCTTCCCTTCACCGATCTACGGAGCGTTTTATGTCGCAAAGTTGCTCATTTATGGCACGCGCATTGGTCAACACTTCCCCATAATAAATTGCGGGAAGTGAAAGCCCTTCCTTGCGCTTGGACCTCTTCCTCCCGAAAGCGTCGTCGGGAGGAGGTAATTTTAGCTAGACTCCGGATAGGGCACTGTCTTTTTAGCCATCGACGTCTTTTAAGCGGCGATCCTCCCCCACTCTGTCCCCACTGCTCTCAGCTGTGGACGGTCAGACACCTTTTAATTGAATGCCCCTATTTTAATCCGTTACGCTCCCGTCTACAGCTATCGCCTGATCTATCGTTGATTTTAGCAGATGACACGCGCTCAGCCGACCGCGTTCTCCAGTTTATTAGTGACAGTGAAATGACGTCAGTCATTTGAAGTTTTATCGGGGGACCATCAAGCCCTCTCTGTAGTGGACTTTTAAGCCTTGTTTCTGCTTTTAGTGTCTCCAATTCTTTGAGTTTCGTTCCCGTTTTCGCTGTTTTCCATTTTCGGTTTTTATTATTTCCTCAGTCACGGACCGGGCGCTAATGACCATAGCAGTTTTGCGCCCTAAAACCACAAACAAAAAAAAAGACAAATGTGTTACGTGTGGCAAGGATGCCCATGAGGGTGCTTGTCCACCTCCATCCCCTCGCTGCATCAACTGTATGGGTGACCACGCTGCTTCCTCTCGAGATTTCCCCGTTTTTAAGGACGAAAAACTCATCCAGGAAATAAGAGTGAAGGAAAAGGTGTCGACCTTTGCTGCTCGAAAATTATTCGCCAGTCGACAGCCCACCGTGCCTCAGACAGGCAAATACAGCACTGTCCTTGCTTCCCCTCGGCCAACAAAGGAGGCGGCCACGCAGACTTGCGACCTCACCTTTAGTACCACGGTCGTCAGATCGGCCAGCGCAAAGATCGCCCGTTCAACCTCACCGTTTTCACCTGCCCACTCTATGGCTCACCCTTCGTCGGGTTCTGCTAAATCTCGAGCCCAAAAGTCAGACGCCAAGTCTTCGAAAAAAGAGCATACCCGTGAAGAGTTTTTATGTACCGCAACTTCCCAACCATCGGTTCCTCCTTCATCTAAACATCATACTTCCAAGAAGGCTACAAAGAAACCCAGTTCCTCTCCTACTCCACCAAGGCGTGTCCCATCTACAGCACCACCTGGCGGAAATCGCCCTCGGCCGTCATCTGTGTCGCAGAGGCGCACTGCTGGTGGCCGGTCAACCGGCCGATCGCTGGTGGCAGGAGCTGCTCCTGACCAACCTATGGATCAGGATCTTCTGCCTTCGGCTGAATGCCATTCCATGCTGTCGGTCGCAAGCTCTGAGCAGTCGTTGAGTTGACAGCACCCTTGGTCACATTCCTCCATTTTCTGTTCACCCTATGTCCATTATCCACTGGAATATCCGCGGCATTCGAGCCAATCGGGATGAATTGTCGATCCTCTTACGAGCCTACTCGCCGGTCATCTTCTGTCTTCAGGAAACAAAGCTGCGTCCCCATGACCGCTTTTTTCTCCCTCATTTTCAGTCCGTCCGATATGACCTCCCCTCTGTTGAAGGCACTCCAGCCCATGGAGGACTCATGATTCTTCTCCATGATACTCTCCATTATCACCCAATCCCCTTAAACGGTTCCTTCCAAGCTGTCTCCGTCCGTCTTTCCCTTTCTGGATACACGTTCTCTCTTTGTACTGTATACATTCCATCGTCCACACCAATGGCATGAGCTGATCTCCATCTTCTTGGTCAGCTTCCACCCCCCTACTTGCTGGTTGGGGACTTCAATGCCCACCACCCGCGTTGGGATCTCCACATCCTTGTCCACGTGGCTCACTATTGCTAGACGTCTTCCACCAAGCGGATCTAGTTTGCCTCAACACTGGGGTCCCCACGTTTTTGTCTGCCTCCACGACAAATTTATCTCATTTGGACCTTGCGATCGGTACTGTTCCGCTAGCTCGGCGCTTCGAATGGTTCGCCCTTGATGATACCCACTCGAGTGACCACTTTCCATGTGTCCTTCGACTGCAGCCTCAACTGCCATATATGCGCTCGCGACGCTGGAAGTTTGCCCAAGCCGATTGGACACTTTTTTCGTCTCTAGCGACTTTCGATGACCGTCGCTTTCCCAGCGTCGACGATGAGGTCACACATATTACCGACGTTATTCTTACAGCTGCGGAACGTTCAATACCACGCACCTCCGAATTTCCCCGGCGCCCCCCCCAGTTCCTTGGTGGAACGAGGCATGCCGTGACGCAATACGTGAGCGACGACGTGCTCTTCGCATTTTCCGTCACCATCCTACTTTGGCCAACTGTATCCGCTATAAGCAGCTCCGTGCGCGATGCCGTCGCGTCATCCGCGATAGCAAGAAGGCAAGCTGGAAATTCTTTATTAGCTCATTTAACACCTTCACTCCCTCCTCGGAAGTTTGGAGTCGGCTTCGACGGTTCTCAGGCGCGCCTAGCTTCTCCCCGGTCTCTGGGCTCACTGTTGCGCATGATACCTTAGTGGACCCCGTCGCAATTTCTAACTCATTGGGTCAGCACTTTGCTGAGATTTCGAGCTCTTCAAATTACCCGCCAGCGTTTCTCCCGAAGAAACGTGCAGCGGAAGTGCGACCTCTTCCTTTCTCCTCTCAAAATCACGAAAGCTACAATACTGTTTTCTCCATGCTCTCTTCTTCTCGCTCCTCCGCCCCAGGACCGGATGGTATCCATGTCCAAATGTTGCTGCATTTATCAACCCGTAGTCTGCGTTACCTCCTTCGCCTTTATAATCGAATTTGGACCGACAGTACTTTTCCCAGACGATGGCGGGAAGCTATTGTCGTTCCCGTTCCGAAACCTGGAAAGGACAAACATCTCCCCTCTAGCTATCGCCCTATTTCTCTCACGAGTAGTGTCTGTAAGGTTTTGGAGCGTATGGTGAATTACCGTTTAGCTTGGTGGCTGGAATCCCGCAGTCTTTTAACACCAGCCCAATGCGGATTCCGAAAGCATCGTTCTGCAGTTGACCATCTTGTTGCTCTCTCCACTTATATCATGAACAATTTTCTCCGGAAACGCCAAACGGTAGCAATATTTTTTGATCTGGAGAGAGCATACGATACCTGTTGGAGGACAGGCATCCTCCGCAGACTGTTCTCTTGGGGCTTTCGAGGCCGGCTGCCCCTTTTTCTTCGCGAATTTATGGCAGAGCGCACATTTAGGGTGCGGGTGAACACTACTCTCTCCCGTACTTTCTCCCAAGAAAACGGGGTACCCCAGGGCTCCGTGCTGAGTGTTGTACTGTTTGCCATCGCCATAAATCCAATTATGGATTGTCTCCTTCCTGATGTCTCGGGCTCCCTCTTTGTGGACGATTTTGCGATCTACTACAGCTCTCAACGGACCAGCCTTCTTGAACGACGTCTTCAAGGATGTCTCGATCGCCTCCACTCTTGGAGCATCGAAACCGGCTTCCGTTTCTCACCCAGTAAGACCGTTTGTGTTAATTTTTGGCGACGTAAGGAGTTCCTTCCGCCCTCCTTACATCTAGGTCCTGTCAACCTTCCGTTTTCAGACGTCGCTAAATTCTTGGGTCTTATGTTTGACAGAAAACTGTGCTGGTCCTCCCACGTTTCCTATCTTTCGGCTCGCTGTCTGCAATCCCCTAACACCCTCCGTGTCCTGAATGGTACCTCCTGGGGAGCGGACCGAGTGGTCCTTCTCCGCCTCTATCGCGCCTTAGTGCGCTCGAAATTGGATTATGGAAGCATAGTCTACTCCTCTGCTCGGCCGTCTATTCTTCGGCGTCTCGACTCTATCCACCACCGTGGATTACGTTTAGTGTCTGGAGCTTTTTACACTAGCCCTGTGGAAAGCCTTTATGCTGAGACTGCTGAACCTCCGCTGTCCAATCGGCGAGCAGTCCTTCTGAGTCGTTATGCTAGCCATCTGTCTTCCATGCCTGCTAATCCAGCCCATGACGTTTTTTTCGACGCCTCCTTTGATGTAGGGTATGCAGGCCGCTCCTCCTCCCTACTACCCCGGGAGTCCGCTTCCGTCAACTGCTCCATTCTTTTTCCTTCCGCTTTCCTAAAACCTTCTTGACAACTTGGGGTACAGCACCGCCTTGGCTCCGTCCCCGGATCTGCCTGCTCCGTGACCTTTGTCGATTTCCCAAGGATGGTACCCCTACACTTGTTTATCGTCGGGCATTTGCTGCTCTATGTGCACAAATGACGGACGCCACATTTATTTACACCGACGGCTCGAAAACATCGTTGGGTGTAGGGAGTGCCTATATTGTTGGCGACACCCCAAATCACTTTCGGCTTCCCGACCAGTGTTCGGTTTATACTGCGGAGCTTTACGCTGTTCTCCAGGCTGTCCTCGACATCCGCCGCCATCAGCGGGTGCAGTACGTAATCTGCTCAGATTCTCTCAGCTCTCTCCTTAGTCTCCAAGCTCTTTACCCTGTGCACCCTCTGATCCACCAGATTCAGGACTGTCTGCGCTTGCTCCACCTGGGGGGCGTCTCGGTGGCGTTCCTCTGGCTCCTGGGACACGTTGGTATCTGTGGGAATGACGCGGCCGATATAGCGCCCAAGGCTGCAGTCTCTCTTCCTCGGCCAGCTATTCAGTCGCTTCCCTTCACCGATCTACGGAGCGTTTTATGTCGCAAAGTTGCTCATTTATGGCACGCGCATTGGTCAACACTTCCCCATAATAAATTGCGGGAAGTGAAAGCCCTTCCTTGCGCTTGGACCTCTTCCTCCCGAAAGCGTCGTCGGGAGGAGGTAATTTTAGCTAGACTCCGGATAGGGCACTGTCTTTTTAGCCATCGACGTCTTTTAAGCGGCGATCCTCCCCCACTCTGTCCCCACTGCTCTCAGCTGTGGACGGTAAGACACCTTTTAATTGAATGCCCCTATTTTAATCCGTTACGCTCCCGTCTACAGCTATCGCCTGATCTATCGTCGATTTTAGCAGATGACACGCGCTCAGCCGACCGCGTTCTCCAGTTTATTAGTGACAGTGAAATGACGTCAGTCATTTGAAGCCTTTTTTGGCGACAACCAACCATCCCCTTTCTGTAGTGGATTTTTAAGCATTCCTTCTGCTTTTAGTTTCTCCAATTTTATGACTTTGTCCCCATTGCTGCTGGTTTTCAATTTCGGTTTTTTACTGTTTCCTAAGTCAGGGGCTGGGCGCTAATGACCATAGAAGTTTTGCGCCCTAAAACCAAAAACAAAAAAAAAAGCTGATCGTAGTAGCTGATATTCCCTTTGTGTGTCGTTAAACCTTGACTGATTAGCCACCATGGAATGAAGTTCATTAAATGTATCCTCTAATTTACAGATTTCGTCTTCAACCGCCCAGATATTACAGTCCACCCTTAAGGTCCATTGATATCCGGACATAATTACGTCCGGTTGTCGCGAGAACAAAGCACTAATTGATATAGGACGTACCTTCAAGGCTTCAGCTAAGTTGCAACAGCTAAACAGAATAACTATGCTGAGAGATAGTGCACATCTTCCATCTTCAGTTCAAACCATGACGCTGAAACTGCTGGTCTTACCAGAACGTCAGGCCTCCTGAGAAACAAAAGAAAAACAACTCACAGTAGCTCTTCCTTCCTATGCGTGGCCTAAGAGCATAATAGCATGTCAGATCGCTTCCACAATTAACTTGGTTCTCTTGTTTATCTACTCCTTTCTTATTCTTTTTCTTAGATTCATCTTTCTCTGCACTAGAAGTTACTGCAGACAATGGAGGAAGTTCCTCAAAATTCCCCTTGAAAGGCCTAATTTGGCTCACATGCACAATAATAGGGCAAGTTGGAAGCTGTAATTTTCCATTCACGGCCGATGTCACCTCGATCACCTGCAAAGGACCTTGATAACGGGATACAATTTTTTTCATTTTGCCTTTTGGCACATATGGATTAGTTATCATCACCCATTGTCCTACATGATATTTGGGTAAAGCCGCCTTTCTATTGTGAACTTTGTCCTGTCTCTCTAACGCTTTAGTGTTCATTCCTTTCACCTGCCACCAGATTGTTTACAACTTTGGATCGGTTCCTTGGAAGAATTGCCCATCTGCCTGGTTGTCGATGCGTCATAGTGGTGACTGCTGCTGCACTAACTCTGCTGGTCATCGGCCTCCTTGGTCGACTGCTGCCGCTTCCGAATACTGTAGCTTCACGTGTTAAAGTCTCTAAAATGTTCACTTAACCTATAATAGGGCTTTACTCATTTTCTTGCCGGATCTCTGCTTTAAACAACCAGAAATAACAATCCATTATTATACACAACCATAATTAATACATAACTGTTATTATACATAATTATTATACACACTATATCTGGGACCTTTCCTTGGATGCCCCTGTAGTTTACTAACTGTGCATGTCAGGATGTAGCTGAGGCGGAAGTGGGGTCTAAAAAAGAACAAGTGTTAATTTTCCAACTCCGGTCGGCAAACTGCCTCCCGTTTATTGAGAAAACATTTACTGGTTGACCTAGCCGGGGTACATTATGTGAGTTTGGCGGCCCTAAGCCGCAAACAGATTGAGCCGGGCTCGAAAAGTGCATGGAGGCAACCAGGCCAATGCGTCTGATCTCGTCGGGGGCCTGTCACTAAAAGAGGGCGATCCACAAGCCTCGTCAGCGCAGCTCGGTGCGGTGGGCTCTCACACGTGATCTCCTGGACCTTTCTGATTGACTGCTGTAGGAGCTCTGCCTAGGCAAGCGACGCTTCCCTAAGTCACCCCGTCAGCAGAAAGGTTGTTAGCTCGTCGAGCACGTGAACAAGCTGTGGGATAGCGGCACATACTGGAAAAATCTGATGTCGCCAACGGAGGGCCCGTGCACGGCTTTGTGAAGATCCATTGCCATCCATAGCTCACGCATTTAAAAAAAATTTCCCTTTTCTTTTATTGAAAATAAAGGACTCCCGAACTCTGTCAGCACCTGTACATCACATCATATTAACTTTTTCTGTTTCTGACCTGCGACGACGGACGTTCTCTGAGGACATTGTGGCTTATCAGGCAAATCGGCTTTGATCCCAAGGAAAGGTTTCTCTAACCTGGAAAATCCTGTTCGTCAGGATAGATGTCAGGAGCGGAAAATTGTGGACGTTGAATCATTGGTATTCGGTAAATTCTTTAGCTTCTCATGGTGATGGAGTTTAAAAGAGAGTTCAGGAAGGTATAAGGCAAATGTGGGAATGGTGACATGAAAGGTGGAGTGCAACTGACCTGATATCCTCATAGAAGCAGCGTATACGTCACATCTTAAACTATTATACACTAGGCCACTATTATTCAGTGTTACCCGGTACGATTCAGTTTCTGACATTGAACGGTGGCACACCAGGGTGGCGGTGACAGTCTGTGGAACAGCGAATAGAAAACTGTTGCCACCAGGTTGAATTATTGTTTGACGAAGTGAGACTAGAACACGAGGACATGGAGTTTTTGTAGTTTCAGCTAAAAAGTGACATCTCGCACGCAGTAGTGTTGGTGTGTAAAATTAGTGTGGAGCATAAGTAATGTGTTGTGTTGGTGCAACTAGATAGTTCAGCACGAGAGTTAGTGGCATGGGTTTTTCGATCCCGACTAACTATTAAAAATTCTTGAGTCTGCCAAACAACATGATGAAGGGTGGCCCAAGACACTGGAAAAGTGTATATTTGATAGCACTCGTATTCACAATTTGCGCACATGACTGGCAACCATCCGAATTACAGGTAAGTCGGACCTCCAACACAGCATAGTAAAAGGGGAGTTTGCCTTCCCACGTGGCATAAAGCATTTGTTTAGGGGCCAAATTTGCGACGACACATTGTGTATGAGGTGCAAGAAGGGTTCTGAGGGTAACAGGTGTGGACTGAGTTTTCCTTTCAGTGAGAGTTGAATGGCCGAGTGTAACATGTGTACGTGTAACTATGCTGTGTGTTGTAGGCACGCCGGTGGTCCCGGTCGCCTACAGTGGACTGGAAGCCGAGCGGTGACCTCTCCAGTTGTCAGGATGCTAGGAAATGACTGTGGACACGTCAGAAACGACAAAGAAACTTTATTATATCACGATACCTTTATTCCTGCCGAGTAAAATGTGGCCCTGCGTGACGACACATTCCGATAATTGTGCAATCCTCTTACCTCTTGTCTAACCTACTGCGTATCTCTCTCGGCATAGGCAACGAAACTTTGACAATATTCCACGTTTCCAACTCTTTACTATTCCGCGACACTACAGATCACAGCAACAAGCACCTGTGATCCGGCATCTGAATCTGAGGCCCTTGCCTCGGGATGCCTCTGGCGTGTGTTGGGAGCCAACAAGACTGACCGCAGTAGCAAGCCATGGCATGGCCCGCCGCTGGCTGGCTGCGGACCCCTCATTGGCCTCAGAGGGTCAAACCAGTGACCTGCCGTGGACTGGAACACTGACGCCCCATCTGCTGCTGCATGTAGCTGGTGGTGTGACATGCCCCACCATCCAGTAGAGCTGTCACACTTGAATGCCTTGTTGTTGAATCGGCAGCTATTTATATGTTTGTGCATCTCGGTTTTGCTAATGCGCCACTCCAAGTCATGTACTCATAACACCTGGGTTGGGCCAGTGGGCCCCTTCTGCCTGTTACTTGCGCCATGCACACTGCTGGGTTTACTCTTTTCAGTGGGTCTATGGCGCTGTGGCCTCCATCCGACTTCGCAACCGCTGGTAGCGTAACTTACTGTCAACAGGTCCGCACCTAGCTGTAACTTGTGTGCTCAGAAATATTGCACCAAATCTAACTTTCCTATCTTAAACGGTGGTGCTGCTATACCTGTGAAACAATCCCATGAATGGCTGTGCTAAATCTGTAAAACCCTTCACGAATTTTCGATAGAAATTGTAAATTCCGACGAATGATTGCATTTTCTTAACTGCACCAGAAAATTTCTTACAGCCTCTACCAACTTCGGATCTGTTCACACTCCGTCCTTACTGATGATATGACCTAAATATTTCACTTTTTCCAATGCAAAATGACTCTTCTCCAGGCTCAACGTTAACTGCTCTTAACCTCATAAAGACGTCCCTTAACTGCTGTCTATGCTGCTCCATACTACTTGGAAACACTGTCATCCAAATAGACAAGACACTGCCGTGGTTTCAAACCCCTCAATACACTGTCTAGCAACCTTTGAAATGTTGCTGGAGCGTTTTTCAAACCGAATGGCATTCTGATATACTGATAATGGCCTCTTGGAGTAGGGAAAGCAGTTTTTGGACGATCCTCTGGAGCCACCTCTAACTGATGTTAACCACTTGTCAGATCCATCTTAGAAAAGTATTGCCACTGTCCTAAGTGACCCAAAGTCTCCAATATGTTTGGAATGGGGTATGCGACCGTTACTGTCTTATTATCGTTAGTCACAACAGAACCTGTATTTCTTAGATCCATCCATAGAAATTTTTAGGCACAACGACAATGCCCACTCCCCATCGACTATTACTATCCTCTATAATACCGTCCGCAAGCTGCTGATCAATGAAATCCTCCACAACTGGCTGCAAATACCTCGGTATTCAGTATGGTTTATGGTAAGCAGGTGTTTCAGTGCGGTGATATCCTATGTTGAACTAGTGGAGTTGCTGGTAACGACCCTCACGGAAAAAAACGGATCCTTAAATTCCCCAACAATTCTTCCATATGCTCTTTTTCTCCTCCTTTCAAATGCTTAACTTGTCACGCAATACAGTTCTATCGGCAGTTAGTGATTGATCACTACGCCTATCTCTAGAACACCAGTCTTCATCTGGTATACCCAAATTCGCTACTAAAACTCCTTCTCTCAAATCTGCGTCTACAGCGCTACGGTTATCCACGTGCACGGGAACTACTCTGCCATCTTTTCCCTCTTGTACCTGTTTAGTGCTACGTTTCACAAAACAACCTAATGCATGCAAGACTTCATTATCCTCCAATGCTTCAATAACACACCGTACCCACAAGTAGATTTGACTCTACACTTATCCAAAGCCACTTCCCGGTGCCACTAGACACACACTCACGCGAATTAAGCCTTAATGCTAATGTACGTGGCTCAATTGGTTTATTCATTATGTTGAACGCCCCTCGCGACAGCTCTGCATCGATAACGGTTTCCCCTAGCTTAAATAACATTCCACGAAGTTCCACAGTTCTTTGTCCAAGGTCAATTTCGGCATGATGTTGATGCAAGAAATCTACTCCTAGGACCATGTCGAATCCCTCGCTTAAGCTTGGTACTACCTCTCTGCATGCATCAAATCGGACTTTCACTATGCGAAAGTCAACCGGCACTGTCCCCAAAGGTGTGACCACCTTATCCCCACTCCACACAACCTATAACGTGGTGGGTCTAACTTCCTTCATCACATTAAACTCTTAGTAGCCGCTTGCACTTGCGCCCCTGTGTCCAACGAAATCTTAAACGTTTTAGTTCCTACGGATCCTACCACTGAACATTCCACCTCTGCATACATATTTGTAGCATTGAAATTAAACGGGAGCTCCCCTAGATGGCTCTTGGCCCCTCTGCCGTTTAAGAATTGTCCATCTCTATTAACTCCACTTCTCCAACCTCTATGCCTCGCTGACTGGTACATTGGCTCTGCAGATGCCCCATACGACCACACTAACAACATTTTATACCTGCTGTGAACACTGTTTGACTATCACGTATCCCCGTTACCACATCTATTTCCTCACTTTGGATTGCCAGCTGAATGGCTGAATACAAATGTTTGAATCCCTTCACGCACTTTCAGCGACATTTGCGCCGGTAACCCCCATAAAAATACCTCAAGTGCCCTTTGCTCGACCTCCTGCAACAGAACACCATTCGTTTCATCGCTCTGACCCAACTCGTAAGTATACTCGTTAATTTCTCTCCTTCTTTACGCAAATTTCTCTACCGTCTTCCCCTGTCTCTTCGTCATTGTACTCAACTTCTCCGTAAGTACCGAGCGCTATTCTGTTTCTTGTACCTCTGTAAAAGCCCCTCCAGATTAAACTGTCCTGCCTTCCTTAAGGCCTGAGAACACCTTACATATGTCTTCGCTTCACCCGTTAATCTAATCTTGGCTACATGTAACAACTGTTCATCAGACTAACTATTCATCACAGCTGAGGTTTCCAAGTCTTCCACAAATGAAAGCACATCCTCAGATGCCTTGCCTGAAAACGGAAGAATAAATCTCGTGCCAGCTGGATCATACTCCTGCTGCGGCACCCGATGCAAAAACGATTGATCAGATGCTGTTTCCCACTCACTCCTAGATGTTAATACACTCCTCAACTGCGTATTGTCCGCTGTCAATTGTGCTACCTTTTCCAACAAAATCCATACCACTTCTGGTTCCGACACACCTTACGTCCCTGACTCTGCCATTGTGTTGCTCTCGTTCCCAGTTAGTCCCATTTCAACCTATAAAATCCAATGGAAACAAAAATAAACTTACTTCCTACAGCTCTGTATCTCATTTTACGTTTTATACGATGATGTAATAGGAGGAAATAAATAAGACATCATACTCAACCCAATACAAAAGTAATTAAATGCCGCAAAAAAAAATCTCACTGCCTCAAACACAGTAACTTACTGTGACAACGCAAAGAAAGAAAATGTCCAATACTCAAAAAGAAAAATTATTCAACACTCACTACATTTTGTGACTGTAATGCAGGCGGTGGGCTCGAATGTTGTACTGTACAGACGACGCCCGCTATTCTGACACCAAATGTAGGTGTCACTGCCAAATGTAGATGTTGGCGTGCGGTGGAGGAATGTTGGATGTGGATGGAAACTGTCAGGATGCGCCGTATTAAAACTCTGCCTTGATCTTAAAGTGTTTTATTATTCCCAGCTACGGTGCAGCATTCCTCTGTCTGTCAGTGTCCCGTGATGCCGACGACGCCACTTTGCTGTCTGCAAAACAACTTGGCGCCGAAGGGCTACTTCGGCACTCGTGCAACATACTGCGGCGTACCGGCTGTATACAGCTGCGGTGTTCTGACGAAGTTTCGATGCGCCGGCAGTAGATTCGGCGGCCTTCATCCCCGTTGCCTCAGTGCCGCTCGCTGGGAGCCGCAGGGGAGCTCGCTGCTTGCTTCTTCGCCATCGTGGTTAAGATCGCGGGCGACAACAAGCGCCTGCGATCCGACAGCCCAAATCTGCGCCCGTTACCTCGGGATGCCTCCGGCGTGTGTTGGGAGCCAACAGGACTGCCCGCGGTAACGAGCCGTTGAGTGGCCCACAGCTGGCAGGCTACGGACCCCACAGTGGCCTGAGAGGGTCAAACCAGCAACCCGCCATCAACTGGAATGCTGGCACATCTGCTGCTGCTTGTAGCCGGTGGTGAGACATGCCCCGCCATCCAGGAGAACTGCCACACTTGAATCCCCGTTGTCAGAAAACTGGCACCTATTTAGACACGGCTGTGTGCCTCTGTTTTGCTAACGCGCCACTGTGAGCCTCACACTCGTAACACCTAGGTTGGGCCAGTGGGCCCATTCTGCCTTTAACTTGCGCCATGCAAACCACTGCGTTTGCTCTTTTCAGTGGCTCTACGGCCCTGTGGCCTCCAGTCTACTTCACAACTGTTGGTAAGCGTAACTTACTGTCATCAGGCCTGCACCTGGCTGTAACTTGTGCACTCAGAAATATTGCACCGAATGTAAGTTTTTCCTGTTTTAAATGGTGGTGCCGCTACATCATCAACACTGTGTAGCACCTCCTACCTTTTGCTAAGGCGTAGGGAGCCAGCTGCGCAACCTGGTCCCTCTTTCACATTCCATCCAATGACACGTGAATCCACCACTGTCTGCCACCCACTGATATGGGTGAGGATGGACTGGTCACATGTTGCGAATCAGAAGACGCAGCGACATCCATATCCCAGGGGACTCCAAAGGCACCGAAGGTATCGCAGGTCTCTTCTCCAGCGCCCTGATGCCACTGCAGCTGTTTATAGACAGGAGCCAATCTCCTCCTTTCCACTTAAAACTAGCACAGTACCTAGCGATATCGGAGTTTGTGAAAATAAGATCTCAAATGACGTTACTGAGTTTGGAATGTACGCAAAATGTAAAAAGGAGAATAAAGAAACACTAAAAACTGTTCAGCAGGTTTCTGACTATGCCCTCAGACGGCAAACTCTTAAACAGAAATAAATTTCTCTACTGAAGTGGATGGTGGTGGTGGTGGTGGTGGTGGTGGTGGTGGTGGTGGTTGTTGGGATGTTTAAGGGGGACTAAACAGCGAAGGTCATCAGTCCCCCTGAAGTGGATGTATGTACAGTTACTTGTTACTGGAAATTCTACTTACCGGAAAGCTTCTGCACAAGATAAGAATAAAAACTAGATTGCACTAGTCTAAACTATATGCTATGTACCAGCACGAGATTTAATCTTAATGGTCTTCGCAGGAGCACAAGAAAAACAGGAACTAAACTAAATTACTATTTATCAGGCAAATGCTGCTGCTGCTGCTGCTGCTGCTGCTGCTACCGCTGCTGGCGTGTCCGCACGGCTCGGCGTCTGTCTGGTTCCACTAGCATGCTGCATGCACAGATGTCCGTTATTCCTAGAGGTACCCCTACTCCACGTTGCTCTAGTATTATTTTTACAGTGTACAAGCCTTCGGCAACAGGTTATTGTATTCCGTACACTAGCCTACTAGTGTGCTTTTTCTTTTTTATCAACCTATTGCCATGTCGCAGACCTTTCAGATCGCTTTAGTGGACAGTGGTCTTTTGTTCAGTGTTTCTTCGTGTGATATAGTCGCTCCTACTGTTAAGCTCTTAGCACATTTAGTTTATATCCACAACGTTGGACTTAGGCGTTTCTTGCTGTACCTGCCATAGTGGCAGTCCCCTTGCCATAACTACATAATTCCCTGAAGTTATCTAATACATTTCGGAGTCACCTCTTAGACCCCATCAATAAATTCCTAGCCAAGGAGCATCGACAAATTTTCCTTCATCGTGCTAGCGCATACCTTGCCAAAAGGCATACTCAACAGTATTCCAATCGAGTGGTCATTCCGAGTCTTGAGTCTGTGCCGTTAGCTCTACTTTGTCATTGGCTTTACTCTATGGATTTTATGTAGGTATGGCTACGGTAAATCACGTGAGCTAGCACCGTAGGTTGCATCAAATCCCCAACCAGATGGTGAATATAGGGATTAAAAATGTCATTTCACAGGCATGAGCCTCCTTTAGATTAAGATATGAATTATATTTCTAGTAAGTAGTCCAGGTCTGCTGCAGGTCTAATCAGACCAGATTTGTGAAGGGAAAACCTAGACCTACAGTGCATCATAAAAGTATTCAACCACTCTCATTGTTCTTGAAATATGAAGTTCTCTTCGAACATCTGAGGCCCACGAGAAGCAATTGCCGTTCCATTCTGTAGTGCGAATACTGTCTGACAATGTACCACAAGCTGGTCGCTGTATAATATAATTAACTACGTGCAATGTATATTTGCATTATAAGACACCACAACATGCAGTCTCTTTGTTATTCGGGCACATGTGGTATAAGCGGCGGTGGTGCTTGCTGTAGACCGAGGAGGCTCATAGTCTGCTGCGTTTCCGTGTTAACACAAATGGTGCACAATACGATGGGGCGGAAAGGAAGCAATACGTCATTTGAAAAAGACAACTAGTTATTTTCCATCACGCAAAAGCACGTTTAGAAAGACAGATAACCGCATCGTTACAAATGAGTAAGAGTACTATAGGTGACATACGAAAAATTGAAGATAAGCCAAAAACAGCGCAACTAAAGAAGCTGAGTAGAAGAGAGGAAACCGTGGTAATAAGAAAAATTAAAAGAAATAAAAGGTTGTCGGCAACGAAAATTACTGCCGCAGTGCAGCAGAAACATGGGAAGGACGTGCACCCTGAAACAGTCCTACGTATTATCATATGAGAGGGGTATAACAGTAGAGTAAGCAGAAATAAGCCTATAATATATGAAAAGAATAGAAAAAAAGCGACTGGAGTTCACAAAGCAGCACGTAAATAAGTGTCAGTTGGTGGGACGTAGTAATTTTTGTCGATGAATATCACGTGCAGATGTTCTCCTCAAGCGGAAGACCTATGACGTGGAGAAAACCACGTGAAGAATTTCAGTCGAAGCATCTGCAACCCACAGTTATACACGGTGGAGGTGTCAGGATTTGGGGTTCCACGTCGTCATCTGGGGTAGACGAATTAGCATTCATTAAAGGTACAATGGACAAGGATAAGTATCTGAACATCCTAAAAGAGAACTTACTGCAAAGTGCTACAAGTTTCGGGGTTTGGAGGACGTTGAAATTGTATGAAGACAATGATCCGAAGCATAAAGCGGATATTGTGAGACTATAGACGCTGTCTAATTGCCCTAAGGTTTTAGATACCCCTCCTCAGAGTCTAGACTTGAACCCAATAGAAAATCTTTGGAGTGAATTGAAGAATGGCGACAAATAAGTCCTGATTATAAGCGAAAGCTCGTTCACAGCATGCCTAAATGCTTAACAAGTGATGAAGCAAAAAGGACTGCACACAAGGTATTATAATGTTCAAGGTTGTGATTGTTATACTTGCCTCCCAAAAATTTTTGTGGCTGTGATAGTGGGCATGTTTTTTATGTGTTATTGTTTGTTTGAGTTCAGTTTTAAGAAAATGCTATTCTGTTATTTATTACATTGTTCTATATCATTTTGTGCCGGTACTACTGTAATATGTGATACCTGTATATAATGAAGTAAAAATAAAACATAGCTCTGGTGGCCGAATACTTTTGGGGGTCACTGTATTTGTTTACTTCACATATAAAATGTTTACTATTATGAGTTACGTCAAGTTTCTTTAACTCATTTCTTTTGTAATAACGTCTTTAGTGGCAAACTGCTGTATCTGTAATGATAGTCATAATTACTCTTCTGCCCCCCTTTCTGCAAAATGTAAACTACTGGTACCCCCCACTGATGCAACTCCTGTTCGCGAGTGTTGCAGTCCGATCCACTTACTGCACGTCAGCCTTGACACCAGGAGTTTATCGCGGTGCCCGTGTGACCGTGCGCCGGGTCAGCTACAGCCCAGCTGACTGCCGCTACCATGCTCAGTCACGCCTGGTTGACAACCGGCCACTGCAACAACATCGACAGAGTCGCACATTTGGCAAGAAACATTTTAAACGAAATTGTTAAGCAAGACGCTTCAAGAACTAATACTTGTGAACATGATTTATTGCAATACTGAAACTTTGTATCCCCCTAAACCCAGTATGTTTAACATTTGATTTACACTCTCTATCAGGATAAGTCTCCTTTTCTTAAAACATTTAATGTCGACCAACTTCCGAGGAGCCACTTCAAAAGTAATACATTTCTCGAGCATGAAACCTGATGTAAATCAGTTAAAGACACATTACCAGCCCTCACGGAGAGGGGAGAGAATTGTGCAGCCCAAAGTGGTGTTAAGGGTTAAAAAGAGCATTATTTTCTTTTTCAAATTTTGCATGATTTTTCGTGTCACTACCTCTGCGCCTCAGTGACATGATGCAGGTTACATAAGAATCAGTAATTGTAAAAACATTAGTCCAAAGTAAATTTTTCAAGAGTAGCAAAAAACTGTATACAGGCTAAATAATGGACAGTAGGATTAATCCATTAATTTTAATATTGACTGTATGTTAGTTAAGCTTTAACAATAAAACAAAGTACTTTAAATGTAATAACTTTGCATGACCTATTTTTTTTAATTGTACGGACTTATGTTGTTATTGCAGGATGAACATTTTGGACTAACATTTTAACATCATTTGTTTATGTTATCAAAAAATTACTTTAGTGTATAAATTTAATATACAATATTACTTGTACATTGCCTAATATTGTTGTACAGAGAAATTGAAAAATATTGTTAATGTATGCACACACTGTATGGAAAGACTAAATATATGACGATGTAAATCGTGACATTAGGAATTAAATTTCTTATTTCACCTTACAGGACAATGAAGGATTAACACTACACTATACAGGTAATTTTACACCAAAAATGTATTATGAATCATCTTCAGGAGTGTCCACAGAAGGCCACTCAGTCAATTCCAGATAAAAGACTTTGTGCTCATCAGGAATATATTGCATTAATTGTCCCACATCTTTCCATTTTTTTGACATTGATTACAACTTTGTTATTATATGCAGTTTCTGCAGGCAACTTTGGTTCTGTCTGTAATGAATGTCGCAATGAAAAAGCGTTGTTTTAAGAGACCATCAATATGATAGTAACAATTAGCTTTACCTGGAAACATTTCACTGTGATGGAAGCTCATAAATGAGGGCACTGTGAATTTCACTTTACTGCTTTTGTCGCTTATAAAATTTGGGCCACCATTTTTTGTAACCCAAAAAAATGGTTCAAATGGCTCTGAGCACTATGGGACTCAACTGCTGAGGTCATTAGTCCCCTACAACTTAGAACTAGTTAAACCTAACTAACCTAAGGACATCACACACATCCATGCCCGAGGCAGGATTCGAACCTGCGACCGTAGCGGTCTCGCGGTTCCAGACTGCAGCGCCTAGAACCGCACGGCCACTTCGACCGGCTTTTGTAACCCAAAATCTCTTCCGTGGTAACAAGCTTTACATTAATGTTTTGTGTTTTAGATGTGACCATACATTGAACATTATTTATTTATTGCCAAATTATAGACCTGTTACCTGATGTTTAAAACGGGTCGTACATCTTACAATTTTCGTTTGAACATACTCATACAAAGAATATATTCTGTCTTTTCTTCTTATCACCCGCTTTATGGAAGCAAATGTACGATCACATGGTAAAAATGAATGGCCACGAACAGGAAAATGCTGGAATACATCTTTGAATCTTCCAGAACTTACAAGGCAGTTCATTACCCTAACCACTGTCTTGTTCTTATTTTGCGCAGGGCACCCATCCGAGAACAGGTGTAATTCAGTAACACTATCAGGTATCTCTGTGTTGATGTAATCAACCAAAAACGAGCATACTTCGTTAGGTCCTTTGTGGGCAGTACCTTCGTGGTACAGATATAACTTGGATTTGTTGCTCTTTAGGTCTGTAATACAGAATGCATTAACGTTAATTTGCCGTAAATAAAAAGCTTCCTGTACTGGGAGCTTAGGCAACTGCAGATTTTGCATATAATTGAAACACAATGCTACCACATGCTCATTTTGTGCACACTTCTCCTTAACAGCATTCATCTTTAAATAGAATTTTTTGCTTATTTTATGTACCATGAGTTCTGCTACAGCCACACGCTTTGCAGTATCGTTCAATGATGGGCTCTTAATCTTCACTGAAAGTGACTCACAAGAGCAGCAAGTATCGATTTGCGGCGGCCCAAAGCGTAAGTTAAAACGCTCATTGAAAACCCTTAAATTCCATATAACACTCTGGTATGAGGATATAACTTCATGAACAGTTCGTACATACTTTTTACAGATAATTCAGGATTTAAGTAATACATTTCTTTGCTTGAATGTGAGATTTTCGTAGGGAATGACGTAATATGCTCCTCAATTATCGATAGGACTTTCTGTGGTGTTGCATTGGTTGAAGCAGTGCATCCTCTACTGTCACATGGGCGAACATTATTTTTCACACAGTTACCAATTCGTCGCACACGTTCATTTGTAATGCCAAAAAGGCTACAAAATGCCTTTTTGCACACTTCGATCCGCCCAGCATCTCCAGTTACCACGTGATATCGACAATGGAGTGCTCTTGGCTTAGGCTGGCCATCACTTTTCCGGGGTCTTCTGCATACCACGTCTTTTTCGATCAGCCCTGCAAGGTAACCATCTTGTGTGTTCTTACTCTCAAAATCGTGAAATTTAGTGAGTATATCTATCTGTTCATGTTCAGAGATCCTCTTGCAACATAGTTTCTTAAATCTGAAACATATTAATACACGAATACCAATGTCAGGAAATGTAAAAGAGTTGCAAAAAAATATTTACGTAAAATCAATTATTTTTTATTGATAGAGTAAACTATCCATATGATATTTACGTACCATAACTTAGAACAGATGGGAACCGCTAAGAAGTAAAAAATACACATACAAGAGATTAATTCACATAGCCTTTGAAATTACCCACAGTCAGGTCCTATTTTTACAGCATTAATTTCTCTTCCACTGTGATTTATGTAACCAATTCCCTTCGTTCTGGCAGCTTTTATCACATTTCTTTTGTATAGTTCCGGTTGCGCACCTCTCTTCTTCGACAGTGTGCATAGATAATCCAAAGTAACGTGTTCTATAAACAAAACTAAACGACAATGTATACGCAACTGCTACAACAATGCACACAGGTAACAAGATAACAGGCGTCAGATGTGCTGCCATCTGGCATGCATTCTATTCACTACATGAAACAAGATCCGAGTATGTTCGTTTGGTGCTGCCATCTGTTATTTCATGCAATGATAATATAAGTCCTGGACTCATGTTGTTACTGCAAAGAACACGAAAAACTGTATGCCTGTAAAAGCATTAATATGTGTAGGACAAGTGTGATTCTTGCATAGATGCTGCATCTAAGTATCTTGAAGGCTTCGCTGCATATATCTAATTTTTGCCAAAAAGCACTGGGGATGGATTCCACGCTTGGTTCCACTGAGCTAGGGACGCTATCCAGGGGGTTTCAGAACAAATAACGCTTTCAGAAGGTTCACAGCCAACCAATGGGAGAGCAGAGGTTAATCACGTTGGATGCACAGGGTGGCCGGCGAGACACTGGCAGCAACAGCGGATCGCTCTCTTGCCTACCAGCTGTCCAATCCTACGGACATGTACACATACGTCTCCCATTGAAGGCGAAATGCTCCCCACCACTAAGGTTTGTTCTCTCTGTGGTCGTAGCAGACGATAGACGAGATGTATTCCGTAGAATAGGAGAATAACTCTTAATTTTTTGAGAAACTCTCTTTTACATTCCGTATGCCGGGGTGAACAGGATCAGACCTGGATGCCCACTTACACTTCTTAACTCATCCGTACACGTACAATATATTTACATTTGGAATGTGAAACTACAAGAATACAAACACGCATTTGTTTCTCGTTTAGTTAATCTGACAGAGGCAAAACTAAACGAAAAAGAAAAAAAATGTTCTTGGAAAAAAAGTTGTAACACTGCACCAACGACTATGTTAAACTAATAATGCATAGAAAATCTCGCAGTAGAAACTGAACGCATGTTTACACGTGAACAACAACAAAACAATTGTGAAATAAACGTAATACTAACAATATAGTTTGTAACAAAATAAAGAAAGAGATTAATAAGATAAACCGAGAGGAATCACAATAAGAGCAACATAGAAGCAGCTTGCACATAAAAACTTTGAAACAATAGTTAATAACCAAGAACATTGTAATAACGAGCAGACAAGGGAAACGTAACAGCACTTATAGACAAAGAGCATTCTACATTTACATACCCATGGATACTTTGCAAATCACACTTAACTGCCTGGCAGAGGGTTCATCGAACCACCTTCACAATAATTCCCTATTATTCCTATCTCGAATAGCATGCGTAAAAAGAACCTATATCTCTGTGTAGGCAGTCTCTTTAGTAGATCTGTTGCATCTTCTAAGTGTCGTGCCAATAAAACGCAGTCTTTGTTTAGACTTCCCCACAACATTTTCGATGCCTTCCTTCTAGTTGAAGTTGTTCGTAAGTGTAATTCGCAGGTATTTAGTTGAATATGAGGCCTTCAGATTCGACTAATTTATTGTGTAACCGAAGTTTAACGGATTGATTTTAGCGCTCATGTGGATGACCTCACACTTTTCGTTATTTAGGGTCAACTGCCAATTTTTGCACAATGCAGGTATCTTGTCTAAGTCGTTTTGCAATTTGTTATGATCTGAGGACTTTAAAGGCGATAAACGACGCATCATATGCAAACAACGTAAGACGGCTGCTCAGATTGTCTCCTAAAAAGGTTTAATAAGTAACAGCAAATAGCCTATAAGACTACCTCGGGCAACGCCGGAAATCACTTCTGTTTTACTCGATGACTTTCCGTCAGTTACTACGAACTGTGACCTCTCTGACAGGAAATCGCGAACCCAGTTCCATAACTGAGACGATATTCCATAAGCACGCAATTTCACTACAAGCCGCTTGTGTGGTACAGTGTCAAAAGCCTTCTGGAAGTCTAGAAATAGGGAATCAATTTGAAATCCTTTGCCAATAGCACTCAACACCTAGTGGGAGTAAAGAGCTAGTTCTGTTTCACAAGAACGAAGTTTTCTAAATCCGTGTTGTCTATGTGTGAATAGACGGTTTTCGTCAGGGTAATACATAATGTTCGGACACAATATATGTTCGAAAATCCTGCTGCATATCGACATTAATGATATGGGCCTGTAATTTAGCGGATTACTCCTACTTCCTTTGTTGAATATTGGTCTGACCCGTGTAACTTTCCAGTCTTTCGGTACGGATTATTAAGTATGGAGCTATTGTATGTGCATACTCTGAAAGGAACCTAACTGGTATACAGTATGAACCGGAAGACTTGCATTTGGTAAGTGTTTTAAGTTACTTCACTACTCTGAGAATATCTACTTCTACGTTACTCATGTTGGCAACTTCTCTTGACTCGATTTCTGGAATATCTACTTATTATTCTTCGATGAAGGAATGCCGGAAAGCTGTGTTTAGTAACTCTACTTTGGGAGCAGAGTTGTCGACAGTATTTCCATTGCTATCGTGCAGAGAAGGCATTGTTTGTGTGTTTCCGGTAGCATACTTCACATAAGACAAGAATCTCTTTGAATTTTCTGCCGCGTACGTGACAAAGTTTCGTTGTGAAAATTATTATAAGCATCTCGCATTGAAGCACGCGCTAAGTTTCGAGCTTCTGTAAAAGATTGCCAATATTGGAGATTTTGCGTCCGTTTAAATATCGCATGTGTTTTTCGTTGTTTCTGCAACAGTGTTCTGACCAGTTTTGTGTACCAAGGAAGATCAGCTCCGTCGTTTGTTAATTTATTTGGTATAAATCTCTAATTTTCTGGCGATAGCATTTCCTTGAATTCAAGCCTCATCTGGTCTACACTTCTATTGTTAATTTGGATGGAGTGGAGATTGTATCTCAGGAAGGCGCCAAGTGAATTTTTATCTGCTTTTTTGAATAGGTATATTTTGCGTTTATGTTTGGAGGTTAACATTGTGTTCACAACACATCACAAAAACCAAAGTATATATAAATTCCAGCTCCATACAAAAACTGAAATGACACCCAACCAGTGTTTCAGGCAAACGTGAAACGCACACTTAAAAACGTTGAACATGCACTCACAGATAAACAAAAATACTACATAACACAGAACAATCCACAAGCACCACCAATCTACAGCCAACCGAAGATACATAAAGACGATACACCAATCAGAGCAGTTATTAGCTCCAGGAATGTCCCAACATATCACATAGCCAAACTTCTCCAAAATTTAATCACAAAACAGTATAAAATAGAAAGTAACAGAATGGTGATAAACACAGGAGACCAAATAGAACACAACCAAAATATACAGGTACCATACCCAGCATCACTGACTTCGTTCAACATGGAAAACTTGTATACGTCCATCTCTTCACAGAAACGTAGGAATCATAGAACAAAATCTCACATCCCACTGCAACATTACTAGAGAAGCAATAACAGAAATAACAAATATACACAGAGTGATAACTGAACAAAACTACTTCCCGTTTGAGAACGAATATCACATGCTGTCCATGGGATCCCTAAAATCATGAACTATAGCCAATATTTTTATCAGTCACCTAGAAAATCAGTTTTTGGAAATGATAACCACTCATGAAAGATTTAAAATCATATGTTGGTACAGATACACGTGTGACATTATTTTTCTGCTAGATGAACCAAACGAAAAAAAATGATGAAATCCACTTCGAAATCAGCAAAGCCCATCAGAACATAAAACTCACACTTGAAAACAAAAACGAAGACCAAATAAATGTTCTTGACATAACAGTAATAAAAAAAATGGCATACATACATTTAACATTTTCCGAGAACCAACAGCCACAGACAAAATCATACATTCAACATTTAATCACCCCACAACCAGAAGCTTCTTGTACTAAGACATGTGCTATACAGACTATGAAAAGAAATGCATACAGTCGTACAAATAGCTAGGAACAATGGGTATGACATACATGTTTTACACAGACACAATCAAAAAAATAAAAACACTAATACAAAACGAACAAAACATACCCGACATTTCCAGAAGACAAGAACACACACACACACACACAGACACACACACACACACACACACACACACACACACACACACCATGACAACATCACAGAGAAAGGAAGCAGAGGGTATACTTTGACTTACACACATAAATTAACATATTAACATCCAGTGTGGCAGACATACTAAGGAATAGGGCTTCAAAATAACATATAAAACGGTGCAAATCCTTCAATCAAACATAAGCCAACCAACAATCAGGAGGGAAAACTTCCAGGGATCAGGAATACACAAATTTGAATGTCAAATTTTTTATGCAATATGCATAGACGTGACATGCAGGAATTTTAAAACATTGTACAAAGAAAACATCAGGTATTGGAAGTATGAAACAAACCATTCCACATTTGCAAAGCATTTGCAGGCGTCATCTCGCAAACATGGAACAAGATAAGATAATAATCAGAATGAACAACCATGACAAATACCTTACAGTAGTGCATGAAAACTGTCCCACCCATGAAGCCATTGCTGAACACAAACATGTGATGAATGGGCAAACATACATCAATACACACTCTCTACTAAAGGTAATAAAAGACATGATAAGATAAAAATCATTTCAATTGCACATGCAGCCACATTAAAACAAATACATATCGTCTCTCTCTCTCTCTCTCTCTCTCTCTCTCTCTCTCTCTCTAAAATCATACACACACACACACACACACACACACACACACACACAATAAAAAAGTAAAATAACAGTTTTAAAATATCACAGCAAAACAAGTACTATTTCACACACACACACACACACACACACACACACACACATAACGTTCGACAGTTGGCAATACCAACCAAAACATAACGTCAAAACAAGTATTCAGTGCCTATTGCTCTGAAGACTGGAAAGCAACATTTCAAATTGCAATTATAAGGAGGACAGCCCCAAAAATGAAACAAAAACACAGCATTTAGAACAGCGTCCACGAAAGCTGTTCGCAGATCTTTGAATTATTACTACATCACAGAAAAGCAAACTTCCAGTAATGTTTATAAACTATGTGTACATCACCCCAAAATGTAATCTAAATAGTACAAACAAAAATATGTACATACTCCAGACCACTGAAACATTCAAAGAATAAGGGCGAAACGCGTATGGCACGAAAATTGTGTTTCGCTCAATTGTAATTAGGCAGTCCTATAGTAAAAATTAGCAGCATACCATAATAAAACAAAAATTGTGAATGTATGTTTATATACACAGGGTGGTTCTCCAACGAGTTCCCAGGCGCATTTTCTCTGGTTTTTCGGCACATATTTGCAATTTCGTTTTTGCGACATGCGGCCAGTGCCAGCCAAAACAAATACTGACCATCACTTCCCCGCAGCGTCTAATGTCAACGGAAAACGTCGGTTGTTTCTCGTTACAAGTAAAGCTGTTTTTAAAGTGGAATTTAACGAACCCATTCAACAGATTGGCCCCTACCGTTTTATCGTTATGTATTAACAGGGACAGTAAAACACGAAGGATAATCTGTACTCCAGCAGAGGCTCAATAGCGCTGCGCTTGGCGGTAGCAGAAAACTCGAGACATGGCGGCACGCGAGACGGAGTAAGACAGATAAGGAAGATGTACCGAAGAAATTTTTACCAACATAAAAATTGCTATAAAACATTCGGACAGACAGTGGACGAAGTTCAATCTTCTTCGCATCATGCCATATTGCAGAACACAATACGTATGTTTACAGTGTCCGCAGCTCGTCTCGCGGTAGCGTTCTCGCTTCCCGAGCACAAGGTCCCGGGTTCGATTCCCGGCGGGGTTAGGGATTTTCACCTGCCTCGAGATGACTGGGTGTTGTTGTGCCGCCTTCATCATTATCGTTCATCCCCATTACGATCGGAGGAAGGCAATGGCAAACCACCTCCACTAGGACCTTGCCTAGTACGGCGGTGCGGGTCTCTCGCATCGTTCCCCTTCGCTCTGTCATTGAGTATGGGACTTCATCATCATCTCTCCTTCAGAAGTGGTAGCCATGTTTCTGACAATGGATAAGTGCTGCTAAAGTTTTATTGTACAAACACCCTGTTTAGCTGTTGCTACTGTAGTGGATATTTCTGTAAAGTTTCCGTATTACTAAATACGTTTCTTTAGGTATGTGTAATGAGGTTACCAGAAGCGCAGCTCAGTTGTACACTGAAAGGTATCCTGAAAGAGAAGGTAGGAATCCTTGTGCAGACTCGATCACGACTGTAATACGAGTTCGTGACAGTGGATTTGTGTCCAGCATAACGTCAGCGAGGCGGGCCTGTTCGAAATCGAAACAACCCCATTGCTTTGGATATGGTACACAAAGCAGTACAAGGGCGATCAGTAGGGATTTACACATTTAACGCTGCACTGAAAGACTGAGACATGTACCCACACCGCCGGCACGTGCACCAAATGCTTTAAGTGGATGATAAGACCAGTCTATAAATTTTTTGTGAGTGATCTTTAAGCCAACCGATTGCATTTCTTAAAGAGACTCTATTCACAGTCAATGATTTGCGGCACACGTCTGCCAAAACATACTGCCAGACACTACTTGGCCTCCCTGGACAACCATTGGTTTTGTGAGGAAGATCGTCAACATCGACAGATTGTCAAGTGATGAGCTGATATTATCATTAAGAGTGTTATTGGTCCCCAACTTTTTACTGTATATTGAACTGGAGAAGGTACACTTTTTTTCGGAACGACCTGCCGATTCTGCTTGACGATATTGATTTAAGAATGAGGTGTGTGATGTGGATGCAATTGGATGGTGTACCCAGCCATTGCACTGTATGTTCACGCAAAGCAGCATGGGATCTTTTTCCCAATAAATCAATATGCAGATAAATGGATGTTAACAGCCAACTAGGTCACCTGATTTGTCTGTCCTTGACTTCTATTTCTGGGGTACAATAAAGCACATGGTTTATACAGAACAATGTGAAAACAAGGACGAGATGAAAAATCGCATCAGGTTAGCCTTGTTTCATTTGATGGGTCATATGATGTACTGAGTGCTACAGCTAGCATCCGTTGTAGACTGGAACGTTGTTCAGAACAGAAAGGCAGATCGTCTGAGCACCTATACAAAGGGACAGACCCAATGAAAATGCGTTTAATTCTGGTTTAGCTTTTTTCCGTAGTCGTAGTTTATTATGTAATGGAAATAAGTTACAGATAATTGATAAGGTGGCAACCAGGTAATTTAGGTTCCTGGAATTTCTGTGTAATTGTATATACTCTTGTCACTCATTAAGTGCAGTAAGTAAGTTAAATTAATCGTTTTTCTTCTACTTCGTGCTTTGTTGTATTAATCTCAAATCTGCTAAAATTCATCAGCATGTTCAACGCCAAAGTGAGATAACCACTCACAGACGATAAGAAACATGACCAGCAGTGGAAGGTAGATAAAACGGGTGGACGGACGCGAAAAATAGAGCACTCGTTGTCACAATGCAGAAACGGAGCGATTTACATGAGTTACAAATGGGCATGATCGTAAGCTTTCGAGGTAGTGGTGGAAGCATTTCTGGAACTGTAAACAGTTCACGTGCCACCGTAGTTTATGTATACCGTGCATGGTAAAATGTTGTTGTTGTTGTGGTCTTCAGTCCTGAGACTGGTTTGATGCAACTCTCCATGCTACTCTATCCTGTGCAAGCTTCATCTCCCAGTACCTACTGCAGCCTACATCCTTCTGAATCTGCTTAGTGTATTCATCTCTTGGTCTCCCTCTACGATTTTTATCCTCCATGCTGCCCTCCAGTACTAAACTGGTGATCCCTTGATGCCTCAGAACATGTCCTACCAACCAATCCCTTCTTCTAGTCACGTTGTGCCACAAACTCCTCTTCTCCCCATTTCTATTCAATACCTCCTCATTAGTTATGTGATCTACCCATCTAATCTTCAGCATCCTTCTGTAGCACCACATTTAAAAACCTTCTATTCTCTTCTTGTCTAAACTATTTATCGTTCATGTTTCACTTCCATACATGGCTACACTCCATACAAATACTTTCAGAAACGACTTCCTGACACTTAAATCAATACTCGATGTTAACAAATTTCACTTCTTCAGAAACGCTTTCCTTGCCATTGCCAGTCTACATTTTATAACCTCTCTACTTCGACCATCATCAGTTATTTTGCTCCCCAAATAGCAAACCTCCTTCACTACTTTAAGCGTCTCATTTCCTAATCTAATTCCCTCAGCAACACCCGACTTAATTCGACTAAATTCCATTATCCTCGTTTTGCTTTTGTTGATGTTCATCTTATATCCTCCTTTCAAGACACTGTCCATTCCGTTCAACTGCTCTTCCAAGTCGTTTGCTGTCTCTGACAGAATTACCATGTCATCGGCGAACCTCAAAGTTTTTATTTCTTCTCCATGGGTTTTAATACCTACTCCGAACTTTTCTTTTGTTTACTTTACTGCTTGCTCAATATACAGATTGAATAGCATCGAGGAGAGGCTACAAGCCTGTCTCACTCCCTTCCCAACCACTTCTTCCCTTTCATATCCCTCGACTCTTATAACTGCCATCTGCTTTCTGTACAAATTGTAAATAGCCTTTCGCTCCCTGTATTTTACCGCTGCCACCTTCAGAATTTGAAAGATAGTATTCCAGTCAACATTGTCAAAAGCTTTCTCTAAGTCTGCAAATGCTAGAAACGTAGGCTTGCCTTTCCTTACTCTTTCATCTAAGATAAGTCGTAGGGTCAGTATTGCCTCACGTGTCACAACATTTCTATGGAATCGAAACTGAACTTCCCCGAGGTCGGCTTCTACCAGTTTTTCCATTCGTCTGTTAAGAATTCACGTTAGTATTTTGCAGCTGTGACTTATTAAACTGATAGTTCGGTAATTTTCACATCTGTCAACACCTGCTTTCTTTGGGATTGGAGTTATTATATTCCTCTTGAAGTCTGAGGGTACTTCGCCTGTCTCATACATCTTGCTCACCAGATGGTAGAGTTTTGTTAGGACTGGCTCTCCCAAGGCTGTCAGTAGTTCTAATGGAATGTTGTCTACTCCAGGGGCCTTGTTTCGACTTAGGTCTTTCACATGGTAAAATGGCGCTATAGAAACCTGGCGCCAAAGCAACTGTTGTGCACCATGGGTGATAGATGCCAAGGGATGAACAACACTGCAGAGATATATATGGGCGAAGAGACATGCAACTCTTCAGCAACTGACGGCCCAGATGAAACAAGGAATTTCCAACAGTGTCTCCACAACGACCGTTCAGCCTCCACAGCCGGCGCCTGGCTCATGCACCCACTCCGATTGCTGCTCATCGGCGACGAAGGCTGGAATTTGCACGCCAGTACAGAAATAGGACGTCCACAGAGTTTCGACAGGTGGCTTTTCCAGATGACGTATTGCTGTTGGCGTCTACGACGTGAAACGTCCGAAAGCAAACACCCCGAAAGACTTATTGTAAGGGTCCAGGACTGTGAATGAAAAGTTATAGAAATTTGTGGTAAGTTCTATGGGACCACAGTGCTAAGGTCATCGATCCCTAAGCTTATACACTACTTAATTTAAATTAAACTAACTTACGCTAAGGACAACACACACACACACCCATGTCCGAGGGAGGACTCGAACCTTCGACGGGGAGAGATGCGCGAACCGTGACAAAGCGACCGAGACCGCGTGGCGACCCCCGCGCGGCGCCGGTGAAGGGAGTATTATAGTCTCGGGAATGTGGGAATGTTTCTGTGGTATCCCCTGGGTGACCCCGTAACTCTGGAAGGCACAATAGATCAACACGAGACTCAGAGGGCCGTAGACACGGGTTCTCAGATAGATGCTGTGTTTCTTGACTTCCGCAAGGCTTTTGATACAGTTCCCCACAGTCGTTTAATGAACAAAGTGAGAGCATATGGACTATCAGACCAATTGTGTGATTGGATTGAAGAGTTCCTAGATAACAGAACGCAGCATGTCACTCTCAATGGAGAGAAGTCTTCCGAAGTGAGAGTGATTTGAGGTGTGCCGCAGGGAGTGTCGTAGGACCGTTGCTATCCACAATATACATAAATGACCTTGTGGACAACATCGGAAGTTCACTGAGGCTTTTTGCGGGTGATGCTCTAATATATCTAGAGGTTGTAACAATGGAAAATTGCACTGAAATGCAGGAGGAACTGCAACAAATTGACGCATGGTGCAGTAACTGGTAATTGAATCTCAATGTGGACAAGTGTAATGTGCTGCGAATACATAGAAAGAAAAATCCTTTATCATTTAGCTACAATATAGCAGGTCAGCAACTGGAAGCAGTTGATTCCATAAATTATTTGGGAGTAGGCATTAAGAGTGATTTAAAATGGAATGATCATATAAAGTTGATCGTCGGTAAAACAGATCCCAGACTGAGGTTCATTGGAAGAATCCTAAGGAAATGCAATCCGAAAACAAAGGAAGTAGGTTACAGTACACTTGTTCGCCCACTGCTTGATTATTGCTCACCAATGTGGAATCCGTACCAGATAGGGTTGATAGAAGAGATAGAGAAGATCCAACGGAGAGCAGCGCGCTTCGTTACAGGATCATTTAGTAATCGAAAAAGCGTTACAGAGATGATAGATAAACTCCAGTGGAAGACTCTGCAGGAGAGACGCTCAGTACCCCGGTACGGGCTTTTGTTGAAGTTTCGAGAAATACCTTCACCGAGGAGTCAAGCAGTATATTGCTCCCTCCTACGTATATCTCGCGAAGAGACCATGAGGATAAAATCAGAGAGATTAGAGCCCACACAGAGGCATGCCGACAATCTTTCTTTCCACGAACAATACGAGACTGGAATAGAAGGGAGAACCGATAGAGGTACTCAAAGTACCCTCGGCCACACACCGTCAGATGGCTTGCGTAGTGTGTATGTAGATGTAGATAATGATACCATTTACCACTGGGGACCATGTTCCCCCTCACCGCCCCCCGCATGCAGTAGTGGTTTCCGCAGCGCGATGGTATCTATCAGCAGGACAGTACAATGTGTCACACAGCTCGGAATTTATATTTGAAGAGCACCATGGTGAGTTTAGCATACACGTGTAGCTACCAAACTCGCTGATTTTAAACCCAGTCAAGAATCTGTGGGATTACTTCGATCTGGTTGTGTGCACCATGGTTCCTCAATCGAGAAACCTAGTGTACCTGGCCACAGCACTGGAGTCTGCATGGCTCCACATCCCTGCCGGCACCTTCTGGAATCTCGTTGACTCTATTCCTGCATGTCTCACGGTGGTCTACACTGCAGACAGTGGTTACTCAGGTTTTTGAGAGATGGTCACGTTTATCTGACTGTAACAGCTGGCCGTTCTATGAAATCGTCTTGAAAGTGATATTCTATTGGGTTGTATTACTACAGCAGCTACGTGGACTGCTCTCAGCCACTATGTAATGCAGTTGATGCCCTCAACAGACACCAAACGATCAGTAAACATTTGTTCACCTCATTTTCCTTGCCTAACTTGTCCTATCACCTGTGCCACCATGCTGCACACTTTTCCTGTTAATATGAATCAAAAAATGTTCAAATGTGTGTGAAATCTTATGGGACTTAACTGCTAAGGTCATCAGTCTCTACGCTTACACACTACTTAACCTAAATTATCCTAAGCACAAACACACCCACCCATGCCCGAGGGAGAATTCGAACCTCCGCCGGGACCAGCCGTACAGTCAATGACTGCAGCGCCGTAGACCGCTCGACTAATCCTGCGCGGCTTTGAATCAATGAAGCGAATATCACACTAGAGCTGTAAGGGTCCGCTCTATCGAAGGGCCGTTTAGATTTCAAGCGCGCGCGCGCGCGTTTGTGTGTGTGTGTGTGTGTGTGTGTGTGTGTGTGTGTGTGTGTGTGTGTGCATTGCTATAATATGACATTTTTTATGGTACTGTGCTGTACTCGAAGAATATGGAGAATAGTAGAAGCCACAACAAGCTGTTGATGGGTTGAATTGTTCAAAAATGGTTCAAATGGCTCTGAGCACTATGGGACTTAACATCTATGGTCATCAGTCCCCTAGAACTTAGAACTACTTAAACCAAACTAACCTAAGGACCTCACACAACACCCAGTCATCACGAGGCAGAGAAAATCCCTGACCCCGCCAGGAATCGAACCCGGGAACCCGTGGGTTGAATTCCTAACTTTAATAGGAAAAATCAGCAGTGGTGGCAGGATAGTTGTCCCTCAGGGTAATGAGTGCTGCTGCTGTAGATACACTCTCACAAAAAAGAGAGAAAATGCAGCATGCAGCTGCTGCTGCTATCGGACATTGTTGTTGCTTAGCACAATAGTTCAACACTTCTCTCTCTTTCTCTGTGCGTGTGAAAAATTAAATCTTATCTCGACATGGTTGCATTAGTTTAACAATACGTAGGAAAAACAAAAAAAAGAAAAATCAAATGTTTAACTAAATAACTCATTCTGCCCCTCATTCATTATTCAGTCTATACTGCACTGGAGTATACACTTGTTAGGAAAATAGCAAAGCTTCTAAGAACTCTATTCACTGAGTGGATATTACCATTGACTTATATGTCTGCTATATTATTTTACATGTCCCCTCACTTTACTGAAGTGTTTCCATGTATGATTTACTTTATCTTCCATGATATATTAATGATTTCAACTCATCATCCACAGTTAAAGGACTGTACACACACACATACACACACACAAACACACACACACACACACACACACGCACACGCAATGTCAAATGTACCTTAAAGTTTCTATTTAATACAACTGTGTGGGGGACTTATGACCTTAGCTGTTTAGTCCCCCTTAAACATCCCAACAACCACCACCACCTAATACAACTGTAGACCTTATTCTATAATGTCGATTGAAATGTGGAATAAACTAACAGACAGAGACTGCATAACGTGGAGACAGATGTACAACTGCGTATATGTGTTGAATTTTATAGTAGGTTGGTACAGCTGCATTGCACACATCCTGCATTTACACTTCATTAAAAGTATTGTAATATTACCACACTTGTCAGACATATGAATACACATAGCACTCTCTACCCATACATTTGAGCTGGTGGCAGTAGCAGTGGCAGCTGCGGTAGGATCATCAGCACTCACACATCATCAGCTAGCTGGTCTAATGATAGCTCTCTAAGGTATATGTTTCAATCCCTCTTTTATTACATCATAGTCGCTGTCAGGAACGCAATTCACATGTTCACGCATTTAGATCTGTTAGCAGTCAAATTTTATATAGCAGTACTCTGCTGTGGCTAGGAGTGCAGTAGCATTATCGTTGGGTTACATGTGACAGTAGCCAGGATATTTGCAAGTCTTGACAGGCTGAGACATATAGCACTTATTTAAAATGTCCAATACTTTACTTCTAGAAGCAAAAGCCATTAGTTATGGTAATATTAGCTACCAATTTTTTCAGGTTGGATAGCCTCCAGACACACACCTTACCTAGATAGCTAACATTTTTTGTAGAATTCACCCCAGTGTCACACAAGAAATGTCTTTAATATCTTACGTTAATATTTTCCACAATTTTACATGTACACACTCCAATGTCAGGAAACATTATCTTATCAAGTAAGGTAATATTAGTTACGGAGATTTGTATTTTAAAAGATGACTTAAAGTAAACAGTAGCATCGAGATGGTGTTTTGTTGGCATTGCATAGGCACCACCCTATCGTTGTCTATTCTACCAATATTTACAATCAATTTTGCTCTAGCCATTTAAAGCAAAGAATTTTCTGGCAGTTCCACCACACATATTAATGATGTGACTAAAGAATATTACACATTATAACTCAGCATAATGTATATCACTGGTTCTGTATCGTGTTTATTTGTTTCATATCGTGATTTTCATTAACACACTGTTTGTTTACCTTACAAATTTATTATTATTGGGGCACATTGCATTGTAAGAAGTCTTAATTCGATCTTAATTCGATCTTGTCGTAAACTGATTGTGACGTATGTGTGTACTTGAAATGTATGAGGGTAGGCACATATTGTATTAACATGATACAGCTGATGTATACAAGACTTAGCTTCTGCACAGTCTCTAGAAGTTTTTACAAGACCAACTAGCCATTACAGCTTGTGGAGTACCGTCTCAGTTGTGCGTGTGGGAAGGTCGCAGTTCTTAGTAACTGACTGAAAGTCATAAAGTAAAACAGAAATGATATTGGCGTTCCGCAAGGAAATTACATATTGAGCTTTTCCTGTGTTTTCTTAGTTGCTTATGTTGCTTAAATTCCCTTCGAGATTTTCTGTTTCAGAGGATTAATCTTGTGTTTTGTTAAGTATCAATTCCGGGATTCTGTAGCTCAGTTGTCATTTCTTCTAAACAGCCATCTACACAGTTCATTATGGTATCAGCGTCCATTGATAAAATGTCAGGAGGGTGGAAAGTTTTATTTCCAGGTGTCTGTCAGCTTTTATAGTTTACTGCTTCAGTTAGTCTTGCTAAGTTGGGGAGGATGTGTGCGCGCTGTGTACGGACAGAGGAAGAACTTGCCGCAGTTCGCGAACAGCTGAATGTGGTTTTGGCTACGAATAGCAGCCTGCAGGCGGTTGCCTCGTTTGTTGTTGTGACGGACGGGGCACCTGAAGCGTCGCTTGTTTCACCGACGGACTCTGCCGCCGAGGCACCTCCTAGTGCACTCGAGGCAGTGGATCCACTCTCTCAGCATTGTGAATGGCTAGAGGTAACACGTTTCCTCGCTCGGCACTGAGTCCAATATGGAAGCTGGACGTCTGGCCCCACCTATTCACAGATGGTCGATCCTTCAGCGTGGTCCTAGCAGACAGATGTTGGCAGGGGCGTGCTAGTTATCGGGAGCTCCACCATTAGACGCGCTATGCCGGCCGGAGTGGCCGTGCGGTTCTAGGCGCTGCAGTCTGGAACCGAGCGACCGCTACGGTCGCAGGTTCGAAATCTGCCTCGGGCATGGATGTGTGTGATGTCCTTAGGTTAGTTAGGTTTAATTAGTTCTAAGTTCTAGGCGATTGATGACCTCCGAAATTAAGTCGCATAGTGCTCAGAGCCATTTGAACCATTAGACGCGCTATGAAGCCCCTTAGAAAGATAGACTTCAGGATTGAAAAGAAAGCATTTGGTACGTCTTCCGGGGGACCTCATTCGAGATGTGAAGGCAGCCTTGGTTCAAAAAATGGCTCTGAGCACTATGGGACTTATCATCTGAGGTCATCAGTTCCCTAGAACTTAGAACTACTTAAACTTAACTAACCTAAGAACACCACACACATCAATTCCTGAGGCAGGATTCGAACCTGCGACCTTAGCGGTCACGCGGATCCAGACTGAAGGGATATGTCTGATACTGTTCGGAGTACTTTAGCCGAAAATTACCTTGATCACATAAAAAAACGAACCAACACGTAAGAAAAATGTCTTGGATCTCCTAGTTACAAACAAGACCGAAGTTAAAATATAGCCGAGAATCAATAATGGCTAGGTCGGAATAGTTCACTGACTACAGGTATCAGTATGGTGGTTAAAATGGTAGGAAGGTATTTCTGCTTCGTAAATGCTACAAGGAACATATTCCATATTACAGTCAACATCAACCCGTCACCTCTGGTACTGAAAATGTTGAGTATAGATCGACAAGATTCAAGATTATTTCACAATACTCCTTAGTCAGGCAAATATCTAGCGAAATTGTGAGGGGTGTGAAAGCCCACAACAGTTGCGTTAGAAAGTTGTTCCGAAACAAAGAGCACTCTACCACAAATTCTTATTGACAAATGAAAATCTCAAAGAAGCGAATTAAATATAAGGAAAGCCTTGCTTGAAGTGTTTAATGCATTAGAGGTCAAAATTCTCGCTACGGATATGACTAAAAAGAGTCCTAATGTGATCTGGCCTTGCATTAAGCTAGTACAATGATGTAAACCATCTATCAAATCTCTCAGTGACGATACTGGTTCGGAAATGAAGGATGGCACAGACAAGACAGAAATACTAGATTCAGTTTTACGAAACTGTTTTACTGTGGAAGCCGTACTTAATATCCTACTTTCAGTTATAATGCGAACACTAAAATGACAGAAATGGAGATAAGAGCACGCAGGTAGAAAATAATCTAAAACCTCATTACGGGGGGAAGGTGATAGGGCCTGACGAAATACCTGTACGATGCTACATGGTGTTCTGAAATTCCTGTTACGAACATGTAGGGCTCGTAAACGATAGTAAGTACATGATATTTTGAATAGGAATCCCTGTCTGGCAACGTACAGTTTCCATGTTACAGCCGTTTGATAACATATTTGCTAGGTAGATATGCAACAGGGTATTTATGGTGGTGGGTGGTTACGTCGGATCGGCTGATGTCATTTGACCCCTATCCTACCTCTCTGACCTGGTTCGAGCCTCTTCACGTGTGCGTGTTTGAGCAATATGGTTGAGTACACCTTTCCAGGGTACATCGACATGATCCTTCCAAACGACGAGGCTCAGGGTAACGGAAGAGCTGCTCGTCGTCTTTATCAAGATCGTCCTCTATAACGTCCGACTCCATCGCACACCCTTTCCGCCAAAATTACGAAACGACGTCGCGAGAGGGTACCTTCACCGTCAGCAGGCGTGGATTGGTGCTCCAAGAATATGCCGCACAACCGGATTGGAAAAGGCCGCACTGCAACATGCTCGAAGAGAACCATTCAACGAGTATACGAGCAATTAATTTTGCTATTAATGACTGGAATTCTAAAACAAGTGATCTACTGGGTCAGGCATAATCAGTTACTTGTTAAAGTAGTCACGTTACCAACATGTTTCCAAATTGTTGTAGCACGGAAACTGAACGTTTCGGACAAGGTCTGTAACGGGAATTACCGAACATCCTGTATATACACTATGGGAAAGAACTTGTACAACTCCTAGTACCAGTCTATCGTAAGTCGCTGAAGGAACGAAGCGTTGCAAGGAATTGAAATAAATTCGTAGGATATCAGGATGAATTATCAACAAATACCTATGTCGCTGATGTCATTATGTTGTAGAATTTCGAAGCGCGTTTTCTGATGGCTTGTTATGACCTTTCGAAGATAAAAAATCTCCTCGGTAGGGATCAACGGAGAGCCTGCGAAAACGATCTTATAAAACTCAACTCGCTCTGTTCGTTCACGAGAACCAGACAAAAGATACCTGCCCAGGTTGATGCGCTGTTGCCTAACGGAAAAGATACAATGCACGGAATGTAAGACCAGCTTTGTGATTAGACTGAAGAGTTCCTAGTAAACGGAACATAACATGTCGTTCTTACCGTAGAGAAACCTTCAGACGTAAAAGTAGCTTCGGTTGTACCCCAAGGAAGTGTCATAAGATCATTAAGGTTCATATATACAGGGTGTCTCTCCTAAGAGTAGTCAGATGCATTTTCTCTGGTGTTTCGGCAGATATTTGCAATATCGTTTTTTCTATTATGTGCGAGCCCCAGTGTCAACAGAAAGCACCGGTTTGTTTCCCATTATAAATAAAATGATTTTTAAAGCGGAATTTTTCGTACCCATTCGATAAAGTGGTCGCAGATTAGTCTAGTCCGACACCCGTTTTATCGATCACACTAACAACGAGAGTAAATCAGGAAGAATAAACGACAGTTTAGCAGCGACTCAGTAGCGCTGCATTCTTAGCGGTAGCAGTCAGCACGGGTCAGGGCATTGCTATCTCTGCTGGAGTACTGGTAGTTCTTCGACTTTTACTGTCCCTGTTAATACTAGTTAGAAAAAATATCGCAATAGACTAATCTTGGACCGCTCTATCGAATGGGCACGTAAAATTCCGCTTTAAAAACCATTTAGTTTTTAACGGGAAACAAACCGACGCTTTCCGTCGACAATGGGCGTCGCATGAAACACGCGATGAGTACTTTTTGTTGGGTTGACTCCAGCTGCACAATGGAAAACCGAAATTACAAATATCTGCTCATAAATAAGTGGAAAAATCCGTATCTGTTTGATAGCATAGGTGTTGACACTCGCCGGAAACAGCCACATTCATTAAGTTCAAATGGTTCAAATGGCTCTGAGCACTATGGGACTCAACTGCTGAGGTCATTAGTCCCCTAGAACTTAGAACTAGTTAAACCTAACTAACCTAAGGACATCACAAACATCCATGCCCGAGGCAGGATTCGAACCTGCGACCGTAGCGGTCTTGCGGTTCCAGACTGCAGCGCCTTTAACCGCACGGCCACTTCGGCCGGCACATTCATTAAGTACCTGGGAGAATATGTACAGAGCGATTTAAAGAAGAACGTCTATACGGAACTAGTGGTGGGAAACTCCGATGTAACACTAAGATTATCTGAACCGGTTTGTTTCCCATTACAAATAAAATGATTTTTAAAGCTGAATTTTTCGTACCCATTCGATAAAGTGGTCGCAGATTAGTCAAGTCCGACATCCGTTTTATCGATCACACTAACAATGAGAGTAAATCAGAAAGAATAGATGCAGTACGAGTGTAGCCCATCCTCGTCAAGGAAATGTGTTTACAAAATCCTCGTTCGACATTTACATGAGTTTTCTTGTCTGTCTGGGATCTTTGACAGGAATTAAATAAGACTGAAAGAAAAGCAACACATTTCGTTATGGGGTCGCTCAGTAATCGCGAAAGCGTTAGGGGGATGTTCATCAAACATCTGTACCATAGAGACGGTCTGCATTACGGTGCGGTCTACTACTAAAATTGCGAGATTCATTCCTCGAAGAGCGAATTAGCATTTTGATTGCAACTACTTACAAGTGGCGGAAAGACCATGGAGTTAAAATTAAAGAGATTCGAGTTCATACAGGAGCTTACCAGCAGTCGAAATTCGTGCACACCATTCGTGACTGGAACAGGAAAAGGTAATGACAGAGATGCAGAAAGCATCATCTTTCACACACACGCAGATCACTTGCAGAGCATACACTGACGAAAAAAAATTGGAGCACTAAAAAATAATTAATGTTTTCTAATGAAATTTCGTAAATACATTTGTCTAGGTTATATATTTAAGTGATTAACATCGCAAGATCACAAATTGATGTAAATGCGAGAGAAGCCACTGCAAATGTGCAATTCTGGTATATTAATAACCGGCGTAACCACCAGAATGTTGAATGCAAAGGGGCAAACATGCATGAATTGTGTTGTACAGGTGCCGGATTTCAGTTTTTGGGATGGAGGCCCATGCCTGTTTCACTTGGTCAATACAGAAACGGTTAACCCTGTATGTGGATGAAGCTGTACTTGTCGTCCGACGATGTCCCATATGTGCTCGATTGGAGACAGATCTGGTGACTGAGCAGGCGAAGGCGACGTGTCGACACTCTGTATAGCATGTTGGGTGAAAATGGCGGTATGTGGACGAGTGTTATCCTCTTCGGAAAAAAAAACTGGAATGTTGTTCACGATTGGGAGATCTACAGGGCGAATCACAAGGATGGCGTACAATTTTGGAGTCAAGGTGCGTGGGTTAACCACCAGAGATCTCCTGCTGTCATACGAAATCGTATCCCAGACTATAACTCCAGGTGCACGTCCACTGTGTCTGTCACGCAGACAGATTGGTTGCAGGCCGTCAACTGGCCTCCTTCTAACCAATACCCAGACACCTGTGGCACCGAGGGAGAACTAGCTGTCATCAGAAAACGCAACAGACCTCCACCCTGCCCTCAAATTCCCTGGCGCTTGGCACCAGTGCAGTATCAAATGGTATTGGTTTGGAGTCAGTGGAATGTACGCTAGAGGCCGTCGAGCTCGGAGCTGCCCTTTGTAACACTTAGTTGAGCCAACTGCTACTTAAATCGCTCTGCAGATGCAGTACGATGGTTGAAAGCCATACGCCGAACATGATGGTCTTTCCTCTTGGTAGCGCCATGTGACCAACTGAAGCCCGATATTCTTGCGACCGAATATTCTCGTAACCACAGCTGCCAGCAGTCATTTTCAGCAGCTGATTTACTGCCAAGTCTTTCTGCAATATCTCAGAAGGAACATCCAGCTCCTCGTAGACCCATTACACTACCTAGTTCAAACTGAATGAGGTGTTGATAATGGCGCCTTGGTCACCTCAGAGGCATTCTCGACTGATATCAGATCACCTCGTCGAATCTCAAAGGTAAGGATCGTTACTACCGTCACAGCGTGTATTCAAAGCACACCTGATTTGCATCCTCCTAGCAGTACCACTCTTACGCTACCAGCGCGAAATTTGAAGAGACATCATCGTTCAGATGTAGAAACACGTCTACCAACCTTTCGTTATGCCGCACATCTCCTTCTTGGTGCTGCGATTTTCTTTTTTTTTATGGTCGGTGTAGATGTCGATGTAATTGCGGAGGTTTTAGTTGCACTTTTTTCTACGTTATCTATATGCAAACATCTTTCTGCACCTTTTCTTAACGTCAGCAACTCTTTCTACTTATTTAATACCGTGTTTTGCTTTTTTGCTGTATTTTATTTTCTAATGGAAAAGCAGAGGTTACTATAAATACCAGGAAATGGGGGGGGGGGAGGGGAGGTTCCTTCTGCAAAGCTTGGTTACACGTTCCTCAGTTCGCCGCTTGGATCGTAGTCTTCCGATATTGTGCTATTGGGGATGTAAGTACGAACCTGAACAGTGACTGATGAACAGTTAGCCTACTGGCCTTGTTAGTATTATGCAGGCGGCATTTCAGTATATGGTTGGACTGTATAGTGCTTTGCCATTTGCTTGAGTTGCTAGCATTAGTAATCAAGCCTGTGGAAGAAGGTGAACTCGGGGAAACTAGGTGCTATTGTTAAGCAGTTTAGTGCAAACGGTGTTTACAGTAACGGGGCTGTTTTGACATGCGGTGTTTGTGACACATCAGTACCACTGGACGTAAAATACCAAAGTAATCGTGTTACGCAGCATTATCCTAGTACGAAACATGAGAAGAATAAGGAACTACAATGCAGCAAAGATGAAATTTGGCAACAATTCATTGGCGAGGAATGGTTTCTTCAAATGCAGTAAACAAAAAGATTTTTTTACTGGAACAGGAAAGACACTTACGCCATATGGTATTCCTCTTTTGAAGCTTAACAGTCCTTTATGACAACATATTTGTAGAAATATACCGGGACATGTGTTTTCTACTAGATAAAACCAGTGATAGGCAAAAAAGGTAAGTTCTAAGCATTTTAGTAGGACCCCTAAATTAACAGCAAGTGAAACCCATGCTGTTAAAATCATACCTTCACAATAAAACAAACAACAACAGTGTGGTGTATAGTTTCAGTGATTCATGTGTTGCATCGTGGCCTGAAGGAATGCAGTATGATCGAGCGCGGCTGGTACTTATGCATGAAGCATGTTACATGTTATTGGCATTTTCCAACCTGAAACCGATGTGCGCAGAAGCTGCCGTACTAACGCTGTCATACCGATGTGATGTTCTCCTCAGCGGATATGCATGCTGTTTGTCTGTTATGCCTGGCCACCCATCCTATGCATTGAAGTTGTGTCATGACCGCGTAAGGGGAGGAGAGGTTCGAAGAGCACCAGTGAGTTTTGCATACACCTGTGGCTACCAAACTCTCTGGATTAAAACCCAACCAAGAATCTGTGGGATTACTTCGATCTGTTTGTGTGCACCATGGATCCTCAACTGGGAAACCTAGTGTACCTGCCACAGCACTGCAGTCACGTCCGCGGCTCGTGGTCTGGCTAGGAACTGAACATCTATGGTCTATAGAATGCTAACACGACAGTACTGGCGAGCCCCTGCAACACAGTTATTACTGGAAACCCAGATGTGCGACTAGCCGAAAAACAGGCAACCGCAGGGAAACCGTACTGTACACAGCACGCAAATCAGCCACACACACCCCCTACACCGTCTGTGAGCCGATCTATGACCGATCGCCCACTAATCCACAACGACCTTGAACTGTTGCAGGGACGCAGCAACTGCAGCAAGCGCTGCAACAGGCTCCAAAAACGACAAAGGTAACGATGCACGATACCTAGAACTAACTCAACCACACCTTGCATGCACTGTCGCAGATAGCAAGCCGCTACTGCCCTTACTACCCGTCCTACTGTCGCAGAGGTTTTTTTCCCTTGGCTCTTGCCTTGGCACTTTTTTTCCTCTGCCCTTACAACCGCTACCCTTAAATCGTTTTCGACCACTTCTATCTCCTGATGGACCATGTTAATGAGTAATCTTACCCAGACGCATGGACAACATCACAGCCCGCATCCTGTGACGCCTGATTCAAAAACTAACATGTTTACGGAGGTGACAGTAGAACTTTTGGTTTAGTCACCACGTTGGTGTGGGCGTGGAGGGGCCCCATCCTTGCGTCGTGGTCTTGCGGTAGCGTTCTCGCTTCCCGCGCACGGGGTCCCGGGTTCGATTCCCGGGTGGGTTAGGGATTTTCTCTGCCTCGAGATGCTGGGTGTTGTGTGTCTTTCATCATCATTTCATCCTCATTCCCTCCCAAGACGCCGTAGTGGTGTTAAAGAACTTGTGGAGCGGCTGCCGAACCGCCCCGCGAGGAGTCTCAATGCCATACGCTCATTATTATTATTACTGGAGTCAGCATGGCTCCACATCCCTGTCGGCACCCTCTGGAACCTCATTGACTCTATTCCTGCATGTGAGGGAAAAAACAAAGGGTTGTCACCTCGGTGTCTGCCGAGAGCCAGCCTTCGAACACTCACTGTTACAGGGCGAAGAGGCTGGAGGATCCTCCTCCAGAGGCGTCGGCATTCTCACTGAGTCAGTCTGCGAATTCTAGCGCAGAAAAACTATTGCTGGAGCACACCGGCCAAACAGAAGTTGGTAGGGTGAGGGTATCACGTGGTAACATCACTGAAGAGGATTTCTGAGTTAGCGAAGGAGAAGACCATTTGCCTTTGTTTGATTTCTTAGAGCCTTTGAGTTTGGCAGATGAAGACTCAGATATTTGTTGGCTGGAGGGACGTAAAAAGTCTTTGCGGGAGTATTCCTTCTGTCCTTTCCCCCATGCTGTTGTGTAACAAGGGATTTCGCCAGCCGAGACGAGAATTTGGGGGCCTGTTGCACAGCTGGAGGAGGAGAAGGACACGGGGATACTAACGTGACACTGGGCGATTTTACAACCGCGATACTGAATTTGAGGTCGTAAATCTGCGTAGTTGTGTCCTTCATGGAGCGACGTGTAGCAAGAACGGTACTGTAAATGCCACATGGTAAGACACAGGGCTTTCGACTAGCCAACAACTTATGAGCAACATGGTAAGGCCACCCTCTGCCAGGTACTTTATTGAGAATAGCAGAGTAATCACGTAGATGTAGATGTAACTTATAGACTAATGCGGATATTGAAGGTTCGTCTTCACAGGAGTAATTGTCCATCTTTTCCGCTACAAATGAGCCTACTGGCTCTTCAGTGACACATATGGCTCAATATTTATTAATTGTGGGGTAATCTTTAATTTTGCACTCGACGCGAAAAGCGGCCATGAGGAACGAGCAACCATTGTGCTGCACAGTGGAAGGGATTTCCTTGTCACGCGGTCGCGTTAGCTTCCGGTAGAAGTCCAGAGACAACCCCATCTGTGGATCATTGTGGGAAACTGGCCCTCCACGCACTCCTGTCAAACTAAATTTCAGCCGCCAACATGAATATGACTCTATCTTAGACGCCGCCTGTGCGTCCGCAGCACCGTGTTTGTGACTGAATAAAGTGTCTCTTCCCTTTAAAACAGGCTGTCGTGTTACATGGAGTGTTTCCACCTTCGCCTTTATAATGGCTTGATCTCTGCTGAGACACTTTCAATGACATGCCTACGTGTCTGTGCAGAAATGGCTGCCCATTCTTCCTCAGAAGTTGAAACCAGAGAACGTAGTGCTGTTGCACGCTGGGAATTGGAGGGAAATCGACGTTCAAACTCATTCCAAAGGTGTTTCGTTGGGTGCGGGTCGGGACTTTCGGTGGGCCAGTCCATTTTAAGATCGTTATTTTCCAGAAATTATTCAAATGGCTCCGAGCACTATGGGACTTCACATATAAGGTCATCAGTCCCCTAGAACTTAGAACTACTTAAACCTAACTAACCTAAGGACATCACACACATCCATGCCCAGGGCAGGATTCGAACCTGAGACCGTAGCGGTCACGTGTTTCCGGACTGAAGCACCGAGAACAGCTCGGTCACAACGGCCTGCCACAAATTATTATCTCACAGATTCTGCTTTATAACAAGGTGCATTATCATACTGATACAGTCATCATCTCTTAACTGTTGTTGTACTATATACAGTGCACAATACTGCTAAATTTGTTCATATCCTTTCGCATTTAGCATTTTCTTAAACGCATTAAAGTGGTAACACCGTAACCATGAGAAACAAACCCATACGATAACCCCACCTCCTCTGTACGTCAGTGTTAACACTGCACGTGAAGGCATAAAATACCTTCGAGGCATTCGCTAAACCCAAACCCTTCCTTTGGATTGCCACGGTGTACAGCGTGATTCATCAATCCCAGTCACTTTTCCAGTTACCCACTGCCCCGTGGCGCTGCTCTTTACATCTCAGGCGTCGCTTAGCACCGACTACAGGAATTTGTGGCTTTTGAGGACGTACTGCACCATTCACCCACTTCTTTTTAACACCCAGCGCACAGTCATTATGCTGGCCGCATTGCTGGTAGCACTTTAGAGCTCTCGAGTGATTCCTTCCGCCGATTTCATGCAATTTCTTACAACCACCCACCGCAATGCTCGACGGTCCCTCTCCGTCAGTGCACTAAGCCTGGATGGTTTTACTTTACCTGCGGTTGATACATCGCGTGTCCGTTTTTCTATGTCACATCTCAAACGGTCTACTTGGGTATCTTTAGAAGGGTTGGATTTTCTCTCATTGAATTCTTACTCGGGTGATCTCCAATTAATAGTCCACGTTAGAAGTCACCGAGCTCTGCTGACAGACCCATTCTGCTATTACTGGTTCTCTACTGACAGAAGAAGGTAAAGGAAGCCTTGTTCCACAAAAGAAACACCAGCAGGAATTAGCAATTTCAAGCAAAGCTCTGTACTTCACTGGGAGACGTACCGTAATTGATGTTTCAAACTTACTGATAACGTTACGTATGAGAATTAGTAGCCGCAGTCGACACTGAACAATTCAATAAAATAATCAAGCAACTTACTTACGACAATAGGCAATTATTAGCATCAAATGCCACGTATTTAATGACAGACGTTTGAGGTAGGTGTAAATATTTCTCCAAGAGTTTACCATGTAGTCCTTATTTATGTGAAGCTTGTCCGATGACACCTCGGCAATCAATCAGTATCGGTAGAAACAAACACTAATTCTTGTCAATGATACCCAAAGATTTCTCTACGCCCCAAGCGTCACGTGTGTGTGTTTGACCTACTACTCATACTCCTCGTAACAATGGATCGGTTTAAAGTAGAATTAATTTCAGGAGTATTTTCCCCGTAGTAAGTGAAGGAAGCATTGTTTCACAGAAGTTACACCAGGACGAATTGACAGTGTTATACAAAGCCATGTACTTCACAAACTTCTTACGTATGAGAATTAGTCGTCTCATATAACACTGAACAGTCTAATAAAATAAGCAAGCAAAGTGATTAAATCAATATAAAATTACTTGCATTTAATACTACGTGGGTATTGAAGGACGTCTGAGGTGTGCGTAAATATTTCTTCCTGAATAGCTAGTTTCAGGATGCAGCCCTCACTTCTTAGTGAATCTTGCCCCTTGTCACCTCAGCAATGAATTTGTGTCGATGGAAACCAACAGTAACTGTTGTCAATAATTCCCAGGGATTGTTCTACGGCGAAGCGCCACGTGTCAGTGCAACGTGGCGCTGCGAAGCAATAGAGCGACGCTATCAGGTGTCCTCCCGTTGGAGGATCCGTGACGTACGACACGCCCTAAGCGATGGCTGCGTGCAGCTGAGCGAGATTACCACAGCAGGCACCTGCGCTGAATTGTCACGTGTGGTTGACTGGACATTTATACTCACATGACGAAGAGATACAAATGACCCATGTATCTCTTAAAGTATTCTTTATCCACATTAATTACTACTACATACAAATATATATACTGCATTACGTACCAGGTGTGATGTGCACTGTATGTGAATTAATGTTTGTCAGTTACTTGGTGTATAGAATCTACCTATGTAGCGAGTGAATGTTCTCTTCACTAGCTAAGTTGTTGGCTGAATAATTACTTGTACAATTATTCAATTACAACAGAAAATCACTGTTTATAAATGTTGTAAATACGCTCTAAGACAAAAAAAGACGCACCACAAAGGAATTATCTTAATAAAATGGAAATCGATACATGTGATTTATATGCACCAACAAACAAACGAGTACACTTTCAGAAAAATCGAGTGATTTATTCAAGAGAAGCAGCATCACAAACTGAGCTTGTCAATAGCACTTTAATTCACCTCTCACCCTTATGCAAGCCGTTATTCGGCTTGTCATTGATTGGTAGAGTTGTTGCATGTCCTTCTGAGGGATATCGTACCTAAATCTGTTCAACTGGCGCGAAAGATCGTCAAATTTCCGAACTGATAGGAGAATCCTGCCCATAGTGTTCCAGAGGTTCTCAATTTGCTGGACAAAGTAGGGTTTGGTAACCATGAAGACCAGCAGTAGAAACTCTCGCCATGTGCAGGAGGGAATTATCTTGCTGAAAAGTTAACCCAGGATGGGTTGCCATGAAGGGCAACAAAACGGAGTGTAGAATATCGTTCATTTATTTCTGTGCTGTAAGGGTGCCGTGGATAATAAATGGATCCTGCTAAGAAAAGAAATGGCACACCAGCGCATTATTCTCGGTTAGTCAGCCAGATGAGGTGCGAAAGTTAAGCTGGTACCCCACCGCTCTCTGCGACGAATCCAGACACGTCTTCGCTGGTTATCACGGCTCATTTCGAGGCGGGACTCATTACTGAGACGTTTCTACTTCAGTCAATGAGATTTCAGGCAGAACACGTGTCTGGATATCCCAGAGTGCAATCGTCTATGAAGCGTCTCAATGCAGGTTGTTGCTTTGTTTCCATACACTCTCTTCTTCCCCCCCCCCCCCACCCCCCAGAGATACTAGGTGATAGTACTGTGGAATTGGGAGACTTTCGCGAACAGTTAAACTAGTTAACGACAAAGAGAACGCACCGATCTACAGCGGTACACTTTTAGGAATGTAATATTTTCTAGTCGTGCAGTTCAACTTGTTCTACATTATGGGTAAAGATGGCAGCTATATCTCTGTCGATTTTACCATAAAATGCGGAGCAAACTGCTGGAGACGACATGTGATAAAACATGCACACTGGACTGCGTGGATTCATGATCCTATGTTGCCTTTTTTTGGTCTGTGAAAATTACGTTAATAATTTTTATAGTTTTTCTGTGTGGGCACCCATACTAAGAATGCCCCACACTAAAAATGCCATAAAACTTGTGACCCCATTTTCATAGACGAAGAAAAGAAGAGACTGAGTGCCATAAATCCATCCACCACTACAATATATGCCCAACCAAAGATAAATATACATAAACTACAAATCTGTACCCATCTAATTATAAGCTGCATACATAGCTCAACTTATCTTTCTAATAAAAAACTAAATAAACTGTTAAGTAGTCTATATACATAAAACAAACATTGCATCATAAAGGACTCATGAACCTTAGCCTACACCGTCGAAAACACACAAATCCTACAGACTGTAGCCAAAGTAATCTCATTTGATACTACCAGTCTATATACCAATATATCAGTTGCAGAAACTATAACTGCTATAAGAAACAAAATTCATCAATATAGAACAAAATTTATCATAGCAACCCGTGAAGTCATGGACCTCCTAAAGTTACACTCAAAGTTATTTGGAATTTAATAATAAATTTTCCACACAGGTAGATGTGGTTTTAGTAAGCAACTGTGCTTCAGGAATAATTGCAGGCATATGTATAAATAGATTTTAGTTCCAACACACAATCTACTGGAAAATTTATGTATTACTACAGATATGTAGAGGATACCCTATTGCTAAGTTATGGTAACAATGCCAACATCCAACAAATACATAAAAACTTCAACAACTTCCATCCAAAAATTAAATTTACATAGAAACTTGACCTGAAAATAAGTAAGGTATGTAACAAAAATATTCAAAACATATAGAAAAGGAATCACTACATACAATATTATTAACAAAAATCCTTGTCAAGTAATGCTCATAGATTTTCATTTTTCAAATCAATGATCAACAAATTTGCAAATTTGGCTAGAGCAGCATGCAACACAAAAAGAAATTACAACACTACTATGTAAATCATAGAAAAATAATTTCCACCCAGAGATATGGCTCCTAATACACAACCAACAACCAAATCCTAAAATACAAACAATGCAGATGTATATAACACTGAAAAAAGAACCTATAACTAAAAGAAAAGTAACATACATGCAAATAATTGATTTGGGCCATTTAATGAATAAAATGAATGAATTTTTGCATAAAACAGTTGTCCAATTAGCACTTTGGAGGAACAGTGATATTATAACACAAATTAAATCAGAGAAATACAAAATATCAGAATTTCCAAACCCAGGAGACTGGATAATGTCTTGTCGAATCTATATGAGACTCTACGTTGGACAAACAGCAGAAACATCAATATTAGATTCAAAGATGTATTGAAATCTGCGACCATGAAATATGATAAACATATGAAATCACCGATAATACATTTACAAACATTTTAACCAAAAAGTTATATGCAGCAAATACACCATCTCTGCCTGCCAAAGATGAAAAAACTGTAAACATACGATATATAAAGATTTCAGTGGTCATATAGCTGTTAACAGGTATCAAACATTTACCATCACAAATTTCAGATAGTAAGAGCTACATAATTACAAAATTACTACTTCCTAACACACATCTCATTATCCATATATTATCTTATAATCACTATTCACTCTAAATATAACTTTTATCTCGAAATGTACCAGATGTAATCTGATGCTGTATTACTGATGTAATCTGATGTTGTACTTAAAGACATACAAAATAAGTAAACAAATAATATCTCGTGGCTGGACCCTGGATGTTATATGACCATCAACTGTACCCAGACATAGGTAAGTATGTACTCTATAAAAATGACATAATTGATCATAAACGAACATAAATAAGTCAATGTTTACAATAGGCAAAGATGCGCAAATGGCATTTTAAGCCGAACAGGAAGCTTGGGGGCAAAAATTGCCAAATACAAGAAAATAAACGTTACATTGCAGCTTCTGGAATTTATCTGACCTAAAATGTTGTATTTCAACTTGGTTCATCGTGCAGGATCCACTGACAAAAAACTGTTGATGTTATCATAAAAGGAGATATGATCAACATAATAAGTTGTTTGCATCTACAATTCTGTAATCGAAGATTAATGTAATACATGTGCTACAACAGGAACTGAATTAGATACAAAATCATCCTGTTTTATGAAAGCATCAAAGTCAAAGCAAAATTATCCACAGTGCATTCCCTTAACAACATAGTTGAGACTATGTAGTCATATAACAGCACTAATATTTGTTTATGCAATAGCGTTTATAGATAGATATGTCATCCACACGTTCAACAAATGTGGCAAACCAGGAGATAAAATCTGAAAATCTAATGAGATCAAGTACCATAGACAACAATGCGAAAAACAAATTGCATCACCTTTCCACATCTATAAATACATAAAAAATCTAAGAAACATAGAAGTTATGAATGAAAAAATTTGACTTCCTCAGCAAAAATCTAAAATACAGCCTGAAACCACAGTTACACAGTATAGCAATTACATAACGAATAGCAATAACAAAAACTGTCATTATTTGAGAAAACCAAAATAACTAACAGTAAACATGAAGAAAATTATAGAAAGAGAATAGCAACACAAACGCTTATAACAAACAGACAGAATGCACTGTTTTCAACAGCATAAATGAGAATGTAACCACTCAAGATGCAATCTTAGTCAAATCTGATAATGGGAAAATTTAGTTATGATCAATCAAACTGATTATGTAAATAAAGCAATTAATTTTTTCAGGACAATAATATTACAGAAATGCAAATAACACTCCCAACAAGTTTGTTCCAGACACTAAAACAGTTATAAAAATTTGTAAGATAGTTTTCACAGGCCAAAAAAGAAGACAAGCAATGTCCTGAATCCATGCACTCCCACTCTATATGCCCAATTCCAGATACATAAAATACAAATCTCTATCCATGCAGTTACAAACTCCATAAATAACTCAGCCTACCTTTAAGTAAGAAACTAAATCAGTTGTTATGTAGCCCATAAACATACAATGAATACTACACTGTAACAACCTTATTAACCTTAGCTCATGTCATCTAAGACATATAAATCCTACAAATGGTGAAATTAATCACATTCAATGTTACTAATGTATACACTAATATTCCCATGGCAGAAAAAATAATTATATAAAACAACATTCAAAAACATAAAATAACATGTATCATAACAACCCATGAAGTCACAGATCTCCTAAAGTCTATGTTATCTCAAAATTATTTTAAGATCAATAAGAAATTTTATACACAAACATGTGCATTTTCAAAAGGCAACTATAAAGCAGGAACAATTGCGCAGATATAATGAAGAATATATTAGAAGACTAATTTTTAGTTCCAACAGCCCATTACCTGAATAAATTATATATTACTACACATACATAGATGATATACTACTGCTAAGATATGGTAAGGATGATGGCATCCAAGTAAAACAACAAAAATTTAACAACTTTTATCCAAAAATTAGCTTTACCACATAAACTGAAACCAACAACTATACAAATTTTCTTGACCTGGAAACAAGAAAATATATAGCAAACATACATTCAAAAGATATAGAAATTAACCACTACGGAAAAAATCATTAACAAACATTCTTGTAATCTAAATGCACATAAATATGCATTTTTCAAATGAAAATTCAGCAGAATTTGCAAATTTTGCCTTAGAGCAATATGCAATAGAAAAAGAAATTACATCACTACAATACATTTCACAGAAAAATAATTTCCGCCCAAATATAGTGCTCAGGATGTACAAACGACAAACAAAGCCTAAAATACAAACTGTACATAAGAATATAGCACTGGAAAAAGAACCTACAACCACAACAAAAATAATGTGTGTGCGAACAAATTGTCTGGACATACAATGGATAAAATGAACGATTGTTTACATAATACAAATGTGAAATCAGCATTTCGCTTGACCAATAATATGAAAACACGAATTAAATGAGGAAAAGCCACGATCTCAGAATTTTCTAGCCCAGGAGTCTGCAGAAGCTCTTTTCAAAACTATACGAAATCCTGCATCACACAAACAGGAAAAACATCAACACCAGATGAAAACTTATGAAAGCGTGTGAAAGCAATTAATCTACTTTCCACCTACATCTTAAAAACTAAAACCACAAAGCAGAACACACTGGAAACACTGTACAAGTTTTAGAGAAAATATCTAAAGAGTGTACTATGAATATTTTGGAACAATTAGAGATATATAAATATCCGAGAAATTTCTCAAATGTGTTACTCAGTAAACAAATTGACCTGAAACGGAAATCCTATTTCGAAAATTTCATTGAAATTTTCGACCATGAGAAACGATAAATATTTGAAATCACTGATAGCATATACACCAAAATTTTAACTAAATAATATCTACACAACGAACACGTCATCGTGACTGCCATGGATGATATATTTGTAAACATAAACCACCTGAGGATCCCAACTGTCAAACAGCTGTCAAACAATTAACAAAAAAATTTCATATTGTAAAAAATGCGTGATTATAATAATATTATTTCATAACAGACAGCTCACAACTGGCCCCTGGATGCCAAATGATCGTCTGCACCACCTATACGTTAGTGAAAACGTAATATATAAAAATGACGTTATTGATCATAAGTAACACGTAAATAACATTCACTATTCACAACACCCACATATTCACTTGGAAATGTCACTGTCATTCGAAACAGGCAATTTTGTTGCGCAGAAATCTCTAAATACAAGCAAATAAAGATTATATTGCAGCTACTAGAATTGATGTCGTACAAAGTCTTCCTCATGGAGAACGTTTCTAGACTTGTTTTCGCGGGATAAAGTATCCTTTAGGGAGGAGTGGGAAAAGTACTTTGTAGACAACAGCAGCTAGGGTGGAGAAGGGGACGGAGGGATTACGTGTGTACATATAAACCCAACAGCTCACCTCATCGTTAGTACGATGCGGCAGATCACGAGAGCCCTTTAATCGAGGGACTGTAATTCGCAGCGTGTCAGTGCCGATATCTCACCTGGCAGTGAGTTATGGCAGATGGTGGTTGAAATGGAGTCTGCGATACGTTGTAAGAGGGTTCAGCTCACGCAAATGCAGTGGTATCATTTGTGCGATGGACTATTGTATATTGAGAGTCAATTAACCGACGAGTTCAGCACTGACAACATCGACGTCAATATGAATGTGTTCACCAGCAGTGAGTTTGTTTAGTTCCTCAGTAGTAAATACTTTTTAGCGGCTCATCAGTGAAACTACTGGATCGTTTGACAACGTATATTGTATTATAAAAACGAGAAAGTGTTGCGAACATCTGAGTGTTATGTGATGCAATATGTCACGCTGCCCACTAGATATATCCATTAAGTTCAAGTGGTTCAAATGGCTCTGAGCACTATGGGACTTAACATTTATGGTCATCAGTCCCCTAGAACTTAGAACTACTTAAACCTAACTAACCTAAGGACATCACACAACACCCAGTCATCACGAGGCAGAGAAAATCCCTGACCCCGCCGGGAATCGAACCCGGAAACCCGGGCGCGGGATATCCATTAAGTGATGCTGTGAAGAATGTGATGACATCATACGAGATATTCCACAACATTGACTGTATATTGACCCGAGTTGGGTGACTACACTAGCCCACAGGCGGAATAATATACATGATGAATTTAGGGTGCATAAATAAAAATTATTTGGTAAATACTTTCGTATGACAGATGGCTGTGACAAAGGTAAAATGGGCATGTATTGAATGATTGTCTACATGAAATGAAGTTGTAATAAATCAATATTTTTCTTCTACAATTATTTTAATATGTGTTTAATTCCATTATACATATTATTATATTCTCTGTGAATCGACATATTTCTTCCACAAAATGTGTAATAAACTAATAGTAATTACTACAAAAAAACACATCTCTGGTGCACATAACCTGTTGAACCACGCACTGACGCTGATTCAGGAGATGAATGAGGAGCTCACAAACCTCCACTATGTTGTCACACACTCTAAAGATCCAAGACCATGTCGCAACTAGTCACATGATCAGAACATCGTATATTCTTGTAGATGTAATCCAACTGTGTTTCTCTATAGTTCTAGGCGATTACTAACGCTGAATGTCTGCCTGAAAATTTTTAGTGGGTTTGAGCTGTCGATGATAGTGATAAAGCTTTGTGGAAATGTATTATATACATCTCCTACCAAGTGTGTCCTTCGAGAATGTCTGTTTGTGAGATATGAGTGCACCTCACTTCGCTTTTCGCTTTCAGTAATACAGTCACAGATCCTGATCGGATAAAAAATTTTCTCAGACGCTACCAAGCAACTAGAGAACAATGTATGAAATGTGTTACCTATGAATGTTGTGCTGTTTCCTTCGCATGTCCCAAAATAAACTCACAGTAATTGCTACAAAAAAAAAACCTTACTGTAACTGAAACAAATCTGTGCTGCACAATACGCACTGAACTTCACTACATTATCACACACTCTAAAGATCCAAGATGACAGCACAGCTAGTTTTGATCATGGCGTCGTATATTCTTTTGGATGTAATCCTGTTAAACTGCGCTATAGTGGTAGATGAACATTACTGCTGTATATTTGCCTGCTATTTTTTTAATGTGTTTCACCTATCTAAGAAAGTGATAAAGGTCGGTGGAAATGTATTAAATAGACATCTTACCAAGTCTGTTCTTCGAGAGTGAACCTTAATTCGTTTTCAGTAATACAATGATCTGATAAAGAATTTTCTCAAACGCTACCAGCCAACAAGCGATCAGTCTATGAATGATATTACCTATGACTGTGGAGCGGTTTTCCCTGAACTTTAGTCGGAATGTCCACTGTTTACAACAGTTTGTAAGATTCAAGTAAATCGATTAACTTTTTTGTTTCTGGTGGCTCAGCCAGGAAATTTATATTGAGCTTACATTTTAGCTGGGGGTGAAATCAAAAAAATCATCCAGAAGGTAGAATTCATTTTATTCACCTAAGTCAGAACTGCATTAAACACCATTTGTACATAACACGTAAAAGGAGGAAGCAATTGTAAATGAGTAAACTGTTTTATTTGGGAAAAAACATTGTCGAACTCTCCAGTCCAGCGATCTCATCTTGTGCTCCGTCGCCCGGCAAGCACTATAGGTAAATTTCAAGGAAATCATAAAAATAGTTTTATGCGTATGGGCTAAAGCAGTGAGTGAAAATTTGTACCAAGGCGGGGAATCCAACTCGGATCTCCTGCTTACTAGGCACGTGCGTTAGCCACTAAGTCATCTTCTTTTTTTCCTATCCTGCCCTGGGAAGTGGGATGGGGAGTAGGAAAGGAAGTCAAAATCTATTCACAGTAGTTTACACAACTGCATGGATTATCCTGGCAGGCCTTCCTCCTCTATCCAGATTCTCACCGTCACGCCGATGTCTTTCAAATTCCCCTTTACACATGAACGAATTGCTGACGCTCTCCATGTTCTGCAATAGCACCTCAACATCGAACATAAATGAGAGATCCAGCCTGCAGGTAGTTATACAAATGAAGGGACGTAATTTCAGAGACTTTACTTGTCTCATAAAGAGAGACTTTACTGGTCTTTACAGATACGATTTTATGAATGATATGAAGATATCTGTATGAGATTTTACTGTTATATACAGATACGATTTTATAAATCATGTCTGTATGAGACCAGTGATGTCTCCGAAATTGTGTCATTTCATTTGCATAAGTGCCTGCACCTGTGTTTCAGGTTGGAGCTCCCACTTACGTTCGGTGCTAAGGTGCCAGTCCAGAACATGCAGAGCCTCTGTGCAGTTCTCTACGTATGTAAGGAGGTGTTTGAAATAGACTGGGGCGGCAGTGAGAATTTGGATCGAGGAGGGAAGCATGTCCGGGCAATCCGTGCAGTTGTGTGAACCGCTGCGCCAAGGTAGTTTAATGGCTAAAGCACCTGCATAGTAAGCAGGAGACATGGTTTCGATTCCTGGCCTTGACGGACATTTTCACTCACCGCTTCAGTCTGTACACATAAAATTATATCTTCATGAGACCCGTAAAGTTTCTGAATTTGTGTCATTTCACTCTCTGAACACTTTTTTTCAACATATTATGTGAGTACATCTCGGGAAAGAAAAGATAAAAAAATTAAGGCGCTGTGTTCCACAACACATGACTTGAGTGTACTTACCTATGTGATACATGTACAGTTAACTGCAATACAAAACGGAACACCAAGAAGGAGTTGTGCTACGTAAACGAAAGTTGGTAGCCATGTTTCTAGTAGGGCCACAATAGGGATGCAAATCACGATTCCTTGAAATATACGCTGATACTGTCGTGAGACTTAGTTACCTTTGAGATTGGACGAGGTTCAAATGGCTGTGAGCACTATGGGACTCAAAGTCTGAGGTCATCAGTCCCCTAGAATTTAGAACTACCTAAACCTAACTAGCCTAAGGACATCACACACATCCATGCCCGAGGCAGGATTCGAACCTGCGACCGTAACGGTCGCGCGGTTCCAGACTGAAGCGCCTAGAACCGCTCGGCCACACCGGCCGGCTTTGGACGAGGTGCGTTTCTGTTAGTTACATGATCCGTAGACCATTTGAACGATACTTTTATCGAAATGTGGAACGAGTCAGTTTAAAGGATATATACACGTGACTACGGTTTAACACTAATGAACACATTATCATTTTACGACTACTCACGCAACACGCAACTATAAATTAAAAAGTTTGTTTTGCTTTTTTAAAAATAGATTAAGTTTTTAAACTAAATTTAAAACTGCTTCGCTGCCTGTCAGACATTTTATGTTATTGGGCAAATGAACAGAGATTTTTATCGCAGCATATTGATTTCCTTTACGAGCCACTGACTGCTTTAACAATGGGTAATAAAGGTCATTTTTCCAACTAGAGTTGTAGGTATGTAAATCACTGTTCTTCTCAAATCGTGATTGATTATTTATGACGAATTTCGTTAGCGAAATTATGTACTGTGACGGTGCATAGTCAAGAGTACCTTTAAGGCAACAAGGACGCCATTATCAACACCTCACCGAGTTTGAACAGGTTCCTATAACGCGGCTACGAGAAACTGTATGTTCCTTCTCCGATACTGCAGAAACACTTGGCTGTGATGTAACCACTATGTATGATTACTGGCAACGGTGGTCACGAGAATGTACGATCGCAAGAAGACCGGGCTCTGTACGGCCACGTGGCACTGCTAAGAGAGAGGACCATCACGTTCGGTGTATACGAGGGCTATCCAGAAAGTAAGCTCCGATCGGCCGCGAAATGGGCGCTACTGTAAAAATCAAAAATGTTTTATTTGCAAAAGCTAGCCACAGCTCCCAGCTAATTATCTAAATAATCGCCGCTCCGACTTAGACATTTGTCGTGCCGTTGTACCAATTTTCAATACCCTTGTCATAGAAGGCAGCCGCCAGTGTTTTCCACTAGTTCTCTACGCAGGTCTAGAGCTCGTTGTCTGTGCCAAAATGTTGCCTTCATAGTCAGCGGTTCGTGCGAGCAGAGATGAAACTCACGGGGTCAATTGCGGTCTGTATTGTGGGTGATCAAACACTTCCCACTGAAAACGCTGCAGGAGGATCTTCATTGCCCCTGCAGAGTGCAGCTGAGAATTGTCATGAAGAAGGAACGGCGTGACAGTTATGTTAGGTGGGCTGCATACCTTCAGGCGAAATTTCGCACCAGGCCCTCGTACTTGGCGGGAGACGCTATTTTGTAGGTACATCTACATGCTCACTGTGCTCTCAGAACTGAAAACAGCGATTTGACGCGATAGACGGTCGTTCTACAGACACTGCCCAACATATCTGTGCAATGCTTCATCGGGTTTTTACAGTGGTTTCCATTTCGCGACCGATCGGAACTTACTTCCTGGATAGCCTTCGTTGCTCTGGCGCATCGTACTACATCTGCAGCAGCAATCGGAGCAGTATTTGTCACCACAGTGACACAAAGAACTGTTACTAATCGATCACTTGGAAAACATGTCCGAACCAGATGCCCTGTAGAGTGAGTTCTATTGATTCCAACCCACCTCCATTTACCACTTCAGTGGTGTGAAGCAAGAGCTGATTGCAGGGCAAGATTGAGATCTGTGGTGTTTTCTGATGAAAGCTGACCTGTCTCGGTGCCAGTGACGGCCGTGTGTTGGTTAGATGGAGGGCAGTGGAGGGCCTGCAACAAACCTGTCAGCGTGCTAGACACAATGGGCCTGCACCAGGGCTTATGGTCTGGGATGCGATTTCGTACGATAGCAGAAGCACTCTCGTCGTTATCCCACGCATCTTGACCGTACAATTGTACGTTAATCTGCTTATTCCACCTTTTTTGCTGTCATTCAATAACAGCATTACATGGGGTGTTTTCCAACAGGATTACGCTCGCCCACACATCGTTGTTGTCTGCTAGATCACCAGATCTGTCCACAGTCGAGCACATATGGGACATTATTGAACGTCCAATCCCACCGTCATCCACAAACAGCATTATCTGTCCTCATACAGACCGACCAAGTGCAACAGGCATGAACTCCATCCCGCAAAATGACATGCGGCGCCTGTACAACACAGTGCATGAGCATTTGCACGTTTGCATTCAACATTTTGGCGGTACATTGGTTACTAATATACCAGCATTTCACAATTTCAATGGCTTATCTCGCAATTACATTTAAATGTGACCTTGCAACGTTAATCAATTACATATTTTACCTAGACAAATGTATTCCAGAAATTTCATTACTCTACATTAATTATTTTTTGGCGTTTCATTTACTCATCGATTGTTGTTTGATTATGTACGACGTTTTACAATAATTGTCTTAAAAATCTCCGTTGCAAAATTCTACAACGTCATTAGTAAAGAAACAACGTCCATAACACGTAAATAAATGTAAACGTTTCAAGTCGGATCTCAGGAAGCCTGAAATGTCACAATGGAAAAAATAAACGACATTCAGACTAGCTGGTTGTCTGGGATTCATTATAAATCAACTTCACTTTCAACAATTGCAGTGTTCTCTTACCTCCACAACTGGCATGAATAATTTATTAATGTTAATACGAGAAAGAACAGAAAAACAGAATAGTGCACTGACACAGACAATTCCAGTCGACAAGAAGTTAAGAGTGACTTCGTGGTTTTTGGCCACGGATAGGTCATTCGAGTGTTTGAATTCACTGTGTTAATACTCGAAGACAGTATTATTAAGCATTTTTAAATGGTTCTCCAGGGTTGTATTTGATAACTGATCACATAAGCGTTGGTTGTTTCTGCAACACCAAACAAATGTAGCCTTTATTTCTTTGTTCATTTTAATAAGTATAAAGTCGAAATCGCTTGACGTTGGCATATATTGTCAGCATTATACAGAAGCCGAAAGCAAAAAATATCAACTTTCTCTAATCTGCATCATTAACTGCAAACCTGAGGTGAACCGGCTGAAAGTGCGTCCCGAGTGGAGTACATGACCGTCTCGCTCGCTCTCCCTCGAATTTCTTTGGCGAGGCAGACTGAAAACCAATCACGGATCATATTTGGCCCGCTGGTTACCGGTTCCTCACCAGTGGTATATATCAAGCGATTCCTAACAAGTGAGATTTTGCAGAGGAGAGAAAATAGGAAAAACAGAAAATAGTACCAATTAACTCTTGATGTTGAGCTATCGCACTATCACAGTACGCCGTACTGACGTGACAAATTCGTCATCCGATTTCAAGGAAACTATTTGATAAAATTATCTGAATCTTCCGTAACTTGCAGCCTGATATCTCCGCTCGATAACAGACTGAATTTCTTTTCGTTATTCGTCATAGTTATTTGCTGTATCGATTTTAAGTAAATCACTACACGAATTTTTATTGTCTTTGCATTGGTAAAAACGCATTGCGTAGACCTAGCTTATGCTTTATTTTAGCTCATACATTATTTCATATGAAATGTAGCCGACATATCCAAATTGTATATGAAGTTGAGAGCAGAACGATAGCTGTCACCGTTCTCGAGATATTGACAGCCAGCACGTGAGTCGCATATGATAGGTCCAATTCCTTTCCTGCGCTCGGCAACTGTCGTAACAGTTCTCATATTTCGTAAAGGGTTCAGGGTCTCGAAACGTGTATTTTCACAAAAGACAGCTCGCAGAAAGTTACCAGTTTTGATTGATTGATTGATTGATTGATTTCTTTATTAATCCATGTAACAATTTACATTGTGTGGATTTCGTCAGCAAAATCATATACAATACAATATACCTACAATTATACACATAAAATTTGTATTTACACACATTTTTGAGGTATCTTAAATTAGTTTTATATCCTTGTGTAATTTGTAATTTTCTTATAGTACTGTACAATTTTTGATTTCCTCATGTATTACAATGCAGGATACTTTAATTACACTACATGTTTTAATTCAGATAGTCCATTACTGCGTAGTAACTTTTATTTAATAAAAAAAAATTTTAGTTTTGTTTTGAACTGTCCGATTGTGTCAATATCTTTTATTTTTTGGGGTAATTTATTATATAATTTAACAGCATTGTACAACAAGCTCTGCTGAGTTTTAACTTTATTTTTCCTCTCTAGATGCAGATTGTATTGGTTTCTAGTTTCATAGCTGTGTACTAAAGAATTTTTCATATAGCAGTCAATATTTTTTTTTACATACATAACACTTTGAAAAATGTATTCACAAGGGACAGTTAGGATTTCCAGGTTTTGGAAATGTTCAAGGCAGTGAGCCCTACTGCCACTCTTGGTTATTATACGAATTGCTCTTTTCTGTAATTTGAAAACTGTTTGAATATTTTTACTGTTGACTCCCCAAAATATTATTCCATAGGTAATAACAGAGTGGATATAAGAAAAATATACAGATCTGACACATGTAGTATCACAAACTGCAGTCAGAATTCTCAGAGCATAGCATGCTGTAGCGATTCTGTTACTAAGTATTTTAATATGTTCTCCCCACTTTAACTGACTGTCTACATGCATACCAAGAAATTTTGTGTAGTCTACACATTCTATAGTTTCATTGTTTAGCTTAGAGTTGTTATAGTGTGGTTTTTTGCAGACATAGAAGTTAACAGCATTTGTTTTTTTAAGATTTAGTGTTAGTTTATTATTGGATGCCCACTCACGTACACTGTTTAGTGTTTGTTTGGCTTTTTCTTTTAGTGCATCTGGTGATTTGTCACTGATTAGAACATTTGAGTCATCTGCAAACAATATTGTTTGTCCATGCTTGATGCTCTGTGGGAAGTCGTTTATGTAAATGAGGAATAGTACTGGGCCAAGGACACTACCCTGTGGGACACCTATATTTACATAATTTGGGTCTGAAGTATACTTTACAATATAGTTTGAGCAACTTGAAATATGTGAGATTTCAGTTATCTGTCTTCTATTTTTTAGATATGACTTGAACCATTTGTTCACAAGTCCCCTTATTCCAAGTTCATCTAACTTATTTAACAATATGTTGTGGTCTACCGTATCAAACGCTTTAGTTAGATCAAGAAATATACCTGTTGTGTAGTTCCCTTTATCTAATGCTTCTAGAATGTGTTTTGTGAGGTGTGCTGTTGCTGATTCTGTGCTTTTCCCTGATCGAAATCCAAACTGGTCAACAGACAGTAAGTTGTATTTATTTAAATAATTCATTAGCCTATCTTTCATAATAGTTTCTAATATTTTTGCAAAGCATGATAGTAGAGAAATTGGCCTATAATTTTCAATTATTCCTGCATCACCTTTTTTGAAGAGGGGTAGTAATTTCGCATATTTTAAATAGTCTGGAAAGTAGCCCTGATTGAAAGATTGATTTATAATATCAACTAAAGGTGGAAGTAGGCTCTTGATACAGTCCTTAATTATAAAAATGGGGACTTCATCCAGACCAGCTGAGTTTTTGTTTCTCAGTTTGCTGACTGCTTTATAGACTTCTTCCTGTGTTGTAGGGAATAACACCATTGAGTGTGATACACCATTATTTGGCTTTTTGACCTGAGGGGTTGTTAGAAAATTTTCCTGTAATTTTATTCCTATGCTACTAAAATAATCATTTATATAATTTGCCAAATATATTGGGTCTTTTATTAGAGTCCCTTCCTCTTTGATTTTCAAGTTTGACAGATTCATTTTCCTGGTACCAGTTTCCTGCTTCACAATCTTCCATAGTGCCTTATTTTTGTTTTCAGCAGAGTGCACTATTTTGGAGTTATGAGCTCTCTTTGCTGCAAGCAATATTTTCCTATATGTTTTCCTATATCTTTTATAAAAGAGTGAGAAAGCAGGATTAGTTTGGCTGTGTTTAATGGAGCTCAGGTACTTTAGTGTTTCAGATGATTTTTTGATTCCTTTTGTGACCCACTTGCTTTTTCCTGCTGTTGATAATGGACATAATACTTTAGGAAATGTTTCTTCAAAATTTAATTTAAACAATGTCATGAAATTTTTGAATTTTTCATTTGCACCTACTTCTGAATATACTGAGTCCCATGTTTGTCCTGCTATCTGTTTGGCAAACTCATGTCTATTTTTTTTAGAAAAAATTCGTCTGTAAATATGCATTTTCTTTGTTTCTTCTGGAGCCACTTTTATATTAATGATTTGAGCTGAGTGATCAGATAATCCTAGCTCTGCTACAACCACCTCACAGTTATCTTTGCCTAAATCTGTTAATACCTGATCAACAGCTGTCTTTGAGTATTTTGTTATTCTGGTTGCACTGTTAACCATTGGAACTAAATTGAAACTTTGAGCAAGACTTTGTAATGAGTCCCATGTAGAATCAGGATTCAGTTTATCAACATTTAGGTCTCCACATATGAGAATGTGGTTCTTTGGAGTGGATATCTTGTTAAGAACATGATTAAGTTTGGAGAAAAAGATATTGAAGTCTCCACTAGGAGATCTGTATATACATAAGATAATCAAATTCCTACACCTGTATTGGTCCCTGATTTCAACTGCTGCCAGTTCAAAATGTTGCTCTTCACTGATTACACATAAATCGCTTCTGGTCTTATACTGATAATTTTGTTTTACATAAATGCAACACCCTCCACACTTCATAGAAGTCCTACAGTATGCACACGCTAAATTATAAGACTGCAAGACTAATTGATTAATTTCAGCCTCATTGCACCAATGCTCAGTGAGACAAACAACTGAGCACTCTGTAGACTCCAGCTCCACTTCTAGCTGTTGGGTCTTATTTGCTAGGGAACATATATTTTGGTGAACAACTGTTAAGTAATTTTTTCCAGCACTATTTGCATTCCCACTTCTTTTCGTTTTAATGTCGTTCTGTTTTGGTTCAACTGCTTCCTTATTATGATTACACTCACGTTTTTTGTTTGCATATTGTATTCTTGGATAGTCACCCCCTGCAGACCGTATTAGTTTCCCTTATTTTTTATAATTTTACATAAATCCAGGAGCATTTTACTGAAAGTCATTGCACCTAGTCTGTTTAGGTGCAGGCCATCCCTACCCAGACATTTGTCGTCGAGAAATTTATTTGGGTCAACAAATACAACACCAAGTTCGTCGCACTGTTCCCTAATGCCAGTGTTTATTTTGTTTGTATACGCGTTACTCACCGATCTTCTTTGTAGAATTCCGTTGATAACAATTCTGGAGCTTGTAAACAAACCTTTGGCTGACCGAATTACATTACGAATATCATTTATGATTTCTTCTTGTCTGCTGCTTCTAATAGAGTTTGTCCCTACGTGAATTATCACGCCTTTAAAATTTGTGTTGGAATCATTGTTGTTTTGGTTGGATTTTTCCGTGTTCCTAATGTTGTTGAAATGTTTCACAATCTGCTGTGGTCGGATTCCAGGGCGAACCTCGACTTTACAGTTCGGAACCACTACATTTTTTAACATGGAATCGCCGATGACAAGGAAATCACTTTTGTCGATCTGTTTTGCTGGATTTCTTTCACATTTGTCTTTTTTCTTATACGTCACAGTTTTCCACTTATATTTGCTTACAGATTTACCGCACGAATCGTTTTCCGCCACTGTTTTCACTGGGATTAGCATATGCGAGTTTACATAGGTTTGTTTACTTCCCAATAACGGAGTTTGCACGCGGGAGTTTCTTGAATTTCCACATGTTTCGCTTTCTGCTACTGTTTTTGCCGGAATATGCACATGTAAGTTTTCACGGTTTTGTTTTTTGCTCACGAACGGAGTTTGCACAAAGGAGTCCTCACATTTGTTTGTTTTGTTCTGTAATGGGTTTCCACATACGCAGCTTGCCGATTCACTTTTTAGCTTTGCGTTTTCTTCTTTCAGAGACTGAATCTCTTTTTTGAGAGTTCCGATATCACTTTGTAGCACTTTAATTATTTCTTCTTTTGACTTTATGGTACTTACAAGTTCTGATGTTTCCCACTGCAAACAGTCGGTGCATGTCCACGGAACTTCGTCACTAATGAATTTCAGGTTCACTTTTGCGCACTTCTCATGAAGCCAAAAATTGCACTTTACACATAAGATTCCTTTTATCACACGTTTTCTGCATTGCTTACATGTAGAACCGCTGATTTTTTCCTTTTTGGTAGAGACAGACGTGTCGTTACACTTTTCATTCGGCGCCATCTTGGAATACGTGATAAATACGCAAGACTTTTTTATCTATCGAGATATGAAAATAATATAGTATTTTTACAATGGATCTATGTACTTTCTTAAACGGCATTTAACAGCACGTGAACTGAGAACCACAGTGACATGGAAAAAGTTAATTTAAAATAACTTATTTTATATAGACCTCCAGAGCTTAAGCCAAAACCAGTTTCGTTCATAAGATGTAGCTACAAGTATTAATTACTTCATTTTGCCTAATGGTGTTCTGTTTATTTGCGACGTTTAGAATACTTTATAACTCCATGAAATCGTCTTAAAATGCAGGATAAGTCGATTTCTTTCCCCGAAAGATTGTACATCCCTTATCGCATCCCTGCGAAACACTTGGCATAATGTAACAGATATAATACTCTGTGCATCGTCTTCAATATCCATAAACTCTGCAGCACAATACATCGTACTAGACGAGCATTCTCAATGAGCCCAATCACTCAAGAAGTTATAGAGGGTCAGTTATAATAGTTACTTTCACAGTTGCCACTTTAGCTGTTGTGATACAACGGTCGATTTGATACATGGTTGCCAAAACGTTAAATTCATTTTTGATTAATATGCTTCGCCAAGGCAAATGGTAACTAAAAATAGTTTCGTGCGACGATGGTGCACTCTTTAATAGATCTGAGAATGGCGACATGATATTTGAGGTCAGCAGAAAAGCCTCCTCTACAGCAAATACATACGGCTCCATTCGCAGAAGTGGATTACGATATACCTGCCATCAATAAGTCCTGCACAGTTTGAGAACTGGCAGTGCATTCTAAAGTAATGGGCAATACGTAACTAATCTTTGGTTGTTGGTTCATGGTGGAATTGACACCTTACGGAAAATCCCCACAAATTGCAGAGTGGCCAATACAATAATTCAACATTATCATTTACTGACAGTCGCCATAAGAAAACTGCATTATGAGCTCTAACTTTTTCCTAATATAAGGGTGTTTGCTGTGAGTAATAAAGGCATAAACAAAAATATATGATAACTGACGTGCACTAGAGGCTACTTCGAACAAATATTCTGGCAAGAAATACTCAAATGAAACTTCCTGGCAGATTAAAACTGTGTGCCCGACCGACACTCGAACTCGCGACCTTTGCCTTTCGCGGGCAAGTGCCCTACCAACTGAGCTACCGAAGCACGACTCACGACCGGTACTCACAGCTTTACTTCTGCCAGTACCTCGTCTCCTACCTTCCAAACTTTACAGAAGCTCTCCTGCGAAACTTGCAGAACTAGCACTCCTGAAAGAAAGGATATTGCGGAGACATGGCTTAGCCACAGCCTGGGGGATGTTTCCAGAATGAGATTTTCACTCTGCAGCGGAGTGTGCGCTGATATGAAACTTCCTGGCAGATTAAAACTGGTGTCTTCGCGGCCATCTTTAAATCGTTTAAACCACTCAAACACTTGTGTTCGCGATAAAAAATCATCGCCGTACACTTGTTGTAACATTACAAACGTTTCACTTGCAGATTTTCCTAGTTTGAAACAAAATTTGATGTTAACACGCTGTTCTTTCTGTAGACTCAACATTTTCCGACGCACAGACAAAACGTCAACTACTTAAAACAGACGCCACGGGCAGAGTGAGTGCAGGAGGCAGATGAAACTCGAGCAGTAGGCGGAGCGAGAGTCACGTGACAGGCCACGTGACTTTCAGCCTTATTGCATTCGTTTTATTGTTTCACCAGTACTAGTCCGGTTTTTTTCTAGCCACACCTCGTACATTGGCCTTCCTTGAGTAAATTTGACCTCTACATATTTTATAGTTACAGGCTCGATACTTATATTCTTAGCACTGGTTAAATACGTGCGTTTACGTACCTTCTAATTGTATTATATTTACACTATTCATATGCACATACTCTAAAGAGTCGTAGCATGCTGCTCTAATACGTGGACGGCCAGGGTGTTAGTCTATCCATCACAGATGCTACTGCACATTGGAAATTCGATATTCAGAACACTTGGATGTTTTAAGTAAATTTGCGTGTCCCCTGAAGTTAATTCAAGCAAAGCTTCACTGTGCATACCAGCTACTGAAAACTTTGGTCCAAATTTAAAATACTCGCTAAGAGTATAAGATGTATCGTAATCCGTCGTCATTTTCTTCTCTATATACTGTCTCCTGCTACACAGATAGTCCCAATCATTCCGTTAACACTGCACTTTCGACCTAACACGTTTTCTACCTCTGTAACTATTAAAAAGTCACTGTATGGTGCTAGGCACACATTCACACGTTTAGAACCACTAGCAGTCACATTGCATGACTGTTGATGAATAACAGTTCTCTTGTGAGTCTTAGCTGAGGAAGCTCCAGGGATGGTACAGAATAGTTGAACGACAGCAGGTCGATAAATCTGGAAGGTCGTCTGCGAGTTGCTGTCACTTCTGCTGTGGCAGCGTGGATGATGGTATACTGAACACTTGAGTATCCCCATCCAGAGCTTATCCTGGGGCGGGCTACGATGCTCAATAAGAAAATAACAAAATGTAAGTACACTTTCCGAGAAAAAAATTGATGCAGCACGAATGCGTTATCTGAATGGATGGAAATCGGTAGATGTAATACACATGTAGAGAAAGAAATTTCAGATCAAAAAGAATTGGATGATTTATTGAAGAGAAAGAGCTTCATAAATGGAGCAAGTCAGTGACGTGTTGGTCTACCTCTGGCCCTTACGCAAGCAGTTATTTGGTGTAGAGTCCCTCCTAAGGGATATCATTCTAAAAGTAGCCAATTGGCGCGTTATATAGTGAAAATCCCGAGCTAGTTGGAGGGCCCTGCCCATAATGCTCCGAACGTTCTCAATTGGCTAGAGATCTGATGAACTTTCTGGCCAAGGCAGCGTTTGGTACGCCGAAGACAAGCGGTAGAAACTCTCGGAATGTGCAGGTGGGCATTATTTTGTTGATCTGTAAACCCAGGATGGCTCGCTACGACGGGCAACAAAACGGGTCATAGAATGTCACTGGCCTACCACTGTGTTGTATGGGTCCCGTGGATGACACACAAACGGATCCTGATATGAAAAGAAATGGCGCACTAGACCGTCACTTATGGTTGTCAGGCCATATGGCGGGCGACAGTCAGGTTGGTAACACACTACTGTCTGGGGCGTCTCCAGACACATCTGTGGCCTTAATAGCACGCCATCTGTCTCGGGAGTCGAGTCGCGTCGCGTCGGTATCATTGCTACAAACAGCCTCGGATGCCGCATTAAGTTACTCGAGATACGCGTAACCATGAAATCGTTTTCGAGTGAAGTGTTAATTCTGGGTTGACTTTAATTATCGATCTTCAGTTTGCGTATTGTCGTATTTTCACGTGCCGCCGCGGGACAAACATTCTATCATTATTTAGCGTGGCGTTTGATGAACCTAATCATCAAATTATGGCGAGCATTCATTTAAACATTTTATTTGGACATTTATAGTTGCATCAGCGCATTAGACTCTGAACTGCTCTGTTAGTCAGATTGTGTGGAATCTTTTGTTTTCATCTGTGACTTTCAGAATACAGAACGTTTTTTCACGACCGTTTTTGATTATAAATCCCAGAAAATCTCCTAATTCCTCAGAGCTATAAGCTGCAGCTATAAGTGTGTTTCTCAGATGAAGTGGGCACTAGGAATTCTAATTACAGGCTTCACGTTTTGTTAATCACTTTCTGGTTGCCAATATTGTAGTTAGAGAGCCAGTGTTGAGAACGGCAAAAGACAGCATAAATAATAGGAACATTTTAACAACAATAATTCCACCCGCCGCCGCACATACGGTTAATCGGCCGGGAAATGTAGTGTTACTACATTCTACAAACAATATTTATATAAACAACATATTTTCCAACCGCCGCCCCACATATGGTGCATCGGCCGGGAAATGAAATGTTTCAACATAAAAACATTATACAACAATATTTTCCTACCAGCCGCCCCACATAGTCGTCTTTAAAGTTCTCCTTTTAGAAATCGTTAATGGATACTTGCATTTAACACCCACTAATCACCTTCATTTTAAAATCCATACAATCCTTAATAATAAAATTTCTAAAAATGCTGAATGAATAATTTCTGTTTTATATGGATTAAAGTTGTATGCTTCTTACAACTCAGCGTCTTATGTACTTCATCCACATTAACGTTACCAACGTTTATGATTAAACTTCATAGTTACTATTTCCTGTTTCGGTCATAAAATGTGTTGTAGTTTCATAAACTGGTAAAGAAACTCGTTATCATGTTGCATAACTTAAAACGCTTTTATCATCATACTTAAAAGAAAATGGACTGACTTGTGTAAAACTTTTGTCATTATCTTCTTACCAGTTTAAGTCCTTAGCCCTCAGACTAACACTGTCAGCTTTTTTCGTTTCATGACTCAATCCATTATGATAAAAGTAAGATATGTATCTTGTACTTGGTCCATTTTTATACCATTTTTTAGATATTGCTATACAAGCGTATTTTATTTGATCCTATATGAGAGGTGCTATGGATATATTTGTAAACTAAATCATTTCCATAATACTAATGTCTCCAGTATAGCCTCTAACAAGAACGTCCTTCACCACTGTAATACCATGGAAATCTCATAATTCCACAAATTATAGTTTCTTGTAAGCGTATAGTGACCTGCTTTCCGTATATTATTAGTCATTGTACTTCTGCAATGTCAGTTGGGTGTTACTCATTATTTCCGTTTTGGAGAAGATAAACTTTGCTTTTACACAAGTCATTTTCTTATTCATGCTGCTCTTAAGCTTGAATTTATCTTTTACGTCATAATTTTTATATAAATTTCTTCATTCCTCACATAGAAGTAAGGATTCATACTTTGCTTTAAAGATATGCCATGGAGGGATAATAAACTGAGTAAAATGCAGATCCCAGGCTCTGACTCTCGTCTATTACAGACCAGCTGACCACCAGATACGTACTTAGCTTTTTCTCTGTTTTCTTCCTCATTCTTAAATTCTGTGTTTGTTTTCCCATTCAATAATTGTAATCATGCGTTTTTGTTACCGTAAAGTGTAGTTCAGGCAGTCTGTAGCTCAGATGTTATTCATTTTTTTGCTTTTGAAGAGCCAGCAGCCGTTCGTTTCAGTTGAGTCAGTCAGTCAGGCTCCATCTCTCTCCTGTTACACACTAGTGGATCACAAAATTACGTATTTAGCTTTTCTCTATTTTTCTCCTAGTGTAATTCTTAAATTCCATGCGTATTTTTTTTTGTTTTGTTTAAAAGGTGTAATTTCGCGTTTCTGTAACTGTAAATTTTGGTGCAGTCTATAGCACGGTTGTAATTTCTTTTCAACAGCTAGCTGCACATCTCAGTAAAAGTCAACCTCCATTGGTGACATATCAGGAACGTAGCGATCTGTATATCTACACTCGTTAAGGATAATTGCAGAATGTGGTGCCACACAACGTGGCACTACACAAAAGTGGCACTAACAGCATAGGCACATAGGGAACACACACAACACAGATGTGTAAGTCCACGGTATTGATGATAAGTTGAGAAAATCGTCCCGAAACACATGTGCTACAACACGCCACTGTTTCTTGCGCATGTACCCCGACATCAATATTGGATTTGATCACCATGAACACGTACACAGACCGCACAACGGGTTCGCATACTTTGGATCAGGTGGTCGAGCAGCTGCTTAGGTGTAGCCTCCCATTCTTGCACCAGTGCCTGTCGGAGCTCCTGAAGTGTCCTAGGGGTTTGAAGACGTGCAGCGATACGTCGAGCAAGAGCATCCCAGACGTGCTCGATAGGGTTTAGGTCTGGAGAACAGGCAGGCCACTCCATTCGCCTGCGTGCGGTAGCGTTCTCGCTTCCCACGCCCGGGTTCCCGGGTTCGATTCCCGGCGGGGTCAGGGATTTTCTCTGCCTCGTGATGGCTGGGTGTTGTGTGATGTCCTTAGGTTAGTTAGGTTTAAGTAGTTCTAAGTTCTAGGGGACTGATGACCATAGATGTTAAGTCCCATAGTGCTCAGAGCCATTTGAACCATTTTTCCATTCGCCTGATGTCTCCTGTTGCAAGGTACTTCTCCACGATGGCAGCTCGGTGGGGCCGTGCGTTCTCATCCATCAGGAGGAAGATGGGGCCCACTGCACCCCTGAAAAGGCAGACATACTGGTGCCAAATGACGTCCCGATCCACATGACCTGTTACAGTTCCTCTGTCAAAGACATGCAGGGGTGTACGTGCACCAATCACAATCCCACCCCACACCATCAAACCACGACCTCGATACAGATCCGTTTCAAGGACATTAAGGGGTTGGTATCTGGTTCCTGGTTCACGCCAGATGAAAACCCGGCGAGAATCGCTTTTCTTACTATACGTGGACTCGTCCGTGAACATAACCCGGGTCCACTGTTCCAATGACCATGTACTGTGTTCTTGACACCAGGCTTTACGGGCTCTCCTGTGACCAGGGGTCAGTGGAATGCACCATGCGGGTCTCCAGGCGAATAAACTATGTCTGTTTAGTCGTCTGTAGACTGTGTGTCTGAAGACAACTGTTCCAGTGGCTGCGGTAAGGTCCCGAGCAAGGCTACCTGCAGTACACTGTGGCCGTCTGCGGGCACTGATGGTGAGATATCGGTCTTCTTGTGGTGTTGTACACTGTGGACGTCCCGTTCTGTAGCACCTGGACACGTTTCCTGTCTGCTGGAATCGTTGCCATAAGATTGAGATCACCCTTTGTGGCACACAGAGGGCCTGTGCTACGACCTGCTGTGTTTGACCAGCCTCCAGTCGCCTTAGTATTGTACCCCTCATGACGTTATCAATATGTGTTCTTTGAGCCATTTTCAACACACAGTCACCATTAGCACGTCTGAAAATGTCTGCAGACTTACTCGCTGCGCCGTACTCTGACATGCACCAACACAACTCTGCGTATGTGGACTACTGCCAGGGCCACCGTGCGACGACCGCAGGTCAAATGCACCGCATGGTCATACCCCGAGGTGATTTAAACCCGCAAACTGCCCACCAGAGCGTTGTTTCACCATGTATCAGCATTATCCTTAATTTATGAACATGAGTGTAGGTTTCTCTCTGTGTTTATACAATTTACTTCTGCAGTTAGTCGTTCTAGGATGGGTAGAATGTGTGCATGTTGTGTGCAAATGCAGGAGGAGCTGGACGTAGTTTGTGAACAACTGCATGTACTCTTAACTACGGTCAGACGTCTTCACGCAGCTGCTTCGGTGTGTAATGGTGGCGGAGAATCTGTCGCTTGTTTCGCCCACAGGCTCACCCGCCAAGGCTCCTTCAAGTGTACACGGCGTGGTGAATCTGCCATCACCGCTGGGTGAATGAAGAATAGCAACATGTTCGCTTAGCTCGAGGCAAATGGTCATTGTGGAGGCTGGCTGTCCGTCCTCACCCATTCGCCCTGTGTATGGACAGGTGGCCGCCCCTTCATAAGTGTCGAGCAGCAGCAGAGGGGCAGCGGTTGGACAGAAGGAAAGCCAATATCTAGTAGGTATGACGGTCGGGGGTCACATCCGATGGACCTGAGTTAGGAAGTGGAGAATTGTGGGACTTCCTTGGATAAGTAGGGGGTGCACTACATAACGGAAGCTGCTACTAGGATACATGAGTGCGTGTGAAGTGAATATGGGAGAATATTGGTTTGGCGGTAGTTTAAGCTACTCTGACGGTTGGGAAATAGCTTTCAGGTACAGAAGGAAAGCCAATGTCCAGTAGGTATGTCGGCCAGGGGTCAAATCCGATGGACCTGAGTTATGAAGTGGAGAATTGTGGGACTTCGTTGGATAAGTAAGGGGTGCACTACATAACGGAAGCTGCTACTAGGATACAAGAGTACGTGTGAAGTGAATATGAGAGAATTTTGGTTTGGCCGTAGTTTAAGCTCCTCTGACCAATACTCGCCAGTCGACACGCAGATAGCAAAATCAGAACGCTCTCAGAGTACAGACGCTTCGACTTTCAAACCTTTGTAAGTTAATTGTCGAAGCATTCGTAACAAAGATCCAGAATTTACTGCGCTCCAGGAAATTCTTTACGCTCAGAATATTCTCGTGACCGAGAGGTAGTTGAAACCCGTGGGGTCTTGCCCACTCGCCACGTGGGGTAGCCGTGTGGTCTGGGGCGCCTTGCCACGGTTCGCGCAGCTGCCCCGTCGGAGATTCCTACCTCGGGCATGGGTGTGTGTGTTGTCCTTCGCGTAAATTACTTAAAGTTAGATTAAGTAAGCCTAGGGACCAATGCCTTCAGCAGTTTGGTTCCATAGGAACTCACCACAAATTTCCAAAATTTCTTGACCACTCGTCTCGTATAGGGTGCCTAAAGGATGCTGTATTCTCGGAATTCTATACAACAATTCAAGCAAATGACATTAATAGTTTTATTACAGTGAATCAGATTGACAATACTTAAATTCGAATTTACAACAAGTATCGCAAGTGGTGGGCGACATGCAAACAGTAATGTTCTTCGCCATTGACAGTGTCTAGACAAGCAATGACTATGGATCACTAACAGTTGTTCTGCGAGTGCCGGTCTACAGCTGTGCTAATACTGTCCTAATCCTGTCCGGCCGAGGCCGGCAGGAGCAGTGCTTATATTCTCTTGGGCTAGAGGGCGCTCTTGTCGTGGTGCGGTCTTAATAAGCGCACTATTGGCCGCCGTCGTTCACCGCCTTCTCTGCTCTTGCGTTCATCATCTTCTTCATTCCAGCGCTTGTGGTTATGCCAGAAAATTCCTCCCACCCCCCACCCCTCACCCCCCAAAGCGACGGACTGTCGTCGCGAAGGGAGTGCGACGACGGCGGGGGAGGCAGGGGTGTGGGCGCAATGCCGAGCTGGAAGCTGTGGCTGCAGGGGATGTCAAGTTTCCGGCCATACCCAGCCATCTGGCATATGCTCTGGCGGAAACGTCCCCAGAAAACGACCAGAAGGGTACGCGTCCACCCCCTGCTGCCATGAACCAGATAAAGATGGCGGCGACTGCTGTGGTGTGGGCGGGTCCAGCTCAATCGGTAGGACGAGAGGCAGCGGAGGAGGTGAAGTCTCCGTCTCCATGCGGTCGTCCCACAGTGTCGTGATGACACCCTTTGGTGGCTGCTGTCCTCTGGATCCGTGAATCTGGGGAGAGAGGCTGAGAGATCATAGCGTACATGACAGAGGTGGTTGGTTTTGATGGCGGTGCTGCAATCCGTCTGGGTCTGAAATGAGATACATGCGTGCGCCAATTCTACGAACGATCTCACTTCGCTCCCGCCGTCTGCTGCCGCTAAAGACCCTGAAAATACAATATCATACGGCGCGAAGCGATACTTACGGCCACCCTTCGACGCCGGCTGCTGACGAGGGTGGAGCAGGTGGAGCAGTGTCCAATAGCGGCGGCCGTCATGCAGTTCCCCCGACGATGGTTTATCTCGTGGAAGCGAACGATATAAGGCGAGAAACAGTTGCAATGCTTGATCCCTGGTGAGTCCGGAGCGAAGTTTGACCATCTGCTGCTTGAAGGTTCTGCTTCGCCGTTTGACTGTGGGTGGAACGGTGCACCAGTTAGATGCTATACGCCATTGCGTTCACAGAATGTTTCAAATTCATTTGACGTGTGCTGAGGGCCGTTGTCTGACACGATTACTGGTAACTCTTCGAGGCAAAAGATCGATGATAATACCTGAATTTTGCTTCGTGACGTTGTCGAGTTCATGGGCACAGAAAAAGGAAACTTGCTATATGAGTCAACCACAATCAACCAACGAGTGTTCCAAAAAGGTCCCGCAAGGTCTATGTGCACACGTTGCCATGGCGATTGCGAAGAATTTATGTGCCGGAGCGGACTGATTTTCCGCACATGCGGGACACTGTGACGTCATCTGTCTATTTGGGTGCCCATACCCTACCAAGCACAGTGTCGACGCGCTAACTGCTTCGTACGAACACTCCCCCAGTGTCCTCGGTGCAGTAACTGCAACACTTCCTTTTGCAAAGCTTTAGGTATCAACACACGTGACTGTCCACTGTCATTTTGAAGAAGAATCACACCTTTCTGTACGGTGAGGCTATGCCGACGGGTGAAGTATCGGGGCAATACAGTGCTCTTTATGCTATGCAAGCAACGAGGCCAAGCTTTACGAATGTATGTTAGCAAAATGTTCAAATCAGGATCAGCTTCCGTGGTCGGTGCCATTTTCTTATAGTTCAGTGGAAAAGACTGAAGCGATTCAGAATCCTGAGCATCAATGTGTCAACAATATGCAGCAGAAGCGTTGAAGTCTGTATCAGGGCCAATCGGAAGACGTGAAAGTGCGTCCGCATTACCGCTTTGAGCTCTCGGACGATACACAATCTCGCACCGGTATTGAGACAATAACACAGCCCATATTTGCAATTTTTGGGCAGTTCGTACAGAAACCGGTTTCGTCGGATGAAACAAGGACTGCAAAGGCTTGTGATCCGTTACTATATAAACGTTTTGGCCATACAAATAGTGGTGGACTTCGGTGACACCATACACAATAGCCGATGTCTCTATCTCAATATGTGAATAGTTACACTGAGCTTTGGACAACACCTTTTCATGCGAAAGCAATAGGCCTGTCTTTATCACCAATTCTGTGCGAAAGCACTGCGCTGATTCCGTAAGAGGAAGCATCAACTTTCAAAACAACTGGTTTTTCAAGATCAAAGTGAACTGAATATCGATCACTGAGCAATGCATCTTTAAGTTTCTGAAAAGATACTTGGCACTCCTCTGTCCAAACAAAGGGGACATTCTTGCGACGCAAGCGATGCAATGGAATAGCGATTTGTGCAGCATTCGATTTGAAACGAGTATAGTTTATTTTCTCTCCGTGATATTGCGAGAAACTGGCAAGTCTCGTATGGCTAAAAAATGCGACTGAAGAGGATGTACACCTTGACTTTTGATGACATGACCAAGATACTGCAACTCAGGTTTAAAAAAATCACACTTTTCCAGTCTACACTTTAGTCCTGCCTCAGACAACATTCGAAACAAAGCACGTAAATTTGCAATATGTTCTTCAGGTGTACGGCCTGCTACTACAATATCGTCCAAACAACTTGAACAGTTTGGTACTTGCGCAGTCAGCTGTTCCAAATACCATTGGAAAATGGCGGGTGCGCAAGCATTACCAAAAGGCAAACGAAAATATTTAAACAACCCCAAATGTGTATTTACTACACACAATTTTTGAGATTCTTCATCGAGCGGTATTTGAAGATACGCATCGTAAAAATCAATTTTTCAAAAGTAGCGTCCAGCGCCTAATTTGTCCATGAGATCGTCTGGGCGTGGCAATGGCTAAGTATGAATGACAATGACTGTTTGTGGGCTGACTGTAGACTTAAAGTTAACACAGAGGCAAATGCGACCTGAAGGCTTGGGGAGAAAAACCAGTGGACATGCCCACTGACTAGCTGATATAGGCGCAGTAACTCTGCTATCTTGCAATTCTTTCAGTTCAGCAGCATCTTTGTCCCGTAATGCAAAGGGAACAGTTCTGGCCCGGAAAAATTTTGGCTAAGCATTATCTTTCAGCGTAATAGGTGCAACAATATTATTAGCTTTGCCTAAACCTTCAGAAAAAAGTTCCGGGAATTCTTTTAGCACTGTCTTTTGCATTGAATGCAGACACTGACAACACATTATCCTGAATCTTAAAGCTATACAAATCAAATGAATCAAGACCAAATATGTTCCTACAATCACGTGACTGTAGCACTGTAGAACCCAGGCGAACATTGTAGGCAAAACCACCCCTTCCTTCCGCCTCCTCGACTTCTACATCACCATCTATGGCCGTCCTATCGCCCTCACCCCCACCCTCAAGTACCTTGGTGTCACCCTCGACCGTCGCCTCTCCTGGACCCCCCACCTCCGGACGATCCAAGCCAAGGCACACTCCCGAATCTGTCTCCTCAAGCTCCTTTCCGGCCGTACTTGGGGTCTGGACCCCTCCACCATCCTCCATACGTATAAATCCCTCATTCACCCTATCCTTTGCTACGCCCACCCTGCCTGAATCTCCGCTCCCCCTACCTTTTACAAATACCTTCAGATCCTCGAACGCCATGCTCTTCGCCTCGCCTATTGCATCCGTCTCTCCTCCCCTATGCGGATCCTGTACGACCTTATTCCCTTCCCCACCTCCTCCTTTTCCTCGAATGGATACGGATCCTCTACACCTCCCGCAAACTCGATCCTCCTCACCCGCTGGTCTCTCCCACTCTCCCATCCTCTCCCCCCCCCCCCCCCCGTCCGCTGCCACGCCTGTACTTCTACGTCCCACCTGCTCTCCATCTCTCCACTTTCCATACCCTCTCCCACGGTGGCCCTCCTCCCCTCCATCTACCCCTCCTACCAACTTTGATCCTCCCTCCCTCTTCCTGTGTTTGTTCCTATGGGCACCGTCTATCCCTTCTCTCCCCCTTCCCTCCCTCCACCCTTTCTCCCCACTCCTCCCCCGGGCTTCCACTACCCCCATTCCTCCGCTCCTACTACCATCTCCTCAGCCATTGGCATCCTTGCTCACCCCTCTCCCTCCCCCTCCCCCTTCTTCCCCTCGTGGCAGGTCCCCAGACTCGTACACGGTACGTGGACATTCGCGCGCCGGTGATCATCGCCATCAGTTTCTCGTGTGTGTGCCATCGTTTTGTGTTTTAATGTCCGCCGTCACGCTCCAACGTTACCTGTGCCATCGAAATCATCAGTGTTTGTGCGCCGTGTCAACGTGTTTCAATGTATTTATCGATTGTGAACGGCTCCGTGTTTTGTTTTTCTGTGTCTACTGTTTTTTGCCCGTCAATATGTCTATTATGTATCTTCTTTCTATTTTCTCCTTGTCTACTCTAAGGCTGAAGAGCGGCGTAGCATGCTGCTGCCAGCCTACCTGATGTACAGGTATAAAAATGACAATAAAGGGAAAAAAAGCACTGTAGAACTCACTGTTTACCTATGTGAATGATTCATAGCAGGCAAAGTACATGTTCCGAGAATGGGAATGTCTTATCCATTATACGCAGTCAGTTGCGTGCTAGTTTTAGACAGGCGTGGGGAGCCTAACAGTTCATATGTGTGACGATTTAGCAGTGTGACAGAGGCACCCATGTCCAACTGAAATTTCACATGTTTCCCACAAATAAGTAAATGAACAAAAAGTTTGTTTGACTGGCATATCACTGAAGAAACTGCACGCTTGCTAGTTGTGCTAATGCATGTTGCAGATTTTGAATATGCTTCATTAATGACATGGGCCTTGTGACGAGAGTTCGTGAGTGGGCCGATTCCTTATGCCTATTCCGTTGCAAACATAGGGTTTGTAAATATCCTTTCCTATCACAAGTGTAACCGTGAGCTTGTCGGGAGGGGCAGTCGTGGTGTTTATGCCGTGAATAACACGGAGGGCAAGACTTAATTCTGTTCCCCGGTGTAGCCGCCTGTTTAGCTAACTTCTTACGCAGCGTGGAATGTTGTTCACTTGGCATGGGTAGCGCCCGCCAGCAGCGCGGAATGGGGCGATCGCAAGCAAGGGACTCAACCCGGCAAATAGCTGGGTGCTCAAATGTATGAAACGACAAGGCACCGGAATCGTACTGATCTAATATTTGTACTAACTGCTGAAATGATGGCTCGGACTGTTTCAAAATCTGTTCTCTCCGTTTGACATCAGGTACATTGTACACGATTGCATCACGCAACATAATGTCTGAATATAAAGCACCGCAAGCACATTTGAAAATGGTTCAAATGGCTCTGAGCACTATGGGACTTAACTTCTGAGGTTATCAGTCGCCTAGAACTTAGAACTACTTAAACCTAACTAACCTAAGGACATCACACACATCCATGCCCGAGGCGGGAATCGGACCTGCGACCTTAGCGGTCTCGCGGTTCCAGACTGAAGCGCCTAGAACCGGTCGGCAACTCCGGCCGGCAGCACATTTGAATTTGAATTTCCTTCTCATACCCTGCAAATCTGTTACCCACTTGCGATAAGTTAGTTCCGACCGTTTTTTGAAATTAAGGAATTGATACCTAGGTGCTACAACATTCACGTGTTTTTCATAATAAATTGTTAGTGATGTTACCACTTGGTCGTACTACAGTTCACTCGGAGTCGCGTTAATAAAGAGTTTTTGAATTAATCTGAACACTACACTTCCTATAGTGGATAATAGATAGGAAGTTTCACAATTCCTGGTTCATTGTGAACGATGACGTACGCCTCAAACTGAGACAACCACTCGAGCCATTCCTCTTCTTGGTCACCAAACTGTCGAAAAGGTGGTATAGCGGCTTTAGTAGGCGGTGCTTGTTCCGTCGGGCGCCAGTAGCTGCTGCACCGTGTTGAGTGAGGTGGAGATCTGTTGCGTCTGGAACTGAAACATCTGCATTAGCTGTGTGGCATCTAACACTTGCGACTGTGGCGCCTGAGCAGCGGCGGGAGAGGCGAGGTGGGCATTTTGGAAGACACAAATGCAACAAACGGACAAGGCAAAAATATGTACATAAGAAAGAAAATTTCTGCAGCGCCCACCTGAAAACACTGATTATCAAAAACGACAAGAAACTTTTAGAGCAAATAAGCGCCCCTGCAGTGGAAAGACAAGGGAGGATTAATACGCCAGCAAAAACAAAAAATTCTATGGCCGTCAGGCACGGAGTCCGTTGTATTTCTCGTCGCCAAACGTAGGGTCTTGCCCACTCGTCTCGTATAGGGTGCCTAAAGGATGCTGCGTTCTCAGAAAGCTATACAACAATTCAAGCAAATAACATTAATATTTTTATAACAATGAAGCAGATTGACAACACTTAACTCTGAATTTACAAGAAGTGTGGCAAGCGATGGGCGACATGCAAATAGTAATGTTCTTCGCCATAGACAGTGTCCAAACAAACAATGGATATGGATCACTAACAATTGTTCTCCGAGCGACGGTCTACAACTGTGCTAATGCTGTCCTAACCCTGTCCGGTCGAGGCCGACAGGAGCGGCTCTTATATTCTCTTCGGCTAGACGGCGCTCCTGTCGTGGTGCGATCCTAATCAGCGCACCATTGGCCGACGTCGTTTCACTACCTTCTCTGCTGTAGCATTCTTCATCTTCGTTTCGGCGCTTGTGGTTATGGCAGAACAAAACCCAAAGTAGAAAGCTGTGATGTATTTAGTTAATCATTGGTCGTATATTGGAAAGACAGATTAGATATCATAGGAACGGTCGTGTTCATGGCAGTGGTCAAAAATATTGTCTCTATTGAAATCGAAATTGAGTACAGCTGTGAAGCTCTTTGGAAGTGTATAACAGGTCTATGTGAAATCAAGCTAATTTTTGGATGGTTTTAAGGTCAATCCAACCTCGATGTGACAGCTTTAGTCATTCAAAGAAAGTCTACAGTAATTAACAAGGAGATAGCCAACTCAAACAATAGTAATTGGAGGCGACTTTAACCTACCGAGTATAGACTTTGGCGACTAGGGATTCTTTACAGGCACTAGGTACAGGCAGTTTTGTGAAGTGCTTTTGAATATATTTTCCATAAACTGCCTCTAATAAACAGATAGACAACTCACATGCGATGGAAATATTTTAGACCTTACAGTTCTAAACAGGCCTAACCTTGCAGACAGTGTCAGTATGTTATTGTTGCTGTTGTCTTCAGTCCTAAGTCTGGTTTAAAGCAGCTCTCCATGCAACTCTATCCTGTTCAGTCTTCTTCATCTTAGAACAACTACTGCAACCTACATACTTCTCAATCTGCTAACTGTATTCATCTCTTGACCTCCCACTACGATTTTTGCCCTAAACTCTTCCCTACAATACTAAATTAGTGATCCGTTACACTGTGTCCTATCAACCGATCCCTTTTTTAATCAAGTTGCAGCACGAATTTCTTGTTTCCCCAGTTCTGTTCAGTACCCCCTCATTTACGTGACCTACTCATCCAATCTTCAGCATTCTTCTGCTGCATCACATTTTAAAAGCTTCTATTCCCTTCTTGTGTTCCCAGTACAGCGACAAGAGACAGTATAGCGACGGTGGTAACTAAAGATAATAAATCCATCAAGAAGGTTAGGAGAGTATTTGTGTTATAAAAACCAGATAAGCAGTTGTCAGCATCACACTTAGACTATGAATGGACATCGTTTAGTTCTGCTATGACGGACGTAGAAGAATTGTGGGGCACGTTTAAACTGATTGTAAATCGTGTTCTAGAAACGTACCTGCAAAGTAGGTGGATTAAGCGTGAAAAGCCCCGCTCCCCTTCGTTTAATAATAAAATTAGAAAAATGCTGAGGAAAACGGACGCATAAATGTCTACAGGCAAAAGTTAATGGAAATCCGTGAGTCCGTAAGAAGATCGGTGCGCGAAGCGTACAGTAACTTCCATTGTCGTGCCTTTGCAAAAGGTCTTGCTCAGAAACCGAGAAAAGTCTAGTCATATGTAAAATCACTAAGTGGATCGAAGGCTTTTATTCAGCCATTGGCCGACACGTCTGGGATGACAATTGAAGACAGCAAAAGGAAAGCCGAAGTTTTAAGTTCACCATTTAAGAAACGTTTCACGTAGGAAGAGAGTAGAAACAAACAGTTGTCTGACTGTCGTACAGGCTCCCGCCTGGAGGACATAGGAAAGGGTATTTCTGGCATATAAAGGACCTGCAAAATTACAGACAAGTATCCTTAACATCAGTTTGCTGTAGAATTCATGACCATATCCTGAGCTCAAAAGTAGTAAATTTGCTTAAGAAGGAAAAGATTTTGTACACAACTCAGTATGGATTCAGAAAGCATCACCCGTTCGAAACTCAGCTTGCCATTTTCTCACATGCTGTCCTGCGTACCATGGACGAAATGGAACAGGAAGATTCGACATTCCTAGATTTTCGAAAAGCATTTCACACAATGCTCCACTGCAGACTGTTATCGAAGGTACGAGCATTCGGTGTAGGTTCCCAGATTTGCGAATGACTCGAGACTACTTAAGTAATAGAACCCATAACGTTGTCCGCGACAGCAAGGGATCATCAGAGACAAGGGTTGTCCAGGGAAGTGTAAAAGGATTGATGTTTTTCCTCTGTACACATAAATGATCTGACGGACAGAGTGAGCAGCAATCTGCAGCTGTTTGGTGATGATGCTGTAGTGGAAGGGTGGGGTGTCGTCGTTGAGTCACTGTCAAGAGGATACAAGATGACTTAGACAAAATCTCTAGTTAGTGTGATGAAAATCAGCTAGCTCTGAATGTAGTAAAAATATAAGTTAATGGAGATGAGTAGGAAAAAATCCCGTAATGTTAGAATAACGTATTAGTAATATGCTGCTTGATACAGTCACATCGACTAAACATCTAGTCGTAACGTCACAAAGTGATACGAATTGGAACGAGCAAGTAAGGGTTCTAGTGGGAAAGGCGAATATTCGACGTATGTTAACTGGGGCAATAATGAGGAAAGCGTGGCTCGTCTATAAAGAAGACCGCGCATAGAGCAGTTCTGCGACCGATTCTTTAGTACTGCTCGAGTGTTTAGGATCCCCATCAGTTTGGACTAAAGGGAGACACTAAAGCAATTCAGAGGCGTGCTGCTAAATTCGTTACTGGTAGGTTCGATCGACATGCAAGTATTATGGTGGTGCTCTGGGGACAGCCGCGCGGAGTGGCCGCGCGGTTAGAGGCGCCATGTCACTAATTGCGCGGCCCCTCCCGCCGGAGGTTCGAGTCGTCCCTTAGGAATGGGTGTGTGTGTTGTTATTAGCATAAGTTAGTTTAAGTAGTGTGTAAGTCTAGGGACTGATGACCCTAGCAGTTTGGTCCCTTATAAATTCACACACATTTGAACATTTTGCTCTGGGAACTGAAATGAGAACTCCTGGAGGGAAGGCGACGCTCTTTTCGAGAAACAGTATTTAGAAAATTTAGAGGACCGGCTTTTGGAACTGATTGCAGAGCGAGTGTACTACCGCCAACATACATTTCGCTTAAGGACCACAGAGATAAGAGCAATTAGGGCTCGTCAGAGGCGCGCTCTGTTTGCGAGTGAACAGGGAAGGAAATGTCTAGTAATGGTAAAAGGTATGCGATATGAAGCTTTCCCGGCGTTTTTCCAATTTGAAGAGTTCTCGGGTATCCGACCGCGTAGCGTCGTAATTTCTCCACAATATTTCCTCAGACGTACACGCTGCCATCTCAGGTGGTTCATGACGAATGCTGTGCTGTTCCTCTCGACGCCCTATATATACTAGCCGTTACTCCCTCCACCGTTCCTCTCCTGGTGTCTTTGGTGCGGCCGGCGCGGCGGCTACTGGAGGTGATGGGGGAAGCGGCGCCTGGGTCTGAACTGGGGTCTGCAGTCTCCCTGCTGCCGCCGTCGGGGGCGGTCCTCGATCTCTGGGACCGGAGATAGAGGCAGCAGCAGGGAGACTGCAGACCCCATTTCAGACCCAGGCGCCGCTTCCCCCATCACCTCCAGTAGCCGCAGCGCCGGCCGCACCAAAGACACCAGGAGAGGAACGGTGGAGGGAGTAACGGCTAGTATATATAGGGCGCCGAGAGGAACATCACAGCATTCGTCAGAAACCACCTGAAGATAGCAGCGTGTACGTCTGCCGAAATACTGTGGAGAAATTACGACGCTACCCGGTCGGATACCCGACAACTGTTCAAAATGGTAAAAGATACCCTCCATACGGCGGCTCGCGGAGTATATAGATGTAGATGCAGATTTGGGTTTCGTACAGGCATTGATTATAACTTGAGCTAACAATGTGCACACCAGTTTTAAATAGGGAGTATGTCTAAGAAAGATTACAAAGATGCATCCTGTGACCTCTAAAATTCTGGGTCCCTTAGGATAACCTTCATTTAATATGTCATTAACTATAATAGGGAGGTAATGATTAGCCCTATGGTTCTCACAATGTACCCGTTTACAACCTGAGTGCTACTTGTACCAGAGACGTAAAATGCTAGTTACAAGAGAATTGCTTTCCTCATATGAATCCTGACGAGCAGCTGAGTCCCTTTAATTGGATTAGCACTACCATTTTTCCAGACCAGCAGCATTAGCCCCAACGATAAAATTACTTCCCACGTAACTGCCATTGTAGAAATTTCTTCCAAGCAATACTCTGGGTAATACATACGAAACAGATAGGAAATACACATGTAGGATATAAAGTTTCTGTTTTAATGACCGATGTTCATACAAACGTCTCACTGATACCGTTTAAATTACTTCCATAACTATCAAACACCTGTAGAGCCAACATCCTACTCCCTCTCCCTATAGTATATTACTGTGCGGCCAATTCTTTTTTTTTTTTTTTTCATCAGTATTTATCCTCGAACATTGTACATTATTTAGTAACTACTTTCCCTCATTACCCTCCAAGATATTGGAGCTACAGCTATTCATCATTTCCAGTAGCAGCTATCGAAAGTTAATGTTTAGCTCTTCTCCATTACTTTTGTCCTACGTCTATGGTAAAAGTGAATTTTAACTTCCTTTATCTTATTGGTGATAACTTTTTGGACTTAGGGTCTAGCCTGTCGTGTAAATGTGTTCAATACGGACTAAATGGACTGGAAAAAGAAGGGTCCTAGCTATAAGGACGCCTGTGCGGGAGGGAGGTTTCTGCTCAGGCTGGCAAAGAAATGAAAAAGACTGGACATACTCAGGAACATTGGAACCGAAGAGACAGAAGACATACCCCGAGAGACAAGTAGCCCTTACCGTACCCCACTCCATGAATCCCCTCTGATCGTAGGATTTATTACTACAGCCCAAGAGGAGTAATGTTCGTCTTCCTACAGAACGCGTGATATAGGTTTTCCTTCCACAACCCCGAAAATGTTGGTTCCAAGCGTGGTAACGGAAGAGATCTCACAGCTCACAACAGAGCTAAACATATACTTTTCCTTGAAGTCAGATTCATTGTTAGATTATGGATGACTATGTCATATTACAGTATGTTCCTCTAAGTACAGTCTTACACGTTTCTGACTGGTACTCATATGTATATCCCAACCAACACAATGAATCTGTTCACCATGCTCAGTTCTCGAAACAAAAATAACTTTGACCTCTACTAAATACTGTTTATGACTACTGGCCAGTTAAGCACTTACAAAATTCAAAGAAAGTCCGTCACTGTTACTGGTTGTTTTTCAATTTGCTCACACAGTCCAGAGACTAGGTACCTTATAAACAGTGTCTCACAATATTTTCGTACTTGTGATCCTTTGATAGATTCACTTACAGGATCGTATAAAAGAAAGCCTTTTGGGATGTGGAATACTGATTGCCTCCCAAGGGCCTTGAAACAAATGAAAAAAAATTCTGTCTTCTTTATGAAGACTTGAACTTCTTGCACGCGTTTGCACTTTGACTCTATCCCCTACGCAGAATTTATGTTCTACTGCCACTTCATTATATTTCTAACCCTTTGTTCTGCACCATTCCTTAACTTATCTTTAAAAGTGGGTGAGTTAATTTTCAACTCTCTCTCAAACTCAGGTAGTAGATCTACCCACTTTGTATGTCGTTCGGAACAATAGATCTGACACAGTCGAACCAGTTCCCTCATTATTCTCTCTCCTAGGTTGCTGTATGGGTTGTGCTTTAAATCGTTAAGTGTCTAACGTATTACCTCTCTGATACACTTTTAAAGTATTTGTTACTAAATTAGCAACCATTTTCTGACAAGACATGCGTAGCAATCTTTTTACAGGGTTATTACAAATCATTGAAGCGATTTCACAGCTCTACAATAACTTTATTATTTGAGATATTTTCACAACGCTTTGCACACACATACAAAAGCTCAAAAAGTTTTTTTAGGCATTCACAAATGTTCGATATGTGCCCCTTTAGTGATTCGGCAGACATCAAGCCGATAATCAAGTTCCTCCCACACTCGGCGCAGCATGTCCCCATCAATGAGTTCGAAAGCATCGTTGATGCGAGCTCGCAGTTCTGGCACGTTTCTTGGTAGAGGAGGTTTAAACACTGAATCTTTCACATAACCCCACAGAAAGAAATCGCATTGGGTTAAGTCGGGAGAGCGTGGAGGCCATGACATGAATTGCTGATCATGATCTCCACCGCGACCGATCCATCGGTTTTCCAATCTCCTGTTTAAGAAATGCCGAACATCATGATGGAAGTGCGGTGGAGCACCATCCTGTTGAAAGATGAAGTCGGCGCTGTCGGTCTCCAGTTGTGGCATGAGCCAATTTTCCAGCATGTCCAGATACTCGTGTCCTGTAACGTTTTTTTCGCAGAAGAAAAAGGGACCGTAAACTTTAAACCGTGAGATTGCACAAAACTCGTTAACTTTTGGTGAATTGCGAATTTGCTGGACGAATGTGTGAGGATTCTCTACCGCCCACATTGTGTCTGTTCACTTCACCATTAAGAAAAATTGTTGCTTCATCACTGAAAACAAGTTTCGCACTGAACGCATCCTCTTCCATGAGCTGTTGCAACCGCGCCGAAAATTCAAAGCGTTTGACTTTGTCATCGGGTGTCAGGGCTTGTAGCAATTGTAAACGGTAAGGCTTCTGCTTTAGCCTTTTCCCTAAGATTTTCCAAACCGTCGGCTGTGTTACGTTTAGCTCCCTGCTTGCTTTATTCGTCGACTTCCGCGGGCTACGCGTGAAAGTTGCCCGCACGCGTTCAACCGTTTCTTCGCTCACTGCAGGCCGACCCGTTGATTTCCCCTTACAGAGGCATCCAGAAGCTTTAAACTACGCATACCATCGCCGAATGGAGTTAGCAGTTGGTAGATCTTTGTTGAACTTCGTCCTGAAGTGTCGTTGCACTGTTATGACTGACTGATGTGAGTGCATTTCAAGCATGACATACGCTTTCTCGGCTCCTGTCGCCATTTTGTTTCACTGCGCTCTCGAACGCTCTGGCGGCAGAAACCTGAAGTGCGGCTTCAGCCGAACAAAACTTTATGAGTTTTTCTACGTATCTGTAGTGTTTCGTCACCATATGTCAATGAATGGAGCTACTGTGAATTTATGAAATCGCTTCAATCATTTGTAATAGCCCTGTATTAAATGAACATCCTCATTCTACACACCTTACGACACTTCTGGCACTTGCTTCTTTTAATGGGTATAATCGACTACGTTTTGACCACCTTTCTGTTATTACAAATATATTTAGCCAGCCACCCCTTCATTTGGGTAGCTGACCATATAAATCTACAGTTACCCGATCCCATAATCCTTCAGATATTGTAGGATGCATCGTATACTTGACTATGGCTGAGGCTTCCGTCTCGATTTGACGTAATTGGAAACCATGAATAATATTGTTACTAACTAACCCATATTCACAATATAATAATGTTTCTTCATTTGCTTTAAACATTTCTTAACTCCAGAGTTTCCATAGCCTTGCTCTAAATACTCAATTAGCTGATTAGTAACATGGTTACGAATACATGTCCTCCACCAACAGTGTTACTGTCACTATACAAAAATAATATTTCACTGTAAAGTGTCCAATTTCCCTTCTTGTTGTTACTGTTACCTATGTAATCCAGTCGAATTGCTCCAATAAACCTATTTACTTTAGAATCATTTGGAATACCTTTTTATGTCTTTATTTTTGATTATCACCTTTCATAAAATAAATGCTAAACTTGGTAAGCTGTTCGTAAGATCCTTGATTCACCTCAGGCTCAAAGGCAACCAAGATTAAGCATCAGGCACTATATTCCTAAGACTTGTAATACATCAGATATCAAAGTCAAATTCCTGATGAACCAAAACAGATATCATCAACACGAGAAAAACAGATATCATCAACACGAGATGTAACAATTTTCTAATCATTCAGAAAGTAAGAGCCCAATGATCAGTACACACTATGCTTTTGTTCCCTGATAAGTGTTACATCAATCTTTTAAAACTCTATACTATAGCTAAGGCTACCTTTTCCACGAAGGAATGTTAATTACGTTCATACTTCAAAATTTTACTTGCAAACACTATGCCACGACGGTTATCCTTTTGCGTAGATAAAACTCCTTGGAACACCTCACACGCTAAACCATAGTCTGGTGCATCAGTAGAGAATGAGAACACTTCACTTACACTGAAACAGGAAAATAGTTTTGAATGTACCAGGTTCTCTTCGTTTTATTAAAACCTATATTTTCCGCCTCACCCCAGACCATTGAGAGTTTTGCTTTAACATTTGTGTAATAGTAGGGTCAGTCACATGACATTCAGACAGAAATTCCCTAAAAAACGGTAACCATACCTAGGAACGATTTAAGCTGCTTCTTATTCTGAGGATAAGGACATTTCACAATAGCTTCAACTCCTTGTGGATCGGGACGAATCCCTTTAGCATTCTCAATGTGTCCTAAGAATTTAACCTTCCCCCTACCAAATGAAGATTTGACTAGCTTTATGGTAACGCCCTTATGTTTAAAATTATTACATACCTCTTCTACTAATTCCTTATGTTCAGACCACATCTTAGAAATAATAGGAAGATCAATGACATAAAAGATAATATTTGAAACAATTCATTGTCTAGAGCCGGATCTAATGCTCACATGAATACTGACAAAGATACATTTAGACCGAAAGGCAACACTTTAAATTGAAAAAATGGTTCAAATGGCTCTGAGCACTATGGGACTTAACTGCTGAGGTCATCAGTCCCCTAGAACTTAGAACTACTTAAACCTAACTAACCTAAGGACAACACACACATCCATGCCCGAGGCAGGATTCGAACCTGCGACCGTAGCAGTCGCGCGGTTCCGGACTGAGCGCCTAGAACCGCTAGACCACCGCGGCCGGCCTTTAAATTGAAATGATTACCTTCAAGTAGAAATACAGTATATGGTCATCAGTCTAGACGAAGACACACCTTCCAATAAACTACAGTAAATTTGGTATTACTTATATACTTAGCACCATTCAGTCAAGCTAGCAGTAATTCCTTAGGTACAGGACTCTCTACGTCCATGGTTTGATTTGAAGTTCTAGCGTCCAGAACTATCGTACTCCACCATTGTTCTTTTTTCACTAAAAAGTGAGGATTACTATATTCACTACGTGATCTTTCGATTTCTGAAAGAATGGGTTAACTTCTTTGATCTTTTGTTTACATTCATACCCTGATATATGCCCTGGTTTGACTGGGAAAACGTCTTTATATCGAATCAGAAATTACATCTACATCTACATCTACATTCATACTCCGCAAGCCACCCAACGGTGTGTGGCGGAGGGCACTTTACGTGCCACTGTCATTACCTCCCTTTCCTGTTCCAGTCGCGTATGGTTCGTGGGAAGAACGACTGCCAGAAGGCATCCGTGCACGCTCGAATCTCTCTAATTTTACATTCGTGATCTCCTCGGGAGGTATAAGTAGGGGGAAGCAATATACTCGATACCTCATCCAGAAACGCACCCTCTCGAAACCTGGCGAGCAAGCTACACCGCGATGCAGAGCGCCTCTCTTGCAGAGTCTGCCACTTGAGTTTATTAAACATCTCCGTAACGCTATCACGGTTACCAAATAACCCTGTGACGAAACGCGCCGCTCTTCTTTGGATCTTCTCTATCTCCTCCGTCAATCCGATCTGGTACGGATCCCACACTGATGAGCAATACTCAAGTATAGGTCGAACGAGTGTTTTGTAAGCCACCTCCTTTGTTGCTGGACTACATTTTCTAAGCACTCTCCCAATGAATCTCAACCTGGTACCCGCCTTACCAACAATTACTTTTATATGATCATTCCACTTCAAATCGTTCCGCACGCATACTCCCAGATATTTTACAGAAGTAACTGCTACCAGTGTTTGTTCCGCTATCATATAATCATACAATAAAGGATCCTTCTTTCTATGTATTCGCAATACATTACATTTGTCTATGTTAAGGGACAGTTGCCACTCCATGCACCAAGTGCCTATCCGCTGCAGATCTTCCTGCATTTCGCTACAATTTTCTAATGCTGCAACTTCTCTGTATACTACAGCATCATCCGCGAAAAGCCGCATGGAACTTCCGACACTATCTACTAGGTCATTTATATATATTGTGAAAAGCAATGGTCCCATAACACTCCCCTGTGGCACGCCAGAGCTTACCTTAACGTCTGTAGACGTCTCTCCATTGATAACAACATGCTGTGTTCTGTTTGCTAAAAAATCTTCAATCCAGCCACACAGCTGGTCTGATATTCCGTAGGCTCTTACTTTGTTTATCAGGCGACAGTGCGGAACTGTATCGAACGCCTTCCGGAAGTCAAGAAAAATAGCATCTACCTACAATTACAATCAAATTACAGTAATTCAGATTTTTTTCTTTAAGAGCAATTGATAATTTCCTGAAATTTATTAGCGAATTGATTTTCAACGAACGTTTCTATCAAATTACTTTTATTACTACTCTATTTGACACGTGATACTTTTGTGGTAGCAGGCCTATGTATCTCTTCCTTTAGGTCTGTATTACTAAGATATGTATTCACAAATACGATATACGCACATTACCCTAACGTATGACATGACATAGTTTGCTTGTTAAAGTCTAATAATATTCCATGTTTAGTTAAACAATCCAGTCCTAATAACAAGGGGATGTTCATTTGAGGTACTACTAAGAAATACTGAGTAAACCTTAAATTGCCCATATGAAAGATAAGAGCACGTCCTCTTTTACATTCCTGCCATTACTTCCAGTTATACCTGCTATTTATACGTTGGTAACAGGCAAGATTGGGTATTTTCAGGTTTCCTTCCTGGTATCTGAAAAAACTTGATCCACAACGCATATTTCGCTAAATGAATATACAATAATGTGGAGCCGTTCACCCTGTACTTTTCCTAAAATAATGGAGTCTGAAGATTATTTAGTAAGTGTTTTCTTGTCTTTATTCCTCTAAATTAATTATGTCTAAATATTTGGATCTATAATTTTTTCTTATTGGTCTCCCAGTGCGGCCGCTACCGAAGACCTCTTACATTTCTCGTATATTCTATCACAAACGTGCTAATAGGTTGCTCATTTTTTCCAGGGAAAGACCTATAGATCTTTCCGCGATTTTTCCTGTTTGGTTCATTATTATTGCTTAGTGTTTAAACTTGACAAGACTAGGTCATTCTCACATCTTCTTCTCCTCTAGAATTATCATTACTTTTTCTAAGATTTCGGTCGCCAAATCTAGATTTTTCGTCCTCCTGCATTGTATTTAAGAGTTGAGTTGGTCTAGGTAGTTAAGTATGATACTAATCTTAATTCATTCCCTGCCAATCATCTTCTCCCTAACATAGGTAGCCATACGACTACACGGAACCTTTATTAAGTGGCTCACACTAATAGGCTCATACAAACATTTCATCCTAGTCAAATGACACTTTAAATACTTTCTGTAACTGTCTCAACTTCTGTTATGTGGAAGAGTTTTAATGCTACCTCCTGCTGCTCTTCCTTGGACCAATATTTCTATTTAAATTTCCTGCTAAAGTTTTCCAAATTACGGAATTCTTTAGCATACAAAACGCCTCATTCTGCTGCTTCGCCATCCAAATACTCTTTCTCATTTTACAGTCCCATGAAGCCAGTACAGTATCCTAAAATATTCTCGCAAAAATAACACTATGCGCTGTTCCCTCGGGTTTAAATCTGATAAACCGATGTGATGAAGACCTGCTACTTCCCAATCTGAACTTCTTCCACCAATCCTTGGCTGCTGGCAGAGTTACCGTTTCGCTTTCAGTATCCCAATTTTACTAATACCACCGTTATTAGGTTTAACAAAATGGTTCAAATGGCTCTGAGCACTATGGGACTCAACTGCTGTGGTCATTAGTCCCCTAGAACTTAGAACTACTTAAACCTAACTAACCTAAGGACATCACACACATCCATGCCCGAGGCAGGATTCGAACCTGCGACCGTAGCAGTCGCACGGTTCCGGACTGCGCGCCTAGAACCGCGAGACCACCGCGGCCGGCATTAGGTTTAACACTAGTTGTAAACAGCACAATACAGTCAAACTATCAGTTTCTCTAAATCGCGTATTTATCTCTCATTTCAATGCATAAGTTTGAAATCTGGCTCAAAGTTGTCAACGAATTTCCTCTGTAGTGGTGCGAAAGCGTGGCGGCTCGACGACACTACAAACAACAAGGTGTCGACACATGCGGAAAGAAGAATTCTACTCAACCCCATGGTGGACGTGTCACGTAAGGGAAAGGTCGTCACGCCCTCTCTTTACCATAATTCATCTCTTCTTTTGACATCTCTGTGATTGTGGTCAGATCTTTTGAAAGGGTACAGTACCTCCCGACATTGAAAATAGGTACAACATACTTCATTATTTTTGTCAGAACAACACATTTTTTTTGTAAAATAACTCAATTTCAATTAATACAGCGAAGCCGGATACCAGTGTGGGAAAGAATGACAATTTATTTATTTAATTGATCACATGTGCACTCCCACAAAATAAATCCCTACATCCAGTTTGGTGAGATCTGTGAAATGAATGAATGTATGGTCGTCTGCTAACCGCAGATAGTGAATGTGAATATATGTTCATCTTTGAGACGATCCTTTGGCCACCTTTGGTGGGACCAAAGAGATGAAATTTACCTGAGCTTTGAGCGCCTGAAATGTGGCTGACCAATACGGTAGCATGGTCTTCCCCCACCTCGGCAGAGGTGTGAGATGACCTAAAGAACGGCCATGTTTCAGCACTCTGCCGCTGGATCTTGTGTTGTTAAGACCTGTTTTAGTTGTGCTCCGTAATGACAAAAGGGTGGAGACATGGTATGCATGTGGAATATTTAAGAGTAGTTTGAAATAATAATTTCTCTATTTCAGGAACTTTTGTGGGGAGAATTAAATGTCAGGCAGGTAATATTAATGGGATTGTAGTAATCTTCGGAAGTGACCAACGGTCACAATGAAACCACATGTAGCAATAAGTTGAAATACTTCCGTGTGCTTAAGTTAAGCTGAATTACTAGCGTGTGTACAATAAGCTGAAATATTTAAGAAATAGCGTGTGTACCATAAGTTGAAATATTTAAGAAATGGCGTGTGCAGGACTTGAAATTAGAGACGATTACTTCCACGTGGTGAGTACTGTGTGCGTCTCAAACTGTGTATGAGACAAAGGATAAAGAGAAGTACTCGTCCATGGTATCAGTTGAGGACTCGCGTGTGTGATGAATACGTTCTTAATATTACTTTGCGTGATATGATTCCGTGTGACGCTAGATTCAAACTCTGAGAGAGAAGCAAGGTGAGTCGGCCGTCTATCCAGCAACGCCACTTGGCTTGCATTGCACAGGAAGACGTGCATATATCTCCGGAGTTCATAGTAGGAAAGTAGAATTACAAAGTGGGGCAGTGTCGTGTGAAACTGGGATAAATACTAATTGAAGTGGGAAAGCTGAAAGTAATAATGTTGTGACTATTTAGTGTTTTGTATTTCATGTCGTAGTGTGGTGTATGTCATGTAATTTGGGTATGTGTGGTTTGCATGGGAGAGTAGCAAGGTAGTTTCAAAAGATTAGTGGGTTATGCTTGTTCCTTCTGTACTGCTCGGTCTGGAGGATAGTTTCGTGATGATGATTGTGAGAGTCGAAGTGTGAGAAATAATAAAAGATCCACCATCCTATCCAGAAAGTGCACTGTAGCGTTAAATAATTACGAGACCATAATAAAGAGATTCACCAATGTAAAGCCATGCCCACTGGGCGGAATTTCTCATGTGTTATTGTTGTATGTTATAGAATTTGTGTGTTTAGGTTAGAGAATTTATCGGAATAAATAAGATAGTGAAAAGAAAAAGATTGGTGGACTTTTCCTTCGAATTGTATGTTGTCATAATGTCCCGAATTTATAATGTGTGCGCCATTCATATTCAGTGCCGTGGCCACGTGTTGACAAAAGCCGTTAAATAAAAAAAAGAAAGAAAATGTGGTATTGCCAGTGCGTAGTGTACAGTCAGAGTTCTGTAAATTACTGATAGTCAGATGCGTGTTTCCGTTGCGTATTAATCATATAGGAGGATAACTTGTAACTTAAGTGTGAGTACTAGAGTTCATGTTACTCGATAAATAAGAATGAATCCACTCGCTTGGCAGACCACTCATCTTGCAGGCCTGACTGCTTGATGCCACAGTATGAGCAAGGCATGTGGGTGCCTCTCACTTTGACAAAAAGCATTTAAATCACGCGTTTTTCCTGTGAGTGGCCAAGGAAAACATTCCACACACTCTGCCGCTGAGAATCTAGACGAGAAGGCCTCATGGACTGGCATAAAGGGCGTCAATGAAACCATCTCTCCTCTCGGGCCGTTGATCCCACACATACCGCTGTCGAAAGCGACAGTTCACAGTGGGACGAGTAACAGGCGACATTTTTGTCAACGTTCGACACTGCTGCCACCCCCTTGGCGTTTCGAGTCTACTGTAACGACATCAACCCCATTTAACGTGATCTGCACTCATTCGAGTCTTGCGTGGCGGCAATTTTTGCACCGTCATAAGCGTGTAGCCACGAGGAACCATTAAAAACCATTCGACGAAATTTGGAAGTGATCCTATGCAGCAAAACGTGTTTATGCTTTTCTCAGCCATCCTGTTTCATGCCTTCCTGTGGCGTGATCACAGATGGGTACACCATTGACATGGGATTGAATAATGTGCCAAAGGGTTCTACTAAGACCTGCTGACATATTCCAAAGTTGATTTATGTGAGCAAAACATCTCAGTTTAGCTCATATTCACCTTGAAACTCTGACGGTATATAGGCCAAATCCTATGTGACGACGAAACGTAGTGAAATGGAGTCAACAGTCTGACCAAGGTCGCAAAGACGTGTGTGCTACTGAGCGGAAATGAAGGTCATTTACATCGACCACAGACGACAATGTTCAGGCAATCATTTCAGCAAGCTGACAGAACATATGTCGTGTGAAGGATAGAATTTTCCATTTACGTTTCTAAGATGGCGTGCTGACTGAAAGGTAATGCCTCCGAATTATTTGTTCTGTTCTCAATACAGTATGAGGTATTACATGAATCGCATATTACTCGATCGATGCATGTTGCAGAAAGTTACAGCCCTCTACCGCTCATGAGCTCCGAATTGCAGTGTGTAACATGGCTGAGTGTAACGAAACTATGTCTGCGCGCTAGAAACCGCGTGCTGTAATCAAGTTTCTAACCTCCTCGTAGAGGTGTCGTATATGTGACTGTAGGCTTTCCCGGCATAAACTATTGATGAAGGTTTCTCGGGTCTCCAGCCGGGTGGTAGCGTTGATATCTCGCGACGTTTCGGGAAGTGTCATAACACCCATCCTCGCCAGAAGATGGTTAGTATGACACTTCCCGAAACGTCCCTAGATATCAACGCTACCACCCGGCTGGAGACTCGAGAAACCTTCATCAAAAGTTTCTAACCACAGAAAAGTTCGTGTACCCTCTCCTTCAGTATGACAATGATGGAACACACAGTAGCACTGCAACAACTGATACAATCCGATGTCTGGGCTTCCATCAGACCTGTAGTACTACTGTAAAGCACCGTAACAGCTGTGGTCTTCTTGAACATGATTGTGGAACACCTGCATCACGTCACGCCTGATATCTCCCTCGGCAGCGAGGGTATCATCCAGCACGAAACCTATATGTCTCACAGGGCTATAAACATCCTACAGTAGTTTTAGGAGCGCGATAGTGAACCGACGGTGATACACTATGTGATCAAAAGTATCCGGACACCTGGCTGAAAATGACTTACATGTTCGTGGGGTCCTCCATCGGTAATGCTGGAATTCAGTATGAAGTTTGCCCACCCTTAGCCTTGCTGACAACTTCCACCCTCGCAGGCTTACGTTCTGCCAGGTGCTGGAAGATTTCTTTGTGAATGGCAGCCCATTCTTCACGGAGTGCAGCACTGAGGAGAGGTATCGATGTCGGTCGGCGAGGCATGGTATGAAGTCGGCGTTCCAAAACATCTCAAAGATGTTCTATAGGATTCAGGTCAGGACTCTCTGCAGGCCAGTCCATTACAGGGATGTTATTGTCGTGTAACCACTCCGCCACAGGTCGTGAATCATGAACAGGTGGTCGATCATGTTGAAAGATGCAATCGCCATCCCCGAATTGCTCTTCAACAGTGGGAAGCAAGAAGGTGCTTAAAACATCAGTGTAGGCCTATGCTGTGATAAAGCCAAGCAAAACAACAAGGGGTGCAAGCCCCATCCATGAATAACACGCCCACACCATAACACTACAACCTCCGAATTTTACTGTTGGCACTACACACGCTGGCGGATGACGTTCACCTGGCATTCGCCATACCCACACCCTGCCATTGGATCGTCATATTGTGTAGCGTGATTCGTCACTCCACACAACGTTATTCCACTGTTCAATCGTCCAATGTTTACTCTCCTTACACCAAGTGAGGCGTCGTTTGGCAATTGCCGCCGTGATGAGTGGCTTATGAGCAGCCGCTCGACCATGAAATCCTAGTTTTCTCACCTCCCGCCTAACTGTCACAGTACTTGCAGTGGATCCTGATGCAGTTTTGAGTTCCTGTGTGATAGTCTGGATAGATGTCTACCTATTACACATTACGATCCTCTTCAAATGTCGGCAGTCTCTGTCAGTCAATAGACAAGGTCAGCCTGTACACTTTTGTGCTGTACGTGTCCCTTCACGGTTCCACTTCACTATCACATCGGAAAGAGTGGACCTAGTGATGTTTAGGAGTGTGGGAATCTCACGTACAGACGTATGACACAAGTGACGATCACCTGACCACGTTCGAAGTCTTCCGTGGAACGCCCCATTCTGCTCTCTCACGATGTCTAATAACTACTGAGGTGACTGATATGGAGTACCTGGCAGTAGGTGGCAGCACAATGCATCTAATATGAAAAACGTATGTTTTTGGGGGTGTCCGGATACTTTTGATCGCATAGTATATCTTGGACATGATATTCACTTGATCTTAACTCGTCCATAAACAACTGTCCAGTAATTTATGGCAACTGCGTGACTTACGTGTAGAAAACTGGTGCCACGTAACTCAGGAAACGTACCAATGACTTTTCGAGTCGATCTCACGGACAGAAGGGGACCAACACGCTATTAGGCAGGTAGTTTAACAGAATTGTGTGACTTCTACGTAGATATCTAGTGCCACATACTCCGGAAGGCGGCCAATGTCTTGTCAAATCGATTCCATGCAGAATCGTTGCCGTATTACGTTCCAAATGTGGACGACAATGCTATTAAGCAGGTATCTTTGAAGATCCGTGTTGACCTCCTATTCCTCTAGATTTTCGTCCACTCTCGTATTTCCAAAAAATCGCAGTTTCCGCACAAGTTACTCAACGAGAAGTAAACATTGTCGATAAGAAAAAGTATCTAATGCTGCGTTAAGGCAAAATATGTTTTATGTAGTTCCTTCTCTTAAACAAGATGGAGTTCGTCACAATGCCAAAAATACGACGCGCAAGTGCTTCTTGATATCGACTAACTGTACAGAACAATGATCATCGTTCACGTTTCAAAACTCACTGGGAGGTTCTTCTTCCCGTTAATATACTGTGTTTATAACTAGTGCTTAAAAACATAATTTTTGTGATTGATTTCTGGACATGACGTGCTTATCTTTCAGAAGACAATTAAACCCTGAGGTATTTGATTCATACATCGGTCTTGGTACTGAGATTTACATGTTTTGTTGCTTCCATAAGTTATTTCATTTAGATTTCCTGTTGTATCTGTATATTAATCAATGTGACCTTACTTCCCCGATGTCGCGGTTTATTCGTTTACCAGTCCGTTGGAACTGAGCTAGTACTCCATCCTTCTACATCTACATCTACATGGTTACTCTGCAATTCACACTTAAGTGCCTGGCAGAGGGTTCATTGAACCATTTTCATCATACTACTTCTTTACCATTCCACTCTCGAATAGCGCGTGGGAAAAAGGAACACCTAAATCTTTCCGTTCGAGCTCTGATTTCTCTTATTTTATTATGATGATCATTTCTCCCTACGTAGGTGGGTGTCAACAAAATATTTACGCATTTGGAAGAGAAAGTTGGTGATTAAAATTTCGTAATTAGATCTCACCGCAAAGCAAACAGCCTTTGTTTCAGTGACTGCCACCCCAACTCGAGTATCATATCAGTGACACTCTCACCCCTATTGCACGATAACACATAATGAGCTGCCCTTCTTTGTACTTTTTCGATGTCCTCCGTAAAATCCTACCTGGTAAGGATCCTGTACCGCGCACCAATATTCCAGCAGAGGACGGACAAGCGTAACGTAGGCTGTCTCTTTAGTGGGTTTGTCGCATCTTCTAAGTGTTCTGCCATCAAAGCGCAGTCTTCGTTTCGCCTTCCCCACAATATTATAGTGGACTTTCCAATTTAAGTTGCTCGTAATTGTAATTCCTAGGTATTTAGTCGAATTCACAGCCCTTAGATTTGTGTGATTTATCGTATACCCTAAATTTATCGGATTTCTTTTAGTACCCATATGGATGACCTCGCACTTTTCTTTGTTTAGTGCTAATTGCCACTTTTCGCACCACACAGAAATTCTCTCTAGATCATTTTGTAATCTGAATTGATCGTCTGATGATTTTACTAGACGGTAAATTACAGTGTCACCTGCAAACATTCTAAGGGGGCTGCTCAGATTATCACCTAGATCATTTACATAAATCAGGAACAGCAGACTGCCTATGACACTGTCTTGCGGAACGCCAGATATCACTTCTGTTCTACTCGATGGTTTACCTTCTATTACTACGAACTGTGACCTCTCTTGAGAGGAAATCATGAATCCAATCACACAATTGAGACGATACACCATATGCAACCAATTTTATTAACAGTCGCTTGTGAGGAACGACCTTGTTGTAGAAGACATGTTGAACTCTTACTTTTCTTTGACATTAAACTAAGCATTGAGTCTTCATTCTCATTAATAAATGCGTTAAGGAGGAAAACTACTTTCTTACTTTTAATAGGCAACCAGTGGAATGGGTAACATCTTTACCATTCTTATTATTTAATCACCATTCCGTGGAAGAACAGTGCATTAATTAGCCATGTGAAAAATCACTGCCCGAAGGAATACATCTACAGAATTAATTTCTAGTTCACATCTTAATGCTTGATGAGGAACTACTTTCGAACTATAATTTTACCGTTCCACTCTGGAACAACCCGTCGGAAATACAAGCATCTAAATTTTTCCGTGCGGGTTCAGATTACTTTTACAGTATTGCACATCCACGAAGTTTATTAGAATTTCCTTGTGATGAACCTGCAGAAAAATGTTTTGGAAATCTGAAAATATATAAGATCCAGTTGTGTTAAGTAAGAACGATGTATACTGAATCCGCACTGGTTATATGTCAATAGACAGTTTTATTGCAGGTATCGCATAGCATTTGAACAGAATATACGTTCCAAATTGATACTACAAGTGTTGTAAATCAGATGGATATACTATGTTACGGATTGCTTCCACTTCATTTTTATTTATTCGTTTGATCTGTGCAAAATTTCCGTTAATAATCTTTCCTTCGTGTGGGACCGCAGTCAAACAGAAATTTTTGAAAGAAGTTTCCGCTATTTCACTGTAAATTTTTCGTTTATTGTATACGATCATGATTTAAGCTTTGTAGCCATTCTCAAGTATATGATGAAATGTTAAAATATGTCTGACCTGTTGTGACATGTCGTTGTCGAAAATACATACAGTATTTATGGTCTTACAGACCAGTTGTCTTGTTACAGGATGTGAATATATATCCAAGATTCAAAACCTAGGTGACAATGTGCACCAAGGGAAATCATAGTAGAGTGCGGCGTATTTAGCAGCTAAATTATTTATCGTATGGCAATACATATATATAAAGATTACAAATTCTACACATCAAAATTTAAGCATAGCTCTCCAGCATAAAATACTACAAATAACAACAGCTATAGACGGATATCATGGTATCTTATGTATTTTATAACATCACTCGTCTCTGCGAGGAAATCTTCGAGAAAAATGTTGTAGGCACGTGCGGGACACGTCGATAAAACATGAGCAACTGTCTGTCGTTCCGCACCACAGTCACCGGATGGTGATGAAGATGGGCCCTACTTGTAGAGAGTGTCTGCACATCGTCCATGGCACGTTCGGATGTAATTGAAGAAAGCCAAATTTCCCGAGGCTGGTCAAATCCAGGGGATTTCTTCTGGATGCAGGGCAGCTTCAGCAACGTGGAGAACAGTTTTGTTGCCAGCAGCGTGTCCATTCATCGATGGGATTGAATTCAGTTTACATTAGAGTCCTGGCTGTGATGAGAGTGGCATGTCTTGATCTTATTCTGTTTCGCTCCGCAGATAACACGTCGTCCACTATTGGAAGGTCTGATATTCTCGCAGTAGCGCACTCTTCTGTCTGATATCAGGAGGTGCAATGTGGCTCAAGATAGTAGCCAGTATGTGGGAGTAGATCGTATTGATCCACTAACAATGCACATGGCTTCGTCACGTTGTACGGTTATCTTTTTTACGTGTGAATCATTAATCCAGACAGGCGCACAGTACTCTGCTGCTGAGTATACCAAACCGAGTGTTCATGATGATGATGTTTGGTTTGTGGGGCGCTCAACTGCGCGGTCATCAGTGCCCGTACAAAGGCCCAGTCTCTAAACAGTCCAATTTTAGCCACTTTGACGAATGATGATGATGATGATGATAATGAAACGATAAGGACAACACAAACACCGAGTCCCCGGGGCAGAGAAAATCCCCAATCCGGCCGTGAATCGGGCCCATGACCCCGTAATCCAGAGGCAGCAACGCTAACCACAAGATCACAAGCTGCGGACAAACCAGTGCTGATACGTGGAGAGCGTCTGCTGAAGATCCCCAACGTGAGCCGCAGAATTTATGGAGAATGTTGTTTCTGGTTTTGAGCCTAACAGATGTTCATGTCAAGTGCACCTTAAAAGAAAGCGTCCTATCTAGCGAGATACAAAGGAATTTCAAGGTGCATATTATGACGAAGTTTGTCTCCTTCAAAATGTGGCAATCTATTGGACAGATGAAAACATGAAACTTCTGTTTTATTTGTGTTTGGTTGTAACCTCCATTTGCGGAAATAGTGGCTTAAGATATGTACATCAGAAGTTAGGATTTCTTCAGTTCTTTCAAAAGTTTGGTGTTCGGTAGCTATTGTTACAATGGTAGGTTATCAAGATTTAAGTGAGTTTGAACGTGCATGTGACACAGCATCTCCGAGGTAACGATTAGTGAGGATTTTCCCGTACGACCATTTCACGAGTGCGCCATGAATATCAGGAATTCAGTAACACATCAAATCTCCGACATCGCTGTGGCCGGAAAAAGATCCTGCAAGAACGGGACCAACGACGACCCAAGAGAATCGTTCAACGTGACAGAAGTGCAACCCTTCCGAAAACTGCTACAGATTTCAATGCTGGGCCATCAACAAGTGTCAGTCTTATAGTTTTTGAGTAATTAAGTAAAAACCAAGTTTGTACCCAAAATATACCCAACTGTGGTAGATTAAGTACCTGTAATTTTAATGATAGAAGATTTGGGTTAAAACAGGTGATAAAACCTACCAAATAATAGAGCTGTATCAAATTTTAGAGTTGTAGTATTAATAACATTCAATACAAGTTCTAGTAAAGGTATGGTTCAGAGATAACGATCTACCGTTAGACCCTCTATAAAAATTGTAGAAGGCAAAGTTTTTATTCAAGCAAGCTGAAACTTTTTCTGTGGTTTCAAACAACTAACCTGAATACACGCAAAAATTAAGAAGTTTCTGAATTAATTTATAACTATGAAATTAAGGATTATACGTCCAAGCAAGCGGCCGTTTTGAGGCTGCTGCTTTGTGTTAAAGCAGTAGACAACAGATGTTCCCTCGGCCATCTGCTGCGACACCTATATAAATTCAGCCTCAGATGACGTCAGAGCCGGACCGTGACAAATCGCGAATTTTCGGTAAAAACGGATTGTGAACTCGCAAAGACTGTACACCGTCCTGGATCACTCAGAATTCGCCAAGGCAACTGTTAGTGTGCCGCCCGTGATAATTATAAATCCGCGTGGCAAGTGGAGAATATTATTTCCACTTTCGTAGCGAGCATTAATTTTGAACATTTATTTCGAACATTATTTGAGTATTATTAGTGAGGGCGAAAAACAGTTACCAGGCTCGCGTGAGAGATACGGCGTAATACAACTGACGTCACTGGCGTCAAACAACTTCATTATTAAACACGTCGCCCCATAGAGTCTCGTTTCAAATTGTATCGAACGGATGGACATGTACGGGTGGATACCACTTTATCGATCCATGGATCCTGCATATCGGCAGGGGACTGTTCAAGATGTTGGACGGTCTGTAATGTTGTGGGATGTGTGCAGTTGGAGTGATATGGGACCCCTGGTGCACCTAGATTCGACTCTGACAGGTGACACTGCGGGCTTTCTAAATATGAAATGAAAATGATGAGTGGTGTGGCCCTCAGCTGCGTACCCTCCGACTCAGAGCTGCAATATTCAAAGTTTTGGCTGGTTTCGCTGTCCAGGGGCTGGGATACGCAGTTGCCGCATTACAGGCCAAATACTGCTGAGTCTACAGCATACGATAAGAATACACACATGAATCGAATGGTCGAAGGTCTCTGTCACTCGGCAATTACGAATTATGAAAGTAACATATAAATTTATAAAATAAAGATTGTAATTAAATAAAATCTGCAGGTACTATCTTCACGACTTTAAATGATGAGTACGGTAGTAGAAGTACTTTTGAGAATGCGGTATATTTCTGCAAAACACTTACTGGTGTCGATGGACCAGCAATTAAATAAAATATAAGTTGATGGTTCAAATGGCTCTGAGCACTATGGGACTCAACTGCTGAGGTCATAAGTCCCCTAGAACTTAGAACTACTTAAACCTAACTAACCTAAGGACAACACACACATCCATGCCCGAGGCAGGATTCGAACCTGCGACCGTAGCGGTCGCGCGGTTCCAGACTGTAGCGCCAGAACCGCTCGGCCACCAGCGGCCGGCAAAATATAAGTTGAATAACAGGGAAACAATAGATTCCTACAGCTCGTAATTAGTTAATGAACAAGAACACAGCTCGCGAGATATTCACTTCTAAACGCACACTACGTCTTCACTGTAGAAGCCACGGGAATCTCACAAGTCGGCACTCCAAAGTATTTCTATCTGCGCGACCACGCCCAAACCGCTCCACACTCTCCAAGTCTCCGCCGCGAGCGAGCATCCGTCGTGCCGTCGCGTGCAGCACGTCCCGTGTCCTGTCCCGTACTCCCAGCACTCTTCACCGGAATGCGTTTCCATCCAGTCTCACCATTCACGGGCGCTGTGATTGGCTAGAGCGCTCGCGCCATGTCTTCATGCCAACGCACCCGCACAAACATAATGAAACACATTCGAAGTACTGTATTTACATTTAAATAACTTGAAATTATATAAATATTCCGACGGCTGGACCATAAACACGCTCTAACACACATTATTAGATACATAAACAAATTAAATAAACATATATCAAAGGAATAAAACAAAAGGTAGGCCAGTAGCCTAATGTCTCTGTGCTTTCTATAACACAGTAAATATTTAACCAATTTCTTCATGAATAGTATATATCGGATATAAACAAAGACATAGATGAATAAATATATTTATAAGCATGCTGCTACCGTTTTTTCGTGTAACTGTGGACTACTGAAGGCCTGACACCATCGATAGTAATCGGCCACTTTTACCTCCAATAACTCATGTACTACTCAAGTCACATACCTGTTATTTAAACCAATTTAGGTTTACACTAATAGCTTTCTAAAGACACGTCGATCGACGAAATCTAATGAAGCGTTTAAATTTTGGAAATTCGTTGCTGGGTGTTACTTGTATAATTTACTGTCAGATACTAAACTTTAAACTAATAAAAATATTGAAAATCTGATTACACTATCAGAATCGTCGTGCAAATAATAGTAATGTACACGTTTCTTTTTGAGGTATCATGATTCATCTGGCTACTATTAATTTCTATACGAACTGCGAAATGCCTGCCATGATGGTTTCACAAAGTCCGCCATCTTTGGCGCTCTCGGCATACAAGCCTCTTTCGTTGACACAATGTCACTAAGGAATTCCCAGCCACGCGCTCGGCCTGGACCATGCGCTGGGGATATCCCTCTTGTCCGGCTAACGTTCGGTCCCACGTGTTCGGTCAGCCGAGCGGCCTGCGCCCGCCGATCGGCCTCTGCGGCCACTGCTTCCACCGAACTTAGAATATTTTCAGGGCGCGACGACTCGTTACTTCACAACACGTACGTAAGCATCCTGTCTGATCACCTTTATCTATTCATGTCCATTGTGCATTTCGACGGACTTGGGCAATTCTAGCAGGGCAGTGCGATACCCCACACGTCCAGATTTTCTCCAGGAACACTCTTTTAAGTTTAAATACTTCCGCTGGCCATTAGACTGTCCAGACACGAACGTTATCGTACATATTTAGGATGCCTCGTAACTTTCTGTTCAGAAGAGACCTCCATTCCCTCCTACTCTTACGGATCTATGGACAGCTCTCCAGGATTCATGATGTCAGTTGCTCCAGCACTACTTCAGATATTAGTAGAGTCCATGCCACGTCGTACTGCGGCACTTCTGCGTGCTCGCCGGGCCCCTACACAACATTAGGCAGGTGTACCAGTTTCTTGGGCTCTGGCTAAATACGCCACACCGTATGCCAATGGTTCCTCATGGTGCGCAGTGTCAGCTAGATCTTGTATCTTGGATATCCACCCGTATCCTGTAATACGACAACTGGTCTATAAGACCCAGAAATAAATAATTTCGAGGACGACATGTCACAGACAGGTCAGACATATTTTAACATTTTATCGTGCATCTGAGAAAGCCAAAGTCATGACGTGTACAATAAAAGAACATTTAGTCAAATAGCGAACATATCTTTCAAAGAATTCCAGTTGTTAGACACGACCTTTTAGCGTGCGAGCATATCCTGAAAAGGACATATCTGATACACACTCTAAGACAAAGCAGTGCCGCACCACGAAGGAATTATACGAATGGGACGAAAATCAACGGATGTGATGTACATGTAAAGCTAGAATATCAGATGGGTCAGATGATTGGCTCTAGAGAAAAATTTTCACAAAACTTCCTGGCAGATCAAAACTATGTGCCGGACCGAGACCCGAACTCGGGACCTTTGCCTTTCGCGGGCAAGTGCTCTACCGACTGAGCTACCCAAGCACGGCTCACGCCCCGTCCTCACAGCTTTACTTCTGCCAGTACCTCGTCTCCTACCTTCCAAGTAAACTACTTGCCCGCGAAAGACAAATGTCCCGAGTTCGAGTCTCGGTCCGGCACACAGTTTTAATCTGCCAGGAAGTTTCATATCAGCGCACACTCCGCTGTAGAGTGAAAATTTCATTCTAGAAACATCCCCCAGGCTGTGGCTAAGCCATGTCTCCGCAATATCCTTTCTTTCTGGAGTGCTAGTTCTGCAAGGTTCGCAGGAAAGCTTCTGTAAAGTTTGGAAGGTAGGAGACGAGGTACTGGCAGAAGTAAAGCTGTGAGGACAGGGCGTGAGTCATGCTTGGGTAGCTCAGTCGGTAGAGCACTTGCCCGCGAAAGGCAAAGATCCCGAGTTCGAGTCTCGGTCCGGCACACAGTTTTAATCTGCCAGGAAGTTTCATATCAGCGCACACTCCGCTGTAGAGTGAAAATTTCATTCTAGAAACATCCCCCAGGCTGTGGCTAAGCCATGTCTCCGCAATATCCTTTCTTTCAGGAGTGCTAGTTCTGCAAGGTTCGCAGGAGAGCTTCTGTAAACTTTAAAAGGTAGGAGACGAGGTACTGGCAGAAGTAAAGCTGTGAGGACAGGGCGTGAGTCATGCTTGGGTAGCTCAGTCGGTAGAGCACTTTCCCGCGAAAGGCAAAAGTCCGGAGTTCGAGTCTCGGTCCGGCACACAGTTTTAATCTGCCAGGAAGTTTCATATCAGCGCACACTCCGCTGTAGAGTTAAAATTTCATTCTAGAAAAATCCCCCAGGCTGTGGCTAAGCCATGTCTCCGCAATATCCTTTCTTTCAGGAGTGCTAGTTCTGCAAGGTTCGCAGGAGAGCTTCTGTAAAGTTTGGAAGGTAGGAGACGAGGTACTGGCAGAAGTAAAGCTGTGAGGACGGGGTGTGAGTCGTGCTTCGGTAGCTCAGTCGGTAGAGCACTTGCCCGCGAAAGGCAAAGATCCCGAGTTCGAGTCTCGGTCCGGCACACAGTTTTAATCTGCCAGGAAGTTTCATATCAGCGCATACTCCGCTGTAGAGTTAAAATTTCATTCTAGAGTTTCACAAATTGATCAAGTCAATAACGCGTTGGTGCTCCTCTGGCCCTTATGCAACCAGTTATTCGGCTTGGCACTGATTGGCAGAGTTCTTGGATGTCCTCTTGAGGGATATTGTGCCAAATTGTGTCCAGTTGGCCCGTTAGATCGTCAATATCCCTAGCTGGTAGGAGGGTCCTGCCCGTATTGCTCTAACTGTTCCCAGGTGCGGAGGGATATGGTAGTCTTGCTGATCAAGGTAGGGTTTGTCAAGCACGAAGACATTATATTTCAGTTAGATAATGCTCGCTCCCCAAACGGCGAAAATTTCTTGTGGCCTGGCGGTGTGGCCGAGCGGTTCTAGGCGCTTCAGTCCGGAACCGCGCGACCGCTACGTTCGCAGGTTCGAATCCTGCCTCGGGCATGGATGTGTGTGTTGTCCTTAGGTTAGTTAGGTTTAAGTAGTTCTAAGTTCTAGGGGACTGATGAGCTCAGATGTTAAGTCACATAGTGCTCAGAGCCATTTGTACCATTTGAATTTCTTGTGTTTGTCTTCGTTCTTGCCAAACCCTATCTTGGTCAGCAAGATCATCGGATTTCTCCCCAACTGAGAACGTTTGAAACATTACAGACCGAGTCCTCCAACCACCACGGGATTTTGACCATCTAACGCGCCAATTCGAGAGAATTTGGCACGATATCCCTGAGGAGAACATCCAACAATTCTGCCAATCAATGCCAAGCTTTATAACTGCTTGGATATGGAACAGACGTAGACATACACGTTATTGACTTGCTTAATTTGTGAAGCCCTATCTCTTGAATGAATCACCTAATTTTTCTTATATTCTTATCATGTGCTTTTCTGTAGATATACATTACATCTGCCGATTTCCGTCTCATTCGAGTAATTTCTTTGTGATGCGTCTTTTTTTGTTTTAGGGTGTTTAATCTGTACTTGAAGAACGCTCAGAATGATTTTCGTCGTATCTCTTTTGCCACTAAAACATCCAGTGGTAAATGTCTACGCTGTTAATTTAGAAAAAGTAATAATTCCCTTTTTCTCAGATGCTCTCGCAGCTTATAATATGCGAGTCCAAGATTTTGCCCCCTCATTTTACCGATTGCTGGAATTTATACGCCGTTACCAATTTATGAAATTTTTCAAGAGACGGAGATACACGCCTGAATGCATCTGCTTTGCTGCTTAACGTTTCGTTGTATCTCATATCCTTCTAGTTTACAGATAATGGATGTGTGTTACATTTCGACTTCATTATTAAAAGTGCGTCATCGGCTGTCATCATGTAAATGAAACCACAACCATCAGTAAGACACTGAAGAGCTTTTTATTCTGTTCCAATTATCGGTTAAGGTATTAAATGTCATGCATATTACTCGGTCGAATTTCCCTCTACGCTCATGCAAGTTACAACTTTCTGCCGCTAGAGGGCTCAGAATTGTAGCGTTTAACATGGCAGAGTGCAATGTAACTATGTCGGTGCGTTTGAAACAGCGTGCTGTAGTCGACTTTCTAACAGTAGAAAACGTATCTCCTATTGACAAAGAAGAGATTGAACATCTGTCAGAAATTTCTTTCGCGTTTTGTGAGCGTGATGCGTTCCTCATCAACACTGTGACAGGTGATGAAAGCTGTGTTCACCATTTTCACCCCGAAAATAAGAGTCCATCAACGGAACACCACCACAAAGGATCACCGACAGCAAAAAAGTTCACAGTCAGGCAGTCAGCAGCCAATGTCATGCTCACAGTGTTCTCAGGTGTTCAACGTGTGGTGCATTTGGAATTCATGCCTAAAGGCACCACAATAAACTCTGCGAGATATTGCGAGTAACTCATATTACTGAAAGCATGACTTGGAAGAAATTGTCTACACATGGAGCAACCTCTCCTTCAGCAAGACAATGCCAGACGACACACAAACGCCGCGACGTCTGCAATAATCCGACGCCTTCAGTTCACTGTCACCATTCATCCTCCATACATTCCCAATTTCGACTCATCCGATTTCCAGCTGTTTCTATAGCTTAAAGCACTACTTAGAGGACCGTCCACTCTAGTCATGATAACGGACTTGGAGCAACAGCGTTTAGGAGGTTAGTCTCATTATCGGAGATGAAAGTCGGAAAAAATCCTCATCCTACTATCCACATTTTGGTTTTCATTGGATTCTCTGATTCCCTTCAGGTTAGGCTAATTCCTCTTCTTATTTTTTTTAATAAATCCTGGTTGTTTCATCCCCACGTCCCTGATCAGCTGATCATACTTTCTGTCTCGACTGACCAAACCAACTGTGACCACCAAAATCTGAAATTCCTCCCATTTTACTATACACTGACGTGACAAAAGTCATAGGATACCTTCAAATATTGTGTCGTATCTCCTTCTGCCGGGTCTAGTGCTGCAACTCGACTTAGTATGGGCTTAACAAGTCGATGGAAGTCCGCTGCAGAAATACTGAGCAATACTGCATCTATAGCCGTCCATAGCTGCACAACTGCGAAAGTGTTGCCGATTTAGGATTTTGTTCATGAACTGCCCAGTCGGTTATGTCCATTAAATATTCTATGATATTCATGTCGTGCAATCTGTATGGTTAAATCATTCACTCGAATTGTACAGAATGTTCTTCAGATCAGTCGCCAACAACTACAGTCTGGTGACATGGCACATAGCCATCGACGAAAATTCCATCGTTGTTTGGGAACCTGTAGTCCATGATGGGTTCAGTTGGACCAGAGGACCCAGTCCCTTCCTTCTAAACACAGCCCACACCATTAAGGAACCACCACCAGCCTGCAGAATGCCTTGTTGACAATCTGTGTCCATGACTTTGTGGAATCTGCGCCACACTCTAACGCTACCATCAGCTCTCACCAACTACAGTCAGGGCTCATCTGACCAGACCATGGTTTTCCAGTCGTCTAGGGTCCACCTTATACGGTCACGAGCTCAGGAGAGGCGCTGGAGGCGACGTCGTGCTGTTAGCAAAGGTAATCGCGTCGGTCTCTCCTGCCATAGTCCATTAATGCCAAATTTCGTCGCACTGTCCTAGCAGATATGTTCGTCGTATGTTCCAAAATGATTTTTGCCGCTATTTCACGCAGTGTTGCGTGTCTGTTAGCACTGACAACTCTACGCAAACGCCGCGCGGGGTGGCCGCGCGGTTTGAGGCGCGATGTCACGGCTTGCGCGGCCCCTCCCACCGGAGGTTAGAGTTCTCCCTGGTACATGGGTGTGTGAGTTGTTCTTAGTATAAGTTAGTTTAAGTAGTGTGTAAGTCTAGGGACCGATGACCTCAGCAGTTTGGTCTCTTAGGAATTCAAACACACACACACACACACACACAATTCACACGCACGCACACGCCCACACACACACACACTACACGCAAACGCCGCTACTGTCAGTCGTTAAGTGAAGACCGTCGGCCATTACGTTGCCCGTGGTGAGACAATGCCTCAGATTTGGTCTTTTGGGCACATTCCTGTCACTGTGGATCGCGAAACATTGCGTTTTCTAACGATTTCCGAAACCGAATACCCAATGCGTCTCGCTACAACTACCATTCCGCATTCAAAGTCTTTTAATTCCCGTCGTGCGGTATAACCACGTCGGAAAGCTTTTCACATAAATCACCTGAGTGCAAATGACAGTGCCGCTTTTTTTCCCCTTTATTGAATTTCAATTCCCCCCGAAGGGGGCGGGCTGGCAGCAGCTTAGTACGCTGCTCTACAGCCTACATACTTTTTTTTTAAATGGAAGAAGAAAAGAAACCAGAAAAAAAGGCGATAAAACGGTGACTTAAAGTGTAAAATGGCGGAAAATCGTGGAAAGTTAAAACAGAAAGCAAAGGGGTTGGCAATGTTAATAAAATACACGGGAATCAGACAAGTAACATAGTAGACACACAATTAAAAAAAACATGGCGACACTCTGGTTTCTGTTTGCAAGAGACAAAAAATCACATCCAGCGACAGTGACAGTATGACGGCCGTTCGCAACACTTCACAAAAAAACACACAACACGGAACATTCACAGTAAAACACTCACTGTAAAACACTGCGTGAAAATGTCGGCACAAAGATGACACTCCCTAACCAAGGGCAGATGGGGGGGGGGCGACCTGGAGGAGGGGGAAAACAAGGAGGGAGGAGAGGAAAAAACGAAAAAGGGTGGGAACCAAAGGAGGGAGAGGACTCACAAGGGGGGGGGGGGGGGGGTGAGAGGGGCAGGGCAGACGCGAGAGGGAATGGGAAAAGGCAGAGGAGGGAAACGCAAAAAGACTCGGGGGAGAGAAGGGGGCAGAGAGAGGGGAGGTGGGGAAAAAAGAGGATGGAAGGGGGGGAGAGGGCGCCCGGGAAAAGGACAGAGGAAAGGAGGGGGAGTGAGGATCAGAGTTTATAGGAGGGATAAATGGAGGGAGAGAGGGCATCATCCATGTGGGGGAGTTGATGGAAGCCACCTTGGGAAAGGAGATACACTCCTGGAAATGGAAAAAAGAACACATTGACACCGGTGTGTCAGACCCACCATACTTGCTCCGGACACTGCGAGAGGGCTGTACAAGCAATGATCACACGCACGGCACAGCGGACACACCAGGAACCGCGGTGTTGGCCGTCGAATGGCGCTAGCTGCGCAGCATTTGTGCACCGCCGCCGTCAGTGTCAGCCAGTTTGCCATGGCATACGGAGCTCCATCGCAGTCTTTAACACTGGTAGCATGCCGCGACAGCGTGGACGTGAACCGTATGTGCAGTTGACGGACTTTGAGCGAGGGCGTATAGTGGGCATGCGGGAGGCCGGGTGGACGTACCGCCGAATTGCTCAACACGTGGGGCGTGAGGTCTCCACAGTACATCGATGTTGTCGCCAGTGGTCGGCGGAAGGTGCACGTGCCCGTCGACCTGGGACCGGACCGCAGCGACGCACGGATGCACGCCAAGACTGTAGGATCCTACGCAGTGCCGTAGGGGACTGCACCGCCACTTCCCAGAAAATTAGGGACACTGTTGCTCCTGGGGTATCGGCGAGGACCATTCGCAACCGTCTCCATGAAGCTGGGCTACGGTCCCGCACACCGTTAGGCCGTCTTCCGCTCACGCCCCAACATCGTGCAGCCCGCCTCCAGTGGTGTCGCGACAGGCGTGAATGGAGGGACGAATGGAGACGTGTCGTCTTCAGCGATGAGAGTCGCTTCTGCCTTGGTGCCAATGATGGTCGTATGCGTGTTTGGCGCCGTGCAGGTGAGCGCCACAATCAGGACTGCATACGACCGAGGCACACAGGGCCAACACCCGGCATCATGGTGTGGGGAGTGATCTCCTACACTGGCCGTACACCACTGGCGATCGTCGAGGGGACACTGAATAGTGCACGGTACATCCAAACCGTCATCGAACCCATTGTTCTACCATTCCTAGACCGGCAAGGGAACTTGCTGTTCCAACAGGACAATGTACGTCCGCATGTATCCCGTGCCACCCAACATGCTCTAGAAGGTGTAAGTCAACTACCCTGGCCAGCAAGATCTCCGGATGTGTCCCCCATTGAGCATGTTTGGGACTGGATGAAGCGTCGTCTCACGCGGTCTGCACGTCCAGCACGAACGCTGGTCCAACTGAGGCGCCAGGTGGAAATGGCATGGCAAGCCGTTCCACAGGACTACATCCAGCATCTCTACGATCGTCTCCATGGGAGAATAGCAGCCTGCATTGCTGCGAAAGGTGGATATACACTGTACTAGTGCCGACATTGGGCATGCTCTGTTGCCTGTGTCTATGTGCCTGTGGTTCTGTCAGTGTGATCATGTAATGTATCTGACCCCAGGAATGTGTCAATAAAGTTTCCTATTCCTGGGACAATGAATTCACGGTGTTCTTATTTCAATTTCCAGGAGTGTAGATGAAAGGTGTAGAGATGGAAGGTAGGGGGGACACAACAGTGAAGATCAGGCAGGGGGCGGGGATGGGAGAGGAGCGTAGCAACCAGGGGGTGAGGGGGATCAAGGCGGCGAGAGGTGTAGAGGATGCGGATATGTTCGAGGAATAGGAGCAGATGGGGGAAAGGAATGAGATCATAGAGGATCCGCGTGGGGACGGAAGGCATATACAGAAGGCAGGGCGGAGTGCATAACGCTCAAGGATATGGAGGGACTTACAGAATTTGGGGGAGGCAGATATCCAGGCGGAACTGGCATAACAGAGGATGGGACGGATTAAGGATTTGTAGGTGTGGAGGATGGTAGATGGGTGCAACCCCCATTTCCGACCAGAGAGGAGTTTGAGGAATCAGAGGCGGTTGTGGGCTTCGGATTGGATGGAGCGGAGATGAGGGATCCAGGTGAGGTGACGGTTAATGGCGAGGCCAAGGTAGGTGAGGGTGGGGGTGAGGCGGACAGGACGGGTGCAGATGGTAAGGGAGAAATCCAGGAGTCGGAAGGAGCGAGTGGTACGACCTACGATGATTGCCTGGGTCTTGGAAGGATTGATTTTCAGGAGCCACTAGTTACATCCAGCTGCAAAAAGGTCAAGGTGATCTGGAGAAGGCGTTGGGACCATTGGAGGGTAGGAGCGAGGGCGAGGAATGCGGTGTCATCGGCATACTGCAAGAGGTGTACTGGAGGGGGGGGGGGGTTGGGGCATATCGGCAGTGTACATGAGGTAGAGGAGAGGGGAGAGGACAGATCCCTGGGGCACACCTGCAGAGGAGTATAAGGTGTGGGAATTGGCATTATGGATGGTAACATAGGAGGAGTGGCGGGAGAAGAAGGAGGCCATCAGACAGATGTAGTTGATAGGAACTGTGTAAGTTTGGAGTTGAAACAGGAGACCGGGATGCCACACACGGTCGTGGGCATTTTCGAGGTCGAGGGAGCCAAAAATGGCGGAGCGACGGGAGTTAAGCTGGAGGGAGGGGAGATGAGTGAGGCGGAGGAGTTGGTCATCGGCAGAGAAGGAAGGTAGAAAGCCACATTAGGTGTTGGGGAGGAGGTGGTTTTGGTGGAGGTGGTGATGGATCCGCCAGGAAAGGATGGATTCCAAGATCTTGCTGAACACCAATGTGAGACAGATAGGACGATAGGAGGAGGTATCAGATGGAGGCTTGTTGGGTTTGGAGAACATCAGGATACGGGAGGTTTTCCACAGGTCGGGATAGAAGCCAGTGGCAAGGATGACATTGTAGAGGGTGGCAAGGACTGAAAGGAAGGAGGGAGGGCAGTGTTTGAGGTGGTGGTAGGTAATGCAGTCGTGGCCGGGAGCAGTGTTCCGATTAGTGCGGAGTGTGAGGCTGATGTCCTCTGTAGTGATGGGAGTGTTTAGTTGACAGTGCCACCAAAGCACTACCCTTTTATATCTTGTGTACATGATACCACTGCCATCTGTATATGTGGATATCGTTATCCCATGAGATTTGTCGCTTCAACTTTAACTTTATGATTTTTAAATTCAAGCTCATTGTGAACAGATTCCGTGTGATAAATAACCAGAGAAACATATATACAGGGTGGTCCATTGATCGTGACCAGGCCAAATATCTCACGAAATAAGCGTCAATCGAAAATACTGCAAAGAACGAAACTTGTCTACCTTGAAGGGGAAACCAGATGGCGCTATGGTTGGCCCGCTATATGGCGCTGCCATAGGTCGAACGGATATCAACTGCGTTGTTTTAAATAGGAACCCCTATTTTTATTACATATTCATGTAGTACGTAAAGAAATATGAATGTTTTAGTTGGACCACGTTTTTCGCTTTGTGATAGATAGCACTGTAATAGTTACAAACATATGGCTCACAATTTTAGACGAACAGTTGGTAACAGGTAGGATTTTTAAATTATAATACAGAACGTAGGTACGTTTGAACATTTTATTTCGGTTGTTCCAATGTGATACATGTGCCTTTGTGAACTTATCATTTCTGAGAACGCTTGCTGTTACAGCGTGATTACCTGTAAATACCACATTAATGCAATAAATGCTCAAAATGATGTCCGCCAACCACAGTGCATTTGGCAATACGTGTAACGACATTCCTCTTAACAGCGAGTAGTTCGCCTTCTGTAATGTTCTCACTTGCATTGAAAATGCGCTGATGCATTTTGTCACGAGTTGTCGGTGGATCACGATAGCAAATATCCTTCAACTTTTTCCCACAGAAAGAAATCCGGGGACGTCAAATCCGGTGAACGTGCGCACCATGGTATGGTGTTTCGACGACCAATCCACCTATCATGAAATATGCTATTCAATACCGCTTCAACCAGACGCGAGCTATGTGCCGGCCATCCATCATGTTGGAAGTACATCGCCATTCTGTCATGCAGTAGAACATCTTGTAGTAACGCCGGTAGAACATTACGTAGGAAATCAGCATACATTGCATCATTTAGATTGCCATCGATAAATTGGGGGCCAATTACTCTTCCTCCCATATTGCCACACCATACATTAACCCGCCAAGGTCGCTGATGTTCCACTTGTCGGAGCCATCGTGGATTTTCCGTTGCCCAATAGTGCATATAATGCCGGTTTACGTTACCGCTGTTGGTGAATGACGCTTCGTGGCCAAATAGAACGCGTGCAAAAAATCTGTCATCGTCCCGTAATTTCTCTTGTGCCCAGTGGCAGAGCTGTACACGACTTTCAAAGTCGTCGCCATGCAATTACTGGTGCATAGAAATACGATACGGGTGCAATCGATGTCGATGTAGCATCCTCAACACCGACGTTTTTGAGATTCCCGATTCTCGCGCAATTTCTCTGCTACTGATGTGCGGATTAGCCGCGACAGCAGCTAAAACACCTACGTGGGCATCATAATTTGTTGCAGGTCGTGGTTGACGTTTCACAAGTGGCTGAACTCATCCTGTTTCCTTAAATAACGTAACTATCCGGCGAACGGTCGGGCACTTGGATGATGTCGTCCAGGATACTGAGCAGCATACATAGCACACGCCCGTTGGGTATTTTGATCACAATAATCATTCATCAACACGATATCGACCTTTTCCGCAATTGGTAAACGGTCCATTTCAACACGGGTAATGTATCACGATGCAAATACCGTCCGCACTGGCGGAATGTTACGTGATACCACGTACTTATATGTTTGTGACTATTACAGCGCCATCTATCACAAAGCGAAAGAAGGGGTCCAACTAAAACGTTCATATTTCTTTACGTACTACACAAATATGTAATAAAAAATGGGGGTTCCTATTTAAAAAAACGCACTTGATATCCGTTCGACCTATGGCAGCGCCATCTAGCGGGCCAACCACAGGGCCATCTGGTTTCCACCTTCAAGCTAGACGAGTTTCGTTCTTTGCAGTTTTTTCGTTTGATACTTATTTCGTGAGATATTTGGCCCGGTCACTATCAATGGACCACTCTGTACGAGGCCTGTTCAGAAAGTAGGGAACGTTTCGGCATTAAAAAAAGCTAAGTACAAGAAATACATTTTATTATATACATCGGAAAGAGCGACTGACATACTACTTTTCCACATAGTCACCAAACACATTGAGGTACTTATCATAGCGGTGGACAAGCTTTGAACCCTCGTCTAACTCTCCCTTCCCATGGTACAACAACCCTACCGTATCCTGTAACACAACATTCGCTTCCTGCCCACCCACAAACTCCTCTTCCTCCACACCCTCTGTCAGCACCGCGTGGATGCCTTCGTCCTAAATGAAACCTTCCTTCAACCCCGTATCTCCATCTCCACTGCTCCTTACACCCTTCACCACACCGATAACCCGTACCCTCTCGGGCGTGGCGGAGTTGCTATAGGCCACCTCTAGCACCTCCCTGTCTGGCCCCAACCTCTCCTTAACAATCCTGCCGAGCATCTCACCCTCAGCCTCTTCTTCCCCACCCTTACCATTACCTGTGCCACCATTTATGTCCGCCCTCGCACCCCCATCCCGTACGATTTCCTGGCCCACATTGACCGCACCTTCTCCACCTACGTGATTGCCGCCGACCTCAATATCCACAGCCGTGATCCTGCCGACCTCCAGCGGTGGCATCAGTTTATCACCACCCTCCTGGGAGACCTGTTTCCCCTGCCTCAGCACACCTGACCCGAATCCAACACCACTCCCGATGTGTTCCTTCCCTCTCCCAGCCTCCTTGGGCGCATCACCGCAGATGTCCTTGACCTCGTTGGCAGTGACCATGCTCCCGTTCTCCTCACTATCTCTAATGGTCGCCATCCCCGCAACGCTCCTCGCCCTGACGTCCCTCCTAAACTTATCCATGATTACCCCTGTGCCAACTGGGATGCCTACCGGGACTCCATTCACACCCAGGTTGACAGCCAAGACCTTACCCTCCAATCTCCTGATGACATCTCTCATACTGCTGCCTTCCTACACCAGACCTTGTCTGACGTTGTCGCCACCCATATCCCCACCAAAGCCATCCACCCTCACCGCCCCACCCTGCCTCCACAGGCCGTCCTTCTCCTTCGAGAGTCCCGCCGACTCTACCGCTCTTTTCTCCGCACTCGTGACCAGGATACACTTACCCGCCACCGGCAATTACAACAACACATCCGCAACCTGCTTACTGCGAAGAAACGCCGTGCCTGGCGCCAGACATGTACACAACTCAACACCATGCTCCCCATAAACTCTGCCAAGTATTAGTCTGCTTTCCACCGCCTTACTGGGAACCGCCCTACCCCACAGTACCCTCTTCTCCTTAATGACCGTCCCTTTCCTGACAACCTCAGTAAGGCCAACCACTTTGCCTCTCACCTCTCCCATGTTTTTTCCGTCCCAGATAATCCCCACTTTGATTATTCCCTATCCCTGACGTCATGGACCGTACGAATACCTCTGTTCCTCCCCTTGCCCCTAGCTTCCAGTACTTGGGCCACGCACCACCATCTGAACTTAACACTCCCATCACTACACAGGACATCAGCCTCACACTCCACACTAAACGTAACACTGCTCCCGGCCACAACTGCATTACCTACCACCACCTCAAACACTGCCCTCCCTCCTTCCTTTCAGTCCTTGCCACCCTCTACAATGTCATCCTTGCCACTGGCTTCTATCCCGACCTGTGGAAAACCTCCCGTATCCTGATGTTCTCCAAACCCAACAAGCCTCCATCTGATGCCTCTTCCTATCGTCCTATCTGTCTCACATTGGTGTTCAGCAAGATCTTGGAATCCATCCTTTCCTGGCGGATCCATCACCACCTCCACCAAAACCACCTCCTCCCCAACACCCAATGTGGCTTTCGACCTTCCTTCTCTGCTGATGACCAACTCCTCCACCTCACTCATCTCCTCTCCCTCCAGCTTAACTCCCGCGGCTCCGCCATTTTTGTCTCCCTCGACCTCGAAAAGGCCTACGACCGTGTCTGGCATCCCGGTCTCCTGTTTAAACTCCAAACCTACGCCCCTCCTATCAACTACATCTGTCTGATGGCCTCCTTCTTCTCCCGCCGCCCCTCCTATGTTACCATCCATAATGCCAATTCCCACACCTTCTACCCCTCTGCAGGTGTGCCCCAGGGCTCTGTCCTCTCCCCTCTCCTCTACCTCCTGTACACTGCCGATATGCCCCAACCCCCCCCCCCCCAGTACACCTCTTGCAATATGCTGATGACACCGCATTCCTCGCCCTCACTCCTACCCTCCTATGGTCCCAACGCCTTCTCCAGAATCACCTTGACCTTTTTGCTGCATGGTGTAACCAGTGGCTCCTGAAAATCAATCCTTCCGAGACCCAGGCAATCATCATAGGTCGTACCACTTGCTCCTTCTGGCTCCTGGATTTCTCCCTTACTGTCTGCACCCGTCCTGTCCGCCTCACCCCCACCCTCACCTACCTTGGCCTCACCATTGACCGTAACCTCACCTGGATCCCTCATCTCCGCTCCATCCAATCCAAAGCCCACAACCGCCTCCGACTCCTCAAACTCCTCTCTGGCCGGAAATGAGGGTTGCACCCCTCTACCATCCTCCACACCTACAAATCCTTAATCCATCCCATCCTCTGTTATGCCAGTCCCGCCTGGCTATCTGCCCCCCACAAATTCTATAAGTCGCTCCAGATCCTTGAGCATCATGCACTCCACCTCGCCTTCCGTATACGCCTCCTGTCCCCCACGCGGATCCTCTATGACCTCATTCCTTTCCCCCATCTGCTCCTATTCCTTGAACATATCCACATCCTCTAGACCTCCTGCCGCCTTGATCCCCCTCACCCCCTGGTTGCTCCTCTCCTCTCCCATCCCCGCCCCCTGCCACGTCTTCACTGTTGTGACCCCCCTACCCTCCATCTCTACACCCTTCATCTCCTTTCCCAAGGTGGCTTCCATCAACTCCCCCTCCTGGATGATGCCCTCTCTCCCTCCATTTATCCCTCCTATCAACTCTGATCCTCACTCCCCCTCCTTTCCTCTGTCCTTTTCCCGGGCTCCCTCTCCCCCCCTTCCATCCTCTTTTTTCCCCACCTCCCCTCTCTCTTCCTCCTTCTCTCACCCGAGTCCTTTTGCATTTCCCTCCTCTGCCTCTTCTCATTCCCTCTCGCGTCGAGCTGCCCCTCTCCCCCTTTATGAGTCCTCTCCCTCCTTGGTTCTCCCCCCCTTTCCGTTTTTTCCTTCCTCCCTCCTTGTTCTTCACCCTCCTCCAGGTCCTCCCCCCCCCCCTCCCATTGCCTTTGGCTCGGGAGTGTCATCTTTGTGCCGCCATTATCGTGCAGTGTTTCACAGTGTGTGTTTTACAGTGAGTGTTCCGTGTTGTGTTTTTTGGGAAGTGTTGCGAACGGCCATCATACTGTCGCTGGGTGTGATTTTTATCTCTTGCGAACAGAAACCAGACTGTCGCCATGTTTTTTAATTGTGTGTGTACTCTGTTACTTGTCTGATTCCTTTGTCTTTTATTAACATTGCCAACCCCTTTTGCTTTCTGTTTTAACTTTCCGCCTTTTTCCGCCATTTTACACTTTAAGTCACCATTTTATCGCCTGTTTTTCTTCTTCCGTTTAAAAAAAAAAAGTTGTAGGCTGTAGAGCAGCGTACTAAGCTGCTGCCAGCCCGCCCCCTTCGGGGGGAATTGAAAATCAATAAAGAAAAGAAAAAAAAACTTTGAATGACCTTCGTCGTAAAATTCTGCCGCCTGAGACTTCAGCCAGTGACTCACGCCCGCCTGGATTTCTGCGCGTCGTTAAAGCGCTGCGTTGCAAGCCATTTCATCTTGGGAAACAAGTGGAAGTCGCTTGGTTCAAGATTGGGGCTGTAGGGCGGATTAGGGAAAATTCCCAATTTGAATGAATTAAGGAGTTCTTTAGTGCGGTTTGCCGTGTCAGGTCGGGCATTGTCGAGCAGAAACAAAATTTTGGACGTCAGATTTGTTCAGCGTTTGTTTTTAACTGCTCTTCTAAGGCTGCGCCAAGTTTGACACTACTCAATAAGAAGCACACCTTGCCTATCCCGACACACTGTCGCTATCATCTTCTTTGCTGAGAAGGTTTGCAAACATTTTCTTGGGTTTTGGGGGGACCTTGTTTGCCCCCATTCTATGGACTGTAATTTTGTCTCGCTATTGACTTGTTTCACCCAAGTCTCGTCACCAGTTACGATTCGATCCAGTAATGAATCTCCATGTTTGTGGTAGGCCTCCAGAAATGTCAACATTGCCCACATTCGTTGTTCTTTATGGTGCTTTGTAAGCATTTTGGGGACCCACCATTGCACAACATTTGTGGTAGCCTAACGTTTGAGTGACAATTTCAAACAACAAAGTCCGTGAAACTTGTGAAAAAGAAAGCGAGAGCTCCGTTATTGCGAAGGGACGGTTTTCACGAATCGTTTCATCAACTTTAGCGACAAGACCTCAGTCAAAATGCTCGGGCGTCCTCTCTTCATCAGGAACGTTGGTTCGGCCAATTTTAAACCGAATGCACCATTTACGGACGGAGCATTCACTCATTATGTTGTTTCCGTACAATTCGCACAGGTCACGATACAATTTCTATAGGTTTTAGGTTTTTTGCCAATAAAAACCGTATTACAGACCACACCTCACAACTGGCGGGATTTTCGATTGCAGCGCACATTTCAAATTCGAATATCGAAAAAACCAGACGCGCAGAAATGTTCCCGCTGTCACAGATGGATACCGACGCAGCCGTCGAGCACGCACATGCCAAAATATACGCGATCGGCCCGCGCCTAGCGGCGTTAGAGGGAAACGATCCCTTCTTTCTGAATAGTCCTCGTATGAAGGAGCTCGACATCCGAAATGTGCTTACCAGAAATGTGTTACCTGATGGCCACTCTGAAATTATAGCGCTGTCCACAACACCAAATTTCGTTTCGATGCCGCAGTGCTTTACTTTCCATGATTCTGTTGCTATGTGTTTTGTCCTCTGTAACATATGGCCTGTCTTACCCAGAAACCTATAGTTGAAATTACATATTAATGCGGTCTCCGAACAAAACGCATTTTGAAATATGTCAAATTATTAAATCAGTGGTAGAGATGAAAGTAATTATGAACGGGACATAACATCCTAGGACTCACTGACGATCTGGCACAGGATCTTCTGAAACTGTAGTGTGCAAGATACTCACTGAGACACATAGGCACCCTATTGAAATTCTTTACGAGTTCGTAATCCTAGACACGAAACAAGTCTACACGACGTGTCGGGAAGCAGCTAACGAAAACAAAAAGAAAAATAGGTAGCGCTTCACCTCGGAATCATCAGCTGCGAATATCCCGACCATTACCAAGTAGTGCTGATTCCAATATTTGATCATAACATTTCAGTTATTCAGGACAAACTGTATTGCTCTCGGTGTAACATGCGAACAGTAAAATCTCACATTTTTCACTTTTCCAGATCCATACAATCCTCTACATTACTTTTGTTTAATACGTGGGTTGTTTCTGAATCAGATCCTGGTTTCTCAAGAGAAACTTATTCATTTCATCGTTTAAAACATGGTGGCTGTTAACCAGCATTAGAGAGATAACTTCCTCGTTAGTGCTCGGCAGTCCAGTGTGTAGTGTGTAGTTAGTGGTACGCATGTAGATCAGAACTGTATTGGACTTTCCTTTTTGCATTCACGGAACGTACATGAAAAATGCGATACTCGATGTACCTCTCAGTAAGTCGAAATTCATATAGCTTTCCTTTCATGTTAATTGCGTGATATGTACTGGGTGGCTATAATTAAACTTTCCTTGCTTGAGAGGCGCCTCCATTTAAAACGAGAGATCGTAGAGCAATGAAACTTTTGGGGGGAATTTGTAAGGACGTGCGCAAGAGAAATAGTTACTAAACCATTGATAGAAACACATTTTAATTTCCACATGAGAGGGTAACATCTGTTACTTGCATATCATGTTTACGTTTCAGGTTACAATGGTTGTTCACTGTGACAATTTTCTGCATCCACGACGACCTGGAACCGAACTAGAGATTGCTCTTGCTCTACGGCTACTTGAAACATTTCAGGTGGGATGATGGCTGCCTCCCTCACTATGCTTATCTTCAACCTCCATGGTGTGTTGGTGACCATTGTTAAACCCTCCCCTTCAAGAAACCCCACAGCAATAAATCATACGGGTTGATCCTGGAGGCCACACAGTTTGGTGCGATCGCCCAATGATTCCGAATTACGTACTTAGACCCCGGTGAGGAAAGAGGACCTCTCTGCATTCCTTTAATGCGTCGATACTAGCTAAGAGCAGCAGCACTATTGCAATTATTTTGATAAAACAGCCTTAAGAGTAAATATCCGCTCACGTTTTCCGGCCTCATGTTAACTGTTTGCCGGCCGCGGTGGACGAGCGGTTTTAGGCGCTTCAGCCCGGAACCGCGCGACTGCTACGGTCGCAGGTTCGAATCCTGCCTCGGGCATGGATGTGTGTGATGTCCTTAGGTTAGTTAGGTTTAAGTAGTTCTAGGTTCTAGGGGACTGATGACCTCAGATGTTAAGTCCCATAGCGCTCAGAGCAATTTGAACCTTTTTTTTATTTTTTTAATATTATTTTTTTTGCTGACTGTTTGCAACTGCAATGCACGATTATGCTTGTTTTTTAACTCGGCATGGCCGTACCAACACTATTAGCAACGCAAATCCTGGAGCACGTAGTCTGAGCATCATTACTATAAAATTTGGTTCTAACAGGATAAACATTTTGTCTACACTGGTTCAAGTAGCGAAAGATTATTTATAACCGCCCTGTACATCGAAAAAGTCTCTCCACTGAGCACCTTTATCTTGGAGCTTCTTCCAGTGCGATTTGTTGACCACATTTTTTTTTCGCTGTGGGACTTAACTTCTGAGGTCATTAGTCCCCTAGAACTTAGAACGACTTAAACCTAACTAACCTAAGGACATCACAAACATCCATGCCCGAGGCAGGATTCGAACCTGCGACAGTAGCGGTCGCGCGGCTCCAGACTGTAGCGCCCAGAACCGCTCGGCCGCTCCGGCCGGCTTGACCACATTTATGTTCTGTTATGACGAATCACATAGTTACTCTTTCAGTCTACTCAAACTTTTCAGTTAAATTGTTAAGAGTACCACAGTAACAAACGAGGTTTGACCACTTGAGACTTTTATTAGTAGCTTCTACGGTTGGTATATTACATTTAGTACGAGCCTACTAAAAGATGTCACCCTGATCATCTGTAGCTCTTTCTAAATGTAGCAAATAATATTTCAATTTCGTGATCTTTCTTAACACAATTGAATTGTTAGCTGTTAGTCTCAGAGAACCAATACCACTTGTATGTATCGTCAACAGTGAATTTTGTCACACTCTTCCATGATGTATGCCCGCTGCAGTACCAGTCCTTCTCCTCCCCCATTCCTCCTTCTGCAACCACAGATGTGCATGAGATTCAGGTTACTTAAATAGAATAGTTACAGTAACTAACGTTATCTCACATGTATTACTGATTATGATGTACCACTGGTTGCATTGCGTAGGGTTATATAAATTATAAATGTACAAAATTTGGCATATTGTACGATCGGTGTACGATGGTTGCAAGCCACAAATCATTTTTTTACTTGCCGCTCCGAGGTGGTCTAATAGATCAGTCTCACCATGTATGGATGAAAGTTAAAGTAAAAGTCACAGTGTTGGTTGTTAAGGCCAAGGGTATTTTAAATTAGACTAACTGGATTTGATTCCCATCAGTGCTACTCCAGTATTTCGTGCGACACGTTTAAGTCATACGAGGCGAATAGCAGGAACACTCCTTCAGCAAAACTGAGCGAAGTGGTGCAGTGCATGAGACGCTTGGACGACGGCAGTTCAAATGCTTATTCAGCAATCCAGGTTTACGGGTACTGCAGTTTCCCTAAAGCGCTGAGGCAAATTCTGGGATTTTACCCATTAAAGCTCAGAAGGTAAATCCCGAACATGAAAAACTTTAATAGCAGACGCTGCCTTTCACGCACGTCCTGTCATAACACTGACAGGCACTTTTGGCGTGCGAGGATTGGCGAAGCTCAAAGCATGAGAATTCCTGACTTCAGGCCAGCTAGCCTGATGCTTAGAATACGCGGTGGGGAAAAACCCGACCATTTGAGTTGTCTAGCGAAGATAGGAGCTATGGCTGAGCTAACTGAATAAGGAAAATATGCGTTAATGGGAACTCTAAGGAAAAACTGTACCAAATAAGTGACACAATAACCAGTCATGTGGTTTTAAAGAAACAAATTAGATAAGTGCTTGAGTGAAAACGCGCCCTCACTACGAGGTTTAGTTTCTTTAAAGCAACACGAAACCTAAGAGCAGCATTGAAAATCTGAAGAAATTTACGTCTCAATTCATGTGTAACGTCTATAGACAACTTTAAATTTACAGTTTATAGATATTTTCAGAAGTCGGGAATACCTGAGTTTGAGGCACTTCAGCGCGAGCCTCTATGTATCGGCGGCCATTTTAGTTGGACACACTTAAATTTTCGGCCGACATTTCGAGTGGAGCTCGGGAACACACAGATCTTATGTGCGGCTGGAAGTTGTCTCGTGTGTGTAATCGAAATATTTTCTAAGTATTCGGTCGGGATTTATAAACGTTTCACCCGTGACGATCGCGTGGAACTGTGAAATAGTCTCTGCTTGTTCGTGTTTAAAAGAAATTCATGTCGCGTGAACGGATGGGCTATTCGGAAAGTAAGGAACGATAGGTCGCGCAATGGAAACCACAGTAAAATCAAAACTGTTTTATTTGCAATGGTTAGCTACACCTTCCAGCTACTTCTCTATACAGTTGCCGCTCAGACTTAGACATCTGTCGTAGCGTTGTACCAACTTTTCAATTCCCTCGTTATAGAAGACAGCCGCCATTGCCTTTCGACAAATTTCTACTCTGGTTTGCAGCTCGTTGTCTGTATCAAAAATACTGTCTTCATAGCCAGCGGTTCATTTGAGCAGAGATGAACCTCAGGGGTAGCCAATTACAGGCTGTATTGTGGGTGATCAAACACTTTCCATTCGAAACGCTGCAGGAACGTATTCATTGCCCCTGCAGAGTGCGGCCGGGAATTGTCGTGTAGAACGAGCCGCATGACAGTTATGTTATGTGGATTGCATAGCTTCAGGCGAAATCTTTCGCCAGGCCCTCATACTTGGCGGGAGACGCTAATTTCTAGCCATCTTTACGTTCTTACTGTGAGCTCAGAACTGAAAAGAGCGACATGATGCGATCGACAGGCGTACTAGACATAGTGCCCAACGGACCAATGCAAAGCTTCATCGGATTTTCACTGTATTTTCCATTTCGCGACCGATCGTTCCTTACTTTCCGAATAACCCTCTTATATCGCGAGTGTCTATTGAAAAGAGTTTGAAATATTATTAATCGATTGGACTCTGAATAGTACTGGGTTAGGCTATTTTGTCTAAATATCTATGAAAGGTTCTGCAGTTAACTTTGATGGTGGTCTGCAATTAAAAATACCGATAGTTCACGATTGCAGCACTTAAACTTAGAAGTGTGCTGAAGCACTCTGAATAATTTTCGTCGTTTTGCCACTGGTTAAGTGAACACATGATGCTGGTCGACCTACTTAGCTCTCTGCACTGATGAATATGATTTTAATAACTAACTGTTGTGAATAGTGTATTTCATTTGTTTTTTCGGGAAAAATTGACTCTGTTAAAAGGGAGAAGTGAATATTATTTCACCACAAACTCCTCTCCGAAATTTTAATATGGGGTTAAATGGGAAGGATGCGTTGACTGGCCTGTTGACAGTGACGTAGCCAGTATTTTGAAATCCAACCACGCACTAGGTATTTTTCTTGCTTTATTTAATTTTTTATTCGTGCAGAAGCTAACGAGTGGTACTTTGTTGGAGGCTACATTTAATAACTATAACATTAGTCATTTACATTTTCGTTAAGCAAGCAGCAAGAAGAATAGAACAGTTTAAAAATAAACATTATTTCCCCACAAACATTAACTGCAAATTACATCATAAAGGACACGGTCAGTTTCCTTCCCTAATAGGAGCTGCTACACCATCACAAGGACCTACTCGTCAACTGGACGATAGGACCTTACCTTACTTCACCTTTCTTTCTTCTCCAAACCATGGGTACTTCCGCTGCACATCCACATCACACTGGAGATTATGCTCAAGTCTAACGATAGACACTTTTAGATCGGAAATTAAAACAAAAATAAAACTAAGAAAAAATTCTTTTCTGGATTTCGCATAGATGCCTGAACATTCAGGAAATTCACTTTCATTCATTTTCCAGAGAAACAATTCCAACTGACATGAAACTTAAGTAAAACGGATTTCGTGTACAATTATTCGATTATATCGAATTTCAGTAAATATTTTGTCTCTAGGTCGCACAAGAGAGTTTTGTTTCTAACTTGTTTTGGCACAGCCATCTCCTGATACTGTTATAAGAAATACAACACATAAGAAGAAGATTAACATCAACTTTAAAGAAGTGATGGTCGAACAATAATATCAATAAAATTAACTGGCTGATTTGTCACTAGTAGTATCCTTTGTGCAGACTAATGGTTATTTTTTGTTCTGTCTTATATATAAGAAGACTGTGACAATTATTTATATCGTCTCCCCTTAGAGGTCAGCATAATATGAGAGACGTATATCAATAATGTTATAGAAAGCAAGTTACTGCCGTTGTTGTCTTCAGAATGTTTTGATGCAGTTTGTGACCAAACCGTTCATCACTTCTTTCGGCGTAATTATTCCTATAATTCTGTACGTAATTTGTATCTCAACTATTAGAATTTTAATTTCACGTAAGAGCCACCCACTTTATCTCTTTTGTAATACCACTTATCAATTTAACTACGCTTGCACGCTTATCGCCACGTTCATTACTCGGATTGTATTACATGAAGAATTTTATTCTTGGAGGAAGGTTTATGGACACCGCTGCCTCTTCGTTCGGCTTGGACGCCTGTTTTTGCCGCCACTGTCGACCGCGCGACTGCCACAAAAACTTTAGCCACCTGCCCAGTCTCACGCGTGTCACTGCCTGGTAACTTTCTTCGTCATTCACTCACTTGGGCCTGTATGTACTTCTTCACTTAACAAAACGAAAAATTTCACTCCTTTTCAAGCACAAAATATTTATTGAATATTTAACTGATATACGATGTTGTCTGACTCGGATAAGGCACTTTATATTAGCGAACTTCATCACCAAAGCGCTGAGTTGATTGGATGGTTCTATCTACGATAGAGCACTCTTTTCATCGTCACTCGAAGTAATATACTGTTTACCTTACACACTACTTCAGTGCTTTGTGGTCTAATCAGCCTTGGCAACAGTGAGACCTGGCGAGAGTGATGGTCACTTCCCATGTGAAATCCGCAGGAAATTCAACTAAAACTACGAAGATTGGTCGCTAGCTCTGAAGAAGCAAACATGTTCAACGTTTCTGAAGGAAACTTGAATGTAATTCGTTTATGAAGAAAATGAGAAAGTAATTAAATTTTGAATGTGAATTTATTTAAGTTCTTTGTTTTAAAGAAAATAAATATGATTTTACTGAAATTTTTACCTAATTTTACGTTAATTTTCTGGAAACTCAAACACGAGATGAATAAGCTGACTTTACTTTACTTGTAGGATACTCGCTACAAACGCAAAATTTTGCTGTGCAAGGTGGCCAGAAAAAGTCATTGTGTTATTAGTCAGTTTAAAAAACCTATCTTGAAATTTTACTTTCATTGAAATGTGCTTTCTTTGTAATTTTAAATTCTGAAAAGACATTCCACTGAATTTTTTCATTACTCTTTAGCTCTGGGACAGCGTCCAGTGTCGTATTCTTGCAACATTTATGACGACGGGTAATTGTCGTATTCGCAAAATTTAAGAAAAGCACGTTTGTATACACAGATTAGTACGTGACTTGACTGTAGCCGTGGAAACAGGAACTTAATGACATAAATAACAATTTGAATCCATAATTTGATACTTTTCTATTTTTCAAATACGCATCACGTGGATGCTCTCGAACACTTTCGGGGATTTGATTAAACGTAAGATGTTCATTGCCTTGACCATGTAGACGGTGCGTTGCTGCTTATGAGATGGCGTGACGGATGAACGCTGTCTTTAATTCTCAATATGGGTGCACATTATTGAAACAAGCCATTGCGGCTGTGGCCGCCATTATGCCGTTGGTGGCTGCATCAACGTTGCCATCAATATTAGTTCGCGAACTCTTGCATTCCGCAACTTAAATGACATCATTCGCCGCTGCCGCTTTTGAATATTATCACTGGTCACACTAATTCTACATTCTCAGCATCAATAAAAATACAAAAAGTGACTTGTGCCTACACGCTCGGCCTGTCCGTTAGCAATTGGCTATTCCCTCGCTTTTCACACTGCTCGGTCATGCAAAGTCACCTTGTCCATTGAAAGGAAAACCCAATATGGATCCCCTTCCTAACTCCATTTACTTTATGCTGTTGACATATAACTATTGATTTTGAGTGGGCGTCAATCAGTTACTTCTACAAAATGACAATACAAAACCATCTTCGAACTATTAACAATTGCTGCAGGGTATATATGCATTTAATTATGTTGCATGATGTCACTTTATAGCTGTCACTGTTTCGCCTGATATCGGTGGTATGATTCTCTGACAAAACATGAAAAAATTACGAAAAATACTGCACATACATTCATGTTACATTATAAGCTCTCCATACTAAACTATCCTGGTCAAACCTCTTTATCTCTGAATAACTACTCCAACCTGTATTCTTTTGAACCTGCTAATTGTATTCATCTCTTGGTCTCCCTCTGCAATTTTTAGCGTACACACTTCCCTCCAATATTAAACTGGTCATACCTTGATGTCTCACAATGTGTCTATCAACAAATCCCTTATTTAAGCACAAATTTCTTTTTTCTCCTAACCTGCTCGGAACCTCTTCATTGGCTACATGATACACCCTTCTAATCTTCAGCATTATTCTGAAGCACGAAATTTCAAAATCTCCTATTCTCTTTTTGTCTGAACTGTATCGTCCACATTTCATTTCCATACACTCGAGACAAATACCTTCAGAAAAGTATTAAATCTATCTTCAATGTTAAATAATTTCTCTTCTTCAGAAACGCTTTTCTTACCATTACCAATGTAAGTTTTTGTATCATCTCTACTTCCGCTGCCAACAGTTATTTTGCTTCCCAAATAGAAAAACTCACATACTTCTGTTAGTGACTCATATCTTCATCCAATTCACTTAGCGTCGCCTGATATAAATCGATAACATTCCATTAGCCTCTTTTTTCTTTTGCTGATATTCATCATAGGTATATGCTCCTTTCAAGACTCTGTTCATTCCGTTCAATTGCTCTTCCAAGTCCTTTATGAGCCTGAGAGAGTTACAATGCCACCGCAAATCCCAAAGTTTGGATTTCTTCTCCCTGAACTGTAATTCCTCCTAAATATTTTCCTTTAGTTTCCTCTACTGCTTTCTCAGTGTACATATTAAACAGCGTCAGAGATAGGCTGCAAACCTGCTTCATTCCCTTCTCAATCACTGTTTCCCTTTCATGCCCTTTGACCCTTACGATTTTAAAGTGATTTCTGTACAAGCTGTATGTAACCTTTTTCTAGCTGCATTTTACTTCTGCTGCCTTTATAATTTGAAAGACTGTATTCCAGTCAACGCTGTCAAAAGTTTACAGTCTAAAATACTACGTATGGTTAATATTGTCTCGTTTGTTCAAACATTACTCTGGAACCCAAAATGTTCCTCCTGGAGGTCGACTACTATGCGCTTTTCCAGTCTTCAGTAAATAATTCGTGTTACTATTTTGAAGCCATGACTTTTAAACTGATATTTCAGCAATATCCATACCTCTTAGCATTATTTCTTAGGAACTAGAATTACCAGATTCTTCTTGATGTGTGGGAGTATTTTGTCTGCCTCATACATGGTCCATACTAAATGGAATAGTTACAGCTCTCCCAACGCATCAGTAGTTCTGATGGAACATCATCTAATCCTATCAGCTGGAACGCGCCACTGTGTTTCTCGTACCACTTCATCAGACTCCTGGCATTGTGATATGGCACATTATCTTGTTGAAAAATGCCACTGAGGTCGGGAAACATGGTCCTCATTAACGCGTGATGACTGGGTGTTGTGTGCTGTCCTTAGGTTAGTTCGGTTTGAGTAGTTATAAGTTCTAGGGGACTGATGACCATGGATGTTAAGTCCCATAGTGCTCAGGGCCATTTTTGAACCTCATTAACGGGTGTACGTGGTCTGCAACCAGTGTTCGATAATCCTTAGCAGTCACGGTGCCGTGCACGAGCTCCACTGGAGCCATGCATGCCCATGTGAATGTTCCTCAGAGCATAATCTAGCAGCAACCAACTTGTCTTCGTCTCGTAGTACAGGTTTGAAGGAGCTGTTCGACTGGAAGACGACGGATTCGCGTCCTTCCATCGGCATGATGAAGAAGGTATCGGGATTCATCAGACCATGTAACGCTCTGCCACTGCGCCAACGTACAGAGCCGATGGTCAAGTGTCCATATCAGACATAGTTGCCCATGTCATGTTATTAACATTGGCACATGCATGGATCGTCGGCCTCGAAGGCCCATCGTTCGGATTGTTCGGTGCCCTGTGTGTTCAAACACACTTGTATTCTGCCCAGAATAAAAATCTGATGTTAGTTCTGCCACAATTCGCCACATGCCCTGTTTTACCACTCTTCCAAGCCTACGACGTCCGACATCTGTAATGAGGGGTGACTTCCCACCACACGACGTCTGGACGTGGTTTCACACTGGTTCCAGTTGATACTCTATACACCCAGTTCACCACGTCTGAACCCGATCGAACACATATGGGACGATACTGAGCGTGACATCAGAGATCATCGCTGCCCTCCCCGGAATTTATTGGAATTACGTGGCTTGTGTGTACAGATGTAGTGTCAACACCCTCCAGCGAGCTATCAATGTCTTCAGAGTGGCTGCCATTTACATTTTAGGGAGAAAATGATTCAAATGGCTCTGAGTACTATGGAACTTGACATCTGAGGTCATCAGTCCCCTAGAGCTTAGAACTACTTAAACCTAACTAACCTAAGGACGTCACCCACATCCGTGCCCGAGGCAGGATTCGAACCTGCCACCGTAGCAGTCGCGCGGTTCCGGAATGAAGAGCCTAGAGCCGCTCGGCCACCGCGGCCGGCTGTTAGGGAGAAGTTCAAATAGTTGTTGGCACGGAACTTCACTGATTAAAAAAATGGCTCTGAGCACTGTGGAACTTAACATCTCAGGACATCAGTCCCCTAGAACTTAGAACTACTTAAACCTAGGGACATGACACACATCCATGCCCGAGGCAGGATTCGAACCTGCGTCGCGTGGTTCCAGACTGAAGCGCCTAGAACCGCTCGGCCACCAGCCGCCGGCTTCACTGATTAGGTTGATTGTTTTGGTGATTGAGTCCACCGTTATCAATGGCAAAGATGGACAAACCGGCTATTAGGTAGGTGGTCATAATGTTCTGGCTAATCAGTGTATGCTTCTATATCTTTCCATTTCTCCCCTGTCGGTTCCCGCTTAACCGCTTTGTACTCATAGTCAGTCTCCTTCTTCAGAAGTTTGTATTCCCTTTTAACTGCCTCAATTGCAGCATTTTTGTATAATTTTCATCATTTAAATTCAATATCTCCTGTGTTATACAAAGATTTCTATTACGCGTCGTCTCTTTAGCTATTGCTCCTCCGTTGACTTCATTCTGTCATCTCTTAAAGCTACCCATTCGTCTTCTGCTGTATTCCTTTCCCCTGTTTATAGTAAGCACAGATAGTGAATTAAACAGCTGCAATTCTTGTAAATTTCAATAAAAATGCCAAATCCTTATTTCGATGCGCCAACTAACATCAGGTGAGCTTAATATCTTTGTTTTCATGACCATCTTCTTCAACACCTGTTATTATCAATTATAATTAGTTTTTCCTTCTTAAGCAAGGTCACATGTGCACTCACTCAGCAGAACAATCAACCGAATTTGTGAAGTTCTATATCAACAAACTCTTGAACTTTACTTACTGCAGTTGCAATGAGCTTGAGGCGGATTCACAAATAGCAAGTGATTTTAATTTTTGAATTTCAGCGGAAGTCTGTAGCCTTCCTTTTTTCACTTATAATGCTTCTATTATTTTATTTTTTGTTTGGAATGAATATGTAAATTAGTATTTTGCAATGTTTTTCACAAGCGTTGTCTCTGCAGGCATACCACTTTCTTGTTTCATTCAACGATGTCTTGACAGTGGCTTCCATTTACATTTTAGGGAGAAGTTCAAATAGTTGTTGGCACGGAACTTCGCTGATTAGGTTGATTGTTTTAGTGATCGAGTCCGCATTTTACCTTGCACTGGTGATGTAGCTCTTTATTTTATTTGTTTTATCTTTATTCCAGCATCTGAAGATGACATGGCGGAAACATTAACAAATAAAAACCTCATGAGAGATCTATATTGAAAACATTCATTGACTGACAGACAGCACTTTTTAAGAGAAGGAGGGTAATAGAATGACACGCCTAATAAAATTAAATGGGTAAGCTTAATTTACCTCGAGATCAGCTGCCTCAGTTAATTTTATTGATGCTGTCGCTTTTTTAACATTGTTGCGAATTATCTTCTTACTACTGCAAATTCTATTTGTTGCTATCGCTATTTGCAATATCTGAAGATGATTGTGTCGAAATAATTCTTTCTTGAGATTTACGCATGATGTATTAATTTATTTCCAGTATGATCGCAGACTGGAATACAGAGATCGTCTCCTTCATTATGAATAAGTTTTATGTATGTTAGAATGGCTTTTTTCTCACTCATATCGTTGGTTTATAAAACAATTTCAACCGACATTCGTGCATCATACCGTGACTACAAAAAAATCAGAAACTGATACACACATAAACATGCTATATTGCCCAAGTGAACGAACGGTTAAAATAAGTCTATAGAGGTAGTTTCATTCACTGAACACAAGCTGATCATTTGGGGAGAATAGCAAAGAGATAAAAAACATTACAGATTCAACAGTTCCACCTCACGGCTAAAATACTGCAAAATACCATCCGTGCACGTTTGCTTGCTTGCATTCCATATTCTAGCGCATACATCGGTTATCAATGTAACAGCATTTCACATTTGCAATGCTTAGCTGGCGCTTCATTAACCCATAATCACTTAAATACGTTACCTAGACAAACATATTCCAGAAATTTCATTACTCTACATTAATTATTTTTTTGTGTTGAGATTTTTCTTCCATCAGCGTGGTTATATCCCCTGTGTTTCTAGTCGCTCAAGCAACATGACGTTAATGTGTGGTGAATATTTCGGATGAGTGTGAATAGCTAGATTTATGATTTAAAAAAAAGCCAAATGATTTACGCTAAGGTTCTTAAGTTTTTCGGATCTAAGTATGCATTTGGGGAAACAGTTAAGTATTAATTAACATACCGAACAATGTGCGAAAAGGAATTAATAAATGTTATTCCTATCTTTTACATAAATGTCTTAATTTGTTTCGGAGTATGCCAGACCGAACGCAAATAGTTTACCCGTTTTCCTACTGATGGTATGTCTGAACTCTGACAGATGCGAAAATTGCACATCGTGGAAAAAACTGTTAAGCCCGATATATGTCAGTACGTAACATGAAATTTAGCTTAATGAAGAATTTTCTCATTCTAGACAATTTCATACAAAATCTAAGTTTGTTAATTTTTTGTTATTATAATTACAGTAATTTACCGTGACCAACGATTAAGCTAGTAGTTGAATGAAATGTCAGCCAGCTAAATGTTGTAAGGTTGTCATTCTAAGAGAAGTAACTTTCATCGATATGTAGGGCTGGTACAGCGTTCCGGCATCACCCTGGGAATTTTTTTAACTCACTGCATCAAGTCGGAACCGGAGATTTAAAAGAGTAAACGTATATTAAATCGCATCGTAAGTACAATTTTCCTCTGCGCAGGCATCTGTGAACGTAACGATGAGCGACCAACGTGATGCAATTGGTAGGGGCGTGGAGTGAGGTAAGTAGCGGGGTGACGCCGATCGTGGTACACTTTTCATATCAAACTGTTATGCTAATTAATGAAATTGATCAATTAAACCATTTCTCCCCCTAACCTGTAGTCTTGCTAAGTGGTTTATGAGCGCTGAGGGTTGATTTATAAACCCCTGTGGATAATCAGTCCTTGTGAGAGACCCCCAATCCCTTGCACTCCCCCCACTGCTCTGAGAAAAGGGCTGCCAATTCTGGAGCAATTTTGATATCAAATTAACTTAATAATTAATTCAATTGATCAATTAATTACTCCCTTTCACACTGCGAAATTCCCAGCCCATTGGAGGGTCCCACCTCTCCCTTCCCCACCACTATTGGCAGGAAATTCACAAATAGGAGGGAAATTCAAAATTTCGGGGTAAATTCGAATTTTGGCGGTAAATTCAAATGCAAAAATGGTTCAAATGGCTCTGAGCACTATGGGACTCAACTGCTGTGGTCATCAGTCCCCTAGAACTTAGAACTAGTTAAACCTAACTAACCTAAGGACATCACACACATCCATGCCCGAGGCAGGATTCGAACCTGCGGCCGTAGCAGTCGCACGGCTCCGGAGTGCGCGCCTAGAACCGCGAGAAATTCAAATGCAGATTATTGTATTGCAGAGGATATGATAATAATTAATAATAATATATTCTTCATTTGTATAAATTCAATTTTTAATGTCACTGTGTAGGGAAGCAGCCTACTCACGTCGTAGTACATTCGCATCAGTCTTTCCATTGTGTGCCAACCAGTCCGCTGTAACTAGCTCTGACGTCATAAATGTTGCGCAATACTTTAAAAATCAAGCAAATAACCTAAAACATTTCTAGCATGTCAGGAGTAATACTAAATTAATATGTGTTGAATATCAGTTCGATAACTTTAGCCATTTTCGAAATTTGGACGTTTTTCTGTAAAAAACATTGGCGCAACAGAAAAGAGCTAGAGAATTAAAATTTTATATTTAGATTCATTTTTCATAATTATTTAATAAAAACAGTACTTTGGATTTCACAAATTAAAATTTTAGTGGAAATTCATGATTTTCTGGTTTTCGTCTTAAAACTTAAGGAAGCAAGATAGATTAAGTAGGCTAATAAATAAGGCTAGGATGTTTATATTTAAGTGGAATGGAGATCCGCTATCACCATAAGGATGTGAGAAGTTTCATTTGAATACCTATAAAACTATAGCGATAGCGTATCTCCAAAGGGCCAGTTCAGAGCTCGTCTACTGCGTGCAATGTAATTAAATTAATTCTCTCGCCCAAAATATTTAACTTAGCCACGTCAAAATTTTATTATCAATACTTACTTGTGTGCTGAATGCACATTTAAATTCAGAGCTTCATCGGCCATCAGCAAGAGAAGCTATGATTTATTCGGTAACTTAGAGTGGTGCATTACTAGCCCAGCGGCTAGTCGGGAGAGCCGATTTGATCAGGCGTTCCCTTAGCCGTCCGCACCGCGGCTTTATATATAAGAACGCTGTGCGAGGAAGCAAGGCCCCAGTTCTCTCCAGACGCTGAATAGCACGTCATCTGTGTCGGGAGTCGACTCGCGTCGCGTCGGTATCATTGCTACAAACAGCCTCGGATGCCATATTAAGTTACTCGGAATACGCGTAACCATGAAATCATTTTCGAGTGAAGTGTTAATTCTGGGTTGACTTTAATTATCGATCTTCAGTTTGCGTATTGTCGTAGTTTCACGTGCCGCCGCAGGACAAACATTCTACCATTATTTAGCGTGGCGTTTGATGAACCTTATCATCAAATTATGGCGAGCATTCATTGAAATATTTAACTTGGACAGTCATAGTGGCATCAGCGCATTAGACTCTGAACTGCTCTGTTAGTTAGATTGTGTGGATTATTTTGTTTTCATCTGACTTTCAGAACACAGAACGTTTTTTTTTTTTCACGACCGTTTTTGATTATAAATCCCGGACAATCTCCTAATTCCTCAGAGCTATAAGCTGTAACTATAAGTGTATTCTCAGATGAAGTGGGCACTAGGAATTCTAATTACAGGCTTCACGTTTTGCTAATCACTTTCTGGTTGCCAATATTGTAGTTAGAGAGCCACTGTTGAGAACGGCGAAAGACAGCATAAATAACATTCTAAATAATAGGAACATTTTTAACAACAATAATTCCACCCGCCGCCAAACATATGGTTAAAACAGCAAGGAATGCAGTGTTTCTACATTCTACAAACATATATAAAATTAACATAATTCCACCCGCCGCCCCACATATGGTGCATCGGTCGGGAAATAAACTGAGTAAAAGTGAAAGTGATTTTTTTTTACTATTCGGATTCGGGAGTGAAATGCGACACGCAACTGGGTAATAAAACAGTGATAGTGACGTGTGCATGTGGACGACGTAAGCCAGTTTCGCCTCACCGCAGTCGTCCGCCGGAGCAGCCGGGCCCGCGCCTGCTGTTTCGGGCCACGCAAACACACAACAGCCGTCGGAGAGCCGTCTGCAATTCAGCGAGCTGCGTCGCTTCAGTAATCCTGGTACTCCACGCCGGCAACGCCATACGTCGTGCAGAAGGAACTAAGTTAAGTGAAAAGCTGTTAAAAATTTTACTAACCTGCACTAAAAGACTGTCGGCGATGGAACCGCCAAAAGAAACTGAGGTTAAACTTAAATCAGAACCTATGTCTGTTGAGGGAACTGTAAATCCAGACAACGGTTCAAGTGTAAATATGCATGAGAGTAGTAATATTAAAGTGAAATATGAAGTATTGTCTCCTGACAGTAGTGTGAAAAGGGGCAATGATTCAATAACAGAGACCCCTGTAGTAAAGCAGAAATCAGAAATTGTTAATTTATTGGATGATAGTTTATCTGATGAATTAAAAACAAAACAGCCATCAGAGGTGGTTGAGTTTAAAAAGGATAAGTTAGATATGACTAATTAATCAGAGGTATCATTTAGTTTTGATGATTCTGGTGTTGGAGCTAGTTTTTTGTCACCTGAGTATGATAAAAAACCAGCTAGTGAGCAACCCAAAGACACTGGGGCTATTGATTTAAATGTTATATTACAAGCAATAGCTGCCAGTAATGCAAAAATGTCAGCCAGTAATGCTAGAATGACAGCTGAATTAAAGTCTGAAATTGTGGCCAGCCAAACAAATTTTAATAAACGGTTTGAGGCAATGGACAATAAATTAGAATCCAATAATGCTGAATTAAAGTATGAGATTATGGCCAGCCAAACTAATTTTAATAAACGATTGGAGGTAATGGACGATACCTTCAAGGCTGGTTGCAATAAGTTGAAAGAGGATCTGGACAGTTTGAATTATAAAATTGATTAGAATCATGAGGATATTAAGAGAAAGGTTGCTCAACAATTTTCTGAAATGTATAAAACGGTAAAATCCGAAGTTGCTGAGGTCCGCAAAGACTTCCAAATGGAAGATGCGAAGCTGGAGCACAAGTTAACAGAAAAGATCGAGGCGGAACCTGAACTGTGCTCAGGTAGGTTTAAAGATGTTAATATAAAAGTAAACATATGTCAAGCAGAAGTAGACGCAATAAAAACTGATACTACTCATATTGTGCAAAGAGTAGATAATGTTGAAATGAGAGTGGAAAATATTAGTACTAACATTGCTAACATTGAGAATAAAGTAGCTTCAGTAACTTCTGGTAATGGTAATATACAACAAGTTGTAGCTGCAAACGCCGCTTTTATCGGGTGTCGGCAGTTCTTGCGGTTCGATCCAGATAAAAATATCCACCCGCTAGATTTCTGGAACGATTTTGAAGATGTGATTCCACCAACTTGGTCTGAACGAGAGAAAATCTTATGTATTAGAAGCCATTTCGCTTGTGACGCCATGCGTTGGTCAGCTGATGTTATGTTGAAGTGTGAAACATTAGCGGAGTTTAAAATAGCTTTCATTAATGAGTACTGGTCTAGCAATAAGCAGAATGAAGTGTTGAGAGAATTTTGGAGTGTAAAACGCTTCAATGCAGGCAAGGAATCTATTAAAGAATTTGCTAGGTCATGGATTTCACGTTTGTCACATTTGGCGGAAAAGCTAAAACCGGAAATGATTATACTAGGTCTTGAAGCCAAACTGCCATGGTATTGGCAAACTAGAATTATATCTGCCCCTAGAGACAATCTGGATCGTTTCATTGAATATTTGGAACGTGTAGAACGTGTTGCTGCCAATGAGGAGCAAGCACGTAATAACAGAAATGCTGATAACAATAGTAGTAATTTTAAGAACGAGCAGAATGGCAACGTAAACATCAGAACAGCAGGTGTTCGTCATCCTAAGAGAGGTAGGAATTGGAGGAATAATCATCAGAACCAACAATGGCATCCAAGTGATAATAATTTTGTTCCAAACAAAATTATGCATGTAAACAACAGTACGGAAAGCAATGCTATGTCAGTCAACTATAATGAAAATAAAGGAAACAACAGTAGGCCGAGGCAGGAAAACTAGTTCCCGTCTATGAGGACACTGGCGCTCACCAGGCGGTTACTTTTCCTAAGCCAGTAATTACAATAATTGGTAAGACAGATCAGAATACTCAAACTGAACATGTGGATGAAGTGTCGGTAGCATCTAAGGATACAACAGAAATATTAGATCACTCACAGTATTTGATAGATACCGTGTTACAGACGCTTTCTAAGTGGGAAGAGAAAGAGCAGGCGCAGCTGTGTAACGATAGGGAAGAGCTACAAAATATTGAATTGTCAGGTGAAGAAGCAGAAGAAATTCATGCTTATGTTTACGATGAGGATGATGTGCTCTTATCTAAAGTGCCTGTGCAGGATGTTGATAATGTACTAATAGATTTAGGACAGGAGATAAGTGAGAATGTAGAGGGTAGCCTGTTGGGGGTCGATGAACCCAGTAGCTGTGACCAGTTGTCACTTGAGAAGGAAACCGACGATAATGGTGAAAGTGGTTTAGCTGTAACTAGTGTTATGCCCGGTCTGGAGGCGCAGAATCGCTCAGACTACAGTAATTTGGGTTATGTTCAGCAAACTAAATGTAATGAAGTCGTGCGGTGTTTCGATTTGAAATTAATAGTCCGACTGGAAAAGGCAGCTGAAAATGTAATTCAGGAAACCCCTACACACTGTGACCTAAATGTAATGAAGACAGATGTCGATCACTTTAGTTGGAGACAAATCCAAAAGGAACTATTGGATGAGTTTGAGGAACCACCTGTACAATCTAGAATAAGCCACCCTATAATAATAGTGAATATGTTGGGTATCAACGTACGTTGTCTCTTAGACAGTGGAAATGAGGTGAGTGCGATATCTCAGCCCTTCTTTGATGCATTACCTGGTAAAGACAAGCTTACAGTAATGAGGGTATCAGGACTAAGAATAATTGGTGCTACTGGCAAGGTGTCAAAAACGATAAAGCATGAAGCTTTGCTGCCCTTTGATATTAATGGTAATTTAATTGATCATCCATACTTAATTGTAAATAATCTCAGTATTGAAGTTTTAATTGGCATAGATTTCTTGTCGAAATATCAGTGTGTTGTTGACTTTGAAAGAAGCCAGTTAAAAATGGTCTTGCCGATAACCAGAGTAATTACAGTACCTTTTAGTGATAAACATGTTGTAACTAACAATGAAACTTGGGAGCTGCCTATACGAGTTCTGAAAAATAGGATATATTGGGACGAAAGTGTTAATCTTAGTAACAGTAAGCTAAACACAGAAGAAGAAGAAGCAATTATTTTGGACAAAATAAAAGCTAAATTGCAGGAAATCGATAAAATTTCCGCTAATCAGAAGGAAGAACTGAGACAGGTTCTAAAAAGCCATCATAAAGTATTTTCAGATCGACGTGGCGTGGTCAAAGGTTATGAATGAATGCTGTAGGGAGGAGGTTGTTCTATAACCTCTACACAGTGTGGCAGCTGTGCAGTCCCAGCTGTGTGAGATCTTCTTTCCATTTCAGGTCTCACTCATTCTTCATCTTTCCTATCCACAAAAATTTTGACCCCTTCTTTCCAATATAAAAATTTTAATAAACTAATGAATGCTGTAGGGAGGAGGTTGTTCTGTAACCTCTACACAGTGTGGCAGCTGTGCAGTCCCAGCTGTGTGAGATCTTCTTTCCCATTTCAGGGCTCACTCAATCTTCATCTTTACTATCCACCAAAATTTCGGCGCTTACTCTCTAATACAAAAATTTTCCACCATGACTATCAAGCCATGAGTTCTGTAACCATTCAATCCACCGATTAGTGAAGAAAAATACCTGATATGACAAACCTAACAGTGACATAAACAATAGAGAAGTATGACGTAATTAAGATACAAATGTATTTGAGTAACAATTATGTATAGAACCATGGTAATATTATAAGTACAAAGTTGTTGTTTTCTTGGAGATGGTCCCACAATAGTAATTTAAAAAGATATACGAATTCGTGTACAAGCAGGGTCTGAAGTGGTAATGAAACCTAGTGTACGCATTAGAGCTAACTAAATAATAGTAAAAGAGATTGCTTAGTGTTATGAAAAAAAATGCAGATAAGTTGGAAGAATAAACTCACCTGGTGTAGCAAGGAAAGGCAGTGTAATAGAATTGAGCAGTGTTTGTGGTTGAGACGTGAAGGACACGTCCCTGAAGTGTTTATAAGGTTGGAGCTGGCCATTATTTTGGTGTAGTGTGTGACAGGACACACCTACACGTATTGAGGTTATGAGTTGGAGGCGTGAATGCGACCATAGGTACCCATATGTTAGATGAGACAGAGCAGCTCATGGTGTCCTATAGGTTTAAGGAATTTAGCATTACGCTCGTCCATAATTACTTGATGCACTTTAGTGGTAGATCGAGAGAGACTACCTGTGGTTTCAGCGTCCGATCGAGTGGAAATTGATTGCCACGTGAGCAAACTGATCAGCTGCAATACACTATAGGTATACTATAAATGTGCTATCCTATGCTTTAAATGTTAATAGAGTGAGTATTACTTAAGTTCATACACTAGCAAAGTAAATAAGTAACATAATGACAGACGTGAAACATTATTGATAGCTCAGCATAAATACACTTCGATGGAGTAAATACATAATTGCAGATGTGGAAATGACACAACAGCAGGGGACCAATAAGTGAATTTAGTCAACTAAACGTAGTATGTTTTTGAACACTCATAACTGTACTGTTACCAAAAGTTACTCACATGTACAAAGAAGCTGAGAAAACTACTAATCAAATATACTCATACTATCTCTAAGAATAAGGTAATCAGAAATGAATCAGGTAAGTGAATAAAATACAAATGTATCAGGAAGGTACCGAGCATTGGTTCAGTGTTCCGGCCCAGAAATAATAAATTCAGATTAAATAGGATTCAAGATTGTGTGCCTTGAGCATAAATTTTCTCTAGTACGTGACTAACGGCGTTTTGAGCCATTTGTTTACCGATTTTATGACAGTCAAGTAACCGTGAGAGTAAAATTAAAAAGGTTCTGTTAACTTTGTTCCAGCAAAATATTGAAGGATAAAACGTATATATCCCCATTTCATTGTGACCCACCCTTAGATGTTAAGTGAACAGAGTCTGAGGCGCTCTTTTTGTTTGTTCTACAGGACAAACCAGATAATGGCAGCCTGGTAGCTGCGTGAAAGCGTGGACTGACTTGGACACAACTCACAGTGACCCCTCCCCTTTCCCCATGTAATTTAGAGTGAACGTGAAGGACGCACACCATAGCAACTTCCCCTCCTCTACCCTTGTGAATGGAAGTGTAGGATGCCAGCCAAAGCGGCTACAACCACATGTGTAAAAATGATTTATGAAATTTTCTTTCAGGTTTAGAAAAGACTGCTAAGATATAATCATCTGTTTATGTATCTTGAATAACTTATTTTTTTTGAGTTTGTGTATGTAAAAATGTATTTAATGGATTTGAGATTTCCATAGTTTTACATATTTTATGTGTTTGTTTGTCTAAGGCAATATGTATGCCAAAGTGTTTCATGGACTTTGCTTAAAAATTTGAGTGATAATGTTGCTTAAGAGGCAGTGAACATGCCCGCAATTTAAATAGTTGAAGTAGGTAATCAGTTTTCTTTTAATATTTCTACATGTTTACATTTCAATTTTAATTTTCATAGGAAGTTAAGCTGTACTCTTGCTTCCCTTTTTGTAATTAACTTTTTTTTCGTTCATTAACATTCATAAACAAAAAATTTAAGTAGAGGGTGATGTAGGGAAGCAGTCTACTCACGCCGTAGTACATTCACATCAGTCTTTCCATTGTGTGCCAGCCAGTCCACTGTAACTAGCTCTGACGTCATAAATGTTGCGCAATACTTTAAAAATCAAGCAAATAACCTAAAACATTTCTAGCATGTCAGGAGTAATACTAAATTAATATGTGTTGAATATCAGTTCGATAACTTTAGCCATTTTCGAAATTTGGACTTTTTTCTGTAAAAATCATTGGCGCAACAGAAAAGAGCTAGAGAATTAAAATTTTATATTTAGATTCATTTTTCATAATTATTTAATAAAAACAGTACTTTAGATTTCACAAATTAAAATTTTAGTGGAAATTCATGATTTTCTGGTTTTCGTCTTAAAACTTAAGGAAGCAAGATAGATTAAGTAGGCTAATAAATAAGGCTAGGATGTTTATATTTAAGTGGAATGGAGATCCGCTATCACCATAAGGATGTGAGAAGTTTCATTTGAATACCTATAAAACTATAGCGATAGCGTATCTCCAAAGGGCCAGTTCAGAGCTCGTCTACTGCGTGCAGTGTAATTAAATTAATTCTCTCGCCCAAAATATTTAACTTAGCCACTTCAAAATTTTATTATCAATACTTACTTGTGTGCTGAATGCACATTTAAATTCAGAGCTTCATCGGCCATCAGCAAGAGAAGCTATGATTTATTCGGTAACTTAGAGTGGTGCATTACTAGCCCAGCGGCTAGTCGGGAGAGCCGATTTGATCAGGCGTTCCCTTAGCCGTCCGCACCGCGGCTTTATATATAAGAACGCTGCGTGAGGAAGCAAGGCCCCAGTTCTCTCCAGACGCTGAATAGCACGTCATCTGTGTCGGGAGTCGAGTCGCGTCGCGTCGGTATCATTGCTACAAACAGCCTCGGATGCCATATTAAGTTACTCGGAATACGCGTAACCATGAAATCATTTTCGAGTGAAGTGTTAATTCTGGGTTGACTTTAATTATCGATCTTCAGTTTGCGTATTGTCGTAGTTTCACGTGCCGCCGCAGGACAAACATTCTACCATTATTTAGCGTGGCGTTTGATGAACCTTATCATCAAATTATGGCGAGCATTCATTGAAATATTTAACTTGGACAGTTATAGTGGCATCAGCGCATTAGACTCTGAACTGCTCTGTTAGTTAGATTGTGTGGATTATTTTGTTTTCATCTGTGACTTTCAGAACACAGAACGTTTTTTTTTTCACGACCGTTTTTGATTATAAATCCCGGACAATCTCCTAATTCCTCAGAGCTATAAGCTGTAACTATAAGTGTATTCTCAGATGAAGTGGGCACTAGGAATTCTAATTACAGGCTTCACGTTTTGCTAATCACTTTCTGGTTGCCAATATTGTAGTTAGAGAGCCAGTGTTGAGAACGGCGAAAGACAGCATAAATAACATTCTAAATAATAGGAACATTTTTAACAACAATAATTCCACCCGCCGCCAAACATATGGTTAAAACGGCAAGGAATGCAGTGTTTCTACATTCTACAAACATATATAAAATTAACATAATTCCACCCGCCGCCCCACAACTTGTATGGAGGGACGTAGGACACTCTCTTTATTTCATCATCTTTGGAATACTAATGATGTCTATAACATCACAACCCAAAACCGCTGGCCCAGAATAATGGTGCAGTTTAACTCCCCTCCTCCTATTGGCAGCAACTTCAAAAATTGTAGGGAAAATACAATTTTTTTCCAAGGGCTCTGAAGCAGATTAGTTGCCATTGATCAAGTGGTAGACAGTAGCTCTATCAAGCTTCATAACTAACTGATGGATGTAGAGAGGATATTCCCACTGTTAGTCTATCTTTAGAGTATCTCCTGCCAGTGTAGCCAATACCCTATGTGAGAAGGATGGGTAAGAACAACAGGACAGCAAGTTATCACTGAAGTGCAGGGGAGAAGCTTGCTGCCGATACACAAGAGAATAACAGCTGGGAGGAATGCACACATAGGTAATAATATTAGACCAGCGATCCACTGCCATTGTGTAGCTTTAAGTCCCTGCATCTACATAGAGAACTCCTGTAGCAACATCATTGGAGAATGAAACAGCCTTATATTTATATACAAATCACAAGTCTCATTCTAGCCAACAGAAACATCGGAAATACGTTGTACAATTTTTTTTACTTATGTAGTGCTCATTATCTCACTTGAACATAGCATCTCAAGATGAAGTGCTAAGATCATGTTCTGCATTCGTCACAGGGTGCTTCCTCACTTTCGAACTCTCTTAAAGTAACCTAAAGTCTCATCACCTACGAAGTCTCTTAAGACAGCAGCACAGAGGAGTTTACACTAAATATCACTACATAAAATCGGAAATATACCTGATTTTATTACAATGGTCACCTCTCCCTGTGTAGGTGGGAGACAGAAATTCCATTAAAGGAAAAAATGCCTGATTACCACTCCAACTCATGAATTATAACCGTGGTACTTTCGCCCTCGCTTCCACCTGCCCGGCAAATTGATTGATTAAATTTATCATGAGAGCCCCTTTGCATGGTGAGTACTATTTTTCCTGCAGTCGGATTACACTCGACAAATAACTGATACAGTCACTTCAGTGGTGTCTCTGGAAGCTTCCCATAGGCTAGGTAGTCACTTCCTCCGTCACCAAAATGGGTGGTAACCATCTTCAAATAGCTGAAGATAGCTAACGGTAATTTATTTCTACCTTGGTTGCCTTATCATGCTGGTAGAAGTAAGTCACTCAGAATTCTCGTATACTGTTCCTGAACTAATACTGCTGAGACCTGTTGTTCTGTGGGGGCAGTAGGATGTTCCAATCTCTTCTCCACCCCTGAAATCCCTCCGTCCCCATCCCGGCGGCCACCGACAGATCGTTAGTGAAAAGCTGTCGCTACCACCACTAGGTCGTGAACCTCCAGCTACGTGTCAGTTCTGTACCGTTCCCAGCCAACAAGCCACCGCTTGTCAGTCTGACAGCTGTTAGTGATTCCACACTCACAAAAAGTGTCCTATCCTTCTCAGGTATGGACAGTTAAATATCGCTGGAGTAAATACTGGGATGTTGTACAATATGCTTTCTGTTATCCCTCCTGTAAACCGAAACGTTCTGAGATGTGTTTTCAAAATATCCCGAAAAGGCTTACCAAGTGAACAATACTAAAATACCGGTCTGTGACCGTCCCACCCAAAATATGTATGAGTAAGCAGACCTAGGTTTCCTTCAGAATACAGCCCTGTAGAAGCGTTCCTATTGGTTCCTGCCAAATTAGTGGCCATATGCTTCGAGAACTCAAATGGGAATCCTTTGAGGGAATGCAAGGTTCTTTTCAGTGAACGCTATTGGTAACCGACTTTTGAAATTTACTGAAGAAGGATTCTACTGCCGCCAACACACATTTCGTGTACAGGTCACAAATATAAAATACGATAAATTACCGCTCATATGGAGGCATACAGACAGTCTCTTTCTCCTTCCTTCTGTTTGTGAGTGGTACAGGAAAGGAAATGACTAGTAGTCGTGCATTGTACCCCCCAGCATGCGATAGAACGTATGCATATAGACATAGATGTACACTATTGGCCATTAAAATTGCTACACCACGAAGATGACGTGCTAAAGACGCGAAATTTAACCGACGGGAAGAAGATGCTGTGATATGCAAATGATTAGCTTTCCAGAGCATTCACACATGGTTGGCGCCGGTGGTGACACCTGCAATGTGCTGACATGAGGAAAGTTTCCAACCGATTTCTCATATACAAACAGCAGCTGACCAGCGTTGCCTGGGGAAACGTTGTAGCCTATCGTGATTGCGAGTTATCGTATCGCGACATTGCTGCTCGCGTTGGTCGAGATCCAATGACTGTTAGCAGACTATGAAATCGGTGGATTTAGGAGGGTAATACGGAAGGCCGTGCTGGATCCCAAAGGCCTCGTATCACTAGCAGTCGAGATGACAGGCATCTTATCCGCATGGCTGTAACGGATCGTGCAGCCACGTCTCGATCCCTGAGTCAACAGATGGGGACGTTTGCAAGACAACAACCATCTGCGCGAACAGTTCGACGACGTTTTCAGCGGCATCGACTATCAGCTCGGAGACCACGGCTGCGGTTACCCTTCACACTGCATCACAGACAGGAACGCCTGCGATGGTGTACTCAACGACGAACCTGGGTGCACAAATGGGAAAACGTCATTTTTTCGGATGAATCCACGTTCTTTTTGCAGCATGCATTATGGTCGTATCCGTGTTTGGCGACATCGCGGTGAACGCAAAAGGAAGCGTTTATTCGTCATCGCCATACTGGCGTATCACCCGGCGTGGTGGTATGGGGTGCCATTGGTTACAAGTCTGCGTCACCTCTTGTCCGCATTGAAGGCATTTTGAACAGTGGACGTTACATTTCAGATGTGTCACAACCCGTGGCTCTACCCTTCATTCGATGCCTGCGAAACTCTACATTTCAGCAGGATAATGCACGACCGCATGTTTCATGTCCTGTACGGCGCTTTCTGGATACAGAAAATGTTCGACTGCTACCCTGGGCAGCACATTCTCCAGATCTCTCACCAATTGAAAACGTCTGGTCAATGGTGGCAGCTGTACCTGTACACTTCACCAAAGCTCTGTTTGACTCCATGCCCAGGCGTACCAAGGCCGTTATTACGGCCAGAGGTGGTTGTTCTGGGTACTGATTTCTCAGTATCTATGCACCCAAATTGCGTGAAAATGTAATCACATGTCAGTTCTAGTATAATATATTTGTCCAATGAATACCCGTTTATCATCTGCATTTCTTCTTGGTGTAGCAATTTTAATGGCCAATAGTGTACATTTAGTCTACCTATTAAGATGTCAGTCCATCCATTTATAGACACACAAAACCCATGGAAGAATGTTGTGTTTTATTTATTAAGAAAACAAAACAAGAAACTTCTGGAGCTTATTGTCTCTGTAGAAACCTTTGTATTAGCCTGTAATTTTCTCATTGCCGTCACTCTATGAGACATATGCGAAACATCATGATATATTTTCTTTTAATACCTGGAAGAAATGGTATACAGTTCGCCTCTCAAATCTCCTTTTCAGTGGAGTATCGCTTATCTGCCGTATTCTGTCGAATCCACCAGTCTTCGATATATAGCATTTGAACCAAGCTGATTTCGAAAAGTAAGAGATGTCCCTCACCAAGTCACAAACCCGTGCTAATTCTCTCGAAATCACATCACGTTTCGACAATATTGTTCTATTAGTTAGAAAGATGACAGATAGAGAGCTTTCACTATGAGAGAAATAGTCCACTAATGTACAGGAGGAAATTCATAACCATGGAGAGTGTACATAGACTGCACAAAGAAATTCAGAAGCATAACACCTACTGTTCAGCGATATTGAATCACTGATTGTAAATATCCCTCTAGTACGTAATCTAATCCCCTTTATCCTTTTCCTATGATTATCACACTAGAAATAAGACAGCATAATGGTGTCTGAGTTTACATTGAGATCACAGTGTCTCCCCCTCCCCCCCCCCTCTCTCTCTCTCTCTCTCTCTCTCTCTCTCTCCCCTTCCTCTCCTTGTTTTTTTAAAAAATTAATTGGTAAAGCTACAAACTAAAAAACGTTGAAAACATCAACTGATAGAGAACTCGATAAGATATTACCATGTCCCTCTCTCCTAATATACTGAAAACAAGTACCGTCTGCGTCTTGACATCGAACATATGTGGTGACTGCAGTAAATATACACATATTGGTCCACTGGAACAAGTTGCGAGTGATCAAAAGTCACTTCCACAGACATGTGTAAGGTTTTGCCATCTGAGTACAGATGGCAAGCAGTGTATAACTACAGTTTTATAGAGCCCATACATTTTTCATTCTACCATGACTTTGAGGTCTGTGTCACATGTTAAACTGTCATTAACACATTTCAATCCACTGGCTCTCACAGAAAACTGGACACTGAGTGGTATAAGGTAAGCTGCTCCCACAACATACAGGACAGTTGAGATTGTCAAAAATTGGAGGACATCGCAACATATGGAAACTGGAAGAGTTTACGCCACTGCAGAGCATTTCCAAATAGCTATCCAAAGGTGATGACCTCTAAATTTAATCTCACCTTCCACAGTGACAGGGTAGCAGATGCCTCAGTGTTCCATTTTGGAAGAGACCAAAAGCACTGATTCCTCATATTGGTGATGCGTGTTGCAACCAGGTGTAAGATAACTGTTTCGATGTCCTAGGTGACGATCATCCTGACCTCTAAATCTTTGGACATTTACAGCTTTCATTTTTATGGCTTACAGTGCTTAACCCCACGTGAAATGAGGTGTAATCTACATAACTTAAACCAATAAAGCACAGATAGCATGCAATTGCGTTGGTGGAGGAATGGAATGATTTTCATACATCCAGGACAGCATGAGAGTAACTTTATTCATTCACATTTTTGTCATATTTATTTCAGTTTTACGTACTTTCCATCAGTTTCCGTAATTTCACCTTCTTTTTCGTAATTTAAACGCATTTTACCCAATTACTCGCGTTCCCAACTATTACTGTCAACATTTTGTTATGTCAACAAAATGTCTCATCATGTCGATCTCATGGTGCTGTCAGCCAATGACATTGCAGAATGATTCTCAATTTATTTATCACTGCTAAACCACCTCCATCCATTACTTTGCTAGTGTTATACACATGCGGAAATATCATGAACCCTGTTACACTGCTTGCCTCGCATAACACAAATACTGATTCTTCGTGTAGGGAACAGCCATCAGCAGAGAGAAGGTGCGAAAACAACTTTCCTTAGGTGTAACACTTCATAAATTCTGTAAGATTTTATGACAGTAGCCCATCTCTTCCTATGTGGATGGGAGTCACAAAGTATTCTCGGATTCGTAGATCCTGAGTAAAACCCTTGATTGTCTCTCTATGCATCTTGAAACTATTCCTCTGTCTTTAACCAACCCTCTCTGCAACATTGTCTCTGATTTGATTTAGAACTGACCAGAAGTGTGAGGGCACTATACTCGCTACATTCGACATCGACTGAAGGAAGAGAGTGAGCTGAGTTCCACACTATCGATACACTTCGATATTTTACTTTTGGAAAGGGAAAAACAGGTGTTCGAGACTGGCACAACCAACTGACGCTAGTGATATAGACCAGTATTCTCATTCCAGTGCTGTAACTGCCATTCTGCGGAGACTGTTCCATACCAGTTTTACTTACGTCACCCATCCAATTATACACGGTCTCTCCATAAGCATGCATACTGAGGAGTTTAGCAGTCCTCATTGGTGTGTAGTAGATATGAGTCTTATGCATTTAGGAGTATTATGGTGATATAACCGATGATTAAGAAGAAGAAGAAACATATTGTTTATGTATGAAGGACCTCCAGACAGAGGGAATTTGACACATTTCAAGTAAATCACTTCTGTAGTATTGTTATAGTTTTTGGATTCCATACCAATAAGATGCTGGAAAGGAAGTAATGATCGTAGGACACACACACACACACACACACACTCCTAAGGCTACATGATTCTGCCCTTAACCCTTTGTTTCCTGACATAAGAAAAAAATTTACTTTTTAACATTTTCTTTGCAGAATTTATGCTATTCTGGCCTTAAATGACGGTAGGATTTTTTGTAAAATTTTATTTTATTTTTCACAACTCTTTTCTCTCCTGGTACTCAGAAGTACCGTCAGACTCCACGGACAGAATCACAACATGCGCAGAAAAATGCTCCAATTTTTGTAACTTGTAATTTATTCCACATAAATATTAAATATTTTTACATTAGAAAAGTAATTAACAGAAATATGATATTTCTGAATTTTTTTTAAATTTCGCATCAATTTATTCTAGAGCAACTTCACAATACATAGTAATTTAGCTATACATTTTTTACAGTATATACATATCACATATTTAGTGATACCTCATGAAATTGTATGGAACAGTTCTTTTTCTCATTGCAGCACAAATACACTTTACATGTACTACATTGTGAATGCGGTCTCGACTGAATTTTATTTTTCGCACACATTTCGCAGCGTTCTCTTTTACAACTGAACACTACAAAATGGTTTCCTCGGTTGCCAAGACGTGCATCCTTCGGAACAGAAAAGTTATCCTTCCTTCTCTTTGGGAGAGTTATTTCATCTTTACCAGAGTTTCTCTTTTTGAGATTTGGCACTTGCTGTTCATTCATTAGCCCTAGTGCCACAGCACGCCTGAATTCCAGCAGTGGCAGTGCCCCATGTAGATCACTGAAAATGACGTAAGCATTGACAAAAGCAATTTGTATTGCTCCGCAGAAGAGACGGTGCCACCATTTCTTTGATCGCTTGTCAAGACCACAAGTTGAACGTAATCTGTCTGCATGATCCACACCACCCATGTTTTTATTGTAATCACATACAATAACTGGACATGGTATAGTCATACTAGTTCCATCTATCTGTTTTCTTGTCACTACGCTCTGTTCAGTGCCATGGGAGTTTGACGCAAAATACACTACTTTATTTTCCTTCCATTGAAATACTGTTAGGTCTAAAGATGACACTCTGTGATTTGATTTAGACATTTTTCTTTAGGTAAATTCCCTGGCAAACCTTTCCTGTTTGTTCTAATTGTTCCACAGGCAAATGTATTTACCGATATCTGTGTGAGAAAAAGTGGACAGAACAACTAGTGAGAGGTAACGCATTGTTGCTACAATAAAGTGTTCGCACAACCTGACGGTACTAGTAAGTCCGCCTTATATTTCCACTTTATCTCATTCACTTGTAATGCTTCAAACTATTATAAAAAAACAAAGAAGCTAAGTACGTACAATGGAAAACTCAACGGAAGTTTCAATAAATTGCGCACAAATTCAGGCAACACCATGGAAACAAGCACATACAATCTTCTGTTTTCACAGCAGCGCGCGAAAAACAATTTCAATCTCTGACCGCCAGAGAGGTCTACGTATTGCACAATAACATCTATGAAACAGTAGAGCAGAGTTACTGTTACGTACCAACAGGCTCTCAGATCACGAAACTGCACCACGAGAAAATAATGAGAGTCAAAACTTACTGGTACTTTTAAGTACCTTCAGGCAACAAATGGTTAAACATGCTACAATGTTAAAGCAATGTGGTTTCCGATAGATTAGTCGCATGGAGTGCAACGTTATTAATACTCCACTGCAGAAAAGATATTTCCAACTACTGACGTACTTTCATCTTGCAAGTTTTCCATACCACTCACTATGGCGAGAAACGTTAAGGTGATAAAGCTACTACCTTCTACACAAAACAAGAAAAAGAAAAACAGATTCTTTGTGAAACATGCACTCTATAGCTTCCCAGAGGTGTATAGCGCTCACAGTCCACGTCCTATTATGGTTCAGAAAATATACTATGATAGCATCAGTCCTATAAAATGACAGTCAGCAACGGAAAAAATACGTTAAACAACTACCTCTTATGAGTGATGTTTGATAGTGAAATTACACGCCATGCTACACTAACCGCATAAACAGAACATGGTCTCTTCCACATGCAACATCGGTCAAGCAAAAGTATACACAGGGATTGCAGTACCTCGCAAACAGCTGTCACTGACTTAGAATCAGTACACTCATGAAACAGAAGATACGATTTGTTTCCAAAATTTGACCGGAAAATGGAGTACTTTGCATACATTTTCGTTCATGTGTAGAAGGGTGCCGAAATAGGTTTTCCATTGGTTTGGTAGATGTGACTCATCACACATGCTTTGGAACATTGTGGTATGTGGAGGTTTGCTGTTAATGATTGGAGGTATATAGCGCTCTAAGTCACACACAGAATACGCCATTGAATACGAATCGAACACAGATTATACCACACAGCTGACAGAGCCCAAGGCAAAAACGAAAAAAGTGGTTAAATGTGCAATAAATGACCTACCACAACAACTCCCCCTCTCTCTATAATGCACCATCAGTCTCCCATTACATCATACCTCGTTACAACCTCTCTCAACCGATCACGCCATCTACCTTCTATCATCATTTAACGCAAATAATTGTGAAATTGCTCTCTTTTCTAGAAAAGCATTCAAGACGGCAGTCAACTTGCGTGCATTCCTATTACGTCAGTAGACGTACTGCATAATGTTGTTAAAACACATGCAGCAACTGTTCTGTAAGGTATTTGCTAGCTGACACTGCATGGTTGTGATTGGTAGAAAGTACAGATAAGCGCATTGCTAATACTGTCGACGTGGAAGCACTGGGAACGAAGGAAACACTGATTTTTAGTGGTCAGCGATAAGACGGCTGGAAAAGACTGTTTAACGTGGATGATCAACAAATGAAGAGCCAAATCACAAACCCAGATGTGACCCCAAAGTTATCCGCAAGCACATTATAGATTCTGATGAAGGGCTAGGACATGTGACTCCTATAAATTTAACATCATATTTAGCTAAAGACTACTGTATTACCAGCTTTGGGCTGCAATATACAACTACCGAATGACTCGCATGTTTGATTCTGTGGAAGATTGTTTAAATGATTTAAACTCTAACAAACATCGTTTACAATGTGATTCTCTGTACTCTCTATGGTTTTTAACAACATTCTGCAGTATGTCTTCCGCTGTAATAGGAAAACATGCAAGTTGACTACCATCTTGGATGCTTTTCTAGAAAAGACAGAAATTTGACATGGATGTACATTAAGGGATGATAGGAAGTAATGGAATAACCGGTTGAGAGGGTTTGTAACGAAGTAGCATTTAATGGTACACTGATGATACATTCTAGAGAGAGAGAGGGGGGGGGGAGATGCTGTGGTAAGCCAATTATCGCATATTTAACGATTTTTTCCATTGTTCTCTCGGGCTCTGTCAGTTGTGCGGTATAACGAGGGTTCGCCTCATATACAATTACTTGTTCTGTGAGTGACTTACAGTAATATCTACCTGCAACCATTAACAGCAAATCTCTCCATACCACAGTCTGCAGAGGACTTCAAACATTTCTGATGAGTCATGTTCACCAAACCGACGGAAAACCTATTTCGGCAAACTCCTGTAGATGAATGAAGATATATGTGAAGTACTCTATTTCCCTGTCACATCTTGGACATAAATCGAGTCTTCAGTTTCATATTTGCAGTGATTCTAAGTGAGTGACAGGTGTTTGTGAGGTACTGCAATCCCAGTCAATACATTTGCTCTGCCGATGTTGTGTGTGGAACAGACTGTTTTCTGTTGATGGAGTTAATGCAACATGGCATGCAGTTTCTCTTACCTAACACCGCTGCCATGCATTTGTCTATTTCCTCATAAAATGTCGTTGTTTCATGCATTTTTCCGTAACTTTACGGGAGACATCAGTCACTCTTCGAAATAAGGTGGATTCAAATGCGATATGTCGAGACTGGTGAATTCGTGAGAACATGGAAGGTTAGCGATACTCTGACGAAAGGGAAGTTAAGAGGTGAGCTCTACACCGTTTCCTAAGTATTGTGGGAAAATATATTACGATCCTTCACATACGTCTCGCGAACTGACTGCATTGACAAAGTTTTCGGGTAATACGAAGGTTTCTACAAAAAGAAAATCAGCAGCAGAAGTTTATTCTTCTGTTTTCTCGATAAATGAGAGACCACACCCTTCCGTGAGTTTTGGGTACCTATAAATGGATGTACTGACATCTCAATAGATAGAGTAAATTTACGTCTACATCTATATGCATACCCCACAATCCATCGTAGGGTGCGTGGCTGAAGGTACTCTGTACCACTACTAGTCATTTCTTTTCCTGTCTTATCTTCGTGGCCCGTATGTGAAATGCATGTTTTCGGCCCTGGAAGTCTTCTGTAATAAGCATCAAATGCTGGTTCTCAATAGTATTCGTCGAAAAGAACATCGCATTCCCTCAAGGGATTCCCATTTGATTTCTCGAAGCATCTGCCCAGTAATTTGGTGGGAGCCAATAGGATCGCTTCTACAATGCTATATTCTGAGGGAAACCTTGGTCTGCTTATTCATACATGTCTGAGATGGGAGATCAGATGACAGGCATTTTGCTATTACTCACTGGGTCAGCCTTTCCGGGATATTTCGAACACACATCTGAAAAAGTTTCAGTTTGTAGAAGGAAGGAGGGGAAGCATATTGTTCTACATCCTGGTATTTACGCCAGAGATATTTAGGAGTTCAGTCCTTCTGAGAAGGATAGGATACCTTTTGCGAGCTTGGCGGTATTAATAAAAAAAATGTGTGTGAAATCTTATGGGACTTAACTGCTAAGATCATCAGTCCCTAAACTTATACACTACTTAACCTAAATTATCCTAAGGACAAACACACACACCCATGCCCTAGGGAGGACTCGAACTTTCGCCGGGACCAGCCACACTGTTCATGACTGCAGCGCCTTAGGCCGCTTGGCTAATCCCGACCGGGGCCGACCGAAGTGGCCGTGCGGTTAAAGGCGCTGCAGTCTGGAACCGCAAGACCGCTACGGTCGCAGGTTCGAATCCTGCCTCGGGCATGGATGTTTGTGATGTCCTTAGGTTAGTTAGGTTTAACTAGTTCTAAGTTCTAGGGGACTAATGACCTCAGCAGTTGAGTCCCATAGTGCTCAGAGCCATTTGAACCATTTTTTTTAATCCCGCCCGGCGGCGGTATTAACAGCTGTCCGGCATGGCGAGCAGATACCGCAAGATATTTTGATTGAATTTCAACCTCCCACGTTCACAGGGAGAGATGACTATCGTAATAAAATCAGCCATTGTACCGAATTTATAAAGTGATACATAGTATTTAACCAATATTTACAACTCACCTGTGCTTCTACCTTAAGAGACTTTGTAGGTGACGAAACCTTTGGTTAATTTAAGAGAGTTCGAAAGTGATGAGAAATCTTATGACAGAGCTAGAGTAGGAACTTAGCACTCCATCACAAGCCAAAATTGATTTAATATTCTAGTCCGTGATGCATGACGTGGCAGATATTGAGCTGACAAGAACAGAATCTTCTACCTGATGAGGGAACACTTGGAAGACATATAGCCAGTGCCATAGTGCTGTAAAGGTTTTTCCCAACAAGTAACGATACTTTTGCGATGTGATAACCTGTGTATGTTCCGATTTCTTCTGTCTTTGAAAATAGTTCGTATAAAATGGAGGAAGTTAGATTTCTTGTGAGAAATTAGAGGTGTACTAACAAAACAGCATCTTCTCTTCGGGTTGTTTCTTTTCTTTATTGTTATTTTAAACACCTTGTACAAAGGTGGACTGTCAACAGCATAGTACGCTGCTCTTCAGCCTCGAGTGATACAATATAAGAGATAAGGGAGATACAGATGATACAATACAAATGGCGGGCAAAAAACTGTAGACACAGGAAACAATATACACGAAGCCGTTCACACTGGACAAGAAAAAACACTAAAACCTGTTGACACGGCACACGAACACTGACGACTGCGACGGCACAGGTGAACGGTGGGGCGTGACGGCGAAAGAACACTAAACACAAACACGAAGGCACACACACGAAACACTGATGGCGATGATCTCCGGCGCGCGAATGTCCACTGAGCGTGTTCGAGTCCGGGGACCTGCCAAGAGAGGAGGAGGGGGGTCTTCGGGTTGTGTACAGTGGATTATTTAAACTGGGGAGGGAGTCTATGACGGGAGTGGAATTGCAGTTCGAACTCTACACCAAGTCGCTCCTGTTTGTCTCGTATTGGGCCACGACCAGCAGCAGGAGTGGTCACGAGGGTCAGCAACCGGAAGCAGCAGCTTCAGCCTGTTGCTAGCGGCAGTTCCACAGAAATGTTCCGACTAGCCAGCTCTGCAGGTACACAATACATTCGGTAGATGGCGATGGAGCAGACTGGAGGTGGCTTGTCAATTTTTCGCCTTGGGATGCGTTATTCAAATAAGATAATGAGCACTACTTTCGTAAAAAATATCGTATGACGTATTTCCCATGTTACTGTTGTCTAGGATGGGACTTGCGTCTAATACATTAGGTGTAAGTGTGGTTGATTCCCCAATGATGTTACTACAGGAGTCCTGTCGATCTTCTGACCTTCCTGAAAGACCGGAAGATCAAACACTACACGTACAGAACGCTGGACGAGAGAACCCAGCAGTGCGTGATAAAGAGAGTGGATGCCGCTACTCTTAACGACACAGTACAGATCGCGCTCTGTTATCTGGTATTCGACTGCAGAAGTGTCTCCCGGATGACGGGGTTCCGCACATACTTACAGCTACCGCACTCCGTGTTTGAGTTGGCCGCCACGGCTGGTTCCCGCGCCATCTTGTAGATAAAGGGGTTTCTGCGGATGGACGTACGTGTAGAACACAACCAACCATCAATGCCCCCCCCCCCCATCCCCCCAACAATGTAACAACTGCCAGCGATTCGGCCCTTCGTTGTGGCCTGGCGACTCGTTGCCGCGGATATGCTGGCAATCACAGATCCAACACATGTATACAAACACAGCCAAATCAACGACGCTGCGCTAACTGCAATGGGCCCCATGCGGCCAGTTTCAGGCAGTGCAGTACATACAAACCGGCGCCGAAGCGTAAACAAGACAAGCACAGGGCTCTGCACGACATCCCACGTCCCAGGCCAGCGCCGAACCCAGTTAGGAACGGCGTAACTTTTGCCAAGGTTGTACGCCCTGGCAGAACGGCACAGGCCGCGGAGCCTAAGCGCCCTTCACATGCACGCGAAACAACCGCTGCAACAGCTACACAACAGCCACAGACCACACCAGAAAACCAACAAGCATTGGTGCCAATACCTATGCCCGCAAACAACACGACCCCACTCCCGGAAGTCACGTGTTGCGAAGAAACGCACACTATACAGGAAAACGCACCTACACAAGAACCCCCAGAACCCCAATCCCAGAGGAAGAATAGACGCACACGAAAGCACGGGGCGGGGAACACCAAATCACCACAACATGCCACCCAACAACAACAGACCAGTAACACACAGGCAAACAGTCAACAAGACATTGAGACTGTAACCCACACCACCATCCCCCTCACCACAGAAGTAACACAGGCGCCACAACCTCTGCCACAGAACATAAACACAAATGCCATCTCTAACAAAACATCAATACCCGCACAAGCGGCCGCTAACTCTACAACAGCACCTCAGGCTGCCACACCCAACACCAACACATCACCTGGGGGAGTATTGGAAACACTATTCCCTCGACACACGACCGCTCAAATCCTTACCATGGTGGTGACGGCCGTCACTACATTCATCACCCAGCTCATGAGTGCCGAACCCGGGCAATACTGGGCTGTCATACACACTGCCATCACGACACTTCTTCACACCTTTACATGAATAATATACCACGCCCGGCCTGTAACGCAAACCCGCACACACTGTCACAGATCCTGTTCTGGAATGCAGACTCGATCTACATCAAAATGGCGGAATTTGCCGCGTTCTTAGAGCGCAAGGGAATCCTTGTCACACTACTGAGCGAGACTAAGCTTAAACCGCACAAACAATTAAACTTTACTGGCTACTGCTTCTATCGTACCGAACGACAGGGCGACGCCGTAGCAGGTGGAACTGCAATCGTCATACACAAAGACATTGAGCACACAAACATAGTGCTCCCTGAACTGGAAAAAATCGAGGCTACGGCCATCAGAGTCAAGTTCAACGGAGCCTACACCACACTGATATCCGTATACAACAGTCCTGTAGGCATTTCAACACGCGATATCAGCACATTACTCAACATCTCACCGCGAGTAATAGTCGCTGGAGATCTGAACGCAAAACACCCAGAATGGAATTCACGCATACGAAATCCCAACGGCAAAAAACTGTATGAACATTCACTAGGCAGAAACTACATGATACTAGCGCCGACTGAACCGACGCACATTCCCTATCAGAGGGGACACAGGCCAGACGTATTAGACATGGTCCTCATCAAGGGCATTACATCGACACTCAACGTTGCCGCTGAAAACGATCTGCCCTCAAACCACCAACCTGTAATACTATACATTGAGGAAACACTGCAGCACATGGAACAACGCAGGATGTTGGACTACGGGCGTGCGAATTGGACATTGTTCAAGGAAACGCTCGATAGCCACATCCCATACGCACACGAAATTAACGAAACAGCACAAATCGACGAGGCAGTAGAAACCCTCACTAACGCCGTCCAGGACGCAATGGCTGGCACCATACCTGATCGCACCTCAAAACAACACAGTGTGGCCCTGCCCCAGGAAATCCTAGACCTAATCTCAATGAGGAATCGCCTCAGGAGACAATGGCAGCGTACCAGACGCCAGTACTTCAAACAGCACATTAACAGGCTACAGTGCATCATACACGACAAAATACAAACACATAAAACACAACAGTGGAACCAAAAACTCGAAGGGCTGGACACCGCGCGACCTGGCGTGTGGCACCTAGACCGTCACTTCACCATGGAGAAAATGCACACCCCAACGCTCCAAGGGCCTGACGGACCTGCATACTCAGCGGAGGAGAAAGCAGAACTAATGGCCCGTACACTCGCAGCGTCATTCACACCGAACCTGTTACCATCAGATCCAGTGTTCACACTTGCTACTGACCAAGAGGTTACACGCATTTTACCCCAACCATCGCTCGACGACATTTGACATGCTAGCACAGCCGAAGTCTCCTGAGCTATAATGTATTCTGCTACTAGGAAAGCCCCTCGTTATGATGGCAGTCAAAACCTTGTCCTCAAGGAGTTCACGGATAAAGCCACAGAATACCTAACACACATAACGAATGCCATACTAAAACACCAACACTTCCCCGCCTTTTGGAAGACGGCCAAGGTCCTGATGTTCAGAAAGCCGTGGAAAGACCACAGCCTCCCACAAAATTACCGACCCATCAGTCTGCTGAGTTCGCTCAACAAGACTGTTGAGAAAGTGATTCTCAAACGCATCACTAGGCACTGCATAACAAATGACATCCTGAGACTGGAGCAATTCGGCTTCAGGAATCACCACTCAACAACACAACAACTCTTACGGTCGTTGAACATATAACACATGGCTTCAGCACAAACAAAGCAACAGGGGCGGTGTTCCTGGACACCGAAAAGGCTTTTGACCGTCTATGGCACAACGGCCTCATTCGCAAACTCAGTGACGCGGGATTCCCCGACGGGCTGGTGCGTCTCATACACTCATACCTCACAGACAGAAGTTTCAACATTGACGTGCAGGGAAAACAATCAACACGGCACAGTACACATGCAGGAGTACCCCAAGGAAGCATCCTAGTGCCCCTACTGTTTAACTTCTGCATAAACGATCTCTCAACCACACACAACACAACAATGGCAATCTACGCGGATGACACAACCATCCTCGCGCAAGATTGGAAACCATCAAACATTACGTCACGATTACAGACCGCACTCAGAGTGGCTGAGCCTTGGTTAGAGAAATGGCATGTTAGAGTAAACGTCGACAAGTGTGAAGCCGTTCTGTTCACTAGAAAACCGAAGCAACTGCGCAAACACCGATACTGCAGACCAATAACTCTACATGCACGGCCAATATGTTTCTTCGAGAAAGTCAAATACCTTGGTGTCTAGCTGGACCGGAAATTACTCTGGGTGGACCACATACAACACATGACCAACAGAGCAAGCGCGAGACTCAAACAGCTCTATCCTATACTCAACAGGTGTGGCACACTGAACAAACGGGTGTTGAGGTCCATGTACATGACACTTATACAACCCCTGATGACGTACACAGCCCCTGTCTGGGGATACGCTGCGCCCACACGCCTGCGCCGTCTGCAGATCATACAAAAAAAAGTACTCAAAATCATAAGCAATGCTCAACGATACACACGCATCGCGGTTCTTCACCGGGAATACCGACTTCAGACTCTCACGGAGGTAAACCACAAACTCACCACAAGGCTATACAGAAACTCCAGATATTCGCAGAACCCGTTCATTCTGAATCTGGGGAACTGCGACCACAACCATATATGGAAACATAACAGACCAAAAGACATACTTGCAAGGACCTAACATCTATGGCCAAGTACACGCAAACATAACGGTACAGGTGAGCACCTGTTAATCAGCCACCATTACTCGATATCCAGTTGGAACACACTTGCCGAAAAACTGGCACCACGCAGGGAAGCCATACCGTACACTACATGCAGACAAGCTACACCCCCCCCCCCCCACACACACACACAGTGAGATGATCTAAGGACGATCTCCCAATAATATATAACGATCCTGATTGTTCCACGAATGCAGCGGCTGCAGCAAACCGGAATACATCGCTATCGCCTGCCATGGTAATGATGCATGATACCCACACTAACAAACCCAACCTTGCATGAACTATCTCAGCTAGTAAGCCACTACTGCTCTTACTAGCCATCCCACAGTTGCAGAGGCTTTTTTCCCTCCACACGAGCCTTGGCACTTGTTTCCCTCTGCTCTTCCAATTGCTACCCTCATTCGCGTTTCGTCCACTATCTATCACCTGATGCACCGTGTTAATGCGTAGTCTTACCCAGACGCACGGACAACATCACAGCCCAGCACCCTGTGATCCACTTATTAGATAACTAACATTTTGACGCAGGTGACAATAGAACTTTTGGTTTGGTCACCACATTGGTGCGGGCGTGGAGGGGCCCTATATCTTTTTTTTTTCTCACTGTCCTATCAACATCCTGATGACATCATCCACGCCTCTTCCTTCCTTCAGAAGGTACTTACTGACGCCGTGGAGGCCCATGTAGCTACTAAAACCATCCACCCCCACCGTCCCACTCTCCCTCCGCGGGCTGTCCTCCTCCACCGCGAATCCCGCCGCCTCTATCGCTCCTTCCTGCGCACTCGTCACAGGGATACACTCCAACGCCATGGGCAAATACAGCGACATGTACAGAACCTTACGAGTATTACATCAAAGAAACGCCGGGACTGGCGCCAGACCTGCACACGATTCAATGCCACCCTCCCTCTCAACTCCTCCAAGTACTGGTCCGCCTTCCATCGCCTTACTGGTTCCCATTCCGCATCCCATTACCGCCGTCTCCATAACGACTGCCCCATTCCTGATAACCTCAGTAAGGCCAACCACTTCGCTTCCCACCTTTCCGAAGTCTTCTCAATCCTTGATGATCCCCACTTTGATTATTCTCTTTTTCCCACCGTCATGGAATGCGCCTATACCTCGGTCGCTCCACTTGCTCCTAGTTTCCAGTACTTGTGGCAGTTGCCCCCGCACAACATCAACACTCCAATCACAGCACAAGACATTAAACTTACCCTCTGGTCCGAACGCAACATGGCCCCTGGTCACGACTGTGTCACCTACTGCCACCTTAGAGAAAGCTCCTTCTCTTTCCTAACTGTCCTTACCCATCTCTATAACGTCATCTTCTCTACCAGCTTCTACCCCGACCTGTGGAAGACTTCCTGCGTCCTCTTATTCCTCAAACCCAACAAACCCCCTTCCATCGTCTCTTCCTATTGTCCTATCTGCCTCACCTCCATCTTCAGTAATGTCTTCGAATCCATCCTCTCCCATCATATCCATCACTACCTTAATCAACACCACCTCCTCCCCCTTACCCAGTGTCGCTTCTGACCCTCCCTCTCCACCAAAGACCAACTCCTTAACCTTGTTCACCTTCTCTCCCTTCAGCTTAACTCCCGTTGCTCCGCCATTTTTTTCCCTCAATCTCCAAAATGCCTATGACCGTGTATGGCATCCCGGTCTCCTCTTTAAACTCCAAACCTACGCCATGCCTATCAATTTTGTCCGTCTGGTCGCTTCCTTCCTCTCGTGCCGTCCTTCCTATGTCACCCTCCACAACACCAACTCTCGTATCTTTTATCCCACTGCTGGCATCCGCAAGGGCTCCATCCTCCCGCCTCTCCTTTATCTCTTGTACATGGCTGATACGCCCAAGCCACCCGCACCTGTCCACCTTCTCCAATGTGCTGATGACACTGGCTTCCTGGCTCTCTATCCTACCCTTCAACGGCCCCAACACACCCTGAAAACCCACCTTGACCAGTTCACCACTTGGTGTAACCAGTGGCTCCTTCGTCCCAACCTCTCCAAAGCCCAGGCAATCATCATAGGCTGCACCACCCACTCCTTCCATCTCCCTTATTTCTACCTCACCCTTTATGGTCGTCCCATCCAGCTCACCCCCACTATGAGATACCTTGGCCTCACCCTCAACTGTCACCTCACCTGGACCCCTCACCTCCTGACCATCCAGCAGAAAGCCCATTCCCGCCTCCACCTCCTGAAACTCCTGTCTGGCCGGACATTGGGTTTGCATCGTTCCACCAACCTCCATACCTACAAATCCCTCATCCGTCCTATCCTCTGTTATGGCAGCATTGCCTGGATCTCGGCACCCACCCGCTTTTACACGACCTTGAACGCCATGCACTCTGCCTTGCCTTCCAAATCCGCATTCCTTCCCCCACACGGCTCCTGTACGACCTCATCCCCTTCCCCCACCTCCTTCTTTTCCTCTAACATTTCCGCATCCTTTACACTATCCACAGGCTTGATGCCCCCACACCCACTGGTTTCCTCCTTCCTCTCTGCCCCTCGCCCATTGCCGCACCTCTATAGCTGTATCCCTCCCTCTCTCCACCTCCACACCCTCCATCTCCCTCATCAGGGCAATTTCCAGCACCTCCCCCTCCCAGATGTTGAACTTTTCCGAGACATATACCCTTCCTTCGAACTGTAACCTGGCCTTGTTCCCCTCCTCCTCAGTGCCCCCCTTTTCCTCTCCCTTCCTTCTACCAGAGAAGATTTTCCTCCTTCCCACCCCCACCCCCCGAGTCCCCGCACCCCAATCTTGCTTCTTTCCCTCCCACATCCTTTCCTCCCCTGCCCTCTTCGGCGCGGCCCCCGCCCATCTCTCCCCCTCTTTCCCCCCCCCCCTCCCTTCTTCCCTTCTCCCTCATCTCCTTGCACCTGGCAGATCCTCCGTTTTGCTCGCCGTCAGTTTGCTACATCAGTGTTGTGTTTGTTGCTGTTCTTCTGTGCATCGAGAGGTGTGATTTTAATTGTGTGCTGGACTTGTACATAGTGTTCCTGTCGGTGATTGTTCTGTGCTATGCCGTCCATCAATACTTTTGTACTCCGGTCATACTTCGCCTTGTGTTCTTTTAATTGTCCCAGTGTGTGATTTTTTTTGTGTGCACTGCTTTTTTACAGTTTTTATCTCCATTTTGCAGTCACCCCTTTTTGTCTATTGTCTTCCATAATGTTCCCCTCTTTTTTTACATCTATGTACCCTATGTTTTCCCCTTCATGTTATTTTTAAATGTCGTCTATTGTATGTTTTATGTCTTTCGGCTGAAGAGCAGCACATATGCTGCTGACAGCCCACCCCAATGGGGTATTGAAATACAATAAAGAAAAAAAGTCTCACTGTACATACGAGGGTTGGCATACCTCTTCCACTCAGGAAAAATAACAGGCTAGGCTGCATTCAGGGTTTATATCCAGACAGGGAATGGTTTTCAGTAATTGTCGCCTTCGCTGCCAGGCCATGCTACATGTTATCACCTTCGCCGTCAGTGATTGCTACCCATCATTACTGTCATTGCCAGTCATCATCTCCACATTTACATATCACCCTCGCCACTGATCCTCGTCAGCCCTCAGTTTCAGTGCCAGTCTTGGCTTCCATCATCGTCACCGCCGTCTCATCGCCTGCTTCTCATCGCCACCTCCTCCATCTGTTTATCGCCGCCACCGCATTACGCCAGACATTGCTGCTTGCGTCTGTGGCACATTGGGGCCATCTCATCATTCAAAACTTCAGCAGAACTCGCCGCCGTCGTCCCAGTGCCGCTTTGGAGACCACTCACCGCAATCAACGGCATTGATCACTCTCATCCTTCACAGAAAACCCTGTTACATCAGTCTTCTACTCCTCTGCATCTCCTACTGTCGCTGTCACCACACGGAGCATGCCCTCTAACTCATCCCTTTACATCTATCCCCCCCCCCCCGCCCCACCTACCATATCCTGTCCTACTGCCGCTGTTACACATGTGTCTCTCTCTGTACCCAGCTCTCGCTATCTTTTTCATTTCAGCCACAGCTAACTCGCCATCTCCACCACTGCCGCACTTGTCGACGTCCATCGAGTAACAGATGCAAGATAAGATGTCTTAAGCATCATCACATCGAGCCCCACTGCAGCGACCAATGCTAGCCATGCTGAAGGACCTGCACAACTCCCAGGTAAACACTAACAACATCATATCCTGCCACCCCTCAATCCCACAACCATCCTTCCCTGTTAAAAACGTGCAAAACATCAAATCACTGATATCTCCCCCTCGTAAACACCTAAAAAAATTCAAAATTAGGCTGACAACACTCAGCATATGGATATAACTCCTCCTTCTCCAACTTCTTCACCTACCATCCACACCTTCATTTTTTCCAAACCTGCCCCAAAGTTTCTTAAGGCCAAATCCCTCACCTCCGAAATAAAGAAGTACCTCCCAGCCTCCACATCCAACAAATCATCCCAAGGAAAGATTGTGTCTTACAAAAGTTCCTAAACGCCACCTTCCATACCGTCTCCAAAGTACCTCGCCTTACCGTTGGACCCAATACCTCCTTAAGACTTCTCATCACCACACCCAGAGCCAAACGACCTCAGCCTCCTTGCCATCCTTCCTCCCACGCCACAGTGATCACAGGAGTCGACCTTCTGATCACGGATGAGGAAGTAGCATCTGAGTTGAACAGCCACCCAGATTTAAAAGTCTCAAAGCCCTTCAGATCAATAATAACTTAGGCCGTTCGCACCTTGTGTGTGTTTTCTCTGAATCTGCCACCACCATAGACCTTCTCTTTAAAGAGGGAGCCCTGATCTACCACCACCAACACAAGGCCAAACCTTCAAAATCCCATCCTCAGTCCTACTGCTACCAAAAATGTGTCTGACACAGTGACAGTCTTACTGTAGATTGTAAAAACCCACCTACCTCTCCACCCTGCTGAGCCTCCCATTTTCTTGAATAGTGCTCTAACCTAGCATCCTCTACTACTTACAACACCTGCAATGACTTCTAGCCCACTTACTCTGCTGCGAAATGCTAAGCTGTCCCACAACCTACCAAAACTGAGCTCACTTTTTCAGTCCATCCGAATGATAGTCCACTCACCCCAATAATTCCGTATGTCCAAATCCCACTCCTGAAGGTATTATCACATGCATTACAATCATCCTCCAAAACATCCATCCACCCCAACATCCACACACCCTCCAACAAATCTTCTTTGCTGGCTGCTCCATCTTCCATCTCAGCACCCAAACTACCTACTCCCACAACAAGGTCCACTTCCTTTTCACCCACCCCGACACCCTTGTCTAAACCTCATCAGTCCTCATCCACACAAACTGTTCTTATCCCTCACAATGGCCCAACAGCACTACAAAATCCTGTACCACAACATCTGCTCCCTCCCCACAAATAAACTCCTTTTAATGCGTACACTATCCTAACACAAAGTCCATACAATTGTCCTTAATAATATGTTCCTCCAACACTATCACACCTCTCCCTATAACCCCCACTGCCCAGATAAGCCCCTTCCCCTGGCCAGAGGCGCAGTTTCAGTTAGCCACAACAAGAACAACTGAACACCTTATCCTTACCCTCTTTTTCCAAACCCTAACGATTATCTGTGCCACCACCTACATCCACCCTAATCACACCATACCATATGACTCCTTCACACACATAGATTGTACCTTTTCCACCTACATTATTGCCACAGACATCAACATCCATAGTAGATATCCCACAGAACTCCACTGGTGGCATCAGTTTACTGTTTCCCTGCAGGGTGACGTTGTCCTCATCCCCCACCACAACTGTCCTGAAAGGAACACCACACCCAATGGCATCCTAGCATCTCCCAATCTCCCTGTATGCCTCACTACAGAAGTCCTCGATCTGACTGAAAGTGACCACCTATCTGTACTCCTCACAACCTCCTCCACACAGCCTCATCACCATGCACCCCATCCCAATCCAAGAGTTATCCAAGACTACTCCTTCGCCAGTGGGTTTGCCTTCTGGGATTTGTAGAGAGCCAGATGGGAAGCCATCCTCCATCCTTCCAGCAATCTGACAATATACTTCATGCCACATCTTTCATGCAGCAAACATTGTCAGACGCTATATCCACAGACTTTACTACGAACACCATGTATCCTCACCAACCCTACCTCCCCCACAAGCCCTTCTACTCCTCTGGGGAATCCTGTCATAAGTACCACTCCTGATGTAATTCTTCAGGCTTTCCCGGCGATCTAATGACATCTTGGGTTGTCGGGTGTTCTGCCAGATATCACTGTCGTACTTGCACGAGTCTCAGGTCGCACCTGATGAAGGTACCGTGTTACGCTACCGAAATATCGTGCAAGTACGACGCTGATATCCGGCAGAACACCCTACAACCCAAGATGTCAGTACCACTGCTTCTTGCAGACTCATGACCAAGACACACTCATGCATCACCAGCAAATACAGGGACGTATCAGGAATTTATTCGATGCAAAAAAAAAAAAACAAACAAAAAACGCTGGGACTGGTGCCAGACATGGACCAACTCAACGCTACACTCTCCATTAACTCTTCCCCATACCTTACTACGTGCTACTCCAGAAGAACCTACTCTTGCCTGACAACCTGAGCAAAGCTAACCACTCTCTTTTCCCTACCATCCATGAACGTGCAAATACCGCTGTGCCACACCTGACTTCCAGCTTCCAGTACTTGCACAACATACCACACAGTATTAAATACACCAGTTACAGCAAGTGATGCCGGCCAGCGTGGCCGAGTGGTTCTACGCGCTACAGTCTGGAACCACGCGACCTTTACTGTCGCAGGTTCGAATAATCCTGCCTCGGGCATGGATGTGTGTGATGTCCTTAGGTTAGTTAGGTTTAAGTAGTTCTAAGTTCTAGGGGACTGATGACCTCAGAAGTTAAGTCCCATAGAGCTCAGACCCATTTGAACCATTTTGAACAGCAAGTGATATAAAAAAGTACTCACATAAAACACTTCCACAGTCACAACTGCATTACTTATCGGTATTTCAAGGAAAGTCTTCACGTTTCTCATCACTATTGCAACCCTTTACACCACAATCCTCTTCACAGGTTACTATCCTCAACAATGGAAAACTTAGACTCCACATACCTCCTACTACAACCTCCTCCTACTGCCCCCTCTGCCCCATTAAGTTTTTAGCAAGGTCTTCGGATCCATCCTCTCCTGATGCATCCATCAACACTTTAACCATCACCACTTTTTTCTCGTTAACCACCCCAATTTCTTGTCTGATGACCAACTCCTAAACCTCACCCATCTCCTATCCTACCAACTCAGCTCCCTTAGATACACTATTTTTGTCTCCATCGACCTACAAATAGTCTACAACCGTTGATGAATTCTTCTCGGGTTATCAGCCAAGTGGTGGCCACCACTCGGCTGATAACCCGAGAAGAATTCATCAGTGGAATATGCCGAGAAAGAATACAATTTCATATAGCCTATAACTGTGTATGGCGTTCTGGCCTCCTTTTGAAACTCCAGACATATGTACTTTCAATTAACTATGTCTGCCTTATTGCACCCTTCCTCTCTAATCGTCCATCCCTTTTCACTATTAACAATAGAAATTCCCATACTTTTCCAACCCACTTCAGGAGTGCCACAAGGCTCTGTCATCCCTCCTCTCCTCAATCTACTCTATACCGCTGATGTGTCCAAACAACTCCCACCAGTCCATCTCCTGCAGTATGTTGATGACGTCAGTTTCTTCGCCCTCTACCCTACGCTCCATAAATCCCAATTATCCCTCCAAATTCATCTCAATCAGTTTAATTCCTGGTGTAACCAATGGCTCCTTAAGATCAACTTCAAAACCTTGGCAATAATTATAGGATGAACCACCCGAACCTTCCATCGCCATGACTTCTACCTTACCATTTATGACGATCCTGTCCAGATAACTAACACACTAAAATATCTGGGACTAATCATCGACCAGTAAGTAATATGGAAACCTCACCTACTAATCATACAACAGAAAGCCCACGATAGATTAAAATTATTCATAGGCCGAACTTGCGGACTGCACACCTCCACTATTCTTTCCACGTACAAAACCCTGATCTGACCCATCATCTGCTGTGCAAATGCTGCATGAACCTCTGCCCTGCCAAAATTATGTAAGTCCCTCCAAATCCTCAAACTCCATGCACTCTGTCTTGCTTTTCCCCAACCTGGATCCTCTATCATCTAATCAAATGCCCAACCTCCTCACCCACATTGAACAACTACACATTTCCTATACAGTCTTCACTCCCCTTTCCCTCTCCATGCATCCCTATTACCTTTCCTCTTGAAACAACTGGCCTACTCACACAACACACTATGCCTCACCCCCTTTCTTTCCCACCAAATGTATTTCCCACTAGCCACCTCAGCTCCTACGTCCTCCATAGTTTTCCTGTCTAACAGACCCCTCTCTTCCTACCCACATGCCCCAACCCTATGAAAGATATTCTTTCCCCCAGCAATACCTCTCACCATAGAGCAGATCCTTCAGATTTTAAATCAAAGTGCAATGCTGTAGTGTTTTTATCTGAAGACTTCCGCCTTCCTGCAATGTGTTTTCGAAATGTATATATTTCTGTTGTTGTAACTGTCCATCTTTGACGTTTAATTTAAATTAGAAAACAGCCCCCAATTTAACTGTATTTCTCACTGTCTTTTTTTTTAATTCAGAAGAAGAGCTGAGAATTCTGCCAATGGCAGCCCATCTGCACCCTATATGGGGCGAGGAGGATGAAATAACAATAGAGAAAAAATAACTGCACTGGGGAAATGGTTTGCTGTTCTAATAATATCACCTATCCCTATGTCCCTCCCAGAAGCTATTCACTTGTACATCAGGAGGAGGCTACACCCCTGCACTTCAGTGATAGCTTGCTGTCCTACTATTATTACCCATCGCTCTCACATATAGCTATTGGCTAGACTGCCTGGAGCAACTCTCTAGTGCTAGACTAATAGAGAAAATGTACTCTCTACATCCAGAAGTTACTGACAAAATTTGATAGTGCTATTGTCTAGTGCTGCATATATGGCTACTACTGTGCTTCGCAGCCTGTGGAAAATAACTGGATTTCCCTTACAATTTTTGCATTTCCCACCAATAAGAAGAAGGGAGTAACACAGTATTCTGGGCCAGCTATCTTGGGTTGTGATGGCACAGACTGTATCAGTATTCCAAGTATTATGAAATAAAGAGAGTGCCCTACATTCTTCCATACCAATGAATTTCTATAAATGAGGAATTTATTCTTGTTATTACCATGTCCTCTGCAATACAATGTAATTATCATTTGAATTTACCGCAAAAAATCGAATTTACCACGAAATATTTAATTTACTGCCGATTTGTGAATTTCCTGCCAATAGTGGAGGGAAGGGGAGAGGACCCTCCGACGGGTTGGGGATTTCCTGGAGGGAGAGAGGGCAATTAATTGATCAATTAAATTAATTAGTAAGTTAGGTGCGCCGGGATTGGCATCCCTTTTTGCAGGGTGGGTGGGAGAGAGGGTGGGATGGAGAGTTTCTCACAAGGACTGATTATCCCCAGGGTTTCATGAATCAACCCTCAGGGGTCATAATCCACTTAGCAGAACAATAGGATAAGGGGTGGTTTGAACAATTCCTTTAATTAGCATATCAGTTTGATATCATGAGTTCACCACGACCTGCTTTACTCTACTTCTTATCTCGCCCCATGCCCCTAAAAATCGCATCACGTTGGTCGCCCATTGTTATGTTCACAGGTGCCCTGCACAGTTGCAAATTATAATTACGTTACGATTTAATACACACGTACTCCTGTAAATCTCCGGTACCGACTTGATGCAGTAAGTAAAAAAAAAAATCCGTTGGAGGTGCCGGAACGCCGTTCCAAATGCGTTCCGGCCAAAATGAAGCCCTACTTATCGCTGAATGTTATTTCTCTTAGAGTGAATACCATACAGCATTTAGCGGGCAAACATTTCATTCAACTGCTAGCTTAATCTTTGGCCATGGTAAATTGCTGTAATTATAAAAATATAAACTAACAAACTTAGATTTTATATGAAAATTCTGTACAAAGTTAAATTTCATGTCACATACTGATATACATAGGACTTAACAGTTTTGATTATAATATATAATTTACGCAGCTGTTAGAGTTCATACATACCACCAGTAGAAAAATGGATACTCTATTTGCTTTCGATCTGGCATATTTCGAGTCAAATCAAGACTTTTATGTGAAAGAACGGAATAACATTTACGAATTCTTTTATGCACATTTTTCGGTAATTAAGCTTTGAATTTATCCTTTACTGCTTCATTAAATGCGTACTGAGATCCAAAATACTGCTGAACCGTAGCGTAATTCGTTTAGTTTTTTAAAACCATAAACCTAACTATAAACACTCATCTGAAATATTCGTCACACATTAATGTTATGTTCCTTGAGCGACTAGAAACAGATGGTATAACCAACGGAAAAATAAATTGCAACACCAAAAAGTAATTAATGTAGAGTAATGGAACATGGGAATTCATTTGTGTAGGTAACATATTGAAGTGATCGCGGGTTAATGTAAGCGTGAGACAAGCCATTGCTAGTGCATTAACAACCCGTGTACACGCCAGAATGTTGAATGCAACCACGCATGCATTGTGTTGTACAAGTACCGGATGTCATTTCGTGTGACGGAGTTCCGTGCTTGTAGCACTTCTCTGGTCAGTACAGGTACGGTTAATGCTGTTTGTGAATGACACTGGAATTATCGTCCGGTGATATTCCATATGTGCTCCATTAGAGACAGATCTGATGATCGAGCAGGCCAAGGAATCATGTCGACACTCTGTAGAGAAAGTTGGGCTACAACCGCGATATGTGAGCAAGCATTATTCAGTTGGAAAACACCCCTAGAATGCTGTTCAAGAATGGCAGCGCGACAGGTCGAATCACCAGATTGACGTACAAATTTACAGTCAGGATGTGAGGGACAGCCAACAGAGTGCTCCTGCTGGGATATGAGATCGCATCCCAGACTATAACTCCTGTTGTAAGTTCACTGTGTCTAGCATGAAGACGGTTTGATTGTAGGCCAACTGGCGTCCTAACCAACACGTGGCTATGACTGGCATCGATGCAGAAACAGCTTTTATCAGAAAGCACAACAGACCTCCATCCTACCCTCCAATGGGCTCGCTTTACACCACCGAAGTCGCAAATGGCAGTGGTTTGGGTCAATGGAATTCACACCACAAGACATCTGGTTCGGATCTGTTCATGAAGTAACAGATTTTTAACCGGTTGTTGTGTCACTGTGAGGACAAATGTTGCTCAAATTGCTGCTGCACATGCAGCACAATGCACCAATACCATATGTTGAACACAATGGAACTGCTCTCAGTAGTGTCACGTGGTAGTGCGTATTCTGATCTTCTTGCGACTGTATATTTCTGTGAACACCGCTATCAGCAAACATGTACAGTTATATGAACGCGTGGTGTCTGTTCTTTCCCACATGTTCGGAAGAAGAGACACCACGCATCCTTACAGCTGATTCGCCTCTATAGGCAATGAATCCACCACCTTCATTGCGTATGCACAACTACGTTCGTCCTCCTGAGGGAATCTCAAGTAGCAAGCATGGAGGACATCGTTGGGGACTGTGTACAGGTAATGCTGGGTGAGAGTGCGGGTTGTCTGGAAGGCGTGGAAAGGTAGTCGGCGCGACTGTAAAAAGCACTGTGTCAATCTGGAGCAGTGGTTAACAAAACTGCTTGGCAAGCAGGAGATCCTGGATTCGAATCCCAGTGTGGCACCTTTTTTTAATTTTTTACTCGTCACCGCTTGCTGCATAAAGCCCTGATGCAGCTGACATCAATAGCCCCTTTCGTTTCAATTTTGCCCCCTTCTCCTCCAGTTTACATAATCATATACAGTGGCAACTGTTTCTACAACATCGCAGAAGGATCATCCCGCTTCTCGAAGCCCCACTACAAGACCTCGTTCAAACTCATTGAGATGTTTATAATGGCATCTTTGCCGCCTTAAAGACATTCTTGACTATCAACAACTCATCACGTCCAACCTTAAAGATAATTAACGCCCATGACCGTTACAGCTTGTGTTTAAAGCAAATCTGATTTGCTTAATCTTAGTGGCACTGATAGGTCCGGCACGATTTTTGTAGGTATCTCGTCAGTTCTATCACCTCAGCGTATATGTGTATTCAACATCTCCTCCTAAACTAATGGGTCAATTTCATCCAAATTTGATACGCATATCACTTGCTAGCTGGAAAGAAGCACTGTGGCCGTAAAAACCACTGACCTCTGAACAGGGAGGGGGGGCGGCGGGGGGGGGGGGGGTTGAAAGAGTGGCGTAACGCACTGATAGCAAATATGTACGCTATATTCATCGAGTATTTGAGAATGAGAGCACTCTGCGACTCGCAACAAATTTTTCACATAATTTCAAACTCTTATGAAACTTTTTCTCGCTGCCACTTCCCAGAAAATGATGAAAGAAAAAAAGTTTATCGCTTTCTAGAATTTCGCTGTTCGTGCAGTAAAGCCTCCGCGTAAGGTATGACGTTTGAATTTATTACGTCTATACTGACACCTCTATAAGGAAAACATTTTGCAGACAGTATCCACATACACCATTGAACAAACATGCAAAACTATGTTACGACAGACAGTTCAAGAGATATGATGTCATAAACTCTGAGCTATGTGAAAACCTACCGCAGTATGCATGACGTAATTTATAAGTTCCTTGCTACTAACTCTATCCGCAACACATTTCGCAGAAAGTATCCACATACGCAACTGAATGTATGTGCAAATTTATGTCAGTTTACGACAGATGGTACTGGAGACATGATGTCATAAACACTGAGATGAATAATAAATTAGGTTTCTTGAAACAGAGCGCAAATTACCCAGAGTATAGTCATCCAGTTTTTTTTATAATGAGAGCACTTAGCGACTCCCAACGAACTTTAAACTTAATTTCTAACCATTTCTGAATTTTTTCTTGCTTTCATGCTTAACGCAAAATATTGAACACATTAATTTATTTGTAGTCAGAAGTTTGAAATTGTTATATACAGGGGACCTCGATTCTTTATAGAATCACGGTTACTGGTTACTTGCTATTTGGAAAGAAGCATTACGAAGTTAAGGACCACCTATATCCCACCGGAGTGGGAATGAAAACGGGGTAACATTGGAGCACTGCTCAGGAACACCAGGAACAATTTGAACCAAATTTGTTAGGTACATGACTTATTACCTGTGTAGAAATACTGTGTAATATGATTTCCCACTAACACTAAGAGTGGGGGTGTGTAAGAGAAGGAGTGACGCGAAATGTTCGAAAACGATCTATTGCTGCATATTTAACTGACGCTGAATTCATTTAAAAGTGTGAAGGGCAATTTTTCTCTCATTTACGATGATCAATGTTAACCATGTTCCAAGAATGAGCACTGCAGCAAGCCAATAATTTTGTCAACGTGTTTCAGGAGCTAAGATCAAGCCACATGGCTAAATATCACAGATAAATTTAACATCCACGCTAGAGTGGTATGGTGTAGCCTTTCTGGAGTGGTATGATGTAAAACAGAAGACAAGCAGACACATATATCTACAATATGTCACACACACATACATCCAATATCTCCTCCAAATCCACTCGAACTATTCCATCCAAGCTTGATACATATATTAATTCTACATCTACATTTATACTCCGCAAGCCACCCAACGGTGTGTGGTGGAGGGCACTTCGCGTGCCACTGTCATTACATCCTTTTCCTGTTCCAGTCGCGTATGGTTCGTGGGAAGAAGGACTGCCGGAAAGCCTCCGTGCGCGCTCGAATCTCTCTAATTTTACATTCGTGATCTCCTCGGGAAGTATAAGTAGGGGGAAGCAATATATTCGATACCTCATCCAGAAACGCAGCCTCTCGAAACCTGGACAGCAAGCTACACCGCGATGCAGAGCGCCTCTCTGGCAGAGTCTGCTACTTGAGTTTGCTAAACAGCTCCGTAACACTACCACGCTTACCAAATAACCGTGTGACGAAACGCGCCGCTCTTCTCTATCTCTTCCGTCAACCCGACCTGGTACGGATCCCACACTGATGAGCAATACTCAAGTATAGGTCGAACGAGTGTTTTGTAAGCCACCTCCTTTGTTGATGGACTACGTTTTCTAACGACTCTCCCAATGAATCTCCACCTGGTACCCACCTTACAAACAATTAATTTTATATGATTCCACTTCAAATCGTTCCAAACGCATACTCCCAGATATTTTACAGAAGTAACTGCTACCAGTGTTTGTTCCGCTATCATATAATCATATAATAAAGGATCCTTCTTTCTATGTACTCGCAATACATTACATTTGTCTATGTTAAGGGTCAGTTTCCACTCCCTGCACCAAATGCATATCCACTGCAGATCTTCCTGCATTTCGCTACAATTTTCTAATGCTGCAACTTCTCTGTATACTACAGCATCATCCGCGAAAAGCCGTATGGAACGTCGGACACTATCTACTAGGTCATTTATATATATTGTGAAAAGCAATGGTCCCACAACACTCCCCTGTGGCACGCCAGAGGTTACTTTAACGTGTTTAGACGTCTCTCCATTGAGAACAACATGCTGTGTTCTGTTTGCTAAAAACTCTTCAATCCAGTCACACAGCTGGTATGATATTACGTAGGCTCTTACTTTGTTTATCAGGCGACAGTGCGGAACTGTATCGAACGTCTTCCGGAAGTCAAGGAAAATGGCATCTACCTGGGAGCCTGTACCTAATATTTTCTGGGTCTCATGAACAAATGAAGCGAATTGGGTCTCACACGATCGCTGTTTCCGGAATCCATGTTGATTCCTACAGAGTAGATTCTGGGTTTCCAAAAACGACGTGATACGCGAGCAAAAAACATGTTCTAAAATTCTACAACAGATCGACGTCAGAGATATAGGTCTATAGTTTTGCGCATCTGCTCGACGACCCTTCTTGAAGACTGGGACTACCTGTGCTCTTTTCCAATCATTTGGAACCTTCCGTTCCTCTAGAGACTTGCGGTACACGGCTGTTAGAAAGGGGGCAAGTTCTTTCGCGTACTCTGTGTAGAATCGAATTGGTATCCCGTCAGGTCTAGTGGACTTCCATCTGTTGAGTGATTCTGGAAAGAAATACTGTGGGGTTAACAGTCATCAACCTGCCTTTGAGGTGGGGATGGCAGTGATAACGGGGCGACAGACAGATGAGGGAGAAGGAAGTGGACAGAGACAGGAGACTGAGGAGATGGACAGAGAGGGGGAGGAAGTGAACAGACAGAGAGGTCTGTAGGAGATGTGCAGAGAGAGGGGGGGAAGGAGATGGACAGAGAGAGAGGCAGGAGGAGATGGTCAGAGCGCTGGGGGGGAGGGGGTGGGGGGAGGGGGGAGGGGCGAGGGGGAAGGGGGGGAGGGGAGGAGATCTACAGAGATAGGAGGGAGGAGGAGATGGGCGTAATAGGTGGGGGGAGGAGATGGACTAATAGAAGACTGAAATAAGTAATTACCCGGGCAATGCCTGGTTTCTTTGCTGGTTACGAATAAAACTGGTATAATCCTATCAGAGGAGGTAATCATCTATCGTCCATTTACGCTAGCACATAACAGTACACTCAGCATTACAGAAATACTACAGATTCATTTCGTATCACTTTGTACTATCATACTAAATAACATTACACTTTGTCAATATGTATGGGAATGGAAGCGCTAGATTAATTTTATTATTACACTACCAAGTACATATCTCAATTTTCTGCGAAGTTTCTGTATGCCTTTGAAAGCGACAATTTAATTAAATCTTGGACTGCGCAACGTTTCTGGTAGGCCTTTGTAAAATCGTGTCAGGTATGTATAATTATACTCCTTTAATACTACACAGTGCTCAGATACGGGAGCTATTAAAACGTCAAGAATAACGTGGTAACAGCACGTTTGCCCCCCTTTTCACAGCCGATAAAATGCCTGTCGTGTGCGCGCTTTCAACGCAGTATTTGGAACTTGGTGTTAGGTGGAGACGCAGTTTTGCTAGACTGCACTCAATACTGTGAAAGCTCTTTGATCTCCTGCTGTTGGTGGTGGATCAATACAGCTTCCCAGGTGAGCACGTACGCTCACGCAAAATCTACTGACAGCCTCTATACTCTTACACGCCACAGTCTGCACTCGCAGGAGGTCACAACACTTTACGTCTGGAGACTTGTGCGTAAACTACAGTGAACGGATCTTTCCCACGTCATATGCAGCATATGACAGCAAATTTTTACATTTTATTATATGTGTGTTGTAGGAGACATGTTGTCACGAGTGGATAATCATCGGCCGGCACCAGATTGTTAATATTTCTGTATCGTAGTCGAAATGTTTTGCACGACTCTTTCACTCATCGAAGCACCACTAACAGATTTTTGTGTCAATATATTAGAATACATTAATTGCAGAGGGCAAAAAGAAATAGTAAATACTTCTCTTTCCGTTGGACTTATTTACCGATTGTTATCGAAAAACTGACTTTTAAATTGTGATGGTTTAGCTATCTGCTCCATATATACTTGACTGTGCAGCTGGTAGAAATCTCTAAGGGCATATTATCTCTTTTGTTGACAATTTACCACTGAGTATTCCTAATGATAATTTCATATTTAAATTTACTGTTCAGACACACGTGTGCTAGATGAGAAAAAATCAAGAAAACTGACAGAATATTTTGGAAGTTCTGAAACTGAATAAAGAGAAACATCAGCTGTCTTTAGAGGAAAATGTTAACCGGATAACTTCCACTGTACTCGTTACCGTGTACGTATCTTTTTGGGATATGTAAGTCTGATTGAATTGAGTCCGATTAATTTTTTTTTACCTCAACCTTGCTGCTCATACATTCTGCTACTGTGTATAGTTACACTTTTAGCGTTTGTCATGTCTTTTTTAAAACATTGATTTATCGATTCAGAGCCCTTTGTCGCGCTTCACAATGTAATGTAACGATCGGCCGTTATGCTAACAAAACGTCATTTCCAACATTTGTTCACTAATCACTAATTCTTCTCAGTAATGTGGGCATGAAACAGTTGAAAACGTTAACGCGTTACTTAATAATTTATGAGATAGAAAACAAACAGAGCAGGACCCGCAGGAGTTCCCTAGCGTTTAGTTTTATCTCAAAATAATTTGTAAAAGGAGTATTAGGACATAACTATCCGTTGACAACGAGGTCATAAGAAGCGGAGCCCAAGCACATTTTTGAAAACGATGATGACGGGATCAGCCGCAGTCATTTTAAGTGATAATCTTTTATTCACCCGAAGTTATTGAGGGAAAATGAAAAATACGTAGAGTTTTTGACACCACCCACATCGCAGTTACATTCAGCAATAGTGACACTGCGTAGCAGTAATTTAGCAGACGAAGTAAAATCGCTATTGTTTGGGTGATAACATGTTTAATACCTCGAACTGAGTGTTCAGTTTGTCACAACTGGCAGCTGCAGGATACAGGTGGGTCTGTTTTCTGCTGTCCGCACTCAACATGCTTAAGTGATAGGGCAGATCAGAACAAGTCGTACCAACTGCGATTAGTAGCCTTCTCTAATGCTGCTGCACAACACAGAGCATCTGATGAAGGAAGAGTGTTATTTGGGCCTTTCCATGTGTGGCGATATTCGCTGATGACGTAGGGAACGAGAAAATCGCACCTAGTTAGCTCACTCATAATACGATACGCCCTATAACTTGTCGGCCATTCTTGAATGCAAACTGTAACACTTCCCTGAGTTAGAACTTGTTTATTAAAGTTAATACATCGTGTAGATCCATGAAACGACATTATGCTCAGCAGTAATGTATGACACAGCAACACGCAAGAAATGTATACCGGATAACGGTCCATGGATCAACGATGGCACTTACCATGAGTGGTGCTTCTTCACTGGTGGCGTACAGAACGTCGATACGGAGTGTGATGTCTTTTTGTATGTATTTATTTTTGGCTTTGGACATCAAAGATCATACAGCCACCAGTAGCTATAAAAGTGTCATATTAACACGATTGCAATTTCGACATTATAACAATAAAAAGAGTTAGATGTACAAACATATTTCTTAATAGAAAATGAAAACAATAAATGGCGAATACCAGCCTGCCAGAAATACTTGCAACAGTGTCAAGTTACCATCAGTGCAGTTTTCACAATGGAACAATTAAAAAATTTTGAATTACAAATATAAGTTAGCTAAATAAATTTAAAGTATACACTAAGTTACGACACAGGGTTCGAAGCGGGTCAGTTCCAGAGGAGAATAACATCCACGGAAACTTATAGTTGAAACCCGGGAAACAGCGTCGTTTACAAAGATAAGGTCTCAATGCAAAGTTGAAAACGGAAATAGACGTCCCAGATTTCGAAGCGGGCTGGTTCCTTGAGAGTACAAGATACACACAACTTATAGGTGAAAGCTGCATACAGAGGTCGTTTAAACAGTTGGTGAGATAATAACACCTATATGTATCGAATCGGTGAAGTAAGGTAGTTACACATCTAGGGAAGGGGTAGCCCATCGCAACAAATTTTTTGACCAAGACCCCTTGTGCGGCCGACTACTTGGTACCCACCAACGTAACGTGCATCAGATCCTCCACCGCCTTTGTGTTTTGATCACTGTGTCCGGAAGCGATGATTTTCAATCGGTATAGTTGTACGGAATGACACCCACGTCCCAGCCTAATGCAGTTGAGAGAGGTCACATGACGTCTGCTAAGCTTCACCGAGATGAACCATGGCCGAATGTATGGTCACCAGGTGTCCGCTCTTATAGTGCTCGGATACGCGTCATTCACAGTTCCAGTGGTGATAAGCAACTTTCTTGACCGTTCACTTGAACTCAGTATAAGAGATTGATGTTCGGCGGAACTTTCCTTCCGTAATGCTCCTCTTAGCGAGGCGGTGTAATGTGACAACGTGCCGTCTGGTGAATGCCAGGCATAGTCAAGGTGCAACGGTAGAGAAACTGGACGCTTATGTCATCTGCGGGCCAGAATCGAAGGCAAAGCGGAAGTGCTTCCGCCTGGTGGCAGCTAAATTAAAGAACGCTATGCGAGAGACAGTGTCTGGCTTGTGCTGCACTCTGACAGCGAAATAACAAAAGAATTAAACTAAATAATATTATTATGTTTAGGTGTGCGGGGAATCCCCGAGAATGAGAACAGTGTACACTGTACAGGTTGGCGGGTAATATTGGCGGTAGAAGTTAAGTTGGCGTAGCTCTGAGGCAGAACAAGTGTTAAGTGGAGTAAAAGTGACTGCCGGTGTGTGCTACGGTAACGTTGCTAACTGACCATTTAGAAGTGAGCTGAAAACAGATATTGACTTCGTTTATCGTATGGCTACAAGCTAAATGGACACTAAGACTTGTAAGACGCGGTATTTCGACGGAGATGGCCTGTGCGCGGCAAAATGTACGTTTTCCCGCTCTGAGGTACATGGCACTGCATGGTGCAATGCTGTGTTAATTGCGAGCTCCATTGGTGAGCTCACTTCGGTAGCAACGAACTAGAAGTTATCTTACAATAGTATTATCATAAACAGTGGTTGTTATAGCGACGCCATTATCAGTACATTTATATTTTGTGAATCAGTTTGTGTAATAGTTCTCTACAGTGTGTAAGGTTTGGAGGCAATAATAATTTTGTGGTTTAAATTGCATTCCCCGAGTGTGATCAATTATTTAAAGGAAATAGCTCATTATTACCCCATATCCAGTGATTTGCATGTGCTGCAACATCAGTGAAAAGTTGTGGTGCGTGAGTATCGGCGTAGCTATATTACAAGAGAAAATAGTCGGAATTAACGCCGAAATTGCCAGCAGACGCCTCTTCATGCAACGAATCGAAGATGCCAGGTACTGTGCCACCTTAATTACTATCCAGTTCGATGTGGTGGCTTTTCAGTACATTTCCATAGTCAAAAATTACTCGGTTCCGTCCGAGCAACGTGATTCTCAATTAGTGTTTTCAGTAACTATATTGACAAGCAGATCTATATTGTTCTTTAATTAAGCGTTCAAGGAAATTGATGCCACCACAGTACACATTGTGCTGAAGGCACAATGCAAGCTCAATAACATTAAATTCAGTAATTACAATTTGTGTAGTTTACATTAATCTAAAATAAGTTCAAGTGTTTATCATGTGTGTTTATGTATTGTGAAACGATTTCAGTCTGTGGTATTGTTTTAAATGAAAAATGTCCTCCTGCTAGGCAATATCAAACATACAGTCACTTCAAAGAGATTATCAGTGCTACTAATAATCAAATATAGACGTAAAAATAAGTTTCTTACGCGCCATTATCATTATTTATTCCAAAAATTCCCGTGTGGTAGCTGGATCACCATAGGGTGTCTATTCAAATCTATTACACGCGAGAGCCGCTTTCCGGAAGTCCGATGCCGCGCGGTCTAATAATGATACAGTCATTTCGGGTAGTGGCATTGCAGCGGTCAGCAGTTTCAATATGGGGAATGCCTTGATATTTATCCACGGTAAATGAATGTCAGAGTCCAATATCCGCGGGTCTGTTATGGCCTCCAAGATATCCAAGACATATCTGTTAGTCCGTTTATCAAACATCGCAAGTTGTAGTTTCTGCAACACTCTTTGGGAGTCCGTGAGAATCAATATGAGCCGTAATGTCTGAGTGCCATAATAAATAGCCTCCCTGATGGCCAGTAACTCCGCCGTATAGACAGACAATTCAGACAGCAGTACAATAATTTCGTATGTGTCGCTGGAGGGGCCTGAAGGAGGCGTATTCCACATCCGCCTCAATTTTGTACCCATCCGTACAGATGCAAGCATACTGGGGCCAATGTTGGGTAAGGAAGTGCTCCAGGTCTTTTAGTTTAGTTTTAGTTATGTCATGTTCCGTAGATCATTTTCCCGATTATTTTATCGATATGATGTGGAACAAGTCAGATTATACGATATATATACACACTAATTTTACTGATATATTTAGTTCTACACATGCAACTACATTTAGAGGTACAATTTTTTTTATCATTTCTGAAACAGAAACTCGTCCATAGAGCAGACGGAGTTGTCCAAAATAAATGATTTTAAGCTAGATTTAAAACTTGATCTGCTACCTGCCAGACACTTTATGTTGTTGGGCAAATGATCAAAGATTTTTGTTGCTGAATAATGTACTCCTTTTTGAGCAACTGACAGCTTCAATAACGGATAGGAATGGTCATATATCCCTCTAGTCTTGTGCGTATGAACATCACTGTTCTTCGCGATTTGATGGTTCAAATGGCTCTGAGCACTATGGAACTTAACTTCTAAGGTCATCAGTCCCCTACAACTTAGAACCACTTAAACCTAACTAACCTAAGGACATCACACACATCCATGCCCGAGGCAGGATTCGAACCTGCGACCGTAGCAGTCGCGCCGTTCCAGACTGTAGCGCCAGAACCGCTCGGCCACCCTGGCAAAATACCTAACTCCTTGAAAAGGTGCCTCTATGACGTCCTTGGGCGAACACCACTAATTATTCTCACTGCTCTGTTTTGTGCAGTCAGTACTTTATGTCTAAGTGGTGAGTTACCCCAGAAAAATATTCCATAAGACATTATTGAGAGGAAATACGCACTGTACGTTAGGAGGCTGACCTATTTATTACCAAGACTAGCGATTATATGAAGAGCGAAAAAAGCTGAACTTAGTTGTTTGAGAAGCTCAGTAATATGCTTCTTCCAGTTAAACTTGTCATCAATGTGAACACCCAAAAATGTGGAGAAATCTACCCTGTTAACTGAGCCCTGTTCATATGCTACATCAATTGTCGGTATGACTCTATTCGTGGTAGAGAACTGGATATAGTGAGTTTTTTTCAAAATTAAGGGAAAGTCCATTTTCTGAGAACCACTTAATAATTCTTTGAAAGCCATCCTTAACAATATCTTCAGATAAATGTTCGTCCCCGTTCTGAAATCCGATGGCAAGTAAGACACAGGGGCTGGGTTGGAAAAAGTGCCAAACACAGAGCAAAAGCAAGGGAGTTCCGAATCTTGTAGGACTAGCAGTCAAAGACGACGAGAAACTGCAGTGCCTGTGTTGTGAAGAAGTACGATGCAGTGTTTCTTCGGACATGCATGCTCGGGTGGCATCACTTGGGTGCGGGAAGTCCGACAGAAAGTGAGTGGCAGTCCGTCTGGCCCGGGTGGCGTGTTAAGCGAACCCTTGTCTACTAAGTCTTCAACGTCGTAATGAGTAATCTTCACTAGAAGTAACAATGCTGCTTTGTCGTCGAGGGTGTGCGACACGTGCTGCAAAATGTCGTTATCGCTCCCTTCCTCTATATTCTCCTCTTGGTAAAATCATCGATAATAGTCTGCAAAGGCTTCCACAATGTCCACCTGCGTCGTTAAGGATCGACCATCAGGCAATGTGAAGCTCGTAATTAGCTGTCGTTGGCGTCGGCGGCTAGCGAGTACTATGCGGTGCATAGCATGAAATTCGACGCTCACTCGGTATTGACATCGTGGCCACACGTGCTTGGCTAGCGCAGGTGGTAGAGCAATTGCCTGCGAAAAGCAAAGGTCCCGAGTTCGAGTCTCTGTGCGGCACACAGTTTTAATCTGCCAGGAACTGTCATATCTGCGCACATTCCGCTGCAGGGTGAAAATCTCGTTCCGTATTGTACTATGTTTCTAATTCTCCATTACACTCACCACAGCCAGAAAACGTTCATTAGCCGAACTGTTTCTTAAGCTACCTACAATGGGAATGCTTGCATTCTAAAATGCGGTGGCATTAAAACTGGAATCTGGATTACCACATATATGGGCAAATGGATTTTATTTGCATCCCTGTAAACGTGATTTAGATCGAAAGCATATCTACGAGTAATATGCTGATGTATCGCTTGCAACTAGAACATTTCGAAAAAATAGTAGGATGAATTAGTTATGTTGTCCTTTTCTTCAGTAACTGCCGTAGCTATTTTCTTTGTTAGGATTTCGTCACCTAAATCTGTAAAAATGGAACCCTACTAGTCTCACTTTCTTGACCGTCTATCTGTCCACCAAACCGTTAAAACCCGAGGTATACGGTCCCTTGGTGGGGTAAAAAAGTGAGCTTCTATGTCAACGCAATCTAAAGATACGGCCGTTTATGTAAATAAAATTTAAGAGAAAGGTAAAAAAAATGGCTCTAAGAACGATGTGACCAAACTGCTTAGGTAATCAGTCCCCTAGACCTAGAACTATGTAAACCTATCTAACCTAAGGACATCACACACATTCATGCCCGAGGTACGATTCCAACCTGCGACTGAAGCAGCCGCGCGGCTCGTGACTGAAGTGTCTAGAACCGCTCGGCCACCGCATCCGGCGAAACCCTTTTCACCTCATGTATAATGAGAATATACAGGGTGAGTCACCTAACGTTACCGCTGGATATATTTCGTAAACCACATCAAATACTGACGAATCGATTCCACAGAACGAACGTGAGGAGAGGGGCTAGTGTAATTGGTTAATACAAACCATAAAAAAATGCACGGAAGTATGTTTTTTAACACAAACCTACGTTTTTTAAATGGAACCACGTTAGTTTTGTTAGCACATCTGAACATATAAACAAATACGTAATCAGTGCCGTTTGTTGCATTGTGAAATGTTAATTACATTCGGAGATATTGTAACCTAAAGTTGATGCTTGAGTACCACTCCACCGCTGTTCGATCGTGTGTACGTTTACCTCACCCCCTAATGTAATGTACATGTGCGTCAGTGAAAAAGACCAATAAAAAGGTGCTAGCATGTGGACGTAATGTGCTGTTCCAGTCTCTTCTGTACCTAAGGTCCATCACTGTTCCATTTGGATCCCTACGTAATTCGGTGCTCTCCGATACACACGATCAAACAGCGGAGGAATGGTACTCAAGCGTCAACTTTAGGGTACAATATCTTCGGATGTAATTAACATTTCACAATGCAACAAACGGCACTGATTACGTATTTGTTTATATGTTCAGATGTGCTAACAAACCTAACGGGGCTCCATTTAAAAAAACATAGGTTTGTGTTAAAAAACATACTTCCGTGCATTTTTTTATGGTTTGTATTAACCAATTACACTAGACCCTCTCCTCACGTTCGGTCTGTGGAATCGATTCGTCAGTATTTGATGTGGTTTACGAAATATATCCAGCGGTAATGTTAGGTGACTCACCCTGTATACTGTCTAGTGTGGATAAACTGTATTCACCAGCAACTCAGATCGTTTGATCACGGAATTTTTACGAAGCTACATTCAAATTTTTTTCGAAGTCGTCTGCAATATCCACTTATAAACACCCTAGGAACGTATTATGCGATATCCAATTCTGAAGATACTGGCAGATACTGCAGTAGCATAACAAGTAGTTAAGAATTTATTGTTATTGGTCGATGCATGACACTTTATTTCAGTAACAATTTAACGCACCTAGGTGTTTGTCTATGGCTGAAAATAACGAACAAAAAATAAATAAACAGCAAACAACTTCGATGCTCAAATAAAATGTAACTCACATGTCGCCATTACAACATAATTTCGTTGTTACATCTACATGACTCCATCTACAGGATTTCTTTGCAAACCAGACTTACGTGCCTTTCTGAAGGTTCATCGAACCACCTTCGGACTATTTCTCTACCATCCCACTCTTTAACAGCGTGCGGGAGAAAGGACCACTTAAATATTTTCTTACGAGCCCCGAATTACATTATTGCTATGGTCATTTCTTCGTGTGTAAGTTCCCGAGGAAATAATATTGTGGCATTCAGAACAGATGCTGGTGATAGAAATTTCGTGAAAAGATCTCGCGCCCGCATCTCGTGGTCGTGCGGTAGCGTTCTCGCTTCCCACGCCCGGGTTCCCGGGTTCGATTCCCGGCGGGGTCAGTGATTTTCTCTGCCTCGTGATGGTTGGGTGTTGTGTGCTGTCCTTAGGTTAGTTAGGTTTAAGTAGTTCTAAGTTCTAGGGGACTTATGACCACAGCAGTTGAGTCCCATAGTGCTCAGGGCCATTTGAACCATTTTTTTGAAAAGATCTCGTGGCAGCGAAAAACGGTTATTTTTTTAATGAATGTCACCCCAACTCTCTTATCAAATCTGGGACTCTCTCTCCTCTATTTCGTGACATTACAAATCTTGCTAGCGTTCCTTGGACGGTTTTTGCGTGCAACGTCAATCACATCTGTCAAGGATCCCACACCGCGCAGGAATACTATAGTAGTGGACGGACAAACGTAGTGCAGGCAGTGTTTTCAGTAGACCTGTTGTGTATTCGTAGTGTGCGGCCAACAAAACGCAGTCTTTCGTTTGTCTTCCCCACAAAAGTATGTTTGCGATCGTTCCAGTTTAAGTTTTACTGGGTACTGAGATGAATTGACAGTATTTCGATTTATGTTTTGTCGTGTAACCGAAAGTTAATCATTGTTACTGGAAGCAGCTATTGTGCTTAATGTATTCCTCATTCAACAGAGTACACTTCTCGTACACCACACGTAACTGTTTCAAAGTATTAAATTGTTACTGATGTTACCAAGTTGCAGTGGTCATCTAAATTTGCCGTTTCGAAACAAAGGAAAATATGATAGCGAAATATGGTAACTAAGGAGCGGACTATCCAAATAAACAAACATTTCCGGTTCAAAAAAATGGTTCAGATGGCTCTGAGCACTATGGGACTTATCATCTGTGGTCATCAGTCCCCTAGAACCTAGAACTACTTAAACCTAACTAACATAAGGACATCACACACATCCATGCCCGAGGCAGGATTGGAACCTGCGACCGTAGCAGTCGCGCGGTTCCGGACTGAGCGCCTAGAATTTCCGGTTCAAGTCGTTGCAGTAGGTCTACTACATAGTAACGTAAATTAGGATCAAATTCCATTAGTAGATCGTCATCAGGATAACCATCCCTCAAAATGCAAACTGCCACAACAAGAACGAAAGTTTCCAAACATGTCAATGAGTAGTCGAGTAAAGTGGACGCATTCTATATACTGAATCGCAACGCACGCCACTTACGAGGGGACCCGCCAAGTGTCATACCCCGTTCTTGTTGAACCTTCGCTCACTGAAAGAGGGGACAATATAAGCGAACACGTGTCTCGGCTTATCTGCATACACTCGACCGCTTCTGAGAAAACGACGGTCAAAGTATTCAATGCGCTTATAACACTCCTAACTGCTACTGCTGTACCATAACCTCGAAACTGGAGGCAGTTTGCAAACAGAATTATTTTGTTAGAGTAATAATGGTATAAAGCAACAGAACAGTGTTACGCTCTGAGAGGAATTTTGCTAGGCTGACCGTGTTGTACTTAACGGAAATGGCTTATCAGAAATGAAAGTCAGAATTACGTAAATATTCGAACAGTAACAAACAAAATTTTGCCTATCTGCACTGTTCAACGAATAAAGAAAACGGTAGCCAGCCTAACTAGGCAAGAGAATGATTAACATTCTCGTTCAAGAAAATAGTTATTAGTAACTTTAATGGATAAACACAACCTATACTTTGTCACACGCGAGTGCAGTGAACTCTGACACATACATATGTTTACGGTAAGATTGAAAGTAACAGTTAGAGCAGCAGAAACTATTTGCAAAATAATAAGAGATACCGAAACACACTATTACTTTCAGGGCTTAAAGAAATTATGGTTTTTATAATTAGTGGTCTTTCCGTTGCTTGTTACCGAGCATTAACACAATAGACAAACTGTGGATCCTTTTATACTATTAATATGCACTTCTAATACACAAGAGAGACAAACACTTAGCAAACATGAGTATATAAAGTTTCACAACTGCAGCTTTCCACTTTTACTACAGTGAGACACAAAATTAACATATATGTAAGATACTGACTCACCTTCTGCGATTTACAACAGGCAGTAATGTGATCATTTACTAAGCAAAACTTTATAAGCCTCAGTCTTAAGAACTTTTAATTTGAAGTTGGCAACAACACATCAATAAGCAGTTTTACTAGGAAAATTATTTTCAGCAAGCATCATTAACTTTAACTCACTCTTTTGCCACATTAACTTCAACTTTCTCTTTACTATGTTCAAGAGGCATTAATTAAAAAAACTGGTCTTTAATGTTCTTTAAGTAGGGACACTCGGTAATCACTTTAGTCCAAACGGAGAGGAACCTGAGAGGTGTTATGATAAGGAAAAAATCAAGGTAGGTACTTAAATCAGATATAAATTACCTTATATTTGAGCACACTAACACATCCATTAAACTGATCCTTCACTGTACATCATTGTAGTATTCCGAAGCAATGATTGCGCAATGTGGAGGCAACTGCATGTTGGTAGGTGGAATTGCAGGTAGAATTGCTGGACTCTGTCATTTCTTGGTGGCGATGATAGATACAAATTCCAGAATAGTTCCAGCTATTTATCCATCCATCCGAGGCACTGGAAAGTAGCAGAAAAAGCCTCTCTCGGAACCAGCACAATATGCATCTTTTACATGGCAGTGCACAGTTTGGTAGCCTATCCCCGACTCGTAGCTCGTCCCCGACTGACTCTTGTTCCACCTTTTCTACCTAGGCCAACCACAATTTGCGCACGCTACACAGTTCTGTTCTCAAGGGGAACCACAACAACTTTTACACGCAAACTAACTAAGAACCCTAAGTGAGGATCAGCAGTTTACATAACAGAGAACAAATATTTTAAATAAAACAGAACCTTTGCACATATTAGCATTTCTACAAAAAATTTTTCACTCATAAATTACAATTGTTCCCTCCAAATATGGGACAAAGACTTTAAATGACATTTATACTACTTTGCATAGAAACAAATCACGACATCAACGTTTTGACAAAGAAAAGAGTATACAATTTTGTGGTATCTATTCAATCAAACATATTTACAGAAGCTCAACGATGTAACATTAAATGAAACAAAAGCAAATAAATCAATAGAGTACTAGAGTTATGGTGTTACACGCTGTTGCTATAGTGTAGATACCTTTTAGCGTGTAAGGATCCAATTGAAGCGATGGCTCAGCGGGTACCGTCGCGACTTCAGAACTTCGCGCTGCGAGTTCGAAACCCGGTTGTTCCTTCCCCCCCCCCCTCACTCTCTGAAGTATCTGAAGTATCTACGAATGTTTATTGCAATTTATGTTGAAACAATGTTGTCGTTATTCGTCAATTAATTTTGTATGTAATGAAAGAAGTTAAAAAAATAAACGAATAAGAAAATGATGTGAAATATTTGTGAATGTCCTTGCAACCTTACAGATTGTAAGGAGATTCAAAAATATTTCACATTATTTTATCATTCGTTTATAATTCTTTTGTAATTCATTCATTAATCAGAAAGTTAACTGACGAATAACGACAACATTACTTCATATAAATTGGAAAAATATTGGCAGATAATTCTGATAGAGGGCGAGGAAATAATAATAATAATAATAAAGAAACCAATATGATCTCGAACTCGGGAATCAAAGTTAAGAAGGAACGACTGTATCCACTGAGCCACCGCTTCAATTGCATTCTTGGCCCCAAGAGGTATCTACACTATAGCAACAGCGCGTTGATAACTTTGACGGGTGCCGGCCGCGGTGGTCTAGCGGTTCTGGCGCTGCAGTCCGGAACCGCGGGACTGCTACGGTCGCAGGTTCGAATCCTGCCTCGGGCATGGGTGTGTGTGATGTCCTTAGGTTAGTTAGGTTTAAGTAGTTCTAAGTTCTAGGGGACTTATGACCTAAGATGTTGAGTCCCATAGTGCTCAGAGCCATTTGAACCATTTTGAACTTTGACGGGTGTTTTCTCGGACACGGTCGAGTGTTTGCAGATAAGCCGAAACACATGTTCGCTTATTTTGTCCTCCCCTTCGCTGAGAAAAGTTTCCGGACAATCAGCGTATGGCACCTGGCTAGTTTCCCTCGTTAGTCGAGTTGTTTCTTACGCCCGGCAAGAACTATGTAGCCTATGCCTCAGAGTAAAATGCGCCACTTGGAAACACGGCGAGCGAGGATAAACACGTTTCCCTTTTTATAAGGCAACCTTATACAGCTAAAATTCACGGAGTGTTCTTCAGGTTGCCTCAGATATTCCAGAAATGTTTCTTGCGTTAGGCCAGCTGTATATACGAAACGTAAACATTTCATTTCATTTAATATTTATCGGGATAAGACATGACAAGAGCGGACCAGTCCCGTCTAAGAAAAATTACAGATTCTAAGTTGCTCCACTGTGTAATGACACGGGTACGGGCTTGCGATCTCTCGTTTATGCCATCGATTTCCGTGTTACACATACTTGGCCGTTGCATTTTGGCTGCAGTTGTGGAGGAGGCAGTCTGTTTCCTACTAGCGCTGTTTTCGCAGCAGATATTAACCACGACGAATCATTCAGTCAACGCTAAATGGCCCATCTGGCTGAGGCAGACAAGGGCGCTACAATAGCACTCCATGCAGAGGGATTTTCAAATGGCTGAATAGCAAGAACTATGGGTCTTCAAGTGAAGGCAGCAGAGGATCAATTAGGTAAAAAAACTAGGGCTAGTAGAAATCCTTGGGTAACAGAAGAAATATTGAATTTAATTGATGAAAGGAGAAAATATAAAAATGCAGTAAATGAAGCAGGCAAAAAGGAATACAAACGTCTCAAAAATGAGATCGACAGGAAGTGCAAAATGGCTAAGCAGGGATGGCTAGAGGATGAATGTAAGGATGTAGAGGCTTATCTCACTAGGGGTAAGATAGATACAGCCTACAGGAAAATTAAAGAGACCTTTGGAGAAAAGAGAAACACTTGTATGAATATCAAGAGCTCAGATGGAAACCCAGTCCTAAGCAAAGAAGGGAAAGCAGAAAGGTGGAAGGAGTATATAGAGGGTCTATACAAGGGCGATGTACTTCAGGACAATATTAAGGAAATGGAAGAGGATGTAGATGAAGATGAAATGGGAGATATAATACTGCGTGAAGAGTTTGACAGAGCACTGAAAGACCTGAGTCGAAACAAGGCCCCGGGAGTAGACAACATTCCATTAGAACTACTGACGGCCTCGGGTGAGCCAGTCCTGACAAAACTCTACCATCTGGTGAGCAAGATGTATGAGACAGGCGAAATACCCTCAGACTTCAAGGAGAATATAATAATTCCAATCCCAAAGAAAGCAGGTCTTGACAGATGTGAAAATTACCGAACTATCAGTTTAATAAGTCACGGCTGTAAAATACTAACGCGAATTCTTTACAGACGAATGGAAAAACTAGTAGAAGCCGACCTTGGGGAAGATCAGTTTGGATTCCGTAGAAATATGGGAACACGTGAGGCAATACTGACCCTACGTCTTATCTTAGAAAATGGTTCAAATGGCTCTGAGCTCTATGGGACTCAACTGCTGTGGTCATAAGTCCCCTAGAACTTAGAACTACTTAAACCTAACTAACCTAAGGACAGCACACAACACCCAGCCATCACGAGGCAGAGAAAATCCCTGACCCCGCCGGGAATCGAACCCGGAAACCCGGGCGTGGGAAGCGAGAACGCTACCGCACGACCACGAGATGCGGGCTATCTTAGAAGCTAGATTAAGGAAAGGCAAACCTACGTTTCTAGAATTTGTAGACTTAGAGAAAGCATTTGACAATGTTGACTGGAATACTCTCTTTCAAATTCTGAAGGTGGCAGGGGTAAAATACAGGGAGCGAAAGGCTATTTACAATTTGTACAGAAAGCAGATGGCAGTTATAAGAGTCGAGGGGCATGAAAGGGAAGCAGTGGTTGGGAAAGGAGTGAGACAGGGTTGTAGCCTCTCCCCGATGTTATTCAATCTGTATATTGAGCAAGCAGTGAAGGAAATAAAAGAAAAATACGGAGTAGGTATTAAAATCCATGGAGAAGAAATAAAAACTTTGAGGTTCGCTGATGACATTGTAATTCTGTCAGAGACAGCAAAGGACTTGGCAGAGCAGTTGAACGGAATGGATAGTGTCTTGAAGGAAGGATATCAGATGAACATCAACAAAATCAAAACAAGGATATGGAATGTAGTCGAATTAAGTCGGGTGATGTTGAGGGTATTAGATTAGGAAATGAGACACTTAAAGTAGTAAAGGAGTTTTGCTATTTGAGGAGCAAAATAACTGATGATGGTCGATGTAGAGAGGATATAAAATGTAGACTGGCAATGGGAAGGAAAGTGTTTCTGAAGAAGAGAAATTTGTTAACATCGAGTATAGATTTAAGTGTCAGGATGTCGTTTCTGAAAGTATTTGTATGGAGTGTAGCCATGTATGGAAGTGAAACATGGACGATAACTAGTTTGGACAAGAAGAGAATAGAAGCTTTCGAAATGTGGTGCTACAGAAAAATGCTGAAGATTAGATGGGTAGATCACATAACTAATGAGGAGGTGTTGAATAGGATTAGGGAGAAGAGAAGTTTGTGGCACAACTTAACCAGAAGAAGGGATCGGTTGGTAGGACATGTTCTGAGGCATCAAGGGATCACCAATTTAGCATTGGAGGGCAGCGTGGAGGGTAAAAATCGTAGAGGGAGACCAAGAGATGAATACACCAAGCAGATTCAGAAGGATGTAGGTTGCAGTAGGTACTGGGAGATGAAGAGGCTTGCACAGGATAGAGTAGCATGGAGAGCTGCATCAAACCAGTCTCAGGACTGAAGACCACAAGAACAACATGGGTCTTCACAAGTCGACGGCAGCCAGGTGGATTAGACGAAAGGAAGAGGGTGGTAACATGAATGGAAGGCCTCATGGCAGTCGCCGCAAAACAACAGCAGCTCAGGATCAGCAGATACACCGTTTCAGAGAGAACCACCCATTTGTCAACGAACGACATATTCAGCAGACTTTGGGTCTCAATATTGGCAGTAAGACCGTCATTCGTCGTCTAATGGAAGGTGAACTGAGAGCAAGAAGCGCAGCTGTGACAGAGACATTGACTGTTTCCCACAGAGAGGCCCGCCTTGCTTTTGCTGCGGAAAATGTCGACAAACCTCCCAAGTTTTGGAGGCAAGTGATTTTCACGGATAAATAAGTTTTCTCCACGGCATCGACCGGGAAAGTACTTGTTTACCTGCCAAAAGGTGCTAGGTATAATCCAAAATATATATACAGTTGCCGAAGGAGTGGCAGGGAGTCGGTAACAGTATGGGCATGGATATCGGCCGAAGGGTGTGGGCTCCTCTGGGAAGTGGAAGGAAGACTCGATGCGCGCAGTTACATATCAATTCTGGAGAACGTGATGTTGCCTTCTATGACAGCAACATCGCTCGCCTATTCATATGACACGTGTGGTTAATAGGTGGTTCGACGACCATAGTAATATTACTGTAATGGAATGGCCACCTAAAGGAACTGACATGAATCCCATTGAGAATATTTGGGCAGAAATTGTCAGAGTAATACGGAAAAAGGGACAGTCACCGTCGACTCGCCGACAGGTTTCTGATGTGATTCATGACGCTTGGAATGAGTTACTTGAATCTGCTAGTTATGTGGCTAGAGTTGTGGGCTCAACGCCCAACAGAATTCGAGCCGTGGCGGAAGCCTAAGGAGGCTATACGCGATACTAAGCAGAATCAACAGTGGTGTTTTTTTTTCAGCCCTTGACCAATCAGCTGCAACAGATGTTTCAAGTTTTTTTTTTACAGGCGTATATTTTACATAATTTTAAGGAAACGCAGTAAGTGTAATCTGGACAAACAAATTAATTCACAACAAGATATGTAATATTTAATTTGCTAAGAGAAGGAATACGTTTTATATTCATACAATCTCTAAAAAATAAATGATACACGGGTATATGCAAGAAGGGTAAAAAGCAATTCAGCGCAAATGAAAAATATTGAGGATAAGCTAGCCGATGAAGGCGTAACTGGAGAGGGAAGGTTGGGCTAGAAGGGCAGGTAAGAAGGCCCGGAAAAAAAGAGAAAAATCAAATACCAAATATACTTAGTCTGTTTCGCAGCAGAGAGTGGTTGGTCTATGCGATTCGGAACAACAGTGAAAGAAGAGTTTTATTTACTTATTTTTGAGGCTTTATTTTGTGACGGCTAAATAGTGTTGCTTCATGAGACCCACTTTTTCTCCACATGTTTGGACATCAGAGGTGTAAAAAATTTTGAGAGGTGCCGACGTTCTCTGTAACAAAAAAGGTTCAAATAGCTCTGAGCACTATGGGACTTACCTTCTGAGGTCATCAGTCCCATAGAACTTAGAACTACTTAAACCTAACTAACCTAAGGACATCATACACATCCATGCCCGAGGCAGGATTCGAACCTGCGACCGTAGCGGTCGCGCGGTTTCAGGCTGTAGCGCCTAGAACCGCGAGACCACTCCGGCCGTCTCTCTGTAACAGCAACGTGTTTTAGACAAGAAGAGAATTTTCAGTTCATTTCATTTTAACCATTCACAGTACACTCTGAGATTCTAATCTATGATTTGATTTTATTACTATGCATCTTTTCTTCAGTGAAATTGAACGGTAGTAAGTTTCAAGACATAAAGAATAACTGGAAGTTTATAATTTGCGGAATAACGTATTTAACAGTTAATATTTTCAACTAATATGTAGTTATATGACATATTAAGAAGCAAGTCAAAAAAGGCATTGTGGAAAGATCAGGTTGGTATCTAAAGGATGACGACGGACAAATAGCAAATGCAAAACTATGGGTTACAACTATTGTCGATGGCGAGAAGCCATAATCGATATGCCACTATTCTGTAATTGTATTTCTGAAGTTTATCGTCGATCCTAGGACTGAAACCGATACTCTGTTTTACGTAAAGAATATAACCTTTAAAATTTACATAGCAGCGCAGAATATTAAAACACAGTATATAGATCAGGAACCTAATCCCACGGCCTTTAATTTTATTCTCACGGATGACATTGAGACAGTAAAAAACGAGAGGAATAACAAAACTCTCAGAATCAATATAGAGAATTCAAGTGTCCAGTGGATTCAAAAGTTTGCTATAATAGCGAATAATTGCTTTCACTGACTCCTTCATGCCTACGTTTTCTCAGTCAGACAATGTTTGAAACTAGGACTAGCAAGGGAAAACATTTCTCCACAAATTGTCAAATTGGAAGTCGAAGAGCAAGTTACATAAATTACGATGACAACAAACGTTTTTCAAGTAGACTGGTCACTGTAGGCCTCCAACGCTTTTATTGTGTGTTACATGTGCAGTATGTAAACTGGCAACGCCACCAACACACAATACCACTAAGCTATGAAACAACTGTAGCAAAACAGAGCAACCTCGTTGTCCATGTGATGGATAAGACGACTAATTCGCAACATAAATATCAATGTAAGCAGCAATTTCTGTTGGAACGTGCTTCCTGGACCAAATAACATACATTTCCTACGTCTTCAGTGCGAATAATGTAGCAAATGTAATTTAAAGCACATAGAAATGTCGAGTGGATTTAATAACATAATTATGAACCACTCAAGAACGTAAATCGATGGCCACATAGTAGTCAAACGTATTCTACGGTGTTGCCATTGTCCATTAGACTAGCACCAGGAAGAAAACGTTCGCTCAGCTGATGTGCTGAGATAGCTAGCACTGGCGAAGCTCGCGCTTCGAAGACGCCACAGCATCATCTGCCACTACTTCGTGGGAAACGTAATACCTCAAGTATAAGCCAATGTGTTGTATTCGCTTATCTGTGACTATGACTTGGCGCTAAAGTGTAGTTATGGGCCGGCCGGTGTGGCCGTGCGGTCCTAGGCGCTTCAGTCTGGAACCGCGTGACCGCTACGGTCGCAGGTTCTAATCCTGCCTCGGGCATGGATGTGTGTGATGTCCTTAGTTTAGTTAGGTTTAATTAGTTCTAAGTTCTAGGCGACTGATGACCTCAGAAGTTAAGTCGCATAGTGCTCAGAGCCATTTGTGGTTAAGGATAGTACATATGCTCAGATTACGAATCTAACAAGGGGAAATGAATTAGGCGTCCTTCCTCTTCCGTAACATCAAATATATTTCAGTTATTCTATCCTACATGAACTGCGCAGAAAAGTATTCACCAGACATGAAAAACTTCTTAGCAACACCAGATGATATTAACAGCCTGCCTGCGCGATTTAGCCGTGCATTCAACAGCGTCTTATCGCGGACCGCGCGGCAGCTTGCGCCGTCAGTTCGAATTCTTCCCCGGGCATGGATGTGTGTTAGGGTAGGTAGGTTTAAGTAGTTCTAGGTCTATGGGACTGATGACATTAGCAGTTTGGTCGCGTAGTTCTTAGAACCATTTTTTGAACTTCCGCGTAAATTTTCTTTACATAAACGGCCGTATCTTCAGATTGCGTTGACATAGAAGCTCACTTTTTTACAACACCAAGGGACCGTATACCTCAGGAAGTGCGATACATTTCCGCTTATTATGTCTACCAGTACTCGAGGTAAACGGATTTTAAGTGTTGGGTGGACAGATAGATGGTCAAGAAAGTGAGACTAGTAGGATTCCATTTTTATCGATTTAGGTGACGAAATCCTAACAACGAAAATAGCTGCGACACTTACTGAAGCTGAGGGCCGCATAGATAATTCACCCTACAATTTTTTCGAAATGATCTAGTTGCAAGCGATACATCAGCGTATTACTCGTAGCTACGCTTTCGATCCAAATCATGTTTACAGGAATGCAAGTAAAATCCATTTGCCTATACGTGTGGTAATTCACATCCCAGTATTAATGACACCGCGTTTTAGAAGTGCGAGCATTCTCATTGTTAGCTATCTTAAGAAACTCTTCGGCTAATGAACGTTATCTGGCTGTCGCGAGTCTAATGGAGAATTAGAAACATTGTAGAAAACGTTTGGCAGCTATGTAGCCGTTTATTTCCTGGGGTGGTGCAGAATTATCCAACTAAATTTACTCGTTAATAACAGTATTTTGTTATTTCGATAAAGATCCCGAATGATTGTCACATAAGCGGTGACATAAAGGTAGAAAATTATTGTCTTTGTGTCCAGAAATCTTTATGCAGCAGGAACTGCAGATCATTTTGCCAATTTCATTGCGAAATTGCCGGCTTATTCATGTCTGGGGTAATAATAGAGGGCTGTTTGCCTCGCTTCTCTGCTAGCGTAGTGAAAGGTGTTTGCTACTGCAAGGGAGGTCTGGTTTGTTTTCGGTTCTAATCTCGATAGAGGCAGATAGACTATCAGCAAAGCAATTTTAAGAAATTCTCACGCCCCCAATACGTTTTATTGCTACCTTTATTCTGTACCGGCGCCCTGTGGATGTAAATATGAAAATCTTGTAGAATTTCATACTTGTTACTGCCTACTTTTTCTGCTTCTGTCAATAACTGAATTGACTTACGTGTGGCACTGAATGATTTTTAACTGAATTTCGTTATTAATTTTCACGCATTGCTAAATTTGCACACTTTCATAGTAGGTCAGCAACGGTAATACAGTATGACTGGTCTGAACGTAGACACAGACCGTTTCGCAGCCGAATGCGCATAATATTTTGTTAATTCGTAACGATCTGGTGTACTTTGTCTTACTAAAACAGTTATGTTATCTCGATGAGCTGAAATTCATTTTTATTAGTATAGTTCATTCTAAGTAGAGTTTCTTCTTTCATTTATATCTTATATTTACGGGTTTTGTTTAACACACTAATCAGCATTAATATAGTCATACACATGATTGAAAACAGTCTGACAAAGTTCGGATAGGTCAATTTCACACCTGTGCATAGTATGTTGGTAGCACTTCGTCGCCTTGCCTGTTATGCTGTGTAGCAGACTTTGAAGCTGTGCGGATCAGCATTACGAAAGGTCGAGGGGTCTCGCTCGTTTTGTCAACGACTGTACGTCCGTTGTGGTCACCTTACACTTTTTCCCAAGTAGCATTGAGAAGCAGGTCACACATCAACATTCGAAGTTCTTGAGAGATCAGAAAATGACGAACCTGGTATTTCTGCGTGGAGCACACAGTTAAAATCTGCTTTCATCGCTGAAGACTACGGCGCGCCATTCCATCTTCCAAGTCATCCTCTGATGGTACCAGCCGAGCCGTGCACGTCGATGCTGTGTCATAAGTGGAAGATGGACTAGAGTTGTGCGTGCGCATAGTCACATTGCTAATAACCAGTTCACAACAATTCCTGTTAACACGTCTGGGCTCACAAGCCCTCTTATCTGTGCTGTGGTGACTGTGCCATCTGCCACTGCTGCCCTTACAATACGACGTTCCCGGCGGCTGTGCTGTGCATCCACTTTGCCATCAGCATTGCAGAGGCGGAGGCCCTGTTTCGTTCCCCGGAGAACACGTGTAGCGTCGTTGATGATCTTGACGTAGACTATACTGCTCACGATGGACCAATGCGTGCCTGTGCTGTCAGCCGCCGGAATGTTGACCTCTCCGCGTAAAAATCGTCCAGCTTCAAGAGTTTTGGTCGTGCATATTCGTTTCGGAACGTATTTTTGAGCGGGGATTATCTTTATTGATTCGGTATTCTGATCGATATCCTTAAGCCAGCGAGCACGAAACGGCCGATTACAGAGTAAACAACACGATCACTCACTCGGCGGCGAAGAAACTAACCTCATGTCCACACCGGTGCCCTGCCAAAGGCGAACTTCGCCACTTCGGCTATCCGAGCACGACTCACGGATAGACTCAGACTACCAAATGTCGACGCCAATATGCATGGATGCTACAAGGATGTTATCAATTGTGTGCACTTTATCGTCTCCGTGATTTTTATAAAGATACGAATATGTGTGGAATGTCTTTTGTGGTTCGACTTCATGTAAAGTGACATGGAGCTTTTATACCAAGTTCCAAAAGATACGTGGAATATTGTATTTTATATAATAAGTGAAATTAATTGTAGTCTCCCTCCTTATTATATTCATGTTCTCGCCTTAGATCAGATGATGGCAGCACAAAACGTAGAAACCGATCATCTTGGAACCATAAAAGTTTCTCTACTGCAATCGGGGCTTACGAAGTGCATGCTTGATCGTCAACCACAAAGATCGGCCCATATCTCAACATGTATACCGTACAAAATGTTGATCGGAAGTCATTCTGATGATGCCCAACATCCTGAGGGTGAAAAACAAGTGGGGTGGCACCGGCGGTGGTGGTCTCATGGAATAGTCAAGTGCAGTAACTGGCGATCGTGGTGAGAGCTTAGGAGGTTGTGACAGAAAATACATGCGACTTTGGGTACTGGAAGGCTGTCGTAGGGCAACTGAGTAAGTGTTCTGTAAGCTACCAGTTACCATTCCCGATTTGAAGTAGGCCCTTGCACGTTGTGACTCTTGTTGACGTGGAAATACTGCACACGACCTCTTTGTAATTTCGTACTGCCCAGAGCAGTTTCAGCAAGTTGGAACCACCAGCGTGCACAAATCCATTGTGTGTGTGTTGATCGCCACCCGTGCTGCAACGAATATACACTCCTGGAAATGGAAAAAAGAACACATTGACACCGGTGTGTCAGACCCACCATACTTGCTCCGGACACTGCGAGACGGCTGTACAAGCAATGATCACACGCACGGCACAGCGGACACACCAGGAACCGCGGTGTTGGCCGTCGAATGCCGCTAGCTGCGCAGCATTTGTGCACCGCCGCCGTCAGTGTCAGCCAGTTTGCCGTGGCATACGGAGCTCCATCGCAGTCTTTAACACTGGTAGCATGCCGCGACAGCGTGGACGTGAACCGTATGTGCAGTTGACGGACTTTGAGCGAGGGCGTATAGTGGGCATGCGGGAGGCCGGGTGGCCGAATTGCTCAACACGTGGGGCGTGAGGTCTCCACAGTACATCGATGTTGTCGCTAGTGGTCGGCGGAAGGTGCACGTGCCCGTCGACCTGGGACCGGACCGCAGCGACGCACGGATGCACGCCAAGACCGTAGGATCCTACGCAGTGCCGTAGGGGACCGCACCGCCACTTCCCAGCAAATTAGGGACACTGTTGCTCCTGGGGTATCGGCGAGGACCATTCGCAACCGTCTCCATGAAGCTGGGCTACGGTCCCGCACACCGTTAGGCCGTCTTCCGCTCACGCCCCAACATCGTGCAGCCCGCCTCCAGTGGTGTCGCGACAGGCGTGAATGGAGGGACGAATGGAGACGTGTCGTCTTCAGCGATGAGAGTCGCTTCTGCCTTGGTGCCAATGATGGTCGTATGCGTGTTTGGCGCCGTGCAGGTGAGCGCCACAATCAGGACTGCATACGACCGAGGCACACAGGGCCAACACCCGGCATCATGGTGTGGGGAGCGATCTCCTACACTGGCCGTACACCACTGGTGATCGTCGAGGGGACACTGAATAGTGCACGGTACATCCAAACCGTCATCGAACCCATCGTTCTACCATTCCTAGACCGGCAAGGGAACTTGCTGTTCCAACAGGACAATGCACGTCCGCATGTATCCCGTGCCACCCAACGTGCTCTAGAAGGTGTAAGTCAACTACCCTGGCCAGCAAGATCTCCGGATCTGTCCCCCATTGAGCATGTTTGGGACTGGATGAAGCGTCGTCTCACGCGGTCTGCACGTCCGGCACGAACGCTGGTCCAACTGAGGCGCCAGGTGGAAATGGCATGGCAAGCCGTTCCACAGGACTACATCCAGCATCTCTACGATCGTCTCCATGGGAGAATAGCAGCCTGCATTGCTGCGAAAGGTGGATATACACTGTACTAGTGCCGACATTGTGCATGCTCTGTTGCCTGTGTCTATGTGCCTGTGGTTCTGTCAGTGTGATCATGTGATGTATCTGACCCCAGGAATGTGTCAATAAAGTTTCCCCTTCCTGGGACAATGAATTCACGGTGTTCTTATTTCAATTTCCAGGAGTGTAGCTTCAGCACTGGTTCGCCAGTCAACATTAGCCTGTAGGGCAGAAATGGAGTTAAGATAGAACTGAAGTCCACTGCGGCTGTCAAAACTTCAATAGCGGTTTCCGTAACTGGTAGCTCACAGAACACGTACACAGCTGCCCTACGGCAGCCTTCCAATTTCCAAAGTCCCATTGATTTTCTGTCACAACCTCCTAAGCTCTTACCATGATGATGAAAACACCAGCAATTTCTACATTGGCTGACTGGCACGACGTAAATTTCCACAGAACGGCCTGTCCCCCAGATAGCAACACGAGAGTGTAAAGATTTTGAACGAAAAACTACCATGCAGACTGGAATCGGCCACTTTCATGCGGGATTTGATTGATATTTTTGGTGCAGCTTTGATACTTGCGACTGGGCAGGTACTCTCCATTTCGTCAATTAGTCATACGTGTTGAGCAGGCAGTTGAGAATATGGACATCGAACCTACGACCTTTGACAACGGTGGACGCTATTAACTTTTTGACACGCCGCAATGGACTTCAGTTCTATCTTAATTCTGTTTCCATCCGACAAGCTAATTTTGACAGCTTCATACTTTGAATGAAAGGTATAGGCATACAAAAACCCGTCCACGAAGACAATGTATGGACCTGCATCTGATGCACTTTACCGATTGTTGACACTCGGCCAAGCAACCGCATAGGGAGGGGTCGATAGTGCTGCCAACAGGAGGAGGATCCAAACACAGTGCCTCACGTATATCACAGTCCGAAACAGTATTAGATTCAACATAGAGCCGTTTATTATGGCGGCCCATCCGCTGCTGTTGGTGGTGTCGTTGTTGTGATTGCAGTTGCTCAAACTGTTGCTGGTGGGCCAGATGTTGCTGCTGAAGTTGTAATCGATGATGTTGGTGCAGGAGCTGCTGTTCCTAGCGGTGCTGCAGCCACCGCTGATGTAAGAATTGCAAGTCCGGGGACAGCAGATGACCCTGTTTGACTTGAAAAGGAATTGCAGACATCGTCGACAACGGGACATCCGTCGACACCTTCTGATGGCAGATTTCAAGTGTCGAATGTATGACCAGACCAGAGTCAGAAGGGTTGGGTTGTTTCGGGGAGAAGACCAGACAGCGAGGCCATCGGTCTCATCAGACTAGGGAAGGACGGGGAAGGAAGTCGGCCGTGCCCCTTTAAAGGAACCATCCCGGCATTTGCCTAGAGCTATTTAGGGAAATCATGGAAAACCTAAATCAGGATGGCCGGACGCGGGATTGAACCGTCATCCTCCCGAATGCAAGTCCAGTGGGCTAGCCACTGCGCCACATCGCTCGGTCCCAGAGTCAGAAGGATCGGCCATTTGTGAGGTTATCAGTTAATCACTACTGCAGTAAAATGTGGCTACGAAAAGGCACACAATTCCATTACGTGAAAATCTTGTTCGTATGCACTACAAAAAGAAGCATATACCTACACAATATTTCGTACCTGTAGGCTTCAGTCGCCACAACAACCCTAGGAAACATACAGGGTGTCAAAAAAGTATCCATATTTTAGAGGTGTGGCATGGACCACAACAAGAAAAAGATATCCAGTAAATACAGAATCTAATATGCACACCTTAAGAGTTATGCACACTTGTTCTACTGCAAATTGTTTATAGATCCGACGTCGTTCAAGTCTAGAAGTGAACTGTGCCGAGGCAAGATTGCAGCAGCCCTTTTATAACGTTGGTCAGCGGTCTTTTAAATTCTCATACACATAAATAACTTACTGTACTATACATGTTGCATATTAAACAGCACCATAATTTTACCAGCTTCCCCATGGTGCCCTTACATTTTTGATGGATTTCTTAGTTTTTTAGTTGGTTACAATTTAATTAGTCATTTGTTAATTTGCTCTTATTTGCTATTAACTATTACTCAACGTAACGAAATTTACATGACTGTTGTAGTATGTTTCCTCACGTTGATGCTTCTTTTACCATTTTAAAATTTATTTTACGTTAAAATAAGTTTTTAATCCGCGAAGTGGACATTCAGGCTTATAATTCAAAATATATTACATGTATAAAAATTCTGGTACTGTATTTTGACAGATTTCCTAAAACGATATCTGCAGACACTTGGTTTGTTAAAATCACTTAGGACGTTTAGCAGTTATTAATTGCCTAATACAGAGGTTTTAGTTCAATCTATTTGGAGTATCAAGTGGGCGTTTAGATGCGGTTTCTCATCTCTTTCTCTCTTTACGCCTTTCAGACTCACTGGCTACAATTGTGTACATTAAATGTAGAGTGTATTAACTGCAACAGAAATATTTTTCCTCACTGGAAACCTCATGAACACATCCGAGAATACTGAGTCTTTATATCACGCATGAGTGCTCCCATCTATTGGGCATCATTCTAAAAATATCAACAAGGGGATGTAACAGTGCGCAGCAGCTTGTGACGGCCAGAATTCACGGAAGTTGTTGGTTAGATATACTCCTGTGTGTATTTATTTATTTATCTACTCGTCAAGTTCCGTAGGACCAAATTGAGGAGCAAATCTCCAAGGTCATGGAGCAGCTTATTGAAAATGGATGCAGCAGTATACTGCACACCTTTTTGCACAAGAGTTAAGGAAGTCCGATCCAAATGGAGGTTTGATTTCTGCCGAGTATTAACCGAGTGAAAGCTGCTTATTCTTGGGAATAAACTAATATTGGTAACAAGAAACGACAATGAGAAATATACACATTGAGAGGCCAATGTCAAAATATCCAGACTCGTGAACAGAGGCCGACAAGAGGTTCGTTAACTCACACAACTTATTGCCCGAACCGAGCGAAAATATCCTTCTAGAATGGGAAGAGTTACCCCAAAACATAATACCATATGACATAAGTGAATGAAAATAAGCAAAGTAGACTAGTTTACTTGTCGAAGTATCACTCACTTTTGATACCGTTTGAATAGTAAAAATGGCAGTATTAAGTCTTTGAACAAGATCCTGAACGTGGGCTTCCCACGACAGTTTACTATCTATCTGAACACCTACAAATTTGAACTGTTCAGTTTCACTAATCATATGCCAGTTCTGTGAGATTAAAACGTCAGGTTTTGTTGAATTGTGTGTTAGATAGAAACTGTAAAAACTGAGTCTTACTGTGATTTAACGTTAGTTTATTTTCTACAAGCCATGAATAGAGGTCATGTACTGCACTATTTGAAACCGAGTCAATGCTGCACACAACATCCTTTACTACCCAGCTAGTGTCATCAGCAAACAGAAATATTTTAGAGTTACCCAAAATACTAGAGGGCATATCATTTATATAAATAAGGAACAGGAGCGGGCCCAATACTGATCCCTGAGCCCCCCCCCTCCCCCCCCCCCCCCCCCACTTGACAGTACCCCACTCAGATCCCACATCACAGCCGTTATCAACATTGTGAATAATGACCTGTTGCTAAAGTAAGAGGTGAACCAATTGTGAGCTACTCCCCTTATTCCGTAATTGTCCAACTTCTGGAGCAATATTATGAGATCAACACAGTAAAATGCCTTAGTTAAATAAAAAAATACGCCAAGCGTTCGAAACTTTTTGTTTAGCAAATCCAGTACCTCACAGAGGGAAGAGAATATAGCATTTTCAGTCGTTAAACGACTTCTAAAGCCGAACTGTACATCGATAGCAAATCGTGTGATATAAAATGAGCATTTAACCTTACATACGCAGCCTTTTCGATAACTTTTGCAAACACTGATGGCGTAAAAATATGTCTAAAATTATCTACATTATCCCTTTCTCCCTTTTTATAAAGCGGCTTTACTACTGAGTACTTTAATCGCTCAGGATACTGACCATTCCTAAAGGAAAAATTACAAATATGGCTAAGTACAGGGCTAACATGTGCAGCACAGTACTTTAATATTCTGCTAGACACTCCATCATAGCCATGAGAGTCCTTAGTCTTCAGTGATTTAATTATTGACTCAATCTCCCTCTTGTCTGTAACACAGAGGAGTATTTCAGACATCAATGTCGGAAAGGCATTTGCTAAGAAATTTATATGATTTCCTGTAGAAACTAAATTTTTATTTAATTCACCAGCAATGCTCAGAAAATGATTGTTAAATACTGTACATATATCTGATTTATCAGTAACAGAAATATTATTACTGCGAACTGACTTCATATCATCGACTTTGTGCTGCTGACCAGACACTACCTTCACAACTGACCATATGGCTTTAATTTTATCCTGTGAATTAGCTATTCTATTTGCATACCACATACTCTTTGCCTTGCTAATAACATTTTTAAGCACCTTACAATACTGTTTCTAATGGGCTACTGTAGCTTCATTGTGACTACTGAATATTATTATTGTTATTATGCATGACAGTTATTGAACTATCAGAGTATTTATCACAATAATGAATATTTCAAAATTAATTATTGAAGTCCATAAAAAGAAGCCTACTGTACAAAGTATATATTGAAAACGGGTACATATATTTGCACAAAGCTTGCATCTAAAATTATTACCAATTTAGCTAAGAACATTAGAGCATAAAGAAAAAATTTTCTTCTTCCAGAAAAAATTCAGGTCCGAAAAAGTTAATTTGGTCTACTTGCCCAACAGTTAATTCTAATGGTTCTTGTTTTACGAATGTTTCGGTTGTGAAATAAACATTCAGCCATTCATTCCCGCCATGGAGGTACCTCATCCCAACATATTCCTTCAACCGTTAACCACTTGGGATTTCTTAGCGGCTGTAACCCAGTCAGTAAGACACCGGGTAACCTGCTCCCCTTTGCTAGCCACATTGTTACATGGTCTCTCTTTTCCGCCAATAGTAGAGTCTGAAAGTATCGTCTGCTCTGGTGGAGTGACTCCTAGTTGCCACCCCATAGCGAGCGTTGCGACCTTGTGATAGACCCGTTCGTGCCACGCCCTCTTTAGCCATCAAAACATATCGCACATTCATCCAAGCCTATCTCTAAAGATTCAGCGTTTAATCGCATCTGTATGTAAAGTCTCACAAAGGGACCATTAGATCTGTTAGTCCCGGATTTCGATTTGTCTTAAGTATGATGTAGAGGAATCGGTCCTGAGCACCTGGCTAGCAGCTTTTATGCGACATCAGCGTATTTAGAATACAGATAGTGAAAATTTATGCGTACCTCTATATCCCTAACGTTAGTGCTGTTTTGACCAAGTGACCGTGGTGCAGTGGCCGAGGTTCACGGCTACCAATTTGGCAGCATCAATTCAAATCCCATCCGTTGATTTTACTTTTTACGTTATTGATATACCAGACACTTTTCGGTGAAAGAGAAAAATATACCTCCACGTTTAAAACTATCTCACCAAAATGCACTCCACTTTGCCAACCCTATGATGTTTATTATCACAGGAAGGTTACAATTTTCATGAAAAACATTCAAACTGCTCCTGCCTTGCTTAACACTACTAGAGAAATCGCTTGGAGGGAGGAGTCCGTAAAGGTATTTTCTTCAATTCTGCATCAGTTTAGTCCAGCTGCTTTCACAGGATTCATCAAACGCTCGTGATTCGCATCGACGGTGATCGAAGAAAGAATAGTCTTTCTGAATTTAAGGAACTATGTTTTCTGGTACTGCTTCTGAAAGATCCGTGTGCCTGTAAGCCACTAGCTTTCATTAAATGTGCGTGGTCGAGAATTAGATTTTCACTCTGCAGCGGAGTGTGCGCTGATATGAATATCGGAAATAGTTATTGGACATTTTTTCTCGTTTTTATCCACAATACCACCACTGAAATTACCGACCCTACATTCTTCGCAACACAAGAACCGGTACATGTATTCAACTGTCAGAGGTATCAGAGCGGTTTTCTTTTATAACTTTCGACTCGTTCGTTTACGGCACAGGGATCCTTACCTCAAATTAATACGTTTATCGTTCTCCATCATCCTAGAAAGTCTGTAACATCATCACGGAATCACCCCGTGTGTACGTACATTTACAGACGCCCGCGCCTATATCTTTGACGCTCTGTAGTCTCGTTGGATGACGTTTCAGGACATGGGTTGCTATTCAAAATACGATGTACTCACTCCCCTCTACAAGTCCTAGAAGTCTGTAACGGGAATTTCCGACCACCCTGTATATTGTAGCGTATTTAGGTGTATCTTCGTCAGACAAACATGACCTGTGAAATAGGACGTTCATTTGCTTGCTCATGACCCTTCTCTTGAAATAGAATCTTTTGGCTTCATATGAACTCAGATTGGCACTAATTATTTTAAGTATGGCTGCAAGTGTACAGGACAGTTTCAGACTGATTATGTTATGGTAAGACAGAGGCTTCGTAATCAGATTTTAAACTGTAAGAAATTTCCAGGGAAGATGTGTATTCTGACCATAATTTATTGATTTTGTACCATAGATCAAAACTGAATAATTTGGAGAAACTTACGAAGTTAAGGAGACGGGAGCTGCAGCAAATGAAGGCGGCGAAAGGGAATACAGAAGTCTAAAAAACGAAGTTGACTGAAAGTGTGACATCATTAAGTGGGAATAACTAGAATGGGTGACAGAAGTCATGGGATAGAGATATACACGTATATAGATGGCTGTAGTATCGCGTACACAAGGAGTAAAAGGGCAGTGCATAGGCGGAGCCGTCATTTGTACTCACATGAAGAGGTTTCTGACTTGACTAAGGCCACACAATGGAAAATAACAAGTTCTGAACGCGAAGTGGTAGTTGGAACAAGACGCATGGGACACTCCATTTCGGAAATCGTTAGGAAATTCAATACTCCGAGATCCACTATGTCTAGAATGAGCCGAGAATACCAAATTTCAGGCATTGCTTCTCAGCACGGACAGTGCAGTGGCCAACGACCTTCACTTAACGACCGAGAGCAGTAGCGTTTGCATAGAGTCGTCAGTAGTAACAGAAAAGTAACAATTCGTGAAATAACCGCAAAAATCAATGTAGAACGTACGACGAACATATTCGTTAGTACATGTTGGCGAAATTTGGCGTTAATGGGGTAATGCAGCTGACGAACGACGTGAGTGCCTTTGCTAACAGCATCACATCCCCTGCAGCGCCCCTCTTGGGCTCGTGACATGTTGGTTGGACCCTTGACTACTGGAAACCCGTGGTCTCATCAGATGATTCCCGATTTTAGTTCGTAGGAGCTGATAGTAGGATTTGAGATTAGCGCGGATCCCACAAAACGTGGACCCAAGTTATCAACAAGGCACTGTGCAAACTGATGAAGGCTTCATAATGGTGCGGAGTGTGTTTACACAGAATGGAATGGCTCCTCTGGTCAAACCTGAATCGAACATTGGCTAGAAATGGTTATGTTCAACTACTTGGAGACCATCTGCAGCCATTCATAGACTTCATGTTCCCAAACAACGATGGAATTTTTATGGACGACAATGCACTGGTTTGAAGAACATTATAGGCAATACGTTTGAATGATTTGGCCGTCCATCAAACATTTATGGGACAGATTCGAGAGGTCATTTCGTGCAGAAAATACTGCACCATCAACACTTCCACAGTTATGGACGACTATGGAGACAGCATGGCTTATTATTTCTTCAGTGGACTTCCTACGAATTGTTGAGTCCCAGCCACGTCGAGCTTTTCCACTAAAACGGGAGAAGAAGGTCCGACACGGTATTAAGAGGTGTGTATTAAAAGAATACAAACTGAATTTGCCGTAAATAGGAGCAGTTTTTTGTTGGTCTCAGCCTGCCCTGTGAAACGCACACACACAAAATCATGCCTAACCGATGAGTATGAGCTGCCTAACACCAAATTTGTTACGTCTTTTTGAGATGGTGAAATACTAAAATACGTGCATAGGAAAAGCAGCACCACCGAAATAACGCTGCTTGTGGGTGCCATAGCTAAATTTGACATGTTCACCTGTTTTAATATACGGCTTCTGTGTTTTATTTTCTGAGCCAGCGTAGTTTATGAAAGCTCTAAACAGAGAGGACATGTTTAATGATAATATTGTTTTGTAGGATGGCTTTCCAATGCAGCAGTAGGAAAATTGCAGAACGTTGTGAAACATTAGACAACAGCAGTTCTGTAAGGTACTTGTTAGCCGAGACCACACGGAAGAACGCAGTAAAACAGCGTTTATTAGCGTTTAAAACACACGTTCTAGTGCAGAGGCGAACACTTGCTTGTCGATAACTTCGTTCACACCTATGCTTGTGAACTGACATATAAATAACTGTAGGTGTGTATTTAGTGTTCTACAATTGGAGGTCACCCATGTTTTTCACTTCCAAGCGAACATTACGCTCTACCAAGGAAAGGAAACTTAGAATGCGCTTACTAGAACGTAATCTGTCAGATTGTAAACTTAGAAATGTATCACTGTCCACAGACCTTTTAGTACAGCTATTCTGTGACTTATTTGTTGCAGGCAGTGTAGTTTATTAGGGCTGTACGCAGACAACGCGTACACAGCGCGCCGAGCGCGACGTTCTGCGAGAATGTGCTTATAGGATGGTAAAAGTTACTCGAGGACTGAGAGTTCGGCAGGAACACGTGGAGGTGCGGGTCCAAGTTGCCATGTCACACATTTCACTCACTATCCTCGCTCAAACTCGCAAACTACTCACTTTATAAATATGAAAAATGCATCAATGTGTTCTGGGAAAATTGCACTGTTTCTCAGTTTAGTTTTATCTGCGCCAACAAATTATATGCGGACAGTTTTCGAAAATGCATTTTTCTGACGTTTCCGAACTTTAGAAATGAGGGGAACATTCTTGTTATCGAAGTTAGGTAAATACGTTAGGGAAACGTAATCTCAGGGACACAACAAATTTCCATCTACTTCAACCTGGAACTGTGTCCGAGTTTTCTAAAACTCATCATTTCAGTTAAATATGTCGCAAAATCGTTCACAGGTAGGTCAAGTACTAAGTGATCGCCAGTATGGCTTCCATACGAGAAAGAGGGAACTAGGTTATAATTAATCTATTACTAGGAAACTTCCTGGCAGATTAAAACTGTGTGCACCGACCGAGACTCGAACTCGGGACCTTTGCCTTTCGCGGGCAAGTGCTCTACCATATTTTTTTTTTTTTTTTTTTTTTTTTTTCCACGTGTGTTGCAGGTGTTACATTCTTCTTTTATTTTTTTTTTTATTTGGATACAAAATTAGGCAGTTCACAAACACTAAATGAAATGCATCCTCTGCAAAAACAAAACAAAAAAAATTGTAAAACAAATCACAAGTGTAAAGGAACAGGCCGGCTGAAGTGGCCGTGCGGTTAAAGGCGCTGCAGTCTGGAACCGCAAGACCGCTACGGTCGCAGGTTCGAATCCTGCCTCGGGCATGGATGTTTGTGATGTCCTTAGGCTAGTTAGGTTTAACTAGTTCTAAGTTCAAGGGGGCTAATGACCTTAGCAGTTGAGTCCCATAGTTCTCAGAGCCATTTGAACCATTTTGTAAAGGAACAGGGATACAGGATGTTGTTTTTTATTTATTTATTTTCCATAAGGACCACTCTGTTAAAAGGAACATGTAGATTATTTCATGGTATAGTATGTGCACTACATATGGAGCGGTGAGAGAAGCGTGAGGTTCATTATCAGCTGTCAAATGTGCACACCGACTGCACCCGGCACATCCCAACTACGTGGGAGGTCGAGGAAGACTGCCTGAAGATAGTTGGCAAAGGTTTTCCGATAGTGTGACCATCTATGAACCTCATTGTGGGCTTGCTGCAAGAAATACCAAAAGTCGAGTCACGACTTGGCAGCATCCCCATAGAGGTACGCGATCGTCCAACCTTTGACCCAGATAATCGACTGTGATTTAGTCGCCGGAAAGTAGTCACTTTCCGGATGTAAGAAGGAAGCAGGTGTAATATGTTGCGAGGTCACACGGAGGTAGCAAGCCACCATCTGTCTTCCTAGGAGCCATACGTCCTCCACCGCGAAACAAGTTAATCGGTGATGGTCGTCATCCACTTGGTGACATTTCGGGCATAGTGGAGTGTCCACTAGTCCAATTGCATGGAGTCGTTGGTTAGTGTTGAACTTGCCACACGTGACAGAGAACCACAGTGCCCGAACGAAGGTAGGAAGGAATTTTTGGTGCACATGTCTCCAAATCTTCGGCCAATGCAACTTGGGGTGTTTGAGTTCAATGACTGTGTGCACCGACCGAGACTCGAACTGGCGATCACTTAGTACTTGACCTACCTGTGAACGATTTTGCGACTTATCCGTCGTAGCAGCCAAACATAAAAATCCTTCGCGCATGGCGGTCTCGTGCGCGGAAGCTCGTCTCTGATATAACTAAGTTCCACGATAAATGTTGATACATGCGCAAAATGTGGCGTAATGTTGCCCACCGCCACCGGAGGTGTGAGGGACGCTGGAACTAGGAGATCCAGTAGGCGGGATGTAAGGGAATCACGCCCGCTACGCCATTGCTTGTACATCGTGGCTAGAAGGAGCGCCGTCGCTCGGCAGTGAACATTCGTAAGTCCGAGTCCCCCCTTGTCCGTAGGGAGCGTGAGCGTTGCGTATCGCACCTTGAGGGGCGACCCAATCATCACAAAATAGCCTAGTGCTGATTGAAGTCGACGTCCGAGCGTGAGTGGTAGGGGCAGGATCTGCGAAATATGCACCATTCGAGAAACCACATAAGTGTTCAGATATTCGACTCGCTGCAAAGGATCAAGGCGCCATAGGAGATGTTGTCGGACCATGGTACGTGTTGTCTGTAAAATACGTCGGTAGTTAACTGCCGCAGTATGTTTTACAGATGAGGTAAAGTCTATGCCGAGATAGCGGAATCGTTGCACATAAGGAAACGGACTGATTTCTTCCGGCGTAAGGCCCCTTCCAACCGGCATTGCTGCCGATTTGTTCATGTTCACCGCACTACCCGCCATCACACTGTGGTCCAACAACAGTTCAAGGACCGTCTTCACCTCTTCCTCAGAACGAACGAGCAGCAGGAGGTCGTCCGCATAGGCACGACATTTGAAGGTGTAGCCCCGCAGTTCCATCCCAGAAAGAGAATTTGTTAGCCTCCCAATCAATGGTTCCAACGCTATCGCGAACAGCAGCATCGAAAGAGGGCAGCCCTGGCGCATGGATCGTCGAATTTGAATGGGCCCTGCTATACGCCCATTAACCTGTACCAAGGATTGTGCGCCCCCATAAATCCTTCTAATGAGACCAGTAAAACGGTCTGGAAATCCCATTTGTTCCAGTACAGCGTACAGATAGTTGTGGCGCACCTTATCAAAAGCACTGTCAAAATCAACCGCCACCATCGCCGCTTTAAGCCGGCACTCCTCCGCCAGCGCTATCACATCACGGCATTCGCCAGTAGCTGTTTGCACATTCACCGATCCACCCAGTGTCGTCTGTTCTGGAGAGAGAACGCTACGAATTAATATACGACATCGGGACGCTAGCAACCGTGCAAAGATCTTATAGTCGGCATTAAGCAGGGTGATGGGGCGATAATGTGTGACCGTAATTCCTGGCTTCGGTTTATGTACTGGCACCAAGAGGCCTTCCATAAAAGCCGGTGGAATAGGCGCATCGGAATTTAACATCTCGTTGTACATTTCCGTCCATCGCGGTGCCATTTCGTTGCGAAATTCTCGATAAAATTCAGCAGGAAGTCCATCAATGCCTGGGGACCTATTCAGCGCACCCTTTGCGATCGCATCATGTACTTCCTCACAGCTAATGGCTTCCAGTAAGGTTCCCGCGGCTTCCACCGTCAGTGAACGGGAGACGTACGTGGCTATACCCTCGAGGTCATCTACAGGGGCTGCTTCTTCCCGATAGATGTGTTGGTAATGGTCGACGAATGCAGAGACAATGTCCGCTTGACGCGTCACTCTTCGGTCTTCGCGGGTAATTAATTCCCGTGCCAAAACGCGTCGTCGGTGCTTTCGTTCATTCACGACGTCGTGCATGGAAGGAATCTCGTGCATTATCGTATCGTGACATCTGGCGCGCACCATGGTTCCCTGAAGATGTTTCCGAGCTAAAGCCACTAGTTTAGCTTTTATCCTTTTGCGTTCGATCCAAACGTCCTGTCCCGGCGGACCATCGTCCAGGTCGCGCAGCGCTGCAAAATAAAAGTCGGTCGTACGGCGGCGCCATTCTGCCATCTCCCTGCTATATGAGATCAACGTACGGCGAAGCGCCGGTTTAGTACAAGTCAGCCACCAATCAAGCTTCGTCGCATACCTTCCAACCCTTCGCTCGCACATCGTCCATGTGTCAAGGATCCGTTGACGGCATTCAGGATCATGTAGATGTTGAATGTTTAATTTCCACGGGGCCTTACTGTTCCACACCTCTCTACGGGGAAGAAGCACCGTACAGATGTAAGCGCTGTGGTCGGAAAATGCCAATGGCCAGCGTTCCGCGTCCTGGACATCAGTTGCATGAGCCCATGAGATATAAATGCGATCTAACCTGCGCGCCGAATGACTTGTCACATAGGTGTATCCCGGTGCATCTCCATGTCGTAATTCCCACATGTCACTAATTACAAGGTCGTTGACAACGATTCGCAACTCTTGGCTGATGTTTGCTTGCGGCCATTGGTCTTTCTGGCTGAGAACACAGTTGAAATCTCCACCAATTATTACACATTCATAACGTCCATGGAAAAGTGGGGCAATGTCTTCTGCATAAAATCGCGCCCTGTCCCGCCGCCGATTGTTTCCCGACGGTGCATAAAGATTGAGGATGCGTGTCCCAAACGTCGTGAAAGCCATTCCCCTGGCCGACGGAAGGTAACACACGTTTTCCATTGGGAAGCCATCTCGCACGTAAACTGCCACCCCACTCCCATTGTGATCTCCATGTGACGAATAGGATTGGTAGCCTGCGATGTATGGGAGTGCAGCTATGTGGACTTACTGCAGCAAAGCAATATCCACATCAGATGCCCAAATCGTTTCCTTCAGTAGGTGTATTTTGGCCGGTGAACGCACGTCATTTATATTTAATGTCGCAATACGGTTCGCATGACGTTGAATCCCCCTCTGTCGAGGCGCAACAACATCTCCCTGCATCGGCGCTGGGGGCTGAGTTAGAAGACGTTCTCTCGCCCCTCTCCCTTCACCTTCAGCAATTATTAGGCCGTCTTCGCGAGTGCCGGCTGCCTCTGTATGACGTCCGGCGCCTCCTCAATATCGTCATATCACACCTTTGCAGGCAGTGATATATTCGTGTCCATAGCCACAGCATCTGCGTCTGGAGAGCCAACTGGTTGTGAGTCCTCTTCAGCATCACCACGTCCCGGTACCGTCAATATGACAGACCGCTGCGGGTCTGATCGAACAGTTTCCATTACCTCATCCTGTTTCGTACAGGCTGTTGTGTCGTCTTGGTCCACAGGCACATCGTCGTCGGGGCAAGGGGAGTCAGCCCTAGGAGATGTCGTGCGACGACGCCGTTTCCTCCTTTTCGGGGAACGTTGTTTGCGTGATCTTCCTTCCGTGTCCTCAGATTGTAGGGAATCACGGCTGCCCGACAGAAAAGCATCCGTAGGAACTGGAAGTGTTTCGAGTCCCATCGTTGTACTTGGCAGGAGTTCGGTCGAAACTGATGTTGTCGTCACAGAGTGCGTTCCAGACGGAACAGCATCCGTAGTGGCTGGAACTGCTTCGTGTACTATCGGTGTGCTTGGTGGGAGTTCGGTCTCATCTGATGTTGTCGCCGTAGATTGGATGCTCGATGGAGCAGCATTCTCTGTCTTCCCGACGTCTGCTACAAGGTTTCGGAGAGTGCCATCTTCATCTTCCACCGGGGCTGTGTCCTTTCGGTCATCAGCGGACGCAGTGAGGGCTTTGGCATAGGTGATCGGTAGTACTGTCATCGCCGGCGACGGCTCCCGGACATCTGAAGGCAGTTGCGTAATCCGCCGTTGCATACAGTTCGACCTGAGGTGTCCCTCCTGGCCACAGCCAGAACATGTACGTGGTTGACCATCGTAAATCACCACCGCCCGACAACCACCAATTGTCAGATAGGACGGTACATGCTTCTGAAGATCAATAGTGATCTGTCGCACTCCGTTAAGAACGGGGTACGTGGCGAATTGTGTCCAGCGTTCTGCTGTGTGACCATGTACCGTGCCGTATGGCTTAAAAGCCTCGATAACTTCGTCAGCCGGGAGCTCAAATGGCAGCTCAAAAACACGTATTGTCCGTACACCCAGACCAGCATGTTCTACAGTTACCGTGCCGACATTCCCGTCACTATGGCAAAATCGGAGACCAGCTTTTGTCGCCTGTAGAATTCTCTCACACGCCGCTTCATTTACCATCTTAACATACGAGGTGTGGCTAGAAAAAAACCGGACTAGTACTGGTGAAACAATAAAACGAATGCAATAAGGCTGAAAGTCGCGTGGCCTGTCACGTGACTCTCGCTCCGCCTACTGCTCGAGTTTCATCTGCCTCCTGCACTCAGTCTGCCCGTGGCGTCTGTTTTAAGTAGTTGACGTTTTGTCTGTGCGTCGGAAAATGTTGAGTGTACAGAAAGAACAGCGTGTTAACATCAAATTTTGTTTCAAACTAGGAAAATCTGCAAGTGAAACGTTTGTAAAGTTACAGCAAGTGTACGGCGATGATTGTTTATCGCGAACACAAGTGTTTGAGTGGTTTAAACGATTTAAAGACGGCCGCGAAGACACCAGTGATGACACTCGCACTGGCAGACCATTGTCAGCAAAAACTGATGCAAACATTGAAAAAATCGGTAAACTTGTTCGACACTTTCCTTGTCAACTCCTGTTAACTCAGACACTGCTCTGATTGTTAAACGGCGATCTTGTTCGTTGTTACTAGCCCGCGCGCAGACTAAGTCCACAAGTAAACAAACACTCGCACACGCCGCACAGGCGGAATTATCGGACCTCCGCTTCGCACGGCCGCTAGCGCCGAACTGCCATCTGAGCTACCGAAGCACGACTCACGCCCGGTCCTCACAGCTTTACTTCTGCCAGTACCTCGTCTCCTACCTTCCAAACTTTACAGAAGCTCTCTTGCATGGTTCGCAGGAGAGCTTCTGTAAAGTTTGGAAGGTAGGAGACGAGGTACTGCCAGAAGTAAAGCTGTGAGGACCGGGCGTGAGTCGTGCTTCGGTAGCTCGTATGGTAGAGCACTTGCCCGCGAAAGGCAAAGGTTCCGAGTTCGAGTCTCGGTCGGTGCACACAGTTTTAATCTGCCAGGAAGTTTCATATCAGCGCACACTCCACTGCAGAGTGAAAATCTCATTCTGGAATCTCTTACTATTTTTTCTGACGCACGTGCATATTTCTAACGTCATTTTAAAAAGAGTTCGTGCTTGTTTATCATAGAGAAAAAAATGTATCTTAAATAGTCGAGAAAGTAGGCGGGAAATTGGTAAGACTGTTACCATCTGTCAAACAAACCCAATACTGTACGTTAACCGAAGACGTATGAGCCAAAGAAACTGATACACATGCCTAATATCGTGCAGGGCCCCCGCGAGCACGCAGAAGTACTGCAACACGACGTGGCATGGACTCGACTAATGTCTGAAGTAATGCTGGAGGGAATTGACACCATGAATCCTGCAGGGCTGTCCATAAATCCGTAAGAGCACGAAGCGGTGGAGATCTCTTCCGAAAAGCACGTAGCAAGGCATCCCAATATGCTCAATAATGTTAATGTCTGGGGAGTTTGGTGGCCAGACGAAGTGTTTAAACTCAGAAGAGTGTTCCTGGAGCCACTATGTAGTAATTCTGGACGTGTGGGGTGTCACATTGTCCCACTGGAATAGCCCAAATCCGTCGGATTCACAATGAACACGAATGGATACAGGTGATCAGAAAGGATGCTTACGTACGTGTCACCCGTCAGAGTCGTATCTAGACGTATCAGGGATCCCATATCACTCCAACTGCACACGTTCCACACCATTATAGAGCCTCAACGAGCTTGAAGAGTCCACTGCTGACATGCAGGGTCCTTTCATTCATGAGGTTGTCGCCATACCCATACACGTCCATCCGCTCGATACAGTTTGAGACGAGACTCATCCGACCAGGCAACATGTTTCCAGTCATCAACAGTACAATGTCGGTGTTGACGGGCCCAGGCGTGGCGTAAAGCCTTGTGTCGTACACTCATCAAGATTACACGGGTGGGTCTTCGGCTCCGAAAGTCCATATCGATGATGTTTCGTTGAATGCTTCACAGGCTGACACTTGTTGATGGCCCAGCATTGAGATCTGCAGCAATTTGCGGAAGGGTTGCACTTCTGTCACGTTGAACGATTCTCTTCAGTCGTCGTTGGTCCCGTTCTTGCAGGATCTTTTTCCAGCTGCAGCGATGTCGGGGATTTGATGTTTTACCAGATTCCTGATATTCACTGTACATTCGTACATCGCTACCTCAGAGACGCTGTGTCCCATCGCTCATGTCCCGGCTATAACACCACGTTCAAACTCACGTAAATCTTGATAACCTGCCATTGTAGCAGCAGTAACGTATCTACAACTGCTCCCGACAGTTGTCTTATATAGGCGTTTCCGACCGCAGCGCCATATTCTGCCTGTTTACATATCTCTATATTTGAATATGCATGCCTATACCAGTTTCTTAGGCGCTTCAGTATAGCACCAGTGGTTATATGGATACCATCGACAGAGTGGATCAGTCGCACCACAGCTTTGACCTCTAACAAACTCGGATGCCAGACAACCTCGGCGAAGTAGGAATGGAAGGCAACTTTAGCGATAAAAGCACCAATTAGTGCACAGTTTTCGTTTCTAAATAATGTTAATATAAAGTATTTCTTCATCCTCACCCATGGGAGTTATCATTGATGCTATTAGATCTCACAAAAAACCTTAGCATCTGATATGTCCGTTCACATAGAGAGTCGAGATACTTAAAAATGTGGTGATCTATCTCTTATGGTTTGCGAATGCGTTCAGTTAATATCACAAAAAGAACAACAATCACATAGCAGGATACGTTATGGTTTCAACATCCGATAAGACTTTTATTGTTATACTGATTTACAGAGGTCGGAAAAAGAAATAGAAACACTGGGACAAACGCATGTTTGAACATAAATGCAAAAGCTAGGCACTGTGCAGGTTGTGCTGTTATATTTGACCACTCACTGCCCCTGTGCATTGCCCATAGTGGTCAGAAGAGTGTTCTGTGTTGTCCTGAGAGCATTGTTTCAGAGCTCTGTGCGTTCGAACGTGGTCACGTTTTCGGCGTTCGTACAGTCGAAGCTTTCGTAAATAAAGCATCAGAAGTGTTTGGTGTCTCAAGAACCACCACATCGAAGATTTATACCGCAGACAGTGAAAAGTTGAAGAAATCAGCCGTTAAGTCACAATGTGGACGAAAGTGTGTGTTTAGTGATCGTGACAGAAGGTCATCGAATATGATTGTAAAGAAGAATAAGATGACGATAGCTGCAAAAGTCACCGCAGAACGAGATATAGCAGTGTCGGCACCAACAACAATGCAAGAGAGCTCCAGAAGCAGAGAACCGCACAGCGAGCTGGAATTATACAACCACTCATCACTGATGAAAATATCTATAACGGGAAAAACGTGGTGCTGAAGCCATAAAACCTGGACTACACAGAAATCGAAAAAAACTAGTTTCCACATATCGGTCTTTTTTCACGCTGTTTCCAACTTGTGGAAGCTATAAATTGTTCGATAGCTTTCTCAGCAGGCATAGTTGCAAATCGTAGCGTCTACTGTGACTGTAGTAATCGAAGTAGTTGACGTCGTGTGCTCATGAAGAGCACCAACGTCAGCTTCTTTCACCTACATCTATTTTAAAGGCATATAAGCTGCATTTGCAGTAAATATGGGGCAATATTTGATAGTCTCAACCTGTCCTGAGACAACCGTTCGCAGAGTTTAAAAAACTCATGAAGTAAGAGCATGTAACGACATTTCAGAATCGCTCCATAGCAACTTGCCGTCATAACGATAACAAAATGACAACCATTTTTGTGGATTTTAAAAATGATGGAATAACAGCTATTTTAATAAACCAAGATTCGGGAATAGATGCGTTAATAGCGTACATCCAGCTATACGCAGTGTGTGCTAATAGCGATCTTAAACAGGAAGAGCCTCGGACTTGCTGTGATTGTACATATGCGGAAAGTAGTACAACAAAGAGAGCACCAACCCACTCTCCATTGTTGCCAAATTTCTTCAAGATGGCGGATCAAAGATGGCGGCGATAGATATGGCAATGTCGCAATGACATCATGGTGGGAAATTCAAACTTCGGCGGGAAAATAAGTCAACTGGGCTACCTCAACTAACCTAATGCCCTCCCCTCCCCCCTCTCCCTCTCCCCACCCCCAGAAAATGGTGGGAAGTTCAAGTTCAAGGAGAACAATGCAACAAACCATGGCTACGTCCACTAACCTAAGAAAATGGCGGTAAAGTAGGTCACTAGGGCTACCTCCACTAACCTAAGTCATCTGACCGCCACCTCTTCCTAGGAAGTGGCGAGGAAAGGACTCAGCCTGTGCTGGGCTGCTGGATAGGATGGATGTAAGTCTTTATTTTGCAGGCAGTCTTTTTTTAAACAATTTGATGCAGTAGCTCCATCCAGTTTGTTCACCATGAAGTCCAGAGTCCAACTGACATAGTACACAATACTGCCACCAGAAGGCACTGTTGTCCCTTCTCTGATGTAATCCAATATGGTGGTCTGGGAGGAAAGTGGCTGGAAAAGAACTCAGCCTGTTCTGAGCTACTGGATAGGAAGGAGTGTACTTTATTTATTTTGTGACAATTTATTTAGGAACTGAGGAGAAGGATATAGATGCATGGACACATATTCTTTTGCATGTCGATAAATCTCTGTATGCACGTGTGGAAAACACAACAAAAGCAAAGGAAGCTTGGGATACTTTGAAAAACCTGCTTGCTGATAAGAATAAAACCAGATGGATGAATCTCTGAGATGTTTTGCTGGATACTACATTATCCAAATGCGAAGGAAATATTCAAAATTACGTTACTCACATTTTGGATGTAGCCTACAAACTGCAGAGCATGGGGAAACCAGTTGATGAAGGGCTAATTGCACTGATTATGTTTAGAAGTTTACCAAAAGTTTGTTTACCATGCCATATGGGTGTAGAGTCCAGTACAACAGGCGAAAATTTCACAACAGAAAATATACAAGCAAAGTTGCTGAATGGTAATGTAGAAGAATACCTCAAGTTGAACAAAGATGGCAGTGATAGTGTCTTATTAACAATGAATTAAAAGAAATCATAACAGGGTTTCTCAAAAGACACGTAAGAAAAGAAGAAAGTGAAATGTTTCAATTGCTGGAAGTATGGTCACTTCAAGTCCGAATGTCCTCAAAAGCAAGAATCGTCAAAGAAAGAATCAAAGGGAACAGAAAAGTCATTGTTTTGTGCACTTGTTATGTCAGACTTCAACCAGAATGAGTGGATCATTGATTCCGGAGCATCGTCACACAGGACATCAAGAAAGGAAAGGCTTAAAGAGTTTGAAACAGAAAATACTAGCAAACAAAAAATGGTGAAGTGTGATGATAATGTTGATTTAGTGAGCGAAGGGAAAGGTGATGTTATTGTCAATTCACCAGATATATCATCAATAAAGAAGGTTATTCTTGTTTCTGGCTTAGCGACTAATTCGTTGTCAGTTTCTGCTTTAATCAAGAAAGGCATAAATGTTGTTTTCCAGAAAGATGGATGTAAGATGCTCAAAAGTTGTGAGATACTTTGTTCTGGATCAGAGTCAAATGGCGTTCATAAATTAAAAAATGTTGAACCTGTGTTGTCAGATGAGCATGTTCTCGCTGTTAAAAATTTTAGTAATCTGGAAGACTTATGGCACCGTAAACTTGGTCATATTAGAGTTGGCACTGTACTTAAGCTATGTTTTCAGAGTGGTGGCATAAATCTGGAGCGTTGTGATTCTGAAACTCTTGACAAGGACAAATCGTGTGTACTAGGTAAGATGTCGAAATTCTCATTTCCTAATACTAGAGGGCAACGTGCATCTGAGTTGCTCTGCCTTGTGCATATGGATTTATGTGGCCGCATGGAGTAAATGTCACATGGTATGGCTAAGTATACATACGTACTAGTGAATGATTATTCCAGAAGCACATCCAGTTACTTTCTCAAGAGTAAAGATCAAACATTTGAATTTTTCTGTGAGTTTAAAAAATAGAATTGGTACAAAGATACAATCAATTACATCTGACAATGGCAGTGAATTTGTGAACTCAAATTTTGATTTATTGCTTCGAGAGAATGGAATAGAGCATCCTATTAGTGTGTCCTATAGCCCAGAACAGAATGTGGTTGTGGAGAGGACCAACAAATCAATTTGTGAGCTGGCACGATGCATGCTATTTGAATCTGGTCTGCCTAAGCAGTATTGGGCAGAGGTATGCAATACAGCTGTTTACATAAAGAACGGTGTTCCACACAGAGCACTTAATGGTAGGACTCCGCTGTAATTATGGACTGGAAAAGTATCTCATATGAACCATTTAAAGGTGTTTGGTTGTCGAGCTCTTCTCCATATACCAGATCAAAACAGAAGAAAGTGGGATGCCAAAGCTAAAGAACTTGCTTTTGTAGGTTACGATGAAATGACCAAAGGTTACAAACTAATTCATCCACAGAACCCCAAGAAAATAGTGAAAGGCAGTGGTGTTGTTTTTTCTGGAGAATGAGTGCATGACCGATAATGCCAGGATACCAGCTGTTAATAATGAAGATTACTGTATTTTCTGGTCAAATAAACAGTATACTGAATGGGGAGAGCCAGAGGAAGAAGAAGAAGTCAGCAGTGCTGGAAGTGACAGAGATCAGGACCGACACTACATCGCAGATGCTCAGACTGCTGCAGGCACAGAAGAGACTGAGGTGCAGCCGATGAACCCCGATGCTTCAGAAGAGGACCAACCAGTCAGAAGGTCAGCCCGTGTACCCAAACCCAAAGAGTACCCCGATTCTGTCACCTATTTGGTAAGTGATTTTTCAAGTTTGGGAGAAGATCCTGTGAACTTGGAGGATGCCATATCGAGGAGTGACAAAGAAGGCTGGGTAAAGGCCATGAAAGAAGAAATTAAGTGTTTCCAGGACAATGGTGTTTGGGAACTTGTGGATCCACCAAAGAGTAATAAAAGTAATGTAGGTAACAAGTGGGTATTTAAGCTGAAAAGGAATGTGGATGGTAGAGCACTCCACCGTGCTGGACTTATTGCTAAAGGGTTTACACAAAAATTATTATTAATTTATCATTGTGAGACTTTTTCACCTGTTGTAAGACGCAGTACTCTTAGAGCTCTCATTAGTTTAGCTGTAAATCTTGATCTTAAGACCTATCATTTTGATATTAAGACTGCTTTTCTGTATGGGGACTTGGAGGAAACTATTCTCATGAAGCAACCAGATGGTTTTGTTTTAAAAGGAAGTGAAGGTAAAGTCTATAAACGCTTTTAGACCTAGGTTATGTTCCAAATACTGATGAAGATTGTGTGTTTATTAAACGGTCAGGTAAAAATGTTGCAATTGTTGCTTTGTATGTAGATGATTTCTATGTCTTGTGCAATAACAGTGTAATGAAAGACAAGTTGTATCGGGGATTGTCTGAGAATTTTGAAATTAAAGACTTAGGAGAAGCAAAGACCTGTCTGGGTATGTGTATAACCAGAAAATGGGAGGAAGGTAGTTTAAAACTTGACCAGAAGGGTTATATTGCAGATGTGCTGAAACGCCTTCTTGAATATATCTGGCAACAATGGAGAGTGGGATGGTGCTCTCTTTGTCCTGTTACTATTGAACTCAGCTTGTGCCCTGTGTCCACAGCAGATGACACACAATAAATAACATCGTTATGTAAAACAGCTCCACAAATGTTAGCGAGCGTATGTAGCTTGCTGTGAGACATCGCGTCAGTGAGGAATATGAACCGCCCCAGATGAAGCTGCACTGTCTGCCAGCTCTGCAAGGCTCATCTTGTTACCAGTCAAGACTGCACTGCACGTACTATGACTCCCAGTACTGTCAGCTTTGGATGATTTCTTTTTCTTTTCATTTGTCTGCACGAGCTACACATTTACGGACTATTTATATGATTCTCTCTAGTATATGTCTCAGTAAAGATGGAGTGGAGGATCATGGATGTTAACTAGAGGACTCTTGCGCATATGCCACGTGCTATTGTCTAGAGTGGATGAATAAGTTATCTACAAAATTGTTGAGGCTTTCGTGGCCACTTGTTGACAAACTGCCTATTGGCTTCTGTCTCGGGTTCTTCGGCCGACGTTCATCTAATGATTTTTCTGACGTTTCGCCAGCACGAGTGGCTGGCATTGTCAAAGCTTCACCCTCCATTGCCGGTGGTGAACTGGAGCCGAGCTCGCGGGCGCAGACTATATGTACCTGGCGCGCCAACGTCCGAGGGCTTCTCCGCGGTCATTTCCGGTGCGGTTCTCCTCTTGCTACCTGCGACGGTCGTTCGCTGCAGTACGGGAAGCCAGGATCCGTTTACCTTAAGGCTTTCCTCTTTCTTGTTCAAACTGTTCGCGTGTTTTTGTATTTCTACAGCTTCTCTGAACAAGCGCGTGTGATAGTGGTTCTCTACAGCCAGAACTTCCGTGTCGGCGAATTTTATTACGTGGTCGGTCTCATTCAGTGCGTGTTCTGCCACGGCCGATTTCTCCACCTGCCCCAACCTGCAATGTCGCTTATGCTCCTTGATCCTGGTGTTAATGGATCGTCCAGTCATCCCGACATAAACTTTTCCGCATGTGCATGGTATGCGGTATATTCCCGACATTGAAAGTGGGTCTCTTTTCTCCTTCGCCGATCTAAGACACTCTTTGATCTTCCTTGTCGGTTTGAAGATCGTCTTTACGCCATGTTTGCGCAATATACGGCCGATTCTGTCCGTCACTCTGGGAATGTATGGCAGAAAGGCCGTACCCGACATTTCTTTTTCTGGTTCCTTACTTCGCCGAGTGTTTGGCTCAGTTACACTTCTAATATAATTTGTGGAGTACCCATTGCTCCTCAGGACTGTTTCCAGGTGTTGCATTTCTCGTTTGAGGTGTTGCGGCTCACATATTCGTCCTGCTCTCGTTACGAGCGTACTAATCATGCCCCTTTTCTGGCTCGGGTGGTGGTTTGACAGTTTGTGCAGGTATCGGTCCGTGTGAGTCGGTTTTCGATACACGCTGTGTCCCAGGTTTTCGCCGTCCCTTGTGACCAGCACATCTAGAAATGGCAGTTTCTTGTCCTTTTCTACTTCCATGGTAAATGTTATGTTGGCATGGAGGCTGTTCAAGTGTCTTAGGAAGTCACCGAGCTGTTCTTCACCATGGCTCCACACCACGAAAGTATCATCGACGTACCTGTACCACACCTTAGGTTTGCAAGTGGCCGAGTCCAGTGCCTGTGCTTCGAATTGTTCCATGAAGAAGTTGGCCACCACTGGACTGAGAGGACTACCCATGGCGACGCCTTCCAGCTGTTCGTAGAAGTCGCCATTCCACGTGAAATAGCTCGTGGTGAGACATGCATGGAAGAGCTTTCTGATGTCTAGCGGGAAAATGGAACCGATGTGCTCCAGAGCGTCACGGAGTGGCACTTTCGTAAATAACGAAACAACATCAAAACTGACCAGGATGTCGTTTGGTGCAAGTTTCAGTTTCTTCAGCTTCTCAATGAAATGTCCTGAGTCCTTAATGTATGTGTCGGTCTTCCCCACGTGTGGTTGGAGCAGAGAGGCCAAGTGTTTTGCCAGCTTATATGTCGGTGATCCAGGAGCGCTAACGATCGGTCTCAGTGGAACGTTGTTCTTATGGATCTTGGGTAATCCATACAGCCGAGGTGGTAGGGCTTCTGTGTTGCGCAGGTTTCTCTGTATGTCCGCCGGCAGAGAAGACGCCTTGATCAATCGATTCGTATTCCGTGTGATACGTTGCGTCGGATCTGCGCTTAGTTTTCGGTACGTCGTCGGATCTAATAGGTCTCGGATCTTTTGCTCATAATCTTCGGTCTTCATTACGACGGTCGCATTCCCCTTATCGGCAGGCAGTACCAATATACTCTTGTCAGCGTTGAGATTCTTAATGGCTTGTACCTCTTCTTTCTTCAGGTTGCAAGCTGGCGGTTTTGCTCGGCGCAGTATCCTGGCTGTTTCCGTGCGTATTTCCTCTGCCCTTTCACAAGGAAGGGCACGAATGGCTGCTTCGGTGTTGGCAATGATGTCCTCCATAGGTATGGTTCTCGGGATGATAGCGAAATTCCCTCCTTTTTGAAGAACAGACACTTCCGCTTTGATCAATTGTCGTTCAGTGAGGTTGACCACTGTGTGTGACATGTCGGGAGTCGCCTTGTCGGTCTGCTTCCGGCATCTTTCAAACTTTTTCTTCTGTCGCTCGGTGCAGCGCTCGAGTTCGTTCTGCATGCTCCTGTGAGTGATGCTGTCGATCTTGTCCCAGTCGTCTCGATGCATTCTGCTACTTAGTTGATAGAAAATGTCCAGAAGTTCCTGATCCGTTCTTGCCAAGTCTCTCCGTGTTGTATGTATTCGCTCACGAAGGTTGGGGCAGGTGGAGAAATCGGCCGTGGCAGAACACGCACTGAATGAGACCGACCACGTAATAAAATTCGCCGACACGGAAGTTCTGGCTGTAGAGAACCACTATCACACGCGCTTGTTCAGAGAAGCTGTAGAAATACAAAAACACGCGAACAGTTTGAACAAGAAAGAGGAAAGCCTTAAGGTAAACGGATCCTGGCTTCCCGTACTGCAGCGAACGACCGTCGCAGGTAGCAAGAGGAGAACCGCACCGGAAATGACCGCGGAGAAGCCCTCGGACGTTGGCGCGCCAGGTACATATAGTCTGCGCCCGCGAGCTCGGCTCCAGTTCACCACCGGCAATGGAGGGTGAAGCTTTGACAATGCCAGCCACTCGTGCTGGCGAAACGTCAGAAAAATCATTAGATGAACGTCGGCCGAAGAACCCGAGACAGAAGCCAATAGGCAGTTTGTCAACAAGTGGCCACGAAAGCCTCAACAATTTTGTATTACGCCTCTACGGGGAGGAGATTTGCAGATTGTACCGACGCCTTGACCAACGACGGAAGAAGAAAGCGCGACTGATGTCCTCTCTCGCCTTTCTGTCACGGTGCCGAGATGAATGTGCTACACCGAAGTTCTTGAGATGCAAGCGCCTATTCACCACCGCCCAAGCACATCGTATCTACGACAGAATGGAACGAGCTTTTCTTCGTGAGCGAATACATACAACACGGAGAGACTTGGCAAGAACGGATCAGGAACTTCTGGACATTTTCTATCAACTAAGTAGCAGAATGCATCGAGACGACTGGGACAAGATCGACAGCATCACTCACAGGAGCATGCAGAACGAACTCGAGCGCTGCACCGAGCGACAGAAGAAAAAGTTTGAAAGATGCCGGAAGCAGACCGACAAGGCGACTCCCGACATGTCACACACAGTGGTCAACCTCACTGAACGACAATTGATCAAAGCGGAAGTGTCTGTTCTTCAAAAAGGAGGGAATTTCGCTATCATCCCGAGAACCATACCTATGGAGGACATCATTGCCAACACCGAAGCAGCCATTCGTGCCCTTCCTTGTGAAAGGGCAGAGGAAATACGCACGGAAACAGCCAGGATACTGCGCCGAGCAAAACCGCCAGCTTGCAACCTGAAGAAAGAAGAGGTACAAGCCATTAAGAATCTCAACGCTGACAAGAGTATATTGGTACTGCCTGCCGATAAGGGGAATGCGACCGTCGTAATGAAGACCGAAGATTATGAGCAAAAGATCCGAGACCTATTAGATCCGACGACGTACCGAAAACTAAGCGCAGATCCGACGCAACGTATCACACGGAATACGAATCGATTGATCAAGGCGTCTTCTCTGCCGGCGGACATACAGAGAAACCTGCGCAACACAGAAGCCCTACCACCTCGGCTGTATGGATTACCCAAGATCCATAAGAACAACGTTCCACTGAGACCGATCGTTAGCGCTCCTGGATCACCGACATATAAGCTGGCAAAACACTTGGCCTCTCTGCTCCAACCACACGTGGGGAAGACCGACACATACATTAAGGACTCAGGACATTTCATTGAGAAGCTGAAGAAACTGAAACTTGCACCAAACGACATCCTGGTCAGTTTTGATGTTGTTTCGTTATTTACGAAAGTGCCACTCCGTGACGCTCTGGAGCACATCGGTTCCATTTTCCCGCTAGACATCAGAAAGCTCTTCCATGCATGTCTCACCACGAGCTATTTCACGTGGAATGGCGACTTCTACGAACAGCTGGAAGGCGTCGCCATGGGTAGTCCTCTCAGTCCAGTGGTGGCCAACTTCTTCATGGAACAATTCGAAGCACAGGCACTGGACTCGGCCACTTGCAAACCTAAGGTGTGGTACAGGTACGTCGATGATACTTTCGTGGTGTGGAGCCATGGTGAAGAACAGCTCGGTGACTTCCTAAGACACTTGAACAGCCTCCATGCCAACATAACATTTACCATGGAAGTAGAAAAGGACAAGAAACTGCCATTTCTAGATGTGCTGGTCACAAGGGACGGCGAAAACCTGGGACACAGCGTGTATCGAAAACCGACTCACACGGACCGATACCTGCACAAACTGTCAAACCACCACCCGAGCCAGAAAAGGGGCATGATTAGTACGCTCGTAACGAGAGCAGGACGAATATGTGAGCCGCAACACCTCAAACGAGAAATGCAACACCTGGAAACAGTCCTGAGGAGCAATGGGTACTCCACAAATTATATTAGAAGTGTAACTGAGCCAAACACTCGGCGAAGTAAGGAACCAGAAAAAGAAATGTCGGGTACGGCCTTTCTGCCATACATTCCCAGAGTGACGGACAGAATCGGCCGTATATTGCGCAAACATGGCGTAAAGACGATCTTCAAACCGACAAGGAAGATCAAAGAGTGTCTTAGATCGGCGAAGGAGAAAAGAGACCCACTTTCAATGTCGGGAATATACCGCATACCATGCACATGCGGAAAAGTTTATGTCGGGATGACTGGACGATCCATTAACACCAGGATCAAGGAGCATAAGCGACATTGCAGGTTGGGGCAGGTGGAGAAATCGGCCGTGGCAGAACACGCACTGAATGAGACCGACCACGTAATAAAATTCGCCGACACGGAAGTTCTGGCTGTAGAGAACCACTATCACACGCGCTTGTTCAGAGAAGCTGTAGAAATACAAAAACACGCGAACAGTTTGAACAAGAAAGAGGAAAGCCTTAAGGTAAACGGATCCTGGCTTCCCGTACTGCAGCGAACGACCGTCGCAGGTAGCAAGAGGAGAACCGCACCGGAAATGACCGCGGAGAAGCCCTCGGACGTTGGCGCGCCAGGTACATATAGTCTGCGCCCGCGAGCTCGGCTCCAGTTCACCACCGGCAATGGAGGGTGAAGCTTTGACAATGCCAGCCACTCGTGCTGGCGAAACGTCAGAAAAATCATTAGATGAACGTCGGCCGAAGAACCCGAGACAGAAGCCAATAGGCAGTTTGTCAATAAGTTATCTCTCTCTCTCTCTCTCTCTCTCTCTCTCTCTGTGTGTGTGTGTGTGTGTGTGTGTGTGTGTGTGTGTGTGTAGACAGTCTCTCTTTACTTAGTCTATTGTTCTTCTAAATGTTCTGTCAATAAAAAACTTAAAAGAAATACACAGTCTTTGATTTTCCTACATCTCCCACATTATCTTTCTGGTCATTCAGTTCAAGGTGTTCATAATTTCAATGACAAGGTATTCAGTTGAAATGACAGCCTGTACATTTCGTGTATTTTTTCATGTAATCAAACTGTAATGTAATTCTTTTCGTACTCATGTAGATGACCTCACTCTCTTCCTTAATCAGAGATAATAACCACTTTTTTTCACCACATAGATAGCTTTCCTAAAAAATTACTTTCGAAATGGTTTTATCGTTATGGTGGCTTTACTGGATGGTGAATGACACCGTATTTCCTTAAGGCCTTCGAATACTGTCAGCAGCAAATTTGTATGTGTCTGCATAATCTAGTGAAGTAATTTTTTTGCATTATTGTAGCGATACTAGTAGAGGGTTACCATCCGCCTCACCACCCTCACCACTGCTTAGGCTCGGAATGAGTGGACCAGAGGTTTGGCGGCACTTCCCGGCTTCCTCACTTCCACCACCGTCACCACAGCATCTCCTGACGTCAGGTACACAATTCTGACACCTACATTTTTGGTCTATTCCACCACTTTTTACGACTGTAGATCTATAACAGCGTCACAACTCTAGTTTCGGTTTCCTGATATGCAACATTGATTACTCGCTAAACAATGTGAGTAAGCAATGTCTCATCTTCCTCTTTCGGTGTAACGTTGGTGCCCTAAATGTATTACATGCCACCGTATCTATGATTGTAGGTCTATTAGGAGGTTCATTGTGGTGCATGGTATGAAATTTACGTGGAAGACTTGTTTGCGAACTTCGTTTACGCAACGAGCACTTTCAGGACGTGTAAGATCTACCGGTTCTCATTTTCTACTGCTTTTCATTCCTAGTGGTGGAATTCGGTACTACTACCACAATATATGAATGAAACTTTTGCTACAAGTTGCTACCTCAACCACACGATTTTCTAAAGAGCTCTGTAATGATTTTTGTTTTCAATTTTATGGCGTTCCTAGCGAATGAAACTTAAAGTACTTTGTTACATGACAGCAGCTGAATCACATGTCTAAGACGTCTCAATAAAATTCTGTATGTAACAAAATTTGCTGAAGTTGTAAAGTCCTTTAAGAATCTCCCTACACAGGTCACATTATGTGATAGAGTAGCGTATTGATTTCCATGTCCCATATCTTTATTTTTAAAGGTACAGATGCACTGGTTTCTATATCCTTAGTTCTTAGGTATTTATACGAAATGACAGCATTTAAATTTTGTATTATGAGTAGTATAGCTTTCCCTTTCTTTATCTATTTAAAAAGGATATATAGTCTTAACGTCTTCCACCACTTTTCATTGCTAGTCGCGCACTTGCCAAGTGTGACATGTGCACACGAAAACCTCATGTTTCAGTGTTGTAATACGATATCTGCGTCATGTGTCGAAGTTTAACCCTGCGGTAGGTGCGCAGAAAATAGTTACGTCAGTGGGCGTGTCCGGCACTCAGTGCAGCCTAGTTTAAATACCACTTAACAAACTAGTTTTTAAGGTTTCTAGTAGAACTAATAGATGAGCTTATGAACAACAAATAATATCCTTCGTAATACCAGCATTTAATATGGCCTGCACACAAATACACAAGTTGATGTAAATTTAAAAAAATGTGCATGGGTAAAATGAAATTATTACCTAATATCTGACAGACAAATTTCGAGGAAGTCTCTTCACCGTTACTTTGGTCGCGTTACAGTCCGAATGTACAACAGTCTTACCTGTAGTGGTGTCTGTTTCACCAGTTTCATGCGCTGATGACCGGAGTAGCACACCCTTGTTTCTTTTGGTTTGGCACGAAACAAGACCGAATCCATCTTGAAATCCAAAAAGATAGTTTCCAGTTTCTCGAAACCTGTTTGGCAAGTAATCGGGAATATACTTCTTGTTCATTTTCAGTGTCGCCCTGAAGGTTAGTCCATTTTCTAGAAGATGCTGTGCTAAAGGATGATTACTATAATAGTTGTCTGTAGTTATATTCCTGTGAGTGCCCATGATGGGTTCAACTAATCTCTACACAATATCCACAGGTTCTTTAGATGCAAGCTTTGGTCCAGGTTTCTGCCTCCCACAGTACACTTGAAAATTACAAGTGTAAAATGTCTTCCTGTCTCACAATGTGTAAACCTGCAACCGTACTTCTTAGGCTTATTAGGCATGTACTGCACAAAACCACGACGAACGCGAAATGGAACGAGCATTTGGTCTATCGTTGTAAACTCCCCTGGGCTGTAGATATTTTTTGCAGGTGTTCAGAAACGCTGAATGGGGGTCTCGGATGGCAGCAAGTTGGTTAATTAAAAAATGGTCCAAATGGCTCTGAGCACTATGGGACTTAACACCTGAGGCCATCAGTCCCCTAGAACTTAGAACTACTTAAACCTAACTAACTTAAGGACATCACACACATCCATGCCCGATGCAGGATTCGAACCTGCGACCGCAGCAGTCGCGCGGTTCCGGACTGAAGCGCCTAGAACCGCTCGGCCACAATAGCCAGCAGTTGTTCAGTTCCAAGCCGTTCTTTTCTCATTGAAGTACCGTCAAACCTCAGTCACCAGGACAAGAACAAAATTCACTTCAACCTAAATGCTGCCCTCGGAATAATTATTCTTGTTCCATAAGAGCCCACTGCTCTTACACATTTGTGCGTCCTCTCTCCTGTACAGCAGTTGCAAACAGTGCTCCTAAAAGAGGCAGTGTTTCAGAAGCAGAACTATTTCTGCAATATCTATCACATGCCTAATTCACAGATTATCTCTTGTTACTTACGTCTCTGTTACTGTTTGCAACAACAGAATCAATTATCTCAGTCAAAAAATTTGAAAAATCTTCCAATTTCAGTTTTACTTTCTCTAGTATTATGTTTTGGACAAGGTAATACCTTGATTATATTGTTGTTTCTTTTTCTTCTCACCGCTAACTTATTACATTGAAGGAATAAAAACTACAACACCAAAAAAATCTTTATTATAGAGTAATTAAAGTTTGGGAATACATTTGTCTGTGTAACATATGTAAGTGATTAACGTTGCAGGTTAATGTAAGTATGTGATAACGACATTGCGAATGTGAAATTTTGGTTCATTAACAACAATCGTAACCGACAGAATGTTGAATACAAGCATGCAAACGTGCATGCATTCTGTTGTACAGGTGCCGGATGTCAGTTGGTGGCATGGAGTTCTATGCCCGTTGCACTTGGTCCGTCAGAACAGGAACGGTTAATGCCGTTTGTGGATGACGCTGGAAACAGATCTGGTGATCGTGAAGTCCAAGGAAACACGTTGACAATGTAGAACATGTTGGGTTACAACAGCGGTATGCGGACGAGCGTAATCCTGTTGGAAAACACCCTCTGGAATTCTGTTAACGAATGGCAAGATAACAGGTCGAATCACCAGGCTGACACACAAATTTTCAATCAGGGTGCATGTGATATCCACGAGAGTGCTCCTGCTGTCATACGAAATCGCACCCCAGACCATATCTCCTGGTGTAGATTCAAATGGTTCAAATGGTTCTGAGCACTATGAGACTTAACATCTGAGGTCATCAGTCCCCTAGACTTAGAGCTACTTAAACCTAACTAACCTAAGGACATCACACACATCCATGCCCGAGGCAGGATTCGAACCTGCGACCGTAGCAGCAGCGCGGTTTCGGACTGAAGCGCCTAGAACCGCTCGACCCCAACGGCCGGCTCTGGTGTAGGTCCAGTGTGTCTAGAACACACACAGGTTGGCTGCAGGCCCTCAACTCGCCTCCTCCTAAACTACACACGGCCATCACTGGCACCGAGGCAGCACCAGCTGTCGTCAGAAAACACAATAGACCTCCACTCCCTCTCCAGTGAGCTCTCGCTTTACACCAACACGCTAGAAAATAGTGTCTCCCGCCAAGTAGGGGCGCCTGCTGAGAGACTTCGCTTGATTATACCCAATCACACGTAACGTAACTGTCATGCAATTTCTTCCTCATGACAATACTCGGCCTCACACTAAGGCGGCAAATTGGACGCTCCTGCAGCGTGTTGAATACCCACCATACAGCTCGGTCTTGGCTATCTCTTGCTTTCATCTCTGCTGAGATGAACCGCTGGCTATGAAGACAACATTTTGACACAGGCTGCAGTCCATCATAGAAAATTGCCAGAAAGCATAAGAGACTGCCATCTATGACGAGGGTATCGCAAAGTCGCTACATGCCGAAGTGAGAGGGACGACTATGTAAAGAAGTAGTTGAAAGGTGCAGCTAACTGTTGCATATGAAAGACTTCTGATTTTTAGTGTGGTTTCCATTTCGTGACCGATCGTTCCTTATTTTCCGAATAGCGCTCGTACATACGGAATTTGACTGAGAATGCTTCTACAGGTGGTAGAGATTCCGTCCTCTATTAATGTAAAGCCTTTTTAAAATCACCCTATATACACTGAGGTGACAAATGTTGTAGGATAGCAATATACAGGGTGATTCAAAAAGAATACCACAACTTTAAAAATGTGTATTTAATGAAAGAAACATAATATAACCTTCTGTTATACATCATTACAAAGAGTATTTAAAAAGGTTTTTTTCACTCAAAAACAAGTTCAGAGATGTTCTATATGGCCCCCTCCAGACACACGAGCAATATCAACCCGATACTCCAACTCGTTCCACACTCTCTGTAGCATATCAGGCGTAACAGTTTGGATAGCTGCTGTTATTTCTCGTTTCAAATCATCAATGGTGGCTGGGAGAGGTGGCCGAAACACCATATCCTTAACATACCCCCATAAGAAAAAATCGCAGGGGGTAAGATCAGGGCTTCTTGGAGGCCAGTGATGAAGTGCTCTGTCACGGGCTGCCTGGCGGCCGATCCATCGCCTCGGGTAGTTGACGTTCAGGTAGTTACGGACAGATAAGTGCCAATGTGGTGGCGCTCCATCCTGCTGAAATATGAATTGTTGTGCTTCTTGTTCGAGCTGAGGGAACAGCCAATTCTCTAACATCTCCAGATACTGTAGTCCACCTTCTGTTATACATCATTACAAAGAGTATTTAAAAAGGTTTTTTTCACTCAAAAACCTTCGAAGAAAAAGGGACCAAAAACTTTATTGGCTGAAATGGCACAGAAAACGTTCACCTTAGGCGAGTCACGTTCATACTGAGTTGTTTCCCGCGGATTCTCAGTGCCCCATATACAGACATTGTGACGGTTGACTTTCCCGTTAGTGTGGAAAGTTGCTTCATCACTAAACACAATCTTTGAAACGAAAGATTCATCTGTTTCCATTTGAGCAAGGATAAAATCACAGAAATCGATTCTTTTAATCTTATCAGCTGCAGACAGTGCTTGAACCAATTTCAGACGATAAGGTTTCATAACTAACCTTTTTCGTAGGACTCTCCATACTGTTGATTGTGGAATTTGCAGCTCTCTGCTAGCTCTGCGAGTCGATTTTCCTGGGCTGCGAACAAATGCTTGCTGGATGCGTGCTACATTTTCATCACTCGTTCTCGGCCGTCCAGAACTTTTCCCTTTGCACAAACACCCATTCTCTGTAAACTGTTTATACCAACGTTTAATACACCACCTATCAGGAGGTTTAACACCATACTTCGTTCAAAATGCACGCTGAACAACTGTCGTCGATTCACTTCTGCCGTACTCAATGACACAAAAAGCTTTCTGTTGAGCGGTCGCCATCTTAGCATCAACTGACGCTGACGCCTAGTCAACAGCGCCTCAAGCGAACAAATGTACAACTAAATGAAACTTTATAGCTCCCTTAATTCGCCGACAGATAGTGCGTAGCTCTGCCTTTTGTCGTTGCAGAGTTTTAAATTCCTAAAGTTGTGCTATTCTTTTTGAATCACCCTGTATACTTCATATATACGGATGTTGGCAGTATCGCGTACACAGAAGGGCAGTGTATTGTTTGAGCTGTCGTTTGCCGGCCGCGGTGGCCGTGCGGTTCTAGGCGCTGCAGTCCGGAGCAGCGGGACTGCTACGGTCGCAGGTTCGAATCCTGCCTCGGGCGTGGATGTGTGTGATGTCCTTAGGTTAGTTAGGTTTAAGTAGTACTAAGTTCTAGGGGACTGATGACCTAAGACGTTAAGTCCCATAGTGCTCAGAGTCATTTGAACCATTTTGAGCTGTCGTTTGTACTCAGGAGATTCACGTGGAAAGGTTTCCGACTTGATTATGGCCACACGACGGGAGTTAATAGACTTTGAACACGGAATGGTAGTTGAAGCTAGACGCATAGGGCACTCCACTTCGGAAATTGTTAGGGAATTAAATATTCCATGGCACTGAGTGTCCAGAGTGTGCCGAGAATACAACATTTCAGGCATTAGCTCTCAGCACTGACAACGCAGTGACAGATTGCCTTCACTTAACGGCCGAGAACAGCGTCGTTTGCGTAGAATTGTCAGTGCCGTGAGAGAAGCAACACTGCGCGAAATAGCCTCTGAAATCAATGTGGGACTTACGACGAACGTATCCGTCGGAACAGTGTGGCGAAATTTGTTAATGGACTGTGGCAGTAGACGACCGACGCGAGTGCCCTTGCTAACAGCACGACATCGCCTGCAGCGCCCCTCCTGCACTCGTGACCATATCGATTGGACAACCGGAAAACCGCTACCTAGTGAGATGAGTCCCAGTATCAGTCGGTAAGAGCTGATCTTAGCACTAAGGTGTAGCACACAGGCTGAATCAAAAAAATAGAAACACAAATACAAAACAAACACAACATTTCCAGAATACAAGAGAACTCACAAGCTCCAAACTTACAAACAGACACAATGACAACACCACACAAAGTGAACCAGATGGTACACCATGACTTACACACATAAATTAACACACGAATTTGCAATCATCCTAAAGAGACAGGGATTCCAAATAGCATATAAGACTGGGCAAACTCTCCAATCACACGTAAGCCAACCAGCGACCAAGAGGGACAAATTCCTACAATCAGGAATATATAAACTTGAATGTCAAAGTTGTGATGCAGTATACATAGGCATGACATGCACGAATTTTAAAACACGATACCAAGAACATATCAGGACTTGGAAGTACGAAACACACCATTCCACATTTGCAGAAAAACGCCATAACCACGAACCTACAAACATGGAACAAACAATGCAAATAATGAGAATAAGCAACCATAACAAACATCTTATACAAATGTAAGAAAACTTCTATATTCAGAAAGCCGTTGCTGAAAACAAACATGTGATAAATGAACAAACACACATCAGCACAGGCTCCCTACTACACTTAATAAAAGAAATGATAAGATAAAAATCGTCCCTTACAAAACCAGAAAAAAAAATGTCTAACCCCCCTTCACCTTCTGGACACACACACACACACACACACACACACACACATAGCCCACAAAAAATGCATACACAAACGGATCACAGATACTCAATAAACACACTAGAAAGTTGGCAATAACATTCGATCTTTGGCAATAACATCTGATAGTCGGAAACACAAACTAAAACATTCCATAAAAAATGGTTCAAATGGCTCTAAGCACTATGGGATTTAACATCTCAGGTCATCAGTACCCTATACTTAGAACTACTTTAACCTAACTAACCTAAGGACATCACACACATCCATGCCCGAGGCAGGATTCGAAACTGCGACCGTAGCAGCAGCGCGGTTCCGCGCTGAAGCATTCCATCAAAACAAGTGTTCAGTTGATAGTGCTGTGAAATTTCAGAGAAAAACCGCAAATCTGCTTTTTTAAGAAGAGGAACACCACAAAAAATGCAACAGGAGCGTAATATGTAGAAAATTGTCCACCTGACCTGTAAGTACATCCAAAATATTACTACATAGTAGTAAAAACCATCCACCAGAACTGTTTATAACCTATAGTTACATTGACCAAAATAGCAAAAATATGTACGTATTCCAGGCCACTAAAGATGCCTTGAAGAAAATAAAGGCGAAACGCGTTTGGCACGAAAATTGTGTTTCATTCAGTTGTCATACGGTCCATAAAGTAAAAATTATCAATATACCGTAATATTACATGCAACTGAAGAAGACTGGACTACAAAAATTGAAGGTGTGGGCTGTGTTTACATGGATCTGACTGACTCTTCTGGTCCAACAGAGCCGATCATTGACAAAAAATGGCTATGTTCGGCTATCTGGAGCCCATCTGCAGCCAAGAATTGACTTCATGTTGCCAAATAACGATGGAATTTTTATAGCTGACATTGCGCCATTTCACCACGCCACAGTTGTTCGCAAATGGTTTAAAAAACAATCTAGACAATTCGACTGAATGATATGGCCAGCCAGATCACCCAACATGAGTCAAATCGAACATTTATGGGATGTAAGCGAGAGGTCAGTTTGTGTACAAAATACTACACCAATAACACTTTTGCAGTTATGGACTTCTACAGAGGCACTTCACGCCACGCCACGCCACGCAGAGTTGCTGGACTTCAATGGGAAGAAGGAGGTCCGGCAGGATACTATGAGATATCCCATGACTTCTGTCATCTCAATGTAGATAACATGGTGTCATATAGCAGTGTCTCGATTTCCTTCTTCCATGACTTCAAAAAACCACAGATACACTGGTTCCATTTTTCTTAAGATCTACAAAAAATAGCATTAAATACTCTTGCGAACCATACATGTGTGTGTGTGCACAATCTAGTGAAGTATTTTTTATCTGCATCATTGTATTATCTGCATCATTGTAGTAAGGATACTTGATGGTCAACAACCTCTCCCTTCAACACCTGAGGGGATTTCCTTATGGGAGTACCGTGACCTGCTCAGTTAACTATGTTGGACGTACCCCAACAACACGGAATCTGGTACATCCCACTGCAGCCGACGACAGTAAATATAGGCATTGAAGATAATAATAATAGCGATGTTGATAAGGTAGTCGTCATTAGCGAGACAATAACAATCTCAGACGATGATAATGATGGTAATTACAGAGCAAAAAATAAATAACCTTAAATGTGAAATGAAATGCCTTAAACGTTTTGTGCATTCCACCACTGTGCCATAGTATGCAGAATTTGCATTAATAATTCTTGAGTAACAACACTGTAGGGGGTGTTGCATAGACTTTTACACACTATTTTTTCTTAAAAAATAATGGAGTTCTAGGCGCACTATCAAGAATATTTTATATACCATCTTCTATTGATGTGTATGTTTTTCTGTATTAGGGCAGAGGGCACTCTAGCTGATCTCCATATGACCTTGTGGGGTCATATTACAGCTGAGCTTTCAACTACCACACTCAGGCAAATGCGCTTGTCATATCCTGATCTCCGAGGCTATTCCAAGAAATCAAGACATACTTCTAGGTGCCAATATCAAGGGCGAGAGGAGGGAAGGACTCTCCCATCTACTCACCCCCCTTACGCTCCAGTAATTTGCTTAAAGCACCCTCAACCCCGAGCGCCCCCACTATGCAGTCAATGGTATGAGTGTTGTCAGCATGAAGCGCAACGCTGCAGTCCCGCTTTCGTGGGAGGGAGAGTCGATTGCAGTTTGCCTGCATGTCATATTTCGCTGACATCTTCGTCCTTGTGCCTCGAGCGCCCCGCGACGCATCTCGCCGCTCGTCGACGTCATCTGCAATGTCAGGGCTCCCAACTGCTTTAGAGTAATTTGTTCAGTGCTCTGGCATTTGTTAAAACAAGAAATTAATTTAAGGTACGGTGGGACGGTGTCACACATGCATCATGTCTGTATAATGTAGATGACCCCCCCTACACACACACACACACACACACACACACACACATACTAGCGTAACGTCCACAATCGCTCAGTGCTCGGGAATTTCTTATTACAAAGTACTGTTGTCTCAAACGATAGGACGATGTAAGACACCATTGTAACGCCCGTAACCAATGCAGTGCACAAAAATACCTGTAGTATACACGGGAGTGATAGATGTCATTGGATACCTCCTAACATCGTGTCTGACCTCATTTTTGCCCATTGTAGTGCAGCAACTGGATGTGACGTGGACTCAGCCATGTTGCCGGCCACAAATGCGAAAGTGCTGGCACAAACTGATGTCTCGATTATGTCCTATAAATGTTCGATGGGATTCATGTCGGACCATCTCGGTGACCAAAACATTCGCTCAGACTGTCCAGAATGTTCTTCAAACCAAAAGCGAACAACTGTGGCCCAGTGACAAGGCGCATTGTCATCCATAAAAATGCCATCTCGTTTGGGAACATGAAATTCATGAATGGCTGCAGGTGGAGTCCAAGGAGCCTAAAATAACCATTTGTAATCAATGACTGGTTCAGGTGGACCAGAGGACCCAGTGAAATCCATGTAGCCGGCCGCGGTGGTCTCGCGGTTCTAGGCGCGCAGTCCGGAGCCGCGCGACTGCTACGGTCGCAGGTTCGAATCCTGCCTCGGGCATGGATGTGTGTGCTGTCCTTAGGTTAGTTAGGTTTAACTAGTTCTAAGTTCTAGGGGACTGATGACCTAAGATGTTAAGTCCCATAGTGCTCAGAGCCGTTTTTTGAAATCCATGTAAACACAACGCACATCATTATGGAACCAACATCAGCTTGTACACTGTGCTATTGACAACTTGGGTCCATGGGTTCGTGCGGTATGCACCGCACTCGATACATGCCACTAGCTCTTACCAACTGAAATCGGGCATCATCTGACCAGGTCTCGATTTTTCAGTCGTCTAGGGTCCAACCGATATGTTCACGAGCACAGGAGAGGCACTGCAGGCGATGGCATGCTGTTAGCAAAGGAACTCGCGTCGGTCGCCTACTGCCATAGCGCATTAATGCCAAATTTCACCGCTCTATCCTAAAGGACATGTTCGTCTTACGTCCGACATTGATTTCAGAGGTTATTCCACGCAGCGCTACTTCTACATCTACATCTACATTTATACTCCACAAGCCACCCAAAGGTGTGTGGCGGAGGGCACTTTACGTGCCACTGTCATTACCTCCTTTTCCTGTTCCAGTCGCGTATGGTTCGCGGGAACAACGACTGCCGCAAAGCCTCCGTGCGTGCTCGAATCTCTCTAATTTTACATTCGTGATCTCCTCGGGAGGTATAAGTAGGGGGAAGCAATATATTCGATACCCCATCCAGAAACGCACCCTCTCGAAATCTGGACTGCAAGCTACACCGCGATGCAGAGCGCCTCTCTTGCAGAGTCTGCCGCTTGAGTTTGCTAAACATCTCCGTAACGCTATCACGCTTACCAAATAACCCTGTGACGAAACGCGCCGCTCTTCTGTGGATCTTCTCTATCTCCTCCGTCGACCCGATCTGGTACGGATCCCACACTGATGGGCAATACTCAAGTATAGGTCGAACGAGTGTTTTGTAAGCCACCTCCTTTGTTGATGGACTACATTTTCTAAGGACTCTGCCAATGAATCTCAAGCTGGTACCCGCCTTACCAACAATTAATTTTATATGATCATTCCACTTAAAATCGTTCCGCACGCATACTCCCAGATATTTTACACAAGTAACTGCTACCAATGTTTGTTCCGCTAGCATATAATCATACAATAAAGGATCCTTCTTTCTATGTATTCGCAATACATTACGTTTGTCTATGTTAAGGGTCAGTTGCCACTCCCTGCACCAAGTGCCTATCCGCTGCAGATCTTCCTGCATTTCGCTGCAATTTTCTAATGCTTCTAACGCTTCTCTCTTAGCACTGACAACTTTACGAAAACGCCGCTGCTTTCGACCGTCAAGTGATGTCAGTTAGCCACTGCGTTGTCCGTGGTGAGAGGTAATGTCTGAAATGTTGTATTCTCGCCACACTCTTGACACTGTGGATCGCGGAGTATTGAAGTCCCTAACGATTTCTAAAATGGAATGCCCCATGCGTGTAGCTCCAACTACCATACCGCGTTCAAGTTGTGTTAATTCTCGTCGTGCGGCCACAATCACGTCGGAATCCTTTTCACATGAATCACCTGAGTATAAATGATATCTCCGCCAATGCACTAGCCTTTCATACCTTGCTCATGTGATACCACCGCAATCTGTATTTATGTATATCGCTACCCCATGACCTTTGTCACCTTAGTGCCAAGTGTATTAGAGGCCTCTACTCTCTAGTGAATGAGATATTTTGACAGTTTAAAAAAATGACGCCAAAGTACAGTCTCCGAAGAAAATTTTAGTCGAGTAGAACAAACATCTTGAAATTGGTAGGAAGTCAAATTCCCGAAAAAAAAATCAACAATAAAACGAATGCAATAAGGCTGAAAGTCGCGTGGTCTGTCACGTGACTCTCGCTCCGCCTACTGCTCGAGTTTCATCTGCCTCCTGCACTCAGTCTGCCCGTGGCGTCTGTTTTAAGTAGTTGACGTTTTGTCTGTGCGTCGGAAAATATTGAGTGTACAGAAAGAACAGCGTGTTAACATCAAATTTTGTTTCAAACTAGGAAAATCTGCAAGTGAAACGTTTGTAATGTTACAACAAGTGTACGGCGATGATTGTTTATCGCGAACACAAGTGTTTGAGTGGTTTAAACGATTTAAAGATGGCCGCGAAGACACCAGTGATGACACTCGCACTGGCAGACCATTGTCAGAAAAAACTGATGCAAACATTGAAAAAATCGGTAAACTTGTTCGACACTTTCCTTGTCAACTCCTGTTAACTCAGACACTGCTCTGATTGTTAAACGGCGATCTTGTCGAACAAGTTTACCGATTTTTTCAATGTTTGCATCAGTTTTTTCTGACAATGGTCTGCCAGTGCGAGTGTCATCACTGGTGTCTTCGCGGCCATCTTTAAATCGTTTAAACCACTCAAACACTTGTGTTCGCGATAAACAATCATCGCCGTACACTTGTTGTAACATTACAAACGTTTCACTTGCAGATTTTCCTAGTTTGAAACAAAATTTGATGTTAACACGCTGTTCTTTCTGTACACTCAACATTTTCCGACGCACAGACAAAACGTCAACTACTTAAAACAGACGCCACGGGCAGACTGAGTGCAGGAGGCAGATGAAACTCGAGCAGTAGGCGGAGCGAGAGTCACGTGACAGGCCACGCGACTTTCAGCCTTATTGCATTCGTTTTATTGTTTCACCAGTACTAGTCCGGTTTTTTTCTAGCCACACCTCGTATATAGATACGAAAATGACGAATGAATACGATACACCTCCCACTGTTATTGATGTTCCTATAATTAGGCTTGAGGTTGCAGTAGTTGATATCCAAGGTGAGTCAATGCTCGAATTAAAGTTCGTGGATGCGCACATCCACCAATAACATTCAAGTGTTCTGAATATATACGATCTGTATTGTGTACTAGCATATTAGAAGCGTACTTTGAATATCTTGAGTACTTGCACAACAGGCTAACTATGCACTAAGTTGAGCAATGCCCGTATCCACCTTGTGCCAAAGAATGTAAGCCTCAAGCTCATCACTTCCAATAAGGCTGAGATTACGGACGGTATTCCAGCGTATGCGCTCGCATCTATTGGACTCGATGTAATACAGGCTGAATTTAAGACTGACAAGACGGTTTTTTGCGAAATGCTGTACAGCAACGGGTTGGTTGTAAGTAAATTATTGTTGTCTGTCTTGAAGGATACGCAGTTCCAATTTGTTGCATTTATGCTGTATCCTGAATTATGGCGTGTCTATATGACTTACCAAAGTGACAAGAGCAGTGATTCACCTTTTGATTGAACTTTGGTGTGAATATTTACGCAGTAACTACCCTTGTATGGAGTGTAGCCATGTATGGAAGTGAAACATGGACGATAAATAGTTTGGACAAGAAGAGAATAGAGGCTTTTGAAATGTGATGCTACAGAAGAATGCTGAAGATTAGATAAGTATACCACATAACTAATTAGGAGGTATTGAATAGGATTGGGGAGAAGAGGAGTTTGTGGCACAACTTGACTAGAAGAAGGGATCGATTGGTAGGACATGTTCTGAGGCATCAAGGGATCACCAATTTAGTATTGGAGGGCAATGGGGGGGGGGGGGGGGGGGAGGGTAAAAATCGTAGAGGGAGACCTAGAGATGAATACACTAAGCAGATTCAGAAGGATGTAGGTTGCAGGAGGTACTGGGAGATGAAGAAGCTTGCACAGGATAGAGTAGCATGGAGAGCTGCATCAAACCAATCTCAGGACTGAAGACCACAACAACAACTACCCTTGTAATACTGAATCATTTCCACATTACTAGATGACAGGTACTAGCTAATGGGTTACAGAAGATGTGGAAGTGTTGCTGATGCCATAGAATTTCAACTCCGTTCTTTTCTTATTTTGAAACTGAGTAACAGAGTAGTGACAAGTTGCACCGGTCAGTTTTATTTCACGCTCACTAAAAGACCTTTTTACGCTCTACTATTTTAATTTCGGTTAGGTTTCACAGTGGACAATTCTTGCTCAGTTTAAAGAGATAAATGAAGACAAGAGTAAAAAGATATGTTACACTGTCATATAGTAACTCTTACAAATAGCACAAAACTTCTAGTAAAGTTTCACTGTTGGGGACTATCATCTTTAGAAAAAACACGACAAGCAAGTGAAGTTATTGATGTTAATTCTTTAGTTACTTGTGCAGAAGTTAATACTAGAAATGTATTTATGCATTGAACGAAACAATAAGGTCATTAATACAGGAGGCGAAAGTCAGGGCCATTAACTATTTACTACAGTTTTGCGACATTTATAAAAGCAACAGTTGGAAGCAATAATTCATATAAAAGTCTTCTGCAGACAATAAAAGACATACACTGGTATTAGAAATGTCTACCACTATACAAGACACAACATGTACCAAACAAACATATTGTCATTCGTGCTGCGCTTCTATCAATACGTTCAATATCTCTTGTTAGTCCTATTTCTTACTGACCCCACACACTTGAGCAAGATTCTAGCATGGCTCACACAGATTTTTTGTATGCAGTCCCCTTTGCAGATTCACTGCGCTTCCCTACTATTCTACTAATCAAGAAAAGCCCACCTCTTGCTTCACATATGTCGGAGCCGATGTGATTGTTCCATTTCATGTCCCTACAATTTGTTGCAGGCAGAAATTTGTATAAATGACTGATTTCAGTTGTGGCTTGTTGGATCGGTAGTCATAGGATACCACGATTTTTCGTTTTGTTAAATTTTAAATGCAAAATTTTATGAGCTTTCAACTTAAGTTGCCCGCTTCGGACCACTTCGAATTCTTAGCAATATCTGAATGAATATTTGTGCAGTGCCTTTCAGACGGTACTTCACTATAGATAACTGCATCACTTGGTAAAATTTGAAAGTTACTTTTTATTTACAGAATACAGAAGTTCTCTCGAGCAGTTGATTACCGCTGAAAAAACATGGCTTTGACAGACGAAAATCTTCCTCGCATACAGGGATACTTAAGAAGGAAAACGTATCGCAGAATATGTCAAAGTTAATCATGCGCTCCGCATGGGGACGGCCTGCAGAACGGTTTCTCACACTCAGGTGTACAGAACTGTACCGTCCTTGGTCAAGCAGTAGCCCTGCACGCATTGAGTATCAAAGCCGGCGCGGTGCACACGCATGCAGGTGCGAGAACCAGCTCAACCGTGCCACTTGCTGTTAGACGCCACCCCAGCGAGTAAGATGAAACACGCTAACGAAGGGAACACAGTAAGTGCCATTGCCCGATGTCCCAGAAACTTTGATCAGTGGAAAGGGAGTCAAAATAAGCGAACGAATGTTTCGGCTTATCCGTAGATACTCGACCGTTTCTGAGAAAAGGACCTTCAAAGTTTTCGACGTAATTTAAATGTCTCTTAGCGGTCTAAAAGCTCAACCCAGTTGGTGGCACAGTGACTAATGTCACAGCCATTCAATTTTTGCGTCTCGTGTTCGAAATCCGATTATTGGTTTATTTTATTTAATATTATTTTATTTTCATTTATCTGCCAGGGAGGGAAAGGAAGGCAGTATGCACTCCGTGTGCATAACGGGGGGAGTCATTGCGGATGTGGAAAGGGTGCTTCCGGATGCCATGAAGAGTGCAGGGTGCAGTCAACTGCAGGTGGAGGCCCATGTAGGTACCAATGACGTCTGTCACTTTGGATCGGAGGAGATTGTCTCTGATTTCGGGCGGCTAGACTGCCAGTCTTGCTTGCGAGATTAAGGAGGAGTCTACCATCTGCAGCATCGTCGACAGAACGGACTGTGGTCCTTTGGTGCAGAGCCGAGTGGAGGGTTTCAATCAGAGGCTCAGGCGGTTATGTGACCGTGTAGGCTGCAGATTCTTTGACTTGCGCCATCGGGTGGTGGGTTTCCGTGTTTCGCTTAATATGTCAGGAGTCCTCTACACACATTAAGTGGCTACACGCGTAGCGGGGGCTGTGTGGAAGGGCCTGGGTGGTTTTTTTAGGTTAGAGACTCTCAGGAAACCACAGAAAGAGCGTCTGTCTAAACGGAGCCAGGTAAAACACAATAAGGAAATTGTAGAAACGATTGGTATTGTAGTTGTAAGTTGTCGTAGCTGTGTTGGGAAAGAACCAGAGCAGCAAGCCCTATTAGAAAGCACTGAAGCTCAAATAGTTATAGGTACGGAAAGCTGGATAAAGGCGGAAATCCGGGGTGGCCGAGCGGTTCTAGACGCTACAGTCTGGAACCGCGCGACCGCTACGGTCGCAGGTTCGAATCCTGCCACGGGCATGGATGTGTGTGATGTCCTTAGGTTAGTTAGGTTTAAGTAATTCTAAGTTCTAGGGGACTGATGACCACAGCAGTAAAGTCCCATAGTGCTCATAGCCATTTGTACCGTTTTTTGAAATCCGGAAATAAGTTCAGACGAAATTTTTCAAACGTCCTAACAGTGTTCAGAAAGGATAGATTAAATACAGTTGGTGGTTGAGTATTTATTGCTGTCAGAAGTAGTTTAGCTTGTAGTGGAACTGAAGTAGATAGTTCCTGCGAAATAGTATGTGTAGAGGTTATACTTGATAATCGGACTTAACTGTTAATTGGATCGTTTTACCGAACCCCCGACACAAAAGATATAGTTGCTCAACAGTTCAAAGAAAACCTGAGTCTCCTTTCAAATAGGAACCGCACTCATACAATTGTAGTCAGTGGTGACTTCAATCTACCCTCGATATGCTGGAAAAGTTATAGGTTTAAAGCCAGCGGCAGGCATAAAACCTAATTCAAAATTGTACTGAATGCTTTCTCAGAAAATTATTTTGAACAATTAGTTCATGAGGCCAATCGAAGCGTAAATGGTTGTGAAAGCATACTTGACCTCTTAGCAACAAATAATCATGGATTAATAGGGAGCATCATGACGAATACAGGGATTAGCAGCCCGAAGACAGTTGCGGCGAAGCTGAATACCGTAACACCCACAACCATCAAAAAGAAACGCAAAGTACACCTATTTAAAAAAGCTGATAAAAATGCTCTTAATGCCTTTTTTAGAGACAATCTCCACTCCTTCCGATCTGATCACGTAAGCGTAGAAAAAATTTGGAATGATTTCAAAGATCTACTATCGACGGCAATAGAGAGATATATACCACATAAATTAATAAGTGATGTTACTGATCCCCCTGGTACGTAGAACGGGTCAGATTGCTGTTGCAGAAGCAACGAAAAAAGTGTGCCAAATTTAAAAGAACGCAAAATCCCCAAGATTGTCAAAGTTTTGCAGAAGTTGGAAATACAGTGCGTACTTCAATGCGAGATGCTTTTAATAATTTTCTCAACGAAACTCTGTCTCGGAATCTGGTAGAAAACTCAAAGAGATTCTGATCATACAATGCCTTCACTGCACGATAACAACGGTGAAGTCACTGACGGCAGTGCCTCTAAAGCAATGTTATTAAACACGGTTTTCCGAAACCCCTTCACCAAAGAAGGTGAAGTAAATATTCCTGAATTCCAGTCAAGAACAACTGCCAAGATGAGAAACATAGAAGTAGATATCCTCGGTGTGGCAAAGTAGCTTAAATCACTTAATAAAGGCAAGGCCTGCGGTCCAGATTGAATAACAGTCAGGTTCCTTTCAGAGTATGCTGATAAAATATCTCCATATTAAGCAATTATATACAACCGCTCGCTCACAGAAAGTTCCGTACTTAAAGACTGGAAAACTGATCAAGTCACACCTATACCCAAAAAGGTAAATAGAAGTAATGCGCTGAATTACAGGCCCATATCACTAACGTCGATTTGTAGTAGGGTTTTGGAACATGTACTGTGTTCGAATATTATGAATTACCTCGAAGAAGACGATTTATTGACATATAGTCAGCACGTATTCAGAAAACATCGATCTTGTGAAACACAACTAGCTCTTTATACTCATGAAGTAATGAGTGCTATGGACAGGGATGTCACATTGATTCCATATTTTTAGATTTACAGAAGGCTTTCGACACCGTTCCTCACAAGCGTCTTCTAACCAAACTGCGTCCCTATGGAATATCGCCACAGTTATGCGACTGGATTCGTGATTTCCTGTTAGAAAGGTCACAGTTCGTAGTGAAAGACGGAAAGTTATCGAGTAAAACAAGTAATATCCGGGTTCCTCAAGGAAGTGTTATAGACCCTCTGTTGCTCCTGATCTATATTAACTATTTAGATTGTTTGCAGATGATGCTGTCATTTAGCGTCATGTAAAGTCATCAGATGATCAAAACGAATTGCAAAATGATTTAGATAAGATATCTGTATGATAAACTTTGAGGTTCGCCGATGACATTGTAATTCTGTCAGAGACAGCAAAGGACTTGGAACAGCAGTTTAACGGAATGGACAGTGTCTTGAAAGGAGGATATAAGATGAACATCAACAAAAGCAAAACGAGGATAATGGAATGTAGTCAAATTAAATCGGGTGATGCTGAGGGGATTATATTAGGAAATGAGACACTTAAAGTAGTAAAGGAGTTTTGCTATTTAGGGAGTAAAATAACTCATGATGGTCGAAGTAGAGAGGATATAAAATGTAGACTGGCAATGGCAAGGAAATCGTTTCTGAAGAAGAGAAATTTGTTAACATCGAGTATAGATTTAAGTGTCAGGAAGTCGTTTCTGAAAGTATTTGTATGGAGTGTAGCCATGTATGGAAGTGAAACATGGACGATAACCAGTTTGGACAAGAAGAGAATAGAAGCTTTCGAAATGTGGTGCTACAGAAGAATGCTGAAGATAAGGTGGGTAGATCACGTAACTAATGAGGAGGTATTGAATAGGATTGGGGAGAAGAGAAGTTTGTGGCACAACTTGACTAGAAGAAGGGATCGGTTGGTAGGACATGTTTTGAGGCATCAAGGGATCACAAATTTAGCATTGGAGGGCAGCGTGGAGGGTAAAAATCGTAGAGGGAGACCAAGAGATGAATACACTAAGCAGATTCAGAAGGATGTAGGTTGCAGTAGGTACTGGGAGATGAAGAAGCTTGCACAGGATAGAGTAGCATGGAGAGCTGCATCAAACCAGTCTCAGGACTGAAGACCACAACAACAACAACATCTGTATGATGCGAAAAGTGGCAGTTGACTCTGAAAAAAGAAAAGTGTGAAGTTATTCACGTGAGTACTAAAGTAAATGCGCTAAATTTCGATTACGCGTTAAGTCACACAAATCTTAAGGCTGTAGATTCAACTAGAAACTTAGGGATTACAATTACAAATAACTTAAATTGGAACGATCACATAGATAATGTTGTGGCTAGAGCAAACCAAAGAAAGCGATTCATTGGCAGAACACCTTAGAAGGTGCAACAGGTATACTAAAAAGACTGCTTACACCACGCTTGTCCGGCTTATTATGGAGTATTGCTGTGGAGTGTGGCATCCGCGACTGTTGGGACTGACGGATGACATCTAAAAAGTTCAAAGAAGGGCGGCTCATTTTGTATTATCGCAAAACAGGGGAGATAGTATCACAGACATGATACGTGAATTGGAGGGGCAATCATTAAAACGAAGGCGTTTTTCGTTGCGACGGGATCTCCTCATGAAATTTCAGTCACCAGTTTTCTCCTCCAATTGCGAAAACATTCTGTTGGCACCCACCTACATAGGGAGAAATGATCATCACAATAAAATAACAGAAATCAGGGCTCTCACAGAAAAATTTAAGTGCTCGTTTTCTTGGAACGCCGTTCGACAGTGGAACGTTAGAGTGACAACTTGAAGGTGGTTCACTGAACCTTCTGCCAGGCACTTTATTGTGAACAGCAGAGTAATCACGTAGATGTAGATGTAGATCTAGTCATGTCCGTAGAAGATTACGAAACGAATGTTTCTTACCAAGTAATGGAATACATGGGCGTCATATTATATGTTACGTGTGAGTATTTTGAGTATTTTGTTTGCAGGAGTTACAGTCTTATTCAGTTCTTACATCCTTGAAATTCATTGTTATATGAGTTCTTAATTCTAGTACCGTATTCTAATATTTATTCTTCAGGACTACTTTGTACATTCAGTTGAATTATATTGATCGTAGAGACATCCGAAACATAAAAATTCGGAACATGACGAGCATAATGAGAAGGCAGGTTTGCAACAGAGACATTTCTTCGTATAAATCTCACACCGGAAAGAAACAACGTCAACACTGCTGAAGTTTACACGCGCTGGCAGTAGTTTCGCTGCAAACCGCGCATAACGGATCACCTTTCCGAAAAATGGCGCTTGCAGCTGACTATGAATCAAGATACACTAGAGGAGTTTCACCTAAAACATTTCAATTTTTTTTAAATTCAGATATTGTTTTTAAATTCACTCACCAGACAAACTATTAGTGAATCAATAAGGACAACGATATTTCAATATAGATTGGAAAACATTCGTGTAGTGATCTCCTACGGACGTAAATAGTGAAGCAAAACCAAAAAATAAAAATAATTTTCGGGTTTCTGACACGGGGCACAACAGTATGAAGTCGTGCCACCTCTGCAGTTTAACCATTTACTCATTCAAAGGCACATTCAGTACCTCGAAAACTTTGACCGTCGTTTTCTCAGAAACGGTCGAGTATCTACGGATAAGTTGAGACACGTTTCGCTTATTTTGACCCCTCTTCCACTGAGCGAAGTTTCCGGGAAATCAGGTTATGACACCTGTCGTGTTCTCCTGTCGAAGTGCAGCTACACTGTCTGCCAGCTCTGCGAGGCACAAGTTATCAGTCACGGTTGCACAGCACCTGCTGGCACGATCTGTCAACCAACGAGTCTGCTTCATATCGATGTGTGCATAGCAAGCTCTCTCCGAAAAGTCACAGTTACAGCGGTCACGATGCCTCCAAACAAAGTCGAATGCTGAAAGAAATCTTTATGTCGACCGATCATGCAACATTAAGGGCGTTGTTCGTAAATCGTAGGTGCTGTCTTGGCGATATCCGTACAATATTTTTGTAAAGTAAGCTCTCACTAGCCTGCCCGGCTATCTGCGCGGTCGCTTCCCGAGCGGGAAGGCGTGCCGGTCCTCGGCACGAATTCGCCCGGCGGATTACTGTCGAGGTCCGGTATGGAGTCCAGCCTGTGGATGTTTTTTAAGGCGGTTTTCCATCTGCCTCGGTGAATGCGGGCTGGTTCCCCTTATTCCGCCTCGGTTACACTATGTCGGCGATTGCTGCGCGAACACTGTCTCTACGTACGCGTACATCATAATTACTCTACCACGCAAATACTTAGGGTTACATTCGTCTGGTATCAGACGTTCCCGGGGTGTCCACCGGGGGCCGAACCGCACCATAACCCTGGGTTCGGTGTGGGGCTGCGGTGGGGTTGGTGGACCTCTGTGGCCTGTTGTGGGGTTGTGAACCACTGAGGGTTACGGCGGGACGAAACCTCTCCGTCGTTTCTACGTCCCCGGTTCATTGCACAATACACAAGCTCCTACAGCTCGTCTCTATTGATCCCACGCCACAAAATTAATACGCTATGGACTCCGTTTGTCCTGACAGATGCTACAAGCCTTTTCTCAGTTGAAGTATACGCCTACCGACTATTTATATGGGTTAAGTAGGATCGTATCTCAGTAACGATGAAACGACACACCGGGGACATCTCTGAGGAGGGCTCTGGAGCCGGTTCGAATTGTGGGCACCTCAACCGAATGGTTAAGGAGCTCCGGAAAGGCTCAAAATCATGAAAAGTTCAATTTTTACTTTTTTGTGTTTTCTGAATCTGCAGACTATTACCTTTTAATAGATATATAATTTATTCAATTCCGAAGACTACAACTATTTTTAAATGTTTTTTGAAATGTGTTCTACATGGGCGTGACCTACTGTGGCGCCGTTAAACTGCTGTCAAATGGTGTTATTATTAACGTCCGTGTTCATCAGGTACATTTTAGTGATGTGAGATAAAGTATGTGTTGTGGCTAACCTGTGATGGTTCAATATATATCGCTGGTGTGATTGTCGATTGTTTCATGTTTATTTACTCTGTCGTTATCTCGAAAATATTCGTAATTAATTCTGTTTCTTGAGTCTCTGTTTTGTTGAAGTATAATAATGGGTAAAAGTAAAGTTATTAGAAATCCTCTGAAGGCTTTTAAGAAAAGGAGAAATGTTGGAAAGCCAAAGGTACGTGTTATTACTGTAAACAATAAAGACGATGAAAATCCCCAACATAGCTTGTGTCCCAAAGAAGAAGACAGTTGGTGTAAATATAACAAAGGATTGCTAACTGGTGAAGTGTACACTCATAAGCATAGTCTGCCTCATGCAATAATGGAGGTGATAAAACCTATTTTCAGAGACTTAGCAGCACCTGAACTGTTGAAAAAGTGTATTCACGGAAAAACTCAAAACCCCAATGAAAGTGTAAATAGTGTTATATGGTCGAGAATCCCCAAGACTGTATTTGTTGGAATAGAAACACTTCACTTTGGTGTGTATGATGCTGTTGCGACTTTCAATGATGGCAACATTGTAAGGTGCAAGGTATTTAGAAATATGGGAATGAAGATAGGTTCTAACATGGTACGAGCGATGCTTGCTTTAGACAAGGAACGCCTTCAGGCTGCAAACAGGGCTGTAACGAGTCTAGAAATACAAGCAAGAGTAAACAGGAGGAGGAACAAGAGGAAGCTGGAGGAGGAGTTTGCAGAGGATGAAGATAATCCATCCTATGGACCTGGAATGCACTAAAAAGTTAATACAATCTTTTTCGCTCGATTCCCAAAACTTTTATTTTCTCATACTAATTACATGTTTTCTAAGGATCTTCCAAACATATTTGTTTCAAACTTTCAGTAAATGTTACACAGTACCTTTTGCATAATTTAACACAGCCTTTTTCCGAAAAACTGTATATTTTTGAATATATAAATAAACAATTGCAAAAAAATGTTGTGAATTTTCATTACAATTGAAAAAAATCATCTTTAATAACTGAACTAAAATTTTGTAAAATCCCTGTGTTAAGTTGTAGCCCATATTCCAATAAATAATCTGTAAAAAGTTCAACTTCCTACCTCAAATACTTTGTGAGGAAAGATGTAATTTATAAGCGTTATTTTAACATTGCAAGTATAGGGCGTTCCGGAGCCCCTTAAGTCATGTGGACTGAATTTCCCTTGTGTGTGTGTGTGGGGGGGGGGGGGGCGGTCTCACGCACACCGCGCGAGTCGGCTTCATACGAAACAACGCGGTGCGGAGAAGCTGCCTCGCATATAGGTTAGGAATTTTAGCACATACACACAGAAAAACCCTTTCTTTAGTCTGCTTGATGTAGTTTTACCATGTATGCGCGTTAGTATATGGAGACAGCAATAGCGAGTCACTAAGTGGTATTTCACATAGACGAATCGCCACAACGTTACCTGCAACCCCATCAAACTTGATACTATTTCTGCCGGAAGAATGATGTAGGTTTCCCTTGAGAACCATACGGGACCTTTATTTATACATTCCGAGACGAGTGTACTCTGTTTAGAAAGCCAATGAGTTTTGCTACCGTGCTGGGACGTTTGCAGCATGTTGTGTTTCCATAATTTTCTGTTCATAATTTTTCATGAGCGAAACTTCGCATTACTACTTCCGAATTTGTCCTGAGACCGATTAGGATCAAGTGGCACTGAACTGATTTCTATGTTCACTTAAATACTTAAATAATGATGCTGCAATTACAATATTGTGCACCTCTTCGATATAATACAAGGGGAAAAAAACGTTCCGCCTTCTTTGAACTTTTTTTCGATGCGCTTTGTCAAATCTGTCTGGTGTGTTTTCCCGTACTACACAGCATGCTCTAGCAGACGACGACGAAGGGTCGTAAAGACAGTCTTTTAGTTGTCCTGTGTACTATGCCGCCTCCTTAATCAAGTACGATTTACGATGTACTGCGTATAACCCTGTGCAGCCACGTTCTTGAATACAGGTCCCACGTCACAGATGAAGTAATATACGTACAAGCTGTGTTAAACTCGATGCATCTCAATGTCTTGTTATGAGAAAGGATTCCTTCGTTCTTAAGGAATGTTCATATGTATGCGTGAATTTCAGGGTGTGGTATAATAGTACACGAAAAGCTTTGATAGTTAGCGCGTTAATAAAATGTAGTTAAACGTAATTATCTGCCTGATAATACATGCTTCAGTGATGCAGGTAGTCCTACCGTAGGTGCAACCACAACAGAGGGGTGCCCGTTGAGAGATCAGACAACGTGTGGTTCCTGAAGAGGGGCAGCAGCCTTTTCAGTGGTTGCAAGGGGCAACAGTTTGGATGATTGAGTGATCTGGCCTTGTAACATCAACCAAAACGCCCCTGCTGTGCTGAAAGCAAGGGGAAACTACAGCCGTAATTTTTCCCGAGGGCATGCAGCTTTACTGTACGGTTAAATGATTCCGGAGGTAAAATTGTCCCCCATTCAAATCTCCGGGCGGGGGCTACTCAGGAGGACGTCGCTATCAGGAGAAGAAAGCTGGCGTTCTACAGATCGGAGAGAGAAATGTCTGATCCCTTAATCGAGCAGCTAGGTCATACAAAAGTTTATTGTAGGGACGTTTAGTTTGAAGAGAGCACTGCCTATTTCCTTTCCCAATGCTGTTCAGTTCGACCTTGGTCTCCACCTGTAATGTCCTCGTCTTCTCCGAGATTTTTATTCTTCCTTTTACGGAAGTCTGTATCCTAGGGGATAGCTACTACGGATTAGAATGATGAAGAACCGCTCAGTAGTTGTACGTTGACATATATAGCTCACGAGAGGTACTGCCAAGCGTTATAGCCTGCAGCCACAAAGAGCTTCACTTGATACAAACAGTTAACTGTCCCGTTCTGTAACTCTCTGCTAACACTGCCCGCATGCTTCGCAGCATGACACACGAGCAGCGGAGCTTACACATTCATAGATCACCTGATAGCAGACTGTGAGTAATCTTCCGCTATAACATTAGTTACTTACGCTGCGATATTTGCTGTAAGTGCTTGTATTCCTGATATGTATTTTTTACTAGTTTCAGTATAACAAAATCTACGTCAACTCCAAAACCATCACAGGATGGTAGTGTGAGTGAATGTCATTACCTGATGATACGCAGGTAACACTAAGTTACAGCATAGCGGTAGGCACATATAAAGACTGTGGTAGCATTGCATACAAAAGGTATATAGAGGCAGTGGCTTGGCGGAGATGTCATGTGTACTCATGTAATTCATGTGAACAGGTTCCCCACGTGCTTATGGTCGTACGATAGGAATTAACAGCCTCTGAACTCGGAATGGTAGATGGAGATAAACGCGTGGCCTATTCCATTTCGGAAATCGTTAGGGAATTTAGTATTACAAGATCCACAGGGTCCAGAATGTGGCGGGAATACCATGTTTCAGGCATTACCTCTCACAATGGACAACCCAGCGGCCGACGGTCTTCACATTGAGAGGCACCCACATGCCTTGCTCATACTGTGGCATCAAGGAGTCAGGCCTGCAAGATGAGTGGTCTGCCAAGCGAGTGGATTCATTCTTATTTATCGAGTAACATGAACTCTAGTACTCACACTTAAGTTACAAGTTAACCTCCTATATGATTAATACGCAACGGAAACACGCATCTGACTATCAGTAATTTACAGAACTCTGACTGTACACTACGCACTGGCAATACCACATTTTCTTTCCTTTTTTTTTATTTAACGGCTTTCGTCAACACGTGGCCACCGCACTGAATATGAATGGCGCACACATTATAAATTCGGGACATTATGACAACATACAATTCGAAGGAAAAGTCCACCAATCTTTTTCTTTTCACTATCTTATTTATTCCGATAAATTCTCTAACCTAAACACACAAATTCTCTAACCTACAACAATAACACATGAGAAATTCCGCCCAGTGGGCATGGCTTTACATTGGTGAATCTCTATAATATGGTCTCGTAATTATTTAACGCTACAGTGCACTTTCTGGATAGGATGGTGGATCTTTTATTATATCTCACACTTCGACTCTCACAATCATCATCACGAAACTATCCTCCAGACCGAGCAGTACCGAAGGAACAAGCATAACCCACTAATCTTTTGAAACTACCTTGCTACTCTCCCATGCAAACCACACATACCCAAATTACATGACATACACCACACTACGACATGAAATACTACACAGAGAATAGTCACAACATTATCACTTTCAGCTTTCCCACTTCAATTAATATTTATCCCAGTTTCACACGACACTGCCCCACTTCGTAATTCTCCTTTCCTACTATGAACTCTGGAGATATTTGCACGTCTTCCTGTGCAATGCAAGCCAAGTGGCGTTGCTGGGTAGACGGCCGACTCACCTTGCTTCTCTCTCAGAGTTTGAATCTAGCGTCACACGGAATCATATCACGCAAAGTAATATTAAGAACGTATTCATCACACACGCGAGTCCTCAACTGATACCATGGACGAGTACTTCTCTTTATCCTTTGTCTCATACACAGATTGAGACTCACACAGTACTCACCACGTGGAAGTACTCGTCTCTAATTTCAAGTCCTGCACACGCCATTTCTTAAATATTTCATCTTATGGTACACACGCTATTTCTTAAGTATTTCAACTTATTGTACACACGCTAGCAATTCAGCTTAACTTAAGCACACGGAAGTATTTCAACTTATTGCTACACGTGGTTTCATTGTGACCGTTGGTCACTTCCGAAGATTACTACAATCCCATTAATATTACCTGCCTGACATTTAATTCTCCCCACAAAAGTTCCTGAAATAGAGAAATTATTATTTCAAACTACTCTTAAATATTCCACATGCATACCATGTCTCCACTCTTTCGTCATTACGGAGCACAACTAAAACAGGTCTTAACAGCACAAGATCCAGCGGCAGAGTGCCGAAAAATGGCCGTTCTCCGGGTCATCTCGCACCTTTGCTCAAGGTGGGGGAAGACCATGCTACCGTATTGGTCAGCCACATTTCAGGCGCTCAAAGCTCCGGTAGGTTTCATCTCTTTGGTCCCACCAAAGGTGGCCAAAGGATCGTCTCAAAGATGATCATATATTCACATTCACTATCTGCGGTTAGCAGACGACCATACATTCATTCATTTCACAGATCTCACCAAACTGGATGTAGGGATTTACTTTGTGGGAGTCCACATTTGATCAATTAAATAAATAAGTTGTCATTCTTTCCCACACTGGTATCCGGCTTCGCTGTATTAATTGAAATTGAGTTATTTTACAAAAAAAAATGTGTTGTTCTGACAAAAATAATAAAGTATGTTGTACCTATTTTCAATGTCGGGCGGTACTGTACCCTTTCAACATAACGACCGAAAATGGTTCAAATTGCTCTGAGCACTATGGGAGTTAACATCTGAGGTCATCAGCCCCCTAGAACTTAGAACTACTTAAACCAAACTAACCTAAGGACATCACATTCATCCATGCCCGAGGAAGGATTCGAACCTGCGACCGTAGCAGTCGCCCGGTTTCGGACGGAAGCGCCTATGACCGCTCGGCCACCGCTGCCGGCATAACGACCGAGATCACTGGGGTATGTGTAGAGTTGTCAGTGCTAACAGACAAGCAATGCTGCGTGAACTAACCGCAGAAATCAATATGGGACGTACAACGTAGGTACCCGTGCGGCGAAATTTGGTGTTAATGGGCTATGGCAGCAGACGGTCGAAGCGAGTGCCTTCGCTAAAAGCACGACAGCGCCTGCAGCACCTCTCCCCCGCCGCCCAGAGGGGCCGCGAGGTTTGAGGCGCCATGCACGGATTGCGCGGCCCCTCTCGCCGTAGATTCGAGTCCTCCTTCCGGCATGAGGGTGTGTGCTGTTCTTAATATAAGTTAGTTTAAGTAGTGTGTAAGTCTAGGGACCGATGACCTCAGCAGTTTTGTCCCTCAGCAGTTCACACACATTTGAACATTTGAGCCTCTCCCACGCTCGTAACATATCGGTTGGACCCCAGTCGAGTGGAAGACCGTGTCCTGGTAGGATGAGTCCCGATTTCAGTTGGTACGAGCAGATGGTAGAGTTAGTGTGTGCCGCAGATCCTATGAAGCCATGGACCCAAGTTGTGAACAAGGCACTGTAGGAAGTGGTGGTGACTCCATAATGGAATGGGCTGTGTTTACATGGAATGGGCTGGGTCCTCTGGTCCAAATGAACCGATCATTGACTGGAAATGGCTATGTTCGACTACATGAAGACCATTTTCAGCAATTCATAGACTTCATGTTCCCAAACAGTGATGGAATTTTTATGGATGATAATGCACCATGTCATGAGGCCACAGTTGTTCGCGATTGGTTTGAAAAACATTCTGGACAATTGGAGCGAATTATTTGACCACCCAGATCGCCCGACACGAATCCAATCAAACATTTATAGGACGTAATCGAGAGATCAGTTCGTGCAGAAAATCCTGCTCTGGCAACATTTTTGCAATTATGAACGGCTGTAGAGGCAGCATGCTGCAGGAGAATTCCAACGCCTTCGAGATGCTGCTCTACACCGAGCAACACGAGGTCCCTCACGATGTTAGGAGGTATCCAATGACTCTGGCCACCTCAGTGTAGGGACAGATATATTGTTGTACTCAAAACTACAGTTTAACCTTTATGTGCGACTGTTCCCTTATTTCTCTTTCATTTCTTTTCTATGTATGGTATTACGAATACATCAAACTCAGTTGTTTTCAAAATGGCTTGTTTGATAGCTCTTTCGATTTTTCAACCGCTCCCACCAGCAGCGGAGGTGCAACGACATACTGCAGTCTCCTGGGGAAGATGTGCAGAAGATTTTTAAGGAGGTTTGTACGAAACGTAAAAACAAAATTTTCCATACTACGAAAAGCTTATTTGTATATATTTGAGAACACACAAGGTCCATTCTATAACAATCTGCCACGTTAAAAACCTATACGTTAAGATTTGCATTCATACATAACAGCTTATTTTATAAGATGCTTGCGTTATAAATTTAAAATTTGTGTCCCTATTCGCCCATGCATCTTTCAATTATTTTGAAGCCTTCCTGTCTTAATAAATTTTGTTTCGTATCTAGAGTGTGTTCCAGAACTTAAGGATGAAAATTATACAGATGATAGATGATCTTCATTACAATAACCTGAGGTCAGGAAAATACGGTTAATAATGAATACCTAGTTCGTTTTACTCACATATAGAATTTCCGCCGTATAGTGAGTATTTCAGGCCATGGCCACTATGCAAAGTAACGACCACCAGCCCCAATGAATGTATTAGAACATAATCCATTGACAGAACCGAAATCAGGGTTAAGAATCATTTGATCTTATTCCTTACACAGACACGCTGTTTGTGATAGGGATGCAGCTGTGATCCACACACTGTTTTCTTCAGCGTGTTAATTTCCCAGACAGTTTGATGGACGCGTATTGATGACTGCCCTCTCATTCGCTAAAACACAATCTTCTCAAGTTCAACTACGCGAACAGTTCTTTATCTAGAACGATTCACCGTGCTTTTGTTCACTGCCAGGGCTCCGTAGACATCCTCCAAGCTCCTACGAAAATCTGCGATGCTCTGGTTTTGCGCCAAAAGAGTCTCAGTTACAGCTCTCTGCTTGGAACGCACCGCCATTACAGATGTCATTTTTAAGGCTACCTGTAGTGCCGTTCTTGTGGTTTGGATGACCCCATTTCTCTATATACTTGTTGGACGTCACGGGCACAATATCCTGGTGGCTCAAATGACGGTCTGCGAGCTTCTGTAACGCATAGTGCGCCAACTTCGACAACCAGTGATGAACTTCACTGTGGACGCATCAAAGAATGAGATTTCTTTTCCATGTAGTGTCGCCAACGCCTATGTGGCAGGCAATTGTCTATCATGAACCAACAGGAGTTTACAAACACATTCACAACACTGTACATTCAAATTTTAATTATGACCATTTTTTCTCAATCTGAAGATACTAGACTTAAAAATTCTACGGTATGTATTCCGTTGACATTAATAGTTTCGGATAAGTTGCCTGGAAAAATGTTAGACAACAAGAAAGGGGAAGGAAATGAAACGAAACTTCGTTTGTTGGGATGTATGTGATATTACTTCTATGATTACAAAATAGAGTCAAGTTTAAAATAACTTGGAAGCGTGTGTGCAGCTTATTAGTATGACGTTGCCCCATCTCTGGCCAGGACGCATGCACTGATTTGGTTGGGAATGGCTGAAACCTTCATACACTCTCTGGTATACAGGCAACCGACACTGATTAAATGTAAGTAATTATCGGATAATACATCATTTCCGTAGAACATTACGGAAAGAATGTGGGTAAATGTGCAGCTAATTGTTATTGTGAGGCGTTGATAGGTTGCCTCAATAACGATCCAGTGCAATTATGCGTAGTTATGAAGATTAGTGTTAATTACTTAGCTGAATTAGTTACTAATTATTAAACAGCAATTTAGTGAAAACCTAATTATTAAGCGAAATACGACCGTCGCCAGTTCTGAAATTGAGAATAGTTTTGATTCTGACTGTATTGAACTGAATGTGAACATACTGTAACATCTAAAAAAAAAAAAGAATTGCGACGGTGGATTATTATTATTATAACTTTCGCCTACCTACCCGTTGCACGGTGGGTTTCATAAAATACCCTAACCACCTTGCATAAATGTCAGGTTCTATCAGTATTACAGTATATGAGAATATGTCTTTTCACTTTCCTAGCATCATTCACCTTGCTTACCTCGCGTCGTCTAAAGCTGTCTCTTTGATCTCGTCCCGATTGACTTCTCCATATAGGCACAAAATTCGACGTGCAAACAACAAACTGTGCTAAACTGAAGTGGCAGTATGGGATTAAATCTAGTGCTACGAAATAACGTTATCTAAACATAGAAAGCTACTTGACTTTGTGTTCATTAACGTTTAGCAGTAATCAAGAGACGCATGTAAGGGCCTGATTAAGTTCACTCATTACATAAAATTCAGCAGAAGCTAACGATGTTTAGAGCACTGAAAAAAAAGAAAGCTGATGTTTTATAGTACTACAACATGCTCAAAACTTTGCGCTACTGTTCACCAAGACACTGATCTGCACGACAGATGGTTTTCTGTAACTCGCCACACTTTATTGTCCACGGCACAGCACACTTTTAGTGATTTGTTGCACAGTTAACAGCGACGAATATTACCGGCATTGTATTCTACTTGACTTCCCAACGCCTGTTGCCTCGCTCATACGTGACGGAAGACTCGTAACGATTTACAGTAACAATTTGGCGACTGCCTGTTCAGTGAGCGCTTCTGACGGGTCCATCGTCTTGCACCAATAACGACATAGTAAAAATATTCTTTTCATTTACCTTTTTACTTCTGTTAATTACTTTATGAAATTGTTATTAACCTTCTATCAGTGCAGTTAATGTTGACGGTATGGCTGCAGGAGCAAATCAGTGTAAAAATAATAAATATTAACTGATAACACTGTACAGATTCGCGTCAGACATAGTATGTGGTTCCCAGTTCTCTATACAGTACAGTCACTGCTAGCAGGCGCGTTCCCATGCTGTAAAACCATCTGCTGCAGAGCTCGAGGCACGGTACTCTCTTCCTACGTTGTTGCTACCGAATGTTCTTGTCCGACTGATAGCAAGCAGAAATAACATAAAAAGCCACACATCGCCAACCAAAAACGTTTTTTAAAGATTTTCTCGAGTTTCAGAAAAAATCAGAAAATTTAAAAAATAAGAGAAACGAAGCTACTAACAGTTCTATTATAGTCTTATCTGCACTGTCACGTTTTGGATCCCTACTATTTTATAGTCAATATTTAAGGTGCTCCTCCCTATTGTTGGAATTATAAATACATAAATTTTTAATTACATGGTCTTGCCTCCTTGTGTTGCAACGAAAATTTAATTTACATTTAGTAGGATTTCATTTTGATACACATTTGAAATAAAAAAAATCTTTTTGATTCACAACTCACGACGCCAGTGCATCATATTTACTGGTTACATATTCTGCGATTCTTCAGAGTCTTCTGCCGATTTACAGGTGGCTCGTTACAATTTGGTATACGTCAAACAACACAAATATTAGATACATATAACAGACATATTTTACATAATATGTTCCTGAAACATGGCGATTACATATTTTATAAAAGAAAGAGACAAAATCGTACTAGTATGTGTATATATTTCATATTTAATGACATTAATCTAATTCAGGACATTTTCAGTAAACTAGTTGTTTTATCAACACTAAATGAAATCTTACAGCTCAATGCATGTCATACATCTATGCGTCAGCCACGTCCCGCTATGCAGTGCTACGGGCGAACTTCTCGTACCAGTTGACGTGCTTTAATTTCAGTGTCTCAAGCCACATTAAGCACCTCTCAGAACTGCTGTTAGCTACTAGGCTGAGTTTGACAGACCAACCTACATCCTTACACAATGTCATTTCATTCAGTCTTAAGCACAGGATAAACACAAACTCTGAACCATGTCACATCGTGCACCGATCTGCCAAAACATTATGACCACTGCCCACCGCGAGGTTGAATGCCTCCGGGTGCTGTTGACGGCACGTGAGACAATAAGGAGAGAATGTAAGCGGAAGAGAGACGAATGAAGTCATTATAGCGAAGAAACGGGACGCAAATCCGGAGAGCCACAGGTATAAGGGTTTTGATGGTTCAAATGGCTCCAAGCACTATGGGACTTAACCAGTCCCCCAGTCCCCTAGACTTAGAACTACTTAAACCTAACTAACCTACGGACATCACACACATTCATGCCCGAGGCAGGATTCGAACCTGCGACCGTAGCAGAAGCGCGGTTCCGGACTAAAGCGGCTAGAACCGCTCGGCCACAGCGGCCGGCCAAGGGTTTTGACAAAGGGCACATTGTTGTGGCGCTGCGGCTGGAAATGAGAATTCTAAATCGTCGAAACTGGTCGGCTATTTGCGGACTACTGTCGTGAGCACCTAAGGAAAGTGGTTGAATGATAGTGGAATAATGCGTAGACCGTATGATACTGGACGTCCACGTCTCATCACAAAACGTAGAGGTCGGAGGATCCCCCACTGTGTAATCCAGGGTAGGCAGCGATTTGAGGCAGATCTGACGACAGAGTACAATACTGGTGCAGGCACAAGTGTTTCGGAGCATGCCATTCGAAGTCCATTGTTGTACATGGAGCTCGACGTCACACGACCCCTATGCGTTCCCATGTTGACCCAACGACACCATCAGTTACGACTCCAGTGGGCACAGCATAACTGAGTTTCCACCGTGAAACAATAGAAACGTCTTGCCTGTCGAATGAATCGCGTTTCTTGTTACACCAAGTCGAAGGCTTGGAACGTGCACCGCACCACAGATGCTGGCTGATCAGAACAGAACTATGCTATGGGGGACATTCCGCATTAGGATTCTATGGGACCTATGGTAGTATTCGAAGATACTGTGGCAGCAGTGAACTACGGTAAACATTACTGCTGAACACCTCCATCTTCTCTGATGGCGATGGTATCTTCCAGCAGGATGCCTCTCCAGGACACAAGGCAAGAATCGTGCTGCAGTGTATTGAGGAGTATGATAGTGAACTCACATTGATGTCTTAGCCAGCAAATGCCCCACTGGAAAATTTGCGGCAATTTAATGATATGTGAGTAAACTTTTGGTTTCACGTACTTCTGGAAACCTATCAAGGACTGGTAGAATCCATGTCAAGCAGAATGGCCCCTGTAATGTGTTTGAAAAGTGGACCAACACGCTATTAAATAGGGGTTCATACTATTTTGACTCATCAGTGTACTAACACAGTATTAAAAAATGACCTTAACTTTATTGCTTTCCACAATTTACATTACTTATTGTCCTTTATTTAAATTTCTGTACTGGCTCCTGAATCAGTCAGTGTACTAGTGTGATTATAAAATAAGTAATGCTCTATTTACTAAAACGTTTGATATATATATGGCACTGTAGACACCTTTTGACACGTTTGTTATGAGACTCGCTAGTACCATCATATTAGATTGAGCTACATGAACAATTTTATATTGTCTCTTCTATATTTCATAAAATTTCTTTACCTCATTACTTAGTTTTGAAGACTTTGTCCTTGCCTTGACCAACACAACACCTCCCTCCCTATAGATTCTGGCCTTCTTTCCTTCGTTATGCCCTCCCGTTTCTTTTACAGTTTTTTATTAAGCTGTTTGGTACTAACTACCTGATCTCATACAATGGTATTTGTGTCTTTGGTGGAGATATAACGGTTTGCTCAGATATTTATGATGGCCTTTCACCAAACATAACTTCATAAGGTGACAGTTCAGTAGTAAAAAGTGGCAGTTTGTTCATTATTTGCTAGAAATCCTTCACATATTTTCACCAGTTTGAGTGTTTCTTGGCATAATAGGCTCTCAATAAACGATCTATCTCCTTCATATTTAGGTATATGCAGGATGTCCACTAATGTATACACTGGTAACAAAACAATGAAACTATTTCTTGGATATAATAAATGAAACATATGTTATACCAAATATGCCCCACTCATTAAGTTTTCAGCCTTACATAAACATTTAATACATGTAATGAAATTCAATATTTACATCACTTCAACACAAATACCCCCAGTAACACGCAAAATATCAAGCTGGTATTTAATCTCTAGCACATATTGTGCAACACGTCTCATGTGATTGTGCCAATGACATCTCTGATGCATTGTTGCAATCTCACAATATCAGAAATTGCAGAATATCTTTCACATACCTCTAAAGAAAGATATCTAAGGGGGTAAAGTCAGCTGATCTCAGGGGCAACAGAATTGGGATCTCTCTGCCAGTCCACCTGTTGGGGAATGTTTCATTGAGAAAATCACAGACTTCTACAGCCAAATGAGGGGGAAATGTAGTAGGACAACAAGAACATCCATGCAATTTGTTAGTGGTGATTGCTTACATTCAGGGGCAAGCATACATTCAGGAGCAAATCATTTGTTCTCCTTTGATTTACTGGTCCCTAACCTATTGTTCTGCTAAGAGGATTATGACCTCCTGGGGATAATCCATCCTTTTGATTGACATGTCCTTAACCTATGGTACGGTTAAGTGCTTTTCCATGTCAACCCTACTCCTTCCCACCCTCTCAGAAACATGGCAGCACTTCTGATATCAAATTAATTAAAATGATTGAAAAAATTGTCGGGAAATTGCTCAATTGTACCACTTTCGGTATACATGGGCCGCTTCAGGTTATTCTGTTCCCCCCCCCCTCTCCCCCCAATCCTTTACACTGTATCAGATTGATGGAATGATTAATTAATTAATTAAATCGATATCATTCAGTTTTCCCTGCCCCACAGCCCATTCTGGAAATATTGATTGATCTATCACAGTGTATGCAACATTGTTTAAACAATTAAGAAAACATTGGGAATATTGTTTGTTTAAAAAATTTATGGAATACAACGTGGTGTATGGAATACAGATTATTTAAAGAATTTGTCAGGAAATCGATCGCAGTGTGAGGTATGTTTGAACATTTGCGGCATTTTTTTCATTCCGATCACGTAACGAAACACGTAATTACTGCATCAGAGGTAGCTTAAACATACATGAAAAACATTCTCACACGTCGTTACCTACGCAGGCTGCCTGGAGGCGGGGTGCATGTGGGACCCCTCGAAGCAAAACGTCTGTCAGCGGCCACACCGTGCGCTAGGCACCAGTGGCCTCGCCGCACCATTGTCGGTTGTCAGTGGCACCACAGCTACATTAAGTACCGCGCTAATCCCTGACCAAACGAGTTAGATAGCAGCAATCTTTTGATACTGACACCTCAGAAACTACTATCACCATCCCTCCCTGCCATCTCAAGTGGTCTGTATGCGTGAACCAACATGTCAGATACCACCACAAGTGAGAGACTTCTTCCATCCAAATAAAATACCAGACAGGGAATACACCTAGATATACTAACTACACTCCTGCAAATGGAAAAAAGAACACATTGACACCGGTGTGTCAGACCCACCATACTTGCTCCGGACACTGCGAGAGGGCTGCACAAGCAATGATCACACGCACGGCACAGCGGACACACCAGGAACCGCGGTGTTGGCCGTCGAATGGCGCTAGCTGCGCAGCATTTGTGCACCCCCGCCGTCAGTGTCAGCCAGTTTGCCGTGGCATACGGAGCTCCATCGCAGTCTTTAACACTGGTAGCACGCCGCGACAGCGTGGACGTGAACCGTATGTGCAGTTGACGGACTTTGAGCGAGGGCGTATAGTGGGCATGCGGGAGGCCGGGTGGACGTACCGCCGAATTGTTCAACACGTGGGGCGTGAGGTCTCCACAGTACATCGATGTTGTCGCCATGGTCGGCGGAAGGTGCGCGTGCCCGTCGACCTGGGACCGGACCGCAGCGACGCACGGATGCACGCCAAGACCGTAGGATCCTACGCAGTGCCGTAGGGGACCGCACCGCCACTTCCCAGCAAATTAGGGACACTGTTGCTCCTGCTCCTGGGGTATCGGCGAGGACCATTCGCAACCGTCTCCATGAAGCTGGGCTACGGTCCCGCACACCGTTAGGCCGTCTTCCGCTCACGCCCCAACATCGTGCAGCCCGCCTCCAGTGGTGTCGCGACAGGCGTGAATGGAGGGACGAATGGAGACGTGTCGTCTTCAGCGATGAGAGTCGCTTCTGCCTTGGTGCCAATGATGGTCGTATGCGTGTTTGGCGCCGTGCAGGTGAGCGCCACAATCAGGACTGCATACGACCGAGGCACACAGGGCCAACACCCGGCATCATGGTGTGGGGAGCGATCTCCTACACTGGCCGTACACCACTGGTGATCGTCGAGGGGACACTGAATAGTGCACGGTACATCCAAACCGTCATCGAACCCATCGTTCTACCATTCCTAGACCGGCAAGGGAACTTGCTGTTCCAACAGGACAATGCACGTCCGCATGTATCCCGTGCCACCCAACGTGCTCTAGAAGGTGTAAGTCAACTACCCTGGCCAGCAAGATCCCCGGATCTGTCCCCCATTGAGCATGTTTGGGACTGGATGAAGCGTCGTCTCACGCGGTCTGCACGTCCAGCACGAACGCTGGTCCAACTGAGGCGCCAGGTGGAAATGGCATGGCAAGCCGTTCCACAGGACTACATCCAGCATCTCTACGATCGTCTCCATGGGAGAATAGCAGCCTGCATTGCTGCGAAAGGTGGATATACACTGTACTAGTGCCGACATTGTGCATGCTGTGTTGCCTGTGTCTATGTGCCTGTGGTTCTGTCAGTGTGATCATGTGATGTATCTGACCCCAGGAATGTGTCAATAAAGTTTCCCCTTCCTGGGACAATGAATTCACGATGTTCTTATTTCAATTTCCAGGAGTGTATAATCACGAAAAATTGATGTCAGATATGTAAACATTGAGAGATATAAACTAAAGTATGTAAAATTGCGAAAACCTACTAAAATTACGGAAATTGACTGAGAACACATAAATTTAGAGAGAAATACCATGAAAAGCGTACTGAGCAAAATCAACAAAATTGCATGTTCTGGAGAAGAAGTGTAAACTGATGCTACATATACACACACACCTTAATAGTGGAGAGGAGTGGCAGTCTTAGGGACGTGACATCAAGACGAAACAACCATTTTATCCCTCACATGAGTAATACAACCTAACATCGAACGATGTCTTACGCGTGCAAGAGGAAGGGAACCAGGGGTAGAGGTAAATTGTGGTGAAAGGGTACAGTACCGCCCAACATTGAAAATAGGTACGAAATACTTCAATATTTTTGTCAGAACAACACATTTTTTTTTTTTGGAAAGTAACTCAATTTCAATTAATACAGCGAAGCCGGATACCAGTGTGGGAAAGAATGACCATTTATTTATTTAATTGATCGCATGTGCACTCCCACAAAGTAAATCCCTACATCCAGTTTGGTGAGATCTGTGAAATGAATGAATGTATGGTCGTCTGCTAACCACAGATAGTGAATGTGAATATATGATCATCTTTGAGTCGATCCTTTGGTGGGACCAAAGACATGAAATTTACCAGAGCTTTGAGCGCCTGAAATGTGGCTGACCAATACGATAGCAAGGTGCTTCCCCCACCTCGACAGAGATGGGAGAGGACCTAGAGAACGGCCATATTTCAGCACTCTGCCGCTGGATCTTCTGCTGTTAAGACCTGTTTTAGTTGTGCTCCGTAATGACGAAAGAGTGGAGACATGGTATGCATGTGGAATATTTAAGAGTAGTTTGAACTAATAATTTCTCTATCTCAGGAACTTTTGTGGGGAGAATTAAATGTCAGGCAGGTAACATTAATGGGATTGTAGTAATCTACGGAAGTGACCAACGGTCACAATGAAACCACATGTAGCTATAAGTTGAGATACTTCCATGTGCTTAAGTTAAGCTGAATTACTAGCGTGTGTACAATAAGTTGAAATATTTAAGAAATAGCGTGTGTATCATAAGTTGAAATATTTAAGAAATTACGTGTGCAGGACTTGAAATTAGAGACGAGTACTTCCACGTGGTGAGTACTGTGTGAGTCTCAATCTGTGGATGAGACAAAGGACAAAGAGAAGTACTCGTCCATGGTATCAGTTGAGGACTCGCGTGTGTGCTTAATATTAAACTGCATGATATGATTCCGTGTGACGCTAGATTTAAACTCTGAGAGAGAATCAAGGTGAGTCGGCCGTCTATCCAGCAACGCCACTTGGCTTGCATTGCACAGGAAGACGTGCATTTATCTCCAGAGTTCACAGTAGGAAAGTAGAATTACAAAGTGGGGCAGTGTCGTGTGAAACTGGGATAAATATTGATTGAAGTGGGAAAGCTGAAAGTGATAATGTTGTGACTATTTAGTGTTTAGTATTTCATATTGTTGTGTGGTGTATATCATGTAATTTGGGTATGTGTGGTTTGCATGGGGCAGTTGCAAGGTAGTTTCAAAAGATTTGTGGGTTATGCTTGTTCCTCCTGTATCGCTCGATCTGGAGGAAAGTTTCGTGATGATTGTGAGAGTCGAAGTGTGAGGTATAATAAAAGATCCACCAGCCTATCCAGAAAGTGCACTGTAGCCTTAAATAAATTACGAGACCATAATACAGAGATTCACTAATGTAAAGCCATGCCCACTGGGCGGAATTTCTCATGTGATATTGTTGTAGGTTATAGAATTTGTGTGTTTAGGAATAAATAAGATAGTGAAAAGAAAAAGATTGGCGGCCTTTTCCTTCGAATTGTATGTTATCATAATGTCCAAAATTTATAATGTGTGCGCCACTCATATTCAGTGCGATGGCCACATGCTAATAAAAGCCGTTAAATAAAAGACAAAAAGAAAATGTGGTATTGCCAGTGTGTAGTGTACAGTCAGAGTTCTGTAATTCACTGATAGTCAGATATGCGTTTCCGTTGCGTATTATTCATACAGGAGGATAATTTGTAACTAAATAGTAAGATACGAGAGTTCATGTTACTCGATAAATTAAGAAAGAATCCACTCGCTTGACAGACCACACATCTTGCAGGCCTGACTGCTTGATGCCACAGTATGAGCAAGGCATGTGGGTGCCTCTCATAATTTCGACCCTGCCAGGATTCCTTTGTCAGGATATTTTTTGCCAGGATAATTTTGTTGCCAGGATTTTTTTGTTAGGATATTTTGTTGCCAGGATAATTTGGCCAGGATATATTTTGCCAGGATTTTTGCTGTTAGGGTTTGCTGTTAAGGTTTTTTTTGATGGAATATATTGTGATAGCGCAAAGAAGTAAAATTTTTTCTGTTTGCAATTTCTTTCTGGATTGGTGAGGATCTTTTATTTTTTTATGTAATTAATTGCTATATCGTCCAAGGCTGGAAGATCGTGGTATATTTTTTTTGCGTAATGTCCATAGTAACTAGGTCGCAGTCGAAAAGTGTAGTCACCATGGAGAATAGTGATTCTAGGGCGAACGTAGCAGTGCAGCAGGAAGTAGCTGTTGACCATGGGTTAACGAGCGAGAAAGACAAACACTCGAAAGGGGTTGAATTGTTCGGTGGACCGCTGCAAGGGGATCTTTTATGCGGCGGGCTTTGTCCACAAACGCGGGCTTTTCCCGACGACGCGGGCTCGGGACTAGGTCAGGTATTCAGTGAAAGTGAAGCTACCCTTAGCGAAGCTACCGTTTCTCAGGCGAACGAGGTGAGTGCGTCGACGGTAGCAAATGACAGTGTGCTACTGCAGTTTTTACGGAGGATGGATGAAAGATTAGAAGCTATGGATAGGGAGGCTAAGGAGAGAGATAGGGAGAGGAAGGAAAGATGGAAAGCGATGGATAGGGAGAATAAGGAAAGAGATAGGGAGAGAGATAGGGAGAATAAGGAAAGATTTGAAGCAATTAATGATATATTGGACGCAATGGATAGAGATAATAAGGAAAGATGGGAAGCGATGGATAAAGATAGTGAGGAAAGTATGGAGGCATTGGATAAGGGAAATAAAGAGGCAATGAGGAAGCTACACACAGTTATCGATGAGCGTCTGCCCGCAATTAATAATCGGTTAGATGAGGGGGAGAAGAATCTGGATGCAGTGAAGCAAGAATGTGATGCCGTGAAAGAAAAAGCCAATAATTTGGAGGTACGAATAAGTGCAATAGAGAGTGATACTACTGAACGTAGGGACGTGTTGCCGAATGAGCGAATCAAAGAGGTGGTGGTCAGAATGAATACGATTAGTGCAGATGCAGAAAAGATCAGTACAAGAGGCGAGACAGGTTCTGACAGTACGCAGCGAGAGGTTTATGCCGATCAGGAGGAGATACAACCACCATTACAGTTTAAAGAGGCACAATTAGAAATAAGTAGGAAACATAGTGAAGAACTAGCGCAGTTGCAATTAGCGTGCAGTGGCGAAGGTGACACACCACCAGGTAGATTGCAGAGGGAGAGTGAGATAAACTCAAAAAGCGAAAATAGGCAGAAAGAGCAAGACGAATTCAGAGAGTCAGAAGAACTGTTGTGTCAGATAAAACAGGTGGCAGACCCAACTGGGTATAGTCCAAGGCTGTCTCAATTTCAAGATTCATTACCTTCATCGTGGGGACTGCTCCTCAAAACGAAGTTTGCGTATAACTATTTGAGGGACGAGGCTAGAGCGAAAATGCAGGAAGACGTTAAGGACTGTAGTAGCTATTTAAATGAATTCCGGTCGGAAAGTAAGCAGGACCAGCTTAGGCAAAGCATATTGATGATGCCAAATCGTAACGAAGGTGGTATAAGGGATTTAGTGTCGTGCTATCAGGAAATGTTCAGACGAAACAGGTATTTGGATGTGACATACGAACCTGGGGAGTTCATTAGGATCCGTATAACGAAGTTGCCAGTGAAATTGCGCAGAGATATAGCGATAGCAGGCAGAGGCGTAGACGATTCTGCGTCATTTCAGCACTTGTTACAAGAATTGGGTAATGAAAGCAATATTGTGAACGGAAACGCGACTCATAGGTCAGTTAGTGTCGAGGATTGGAACGGCAGAAACTATCAGAATGACAGGAGAGCGTGGAATCCTGGTATTTCTTTCTTGTCGTAATAGATTGAAGAATAGGAGAAACTAATCCAACATATCAGCCCTTAGCATCTTGCCTTAAAACACATACAGCTGGCACTGAAAATTGTCTATGTAGCAGACGAACTCTACTGAAATGTAGGAATGCAAATACCATACTTCTGATCAGAGAATAAAACACCAGTAATGGCATCTGTTAGGCAGGTATCTCAGCAAAATTTGCAAAGTTTTATGTCGAACACTAAAGTAAAAAGGACTGTTTCCTCAAAGAAACCAGTTGCTAAAATGTTATGTACTATTGCCAATGAGTCCAGTGTAATTAGTGTGATTTGATTATTGCAGGTACTTAACACGTAATGGGAAAAGTAAACATTGTGATCTGTATGGAATAGGGTACGTTTATACTGCTGTTACAGGTAACATCAGTAATGTGATCGAAGTTTTTAAATTAGATGCCATCTGATCTATAGTATGTCATTGTCGTGGTGACGGTTATAATGAAGTGCTGTGTATGGTTATTCGGAATCTGGTGTTAGTGAAAGAGGCCACTAGCACCTAAGTTTCTAACACTTGGGCTGCCCATTTCTCCCAGCTTGTATATTCTCTGCACACATTTAATTTTCATGTAAGCACAGATTCCTAACTAGCAAATTTTTTACTGTGTATAGTGGACCATTCAGAGTGAGGCGGATTGTCCAGGAAAATGCTGCACTGATTGAGACGATCAAGGGAAAACAATCTCGTGGGCTTCATCACATTTCTAACATCAAATTGTGGAAAAGTTAGGATAGATCTAAAGTAGGCAATTTATGGTAGATAGTCAGTGTATTTATTTGTGGTGTGTAACGTTGTGCAGGGTCAAATCGAACATAAGAATTTTCAGGCAGGATGGCAGGAAGTATGACGGAATAGACTGGTCAAATGAGTCATGAACAGGAGTCGACAGAGTGGTGTATGTACGTATTTTTTGGCATATGAATGAGGGTCAAGCAGAAACGACGTGATGATTAATGAGTGGATAAAGATGGTAGATAGAGAAGCGACGTGTTAAATAGTAGTGGATAAAGGTGATATTTAAGGAAAGAAGCGACGTGAAGCAGTATGATTAATAAAGAAAGATTCGACGTGATGAAACAGTGGTAAATAAAGGTGAGTAGAATTAATAATGTGGAGATGTCTTAGATGTATGTTACAGAGAGGCCTGTGTATGCTGCAATAGAGATTGATGCCAATGGCGAAGGAAGACCAGGAAATGATGGAGTAATGGACGGACGGAGAGCCGAAATACGAATGAAGAGATGAGGACAACTGCACAATGTGAAAGGACATAAAGGGAGTATGAGATCCGGATGGTGAACGTTGTGGAATACTGACGTAAGATGTAATATAAGTGTAGATCTAATTCTTAGCACAACATTTGCGATTTGGCAAAAATAATATTTTTTGTTGTTGTTGGAGCCTGGTACCAGTATAACTAATCAAAACGGTACCAATAATGCGTACAGTTATTTTGCAGGTTGAATAATTTGTGTATTTTTTGTTCTTAGATGAAATGTCGCAATTCTAAGTTGGTGTTTAGCAGAATGATTAATGGGTAAAGCGAATGCGGAGGTAAGCCGATGGAGAGAGGTGCCAGAGTGAAAGGACGAATTCGGAGACTGGAAAGCTATCTCCGAAACAGCTTCATGTGTTATGTGGTTGAGTATAAGGGAGCAAAGGTATGGTATGTTGTCGTGAGTGTGATGGTGTTATGAGTATAAGGGAGCAAAGGTATGGTATGTTGTCGTGAGTGTGGTGGTTTTAAGGTTATCTGACTTCTATACCTATTCTGTTAGTGTATTAATGGATTGAATGAGAAGGAAAATGTGATGTCTGGTGAGTGAGAGTCGTAGAGTAGTGTGATCAATGCGCACACTCCTGTAAAGGGGATGCTACCGATCTGTAAACTAAAACATTATTATGTATTGTTTGATTTGGATGAACCTCGATGGCAGGTCAGGATCTGACATCATGTGGATGGTTCATACATGTCCTAGAAATGTTGTTATATATAATAAAATGTAAAATATGTAAAGAGATACTGATTTCAGTCTGTCACAAGCACAAAGGTGCATTGTATGTTGTAGATTTAGAGTCACGAGTTTCTAAAATGTTTATTGTGTTAGGATGTTAAAGTAGTTTACTATTTAACAACATGTGGTAGGTAATTGTGAGCTGTGTAGATTATTTCTTATTTTTTGTTAGAACACGTTAAAGCGGTATTAATTTCAGTCTGTCACAAGCACAAAGGTTCACTGTATATTGTAGTTTTAGAATAAACAGTTCTAATATTTTCACTGTGATAGGATGTTAGAGTAGCCTTCTATTTGATATTGTAATTATGAGCTGTATAGATTGTTTATGATTCCTTTTGTTTTTTTTTTATTTTGCACTTTCATGTTTTGTATGAGGGACGACAGGTACAATCAATAGCACAAGTGTGGGCTGTATGTTGTATGTGTAGAAAACTAGGGTGTATAATTTTATGTTTTTTAGAACAAAGATTCTTTTATTACCAATGTATCTAATAGATCATACATGTAATCAATGAGTATTTAAATAATGTAAGAATATCCTTTTGTCTGTAATGTTGCGAGATGCACGGAAGGCTCTGACTGATTGGGTGTCGTAACGCCCATACCGCTAGCGGGCCGAGCTGACGTTGTCATGGCGATGGGTGACAGAGCCGCGGCACTCCCCACTCCACTGCCAGTCGAGGTACACTCCACGCGCCCGCTACAGCAGGTCAACGGCCTGGGGCGACACGCACGTACCACTGGCCATTCATGAGTTCCGCCACCCTTACGACTGGGGAAAGTATCCCGTGGAGGCAACAGCGGGTGGTTTCTTCCGCTCAACGGGGCGCGCAGCGGCGCCACGGCAGAATGGGAGACGCGCGGCAGAGCCCGGCGGGCATTTGTTACCAGCAACTATTAACTAGTACTGGACTGTGGAGCCGTGAAACAAGATGACTGCTCGTTACATCTCCATAAGGTGGAAAGTGAAGGACTGGTGTTTCCACGTTGTGAGTGGTGGAAAAGATTTTGTCTTTAGCAGACAGCACGATCAAATGGTTCAAATGGCTCTGAGCACTATGGGACTCAACTGCTGAGGTCATTAGTCCCCTAGAACTTAGAACTAGTTAAACCTAACTAACCTAAGGACATCACAAACATCCATGCCCGAGGCAGGATTCGAACCTGCGACCGTAGCGGTCTCGCGGTTCCAGACTGCAGCGCCTTTAACCGCACGGCCACTTCGGCCGGCGACAGCGCGATCGTTTTGTTTTGTCTTCACTACTGAACGGTGGGATCCATAAACTTTTGGCAGTGACTTGTTAAGTGTGCTTTGTGAATTGCATGTGGGACACTTGGTATACTTAAAGAGGACAGTTGTCGTTTGGTGACCAATTATTGTATGAACACAAGAAACTAGAGTGGGACATTGACATTTGTGTCTGTAGTAGGAGACATTTCTTGGATTGGTGCGGGAATAAGTGCTATTTGTTGGAACTTACGACTTTTAATTACACCATGAACTGAAAGGACAGAACCGTGGGTAATAGTAGTTGTAGGGCCATTTTTTTTGGACGAACAGATTCGTGTGGATGGTACTCTGAGAGTGACTATGACATTTGTGTTTAATGTGAGATACAGTTTACTGTTCAGTGCGTGTTCAAAATGCCGATTTGAGTGACTCAAAGACTTTCGTCCGGGTAACCATGGGAGAGCTTTGACACCGAGACAGTGTTTCTAGCAAAATTATCAGCAACTTTTTGACCCCAAGAAAATCACAGAATGAAATGTTTCCGTGTGACTCGCAAGATAGGGGATAATGTATTTGTAATTATGTAAATGTTTTCTTTTTTTATATGTTTCATTCCTGAAGGGACAGCAAGTGTAATTGTATTTCATTAACATTTGTGTTTAGAATAGTTAGTGTTTGTTTTTTGTTTGATTCTGGGTTATCAATTCACGTAGCATGTTTATTAGAATATTTGGTACAATGATGCTTTAATTATTAGTCAGTGGCGTAATACTAACGTAGTGGCTGGCTCTTGTAGCTTTGATCAGTAAGGTTGTCACAGGGGACAAGAGTTTGCATTGCACAACAAATATCGGAATTAACTGATGCTTTTTAATGTCGTGGACAGTAATGATCTTGTTGGTGTGTTGACTGAGGCCACTTATTTTCATTATCACAGTGGTGATATTTCACATTAAAGTGTAACGAAGGCTAGTCGAAATGCAAGTTCTTGTCGTCTAAATGTGTGACAACAGAGAAATGAACAGTAGAGTAAGATACGAGAGCTACTGGTAGATTCAAGCACTTATTGCTAACTATTTATTGCGTGTATTGATCAAAGTTGATGGACTGACTAGCTCAGCAGCAGGTATTTGTACTGATGGATATAGGATAAGGTTAAACTCACTGTCGAGTAGTTGGGGCAATTGCTTAGGTGACGATAGTTAACGAGGTATGACATGATGTCTTAGACGAACTATATTACGTAACCAGTATGTAACTTGTGGTATATTTCATTGCTTTTCTTCCCAGTTTTATTTCTCTGTAGGTTTGAGGTATACACTCCTGGAAATGGAAAAAAGAACACATTGACACCGGTGTGTCAGACCCACCATACTTGCTCCGGACACTGCGAGAGGGCTGTACAAGCAATGATCACACGCACGGCACAGCGGACACACCAGGAACCGCGGTGTTGGCCGTCGAATGGCGCTAGCTGCGCAGCATTTGTGCACCGCCGCCGTCAGTGTCAGCCAGTTTGCCGTGGCATACGGAGCTCCATCGCAGTCTTTAACACTGGTAGCATGCCGCGACAGCGTGGACGTGAACCATATGTGCAGTTGACCGACTTTGAGCGAGGGCGTATAGTGGGCATGCGGGAGGCCGGGTGGACGTACCGCCGAATTGCTCAACACGTGGGGCGTGAGGTCTCCACAGTACATCGATGTTGTCGCCAGTGGTCGGCGGAAGGTGCACGTGCCCGTCGACCTGGAACCGGACCGCAGCGACGCACGGATGCACGCCAAGACCGTAGGATCCTACGCAGTGCCGTAGGGGACCGCACCGCCACTTCCCAGCAAATTAGGGACACTGTTGCTCCTGGGGTATCGGCGAGGACCATTCGCAACCGTCTCCATGAAGCTGGGCTACGGTCCCGCACACCGTTAGGCCGTCTTCCGCTCACGCCCCAACATCGTGCAGCCCGCCTCCAGTGGTGTCGCGACAGGCGTGAATGGAGGGACGAATGGAGACGTGTCGTCTTCAGCGATGAGAGTCGCTTCTGCCTTGGTGCCAATGATGGTCGTATGCGTGTTTGGCGCCGTGGAGGTGAGCGCCACAATCAGGACTGCATACGACCGAGGCACACAGGGCCAACACCCGGCATCATGGTGTGGGGAGCGATCTCCTACACTGGCCGTACACCACTGGTGATCGTCGAGGGGACACTGAATAGTGCACGGTACATCCAAACCGTCATCGAACCCATCGTTCTACCATTCCTAGACCGGCAAGGGAACTTGCTGTTCCAACAGGACAATGCACGTCCGCATGTATCCCGTGCCACCCAACGTGCTCTAGAAGGTGTAAGTCAACTACCCTGGCCAGCAAGATCTCCGGATCTGTCCCCCATCGAGCATGTTTGGGCTGGATGAAGCGTCGTCTCACGCGGTCTGCACGTCCAGCACGAACGCTGGTCCAACTGAGGCGCCAGGTGGAAATGGCATGGCAAGCCGTTCCACAGGACTACATCCAGCATCTCTACGATCGTCTCCATGGGAGAATAGCAGCCTGCATTGCTGCGAAAGGTGGATATACACTGTACTAGTGCCGACATTGTGCATGCTCTGTTGCCTGTGTCTATGTGCCTGTGGTTCTGTCAGTGTGATCATGTGATGTATCTGACCGCAGGAATGTGTCAATAAAGTTTCACCTTCCTGGGACAAGAATTCACGGTGTTCTTATTTCAATTTCCAGGAGTGTATTTTAGAGTAATGGTATGGAGCCTGACATTCTACGTGTAACTAGTGTACGAATTTTTTTCTTTTGTTGATTTTGTTTTGTAATTAGACATTGCCGTGTAAAGATCATTACAACGCAATTTATGAATGTCAGATTACTTGTTCTGTGTTTGGACGGTCAGCTATTTAAAATTTCATGAGTACAATTAGTATTTTTTTATTTGTTTTAGAATTATTGAAATTTGGATTACTCATAAAAATAACGAAGATCCCAGTAACTAAAGCAAATTTTTATCTCAACATTATTTTTTATTTGTATGATATAATGTTTTATTTGTCATGTAGATTGTTGTAAATTTGTATGTGTACGTTACTCCGCATTGTGCAGAGTACAATAATGCAACAACTGACAATAATTTGATAAAGTAACAACATTTGGTCGTCAATTTGAGGTCACCAGGGGCTAAGGTCTCCTCCTGGGTATTTTGATGAATTGCTACGTTTGTTTCAATACAGTTTTCTTAAAAAATTGTTCGGAACTACCCTCGCATTGCAAGGATAGTACCGTGCCATTTTTTTCTGCATGGGTAGCCGGTGGTGAAAGGGTATAGTACCGCACAACATTGAAAATAGGTACGAAATACTTCAATATTTTTGTCAGAACAATACATTTTTTTTTTTGGAAAGTAACTCAATTTCAATTAATACAGTGAAGCCGGATACCAGTGTGGGAAAGAATGACCATTTATTTATTTAATTGATCGCATGTGCACTCCCACAAAGTAAATCCCTACATCCAGTTTGGTGAGATCTGTGAAATGAATGAATGTATGGTCGTCTGCTAACCGCAGATAGTGAATGTGAATATATGATCATCTTTGAGTCGATCCTTTGGTGGGACCAAAGACATGAAATTTACCAGAGCTTTGAGCGCCTGAAATGTGGCTGACCAATACGATAGCAAGGTGCTTCCCCCACCTCGACAGAGATGGGAGAGGACCTAGAGAACGGCCATATTTCAGCACTCTGCCGCTGGATCTTCTGCTGTTAAGACCTGTTTTAGTTGTGCTCCGTAATGACGAAAGAGTGGAGACATGGTATGCATGTGGAATATTTAAGAATAGTTTGAACTAATAATTTCTCTATCTCAGGAACTTTTGTGGGGAGAATTAAATGTCAGGCAGGTAACATTAATGGGATTGTAGTAATCTACGGAAGTGACCAACGGTCACAATGAAACCACGTGTAGCTATAAGTTGAGATACTTCCGTGTGCTTAAGTTAAGCTGAATTACTAGCGTGTGTACAATAAGTTGAAATATTTAAGAAATAGCGTGTGTATCATAAGTTGAAATATTTAAGAAATTACGTGTGCAGGACTTGAAATTAGAGACGAGTACTTCCACGTGGTGAGTACTGTGTGAGTCTCAATCTGTGTATGAGACAAAGGATAAAGAGAAGTACTCGTCCATGGTATCAGTTGAGGACTCGCGTGTGTGCTTAATATTAAACTGCATGATATGATTCCGTGTGACGCTAGATTTAAACTCTGAGAGAGAATCAAGGTGAGTCGGCCGTCTATCCAGCAACGCCACTTGGCTTGCATTGCACAGGAAGACGTGCATTTATCTCCAGAGTTCACAGTAGGAAAGTAGAGTTACAAAGTGGGGCAGTGTCGTGTGAAACTGGGATAAATATTGATTGAAGTGGGAAAGCTGAAAGTGATAATGTTGTGACTATTTAGTGTTTAGTATTTCATATTGTTGTGTGGTGTATGTCATGTAATTTGGGTATGTGTGGTTTGCATGGGGCAGTTGCAAGGTAGTTTCAAAAGATTTGTGGGTTATGCTTGTTCCTCCTGTATCGCTCGATCTGGAGGAAAGTTTCGTGATGATTGTGAGAGTCGAAGTGTGAGGTATAATAAAAGATCCACCAGCCTATCCAGAAAGTGCACTGTAGCCTTAAATAAATTACGAGACCATAATATAGAGATTCACTAATGTAAAGCCATGCCCACTGGGCGGAATTTCTCATGTGATATTGTTGTAGGTTATAGAATTTGTGTGTTTAGGAATAAATAAGATAGTGAAAAGAAAAAAGATTGGCGGCCTTTTCCTCCGAATTGTATGTTATCATAATGTCCCAAATTTATAATGTGTGCGCCACTCATATTCAGTGCGATGGCCACGTGCTAATAAAAGCCGTTAAATAAAAGACAAAAAGAAAATGTGGTATTGCCAGTGTGTAGTGTACAGTCAGAGTTCTGTAATTCACTGATAGTCAGATATGCGTTTCCGTTGCGTATTATTCATACAGGAGGATAATTTGTAACTAAATAGTAAGATACGAGAGTTCATGTTACTCGATAAATTAAGAAAGAATCCACTCGCTTGGCAGACCACACATCTTGCAGGCCTGACTGCTTGATGCCACAGTATGAGCAAGGCATGTGGGTGCCTCTCAGTGGTACGACTGTTACATGTCCTCTGGTTACTGATCGTGGTATGTACTTCCTCCTACGATGTTACTGTTCCTTCGCATGCATTTTAGACAGTCAAAGATCATTTTATAGGGTTGCTAAGAACATACCATAATTTCTGAGCCATAATCAGGCATGAACTTCGTAAACAGCAGGTGTCATTCACCTCTGGCAACCTATGTAGAGTTTGTGTTAGAAAGAATCGATGTTTTCTTTGGTGTGCAAGGTAGTAGTTTTATCACTTTATAGTTTTTCACCATAGCTTATCGTAGAGAAACTTCCATGGAGAATATATTCATACGCAGGATATATATGTCTTACATTGGAACGTTAAAAGTGTTGCATTCTGCAAGACTAATAGGTCGGAACCCACACCGCTCTAGCGTTATAGCGAATTTTAAGTGCAGAACCGTGTAGCCTTCGGAATGCATGTGTTTATGTTCCACGATTAGTTCCCTCTTCCCAATGCTTCTGTATTAATAGTGCAGTTGATTTATGTAAAATGCTTCAAACTATGTCTGTCTGGAGCCCTATCATGTATAAGCCACACATTTCTTCTTGATGGCTCAAATGGTTCAAATGGCTCTGAGCACTATGGGACTTAACATCTATGGTCATCAGTCCCCTAGAACTTAGAACTACTTAAACCTAACTAACCTAAGGACATCACACAACACCCAGTCATCACGAGGCAGAGAAAATCCCTGACCCCGCCGGGAATCGAGCCCGGGAACCCGGGCGTGGGAAGCGAGAACGCTACCGTACGACCACGAGCTGCGGACTTTCTTCTTGATAACCGCTGTGAGTAAGACTGGTGCTGAACAGTGTTCATTGAACAGCAGTTACAGACTCGGCTCACTCTGTTCCTTCATGATACGTGCAATATATTGGTCTGATTCTGGTCAGCTGCAAATTGAATCGGCGACAATGTGGCAGGGAGCGTTGGTCAAAGGCAATACAAGAAAATCTTTCAATCTCTAACTTTATCCTAAGAATACGAGAATGCTAGGTAACTCTCACCCGCAATGGGAAAGATGGGTAATTGTAATCGTAAATTACGCCGTATGATGGATGTGCTAGAAATATGTAGATCACTGTCTGATATACTTTGACGTATATGTTCGATAATTATCAACGAATGGATGTACTGCACAGTCATCTATCTACATTCGCAATCTCATATATGGTACTAGCAAAGTAGTGGAGGGGCAGTTTAGCAATGATCAGAAATTGTGAAGCATGCTACTGTGTCATTGCTTGCCACTGAAATTACAGGAAAAGAACTGGTAAAATTGCTAACATTGGTTGCACCACGAACTGTGGTGCTTATTTCAGTACATCGACAGTGTCTTTTCCATTCCATCTGTTCAATGGTATGCTGTTGATTACCACATAATGACTGAACGACATCACTTCTTTGAGGTGGAGAAAGAGTCTTGGTGGAGGGGCAACACCTTGCACGGATGGCCAGCAGCGAAACAGTGATCGCATATATGGCTGCAGTATGAGGGATCAATCGAAACACAACACTGAGCCATCTGCTACCCCATCACTGTGAAAGATGAGTTTAAATGCAGAGGTCATCAATCTCCTTCCGATAGCTGTTCGTAAATGCTCCACAATGCCGTAAAACGCTTACAGTTTCCTTATGTTGTGACTGTCTTTTATTTAAAAGCGTCCAGTGTGTGTTTGTTTTACGGTAGCATCCGCAACAATAACATGATTTACACCATGCATTGTCTCGTTTTCTGTGAGATTCAAAGGTTCAGAACGTGTTAATGTCAGTTTAGAACCTTAGACAGACCTCATAGTCATGGTGGAAAAAGAAAAATGTATGGCACTACACAAAGCTGTAGTAATATACTGCTTGGATGTATTACAACAGAAAAAAACAATGTATCAGACAACAAAACGTGGATCCTCTCTTGCGACTGCTAGTCTGTGGTTTATGGTGCTCCTACAGTACAAGTGATAAAACTTTACACTGGTCTGTGCAAGCGACTTCGATCGCTGTACACCTGTTCCAATTAATCAATGCCTGTATATTTAATAGGATCACCACACATGCTCAATGCAAGCACACAGATGATACTTCCTTTCGATTAATTGGAATAGAGAGATGTGGTCCAATCTTATCAAGTTCTCTGTCAGATGAAGATAGTGGATTTTTATAGTTCATAGTTCTTCTCTGTTGGATGGCACAAAATAACGATGACAGAATGTTTGGGTGACAGACCTGAATGCACCCTGGGGGACACAGATCTCCTTTGGACTGCAGCACCCGTATGTTCTTTGGAGAGATGTAGCAATGCAGTAGAAAGACCCTCGTTTTTCTCCCAGTCCTTCTTCCAGTTCCCATACTGTCTTTTATACTATCTCATGCTGCAGGAGAAAGCTTCATTTGGTGATGGTGTTACACATCGTACACTGTTGGCAGACCTACGACAAAATGTTCCCATTTCCATCGAGTGTTCAAAAAAGATGGGTTTGTCGCATTAACTCAGCTCAAACTGTTTCTAAACGGGCTACAGAAGGTCTCAGGTATAGCAGTTCCTGAGTTTTACTCAGTTCTGACTTAAACTGGTACGATCACATGGACGAAGCTGCAAGAAGGGCGCGACAGACACTGATGAACAGTTACAATATGCAGAGGGACTGTCTAAAGCCACGTTGAAGTTTCGCTGTAGCCGGTAAGTTCGAAAACGGTGACTCGTTTCGAGATATAAGGGTGGCACAAATATGATTCACCAGTGGCTGCCGGCCGGGGTGGCCGAGCGGTTCTAGGCGCTACAGTCTGGAACCGCACGACCGCTACGGCCGCAGGTTAGAATCCTGCCTCGGGTATGGATGTGTGTGACGTCCTTAGGTTAGTTAGGTTTAAATAGTTCTAAGTTCTAGGGGACTGATGACCTTAGCAGTTAAGTCCCATAGTGCTCAGAGCCATTTTTTGAACCAGTGGCTGTAATCATTAAAACATGTCTCCATAGGATCCAACACAAGTATGTGGTTGAATGGAGAGACTTGATTCCATATCGCAGACAGCATTTCTATCAGAACGCGTAGCGCTATCAGCGACTCTTGTGTGTGGCTGTAGAACCAAGACAGCTTTTTTTCCAGGGTGATGGTAACATAGTCATTGTGATTCTGTTTTTAATAGCGCGATCCTTATGCGAAATGTATGTTGCTGGCGGTAGAATCCTTCAGTGGTCAGCTTCAAAATGTTCTCAATTCATCTTCCCTCTAGGGATTCTCATTTGAATTATCTGCTGAGTGTAATTCGACTACCAAGAAAGAAAAATTACTCGCCATGCAAAGTGACTCCCATGGTAAACTTAATTAATCAGCCTATCAATTTTATATCAGTGACATGCCACCCAGTAGATGGAGGTGATGGCTAGAGCATCACAGATATGATGCTTGACTTGGCGTTTCTTTTCTTTGTTGCGATAACTTTTAATGGTATTTAAATCTCTTACCTGCACAGGGAGATATGACCATTGTAATAGAATCAGGTGTATTATCGAATTTATAAAGTGATACGTAGTATGAACCTAATATTTACAATTTCACTGTGCTGTTACCTTAAGAGACTTCATATGTGGCGAGGCATTTGGTTACCTTAAGAGAGAGTCCGAAAGTGAGGAGGTGTCCTGTGACACCACTCCAAAGTGAGCCAAAAATCAGTTTAATATTCTAGTCGTGCGGTGCATGACATAACGGATAAGGAAAGATTTTCTCCTACCTCATGATAAAATACGTAGAGGAAATGCAACTTATGCCATACTTTTGCATAATTTTGACAAGTAACGATACTTCAGCAGTGTGAAAAGCGCCGATGACTCGATTTCTTCTGTCTTCGAAAATGACTTGTATAAAAGGTGGAAATCTACATTTCACTTAAGAAATCTGAGGTGTATGGTTAACAACGTCGCTGCCCTGGATTGCGTAAAGTGGGTATTTTAAACTGGAGGTTCTATGTCCGTGTGGAATTGTTTAGAACTACAATGTACGTCCAAGCTGCAGCTACTTGTTTCAGACTGCACCGCGGCTGGCTGCAGAAGTGTTCATGTGGAGTTGGCGACTGGAAGTAACAGATTAGCTCAGCCTGTGATGGGTACAAAGAATACGCCGACCTGTCTGATCTTGCACACAGCAGTGAGGGCTGGCGAAGTGACCAGTGTGCTGGGTGAGCAACAGAAGCAGACGTGCGTGTGTTGTGCAAGAGACTGTTCAAAACGATGAATGTTTGCACTGGACATACTGATAACATCATAATTCCTACCACTCTAATCGTCCATGGATGCCCTCCACGGCTTGGGGTGGTACGCTCCGGAATACACACATGTCCACAACTGCGGCTGCGGTCACAGTGGTAGTTTCCACCAACCTCTGAACGTCGGTGCTGGTGATGTATGAGGGTACAGGCATGCTCTGTGTGGACAACTGGGAGGTGAGTGTGCGGGACGTGTGGGTGTTTGAGCAATCTCAGACATCTACCCACGGCAGCTACTGCTGTGGACTGGATCATAGTTGAAGTGTGTCGTGTTTAGTGCTTCTCAATACATCGCAGTGGACTTTGTCTTGCAGTGGTATTTGGTATTGCCTCTATTCTGTCACACAGTAGAACCTTCCTCCTCCTCCTGAATGCAGCAGAGAGAACCAATTTAGGAAATCTATAGTGCTTTAAAAACCCAATCGCGACGTTAAATGCCCGATTGATAGCGTTCGCTGACATCTAACCATGATAACTTATTACTATGTACTGGATCATGGTTTAAGTGTGGGTTGTGTTTAGTGTTTCTCAGTACTTCACAACAGACTCTGCCTTCCATAGGAATTTGTTGTTGTTGCTACAATCCCATCACATGGTAGACCCTCTTCTCCCTCCTTCTTCTCCTGGTGTAGCGGAGAGAACCAGTCAACTTAGAAATTCTATAGTGCTTTAAAAAAGGAGATACAATTAGGAGACATGTACTGATTGGTATCACTTTGCTGGGCCCCCAGTGTCCCTGACTCCAGGCACTCTGCGTGGGTGGCGAGACACAAGAAAGTTTCCCAGATATGTTTAAGTGATCTGCGACGGTGTAATTACGTGTTTCGTTACGTAATCAGGATTGAAAAAACGCCACAAGTGTTTAAACATTCCACACACTGCGATCGATTTCCTGACAAATTCTTTAAATAAACTTAATTCCACACACCAACTTGTATCCCGTAAATTTTTTAAATAAACAATATTCCACATGTTTTCTAAATGGTTTAAACAATATTGCATATACAGTGATCGATCAATCAATATTTCCAGAATGGGGAGTGGGGCAAGGAAAACTGAAGGATATCGATTTAATTCATTAATTAATCATTCTGTCAATCTGATACAGTGTAAAGGATGGGGAAGTTTTCGAATAATCTGAAGCAGCTCGCGAATACTGAAAGTGGTACAACTGAGTGGTATTTCCCGCCAATTTTTTCAATCATTTTAATTAATTAGTTAATTAATTTGATATCAGAAGTGGTGCCAGTTTTATGAGAGGTTAAGGACATGTCAGTCAAAAAGATGGATTACCTCAGGAGGTCATAAACCTATTAGCAGAAAAACAGGTTAAGGACTTGTCAATCAAAAGAGAACAATAGGTTTGCCTCTGAATGTATGCTTGTCCCTGGATGTAGACAACCCACACTAACAAATTGCATCAATGTCCTTGTTTCCCTACTACTGTGACAGCCATCATTCTGTAAAATGATGGTGTCTTGCATATCCTGTAGCTGGGTAACAGCATAATTCAGCAGAAATTGGACAGTCACTCAGTCAAGCAGAACTCACACCACAAATTAATTTTTGGACAGTTCTGAATGTGTTCTCATATGACATGAGGATTTTATGATCCTGAGATCAGCACATTATAGTGGTTAACTGAGCCACAAACATTAAATGTAAACTCATTGGAAAAACACACACACTTCAAAAAATCATTTTCCTCCTCCAAACAGTTCAGCATATCCATCACATATTACTCACGTTTTAGCGACCATCTGGTTGTAATGCCTGATCAATTAGGACTTTGTGATTCTTCAGTTTAAGTCCCATAGTGCTCAGAGCCATTCTTCAGTTTCTCCCAATGTATTTGCTGATCAAACAGTCCACTGGTGTACAGCCAGTTCATAGTGTCCAATAGGGACACTATTTCGGTTGTCAGACATCCATAGGAGCGCTGATGAAGTGAGCTCCTCTCTTCCTCTCCTGTTTTCCAAAAGGAATTCCTTAGTTGCTGTTTTCTGAAGTATCATCGCTCGGCGCTCTTCCTTTTTGATCGGTGGTGATTTGTGTTTCTACTCGACTTGTTTTTGTTATCATTTCTGTACGGGGGTTTTGTTCTGCTTTTCTAATCGAGTTCACCATAGTTTCCTTTTTATAATAGCATTATTCTGTGTCTTCAGATTACTGCCGTCGCTATTGTTGTCTCGGTAAGTCTGGCCATTTTTTTCTCGCCTCCAGATGCGTTTTTGCCCCAAGGCGCGAATAGTTTCATTTTGTGACCATGCACATTTCTCACTGAATGCTCCTGTAGTATAACGAATGCGTTCCTTCAGGCGTTACACGTTGGCGAGGTCATGGAGTTGCTGAATTGGATAGTCTCTTGGAAGGTGTAGGGTTGTCTGCAGGGCCTGGTTCTGCAGGCTTTGTAGTGTGTTAATGCTGCTGGTGGCAGCGTTTGTCTAGAGTAACGCTGCGTATTCAAATAGTGGACGAACAAGGAATTTGTAGATGATGATGCCCAAATGAGGAGGTAGTGAGAAGTTTGTGCTGACAACTGGTTATAGTTCTTTCAACCTTCCTAAGCCTTTGTAGTGAATTTAGGAGATTTGTTGCCACCCTGTTATTGTCAAGTGTGACGCCTCGGTTTCTGGATTTCTGTCACCATGGAACTAGGCTTCCACGCAACATGATTGGTGGATGCGCTTCAGGTACTCGTCGACAGGGGAGAATGATTGCCTGAGTCTTCTGCGAGTTGAGAGCTAAACGCCATTTCGTTGCCTATTCAGTCAAGGTGTCCGTTGCCATTTGAAGTTGTTGTCACATCAGATGTGGAGCTCTACTCTTTGCAAATAGGTCCATGTCATCTGCTTATAGTAGTGCCATGTTCACTGAAGGGACCGGTGGTAGATCTGAAGTGTACAAGATGCACAGTATTGGGCCTAACACAGAGTCATGTGCCAACGGCCTTGCCACAGTGGTAACATGGTTCCCGTCAGATCACCGAAGTTAAGTGCTGCCGGGCTGGTCTAGCACTTGGACGGGTTACCATCCGATCTGCAGAGCGCTCTTGACAAGCGAGGTGCACTCAGCCCTTGTGAGGCAAACTGGGGAGCTACTTGATTGAGAAGTAGCGGCTCCCCTCCTTTAAACAGACACACGGCGGTGAGAGCAGTGTGCTGACCACATACCCCTCCGTACCCACTTCCAGTGACGCCTGTGTGTGGAGGATGACACGGCGGCCCGTCGGTACCTCTGGGCCTTCCAAGGGCTGTTCGGACGGAGTTTAGTTTAGTTTTTATGGAGCCCTGCGAACACCATCCCGTATTTGACTTCTAGTTGAGGTGCCATCACCAGTCCGAACATGGAACGAGTGGCCTCATAGATAGCCGTGTGACAGCCATACATGTGATGTGGGGATTCCCAGCGTGTACAGTGTCCCTTGTGCCAGATGGATCAACTGCCAGAGAAATGTCTTCTGTTCTGTCTTGATCTTTTTCTACTAGACACGGTAGTTGATGTGTGGTCGAGTGTCCTCGGCGGAATCCATTTTGTTCTTGAGGTATAATGCCTGCATCGGTTATATGTTGCAGCAGTCTTCTAAAGTACGGACGCTCAAACACTTTAGACAACGCTGGGAGCAAACTAATTGGTCGATAATATGTCAGAGATCGATGGTCGTTGCCGAGCTTGGGGAGTGCAATGATCTCTGCATGCTGCTAGGCTGTGGGAGCGTGGCTGACTCTCCTCCCCCCCCCCCCCCCCACGAGCCGTTCCCTCCGTGGTCAGACGCTAGTGTCGGCATCTGTGGTGCCGTTGTGCAGGTGCTCCGTCCACCCTGGTCTCCAGATCGTTTTGTTTGCTGAGAGTCTTCTTAATTAAGCTCAGTGCTCAAGCCTTCCTAAGGTTATAACCGCCATCGTCTCTGGTGCGAATTTCTATCGGTACCCAAAATGGCAGATTAGGCACGCTCTCTGCTTCGCCACAATAGTACAACCTGAAGTGACGGAAGAAATCACAGAGGAAGAGGCAGCCGCCGCATTTATATCGTAAACCAGAGCCCTTTCCCGAAAAATTGGACGCACGTTGAAGAAGAACGGAGTAAAAACTGTCTTTTGCCCACCCAATAAAACACGAGCATTGTTGGGAAGCGTCAAAGATGATCTTGGTTTGTGGAAGGCCACTGTATATTATATTCCATGTCGATGTGGAAAGACATATATCGAACAGATGGGGCGCACCAGCTAAGGCTGTTGCTGGGGACACCAGAGGCATAATCGACTGGCATATCCCAAAAAGGCAGCTGCCGCAGAGCACTGTTTGTGCAAGAATCATGCGATGGAGTACGAACGTATCAGGAGCTTGGCAAAGACTTTTATATACTGGGACAGTGTCGTTATAGAGGCCACAGAAATTCGCACCAGCGACGCTCTCATCAACCAAGACTGCTTCTATAATCTTAGAAAGGCTTGGGAACCAGTACTGAGCTTAATTAAGAATACTCTCAGCAAACAAAGCGATCTGGCCACCAGGTCGGACAAAGTACCTACTTCAACACTACCACAGACGCCGACACCAGCATCTCCACGACCACCGACGCACGGTCACGGCCATGGACCGCGGAGGGAACGGCTCGTGGGGCAGGGGATATAAGTCAGCCGCGCACCTTCAGGAGCTCAGTTCGTCAGCGCACCTGTCGACCAGTCTGGTCGCCGAAATACTGTGCTCGCTGGACACTATGAGCCGGCAAGTACACCCGTGGACTGTTCGATTAATTAGGACCTTGTGCGCATACAGTTTAATATGTTTGTGAATCACTTTATGCTCCCACGTTTCTGTGGCGACCTCGTGAATACGGTAGGAACTACCTGCACAGTCTCCCCGAAACAGATGATCTGCCGATCCTTGTCCGTTTCTGAACCGTCCCAATTGCTAAACAAGTTTCCATTTATTCTCTGATTAACTTGACATCAGGTTCTTTCTTTCCATAATGGGACAAACTTTCGCTGCACAGTAATTGGTGATTTGGTTCCTGCTAGCCACATACCACAATGAGCGTTCTTCTTAAGTGAAAGCCATTTTTACCATATAACCCGTACAGCACTCCTTGTGGCGAATGTTTTGAATGAGACGCTGCTGTACAGAAACTTCGTGGGTTCCGTAGCAGACCTGTAACAAAAAAGTCGTTACCATAATAAATATAATTAATATTTAATCTTGAAATCAGGATAAACATTTATGGACACCCTGTGTAATATAGGTGTTATCTGTTCTTTCTAACCTGCCATAGTTATGACACAAATTGAGGATCCTTTGTGCCTTCCCAACATTTTTAATGTAATCCTTTCTCCTAACACTTGCCACGGCTCTTCTCGAACTCTTTATCAAAGGATATTGTTTTATATACATAGATACAACATCCAAAGCTACTAACACATAACTGTAGTCTCCCACAGTTGTCAGAAGACATCCATACAAGTCCACACCAACTATTTATACTACAGAACTCCGTATAACACTATGCAAAACAAATTCCAAAACGATTTAGAAAAGATATCTGTATGGTGCAAACATTGGCAATTGACCCTAAATAACGGAAAGTGTGAGGTCATCCACGTGAGTGCTAAAAGGAATCCGTTAAACTTCGGGCACACGATAAATCAGTCAAATCTAATGGCCGTAAATTCAACTAAATACCTAGGAACCATAATTACGAACAACTTAAACCGGAAAGAACACATAGAAAATATTGTGGTTCAAAAAATGGCTCTGAGTACTATGGGACTTAACATCCGACGTCATCAGTCCCCTAGAACTTAGAACTATTTACACTTAACTAACCTAAGGACATCACACACATCCATGCCCGAGGCAGGATTCGAACCTGCGACCGTAGCGGTCGAGCGGTTCCAGACTGTAGCGCCTAGAACCGCTCGGCCACAAAATATTGTGGGGAAGGCAAACCAAAGACTGCGTTTTATTGGCAGGACACTTAGGTGATGCAACAGATCTATTCAAGAGACTGCCTACACCATGCTTGTCTGTCCTCTTTTGGAGTATTGCTGTGCGGTGTTGGATCCTTACCAGATTGGATTAACGAAGTACATCGAGAAAGTTCGAAGAAGGTCAGCACATATTGTATTATCAAAAATAGGGGAGAGAGTGTCACGACATGATACAGGATTTGGGGTGACATCATTAAAACAAAGGCGTTTTTCGTTGCGGAGGAATTTTCTCATGAAATTTCAGTCATCAATTTTCTCCTCCGAATGAGAAAATATTTTGCTGACGCCGACTTACACAGGGAGAAATCAGAGGTCACACCGAAATATATAGGTGTTCTTTCTTTCCGTGCGCTGTTCGAGATTGGAATAATAGAGAATTATTGTGAAGGTTGTTCGATGAATCCTCTGCCAGGCACTTAAATGTGATTTGTAGAGTATTCATGTGGCTGTAGATGTAGATGCATAAGCTCTTACATTTGTTGATTTGAATTTTATATTTCTTTCACAATTCACATTTCTCGAATACTTTCCTTAGCCTCTTTTCCATGTTATTACATGTTTCCGTAAACCTGTCTGTACACCTTTTTGGAATCATAATGAACACACGCAAGGTGAATATATGGTATAAAATTCTCAATGGCATCTTTTGGCAGACATACTTTCCAATCATTTATTTCTGGATTGATCCTACCAATTGGTAAACGAGATCACGCATCTGCCACCATATTCTCCATTACAGCTTGGTGTCTAATTTTAAAATTACACTCTTGTATCACTATTGGTGGCATTGTACGTCGGCCACGAGTCAACCTATAGTGTTGTAAAGTTGACAAAGCTTTATGAGCTATGTAAACTATAACCTTCCTTCCTAGCAAATAATTTATAAATTTATCAAACGCCCACACAATGGTTAAAACCTTTTTTTCTGTTACAGAACACTGCCTTTCCCACTTATTCAGTATTATAATCATAAAACTAATAGTCTTTCGTTTGCATCCATGTGATAACCTTATGACTTGGAACACTTTCAGCTGCAATTCGCTATGCTGAACTATCTGTAGCAATGCACATTTCTTTAGAAAAATCTGGATGAGCGAGTTATATTTTTTCACACAAAGTTTTCTTTATTTTCAAAAAATCCTTTGTACTTTTCACTCTGCAACCCAACGGGTATTTTTGTAGTTCGTTCTAATAATGCCTGTGGGTTCATAGACTGATTATTTGCAAATTTTCTGTAAAAAGCTTTAACATGTTCTTTGTTTCTGGGGTGTGGTACCTCCTTTATTGCGTTTATCTTTTCAGGATTTGTGCTAATACCATCTGCTGAAATGATATGTCCCAAAAGTTTTATTCCTTTTTCGTCTAAATTCCGATTTTTTAATATTATGATGATATTACTATCAGAAAAAGTACTCAACATCAGATCCAAAACTTTGTTATGTTCTTTCCAATCATTTACCAGAATCTTCACATCATCCACTTATCATGACACTTCGATCATAATTCATCTGCTAGTACACTATAAATGCTATTAGAGAAATATTTAGCCCAAAGTGTACCACCTTAAGACGATAACACAGTCCCATGTAAACAAAAGTGGTATATTTTCTACATTCTTCAACCAATGATATCCGCCTGCAACTGGTTGTCAGATAAAATGTAATCATAATCAGAGTGTTATTAAACTTAAGAATCAACTCCTCTAATATTTCTTGTCTACCCATTTGTGGAATAATAATTTTGTTTATTGCTCTTACATCCAGGGTTGTTCTTAGAGATCCATCTTTCCTGAAGACAAGTACTAATCGGTACAATATTGACTTTGTTATCTTTCAATGACTTTCCAATCTAACATAAATTTAATTTCGTTGTCTCCCATTTCCCATTCTGCTATGGCCTCAATTTAAATGGACTATGCTCTTTTACTTCGAATCGGAAGACAGAGTCCCTGTTTGATCAGGTAAATCTGAAAATACTTCTACATGTTTCCTCAATAACCTCCTCAGCGGTTCTATTTCATCATATTCTATACTTTCCGGTTGTCCTACGTTTCCAGTAATTATGTCATTAATATTTCCTCAAGATGACACTAAGTTTAACATCAACCTTCAAGTGTCTTGTCTACAATCCTCATCCACATTATTTTTTAATAGCTCTTCATCAATAAGATGGTACAAGTCATTGTCTCCCCATCTTCTCCGTTAGTACTACCTACATCTTCTATTAGTCTATGTCGTTTCCTTAGGGTAATCATGAAGTTTACCGTTTAGTGCTTCAACATGATACTCACTCAGTTTGTCTTCCTTTCTATTTATTCTTATCTTAAGAACTCCTCTTGTAAAATCTACCACAGCACAAGTCTCTATCAAAAAATTCATCCTCAAAAAAAAAAAAAAATTGACACACAATCAAGGAATGATCATTACACTCACATTAAACCTTCTACCTTTAATGTCAATTGGCAAAGTCACTTCATTTCTATTAAGTTACTTTTAGCACCAATGGTTTCATTAATAGCACCAATGGTTCCAGTAATTCTTACCCGTTCTTCTGGCACTTCTGTTATATCATTTCCCTCCTTTAACTTCAAATACAGTTCCTTATTTATCGCGCAAATGTCACTCACTGCGTCTAGAATAGCTAATACTTATGTACCATTTGTGTACCTTTAACGCGAGCTGATAATTTTCATTAATCTTCTTCTACTCTTCAAATGTTAAGTCTTCCTTAACGGCATTTCTCTCATAATATCCCAAATAATTAAATTTTCTGGACTCATCCTTGCTATGCCATCTCTCACCTCTCTTTGATGATGTCTATTATTTCTGTGGAAACTTCCACACTTCCATCCATCTCTACCTCCAGCAACTGGTTCCTTATAATTTTCCCTACGACTGTCTCTTTGTCTACTATCTTGATTATTTCATCCTTTATTTTGACTTATGCCAGACAATGAATCCAGATGTTCAAGCGTATGCAATATACCGTCAACATTATCTTTCGGAACTCCTAATCATTTTTCTTTCACACTTACAGTTAATTTGACCAATACAATAGAAATTAAATCCATTTCCTAGGAGGATCATCTAAATATAGGTTCCTCTCCAAAAAATTTTGAAAGAATTCTTCATAACTTTGACACCTACTGCCAACAAAATTTTTTCTCACAGAAATGTCACTGCATGCATTATTTTGTGCAGTGTTGGAGCAACATTGTTTAAGGAAAGCAGTTATAAATTCATCATATGTTCTACAAGAAGGACCCGTTCTCATTCCCCAAGACAATGCTTCACCTTCCAGTCTACTGACATCCAGTTTTCTTTCATCCTATTCTCTGGGTATTGTATTCTCATATAGTTTCGCAAATGCAACAGAATGAACTAAACCCCTTGATGAAAACTGATGGAACTTGCAGACCCGCAGAAAATGCCATCCAATGCATCGCAGCTTCTTATTCCAATCTGATTCCTTTCTTGCAAATACCACGCCTCTAACAGTTCTCTAACACAGTTTTCAACTTGAGCACCGTATTGATTCAATTCCTTCTTACATCAGTATTTTGAGTTATAGATTCTTCCAATTTCTTTTATCTTTTCAATAATTTCACCTGCTCTATTATGAGACTGGGATTTGACATTACTTATTTCACAGGTGTTGTCATCTACTTTTTATTTACTTCGGTAATTCCAGCACTGAAATGTTTCGCTGTTATGACAACACTGGACAGTATTATCTGATTTTTTTTTTTCCTTACTGGAGTAGCGCTAGATGTTAATTCAATACTCTGATAGTCATGTTCTTTGATTTTATTTTCATTGGAGCTAATTATTTCTGACAATTCCCCTTCTGTGTTCGCCATAGAACTGTTCAGCTATTCAGTTCTGGTGTTTGTGTTGTGATTTTATGTACTAAATATTTCCTTCCTGCCTTTCGTTTCAGCCTTAAATTTAGACAATATAACTCTAACTTCATTTTTTAATTCCTCACAAGATTCGGTCAGCTGACAAACATGCTCATCAATTTTCTTTGATAGATCCTTTACGGTTGCCCTAACTCGTTATTAGTTTCGTCAAATTTCCTATTCAGAATTTTATTAGACTCATAAATTTTAGTAGTTCTCATACTCAATCTCATATTATTCCTATGGTCTGCTTTTGATATCTGTCTTATTGTATAGATAATATCCAGAAGACTGCACTCTTGTGGGTTTCGAATTTTAAACGTATCATAACTGCGTGATAATTCTATTGCTTCAACCTGACTTACACTATCAGTTCTTTGTTCCACATTACTCCAAGTGTCATAATGTTCTATATCATGAGATTTACTCAATGGGAGTAAATTACAGTCATCATTATTGATTAACTCATGAGTGATGTATTCAGCATTATGAACATCTATCATCTCACTACACACATTAACGTTACGTAACTGATTATTATTATCTCCATTACTATCAACATGCACTTGAGTAATGGTTTCAGTATCCACATTTACATTAGCAGAAGCCATGTTGCTCTATAACTGGCTCACAAAGTAAAGAATTTCATATTACAAAATTCCTAAATTAGTATTTCTTAAAATTACAATAAAATCTCTTTCTATAATAATAATGTAAGCACAACTTATATCCACAATTGCAAAATCAAGCCCCACTGATGCGCTGTGACGTAGTTCAAAACCGAGTCCCCAGAGAAATCACTGCCAGACCCAGTAACGGCAGGTGCCGATAATTGGACTTCCTGTCTCGGCCGCCGCTCTGCTCACCGCTGACACTGACATGACAACGATGCCGCAGTCGATCTGTGTTGTCGGCCGCTAGTATCACTCCTCCGTCATCACCCTCTCCAAAATGCACACGCCGTCCGGTGTCCAGGTCTTCACTCTTCCAGTTACGTTCGTAGTGGCAATTCTTTCGTCATAACACTTTTAATTACTAAACATCAACTAAAGCCACTTCCGTTCACCAAACAGTTTCTAAACTATTAGACCGTTTATTTGTTGTCAAAGCTCAAGGTTCAAAATAACTACTAATCGTCACTGTTCATAAAACGAAAGTTCAAAAAATGCTTCTTGCTACTGTTCACAGTTTTACCAACACTAAAATTTCACTGTTCTTTAGAATTTTACCGACATCAAAAGTCACTGTTCTCTCATGCACTGATTTAAGATTTTTCGCAATTCAGTCACGTCTAATAACTGTTTCGCGAAGTTCACTCGTCATTTTAAATTTATCAGTGTCCTTTGTCCATTGACACTCCCTGTCACACCAATTAAGGACAGTCCACTGGCCGCTTCCCCGGTTAAGAATGCCATGTGCAACGTTAAAAAAATTATAAAATTGGCGACAGTGGATTATTATTATAACGTTCGCCTATCTCCCCGTCACCAGATGGGTAGCATAAAATGCCCCACGCACGTTGCAGAAATTCCAGGTTCTATCAATGTAACAGTTTATGAGGCTATGTCTTTTCACCTTCCTAGCATCACTAACTTTGGTTTGTTTACCTCGCGTCTTGTACAGTTGGCTCGTAGATTTCATCCCGACTGGCTTCTTCTCTATACAGGCGCAGTATTCGACTGGCAGACGACAAACTGTGCTAAAATGATGTAGTAATGTGGGAGAAAATCCAGTGCTACGAAATACAGTTATCTAAACATAGGATGCTAATTGATTTTTATTCGTTAACGCTTAGTGATAATCAAGAAAAGCAAGTAAGAGCCTGATTATGTTGATTCATTAAATCAAATTCCGCAGAAACTGACTTTGTTCAGAGTACCGCAACAACACACAGTCTAATAATTCACAGAATTACAAGATGTTCAAAACTTCACTCAGTGGTTCACCAAGTCATTCTTTTACACGACAAATGGCTTTCGGTAACTCGTTACACTATACCGTCCATAGCGTGTGTTGAATTTTTTTCGTATCTGATCTAAAATTTCTGGTCAGTTATTACAAACAAACGTTTTCTGAAGCACTGTTAATAGCGATGAATAATTATCGTTATCGTATTCCACTTGACCGCGCCGTCGCGTGCTGCCTAGCTCGTACCCGACGAAAGATTCGTAGTAAGATACAGTAACAGTTTGGCACCTGCTTACTCAGCGCGAGCTTGTGATTGGTCCACCGCCTTCCACCAATAACGACTAAGTTAAAATGTTCTTCTCATTTAGGCTTGTGCTTTAGTTAATAACTTCGTGAAATTGTTATTAACCTTCTGTCAATGTAACTCATGCTGACGGTATGGCTGGTGCAGCATAGCAGTATTCAAATAATAAAATTAACTAACAACATCGTACTTCTTCACACTTCGCTCAGTATGTGACTCCCGGTTGTCAACACTGTACTCTAGCGTCATACAGTCACTGCTAGCATGCGCGTTCATATGCTCTGAAACCATCTGCCGCACAAGTCAATGGAGGGCACTCTCTCCCTACCTAGCTGCTACTGGATAGCCGGCCGTGATGGTCGAGCGGTTATAGGCACTACAGTCTGGAACAGCGCGACCGTTACGGTCGCAGGTTCGAATCCTGCCTCGGGCATGGATGTGTGTGATGTCGTTAGGTTTAAGTATTTGTAAGTTCTAGGGGACCGATGACCTCAGAAGTTAAGTCCCATAGTGCTCAGAGCCATTTGAACCATTTTGCTACTGGATATTCTTGTAGCAGAAACAAAATAAAAATGTAATGTGGGCGAAAAACTTGACAGAAACGTCACAATACGTATCAATTAACGATTTGTATGTGGGTGACAACGGTCATAACACGTTCAGGACCTCAGATGAATATGAAAACGGTCACAGAATTTTGACGTTCAGTTGCTATTACATTCAACGTTTTGGAATAATTTAAACTAAAATTTGACTGACTTATTTTCTCGCGTGATGTGGCATTGATTGAGATGTAGGATCTCACAATAATGTTACCTGCCACTATGTTTAACTAATCACTTCTTCATTTATGTGTGCATTTCTTGTGCACTTGACACGTTCCACATCATAAAGATTACTGTGAGATTGACCAATGGAACAGGTAACTAACTTCATATAGTCAAACTACATTACCCAATAACATAACAGTTAAGTGCAAATAACGTCACTGTAAGCAGTCATGTCATAAAGCGACGCTGAAAATACGAAAGCCAAGATCGATAGCCTACTGAATATCGTTAAATAGATAAAAAGAATACCATATCTTAATCATAAAATATAACTTATTATAGTTTTGGCAGACCCACTGCTTGCAGTGTTTAATTACCTTCTATTTTCAAAAGGTCATTGAAATAATTTTGGTACCAGGTCCATTAATGGCTTTGATTAACTAGCAAGTATCGGGTGATCAAAAAGTCAGTATAAAATTGAAAACTGAATAAATCACGGAATAATGTAGATAGAGAGGTACAAATTGACACACATGCTTGGAATGACATGGGGTTTTATTAGAACCAAAAAAATACAAAGTTCAGAAAATGTACGACAGATGGCGCTTCATCTGATCAGAATAGCAATAATTAGCATAACAAAGTAAGACAAAGCAAAGATGATGATCTTTACAGGAAATGCTCAATATGTCCACCATCATTCCTCAACAATAGCTGTAGTCGAGGAATAATGTCGTGAACAGCACTGTAAAGCATGTCCGGAGTTATGGTGAGGCATTGGCGTCGGATGTTGTCTTTCAGCATCCCTAGAGATGTCGGTCGATCACGATACACTTGCGACTTCAGGTAACCCCAAAGCCAATAATCGCACTGACTGTGGTCTGGGGACCTGGGAGGCCAAGCATGACGAAACAGGCGGCTGGGCGCACGATCATAACCAAACGACGTGCGCAAGAGATCTTTCATGCGTCGAGTTATATGGGGAGGTTCTAATAAAACCCCATGTCATTCCATGCATGTGTGTCAATTTTTACCTCTCTATCTACATTATTCCGTGGTTTATGAAGTTTTCAAATTTATACTGACCTTTTGATCAGCCGGTATTACTTAAAAAGAAAAATATCATTTTACTTTCTACTTCGTTTAATAATTTTAAACTGAAGTCTTTTTTTGTCTCAGATGTGATAATCGGTTGTAATAGTGGAGCACTGCCGGTATGGTCGACGAATATACCGACATCAGCAGCAGCGCATTCTTATCGGCGGTGTCATTTTACAGCTGAGACAACTGTTCATGTCATAATTCGATTATATCAGCATCAGTACTTCCTCGTCTCGAAGCCCATGCAGGGAACCGCATCCACACACGTGCCAAGCGCCTGGTGTGGGGGGGGGGGGGGGGGAGACCACTGTGCCCCGCCTCCGACGCGTCTCCGCTCGGTAGCCAGTGGCGTCCAATTTTTAATTTGCGTGCATGTTTTCATATGTTGCATGAAGCATGAGGACCCCCCCTGCCACCCCCCCCCCTCTTTCCCCTCACAACTTCGTGGCTCTAACACAGCGTTTGCATAGTTGATGAGTCGACACTTTCGTGGGAGCGAAAGTCAACTGTAGTTCACGCGTGTAGCACACGTACTACGTACGCGTTTTCGTGGTAGCGAGATTCGCACGTGTATCACGACGCACGCACACACGCACTGCTTGCGCGCTTGCTTATACGTAGCATCGCTGTTGAGAGAAGCGCGGCGCTGGATAAACGACTATTACTGCATGCAAGTTCAGGCAAGCAATTTTAATTTGCATGCTGTATGCACCAACGACTTTTGAGCAATACGCTCTTCATCAGTACCCGTGTATTTGTGTTACTCATACGTACTCACGCGTGCACGCACTTATGATTGCTACGACGGTAATACCAAAAGTAATTTCTTCTATTTTTTATAAGCACATAGACCTGTTTATTTCTACAATGGTTTACATCAGTTTACAACTTGAACATTTAGCTATTTTCCGACATAATCACCATTTCTGTCGATGCATTTTTGTAGACGCTGTGGCAGTTTTTCTATTCTCATGTCATACCACCTCGCCGCCATGCTATTCAGAAAGTTATGAACCTCCTCTTTCACCTCGTCGTCGGAGCTGAATCGCTTTCCGGTCAAATGTTCTTTTAACTTAGGGAACAGGTGATACTCACTGGGCGCCAAGTCAGGGTGGGTGATTATGTTCCACTGAAAGTGGGCGAGCATTGTCATGGAGAATGTGTACGCCCTTGCTCAACATTCCTCTTCTCCGGTTCTAGATTGCCCGTTTGAGTTTTTTCAGAGTCTCACAGTACCTGTCAGCGTTAACTGTGGTCCAAGTTGGCATAAAGTCCCGGTCCCAAAAAACTGTTGTCATGACTTTACCGGCAGACTGTCTTTGTCTGAATTTTCGCGGCTTTGGCGAAGAAGGATGCCGCCACTGGTGTAATTGTTGCTTGGTCTCAGGTGTGAAGAATATGCCCAGGTTACGTCACCCGTGACAATTGAGTCCAGAAAGTTGTCCTGTTCGGCTGCAAGGCGGTGAAAAAGTGGTTCAAATGGCTCTGAGCACTATGTGACTTAACTGCCGAGGTCATCAGTCGCCTAGAACTTAGAACTAATTAAACCTAACTAACCTAAAGACAGCACACACATCCATGCCCCAGGCAGGATTCGAATCTGCAACCGTAGCGGTCGCTCGGCTCCAGACTGTAGCGCCTAGAACCGCACGGCCACTACGACCGGCGCAGGGCGGTGAAGAAATGCGCAGGAAGCATCAACTCGTTGCCGCATGTGGTCCTCAGTCAGCATGCGCGGCACCCATCTTGCACACACCTTCTGGTAGTTCAATGTTTCCGTTAAAATTCTGCGAGCGGTGCTTCGGGAAACGTCAGGAACCAACGTGCAGAGATCATCCAGGGTGATCCGCCGATCTTCACGCATGCTTTGCTCAACCTTGAACACTGTCGCCTCAGAAACTGACGATCTCCCGCTCCTTTGTTCGTCGTGAATTTCGGTCCGACTAGCTTCAAACTCTCTACATCACTTATGAACATTTTTGACATCCATGCACGACTCACCATACACGCCGGCCGAAGTGGCCGAGCGGTTCTAGGAGCTACAGTCTGGAGCCGTGCGACCGCTACGGTCGCAGGTCCGAATCCTGCCCCAGGCATGGATGTGTGTGATGTCTTTAGGTTAGTTAGGTTTACGTAGTTCTAAGTTCTAGGGGACTGATGTCCTCTAAAGTTAAGTCCCATAGTGCTCAGAGCCATTTCAACCATTTCACCACACACTTCCGTCAATTGGCGATGGATTTCAATCGGCGCAGTGCCCTTTGCGTTCAAAAACCGAATAACTGTTCAAATGGGTGTGAAATTCATGTGACTTATCTGCTAAGGTTATCAGTTCCTAAGCTTACACACTACGTAACCTAAATTATCCTAAGGACAAACACACACACCCATGCCCGAGGGAGGACTCGAACCTCCGCCGGGACCAGCCCCACAGTCCATGACTGCAGCGCCCCAGACCGTTCGGCTAATCCCGCGCGGCAAACCGAATAACTGCGCGCAATTCGTACTTAGCGGTAACATCCAACGGGAGCTCCATTCTCAACGGCTGCCAAACCAAGACTGAGCGCCTCAGCGCGGCGTGCGCATGTTTACACACGGCGCGTGAAGCACTCTTCATAACAGTGTGACCAACTGCCACACAAACAGAGTTCTGTACTTATAAAAAAATAGGCGACCTTACTTTTGGTGGTGGTGGTGGTGGTTAGTGTTTAACGTCCCGTCGACAACGAGGTCATTAGAGACGGAGCGCAAGCTCGGGTTAGGGAAGGATTGGGAAGGAAATCGGCCGTGCCCTTTCAAAGGAACCATCCCAGCATTTGCCTGAAACGATTTAGGAAAATCACGGAAAACCTAAATCAGGATGGCCGGAGACGGGATTGAACCGTCGTCCTCCCGAATGCGAGTCCAGTGTGCTAACCACTGCGCCACCTCGCTCGGTCCTTACTTTTGGGATTACCCTCGTAGTAGTATTGACTATTACCATGATACCATCCACATATAGATAAGAAACGCGGCCTACAGTCCACCACGAATGGAAATAGAAAGGAGGCCTGGTTAGCAATTTTGACGCATACACCAAGGAAACAGCTCTTTCTTTATTTCTGCTTGGTGTAGTTTTAACTTGTGTGCACGTTATTACGTCGACGCGGCAATGCCAAACCGCTTTTGTGGCATCCGGCGAAGCAGGTAGCCACACCGCTGGAACATACACACTGACGTACGCGCCGCATCAGTGAAGTGTCATCAAAACCTTACCTGCAGCCTACCACTATACACCTCCATCATCGTTACCTGAAGTTGATACCATTTTGTAAGAAGAATGGTATAGATTTCTCTTAAGAAACATGCATTCCGAGAGGACTGTAAGCTGGTTTGAATACCATCGGATTTCCTATCCCATATTCGGCATTGTAGAGAGTTCCTTTTTCTTTTCTTTCTTTTCTTTTTGGTATTTCCATATTTCTGTCCACCTCCTATATGTCGCTATAGCGTGTTAAAAATGTACATTTGTCTTGGTTTTTTGGTCATAAGTGTAACAGCACTGAGTGGAGATTTTTTGTTCTTGATCAAAACTTGGCATTATTACTTCTAAAATAGATATACACTATTTTATCAAAAGTATTCGGACACTCACAAAAAACATACGCTTTTCATATTAGGTGCATTGCGCTGCCACCTACTGCCAGGTACTCCATATCAGCGACCTTATTAGTCATTTGACATCGTGAGAAAGTAGAATGGGACGCTCCTTGGAACTCACGGACTTCGAACGTGGTCATGTGATTGGGTGTCACTAGTGTCATACGTCTGTATGCGAGATTTCCACACTCCTAAACATCTCATGGTCCACTGTTTCCGATGTGATAGTGAAGTGGAAACGCGAAGGGACACGTACAGCACAAAAGCGTACAGGCCGTCCTCGTCTGTTGACGTACGGAGACGGCCTACGGTTCAATTCGTAATGTGTAATAGGCAAACATCTATCAAGAGCATCACACAGGAATTCCAAACTGCATCAGGATCCACTGCAAGTACTATGACAGTTAGGCGGCAGGTGAGAAAACTTGGATTTCACGGTCGAGCGGCTGCTCATAAACCACACATCACACCGGCGAAGGCCAAACGACGCCTCGCTTGGTGTAAGGAGCGTAAATAGTGGACGATAGAACAGTGAAAAAACGTTGTGTGGAGTGACGAATCAAGGTACACAATGTGGCGATCCGATGGCAGGGTGTGAGTATGGCGAACGCCCGGTGAACGTCATCTGGCAGCGTGTGTAGTGCCAACAGTAAAATTCGGAGGCGGTGGTGTTATAGTGTGGTGGTGTTTTTCGTGGAGGGGCTTGCACCCCTTGCTGTTTTGCGTGGCGCTATCACAGCACAGACCTACATTGATAAGCACCTTCTTGCTTCCCCCTGTTGAAGAGCAATTCGGGGATGGCGATTTCAAGACGAATGAGCACTTGCTCATTTTCACGGTCTGTGGCGGAGTGGTTACACGTCAATAACAGTCCTGTAATAGACTGGCCTCCACAGAGTCCTGACCTGAATCCTATAGAACACCTTTGAGATGTTTTGGAACGCCGACTTCGTGCTAGGCTTCACCGACCGAAATCGATAACTCTCCTCACTGCAGTACTCCGTGAAGAATGGGCTGCCATTCCCGACGAAACCTTCCAGCACGTATGCCTGAGAGAGTGGAAGCTGTCATCGAGGCTAAGGATGGGCCAACACCATATCGAATTCCACCATTACCGATGGAGGACCTCACGAACTAGTAAGTCATTTTCAGCCAAGTGTTCGTATGCTTTGGATCACGTAGTGTAATTACTCCTCAGTTCGTTTTCCGCAAAAAAAATGTATGTACCGTTTGCAAGAAGAACACGTTACTGTCGCATGATACTGAAATGATTTGGATATTCAGTTAAATGATGACGTTGCAATTACAATATTATGCACTTCCTCGAAACTAACGAAAGAATACTGTGTTTCTTAGCTTAATAGGACTACAAGCCTCTAATTGCTGTAAATTGCAATCATGTTAACTGCAGAATAATTAAGATCATTACATACATCATTACATATCTTATTTTTGACTGCCTGCCAGTAATTAGACACATAAATTTATAAAAATTATATTCCAGTGTTTACATGTTCATTGTACTTTACTGCTGTTCTCTATCTTTATGCTTGGCGATAGCCTTGTCTCTGGATACCACATTCTTGTAGAGTTTCATTATAGACTTTTACGAAATCTGTTTTTCTATAAAATGGAAAACAGCTCGTTCTGACTATCCTCCCATCAACATTTTGTAGCCACTCACAGCTGGGTGTTCGGCTCCCACCGGTGTGCGTGAATGATATCTCTATGTGTGTGGCGACTTGATACAGGTGAAACGTCCCCTTAGAAAAATTATAAATGACTGCGCTTAAATTGACACAAAATATTTTTAGCGCAACACAATCTGACTTTCAATAATCCCGACAAAAGAATGGCCCTGACTAACAATAACCTATACCTTTCATGAATCACTTACCTCACAAAAATCTTCGTTACTCGAACTACTGCAATACGGCGAGCGCCAATACTCCCAGCTAAATAAAAGATTCTAACTACTGAACGCACTAACTACTGATAGGCATAGTTAGCAAATGAAAGATTTCGATAGAGAACAAACAATGTATTTACCTTAATAGTGTTCAAAATTCATAATACACTCCTGGAAATTGAAATAAGAACACCGTGAATTCATTGTCCCAGGAAGGGGAAACTTTATTGACACATTCCTGGGGTCAGATACATCACATGATCACACTGACAGAACCACAGGCACATAGACACAGGCAACAGAGCATGCACAATGTCGGCACTAGTACAGTGTATATCCACCTTTCGCAGCAATGCAGGCTGCTATTCTCCCATGGAGACGATCGTAAAGATGCTGGATGTAGTCCTGTGGAACGGCTTGCCATGCCATTTCCACCTGGCGCCTCAGTTGGACCAGCGTTCGTGCTGGACGTGCAGACCGCGTGAGACGACGCTTCATCCAGTCCCAAACATGCTCAATGGGGGACAGATCCGGAGATCTTGCTGGCCAGGGTAGTTGACTTACACCTTCTAGAGCACGTTGGGTGGCACGGGATACATGCGGACGTGCATTGTCCTGTTGGAACAGCAAGTTCCCTTGCCGGTCTAGGAATGGTAGAACGATGGGTTCGATGACGGTTTGGATGTACCGTGCACTATTCAGTGTCCCCTCGACGATCACCAGTGGTGTACGGCCAGTGTAGGATATCGCTCCCCACACCAAGATGCCGGGTGTTGGCCCTGTGTGCCTCGGTCGTATGCAGTCCTGATTGTGGCGCTCACCTGCACGGCGCCAAACACGCATACGACCATCATTGGCACCAAGGCAGAAGCGACTCTCATCGCTGAAGACGACACGTCTCCATTCGTCCCTCCATTCACGCCTGTCGCGACACCACTGGAGGCGGGCTGCACGATGTTGGGGCGTGAGCGGAAGACGGCCTAACGGTGTGCGGGACCGTAGCCCAGCTTCATGGAGACGGTTGCGAATGGTCCTCGCCGATACTCCAGGAGCAACAGTGTCCCTAATTTGCTGGGAAGTGGCGGTGCGGTCCCCTACGGCACTGCGTAGGATCCTACGGTCTTGGCGTGCATCCGTGCGTCGCTGCGGTCCGGTCCCAGGTCGACGGGCACGTGCACCTTCCGCCGACCACTGGCGACAACATCGATGTACTGTGGAGACCTCACGCCCCACGTGTTGAGCAATTCGGCGGTACGTCCACCCGGCCTCCCGCATGCCCACTATACGCCCTCGCTCAAAGTCCGTCAACTGCACATACGGTTCACGTCCACGCTGTCGCGGCATGCTACCAGTGTTAAAGACTGCGATGGAGCTCCGTATGCCACGGCAAACTGGCTGACACTGACGGCGGCGGTGCACAAATGCTGCGCAGCTAGCGCCATTCGACGGCCAACACCGCGGTTCCTGGTGTGTCCGCTGTGCCGTGCGTGTGATCATTGCTTGTACAGCCCTCTCGCAGTGTCCGGAGCAAGTATGGTGGGTCTGACACACCGGTGTCAATGTGTTCTTTTTTCCATTTCCAGGAGTGTATATATATCAGTTCATGACATCCAGTCTTACAAATTTACTGTCTCTGATGGACACACGTCCAGATCATCGCTCTCAAAACTCCGCCATTTCTCTCCCCACATCCACCACTGCTGGCAGCTCACCACCTCCAACTCCGCAACGCTACGCGCTGTTAACAGCCAACTGCCCAACACTACAATAGCGACTATTTCAACAATGCCCACCAGCCACAGACTGCACACAGCACAGCCAGTGATTTTCATACAGAGCGCTAGGTGACGTTACCAACATAAAAACCTAAACAGCCTACTTACACAGGAGACTGCTTATTGTAGTGCTGGTCACCTGCGTAGCGGGCTCGACCTTGTGGATCAAAAGGTTTTATTGGAACGTTTCGCTACAGTTCTTTATCATTGAATGTCTTAGCCGTCAGATGCTGACAGTCTCTTTCCGATACTTAGAATTTCCGTAGACTTTGTATTGGTGGTTCGACATGCAGATCTGATTATGTTCGCATAGGAACATGCTTGCTGCAACATAGGCCACTTTCGAGGCACATCAAGGACAAACAAATCTCGACTGACCCAAATGTCTAAAATGATGATCGTAAAGCCAAAATTTACCGCGTAAGCCAATTTGGGAAGGGAATCTTTTTTTTTTTCTTTTACGAAGTACAGAAGCTGCTGGATTCGATCTCACATCAGTCTGGCTTAGTATTTTGTATAACTGAAAGTCAAGAAAGTCAAAAATTTAATACACCAGGTGACCCGTGCAAAACGTTGACATTTTTATTGTTTTAAATAATGAAAGTATTTGGAAAGTAGTCGCTAGGGTAAGGATAGTTGTGCGAATACCTCCTTTCTCTCTGAGCAGGTGTTTCAGATACAGCCACCGCTTTGGAACGACGCTTCTCACTGACAACTTCTAATGCTATTTTCCTTAACAACGTGAACTTCTCATTTATTGTTTATGACAGAAGTTAATAATTAAAGAGCAAATACAAACACAAAATAAAAGTAGTAAATAAATGACATTTACTGTTCATGGCAATATTTGACTGACATCAATTACTTTTAATTGCACTTAGTACTATATGTAAGCACCGCTCGCTCTTGAGTTTACAGACAGACTATAGCAGGAACGGCGTTTATACTCACTTCTTCCAGGTGTCGCTCTTGGCGCGGCGCGGTCCAATTCCGCGCGCCATTGGCCGACGTTCCCTCACCACCTTCTCTATTCTTGGGTTCCGTATCTTCGTTTCGGCGCTTGTGGTTACGCCAGAACATTCATTCACTCCCCCCCCCCCCGCAAAAGCGACGGACTGTGTCGTCGTGTACGGAGTGCGACCACGGCGGGTGATGCAGGAGTGTGGCAGAAACGTGCCCCGGAAAACAACCAGAAGGGTTCGCGTCCACCTCCTGCTGCTATCAACCAGCGACTGCTGCGGTGTGGGCGGGTCCAGCTCCATCGGTAGGACGAGAGGCAGCGGAGGAGGTGAAGTCTCCGTCTCCATGCGGTCGTCCCACAGTGTCGTGATGACACCCTCTGGTGGCTGCTGTCCTCTGGATCCGTGAACCTGGGGAGAGAGACTGAGAGATCAGCGCGTACATGATAGAGGCGAAGTTGGTTTTGATGGCGGTGCTGCAATCCGCCTGGGTCTGAAATGAGATACAAGCGTGCGCCAATTCTACGGACGATCTCGCCTCGCTCCCGCGGTCTGCTGCCGCTAAAAACCTTGAAAAACACAATATCATACGGGACGAAGCGATACTTGCGGCCTTCCTGCAGCGCCGGATGCTGAGGAGGGTGGAGCAGGGGAGCAGTGTGTGATTGCGGCGGCCGTGAAGCAATTCCGCCGGTGATGGTCCATCTCGTGGGTGCAAGCGATACGAGGCGAGAAACAGTTGCAAGGCTTGATCTCTGGTGTGTGCGGAGCGAAGTTTGGCCATCTGCCGTTTGAATGTCCTGACAAAACGTTCCGCTTCGCCGTTTGACTGTGTATGTCATTGTGTTCACAGAATGTTTCAAATTCATTTGACGGGAACTGAGGTCCGTTGTCTGACACTATTACCTCAGGTAAACCTTCGAGGCAAAAAATCGATGAGAACACCTGAGTTGTGCTGCGTGATGTTATTGGCACAGAAAACTTGCTACATGAGTCAACCACAATCAACCAGTGGGTGTTCCAAAAAGGTCCCACAATCTCTATGTGCGCACTTTGCCATGGCGCCTGTGACTTAGGCCAAGCAGAGAATTTTTGTGGCGAAGCGGACTGATTTTCCGCACATGCGTGACACTGTGACGTCATCTATTCTATTTGGGCGTCCAAACCCTGCCAGGTACAGTGTCAACGCGCTAAACTGTTTCGTACGAACAATCCACCAGTGTCCTTGGTGAAGTAACTGCAACACTGCTTTTTGCAAAGCGTTAGGGATCAATTCACGTGACTGTCCACTGTCACTCTGAACAGGGATTACACCTTTCTGTACAGCGAGGCTATACCGACGGGCAAAGTATCGGCGCACTACAGAGTTTTTTACGCTATTCAATGTGTGAGGTCAAGATGTGCGAAAGTATTTGAGCAAAACCTTCAAATCTGGATCAGCGTCCGTGGCAATTTTCCTATAGTTCAGTGGAAAAGACTACAGCAATTCAGAATCCTGAGCATCGATGTGACAACAAGAAGCAGCGGAAGCGTCAAAGTCCGTATCAGGGCCAATTGAAAGACGTGAAAGTGCGTCCGCATTACCATGTTGAGCTGTCTAACGATACACAACCTCGTACTGGTATTGAGACAACGACAAAGCCCATCTTTGCAGTTCTTGGACAGTTCTTACAGGAACCGGTTTCGTCTTATGAAACAAAAACTGCAAAGGGTTGTGATCCGTCGCTAAGTAAAATTTTCTGCAATACAAAATAGTGGTGAAATTTGATGACACCATACACATTAGCCAAAGTCTCTTTTTCAATTTTTGAATCGTTCACTGCGCTTTGGACAACACTTTTGATGCGAAGGCAATATGCCTGTCTTTATCACCAATTCTGTGCAAAAGCACTGCACCCATTCCGTAAGAGGAAGCGTACACTTCCAATACAACTGGTTTGTCTGGATCAAAGTGAACTAAGCATCGATCACTGAGCAATGCATCTTTAAGTTTTTGGAATGGTACTTGGCACTCATCTGTCCAAACAAAGGGGACATTCTTGCGACGCAAGCGATGCAATGGACCTGCGATTTGTGCAGCATTCGGTTTGAACCGAATATAATAGTTCACTTTCCCTAAAACTGACTGCTATTCTTTGACGTTACGAGGAGCTGGCAAGCCTCGTGTGGCTAAGAATGCGACTGTGGAGGATGTACACTTGACTCTTCATGACGTGACTAAGATACTGCAACTCAGGTTTAAAAAAAAAATCACATCTATACTTTAGTACTGCATCAGACAACACACGAAACAAAGCACGTAAATTTGCAATATGTTCTTCAGGTGTACGACCTGCTACTATAATGTTATCCAAATAGTTTGAACAGTTTGGCACTTGTGCAGTCAGTTGTTCCAAAATCAGCTGGAAAATGGCGGGTACGGAAGCACAGCCAAAAGGCAAACGCAAATATTTAAACAAGCCCAAGTGAGTATTCACCACACACCATTTTTCAGATTCTTCATCGAGCGGTATTTGAAGAGGCGCGTCGCGCAGATCAGTTTTTGAAAAGTATCGTCCGGTGCCTAATCTGTCCATGAGATCTTCCTGGCGTGGCAACGGATAAGTATCTATTATAGTTAGTGGGCTGACTGTAGACAAAGTCAACACAGAGGCGAATGGGACCTGAAGGTTTGGGGAGCAAAATCAGTGGACTTGCCCATTGACTAGCTGATATGGTCGTAATGTTCAAATGTGTGTGAAATCTTATGGGACTTAACTGCTAAATTATCCTAAGGACAAACGAACACACCCATGCCCGAGGGAGGACTCGAACCTCCGCCGGGACCAGCCGTAGAGTCCATGACTTCAGCGCCTGACAGCTCGGCTAATCCCGCGCGGCTATGGTCGTAATAACTCCATTATCTTGCAGTTCTATAAGTTCAGCCGCGACTTTGTACCGTATTGCAATGGAAACAGTTCTGGCGCAGCAAAAGTTCGGCTGAGCATTGTCTTTCAGCGTAATATGTGCAACAATATTGTTAGATTTGCCTACATCTTCAAAAAAGAGTCCCGAGAATTCTTTCGCTACACTGTCTTTTGCATTGAATGCGGACATTGACAACACATTGTCCTGAATGTTAAAGCTATACAATTCAAAAGAATCAAGACCAATTACGTTCTCACTCTAGCGTGATTTGAGCACTGTAAATGTCACTGTTCGCGTGTGCGAGCAATACACGGCAGACAAGGTACACGTTCCGAGAACAGGAATGTCTTGTCCATTATAAGCCGTCAGTTGCGTGCTAGTTTTAAACAGGCATGGGGAGCCTAACAGTTCAAAAAAAATGGTTCAAATGGGTCTGAGCACTATGGGACTTAACTGCTGAGGTCATCAGTCCCCTAGAACTTAGAACTACTTAAACCTAACTAACCTAAGGACATGACACACATCCATGCCCGAGGCAGGATTCGAACCTGCGACCGTAGCGGTCGCACGGTTCCAGACTGAAGCGCCTAGAACCGCTCGGCCACGCCGGCCGGCTCCTAACAGTTCATATGTGTGAAGATTTAGCAATGTGACAGAGGCACTCGTGTCCAACTGAAATTTCATACTTTTCCCACAAATAATTAAATGAACAAAAAATGTGTTTGACTGACGTATCACTGTAGAAACTGCACTCTTGTTAGTTGCAGACTTTGAATAAACTGCATTAATGACATGGGCCTTGTGACTAGTTTTTGTGAGTGGGCCGAATTTTTATGTTTATTCCGTTGCAAACATACGGATTGCACCTGTCCTTTCCTACCACAAGCGTAACATTGAGCTTGGCGGGAGAGACAATCTTGACGTTTGTGCCGTGTAGAACAACGAGGGCAAGCCTTAATTCTGTTCGCCTGTTTAGCGAACTGTGTACACGACGTGGAAGGTTGTTTACCCGGTGTGACTTGCGCGCGCTGCCGGTGCGGAATGGGGCGATCACTACTAACAAGGGAACCTCCCCATCGCACCCCCCTCAGATTTAGTTACACGTTGGCACAGTGGATATGCCTTGAAAACTGAACACAGATCAATCGAGAAAACAGGAAGAAGTTGTGTGGAACTACGAAAAAATAAGCAAAATATACAAACTGAGTAGTCCATGTGCAAGATATGCAACATCGAGGCTGAGATTAGTTCGGGAGCGCCGTGGTCCCGTGGTTAGCGTGAGCAGCTGCGGAGCGAGAGGTCGTTGGTACGAGTCTTCCCTCCAGTGAAAAGTTTAATTTTTTTTTCAGTTTATGTGACAAACTCTTATGTTTTCATCACTTTTTTGGGAGTGATTATCACATCCACAAGAAAACCGAAATCGGGTAAGGTAGAAGAATCTTTTTACCCATTCGCCAAGTGTACAAGTTAGGTGGGTCGACAATATATTCCTGTCATGTGACGCACATGCCGTCACCAGTGTCGTATAGAATATATCAGACGCGTTTTCCTGTGGAGGAATCGGTTGACCTATGACCTTGCGAGCAAATGTTTTCGGTTCCCATTGGAGAGGCACGTCCTTTCGTCTACTAATCGCACGGTTTACCGGTGCGGTCGCAAAACACAGACACTAAACTTATTACAGCGAACAGAGACGTTAATGAACGAACGGACATATCATAACTTTGCGAAAATAAAGAAATTAAAATTATCAATGGAGGTAAGAATTGAACCGAGGATCTCTTTCCTCAGCTGCTCACGCTAACCACGGGACCACGGCGCTCCTGATTTCACTTTAGCCTTGAAGTTGCATATCTTACGCATGGACTACTCAGTTTGTATATTTTGCTTATTTTTTCATAGTTCCACACAACTTCTTCCTGTTTTCTCCATTGATCTGTGTTCAGTTTTTCAAGGCCTATCCAGTGTGCCAACTTATATCTAAATCTGCGGGGGGTGCGATGGGGAGGTTCCCTTGTAAGGGACTCAACCTGACAAATAGCTGGCTACTAAAATGTATGAGCTGAGAAGGCACCGGAATAGTAATGATCTAATATTTGTACTACCTGCTGAAATGATGGATCTGACTGTTTCAGAATTTGTTAAAAAATGGTTCAAATGACTCTGAGCACTATGGGACTTAACTTCTGAGGTCATCAGTCCCTAGGACGTAGAACTACTTAAACGTAACTAACCTAAGGACATCACACACATCCATGCCCGAGGCAGGATTCGAACCTGCGACCGTAGCTCAGAATTTGTTCTCTCACTTTGACAACAGGCACATTGTACACGATCGCATCACTCTACATAATATCTGAATACAAAGCACTGCAAGCACATTTGAATTTGCATTTCCTTTTCGCGCGTTTCAAATCAGTCCGCCCCTGGTATATCAGTGGAGCCGGCACGGTAGCTCAGCGTGTTCGGTTAGAGAGCTGGTTGGCCTCTGTAATAAAAAAAAACTGAGTGAAAGGATGAACAACTAACTTGAACGGATGGCGGCTGGGTCGGAGATTTTCTCCGCTGAGGGAGTGGTTGTTATATTGTCCTTACCATCATTATTTCATCCCCATCGACCCGCAAGTCGCCGAAGTGGCGTCAACTCGAAAGACTTGCACCAGGCGGACTGTCTACCCGACACGAGGCCCTAGCCACACGGCATTTCCATTTTACCTTGCAAATCTATTACCCACTCGCGATAAGTTTGTTCAGACTCTTCTTTTTTCTTTTTTTTTTTTTTTTGCAATTAAGGAATTGATACCTAGCTGTTACCACATTCACTTTTTGGTCATAATAGTTTGTTAGTGCCTGTACCACCTGGTCGTAATCCAGTTCACTCAGAGTGGCGTTAGGAAAAACTTTTTGAATTAATCTGAACACTGCAGTTGGTACCGTGAATAATAGATAGGGAAGTTTCGCAGTACCTGGTACATTGACCGACGATGTGCGCCTCAAACTGTGATAACCAGTCGAGCCATTCCTCTTCTTGGTCACAAAACTATCGAAAAGGTGGTATAGCAGCTGTAAACTGTGGTGCTTGTTCTGGCAGGCGTGCAGCGTTGGCCAGTATCTGCCTCTTCATGTTGAGCAGGGTGGCGGTTTGCTGATCGTGGAACTGAAACATCTGCATTAGCTGTGTGGTATCTAGCGCTTGCCGGCCGCGGTGGTCTAGCGGTTCTGTCGCTGCAGTCCGGAACCGTGGGACTGCTACGGTCGCAGGTTCGAATCCTGCCTCGGGCATGGGTGTGTGTGATGTCCTTTGGTTAGTTAGGTTTAAGTAGTTCTAAGTTCTAGGGGACTTATGACCTAAGATGTTGAGTCCCATAGTGCTCAGAGCCATTTTTTTCTAGCGCTTGCGGCTGTGGCGCCGGAGCAGGGGGCGGACAGGTTTGGTGGGCATGTTGGAACACACAAATGGAACAAAATAGAAAAATTATGACCAAAGCAAAGAAATGTTCTGCAACGCCCACCTGAAAACACTTATTAGCAAAAATGACAAGAAACTGTTAAGGCAAGATGCGCTTCTGCAAAGTAAGGAAAAGATAGAATTAAGGCGCCTGCAAAAATATGGCCGTGGCCGTCGGCACGTAGTTCGCTTGATGACTCGTCGCCAGTTGTGGGGTCCTGCCCACTCATTGCTGATAGGGTGCCTAAAGGAAGTTGCGATCTCGGAATGCTATACAACAGTTCAAACAAATAATATTGGTAGTTTTATTTCTAGACAGAAAATTGACAATACTTAACTTTAATTACGGCAACTGTCGCTAGCGAGAGACGACATGAAAACAGTAAAGTTCTTGCTATACACAAAGTCCAAGTAAACACTTGATACGGATCAGGACACTCTGATAGCGTAACACTAGTGTCGCTTGTGGCACGGTGCGGTTTAATTCAGCGCACCGTTGGCCGACGTTTCCTCACCGCCTTCTCTGCTCTTGCGTTCCGCATCTCTGTTCTGGCGCTTGTGGTTACGCCACAACAATTAACACTGCAAGTTCACAGATTACTATAAGCGAGCCACTGCAAATCTGAATTTCTGTACATTAATAAACGGTGCAGCCCCTAAAATGTCGAATGCAAGCATGCAAACATGCATGCATTCTGTTGTGTAGGTACCGGATGCCAGTTTGTGAGACGGAGTTCCATGCCTGTTGCTCTTGGTCGAGCAGTATAGGGAAGGTTAATGCTGTATTTGGATGACGCTGGAGCTGTCGTCTGATGTTGTCCCATGTGTGCTCGATGGGAAGTAGATCCGGTGATCAACATGTTGACACTCTGTAGAGCATATTGCATTACAACAGTGGTATGTGGGCGAGAGTTATCCTGTTGGAAAACACCCCTTGGAATTCTGTTCATGAATGGTAGTATAATAGGTCGACTCAGAAAACTGACATACAAATTTGCAGTCAGGGTGCACGGGATAACCACGAGAGTGCTCCAGCTCATATATGTAATCGCACCCCACACGAGAGCCATACACAGACAAACTGAAAACCTACGTAGTGGGGCTAACTGCTGCGAACTATACGTCTGAAAATCATGTCTTCCTGCTCCTAGCATCAGTTAATTGCCACCAGAGCCCTGCAATAACAGGCTGGTATTTCTTAACAGATTAATTTTATTATTATTCAAATTACGCTTCAAGGCCTGTATGGTGTAGGTAGCAGCATGGACCGCTCACACAGAAGTCACCTTACTATAGGAGGAAAAGGCCTAGCCGCTTAACAGTCTATAAAGCAATAGACAATATTACTATCAAGACCGAGAACTATGTAGGCGCACAAGTCGTCTTGTCTGTAAATATCAACGTAAGATCTGATAGACACAGGGACAGTGAAAGGTGGCAAGCCACTCTCTCATTTTAACTACTCTGTCAGTCAGATTAATATTCGTATTTTAGGTCGTGACCTCCGTGTTCTCCAACACTAAATTTGCTATGTGTGGCTTATGACATTGTTACGTGAGGAAATTGTGGGAAGCATGTTCTTGTAACTGCATGTGTAGCCTGTAGAGAACTTGTACCCAAGGGGCAACGGTGAGGCGATGGAGAACAGGGGAAAGATGGATGTGGATCCTAAATGTTATGTCCACTGACCTGGCTGTGCGAGTGATTCAGGGAAGCAGCACTATGTGAACTGTAACTGCAGAGGGACCTTGGGCCATGGCACTCCACTCTTCCCATTTCGGGTTTGGCAGGAGGGCGTCGGGTCGCAAAACATTTTACATGGGCCAGTCAGCAGTCCACCGCGAAGACAGCCAGATGGCGGGAAGTGGGTGGAGGAATCCATTTAAGAGAGATTGCTGTAATCTGAGCTCTTGTGAAAACTGTGGGATGATCATAAAACTATAAGCATTCTCATATTACAAGTTGGAACGATATGATCAGAGTGGCTGGTGCACGTGTTTAGTGGACGCAAGACTGTAACTCCCCTGACGCCAGGAAGTCGCCAGGTTCTTGTAGCGAGCGAGAAAAGAAACATATATTTCACAGGCATGACTGTCTGGGAAGCTTAACAGCCTTCTTTCAGAAATTGGAAATGGTCGGCCTGGAAAGACGAGATCTCTTCGTAAACGAGTGGCTGTGAGCCCATCTAGGTAGACGTTTCTTGCCGAAACATGACCATGCTCACCGTGAGAACGACGCCTACCAGGTCTAAAACCTTCCTTTTTCAGACAAAAGAGATTTTTAGTCTCTGATGGGCTCCCCCCATCCCCCCCCCCCCCCCGCCACCCTCCTGGATATGAAAAGCAGAGGCTTGCTCCCCCAGCATAAGACACCCTGTGCTGTGTCTGGATTGGCTACCAGGCCAGCAGAACAGTCAAGAGGAAAGATTCAGTGAGTGGAGGAAAGTTCGATTAGTTTGTACAATGTGGAGACGGTTTTTTTTCTGCTAATTTAGCCCGTGTTCGAGGCTTGGTGGAAGGTGATTGAGATTCTTTGGTATCTTCATCTTCTGGTCCTCCTCTGGTGGAGAACTTCAAGTCTTTTCCTAGTGGGTGAGACTTGTGGTATGCAACATGTGGTGGCCTAAAAGCCAGTGGCAGTTTCCAACTGTACCACCAGTGGAACTGCATATCATCTCTGACATACAGTGTGTCATGATGTTGAACTTATTCATCCTAAGTCGGCCATCTGACTGACGTTTGACAACTCCAGCATGTGCCATCGTGCATGTGAGTCAAATTGGTTTGACAGACCAGCGAACAGGAGCACCTCACTCTGAAATCTGTCTGGGTTTCAGGTCTCTGATAAGAAAGTTTCCCGCGTTCTAATAATCAGAACGCCAGTCCGGGTAGTTTGCTAGTTTTTGTGGATGCATCAGAATATTAAAGCTGTCGCCGCACTCCACCCCTCGCCCACAGCGTGCCATTTTCTGCTGCAGCCTGAATCAATGTGGAAGGGTGAAGTACTGCTGCACCAGCGTAGGATTGTTAAATGATATTCACAGCTCCCTGTTCTCTATGAACCATAGTTTGTGGTGTACCTGGTCATAGTTGATTCTGTTTGAACAGGATTTGGCCTCACAGTGGATTCATGTAAACGAAATCTGACTGCGTTGTAAAAGGGATTAATTCAGTGGAGAACTTGTACATTTTCCACCCCAATGAATGCGACGTGATTATGGCAGCACGACGGGAACTAAAACACTTTGAACGCGGAATAGTAGTTGGAACTAGAAGCATGGGACATTCCATTTCGGAAATCGTTAGGGGTTTGAGTATTCCGAGTTCCACAGTAACAAGAGTGTGCCGAGAATATCACATTTCAGTCCTTACCTCTTACCACGGACAACGCAGTGGCCGACGGCCTTCCCTTAACGACCGAGAACAGAGGCGTTTGCGCAGAGTTTCGCTGCTAACATACAGGCAACACTGTGTCAAATAACTGCATAAATCAGCGTGGGATGTACGAGGAACGTATCCATTAGCCCACTGAGGCGAACATTGGTGTTAATGAGCTATGGCAGCAGACGATCGACGCGAGTGCCTTTGCAAACATCGCGACATCGTTTTCAGAGTCTCCCCTGGGCTCTTGACCGTATCAGTTGGCCCCTAGACGATTGGAAAGCCGTAACCTGGCCTGACAAGTCCCGATTTCAGTTGGTAAGAGCTGATGGTAGGATTGGAGTGTGGCGCAGACCCCACGAAACCATCAACCCAAGTTGTCAACAACGCACTGTGAAAGCTGGTGGTGGCTCCACAATGGTGTGGCTATGTTTACATGGATTATTGGTTGGAAATGGTTACATTCGGCTTCTTGGAAATCATTTGCAACCATTCATGGATGTTATATTCCCAAAAAACGGTGGAATTCGTACGGATGACAACGTGTCATGTCACTGGGCCACAATCGTTCGCGATTGGTTTGAAGAACATCTGGACAATTCGAGCGAATGATGTGGCCACTCCGATCTCCCGATATGAATCTCACCGAGCATTTATGTGACATAAGCGATACATCATTTCGTCTGCACCGGCAGCACTTCCGCAATTATGGACGAATATAGAAGGCAATGGGAAACCACCTCCGTCAGGACCCTGCCTAGTCGGCGGTGCTCGTCTCCCGCATCGTCCCCTACGCTCCTCGAGTATGGGACCTCATCATCATCAACATCATCATCATAGATGCAGCACGGCTCAATTTTCTGCAGGGGATGCCAATGACCTTTTGAGTCCATGCCAGGTCGAGTTGCTGCACTAAGCCGAGTAATCGAGCTTTCTACTTGTCTCAGTATGCACCGTAATCTTTCTTTATTCTCATGACTCTCGCGCTGGCAATAGAATAGTGTACATCTACATCCATACTTCCTATGCCACCATACGGCACAAGGCGGAGGGTAGGATTGTTCCGCGAGAGGGAAACAAAGTACTTCACAAAAGGACGAACGGTCGTAACGAAGCTGAGCCTGTCATCTTACCTCGCTTCATAAATATTCAATGGCCTACACTGAGATGTAAAACGTTTACGTAGTTCAGTACTGAGCAGCGGGCACAGTCAACACTGAGCAACCCCCTGAAATGCACGCAAAGTAGTTAGCAATTTCTTATTAAGCACGTAGGTAATGATAGATTTATTCAAATATAACTACATTTAGAACGTAGCGAATCTCGTCCCGACGTCCCATGTCACCTCGGTAATAGATTTATATTGATAGACACAAACACGCGAAAATTCGTTTACTGTAGAGGGCCACGCGGGAGTAGTGGGCCATGGCTTAGCGTCAGCTCGAGTTATCTGATGCATTCCGGTTGGCTGGACGATAGACAGGGTCACATCCAGCGTGTTGTTGGCGGCGCCCACATCCAAGTGTTTCGTACTACCATGCTTACGCGCGTTCATGCTCTCATAACGCAATTGACTTTTGAGGACAATTTGCGATCACTGCACAGCTGTTTTATGGTACAATAAAAGCATTGCTTCCTGCAACGCATCAGTTTAAATGAATAATGTATCTCCTAAAGTATTCGTTATTCATGTACATTACGACAGTTTATAGCTCCAGTCGCAAATAAGGACTTACCTTTGTCGCAGATACAGATATATATTACGTAAAACGTGCGATAACTGCTGTGTATTTGTTACCGGGGTTGTATAAAAATTACCAAATCGACCTCTGCAGCAAGTAAATGTGGCTTTCCCTAATTACTAGTTTTGTTTCAACAAAAATTGAAAAAATTCTTGCTTGCAACCGCAGTCATTCTTCATAACTGTTGTATGTATTGTACAGCAATGATATTGCAATCTTTTGTCCTAGGGCAGTTACACGTTCTGCACTTGCACATTACAGACGAGAAAAATAGTGGTACAATTATTTGCCTGTTAAGCGGAACTATATGGAGGCAGAGGCATAAATGTTGCTTCTGGTTCGCGATAGCAATTACATGAAAAATGTAAATCTCAGGGATACGAACAAAATATCGAATGTTTGCAGGCATTCACCATCACAATCCCACACCCACCAAAATTCTAGAGGCATAAACTAATTATTCGGTTCATGTTCATGACATCTGATTGACTGCTTGAGAACTTTGTAGGAAACTGCGATCACTACAAATGTACAAAGGAGTCCTCGCGTTTGTAAATTTGTAGAAATGGTATTCTGCTAATAAACTGGTCACAAGGCTAACTAATCACACGGCCTGCATGATTATCTTAAGACACAAGACCTCTAGGAAAATTCAAGCAAAAATTAAAGTATTGTTATATGCAAGGGCAATGGGCCATCAAATACACCTATTGGGTAACACTAACAGCTAACGCATAACGGCTAAAGCAAGACATTCTCTGTAAGCACACTCCTGTATGACCATCTTCAATTGCTAAAAAAGTGATGCAACACTAATTAAATTGATATATAACATAAAGACGTCATTACATATTGCTTCTGTAATCACACCCACCACCCTTCGCTATTTGCTGTAACTTCACGATCCCGTTCTAAGATATAAGTAAACATGCGATTTTTTTTCCGGCCACCGATTTTGCGTCGATGGTGGTAGTGACCTAACTAGTTTGTTACCGGCTACGACACACAACAAGGGTTTTTCTTTCTTTTTTTTCCATAACTGATTTTGAACCGATGAATATCAGTACGGGGTGATTCAAAAAGAATACCACAGCTTTAAAAATGTGTATTTAATGAAAGAAACATAATATAACCTTCTGTTATACATCATTACAAAGAGTATTTAAAAAGGTTTTTTTTCACTCAAAAACAAGTTCAGAGATGTTCAATATGGCCCCCTCCAGACACTCGAGCAATATCAACCCGATTCTCCAACTCGTTCCACACTCTCTGTAGCATATCAGGCATAACAGTTTGGATAGCTGCTGTTATTTCTCGTTTCAAATCATCAATGGTGGCTGGGAGAGGTGGCCGAAACACCATATCCTTAACATACCCCCATAAGAAAAAATCGCAGGGGGTAAGGTCAGGGCTTCTTGGAGGCCAGTGATGAAGTGCTCTGTCACGGGCTGCCTGGCGGCCGATCCATCGCCTCGGGTAGTTGACACAAACACCCATTCTCTGTAAACTGTTTATACCAACGTTTAATACACCACCTATCAGGAGGTTTAACACCATACTTCGTTCGAAATGCACGCTGAACAACTGTCGTCGATTCACTTCTGCCGTACTCAATAACACAAAAAGCTTTCTGTTGAGCGGTCGCCATCTTAGCATCAACTGACGCTGACGCCTAGTCAACAGCGCCTCAAGCGAACAAATGTACAACTAAATGAAACTTTATAGCTCCCTTAATTCGCCGACAGATAGTGCTTAGCTCTGCCTTTTGTCGTTGCAGAGTTTTAAATTCCTAAAGTTGTGGTATTCTTTTTGAATCACCCTGTATAATTCTATATGACAGCAGTTTTATTAACCTCAGTAACATAAACAAAATATTTAAGAGCACGCTCAATGACGTCTGTCTACCTGTTTGAATACCCTGAATACCCGATACCCGATTTTTCCGGACGATTACCCTCCTTAAATAGGTACGAACCGAAGGTTACTACCTAGTGTCTCCCGATACTGGCGCAGAAACAGTTGGGGAGCACTGAGCGATTGCGACCGTGGCATCTTGAGTGTTACGTAGGAGATCTTTCTCTGCAACAGACACGTTACCGCTTCCGTGTTGTGGTGCCCCGTTGTGAGCACTCATTTCCACGACCATGACTCTGGTGTTCATTGTGCAGCAACTGTCGCCAGCTAAGCGCAGCCACCTGCACTGGAACGCAGGCGCAAAGGCTGCAGTGCAAACAGAATCAAAGGGTCCAGCTCAGTGATACAGTGCGTGCTGGGTGCTGCTGTGCTGGGCTCTTCATGCTATCAGCCGAGGTCGAGAAGCAGAGAACCGACGAGGACTCGGCAGAGACATTCCATCTAATTGACGGGATACAATGCAACACCGTCCGCCCCTGGTAGCTGAGTGGTCATCGCGACAGGGCCCGCGTTCGATTTCCGGCTGAGTCGGAGATTTTCTCCGCTCAGGGCCTGGGTGATGTGTTGTCCTAATCATCATCATTTCATTCCCATCGACGCGCAAATCACCGAAGTGGCGTCAAATCGAAAGACTTGCACCCGGCGAACGGTCTACCCAACGGGAGGCTCTAGTCACACGACATTGCAACACCAAAAAATAATTAATGTGGAATAATGAAATTTCGGGAATACATTTGTCGAGGTAATATACGTATTTAAGTGATTAACATTGCAAGATCACAAGTTCTTGCAAGTGCGAGATAATCCATTGCAAATGTGGAATACTGGTAAATTAATAACCGGTGCGAAGCGCCCACAACTTAACCAAATGAGTAGGTGGTGTGTACTGACTCTCTCTCATCCTTGTGTGTATGTGTAGAGGGGGTGGGGGGTTCGGTTTGATGCGGTAGAATGCTGCTTCGAGATCCCTTTGAAAAAAATAGCAGATGTGTGTATCTTAGTCTCACATAAGTTGTTATAGGAAAGTATTAGACTAATTCTCTGTCGTTAAGGGTTTTATAACTGCTAGAAAGTCTCGTAGGAATATCCGTAGATTTAGTCTATTGTGGATCTGATCGTGTCTTCTTTTGTGATGGAGGCTAATATGTAATTACTAGCAACGATCAACTTGGTAGATATACAGTAGAATGCTATGCAGAGAGGCTGCCTCATATGCCTTTCATCCATATGTACGTCTACATGACTACTTAGCAATTCATATTTAAGTTAAATATGTTCAACATTTCGCGGCCCTGTCAGCAACTGTATAAACTCCAGAGCTCCAGTACAGCACTCGTGGCTGCCGTATCGCTGTCGCGAAGTGGGGCCGAGGCAATTTCAGATAAGTTTTTACAGCCTGACGATAATTTATGGACTTCTAGTTTTAGATTGACGATGTCCACTATGGACAAACGGTAGTTAATGTTATTCTGAAGAAGGTTGGGTTATCCCGACTGAAACCTAGGTAAATTCTAGGTAAACGGTGCAACTGAGGCTGTTGATTACTAAAATTAAAATTCATACTTACGTGCCTGGCAGAAGGTTCTTCGAGCCACCTTCAGACATTGTCTCCACCGTACCACTGTCTTTAACTACGTGTGGGGCTTTTTTTTATTATTACGATGACCATTTCACCTTATACAGATAGGCAACAACAAAATTATTTTATCAGATTAAGAGGAGAATGTCCGTAATTGATATCGTGAAAAGATCTCACAGCAACAAAAACCGCCTTCGTTTTAGTTATTCCTACCCAAATTCGCTTATCATATCCGTAATATACTTGCCCCTATTTCACGATAATACAAAGAAAACCAGCCACCTTCTTTCAACATTGTAGATGACCTCCGTCAATCGTATCTGGTATGGATCCCATACCACACAGCAGTAATCTAGCAGAGGACCACGAAGCGCTGTATTGACAGTCCCTTTAGTTGACCTGTTGCATCTTAGAAGTGTCCTGCCAATAAAACACAGTCTTTGCCTTGCCTTCCCCCCACAACACCATCTATATGATTATTCCGATTTAAAATGTTCGTAATTGTAATGGCTAGGTATTTCGCCAAACTGATAGTATTTTAATTTTGTGTCATTTATCCTGTGACCGATATTTAACGGATTTTACTTAGTACTCACGTGGATGCCCTCATACTTTACATTATTCGGAAACAATTACCACTTTTCCTACCATCAGATGGCCCGTCTAAGATCATTTTGCAGTTGGTTTTATTCTTCTGATGGCTTTACTAGACATTGAATGAAAACTCCATCCTCAAACAGTCTGTCAGAGCTCCTCACATTGTCTCCTATATCGTTTATAGTGTGGACTGCATCCATTATGAATCTGATCGTGTTAGAAAAATCTGTCTTCGTTTTATAGTGAAAGCAGGTATGCAATTATTAACATCGATCGACTCGGTAGATGTAGGCGCGGGCGCGGATGTAAGTGTGTGTGTGTGTGTGTGTGTGTGTGTGTGTGCATAATATAGTGAGGTAATGGTTTTTGCATTACTGTAGAGCTCCTGCCTCGCCACAACCTACCTGATCTGTTGAGCATCCGGTACAGCCTTGACAATGGTGAGATACAGCCTTGACAATGGTGAGACCTCCAGCACCTACACGTGGTGAACATTTGGCACTGCCTGGATCATTGGTGGCTGCCTCCACCACCTCCCTCACTATCGCCACCATCAGCTGTAACTGCTGAGTTGATGATGACAATGATCATTATGATAACAAGAAAAATATAATTATAGGAAAGGTGATAATAAAAATTTTGAAGGATTGAGCATAATGAAATATTTTTTTAAAAAAATTAGCACTTCTCTATTCGCATTATTTGGAGTATTTCCTCACATCCCGCAAGTTTCTCTTACAGTCTCTGGATATTTCTATTGTTTAATCAGATATTATCTTCTCCATTCACAAAAACAAACATCATTTAACGAATACAGTTACTTCAAAAAGTACAACATGTTGTGTCTTGTCTGCTACTTAGCAGTAGTAAGGCAAAGCCATTTCTGGAACAGTTTTGCTATCAAATTAATTATACGAATTAATTAGTTGATCAATTAATTATCCCCGCCCCCTTGATCCCTTGATGACGTCATGGGTCTTCCCCGACAGGCACATGGACCCTTCCCTTACCACCCCTTCACCCCTCACCCGTCCCTTCCTCCCCCTTCCCCCTCCTCTCTCCCCACAGCACCCACTACCCATAGAAATGACAGGAAACTCTCTCAGTCTGTGTTGAGCTGACAGACAGGGAGGATAACTATAATATTTATTTAAACAATTTCGCCCTGTTTATTTATTTATTTAATCAATTAGGAATGTCACCACCAGAGGACATCCAACCCCTCACAGAAAAAAAATTGTGTGAAAAATCGCTCAATTTATGTTTGACTGTTGGACTGGGAGACTCTCATGACAATAGATCAATACATCATCAGTCACATTGCATTAAACAATTTAAGGCATTGCAATATTGTTTAAAAAATTTGTAGGAGCCAAGGCACTGCATAATATTAGTTATTTAATCAGTTTACATGGATGTATTTCACACAGTTTTTTTATTTATTTCTAAAGATCATAATATAACTTGAAATTCAAGATGTCACACAGCTGCTGTTAAGAAACTGCGGAGTAGCACTCAAAACTAGTAGCATATTCAAAGTCTACATAGAGCACCTCTTCACCTACAATTCGAAATAAATGAATAAATATATCTGCAACTCCAAACAAGACGCTCACTTCACCGACAGGTCGAAATAAATTTCTCTCCTTCACCTACAAGTCGAAATACACCTGAAGACACTCCACCATTCAAAAATACATGGCGCAAATGAATTAAAGACAATTGCACATACCGTAGATGAACTCTAAACCACTTCTACACCCATAAAAACAACGTTAAATACATATACATGTAACCTTCAAAACGGTGCACAAACAGATCTGTAGTCTGCTTTGCAGATGCCGCACATGTAAGGTAACTCTGGTGGGACTATTTAATTGATTGAGAATGTTGGCACAATTTAGTCTACTAATAACAATTGTTTATCAAGCAAAACATAAATTATATTAAACAAGTTATAGATTGTAATTCTTCATGCTTGATTATAGATTGATTATAGATTGATTACCCTAAACAGCTAACAGGTGATTTAACACTACACTGGGTGGATCCCGGGTGACCAAGACAGTTTAACTAGGTGATCAGTGAGTCAAGTACTCTGGCACTAAAAATGTGGATAACGCAAGCTGAACTGATCTGATGCTAAGCAGACTTTGACTGATAAAATCTACTGAAGTGTCTCTACATAGTTGCAGCTGAGACCAAGTGATAATTGAGATCTGTATGCCATGCATGCCGGAGTGGCAGTACGTTACCCTGTTTACTTCGTGCGGCAACGTGACTTGCAGCTGGCGAGATGTGTGTGGTGGAGGAGGTGAGACGTGGAGGCGACACCTGTGAATTGATCGCGGCCACGAAAGAAATACAAAAATTCACGGTCTAACGATCAAGCAGACGGATCGCAATTTACTCTCTATCAGAACTCCCTGAAATCACGGTAGGTTTGGATCACTTATATGACAGAGCGCACAAGGATACCAAACGTCAAGACTGGTAAACAAAAAAAAAAAAAAACGAATAAGTGTGCCCTCAGCAAATGAGTGGTCTGATACGTTTGAAGTTCAAATGGTTCAAATGGCTCTGAGCACTATGGGACTCAACTGCTGTGGTTATCAGTCCCCTAGAACTTAGAACTACTTAAACCTAACTAACCTAAGGACATCACACACATCCATGCCCGAGGCAGGATTCGAACCTGCGACCGTAGCAGTCGCACGGTTCCGGACTGCGCGCCTAGAACCGCGAGACCACCGCGGCCGGCTACGTTTGAAGTCACACTGTCAGTATAGTAAGAACTTCACCACAGGCTCCCCAGTCTAAACTACTCACAAGTGAAGTCAGTCTCAGGACAGGTCCCAAGTACCAACCACACATGCCAGAGCTTTGACCAGAAGTGCTTACCAGACCAAAGTCCTGCACCCTAGAGCTTTGCATGATTCCAGAAAAAATTGCGTTTTCCCACAAAGTGCATGAATGACACCGCCTTCACACTGTCTTCAGCCAATAACAGGTCTCTAGAGGAGCTAAATCTCCCCTCCCACACGACAGCACAAACTCATGTCGAACCAGGGCAAGAGTTAAGAAACCTGCAGCTCTGAAAACAAAGAAACCGCCTATTAATGGCTTTTTTAAGCTTTCACAGAGGGGGAAGAGATGATTCTCTCCAAAGTAGTGTGTCTTCCAATGGCCACATGCGAACAGATACAATCTCAAAGATCTTTATCTAAATTGCCTGTGCCCTGGAGCCTGTTAGCCCAAGCTATGAGGTGCAATAAAGATTCTACCTATAAACGTTTCTCAGACACCGGAGTTTTCTTATACAATAGAGGCAGCCAGGGGAAGTGGTTCACTGGCCTACTTGCACTATTGGCGAACATGAAAAATTGTGAATTTTTATCACACATGGCTCTGTGCACAATGCCCAGTTTATGACTACACTGGGTAGATGCATTCCTTTAGATCGTCACCCCAGCACAGGCTTCTGCTGGCGTTGAGGCAGGTATCATGGCATTGTCCTGCTGGAGCCCTGTCTCAATGAGGGGCTGCCCTGCCTCCCCTATATGGCTGTACGCCTGTCTGTCAAGATTTACTAAGGGATGGGCTCGCTGCCAATTGCTTTCAACTCCCAACAAGCCAGTTCTATGAGCTGAGAATCATAAAAATACCTCATGCTTTTAGCGTCCTACCAGGCTCCATCAACGTCTGCTCAGGCTATTAACTTTCTAGAGCCTCGCTCAAGGTGCATCAGGTCGTAACAAAATATTCAATAATTTTCCGTATACGAAAAATAGGTGAGAGAGTAAAGTGACCTCTCTCAAGCTTTCAAACATTTGACATGAGTCACAGGAAATACATCATCTCAACAGATGCTGGACTTCATAGCACAGTGCTACAGGCAAAAATAGTGCATGTCTAATTACCACCAGGATGCACTCAGAAAAAAACACTCACTGTATTAACAATAATAATCACTGCGCCACACCGCCCTCTGTGTATGGTTTATGAAAGGAATGGAGACCATATGGTGATACGCTCACTGCTGCTGATCGCTACTAAATGAAGCCCAGCCAGACGGAAGTTGGGTCTCTGGCCATTATGACATCACGGATCACGGATCACGCCACAGTGTCCAGTACAAATACCTGGCTGGCCTGGAACCGCGCGACCGCTACGGTCGCAGGTTCGAATCCTGCCTCGGGAATGGATGTGTGTGATGTCCTTAGGTTAGTTGGGTTTAAGTAGTTCTAAGTTCTAGGGGACTGATGACCTCAGAAGTTATGTCCCATAGTGCTCAGAGCCATTTGAACCAACAAATACCTGCTGGACACAGATCCCAGACCTAAAAAACAAATGTGATGTCACAGATCACACCACCTTAGAGTGGGAGAAGGAATTTCAGGAACAGGAACTTTCCATCAGCTACTCTTCCCAGCTGGGTACCGCTTCAAGATGAAGCCCTCTGACTGACTGCCTGTGAAATGTGGCCAGTCTATGTAAGCCACCCACCCACCCCCTTCATCGTCATTTTGCACCTGTTCACTGTGGTGGCTATAGTTCCATGTCTGTCTGTCTGTTTTTAAACATGAAATGTAGCAAGAGCATTATCAAAGGGAGAGGTGCCGGCAAAGGGTGTAGAGAGTTGGAAGTTTCTGGATTACCCTGTAAGTAGACATTCAAAAGTTATGTTCGTACCATGTGTTCATAAACAAGTTACACAGCATTTGCTAATTTTTTTTCGTTGTTGCAGTATTTTTCCACGAGATGTTAGCTGTCTTCGGTCAGCAGTTGGAGACCAGAAGACAGTAGAGGCAGCCTCCAGCAGTAGTTGAGACAGCAGCACAGCAAGAACGTAAGTACATATATTATTTTCGCAATATGCTGCTAAACATATTCTGAAAATTTCATATTTTATGTAGTATGTTCTTGTCTGAGCTATATATTCTATGTTGTAGACGAATTTATGGAAGGAACATCATATGATCTGGAAAGGGTATGTGCCAAGGATGAGAGCCAGGAGCCATCACTTCCTTGTAATTAGCGATACCATACATTCTTTTTCCGCAGATTTGTGTATTATTTTTAAAATAATTATCTTTTTGGTGTAAGTAACGTTTTTATAGATTTTTTTGTAGATTTGCGTACAAGTTTTAAAATCATTTTCTTGTCGTAGGCAATCTCAGCGAGTTACATCAATGAGTCCATGTCTATTCTGATGGGGATGATATACCAGAATGGGTTAGGGAAATTGCGGCGGAAGAAGAGCCCCAAAGGCACTGTCACCTGCCCTTTTAGAGGAGGAGGATTTACTTGAGTGGGTGGGGAATATTTATGATGACTCGGATGAAATGCTCATGCCGTGGGCCCAGAGCGAAAAAGGCAATTATTCAATATGCTTATAACGATGTGATCACCATACACGAGGGCAGTTCAATAAGTAATGCAACACATTTTTTTTTCTCGGCCAATTTTGGTTGAAAAAACCGGAAATTTCTTGTGGAATATTTTCAAACATTCCCGATTCGTCTCGTATAGTTTCATTGACTTCCGACAGGTGGCAGCGCTGTACGGAGCTGTTAAAATGGCGTCTGTAACGGATGTGCGTTGCAAACAACGGGCAGTGATCGAGTTTCTTTTGGCGGAAAACCAGGGCATCTCAGATATTCATAGGCGCTTTCAGAATGTCTACGGTGATCTGGCAGTGGACAAAAGCACGGTGAGTCGTTGGGCAAAGCGTGTGTCATCATCGCCGCAAGGTCAAGCAAGACTGTCTGATCTCCCGTGTGCGGGCCGGCCGTGCACAGCTGTGACTCCTGCAATGGCGGAGCGTGCGAACACACTCGTTCGAAATGATCGACGGATCACCATCAAACAACTCAGTGCTCAACTTGACATCTCTGTTGGTAGTGCTGTCACAATTGTTCACCAGTTGGGATATTCAAAGATTTGTTCCCGCTGGGCCCCTCGTTGTCCAACCGAACACCATAAAGAGCAAAGGAGAACCATTTGTGCGGAATTGCTTGCTCGTCATGTGGCTGAGGGTGACAATTTCTTGTCAAAGATTGTTACAGGCGATGAAACATGGGTTCATCACTTCGAACCTGAAACAAAACGGCAATCAATGGAGTGGCGCCACACCCACTCCCCTACCAAGAAAAAGTTTAAAGCCATACCCTCAGCCGGTAAACTCATGGTTACAGTCTTCTGGGACGCTGAAGGGGTTATTCTGTTCGATGTCCTTCCCCATGGTCAAACGATCAACTCTGAAGTGTATTGTGCTACTCTTCAGAAATTGAAGAAACGACTTCAGCGTGTTCGTAGGCACAAAAATCTGAACGAACTTCTCCTTCTTCATGACAACGCAAGCCCTCACACAAGTCTTCGCACCCGAGAGGAGCTCACAAAACGTCAGTGGACTGTTCTTCCTCATGCACCCTACAGCCCCGATCTCGCACCGTCGGATTTCCATATGTTTGGCCCAATGAAGGACGCAATCCGTGGGAGGCACTACGCAGATGATGAAGAAGTTATTGATGCAGTACGACGTTGGCTCCGACATCGACCAGTGGAATGGTACCGTGCAGGCATACAGGCCCTCATTTCAAGGTGGCGTAAGGCCGTAGCATTGAATGGAGATTACGTTGAAAAATAGTGTTGTGTAGCTAAAAGATTGGGGAATAACCTGGTGTATTTCAATGCTGAATAAAACAACCCCTGTTTCAGAAAAAAATGTGTTGCATTACTTATTGAACTGCCCTCGTATAACTTCTTTCTTCTTCCTCTCTCTGGAAAGTTATGTTTAATTTTCGTTATTCTCTCTCTCTTACACTGTGGTTTTGCAGCTCACTGTAGCTAGGTTTCAAGGGGCAGTGGCAGTGACCATACCAACGGCCATGAAGGGTGACCCAGTGGGGCAAGCGCAGCTGTGCAAGGCACAGGAAGCTGCCGCAGCCGTGGCCACCGCTCGACCTGCTCTCGGTTCTGCCACCACCGCCCTGGCTTCCCTCAGTAGGACATCAGGAAGAGCAACGGCCTCCCACCCCTCATGCTAGCGTGTCAGGCCTCCAACAAGAGCAGCAGCAGCTTCGAGAAACATCAACATAGCCAGGCTGCTCTCACTCGGTGGACCCACTAACGTCACATCCTCCTCCTTCATCATCTCGTCCCCTCCAGAATCAGCATCAACAAAAGGTATTTGTGCCTTGGCGCATACGCCTCGACACCTTACTGCAACCACCTTCGTCAACGGGGTGTAGGCACTCATCATCTACTATTAGTAATAGCAACGATCCTGTGGCTAGCACAGTTTCCTGTCCTGTCCTTTTAGTGAAGGACATCGGAATAGTAACACCATACCACTATAAGAATATTCGATGACTGCAGATGCCTTTGAGGAGCGAATCTCGTTCACTGGGTACCACAATCCTGTTGGGTTTCTCAGAGTGGTCGTGGAAACAGAGCTCCTTAAAGTTGTTCATGATCCACAGTATCCCGCCATTAAATGCAGTGCACTGCTGTGCATTGAACTGTTACACTCCCCGCCACCCCCACCCCTACCCCCTCAAAGTTGCCTTTGGTGCTTAATAGACATTTCTTCATTATTTTTGGTGGTATAACAGGGAGCACATCAATCACAGAGTGGTTTCGTGAGTCCACCTTAAGAGCTATACTGGTCCGATTTTCCATTATGGAAGTTAGGGGATCAGCTAAAGCACTCAGCCGAATACTACATATGGAATCCATACACGTGTCTATGATACAATAAATGGAGGGTCAAGCTATACATAGCTACCAAAGGATACAGCTGATAAGAAGACATGCATTAATGTCAGAAATGAAAAAGATCAGGCTTGTTTTGCAAGGTCAATTCTGGCTGGCGAGAGAAATTATAAGGTACATCAAGAGCATACAGCTAGATACCGCATGCCTAAAAATACTATCCCCAGAGGGTACAACTTTGACAGTATCGAGTTCCCCTTCAAGACCCAGGACATGCCTAAATTTGAGGTTCAGAACACCGGAATATTGGCCCATGTTCATGCCCTGGAGAAACGCAAGTCAGATGAGCGGAACAAGCATGTAGTCGTCGGCTCCCTCCAATTCTCAAAATTTGCTGGTGAGCATAAGATACATGTAAACATGTTGTAATCCTCTGGTGAGAAGAATAAGGAGAAAGGTGTTTGTCATTATGATTGGCCTTAAGACATGTCCCGTCTTCTCGCCTCCCAGATTGCATGATTCAATGCCTTTTCGACAAGCGAGTATTTAGGAAAGCACCTAGTAGATTGCGCTTTCAAGGACCGGGTACATTTTATTACGCCTACTGAGGAAAACAAATTTATAAAGTTTAAGAATGCTCGCCATCAGAAGCAACGTCTGTTTGTGGTGTACACCGACTCTGAAAGCCTCCTTGCTCCTATGACCGGTTATGAAGGTGAACCTACAGCCTCACATACTACCTTCACAGAAAAACAAGTACCGAATGTGGCTGCATTCCAAATTGTATCGTCCAATGATTCAAGTCTTAACTGCCACAAATCTTTTGTCTGGGATAATCCTGCGGTTTGGCTTCTCACTGAGCTTGAAAAACTTTCATGAGAGTTTGATAAGCATTACAGTGACAACGTTCCCATGACCAAATCGGAGGAGAATGAAGATTTGCACAATAGTACGGTTGAATGTTGTATCTGTGAGCTGCCGTTAGATAGAAAAAAGGAAACTCCTTATAGAGACCACTGTCATCTTATGTGGAAGTCCCGTGTCGCAGCTCATGATACATGCAATTTAAAGTGCTAGTTATCGAGGCACATAACCGTTTTCTTACATAATTTAAGAGAGTATGATGCTGACTTTCTTGTTGAGCACTTGGCTGGTTTCAGCTGGAAGAAAATTCAGAGCAGTATCCAGTCTGAGACCGTAGATAAGTATATTTCATCCTCCAAACGAATGACGCCAAGAATTCCTCTACGGTACCTTGACACCCTACGTTTAATGCAGGTACCATTCCAGAAACTCGTTGAAACTCTATCTCGGGAAGATATGTACATCAATCGAGCTGCATTTCCCGACGAGGAAAAGTTTCAACTTGTGACTAGGAAGGGCTTTTCCCATGTGTGTCTCTGGATAGTATGAGAATACTCAATGAACCTAGGCTACCCGACATAACTGCATTCTCCAGCAACCTCACAGGCGATGCCATAACGGATGCAGTATATGAACATGCCATGAATGTCTGGTGGGAATTCAACATCTCCACTTTATGAGAGTATGCATGGATTTGCATGAACACAGACGTGTCCTTGCTTGCGGATGTTTTCGAGAAATTCCGCAGTCTATACATGACCACATATTCTCTAGATCCCGCCCTTTATTCCACGGCACCTGGGTTATCGTGGGACGCAGTGCTCAAGAAAACGATATTCAGCATAGAATTACTGTCTGATGTTGATAGGCATCATAGTTACGTATGCGGGGGGGGGGGGGGGGAGGGGGGGGGTCTTTGTCAGTGTATCCACAGGCACGCCAAGGCAAATAACCCATGGTTGGATGACAGGTTCAAAGCAACCCTTGTTTCAAGCTACATCATATACTTGGATGGAAATAACATACAGTTGTGCCATGCAGCAATGACAGCTTATTGGAGAGATTCGACAGGTGCCCAAAGACGAATGCAGGGGATTAGATGGAAAAATCAAGGAGGAAATGGCGGCTGATTCTTACGTAGGGTATGTCGTGGAGCTAGAACCCGCATACCCTATTACTTCACATGACCGACCTGCCGCTGTGTCCGGAGCAACTAGTTCCGCGAGGAGGCTCCACCCAAAAACTGATGGCAACGCTAGGGGAATAAGCGGGGATATGTTATTCACTTTCGTAATCTCCAGCAGTGTGTCAGCTTGTGGATTGAGCTGGTTAGGAAGCTGGTTAGCGTCACCCAGCTGGTTAGAATCTCCTTCAAGCAGTCCGCCTGCTTGAAGCAGCATATCTACGAGACAGAGAGCTTCCGTGATGTGGGACTTTGAGAAGGATTTTTACAAATTAATGAAAAACTCAATTTTCGGTAGAACAATGGAGAATATTAGGGAACGACGTGAAATTTTGGTTAGAACCGAATGGGATGGGCGTTATGGCGTAAGAAAATGCAGTGCCAGACCAAATTTAAAGCGAGTCACCATATTCACTGAGAACTTCGTTGCTGTGGAGATGGCGAAGATTGCGGAAGTTTACTAAGCCTATTTATGTGGGTGGTGTGCATACTGGACTTATCCAAACGCCACATGTATCGATTTCATTATGAGTTCGCGAAAACGTACTTCACAGATCCAAAGTTACTTTATATGGATACAGATAGCCTCACCTACTGAGTGCAGAACGGCGATGTATGTGAAGTAATGAGGTACCACGGTAATGAATTCGATACGTCCTCATACACGGCTGATAATCCTTATGGTATTGATCCACAGAACAAGAAGGTTATTGGCCTTATCAAAGGCGAGGCGATGGATTGTCGATTGTGAAGTTTGTAGGTGTTCGTTCGAAAATGTATGCATGTCGCACACTGGATGGTGCCACTCGGAGTCGGGTTAAGGTTGTGTGTTGTATGGCATAGAGAGCCCTTGTTATCAAAGACTACTTTCAGTTAATGTACAACGATGTTCGCAGTCCAGCACCGCAGCCTCCGCATATGGTACGGTAAATTAGTATCTGATTGAGAGGACACCAGGTGTACACTGTACTGCAGTCTAAAGTCGGTCTGTGGCCTCATGATGATCTACATCTGCATCTACATCTACATGGATACTCTGCAAATCACATTTAAGTGCCTGGCAGAGGGTTTATGGCACCACCTTCACAATTCTGTATTATTCCAGTCTTGTATAGCGCGCGGAAAGAACGAACACCTATATCTTTCCGTACGAGCTCTGATTTCCCTTATTTTATCGTGGTGATTGTTTCTCCCTATGTAGGTCGGTGTCAACAAAATATCTTCGCATTTGGAGGAGAAAGTTGGTAATTGGAATTTCGTAAGAAGATTCTGTCGCAACAAAAAACGCCTTTCTTATAATAATGCCTAGCCCAAACCCTGTATCATTTCAGTGACACTCTCTCCCATATTTCGCGATAATACAAAACGTGCTGCCCTTCTTTGAACTTTTTTGATGTACTCCTTCAGTCCAATCTGGTAAGGATCCCACACCGCGCAGCAGTATTCTAAATGAGGATGGACAAGCGTAGTGTAGGCAGTCTCCTTAGTAGCTCTGTTACATTTTCTAAGTGTCCAGCCAATAAAACGTAGTCTTTGGTTAGCCTTCCCCATAACATTTTCTGTTTGTTTCTTCCAATTTAAGTTGTCCGTAATTGTAATTCCTACGTATTTAGTTGTACCTACGCCCTTCATATTTGACTGATTTATCGTGTAACTGAAGTTTAACGGATTCCTTTTAGCACTCATGTGGATGACCTCACACTTTTCGTTATTTAGGGCCAACTGCCAATTTTCGCACCATACAGATATCTTTTCCAAATCGTTTTTCAGTTTGTTTTGATCTCCAGATCACTTCATTAGTCGATAAACGACAGTTTCATTTGCAGGCAACATAACACGGCTGCTCATATTGTCTCCAAAATCGATTATATAGATAAGGAACAGCAAAGGGCCTATAACACTACCTTGGGGAACGCCAGAAATCACTTCTGTTTTACTCGATGACTTTCCGTCAATTACTACGAACTGTGACCTCTCTGACAAGAAGTCACAAATCCAGTCACATAACTGAGACGATATTCCATAAGCAGGCAATTTCACTACATGCCGCTTGTGTGGTACAGTGTCAAAAGCCTTCTGGAAATCCAGAAATACAGAATCGATCTGAAATCCCTTGTCAATAGCACTCAACACTTCATGCGAATAAAGAGCTAATTGTGTTTCACAAGAACGATGTTTCTCAAGCCATTTTGGCAGTGTGTCAATAGACCGTTTTCTTCGAGGTATTCATAATGTTCGAATACAATATATGTTCCAGAATCCTGCTGCATATCGACGTTGATTATGTGGGCCTGTAATTAAGTGGATTACTCCTACTACCTTTCTTGAATATTGGAGTGATCTGTGCAACTTTCCTGTCATTGCGTACGGATCTTTTGTCGAGCGAACGGTTGTGATCGATTGTCAAGTATGGAGCTAATGCATCAGCACACTCTGAAAGGAACCTAATTGGTATACAGTCTGGACCAGAAGACTTGCTTGTGTTAAGTGATTTAAGTTGATTCACTACTCCGAGGATACGGTCGCAGGTTCGAATCCTGCCTCGGGCATGGATGTGTGTGATGTCCTTAGGTTAGTTAGGTTTAAGTAGTTCTAAGTTCTAGGGGACTTATGACCACAGCAGTTGAGTCCCATAGTGCTCAGAGCCATTTGATTTGAACTACTCCGAGGATATTTACCTCTACGTTACTCACGTTTGCAGCTGTTCTTGATTCGAATTCTGGAATATTTACTTTGTCTTGTTGAGGCATTTTGGAAGGGTAATTTCTGATGACGGGATTGAAGGTCGCCTGTACTCACATTATTCACTTGCTGCGAGAGAAGGGGTGGAGGACTCTGATTGAGTGAGGGGGAGAGGATGATTAAGAGAGAGTGAGAGAGAGAGAGAGAGAGTCTTCTTGTTCTTAAGTTGGCATTGTGAATTTTGTATTTAATACCGATGTAATATCTGTAAATATTTATTTATTTATGCACACAGTATGTGTGTGCTGGAAAAAATGCAAAAACTTTAAAACGTAAAATGCATAAAAAGTAGGTTTCAGTATCTCTGTTGCAAATCCTTTAAATGTTTATTTATACTCCTCATGTGTGCTGTGTACACGTGTAATTATATCTGCACACCATGTGTGTAATGCAAATAGAAACAGTTTTTAAGATTAACCTACCGCTAGCCAACTAGTCCGATTAATTTTTAAGTGTCGATGTATTTAGATCCAGCCATTTCATTGTAAATTATTTCGTCTGTTTGGGGTCGACGTGTAGATCCATCCCGTTCATTGCAAATAATTTCGTCTGTTTGGGTGAAAATTCTGTTAGTACTACTGTAAGAAAAAAGTATCCTTGCATTAGTTATAGACGTTTGTATCTGTGACCTGAACCAGAATATTGCAAACAGTACCACTTTGAATTTGTGATGTGAGTCAAAATATTTCAATTAGTGATACTAGTGTACTAAAAGAAGGACAAATGTGTCCATTACTGAGCAGCTCAGTATCTTCAAGCGCCATTCTTCTCGTGTGAGCCGAAACATTCTCCAGTTCTTTTACCATATTGTGAGAAGAAATGGAGAAAACCTGGAGAAAATAATCATGGAAGGGAAGATCGAGAGCAAGAGACCTTGGAGGAAGAGCAGCGAACAGGCGTATTGATCAAATCAGAAACATCTTGGGTCTACCTACCTATTCAGCAGGTTGCAAGAAATGCTGGTAACTGTCTGGGTTGGAGACACGTGTTTCGTGAGGTCACGACGCTCAGCAATGAACACGACAAATTGTGATGATGATTGTGAAAAGTAGTGGTCGTATAACAGTCCCTTACCGTACGCCCGAAGTTATTTTTGCTTCTGAAGATTTCTCTCCATTGAGAGTGGCATCTTGTGTTCCGTTTGCTAGAAACTTTTCAGTCTAGTCGCACAGGTGATGAGATATTACGCACGCTCGTATTTTGTTCACTAGCAGGCAGTGCGGAACTGTATCGCACGCCTTCCGGAAATCAACGAACACGGTACCAACCTGTACGCCGGTAGCTATAGCTTTCTGAGTCCCGTTGACGAACAGAGTGAGCTGGGATTCACATGATCGTTGTTTTCGGTACCCATGTTGATTCCTACAGTTTTTTTCGCTCTACAGAAATGTCATAATACGCGAACATAAGACATATTCCAAAACTCTACAACAGCCAGATATTAGAGGCATATGCCAATAGTTCTGTGCGCCTGTTCGACCACCCTTCCTGATAACGAGAATGACCTGCGCTTTTTACCAATCACTAGGAACGCTTCTCTGAACCGGCAACATTCGGCGCACTGCTACTGGAAGCGGAGCATCTACTTTCGCATTCTCTATGTAGAATCGTATTCGTACCCTGTTATATCCAGTGGCGTTTCCTCTGCTGAGCGACTTTATTTTTTTCTTCTATTCTGTGCTTATTTACGAGAGGGTTTGGTAAGTCTGGTAAATTTCCATAAAACACTGGATCATTTTTGTCAAGCAGTCTGATTTGTCAATGTGTCGACTGATACTGAAAATAGAGAAACCCAAGTTCCATGCTGTTATTACACATGTTGATTTGAATGGCTGGACTTCCCCGCAAGTCAAAACAGAACTGGACGAAGTTCTCGCGGGTTCTACACCGTCGCCATCATTGTAGACCACTTGCTTTCGGATTAATGAATTTAAAAGTGGTCGAATAACCAGTGAAGATGACGTGCTCTCTGGCTGTCCAGTTGAGGCCACCGCAAAGAAAACCAGTGACAAAATACATGACAAGATAATGAAAGGCCGCCGAATAAAAGTCATGAGTTTTCTGAGACTGTAGGTATCTTAACTAAGCGAATGCATAATATTCTGCACGGAGGGCTGGCCGTGAGGAGGCTGTGTGCGAGGTAGCCGCCGCCATTGCTCACAGTCGACCAAAAGTGTATCCGGCATAACATTTTGACACAATGTCCGGCGATGTTTAATAGCAATCCGCAAGACTTCTTGCATCGATTTGTGATTGTTCACGAAAACTGGATCCAACATTACATACCAGAGTCAAAACGGGAGTCAAGACAGTGGATAAAGACTGGTGAAAGAGTACCGAAGAAGGCAAAGACCATTTTGTGAGCTGGTAAGTTGATGGTACTGTTTTTTCAGGTTCCCAAGGAATAATCCTTATAGTTTACTTGGAAAAATGCAGAACTATAACTGGACCCTTTTGCTTCATTGTTGGATTGTTTCAAACTTGCGTGACTGTCAAAGGACCAAGGATGGAAACCAAAAAATTCTCTTTCACCAGGATAATGCATCATCCTACAAATCAGCATAAAAATGGTGAATGTGCCTAAACTGGGCTTTGCATTGGTTCCTCATCTACACTACGAAAAAAATTTTATCAAATGACGAACTGATAGTTGCACTAACGATCATTTTGCAGGGTTTGATAAAAGCTATTTTTCCTAAGGAATGAAAAAGCTGGAGGGTCGCTGGACCAAGCGTATATCCTTCAAAGAAGACTACGTAGGGGACAAAGGTGAGTTGTTTACTAAATAAACACTTTTTTCCTTGATTTCTTACCAAAATTATCAGACTTAAGTATCCGAACATTCGACGCTCGTCCGACGGCTTAAGGGGGGAACTACAATACGATATTTCACAGTGAGACCGTTTTGGAACAACCTTTCTCTCTGTCCTCCTTCATTGGGATGTCATTTTTGTCACAGAGTCTCTGGTGAGATGGTGTGGATCCATTTACTGGGTTAACGTAAAACAAAAAACTTCTTAGAATTTTCTGACAAGTCAGTATACAGAACTTTACTTTCGAATTTGTCGAAGGTTTAACACATGTGTCTCATTACACAAATTTTGGTTTCTTTCAGTTTTGTTTGTGTCTGAAGCTTTCACTACGCTTAAGCCTTTTTTTTTTTTTTTTTTTTTTTTTACACACATTTGTAGCAGCTGTGTAACCAACCATGGCGGATCTTTTCCATCCCTTCCAAATTCCCTTGGCATGTACCTTTATGAAGGCGTATTGTTCAATACCCTTGTACTTTGCCCACTGATACCCAGCACTTTAGGTCCCAGATACGAATTGGCTAGTCGGTGTAGCCGAGAGGTTCTATGCGCTTCAGTCTGGAATCGCGCGACCGGGATTGTCGCAGGTTCGAATCCTGCCTCGGGCATGGATGTGTGTGATGTCCTTAGGTTAGTTAGGTTTAAGTAATTCTAAGTTCTAGGGGACTGATAACCGCAGATGTCCCATAGTGCTCAGAGCCATTTGAACCAACCAGATACGAATTTTTCATATTGACCACTCAGGTAAGCTAAATCTGATTTTTTCGCTCTTATTAATCATAAATGTCTTCCTATCTTCCTTTATACTCCTAGTAGCTGAGTAGTACGTATTTGTTCCAATCTTCTATTAGTCCATCTCTTTCTTCCCCCTCCTTCTGTCCACCTCCTCCCTCGCCCCCACTATGTCAATCTCCTCCACCCCTATTTCTCTCCATCACCTACACCCCCCCCCCCAAATCTCTTCATGCCCCTCTCATTGTCAATCGCCTCCTCTACCTTCATTCTGCCAGTCTGCTCTCCCACCCTCTTCCTTTTCAACTCCTCAGTTTTCTCCTCCTCCTCCCTCTCTCTTCCTCCCCCTGTCTCTGTCCGTCTCCACCTGTTCCCTTTATCTGTCCATCAGCTCCTCTTCCCTCTCTCTGTCCATTTCCCCCTCGCCTAAGTCTGTCCATCCTCTCCATCCTGCTATCTGTCTCTCCCTCCTCCTTCCCTCTCACTGTCGGTCCATCTCCTCCTCCCTCTTCTCTCTCGACTTTATCACTCTCACCCTAATAACAGGCTGGTGGTTCTCAGCCCCACAGTATTTCTTTCCTTACTGTAAGTAATACATTGGAGAGCCAAAGAAACTGGTACACCTGTCTAATGTCGTGTAGGGCCCCGCGAGCACTCAGAAGTGCCGCAACACTACGTAGTATGTACTCGACTAATGTCTGAAGTAGTACTTGAGGGAACTGACACCATGAATCTTGCAGGGCTGTTCATAAATCCGTAATAGTAGGAGGGGGTGGAGATCTCTTCTGAACAGCACGTTGCAGGGCATTCCTGATATGCTCAATAATGTTCATGTCTTGGGGGTTTGGTGGCCAGCGGAAGTGTTTAAACTCAGAAGAGTGTTCCTGGAGCCACTCTGTAGCAATTCTGGACGTGTGGTGTGTCGCATTGTCCCGCTGGAATTGCCCTAGCCCGTCGGAATGCACAATGGAAATGAGTAGATGCAGGTGATCAGACAGGATGCTTGTGTATGTGTCATCTGTCAGAGTCATATCTAGACGTATCAGGGGTCCCATATCACTCCAACTGCACACGCCCCACACCATTATAGAGCCTCCACCAGCTTGAACAGTCCCCAGCTGATATGCACAGTCCATGGATTCATGAGGTTGTCTCCATACACGTACACGTCCATCCGCTCAATACAATTTGAAACGAGACTCGTCAGCCAGGCAACATTTTTCCAACCATCGACAGTCCAACGTCGACGTTGACGGGGCCAGGCGAGGCGTAAAGCTTTGTGTCATGCAGTCATCGATGATATTTCGCTGAATGGTTCGCAGGGTGACAGTTGTTCATGGCCCAGCATTGAAATCTGCAGCAATTTTCGGGAGGGTTGCACTTCTATCACGTTGAACGATTCTCTTCAGTCGTCGTTGGTACCGTTCTTGCAAGACCTTTTCCGGCTGCAGCGACGTCAGATATCCGATATTTCACCAGATTCCTGATATTCACGGTACACTGGTGAAATGGTCGTACTGGAAAACCCCCACTTCATCGCAATCTCAGAGGTACTGTATGCTATTGCTCGCTAGTATAACATCACGTTGAAACTCACTTAAATCTCGATAAATGCGATTGTAGTAGCAGTAACCGATCTAAGAACTGCGCCAGATGCTTGTTGTCTTATATAGGCGTTTCCGAACGCAGCGCCGTATTCAGCCTGTTTACATTACTCTGTATTTGAATACGCACACCTATCCCAGTTTCTTTGGCGCTTCAGTGTGTGTGTACCAAATGTTTTTTAAAACGTTCCAGGTGTACGGGATGAGCTTTTTACCTGTGGCTTTGCTCATTTACGCACATGTGAAATATGTTTGTGATATATTTAACACACTTCACACGCATTTGTACGCTTATTTCACCTGTACCTCAAGCGAGTTTCATCCTTCAGTTTCCGTTTCACGCATTTCAGTTTATATGACGTCATATCTTGTGAACTACGTGCTGTACAACTATATAACGTTGCATATATATATTCAATATAAATTATTAGATGAACAAACTCACGTAATTTCATGTAAATTTAACGTCGCAAAAACTACGGAAAGCACAAAAGTGTGCACTTATCTATTTATTTAATGTATTTAACTTCACACCTAAATAACTTTCGTAAATTAGTTTTGTGAGGCAACGACATTGCTGCAGGGGCTACACCGGTTCCCGTGAAATCACCGAAGTTAAGTGCTGTCGGGCGTGGTCGGCACTTGGATGGGTGACCATCCAGGCCGCTATGCGCTGTTGCCATTTTTCGGGGTGCACTCATCCTCGCGATGCCAATTGAGGAGCTACTCGACCGATTAGTAGCGGCTTCGGTCAAGAATACCATCGTAACGACCGGGAGAGCGGTGTGCTGATCCCACGGCCCTCCTATCCGCATCCTCCCCTGAGGATGACGCGGCGGTCGGATGGTCCGGGTAGGCTACTCGTGGCATGACGACGGAGTGCTTTTTAAATTAATTTTGTGAAATTTGATTATTATTTCATAAATAATATTTCAAACATGTAGCGGCAGTCAGCCTGTGGCTGATTGCTATCAATTATCATCCTTTTTTGTTTTAGAAAGTAAATTAAGAACGTTCCTGCTCGGATCTCTAGCTCTCGTCTGTTGTCTGTTTCCTGCCTCGGGCATGGATGTGTGTGATGTCCTTAGGTTAGTTAGGTTTAAGTAGTTCTAAGTTCTAGGGGACTGATGACCATAGCAGTTGAGTCCCATAGTGCTCAGAGCCATTTGAACCATTTTTTGTTGTCTGTTAGCTTTTGAACTGATAGGGCGCACTATAACTGCGTTCCTTGCATATCATTAATTAATCTTTCTTTCGCGGAGACAAACGTGATGTAAGCGTCGAGTAACAGCTTCGGAACCATTTCCAATTTAATTAATGTACATTAGTTAAATTAAATTAATGTAAATTAGTTAAGTCTCATGAGTTCTCATTTCAACATTTCTCCTAATAGATATATGATACTTGAAATGTTTCGATGCTTAATTATTACAGCTAACGACCTGTACGAGTTTAACGGATCGTGGCGTGGAGACGCAATGGCCGAATACAATTAATATTGTGCCATTTATTCACTTACATCTTGCTACAATGCCCCTGAGATTAATTGCCGATCATCACGAAGCGTTTTACAGAGGTGAATGCAAGCGCGGAACCTTAAATGACCTGGCCACAGCCTCCAAGTTATGATTCCGTTTCGCTCGTAAATAACAGATACCGGCCCCTCAAAACTGATGGTGGTATTTCTAAAATTTATAGCATTTTTCAAGAAGTCAATTTGGCCACTTAACGATACATCCACCATCAACAATGCACCAGTTAATTTTAACAGTTTTCCTTCCAGTGATTAATTTCAGTTTATATTTAAAGTAAAATTATCATACATTTTAGTAACCTTACGCGAGCAGACGCGTCAAGTAGTACAGTGTTAGTAATGAAAATGTGTTAAATTACGTCACGCATGGTGCGGAAGTTTTTCAAGCATCGCATTATTTATGACATAGTATCTCCTGAACTATGGGTCGTAGAACAATATAATTTCTCTGGTACATTCTGTATTTACATACATACTCCGCAAGCCACCGTACGGTGCGTGGCGGTGGTAACCCTGTACCACTACTAATAATTTCCTTTTCTGTTTCTTTCACAGACAGATCGAAGGATAAATGGCTATCTGTATGCCTCCGTATGAGCCCTAATTTACCGAATCTTAACTTCGTGGTCCTTAAGTGGAATGTATTTTGGCGGCAGTAGAATCGTTCTGCAGTCAACTTCCAATGCCAGTTCTCTAAATTTTCTCCATAATGTGCCTCGAACGGAACGTCACCTTTCTTCCAGGGATTGCCATTTTATTTCGCGAAGTATATCCGTAGTACTCGCGTGTTGTTCGAAACTACCGGTAGCATATCTAGCATCCCGCCTTCTTCGTCTACATTGTAAACGTTTTGTCAGATGATTTGTTGGAAGTGAGTGTTCTTGAATGAAATTTTTGTGCTGATTCTAGAAATAACTTCCGTTTTTGTCTTTCAAGTCAGGTTTTTACAAAAAATAAGAAGTAATATTATGACCATTTTAACTTCTGAGCCCACAAATATATGCAAACACAATTTCACCAAGGCGAGTTTTTACATAGAGCCCATTTAAAAAATAAAATACATTTAAAAAATATTCTACAGAACGCCCCTGCTTTATTTCGTGACTATCTTGCACGAAGTCAACAGTGTTCCATTAATTTTTAAACTTGCTTTTCTCTGACTTCCTTTTATATCTTTGTATATGATCACAGCCCCTCTTCAAAATCCAACACTAAGTCGGCCGCCATAGTTGCATGCCAGTCCCTCTGGTATCTCTCATCATCTCCTTAATATCTTGGTGAAACGTTCATCCTGCTCTTCACCATAATGTCCCTAATTTTGCGGAAAGTAGTCGATGTGCGAGTGTAGAAAGTGGACTTTCACACTCCTATTACAATACACCTTCCTGCAATTTTGCAACATTTTTTCAGCAATGGCCTTATAATTAGGATCCTTGTTATTCCCTAGAAACTTCTCAGCAACTGATCAGAGGGCGGTCCATGCGTTTTTTTTTTCCTCTCTCGTTCATTGTCTTATCAAAATCTGCATCCTTCAACAAGACCAACAAAAATTCCAGGTTTCAGTGTGGCTTGTGTGATGAAGGGAATTTTTTTAGGAAGAAGCTTTTGGTTCTACGAGTGGTTCGTACAGGATATTTTTAGTTCCAGGCACAAATTTTTACCGCTCTGGCCAAATTCTCACACTCCAGTGCCTCTGCCTTGCCCGACTGTCTTATTCCGGCAGAAAGCAAGGCATTTTTGTGAACCCAGCTTGTTGTCGTAATAGTATTCCGATAACTTTGAAGTCACCGCAAATAAGCCATTGGTGTTTCTCATACCGGATACTTGTTAAGAGTATCTTCGTGTTCTCATACGTCTCTTTCATTTCAACTGAATGGGCCACAGAAATTGACTCATACACACTACCATTATGCAGCAACACGCCTTTCAGGCTCCTCGTTGATGAGTGTAGATAAAGTCTCCACTGAGTAGGATCATGTTCATTGTCACAGTAGTGCATTAACTCTATTATGTTATTGCAGTAAACCAGTGAAATATTCTGTGAGAATAAAGGGACTAGTTCTTTTTGTCTGTACCATGAGTAACATGATCCTGGTTCCAGAAGATTCTTATTTTTAACTCGGAGCCAAGTACTTCCGTAGATTCCTTGGCCAATTTTAAATCTCGTACGATATCATTAAGTTCACTCTGAAAGAACAGTTCTGGAGTAAAGTCGCATTCAGGGTGGTAGACATCACTATCGTCTTCTGTAATTGCATCAACTTCATTGTCGCCCTCGCCTTTTGCCACGTTCTCTAAAGCAGATGGAGGAAGAGGAGTAAACAAATCTTCTCCATATGCAACTCGTCTAATGGCTGGATCAATACTTGAATACACAATTCGTTTCATCTTTTTCGAATTGTACCACTGAACATTAACTAAACAGAAGGAACAGTCATTAAGGTGATTTTTTAGATTCCCTCCACTCCACTGGAATCGCAAATGGCGTGTTTGTTTTCTTTACTATTGTCCACAGTCTTAACTTCTCACCACAATAGTGGCAAACTGTCTTTTGCGCCCATCCTTTGTGCTGGTTACCAAGTTTCATTTTAAAATAAGCATGATAAGCTTTTTCACAATGTCTGTTACAACCATTCTCTGCTTAGGTACTATATAATTTCCACAAGTGTAACAGAAAATGTTTAGGTTCCTCGCACACTTGCGTGTTGACAGTGTAGTAACTACAAACAATTGGCAAACTGTTTTATTAGTACAGGCTAATTACAATATAGGACGGGTAATGCAAGCCTGTGAGATTTCTTTTAGGCTCCCCTAGAACTTCAAGCTCACAAAATAACAATAGAATCAACAGGTGTTACAACCTAAAGGTATATAGGGCCGTATAGAGAAATTTTCCTCCAATATTCCGCATAACCTACAGGCACAACGACATGGCTTTGAAGTCAAACTGCGGTAAAACTGTACGTGACAGGAAAAAACTGAAAACAGATTTGGAATCAGAATAAAAAGTTGAGGTAGTATCACATATTAATTTTCAATCATCTGATACCATGCAGACTAGTGTAGTCCGACCTGGTGCGGATCCCAAACAATCGAGCATTACTTAAGAACAGGTCGCACTAGCATCCAGTATCTGTTATCTTTTGCAGACGAACCACACTTCCCTAGAACCCTACCAATAAACAGAAGTCGACCATTCGCCTTCCCTATCACAATCATCTTATGCTCGTTCCATTTAATGAATTTAATTTTAATTTTTGGTAAATTCATATGGGAAATAAATTTAATTTAATTTGTGGTAAGTTCCTATGGGACCAAACTGCTGAAATCGTCGTTCCATGGGCTTACACACTACTTAATCTAACTTAAACTAACTCAACGCTGAGGCCAACACACACACCCATGCCCGAGGGAGGACTCGAACCCCCGACTGGGGGAACCGCACCAACCGTGGCAAGGCGCCCTCAGACCGCGCGGCGCGTTCCCAGTTCACGTCACTTTGCAACGTTACGCCCGGATACTTAAATGACGTGACTGTGTCAAGCACGAAACTTCTAATGGTGTATCTGAACATTACTGGTTTAATCTTTATGCGCATCCGCATTAACCTACATTTTTCCACATTTAAAGCTAGATACCATTCATCACACCAACTAGAACTCTTGTTTAAGTCATCTTGTATCCTCTTACAGTCACTCAACTTCGACATCTTCCTGTACGCCACAGAATCATTACTAAACGATCGCATATTGCTACCCATCCTGTCCACCAGATCATTGTGTACGCAGGAAATAATAACGGCCCTATCACACTTTTCTGGGGCACTCCTGACGATACCCTTGTTTCTAGTGAACACTCGTCGTCAAGGACAACATATTGGGTTCTATTACCTAAAAAGTCTTCGAGCTACTCACATATCTGTGAACCTATTCCATACGTTCGTACCTTCGTTTACAGTCTGCAGTGGGGCGCCGTGTCAAATGCTTTTCGGAAATCTAGAAATCTGGAATCTCTCTCTTCATCCATAGTTCAGAGTATATCATACGAAAAAGGGGCAACTTGACTTTCAAAATAGCTATGCCTTCTGAAACCGAGCTGATTCGTAGGTGTCCGCAGCTCGTGGTCGTGCGGTAGCGTTCTCGCTTCCCACGCCCGGGTTCCCGGGTTCGTTTCCCGGCGGGGTCGGGGATTTTCTCTGCCTCGTGATGACTGGGTATTGTGTGCTGTCCTTAGGTTAGTTAGGTTTAAGTAGTTCTAAGTTCTAGGGGACTGATGACCGTAGTTGTTAAGTCCCATAGTGCTCAGAGCCATTTGAACCATTTTTTTGATTCGTAGGTGTAAGCTTTTCGGTCTCTAGGTAAATGCGTGTATTCGAACTCAGAATACGTTTAAGAATTCTGCAGAAATCCGATTTTAAGGATATTTTCTGTAATTTTGCGGGTCCGTTCTCTTATCCTTCTTATTTAGGGACTTACCTTCGGTTTTTTCCGGCCACTTAGGACTATGTACTGGGCGAGAGATTAGCGAGAAAAGTAAGCTAAGTAACGGGCCAGTGACGTAGAGTACTCTTTGTCAAACCGAATTGCAATTCCATCCAGATCTGGTAACTCATTTGTTTCCAACTCTTTCAGATGTCTCTTCACGCCAGGGATGCTTATCACTACGTCGTCCATGGGGGATTCTGTGCGATGGTCAAACTGTATATTCGTGCGATTCTCCTGAACAGACAATCTCTTAAACGCGTCATTTAAAACTTTGCCTCCCGTTTTGCTATATTCTGCTGCCACACCAGACTGGCCAACGAGTGAGTGGCTAGAAGCCTTAGATCCGCTTAGCAATTCTACATAGGACCAGAATTTTCACGGGTTCTAGGCCAGATCGTTTTCGAAGGTATGAAGGGTGTAGTTCTTGTATGCTTCATGTATACATCTTTTCACAGATGCGCGAATCTGTACTAATTTTTGCCTGTCAACATTTTTGCGGTCTCTTTTGAACTCATAGTGTAACAGCCTTGCCTTCCCCAGCATTTTCCGAATTCTGTTGTTAAACTACGGTGGGTCTTTTCCGTCCTTAAGCCAGTTACTAGGCACATACTCGTCCAGATCACGATTTACAGTCTGTTTAAACTTTGTACGGTATTCCTTCATGTTCATCATAGTGGAACTAAATGATGTCAATTCACTATCTAAGTGAGCTGTTAACTTATCTGCTCTTTGTAGCAGAAATACTTTCATAGCCTTCATTACTGATTTATTAACTTTCGTAACCATAGCCGCTATGATAGGATTATGATCACTAATCCCCGTCTCTGTATTGACACCATCTATAAGGTTCGTCATGTTTGTAGATACCAGATCTGAGATATTTCCCTTGAGTGTGGGCGGCTAAACTATCTGCAGAAGCTTTCGGAAAGCGTGTTCAAAAGTACTTCGCAAGACTGCCTGTCTGTACCCAATGCAATGAATCCATAGACATCGCAATATATACTATAATCTGTAGATTAAGATCGCCTCCAACTAGTATTGCATGATCTGGATATTTAAGCGCTAATGACCGTAGACTTTCGTTGAATGACTTTAGAACAGTCACAGTGGAATCGGGTGGCCGGTAAAAGTATCCAACTATGAACTTGGTTTCACCAAGACCTTTTATATGTGTCCACATAACTTAATTATCACACTCAATTTCGACCTCAATAAGATAATATTTTTGTCAAATGCAATCTGTCTTTCCAATATATGTTCCATGAGACACTAAATTTCTCAGACCTTCCTTCTTCGGGTTTCAACCACATCTTGGTCCCAAGAATAATCCGAGAGCGATAACTCAACTGAAGGCAGTGAATTCGACAACATTGTTACGAATACTTAGACAGTTTACTGATAAAAGTTTGACAGTCGAAGCGTCTTTATTCTGGACGCGGTCTGATTTCGTGATCTGCATTTCTACCGGCCAGTGTACACCAGAGCACCTCAGACTACTGCCAAGCCTAAAAAACCCCATGTACACTACACAAGTACTTCGTTACACGAAAGGAGTAGGGTTCTGACCAAAAACGCTGACTCAGCAGTTGTCAGCAGTTTTTAATATTACAGCTGAGAGAATTGCTCATGTCATATTTTGCTGATAGCAGCATCAGCACTAACTTAACTCCAAGTCCACACCAGGAACAACGGCCAAGGCCATTCAAGGAGTCATGACATCCTGGCACCTGTCAAGGTCAAGGAGTGAGGATGGGGAAGGGCACTCCCGCCCCCACCCCCTCCCCCCCACCGGCGCTCCTGCAATTTTCATGAAGCAATACCCCCGCCCTGAGCGCCATCCCCCCTTCCCATTCTAATTCATAGTGGATGTAATGCTACATTTGCACTTACGTGGGAGCTAGAATCATCTGTAGTTCACATGTGTGCTGTGATGTTCCACGATCAAGACATAAGTATCCCCTAAACCCTCCACTCCACCCCTCCCCCCCCCCCCTTCTCCGCTGTGTGGCCAATGGCATGCAAGTTTTAATTTGCATGTGTGTTTTGTCAGCATGAAGCAGCACTCACCCCCGCGCGCCGCGGAGGGCACGTGCTGTATTTGTGAACGCTTTCGTATCACACGCCAGAACACAGATACGCCACACGTGTTATATTTCTCATCAGCGCTTTCTTGTCATTCCGGGAACACAGATAGAGAGCGCCCGCCCTCCAGCGCCCCGCGCCACGCTGCCTGTCGACGTCATCGTCAGTGGTGGAGCTCCCAACTGCTTTCGAGCAATATGTTGAAATTAGTGCATAAAATACAGGACGATGTAAGGACGTCACATACGTGTCGCATCTGTGCAACGTAAGCGTCTCACACACACCAGCGTAACGTACATAATTGCTGAGTGCTAGGGTACCTATTATAGCAAATAATTGTTGATCCATACGATCGGGCGTCCTCAAGCATGAGCATAGCTCTCATAAGTAACATAGTGCTCAATAATATTTATCGCCCAATGGCAATATTACCTTAAATATTCAAGAATTATAACGGAGAACAACTGCCAACATGTGTAACATAAAAGCAGATATTCTCAGGGTAGCGAAGCAGCTTAAAACACTTAATAAAGGCAAACCATCCAGTCCAGATGGCGTACCAATAAGGTTATTTCCAGAACACGCTAATACAATAGCCCCATACTTAGCAATCATATACGAGGGTTTTTCGGAAAGTAAGGAACGATCGGTCGTGAAATGGAGACCACAGTGAAAATCAAAACTGTTTTCTTTGCACATTTAAAAATGGTTCAAATGGCTCTGAGCACTATGGGACTTAACTTCTGAGGTCATCAGTCCCCTATAACTTAGAACTACTTAAACCTAACTAACCTAAGGACATCACACACATCCATGCCCGAGGCAGGATTCGAACCTGCGACCGTAGCAGTCGATCGGTTCCAGACTGAAGCGCCTAGAACCGCTCGGCCAATAAGGCCGGCTTGTACGTTTAGCTACACCTTCCAGGTACTTCTCTACATAGTCGCTGCTCCAACTTAGACATCTGTCGGAGCATACTAAATTTCCAACACCATCATCGTAGAAGGCAGCCGCCTGTGCTTTCCGATAATTCTCTACGCTGGTCTGTAGCGCATAGCCTGCACCCAAATGTCGTCTTCGTATCCTGCGTTTCATGTGAACAGAGGTGATACTCAAGACGAGCCAATTAGGGCTGTGTTGCGGGTGATCGAACACTTCCCATCGAAAAGGCTGCAGGAGCGTCTTGACTCCCACTGCAGAGTGCGGCTGAGAATTGCCGTGAAGAAGGAAGTGCGTGTCAGTTGTGTTAGGTGGGCTGCATTCATTAAGGCGAAACCTCTCAGTGGGCCCTCCTACAAGGCGGGAGACATCGTTGTTCTCGGCACCTTTACTCACGCACAGTTCGCTCACAACTGAAAAGAGCGTCTCGATGCGATCGACGGGTATACTAGAGACACTACCCAAAACGTCTGTGAAAAGCATCTTCGGATTTTCACAGTGGTTTCCATTTTGCGACCGATCGTTCCTCACTTTCCGAATAGCCCTCATCCAGCCGTTAACTCGACAAAAGATCCGTACCAAAAGACTGAAAGCTGCACCGGTCACACGAATATTCATGAAAGGAAATATGAGTAATCCGCTCAATTATACAACCACATGACAAACGTCGATTTGTTGTATGATTCTGGAAGATGCACTGTGTTCGAATGTTATGGATTATCTCGAAGGTAACGGTCTATTAATAGACAGCCAGCACGGATTCAGCAAACATCTTTCTTGTGAAACACAACTAGTTCCTTCTTCGTACAAAGTAATGAGTGCTATCGACAGTAGATCTCACACTGATTCAATATTTCTAGATTTTCAGAAGACTTTTGACACCGTACGTCACAAGAAACTTCTAATTAAATCGCGTCCCTATGGTGTATTTCTACAGTTTTGCGACTGGATCCGCGATTTTCTCTCAGAAAGGTCACAATACATAGAAATCGACCATCAGCTGTTCCCAATCTGCTTAAAAGATTTAGGAGATAATCTGAGCAGCCCTCTTAGATTATTTAGCCATGATGCTGTCATTTTTCGTACAGTAAAGTCATTAGAAGATCAAAAACCATTGCAAAATGACTTAGGTGCGATATCTGAATGGTGCGAAAAAGCGTCAATCGTCCCTCACTCAGGAAAAGTGTGAGGTCATCCACATGAGTACAAAAAGAAATCACACGATAACGCACACAAATTTAAGGGGTGTTTATTCGACTAAATATCTAGGCATTGGAATTACGAACAATTTAATTTGGAACGGCTACATAGATAATGTTGTGGAGAAGCTAAAGAAAATACTACGTTTTATTGGCAGAACACTTAGAGGATGCAACAGGTCTGCTCAAGAGACTGCCTACAGCAAGCTTGTTCGTCCTGTGTGGGATGCTCATGACATAGGATTGACAGAGGACATCCAAAAAGTTCAAGGAAGGGTGGCTCGTTTTGTATTATCGTGAAATAGGGCAGCAAGTCTCACAGATATAATAAGGGAGTTGGGATGGCAATAATAAAAACAAAGGCGTTTTTCTTTGTGGCGAGATCTTTTCACGAAATTTCAGTCACCAAATTTCCCTTCTGAATGTGCAAATATTTCACTGACGCCAACTTACAAAGGGAGAAATGATCATCATCATAAAAATAAGACGAATCATAGCTCGTACAGAAAGATTTAGGTGTTCATTTTTCCCACGCACTTTTAGCGAGTTTAACAGTAGAGAAGAAGACTGAAGGTGTTTCGAAGAAGCCTCTCCGAGACACTTAAATGTGAACCGCAGAGTAGTCATGTACAAATAGATGTAGATATGCTCTGTAGTGAGTAGCAAAGCAAATTACTTTGACAGTATGAGAAAACATACCTGAGCACAGTGTGCAAAGAAAATGTTGGTTGGAAGCTGGATCCCGAAAAAAAAATACTGAAAACAGCCTGTAGTTACACCACATTTACTTATGCTATACATACTTCGAGCAATAGGTTCTCCATTGCAGCTCAGAATTCGGTATTCGTTGTGACAACAACTGAATTTTATTTTGTCCACAAAAAATATACTCGAACAATGCGACGACGTCTCACACACATCGATGCAACGACACGTCAATAGCCACAAGTAATTTAGTGCTCAAAATAAGCTGCGGTATTTATCAACCACTCGACGCCTCTGTGCTGTAGTGAGAACCAGAGTAAGATCGTCTTGGAGTATGAAAAATTTACGTCCCGTTAGCCAACGATACAGTTTCTGAGTATGCTTTTAACCCACCAGAGAGTCGAGTTTTCTGTAGACATTACAATAGCTCACTTAGCTCTAGCATTATGGTTTGTGCTATTTTGTCTAAAACTGACATGGTGAGACGGTAGCTGTGTACAATTGATGTAGGTAGATTCTTACAAAGAAGAAGACGCAACCAGCCACTATTAATAATGCTATTTATTTAAGTAACCGGTTCCGAACTGACAAGCTCATCATCAGACGGCTGTTCACAAGATTTACGAAATGCACTTCACATAATCGTCAGTTTTCGATTTTTATTCTCCCACTGTAGCGAAAATTCTTTGTGTGTTGGTGCCCCACGGTAGAAAACAATGTTAGAAGCCCGCTATGTGAACATAACTAACCTCCAAACGATGTAATACAGAGTAAAGAAATATGTGAGGTTAAGTGGTTATAGTACTTACATCGAAAAATCCGCGAAATTATGTAGCAAATTTGCAGGATTGTATTTTTGAAATATTGCAAAGTATACGCAGCGCTTATATGATTTGCATGTCAACGTATTGTGCAAAGCACCACACACAAAACAAAATGTATTTGCCACATGTGAAGTTGATACAAAGATGGCGGTTTCACAAATACAACAGTGCCGGATATGTTCTCTCTCAGAGATATTACAATATATAGATTACTTTGATTTGATAGTATGAATGTTTATAAAGAATAAATGTAACATCATGGACAATTGAAACACAGAGGTAAACCTTACATTATGAGCATATAATATTACAGATGAAGTTGACAGATATAGTAACCAGTTTCTGTGAATGCTATTTAAATGGTGTTATGTAAATACTTTTCTATATACAAGGAACAACATAGAGGTGCGATAAAATGAATAATCTGACAGTAGAAATTATATTTTCATAGTATGGCGGACTGAAATTTTGAATCCATTTTACAGTTGCAATAATGTATTTTACTTAAATAAATAGCATTATTAATAGAGGCTGCTTGCTGTCTTCTTCTTTGTAAGTATCAACCTACATCAATTGTACACAGCCACGGTCTCACCATGTTAGTTTTAGACAAAATAGCATTAAGCAAACCTCGCCAGGTACTGAGAAATGTTCATGATTTCAAGCGATGCAAAAGGAACCTAACAAAGATAATCCACAACATCAAATATAACAAGCAATGTCTATTATCACAAGTAACCCCAAACTACATAAAAGTAAAGATTAATGTAGGTAGCAGCATTGCAAAAATACTCCAAGCAAAATGTGAAATCATGTGGCTCAAGACAGAGATAAAAATGCAACACAAAAACAATTAGTTCCTCAAGAGAGAACTGTACAATCTACACTTGAAACTTAGCAGTTGCCTTTCCAGCCTACAGTTCTGCTACATTTCACAATACATTGGAGACATCATTTCTAAAGAATAACAGAAAATAACTTGTAGGCATAACAAAAATCTTGAAGGTGTGAAAAGTAAAAAAAGGTAGCTTCACTGCCAAAAATCCCCATGTTAACTCACATCAGTTCCATGAAACAGTTATTAATTCAACTAACATCACTTTTATAAATACTGAGTTTGCCCTCATAAACAAAGGCCTTAAGCACAACATAGAACCAAATCTTAATGGCAATAATATAAAATGCCGTATTGCATCCACTAAGCTTGCATGTGATGCTGCAAAATTAAATTCCATTGAAACCAATGCAATAGTATTCAAAGACAATAAAATAATAACAAGACACCTAAAAAATACTTCACATCAGATCAGTGATCGAAAGACACTGAATTGTATCAACTCCAAACTTCCTAACAGTAAAGTTCTAATAGTCAAGGCACACAAAGGTAACTGTGCAGTTGTAATGTATGAAAATGAATATGTTGTCAAAACCATGGAATTTTTCAGTAGTAATAACATAATCAAATTAGACTTTGATCCCACTTCTAAATTTCAGGCTAAACTTATGAAAACTCTGTAAATTTCCTCCTAAGTGGGATGTGCGTGACTGCATTGCTATGAAACCCACTGGCTCTAGCCTTCTGTCACAGCCTAAGGTACTTAAACAGCATTGTCCTATCAGGTCTATTGTTAACTCTAGGAACAGCCCTTCATATAGATTAAATTACAAACTACTAGCTCTTCTGAACATCCATTATACTTTTGAAACCAACTACTCCATTAAGAACTCATATGATCAAATTGACGAAATTAAGGATGTGCAGATTCCACTGACAGCCAGATTTTAATCGCATGACATTGTAAATCTTTATGCTAACATCCCTATACAGGACGCCATAAACATAATCAAGAATAATCTGCTTAAACATAAGAAACTGAGCATGGCAGAAATATCTGAGCTCACTGAGTTACTCACATTCGTGCTGTCATACAATTATTTCAGTTTTAATAACAAAATATACAAACAGAATGATGGGTTGGCAATGTGTAGCAGCCTAGCTGGGAAGTTAGCAGGCATTTATATAAACAACTTAGAGCACACATTTTTCAAAACCAACAGTCACATCAACAGCAAAATCATCTGCTGTAAAAGGCATATAGATGATACAATTATTCTTTTTGATGGCACCAATGAAGAAATTGACACCAAGCTGAGCAGCATGCACAATAACTTCAAATTAACATAAGATGGCAAACTTCAGGTCGATGCTGAAGTGACTGCATAAAATTCCACCTGAACCAGTTCAACAACATAAAAAAACCAGTATCATCAAAGCCACAGCTCTAAAAAAAAGGATATAACCCTCGCATGATTGATAAATTATCACAAAAAATCCCAAACACAGCAGGCAACAAAGCCCCACACCAGACACCTACGCAGTCAACACAAAGGACAGTAGAAAGCATCAGAAAAATATGTCTCACTTCCATTTCTAGGGAGCATATCCCATAAAATAAGTAATCGTTTCGAAAACACAAACATAAATATAAGCTTCCACACAAACCATAAACTTCAGCAATTAATCATTCATAACATTAAGAATAACAAGTCCCCATACAAAATATCAGGTATATATAAACTCAGATGCCAAAATTGCCACTCCTTCTATGTGGGACAGACTGGGAGAAACTCTGAGATGCCATTCAAAGAACATTTAGATGACATACGTTTGAACAATCCTTCAAAATCTGCATTTGCTATGCACTCAACTCTCGGGAAACATGGAGTAAAAAACATTGAAGACCACACCTAAATATTGCATCTTTTTGAGAAAGGTAGCCTCATAAATCTGCTTGAAGAGATAGAAATGTATACAAATAAAAGCAAATCACCACACCATATCCTCAATGAACAGACAGAGCTAGCCAATGCAATCATTCTAAAAACTTTCACTCACCTATTTTCCAGTTTAAAACATAAATAAGCACTACTCCTCTCAACAACATCATGCAATCAATAATTCAAACAAAATATTACATCATAATATGGCTGCCTGCTCAGTCAAACATTAATGTGCAAAAAAAGAAAGATAAACATATAAGTAACATTCACACAAACTGGTTAGCACATTTTCCGAATTTATTTGTAATTAATGCTCACTGAATATTGTATGCTCACACTGTAACATTTATTCTTTGTAACTAAATGCTTGAGTTGGTACCTTGATTCTTTGTAAAAAAAATTCCACTGTTAAATCAAAGCAATGTATATATTTTAATACGTGAACGTCTTTAGCACTGTTTTACACCAAAATATAGCTGCCTCCTCAGCCACACATTACTGCAACTGTAGAATTGATTCAAAATTTCAGTGTGCCGTACTATGATAATATAATTTCTACTGTCATATTATTCATTTTATCTCAACTCTATGTTGTTCCCTGTTAATAGCACAGTATTTACATAATACCCGTAAATAGCATTCACACAAACTGGTTACTGCATCTGTCAACTTCATCTGTAATATTATATGCTCATAATGTAAGGTTTAGCTCTGTGTTTTAATTGTTCATGATGTTACGCTTCAGTGGGAGAATAAAAATCGAAAACTGACGATTATGTAAAGTGCATCTTGTGAACCTATGTTGTAGGTAGAATCAGCAGTCTATCGGAAATATAAGTATTAGGGAGAGAGAGAGAGAGAGAGAGAATGTCAGCCTCTGGTCGTTAATACAGTGCAAATAATACTGTATAGTCCCTAACGAGAGAGAGAGAATTGTTGCAATAAGTTCCAGTGATAACATTTGTAATCCAGTACTGTATTTTCAGTAGAATTGATACTTCTCATTTGTCCCATTCATCTGACAGATTACGATGAAGTCTGCAATCAAAATGGACAATTACATTGGCTTTTAATAATGATCATAGACACGTAGTATGATTTTTATGTAATTTATAGAAGAGACGAAACTAACATCGGATGTGCCCCCAAGGAAAGTAACTGGAGCACTAATAGTTTAACGGCAAACGAACATATGTACATCACGAAAAATAGTTCTTATGATATTATAGCTGTTAGTCGATAGTGGGATAAGAATGTCAATACCCTCGTATATAAACGATTTGCTTACAGGGAGGATCGTCGTTGGACGATCGTAAAGAAATGCAGACATTTCCTCTTTCAGTGCTGAAAAGTAACTCTTTTTAAATATTGATATGATTAAAACAAAGCCCTCAACATAGAGAAAGAACATGATAGTATCCGATAGAGACCTATCTCTTAGCTGAAAGTCTCAACAATACACTACTTCACTGCCCAGTAAAGCTTGAGTAAGTACACACATATTAACCAAAGTGAAACCAAAATCCCGTAATAAAGTTCCCTGGAGTGTTCAGGGGCCTGTGTTCTTATGTGTTGCGTCACACAGACACTGCTGCTAGACACACATTGACTCCTTTAAATATCAGGAATTCATAAATTGGTCGATATCTTTACTGGCACACATAGTTAGAAATTGTAGTCTCTATTTTGATTGTAGTAACGGAATTAGGTAATGTTGCGTCCCCCTACGTGGTTTTGCCGGCTATTGTGTGAGCCAGCACAGGCACGAACAAGAAAGGAGAGAAGTCGCGATGGGCAGTGTCAGGAATCCAAAATGATCTGTACAAAACGTTTGCAAATTCATAGAACATTTTATTTCTAAAAAGGAAAGAAATATAACTTAACTTATCATTATAGGGTGGCTTGATGTACTTATTGTGTCTCCTACATGCAGTTATTTTTACATACTACTATTATTGGCAGAACGCAGGCCAAGTATCGTCTTTCTGTTACTCAGTACTGACGGTCTCGAAGTCTGCGACCAAACTGGGGCGACACGCGATAGGCGGCTGCTTACGTCAACGCTGACAGGGGGCGCTGAACTCTGTCATCATGGAGGTATGGCGCTGCCCGCTCTTTCCATTGGCGCGTAGGTCACCGCCTTCTTGATGCCGTTTCGCGGCGCTGCACTGGTCGGTGTGCAGGCGATACTTTAAACGTACACAGCACCAAAGTTAGCTTAGCTTCTACTACTTACATAGGTATTAAATGCATACAAGCTGAATTTCTGGTAAATAGGAGCAAATTTTGCAACTCTCAGCCTGTTCTGAGAAACTCTCAAACAAAATAATGCCTAGCTGGTGATTGTGAGTTGCTTAATCTCCAACTTCTTAGATGGTTAAGTATGAAAATATGTACATGAGAAAGGCAGCACCATAGGAATAACATTGTTTTTGGATACCAGTCCTAAATTTAACATGTTTCACCAGATCAAATATAACCCTCCTGTCCCGTATTTTCGGAGTCAGTGTAGTTTATGAAAGCTGTATATAGACAGGACGTAATAATGATGGTGTTTGGCTGGATGGTTTACCTGTGCACCAGAAAACAAACTGCAGAGCGTTGTGAAGCACCAGACGGCAGTAGTATTGTAAGGTATTTTCTAGCTGACTGCACATGGGACCAAGCCGTAAAAGACCATTTATTAGCGTTTTAAACACTTATACGTTCTAGCACAGAGGCAAATATATACCTATCGATAGCTTCGTTCAATCCTATGCTTGTGAGTTAACATATTAATGTACTACATCTTTTGTGATCAATATTAGAGGTTATCCACCTTTGCCACCTCCAAGCGAACATTATGCTCCAAGTAGGAAAGCAAATTTTTTACTCTGAAAGCTACCTTGGAACGCGCTTACTACAATGTAAGAGGTCACACCACAATCTTGGAAATGGGTTCAACTGTATCAATGTCCAAGGAGCTTCAATACAGCGCTTCTGTGTCATATTGGTTGTAGGCAGTGTAGTTTATTAAGGTTGTATGCAGACAAACACCTATGATGCTCTGTGTGAATATGCTTATAGCCTGTTCAAAATTATTTAAGGACTGACCTAGGGACACATATATCTTACTGTCAGCCAACATTTGCTGTGGAGGTAAGAAACATCGATCTATCATAGTTCAGGAGATATGATGTCATAACCAATGAGATGCGTGAATAACAGCCACATCATGCATGCCGCCTTAATTTTTTACTTCTTTGTGACTAACTTTATTCGCTATAAATCTCGCATACAGTATCCACGTATGCCACTGTATGAACCTACAAAATGATGTAGTACAACATTTAGTACAGGAGATATGAGTCATAAAACTGCTGCATTGTGTAGAACGTTTAAATTTCTTACTTATTTTTCAGTACTCTATTCGTAAAACATTTTGCAGACAGTATCCACACATGCCGCTGAATGTACCTATTTAAATATATCGCTTTACGGCTTACAGTTCATGAGATAGGCCGTCATAAACACTGAGATGCGTGAAAAAAATGACGCATGACGCATGAAGTTTTAATACATATATTATTTACTGCTGAAGAGACACCTATAGACAGGTCTGCTTGAGGAAATTCCTAACACCTGGCAGTACTTTTGACAGCTTTCAACTGCCAAGCCCAAATGTCTGTAGCTGAAAACAAAAGCCATCAACAGAGATATGAAAAGAAGTTTACAAGATCGTGTTGTACACATGCGAAGCAGATGTGACCAGCCTACAGAAACTGTCCGGAATATTATGCAAAAACGCAATTCATTTCATGTTCCCATTTCTAACAGAAAACTGGAAAAATGAATACCCATGCAATGTTGGATTTGTCAGATGGCATTCATAATAAAATTCTATATATAACTCAGCCTTGCCAGGTTAAGATCAACGCAACACCGTTTCTGTGCTTTAGAAGCAACGCGAGGCGAGTCAACTGTCGGTACTTTTACTACAGTGTTAAGTATCAATCACTCACAAACTCTGAAATAAGACGCACACACGCTCTTCCACTAAGAGGGCGGACGGGGATCACTGTGACGTATGGATGCTGAGAGCACTGTTAGCTCCGTGTTATAAAATCCGCAAAATGGAGATACTAGCGAATGAAATGAAGTAAAGTGCTTATTTTATACTAAAAAGACAGATGTACACAGGAAAAATGGGGTCTTTCAGAGAAAAAACTAAAGAAATAGTTCTCCACAAATCAAGTATTATTCTCATACAACAGAGTCATACACCTCTCAACAGAGTATACTGATCATCTTCACGATCTTGTGTACCGTACTCTGTCTACAGAACAGAAGGCTAACACAAATGCTTAAAATTTCTTTTGAGTCGACACTACATTAGCCACACATGACATGGAATATCTCAGACCGGTCACTACAAATAACTACAACAATATGAGTATGACCCTCACAACACCAGTAGAGTTAATGTTTACAATAAAATCTTCAAATTCAAAAAATGCTAGTGGCTATGATAACACATCAACAAAGTCCATTAAACAGTGTGCATCTAACCAGTCTTTTATCAATGCAACATTTCCTAAGTGGCTGAAATATGCTGAGGTTAAGTGTTTGTATAAGAAATACATTCAAATTTCCGTCCAATTTCATTTTTGCCCACAATCTCAAAAATTTTGGAAAAGGTAATATACAGTCGTCTTTTTAACCGTATGACCGCAAATAAAATATGATACAAGTCACAATTCGGATTCCTAATTAGTTCTGATTTAGACAAGCTATCTACATATACAGTGAGAATGTACTTAATTCAGTATACAATAAATTACAATATACTGGTATATTTTGTGATCTGTCAAAGCCATTTGACTGTGTAAATCACACTACACTTTTAAGTAAATTAGAATATTGTGATGTAACAGGAAATGCTGACAGAAAGCAGGGGGTGTCAACAAGAAAGAGATGTCTATTACACTATCAGGCATCATCCAACTGGAAACCACTAAGATGTTGTGTCCCTCAAGGTTCCATCTTAGGGCCCATACTTTTTCTTGTGTATATAAATGCCTTTTCATCAATGACACTACAAAATGCCAAATTTGTTTTGTTTGCAGATGATATGAACATTGTAATAAGTAGTAAATCAAGTATACCCTTAAAAAGGTACTAATAAAATTTTCATGGACATTAATAAGTGGTTCCTTCCCAATCCTCTGTCACTAAATGTTGAAAAACATACTATATGCAGTTCAGAACTTGTAAAAGGTTTCCTGCCAGTATAAGCCCAAAATATGATGATGACGAGATAGAAGTAGATAGAAGAAACTGACAGTGTTAAATTCTTTGAACTACAGCTTGATAATAAATTTATCTGGGAAGAGGATACCACAGAACTGCTGAAGCGCCAAAACAAGCTTCTATTAGGTATGCGAATGTTGTCAAACATTAATGATATACAGCTAGTGTACTATGCTTACTTTCGTTCCAAAACGTCATACAGGATTATTTCATGTGGTAACTTGCGAGCTATCATCCCAAAGATGTTCGGATCCACATGTGGTTCCTATTCGTCGAAATGTCTTGGCACAAATTCGTCTAGGAGTTGAACCGCACGTGTCGCATTAGGCGCCCTAAATTAGACACTTGTGACCCTTTGGTTAAATTGTCTGGCTGATGGTAAGTTTGCGAAATACAAAGTTAACTTAACATATAATAACTGTAATGATAATATCAGGAAATAAATTAACGACCCATAAATGATATAGGATACTCAGCTGCGATTTGGTTAGAATAATGTTTATTCAGAAAGCAAACTAATAGCGAAAGTGGTAGTCTTTAGAGTTATTGTTACACTCGAGTGCATATCCATTTGACACAGGTCGATCGTCCACAATCTCATTGCAAAACACAATACCGCACCTCGTTATTTACACGAAAAGTTCCCACCAGGCGCGTGGCTGCTCGCCCCTCAGACACTAAGTCCCGCGATACCACACAATGCGAAATTTTCTAAGTCGTTTCACTTCCTAGCTGCTTAAAGACCGACTGTCCGCTTTCGCGTCTCAATCCGAGTGTACCCTTTGATGTCTCAAGCCGAGCTGTCCACTGGCGTGTCTGCACCAGTACTGCCCTCTGCCCGTCCCCGGCCGCGTTTCCCTCGCCGATCATCCTCGCTCAACTAACTAGGGCAGTTCCCTTTTCTGAAGCCGTCCATCTGAATGGCTACAGATTATTCTACGTTATTTTACATTTTAACATATTTAAATAATCAAAGCTTGTCCACTATCACGTTCTAAATAAAGTAACAGTAATATCCATTACACAATAAACGTTCAATTCTTTTACATAAAACCAATACAATTTCCTTCTTAGCTTTGAAGGCCACGGCCAATAGCCTTGCAGCAATGTGTTTTCTGATAAATAAATAAAGAACAAAAGTGCACTAAACTTTAAAACAAATATTCTATTAGATAATGATTCAGTAAGGTGTCATGCTGTCATCGTTCAATGTGTTTTGTGTGGAGGAAATGATGACCTGATGCTTAACTGTAAATACTGATAATTAAAGTTTACTATATCTTTTAAACAAATAAAGTTACAGAGTTGATATTTAGAACATTTAATGATGCGCTTCTGTATGGAATATCGATCGTTAAGATCGACCAAAGCGTTCAGATTTTAGCATTCAGGTCTTTGTTACAAAACTTGTTAATTTCACTCTAACAGTAAATCGTAAACTGTTATAGGTATGATCAATATTCAAGTTTTATTGGGATCACCATGAAAATTTATGGAGGATGGCAGATTAAAATTACTGTGGCTTGATTCCCTGTATTACTGCAGAACTAAATAATTTTCATAAATGTTTCCCTTTATGGCCGATCTTAGGTCCACCATATTTAACACTGCTACGTCTCCTTGGTCACAAAATGCTTCTACTGGGTTTCCCTATGAAGTAGGTTCTTGTCTGTCTCACTCGCACACTAGAGCGCTTAGGCCTCAACAGACAATAGACGCCTATAAGTTTCCTAAGTTTCCCCATCTCGTGGTGAATCTGCGTCCTTTGTGATACGCGGTCCTGGACGACAGGGTTCGTTTCACAATTTCTGTAGGCTGACTCTTTCGGCCTTATATTTAAATGAGAGCGCAATGCTCGTTAACTCACGCACTCATGAAGCCAATCTGAAGTTTTCCGAGTCCAAAAATGTGCCATACGAATTATTTGTGGTATGAGCTCAAAAAATTCCTACAGAAAGTTGTTTAAGGAGCTACAGATACTAACTACTACTTCCCAATTCCTTAATGAAATTTGTCATTAAAATATATATGTTTTTCAAACCAACATGGAATCAGTACTAGAAATAAGAATAACTTTCACAAAGTTTTAAAGTCAGTTACTTTGGTTCGGGAAGATGTCCGTTATTCAGCAATATACATTTTCAAAACATGCCACGTCACATAATTGTGGAATGGAAAGTACATCTAATCCAATCTAACCCAGGCATGGGCGGATGTTCTCACATCCCGCACTGAACACATATGTAATGTTACATTTTGAACTGCGCCCTTCCAAAACTATGGGTCGGTAGTTCTGGTACACTAAATTAATGACGTAGTAAATCGTATTATTACCTGTAGTATTAGTAGCATGATTTCTCTTTGCTTTTTCGTTTTTTGTTTGTTTTTTTTTTTGTTTTGTTTTTTGTGCATAAATAGGTCTGCACATCATTCAGTGTTGGTACATAGCCTTAGACAATATAAATTGTATTTTATAAGTAATAAAAATTTTTTGATACCGTAACTTATGCACTATTATGTAACTAAAGCAAACACTTTTGATGTAAGTACAGTTCAGATTCACAAACATAAAAACAAATGCTTAATTATTGTTATTTTGTACTCAATGGAACGTCCTTCATCATGATCAAACGCAATAGTTTCCTGTTATGATTGATAAACACGAAAATTCCTTATGAATAACAGAAACATGTTTTATATAAATTTTATGAACCATTGAAGATATGTTTGATATATTTTGTATTGTGTTTTTTTATTTTACCTTTTGTTGAGGAAATTGCGTTTCCTAGTGCTATTTGATAAATACCTTTTTGTTTTCTTCATTTTTAACACAACATCCCTCTGTTACACATTACAAATGAACAATTTCTAAGAAAAACCTGTATTAAACATTGACATTTTTAGTATTCCTATAAATACTGTTTACTTTTGAGTAACAGACAGGAGGATAGCTATGTACAACAAAAATGTTCCGTAAATCACATGGCCCATTACGTAGGGTGCTCTAAAACGTCCCTTAAAAAGTTCTAGGACTTGTAGAGGGGACTGAGTACGTAATATTTTGACCTGTAACCCACGTCCGGAAACGTACTTTTGCCGTGCTGCAACCATTTGAAAACATGCTGGTAACGGGGCCACTTTTACAGGTATTTTTATTGGCGTGACCTACTCATTATTTGTTTTACATATTCGACTCATTAATAATAAAAGAAACAAATAGGAAACGTAATCATTTTTCAGAAACACTGTTGTTTACAGTTAAATTTAAAGCTTTTTTGTCCTTTTAAAGGAGGATTAGCATTCTGATCCACTGCAAATAAGGTTCGATGTGGCGACCACCAAGTTCGGCCTACACATTGTACCTACTTATGATGATGTGGTACACACGCTCTATGCTCCCAAGTGTCCCTTCATCCTGTCCTGCAGCAACTATAACTCGTGCCACCGGATCATGTTCTCTCTACGGAAGTCTCATAAACAAAACTCTTCATCCGACCCCAGAGGAAAAAGTCGAGTGGAGTGAAATCCAGTGATCGTGGAGGCCATGCGATTGGATACGCCTATCCATCTTTGTCGTAATCATGGCTCCAGATGTTCCCAAACGTGACGTGAAAAGTGAGCAGATGAGTCATCATGCTGAAACTACGTATCCTGACAGACGTTCAGTGGCACTGCATCCAACAACATACCCAATCCCTGTTGTAGGTATGTCAAGTAGATGGTACCCATGAGCTTGGGTGGAAGCATGTGGAGTCTAATCACAAGACCATCCAGAATGCCGGCCCCACATTGATACCAAATCTGTGTTAGAATCCCTGGACATGGATGGCATATGGGTTTTCATTTGCCCACACATGGCTGATACGAGAATTGAGAACACAATCCCTAGTAAATTTACATTCATCTGAGAAGAGAACGCGCCGTGGAAACAACAGAGCCTAGTTGATTGAGCGGCGCAGAAACTGCGTACAGAATTCAACGCTTAATGCAAAGTCGCCTGGCATTAGTTACTGTATCCTTTGGAGGTTGTAATGGGTATAGTTGTCGCTTAAGCAGAACATACCAGACAGTGCTGGGAGCACCATCCATTGCACACGCTGTTGCTCGTGTACTCGTTGGCGAGTTCTCTTCAACGTGATGCAGTACGGCTTCTTCCAGTTCGGGTGTGGGATGTCTTCTTGGGGCACCACAGCCACGCCTGCTGACGCTGAAGATACCCGTTTCTAGAAGCAGTTGTGTGATGTGGCGAAAAGGATATGCGATGATGTCAGATGTTATGGATAACGATCTTGAGAAAGGCGACGAGCAGCTCTTTCATTACCGTGAGCTTCACCATTCAGAAGGATCACGTCGGTGTACTGTGCACACGTGCACACTACCATGTTGCTCTAACACTCATAGGCACACGAATGAGGCTCGAGCCAGGTCAGAGAGGCAGGATATACGTTAAATGACATCAGCTGATCCAATGTAAGCACCCCCCAACATGACTAAATTGTTACATACCTACCCAGTAAACATGTTTTCAAACGGCTGTAGTACAGAAACAGTACGTTTCCGGACATTAGTCACATTTCCAAATGCTGTCTGCTCAGTCCCCTCTACTAGTACTAGAAGTTTGTAAGGGGATTTTTAGAGCGTACTGTATACCCTCACTCAGTTGCTAGACGGTTCACCACGTCATGTTTTTTTAGGGGAATCTAGTAAGACACTGATCGTATACATAAATAAAGCAGTCGTTGTGAGGTAACTCCCTATAGGTAAATGACACACATAAAATGCAGGTAGCGTGAGTACGACCTTAACCGACCAAAGCTACTAGGAAAACTACCGTAGTCTAATCTTACTTACGATAGTATACGGCAGCTTACAGTAGTTTTCAAACTCTAGTTCAATTTCATTCAACTAGTTTAAACTCACAAACTATTATTCACATAAAAAGACTAACATGGCACCAATGTGTACTAGAAGAATTTCACTATGGCTCCATTTTGCCTAATGCATAGCAAATAAAGTATAATGCCTAACACCTAACGGCTAATGTCTAAGGTTAACACCTAACGACACACGCACACACATAATAGTGCAGTTCGGCTGAGAAGCGGATCACTATGGGGCAAAGAAGTGTTTTGAGGACCCTTGTCGTGCGTATTGTATATTGTTGACGTGACAGACAATATTACTGGTATCCCCAAGCTTTTTGCAGCTTTCAAAGTGGTTCTAAGAGGGGCAACTTGTTTTAGATGCACAGAAAATTGTAAATTTCACAAAAGTCAGGAAAATACATATTTGGCGATTTTTGTGGGTACGACACGCAATCGATCTTTTTTGTGAATTTCGATATTATTTGTTTTCTGTACCATTAAGTATTTTTTCGAGCTACTGCAGGTTCATTGTCAGACGGAGGCGTTACAGGGACAACACTGATGTGCAGAACTCAAGAACAGAAGTCACTTTTCTATGATGTGTCACTGTCAAGCAACATACCTTCACGAATTTTAGACCATGCATAGAAATAACAGCTGCAGTACAGCCCGTAAATGAAATAATTACTCTAAACAGAGTGTGTGATCACTACGCAATGATGCCGGTGGGGAAGGAGTACAGAGAGCGCACACACCACAACACCTCTCCCAGACTTTTCTTTTTCATTCTCCCTGTGGCACCCTGTAGCTGTCTCCAACGTGTCTGACAGCCGACAATAAATGTTATCCTTTGACGAATGAAAAATAAATAATAATTTATCAACCTTTCTTTCATTGCTAAAACTTTGTTATAAAGATGTATTTGAGCATTCGGAAGGTGTACAGGATGAACAAGAACTCCACAGACAGAACTGCGGAGGTTTTTCAGAGATACTTTCTGGGTATTTCGGTATAAGGGACTCGTTAATGAGTTACTGCATTACGTTTTCGACATCAGCGAATTGCTAGAGACTCGACAGTTGTTCCATGGATTGGCATTTAGCCCTCAACATGCAAATCAAATGCCATGTATCGCGCGAAGTACACAGAAAGGGTCATTGCTGTGTGATTACACGACAGCAGAACAATTAGTAGAAGAAGCAACATCCATAAAATATCTAGGATTAGGTGCAGAGACCTATTTAAGCGGCAGTGACGTGATAAAGCTAATCGCAGGTAAGACAGAAGCCTGACTGAGATTCATTGGAGGAATCGTCGCAACATACAGTGCTCTCACGAAAAAAGTAACTTGCAAAACGCTCGTTCGATCGATATTAGAACACTACTCGTCTGTTTGCGATCCTTACGAGGTACTATTGACAGAAGAAGAAAAACATGTTTCCTTACAGGTTCTTTTTTAAAAATATTTTTTATTGATTTACTCGCTTCCTGTTTTCTACATCCTCACTTACAGACTTAGATGAGTATTCAGCTTATGCTTTCTGCTGCATTCCTCGTGAAAAATAAGACAAGCAAAGAGCCAGGAGCATTTGTGAGCAGATGTGATCTAACTACCTTCAGACTACTCTCTAACAGTGGGTGGGAAAAATGAACACTTAAATCTTCCTGTACGAGCTTTGATTTCTCTTATTTTATATGATGATAATATCTCCATTCGTAGGTTAGTAGCAATAAAACATTTTAACATTCAGAGGAGAAAGCTGGACATTGAAATCGAAGTTTGTGATATGGGTCTGTAATTCAGCGTATTACTCGTATTTCCTTTCTTGAGTGTTGGTGTGATCTGTGCAACTTCCCAGTCTTTTGGAGTGGATATTTCATCGAGTGACTGGCCTTAAACACTACGTGATCAAAAGTGTCCGGACACCTGGCTGAAAATGACTTACAAGTTCGTGGCGCCCTCCATCGGTATTGTTGGATTTCAATCTGATGTTGGCCCACCCTTAGCCTTGATGACATCTTCCACACTCGCAGGCATACGTTGAATCAGGTGCTCGAAGGTTTCTTGGGGAATAGCTGCCATCCTTCATGGAGTACTGCAGAGAAGAGAGCTATCGATGTCGGTCGGTGAGGCCTGGCACGAAGTCGGCGTTCCAAAACATCCCAAAGGTGTCCTGTAGCATTCAGATCAGGACTCTCTGCAGGCCAGTCCATTACAGGGATGTTATTGTCGTGTAACCACTCCGCCACAGGCCGTGCGTTATGAACAGATGCTCGATCGTGTTGAAAGATGCAATCGCCATCTCCTAATTGCTCTTCAACAGTGGGAAGCAAGAAGGTGCTTAAAACATCAATGTAGGCCTGTACTGTGTTCGTGCCACGCAAAACAACAAGGGGTGCAAGCCCTCTCCATGAAAAACACGACCACACCTTAACACCACAACCTCCGAATTTTACTGTCGGCACTACACATGCTGGCAGATTATGTTCACCAGGCATTCGCCATACTCACACCCTGCCATCGGATCGCCACATTGTGTACCGTGATTCCTCACTAAAGACAACTTTTTTTCACTGTTCAATCGTCTATTGTTTAGGCTCCCTACACCAAGCGAGGCGTCGTTTGGCATTTACTGGCGTGATGTGTGACTTATGACCAGCCGCTCGACCATGAAATCCAAGTTTTCTCACCTCCCGCAACTATCATAGTACTTGCAGTGGATAATGACGCAGTTTGGAATTCCTGTGTGATGGTGTGGACAGGTGTCACTGCCCATTACACATTACCACCCTCTTCAGCTGTCGGCGGTCTCTGTAAGTCAATAGACGAGGTCGGCCTGTACGCTTTAGTGCTGTACGTCTCCCTTCACGTCTCCACTTCACTATCACATCGGAAACAGCGGACCTAGGGCTGTTTAGGAGTATGGAAATCTCGCTTACAGGCGTATGACACAAGTGACACCCAATCACCTGACCACGTTCGAAGTCCGTGAGTTCTAATGACTGCTGAGGTCGCTGATATGGAGTACATGCCAGCAGTAGGTGGCAGCACAATGCATCTAATATGAAAAACGTATGTTTCTGGGGGTGCCCGGATACTTTTGATCACATAGTGTATGATTCCTAAGTATGGTGCTATTGTGTCAGTATAGTCTGAACCTTACTGGTATGCTCTCTGGACCGGAAGAACTGCCTTTATTAAGTGCTTTAACTTGCTTCACTATAGCAAGGATATCTACTTGTAAGTTACTTCATGTTGGCAGTTGTTCTTGATTCGAATTCTGGAATATTTACTACCTCTTCTTAAGTGAAGAAATTTTGGAAAACCGTGTTTAAAAACTCCGCTTTAGTCACGATGTAATCGCTAATATAGCCATTGGTTGATAAGTACTACAGGTACCTTTTAACTCTGCATTGTTTATGGATGTTATGCTCATGAGTGAATTCATCAGATAATTTAGAACAACAATGATTTGATATAACAAAAGAGAGAGGTGAGACGTGTGCGCAGTTGTCTTATCGTTCGATTACTTTCGCCAATAATAATTTCTCATTAAATGAACACTTGAGCAATGAACATATTGCTCGAAAGCAGTTGAAAGTTCCGCCATCAGCGACAACGTCGACTGGCGGCAGGGTGTAACGCACGCAGGTTCTGAGAGCAAGCATGTTGTGTTTGTTTCCTGGAATCATAAGACACCCTTGGTGCGAAATATAACATGTGCAGGTTGTATGTGCACGTGTTATGATATGAAAGCGTCTCTCAAATATGTCCCCTGCATTTCGTGGCTTGCAGGCGGAGGGGTGCTTCATGCTGAGAACACACGCATACAAATTTAAATTTGCACACCATAGGCCATGCATTAGAGTGGGGGGACGTAAAGGTGCAGGGATTCTGATGTCATAAGTCTGGAACGTCATGGCACACATAAGAACTACTGCTGACAATAGTTCCCACGAAAAGTGTGAATGCAGCTACTACACTGGCTATGCATCAGACTCCTGGTCGAGTGTGCTTCATGGAAATTGCAGGAGCGCAGGGGTATGTGGGACGGAACCTCCCCAGCACTCAAATGGTTCAAATGGCTCTGAGCACTCTGGGACTTAACATCTGAGGTCAACAGTCACCTAGAACGTAGAACTACTTAAGCCTAACTAACCTAAGGACATCACACACATCCATTCCCGAGGCAGGATTCGAACCTGCGACCGTAGCGGTCGTGCGTTTCCAGACTGTAGCGCCTAGAACCGCTCGGCCACCCAGGCCGGCGCCCCCTGCCCTCCTTGACCTTGGTATGTGGCAGGATTTTATGATTACCAGTATGCTCTAGGAGATAAGGAAGTGCTGATGTTGATGTCAGCAATATATAACATGCACAATTTTCTGAGTTATAATATGACACAGGAAACAAGTGCTGACAGCAGCTGAGTCAGCGTTTCTGACCCTATTGCCCTATTGCTACTCCTCTGTAATGTTGCAAAAGCGTGGCCCCTGTGACGTCACAATCGGTCTGTTACAACGTTTCAGACAGTTGCCGGCACGGTAGCTTAGCGTGTTCGGTCAGAGGGTTAGCTGCCTTCTGTAATAAAAAAACTGAGTTAATCGATCAACAACGAACTTAAACGGATGTCTCACGACGTCCGCCCAGAACAGATTCAACGAACAAAAGCGAACAAAATGAGATTAAAAAAAAAAAAAGACAGCAAGTTATCGACAAATGCGAGAAAAGGCCACACCTCAGATGTTCCTGTGATGTGTAAGGTGGGTTAATAAGTTAATAATGTTAAATTGGCACCAGATTTCAGCACAAGTCTGCCCAATGTCACCGTGGACGTGTCACGTGATCGGAAGGTCGTCACACTCCGTCTTATCCACATTTCACCCCTTCTTTGATGCCTTCTGCGACACCCAGCATTGAAATCACGTGGTTTTCTTAGAGTGGCCGAGGAAAAGATTCCAGACACACCGCCCTTAGAAGAAGCACAAAAAGACTAGAGGGGGTCGTATAAAGGGTCCTTTCCATGATTCCCGCACATTTCGCATTCGAAAACGTAAGTTCGCAGTGGAATGAGCAACAGGAAGTGGTTTTCCACAGCCTTTGCCACAGCGGGTACGCTTCTTTAAGGACATTACGGGGCTGCGTCCCCATCGAACGTTATCACGGCCGTTCGGAGCGCAGCGCGACCGCAGTTTTTGCTCTCGTGTACAGGCTGGGAACCACTAGAGACCGTTCAAAACCATTCGACGAAATCTGAATGTGATCCTGTTTTGTGTCCTTCTGAGGCATTATCATGAGGGCGTAAGCGACACTGACACATGCGTAAATAAAACAGCAAAGGGTCCCCTAAGACCCTCGGTTCGGCAATGCCTTCGGTGTCGCCGGACCACCTTTATTGAGAATTTTAAAAATGTACCCGTTGAGACAGAATCTGTGAAGAAGTCCTAAGCATTTGCAGATCGACAGACCCTTTGACACTCTCCGATTCGAGATAGTTTACTATCAGATTTAAACCTACAATCTACATCTACATCTATACTCCGCAAGCCACCTGACGGTGTGTGGCGAAGGGTACCTTGAGTACCTCTATCGGATCTCCCTTCTATTCCAGTCTCGTTTTGTTCGTGGAAAGAAAGATTGTCGGTATGCCTCTGTGTGGGCTCTAATCTCTCTGGTTTTATCCCCATGGTCTCTTCGAGAGATATACGTAGGAGGGAGCAATATACTGCTTGACTCCTCGGTGAAGGTATGTTCTCGACACTTCAACAAAAGCCCGTACCGAGCTACTGAGCGTCTCTCTTGCAGAGTCTTCCACTGGAGTTTATTTATCATCTCCGTAACGCTTTCGCGATTGCTAAATGCTGCTCTCCGTTGGATCTTCTCTATCTCCTCTATCAACCCCATCTGGCACGGATCCCACACCGGTGAGCAGTATTCAAGCAGTGGGCGAACAAGTGTACTGTAAACTACTTCCATTGTTTTCTGACTGCATTTCTTAGGATTCTTCCAATGAATCTCAATCTGGCATCTGCCTTACCGACGATTAATTTTATATGGTCATTCCATTTTAAATAACTCCTAATGCCTACTCCGAGATAATTTATGGAATCAACGTCATCTTCTATAAATTTATTTATTACTTTGCCCTCTGTGGGTTTTTTTTGTTTGATTAATATAGAGTTCTAGCCAAACTTCCCCATCTTCCACAATTCTATGCATAAAAATATGTCTTGACTGGTTTTTATCCGCTGTCTAATCCCGCTTGCTCCGTGTTCCAATCCTGGGTTTATTTAACCCAACGTGGACTTCCGTTGGGATTCCTATTCACTTCCTATATTTTCTGTCCAATTTGTACGTTCTGGCTTACTTCGTAAATTGAATTTACTATTTTCCATTCTCCCTATTACAGTCGAGTATCTTCTGCTGCAGAACTGCCTCCTATCATTCCTCTTTCCCCAAAGTACTGCAGCTGTGCAGATTACGGCCATGCCTTTTACCCCATATACGACTGCAACTCAGAGTCCTGGAAAAAAGGTTCCATTATTCTCTTTATGCAAGCAAACAAGCCATTGGGCCTAGCGTCTTTACGTAAACAAATTACTAAGTGACTGAGGCGCTTATGTAAGGAAACTGAGACGTGGTGGTTTGCATCGCACCTGTTGAAGTCGGACCAGAGTAGATAGCTTCATACACACAAGGAGTCTAGCGCGACATATGTGCCCTCCAATCCAGCAGCAGTTCCTAATACTGACGGCTGTGGCCGAAAGGTGTCAGCATGTTACAGACTATGAAATCCTAGGTATTCAAAGGCATTTGTTTTGAAAACGAAACTTTATCTTTTGTGAATATTACGTCTTTTATTAACTAGTGCTGATATACATCCAGTTATTAGTGTGTATGAAGGTATGGCTGAAAGAAAAGTAAAAGAAATTAATTTTCTGTGTCTATTAACTGAGTAACTTGTCGCGTGGGAGTAGCCAATTTATGGTACTGGAAAAATGAGAAACGTTTTACGAAAGTTCTGTTATTTAAATATGGAGTTGTTATGATTTTTATGGGTTTTATAAATTTGATCTTTTAATAAATTTCTCATAAAATCTGCTAAATTCTGACTGGTTCAGTGGAAAAGACGCAGGGTACCACGGTTTAATTCACATATTCGTTGGGCCAATCAGACGACAGTGCTTTCGAGTGCATTTTGGGAGCTAAAGAACCATTTTATGGAGCCTATATTCAGTTAAGAGCTCAGCCACCATGAAGATAGGACGTGTGTATTAGTAGCTCTTAAACTTAACCGTGGAGTGCCGCATGGTAATCGCGAACGAGTGGGATAGACGAATGCTCGAGATAAGGGTATTCTGGTGTACGCTGTTACTTTTGAATTAACTAAAATCTACGGGACATGTTATGGAGATCATGACAGAAAACTGAACATTCGAAAAGACTGAATTGGATAAATTGAGAGCGAACGTTTTCTCACAGACTATACTTTTTTTTAAATCTATCCGGAATCTGCGAGAGACTGTGATTGCGTGTGAATGACGAAAATGTAACTTCAGATTAGCTCAGACTTGGCTGTGCTTTATACAAAAGAACCAGCAATGGGTCTAAATTTTGCTGGCCGTTGTGGCCGTGCGGTTCTAGGCGCTACAGTCTGGAGCCGAGCGACCGCTACGGTCGCAGGTTCGAATCCTGCCTCGGGCATGGATGTGTGTGATGTCCTTAGGTTAGTTAGGTTTAATTAGTTCTAAGTTCTAGGCGACTGATGACCTCAGAAATTAAGTCGCATAGTGCTCAGAGCCATTTGAGCCAGTTTAAATTTTCACTCAAAATCTGTCTATCCTTCAGTAGGATACCAGATACCAGAAAACATTTGATGTAGGCTGTAGAAATTCGTGGTGTGGCTAGTTTCTGCTACAGCTTTCCACAGCCGAAGAACATTACTCTGGTCAGGCGTGTACTGGACTGCTTAAGAAGAGATGTTCACCGAAGCGTGAGTGGACAATTTTCTGCCATTGTACGTGGTGCATTAGCATCCGGGAAATAAAAAAAAATGTGTAGCAGGTCGAAACTACGACTGGGAACAGTTCTGAAAGAGGACAGTAAAAGACAGTGAGCGAAAGATAGCATGGAACAGTGCCCGAGAAAGTGAAAAGGAAGAAAGATGCCAGGGAGGCTGAAACCTTACACCGGGATATGGATGTCAAACATCATGAAGCCGACGCAGGGTGCAGCGCAGAATTGGACAGAAGGAGTGTCAGATACAGTTAGCAGCCGGAGCAGCACTGCAACAAACGGAGTGGACGGGGGCCCCGAAACTGATATTCGTGGGGATGGAGGTCGGACCAGCAGATATGACACGCCGTGACTACAGCAAACAACCGGAGATAAGTGTATTTTGTTTATTGTGAAGGGTGGAACAGAGAAAGAGTTATGCAAATGTGAAATAAGGGGAAGAGGTTCAGTTCAAAGTGAGTACCTGTCCAACAAGGACTCCTGAACAAATACCAGCAAGTGCACTAGTAAATAATGGTATTTCAGTTGATGCTGTACCTCAGTTATCTCGAATTGTGAGAGTGGAACTGGAGCAGAACGTCTCTACAAATGCAACTGATGTGTTGGTGAATGTGCCAACACCTTGTAGATAGAGGAGGCCGAAATTCACGCTATCTAACGCAGACGGGCGTGAATTCTGGAACAGGATAAGTAGTGAATTCTAATAAGAAAAGTATGCAGCTCCTCTAATACTTAACTTTTATTTATCCTTGTTGTGAATACAGCATTCTTGATGAGACATTTCATACGATAACTATCAAACTATGTAAGGCTAATGGCGCCTTGCTAAGTCGTAGCCATTAACTTAGCTGAAGGCTATTCTGTCTCTCGGCAAATGAGAGCAAAGGCTTCGTCCGTATAGGCGCTAGCAACGTCGTCGTACAACTGGGGCGAGTTCTCGTACGTCTCTCGAGACCTGCCGTGTGGTGGCGCTCGGTCTGCGATCACACAGTGGCGACACGCGGGTCCGACATGTACTAATGGACCGCGGCCGATTTAAGCTACCACCTAGCAAGTGTGGTGTCTGGCAGTGACACCACAGCAACTGGAGACAGTTCGAACTTTGTCAGTAATCAGTTGTACGATCTGAGTGATAGTCATTTGCTTCATGTTAGTCTATTTAGTGTAAGTGAACAGGAACGTATGGAAGCAGATGCCAAACTCGGTCTGATGCCTGTTGAGAATAGAAAACAGGAAATGGCATGAGAAGAGGGTAGGGCAGGAAGTATGCTATACTGACTGACACTGTGAAAACCACATTTATGTAAGCGAAAAAAAATTATGGAACCTAACAAAAGTTTGGATAGTGAACTTAAACAACAGTTTAACGAGCTTAGACAGTAGTCTAGTTGTGTCGGTCCCTTTGCCCACTTTTTTTTACTTTGTGACAGAAACCAGTAGTGTCTTGTCACGAATACCCACACATATTTGCGGACAATGAGTATACAGGACTGATGGTTGCATTACTTTGACACTTCTGTCGTATGATTACTTCCATTAGGTTACTGATGTTTTCACATAGTGCATGAATAATTGGTTAATTCCTGATAGTACCTATCACGTTGTAACATATAGATTTTAATTAAGACTGTTTTCTTTTACTTACGTAAATTAACATGTAACACTTGCTTTATTTAGATAATACTTTCTGGATTTTTACTTTGTATTTATTGCTCTTTTGTAACCTTTGCTGTATAGGCCTGAAGATGGTATAATGAAATGCCGAAACTGATTGCCTAACAAATCAAACCTAAATAACGGCTGTTGGTATTTTACTATTGGTGATCTCCCCCGAGGTCGGCTTCTAACAGTTCTTTCATTCTGTTATAAAGAATTCGTGTTAATATTTTGCAACCATGACATTAAACTGATAGTTCGGCAATTTTCACACTTGTCAACACCTGCGTTTCTTGGAATCGGAATTACTACATTCTTCTCGAAGCCTGAGGGTATTTCGCCTGTCTCATACATCTTGCTCACCAGCTGGAAGAGTTTTGTCATGGCTGGCTCTCCCAAGACTATCAGATCAGTAGCTCTAATGGAATGTTGTCTACTCCTGGGGACTTGCTTCGACTTAGGTCTTTCAGTGCTCTGTCAGATTCTACACACAGTATCATATCTCCCATTTCATCTTCATCTGCGTCCTCTTCCATTTCCATAATGTTGCCCTCAAGTTCATCCCACTCGTATAAGCCCTCTATATACTCCTTCCACGTGTCTGCTTTCCCTTTTTTGCTTAGGACTAGTTTCCCATCTGAGCTCTTTATATTCAAACAGGTGGTTCTCTTTTCTCCAAAGGTATCTTTAATTTTCATGTAGGCAGTATGTATCTTACCCCTAGTGATGTATGCTTCTACATCCTTACATTTGTCCTCTAGCCATTCCTTCTTAGCCATTTTGCACTTCCCGTTCATCTCATTTTTGAGACGTTTGAATTCCTTTTCGCCTGCTTCATTTACTTCATATTCATATTTTCTCCCATCATCAATTAAATTCAATATCTGCTCTGTTACACAAAGATTCCTACTAGCCTTCGTCTTTTTACCTAATTGATCCTCTGCTACCTTCACTATTTCATCTCTCAAAGTTACCTATTCTTCTTCTACTGTATTTCTTTCCCATGTTCTTGTCAACCGTTCGCTGATGCTCTCTCTGAAACTTTCTGCTACCTCTGGTTCTTTCAGTTTACCCAGGTCCCCTCTCCTTAAATTCCTACTTTTTAGCGGTTTCTTCACTTTTAATCTGCAGTTCTTAACAAATAAATTCTGGTCACAGTCCACATCTGCTCCTGGGAATGTCTTATAACTTAAATCCTGGCTCCGAAATCTCTGTCTTACCATTATATAATCTATCTGAACCATCCAGTGTCTCCAGGCTTCTTCCATGTATACAACCTTCTTCCAACATTCTTAAACCAAGTGTTAGCTATGATTAAGTTATGTTCTGTGCAAAATTCTACCAGGAGGCTCCCTCTTTCATTCCTAACCCCCAATCCTTTTACTACAATCGAATTCCATTTCCCCATGACTATTAAATTTTCGTCTCCATTAACTACCTGAATAATTTCTTTTATCGCATCACACATTTCTTCAATCTCTTCATCATCTGCTGAGCTAGTTGGCATATAAACTTGTACTATTGTGAATGGCGTGGGTTTTGTGTCTGTCTTGGTTACGATAATGCATTCACTATGCTGTTCGTAGTAGTTTATCCTCATTTCTATTTCTTTATTTATTATTAAACCTACTCCTGCATTACCGTCATTTACTCCTGCATTACCGTCATTTAACTTTTTATTTATAACCTTGTATTCACCTGACCAGAAGCCTTGTTCCTCCTGCCACCGAACTTCATTAATTACCACTATATATAACTTTAACCTATCCATTTCCCTTTATAAATTTTCTGACCTACCTGCCCGATTAAGGGATCTGACATTCCACACTCTGATCCGTAGAATGCCAGTTTCGTTTCTCCCGATAACTTAGTTTTAAGTGTTTACATATTTATTAATAACAAAACTGGTAGTGTTGTGTTCACCTGGACAAAATCGTTATTTCTGAAGAAACCAAGAACAGCAATAAATAGGTGAGAAAATTCACGTGCAACCTGATGTATGATACATGTGTATAAAATTAAATTTATAGCTTTTAAGTATTTTGTGGAAGTTAGAAGTGAGTGCGCTTCACTCATGTCACAGTGAAGAAATAAATAGGTGGCAGCCATCTTGTGTGGGATAGTTTGTTCTTATTTGCAGATCAGTCATCTTTGAGATTTGGGAGCGGCAGTATGTATGAGTGGCGGTAGCTTGCGTCTTAAGTGGCTTGAAGATTTTCTAAGGGTTGAATTTCGGACTTAACTATATTCGCGTGTGTCGCTAGTGAATACTCTGAAATATTTTCAACTTGTAGGCTTTGAATATTTCGCATTAAGCAATATTTGCGAGTGATCTGGACTCGGCATTTTGGTAGATGAAAATTGTGGAACGTTAATTTTAAACTTGGGCTAAACGAACTTTGATTTATTTCCGAGATTTTTCCGGAAGTTTACTCAATACATAACATGAAACACTACTCCAAGTTGGTTTATACTCTCGCTCAGACGTTCATTAATCCAATGGTAAACAATTATTAATCTGGGATAAGAGTAACGGAAAACTGAATAAACTCAGTTTTGTTAAATCTTAAAAACACTGCGAGTAGTGAACATTTTTTCACCACAAATTTCTGCCCGTATTTATTTGAACTTTGTGACAGGATTTTAGGGTTAATGCAGCAAGTGCTGGCCCCTACACTTACTCGTAGCCAACTCTTAGAAATGCAACCATGCAATCAGCAGCCCTATAAAAGTGACTTTCTAACTTTCAGTTGATAATTGCACGTGCTGACTGAGGAGCTGAAAGTTAACAGGACAATTTTTAAGGGATTAACAAGCTGGAAAGCAACTTTTTACTTCGTAAACCGTACAGGCAATGCTATAATGCATGCGTTTGGCAGAAATTTAACATCTCTAATTTAATGGGGTACGCACAGCTTTATATGAACACCGATGTACGTATAATCTCGGACAGTTTCGAGAAGTTCCGGAGTGTATGCGTGATCACCTACACACTGGATCCTGCCTTCTATACATCGGGCCAGGGCTTTTGTGGGACGCCATTTAGAGAAAGTCACATGCCAACATCGAACTATTAATAGATGTCGACATGACGCTGTTTTGCGAAAGAGGGATTTGCAGATGACTTTGCCAACATGTGCATAGGAATGCTGATGCAAGTAACCCAAGAACGGATGAGAACTTCAGCACATCCGATGATTTGAGTTACATCCAATACCTGGATGTAAACGAGTTATACAGACACACTGTGCAAGAAACTGGCGGTTAGACGGTTTTGATGGCTGTCCGACTAAGACATCGTCAGGTTACGTAAATTCTCGTATATGACTGCTGATTCTGATCAGGAAACGTCATGGAGGCAGACCTGACATATACTGGTAGTTTGCATGAAGCACAGAGCGATATGCTGCCGTGTACAGAGTGCCTGTTTCTGCGCAACGGTATCATCCCCAAGCTGGTGATGACGCTCGGGGGTGGGGAGACATAGATACTTATTATATTATAGAACAGAACCTTCCTGCAGTGTCTCAGCTTGTGAATGAATCTCATTAGGGTCACCCTTGCTATATCCCGCAACCAGTCAGGCTGGTTGATGGAGTATATTGATATCAGTACTGAAATGTGGGTTCTCGCTATGTGTGACTTTGAAAAAAAAAATATTTTTTTTCTTTTATGAACGATGTAATTTTCGGCAAGACTATCGAGAATTTCAGGAACCACCACGAAATTCGCTGAAATGGCCGACGCGGTGCGAAAGATTATATTGCCAGGTTAAATTTTAAACAGACCACTATCTTCAATTAAGTATGTCGCTCTGGATTTGTCTAAAGTTTTTATAGCTTTCACGAAACCTGTTTATGTCGGTATGTGTATACTGGACCTATACAAACTCCACATGTACCAGTTTAATTGCGAGTCCGGGAAAACTCGCTTCGCGGATTCAAAGTTGTTTTATATGGATACGGACACTTTCATCTACTGGGTGAAGGAATGTGAACCATACGAAATAATAACAGGCCAGAGTAACAGATTCGACGTATCTGGGTGTGCGGTTGATAATCCTTATGGCACCATACCTGCAAATAATAAGGTTGTAGGACTAGTGAAAGACGAAGTAAATCAGCTGCAGATTGTGGAGTTTGGGGGTCTTAAGTCAAAAATGTATGGGTACCATACATACATGTGAGATCTTAAGGTGAGCGAAGTGTGTGCGTCGAATGACCTCAATGGTGCGTACGATTAATGATTACTAGAAGTGGCTGCTCATTGGTGCTGACAGTGCCCCACATATGATGCACCAAGCAAACATTCCATTGCGAGAGCGCGTGGAACACAGCGCATCGAAACTGGAAGCTGATCTGTTGCGTCATGACGAAAAACAGTTTATTTGTGACGACGGGATCAAGACCCTCCTATTCTCACACTGTTTACTCAGGTGATAGGGAGAGTGCAAATGTATTAATTTTTAAATAGCGTATGTATGTACAAGTGTATATGAAACATTATGGCCCTATGAGATAGTGTGTATAGTTTGGTGTACACGTGAATGTGTATGGCGGATCGCAAGCCTTCTGTGCATGTAAACTGTATATGTTGTGTGGAAAAGAAACGTGTACCGTGCACACGTATGTGGATGTGTGTATATATTACACTGAAGCGCCAAAAAACTGGTATAAGCATGCGTATTCAACTGCAGAGAGATTTAAACATGCAGAATACGGCACTGAGGTCGGCAACGTCTATATGAGACAACAAGAGTGTGGCGCAGTTCTTAGAAAAAAATGGCTCTGAGCACTATGGGACTCAACTGCTGAGGTCATTAGTCCCCTAGAACTTAGAACTAGTTAAACCTAACTAACCTAAGGACATCACAAACATCCATGCCCTAGGCAGGATTCGAACCTGCGACCGTAGCGGTCTTGCGGTTCCAGACTGCAGCGCCTTTAACCGCACGGCCACACAGTTCTTAGATCGGTTACTACTGCTACGAGGGCAGTTCAATAAGTAATGCAACACATTTTTTTCTGAATCAGGGGTTGTTTTATTCAGCATTGAAATACACCAGGTTATTCCCCAATCTTTTAGCTACACAACACTATTTTTCAACGTAATCTCCATTCAATGCTACGGCCTTACGCCACCTTGAAATGAGGGCCTGTATGCCTGCACGGTACCATTCAACTGGTCGATGTCGGAGCCAACGTCGTACTGCATCAATAACTTCTTCATCATCCGCGTAGTGCCTCCCACGGATTGCGTCCTTCATTGGGCCAAACATATGGAAATCCGACGGTGCGAGATCGGGGCTATAGGGTGCATGAGGAAGAACAGTCCACTGAAGTTTTGTGAGCTCCTCTCGGGTGCGAAGAGTTGTGTGAGGTCTTGCGTTGTCATGAAGAAGGAGAAGTTCGTTCAGATTTTTGTGCCTACGAACACGCTGAAGTCGTTTCTTCAATTTCTGAAGAGTAGCACAATACACTTCAGAGTTGATCGTTTGACCATGGGGAAGGACATCGAACAGAATAACCCCTTCAGCGTCCCAGAAGACTGTAACCATGACTTTACCGGCTGAGGGTATGGCTTTAAACTTTTTCTTGGTAGGGGAGTGGGTGTGGCGCCACTCCATTGATTGCCGTTTTGTTTCAGGTTCGAAGTGATGAACCCATGTTTCATCGCCTGTAACAATCTTTGACAAGAAATTGTCACCAAGAGCCACATGACGAGCAAGCAATTCCGCACAGATGGTTCTCCTTTGCTCTTTATGGTGTTCAGTTAGACAACGAGAGACACAGCGGGAACAAACCTTTGAATATCCCAACTGGTGAACAATTGTGACAGCACTACCAACAGAGATGTCAAGTTGAGCACTGAGTTGTTTGATGGTGATCCGTCGATCATCTCGAACGAGTGTGTTCGCACGCTCCGCCATTGCAGGAGTCACAGTTGTGCACGGCCGGCCCGCACGCGGGAGATCAGACAGTCTTGCTTGACCTTGCGGCGATGATGACACACGCTTTGCGCAACGACTCACCGTGCTTTTGTCCACTGCCAGATCACTGTAGACATTCTGCAAGCGCCTATGAATATCTGAGATTCCCTGGTTTCCCGCCAAAAGAAACTCGATCACTGCCCGTTGTTTGCAACGCACATCCGTTACAGACGCCATTTTAACAGCTCCGTACAGCGCTGCCACCTGTCGGAAGTCAATGAAACTATACGAGACGAAGCGGGAATGTTTGAAAATATTCCATAAGAAATTTCCGGTTTTTTTCAACCAAAATTGGCCGAGAAAAAAAATTTGTTGCATTACTTATTGAACTGCCCTCGTACAATGGCAGGTTATCAAGATTTAAGTGAGTTTGAACGCGCTGTTATGATCCGTGCACGAGCGATGGGACACAGCATTTCCGAGGTAGCGATGAACCGGTGATTTTCCCGTACGCCCATTTCACGAATGTACCGTGAATATCAGGAATCCGGTAAAACAGCAGACCTCCGACATCGCTGCGTCCGGAAAAATATCGTGGAAGAGTGGGACCAACGACGACAGAAGAGAGTCGTTCAGTGTGACAGAGGTGCAACCAATCCGCATATTGCTGCAGATTTCAATGCTGGGCCATCAACAAGTGTCAGCGTGCGAACCATTCAACGAAACATCATCGATATGGGCTTTCGGAGCCGGAGGCCCACTCGTGTAGCCTTCATCACTGCATGACGCAAAGCCTTACGCCTCGCCTGGTCCCGTCAACACCGACATTGGACTGTTGATCACTGGAAACATGTTGCCTGGTCGGGCGAGTCTCGTTTAAAATTCTATCGAGCGGATGGACGTGTAAGGGGAAGCAGATAACCTCACGAATCCATGGACCCTGCATGTCAGCAGGGGACTGTTCAGACTTGCTGAGGCTCTATAATGGGGTGGGACGTGTGTAGTTCGAGTGATATTTGATCCCTGATACGTCTGGATATGACTCTTTTTAAGCATCCATTCATGTCCATTGTGCATTCCGACGGACCTGGGCCATTCCAGAAAGACAATGCGACACCCCACAAGTCCAGAATTGCTACAGAGTGGCTCCAGGAACACTCTTCTGAGTTTAATCACTTCCAATAGCCACCAAATTCCCCAGACAGGAACATTATTGAGCATATCTGAGATGCCTTGCAACGTTCTTTTAAGAGATCTCCACCCCCTCGTACTCTTAGGGATTCATGGTGAGCCCTGCAGGATTCACGGTGTCAGTTCCCTCCAACACTACTAAAGACGTTAGTTCAGTCCATTCCACGTCGTGTTGTGGCACTTCCACGTGCTCGCGGGGGCCGAACATGATATTGGGCAGGTGTACCAGTTTCTTTGGCTCTTCAGTGTACATTAGTTTTTAGTTTTTTTCATCTGCTGTCAGTCATCAAAGTCTCTACTTATTAGCGTAACATATTTCCCATGGTAATCTTTATAACAGTGAAAAGCTCTTTTACATTGCAACGAATCGAATTTATATCAAACGAAATTGCAATAGCTGAATTGCAAAAATTGTTGCATTGCAACAAACGAAAAAGTGTGACAGGTGTAAAGAGTTTCATGGAAACTTACTGAACTGCGTGCTGTAGATTTTGTTACATTAGTTTCTCATGCTACTACTGATCATTATTATTACTGTGAAGCCGGGCGGAGTGGCCGTGCGGTTCTAGGCGCTGCAGTCTGGAACCGAGCGACCGCTACGGTCGCAGGTTCGAATCCTGCCTCGGGCATGGATGTGTGTGATGTCCTTAGGTTAGATAGGTTTACTTAGTTCTAAGTTCTACGTGACTGACGACGTCAGAAGTTAAGTCGCATAGTGCTCAGAGCCATTTGAACCATTATTGTAAAAAATGTATCTCAGTACGAAAATCAAATGCTAGATTGTGAGAGTCTCTCAATTGTAATAAACAATATATTGTATAAATACACGTTAAGACATAAAAAAGTGGCACCACGAAGGAATTATCCGAATGAGGTGGAAATCGGTAGATGTTACGTACATGAACGAACAAACAAATGATTCTAGTTTTAGAAAAGTTAGATAATTGATTGAAGAGAAAGAGCTTCAGAAAATGAGGAAGTTAATAACGCGTTGGTCCATGTCTGGCCCTTGTGCTGGCAGTTATTCGGCTTAGCAAAGATTGTTAGGTTTGTTGGATGTCCCCCTGAGGGATATGGTGCAAAATTCTATACAACTGCCGCTTTAAATTGCCAAAATCCCCAGCTGGTTGGAGGGCCTTGCTCATAGGATGGCTTCCCATGAAGGACAAGAAAACGGGGAATAGATTATCGTCGACGTACCGCTGTCCTGTAAGGGTGCAGCGGATGGAAAGCAAAGAAGTCCTGCTATTAAAATGAAATGGCACCTCATATCATCACTCGTGGTTGTCGGGCCGTATGTCGGGTGACACTCAGGTTGGTTTCCTCAGCTGTCCTTGGCGTCTCTAGACGTGTCTTCGCTGGTCTTCGGGGCCCAGTTCGAAGCGGGACTGATCACTGAAGAAAACTGTGCTCCAGTCAATGAAATTCGAGGCCCAAGATTTGTCTGGAGACGGCTCGGACGGTGGTGGGATATCAACCTGAGTGTCGTCCGCCACACGGCCCGACAAGCTGGAACGATGCTTTGGGACGTCAGATCATTTCTTAGCAGGGATCCTTTGCTTATCATCCATGACATTCTTACAGAACAGCGGTACGTCCATGATATTCTACGCCCCGTTCTGTTGCCAGTCATGGGAAGCAATCCTGGACTTACATTTCAGCAAGATAATGTCCGCACGCACAGGGCGGGAGTTTCATCTGCTCGTCTTCGTGCTTTCCAAACTTACATTGGCCAGCAAGATGGCCACATCTCTCCTCAATGAAGAACATTTGGAGTATTATGGGTAGCGCCCTCCAACCAACTGGGATTTTAATGATCTCACGCGACAGTTTGACAAAATGTGTGCACGATATCTCTCAGGAGAACATCCAATAACTCCAAGCCTATTAACCGTATGCATAAGGGTCAGAAATGGACCAACGCATCGTTGACTTGTTCAAATCGTGAAGCTCTTTTTCTTGAGTAAATCATCCAATTTTCCTTAAAGTGCAATCATTTGCATGTACGTCACATGTACCGATTTTCGTCTCATTTGGATAATTCTTTCGTGATACGACATTTTTCTCCCATAATAAACATATCTGTTACTGTATTTCCTTGTTATTATTTGTAGACCATACCTTCAATCGTACACCCTGTCACATAAATTTAATCTACATCCTATTGCATAAAAATGTGCATAATAGCTTGAGGCACATGACAGAGTACAAGGGAGGAGTCCATCTGATGGTTAGTAAGATGGTGGGGGTGGTAGACAAAAATCCTTTTTTGGATAACAAATAGTGGTGAGAGCCGTAAATTACAGCAGTAATATGACAGGTCATTAAAAGTGATAATTCATAATTTTTAAGTCATATAATTGTCAAACTTGGGCCCCAGCCAGTTTGAATTTACCACCATTTTTTAAGTTACACAAATCCATCAAAATAGCTGATGCTGACGCTTCATGGTGCTGTCAATATGTGTACAGAACACAAGTGACGCAGACTTGGCCTAGAGAGAAGGGCAGGGAGGGGAATGGGAGGAGGAGGGGATGGGATGGGGGTGGGGAGGGTGGGGAGGGTGGGAAGGGAAGGGGGACATTGACCTTGAAAGTAAGTCACAAAACTGTCAGGACATGACCTTGGAGGACACTTACTGATAGGGAGAACATTAGACCCTTTGTTTGTTCTGCTCCATAATTGGTGTATACCTTTCCCTCTTCTGTAGTAGTTAACAAGGTTTACGACTGCCATTTGACGAAAAATGTTTCATATGCTAGCAAGTAAATGAAATAATGTGAAATTATATAAAATATAAGCTTCCATTGACGCTTGAAGGTGTTTAAGCTTACTCTCAGTGTAATAAAGCAACATTTGCGTAGAAATAAATGATACGTTTTTCCAGTCTACTCGTGGAATTACAGGAGTAAGCCTTTCAACGACGCGAAGCTTCGTAGTAGCAGTGTCTCCCCCCGAAGTTTCTTGTACATGGCTGTAATGTTCACTTGCTAATCAAACATAACCGCGATCTTCTCTGAAGTATGTTAGCGGCAAGAGACAATCAATGCCTTCTCTGCACGATAGCAATGGAGATACTATCGAAGTCAGTGCTGCCAAAGCAGAGATATTAAACACAGCCTTCCAAAATAGCTTCACAAAAGAAGACGAAGTAAATATTCCAGAATTCGAATTGAGAACAGCTGCCAACATGAACAAAATAGAAGTAAATATCCTCGGAGTAGTGAAGCAACTTAAATCACTTAATAAAAGCAAGTCTTCTGGTTCAGACTGTACACCAATTAGGTTCCTTTCGGAGTATGCAGATGCATTAGATCCATACTTAACAATCATATACAACCGTTCGCTCGACGAAAGATCCGTACCCAAAGACTGGAAAGTTGCACAGGTCACACAAATATTCAAGAAAGGTAGTAGGAGTATTCCACTAAATTACAGGCCCACATCGTTAACGTCGATATGCAGCAGGATTTTAGAACATATATATTGTGTTCGAACATAATGAATTACCTCGAAGAAAACGGTCTATTGACACACAGTCAATATGGGTTTAGAAAACATCGTTCTTGTGAAACACAACTAGCTCTTTATTCACATAAAGTGCTGAGTGCTATTGACGTGGGATTTCAGATCGATTCCGTATTTCTGGATTTCCGGAAGGCTTTTGACACTGTACCACACAAGCAGCTCGTAGTGAGGTTCAAATGGCTCTGAGCACTATGGGACTTAACATCTATGGTGATCAGTCCCCTAGAACTTAGAACTACTTAAACCTAACTAAGCTAAGGACAGCACACAACACCCAGTCATTACGAGGCAGAGAACATCCCTGACCCCGCCGGGAATCGAACCCGGGAACCAGGTCGTGGGAAGCGAGAACGCTACCGCACGACCACGAGCTGCGGACTGCTCGTAGTGAAATTGCGTCCTTATGGAATATCGTCTCAGTTATGTGACTGGATCTATGATATCCTTTCAGAGAGGTCACAGTTCGTTGTAATTGACGGAAAGTCATCGAGTAAAACAGAAGTGATTTCTGGCGTTCCCCAAGGTAGTGTTATAGGCCCTTTGCGGTTCCTTACCTATATAATCGATTTGGGAGACAATCTGAACAGCCGCCTTCGGTTGTTTGCAGCTGACGCTGTCGTTTATCGACTAATAAAGTCATCAGAAGATCAAAACAAACTGCAAAACGATTTAGAAAAGATATCTGAATGGTGCGAAAAGTGGCAGTTGACGTTAAATAACGAAAAGTGTGAGGTCATCCACATGAGTACTAAAAGGAACGCGTTAAACTTCGATTACACGATAAATCAGTCTAATCTAAAAGCCGTAAATTCAACTAAATACCTAGGTATTTCAGTTACGAACAATTTAAATTGTAAGAATCACATAGAAAATGTTGTGGGGAAGGGTAACCAAAAACTGCGTTTTATTGGCGGGACACTTAGGAAATGTAAGAGACCTACTAAGGAGACTGCACTACGCTTGTCGATCCTCTTTTAGAATACTGCTGCGCGGTGTGGGATCCTTACCAGATAGGACTGACGGAGTACATAGAAAAAGTTCAAAGAAGGGTAGCACGTTTTGTATTCTCGCGAAATATGGGAGAGAGTGTCACAGAAATGATACAGGATTTGGGCTAGACATCATTAAAAGAAAGGCATTTTTCATTGCGCCGGAATTTTCTCACGAAATTCCAATCACCAACTTTCTCCTCCGAATGCGAAAATATTTTGTTGACACCGACTTACATAGGGAGGAACGATCACCAAGACAAAATAAGGGAAATCAGAGCTCGTACGGAAAGATATAGGTGTTCATTCTTTCCGCGCGCTATACGAGCAAGACTGGAATAATAGAGAATTGTGAAGGTAGTTCGATGAACCCTCTGCTATGCACTTAAATATGATTTGCAGAGTATCCATGTAGATGTAGATTCCCTCCTACCTCCCCCACCCAACCCCCACCACATCATCACCTATCCCACTCTCTCACACCTCTCTTCCTGTAATTTATCTGTTGATAATAGTTGATCGTATATGGTATAATTTCTGTAACTCAGTCGAAGTGTTGAATCTTTGTAGCACATGCATTTATCTGCTGTAAACGATATAATATGTAATACGAAGTGCTACACGAGGAGTTTCCTGCCGCCGGCTGGGGCTTTCTCCGGCTGAGCCGCGGCGCCGCGCTCAGGTACGGGGGAGCGGCGACTCACGTCTTCATCAGGGTACGTCGGGCCCGACACTACGGCCAGCTAATAAATTGCGTTAGTGACGCTTGCGCGGGGCGGCGCTGCATGCGAACGCCTGCCGCCACGTGTCTCCGAACTCAGCCGTGCTATTCACCAGCGCCTCAGACGCAAAAGGGTTCTCCGTCACATGCAGTCTGTCAAGTAAAAGTGTGGGCGACGTTACGCACAGACGGTAAAAGATATCGCCTTAGTTCTTTCACAACCCAACAGAGGGAACCTTTGTCCTTCGTGCAATGTCCGTAAAGCATTAGTTTGTTATCAATTCTTTACTGAGATACACAAGAAGACACATGGGTGCAGCGTACGCGTCGCGTTTATTAAAAATGTTTGATGCCGACTATCAAACGTTGATTCGTAAACAAAAATGAAGACTGGATACTGCAGGAGGACAATGATTCGAAGCACCGTAGCAAGCTTCGCAGCGACTGGAAAAAGGAGAAAGGTGTGCAAGTACTTGATTGGTTCTCTCAGTCACCTAACGCTAATCCTATTTAAAATGTATGGTCTTAAATCAAAACGAAGTTGCAAGAAAAAAGATCTTCACTTTGAAACCGCTGTCAATGCAAATTCGGCTCATTTCGAGAGGTCTCTTCCACGTGAATACGCGGAAAACTTGGTTTCAAACATGCCTCGGTGATGCCAAGCAATTATGGACTAATTTTTAAATGTAACTGAATTTTTCTTTTGTTCATTTATGATGTATGTATATCTTTTAATTTGTTGTTAAATACATTTTTCTACTGATTTACCCGACCACGATCTTACTTAACAGACTCTAACTACTGACCAGTACAACTGACGGCAAAAAATAACGCTTGTTTGAAAGTTGGTTATCCAAAGAAATTTTATTTAGACTGCCAGTCGTAAATTTTAATAATTCTAAACTGTTTTCTGCTACGGATATTAACTGCGGTTGTTGTAATGTGTTCATCTGTCTCGCCAAACTGTTGAGGCCCTGGATTACCAGTGTACCACGGGTAGGGTTGTCGGAGGCACTATCACAACTTGCGAGTCCCTGTAATGTTCGATACTGCGACACACGTGCAAGACTATTGCGAGTAATAGAGCGAGGAATTTAGGTCAGGCAGTGGCTTGAGGCCGTGAGGCACACACAGTTATTCCTACTCCTGCACTTTTAGGTTTGATTATTGCTTGGACCTTAGAAAATCAATTGCTTTCACTATTTTTTATTTAGGGAAAATAAATTACAGAACTCTAGGACCCAAAGGGAGGTTAGCTGAGTTGGAAGATAAGCTAAATAAGATAAAACTAAACATAGCACGTTTATCAGAAGTGCGATCAAAGAAAGACGACACTGATTTGAAGTCACATCATGCATTTTACTACAATGAAATAGGGCAGGGAGAAAATTCACATTTCAGCGTTACTTTATATAAGTAGATTTAAAAATTATACACTTATAAAAAATCTCAGACAGTGCAAATTTCATTTTAAAAATTAACCAAACGTATCTGTGCAAACCACTCAGCTCTCTACATTAACGGGCTCGCATTCTGAAGGCAAGGTGAAAGACACCTATGAAGGGTTACAGAAGTTGTTAAACATAAGCAAGTGTCACCAAAAGATGATAATGGGCAATTTTAATGCAAACGTAGCACTAAAACAAATAAACACTTCTTCAATGGGAAACTTTGGGTACGATACCAGAAATGACAGTCATCATTCGTCAGTAGCATACATAAAGTAAAACAGTATTTTTGTCCTTGACAGATTTTTCAGAAGATAGTAAACAGGAAACGGTCTTGTTATGTATCAAATGGAAATAAAATGAATTTTTCTACATACTATCTAACATGAAAGAAAATGCCCGAGATGTGATGTCCTAACCACTTTCGGAATGTAAGTGATCATAGACTCGTAAAGAAGGTTGGAATATGGACATAAAGTTAGAAATAAACAGACTTATCCGGCAGAAAGTCAAGAATGTAAATTGTAAGAATTTATTGAAGAACAAGAAAATATACCACATAAAACCAAGCACATAAGGGTCTTCGAAAAAAAAGTTTTACACACTAACATGAAAAGGACAATCACCGTCCATAACGCTCTTATTCAGAGTTTATTTATGATCAGCTAGATTTTTCTCAGTTACCAAGAAACTTTCACGATGTGCTGTTTGATACTTTCCCGAATTAATAGCTGCTTCATTGGTTCACGGGCGTCGCGATGGATAATGCGAAAGCTGCATAATATTTCAACGAGACACCTTGAGGCGTAGCGCCGTATACCGATCCTGCCTTGGAGGTGGTTAAGTGGGAAATGTGTCTCAGAGCTGCATAGAGACAGATGGTGACGCGAGACTGGACGCGCACGTAGTTTATGCATCAGCCGATAGAGGACAATATTGGATAGGGGGACAGTGATTTTAGTTTCTATTGTGCCCACTAGAGTGCACTAAAGTAATAGAATATTTTTCATAAACTGTTCTAATATTTTCATAAAGTGTTATTATGTCTTTTTGTGTATGTAAAATGCTATAAATGTGTTTTAGCAGTATGAATGATCCGTGAGTGTGGTTTAAGGTTAATATGAAGATAATTGTTTAACGAATTATGTAGTGGTATTTAGTGTGGGAACATTTCGAAGAAGTGTGGATATGGACAAAGGGGATTTTTGTAGAATAGATTTGTAAAGTAAGTTCATGGTAAAGGGAAAGTTAATTCAGGTATAAATAACAATAGTAAATAACTTTATGCATAAGCAAAACTTCAGCCTATTAGATAATTACGTCGGTAAAAAGTGCAGTCGTAACGTTTACTATTTTGCGATTAGTTATTGATGAAAAGCGCAGACTGACGCGGGAGAGTGTTGTTTTGCTATTGGCTGTTGAGTAAAGTGGCCAATGGTAAAGCAGTATTCTTCGCGCGCCTTTCTCTGCTGGTAGAAAAGACTTAGAGTATTCTAGGGAAGAGTCGAAGCCTAGCCATGAAACAGATCGGACGTGTGTAGTAGTAGTTCCGACGGAAACGATAAGTTGCCGGATCTAGCAGTGTTTCACACATCAAAAGTGTGGTAAAGTGACGGCATAATTATTCCGATGGGCGTGTAGAAATTTCGCAAATTTTAAGTGAATTTTGTGACGAAAAAAGACATATATTCCGCGTGACGTATTGAGCAGGTCGGTGGCTAAAAACTGTGACTGCATTTGGTACCGACAGACTTAATACTTGGCGAGCATTCTCCATCAAAAACAATCAGTATTTTTGTAGCTATTACGTTTTCGGGAAATGCAACACCATAAACTTGCTAACGTGAGTGAAAGGTATTGTGGGTGACTGCGTTAAGACTAGCACGGGCTTGGCAGTGATACTTGTTCATCTAAGTTTCAGAATATATTAATTGAGGACAAAATTTCCAACCTTTCATTTCGTGTGAAAACTTTCTCCCGAAACGTAGATTAGTGACTTCAACTGCAGCCTGGTTCACGTCGAAGTACAGTAGGTTTCGCTCGGCTTTCCTAATGATGATCTGCTGAGACAATGTTCACAGGTAGGTACAGGTTCGTCGTAATAGGACGGAAAGAACCGCGCCGCCGCAATCTGCTCGTCATTATTCATGTGCTTACTGACGTGTTGCTGCAGCGGCCTACCAATATATGCGATGGTTCTCTAGAAAAGCCCAGGCTCCAAAGGTGTGGCTATAACTTCAGCTTAAGATGGATCTATGTTCAGCGTATCTATCTTTAACAGTGCGACACGTCTGGCCAATGTTTGATTTCCCAAACTGACACGAGATTTTATATATCCCTGGTCTCCTTAGACCCAGCTCATCTTCAACAGAACTCAACACGGTTTTCACTCGCGCTAGAGGGCGCAAACACATTTTATTTGATGTTTCCTGAACAGCCTACTGATCCTAATGGACACGCCACCAACGTAGGACATAAAAACTATCCTCTATGAGTTCTCTGTTTCTTCTGGCTGTTCTTGTGGTTTAGTGCGTGCAGGTAGAAACGTATTACGAATCTGTTTGAGTATCCGTTTTGTACAAACACAGAGCGAAGATGGCTAAGCTCTGTTGATAAACTCCCTGCATCCGGGAGTCCGTAATACGGCACTGCGTTGAGATAGGTGATGACGGCTTGTAGGTCGTAGATATAGGTCAATATGAGTTTTACGCAACACACTGTGATACAAGGAACCATCTTCTTTTCTGCGGACCAAGACATCTAAGAACGGCAGGTCTCCATTTTTCTCCACTTCTGTAGTAAATCAAAAGCTCGAATGCAGGGATTTAAGGTATTGCAGAAATGGATCAAACATTGGTGTCTTCCACATATGTCCAGAAACATTTAGGTTTCAACACATCCGGCTGAAGAGCTTTTTTCTAGAAGCCTTCCATAAAAAGGTTAGTTGCTGTGGGAGACAAAAGGCTACACAAACCGTTTGCTCAAAATATTGTTCATTGAATAAAAATTTTGCCGAGGAAAGCACAAGTTTGAGTAGATGTAAGAAGCGTCCACCAGTGGTAGTCGCAGAGGTAGTCGTGTGAACAAGAAGACCATATCTTCAGTCTTTGTACAAAATCTACTAAGTTTCGATGTTCACATTTTCCTACCAAAAGGGCAAGAAGAAGGAGGAGGAGGAGGACATTATTGTTTAACTTCTCGTCGACAATTCCCTCTCAAAGAAACCACCCCGTCATTTTCCTGAAGCGATTTAGGAAAAGCAGGATGGCTGGACGTGGGTTTGCCGGCCGGAGTGGAAAGTGGTTCTAGGCGCTACAGTCTGGAACCGCGCGACCGCTACAGTCGCAGGTTCAAATCCTGCCTCGGGCATGGATGTGTGTGATGTCCTTAGGTTTAAGTAGTTCTAAGTTCTAGGAGACTAATGACCTCAGCAGTTAAGTCCCATAGTGCTCAGAGCCATTTGGACGTGGGTTTGAACGGTCGTCCTCCCGAATATGAGTCCAAATGTGCTAAGGAGCCAGAAGAGAAGCCAGATGTTTTGCTAGTAACATGATGAGGCTCCTATATTACTCACAATTGCGCGAAGTGGAAGATAGATGCCCTGTAAATAGACGCCACACCAGATTTGGTTAGCCAGAAATGTCCACCGTTGCTGAACACGGTCTTCACACGGGACATAGTATGCACTATGGAGAGACAAAGATCCTTTCGTCCGCCTCTACGTACTGGGGCTCCATCATTAAAGAAGCAGCAGAAATAAGTTTGAATAAAGACCTGGTTCATAGAGACACGTTATTTCAACTCAGCAAGGAATGGCAACCAGCTTTTGCGGCACTAAGGCATCGTCGGCCGCAGACGAACGAATCCGTGTCTCCCCAGATGGGGAATCTGTCCGCACACTACTGGAGACCAACACACTGCCGGCCGGAGTGGATGAGCGGTTCTAGGTGCTACAGTCTGGAACCGCGCGACCGCTACGGTCGCAGGTTCGAATCCTGCCTCGGGCATGGATGTGTGTGATGTCCTTAGGTTAGTTATGTTTAATTAGTTCTAAGTTCTAGGGGAGTGATGACCCCAGAAGTTAAGTCCCATAGTGCTCAGAGCCATTTGAACCAACACACTGCCCGCGCGCGCTGTCCCACGATCAGCGGCCGCGCTTTTGCCGCGTCGCGCATGCGAAGACAGTGGCCCGTTTCTTCGGCAGGGGCACTGGATGTCCCCGTGCTCTATGATTCGTCTACGATGACGTTATTGGCCCATCCCTTGGCGCCTGCGATTTTCTAGCGAGCCACTGCATGCATCGGCGGGCCACTGCAGCAACAAAAGTCACATATTGCCTGCAAATTGAACTTCCACTGTCGGAGGGTGGTATGAGACTTCAAGTCCCACGGCCACACCTTGAACGTGCACTCCAGTTGTGTCCTCCGAATGACATCATTGAAGAACAGAACACTTTTACCATCCACCAAACCAGTAACACCGTGATCCACCGGTGACGCTGTATTGAAACCTCCACACACACACACACACACAAAAAGCCTCAACAACAGCCAGAAGAAACAGAGAACTCATCGAGGATGGTTTTTATAGCTTACGTTAGTGGCGTGTCCATTACGATCGGCAGGCTGTTCAGGAAACAATTAGCACTTGAAGATGACGATCAACTGTCTCGTTCAGCTTTCACAATAGTATCCGACGCGACACCCTTGAACCATTGAAACAATTTTTAATGCTACTTTTTATGTAGCTCCTAAACACTGATATCTCGAAGTAAATAGAGCTAGGGTAAGTGAATTACACGCTCAACTTTTTAGCACCCAAATCAAAAAGCGACCTCAATAAACGAGAAGGGAACGAAAACCCACCATGCACTACAGTTTGCTACATGTAGTTTCTATGTTTACGTATATATGATAGCGTCTTCAGAAGTTAAATTCGTCTCAGGTATAGCCTCCCATTCCGGTCTCGCTTTCCACATAATACTTTCTTGTTTGTTTTTTTATCAGCTAGTTTTTTGAGCCACTTGAATTTAAATACGTAGATCGACAAAAGCACGACTTTCGCGAATATCACATTTATCTTTTCAATTTTTCGCCAAGTTGTCTCTTCTAGGGGTATGGGTCGGCAGATTTTCTTCAGGCTTTGAGGTTGTTGTTCTTGATGTTGTCTCGTCGTAACCACAGTGACGTCAAAATCCGGTTATAGGGTTGCCAGTGAAGTAAAATACTTAGCACTGAAGAATGTGTATTACGAACACAAAGGTACAGTCAGGTCAGTACTGAACTTCTGGGTGGATCGTGCTGCTATTTATACAAACACCGAATGCTCCAGATTATACAAACAAAAAAAACACAAGAAAATTCGAGAACCTTTCAGAAATGATAAATAATAAACAAAAAAACTCGCCGGCGATCAGGTGTGAATTGGCGCACCTTCGCATGCTTGTCAGCAACACCAACCACTACACGAAACTGAATTCTGCCGGCAATATAACTAACGAGCGGAACAGATCATAAAGTTTGTGTAATATGTTCGTTTATCATTCCCAAACCAAATAGTGAAAATCGTTGAAAATGCGTGGCGGAAATCACTATTGCCTGATCGGAAACTGCCACATAGACCGCTACATATGTAACGGCTATGTCAGCTGAAACACCTTCTTTCAACTTGTGGCTCGTGACGTTATTGTTCGATCGTAAAGCGAGCTATGAGTCATAAAGACGAAACGCCTCTTAAATTTTTTATATCTCTTATATTGTTAATTTAGGCTGAGGGAATGTTTCAGTATAGTTCAGTGATTATAATATAAAAGACAGTTCCTTGCAGAATGCCTGTTCCATAAGCATGCAAATCATGTTTCTTAAACATTGTTTGAAGATGATTGACATTATGACGATATTGCTAAAGATATAAAAAATACTATAATGTTTCGGAACTAAAACTTAATAGACTCTTTAAAGTACGCACGGAGTTGCGCTTATCATCAGAAAGACGTTTAGTAATTTGCGTAAATAAAGTTTATGATTGAAATAACAGCGTCATTGAAGTCAAGATAATATAATGTGTAAATCGTTAAGGTTTATTCAGTAGGCTAACGAATATCTCGAAGAAGACTATGCCATTATAAACACGATTATGGACAACAACGACTTTGTGTTTGACCTCTGCTTAAGAGAGTATTACTACTCAGGGCACATATTGGTGGAAAGCACCGATGATGGCTGTTAATCAGATGAAATCGATTTGCAAAATTAAATAAATAAAACATGATTTTGCGACTGCTTGCTGCAATTTGGTAATTTTATGGTCTATGGTCGCTACACGACTTGGGAACCACATGGAGCCCACCATTCATAGCAAAAAATGCTTCAAAATAGCAATGAGGTAGACTTGAATGGCTTTGTTGGAGAATTTTTGAAGGAACCATACTAGGGAAACATGTACATGTTTATAAGGATGAACGAATGAGTTTTTTAGCGAATGTCACAAGTAAGTGGTGCAAAATTATGGCTTAAAAACAGTAATAGAAGACTAAATATTTGGATGTCTCCAACGGAAAAATGTAGAAACGAGACTAATTATATACTAGCCGAAGAAACGTACGTAAGCAGATTAAATAACGTGGACGCTGTACACGGTTCAACTATTAACATTGTCTTCAGTTTTTTGATGACAGAATGAAAATAAAAACATCCGAGAAAATCAGACTGAAAGAAATGTGACCTACAAAATCTAAGAATATAAAAAGTAAAGTATCTCCACAGTGTCATAAGATTTTTGGACCATTGTACCAGGAGAAACAGCGATCTTTATAGTTTTGTAAATTATCTCAATACATACCATCGTCATCGCATTTAAATTGCGTATTTTTATTTTTTTTGTGACCAGTTTCGATCTTCTAATACATCATCTTCAGATCTTAAATTCCTCGGTAACCGTAGGAACCACTGGCGTGGAGCATGTCCATCTGCCCAGGCATGGAGAAGATGATCTCCTTGAAGATCGAAACCGCTCACCTAAAAACACAAATGAACGACTTACATGCGATCACGACTGTGCGTACGGAAATAAAATACCATATGAGAAAACTGGAAACTCCTAGAAATGATATGAGTACTGGAACAGGATTGAAGATGCTGCAATAACGCTTGGAGAGAATTCTACAGCATATATGAAATGGAAATATAGACAAGGAACAATGAGCAACATGCTGAATGATCAGCAGGATGAAAAGAAGGCTTATACTGAAAACCAAAATAAATGGGGAAGGGGAAGAATGTGCTGAAAGATTATCAGTGAACTCTTAAGTGGTGTTGACTATGCTACAGAAAATGTAGACGAAAATAAGTGTGTGGAATTGAGAAGTTAGAAAAAAGGAAGAGGTCACATCCTGTACGGAAATGTTAGGAGGCTAAATATATCTGGCAGAAGCCCTGTTGGATTTCTTAGCACAGATGGAAAGCAACATTAAAAAAAGATTCTTAACACCTAAAAAGAATGCATGAAAAAATTATATGATACATACGAAAATCAAAAAGAATGGCACTTCTTGAGACACCCTTTACTATTTATTGAGGAAATCTTGATCACATTGTCTAGATAAAAAAAACGTGGCCTTAAAAATATCCAGATAGCACGGTCATCTCACAACACACTGAAAAACAGCTTGATGAAATAATGGTAACAACAGTCTCCTGGTAATATTTGTGGAATGAAAATCAATGCAAGGATAGTAAAGGTTTTGCAAGTAGGAGGAAGAAAAAGCTGTAAAGTATTAATTTTGAATGGAGGAAAACTAAAATACGTTCACGAAAACAAATATCTAGGTAGTAAAACAGAATGAATGGATGTGTGAAGAGTGAATTAATACACGACTAGTAATGCCCGTGTCCAGTATGTCTTGTGAAATGTGGTGGTAGCGAAAAATGGAAAATATAAATTGGGCCATCCACATGGAAAACCCAGAACTATTACGAATAGTTGGAGAGGAAAGATAATACTAGTCGTAATACAACCACAAAAGAAGAACAGGAATGGACACAACTGAATAGGTAATGTTTTTGTTTGATTGGAGGAGGTGGAGCGGGCTTGTTCATTGATTCAATTTAATTAATTAGTCTGTTAATTTTATTTCAATTTGACATCAAAGCTGCTCCTGTTTAGGCTTTGTCCCATTACTTGCATGTTGTCGTAAGAGGCCCATTTTATGGCATCGGACCTATCTATCTAGGCTCATACCGCTACAGTATTGTTATTTATACTTGTACTGGTTATTCATGTTCTCAGTTATACAGTCTGCAAAATATTCTCAAAAAATATACTTTCTGTTAACACAGTTGCAATATGGTTCAATCATAGCACGCCTGAGACACGACAGTTCATTGTCAATACTGAGGATGCTAAAGTTGATGACTAAAAATTTAAGCAACTAAGAATGATAATTCACAAACATGTTTAGTTGTAAAACCTGTTAAATAATGGAGCATGTTATTACAATATGAATGGTAAAACCAACATAATAATTAGTGCATGTAGAGTGGAGATATTTAGGTTTCAGTTAAGAGAGCCCATCAGATTGACGCAGAGGCGGCCGGAGCGCAAGAGGCCAGAAAGCACATCTGCAGGAAGGTGTGGCTGGCGGCACCCAGTATCGTCAGTGATCGTGGCGGACAACCCATCAAAGCTTGGGAAGGGTAAGAGACAGTGCAGGGATACGGAGCAGGGACCAAACGTAAATGTTAGGATGCAGTTGTTGTGAGCAGATACCTGTTCACTTTCGTCCCTATGGTTGAGTCCAACAGCATATCCAGCCAGATGGAAAAACAGTGAGCTATACAGTTTTTTGTGGTGGACACGAAAATGTTTCGATGTAATGATGAATGTACACCCATTTACTTTCAGGACCCTGGGGTTCCACAGTGCAATTCTACCAGAATTAGTTTCCCTTTGTTATCAGTTGTATTCAAAATCCCATGGGGTGGTTGTGTTGAAAGAGTCATTAGACAGAATTTACATGTTGGAGAGCAGCCTGCAGATTACTACACTAATGTTAAGGTCAGGTGTGTTTCGCACACTGGAGCAGTGTGGCTGACCGGCAAGGATGCAGCACTGACAAGAAGGTCAGTGATAACATAGTTCCATGTACTCCCCTAAACTTTCGCCTCCTGTGAGTAATGTCGAAAGGTACGGTGTCAGACAGGGTTTGTAATTTATTTTTCTCTCAGAATCAATCAACGTAGTTTTGTTGTCTTCTGCACCAATACAGCTGTTGGGTGTACAGTGAAAATTAATCAGACCGCAAAAGACAATCAGAAATGTTACAAAACTGTTCCAAATTGGCAGGTACAGCTGCAGAAAATCGGTAGGAAAATTTACGGAATAACATTAATAATCGGGTACGTACGTTTTGTCAAGTATTCTCCAAGCATAAAATAGGTATATATAACCCCTGAGTAGAAGAGCTGTTTTGGAGATGCATCGTGCTTTTGGCACACTAGTGGAGTGGTGGCGCCTGAGTCACTTTAGAGGGAACAGATAAGATCGACAGTCAGTCGCAAAATCGCGGAGGTAGTCGGTTACACGGCGGTTGGGTAACAGATTTCAGCTGGCAAGCACACCTGGGGTCCTGGCAGCCGAGCAGCAGGTTCAACGGACCACGGCAGAAGAGCCGGCAGCGCAGTGGCAGACGACGCTCCAACGATGACAACGAAAACTAAGCTCTCATGTCCTACACCGACTGTTGGGCTCATTAGTAAGTATTAATCGCAAAATGTCAGATCAGAAACCGAGGAGACACCAAGTTACATGATGACAAGCTAATTGCTACTGATACAACTAAAAGAGTGTAAACAGTACGAAAGTTTTTAGGCCAGATATGTATTCCACGCGAGTTTTGTTTAACAAGCAGACGAAGTGGAATCTCCAGGTACTGTAGAATTTGTACAAGTGAAAGTGGAACCACTGGAAATTAACCTGAGCGGTTCAGTGCCTGATACTCAAGTAATGACCGATGAGGTGGCGAAGCAGTTGGCCGCAGAAATAAAGCTTGGTGAATAAAGTGACTTGCATTTTTCACTAACTGCAACGCTATGTGATCTCCAGAAGAAATTAATGGACGAAATAAAGATTGTAAATTCTCATGTGTCCTTTGAAATGACGGAACTGAAAACAGAAGTAAAGCGTTGCCATGGTGAACAATTTACAAAACATAAGTTGCAATTAAAACACCAGGTGGCGGCACAATTGGATTAGACTGTTACTAAGGTAGATACTGATATTGCGGTGGTACCCAATAAATTTAACGGACACCGTTAAGTGTTCTAAGGAGGTGTCTAGGACTTATACCGATCAGTCAGAATGTATTGACAAGTTTTTAAAAGAATATTGGTCTCCAGATATTCAAAGGCAATTGCTAGTGAATTGATAGCAGATATCAAGCAGACCATGGGACTATGAGGAAATTTTGTGAAATTTGGTGGAAGAGAATAAAATATCTGGATTCTGCTACGGCTATTGAATTGTTCACCACAGGCATACAACGAATGTTGTTCTATATCTGTCGTGAATTGATAGCAGTACCAAGGGACAATTATGAGAGGTATGTTGGTTCCTGGAACGGGTGGAAGCTTGCATGTTGGAGGTGGTGGTCAGCAGAACATGATGGCATGACGTGAAGATAGGCAGCCGGTATGGCTTCTGCACGGTGTTAGGCACTCGTGCAACGCATGTGCTGGGAGATGTAATACAGTAAAGGGTAAGGAAGAGTCGGAGTAAGGTACTCAGCCAGTTCCTGACGACCTGTTAAACAAAGCAGTGTTTTGGTGTGGGATCGATCGTCCAGAGGCTGAGAGTTCTGAATGCACACTGCATAAAGGAAATTTGAAAAAAATCAGTACTGAAGGCGGGTGAACACATTTCAGCCAGCAGCGGTCGCATGCGACCTTGGCAGCGATGTGCAGACCTTAATGGGCTAGCAGAGCCAGCAGCTAGCGTGCCGATGCAGCTAGTAGGCCATCCGAGCTACTTTGGGAGAGAAGTGGGAAGAAGTTGCCGACATGTGTCATCACGACACAAAAGAATAGCGAGCGCGAAACGCTAAAAAGCGTGATCGACACTGTTGGCGTGCGGGAGACTCTTGCGTAGTCCAAAATCTGATGGCGGTGATATTTTCAGAATCGCGAGGCTGTTTCAAAAGCAAAAACACCAGTGGCCCTGGTTACAGGAAACGATAAAGGTTCACTGAACCAGCAAGAGTGGGATGTATGACGCTCAAAGTCAGAGATTCAAACTGGCGGGAACGTAATTATTCACATGGAACGAACGAGTGAATTGGTACCAGCAGCAGAAATAGTAAGTGCGGAAGTGGCGAGCGGAGGAGGCAACGTTATATTTAGTTTGTGCGCAAGGAATATTCCGAATATGAATGGCCCTTAAGATTAGATGCCGACAAAATTGAGCTTTTAGACTCGAAGGCTGCGTGGGAAGAAGCCCAGCGCATGTGTGCACTTGTGAACTGTCACTTCATGATAGGCTGCTTGAGAAATTCACTTGTTTGCCAGAATAGGAAGAGTAAAACCAAAAACTTCCCAAAGTAGCTTAGATTTTGATTGGAGGGCCGTAATTAACGAACTATTAACGGAAGATGAGCCAGTTCCCCTTGCGGCCGATGTAGATCCTCTTGTTGCCATAACTAAAAGTGGTTTACTAACTAAATTTTTTGTAGGTAGAGGTTCTGAGATATCAGCCATTGCAGAAGAGCATGTCACGGTTCTGCCAAATAAAAATGAGATGGCAATGTTGCCAGTATCTAACGTAAAAATTTTCGGGCCTACCGGAAAGATATCTAAAGTATTCATCATTAAGTGACATTAGCTGAGGAAATTGCAAACTGGTATGGAACACACATTCGTAAGAATTTCTTAGTTCAGTGTAAACCTGCGGGTTGGTGTCGATTTCCTAAACGTGTACCGCTGTGACGTAAATTTCGACTTGTTTGCTATGATGTTGCATATAGAGTGCGAGACGGTAGTTGCACCGTTCTTAACAGGAAAGGGAGCCAGATAAGAGAAACGCTGAATGTAAGAGGAGGGCAGAAAGTAATCACGAAAAAGAAATGGGAAATATAAAGTCGTATGGCATGAGAGATTAAAGAGCAGCAAAACAGGTTTTTATTTTTTATTTATTTGTAACATGCTCCATTAAAATATTTATAATACTACATGTGTGTATTTCATCTGTGTGTATGTGGAATGTAGTATAATGTTAGTATTGTACGATTGTGGTGATGATAATAATGAGAGAAGCTAGAGAGTGAAGCCAGTATATAGTCTACTCCTCGCGAATAGCCAAGCTCAACGTCCCCATTTGATGGACGGATCACCATCAACAGGTCACATTCCCTCATTTCATGAGACGCTGTGGAGAGGTTTGGTATTCATACTAGGACATTGGCGTGAAGTCTCGTGATCAGAAACTTTCAAGATTGACCACAGTGTGAAGTGAGGAATGTATAGAATTTTTTGTTTTTTTGTTTATTTATTGTTTTCTTTTAATTTTATTATTATTATTATTATTATTACTATTATTATTATTATTATTACACATTTTTCCCTCCAGGACTTGAGTGTTACGTGATTTTTCATTTTTTCCTAGTTTCCTTCTTCTTTTTCTCTTCCGAAAACCGCCTCATTCTTTGGCTTTGCCCCTGTTTCCGTTGCTCTGTACATATTTTGCTTGTTTTATTCCTTTCTTTTACTTCATATTTCGTGTTTATAATTTTGTTTCTGAATTTCTCTCTTTCATTTATCATTTCAGTACTGATCTTTACTTGGTTTAGGTCTTCCTCTTGTTCTTGAAACTAATTGGTTTTTTTGATTGAGTTGATTACTACACCAAAAATCTCTTTGTGAGTGTGTTGTTCATTCTGTTAGAATGTTGGTTGGCATTTTCTGATCGTGTATGCGAGCCTTCCTGTGTGCTCAGGTAATTCTTTTGGTTGGGCTCTTCATCCATATACCATCTCTGTGTACTTTTTCTGTCTCTGTAATGCCTGGTGCTCCAGTTGTGGTCATTTCTGATGCGTAAAGTGCTTTTGATAGCACAACTCTACTGTAGTGCTTGAGTTTAGCCGTCATGAAATATTGATTTGATTGTAGTGTGTCCATTTCAGTTCTTACGCTTTCTGAAGTTTCTCTGTTCTTTCTATGTTGGATGGCTTGTTTGACCCTCCTATTTGTACATATTCCCCAAGATTTTGAATTTTTCCGCTCTGTTGACCTTTCCGTGTTTTCAGTACATGGCTTTGTTGTTTTTGTTGTTGTTCTTGTTCTTTCTTTCCATGTATTAAGTTTTCTCATACAATATCTGTAGACCTGTTTTCGCAGAGACATCAAGTAAGTATTCCAGTGCTTCTTGTGCCTCTTGCCTATTGTCGCTGAGTATTGCCAGGTCATCTGCAAATGCCAGGCATTTTATGATCGTCTTATTTGCACGCTTTCTTCCTAACTGAATTCCTTTTACTTTTTCTTCCCATTGCCTGATTATTTTGCCAAAGACAAAAAAAACATGGCTCTGAGCACTATGCGACTTAACTGCTGAGGTCATCAGTCTCCTAGAACTTAGAACTAATTAAACCTAATTAACCTAAGGACATCACACACATCCATGCCCGAGGCAGGATTCAAACCTGCGACCGGAACGGTCGCTCGGCTCCAGACTGTAGCGCCTAGAACCGCACGGCCACTCCGGCCGGCGCCCAAGACAATGTTGAATATAAGCAGTGAGAGACCATCTCCTTGTCTGATCCTAGTATGTATCCCGAATGGGTCTGAATTTTCAATCATAAATTTTATTTGGTATGTAGTGTCGGTGTCTGCTGTATGAGTGTCGTAGTTGTTCCCTCCACTGCATCGTCCTCTAATGTGTCAAAGAGAATCTGCCTGTCTGTAGAGTCGTAGGCCTACTTCAATTCCAATAATGTGACTACAGTGTTGTTTGTCTGTCTGATCTTCGCAGGTTCCAGATCTGTTCAGTACAGGACCTTCCTTTCTTGATGACAGCTTGGTATTCACCTATCTTTGTACTAGCTTGTGGTTCTAGTCTGTTGAATAATGCCTTGGAGAGAATTTTGTAGGTGACCTGTAATAATGAGATGCCTCTGTAGTCATTAGCGTCTGTCTTCTCACCCTTTTTGTGGATTGAGTGAATCAACGCACATTTCCAGACCTCGGAAATAATGGCGTCTTTTCCTGGGCCTCTGCTGCTTTGTAGTTGTTTTATAATCTCTTCTATCTCTGTTATAGAAGGTGGCTTTCATTCTGGGTTTGGTACTGAAGTTTATGAAAATAATTTTTATGAATTTTGCATTTTTCTTAATTTTTTGTTTTAATTTTTTTACTGCTATTATTAACGTATGTGTATACTCAAGGCCCACAAACATTGGGGCTGCTAAAAAAGAGAAATAAAGGAGAAACCAAAGAAAGTTAATTTGGGAGAAGTAGCACGCACTTTTTCGAGCTCATGTCCCACTCTCTGTCTCGGACGAGACTCTTGCACCACACCATTCCAAAAAAGGGTGTCTTGAGGTGTCAGACATTTCGAATGTTGGGTCATCCCAACTGAAGGGGGAGTCGTAAATAATACTATGTAATTAATCAGCAAATGGACGGCGGTACTATGGTGATCGTTCAAGTGCCGTGTGAGCATCTTAAACATGATACCAAAGATCAAGCTTGGAGGGCGTCGCGTCGTTGAAGACGTATACAGTCGACAGGCCATTGAACCATACTATAGCAAAGTGCCTGGTAAGTGGAAAATGTGTGTACACCAGAAGGAGGAGTAAATGCAGGCTAAGCGTCGTTGTCGAGGTATGGAGGTAACATGCTAATATCCATTGCATGAGTTGCCATACACCGTGCGATGGTCATCTGTATCATCGCTGACACTGTGAGTGTACAACGGTGATTTGGCCAGTCCAACACAGTGAAGTCGCCTGTTTGTAAGGCATTTAGCATTAATGATGCACCACCACAGGACGTGGTTGTAAGGAAGGGTACATGGATGTTCTTCCACCCTGAGGCCCAACGGATATCTGCGTGGAGGTTGTCCAACATATTGCGGACTGCCCAGTGTCAGAACAACCTGTAAAAGTCTTTCACTTGTAGTGCCTGCATGTTCAGAAGGTCATCATGTATGTACCTGAGTTCAACAAAGTAGATGGATATGTGGGAAAGTGTGCCACGTTGACTGGAGAGACAGGGGAGGTCGTCTTAACAACCACCAACAGGCTGCGAGTGGGGGATGTGGAAGCACATGTCCTGGCTCTAACATGGACGAGACCGAGTCCTCCTGCTGAAGTGAAGAGGGTAATGGTGTCCTAGTGCACCTTTAAGATGGTTCCTGCTGATAAAACATACCCAAAGGCCGCCTGGAATTGTCGTTCTAGGACAACAGGCAGATGAAACATTGGGCGCGACATATGTGCTGACGTAGGCCACATGCTGGGTTGGATTCAGGTTGTAGTGGAGTTGTATTGGATGTGGGCTCATATCATCAGAATCAAATAGTGGTAGTCGTACAGTGGGTATGTCCGGTAAATATAATACCCAGATAATGGAGCCTGTCCACTGTGGGCAGCGGGAGTACACCTTCGCCTTGGAGGCCACGACCGATGTTCATAAATGCTGATTTGGCCACATTGAGGATGTTTCCCAAGGTTCTTTCATACTGTTGGATCCATGTGATGGTATTATGTATTTCCGTAGTTGTAAATGCCAGGAGCAGGTGGTCGTCTGCATATGCCAGGCAGCGGAAGGTATGGCTGCATAGGGTGAGACCTTCAAGGCACAGTCAGAGGCCTCTGAGAAGGGGTTCGAAGGCGATGGAGAACAGCACAGTTGACCGGGGACAGCCCTGTCTGACGAAACACTGTATTTGAATCGGTCCCACCTGCTGTCCGTTGACTTAAATACTTGGTGTGGCATTGGTAAGCAAGCGTCTCAGGATGTCGATGAATGACAGAGGGAACCCCATACGCATCGCCACCGATAGAAGAAACTGGTGTCAGACCCTGTCAAAGGCACTGACAGCAATGGCTCAGACCGCAAACGCTTGAATATTGAACTTGTGGAGATAAGTAGTTAATTCTATAATAACTGTCAATTAAGCTAATATTGCACTGTAAGGAAGTTAATTGGAGCCTATTTCTTACTATCTCTTGAAGGTTTCACTCGTTTCAGTATATTTCTGGAACAAAAAACAAAACTAAAAAAGTTAAGACGTTTGCCTAAGTATTAAGTTAAGAATTTAGGTTTCTTCAATACACATGTATTTAGAAGTGCCTTACCAACTCGGGGAATTAAAAGTTTTAAGTTTTGCCGTTTATTTCTTTTCAAAACGCATGAAGTCCATGTCGTACAGATTCGATCTTAGTCCTAATTTCTCGGGTACACCAGTTTTGAGTTTTAATGTTAATTTAAGTGCATTACGTTACTACATTAATAGTATACACGTATATTAGTGTTCCACATAACTTTAGTGACTCTTGTGATATGTAATTAATAGAATATTACTGTTATGGCCTACATAAATTTTGTAAAAATATTCTAAACAATCATAATCGAGAAATGTTTGAGCTGCCGTATTAAAGTTAGTTCTGCGGTTCTGTGCAACTGTTATGGCAGATTGTTACGTTGGTGGGAATGTAGTGGCATAGGAATTGGGGAACGAAATGGGTCTCTTCCATGGTATTGCAGAGTATGTTCAAGGAATAAGAAAATAGCTTAACAGGAAGGTAAGATTAGAGCCTTTAAGGCTGAACTGGGTAGTGCTAGGGAGGAACTGATAAGGTTAAGGGGAGAGAAGAGTGAAGACAGGTGGGAAGTGGTAGCAAGGAACAGGGGCCACAGAAAGAGAACAGTATCTGGCAGTTTCATAACTGGCACAAACAATATATTTGCCTTGCTACTTCAGTTAACTAAGGAAGAGTTTCAGGTAGATGTAAGTGCAGTCAGTACCCAACAGACTGTCACCAGGAAACCACCTGTTTCAAAAGAAGTAGAGAGTAGGAGGACATTTCAGTTGTTAGGTATTAGCCATGGAAGGGGTGTTAGCCAGATCTTGCAGGAAAAATCAGGTGACAGGTACCAGGTCACAAGCTTTTTCAAGCCCAGTGCACGTCTTAGCCAAGTGATAGAGGATGTAGGATCATTGGCCAAGGGTTTAACAAAGAAGGATCATATTGTGATAGTGGGTGGAACGGGATATAATTTTGATAGGGATCAGGACTACAATATTGAGTGTGATCTGTTAAAAATAGCATCTGCAACGAACCATATAAATGTTGAATTGGTTCCTGTTTTCATGTGGTATGATCAGCCCCAACTGAACAGCTCTGTCAGGAGGATCAATATGGAGCTAGATCAGCTGCTTTGGACAGCCATTTTCTTAGGCATAGACTTGGTTCCTGTTGATGGTATTGGTAGGTGGGACTTCACAAGATGTGGCCTGCATCTCAGTAGGAAAGGGAAGGATGGGATAATAGCAAAATCTTAATGGGGGAGGGGGCACTGAAATGCATGGAAGTACCTCTTTTTTTAGGTTAAGATCAGTGTCCAATGCTTCAGCACTGAATGAAAGTAAGCTTAATGATAAATTCAGACAGGCAGGTAGTAGAGATATTAAAATATCACGAGATTCTCATAAACGTATAGCGAAAAATAATGTTAGTATGTCATAAATTTCTCTTAAAAGCACAGTGAAAAATAATGTTAGTATATTGCATCAGAATATCAGATGATTAAAAACAAAATAGATGAGCTTCTTGTTTGTTTAGAAGAATTAGAAACTGAGGGCCTAATAAAGGTACTATGCCCGTCTGAACATCATATAGTCACAGATATGGAAAAGGTGAATGCAGATGGATATAAATTTTCAGCGCATGTAAGTAGAGATGCTACAGTGAAAGGAGGAGTTGCCATATATGTTAAAATTTATCATAGTGTGAGAAATTCAGAAACTAAAAAAATTCGTGTACAGTAACATATAGAAGCATGTGCATGTGAGCATAAACTAAATAATGCTACTTTTATAATTGCAGCTGTGTATAGTTCCTCATTGGGAAATTTTCAGCTATTTTTGAAAAACTTTTATTCTTTGCTGTGCCATCTGTCAGACAGAGGGAAGCAAATAATTGTTAGTGGAGATTTAAATGTAGATTTTCTGAAAGAGTCCGATAGAAAGCTTGACCTTGAAGTATTACTTGGTTCTTTCAATTTGTTCTCAGTTATTGATTTTCCTACTCGGGTGGTACACGCTCATAGACAATGTTTTTATAGACCAAGATAAATTTAGTCAAATAAAAACTTTTCCTGTGAAGAATGGTCTGCCTGATCGTTATGCACAGCTAGTTACAGTATATGACATAGCTCCATACAGTAATGCAAAACAGTCCTCCAAAATAGTGTGTCCAACTAACGATATAACAATTGCTAATTTTAGGGAAACCTAGCAAGAGTTAGACTGGGATGAGGTGTGCAGGAAACCTGACACTAATTTAAAATTCAATCTATTTCATGATACCTTTATGAGTATATTTGAAGACAGTTTCCCTAAGAACACAGTTAAACATGATTGTAAGAAACCATCTAAAAATCCACGACTTAATTAAGGGATAGAAATGTCTTGTAAAGACAAAATGGAAATGTATCTTATAGCTAGAAGGAATAATGATCCAGAAACAGTGACACATTATAAAAACTACTGCACCGTATCAATACAAATTATTAAAAATTCCATAAATATGAGCATTATGTCTGAGATTAGCACCTCTGGTAATAAAATTGAAACAATTTGGATTATTGTTAAAAGTGAAACAGGGCAACAGTGAGCACATGAGGACTGAATTACTATCAAACCTAACGAAAAGTTTGTTAACAATAAGTCAGAAGTAGAAAACATTTTTAATAATCATTTTTATATGTTGTAGAGAAAATGGATCCAGCCATCCGCTAGAAAATGCAAGGAAGTATATGGAAGAGGCAATACCTACGCAATTTGTTAAAACTGAAATTCAGCCCACCTCGCCTACTGAAGTTATGAAAATAATAAATTTGCTCAAAAGTAAAAGCCCACATGGAACTGATGGCATTTCCAACATAGTACTCAAAGCTTGTTTCCAACAGATAAGTAGGATTCTCAGTCATATATGTAGCAACTCACTGAAACAGGGTATTTTTCCAGATAGACTGGGCCGGCCGGAGTGGCCGTGCGGTTCTAGGCGCTACAGTCTGGAGCCGAGCGACCGCTACGGTCGCAGGTTCGAATCCTGCCTCGGGCATGAATGTGTGTGATGTCCTTAGGTTAGTTAGGTTTAATTAGTTCTAAGTTCTAAGCGACTGATGACCTAAGAAGTTAAGTCGCATAGTGGTCAGAGCCATTTGAACCATTCCAGATAGACTGAAATATGCTAGTGTTAAAGCATTGCATAAAGAAAGGGAAAGGTCTGATGGTAACATCTACGGCCCAATCTCACTTCTGACAGCTTTACCCAAAGTTCTTGAAAAAGTAATGTATTCAAGAGTAGCATCACATATTTGTAAAAATGAACTACCAAGAAAACGTCAATTTGGTTTTCAGAAAGGCTTTTCAACAGAAAACTCCCACTGACCAACTATTAAATGCTCTTAGTAACCGAATATCACCCATTGGGATATTTTGTGATCTCTAAAAGGCTTTTGACTGTATTAATCATGAAATCCTTCTAAACAACCTTAAGTATTGTGGTATGAGTGGGACTGTGCACAAATGCAGAAAGTTGAAATTAATAGTACAGATAGTCTGCAAAAATCAGCAGAGTCCTCGAACTGGGAAGGTATCGAGAATGGTGTCCAGCAGGATTCAGTCTTGGGTCCCTTATTGTTCTTAATATATATTAATGACTTGCCACTGTATGTTCATGAAGATGAAAAGCTAGTTCTTTTCGTTGATGGTACAAGTATAGTAATCACACCCAATAAACAAGAATCAGATGAGGAAATTGTAAACAATGTCTTTCAAAAAATTATCAGGTGTTTATCTGGAAATGGAGTCACACTAAATTTTGAGGAAACACAGTGCATACAATTCTGTACAGTAAATGGCGTAATACCATTGACAAATACGGAGTTTCAATAGAAGTCTGTTGCTAAGGCAGAATATTCAAAATTTCTGGGCTTGTGCATTGATGAGAAACTGAATTGGAAAAAGTACATTGATGATCTGCTGAAACGGTTAGGTTCAGCTACTTACGCTATTAGGGTTATTGTAAATTTGGGTGATAAACATATCAGTAAATTAGCCTACATGCCTATTTTCATTCACTGCTTTCATAAGGCATTGCTGCGCGTTGTAGCAGCTAGGTCTATAGCGCCTTGCCAAGGTTCGTGCGGCTCCCCCTGTCGGAGGCTGTGGCTAAGCCATGTCTCCGCAATATCCTTTCTTCCAGGAGTACTAGTTGTGCAGGTTGGCAGGAGAGCTTCTGTGAAGTTTGGAAGGTAGGAGACGAGGTACTGCGAGAAGTAAAGCTGTGGGGACGGTGCGTGAGTCATGCTTGGGTACCTCAGCGGCCGGCACGGTAGCTCAGCGTGTTCGGTCAGAGGGTTAGCTGCCCTCTGTAATAAAAAAACTTAGAACTTGAGTTAATCGATCAACAACGAACTTAAACGGATGTCTTACGACTTCCGCCCCGAGCAGATGCAGCGAACAAAATGAGATAAAAAAAAAAGATGGTAGAGCACTTGCCCGCGAAAGGCAAAGGTCCCGAGTTCGAGTCTCGGTCCGGCACACAGTTTTGATCTGCCAGGAGGGTTCATTAAACGACATGGTTTGAGAGCACTATGTCAGCAGTCAGATCTTTTACAGCACATGAGAATTGGATGGCAGATGACAATTTACTATCATTCAGTTTTAACCGGTTTCACTCATTGTATTCTAGCACCCAGTCCGGTAATGTATTTCCTACATTTGTACGTCGTGACTGTCAGTTCTGCTAGCGTTGGGATGGAAGCCCCTCTGCTGTTAGGTGCGCAGCTCGTGGTCTCGCGGTCGCGTTCTCGCTTGCCAAGCACGGGGTTCCGGGTTCGATTCACGGCGTGGTCAGGGATTTTCACCTGCCTCGAGATAACTGGATGTTTGTGTTGTCCTCATCATTTCATCATCATTCATGAAAGTAGCGGGATCGGACTGAGCGAAGTTTGGGACTTTGTACAGGCGCTGATGACCGCGCAGTTGAGCGCCCCACGAACCCATCATCATCATCATCTGCTGTTAGTCTACTGGCCTACAGGTAGACCATTAACTATATTCTATCTGCATAAGGCTAGAACAAGTTACTCTGACTCGGACGGAAGTTCTACACTCCTGGAAATGGAAAAAAGAACACATTGACACCGGTGTGTCAGACCCACCATACTTGCTCCGGACACTGCGAGAGGGCTGTACAAGCAATGATCACACCACGGCACAGCGGACACACCAGGAACCGCGGTGTTTGCCGTCGAATGGCGCTAGCTGCGCAGCATTTGTGCACCGCCGCCGTCAGTGTCAGCCAGTTTGCCATGGCATACGGAGCTCCATCGCAGTCTTTAACACAGGTAGCATGCCGCGACAGCGTGGACGTGAACCGTATGTGCAGTTGACGGACTTTGAGCGAGGGTGTATAGTGGGCATGCGGGAGGCCGGGTGGACGTACCGCCGAATTGCTCAACACGTGGGGCGTGAGGTCTCCACAGTACATCGATGCTGTCGCCAGTGGTCGGCGAAAGGTGCACGTGCCCGTCGACCTGGGACCGGACCGCAGCGACGCACGGATGCACGCCAAGACCGTAGGATCCTACGCAGTGCCGTAGGGGACCGTACCGCCACTTCCCAGCAAATTAGGGACACTGTTGCTTCTGGGGTATCGGCGAGGACCATTCGCAACCGTCTCCATGAAGCTGGGCTACGGTTCCACACACCGTTAGGCCGTCTTCCGCTCACGCCCCAACATCGTGCAGCCCGCCTCCAGTGGTTTCGCGACAGGCGTGAATGGAGGGACGAATGGAGACGTGTCGTCTTCAGCGATGAGAGTCGCTTCTGCCTTGGTGCCAATGATGGTCGTATGCGTGTTTGGCGCCGTGCAGGTGAGCGCCACAATCAGGACTGCATACGACCGAGGCACACAGGGCCAACACCCGGCATCATGGTGTGGGGAGCGATCTCCTACACTGGCCGTACACCACTGGTGATCGTCGAGGGGACACTGAATAGTGCACGGTACATCCAAACCGTCATCGAACCCATCGTTCTACCATTCCTAGACCGGCAAGGGAACTTGCTGTTCCAACAGGACAATGCACGTCCGCATGTATCCCGTGCCACCCAACGTGCTCTAGAAGGTGTAAGTCAACTACCCTGGCCAGCAAGATCTCCGGATCTGTCCCCCATTGAGCATGTTTGGGACTGGATGAAGCGTCGTCTCACGCGGTCTGCACGTCCAGCACGAACGCTGGTCCAACTGAGGCGCCAGGTGGAAATGGCATGGCAAGCCGTTCCACAGGACTACATCCAGCATCTCTACGATCGTCTCCATGGGAGAATAGCAGCCTGCATTGCTGCGAAAGGTGGATATACACTGTACTAGTGCCGACATTGTGCATGCTCTGTTGCCTGTGTCTATGTGCCTGTGGTTCTGTCAGTGTGATCATGTGATGTATCTGACCCCAGGAATGTGTCAATAAAGTTTCCCCTTCCTGGGACAATGAATTCACGGTGTTCTTATTTCAATTTCCAGGAGTGTATATTAAAACAGGGGAAGTGCTGCTCCAAAATACCGTCGGTGGTAGAGTCTGTCCGTCGTTATTTGGTATGCTGTCACGCAAATCGTGGAATTTGCCATTAAATTATCCCATAACGTTATCATTCACGGTCTCTTTTTTTTCAAAACATGCTATGACGCCACTGATTTGTATGCAGAGCATGTGGGATTCACATACCATTCTACCTCAGAAAACTACACTATAAATCTGCATTAACGGGACCAGATTACATCGGTAGTTCTATAAAGCTTTTCCTAAAAGGAGTGTAATGTTTGGTTGGGGCCGACATCTCGCACATACAGCGACACCTAGTGTTCACTGTGCGATAAAACAGTTAGGGTTGACTGTTTAACGTGGGTGACCTACAATTTTAGGATAAAACTTATAAGATATACGTCAAGTCACAAGCTCAGGATCAGGCGACATTATTGGTAATCAGCTAACAGATTTTATAAGGTGAGCAGACACGTGATTGAACATGGTATTACATGACTGGAGACCACAACAGAATGGATCGTCTGTTTGTTCACTGTGCTGGATTATTCAGGTATTTACGTGAGGATTTATAGCTTTATTTTCAACTACTCTTTTTTTTGGAATATAATGACATAACTTCGGCAATAATTGGTATTGCCTCGCCGCTATTGCTACTGTAATCATATTATTTCGCCTCTGTTTTCCGTGTATTTCAACGTCGATATCTTCGTCGCTGCAAACTGGCACTTTCATGATGTCACACTACAATGGTGAAGAGTTATGCCTCGTAATATTTAGAACCATTTTGTATAGGCTTTGCTTACTGGAGGACCTAGTTTAAACGATGTGATTGAGGACTTGATATTAAGTGCATACTTCAGCTGAGGCTGCATTACGGGGTGGTAACATCTCAACGTCGTTTCTGGCTGTGGTCCACTAGTGGTTTAGAACACGACGACTTCTACAGCTATATATCTGTACGTTACAGAGAATTCCAACGCTTTGATACATGTTATGGTATTTTTTAGCATTTCTAGCAATGGAGGGTGGCCAGATACTGTCATGCATTAGGCCTAGTATGGTGGCTTTTTGTGTCTACAAGGAGGACGAAATCGTTTTTTCGTACCGATTTTTTATGTTACGATAAACATGTATTTTTATGAGTTATACAGAAAATTTAGATACGTCAATATTTTGTTTGTGCTTCTACAGTGTGAAACGTCTCATAACATACGATAAGTCGCTTTTCTCAGATATCGACTCTGACATTGTCTACGGAAGTGCCACATCTCTCACTGTTACCATTTCCGGTCATGTGTTTACGAGCAGTAGGTTACATATTCCTGTGTGTGTGTGTGTGTGTGTGTGTGTGTGTGTGTGTGTGGGGTCTTTTTTTTTCCCTCCACGGATCACAGATTGAATACACACTTTACGTACTTATATTCTCCTGCTGACGTATTTTTTAGAATATTATGTGCAATAATGTCGGACAAATACAGCCTACAAAGCTTTTAGGGAGCCTTGTGACAACAAACTGCTGTTATGCACACAGCCTTCAGTAGGTCTTGCAGCGGAGCGGGGTTGGTGTGACTCGTTTTGCAATTTATTTAATGTCCACCTACCTTAGTGTAGCGTCCATTCACTACCCGTTGCTCTGCATGCGTAGGTACTATGTACACGATGAGAAAAGCAGCATTGAAGAAAACCACCGTCCATACTTACGATTACAAAGTCCGCGTAACTCAAGTATTAGGATAAATCTGTAAATCTCTATCAATAACGGGCAAAGTGGGTGCTTCCTCCCTTCGTTGAAACTGTTTGTTTGTAGATACTGATGTTTTATTACGGTCCGTTTCATTTATTGTGTCACCAAGCCCACATTTACGTAGGTAGTGCATCTACTAGTAGCTCGTGCAGCTTATATCACAAGTAAGACAGCCAGAAATGTGCTAAGTCCAACCCGAAATATTCCGATATTCACACAGGCAACACACTGTTACAAAACGAGTTTACATTCGGTCCTTTTCAGTGGATTCTGCGAAAGAAGATGCTCGCCAAAATGTTCTGTACATGCATACGGAACACGTCACGCAGAATATTTACAAAGGCCGATAGTTTCACAAGCGGTTTATTCTGCAACCAGCATTCCAAAACCTCTCAAAACGTCACTGACATGTCCGTAATTGCATCTGCTAGCACGGCGATATAAACTGAGCTCGATTTAACCGTCATTTCTTCATCTTACAGCTAATTTTTTCGGACACATTTAACATGACCTTCTCGTCCGACAGCGAGTTCACGACTGCCGAATGCCGTCGCTCACAGGTCATATAAGTCATTCAATTACGCGGGAAAGACTTTTCTTTCATTGGTTGATCAAAACAATCATCCAGTCAGATTAACCTTTCATGACCAATTCCGCGCGCAAACCGCTTTACTCCAGTCAGCATTCGCAGATGCGTCTATGTCATTTCATATAGCAAAAATTCACAAAATGTCCCACAAAACCAAACCAAACGAAAATCGAAAGAAAACTATGATTGAAGTATACTTTAGAACTAAGTATCCTCTTACTATCTTTCTGGCTGCCTTATTACAAAAGCAAACGCTCCTAGGCATACGTCATCCACCAGTTAGGGGGGATTCACCATTTTCAGGACATCCTGGTTATGTAACATTTTCTAGTTACGGATGGTGTAATACATTATAAAATTGAAATGTGACGTACGTTCCCACATACACACTCACATTCACCCTCATCTACTCCCACCCTAACACAAAATATAAAAATCAACTTTTAAACTATTATATTCATTACGAAAGCAAAATTATTAAAAATTTAGAATTAAAATTCTTTAAAAATAACTTGTGAACACTGGAGTGCTGTTAGTATTTTCAAATGACAAAGAAACTTAACCTGTCGTAATTCCTATCTGAATTTACTTTTCTGAGTGGCGGTTAAGTACTTTTTTAATAGGTTTTCTATATTTCCATGGGGTACAAAGTAGACTAGCCTCCAAGTGGTGTACCCCGGGCAACGTAACTAAGTTACGGCTAAATATTCTACAGATATAGGCTGCTGGACCTCTGGTGGTTGCAAATTACCTTAGGATATCCCAGCTGTTAGAGGATACATAGCAATGAAGCAAAACAGTTCTGCCAAGAACTACCTGACAAAGGACTTAGGGAATACCCACCGGCTCTTACAGCTAAACATAGAGGGAACAAGCAGAGCAAAAAGTGAGTATCTCACTCAAATATTGATTGAAAACAAGGAGGACGTTGTTCTACTACAGGAGACCCACTGCTCAGACGAAACCCAACTTCACTCCAGGTGTAAGCTCCCTGGCTACACGTTAGCTGCTGCGACATACCATGCAAGTTACGGTTCTGCAACATATATCAAGAATGATGTTGAAGAGGTAACAGATGTCCAAACAAAAACGGAAAATAACATCCATACCATCAGGCTGAAAGTCGCCAACACAGAGATTGTGAACATCTATAAGCCCCCAGCACAACCATGGGTAAATGAAGCTGCTCAAAATATTCCACATCCAGGAATAGTAATTGGAGACTTCAACAGCCATAACACACAATGGGGCTACAGAACCACGAATGAAGATGGTGAGAAAGTATCAGAATGGGCTGAAATGGAACGCCTTTTCTTACTATTTGACGGGAAGGACAAAGGGACATTCCGCTCAGCTAGATGGGCTCAGGAATACACTCCCGATCTCTGTTTCTCTACCACTAACAACAAAGGATTACCCTTGCAGAGCAGCAGGAAGGTGCTCAGTGATTTCCCTAGAAGCCAACACCGACCTGTACTGGTGAAAACTGGACTCGAATTCCCAGTTGTGAAGTCTATACCAAAGCCACGATGGAACTTCCAAAGAGCCAAATGGGAAAAATTCTCTGAAGAGGTTGATCATATTATTCAGTTTATTCCACCTAAAGTTAGGCACTACGACCGCTTTGTTAGACTAATTCATTCCATTGCCAGAAAACATATTCCAAGAGGCTACGGAGAGAACTACATTCCTGGATGGAGCCCTAGATGTCAAGAATTGTATGACGAATTTAAAACGACTCGAGACACCAAGGTAGCAGATGAATTGATTTCGGCCCTAGATTCAGCTAGCCAAAAGAAATGGATGGAACTAACTGAAAACATGTCTTTCCAACACTCGAGTAAGAAAGCTTGGAATTTATTAAGAAAGCTTGGCAATGCCACAAAAGTTAATATCTTATCAGACAAAATAAATCCTAACAAAATAGCAGCCAGGATTGTTAATATAACAAGAGCACCAAGCAACAACAACAAACAGAAAGCCAAAGAAATAAAACATGAGCTAAAGTCTAAAATGTCTCAAGCACAGCCTTCCGAATTTGCACAGAAAATCTCTGCAGCCAAAGTTGTTTCAGCCCTAGATATTCTGAAATCTGGTAAAGCGGCTGGTTGTGATGGTATATACCCGGAGTTCCTTAAACATGCTGGCCAAGGTGCAGTGCAGTGGCTAACTGCACTGTTTAATGAAATTCTCGCAACAGGAAGACTGCCAAATCTTTTTAAGAAAGCTAAAATAATTGCCATCCTGACACCGTCAAAATCTGGTAACAATCCTGAAGACTATAGACCCGTTGCACTTCTAAGTGTCCGCTATAAACTGCTGGAGAGAGTACTCTATAATAGAATTGCACCAACTATCCTGAAACACATTCCTGTAGAACAGGCTGGCTTCAGACGAGACCGCAGTTGTAGCGATCAAGTGCTAGCATTGGCAACATACATAAGGAAGGGCTTCGAAGACCTGAAGAAAACAATGGCCGTGTTTATTGACCTAACATCAGCATATGATACAGTGTGGCGGAAAGGAATGCTCCTTAAGTTCTTAAGAATAATTCCATGTAAAAGAATTGCACAACTACTCAATAACATGCTGTCCAACAGGAAATTCCAAGTTCACCTAAAAGGTCAAGTAAGCAAGGTATACAATTTAAATGACGGACTACCACAATGATCAGTATTGTCCCCCCTACTTTTCAATTTATATGTCGCTGACTTGCCAGAAACGAAAGCAAGAACATTTATCTATGCTGATGACATAGCCTTGGTGACGCAGGCTAACGATTTTACAACTTCAGAAATGACTCTCACTCAGGATCTGCGAATTCTAGATGAATTTTTTAATGGATGGTGACTCAAAGCAAACAGAAATAAAACTGAATCCTCCACCTTCCATCTGAGTAATAGGCATGCTCGCTATAAACCGCAAATTTCCTTTAGAAATCAGTTGCTGTTATATAACCCATTCCCAAAATATCTCGGCGTGACCTTGGATCGTTCGCTAACATATAGAAAACACCTAACTGAAACAGCTTTAAAAATGAGAACCAGAAACAATATATTACACAAACTCTCCGGAACAAGCTGGGGAGCTAAGGCATCAGTACTCAAAACAACTGCCCTCTCACTTGTATACTCTGTTGGGGAATACTGCAGCCCAGTATGGCTGAACAGCGCTCATACAGCCATGGTAGACACGCAGCTGAATGTAGCCATGAGAAGCGTATCCGGGACAATAAAATCCACACCCGCAGAATGGCTACCTGTTCTGTCTAATATTGCACCACCGAAGTTACGACGTCAAGCAGCGTTGAAAAGGGAATGGGAGAAATGCGCCAAGAATCCCGAGTTACCGCTACACCAGGACTGTGATGCCACTCAAAGGCAACGTCTTAAGTCCAGGAAACCCTCCTGGAGACTTGGAAAAAGGCTTACTTCTGAAGGATTCCAACCAGAAACAGCATGGCGGGAAGAATGGTTCGCAGCCAATCCCGATTCTGCAGGTCTCATTGCTGATCCTACACGAGTCCCTCTTGGATTCCACTTACCTAGGAGGTCGTGGACCACCCTAAATCGCATACGCACCAAGCACGGAAGATGCCAGGACTTGAAGCATAAGTGGGGAATCGTTGAAAGTGCCAAGTGTGACTGCGGACACCACCGACAAACAATACACCACATAGTCACAGAGTGTCCCCTACGGAAATATGCTGGATCTCTGACCAGCATACATGAGGTCTCTGAAGAAGCAATCTCCTGGCTGGATACTTTAGATATTAACCTATAGTTTTTATTACAACTTGAAGCTCTGTTTGTCAATATTGCTGTTTATAAAAACCACATTTTCTCTTTTACATGTAACTCATCCTAGTGTTTTTATCCATATGTATATTATTGATTTATCGATCTAATCTAATGAATGTGATCTATTTTATTTGTAGTACATGCATATTGTGTTACCAGTAACATCATTGCTGTTCAATTCAAGTAATGTATCCTTGATGCCAAACGAAATAATAATAATATATTTCCATAATTATAAAAGTTATCCCCGTGAAAATTTGACACACTGTTCTTCTAAATTGTAATAAACAAAAATAAAAAATAAAAGTTCCTATACCAAATTTGAAAACAAACAGATCATATTTATCATAGTTATTCAGTTTCTTAGGTGATATGAATAAGTGATCTTAGTACGCTCCACACAGAGCAGTTCTCACGGTCCGCACACCGCAACAGATGACATTTGACGCCAGCAGCCAACCACACAACCGCCGGTGTTGGAAGCTTCATTGCCAGCCTCCAATACAGCTTGACCTAACGGAATAAAACTTACTGTAGAACTCTGCAGCCGTGTAAATATCTGCGACGTTACAGTCTGTGTGATCTGTAATAATAGCAATAACTGGCAATGAATAGCTTCGTTTATAGAGTTTCTAGTGACTAACACGATGGATTATCTTTGTCCCTCCTAAAATGTTGCTTGAGAACTTTTTTAAATGATGGAATACGTACTTCTAGTGTGTGTTGTGAGCAGCCCTAATTCGTTACATTCAGTCTGTCTCTTTGCTCACTTAGCTAACACTTACTTTTCTGCAGTTACAAGCGTGGTGAGAGTAGTTTCATGACGTCATATTTTTAGGTCTAACTTCAAAAAGGTCGACTGTTATTATGCACTGAAATCTGCCATTGAGGCACATACTTTAGAATTTTGGGGGTGCTGATTTGACGAATATATGGAAATTAATTCATGCTTCCTTTGACATTACAGACATATGTACACTTGTCTCATGATTGAGAATGTTGACGTGATAGAATGTATTCAATGACCAATTTTATATGATTCACGTAATACTGCCTTTGAAAATGACGGATTGTCGAAACGCCAAAGGTGTTTTTGGAAATAATAAAAGCGGGAAGAAGTAATAAGGGAAGTTATTAAAATTATTTCCTTTTCAATGGCGATAATACAAATAGTTAGATGGGATACCCCCTCAGTACAGTCCTAGCAGAAATCTTCATGGTGAATTCTGAAAAACGTTTCTTAGAAAATAATCCCCTCTACTCCAAGGAAGGATACTAGTTTATGTACTTTGATAATGTGTTATGTTTGTGGATCGATACTACCAGAATCTCCAAACAATCCTCAAACAGTTAAATTCTAGGCACAAAGATGCGAAATTCACAATTAAGTTGAGAGGCAACTCGGTAAGTTATTGAGACCTAACCATAGATATCAGTGATCACAATCACCCTGTCAAAATTTACTGGAAGCTTACCAGCACTGACATTATAATACCCACGAATTCTCACCGCCCAGTGTCTGACAAAAATGCTGCAGTTCAATCAATGATACATCGCCTAATATCTATCCGTATGAGTAACGGCAGCTTCCAAACTGAATTAAACTTAATCAAATGAATAGCATAAAACAATGGCTACACTCTTTGCTCAGTAACTCCATAATACAAAAAAGCCAATAAGTCTCCTCTCCTTTTTACCTTGTGCTAGACACACCAACTCAAGACCTTATTAAATGGCGTAAGATTCCATATTTAAGAAAAGTCTCGCTGAATATAGCCAAGACGCTCACATCCAAGCACATTTATGTGTAAAAAACTATGATACACTTTTTATCCAATGGTAAAGAGATGACTTCAGCTTTATAAGAGAGTGGTATGTACAAAATCTACTGCAAAGCCGGAGAGACGAGACAGGCAGACTCAGAGCAGATAGTGGCGGGCCACATTCCGAACTTGCAGCCACCTCCTGTCCGGACAATGCAAACCGGAACCTAAGTGTTGGCCGTGTGGCGTGGGGACTGAACTCCCCAATCCAACTGCGGTTCCTTTTCAAGGCTCCGGCGCCCGTAATCCCGAGGCCTTGCAAAATAGTTTTCCATTCAAACTGCAGACGCTGTGAAACTACGGCCTGTGCTAAAGAAATGGGATGAGGAGCGATGCATGAGTCGGCGACGCACAGTGACAGAGTTCTAGGAAGTCGGTCTCACGCCCGCCAAGCTGGCGCCTATAATCGCGTCACGGTGTCACACAGAACCTCCCAGAAAAGCGTCATGCGTCCGCTTCTGGCTCAGGTCGTGATTGACCCTTTTGACTTACACGTCAGCACTAGAATCGGGCCACCAGCACGAGAGGTTGGAAGAGTTTCTATTGGTAGAAAACTTGCTACAGAGCAAAGATTGGCTTCTCTCTTGAAAAAGCAGAGAACCTGCTCGTTGTGCGGTGGACAGAAGTTTTGGAGGAGGTCTATCGTGGTCGTCGCAGGAAACGGTCGTTTTCAACATTCTTGTGCACTTTGCGTAAGAGTTCGAGTTCTCAGTTTTGTTTTTCCGCATCTGTGGACAGTTTTCGGCGAAGTCGTGATCGAGCATCAGCAGGCGTCGTCTACACAAGCGGAAACACGCAGCAATCCACGTCGTCAGCCACACCACAGGACGCAGCTCCGTCTGAAAACGGCAATATACGCTGCACCGGCTTGTAGGAATTTCCATCACGATTCCAACTCGCCGTCGTGTAGCTCACGTGAAGTAACAGGCCTCCATAGTAGCACCTTCTGGTGAGAACAAACCATACAGGAGCGTTCGATCACTGCACTATCGATGTCAGTTGGTAGTTATCAGTTCAGATTGATAGTATAGGTGTCATAGCACCATAACAAGCATCCATAATCTTCAAACTCGCCCGAATAGGAATATTGACAGTATATTTGATGTCACAAGGAGTCAATGAATAAATTGTGTTTCTAGAAAATATTCGAATCATTACTAAATTTACATACAGATTATGGGAAAATGTCTTTTAGACGATAAATCATTGTTTATTAATGAATTATAGCATTTTACCAACCTGCATTCGCTGTTCCCTGACACTTTCCACTTGCCATCCTCTTCTTGGAGGGGAGAATCGAGTAGATAGGTGGGCAGTAAGTAAATTAAATCAATAATACTTGTTATCTTAAGTTAGCCAGCTGACCCAGAGTTCTACTGGGGGTTAGTTGAGAGTCCATATCACGTGCACAAGAGAGGTGCGCTCTGAGTGAGTGTGGAAAGTGGCTGACGATAATTAGCTTACACAGGCAAATGGCGCCGGACCTCAACCGCAGGCTGAATTACACAAGCACTGCAGTCTTGTCGACGCAGTGGAAAGAAAGGGGTGGGGTCTCTCGAAGGACGGGCCAAGCGGTTTCTACACTGTCGAGTCACGGATTCACTATTCCATATGTAGCTCATAGCGCTGCATTAGTACAACAAATGAGCTAACTGGTATCAGAAACCAATAATTGTAGCAGAGATATTTGCAGTCTGGCAGCAGGGTGACTGCACAGGGCGCTGGTGAGCAGTGGGTCTATAAGCAGCCACTACCCTGTAACACTTCCACTCTGCTACTATTACTGCACCATAACCTCAATGCTAGAAACAGGTTGTGACATAAAACTATTTTGTAAAAGTAATTATGGTATAAAGCAACAGAGCAGTGTTACCTTCTGAGAGGAATTTTGTTGTGTTGACTGTGTTATTCCTAATGGGGGTGGCTTATCGGAAGTGAAAGTCAGAATTACGTAAATGTTTGAACAGTAATAAACAAAATTTTGCCTATCTGCACTGTTTAATAAATAAAGAAAACGGTCGCCAGCCTAACTAGGCAAGAGAATGATTAACATTCTCGTTTAAGAAAGTAGGTATAAGTAACTGTAACGGACAAACACAACCAAGACTTGGCCACACGCGAGTGCAATGAACTCTGACACACATATGTTTTAAGATTGAAGCTAACAACTGGAGCAGCACAAAAACTATTTGTAAAATTATAACACGTACAGAAAAACACTATCACTTTCAGGGCTTACACAAACTGAGTGGTCTTTATACTGTTAATATGCACACAAGAGAGACAAACACTTAGTAATCATGAACATATAATTTCCTATTATGCAGTTTTCTACTTTTACTACCGTGAGACATAAAATTGACATTAATGTAAGATACTGACCCACTTTCTGAGATTAACAACAGGCAGCAATGTGATCATTTACTAAGCAAATCTCTATAAGCCTCAGTGTCGAGAAATTTTAATTTGAAGTTGGCAACAACACATTAATAAGCAGTTTTACTAGGAAAATTATTTCAGAAGCATCATTAACTTTAATTCACTCTCTTACCACATTAACTTTAACTTTCTCTTTACTATGTTCAAGAGGCATTAATTAGAAAACTGGATTTTAACGTACTTTCAGTAAGGACACTCGGTAATCACTTTAGTTCAAACGGAGAGGACCCTGAGAGGTGTTATGATGAGGAGAAAAGTCAAGGTATGTACATAAATTCAGATATAAATTACCTTATATTTCAGCACACTAACACATCCAGTAAGCTGATGCTTCACTGTACATCATTATAATATTACGTCGCAATGATTGCGCAATGTGGTGGCAACAGCATGTTGGTGGGTGGAATTGCAGGCCGAATTGCTGGACTCTGTCATTTCTTGGTGGCGATGATAGATACAAATTCCAGAATAGTTCCAGCTATTTATCCATCCATCCGAGGCCTTAGAAAGAAGCAGGAAAAGCCTCTCTCGTAATCAGCACAATATGCATCCTTTACATGGCAGTGCCCGGACTCGTAGCTCGTCTCCGACCGGTGGCTTGTCCCCGACTCGTAGCTTGTTCACGACTGACTATCAGTTCCACCTTTTCCACACAGGCCAGCCACACTTTGCGCGCGCTACACAGTTCCGTTCCCAAGGGGAACCACTACACCTATTATACACAGAATACTAAGAGCCCTAAGTGAGGATCAGCAATTTACAGAACAGCAACCAAATGCATTAAATAAAACAAAACATTTACACCTATTGACATCTTTACAAAAATTATTCACACAAAATTACAATCATATACAGTAAGCTTTGTTCCCTTCAAATGGGTCAAAGCATTTAAAACGAGATATGCTACACAGCATACAATCAAATCATGATATCAAAGTTCTTACAAAGAAAGGAGTATACAATTTTATGTTATCGATTCAAACAAACATATTTACAGAAGCACAGCAATGTAACATTAAATGAAGCAAAAGCAAAATAAATCAGTACAGCATTAGAGCTATGGCGTTACAACCCCACCATCTTCCAGCACCAAGTCCTCCTGCTTTGAAAGTGGTGCTTATCTAGTGATGGACCACTTCCAGCTCCAGGCTTACTTCACAAGCAGCGAGACTCTTCCACTGAGGGACAGCACATCATGATGGGAGGTGGGGGGGGGGGGGGGCTTACAACCTATAACAACCAACAACGTCCTAAGCTGGTGGGGGAGACCTGGTGTTGTTACAAAGAGACACAGTGATACAGTAGAAAGTACTGCGTACAGAATATGAAAAATTAATGTGCTAACATACGAGTTGGGGACAGTGACAAGGCAAATGAGATTATACTCCAAAGAATTGAACATAAGTATTAGAGGCCTGAGGAGCCTGTAACGCGGTATGTCGTGAAGACAAGTACCGTGGAACACCTACCGTGACTGTCGTATTGGCAATAGAGTTTGAACAGATTGACATATCAACAAGTTTACATATTAAGCGATGGTTATCTCCCACTAACGTAAAGTTTAAAGGTTTGGGCGGTCAGGGCATATCCGAAGGCAGTGTTGGCAACCTCAGTGGTGTAAGAATGGTATGGGCAACATGAACAACGAGACTGCACAAATAATGGTAGAGACTGACGAGGGGAAGCTGTGGGGCGCCGCGTAAATACTCGTAATTTTCGCTATGAAAAGACTCTTAAATTGTCTGTGGGTGCTTTACACCTACCTTCGCTGTTTAAAAGACCCTGAAAACTATTTTTGCGGTCAGGCAAAGAGTGGTAGAGAACATCCTGACCACAATTTCCAGTCTTCAGGTCCACATTACTCTTAGTGCTCACTGAGAGAAAATGTTCCCACTTGCTATTTACTCAGCTGGATCAGGAACTATGACAATAAATAGAAGTTTTGAGTTTTAACTGAGTGATTTATTCCGTGAAAGTGCACACACACAAAATGTAATAATACCACTATCGGAAACACAATTAACAGTTCAGAGGCAACATCTGCGGGAAGTTCCAAGTAAAATAGTCTATCGGTCTGACTTCGATTCACCATAAGTTAATTGCTCGCCTTAACGTGGAAAATTAATCTCGCCACTTGCCACGCTGTCTTGTCTTCATTGCAGGCGGCACACACACAGCTACTTCCGTCAAATGTAAGCGATACAGGACGTTGTCCTCGCCAGTTCACTTCCTATTTTACCGAAAACGTACTCAAGACTCACCAACTCTGACGTCATCCGAGGTACAATGCAAGCAGGCATTTGACCGACGCGGACAGACCTACATCGTAATCCGAAATGTCTTTCTCCACTGCCTCTCTGCCTTTATTTGTAAAGGGCGCAGTGGACCGCCAAACGGACCCAAAAAATGGCTCTGAGCACTATGGGACTTAACATCTATGGTCATCAGTCGCCTAGAACTTAGAACTACTTAAACCTAACTAACCTAAGGACATCACACAACACCCGGTCATCACGAGGCAGAGAAAATCCCGCCGGGAATCCAACCCGGGAACCCGGGCGCGGGAAGCGAGAACGCTACCACACGACCACGAGCTGCGGACCCAAACGGACCGTCTGCCATCAATCAGCCGAGGCACAAACAGCAGGTTCTAAATGGCCCCTTTCTCGTACGTGCAGTAATTAATAGCTTTGTCATTTAATAATTTGCCACCCTCTTAATTTTTATATAAATAGATTCAGTTCAGTTTCTGAAAAGGTTTTAGCTGGACTGCGTTTAAACTTTGCTGGCTAGAATTTTTAGAACAGAACTGACAGTAGAATATGACCTCTGAACTGCCTCTTTAAGATTCCTCGTAACCACTGTTATTTACACTACAGTCTTCAACACTGTACAACAGTATTAATGCATGAATGTATTCGAGCGCTGTAATTACAATCTTCTGCTACATATACAAATGATACTTAATCTATCATAAAGATGTTTTTCTTCCAAATTTGCCTTTTTAGTAAGTAACTTGAAAACTAATAAAATTAGCTTGTTGTCATCACATCTTTAATGTTTTTGCATCAAACTGTGGCTACATACGGATTTTCATTTTTTTCTCAGTCTAATATTTCGGGCCTTCAATTTTTCGTAAAAACTCCGATTTTGACAAAAATATTGCTCTGATCAGCTTGAGACTTTGAACGTTTAATTGTGACAGATATTTGCATATTACGAACAGTTTTTAGCTTAGTAGTCTTATTACTCATAGCCAGTTATTTTTTTCTTAAGATTGTATATTTTGCCTAACATGTTTATTTGACCATTGTGAGACCTTACATTAACATAGGGCAAACTCAGCAAATTTCGCAGTATTAAGGTTTTCTGCCACTAGTTTTTGAAAAAATATTAAAAATTGAATTTTTGTATCAAAAGATAAGTAAAAGTAGTATAATTTGTTGGGTTAAATGTTAAAAGTTAAATTCCAGATACAAAAAAGCTTTCTTAAAATAGTGGTAATTTACTGTATTAGTAAGAACTCCAGCAATTTCGCAACACTACTCGGATAATTTCGCAGTGGCAGTTAAAATCCAAAAAAATTACTTTTGTCTCATCATCATATGATTTAATGCAGCCAAACGCATCTTACACTTAACATTTACTGTATTTACTGTTACTAAATTATTATAAGTAATGTAATCAAAAGTAATATGATTAATTAATTACATACTTTAGCATAAAACTAATAATAAAATAAATAATAATTACTGCAGTCATACAAAATCTTAAAATCTAAAATGTAATTGAAGTTAGTTCTTAAACTCGTAAATGTGATTCCAGTTAATCAGAATCAGCTTCAGTGCATAAAAGCCATGTGAACTTTTAACACCATTATCAATTGTGATTAATTGGTACAGTGTAATTTTATTACGAAGTGTTTATTTTGTATGAGTTAAGATCTTTGAATTGTGGGAGGGAAGTGGAAATTTGTGAGTTGTACTTTGTAAATATTTAACAGTGTGTTTAAATAATGGAATTTTATAAAATACGCCCGTTTGTAAAAACAGAATTGTAGGTAGAAAACTGGTTCATACTTAGGTATCTTGTATTGTGAAACAGAAAAGACGTAGAGAACCCACTCCACTACGGAAGGGGTATGACGCGCGAAAAAAGGTGGAAGTGGCGGTCAGTTTGGGCGGCAAGAGAGAGAGAGAGAGAGCACGTTAGGCAGTCAGTGGCCAGCAGTTGCATAGTCAACACCACAGGTGCCAAGGCATTCTGAAATCAAATCTACGATGGAGTTGCCTCGAATGTGGTTCCGGCTATAAAATGGTGCTCTCGCATTTGGAAAGGCTCTAAAGATGATGAATACGTCGCCAAGAACAATTAAATAGAGCTTAAAAACGCCAGAAGGACACCTGATAGCCACCACGTGCTTTCCACCACTATTGCGCCTACTTCGGAAAACAGAGATGTATGCCAGTATGAACCAGTGTGTTTGTGTGTGGTTTTACAATAATAATTCAAGTGTTGCAAAATTTGTGTTGGAAATTTGAAACTGTCCTCTTCATGATACCAAGCAGGATCCTATCCTAAAAGTACTAAAAAACCGAGTATCCTGTTTACGAAGAAATGCTAATTTGTTTATATTTAAATGTGCCTAAGTTTCAGTTTTAACGTATATAAAAGTTGATAGTTAAATCATTTGTTTCACAGATAAAGAGAGAGGCACATTATTTTAAACTTGTTAAAAAGCTTTATTTTGCTTTGAATTGCTACTACTTTGATTGTGCCAAAGTTTAGTGTTAAAGAGCATAAATGTTGTTAGTTAAAACTGCTTGCTTCGCAAGTAGTAAAAGAGACACATAATCTTAAACCTACTGAAAATTTAACTTGAACTTGAATTTATTTCCAAAGCTAAATAAGAATACTGCATAAATAAGAATAGCGGTAGTGCAGCAGCAGTGCAGTAGCGAGTCGCATATTTAGCTTTCGTATTTGTTTTGTAGTTTGCGTCTTAATTTCTTTCCGCGTGTTTGTGCGCTTGCGTATTTAATTACATAAATTCCTTGCGTAGTCTCGTATTTGAGAGGAGTAATATTACTTGTTGACAGCTGTAAAGTATAAATTCGCTGAGTCGTTAGTCAGTTGTTTGTTTTGACAGCCAGTGCTTTCCGTTTATTTTGTAGAGGCAGTTGGCAGCAGACAGAGGCCAGTGCAGTTTCATCTGTGTTTGCAGAGTGACGAGTGCGAACAGCAGTAGCAGAAACTAGTCGTATATTCAGTTTTTCGTATTAGTTCCGCAGGTTTAATTCAAACTAATTTGTGCGTTTGTGTGCTTGCGTGGTGAAATTTTTCGGATCTTTGCGTATTTTCGAATTAGAAAGGGGTAGTATCAAATTTTAATAACGGTAGAGTGTAGCATCGCGTAGGCGGTTGTCATTTGTACTAAGACAGGGGTAGGATCGCATTGTAATATCTGTATAGTGGCGTAGTCGTGGTCATTTGATTGCTTAGTTCGTAAGTAATTGTCCATATATCGCAGCTCAATCTGGCGCTGGTGACGCAACTGTGCAGTCGCATATTGCAGTTTTATTTGTCGCAACTCTATACGTCCAGATATTAGCAGTAGGATGGATAGGGTGTGTGCGTGCTGTGTGCGGGCGCAGGAGGAACTGGCCGCGGTTCGCGAGCAGCTGAGCGTGCTGTTGGCCACGGTCAGCCGCCTTCAGGCTGTTGCCTCGAGGTGCAGCGACGGCGGAGGGTCTGGCGCGTCGCTTGAGACACCCCAGATGTCGCTTGCTGCGTCCGCCGACTCAGCCGCCGAGGCACCTTCTAGTGTACTCGGCGCGTTGGGGCCGCCCTCACCTCAGGGTGAGTGGCGGACTGCAACGCGTTCGCGTCGCTCGAGGCGGAGGGCCAATGTGGAGGCTGGCCGGCTGGCCTCGCCCGTTCATCCTGTCAGTGGGCAGGTGGCCGCTCCTTCAGCAGGACCCGAGCAGGCACACGGTGACAAAGGCTTGCTGGTTATTGGGAGCTCCAACGTTAGGCTGGTGATGGAGCCCCTTAGGGAAGTAGCGCACAGGGCTGGAAAGAATTCCAACGCGCACTCGGTTTGTGGAGGCGGCCTTGCCTGCGGCTATCGAGTGTACGGGGTGCAGTCGTCTGCAAGTAGTTGCTCACATCGGCACCAATGATGCCTGTCGCTTGGGTTCTGAGACGATCGTCAGTTCGTACAGGCGGCTGGTGGATTTGGTGAAGACCGCTGGCCTCGCACGCGGGTGCAAGCAGAGCTCTCTATTTGCAGCATCGTTCCCAGAGTGGATCGGGGTCCTTTGGTTTGAAGCCGAGTGGAGGGTCTCAACCAGAGGCTTCGTCGACTCTGTGACGGTCTTGGCTGCAGATTTCTAGACTTGCGCTATTGGGTGGGGAATTGTAGGACGCCCCTAGATAGGTCAGGGGTGCACTAAACAAAGGAAGCGGCTACTCGGTTAGCAGAGTACTTGTGGCGTGCACATGGGGGTTTTTTAGGCTAGGCAGTAGTGCGAGGTGTCCTGATGAACCTTCATCAGTCGACGTGCAGGCAGGGAAATCAGGACGCGCTCAGTGTAAAGACACTTCAGCTATCAAGATATCTGCAGTAAATTTTCAGAGTGTTCGGAATAAAGTTCCTGAATTTACTGCCCGCCAGGAAGCGTGTGGCGCGCAAATTATTCTCGGGACTGAGACCTGGCTGAACTCTGAGATAGGAAGTTCTGAAATATTTAGTGAGGGTTGGAACGTGTATCGGAAAGACAGATTAGACACCGTAGGAGGTGGTGTCTTCATTGCAGTTGACAAAAATATTGTGTCTACTGAGGTCGAAGTAGAGTGTGATTGTGAAGCTATCTGGACACGTTTAACAGGGCTAGGAGAAATAAAATTAATTGTTTGGTGTTATTACCGGCCACCAGGTTCCACCGTGACAGTTCTAGAATCATTCAAATGGAGTCTACACTCTGTATCGCAGAAGTACCCGGATCATGCTATATTAGTCGTAGGCGACTTCACCCTACCTAGTATAGACTGGGATGTCTATGGGTTCATTACAGGTGGTACAGACAAGCCGTCGTGTGAATTACTTTTGAACACATTATACGAAAACTGTCTTGAGCAGCTAAATCGGCAGCCAACGCGTAATGGAAATATTTTAGATCTGGTAGCCACGAACAGACCAGACCTCATCGACGGTGTCAGTGTTAAGACAGGGATTAGTGATCATGATGTTGTCATTAAGACTATGGTTACGAAAGTTAAAAAGTCGGTCAAGAAGGCTAGGAGAGTATTCTCACTAGAAAGAGCAGATAAGCAGTTGTTAGCATCCCACTTAGTAAACGAATCGACTTCATTTACTTCCGGTACGATGGACGTGGAAGAATTATGGGCAAATTTTAAACACATTGTAAATCACGCATTGGAGATGTATGTGCCGAAAAAGTGGGTTACAGACGGAAAAGACCGACCGTGGCTTAACAGCGCGATTCGGAGAATGCTCAGGAAGCAAAGAAAGTAGCACTCGCGGTACAAGAAAGATCGGGAGAATGAGGACCGGCAAAAGTTAGTAGAGATTCGTGCTGTTGTAAAAAGAGCGATGCGCGAAACATACAACCACTACCAACGTCATACCTTAGCAAAAGATCTTGCTGAAAACCCAAGGAAATTCTGGTCTTACGTAAAATTGGTAAGCGGGTCGAAGGCTTCCATCCAGTCACTCACTGATCAGTCTGGCCTGGCAACGGAAGACAGGAAAACGAAAGCTGAAATTTTAAATTTAGCATTTGAGAAATCTTTCACGCAGGAGGATTGTGCAAACATACCGCCGTTAGAGTCTCGTACAGATTGCCGTATGGAGGACACACTGTTAGACATCCCTGGGGCTCTGAAGCAGCTTAATGGGTTGAAAATAAATAAATCGCCAGGTCCTGATGGGATTCCTATTCGATTTTACAGAGAGTACTCTACAGCGTTGGCTCCTTATTTAGCTTGCATTTATCGCGAATCTCTTGCCCAAAGTAAAGTCCCGAGCGACTGGAAAAAAGCGCAGGTGACGCTTGTATATAAGAAGGGTAGAAGGACGGATCCTCAAAATTACAGACCAATATCCTTAACATCGATTTGTTTCAGGATTCTCGAACATATTCTCAGTTCGAATATAATTAATTTCCTTGAGACAGAGAAGTTGCTGTCCATGCATCAGCACGGCTTTAGAAAGCATCGCTCCTGCGAAACGTAACTCGCCGTTTTTTCACATCATATCTTGCGACCCATGGATGAAGGGTATCAGACGGATGCCATATTCCTTGACTTCCGGAAAACGTTTGACTCGGTGTCCCACTGCAGACTCCTAACTAAGGTACGAGCATATGGGATTGGTTCCCAAATATGTGAGTGGCTCGAAAACTTCTTAAGTAATAGAACCCAGTACGTTGTCTTCGATGGTGAGTGTTCATCGGAGGTGAAGGTATCATCTGGAGTGCCCCAGGGAAGTGTGGTAGGTCCGCTGTTGTTTTCTATCTACATAAATGATCTTTTGGATAGGGTAGATAGCTATGTGCGGCTGTTTGCTGATGATGTTGTGGTGCCGGCCGGAGTGGCCGAGCGGTTCTAGGCGCTACAGTCTGGAACAGCGTAACCGCTACGGTCGCAGGTTCGAATCCTGCCTCGGGCATGGATGTGTGTGATGTCCTTAGGTTAGTTAGGTTTAAGTAGTTCAAAGTTCTAGGGGACAGATGACCTCAGAAGTTAAGTCCCATAGTGCTCAGAGCCATTTGAACCATTTGATGCTGTGGTTTACGGGAAGGTGTCGTCGTTGAGTGACTGTAGGAAGATACAAGATTACTTGGACCGGATTTGTGACTATTGTAAAGTATGGCAGCTAACTCTAAATATAGATAAATGTAAATTAATGCAGATGAATAGGAAAAATAATCCCGTAATGTTTGAATACTCCATTAGTAGTGTAGCGCTTGACACAATCACGTCGATTAAATATTTGGGCGTAACATTGCAGAGCGATATGCAGTGGGACAATCATGTAATGGCAGTTGTGGGGAAGGCGGATAGTCGTTTTCGGTTCATTGGTAGAATTTTGGGAAGATGTGGTTCATCTGTAAAGGAGACCGCTTATAAACCCCTAATACAACCTTCAGCAATTCAGAGGTGTGCTGCTAGATTTGTTACTGGCAGGTTTGATCATCACGCGAGTGTTACGCAAATGCTTCAGGAACTCAGGTGGGAGTCTCTGGAGGAAAGGAGGCGTACTCTTCGTGAATCGCTAGTGAGGAAATTTAGAGAACCAGCATTTGAGGCTGACTGCAGTACAATTTTACTGCCGCCAACGTATAATTTGCGGAAAGACCACAAAGATAAGAGAGATTAGGGTTCGTACAGAGGCATATAGGCAGCCATTTTTCCCTCATTCTGTTTGTGAGTGGATCAGGGAGAGATGATGTTAGTTGTGGTACGAGGTACCCTCCGCCACGCACCGTATGGTGGATTGCGGAGTATGTATGTATATGTAGATGTAGAATATTGCATATAAAGCATTGAGGGCTAAATAATCTAAAGTGGGGCTGTAGTTCAGCATTTATGTCATGCAAATTATTTCTGAAATGTGTGCATAGTTGCTTATAAAAGGAAGGGACAGTTGAAGGGCCCCCACTTTAATCTTTGCTAGTAGGAAAAAGTTAATTTCAGTTCGGTTTTTGCTATTGAAGTCTGAAACATTACTACAGTGGAATGAATATAAAATGTGGTAGTACAGTCTTATTTTATTTCATTTGTCATGTGTATGTGTTGGTCCAACTTGAACTCTTGTCTTGCACCAGTTAGCCTCGTGAGGTCTTTGAGTACACATTTTGTGCTGAATTAGTTAAAGGTTGAGGTAATAACCGTTATTACTAAGGGGAAAGTCTCATTTACGTTGTTGCAACTGATTATCTGTGCAATTGGAATGGCTCTGAGCACTATGGGACTTAACATCTGTGGTCATCAGTCCCCTAGAACTTAGAACTACTTAAACCTAACTAACCTAAGGACATCACACACACCCATGCCCGAGGCAGGATTCGAACCTGCGACCGTAGCAGTCGCGCGGTTCCGGACTGAGCGCCTAGAACCGCTAGACCACCGCGGCCGGCATCTGTGCAATTGATAGCTACTGCTACCCACTGTGCAGTTCGCCAGGTTGTTGTGTGTGTCCATTGCCCTTCATTCATTGAGAGTAAGGGTTTCACCTAATGCTTAATTAGGCTGGCGACCTTTTTTTCCATTGAAGTAAGTTTTCACTGCTTTCATTATTTTCTAAATTGTAGGCTTTCCACTAATTACCACAATACGAAGTTCACGTTCGATACCCTCTACCCGTTGGGTTAATGCACGGTCAAACTTTTCAAAATTCCTCCAGAGGGTAACGCTTACTGTATGTTAAGGTCACATTTGGTATTCTACAGTCCGCGGTTGCGTTATACTTTACTTTCCTCTGACAGGACGAGAAGTTCGGTTATCAGGGAATTTGAACGTTCTTTAAAGCAGCGTAAGCGTTATAAACTGAACACCGTACGCCTTCAGCCTTGGTAAGACAAATGAAACCAGAACTCTTTCTTCAACAACAAATACACTGTGTGATCCGAAGTTTTCCCGGCGTACAGAAATCTTGAAAATTTCTCGGGTATTCAGTCGGGTAGCGCCGTCCAAAAGGCGCGGTATTTCGGCAAGCCGACTTCTTGCTATCTTCAGTCGTTCTTGGAATCTGATTGATCTCTCATGGATGCCGACTTTATATAATCTCCCCCCGTCTCCCGCAGCCTCCGTCTGGGCTCTTCCGAGCGGTCCGCTGCCGGTGGTGGGGGAAGGGTTGCGCTGGGTGGTGGGGGAAGCGCACCCCGCGACAGATCAAGGGACGCAGTCATTCCGCGGCTACGGCCGCTTGCCGAACTCTGCCGTCGTGGTGACAATGCTGCTTCTTTTTGTTGTTGTTGTTGTTCTTCTTCTTCTTAAGGTGCGTTTTATTTGCCTGTTGTTGTAACCGTTCATGCGGAACACGGCCTGCAAGTGATGCAATACAGCTGCTAGTCTGTCACAGTTAGAAATTCCGCGTGCTCTGTGTACCAGTGTGCTCAGAACACCCTCTCGCTGTGAAGGAGCATGACCTTCTCAAGATTTCTGTACGCCGGGAAAACTTCAGATCACGCATCAAGTACCTCTACGGGGAGGAGATGCGTAGCAAAATCAAGAGGCTGGACAAGCGTCGGAACAGGAAGGAACGCCTTTTGGCCTCCCTTCTCTTTCTACTGAGATGCCGAGAGGACCGAATCATACCGTCTTTTGCGAAGGTCACTCATCATATCAGAACCGCAGCCGCCAACCGGATCACCAGAAGAGCTAGCCTGGCCCTGGTCAGGGAGAGGATCCGGTACACCCGACGCGGACTCGAAGAGACGTCTAGAGAGCTCTTCTAACTCCACGTGCAGCTTGCCTCGACACTCTCCCTGACGCATGGGAGTGGGCAGATGCAGTTAGTTGGTCTCAATCCAACAGTGCTTGGCACTCGGCCACCTGCAGACAAACTACAAAATACGAACGCCTTGCTGCCAAACCATCGCAAGAAGAACCACAGAGAAGTGTTATCAACTGTACAGGGAAAGTAACTCAGGACTATACCTTATCCGTACTTAAAAAGGGGCTGAATTTCGCACCAACACCGACAACATTACCAACAAAGCAATTCATCAGCGTGGTGGAACAGGCCGCTCTTGCGCTTCCACGTTACGCTGCAGAGGAAATACGACGGGAAACATACCGTGTATTCACCAGGGCGGCTCCCCCGAAGTCAAACATCTCCAAGGAAGAGAGGAAAGCACTGAAGCGGCTCCGAGAAGATGCCGAGACTGTCGTCCTCCCAGCAGATTAAAGCTATTGCACGGTCCTGCTACCATGTAATGTATACAAGCAAAAATTGTACGACCTATTAGAAGACGGACGACACCTAAGGGAGAATCGAAGACGATCCTACCGAGAGAGTGAGAAGGAAGACTATTGAGCTTCTCCAGCACACCTTCGAAGATAAGAAGACCGTGAAGAAACTTCGTCCACGAGCAGCGGCATCTCCTAGACTTTTCGGACTACATAAAGTCCATAAGTATGGATTGCCTCTCCGCCCGATTGTAAGCAACATTGGAGCACCAACATATGAATTAGCAAAACACCTGACGTAGATGCTCAGTCCGTTTGTGGGGAAATGTCAGCATCACATCAGAAACTCCGCGCATTTCGTCCAGCAGCTCCAGAACTTCCGACTGGGCCAAGAAGACCTCCTGGTGAGTTTTGACGTGGTATCCCTCTTTACTAGGGTACCTCTAAGAGACTCCCTAAGTCTCATAGGAGAAAAATTCGGATCAACAGTAACGAAAGTTTTCGAATTCGTACTTTCGTCAACATACTTTCTCTTCGATGGGAATTACTACGAACAAACAGATGGAATAGCGATGGGCTCCCCAATATGTTTATGAAGGCTTTTGAAGAAGAAGCTCTCGAGTCGGCAGTCTACAAGCCCTCTTGGTTTTTTCGAAGATGCCGAGACTGTCGTAATCCGACCCCACGGACGACAACGCCTCCAAGACTTTCTGTAGCATCTGAACTCACTGCACCAGAATATCAAGTTCACGATGGAGGTAGAAGAAAATAACCAGCTTCCCTTTCTGGATGTGTTCGTCAAGAGAAGACCAGATGGCACACTAGGACACAGCATCTGCCGTAAGCCGACAATTACAGATTTGTACGTGCATGCCTCCAGCTATCATGCTGCTTTACAGCGAGAGGGTGTTCTGGGCACAATGGTGCACAGAGCACGCGAAATCTCGGACTGTCACAGACCAGCAGCTGAATTGCAGCACGTGCAGGCCGTGTTCCCCATGAACGGTTACAACAACCGGCAGATAAAACGCACCTTAAGACCGAAGAAGCCGAGACCGCAGCCTTCCGAGGACGAAGACAAACCGGTTGCGACGGCGATTATATCATATTTCGGGAGCACATCGGCAAAGATCGGTAGAATACTCAGAAAATATGTAATGTGCGTGTTTCGCGCTCCATCCAAAACGAAAACATTATTAGGATCAGTCAAGGACGACTTAGGACTCCGGAAACCAGGAGTTTACAGCATCCCTTGCCAGTGCGGGAAAATGTATATAGACCAGACCATCCGGATGGCACAACACACAGCCGACCAAGTCCGCCGTGGCAGAGCACTGCATCTCACATGGACGTAACACGAACGACGATGGCACAAAGGTGTTACAGCAATCGAACACCTTCTGGGACTGTATCGTCAAAGAGGCAGTGGAGATCCGGCTGCATGACGAACTAATAAATAAAGACACCAGTTTCCAGTGAAGCAAAGCCTGGGTTCCAGCTTTGAGTATGATTAAAACACAACGACAGTCTACACGGAAATCCGCTCCTGTCAGGATACCTGAAGAAGAAGAAGAAGAAGCATTGTCACCAGGACGGCAGAGTTCCGCAAGCGGCCGTAGCCGCGGAAGGGCTGCGGCCCATGATCTGTCGCGGGGTGCCGCGCTTCCCCCACCACTCAGCGCCGCCCTTCCCCCACCACCGGCCACAAACCGCTCGGAAGTGCCCAGACGGAGGCTGCGGGAGAGGGATGGAGATTATATAAAGTCGGCATTCATAAGAGATCAATCAGACTCCAAGAACGCCTGAAGATGGCAAGAAGTCGGCTTGCCGAAATATCGCGCCTCTTGGACGCCGCTACACAGATCAATACCCGAGAAATTTTCAACAACTACATCTTCGTAATTTCCAACACATGACGAACATACGTTGTCATCCTTTCCTACATTTCTTATTAATCAGGCATACATCGTTTTGTTGAAGGAACTACTTGTGCTCACGCCTGCTGTTTTCCCATTCTAGTTTTTGAGGTGCTCACTTTTCCTTGTTGCCTCTCTGCTGAAACATTCCCTTTTGATTTGGAATTTTCTCTGTCTGCTCCCCTTTCTTCAGGAGTCTTTAATAGGCCTACGGCAACCAACATGCCTTCATCAGCAATAACTCTGGTTGAAGTAGCTGCATGATTCCTCTTTCTCCATTATTTTATGGGTTTTGGAAGAGGCATGTTAGTTTCCTCCAGGATATTTTCAGTTTGATCTGTTGACGCTTCTGTCTCAGATGGCACATTATCAACAGCTTCTTATTGCTCTGCTGATACGCATCCATCTACTGTTATTTCAGATAGTTCTACTTGACGAGCATTAAAGGTCTCATGAACTTGGGAATCCTTCGAAGTGAAATCCGGAATGGCATCTCTATTCACGAGAAAAATTCCAGTTTTAGAAAAAACACTCTTGCTTATGACTAGAGCTACAGTTTTGTCCATGGACTTCTTGAACAGATGGTAAAAATCCTTCCTTGTAAGCTTGTAACCCCAATTTTTCATAACGTCTCTCTCATTCCTTTTGCAAATCATTTTTAGAGGATCAAACGTGGACATATCACACGACTGTAAGATAGGAGTGGTGTCTGATGGAAAGGTAACCAAAATAATGCCTTTTTCTTGTTTGAATTTTAGAGCTTCTGGAGAGACATGTCTAGAATGTGAGTCCATCAATAGCAGAACAGGTCGAGCGGGAGGAATGTGGTTAATGAAGTGCTTCAAGAACTCCAAGAAAATTTCCGAATTTATCCAGACATTTTCTGACACTGCTACCTGGCTCAATGGAGGAGCATTTCCCTTCAAGCTGTCGGTGACACGAATCCCCTTGAAAATAGACAAAAAAATGGTTCAAATGGCTCTGAGCACTATGGGACTTAACAGCTAAGGTCATCAGTCCCCTAGAACTTAGAACTACTTAAACCTAACTAACCTAAGGACATCACACACAGCCAAGCCCGAGGCAGGATTCGAACCTGCGACCGTAGCGGGCGCGCAGCTCCAGACTGTAGCGCCTAGAACCGCTCGGCCACTTCGGCCAGCGAAAATAGACATAGGAGGCACTGTTTGTCCCATAGCATTGACAGCAATCACAATTGTGGTGGTCTCCCCCTTTTCAGCAGTCGTCTGCTGGTGGACACGTTTCGCTTCTTTCGGTGAAACAATTTTGTTCGGCTTATTCATCACTCAAAATCCGTTTCCTCTAGATTCCAAATTAGATTTGGCTTCGTCCCGAGCCGTGTTATGTCATACACAGTACTTAGTACATCACAGAAATCGTTCAGATTAGAATGATTCGAAGCTGAATGATATGAGAGATTTTCTAGGTGACAAACTTAAGTCATATCGTTTCTTATCTGAACTCCACCAGTCCCATCCTGCCTTGTCTCTTTCTTCCTCAAATGGGTTCCCTTGAGGTCTCTTTGATGCTAATTTGTGAACGTAATAACGCATATCACTCGCCGACAATCGGAAACCCAGTTCTTGCATTTCAATTGCATGCTTCACCAATTTAGTTTCCTCTTGCTTTGTTAAAAAGAATGGGCGCTCCTTTTTCACGAGAGCACAGTCCGCAGGATCGGCGCGAATACTTAGTCTATCCTTTAGGGTGTTGTACAATATAGCTGCTGGTTAACCTTTCGGGATGTGAGATCGTGGTCCCAGAAACTTTTCTGCTCCTGAACTTTCGTCCAGGACTGCGCTGGACATCCTCAGAGGCGCTCCTCCGCTGAGTCTTGCCGCTCAGCGGAGGAGCGCGTCGGAGGATGTCCAGCGCAGTCCTGGACGAAACGTCAGGAGCAGAAAAGTTTTCTGGGACCACGACCTCACATCCCGAAACGTTTAACAGTAGCTATGTCACCAGGTCGTGGAAGCCTTCAATCTATGTTGTAAGGTATGCTAAGATCTTTACCGGATCTATAAAATGACCAGCCATCCTTTAACACCGTTCGTACAGTTTCTTCTAAACCCTTTACTGTTCTCCATATTTGCCTCTAGATTTATACATCTCTAACAAATTAAATCGATAAATACCTTAAGACTTCCTTTACGAATGTCAGTATTGCATTCAAATCATGAAAGCACTTTAATTCGGCATAACAGCTCCATTGTAAAGTGGCTATAATTTCGCACCTTACACAACATGTAAAATACGTTCTATTATTTGATTCGCGCGCTGCTCTAACTGCTTTACGCGCCCGCCAGCGGCGGGCAAAAGTGAATTACGAGCAAACTTGGTGTCAAAAAGGTTTACAAGACCTTAAATGAAATAGAGGACTGTAAAGACTTCATTGTAGTGTCGGCAGACTTGCCAACACTACGCACACTAATTGAAAGAGGCGGCCAAGATGCACGCGCTAACTCACGAAGGATGGAGTGAGGTCTGAAACAGGAGACTTAATGAATGCTATAAAGAAAAGTACGTAGCTTCTGGACTACTTAACTTTTAATCCGTCCTTGTATACATCGTTCTTGATTATACATCTGGAGATTGTGGCGATACAAATGAGACTCGTATGATACATGCACTGATACAATTGGCGCCTTGCTAAGTCGTAGCCATTAACTTAGCTGAAGGCTATTCTGTCTGTCTCTCGGCAAAGGAGAGCAAAGGCTTCGTCCGTATAGTCGCTAGCAACGTCGTCGTACAACTGGGACGAGTTCTCGTACGTCTCTCGAGACCTGCCGTGTGGTGGCGCTCGGTCTGCGATCACACAGTGGCGACACGCGGGTCCGACATGTACTAATGGACCGCGGCCGATTTAAGCTACCACCTAGCAAGTGTGGTGTCTGGCAGTGACACCACATTCATCAATAGAGCTCTTACACTTACACTTCAGATTATATCGGCAGTATCGATAAAAAACCAGAAAGCTGCCACCGAACACGTGCTACACTGAAAAATTCTCAACCACACTGGAAAAAGTTCTACCACAGCCACAAGAATGCACTCCGGTAGCTATTTTCTCGACCACACATTGCTAACAGGTGCTGCCACCTGTGGTGCAATGTTCGTACTTAAAATCAGCTCGTACAATTTCGAAGTGAAAGTATATGTATGGTACAGCGAAATTAGCCAAACTACGAAATTAGCTGAGTTTGTCCAACTGAAGCATAAACTGACAAAGTTTGTAAAAGTTATTTTAATCTTTAATTTCAGTTTTAAATTATGGTGCAGTCCTCTGTATGTTAAGCACTGGTGCTTTATGACGACGTACGCTGGTATTAGTGATCTAGGGTAAGCCCTGGCCCTCTCGCTCGACTCTGTACCTCTTACAATGATACAGCGCTTGTTTCGCCTCAAAGTGGACTGGCATTAAACCCCAAGTTCAACGAGCAGCGATCCTGTTAAAGCTTCTTGCTACAGATACCTTTTCAGGGGAGGAATGTGGTATACTGGGAATTGTGGGAGGCATAAAACGTAAGTTTTTGTTGGACAAAGGGGCGCATGTGACAGTCACAAGCAGTGTGTGGAAGCAGAGCCTCATGTAAGCTACAGTTAGTGTATCATCCTGGGCTAGACTTGACGTTAAAGCATCCTGCCACAGTTGACCTTCAGTGGCGTACGATGAGACACAGAGGGACAACACTCCAGGTAGGCGAAACTGTCGCCAGTGAAGTACTGCAGCAAGGCTCGCCTGTCTTGAGGGGCAAACCAGTTAACTGCAAACGAAAACACCAAGACTTGATTCGCATGGTATTGTGCTGGAAGGCACTGAGAAGTTGTTTTGGGCGAATGTAGAACCTGAGCTGCCTGTTGATATGTTGTGTATAACAGAGCTACTGGAAGAAAACGGTGTACTGGACACGTCACATTGTTTTGTGAGGAGAAGCGTTGCATGCGGACTAGAAGGAGATGACGGGAAAGTAGTACCGATGAATCTAGATAATTTTGGCGCCGATGACGTGAAACTAAAAAGGTGCTTTTAGTAGCGAATTCAGACATCCTAAAGGAGGATGATTCGGACAAGTGAAATGTGAAACATTGTCAGACGCAGACCGCCACAAAAACTGCACTGCGAAAGAAGGCAGAGGATCTGAGAGACAGTTCGAAATTTCGCCAAGACGCAAAGGGAGTATGGAGGCGAGTGCAGAGGGCAAACACTAAGGCCGTGGATGCCAAGGTTTGGTAAGAACACGCACAGCGGAATTACTGCTGTATAGGATCGGACAGTGGCTAATGTTATGGAGCCCGTATACTCCAAAAGGGCAACAAAAAAAAAATGGTTTCAAGACGGCAGGGATTGTACCATGTAATAGAGACAACAACACCAGTCAATGTCAATTTCAGCTGCCAACTAGCATAATGACAGTTAACGTCGCATGCCTACAACCATTACAGGGCGCTCCACATTAACTGCCACTAGTAGCGGCCTCCATCGCTAAGGCTAAAATAAAAGGATGCGAAAGAAAGGGCGAACACAAGGATGTTGCGCAACTCGTGCAAGACTCCCGTATGAATTGAATTTGAAGAAAAAAGGAGGCACCTTTGGCGTATTTTGTGCTGTGTTGTAATATAGTTAGGAGGTTTGGTTGAATTGTGACATTACTCAAGGTGTGGTATTGTATAGTTATCGGAAGAAGACATTTTGTTGCAAAAAGTGTCTAGAGAATAAGTTTTTTGTGTGTTGCAGTTACTATAGTTTTATGTCAAGGGTTTATTAGCAATATAGCTGAGAGGGTCTATACAAGGGCGATGTACTTGAGGACAATATTATGGAAATGGAAGAGGATGTAGATGGAGATGAAATGGGAGATACAATACTGCGTGAAGAGTATGACAGAGCACTGAAAGACCTAAGTCGAAACATGGCCCTGGGAGTAGACAATATTCTATTAGAACTACTGACAGCCTTGGGAGAGCCAGTCCTGACAAAACTCCACTATCTGGTGAGCAAGATGTATGAGACCGGCGAAATACCGTCATACTTCAAGAAGAATATAATAATTCCAGTCCAAAAGAAAGCAGGTGTTGACAGATGTGAAAATTACCGAACTATCAGTTTAATAAGTCACACCTGCAAAATACTAACGCGAATTCTTTACAGACGAATGGAAAAACTGGTAGAAGCGGACCTCGGGGAAGATCAGTTTGGATTCCGTAGAAATATTGGAACACGTAAGGCAATACTGACCTTACGACTCACCTTAGAAAAAAGATTAATGAAAGGCAAACATACGTTCCTAGCATTTGTAGACTTAGAGAAAGCTTTTGACACTGTTGACTGGAATACTATCTGTCAAATTCTAAAGGTAGCAGGGGTAAAATACAGGGAGCGAAAGGCTACTTACAATTTGTACAGAAACCAGATGGCAGTTATAAGAGTCGAGGGGCATGAAAGGGAAGCAGTGGTTGGGAAGGGAGTGAGACAGGGTTGTAGCCCCTCCCCGATGTTATTCAATCTGTATATTGAGCAAGCAGTAAAGGAAACAAAAGAAAAATTCCATGGAGAAGAAATAAAAACTTTGAGGTTCGCCGATGACATTGTAATTCTGTCAGAGACAGCAAGGGACTTGTAAGAGCAGTTTAACGGAATGGACAGTGCCTTGAAAGGAGGATATAAGATGAACATCAACAAAAGCAAAACGAGGATAATGGAATGTAGTCGAATTAAGTCGGGTGATGCTGATGGAATTAGATTAGGAAATGAGACACTTAAAGAAGTAAAGGATTTTTGCTATTTGGGAAGCAAAATAACCGATGATGGTCGAAGTAGAGAGGATATAAAATGTAGACTGGCAATGGGAAGGAAAGTGTTTCTGAAGAAGAGGAATTTGTTAACATCGAGTATAGATTTAAGTGTCAGGAAGTCGTTTCTGAAAGTATTTGTATGGATTGTGGCCATGTATGGAAGTGAAACGTGGACGATAAATAGTTTGGACAAGAAGAGAATAGAATCTTTCGAAATGTGGTGCTACAGAACAATGCTGAAGATTAGATGGGTAGATCACATAACTAATGAGGAGGTATTGAATAGAATTGGGGACAAGAGGAGTTTGTGGCAAAACTTGGCTAGAAGAAGGGATCGGTTGGTAGGACATGTTCTGAGGCATCAAGGGATCACCAATTTAGTATTGGAGGGCAGGGTGGAGGGTAAAAATCTTAGAGGGAGACCAAGAGATGAATATACTAAGCAGATTTAGAAGGATGTAGGTTGCAATAGGTACTGGGAGATGAAGAAGCTTGCACAGGATAGAGTAGCGTGGAGAGATGCATCAAACCAGTCTCAGGACTGAAGACCACAACAACGACAGCTGAGAGATTTATGCCAGATGACAGCAGACCTTTTCGAAAGGGGGAAATGGAGAGTTGTTGCAGCTCTCTCTTTTAGGTTGCTGTGCGCCAGAGATAAGGATGAAGGGAATCCTAGTCAGGGCAGTGCTTCACCTCTTCAACCGAGGTTGAAGTGGGAACGCTGCAAGATCAGCGGTTGGAAAGTGGAGTGCATTTTGCCAGGCAAGAGGAAGCGGTTTCCACCAGTCACCGATGGACGCTAAGAGACAAGTTTGTAGGACGTGTTTTCTGGGTTACGACGAGAAACAGAGAGGAAACGTGTATTCAGAGAAGTGTGGGGGTATAATAAATTTCATACGTCTCATGTATGGGTAGTGGAGCAAATGTAGCAGAAAGTAGATGTAGTACCTCAAAAGTTATCGGAAATAATTAGTCACCCCAGTGCCTATACAAAGATGAATCATTAAGCTTTTACAGATGACGCAACGGTCGAGACACGTGTTCAACCACGGGAGCACTGCCTCTACGTTAGCATAAGGAAGTAGCGATTAGTGAGACATTTATGTTTTAAGTGGACATTGTACGTAACCATGGGTAAAGGTAAGGACGTGACAGAGTGGAAAAAATGAGTAATCTTGTTTGGCCGTCCCCATTGCCATATATTGTGTGATGCTGCTGTATTTGTTGGTGTTTCGTGGAGGAATGTTCAACGTGTCTACAATCAGTCGTCTCACACATGTGACCAGAAACACGACGTCAGAGCTGAGGTCGGATACAGATCCTGACTCAGAGGTAGCAGAGACGCGTTTCACGGAATGTGAACCAAAACTGTGTCCAAACCAGACAGGAACTGCCGCAGGCAGCGAATGAAGGACCATCCCCACCTGCTACCGAGAGAATACTACGACGGAAACTACATGCAGCGAACATTTGGAGTCGGCCAGTTTGCAAGAGGCCACTGCTCACACATAAAGATGACAACAGCAAATTTCATCGGGCTGGAAGAATATGTGACTGGTTTTCTGAACACTCCCCCACCCTATTACATCTCGACTGACCTGCAAAATTACCTGACTTGAACTCCATAGAAAAATCAGTGGGACATGCAGGAACAGCGAGTAAAACGCTGACATCAACACCCCCACAGTTTGGTAGAACTGTGGAATCAAATCCTCAGCGAATGGCTTGACCTGGATACGACGTACCTGAGCAGCCTTGTGGACTCACTTCCTAACCGAATCCAGACGGTTCTCAAGCCCTAGGCGGAATTACGTGTTGTTCAATGTTGCTTGGCATGATTTCTCCAGAAGTGACTAGTTTTTTATCTGGTGAGCTTATCTTGCAATGGCGCAAGAGGGGTTGGTTTGGTGCTCAGGGAAGAATATCGAAAACTGTGTTCCGGACTGCGGACGACAAAGATATTCAGGAGCTAAACGCTATCTTGGCGAGAGTGGAGCAAATGGCAAAAAGTAACACGGCGGTTATGAAATGGCGTTGCGCGTGTTCGTCATGTTTGGACCAAGCAGTGTTAAACAATATGCGCACTTTACAGAAATTGGATACAGAGGTAACGGAATATGCAAAGACAACAGTATTAACACAATGAATCAAGACCTAGAGATTATACAGACTCGAGTGGATGCATTGGATACGAGGGTAACAGTCGCAAGGCCGTTACAATCGTTAGTCTATCGCAGTTGAGAGCTGCGAGTGGTAACGACGAATTTGCAAAAAGCCATCTACCTGCAGTGCACGGACAGCTACGTCCAGCGCTGTCAGCATCTGGCGAGCACCTGACTGGTATACGGAAGGACGCGAGGAGATACCACCATGACATAGCCACAGTGGAAGTGAGGACGGAGCATTCACGACTGTACGTGCTCGATTTGTTCCCGATTCCTAGTGGGATACACACGGTGTAGGTGTTTCTCCATTAACCCTTAGCCATTGAAGCGGGAAACCTTAGGGAAATTCGTACAGTTAAGAACAGAAGAACTATTGCTAATATGAGAGGATGGGGATAGGCAAGTGGTAATGACAACAGAGGAACTCCTGCACTGTCAGAGGGAAAGGATTGCAGTATGCTCGACCCAAGCAATCCAGACTAAAGTGAACACATGCGAAGTTTAGTTGTTCTTCGGGAAAACGAACGACCAGGTTTGTCCGCGTGACATCCTGGAGACTTACCTCTACTTCCAGCAAGCAGGACTGAGCTACTCCGTCAGCACTGTCATAGTGGTGACAGCAAACGGCTATGAGCAGGGAGACTTGCAGGGGCGAAGCGACTGAAACTACACCGCAGTGTGTTTGTAATTAATAGCAAGGCGTGTGACATAACAGGACCAATATTCCACGTGCCAGCCACTGTTATAGGGATTACTAGGTTATACATAAAACATTCACAGTTATAATGGCGAGAGAAACCGCCAGGGGTGCTCCTAGCGTAAAATCTGACGTATGTTGAAAGTATGAGAACCTGACCTAATTCTCTCCCTGGACCAGCTAATAGCAACCCAACAGGGGTGTATTTCTGCACAACGGATGCTACACCATGTGCAACTGTACCGAGGAAAAAAGTTATGTCGTGGCACTCTGGTTCGATTCTGTGCAGCCTTCATCTGCCTTAAGCGGAAAGCCACCCATCCATGTGGGCCCCAATGCTGATACCAGTAGACTGATCCAGTAGACTTGATCGTCCATCTTACTTGAGGTGCCAAGAGTGACAACAGAGAATTGAGAATTGTGATGTCTGTGAACATTGAAATGTGAGCACTGCTAACATATACGTTTTCTAGTAAGTAACACAGATAACACTACTTAGCAAAGCATAGGGCGTCGAATGATTCCTGTCAAGTGTTAAAAGAGACTTTGAAGGTGATGGTAGCAGTTGTATATTGTATTATATGGTTTTAGAAGAAGCTATGTGGATATTAACTAGCGAGAATGGGATGTTTGACCTGTTAGTTGTAAGAGAGGATTTTCGAAGGGTTATTGAGAATAGATTATCGATGCGCCACAGTGCTAAAGCTGCACTGTAAATTCATTGCATTGAACCCTGCGGTTCAAGTTGTATACTGCTTAGAAATATTGCTGCCTGCAGATTAGTCCATGGTAAAGACCCTCCCTGAAGGAGAGAAGTATTGTAGCTGTGTGTCACTAGTTTCTGGGCGTTACTGTGCAAAATGGTAGCTCAACTACAACATTTGAAGAAGCCGTAAACATGCTGTGGACCCAAGGCGTCAGCATGCTTGTTGCAATGACAGGGCTGTTTGTGCACTGTGGGGAGAGCCAGGATGAGCACCACAATCCTGCCGAAGCAGTGGAAAGACATGGTTCTTCAGGATGGGGCAAGCTGTTTTTACAGTATTGCGACATGGAATTTTTATTTTATGGATGGCTAGAAGCAGTGCACTGGCATAACAAATGAGCTACACACCAGTATAAACAACTGTCAGTTCTAGCTTATGGATTCACAGTTCAGTAGGACCTGCTACAAGAGACGACTATGCTGGGTGCTGGAATGCTATAGCTCAGTAAGTAGCCACCACGAGTTTTGGCCTCTGTTACCACCAGACCATTTTCTAGCACCAAGTCCTCCTCTCTGGACTTGACACTTTTCTACTGGTGGGCTGCTTCCAGGCTCACTTCAGCAGCCGGCAGACTCCTGCACTGGGGCTGTGTGCGAGGGTGGGGTGGGGTGGGGGGAGGATGGGGGGGGGGGGGGAGAGGAGCAGCAGATCGTGCCTGGAGTGATACAACCGCTGCCCTCCTATGCAGGTAGGAACGACCTGACACCTGACGCCTTTGCTCCCAGAGGCTATCATCTTCCACATCGCTGGCGCCTTCGTACCTAACTGGGCACACGCTGGTGAACAGACTTCTGGCCATCAGCATTTACGGGCGCAGACATCATGACCACCTTGTTGGCCGACAGCTGGCCACCCCAAAGTGCCACGAGTCAACCACACCACGCACTAAAAGGGGCGTGGCCGCGACGCCGCTGTGCTTTCAGTGTAGTAGCATGAATCTGAGTACAATGTTTACCTATGTGCTACTGTATTCCGAGCTACCAATCGCCTGCACAGACACCAAGACTCACAACCGCAACCTATCAGTGCACAGAAGTGGCTATTCATCCTGGTCCACTTCAATATACAGGGTGCGTCACATACACTATGTGATCGAAATTATCCGGACAGTTGGCTGAAAATGACTTCGTGGCACCCTCCATCAATAATGCTGGAAGGTTTCTTGGGGAATGGCAGCCCATTCCGTACGGAGTGCTGCACTGAGGAGAGCTATCAATGTCGGTCGGTGAGACCTGGCACGAAGTCGGCGTTCCAAAACATCCCAAAGGTGTTCTATAGTATTCAGGCCAGGACTCTGTACAGGCCAGTCCATTACAGGGATGTTATTGTCGTGCAACCACTCCGCCACAGGCCGAGCATTATGAACAGGTGCTCGATCGTGTTGAAAGATGCAGTTGCCATTCCCGAATTGATTCAAGCCCACTCCATGAAAAACACGACCACACCATAACACCACCTCCTCCGAATTTTACTGTTGGCACTACACACGTTGGCAGATGACATTCACCGGGCATTCGCAATACCCTCACCCTGCCATTGGATCGCCACATTGTGTAGTGTGATTCGTCACTCCACGCAACGTTTTTCCACTGTTCAATCGTGCAATGTTTACGCACCTTACACCGAGCGAGGCGTCGTTTGGCATTTAGTGGCGTGATGTGTGGCTTATGAGCAGCTGCTCGACCATGATATCCAAGTTTTCTCACCTCCCGCTAACTGTCATAGTACTTGCAGTGGATCCTGATGTAGGTTGGAATTCTTGTGTAATAGTCTGGATAGATGTCTGCCTATTACACATTACAACCCTCTTCAACTGTCGGTGGTCTCTGTCAGTCAACAGACGAGGTCGGCATGTATGCTTTTGTGCTCTACGTATCCCTTCACGTTTCCACTTCACTATCATATCGGAAACAGTGGGCCTAGGGATGTTTAGGAGTGTGGAAATCTCGCGTACAGATGTATGACACAAGTGACACCTGATCACCTGACCTCGTTTGAGGTCCGTGAGTTTCGCGGAGCTCCCCATTCTGCTCTCTCACGATGTCTAATGACTACTGAGGTCGCTGATAGTAGGTAGCAGTAGGTTGCAACACAATACACCTAATATGAAAAACCTATGTTTTGGGGGGTGTCCGGATACTTTTGATCACATATCGACACGCGGTTTCCGGCATATGTTGGAACGTCGAAGAGCATGTATTTTTTTGTTTGGTAAATGTTTTCAGCGCTGGTATCAACTGAGATATTGAAGTAAGTACTTTTTTAATGGATCCGTGTACTTTTGATAACAGCATTCAATAGGTCTTGAGAAGACAATTACAGTTATATAGCGTTTGTAATATTGGTGCTGAAACGAGTCGTCAAAAACCTCGAGAAATGCCTTAGAATGTAAGAGTACGGTGGCCGGAATCGGGATTTGAGGTGCAAACACTGCCAAGCAGACGCCTCGGACCAGGCTACATAGTTGTGTACCGTAATGCAGGCCTGTGCTACGAGAATAAAGCTTTTATTTCCCCTTGAAACAACTTACGACTTAGATACAAGTTCATCTACGAATGTTGTATGTGGAAATACGACATAAGTTAGAATGTAGCGTATCACCAAAGGCCTAGGAAAACTATTTCACATTTGTGTATCCTCCCAGATTTACGTTAGCTCAAACAGAGAAATCAACCGTTCATTCCTCTAAGGCAAATTGGTCTCATGTGTTGCAAAAAGCAACTACTGTATTAAATATCTGAATGTTATAAGGCAGCCGGCCGAAGTGGCCGTGCGGTTAAAGGCGCTGCAGTCTGAAACCGCAAGACCGCTACGGTCGCAGGTTCGAATCCTGCCTCGGGGATGGATGTTTGTGATGTCCTTAGGTTAGTTAGGTTTAACTAGTTCTAAGTTCTAGGGGACTAATGACCTCAGCAGTTGAGTCCCATAGTGCTCAGAGCCATTTGAACCATTTTTTTGTAATAAGGCAATTTGACCTATCTTTTCCTGTACGTGGCTGTGTGCTTCTCAGAAGCAAAACACATGCTGTCGAAAACTCTCTCTACCTACACTGCTTTGAAGTATATCATGTGGAATACATTCGTTGAACTAAATATTTTATTAAAAATATTTTGGTGAACATATGTATACCACAAAATAAATACTCTTCTTAACGAAACGTCGTTTCAAGCTGGACGTAAGCGCGTAATGTCAATGTTACCAGCTACGTGCAATACACACTGGACTTGTTTGACAGTGCAATGCAGATTCGTACTCACGTAAATGAAATAAACAATTTACTAACAAAGATATGGTAACCATCTAAGATCTCTGTCCTTTATTTAAGCATGTGTTCAAACTGTTGACATGGACTGAAAGGCACATTTGCAATCTCCGTTCGAATGAACGATGACAAATGTAATTACAGTGAATTATATTGTAGAGCATACACTGGCGATTAAACAACACATGTCGTCTGGCGCAGTTGGGGATTCGTCATCGACTGCATCTTGAGTGCTCCTCAAAGAAATAAATGAAGAGGAGTCAAATCTAAGGACCTCGGAAGCCACTTGACAACAGAATTTCGTGCTATCCAAAGTCCAGGAAAGTTCTCATTCAGTACCTGCGTTGCAACATGGGACGAGTGAGCTGGACAACCGTCGCGTTGCAGCAACATACACTGTTGAATATCCAGTGGTACCTCTTCTAGAAGAACCGGCAAAATGTTCTTAAGAAAATGTGCGTACGAATGTCCATTTAGAACGCCTGAGATCAAGTAAGGTCACAGAACGTAATTTCCTATGAGGCCGCACCGTACGTTTACGCTCCACGACCGTAGATGTTGCACCTGACGAAGCCAGTGTGGATTTCCAGTTGTCCAGTAGTGCATGTTATGCAAATCTACATTAGCGTGGTCAGTAAATTTTGCTTCATCGGTAAAGAGCACAAGTTGGAAAAACGTAGGGTCGTCTTTTAGTTGCTGAAGTGCAAAGCGACAGAATTCTGTACGATGTTCGAAATCGCGGTCGTCTGGCTGATCCCACATTCCTTGGCAATATACAATGAATCCGAAGAAACTGGTACACCTGCCTAATATCGTGTAGGGCCCCTGCGAGCACGTATAAGTGCCGCAGCACGATGGGGCAGGAATGCTACTAATGTCAGAAGTAGTACTGGAGGGAACTGACACTATTAATCCTACAGGGCTCTCCATAAATCCGTAAGAGTACGAGGGGGTTGAGATCTGTTCTGAACAGCACGTTGCAAGGCATCCCAGACATGCTCAATAATGTTCATGTCAGGGGAGTTTGGTGGACAGCGGAAGTGTATAAACTCAGAAGAGTGTTCTTGGAGCCACCCTAGCAATTCTGGACGTGTACGTTATCGCATTGTCCTGCTGGAATTGCACAAGTCCGTCGGAATGCACAATGGACATGAATGGATGCTGGTGATTAGACAGGAGGCTTACGTACGTTTCACCTGTCAGAGTCGTATCTATATGTATCAGGGGTCCCGTAACACTCCAACTGCACACACCCCACACCGTTACATAGTCTCCACCAGCTTGAACAGTCCCCTGCTGACATGCAGGTTCGATGGATAAATGGATTCATGAGGTTGTCTCCATTCCCGTACACGTCGCTCCGCTCGATACAATTTGAAACGAGACTCGTCCGACCTGTCGTCAACAGTCCAATGTCTGTATTGACGGACCCAGGTGAGGCGTAAGGCTTTGTGTCATGCAGTGATCAAGGGTACACTAGTGGGACTTCGGCTCCGAAAGCCCATATCGATGAATGGTTCGCACACTGACACTCATTCATGACCCAGCACTGAAATCTGCAGCAATTTGCGGAAGGGTTGCACTTCTGTCACGCTGAACGATTTTCTTCAGTCGTCGTTGGTCCCAATCTTGCAGGGTCTCTTTCCGGCCGCAGAAGTGTCGGAGATTTGATGTTTTACCGGATTCCTGATATTCACGGTAGCTCGTGAAATGGTCGTACGGGAAAATCCCTACTTCATCTTTACCTCGGTGATGCTGTGTCCCATCGCTCGTGCGCCACCTATAACAACACGTTCAAATTCACTTAAATCTTCATAACCTGCAATTGTAGCAGTATTAATCGATCTAACAACTGCCCCAGACACTTGTTGTCTTATATGGGCGTTGCCGATCGCAGCACCGTATTCTGCCTGTTTACATAATTCTGTATTTGGATACGCATGCCTATACCAGTTTCTTTGGCGCTTCAGTGTATCTAGTACCACGGTGCAGACTCATTAGCGTCGTATCCAGAACAGTTTCTTTGTGTTCTCTGTCAGGTGCAGTCTTCTCTCCTGTCCGCTTTTTGACGTTCAAGCAACCTGTTCGCACTAGCGTCTTAATTAGTGCAACTGCCTTCAGCGTCGGACATTGGGAATACGAATAGATAGCACTATATCACTGCACTGTTTTTACGGCATTTCTTTTACGTCTACCGTGTGAAAGTAGTATATCCAACTTCTGCTAGTTGGTGTACATGTGTGCACGCAACGAATGTTGAAGCAGAAATGAGCAGCCTGCGGTGCAGGCAATTAAACAGGCAAGTGTATTGACATTCTGACAGCGTGGCACTAGAGCTGTGCTTGGAGGTGTTAACACAGCTAATGCCGATTCCAGCGAAATTGCTATCAAATTCTAGGCCATTTTTCAAATTTTTTACTACAGGTTTCAAAGTAAACATTAACAAACCCTTTATCACTGTAATTGTCCGCCGGTCGTGGTCTCGCGGTAGCGTTCTCGCTTCCCGCTCACGGGGTCCCGGGTTCGATTCCCGAGATAACTGGGTGTTGTTATGTCGTCTTCATTATCATCATTCCTCCCCATTATGGTCGGAGGAAGGCAACGGCAAACCACCTCCATTAGGACCTTGCCTAGTACGGCGGTGCGGGTCTCCCGCATCGTTCCCCTACGCTCTGTCAAGAAGCATGGGACCTCATTTCCGTATAACTGTAATTGTCTGCTTATGAGCTACCTAACGCGGTTATAAAATGTATATGGTTACGTTTCAAAATACGTAGTTGCTTCAATAGCTCAGTTGGTACCAGGGCTAAAAACATTAACAAGAAAGAGAAAAAAATACGTGTCGCTTGACGCTCTAACATTTACCTTAAAAACGCATTTCGATATGTGTAATCGTTCACGAAATAAAAGGGATTTTACGTCTTACGTGACTCACCCTATATACGATATCTAGATCTTGCCTTTGGTATTGAAAGTCGATGAAATCTGTATTCAGTCTGTCGCTGCACATAGATATGGCTCCATATGATACTAATCATATACTTTCTTGCACGTTCTTCTCTTGTTGCACCATTATATGTAATTAATAACCTACAACATGTACGTGACATAAATTAGTCTTATGAGGCTGGTAATTGGTATTTACAGCAGAAATCGCTCACAGTCCGTCTGCTCTAATATTTCTTCGCCTCACATTACAGATCATCCACATCCTTAATAGACCACATCAGTAGTAGGACAAAGCCAGTATCGCTTTGGCAGTGGACTTGTCGCACCTTATAACCCGAGTTTTGTTCACAAGTGGAACAAGAATATGCTACATATGGGATAGGGTTCAAAGGTGAAGCCGCTACTCATTATATCCACAATAGTGTCTAGAGATGTCCAGGATAGGGTTCGAAGGTGGGTTCCTCACGCATTACACCTGCAGATGTTTTCTGTGTCTGAAGGTGGATCCACCAGCGAGAGGACTGGGTCATGGGAGCCATCTGTGACACAGATATACAGAAAATAGAGCAAATGCACTGCAACAGTAGAATATGTGGTTAGAAGTGACTGAATGCATTCGAGTACAGTGCTCTACTATACTGTCCGACTAATGTGCTGTTCTCCCACCACATAGTGGACATCTCGTATGCAAACTAGAATGATTTGGATGATCATGTACTATCATCATGGACCTTTGGAGTATAAAGGAGGTGTCACAGCGCAGTGGGACTGCACAGACAATTAGCAGCAGAAGTTCCGTCTTTTGTTTCAAATGGTTCAAATGGCTCTGAGCACTATGGGACTCAACATCTTAGGTCATAAGTCCCCTAGAACTTAGAACTACTTAAACCTAACTAACCTAAGGACATCACACACATCCATGCCCGAGGCAGGATTCGAACCTGCGACCGTAGCAGTCCCGCGGTTCCGGACTGCAGCGTCAGAACCGCTAGACCACCGCGGCCGGCCCGTCTTTTGTTTACTGATTAAGTTGTAGACGAAATTCTTCCTTGAGTTTTGTGTGTCTGTGAATGGATTAACTGACATCTTAATAGGTAGACTAACTTTGTATTTACGTCACAAGCCATCGTGCGGTGTGTGGCGGAGGGTGTCCTGTACTACTGCTAGTCACTCCCTTTCTTATTCCACTTGCAAACAAAGCGAGGGAAAGAGCCTACCTATACGCCTCCCTATGAGTGCTAATTTCTCTTATCTTTGTGGTCCTTACGCAAAACGTACGTTGGTGGCAGTAGAATCCTTCTGTAGTCAGATGGGTCTCAGCAGGATTAATTTGGGAGCACTACACCAGAATTCTAAATGACTTACTTCGAATAGCATGATAAGACAACCAAGATGTAGAACACAATTAGCACTGGATTTGACGATGGTTACCACCCATTTTGGAATTTGCGGGAGTGGCTACCTCGTCAGTGAGAAGCCTGTAATGATATCATGGACACATCTCTGTTTGTTACCTGGTGAGTGTAATCTGACTGCATAAAAAAAAGATTCTCACTATGCAAAGGGACTCATAATCAGTTTAACTAATGAGAATAGCAACTGATATCAGTGATATTCTGCCTGGTGGGTGGAAGCGACGGCTGAGGTACCACAGATATGATTCAAGACTTGGAACGGTAATAAAGGGTTTTTTCGCTGTGGCGAGATATTTTAATAGGGAGGGGAAGGAACCCACCTACCGATTGGGGAAAACCGCCCCTAAATGTATGCAATCCGCACTAGCAAAGTGGGCTGATACTGCTTTGTGCCACTGCTCACGTTCCAGTGTCCAGTAGACCATAAGCCTCATAGGAAGACTAATAGAAACTTATAGTAAACATTATTATCACAGACCACCGCTCAGTATTCCACAGTAAGCATACCACTCAGTCCTTGCAAAAACCATGACAGCCTGAAAACTGTTGATTTCTAACTCCATACGAAGACCACTAGAGACTGGCTATCACAGATCAAACGTTATGACTCCATAAATCAACTACGACTCACAGCTATTCGGATTTTTTGACGCACACACTAACTTGCCGCGCTCTTCCCACATCATCAGTGCTTCCCTGTTTCACTGATACATAAATTTAGAACCTGACCAGGACGCGATTCTACATAATGTTTTACAATAGCAATTTTTTTGACATTTATAGATATTACTACTGCTACAAATTTAGATAAAAAGAACACAACAAGAATATAATCGTTACATGTCTTGAAAATGACAAACATTTTGCAAAAATTTTTAATAAATCAGCATAGCAAACAATAAATGCACATCACTGTTATCCTGGTGTGTACTTAGTGTGAATACATTATAAACTGTTCACGTGAGAAGACTAGACTCATGCTACACAGTGCATCGACGTCTGGTGAAACGTACCTCTTGTAGCCCACCAATCCACGCCGAACAGAATAGCTGATGTACTGCTTTCCAAAGGTGGATCAACAAGGTATGAAACAGGTGATTAAAATACTTTAGCCTCGTGATGACTGGGTGTTGTGTGATGTCCTTAGGTTAGTTAGGTTTAAGTAGTTCTAAGTTCTAGGGGACTGATGACCATAAATGTTAAGTCCCACAGTGCTCAGAGCCATTTGAACCATTTAAAATACTTTAGGTCATCAGTATCAGTAACTCCTGTCCGTGCCTCTATTAGGATCAAAACGACATGATGTGAAGTAGTCACCGTACAAAATTAAAATATAAATAACGTAGAGAACTGTCCAGTAATGTCACCATTACAGATAATTACTATTTCAAACACATGAGCTGTTAACATTATTTACGTTATTTGCTGCTTCAGATAACTTGTCAGCTACTGGTGAAAGACTATGATCCATCAGTATGAAAGTACCGATCATTTGTGAAGACTTGCCTCTCGTCTTTGTCAGTCACATACGTCGTCAAGCAAAGCAATTAAACCTGCCTGTTAATTACAGCTCAGTCCTGGAACCTCCCCACAGAACCTAGATATTTGATAACAAAAATATTAATAATTAACTGACCATCTTCCATTTAGTATGAGCTGTAGATACTCATCTAACACAGAGGTGACTAAAGTTATGGAATAACGATATGCACATAGGCAGCGGTACTGTCGCGTACACAAGGTATAAAGGGGCAGCGCATTGACGCTGTCATTTGTGCACAGATGATTCATGTGAAACGGTTTCCGATGTGACTATGGCGGCACGACTGGCATTAACAGACTTTGAACTCTGAATGGTAGGTGGAACTAGACACGTGGGAAATTCCATTTCTGTAATCGTTAGGATGCCCAGTATTTTGAGATCCATTGTGTCAAGAGTGTGCCGAGAATACCAAATTTCAGGCATTATCTCTCACCAGAGAGGACGCAGTGGCCGACGACCTTCACTTAATGACAGAGAGCAGCGGCGTTTGCATAGAGTTTTCACTGCGTGAAATAACCGCAGAAACAAATGTGGGATGTACGATCAGCGTATCCGTTAGAACAGGGCGGTGGAATCTGGCTTTAGTAGGCTATGGCAGCAGATACCCGTTTCGAGTGCCTTTGCTAACAGCACATCGCCTACAACGCCTCTCCTGGACTCTTGACCACATTGATTCGATCTACACGATTGTAAAACCGTGGCTTGAGTCCCAATTTCAGTTTGTAAGAGCTGATGGTAGGTTTCCAGTGTGGTACAGGTCTCATGAAGCCAAGGGCTCAAGTTGTCAACAAGGCACTTTGCCAAATCGTGGGGGCTCCATAATAGTGTGGGCTGTGTTTACATGGAATGGACTAGCCCCTGGTTATGTTTGGCCATTCGTGGATTTCACGTTACGAAACAGCGATGGCATTTTTATGGACGACAGTGAGCCATGTCAGCAGGTCACATCTGTTCGGGACTGGTTTGAAGAACATTCTGGACAATTCGAGCGAATTATTTTACCACCCAGCGAACACTTATAGGACATAATCAAGAGACCAGTTCGTGTTCAAAATCCTGCAGCGGCAACATTTTCGCAGTTATCGACTGCTATAGTGGCAGCATGGCTTAGTATTTCAGCAAGGGACTTCTAACGACTTGTTGAGCCCAAGCCACGTCGATTTACTGCACTACACCGGGCAAAAGTAGGTCCGACACAACACTACGAGGTATCCCATTAATTTTGTCACCTTAGTATACAACCTGTGCAGTCATTTTGTTCAGATGTTATCAAATCACGTGCTAAGGCTCAGGCCACTCTCGCTGGCCTCATGTGTCAAGGTTACGTTTCACTTATGATATAAAACAGTCTATCCAGAAATAGGTATGAAGAAGGAATAAATGTCACAAAGTGACAAGCTATTTCCTATAAATCCATACTGCACCTAACACTGTCGATTCCCCCCTCCCCTCTCCACCTTGTTTGATCTGAGCTAACGTTTCATCACTAATGGACATGATGACACGCGAGGTTGACCTACAATGCCATTCAAAATTCTTTTGTTCGGAACAACAACAATGCAGTTGTAATAGCCGCTCATATTTTTCTATACAGTGTGTATCAAAAAGAATCATCCGATTTATTTTAAAAAAATATCGTAGCTATATTATTCGAGGTGTGAGCAACGTACTGTTGGAAAGAGCAAACTCTTGAGTTTTACATAGTTCCCGCTAGGTAGCAGCAGTGTGCGGCCACTTCAATTGTAGTAAAAATGGTGTCGGGACATTAGAAAGCGTTTTGAATTCCACGTTTTGCGCAGTGCGGGTCAGTAATAACTGTTCCGCGGGACTTTCGTACCAGGTATGGCGTGGATCCTCTTACAGCACAGAGCATTAGACGATGGCATGAACAGTTCCGAGAAATAGGCTGTTTGTATAAAGGCAAATCGCCGGGCCGTCCCCGAGTGTCTTACACAGACGTCTACATTTACATCTACATCTACATCCATACTCCGCAAGCCACCCGATGGTGTGTGTCGGAGGGTACCTTGAGTACCTCTATCTGTTCTCTCTTCTATTCCAGTCTCGAATTGTTCGTGGAAAGAAAGATTGTCGGTATGCCTCTGTGTGGGCTCTAATCTCTCTGATTTCATCCTCATGGTCTCTTCGCGAGATATACGTAGGACGGAGCAATATACTGCTTGACTACTCAGTGAAAGTATGTTCTCGAAACTTCAACAAAAGCCCGTACCGAGCTACTGAGCGTTTCTCTTGCAGAATCTTCCACTGGAGTTCATCTATCATCTCCATAACGCTTTCGCGATTACTAAATGATCCTGTAAAGAAGCGCGCTGCTCTCCGTTGGATCTTCTCTATCTCTTCTATCAACCCCATCTGGTACGGATCCCACACCGGTAAACAGTATTCAAGCAGTGGGCGAACAAGCGTTCTGTAACCTAGTTCCTTTGTTTTCGGACTGAATTTCCTTGGGATTCTTCCAATGAATCTCAGTCTGGCATTTGCTCTACAGACGATTAGTTTTATATGGTCATTCCATTTTAAATCACTCCTAATGCCTAGTCCCAGATAATTTGTGGAAATAACTGTTTCCAGTTGCTGACCTGCTATATTGTAGCTAAATGATAAGGGATCTTTCTTTCTATGTGTTCGCAGCACATTACACTTGTCTACATTGAGAGTCAACTGCCATCCCCTGCACCATGCGTCAATACGCTGCAGATCCTCCTGTATTTCAGTACAATTTTCCATTGCTACAACCTCTCGATTTACTACATCATCCGCAGGAAACCTCAGTGAACTTCCGATGTTATCCACAAGGTCATTTATACACAGCATGTCCCAGCTATCTTGTCCACCCAAAATATCTCTGGAACAATAACAGCTATTGGAAAACGACTTTCACCGGTATCAATGAAGGGCTGGGGCCCATGAATGTACTTATTTGGAAACATTCTAAAACGAAAGCATATGTGTTTTTTAACACAAACTTACGTTTTTCTAAATGGACCTCCTATATTTTTTCTTCAGCAATCCATAGCATGAGAAAGCACATACTCAATGGCGTTGATTGCATCGCAATATTCCCATTACATCCCGAGATATTAAGACGCGAAGTTGACGCTTGAAACACCCGACATGCGCTGTAGCGCACGTCCTGAGGCTCAGGCGTGAACCCCATGCTGCCCGTAATCGCGATGTTATTGACATGCGTAATCACACTTCCATACTTATCAAGAGGTCCGAAACGAATAATACGGTCTGCTGCCATCCTGCATTAACGTCGTACATTCCAGCAGGTATTTATCCCATAGGCTAGGGGTGGTGCGGTTCTGTAACGTATCTGTGTACCGCATCATTAGTCACAAAGTTAACTTCACTTATCGTTACTCCGTTACTAAAAAGGTAATGCCGTTCAACGTTAAAACTTTACTTTACTGTATATCCAGCGCAAGTGACAGTTAATCATTCACTCGTAATAGTAAAATTCATGTTGATGGTTTTAGTGAAACGAGCACGTGGACTAAAAGTTTTACCGTTGTTTAGGTAAAAATGTTTTGATTTGGGAAGTTCAGGTAGGACATAGAAGATGAATGTAAACATGCTTAACCAATCAGTTTTATTATCATATAATTATCAATGTTATGTTTATCTAATGCGTTAAATGACAAATTCTTGCAAACAAATGTTTCTTAGCATCACTGGGTAAAATGGCCCTTTGCAGAAACTTCCACTGTGATACCAGCACTACATACTAAACATAGCGTTCACATCTCATAATCAAAGTGATGCCCATTGGCTTGCATACATAGGGTCACTCTGCGGATGAAAGATGCCCTACTTCGTGCTACTGTTTCCTCTTTGATGGCTGTACAAGCATCAATAATGCGTTGCTTATGTTGGTAAACAGCATCCTTCACTGCTCCCCAAAGAAAATAATCCAGCGGTGTAAGATCCGGAGATCGGGCAGGCCACCTAACTGGGCCACCTCGTCCAATCCACCTACCATGGAACTTAGGTTCAGAAGTCGTCGTGCTCGTAAGGCGTTATGTGCAGGGCATCCGTCATGCTGATACCACATGACCATTCTCCGGTTCAGAGGTACGGTGTCCAAGAGAACAGGAAGATTGTGTCGTATAAATCTGGAGTATTGTCTGCCATTTTGAATGCCATTTATAAAGAAAGGTCCGATAATGTTATCTCCAATAATCCCACACCAAACATTAACGTTCCACGGACGTTGATGCTCTACCTGACGGAGCCATTTTGGATTGTCTGCGGACCAATAATGTATATTCCTCATATTGACAATTCCTTTGTTGGAGAATGATGCCTCGTCGGTAAAGAGAACACCTGCAAAAAAATTTGGATTAGTCAGAAGTTTTTGCTGACCCCACCGCCAAAATGTTACCCTATTGCGGAAGTCATTTCCATGAATATCCTGGTGTAAATGAACATGGTAAGGATGAAATTTATGACGTTTAAGAATACGCTGTACACTTGATTTCGACACACCAACTTCACGTTCAATTTGACGTGTGCTGATTTGAGGATTCACAGCTATGGTAGCGAGCACAGCAACTTCAGCACGTTCATCTGTGCGTGTTCTAGGACGATGTTGAGGTCTTCGATTTAAGCTTCCCGTTTCACATAGACGAGATGTGAGACGACCAAACATCCGGCGCGAAGGCGATGGCTTGTCAGGGAATCGTCTTCTGTACAGTCGTTCTGCCTGAACAGCATTTCGTCCACCTACAACAGGGTACAGTACAGGTATGTAGAGTAGGGTATAAAACAGACATATTAACTTAATAATCATAATGTTCGCTAACAGTACTATCAACAAACAAGCAATCTCATAACGTATTTCCCGTCAACGTACATTCTCCATAGATCAGCAGCATTTCTACCATATCTTCATGTGTGTACATTATACTGTACAGTATAAGTTCCACAACACAACGTTTATTCACAATGTGTACTACCTCCGTGCCGTCACTAGATTACTCTGATGCACGACTACACTGGCAAGCGGTGTACTGCACGCCAAAGCAACAACAAATGGGATGCTCGGAGGGTGGTGGAGTACAGGAGTTTGCATGGGTCGCAAATCATAAACAAGGCAAAGTGGTAACTGTGGCAGTATTGGGAACTACGTTGGACACTTGACTAAGTAGAGCCAGGCCCTGAGCGACAGGCACAATGGGTCATATAACGCATTAGATAAACCTTATTTTGGGTGTGCAGGATAAATAAGACAACCTGACGGGTGTACACCGATCGGTACTGGTTCATATTGTGTACGTAGATACGTAAAACGTGCAAGAGGGAAACCATTATGTGCTTATGAGAGTTGATGGCAGCAGACCGTATTATTCGTTTCGGACCTCTTGATAAATATGGAGGTGTGATTACACATGTCAATCACATCGCGATTACGTGCAGCATGGGGTTTACGCCTGAGCCTCAGGACGTGCACTAGCAGCGCATGTCGGGTGTTTCAAGCGTCAACTTCGCGTCTCAATATCTCGGGATGTAATGGGAATATTGCGATGCAATCAACGCCATTGTGTATGTGCTTTGTCATACTACGGATTTCTGAAGAAAAAATATAGGAGGTCCATTAAAAAAACATACGTTTGTGTTAAAAAACACATATGCTTTCGTTTTAGAATGTTTCCAAATATGTACATTCATGGGCCCCAGCCCTACATTGATACCGGTGAAAGTCGTTTTCCAATAGCTGTTATTGTTCCAGAGATATTTTGGGTGGACAAGATGGCTGGGACACCCTGTAAATTGTGAATAGCAACGGTCCTACGACACTCCCCTGCGGCACACCTGAAATCACTCTTACTTCACTTTTACATCCGCAATAGATTCACAAGGAATCCGCAGAAATCCGTTCCCCGTGCAGCTCGACATTTCAACATGCCCCCGATGTCCGTCTAGCGTGTGTTGCGTCGACATTTACACATGAAACCATAAAACATTCAGCTACTGCAAGCTCTTCGTGAAAGTGACAACGTGTGGAATTCTGTAATTTCGTTCTTGGCAAGATGGAGGATGACAGTTTTCTTCTACACGTAGTATTTAGTTACGACGCAAGATTCAATTTAAATGGAAAGGTGAACCGTCATAATGTGAGAATATGGGGTACGGAACAATCACATGAAGTTGTTCAACATCAGACGGTCTCTCCAAAATTTAATGGTTTGTGCAGTTTCACGGAAAAACGTGTACTGCCCCTTTTTCTTTGCCGGGAACACTTTACAGGAAGCACGTATCTCGATTTGCTTGAGAACTTTCTTTTCACACAGTTGGAGACTGATTCTAATGACTTCATTTACCAACAGGATGCGACACCGCCACACTGTCACCTGAAAGTGCGGGAATTTTTAAATGAAAGGATTACTGAACGATGGATCGGTCGCACTGGACCAAATGATTCCGCCTTACATTACTGGCCTCCAAGGTCACCGGACGTGACTAATTATTTCTTATGGGGGTTTATAAAAGTCTCTGTTTATGTGCCTCCGTTACCAGCAAATAACAGCACCTGTGGAAGCTGTACTCAAGATGTGCTCGCTGCAGTGTGAGAACAATTTGAATATGGCACTGACATATGCCGTGCATCTCAAGAAGGGCATATTGAACACTTATGAAAAAAAAGCCAGTTTCCCGTTCATCAAAAAACAAAATTCTTTGTATATGTTTATTATATAGACGTGCCAAATCGGATGACTCTTTCTGATACACCATGTACTTTAAGAAATTTATCGTGGGAGTGATTGCTAAATGAAAGCCGTAGGTAAGCTAACTCCACCACAGCTTTTTATCAAGTATTCGTTCACTATCGTGGAGAGTTATAATGGAGGCTCACTAGATTACGAAACATTTAAGGCCTTTGATTTTGACTGATCTGACTAAATAAAGCAAATGCAACGGAAACGCTAAAATCCAGGGCAATCCTGTAACGACGACATATTTGCTTCACTTCAGCATGCATTTTCAGTTAGTTACTTATTTAACATGTTAGCTCTCTGAGGAATGGGATTCGGAACTACCTTCATTGACAAATAACTTGACCATCATCAATCTAGTGATTTATTGCCAATGATTAATAGTGAAAAGAACATTATCAACAGTCCTCATTTATTAATCTTAACTGCTATAGCCCCATACTTATACATGCGGTAGAGGAACAAAGTGAATTTATATAACAATCAGCATTGCAAAGCCTCTTTATACATATAGATTACTGTCAAATCAACAGTGTAATGCAAGATGGGAAAGCTGTGTCTTGCATTAACAGTAGAAGTTCTAGAAGAATTCTGTGAATACCAAATGATGGGAGTCTTTAGATTGGCTGGCCCGAGATTTAGCCAGCTGAAGTGGTCGCTAACTAAATAGCGCTGATGGCTGAGCACGATTCATTCCGTAACGTACCGTAGTGAGAACTGAGAACTCGCTCAGTATCATGACTGCAATAAAACTGGATCAATGCTTCGCACAAAAAAATGGTTCAAGTGGCTCTGAGCACTATGAGACTTAACATCTGAGATCATCAGTCCCCTAGAACTTAGAACTACTTAAACCTAACTAACCTAAGGACATCACACACATCCATGCCCGAGGCAGGATTCGAACCTGCGACCGTAGCAGTCGCGCGGTTCCGGGCTAAAGCGCCTAGAGCCGCTCGGTCACAACGGCCGGCGCTCCGCATATCCAGCAGAATTTAATGATCCTATAGGGAAAGGATCGGTTCAAATCTAACCACGACGAACGTAAGTAGACCGTCTACACAAACGGATGCAAGACCCTAAAACATACTGAATGAATGATACTAAGTTTCACTCGAAATAAAAAAGTAATTTGAATAACGCCTGAGGGTACTAATACCAACAGGCTTAAACGCGTCCTAACGCACGAGATATTTAGACCAATTTAAAATTACGTCTCCACCTTTCAGCTCAGCATCCAACTCACCGGTCGTCCAAAGCATCGTGTCCTCTAAATACTCTTCTAGCAACACTTCGACGCAATTCCCGGCGTTACTTCCCTGTAAAGGAGGCGGCTAACTGACCAATCTCCAATGCCCACCTAAAGCGTGATGCACTAACCCAATAACAGAACAGTCGGCCGGTTTGGCCGAGTGGTTCTAGGTGCTTCAGTCTGGAACTGCGCGACCTCTATGGTCGCAGGTTCGAATTCTGCCTCGGGCATGGATGTGTGTGATGTCCTTAGGTTAGTTAGGTTTAAGTAGTTCTAAGTTCTAGGGGACTGATAACTTCAGATGTTAAGTCCCATAGTGCTCAGAGCCATTTGAACCATTTTTTTGAATAACAGAACCTGGAAAAGCGTAGGCGTTCGTAGGCCTAAGTGCTTTTACAGCAGAGAAAGCTTCGAGAAGGCTCTCATAGATTGCTTTGGAAAGTAAGCAGCTCATATGACTAAAACTATTTCTTCGTAGTTTTGCTTGGTTCCATAATTACTGAAACAGTTATTTTCGAATATTATCCATTTATCTACCTTTATTTCGCACCGTTTAAAGACAGTTGAGCGTAGGGCCCTACTCTGTGGCTGCTTAGATCAATACTTCTGGAACATTGTTTAATTCATGAACTTTTCTTGCCCTCTTTCTTCCATGTTTGTGAAAGATATGGAAACGTAAGCTGCTCAGCACTGACGGGGGACAATTCTTTTTTTTTTTCCTTCGGGTGTATATAATAGTGTTAGCTATAAATTCTGTTGATTTCTGAATTAAATACCTTTACCTTTATGCATCTTTATAGGATGCTTTCTCATATAAACCCTAATCTGTATGGCATAAAGTTTCCCCGAAACGCGCGGTACCTATGAAATTTTCAGGATAACTTTCTCACAACTGGTCTGTCTGGTTCGACAGAAAGATGCTTGTACAAGATCACTATGAAACTGTAGGGCTGCCCTCAGATTCTCAGTGTGTCTTTCTGTCACTTCGCTGTAAAATCGACTCTTCGTTTGAGTGTTCTTCAGCAGTTTGATAGTTACCTCTTATTTCAAATACATTTCGTACGTGGGAATGTCTATAGAGCGTTTGTTGCTATAGGTACACTTTTATTTGTAAGTAAGAGATTCTTCCATGAATTTTTCACAGCGTACAAACGATACTTACCGGTGTAATTAACTATAATTTATTTAATTTAAGAAAAAAAATGAGCTGTTACATTTCAAACTTCATATTTAGAAAAATCAAGTTCTGTGGCTAATTATCTCAATTTTTACCACAGTTTTTAATAGATTTAGAAAATTCTAGAGTTTCAGACACCTGTAAGTATGGTTTGCATGCTGTGCAAAATTCATCGAAGAATCTCTTACTTATGAAGGAAAGTGTACCTACAGCAACAAATGCATCCAATGATAAGTGAAAAAATGATAAAATTTCACACGTAAAAAAATTTATTTCTTTATGACTTTGAACTTCCATTGCTATAAAATGTCCTGTGGTGCCTGTCCTGTCCTCCAAGTCGGCCCGCTTGACGTCCTATCTCCCCCCCCCCCTTAAGGTATCTTCGTAGAACTTGAACTGTCTGTTTCAGTTAATACTATTAATATGCTGAGATAAGGCCAACAGACAGGCCATTTCCACTAAGGGTATCTCGATCAATATTAGTAAGTGCGAGACAAAAGTTTCTTCTTGAACTATTCATTGGTTGCTGAGAGCCACTGGACATTTAAATTATAAGATCTTAAAAAATCTTTCGGATTTTACTGCTACGAACATAAAAGCGCAATTTCTTTACTCAAATTTTTTATCTGTTCTCTGAATTAACGTCTTCTCTCACTGAAATAACTACTGGATTGGTAGCCTAGTCGTCCATCTCAGAGAAGTTGAATTCCTCCTACAAGGAAAGGATAGTAATACGCGCAATTAAAAAAAAAACGGTATTAGAATGTGAGGCGCAAAATAAACAAAATTCCTCTCTTTAGATCACCTACCACCAAAGAGACGCTTATGGCCGTTTTCCCAACATTAAAGCGGATGTGTGAAAACCACAACACGAGCGAAGGTGCAGACTTTAAACAACGGAATGCTTCAGAGGGCTCGGACTGAATACTAATTGCGACAGAAACACGGTCGCATTTATGCTGAAGGACTCGTCATACCATTTGTCTAAAGCGGTTTAGTGAAACCACTGAAATCCTAAGTAAGAACTTTTCATTTCTAACTGCCTTTTTGTCGGACGTTAGACACAGACGACCCCTTCTTAAATCAGAGTGGCCGAATAGTGAATAGTAAAATGAACCCCGTTTCTCGAGAGTACGAACCTATCGACTAACACCGCGCCAACTAGCTCCCTCCCTTTACATGAAAAATATGAATAAAGATAATTGTCTTCTGGAAAACACAGAAAAATGTTATTTGCTAGAAGGCGAACCTTGCCAGTCACGTTTTATAAAAGTACAGGCGTAGAGCATAAAAAGCTAAAATGAAAAACAATCGCGTTAATTAATTCTCTTTGATGTTCACAAGCATTTGATACTCCTCTAAGAAGCTGTCCAGTAAATTAATTAGTTTCTAGGAGATACGCTGTCAGATTCGTAAATGCTCAAATATTCCTTAAGCGTCAGACTGCAGTTATCCTAGACAGAATCACATTACAGCATGTATCTCTTCAACAAAGTTGCTTCAGCTCTTCCTCTGTAATATAATGATTCCTAAATGATATTGTTAGTGACTTGTTACTGTACACGAACTAGACTGGGTAAACCTGAAATCCATCGACAAACTTCCAGAAGTCCTAGAATAGATCAACACAAGAAAAAAAATGCGTAGCTAACGTGGGCTCTGAAATAGATACCTTAAGAGTCACGTGCACTTCATCTTCGCTATGTGGGACACGTCTCTTTCCCCTGAAAGCTTTTCGTTTTCCATGCTTTGAGATTTAGTAGTACGAGCTAGAAATGTAGCTTTTCCCGAACAGGCCATCAAGGTCTAACGGTACCGACCGGCCGCCGTGTCATCCTCAACCCATAGGCGTCACTGGTTGCGGAGATGGAGGGGCATGTCGTCAGCACACCGCTCTCCCAGCCTTACGCCAGTTTACGATACCGGGACCACTACTTCTCAATCAAGCAGTTCCTCAGTTTGCCTCACAAGGGCTGAGTGCACCCCGCTTGCCAACAGTGTTGGGTAGACCGGATAGTCACGCATCCAAGTGCTAGCCCAGTCCAACAGCGCTTAACTTCGGTGATCTGATGTGAACCGGTGTTACCACTGTGGCAAGGCCGTTGGCAGTATGGGCTCAACCTAGAAAAAAATTATCGAATAAACGTTGACTCTATAGAACATACCTGATGAGCTACGAGTACCTGTTCTTTGCTACTGTAAAATTCATCTCTACAGAACAAGTGCTTATATCTCTTAAGGTATGTATTTTAGAGCCCACGTTTACCGGACGTTTTTTACTTTGCTTTGCTCCATAACACGAGGGGTGTTCAGTAATTAATGCAACCCCTTCCTTCTGAAAGCAGGTAGGCTTTTTAAGGATTCCAATGCACCATATTATTCCCCACTCTTTTAGCTACAAAAAAGTCTATTTTTCAACATAATCTCCGTTCAATGCGACAGCCATACGCCATCTTACTGGGAGGGCGTGTATATTCGCATTGTACCAATCTACTGGTCGATGTCGGAGCCAATGCCTTGTTGTATCAATAACCTTCCCGCTGCGGGTATCTTTCATTGGGCCAAACTGATGGAAGTCTTCTGTTAGATGAGGAACCCAGCGGGTACAAAACTTTGAGTGCCCCAGCTGGTGGACGAGTTTGTCAGCACTACCAACAGACACGACCAGTTGAGCAGCGAGGTGATTGATTGTAATTCGTCGATCACCGCGTGTGAGAGTGTCTGCACGTTCCAACATTGCAGTAGTCACAGCTGTGGGCGATAGGCCAGCTCGCGGGAGTTCGGACAGGTTTACGCGATCTTGTTGCGACTATAACGGACATCTCGGCCAACGACTCACAGTGCTTTTGTTCACTGCCAAGTCTCCGTAGACATTCTGCAGCGTTTATGAATATCGTAGATGCTCTGGCTTTCCGCCAAAATAAACTCAAAAACAGCTCTCTGCTTGGAAAGCACCTCCGTTACAGACGCAATTTTGAAAGCTGCATATAGCGACGACACCAATCGGGACTTCATGAAACTATAGGGGCTGAAGCTGGAATATTCCGTGATATCACACCACAAATTCAGCATTTTTTCACCCAAAACTGGCCAAGAAAAGAAAGGTATTGCATTACCTATCGAATGCCCCTCGTACCTCCTTCCAAAATATCGAAAGCAAAGAGTTTACAGTAAAGCAGACTTGTTCGACGGTATCGAAGACGAACAAGTGCTCACAGCTCTTGAGGTATGCATTTTATAGCCCGTGTTTAGTGGACATTTTTTACGTGTTTCGGTCCACACTACCGCCTCTTAAAGTTTGATGGTGGAGTTCAGGTTCATCCAGTAGTTAATTTGTGACAAGAAATTACTGCAACAATTTTTATGAAAATTGTGAAAAGATAATACTTTCTAATGATGATTGCTGCTTACAAAGGAACGCTTCCGTTCGTAAAACCCTGTAGTCAGATTTTATGTAAGTTTTTCCACATTATTTTATTATGTCATGCTTGGTTTAATACTCTTAGGGGAACGGAAGTTTGCCACATTACGCGTGAGTCCCTCTGTTAATTGCTGCCTTGTTATCATTCTGTGTATTTTAATATGCTAGATGACTCTTCGTTGTCCAACACAAGTACGCGAGTCTACTAACTATATTCCTGAAGCAGTCATTGTAAAAAAGAATATTTAAGAAATATGTCACTTGTTAAATATCTTGTAGCATTTGCAGAACTGCACAACTGTGGAATTGCGTTAGATTATATTATCTATTTTGATTAAAAAAACTTATCGAAAACAGAGCTATTTCTAATGTCTTTTAATAAAAACAATTTTTAATTATCTCAATAAAAAATGGTTCAAATGGCTCTCAGCACTATGGGACTTAACATCTATGGTCATCAGTCCCCTAGAACTTAGAACTACTTAAACCTAACTAACCTAAGGACAGCACACAACACCCAGCCATCACGAGGCAGAGAAAATCCCTGACCCCGCCGGGAATCGAACCCGGGAACCCGGGCGTGGGAAGCGAGAACGCTACCGCACGACCACGAGATGCGGGCTATCTCAATAAGCTTCCTGTTACGGTGATCAGTAATGATGTTTACCGATGGACTATATTCAGACAGCTTATCAATTTTCAATAACACTGACTACTATCGGCCGAATACATGGGAACATAGTGACAAAAATACAACTAGATCCCATACAGAAAAGAAAATTTACGTATGTATCCGTAAACCTAAAACTTACGTTAAATTTGACAAATCCATGACACGGTATAAACGAAGATTGAAAACAGAATTCTGAATAAAGAATTTACGTTAAAACTTAGAATAGTTTTCAGGTGCACAAATTTGATATATCACTTGTAAACCGAACTCACATCATGCCCCACGATACAGACAGAATTATCAATTTAGCAGCATTCTGAAAAAGAGTCAGAGCATATACTCGACAGTGACTACAAGCAAGAGTATCTCCTTGCACCACTGCTCTCCTTCCAACTCTAAATTCTAGATAGCTTTCGGTTATAAGCTCTTCCAGCAACATTGTACCTTCAATTCGCTATGGTTTTTGCTCGTGTTACTCTCAATATCAAAAACTGACAAAATGTGAATGCAGAAAGTACTCACATACCTGTATGACAGCAAAACAATACATACAGACCACATACGAACTAATTTATCGGAGATAAGTAAATTGTAGGTAGTAGGTACCTATTATTATACACTCTTGCCCACCCTACGTATCACTTGCAAACCGAACTCACTTCATGTCCCACGATACAGACAGAATTATCAATTTAGCAACAGTTTGGAAAAAGTCAGAGCATATACTCGATAGTGACTACAAGCAAGAGTATCTCCATTCACCGCTGCTCTCCTTCCAACTCTAAATTCCAGATAGCTTTGGGTTATAAGCTCTTACAGCAACGTTCTACCTTCAATTCGCTATGGGTTTTGCTCGTGTTACTGTCAACATCAAAAACTGACAAAATTTGAATGCAGAAAGTACTCACATACCTGCATGAAAGCAAAACAATACATACAGATCACATACGAACTAATTTATCCGAGTTAAGTAAATTTTAAGTAGTAGGTACCTATTATTATACACTCTTGCCCACCCTACGCACTCCTTGAAGTGAAAGGCTAAGCTTCACCTAGAAAGCTGCTGCTAATGTAGCTCAAGAGGTACCCAGCAATACAACGAGAAGCCATCACTACACAGGTACATCACTTCCCAGGCGCTTCCTCAGGTCGAAGCATCAGCCTCCAGACGGAGCTTGCAAACCCGAACTATGTTCTACTTCCGCAGCACGTCATATCCACCCACTGGCAGTGTTGCCTGCCACAGAGAGCGTTATCAGCCGTGAAGTACCTTTCTTCCACAAAATACTGGTGCGGACGGGGATCCTTTTGCCAACAGGGACAACAATCGACCCACTACCGACGCTCGTTCAGTTCTGCCACAGCTCCACCACAGTTCCTGCAGTTACACTACGCAGCCACCTTTACGGCAGTTCTGTTACAAAGCTACTAACAGCTTCGTCTCTTCTACTCGCAAGTTACAGAGTTCTACAGTGATTACAGCTCTGACGTGGCAGCTGCTGTTTACAGAGCAATTGGAACAGTTACCAACGAATGTCTGAGAAATACTTTCATCTATAGCGACTAAATCATAGACTACTTAGAGACAGTAAAGTTATTAGATTCAGTTGTATTACGTATAGGACTCCATTGCCCTGCATCCAACCGCTGAAAAGTCAGTGTATTGTAAATATTCATTGTTAATAAATGATATTTTCGCTTTTAAATTGCGTTACCACCGTATAGCGGACAATAGTAGAAATGTCATTTTCTGCTAACGCAGATGTTTGGGCTGAATGGGTAGTGACATTCAGTAATAACAACCCAAGACTGGTGAGGATGAGAAAGGTTTGAGACCAGTATCCCATTACTGGCGATTAGATCAAAGTTTCACAATTACTGCAAAAACTTTGCCACTTCCCAACACTGGTGCTAAGACAAAAGGTTTTTGGACCAGCACCAAATGCTGGCGACAAGGAATAAGGTGACAACGATGCAGTGCAAACCCACATGATTAACCTTGTCAATAATGGCAACGAGCAAGAGTCAAAAGCCGGCCGCGGTGGTCTCGCGGTTCTAGGCGCGCAGTCCGGAACCGTGCGACTGCTACGGTCGCAGGTTCGAATCCTGCCTCGGGCATGGATGTGTGTGATGTCCTTAGGTTAGTTAGGTTTAAGTAGTTCTAAGTTCTAGGGGACTGATAACCACAGCAGTTGAGTCCCATAGTGCTCAGAGCCATTTGAACCAAGAGTCAAAAGTGGCAAAAACACGGAACTAAGCGGGCTTCTTCCATTATTTTTTAGTGCATGTTTTACTTCCACTTTCGTGACAATACGTAATTATTACATTTTAGGACTGCTAATCGCTTTCCTTTGTAGGAAGATTTTTCAGAATTTTGAAAATTATTTTTATTATGTGTTTCAGACTTGAATCAACCAGAACTATCTTAGAGCACATATCGATTGGTGTATGCCTCGTTAAATACCGGGTAACTGAGCTACGGCGGACAATTATCTTCAGTGTGCCGAGCCGTGTACAGACTTCAGTTACCTCCGAGTCTATACGCTGCAGTGTTCGTCCGTCGTCTCAGAGACTTAGGCTCTGTACGTCGGTTGTGGACTCTACTTAGGCATCACGCAGAGGCACAGTGACACGACTTTAATATTTTAGAGGTCTTATGCTAATTCAAACGTCTAACTGTGCTGGACATTCACAAAAAGAAGCATCATTTAAGTGCAGTATTCTTCATATTCAATAAATACCATTTTATTACAAATGTTTGGGAATCTTTCTGATTGAAGATCACCTACACCGTTCTCCTGCATTTCCAACAATGGAACTATCAGCAAACCAGGAGCACATGGCGACGCTCTTAGCCCGACATGATGATAACAAGGGCGAAGGCCAAAAGGATCTACAATAATTTAAGATGTCGCCACCACCCTTACCGGCATACGATCTGAAACTTGAGAACTGAAACGATTGTATTCAACGTCTGAACCAGCCTTTCCATCACGCATCGTGTATCAAGTGATGTGTAACGAAATTTATTCTTACCAGCGTTTTTAGACCCCACTGTATTTCAACTTGTCCAGAAACTGTCACCTATCTGCGAACCTGTCACTCTCTCCTGTTCTGCCATTAAAGATATAGCCGAGAAATATTTTGAGTCCCAAGTACATGTTGTTGCTCCAGGAGGCAGATTGTTTCAATGTTTCAATAAGTCAAATGAAAGCTATAAGGAGTAGATTACTCAGTTACAGGTCCTAATTAGGGTGCGTAAATTTCATTGCGAAAATGATCAACGTAAGATATCATATGCAGATTTTCTAATCTGAGATATGATTTCTGGCGTTCCCCAAGGTAGTGTTATAGGCCCTTTGCTGTTCCTTACCTATATAAACGATTTGGGAGACAATCTGAGCAGCCGTCTTCGGTTGTTTTCATATTACGCTGTCGTTTATCGACTAATAAAGTCATCAGAAGATCAGAAAAAACCGCAAAACGATTTAGAAAAGATACCTGAATGGTGCGAAAACTGGCATTTGACCCTAAATAACGAAAAGTGTGAGATCATCCACATGAGCGCTAAATGGAAATCCTTAAACTTCGGTTACACGATAAATCAGTCTAATCTAAAATCCGTAAATTCAACTAAATACCTAGGTATTCCAATTACGAACAACTTAAATTGGAAAGAACACATAGAAAATGTTGTGGGGTAGGCTAACCAAAGGCTGCGTTTTATTGGCAGGACACTTAGAAAATGTAACAGACCTACTAAGGAGACTGCCTACACTACGCTTGTCCGTCCTCTTTTAGAATACTGCTGCGCGGTGGGGGATCCTTACCAGATAGGACTGACGGAGTACATCGACAAAGTTCAAAGAAAGGCAGCACGTTTTGTATTCTCGCGAAATATGGAAGAAAGTGTCACAGAAATGATACAGGATTTGGGCTAGACATCATTAAAAGAAAGGCGTTTTTCGTTGCGACGGAATCTTCTCACGAAATTCCAATCGCCAACTTTCTCCTCCGAAAGCGAAAATATTTTGTTGACACCGACTTACATAGGGAGGAACGATCATAACGATAAAATAAGGGGAATCAGAGCTCGTACGGAAAGATATAGGTGTTCATTCTTTCCGCGCGCTATACGAGATTGGAATAATAGAGAATTGTGAAGGTGGTTCGATGAACCCTCTGCCAGGCACTTAAATGTGATTTGCAGAGCATCCATGTAGATGTAGATGCACTCCCATGATAAATTAAAGAAGAATCTGCTTAGTCTCACAAACCCGTATTTACAAGACAGTCTGCCTTTAAGCATACGAACAAACGCATGTACATCCCAACCACGATATTACTGCACTTTGACACCCATGGCCGTTATCCGAAGGACGCAGTGACATTACAGTAAACAAGTACAGCGTTCACTAAGAAAAATGCATCGTACTGTCAATGTTGTCAGATCAGTTGTTCATATACTAGCAAGTGGTTCAGCGTATTGTGTAATTTCGTCAGGACTGCAGTGTTATCCATAACCACGAATACCCCTGAGGGTGGAAAACAGAGGAAGATGTCGCGAAAGTGGGCATTCAGGCGAAAAACAGCTCATATTCAAAGTATTACAGTTTTGCCAGAAAGAAAAAAAGTACATTCAGGTAATGATACCTCTAGAGAATGCAATGTTACAAGCACAAAAACTGGGAGGGAACTAAGCATAAACAGTGAAATGCAGTTTGAAAGACTTTAAAAAGCAGAAGAAACATGGGAAAACGTTAACACTTGTAGAAAACAAAGGAGTTCTAGAAAAGTGGTTTTATCTGCGCTAGCAGAATAGAAATGCGGAAAGCAAGTCCGAAAACAATTCATTGTACTCACGAAAACGAAACAATAATACAATCTCCCAAAAGAACAATAGACTCGATCCCAACTGCGAATCATCACAAATATACAATAAAAAATAGTAATAGAAAAGACCATAGCCTTCACGGGGACAGATCACAATCAAACAATTCTACAATGCCAAGACGTTCGTGACTATATCACATCCATCTTTAAGAGATCGGTCAGCTAGAAGTCCGCAGCTCGTGGTCGTGCGGTAGCGTTCTCGCTTCCCGCGCCCGGGTTCCCGGGTTCGATTCCCGGCGGGGTCAGGGATTTTCTCTGCCTCGTGACGACTGGGTGTTGCGTGATGTCCTTAGGTTAGTTAGGTTTAAGTAGTTCTAAGTTCCAGGGGACTGATGACCATAGATGTTAAGTCCCATAGTGCTCAGAGCCATTTGAACGGTCAGCTAGAAGAGACGTCCGGACGTGGCTGCCGGGGAGGCAACTCGGTATACTTCCAGGAGGTGCTTCGAACTGCCCTTTGCCGGCAGTGCGCCGCCTCATGAAGCCCGTTTGGCGGATGTATCTGCCGGAACTATTTGCGACCACATGCCTGGCGTATCAGAGTAGTTCCTGTGCTAGCTGCGACCTCGAGCGAAGCTGTTCTGCAGCCTCCGCAAACGGGTGGCGGTCCCTGTGGTCGTTGATGGAGACCTGGTGTTGTGTTGTATTGCGTTGTGGCCGTCGGTAAATACACTACTGGCTATTAAAATTGCTACACCACGAAGATGATGTGCTACAGACGTGAAATTTAACCGACAGGAAGAAGATGCTGTGATATGCAAATGATTAGCTTTTCAGAGCATTCACACAAGGTTGGCGCCGGTGGTGACACCTACAACGTGCTGACACGAGGAAAGTTTGCAACCGATTTCTCATACACAAACAGCAGTTGACCGGCGTTGCCTGGTGAAACGTTGTTGTGATGCCTCGTGTAAGGAGGAGAAATGCGTACCATCGCGTTTCCGACTTTGATAAAGGTCGGATTGTAGCCTATCGCGATTGCGGTTTATCGCATCGCGATATTGCTGCTCGCATTGGTCGAGATCAGTGATCACTATACATCCTGGATGTAGAAGCCTGGTCTTTGACTATAGGACTGGAGTATGTCTGCAGACACGTGTGCTTTCCATCGACATGTTGTAGTTTCGCAAACAAATTTCCATTGGTCTGTACGTGACAAAGAATTGCAGACTGATTAATTATTTTGAACTTTATGTCGATATCTGATGTAATAGGCTGATATGGGAGCAGAATCGAAAAGTATTTTCTTTTCGCGATCTCGTGACATATCCTACCAGGCATGTTGTAATTTGGCAAGAAACGAAGTATGAGCATCTGTGACTGGCACGATCAAACAGCTGAAGTTCAACGTCCTGGTAATATAGAGATCACTGGTCGAGATCCAATGACTGTTAGCAGAATATGGAATCGGTGGGTTCAGGAGGGTAATACGAAACGCCGTGCTGGATCTCAACGGCCTCGTATCACTAGCAGTCGAGATGACAGCCATCTTATCCGCATGGCTGTAACGGATCGTGCAGCCACGTCTCCATCCCTGAGTCAACAGATGGGGACGTTTGCAATACAACAATCATCTGCTCAAACAGTTCGACGACGTTTGCAGCAGCATGGGCTATCAGCTCGGAGACCATTGCTGCGGTTACCCTTGACGCTGCATCACAGACAGGAGCGCCTACGATGGTGTACTCAACGACGAACTTGGGTGCACGAATGGCAAAACGGCATTTTTTCGGATGAATCCAGGTTCTGTTTACAGCATCATAATGGTCGCATCCGTGTTTGGCGACATCGCGGTGAACGCACGTTGGAAGCGTGTATTCGTCATCGCCATACTGGCGTATCACCCGGCGTGATGGTATGGGGTGCCATTGGTTACACGTCTTGGTCACTTCTTGTTCGCACTGACGGCACTTTGAACAGTGGACGTTACATTTCAGATGTGTTACGACCCTTGGTTCCACCCTTCATTCGATTCCTGCGAAACCTTACTTTTCAGCAGGATAATGGACGACCGCATGTTTCTAGATACAGAAAATGTTCGACTGCTGCCCTGGCCAGCACATTCTCCAGATCTCTCACCAATCGGCTCGTCACAATGCGCCAGTTACTACTCTTGATGAACTGTGGTATTGTGTTGAAGCTGCATGGGCAGCTGTACCTGCACACGCCATCCAAGCTCTGTTTGACTGAGTGCCCTGGCGTATCAAGGCCGTTATTACGGCCAGAGGTGGTTGTTCTGAGTACTGATTTCTCAGGATCTATTCACAAAAATTGTGTGAAAACGTAATAACATGTCAGTTCTAGTATAATATATTTGTCCAATGAATACCCGTTTATCATCTGCATTTCTTCTTGGTGTAGCAATTTTAATGGCCAGTAGTATATTTGTGCTGACAACACAGGCGACGTAGGTTTTCGTATATGAAGAAGGTATCTGTTCTTTCGGACATGTCAGAAAAAACTGATACCATCTTCATATTGTTAAGGCTAACCGGCCATTTACCTTCTTCTTCTGTGCGGATGCATACGTATTGCCGAACTCTTACGGGACTCAGTAACATTGTCTGCCGCGAGTAATGAGTATAGTGGGAAGGGGCACTACGAATGTAGTGTGTGGACATTAAGTTGGGAATATGGGTCTCACGGGGAGCGTGCAATGGATAAGTCCCTGCAGTCGCACTATCCTCTGTGCCCTCGGTGGCTTAGATGGATAGAGCGTCTGCCATGTAAGCAGGAGATCCCAGGTTCGAGTCCCGGTCGGGGCACACACTTTCAACTGTCCCCGTTGATGTATATCAACGCCTGTCGGCAGCGTAGGGTCTTGATTTAATTATCGTAGAATTTCGTTGTGAATATACGCCCTGTGATGCTGACATCCCGTGTTGGTTGGACGTGAACTGGGATGCCGATGCAGTACGGGCTACGATGTCTGAAGTGGGCCGCCACAGCAGTAAACCCGCTAGATCACTTCGATAAAGCGCTTATTCGAAGAAAATGTCTGCAATATTATGAGCAGAAGAAGGAAATCCCAACATTGAGAAATATGCTTATATTTTCAAAAACTGAGATAAATTTTCAGGGGGGAAGGGAATCATTTAGGAAAATTTTGAAAGAGATGGGATTTCGTTTTAAAAATATAAAAATAAGAGAACCATCCTTACAGAACGTTGCGACACTATTGCAAAGCTTCCGGAATACTTGAGAGCATTAGAAACAACGAAAAGGAGCCAAATAAACCAGTGGTATTCCTGGATCAAACGTGGTATTATATCACGAAAGAGTGCTAGTATAATGAAGAAGTTCCTGGTGTAACGACTAATAGCAGAGCAAGGCAAACAGCTATTGTCCACGCTGGGGGAGCTATGGGTTTCATAGAGGGAGCAGAGTTAAGTTGTGATTCGAAATCTAAATTCTAAGAGTACCCGATAATATGAATGTGGACAATTATCACAAATGTTTAGAAGAGAAATTGATTCCTAACATTTGTTGTTGTTGATAACTCATCGAATCATAGCGTTCAGTTAAATAAAGGTCCCACTACTTTAACTCTCAAAAAGGACGTAATTGAATGGCTCATTCAGAACAAAATCAGTTTTGAAACGATCTTAATCATAATGTTACTCTGGAGTGTGACGAAGGATATGCAGCATATGACGACGACAGTGACAGAAAACTGACGTGCGGTAACGGTTTCCAGCGAAACAGGTACAGCAGATAAAGAATATGGCGTATAACCTTGTGTTGTAGTCAACCACTTCCTGACACTAATCACCAAGGGTAGTGCAGTTGAACTTGCATAATTATAGTTGTACCGTGCTTCCTTTCCTCCGTAATCCCGATATGGCGCTGAGTCAAGATAAGAAGACCGAAGCGCACTCACTCCCGGAGTGCAATAATAGTACGAGGACGTTGACGTGTTAAGTACACGTCAACAACCGGAATGGCCAACAGACCGATGCGGCCAGACGCGGAGAACATGAGCTGAGCTCGCTACTCGATTGAAGTAACCAATGAACTAGTTCATCAGTGCTAAATTACCGTCTAGTTCACACCGTTATGTAAACCCACAAAAAGTGACAACTATTTCTATGAGAATGTAGGTTTTAATTATTGTAAAAAGACCGGTCACAGGATAGAGGTGTGGAATAAAAAGCACAACCGACAAAAAATCTGACGCTCTGGCATACTGCAATGGTTAACAAGAAGAAGTCAAGTATTCTTCATAACTAACACGTGCAAATTCAAATATTTTCATTGAGAAATGATCTGTTGGACGTGATCTTTTCTCTCAATCGTTATGTGTAACTCAAACGTTATCTGTAACTCTTCGAATGCCATTCAACTTCCTAATTGACAGTCAGTTTTAACAGTTAACCTGGAAATTATGATCGCCGAATTTAAGAGGCTATCAAAATACGCTGTTCATTTACAGCAATCAGCAGGGTCCAGTAAAAGGACAATTTTCAACAGATGTTACGTACAAACAGGATTCGAAACAACCTGCATTCGTAGTTGTAAATTCAAATAAAGCCACTAATTTACTAGAACTGAATGTCATCAATGCTTTGAGCTCCACCATTGACGGAGGTGTGAATCAACTACAAACTGAAGCTCCGAACGGGAAGTTCACATACCTGTTAGAAAAGAATGATATTTTTTCCGAAGCAATAAGCAGTATTAAATATTCCAAGGCACACATTATGCTGAGGCAGAATGCGGTACCGAAATTTTATAAAGTGCGCATCATTCCCTTTGCGTTTATTAAACAGCAACTTTGAATTATTCCACCTGCTTTGATTGCACTCCTGCTAATGTTTTTGTCTCATTTTCCACCTATCGTCCAAGTATCTAAGTAGTGTACACGTACTATGCACTTGAATCTATCAAGACGTTAATCAGACTTTCCTTATTTAGATTTACATTTCAGTCTGTTAGTTTAATAAGTCACAGCTGCAAAATACTAACGCGAATTCTTTACAGAAGAATGGAAAAACTAGTAGAAGCCGACCTCGGGGAAGATCAGTTTGGATTCCGTAGAAATGTTGGAACACGTGAGGTAATACTGACCCTACGACTCATCTTAGAAGCTAGATTAAGGAAGGGCTAACCTACGTTTCTAGCATTTGTAGACTTAGAGAAAGCTTTTGACAATGTTGACTGAAATACTCTCTTTCAAATTCTGAAGGTGGTAGGGGTAAAATACAGGGAGCGAAAGGCTATTTACAATTTGTACAGAAACCAGAAGGCAGTTATAAGAATCGAGGGGCATGAAAGGGAAGCAGTGGTTGGGAAGGGAGTGAGACAGGGCTGTAGCCTATCCCCGATGTTATTCAATCTGTATATTGAGCAAGTAGTAAAGGAAACAAAAGAAAAATTCGGAGTAGGTATTAAAATCCATGGAGAAGAAATAAAAACTTTGAGGTTCGCCGATGACATTGTAATTCTATCAGAGACAGCAAAGGACTTGGAAGAGCAGTTGAATGGAATGGATAACGTCTTGAAAGGAGGATATAAGATGAACATCAACAAAAGCAAAACGAGGATAATGGAATGTAGTCGAATTAAGTCGGGTGATGCTGAGGGAATTAGATTAGGAAATGAGACACTTAAAGTAGTAAAGGGGTTTTTCTATTTGGGGAGCAAAATAACTGATGATGGTCGAAGTAGAGAGGATATAAAATGTAGACTGGCAATGGCAAGGAAAGCGTTTCTGAAGAAGAAAAATTTGTTACCATCGAGTATAGATTTAAGTGTCAAGAAGTCATTTCTGAAAGTATTTGTATGGAGTGTAGCCATGTATGGAAGTGAAACATGGACGATAAATAGTTTGGACAAGAAGAGAATATAAGCTTTCGAAATGTGGTGCTACAGAAGAATGCTGAAGATTAGATGGGTAGATCACATAACTAATGAGGAAGTATTGAATAAGATTGGGGAGAAGAGAAGTTTGTGGCACAACTTGACTAGAAGAAGGGATCGGTTGGTAGGACATGTTCTGAGGCATCAAGGGATCACCAATTTAGTATTGGAGGGCAGCGTGGAGAGTAAAAATCGTAGAGGGAGACCAAGAGATGAATATAGTAAACATATTCAGAAGGATGTAGGTTGCGGTAGGTACTGGGAGATGAAGAGGCTTGCACAGGATAGAGTAGCATGGAGAGCTGCATCAAACCAGTCTCAGGACTGAAGACCACAACAACAACAGAAACAACAACAACATTTCAGTCTATTACTTTCAGTGTGCTGATCCCATTAGTGTTCCAAGTTAACTAGAAGGTGTTAAGCATTTACTTATTAATACAGTACAGTACGACTGAGCTAAGATATTGTTCTGACACTCTGGTACCACTCATTAGAAAGACAGGTATGCAGACTTTATAGTAACTATTTTGATTTTCCTGAAACTAATCGACTTACCAGACAACCTATGTTAAAAGTTGGAAAATATCTAGTTTTTTCCATTGTAGATTTAGCCATTGTACTTGTTACAGTCCGGCTTTTACCACTATACCTTCGTTACCCTATTCTTTTTTAACTGAATGACAGCCTTCACTAAGTAACTGAGGTGTTAATTAAGAAACTGCGTACTCCATCGTAAATTTTAAGATGGCTTCTGTACTCGTAAACAGTGCAGTCATACAAAATGGTTCCGTGAACTCCCACATCTTATTAACCCACCACATATTTTGTAAACCAAATTACTGTCGTAACATATAGCTCATCCAGATTAGCAAAAACTAACCTAGCAGTTTTTCAAACAATTACATAGTTTCCGAGAAACGAAAACATTCATACACCAGTCTTTATAAGGCCAGCCTCATCCCAGAATCTTCTGTCTGCGTACCACTCTTAACATCTTAACGTCTCCCGTCACTCACACTATTCAAAAGTCTGTGAATAGCTGGAATAGCTAGCAGTCGCTTAATATCATGTAGAGGAGTCCGTGATTTGCTATCACCATGCTTACATCTCCGCCAGAGTCAGCGCAAGATTAGCACATGAATAACATCTACGCGAAACGTCGTGAGACCGCCACAATTCACTACAACGCTAAAATCGGGTCCCAGTCTACTCCCTGTCGGACCACATGTAACACCACGCAGACAAATTCTTTGTCATCGATAATTGTCTAAGTGTATCCCTGTGAATCAGTTAACATGTGAGCTTCCAGCAGTGACTTGTATTATCTTTCATGCACTTCTCTTTTGATTCTATTTGTGCATTACTACCAGTTTGCAGATTTACTGAGTCTATGCGCTGGATATCCATTATTTGTATTACGTCATGGATCATAACGTGTGCACTGATTTTCATAAAGTAAATCGACTGTTGTAACATTGTAAGATTAGAGCTGGGTAGTGAGAATGCTCTATAATATTTTAGTATATATCCTCACCCGCCACGGTAGCCGAGAGCGCTAACACGCTGCTTCCTGGACTCGGGTAGACGCGCCGGCCCCGGATCGAATCCGCCCTGAGGATTAACGACGACGACCGATGTGCCCGCCAGCCTGGATGTGGTTTTTAGGCGGTTTTCCACATCCTCCTAGGTGAATACCGGGCTGTTCCCCACGCTCCTACTCAGTTCCACGACTCGCAGACATTTGAAACACATTCACACTATTTCACGATTTACACTAGACGCAGACAGCTGGGGTACACTGATTCCGTCCCGGGGGGTCTGGGGTAGCGGCAGGAAGGGCATCCAGCCATCCCTTAAAATTAACCATGCCACATCCGTACTTAACCCTGCGACCCTGCGCACCAAGCGGGATAAAGGCAGTAGCAAAAGAAAGAAGAAAGAAAAGATTTTAGTATACACAGGGTGTTACAAAAAGGTGCGGCCAAACTTTCAGGAAACATTCCTCACACACAAATAAAGAAAGGCTTTCATGTGGACATGTGTCGGGAAACGCTTAATTTCCATGTTAGAGCTCATTTTAGTTTCGTCAGTATGTACTGTACTTCCTCGATTCACCGCCAGTTGGCCCAATTGAAGGAAGGTAATGTTGACTTCGGTACTTCTGTTGACATGCGACTCATTGCTCTACAGTGTTAGCATCAAGCACATCAGTACGTAGCATCAACAGGTTAGTGTTCATCACGAACGTGTTTTTGCAGTCAGTGCAATGTCTACAAATGCGGGGTTGGCAGATGCCCATTTGATGTATGGATTAGCACGGGGAAATAGCCGTGGCGCGGTACGTTTGTATTGAGACAGATTTCCAGAACGAAGGTGTCCCGACAGGAAGACGTTCGAAGCAATTGATCGGCGTGTTAGGGAGCACGGAACATTCCAGCCTATGACTCGCGACTGGGGAAGACCTACAACGACGAGGACACCTGCAATGGACGAGGCAATTCTTCGTGCAGTTGACGATAACCCTAATGTCGGCTTCAGAGAAGTTGCTGCTGTACAAGGTAACGTTGACCACGTCACTGTATGGAGAGTGCTACGGGAGAACCAGTTGTTTCCGTACCATGTACAGCGTGTGCAGGCACTATCAGCAGCTGATTGGCCTCCACGGGTACACTTCTGCGAATGGTTCATCCAACAATGTGTCACTCCTCATTTCAGTGCAAATGTTCTCTTTACGGATGAGGCTTCATTCCAACGTGATCAAATTGTAAATTTTCACAATCAACATGTGTCGGCTGACGAGAATCCGTACGCATTTGTGCAATCACGACATCAACACAGATTTTCTGTGAACGTTTTGGCAGGCATTGTTGGTGATGTCTTGATTGGGCCCCATGTTCTTCCACCTACGCTCAATGGAGCACGTTATCGTGATTTCATACGGGATACTCTACCTGTGCGGCTAGAACATGTGCCTTTACAAATACGACACAACATGTGGTTCATGCACGATGGAGCTCCTGCACATTTCAGTCGAAGTGTTCGTACGCATCTCAACAACAGATACAGATTGGGTGACAGATGGATTGGTAGAGGCGGACCAATTCCATGGCCTCCACGCTCTCCTGACCTCAACCCTCTTGACTTTCATTTATGGGGGCATTTGAAAGCTGTTGTCTACGCAACCCCAGTACCAAATGTAGAGACTCTTCGTGCTCGTATCGTGGACGGCTGTGATACAATACGCCATTCTCCAGGGCTGCATCAGCGCATCAGGCATTCCATGCGACATAGGGTGGATGCATGTATCCTCGCTAACGGAGGACATTTTGAACATTTCGTGTAACAAAGTGTTTGAAGTCACGATGGTACGTTCTGTTGCTGTGTGTTTCCATTCCATGATTAATGTGATTTGAAGAGAAGTAATAAAATGAGCTCTAACATGGAAAGTAAGCGTTGCCGGACACATGTCCACATAACATATTTTCTTTCTTTGTGTGTGAGGAATGTTTCCCGAAAGTTTGGCCGTACCTTGTTGTAACACCCTGTATAATCCTGGTAAAGGTAATGATGGAAAATCCTGCCTATAAAGCATCTTCTTTTGAAAACTAGAACCGATCACTGGTGGTCTGATAGACAGTTAATATGGAAACAGCAAAAGTTATTTAAAAAGTTTGTAGTGTGCGTATTATTGAATCTGCTGAAGACCAGTTTACAGCAAATCGAAGAACTTTCTCTAAGGGGAAACCGAGTGTAGTATGAATTTTGCAGCTGGGTAATATTCCATGTGGTGCCTTTCTGGCTGAGGACGCATTCCTGTTTTGGCACGACGGATCGAGCATACGCATTTAAGGACCTTTATACTTAGCAGAACTGGTGAACTTGGGGATCGGGAGGTTTAGGTTAAAAGTGACTTGGAACGTAGGAACTGTGTATTAAAAAAGGCAGTGCAACTGAACAGTGTATAATGGAGAATTCAAGGAACGTAATAGTAACAAAAAGTATTAGAACAATGCACAAGAATGCTAATAACTAAGACAAAATTAACTGGGCTAGCTGCAGACGACACAGAAAGGTGCCGATTTGGGGATATAGCCAATGGGAAATTCGGAGGCAGCCACCATTTTGAAGATACTGTCAGCCAAGAGAAGATTCAGGAACAGAACGGCCAGACTTCATGCATCGCATCCAACCAGCACGGAACCAGACAATAAGCAACTCTGCAGACCGGTGTGGGAATGCGGCAAGGAGTATCGAGCAAATGACAGTTGGCGAGAAGACGGAAGCAACTGGCGTCGGAGAAAACTAAGGTAAAACTGTGTATATTAATCGGTACTTAGGCGATATTCACAAGATGGGTGACAGAAAGGGTGAAAGTGATTGGATAACCGATGAAAACAAGTTAGTAGGCTTCCACGGCCAGTTTAATTTTGAATAAAATAATTTTTGATATTAGGCCAAGTCATTGTAAAACACTAGAGCAACTAAATTGCTGACGCCTCAGCCGACTTGCTGCGGAGAGTCATTGGCTGTAAAAGAAGCAAAGCAAGGATATTCATGTTTAAGAATGAACAGTCCTGAAGGGGACCGCTGAAAGTCGGACGAAACTTTGGCAATTTAGTTGCTTTATTTAGTTGCTATAGAATTTTGCAATGACGTGGCCCTACATCCAAAATTATTTTGTTCAAAGTCATTAAAATCATACGAAAATGTTAAATATGTTAATAGGAATTAAGTCAGTATTAACAGAGATGAATGAGAACAGGTCTGGAAATACTGAAATTGATGGGCTAGATGGGAAGATGGGCAAATTTTGTAATGATCTTAAGAGTGCGGTTAGGGAGAAGAATTCAAACTATTGTATTCCATTTCGCATCATCCCTTAGTTGTCTTTTGAGTCAAAACCTGCTGTGAGTGAAGATACCGCTGATGAAATTCCATTACTAGATTGCCATTGAAGTGTTTTACTTTGCAAGTAATATGGAATCGGGTTGACTGTGTTATTCTGTGGTGTTTTATCAACATACTGTTACTAATATGGGGTTTCCACATCAGCTCAAAGTTAAGGAGTGCAAGAGGTTTTCTGTCAGACCATATCCTATTCCATCGATAAACAGAAAATGGAAGCTGAGACAGAGAAAATGCTATAACAAGGTGCGATAAAGCCTGTTGCCACTTCATATAGTAATCCATTGTTGATGGTGCCGTAGAAGGGAGTTGATATTAGTTCGGTGTTCGATTCCAGGCATATTAATGCCATTATCGAACCAGAAACTGATAGAATTTTGACATTAGATGAACTATTGTAAAAATTTTATGTTATTACTGTTTCATCTTTTATTAACTTAAAAGAGCTGTTGGCAGATTGAGTCATCTCCTTCGTCTCAAAAATTCGCAACTTTCAAATGCTATGGCTGTTGCTATTGCTTGTTCAACATACCCTTCAGGTGAATGCCAGCTCAGCTACATTTGTCAAGGGTTATAACAGCATTTTTATAGATGGCTTGAGAAAGAAATTAACCACCCATATTGGCAATGCACAGATTGCAGACGATAGAAACTTTCCTTTTTCTAAGGTAATGGAGCAGATTCGTACATCCTTGGGTTTAAGTAACTTACGTAAGAGATTTATTAATTTAAATAGTTTGGCTATGCCACGATTGTGTGCACTGAAGGGTAAGAGAACTCCTTCTGATTGTAATGCCAAAATTCACAGCTTAATTGTGAAATATGTGACGATGTCTTTAACAAAGTTTTTTAAACGTCTAACCCTCCATCAGTGTCTGTGTTTATCCTTGGAAACAATAAGTAGTTCACAGCTGTTACCTGATTTAGATCACCAAATGGTGGAATTAAATTTGTAACGACGTATCACGTTTCAAACTATGTACTGAAGCGAAGCAAACACGGCGAAATTTCTGGTTGTTACAGACAGGCAGTGCTGTTTTACGTGGGGAACTTCAGTGACTAAATCAGATTGTGTGTAGCATTTTTGCGTTTTAAACTGGGTGAATGCGCGGCCGATTGGTTCCTAATGAAGCAGGCATGCGAGTTATTGCATGAATTTGAAGCCGATAACTTCATCGTCTATATTACAGCCGCGCTGCAATTTTCTCTGCAACTCGTGTGAGCTACGTCGGTGGAAAACCCATCTGGCCTGCTTACATAACATGAAGATGTATTGAATCAAATCAAAAAGATAAAAGTATTAGCCAGAACCCAAAGGAAAGTTTGTTTCTTTTAACATTTCTGCTTAAATTACTTGAAATTTTTAAAGAAGGAGAAATAAAGTCATATTAAATAATTTTAGTTTTTGTGCAAAATACGCTTAGCTAATTACTGGCGACATGGTAAAGCTGTGTATCTGACAATGACTTGAATACTTGTCACAAAGCTTCTGAAATACGCTTCAGGAGCTCAAAGAAAGCTTATGCTGAGCAACGAATCCCCATTTGATCCCACTGTCTATAGATTCCAGTGTCCTTAACAGATCAACTCCTGCCGGTGGTTCTAGCTCACACATATAATCCAAATCTCCGTAGCGTGAAGAGTTAAATTTCCGAGGTTTATATCATACAGCTCTGACAATGTCATAATTTTGTTCGTAATATTCTGAGTTGTCCGATACTAGACACACTAAATACTTTACGTCTGTGGATATTAATGAGTCAATAAAACATGCGCTAAGAGTCGTCTGTTCTGCGTACACAGCAAATTATGTTAACAGTGCTGGAGTAGAAATTGTCCGTGGTGATATAATAGACTTTGTGGGAGATTAGTTTATTAAGTTGCACCATCACATCTGATATTTGATGATTTGAACTGCATCACTTTGATTACATTGCATATCACAGTTGTCGGATGAAAATAATAATCTATAGTCATTCCTTGATTTTGATACTCTAAAAAACATGTGTCTTTGCACAATAAATTATAGGAATGGGTTCTACCTCCTTTCTCGAAACAAAATACTTCAGACGTTAATTTTTAGCATGGTTCTGTCATTATCAGTGGGTTCTTAGTTTATTTATATCTGAAAAATCCAAGATTTTCCCTACAATTGTTTAGAGTGAAAAATTTGTTCTAAAGATGTGCTCTTCTGCCTGTTGCGATCTGTTGCTTACCTTAAAAAAAAGTTCGTTAGGTTTTGTAGAACTTTCGTTAATTTATGTTTTGTATTAATACAAACATCACAGAAAATCAAGGAACTTATGGAGCTCCATTTTCGAATATCAACGTATAGCGGTTTCCTGGAAAACAATAGTTCTGGCCCTCTTAAAATGTTATAGAAATCGTTTGAAGGAAATGAGTCCCAAACATTTACAACATTTCCTCATGGTGGGTACAGATTAAAAACTAATCAATTCCGCAATTATCTTTAACAATTTAGGGAAACATTAGAAAACCTATATCTTGCTACATCGTAGAGGATTGTAAGCCGCTTGTCCTAAATAGGTACGACATATGGATGTTTTGATAGACTGGAGAATCTGCTAAGGTCGTTATCACATTCTAATTTACGTTTCCCTGGCTATCTACAAATCTCTAGTAGTAATCACAAGGCTACATGGAACTCAGAAATATCCTCATTAATTAAATGCTAATGCCGACCTCATGCTTAAAATATGATACCCTCTATAAATGGCTTTTGTTGGCCTGCTGCCATACAACCTTTTATCTTTACGTCTTCGTGCATGAGTATTTTAGTTCTTAGTATTCACTCATTATTGTTATTCGTGTGTCTACTGCATGTGGAAGTCCTATTGTTATGCGCAAACTCACAAGCGCCTTTACGATGCTTTCTACAAGAAACATACCATTTTTGGATTGTGAAAATTTACTGTACATTGCTGTGTACTGTGGCAGTAATACGAATATTACATATCGTTCAATAACTGATGCAGGAAATCGACAACCCCTGCTTATACCTACGTATTCCCTTGAGCAATAATGTTACAGACTTTATAGTCTGTGTGAAGTGATCGCTTGCCTTACTTCCGTCCGTTAACCGATGCTGTTATTAAATGAAACACGTTTTTCGTTTTGTACGTATTATGTACAGCGTGTGCGATAAACCGCACTGCATGATTGTATAACCTGTATTCTGTGGGTCTGAATATGACAGCTTAGTCCTGCTGAAATAGTCCAGTGTACATACACGCGCTCAAGGCCATAAAAAAACTTCATATCAGAAACTTTCTTTACTTTGAATTAACTGATCGCTCTCCAGCCAACATTGTCAGGTATTTATAATTTTTAGAAGTTTGTAATATGTCGAAGTTCAGTTGAACAAAACATTGGTGTCAGCCAGAAGCGTTTTGCTGTATCATTGTTGTACCCTTAACGTAATCATTACTATATTTCTCCTCACAGCATCTTGTAGACTTTCTCTGCTATATGAACATGCTGAAACAGATAAGTACTGTTGTCTCAGAAGATCTGACATGTTTTCTTTTAGTGTCTTCTGATCCAAATCAAACGGTGTTCAATAGCCACTCTCCTAGGTACCATCATCAGCAGTGCATGTACATCGATGAAAATACAGTAGTATTTAGTGCAACATGAACACTTACAGTAATTAACGCATACAAATGAAGTTTCATTTACATATTATACAAGTTGTCTATTGTTTATGAAGAGAGACCGATAAACCGATAATGCACACCATGTACATGATTCACAAGGCAATAACAAGAATGGAAGAGCTAGAGAGAAGTGTGTAAGGTAATGGTACAGCCTTTCTCCTCCAGTGTTAAGTAGTATACCGAGGACTCAATGCGTGGAATAGAAGACAGGTACGGAACTGGGTTTAAATTTCATGGAGAAAGGATATCAACGATTAGAGTCACCAGTGACGTTGCTGTCCTCTGTTAATGTGAGGAAGAATTGTTGAATGAGATGAACTGTCTTCTGAGCGTAATATATTGACTGAAAGTAAACCAAAGGAAGACGATAGTTTAAGACGCAGCAAAAATGAGATTGATGACGAACTGAACATTAAAACTGCAGATCTTGTAGTAGATGAGATGAAGGTATTCTTCCACCATAGGTGCAAAATCACACATAACGTGGATATAGGAAGCAGAAGAGCTCAGGCAAAGAGAGCGTTCCTCGCTAAAGATAGTAAATATCCTACTACCACTTGTAGGCTTTAACTTGAGAAAAACATTTTTGATAATGTACGTCTATTAAGGGATAGAGCCGTGACCAGTGGGAAAACCGTAAAAGAAGAAAATCGAAGCATTTCTGATGGGTTGTTACGGAAGGATGGTGAAAATTAAATTGAAGGAAACAGGAGAAATGAGGTGGTTTTCCGCAGAATAGGCAAAGAAAGGAGTATTCGGAAAAAACAGCAAGAATGATTCGGATGATGGGACATATGTTAAGACGTCTATAGGTATAACTAGAGAGCAAGAAAAGTAGTAAAACAGAGACTAGAACGTATAAAATAAATAATAATAATAAATTTTGATGGACTCGCCCTGTCTTTACGACACACCGTGTAACTGTTCCCGGTAGCACTTACAACTATTTAGCATTTTATATCGCTGTACTAAATATTCCCTGAGAACTTCAAATGTCTGATCATTCCTCAGCTCCTCCTGGTCCATCACACATGTTTTAGCATCACATATTAAAAGTAATTTGGTCATACGTAACAACTGCTTATCTGCCCATCAACCCAGCTTTGTGCTGCCAATCAACTGTCCAACAAACGCTAACACATACTCCCCGAAATTATCCAAGAAGAGAGATATCAAGATAACGGCATTGGTATCTAGAATGGGTACTGTAAAACTTAACGAGGCTCTGGCCTCTTTCAAAGCGCCCAACTTCTTCTGCAGATCTACATTATCTGCCCCCATTTGAGCCATTTCAACTAATAAAGACCGAAATGCTTCTGGAGTGGTAGTTATCTGATCACCAGTTTGACCCATTGAAAAGCCTGTATCTAGCTAGAGGACAAAGTATAATAGGGCAAACACAGGGAAACTGTAAAGCTTAGCAATACTGTAACAGTTTTGAACTCTGTTTAATCTTTACACCCGAAAGCCAAACACTCACACTCCTTGCATTATCTGGCGTAATGTCCTAGTCTCCTACATTTAAGCTAGAGGTGATGACTAAGCACAGGAGGCACTATGCCCCAGCTAATTACATTGCGTATCTGACTCGGCACATTTCCGCATTCGTGTCTCTATTGCTCCTCTATACTGGAGCCGTTTTTCACAAACCGCACTTTGAACCTCATTCGCAGTCTCTCTGGCCAGACATCTCGACTCCATCTGTAATGACAATACGGTAAGCTGACCCACGACACTACTCGCCCCACTGGCTCCTCTGACACCAGCTGTTACGGCTGGCACACTTTTGGCGGCGGCTGTTAAGAATGGGTAGCCCCACAAGCATCAGGATGGTCCAATAGTAACTACACTACTGGCCATTAAAATTGTTACACCACGAAGATGACGTGCGACAGACGCCAAATTTAACCGACAGGAAGATGATGTTGTGATATGAAAATGATTAGCTTTTCAGAGTATTCACACAAGGTTGGCGCCGGTGGCGACACTTACAACGTGCTGACATGAGAAAAGTTTGCAACCGATTTCTCATACAGAAACAGCAGTTAACCGGAGTTACCTGGTGAAACGTTGTTGTGATGCCTCGTGTAAGGAGGAGAAATGCGTACCATCACGTTTCCGACTTTGATAAAGGTCGGATTGTAGCCTATCGCGATTGTGGTTTATCGTATCGCGACATCGCTGCTCGCGTTGGTCGAGATCCAGTGACTGTTAGCAGAATATGGAATCGATGGGTTCAGGGGGGTAATACGGAACGCCGTGCTGGATCCCAACGGCCTCGTATCACTAGCAGTCGAGATGATAAGCATCTTATCCGGATGGCTGTAACGGATCGTGCAGCCACGTCTCGATCGCTGAGTCAACAGATGGGGACGTTCGCAGCAGCATGGACTATCAGCTCGGAGACCATGGCTGCGGTTACCCTTGGCGCTGCATCACAGACAGGAGCGCCTGCGATGGTGTACTCAACGACGAACCTGGGTGCACGAATGGCAAAACGTCATTTTTTTCGGATGAATCCAGGTTCTGTTTACAGCATCATGATGGTCGCACCCGTGTTTGTCGACATCGCGGTGAACGCACATTGGAACCGTGTATTCGTCATCGCCATACTGGTGTATCACCCGGCGTGATGGTATGGGGTGTCATTGGTTACACGTCTCGGTCACCTCTTGTTCGCATTGACGGCACTTTGAACAGTGGACGTTACATTTCAGATGTGTTACGACCCGTGGCTTCACCCTTCATTCGATCCCTGCGAAACCCTACATTTCAGCAGGATAATACACGACTGCGTGTTGCAGGTCCTGTACGGGCCTTTCTGGATACAGAAAATGTTCGACTGCTGCCCTGGCCAGCACATTCTCCAGATCTCTCACCAATTGAAAACGTCTGGCCAATGGTGGCCGAGCAACTGGCTCGTCATAATACGCCAGTCACTACTCTTGATGAACTTTGGTATAGTGTTGAAGCTACGTGGGCAGCTGTACCTGTACACGCCATACAAGCTCTGTTTGACTCAATGCGCAGGCGCATCAAGGCCGTTATTACGGCCAGAGGTGGTTGTTCTGGGCACTGACTTCTCAGGATCTATGCACCCAAATTGCGTGAAAATGTAATCACATGTCAGTTCTAGTATAATATATTTGTCCAATGAACACCGGTTTAGAAAGAAACTGTACAGTAGTGGTTGCTTGCGTCTCGGCGGTGTGTGTCGGTCCCAAGCAGCGTCTGTGTCAGCATAACAGAAGGTCATGTGTTGGCACCGCTCACAGGCGAACACAGGGTAAGACGACTGTGATGCAGTAGCTGTGTCAGCGACTTTGCGAGCGCGTCGCTACGTTAGGCATTCGTCGAAAGCAAGGTGAGGTAGCGCCGGATAGATAGCAGTTCCCAGCAGTATGTCAGTTGCGGGATGCACTCATGCACAGGGTGAGAACAGAGGTCCTCTCGGAGATGTCCTGGAGTCGATTGGTGACAGCCAAGAATGACCCCATCTGGATGGCACACATTCAGGCACTGGCAGTATCAGACCTAGAAGCATCCCATAGACCAAAACTGGCAGAGGTGGCAGCTTGTTGTAGATGAGGCTAAGTGAGCCACATCGGGCCGACGGCTGGCGTGGAATAGTTCTCGGCATAGGCAGCAGTTTTATACTGTCTCGCCTCAGTTGTATTATGACAAGGCGCCACTTTTGGGTATATGGAGAGGCCGAGGCAGTGCAACGAGCAGCAGCTCTACTCGTCACTGCCCCTAACGAGTGTTCAAAAATGGTTCAAAGGGCTCTGAGCACTATGGGACTTAACTACTGAGTTCATCAGTCCCCTAGAACTTAGAACTACTCTAAACCTAACTAACCTAAGGACATCACACACATTCACGCCCGAGGCAGGATTCGAACCTGCGACCGTAGCAGTCGCGCGGTTCCAGACTGAAGCGCCTAGAATCGCTCGGCCACATCGCCCGACTCCATCGAGTGTCTTGTATCATATAGCCTCAGCAGTATACCAACCTTGGCAGTGGAATGTCCTAGGCGACATACTGGACAGCCTCGCCACAGGTTCTAATGTGTGCTGGAGAAGGTGTTAACGCAACACAGATGTAATGTTTTAATGTATGTGTCTATCTTGACATTAAACTTGTGACAGGAAGTTATTATTTAACACTGTTTTTACCTCAATTACCTGTTTAACATTCCCATACTATTTCTGAGACGCAAATTCGTTCAAGGCTCTCGCAGAAACAGGATCAGAACTTTTACTGTTGGTAACTGGCGACTCACCAATAGACGCCACGTCTTTTGCCTTCCAGTTGGTGTGTCGATTCAATCACATATGGCCGAGTGTGGTTACCATCAGCTTTAAATTAAACTTTCCTCCACTACTCTCTTAGCGTGTCAAGTTGGAGTTCCCCATCTGCTTCATGTGACGGTCCCATCTAACAATACGAACTTCTTTTATGAGACAGCAAACAGTTTCATGTTCAAAACAGATAAATTTGTTCTAAATAATTTCTCTGAAATTATCAATCGGATATTAAATGGAGATTCAAATGGTTCAGATGGCTCTAAGCGGTATGGGACTTAACATCTGAAGTCATCAGTCCCCTAGACTTAGAACTACTTAAGCCTAACTAACCTAAGGACATCACACACATCCATGTCCGAGGCAGAATTCGAACCTGCGACCGTAGCAGCAGCGCAGTTCCGGACTGTATTAAAGGGACAAACGCCGCTGAATAGCTCTATTTTAGATCTAAAATTTTAGGAACAGAAATAGTTAGATTTGATGAACCAGAATTGATAATCATATCTCCGAAATTAATTCAGCTATTGAAACGGACTATAAGTCGTTTGGTGAGGACCTACCGACGATTCACCCAGGTAAAAACACATTTACGATATCTGAAAGGGTCACTGAAATATTTGAGGTGAACAGCTTAGCTGAATCACCCTGTATATTGAGCAGGAAGTGAAGAAAACTAAGGAGAAAGTTGAAAATTGAATTACTCTTCAGGGAGGAGAATTTCAAGTTACGGTTTTTCCTATAGCAACATAATTCTGTCAGTGACGGCAAATAATCTGCAAGGTTATTTAAGTGGACAGCGTCTTGCAAAGAGATTAGCGGATGAATATCGACAAAAGTAAAACTAGGCTAAAGTATAATAATCGAATTTGGTCATATGATGACGAGGGAGATAAATTAAGAAACGAAACACTGAACGTAATAGTTTAGTTTTGCTGCTTGGGCAGCAAAATACACTATGTAATCAAAAGTATCCGGACACCCCCAAAAACATACGTTTTCCATATCAGGTACATTGTGCTGCCACCTACTTCCAGGTACTCCATATCAGCGACCTCAGTAGTCATTAGACAACGTGAGAGAGCAGAATGGTGCGCTCCGCGGAACTCACGGACTTCGAACGTGGTCAGGTAATTGGGTGTCCCTTGTGTCATACGTCTGTGCGCGAGATTTCCACACTCCTAAACCTAGGTCCACTGTATCCGATGTGATAGTGAAGTGGAATGTGAAGGCACACGTGCAGCACGAAAGCGTACAGGCCGACCTCGTCTGTTGACTGACAAAGATCGCCGACAGTTGAAGAGACAGACATCTATCCACACCATCAAACAGGAATTACAAACTTCATCAGGAGCCACTGAAGATACTATGACAGTTAGGCGGCAGGTGAGAAAATTTGGATTTCAAGGTCGAGTGGCTGCTCATACGCCACACATCACGCCGGTAAATGCCAAACTACACCTCGCTTGGTGTAAGGAGAGTAAACATTGGACGACCGTACAGTGGAAAAACGTTGTGTGGAGTGACGAATCACGATGCACAATGTGGCGATCCGATGGCAGGGTGTGGGTATGGCGAATGCCTGGTAAACGTGATCTGCCAGCGTGTGTAGTGCCAACAATAAATTTCGGAGGCGGTAGTGTTACGGTGTGGTCGTGTTTTTCATGGAGAGGGCTTGCATCCCTTGTTGTTTTGCGTGGCACGAACACAGCACAGTCCTACATTGATGTTTTAAGCACCTTCTTGCTGCCCACTGTTGAAGAGCAATTTGGGGATGGCGATTGCATCTTTCAACACGATCGAGCATGTGTTCATAGCGCACGGCCTGTGGCGGAGTGGTTACACAACAATAACATCCCTGTAATGGACTGACCTCTACAGAGTCGTGACCTGAATACTATAGAACACCTCTGGGATGTTTTGGAACGCCGATATCGTGCCAGACCTCACCTAACGACATCAATACCTCTCCTCAGTGCAGCACTTCGTGAATAATGGACTGCCATTCCCCAAGAAACCTTCCAGCACTTGACTGAACGTATACCTGCGAGAGTGGAAGCTGTCATCAAGGCTAAGGGTGGGCGAACACCATATTGAATTCCAGCATTACCGATGGAGGGCGCCACGACACTTCTGCCAGGTGTCCCGATACTTTTTGTGGTGTCACCGCCAGACACCACACTTGCTAGGTGGTAGCCTTTAAATCGGCCGCGGTCCGTTAGTATACGTCGGACCCGCGTGTCGCCACTGTCAGTGATTGCAGACCGAGCGCCGCCACACGGCGGGTCTAGAGAGACGTCCTAGCACTCGCCCAGTTGTACAGCAGACTTTGCCAGAGATGGATCACTGACAAATACGCTTTCATTTGCCGAGACGATAGTTAGCATAGCCTTCAGCTACGTCATTTGCTACGACCTAGCAAGGCGCCATTACCAGTTTATATTGAGATTGTAATTATGTATAATCAAGAGCGATGTTCTCCAATTATGGATTAAAGTTAAGTATTCCAGCAACTACGTTCTTTTCTTACTAGACTCAACTACTTTACCTTGTTTCAGACCTCACGCCAGTCTGCGTGAGCTTAAACGCGTGCATTTCGGCCTCCTCTAGCAACACGGTGTTGGCTCTTCTGCCAACACATCACTTTTGATCACATAGTGTAACTGATGTTGGTCAATGCGGAAATAAACTGTCTGCCAGTAGCAAGGAAAACATTTTTGAAAAAGAAAAATTTCTTTAAATCTAACAGATTGAAATGCAATGCTAGATGTTCTGAAGATAGGTCGGCTGAGTCACGTGGTAAGGAAATGAAATGTGAACGATGAATTGTTTGGGCAAGAAGAGAACACAAGCTTTTGAAAAGTGGTGATACAGTAGAATACTGAAGATTAGATGAGTAACTTGTATAACTAACGAAGGCACACTGAATCGAATTGGGAGGAAAAGAAATGCGTAGCATATGTGTAGTTGGGCAAATGGGGTTCTGGTCAATTAATTATAATACTCCACCAACTGACGACATCATGGGTTTTCCCTGGTTGGCACATGGTTCCCTTCCCCTACCAACCCTTTGGAAAGAAAAATCAGGAAATCCAAATTATGTTGGGAAATTCAAAATTAGAATTTTGGAGGAAACAGCACCCTCTGGCCCGAAGTTGCCATTGATCAGACACTAGACAGCAGCTCCATCCCATTTCGTCAGTAACCAGTGAATGTGGAGAGGATATTTTCGCTATTAGTCTAGCACTAGAGAGTTTTTCCAGCCTGTCTAGCCGCTAGCCCTGTATGTGAAGGATGGGTAATAATAATAGGACAGCAACCTACCACTAAAGTACAGGGAAGTAGCTTCCTGCCGATCTACAAGTGAATAGCTGCTGGGAGGAACATAAGGATGGGTAATTTTATGTATTCTTAGTAAATTTCCGAAATTTTGCTAGGTTTTTGCGATTTTACATATTTCATCGTATTTCCCTCTATTTTAGGTATTTCGCATCAGTTTTTCGTGATTATGCCATGTTTTTCTAGAATTTTGCCGATTTTACATCTCTTAATATTTTTTCGGCAGTTCTCCATATGTGTATGGTCATATTGCTGACATACCTATTTTCTACGATAATATTTGCGTGTCGTATACACCAACCTACAAAAAAAATCCTAAGACTTCCTTCCTTTGCAATGTTCGAAATTCATGCATTTTGGATAGGACGATTATGAAAAGTACAGCAGCAGTTTCTTCGTACCTGTAGGAAGCTCAGCGAGTGGAGCAGATGACGGGTGTATTGGAAACTCAAAGTCTGGAAACAATTTCGAGTACAGCTGTGACCCATCAAAGAGCTTGTCTGTACACTCATCTAGTACTGCACTTGATGTAGAGTTTAAAGTTTTGAAACAGCTCTACATGTTCATCTGACTTCAACCCCATTGTGTAAGGATCTGCAACAGGGAGTTGACGTATGTACAGGGTTGATTATTTATTTATTTTTTATTTATTTATGCATTTATTTTACCTGGCAAGATTAGGGCCTTCAGGCCCTCTCTTACACCTAACCAGGCATACTCAGATTCAACAAATTTCAGTTTCTACAGAACATTAAGGACATAATACATGTTATACAGTATTAATGTTAAGAAAAAAAATAGAGATTATAAACGTAGTACAATGATAATTATAACAATCAAAAATTAATTATAACAATCAAGAATAATAATAATAGTAATAATAATAATAATAATGACTATGTATATGAAAGTAAACATATTTTTCTTTTATGAATGTCAGTCCTATTGCTAGTTGGGAATTTTCTCGTTATATTCTTGCAGCTTGTGAGCTATTCTCATCAAGCAGAGACATAAGACGATAGAATGGGGTGAAAGAGATATAGAAGAGGTAGATAGGTTAGAGGAAGAGAAATAGAATGGTAAAATTCGAAGCTTTGATGGAGAGGAGAAAGAAAGAGATGAGGGGGGCCCAACAATGGTGGCTATACCGTCCCTAATATGTAAGTCTTGAGTTCACTCTTGAATGTTGAGTGGTTCCGGATAAGACGCAGATCACAGGGGAGCGCGTTCCATAGTCGTATGGCTGAGATGGAGAATGACACGGAGAAAGATTTTGTGTTATGTAAAGGTACAGCCAAGATGCTAGACGTATCCGATCTGGTATTGCGGTTGTGGAATGATGAGAGGTGTTTAATGTGAGAAGATAAGTATTGGGGGCACCAGTGGCTAAGAAATCGATGAAGTAAGCACATCGTGTGGAGATCGCGTGCCTTATGTGGGCGTATCCAACCTAGCTGGGAGTATGAAGGACTGATATGATCATACAACCGTATATTGCATACGTATCTAACGCAAGCGTTCATCACTAGCTCGAGGCGTCTCGAATTTTCACTATTTGTGCCGTGTTGAACTACATCACAGTAGTAAAGATTAGGCAAGACTAGTGTTTGGAATAATTTTTGTTTAACATGGGTTGGAAATATTTTTCTAAATTTCTGAATTGCATGTAGGGAGGAGAGCGATTTCCGGCAAGCTGTAACTGTTTGTTCTTTTCTGCTGTACAAATTTTTTTCGTAAGTATATGCTCTTATTCCTTAACAAATGTGCTTCGTTATTTCTATTTATGCCTTTCAACTCTGACACATATGGACAATCCTGTCTGCACATCTACAAACTGTAGCTTTTGGATATTTATTTTTATTGCCTCAGTAATAATTTGCTAGTTGACAGTACATCGGCAGCAGGTAGCATCTTGTGCCATAAGTTTCCATCTCTCCCTCTGTCTCTTTACCTTCGGTGTGTGTCACCCGGCAGTGTTATTTATAGACAAACAGTTAGCAAGTTACGCATCCCAACCGCATCCATATAGCACACAAAATAGCGTGATTGGGCTGGTCATGTAAAAGGATGTGTGATAGAGGTAGCGGGACACCTTGGATGGTTATTATTACTGGAGAATTTAGACAATATTGCTACAAAAATTGGTAATATAAATTACATTGAAGATGTTACGCTCTTTAGCAGGATAAATTTAAATGTGCTTACACACACTGCATAACCATTTTGTAAAGAGTACTTCGCTATTGGAAGAGCTGTAGCACAGTTGAAAATAACGCACAAGTGGTTGAAATCGAGGCTTTGCAATTGGTAATATGTGTATGTATGTACCTTTGCCTAACACGGGCAAGTGCTCTACCAACTGAGCTACCCCAGCACGACTCACGCCCCGTCCCAAGTTCGAGTCTCGGTCGGGCACACAGTTTTAATCTGCCAGGAAGTTTCATATCAGCGGACACTCCGCTGTAGAGCGAAAATTTCGTTCTAGAAACATCCCCCAGGCTGTGGCTAAGCCATGTCTCCGCAATATCCTTTCTTCTAGGAGTGCTAGTTCTGCAAGGTTCGCAGGAGAGCTTCTGTAAAGTTTGGAAGGTAGGAGACGAGGTACTGGCGGAATGAAAGCTGTGAGGACGGGGCGTGACTTATACTTGGGTAGCTCAGTTGGTAGAGCACTTGCCCGCGATAGGCACAGGTCCCGAGTTCGAGTCTCGGTCTGACACACAGTTTTAATCTGCCAGGAAGTTTCATACCAGCGGACACTCCGCTGTAGAGTGAAAATTTCATTCTAGAAACATCCCCCAGGCTGTGGCTAAGGCATGTCTCCGCAGTATCCTTTCTTCCAGGAGTGCTAGTTCTCCAGTGTTCGCAGGAGAACTTCTGTGAAGTTTGGAAGGTAGGAGACGAGGTACTGGCGGAATGAATGCTGTGAGGACGGGGCGTGAATAGTGCTTGGATAGCTCAGATTCCCGCGAAAGGCAAAGGTCCCGAGTTCGAGTCTCGGTCCGGCACAGTTTTAATCTGCCAGGAAGTTTCAGAATCAACCTTTACCCAATACTTACATGTCCTCCATTACAGTATGAAGAGCGTTGCACTCTGCACGACTGATATATCAGATACCACATATCTTTAACATTGTAACATATTTAGGTGAAAAACCGTGCTGCCTTAGGAATGTGTGTGTTTATGTTCTATGATCATTTCTCTCTTGCCCATACCTTCTTGTACTGACCCCAGGCACTACAACAGTACTTCAGAATTGATAGCACAGTTAAGAGCTTTCAATCTCCAACTTTATCCTATAAATGCGAAATACCTTGTGACTGCCATCCACATAGGGAAAGTAGGGCAATCGTAATCATGAATTCCGCTCTATGATCGAAGTGCTATAAATATGTAAATAACCTAACTCCATCGGTATTGCATGCTATGTCGAACAGTTTGCTGTATATATTCGAGAATTAACTGTGAGTATATGTACTGCACAGTCATCTATCTACATTCGCAATCTAGTATATGGTACTCTGAAAGTAGTAGAGGGGTGGTATCGCAATGATACAGAAATTGGAAAACATGCTGCCATGTCATTGATTTGCATAGAAATAACTTCAAAACTGATAAAACTGATCACACTATCAAGTGTGGTGCCTATTACAGTTCGTTGTCCCGCATTGTCAGTGTCTTTTCTATCCCATCCGTTCACTGTCACGCTGTTGTCTACAACATAATAATTGACTGACATCACTTGTTTGAGATGGAGAGAGTCTTGGTGCGAGCAAGGCCTTCCGGAAACGGCCAGCATCGAAACTGTGATCTTTTACATGGCGGCAACATGAGGAATCAATGCTCTTTGTCTATGCGAAATGGAACACTGAGACTTCTGATACCCTGTCACTGTGGAAGATGAGATTAAATGTACAAATTATCACCTTCGGAGATTGTTTGCAAACGCTCTACTATGATGTATACTCTTACAGTTTCCATACATTGCAATGTGTTTCACACTTTTGTCAATAAGAAATTCAGCTTCTGTCTTTCATTTCAACCATCATGTGTGTTGTTGGAGCAGCGTAGTTTACACCATGCAATGTCAAGCATTCTATGAGAGCCATTGGATCGAGACGTGATAGTGACGGTTTAGCACCTTACACAAAACTCGACATCATAGTAGAAGAAGAGATGGGATGGCTGTGTACACAGCTATTGTCATATACTGCTTCGATGTGTTACATCAAAAAACAATGTATCAAACTGCTCATGAAACAAAAAAACAAGATCCCTCTCCTTGTGATTGATAGTCGATATGGTCTTCCTCCAGTATAGGCGACAAAACTGTAATTTCACCAACAGTTGTATACTTGAAGATATTTTATTTTATTCTGAAAGCCACAAGTTTTTGCAATTCTTTTTACCATCTTCAGGCCTCATACACACTTATTCGAGTAAACGAACTTATCGTATGTATTTGTATAATGTTGGAATTCACGATATCCAGTGTTTTATGGCGCTCTAAGATAAGTTCGTTTATTTGGATAAAAGCGTATGAGGCCTGAAGATGGCAAAAGGAATTGCTGAAACTGGTTGCTTTCCGAATACAATAAAATATCTTAAAGCATAAGTCTAATGGTGAAGTTCATTGACAATGAAAGGTACTTATCATCCGATGTTCCATGGCCATCATGGACCAACAGAGAAACTTTATATAGGTCCTTTGAAGTAACTTCGATCATTGGTCACCTGCACCAGTGGACCAATACATGTATATTCGATGGGATCATCACATTTGACCGATCTCAACAAGCAGACAGTGTTTATTTCATGATATATCATAAGGGAGAAAGGCAGTTAAATCGTATTGTGTTCTCTACCAGGTGACATTAACGAAGTTTTTATAGTTCGTAGTTTTATTCTGTTGGATTTTGCAAAAATAACGAGGCGACAGAGAGAGAGAGAGAGAGAGAGAGAGAGAGAGAGAGAGAGAAAGGGATGGAGAGAGAGAGTGGGAGACTGTGCTGTCAACAAAGACTCTGACACCATTACACTATCACATTTCTAGCACAGTAATCATAGGAACATGGTAAAAGAGATTAGGTCTTGTACACGGGGTACTTATAGACAGTCATTCGATTTCGATGAATTGTAGGTATTATTTATTTTAGATTCCTTCTGCAGCCCATGTATAGTCTGCATGGTTGTCAATTTCCTCCTGCGTGTTAGTGTGCTATTTTTCTTGTAGTGACAGCTCTCTACCTAGTCAGTGACAGGTGGAGGAATCGACGGTTTTCTAACTAATGAAACACTGCTGGCGGAACGTGATGGGATTTCGAGATAAACAGCAGGTGTCTGTAACTTGGTGAAGTGTATGTCGTACTGTCGAAATCAAGTGGGTTCAAATGCTATATTGAAGACTGGAGCATTCGTGAGAATACAGAAGGTAAGGACACTATGACGAAAAGGGAGTTGAGAGGTGAGCACTATGACAATTCTGTTACGTATTGTGGGCCAACATATTACAACCTCTCACATACGTCTCACGAAGTGACTGCGGTGACAAAATTAATGACTTATACGAAGGTTTCTTCCAACATTTTTTCGTTAAATAAGATATCACATTCTTCTGTGAGTTTTGTTTGCCCTAAAATGGATGGACTGACATCTTCAGACAGGTGGACAAAATTTGCATCTACATGCATATCTTGCAACCCATCATACGGTGGGTGGCAGTGGGTACCCTGAACCACTACTAGTCATTTCCCTTCCTATTCCACATAGAGCGAGGAAGGAAAAGACTATTTGTATTTCTCCATATGAGCTCCAATTACTTGTATCTTATCCATGTGGTCTGTACGCAAAATGTATGCTGGCAGCAATACAATCCTTCTCAATGGTATTCGTTGCATCACCTCCAGGCACTCGCATCTGAATTCTCGAAGTATTTGCCCACTAATATGGTGGGAGTCAATTAGAACTCTTCTACAGTGCTGTATTATGGGGGACACCTGAATGTGTAGACTCATTAACAGTTGGAATGTGGCAAACAGTAGACACGAATTTTTTTATTTCTCACTGTGTTTGCCTTTCTGACGTATTTCGAAAACATATATTAGAACGTTTTGATTTTCAGGAGTGATAAGGAGGAGCATAACGTCCAACATCCTGTATAGTATACTGATGAGAGTTCTGACGCAGGTTGAAAACCAAAATCTAATTTTGCAGTTTTCCCCAACCACATTCTACATAACTGCAAGGAAAACAAAATGGCCAACAAAATTGAGTTATTTAAAAACTTAGTAAAGTAGAGTAAAGGAAATTTTAATATAATTAAAGAAAAACAGAAAATAAAAAAATTAAGGAATAAATAATTAAAATGTTTTCCAAATGTTTGGCAGACCTTTGGAGAATGTTTTAATTTTTAAAAAACTGATTTTTCAGTTTTTATCTTCTCTAGTTTACCGAAAATATTTCAAGAGCAAATGAATAAATGACATTAAAAATTCTTTAATTTTACCACTTTTTTATTCATTCATGTAATTAGAAATTTTGAGTAAGAATTCTGTGTTGTGAATCACAAGTTAAATTCGTTTTTCCATATGTAAGAATGTATGCAAATGTATCACTTGGGATATTTTCATTAAAGAAAGCACATAACTTCATTGTTGTTTTTCGAGCAGTTAAAAAATTCATTCTTCTAGATATATTAATTACATAAATAGGATACTATCGAATACAATTATGTGAACTTACAATTACAACATTATTTAATTGCGTTATTCTTTTAAAATCACTACAAGAATCATAAGCGTTTAGGAAGTTATTTGGTGCTTCAAAATTAAATAATTCTTCCAGAAAAACCTCATTTCTTCCATTTTTGACATAGATATTTTGTAATTTAAAATGATAGAATAAAAAAGAATCAAGTAATTGATTATTTTTTCTATTAGTCTGGAAAAAAACGAAAATAAAGTAAGTCATATCAAATTCAGTAGAATTATAATAATTAGTCATATCTAGTTCAAATTTTCTTTTTCCGTGTAAACCAGCAAATTCCATTGTTTGAAATTAAATTCGAAAAAATAAATCGGAATTTTTTGATTTTTCAGCTTTTCTTGTTCTCATTCAAGTGGATATTCTGGTTCATATTTAACAAAACGAACAGAAATTTCCATACTTTTTAAAAGATTTTTGCCCTGTTCTGGAAGTGTAAAATTATCGTTTTCTGTAATCCAATGAAGAATTGAATCTTCTTCATCATTTCTCGAAAATTATAGTTTAATCACCTTCAAACATAATTTACCTATAAACTTCAGAAAATCCGCCCAGTAATTCTAATAGATATACAACTTCGTTTTATTAGGTTTTAATTTTTCCTTCGTTAAGAATGTGTCTTTACATATTTAATTTATTACTAAGGGAAGAAGTTAACCAAGTAGTTCAAGTAGAAATAAAAGGATGTTCTATTCTAGATAAAACATTGTTTCCTTTTTTAACTCTAATAACAACAAATAATTCTGAAACACCATTATCAAGTAGTTTAATTTTTTAGTTTTACAATCATATGCTGAAAAATCAGATCGATCTGTGTGAATGACATCAAAAGTCATATAAAGCCGTTAAAAATTAGGAAGAATCCAACCATCACCAATATTAATATTAATTTCAGTTTACTTTTTAGAAAGATTTAAATTATTTTTTGTTTTATCACTAATAGGAAATCAGTAAAATTAACAACTTTTTATATGGTTCATGAGTTATCAAGGAAAAATGTATTAATTCATTTCTAACGCTGCTGTTACACAAGGCCCATTAAAGTCAGTAACATTATCATTTTCACCAGTTATAGCCTTTTCTACATTCTGAATAGTATCGAAATTTGAAATTTTCATAGGATGATTTGCTTCATAGATTATTGGACCAGAAAATTCAGAATTACATTTAAATCAAGGAATAATATTAGTTTCTTGATGAAAGTGATCATTATGTTTAACAAACATTCCATTAGCCAAATTAACATTTACATTAATTAATTCAAATGATTTAATTTTAGGAACATCTTTTGAAACACTTTTTTCACTTGTATTAATACTTTGATTATTTAATCCTAGAACTTCACCAGCACTGTCTTCTTTATCCATGTATAAATTTTTAATTTTTGATAAGAATTCTATATAAAATTTTATCCGTTTCAATATGAATACTTGGATTTCTCAAGTGAATAAATTTTTCTAAATTTCTCAGTCTAGATTGACCAACAGGAATTTCTATTGTTTCTCCATCAGTATAAAGTCAATTACATTTTATGTAAAATTTGGAGTTAAAAAAGTTGAATAAAACACAACTAGTCAAACTTTTTTATGAGTTTCTCATATGGGAACAGTTAGACACTTTTTCAGAACAGAAGAATTGTCACTCAATTCAAATAATCTACTCACTTACATTAAGAAAAATTATGTGAGAAAATGAGATACAGCTAACGAAAAACAAGAATTCCAGAAAAGAAATTAAAACTACAAACATGGTAAACTTTACACAGTTCTATTTGATGTGCAATCATTGGACCAAGTGGTTGTGGAAAACAACATTAATGATCGATAATTGTATTGTAACACCTGCATGATTAAACTGGAAGGGAATTAATCATTTGTATATTTATTCTAAAGCTTTAGTGGAACCAAAAGATCAAAAATTTATAGAAAGATGTGAAAAAACTGAAATAAAAATTAATGCAAAATTCTTAATTTTTTTGAGAATAATGATGAAACTAATCTGTTACATGAATATTAAGATTACCCAGTTGCAGGTTTTGATAATATCATTTCTGAAAATCGACATACAGTTTGATATTATTTTACTTGTGAAAGACAAAAATTGGAGATAAATCTAATTTTTTTAATATTTTTAGACAAGATGTTACAAATTTAAATCATATTTATCACAAATTCGTTGGTTATGATTTAAAGTTTGATGGATATAAATAATTATGCAGTAAGTGTTGGAACCAAGATAATTTTGGTGTAATATGATAGATATGACAAGAATAATTAATACAGGTAAATAAAGAAAATATATTAATAATTTTTAGATATTGAATGTAAAATGATAGACATAAACACTGAATGCAAAAAATAATGTTAATTGTATTTTTTTCTTATTAAATGTTTGCAAAATGTGACCCAGAAATTGTTAAAAAATGCAAACGATATAAAAAGGTAAAAGAAAATTTAAAAAGGGTTTCAGGAATGGAAAAAACAACCAAGAGCAGGATATGAAAATTTTGAAAAAGATCATCCAGTTTCAATACAACAAAAAGGTAAACATGGAATTGAAGGTTTAGGAGAAACAGTTTTGAAATAATCTGAAGAAGAAAACGAGTTGAAAATTAAATGATTCCACATAATCAATATTATTTAGAGAAATTTAATTTTATTCCAACAGTTAAACATTGTGCAAGTGATACAAGACATTATGCATTAAGTGAAACAGAAACAAATTTTGTCAAAGAATTGTGAAAAATAAAGAAAATTGAAAGAAAAACAAGCTAGAAAAATAAATACAAGTGCATGAATGTTAGAATTCGTTAATCACAGTGAAGATAGTGGTTTTGGATTTAGATCTGTTGGTCTATTTAAGCTTGTTACTAAAATAATAGAAATCAATAGTAATAAATTAAAAATTGGTGGAAAAGAATATGAAGGAACAGATGGATTAATGGACCATTTTACTAGAAAATGAGTAACTATGCATGATTTAGAAACATAATTAGATTCTCTTGATTTACAATATTATGCAAGAATGTTATTCAACTCAAATGCTGTATATAACGAAAAACATATGAGTAAAATAAAATCAGGCAGTCGAAATAAATATAATTATTCAATAAATTTAATTGTTGAAACTTATTTTCCTAGTTTTTGAGAAAGAAATATTAATGATTCATTTCAAAAAGTTGGTGAAGGTTTGATAAAAAAATATACAGAGAAACAAATTAAATATATCTGGATGACTGAGGTTAATGATTTAGTTGATAGATTGACAGTACCTGGTGGTGAAGAAATAGCAAAAAATAAAAATTATCATAATGAAAATGTTGGAATAACTCAAATATTAACAGACAACTATAGTGTTTTAATTATTATTGATCCAAAAGGAATTCCTAATTTAATCAGATTTTTCAATATTTTTACATACTCTTGGAAAAGTGATAAACATGTAAAGTATTAGTAAACACTTTGATAAATTAATTACCATTTGAGATGCATCATCTAGGCTATCAATTTTGTGGCCTAGAAATGAAATTAGAAGAAAGATTTGGAGGATGAGATCAAGGAATTAATCTGCTAGATGAAGCGTGTAAAGAATACGATTCTTTTACAGAGACAGTGAGGATTTAGAAAAGAGTCATGAAGCAGATAAAAATATTACAATAATTTGGAAAAGAAAGAATGCATGCAAACGATTCATTGTTAAGAGAAAAAATTGCTGTAACTGAAGTAAGAGGAATAATGTGTGAAAACGAAAAATAGGAATGGATTCATATGTTGATAAAATGGATGGGGTTTATTAAATTCTATACTATTTTATAATCTATGTAAATGAAGAACTTTTCAATTGATGATGCTTTGTTACTGAGTGGTAAAAACAAACCAAAATCAATTAAACTTAAAAATTAAATATTACTTAATTATTTTTAACTGATGTTCAAGAAGAATGAAAGAGAAGAAAGAGGTGGTAATTTACTTATTTCATTAACTATTCCTGTCATGAAGAAGCTTGTTGATTATTTAATGAACACAAAAGGAACAAAACATGAAGTGAGATTTTTATCATTAATATTAGCTACAATACCTTATTTTGCAACTATTGGGTCACTTGCTGGTTAAACTGAAGCAATTGACAATTCAGTTTCAAATAAGAAAAAAAAGAGTTAGAAGATCAATAAGACATAAGTTGGAAATAAAAGAGAAAATGAAAACTTAAAAAACTGTCTAAGAGCCAATCACAAAATTTAATAATTCTTTATTTTCTGGACTCACATTTGGGAGGACGCAATCCTGCATCCAGCCATCCTGATTTAGGTTTTACGTGATTTCCCTAAATTGCTCCAGGCCAATGCCGGGATAGTTCCTTCGAAAGGCCATGGCCGACTTCCTTCCCCGTCCTTCCCTAATCCAATGAGACCGATGACATTGCTGACTGGTCTCCTCCCCCAAACAACCCAACTCCTTTATTTTCGCATTGTATATTTAGCTAAGAAATTAAATCTTATCAGGCATATTTATGATTGATGAATTACCTAATAAATAAAAATATTTTGATTATGGAATAGTAAATTTATGTATCCTGATCATTTGGGAATCACTGAATTTCTTATTACAAAAATAAATATATATAAGATTTCTTTTTGATTTATATAGAGGAAATATTCCTAAACAATTGGTCAACTATTTGGGAAGATATAATTTATACTAAAATATCGAGAAAATTCATAACTTCGATGTAGTAATTTGACGTCACTTGTGTTTATTTGTTCTAAACTAATTTTCTTGAACTATTATGGACACATTTGGAATTAAACTCAATAACGATTTTGGAAAAATAATAAATTTTAGATTAATAATAAAATAATTTCAGAAATCAACAATATTCAATCATCAATAGACTCATAAATTATTAATGTAATCAAACAAATTCAGAAAGAATTAAATAACATTTTTAAAGTAGGTAAGCATCGTATTCAACTTAAAAATAGAAGACTTGTTAATATAAACGATCCACTTGATGAATAAGGTGCAGTTAGTAAAAGATATTTGGAAACAAGACTTTTAGAACCTAAGCATCCATATGTAAATGTATTAGGTATGTTTCAAAATTATTATTCCAAGAAAGATATTAAGAAAGTTGTATCAGATTATGTCAATAAACAAGAACTAAGTAATTACATTACAAAAAAGGAAATTTAACATTTTTATTAATAGAATTACCTCCATACTCAAGTGAGTTAAGAAAACTTAATTATAGAGTTTAATATAATCAAATTATAGAATAAACTTTTATGACTGCAGGTGAAAAAATAATGCACAGATTGAATAAAGGTTTCTTGGATTAAAAAGTTGTTGTTGATCAAAATATAAACAGAGATTTAACATTTAATGATCTTCACATTTGGATAAATGCTGAAGACAAACTTAAATAGATAAAACCTGATGTTTTGGGGAATCATAATATTGCCAAAATCAAATTTTCTAACAGTTACATTAAAAGTTTCTGTTAAAACTGTTCCAGTTGATGTAAACATAATTGCAGTTGCTGAAATAATTTAGTTATTTTTTACTCTACGTGTATGAATATCAATAATCACATTTACTGTTTGAAGTGCAAAAAGTTTACTGAAACACTTTATTGTCATAACCTAACAACTAAATATGGAAAGCAAATAATTGAAGGAATTTGTTCTAATTGTGATACTAAAAAGGATAAATTTGTTAAAAATTTAAGTGAAGGTCTAAATATTCGTGAACTGAATATTAATGAGTTACATAAACCAATTAGAAAGACTTTTACAAGAAAATTGTAATTTCCTTCAAGACTGATGATATATATGCAATCTAATTCAGTCAATATAGATTTGGTAATTTGAAATGAATTTCAATAATAAATAAAATTTATTACTATTTATTGAGTATTATAGTCATTCTTCCAAAATTTGCTTGGTCAATTCCAATTAAGATAAGAATGTGACAATATAGTTTAACTCTTTTGATAAAATATTAGAGATAAGAGACCAAAAATTTTGCAAACTCATAATGGTGAAGAATTTTGTAAGAATTACAACAATTAATGAAAAATTTTACATTAATCAGTATTCAGCTCTCAGTGAATTAAAAGATATTGCTTTTAATGATTTAATAGAACATTTTTCTCTATAATTTGCTTTATTTTTAATTCAAGATTTAAATATTGTTTAAGATTCCTGTAATTCCGTTAACATTTACAGTTGTTAATTCATTATATCCCTCTTCATGTGCTAAAGGTAAATCTTTATGTAAATCATGTAATTTTCTTGTATATTCTAAACATTTTTATAATCGTCTGACATTTTAAGACTTTTTTCAGCATTAAAACATATCTACACAACTGAAATTTTTAAATGGTAAAAACTGAGACACTGTCCAACCATATGCAGTATTTGCATCTAAATATACAATATAATTTGATTGTTTTTTGGCTCAAAATTTTTCATTTATTTGTTATTTGATTATTCATATCTTTTAAAACTTTGAGATATTCCACCACCAATTCCTTTTTGTGGATGTAAAACCATATCATAATCATATAATAAATCTAATTTAATTTTTGACTTTTTTAACATTGCATCCAGCTCCAACAAAATTACTAAAAGATATATACTGTATTTTTGTTGATTATTTGGAATTGCATCAATATCACTTGCAACTTCTTTAATAAACAAATGAACATCGTTATTTGTTACGTTACGAATATAAAGTGCATTAGAAGTAGGGTTTTGATAATTAAGGTTACAATCTTCATATGCAGCTCCATGATATTTTCCTGTTAAATGACGATGATCTCTTACTTTCTTTTCACCAAAAATAAAATTCTTTTTCTCAAATATGACAAGTTCCTGAATTTTTGTAAATGATTACATCGTTTTAGTCATTTAACTGGAATATTTCGTTCATACAATCTAGGAATTCCTCTTTATTCTCCTTTCAACATTTCAACGGATTTTTTGGTGCATCTTCACCTTACAAGTAATTATTTTTATAATCGCTGTTAGAATATTTAACATAATAATTCTATGCAATTGGCAAATGCTTTAGGTATTTGTTAATATAAGATTTTTCAGGATTTGGTTGTCAAGTTTGAATTATTTTAATAAACATTCGAGATCTACATAAATAACTAAAGGAACTCATAGCCAATTATTATAATTTTTAAATTCAATTTTTTTACCTTTAAAAGGGATATCTATTTTTACTTCTTTATTTTCTTTACAATATGTCTCCTTAACGCCTACTTTTCCTGGTGAATCAAAATATCTTAAACATCAGTCACAAATGTAAATTTTTATATTGTGTCTGCTTGTTCGTGAACTAATTAATGTAGAAATATCTTGTATCGAACAATAATGTGAATAACTTTTGTTTCGAATTAAAGGAAGATTAACATGTTTTTCTTGTTTAATTTATGTATGGTAAAGAAGATACACTACAGTATTTTTTCTTTATATTTGTATGCATAAAAATTAATTGAAGTATCTGATTCTAAACTATATATATATATATATATATATATATATATATATATATATATATGTGTGTGTGTGTGTGTGTGTGTGTGTGTGTGTGTGTGTGTGTGTGTGTGTGTGTGTGTGTGTGTGTGTGTGTGTGTATATAATAAAGACTAACCAGATCTTTCCCTTTGCATTTCTTCCATTTCATTTAATAGTTTATTCAGTGATTATCGATAATAATCTTCTAAAGCAGTTATCCTTAACAAAATTTGATTTGTTGTTTGAAAATTAAATTCTTGTATTTTTACTTGTCTTTTAATATCACAATAAAATTTCAATTTAACTTTAATTGCTGTTCTTTGTCTTAAAGTAGTCTTTAATATGGTGATTAATTCTTCCTTAATTTTTTTAAGAAATTCTTGTGGTCAAATATATCGTCATAAGTTATTAGTTATAGTAATATAATGTTATTAGTCCTGATTTGAAAGCAGAAACGTTTCTAAAAATTCGTTTAGTTGATTAGTTGATTCGTCGCTAAATAGAATGCATGCAAAAAATCTGTCATCGTCCCGTAATTTCACTTGTGCCCAGTGGCAAAACTGTACACAACGTTCAAAGTCGTCACCACGCAATTCCTGGTGCATAGAAATATGGTACAAGTGCAATCAATGTTGATGTAGCATTGTCAACACCAACGTTTTAGAGATTCCCGATACTCACGCAGTTTGTCTGCTACTGATGTGCGGATTAGCCATGTCAGCAGCTAAAACACTTACTTGGGCATCATCATATGTTGCAGGTCATGATTGACGTTTCACATGTGGCTGAACACTTCTTGTTTCCTTAAATAACGTTACTATCCAGCGAACGGTCCGGACCCTTGGATAATGTCCAGGATATCACGCAGCATACATAGCACACGCCTGTTGGGCATTTTGATCACAACAGCCATACATCAACACGATATCGTTCTTTTCCACAATTGGTAAATGGTCCATTTTAACATGGGTAATGTATCAAGAAAGCAAACACCGTCCGCACTGGCAGAATGTTACGTGATACCACATACTTATACATTTGTATCAATTACAGCGCCGTCTATCACAAAGCGAAAAAAGTGGTCCAACTAAAACATTCATATTTCTATTTACGTACTACACAAATATGTAATAAAAAATGGGGATTCCTATTTTAAAAAATGCAGTTGATATCCGTTTGACCTATGGCAGCGCCATCTAGCGGGCCAACCATAGCACCATCCGGATTCCCCCTTCAAGCTAAATGAGTTCCGTTCTTTGTAGTTTTTTCTTTTGATGCTTATTTCGTGTGATATTTGGCCTAGTCACTATCAATGAACCACCCTGTATATATGCTAGAAGTTTTTGAAAATAATTCTCAAAATCAATATTATTAAAATTTTTATCATTATCATTATTATTAATTTTGTTTTCGGATCTGTTGATAATATTCATTAATTGCCATTTAGTAAGTCCAGATTAATTTCTTCACTTTTTCGTTTTACAGATATTATGAAGATCACTTAAAGGGTTTTATACAAATTATTATCATTATCAATTTTAGCCTCTGATTTTTTGATAAGATCAGTTAATTAACTTTTTCTAAGTTCTTAAATAGTTCAGATTTGTTGATGATTTTTGTTTCCATTGTTTTTATTTAGAATGAAATTTGAGTTTTTATGTTATTGAAACATTTACAGCTAAAATGTACCTTTGAGATTTTAGGTATGATTGTTCTTATTTATAAAGCATACAATTTTTTAGATTTGAAAATTTGTAAATGAAAATACGAGAATTTGGTTTTTTCAATGTACGTAAATGAGTTTTTTTGGTTGGGTAAAACTGCAAAATTAGATTCTTGGTTTCCAACCTGGAATTTTTATTCGAAAATGTTCTTTGTGCCAGAACTCTCAACAATATACTACTATCCTGGTATTTACCCCAGGGAAATTTATTCTCCCAGTCCTTCTGAGGAGAATGGGGCAACTTTTGCGACCCTGGAATCATTAATAGATGTCAGGTACACCGAGCAGTGGGTTGTCAGATGAGAGCAGTACAGCCTGACGCAATGGCAAAGGTCTGCGACCTGGTGGCAGTGCTGGCAGCTGTTCACAAATGACCCAATGATGGGGTGGGAATGGGGGCAGAGACATTGTGGGTGTGGAAGAGACAGGAAACATCCTACTGCCCCCATGAACAGACACATCTCAGCAGGATTAGTTCAGGAGCAGTATAGTTTAATTTTAAGTGACTAATTCCACCAACATGATAGGGCAACCGAGACACAATAATGCAGTTAGTGTTGGATGTCTTCAGCTACTTGACGACAATTGCACCCAAATTTGGTGTTGGAGAAAGTGGCTATCTAGCCTGTGGGAATCCTCCAGAAACGTCACAGAAGCAGCTGCATTTAGTAACCGCGAAAGCGTTCCGGAGATGATAGATAAACTCCAGTGGAAGACTCTGCAGGAGAGATGCTCAGTAGCTCGGTACGGGCTTTTGTTAAAGTTTCGAGAACATACCTTCACCGAAGAGTCAAGCAGTATATTGCTCCCTCCTACGTATATCTCGCGAAGAGACCATGAGGATAAAATCAGAGAGATTAGAGCCCACACAGAAGCATACCGACAATCCTTCTTTCCACGAACAATACGAGACTGGAATAGAAGGGAGAACCGATAGAGGTACTCAGGATACCCTCCGCCACACACCTTCAGGTGGCTTGCGGAGTATGGATGTAGATGTAGATTACACGGCGACTGTAATCTGACTGCAGGAAAAGAAATTACTCACCATACAAAGGGATGTGCATGATCAATTTAATTAGTCAGTCAATCAATTTGATATCAATGACGCCCCAGCAGATGAGTGGAAGAGAGGGTGAGGGTGCAACAAATGTGAGACTTCATAGGTGACGAGGAATTTGTTTACTTTAAGAGAGTTCGAGAATGAGGAGGCATTCTCTGACAGAGGTAGAGCATGCCCTCAGCACTCTGTCAGGAGCCAAAAATGAGTTTAATGTACTAGTCCTATAATGCAGAATATATTAAGCTGATAAGAACAGATTTTTTCTAGCTGATGAGAGACTACTTACAGTAAATCTAATCTATGTCGTGGTGTTGTACATTATTTTCACAAGAAGTACCAATACTTCAGCAATGTGAGGACGCTTCTGTACTTCGATTTCTTTTGTCTTTGAAAGTAACTCGTACAAAAGGGAGGAATCTACATTTCACATGAGAAATTTGAGGAGTATTGACAAAACAACATCCACCTTTGGGTTGGATAAAGTGGATTTTTTGAACTGAGTAGTATTTATCAGGGGTGGAACTGCACACATTGTACCACAGCAAGTAGTAGTAGCAGTCACATGGGGTCAGGCAATCGGAAGTCACACCTAAAGTTTCTCATGAGCAGCGTCTCTTCTTAATATGCTTTTTACATGATGCTGGGTTAGACTGGAAGTCAGTGGTCAGTTGTTTTTCCATCTTCAAACACTATGTTCAGGTTGGATAATATGCACTAAATTCATAAAAAATATCCTACAATACATTTCCTATCTCTCTGTTGGCTGTAATGTGACTTGTGAGTTGTAAGGGTGTTTCAACCCCAAATTATGTTGCTACCTGAGACCTGCATATAGGGGCAAGTAGCTATAGCCAGACTGGGACAGGGGGAGCTGTTGGAATGTGATGAATCGATAACATCCTTATGTTTCTTCCGGTAGCTGTTCACTTGCAGGTCGTCAGATGGCTACTCCCCTGGACTTCAGTGATAGTTATTGTTACCCATCCTTCCCATATGGGGCTATTGGCTAGATTGGATGGAGCAACTCTCTAGTGTTAGACTAATAGCGAAAATAGCTTCTTCACATCCATCAGTTAATGACGAAACTGGATGGAGCTAGTGTCTAGTGCTCGATCAATGGCAACTACCTCAGCCCAACAGAAACTGTTTAAATAAATATTATTTCACACTGCACACAAAATAAGACTTACATCATTCCTATCCAGTAGCTTAGCACAGACTGAAGCACCTCACAACTGGAGGAGAAGAGGTGATGGGGGAAAGGGGAGTGGAGAGGGTCAACAACATCCTCTAATGATGGTGTTATGATTAGGTCGGTTGGTCTCTGAATCTCAAGGTGAATACACAGAATTCGTTATTCCCGCCAATAAATTTGAATTTCCCGCCAAAATTCGAATTTACCACAAAATTTTGAATTTTCAACCAAAATTTGGATTTCCCGACATTTTCCCAGAGAGGTGGTAGGGAAAGGGTCTTACATGCCAGTCATGAAAAACCCATGACGTCTTCAGATGGTGGGGCTAATTAATTGATTGATCAATTAATTAATTAGCATAATTAATTTGATATCAATATTTAATATCAAAAGTTTACCTGATTCCCCTTCGCTCTACTAATTATATATTTAACGAAAGAAAGAATCAGCTGATAGGATACATCCTGAGTCACCCAGGAACCATCACTTTTGTAATTGTGGTAAATTTTGTGTGAGGGGTGGTGGGGGAGACGAAGTAGGGGCAGGTGAAAGTTGTAGAGAATAAGACTTTACTAAGGAAATAAGGTTCAAATGGATGAAAGTTGGAGCAGTAATGCATAGATGAAGAGGTTTGCACAGAATAGATGCAGGAGACAGGCTCGCCATTGTAACATTTCTTCATACTAGTCTCACTCGGGGAAGAAACGTCGTTAACGTTGCTGAAGATTTCACACATTGAAAAATTATGGGTACACGGGTTCTTTATTAACATTAAAAGTACAACTAGGTTTCACAAAAAGTGCCATACATATATTAAAAAGATATAAACACATGTGGAATTCCCTTATTTTTATGTTTCACTCTTATACTTTCAGCTCGAGACCACCACAAGAACAACAAATCCGAATGACTGGACGGGCATTTGATCTTCCATCTTTCCGAATGTGAGTCAGGTGTCTAAACACTGCTCCTTCCTTTATTGCTTAGGAGAACACGACAACTGCCCCCACCCAGTTTCCCAGAGTTTCTCTTATTGGAAGAGGAGGTGAAATAAGCGAACCCATGTCTCAGCTTACCCGTAGATAGTCAACCATTTTTGAGAAAATGACGTTCGTAGTTTTCGCCGTACTTCACATATCCTTTAGAACGGGCTAAGTTTGAGCATAGCGGTGGCACAGTGGTTAGCGTCGTTGCTTCACGTCTTTCATCCCATGTTCGATATCTGATTTTGTTTGATTTTATTTCATTTATCTGCACTTGTTCGTAGAAGGTTGCTGCACAAATGTTTCTTATCAAATTATGGGTACACGGGTTCTTTATTAACATTAAAAGTACAACTAGGTTTCACAAAAAGTGCCATACATATATTAAAAAGATATAAACACATGTGGAATTCCCTTATTTTTATGTTTCACTCTTATATGAACCCTTAAATTAATTCTTGCATTTTATTCTCATACTTATTCTTCAGGAAGAATTGGTACATTCCCTTGGATGATACCGTTCGTAGAAACATTTGAAACATAGAAATTCCGAACACCACGAGCATCACACGGAGACAGGCTCGCCATTGTAACATTTCTTCATACTAGTCTCACTCGGGGAAGAAACGTCGTTAACATTGCTGAAGATTTCACACATTGGCAGTAATTTAGCGACGACAAAATCCCAAGGAGTTTCTCATCCAGTGACGGTATTGGGGTGCTTATCCATGCAAGTATTGTTGTTAAAGGGAAACATCCGACAGCCTCCTCCCTGCAGTCTTTTGGATTATTTCCTTTCTATTTATCACCTTTTGGGGCTTGATCCAGCCTCCCTAGTGAACATAATCCGCTATCACTGGTAAATTAATCTCTTTCGGAAAAACTTAATTGTGGCTCCCATCTCTCAATGCTAAAAATTTTCAGTTTCTGTTCATATTAAATCACTTAATTACTTTTTATAGTGAAACATAAATAAGGTAGCAGCGTTGCATACCATATAAATCCATAGGGAAAAGCAGCTAGAAATCATAAACAGATACGAGTGAAGCGAATTATGCTTTGTTATGAGAAACATACATGGACTGTTGCTATCCGTGCACGATTCTTCGTTTTCTTCGCACCGTATAACACCGAGTCTACCATCAATTCTACATGTAAGTCAAGGAGTGTCGTATGCTTTTGCTCATCCAGTGGGTTGACTGCCAGGCCGATTTTCACGTCGTTAGTCTTCTTACTTAAAACAACTTTATCTTTGCACCAACATATCTGTTTCCTTAGTTGTATAGTACTGAGTCTAGAGAAAACTGCCAGAGCCTTAAATTCCGCATATTGTAGTGTGATAGTGAAATTTTCAGTGAATAGAGCGAGGTGTTCGCTGTTTAAAAGCTATCTACTCTTTACTTTAACTGATTTTATCGTGTTTCAGGTGCTCCATTCGCTTTCAGTGAATTGTAGCCATACCATAGCTTAAATGCCTGCCCATCATGGCGTCTGGTTTTCTCTAAGTGACACGATTCAACTTGATTTTCAACGTCACTAGTTCCACACATTTAAAATTTCTTCCCATGTTTTTCGTTAATGTTTAATTGTCCTTGCTGTCTATTGAGGGTTCCCAGTACACGTTGATGCGGCTTCATAACTGCCCGCTGGCGAAATATTCCAATTTCCCGTGCAAGGACAGAGGCGCGTCGGCTGCGTTGTCCATGCGTCATGCGCATGCTCGTCACTTCACAGGGGCGCCGACGTCGACACCTTTCTTCGAGTTCCTCTGTTCTCGTAAATTAAGGCCAGCATCTTGTCTTGTTTTCTTAATTACTAATCACGACTCCAATTTTTCCTTTACATTTAGAGCACGACGGACCGTATTATTTGTATATCGATCACCTTTCACTCCCCATTTGCCTGTACAGATTCATAGCTTCAGATACTTTCAGCATCAGTTACTTCCAGCACAGAATGTGTTTAATTGTCTGTGGCGATCGCTGTGCCGTACAACTATTTCCCAAAGTAGTAAAACAGCAATTTGTTAATAACGGCAAAATTTTATTTCCTACTGCATTATTTTTTCTAAAATTCTTCCTTAACCAACTGTAACACATTGTTGAGATGCCGTTGTCTCTGTGCACATGACTCAGTTCATTTTTCTTTGTAAATCTGTGTATAGCCGTTGGTGGTTTCCGTGTAGCCTACTGTGTGCCAGAGTGAGCGCCCTCTCACGCCTCATAGGAAAAAGTTGAACGTCTTTCCCAGCTCCCGTAACTTACGGGTTACGGGGTAGGATTAATGGAGGAAGTATAGATGAACCAAACAGGAGCATCATCTCCCATCACGGGTTTGTTTACTGAACGCGAGAGCCCTTCAAACTTCAATAGCAGCCGCTGCAAGAGAGATGCTGTGTACCACGAGAGGTTTACCGTTAAAATTATGAACGTGTATTCCAACAAGACAAAGGCAACATAATTAGGATGGCAAAGATCGGTTTGTAGCACCCCTCAGTCTAAAGTCCATTGTTCTGAGTCTTGGGTTCTAGACCTGCTGAGGACAGTTTTGTCGATATAGATTGGTTTATCGATTATTGATTATTGGTTGATCGTTTGGCTGGTAACACAGCACCCCGTTTTTCGCTGACATAATTGCTAACAGCTTATATCACAATGCACAATCATCTCAGTGGCATCGTGACTATGAATTGCGATACGTGACGGTGTTTATTTTAATGATTTGTTAAAGATTTTTCACAGTTTTTTGTGAAGGCGTGTCGCGTTACTACTGAGCGCGACTCGAGGGTGATGCATATTTTTGTTGTGTTGCCACTTTTTGATTGAAGATGTAAACGCGAAGCTTGATAAATGATGTATGTCGCTGTTCACGTTAGTGGTTGTAGTACAAACATGTATTAAATTATTAATTATGTGGAGTGTGCTGCACAATTTATTGCAGTTCATTGCAAACAGATGTAGGGAGAATGATGTAGGCCTAGTTTTCTGACACTTTTCAGACTTTCGCCTCTAACTATCTATGAAATAGTAGCTTATTGTCTTACTCCGTTTTTAAATGATGGAATTCACTTTTAATATGGCGCAGTCTTTTTCTGAAACCATAACTAATACTCTGGAAAATTTAGGCTTCTCAAAATGTAAAAATATGTTTCAAAATCATGCACCTAGGAACAATATAAAATAATCAGTAAGTGAAATGAAATTAAGCAGAACTATGTTTAGAAATCAGTTACAAATTAAATACATTTTGAAACTCAAGCTACTGGAAACTAACACAAATTTCCATTTTCAAGCCAGGTAAAATTGTTAAGACATTAATAAAACTAAGCTAATTTGCAAATATCCCAAGTTTCATGGTGAAAGCCCTTCTGTTTAAAGGTAAAAGATGTGCACCACCGAAGTTATACAGCAACACTATGTGATCAAAAGTATCCAGACACTCCCAAAAACATATGTTTTTCATATCAGGTGTATTATATGGCCACATACTGCCAGATATTCCATATCAGCGACCTCAGTAGCCATTAGATATAATGAGATAGCAGAATGGGGTGCTCCGCAGAACTCACGAGTAGTGGGGCTACAGGGGTATGGACCCAAAGTAGGTCACCCAAGACCAGGACCTCGCACCAAAGTAGGTCACCCCAGACCAGGACATCGCCTCAAGGTAGGTCATCCCAAAGTACTATTATCGAAGATGGCGGCGATAACGTCGCCCCAAAGTAGGTCACCTCAGACCAAGACGTCGCCCCAAAGTAAGTCATCCAAGATGGCGTCCGTGATGTCACTGATGATTTTGGCGGGAATGTGCCACCCTCCCCCCCCCAGAAAAATGGCAGAAAGTTCAAATTCCAACAGGATAACGCCTCACACCACGGTTATCTCTATTAACCTAATAAAATCGCGGGAAGATAGTCCACTTTGGCTACCTCCACTAACCTAACGCCTCACCTCCCTCAGAAAAATGGCGGGAAGTTCAAATTCCAATAGGATAATGCATCACACCTAAGAAAATGGCAGGAAAGAAAGGGCACTTGGACCAACTCCACTAACCTAAGTCACCTCATCCTAGCAGCTGGTGGGAAGTTGGAATTTTGGTGTATCTCTACCACCATTAAGAAAATGGCAGGAAAGAAAGGGCACTTGAACTAACCTAACTCACTTATTCATAGGAAGGACTCGGCCTGAAGTCTTTATTTCATCCAGTACAGTTATCCAGTGTGTGTGCTCACCATGAGCTCCAGACTCCAACTGACTTAGTACACACGTTGCGTGACGTAATCTGGTGATGCTACTACCGTTATTCAAGATGGCGACATACATTGTGTTCACCACATGGCCTAGTACCAAGTACTGTCACCAGAGCGTGCTGCCGTGACATCAGCTGATGACGCGAGTACCATTAGTCAACATGGTAGCAAGCATTGTGTTTGGCACGTGGTCTAGGACACAGCCAGAGCACGCTCTTATTATGTAATCCAAGATCGTCCAAAGTTCCCGGGTCACCTCACTATGTAAAAAGAAAGAACTAAGTCAAACTCTCTGAAATTCTATAGTGTCCAACAAATACTTAACATACGCTTTCTTGATGTCTCCATAGAAAAATTCACCCACAACATAAACTCTTTATCAAAAACAGCCCAGATTTTCATCTTTTCTGCTGTACACCATACCTAAATACTTAAAAAAAATTATCTATTATATCATCTCAAGACTTTCTAAATGATTTGATTCAGCATTTGCAGAACTAAACTAAATGTAACAAACACTTGTCTTAATACTAGCAGCCTAGAACTACATCTATATAGCACTCACGTTAGAAAAAATCACTAAACTCACTGACTTTGAGTGAGATGCAATAAATCCTTGATCAAGAATTCTATCTAATTGCATCCTCCTCAGACGAGTTCATAATATACATGCCTAATGACTTCAGATTCAAAGCCTGAATTCAATATCAAACAGTGTGTATTCCAAGTAGCATCTTCACTCATAGTATGAATTATTTGGCTGTAATTTGATAATTTATCATAGGCTCAGGTCTCCTCGAGGTACTGGAAGTATCTGACTAGCTCAGCATTCAGTCACTAGGAGTGCTAGTGAACTCACTCGCAAAATCCTCAATACCCATTGGTTCACACTGAGATCACGTGATACTACGTCACTACATCTATATAAGGAACCGCTCCCCAACGTATTTTATGACTCGCCCGTTGCTCGTTCCTGCATTTGTGTGTGTCTTTGTGTGTGTGCTATCTCGTTTAGCAGTTCAAAGATGAAGAGGAGTGGAAACAGTCTTTCTTGCGGCTCTTACAAGATCAAGCGCGTCCACTCATCCGAGACACAGCGTAAGTTATCACTGTCTTCTATTTATACACTCCTGGAAATGGAAAAAAGAACACATTGACACCGGTGTGTCAGACCCACCATACTTGCTCCGGACACTGCGAGAGGGCTGTACAAGCAATGACCACACGCACGGCACAGGGGACACACCAGGAACCGCGGTGTTGGCCGTCGAATGGCGCTAGCTGCGCAGCATTTGTGCACCGCCGCCGTCAGTGTCAGCCAGTTTGCCGTGGCATACGGAGCTCCATCGCAGTCTTTAACACTGGTAGCATGCCGCGACAGCGTGGACGTGTACCGTATGTGCAGTTGACGGACTTTGAGCGAGGGCGTATAGTGGGCATGCGGGAGGCCGGGTGGACGTACCGCCGAATTGCTCAACACGTGGGACGTGAGGTCTCCACAGTACATCGAAGTTGTCGCCAGTGGTCGGCGGAAGGTGCACGTGCCCGTCGACCTGGGACCGGACCGCAGCGACGCACGGATGCATGCCAAGACCGTAGGATCCTACGCAGTGCCGTAGGGGACCGCACCGCCACTTCCCAGCAAATTAGGGACACTGTTGCTCCTGGGATATCGGCGAGGACCATTCGCAACCGTCTCCATGAAGCTGGGCTACGGTCCCGCACACCGTTAGGCCGTCTTCCGCTCACGCCCCAACATCGTGCAGCCCGCCTCCAGTGGTGTCGCGATAGGCGTGAATGGAGGGACGAATGGAGACGTGTCGTCTTCAGCGATGAGAGTCACTTCTGCCTTTGTGCCAATGATGGTCGTATGCGTGTTTGGCGCCGTGCAGGTGAGCGCCACAATCAGGACTGCATACGACCGAGGCACACAGGGCCAACACCCGGCATCATGGTGTGGGGAGCGATCTCCTACACTGGCCGTACACCACTGGTGATCGTCGAGGGGACACTGAATAGTGCACGGTACATCCAAACCTTCATCGAACCCATTGTTCTACCATTCCTAGACCGGCAAGGGAACTTGCTGTTCCAACAGGACAATGCACGTCCGCATGTATCCCGTGCCACCCAACGTGCTCTAGAAGGTGTAAGTCAACTACCCTGGCCAGCAAGATCTCCGGATCTGTCCCCCATTGAGCATGTTTGGGACTGGATGAAGCGTCGTCTCACGCGGACTGCACGTCCAGCACGAACGCTGGTCCAACTGAGGCGCCAGGTGGAAATGGCATGGCAAGCCGTTCCACAGGACTACATCCAGCATCTCTACGATCGTCTCCATGGGAGAATAGCAGCCTGCATTGCTGCGAAAGGTGGATATACACTGTACTAGTGCCGACATTGTGCAGTATCTGACCCCAGGAATGTGTCAATAAAGTTTCCCCTTCCTGGGACAATGAATTCACGGTGTTCTTATTTCAATTTCCAGGAGTGTATGTGATCAGTCTTCCACAATTCAAACTGAAAATTGTTACAGTTCTTGTGCATTTGTCTCACTCACATTTTATCTCTCTCCATTAGTTTCAGCAGAAATAAATCCAACAGCTATCAACAAGATGAGCGAACAAAAGCAGCTCTCTTCATCACCATAATTTTAAAACGGTGAGTTTCATTTTGTTTGTCTTGTTATATTCTTATTCTGTCCCTCCATCCAATTTTATATTATATGTATACACATTTAATGCAGACGGCATAACCTCTTCAGTTATTCTCTATAGCATGTTGATTTAATCAAATTCCTTTACTTAATTCATGCACTTCATGTTACAGAGTCTGTAAATGCACATGCATCCTCATCCCCACTGGCTGAGTGGGTGCATGAAATAGTCCAGGAGTGTGGGTATATAACACCCAGCTGTGTCCAAGATGTACTTTTCGATGTGGATATTTGGGAGGATAGTGAATCCTGGCGGAAGGATGAATTAGGTATTTACCATTATTACTGTTATTATTATTACTATTATATCAACAAGTGTTCTATTCCTAATATAATATTGATCCTATTAATTATTGCCTGTGTCCTATCTTTACAGAACCACCTCCTCAGCGTTTGGTGTGCACTCCTGTAGCCCCCCCCCTCCCCCCCCCCCCCCCCCACATGTACGAGGTGTTGCGAGAGCGATAGGCCCCCGCCGTCATGCGTCGCTGGCTCGCATCCCATTGGTGCTGCGCATCAGAGGCTGCAGGTGGCTGCAGGCGCATCTGCAAGTGACCGCGGGCTAATTGACGGTGGGGCAAGAGCCAGTGTCAACTGCTACGCTCCATATGCACCTGCACCAAGCCCGGGCCGCTCTCACCGGGAATCGGCTACCACAGCCGTCCCCACCGCCACCGCCGCCGCTGCTGCTGTCCTGGGTCCCTCCCCAGACGCCGCGACTGCCCCAGTATTGCTCCAGCATCCATGGTCCTCCCTCTCGCAGGGGCTCGATTCAACAGCGTCTCCTGCGCCGTCATGAGAAGTACGGTGCGTGCCCGTATCATCCTCGCCAGGGATATCAAATAGTTCTAGTATTAGTAATAGAGGAGATCCTGTGACTAGTGGCAGTTCTCTCCCGCGTCGTTTTAGTGAAGAACATCAGGTCAGTGACACCATACCGCAGTTGCAGTACTCGGTGATTGCTGACGCCCTTGAGGAGCGAATCTCGTTCATCAGGATCCAAAACCCGGCAGGGAGGTACCGCAATCCCGTTGGATTTCTAAGCGCATGCCATCCTATCGTGGAAACAGAGACCCTCAAGGTAGTCGATGTTCCACGGTATCCCGCCATTAAATACGGTGCAGTGCTCTGCACTGAATTATCGCACCCCTCCCCCCCCCCAAAAAAAAAAAGTTGATTCTGGCGTTGGAGAGAAAGGGGAGAAAAAGGCGTGATAATGGTGGAGCACAACAATCGCCGAGTGGTTTCGTAAATCCACCTTGAGTGCTATATTGGGCCGGTTTTTAGAGATAGAAGTGAAAGGCTCAGCTAAGACACTAAGCAGAATTCTACACCTGGACATCCGTATACATGTCTATGATCCGGTAAATGAAAGGTCTAGGTATATCAAGCTCCTTAAAGATATAGCTAACAAGAGGGCATGCATTAATGTTGAAAATAGAAAAGATCAGGCTTGCTTTGCATGGTCAGTCCTGGCTTGTGAAAGAAAATATGATCGAAAGGATCATCCTGAGCGTCCCAGTACATACGATGTGGGCGATAATATTCTATATCTACATCTACGTGATTACTCTGCTATTCACAATAAAGTGCCTGGCAGAGGGTTCAATGAACCACCTTCATGCTGTCTCTCTACCGTTCCACTCTCGAACGACACGAGGGAAAAATGAGCGCATAAATTTTTCTATGCAAGCCCTTATTTCTCTTATTTTATCGTGATGATCATTTGTCCCTATGTAGGTGGGTGGCAACAGAATGTTTTCGCAATCGGAGGAGAAAACTGGTGATTGAAATTTCATGAGAAGATCTCGTTGCAACGAAAAACGCCTTTTTTTTAATGATTGCCACTCCAATTCACGTGTCATGTCTGTGATACTATCTCCCCTATTGCGTGATAATACAAAACGAGCTGGCCTTCTTTGTACTTTTTCGATGTCATCCGTCAGTCCCACCTGATGCGGATCCCACACCGCACAGCAATATTCCAGAATAGGGCGGACAAGCGTGGTGTAAGCAGTCCCTTTAGTGGACCTGTTGCACCTTCTAAGTGATCTGCCAATGAATCGCAGTCTTCGGTTTGCTCTACCCACAATATTATCTGTGTGATCGTTCCAATTTAGATTATTTGTAATTGTAATCCCTAAGTATTTACTTGAATTTACAGCCTTCAGATTTGTGTTTCTCATCGCGTAATCAAAATTTAGCTGATTTCTTTTAGTACTCATGTGAATAACTTCACACTTTTCCTTATTCAGGGTCAAATGAAATGTGTGTGAAATCCTATGGGACTCAACTGCTGAGGTCATCAGTCCCTAAGCTTACACCCTACTTCACCTAAATTATCCTAAGGACAAACACACACACCCATTCCCGAGGGAGGACTCGACCCTCCGCCGGGACCAGCCACACAGTCCATGACTGCAGCGCCTAAGACCGCTCGGCTAATCCCGCGCGGCTATTCAGGGTCAATTGCCACTTTTCGCACCATACAGATATCTTATCTAAATCATTTTGCAAGTCGTTTTGATCATCTGATGACTTTACAAGACGATAAATGACAGCATCATCTGCAAACAATCTAAGAGGGCCACTCAGATTGTCACTTATGTCGGTAATATAGATCAGGAACAATAGACGGCCTATAACACTTCCTTGGGGAACGCCGGATATTACTTCTGTTTTACTCGATGACTTTCCGTCTATTACTACGAACTGCGACCTTTCTGACAGGAAATCACGAATCCAGTCGCACAATTGTGGCGATACTCCGTAGGGACGCAGTTTGGTTAGAAGACGCTTGTGAGGAACGGTGTCGAAAGCCTTCTGGAAATCTAAAAATATGGAATCAATTTGACATCCTTTGTCGATAGCACTTATCACTTCATGAGTATAAAGAGCTAGTTGTGTTTCACAAGAACGATATTTTCTGAAGCCGTGCTGACTATGCGTCAATAAATCGTTTTCTTCGGGGTACTTCATAATGTTCGAATACAGTATATGTTCCAAACCCCTGCTGCAAATCGACGTTAGTGATACAGACCTGTAATTCAGCGGATTACTCCAACTTCCCTTTTTGGGTATTGGTGTGACTTGAGCAATTTTCCAGTCTTAAGGTACGGATCTTTCTGTGAGCGAGTGGTTGTATATAATTGCTAAATATGGAGCTATTTTATCAGCGTACTCTGAGAGGAACCTGACTGGTATACAATCTGGACTGGAGGCCTTGCCTTTATTGATTTAAGCTGCTTCGTTACTCATGTTTCTCATCTTGGCAGTTGTTCTTGATTGAGTTCAGGAATATTTACTTCGTCTTCTTTGGTGAAGGAGTTTCGGAAAACCGTGTTTAATAACTCTGCTTTAGTGGCACGGTCATCAGTGGCTTGACCGTTGTTATCGCGCAGTGAAGGTATTGATTCCGTCTTGCCACTGGTATGCTTTATGTATGACCAGAATCTCTTTGGGTTTTCTGCGAAACTCAAGTTTTCTTTGAACTGTTCAGCAATTATATCTTCTGAGTAGGCGGGTCAGTAAAACGATATAATTAATAGTTTATTCCGATTGTCAGGTATAACCTCTACCCATACTATTTCACATGAACTATCTATTTCAATTTGTCTACAAGACAAACTACCTCTGACAGCAATAAATACTCCACCACCAAATGTATTTAATCTATCCTATCTGAACACTGTTAGATCGTTTGAAAAAATTTTGGCTGAACTTATTTCCGGCTTTAGCCAGCTCTCTGTACCTAGAACTATTTGAGTTTCAGTGCTTTCTGTTAGGGCTTGAAGCTCTGGTTCTTCCCCAACACAGCTAAGACAATTTACAACTACAATACCAATCGTTTCTATAACTACTTTAATGTGTTTTACCTGCCCACTTTTAGACGGACGTCCCTTCTGTGGTTCCCTGAGACCCTCTAACCTAAAAAACCTCCCAGTCCCTTCCACACAGCCCCCGCTACCCGTGTAGCCGCCTCCTGTGTGTAGTCGACTCCTGACCTATTAAGCGGAATCCGGACACCCACCACCCCATGGCGCAAGTCGAGGAATCTGCAGCCTACACGGTCACAGAAGCACCTGAGCCTCTGATTCGGACATTCCACTCGGTTCTGCACCAAAGGACCACAGTCGGTTCTATCGACGATGCTGCAGATGGTGAGCTCTGCCTTAATCTCGGAGGTAAGACCGGCAGTCTTTACCATTTCCGCTAGCCACCTGAAACCCCACATAATCTGCTCTGATCCAAAGCGACACGCGTCACTGGTACTGACACGAGCCACCACCTGCAGTTGGGTGCACCCTGTACTCTTCATGGCATCCGGAAGCACGCTTTCCACATCCGGAACGACTCCCCCCGGAATGCACACGGAATGCACACTGGCTTCCTTCCCCTCCTTGGCAGCCGTGTTCCTAAAGGACCACATTATGCTCCTAACGTTGGACCTCCCAATTGCCAGCAAAACCACCCTCTGTGAATGCCCAGACTTTGTGGGCCTAGAAGCTTCCTCTGGAACAGGGTGGACGACTGCATCCAGCTCAGACACATCGTCAGCCACAGATAACGATCGAAACCTGTTCGTCAAACGAACCGGGGAGGCCCTACGGCCGGCCGGTGTGGCCGTGCGGTTCTAGGCGCTTCAGTCTGGAACCGCGTGACCGCTACGGCCGCAGGTTCGAATCCTGCCTCGGGCATGGATGTGTGTGATGTCCTTAGGTTAGTTAGGTTTAAGTAGGTCTTAGTTCTAGGGGACTGATGACCATAGATGTTACGTCCCATAGTGCTCAGAGCCATTTGAACCATTTTTTTGTTTTTTGAGGCCCTACGTTCGGCCCCTCCGAAAGTTTTTCGCTGCCTGCCAGACTTTGGAATGATCTCCCACTCGACGACAGGTCAATCTCAGTGCAGGCAGTACCCAGGGCGGCCACAGCAGTGGACCGATTGGAGGACACTTGGGATGTGCTCGACGTCCCTCGCATCCCCGCGTTCGATCCCCCACGGTGACGCCCCTTGGCAGCAGCCTCAAGCTGCCTGGAGCTGTGAGCGAAGGGTCGCCAACTCAGCTCGAATCAGTACACAACAATCACAGTTCCTATCCATTACTGCAGTCGCTCCTATTTGAAGCTCGTAAAAATATGTAAGAAGCGAACGGTGTACTCGCCTTATTAGTAGCAGGAACTAGCGGTGGTGGTCTCGCTGACGGTCTAACCGAGACTGTACGATAAGAGGGTCGATACAAACGTCGATAACAACGACGGTACTGTACACTACACTGTTATTAAAATAAAAGATTGTGCCTAGTAAGCACCCAAACACGCAAGAAATTACAAAAATAAACTAGTAACTACCCAGATAATTGAAAATAAGTCACTCCTGTTTCAAGCTAGTAAAAATATGTAACAAGCGAACGGTGTACTCGCCTCATTAGCAGCAGGAACTAGCGGAGCTGCTCTCGCTGACAGTCTAACCGACACTGAGCTGTTCTAATATTCATTTGTGTTATAACTTGAATGGTATAGAGTTCCCTGTCAAGATCAAGGACATACCTAAATTTGAGGCCCAGAATACGGGCATACCAGTTCATGTTTATGGCCTGGAGAAGAAGAAAAGCAAGTCAGACAAGCAAGACAAGCATATCGTCGTTGGCCCCCTCCATTTCTCAAAATTTGCCGGTGAGTGTGAGTTGCACGTAAACATGCTGCTCTTCTCTGAAGGTGATAATTATCACTATGTTTGGATCAAGGACATGTCCCGACTCCTTTACAGCCAGTTGAATAACTATAAGTGTACAAAGCATATTTGTTTAAGGTGCCTCAGTTATTTCTCATCAGAAAAGTTATTAGCTACGCATCTAGTAGACTGCACTTCCAAGGATCCTGTACGTGTTATTATGCCTACTGAGGAAAACAAATTCATAAAATTTAAGAATGCTCACCACCAGGAGCGATGCCCGTTTGTAGTGAATGCCGACTTTGAATGCCTCCTCGCTCCTGTAACCTGCTGTGAAGCTGACCCTACAACCTCACACACCACCTTTACAGAGAAACATTTACCATATGCATTGTCATATGACTCCAACCTTAACTGATACAAATCCTACGTCGGGAATAATCCTGCGGTTTGGTTCGTCTCTGAGCTTGAAAAATTTTCATGAGATGTTGATAAGCTTTACAGCGGCAACATTCCCATGACCAAATTGAAGGAGAATGAAGATTTGTATAATAAGGCACCGATTGTCATATTTGTGGGCTGCCATTAGACAGAAGAGCGTAAATTCCTCGTAGGGACCACTGTCATCTTATGGGTAAGTTCCATGACGCAGCTCACAACGCATGCAATTTGAAGTACCAGTTACCTAGACACAATTGAAGTGGGTATGACACTCACTTTCTAGTTGAGCACTTGAGTGATTTCGGTTTGGAGAAAGATCAGGTGAGTGTCCTATCTGAGAGCGTCGAGAAATATAATTCAGTCTCCAAACGAATAATGCCAAGAATTATGCTCCGCTTCCTTGATACGCTAAGTTTTATGCAGGCACCACTACAGAAACTTGGTGAAAATCTACCTCGGGGGGATATGCATATCAGTCAAGCTGCATTTTCGGACGAGGAAAAGTTTCAGCTTGTGACTAGGAAGGGGTTTTCCCATATGAGTATGTGGAGAGTATGGCGGAACTCAACGAAACCAGGCTACTTGACATAACTGCATTCTGCAACAACCTCGCAGGCGACGCCTAACGAATGCAGAGTATGAGCATGACATGAATGTCTGGCAGGCAGTTTAATATTTCCACTTTAGGAGAGTACACACGGCTTTACATGGACACGGACGTTTTCGAGAAGTTCCGGAGTCTATGTATGACCACATATTCTCTGGATCCCGCCTTTTATTACACGGCACCTGGGTTGCCTTGGGATGCAATGCTCAAGAAAAAGAAGTGCAGCATCGACTTATTGACTGATCCTGACATGCTTCTTTTCTTTCAGCGAGGGATCCGTGGGGGACTTTGACAATGTGTTCACAGGCATGCAAAAGCAAATAATCCACGGATGGGTGACAGGTTCAATGCATCCCTTGACTCAAGTTATATTATGTATCTCGATCTGAATAACTTATACGGGCACGCCATGCAGCAATCACTGCCGATTGGCGAGTTACAATGGCTGTCCGAAGACGAATGCAAGGGATTAGGTGAAAAAATCATAGGAGGTATGGCAGCTGATTCTGATGTAGGGTATGTTGTAGAGGAAGAACTCACATACTCTATTAGTTTACATGATGCGCATACCAATTTGCCGCTGTGTCCAGTGCAACTAGTTCCGCGAGGAGGTTCCACACCAAAACTGATGACAACGCTGGGGGATAAGTAGAGGTATATTATTCATTATCAACCCGCCAGCAATGCCTCAGCTTGGCTATGGAGTTGTTCAGAATCACCCAGGCTATCTCCTTCAAGCAGTCCCCCTGGTTGAAGGAGTACATTAATTTGAATACGAGACAGAGTGTTTCTGCGACGTGTGACTTAGAGAAAGATTTTTATGAATTAATCGATAGTTCAATTATCGGTAAAACTATGGAGTATTTTAGGGCCAACGTGAAATTTTTATTAGAACCGAATGGAATGTGCGTTATGGCGTAAGAAAATGCATTTCCAGATCAAATTGTAAGCGGCTCACCATATTCAATAAGAACTTTGTTGCTGTGGAGATGGCGAAGCCTGCAGTAGAGTTTACAAAACCTATCTATGTAGGGATGTGCATACTAGACCTATCCAAACTCCACATGTATCGCTTTCATTATGAATTTGCGAAAACTCGTTTCGCACATCATAAATTACTTTATATGGATACAGATAGCTTCAACTATTGGGTGAAGAACTGCGATCCATTTGAAGCAACTAGGTGCCACGGCAAGGAATTCGACATGTCCTCACATGTGGCCGATAATCCTTATGACATTATTCCGCAGAACAAGAAGGTTATCGGTCTCATGAAGGACGAGTCGAATGGATTGCTGATTGTGGAGTTTGTAGGTCAACGGCCAAAAATGTATTCATATTGCACATTGGAAGGTGTCACCCAGAGACGGGCTAAGGGTGCGCCTAACATGGCATTGAGAGCTCTATCTATCGAAGACTGTTTGCAATGTCTATGCACAGGTGTTCACGGTGCTTCACTGCAGCCACCGCATATGGTACGGCAAACCAGTATTCGATCGATAGCACACGATGTGTACACTGTACTACAGTCTAAAATCGGTCTATCGCCTCATGACGATAAAAGGGTCATTTGTGATGATGGGACTGAAACTCGCCCATACTCACAGAACTCACTTGTAGCGAGAGAAGGGGAGGTGGACTCTGATTGAAAGAGAGAGAGAGAGAGAGAGAGGGAGAGAGAGAGAGAGAGAGAGAGGGAGAGAGAGAGAGATAGAGAGATTGTCTACAAAGTTGTATGGCTCTTTTATCGTAGTGTAAATAATGGATGAGTGTATTGTGTGTAGGAAATAAGTGTATGCCTGTATCTATCTATATATATATATATATATATATATATATATATATATATATATATATATATATATATATACTACTGACCATTAAAATTGCTATACCAAGAAGAAATGCAGATGATAAATGGGTATTCATTGGACAAATATAGTAGAACTGACATGTGATTACATGTTCACGCAATTTGGGTGCATAGATCCTGAGAAATCAGTACCCAGAGCAACCACCTCTCGCCATAATAACAGCCTTGATACGCCTGGGCATCGAGTCAAACAGAGCTTGTATGGCGTGTACAGGTACAGCTGCCCATGCAGCTTCAACACGATACCACAGTTCATCAAGAGTAGTGACTGGCATATTGTGACGAGCCAGTTGCTCGGCCACCATTTACCAGACGTTCTCAATTGGTGAGATATCTGGAGAATGTGCTGGCCAGGGCAGCAGTCGAACATTTTCTGTATCCAGAAAGGCCCATACAGGACCTACAACATGCGGTCGTGCATTATCCTGCTGAAATGTAGGGTTTCGCAGGGATCGAATGAAGGGTAAGGCCACGGATCGTAACACATCTGAAATGAACCCTCCACTGTTCAAAGTGCCGTCAATGCGAACAAGAGGTGACCGAGACGTGTAACCAATGGCACCCCATACCATCATACCAGGTGATACACCAGTATGGCGATGACGAATACACGCTTCCAACGTGCGTTCACCGCGATGTCGCGAAACACGGATGCGATCATCATGATGCTGTAAACAGAACCTGGATTCATCCAAAAAAAAATGCCGTTTTGCCTTCGTGCACACAGGTTCGTCGTTGAGTACACCATTGCAGGCACTACTGTCTGTGATGCAGTGTCAAGGGTAACCGCAGCCATGCATGGTCTCCGAGCTCATTGTCCATGCTGCTGCAAACGTCGTCGAACCGTTCGTGCATATGGTTGTTGTCTTGCAAACGTCCCCATCTGTTGACTCAGGGATCGAGACGTGGCTGCACGATCAGTTACATCCATGCAGATAAGATGCCTGTCATCTCGACTGCTAGTGATACGAGGCCGTTGGGATCCAGCACGGCGTTCCGTATTACCCTCCTGAACCTACCGATTCCATATTCTGCTAACAGTCATTGAATCTTGACCAGCGCGAGCAGCAATGTCGCGATACGATAAACCGCAATCGCGATAGGCTACAATCCGACCTTTATCGAAGTCGGAAACGTGCTGGTACGCATTTCTCCTCCTTACACGAGACATCACAACAAGGTTTCACCAGGCAACGCCGGTGAACTGCTGTTTGTGTATGACAAATCGGTCGGAAACTTTCCTCATGTCAGCACGTTGTAGGTGTCACCACCAGCGTTAACCTTGTGTGACTGCTCTGAAAAGCTAATCATTTGCATATCACAGCATCTTCTTCCTGTCGGTTAAATTTCGCGTCTGTAGCACTTCATCTTCGTGGTGTAGCAATTTTAATGGCCAGTATCGTATATATACAGGGTGATCGGTCCATTGGTCGTGACCGGGCCAAATATCTCACGAAATTAGCGTCATACGAAAAAACTACAAAGAACGAAACTTGTCTAGCTTGAAGCGGGAAACCAGATGGCGCTATGGTTGGCCCGCTAGATTGCGCTGCCATAGGTCAAACGGATATCAACTGGTTTTTTTAAATAGGAACCCTAATTTTTTATTACATATTCGTGTAGTACATAAAAAGAAATATGAGTGTTTTAGTTGGACCACTTTTTTCACTTTGTGGCAGATGGCGCTGTAATAGTCACAAACATATGGCTCACAATTTTAGACGAACAGTTGGTAACAGGTACGTTTTTTAGATTAAAATACAGAACGTAGGTACATTTGAACATTTTATTTCGGTTGTTCCAATGTGATTCATGTACTGTTGTGAATTTATCATTTCTGAGAACGCATGCTGTTACAGCGTGATTACCTGTAACTACCACATTAATACAATAAACGCTCAAAATGATGTCCGTCAACCTTAATACATTTCGCAATACGTGTAACAACATTCCTCTCAACAGCGAGTAGTTCGCCTTCCGTAATATTCGCACATGCATTGACAAGGCGCTGACGGATGTTGTCAGGCGTTGTCGGTGGATCACGGTAGCAAATATCCTTCGACTTTCCCCACAGAAAGAAATCTGGGGACGTCAGATCCAGTGAACGTGCGGGCCATGGTATGGTGCTTCGACGACCAACCCACTTATGAAATGTGCTATTCAGTATCGCTTCAACCGCACGCGAGCTATGTGCCGGACATCCATCATGTTGGAAGTACATCGCCGTTCTCTCATGCAGTGAAACATCTTGTAGTAACATCGGTAGAACATTACGTAGGAAATGAGCATACATTGCACCATTTAGATTGCAATCGATAAAATGGGGACCAACTATCCTTCCTCCCATAATTCCGCACCATACATTAACCCGCCCAGGTCGCTGATGTTCCACTTGTCGCAGCCATCGTGGATTTTCCGTTGTCCAATAGTGCATATTATGCCAGTTTACGATACCGCTGTTTGTGAATGACGCTTCGTCGCTAAATAGAATGTATGCAAAAAATCTGTCGTCGACACATAATTTCTCTTGTGCCCAGAGGCAGAACTGTACACGACGTCCAAAGTCATCGCCATGCAATTCCTGGTGCATAGAAATATGGTACAGGTGCAATCGATGTTGTAGCATTCTCAACACCGACGTTTTTGAGATTCCCGATTCTCGCGCAATTTGTCTGCTACTGATGTGCGGATTAGCCGCGACAGCATCATCATTTGTTGCAGGTCGTGGTTGACGTTTCTCATGTGGCTGAACACTTCCTGTTTCCTTAAATAACGTAACTATCCGGTGAACGGTCCGAACACTTGGACGATGTCGTCCAGGATACCAAGCAGCATACATAGCACGATATCGGCCTTTTCCGCAATTGGTAAACGGTCTATTTTAACACAGGTAATGTTGTTGTTGTTGTGGTCTTCAGTCCTGAAACTGGTTTGATGCAGCTCTCCATGCTACTCTATCCTGTGCAAGCTTCTTCATCTCCCAGTACCTACTGCAACCTACATCCTTCTGAATCTGCTTAGTGTATTCATCTCTTGGTCTCCCCCTACGATTTTTACCCTCCACGCTGCCCTCCAATACAACATTGGTGATCCCTTGATGCCTCAGAACATGTCCCACCAACCGATCCCTTCTTCTGGTCAAGTTTTGCCACAAACTCCTCTTCTCCCCAATCCTATTCAGTACCTCCTCATTAGTTATGTGATCTACCCATCTAATCTTCAGCATTCTTCTGTAGCACCACATTTCGAAAGCTTCTATTCTCTTCTTGTCCAAACTATTTACCGTCCATGTTTCACTTCCATACATGGCTACACTCCATACAAATACTTTCAGAAATGACTTCCTGACATTTAAATCTATACTCGATGTTAACAAATTTCTCTTCTTCAGAAACGCTTTCCTTGCCATTGCCAGTCTACATTTTATATCCTCTCTACTTCGACCATCATCAGTTATTTTACTCCCTAAATAGCAAAATGTAATGCATCACGAAGCAAATACCGTCCGCACTGGGGGAATGTTACGTGATGCCACGTACTTATACGTTTGTGACTATTACAGCGCCATCTATCACAAAGCGAAAAAAGTGGTCCAATTAAAACATTCATATTTCTTTTTACGTACTACACGAATATGTAATAAAAAATGGGGGTTCCTATTTTTAAAAAACGCAGTTGATATCCGTTTGACCTATGGCAGCGCCATCTAGCGGGCCAACCATAGCGCCATCTGGTTTCCCCCTTCAAGCTAGATGAGTTTCGTTCTTTGTAGTTTTTTCGTTTGATGCTTATGTCGTGAGATATTTGGCCCGGTCACGATCAATGGACAACTGAGAAGCGATTACAATAACTTATTATTATTGTGATCGCTTCTCTGTTTTGGTTATTGATAAATTCATACCAGTGTCTGAGTTTAATTTGTACATATCAGCACTGAAGATGATCACACTCCATGGAGTCGCCAATCAATAGCTCTTTATTGTCATGAAGTAATGATGGTATCAACAAGAGAGCTCACATTGCTTCCATATTTCTAATAAAATTGTGTGCATATGGAGTATCATCTCAGTTGTGCAACTGGATTCATGATTTCTCATCTACATGTGCGTGATTACTCTGCTATTCACAATAAAGTGCCTGGCAGAGGGTTCAATGAACCACCTTCAAGCTGTCCCTCTACCGTTCCACTCTCGAACGGCACACGGGAAAAACGAGCACTTAAATATTTCTGTGCGAGCCCTGATTTCTCTTATTTTATCGTGATGATCATTTCTGCCTATGTAGGTGGGTGCCAATAGAATGTTTTCGCAGTCGGAGGAGAAAACTGGTGATTGTAATTTCATGAGAAGATCCCGTCGCAACGTAAAACGCCTTTGTTTTAATAATTGCCCCTCCAATTCACGTATCATGTCTGCGACACTATCTCCCCTATTTCACGATAACACAAAACGAGCTGCCCTTCTTTGTACTTTTTCGATGTCATCCGTCAGTCCCACCTAATGCGGATCCCACACCGCACAGCAATACTCCAGTATAGGACGGACAAGCGTGGTATATGCAATTTCTTTATAGTAGCCCTGTTGCACCTTCTAAGTGTTCTGCCAATTAATCGCAGTCTTTGATTTGCTCTACCCTCAATATTATCTATGTGAACGTTCCAATTTAGGTTATTTGTATTTTTAATCCCTAAGTATTTAGGTGAATTTGCAGCCTTCATATTTGTGTGACTTACCGCGTAATCGAAATTTAGCTGATTTCTTTTAGTACTCATGTGAACAACTTCACACATTTCGTTATACAGGGTCAATTGCCACTCTTCGCACCATACAGATATCTTATCTAAATCATTTTGCAAGTTGTTTTGATCGTCTGATGACTTTACAAGACGGTAAATGACAGCATCACCTGCAAACAAAGTTTCCTGTCTAAAAAATCACAGTTCATAGGAACTGACGGAAAGTCATTTCGCCCGCATCTCGTGGTCGTGCGGTAGCGTTCTCGCTTCCCTCGCCCGGGTTCCCGGGTTCGATTCCCGGCGGGGTCAGGGATTTTCTCTGCCTCGTGATGGCTGGGTGTTGTGTAATGTCTTTAGGTTAGTTAGGTTTAAGTAGTTCTAAGTTCTAGGGGACTGATGACCATAGATGTTAAGTCCCATAGTGCTCAGAGCCATTTGAACCATTTTTTTTGGAAAGTCATTTCGTAAAATGTAAATGGTATGTGGTGTTTCCCGAGGATTTTTTATAGGCCCTCGGCAGTTCCTGAACTGTTGTAAATAAATCATTTAGGAGACAATCTGAGCAGCTTTCTTAGATTGTTAGCAGATGATGCTATCATTTACCATCTCTTAAAGACATCAGAAGACAAAAAGCAGCTGCAAAATGAGCTACACAAGATAAATGTATATGGTTTAACGTGGTGATTGACGCTAAACAATAAAAAACGTGAGGTCGTCCACATGATTACTGAAACTAATCTGTTCTGTTTCGGCAAATCGCACGAATTTAAAAGCTGTCGACTCAGCTATACACTGGTGTGACAAACGTCATCGGATGCCTCCGAATATTGTGACCTTTCGACCGGCGTAGTGCAGACATTCGACATGGCATGGCCTCAACAAGTCGTTGGAAATACCCTGCAGAAATACTGAGCCATGCTGCCTCTATAGCCGTCCATAATTGTGAAAGTGTTGCCGGTGCAGGATTTTGTGTACGAACTGACCTCTCGATTATCATCCTTAAATGTTCGATGGGATTCATGTGGGGCGATCTGGGCCGCCAAATCATTCACTAGAATTTGCCAGAATCTTCTTCAAACCAGTTGTGAATAATTCTGGTCGGGTGAAATAGCACACTGTCATCCATAAAAATTCCATCGTTGTTTGGGAATATGAAGCCCACAAATGGCTGCAAATGGTCTCAAAGTAGCCGACCATAACCATTTCCAGTCAGCAATCGGTTCAGCTGGACCAGAGGACCCAGTCCATTCCATGTGAGCCGGCCGGTGTGGCCGTGTGGTTATAGGCGCTTCAGTCTGGAACCGCGTGACCGCTACGGTCGCAGGTTCGAATCCTGCCTCGGGCATGGATGTGTGTGATGTCCTTAGGTTAGTTAGGTTCAAGTAGTTCTAAAGTCCCATAGTGCTCAGAGCCATTTGAACCATTTTGAGCCATTCCATGTGAACACCGCCAGCTTGCACAGTGCCTTGTTGACAACTTGGGTCCATGGTTCTGTGGGGTCTGCACCACACTCGAATCGAACCATCAACTGTTATCAATTGAAATCGGGATCCATCTGAACAGGCCACTGTTTTTCAGTCGTCTAGGGTTCAACCTTCTTAGTCTAGAGCCCAGGAGAGGCGCTGCAGACGATGTCGTGCTCTTGCAAAGGTACTCGCGTCGGTCGCCTGCTCCCATAGTCCATAAACCCCAAATTTTGCGGCATTGTACTAACGGATACGTTCGTCGTACCTCCCACATTGATTTCTGCGGTTATTTCACATATTGTTGCTTATCTGTTAGCACTGACAACTTTACGCAAACGACGCTGCTCTCGGTCGTTACGTGAAGTCCTTCGGCAACTGCGTTGTCCGAGATGGGACGTAATTCCTGAAATCTGGTATTTTCGGTACACTCCTGACTATGGGGATCTCGGAAAATTGAATTCCCTAACAATTTCCGAAATAGAATGCCACCTGCGTCTAGCTTCGACTACCATTCTGCGTTCAAAGTCTGTTAATTCCCGTCGTGCTGCCATAATTATGTCGGAAACATTTTCATTTGAATAACCTAAGTGCAAATGATAGCTCCGTCAATTTTCTGCCCTTTTATATATTGTGTTGGCGATACTACCGCCATCTTATATACGCATATCACTATCCCATGACTTATGTTCCCGCAGGGCTTACATTTAAGAGCAGCTTAAATTGAATCGATGACATAGGCAATATTATGGGTAAGGAAAACCAAAGACTGCGTTTTGTTAGCAGAATACTTAGAAGATGCAACAAATCCTCTATTGAGATTGCATACACTACAATTGTCTGTCCTCTGCTTGAGTATAGCTGTGCAGTGTGTGATCCTTACCGGATAGGATTGACAGAGGCTATCGAAAAATTTCAAGCAGGGCAGCTTCCTGTTGGACTACTGCATCATTTGCAGTCATTCATGGACTTCATGTTCCCAAACAACGTTGTCACGTCACGGGGCCACAATTGTTCGCGACTTGTTTGAAGAACATTCTGGATAGTTCGAGCGAATGATACGGCCACCCAGATCGCCCGACATTAATCTTATCGAACATTTACGGGACATATTCGAGAGGTCAGTTCGTGAGCAACATCCTGGACCGACAACACTTTCGCAATTATGAACGGTTATAGATGCAGCATGGCTCAATATTTCTACATCTACATTTATACTCCGCAAGCCACCCAACGGTGTGTGGTGGAGGGCACTTGACGTGCCACTGTCATTACCTCCCTTTCCTGTATCAGTCGCGTATGGTTCGCGGGAATAACGACTGCCGGAAAGCCTCCGTGCGCGCTCCAATCTCTCTAATTTTAAATTCGTGATTTCAACTGGAGGTATAAGTAGGGGGAAGCAATATATTCGATACCTCATCCAGAAATGCACCCTCTCGAAACCTAGACAGCAAGCTACGCCGCGATGCAGAGCGCCTCTCTTGCAGAGTCTGCCACTTGAGTTTGCTCAATATCTCCGTAACGCTATCACGCTTACCAAATAACCCTGTGACGAAACGCGCCGCTCTTCTTTAAATCTTCTCTATCTCCTCTGTCAACCCGACCTGGTACGGATCCCAGATTGATGAGCAATACTCAAGTACAGGTCGAACGAGTGTTTTGTAAGCAACTTCCTTTGTTGATGGACTACATTTTCTAAGGACTCTCCCAATGAATCTCAACCTGGCACCCGCCTTACCAACAATTAATTTTATATGATTATTCCACTTCAAATCGTTCCGCACGCATGCTCCCAGATATTTTACAGAAGTAACTGCTACCAGTGTTTGTTCCGCTATCATATAATCATACAATAAGGGATCCTTCTTTCTATGTATTCGCAATACATTACATTTGTCTATGTTGAGGGTCAGTTGCCACTCCCTGCACCAAGTGTCTATCCGCTGCAGATCTTGCTGCATTTTGCTGCAATTATCTAATGCTGCAACTTCTCTGTATACTACAGCATCATCCGCGAAAAGCCGCATGGAACTTCCGACACTATCTACTAGGTCATTTATATACATTGTGAAAAGCAATGGTCCCATAACACTCCCCTGCGGCATGCCAGAGGCTACATTAACGTCTGTAGACGTCTCTCCATTGATAACAACATGCTGTGTTCTGTTTGCTAAAAACTCTTCAATCCAGCCACACAGCTGGTCTGATAATCCGTAGGCTCTTACTTTGTCTATCAGGTGACAGTGCAGAACTGTATCGAACGCCTTCCGGAAGTCAAGGAAATTGGCATCTACCTGGGAGCCTGTATCTAATATTCTCTGGGTCTCATGAAAAAATAAAGCGAGTTGCGTCTCACACGATCGCTGTTTCCGGAATCCATGTTGATTCCTACAGAGTAGATTCTGGGTTTCCAGAAATGATATGATACGCGAGCAAAAAACATGTTCTAAAATTCTACAACACATCGATGTCAGAGATATAGGTCTATAGTTTTGTGCATCTGCTCGACGACCCTTCTTGAAGACTGGGACTACCTGTGCTCTTTTCCAATCATTTGGAACCTTCCGTTACGCTAGAGACTTGTGGTACACGGCTGTTAGAAGGGGGTCAAGTTCTTTCGCGTACTCTGTGTAGAATCGAATTGGTATCCCGTCAGGTCCAGTGGACTTTCCTCTGTTGAGTGATTTCAGTTGCTTTTCTATTCCTTGAACACTTATTTCGATGTCAGCCATTTTTTCGTTTGAGCGAGGATTTAGAGAAGGAACTGTAGTGCGGTCTTCCTCTGTGAAACAGCTTTGGAAAAAGGTGTTTAGTATTTCAGCTTAACGCGTGTCATCCTCTGTTTCAATGCCATCATCATCCCAGAGTGTCTGGATATGCTGTTTCGATCCACTTACTGATTTAACGTAAGACCACAACTTCCTAGGATTTTCTGTCAAATCGGTACATAGAATTTTACTTTCGAATTCACTGAACGCTTCACGCATAGCACTCCTTACGCTAACTTTGACATCGTTTAGCTTCTGTTTGTCTGAGAGGTTTTGGCTGCGTTTAAACTTGCAGTGAGGCTCTCTTTGCTTTCGCAGTAGTTTCCTAACTTTGTTGTTGAACCACGGTAGGTTTTTCCCGTCCCTCACAGTTTTACTCGGCACGTACCTGCCTAAACGCATTTTACGATTGCCTTGAACTTTTTCCATAAACACTCAACATTGTCAGTGTCGGAACGGAAATTTTCATTTTGATCTGTTAGGTAGTCTGAAATCTGCCTTCTATTACTCTTGCTAAACAGATAAACCTTCCTCCCTTTTTTTATATTCCTATTTACTTCCATATTCAGGGATGCTGCAACGGCCTTACGATCACTGATTCCCTGTGCTGCGCTTACAGAGTCAAAATGTTTGGGTCTGTTTGTTATCAGTAGGTCCAAGATGTTATCTCCACAAGTCGGTTCTCTGTTTAATTTTTTCTGAGCACTTTGGAACTTAACTTCTGAGGTCATCAGTCCCCCAAAACTTAGAACTACTTAAACCTAACCAACCTAAGAACATCACACACATCCATGCCCAAGGCAGGATTCGAACCTGCGACCGTAGCGGTAGTGCGGTTCCAGACTGTAGAGCCCAGAACCGCTCCTCCACTCCGGCCGGCTCTGTTTAATTGCTCGAGGTAATTTTCGGATAGTGCACTCAGTATAATGTCACTCAATGCTCTGTCCCTACCACCCGTCCTAAACACCTGAGTGTCCCAGTCTATATCTGGTAAATTGAAATCTCCACCTAAGACTATAACACGCTGAGAAAATTTATGTGAAATGTACTCCAGATTTTCTCTCAGTTGTTCTGCCACTAATGCTGCTGAGTCGGGAGGTCGGTAAAAGGAGCCAATCATTAACCTAGCTCGGTTGTTGAGTGTAACCTCCACCCATAATAATTCACAGGAACTATCCACTTCCACTTCACTACAGGATAAACTACTACTAACAGCGACAAACACACCACCACCAGTTGCATGCAATCCATCCTTTCTAAACACCGTCTATGCCTTTATAAAAATTTCGGCAGAATTTAGCTCTGGCTTCAGCTAGCTTTCTGTACCTTCGGTGCTTTCTATCAGTGGTGCTTTCTATCAGCACTTGAAGTTCAGGCACTTTACCAACGCAGCTTCGACAGTTCACAATTACAATACCGATTGCTGCTTGGTCCCCACATGTCCTGACTTTGCCCCGCACCCTTTGAGGCTGTTGCCCTTTCTGTACTTGCCCGAGGCCATCTGACCTAAAAAAACCGCCCAGTTCACGCCACACAACCCCTGCTACCCGTTTAGCTGCCTGCTGTGTGTAGTGGACTCCTGACCTATCTAGCGCAACCCGAAACCCCACCACCCTATGGCGCAAGTCGAGGAATCTGCAGCCCACACAGTCGCAGAACCGTCTCAGCCTCTGATTCAAACCCTCCACTCGGCTCTGTACCAAAGGTCCGCTGTCAGTCCTGTCGACGATGCTGCAGACAGAGAGCTCTGCTTTCATCCTGCTAGCGAGACTGGCAGTCTTCACCAAATCAGACAACCGCTGGAAGCCATAGAGGATTTCCTCTGATCCATAGCGACACACATCATTGGTGCCGACATGAACGACCACCTGCAGATGGGTGCACCCTGCACCCTTCATGGCATCTGGAAGGACCCTTTCCACCTCTGGAATGACTCCCCCTGGTATGCACACGGAGTGCACATTGGTTTTCTTCCACTCTCTTGCTGCCATATCCCTAAGGGGCCCCATTACATGCCTGACGTTGGAGCTCCCAACTACCAGTAAGCCCACCCTCTGCGACTGCCCGGATCTTGCAGACTGAGGGGCAACCTCTGGAACAGGACAAGTAGTCATGTCCGGCCGAAGATCAGTTTCAGCCGGAGACAGAGCCTGAAATCAGTTCATCAGAAAAACTGGAGAGGCCTTCCGTTCAGCCCTCCGGAATGTCTTTCGCCCCGTGCCACACATCGAGACGACCTCCCACTCTACCACGGGTGAGGGGTCAGCCTCAATGTGGGCAGTATCCCCAGCAGCCACAGCCATAGTCCAATCGGGGGATGTGTGGGACGAGCTGGCCGTCCCCAACAAACCCCCATCCGGACCCCCACAGTGATGCCCATTGGCAACAGCCTCAAGCTGTGTGACCGAAGCCAACGCTGCCTGAAGCTGGGAGCGAAGGGATGGCAACTCAGCCTGCATCAGAACACAGCAGTCGCAATCCGTATCCATGCTAAATACTGTTGTGCAAAGAATGTCTGAACTAATCTACAGAGAGCACAAACAACTCGACATAAAATTTAAACGGCTATTAAAATACAAGATTGCCTAGTAAATGCAGTAATGCTGCTACTTGCGCACTGCTGACACACTGCTCGGCGGCAGAAGGAGACTACGCGATTTTATACTATTCAGGTACTAAAACGCGATGCTACAACTCTCAAATACTATAATACGCCTGGAATTTACGAATTAAACAATGCAAGTTGTAAACACTGCACTAGTGCACACGATACTCCTTAAAGCCTGTACTATAGTAAGTTGACGGGCTTCACCTTAGGAGAAAGGATTTTTGTATAGACATTGACCGTGTGTACCTGAATGGAGGCAAATCAGACTTGCACCCACTCAGTAATAACAATGATACGTCAGGCAAGTCCGAAATGCAACCACACGTCAGGACGGACAATAAACAACACAGAAGATGTTACCAATTTGTTAATAATACGGTCGCCAGCCTAATTAGGCATTAACTGAGTTTCTTCCCTGAACAAGTTGATGTACGTTCGAGAATAACAACACGTAGTAACACTGCATAATATGGTAAATTTTAGAACCAGAAAATCTACTGAACTGATAACTTCACTTTCTGTACCAATATGGATAAACCATAAATACACAACATTACACTATAATGTTTACTACGAAACTTCGTACTGTCTATTGATCTGATTAAAATCGGGCATAGGTTACCCTAGAAATAGCACTTTCGAAACACACACACAATGTCAATTTTGATAAATGTAAAACACTGATAAATTTTGGGTTTTATATTGGCTTTAACTTTGCTGGTATAATCAGTTTAGAACACTTCTGAACTCAAGTGAAGAAAAAAGGGGGGGGGGCGTGAAACTGTTATGATCATTGTACTGAAACTATTAACTATTGAAAGCATTAAGCACTCCAAATTTCCACTATATGAGTTACTACTCTTTTTAGCTTATTTCCTGCTCATTTAGTTACCATTATATCTGCCTCAAAATAATTAAACTTCATTACTAAACCAATTTCAAAATTATCTTCCCACTTTGTCAGACCTTTGTTATTTACCTAAAGATTCATTAACAAAACAGTTCTTTAAACATCATTCTAACATAGCTAGGTCTGCAAGTAATTATTATTAACATAAACTTTAAATCTTCATCTCGGGACACTCGGATTGCACAACATGTGGAAAGGACCCTGTCTAGGTTAGTTGTGAGGATAATTAAATGATAGGACACTTCTGGTAAAATTTAAGTTGTTATTGAACAGTATGGAACAAAAGTAACACTGGTCCACACGAATACAGCACTAAAAGTTTCAACCTGTTCGTATCGATGCGGCGGTCGGCAGGCAGCGAGATGGCGAGGCACAGGGCACACATACAATCACAGCAATGGCTCTTGATGTATCGGCACTTTGCTTCTTCTTAGCGTCGCAATTCTTTTCCATTTCGTGCTTATGGAATTTTGCCATGCTGTATAGGCGTCGGGACGGCACATCCGAGGCTCAATGAAACTACGTCTTCCAGGAGAGCCTCCTCGATCCAGAACATGTGGCTCAGACAATGCCCAACTCCGACTACTACTGCTGAGCCCGTTATGCCGTGCAGCGTCCGTGTGCATTTTCCCGCGCTCGCCTGCCATCCACCTTTTACTGCTCCCCTACAGACAGGGTATTCACCAGAGGTTTTGCATTCTACATATCCCAACACATTGCCTACGTATGGACCAGGCGCACAATTACAACTTCGACATCTTACAATAGTTTCAACGTTTTTTACATTTCAATTCTGTTATAACATTGCTTGAAATTTGACATAAATATTAATATTTACATTGAAAGTTGTTTATAGTTTCCTTAACATAATGGCATGAAACAAAAAAAAGAAATGAAATCAGAACATCGATTACACTAATTTATCAAAAATCAGAAGAAAAAAATTTATATGTACAATAGTACAGCGTTGTTGTTGTTACAAAGTACCCAAAAACACGCAAAGAAATTAAGAATTATACTATGTAACAAATAAATGAGCTAAGAGCATACGACTTGCTGCTGGCAGCTGCTTATCCAACGGCGGCAGGGAGCACAAAGGGGACTTCCAATGACTTGAGTCCACACCACGTCGAGTTGCTGCACTACGCCGGACAAAAGAAAGTCCGACACGATATTGGAAAATATCCGATGGATTTCCTCACCTTTGTGTAATAAGAGTCTGCAGATTACGAAAAAGTAGAGTTCAGGGGTGTTTATACTGCCGGTTCTGCTGGTTCAGTTGCGATTCGAAAGTTGTAAGTTACGAAAGATAGCCAGTGTGGTGGCAACGTAACGGCTGCCTCGAAGACATGACCAACAACTTAAGAAATTTTGAACGCTGTATTTCACGTATAGGAAAGGGAATTATAGGAGCGTTACAGCTTTCGACCTGGAACACGACTTTGTCACAATTTATGTGTCCGATGTTTGTAACAGATTATATCAAATTTCGTATATCCTGTTGCACGAAGATCAGTTACTGACAAATGGCTTCCATTAAGTTAAGTAAAGGCTATTGGGATGTATATAGGTACTACGAAAACAAGAAAGTAAATAATGCTTTCAAATGTTGAAGAGTGGTGTAGTAGAGCAACTGGAGGCTAAAATAGCTTTAGAAGCAGACACAAAATTCTTGCTGCCTTGTAGGAAGTTGGGTCAGCCGATGACGGCTGAACCTGATGGCGCCCAGCTGTGCCTCTTTCCGTGTGAGGGACGCAGGACAATTTTACGACTTTGAGCAAACGTGGCGAGGCCGCTGGCCTGTTATGTGAAACTTGGTTTTACACCAAGCAATGTCCATGAAATGTCAGTTGTGGAAACGCTTAATGTATGAAAACACAAGTGTTAAATTACGAATACAGAAATGGGGAAACTAATTAGTGTAAAGCCCTACACAGCAATCATTTAATATGCAAGTGATACAGTTGTTGCTGCCAGAATAATACCCTCCACAACAATCGTTTTGCAAATAACATGATTGTCGTGAGAGTAACTTTGCTGGTGCTATAACAAATGTAGTAAATGATGTTTTAGGTAAAATGGCCATATTAGAAAGAGATATTTCACGTGAGATAGAATGTAATGTGAAAGAACTGAAAAAGCAACTAGCTGTCAGATGCCGAGCTGGCTGGCTTCATGCTGAGAACCACTATGACCGAGAGGACCCGTAACAACTTTATGGCCTGGAGCAAATATGAAGGGGACGCTAGAGGCTAGAGCCATAAGTGCTACCAGGGCAGTGGGCCACGACCTGGCGCTCAAGAGAACGGCAGAAGCCAGTGGCTTGAATATGAGCGAAATCTTGGAGAGTAAAAGTGATGAATCTGTACAATACTAGATTTTTTAAGTTAAAAGCGAATCGGAAAATTATCATTAGGTGAATACAGAGACCAGAATGATATAATTCGCGATCAGCTATCGTTTAATATACACATAGAGCAATTGTTGCTGGATATGAATACAAATTTTGTTACGAACATGACTGCCTTGGGAATAATATTGTGGGTAGAAAAACGAAATTAGGAAACGATCTTTCGGGCAAAATGACCAAATTAGGACATGTAAGACATTACGTGTAAGATATAATGTAACACGAAAGCGTTGGTAAAGGAAAGAGAGGGGGGGGGGGTTGATTGAATGCCAGCTTAACTAACAGAATTGAGAAACAAGATTGTGGTTTCTGTTCAGAAAAACATACAAGAAGTGGAAACTCAGGTGATAGATATAAGTTAAAGGATTGTCACTGAGACACAGAGCACTGGAGAGAATATTGAGCCTATGACTCAACTGAAAGTACAAGAATAACTAACAATAGTTGGAACTGAAATGCTAGGGGCAGCAAGTGCTGAATTTTCAAAACTGAAAATTCAAGTGCAAAACAGCATAGGTCAGCGTTTAGATTTATGTGAGATTGCGAAGCCCATAACAAAATTAAATCTTTGCATCAGAGTGTGCAAAATAAGTCAAACTGTGTACAGTGTCTTGTTTATAAGGCAGAATATTTAAATAAAGCCGAGAAATTTGATCCACTGAAGCCAGGAGTTTGGCACCACTGGCCTTCCTAAAGAATTGTGAAAGGGGTTTACCAGTACAAGTAAGTGACCAGGAGAAGATTAATGCTGCAATTGATGCTCTGCCTGGTAATACATAACGTTCGAGTTAAATTTGGATATACCGAGTATGACAATCGTTAAATTTAAGGAAAAGTTCTTACAAGAATATTGGTCAGAACACAAATAGGACATGTGTTCATCGTCAACAGAATGCCCATGATTCATGGAAAAAATTCCTTGAAAGACTTTTGCGAAGAATGGTTTCGAAAATTACTCCATTTAAAGGGAATGAAATCAGAATCATAAATTGTGTGGGAATTGTGGAAGAACTAGTCAGATCATTCTGAAAGATTTCTAGGAAGTAATTATAAGACATTTGAAACATTTTATGGTGCAGTATGCGTGACGAACGAGTTTTTCGAAATGGATGAGAGAAATGGACAAATATCACAAGGGGAAGAGGACATGGTAACTATGGTCTGGACTGGTCACGACTGGAAGGAAATAAATTCTCCAATGAAAATAAAAGACTCAGCTGTGTGAGATGTGAGGCAACAGCTCCAAGAAAGAAGAACTTTTCTAGTAGTCGTAACGACTGGTAAAAAGACATAGCATACAGCGGTGATCGACAGGTGAAAGAAGTAGGTTTAAATACAGTTACGATTGCCTAGAAAGATAATGTAGAAACAGGTGATCATTAGGAGCAGGTGGAGAATGACGTGCTAAACAGAGTAATTCAAGAAACGTACTGTTTCAGTTTTGGGTTGTCAGAACAGGGGCGTTACGTAGTTGCTAGGAGGATGAATCTGGATATGTTGACGTTTGTTTTCAGGAACATACAAGGAGACCTCACAGAAACTGGATTTTTGTACTTTTTTTGTATTTACGGTGCATGAAGTTTAGAATTCAAATATCAGTGTCCATTCTCAAAAATTCTCGAGAAAAACGACATTGAAATTTTCCGAGCAACTTGAATTTTCTAAAATAACGCCAATTTTTCCACAGCCAGAGGAGAATTGTGGTAGAATGCTTGCCTGCCACGAGGATTTGATTCCCAGCTTGTGTAGTTTTTTTAAACAAAGATGCACGTTCTATGAGCATATCCGTGAAGCATAAAATATATAAGATGGGAAAAAATCGGTAGCGCTCGAGAATGGTAAGTGTTGGTTCGAGTCTCGTTTCCATCATTGTTTTCTCCTTCTTTTTTTCATTTTCTTTTAATACCTACGTCATTTAAATATTAAACTCAACAAATTGTCATTTTGATGAAAATACATGTCTTCTTATTTTTAGTTACACATCACACACTGAAATCTAGTTTTCATTATGAATATAAATTATTAATTAAACTTAAATGCATACTTTTTCATCTCTGCATATTTTACACATCACAGAAATGTTCGAAGAACATGCACCGTTATTTAAAAGTGCAACACTGCCAGGAGTCGAGCTCAGGCCGCCTAGATGCCAGGCGAGCCATCTGTCACACGACAACATGGCGCACTAACTAGACCCCATGGCTTTAGTGTCTTAAAAGTACTTGAAAAACTTCCAAGTAGATTTTCTCTAAAATTTTTTAGAGTTGCATCGATCTGCCTTGGATGATTGACATTTGAGTTCTGAACTTCAAGTATCATAAATACAAATAAATACAAAAATCTGACACAATAATGTGGACATAAGTCTGGAGTTTGAAAATGAGATTGGAATGCCATACATGGTCGTAGACTCCCTCTGTGTTGAAGCAGGCAAAAACAGCGGATTTACAGGTGGTGAGCTGGTGGGATAGGGGATGTGTGAGGTGCAGGAACTCATCAGAAGAGAAGGTGGGACGGAAACTATACCGGTTAACGAGCAGAAGGTGGTTTTGGTTCAGGTGTTGATGGGTACGTCAAGAGAGAACCGTTTCAAAGACCTTGTTGATCACTGATGTGTGGCAGATGGGGTGGTATGGGGAATTATCTGGCTTGGGGGGGGGGTTCTGTGGTTTAAGGAAAAGTGGGATTTTTGAGGTTTTCCACAGCTCAGGATAGAAATCTTTGGTGAAGATGGCGGTATATAGTTTTGCAAAGCTGTCGAGAAAGGAGGGGAGCATTCATTAAGGTGTCGATAGATGATGCAGCCATCACCAGTGTTCGTGTGTGTTTGCTGTGAAGTACTTGTTTTATGTCATGTGCTGTGATTGGTGTATTACTGTCTGTTTGTGATATGTTGTACAAGTAGTGGAAACTGACAGCCAGGGGGTGGGACAGCAGTCTTAGTACCTTCATGGATGGTAGGGAAGAGTAAGTAATCAAAATAAGGGTCGTCACAGATGGAGATGTTGGAGAAATAAAATTCAATGTGGCAGCTTTGCCCTGGTTGTCAGGTAGGGGTTTATCTTTGTGGAGTAAAGGGTCAGTGCCACTGAGTCGACGGAGTACGTTCCAGAACTTCAAATAGTTAATGGGGGAGTGTAACGTTCAGTTTGGTGCATGTCTGGCGCCAGTAACAGCGTATTTCACTGTTCAATAAGTTCCTTACATGTATCTATTTTGCTAGTCACAAATGAGTGTATCCCAGTCACGAGGCTTTGTGAAGGAATGCTATAGGTGGAAGGTTACTTGCAGAAGGAGTGATGAGAATGTATGTAGAGATGTGGACGGATACTGCGAGTAGAAGCACATTGGGCTCACAGCCCCAGTTTTCTAAAATTGTTATTTTTGTATATAAAAAACTGTAAAACAGAAATTCTAGATTTTTTAAACAAAGTAATGAAGGCACCTCGGTGCACAAATTTTGCCCCAACTTGCAAAATGTAGTATTTTGGTATATGATTTAGCGAAATTTTAGATTTTTAAACAAAAAAAAACAAATACACATCGATGCACGCAAGAAGAAAACACGAGATCAAGAGGCAAATGGCGGCAACTGATTAAATAAAAAATTCGATATAATGAATTTCATTACCATTATTTTTAAGTCTTTTCATTCCGTTACATCTCAGTTTAATATTACCTTCTTCAAAATAATGAAAATCCCATTCACTAATTAATTTAGAATATCCATCTGGCAAAATAATCTTAATCCCATTATTAAGGTCCATACAATTTTTTTTCTCCATATCTCGTTTTGGTTCAAATGGCTCTGAGCACTATGGGACTCAACTGCTGTGGTCATCAGTCCCCTAGAACTTAGAACTACTTAAACCTAACTAACCTAAGGACATCACACACATCCATGCCAGAGGCAGGATTCGAACCTGCGACCGTAGCGGTCGCGCGGTTCCAGACTGTAGCGCCTAGAACCGCTCGGCCGCTCCGGCCGGCATATCTCGTTTTAAAATATTCACAGCCGGTAATGTTATACAAAACATTTACTTGCAACTCGCTAATATTTTTAAACAAATTAGAATTTGTAACGTGATTGACTTTCTTAAGTAGAGTCTACATTAATACAGAATGAATTTTTAATAAGGAAAAATTAAAATAGTGCAAAACGTTTTCCATCAAAACACCTTCCACTTGTTGCCGAGTTTCAGGTCTCTGACCCAGTGTACACGACACTTCACAAAACTAACTTTAGAATTAACTGAAGTACTTAATTTTTTCAGGTCATTATTAAGCACATATGTGAAGATAGCAAACGCTTTGTCAAACGGCTAGCTCTTTCCACATTTTGACACACTTATGACTGTGTCAGATTGATGGCCACAATCCCTCCGTCATCGTACTCATACAGGGTTTGACAGAGAAAGCATGTCTGCAGTTTGTATGTACAGTTGGTATTCGAGAGACAAAGTTGATTAAAATTTAGTCATTTTCTTCTGTTTATTTCACACTTAAAATAAATTATTTTCTCACAATAATCCATTTATTAGAAGAGACGAATTGTAAACAACATGTAAACGTCAATGACAATACTAAAATTAGTATTAAAAAGAACAATTTAATGTACAATAGAGTTGGTACACGTGGTCTTGGATTCATAATCAAAACGTCTTCGGTCCCGCGTTCGATCCCCGCCACTGCCTAAATTTTGATAAATAATCAGCATTGGCGGCCGAAGACTTCCGGCATAAGAAGTCAGCCTCATTCTGCCAACGGCCTTGTCAAAGAGGTCGGAGGAGCGGATAGAGGTTCAGGGCACTCTCATGTCCTAGGGGTGGGAAATTGCCCCTAAAGGTGGAAGAATGATCAACGACATGAGGATGCAGAAGGCAATGGAAACCACTGCATTAAAGACACGTAACGTGTATCCACAGGACATGTGGCCTGTAATTGAAGAAGTGTCATGATGATCTCTCCATTGGCAAAAGCTTCCGGAGTAGTCCCCCATTCGGATCTCCGGGAGGGGACTGCCAAGGGGGAGGTTACCATGAGAAAAAGATTGAATAATCAACGAAAGGATAACGTTCTACGAGTCGGGGCGTGGAATGTCAGAAGCTTGAACGTGGTAGGGAAACTAGAAAATCTGAAAAGGGAAATGCAAAGGCTCAATCTAGATATAGTAGGGGTCAGTGAAGTGAAGTGGAAGGAAGACAAGGATTTCTGGTCAGATGAGTATCGGGTAATATCAACAGCAGCAGAAAATGGTATAACAGGTGTAGGATTCGTTATGAATAGGAAGGTAGGGCAGAGAGTGTGTTACTGTGAACAGTTTAGTGACCGGGTTGTTCTAATCAGAATCGACAGCAGACCAACACCGACAACGATATTTCAGGTATACATGCCGACGTCGCAAGCTGAAGATGAACGGATAGAGAAAGTGTATGAGGATATTGAAAGCGTAATGCAGTATGTAAAGGGGGACGAAAATCTAATAGTCATGGGCGACTGGAATGCAGTTGCAGGGGAAGGAGTAGAAGAAAAGGTTACAGGATAATATGGGCTTGGGACAAGAAATGAAAGAGGAGAAAGACTAATTGAGTTCTGTAACAAGTTTCAGTTAGTAATAGCGAATACCCTGTTCAAGAATCACAAGAGGAGGAGGTATACTTGGAAAAGGCCGGGAGATACGGGAAGATTTCAATTAGATTACATCGTGGTCAGACAGAGATTCCGAAATCAGATACTGGATTGTAAGGCGTACCCAGGAGCAGATATAGACTCAGATCACAATATAGTAGTGATGAAGAGTAGGCTGAAGTTCAAGACATTAGTCAGGACGAATCAATACGCAAAGAAGTGGGATACGGAAGTACTAAGGAATGACGAGATACGTTTGAAGTTCTCTAACGCTATAGATACAGCAATAAGGAATAGCGCAGTAGGCAGTACAGTTGAAGAGGAATGGACATCTCTAAAAAGGGCCATCACAGAAGTTGGGATGGAAAACATAGGTACAAAGAAGGTAGCTGCGAAGAAACCATGGGTAACAGAAGAAATACTTCAGTTGATTGATGAAAGGAGGAAGTATAAACATGTTCCGGGAAAATCAGGAATACAGAAATACAAGTCGCTGAGGAATGAAATAAATAGGAAGTGCAGGGAAGCTAAGACGAAATGGCTGCCGGAAAAATGTGAAGACATCGAAAAAGATATGATTGTCGGAAGGACAGACTCAGCATACAGGAAAATCAAAACAACCTTTGGTGACATTAAAAGCAACGGTGGTAACATTAAGAGTGCAACGGGAATTCCACTGTTAAATGCAGAGGAGAGAGCAGATAGGTGGAAAGAATACATTGAAAGCCTCTATGAGGGTGAAGATTTGTCTGATGTGATAGAAGAAGAAACAGGAGTCGATTTAGAAGAGATAGGGGATCCAGTATTAGAATCGGAATTTAAAAGAGCTTTGGAGGACTTACGGTCAAATAAGGCAGAAGGGATAGATAACATTCCATCAGAATTTCTAAAATCATTGGGGGAAGTGGCAACAAAACGACTATTCACGTTGGTGTGTGGAATATATGAGTCTGGCGATATACCATCTGACTTTCGGAAAAGCATCATCCACACAATTCCGAAGACGGCAAGAGCTGACAAGTGCGAGAATTATCGCACAATCAGCTTAACAGCTCATGCATCGAAGCTGCTTACAAGAATAATATACATAAGAATGGAAAAGAAAATTGAGAATGCGCTAGGTGACAATCAGTTTGGCTTTAGGAAAAGTAAAGGGACGAGAGAGGCAATTCTGACGTTACGGCTAATAATGGAAGCAAGGCTAAAGAAAAATCAAGACACTTTCGTAGGATTTGTCGACCTGGAAAAAGCGTTCGACAATATAAAATGGTGCAAGCTGTTCGAAATTCTGAAAAAAGTAGGGGTAGGCTATAGGGAGAGACGGGTCATATACAATATGTACAACAACCAAGAGGGAATAATAAGAGTGGACGATCAAGAACGAAGTGCTCGTATTAAGAAGGGTGTAAGACAAGGCTGTAGCCTTTCGCACCGAGCGAGGTGGCGCACACTGCACTCGCATTCGGGAGGACGACGGTTCAATCCCGTCTCCGGCCATCCTGATTTGGGTTTTCCGTGATTTCCCTAAATCGTTTCAGGCAAATGCCGGGATGGTTCCTTTGAAAGGGCACGGCCGATTTCCTTCGCAATCCTTCCCTAACCCGAGCTTGCGCTCCGTCTCTAATGACCTCGTTGTCGACGGGACGTTAAACACTAACCACCACAACCACCACCACTAGCCTTTCGCCCCTACTCTTCAATCTGTACATTGAGGAAGCAATGATGGAAATAAAAGAAAGGTTCAGGAGTGGAATTAAAATACAAGGTGAAAGGATATCAATGATACGATTCGCTGATGACATTGCTATCCTGAGTGAAACTGAAGAAGAATTAAATGATCTACTATACGGAATGAACAGTCTAATGAGTACACAGTATGGTTTGAGAGTAAATCGGAGAAAGACGAAGGTAATGAGAAGTAGTAGAAATGAGAACAGCGAAAAACTTAACATCAGGATTGATGGTCAAGAAGTCAATGAAGTTAAGGAATTCTGCTACCTAGGCAGTAAAATAACCAATGACGGACGGAGCAAGGAGGACATCAAAAGCAGACTCGCTATGGCAAAAAAGGCATTTCTGGACAAGAGAAGTCTACTAATATCAAATACCGTCCTTAATTTGAGGAAGAAATTTCTGAGGATGTACGTCTGGAGTACAGCATTGTATGGTAGTGAAACATGGACTGTGGGAAAACCGGAACAGAAGAGAATCGAAGCATTTGAGATGTGGTGCTATAGACGAATGTTGAAAATTAGGTGGACTGATAAGGTAAGGAATGAGGAGGTTCTACGCAGAATCGGAGACGAAAGGAATATGTGGAAAAAACTGATAAGGAGAAGGGACAGGATGATAGGACATCTGCTAAGACATGAGGGAATGACTTCCATGGTACTAGAGGGAGCTGTAGAGGGCAAAAACTGTAGAGGAAGACAGAGATTGGAATACGTCAAGCAAATAATTGAGGACGTAGGTTGCAAGAGCTACTCTGATGGTTCAAATGGCTCTGAGCACTATGGGACTCAACTGCTGAGGTCATTAGTCCCCTAGAACTTAGAACTAGTTAAACCTAACTAACCTAAGGACATCACAAACATCCATGCCCGAGGCAGGATTCGAACCTGCGACCGTAGCGGTCTTGCGGTTCCAGACTGCAGCGCCTTTAACCGCACGGCCACTTCGGCCGGCAGCTACTCTGAGATGAAGAGGTTAGCACAGGAAAGGAATTCGTGGCACGCCGCATCAAACCAGTCAGTAGACTGATGACAAAAAAAAAAAAAAAAAAAAAAAAAAAAAAGATGGAACTTACATCTGAACCATGTGTTCTTCAGTAGACAAATGACACAAGAGTAAGATGGAGCTATGTGTGTGTGTGTGTGTGTGTGTGTGTGTGTGTGTGTGAGAGAGAGAGAGAGAGAGAGAGAGAGAGACAGATAAGAAGCGCGGCCAGCAGGAAGGCGTGGTTTGCTACCTAGAGGCAGCGCTAACTGCTGTGTATATCTGCTAGCATTTCCTACTGCAGACTGGTTCAGCTGCCACTACTGCAGACCAGCTGATTTGGTGCTATCACTAAACAAGGATCTGTTACACTCATACTTGTAGATCTATTTTAAAAATTTCCTCTGTGCTGTGCATTGTATGTCACATTTTTTTACTGTACATTACTAGATATGCAAGTGTGTCCTTTGGTAGTCTATCATTAAACGTTGGACATAGCTTTCTTGTTGTTTTCTGAGTAGTTAAGACATTCTTTCTTCTAGACATATTTATCATATTTATGACATAAAAGCATAATTTTCAATAAAATTGAATGGGGTTACATTAACGTCTATTTTCAGTTGTATGACTCTCTAGGAAAGCATCGTATGCCTTTAGGTAATTATTTTGCTGATATTGAGGAAAAACTTCATTTCGCCCATTTTTAACGTATATATTCAGTAGTTTCACAAGATCGAATAAAGAAGAATCAGTCAATTGATTGTTTTTCTTTTTGTCTGGAAATGAAATATAGTGAACGTGTGGCATTATTGGACAGGAGACCCTGTCCAGAGAAGTTCAGCCACTGGGTAAAGGATTATTTCCAATGACACCACATTGGGCGACTTGCGCATTGGTGATGGTTAAAGGATGAGGAGGACAACATAACATCCAGTCTACAGGTGGAGAAAATCTCCAACCCATCTGGGAATCAAACGTGGACCAATTGTATCGTAGGCAAGCATGTTACCACTCAACCAAACAGGTGGATTTTTGGCTAAACAAACAAACAACGAAGATGAAATACGGCATATCAGATTCTGCAGAATTGTAGCTTTTGCTGATATCTAACTCAAAATTTCTTTTCCGCTTAATCCAGGAAACTCTATGGTTTGTGGTTCAAAGAAAGAAATGGGAATTTTCCGATTTTTCAGTCTTTCTTGCTCTGGTTCGAGTGAATATTTTGGTTCATATTTAATGACTGGAGCACGAATTTCCATCGATTCGGCAACAATTTTTCTTTCCATAGGAAGTGTGGTCACACCTTGTACTCCAGCCTGATTATGGTCAGCCCATCTCAGAATGGTATCATTTGCATTAGACTTCCAAGTAAAAGTTACAGTGAAATCTCCTTCTCAAATTACTTTTTTGTAATTTTTTGAAATCCCACAAGTAATTGTAAGAGATAAAGTACTTCGTTTTTCTTACTTATTATTTTCCCATTATTAATACTATGTCCTTCCATAGTTAATTCATTTGTTAGAGACGAATTTAAAAGAATAAGAGTCAATGAAGAAATAAATGGATGTTCCATTCTAGGCAAAATATTTTTTCCTTTCTTTATGGTGATAAACTCAAACAGCTTTGCCACATAGTTGTCAAATAATTTTTTTAGTGGTTATTCCATCGTAAGTTGAATAATTTGTACCGTTATTTCCAAGAACACTAAAACTCATGTACAGTTGAGCATGATTAGGTTATACCCAAACATCTTCAATAGTCATATTAATCTCTGTGTTCTTGTTGGGAGATTTAGATTATTTTTAGTTTTGTCACTCACAGGGAATCGGTAAAACTTACAGTTTTTTATCTTGCTTGTTTGATGAGGATAAAATTTATTATGACATTTCTGAAACAACTGTCACAGTAGCTCCATTGAATTCAATCAAATTATCATTTTCATCGGTTATAGTTATTTCTAAATGCTGTATAGTACCAAAAATTGAAATATGTACTGCATAATATGGTTCATGAATTAGTGGTCCACTAAATTTTGCATTAGGCTGGAATGAAGCAATAATATTTGGCTCTCAATGCAAATGATCGGTATGCTTCAAAAATATTCCATCAACTAGATTGAACTTCACATTAATTAATTCGAATGGAATAATTTTATGAACATCATTAGTGACAGATTTTTTATTAGCTTCAACAATTTGATCACAAAAACCAACCACACTTCCAATACTATCTTTTATATCGATATAAAATTTTATATCACTCTCAATAGATTCTCTGTTTAAAATTTCATCTTCTTTAATGTTTATATTGGGCTTTTTGAATGAATAAATTTTTCCAAGCTTTTCAAGCTATACTGACTGACAGGAATTTCTGTTGTTTCTCCATCACAGTACAAATTATCGTCTTTTGATGTAAAATTTGGAGCTATAAAAGTTGTATCAAAACCAACTAGTGTAACATCACTATAGCTGTGTGGTATAGGTACAGTCACTCTCTTTTTGAGAACAGATAATTTAATTTACTTAAATAAATGAAAATTGACTGGAAACCAAAACTAAGAATCCCTGAGAAGAACTCAAAATATAAACATGGTAAGCTTTCACCAAATTCGATTCAATGTGACATAGTAGGGCTGAGCAGTTGTGGAAATCGTTCAACAATTACAGCCCATCACCAGGATGGCTGAAATTGGTTAAAATGAACCATTTGTAAATATATGCCAAAGGCTTAAATCAACCAAAATACCAACAATTTATGAGAAGTGTGCAAATACTGAAAATAAAATTAATGAAATAATTACTACTTTTATTGAAAGTAATGAAGAAATGACTTCATTACATGAATGAGAAAATAATTCAGTTGTTATATTTGACAATTTCATTCTTGTAAGTCAACATAGGTTCAGTTAATATTTTACTAGAGGTAGACATAAAGGAATAAACAGCTTTTATTTAATTCAAACATATTCAAAAATACCAAAAAAATAAGCCTGAGATAATCTCAATTTTTTAAAGATTTTCAAACAGAATGACAGAAATTTGAATCATATGTACCTTGAGTTTGTTGGTGGAGATGTAAGGTTTGACGATTTTAAAGAAATGTGTAGTAAATATTGGAAAGATCAGTTGGGATTTTTTGTCATAGACATGACTAGAAAACCAAATGAATGTAAGTTCAGAAATACAATACAGAATTTCACGAACATTAGGCAAGAACCCTGAACATAGTCATTAAACATTGTACATTGTACGTTTCAATTAAAAATATAAACGTGAAATGTAACTGATTATTGTTTTTTCATCTTCAATAAATGTTTGCAAAATATGACCCAGATGTTGTTAAGAAAAGCAAGACGAAATAGGGGAGTAAAAAAACAATTAAAAGAAGAGTTTAAAAATGTAAAACACAATGAAGAACAGAATATGAAAAATATAAAAAAGAAGATAAACCCATTACCGATAAAATCGAAAAAGTAAAGGAAGGATTCGAAGATATATGTGACAATGTTCTGAAAGCTATTGTAGAAAACAGATAAGCAGAAAAATAAATGGGTCCTTATTATGAAAATTATTTAGACGAATTCAGTGATAGTCTGTCAGTGAAATAACATAAAAGTCCAGAGCATGATTATTCGGTAAGTCAATCAGAAATACAAGATTTATTGTAAAACTAAAAAAAGGGGTTAAAAGTAGAGAGAAACAACCCACTAGAAATGTAAACGTAACTGAATGTATGCTGGAATATATTAATAACAGTGAAGATAAAGATTTTGGATTATGGTTTATTGGTCAGTACATTCAAATTCGTTAGAAAATTACCAGTAATTTTTATGGAGATATATTACTGGTTGGTGAAAGGATATATGAAGGTACAGATGCTTTAACAAATCTTTTAACGTTAACAAGTAACTATGGATTATATGAATATAAAATTTACCAGTTCTGATTTATTAAATTATACAGATATACTGTTCCATTCAGGAGCATCATATTCTGATAATATTTAACATAAAATAAAATCAAGTCAAGTCAATGAATCTAAATAGTTAATATAGAAAATTGTAGATGACTTTTTTCAAGCATAAGGAAAAACCAATCAAATATGTTCAAATGAAAGAGCGTAATCAATACACGAACAGTAATTCACGGCAAAGAATTAGCTGTAAATAAAAATTATCATAGTGAAAATGTTGGAATAACACATATGTCATAGATGCATCTTCCAGGCTACTCGTTTTGTGGACCATATAATAACCAGAAGAAAGAGCAGCTGGAGGTGATAAAACAGTTAATCCATTAGACGAAGCTTGTAAAAAACATAATATTGCCTATAGAGATAATAACAGTTTAGAAAAAAGACATGTAGCTGATAAAAAATTTCAGTTAGCTGCTAAAGAAAGAACATATTCTGAAGATGCTTCACTCATTGAAACACTGGCAGCAACAACAGTTAGAGGAATATGGATTTTTGGCATAGAAAAACTTGCTAAACAATTATAAATTAAAAACTTTCTTGGTGTTTTCATGATTGATGAATGATTGAGTTAGCCTAGAGAACACGAATAAAGAATCATAAATTTAAATACATCTAATTATGTTTGCATTCACTGGATTTGTTATTACAAGAATAAATATTACAAATTTGTTTTTGGTTCTGGATTAAGAGAACATAAAGAATGATGTCTTTCATTACTATATACAGTCATTATTAAAAATAAAGGTGATAAAGAAAAGGAAGAACAGAAAAGCCATAATATAGCTATGGAGAAGAAAGGAAGTGGATGTATAAAAAAATTCAAAAAGATAATTCTCATGTATCCTCATGAAGTAAGGAATTTTGATAAAGTAAAACCTGCTAAACAATTAAAAATTAAATACTTACTTGATGTTTTCCTGATTGATTAATGATTGAGTCAGCCTAAAGAATACGAATCCAGAATCTTAAATTTAAATACATCTAATAATGTTTGCATGCACTGGAGTTGTTATTACAAGAATAAAGATACCAAATTTGTTTTTGGTTCATTTGGAGGAAATATTCCAAAAGAATTGGTTAAATATTTTTGCTCAAGTCAATTGTACTATGATAGACAACGAATTCAGTATTTTGATGTAACAATATGTGGGCATTTATATCTATTCGTTTTAAAGCTGTGTTCAGATAATTATAAATTTAATGATATTTTAAATTTAATAAACGCTCATTTTTTGAAATAAGCTACAGAGAAAGAAGCAGTTTGGCAGTTGGCAGTATAAAATTAAAAATAAACTTAAATAATATAGAAGGAAAAATAGATCCCAAAAATGGAAAACTTAATCACACAGTTTCATAAAGAATTATGAGACAGTTTTAAGGTAACTAAAGGATACAAAGGGCAGAAGATTAATAGGTTTGAAAGATCCAATGAGCAGTTATGACATTGTTACCAAGAAGTGCTCTTGAAAAAGAATATGCTACAAAACCTGAATACAGCAAGATTCTTGTAGATTTGAAGCAAGAAATATGATTTATGATAGCATCATGGAACATCAAAATAACGAAATAAATAATGTGAAAACAAGGTTCCATCATGCATTAGATAAAATACATTCACTAGAAAGTCAACTTCCACAATTAGATTCGCTAATTGATAAGAGTTTAGTCATGAAAGTTGACAGAGACCTAGAAATGCTAAGTTTTTGGAACCAAACAATTATAATTTAAAACTTAATAAATTCTTTTAATCTATATAAATAGGTAACCATATCTATTGTTTTAAATGTAGAAAACTTACTCCAGTGCCCAATCCTCATAGAGTAACAATTGTGAGATACTTATTAACGTTCTATATAAACCACTGAGAAAAAAATTTAAAAAAAGAAATGTAGTTTCACCTGGTACTCATGATTTATAGGAAGCTGATCTAGTTGAAAAGGATTCCGGTAATTTGAAAGGAATTTCAAAAATAAGTAAAGAATATAAATATTTATTAATTGTTATCGGTGTTTTTCCAAAATTACTTGAACTAATCCAGTTAAAGATATAGCAAATAGAACTGTAGTTGATGCTTTTCAAACAATATTCAAAATATGCTGTCCAAGATATTTACAAGCAGATAATGGTAAAAGATCTACAATAAATAAAAATATAACAATGATCATTAATTGTTATGCAACTTTTACTGGATTAGAAGCATCTATTATTGCAAGGTTTAATAGAAGCCTGAAAGAAAAAATGTGGAAGAAATTTGCTTTTCAAGCTAATTATAAATGGGTTGAGTTAGTTAAAAATCTAGTTGATGAATACAATAATGAAAAACATTCAATAATACAAATGACGGCAATAACAGTTAATTAAAAGAATTATAAACTGGCTGTTGTTGTACCTAAGGAAAAAAACATATTTAAAAAGATGATAAATTAGAATCTGTAAACATAAAGGGCTTTTTGAAAAAGAAAACACTGTCAGTTTGACAACAGAAATATTTAAATCGAACCTTTTCTTCTTTCTCATCAACGTACAAATTAAAAGATATCGAAGGAAATTTTTACTAACAAGAACAACAGAAAACAAAATAATGTGATGTATACATTAAAAAAGTTTTAAGAAAGAAAGGAAGCAAAGTATATATTAAATGGTTGGTATTTAAAATTTCTTTTAATTTTTTTATGCTTTTCAGTGTCTACACTCATAGACCTGATATTTCTTAATAAATAAAGCAGTTTTCCATGGTCTGGGAATAGGGGACCTACTAAAATATTGCATAGTCGAAATTAAATTCCTGTCATCCTTTTGTTATAACTGTCAACCATTTCACTTAAATTATTACCGATTTACATTAAAATTTTGTATTAAGAGGTTGAAATTTTGTGTGGGCACTAAACAAATGGAATATCTAGAAAGTTGATTTTTTGTGAGGGAACCAAATACATAGGGAATCTAAGAAGCAGTCAGATTCATTACATCAGCAAACAGTTCTTCTTTTGTGTAACCATCTTTAAGATTAAAATAATTATGCCAACAAATGATATTCAATCTTTCCGTCATTCTTTGGTAAGAGTTTATTGCATTAGGATTATTGCCCTTAACACTTCTTCAAAATTTGGAACATTATCTCTAGTACTCTTCAGTTGTTTATGTAGATTTGTTCTTTGTACTCTAATGACATAATTATTTTACTCACAATTTTCATTAAACAATCTTAAGGGAACAATAGTTGCTCTTAAATTACAGGCTTCAGTTTGTTGTACAACATAAGATAAACTTCTTTCTATCTCTCTGTTCATGCATTTCGTACATCTAAAGCTACATCAACTGTTTTTTCGGAATTTTTTATTTGCTTTTCATTCACTTTGCTTGTTTCTCATAAATTATTTATTTCAGTTCTGTTTCTTTCCTAATCTTACATTCACCATATCCACGAAACAATGCTAAATCTTCTTCATTAGCGAAATCTTGGAAATTTTCTGCAACAGGTATTTTGGATCTTATAACTAAAGACTACAGACTAGGTGCATTAATAGATTTGATTGAATTTTAAACATATATATGTAGTGTAATTATACAGGAAACTTTAAAATCTTTTGCAATAGATTTATTTAACATGGAGTTTTATAACATCTGGAGCGTTAGAGGATATCTTAAAAGATATGCAACTTGGTGTCCATAAAATCATAGATTATACTTTTCCCTTAACAAACATGAACACTTGTTTATTACTGTATGTAAGGTTTTTGTTGGTGAGGTAAATAACTGACTCCACTTACATAGAATAAAAATGAGGACAAATTAATATTAATGTTAGAAGGGTGTAACTGGTGGCTACATACTATCTCTTTATAATTTATAAATTTTATTAATAAAATTTTTTTCTATTGATGTATATGAGAAAATTAGAACTTTCATTTCTTCTAACTGTATGTTATCCCAATGATAATGTTTAAACATGCATAAATCAATTAACTAATGAAATTGTGAATTACTTATTCAATCTCGATGGAGACAAAATTTGTATTGTTTATGAATACTTTGAAAAACAATTTATATCACTATAGAAGGGCAAAAGTTTGTCCCTGAAAATTTTCATAAATAAAGTATAAAAATAATAAAATTTCCACAGGAATAGTTGAACTGCACATAAAATTTGTACTTTTATGCAAGTCTGACTGTTGGCTATACTTCACTTCTTTAGTGTTGTTTGTTTGAATAAATTCAGCTCCATATTTTATTATTTACTTTTGTATTTTCTTTAATAGTATGTATAAAAATGTTTAGTTATAGATTTGAATTCCTTTTTTATTAAATGTGTATTTCACTAAAAACTCCTAAATTAAATAAAAATACATAGCAAAAATTCTAGTGAAAGTCAAAAAATTAACAGTGTAAAAATTTTATCTCTATAGCTGTCTAATGTGCAGCAACAAGAAAGTGGGGCAAATTATAGTTTTAATAATCTAATGGAAAAATTTTCTTCAAAAATGGAAGTCAAGAAGCCTAACAACTGCGAAGTAGAGAAGCCAATTGATAATTTTTACTCACATATGTATACAAAGGATAAGCATTTTCATAGTTGTAAGGAATGTGACAAAAAACATCATAAAAATATGTTAAAAATAAGCAAGTTCTTTGTGAAAATTTTATATCTAAATATTGAAAAAATCTTTTACAATGAATTTCTAATGATGAATATTCGAGAATATTATTATCGATGAAAAAAGATGAAGAACAACAAACTGAAGCTTCATCAATATAATTTGTATGTTGCCAAGAAGGTAGGGATTCTGTTCTAGTTGATTTTACTTACATCTAGGGAAACGCTCTCTAGTAGGTGTAAGATTTGCTTTAACGACTATTATAAAAAAGATGGATTTAAAAGTCTAACATTTGTCATTTTTCAAAAGTCTAATGTTTTTTAATCTACTTAATGAGAGACCAAAATGGAAGAATGATTGAGAGAGTTTACAGTCGTCAAACTTCCGGTTTATTATAGAAAAAATAATATTAATGGATAATCTAAAAACAGAAACGCTGATTTAATTACCATACATTTATTATCAAACTTCAAAAACTCTTTACAAACGATAACCCTCTCCTAAAATTAGAAATGATGATAAAATTTTTCAAGATAAAGAACTTAAACCATTGAAAAAAATGTGTTCATTTTCTTCTAATATATTTGGGATGGAAAGAGACAGAAAAACCATTAAAGATTATCTAGCTCATACAGCATTTAAAAAAGATTACAAACTATAAATTTAGAAAATAATATAAACTCAGTTAAACATAATCATTTCTTAAATACTGTGGAACCAAAAAATATGATTATTATTAAAGAAAATTTAGAACTAGTTAATGGTTTGAAAATACATTTTAATTTATTCTGTGATTACAGATTACAGACATATGATAAAGTTCAAGAATTTGGAGCACAAACATAAGACTATACTGTTATGAAAGAGAATGATTTGATTAAAATATTCGCAGCTGGAAAGTAGGAAATTTTAACAAAAACATCTAATTTTCAAGTTAAGTGCACAGTGTGGACATTAAACAGTATTCTTTCCCAACAGCTAAAAATTAATCGATATATCTATCTGAGAGGATAATCACATATCGAATTACCAGAAAAAATAAACCGAAAGCGAGCTTGTATTAATGTAAAAAAATTACTATCAAAAATGTTGTCTATGGTCTATAGCTTCCACATTAAATCTAGTAACTTGACAGAAATATAAAAGTCTGGATATAAAAAGTAATTATGAACAATTTGTTAAAGAGGTTGAAGAAAAAGTACCCATTATTTCGTTTTCTATAGAAATTCTTAATATTCCAAAAACTGAGACTGATATTAATGTGCTATTAATGTTTATTGGTTTGGTGAAACATTTCAAGTATATCCATTAAATATTAGAAAATAGAAAGAAAATAATGTAAATCTCCTCTGTTTTAAGAAAGAAGGCAATTCACATTATTGTTTGATTAAAGATTCATAGCGACTCCTTTCAGCTCAAATCTGAAAACATATAGATTAAAAATTTGTTTCTGATATGTGTCGACTACATTTAGACAGCAAGGAAATATTAGGTAACTACACACCAACTAAACATGTTAACAAACCATTAAAACTAGTATTGTCGATGTACACAAAAAGTTCCATTTGTTCTTTATGCTGATTTTGAGAGTTTGCTAATAAGATGGACAACAGACAGAGCTTATACAATGAAATATCAAAAACATGAACCAAGCGAATTTTTTTATTATATCAAGTCCATTAATGGAAATTATAATGATGCAGTTGGTTATTGCGGACCAATCTGCCCTAAAAACTTATTGAATGTATGAAGGAAAAAGTTGAAGAAATTGGTAGAATTTATTGTGAAACAGAAGACATGCAACGATTAATACCTGAAGAGGAATTCACCTATGCGAGATCTAAAATTTACATATTCTCTATATGTTGTTATACAAGAAATAATAAAAAAGGTCATCATCATGACCATTTGAGTGGAAAATAGAACTGCCTACTATGCAATAACTGTAATTTGCAACAATGACATCCCAGTTTTGTACCTATTTATTTATATAATTTATCTGGAAAGGATTCTCGTTTGTTTGTGAACGAATTTGGTTATGATATAGAACAAATAGATATAACATCAAATACTGAAGAGAAGTAGATCAGTTTTGGTAATAAAATAGAAAATTTGAGGATGAGATCTGCACATTTAGGTTATGCCTTCTTCGCTTACAAACTTTCATAAAATTTGAAGAGAGAACAAATGACCAACATTAAAAAAGTTTTCCGAGAAGAACAAGTCAGTCTGATGGACTAAGAAAGGTTTTTATCCTTATGGATTCAGTGAAAAAAATTCAAGAACAACAACTTCCACCAAAAGAAGAATTTTACAATAAATTGAATGAGTGTCATATATGTGATAAAAACTATAATCATGAACCAATTGTGTGGAAAAAAATTTATTGCCAAAAGTCTTGGTGAATATCCTGATCTGTATCTTAAAACCAATGTTTTGTTATTGACTAATGTTTTTGAAAATTTCAGAAAAACGTGTGTAAAAGCTCATGATTTAGATCCATCTTGGTATTTTACAGGATGTGGTTTACCATAAGATGCACACTTGGAAATGTCTAAACACCCATGGGATTATTATATGATTACGATCTCACACTTATGGCTGAAAATGGATTATTATGTGGTATATCACAATATTGTAAAAGATATCTTGTATTAAATAATGGATATATGAAAGATTTTAGTGTTAAAAAGATATCTAATTATCTAGCATATTCAGATTGATACAAACTATACTGTTATGCCATGAGTCAATTTTTGCAATATGGTTGTTTTGATTTGGATGAGACAAAATCTTTAGATTCTACAAAAATAAGCGAAATTTCTGACACTTCTGGGATTAGTTACATTTTTGAAGTTGATTTAGAGAATGCAAAAGAACTACATGATTTCCATAAAGATTTTCCACGTGACCCCAGAAATAAAATCGTGCCTGGAACTAAATAATGTTAGTTAAAGAGTGCTTTCAGTGAGAAGTATAATTATGTAGTTATCTACAGAGATCAGAAGCAATACTCGTCTCTAGGAATGAAGCTACCAAAAATACATACAGTCTCAAAATTTAAGCAGTATGACAGATGAAAAAGTACTTAGATTTAAATACCAAAATGAGGATGAAATCGAAGAATGATTTTAAAAAGGTTTTTGGAAATAGGTGAATAATTCTGTGTTTGAGGAGACAATGTAAAATATAAGAATAAATAATATAAAATTAGTGTCATATGAAAAAATTGTGATAAACTAGTACAAAACCAAACTTTAAAGGGACAACTATATTTACTGAAAATCTTGTGTTATCTGTGTGAATAACATAAAAATCACATTTAATAAACCAGTCAATGTGGGCATGAGTATACTTGATTTACCTATAGAACTGATGTACGATTTTGCACTATTGAGTAATGAAAGAAAAATACGGTGAGAAAATTGAGTCATGTCATGAAAATACAGACAGTGAAATATACAATATACAAACTAGATATTTCTATGAACATATGAAAATGATGATCGAAAACTTTGATAGAACAGATAATATTTATGGTATTCCACAGATAAACAAGAAAGTTTTACAAGAAACAAAAAATAAATGTAATGGAAAAATAATGGAAGAATTCTCTGGTTTGAGAATGTATGCTTATCAAGTTGGTGACTAATAGGGGAGAAATCAAAAGGTGTGAAGTAATCTGTTGTAAAAAAGAGAATAAGCTTAGAAGGTATAAAGATTTTTTGTTCAAATATAGAAAACAGTATAGAACTATAAATTTGAAATGGTGTGAGAAACATGAAATCCACACAGTTGAGGTAAACAAGAAAGCATTGAGTCCTCATTATGATAAAAGATATGTTCTGGAAAACTGGACAGATATATTACCATATGGAGACTATCCAACATGGTCTGATTAGTTTTCTATCTCTTTCAATGTAAAATAAAATCATTATCAAATATTTTACCACGATGGAATAAATGTATTATCCGATCTCTGTTTCGAAATCAGATTATTGGATTATTGAGTGGGGAGCTTTTAAAACGATCTTTAAGTTTAAATATAACTTTTTAATATTTTTGGTAAATTATTTGTTGGTACATAACAATTTGCTATTTTTTTTACTATTGAAAAAGGAGAGAATCTAAGTTTTCTATTTCTCCCCATATTTCCATATCACTTCCTTATAACTATTTAATCTCCATTTGTATTCTTCTCCTCCATAAAGTCTTATTAATAGATACTCCTCAAGGTTCTACAATCAAAGATGATTTAAAATATTCTTTTCAAATAATACATTCAACTTGTTTCTCTCTCAGTTTATTATTTCTCTCAATAAATATGTCACATTTAAATTCATCATATTTATAAAGATTTATGAAAATATTAAACTAACATGGAAAGGAATGAAGAGACTTAAAAATAATGATAATGAATTTCACAATACCAAATTTTTGATTTAATCAGATACCAACGTTTTTCTAATGTTTTGTTATTGAATGCACCAAAGTGCACGTTTTTCTTCATTTAAAAAAAATCGAAAATTTCGGTAAATTATATACAAAAATACCGATTTTTGAAAATTGAGACTGTGACCGCCAATATTCTTCTACTGTCTTGTTTTACGAGGTCGAGGTCTGCTGCAGGAAGGTTATAGCATGTGAGATATCATCATGTTGCTGGAAGGTTAGAGTGTAGCTTCCAATCTGGGCATGTGTGGATGCCTGGCAGGCATTTCAGTTGGCACAGTAATAGTAATGGATACTTTTGCATGAGAGTGAGATGGGGTGCATCGGGATGAGATTGTGTGCAGGAGGTTGTGAGGAAAACAGGTGAGTGGTCTCTCTAATTGGATCAAAGACGTCTGCAGTGAGGCATACAAAGAAGTAGGGAGATGTGAGGATGAAATCTGGGGTGTTGCTTATTCTATGACAGGTGTGCTGTGGGATATGAATGAAGTCACCTTAGGGGGAATCTGTTAGCTGACACCTCCATCATGGTTTTGCAAAGGGTACCCTATAGATTTTTGAGGTCAGAGGCAATACTGGTAAGGCACAGTCAATGTAGATGAGGAAATCATAGGGCATTGGATTATTACGTAGGATGTAGATAGCAGCACAGGTAACAGTTAGGGTTTTGAAGAAGATACTAAGGATAGCGTGTTCGGTGGGAGTACTGAATAAGGGTTGCGTTAAAGCAGTGATCCTTTGTGGTCGACAATTGCAAATTTACCTCTGCTAGGGAGAGGGAATTATCTGTACAGTGGAGGATATAGGGAGAAATTTGGATGGTGTAATATGGTTGGAAGAATGTTTCAGTAAGTCATGATTACATGCAAGTACATAATGACACCCAAGGAGATACTGTACACATACAGAAGAAAGTCTCATCAACATAATCAAACTATTTAGATCAACAGACATCGATGCAGAGCATAGAGAAGTGGACCCTACCACTCTATGCACAACAAGAGTACCAACAAACTAAAACCTGTGGCAGAGACATCTAGTAACTAGTGCATGATATTTTGGGCCACTGGCCAACATAATACCTGGTGCTGCCCCACTTATCATAAACTGTCAGTATCATAGTTTTCAACCATTTATGATGCATGGGGCACCACCAAATATCATCTGCCACTAAGAATAAAATTTAACTGTATCCTGTCAACAACCCCTTCTGAAAAAATCACTTTAATTGCAAAAATTACCAAATACGAAAATTTTAAAAACCTCATGAACAAAAAATTTAAAAATATTAAATTTGAGAACATAAACCCAATAAAAATTTAACTTGGCTTCTAATTTTTTTAAAAATCTAAAAAATTCTTTATCATATAAACTAGCTGCACAAATTTAGTACTTAAAAATTCACAGCCTATCTAAAAAGTAAAATGATTTTTTTCACTTTTCTAAAATCTAATATATTTTATTTTCATTTTTATTTTAATCTATTAATTTTCTTATTTTTCATTTTTTGAAATTACTATTTTTTTCTTTTAAATGAATGAACAATTAAACGTCTTCACAGTGACTGAACTTCACGGCTATTGTAAAAGAAACTTCACTGTGATTCAACTTCATGACTATTGCAAAAGAAATAATTTAAAGGGATATGATAAATTAAGTAAAGACAATTTAATTAATTTATATAATTAAACATATCATCATCAATCAGAAAAGAATCAAGAGAAAAAAATTTGAAAAGGTTCCCTTATTTTAGTATTGAAAATACTGATGAAGTTTTAAAAAAGGATGAACCTAAACAACTGAAAGAAGTATTTCCTTTTTCTTCTAAAATATATTAGAGATGACAAAATAGTAGAAAACTGTTCGAAAATAATAAAAACTCAATAGAGCCTAACCATTTCTTAAATTCATTGACATCAAAACTTAAAAAAGCAGAGAAAGAAAATTTAAAATTATATAATGGCACAAATTTTTTTGTTATATTCAATAAGTCATGGAATTTGGTATGAGACTCAAAACTATAGAACGGCCAGAGAAAAAGATGTATCTACAAAATTTAAGCAACAGAACCAACATATTTTAACACATGTTTAATATTCAAACACATGGATTAAAACTGACATTAAATAGAACTTTTGGAATATAGTCAGCAAGTAATAAATATTTTTCATTAAGAGATTCATCTAAACTGAACAACTACAGGAAGTAAAAGAAAAAAGCTTTTATTAATATTGAAAATAACGATAACATATGTTTTTCATCGCCTATAGCTTCAGCATTAAATCCAGTAGATACAAAACAACGCAAGAATCCAGACACACCAAGTAATTATTCAACAATTGTTATAGAACTTGAGGGAAAAAACCTAATATTTCGTTTCCTGTTTCAATTGATGATATTTCAAAAATCGATTTCATGATTAATGTATGAATAAATGTTTATTCCTTTGATGAAAAATCCCAAGTATACCCCTTCAAAATAACAAAATGTAAAAATTAAAAAACGTTAATTTATTGTATTTTAAGAAAGAAAGTAACTCTCCACTGTTGAACAAAAGATTTATCTAGATTTCTTTCAACACAGTTATCAAATCATAAAGAATTGGAATTTATTTGTGATTTGTTTTTATTACAGTTTAATAATAAAGAAAAATCGACGATCACTTAGAAAATTGTTAAATAAGTAAACAATTAAATGTTGGACTTCCAGAGAAGGGCTCATTTACAAGTTTCGAAAATTATAACTGTACTGAATAGTTCCTTTCGTTACTTATGCAAATTTTGAAAGTGTGTTATCGAAGTTACTTAAAAAATATCCTCAATAGACGCTATGTGATATTATATACAGAGAAATTTGAGATATATGTTAACTTAACAATGAACCAAGAATTAAAACTGAATTGCATTTAAAAATGAATAACCAACCTCATATTATAAAATATCAAAGGTATGAACCAAGCAGTTTTAATTACCATATAAAATATACAAATGAACACTATAAAAATCCAGTAATGCATATAGGTTCAAATTCAAGTTGGAGAAATATAAAGAATTAGTTTTGATGAAGAACAAATGATGCCTTTAGTTCTGAAGAGAATTACAGACATAATAAATTTAAAATTTGTTCTTTGTGTAGAAAACATTCTTCAAAAAATAATAAAAAACTTCATCATAACAATCATTCAACAGAAAAATATGTAATTCATAAATTCATTGTGTAATAAATGTAAATCAGAATTAAAACATCCAACTTTGCAACTAGTTTATTTACATAACTTATCGGCATATGATTCTCATTTATTTTAAAATAACTTGTCTATGATGAAAATGAAATAGATTTACTTCCAAATAATGAAAGAAGATAGATTAGTTTCAGTATAGAATGCTGACTATTGCAAAATAAGAATTATTGATAAATTTATAATTATGGCTTCAACCCTTGATGCAAATCATCAGATTTAAAAAACATACAAAGGAAAAATATTAATAACTTTTTGATGGAGAACCTAATGAATTTGGTAACTAAAGAATCAGTTTATGATTATATAGGTAGCTGGGAAAATTTTGAAGGAAAAATACCACTAAATGTAGAATTTTATATAAAACTAAACCAATATGATTTAGGTGAATACGATGAATTATATTTAAAAACCATTGTTTTATTATTAGCAGATGTTTTTGAAAATTCTAGAAAAACTTTTATAAATCCTTTTATAAAAAGTTATGACATAGACAATTCTTGGCATTTTACAGCTCCATATTTGTCTGTTGATTCGATGGTTAAAATAACAGAACAACCACCTGAATTATTGGAAAATATGATATGAATTTGAAGTTTGAAAAAGTTGGTATATCACAGGGTTGTAAAAGATATGTTAAAGCAGATAATAAATGAATGAAACATTATTATAAAACTGTGATATCGAATTTTATGTATTAACATACCAATAATATATATGGATATGCCTATCAGTCAATATTTGAATTATGAACGTTTGAATGTGTTGAACGAAATTCATATGATTCTAAAAACAGCAACAAAATCGCGGAACTTCTAAAGTAGGTTTTATTTTTGATGTAGATTTACAGTACCCAAAAACATTACATGATCTGCATGAAGATCTACCTCCTGCTCCCATAAATAAAATTGGGCCACGAGCTAAAGAAACATAATTATTAGTTTCTTTAAGCAATAAATGTGTAAATGTTTAAGTAATAAATAGAATTATGTCATTTAGTATAGAGATCTGGAAATATATTTCGCTATATGGATGAAATTAACAAAAATATGCAACTGCTTAAAATTTAAACACTCTGATTGGTTATAACACTATATAGCTTTAAATACAGAAATGAGGGATGATAATTGAGTATTTGGGAAAACAATGAAAAATGTATAATAAACAGAGAAGAAATAAGTCTTTGTATGTCCATTTTTCAGAGATGGTTGTGCCACTCGGCTGTTCGATAAAGGATATTAAATCGAACACCTTACAGCTGTCTAATTTCCAAACTTATTTTATTTGGCTACCAGTTTCGGAGATTAACTAAGCCATCTTCAGCTGACTACAGTTGAAGCGATCGGTATCGTAAGCAGAAATCTGCAGATACCAGTATTCGAATGTTGGCGCCGGTTTTGACCAGAACTGAGGTGAACTCTTCCAACACATCAATCAGGGGGCTGAGGATGGTGTAGTAAATCGCCAAAACTGGTAGCCAAATAAAAGAAGTTTGGAAACTAGATATCTGAAAGGTGTTTGATTTCACATTCGATACAATAGTAGTTTTAAATTCTGGTAAACGTGACATATTAGTGGCAAAACAAAACATTAAAGTGAAAACCATATTTAGGGGAAAATTTAGTTGCGCTCCATTTGAAAAAAAATTATACTCACCTGTATATACTTTAAGAAAAGAATTATTGTATAATTTTCACTATAGAGTTATACTAGTGATTCCTCAGAAGATAATATTTATAATATACCTCAAGGAAGTAAAAAAGCGTTAGGAAAAATGGAAGACGAAGGTAATGGAAAAATAGTGAAAGAATTTTGTGGTTTAAAAGCAAAATTATATGTCGATGATAAGGAAGAGATATAACCAAATGAAGTAAAGAAATGTGCTGTTAAAAATAAAATACGGTAATAAGATTACAAAGACTTCACAATCAATAACAATATTGACATATGAATTTAATTCCAAGCTTTAAACATGAAATTTCTTCTTTTTAAATTAATAAAAAAACTAAGTACTCATGATAATTGAAGGTAGTCTTTTGGAAATGATATGGGGGCATTAACAAATGGACATAATAAGTAAATAATTACTCACTAATCTATTAGTGAGTAATTATTTACTTATTATTTTAAATTTCATTAATAAAATAAAAAATATTAGAATTAAGAACTATTTAAAGTTATCTTATTTTGGTTATATTCTAGAATATGTATTAAATAAAAAATAAAACATTAAAATTAAAGATTATTATAATTTTTTTCAATTTTGTTATATTGTAGAATCAATTTAACTCTAATTTCTTTAAATTTTACACATTTTCTCAGTTAATGATTTCTTAATTGATGAATATGTGTTTTCATCCTTTCCAATCAATATTAATATTTTAGAGTTTTCTTCAGTCATATCTCACTTTAAATTCTTTGCAGTAATATTTAGAAATATATTTAACTTTTTCTTCTTTGTTCTTCATTTGTGTCATGTAAGGACCACGCATAAATTTTTCAATCCTTTCTGTATTGTTGTTCTTTCTTTTTCTTCCAGCATTCTTTCATCTTTTCACTATATGCCCTTTTCAACTACTTGGACCATTTTGACAGTGTCATCTTCTCCCTCCTGCCCTGGAATCCTTCAATTTTTAACATTTTCCTCTTGAAAATCTCTCTTTCTATCAAACCTTTTTGATGTATGTTGTTCGTTTCCAAATCTTTCCTACCTTTTTGAACCCAAACTATTGTTGTCTTCTTGTCCCAAAGATATTTAAAAATCTGTTTGGTTCACCTGCTGCTGTTCATACTGTATGGTATAGTTTTAGAAAATACTTTAATCAAGAAAAGGCATTTTGAAACACATCTTTCTAGGCTGATAGGCCGTGGTCGAAGTATAAAACTGTCTCCTAACGTTTCGTCTCCGACTGCGGGAGACATCTTCGGAGGTAAAGCGGCGAACTGCCGTGAAAGTTTACATTGTATGAACATCTTTCTAGTTTTAATTACTGTCGTCCAGGTACAAAATTAAAAGAAAGGTAACTCTTAATTGTTTTTAAAACATTTACTAATTTTTTATTAAGTGCTTTGACCATATTTTGTATTTTTATCTAATTCATCTTAATGATATTTCTGTATTTTTATTCTCTTTATCTTAAATTTACTTATCATTAATTTTTGATTATAAAGCTCTATGAATTTTTTATTCGTTGTTACTCAAATCTATCATTTTTATTAATTAAAATTTCAAAGTTCCATTCTATTTTTTGTATTTATTCATATTGCACATTTATTTTATCGCGAAAATTGTCCATTTGTTAAATGTAAATGAACATGAAATTTGTCTTTATCTGATAAGAGTTTCAGCACAAATAAAAGAATGACCACAAATAAAATCATCAAAATTATGTATTCCTTTACTATCATAATAGAAGTCAGTTTTCAAAAGTAACTAATCAATTTTTTTTAAACTTGCCATCAAATGAATGAAAAACAATTTTTGTATTTCTTGGTTTGTAATAGGAAACCCAAAGAGTACAAAACTTATCACAAATATCTAAATTTACTGTACCACATTCAAAAATAATTGACTTATTATGTAATTGATCAGTCATATAAACGCGACTAAAATATTACTTATGAAGTCCTTAGTAAGATTTTCTGCATCAAACTTTGTTAACAGTTATTCCAGTTTTTAAATATTATGTGGAAAATTTTTGTTCCCTATTTCTTTACTCCAGGTCCCTTCTTTTCTAAAAGAAATTTATGTCTCTTGTTCAGTTTTTAGCAGGTTTTTTGTTTATTACAGCATTATCTACGCCAGCTGCTTCACAAACTAATGAACCAGCAACAGTTAAATATGGTAATCCAGCCAATAATAAAGGAAGAAATCCTACATGTTTCTTGTCTGTGAAACATTCAATAATTCATTTTCACAACAGGAAATTTCTGCCAACGTTTTTAGCTCTTTCTTTGTTGAGTATCTGTAAAAAAGTTATCAATGCTATTTAATTGTTCTTTATTTAGTTTAATTTTAATTAGATTAGGTTCAGTTTTATCACTCGTTAGCAAGAACGTTGAATACTACAACTAATAAGATATATATATATATATATATATATATATATATATATATATATATACATAGGTTAGAATAGTATGATGATTTCATAAAATAAATTTGGAATAACAGTTTAATATTATTGAATCTATAAAATTATCTTCTCTAAAAATTTATAAAATTATTTTATCTATCGTTATGTTATTTTAAAAATTTTAAAACTCCCAACCATTTTCATGAAGGCCCATACCTACTTTTCCTCTCACTACTGTTGCTAGTTTTTCGCTTAATGATGAAGCTTCTGAATACATTATTTCTTTTGCCATTTTTCGTAATTCTATATCTGCTTACTGGCTTTTTTTAATTGCTCATTATCTCTATAAAAATTTCATGTTTTTTATCAGCTTCATCTAACTTATTTATTTCTTTAGCGCCTCTAATTACTCTTTCTTCTAATTTTGTACCTGGATGACAGTAATTAAATCTAGAAAGATGTGTTTCAAAATCTCTTTTTTTGATTAAAGTATTTTCTAAATCCTTACCATATGTTTCTGATTTTCAAAAAGGATGAGGTAAATTATTCAAGAATCTATTAAATAACACATATCTCTGGAATCATTTAAATTTTTTCCTAACATTTTTGTAATGAAAATTTTTCAGGGTGATAATTTTTGTTTTCCGATAATTCTTAAGTGTGAATAGTAGCTAATAATCCCTAACACCACTCATCCAGATATATGCAGTTTCTGCTACTTTCTCATGTACACAAGAGTCTAAATTAGCTGAAAATTTTGGGAAATAGGCATCAACAATTTCTTTTACCAAAGTATTATGTTTCATACCGTAATCAATTGCTTGCATTTAGATTCTCTTCAGAATATAATGGTCCTAAATGAAATAATAAATTCCCATAAGTTTATAAAATCGGTTCTATTAAATGTTGTGCCAGTATCATACACAGTAAACCATTTTTTAATTAAAACATTCATTAAAACATCTGTACCCTCATATGTGCTGTCACCAACACACAAGTTATGTACACCAAATTTTACTTGCAACTGAGCAAGTAATTGAACTATGCCAACATCCTTTAATCCAAAAACTTGATCTTCACTGTGATTGATATCTTCCAGCATTGTTCACGTATGTTTTTTTATTTAGTGTTTTCTTATTCTTCATCTTTTAAATATTTTATATTTTTAATCTCTTCTTCATATTTATTCAATGCATCTTATTTCTAAATTAATTAATATAAAATTATATTGTTTAAATGGTTATATTTCATTCAAGTCTTCTAAATTGTTATGATTATTATAAGTAACCATTTGTTTTTCGACTTCTCTGTTTTGTCCTATGGCTTTTAATATACTGTCATCCAAAACTTGAATTGCTTCATTATGTCTTCTATTGCATGAACAAATGGTTTGATCTTCTAGGTTGTTTTGTTAATTTTTTAAGTTCCTCTTTTATATCTTCCATTAACTTTCTATTCTATTTACCTGTTTTAACAACTTAAATGTCATATTTTGAAAAATTAACAGAATGATAAAGTTATAAATTATTTTTTAAGTTTTGTGTAATTGTTTCTTTTTATTTTCATATATTCATATTTTATGTTTTATACTATTGTATTTTTATGCTTTGTGATTTAAAATTTTTTGCCTTTATGTTTTTTGATTTATTTTGCCAAAAATCTTGAATTTCATTCCTTTATTTAGCTTCATTATTATTAATTGTCATATGTATTGCAGTAAAACCAGACTTATCATCATTCCAACTTTCACTTAACACCATCAAATTTTAAATCACCACAAACAAAATAAAGGTGTATATTATGTAAATTTGTGTTATGTTGTCTAAAATCATTTGAGAAATTTATATTACCTGGAACTAATTGGCTTGGTATTTTAGAAAATGTTTTGGATAAGTAGGCATAGTCTATTTATTCATAAATATTCTGTAACTATATCTTGATTTTCGAGAATAAAATCATTGAATAAAAGATCTGAATTATTTTCATTCAAATAAGGTATGATTTCATCATTATTGTCTATGAAAGTAATAAATTCGAAGACAGCATCTGTTCTATTTCTTAACTTTTGTAGTTATATTTATACATTCTTAATATTTACATGATTTTTTTTAATTTCTTCTCTGGAACTCTTACTTTTGCTTCATGATCAATTTTCAGTTAATTAAATAATTTTATTAACACTATAGGAGTTTTTATTAATATTAAATGTGTCACCTAATTCAATTAAAACGTAATTCGTAAGTTATCAATAAAAGACTATCTGTTCCCATAGGAGAAAGTTATAAAAATGTTGCAGTAGGTAGTTTTTACACAAATTTTCAGCACCCTAATATTACTTCAAAAAATAATAAATTATATTCTGATGGAGAAAGTATAATAATACTTATTGTTCAATACAATTTAAAAAGTTAAACAAATTTATTCATTCTAGAAAGCCTAAAATTCATACTAAACAAGGTTAAATTTTAAATGAAGGTATTATAGTGAGTGATATTCAGTTATACGTCGATACAAACGCTAATGCAGGGGAATTATTAGGCATCACTAATCAGTTTACTGAAGCTACAAAAAGTATTGTTAGTAATTTGCCACAATTTATTCCCTTAGAGTAAATAACCATAAATTTTAAGATAGTTGATGGGACATTCCTAGAAAAAGATAAATGTTCTGGCCAGGGAACTAACATTATTGCTTCTTTCAATACTAATTAAGAATTTGGTCCTACTATAACTTACCAATCAAAATATCTGTTATTTGTTAAAATTCATGATGAAAGAATTCTGGATTTAGAAATAAATATTACTGTTGAAAATAATAATTTGATGGATTTTACTGGTGCTGATGTAATAGGTATTTTCAAAATTTTACCCTTTCAACATTTCAATCGTTATAAATGACGATATTAATTTTATGCTTCTCCAGTGAATGACAAAACAAAAAATAATATAAATAATTCATATAACGATACTGGAATTGATATAAATATTGGTAATGGCTGGGTTCAACCCATTCATACTCAGTTATATATGAGTTTTAAAACTGTTGGAGCTGATGCTTCAGATTACCCTATATAGTACGGAAAATCTAATAAAAAATTAATTGATAACTATGCTGCAACATTGTTTTATTTATAACTATTGAAAAAAAGGAAATAATCAATGGGTTGAGTAGTACAATTCATTTCGAGTTAGATATTCAAATCACTACAATTCAGCAAAGTTCGATATGTCTTATTTTATTTTTGTTGTTTTTCAAACAAATCGAAAAACTAATCAGTTGGTTCACTCTTCATTATTTGATAACGTTAAATCACAGAATATTTGTTTAAAATATAGAGAGATTAAATTTTCCCCTCAAGATATTCAGAATTTAGTTGTTGTTGTTGTTGTGGTCTTCAGTCCTGAGACTGGTTTGATGCAGCTCTCCATGCTACTCTATCCTGTGCAAGCTTCTTCATCTCCCAGTACCTACTGCAACCTACATCCTTCTGAATCTGCTTGGTGTATTCATCTCTTGGTCTCCCTCTACGATTTTTACCCTCCACACTGCCCTCCAATGCTAAATTTGTGATCCCTTGATGCCTCAAAACATGTCCTACCAACCGATCCCTTCTTCTGGTCAAGTTGTGCCACAAACTTCTCTTCTCCCCAATCCTATTCAATACCTCCTCATTAGTTACGTGATCTACCTACCTTATCTTCAGCATTCTTCTGTAGCACCACATTTCGAAAGCTTCTATTCTCTTCTTGTCCAAACTATTTATCGTCCATGTTTCACTTCCATACATGGCTACACTCCATACAAATACTTTCAGAAACGACTTCCTGACACTTAAATCTATACTCGATGTTAACAAATTTCTCTTCTTCAGAAACGATTTCCTTGCCATTGCCAGTCTACATTTTATATCCTCTCTACTTCGACCATCATCAGTTATTTTACTCCCTAAATAGCAAAACTCCTTTACTACTTCAAGTGTCTCATTTCCTAATCTAATCCCCTCAGCATCACCCGATTTAATTTGGCTACATTCCATTATCCTCGTTTTGCTTTTGTTGATGTTCATCTTATATCCTCCTTTCAAGACACTGTCCATTCCGTTCAACTGCTCTTCCAAGTCCTTTGCTGTCTATGACAGGATTACAATGTCATCGGCGAACCTCAAAGTTTTTACTTCTTCTCCATGAATTTTAATACCTACTCCGAATTTTTCTTTTGTTTCCTTTACTGCTTGCTCAATATACAGATTGAATAACATCGGGGAGAGGCTACAACCCTGTCTCACTCCTTTCCCAACCACTGCTTCCCTTTCATGCCCCTCGACTCTTATAACTGCCATCTGGTTTCTGTACAAATTGTAAATAGCCTTTCGCTCCCTGTATTTTACCCCTGCCACCTTCAGAATTTGAAAGAGAATATTCCAGTTAACGTTGTCAAAAGCTTTCTCTAAGTCTACAAATGCTAGAAATGTAGGTTTGCCTTTTCTTAATCTTTCTTCTAAGATAAGTCGTAAGGTTAGTATTGCCTCATGTGTTCCAACATTTCTACGGAATCTAAACTGATCTTCCCCGAGGTCCGCTTCTACCGGTTTTTCCATTCGTCTGTAAAGAATTCGTGTTAGTATTTTGCAGCTGTGACTTATTAAACTGATAGTTCGGTAATTTTCACATCTGTCAACACCTGCTTTCTTTGGTATTGGAATTATTATATTCTTCTTGAAGTCTGTGGGTATTTCGCCTGTCTCATACATCTTGCTCACCAGATGGTAGAGTTTTGTCATGACTGGCTCTCCCAAGGCCATCAGTAGTTCTAATGGAATGTTGTCTACTCCCGGGGCCTTGTTTCAACTCAGGTCTTTCAGTGCTCTGTCAAACTCTTCACGCAGTATCTTATCTCCCATTTCATCTTCATCTACATCCTCTTCCATTTCCATAATACTGTCCTCAAGTACATCGCCCTTGTATAAACCCTCTATATACTCCTTCCACCTTTCTGCCTTCCCTTCTTTGCTTAGAACTGGGTTGCCATCTGAGCTCTTGATATTCATACAAGTGGTTCTCTTCTCTCCAAAGGTCTCTTTAATTTTCCTGTAGGCAGTATCTATCTTACCCCTAGTGAGACAAGCCTCTACATCCTTACATTTGTCCTCTAGCCATCCCTGCTTAGCCATTTTGCACTTTCTGTCGATCTCATTTTTGAGACGTTTGTATTCCCTTTTGCCTGCTTCATTTACTGCATTTTTATATTTTATCCTTTCATCAATTAAATTCAATATTTCTTCTGTTACCCAAGGATTTCTATTAGCCCTCGTCTTTTTACCTACTTGATCCTCTGCTGCCTTCACTACTTCATCCCTCAGAGTTACCCATTCTTCTTCTACTGTATTTCTTTCCCCCATTCCTGTCAATTGTTCCCTTATGCTCTCCCTGAAACTCTGTACAACCTCTGGTTCTTTCAGTTTATCCAGGTCCCATCTCCTTAAATTCCCACCTTTTTGCAGTTTCTTCAGTTTCAATCTGCAGTTCATAACCAATAGATTGTGGTCAGAATCCACATCTGCCCCTGGAAATGTCTTACAATTTAAAACCTGGTTCCTAAATCTCTGTCTTACCATTATATAATCTATCTGATACCTATTAGTATCTCCAGGATTCTTCCAGGTATACAACCTTCTTTTATGATTCTTGAACCAAGTGTTATCAGAATTTAGACCCAACATATAACTTTTTAAAAACGTTTGACTGATTTCATGATTTGCAATGAGTAATGTAGTTGAAAGAAGATACTGAAGTAAAAATGCTATAACTTTTTAAGTATTTCGTTATTTATTTTATAAATATGATTCAACAAAAGAATATTGTAGCAGTATAAAAAACTACTATGAAATTATATGCTACTTTTAATGATAAAATTAGTAACAATATGTTAGGTCAAATAATTTTTTATGGAAAAAATTATGATTCTCAGCATAGAGTTTTAGCTCAGAATTTTTAGTGTTTATATATTTGCGATTATTACATAAAAAATTGTTAAAAATAATATATAAAAAACATAATATTTTATTTCTTTGGTACATTGTATAATTCATAATTCAGCACTGTATTTCTTGCAGTTATAAATAAGAGCGAGTTTAATTTTTTTAATTTCTCTTAAAATATTTATATTTGTGTCTTCATAATAATAATTCGCTATTTTTCGGTCATATAAAAGAGAGAATTTGCTTTTTCAGTTTCCTCCCAAATTTAAGAATAAAATTTATATTTCTCTCCATAAGTTCCTTGAAAATAATCAGCAGCATCATTATGTTTTGTGCTTTTCAAATGTTCTATAATAATAGATGGTTGAAAATAATATTTGCAAATGTTACATTCAACTTATCTCTCTCTTGTTTTACCTTTTGTCACAACAGTATTATGTATGTCTAATTGTAATGCATCTCATAAATTAGTCATATTTTATTTGTTCTAATTTATAAGATAAAAAGTTATCAGTTTTTTTTCAAAAATGGAAAAATGAGTTGATATTTTTTGAATATAGGTCGTGGAAAGCTAATTTATAAGATAAAAAAATTATTAGATGTTTGAAAATGACAAAATGGATTTTATTTTTTAATTCAGTATATTTTTTCAAGTTTATGTATTTTAAGTTTTTTGCATGAGATTTTCTTACTCAGTTAAAAATTTATAAGTAATTGATATTAAACCATTTTCATATTCAGCTAAAATTTATGACTAACTCATTTTCAATCAATTTCATATTTGGTTAAATTTATAATTTAACGGTTTTTTTCAGTCATGTTTCTTGATGGGATAAGGTTTTAGAAGATGTTTGGGTCTGACCCACTTATCATTTAACCGATGATAATATGTGGGGTAGTAGCCCCCTATATTATCTACTGTCACGTGGTGCAAATGTGTTTGATTGATTCATACAACAGTACCCTACTGGTGGAAGTGCAAAGTTTTCCGCTCTTACTGGGGCAGTGTTCTAGAGGGTGTTGACTGCATATTACACACACAGGATAGTGCAGGACTCTCATAGTGATGGCAGCTCAGTGTTTGGTCTTTAAATGTTACGTACAAGTATGATATTCACCGCTATTCTCATATAATGTATGATACTTTCCTGTAATAAGCATTTCCCAGGTTTTGACTGTTGCAAGTCAACTTCCTCAACTGTCAATGCTATATGAATTCCGCATATAGTTTCGAGTGTCTGGTAGCTCTCAGATCCAACACATCATCAATACCTTCATTTTCAGTGAAATGTTGCTGCAACTACAGATCACCATCCATGCCCCTCCTTATAACCTTCACTGCACTGATAACCTTCTCATACTGGCCCGATATGGAGTAACAACTGCCAGTCACAGGAACATACAACCTTGTACAGCTTATCTTTAGCTTCTTCTTAAAAATCCACACTGTTACCTGTGCTACCGCCTACGTCCTATGCAATAATCCTGCCCCTATGATTTTCTCACCCACATCGACCACATTTTTTCCATCTATATTGTTGCCACTGACCTCAACATCCATAGTAGATCCCCTGCAGAACTCTAACGATGGCTTCAATTACCAGACTCCCTCCAAGATGATATTGTCTTCATCACCATTCCTGAAAGCAGCACCATCTCAGATGTCGTCCTCACATCTCCCAACCTCTACGGAAGCCTCACTGCAGAACTCCTTGATCCAGTTGGAGGTGACCACCTATCTATCCTCCTCACCATATTCTACACAGTACCCTATTTCCATGCACTGCATTCCACTCTCCACCCAAAAGTTGTACATAACTACTATCGTGCCAAGTGGAATGCCTACCAGGAAACCATAGATACCCAGAATGGAAGCCAACCTCTAACCTCCCACCAACCTAATAATATCCCCCATTCCACAGCCTATGTACAACTGCCCTTGTCAGATGCTATCCCCTCCCATATCCCTCCTAAACCAAAAATCCTAATCGCCACACTCTCCCACCACAAGCTTTACTTCTCTGTCAATCGCATTACTTATATCACTCCTTACTCTTCACGCATGACTGGGAAACACTCACACACCACCAGAAAATACAGCGACACATTACAAATTTACTCAATGCCAAAAAAACGTCGGGACTGGCGCCATACATTCACCAAACTCAATACTACACACCCAGTTACTCTTCCAAGTACTGTAAAGCATTCCACTGACTTACTGGCACCCATTCCAACCCTCACTACCCGAGCCTTCTCAACAAACTTCCTTTCTCTGGCGACCTGAGCAAATCAAATCACTTTGCATCCTACCTCTCCAACATCTTCTCCATCCCTGATGACCCTCAATTTCACTACACCCAGTTCCCTACTGCCCATGAGAACACAGATACCACACTCCCATCCCTGGCTCCGAGCTTTCAGTACTTGTACAACACACCAGAATTAAACACCCCAAACACAGCAGGGGACATGAAAAAGTATTTCACTAAGAACACAATTCATTCACTGGTCATGACCATATTGCCAATTGCCACCTTAAAGAATGCTATGTCTCCTTTCCCATCACCCTTGCAACCCTGTATACCACTCTCCTCTCCACAGGTTACTATCCCGACCTGTCGAAAGCCTCCAGAATCCTATTTTTTCTCAAACCAAACAAACTCCTCACTGGCATCTCCTCATACCGCCTCATCTCTGTGTTTAGCAAGGTGTTTGAATCCATCCTCCCCCAACATATCCAGCCGGCCGAAGTGGCCATGCGGTTAAAGGCGCTGCAGTCTGGAACCGCAAGACCGCTACGGTCGCAGGTTCGAATCCTGCCTCGGGCATGAATGTTTGTGATGTCCTTAGGTTAGTTAGGTTTAACTAGTTCTAAGTTCTAGGGGACTAATGACCTCAGCAGTTGAGTCCCATAGTGCTCAGAGCCATTTGAACCATTTGAACCAACTTCTCCACTGCTGTCTGCACCAAAACCCACTGCTTTCTGTTATCCAATGTGGCTTCTGAACCCCCCCCCTTTCTCTGCTGATATCATCTCCTCAACTTCACCCATCTCCTATCCCAGCATTTCAATATCCATAAATCTGCCATCTTTGCCCCCCTTGACCTAGAGAAAGCATACAACCATGTATGGCATTCCAGTCTCCTTTTCAAACTTGAGACTTACACACTTCCAGTAAAGTATGTGGGCTTTATTGCATCCTTCCTCTCCAGTCACCCATCGTTTGTCATTGTTAACAACACCATTTCCTGTACCTTCCATCCCTCTGTAACACTGCTCCAAGGTAACATTCTTTCCTCTCTTCTTTACTTCTCATTGCCAATATCCCCAATCCACTTCCTACAATCCACCTCCTTCAGTATGCTGATGACATCTCTATCCCACCCACCAGAAATTCCAACGATTCCTCCAAACACACCTCAGATAGTTTACCTCATGGTGTAACCAATGGTTCCTTAAGATTAACCCTTCGAATACCCAGGTACAAATTATAGGACACACCACCTGCACCTTCTGTCTCCATGATTTCTCCCTCACCATTTGTGACCAACCTATTCAGTTAACTAACACACTAAAAAACGTTGGACTTACCTTCTACCTCCAACTAACATGGAAACCTCACCTGCTAACCATCCAACAGAATTCCCACACTAAACCAAAACTACTAAGTAGCTGAACTTGAGGATTACAGCCCTCCACTGTCCTTCACACATACAAATCCCTGATGTGTTCCATCTTTGCTATGCCAATGTTCCATGCATATCCACCCCAAATAAGTTCTGTAGGTCCCTCCAGATCTTCAAACGGCATGCTATCTGCCTTGCTTTCTGCCACAAGCATCCTTCACCAACTCATCAAATTCCCACGTCTCCTCACTCACACCAAACACCTCCAAACAACCTACACCACCTGTAAACTTCGCTTCAACAATCCTGGTGTATTCCATCTCCTTTCCAATCCTAGTGTGCTGTCACATCCCTACCTACACATCCGACCTACTCTCCACCTACACACCATCCACATCCTCTCTCAAAGAAATTTCAACTGTATCCCACTGTGAGACCATTAACTCCCCCCAGCATATACCCATCCTACCAAAATTGGATCCACCCTACCCTATTAACCCCCTGAACCTCCAATCTATACATCCAAATACCAGTTACCTCTCTCTCCTTGTACTCAACAGTCCCCTGTGTCTCAACAACACCTCTTGCTGGTCCTCAGACATCATCACTACCACAATTTCATATCCACCCTTGTTTTCATCTACAATCTACTGTCCCAGGGTAGGTCCCTTTCCAGTTTTAGTGAAAATGCATGGTTCTCCATTTTCAATGGTCAGAGTAACTTCTGTCACACTCAGATATTTTCAAATACTTTTTTTCAAGTGTTTAGCGTTCTTCAAGTGTTTCTCAAGTGTCTTTAAGTGTGCCATCTCACTTGAAATAACAGTAAAGAAGAAAACAGCTACCTACCCTCCACTACATGCATCCTCTACCAGCTTATAATATTTTTCTCCCTCCTCTTTGATCTTCAACCTCTCCAAATATTCTATATTAGCTGTAAACGCAACACTACCCACCCCCTGGTTTCCCCCCTGTTCACTGCTCCTAGTACTCTGCCATGCCTCTGCCATCATCATCATCAGTTATCTGCTATATTAGCAGGTCCTTTGCCTCTCCATTTTCTGCGATCCATTGCTTCCTTCTTAAGGCTGCTGTATGTTGTACCGTCCATCACATTCCCCCAATGCTATACCTCCACACTCCACATCCTCTCCCAATGAAACTTCAATCGCCTTCCCTTACCCAACCATGAAGTCCACCCTCATACATACCCATGCTACCAGATCTGAAGGAATTCACATCACCTCCCCCACTCAGGTCTCCCCTCTTCTCCACTCCTGTCCACCCACATCCTAAGGCTTGGTCTGCAAAGGCATCCCCTTCCACTCTCCCAAATTCCTCCTCTAACATCCATCCACACAAATATCTTCTTACTCACTATCTCAACTGCTATTTACCATGATACCCTTATTCCTTTCTCTCTAAGCTCACTCATCAATTCGCTCATCTATGTCTCTATTTTAACCAGCCAATACACCAGCTTTTACTTCTTTTTAACATATTCAGCTGTCCCTCTGTCTTTTATCTTTTGGGAAACATTCATATGCCATTTCATCTGTGTCATTCTTTTAATTAATCAACAAACCTGCCTTTTATGTTTTAAATTATGCAACTAGATCTATGTCTTTTCTTATGTCAGACATTCATTTTATCAACTGCCATTTACAATTTTATAATGTGTTTTAAGCTTTGACTCTCATATGGCTGAACTATGATGACTTGTCTCCACTGACAGCCCACCCCCATCAAAATACTGTGTGGGCTATGAAAAGACAATAAAGAAAAAAAAGACAGTTCACTATATATCTGAGGACTGGAAGTCCTATTCCTTTCAGGAATAAGAACTGCTTGTGCTGCTCTCAAGGTTGACACTCCTTAGGGGAACGTTTCCAGCCAACAATGTCCACATCTCTACCATTGACAGCACCTGTTGCTGTCCACCATTGTCATCGCCTCCACTACCAGATGTCGCCATTACTGCCAGTCCCTGCTGCTCATTATCATTATTGCCTTCACTGGCAGATGGCGCCAATGTTACCAGTCCCTGCTGCCCATCAACATAAACGCCTTCACTGCCACATGTCAGCATTACTGCCAATCCTCACTACCCACCATCGCCATTGCTTCCACTCATCACATTCGCTAACAGTACTCGCCCTTGCCTCTGGACATCACCAGAAATCACCTAGCCCACGTCTCTGTTGCCAGTCTTTGCCCCCATCAGCTAGTCACCACCATTGCTGTCCTCATTCAACGATGGATCAACCTATAACTACAACATGCACTATCATCTACTCGCATCTGCACTCCCACCTCCTCTTACTCCTTCAGCCCTTACTCACTGTCCCATCCAGCTCTTCCTTCCTCCTTCCCCACTGGTCAGATGATCCCATCTGTCTTCTCACTCTCACACACATCATACCCTGACTTAATTAACTTCTCATTTTCAGACATCATCACACCAGCAAATTCTGCAGCTTCACCGCCACTGCTGCTGCCGCCACCACCACCACCACCACCACCAACCCGATCATCACTGCAAGAACTGCACCAGCCAGCTGCGCCATGAGCCTATATTTCTGCTTCATTGCCACCACTGTCATCATTACATCTAGATCCAGAAGCAGAAGTACCAGCCACACCTACACCAGCAACAACCAGACCAGCAACATATACCACGTATGCATCAGCTCCAACTCCACCAGCTCCATGTCAGAAACTAAAAACAGTCACACAAAACCCTGTCTCACTTCAAAATCAATATCTTCCGACATTCCATCCTCAAGAGATCCCTGCAACTCACCTAGTGCAGATACCCCACCGATCACTGACACCCCAACTGCTACCCAATCAGCCCCACTCACCAGGTCCTGTGGAGTCTGCTCCCATCTCCTCCCACACATCTCATCCAACACATTCTTCATCCTATCATATCCTGATGTCAGATTCTTCAGTCGTAAAACACTTTCTCTCAAAATAAAAAAGTACCTTCCAAGCCACAACACATCACAACTCATATTCTGCAAAGCCTCCATAATCGTGAAATCATCTGATCTTAATTTCCAAACCCACCTACTGCAACAAGTACCTTCCATCACCTTTGGTCCACATACCTCCCTCCTGGCACTCAGCGCACCACAATACATAAAATCCAATCCCTTCTCCCCCCCCCCCATCCATTTGCCTATTCTTACTGTTGTGATCGAGGGAGTGGACCATGAAATCACTGTGGGTCAAGCTGAAAGCGAACTAAATTCCAATCCTGACTACTAAATCCATAAAGTCCTTCGAATTTGTCACCATTCTGGACCGACATTCCTCATTTGCATCTTTCCCAAAGATCCCTCAACCATAGATCACCTCCTTCAGAATGGAGTCTTCATCTACCGCCACAAACATGACGTTCAGCCTTCCCAATCCCAATCCCATGACTACCATTGCTACAAATGCCTTGTCTACAATGATCATTTAACTTTTGACTGCAACAATCGTCCTACCCGCCCCACTGCAAAGCCAACCACCTGTACCAAGACTGTCCCAAACTCCAGTCCCCACCCACCTGCAACATTGGCAACCAGTCCTACCCCAGTTACCCCTAAAAGAGTACAGCCCAACACCCACCACCACCACCACCACCAAATCTGAACTGATCGTCCCAATCTGCCATATTGACACACCACTCCACCCAAACAACTTCCTATATTTTACTCCTACTACTGAAGACATCATCCACTTCATCACCACTGCCCTTCAAAACATCCACACATTCGAGCATTTACCTATCCTCCATCAGTTCATCCTTACAGCCCATTCCATATTTAAATGCCATGGCCACATATTCACAAAACCACTATCACTTCCTCTTTTTCAAAGTAGACACAGTCATTTAATACATTCCATCCCACCCCTGAGCAGCCCCTCCAAACCCACAGCAGTCTAGATAACTTCTGTCACTTCCCATTTCACAACCACGCCACCAACGTTTCTCCTTCTCTACAACTTCAGCGCCAGCTCTCTATCTTCATCTTTTGTTTCACTTTCCTATGTGATAATACAATGCCTTCCATCTACCCCTTACCTGCAGCTGGTCATCAAGCATCATCTCCTGAAACTTGCCACCTATGAGCAGCTCGCAATGAAATGCCAAGTCCTTCCCATCAGTTCCATCTGGAAATATTCAGTTCTCCTATTTTGTTCACATTTCCATTTTTTAAAATATTGCATTATTATGTGCAAAACTGCAGACTGAAGAGTGGCTACATTGATGTTGTCTGTGCGCCCCCACACAGAGGGAATGAAATGACAATAAAGAAAACAAGAGACAGCTCTCTGGTGGTTGGTTAGGTTACCTCTGTCATCTGATCAGCACACACACACACACACACACACACACACACACATTTGTAAGCATAATACTTGAATCTGTTTTTTTTTTTCAGTTTCCATCCATAAAGTATTTATATATGTGTGGGTTATAGATTTTATTGGTGTTTCTCATTATCTGTTCTAGAATTCCTCTCTCATTCCCTACTGAGTAGTTTTGCAGGAGCAACTCACTGTTGATTCTCAATACCAGAATTCCCCTCTCTCGCTCCCTGTGCTCCATGGTAAGGAATTTGTTTAAATCCCTCCCTGCATGGAAGATCCCAACTTAGTTTTAAGAGAAGCACTATACAGTGACCTCTGAGTGGGTGGAAGCCAGGGAAAACATATCACAGGACAGGACCTGCACAAACATCCTTTCTCTTGGATGTTGTGGTGGTAATATTCTGGAACTAGGATTCTGACAGTGTAGAGCCAGCCTCAGTATTCAGAGTCTTCGATTTCCTTCCCCAGTATTCCAGCCTGGCCCTCTTACAACCCCATCTTGCATTCTGACGCCATAGCAAGACTGTACCAGTAGTTCAAGTCAACCAACATGACAATGCATCATTTTGAGTTTCATGCCAATTTATACTTAGGACTACAACCACCTCACATTCACACTAGTGCAATTGGGCTTTTTTTAATTTCCCGTCAAAATTAGGACTTCCTGCCATTTTATGCATGGGATAATGGCCCTTCGTCAGAGGAGGGAGAGATTGAGGTGGGGGAAACCCATAACAACACTGATTATGCCATCAGTGACTCACAGCACCTGAACTGGCCCAGCCTACCTACAGGTACATGCAGGGTACAGGTAAAATAGTACCTTCTTTGCGCTTTCCACATCTTTACATCACAAGAATCCTTCGCAAACACATTCTTGGTTCAAATGGCTCTGAGCACTATGGGACTCAACTGCTGAGGTCATTAGTCCCCTAGAACTTAGAACTAGTTAAACCTAACTAACCTAAGGACATCACAAACATCCATGCCCGAGGCAGGATTCGAACCTGCGACCGTAGCGGTCTTGCGGTTCCAGACTGCAGCGCCTTTAACCGCACGGCCACTTCGGCCGGCAAACACATTCTGATACATAATAAACAATATTCTCCCAATATTCACGGAGTGTGGATGACTCAGACGCCTCGAAGTACTGTAACTAATATCTTCACTATCGTAATTGTAGGGCCTACTCATCGCTTTGCCTCTTACAGCAAATAAATTCTCCAACTCAGAAAGAACTGCTTACCAATATCGTATACATTAAGGGCCTAGCCTTATCACCTGCATTAACATTATCCTTATACAACAGTGTTCTTACAGCAGATTGTAACTGTAATGTGTTTGGGTTATTGTTATAAGCAAACCTAGATCTGATGCAACTCTTGGTATTTACGTTCCCTGACTGATTTTCACTGGCAAGTGGACAGGGCATCTGATTTATCGATCACTCTGTACAGCATCATCGCTCAGTAACTGTAGATCAGCTCCAATTTGAAACATGTAGCAGTCTTTTGTAAAGTGATCACTGCAAATGATATAATACGATAGTGTCCTCGATTGTCTCCCTACCTTACATATGGTACACATTTATTTAAAAGCTCAGCGGTTGAATGAGAAAACCTGAATAAAATTTAGATATGCTTACTTTACTGGTACCTAATACTTGAGTTTTCCCAACATCATTTTTTTTACATTACCATAGCCCCATATTAATGCATACCGTTCATTACTTAGGCAACTTGTGGAAGTGAATGCAACATCATGTCATCAATCTATTACTGCCACCATATGCAATATAACTTTTGACAATTTTTGTTAACAAAATACGGCAGCATTACAAGTAGCAAGCAGAAAAATAACAAACAACTTCGAATGCCCCTGTCCATTATGGCGGTTCCGCCGAAGACTGTAACAGTTTTCTGTGCAAAGACATATTTGAGTTGTGTCTCCAGTTTAGTACAGAGCTCACTGAGGCAGAATAACCCACTAATATTGTATTAAATGATTGGTGATCAGTCACTGGATACAATAACAACTGTAAATTGCGTACGCAAATGAATTTGCAATAAGGTGCAAATGCAGAGTTCGTCTGTGCAGTCTTTTACTGTCTCTCATCCTCCTTCCCGACGCCTCCTCCCTTCAAATATAACTTACAGCCATATCCTCATTTAATGTGTAACATAAATGCCTAGTATTTTAAGAACAATATAAATACAATATATAAAATGATTTAACATAACATTAATAATTTATTTACATCAGTGCTCAGTACAGAGTGCTATTGTTTTTTGTGGGAGAGGGCGGATGAATCCACCTACCCCCCTTGCTCCTTGGATTTGCTCTTATCTGGATTGATCTAAAGTTGAAAAGCCACCTAAAACTTGTTTTATGAAAAATTAAAGCTTAGGATACATTTAAAGTATACTAAGGGAACGAAATTCACCTACAAAAGAGGATGCTTACAAAACCCACAAACGACTAACTCTTGACTGATTCTCACCAGCCTGAGACCCTCCCAATGAAGGACTTTCTAGAGGAGATGGAGATCATTGGAAAAAGAGTAATATCTATTTTATTTGTGAAGCAAAAAAATCATTTTATTTCTTTCTGCTTTCATAGAACTTGGATCTGTGTTAGTACCACAAATCAGTTTTTGAAGTCAATCATATAACTCAGAGAGTTAATATTAACAGTTCATTAACTGAAATGAATATTTTTACGGTAGTATTGCAGCTTCCTGTAGTGCAGTTCACAAATAACATTATCTACTCTGTTATGTTAACAAACACTCATTAATATAAAATAAATAAAAGATATTTCCTTGCAGTAAATATAAGAGATGATTGTCAGAGAATGGTCGAGATTTTTTGCAGCATTTATAGCTGTCCATAACGTTGATAAGCCAAATGCAAGTACCTTTACTCTAAAAAGAGAACATTCATATAACATATGTATTATATGAAGCAATATAATACTGTGCATTACAATGAAGAACTGATGTCCTCTTCTGTATTTGACTGAGATGTTACTATATGGCTTGACATAGAGCTGTTGAAATAATTTTAAAGTATGAAATTATACTGCCTACATGGTCTCTAGTCATGTAGTATTATTATCACAGGAATTACTCTCTGATTGTTACTGATCATTGTACGTTTGTGTACTACTTGTTTGAAGCACAAGTAATTCCATGTGAGGGTCCAGTCTGGTTCCAAAATCATCATCAAAATATAAATCTTCAGTTGGTACTGCTTCCCTAGGAACCTAAGTATGTAAAAAAAGGTCATACTTCATTCTCTATACACTAGATGAGGGTAAATAGCATGAGCAAAGTCCTTTTCTATCAGTAAATATTAATGACAAGTTCCCCGCTCCTAAGCAGTGACTGTAATGTGTGCTAAAACATTTCATTTTCTACTTGTGAATACTTACTTTGACATTTTCGTTGTTATTTTGGGTCACAATTTCAGTTATTGGGTTTTCCAGTGAACAGTAAATCAAGCTTGTCAATTGTGGACCAACGTTCCCTTGCAGTTTTAGCATGTTTAATTCGGTTGGAAATTCCATATGTTTCTGAGCATCAACTTGCACTAAACAGTGATCTTCTCTTTTTAATGGTTGATCCTTTGTATTGGAGTTTGAAATTACAATGACAGGTTGATTAGAAGCCTTTCTTCTAATAACCTCTTGATTTTTTGAAGAAACAGGTGTAAATAATTTTGGCAGTTTCTTCACACTTTCTTCATCATTTAAATGTTTAAATTCCATTTCTTTATCTGTAATGACAAATAAGATGGAACATCAAACAAGATTAAAAACAATTAAAATGTAAAAATTGTTATGTTACATGGAAAGGTTCTGAGAGAAAAATAAAACTATTGAGTCTAACAGTAACTTCTGCAGTTAATATTATACAGGTGGAATCTGACATTTTACCTTCTTATCTACAGAACTGGACATAGACTTTAAGATTTTCCCAAAATAAATAATCTAAATATGAAGGCAGAATACCTTCACCGAGACATATAGCTTTCTATGATGACAAACAAACATATTTTTGTGAACTTTAAAGAATACGAGAAAGTGAAAGAGGCTTCTTGGAAATTATTATCTGTTACACAAATATACTGCCCTAATACTTGTGCTACGAGTATGATAGGAACACACTTATCTCACTGATAACCTTTCTGTTATTATACATGAACAAAAACATAAAATAAAGAGTGGTGTAGTGCAAAAGTCGCTATATACCCTGTTTTATCAAAAAGTATTACCAGACTTAAAGTCATCACCAACAAATTTAATCAAAACATTGTTCCTCATTTTTAAAAACTCTTCTTACTGCCTAATACAAACGCAATACAAGGAAACATTTATTGGTGAAATAAAATGTCAAAAAGTTTTTTTTCAGTATATTTTAAAATTTTCAGTTTATGCATCAAATTTCACACAGAGCACATGAAGCTGATAAACAGAGTCATCCGAAACTCTTCCCACTCATATGTATTTATTTCATTGGTTAGTACTGAGATTTTCTTGACAATATATATGTCATCACCACTGGTGGTCGGTTGCTATTTCTTTCTTGCTGCAATCAGCTTTCAGTTTCAAATGATAACTGTACCTTACTACTGTTAATAGTTAAGGCTAATTCTGGGGACTTACACTGAACACGCCTATAGTTAAAAAGTGTTAGATTCACACTGCCTTTTCCTGAACTATGAGAATGTGCATTGCACTCTGTGATCAATATAGTTGATCCACACTTAGCTCTCTACTATTTTACACCTAACTCATTACTTGTCTTACAGAGGAGATTTTCTTTAATGAAAAATACTCATATACATACTACACATAATCTGTTCCTGATGTTATATAGTGCATGCGTGACCTGATCAGCGTTACCCTACAGTTTCCATCCCAACAGGACAAGACACAAAGCTGTGCTCAGGATCATGATGTAAGTGATGAAGTCTTTGGTTTAAGGCTTGCGTCTGTCTCCAAGCCAGAAGACACTATGTAGTCCCATGGATGAATGTTACAAAATGTGAGTTGTACATACACTTTCTGAATCAGGAGAGTGAGCACCATCACCTCATAAAACCACTGCATGGAGTCGAGGATAGCCTTCGAACCCAAGTGACAGATATTATTGGTACCCAAATGAACAAAGTGCAGCTTGCTGCATCCAATCAAGTCAATAGCTATCAGTTTTCACACCTCAGATAGGAATTCATGGTAAACGTACAGAGACCACACTTCTTTCTTCATGATTGACTGTTACTTCCCTTAAAGTCTCCATCACTTCCTTAATTTTCGAGCTCAATCATGTACTTTATTTTTCAGTACCCAATGAAAAGCTATTATGTCTTCAGCAGGAGTTTAGTCTCAGCAGGAAGATTCCATACAGTCTGAGCTGATGAAAGGGCTTTCACTGCCTCAGGCATCCTATCATAAATAGTCAACACACCATACATGTTATTCTGCCATACATGAACAGCCATGCAGACAGTAACTACACATGATATCTGCCCTTATTCATAACTCCACCACTGTCTACCATTCACAGATATTGGCAACTTATGTTGGTATGAAAGTACACTACAGAATTCTTAAGTATGAGTCTAGCTCTCATAAACACACAAGGAATCAAAGATGTTAAAATTAAATCAATTAAGCACATGGAGATTAAATAGCAAATATTTATTTCAAATCCAAAGCTTGTAACAAAGTAGGGAATCAAGATGCTTTGTGCAAGCAAGTGCTGCAGCTTCTTCAGACATAAGACATTATATCTGGACTCTAAGTAGCTGTTGCAGCACAGTACGGCCTTAGAACTTCGCAACTGTACTAAATACTTTCGTGAACTTTGATAACAGGTTCCTTGCACCAAAACAAGAAAAAAATACCCAGTAAACATGGGCTCTAATATGCATACCTAAATAGCTATGAGCACTTCGTCATCTTTGATACTGTGAAACACGTCTCTTCTACAGCTAGCTCTTTGCTTTCCATAATTTGGGAGGAATGAAAAAAAAAACACAGTACACGTGAGCTCTGAATTCCATACTAGTGCCTTATGAACTATGACCATTCATTCCTCTTCTATGCTTTGAAACACATATCTTATATGGAACAAGTGCTCATAGCTCTTAATGTATGCATTTTAGAGTTCATGTTTACTGGACCTTTTTTCTTGTTTTGGTCCATAGCTTACGACCTCTACTGAAGACATGAGGAGCAAAAAGCTTGCAATAGAAGAGATCTGTTTCATAGTGTCATAGTGTCGAAGGTGAGCAAATGATCATAGCAAATGATCATAGCTCTTAAGGCACCTGCATTTTAGATATCATGTTTATTTAACAATTTTTCTTTGTTTTGATGGAAGTTACATTGTCCCCCCTTGTAAAATCAGTTTGAAAACACCCTGAGTTCCAAGCGTCACTGCTCTCAGTCATTGAATGGTGAAAAGCTGTTCACTTCAGCTAATGAAACACATCTGAATATATATATATCTAAATATATATAATATATATTATATATATATATATAATATTCCCTCTGTTATATATATATATATATATATATATATATATATATATATATATATATATATATATATATATGAACAGCTTTTCATCATTCAATGACTGAGAGCAGTGACGCTTGGAACTCAGGGTGTTTTCAAACTGATTTTACAAGGGGGGACAATGTAACTTCCATCAAAAGAACGAAAAATTGTTAAATAAACATGGTATCGAAAATGCAGGTGCCTTAAGAGCTATGATCATTTGCTCACCTTCGACACTATGACACTATGAAACAGATCTCTTCTGTTGCAAGCTTTTTGCTCCTCATGTCTTTGGTAGAGGTAGTAAGCTGATGTGTGTGTGTGTGTGTGTGTGTGTGTGTGTGTGTGTGTGTGTAAACGAAGGAAGGGGTATATTTATGTAATTTTAGGGCCAAATTTGAGTGTACCTTTGGATATATTAGTGGTGTATTTGATTTCAGTCATGTAGGTCTAGGACAAGATTCTTCATTATATTGCAATGTATGATGTGTAACATTCACAAATTGTAATGAGAGTATCATGTTGTTTAACATTACATTGCATGGCTAGGCAAGTCATACAAAAACAAAACAGACTATATGAACCCTTCCTTTGTTGGTAACTATAATCGTATTCACCCGACAGGTACATAAAAAGTAATTTTATGTGTTTTTGGAGATACTAATATTGGTAAAAGTATGTTGACTGAGAAAGTACAGACATGACGCCACTGCATGTACATGCAATATTATTTGGAATTTGTTTTCGTGGGATATGATGAATTATTGCATAAAGTTATAATGTATGAGGAATTTCAGTGGTCGAAATACAAACACTGTGAGTACACACTGTAGCGAATTGTTGAGGGTAACTGATGACAGTGAATATTAAGAATAAGCCTTGCCTAACAATTACACATAGAGATATAGTAATTTTTGTTTGAAACAAAATGGCTGTTGGTGACAAGGCATTACTTTTTATTTTGTATGTTATTCATGTGAATTGTCATATTATCCACTGTTCCTATATAAAGGAGAGGACTGATGCATTCGAGACCCCATATCATAGGGAAACCTCATGCATCTCCCTTATATTAGAAGAGGATGGTGATGTCGAGGAAACGATGACATGCGAGTCAATAGATGGGCCATAAATGCATTATTATGGTGCATATATTTGGTCATATGTGTTGATGGGACACCGAATTTGTTGATACATTTAACCTCAAATTCAGTTATGGTAAAGTAGGGGATCAGAGTTTGTTTGATACCTGGGCCCTGAACTTTCCTACATTATTGCATTATAATATTAGTTATGAGTTTAAATTTTTTAGTAACAAATATTACACTGTAAATATAAATAGGGCTGTAACATATGTCTTTAGAATGCATGTACATATAAAGAGGATAACTAATTATTCAAAAGTGCAGAAAAATTTTTTCGTCAGACAAAGAATTATGGAGAGAGTCCATATAGCATGTAGTCTAGTAATAAGCAAGGTGCCTTTAGCATTGTAACACTTGATTCAACTGGTGCTCCTTTGGAGAAGACATACAAGGAACAATCGCTATCTATACTGTGTATTCCAAGCTGCTCATGTTTACAGAAGTTAATAAAGTTACTGACTGGACTACTTTGGAGAATATGTGTAAAGCAGACACTAAGTTATTTCAAGGAACTGGTCCATTTCACATAGGTGTTCTTGTGTCCAGTCTAGAACCGAAAAAAATGACACTACAGAGTGAAGTTAAATATGTATCGTTTATGATTAAGAATAGAGTATATAAGGCATTTTGTAAACCAAACGGAAAGGTTACATTCTACATAAAGGTATTTGTACTACAGCACATGTCTGCCATCACCTACTTTTATTCCAACTATCCGGATTCCACAAGCCTTGCATTCCTGGTACCAAATGATGCAAACATCGACACTTTAGCTATTACATTTTATGGAAATAAAATTATTCTTGATGCTATTGTAATTTTGTTGTAAGAATTGTGCTATTAGAAACCAAACTGTGATGAATTATTACACAGTTCAAGGATGCATATAGAGACTATGTATTTAAGCCAAATGGTATAAATTGCGACAACAGCTGCTACTATTTTAGGCCAGGTCAATACAGACCACTGTAGTATGGATATTGTAACCTCAATGACATAAAAAATCAAAAGTGCATCCTCAGTCACACCGCAAAAGCCACCCTATGAAGTGGCCTTATGGGTAAGGAGTCCTCCTTGTTAGGGTGAGAAACAGTGTTTGCAATCAAACATATACAGATAATAAGTTAACACATTGCACATGTGATAAGGAGTACTCATGAGCGTTGGAGATGTGTAAATATTCTATATCACACATTTGCACCTGCAAGATGGCACACAGTGTACATTTGGCTGCTAGTGCCAACAGGCAGGAAATGGAGACCTGTAAGAGTAGACAAGGGATGGAATGCCTCTGTAGATTTGCAGATTTGCAAGCTCCTACACTATTATTACTTGTAGGTTCTAAAATCTCGAGTGTTTTTCCGTATACAAGAGAAAAATAAACTGTGAGTGGAAACCTGTGTCAGAAACCGTCATTCATCAAAGCAACAGAGGATCGCATTCATAGGAGACAAGACCTGTCTACGCAGCAGGTAGCTAAATCTTTTCCACAGCCGATCGTGACAATTAGTCGCAATCACTGAACAACAAACAACACTGCGAAACGCTCCTCCTATGGTCCGTCAGCGAAAAATGCGTTTGCTGTCGCAGGAGCGACATATCAGCAGGCACCGGCACCTATAACTTCGATGTTCTGTAGCATCGTTGGACGACGTTTCAACGTTCTAAAATGCGTTGATGCACAGATATCTGTGGGTCCGTGAGTTCGCACTTGTTCAGGTCCTCATTTCCAGTTAAAATGCATTTTTCGGAAGTGATAAATTGAAGCTAAGTGAGCAAAAGCTAATTTCGTTAGGATTGAGGAAACCAAACGAAGAACAAATAAGGCGACACTGTCTCTGACAGGCTATTGAATTTCTGCTTGCGACGACCTGATTGGCTAACTTCAGTGCTAAATAACTCCGAAACTGTGCAACGTACAGAATTCTTTCTTAACAATTATTTCTCATCACGACCTCCCCTGCAACACCCTTACAAGCTGTCCAGACCGTTTCTGACCACTCTGTATACAGGGTGTATCGGATATAGGCGCAAATATTTCTGCTAGTGACTGAAGGCGGTGTAGTGAATAGCAATACATCAGTATTTACGTCACTTGCAGACTAATAATTACAGCTATTAGAAGCTGTATATTTTTAGGTTGGGTAGTACCTCCAAACACTTGTGGCAAGAGCAAACCATTAATGCTTTTTTTCCACTGGGTAGCAGGTCATGTGTTGAAGTGCAGATGCACGGTCACAAAATGTAAAGTCTATACTGACAGGGGTAGCCCATATAATGGTGAAGTTACAACCACGCAGAAAGTGTCAGGTAGTAAATTATATGACATGTTGATGGGAAGACTGTTTCACACAGAAAAACACATCCAACACATGAATGAGTGCACACAGTGGCTACCACATATAAAAATACCTGCACTTATACCTGTTACACGTACAGGGTGTCTCTCCTAAGAGTTGTCAGCCGCATTTTCTCTTGTGTTGCGGTGGATATTTGCAATTTCGTTTTTGGAAAGTGTAGCTGGAGCCAGCCCAAACAAATACCGCTCATTGCCTATTTCATGCGACACTCAGTGTCGACGAAAAGCGTCGGTTTGTTTCCTGCCACAAATAAAATGATCTCGAAATTGGTATTTTACGTGCCCAATCGTTAAAGCGGCAATAAAATAGTATACAGCGATATTCTTTTCATAGATAAGCATTTACAGGGTCATAAAAACGCGAAGAGTACCTAGTACCCTAGCAGCGACAGCGCCAACTTGGCCCGTACTGACTACTACCACCATTCGGAAGCACTGATAAGTCGCTGCTTGAGTATTGGATATTCTTCGTGTCTTACTATCCGTCTCAGTGGGTATCGATAAAGCGAATATTGCACTAGACTACTTTAGGACCGCTCAGTCCATTAAGTACATAAAATTCCGCGTAAATTTTTTTTTATTTGTGACGGGAAACAAACCAGCGATTTCCGTCGACAGCGGGTGTTGCATGAAGGACTTAATGAGCAGTATTTATTTGGGCCGACTTCAGCCACACATTGCAACAAGATAACTGGAAACACATACTGAAACACCTGAGAATATGCACCTACGACTCTTATGAGGGACACCCTGTACATGTACATGGTGCTTCCATGATGACGTTACAATCTGTCAATTTGCGGTATGAGGCCCTGTTCTGGAAATGACTGGGTTGGAAGTTATAAGCGAAAATTTTTCTGGTACCTCTGACAATGAAATACTCGTACATGTACTGGTACTGTTGTTGCTGAGATTGTAAAATAGACAATTTCCAAAGGTGATAATATGGACCAAAACACGAAAGAAACTTCTAATAAACAAGGGCTTTTGAGAGTTATAAATACTTGTTCATCGGAACGAGAACATGTTGCTCTTATGGTAATCATTTTAGAACCCATATTTCTTGGACTTTTTTCTTGTTTTGGTCCATACTACCACCTCTGATAGTTATCTGCCCTACAATCTTAGCAACAACAGTACCACTATTGATATATGTATTCACCGTCAGAAGTATCAGAACAATTTTCGCTTGCAAATTATGACTCCATCATTTCTGGGCCAGGGTCCCTTACCCCAGATTGTTACCTTCACCCTTCTTCATGACACCTGTAAATTTATAACACCTTCACAGAATCATATATAAATTTTGTATACATGATTCTATACACACACACACACAAACACACACACACACACACACACACACACACACACACACACACACACAGAAATGTTATTTTTTTCTCTGTCAGTGTTTAGTTCTCAATGAGTGTTTTACAGTGGCTTCCCCATTTTTGTTACTTTAAAAATAGTCATCCAGCTTATCAAAAATTTCGTTTGATTTTCACAAGTATGTTTTGATACTAAGGGAAGTTATTAATCAATATTAACTCATTTATTTTACATCTTCCCATTTTACAGCATTTAATTTAAACAATCCCCATCATTACTTGTATTTGACATGCATCTCTCATATACTCTGAATATGAAGACATTAATTGTGTACTTGTGACAGTAAATTTTAGTTAATGTATGTTCTAATTAAATTTAATTTTAATGTATATAGCACATAAATACTTGAAAACAATTTAAACTTTTCTGCTAAAATATGCTAATATACTTACTTTCTTGTTTAGTATGAATTTGCTTGCACAGTGCAATTGATGAACGAATTCCATTGGTAGGCTTTGGAAGCCATATTTCGTTTTGGTTCAAGGAAAGCACGTTAGTGTTATTTAAGTTGCTCCGTCTGTAAAATAAGTAAGTCAATGGAAACAGGAATGTGTGATTTACATCTCACTAAGCATACTTATGCTCTACAGTCATGATGTAGTTGCAGTTATTTCCAACTTTCACAGACATGTCAAGAGCCCCCACTTGGAACTGTAAAACCCCCCAAAAAGATAGCAAAATTTATAATTGAAACCGATTAATCATAGTTCTATCTCTAAACATCAACATGTCATTCACTTTGAGCTGTAAGTTTTGTTGGTCAGCTCCCTTGCAAGTAAATTAGTATTATATAATGGTCAGAAAGATGTACAGCCTTAACACAGAGGGATTAAAAATCACACTACCTGGATATACTAACTGAAAACATACTGTAAAGTATGATAGTAAGCAAATGAGTAAAAATATCTTGTTCCTTTCCATATCACTGGCATATTACTCAGTTATTCTGTTTAAGTTATGTACGTTTCCGTTGTTATTTGCCTGTGCATACCACCAAACGTGTTATATTTGGTTACAACAACTGCTTGTTTAAGATTTGTGGGAATAAAAACAGCCAATAAACCTTAACATGCGCAGTAATTATTATGTATTAATTCATGTTCCATAGGATCTGTGGCATAGTATAAGTCAGTAAGTGACATATTTAAAAGGATTGTCCAGACTCGCTGCTGTGTGAATTTTTATTTCTTTCACTTTCACTACAGGTCTGTTTTGGATAAACTGCCATTACTGAGTGACCTGTAGTACAATTTAAATGACATTATTTTCATTATATAATTTTACGATATAGTAGGACATTGAGCAAAGATTGCTACTTACATGTATATTGCCTAGATGCGTTAATATACATATAATGTTTTCAGCAACAGTGTTTTTATTGTCACTCTCTGTCTGATGAATTAAGATATTAATTAATTTGTTGTGACTATCGTTAGAAAGCTTTGCAGCTACAATGATATTTACATTATTTGGTTGTGTGTACACCTATCGCTGTTATATGTTTATAGTAATCTATATCTATAGCAATTGTAAATGCTATTAATTTGTAGGAATTTATTGGGTAGATGTTTTTTATTTGATGTGTATGCTTACGTTAACTTCTGCTTTGTAAATTATGACATTCTTGTATTTACTGCATTGCCACTCTACATATGTTTCCAGAGTATGTGTATGAGCAAAATGTTAAGGATTTATTTCTGTCTGCATCGTCTTTGGCTGTGCACTGCACTAAAAAGTTATCTATTTCCTTTTCCGAGTATTTCATAAAAATTTTAAATAATATTTATGTTTACGATCAGTCTGTTGTTCGATATGTCTTGTGGTCACGTGTACACATATTTCAAGTTTCTTGAGAGTGCTCATGGTAGGACTTTTCGGAAGTTTATGAAGTATCTGCAATGCATATTCAGTTGTATCTATTGTGTGTTGAGGGTCTTTCCGATGGAGAATAAATTTCCATTGGTTGGTATCGCTATTTTGAATGAGTTCTTTAAGCCATGTGAGAAAGTTTCTCCCAGTCCGGTCTATGTTGAAATTATTACAGCTATTACATGTGATTTTATATATCCCAGGCTTAGCATACATTGGTGACTTTGTGTTACCTGATCGTAATTTCACTTTGAAGTTGTTACTGGTCCATAAAACTAGCTGTGTATTTGTAGGTCTGAATAAAGCGTCAGTTTTCGCCTACGTTGGAGAGATTTAAGCAGTTGGTATGTATTTTGCTTTCTTTCTAGATATTGTTTCTTTGATTAGCTGTATTTCACTGTGTACTGTGTTGGGCTTGGGTGTCTTGTATTTATTGTACCATTTAGTGATGATGTTGAGAGCGAAATTGTTTTTATGTACTGTGTATACCTGTGTGTCTATCTCTTTTTCAGTTGGTAGAATCACAGCAAACATGTATAAATTTTTAAAAAATACTAAAACTCATTTACATTTCTAGGCAAATGCAAGTCATGCCAGAGACAGAGGCTGAAGTAGGAAATGAGCCAGTATGTCGCAGGTGGTCACGTCATCGGCACAGTACTACACTGTCTGAAGAAAGGAGACTGTGACAGAAAACCAAAGGAAGCACGGCAAGCATGTTCGTTAGCTCGGAGGACATGTTACAAGGAACGTTATCTCTTTCACAAGAGCACATACTGAGGAAATAACACAGCTGTTAACGGCCTGTTAATTGAATCTAGCAGAATAAGGACACCACCAACGGTCATCATGAACTACGTCTTGCTTCATTACCTCATGCTAGCTCCCTTTAAATACTTCAGCTCTTAAAAGGAGATGACCATTGAGATCGATGGCATTCACAGCAATAGCATTCGATTACTTGATTACAATACTGTAGTGAATCTATGTCCTAGATGCTCCAACGCAGTCTATGAAATAGCCACAGACTTACTCAAGATGATGGCCTTCACATGATGAACTTCATGGTGCTCGCCGCTACCATGTACTGATGGAAGAATGGGCTGTCTTCTGAGAACTCCACATCGCACAGTGCTGCCAATACTAGAATTCAACGCAGATACCAACAGCTGGGTCTCTTGGGGTCCACGTTCCTCTTGAACAATCAGGCACCTAGCAGGAGTGGGGAGGTCAGCCTACCACGCCACTATCGACACCAGATACAATGTGGATGGGTCATCAAGGGTCGTCATGGAATTCGTAGAAGGACCAAGTAGACTCCAGCAATAAGCACCAGAACTATTTCACGCTGGGCAATGGTCTCAGCTGCTTGCCGGAAGTCTGCAGCAGCGCCAAGGCCACTGACATTTTCTCCTAGCCGTGCAACCACTGAGCTGAGTCAATGGACGTCAGCTAGAATTCAACACAGAACTGAATGAGCAGCAGCTGAGACTGGTGTGAAAGAACGACGACTTGTAAATATTGCGACTAACAGATTGAACTCTAATAATGTTTTACAGGCGTCGTTGACACTTCACAGGTTCCCAACAGCTATCCTCACTTCACGCAGAGGTGTCTCTGCTCGGCTTTCTGTAATTTGATGCCAGATGCGTGCACTCTGGCGACTTCATGAGATGATTTGTCTATGGAAGTGTTTGTCTCCAACACCTGGAGTTCGAAAATAGTTGTCTGCTTCTACGACGTTCAGACTTTGCAGCGGTAATCGCAATGTGGTAAGCACAAAAGTCATTTTTCCTTTTTCTTTGCTTGTGATATGGCAGGTTTAAGCAGATATATGGACGTATGGACATGCTATGTCCTACAGAATCTGTTGACTTGTCAGAATTTAAAGGAAATTACAAAGTGACGTATTTGGTACTGGTGAGATGTACTACTTGCAATATATCAATATATATATATATATATATATATATATATATATATATATATATATATATATATATCAATATATATATATATATATATATATATTCATTCCTTTCAAAGGTCGTTCATCTCTGAAACAATATCTAAGAAACAAACCACTCAAATGGGCTATAAAGTTTTTGCCCATGCTGGTTCCAGGGAAATTGTGAACGATCTTGAAATCCACCATGGGAAAGGAACCATGCATAATGATAGAGGTCTTGAAATAAGTGGTGACATAGTCGTAAGGCTTGTAGAAGGACTACCCAAATATAAAAATTTAAAATATTTATGGTCAACTGCTTAAACTCTTACAATCTTATTTCTGCATTGAAAGATCTTAAAATCTTGACTGTTAGAACTGACAGGCCCACAAGACTTCATGAGTGAAATCTAATAGAGAGCGTCATGACGGATACAGGGATTAGTGAACATAAGGTCATTGTAGCGAGGCTCAAAACTATATCAACCAAAACCCCTAAAAATAAACGCATAACATATCTATTTAAAACATCAGATAAAAATTCGCTTGATACCTTCTAAGAGAGAGTCTCCATTCCTTCCAGGCTAATTATGTAAGTGTAGACCAGATATGGCTCAAATTCGAAGATACAATATCGACAGCAATAGACAGAGTCATACCGCATAAGTTAATAAGAGACGGTACAGATCCACCATGGTACACAAAATACGTCAGAACACTGTTGCAAAAGCAACGAAAAAACATGCCAAATTCAGAAGAACGCAAAATCCCCAAGACTGCCTAAGTTTCACGGAAGCTCGAAATTTAGTGCGGACGTCAATGCGAGATGCTTTTAATAGTTTCCACAACGAAATAATGTCTCAAAATATGGTATAAAACCCAAAGAGATCCTGGTCGTATCTAAAGTACACCAGTGGCAAAAAACAGTCAATACCGTCACTGCGCGATCGTGATGGAAATGTTACCGATGATGGTGCCACTAAAGCGGAGTTTTCGGTAATTCCTTCACGAAAGAAGACGAAGTAAATATTCCAGAATTCGAAACCAGAACAGCTGTTAGCATGAGTGACATAAAAGTAGATATCTCGGGTGTTGCGAAACAAATCAATTAAGAAAGGCAAGTCTTTCGGTCCAGATGGTACACCAATCAGGTATGCAGATATTAGCGCCTTTCTTAGCAATCATATACAAGCGCTCACTTGACGAAAGTTCTGTTCCTAAAGACTGGAAAGTAGCACAGGTCACACCAATATTCAAGAAAGGAAATACGTATGAGTAAGCCATTGAATTACAGGCCCATATCTCTGACCTCAATTTGCAGTAGGATTTTGGAGCATATACTGTACTCAAACATTATGAATCACCTTGAAGAAAATGAACTAATTGATACATAACCAACACGGATTCAGAAAATATCGTTCTTGAGCCAGACTCTATTCCCATGAAGTAATGAGTGCTGTCGACAAGGGATCTCAGATTGATTCTATATTCCTAGATCTCCAGAAGGCTTTTGATACCGTTCATCACAAGCGACTATTAATCAAATTGCGTGCATATGGAGTAGGCCTATCGTCTCAGTTGTGTGACTGGATTCGTGATTTCCTCTCAGAGAGGACACAGTTCATAGTGATAGACGGTAAATAATCGAGTAGAACAGAAGTGATATCTGGCATTCCACAGGGTAGTGTCATAGGCCCTCTGCTGTTCCTGATTTATATAAATGATCTAGGTGATAAACTGAGCAGTCCCCTTAGATGGTGCCACTAAAGCGGAGTTTTCCGTAATTCCTTCACGAAAGAAGACGAAGTAAATATTCCAGAATTCGAAACCAGAACAGCTGTTAGCATGAGTGACATAAAAGTAGATATCTCAGGTGTTGCGAAACAAATCAATTAAGAAAGGCAAGTCTTTCGGTCCAGATGGTACACCAATCAGGTATGCAGACACATTAGCGCCTTTCTTAGCAATCATATACAAGCGCTCACTTGACGAAAGTTTGCAGATGACGCTGTAATTTACCGTCTAGTAAAATCATCAGACGATCAATTCCAATTACAAAATGATCTAGAAAGAATTTCTGTATGGCGCGAAAAGTGGCAATTAGCACTAAACAAAGAAAAGTGCGAGGTCATCCACATGTGTATACGATAAATCTCACAAATCTAAGGGCTGTCAATTCGACTAAATACCTAGAAATTACAATTATGAGCAACTTAAACTGGAGAGACCACGTAGATAATACTGTGGGGAAGGCAAAACAAAGACTGCGCTTTGTTGGCAGAACATTTATAAGATGCGACAAACCCACTAAAGAGACAGCCTACATTACACTTATCCGTCCTCTGCTGGAATATAGGTGCACGGTATGGGATCCTTACCAGGTAGGATTGACGGAGGACATTGAAAAAGAGCAAAGAAGGGGAGCTCGTTTCGTGATGTCGCGCAATCGGGGTGAGAGTGTCACTGATATGATACGCGAGTTGGGGTGGCAGTCACTGAAACAAAGGCGGTTTTCTTTGCGTCGAGATCTATTTAGGAAATTTCAATCACCAACTTTCTCTTCAGAATGCGTAAATATTTTGTTGACACCCACCTACGTAGGGATAAATGATCATCATAATAAAATAAGGGAAATCAGAGTTCGAACGGAAAGATTTAGATGTTCCTTTTTCCCACGCGCCATTCGAGAGTGGAATGGTAAAGAAGTAGTATGAAAATGTTTCGATAAACATTCTGCCAGGCACTTAAGTGTGAATTGCAGAGTACCCATGTAGATGTAGATGTAGATGAAGATCTGGAATGAGACACTATCTCTCAGAGGGGTAGGGACCATATTCGGCCACTATTTGAGAATTAGAGCACTTAGCGGCTTTCAACTAACTTTATACATAATTTCGTACCTTTACAAAACTTTTTCTCACTGGAAGGAAAGAAGTTTATTGCTTACTGCATTTTCCCTGTTCATGTAGTAAACTGCCACATAAGACTCGACGTTTCAATTTATTCCTTCTTTACTATAATTCTATTCGCAACATATTTTGCAGACAGCATCCACAGATACCGCTAAATGCGTTTGCAAAACTATGTTATTGTACTTTTCATAGTTCAGGAGATGTGTAGAAGTAGTAGCTTTATTCATCCGTAGATCTCTTTTGACAAGGATATAGGACATATCAAAGTATTTACAGGTTTAGACCAATTTAAAATAAGCTAATTCGTATACACACACATTTACAGACTTTTAGTTAGAGACAATCATTAGATTTAGTCCTGGTACACAATACATTTTTTACAAATAACTTTTTAAATAATGCAACGCCACACTGATCAGTCATATCTCACTATCAGTCACTACACACACTATACACACATTGTTTCATAACACTTCACTCACTACACACACTCAAACACTGGTGATCTCTGGGCCATTTTCTGTACCACAACTTCCCATTTGCTATTCTGAAAAACTTAAGTCAACATCCCTCTATGATGAGTGAGATGTGAGCTCAGAAAGAGGAGGAGGTGTTAGTATTGTGCTATGCATAGCTTGGGGGTAAGTTTTTCTAGGGAAAAAAAAACATGGTGTGAAGGTGTTACATGGAATGTTGGATGTTTTATAATCATTATTATTATTCATTTGTATAACATTTTTTGCCAAAACAAATTCATGCAATCAATAAAAAATAAAATACAACCATCATATTTAAAGTCCACCTATCTCTGTCAGTGAGTTTGGTTCTGATCCACTGTGGTGCATAGCTGATGAAGTTTACACATGAACCCATACAGTGTGATAACAGTGCATGCTTTAGGATGTTTTGTGGAGGTGATTATTTTTGATAGGCACATCATCACATTTTTGTTTACAAATTTGAAGACAGTAAGAATTATGAATGAAGTGCATAATCTTCAAATGAAAGACCATTAAGTGAAAGACTTTCCAGTGAATGCAGCTTATCTGTTTGGAGACAGTTAGCTCATTACCTCTAATATAAACACCACTGCCATCAAAGTGACTGCTGTACTTAAAAATGTGTATAGTGTACAGTGTCAACAAAATATTAATAGTGAAATTACAATTGCTAAACCAGTGGAGCACAGTTCTGCCCTTTGGCTTCTACAGTTATAAATAAACATAGTAAATGCATAAAATTCAAGAAGTTTATATATATATATACTATGTCTTCCATTTCACAGCATGTTTGTATACATTGAATGCCTTGTAAACATAAACATATGTAGACTGTATGCTTGTTACTTTGATGACCACGAATCTGGAGTAACATATGGACATATGGCACAATAATGTTCAAATGCAGACGGCCATGGGAGACATAAGTCCATTCGAAAGATAGTTATGGACCCACTTTCTTCAACCATCTCTGATTAAATGAGAGCTGTAACTTTGTGAGGAATAGTATGGAATCCCATTGATCAATATTTACAATGTGAAATACACTATATTAATTAGATTGTATGCCATTTGATTTAAACTCTATAAGCATGTCCAAGCAGTCATTATATACAATATTGTGTTCCAACAACTGAAATACTAATGATAACGAAATAATTGATGACAGATAGGAAGATAAAGCTACACAACAAAGCAGCTGACTTTTTTTGAGGGTATTATGTAGAACAAAATTGAAAATGTGATTATTTTATAGGGGTCAAGGCAACAACTCACCAAAAAAATATAGGTATGGATATGTTGTACAGTTGTTTATAGTGTTTTCTGCTTTATATTCATATATCTGAGCGTGGATTTGTACATTAGGCTACTGTATATACTTATATTTTTCTAGGACTGAAGATGGTCATTACCAACTGAAATTAATTACCTGATTACAAATGAAGATTGAAATTCAAGACTGAAATTATTATAAAACAAAACGTATAGGCACTGAGGTGACGATAGACACATAAACAAAAGGAAAAACTTTGTTAGCTTTCAGAGGAATCCTTTTTCGAACTAAAGTACATGAAACACACAGCCCCCCCCCCCCCTTTGCCCCTCACCCCCCACACACATGTGCTTCCATTGTGCCACATGAAATGAATACACTATGCCAAGGCAGTAATTTGCAGATTGATTGGAGTGAATAGTTGTGTCAGTAATGTGTTAGCAGGAACTAAAAATGTACACATAGTTATGATACCAGGTTGCTGTAGCTGGTCATAGGTCATGAGGTAAAGCTAAAGAACTCTCCCTATCATACATTTTTGCCACATACTGTACTTTATCAGGTATTGCCTTACATTATGAATTGTCTTACAATATGAAGATTAAAAATCAGTTTGACCAACAGTAGTTTCATGTGAAAATTCAGTAACACACTGCATAGTGAATGTTTCTGGGTGACTTTCCCAACACACTGTAAGAAGAAATATGTCTACTGAATAGTTACTTTTGTAGAAGTACCTGATGTGATCATGAAAGTTTGTAATACCAAAGAGATGTGGATAGCACTCTGAAACTCTCTTCATGGCTCTTACAATTCTGTTGTAAATACAGAACTCAGGTGAATAATGCATTGAATCTTTCATAGGTTTGCCTTCATATTCCCACTTTTTTACCTTGACAGGAAAAAAACAAAATAAACACATTATAATATGTAAAACAGCATATAGTTTTTGAAGTGCTTACAGTAGCTCAACTGTCTAGATGATGTAGTCTATGTTTACAAAATTCTCCACTACACATACTTACAAAAATATCAATAGCAAATGCCAATAGTTTAATCCTGCTCAAGGGTCTTCTATGGACTTCTGATTTTGCAGCAGAACTGTTTGATGTGAAGCTGTTGAAGTGAAATAAGTATCAAAATTATCTTAAAACTACCTATTAAATCACTATATCTCTTATGAAATATGCATTTGCTTCTCATTTGTAAGTAACACAGATTAAAATTAATTAAAGAAGAAGGGTAGCAGACTATATATATATATATATATATATATATATATATATATATATATATATATATATATATATATATATATAATGCTTTTTTTCAACAAATTTAACATGCTTTTTGAGAGTTGATTTCTATTTAAAATGGCACTAACAACCAACCTGGGTAGCTGACTAATGGGATAAGAACATCAAATAGAACAAAGTGGAAATTATATGTAAAAATTCTTTAGAAATAGTTACAATCAGGATGAAGTTCATTACAAACAGTATTAAATGGTGCTTGAAAATGTCATTAGGAAGGCAAAAGAACATGTGGTATGCAAATAGAGTGGCTTATTCTCAAGTTAAAGTTTAAAAAAATGGTCAGTTGTGAAGAAAGTGTCTGAACAACAGCAGAAGGTCGAAGATATAGAGTCAAGTTTTAGAAATAGTTTACCATGTGAAAATGTTACATTCTGTTCTCTCTGTGAGGCACTGGACAGATTAAACAAAAAATATGAATCTTAGGTCTCTTCTTTGATTTAACCAAAGCATTTGTGTTGATCATAAAATATTACTGTAGAAGTTGTCCGCCTGCTTAGCTGAGTGGTAACTTGCTTGCCTCCCAGTGGGGCTGGGTTCAATTCCCAGCTGGGTTGGAGATTTTCTCTGATCGTGGACTGGGTGTTGTGTTATCCTCATCATCATTTCATCCTCATCATCGACACGCAAGTTGCCGAATGTGGTGTGAACTGAAATAAGACTTGCACTTGGCGGCTGAACTGAAAGGGACCTCCCACCTAACAATGCCATACAATCATTTCATTTCACATTTCACTGTAGAAGTTGAACCATTATGGAATAAGAGGAGTAACTCTCAATTAGTTCAGCTCATATTTTGGGAACAGCTATGATATGGATGGAGTCAATTGGGGCATTGATAAGGGGGGTCATGCCTGAGGGATCAGTGCTGGGACCACTAGACTACTGTTTCGTATAATATGTAAACGATACATCAGGTGGGAGGGGGAGGGAGGGGGACATACATCATGGGTCAATGCTGGGACCACTAGCTTAGTGTTTCTTAAAACATATAAATGATATGCCTTTTAATATGACAGGTGATTCTAAAGTATTTCTGTCTGCTGATGACACTTGCTCAGTAGAGAAGGATGGTGAGTGCAACATAGGCAGTCTATCAAATAGTCCAATTCAAGATGCACATTCACAGCTAAATCACATTAAAACTCTGTTTTTTTTTTTTTTTTTTTTTTTTTTTTTTTTTTTTTTTTTTTTTTTTTACACACACAGGAGGGATATACGATTAGTGAGCCTGAACAATCCGTATACCTAGGTACTGGTATTCAAATAAATGTTACTCTGTCATTTAAAGCCAATATTCATGATCTTGTTCAAAAACTAAATGCTCCTGTATTTAACATCAGAACAATATCTGCAATAAGTAATAGTCCAACATGGAAATTAATCTACTTTGGTTATTTTCATTCACTTATGACAGATAATACTATATTGTGGGTTAACTATTCCCACTCACAAAGGGTATTTTTGGCTCAGAAAATGGCACTTCAAGCAAAATATGGTGTGAGTTCTCAAATCTCTTTTCAAATCCTGTTTTGGAGTTTTGGAATTCTGACATTGGCCTCTCAATATATATTTTCTATGATGTAATTTGTTATTAACAATGTGCACTTATTCCCAATAGTTGGCAACTCTTACTGAGTTAATACTAGGTAAAAATCCAATCTGCATTTGGAGCACACCTCCTTGACTCTTGTGCAGAAAGGTGAGGTGTCATCTTCTTCTGCATCTATTTTCAATAACCTACCACAACATTTTAAAATTCTTAGCATTAATTCTTGATCTTTCACATCCAAACTGAAGAATTTCCCCATTGATCACTCCTACTCAGCAGCTTGTCATCTGCATGTAAATTTTATTTTATCTACTCTCTCAGAAAAAAATTGATACCCTCAAGGACAGGATCATTTTTCTGAAAAGTGATCTCACAGACAGTTCATCATTGTTGGAGTATATGATAGCAAATTCACACCAAATAAAACATGGATCACAGTAAAGGGTGCTCAAACAGTCACACCAATACACACACCCTTCCCCTCCCCATCTGGCAGCAACATAGCATGTATTCTCACATGCAAACTATTATAAAGGTGCCAAATGGCAAAGTGCAATACATTTTCAACCCTGTTAATATGGCTGAAGTTGCTCAACCTATTCATCAGTGGGCCATGGTTGTACCCTAGAATGAATGTTGCAAACTTCGTTCGATTCCAAACTCAGCACAGTTGCTGCCTGAAGATCACAATGGTTGGTGCAAACAGAGGACCCCTGAGTGCCATCTGATTACCAATAATGATGACAGATGAGTCACTAACAGTACTGACTCATTCCATGACAATGTAGATTTGCTTCTCACTATGATCATGTAGAACAACATGCAAAAAATAAATAAAATACACCTCCATAATACCACAAGAGCACATCCCTAAACCCTTTGGTAGGTAGTGGCACTTTTATCAAGTAAACGAGGTAGCAGTTGCCTGCAGTGCAAATATATTTTTGGGGGAGGGACATGACAAACTTCAAACAGAAGTAAAGATTGACCTAAACAAAGAGACTTCATCAACTTCACTTTATCTGACATGCTTTATGGTTAATTATGAAGGTATGTGAGACTTTACAAAAGAAATGAACTCACAGATGACTCATTCCATCAGAATTGTGGAGGAATATGGTGATTTCTTACATCTGAAAAGATCTGCTTTCTTTTCACACTCAAATATCCACAGTATGCCATGCACAACAGAACATTCTGTAAAAGAACCGTGATGCATGTTTAGTGGCTCCTGGAATATTTTAATTCTTGGGTTTTCCATAAATGTGACACTATTGGTAGGTTAGCTTGCTACTGTTCTGTTGTTCCTATTTCTCTTATAATTCTCACAAACTGTTGCTTCCTGACAGAACTTCACGTGCATTATAATAGTTGTATCATTCATATAAACAGTTTGTTAGAATTCACATTTGTTTGTTGCAGACTGAGTGAATGGGTAGGGCGGTATGACGTATTAGTCAATTGACTAAATCTTTTCTTCATGCTTTGAATTTTTTCAGTGAGGTTAAGAGCCAACAATAGAGCAGCAGTTAGAATCACTTTTTTCTAAAATTCTTCAGAGCAGAACATCTAAAGTAACAGTAAGTAATTTAGGAATAAATGTAACAAATCACAGTATTGTAGAGGCATTGAGTCATCAACAGGTACTTAAACAGGACTGAAAATTTTGCTAGCTTTTGGAGAAATCCTTTTTAGAGCTAGAGCATGTGCTCACACACACACACACACACACACACACACACACACACACACATGTAAGACTACATCCAGCTGAATATGGTGTGCCAGGACTGTAGCTCTGCAGTTGTAGCTTTGAGCTATTCACTCATTCTTTCTTCCTGATAGAAAACTACAGTTTTCTGCACACAATGATTAGGGAAATTACAAAACTCATAGAGTCACAAAAAGTAATGACTGTTTTGGTGGGTAAAGTGTAGTTCATGGCCAATGGGAGGACAACTGTCAACTGTCACATATTTACTTTGCAATATACACTCGACTGCAGAACAACAGCTTTCATTATAGGATACTATTACCTACAATAGTAGAAGAAATAATTTGATGATTCCAGAACATCTTGTCACAAGATATCACCATATTCAATATCATAAACAAAGTTAATTTGCACTAATTAAGGTCACATCTTCTGAGATTTGTTTTAATTTTGTAAATCCTAAGTTATTACAATGAAATCAATCATATGCCTTATGGCATTCTTGATAATTCCTGTTCATTATTATAATCTTGTTTTTAAAACAGCAAGCACAGTTCTACATTGACAGACTGCAGCTCGTACTGTAAAAGGATAGTTGAGCAACCACTGGATAGGTATCTAGCTAGTAGAACAGTTCATGATGGGAGGTGCTTTCCATGGTATACAGTCACTGTAAAGAGACTTCTAAAGAGACAGAAATTACTTTGTAATAGGTGTAGCTAGTTTATAACTAGTTATAGATAGAGAGGTGCTGAATGAAAAGGCTGTCATGAGAGCAATGTGTGAAGCCTCCAATGACTATCATAGAAGATTATTGTCAAGAGGTCTTTCACAAAACCCAGAGTAATTTTGGTCATTCATGGAGACTGGTAGTGATACCAAAGTTAGTGTCTAATCACTCATGGATGATACAGGAACTGAAACTGAGATTAGCAAAGCAACTGTAGGAATGCTTACCCCTATTTTCAAATGTCCCTTTACAAAGAAAAAACCAGGTGTATTGCCCCAACTGAATTCTTGTAACACTGAAAAGATGAGTGAAATAGGTATTAGTGTCAGTGGCATAGAGGAACAGCTGAAATAGTTAAAACTGAGCAAAGCTCCAGGGCCTGATGGAATGGCTATGAGATTCTATACCAAATTTATGAGTGAGTTAGCTCTTCTGTTATCTATTAGCTATTGCAGACTCCTCAAATAAAAAAACTGTGCCCAGTAGCACGAATAAAATACAAAATGAAATGTGCATGTGGTATACTTGGCTGAGAGTCCCCTAGTGCAAGTCTTTTTATCTGCTGCCACTTCACTGACTTGCACACCATTGATGATGAAATAATGGTGAGAACAACAAACAAACACACACACACACATATACACACACGACCACTGTCCCAAACAGAAATATTCCCCAATCCAGCCAGGAACTGAACACGGGGCCCCATGATAGAAAGCCAGCTATGCTAATCACTAAACCAGAAGCTGCTGATGGAACAAAACACAAGTCTTGCCCACCTACTTAAAAGATTACAGAAATGATCCACAAAACTACCATCCAATGTCCTTGACAACTGTTTGTTGTAGAATCTTAGAAGATATTCTGAGCTCAAACATAAAGAAGTATCTTGAACAGTGTGACCTTCTCCATGCCAATCAGCGCGGATTTTAAAAATATCTGTCATGTGAAAGCCAACTCACACTTTCCTCACATGACATACTGAAAGCCATAGTTCAAGGCAGTCAGGTAGATGCTATATCCCTTGATTGATGAAAAGTATGTAACTCAGTATGACACCTATGCTTATTATCATAATTATAATCATATGAGGTAGCAAGCAAAATTAGTATTTAGATTGAGGACTTTTTGTTATGGGGGATGCAGCATGTAATCACAGATGAAGAGTCATTGACAGATATAGAAGTAACCTTGTGGGTGGCCCAAGGAAGTGCATTCAGATGGTTCAAATGGCTCTGAACACTATGGGACTTAACATCTGAGGTCATCAGTCCCCTAGAACTTAGAACTACTTAAACCTAACTAACCTAAGGACGACACAAACATCCATGCCCAAGGCAGGATTCGAACCTGCGACCATAGTGGTCGCGCGGTTCCAGACTGAAGCACCTACAACCGCTCAGCCACTCCAGCCAGCAAAGTGCATTAGGTCCTTTGCTGTTTATGTTGTATATTAATGACCTCATGCACCTCAGATTTTTATGGATGGTGCACTTACCTCCAATGAAGTACAGACTGAAAGAAGCTGCACAAATATTCAGTCAGACCATGATAAGGTTTTCAAGTGGTGTAAAGACTGGTAACTTGCTTCAGATGTTCATAAATGCAAAATTCTTCACTTCACAAAATGAAAAAGTGTATTATCCTATGACTATAATATCAGTAAGTCAGTGTTGGAATTGGTCAACTCATACAAATACCCAGGTGTAACATTATGTAGGGGCATGCTATGGAACAAACATGTAGCCTGAGTCATGGGTGAAACATATGTCAGACTATGGCCTATTGTTAGAATACTAGGGAAATACAATCAGTCTACAAAGGATACTTCTTACAATCATCATGTGACCCATCCTAGAATACTGGTCAAGTGTGGTGGACCCCATATCAAGTATGACTAACAGCAGATATTGAACATATACACAGATGTGCAGCACAAGTGGTCACTGCTATTACCCTGTATGTAATACATGAATACACAACACAGCATGATGCCTCCAATGCACTACACTTTTAATATTTCATCAACAGCATCTACATGGACCAGCTACTACAGGCCACCTGCAGTGGGTCACATGGCTTGTGCACACGGTAGGTCATCAGCTGCACCATCTACTTGAGCCCTCCTCTTTATAAGCACAGAGCAGCAGGTACTTGCCCTCCTATTGTGTTTGTACTTATTGTCAGCAACCGCTTGTATCAGTGCCTGGATTGTTTCTATGTTTGTGTCTGTGTTCTCAACTGTTGTCCACTTTTATGTGGAAGAAGAATAAACTTTGGTACATTGTGGCCATGCTCTTGCTTGGGTCTTACAGTATGATACAGTGACAGGTTTGTTTGATCTGTGGGAGAGTGTCACACACATGTGTTGTACAGGTGGACTCTTAAAAATATAATTGAACTATTCCAAGACAGCCTACTTGCAAAGTTTCAGTTTTAATTGATGACTCTAGGAACATACTACAACTCCCTACACATTGGTCCCACAGGGATCATGAGGACAAGATTAGATTAATTAAAGTATGTACAGATCCATGTAAGCAGTTATTCTTCCCATGCCCACAAACTTATGTGGATTTGGGATCTCTGGCATTGTCTCCAGTTACTCAACATCTAGTGAGTTACAACAAGCAACATATTCCAATTTTGGAAAAATTATGGCTCCCACTAAGCATAAAACTGTGCTTTGTTCCTTGACATTTTGGTAGTGGATGATGCTGGTAAAGCAAATCTGTTTGGTCTGAACGCCTTTAATGCTTTTGGGTTTTCATTTCAGGCATGGTGCACCATGTTTCCAATCAGGCTGTGTGGTGATGAAGTGGGATGGCTTCACACAGGAAGATGTGGAAGGACACCCATCATTTGATTGCAAGTGTTAAGCCTAATAATTTTTAGATAGGAGTTTAATGGACAGTCACTGCCAGTTATTACAAGTGAGACATTTTATCAATGCAGGTTCAGTATCTCTAAGTAACTTGGCAGAAGTGGAAAAACATTTTGGTGTTGAATGAATAACAGCTATCCAGCTGGTGTCATTGCTGGTGGGTCATTGATTCAGTATGGATAGAAGTTGTTGTGCAGTCATCTGCAATGGAAAATACAGGATGAAATAACAGAAATATGAATTGACATAAACTGCTAGTTATCACACAGAGGAGCCATAAAGTGGCAGACAGGCAAATTTAAATGGTGACTAAGCTACTGGACAATGTCCTTCTTCAGATGTAGAAAAACAATGAATGTGTGAATCTATTTCTAAATCTGAAGAAGGACTTTGTCCAGTAGTTTAGTCCACTTTAAATGTACTTTTAAATGTACTGACTGCCACTCAACACCTCTTCTATGTGGTCAGTAGCAATCTACCCTAAACTGATATTGATATTTATAATAATACACATAAAATATAGTGGAGGGTGATTCTTGAGGCACAAGGAGAGAGAGAAAGGGGTGGAAAAGGGGGATTGTGGTATTCACATAGTCTTATTATACCTGAATTTCTGCAATAGGTAAACAAAAATTAAATTAAATTGTAATGCTCATACCAATTCATTGTCTCAATTTTAGCATAGATTACTGACTGTTTCTGCATTAATTGACTTGTATTCAAACACTAATGTAACTAACAATTCACTAAGAGTCTTTGATATGTTATTGTTATTATAAGTTCAAGAGACCTGTAAACTATTTATTGAAAGGAAGAAAGATTACAGTTTAATGACCCATGAGTAATTATGTAAATAAGTGATTAAAGATGAGGCACAAGTTCTGATTGAACAAGAATGGGTTGGAAAATGCCCATAAACTTTCAAGGTTATTGTCTTTGAATTTGTCAAAAGTAATTTACAGTAACCAATGAAAATTTCAGTCTGAGTGGCTGGATATTGACTTAAACCACACCCCTGCTGAATGCAAATCCTGTGTCTCACTACACTGCTGCCATGGTCAGTGATGAATACTTCATTAAACAATGTGAGATTGCATATTAGATGTCTTCCTGTCTTCACTTAGCCATAAAACTGTTATTGTGTTCACTAAGGTGATCCTCACTTTCCTACTAACTTGAGATTAACCCAAGTTAGCAAGTTAACATTATAACATTTCAACCTGTATAACATATTTTTAATGAAAATACTATGTACACACAAAATGCAAAGACTTACTTATCCTCATCATGTGTTTTTAAAGTCATTTGTAGAGATTTTAGTTTATTGTTGCATTTCAAGTCTTCCACAAAACTGTTGCTGGTATCTTCCTGGTCCACATCTCTTTTATTGCCCTGTTGGTGAAAACTGAGATTGTCACTGCATATGTCTTGTTGTTTTAAAAAAATTATGAATGTAAAAGAAAACATTACACCAATAAGTCCCACTACCTGCAAGGAAACATAATCAACTTGACCCCATATTTTAAGGAGAAAAAAAAGCACACTTGCAAGGTATCAGGGCCAGCAGCCTATCCTGTATGAAAATTTGAGCCATAATTCTAGTAGTACATAGTTATGATCTTCTAGATACAGAGTGAGAAATATTGCACTATATGAAATAAAATTGTCATAACTTCTGAACGGTTTGCATTAGGACATTCAAACTGTATGTTTGGCTGCGGGGCATGATGGGAATTAATATGCACAGTATGGTTTGATTTAGTGATGAAGACCATTTTTGTTCGGATGGGTTCATCAATAAGCAAAATTAGCACATTTGGGGGACTGAGAATCCACATTTTGTGTTTGAGAAGTCTTTTCACCCTCAACAGGTTATTGTGTGGTGTGCAATGTCAATTCACGGAATAATCGGTGTGATATTCCTTGGTGGCACAGTGACTACCAAATGTTACATGAATGTTTTGGAAGATAATTTCATTCCCATTATCCAAAGTGACCCTGATTTTGACAGGATGTGGTTCTTGCAAGACGGAGCTTGACTCCATCGAAGCAGGAGAGAGTTTGATGTTCTGGAGCAGCAATTTGGGGACCACATTCTCGCTCTGGGGTACCCATGAGTCCACTGGAATGGACCTTGATTGGCTGCCATTTTCTCCTGATCTGAACACATGTGACTCCTTTTTGTGGGGCTATACTAAACACAAGGTGTACAGCAGTAATCCCAACACCATTGCTGAGCTGAAAAAGCCAGTCAGGCAGTCATTGACATCATCAATGTTCCTACACTTCAGCAGGTAATGTAGAATTTCACTATTAATCTGCACCACATCATCACCAATGATGGCAAGCATATCAAATATGTCATAATATAAATCTGAATATCTGTAGTGACATTTACATGTTGAATAAAGTGTGCACACACCATAGTTTATAACTAATGAAATTTTTTTTCATATAGTTCAATAATTTTCATGCTGTATACAGCTTTTAAACTCGCTCTGCCCCACTGCAGTTGCCTAATGTCTGAGCACAGAGTACTGTACTGTAGAATAACAACCAGAAACATCCTATTTGTGGGATGTTGAAGGTGAAGAAAGAGGAGAGACATGTGCCCATTGTGTAATAAAATCTTGTTCAAGAACAAAAATTATTTTGTGCAAAAATTACTATTTAATATGAGTACATTATATATCAACCTCACAAACATATATGTTCAATATTATTTTAACAATATTCTCATAGTGATATTCTGCAGCTGTAGAGAGGGTGTTCATTGTGACTGAGGACATTGATATATCTTGAAAACAACACATCGGATCAAAAAAAATTATAATTCCAATTTGTTTGTCTTGGAGAGGGCATTCAACAATAGCACACTTGATCCGTCATCTCAATCAGTGTATGGGTGATGGAGGGGGAAGGGGGTAATTTTGAAATCTTCAGTGGGAACCCCCATTTTTTATTGCAGATCACAATTCCTTGGCAAAACCTGCATATCTTTTGTCTGATGCATCTTCTCCATTTCCCCACAGATGGCACTGTAATCAGAGGAATAGAAATGGATACAGAATCATAATTTACAACATGATGCTCAATGGCCCTTGAATATCCAATGGTACATGGGACACCACCTCCATGCTGTGAGGGTAGGACAGGCCAGTATTTTATAACTTATAGTTGGAAACTCCATTTGCAACATTGTATTCCTCTGCCATATCATAAAGGGGACAACTCAATGTGCCACTGTGCTCATGTAGCAAACTTATGACATATGATAACAAGCAGTACACTGTGACCAGAGTTCACATATTGTGCAGACATAGAACAGATAGTGGCTCTAAATATTACAATACTTTCACAGTGTTTATTGCCTACACACCTGTCTATCATTTGGAGAAGACATGTGAAAGTGGATGATGAATGCTGCAATCGCAAAAGAAGAAACTGAAATGACCCTGATTTATAGAGACTGTGGGAGAAATATTGAGCCTGCTGTTGTCTTGTATGCCAAGCATTTTCCAGAGAAAGCTCACTCTCATTTGTTCTTTTACAAGGTTGTCTGATGGCAACATATAGACCAGCAAAAGGAAATGAAGCAAGTGTTTTACAGGAGAAGCTGTACCAACAACATTACACTACAACCCATGGATAAGTGTCTGGCAATTACACTGTGATTCTGGTATGACCATAGGTAGTACTGTCACAATACTGCTTCATCATAAATATCATCCATACCACGTATCACTGCATCAAGAACTTCATGGCATCTATTTTCATGACCGGGTAGTGTTTTGTGAGGGGCATGTAAACAAATGCAAATGACCTGCATGTTATTTGCCAAGGTACTATTTTCCTGTGAGTCTACCTTCACAAGCCATGGTAGCACTTACTGGCATAACATGCATTACTGCAGTGTAGACAAACCACACCAGCTACGGCAAACTGACCATCAGTGTCCTTACTCAGTTAACATATGGTGTGACATCATGGAGAAAAAACTCACTGGCCCATATTTTATTGATGGAATGTTGAATGGACGCAAATATTGAACATTTTTGGAACAAGAACTACTGGTACTATTGCAGTATGTTGCCCTGGACATTTGACAATGTATGTGATTTCAGCATGCAGTTGAGGCATGGGAGGTATTAGTGTTTGGAGTGGTCAGTGGACCAGCAGAAGTGGCCCTATTAATTGGCCCACTAGGTCACTGGATTTGATGTCATCAGATTTCTTTCTTTGTGGGTATTTGAAAGATAAGGTGTACCAGCAAGTGCCAACAGGCTGTGAAGTCATGGTTGACCGCATAAGGAATGCCTGTGCTGACATTCCCACAGATATGCTTCTGCCCTGCGTACAGTTATTTGAAAAACAAATCACTAAGTGTATTGAAGTTGGTGGTACTATATTTGAACACTTACTCTAATCGGAAAAGAGTAGCATTCACATGGAGCCACGGCCACAGTGGTGCATTGAGTAGTCCCCTGTTTGATATGTTGGAGGAATACAAAATTGTGAATGAGGTTTCCAACGAGAAGTTATGGAATACTGGCCTGTCCTACCCTCACAGCATGGAGGTAGGGGTCCCATGTGCCATTGGATATTCAAGGGCCATTAAGTAGCTGTTGTAAATTACAACTGTGTACCTATTTCTATTCCTCTGATTACAGTGCCATCTGTGGTGAAACAAAGAAAGTGATTCAGACAGAATGTATGTACATTTTGCCATAGAACTGTAATACGCAATAAGAAAATGGGGCTCCCCATTGATGATTTCAAAGTTGCCCCCTGTCATCCCATGCATGGGGTTGGGTGGGGGGTTAGGTGTAGTACCATTGGAAGTCCCCCTCCAAGACAAACAAATTGGAGTTATAACTTGCTTTGATCCAATGTGTAGTTTTTGAGATATTTCAATGTCTTCAGTTAAAATGAACACACTGTATATATACCTCAAAATAAAACTAAATAAATGTAATCATCTGAAGAATTATTATGAAATGAAGGTAATGATTTTTGATTTACAATTTCATCATGCCAATCACGTTGAAAATTAAAACAGCTACTGCAAATGTACTTCACTTTAATAGTGTCAGTTTTAAAATCAAAGAAAATAATGCACAACAGTGATGTTAATAATTAACTAGCACAATGCTAGTTCTTTAATGACACACTCTTCTGTTTCATTTCATTTACAATGAATTTGTGAATCATAACATAAAAATTTTCAGAGCAAAGAAATCTCTGACATCAGCTACAGGTTAGAAACTGTGCATTTTGACACAATCAATAAAGCATGTTACCAATGCTAAAACAATATTTCACTAACCTCTTGCTCACTCTACTGTACAGTACATTGCACTTGGGCATTGGGCAGCTCCTGTGTAATGGAGAAAGTTACAACTGGTCTGCCTGCATTTTTAAAAACTATACTTTCAGAATTATGGCCAAAAGTTTCATGTTGGATTTATTTGAGGGGCTGATATTTTTGCAGATGTGCTTTTTTCTCCTTAAAATGTGAAGTCATGTTGGTGATATTTTCTTTTTAGCTTATATTCTCTTGAGAAGTAAACATTGAGATGTTAAACACAATACTTATATTAATATGCTGCAAGCCTTAATATATTGTATGACAACTAATGTTGTAGTGCATGGTATCCAAGTTTCATTGGCATTTCTGTACATTCTCATACCAATCAAAAATAATCTGTCATAAACCACAAAATGCAAAAACATACTACATAAACTAAAACACTGTTGCAGAGTCAGACTTAATGCTCCAAGTAATGCTCTTCAAACAAAGCCATCTGAGAATAACTGTCAGTACATAGAGTTTTAATGTGTGGTCAACAGAAAATGTCTTTCAGTTTGGTTTCCTGGCATTCTAAATCAGTTTTGAGCATTTTTCATTCCCATCAAAGGTTAATATCTTAGCAACTTTGAAAATAATTGTACTATCATCTTAAAGTTCAAATTTTAAATTGTAAGCTGTAACAGGACTGAATGAAATATACAGTATACACTATACTGTAATAAATTTTTATTAGTCATCTAACCACCCATCAAACTGGTTAACTGAATGCCCCTCCTCAATGATACTGTATTAATAAATTAACTTACAGCATTGTTGGAAACATTGTTGGAAATTTTCCAAAAAATTAAAGAACAAGTTTCAAAACATTTTGCACCAATGAATCTTAAACCACTGAGCTTTGTGGAAGCAAGGATGGATATTCCTCTGCAGTTTGCAAGGTTTATTGTCAGTGTATACTGATATGACTCTCCTCTGGTAAATATGGAGTAATTTGTTCTTCTTGATGACATAAAGGTCTAGTTCCATCATTGTGGAGGCCAAGTTGCTTAATTGTGCCAGCTTTTAAGATATTCTTGTGTACATCTACATCTACATCAACATTTATACTCTGCAAGCCACCCAACATGTGTGACGGAGGGCACTTTACATGCCACTGTCATTACCTCCCTTTCCTGTTCCAGTTGCGTATGGTTCGCAGGAAGAACAACTGCCAGAAAGCCTCCGTGCATGCTTGAATCTCTCTTATTTTACATTCGTGATCTCCTTGGGAGGTATAAGTACCTCATCCAGAAACGCACCCTCTCGAAACCTGGGCAGCAAGCTACACCGCGATGCAGAGTGCCTCTCTTGCAGAGTCTGCTACTTGAGTTTGCTAAACATCTCCGTAACGCTATCACGCTTACCAAATAACCCTGTGACAAACGCGCCACTCTTTTTTGGATCTTCTCTATCTCCTCTGTCAATCCAAACTGGTACACATCCCACACTGATGAGCAATACTCAAGTATAGGCCGAACGAGTATTTTGTAAGCCACCTCCTTTGTTGATGGACTACATTTTCTAAGGACTCTCCCAATGAATCTCAACCTGGCACCCTCCTAACCAACAATTAATTTTATGTGATCATTCCAATTCAAATTGTTCCGTATGCATACTCCCGGATATTTTACAGAAGTAACTGCTACCAGTGTTTGTTCCGCTATCATATAATCACACAATAAAGGATCCTTCTTTCTATGTATTCGCAATACATTACATTTGTCTATGTTAAGGGCCAGTTGCCACTCCCTGCATCAAGTGCCTATCCGCTGCAGATCTTCCTGCATTTCGCTGCAATTTTCTAATGCTGCAACTTCACTGTATACTACAGTATCATCCGCGAAAAGCCGCATGGAACTTCTGACACTATCTACTAGGTCATTTATATATATTGTGAAAAGCAACGGTCCCATAACACTCTCCTGTGGTACGCCAGAGGTTACTTTAACATCTGTAGACGTCTCTCCATTGAGAACAACATGCTGTGTTCTGTTTGCTAAAAACTCTTCAATCTAGCCACACAGCTGGTCTGATATTCCGTAGGCTCTTACTTTGTTTATCAGGCAATAATGCAGAAGTGTATCGAACGCCTTCCGGAAGTCAAGGAAAATGGCATCTACCTGGGAGCCTGTATCTAATATTTTCTGGGTCTTACGAACAAATAAAGCGAGTTGGGTCTCACACGATCACTTTTTCCGGAATCCATGTTGATTCCTACAGAGTAGATTCTGGGTTTCCAGAAATGACATGATATGTGAGAAAAAAACAAGTTCTAAAATTCTACAACAGATCGATGTCAGAGATATAGGCCTATAGGTTTACACATCTGCCCGATGACCCTTCTTGAAAACTGGAACTACCTGTGCTCTTTTCCAATCATTTAGAACCTTCCGTTCCTCTAGAGACTTGCATACACTGCTGTTACAAGGGGGGCAAGTTCTTTCGCGTACTCTGTGTAGAATCGAATTGGTATCCCGTCAGGTCCTGTGGACTTTCCACTGTTGAGTGAGCTGGCCAGAGTGGCCGTGCGGTTCTAGGCGCTACAGTCTGGAGCCAAGCGACTGCTATGGTCCCAGGTTTGAATCCTCCCTTGGGTATGGATGTGTGTGATGTCCTTAGGTTAGTTAGGTTTAATTAGTGCTAAGTTCTAGGTGACTGATGACCTCAGAAGTTAAGTAGCATAGTCCTCAGTGCCATTTGAACCATTTTTCTGTTGAGTGATTTCAGTTGATTTTCTATTCCTTGGACACTTATTTCAATGTCAGCCATTTTTTCGTTCATGCAAGGATTTAGAGAAGGAACTGCAGTGCGGTCTTCCTCTGTGAAACAGCTTTGGAAAAAGGTGTTTAGTATTTCACCTTTACGCGTGTCATCCTCTGTTTCAATGCCACCATGATCCCAGAGTGTCTGGATATGCTGTTTCGATCCACTTACTGATTTAACATAAGACCAGAAGTTCCTAGGATTTTCTGTCAAGTCGATACATAGAATTTTACTTCCGAATTCACTGAACGCTTCATGCATAGCCCTCCTTACGCTAACTTTGACATCGTTTAGCTGCTCTTTGTCTGAGAGGTTATGGCTGCGTTTAAACTTGCAGTGAAGCTCTCTTTGCTTTTGCAGATACTGTGAGATTCATTATGACTAGCAATAGAAATACACAGGTATTTGTCAGGCACAGACAGAAGTTATTGAAAAGTGAATAGTGCTCAATCTATATTCATTTTCAATGAATAGAGCTTTTAGAGTTTTCTCTTGTCCCAGTACCAACAATTTGATACCCGGAATTGTTTCACAAATATGTCATGTTACCTGAAACACAATTAGCTGTGACAAATACCTAATTCTTTGAGTTATAAATTCCGCAAAATCTCATAATATTCCACAGTTTCATTTAAAATTAAACATCTAAATAATTTAGGAATCAAGGAAACTACTCACTGATAGCAGAAGGTTGAGTCATTGACAGGCACTCATAAAAGAGAATGAAAACTTATTAGCTTTAGAAGAAATCCTTTCAGTAAGGTACAAATATTCACACACACACACACACACACACACACACACACACACACACACACACACACACACACCTGCCCCCTACATTGTTCTGACCAGACTCAGTGAGCGGTCTCCTTTACTCCTAAATTATTTGCGTTCTGCCAGAACTTTCCTTACTATAAATGGCAACTAATACATTCTACTATCATACTACCTATAACATGTACAATATGAGCCTTGTTTTATCAGCATTCCAACTAGTTTGATGCAACCCACCATGAATTCCTTTCCTGCCCACTTAATTTTCAACATCCTCCTGTAATCACACATCTCAGCTGCTTCAGCTCCTTGCTTTTTTAGTTTTTTCCACAGGCTATGATTATGTGACAAGAACACTTAACCTAATAAACATTTGTTTGTGTGTTGCTAACATTAATGAATTTGCACTCACAATGAACAGTAAACATTCTCCCAAATTTAGATATCTTGCCATCCTCAGAAAGTTTGATCATGGCTGAAAAATGTGGGAGCTATTATAGAGTACAATAGTATTGTAATGTAATGTGAAAGGAATTAAGGAATCAGCTTCACTGGGGAATGACAAATGAAGAGGGTGTACACCAACCTGGTCAAAGAGGCCCTCTCATGGAACTGCAGTGTACACAGTAGGAACATTCAGACTAAATAAGAGGAGGGAAGTACATACATGTTTTCTAACAAATTAACTGAAGTTCTAGATTGAGTTAGTGTTCTCTGTATGGGTGTCCACACAAGGGAGGAAAAGAGGGAACTAAGTCCCCTTTTTATTCATTACAGAATTCTTAGCATTACTAAATATGATTATCATTCTGGTAGAGTGCAGTGTTTTAGTATTATGTGGACAAGGACAACAGGAAATGCTGTAACTTTAACAATTAGTAGACACATTATGTTTATTTGGTTTATGTGCTGTTGACAGTTGCAGACAACAGACCAGAATATGGTGGAATGAGTATAATCTTACATAAGAAACTGAGGAACAAAGTCAAGGGTTTCGTGCAATACAATGAACTACTAATTATAGTGAGAATTGAAACTAATCCAAAGGATACTGTGATACTTCAAGCCTATACACCAACAACAAAAGAGGAAGAAGAAGTGATAGAAAAAAGTGATGAGAAGCTAAGTCGATTGACAGAGAAAATAAAGGATCAAGAAAACTTCATTTTACCTGGAGATTGGAATACAACAATAGGAGAAGGAACTGAAGGAAATACGTTGGTAAATATGGATTGGAATAAGGAAATGAGAGAGTTCTGCATATGATATAAATTAGCGGCAATGAGAGAGTTCTGCATATGATATAAATTAGCGGCAATGAGTACTATATTCCAAGATCATCCAAGGAGGAGATACGCACAGAAAGCCGCAGAACACATATGAAGGGCACAAATATACTACATACTGGTGAGAGAAAGATTCAAGAATCATATGAGTGACAGCAGAAGCTACCCTGGAGTTGATGTCAATAGTGATCATAATCTAGTTACGATGTGCAGTGAACTAAAATTTAAAAAAAAAAAAAAAAGTAAAATAAAGAAAACAGTTGAGGGTATCTAAGCTTAAAGATGAGTCTACACAAAACCAGTATATGACACATCAAACAGTACCAGTGAGAATACCAGAGAACACATGGAAGTGAAACAGAAATGGAGTAAAATAAAGAAATGTATTTTAAACTCAGCAGAAGTGGTATTAGGGGAAAAGGAACAAGGGACTAGGAAAGAATGGGGAAGTCAGGAAGTCATGAATATGATGAAGGAAAGAACATAGTGTAAAACTTCAAAGGATGAAAAAGGAACACAGGAGTACAAGAGCTTAAGGAACAGGACTAATAAGAAGGCAAAAATATAAAGAACACCATTTAAAAGAAAATTGTGAATACACAGATAACAGCATGAAGGCAGTATAAACTGACATGGCATACACAGATGTAAAGAAGTTGTTCAAAATAAGGAAGGCAAAAACAATGAAAATTAAAGACAATGATGCAGTGTTAATATATAGTGAAGAAATCATAGTGAATCAATGGAAGGAATACCTAGAACAGTTATACAGAGGAGACAACAGCAATTTTACTATTGAAAATTAAGAAAAAGTAGAGCTGGGTGATGAAGGGATTCCTGTCATGAAAGAAGAGTATGAGAATGCAATACAGGACATTTGAGAAAGGAAGGCTCCAGCTGCTGATGGTATACATGCAAAACAATCCAATAAAAAGTGGAGTAATAAAGTAAAGATGGAACTTCATTACTTGGTATGTAATATTTACAGGACTGTAGAGTTACCAAAAGACTATGTGAAACATAAAAAAGTACCATTATGTAAAAAAACCAAGTGCAAGGATGTGCAAACAACACTGAACATTGAGCCTGGTGTGCCATGCATCAAAAATAGTCAACAAAATTATTCTTAGAAGAATGGAAAAACAAATATTATTAACTGAATGTGGAAACAAGAAAGGCAATACTGGCACTGAGGCAAGTGATTGAGAAACAGCTGAAGAAGGGCAAAAGTACATTCATAGCATTTGTCAATCTTGAGAAAGCATCTGACAATGTCAACTGGAATGTATTATACCAAACAGGAATCAGCTTGAGAGAGAGAAGACTTATATATAAAACCAGCACATGTGAGATCAAAGTAGTTCACTGTGCTAACAAAGAAGAATCTAGCGGCACTCAAAAAGGAGTGTGGCAAGGTTGCTCCCTATCCCCATACTTATCTAACTTGTACACACAGCCAGCAGTCAACAGGGTGAGCGAAGTAAACATACGAGTAACAATTCATGGAGATAAAGTAGACATGCTGAGATTTGCTGATGATATAGTACTATGAGCATAAAGTGAAAGAAACCTGCAAAAAAATCCTGAACACAATGGATAGATAGTTATTCCATATAACAAAAGACATACATTAAACAAAAGTTCTAGTCTGCAGTAGAAACAAAGAAACGAAGACAGCAGTAAAGTTGAAAACTGAAACAACTGAGGTAGTGAACAAGTTTAATTACCTGGGAATTAAAATCACGGGTGATGGAAGAAGCTACAAGGATAATGCACAATTTCCCAGACCATGCATGCTTTTAATAATAAGAAAAATATATTTACTAAAAAGAATATAAGCCTTGACATGAGAAAACAAATGTTGAATACCTATCTGTTGAGCATTGCAATATACGCCAACGAAGCTTGACCGATCAGAGTTAGAGAGGAGAGGAGTCTTGTTGCATTTGAAACATGGTGCTACAGAAGAAGGATAAAAATTTGCTGGAGAAAAATGATATTTTATGAAAACACCTAAAAAGAAGAAGTGGTCAGTTGATACTCTGACATGATGTTCAACTGAAAAGAATAATTGAGGGACCATGGAAGGCAGAAATTACAGAGGAAGACTAGCATATATTACACAAACAACAGAAGATATTAATTGTTCTTGATACTATGAGCAGGAACAGAAAGTGGGCAAGCAAGAAGATTGGGGAATTCCTGCCTACCAGCGTAACAGATGCTGCTGACTAGAGAGAGGGGGAGAGAGAGAGAGAGAGAGAGAGAGAGAGAGAGAGAAGAGAGAGAGAGAGAGAAAGTTGACAGGAAATTGTGTAGTTTCCTTTGATCCAGTGGTGATTCTTTTACTGTCATGCAGTTGACCTTTACAGAACAGCACTGAAATAGACTCAACATATTTTTAAAAATAATATATGCTATTTTGGGTCCAGAAATCCACTGCCTAGAGTCCATCACCAGTTAACAGACAGACACCCAGCCTTCCTCCTCTCAAAACACACACTAGTTAACAATGCAGTAGTATCTGTTGCCACCTTCCATCTGCTGCCAGTCACTACACAACCTTTTATCAATGTATTACTCCTTTCAGCTGGGCACAAAGTACCCCTGTAGCAGCTTGCTTAAATAAGATTAATCTTACATGTCAGTGCAGCTGAGGATGATGCTTAAGAATGTCGTCATGTCATATAGTGGTTGTGCTCATATCAGCTGCAGCAAAGTCTTTACTTGAAACTTTTAGTCATTTCAAAGGTAGGACACATTTGTCTAAACAGTAAGTACCCATTTATATCAAGCTCATGGCCTGCAGCATGCTTAACACTGTCATTTTTGTACGGAGGCATTTTTTTCCCACGCATCAAAAAAATCTGTCTTTTTCACTTTTTTGGGATTTGTTTGCTATCATTCTACATACATACTTAGCAATCTTAGAGGTATCATCAGTTACAATATAGCTTTATGCAATCATATATTTACATGTTCACTAGATACTGGATTTAGTTTCTTAGACCATATAATTTTTACCATTCTAGCTCACACTATTTTATGTAGAAACTGCTACCAGAAAAGTAATCTGACATGAACTGTCATAACGTCTATGGACTGTAGAGGATATGGGAGTTCTTTCAGAAGCTAATGCTTTCAAGAACACAGGCAGTTTGGAGAAAGAAGTGATGTTAATGCGTATTTGATAGTTATAAAAAAATTAACTTCACATTTTTTGAAATATGACTGCATGATTTTATAGGCAAAAATAAGTGTAATTACATTCTGAAATGACACTTCAGTTAACTTGTACTTAACAATAATTACAAAGCAGTCCGAAATTTTTCTGGCATGATTTAATTAATATCAGCAACAATCAGAACTTGGAAAGCTCAAAAGTTGTACATCTTTCTAAGGTTTGATGGTTTGATTCCAATTACTGTTTAAAAGTAGTTTCTATCTGAAACCGTTCAATGAATGTACAGACAATCATATTGTTAGGCAACCAGGACATACTTAGAATCTGAGTGTAATGCCACAAAGAACACATTTTAAAACCACAGTGAATAAGTACAGTGCTTAATAGTTAAGCAATAAGAGACAACTACCTTTAAAAAAAAATGAAGGAAAGAAAGAGTGTATTTATGCTTCATATATAATGAAGTTAGAACACATTTTTCAATCTGTCAAATATAAGTTGTAATGAAACATACTGGTTGACTGAAACTGTTTCTGCAATGCAGTAGCCACATATAGTTTCAATATAACACCTCATGCAGTAATACCTACACAAAAAGTTTGAAGATCTATGCACAGTGATTCAATTATGAAATAAAGCAATATGTTACCAATTCTGACAGAGAGTGTAATCATGCAAGAACACAAAACGGTAACATAAATCTGATGAATCATACCATCTTAGTATTCATTCAGAGTAGTCCTATTTCCTTGTAAATCCATAAAATGGCAACAAGTTCAGATTCTTTTAAAAGAAGACTTCACTGTTTTGGTGTTACAATCAAATGCGGTATGTTTATGATGGCAAAAACTACATCTCGCAGGTTCCTTCACATGCTGTCAGAATTCACAATCAAGTAAAACTAATTTCCAAATAAACCACCATATATCTACATCTGTTTCTCAAGAATTTCATCTCACTACCTTGCACTTTGGTTTTCTCTGTACCTCTCATAACCCAGGTTTCTGATGCATATGTCAAATCAGGACATAGTATGCGTGGTATATAATCTCTTTCCTGATTTGGGGTACATCCTTGCTCCATATGAGGCTTCTGATACTCTTCCAAAATGCTTCTGCTTTTCTCCCCTGCTCATTTCTTTCTCTGTCGTTTTTTCCATCTTCCTGTATCAGGCTTCCTAGGTACTTGAAACTCTCCACTCTTCTCAATCATTCCCCACCAACTGTTATTCCTGTTGTTCCTCTCTCCTTCGTTCTTGTTGTGATAACCATCTCACTCTTACTTATACTAAATTTCATCCCATATTCTTGTACTATTCATTCCCATACATCCAACTGCTCTTTTACTTTCTCCTCCTTATTCCCCCAAATCATCAGATCATCTGCAAACACCATAGCTTTCATATTCCTTTCACCAATTACTTGTGCTACTGTACTCATTATATCATCCATCACTACAATGGAGAGTAATGGTGAAAGTGCACTTCCCTGCCTCAAGCCATTCTTCTGTTCAACCCAAGCTGATCTCTCTCCTCCCACTTTCACACAGCTCACACTTCCATGGTACAGTTCCCTTATCCTCCAAATCATCTGCTACTCCTCTGTTCTCCAGGGCTTTCCACACTTTGCTTCTACGTACACTATCATATGCCTTTTTAATGTCCAGGAAGGTCATTAATAGATATATTCCATATCCATAGTGCTGTTCCTGCAGTTGTCTTACAGCAAAAATTAGATCCACCATGAACCTTCCTGTTCTGAAACCATGTTGCTCTTCTCTCATTCTTCCTTCTAATTTTGCCCAAATTCAAAACTCTTTGCGCAATGACTCATCAATGTTATCTCCTGAAAGTTCTTGCACTCTTTTCTATTTCCCATCTTAAAGATCGGGACAATTATTCCCTTCTTCCAGTCTTCTGGGATCATCTTCTGCCTCCGCACAATTTTCATTACTCGATATAGCCATTGTATCTCCACCTCTCCTGCTGCTCTCACCATCTCTACACTTAGCTCTTTCTGACCTGGTGACTTCCCTCCCTTCATCTTACCCTATGCCTCTTCCACTTCTCTCCATGTAAGGTCTTTTTCTATTTGCTGTTCCTCCTCTTTTTCCTCCTCGGCTTGTTCCTCCTCATCCAGGTCTCCATTCGGATTCTGGAGTTCTTCAAAATACTCCTTCTACATATTCTTGAGTTCTTCCTTATTCACTACATCTTCTCCACTTTTGTCCACCATTCAAGCATAATCTGCTGTACCATTCTTCCTCTTACTTTTAATCATCCCATATAACACCTTTTTTGAAACTTCACTATCCTCCTCCATCAATCTGGTCCACTGTTCCATCCACTTTCTTCTTTCCTCTGCCACCACTCTTTTTGCTTCTTTCTTGCTTGCGTGATACTCTTCTCTTGTCTGTACTGTTCACTTCTGGAACCATACCCTAAGGGCTCTATTCTTCCGTAATTGAGAAACAGTATTGGAGTGACAAAGATAGACAGGTTAAGAAATGATAGGATCAGAGAGATAATGAAGGTGGAACCATTACAGAAGGAGATAGAGAAATCAAGGCTGAGATGGTATGGACATGTTAAGAGAATGGAGGAGAAGAGGATACACAGGAGGATACATGAGATAAAACTGGAAGGAAAGAGACCAAAGGGAAGACTGAGAGACAAATGGCTGAAAGAAGCAGAGGTATGCATCCAGAAGAAAGGAGAAGACTGGACCAAGGTGAAGACGGAGAGATGGTGGCAAGATGATGGAGAGGCCTATGTTCCATACAGACCCGGCCAGAGGCTGGAAACTGTCCCAGATGATGATTATGATGATGATGACGATATCTGCATCTACTTACATATTCCATGAGCCACCATGTGGTTCCTAGTGGAGGGTACCTTGTACCACAACTAGCCATTTTGTTTCCCGTCCCACTCAGAAACAGAGTTAGGGAAAACTGACTGAATTTGTCCTGTCCTGTCTTCTTGATCCATACATGAAATGTGCATTGGTGGCAGTAGAATCATTCTGCAGTCAACTGCAAATGCAGAGTCTCTAAATTTTCTTGATAGCATTTTGTGAGAATAATGTCATCTTCCCTCAAAGGGCTCCCACTGTAGTTAAAAAAAATCTCCATATTACTTTTGTGTTGGTCAAAGCTACTGATAACAAATCTAACAGCCCATATCTGAACTGCTTCAATGTCTTCCTTTAATCCAACCTGGTAGAGATCCCAAATACTCAAGCAGTGTCCACATATGGCTCACACTATTATTCTATTGGAGGTCTCCTCTAGAGATGAACTAAACATTCCTAAAATTCTGCCAGTAAACTGAGGTCAACCATTCACCTTTCCTACTACCATCCTTATGTGTCCTTATATACCCTTACAAAAGTTTCACAGTTGAGTTTTGTATTCTGGTGCCAAACTCTGTAACATTTCTGGTTGATTTTAGGTGGAAAATAGTAGATTCCTTGATATTTCAATACAAGGTATGACTCCATGTTGAAAAGTAATGTTTCCAAATTTTTAATGTGAAAACACTTAAAGGTTTTTAAAAAACAAACTTTATTAACATTCTACATTTTTATAGTTCATGCCTGCATATTTATTTCTCATTATGGTCACCCTAACAAGGAACACATCTCCCCCAACAAGGGACCAGTTCGTTGATACGGTCACTGCAGAATGTTTGACTTTGTTGACAGAGCCACATCATCATCTCAGTTTGCATCATTTCATCACTATTAAAATGAAGTCCTCAAAGACATTCCTTATGTTTTGGAAACAGATGAAAATCAGATGAAGCCAGATCAGGACTGTATCATAATATTTTTACTAAGGGTTGCAAATTCCATGTAACTCTAATATTTGTATTAAACAAGTTTTGACTTTGACAGTGTGTAGATAGCTGATTGTGTTTTGTGTGAAGTTACATACACACTTTTTTGAATTATTTTATGATAACAGCAGCTGAGCAGTGTAAGGAGGCATACAGTTTTTTGTTTTTTTTTTTTTTTTTCAAATTATTTGCATGTCTGCTAATAAAAATGTATACATTTATAAAGTAGTCTAGCAGTCATGCTCATAATCATTAGTGTGAGTATGTTATCACTTGTCATAATTTGTGATTAGTACACTTCACAGAAGTAGCATGTGTTTGTAAAGTGTCCACACCTAAAACAAATGAATGAGTCCTAAACAATCCACGTCTGTCATTAGGGGGGCACTGAATAAATATCATAAATGATAGCCTTGAAGTAAAATTCGAGAGCACAATCAGTATCAGTATAGAAGGTAGATGTGGTTGGAAACAACACATACAGAGTATGGTATTATATGAGACTAAGATGGAGCAACTTGCTTAGCTCATGTCTCTGCCCACATGACCCACAACCCATGCCTCTGGTGGTGCTTCTTACTCATGAGAAATGCCTCTCACCCTCCACTGATGGGGATATTAAATCTCAACCCCCTGAAATTAGCACCTAGGACCAAAAATGTCCTGGTTGTGGTAGTAGTACTAAGTGGTTGGAGTGGCAGAACTCTCTGCCAGCTGACCCAGTACCATTGGCTGATGACTGGCCCCATCCAGAACCCCAGTCAAGCCCACCAGGGGTGATGGAGATAACAGCACACCCAAAGCTGAGACTGCTTCATGACAACCAGTGTGAGGGACAATTGGGATGGATTGAGTGATTCTATCTCCATAGACTTCAAAACCCTAAACCCTCACCCACCTACCAGCGATAAGGCCAAGGGAGTGGAGGATCATATTGATGTGCGGAAGGCATCGGAGAGACTAGTGTCCAGTACAGGGTTCACAGGCAGAGGCAAGGACAGGAACACTGGTTTTGACTATGGTCATGGCTTGAGCTGGTTGTGTCATGCGAACATGCCAATTCCTGATGGCAACCACCTGACGGCCCCTGTGGCCTACAACTACCCCTTCAGTCCACCTCAGATTCCAGGTAATTGTGCATACCCAGACAGTTCCCCAATGTGTAGGTGTGCCTGTACACAGAAAGGGCATGATGTAAGGGATGCAGAACGTCTAACAGGATGTTGTGCTGGTGTCCATGTGGTATTTTGGCCGAATTGATCCCAATGACTGGGTTGAACTTTATGTCACAAGGAAGCTGCGTAACACCTCCTCATTTGATGATGTGTGTAAGCCCTTCCACATCTTGGTCTTGTATGAATCAACCATTCACACAGCCTCTGTATTGTATATGGGGTGAAAGAGAGTGGTGATCACACGTTCAGAGCTATTACAGTGCTAGAAGGCCTGGAACCGTACCAACATAAATTGGTGGTGGTGAAGATAGCAATGCACCTGCAACAATGGACTTCTCTGCAGCCAATGCTGTGAGGACCTGTTGGGACAAAAGGAGTGATCCTGTTTCCATAGACTCTCAAACTGTGAACCCCTCATCCATCCACCAGTGAGTGAGGACAAGGGGGTATATTGTCAGATACCAGAGTGCAAGGTGCCACTTCAATGGAGAAAATCCTCTTGAGGGTATGGATGGTAGCAGCAGTGGTAGTGGATGACATGCAGGCCACAAACAGGAAGTATGAGAGAGCATTCCTCCAACAGTAACCACGCAGCACCCTGAAATAGCGCAGTGAAATCAACATGGACCCTCTCCCACGAGTGGTCAGGGTGGGACCATGCCACAGATCTACGTGCTGGGGACATCTGATGGAGGAAGCAACCATGGCAGGACTAGGATGCATGTTCAATGTCAGCATCAATGCTGGGGAAAGAGATGTGCCTCCTGGCCAAAAGCATTTATGTTTTCCCCAATGAAGGAGCTGGAGGGTGTAGGGTCAGATCAGGGCCAATATGAAGACCCGGCAGTCAGAGTCCTCCATGGCCAATGTTAAGACACCCTCTGTGGCACTGAGCTCAAAGCACAGTGTGAAATAATTTCAAGAAACTGGGTGGACCACGCAGGAAACATTCTCTGGTCACCCTCACTGAACTGCCCACAAAACTTTCCTCAGGCCTGGGTCTCAGGACATTGTAGAGGCTACCCTACAAGCCATCAGCGAGAATTCATCCAAGGTAATTTGTAGGTGTTAATACAGGGCAAAACAAATAGTTTCTTGACAATCAAATGACACATCTGATCCAAGAAGAACATGTGATGGGACATCTGCACTGGCCTGTTGGGCAATAGGTTGAAAATGGATTTTATTGTGATACCCACTCAAAACCAACACACAGCACTGTAGAAACTCTGCTGTCTTCTCCAGGAATTTAGAACAATGCCTAGAAAAGGAAATCAAAGGTTTGTGGCCAGTCAACAGATGGAATTTGCTGCCACACAAAGAAACAAGAAATTTCTTGACACCATAATTAATTGCTAAATACTCCTCTATTTTGCAATAGTTGAGCTATGCAGCATTTAATATTTTGGAGGTGAAGGCAACTGGGGTCTCAGAACCATCCAACAATTTGTGGGATAAAACCACCCCAATGCCAAACTGTATGTGTCGATTGTCAGTGTCAGTGGTAAGCCTGACATATATGGTATCAGACATGAAGCAGCCACAAGACCATAAGCTGTTGGAAAGCCTTTTGATAAAACAGCTGACCACACAAATTTGACACTCTTCTTGCACAGTTGATTGAGAAAGGTGCATGATCTGCACCATTTGGGGGATCAGCTTGGCACAGAATATGATTTTATCCAGAAATTATCGCAATTGTTTAAGGTTATAAGAGTCTCATGTTGACAATCACATCAACATGGTCATTTGTGGGTGGCATATCCATGTGCCCCATGTGTTTGATGCTGGGGGCAAAGAAACAGCACTTTTCCTACTTACAGCATAAATCATTTTAACAAGGGTTTCAAGATTCTTGTGATGTTCCACATGTGTCAATACCATAATGATAATATCATCTAAATAATTAACACAGTGCAGAAGATCTTCTGTTCTATATACTTTTGGAAATGGCCGGTGCACCCATGCCTCCAAATGGTAGGCAACTGTACCTGAATGAGCCACATAGCATTTAAAAGTAGCAACTGATGTGAAACTTCGTCACGTGATAGCTGGAGATACACATGCTTTAAATCTATCTTTGAACAAAAGTGGCCCACCACCAGTCAAGCCAACAACATGTCTGGTTGAGGCAGTAGGTAGAGATCAATGCTAGACTGGGAATTAACAATGCACTTAAAATAGTCACAAATATATAGAGAGCTACACAGTTTTTTAATAACTGTCAGAGGCATCACCCATTGTCTGGTGGAAATCAAGCAAATAATCCCTTGGTCCTGAAGCCAAGCGAGTTCTGCCTGAACAGCTTCATGAAATGATAAAGCACTGCAGAAGGCTTCAGGGAAATGTGAGCCATAAAGTTACATGTACACCTGAGTGTTGATTCAAAAATCTCCCTATATGAAGTGCACAGGGTGTGTAGATCAGAAAAAGACACTGTAACTGACATTAAATTAACTTACTCCTCTAGCTTGAACCCAATGAAAACTAAATTGAAAATGTTAGTAGCAGTAGGGGAATGCACAACCAAGAAGGTCAGTACATGTTCAATGTTTTGTACTTATCTGGCAGCAACAGCTCAATATTTGGTAGGGAAACTGCTAGCTCTGGAGCCATGATGCAGTGTATGACAGTGTTTCCTCATGCCACAGCTAAGCACATGGCTGGCAGACCACTTGACACACAACAGTGAAGTGACCACTTCTGCCCCAGGTCCAGCAGTCGTCTGCACAATGCACGTGTAAACTTCAGGATGACTAGACTGGAGTTTCTTCAAAGTGTCTGAATACATCTGAATGCCAGGGAGAGAGAATGTGTCTAACCCACCAGATTAGCATTACAAGAAACGTCATCTAATGGTGAGGAGGGAGCAGAATAATCAACGTACTTAAGTCACTCACAACATGCTGGCATACTGGATGCTCATGAACATGGATGAGACTTAGAAGCAGAATTACAAGATAATATGTCTTAATTATTGGGTAACTGCTGCTTGCAACTATGACCAACAACTTGGAAAACTTGAATTTCATGTGTAAAAGCAGCATGCTGCCAAAGAAACCTTGAAAGGTTTAGCAATTTTAATCATTTCAGCAATACTAGGGTCAGTCTAGCCAAAGCTTTAGTTCTGACCTCCCTGTCAGGGGCAAGGCACTCAATCACATCTCGAATCAATGATTCTTCATATGAAACTGTACAGTTCTCACACATGAAATTACATTTGTTTGCAAGACCTTGCAAGTCGGCAGTCCAAGCTGCATACATCTGTCCTTGTTATGATACTGATTGAACTGGAGCCTAGCAGTAACAGGTGGGTTTGTAGACTGTAGTCTTCTGTCAAAACAACAAAGAGATCATGAAAGACAATTCACTAGTGCCCAAGAGATGTCACAATTTATGCACCACTTCATAGAAATGACTACTACATAGAAGACAAAAGCAATAAGCAAAACAGTACCATTCAAAACAATGAAGGTAGACTTCTCAGCTCTCCAAAGACTCATCAAAGGCATTGAACAGTGGTGGGAATGCAGTCATGGCTACCATCTGATGTGGTTGTTGCTACTCTGAAATGAGACATGGGCAAAAGCCTGCTGTACAAGCTGCAGCTTTTGTTGTTGCTGGTGCTGTTCCTCTTGAACGCAAAACTGTTGCCAGTGTTGAAGTTGCAATGACAGCAGATGCTGCCGGTGTTCCAAAACCTTGGAGTCTATATGTACACTCAGTGAGTGAATACATTGTCATAAACATGGTACAGTAAGAACTTGTTATCACGAAAGTGTCGCCGGCCGCGGTGGCCGAGCGGTTCTAGGTGCTCAGTCCGAAACCGCGCGACTGCTACGGTCGCAGGTTCGAATCCTGCCTCGGGCATGGATGTAGTGATGTCCTTAGGTTAGTTAGGGTTAAGTAGTTCTAAGTTCTAGGGGACTGATGACCACAGATGTTAAGTCCCATAGTGCTCAGAGCCATTTGAACCATTTGAACGAAAGTGTCCGTGCCCGATATGAAGGTGTAAACAGAGCAAGGCTCATCATGATCATAGTACTGAGTAAGCACCAAGAATAATCGACAGCAAGTTGAGGACCACAGCAGGTTTGGTATCAGTATAGAGGCTAGGTGTGGCTGGAAACAAAACATATGGTGTACTACTTGAGACTGCGCTGTGGCGATAGCTTCGCCTGTGGCTGTCAGTGGCTCAGCCCACACGACCCACATTCCATGCCTCTGATAGTACTCCTCACTCATGTGCTGCAAAGTCTCTGATCCACTATCAGTATCATCTACTGGTGTGGATATTAAAGAAGATTCTGACTGTAAATGCATACTTTGACATGTTTCACATCCTAGAAGAGTCTCTTTCAGGATGGGATTTATAGAAGATGGCATGTGAATGAATGACATTGAAATATATATCCCTCCATTAACAGAATTACTAAGCTTGGTTATTTTTTATTTACTTCTGAATAATTATTGTTAAGTGCATGGCAATGGGTTCCTTTTATTCTATCATTATATGCATCATATATAAACTACTGTTTTTATTCCAGACACAGATGCAAGGGCAAAACAGTCACTGCTTAAAAAATCTTAATGAAGCTGTAATTATCTGATTTATAGCATTAATAATTCTTGGGTACTGGTATTGTGTCATTCATACAGAATCTTCTGGTATGATATTCTGGGCCTTTTTGACAAGGCCTTCTTCTGGGAACAAGCTGCACACTGTAGTAAACTGCCAAAATTTCGCTAATTTAAGAAATTTATAACCATAAATATTAATGATTGTTTGTTCAATGATATTCCTATGATTGCTGGAAGAATTCAGTAGGATATTAGTAGCTGGGGGGTAGGGCATCAGTGGCATCTTCTCTATGTTTATGATTGAATGTATTGGTGGAGTCCTTGTAGGCTGGATGGTCAGCATATATGAAACTGGCAACCTATAAATATTGTCACAGTTATCATTGCTTGGACATTTACTAATCATGACTGGCTCTCTGGCTTTCAATTTACACTGGTGTGGTGCCCTTGAAAAAGTGACAACATTAACAAAGTATATGTTCTGATTGCATGTTTTACTATGGTCATTTATGGCTGACTTGTTATGATACTTGAGGTACACATCATTAATGATCTTTTTGGTGGTCTTTAACTGCACAGAGAGAGCCATGCCCCACCATATGCTTCCTGCCTTCTGGAGGCCTAACTGAGGAGAATGCATGAACAGCATTTGCCATGGTATTTCATGGAACACTTCTTAGTGTTGTTGAACAGATGCGTTTCAGTCTCAAATTCAGCTTGAAATCATCACATCATTGTTACTAAAGATGGAAGTCTTGAGTATTCTGTTTACTGGCTGTTATATTTGTAATTAATTTTACTTGCAAGAAATTGCAGCAGTCCTGTACTTTGCTGCAGCTTTTGTAACAAGTTCCAGTGTCTATCTCTCCATTGATATAATATAATCCATTATATGGATAAAATATAGTAACTTTTTGAAATGCTTTATGGTCTTATGAACAACCCTGCATTGTTCACTCTACCTAATGTTGTCCAACAAAAGTGCAAGTTCTGGCAGGCAGATAATCACCACTATGATAGATGAATGAACAGCAAATAAAGATTTAAAATATGTTACATAAATATAAGATAAACAATAAAAGAGTCACATAACTGAAGAATTGATACTTCATTGTAAATACAGTCATAGGGATCCTATACCTTTGATATAATGTCCCCAGTGCGTAAAACTGATGTACTGGCATTTTCCTCCATCCGAGTAGTCAGATAACCAGGTAGCTCCGAAAATGTTAATAAACCTAGTCTTTCCTGATGTACAACATTAGTTGTTTTGTCCAAATTATTTGCAGACTTTAAGTTTACTGAATTTGCAGAACCAACAGCTTTATTATTAACCTTCTTCAGCTCCCTGCAAAAGTATGAGCAATTCAACTCAGAGTCCACTTAAAACTGCAAGATTATATAAAGCAGCAATTATATTATCACAAGAAAAATGTTTTATGGCACAGTTAAGTAAATCACACATAACATTGGTAACTCTCTGCCAAATATAAGAAACAACCAACAAATGAGGTAAATTAATTCTGCTGGTAAATCATCAGCAAACATGATGAAGCTGAGAGATTTTATAATCTTCATTCATTGTTTTTCAATGGTGAGATGCTGCGGGAGGGGAGGGAAGAGGCAAGGGTACAAAGAACGTGACAGGAGAAGGTGTTGGGAGTAGGAATGATACAAATGCTATTGTCACGGGGAGACTGGAAATATAGTCATAGATGCAAAATTCTGATTGTGTTTCATCTGTTTATCTTTTTCTTTGATTAGTCCTTGATCCAAGTTATGTGCTTAGACTTACACTTTATCTAATGACATCTCAAAACAGGTGCTCCAGTTTATCCCTCCCCATAATAAAAAGGGTGTTTTAAAATATTTTATTGCACACACCAGTAAATATAAAAATCACCACATGTTTCAGTTTGTCTTTTGACTCGTAAAATATTACATCAGAAATTATGCATTTGAAGTTTTTTGTCCTGTCAATACTGAAATATTATTCTGTGCAGTGATTTTATGCTGTAGTTTATTCACCATAAAATGTTACATACTCAACTGTATAAAGTAAATTTTGTATGCCAGCTCCTATCTTTACATTTGTTTTGTCATGATGACTGAAATCATTAACTTTCTTTTTGGATGGCAAGTTATATTTAGCTATTTTGTCTGCACTGACATCTTTCCTTTTCAAATTTAAATATGTATTTTCTTTATCTGCAAAAGTAAGAAAAAGGTTAAATTAAACAAATCATTTTACATTATGAGTGATTTTTTTGTCTTAATTCAACACTTAATACATTATACTCTCTTAGATAAAAATAGCTTAAATGTTACATTTTCCTTATAGTACTATAGCATAAACAGTATTAAATAAGTAATATTGTGGTTTTCATTATTTTAGACAAGGCTTCTTGATTTCCACTAAGGTCAGAATTGTAACATGTAAATTGAAAGGGGTCCCTGTTGTCAGCTACAGTGGGACAGTACGCGGAATCAGCGGCAATGAGTGAAAGTATGTACTGGATCGGGATTCAAACCCAGGATCTCCTGCTTACTAGACAGGTGCGATAACCATTGTGCCAGCCAGCACACAGCATTATTGCAACTGCAAGGACTATCTAGGCATGCCTCACAGCCGATCTACACTCCCATCAAGCGCCACCTATCCACAGACCCTCTCCATTATACTCCCATTCACATCAGAGATTCCCACAGGAGGTCGGACATATTTGTGCATTTGCCCTGACAAAGGTGGATCCATTGCCCAACTAGGCTTATCAATTATATGAATGTACGGTGTCTGTCCTCTTGTGGGAATCTCTGTGTAGCAAATAGGAGTATAATGGACAGGGACTGCAGATAGGTGGCACTCAATGGGAATGGGAATCGGTAATGAGGTATGCTGAGATAGTCCATACAGTTGCCACAATGCTGTGTCCTGGATGGCATAGGGTTACCGCTCCTGCCTAATATGCAGGAGATTCTGGGTTTGAATCCCAGTCAGGTACACATTTTTGCTCATTGCTGCTGATTCCATTTAATGTCCCACTGCAACTGACAGCAGCAATCCCCCTTCAGTTTACATATAATGTTTCACAGCTGCAGATTCTGACATGTCTGAAAGAACAGACACCACACATTCGTATCATAGAATTATAACATTTTTTCTCAAAATTATGTTCTCATATTGTATAATAATTTAGAAAGAACTACCGATCTCCTTTATATATTCAAAAGTTTTGCTCAGTAATTATGTGGTAAAATGGAAATGAGCATATGGCATCATTGGCCAGGAGGCCCCATCCGGGGAAGTTCGGCCGCCAAGTGCAAGTCTTATTTCAGTTGATGCCACATTGGGCAACTTACACGCTGGTGATGAGGATGAAATGATGATGAGGAGAACACAACACCCAGTCCCTGACCAGAGAAAATCTCCAACCCGGCTGGGAATTGAACCTGGGCCCACTTCCATGGGAGGCGAGCACATTACCGCCCAGCTAAGCAGGCAGACATTATGTGGTAATTTTTAAGTTGAGGATAACAGAGTGAAATCTTATTGCCAACATCTACGACCAATAGAGTGATGTTATGGGTGTTAACAACCAACGTCTCTAGTAGCAGGTTCCAAGTGTTACAAAAACCTGAAAGAAACATCACAGAATTGTACTTACATTCTATAAGATCTGCAGTGTATTTTGTATGAGTGTGTCATAAATGCAGACTTCTGTGTGCCTCATTAGAAATTCTCAACTTATTTAGCTGTGACCTATGTGCTGGCTACAAGTTCTTCATTCGAGTTTTATAAGCATGTTGCAGTCATCTTTACACTGAAACAAAGCTAGTTGCAACCCTCCATCTGCTTTTGCTTTAGTCCTATCAATAATTTTTTTTTCTTTCACATTTCAGATGTGTCTGACTAAACATACTGTGTGTATATTACATACATCTCAGAATGGTCATAATACTGTACTTCCTTTATCTTTCATTACATAATTATTTAAGTGGTAATTTTCAATTTTCTGAATATAGTGGCATAGTTGATTTTGTTTAAAAGCATGTTCATTAAAAGTAATGCATAACTGGAATTACTATAAAAGTGTCTAATGAAAATACTAAAATGAACTAATCATTAGTTTTGAGAGTATTTTATTGCACAAACACCAGTAAATGTAAAAATCACCAATCACCCCTCAATCCAGGTTTTCCAGTAACTATCTTCATATATCCTAAAAGTAATTAACTTAACTGATAATTGTAATTAAAGCTTGGTCACACACAAATTTATTTTTTGCCATTCGAGCCATTATATTTTTTTTACTTCCCAATGTCCACATTATACTTTTGTTGCATTAATCATCCTGAACTAAATAGGCACCTCCAGTGTACCAAAGTTCATAGATACCAATCAGCAAAGTAGTTTTTATGCAAGGGTTCAAAACCACTCTGCTCTCATTATATAGTGAAATATAGAAAAGCCAAACAAGTCTGCCATTATGCCAGCCACATTGTTTCAGTTAATGTCCACATGTGTCAGTCAGTGTCACTGTGAGCTTCTTTGGTTGATATGAACAAGAACTGTGTTTATTAGTTTGCACTATATAGGTGTGTTCTTGACCTGTGCCACACTGAATGTGACTGATATTGACATTGTTAGAGAAGAGTGCTTATATTACTATGCTTTTATGAACTGTCATTAGTGGAAGGGTAAGATTTCTGATAAGTGTTGTCACTGGACTCTCCCACTGAACTGACACTGACTGTATACTAAGGTGACAAAAGTCTTGGGATGGTGATATGCACTGCGGTATTGGCTGTCATCCAGTCAACTGCGCTTTGAAATATGTGTACCACCAGTTACACTGACACATTTTCTACAGCTGCCACTGTGGTATGAGGGCACTGCCATGAACAATTATGTCACTGCCAATGAGATGCAAGCATCACCTCTCTGGAGCTCCAGTGGCAGGTGTGCTTAAGTTCAAACATTCATGCACCAAAACCCGTTTTTTTTTTTTTTTTTTTTTTTTTTTTTAACACTTAAAGACTTTCATAGTGTCTAGGATTTAACATCTTCTGAATAGACATTATACTGAAGGGTGACAGATCTATAAATATTTTGTATCTGTATATATTTCTACAATTGAATCTACTGTTAGCAACTAATACTATCTCCACAATAACGAAGTTATGTATTATTTTTACTATTTGATATTAGATGTAGAATAAATTAATATCTGGATTCTCTGTTCATAAAAAGTCTCTGTTCCTTGCTTCTGTATCCAATAAAGAAGCACACAACATGCAAAGGAAGATATAACATGCTCATATACAGATGGCAGTAGTACTGGATACACGAGGTATAAAAGAGCAGTGCATTGGTGGAGCTGTTATTTGTACTCAGGTGATCCATGTGAAAAGGTTTCTAATGTGACTATGGCTGTCTGATGGGAATTAACGGACTTTGAACACAGAATAGTAGTTGGAGCTAGATGCCCAGGACATTCCATTTCATAAATCAGCAAGGAATCCAGTATTCTGAGATCCACAATGTCAAGAGTGTGCCAAAAATACCAAATTTCAGGCATTACCTCTCTCCATGGACAATGCAGTTGCTGACGTTTTTTACTTCATAACCAAGAGCAACAGCATTTGTGTAGAGTTATCATTGATAACAGTGAAGCAACACTGAGTGAAAAAACCACAGAAACCAGTGAGGAATGTACGCTGAATATATTCATTAGGACAGTGTGGCAAAATTTGGAATTAATGGGCTATGGCAGCAGGTGACAGATGCGAAGGCCTGTGCTAACAGCACGACATCACCTGCAGTGCCTCTCCTGAGCTCGTGACCACATTGATTGGACCCTAGATGACAGGAAAGCCATGGCCTGGTCAGATGAGTCCCAGTTTCATTTGGTGAGAGCTGACTGTAGGGTTTAAGTGTGGCACGGACCCCACAAAACCATAGTCTAGTTTTCAACAAGGCACTGTGGCTCCATAATGATGTGGGCTGTGTTTATATGAAATGGACCATGTCCTCTGGTCCAACTGAACCAGTCCTTCCTTGGAAATGGTTATGTTCAGCTACATGGAGATCATCTGCAGCCATTCATGGACATCAGGTCCCCAAACAATGATGGAATTTTTATGGATGACACAGGGCCATGCCACTGGGCCACAATTATTTGCAGTTGGTTTGAAGAACATTCTGGACAGTTTGGGCAAATGAGTTGGCCACCCAGTGCAGCCAACATGGATACCGTTTAACATTTATGGGATGTAATCGAGAGGTCAGTTCAAGAACAAAACCTTGCACTGGTAACACTTTCACAATTATGGATGTCTATATTTCTGCAGGGGATATCCTATAAGTTGCTGAGTTCATGCCACGTTGAGCTGATACACTACACCAGGCAAAAGAAGGCCCAACTCAATATTAAGAGCTATCCCATAACTTCTGTCACCTCAGTGTAAGGGCCAGTCTTGTTTTTTGCAGTGTGTAAGTAGAAAATTTAAGAAGATAGTTTTCATTCAAAAAGTCAATATAAATCTAATAAATGTGTGAATAATTCAAACTGACACCAGTGGTGTTACATCTGTTATCATTTTTTCCAAGAAGTTTTCAGTTTTGAGGCATCAAAATTGTGGTGCTACTCAGGAGAAGTGGCTCCAACCATAATAGTACTATTACACACAGAAGGAAAAACAGAGTAGCAGCCCTTTAACACAGAGTAACAGCCCTTTAAGATATGCATCACTGAATGTTCTTAAGATACCATAAGCTGGCGTTAACTTGTCGCTTTGCAGGAAATTTTTGCTCCCTTATCCGCAAAAGGTTAAAATTTTTTCCTGAAAAAACTATATCATTATCATGGAGTAAACAAGGTGGTATGCATTCAAAATCTACAAAGAAGGATCTAGGAGGATATAGGGCCCATTAAGTAATATTATGTTGGCTGCAGTTGAGTTGATGTTGGTCGTAAGTATTTTAATGCTTTCAACTTAGCACTTGACTGTCACTCATACACTGGATATGGCAGTGCATAAATGAGACTTTGGAGGCATCTCAAATTTCTTAACAGCTCTGACATTCCAAAAACTCCTGTCTGGATAATTCACGTCAGTTAAGTTACAAATAAGGTGAGTTTAATTTTGCATTTTGTCAGTATTAGGTAGTAATGTGAGAAACTGTTGTTCCTGTGAAATACAATTTGGATAATATATTTAACACCTCAGTAAAAATGCATAATATGGGGTTACTTCAGCCCAGGCCAGAGTAAGTGCAAGATGATGTTCAGAACCACAAAAAGATGAAAGATAAATTAGCATTTGAGCAATATGCTACAGTTTTATACAGCAATGAACAATATTCTGGAATTGTTACTAAGGGTAGTGATGAGGGTGCTAAAGTGAATTGTATGGGAAAGAAAAAGTCCTGCTACAAATATCCAGACCAAGAAAATAACCTATTTTACCCTTTGGAGGATTTGATAAGAACTATCAGCCCACTGTGATTAACAAAGTGGCTACTTTCAAGTACAAGAGCTTCAATTATTAGTGTAACAAGGCTCATATCCATACTTTACAGTATCCTTAACATATTTTGTATTCTCTTTGTGTAACATGTAACATGAAACTTGAAGATGAATTAGTCATTTGTTGAAATATTGTACACTCACAAATTTATTGTATCAGTTTCTTAATAAACTTCAATGTTTTCTACTCTTGCTTTCAAACTTCAGTGTTTTATTTGTTCCTCCTTCTCCTGTATATCCATTCTACAGATATTCATCAAGTTTATTTTGTCCTAACACTATATTACCCCTTTTTCAGAATGAGATGCTTGAGTCAGGTCAAAATAGACCCAAGTGTTGGTAACATGGCCAACTGTTTTATGGTACTGTGCCAACTCTCTTTATTTGCCTCCACTGACAGCAGTAGATGACACGCTGCACCAACCAAAAACCAGTGACCAACAAAGCTCTTGCTCGCCAATGTGTCACTGCATTTCACCAGCACCCACGGTGGTCATTTTGCCGCAGATAGAGCTTTCTGCCATGCTTTCCAGGAGCCACATGCCCACGCCATTGCTTGCCCGGTCTCTGTTCTTGCTCTGATGAAGTAACATTTCATGACTGTACCCTTGGCAGGTCACCTCACACAACACCATGTGACTTGTGTCATTAGCCCTCCTGCTTCACCATGTTAACAGCAGAAATTTAATGATGGTATTCAGTTTCCATGTTTCCTCACAGTTCAGCATATGTGAGAGGTTCCACCATGTCTCCTGTGCTCCATCTGCAAGCCGTGTTTCCTCAAAGGATTTTTGTCATGTTTTTGCATAGTCTGATGTTAGATGCCTGTTTACTGACTGCAGTAGAGTGTGTTCAGTGCAATGAGGTCTAGTGACTGCCAGAAGTTCCAGGTGACTTACATCACCATTTCACTTTGGTTGCTCTCTTATCCCTTTCTTGCTAGGTGGGCCCAGAAATGATTTTCTTTTATGTGGCTGTGCTGACTCCCTTCACTGCCAGGCAAGTCCATCTTTGCCTCCATTCCCCTCCCCCCTTTTGCATGTACATATTTCACCAACATGAATGCCGGCCGAAGTGGCCGTGCGGTTAAAGGCGCTGCAGTCTGGAACCGCAAGACCGCTACGGTCGCAGGTTCGAATCCTGCCTCGGGCATGGATGTTTGTGATGTCCTTAGGTTAGTTAGGTTTAACTAGTTCTAAGTTCTAGGGGACTAATAACCTCAGCAGTTGAGTCCCATAGTGCTCAGAGCCATTTGAACCATTTTTGAACCAACATGAATGTTGTTCTGATTGTACTTTGCTGTAATGTCTCCCCTTCAGTGTTTGTTCTTTGGAGCAGCAGACATTGTTGCACCAAATACTGTAACATATGTGAGGGCTCCTCTTAATTCCAAAAATGCAAATTCATTATTTTTTGTTGTCATAGTTAGATTTTAAAAATAAATATCAAGCAAACCAGCTCACTTGTTTCCTTCAATATGTTTTATTAATTGTCATTTATTCTTGTAAAATTTGTGACATCCTGGAAACTTGCAACCACATAAAAGTGAAGGAGGGAACACTAAGACATTTCTTCACTGGTAACCCCTTCTAAAACAAGTGCCGAATCCCAGTACTGAAACATACTGGTTTTTACTTTATTAATTTGGCATTTTCCGCCTGGTTTTGAGGGCAGCTATTTTCCATTAAATCTACAGGACACATTCTGCTTGCACCTTCCACTCTCCGCTTGTCATCCCTGCCCACTATTCTTCACCCATACCCCATCCTCAGCTAGCACCATCATTCCCCACCCACCCCGTCACCCAACCACCGTCCCTGCTGCCTGCTGAGCAGGTTGCATGTGCCACCTTACGTCTTGGTACTGCACTTTGAGACCAGTCAGCATTATTGTATACAGAACTCTATCTTTCATAGAAACACACACAGTGGATATTTTATTGCTTTGTCCATGCCTTGTGTGCCCTGCCCATTTTCTGCAATTGTTTCCCCCATCACTATACCATGTTGTGAAGCACTAGATGCACTGTTAAATTACAACATCATTACCAAACATCTCCACTCCTGCAGCTGTCATGGCGAATGGGCTATTCAACCAGCTGTAATGCCCAGTGGGCTCTTCAACCACCAACCTCCCATTATTCCTCCTCACCCAGCGCCCACAGACACTTTGGAGGTTTCAGAACTCTACACACAACTATCCATGAGCCACTTCCCAGGTTCTGGGATGTCATCTCTGTCATTTCACACACAAATGCCCCCCTCCCCCCCCCCCCCCCAGGCAGTTGAACTAAACTAAAAGAGAGCATCATTTCCAGCTTTGCACCGTCAGAGTCACAATGGCCACGTGATTTGCTATCCTCTGAACAGTGCAGTGACATGCACCTGTATCTGTCGGTGGATTACATCAGAGCACTTAACAAACCACACATCCTCCCTAAAGGCCTACTTCTAATTGCTGGTTCATGTACATTCCTGCCCCCATACAGTGTGCTCTGGCCTTTCATGCCCATTTGTTGCTAGGGAATGCCACTGTCTTGGTCAACAAACTGTTCAAGACTCTGAATTCCTTCCCAGCTGTGGCTGCAATGTGTTCCAGTGGCTATTACCCCATGGCTTCCACTGGCAGCCTCCAACATGACTGCTACTCACTCACCCCTCCACCCCACCCCAAGCATAGGTGTGCACCAAATCAATTGTGCCCCACTGCTAACCACCTCCCGTCCAGCATGCAGGCCCCTGACCTCTACCAGATTCTAACATGCATGAGCTCCAAGGTGGGAGCACTTACTAACAGTGTCACCCACCTAAACCTCACACACCTGCCACTGGGCACTGACCACCTCCATTTGCGTGACACCAGTCAAGGAGAAAACAGCTACCGCAGTCAGTGCAATTATAGCTGAATCTCTGACGACCATTACAAATTTACTGCAGTTTGCTGGTACCACCAGAAGTTTGATAAAGATTGCCACAGATGTAAATCCCACTGCTCCTGGACCCCAGCAACCAACAGCAGGCATGCCTGGTTGCTGTACTACTTCACAGTGCTTACTCGTCTGGGATTTGACTGATGCCAGTTTTCCAGTCCACTACCTTGTTAATACCACCACCACCTCTTCTCTCCTGGTGACTGCCATCAACAATTTACCCGTCCCTGCTTATGGGGTGCATACCCACTGCCTCAACTTAGGTCTTTACCATGTACTTCCATGGACTTTTATGGTCTCAGATGTTACTGATCCTATTCCGGGCACCAATTTTCTTGGTCATTATAACCTACTCATTGACGCAGCAAAGTATCTTTTAGTTGACAGCGCCTCTGGTAGGTCTGTCTGCTGCAGCTCCTGTTCCCTCTCATGTTTCACCTTGAAAAAGCTGGCAATTTTGGACCCATATGTCGAGCTCCTTATAGAATTTCCATGTTTTACCCAGCCATCCAGTGACCCTTGGAACATTTAACACAGCATTACAACACTGCCATCCTAGCCTCCTGGTATGCAAACAGCCTTATGCTCCACAATTCCAAAACTGGCACAGAATTAATTTGATAAGCTGCTTGCCACTGGTGTACTTTACCCTTCCACATGCCCCTGGTCATCAGCTTTTCACCTCACCCCCAAGCTGGACAGTTCTTGGTGCCTGTGCAGTGATTATCATATACTCAAAGCCTGCACCATTCCTGACCACTACTCTGTCACACTTCTACTCACCAACAACAACACTAGTGCAGGAGCAACCAAGAGGGTTGGAACTTTAATATTGGCAGCTATTTATTTACAGCTCGTACAAAATAGATACATGTTTCAAAGTTTTCCTGACCTTCAAAGTAGGCATCAGCATTGTGTATAACCTGTTGCCAGTGATGTGAAAGTCACAGGATACTCTTAGCAGTGCCAGTTGTATTGAGAGTTCGAGCGGCGCGGTCTGTTGCCCGACAAATTTGTAGCAGTTCTGAAGTGAATGCTGTGAAGTGTTTCCTTCAGTTTAGAAATCGAGTTGAACTTATGAGGGCTTAAGTCAGGGGAGTGCAGTAGGTGGTATAGCACCTAGCAGCCCCATCAGTCAAACAAATCAGTAACAGCTTGCACTGAATGTGCTTGAGCATTGTCCTGCAAAATGATCGTCAGATCCTGCAGAAAGTGTCATCACTACTGTCTCTATGATGTTCATTTTAGGAACACAACCTATGACCAGCTTTGAGACAGAAGTGATGACACTTTCTGCAGGGTCTGACCAGCATTTTGGGGGACAATGCTCAAGCACACATATATATTAATATATGCTGAGCATGAAATGTTTCACCAGAACTGAAGCATTTTTACAAACAGTGGTATGTTTTTGTGAGGCAGGGTGTTTCTATAAATTATATCATTTGACTGTCATCTCAGTAACAGCTCCTGTACAGCCAAGGAGCTGCAGCCTCAACAGATAATTTCTTCTACTTATCCTGAATAAATTAAAACTTATCTGCTCGGTATCATTGTTAAAAGACCATTTATTTTTGTTTACTACCTATGATGCTAACTGTAGTTTAATGAAAATATTACTGACATTTCTGTTAACAATTTATGTGTTTCTCCACAGTAACAATAGTTGTAGGTATATGAATAAACATGTTATAATTAACTGCAGTATGTTTCTTACCTGGTGCTTTTAGGTGTTGTGATACAGCGTAATTCTTACTATTCTGGCCCATATTATTTGATGAACCAGTATTCAATTTATTTTCATAATTATGTGATTGATTTTTCAGTCTCTGAGTTCTTAGTTTTAGTGTCTGCTTGTCATGGCTGGACTGTTCAAATTGCCTGTGATTAAATTGTCTTTTAAGTTTCATTTTATGGGAAAATAATAAAATTTTCAGATTACTTCAAAAAATGAAAACTATGATGCCAACACCAATTTTTTACAACGTAACCATAAAGTATTAATACTGACTCAAAAGCATCGACATTTATGAAAGATTGTGGAAAAAACAGTTTCAAATCTCATTATACTTAACAATTTCTGATTGAAGTGAGTGTGGAATGCATAATAATCAGCCATTGAAACAAAAGACAATACATTGATCAATACATCGATAACTGCACAGTTACATAAAATGTACCATAGAAATAGCAATCATCCATACAAATAACTGTTGTAACAAAGAATCGTCTCCTAACCTGAGAACAGACTTTTTAATATTAACAATGGATACAATACAAATTATGTTGATATTGATGGAAAGTCTGTTTACAGATATAGTGTTAATGTTTTGTATTGTAAGCTTGCTGTTATTTTGAACAGAATCACATAACTGGATACCAGTCATAAGGAGCTTCTATGATACATTAGACATCTTCATATTTCATACACATTGGGCAGCATTTCATTGGCAAAGCATTGTCATACTAACTCTAAGAACAATTACACTAAGAATTTGAGAGGAAATGGTAGAATAATGACTATTTGAACATTGGGCAGCATTTCAACAGCAAAGCCTCGTCATACTAACTCTGAGAACAATTATATTAAGAATTTGAGAGTGAAATGTTAGAATAATGACTATTAGAACACCTCATTGAAGACTATTGTTAATCACATTGTATCATCACACTCCCTGAGACTAATAAATAAGTGGTTGAAAAAACTCATAATTTTGAAATTAAAGACTTCTACACAGAATTTTTCAGTATGTTTTCATACAATGTATAATATCTTTCTTCAGATTTGTGCAGGTTAAAGTTTTCTGCATCTTTGTTACACTCTGTTGGCAGTCAGTCAAATCTGTAATAACTTGCTTCTCACTTTTGAGCTGCTGCAGATCCCTAACTGGCACCATACAAATATTTCCTAAGCAATGTTATTTGTGGATCAACTGCTGCTTATCAAGCACTTTGCCACAAACAAAGGTGATACAGGACAACTCTTCTGAGAATCAGTCCTGCTGTCTGTGTTCTATTCTAATCACTGAGCACAATTCACTGTTCAAGAAATTTATGGTAGACTGTGTCCAAGAGTGAAGCTCATTCACTCTCAGATTCTTTATAGAATCTGAAAATATGGTACTGCCTTCTAAATTCTCGATGATTTAGCCCATTGAGCTCTTTTCAATACTACTAGCTCCAATTATCATTTCAATCACCTGTGCAAATGAATAATGGGGGTGTTATTTATGAATGGGTAAAAATATGAAAAACTGGGAAGACGAGTTTACTAAAATTATATTTTTTAAAAAGAGACTACGAATGAGAACTTATTTCCTTGTTAAGTAATTAAAGCTACAATAATGCATGTTGTACAGCACTGATTCTTCACTGTTGGTACCTCACCTTTTTGTTGCTGTATTATCAACCAAGTTAGCATGTATTTCTGCTGGAGGTGACCTGTATGGTAAGGGCTTCACGGAAACACGAACTCTCTTCACAGTTGTCTCTGACTGATTCTGTGTTACTGGTTTATCTTCTTGCCTGTTTGTTGCCTAATACAGAAATGACAGAGTTTAATCTTTGAGACATGAATCATTTGTAAGAAAAGATTATGTCCATTACTTGTTATGATACTTTTAACTGTACTGAAGGTATCAGGGGCAGAATACAGGTAGCAAAAGGCTACTTACAACTTATACAGAAACCAGAAGGCAGTTCTAAGAGTCAGGGGGCATGTGAGGGAAGCAGTGGTTGAGAAAGGAGTGAGACAGTGTTGTAACCTATCCCTGATGGTATTCAATCTGTATATTGAACAATCAGTAAAGGAAACTAAAGAAATTAGTAGGAATTAAAGTTCAGGAAAAAGAAATAGAAACTTTGAGGCTTGCCAGTGACATTTTAATTCTATGAGGAAAATAAAAGGACTTGGAAGAGCAGTTGAACAGAATGGACATTTGGCTGAATGGAGGATGTAAAGTTAACATTAATAACAGCAAAACATGAATAATGGAATGGAGTCAAATTAAATCAGGTGATGGTAAGGGAATTAGATTATGAAGTGAGATACTTAAAGTAGCAGATGAATTTTGTTATCTGGGCAGCAAAATAACTGATGATGGCTGAAGTAGGGAAAATATAAAATGTAGACCGGCAATGACAAGAGAAGCATTTCTGAGAAAGAGAAATTTGTTAACATCGATTATAGATTTAAGCATTAGGAAGTCTTTTCTGAAAGTATTTCCCTGGAGTTTAGCTAAGTATGGAAGTGAAATGTGGACAATAAACCATTTAGACAAGAAGAGAATAGAATAATGTTGAAGATTAAATGGGTAGATCATGTAACTAATGAGCAGGAATTGGGGATACAAGAAATTTGTGGCACAACTTGACCAAAAAAAGTGATCAGATGATAAGAAACATTCTGAGACATCAAGGCATCACCAGTTTGATACTGGAGGGAAATGTGGAGGGTAAAAATTGTAGAGGGAGACCAAGAGATGAATACAGTAAGCATATTCAGAAGGATGTAGGTTGCAGTGGCTATTCAGAGATGAAGAGGATAGAGGAGCATGGAGAGCTGTATCAGACCAGTCTTCATACTGATGACCACAATAACAACACTTGTAAAAAAGAGAAAAAGACAGAAGTTAAAACTGTCCATCATCTATCAACATACTCACTTAGTACAGGGTTTATCAAAAAGAATCATCCAATTTACAAAAGCCATAACTATTATGTTATTTGAGAATTGTGCATGAACAACATAATATTGGAAAGAGCAAACTCTCACTTTTTACATGGGACTCACTAGGTAGCAGAAATGTGTGTCTACTTCAGTTCTAGTAAAAATTGTGTCAGGACAATAGAAAGTGTTTTGTGTTCTACATTTTGCACAGTGCAGGTCAGTAATAACTGTTTAGCATGACTTTCGTACTAGGTATGATGTGGATCCTCCTGCATCCAGAGCATTAGATGATGGCATGAACAATTCTGAGAAACAGGTTGTTTGTGTAAGGCAAATTTCCAGACTGTCCCCGAGCATCTGATACAGATGTCAAATGTGTCCACCATAGTTTCACAAGGAATCTGCAGAAATTTGTTCACCATGCAGCGCGTGAGCTCAACATGCCCCTAATGTCCATCTGGCATCCGTTGTGTTGATGTTTACACATGAAACCATATAAAGCTATTGCAATCTCTTTGTGAAGGTGACAAACAGCATGTGGAGTTCTGTAATTTCTTTCTTGGCGAGAAGGAGGCTGACAGTTTTCTTTCACTCTTAGTGTTTAGTGACAATTGAACATTCCATTTAAGTGGAATGGTGAACCATCATAATGTGAGAATATGGAATATGAAACACTCACATGAAGTTGTACAACATGAGAGGCACTCTCCAAAAATTAATGTATTTTGTGCAGTTTCACAGAAAAAGGTGTATGGTCCATTTTTCTTTGCCGAGAACACTGTTACAGGAAGTACATATATTGATATGCCTTTAACTTTCTTTTCCTACAGTTGGAGACAGATTCTAACAACTTCATTTACCAACAGGATGGGGCCATATGGAAGTGTGGGAATCTTTAAATAAAAGGATTACTGAATGATGGATTGGTCACACGGGACTAAATGATTGAGCCTTACATTACTGGCCTCCAAGGTCACCGGACCTGACTGTATGTGATTATTTCTTGTGGGGGTTTATAAAAGACTCTGTTTATGTGCCTCTGTTACTAACAACAATGAATGAACTGAGACACTGCATAACAGCAGCTGTGGAAGCTGTAACTCAAGACATGCCCACTGCAGTGTGGGAAAAATTTAAATACTATATTGAGAGATGCCATGCATCATGAGGGGCATATTGAACAACTATGAAAAAATATGAAAAAAAACTTTTTTTCCGTTTCCTGTTCATCAAAAAACAAAGTTAATTGTATATATTTATTAGTTTTAGAAATATAGATGTGCCAAATTGGATGATTCCTTTTGATACACCTGCAGTCTGTCATACACTGATCAGTAATCTAAGAACTGTTGGTTAATTTCTCTTGAATAAATCATCCAATTTTTCTGAGATTGTAATCATTTGTTTGTCTGCACATGTGCATCACATCTACCAATTTCCATCCTATTTAGATAATTCCTTCATGGTATGCTGTTTTTTCCTCCTCAGAGAGTATTTAGATATACAGGGTGCAGCAAAATTGTATCATGAAATTTTAACCCTGGATAGCGGATGCCAGTACAAACCAAAATTACTAATGTTGTGTATGTCGACAACACACCATTTTTAAACTACGGAAACTTTGTGCTCTGATTGGCCATGGATTGCCCTGTTGCTGTTCGTCAGTTGACGGGCAACGCTATGGTTGTTGGTTCACATGTACAAACATCCCTCGTCCCATCACTGCCCCAATGTGATAAGCACACATGTTGAATAGGTCTAGCTGTTTGTCTCCACCTCACAACAGAGGCATTCACACGTAAGCTTCACTTCGGAGCACACACACATCACCTGCAATTCAGTCATACAGTAAGCATGGTGGCATAGTATTCTTATGATGAACAATGAGATATGGTTTTTGTTTATGGACTAGCTGATCATAATGCGCATGAAGCTCTATGGTTGTATGAGCAATGTAATCCAGCAAGACGCCACCAACACCCACAAATGTTTACAGCAATTCACCGGTGACTTGATGAAACAGACTCATTAGCAGGATATCATGGTGATGCTGGAAGACCTCGAACATGATGGGATGCAGCATTTGAAGAGACTGTTCTTGAGCACTTCGAGGAAGCACATACGACAAGTACTTGAGCGGTTGAACACGACATGTGGGTCACTCATCAAATTAGTCTGGGAGGTTTTGAGGGGTGATGGCCAGCATTCTCTACCGGCCTGCTGGAAGATGTTCCCCTGAACATATGGGTAAGCATGTGGTTGCAGCATGATGGGGTGCCCACACATAACAGTCATAATGTGCGTGGATATTTAAATAAACTCTTTGATGACTGGGTAATTGGCAGAGGTGCTTGTAGGACATGGCCCTTGTGGTACCAGAGTTCATGCTGCTAGACTTTGTCCTGTGGGGGTTCTTCAAAGTTCTAGTTTACCAACCCCGGATGCGAACCACCTAGAAATGAAGAAGAATTAATGGATCGCATTCAACATGCCACCAATCACATCTGGGCAATGCCAGGAATCTTTGAAAGAGTTTGGCAAAACAACGTTCGATGTTTACTAGCTTGTGTCACGTCAGAGTGTCACTAGTTCAAGCACCTGCTTCACGTAAGCGATTTCCTAGCTGCAAAAGGGCCCTTTTCAGAGCTGAGACAATTTGTAAAAGACTTTCTGTATGCAAATTAACAGCTGTTGATGGATTTGTTCCTGGTATGTCTTACCATGAAACTACAATGGATGTGTCAGGTTCCCAGCAGATTAACCCCTGAGTGGAAGGCTGGTGTGCTACCATCAAATGTGTGGGCCACCGTGGCTAAATTGCGATCTCCGGCAGGCAAAGCATTCGTGGTCATGCATTGTCCAGAGCATCCAGCAACAGGGCAATCCCACAGGCAAACGCAGTTCGTGGTGCCAAGTTTCTGTAGTTTAAAAACTGTGCATTGCCGACCCACAAAACAATGGTAATTTTGGTTCCTACTGGCATCCGCTATACAGGTTTTAAATTTTGTGACACAATTTTTCTCCACCCTGTATGTATGATACACATGCTTGTTACTACATGTAAATAACTATATAATGTACTTGACATGCCCAGTTACATGTGGAAAATGGTAAAATGAAAAATAAAAATTAAATCAGTAACCGGACATGCCACGATCTGTTTGTCAATAACTAATCATTTTGAAGGTACCTGTGCATTTCAGCTTCTTTGTAGTGGACCATAACATTTATCAGCAAAAGACAAACATAACACAAGAGTTTCAAAATTTTCTTACTTGTATTCTAGAGACATTTTCCAGTACATTAATGAAACTAGTTTTTCTCATTTGAACTTTGGGCTGCAAGCAACCCGCAAGGATATTCTTCAAAGCAGATGGAATATTAGATTTTTCCCATAAGCAACTAGAGGTTCCATCCAAGTACTGCTTTGTTAGTTCTTTGGCAGACATATTTGACCATGGGATTTCCCCTAAAAAGTCAAATGAACTGAAGTCAAGCACTTTTAAGTCAACTTATAATGTAACAAAGGCTCAAATATTCTTCCTTACCAAATTTTCAATTCTATTCATAGAATATATAGCAACTGATAAGTTTTAAAAACAAGGTATTTGACTAAAGAGCGGTTAATTAAAGGTAAGTACTATTTCTCTTGTATTACAAACCTTAGAAATGTATTACTTCTATATTTATTATATTCAGGTGTAATGATTTCAGTAAACTGATGAGGTAATATAAGATGTTACATTAAGGATCTACTCTCTACTCTCTCTCTCTCTCTCTCTCTCTCTCTCTCTCTCTCTCTCTCAACCTAAGTGAAAGATTGTTTCCATGATACAAGTTAACGAAATAAAGAAATGAGCAAATGTATATGAAGATTGCATATTCAGGTAGTTAAAAAGTACAGTTCATAGAAGAAATAATTGAATCTAAAATGTTTGCAGCCATCTGTTTGTTCCTTACTACCTACACTGTGAGAAAAATTTGAAAGTACATAATTTGCAAATATGGTGATAGCAGTTACATATAACTCTAGGAGTCCTGTATACAGACTAAAGACCTATTATTTCTGTCTTTTTCTCCTTTCTTAGCTTCAATGGTTTATTCCTGTCCTGATAAACATTTTTCTACTTTTCTTATTTTAATGCCAACAATATTATGACAAAGATAGATTGCTATTCACCATAAAAATGACACACTGAGTTGCCAAAAAGACACAAATATATTGTTGATATTCCTACCTGTACGTTCCATTGTTTTCTTGTAATACCAAATCTTCATTTACATCAGGGTACAATGAAATATTTGTAAAAGTACATCTGTTCTCTGCAAAACTCTTGGAAATCCATGACAGAGAGTACTTCTAGTTATACCCCATGTTAAGGTTTTCCAGCATGGAAAGAATGATTATTTAAATGCCTATGTGCATGCTGCCTAATCTGGTCGTTGCAGTCTCTATGAAAATGATGTGCTAAAAGTTCTAGCATATTTCTAGCTTCCTCACTTACCATTTCATTGGTTGTCAAAACTCTGTACATACATCAGTATTTTGCACAATAACTGATGTCAACCTTCAAGTGTCTACCAGTTCAAGTTGTTGACCATGTCAGTGACACTCTCCTATGATCGAAAGAATATTGCCTGTTTGTCCTGTTTGGTATGGTTACCACATGCTTGAACAATACTATAGAATGAGTTGCACAAGTGTTTTGTGAGCAGTCTGCTTTGCAGATATTTTTGTATTTTCCCAGTGTCTTGCCCATGCAACAATGTTTCCCACCTATGAATCTATTTCACCATTCTATTTCCTCTTGTTGTCAACTGTTATATGCAGGCATTTTTATGAGTTGACTGAGTACATTTGTGGTTTACTAATACAGTAGTCATGGGATGCTATGACTTTTCATCCAAGATAATATGCTGAATCCTCGCTGCCAATAAATCCTCTATCCAGCCACAAACTTCATTTGATACCCCATTAATTGTATCTACATTCATAAGTGCTACTATGACACTGAGGCAAATGCTTTTGTAAAGTCAATAAATGTTATATCTACTTTACTGTCTTGATCCATGGTTTTCAGGGTGTCATTTGAAAAAGGAGCAAATTGGTTTCCACATGATCAATTCCTATTTTAGTGGTTATTGCTTTCAAAATTTAAGTAATGAGCATTAAACTATGTGTTAAGTGAATGGTTGATGCAGTATTAATGTGGTACTGTTGTGTTTGCTGTAATCCACTGTAAATATCTGTATTATTGATACTCCAATGTGAATAGTTGAGGAATCATTGCTAACTGGGACTTTTCTTTTATTTCTTTTCTTTTTACTTGCACATCAAAGCCTTATTGTCACAGAGGATATTATGTGTAGATCTTGTGCTCAAGTTCAGAGTAATCAGGAAAAGAAGCAGTTGTTAACATATTCTTTTACTTAAGTCTTGTCTAAACTACCTACGGTCTGTTCCCAGAACCTCGCCTCCGCCGTCAGGACCCAACCTGGCTTAGAAGTTGTCCTACGCCCCTGAACCGTTTCACGTAAGAGCTTTTGGAATCTGATGAATCAGGATAGTGACGGATGGAGGCCCATAATGTACGTAAATGATGCAAATTCCGAGAGGCAAATATGGGGAGGGACTCCTGTACGCTGTGCGAGTCATTTGTATCTGTTTAACCACGTCAATAAAATATTTGTCGTGCGAAGTGCTAACTTCAGGACATGAACTTTCTCAGGGAACTTGTGTTTAGCGCGTGATTAGCAACTTACAATACTCTAGCTTAGCGCTGGGAGTGATTCTACTCTCCACATGCAAAAAGTTGTTTGAACTAGTCGGTGTTTTAGTGGGTTAGATGGGAGTTGGCAGAATTTAACTTTAGTGAGTCACTTAAGCCAGAACTGTGTACATATGCCTGAGGGTAATCAACAATTAACTGAACTCTAATCTTCGACTGTGTCAACTACCCTAATTTGAAATAGGCCTTATGCCATAATTGTTTACGAATATTTACGACTGTTTTCAAAAATGGCTCTGAGCACTATGGGACTTAACTGCTGAGGTCATTAGTCCCCTAGAACTTAGAACTACTTAAACCTAACTAACCTAAGGACATCAACATCCATGCCCGAGGCAGGATTCAAACCTGCGACCGTAGCGGTCGAGCGGTTCCAGACTGTAGCGCCTAGAACCGCTCGGCCACTCCGGCCGGCCGACTGTTTTCCATTAACAGTGTTTGCAGCAAAAGAATATGACGCTGCACGCAAACCCCTTTTATCACAGATGTGCCATTAATAGTTATCCGTGTATTGAGTACCACTGCCAGGGTAAGATCGTCGACATTAATAAAGTAAACTTTATTTTTAAAACTCCACGTAGGAGCAGAGACGTCGCAGCTACATCAACAAAAAAGAAAATACAGGGCAGTTATAATTAAACTTTCACCACTCGAGTCAGTGTAGATGGAAAACTATTTACCGTATGGATACAAAACGTTATAGGAATGTTGTTCAGACTGTGAGCTGCTGGATTTCCGATATTAGTAATGTTAGTGTCACGACTTGCCTTTGGGCGCCGGTAGTGGCACGGCGACAAGGTTGGCGCCGGTGACGACACCTACAACGTGCTGACATGAGGAAAGTTTCCAACCGATTTCTCATACACAAACATCAGTTGACCGGCGTTGCCTGGTGAAACGTTGTTGTGATGTCTCGTGTAAGGAGGAGAAATGCGTACGATCACGTTTCCGACTTTGATAAAGGTCGGATTGTAGCCTATCGCGATTGCGTTTTCTCGTATCGAGACATTGCTGCTCGCGTTGGTCGAGATCCAATGACTGTTAGCAGAATATGGAATCGGTGGGTTCAGTAGGGTAACACGGAACGCCGTGCTGGATCCCAACGGCCTCGTATCACTAGCAGTCGAGATGACAGGCATCTTATACGCATGGCTGTAACGGATCGTGCAGCCACGTCTCGATCCCTGAGTGAATAGATGGGGACGTTTGCAAGACAACAACCATCTGCACGAGCAGTTCGACGACGTTTGCAGCCTCATGGACTATCAGATCGGAGACCATGGCTGCGGTTACCCTTGACGCTGCATCACAGACAGGAGCGCCTGCGATGGTGTACTCAACGACGAACCTGGGTGCACGAATGGCAAAACATCATTTTTTCGGATGAATCCAGGTTCTGCTTACGGCATCATGATGGTCGCGTCCGTGTTTGGCGACATCGCGGTGAACGCACATTGGTAGCGTGTATTCGTCATCGCCATACCGGCGTATCACCCGGCGTGATGGTATGGGGTGCCACTGGTTACACGTCTCGGTCACCTCTTGTTCGCATTGACGGCACTTTGAACAGTGGACGTTACATTTCAGATGTGTTACGACCCGTGGCTCTACCCTTCATTCGATCCCTGTGAAACCCTACATTTCATCAGGACAATGCACGACCGCATGTTGCAGATCCTGTGTGGGCGTTTCTGGATACAGAAAATGTTCGACTGCTGCCCTGGCCAGCACATTCTCCAGATCTCTCACCAACTGAAAACGTCTGGTCAATGGTGGCCGAGCAACTGGCTCGTCACAATACGCCAGTCACTACTGCTGATGAACTGTGGTATCGTGTTGAAGCTGCATGGGCAGCTGTACCTGTACACGCCATCCAAGCTCTGTTTGACTCAATGTCCAGGCGTATCAAGGCCGTTATTACGGCCAGAGATGGTTGTTCTGGGTACTGATTTCTCTGGATGTATTCACCCAAATTGCGTGCAAATGTAATCACATGTCAGTTCTAGTATAATATATTTGTCCATTGAATACCCGTTTATCATGTGCATTTCTTTTGGTGTAGCAATTTTAATGACCAATAGTGTACCATGGGATGGACCTGATCAGCCAGAATGGTCACATAATTCTTGGTAGTAATGCGAGCTCGAAGAGTAGCCATAGGGCCCACGAAATACCACTACATGGCTGCCCAAATCATCACTGAACTCCCTTCATGTTTCACTCTTGCGACGTTAACTTGGGCAGAAGTTGTAAGCAGAATGAAACAAGACTCCATGGCAGATATTTGTATCACTGATAAGCCGTTTTGTAATATTCCAACTCGCCATCCAATTCCATTCTTATGAAGCTCTCTTCGTGTTGTTTTGGTGCTGACAGGGGTCGCAAGTGCGACGTTCAATTCTGAAGTAACTTTGGTAGCTATTGTCCTATGTCACGATCGTTTTCAATGATCATCCGTCACGATCACTCAACACACATTTTCGTTGGTGTTGTGACTTAGCAGATGATGATTTTCCTCTTTCCCAGCATGCGTTATAAGCCTTCGATTCTGCCTCCTTGAAACACAAAATATTTCGGTTCCTTGATTACGGAAGCACCCATAGTAAGAACACCAACAGTTTTCCCACGGTTGAATTCACTTAATGCACTCACAACTACAGAGAACAAAGTTCTGGCTACGACTGACATTTGCAACGTATTGAGGACATTTTACACGTGCCCTCCGCGTTCAAATACAACAGCGCAGCCGGCCGGAGTGGCCGAGCGGTTCTAGGTGCTGCAGTCGGGAACCTCGCGACCGCTACGGTCGCAGGTTAGAATCCTGCCTTGGGCATGGATGTGTGTGACGTCCTTAGGTTAGTTAGGTTTAAGTAGTTCTAAGTCCTAGGGGACTGATGACCTCAGAAGTTAAGTCCCATAGTGCTCAGAGCCATTTTAACCATTTTTGAACAACAGCGCACCCTACAGACTTTTCTAGTACCTGCATTTATGTACAAGCATAGACTTAACGCAGTATTTCCATATTTTTTCCACGTATAAGCACAGTTTAGCGGCGTCAGCTCACCTGTATGTAGTTCCCAGAAGAATATACCTGTACTGAACACATCGCTAGCCTTGCAGCAGCCAGCAGAATTCAACAGCTGCTCTGGAGCCAACCAATGATATTTTTCCATGCGTTGAGCAGCTTCTGTCTCCGTGAAATTGTACTTCTGAAAAATTTAAAAGGCATGTTTGAATGCGGCAACTCCTCCAGTGATCAAAAGGAGTTTAGTTTTATAATGTTCAAATGGTTCAAATGGCTCTGAGCACTATGGGACTTAACATCTATGGTCATCAGTCCCCTAGAACTTAGAACTACTTAAACCTAACTAACCTAAGGACAGCACACAACACCCAGTCATCACGAGGCAGAGAAAATCCCTGACCCCGCCGGGAATCGAACCCGACATTCTGTTAGGAATCGAACCCGGCGGGGTCAGGGATTTTCTCTGCCTCGTGATGACTGGGTGTTGTGTGCTGTCCTTAGGTTAGTTAGGTTTAAGTAGTTCTAAGTTCTAGGGGACTGATGACCATAGATGTTAAGTCCCATAGTGCTCAGAGCCATTTGAACCATTTTTTTGAATCGAACCCGGGAACCCGGGCGTGGGAAGCGAGAACGCTACCGCACGACCACGAGCTGCGGACTTTTATAATGTTACACAATGCTCTTTTTCAGCAATGATTGACTAAACAAAACTATAATAATGAAACAGTTCCTCTTTTTATGCTATGATTTATTGACACAATGGATTTCAGTTAGCGACTAATCACCTTCACGTTTCCAGTATGAAACATTCTACCTCTGACAGAAGTGCGGTATAACGAAACTGCTCATGTCAATAAATTACCAAGAACTTTATCTGCTGTTTTATTATTATACATCTTTATATTTCCACAGCAACAATGGTATTCGTGAACAAAGAAGTTAATGGAAAAATCAATGTCATCAGAAATAATCTGAAAATATATCTTGTGGAAAAAATTATGTTCCATAAGGAACGTCAGTTTGCTGCCAAGCTCTACACATACAGCTACACGTAAATTCGTAAAAATCTGTGTGTTGTACCACAGTTGCTCCTTCTGAGGCCATCGACATTCTGTTAGGAAGTCAAGATTCAGTTTCATAATACGTGGATCGACATGCTGCAGTCTGCACTTCTGGACGTGGTCAATGTTGGGTACTTAGTGAGGAATATACCATGAAGACGACAACTCCTCCTTTGAACCTTCCCAAGTTTGACTTTTTTAAATAGTTTCTTTCTACGGCTTTGGGAATTGTTCTCCATAAGTGATTCGCGTTCGAGAGGTCGACGGTTCAAAGCCTCGTCCAAGACCACCTACAATACATTTCACTGTAGGTGGTCTTGCCCCGTCCGACCATCCAGATTTGGGTATTCCGTGATTTCCCTAAACCGCTCCAGCAAATGTCCTTTCTTCCGAAAGGGAACAGTCAATTCCCTTCCCCATCCTTTCGTAATCCGAGCTTGTGCTCCGTCTATAATGACCACGCTGTCGACGACACTTTAAACCCCAATCTTCCTTCCTTCTTTCACGTATGGTATTAAAAAGTTCTAGGGTTTCTCCAGCACTTATATTAAGGTGCTACAACATTCTGCAGTGGATTTTGTCGTCTCCTTGTCGCGTGTTGTGAACCACAGAGAAGGCCAAATCCAGCTCCCACAATGAGCATGTGTGTTTTTAGGATATCGGACGCTCCGTGGCAAGTATATTAGCGCTCTTGCGAAAATACTTATAGATGAATGTGTTTAAAACGTTTGAAAATTATAAAAGCCTGTAATACTAACATAGTTTTAACAGCCCTGTGTCTCTCCCAAATGGTTCAAATGGCCCTGAGCACTATGGGACTTAACTGCTGAGGTCATCAGTCCCCTAGAACTTAGAACTACTCAAACCTGACGAAACTAAGGACATCACACACATCCATGCCCGAGGATTCGAACCTGCCACCGTAGCGGTCGCGCGGTTACAGACTGAAGCGCCTAGAACCGCTCGGCCACACCGGCCGGCTGTGTCCCTCCCATTCTGACTGACATTTTTCTGTACACTCACTCTATCACTCAAATTATAACCTTGGTCATTGTTCTAAAACATCCTCGAAACGTAGACGGCATAACTACGAAAAGGCTAAAAAAAGAACTTTGGAAGGTGTTGTGTTTGTGGTGTCACCGCCAGACACCACACTTGCTAGGTGGTAGCCTTTAAATCGGCCGCGGTCCGTTAGTATACGTCGGACCCGCGTGTCGCCACTATCAGTGATTGCAGACCGAGCGCCGCCACACGGCAGGTCTAGAGAGACTTCCTAGCACTCGCCCCAGTTGTACAACCGACTTTGCTAGCGATGGTTCACTGACAAATTACGCTCTCATTTGCCGAGACGATAGTTAGCATAGCCTTCAGCTACGTCATTTGCTACGACCTAGCAAGGCGCCATGTTCTGTTACTATTGATATTGTAAATAATGTACAGACAAGAGCTACGTTCAACATTAATGGATTAAAGTTAGATGACTGGGTGTTGTGTGCTGTCCTTAGGTTAGTTAGGTTTAAGTAGTTCTAAGTTCTAGGGGACTGATGACCATAGATGTTAAGTCCCATAGTGCTCAGAGCCATTTGATTAAAGTTAAGTATTCCACCAGCTACATCCTTTTTTTCTAGTCTAACTTCCTTGTCCTGTTCCAGACCTCACGCCAGCCTGCGTGAGTTAAAACGCGTGCCTTTCGGCTTCCTCTAACATTAGTGGGTTGGCCCTCTTGCCAATCCACAACAGTGTTTTGTACCGGGGACCTAGAAACGAAGGAGAGGCTTCGTCCCTCAGTAGCCCTCAGTGGTTCACAACCCCACAACAGGCCACAGCAGTCCACCCACCCCACCGCCGCCCCACACTGAACCCAGGGTTACTGTGCGGTTCAGCCCCCAGTGGACCTCCCATCCCCTCCCTCCCCCTCCCCCTCCCGCCCCGGAAACGTCTCATAGCAGACGAGTGTAACCCCAACTGTTTGCGTGTTAGAGTAATTATGGTGTATGCATACGTGGAAACAGTGTTTGCGCAGCAATCGCCAGCATAGCATAACAGGGGCAGAATAAGGGGAACCAGCCCGCATTCGCCGAGGCAGATGGACAACCGCCTTAAAAACCATCCACAGGCTGGCCGGCACACCGGACCTCGACACTAATCCGCCGGGCGAATTCGTACCGGGCACCGGTACGCCTTCCCGCTCGGGAAGAAGCGCGTTAGACCGCGCGGCTAGCTAGGCGGGCTCTGGAAAGTGTTACTAAATATTCACTTATAAAACATACGAAAAAACCACCAATATTAAAATCAACTGCCGAGTATTTTATGGAGCAGGTAGGACATTTTCCAGAATATTATAATTTGTGCCACATTCTTCTTGTCAACTAAAGTAGAGGACAGATCTGCACGTTAACTAGCGTTTGCTTCGTGTCTGAAAATGAAAAGCAATCAATCAAACTGTGGCATACTGTAACCCACTTCGGCTGTTTAATGCTCCTTTATTATTCCGTCAAACGCAACATGTTTCTGTCATCATACCTATTTTCAATCACATTTGCCTATAACTGCTACAAATCAATATCTGTAAACCTTTAACGGGAGTTTTATATGTAACATAATAAGATTATAATCTCAATACGCTATATAAACTAAAAGCTCTTCGTTACAGGGGTCCACAAATTGAATAGTGAAACGTTACCATTAAGACGCAAAGCGAGTTCTCACTCACATGAGGCACATGTACTGCATAACATTAATAAATGCGAAGAAATCTAAAAAGCACAATTACCACAAGAGAAAGACGTATGTAATGTGATGGTCAGAGCCGGTTATCAGTTATAAATAATTTTCAGCACAATTGTCATACGCAGTTGATCTCTACATGTTGCGATACCGATACATTTATGTTAGCTAATCTATACTTTGTCCAGTACCATATATTTATAGGCTTTTTAAATGGGAATGGATGAGGTGGGATGGCTGTCATTTTGCCGATGGAGCCGAGTGACGTTCTCTATCTGTGGAAGGTTTCATTGACCACGTCGAACGGAACTGATGGAACATCGGGTTTTAAGACGGTTGTGTATGTTTTTCGAGAGTTCAGTCTAGCTAATCTCGGGGCGTTTCTATGTTACAGGGTGTTGTATTACTTCGCTCTGTAGGATGCCCTGTATCGTTGAACTGTGTTCTATCCATAGATGAATTAACAGGGTCTCATTAGGCGATATACCATCACAGAACGGTTGGCTTTATTAACTGTAACTTTCCATCCTATCACTTCCAGTCACTGTTCCTCGTAACAACGTAAGACTCTGTTGTATTGGGACCCCGTTCTGTCAATAGACGAGGTAAAATGATATCACCACGAACTGTACCATGTCCAAACAGTTGACTTTATCGTATTCCCCTTCACTTCCAGTCACTCTTCCTGCCACCAACACAAAACTCTGTACCTCAGCAATGAGATAGAGGAATTATTTATTCAGTCAGACGATTTTTTGGACATACACTCCTGGAAATGGAAAAAAGAACACATTGACACCGGTGTGTCAGACCCACCATACTTGCTCCGGACACTGCGAGAGGGCTGTACAAGCAATGATCACACGCACGGCACAGCGGACACACCAGGAACCGCGGTGTTGGCCGTCGAATGACGCTAGCTGCGCAGCATTTGTGCACCGCCGCCGTCAGTCAGCCAGTTTGCCGTGGCATACGGAGCTCCATCGCAGTCTTTAACACTGGTAGCATGCCGCGACAGCGTGGACGTGAACCGTATGTGCAGTTGACGGACTTTGAGCGAGGGCGTATAGTGGGCATGCGGGAGGCCGGGTGGACGTACCGCCGAATTGCTCAACACGTGGGGCGTGAGGTCTCCACAGTACATCGATGTTGTCGCCAGTGGTCGGCGGAAGGTGCACGTGCCCGTCGACCTGGGACCGGACCGCAGCGACGCACGGATGCACGCCAAGACCGTAGGATCCTACGCAGTGCCGTAGGGGACCGCACCGCCACTTCCCAGCAAATTAGGGACACTGTTACTCCTGGGGTATCGGCGAGGACCATTCGCAACCGTCTCCATGAAGCTGGGCTACGGTCCCGCACACCGTTAGGCCCTTCCGCTCACGCCCCAACATCGTGCAGCCCGCCTCCAGTGGTGTCGCGACAGGCGTGAATGGAGGGACGAATGGAGACGTGTCGTCTTCAGCGATGAGAGTCGCTTCTGCCTTGGTGCCAATGATGGTCGTATGCGTGTTTGGCGCCGTGCAGGTGAGCGCCACAATCAGGACTGCATACGACCGAGGCACACAGGGCCAACACCCGGCATCATGGTGTGGGGAGCGATCTCCTACACTGGCCGTACACCACTGGTGATCGTCGAGGGGACACTGAATAGTGCAAGGTACATCCAAACCGTCATCGAACCCATCGTTCTACCATTCCTAGACCGGCAAGGGAACTTGCTGTTCCAACAGGACAATGCACGTCCGCATGTATCCCGTGCCACCCAACGTGCTCTAGAAGGTGTAAGTCAACTACCCTGGCCAGCAAGATCTCCGGATCTGTCCCCCATTGAGCATGTTTGGGACTGGATGAAGCGTCGTCTCACGCGGTCTGCACGTCCAGCACGAACGCTGGTCCAACTGAGGCGCCAGGTGGAAATGGCATGGCAAGCCGTTCCACAGGACTACATCCAGCATCTCTACGATCGTCTCCATGGGAGAATAGCAGCCTGCATTGCTGCAAAAGGTGGATATACACTGTACTACTGCCGACATTGTGCATGCTCTGTTGCCTGTGTCTATGTGCCTGTGGTTCTGTCAGTGTGATCATGTGATGTATCTGACCCCAGGAATGTGTCAATAAAGTTTCCCCTTCCTGGGACAATGAATTCACGGTGTTCTTATTTCAATTTCCAGGAGTGTACTTCATTGGTTGTCACATCTGCTAATTCATTCACCTAAATTCCCATGTGCTCTGGTACCCAACAGAATCGAACATTCTTACCCGCGCGTTTTAGATAGATGAGAGAATCCAGAATATTCTATATTATTTTATCTGATGGGTACATTAGCTGCTTAGACTTAAGGGGAAAAAATGGTTCAAATGGCTCTGAGCACTATGGGACTTAACATCCGAGGTCATCAGTCCCCTGGAACTTAGAACTACTTAAACCTAACTAACCTAAGGACATCACACACATCTATGCCCGAGGCAGGATTCGAACCTGCGACCGTAGCGGTCACGCGGTTCCAGACTGTAGCGCCTAGAACCTCTCGGCTACCCCGGCCGGCAGACTTAAGGGCACTCAGGGAGTTGTAGCAGATAAGGAAAGTCTCAACACTATTACATTTCATTTACTCCGGTGCTCTCAAGGTCACGTGTTAATCTGCATAAAACACTGGAAATTAGTTTGGTAAATGGATCAGTTGGGGAAGACACAGAGTAACCAACAGAACTTACCTGCTTAGGCCCATTTGTGAATACTGTGATATACTCGTATATGTGATACTCGTTCAAAATTTCTGAAAACGTATCCAGGAGTACAGTTTGTCAGTTAATTCAGTAAATCTTGGCCTTTTCAGTAGCCACCGCTACACTCTTCTCTAACTCCTCATTTTCATTTGTCTCTCATCAAGAACCACTTGGTCGTTCTATGCGAGGATCCTAAATGGCCTCATTGCTCCTGGACATATTATGAAAATCGATTCCATTTCTTGGCATATTACGATTTTGTGTACAAGTGATCCTGCGACAGCGAGGAGTCTGTACGTCTGACGCGCCATTTGGAGTTGCTGTTGCTGCTACATAGCAACTGGCAGCTCCCCTTCTCTCTCTCTCGCCCCTCTCCTCCGCCGCCACCAGCAAACAAACTGGAGTGTTCATATAGACAACCATGGCTAGCATAGTTCCCTCATGATGGATAGCATTGATGATTTTTAGATAAGTAGGGGTCTCTGATCCATACAACGAACACCCATAATTTAGCAGGAATTGCACGAAAGCCTTATGAAAATCGAGCTTATAGGCCATATCTGATCTTCAAACTGTGTGAAAAAAATGGCTCTGAGCACTATGCGACTTAACTTCTGAGGTTATCAGTCGCCTAGAACTTAGAACTAATTAAACCTAACTAATCTAAGGACATCACACACATCAATGCCCGAGGCAGGATTCGAACCTGCGACCGTAGCGGTCGCTCGGTTCCAGACTGTAGCGCCTAGAACCGCACGGCCACTCCGGCCGGCAAACTGTGTGACTACGGGGATTTAAGATATTCAGTTTTTTATGTACATTTCCCCTTAGAACCTTAGATGCTAACCATGAAATTAAAAAACTAACGCGAGGCCCAGAAAGTTCACCAAACCTTTAAAACCTAGAGAGGTATCCCCCGTTTCAAAATCAGCTGACTTACAATTAGGTTATAACCCGTTATCATCCACATATATACACTGACCTACATAAATTTTGAAACAGGTTTATGTAGTCTATTCCTCTAAGCTCCTTATTGTTAGATGCACCTGACCCGTAGCGCCCGCCGAAGTGGCCGTGCGGTTAAAGGCGCTGCAGTCTGGAATCGCAAGACCGCTACGGTCGCAGGTTCGAATCCTGCCTCGGGCATGGATGTTTGTGATGTCCTTAGGTTAGTTAGGTTTAACTAGTTCTAAGTTCTAGGGAACTAATGACCTCAGCAGTTGAGTCCCATAGTGCTCAGAGCCATTTGAGCCATTTTTGACCCGTAGCAGCTGCAGGGTTGGAGGTGGAAGAAAAAATTGAAAACTCGACCATGACGAGGAAGTATTGTTCTAGACTCCTGACTGTAAACGTTATGATACTGATGGCGATAGCGAAGCATGTAACATTAAAAGTACTTCGTTTACTAACTCCAGTCTGCTGTTCACGTCTGTCATACAGGATCACAACAGTTGCAACAAGAAGCATGGCAATAACATAAAAAAATGTTCAAATGTGTTTGAAATCTTATGGGAATTCACTGCTAAGGTCATCAGTCCCTAAGCTTACACACTACTTAACCTAAATTATCCTAACGACAAACACACACTCCCATGCCCGAGGGAGGACTCGAACCTCCGCCGGGACCAGCCGCACAGTCCATGACTGCATCGCCTTAGACGGCGCGGTGCAATAACATACATAGGCAACCAAGGACGCCCCCTTGATACAGCTTCCTGAGAATATTAGGCGTCCAGTTAGCATTGCACACTTTTTTGCACAAGAAACTATGACGATTAGATGTTGGCTTTGTAGGAAAGCCTATTGTATAGGTGCCACCAGCAGAGTCAGGATCGATGCCTCCTGATCTTACAGTGAGAGCCGCTCTCTAGCTTCCTGACCATCTGCCAGTCAATCAGTCACTCTGATGATTATCTTACACAGGTCGCTGTGGTGACGCTTTATTAGCTACTGTGGTGCGTTCTGTCCTTCTCCGGTTTTTGGAGACCACCAAATATGTTCTGCCCCACGAGTTGGAAAATTTTCCAATCTGTGATACATTATTGAAAAATCTAAGCTTTCCATTGGTTTGTTCTATATAGGATGCAGCTTGCTGTATTTGATTGTACTGCAAGTGCACGCAGATTCACGTGCGAAATCCAGCTGTTACATGGAAAACTGACTATTGTAATACTCAGAATTGATAGATCAGACGTCCAACCAACCCATCTCCACAATCCCACCGTGTGGATGGGATGCAGAAGGGTGGTGGCGGAAGTTTTTGTTGTATGGATACATTCTTCTTTCAATAGAGTTGATATAAGAGGCCTGTTGGATTTATCACAGATCCTTCTGATGGAAACAAATACTTGTGTTAGGTTAGTGGATAGTTAACTATATAGGTGCACTCGTTACAAGCTCCTCTTGCACACTTTAATCCTTCGTCCTAGCTACTAGGAAGATGGAGAGATTGTAGTTTGACGACGTTTGAACATTCGGAGAACCGCTGCTATCCCCCTGGCCTTGTTTATTTCATTGGGAAACACATGTTGTAAATACCATATGACACTTCTCTGTCGCCGGCCGCTGTGGCCGAGCGGTTCTAGGCGCTTCAGTCCCGAACGGCGCTGCTGCTACGGTCGCAGGTTTGAATCCTGCCTCGGGCATGGATGTGTGTGATGTCCTTAGGTTAGTTAGATTTAAGTAGTTCTAAGTGTAGGGGACTGATGACCTCAGATGTTAAGTTGTTGTTGTTGTTTTTGGGGAAGGAGACCAGACAGCGAGGTCATCGGTCTCATCGGATTAGGGAAGGACGGGGAAGGAAGTCGGCCGTGCCCTTTGAAAGGAACGATCCCGGCATTTGCCTGGAGCGATTTAGGGAAATCACGGAAAACCTAAATCAGGATGGCCGGATGTGGGATTGAACCGTCGTCCTCCCGAATGCGAGTCCAGTGTCTAACCACTGCGCCACCTCGCTCGGTCAGATGTTAAGTCCCATAGTGCTTAGAGCCATTTGAAGCATCTGTCTGCCATACGCCCAGCTGACTGTTTGCCACGGTTCTATTGATCCTTTTCGTTCTTCTTGGCTCCTTATTCGGACCGTTTAAAAAGTTAAGGCTACTTTCTGGGATAACCGAAGTTTGCGGTACCACCTTCTTTTCAGTAATGTTTACTCCGATTTCTGTTTACAAAGTATGACACCGACGTTTCTCAAATAGTTACGCTGTGTATTTGCGCATTTACGATATTTTACATCTTCTGAAATTTGTCCAACGTAATAAAATTTTTTCATGCTTCTGTGAGATAATATTGTGCTAAGAAATTGTTTATCCTATAGATTTCGCTTTGTAATTATGTTAATCCAAATTCGAATACGTGCTTATGCAAAGCGAGGTCTGATTTTTATTTTTTCTTGATAGCACTGGTAAAAAGGCAACATATTTCGAATATTTTTCCAAATGTAATTTACGTGATTTTCTGTGAAGTTTTACAGCTCAGTAAATAGAAAGCTATTGTTATCTTCTCGAAACACACTTAACTCTTTTTAAAATAATTTTACATTTCTTAAAAGCTTAATATGTATTGTGTTATACACGTGACACATTCCATAATTTTAAAAGTTATATCTCGTGATTACTTAAAACAATGGTACTATTTTTATCCTTATATTTTTGCAATCATCAAAATATTCAGTTTTGTTTAAATTCCCCACTTACATAAAAACAGGAACTTAGTATAACAATTAATTTGATAAATTACCGCTTCTAGAACCTATCAGAAGCTCATATTCTAAAATATAAATCTGAATCCGCGCCAAAGCGTTCATTTCATTTCCTGATGTCAGTGCAGACACATATTGAGAAGTGTTGGACGGACTGTGAATGTACAACTCAGCTAGTCTTTGTTTTATGAGTATGAAAAATGTGCGTATGTTGAATCTCTTCTTAGCACAAAAAAGAAGATTAGCTTACATTTATGCTATTATGACGTATCAAAATGTGTGATAAAATTTGTGTTGTGACACCATGAAGAAGCGTCATCACTATGAAATTAAAAACCCAGGACATCTGATCTACCTCTAGACAGAATACGACGAGCCTGAAATTTGAAACTGCTACAAATATGCGTACAATTTTTATTAATATTGTCATTCACCAACGAACGTTTTGTCTCTTTCCTTGTAAATCAGTTATTTACTGAATTCGTAGTTAAAAGTGCTAGAAGAGTACATTATTATGAGGCCAGTATTCAACTGTGATTTTATGTAGAAAATGATACATGTCAAAGCAAACGAATGCTGTCGCCTCGACGGCGACATAACACGGGATGTTCACCTACCACTGAATCTGGCAGGGGAATCATCTGTGACGTTCTACGACGATAGCGTCACTTTATTTCAAGAAACGAAGAAGATTCCTGCAGCTGTAACAAACGAATTAACCCAGAAAGTGTCCAAATGGGCCATGTTTCATTCGAGTTTGCTTGGTCAGATACAGAAACTGTAAGAGGAAAATGAAATATTACGTCAAGTTACCCATAAATCACATTCTGGACTACTGAAAGCCCGTGATGAGCTTGTAGACCAGTAGAACTCCGAGCTGGCAACCTCATGTATTCTTTCATGTGCTACTGTCGCAGAAGCTAAGTACAACAGATAAGGCACGAAAAACAGCAAACAAGCCGCGCGGAGTGGCCGCGTGGTTAGAGGCGCCATGTCACGGAAGTTCGAATCCTCCCTCGGACATCTGTGTGTTTGTGTTGTTCTTAGCATAAGTTAGTTTAAGTAGTGTGTAAGTCTAGCTACCAATGACCTCATCAATTAGGAATTCACAGACATTTGAACACAGCAAACAAAATAATCAACACATTTTTTAGACCCACCGAGAACAAGAGCGCTAAAGATGTCAGGAGAAAACTTATTGATGCAATAAGCCCGAGGAAAGCCAAGTTAGGATCAGATCAATTGGGACACCCATTAACGTTGTCGTAGAGGAAACAGACAATGTTGGAGACTGCAAAAAACTTCAACAAAACCCTGATCAGGTACACAGCATTAAATGCGCACAATCGAAGGATAAGAGGCCTCTGATAATTGTGTACAATGCGCCCAAGGAAGTGGATGACAAAGAATTATTACAATATATAAATGAGCTGAACCTGGCTGGGCATTTGCAACAGAAGTGGATTTTTTTTTTAATGAAAGAGTGAATGAAATTTTCACTCTGCAGCGGAGTGTCCGCTGATATGAAACTTCATAGTAGATTTAACTTGTGTAGCGGACCGAAACTCGAACTCGGGGCCTTTGCCTTTCACCGTAAAGTGCCATAACGACTGAGCTGCCCAACTACGACTCACGATCCGTCCTCACAGCTATACTTCCAAACTTCACAGAATCTCTCCTGCAAAACTTGCAGGACTAGCGCTCCTGGAAGAAAAGTTACACAACTATGCGCTTATATAAAACTTTCTGGTAGAGTAAACCTGTGAGAACGGGCGTTGAGTCGTGCTTGGATAGCTCAGTCAGTAGAGCACTTGCTCACGAGAGGCAAAGGTCCCGAATTCGAGTGTCGGTCCGGCAGACAAGTTGAATCCACCAGGAAGTTTCATATCAGCGCACACTCCGCTGCAGAGTCTGTGAACGAGTATCTCGAAAGCGGCGAAGCTGGTCGAATGTTCACGTGCTACTGTCGTGAACATCTACGGAGAGAGGTAGAATGAAAGTGAAATTACCACTAGGCGCTAAATGCTTGGACTTCGAAGGCTCTTCACAGAACTGGGGTTCGGAGGCTTGTCTGTTCTGTAAAGAAGGACAGACGGTGATCTGTGGCATCTCTGCCGAAAAAGCACAATGCTGGTGCACGCACAAGTATTTCGGAGTACACAGTCCATCGTACATTGTTGAATATGGAGCTCCACAGCAGACCATCCCTCCGTGTTCACATGTTGACTCAACGACATCGTCAATTACGATTGCAGTGGGCATGGGACCATCGGGATTCGACCGTCTACATCTACATCTACATCTACATCTACATCCATACTCCGCAAGCCACCTGACGGTGTGTGGCGGGGGGTACCCTGGAGTACCTCTATCGGTTCTCCCTTCTATTCCAGTCTCGTATTGTTAGTGGAAAGGAGGATTGTCGGTATGCTTCTGTGTGGGCTCTAATCTCTCTGATTTTATCCTCATGATCTCTTCGCGAGATATACGTAGGAGGGAGCAATATACTGCTTGACTCTTCGGTGAAGGTATGTTCTCGAAACTTTAACAAAAGCCCGTACCGAGCTACTGAGCGTCTCTCCTGCAGAGTCTTCCACTGGAGTTCATCTATCATCTCCGTAACGCTTTCGCGATTACTAAATGATCCTGTAACGAAGCGCGCTGCTCTCCGTTGGATCTTCACTATCTCTTCTATCAACCCTATCTGGTACGGATCCCACACTGCTGAGCAGTATTCAAGGAGTGGGCGAACAAGCGTACTGTAACCTACTTCCTTTGTTTTCGGATTGCATTTCCTTAGGATTCTTCCAATGAATCTCAGTCTGGCATCTGCTTTACCGACGATCAACTTTATATGATCATTCCATTTTAAATCACTCCTAATGCGTACTCCCAGATAATTTATGGAATTAACTGCTTCCAGTTGCTGACCTGCTATTTTGTAGCTAAATGATAAGGGATCTATCTTTCTATGTATTCGCAGCACATTACACTTGTCTACATTGAGATTCAATTGCCATTCCCTGCACCATGCGTCAATTCGCTGCAGATCCTCCTGCATTTCAGTACAATTTTCCATTGTTACAACCTATCGATACACCACAGCAACATCTGCAAAAAGCCTCAGTGAACTTCCGATGTCATCCAAAAGGTCATTTATGTATATTGTGAATAGAAACGGTCCTATGACACTCCCCTGCGACACTCCTGAAATCACTCTTACTTCGGAAGACTTCTCTCCATTTAGAATGACATGCTGCGTTCTGTTATCTAGGAACTCTTCAATCCAATCACACAATTGGTCTGATAGTCCATATGCTCTTACTTTGTTCATTAAACGACTGTGGGGAACTGTATCGAACGCCTTGCGGAAGTCAAGAAACACGGCATCTACCTGTGAACCCGTGTCTATGGCCCTCTGAGTCTCGTGGACGAATAGCGCGAGCTGGGTTTCACACGACCGTCTTTTTCGAAACCCATGCTGATTCCTACAGAGTAGATTTCTAGTCCCCAGAAAAGTCATTATACTCGAACATAGTACGTGTTCCAAAATTCTACAACTGATCGACGTTAGAGATATAGGTCTATAGTTCTGCACATCTGTTCGACGTCCCTTCTTGAAAACGGGAATGACCTGTGCTCTTTTCCAATTCTTTGGAACGCTACGCTCTTCTAGAAACCTACGGTACACCGCTGCAAAAAGGGGGGCAAGTTCCTTCGCGTACTCTGTGTAAAATCGAACTGGTATCCCATCAGGTCCAGCGGCCTTTCCTCTTTTGAGCGATTTTAATTGTTTCTCTATCCCTCTGTCGTCTATTTCGATATCTATCATTTTGTCATCTGTGCGACAATCTAGAGAAGGAACAGTCGATCGATGGAAACGTGTCTCTTCGGGTGAATCACATTTTTCTACACTAGGTCGATGGTCGTCTCCACAAACGTCGTCATCGATGTGAATGGCGGGTCGAAACGTGCAGCGCGCCACGGAAGCAGGCCGGCGGGAGCAGTTTTATGCCATGGGAGACATTCTCCTGTGGTTGCATGGACCTGTGGTAGTAATCGAAGACACGCTGACAGCTACGAACCAGCTGTACCCCTTCATGCTTGGTGTCTTCCCCGACCGCGATATCCTCTTTCTGCAGTATAATAATTTTCCGTGTCTCGGAGCCAGAACCGTACTATACTGACTTGAGGAGCATTATAGCGAACTCACGTTGATGTCTTGGCGACCAAATTCGCTTGATGTAAATCCTATAGAACCAATCTGGGTCGTTATCTTTCGCCATCACCGCGTACACAAGTCAGCGGCCCGTTATTTACGCCAATTACATGACCTGTTCGTTGACATCTAATCCCACATACCTCCAGAACCTACCAACAAACTGTCGGATCCCTGATACGCAGGATCAGTGATGTATTTCGTTCCAGAGACGAACAAACAAGCTAATATGCAAGTGGTCGTAATGTTTTGGCTCATAAGTGCAAATATAATTTAGAGACACTTTAATATTTATGCATACGTATATAACAAAGAAAATGGCCACTACATGGGTATGCGTAGACTTGAGGATTGCCCAGACATGCACATACAAATGTGGGCAATCTACAATAGTGTACCAATAATTGGTCTAGGAGCAGGTATAATTGTGGTTAGTCGGCAAACCTCGAGTTTTTCCGGGGTCGTCAGTAACATATCTAGTAACATAAGCTGGAAAGCATTCACTTAGACCTTGATATAATTCATTTTATTAGATGTTGCTTATATTATATTACGTTTTCAATATTGTTTTGTTTACACATTAATATTAGCTATGGTTGCTGTTAACATAATTTATAACAATATATATAAAACATCATGTATCACCATGAGTATTTACTATATACGATCTGTTTAGATTTTCCAGGTATTAGGTCTAAAATTCGTGGCAAGAAATTGAATCTGATCTGCTTGCCAATAAAGTGTGTGTAATGGAATACATGCTCACTCCGTTCACGAATGTCTGTATTAAACCAGAAACAAAAATACACTACTGGCCATTAAAATAGCTACACCAAGAAGAAATGCAGATGATAAACGGGTATTCATTGGACAAATATATTGTACTAGAACTGACGTGTGATTTCATTTTCACGCAATTTGGGTGCATAGATCCAAAGAAATCAAAACCCAGAACAACCACCTCTGGCCGTAATAACGGCCTTGATACGCCTGGACATTGAGTCAAACAGAGCTTGGATGGCGTTGACTGGTACAGCTGCCCATGCAGCTTCAACACGATACCACAGTTCATCAAGAGTAGTGACTGGCGTATTGTGACGAGCCAGTTGCTCGGCCACCATTGACCAGACGTTTTCAATCGGTGAGAGATCTGGAGAATGTGCTGGCCGGGGCAGTAGTCGAACATTTTCTGTAACCGGAAAGGCCCATACATGACCTGCAACGTGCGGTCGTGCATTATCCTGCTGAAATTTAGGGTTTCGCCGGGATCGAATGAACGGTAGAGCCACGGATCGTAACACATCTGAAATATAACGTCCACTGTTCAAAGTGCCGTCAATCCGAACAGGAGGTGACCCAGACGTGTAACCAATGGCACCCCATACCATCACGCCGGGTGATACGCCAGTATGGCGATGACGAATACACGCTTCCAATATGCGTTCACCGTGATGTCGCCAAACACGGATGCGACCATCATGATGCTGTAAACAGAACCTGGATTCATCCGAAAAAATGACGTTTTGCCATTCGTGCACCCAGGTTCGTCGTTGAGTACACCATCGCAGGCGCTCCTGTCTGTGATGCAGCGTAAAGGGTAACCGCAGCCATGGTCTCCGAGCTGATAGTCCATGCTGCTGCAGACGTCATCGAACTGTTCGTGCAGATGGTTGTTGTCTTGCAAATGTCCCCATCTGTTGACTCAGGGATCGAGACGTGGCTGCACGATCCGTTAAAGCCATGCGGATGAGATGCCTTTCATCTCGACTGTTAGTGATACGAGGCCGTTGGGATCCAGCATGGCGTTCCGTATTACCCTCCTGAACCCACCGATTCCATATTCTGCTAACAGTCATTGGATCTCGACCAACGCGAGCAGCAATGTCTCGATACGATAAAACGCAATCGCGATAGGCTACAATCCGACCTTTATCAAAGTCGGAAACGTGATCCTACGCATTTCTCCTCCTCACACGAGGCATCACAACAACGTTTCACCAGGCAACGCCGGTCAACTGCTGTCTGTGTATGAGAAATCGGTTGGGAACTTACCTCATGTCAGCACGTTGTAGGTGTCGCCACCGGGGCCAACCTTGTGTGAATGCTCTGAAAAGCTAATCGTTTGCATATCACAGCATGTTCTTCCTGTCGGTCAAATTTCGCGTCTGTAGCACGTCATCTTCGTGGTGTAGCAATTTTAATGGCCAGTAGTCTATTTTCTATCGCTCGGTTCCGAGTTTACAAGGCAAACAATGCAACTGTCAGTCCCTTCCCAAATATTCTCAATTGGGATCTCAAATGCGTCACTCCGTTTTACTGGGGATTGGCTGCGAAAAAAGAGCTATATAACAGGCCACATTTCCACCAGTCCGCTTTGCGCATTAGTGCAAGAAATGAAAAGCGTAACAATGTTAAGAAGGCGACACTTCAAATATACGATATTATTTAACGTAATATTTAAACTGTACAACACTATGGCGGCCCAAGCCCGGAAGGAGGAGGCACAGGCGTAACAACCTCGTAAGAAAGCCTGGGCTCACCTGGTCCGGGTGATAGCAATCTGTGAGACTCCATGCTAGGTTTACAATGAACACTTCAACGGTAGTGAAGGCGGAAAAAATGGATCATGGAACGGCGGAACTTGCGGAATAAGCAACACAAGGAAAAAATCAACAACGCATCTGACATGCAGCAAGTGGTAAAGTGGCCAGCGTCTGTTTACCAGAGGTGCAGCTAGAAACGTACTCCTCAGAGTTAACAACCCTGAGAGTACCTTTAGGGGACTTGCCCCCTACTCGACAAGCAATCAACAGAGGAGATGCACTTTATAGAAATAATAGTAATGGTGCACACAAATCTAAATCAAGCATAGCCTTATTTAAAAGTGGCAAAGCTAACTGATGTAAAGAGCAAAAGAAGACTACAGTTTTATGGCCACTTATACCAAATGGATAGTAACAGACCAACCGAGCAGACCTTGAACATACTAAACAGCTACAAATACAAACCCACATGGTTCACCGAAATTGACAAAGATATGAGATACACAGGAATTAGAGTGGACCTAACAGATAACAGAATACTTTTTAAAGAAGCAACACAAAAGGCAGGATTTCAGGAAAGAAAGAGGTCTGCAAATGGAAGAAAGTGGACCCAGGAAGAAAAGGAACGACCCTCTCGAAGGATGAAGGAGGTCTGAGAGCAATGAAAATTAAACAAAAATATGGGAGGGACTGCCAGTTGCATCGTTTGCCTTGTAAACTCAGAACCGAGCGATCGAAAATATTTTTGTTTCTGGTATAATACAGACATTTGTGAACGGAGTGAGCATGTTATTCCATTACCCACACTTCACTAGCACAAAGAAGCAACCCAAAGTTGATTTATCGCACCCTCCAAATGGGTTATCTGAATAAATAAATAAAACTGAACAACATGAGAAATTACCAATATGTGAGGGAAAGAATCATGAGAACCTACTTAAGGGACCTGTTAAATACGATGTTAAGAATTAAAGAAAGAAAGAAGGAATGAAGGAAAAACAAGGTAAATATTAACATACTTCTCTCGAAAAGGCTCATATTATAGTACCATAGGGAAACAGTTACGATTAAATAAGTTGTCTTTTATTTACAAACTGATAAATGGTTCCACGACAATCGCATATTCATATCACAGTCGTTACAAAAACCGTAATATGTCACTATTTACAGTACGTAGGCAATTACATAGTTAGTGAGGTGTGTATTTTTCGTGGTGAATATTTGTTAATTTTCATAAATTACAATATTTATAGCAATTCCTACAAGAGATGAATATTCAAACAAGAACACAATCAAAGAATAGGTCTACACGACTTAGTACATACTTGAGTGCACCGTTATCTTACCTTGTAAATATTTTGTGAGTATTCAAATCCAGAAAGCTTAAGAATGTAATTTTTAGTCACAAGTGTATTATGTGATGAAATTGCTGTGTGTAGCCATCCATTATCATGAAGAAATATCATAACTTCACATAACTGAATCATGAAACTCTTCTTCTGCACTGGTGTGAAAATGACTTTCTGTAAAAGTATCATGTGATAAATGACAAAGGAGAAAACCATTTGGGCTTTTGCGTAGGCTTTTCTGAGACAAGTAGAAATTGATATTTAATAGTATATTTCCAACCTTTTCGTGAATTAAATTATACAGTGAGTCCAATATGTCTTCAAACACCATTACAACATGATATCCTTCCATATGTAGTAGGCCCATAAGTAAAAGGATGTTAGTGTGACGAATTTCTCTGGAAAATTTTTTTTAATTTTATTTTACACATTAATTAATTCAGAATACGTACCAAGTAAAACTGACAATAGTTGCTTTTACCAGCCACAAAATATAATATTGTACTAACATTATTGCGACATTTCAGGAACTTATACTAAGATATTTCTTTCGCAAAGCCAGTAACAAAGACATTTTTGAGATCAACACTCTTAATATTTCACAATAAAATCCAAAAATGTTATTAAAATTACAGTTCACAATGAAGATAATATAGAATGACCATATTTAATGATATATGTTACAGTAAGTCACAATTATTCAGTGCTAATTTAAATGTAGTGATCTTTTGGGAGAGGAAACGGGAAAGCGATGTGAAAGAGAAAAGAAATACTGAGAATGACATGATAAGTGTCAAGAGTGTTAGATTAATAGAAGTTAAATAAAAACTAAAGAAGCAGCCGCCCTTTCTAGAGTTACTTGGTTAGTTGCGTGTTCCATGGATGATTTGCATAATTGCTCATAATACAATGTGGCTAAAATACTACGCTGATGAGGCAAGTATACAAACAATAAGACAGTCTGAATCACTGTCAGTTACCTGAACAAGTGATGATGATAATTTGTGGGTGAGGGGGCTAAACATCAAGGTCATCAGCGTACTGAAGAATGCAATTAATGTGTAACACCTAAAGCATGACTCTGAACTCTCAAATTAATTACTACAATGCTAATTCCACAACTAAATTGTTGTATAACTGTAAAATATACATATAGCATGCTAAGCAGGTAGTTAACATTTCATCCTAGGCCTAAATGAGAGAACGAACAAGCCCCATTTTAAGGGAAAGAAGGTAACACACAGTGTTTATATCGGCTGTGACAATGTTATTTTCACGTTTAAAATGTCCATCAAAATGCTGGCACACACACACACACACACACACACACACACACACACACACAAAGAGAAAGGGAATATGGTGGAAAACAAAGAGATGTGACTTCAACAGATGGAGGGCTTGAGGGAATTGGGGGAAGTAAATTGGTGTACTGAAATGCTCCTCTCAACATCTGCATCACAACCAATCGTACACTAGAGCTCACAACATGGACAAAGTTCTTTCCTTGCAACTAATTTTCTTCGGAAATAAGTTTTCGAGGGTGCTAAATATGCAAAACGTACAAGAAAGAGCTGCAGTGATAGACAGACATAATAGCAAATAACTCAGCCTACATTATCTAAATTAAAGATTTTTTATTTTAATCAAAGACTATTTTATGCAACAGCACCATACATCTGCAATGATTTATTCTGCCAGTCACGTAATGCTAAGTTCTTTGATCAGGAAACTTTTGCTACAATTACAATAACACCAAAACTGGCACTTGTCAAGAATTTTCCATAAAATATACATTTCAATCACGTGATCTCAAATAACGGTAGAAACGTGTTTTCTGTCCCAAACTGTAAAGATTACAAGACAAGTTTATCAGCTGCCGGAAACCAATCGCTGCATAAATCACGAGTCTATCGTTAATGTGATTACGTAAAGACATGTTTGCAGAAATGTTCATGTTGCCTCAATAAGTGAAATACTTACGTTAAGATATCTACCTCTCGCAGCGCAGTTTCGCTGTTATTCCCATCGCTGCGAGTTTTAATAGTGACGAACGTATGTCCGACACACACCCTGTGTAAGGCCACGTTGCCTTGTTGCAGACAGTGCCAGACGTCACGCTTTGGAAGCATCGTAGACTCCAAAATAGGTATGCCCATGTACCTCCCGCTAGCGAATATGTCCTTGTGACAAACCTAGAAACAAAATAAGTGTGCATGAAAATATGAAATCACGTTATTAACGAAATAAACGTCACCACAATTTAAAATTGCTTCTGATAAGCGATAGTATAACAGTGCCACCGTACACAACATTAATCAAAGCCTTAAAATAAACACATTGGCGACAGTGGAACGCTGTGTAAGGTGTAGAACAAGTACCAGGTGGTCATGTGACGAGAAAGACAGGCCGCAGCGCGTACGTCACGAGTGTAGGTCTTGCTCGCTCCCTCTATCAGATCAGCTGACGAACTGCGTTTTTAAACCTGTTAACACTTAAATGGGTATTTACGTACAGACGAGAATTGCATATTCTACTGGAATCCGTTGTTATGGACTCTTACAGTTTACTACAACGATCGGTTGTCCATAGGACTACTACTATCAGGTTGGTGCATAAGTCCGTAGCGTCTTTCCGTAAGTTCACAACAGATACACGTAACGGAGACTTTAATCATCAGTAATACACTACTGGCCATTAAAATTGCTGCACCAAGAAGAAATGCAGATGATAAGCGGGTATTCATTGGACAAATATATTATACTAGAACTGACATGTGATTACATTTTCACGCAGTTTGGGTGCATAGATCCTGAGAAATCAGTATCCAGAACAACCACCTCTGGCCGTAATAACGGCCTTGATATGCCTGGGCATTGAGTCAGAGCTTGGATGGCGTGGACAGGTAAAGCTGCCCATGCAGCTTCAACACGATACCACAGTTCATCAAGAGTAGTGACTGGCGTATTTTCATGAGCCAGTTGCTCGGCCACCATTGACCAGACGTTTACAGTTGGTGAGAGATCTGGAGAATGTGCTGGCCAGGGCAGCAGTCGAACATTTTCTGTATCCAGAAAGGCCCGTACAAGACCTGCAACATGCGATCGTGCATTATCCTGCTGAAATGTAGGGTTTCGCAGGGATCGAATTAAGGGTAGAGCCACGGGTTGTAACACATCTGAAACGTAACGTCCACTGTTCAAAGTGCCGTCAATGCGAACAAGAGGTGACTGAGACGTGTAACCAGTGGCACGCCATACCATCACGCCGGGTGATACGCCAGTATGGCGATGACGAATACACGCTTCCAATGTGCGTTCACCGCGATGTCACCAAACACGGATGCGACCATCATGATGATGTCAACAGAACCTGGATTCATCCGAAAAAATGACGTTTTGCCATTCGTGCACCCAGGTTCGTCGTTGAGTACAACATCGCAGGCGCTCCTGTCTGTGATGCAGCGTCATGGGTAACCGCAGCCATTGTCTCCGAGCCGATAGTCCAAGCTGCTGCAAACGTCGTCGAACTGTTCGTGCAGATGGTTGTTGTCTTGCAAACGTCCCCATCTGGTGACTCAGGGATCGAGACGTGGATCCGTTACAACCATGCGGATAAGATGCCTGTCATCTCGACTGCTAGTTATACGAGGCCGTTGGGATTCAGCACGGCGTTCCGTGTTACCCTCCTGAACCCACCGATTCCATATTCTGCTAACAGTCATTAGATCTCGACCAACGCGAGCAGCAATGTCGCGATACGATACACCGCAATCGCGATAGGCTGCAATCCGACCTTTATCAAAGTCGGAAATGTGATGGTACGCATTTCTCCTCCTCACACGAGGCATCACAACAACGTTTCACCAGGCAACGCCGGTCAACTGCTGTTTGTGTATGAGAAATCGGTTGAAAATTTTCCTCATGTCAGCACGTTGTAGCTGTCGCCACCGGCGCCAACCTTGTGTGAATGCTCTGAAAAGCTAATCATTTGCATATCACAGCATCTTCTTCCTTTCGGTTAAATTTCGCGTCTGTAGCACGTCTTCTTCGTGGTGTAGCAATTTTAATGGCCAGTAGTGTATATTCTCCTTCACTATTTATAACATTTTGACAACGCTGGGGTAACTTTTCGATTCCGCGACTGTCGAAATCACTTGGTTTTGAGGTGGAGAACTCGTTGAGCCATGTTCGGAGCGCATTTTCATCCGGAGCAGAAGTTCCTTGAAGGTTGTTCGATAGAAAGTGGAAAAGGTTAAAAGCTGAGGACGCACTATCAGGTGAATAAGGTGGGTGAGGAATGACTTCCCAACCCGGCTTCTGTATAATGGTATATGTCAGTCTAGTAGAATGCGGGCGGGCTTAGCACCACTGCACGCAGTCTTCCTGGTCTTTGTTGTGGGATCTGGTCTGCAAGACGCCTCATTTGTTGGCAATAAATGTCAGCAGTGATAGTTATACCTCGGGGAAGCAATTCGTAATACACCACACTGTTGCTAGTCCACCAGATGCATAACATTATCTTTTGTATCTCTGCTAAGGTCTTTGTACGAGGAGTTGCTGCTTTGTTTGGGCTAAACCATTCCTTTGTTTTCCTTATGTTAGCACCAAGCAGTAATAGTATAGGATAGGAATGGTCAGTGTCGTTCACGAGCCAATTAATATCGAGCAAGTGAGCTGAACGTATGGTCACCTACTGCTTTTTGTGCTTTCGGTTCAGCGCGGGATTAGCCGAGCGGTCTATGGCGCTACAGTCATAGACTGTGCGGCTGGTCCCGGCGGAGGTTCGAGTCCTCCCTCGGGCATGGATGTGTGTGTTTGTCCTTAGGATAATTTAGGTTAAGTAGTGTGTAAGCTTAGGGACTGATGACCTTATCAGTTAAGTCCCATAAGGTTTCACACACATTTGAACATGTTTTTGTTTTCGGCTTACAGCATGTGGTATCCAAACACCAGATTTTTGCATGCAACTGTAGCACGATGGTGGAATGTTCACAGTTCATCACATCTGCCAGTTTTCGAGTACACTGGCAGGAATCGTTGTGGATTAATGCGTTTAAATATTCCTCACGAAACCCCAAAGGTCTTCCTGAAAGTGGAGAGTCACTAATATCGAAATGATCTTCCTTAAATCGAAAAACCATTTTCTTGCCGTGCTCTGTCCAGTGGTAATACACGACGCAAATATCTCTAGCTGCCTCCGCTGCTGTCAGCTACAGTAGTCTAAGAAGCTACTAAACTCAAAGAGAATATGTTGGAAATGGTCCGATTTCTCCACTTGACACTCCATTTTCTAGCGTCCACAGCTCCACTCACTATCTCCAAATGACAAAATGACAATATGTATACTGAAATAGCAACAATGAACTACAAATAATAAATTACAATCGATAAACAAACCCATAGCAACTGGAATACCAATATGCAAAACAAAAACGCTACGAACTTACGCACACCAATCTAACAATTTGTTACGGTTGCACCAGGTACAGCAAAACAAAAATGATGCCGAAATGATTATCGGTTGTATGAGGCGCTACATCTTCTATGAAATGTTAAGCAGAAGAGACTGAGTGCTATAAACAAGGCGTTGTAACATTTATGTCAAGCACAGATATTAAATTACAGCATACTGCAAAGTTGTGTGTTTCGTTGTAGTTAGTAAGACTCCACAATAGCGGATTCCAGTAGACGATGCAGTTCTCGTTTCTACGTAAATACCCAATTACGAGTTAACAGGGCAGCCCCCGGCCCATCTACCCCCCTCTCTTCCCCTCCCTCCCTTCTTCCGTTCAGCCTCATCTCCTTGCGGCTGGCAGATCCTCCGTTTTGTCCGCATCTCGTGGTCGTGCAGTAGCGTTCTCGCTTCCCACGCCCGGGTTCCCGGGTTCGATTCCCGGCGGGGTCAGGGATTTTCTCTGCCTCGTGATGACTGGGTGTTGTGTGCTGTCCTTAGGTTAGTTAGGTTTAAGTAGTTCTAAGTTCTAGGGGACTGATGACCATAGATGTTAAGTCCCATAGTGCTCAGAGCCATGTTTTGAAGATCCTCCGTTTTGATCATCGACAGTGTGCCGCGTCAGTGCTGTGTTTAGTGCTGTTTCTCCTGTGCGTCGAGAGATGTGATTTTAATTCTGTTCTGGCCTTGTACCTAGTGTTACTGTCGGTGTTTGTTATGTGCTACGCCATCCGTCAATACTTTTATGCTCTGGTCATACTGTGCCTTGTGTTCTTTAATTGTCCCAGTGTGTGGTTTTTTGTGTGCGCTACTTTTTTACGGTTTTTATCTGCATTTTACAGTCGCCCCTTTTTTGTCTATTGTCTTCCATGATGTTCCCCCTTTTTTATATCTATGTTCACCATGTTTTCTCCTTTGTTATTTTTAAATGTCTTCTATTGTTTGTTCTGTCTTTCGGCTGAAGAGCAGCACATATTGTGCTGCCAGCCCGCCCCGATGGGGATTTGAAATACAATAAAGGAAAAAAAATTAACAGGGCAAGAAACGCAGTTCGTCTCCGGAGCTGAACGAGCGAGCAAGCTCACAAGGGGAAGGCCTCAGACACGGCCAACCGATTCAGCTCAAATTTGGCAGGTCGCTTGTGTACAACCTAAAACGAAGGAATCTAAGATATTTTGGGTCAACACCCCCGCAATTTTGAGAAAATCGCCCCTAAAGGTTATGAGTAGGAATCGACTCAAAATTAGCGGGATCGATAGATAATTGGCCGGCCGAAGTGGCCGTGCGGTTAAAGGCGCTGCAGTCTGGAACCGCAAGACCGCTACGGTCGCAGGTTCGAATCCTGCCTCGGGCATGGATGTTTGTGATGTCCTTAGGTTAGTTAGGTTTAACTAGTTCTAAGTTCTAGGGGACTAATGACCTCAGCAGTTGAGTCCCATAGTGCTCAGAGCCATTTGAACCATTTTTTTGATAGATAATTGTAAATAGAGCATTTTTCATCATCAGGTATAGGGTCCGAAAATGCATACTTTCCAGAAATCGGAGTAAGAAACTTTTACAACTGCCGCTTCTGTATCCACAATGTAAACGCTTTTCGCCGGCAGCACCGATAGCGCAACGGTCAAGGTAACTGGCTGGGACTCGGAGAACCCGGGTTCGAATCTCGAAGATACCTAGCGGACGTTGATCTTTTCATTTGTATTTTTCCATATCTCAATTAATAGGGATAGGCGGGTTAATAAGGTAAGTATTATTATCATTCCTTATTGATTTACTTACCTTATTAACCGTCCTATCCCTATCAATTGAGATATGAAAAAATACAAACGAAAAGAACAATATCCGCTACGTTTCTTCGAGATTCGAACCCGAGTTTTCCGATTACCAGCCAATTACCTTGCCAATTGCGCTGTCGGCGAAAGGCGTTTACCGTGTGGGTACAGAAGCGGCAGTTGTAAAAGTTTCTTTCCTCGATTTCTGGAAAATTTTGCTTTTGCGGACCCCATACCTGATGATGAAAAATTCTCTATTTACAATTATTTATCGATTCCTCCAATTTTGAGTCGATTGCTCGTCATAACCTTTAGGGGTGATTTTCTCAAAATTGCGGGGGTGTTGACCCAAAATATCTTAGATTCCTTCGTTTTAGGTTGTCCACAAGCGACCTACCAAATTTGAGTCGAATCGGTTGGCCGTGTCTGAGGCCTTCCCCTTGTCAATCCCACCCTCGTGACGCACGCGCCGCGGCCTGTCTTTCTCGTGGGCCTCGTGTCAGTGAAGTTGTGTTTATGTGCCAGTCGGCAGTATGGAATCAGCTCAGTAATATGGGCAGACGTTGAAACCTGACAGAATAGCTGAAACGAGTTACTGTGTTTGCACGTACCCACCTCCACACTGCGAAGTAAGAGGACCTGGACGTCATGACCTATAGATGTTTTAGTATTTTGAAATTTAATAACTCAAAAACTTTAATAGATATTAGAATTAAACTTTAACCAGACAATTAGCATATTTTCACCTATATTTCACAAAAATTAAAAACTGTAGACGACATAGTTAAATGAATATTGATGTTTATCTTATTCATTGAATTACGTGTAATTTTTATTTTAGGTACACTGTACTTGCACACTGTTCAAAGTAATGAATTTTATTCTTTAACTCTTAAATGACATGCTCCAGCTTAAAATATTTAATACGTTGTTGAATAATTGGGCTCACTGTATAGGCAAGGACTATATTATTATTCATGCTACATTTTGTTCTTGTCGCTTTAATAATGGATGAGACGATGGTTCCTAAGTATGCAAAAACATTGACTACGGGAAATAATAACTAAAGATCTGCATGTCATTTTCTTCTCAAAGGCAACACGTCAAAACATTCTAGCTCCACAATCATGTTCATTCTTCACTACCTTTTCATCTTCTTTACTTTTCTTTCTTCTCTTTGTTATTCTGGCCTCCTTTGTCATGCTTTCAGCAGCTTTTTTAGCTTCACCGACACGTTGCCTGTCCCACTTTTCATGGTGTCCCCAGTTTTGATACCTAATTTGCTCGTAGTTTTTAATCTACTTGTTACGTCATCATTAAAACACAATACGGCGTCCATCACACCAATATGAAAAGCTGACATTACATCTAAAACAATTTTAAAAATGGTTCAAATGGCTCTGAGCACTATGGGACTCAACTTCTGAGGTCATTAGTCCCCTAGAACTTAGAACTACTTAAACCTAACTAACCTAAGGACATCACAAACATCCATGACCGAGGCAGGATTCGAACCTGCGACCGTAGCGGTCTTGCGGTTCCAGACTGCAGCGCCTTTAACCGCACGGCCACTTCGGCCGGCAAAAAACAATTTTACACACGAACGAAGAACGTAAGTAAACTCAAGTATCTACTTCTATCGACAGAAAGATCTATTTCAATAAATCCATATTCATAGTACAGTCGATATGTTCTTCAATGTTATTAGACTAACAAGTTGCTATGGCGCCAAAATTATTAACGAGACACTGTAGGCAAGGTTTTGTTTTTGATAGTAGTGTGACAGCTAGGCACTCATGCGCCACATCTGCTTTAGTAAGGCATTTACACATGAAAATGGTGAGGTACTATATACAAGCATAATCAGGAAAAAATCACAGAAATTTATTAAATAAAAAAATCCATTTTTTGGATCCTCATAACGCCCGGGTTCCCTTAAGTTATCCGTTTATCGATGTGGACAGAGCAACGTATCTATAAGGAATGGTGTACCACTTGCAGACATGTAAAAGAGCAGTTGTAAAAAGATCTTAGCTGACAGAGACTGAAGATGAAAGTTACGCCTTGTCAATGACAGTCGGTTTCAAACCCGACAGCATTTGCTACTGGCAGTGAACGCAGGTCCATCTCAACCACTTTCCTAGCTAATATTTCAAAGTGGACTACATACAATGGATATTTCGAGACAGCTGCTTTCCGAAAAGCCATTTCCCTCGGCAGCGCATAAAGCTTCTGCGGTCTAAACAACACAGAAACTGGACGGTAGCTGATTTGAGTCACATAGTGAGGTCCAATATGTCGCCATTTTGCCTCTTTTCAAATTATGCAAGGCGTCTACTGCACCGACCGCCCATTGGAGTGTTTAATACGCAAAGCGCTGAGGATGTACATCAGGCCGAGGGTTATTCTGCGATATTTTGTTGGTGTTTTTCGTACCATGGCTTGGAGCCACTCATTCAAGCTACCCTCACCATGCATGAGGATGTTTTACTTCGACGTTCTCTGTGGCCCAATGCTGCCCTTTCTTTTACATGGTAATGATGAATATGCTATGGATACTCCCATATTCCGAGACGACATGACTGCATTCACAGGGCATACATTCCTGGTTAGATTACCAATCGGACACCCTCCTGCACCTCTACTGGCCCGCAAAATCACACAGTCTTAATCCCACAGAAAATGTCTGGGCTATTTCGAACAGCGAGTGAAACGTAGCAGCAAACATACCCGCTATTTGATGGTTCTGTGGAATGTAATAACCAACGACGACTGGCTTCAGCTACATTTGGCATATCTGAAGAAACTTGTGAACTCTGTTCCTCTCCAAAACGATGACACTGTCGAGGCTGGAGGCGGTGTTAAACATTTTAAGTGATGTCTCATATGGGCAACTAATTTTTTCTCCAGTGTGATTATATAAGTTGTTTCAGGGTCCACTGGAGAATGTTACACGGATGATGAAAAAGTTACATTGTACCAAAATTACACCAGGAGTCTCTGTCGGCAAAACATCCACTCAAAAGTTATAAGGGAGAGTAGTCAGCTTAACTGTCGAAAAACTACTCAAGCAAACAGCTGGAGAGAAGGCAAACCACGTAGACGAACGAGGTACAGCAGCAAGGAAAACACGCCATCAGATGCGATCTTGATAGTCTGTTAAATGGGCCGTAACATTTTTTTACCAATGCCCACTGCTAGACTGAATACTGCCTGATGGCGTTGCAAGCACGTGACGTGGTAAGGAAAGTATACGGCTTGCCAAAACTTAAGTACGAGATACATAAAGTAACATAACGTATTGCCGGCCGGGGTGGCCTAGCGGTTCTAGGCGCTTCAGTCTGGAACGGCGCGACTGCTACGGTCGCAGGTTCGAATACTGCCTCGGGCATGGATGTGTGTGATGTCCTTAGGTTAAGAGGTAGCTGAAAGAACGGGAAAAGACAATGTGTGTCAATCAGCGAGCAGTTATGATACACTGCGGTGGTGTTCTACGTTACAACACGGCTCAGAGACAACACGGTCATCCAAAAACGATATTAATTACTCCACATTAAGGTTGTCTTAAACACAAAAAGGGGGACACAGTGCTGCAACCAAAATTTTTCATAACTTAGCCAGTGATATAAAATGTCGGACAGACAGCGAAGTAAAATTTGAAAACAAACTGAAAAAATTCTCGTTGACAACTCCTTCTATTCCGCAGAAGAATTTCTATTATTGTAATGTGTCAGATGTGAGGGGTGGGGTGGGATGGTAGGGATTCCTAACTCACGTCTGTATATAAAAAAAAACTAATAAATTTTCAGCATGTAGCCATATTTAAAAATTAATTTGCGATGTGAATGTAAAATGTCTCGTTCCATATCATTGCGATTTATCGTACAAATGATCCATGGAATATGAATCTAACTAATAGTTCACTTTCTATAATATTGCCTTCAAGTTAATTTTCGCTGTGCAGTCCCTTTACGCAATCCTTCCGCCTTCCACCTTTCGCTTCTTCACTTATTTCTGGTTTTCCGTCTGAGCTCTTGTTCTCCAAAGGTTTCTTTCGTTTTCCTGCAGATGATATGTACCTTTGCCTTAGTTACACATGCTTCTATAGACTTGTATTTGTCCTCTAGCCATTCCTGCTTAGCCATTTGTACTTTCTGTCAATCTCATTTTTAAACATTTGTAATCCCTTTCGCCAGCTTCGTTTGCCCCATTTTTATATTTTCTCCTTTTATCAATTAAATTCAACATCGCTATGATATTCAAGGATTTCTACTAGGCTTTGTTATTGTACCCATTTGATCCTCTTCTGCCTTCACTATTTCGTCTATCAAAGCTACCCATTCAACTTCTATTGCTTCAGTCAATCGGTACCTAATGCTCCCTTTTATACTCTCAACAACCTCTGGTTCTTCCGACATATCCTGCACCCATCTCCTCAATTTGATACCTTTTTGCATATTATTCAGTGGTAATATACATTTCATAACGAATAAATTATGGACAGAGTCCACATGTGCCGCAGGAGATGTCTTACAGCTCAAAATCTGGTTCCGAAAACTCTGTTTTGCCATTATATAATAAATCTGAAACCCTAAAGTCTCTCCAGCTCTCTTCCACGTATACAATCTCCTTTCATAATTCTCAAACCAGGCGTAGCGATGATTAAATTACACCGTGTGCAAAATTCTGCCAGACGGCTTCTCCTTAATTCCTCTCCTACTGTTTTTCCTTTCCTTCCTCTTTCTACTCCCATCACATTTAAATTTTCCTCTCTCTTAATTATCTGAACAATTTCTTTTCTCTCACCTTACAGTCTTTCAATCTCTTCATCATCTGCAGCGCTAGTTGGCATATTAAATTGCACTACAGTGGTGGTTGTTGACTTCGCGTCTACTTTGTCTACGATAATGCGATCACTATGCTGCTCTTAATATCTTATCCGCATTCCCATTTTCTTATTCATTGTTAAAGCTACTACTGCATTACTCCTGTTTGATTCTGTGTTTCTAACACTGTACCCCCCATGAACCATGGACCTTGCCGTTGGTGGGGATGCTTGCGTGCCTCAGCGATACAGATAGCCGTACCGTAGGTGCAACCACAACGGAGGGGTATCTGTTGAGAGGCCAGACAAACGCGTGGTTCCTGAAGAGGGGCAGCAGCCTTTTCAGTAGTTGCAGGGGCGACAGTCTGGATGATTGACTGACCTGGCCTTGTAACATTAACCAAAACGGCCTTGCTATGCTGGTACTGCGAACGGTTGAAAGCAAGGGGAAACTACAGCAGTAATTTTTCCCGAGGGCATGCAGCTTTACTGTATGGTTAATGATGATGGCGTCCTCTTGGGTAAAATATTCCGGAGGTAAAATAGTCCCCCATTCGGATCTCCGGGCGGGCACTACTCAAGAGCCGGCCGGAGTGGCCGAGCGGTTCTAGGCCCTACAGTTTGGAACCGCGCAACCGCTACGGTCGCAGGTTCGAATCCTGCCTCGGGCATAGATGTGTGTGATGTCCTTAGGTTAGTTAGGTTTAAGTAGTTCTAAGTTCTAGGGGACTAATGACCACAGCAGTTAAGTCCCATAGTGCTCAGAGCCATTTGAACCACTACTCAAGAGGACGTCGTTATCAAGAGAAAGAAAACTGGCGTTCTACGGATCGGAGCGTGGAATGTTAGATCCCTTAATCGGGCAGGTAGGTTAGAAAATTTAAAAAGGGAAATGGATAGGTTAAAGATAGATATAGTGGGAATTAGTGAAGTTCGGTGGCAGGAGGAACAAGACTTTTGGTCAGGTGATTACAGGGTTATAAATACAAAGTCAAATAGGGATAATGCAGGAGTAGGTTTAATAATGAATAAAAATAGGAATGCGGGTAAGCTACTACAAACAGCATAGTGAACGCATTATTGAGGCCAAGATAGACACGAAGCCCACGCCTACTACAGTAGTACAAGTTTATATGCCAACTAGCTCTGCAGATGACGAAGAAATTGAAGAAATGTATGATGAAATAAAAGAAATTATTCAGATAGTGAAGGGAGATGAAAATTTAATAGTAATGGGTGACTGGAATTCGGTAGTAGGAAAAGGGAGAGAAGGAAACGTAGTAGGTGTGGTGTCACCGCTAGACACCACACTTGCTAGGTGGTAACTTAAATCGGCCGCGGTCCTGTAGTACAGGTCGGACCCGCGTGTCGCCACTGTGTATTCGCAAACGTAGCGCCACCACCGGGCAGGTCACAAGACACGGACTTGACCTCGCCCCAGTTGTACGGACGACATAGCTTGCGACAAGACGTATCACGTCTTCCTCTCATTTGCCGAGAGATAGATTAAATAGCCTTCAGCTAGTCCATCGCTACTACCTAGCAAGGCGCCATATGTATCAGTGCTAATTGCTTACTACTACTCACGAGATGTATTTCAACAAGAAGAACATCATTAAAAGTTAAGTATAATACAAGACAAGTTCTTTTCTTTATAGTTTTTCATCCAGTCTCCTGTTTCAGAATTTACGCCCGTCTGCGTTAGTTTCGCGTGCTTCTAGCCACTCATTGTGTCTATGCTGTATTAGCATAGATACAACATATTGGCGACGAGGAAAAGAGTTTGTATTATTTTGCTTGTGTCATGGCTTCGCCACCATCTCCGGATGTACTGTCCGAATTTTTTCGCTTGCAGAATCAGCAGACGCAGGCGTTACTGGAAGCCCTTGGACAGCTCGTCCAGGGTCAACGTGTGTTGCAAACCGATGCGGCGGCAGCCGCTTCATCGCTACCGCAGCCACACACCGCTGTCGCACCGCCATTTAGGCCCTTCGAGGCCGCGTGCGAAACTTGGACTGAGTGGACCGCTCAGTTCCAGTTCCACATGGCAGCCTATGGAATTCAAGGTAAAGAGCGGCAGCCGTTTTTGCTTTCTTGTGTCGGTGTGTCTACCTACCGGGTGATAGTGAAATTGTTTCCCCGACGCGACGTAGCAACTCTGTCCTACGAGGAAATTTTGTCGGCTTTAGATGCCTATTTCAAAGAAACAGTAAATGTAGTTGCCAAACGGTATACGTTTTTTCGTACAAAACGTACGGCCGGTCAGACTAATAGGGAGTGGGTAGCAACTTTGCAAGGACTTACTAGAGACTGCGCGTTTGCCTGTGAATGTGGCCTCCCATATTCAGATACTATGGTGCGTGATGCAATTGCACAGAACGTTTCTGATGTTCGCATAAGGGAACAGATTTTGAAACTAGTTAATCCCTCCCTGCAACAAGTGATAGACATATTGGACAGGCAAGACACACTTGACTTTGCTCAGGCATCATTTGAAACTTCGCCAGCAGTGTGTCACATTAATCGGCCCGCCGGGCCCGCTGCACGGGACGCTAAGCGGCCCTCGCGCCCGACTTCGCAGCGGCCGCCTCGCTTGCAACCACGTGCGCCGCGTAAGCAAGCAAATGCAGTGAAATCTTGCCCGCGGTGTGCCACTAGACATTCGCGTGAAAATTGCCCGTCACGCCAAGCTATTTGCTTTTACTGTCACAAGAAAGGACATGTACAAAGTGTTTGCCAGAAAAAGTTAAGATCAGACAATCACACAAATTCCAGGCCCTTTGCTTCGCGCCGGAATCGCACCCAGGACAATCAGGCTCGTGGACCTTCGCCCATGGACATTCATGTAGTTCATTCCCACCCGTCCAGTGACACTTTAGCTAACAGTGACTGTGTTCGTCTCACCCAAAGTGTGCGTCGACGTCGCCGGAAATCCCGTCAAGTTGCAAGTGCTTCTGGACCTGTATCGGTTCAAATTGCACGTGACGGTCGCTCTTGTCGTCAACACGATAATAAACTTTTTGTGGACTTAGACTTTGTAGGAAAAGTGATCCCATTCCAGCTCGATACCGGAGCTGCTGTTTCATTGCTCAATCACGACACGTACAAACAACTGGGCGCCCCGCCATTGCGTGCCGCAAATGTTACGTTAACTAGTTACTCAGGACAGCGTATACCTGTGTTAGGACAGTGCAGCCTTCTTGCCACATACAAGGGACAGACAAAACTTGTGTCATTTTATGTTCTTCGTTCCTCTAGTGCAGTGAACTTGTTTGGTTTAGATTTGTTTCAATTGTTTAATTTGTCTATAGTGAATCAGGTCCTATCAGTGAATCAGACTGTGCCTTCCGCCAGTGTTTCTAGTCTTTGTGAAGAATTTGCAGACATTTTTGCACCGGGCCTTGGTTGCGCTAAGAACTATGAAGCGCATTTGGAACTGAAAGACAACGCGCAACCGAAATTTTTCAGAGCGCGCAATGTTCCCCACGCATTGCGTGATGAGGTCGCACGAACATTAAACGATTTAGAATCTCAAGGTGTCATTGAACGAGTGCAGGCTTCTCTCTGGGCCTCGCCCTTAGTAATTTTGCCCAAACCTTCCGGAAAATTGAGACTTTGCGTGGACTTCAAGGCAACTGTGAATCCACAACTTGTGACTGCTACTTTTCCTTTGCCCCGCCCGGAAGATCTTTTTGACAAACTGTGCCCGGGACAATATTTTTCAAAATTGGACCTAGCAGATGCGTACTTGCAAATACCTGTGGACGAAGAATCCCAGCGCGTCTTAGTGGTAAACACGCATCTTGGCTTGTATCGCTTCAAAAGACTGCCATTCGGGTGTGCATCCGCCCCTGCTTTATTTCAGCACTATTTACAAACTATTTGTGCGTCGGTCCCTACGGCTGCGAACTATCTGGACGATATTGTAATCTCAGGACAGACAGAAGCAGAACATTTGCAGAATCTCCGAACATTATTTCAGGTATTGCGACAAAATGGTCTTCGCTTGAGGAAGGACAAATGTGTGTTTTTTGCTCGTGACTTACCGTACCTGGGCCATGTCCTTAACGCCCAAGGTATACATCCGAGTCCAGAGCACCTTCGTGCCATTCAGGACTTGCCGTCACCGCAGAACTTAAAACAGCTACAGAGTGTGCTGGGTAAGGTAAATTATTATTCAAAGTTTGTGCGCAATGCTTCTTCCATTTCAGCTCCGCTTCATCGCTTACGCCGTAAAGGTGTTCCGTTCGTCTGGACGACGGAATGCGAACGCGCCTTTCGCCGGTTGAAATCGGCGTTACTTTCAAATACTTGCCTTACGCCATTCGATCCCCGAAAACCCCTTTTGTTGATGGTAGATGCATCGGATTTCGGGATCGGTGCTGTGCTTGCGCACAAGGATGGCTCGCATGATCGCCCTATTGCCTTTGCGTCCAAATTGCTCTCATCTGCGCAAAGAAATTATTCACAAATAGAGAAAGAAGCTTTAGCTCTCGTGTTTGGTGTTACCAGGTTCCATGACTTCTTGTATGGTCGTCCCTTTACCATCATCACGGACCACAAGCCGTTGACATCGCTTTTTCATCCGACCAAGCCTGTACCTCCACGTACAGCGCAGAAATTCATTCGCTGGTCACTTTTTCTCTCGCAGTACCGCTACGATATCTTGTATCGGTCCACTGCTAAGCACGGCAACGCTGATGCGTTGTCCCGTTTGCCTGTTGCTGAGGATAAAGCATTCGATTCTTCCGAACTTGCTTGCATGTTCATTGATTCGGAAGCCGATGACGTGGTCGCATCGTTTCCGATTGATTTTCGTCGTGTAGCTACAGCCACAGCTGCTGACCCTGTCCTTGCTACTGTTTTGCGTTTTGTTGCTACGCAATGGCCCTTGTCCAAGTCACGGATCGAGGATCCTTTGGTTCGCCGTTTTTTTGCTCACAAGGAGAGACTTTTTGTCCGACGTGGTGTTTTGTTGTTGCGTTCCGATAATGATCAATCCCGAGTCGTGGTCCCACGTTCGTTACAGTCCTCTGTCTTACGGCTTCTTCACCAAGGACATTGGGGTATAGTGCGAACGAAACAACTTGCTCGACAGCACTGTACTTGGTTCGGAATCGATGCTGCGATTACGACTATGTGCTCCTCTTGCGTGGCGTGTGCAGACCAACAATCCGCACCGCCGCGGAAATTCTTTGCATGGCCGAAAGCCACTTCCCCTTGGCAACGCTTGCACATCGATTTTGCTGGTCCATTCTGGAATGCTCGATGGTTGGTTGTGGTCGATGCTTTCAGTAATTTTCCTTTTGTTGTCCGGATGTCTTCCACGACGTCTTCTGCCACCATCCAAGCCTTGTCTGCTATCTTTTGCATTGAAGGTCTTCCGCAGACTATTGTTTCCGACAATGGCCCACAATTCATGTCCGCAGAATTTCAGTCATTCTGCAAGGCCAATGGTATTCAACATCTGACATCCGCGCCGTTTTCGCCTCAGTCAAACGGTGCCGCTGAACGATTGGTCCGGACTTTCAAGTCACAGATGTTGAAGTTGAAAGAGTCGCATTCTCGGGAGGACGCTTTGTTGCTCTTTTTGTCCTCATATCGCTCTCAGCCCCGCGATGGTCGCTCGCCGGCTGAATTGCTCCATGGTCGTCCTCATCGAACTCTGATGTCTTTGTTGCATCCGCCACATCAGGTTCCTGTGCAGCGGCAGACTCCTGCTTTTGCTCCTGGCGACGTTGTCTATTATCGCAACTATCGCGGTTCACAGCGTTGGCTCGCAGGGCGCATTCTTCGCTGCCTCGGCCGCGCGATGTATTTGGTTTTGGGGGCCTCTGGTGAGGTGCGTCGGCATCTCAATCAGCTGCGCCTCTGTCGTCGCCTGGGTTCTGCCGCTCCCCGTCTGCTTTCAGCGACGGAGCCGTCCGGTCAGCGCCTTGGGGACCCATCTACTGGCTCGCCTCATCCCCAGGTGTTACCGACGATGCCTTCCATTTTGCCTCATGGCGTCGCGCCGCCGCAGCCGCCGCCGGCGCCGCCAGCAGCGGACGCTTCGCTGCAGCCGCCTCGCGCCTCCCTGGGTCACGCGCCGCCGCTTGCTTCCCGTGACCAGCCGTCCTCCGCCATGGACCTCTTGCCCGCTCCGGACCAGATGTCGTCTTTGCCCGTCGGGTGCTCCGACCACATGGAGGTCGACCCCGCGGCTCCTCTTATATCATTCCGTGCGCAAACACCTCATGTTGACGTGCACCCTGGACTAGGTTTGCAGGCGTTTCCTAGCTCCCCTCGGACCGAATGGCCGGGTGCGGGTGGCACAGCCTCGCCTGTTGTTAGGCTCCCCACCTCGTCGCATACGTCAACATGGGGTCCTCCCCACGGCGGGCGGAAGCCTTATCTCACGACCGTTCGCCGATTTGCGGGGGAGGAATGTGGTGTCACCGCTAGACACCACACTTGCTAGGTGGTAACTTAAATCGGCCGCGGTCCTGTAGTACAGGTCGGACCCGCGTGTCGCCACTGTGTATTCGCAAACGTAGCGCCACCACCGGGCAGGTCACAAGACACGGACTTGACCTCGCCCCAGTTGTACGGACGACATAGCTTGCGACAAGACGTATCACGTCTTCCTCTCATTTGCCGAGAGATAGATTAAATAGCCTTCAGCTAGTCCATCGCTACTACCTAGCAAGGCGCCATATGTATCAGTGCTAATTGCTTACTACTACTCACGAGATGTATTTCAACAAGAAGAACATCATTAAAAGTTAAGTATAATACAAGACAAGTTCTTTTCTTTATAGTTTTTCATCCAGTCTCCTGTTTCAGAATTTACGCCCGTCTGCGTTAGTTTCGCGTGCTTCTAGCCACTCATTGTGTCTATGCTGTATTAGCATAGATACAACAGTAGGTGAATATGGATTGGGGCTAAGAAATGAAAGAGGAAGCCGCCTGGTAGAATTTTGCACAGAGCACAACTTAATCATAGCTAACAATTGGTTCAAGAATCATAAAAGAAGGTTGTATACATGGAAGAATCCCGGAGATACTAAAAGGAATCAGATAGATTATATAACGGTAAGACAGAGATTTAGGAACCAGGTTTTAAATTGTATGACATTTCCAGGGGCAGATGTGGACTCTGACCACAATCTATTGGTTATGAACTGCAGATTAAAACTGAAGAAACTGCAAAAAGGTGGGAATTTAAGGAGATGGGAACTGGATAAACTGACTAAACCAGAGGTTGTACAGAGTTTCAGGGAGAGCATAAGGGAACAATTGACAGCAGTGGGCGAAAGAAGTACAGTAGAAGAAGAATGGGTAGCTTTGAGGGATGAAGTATAGTGAAGGCAGCAGAGGACCAAGTAGGTAAAACGACGAGGGCTAGTAGAAATCCTTGGGTAACAGAAGAAATATTGAATTTAATTGACGAAAGGAGAAAATATAAAAATGCAGTAAATGGAGCAGGCAAAAAGGAGTACAAAAGTCTCAAAAATGAGGTCGACAGGAAGTGCAAAATGGCTAAGCAGGGATGGCTAGAGGATAAATGTAAGGATGTAGAGGCTTATCTCACTAGGGGCAAGATAGATACTGCCTACAGGAAAATGAAAGAGACCTTTGGAGAAAAGTGAACCACTTGCATGAATATCAAGAGCTCAGATGGAAACCCAGTTCTAAGCAAAGAAGGGAAAGCAGAAAGGTGGAAGGAGTATACAGAGGGTTTATACAGGGGCAATGTACTTGAGGACAATATTATGGAACTGTAAGAGGATGTAGATGAAGATGAAATGGGAGATATGATACTACGTGATGAGTTTGACAGAGTACTGAAAGACCTTAGTCGAAACAAGGCCCTGGGAGTAGACAAGATTCCATTACAACTACTGACGGCCTTGGGAGAACCAGTCCTGACAAAACTCTACCATCTGGTGAGCAAGATGTATGAGACAGGCGAAATACCCCCAGACTTCAAGAAGAATATAATAATTCCAATCCCAAAGAAAGCAGGTGTTGACAGATGTGAAAATTATCGAACTATCAGTTTAATACGTCACGGCTGCAAAATACTAACGCGAATTCTTTACAGACAAATGGAAAAACTAGTAGAAGCTGACCTTGGGGAGGATCAGTTTGGATTTCGTAGAAATGTTGGAACACGTGAGGCAATACTGACCCTACGAACCGGCCGGAGTGGCCGAGCGGGTCTAGGCGCTACAGACTGGAACTGCGCGACCGCTACGGTCGCAGGTTCGAATCCTGCCTCGGGCATGGATGTGTGTGATGTCCTTAGGTTAGTTAGGTTCTAAGTTCTAGGGGACTGATGACCTCAGAAGTTAAGTCCCATAGTGCTCAGAGCCATATATAGTGACCCTACGACTTATCTTAGAAGCTAGATTAAGGAAAGGCAAACCTACGTTTCTAGCATTTGTAGGCTTAGAGAAAGCTTTTGACAATGTTGACTAGAATACTCTCTTTCAAATTCTGAAGGTGGCAGGGGTAAAATACAGGGAGCGAAATGCTATTTACAATTTGTATAGAAACCAAATGTCAGTTATAAGAGTTGAAGGGCATGAAAGGGAAGCAGTGGTTGGGAAGGGAGTGAGACAGAGTTGTAGCCTCTCCCCGATGTTATTCAATCTGTATATTGAGCAAGCAGTGAAGGAAACAAAAGAAAAATTCGGAGTAGGTATTAAAATCCATGGAGAAGAAATAAAAACTGTGAGGTTCGCCGATAACATTGTAATTCTGTCAGAGATAGCAAAGGACTTGGAAGAGCAGTTTAACGGAATGGATAGTGTCTTGAAGGGAGGATATAAGATGAACATCAACAAAAGCAAAACGAGGATAATGGAATGTAGTCAAATTACGTCGGGTGATGTTGAGGGTATTAGATTAGGAAATGAGACACTTAAAGTAGTAGAGGAGTTTTGTTATTTGGGGAGCAAAATAACTGATGATGGTCGAAGTAGAGAGGATATAAAATGTAGACTGGCAATGGCAAGGAAAGCATTTCTGAAGAAGAGAAATTTGTTAACACCGAGTATAGATTTAAGTGTCAGGAAGTCGTTTCTGAAAGTATTTGTATGGAGTGTAGCCATGTATGGAAGTGAAACATGGACGATAAATAGTTTAGACAAGAAGAGAATAGAAGCTTTCGAAATGTGGTGCTACAGAAGAATGCTGAAGATTAGATGGGTAGATCACATAACTAATGAGGAGGTGTTAAATAGGATTGGGGAGAAGAGAAGTTTGTGGCACAACTTGACAAGAAGAAGGGATCGGTTGGTAGGACATGTTCTGAGGCATCAAGGGATCACCAATTTAGTTCAAATGGCTCTAAGCACTATGGGACTTAACATCTGTGGTCATCAGTCCCCTAGAACTTAGAACTACTTAAACCTAACTAACCTAAGGACATCACACACATCCATGCCCGAGGCAGGATTCGAACCTGCGACAGTAGCAGTCGCGCGGTTCCGGACTGAGCGCCTAGAACCGCAAGACCACCGCGGCCGGCTCACCAACTTAGTATTGGAGGGCAGCATGGAGGGTAAAAATCGTAGAGGGAGACCAAGAGATGAATCCACTAAGCAGATTCAGAAGGATGTAGGTTGCACTAGGTACTGGGAGATGAAGCAGCTTGCGCAGGATAGAGTAGCATGGAGAGCTGCATCAAACCAGTCTCAGGACTGAAGACCACAACAACAACAACAACTCAACTGACGAAAGGTTCTGTTCATCCTGCCAATGAACTTTGATGAGCCCCAGTATATCTGACCTCAACCTATCTCTTTCTCTTTTTAAATGTTGTAACGAACCTGCCAGATTAATGGGTCTAACATTCCACGCCCCGATCCGTAGAATACGTTTTGTTTCTCCTGACGAGAACATCCTCACGAGTAGTGCCCACCGGAAGATCCGGATGGGAGACTAGATTACATCCGAAATATTCCACCCAAGAGTATGCCATCATCATTTAATCATACAGTAGAGCTGCATGCCCTGAGAATATGTAACGGCTATAGTTTCCCATTACTTTGAGCCCGTCACTGTACCAGCACAGCAAGGACATGTTGGTTGATGTTACAAGGCCAGATCAGTCAGTCATTCAGACTGTTGCTCCTGCTGAAAAGGCTGCTGCCCCTCATCAGGAAACAACACTGTTGTGCCATATGGGATAACCTAGCCTGAAGGAAGACTGGGGTTTGACATTCTATCTACAAAAAGAGGTAACTAGATACTTGATCCAGGCAGTGCTGCATATTTGCATGTCTAATAAGAGTGTGAAGCGAAGAAGTAAACTGACCGCAGACAGTGTGTTTTGTATTTCCTGCGTTCACTTTGCTCCAGATTACAGTCTACAGTTTGTTGATGAGGAATGAGAGTATTGCAGTTGCGAAAGCTGACGAGAGCGTCGGAACTTTCTCACAACGCCCTCAGTTGCTTAAATAGGGTACAAGCTGGCAATGTTTTGGGAGCCCACATTTAGGGTGGCAGCTGCAAGGCGAAAGCGTGACGTACGTCCGGGCTGTTTTCGTGGCTGGCTACGTCCTCGCTGGCCGTGCTCCTCCGCCGCGACCAGCTCCTTCGCAGTCGCCAAGTGTTGAACAGTTTCCTGTAAACAGACAGAGAACTTTCATAAGCAATCGTTCGCCCAATTAACTTTGCCATGATATCGGAATCGATTAATAGATACTGAAAGATTATGATAAAAGAACATCTTGAAGCAATAGTCTAAGATGGACGAGCATATGTCATCTACATTAGCACTAAATACACTACTGGCCATTCAAATTGCTACACCACGAAGATGACGTGCTACAGACGCGAAATTTAACCAACTGGAAGAAGATGCTGTGATTTACAAATGATTAGCTCTTCAGAGCATTCACACAAGATTGGCGCCGGTGGCGACACCTACAACGTGCTGACATGAGGAAAGTTTGCAACCGATTTCTCATACACAAACAGCACTTGACTGGCGTTGCCTGGTGAAAAGTTGTTGTGATGCCTCGTGTAAGGAGGAGAAATGCCTACCATCACGTTTCCAACTTTGATAACGGTCGGATTGTAGCCTATCGCGATTGCGGTTTATCGTATCGCGACACTGCTGCTCGCGTTGGTCGAGATCCAACGATTGTTAGCCAAATATGGAATCGGTGGGTTCAGGAGAGTAATACGGAACGCCGTGCTGGATCCCAACGGCGTCGTATCACTAACAGTCGAGATGACAGGCATCTTATCCGTATGGCTGTAACTGATCGTGCAGCCACGTCTCGATCCCTGCGTCAACAGATGGGGACATTTGTAAGACAGCAACCATCTGCACAAGCAGTTCGACGTCGTTTGCAGCGGCATGGACTATCAGCTCGGAGACCATGGCTGCGGTTACCCTTGACGCTGCATCGCAGACAGGAGCGCCTGCGACGGTGTACTCAACGACGAACCTGGGTGCACGAATGGCAAAACGTCATTTTTTCGGATGAATCCAGGTTCTGTTTACAGCATCATGATGGTCGATGGTCGCATCCGTGTTTGGCGACATCGCGGTGAACGCACATTGGTAGCTTGTATTCGTCATCGCCATACTGGCGTATCACCCAGCGTGATGGTATGGGGTGCCATTGGTTACACGTCTCGGTCACCTCTTGTTCGCACTGACGGCACTTTGAACAGTGGACGTTACATTTCAGATGTGTTACGACCCGTGGCTCTACCCTTCATTCGATCCCTGCGAAACCCTACATTTTAGAAGGATAATGCACGACCGCATGTTGCAGGCCCTGTACGGGCCTTTCTGGATACAGAAAATGTTCGACTGCTGCTCTGTCCAGCACTCTCCAGCATTCTCCAGATCTCTCACCAACTGAAAACGTCTGGTCAATGGTGGCCGATCAACTGCCTCGTCACAATACGCCAGTCACTACTCTTGATGACCTGTGGTATTGTGTTGAAGCTGCATGGGCAGCTGTACCTGTACACGCCACCCAAGCTCTGTTTGACTCAATGCCCAGGCATATCAAGGCCGTTATTACGGCCAGAGGTGGTTGTTCTGGATACTGATTTCTCAGGATCTGTGCACCCAAACTGCGTGAAAATGTAATCACATGTCAGTTCTAGTATAATATATTTGTCCAATGAATACCCGTTTATCATCTGCATTTCTTCTTGGTGCAGCAATTTTAATGGCCAGTAGTGTAGAATCTACTAAATTTCAGTTGCGCGATAAATCACACAAATCTCAAGGCAGTAAATTCAGCTAAATGATTACGGATTACGACCAAGAATAACTTAAATTGAAGTGATAACATAGATCATGTTGTGGGGATGCAAACCAAAGACTGCGATTTTTTGGCAGAACACTTAGAACATTTAACAGGGCTATTAAAGAGACTGCCTAAACTAAGCTTGTCCGTCCTCCTCTGGAGTATTTCTGTGTGGTATGGGACCCGCATCAGATAGGACTGACAGAGGGTATCGAGAAAGTTCAAAAAAGCGCAGCTTGTGTTGTATTATTCCGAAATAAGGGAGAGAGTGCCACAGGTAATATGATACACGAATTTAGGTGGCAGTCATTAAAGCAAAGGCGTTTTTCGCTGTGGCAGGGCCTTCTCGTGAAATTACAATCGCCAACATTCTCCTCAGAGTGTGAAAATATTTTGTTGACACCCACATATACAGGGTGTTTCACGTACGGCCAAACTTTCAGGAAATATTCCTCACACACAAATAAAGAAAAGATGTTTTGTGGACATGTGTCCGGAAACGCTTAATTTCCATGTTAGAGCTCATTTTAGTTTCGTCAGTATGTACTGTACTTCTTCGATTCACCGCCAGTTGGCCCAATTGAAGGAAGGTAATGTTGACTTCGGTGCTTGTGTTGACATGCGACTCATTGCTCTACAGTACTAGCATCAAGCACGTCAGTACGTAGCATCAACAGGTTAGTGTTCATCACGAACGTGGTTTTGCAGTCAGTGCAATGTTTACAAATGCGGAGTTGGCAGATGCCCATTTGATGTATGGATTAGCACGGGGCAATAGCCGTGGCGCGGTACGTTTGTATCGAGACAGATTTCCAGAACGAAGGTGTCCCGACAGGAAGACGTTCGAAGCAATTGATCGGCGTCTTAGGGAGCACGGAACATTCCAGCCTATGACTCGCGACTGGGGAAGACCTAGAACGACGAGGACACCTGCAATGGACGAGGCAATTCTTCGTGCAGTTGACGATAACTCTAATGTCAGCGTCAGAGAAGTTGGTGCTGTACAAGGTAACGTTGACCACGTCATTGTGTGGAGAGTGCTACGGGAGAACCATTTGTTTCCGTACCATGAACAGCGTGTGCAGGCACTATCAGCAGCTGATTGGCCTCCACGGGTACACTTTTGCGAATGGTTCATCCAACAATGTGTCAATCCTCATTTCAGTGCAAATGTTCTCTTTACGGATGAGGCTTCATTCCATAGTGATCAAATTGTAAATTTTCTGTGGTGTCACCGCCAGACACCACACTTGCTAGGTGGTAGCCTTTAAATCGGCCGCGGTCCGTTAGTATACGTTGGACCCGCGTGTCGCCACTATCAGAGATTGCAGACCGAGCGCCGCCACACGGCAGGTCTAGAGAGACTTCCTAGCACTCGCCCCAGATGTACAACCGACTTTGCTAGCGATGGTTCACTGACAAAATACGCTCTCATTTGCCGAGACGATAGTTAGCATGGCCTTCAGCTACGTCATTTGCTACGACCTAGCAAGGCGCCATGTTCAGTTACTATTGATATTGTAAATAATGTACAGACAAGAGCTACGTTCAACAGTAATGGATTAAAGTTAAGTATTCCACCAGCTACATCCTTTTTTTTTCTAGTCTAAATTCCTTGTCCCGTTCCAGACCTCACGCCAGCCTGCGTGAGCTAAAACGCGTGCCTTTCGGCTTCCTCTATAATCCTGGGTTGGCTCTCCTGCCAATCCACAACATTTTCACAATCAACATGTGTGGGCTGACGAGAATCCGCACGCAATTGTGCAATCACGTCATCAACACAGATTTTCTGTGAACGTTTGGGCAGGCATTGTTGGTGATGTGTTGATTGGGCCCCATGTTCTTCCACCTACACTCAATGGAGCACGTTATCATGATTTCATACGGGATACTCTACCTGTGCTACTAGAACATGTGCCTTTACAAGTACGACACAACACGTGGTTCATGCACGATGGTGCTCCTGCACATTTCAGTCAAAGTGTTCGTACGCTTCTCAACAACAGATTCGGTGACCGATGGATTGGTAGAGGCGGACCAATTCCATGGCCTCCACGCTCTCCTGACCTCAACCCTCTTGACTTTCATTTATGGGGGCATTTGAAAACTCTTGTCTACGCAACCCCGGTACCAAATGTAGAGACTCTTCGTGCTCATATTGTGGACGGCTGTGATACAATAAGCCATTCTCCAGGGCTGCATCAGCGCATCAGGGATTCCATGCGACTCAGAGTGGATGCATGTATCCTCGCTAACGGAGGACATTTTGAACATTTCTGTAACAAAGTGTTTGAATTCACGCTGGTACGTTCTGTTGCTGTGTGTTTCCATTCCATGATTAATGTGATTTGAAGAGAAGTTATAAAATGAGCTCTAACATGGAAAGTAACCGTTTCCGGACACATGTCCACATAACATATTTTCTTTCTTTGTGTGTGAGGAATGTTTCCTGAAAGTTTGGCGGTACCTTTTTGTAACACCCCGTATAGGGAGAAATGAGAGTGGAACGGTAGAGAAGTAAAACTTCCTGGCAGATTAAAACTGTGTGCCGGACCGAGAAGAGCTTCTATTAAGTTTGGAAGGTGGGAGACTAGGTACTGGAGGAAGTAAAGCTGTGAGGACGGGGCGTGAGTCGTGCTTGGGTAGCTCAGTTGGTAAAGCACTTGCCCGCGAAAGGCAAAGATCCCGAGTTCGAGTCTCGGTCCGGCACGCAGTTTTAATCTGCCAGGAAGTTTCATATCAGCGCACACTCCACTGCAGAGTGAAAATCTCATTCTGGTAGAGAAGTAGCTTAAAATGGTTCAAATGGCTCTGACACTATGGGACTTAACATCTGAGGTCATCAAGTCCCCTAGAACTTAGAACTACTTAAAGCAACTAACCTAAGGACATCACATACATCCATGCCCGAGGCAGAATTCGAACCTGCGATCGTAGCGGTCGCGCGGTTCCAGACTGAAGCGCCTAGAACCGCTCGGACACACCGGCCGGCAGAAGTAGATTAAAGGTGGTTTGATAAACCCTCTGTCAGGTATTTAATATTGAACTGCAGAGTAATCATATAGCTGTAGATGCAGATATTATGCAGGGATTTGTACATAACACATGATTATAACTACAGTGTTACACATGTATTGACAAACTAGCCCTGACAGCCACGTACGTTAGGAGCCGCTTCCGGGATTCGTATCGGATCCGCCCGATATTGTTTCAGTCAACTTTCCAACCATCCAAGAAAACGGAAAAGGTACTGCACCTAGTAAAAGACAGCTTTGGTCAAGAGATTCCTGGAATTTATGAAATACCTTTTGAATGTGGTATCATTTACATTGGTCAAGCAATAAGAACGATTTCAGACCGCAGCAGAGAGCACAGCCGAATTGAATATCACGGTTTCGGCAAATCTGCTGTTGGCGAGCACAGCCGTATGAACAAACGTACGATTACGTTTGATAAAATGGAGATATTATCCCATGAATCTCTCCACTGACATTCTGTCAACAAGGAAGCCGTTGGGATCGTAAGTTTTAACAACAACTTTATCCGGACACCTTAGTAGTGCGTGAAAACGGGAGCTTGATGCTGAAAGGCAACAGGGAAATTAGCTGAGATATCCACCATCCAACTAAACCAGTATCGCAATTAAATAAGTACCACACGGCCTGTTGAAATCTCGTAACGATGATGACGGACGAAGTCGTCTAAAGCTCTGGACTGGATACAAATCTGACGTGGTTCAAATGGTTCAAATGGCTCTGAGCAATATGGGACTTAACTTTTGAGGTCATCCGTCCCCTAGAACTTAGAACTACTTAAACCTAACTAAACTAATGACATCACACACATCCATGCCCGAGGCAGGATTCTAAACTGCGACCGTAGCGGTCGCGTGGTTCCAGACTGAAGCGCCTGGAACCGCTCGGCCACTCCGGCCGGCTCTGACGTGGCAAAAGCTCAGTGAAGCATTTCGCTAATGTTCCTATTTTGCAGAGCCCCAGAACATATTTTAAGATCAAGCATTATAATGGTTGGTTGGTTGGTTTTGGGGAAGGAGACCAGACAGCGTGGTCATCGGTCTCATCGGATTAGGGAAGGATGGGGAAGGAAGTCGGCCGTGCCCTTTCAGAGGAACCATCCCGGCATTTGCCTGGAGTGATTTAGGGAAATCACGGAAAACCTAAATCAGGATGGCCGGACGCGGGATTGAACCGTCGTCCTCCCGAATGCGAGTCCAGTGTGCATTATAATGTTCCTGGAAGAAAGGCTTTCAAAAACTCGCCACTGGTTCAGTAAAGAACACTCTTTTGAAAAGTGACTTGCCTTTGTTACGGTGTCGGTGGTGCTAACACCAATAATTGACAAGACTGTTTGTGCAGGACTGTCGGTTGAGTTCTACCAGTGATAAAGTGAACACGAAATCAGAAGAACTCTGTTAAGAATTGATTTTTTTTATTCTGCAAGCCGTCGGTACAGAGTTTGATGGCGGCTTCTAGGTGGTGTGCATGGTCGCCTTAGGCGGTGTTGGCCACCTCAGCATGACACACACCGGCGTGCTTGGCTCTTGACAGCACGAGTACGACAGGCGGGAGCGCTCCCTCATTGGAATAGCAGGGGCTGGTGCAGCCTTGCAGATGCAAGGCTATTGTCATGTCTCCGCCAGGTGGCGGCCTATGTTGGACAGCCTGCCTAGAGGAAGCCTTCTCCTGTTGGCACCAGCTCGGATCTGGAATCACCAGCTTTGGTGTTGGCTTATAGATGGCTGATGACGCTGCTAGACATAGTTGAAGTCCCTTGGCTCACATGGGACTGACAGCTGGCACGTAGAATGACACGGCATCGGTTGTAGTTGAAGGCAAGCTACTATTAGGGGTGATCAGGAAGCATTAACAGTCACTCTGTCCCGTTATGTTATGAAAGCGCCCCACTCCACTCATGTAGGTGACCAAGGCAATATGGCGTGGTGCCACAGCATGAGAAAATTAGTGTCTTGTATCATGCTGTGCCAGAAAGATTATAGCAGCCACCAGCAGGATTTTATAGGCAGCTCGCTTGTCCATTTGTCAATGGGCTGCGTAGCCTGGACGGAAGTTGTAGCCACAATACTCCTCCTCTCTTTGGGAGATTTCGTCCACCAAATTCCAGTCTGCTGCTAAACATGTGAGTCATTAATAATAATGTAGTACTATTTACATTTTCTTGCTCTCCTCTTTGCAGTTTCCATACTGATTGTCTTTCTTCTATAATCACTCCGTCACATGGTATATAGAGACTGGTGCCCCAAGACTGCTCACAACTTATGGGTGGCCCACTTGGTCAGTAGGTAATTGACTGGAAGTCTGTGTGGGCTGTGAGTTCTCCGACATTGGCAGAAAAAATCTACACAAGCAAGGATCAGCATTACGATCGTGATATTACTATTGCCACAACGCTGTACTGGTACCTGCTGCGGCATTATCGAATATTTTGGAACGTCTGTTCCACGCTATTGCACCCGTTTTTGTGCAGCTATAACCTCGTCGAGAGAACCTAGCCTTTTGGTATCTAGGGTATTATTCAGGAAGGTCACGTTCCTAGCTGGCAAAATTTCTAAAAGATTATCGAGTAAATCCAGGACTGGAAACGTTAAGTTCATAGCTTTAATCTCTGTAATTGTTGCCAGAAGCTGAAAAGTCGGTCCTGAGGTGTTATACTTCATACCGTTCAATAGTATGTTGCTGCCCCCTACCTCTAAGTGCACCATTCCTCTTAACGTCCCTGCTCATAGCAAGTGGTGATATGTACAACTGATTCATATACTGAGTACACTCAGTGAGATCCTGTCTTTTCGAAATATGGTTGAGTTGCGAGGATGTCCCGTGGGCCTCCTTCCACACCCAATTGGATTAATCAAGAGTAAGTCGAGCAAACGTATAGTTGTGACGACCACGACGGACAGAGCCATCACACCCACGTCATCTCAGACGCCGTCGCAATCTGTTCCACCGCGCGATCGTGGTGCGGGGCGCGGACGGCGGAGGGAGCGCGCCGCGGGCGGAGGGTATTTAAATCTGCCGCCGCCGCGACCGAACCCAGTTCCCTCTGAGCAGCCATAGCGTACGGATCTCCGTGCCGGCACGTTCACGGGAGCTCAGTCCGTCAGTTCACCTGACGATGGCGACATGTATGATCGCCGAAATATTGTGCCCGTTGGACACTATAGACCGGCAGTACACCCGTGGATATTTTGATTAGCAAATACGCCGGGACAAACTCAAGAATCACAAGTACTGCTTCATTTCTGCCCAAACCTGAAAGCGTCACGTGCCAAAATAACTGCATACCAAAACTATTCAACTACAACAACTTCTCCAACACTACACTACATATCATATGTGTCACTTTCTCTACTAATGTTTCATTTAAATCTACAGCCTGAAAATATTGTTAGCCATACTTCAGTTACACTATACACATACAACAAAATAAACAAACATAATCCCCTCTCATCTGAAGTTCAATGAAAAGCAAGAAAACAAAAGAAAAAAGGCAAATTACTACACTAAGAAGACACCAGAATCAACTCAAACGAACAATATGCATGATATCTACAAAATAACACTTAACACACCACAAGAATGATATTCATCTATATATTATAAACTCAAACTAACATTGTTACTAGTGATCTATAACATCAGCTGACTGTCAGTCAGTAACCATCCAGTAGTAGAACCACTCCCACACACCAAGACTTTGGTACGCATTCACGCGAAATACACATACATCTAGACAAATATGTAACTAAACGAAATTCTTCATAAAAGAACGTACGTTATAAAATTTCAAAATTTTTAAAAGCGTATCCCTTTCTCTTTACATCAGCTTAACCCTACGCCTTAACACTTAAGGCAATGCACGCATAAAATGAGCAGGGATGGTCTGCTCTACTTTCCATGTCACCTTCTCCTTCCTACCACATCCCCCTTTTTCGGGATTGACGCCAGTAATGGTGGTAATGAGTCGAGTGGCCCCAAAAATTATGGATACACCGACATGGACGGCTAGTTGTACGAGTAGGAAGTTGTAGCTTCATGTTTACCGGCGAGATCATCTCGATTACTTTATATGGCCCTTGATAATGAAGGAAGGAATTTTTATCCTTCCCTTCAGGGTGTATGGACTCGTTAACATTATCCCCTGTGGGAGTCAACTAATCTAACATTCCGTCACCCCATCCATACATGACATACCAGGGTCTTTGTATTCACCTTTTGTACTTGTTTCTATGTGTTCTGTAAAGTTCTTACGGAATTCCCATTAATTCTCCATCTTTCCCTATTTTATGCTTCACTACCTCAAATGGCGATGGCATTTTAGGGCCATATACTATCATGTATGGTGATAGGCATGTGTCCTCATGAACCTTGCAATTACATGCTGTGACAACATATGGTAATAGCATACCCCAGTTGTTATGGTGAGTATTCACATAATGACTTAACATCTTCCGTTTTGTGCCATGAACTCACTCTGTTCTCCCATTCACTTGTGGATGTAACCCATTTGTACTTAACTTACGAATACATAATATATGACAAACTTGCTTCATTAATTCTAACATGAAGTTTGTGCCCTGATCTGTAACAAACGCCTCTGGAACACCGAACTTCAACAACTAATTATTTGCTATGGCCTGACCCTCTGTATCAGCCTATTGATAGCCACTGTTCTTACGTATTATTGTCAGTACATAGCGATTTCCTGCCACTGTTTGTTCAAAAGGACCTAAGATGTCCATACCAATCTTTTCAAATGGCCTACTGGCCTACAAGTCTGTGGTAATTTATGCAGGGGAATGTTCTGATGACTAAGTTTACTTTTCTGTGGCATCATACATAGATCTTCACATACTGTTCTTTATCCTACTTACCAGTTTTCCGCCAGTACTGTTTATTCACATGGCATTCTGTGGTTATTCTACCCCCATGGATCCCTAACGTATGATCATGTTCCTATCTCAATAATCTCTAACGTATGATCATGTTCCTATCTCAATAATTCCTGTCGCAAAGCAGCTGGAACCACAACACATGGTTCAAGTTTTGTTTTCGTATACAACACATCATTATGCACAGTGAATTGTGATTACATTGCGAATGGTTTAAAGTATTCGTCGGCTCCTTGTCTGTCTGCCAGTCTGCAGCAGTGCTATCCACTCTTTGTAACACACAAATCTTTTGGTTGAGGCCATCTGCAGCCCTGTGCTTCTTGCCAGGTTGACATATGACTTCAAAATCGAACCTCCTAAGATTAAGTGCCCAACATGTTAAGATACCTTACGGATCTTTCAACCCTAACAGTCACTTTAATGTTGTGTGGTCCGTTTTTACTTTAAGTTTCCCACCACACAGCATCATAAGTACACTATGTGATCAAAAGTATCTGGACATCCCCAAAAACATACGTTTTGCATGCACTGTGCTGCCACCTACTGCCACGTACTCCATATCAGCGACCTCAGTAGTCATTAGACATCGTGAGAGAGCAGAATGGGGCGTTCCACAGAACTCATCGACTTCGAATGTGGTCAGGTGATTGGAAGTCACTTGTGTCATACTTTTGTACACGAGATTCACACACTCCTAAACATCCCTAGGTCCACTGTTTTCGATGTGATACTGAAGTGGAAACGTGAAGGGACACGTACAGCATGAAAGCGTACAGGCCGACCTCATCTGTTGACTGACAGAGACCACTGACAGTTGAAGAGGGTCATAATGAGTAATAGGCAGACATCTATCCACACCATCACACAGGAATTACAAACTGCATCAGGATCCACAGTAAGTACTATGACAGTTAGGCGGGAGGGGAGAAAACTTGGATTTCATGGTCGAGCAGCTGCTCATAAGCCACACATCATGCCAGTAAATGCCAAACGACGCCTCGCTTGATGTAAGGAGCATAAACATTGGACGATTGAACTGTGGAAAAACGTTGTGTGGAGTGAAAAATCATGGTGCACAATGGGACGATCCGATGGCAGGGTGTGGGTATGGCGAATGCCCAGTGAACGACACCTGCCAGCGTGTGTAATGCCAACGGTAAATATCGGAGGTGGTGGTATTATGGTGTGGTTGTGTTTCTCATGGAGGGGGTTCGTACACCTTATTGTTTTGCATGGCACTATCACAGCACAGGCCTACATTGATGTTTTAAGCACCTTCTTGCTTCCCACTGTTGATGAGCAATTCGGCGATGGCAACTGCATCTTTCAACACGATCGAGCATCTGTTCATAATGCACGGCCTGTGGTGGAGTGGTTACACTACAATAACATCCCTGTAATGGACTGGCCTGAACAGAGTTGGTTCAAATGGCTCTAACCACTACAGGACTTAACATCTGTCCCCTAGACTTAGAACTACTTAAACCAAACTAACCTAAGGACATCACACACATCCATGCCCGAGACAGGATTCGAACCTGCCACCGCATCAGCAGCGCTGTTCTGGACTGAAGCGGCCGTCTCTGCACAGAGTCCTGAGCTCAATCCTATAGAACACCTCTGGGATGTTTTGGAACGCCGACTTGGTGCCAGGCCTCACCGGCCGGCATCGATACCTCTCCTCAGTTCAGCACTCTGTGAATAATGGGCTGCCATTCCCCAAAAAACATTCCAGCACCTGATTGAACGTATGCCTGCGAGAGTGGAAGCTGTCATCAAGGCTAAGGGTGGGCCAACACTATATTGAATTTCGTCATTACCGATGTAGGGCGCCAGGGACTTGTAAGTCATTTTCAGCCAGGTGTCCGGATACTTTTGATCTCATAGTGTATTTTACGCCATAGATGATGCTCATCACTTCCTTCTCTGTTGTAAGTCTTCTCTGCTTAATTTAATTCATGTGAGAGATAGTCTACCAGATATTCTGCACCAGCTACTTCTTGACTCAGTACACAGCCAGGCACATGATTGCTTGCATCACATGGCGAGACAAATTCCTTCTCATTGTTTGGAAAATCACACCATACTTATCATCAATAATTCTTTTGATTAAATAATACTTCACTTCTTTTTTTTTCAATATGTGAGTGGGAGGTCCTTCTGTTTCTGTAAATTACAGAACAAACTTTCTATAACAAATTTCTAAACCCAAGAAAGACTTACTCCTTCTCTGTACAAGGCATTGGAAAATCGTGTATGATCTTCACTTATCCTGTGTTTGTCTGTATTCGTTCAGGACTAACCAGATGACCTAAATATTGTACGCCGTTTAGCGCATAGAGATACATCTCTATACTGAATGCTAATTGCACACAACCCATAAACACTTACCTTAGCTGTATCACACGTTCTTCCATATCATCTGAAAGGACTATAATGTTATCAAATATATCATACGCTGCCTTTGTTTTAACCCTTGCAAAACTCCATCTAACATACACTGAACATGTTCAGACCATACGCAGTACGACTACATGCGTAATGTAACAAAGAAACCGTAAATACCGTTTTGGTTCAAATGGCTCTGAGCACTATGTGACTTAACTTCTGAGGTCATCAGTCGCCTAGAACTTAGAACTAATTAAACCTAACTAACCTAAGGACATCACACACACCCATGCCCGAGGCAGGATTCGAACCTGCGACCGTAGCGGTCGCTCGGTTCCAGACTGTAGCGCCTAGAACCGCACGGCCACTCCGGCCGGCAAATACGGCTTTCCGTCGGTCCTTCAGTGCTACTTCCAACTGATGACAGTCACTCGACAGAGCCATAATGAAAGAATTTCTGCACTGGCCCCAGTTTTTTAAAAGTTTCCGTTATATTTCGGATCAGATAAGCATATGCAATCATGCAACTCTTGAGGTATTTTTAATCACAACAGAATCAATATGATTTCGTGCCATCCATACTCGTTTTTGGAACAATCATTACTGGTGCTCCCCAAGAACTGATACTTCCCTCAATAATACTATCCCCTAACTGTTGATTAATAAATCCTCCCTCACTAGTTTCAGATGGCTTATGATACACTGCCAGCTCTCTCGCTACTGGGATTCTGAGCTGCACCATTGGAGTCAGTGGTAAAGACGCATAAGGGGTAAACAAACCCTCAAACTCTTGTAATACATTCCCCAGCCTCTCAATTGCTAATTTTCCCATTCATGTGAAGTATTTTACTCTTTCCCGTAGCACAATTAAACCGGTCGCTTGCTTATGCTTAGTGTCCAGACTTCTTCTACCCAAGTCATCTGTCTCCAAAACTTCCAAACTAGCGACCAACAACTCTTTAGATAAGTCCTTGTCTTCACTGATAAGGTTATCTATTCCAATGGGCACTACCTGCTCGCGGTCTGTCTTCCATATGCATACAACAATCCTACTTACAAAACACTTTACCTGATCTAATTCATCATTCTCCTCCAGTGGCTCAACCACATGTAATACATTTACCAGCGAATCAGTTCCAGCACTCACCCATAGTTGTTTTCCCATACTTTGCGGTACTTAATTGGGTAGATTAATGCTTAGCTGCCTGGCATGCAGTTTTTCATGAGAGATGAACCTTGTGGCAATGTGGCATTGACACCAATTTCCACAAGAGGAAACAATGTCCCATCAAGTTCCAGTATACGCTGTCCAAAATTAATTTTAGCAGCATTTTCATATAGGAAATCTAAACATAACACTGCACAATAACCATCGCGTATACGAAGCAAAATGCCAAAAAATCCTCACAAATATTTTGTACCCATCCGAAAACTCAGTACCGCCAGTGCTAGTGACTACACATCACTGCCATTTACTCCACATAACATTATATCGTGATGGGTTTAACCTCCTCTTCCCCATGAAGTACAAACTTGCCACAAACACCTGCGCACCAGAGTCAAATGAAAAAGTATGTTGTACTCCATTCACTAATCCGATTAAGCAAAATTCCATTTCTGCACACGTTTTAGTCGTGCTAAAATTTAATGGGGGTGCCATTTGGTGGCCCTGGAACCCCACTGTCATTTAAAGGTAAGTTAATATCCCCATTCCGTGCCTTTTCACCTTGCCCCTTATTCTGTCTACAGTCTCATTCCTGATTTCCTATTCCTTCACATTTCCCGCACTGTGGCTGACGGTACTCTCGCCATTGTATCCTGACCACCCAAAATGGTAGCACTTGATGTCATCATAAACGATTCCCGTTTTGTAACATATTAGGTCAGGGCGTGTATCTCCTCCACGTCTGTTGCCATTCCTGTGGCTCCAGTTAAGCCCTACACTGTAGCTGACGGCACTCTCGTCATTGTGTCCTTACCACCCACAATAGTAACACTTGATGTCATCAGAAAAGATTCCCTCTTTATAGTAGACTTGGGTCACTGCGTGTATCTCCTCCAAGTCTGTTAGCATTTCTATGGCTCCAGCTAAGTCCATATGAAACTTTGCTCATATCTGTGATATGCGCCAGTCCACTGCCGGATTGGCATGTCTCATATTTCTCATAACTGATTTAAAATCGTAAGTACTTGAACTTTATTCCCATCAGTTAACAAAACAGTTAATTTTTACAATTAATTTCATAAATAACTGCCAGGAGTAAGTCATCTACTTTTATGTTAGTTCCTTCTCTTTCCTAGTGGCTCTTTTGCACGTAATTTTCTCTGTAGTTTAGTTACTCAAGTAAACATGACGAGTCAGGCTGAACACAGTCGCCCGGCTGGTGACTAGATGTTCAGAGCGGTTCTCCTGGGTGCTGCGACACATCATTGCAGAGGAAAGCGCAAGGGGCTGTTTCTGTGCTAAGCAGGTACCAGCCAATGACTCAGCCATGCTGGCACCTGCGAGTCACATTCGTGGAGTTTTTCGCATAATGCGCTCTGCATGATATGTGTTATAGGGATACTTTCACAGAAATCACTCATAGAATCTCAAGTGCCATCCAGCAAAAACACACTTCAAAGGAACCATGTTATATGTTGAAAAGTCGCCTTTCGGGAATGTTAGGCGAGGGGCAGTGGTGATAGATAACGAACTATCGGAGAAGTCAGGACGCAAATTTCCAAGAAGTGCAGATACAGAGGTTAGGAACAAACTTAGCTGTTGAGTGGGAGATTGTTTAAGAACTATGTGCTTAGTTGTGTAACGATTGGTTGGTGTTACAAAACCTTTGTTAGGAGGGGAGATAGTTCTCTTGTTGACAAAAATATCATTAGCAAACGTTTTGCAGAACTTTTTAATTGGCACACGGGAATTGTGCACACTAGTAGAGTGGAGAAAGAACTCTGTATCGTGAGAGAACATATTTCAGATTGCAGTATGCTGGACGACTCTTCAGGACGAGATAAGAAGGAGAGCACTTGGTCTACAGACATTATCTGGGGAAGCGATACAGAGCTGATGTGTCGCGGTCTGTGACAGATCATGGTCCCAGTTACGCCCTACGCATCTAAGTGGTGAATATGTAGATAGGTCGCAAAATGGACGAGCAGAGTACGAGAATTACGGTCCGGTGACAGGCTCGCTGTAAGTTTTAGCCACATTTTGTGAATCCATACTTTTCTTGAGTGACTGAACACTCATTCATGACTCAGCAAGCAATATTAGTTGCATGTGTAGTTTCTGATTCTCTTGGCGAATTCAAGCAATCTCTCCACGACCACCGTGGACACATCTTCCAATCTTTGTTGGAATATTCAAGTGTTAGATTAGTATTGTACCCTGTCAAAAATTGTTAATTTTCTTATTCGCTGCATACTTTTTTATCGAAAGAGCCTCTAATAATTTGTTATTCATGAATGTCAGCAGTGAACAGAGATTAATGAGGATCCGTGTTTGAATTCGTAGTTAGATGGACACCCTGTTTGTTATCTTTTGTGAGGTACAACACCCATGTCTTACGTTTCCTAGGGCCTCCCATGACCTGCTAGTTATGCACCGTGTGACATATTTCTAAGTAAATGAATTTCAGTTCATGGAGAGCAACCTGTCGACCTGTCCAATCGATCGGATTATACTGTTATCCATATGGATACGCCGAAGAAAGAACTACACCCTCGCGCCTTCCTTGACACAGTGGGTAGCAACCCCAGTAGAAATGCGTCCCATGCTCTCTGTTCGGTCTGTTGTAGTAGGACCTCATTACTATCATCACAGCCGCGCGGGCTTAGCCGAGCGGTCTTGGGCGCTGCAGTCATGGACTGTGCGGCTGCTCCCGGCGGAGGTTTGAATTCTCCTTCGGGCATGGGTGTGTGTGTTTGTCCTTAGGATAATTTAGGTTAAGTAGTGTGCAAGCTTAGGGACTGATGACCTTAGCAGTTAAGTCCCATAAGATTTCACACACACTATTATCACTTTTCATCGTCTCATATGAACTGACATTAAGCTTTCTAACACCGTACACAAAACTCTCGATGGACGCACCCTGTTTTTGTGATACAGCACTGAACTGCTCACGTTAATACACTACTGGCCATTAAAATTGATACACCACGAAGATGACGTGCCACAGACGCGAAATTTAACCGACAGGAAGAACATGCTGTGATATGCAAATGATTAGCTTTTCAGAGCATTCACACAAGATTGGCGCCGGTGGCGACACCTACAACGTGCTGACATGAAGAAAGTTTCCAACAGATTTCTCATACACATACAGCAGTTGACCGGCGTTGCCTGGTGAAACGTTGTTATGCCTCGTGTAAGGAGGAGAAATGCGTACCATCACGTTTCCGACTTTGATAAAGGTCGGATTGTAGCCTATCGCGATTGCGGTTTATCGTATCGCGACATTGCTGCTCGCGTTGGTCGAGATCTAATGACTGTTAGCAGAATATGGAATCGGTGGGTTAAAGAGGGTAATACGGAACGCCGTGCTGGATCCCAGCAGCCTCCCTTGACGCTGCATCACAGACAGGAGCGCCTGCGATGGTGTATTCAACGACGAACCTGGGTGCACGAATGGCAAAACGTCATATTTCGGATGAATCCAGGTTCTGCTTACAGCATCATGATGGTCGCATCCGTGTTTGGCGACATCGCGGTGAACGCACATTGGAAGCGTGTATTCGTCATCGCCATACTGGCGTATCACTCGGCGTGATTGTATGGGGTGTCATTGGTTACACGTCTCAGTCACCTCTTGTTCGCATTGACGGCACTTTGAACAGTGGACGTTACATTTCAGATGTGTTACGACCCGAGGCTCTACCTTCATTCGATCCCTGCTAAACCCTACATTTCATCAGGATAATGCATGACCGCATGTTGCAGGTCATGTACGGTCCTTTCTGGATACAGAAAATGTTCGACTGCTGCCCTGGCCAGCACATTCTCCAGATCTATCACCAATTGAAAACGTCTGGTCAATGGTGGCCAAGCAACTGGCTCGTCTCAATACGCCTGTCACTACTCTTGATGAACTGTGGTATCGTGTTGAAGCTGCGTGGGCAGCTGTACCTGTACACGCCATCCAAGCTCTGTTTGACTCAATGCCCAGGCGTATCAAGGCCGTTATTATGGCCAGAGGTGGTTGTTCTGGGTACTGATTTCTCAGGATTTATGCACCCAAAGTGCGTGAAAATGTAATCACATGTCAGTTCTAGTATAATATATTTGTCCAATGAATACCCGTTTATCATCTGCATTTCTTGTTGGTGTAGCAATTTTAATGGCCAGTAGTGTATCTACAATTATTCTTACTGTTATGACGCTGTAACAAGCCTGATCTTAGAACTTCATGTTTCAGCATTCGTTAACTCCTAACGATACATCGCTTATATTTTTTACATCTTCTACCAAACGTTAGGAGGTCACATGCAACAACTGCCCCTCCGACCAGTATCTCGGCTTCACGTCTGTTAAAAGGATGTCAATAAGTTCTAACGCATCCTCCATTGCACTACCCGAAAAATAAGAAATTAGGATAGTGATACTGGCATCTAGGATGGGTATTGACATGCTGGACGAGGGTCTGTCAACCTTTAATGTCTCTAACTGTTTATGCAAGTCCGTGCTGCCTGCCCGCATTTGAGCCCGTTTGATTCCACAAGATTTGAACCACCTCCAGAATGATAACATCCTCTACTCTCGTATCGCTCTTTCTAAAGTCAGTGTCTACAACGGAAAGGAAATTACAGCAGGAAAGGAGTTGATATCACCGTTAGATTTCTCGCAACAAACACTTCTAATCCTCAGGCTTGATCGCCAACCATGAGCGTTCTTGAAATTCTGTGATATAATCTGCATGCTTGCTGGATTTAAAACAAGTCTCCGCTGGAGACTGGGCACATTCTTGAGTGTGCCCCGATAAGTCACAATGCTAACACGTAACTGGGCACAAACGAGATGGTGGTTAGTGTGCCCCCGAATTCAATGAGATCAGTGACTGAGTCCACTTTCACTAGTCGATTCTTCCATTCAACTCTCCAATCCAAATGGTAAGACATTGTGAACCATTTGCTATATTGTGACATGACACCACCTACGATCATGTAGATCACCATGATAGCGTGGCGTTGTGCCACAGCATGTGGAAATTCAGCCCACTACTGTGGCGAACTGGGATCTTGTACCATCGTGTGCCGGAACCATTATAGTGGCAGCTTCCTGCCTCTCACTGGGGTGGGCAGCCGTTAAGGAAGTTGTTGCCGCAACTCTCTATTCACACATTAGGTCTTGCAGCTAGAGGATGCAGGTAAATGGGCTGATTCCGCCTTCCTAGAATCCCGAACGTATTCGACAGTAAACCATATTGTTGACTCGTAAACAAGATACAGGCAGTCGGAGTATCTTCACAGATATGCTTCTGACTCGAAGAAATTTTGATTAATAGAACTTAGTACGTTATACAAGGTGCGTCTGAGAAGTTCGGTGAATGGTTTCAGAAAACAAAAGAAACAGGAGTTGTAAGGCTATTGTAAACTACAAATTCTTGTACATGGCTGCACGTTCAGAGACTGTGAATAGTTACAATTGAAAGAAAATCAGCCCTCGGTCACTATTTTTAACAAATTAACCTGGTTTCGACACTGCTAGGTGTGTCTTCTTCAGAATTTAAATCAAAGAATGGTCTATATTCTACAACATGGTCACAGAATTATGACTAAAAACGTATGATAGAATATAAGTACGGAATCGTCGTGAAAGACTGGCAGTACTTATATGTCATTTATAAAATAGTAAATATGCCAAAAGGGCATTAGTCACAAAAAAAATTTAAGATAAAGAAAACTGTGATGGCAAGCCACTAAGGGCTGCTCGTTACTTGCGTGGTGCAGTACGAGAACGGTATTAATTCCATTAGTATTCAGTTTATTCGATGGGGTCTTTTTTGTGCAACTGCAATTTGGCTTGGACGAGCGGAGCCACCACGTGATGTACAGTTTTTGTTAGTTTCGTGTATTGTGTATAAATGTGTCGTGTGGTTTGTGGGATCCTTTTCTTAAATTTTATTTAATTTACCGTCCAATTTGTGTTTCATTTGCACGGACTTAGTAGCCCAAACTCTACTGCATCACGTGCGTTTCTTAGTAAACCATGAGGCTCGAGAACGGCGTCAACAACTCTAGTGTTCAATTTGAATCCTTAGTTTCGTCAAGGAGTAGATGTTCTTTCGTCTGGTAAATTTATTTACAAAATTACTGAGTTGTATGGAATTTCAGAAATGGGCTTTATTCTCTGAAATTTGCCGTTAAAGCCAGTCGCTCTCTGAGCCAGTGGGCTTACATGTGAAGTCGGGGAGCTTTCTTCTAAATTCCATCTTTTTCTGTGTGAATGATCAGTGTGAACGAGGTGTGTGTGATCTTCACAAATTGTAATCAGTAATTTAGCAGACTTTCCCCCAAACGTGTCAGTTCAGTTGTTGCATTGTATAATGTATCACGTGTCGAGAACTCGCCAGCATTCCAAGTAACTGTGTTTTAACTTATCATCTCTCTCTCTCTCTCTCTCTCTCTCTCTCTCTCTCTCTGTGTGTGTGTGTGTGTGTGTGTGTGTGTGTGTAACTTTTAATGAGGAAATAAGTGTTAATTTTTGCTAAATTCGTTGCTATTACATTTCACAGAGCCATTTGACTCCCTAGTCAGGATCCTTAACATCAGTCAGTTTGCACCCCCCTTAATAATGTTTCAATCAAATTTATCACATATGGATTGGTATTTTATTAAATCGTCACATTATCCGTGAGGCGGCGCCTTTTTATCACTTTAATTAATCTGACAGTAGTCTCCATTAATATTGAAGGAATATTATATGAGAAAGAAGCTCTGCTGTCAGACATCTGCAAACACACAAATTGTGACTTTCTTTTGATACAAGAGACCTACAGAGGTCGCAATGAAAGGAGGCTAAAGGTAAATGGAATGAAATTGATCGTTGAAAGACCAAGCGCTCAATATGGTAGAGCAATGTTTGCCAAACCGGACCTTCTAATCCTGAGTGTTTTACGCGATCCTTGATTGTTAAACAATCAGTTTGATTGGGTAGTGAAAAAGGACTATTTCCCACTATTTTTTATATCGCATTTAAGCCAACTCTCCATTTGCTCCCAACATTAGTCAATAAGAACACAGTATTCTGAGGAGGGATGAAAACCTGTGTCTGTGTGATTCGACATGTATGTTCATGCATGTGTTCACACAATCAAGGAGTAACCACCTGTGAGAGACAGAGATAGGAAGCAAGTCTGAAACTTCCTGATCAATGGACTGCCACCATCTGTTGCTTTGTTTGGGGTTTCAAGATCAAAGGAGGCTGACATAAGTCCATGATCAGTGGTATTTTGTGTCATCGTCTCTAATGAGGGTATTGGGCCATTTTCGACCTCCTTGGTGGTGCCCAGACGACAGACACATGCACAGGCCACCCAAATAGTGGCTAGTGTACTGCACATCATTCTATTCCTCAGTACTTACAGTTGTTACATCATGAGAAGTGGGGGAAGGGGGTGCAGATATGAGCTCTACCCAAGTGGGGTAGTCCTGCCTACTGCAAGCTGATTAAATGAAGAATACACAAACTGAATTGAACAATATATATATTTGATACTGATTTGAATTTCATGTCATGAGATCCTTCCTCTCCAGCAGTGACTGACACTTTTTCCCGCCAATTCCCAAGTGGAGGAGAAGAATTGCAGGTGAGGAGGGAGAAGTGGGGATGGGATGGGGATGGGAGGGGAGAGGGGAGGGTTGGGGGATTTTCCAGGAGCGTAACAAGTGACTCAGAACTTAAATAGGGAAAGGTGACAAAAAAAGGTGTATTTTTTCCCAGAGGGGTTGGGAAATGAGGTGGTGGAGGAGGAGGAGGAGTTACTGAAAAGGATTGATTATCCATAGGGGCAAATAAATCAACCTGCAAGGGGTCATAAATCAATTAGCAGATCAATAGGTTAAGGGATAGGGAGGTAGAGGGTGTAACCACTCAGCAGTACAATAATTTAAGGGACCCCTGGGGCGAAAAGTGGTGGGGGTTTCATGAAAAACTACGTAGTAGAATAATAGGTTAAGCTTATAAATCAATCATCTGTCACAATTTAATTAAGCTGCATATTAATTTGATATCAAAATTGTCTCAGAGACCCGCCAGGTTAGCCAAGCGCACTAATGCGCTGCTTCCTGGACTCGGGTAGGCGCACTGGCCCCGGTTCGAATCCGCCTGGCGGAGTACCGTCGTCGGTTGGTGTGCCAGCCAGCCTGCATGTGGTTTTTAGGCGGTTTCCCACATCCCGCTAGGTGAATACTGGGCTGGTCCCCACGTTACGCCTCAATTACACGACTCACAGACATCTGACCACGCTCGCACTATTCCATTAATTACACTCGACGCAGACAGCAGGGGTACACTAATTCCATCCCAGGGGGGGGGGGGGGGTACAGGGTGGCGGCAGGAAGGGCATCCGGCCACCCCTTTCAACTAACCTTGCCAAATCCGTCCCTAACAATGCCGACCCTGCGTCAGCGCGGGACATGGCACCAGTGAAAGAAGAAAGAAAGAATGAAAATTGTCCCAGAATCCACTTTACTGTACTGCTAATGCTATGGCCTGGCTAACGCTTTTGCAGCATTCCAAGGGTGATCTCGTCAATCTGGAAGGCACAACTGATCAATGTAAGTATGCATCTATCCTTATGGACCATGTCCACCCCTACATGCAGTTCGATTTTCCTCGCCACAATGGCATCTACCAGCAGGATAATTCAACGTGTCACACAGTTTGCAGTGTACGTGTGTGGTCCCAAGAACAACAGGATGTGTTTTCTCTTTCCTCTTAATCAATTTCATCTTCATCATCTTCATCATTGTCCTCTTCATATACAGGATGTTCAAAGAAAAGTGTCGAATAGTTTGAGAGGTGGTAGTGCTCATCAAAACGATAAAAATAAGTTCAATAAACATGGGTCCAGAAACGCATACCTTCCGAGATAAACACGTGTTTATAGGAAAAGCTGCGCAATGCTTGGTTGCAGACATTAGCTTAGTAATTGCATTGGTGCTCCGTCAAATGTGTCGGCAGATTATTATGATGTCTTAATAACTGTACTCTACCAACCATTAGGTGGTCTGCAGCCAGTTGTGTGGTTCAAGTTGTGTTATAGGCTACATTAGTACTCATCATGTTTGTGTGTCTTATTGTACAGTACTGTCAACACTGGGTACCTTTCATGGCGTTTTACCTTCTTCTAAAGGCGGATTCACCTGTGTGTTTACTATTATTGTGCTGTATGTAAGTACAAATGGTGTAATACATTTACATTTTCTCTATTCCACCACTTGTTAGCAATGGAAGCCTATTTCTCGACAAGTGAAATGGTGGATGTGATATTTTGGTGGTTTAGCAAATGGACATAGACTGCGAACCCGTGGTTTCTACACTGAAAAGAATCCACAGTGCAGAGTGCCCTCTGATAAGCTGTTTATAGACTTTTCCAGCGTCCGAGGGACGCAGGTACCCTTCCACCTTGGAAGACTGACAGCGGAAGGCCCCGCATGGTCTGCACACCCGACATGGAGGAGCATGTGCTACGTTCAGTGGAAGAAACCCCTGGAACCAGTGTGCAACGATTAGCAGCAGCAGACGGTGAGTCTCACTCTCTTATCTGGAGGGGCGGGGGGAGGGGGGGGGGAATGCTTCATGAACAATTGCTGTACCCATATCATTTACATTTACAGCGCATTAAGGCTCTAAGGCCACAGTATCATCATTGCACTTGGTGGTTCTGTCAATGGCTGTTGCCGAAGTGTGCCACAGATCCACTGTTCACATCCAAGATTTTATTTACCGATGAGGCAGTGTTCACAAGAGATGGTGCTGTGAATTTCCATAACCGCCGTGTATGAGCAGACTTAAATCCCCAAGCAATTTAGGAATGAGAGCATCAAAACATGAGATGGTGCTGTGAATTTCCATAACCGCCGTGTATGAGCAGACTTAAATCCCCAAGCAATTTAGGAATGAGAGCATCAAAACCGATTCTCGATCAAGATATGGGTAGGCGTTCTTGTCGAAAGATTAAAAGATTCATTTGTGCTACCACAAAGATTAACTGGGGCGCATTATCTGGACTTTCTGATTGATGTCTTACCTACCTTGCAGGAGGCTGTGCCATTGCAGCAAGGAATACAAATATGGTTCATGCATGGTGGCGCTCCTGCCCACTTTCTTCACAATGTGTGCGAACATCTGACGCAGATGTGCGGCCACTACAGGATCGCGACTTCAGTGTGCGCCAGCAGTTATAACAACTGGGTATACTTCAAAGGCAGCGTCATTCCTCACGCCGGAGGGCAGACGGATGTATTGTATGAATGGACACCACGTTGAACACCTCCAGTAAACACTTGTTTGTCGCAGGAAGTATGCACTTCAGGACCCATGTTTCCTGGACTTACTTTTCTTCTTTCGATGAGTACTAACACCTTTCAAAGTATTCGGCACCTTTTTTTGTGAACACCCTGCATAATATGTTCCTCACTGCCATCTAGAGCGTTATTTATGCCGCACTTCTTGAAAGATTTAAGAATAATGTCTTCTGTCACTCTAGACCGCGAATTTTTTCCAGCGAAACACTTTAAGATTGTACGTCGTTTTAAAGCTCTTTTCGGCGTGAATTCATGTTGGGTTTCATCTACCATCCATTTGTTCCATTTATCTCTCATAATCACTTCAAACAGTTTATTTATCGAGACGTCAAGAGGTTGCAATTGTGAAGTAAGTCCTCTTGGAATAATAGCAAGCCGCGAGGGGTAGCGGCGCGGTCTCAGGCGTCTTGTCACGGTCCACGCGGCTCCTCCCGTCGGAGGTTCGAGTCCTCCCTCTGGCATGGGTGTGTGTGTCGTCCTTAGCGTAAGTTAGTTTAAGTTACATTAAGTAGTGTGTAAGCTTAGGGACCTATGACCTCAGCAGTTTCGTCCCATAATACCTTACCACAAATTCCCTTTTCCAATAACAGCAAGCTCTGTATTTCCCTGTCTCAATTTCTCTTTCACAGAATTTTCCAAATGACTACTGAACTGATCTAGCAGAAGAAGAGAACTCTTCTTCAATAAGGCACCTTTTCTTCTCTCCCACACTCTGTTAATCAATACGTAATTTCATACCAGCCTCGTCGATCCAACCCTTGTCATGTACGTGAACAACAACACCTGGCGGTATTTCAGAAAGTTTCGGCATTGTTTTTCGCTTGAAATTGATCATTAGAGTAAGTTTAGTACCGTCAGCACAACATGAAAGGATCACAGCGTAGTACATTTTTTTCACGTCCACTTTTTTTATAGATACAGTTTTAACACCTATCATGGCAACTGTTCTGTCACTCGGCATATCATATGTCAAAGGAGTTTCGTCCATATTCGCTATCTGGTTTAATTCCACGCTGGTTATCTATCGATGTTGAATTATAAAGCGATGGAAGGATAGTATTTTTTCTCTTCATACTCTTGCGGAATTTTCTGAGATATTTTGGTTTTGGTTCGCATGCTAAATCCATGAAACTTCATAAACCAGTAGCATCAACCAACTCCTCCCTTAAAATCTGTTAAGTTCCACTGCATCGTTAGCTTCTGAGCGTGTATTTCAATCATTTTTGTACTAATTCCAGTGCCATTTTGACAGTGTCATTGAATCCACTTCAATACGTCATCTATTATCCCGCCAGCCGCCAATGTTTTTTTTTCTGTTGGTGGAGGGCCGAAATGCCGCTCAGCTGCTCTGTTTCCATGTTCTTCTGCATATATCTTATTTTCAATTTATAGCCCGCATCATATGAATACCTTTTATTTTTTTCCAATACGAAACTAGCTACTAACAAAAATAATGTACTATTACCGATAACATACGAGGTGCGGCTAGAAAAAAACCGGACTGATGCTGGAAAAAACATTTATTTACAATTATTTACAATTTCATGTTATCTCCTTCAATGCACTCTCCTCCTCGGTCTCTACACCGATGTACTATTACCGATAACATACGAGGTGCGGCTAGAAAAAAACCGGACTGATGCTGGAAAAAACATTTATTTACAATTATTTACAATTTCATGTTATCTCCTTCAATGCACTCTCCTCCTCGGTCTCTACACCGCTCCATACGAATTTTCCACTGTTCATAGCAATGCTGCAGATCATTTTCGGTAAGTCCATACATTACTTCCGTCGCTTTTTCTTTTACTGCTTCAACAGTCTCAAATCTAGTTCCTTTCAAAGCTGACTTGTCTTTAGGGAAACGAAATAAGTCACAGGGGGCCAAATCAGGTGAGTAGGGTGGATGATCTAAGATGGGAATGTTGTGTTTTGCCAAAAACGTCTTCACTGACAACGCACTGTGAGCTGGGGTATTGTCTTGGTGAAGGATCCATGACTTTTTTCTCCACAAATCGTTCCGTTTTCTCCGTACTCGCTCACGTAGGGTAGCCAGGACGCTAATGTAGTAATGCTGATTCACTGTTTGTCCCTCTGGTACCCAATCAATGTGCACAATCCCTTTGATGTCAAAAAAAAAACAATCATCATTGCCTTGAATTTCGATTTTTTCGTGCTTTTTTTTTGTCGTGGAGAACCAGGAGTTTTCCAATGCATCGATTGGCGTTTAGTTTCGGGATCGTAAGTAAAAAACCACGATTCATCGCAAGTAATAACATTTTGTAAGAAGGTGGGATCACTTTCAATGTTTTCCAGGATGTCAGAACAAATCATTCTTCGGCGTTCCTTCTGTTCAATTGTGAGACACTTTGGAACCATTTTCGAACACACTTTGTTCATGTTGAAACTTTCATGAAGAATCTGCCTAACACTTTCCTTGTCAACTCCTGTTAACTCAGACACTGCTCTGATTGTTAAACGGCGAGCTTGTCGAACAAGTTTACCGATTTTTTCAATGTTTGCATCAGTTTTTGCTGACAATGGTCTGCCAGTGCGCGTGTCATCACTGGTGTCTTCGCGGCCATCTTTAAATCGTTTAAACCACTCAAACACTTGTGTTCGCGATAAACAATTATCGCCGTACACTTGTTGTAACATTACAAACGTTTCACTTGCAGATTTTCCTAGTTTGAAACAAAATTTGATGTTAACACGCTGTTCTTTCTGTACACTCAACATTTTCCGACGCACAGACAAAACGTCAACTACTTAAAACAGACGCCACGGGCAGACTGAGTGCAGGAGGCAGATGAAACTCGAGCAGTAGGCGGAGCGAGAGTCACGTGACAGGCCACGCGAATTTCAGCCTTCTTGCATTCGTTTTATTGTTTCACCAGTACTAGTCCGGTTTTTTTCTAGCCACACCTCGTAAATCACTTTCAGTTCAAGTTCACTGGCACCGTATACTGCAATGACGCATCACAGGCTAGACAATGTTCTGGGTTTGTGATGGCGAGACGGGAGGGAGATAGTGTTAGCAGGCTTGCGAATCCCCGTAACTCATGTTAGTCCCATCTGTGCACTGCTGCTCCCAGTTGGATCCAATGTTGACAGATATATATAGGTTCCCCGCGGCATCGAATATATGGCCATTTTTAAGATTGCTGAGTTTTAAATCAAACACTGGGCATTTTTATCTTAATTTCGAGTACAAGACACACTTGAATTTTGGAGGCAATTTTTCGAAGAAAAAAGTGCGTCTTATAGCGCGTAAAACAGAGTAATTTTTGTGTTAGTGTGTGCCCCCCCCCCTCCCCTATCGTGCTTAAGAAAACGGTAAGTAGCGAAGGATATGAACACATTTTACAGCAGTGTGTACTGCGTACAGTAGAGGATCAGTTCTGAGCTGATGACTGTTTGTATCAGCATGTTAATGCACCCTGTCATAAAATCGCGTCTGTGAGGTAACGGTTCGCGGACAGTAATATTCCTTGAGTGGACTGGCCTGCCCAGACTCCTAACCTGAACTCAAGGTAACACTTTTGGGATCAGGTGGTCTGTCTACTTCGCTCCAGACCACGTCTTACGTCATCACCTGCTCTGGTATCAGTACTTGAGGAAGAATTTTCTGCCATTTCTCCACTCAGTCGCATCACTGAAAGCGTCCCCAGGATAATTCAGGCAGTCAAAACAGCGAAGAGTGTATACACCCCATATTAATTTTCTCTAATAGATGTCGGGATACTTTTAATCAGATATTTTAATGATCGCTTTCCAACCGCGCCATCTGTGTATACACTAAGACGAGGAAAAACGATAAAGATACTACGTGTACCGACGCTGCACACAGTCCAGTGGTTTGTGGAATATACATGCAGATTAAAACATAGGCTCTCCAAATAAACCAGAAATTGGGCAGTCGGCTGGGTCGCTGACGAAGATCTATTTGCAGCGATGTGAGGGAGGCTTGAGAACTGCGGGCTACGTGTGATCCCAGGTAGTGTTTACACTTTTATCGCTGACATGTGAATGTTGCACGAGGAGTGGAAGGCGGCGGCAGAGAGCAGAGAGGCGGGCTTCCGCGCGCACAGGAAGCGCCGAGGTCACGGCCTTTGTTGGCGCCGGAGCCCCACGGCCGCCGGACACCCCCGCCTCTGCCGCCCACATTGCAGACACCGGAACCGCCAGCCTACATCATACCAAACAAATACCACTACTTCGTCGAGCGTCGGACATGTAGCCAGTGCTGCCACTGTACAGGGTATCGACACGGTCTTTCTACACTTTCAAAGATAAATTACTAAAAAAACAAAATATATGATGTCTTAATGAAATTTGTTGTAGTAAAGCTCCGCTGTGTCACCAGAAAACAGTGAGCTCATTTTATAATTTTGTGAACAATGTGCATTATACCCCTAAGTCACGTATTTCTAGAACGGCGACAGGTTTTGGTCCTATAAGGAGATCTTCCAATATAAAATAAAATTATACCAACATGAAGTACTTACTATCTATCATCCAAACTATTTAAAAGTAATCCATGAAATAAACTGCAAATAAATCTTTCAGATTTCCTAGAACGTGGGGAGGATGATAGTTACCAGAGGCATCAGCTGCTGTGTGTCCTCAAAACGGAGCTACTGATCATCAATGACTCAGCGATTATGCGCTGCCTGACAAAAAAGTGAAGCACCCAGAAGACATGTTCGAATATTGATGTAACTTCGTACAAGTACACAAAATTTGCACTGATGTACATGATTAGATCTACAGTTCTCTGGACAGGTGGAGTGGCTACCAGAACGCATTAATGTTGTTTGTGTTTAATGTTGGCCCCGGACCTGGTAAAGTATATGAGAGGCGAGAATTGTCAGATGTTGAGTGATCACTGTGAAGGGCACGGGGATACCGTGTACCCGTATGAGGCAGCGTTATCAGCGCCAGACAAAGTCTAAAAGGGGACTCATTGTGGGTCTCAATTTGGTTGGCTTGTCGAATCTTGCAACAGCCAGATTTGTGGTACATTCGGATGTGACAGTGGCCCGATGATGGAATGCGTGGGAACGTGAGGATGTGTATTCTTGTCGTCAAGTTTCCGGTCGACGACGCTGATCACCACAAAGGAGAACCGCCGTATTGGCACCAAGCATATCGTAACCCCTTCACATCTACTCCTGCCATCGAAGAACGAGAGCTACACTCGCTGCAACATTCTGTGCCGTCCCGCACTATTGGTGGGAGACTGGCAGCAGCTGGGCTAGGAAATTGCAATCCCATGTGGAGGCTGCTGTTAACACTGCAACACAAATGGCTGCTTTAGAAGTGGTGCCGTGACAAGGATGCATGGACTGCTGATTAATAGCGCTGCGTTGTGTTCAGTGATGGATCGCGGTTCTCCGCTACCCCTGATCACCATCGTCGGCAAGTATGACCGTGACCTACGTAGAGGTACTAATCGTCGAATGTTTTGGCGAGGCACAGCAGTGTTACTTCTGGCGAGGAGCTATCGGGTATGAGTTCAGATCACGACTGTAGTGCTAGAGGGAACTATGACGGCAGACCGATACGTCACAGTTTCCCTGTGTCCTCGTGTGTTACCTCTCATGTGATAATATCGTGGTGATATTTTTTAACGGAACAATGGTCTTCCACACAGAGCACGAGTCTCTGTGAACTGTCTGCATGATGTTGAGTTAACCACGTGGGTTGCAAGATCCTCAGATCGGTCGCCGGTAGAACGTATGTGGTACAAGCTCGGACGTCAACTCCGTCCCAGTGAGAGTATCCAGGAAAGCGTATCAGAAATGTTACGTTTCCACTACAGCGAAAATTGTAACTCTGACTCGTGCGCATATTTTCTTGATAGCGGGCATTACAACTATCACTTTATCAAATAAAGGCGGCGTTTTTCCATTTAATCTGTAATTGTTTTGACCTCATCTTCGTCGTACAACTAAGTTCGGCTTTGTAATTCATTCTCAAATGTTTAGCTAGCACAAGGTTCAAAAATGGTTCAAATGGCTCTGAGCACTATGGGACTCAACTGCTATGGTCATAAGTCCCATAGAACTTAGAACTACTTAAACCTAACTAACCTAAGGACAGCACACAACACCCAGCCATCACGAGGCAGAGAAAATCCCTGACCCCGCCGGGAATCGAACCCGGGAACCCGGGCGTGGGAAGCGAGAACGCTACCGCACGCTAGCACAAGGAGCCATACACCTGAAAGTGGCAACGTATTCACATGGTGTGCTGCCGTTCGTATTGTGTCACAAACTGTACTGCTCTTGATGATTTGACAGATATTCGGTGCGCTTTTGCTCGGCTTAAGTGCACCGAATGACTGTCAAACCATCAACAACAGCACAATTTGTAACGGAGTACGAACGGCAGTACATCATGGGGAACCCTACCATTTCATTTGAATGACCCGTCTGTCAGCAGCTCATGGCCATGTTCCTGACTCTTGACCACGGGACTCCTGTTTCGTTTCCCGACCGGGTCGAGAATTTTCTCCACTCGAGACTGTCTATACCGGACGTTTAAATTGCTTTACATTGCACGCAAATTCACCGTGAAACTCTGTCAGCATGAGGACAAAATGTAATGTCGCGTCCAGCAGTAGTGAAATGTTGTTAACAATTTGACAAAGCCTGCAGACATGGGCGATGCTGATCTGTCATACAGTTCTGCACCTTTCGATTTATATCTCTTCGGTAAGCTCAAAGAACATCTGCGGGGGGGAGGCAGATTTTCCAACGATGAGGTCGATAATACGTTCTCTAATGGCTCCGTGACCAAGGAGTGGATTTCTATCGTCGAGGAAATGAACAACTGGTAGAACATCCCAACCGTTCTTTGCCGGCCAGTGTGGCCGAACGGTTCTAGACGCTTCAGTCTAGAACCGCGTGACCGCTACGGTCGCAGGTTCGAATCCTGCCTCGGGCATGGATGTGTGTGATGTCCTTAGGTTAGTTAGGTTTAAGTAGTTGTAAGTTCTAGGGGACTGATTACCTCAGATGTTAAGTCCCATAATGCTCAGAGCCATTTGAACCCAACCGTTATTTACAGAGGCTTCATGACTCTGTTGAAAAATAGTGTCAATTTCTGTTTCACTGACGGCCGGAGTGACCGAGCGGTTCTAGACGCTTCAGTCTGGAAGCGCGCGACCGCTACGGTCGCAGGTTCGAATCCTGCCTCGGACATGGATGTGTGTGACGTCCTTAGGTTAGTTAGGTTTAAGTAGTTCTAAGTTCTAGGGGACTGATGACCTCAGCTGTTAAGTCCCATAGTGCTCAGAGCCATTTGAACCATTTTTTCTGTTTCACTTTGAAGTATAGTGGAGCATTCAATAAAAGTTACTTGACCTGGCATAATAATACGTAACTTACTTTTTTAAGTCCCCTCGCATATACTGTCAAGTACATGTGCGTTACTTACACTGCTATTTTCTTCAAGTTGTAGCTTTTTAATAGATGTAATGCTGCGTATATGTCAATCTGCAGGATGTTCACAACGTATCATAGCAGTGTAGGTGAAGTGGTGAAGTCGATACAAACAAGTTGATATACGATTTTTGTGGTCTATCGGGCCGGGAAACAGCCTCAAATTGGTCTACAGAAGTTACCTAAGCTACGGCGCATGCGCAACGCGCGATATTTAGGGTAAAACGGCACTCGAATATTAAAAACCGTTTGTTCTTGCAATTACAAAGTGTAAAATTTACGTTTGTGTAAATTTTACTTCAAAATATTTTAAATTTTAATAGCATAATATTAACAGTTAAATTTCGGTGGGGGATGATAGATACCGCTTACAGGAAAATTAAAGAGGCCTTTGGAAAAAAAAGAAGCAGCTGAATGGGTATCAAGAGCTCAGATGGAAAACCAGTCCTAAGCAAGGAAGGGAAAGCAGAAAGGTGGAAGAAGTTTATAGAGGGTTATACAAGGCAGATGTACAGCAGAGAACAACATTATGGAAATGGAAAAGGACGTAGAGGAAGATGAGAAGGGAGATATGATACTGTGTGAAGAAATTGACAAAGCACTGCAAGCCTATGTTTACAGCATTTGTAAACTTACAGAAAACTTTTAACAATGTTGACTGGAATGCTCTCTTTCAAATTCTAAAGGTGATAGAGGTAAAATACAGGGAGCGAAAGGCTATTTGGAATTTGTACAGAAATCAGATGCCGGTTATAAGAGTCGAGCGGCGTGAAAGGGAAGCAGTGTTTGAGAAGAGAGTGAGACAGGGTTGTAGCCTATCCCCGATGTTAGTCAATCTGTATATTCAGTAAGCAGTAAAGGAAACAAAAGAAAAGTTCGGAGTAGGAATTAAAGTCCAGGGAGAAGAAATAAAAACTTTGAGGTTTGCCGATGACACTGTAATTCTGTCAGAGACAGCAAAGGACTTGGAGGAGCAGTTGAACAGAATGGGCAGTGTCTTGAAAGTAGGATATACGATGAACATCAACAAAAGCAAAACTAGGATAACGGAATGTAGTCTAATTAAATCAGGCGATGCTGAGGAAATTAGAATGGGATACGAGACACTGAAAGTAGATGAGTTTACTATTTGGGCCGCAAAGCAACTGATGATGGCCGAAGTAAAGAGGATATAAAATGTAGACTGGCAATGGCAAGAAAAGAGTTTTTGAGGAAGAGAAATTTGTTAACATCAGATTTACAGTTGGGTATTAGGGTTTTTTTTCTGAACGTATTTGTTTGGAGTGTAGTCATGTACGGTAGTGAAACATTCGCCCAACTCCAACAGTTTGGACAGGAAGAGAATAGAAACCTTTGAAATGTGATGCTACAGAATAATGCTGAATAGTAGATAGGTAGATGACGTGACTGATGAGGAGGTACTGAATAGAATTGTGGAGAAAAGAAATCTGTGGCATAACTTGACTAAAAGAAGGGATTGGTTGACGGGACACGTTCTTAGACATCAAGGGATCACCAATTTAGTACTGGAGCTAAATGTGTGAGTGAAAATCGTAGAGGGAGATCGAGAGATGAATACAGTAAGCAGATTCAGGAGGATATAGGATGCAGTACTTATTCGGAGATGAAGAGGCCTGCACAGGATAGAGTAGCATGCAGACCTGCATCAAATTAGTCTTCGGTTCAAAATGGCTCTGAGCACTATGGGACTTAACAGCTATGGTCATCAGTCCCGTAGAACTTAGAACTACTTAAACCTAACTAACCTAAGGACAGCACACAACACCCAGCCATCACGAGGCAGAGAAAATCCCTGACCCCGCCGGGAATCGAACCCGGGAACCCTGGCGTGGGAAGCGAGAACGATTAGTCTTCGGACTGAAGACCGCAACGACAGCAGATAAATCGTTTTGTTGGTCTGACCTTCTTATTAATGGATGTGTGTGATGTCCTTAGGTTAGTTAGGTTTAACTAGTTCTAAGTTCTAGGGGACTAATGACCTCAGAAGTTGAGTCCCATAGTGCTCAGAGCCATTTGAACCATTTGAACCTTCTTATTACGAAAGTACTGTGGTTGTAAGGCTTACGTTTTGATAGACTTGTAAATATAATAATTCTCTCCATAACATTTACAAAAATCTTTTTTCTTTCATTGTTCTTACGGGAAAGTTTAAATTAACAAAAATGGATGGTTCAAATGGCTCTAAGCACTATGGGACTTAACATCTGAGGTCATCCCATAGACTTAGCACTACTTAAGGGGTGTAAGACGTCAAACGGGCCGACTTGGAGCAGGAGAGGTATCGGAGGACATTTTAATTCCAACTGTCCATACTTTTACAAATAAATTCATAAAACTTTGTCAGCATGACCAGGAAGGAATCAGGATTCACACTCATAACAGTGGAAGTTCAAACATATAACAGAATAATTTTTTTTTTTTGCTTGTGAAATTTCAGCATTTGTTCGATGAATTTTGCACAGCATACAAACCATACTTCCAGGTGTATGAAACTCTAGAATTTTCCGAATCTATTAAAAACTGTGGTAAAAATTGAGGTAATTAACTATAAGAGTTGAGTTTTTTTTCGAAACATGAAGTTTAAAATGCAACAGCTCATTCATTTTTTCATAAATTAAATAAATTCTATAGTTTCACATACCTGTAAGTATGGTTTGTGCGCTGTGCAAAATTCATCGAAGAATTTCTCTTACTTACGAAGAAAAGTGTACCTATAGCAACAAATGCAGCCAGTAGTAAATGAAAAACATGATGAAATTTCACATGTAAAAAAAATTATTTTGTTATGTTTTTGAACTTCCACTACTATGAGTGTGAATCCTGAATCCGTGCTGGTCATGCTGACAAAGTTTTACGAATTTATTTGTAAAAGTATAGACAGTGGGAATTAAAATGTCCTGGGGGGCCTGTTTTGTTCCAATTCGGGCCGCTTGACGTCCTACCCCACCTAAACCTAACTAACCTAAGGACATCACACACATCTATGTCCGAGGCAGGATTCGAACCTTCGGCCGCAGCAGCAGCGCGGTTACGGACTGAAGCGCCTAGAACCGCTCGGCCAAAGCGGCCGGTTTAAATTAACAGAATAACGGAATAAGCCGGCGTGTAAGAGAGCGAGAGAATATTGGAAATCCCCCGAGGCGCACGTGCGCTGTTGCTTTGGTGGCTTTTGTAGGCCAGTATGAGGCTAATCGTAAAATGTAAGCTTTCATCGCTATACATGTCACAGTTAATAACATATTTCGGGCCATTATGCCGTGGTCGGATGGATTTCACATTAAAACCCAATGTTTCGTCTCCATATGCGGCCGACGTTTTCCAAGAGGATCGTAACTTCTATGAGTGTCCAATTCACACCATGGCTCGCTACTGACTGCAGCTAACTTCGTTACGCGTACTCCCGCGCAGTGGCGTGACGTCACATGCTTCGAATATCCTAGCTCATCTGGCCTTGTAGGTTGCCGACGTCCGCTGTCGCTACACCCCATGGATTTGAGGTGACCACAAGCCGCTTATTAGCCGGGATAGTCCCTTTTTTATCATCTGACCCATCTTCTCTTTATTTTTAGCTAGAACGGGACGCCAATATGTCCCTTTTTGTGGCAATAAATTACTGGCATAAAACGGCGGTTAACTACAGTTCTCAAAAATTCAAAACGTCTGTTTTGCAGGAGTTTGATGAACAATTTAAACAACTGACATATCAAAACGCTGATCATATTATGAGTCTGCCGGCCGGTGTGGCCGAGCGGTTCTAGGCGCTTCAGTCTGGAACCGCGCGACCGCTGCGGTCGCAGGTTCGAATCCTGCTTCGGGCATGGATGTGTGTGATGTCCTTAGGTTAGTTAGGTTTCAGTAGTTCTAAGTTCTAGGGGACTGACGACCTCAGATGTTAAATCCCATAGTGCTCAAAGCCATTTGAACCATATTATGAGTCTACAGTACATAGACAGGGTGGTCCATTGACCGTGACCGGGTCAAATATCTCACGAAATAAGCGTCAAACGAAAAAACTGCAAAGAACAAAACTTGTCTGGCTTGAAGGGGGAAACCAGATGGCGCTATGGTTGGCACGCTAGATGGCGCTGCCATAGGTCAAACGGATAGCAACTACGTTTTTTAAAATAGGAACCCCCATTTTTTATTATATATTCGTGTAGTACTAAAGAAATGTGAATGTTTTAGTTGGACCACATTTTTCGCTTTGTGATAGATGGCGCTGTAATACTCACCAACATATGGCTCACAATTTTAGACGAACAGTTGGTAACACGGAGATTTTTTTAGTTAAAATACAGAACGTAGGTACGTTTGAACATTTCATTTCGGTTGTTTCAATGTGATACATGTACCTTTGTGAACTTATCATTTCTGAGAACGCATGCTGTTACAGAGTGATTACCTGTAAATACCATATTAATGCAATAAATGCTCAAATTGATGTCCATCAACCTCAATGCATTTGGCAATATGTGTAACGACATTCCTCTCAACAGCGAGTAGTTCGCCTTCCGTAATGTTCGCACATGCATTGACAATGCGCTGACGCATGTTGTGAGGCGTTGTCGGTGGATCACGATAGCAAATATCCTTAAACTTTCCCCACAGAAAGAAATCCGGGGACGTCAGATCCGGTGAACATGCGGGCCATGGTATGCTGCTTCGACGACCAATTCACCTGTCATGAAATATGCAATTCAATACCGCTTCAACCGCACGCGAACTATGTGCCGGACATCCATCAAGTTGGAAGTACATCGCCATTCTGTCATACAGTGAAACATCTTGTAGTAACATCGGTAGAACATTACGTAGGAAATCAGCATACATTGCACCATTTAGATTGCCATCGATAAAATGGGGGCCAATTATCCTTCCTCCCATAATGCCGCACCATACATTAACCCGCCAAGGTCGCTGATGTTCCACTTGTCGCAGCCATCGTGGATTTTCCGTTGCCCAATAGTGCATATTATGCCGGTTTACGTTATCGTTGGTGAATGACGCTTCGTCGCTAAATAGAACGCGTGTAAAAAATCTGTCATCGTCCCGTAATTTCTCTTGTGCCCAGTGGCAGATCTGTACACGACCTTCAAAGTCGTCGCCATGCAATTCCTGGTGCATAGAAATTGAAACGTCCCCTTTGTACAATTATACATAAGACTGTGCTTAACCTGACACACAATATTTTTAGCGCAACGCAATCTGACTTTCAAAAATCCCTACAAAAGAATGGCCCTGACTAACATTAACCTATACCTTTCACAAATCACTTACCTCACCAAAAATCTTCGTTACTCGAACTACTGCAAAACAGTGAGCGCCACTACTGCCAGCTAAATAAAAGATTCAAACTACGGAAGGCACTAACTACTGATAGGCATAGTTAGGAAATGAAAGATTTTAGTAGACAACAAACAATGTATTTACCTTATTAGTGTTGAACGATCATAATATACATAACAGATCATGACATCCAGTATTACAAATTTCCAAACTCCGCCATCTCTCTCCCCACATCCACCACTGCTGGCGGCTCACCTCCAACTGCGCAGCGCTACGCGCTGTTCACATCCAGCTGCTCAACACTACAATGGCAGACAACAATGCAAACTAGCCACAGACTGCACACAGCACAGCCAGTGATTTTCATACAGAGCGCTACGTAACGTTGCCAATAAGAAAACATAAACTGCCTACTTACAAAATATAGTACGAGTGCAATCGATGTTGATGTAGCATTCTCAACACCGATGTTTTTGACATTCGCGATTCTCGAGCAATTACTGATGTGCGGATTAGCCGCGACAGCAGCTAAAACACCTACTTGGGCATCATCATTTGTTGCAGGTCGTGGTTGACCTTTCACATGTGGCTGAACACTTCCTGTTTCCTTAAACAACGTAACTATCCGGCGAACGGTCCAGACACTTGGATGATGTCGTCCAGGATACCGAGCAGCATACATAGCACACGCGCGTTGGGCATTTTTATCACAATAGACATAAATCAACACGATATGGACCTTTACCGCAATTGGTAAACGATCCATTTTAACACGGGTAATGTATGACGAAGCGAATACCGTCCGCACTGGCGGAACGTTACGTGATACCACGTACTTATACGTTTGTGACTATTACAGCGCCATCTATCACAAAGCGATAAAAGTGTCCAACTAAAACATTCATATTTCTTTACGTACTACACGAATATGTAATAAAAAATGGGGGGTTCCTATTTTTAAAAAACGCAGTTCATATCCGTTTGATCTATGGCAGCGCCATCTAGCGGGCCAACCATAGCGCCATCTGGTTTCCCCCTTCAAGCTAGACGAGTTTCGTTCTTTGTAGTTTTTTCGTTTGAATCTTATTTCGTGAGTTATTTGGCCCGGTCACTCAATGGACCACCCTGTACGCGTGAAACCGTATGGAGACTTCGCCTGAAAAATAGTATAGTTGCGAACGACAGCTGAACTGTGTTAGTCTTCGCTGTTTGCTAACAAATCGTAATCACTCGTTTCTGATGTGAATTTCTGATAGGAATGCCGCCAACAATAACGAAAAAGCATATGCTTGAGTGTGAATCAAAAGTAATTAATTACAGTTGTGACTTTGGTGGAAGACAGAACTGTGTTCTCCATTTGTGAAATAATGAAATACATGAACTTTATAAACTGCGAGTGCTAAAACGCTTGAAATCAAAAATATGCCACCACCGATAAGTAAGTGTCTTTTTAATAGTGACCTGCAGAAGGAATAACCATTTATTAGAAAAAGCTTTCTGACTCAGATGCTCGATACAATAAGTGTGTATCTATTTTCAACACAGTATAAGCCATGGGCGGCCATCGAATATACCACAACATGTAAACAGCGAAAATGTAAATGAAGGGTACGTGCAAGTAGTTCTTCTAGCACAGCATTGACTTTTTTTTTAATTGTGGTGATAAAGATAGGAAATTAGCAGCTGTTGAAGTGTTCGCTTACCACACTGTCCACCACAACCAGTCTTCGAGATTGATGTAATGTACTGGTAAACTTATCCAATATACTTTTGAACCAAACTTTATTTGTGATCGTAGCAAAACCGAGGCAGTTGTATTAAATCTTTTAACCTCATTTGCCATTTGCCGCTAGAGTCTGATTTACAGAAAGCTAATTTTATTTCAATAATGATGCATGCATCAAATCATAAGAACGTAAAAATATTTCCATTGCTTGTTAGGTACTTCAATTCTATTAAAGTAAAAAATTAGGCCTGAAATCTTTGCCTAGAGAAACTGTAGAAATCGTTTTTGAGTGAGTGTTTGAAAAATAATAAACAGCCACTCTTTGTACAGATAATACGAAATGCAATTTGGGAGGTGTATCTAGAATTGACGTCAATGATGTCTTCACAAAAATGAAAGGAAATTTAGGCCATAACTTATTTTGGGTGTTCTGGTCATATAATCTACAGTACTATCCATATGGCTGATGATATCCTTCCTATTGATAATGAAGGCATTGTTTGTAAAATATATCCTTAGTTCTATGTGTACACTGTATGGTTTTAAAAGCTTAAATGATTTTGTAAACTTGTGAACCAGGCGTACAAACAATTTGTAGGCTATAGCAAAACAAGGTGGCCTTCCCTTTATTTCCCGCGGTCGAACGTCTTCTGAAGGTGTTTGTTCCTCTGAAATCATATTTCGGTACTTTCTTCACAACTAAGCATCAACTTTTCACATTGCAGTTCAATGACTAGCCAGTTGCGTTCGGATATTCAAAGCAAGTGACGTCACGCCACTGCTTGCTAGGCCCAGGAGAATGATAAGCCGTGGCGCGTACGTCACAGCACGAGACACTACAGGTCTTAACGAACGCCAGCAGATGTCTCCGGTGAGGAGCGAGTAACCATTTCAGACGAGTTTAATTGTTCTTGACCATTCGTTTAAATGCACGCAAGCTCTCGATAGCATACGGCAAAGTTAAGACCTTTAATGGGTGCATTTTCAATTACGTATTGATTTCTCGTGGGCGCTCATGGTGCCGAGCATTCTACAAGTGTGGTGGACAAACCGACTAGTGTGACGTTACAAGTTCGTTGCGGGGCCTATTTTTCGAGGGCCCCGCTGCGCGGAAGCATACGTAAACGGAATTTTGCTGCAGTCAGTGGCGACCCAGGGTGTGTATCAGACACTCAAAGCTGCTACAATCCCCATTGAAAATGCCCTCCGCAGATGAGGACGAAACGTTGGGTTTTAATTGAAATCCATCCGATCACGGCATACTACATTGGGTTATCTTACTAATTGCGCCAGTTTGAAGCTGTTCCCTGGCTCGATAGGTCGCGAGAGTCCTGTATCAAACTGTTCATTTAGAGTTCCCCTACACCATTGTCGTACATTGTAAACAGTTATCGTTTCTACTGTGTGTACATGGTTTAGCGTTATCATTTGCTCTTTGATGTAAACATAACCATTCTTATACGCTTTTATTTTATATACAACCGCTAGGGCGTTAATTGTAACTCTCTTTTGACCAGGCGCCTCTGCTGATGTCAATGATAACTGACATCCTCTGCTTGTTTTAGGTAATCTGGCACATAATAATTTGTGTCAAGCATTACTTTTGATAACTTCGATAACAGATAGTAACTAATGTTTATTTTTCATTATTGCTGTTTTATACGTAAGATGGTATAATTCGGCAAAAACCGGGCACTATAATAAAAATACTTGACGTAGGTTATGTTTTGTTCCCACAGTTTGTTGCAGGAGCCTGGTTAGCATTGAAATTGTGCGAACATGTCCTTTTTGTATGTTAGGTTGAAAAAGTCCCCACATTCCATTATGGGTGTTCCACAGGAGAAGGACCAAGGTGTACCGTGCTTCATAGAAACATCACCGTACACGCCAACTCACAGAAACTACGTGACTCATGTACGGAACAAACCCGCCATCAGTTCGTCTATTTGTGAATGGCACAAAACATTCACAGACAGTTATGGATAAAGGAAGCTAGGCAAGAGTATCAGGGGATATCGTTGCCGTTTAAGATAAGAGAGGAAGGTGGTTGGGAACTGGCAGCTGGAATGAGGATTGGAAGAAAGAGAACGCCATCTGACAGTTTTATCATCAACACCAAAAACAAGTATCTACCACTGCCAGAGTTCAAATGGTTCAAATGGCTCTGAGCACTATGGGACTCAACATCTTAGGTCATAAGTCCCCTAGAACTTAGAACTACTTAAACCTAACTAACCTAAGGACATCACACACACCCATGCCCGAGGCAGGATTCGAACCTGCGACCGTAGCAGTCCTGCGGTTCCGGACTGCAGCGCCAGAACCGCTAGACCACCGCGGCCGGCGCCCACTGCCAGAGTTAAGTGGAGAAGAGCCTCAGGTAGAACAAGGAGCAGAAAATGTGCAGCACACTTCAACCGAGGCCAAGAAGCCTACGAGTGTACAAAATGTTAGGAAAAAGAAAGTGCTGCTGCTAGGTAGGAGCCATGGGCGAGGTGTAGGCCCTCAGTTACAGGAAAGTTTAGGTTGGTTCAAATGGCTCTGAGCACTATGGGACTCAACTGCTGTGGTCAACAGTCCCCTAGAACTTAGAACTACTTAAACCTAACTAACCCAAGGACATCACACACACCCATGCCCGAGGCAGGATTCGAACCTGCGACCGTAGCAGCAGCGCGGCTCCGCACTGGAGCGCCTAGAACCGCACGGCCACCGCAGCCGGCGGAAAGTTTAGGGGCAGCGTACCAGGCCACCAGTATCTTCAAGCCAAATGCAGGACTAAGTCATGTGATAGAGGACTTAGGGGCTTTATGTAAGGACTTTACAAAAGAGGACCATGTAGTGATAGTGGGTGGGGCGGGAATCAGTTTAGACAGAGATGGTGCATATGACATAGGTGGTGACCTGCACAAGATAGCTTCCCTGACTCATGGCACCAAGGTACACTTTGCTGAGCTGCTCCGGCGTCATGATCGGCCACAGATTATGTGGAATGGGGGGTTGGGGATGGCTCTGAAGGCAGTCAACTTTGCTCATGTTTCTCTGGTGCCCGTCAGGACTATCAACAGATGGGGTTTCACTACGCATGGCCTACACCTAAACAGGATTGGGAAGGGAAGATTGGTACAGCTGATTCATGAAAGTATAGGGGGTCGATCTTGGCCCACACACGGTCAAATACCTGTTGTCATGGGTAGGAAAAGTAAGTCTTTTTGAAGATAAATCCAGACAACAGGTTCCCCTGCCTAAAGAATATCTCCAGCACTTTAAAAAATACTGAAACAATCACTTACAAGACAGATTTTAACACTCCAAATATCACACATACCAGATGTCAGAAAGAAAAGGAAAACAAATGGAAGAGTAACATGGGGCATTTCACAGACTTAACAATCCTCCATTAAAACATGCACTCAATAAAAAATAAAATACAACTATCAGACGTTGAGCTCCAATCTTTGAACTGCACAGTAGTTTTTGTTACTGTACACTGGTGTAGAGAGACAGAAATCCAACATGTATTGTTATCATCGTATGAAAGGGCAAACTCTTACTGCAGAACTGCTTCAAGAGGTGGAGGATCATGCATTTATATCAGAAAAGGAACACAGTTCAGATCAATGCATGACCTCAGTACAGCAATTGAGGACAAACACTTTGAAACATCAGCTCTTGAATTAAAAGGGCTCGATATCACCAAGAAATTAATCATTTTAGGTGTGTATACATCTCCCAGTGGTAGTGGAGACACTTTTTTCAATAAATTAACAGAAGATCTAGATAAAGTCTCAAGTACAAAGGTCAAGTCCTCCCAAACACTTAAATACCTCAGTTCCATGAAAAAAAGAGTCGAAATGATCCAGAATTATTAAATTTCTATCATAGAAACAGAAAGATCTGTAGGAAGGTCCTGATAGCTGCAAAAAAGTCATGTAATGACAAAATAATATATAATGCAGAGAATAAAAGCAAAGCAGCCTGAGATGTTATAAAAAAGGAAACAGGGAGAGCAAACAAACCCAGAATAACATATTGCTAAGGGAGGGGGGTAAGGTAATAAATGATCCACAACACTGAGCAAAGTATGTAAATGAGCATTTTTCAAGTACTGCAGAGAAGTTACAGCAAAAATTCGCCAAAAGAAATAACACCTGTAAATAATGTTGCACTAAATACAATGATGTTACTTCCAACCACAGACAATGAAGTTAATAAAACTGTTCAAAAACTAAAAAATAAAATAATGAAGTACCAATGTTTGTACTGAAACAATGCATAGAGATTGTATAAGGCCCCTTAACAAATATAATAAATGAATCCTGTACATCACGGACATTTCCAGAGCAGTTAAAACAGGCAAGAGTTGTACCTTTGCTTAAGAAAGGTAATGCAGAAGACATAGAAAACTAGCGGCCCATTTCCCTGCTGTCAGCATTCTCAAAACCAATAGCAGCAATTATGAAAGACAGATTAATGAATCATCTGAATAAATACAATTTTTTAAGCGAATCACAGTTTGGTTTCCGAAGTGGCAAAAATACGGAGTCAGCCATAGTAGAATTCACAATGGTTGTACTTGATGCTCTTGACAAAGATGAGTGTGTTACAGGCATATTTTTTTATCTTTCTCAGGCCTTTGATACAGTTGCATAGGGAGGCCACTCTGTCGGACATTGGATTGGTTCCTGTCGAGGCTATTGATAGGGGGGATTTCACAAGGCATGGCCTACATCTCAATAGGAAAGGGAAAGGTAAACTGGCAGGGTTGTTAGCGAAATCTATAAGGGGGGACACTAGTTCTCATAGATGTACCTCTTTTTTAGGCTAATATCAGTGTCCAATGAAAAGTTCAGGCAGGCAAGAGCTAAAGAGATCTAAAACTCACAAGATTCTCACAAAAGTAAAGTAAAAAATAATGTTACCATTTTTCACCAAAATATTCCGGGATTGAAGAATAAAGTAGATGAGCTCCTGGTTTGTTTAGTTGACATTGAATCTAATAATGTAATAGATATACTATGCCTGTCTGAGCATCACATTGCGTCTGATATGGAAAAGGTAAATATCAGTGGTTATAAACTAGCTGCACATATGAGTAGAGAAAATAAGGTGGGAGGAGGAGTTGCCACATATGTCAAAAGTTATCACTGTGTAGAAAGCTTAGATACAAAAAAGTTTTGTCTAGAGCAACATATAGTAGCATGTGCCTGTCAACTTAAACTGAAGGAGGGCTCTTTTATAATTGTAACAGTGTATAGGTCCCCTTCAGGAAACTTTCATTTATTCCTGGAAAACTTGGATGCCTTGTTGTGCTATCTGTCAGATAGGGGAAAGCAAATTATTATTTGTGGGGACTTCAATGTTGATTCATTGAAAGAGTGTAATAGGAAGAATGACCTGGAAGTCTTGCTCGGTTCTTTCAATTTGACATCTGTCATTAATTTTCCTACTCAGGTAGTAAAGGACAGCAGCACATTGATAGATAACACATTTATAGACCAAGATAGGTTTAAAAACATAAATTCTTGTCCTGTTGAGAATGGGCTTTCTGATCATGATGCTCAGCTAGTTACAGTATATGACATAGCTCCATTCAGTAATTCAAAACTACCCTCCAAAGTTGTGCGTTCAATTAATGACTCAACAATTAGAAACTTCAGAGAAAATCTTCAGCAGTTAGACTGGGATTAGGTGTACAAGGAACCCGATGCTAATTTAAAATATAACTTATTTCATGATACACTTGTAAGAGAATTTGAAAACTGTTTCCCCAAGAAAGTAGTTAAATCTAATTATAAGAAACTATGCAAAAAACCTTGGCTTACTAAAGGAATAAAAATATCTTGTAACCACAAAAGGGAACTGTATCTAACAACAAGAAAGAGTAATGACCCAGAAACAGCCAAATATTATAAAAACTACTGTGCTACATTAAGAAAGATTATTAAAAAGCCCAGAAGCATGTGCATCATGTCTGAGATTAATACCTCTGAAAACAAAATCAAAACAATTTGGAATATTATTACAAGGGAGACAGGACAACCAAGAGTACAGGATGACGGCATCACCATCAAAGCGAATGGAAACTTGATAAACAACAAGCCGGAAGTCGAAAACATTTTGAATAATCATTTTTTAAATGTTGTAGAGAAAATAGGATCTAAATGTTCATAAGAAGAAACAAGGCAGTTAATGGAAGAGGCCTCACCCACACCATTTGATACAATTGAAATTACACCCACCTCTCCATCTGAAATTAGGAAGATAATAAACTCTCTCAAGAATAAAAGCTCACATGGGATTGATGGCATTTACAGCAGGATAATAAAAGCTTGTTCCCAAGAAATAAGTGGGATTCTTAGCCACATATGTAATAGCTCTCTGAAGCATGGTATTTTCGCAGATAGACTGCAGTATGCCATTGTTATACCACTGCATAAAAAAGGAGATACGTCTGATGTCAACAACTACCGCCCTATCTCTCTTCTGACTGCCTTATCCAAAATTCTTGAAAAAGTAATGTATTGTAGAGTAGCTTCACACCTTTGTAAAAATAAAGTTTTAACAAAATGTCAGTTTGGTTTCCAGAAGGGTTTTTCAACGGAAAATGCTATATATACTTTCACTAATGAAATATTAAATGCTCTGAGTAACTGGAAGTCACCCGTTGGGATTTTTTGGGATCTATCAAAGGCTTTGATTGTGTAAATCATGGACTACTTCCAGATAAGCTCAAGTATTGTGGTATGGATGGGACAGTGCTCAAATAGTTTAAATCATACCTAACTGGAAGAGTGCAGAAACTTGAAGTAAACACTTTACATAATATGCAAAAAACTGGTGATTTCTCAAACTGGGGAACAATCAAGAATGGGGTGCCACAAGGTTCGGTCTTGGGTCCTCTGCTGTTCTTAATATATATTAGTGATTTGCCATTCTATATTCACGAAGATGCTAAGCTGTTACTTTTTGCCGATGGTACAAGTATAGCTATCACACCCGACAGACAAGAATTAATTGGTGAAATTGTAAACGATGTTTTTCAGAAAATCATTAAGTGGTTCTCTGCAAATGGGCTCTCATTAAACTTTGACAAAACACAGTATATACAGTTCTACACGGTAAATGGAATGACCCCATTAATAAATACAGACTTCGATCAGAAATCGGTAGCTAAGGTAGAATATTCAAAATTTCTAGGTGTATGTATTGATGAGGGGTTTAACTGGAAAAAACACACTGAGGATCTGTTGAAACGTTTGAGTTCAGCTACTTATGCTTTTAGGGTCATTGCAAATTTTGGCGATATACATCTCAGTAAATTAGCTTACCACGCCTATTTTCATTCTCTGCTTTCGTATGGCATCATATTCTGGGGTAACTCATCATTGACTAAAAGAGTGTTCATTGCACAAAAGCGTGTAATCAGAATAATTGCTGGAGCTCATCCAAGATCATCCTGCAGACACTTATTTAAAGAGCTAGAAATCTTCACTGTAGCCTCACAATATACCTATTCTCTTATGAAATTTGTTATTAACAATCCGAACGAATTCAAAAGTAATAGCAGTGTACATGGCTACAACACTAGGCGAAAGGATTATCTTCACTACTCAAGGTTAAATCTAACTTTGACTCAGAAGGGGGTAACTTATGCTGCCACGAAAGTCTTAGGTCACTTACCTAATAGCATCAAAACTCTGACAGATAGCCATATAGCATTTAAAAGGAAATTAAAAGAATTTCTTAATGGCAACACCTTCTACTCAATAGATAAATTTTTGGATATAGTAAGCAGGCAATCTCCCAACCTCCAAAAATAAAAAAAATAAATAAAAAATAAAAAAATTATTGAGTGTCATGTAATATTTTGTCAAATGTAATACCTTGTATAGACACCTTTTATTAACCTGACACGTTCCACATCATTACGAAGTGTCGTATTCATGATCTATGGAACAAGTACTAATCTAATCTAAGTTGACCGCAAGATTCTATTAAATAAATTAGAAGCATTAAGAATAAGGGGGGTTGCTAATGACTAGTTTCAACCATATCTAACAGATAGGGTACAAAGAGTAGAGATAACACATATTTCAAATAGATCTAAACATTTAGTAAAACTCTTATCAGAACCAAAATACATTAATATAGGGGTTCTGCTAAGTAGCATATTAGGACCAATACTATTCCTGATATACATCAACGACTTTCCCAGTAGTGTTACTCATAGTGGAAAACTTCTCTTCACTGATGAGAGAAATATTATAGTCACTGAGAAAACGAGAGAACTCCTTGCAGAGAAAGCAAATGAAGCTCTCAAGGAAGTTTACGATTGGTCAATAAGCAATAAAGTGACATTGAACATAAAGAAAACTAATGCTATGAATTTCAGTTTGAAGAGGGAAAATGACAATGTTAAATTAACTGTAGATGGCACCTCTATATACTGTGTAACAAATGCAAAATTTCTAGGAATTAATCTTGATTCTCAGCTGAAGTGGTGTGAACACACAAAGGTACTTGAAAAGAGGATGTCATCAGCATGTTATGCCCTTAGAATCCTATCATTAGTATGTAACATGCAGTGTCTTTTGGTTGCATGCTGTTCATATGTACACTCAATTCTTAGTTATGGCATTCTTTTTTGGGGAACAAATGCACAAAATATGAATACAATTTTCAAACTCCAGAAGAAAGCCATAAGAATAATAACAAAAAATACTAGTCGAGCTCATTGTAAAGATCTGTTTAAAACACTGGGGGTTTTAACAGCTCTGTGTGAATACATTTACCAGTCAGTTGTACATATCAAAAATAACATTGGTAATTACTGCACAAACAGTTTTGTCCATGACCATGGGACAAGAGCTAGACTCAACTTACATTTTCCAAGAAAAAATAAACATAAAACTCAAAACAGCATATTCCACCAAGAAATAAAACTGTACAGTAAATTACCAAAAGAGAGAAAAGAAATTGCAAAAATACACTTATTTAAAAAGGCAGCTAAAAAGTACCTGTTATGCAATACATTTCATGCATTGAAGGATTACTTAGATAAAACAGAGTAGGGGTTTGGTACAAAAATATTATATAAATACACAATAATAATGATTATAAAACATCCAACATTCCACATAACACCTTCACACCATGTTTTTTCTTCTTTTTCCTTTTCTAGAAAAACGTACCCCAAGCTATTCATTGCACAATACTAACACCTCTTCCTCTTTCTGAGTTCAACATCTCACTCGTTATAGAGTGATGCTGACTAAGTTTTTCAGGATAGCAAATGGGAAGTTGTGGTACAGAAAATGGCCCAGAGATCACCAGTGTGTGTGTGTGTGTTTGTGTGTGTAGTGAGAGAAGTGTTATGGAGCAATGTGTGTATAGTGTGTGCAGTGACTGATAGTGAGATATGTATGAACAGTGTGGCATTACATTATTTAATAAGTTATTTGTAAAAAAAAAGTATTGTATACTAGGAGTAAATCTAATGATTTTCTCTAACTAGAAGTCTGTAAATGTATGTGTATACGAATGAGCGTATTTTAAATTGGTCTAAACTTGTAAATACTTTGACGTGTCCAATATCCTTGTAAAAAGGGATATACGGATGAATAAAGCTACTACTACTACTCTACTACTACTACTTCCTTCGTTCTCCGACATTATGTGTTCGCATTGCTTCCAGACAGTGACAGAAGTTGGTTAACAATATGGAAAAACCGCTAGGAATGCATGCTTCAACGAAAATGTAGATACTGGTAAAGCCTGGTGGACGCATTGTTGTATTTGACCGTAAGCGGCACCTGTGCAATGTCCTCAATATGTTACAAGTGTTACTCGTAGTCAGAACAGTGTCTATTATTTGCGAGCGCATTATGTCGGAACTCAGTGCATAGACAGTGCAACATAGACAAATTGTTGGTGCTCGTATTATGGGCGCATCCATATCCAAGGGACCGAAATGTTTGGTGTTTCAAGAGCCACTGCATCGAAGATTGATGCTGAATACAGGGAAAACAGAAAAACATCATCAGTTAAGTCACAACGCGGACGGAAGTGTGTTTTGAGTAGAGTTGTAAAAGTACTGTAGGCTACCGTAGACTAACATAAGTAAGCGTAGACTACAGTAGTTTTCGTAGTAGAATTGGTCAGATAAGAGTGTAACTGCATTACCTATACATTAAATGCCTTGATTACCTGTTGTTCGTTACCTCATTTCGATCGCTTTGTTTGCGTTTACCATCTCTGCCTTACTAGTCTCTCCTAGAAACCAGAAGCAGTGAACCTTCTAGAAACTGAGTGAGGCTATCTAAAGGGCCGCGTAACCTAGGGAACATTTTTGTTCTACATAGTTATCCTCCTGTCTATTACCTAAAACTAAACAGTATATACAGCAAAATTTAAACTGTCAACGTTTAATTCAGGTTTTATTCGAAAATTGTTTATCTGTAACGTGAAACACATTGACGATGTATTTAAAAAAAAAAAAGACACAGATTTATCATATAACGCTAGAAAATGCAATTTCCTGAAAAAAGTGAAAATTAAAAAATCGCAAAAGAAATCTATCAAACCTCGCTTCAATACATCATCGAGCTTATGTACGACATGTTTCTGTTATTCAAGAAAAAGTTTCATATTTATCAATAATAACAAGAAACTCTTGCCTTTGATCATAATGAAGAACGTTCTATTGAGTACAAACTAACAACAATAATGATAACAATTTTTATACTCTGAAGCGCCAAAAAAACTGGTATAGGCATGCGTAAATACAGAGATAGGTAAACAGGCAGAGTACGGCGCCGCGGTCGGCAACGCCTATAAAAGACAACAGGTGTCTGGCGCTACTGCTGCTACAATGACAGGTTATCAAGATGTAAGTGAGTTTGAACGTGGTGTTATAATGGCGCACGAGCGATGGGACACAGCATCTCCGAGGTAGCGATGAAGCGGGGGTTTTCCCGTACGACCATTTCACGAGTGTACTGTGAATATCAAGAATCCGTTACAACATCAAATGTCCGACATCGCTGCGGCTGGAAAAAGATCCTGCAAGAATGGAACCAACGATGACTGAAGAGAACCGTTCAGCGTGACAGAAGTGCAACCCTTCCGTAAATTTCTGCAGATTTCGATGCTGGACCATCACCAAGTGCCAGCGTGCGAACCATTCAACAAAACCATCATCGATATGGGCTTTGGGAGCCGAAAGCCCACTCGTGTACCCTTGATGACTGCATGACACAAAGCTTTACGCCTCATCTTTGTCTATCAACACCGACATTGGACTGTTGATGACTGGAAACATGTTGCCTAGTCACGATATTCGTCTCAGATGGTATCTACCGGACAGACGTGTATGGGTATGGTGACAAACTTACGAATCCATCGACCCTGCATGTCAGCAGGGGGCTGTTCAAGATGGTGGAGGTTCTGTAACGGTGTGGGGCGTTTGCAGTTGGAGTGATACGGGGCCCTTGATACTTCTAGATACGACTCTGACAAGTGACACGTACGTAGGCACCGTGTCTGATCACCTGCATCCATTCATGTCCATTGTGCATTCCGACGGACTTGGGCAATTCCAGCAGGACTATGACATCCCACACATCCAGAATTGCTACAGAGTGGCTGCAGGAACACTCTTGTGATTTTAAACACAACCGTTGGCCAAATTTTTGAGCATATCTTGGATGCCTGCTGTTCAGAAGAGATCTCCAACCCCCCTCGTATTCTTATGGACTTATGAACAGACCCATAGGATTCATGGTGTCAGTTTTCTGCAGTACTATTGCAGACATTAGTAGAGTCCATGCCACGTCGTGTTGCGGCACTTCTGCGTGCTCCAGGGGGTCCTACACGACATAAGGCAGGTGCACCAGTTTCTTTGGCTCTTCATTGTATGTCGTGTGGAATGACGTACAATCGAATCATTAATCCAATTTTCATTTTTCATTCTTTCTGTGGTGTCACCGCCAGACACCACACTTGCTAGGTGGTAGCTTAAATCGGCCGCGGTCCATTAGTACATGTCGGACCCGCGTGTCGCCACTGTCAGGATCGCAGACCGAGCGCCACCACAAGGCAGGTCTCGAGAGACGTACTAGCACTCGCCCAGTTGTACGGACGACAGTGCTAGCGACTACACGTACGAAGCCTTTCTCTCAATTGCCGAGAGACAGTTAGAATAGCCTTCAGCTAAGTTAATGGCTACGACCTAGCAAGGCGCCATTTGTACCATTGCATGTATCTCAAGATAGTCTCACTTGTATCATCAAGAATGCTGTATACCAAAGGACGATATAAAAGTTAAGTGTTCTAGTAGCTACGTTCTTTTCTTTATCACATTCATTACGAATCCTGTTCCAGACTTAACGCAAGACGGCTTGAGTTGACGCGTGCCCTTTCGGCTACTTCAGTGTGGCGTAGCTAGCTTGTTACGCCACAACACTTTCATTGATGCACACTCTGTAGTGATGGGTAGCCTTCAGGGCTGGGGAACAAGTTAAGGCAGAAGCAACCACTGATGGAAATGCTGTAGAGTGTACGTAAACTCCAAAGGCTTTGACGAGACTATCGGTACCGACCGACAGCTGTGTAGCCCTTGGCCGGTGCCGTCTTTGGATAGTGTCTGGATGGTGGTGTCAGCGCACAGCTTTCCCGGCCGTTGTCAGTTTTCGTGACTGGAGCCGCTACTAATCGGTCAAGTAAGACCTCAACTGACATGACGAGGCTGAGTGCGCCTCCGTTTCAGTTCACCCAGCAAGGAAAAATCCCTAGTGGGACCGGGAAAGAGACCTAAGCCTTCAGTATGGCAGTCATCTGCAGTGACCAGTCAACGTCTGAAGCGGTTCTGTAGCGCATGCTAACAACAAATTATGACTAATGCCAGTCTGCTCCTGTTGCTAATTGTGGGAATTATTTCTTAATTAGGTGACAAGAAGTTGCACTGCAAGACATTAGTTTAACCTGAATTTACAAAAAAAATGGCTCTGAGCACTATGGGACTCAACTGCTGTGGTCATAAGTCCCCTAGAACTTAGAACTACTTAAACCTAACTAACCTAACTAACCTAAGGACAGCACACAACACCCAGCCATCACGAGGCAGAGAAAATCCCTGACCCCGCCGGGAATCGAACCCGGGAACCCGGGCGTGGGAAGCGAGAACGCTACCGCACGACCACGAGATGCGGGCCTGAATTTACATCTGCCAGTCCTACTCTGATAAATTATAGAAGGAGTCACTGATAAAGTGCTTTTAATTACTTTATTTTTGGCTATTTGCGGTTTCCCAGTAATCTGGATGATATCTGCCGGCAACCTGTTAAAGACTTTTGGACAGAATATACACTGATGAGCGAAAACATTGTGAGCACTGCCCACAGAGAGACTGAATGCTGCCTGGTGACGCTGAAGGTACGTGATGCGGTAAGAAAAGCATATAAGCCGAGCAAAGATCAGTGGGCCATCGTTCTAGCGACGATACGGGGCACAAATGGGGTTTTCCACTCACTTAAGCGACCTTGACAAAGAGCAGATTTTTATGGTCCGGCGCAGAGCAACGAACATTTCAGAAATGGCGAAGCTGGTCGACTGTCCGCGCACTACTTTCCGTGCTTTTCCGCTCTGTAAAGCAGGATAGGCGGCGATATGCGGCAGATCGGACGACTGAGTTCTATGCTGAAGCAAGACCATATGTTTCGGAGCATATCTTTCAGTGCACATTGTTGATGATGATGATGATGTTTGGTTTGTGGGGCGCTCAACTGCGCGGTCATCAGCGCCCGACACATTGTTGAACATGTGTATCTGCAACCGACGGCCATTATGTGTTCCTACCGCTCTATGAACGCAGACCGGTGGGGGGCTTCTGAAGCACCTATGGTAGTAATCGCAGGCACCGTGACAACTGTGCACTACGTGAACATTATTGCGGACCACATGCATCCATTCGTGCCGTCGTCCCCCACTGCGATGGCATCTTCCTGCATGATAATTGCCCATGTCACAAGGCCTGAATCGAGCTAAGTAGTTTCGTCTCCGGCCATCCTGATTTAGGTTTTCCGTGATTTCCCTAAATCGTTTCAGGCAAATGCCGGGATGGTTCCTTTGAAAGGGCACGGCCGATTTCCTTCCCAATCCTTCCCTAACCCGAGCTTGCGCTCCGTCTCTAATGACCTCGTTGTCGACGAGACGTTAAACACTAACCACCACCACCACCAGCAGCTAAGTAGTTTGATGAACATGACAGTGAACTCACGTTGAAGACCTAGCCTCCGAATTCGCCCGACTGAAACCGATGAAACACATGTGGGACGTATCTGGCGTCAGCTCTGCACCCACATACCATCGGCCTGCAATTTAGAGGACTTGTGCGACCTGTGCATCGACATCTCATGCCACATACTTCTAGAAATATACCAAGGACTTATCGAATCTATGCCACGAAGAATGGCATCTGTATTGCGTTCTGAACGTGGACCAATTAAAAACCAAAATGAGCCACGGCGTGGGTCTTGCATACAGACGGTTCACGGCGATACGATGCGTGAGGCTAGAATTCGACAGAAGGGATACGACTGTGGGAAATATTTTAAAGAAGATGTGGCTCTCATTTCAGAGCACAGTGAAATGTAACCAGTGTCTTAGGGGAGGGTACAATTTAATTACTGTTCCAGTCCATAGTAATACTGGATAGTGAGTTGAATAATGAATGTTTATTTGTTGGGTAGGTGGGGAGGGGGAACATGCACACTTGAGGATAAAGAATAAGACAAAATATATTTGTATGTGAACCAGTTTGTGAGGCCGGCCGAAGTGGCCGTGCGGTTAAAGGCGCTGCAGTCTGGAACCGCAAGACCGCTACGGTCGCAGGTTCGAATCCTGCCTCGGGCATGGATGTTTGTGATGTCCGTAGGTTAGTTAGGTTTAACATGCACACTTGAGGATAAAGAATAAGACAAAATATATTTGTATGTGAACCAGTTTGTGAGGCCGGCCGAAGTGGCCGTGCGGTTAAAGGCGCTGCAGTCTGGAACCGCAAGACCGCTACGGTCGCAGGTTCGAATCCTGCCTCGGGCATGGATGTTTGTGATGTCCGTAGGTTAGTTAGGTTTAACTAGTTCTAAGTTCTAGGGGACTAATAAGCTCAGCAGTTGAGTCCCATAGTGCTCAGAGCCATTTGAACCAGTTTGTGAGACTTAAGAGACCTTTCCGTATGTTTGGGGAGCGGCTGCTTGCAACAAGGGTACAGTGAAGGCAAGTTTTTGGAGTAAAGCCGTGACGTTCATAGGGATTGATGAAGAGTCGTGGGTGTCGAAGCCGAGGAAGAAGAATCACTGAGTGAAAGAGGACTTTCAGAAGGAATGTTGTCATGTTTTTTTGGTTGGTTGTTTGGGGGAAGAGACCAAATAGCGAGGTCATCGGTCTCATCGGATTAGGGAAGGATGGGGAAGGAAATCGGCCGTGCCCTTTCAAAGGAACCATCCCAGCATTTGCCTGGAGCGATTTAGGGAAATCACGGAAAACCCAAATCAGGATGGCCGGACGCGGGATTGAACCGTCGTCCTCCCGAATGCGAGTCCAGTGTGCTACCACTGCGCCACCTCGCTCAGTTGTGTTGTCATGTTGTCATGGAGATGACTCCAGATAGTAAATATGTCATCTATAGCATATAATTTGTTAATGTCTTTCCTTTCTCACGTATATTGTGGCTTCATTCTCCTTTTATGTGTATAACAACTGTTTGGTTGAAAAAAACTACACTTAGTTCAAAAAATATTTCACTGTTTCCCTGAAAACATACAGTGGCGTTTTTTGTATTTCCACCTATTCCACAGATCCTTTCGGCCTTTACAACGTAATTCAGGATAGCCAGAGTGGAATCTGAACTTCCAGTCTCTCGACTAGGAGTCGATTTTTTTAACCTTAGCGATAATTGGCTTGCTGAGTAAAAGTTTCGAAATTGAGAAATTACAGTTTTGAGCACACTTGAAATTTTTATATAAAATTAGTTTATGTACCCATTAAGATGGAAGTTTAATTTTTAACGAAATGTTCCATTCGTTCATTTTCATACGCTAAGCAGTGAGAACTACTGTGAAATTAGTTATCAGCGTGGCTTCTTCTGCAAGAGACTAACATTTGTCATTCAGAAAAGGGAGTTATTGCGTGAGGGACAAAATCAAAACTGCAAGATACAAAGGAATGCGACATGTCTACTGTGATGATTAATTTCAGTCGTCTACAGTGCCTCATTCTGGTAAGTATCCTGCCTCTCCATTGATACTATTTTTTTTTTCAATTTTTAATACCTTTGGGAAGCTTCAACAGGAGAATTTAGAGGTATATATCGTGCGTATGAAATGTATTGACACTCAGGTGTTTTTGAGAAGGTGACCAGTCTAAATCTGTATTCACGGAGGCTACCGCACGACATGAATGCTCCGCACAAAATTCCTCTACTTTATACCTGCTGGTAGTTAAGAAAACTCGTAAGAAGCAGGGGCACTGAAGTACACCGCCACCAATTCAGTTTTCTACATCTGCAGAAATTTGACCGTCTCAAATAATTTCAACATGGTATTAGTTTCTGATATTCATGTGCAGCTGAATAAATGGTTCAAATGGCTCTGAGCACTATGGGACTTAACTTCTGAGGTCGTCAGTCCCCTAGAACTTAGAACTACTGAAACCTAACTAACCTAAGGACATCACACACATCCATGCCCGAGGCAGGATTCGAACCTGCGACCGTAGCGGTCGTGCGGCTCCAGACTGTAGCGCCTAGAACCGCTCGGCCACCCCGGCCGGCAGCAGCTGAATAAAATAACTTAACGAAATAATGAAGGGATATATATTATTTCGCGTCTTCATGAGTCGGAGCTCATTTAACAGGCAGTAGCAACACAAAATTAAGTACAGAAGATGACAGGGCCACTTAGAACATAGCACCGTCAACTAAATTGGAAGGAAAATCAGCATTGGCCGTATTTTGTTGTTTTATTGTCCACAAAATCGATTTTCGGTCACTAAGTGACCATCCTCAGCACTGTATATACAATTAAAATTGGTAGGCACTGGTATCAAGCTATAACCACAAGCTTAGAGTGATCACGATCGATGATGTAATCGCTCTAAGCCTGTGGTTATAGCTTGATACCAGTGCCTACCAATTTTAATTGTATATTGCAGCACTGAGGTTGGTCACTAAGTGGCCGAAAATCGATTTTGTGGACAATAAAACAAAAAAATACGGCCAATGCTGATTTTCCTTGCAATTCTATCCACTATTTGGTCGTGGTGCACAGAACACTCCATGGAGTCGCCAATCAACCGTCAACTAAACTGTTCGATAAGAGTTTTGCACAATGGTTTTGATTCTTTTTTTATTGAAAATCTCTTTGTCAGTCGTTTTTTATTTGTTTTTGCCCGAAGGCCGTACAGCCACCAATACTCTTTTGGTTACAGGAAACCACTACATGCCGCAATCTACAGCATTCTCAGCGTAGTTCAGTCTGTCAAATGTCTAAAAGGGTTATTTGAAGCTTAGATCGTCCACGAACAGTCACTTTATGGCAAGAAGGGTTGGTAGCATGTGAAGTTGTCCAACAAAACAGCGATTATCACAGTCGCATCATTCGAATATCAACTGCTGTCGTGAGACAAATCATGGAAGATCTACCTCGTAGTGGGCGCTCACGATGATCATCAGCTGATATCCGCTATGTAGGTACCACAAGTACAATGCAAAAGAACTACCCGCATTTTAGAGGCTGCGTGGGTTGTGTCGACTCAGACAGTACACACCCTTTCCATACGATAAATTTAGCCCCGAGGAATCCTTTACGAATAACAGTAACATACTCTCCTCCCCCCCCCCAAAAAAAAAAGAGAGTCGTATTGCACTAAGAAGTTGGGCAGAACCGTTAGAAGCTTGCAGTGCTTTGTCGCAGGCACATTGGACAATGTGACCAGGAAGTTGGGACCGTTTGGTGGTTTACTACTGTGACGCACGCGCGCGACGACCTGTGTCCTGTGAGATCCACACCAGTTCTGGCATTATGGAGAGTTTATAATTGATAAGCACGTCGTTTGATACGGACGAGCATAATATATGCCATTGACGACGGGCTTTATGCCTGAGCACTGGTCTGGCACTAAAATAATTGGTATGAATTTTTACGCCTGTGTGCCGGCCGCGGTGGTCTCGCGGTTCTAGGCGCGCAGTCCGGAACCGTGCGACTGCTACGGTCGCAGGTTCGAATCCTGCCTCGGGCATGGATGTGTGTGATGTCCTTAGGTTAGTTCGATTTAAGTAGTTCTAAGTTCTAGGGGACTAATGACCACAGCAGTTGAGTCCCATAGTGCTCAGAGCCATTTTTTTTTACGCCTGTGTGGAACGTGGGACTAAGGAAAAAATTACTAAAACGTGTGGTCCTACCGTTCTTTCGTTGCTTGACGACACTAAAGAAGTTGAGGATTATCACCTTTCATCAAAAACATGAAGGCACAGAGCCATCCTCGCCATCCTCCATGTCCTCTGTGTGACGATGTACTACAGTCCTGAAGCATAGCTTCAATCGGCCAGTTATCGCAGTTGTGACAGTCGTCGCCTATCAACGAAGTGTTTCGGCACTGCAACGCGTGTGTGCCATATGGTTCACTGAAGGCCATAGAACACGACGAGATGGGTGAGGTCGCACCACCCAGACCACCCTCCGAGAATATCTACACCTCATCCAAATTGCGATGCAGGACAGATCTGCCTCTTCCTCGGCTCTGGCGCAACAGTGGAACAGTCTAACACATCGTACACTATCAAGGGTGACAGTCCACAGCCGTTTCCTACGGCACGGATACTTGCACGTCGTCCACTTCGCCTACCTTTGACGAATGTACAGAAACATGCAAAACGCCAATGGTGTATGGAACGACGTCATTGGGGACAGGAATGGTATCAGATAGTGTTTCTGGACGAATCCGGGTTCTGTTTATTTGAAAAGCTGGCAGCATTTTGGTTCGCCGCAGAGCGGCATGACAGAGAATGCATTCACACAAGACCTACAGCTCTAACTCTAGGCCTTATGTTGTGGGGTAGTATTGGGTACAACGTGTCCAGGAACTATGACCTGTGTGATCTAGTGAATGACATCCGGCGACTCGCAGCCATACCCTTTCGGTACAACACACCAGACGCCACTTTTCAGCAAGACAAAGCACGACGTATGTTGCTGCACGAAGACGTGCCGACTTGTTGTTACAGGACGTAAACTTTTTGCCCTGGCCAGCCAGATCACCAGACTTGTCGCCAATCAAAAAGTGTAGGATATTATGAAACGACGGATGCAGTGCTGTGACCAACTGCCAACCACCACAGATGAATTTTGGAACCAGGTGAATTCTGCATGGATGGCTATACCACAGGACGCCTTTCGCGCCTTATACACGTCAGTGCCATCAAGCAAGGAACATGTTATCAGGGCCCATGGTGGACCCTGTACCTATTAGGCGGCAGGACACGTGCTGAACCAGGATGACTGAAATGCTTATCACTTCTGCAGAAAATTCTAATGTACGTGTCTTGAACGTCGTGTCTAGTCGTTAAATATGTTCTATGTCTTTCTGAACATGAGTATATCTAAGGCAGAGACATATAATGAGGTTACGAGTCATGGGATAGCGGTATGCACATATACAGATGGCGGCAGTACCGCGAACCGAAGGTGTAAAAGTGCATTGGCGGAGCTGTCATTTGTAGTCAGGTGATTCACGTGAAGTGTTTTCTGAGGTGATTATGTCCACACGACTTGAATTAACAGACTTTGAGCGCGGAATGGTAGTTGGAGCTAGACGCACGAGACATTTAATTTCGAAAATCGTTAGGGAATTCAACATTCTGTGATCCACAGTGTTAAGAGTGTGCCGAGGATACCAAATTTCAGGCATTACCTCTCACCACGGACAGTGCAGTGCCCGACGGTCTTCACTTAACGACCGAGAGCAGCGGCGTTTGCGCAGAGTTGTCAGTTCTAACAGAAAAGCAACACTGCGTGAAACAACTACAAAAATCCAGGTGGGACGTACCACGAACGTATCCGTTAGGACAGTGCGGCGAAATTTGGCGTTAATGACCTATGGCAGCAGACGATCAACGCGAGTGCCTTTCTAACAGCACGACATCGGCTGCAGCGCCTCTTCTGGGCTCGTCACCATATCGTTTGGCCCTAGACGACAGGGAGACCGTGGCCTGCTCAGATGAGTACAGATTTCAGCTGGTAGAGGCTGATGGTAGGTTCGCGTGTGACGCACACCAAACTAAGCCACGGACACAAGCTGTCAACAAGGCACTGTTCCATCTGGTAATGGCTCCATAGTGGTGAGGGCTGTGTTCACGTGGAAGGGACTGGGTACTCTGGTACGGGAACGGATTATTGACTGTAAATTGTTATGTACAGATACTTGGAGGCCATTTGCAGTCTTTCATGGACTTCATGGTACCAAACAACGATGTCATGTCGCCAGGCCACAAATGTTTGCGATTGGTTTGAAGAACATTCTGGAGAATTCGAGCGAATGTACTGGTCACCAAGATCCTCCAACATTAATCCCATCGAACATATTTGAGACATAAGTGAGAGGTCAGTTCGTGCACAACATCCTGTTCAGCCAACACTTACGCAATTAGGAACGGCTGTAGTGGCAGAATGGCACAGTATTTCTGCTGGGGACTTCCAACGACTTGTTGAGTCTATGCCACGTTGAGTTCCTGCACTAGGTCAGGCGAAAGGAGATCCGACAATAGTACGAGATATCCCATAACTTCTGTCACATCAGTGTACATCTATACTCCGTAAGCCACCTTACGGCGTGTAACGGAGGGCATGATTCGCTGGAAGATCGATTGCTGATAATCTTCCGTGGGGCTCGCATCTCTCTAATTTTGTTTCGGCCGTCTTTTAACGAAATATATGTATCATGAGGCAATATATTTGTTGAGTTCTCTAACAACCTTCGCTCTCGAAACTTTAACAGTAGACCATACCGTGATGCAGAACGCATGTGTTCTAGCCTCTGCCACTGGAATTGGTTGAGCGTCTCCGGGACGCTTTCGCACGTACTAAATCAAACTGTAACAAAACCTGCTGCTCTTCCTTGGAACTTCTAGCTTCCATCCGCGGATAGTTCATGTCTGCAGCCACAAAGGGTATTGACACCAGGGGCTACTTTCTGCATCGACCAAATAGATCGCACATGGGCTTTCTTCCAATGTTCACGGGTAAATGCGGACACACAGTTACAGCATATAAAATATGTCTGTATGGGCTATAAATGTTCATTTGCACTTCGTAATACGTATATACACTGAAGAGCCAAAAAAACTGGTACACCTGCCTAATACCGTGTAGGGCACTCGCGAGCACGCAGAAGTGCCACAACACGACGTGGCATGGACTCGATTAATGTCTGAAGTAGTGCTGGAGCAAACTAACACCATGAATCCTGCAGGGCTGTCCATAAATCCGTAAGAGTACGAGCGGGTGGAGATCTCTTCTGAACAGCACGTTGCAAGGCATCCGAGATATGCTCGATAATGTTCATGTCTGGGGAGTTTGGTGGCCAGCGGAAGTGTTTAAACTCAGAATAGTTTTCCTGTAGCCACTCTGTGGCAGTTCTGGACGTGTGGGGTGTCGCATTGTCCTGCTGGAATTGCCCAACCCCGTCGGAATGCATGATGGACATGAATGGACGCAGTTGATCATACAGAATGCCTACGTGCGTGTAACCTATCAGAGTCATATCTAGGCATATGAGGGGTCCCATGTCGCTCCAACTTCATACGCCTCACACCATTAGTGACCCTCCACCAGCTTGAAGAGTTCCCTGCTGATATGCAGGGTCCATGAATTCATGAGGTTTTCTCCATACCCGTACACGTCCATCCGCTCGATACAATTTGAAACGAGAATCGTCGGACCAAGCAACATGTTTCCAGTCATCAACAGCCCAATTTCGGTGTTGACGGGGCCCAGGCGAGGCGTAAAAGCTTTGTGTCATGCAGTCATCAAGGGTAAATGAGTGCGCCTTCGGCTCCGAAAGCCCTATCGATGATGTTTCGTTGAATGGTTCGCACACTGACACTTGTTGACGACCCAGCAGTGAAATCTGCAGCAATTTGCGGAAGGGTTGCACTTCTTTCATACTGAACGACTGTCTTCGGTGGTCGTTGGTCCCGTTTTTCCAGGATCTTTTTGCGGCCGCAGAGATGTCGGAGATTTGATGTTTTACTGTATTCCTGATATTCACGATACACTCATGTCCATAAATGTCTGAAGTAGTACGGGAAAATCCCCACTTTATCGCTACCTCGGAGATGCTGTGTCCCATCGCTTGTGCACCGTCTATGACACCACGTTCAAACTCACTTAAAAGCAGCAGTAACCGATCTAACAACTGCGCCAGACACTTGTTGCTTTATATAGGCGTTGCCGACAGCAGCGCTGTATTCTGTCTGTTTACATACGAGGGCGGTTCAGAAAGTAACCTCCGATTGGTCACAGTGCGGGTTGTGGGGGGAGTAGCGACGCCATCTGTGCGTTCACGCACTCAACAGGTCAGTCGGCATCAAGCCGTGGTCGAGTGAACGTCGTACCTGCGCTAGTTTAGTTTTTGTGGCAGTTTGAAATGTGTGCTGCAATAGAAAACACCACCAAATGTGAAGTGCGTGCTGTCATAAGGTTTTTTACAGCCAAAGGATATTCTGCAGCAGCTATTCATCGTGAGCTTTGTGCCGTGTACGGACCAAGAGTTATGAGTGAAGGAGTTGTCCGTGAATGGGTACGTTTATTTAAAAGTGGACGAGAAAACGTTCATGATGAAGAGAGGAGTGGTAGACCATCATTGGTGACTGACGAACTCGTTCAGACAGTTGATGCAAAAGTTCGTGAAAATCGACGTTTCTCAATGTCGGAGTTGTCTACTGGTTTTCCACAGATTTCTAAGACTCTCTTGTACGAGATAGTGACAGCAAGATTGGGTTACCGTAAGTTCTGTGCACGATGGGTGCCCAAAATTCTTACCGACCACCACAAAACTCAAAGAATGGCCTCTGCATTAGACTTTCTGTCACGTTATGAGGACGAAGGAGAACCATTGTTAAACAGAATCGTGACTGGTGACGAAACCTGGATTAAGTACGTGAACCCTGAGACAAAAGAACAATCAAAGATGTGGGCACATTCAAATTCGCCTACCAAACCAAGAAAAGCCTCGCAAGATTTTTCTGCCAGAAAACTGATGGCAACGGTGTTTTGGGATGCCAAAGGGGTGTTGTTGGTTGGATTCATGGAACGTGGTACGACCATTAATCAAGACGTGTACTGTGAAACAATAAAAAAGCTACGACGGGCTATACAGAAAAAACGCCGTGGTATGCTGACTTCCGGTATCGTTTTTTTGCACGATAACGCCCGTCCTCACTCTGCTCGCAGAACAACGGCCCTTCTTGAGTCCTTCAAGTGGGACGTTATCAACCATCCACCTTACAGCCCAGACCTGGCGCCAAGTGATTATCACCTCTTCATGCATTTGAAGAAATGAATCGGGTCACAGCGGTTTGATGACGACGAAGAGCTCAAAGATGCGGTCACAGGCTGGCTCCAGGCACAAGCGGGTGATTTTTATGCAGAAGGAATTTCAAAGCTTGTGAAGAGATACGATAAGTGCCTCAATCGCTATGGAGACTATGTAGAAAAATAGTGCAAAGATGTAGTTGTAAGATGTATATATTAAAATATTTTTATTTAACTTGGTGTATTTTTTTAAATCAACCGGAGGTTACTTTCTGAACGGCCCTCGTATGTCTGTATCTGAATGTACATACCTATATCAGTTTCTTTGGCGCTTCAGTTTATTTCTGACATGGTCTTTGCATTTTTGGAAATACCATTTTGACTATCTGGATGATTTCAAAATGGGTCGCGGTCCGAAACTAGTCATCCAGTAAATAAAAAAAATTCTAATTTGCAGCTCTCGCTGGTTTTTCTTTGTACTGGTTCCACTGAGTTAGGCTAGACCTGCGTTCCTAATAATTAGTGTAGGACCACGCCTTATCAACAAACTAAGATGAGTGTTTGTCAACGTTATTCTAATAGGCGGTTGACTTTTGTTACATACTGTGCTGGCAACGTCAGTAAAATGTGCTTCTCTATTCAACATTCTATATTCTGTATTCATCAGTTTCAATATTAATGTTCCGCATAAATATTCATTTTCTTTAAATAGGAGTACAGCAATTCCAGTTATTCACACACCCAGCTTCTATCTAGAAAACTTTCAGTAGAACTGCAGACTCTCTTTAAATTTGGATAAATGGAAGATAATGCCCATAACAAAGTGAAGGAATCCGAAACATTCGATTTAACATTAGAGTTCAGCTTATCGAGCCCCTTACTTTTAAGTTTGTAGACATAAACCACTTACACCTAACGGCAGTAGCTGAAACTCACAGCAGTTGTCTAAAGAGACGACTGTCACTCCCCTGCATTTTTTACTGGGGTTATATACAGGTGCGAATTCACGTAATAGGAAAAAAATCCATAACCATTAGATCCGTCAAATACACTGGCTATGCGACAAGGTCTCCAATTCAACACTGAAGATATTAATGTATTAATATCGAAGTGGAGTGGTGTATTGTGTTGAAACACAACTTTGCGCGTACAACGAGAGGTATAGTCTCCAACATATCTGGTTGCCCACCTTGAATAATCAGCAGGTAACGTGCACAATTAAAAGGCTGTCTTAGACGTCTTAGTAGATGATCTTGTACATTTCCAGTCCAATAACTAGATAACTGGAACATATAGCTGAAAGAAAGTATGTTTGTAGCCAGTAATTATGCAGTGGACTAACTTGGTTCTAACGATGTTGTAACCAAGGTTTTGTGTCATTTATCGAAGTATACTCCTGGAAATGGAAAAAAGAACACATTGGCACCGGTGTGTCAGACCCACCATACTTGCTCCGGACACTGCGAGAGGGCTGTACAAGCAATGATCACACGCACGGCACAGCGGACACACCAGGAACCGCGGTGTTGGTCGTCGAATGGCGCTAGCTGCGCAGCATTTGTGCACCGCCGCCGTCAGTGTCAGCCAGTTTGCCGTGGCATACGGAGCTCCATCGCAGTCTTTAACACTGGTAGCATGCCGCGACAGCGTGGACGTGAACCGTATGTACAGTTGACGGACTTTGAGCGAGGGCGTATAGTGGGCATGCGGGAGGCCGGGTGGACGTACCGCCGAATTGCTCAACACGTGGGGCGTGAGGTCTCCACAGTACATCGAAGTTGTCGCCAGTGGTCGGCGGAAGGTGCACGTGCCCGTCGACCTGGGACCGGACCGCAGCGACGCACGGATGCACGCCAAGACCGTAGGATCCTACGCAGTGCCGTAGGGGACCGCACCGCCACTTCCCAGCAAATTAGGGACACTGTTGCTCCTGGGGTATCGGCGAGGACCATTCGCAACCGTCTCCATGAAGCTGGGCTACGGTCCCGCACACCGTTAGGCCGTCTTCCGCTCACGCCCCAACATCGTGCAGCCCGCCTCCAGTGGTGTCGCGACAGGCGTGAATGGAGGGACGAATGGAGACGTGTCGTCTTCAGCGATGAGAGTAGCTTCTGCCTTGGTGCCAATGATGGTCGTATGCGTGTTTGGCGCCGTGCAGGTGAGCGCCACAATCAGGACTGCATACGACCGAGGCACACAGGGCCAACACCCGGCATCATGGTGTGGGGAGCGATCTCCTACACTGGCCGTACACCACTGGTGATCGTCGAGGGGACACTGAATAGTGCACGGTACATCCAAACCGTCATCGAACCCATCGTTCTACCATTCCTAGACCGGCAAGGGAACTTGCTGTTCCAACAGGACAATGCACGTCCGCATGTATCCCGTGCCACCCAACGTGCTCTAGAAGGTGTAAGTCAACTACCCTGGCCAGCAAGATCTCCGGATCTGTCCCCCATTGAGCATGTTTGGGACTGGATGAAGCGTCGTCTCACGCGGTCTGCACGTCCAGCACGAACGCTGGTCCAACTGAGGCGCCAGGTGGAAATGGCATGGCAAGCCGTTCCACAGGACTACATCCAGCATCTCTACGATCGTCTCCATGGGAGAATAGCAGCCTGCATTGCTGCGAAAGGTGGATATACACTGTACTAGTGCCGACATTGTGCATGCTCTGTTGCCTGTGTCTATGTGCCTGTGGTTCTGTCAGTGTGATCATGTGATGTATCTGACCCCAGGAATGTGTCAATAAAGTTTCCCCTTCCTGGGACACTGAATTCACGGTGTTCTCATTTCAATTTCCAGGAGTGTATTTTCTTACAAATCCCGAGGCTGAAATCATGAATTAATCTTCAGACACGTGGTCTTTTGTAACAAAAAAGACTTGAGGTTGCGGTTACAGGCGGCATGTGGTGAAAAATTGCGAAAGACAGGTTAATAAAAGATAAAAGAAAGAAAGTAAGAGTTGCAGGAAGAGCGCACAGCAAAATCTATAGTCGAATTACTTTGAACTAAATGCACACTTGTTCTTCACATCTCGCACATTGTTCGCTCCTGTACATAGCATTCAGGAACAGGCAAAAAATCGAATTGACAACAGAAATTACACGATACGTAGAGTACAGGTAACGCTATAAGCGAACCTTCAGACTCGCCACAGATGCCTCGGTTTCCAACAATTAAAATAAAAACTTCTCCAATCTGACTCACATAATCATAAATTCCAACGCTATTCAGAGAGCATTTTTATTTCGCAAAAGTCGCATGGATTCAGGCCTCATTAATCACTACCTGAAAAGACAAAGGACTTACGGCTCACTAGCCGCAACGAACGTGTTACGCAAAATCTCGAATTTACCAAGAATATCCTATCCCTGAAGTTACAGGTACAGCATAAATTTCAACATACCAAATTCCCAAATACCTATGAAATACTCGGCCGAGAACCGACCACATTAAAAGTGCGTGAACTCCTCAAATGAACATGGTACGATATTCCAACCAATGTCTTGGCACGCTAATTTAAGAAATATTATAACTACGGAAACACACATCGTTGCTGGTGCTTTGAGACGAGCGTGGTGTAGAACTATTCCTCTCTTCAGACATGGCTACTGCGACATCTGAAAATACCATCACGACAGAAAGAGGCCTCATCCGTGAACAACAAACTGCAGAAAGTTGGCACTGTATAAATCATTGACAGAAGTTAACTCTGGTTTGACAGTGGTCTGTCTCTTCTTCTTGCACAGGTGGTTTATGAGATGGGTGTAATTACTGATCTGTTACAACTCTCGACATGGTTTTCTTCGAAGTGTACATCTCAAGGACAAGTTGACGGGTACTCATTGATGAATCTTCTCCCACACGATCCAACACCATTTCCTCGAATTGTACTGCGCAATAAATTCTTTGTCGAGAACTTTGGCCTGCACTCCGTGACTGAACGGCCCAGTTTCTCATAAGATTTTGTTCACGACAATAAAGTTGCTAATTAAGGTCACAAGACGAATACTATTATCGGATGTCAAATGAACAATAATGTGTTCACAACACCACCATCGTCCACACCATTCGCTTCAGTGGTGAAAACTACAATTCATGAAAACGATTCTGCTATACACACTTCAGAAACTTAACCAGCACTAAAACTTGCATCTGGAAATGCACTAACACTGGTGGATATAGGATAAAATCAGTGCTTCGCACCATACCACAAGGAAGTTTATGGAAAAGCGTACGTCACAAACCGCATATTAACCCCCAACAAGCAGACATAAAACAGTAAAAGAATTCATCATCAATCATCAAGTCCGCTCCTCTACTCAGAACGAGATGTATGAGATACTGATTCAAACACCAAAAAGATCAGACCGCATTTCGTTGGGTTAGTGTGGTTAATCATAGGACGAAACAGGTACTGGTGAGGAAGATACTGTCGCGAGTTGTGGGGAACAGCGGTTAGTGTCTCTAGCAGACGTGCTACAAATAGAAGATGTTTGTTGTTTAGTATTTATTATTTCTGGAAATTTCTTATGTCCGTAATGTTTGCATATTCTGGAATATTTGATAAATAGTAGCACTCTTCCTGAAGGAGGCAGTTCTCTTCTCACTGTACGCCAATGTCCATAATAAACGTGATTTCAGTGCTAGATATTGTACGTCAAAAAAAAAATTGTTCTAATGGCTCTGAGCACTATGGGACTCAACTTCTGAGGTCATCACTCCCCTAGAACTTAGAACTACTCAAACCTAACTAACCTAATGACATCACACACATCCATGCCCGAGGCAGGATTCGAACCTGCGACCGTAGCGGTCTCACGGTTCCAGACTGTAGCGCCTAGAACCGCACGGCCACTCCGGCCGGCTTATTGTACTTCCTTGACGAAATTGCTTTCGGATTTGGACTTGATAGTGGTTACGAAGTGACTTATTAGAGTCTTTCGGAAGGAATTATTACACACATAGTATAACCTGCCTTTGATCGTGACACCATACACAATCGTTAACCTGGCTCCAGGGAGGTAGGGTCCCCTTCCCTCTTCCTCCACTGGGGTAATTCCTGTCTGGCGCGTCCACGTCGCGGGGGTGGGCATCCTACACTTCAGTAGACCGGAGTGATAGGATAGCTGGGTTCAGGCAGTGACCCAGTCCCGTGGGGTATAACACGGAATCCATGCTCAGGGTTACGGGTGAAGACCTTAGTGGCAGCGACGGCGGAAAAGAAAGACTTCGTAACGGCGAAGCTGGCAAATGAGGCAACCCTCCTTTCTGGGGATTAAATGAGAAGGGAACCACTGCCTTGTGGTGGAGGAGAAACTCCAAAGGGTAAGGGAGACAGTCCCAACACGAAATCCTTTTTTGCGTTAGGACTAGCAAGCCAGTAGGAAAGTCTTCATATATTGCTTTCAAAACACAGACAAGCATGGGAAAGAACCATTCAGGATTTGACCCCACTGCTTCTTCAAGTATTGGTGCGAGTGATGGGAGACCTGATAATATTCATCAGTACAAGAAGATGAAACCAAATGGACTAAAAAAATAACCTAAATATTGGCACCCTTAATATATTAACCCTCAACGTAAAAATGGAAGAAATGACAGATGTACTAACAGAGAGAATGTTAGATATTTTGGGATTAAGCGAAACGAATTGGAGGGGAAAAGGTGAGGAAAATTTGAGAGTAGGAGGAAAACTGTACTGGAGTGGGAAGAACAGTTTTGGAAGAAATGGTGTGGCAGTGATGGTGAATAAGAATGTACAAAGCAGTATTGAAAGTGTGAGATATATATCAGGCAGGATCATAATCTTAAACCTGAGATTCCAAAACGAAACACTAAAAGTTATCCAGATTTATGCACCTCAAGTGGGACGTAGCGAAGAAGAGAAGATGGACTTTGAAAGCGAGTTAGAGAACCATGTAGAGAGTGCTAATATAGTGATGGGAGATTTTAATGCACAGGTAGGAAAAGACAGAAAGGGATTTGAGCAAGTATTGGGATGTTTTGGATATGGAGGGAGAAATGAAGAAGGGGAAAGACTCCTGGGCTTGTGCCATAGGAATGGAATGAAAATAGCAGACAGCTGATTTATGAAGAGAGAAAGTCATGTTATCACCAGATACAGTTGGGATGGAAGAACCAAGAATGTAATTGATTATATTCTAGCAGATACGGAATAGGGAGAGAAAGTAACAAATGTGAAGGTTAATTCCTAGTGTGAGTGCTGACGGAGACCATAGATTACTGGTGGGACAATGGAAAATGAATCAGAGTGTAAAAAATAGAAAACAGAAAAAAGTGATGAGGATACGGGATTGGAAACTGAAGGAGAGTGAAAGTGCTGAGAGTACAGAGAATTAATCACACAAAAATTTCCAAAAGAAGCTTTCTGCGATGTAGAAAAAGAATGGAGTTTATTCAAAGACACTTTAGTCGAAGCAACATAAAAAGTATGTGGTAGAACACGTGGAAAGGAAAAAGTAAGACAGACAAGTTGGTGGGAAACTAAAAATGACGAGGACCATAAAAGATATATAGAGGAAAAGAAGAAGTGCAAAGAAATAGTGGAAACAGCAAAGAAAAGGGCATGGGAAGAGTTTACAAAAATACTTGAAGGTGTGAAGAGCAATCAGAAAATGTTCCATAAAATGATGAAAAATAAAAGGAAGGCTTCTGAAATACCAGTAAAGATGGAAACAGAGGATGGTACTGTGATTGAAGATCCAGGGAATATAAAAGATCTCTGGAGAGAACCATTTTAAGAAACTGTTAAACGCTGAGGAGCAGGTACACGAGGAAACAACAAGCAATGGAGAAAATGAGAGAAGTTGGGAAGCAGAATTAGGACAAATTACACGGGAAGAAATGGAAATAGCTGTGAAGAAGATGAAATGGGGGAAAGCCATCTGATGAAGTATCAGTGGACACGATAAGAGCAGCAGGTCCAGGGGGAATGCAGTGGCTGTATAGAGTACCATCAAGTGTGTGGAGAAATAGTACAATACCTGACGACTGGAGAAGATGAGATATTGTTCCCCATCTTCAAAAAAGGCAATAAAAGACTTTGTAAAACTTACAGAGGAATAACCCTCGTAAGTCATACAGCCAGATTATTTAAAGAAATTTATTAAAGCGAACAAGTGAAAAGATAGAAAAGGGGCTGAGTGAAGAACAGCATGGGTTTAGGAAAGGAAGAAGCACGATCGACCTGATATTTTCTATCCGTCAACTGATGGAAAAAAGTTGGGAGTATAACAAAAGGGTGATAATGGTTTTTATAGACATAGAAAAGGTATATGACTCAGTTAACAGGGAAAGAATCTGGGAAGAAATGAAGATAGGTATAGAAGATGGATACATTAATGTAATAAAGACAATGCACAGTGGACACACTTGTAGAATTAGAACACCATTGGGGAACTCTGAATACTTCGAAATAAGACAAGGACTTAAACAAGGAAGTATTCTATCTTCTGTCCTTTTTATTTTGTGATGGAGGGAATGAATAGGGCAGTTAAAGATATAGTAACAGAAAATGTCAAAAAGATGATTTTTGAAGATGACATGGTAATATGGGGCGATAAAGAGGTAAATATACAGTTATAACTTGATGCGTGGAAAGAAATAATGAAAAAAAAATGATTCAAATGGCTCTGAGCACTACGGGACTTAACTTCTGAGGTCATCAGTCCCCCAGAACTTAGCACTACTTAAACTTAACTAACCTAGGAACATCACACACAGCCATGCCCGAGGCAGGATTCGAACCTGCGACCGTAGTGGTAGCGCGGTTCCAGACTGTAGCGCCTAGAACCGCTCGGCCACCATGGCCGGCGAAATAATGAAAAGGTATGGATTAAAAATAAATAAATAAAGATAAGAATGAAGTAATGATATTTGGAAGAGACAAAGGGATCAACGGGAATATTACTTTGAATAGAGAACCCCTCAAAGTGGTAGATAGTTTCACTTATTTAGGGAGTGAAATATCTAGTAATGGAAGATTAACCAACGAAATTAATAGGAGGTTACAGAAAGAAGACAATGTCTACCAAACAATAAAACACCTGATTTGGAATAAGAACGTTTCAGGAAAAGCAAAACTCCTTATGTATAAAAGTTATTACTTCCTTATTGTCACCTATGGAGGAGAAACATGGACAATGACTGAAAGGGACTGGAGCAGACTGCAAGCAGGGGAAATGAAATTTCTCAGAGCAGTTAAGGGAAAAATAAGAATGGACAGAGTAAGGAATGTAGAAATTAGAAGGGACCTTAAACAAGAAAGTATGAGAGAAGAAATTGAAAAAAAGAGATTAATGTTATGGGCATGTTAAGAGGATGCATGGGCAGAGACTCCCCAAAATTATGGAAGAACTAAAGATGGAAGGAAAAAGACCTAGAGGGCGCCCAGGAACACGGCGGAAAAAGGGAGTGAGAATATCCGTGGAAAGGAGAGATGTGACGTGGCAGCAAGTTGAGGAAGAAAAGAGGTGGGAGGACCGAGCTAAATGGAGAGGAATCGTCAGCATCCAGACCCGGCAGAAGCTGGAGCGGGATCCGGATACAAAAATGTAGTATAACCTCGCTACCGCCGTAAACAGATCCCGTTTTACAGTGGCACGAAGGTGGGTTTCACAGCACACGTGGAGAAACTTTAATTTCTAGCTGTAGCCCTTAACGAGTGTCTAGAATAAGCATCTCAAATTATCTGACACCCATAAATTACTCCCATTTGTAGGACGATCTCAGATACACTACTGGCCATTAAAATTGCTACACCACGAAGATGACGTGCTACAGACGCGAAATTTAACCGACAGGAAGAAGGTGCTGTGATTAGCTTTTCAGAAGGTTGGCGCCGGTGGTGACACCTACAACGTGCTGAAATGAGGAAAGTTTCCAACCGATTTCTCATACACAAACAGGAGTTGACCGGCGTTCCCTAGTGAAACGTTGTTGTGAAGCCTCGTATAAGTAGGAGAAATTTGTACCATCAAGTTAACGACTTTGATAAAGGTCGGATTGTAGCCTATCGCGATTGCGGTTTATCATATTGCGACATTGCTGTTCGCGTTGGTCGAGGTCCAATGACTGTTAGCAGAATATGGAATCGGTCGGTTGAGGAGGGTAATACGGAACGCCGTACTGGATCCCAACGGCCTCGTATCACTAGCAGTCGAGATGACAGGCATCTTATCCGCATGGCTGTAACGGATCGTGCAGCCACGACTCGATCCCTCAGTCAACAGATGGGGACGTTTGCAAGACAACAACTATCTGCACAGTTCGACGACGTTTACAGCAACATGGACTATCAGCTCGGAGACCATGGCTGCGGTTACACTTGACGCTGCATCAGAGACAGGAGCGCCTGCGATGGTGTACTCAACGGCGAACCTGGGTGCACGAATGGCAAAACGACATTTTTTCGGATGAATCCAGGTTCGGTTTACAGCATCATGATGGTCGCATCCGTGTTTGGCGACATCGCGGTGAACGCACATTGGAAGCGTGTATTCGTCATCGCCATACTGGCGTATCACCCGGCGTGATGGTATGGGGTACCACTGGTTACACGTCTCGGTCATCTATTGTTCGCATTGACGGCACTTTGAACAGTGGACGTTACATTTCAGATGTGTTACGGCCCGTGGCTCTACCCTTCATTCGATCCCTGCGAAACCCTACATTTCAGCAGGATGATGCAAGAAGGTTGTATACATGGAAGAACCCTGGAGATACTAAAAGGAATCAGATAGATTATATAATGGTAAGACAGAGATTTAGGAACCAGGTTTTAAATTGTAAGACATTTCCAGGGGCAGATGTGGACTCTGACTACAATCTATTGGTTATGAACTTTGGATTAAAACTGAAGAAACTGCAAAAAGGTGGGAATGTAGAAAATGGGACCTTGATAAACTGAAAGAACCAGAGGTTGTACAGAGTTTCAGGGAGAGCATAAGGGAACAATTGACAGGAATGGGAGAAAATGCAGTAAATGAAGCAGGCAAAAAGGAATACAAACGTCTCAAAAATGAGATCGACAGGAAGTGTAAAATGGCTAAGCAGGGATGGCTAGAGAACAAATGTAAGGATGTAGAGGCTTATCTCACTAGGGGTAAGATAGATGCTGCCTACAGGAAAATTAAAGAAATCTTTGGAGAGAAGAGAACCAATTGTATGAATATCAAGAGCTCAGATGGAAACCCAGTTCTAAGCAAAGATGGGAAAGCAGAAAGGTGGAAGGAGTATATAGAGGGTCTATACAAGGGCGAGGTACTTGAGGACAATATTATGGGTATGGAAGAGGATGTAGATGAAGATGAAATGGGAGATATGATACTGCGTGAAGAGTTTGACAGAGCACTGAAAGATCTGAGTCGAAACAAGGCTCCCGGAGTGGACAACGTTCCATTAGAACTACTGACAGCCTTGGGAGAGCCAGTCCTGACAAAACTCTACCATCTGGTGTGCAAGATGTATGAGACAGGCGAAAAACCCTCAGACTTCAAGAAGAATATAATAATTCCAATCCCAAAGAAAGCAGGTGTTGACAGATGTGAAAATTACCGAACTATCAGTTTAATATGACACAGCTGCAAAATACTAACGCGAATTCTTTACAGACGAATGGAAAAACTGATAGAAGCCGACCTCGGGGAAGATCAGTTTGGATTCCGTAGAAATGTTTGAACACGTGAGGCAATACTGACCCTAAGGAAAGGCAAACCTACGTTTTTAGCATTTGTAGACTTAGAGAAAGCTTTTCACTATGTTGATTGGAATAATCTCTTTCAAATTCTGAAGGTGGCAGGGGTAAAATACAGGGAGCGAAAGGCTATTTACAATTTGTACAGAAAGCAGATGGCAGTTATAAGTGTCGAGGGGTATGAAAGGGAATCAGTGGTTGGGAAGGGAGTAAGACAGGGTTGTAGCCTCTCCCCGATGTTATTCAATGTGTATATTGAGCAAGCAATAAAGGAAACAAAAGAAAAGTTCGGAGTAGGTATTAAAATCCATGGAGAAGAAAGAAAAACTTTGACGTTCGCCGATGACATTGTAATTCTGTCAGAGACAGCAAAGGACTTGGAAGAGCAGTTGAACGGAATGGACAGTATCTTGAAAGGAGGGTATAAGATGAACATCAACAAAAGCAAAACGAAGATAATGGAATGTAGTCGAATTAAGTCGGGTGATGCTGAGGCAATTAGATTAGGAAATGAGACACTTAAAGTAGTAAAGGGGTTTTTCTATTTGGGGAGCAAAATAACTGATGATGGTCGAAGTAGAGAGGATATAAAATGTAGACTGGCAATGGCAAGGAAAGCGTTTCTGAAGAAGAAAAATTTGTTAACATCGAGTATAGATTTAAATGTCAGGAAGTCGTTTCTGAAAGTATTTGTATGGAGTGTAGCCATGTATGGAAGTGAAACGTGGACGATAAACAGTTTAGACAAGAAGATAATAGAAGCTTTCGAAATGTGGTGCTACAGATGAATGATGAAGATTAGATGGGTAGATCACATAACTAATGAGGAGGTATTGAATAGAATTGGGGAGAAGAGGAGCTTGTGGAACAACTTGACTAGAAGAAGGGATCGGTTGGTAGGACATGTTCTGAGACATCGAGGGATCACCAATTTAGTACTGGAGGGTAAAAATCGTAGAGGGAGACCAAGAGATGAATACAGTAAGCAGATTCAGAAGGATGTAGCCTGCAGTAGGTACTGGGAGATGAAGAAGCTTCCACAGGATAGAGTAGCATGGAGAGCTGCATCAAACCAGTCTCAGGACTGAAGACCACAACAACAAAAATGCACGACCGCATGTTGCAGGTCCTGTACGGCCTTTCTGGATACAGGAAATGTTCGACTGCTGCCCTGGCCAGCACATTCTCCAGATCTCTCACCAACTGAAAACGTCTGGTCAATGGTGGCCGAGAAACTGGCTCGTCACAATACACCAGTCACTACTCTTGATGAACTGTGGTATCGTGTTGAAGCTACATGGGCAGCTGTACCTGTACACGCCATCCAAGCTCTGTTTGACTCAATGCCCAGGCGTATCAAGGCCCTTATTACGGCCAGAGGTGGTTGTTCTGGGTTCTGATTTCCCAGGATCTATGCACCCAAATTGCTTGAAAATGTAATCACATGTCAGTTCTAGTATAATATATATGTCCCTTCTTGATGTTGCAATTTTAATGCCCAGTAGTGTAAAAACATACACCAGGTAGTTATAATTAATGTGCAGCTACCCACAGAAGTCCAGTGTGGGCCGTAATTATCGTATGGCAGCGAAAATTCGTAGATATGCTAATGTATTAATGTGGAACCGATTTACGATCGAAAAAAATTAGTTCCAATTTTGGCCACCAGGTGCAAAGCATAGCATCTCGTCGACGTCTCCAGTACTGATATTGTACAACTTGTGTAATCAGCGGCTAATAAGGAAATCAACATAATGCCTTTGTTTCACCTTTTCTGCCTATGTCCCGTTCCTACTTCATTACATACGGAAACGTTTCTGTAGGTCTTCCTTGCATTCACAGCGCTAGACTTGCTTCTCGTGGCCAAAGTGGGACTATTTTTTTTCCAGCGTAAATCGGTTCTACATCAACGCATTAGAATATCTACCAAGTTTCGCTGCCATACGACAGTTACATCCCACACTGCATCTGTGTGAGTAGCACCTTTATTGTAACAGCCAAGTACTTCTGCCTTTCAAGGGATTTTTGGCGGAACACAGCAGCATGGATGATATTTGTCATGGTTGCATTAAACGACATTTAATGCACCGCTGAAAACGTAGATGCTTTAATGAAGGAGGAACCGATCAAAGGAGAATTCCAGTTACAGCCAAAACATTGTGCAAGAAGAATTTTGATCCAGTGGGGCGAAAACGGTTGCTCGACATCCCAGTTTATCTACAGCCAGTTATCCTGAAGTATTTCCGTGACGCTCCAACATCTAGCCAACTAAAATTTGTGAATATTTTATACAGATTCAGACGCAGATATAACTGGCCAGATCTCTACCGATCCCTTACATACTAAGTGAACCACTGTGAGGAATACCGACGACGAAAGGACATGCCCTAGTTACCTCTGGGGCTTCTCATACCAATTCTGCCTGCAGGAGCGTCATTCCACAGGACTGGAATCGACCTTTTGGGAAGGTTTCCAAAGTCGACAAACAGGAGCCGATGGACAATAGTCTACACTGTCACCCTCACCTGCTACGCTGTCACCAAAGCTGTGTCGACTACCGAAGCTATGGAAATTGCATGGTTCCTTGTGTAAGGTATCATTTCGAAGCTCAGAGCATCACGTGTGACTGTGTCTGGTTGTGGAAACGTTTTTCAGTCGAGACTTGTATCAGAAGTAGTTTCACGTTGCGACATCACCTACAGGATGACAATTTCCTAACATCCATAGAGAAATGGCCTCACAGAACGCTTTATTTTGACGTTGGCAGATATGCTCTCAAAGTTCGCTGATGTAAAATAGAGAGATTGAAATATAGTATGTAACATTTATATCGATTAGAAGTAGGTTTATATTATGTAACAGTGTATCTGCAATTTATGAAATGTTTATTCCGTGTTGTTTAAACTCCTTGACTATGGCAAGAAAATTAGAGCTTTGTAATGTATATATGAAAAAAGCAAAAGAATATGTTGAAATAGTAAATTATTATAGTATGAATATGTTCATAAAAAGCTGGTTCATGCTTAGGGAAATTGTATTTGTAACATGTAAAAGCTGCAGGGAAGTCCCTCCGCAACGGGACTGACATGGGGCGATGTAAAAGGTGGGTTTGGTGGTCGAACTGAGCGGCTCCTTTGTGTGAACGACACGCAGTATGTGGCTAGCAGTAGCACGGTACACTTCGATGGTGCTAAGAGAGGCAATTGGAAGCTGCATTACAAGGGATTTGCCTCGGATGTGGATCTGGCTGTTATTTGGTATTCACGGCATAATACACATGCTCTCATATGTTAAACATCCGACGCCAAGAAGAGAATTTATAGAGTACTCGTACATAAAGAGCTCTGAGCACAGTTAGCCGCCATTCCACCTGCCACTAATCTTCGCCACTGCTTCACAGACTTCATACATTCAGTTACATAATGTATATTGACATGGGCCAGTTAATTTGTGTGTTGTTTCGATATTAATCACATAAAATGTCAATTCCTGTTCCAAACCATAACTTCAATCCTGCTCACGAACCTACGCAGGGTCCTCACCTAAGTGCTACTAAAACCGAGTATCCTGATTTAAATCAACAATTCTTGCATAAATGTGCTTAAAAGTGATTTTTTGTCTAAAGTAAAAGGGGTAGTAAAAGTTGAAGCTAAAGCCACAAAAGTGAAGTTGGATTGGCTTCTGTTAAAGTATCCTCAGTTTATTAAAAATTGTACAAGGTGTATAACTTTGCTTCCGCTGTTTTTTCCCCAACATTTGAGGCTTCAATGAAACAAATTGGTTACACATGTATCATTCAAAGTATTTTCCATCGCTGGCCACTACTTTCTCCCATCTTCCGGGCAGTGTACGAATCCCGCGTCGAAAAAATTGTTCATCTTTTGAAGCGATCCAAGAATCGATCCAATTTGTGACTTCTTCATGAGATCGGAAGTGTTGGTCAGCACCATTGGTCTAAACAGGTGATAGCCAGAGGGAGCACTGTCTGGAGAATACGGCGGGTTGGGTAAGACTTCCCATTTCAACATTTCCAAGTACGTTTTGATCTCTTTTGCAACGCGGGGTCGAGCGTGGTCGTGCTGCAAAATCACTTTATCGTCCCTCTCGCTGTATTGCGACCGTTTGACTTCTAATGCTCTGCTCAGACGCATTAATTGCGTTCGATAACTGGCACCTTTGATTGTTTCACTTGGTTTCAACACCTCATAGTACACGACGCCGAGCTGGTCCCACCAAATGCAGAGCATGATCTTGGAGCCGTGAATATTCGGTTTGGCCGTCGACGTGGAAGCATGGCTGGAATATCCCCATGATTTTTTGCGTTTAGGGTTATCGTAATGAACCCATTTTACGTCCCCTATCACAATGCGATGCAGAAATCCCTTCCGTTTTTGCCTCTGAAGCAACTGTTCACAAACACACAAACGCCGTTCAGCGTCTCTTGGTTTCAGCTCACACGGGACCCAAGTTCCTTCTTTCTGAATCATGCCCATAGCCTTGAGACGTTTTGAAATGGCTTGCTGTGTCACTCTCACTAATCGTGCCAATTCTTCTTGAGTTTGACGCGAGTCGTCATTCAGCAATGTCTCCAATTCTGCACCTTCGAAAACATTCTCTCTTCCACCACCATGCCGGTCTACGACGTTAAAATCACCGTTCTTGAAGCGTTGAAACCACTCACAACACTAATAGCGTCCTTACTATACGTATTTGAGAGCATTTGATGAGACTCAGCCGCTGTTTTCTTCATATTGAAACAAAACAGTAACACCTCCCGCAAATGATGAGAATTAGGCTCGTAAACTGACATTTTCAATCAAGAACAAAATGATGCAGACACAAGTAGACTAATGTTTGAATGACGTTATGTTGACCAAGGTCCAAGCTAACTGCCTGACTTATGCGATCTGTTTCTTACGACCGTTACTTACCATTGGCGCCACCTAACGGCAAACGGCGGAAGCAAAGTTGTACACCTTGTAGTTTTGTTGGATTACAGTGCAAGATTGTGTACATATTATTACAAAGAATACCTGCTTCACAGGCAATTAAAGTTCAAGTACATATAAATCTTTAATGAACAGATTTATGACAGTATTGTTAGAAAAAAAAAAATTATGCAAAATTTTAAAGAAGGTGTATTTTTGGTACCCATCTTGAAAGGTTCCTTTTTTTTAAGTTAATTATACCCAGTGTTATATTTTATTGTCTTGCAAAGTAATTTGTGAACTACTCCAAGTGAAATGAAAGTTTGGTTCAAATGGCTCTGAGCACTATGGGACTCAACAGCTAGGTCATCAGTCCCCTAGAACTTAGAATTAAACCTAACTAACCTAAGGACATCACACACATCCATGCCCGAGGCAGGATTCGAACCTGCGACCGTAGCAGTCGCGCAGTTCCGGACTGCGCGCCTAGAACCGCGAGACCACCGCGGCCGGCGAAATGAATGGTTAGCTTTTAGAAGTAGCCTTTAATATTGTAATAATCAAAGAGCGTTGACTAGTGAAACTGTACTAGTTTTTGGGTCCCTATCATATTCTCCACCTATTAAGAAAAAATTGAACTATTACTGTTACTAACAAAAATTGATATATGTAGAGGAGCTTAAACAGTGTATTTATGTTGTTATTCATCTTTATTTGTGTTCTTCCTGTCAGCCAAGACAGAAGCCCCTCATGTCCAAATTTAGTTCTGCACTTCATGCAGTGACATTTCAGTATTTGATTAAGTGATGCTCTTGAGAGTGCCTGTCATTAGTATGAGCTTGGTGCAACTTTGCTCCCCATAATTTACTGGTGTGTATGTTATTGGTAACTGCTGCTACACACAGTACAGGGTGCACTATGTCAGTTTGTATCCTATTTGCTTTTCAAAGGGAAATCTCAACAAAATTAACTCCAATAACCAATATTCAATTTTCTGAAATATTTATTTCCAAATTAATGTGCGTAATTGGGCTGGCGACCGTTCATTTTTTTTCATTCATTTATGATTTTGCCATTTTCGTTAACTACAAAGATCAAAGGCCGTTTGGTTTTTCTGTTATTTCACCAAAATTGAAATTATAGTCCGATAGCCTTGTCCATTAGACACACAAGCAGGCAAACTTCGAAATCCTCTCAGAGGGTAACATTAGCGTGTTTCATGGCACGTTAGTGTTATAAGTACTTCCCGTCGTGATATTCACGTATAAAACAACGAGGCAAAACTTTACAGACTTCACACCGTTCCTTCTGCTACGCGGTCGCAAGACGAAAACAAAAATGTATACACTCTTACCTTTTCAACCGTACAATAATCAGGTTGACTAGGTAGAGGAAGACTAGATTCATAACCTATTTCAGTCCTTTTGATTGTTATAGATGGAGCTACATAAGACAATTGGATTTGTGCAGCAGACATACCTAATGCGAGACTCTTCATTGGCAGGTCATGAAAACGTTCGAAACCATTTGAGACCGTCATAGGGTATCTGGGTATCTGAAAGAGTCCGACAGTCCATGATTAAACTTGTATATGAGTGTGCAGAAGCAGTGGCGGTCATCTTGAGCATTTGTTACAATTCTGAATTGAGAATTTTGTAGAATGTTGTTCATGAATAATTCATAAAAGCGGGGATTTTACGATATATGTTTGTATCGAATTTTCCTTGGTTTTTTTGTGAATAATCGACTTCCAAGCCGGCCGCTGTGGCCGAGCGGTTCTAGGCGCTTCAGTCTGGCACCGCGCTGCTGCTACGGTCGCAGGTTCGAATCCTGCCTCGGGCGTGGATGTATGTGATGTCCTTAGGTTAGTTAGGTTTAAGTATTCTAAGTCTAGGGGACACCTCAGATGTTAAGTCCCATAGTGTTTAGAGCCATTTGAACCATTTCGACTTCCAAATCGTGTGAAAGTATTTCTGAAACATCCTATATACACAATGCTCTGCAAAACGAAGGTACGAAACACATAAAGTAACATAACACATTAACAACTCGGTGGAAATGAATGAAAGTGCGGGAGCATGCTGCCAGAGGTTTCCCAGTTGTGCACAGGAAGCTGTACGTCACATGGCGAGAAGTCGGCTTGACTACAGCGCCACATCGTGCTTACCCCACAACCCGAGGTAGTTGAAGAAACTGGAAAAGACAGTGGACAAAATCTGGATTACTTTACAAGAGGAAGAATCATCTGAAAACTGGAAAAAAGAATAAGAGTAACAAGTATAGCCCAGGAGGTTAGTATTGCTCATAGCATCGTTTCACGTGAATGGAAAGTGTTCCCAACCACGGGCACCGTTGCCCGAAGATGAGGAAGTGGTCGACCACGGTCAACTACAGCACTACATGACCATGCGTTGTGCGACAGGCAGGAAGGGGCTCACATCAAACAGTGGGTGCAGTTTCAACGACATGTTCAATTGGTTCAAATGGCCCTAATCACTATGGAACTTAACATCTGAGGTCATCAGTCCCCTACACTTAGAATTACTTAAACCTAACTAACCTAAGGACATCACACACATCTATGCCCGATGCAGGATTCGAACCTGCGACCGTAGCAGACGCGCGGTTCCGGACTGAAGCGCCTAGAACCGCTCGGCCACAGCTCAACGACATCTAACAGGCCTGCAAGGCTCCACAGTGGCACAGCGACTATATGTGAGTGGTCACTTTGCCCGATGTACGTTGTGTTCCGTAGAAACGCGCACATCGGCGACACCGTCTGCGATCGTGCCAAAAGCATAGAGACTAGATGTGGCACCACATTCTCTTCTCGGATGAGAGAACACTCAGTCTGAGTAGCTATTCTGGACGTCCCCTCGTATGATGAGAGGTGAAACACGTAATTCAGCCAGGAGCATTGTGGAACATGATCGCTTTGGCGATCCATCTATTATCGTGTGGGGAGGCACAATGTTGCATAGGCGTACTGACCTCAGAATCTTTGAAAACGGTTCACTCACCGGTCAACGGTACTGCGACGCTGTTCTCCCTCCCCATGTGCGTCACGGGTGCATCCGACCCTGGTTTCGGTTTGATGGAGGACAACGCGGGGCCACTCGAACAGCGCTGGTAGAGGAGCTTTTGTAACGAGAGGACATTCGATGAATAGACAGGCCTGCCAGCTCTTCCGACTGGAAAGTTTTGGAATGTGGTGCTGGAGAAGAATAGAGAAGATCAAGTGGACATTTCGGGTTACAAACGGCGACGTACTGAGAAGAGTAGGAGAGATGAAAACTATTCTGAACACGATTGTTCAGAGAAAGGCAAACAGGATCAGACACGCACCTAGGCACAAGGGGCTTATACACGACGTCATCGAAGGGGAGTTCACAGGAATTACAGGACGAGGAAGAAGAAGAATTCAACACCTGGATGACATGAAAGAGGGAAGGAAATACAGAAGACTGAAGGAAGAAGCTGAAGACAGGGCACACTGGCGTCAGAAATTCTCCGTACGAAGACACGGACCTCTCACAAGGCAGAACACTGCACAATAATAATAATAATAATAATATATCATATCGGGCACTTGTGGGACGCGTTGCGGGGACGTATTGCAGCACGTCCACATGCACCAACGACAGTCGAGTAGTTGTCAACCGGGCTGGTGGGGGACTGGAACGTCCTACCACAACTCCTTACCAATCTTGTCGTCTGCATGGTAGCACGTTGCATAGCATGCAGTGCTGTCCGTGGTGATCACACACCCTATTAAGAACCATGTCTCGCATTTTGTAAGGTCTAGAGGACCTCCATAAAGGTGGCTTCAGAGTAGTTATAGTCTGTGGCTGAGAGTGTCGTTTCTGTTCGTCTTATTGCGAATTTCCTTCAGTTACCTTTTGTACTATACTGTAGCAGTTCAGGATAATGCTGATAGATGGTGAAACAACGCTCTGGTGGGCGGTTTGCGGGTTTAAATCACCTCGGGGTGTGACCATGCGGTGTATTTGATCTGCGGCCGTCGCACTGTGGCGCTGGCAGCAGTCCACATAAGCAGAGGTGAGTTGGTACATGTCAGAGTACGGTGCAGCAAATAAGTTTGCAGGCGTTTTCAGACGTGCTAATGGTGACAGTGTGTTGAAAATGGCTCAAAGAACACGTATTGATGACGTTATGAGGGTTAGAATACTAGGGCGACCGGAGGCTGGTCAAACACAGCAGGTCGTAACACAGGCCCTCTGTGTACCACAAAGTGTGACCTCAAGATTATGGCAACGATTCCAGCAGACAGAAAACGTGACCAGGCGCTACAGTACGGGACGTCCACAGTGTACAACACCACAAGAAGACCGATATGTCACCATCAGTGCCCGCAGACGGCCACGGAGTACTGCAGGTAGCCTTGCTCGGGACCTTACTGCAGCCACTGGAACAGTTGTCTCCAGACACACAGTCTACAGATGACAGACATGATTTATTCGCCCGGAGACCTGCAAGGTGCATTCCACTGACCCCTGGTCACAGGAGAGCCCGTAAAGCCTGGTGTCGAGAACACAGTATATGGTCATTGGAGCAGTGGTCCCAGGTTATGTTCACGGACGAGTCCAGGTAGAGTTTGAACAGTGATTCTCGCCGGGTTTTGATCTGGCGTGAACCAGGAACCAGATACCAACCCCTCAATTTCCTTGAAAGGGACCTATATGGAGGTCTTGGTTTGATGGTGTGGGGTGGGATTACGATTGGTGCACGTACACCCCTACCTGTCTTCGACAGAGGAACTGTAACAGGCCAGGCCTATCGGGACGTCATTTTTCACCAGTATGTCTGCCTTTTCCGGGGTGCAGTGGGTCCCATCTTCCTCCTGATGGCTGATAACACACAGCCCCAACGAGCTGCCATCGTGGAGGAGTACCTTGAAACAGAAGATATCAGGCGAATGGAGTGGCCTGCCTGTTCCCCAGACCTAAACCCCATAGAGCACGTCTGGGATGCTATCGGTCGACGTATCACTGCACATCTTCAAACCCCTACGACACTTCAGGGGCTTTGACAGGCACTGGTGCAAGAATGGGAGGCTATACCCCAGCAGCTGCTCGACCACCTGTTCCAGCGTATGCCAACCCGTTGTGCAGTCTGTGTACGAGTGCATGCTGATCATATCTCATATTGATGTTGGGGTACATGCGCAGGAAACAATGGCGTTTTGTAGCACATGTGTTTCGGGACGGTTTTCTCAACTTATCACCAATACCGTGGACTTACAGATCTGTGTCGTGTGTGTTGCCTATGTGCCTATGCTATTAGCGCCAGTTTTGTGTAGTGCTACGTTGTGTGGCTCCACATTCTGCAATTATCCTTAATTTATGAGCATGAGTGTACGTATGGTTCAAGTTTCATCGAACTACACACATCAAAAAAAGTTTTGCATCGCCCCAGTTCCCAGAACTCCTGAAGATAGACGTTGACGGTGGATATTGTATCACAGATACAGTCCCTTTGACTGTTCAGAGATGTCACTAAACCCGCCCAAAGATGTAAGCAACCATGCATGAGCAGCGCCTATAAGACGGAGGGGGTCCGACACCCGACCAGTTCCAGTCATTCCACCAGGAACAAGGTACACGGCTCCTGTTGTCTGTAGTTCAAACATGCCTAGACGGTCAATACCGCGGTTTGATCGCGTCCGCGTTGTTACTTTGTGCCAGGAAGGGCTCTCAACAAGGGAAGTGTCCAGACGTCTCGGAGTGAACCAAAGCGATGTCGTTCGGACACGGAGGAGATACAGAAACTGTCGATGACATGCCTCGCTCTGGCCGCCCAAGGGCTCCTGCTGCAGTGGATGACCGCTATCTATGGATTATGGCTCGGAGGAACCCTGACAGCAACGCCACCATGCTCAATAATGCTTTTCGTGCAGCCACAGGACGTCGTGTTACGACTCAAACTGCGCGCATGATGCGCAACGTCACTCCCAACGTCTATGGCGAGGTCCATCTATGCAACCACGACACCATACAGCGCGATACAGATGGGCCCAACAACATGCCGAATGGACCGATCAGGGTTGGAATCACGTTCTCTTGACCGATGAGTGTCGCATATACCTTCAACCAGACAATCGTCGCAGACGTGTTTGGAGGCAATCTGGTCAGGCTGAACGCCTTAGACACAATGTCCAGCGAGTGCAGCATGGTGGAGGTTCCCTGCTGCATAGGGTGGCTTTATGTGGGGCCGACGTACGCCGCTGGTGGTCATGGAAGGCGCCGTAACGGTTGTACGATACGTGAATGTAATCCTCCGACCGATAGTGCAACCATACCGGCAGAATATTGGCGAGGCATTCGTCTTCATGGGCGAAAATTCGCGCCCCCATCGTGCACATCTTGTGAATGACTTCCTTCAGGATAACAACATCGCTCGACTAGAGTGGCCAGCATGTTCTCCAGCCATGAATCCTATCGAACATGCCTGGGATAGATTGAAAAGGGCTGTTTATGGACGACGTGACCCACCAACCACTCTGAGGGACTTACGCCGAATCGCCATTGAGGAGTGAGACAATCTGGACCAACACTGCCTTGATGAAATTGTGGATAGTATTCTACGACGAATACAGGCATGCAACAATGTAAGAGGACGTGCTACTGGGTATTAGAGGTACCGGTGTGTACAGCAATCTGGACCACCACCTCTGAAGGTCTCGCTGTATGGTGGTACAACATGCAATGTATGGTTTTCATGACCAATAAAAAGGGCGGAAATGATGTTTATGTTGATCTATATTCCAATTTTCTGTACAGGTTCCGGAACTCTCGGAACTGAGGTGACGCAAAACTTTTTTTGATGTGTGTAAGTTACTCTGCAGCGATATATCACGCGAAAATTACTCTCGTCCTTAAGTTTTGCTCACCACTGTATCTGCGAACGGTCACCATTAGGTATTTAAAAAAATGTCACTGACTGATTAGCTGTCGTTCAAACAATAAAGCAGACTTTCCTCTACTTGTGTTTAACTAACGCTTCTAACCAAAGCACCAAATGCTGGCATCCTACAAATAAGTCTGAATGCGACATCAGTTCTCTACAGATGGCACTTATTAGGGAACTGCTGACATGACCGATTAGGACATTTATGTAAATTGTGAGTAACAAGTTCAAAAATGGTTCAAATAGCTCTGAGCACTATGGGACTTAACATCTTAGGTCATCAGTCCCCTAGAACGTAGAAGTACTTAAACCTAACTAACCTAAGGACATCACACACATCCATGCCCGAGGCAGGATTCGAACCTGCGACCGTAGCAGTAGCGCAGTTCCGGACTGAGCGCCTAGAACCGCTAGACCACCGCGGCCGGCAAGGTCATCAGTCCCTAAGCTTACACACTACTTAACCTAAATTATCCTAAGGACAAACACACACACCCATGCCCGAGGGAGGACTCGAACCTCCGCCGGGACCAGCCGCACAGTCCATGACTGCAGCTCCTTAGACTGATCGGCTAATACTGCGCGGCAGCGTGTCGTCGTTTGGCATTTACCGGCGTGATGTGTGGCTTATGAGCAGCCGCTCGACCATGAAATCCAAGTTTACTCACCTCCCGCCTAACTGTCATAGTACTTGCAGTGGATCCTGATGCAGTTTGGAATTCCTGTGTGATGGTCTGGGTAGATGTCCGCCTATTGCACATTATAACCCTCTTCAACCGTCGACAGTCGCTGACAGTCAACAGAAGAGGTCGGCCTGTACGCTTTTGCGCTGTACGTGTTCCTTAATATATCCACTTCACTATCACATCGAAAACAGTGGACCTAGGGATGTTTAGGAGTGTGGAAATATCGCTTACAGAAGTATGACACAAGTGGCACTTAATCACCTGACCACGTTCGAAAACCTTGAGTTCCGCGGAGCGCCCCATTCTGCTCTCTCACGATGTCTAATGACTACTGAGGTAGCTGATATGGAGTATTTGGCAGTAGGTGGCAGCACAATGCACCTAATATGATAAACGTGTGTTATTGGGGGTGTCCCGATACTTTTGAACACATAGTGCATGTTCCTACTAAATTTGAGAAAATTTACATGACACTGTAAAAAAAGAAGGTTAAATACCTGCTTATATAATTATGTAGACTTTTCTAGTACATGTAGATATTTGCTATATAAGACAATAGGACAGAGATTGGTGTCACTCCTATCGTTGAGTCGAATATTCAAAATAATGCGTTGGGACAGAACGTAAGATACATAAATGAGACTCTTGTAGAAAATGTAAAAGATTTGTGGGCATATTTATCGTGTAAATAATACTTACGGTATCTGGCGAAGAGTCCGCGGTTCAGAACTTGGCTGCGTCACACTACTGCAAGACTCAGTAAGAGTTTTTTCTGAAGGTGATTTAAGCTTCCATTTCTTCTTCTTCATTTCACTCATGGACCTAGATAATTATTTGAAGGTAAGTCTTTAATTATATGTGCAGTTCCCTTATTTTTAAATTTGTTACGCGAGTCCTAGAAGGCAAATATGCTGTTGTAGAAGGTAAAGATAGCGCCACTCATCTTATAATTAAAATATAACAGAAAAAGTACAGTGCAAGGTCAATGACGCAAATACTAGATTCGTTTTGGAAAGGGTAAACAAGGCAAAGACACTATGGCCAGTGACCAAAGTTGAAACAGGCGCTACAGCAAGCGACTACGACATTTCTGGAATCAAGTTACAGGACAAAACTGTTGCAAATACTAGCCGAATACCAAAACTGTTTAATGAATACCTTATAAGTGTAAATAAGTAAAAGAGTGATGTAGAAAATTATACAGATACGGTTAATTCCTTTGGAACTGAGCAATTTGAAAGTTAACGGTAAATTCAGCGAAGCTACAGCGAAAGATACATAAAATGAAATACTAACACCAAAATATAAAACATCAGCAGTGAGGGATGGAATACCAACCAAAGCGTTAAAAACAGTCTCTAAAATAGTTACGAAGCTATTATCAACAATAGTTCACCAGTTCTTTGGAAAAGGTTGTTTCCTTGATACTCTGAAGTATGCACTAGTTACCACTATTCAAAAAAGGCACAAAAAGCAAATGGGAAACTATTTCCAGTCTCCGTACTTCCATCGCTCTCAAAAATATTTGAAAAGGTTGTCACAATACAAATTCTAGATTTGCAACAAAAAATTAGTATAATTTCAAAAAGTCAGAACGTGTTCCATAAAGCACAGCGTCTGCTATCAGTAAATGTGTGGACAAAATTAGCTACTCTCTATACAACACCCACAAAGCGACAAGAATTTTTTGCGACCAGTTAAAGACCTTTCATGGTATGAAGCAGTGCTTGTCACTTGCTAAACTGGAAAAATATGGAATTAAGGGTATTGTATTAGAATGGTTTAGGTCTTAACTAACCAGCTGAAGACAAAGAGTCGTTATAACATAAGAGAGAAGAAATTATGCTTCAGAATGGAAAACCGTTTCACAATAAGTTTTCCAAGGTTCAGTCTTAGGTCCCATAATGTTTCCGTATTGGATAAATAATATATCGTTCAGTATTGCCTGTCACTCAGTTTTATATGCAGATTACATATCTATGGCCATTGAGACTAACAATAATGATCAGATTCCTCAAACTGTCATAAATATCCTACAAAAATTAGATGACTGGTTTCATCAACATGGGATAAAATTAAATATGAAAAAAAAAATCAGTTAATGCAGTTCAAAACAAAACAAGTAAAGCTGAATAATGACCAAACGCATCACAAACCCAGGATTTGCTGTATTTGTGTGAAATTCCTAGGGATGCAACTGGATAAAAATTTATTCTGGGCCAGGCATCTACAGTACCTCACAACTAATTTGCAGTGACGGTATTATACAATGCATCCAGCATGAACATCAGGCAAGTAGTATATAACATGCACTTGGAATCAATAATAAGTTACATAATTATATTTTGGGCAGCTCGAACAATATCTCACGAATATTAACACTTAATGTTAACACTTCAAAAACAATCATTAGAAAATATACACCATGCAGAGCGAAGAAAATCATTTCTCACACTTCTAAAAAATCTTAGTATACTAAGTGTTCTCTCACTCCACACCTGTGAACTGATGATCTTTGTTTACAGTAATCCAGATTTATTTATAGAAAATCAATTTCAATATGATTATAGCACCAGAAATGAAAATAAGTTTATGCTGCCTACCCATCGATCAAAATTTTTCTTTTAAACTCTGGGTACGAAATTTCAAAACAAAGTAAAAGGAATGGATTTGCTCAATATTAATTTAGAAACATCGAAGAAGTTAGATGACAAGCTGGTGCAGATATTTTATTATTCAATTCAAGAATTCATTAAGTATATGAGAATTTGAGCAGGAGAGACCACATACTTGAGATTAAAGTTTGTTTTTAAAAAATCATTAATTATACATCCTGTACAGTATATTATGTTAATCATATTTTAAGAAAAACTGAAAACAATCTTTAGTGCTTTAATGAGACTCCTGTACATTAAGTCACTAACTTGGAATTGTATGTTATTTATGAGACAATAAACTCTATTTTATTTCTTCTATCTCGATTTATGAGAGGACATGTTGTCAGGTACTGCAAGAACCAAGTCTCAGCACACACTAAGTGAGGCCGAAAGTGGTTGTTTCTCATAACAACAAGACTTTTCATGCCCAAAGTAAAATTTCCGTGCTAACGTACAAATTACGGAAATTTTCACTGAGGTGCTCAAGTAGGCTAATAATAAGTCAATTTCAGGTCTTTCACAAAGTTTTATTTGTTTCAGGCCTACCTTCCTACAGTAAATCCATAAATATTTGTTTCAGAAAATATTGCCTCACAAGTGATTCAATAAATATTTAAGTTCGTATAAACCACAAATTTATGTTTCACATTATCTGAAAAATGAACTTGAAGTTGAAATTCTATTTGCACATGGTGCTCTTGCCTATTTTTGTTTGACAGTAACCATGTGTGTAATCAACATTATCTCGTCAAAGAATGACGAGTATTTCAATTAAAATAACCAAGTCTGGAAGAGAAGCACATAAAATAGATGTAAAACAGGAGTAGACCTAATAATGAAAAAGAAAATAGGAATGCGGGTAAGATACTATGAACAGCGTAGTTAACGCATAATCGCAGCCAAGATAGACACAAAACCAACACCTTGTCACATTAGTACAAGTTTATATGCCAATTAACTACGCAAATGATGAAGAGATTGAAAGAATGTATGGAGAGACAAAATATTCAGATGGTTAAGGGAGAGAAAAATTTAACTGTGAGGGGTGACTGGAATTCGCTAGCAGGAAAAAAAAGAGAAGGTCAAATAGAAGGAGAACATGGACTGGGGAAAAGAAATGAAAGAAGAAGCCGCCTGGTAGCATTTTGCAGAGAGCATAATTTAATCATCGCTAACGTTTGATTTAAGAATCATGAAAGAAGATTATATACGTGGAAGAGATCTGGAGACACTGGAAAGCTTTAGATTGATTATGTACTCTAAGACAAAAGAAAAAAAAAGACGCACCATGAAGGAATTACCCGAATGAGGCGGAAATTGGTAGATGTGATGTACATGTACAGACTACAAATGATTACAATTCCAGAAAAATTGGTGTATGGCGGAGGGCACCTTGTACCATTACTAGTTTCCTCTTCCACTCGCCAATAGAGCGAGGGAAAAAAGACTGTCAAAAAGCCTCAGTACGAGCCCTCATTTCTCGGACCGTATCTTCATGGTCCTTACGTGAAATGTGCATTGGCAACACTAGAATCGTTCTGCAGTCGGCCTCAAATGCCGGTTCTCTAAATTTCCGCAGTAGCGCCTTGCAAAAAGAGCGTCGTCTTACCTCCAAGGATTCTCGTCTGAGTTCACGAAGCATCTCCGTAATACTTGCGAGTTGATTGACACTACTGATAGCATATCTAGCATCACGCCTCTGAATTGCTTCGATGCCTTCTTTTAACCCGACCTGGTACACCCGGGGAAGATGCTCAGTAGTCATTTGATAGCAGGCTAAGTGGACCTGGGCCGTCCTGGAGGGACTGGGACGAGGGAAAATCTTCGCTTCTATCCGGGATAAACCAACAGCCCTGAGGTTAGAATATTTAATTCCGGATGAGTACCTTGTGAAGAGACGTCTGGAAGCTGTAAGGGAACGAAGAGCTGCTAGAAACGTGAGATATTTAGCATCTCGAACTAGGAGATGGAAACATGAAACTGTCATACAGAGGACGAAGTTCTTTCATATTAGCAACGAGTACAAGCTGAAAGGTCGACAAGCTTCTTTGTCAATAGCCTTTGTATATATGGATCCACAGCTGCAGTCCACTTCTTAAAGTAAGCCATTTTCCAGCGTAAGCTGTAAATTTATTGTAAAAAGGCGCACTTTATTTCATTATTAGCTCTAGTTAATTCCGCTCCCTTGGACAGCACTAAACTACGTGGGTACAAGTATTGTCATTCTTAGAGCATATTATGATCCACAGGCAGTGTAGGATAAAGCAACACGTGATGGCGTCCCTACTAAAAGTTCTGCACAACCATAATATACGAGTAACATAGGCCCAAGTGTTAAGTTCTCGTGTAAAATTAAGAAGTTGCAGCACTTAGTGGGTTTCGGCTCCAAACCTGCGTACATAACACTGAAATACTTTAGCGTAACTATTGAACTCGAAACACTCATTGTGTGGTGAACGTCTGTAAAGTCATCCGATGTTGCTACTGCTGTATGGATCATAATATGCTGCAAACAGAACAGTTTTTGTTGCAACGTCAACTGATAATGACCAAGGGAGCGACATTTGCTAATTACTAATACTGAGATCATCTTTTGATTTCAAGCAAAAGATCAGTCAACGCAGAAGAATTCCTTTTTTAAGATATTTCTGTGTCAAAATCAAGGTGGATAATGAACAGACTGCCATATAGCTTGCCACCGGTTCGCGTCGCATCACAAAAGTTAAACGCTGTATGGGTCACCGTCTGGGTCTGCCGAGTGCTTTTAGCAAGCGGGGTGGACTCAACTCTCGTGAGGCCAATTGAGGAGCTACTTGACTGAGAATTAGCGACAACAGTCACGAAGACTAACAACGACCTGCAGAGCAATGTGCTGGCTGCATGCTCCTCTGTATCCGCATACGGTAACGCCTAAGACCTGAGGGTGACACGGCGACCGGTCGATAACGTTGGGCTTTCGAGGCCTGTTCCGACAGTGTTTCTTTTTGTCATCTAACATGCCCGTCTCAAACATTTAAGGATCTATTGGAAGTACGATATAAGGTTATCTGTAACTGTTTGTTCGCAGTGGGAGAGCATTTTGCTGTTTGACCAGTGTCATTACATTCGTTCCTACGCAGATCCAGCGACTACTAAAATTTTTAATATAGTTTTATGATTTTTAATCCTACTCGAGAGAACTTAAAGATATGAGTACTGTTATATGACACTTGTTATGATTACGGGCGGAATCTTCCCTAAAGAGAGGCGATTAGAGCATGCCGCGACACTTTTCGTGATAAATTTCATGGGCTCTCGAGCGTACTTGACATTCACCTCTTTATTTAGAAAATCATAGCTGCTTCATTATTTCGAAAGGCAAAAGAGTTTCAGGCTCTGACCCTATAACAAAATAATCGCTCCTTCGAGTAAAATCGCGTGCTCACACCTTAATTCAGTGCATTCAACGATTCTATAAATATTTGAGGTAAGCAGCTTAGGTGAATCACCTTGTATTTTTCCTGCATGGAAAGACTGAACAGAAAGAAAACACGTCGAGACTGTTCGTAAAGAATGGTGAGGAAGAAGGTACCAGCCAACCAGCCAAGTTTCTAAAGTGCTGGCTGAAGAAAGGTGCAGTAAAGCGAACTAGCCGAACTAGGTTGTGATACTAGCTCACAACTAAGAATATATATGATACCATACGGGCGGTAAAATCTCACTGCTGCGTAACTAAGAAACGGTCAGAGGAGCATATTTACAAGTACGTGGTTGGTTCAGTGTGTATCTGACAAATAGAATCCAGTAAGTTTTACTGGGCGGCTAGTGTTCCACAGAAACGAGAGCAATATTGTGTGTGCCACAATGAAGTGCAATACGACCACTAATAGTCTCAATATACAAAACGATTTCTCAGACAGGATAAGCAGCACCTCTACAAGATTGTTCGCTGATGATGCTGTTGTGTACAGGAACTTATCGTTGTTGGACGTTTTAAGGAACTCCAGAAAGCCTTGGACAAAATTTCCACTTCATGCAATGCAATGAATTGCAGCTCTCTTTAAAGATGCTTAAATGTAAGATAGTGACTATGACAGAACCGGATAGTACCTGATTGCAAGACTAGTGATGAACGTCTTGAGGACATCACATCGTATAAGTATTTAACGGTAATACTGAGAAGCCGCATGGAATAGGACAATCACTAAAACCAGTATTAGGAAAGGCGAATGGAAGGCTTAAATTTGTTGGAAGAGTTCTGAGACAGTTAAATGCGTCTGTAAAGGAAATCTCTTACAAGAGTTTAGTATGATCAAATCCAGAGTAGCGTTCCAGTGCTTGGAGTCCGTATCAAATAGGCATCAGAACGAATGAATTTCGTGATGCGTACCAGGAAGAGGTCGGTATGGCTCACACCAAAGTAAAACAGGAATGCTCGAGGGCCTTAAATGGGGACCCTTCACCGCAATATGATGTAGGCCTCGAGAAACCCTGTTAGGTAAATTTAGAGAACCTACATTCTAAAAGGCATCAAAGAAATGTCAAGAAAACGGAAATTATGGTAACTACACCTATCACTTCATCGCACATAGGAGAAGAAAAAAAGGAGTTAGTTTCTATGTTCAATTAATCGCACCTGGGCTTCCAAACTTCTGCTGACGGTGAAACTTCCTGGCAGATTAGAACTGTGTGCCGGACCGAGACTCGAACTCGAGACCTTTGCCTTTCGCGGGCAAGTGCTCTACAAACTGAGCTACCCAAGCACGACTCACGACCCATCCTCACAGCTTTACTTCTGCCAGTACCTCGTCTCCTACCGTCTGCTGACGGTGATTGCAGCCGCGAAGTCAAGAGACGCTTGTTATTTGGCAGAAAGGCAATGTCCGACCCTGACATTGTTTTAAGGAATAGAGACATAACTTTAACAACAAAAACCCGTATACTAAGGGCTACGGTCTTTTCAATTGTGATGTACAGATGTGAGACCTGGACCACATGAAAGGCTGGACGGCATAGAATAGACACCTTTCAGTTGTGGTGTTGGTGGAAACTCTTGGAGTTCTACTGAGCGCAAATGGAATGAATAGGTCAACAGTACAGCAAATAAAACCAGATTGCTCCTTAGAAGATCTGATATTGAAGTAAAAACTGTTCAATTTTGGCACATTATGAGAAAGCATGATTCGAAAATGGTTCAAATGGCTCTGAGCACTATGGGACTTAACTTCTGAGGTCATCAGTCCCCTAGAACTTAGAACTACTTAAACCGAACTAACCTATGGACATCACACACATCCATGCCCGAGGCAGGATTCGAACCTGCGACCGTAGCGGTCGCGCGGTTCCAGACTCTAGCGCCTAGAACCGCTCGGCCACTCCGGCCGGCAAGCATGATTCGGTGGAAACGACGTTAATACTGGAGAAGATCGAAGGCACAAGGGGAAGAGGGTGGCAAAGGATGGGATGGATCGATGGCATCGCAGAAGTAATGAATTCCAACCCGGAAAGTCTGCGGGAGAATGTGCAGGACAGAACAAACTGCTGTACCTTAGTTCATAGAGTCGCGGAGACTCGGAATCGAGAGAGATATTCTAAAAAGAACACTATACAACTATAACGCTGCCACTATCGTATGTCATGCTTAGAAAATATGAGCACAGTGTAAGAAGGATTATGGCATGCACAGTGGTATATGGATAGTCAATATGTGAATGGAATAGGCCAGAAAATCACTAAAACTGATATAATGTATCCTCCACGATACCTTGTACAATTGCTTTTGAAGTGTAATAGCTGACAAACTGACCAAAGTAGTCATTTACAACGGAGAGAGGGAACATGTAAGAGCAACAGCTGAGGAACTTGGAAACTTCATAAAACTAGTAATCTGAGAGAAGTGGAACGGAGAACGGTAAGGGTCATCAAAACTCAAAAGTAGAGATTATGTCAAAATTAACACAGCATAGACGACTACGTTCTACATTGAAAAACATCATTGCTCCTGGAGATTCGAGAACACTGTAACAAGCCTCACGTTCAACCACAGCTGATACAGGAAACATCTACAGCTTGTCGGTTTAGTGGTCCCCTTCAGGCAACTAATGTAGCAAAATAGGTTGTACATCACGTATTTTCCGACCGTCGGAACAGATACGACAGTTCAAGTCAATTACTGACGTTTAGGCTGCTATAAAGAGCTAGAGTGTACCATCTAATGTATTCACTTTTAATTTCACCTATCAGCACCTATTTCTTTTGAAGACAGATGTTCCACAGCCACAAGTTGCTCTTATTTATTTATTTGTCTTTGGTTCTTTGCAATTTCAGTTTCGCTGTGACCAACGGTGATCCCAGCCTGATTGAGAATGGAGCTGCAACCCCGAAAATACCAGATTGTTTGAATTAAAGTGCAACTACTCGCATATGTTCAGTGTAGGCTGTAATTATTGTATGGCAGGGAAACTTGGTAGATATTCTAATGCAATAGTGCGGAACCGATTTACGCTGAAAAAAAATTTAGTTTCAATTTTGGACACTAGATGCAAATGTGGCTCTGTGAGTGCATGAAAGATGTATGGAAATGTTTCCATATGTAATGTGTTAGGAATAGAACGTGAGCAGAAAAGGTCAAATAAATGAGAAAGGCATAATGTTAATGTTACTCGTCACTTATACAATTTGTTCAGTATGAGCACTGGAGACGTCGGCGACATGTTGTACAGCTGGCCAAAATTGGCACTAATTTTCTTCCAGAGTAAATAGGTTCCGCATAAACGCATTAGCATATCTTCCAAGTTTCGCTACCGCACGATAATTACAGCCCACAATGGGCTTCCGTGATAGCTGCAATTTACTTATATCCATCCAGTAGTCGCAAGGAAAGAAAAATACATAAATAAAATAATAGCTAGAATGAGATTTTCACTCTGCAGCGGAGTGTGCGCTGATACGAAACATCCCGGCAGATTAAAACTGTGTGCCCGACCGAGACTCGAACTCGGGACCTTTGCCTTTCGCGGGCAAGTGCTCTACCATCTGAGCTACCGAAACACAACTCACGCCCGCTCCTCACAGTACTTCTCCTCACCGGAGAGCGTTAGGACACGGCTACATATGACGAAGTCTGCGATATTTGCCTTATTCTGGTTGAATATTCCGTTGCAAAAATCTGAATGGGAAAATACAGGAAGCAAAAGACTATCTACAGCTCGCACAGAAACCAGATTACAGTTATAAGACTCACGGGACATGAAAGGGGGCCATTAACTGAGAACATAGTGAGACAGTGTGGCAACCTATCCCACACGTCATTCGATTTGTACATAGAGCAAGCAATAAACAAATCCGAGGAGATATTTGGAAAAGAAATCAAAGTTCGAAGAGAAGAAATAAAAACTATGATACTTGCCAACGACATTTTAAATATATGATATATCGTAAAAGATTTGGAAGATCATTTGAACGGAATGGATAACGTGTTGAACAAAGGAACAGCAACAAAAATAATACAAGGAAAATGGAATGTACACTACTGGCCATTAAAATTGCTACACCACGAAGATGACGTGCTACAGACGAGAAATTTAACCGACAGGAAGAAGATGCAGTGATATGCAAATGATTAGCTTTTCAGAGGTTTAAAAATGGCTCTGAGCATTATCTTGGTAGAGCACTTGCCCGCGAAAGGCAAAGGTCCCGAGTTCGAGTCTCGGTCGGGCACACAGTTTAAATCTGCCAGGAAGTTTCAAAATAATAGCTGTATAACATTTGTTGCCAAAGCAAATACTCTACCGTCTACGGTAAAACAACAAAATTCTCCTTCAAAAGTAATAGAGAAGATACGCACACACACACACACAGCTGCATGAATCCCTTCTCAGATACCGAAACAATAGAAGAAAAGAAGTTGTGATACTCAGCCTTATGCAATGCCGAAAGAGAAAAAGTGCTGAAAGTCGAGTGCGACTGTGAATTGGTGCGAAGAGCGTATCGGTGCGAAGTGTGAGCCTACCGATAGACGGAAGGCGGCGAGAATCCGCAGAGCTCGACGGCGAGCACGTCCGCAGGGTCCATAGCGCGCTGCGCGACTGGCACAGCCGCTGCGTGCGCCGGCAACAATGCGGGAATCTGCCGCGGCCATCTTTCCGCTCGCACAACGCCCGCACTCTGCTTGCGCAACAACGAACCGTGTCCGTGGGGCCGGGCCAGCGGCTCTACTCGAAAGCGCTGCTGCAACCCAGCCAGCCTTCATTCATCACCCTGACGAAGCCTCCTCACCGGAGAGCGTTAGGACACGACTACATATGACGAAGTCTGCGATATTTGCCTGGTTGAATATTCCGTTGCAAAAATCTGCATGGGAAAATACAGGAAGCAAAAGACTATCTACAGCTTGCACAGAAACCCGATTACAGTTATAAGAGTCCCGGTACATGAAAGGGGGCCATTAACTGAGAACACAGTGAGACAGAGTTCCAACCTATCCCACACGTCATTCGATTTGTGCATAGAGCAAGCAATAAACAAATGCCAGGAGATATTTGGAAAAGAAATTAAAGTTCGAAGAGAAGAAATAAAAAATCTGAGAGTTGTCAACGACATTGTAAATGTGTGATATATCGTAAAGGATTTGGAAGATCATTTGAACGGAATGGATAACGTGTTGAACAGACGAACAGCAACAAAAATAATACAAGGAAAATGGAATGTACACTACTGGCCATTAAAATTGCTACACCACGAAGATGACGTGCTACAGACGCGAAATTTAACCGACAGGAAGAAGATGCTGTGATATGCAAATGATTAGCTTTTCAGAGCATTAACACAAGGTTGGCGCCGGTGGCGACACCTCCAACGTGCTGACATAAGGAAAGTTTCCAACCGATTTCTCATACACAAACAGCAGTTGACCGGCGTTGTCTGGTGAAACGTTGTTGTGATGCCTCGTGTAAGGAGGAGAAATGCGTACCATCACGTTTCCAACTTTGATGAAGGTCGGATTGTAGCCTATCGCGATTGCGGTTTATCGTATCGCGACATTGCTGCTCGCGTTGGTCGAGATCCAATGAGTGTTAGCAGAATATGGAATCGGTGAGTTCAGGAGGGTTATACGGAACGCCGTGCTGGATCCCAAAGGCCTCGTATCACTAGCAGTCCAGATGACAGGCATCTTATCCGCATGGCTGTAACGAATCGTGCAGCCACGTCTCGATCTCTGAGTCAACGGATGGGGACGTTTGCAAGACAACAACCATCTGCACGAGCAGTTCGATGACGTCTGCAGCAGCATGGACTATCAGCTCGGAGACCATGGCTGCGGTTACCCTTGACGCTGCATCAAAGACAGGAGCTCCTGCGACGGTGTACTCAACGTCGAACCTGGGTGCACGAATGGCAAAACGTCATTTTTTCGGATAAATTCAGTTTCTGTTTACAGCATCATGATACGCACATTAGAAGCGTGTATTCGTCATCGCCATACTGCCGTATCACCTGGCGTGATGGTTTGGGGTGCCATTGGTTACATGTCTCGGTCACCTCTTGTTCGCATTGACGGCACTTTGAACAGTGGATGCTACATTTCAGATGTGTTACGACCCGTGGCTCTACCCTTCATTCGATCCCTGCGAAACCCTACATTTCAGTAGGATAATGCACGACCGCTTGTTGCAGGTCCTGTACGGGCCTTTCTGGATACAAAAAATGTTCGACTTCTGCCCTGGCCAGCACATTCTCCAGATCTCTCACCAATTGAAAACGTCTGGTCAATGGTGGCCGAGCAACTGGCTCGTCACAATACGCCAGTCACTACTCTTGATGAACTGTGGTATCGTGTTGAAGCTGTATGGGCAACTGTACCTGTACACGCCATCCAAGCTCTGTTTCACTCAATGCCCAGGCGTATCAAGGCCGTTATTACGGCCAGAGGTGGTTGTTCTGGGTACTGATTTCTCAGGATCTATGACCCAAATTGCGTGAAAATGTAATCACATGTCAGTTCTAGTATAATATATTTGTCCAATGAATACCCGTTTATCATCTGCATTTCTTCTTGGTGTAACAATTTTAATGGCCAGTAGTGCAGTAGAATTAAATCAGGTGATACTGAAAGTGTTACATTAGGAAATGAGACACAGGAATATGTACATGAATTTTGCCGTATGGGCAGCAAAAGAAACAAGGATGACCTAGTTAAGGAGGGCTTAAATGCAGACTGGAAATAGCGCGACGGCCGTCTGTGAAAAACAGAAATACAGTGAATCCTGATATGCAAATCGTGTGATTTAGTGGGCCACTCCGGGTGCGAGTGTTCGTCAAACCGGTACCGTATGCGTGTGTAGTGTGAACATGGCTGTTGCCCTCTTGCAGGACTAGAGTGTCCACGGCGTAAGCGATTGGAGCTTACACACCAGACAAATACATTCAGAGCATGCTTTCTAACCTACATTTACAAACAATCCGGACAAAATATTACTCTCTCCCTTGTAAGAGAACACTGGTCGCTTTGGAGCGATTAAGACGGTGTAGAATCGGTACCAGGTGGAAATGTGATTGACCACTGACACCAGTCATCATAGGGAAGTGGTGTATATGTGCGAGTTGGTAGTCTGCACACATCGACATGACTCACCGTACAGACTTGACGAGATCGCAGAAAGGAGTTACAGTTTTTGGCCGTGCCCATGACCATACCGTGAATAAAGTTGCCCAAATTATGGTGTATCCACCTGAATTGCACAACATTCTTGCTCACCAATAATGTTCAAATAAAAATCTCATTTCATGTTCATGGCTACCTGAATGAGTGAGCCCAGTTCACGATACGAAAAACACCCCACAGACACCATGGAAACACATGGAGCCCGAGCTGCACCCCATACACATACCGGTTAATACCCGCACTGGGCCAAAGGCGCAATCGACGCCTTATATAATTTGGAAAGATGCAAAATCGCGATTCGTTGGATTGTAATACATGCCTCTGATGAGCTAGTGTCCAGTTTCTGTGTTATTTAGTACACTGAAGACGTTGTTTGGCCCAGTGAAGACGTACAGCCCTATGAATAGTTGTGAGCATTGGCCTTTTGTGGGGTACCCGACTCCAAATGCCCACAGTATGCAGTTCCCTTCATAAACTGGTTGAGATGAACCTTCATTCACTGACAGCGGTAGTTCCCGTCGGGTATGAAACCGAGATGGACAAGCCATGATACTAGACTCCGGTCCCCGTTGGTTATGATCTGTTTGTGACCACTGCTTTCAAGCTACGTTACGTGACTGCGAATAGTACACGTGCGCGTAACCACTTCATGAGAGAAACATTTCCAGTTGACCCATGACTGGTAATGAGCACCGAACTCGAACTTTGCCACGCTGTTTAGAGTATATTACAATTTAACTTGCAGAGTCCTCTATGTCCTTCATGTCCACTTTTTTCTACACCTCCGTTCACAAGTCCCGAATTGTTTCCATCTCGTTTTGCCCCAGCCTCTCAGAAACAATAATTTTCTCATCCTCTGCTTGTGTATCCTTCTCTGTAATATCTTCCTTATCCACTGACAATACATCTGAATTCATACTGAGAATGTGTATATCCAGCAGGTTACTATCATCATCTGTAATGTACGTGTCATCTGCTTGTCCTTCTTTCAAATTGCATTCTTCATCAACTGACAATACATCTGTCTCCATATTGAGCACGTTAGCATGCAGCTACGTACTATCGGGGGATTGCATTAGCTGCCACTCGGCCTGACACGATGAGTTCAGAACTAGGTGTCTCAGTGAATAAATAGGTGTCCTAATCAGCTTCTGTATCTCACTCCTCAGATGACATACCGTCTGTAAGAATAGTATGTCCGTGGGTTTCTCTTCTTGTGGTTCTTTTAGATCCTTTTGCGATTCCTGCATGATTCTTTCTATATTTTCTGATATTTAGGCTCACTGCAGTTACCTTCCCTATCTTCCTTAGATTTTTCTTCTTATTTTCCTCCATTTTCTCTCCTCAGATTATTGACATTGCGTTATTCCTAACCCTTTACAATGCTTCTCAAAATCCAGCTACTGGTTCACATGTGTATGAGTTTCTCTTCTTGTCTTTCTTTAAACATATTCGCCATTTACTCTCCACCATCCTTGACTATTGATTTTACGTCATCCTTAAACTTCTCTTGATTGTCTTTAATATGAGGTAACTCAATCAACAGCCTTATGTCTGCTGTTGCTTCCAGCCGTGGCTCCGCTTGTATCGAACATTCTGGCGGCAGTATACATGTGTTTTGCGTTTTTTATGTGTTCCACTTGTTTCACTGCATTTATCTTGTCTATCATTTTTTGAGTTTTCTTCTTATTTTCCTCCATTATCTCCTCATTATCTTGCTTTCTGTCTCCCTTCCTCTTCCCCATCTCCTTCCTCTTCCTTCCCCGCGATTCTCTCATTTCTTCGCTTCTCCTCATATATTCCTCAAATACTGACTCCCATTTATTCCTAAAATTGACTGTCGACATTACCTCCATCTTCTCTTCCTCACAGTCGAACTGATCATCTGCAACACTAACTACTGGCACATCTTCCTTTTCTGACATTTTCTTTTCTTACGCTGAATGTAGAAAGTACAAAACACAAGCAAAATACGTCACATCACATACACTAGCAATTCCAAACTTTTGCCCAGTTGGCATTATCGCAACACTTAAGTTCGTTAGTGCTATTGCTGGTTGATGTGTGATGCTGCAAACTGCGCCCACTTTCTTGTGTTTTCGAGATGATCATCTTGAACCACTGAAATCCAAGATGATGTAGAATCCCTTTTTTTTTTTTTTTGTCTCGAACCACTGCAATCCGAGATGCTGTAGACTTCCGCTCTACGCACGTTCTGGCGACGATGACGCACTTTTATTAGTCTCTCCACATGAAGAATCGTAGCTCTACCGTTCGCACATGTTACGCCAAATATAAAGCTACTTCTCCTGTCAGGGTCGCCAAATTTAAAGCTCCTCACTCCTGTCTTTATTAATGTCTTCTCTAGTTTATTTTTTTGGCTGTTGGAGTATAGGAGCTTTATATAGAGATCACGCTTCGTTATGTAATTAACCTGACCATGGGCCTAAAACGAATGTGTCTCTTAGACATTACAGACATTAAAGTTATTTAATTTAAGAATGAAAACTTTCACTTTGAACTGACAACAGTACAAGACAAATTACTTCGGTTTATTGTCGCTTTTGCACGTAACACACTTCCCTAACAATGCCTATGCTCACCTAGTCTCGTTCAAAAGTTATTTTTGTTCCACATTCACACTGAAGTAACCATTGTCACGTCGCATTTTCACATTAATTAAACAGATAATCACTAATGACAAAAGCCTTTTCATTTTCCGTAAGGCAAAATCCCACACTGCTATTGTATCAACTGTCGCAAAATTTTTCGCAGATTGCACTTTCTTGTTATACGAAGCAAAATGCATATGTGGGAGGAAGTAATGTACTGCCCTCTGCATACTCCTTCCGAGTTTTGCAATGGCAAACTGCTCTCTTATACCCAAAGCCTCAAATACACCCACCACCACCTACAGGGGAGATGTAGAGACGCATAATATATTGAAGAGATGCCTACATTGTAACCTGATGTGTATATTGCATTATTGTGCAGAAAGCAATACGTATTGCAAAAACCCGAATGTATCTGCAACTCTTCGATGATTGCGATCTCACACAGGAATTGTTGACTAACTGGCAAAGTGTTCCCATGGCAGCCACGTAATCCACACTTCGCAAAAATCAACTTCAGTCAGTTCACCATTCATCCATACATCTTCCCATACTTGGAATGCATTTAGGATATCCGTATGATCAGAACGCCTACCACCAGCTAATCGTTTGTTTGTTGTTGATGATGATGATTCCATGTACCAGTAGCAAAATCCCCTGGAAAGGTGGAACCCTTGCCAGCCACAGTTGCTAGCGCATAACCACAAAATCTTTTTTTCTAATATCATCATCTTACTCAGTCTTGGTTCAGTTGACAACTTAAGGAGCCAACCCCGGTAAGTTGTGTGGAAGTTTGTGTTGGTGTCTGTATTAACAAAGATAGTCTACAACACACTTGTTAGTCTGCTGTTTGCTACTGCTCCCCACCACCGACAAAAGTTCCGATAAAGAAAGTTACAGTCTTCTACTACATATAAACTGCTTCCAGATTTTTAAATGCAACTTGCTTACAACGAATAGCCAGTACTTCGGCAGAACAACGCAGTCGGAAGCAAATCCACATTTTCATATAGTATACAAACACACATGTCAGCCCTTTTTAGTGGAGTATTGCCGTGTGGTACTCCCTCCCACCATCAACAAATTTTCATTAGAAAAACTACAATCTTCTACCGCATGTATACTCACCTTGATTTTGAAATGCGTCTTGCTTACGAAGAATAGCCACTGCTCCAACAGAGCAATGGAATCGGGTGAGTTTTCCTGTGGCAACATTACACCAGATATACTGCGTCGTGTAAGACATTCATTACGCGGTAGATTGCAAATGTGTGCAGCAAATGATGGCACCACTTGGAACATTTATTGGCCTGAAATGTCAGGACATACACTTTTACATTCTGTAATTGAAAACAAAAAACAAATTTGTAAGTTTAACTAAATTCTCATGTTAATGTACATTTTTTTCTAACAAATCGGTGCTGTACAGCATTCTTCAGAGAAAAAGACTAATAACAATGATAGCATGTGGACGTAACGTGCTGTTCAAGTCTCTTCTGTACCTACGTAACATCACTGTTCTTTTTGAATCCCTAATTAATTCGGTTCTCTCCGATACACAAGACCCAACTGCTGAGGAGTTACTCAAGCGTCAACTTTATGTTACAAATTACTCTGGATGTAATTAACATTTTACAATGTAGGAAACGGCATTCATTAAGTATTTTTTTCTATTTTCAGTTGTGCTAAAAATAATAACAGATTTCCATTAAAGAAAACATAAGTATTTGTTGAAAATCAGACTTCCGTGCATTTCTCAATGGTTTGTATTGACCAATTACACCAGCCCCTCTCCATCTGCGAGATTGGTTATTCCGTGTTTGTTGTGGTTTGGGAGGTGTTTACAGTGGTAATGTTAGGTGACTCACCCTGTACATACTGGTGTCCAAAATTAAAGCAACAAACCGCCATTTCCACATCCCGCGTCTAATTCACGATAATCATACAAACTGTCAACAGATGTTCGTACGATGTTGTTCTACACTTAAGATGGCGTTTCGGTCAACGTAAAATTACGCCAACAATGACATAGGGCACCTATCAAGTGGAATAGTGTTTGCCGGATAGTCACACATCCACAATTGCTGTGTGCACAGTAACAGACCGTGCAGTATGCCACAGAGAAGGCGCCTAGCAGACTCTGCAGTGGAGGGCCATAGGAAGAATGGAAGTGGGACAGTTGCAAATTGATGTGGGCCAATGGCTAAACATGAATCGTTCTGTCGTTTCTCGGATGTAGCGACAGTTTATAGAGACAGAAACTGTATCACAAAGACCAGGGAAAAGCCGAGCACACTTGACATCAAAAAGAGAGGAGCGTTATTTGGCTGTAAGGGCACGACTGTACCGTCTTAATAGCGCGCAGCAACTGGCATCTGTCCTCTCAGCATCCGTTGGACGTGTTGTATCGAGGCAAACGGTGTAGAGAAGGCTTCGACAGAGTGGCCTTTATTGTCGGAGACCTGCTGTATGTGTTCCTGACTCGTCTTCACAGAAGGGAACGTCTAGAGTGGAGTCGTCAGCATTCCACCTGGACAGTCGAACAGTGGGATAATGTTCTTTCCACAGATGAGTCCCGATTTGGCCTGTATAGTGATCCTCGACGGTTTTGGATCTGAAGGGAATGTGAAACACGATTTAGAGACCTGAACATTGTGGAAAGAGACCTATATCGAGGAGGATCGCTAATGTTGTGGGCAGGGATTATGTTGACCACTCGAACATCTCTTCATGAAATTGTATGGGTGAACCGGAAAGGTTTACTTGCTGTCAAGTATCGTGACGAGATCTTGGGACCTCATGTACGGTTGTTGCGAGGTGCTGCGCGCCCTGACCTTGTGCTGATGGACGATAATGCTCGACCTCATAGAGCACAAGTGGCTGATGTTTTCTTGGAAACGGAAGATACTGCACGTATGACGTGGCCGGCTCGCTCTCCCGATTTGAATCCCATAGAGCATGTCTGGGGTGCACTAGGGAGACAGGCTGCATCACATCAACATTCATCAACCTCTCTGAAAAACTTGCTAGCAGCTCAGCAGTAAGACTGGGCGTTGTTGCCTCAACGTGACATTGACGACGTTATTCATGGCATGCTCCGTCGTTGTCAGGCCTGCGTCGCTGCTTACATAGCATTGTAAGCACATTAACCAGTTGTTTGAATGTGCGTGCAGATCTGTTAAGTTGGAAAAAACGAAGAACATTTGCGTCTACCGTTATGCATATTGCTGTTGTTTACATTCTGTATTCTTTATATTGTTTCTACTTTGCTGTCACCTGTTTTGTGGCAAAATAAACTCCACCTTGCAAAATTTCCGTATATACAGGGTGGCCCATTGTTCGTGACCGGGCCAGATATCTCACGAAATAAGCGTCAAACCAAAAAACTACAAAGAACGAAACTTGTCTAGCTTGAAGGGGGAAACCAAATGGCGCTGTGGTTCGCCCGCTACATGGCGCTGCCATAGCTCAAACGGATATCAACTGCGTTTTTTTAAATAGAACCCCCATTTTTATTACACATTCGTTTGGTACGTAAAGAAATATGAATGTTTTCGTTGGACCACTTTTTTCGCTTTGTGTTAGATGGCGCTGTAATAGTCACAAACGTATAAGTACGTGGTATCACGTAACATTCCGCCAGTGCGGACGGTATTTGTTTCGTGATACATTACCCGTATTAAAATGGACCGTTTACCAATTGCGGAAAAGATCGATATCGTGTTGATGTATGGCTATTGTGATCAAAATGCCCAACGGGCGTGCGCTATGTATGCTGCTCGGTATCCTGGACGACATCATCCAAGTGTCCGGACCGTTCGCCAGATAGCTACGTTATTTAAGGAAACAGGAAGTGTTCAGCCACATGTGAAGTCATATGTGTAACAAATTCTGCCTTATTAACACATAAGTAATGTAGTGGTTGCCACACGAATCTGGATTTTTCATGGGAGGTGCTGATGCTACAGGTGCAGCAGGCCGAGCTCAGGAGTTGGTGTGCGTGGCTGTCATACACCCTTAGGCATCAGTGAAACAGTGTCGTCTGCACACATATTTATTACTTGTGACTTTTACAGTGCAGATTGTCTCCTACGACAAAGTAGGAAGGTGTGGTGATTAACGCACTCAAGTCCAACAAGGAATGTGGACACAGTGTTTCATCAGCTGCAGCCATGGTGTAGGGGAGTTCGGAACATACGAATCTTCGAGATACCGTTTGAAATTCCGGCCACGCTTGTCGTGAACGCGCTGCGGCCTTACTGGGAAGTATTAAGTCACGTGGAAGAAAAGTGACATACTTTCGAGACGTGTCCTGAACTGAACAGAATGCGTCAGATGCGAATCGAACTGCGTAAACACATCCCATAGTACATGACCGTTGGTGGCTGTCGAACGATCGTCATTTATGACGGTCAAGCTCGGACTTGTTCAGGGTGCGGGCAGGAAGGGCATGTACGATTTGAATGCCTGCAGCGACGCCTCGTTCAGATACCACATGCAGACACGACGCCTCCATCGCAACCGACAACGCTGCCTATTACATACGTTGAGGCAGCGAGGAACATGTCGGACGCGGACGTTGTTCTGTTCCATTTACCGACCCCCGCGGGCCCAGTTTCCACGCCAGGACGACGCAGCCTCCATCTGTACTGTCACCGTGCTCGACAGCAGCGACCACGTCTGCACCCCAGCCGTGTGAGGAAGGAGAGCGTCAGCAAAACGATTCGAGCTCGGACACGGAGATGCGGGAGGTGCCTACTGTTTGTCGTGATCCACAGGACGCGGACACGCGTTCCCACAAGCAGAAGTAACCCAAGCGACGAAAGAAGAGGAGTCTGTCTGCAGGAAATGATTAGCGAGATGGTGACAGGTTACATAAGGATGAGGTTCAAATGGCTCTGAGCACTATGGGACTCAACTGCTGTGGTCATCAGTCCCCTACAACTTAGAACTACTTAAACCTAACTAACCTAATGACATCACACACATCCATGCCCGAGGCAGGATTCGAACCTGCGACCGTAGCAGTCGCACGGTTCCGGACTGCGCGCCTAGAACCGCGAGACCACCGCGGCCGGCAAGGATGAGGAAAATCCATCTGCGTCCAAGGCTGTGGACCTCACACCAACGGTTCCTGGTTCGCTGCTGGCAACGTCAGCCCAAGGACAAAGCCAAGTTGACGATGCTCAGCTCACCGACGAGCCTTTTGGCGATTTTGCTGCTAAGACATCTGATGAACATCATACGTCGCCTAACGTACCACACCTCCAGCTTGGTGATTGGGCGTCCGAGATGGAAATGGAAAGAATGATACCAGACTCGAGCGACAAAAATATGCCTACAGCCGGCGGATCGTCGGACGGACATCTTGTCTCAGCCGATCAATAATATATATGGCGCGGGTGACAGGGACGGTCGGACGGACGACGAGACGCATACTGGCTTAAACGACTGCAGGAGACGTCATCTTACTATCAAATGACCCAGGTGTATCGGATAGGTACAGTCAATGTCAACGGCATTAGTTCCACAATCAAAACTCAGTTGTTAAAGGACATGATTCGGGCGGCAGACATTGATATCGTGTTTCTTCAAGAGGTATGGCCTGATCTGCGCCTGGATGTTTATGGATACGCTTCTTGCGTCAACCCAACTTCCGACGGTGGTGGTGGTACGGCCATACCACTACGTGATGGCATCGAACCAACGGATATTCAGTTTTTTCCATCAGCGAGAGGCATTGCACTCACCATCGGCGCAGTCCACCTTGTGAATCTGTATGCCCCATCTACTGCGAAGCGTCGAGAGCGAACAATCTATTACTCCACTGAGGCAGCTCCAATGTTTCAAGGCGCTACAGAGCACATGGTGGTGGGCGGAGACTTTAACAGCGTCTTACGTCCTGAGGATCAGATCCCTCACCATGTCTCATGGCTTATCATGATACATGGACGCTAATCCACGGTGACCGACGCAGATATAAACACTTCACCAGCTACTCGGCCAGCAGGTTCTACAGGATTTATGTCTCCCAAGGTCTTCGGGCAGCAACTGCCGGTTCTGAGCTGTGGCCCACTGCATTCACCGACCATCAGGCCTTCATCTATGCCGTGACTCTGCCACGACAACAGACGAGCCGTAGTAGAGGACCTCGGACTCTTAACGTTACCATTCTCCGGGAAGAGGCTTGCCGTGTAGCCGTCACTGATACCCGGCACAAATGTGAGCGATGGCGTCATACCTATGATTCCACGACACGATGATGGACATATTGCGCCAAATCAGCTCTTCGACACACGCTCATGGCGTATGGACGAGACAGGGCGCTTTGGCTCCGATCCACCTCCGAGTTTAACTACACGATCTTGCGGGAACTAGCATCGCAACAATCTTCGCCAGAGCGCCAAATGGCCGTCCACCAGACACAGGCACGGCTTCTGCAGATCACGGCTGACAGATTGGACGGCACGCGGGTTCGATCGAGACAGCCCATCCCAGAGGAACGTACCTCACTTTATCACATCGTCAGAGAACGGAGATACCGTAAGAGACGATTCATCACGTCATTTATTTCTGCGGACGGGCAACGCGCAAAGACACTCAACGACATCTCCCGCGCCCTCACAGATTATTACCGCACACTATATCTAGCAGAACAACGGCGTGGCGATGACATTGAGGACGTTTTACACGAGCTGTCACCTTCGGGTAGGGCTCAAGGCGACGCCACATTCTTGGAGGCCGTCACGTGAGAAGAAATGCGCATGGCCCTCTCACGGGGAGCGAGAAATAAATCTTCTGGACCTAATGATCTCCCGCTTGAATTTTATAGCACCTTTTCTGACCTGATGGGGAAAGTTTGGCGGCAGATGTGCTGCGACTACTGGATCCGGACTTCTGCATCCCCCCAGAATTTTTGGAGGGCATGATCATCCCTGTGCCAAAACCAAACAGGCGGCGCAGACCGCAAGACTTCCGGCCGTTGACGTTATTGAATTCGGATTACAAGCTGTGCGCCCGCATTCTTCGTGCTCGTCTCCTCGCTATTGTCAAATATACCATTCATGCCGATCAAACATGTCTGGGAGGTGGCAGTAACATACACAAGGCGTTAAGCTCTTATAGAGATGTTGGTGGTACTACCGTCGGCATGCCGCTTAGAAGGCGCCCTCGTAGCGGTTGACCTAGACCACGCATTTGACCGAGTTGAGCACCATTTCTTGCAGGCTATCTTAGAGAAAATGGGACTATCCCCAATATCTGCAGCTGTGCACTCAGTGCGACAAGGATGTCCCCTGTCAGCCTTTCTCTTCGCCGTCGCCCTCGAGCCTGCACTTCATGGTCTACGACAGCGTTTAGAGGGCATTCACCTCCGCGATGTGCATTTTAAATGTTGTGCCTATGCGGACGATGTTGTATTCTTGGTGAGGTCTGTAGAAGATATATGTACAGCGATTGCGTGGCTTCAGCAATACGGAGAGGTGGCCGGGAGCCGTATCAACCTGCGAAAGTCGCACTACATGGATGTGGGCAGAGGATTGCATTTGAGTACGCCAGTGCCCATTACCAAAGTCCCGGCGATGAAGTGTTTGGGAGTGACCTACCATGGGAACAGCACCAGCTACGTATAGCAGACTACTTAATGAGATCCGCACGCAAGTTCGTCTCCATAACTTTCGAACACTTGACTTGATCATGCGGGTACATTTTGTCAACGTCTACCTCGCTCCGAAACTTAATCATTACACACACGTTCTCCCGATGGCCGCTACGGTAGCTGTCAAGTTCCATGCGGCCTTCGGTCATTTCGTCAGCGTGGGTACGGTGTTCAAGAACCGTTACGAGACGCTAACGTTGCCCACACATGCAGGCGGTATTGGAATGATAAACGTGCACAACAGGGCGCGCGCTCTCTTCCTGCGGACGATGCATCACCTACGTACTTCGGACAAAAATACCCTACCTGGTACACTAATTCAGGAGGTAGTGCCTCAATCCCTCCGTCCGCCGATTCCTGTTGGACATATCACGCCAGCACTTGTCACATTCGCACCTGTCTGATCGACACGAGTTATCTGTTGGATGTCTTGCCGACCACGTGGCAACCTAGCACCAAGGACTTCTACCGCTACTTACAACGGACGCTACCTGCTAATGTGGTCGAACGCCGACATCCGGCAGTTGGCTGGAGGCGGGTGTGGAGTAACATACACTCGCCTCACCACGGTTAGGGTGCTGTGGTATGTGATAACGACTGAAAAATTCCCCACCCGACTACGTTTACACGTGATACATCTTGCCGAAGATCCTCTGTGCCCCAGATGCGCCGCTGTCGACACCGACATGCACCGTTTCATTTGTGGTACGGCTACCGACTGCTGGCTCCTCACACGGCGCATGTTGGCATTGTAGCTCCGACGAACGCCTCAGTCCGTAGACCCCACCGAACTGATCCATCCCGACTTCACTTACTTCCCTGATACTCGTCATAACGCCACGGTGTGGGTTACGGATATAGCATATTTTTTAATGAGAGCGCTGCAGGGTTGTTAGATTACTGGCATTATTTAACGAGTAACTACACGATTTTACGGCGCAACGCGTCGTATGGTACGCTCTTTGCGAATTACTTGTGGTCGTTGTTTACGTGCCCTCCAGACCACTGGGGTGTACCGGGTGTGAGAAGAGACTGAGATATCGCACATGATTGACTGATGAGAGACATCAACGGTAATTATAGGGGGTTTCACCCTCGCTGAACGAGAAGACGAACAGGACATCCTGCCGTCTGGCTGCTGTGGACACCCCCCCAAAAAAAAAAAAAAAAAAAAAAAAAAAAGAGAGGGAGAGAGAGAGAGAATTACCAACAGAAACATAAGAACAAAATGAAGAACAAATAAAATATAATAAAGTTTTGTACCGCTTCCTTTATCCTTTTCTTTTTTAATAAAATGTTCAGAGACATATTTAATTTTTGTTCGTGGGCGGAGCCTGAATTGGTGGCGCACGACCGTCCTAGTTATTAGCTTCGGAGTGAAAGTGGTGGTGGCACTAGCTTTGTGTTTGTTTTTAGGTTAGATAGGTTTTTGGGGGTAGTATGGGTGATAGGGGCCAACGCTTGAAATGGAAATGGAAATGGAGTGGCGGTGGCACTAGCTTTGTGTTTGTTTTTAGGTTAGATAGGGTTTTGGGGATAGCATGGATGATAGGGGCCAACGCTTGAAGTGGAAATGGTCTAAACACTAAAAAAATAAAAAAAATTAAAAAAAGGAAAAATAACATAAAAAATAAATAAAAAATAAAAGTAAAAGGGGTAGCGTCTTTGACTCAGAATCAAAACGTTTTCGATCCCGGGTTCGACTCCCACCGCTGCTTAAATTTTGATTAATAATCAGCATTGTCGGCCGAAGACTTCCGGCATAAGAAGTCACCCCTCATTCTGCCAACGGTCTTGTCAAAGAGCGCGGAGGAGCGGACAGAGGTTCAGGGCACTCTCTTGCTCTACGGGTGGGAAACTGCCCCTAAAGGCCGAAGAATCAGCAATGATCAACGGCACGAGGATGCAGAAGGCAATGGAAACCACTGCATTAAAGACACGTAACGCGTGTCCACAGGAAAAAGTGTCACGCTGATCTCTCCATTGGAAAAAGATTCCGGAATAGTCCCCCATTCGGACCTCCGGGAGGGGACTGCCAAGGGGGAGGGGGGGGGGGTACCATGGGAAAAAGATTGACTAATCAACGGAAGGATAACGTTCTACGAGTCGGGGCGTGGAATGTCAGAAGCTTGAACGTGATAGGGAAACTAGAAAATCAGTAAAGGGAAATGCAGAGGCTGAATCTAGATATAGTAGGGGTCAGTGAACTGAAGTGGAAAGAAGACAAGGATTTCTGGTCAGAAGAGTATAGGGTAATATCAACAGCAACAGAAAATGGTAAACGGGAGTAGGATTCGTTATGAATGGGAAGGTAGGGCAGAGAGTGTGTTACTGTGAACAGTTCAGTGATAGGGTTGTTCTTATCAGAATCGACAGCAAACCAACACCGACAACGATAGTTCGGGTATACATGCCTACGTCGCTAGCTGAAGATGAGAGAGATAGAGAAAGTGTATGAGAATATTGAAAGGGTAATACAGTATGTCAAGGGATATGAAAATCTAGAAGTTGAGAAGGAAAACATAGGTACAAAGAAGGTAACTGCGAAGAAACCATGGGTAACAGAAGAAATATTTCAACAGATCGATGAAAGGAGAAAGTACAAAAATGTCCCGGGAAACTCAGGAACAGAGGAATACAAGTCACCGAGGAATGAAATAAATAGAAAGTGCAGGCAAGCTAAGACGCAATGGCTGCAGGAAAAATGTGAAGACATCGAAAAAGAAATGATTGTCGGAAGGACAGACTCAGCCTACACGAAAGTCAAAACAACCTTCGGTGACATTAAAAGCAAGAGTGATAGCATTAAGAGTGCAACGGGAATTCCACTGTTAATTGCAGAGGAGAGAGCGGATAGGTGGAAAGAATACATTGAAAGCCTCTATGAGGGAGAAGATTTGTCTGATGTGATAGAAGAAGAAACAGGAGTCGATTTCGAAGAGATAGGGGATCCAGTATCAGAATTAGAATTTAAAAGAGCTTTGGAGGACTTAAAATCAAATAAGGCAGAAGGGATAGATAACATTCCATCAGAATTTCTAAAAACATTGGGGGAAGTGGCAACAAAACGACTATTCACGTTGGTATGTAGAATGCATGAGTCTGGCTACATACCATCTGACTTTCTGAAAAGCATCATCCACACAGTTCCGAAGACGGCAAGAGCTGACAAGTGCGAGAATTACCGCACAATTAGCAGAACAGCTCATGCATCCAAGTTGCTTACAAGATTAATATACAGAAGAATGGAAAAGAAAATTGAGGATGCGCTAGATGACGATCAGTTTGGCTTTAGGAAAGGTAAGGGCACAAGAGAGGCAATTCTGACGTTGCGGTTAATAGTGGAAGCAAGACTAAAGAAAAATCAAGACACTTTAATAGGATACATACAATATGTACATGAGCCAAGAGGGAATAATAAGAGTGGACGACCAAGAACGAAGTGCTCGTATTGAGAAGGGTGTAAGACAAGGATGTAGCCTTTCGCCTCTAATGTTCAATCTGTACATCGAGAAAGCAATGATGGAAATTAAAGAAAGATTCACTAGTGGAATCAAAATTCAAGGTGAAAGAATATCAATGATACGATTCACTGCTGACATTGCTATCCTGAGTGAAAGTGAAGAAGAATTACACTATCTGTTGAACGGAATGAACAGTCTAATGAGTATAGAGTATGGATTGAGATTGAATCGAAGAAAAACGTGGGTAATGAGAAGTAGTAGAAATGAGAACAGCGAGAAACTTAACATCATGATTGATGGTCACGAAGTAGAACAAGTTACGGAATTCTGCAACCTAGGCAGTAAAATAACCAATGACGGACGGAGCAAGGAGGACATCCAAACCAGACTAGCAATGGCAAAATGGGCATTCCTTGCCAAGAGAAGGCCACTAATATCAAATATCGGCCTTAATTTGAGGAAGAAATTTCTGAGAATGTACGTCTAGAGTACAGCATTGTATGGTAGTGAAACATGGACTGTGGGAAAACCGGAACAGAAAAGAATCGAAGGATTTGAGATGTGGTGCTATGCTAATGTTGAAAATTAGGTGGTCTGATAAGGTAACGAATGAAGAGGTTCTGAGCAGAATCGGAGAGGAAAGGAATATGTGGAAAACACTGATAAGGAGAGGGGATAGGATATCAGTTAAAACATGAGGGAATGACTTCCATAGTACTAGAGGGGCAAAAACTGTAGAGGAAGACAGAGGTTGGAATACATCCAGCAAATAATTGAGGACGTAGGTTGCACGTGCTACTCTGACAATGAAATGAAGAAGTTAACACAGGAGAGGAATTCGTGGCGGGCCGCATCAAACCAGTCAGAAGATTAATGACAAAAAAAAAAGAAAAAAACTGCTGCTACAATGGCAGGTTCTCAAGATTTAAGTGAATTTGAATGTGGTGTTATAGTCGGCGCACGAGTCATGGGACACAGCATCTCCGAGGAAGCGATGATGTGGGTATTTTCCCGTACGACAATTTCACGAGTGTACCATGAATGTCAGGAATCCGGTAAAACATCAAATCTCCGACATCGCTGTGGCTGGAAAATGATCCAGCAAGAATGGGGTCAACGACGACTGAAGAAAATCGTTCAACGTGGCGGAACTGCAACCCTTCCGCAGACTGCTGCAGATTTCGATGCTGGGACATCAACTAGTGTCCGCGAGCGAACCATTCAACGAATCATCATCGATATGGGCTTTCGGAGCCGAAGACCCGCTCGTGTGCCCTTGATGACTGCACGACACAAAGCTTTACGCCTCGCCTGGGCCCGTCAACACCGGCATTGGACTGTTGATGACTGGAAACATGTTGCCTGGTCGGACGAGTCTCTTTTCAAATTGTATCGAGCGGATGGATGTGTACGGATATGGAGACAACCTCTTGAACCCATGGACCCCGCATGTCAACAAGGGACTGTTCAAGCTGGTAGAGGCTCTGTAATGGTGCGGGGGACTTTCAGTTGGAGTGATTTGGGACCCCTGATGCGTTTAGATACGACTCTGACAGGTGACACGTAAGTATCCTGTCTGATCACTGGTGTCCATTCATGTCCATTGAACATTCCGACGGACGTGGGCAATTCCAGCAGGACAATGAGACACCCCACACGTCCAAAATTGCTACAGAGTGGCTTTAGGAACACTTTTCTGTGCTTAACCACTTCCGCTGGCCACCAAACTCCCCAGACGTGAACTTTATTGAGCTTATCTGGGATACCTTGCAATGTGCTGTTCAGAAGAGATCTCCACTCCCTCGTACTCTTACGGATTTATGAACAGTCCTGCGGGACTGATGGTGTGTTTCCTCCAGCACTACTTCAGCAATAAATTGAGTCCATGCCACCTCCTGTTGCGGCACTTTTGCGTGCTTGCGGGGAGGGGGGCAGGTGACAACATTGCCCTCACTGTTCAAGGAAGAACATTGAAGACGTTGAAATAAAAGCGACAGAGGCTTTGGATACTTTGGGGAACTACTGCACTGATGGAAAAAAAAACGAAAACTGCAAGACCAAGAAGCTTTGTGCGACATAAAGGACATCGAAATAAGTGTCCAAGGAATAGAAAAGCAACTGGAATCACTCAACAGAGGAAAGTCCACTGGACCTGGCGGGATACCAATTCGTTTCTACACAGAGTACGCGAAAGAACTAGCCCCCCTTCTAACAGCCGTGTACCGCAAGTCTCTAGAGGAACGGAAGGTTCCAAATGACTGGAAAAGAGCACAGATAGTCCCAGTCTTCAAGAAGGGTCGTCGAGCAGATGCGCAAAACTATAGACGTATATCTCTGACGTCGATCTGTTGTAGAATTTTAGAACATGTTCTTTGCTCGCGTATCATGTCGTTTTGGCAACACAGAATCTATTCTGTAGGAATCAACATGGACTCCGGAAACAGCGATCGTGTGAGACCCAACTCGCTTTATTTGTTCATGAGACCCAGAAAATATTAGATACAGGCTGCCAGGTAGATGCTATTTTGCTTGACTTCCGGAAGGCATTCGATACAGTTCCGCACTGTCGCCTGATAAACAAAGTAAGAGCCTACGGAATATCGGACCAGCTGCGTAGCTGGATTGAAGAGTTTTTAGCAAACAGAACACAGCATGTTGTTACCAATGGAGAGACGTCTACAGACGTTAAAGTAACCTCTGGCGTGCCACAGGGGAGTGTTATGAGACCATTGCTTTTTACAATATATATAAATGACCTAGTAGATAGTGTCGGAAGTTCCACGCGGCTTTTCGCGGATGATGCTGTAGTATACAGAGAAGTTGCAGCATTAGAAAATTGTAGCGAAATGCAGGAAGATCTGCAGCGGATAGGCACTTGGTGCAGGGAGTGGCAACTGACCCTTAACATAGACAAATGTAATTTATTGCGAATACATAGAAAGAAGGATCCTTTATTGTATGATTATATGATAGCGGAACAAACACTGGTAGCAGTTACTTCTGTAAAATATCTGGGAGTATGCGTTCGGAACGATTTGAAGTGGATTGATCATATAAAATTAATTGTTGGTATGGCGGGTACCAGGTTGAGATTCATTGGGAGAGTCCTTAGAAAATGTAGTCCATCAACAAAGGAGGTGGCTTACAAAACACTCGTTCGACCTATACTTGAGTATTGCTCATCAGTGTGGGATCCGTATCAGATCGGGTTGACGGAGGAGATAGAGAAGATCCAAAGAAGAGCGGCGCGTTTCGTCACAGGGTTATTTGGTAAGCGTGATAGCGTTACGGAGATGTTTAGCAAACTCAAGTGGCAGACTCTGCAAGAGAGGCGCTCTGCATCGCGGTGTAGCTTGCTCGCCAGGTTTCGAGAGGGTGCGTTTCTGGATGAGGTATCGAATATATTGCTTCCCCCTACTTATACCTCCTGAAGAGAGTACGAATGTAAAATTAGAGGGATTCGAGCGCGCACGGAGGCTTTCAGACAGTCGTTCTTCCGCGAACCATACGCGACTGGAACAGAAAAGAGAGGTAATGACAGTGGCACGTAAAGTGCTCTCCGCCACACACCGTTGGGTGGCTTGGGGAGATAAATGTAGATGTAGACGGTAAGCGTGTTACTACATATGAAATATGATGTCTACTCAAATCTACTCAAATTACAAACTGGTCGCGTAAGAGTGGCGCTAGTACCGCCTCTATGAGGATACAAGTCAGGTTTGCTTTAGATACACTTTGTAACGGTAGTTACTTTTGAGATTGGACGTGATCAGTTGATGTTAGTCAAGAATGCCTTTAAGGCGAAAAAGACGCCATTATCAACACCTCACTGAGTTTGAACGAGGAAGTGCAACAGGGCTACGAGAAGCTGGATATTCCTTCTGTGACACTACAGAAAGACGTGGTACATGATTGTTGGCAGCGGTAGTCACGAGAATGTACGGTTGCAAGGGGACTGAGCTCCGGACCGCCACATGACACTACCGAGAGGGAAGACCATCGTGTTCGACGTATGGCTCTGTCGCATCGTACTGCATTTGCAGCAGCAATTCGAGCAGCTGTTGGCACCACAGTAGGACAACAAACTGTTACAAATCTGTTACTTCGAGGACAGCTTCAAGGTAGTCGCCCTTCAGCGTGCATTCCACTGACGCCAAACCAGCATCATTTGCAACTGTAGTTAGGTGGGCAGGGTGGAGGTCTGTTGTGTTTTCTGAAGAAAACTGGTTCTGCCTCAGTGACAGTGATGGCCGTGTATGAATTAGAAAATGAGGCCAGTTGAGGACCAGCAGCCAACCGTGCTAGACACACTGGCCCTGCACCTGGAGTTATTGTCTGGGAAGCGACTTCGCATGACAACAGGAACACTCTCGTGGGTATCTCACGCACCCTGAATGCAAAATTGTACGTCAATCTGATAATTCGACCTGTTGCGCCGCCGTTTATGAAAAGCAGTCCACAGTGTGTTTGTTTTTCAACAGGATAACGCTCGCTCACATACAGCTGCTATAACTTAACATTCTCTGCAGAGTGTCGATATGTTGCTTGGCCTGCTTGATCACCAGATATGTCTCCCGACGAGCACATGTAGGATATCCTCGGACGTCAACGCCAGTGTCATCCAGAAACAGCATTAACCATCCCTTTATTGACTGACCAAGCGCAACAGGCGTGGAATTCCACCCCATAAACTGACATCCGGCACCTGTAAAACACAATGCATGCACATTTGCATGCTTGCATTCAACATTCTGGCGGTTGCATTGGTTATTAATGTATCAATATTTCACATTTGCTATGGCTTATTTCGCACACACATTAACCTTTCTTCTTTCAATATCAATCACTTAAATGTGTTATCTAGAGAAATTTATTCGCAAAATTTCATTACTTTACATTCATTATTTTTTCTGTCAGTGTACGAAGAAAATTACCTGCGACCTAATCCAGAAAAATAGTATGCACATTCCACCCTTGTAATAGACAAGGCTGGAAATAGAATGGAGAGCGGTTAAACTACAACACTGCACCAAACCAAAATACGTGGAAATCATCCTAGACTTTACACTGTCATTTTAAAAAGTCTGCACTGATCTAAAAGGAAAACCTTGTGCAAGAGACAGTATTATACGTAAGCTGAGTGGTTCAACATGGGGAGCGCAGCTTTAAGTTCTTCGATCATCAGCAATGGGACTCTGTTTTGCAGCCGGAGAATATGCAGCACCAGTATGGGAGACGTCCTGTCACTCTAAACAGCCCTGATAGTCACCGGATGTATGAAGCCTACACCTGTCCTCAAATTTTACCCACTTGCGGCCATAACACCTTCAAATATCAGACGCAAAATAGCCAGTGAAATAGAGAGGAAAAAGTAGCAGACCGACCCACGGCACTTAATGTATGACCATCAAGCAGTTCCATCTTAAGTCAAGGAAGAGCTTTATCCAACGGACAGTACTGCTAGAAGGCCGTCCTTAGACCCACCGCGTATCTTTATCTTTGGACACTATAACAAAATACGAACCTGCACCCAAAAGGAAATCACATAAGGGCAGCAACTGCAGTATAGCGCATGGAGAGCGCTGAATGGATTAAGAATAGGAGTCGCCAAAAGCAAATAAACACGGTTAAATGGGGCTTCTCTGAAGATGATCAGAGTGAATGCGGAGGAAAACAGATAATTCAAAATTTGCTCCCGCGCTAAAGGATGGATTTCGTTTACACAGAGAAGATTTACGTTTATGCAAAGACAAGGCCATTGAAGCTGCAGAGCTTAGATGTTCTCGCCCAGACAAGACAGATATAGAATTTACTGGTAAGGCAAAATTTTAGGGGCTTAGGTATTTTTTGACATTGGAAATACTGTTAAAGGAAATACTTTTAACATGGTACAAAATTTCTTTTGTGTGTGTGTGTGTGTGTGTGTGTGTGTGCGTGCGCACGCGCTTAAGTATAGTTTTTAATAAATAGCCCTGTTGGCTTTGGTAAAAAAATATACCGTGCTATGACGGGTTGTCAAAATTTTCCCACCAGCACCACCATACAATGTGACTGGCCAAAAAATTTTCCATGCCATCCACCTGCCTCAATATTCAAATTTCATGTTTTCCCACGAGCGCCATCTTGCAAGGACTTTGGCTGAAAAATATTCTCCACCATCCATCAGCTTTAATTTTTAAATTTCCTGTCAGTTGCCATCTTAATTTTTAAATTTCCCACTTTCTGCCATCTTTAATTTTTAAATTTCCCACATTCCACTATCTTGATGATGTCATGCATTAATAGTCATTGATGACATCACATGTACACATTTCAAGGTCATTGATGACGTCATTCATTCAAGGTCAATGGACACATGTGACGTCACAGGGGTTCAAGATCAGTCAAAGTGTTCCAGAGTTCCACAGCCATAATGCTTGTGAAATCTTATGGGACTTAACTGCTAAGATCATTAGTCCCTAAGCTTACACACTACTTAACCTCTATTATCCTAAGGACAAACACACACACCCATGCCCGAGGGAGGACTCGAACCTCCGCCGGGGCCAGCCGCACAATCCATGACTGCAGTGCCTTAGACCGCTCGGCTAATCCTGCACGGCCATAATGCTTGTACGGAAAGCCAAACCAGTCCAGGTGCGGCAGCTTAATGCCACTGATGAATAATTGTGCTCCACTGCTGCTACATACAAAGTAGTTGAGGAAGCTACTATCGAACTAATAATAGGATCTGGCCTATCTAATGATCAATGTCGGAAAGTGTAAGCGATTCTGCGCCAGTTGTCGGATGCTTTCAAATCCGTGTGGAGAAAAGACAGATCAAGTGGGCCATGGTAAAACACCGTGTCAACACTGGGGATTATCCACCAATTAGCCAGCACTTATATAGGATGTCGCCAGTGGTACGACGTTTAATCCGAGAGGAAGTGGAAATGATGTGGCGAGATGACGTCATTGAACATCCAGAGAGTCCTTGGTCCTCCTCTGTGGTCCTTGTGAAGAGAAGGATAGCACTTGTCGACTAACGTCGACTGCACAAAATTTCGAGATAATGTCTTTCTCATTGTCACGCGCAGATGACACCATAGGCTGCTTGAGGGGAGTAAAATGTTTCTCAGCTATGGTTATGGAGACATGTACACGAGGTTGACTGGATAAAAACTGCCTCCATAACTCCTGACAGCCTCTATCAGTTCAGAGTTATGTCGCTTGGAGTAAGTAACTCTCCAGTCACCTTCGAATATATGATGGACAACCTGCTTAGAAACCTTAAATGGGTGTCACGTCTTTGCTATTTGGAAAACATTTTGGTTCCTTCAAAGACATTTGAACAACACCGAAGTCACCTGACAATTACGTTGAAATATGTCAGGCAGCAAGCTTCTGACTGAATCAAAAAAAGTGCCTCTTCGCCACCCAAGAAATAAAAATCTAGGAGCACGCAGTGAATGGCGATGGAGTTTGTCCTGATGCAGAGAAAATGAGACACACAGAACTCCTCAGCACATTCATGATGTGAGAAGTTTTCTCGGAATTTTCTCACTACCAGCGATTCATAAAGGACTTCTGTACCAAGGGATGTCACTTGCAAGAACTACTGCAGGGAGACGCAAAAATTGTCCTGGGACGACGTGCAAGAAAGAACTTTCCTTGTGCTTAAGGAGGCACAAACATCTTCTCCAAACTTAGCATTGCATGACGACAATGCCGAGGAGGAACCTCACACTGACAGTAGAGATTATGGGATACGTGCATTTCTAGTGCAGATTAAGGGAAGTGCTGCCTTTCTAGAAATCCTGAGGCAGAACACACCATTGTCGGCACTGCATTACAAGACATTGATGCTGAACAGATTCAGCGTTGCTGAAAATCATAAATGCTTTGAAGAATGAGGAACTGACCAAAGGAGAATTCCAGTTAATAAATGGAACATTGTAAAGAAGATCTATGAGCTGACTTAACAGAAATGGTTGCACATCATCCCAGCTCATCTAGGGCCAGCTATCCTGAAGTTTTCCACAACACCCCAACATCTGTTCCCCTAGGTTTCATGAAGACACTAGACATAATCAGGCGCAGGTATTATGGGTCGGGTCTCTACCTATCCGTTACACACTATGTGAGTCACTGTAAGGAATGCCAGCAACAGAAGCATGTGACACAAAAACTTCCATTCCACCGAAGTGGAATCGATCTCTTGAGGAGATTCCCAAAGTCGACAAATGGGTATCAATGGATAAAATCTGTACTGATAACTTCACCAGCTACCCTGTCACCAAATCTGTGCTGACTACCGTAGCTACAAAAATTGCAAGATGATTGGTGTAAGAGATCATTTTTAAGCACAGAGCACCACGTGTGATGGTCTCCGATAGTGGAAAAGTTTTCTCGCCAAGACTAATATCAAAGTAAATGTCATTTCGTGTACAGCACAGTGAAGCTATTCACTACAGGCTTCACACTGCTCTTTCTGCTCCTCAGTCAAAAATGGTTCAAATGGCTCTGAGCACTATGGGACTTAACATCTGTGGTCATCAGTCTACTAGACTTAGAACTACTTAAACCTAACTGACCTAAGGACATCAGACACATCCATGCCCGAGGCAGGATTCAAACCTGCGACCGTAGCGGTCACGCGGTTCCAGACTGAAACGCCTAGAACCGCACGGCCACACCGGCCGGCGCTCCTCAGTCGCGAGGCCGAAACGACAATGGATACGCTGTTACCGTTTCAGTTGGACAATACTCAGGATGACTACATGAAACACCGCATCACCAGGACCGAACATGCAAGATAGTTGGTTCACATACGGACCCTGCACGACAAGGAAAAAGACTGAGGCCGCTGTAACGCAGAGTACTGGCCACTAATATACAGCCCCGAAGACTTGGCACGGGTTTTTACGCCTGTGCGAGTGTCGGAAAAGAAACTAAAGCGCTACTTTGGGCCATATCTTAACCTTCGTCGCTAGTCGGACGTCACATATGACGTCCAAGATTATAACCCTTCATCAAGAAGACAAAAGTGCAGAGACGTCATCCATATCCACCGTATGAAGCGCTCCTAGGGTCCAGTGCAGATAGACGAAGGCTTTTCGTTCAAAGAAAATGAAGACCGAAGCGACGTTCGCGAACCATCAACGAGAAGGGTATATCAACGTAAGCAGAACGCGAGGATCGCCAGCGCAGCGTAAAAAGGACCATAAACAAAATGTAAATTCTGGGTGCTTTAGTCGGTGCCAGTAACTTCTGAAACAGCCAATCGCTGTTATTCCAGGTGAACCAGCAATGGCGCTTGCTGTGCTGTAAGCAGTGTGGTGTACGGTTAGCATCGCATGTAAGGCGTGCTTATGGGTGTATAGTTTAAACCCGACTCTTCACAATTACGTGTTACACAGAATTTATCAGTTCACGAAAATTCTCGAAATTTCTTATGTTTCTAATGTTTGTATATTCTGCAGTGTTCATGTTTGCATAAATACGTAGCTGCACCTTCCATACTAGAGTTCTTTTCTGGTTCTGCGTTGGAATTTGTAATAAATGTCTTTTCAGTGCTAATTTTTGAACTTCACTGATGATGCTGCTTTCGGATTTGGACTTGATTCTGGTTACGACGTGATAGTATTGTCTGTGAAAAGAGTATGCGTGTTTCACATACATGATGCTTCCAAAATCCGTATTGATTTCTCTCTCGTTTAGGTGTGTCATTCTGTTTGAGCTCCTCATATGCTCTTTGTTCCAAAAATATAGATATTAATGACAATGTCGTACATTTTTCTTTTCTTAGAAACGGATGTTAAGCTGCATCTTTTTTGTTACTTGAGACGTTTCGTTATGTGACAGATTCGCGGTAAACATAAGCTTGGAATGGATCTAATTACATAGCGTACTCAACACAAAATCTAAGCTCAAAGTCATCAGGTATTGGCAATTTGTTTTGCCCAGTAGTCACACATGGTTCTTGGCCAAAGTTCACTCGACGACCGAGAGGTATAGGTCCAAACTGTGTGTGGAATGACTGGATTTCCTTTAGGGGTCACTCACCACGCCAGGGAAGTAAGATGACACACATCGGGGCTGTTATTTGTATCTCGTTCATTTGAGTCTACGTGGCTATTGAACGGAGCTTCGTAGTACGTTGCGTGGTAGTTTGCTAATATCGTTATTGAAAATACTGAAACCGAGAAAATAAAATTTCTTCTGCTATCTATGTACGGTATCATTGGTGACTTATGTAGATGAGTTTGATGTGTAGGCTTCAGCCGACGTGACGCAAGCGTTGTATCCGGAATCCGCAACGACAATAGTTGTGGAGGAGGGATCTACGCTCCGTGCGCACGGCAAGGCCGCTGACGCAACCGACTGCGAATAATCCGAAACGCTGACCTCTTTTCCGGATTCTCTCTATGGAGAAAACTGTATTTTCCCCGTTCACTCTGAAGATGACTCCTCTTCGTTAGTCCAACTCTTATCGCTCTGATTTATTTTGACGAAGCTCCAAGGAAATGCTAAAATAATGAAGCAAAGTTAGTCTTTCTTCCGTAACGCAGCTCAGCTCGAATGTTTAAGACGAGTAATTACGCAGTGTGATACTGCTGGAGTTATTGTAGATCTGCAAGGAAGAGAGAGGGTAGAACCTAATATCACATAGTCCACTCTTCTAGAATGACACTAGATTACCGCAACCTTGGACGGAAGTACCATCATTAGCAGAGCTACATATCATTAGTCCGTGATACATTACGGAATAGCACACTGCTTACTAGAAAGACTGTACGCAAGAAGGGAGAATGTTCAAAATGTTATAGATCAACCAACAAACAATGTACTTGTTTTACCTTACTCTCTATAAATCTTCATGCACAAAAGAGAGGTTTTAAAATATCATATTTTACTTTCTGCAAGAAATTTATTCGACCACGGCATGATAGTCTGGAAAATTTAATAAGAGTAGAATAATAGTTGGTTTACTCTGATATGTGCCGAAAAAAGTACGGCTATGTGTAGTGGAAAATGTATTATTCATACCATTTCCTGAGCCTAATTCATAACGTACAAGGAACCCCTTGATTGCGAGGTCGCAAAAGGCCAATGATTTTTATGGCGCACGGTTCCCCACGCATTGTCTATCATGCAACGACAAAATTGGCTACTAATGGCAACAGGGGGCGGAACTGGAGGTATCCAATGGTGAGCACTGCATGAGGCTGCGGAGCATAGTGAACTGCTTAATCGACGAGTAACTCACAACAGTGCTATAAAGGTAGTGGCGTTGATACAAAGCACAGGAATGGTAACGATAAGCGAAGCAAACATTGGATATCTACAACAACAGTTACCGAAGTTGACATTTCGTCAGAAAGGAACTCAAAGAATTTCGCAGAGTGAGAAAGAAGTAGCGGATGAAATATTAGCGTTTCCGCAAGATGTCAATAGAATGTGTGGTGCCGTATACGCTCGACTGTGCGGACAATGAACGTGAGGAATACAATGATGACAATACGTGTGTAACAAGTAAAAGTGAACTGTTTGTCGAGCCACCTAGTTCGTCACCCTTGTCGGACAGGAAGCCACAAATTTCGCCTCCAGTGAGGACAATCGTCATTCAAGGGGCGGGTCCTAAACGTAATTACCTACATGGAAGATCATCCACAGCATAGTAAAATAAAAATAAAAGTTTTCGGACCAGTCCTACGTTGTGCACATCAAATTGCGCTCGACACACACTCATATTCAGAAAAAGCAAAACATCTCGTAAACTGAAGGTAGTGGATCAGTGTGACTTGAGCAGATGTCCAGGATGCCTTGCAGACGTATGCGCGAACCCTACCATCAAGTCAGTGAGTTTCAAAGAGGGCGCATTATTAGCATGATAAAATGTGCAAAGGACGTGTGCCGAATGGTTTACAGGTCACAGAACACGATGAGATGGGTTAGGTTGCACCATCCAGATCGCCCCGAGAAGATCGACACCTCATCCAAATGGTATTGCACAACAGATGTGGGTCCTCCTACGCTCTGGCGCAACAGTGGAACAGTCTTAACTCATCTTACACCATCCGGGGTGAAAGTCCATAGCCATTTCTTATGGCATGGGTTACGTGTGCGTCGTCCACTTCTCCGCCTACGTTCGACAAATGTGCAGAAACATGCTAAACGGCAAGGGTGTATGGAACGACGTCATTGGGAACAGTAATGGTATCAGATAGTGTTTTTTGGACGAATCTGGGTTCTCTTTGTTTGAAAATGATGGCCGCATTTTGGTTCACCGCAGACACGGGGAGCAGCATCACAGTGACTGCATTCACACAAAACGTACAGTGCCAACTCAAGGCCTTATGGTGTGGAGTGCTATTGAGTACAACCACAAAATACGCATGTCCAGGACAGAGTGGCCAGTGTGACCTACGTGAATGACATCCTACGACCTGTAGCCATAGCCTTTCTGCCAAATCTCCCCAGACGCCTTTTTTCAGCAAGGCAAGGATGTCAACCTTTTGCTCTGGCCCTCCAGATCACCAAACTTGTCATCAGTCAAAAATGTGTGGGATATGGTGACCCAATGCCAACGACTACAGATGAACTCTGGAACCAGGTGAATGCACACGGATGGCTATACCACAGAACACCATTCGCACCTTATACGCGTCAATGCCACCATGCATGGAACAGTTTATCAGGGCTCATGGTGGACCCTGTGCCTACTAGGCAGCAAGACACATGCTGAGCCGAGGTGACTAAAATGCTAACCATTTCTGCAGAACATACTAATGTACATGTCCTGTGAATACGAATGTCCTGTCTCTAGTCGTTCAGGTTTTTCTGAACACGAGTGTATATTACAGTGATTTCTAGGGAAGCAATGGATGGTTGTTTAACTTCAAACACTGCTACAGGATTGGAAGACACAAGATAACGAAATTTCAGACAAAGCATCAACTTTACAATGTGCTTCAATAAGGAATTTGTTTTCAAATCTGAACAATCGGGTTTTGAAGAGGAAATGCATATAAAAGGAATCCTGTAAATTATAGGTACCAAGAGAATTGTATCAAGATCAAGTAACATCAATGACTTAACGCATTCATATACAATTATGCCGACCATTAAGATGGGTGGTAAATTGGCTGGAAAGTTATTTATTGAACTGCTAGAAGTTGGAGGAAAATGGGTGTAAGAGAACTACAACTATGATGTGAGTACTGCTTTTGGCCAATAGCACATCAAAATAATTTGCTTTTGCTTGATTCCTATATGCGGGTATGCGTTAAAGTATAGCGTTCCACGATAAGCTCCGCAACCGCAACAGACTGTTTTGCTTGCGGTTGTATGCCATCACATTCCATCAGTTCTCATCACCCCACTACACCAATAGTATTCTATATGCATTCCATAAGAAACGATGCCTAGCTAAATGTCCTGCATGGTTTGTAACTCCCAAGGACTTTGCATTTGATCTTGTGGAGCATACCTTTGTGATCATTGAGACCTTCTGCGCAACATTTCCACAACACTGGGAAGTCAAATGAAGTTGTACTACAGTAATCATCAAAGTTTGCATACTGTTAAAGTTTAGTTATTAAGTTCGTTTATCAATGGTATATTAATTCACTACATTGTTAAATCGTGATTCTACAATAAAGGCTTCCATTACAGGTGTTTTAGTTGTTGGTGAGCCCTCAGGGTTGTACGGTCGTGGTCTTTGAAATATAAACTCACTCCAGTTTTTAACCAGCAAAGAAAATGTGTCAAGCTGATGGCTCTGTAAGGATAAGGGCCCTCCACATTGCATGTGGGGTATACATAACTCCAATGAATACAGTTATGAGGGGAAATCAAAGTCCTTGGTAACTAGGGATGGTAAAAATGTCAGCTGCAGCACAACATCCTCTTCAGTCGGGAAACCATGAAGTGAAGTTTTTCAAAAGCAAAGTTTTATCTACAGAGACAAACCGTTATCTACAATCTTCTAAATATATAAACATGGGGACAATTTCAACAGAAAAGAAAAATCCATGAAACTTAGTGATACATGATCAGTATCACTTTAGAATCTCCAAGTTTTGTCTTTGACAGATGGTATTTCTATAGTCGAGTTTTACCTTTGACAAGGATCTCTGACGATACTGCATAAACACCTACTACGCATCCTTTCCACAGTATTTATTTTACTCTCTGACATGCTATCTGTCAGATGGCTCAGGAGAGCTTGGAGCACCTCTGACAATGTCCAACTCAGCTCTGGACGAAATGTCAGGAATGAAAAGGTCTAAAGTCTCTCATACCATGACCATACATACAGTCTGGAAGATTCACCACGAACTTAAATCATGTTAATGCGCTACATTTGTTAGTGTGATAAACAGTACATTGTGTACTTTTAAATATATTTGAAGGGGTATGGGTGTTCTCTGCTGAAGGTTGGTGGGCAGAGTGAATCACAATCACTTGGTCACAGTAGAAAACTTTTATTTATTTCCCCACAGTTTATAATAGTAGACTGTTGCCCATGACAGGTGGTCGTAGGGTGGTGGGCGTCAAACTAACGGACCTCAGTGAGCAAAATGTTGTCATGAAGACACCTGCAACTACTATGCCCAACTCGGACCAACAGTGGGCTCACTGTATGATTTTACACTCCTTGGCAGGAGCTGTGTCAGGCGCTGGTGTGGCATGCTAGTGTGGCTATGCTGAGAGCAAGTCATGCTGACAGCCTGCACAACCATGGCAAGTGACAGGAGTGTAGGTATCCAGGGTGCAAATCCTGTTCCAGCATCTGGCTGGTGGCTTCTGCCACTTTGTGGACATCCAGTGGTTCTGTAGCTGGGAAGGCTTCAGTTCGACCCTTGGCCCATCAGTACTGTGGCTGGATCTCAAGGCAAGCTGTCCTGCTAGCCTGGCAGTTCAATGGTAGCAGCATCAAAGTGTAAGCCCACACTCCTGTGCATGCTAACTCAATGACTCACCAATTCGATGCCCAGTCTGACTGGAAGGTCAATGTGTATATGCACCAGAGAAGGTTTGTTGTCGAGTGGCTGCCACAGATATGTATGCTACTTTCTGAAGCACACCAGTTATGGTAATCGGCCAGCCAAGAATGCTGCGACTCCCAGTCAAATGTGAGGTAATGCTGTGTCACTGTGTTGTGGCAGGTAGTCCTCTTTCTGCAACAAGTCCTTGCCTTTAGAGTGAACCATTACACTCTTCTCCTCTTAGAAGAATTCGTCGTCCTAATTCTCTCTGTGGTTGAATCTGAAATTAGTTGAGTTTTCACATTTCATTTCAGACACATTTTATGTAGTCTCTGGATCTTGCTATGTGTAGGAGTCCATTAACAACCCTTCAGCACCTAAGACGCTTCCTTATAGGAGCTGACACTACTGGTGGAAGGCAAACACGGTATCTGTGTGACCCTATGCTTGGGACAACAAGAGAAAATTTAAAATAAATAAGAGTGTGACTCATGTGGAGGTTCCCCATAAAATGAATCGGCACTGATGTTCACTTTGGCACTGCCTTAGATGCCCAAATAGTTGTCCCATCAAAATCCAACCATTCTGGGTGGCTAGCATTTAGTCTGGGGGTGTGAGACATGTTGAGTCCAGGATAGTGTTCATTTAGGTCAGGTTTTCTCTAGAAAGATTAGGTAGGTAGAGTAGTGAATAAGTAGTAGTTAAGGATGTGGTTCCATTAATGTGGCTAGTAGCCTAAATGAGGGACCAGGTATGTCACAACATGTACCATTGAATGTTATACCCAGCATTTGTAACTGTTGCGGTTTACCTGTCCCTAGCCGCAGCATGTACAGATGACAATTACCAAGTTTGTGCCCCAGAAGAGCCAATCCTTTGGAAGTATTTGTTTGCTGCCTGTAATAAATTCCTGACGACACTTGAACATGGATTTCTCCACATGTAACAGATTCAGCTCTCAAGACCCTCAGACTATATTTATCAGCTTTGTAGGACATACTATGACACCCTCAGCACGACACTGTGGTGGCTCTGAGGCCATGGTTTTCCAGTCATCTAGGGTCCAAACCACATGGTCACGAGCCCAGGAGAGGTGCTGCAGGCAACATTGTGCGGTTCGCAAAGGCACTCCTGTCAGTCATCTGCTGCCATAGCCCATTAACACCAAATTTTGTTGCACTTTTCTAACAGATATGTTCTTCTTAGGTCCAACAATGATTTCTGCATTTATTTCACACAGAGATGCTTATCTGTTAGCATTGACAACTCTATGCAAACACTGCTGCTCTCAGTCATTAAGTGAAGGCTGTCAGCCACTGCATTGTCCACGACAAGAGGTAATGCCTGAAATGTGGTATTATTGGCACACTCTCGACACTATGGCTCTTGGAATACTGAATTCCATAACGGGTTCTGAAATGGAATTTCCCAGGTGTCTCGCTCCAACTACAACTCCGCTTTGGAACTTTTAGTTTCCATTATGTGGCCATAAACATGTCAAAATGGTTCAAATGGCTCTGAGCACTATGGGACTTAACTGCTGTGGTCATTAGTCCCCTAGAACTTAGAACTACTTAAACCTAACCAACCTAAGAACATCACACACATCCATGCCCGAGGCAGGATTCGAACCTGCGACCGTAGCAGTCGCACGGTTCCAGACTGTAGCGCCTAGAACCGCTCGGCTACTCCGGCCGGCTATAAACATGTCAGAAACCTTTTCACATGGATCGCTTAAGTACAAATGACAGCTCTGCCAATGCACTGCCCTTTTATACCTTGTGTAAGTGATACTACTGCTGTCTGTATGTTTGCATATCGCTATCCCTTGCTTTTTGGCATCTCAATGTCTCTTGTAATCTGCTCCCTGCACTGTTCATAGGTTACCTGATTTATTCCTCTATTATTAAACTTACTTCGGTATTATCCTTCTCTGATGTTCTGTTGATAGCCCTTCTCACAATATCCAGTTTAAAGCTATCTATTTCTCTTTCCAAATTCTCTAAACTGCCAACATGAGTATGGGGCCTAACATCCCACAGTCCTATCCATAGAACACCAACTTTTTCTTCCACTAACATCCCCTTAACCCAACACACATGAACTAACATACTGTTTTAGTTGAAAATTAACTGAAATGTGCACATAATAAGAAAAAAAAGACCATTATCTTCAATTACACTTCTTCCACCAGTATGATATTTTTTTCCTTTCTGAAAACAAATAACATTTATTACACTGATGTAGCCTCCATACAATATAAGAATGTGCCACTTATCAAAAAGCAACGTGGTTTAAAAAAGCCTTAGGTTTCTTTAAATATAGTGCTGAAACTTCTGGTGAAATGTAAATAATGTTGGAGTAAAGAAGACCACTCACTGAATAGCAGAAGCATTGAGTCACCAACAGGTACGCACAAAAGGGAATTAAAACTTGCTAGATATCAGAATAAATCCTTTGATGAGGTAGAGTACAAATGGTGCATGTGCAGACTCTTCCCAGAAAATGAAATCTTGAAATTTCAATAGTAAACCTCTCTGTGATGCACAATGTCTGTCTTGTAACATCTGCCACTTGACTTTATTTAGCCTCTCTGTAACACTCTCGCACCAACTAAATGTTCCTATGAGGAAATGTGCCACACTTTGTTCGATCTTCTTTATCTCTTCTATTAGTCCTACCCACTAAGGATCCCAGATTGATGAACAATACTCAAAAATCAGTTGAACAAGTGCCCTGTAAGCCACTTTCTTCCTACAAATCAGTCTGGCATCTGTTACTCCTATTACTGTTTTATGTGGTCATTCCACTTATGGTCACTCTGGATAGTTACTCTTAGACATTTTGCAGTAAATACTGTTTCCAGCAATTTGTCATCAACAGCGCAGTTGTGGATTTCTTTTCCTGTGTGAATGCAACATACTAGAGTTTGATGGCTGTTTCACAAACTATGTAAATAAGACACACAGCCTTTGTTCCCTTAATCATCCTAGTCCCAGTTTCAGCTAATCCACTGCCACTGCACCCTCCACTCAAGTTTCCCCTTCCTCTGTCCTCTCACCCCTTCTAATTCACCCCATCACATCATCCTGACTGTACGCCACACCCCACCCACCAGCTCTGGTACCCATATACCACATGCCTAGCCCATGCATATGCCATCCCCCCCCCTCCCACATTTCTAGCCATTACATCTGCTGTCTCCCTCCGAGCTACTAGCTACCCATCCCCAACCCCTTTTCCTGCTTCTTTCTCCCACTACTCACCCAACCCAATATATCCTCCATCCCACTCTAGTCCACCAGCTCAACTGCAGTCCCGACATTGTGTGCCTAACTGGCACCGTGTGTGTGTGTGTGTGTGTGTGTGTGTGTGTGTGTGTGTGTGTGTGTGTAACAATTTTTAATTACTCAGTGTGGTCCATGCAATGGAGAACAAACATTTACAAACTGTAGACAAAGGGAAGCATAATAGTATTGAATGTACATCACCTCTTGTTGATTAGTTATGGCGAGTGCCACAAAAACAAAATGCAGAACTCACTTCAACAACACATAATACAGTTTTCATCAATGAATGATGAACATAAAAATTTCTCAAGCACACTAAAATGTCGGCACTAAAAGAAGAGACAGAAATTCTGTAAATAATGTTGTGTTTTTAATTTAAAATTCATGTTCTAGCTTTTGATACATATTAACTGTTAAAATTTGTTTTAACAAGGCACCAATTTTTACAAGCTCTAGTAAAATAACAATTCTAAAAATATATTTCAGTAGACAGATATTACTAATATTTCATACAAAGTAAGGCCCATTTCTTCATCATGAAATTATGGTAATACATCATGATTAATCAGTTTATGAAGTACTGGTATAGCATGCGTTTTAGTCATTTTACAATCAAAATAAATTAAAGCTTTGGCGTACTGACCCGCAGCTAGTGTTCAATCATGAAAATGTTTTATCAAAGTATTCACTTCTGTGTGTATTACATTGGTGAAAAAAAGGTTAATTCACTTTAAATATGCATGCCACAGTGAATGTGTTACACACAGCAAAGTGGAAAACATGGCCTTTATCATCCTAGGAATTAGGGTAAGACTTGTCTTAGAACTGAAAAATTGTTAAACAAAACATCCACAGTCTTGCCACTTAAAGGATAACACAGGTCACCAGCATGTTGTAAGGAAAAGCTTACTGAACTACTAATTGCATTTTACAGTAAAAAAGAATATATGAACTTTAACCAAATGACTAACAACTGTCAAACTGAAAACATATATTTTATTTGAAATGTATGGCAAGGTCTAATACTTGCCAGCACATCATTGGAGGTAAGTTTCAAATGAAATATCTATTTTTAAACACTGTTTCCTAATTAATATTTATCTTTTTCACAGAAAAACATGCAAATCTTTTACAGTTGCAGACACCATCTAACATGAAATAAAAACGGTAAAGAATTCTGAATTCTTTCTTCAGTTTACTACACAAATGGAATGTAAGAAAAATCTCATTTCAGACTGCCCCCACCATGTGACTGCTGCAAGAAACCAAAACAGCCATTTTTAGCACAGTTCTATACCAGCAACAAATATAAGATGAAATTTTAAATTGTCACCTATCAAAACATCTCACCTAAGAAGAATGTGCTAAGAAATCAGTAACAGCATCACTGAATGCATTTTGTCCATCATACAACTGACTATTTGGATATCCAGCAACAGTCCCATGTGTTTATGATACACTGTGGTGATGTACCTCAAATGTGAATACTAAGATGCTATAATTGGGACACTATATTTTTAATTAACATATAACTATTACTAAATATCAAAGGTACTGTTCATTACTGACCTGAAAAAAATTAACTTTTCAATTTTTTTATAAATTCAAGAAAGTTATGGTAATGTAATATACTATAATCATATAGGTTTCAGAATCTGAACTAACTGTGAGTGCATTTGTTTTTTACACACACACACACACACACACACACACACACACACACACACACAGAGAGAGAGAGAGAGAGAGAGAGAGAGAGATTTTGGGGGGGGGGGGGCTGTTATTTCCTTACAACATGCCTGTTAAATGCCTTGTTCCTCTGCAATAACAATGTATTAATGTTTAACAGTGAAAGTGGTGAGAAACATTCACGAACAAAAATATAACAACATATACTTTACAGGCAATTTAAATGTATGTACTTTTGTTAAACTAAAAACAAATTAGTAACGAAAGTTCTGGAAGAACGTAAATACTTTAGGACTAAAGGTGACAACTCACATTATAGCAGAAGTGTTCAGCTACCAGGCACGCTCAAAAGGAAAAGAAAACTTTTTGTTACTTTTCAGTATAAATCAATGTGCAAGTGCGTGATGCGCGCGCGCGCCCACACACACACACACACACACACACACACACACACACACACACACCTGCGCTCCAACACTGTGCTATCTGGACCTACAATGAATATCTATCCGGCACAATGTAGGGGCACAGGTGTGTGTGTGTGTGTGTGTGTGTGTGTGTGTGTTTACTCTAGCTCGATGAAGTATTTATTCCAAAAGCTAGAAAGTCTTTTGTGTGTGCCTCTTGACGTCTCAACACTTAGGCTATTTGGTGAGTGGTCTCTTTCCTCCTAAAGTATTAAAAAAAAAAAAAAAATTAACTATCACAACAATGTCTTCTTATTAAGATTTTTATTTAACTAAATATAGCAGTTACTCTGGAGAAACACTTCATGAACACACTTCACCTTTCATGTAACAATAATGATAGTGGCTTAGATGATATATTCCACTATTAAAAGCCACATTCTTAATAAACAAAAGTTTATCTTCAACAATACAAAACACTGAATAGATGAACTACCACAGTTGAAAAAATGAACAATTATAAACATAGTAAATTATCAACAGTATATGGTACACACAAAAATTGACAAAACAGAGAGGTGATGGAAAGGTCTGCACAAAAGTGTACAGCATAACTTGCACTTCACATGACAAAGCGAACGCAGGGTGTGTAGAGGAAATGAAACTTTATGCAACACCAGTGACTAGAAGCTCTTTATCTCCACTTAGACACTGGGTGGCTTTCCCCATTTGATCATGGCTAGCACCTTTCATATTAAGTTATTAGTAAGACATTGTATTTTGCAATTAATGCAGGTAAAGTGTTGTGCATTGCCACTAATGACGGAAATAATGAAAAGTTAGCATGTAAAATTTAATTTGATGATGATACTGGATCTCTACTGTGATACTCATATCTATCCCTCTCTCCTTCCTTAATGAGAAATCTAATTGTCCAGTTAAAAGTTTGTACTTTTGGATGTGTTTGTCAGCCAGGGTCCCCACAATGTTTTAGGTCTGTAGTAACTTAACAGCACAAATTGCATACTTATTAACTGAAGGAATAACCTCAAAAACATAAAAAAGTTCCTAGTTCATTCATACCAGTATTTCCTAAGAGAGAAGGAAAAACTGATACACTCTTTTTAGCCAGAGTGTGGATGTGCGTGACTCCCTCCCTCCCCCCCCCCCCCAAAAAAAAAAGTTGAAAGTAGGTAATGCATTATATCATACATTCTGAACCCTGTGTTTTTATCTTCATCTCCGGTTGTTTTTTTTTTTTTTTTAATAATGAATCTTTTTGGTCCTTTTTCTCTTTGGCTAACAAGGAGGGAAAACTGACCTCAATGACATCAAAGTCTGCATCTGATTTCTCATATTCTATCTAGCCAGTTGTTATATACCTTCACATGTTAGGTATGGTCTTACAATCCGCATTTGATGCAGTTTTGCCGTTTGCCTCTAACTTTAAATTCAAAGTCTGTATCATGTATATACAAAAGCAAATAACCATTAACAGCTGTATGCACTATTGTGAAAGTCCGAATATTACAGCGTAACAATGACAGGCCAAAAGACAACTCATCAAGACATGGTAGGAAGTTTTCACGATACTACTCTAAGTATATTAAAAGGAAATGCTTACTAATAATGTGCATGCATGCTACCATTAAGGATATCCTGAAGATCAATGACTTTAATTTTCACTAGCATAAGTGACAATAAGCTCAGTACATTACCTTTGCCAGTAAATTGCTCATTTCAGTCATTACAAAAATAAATGGCACAAGTATGTGGATACAATTTCTCTCTCACCTCCTCTTTCCATTTGCAATAAAAAATATAAAATGCATATTCAGCTGTTTAACTCCATAAAACTACTGTTTTGAGGGGTGTAAAATAGCTTTAAAAGCTTACTTCTCATGTGCTATCGTAACTTTCACATATAAACAGACTAGAATTTATTTACATTATTCATACCAGACTAGATTTTTTTCCCCACAACAGCATATAAGGCATTTCATGATTCATCTAAAATCTGATGTCAGGTTTACAGCCCTAAAATTTTTCTTCCTTTACAAAATTAATGCATTATATAACAAGTAAAAATTTTACTTTTGAAATTTTTCCTGCATGCAGATCAAAGATAATTTGTGTTGTTACTACTTCAGTAACTGTAACATTCAAGTCTTAGTATGGACAAAACATAAAAAAAGTATCAAAAAAGAAACAGAGCACAACAAATTACACTGCAAGTGAGACAAGAGCTGAACACAGGTTTCACAGCATTCCCAATAAAAATTATATTGATTTATCACATCCTTTGCATTTCAAAGATTTAAATAATTCTTTAACAAAATAAAGCAGAATAGTTTTATAGCATAGCACCACAATTTCAAAAGACAACAATGAATGTATTAAATCTGAATCACAATCCCGTGAATACATTCACATCCAAATATATACAGGAATGACAGAGGTTGTTCTAACTGCTCTGTAATGTTGCAGAACATACTTGGACTTGTAATTACATGCAGTCTATAACAAAATTTACCACATTCGATACTTATAGCAAAAAAATAGTACAGTCTGTAATCACAAATGGACAGCATTAACATTTTGAAAGGCAATTTTAATATGAAATAAATTATGCACATTATAAAATTTTATTCAGCTCCAACTAATGTGCTATCAATCATTTCTTAAAATTATTCCAAAAGTTGCAAATAGAATGTCTTTTACTGAAAAAAAATGCTTACTTCACCATTTGTTTACATCAGTGTGATTAGTTACTGATTAACAACACTAAATTTAGAATTATCTGTCAATTTCTATAAAACTTTGATTAAAAAATGATGTCAACATAATTCACTTTATGTAATAAAGTTTTACAGCATTAATCATCAACATTATATGTAACATTCATACATTATACAGATAAAAAAATGTCATACTCACTAACACTTTCATACACATGAGAGTTTAGATCTAATGTAGCAACTACATCCATGATATAACTTTAAATAAAAACTTTAAAACTGAGTCAGTAATTATAATAGTACAAAATAATGTTTAAAAGACACTATTTATATAAATTCTGTTATTAAATGGAACAATTTTCCCATTTGTGGGATTATTCCCTCAAAATATATCAGTTTCAAAGTTTTACAGCCTTTAAAAATTTAAAACTAAATATTTAGTTTTATTAAATCAAAAAATAGGTTTTTGATTCTACTGTAATCAGAACATTCCAAACCCAGCAAAGTTATTGAAAGTGTTCTGCAAAACTAAGTTCTCATTTCTGGGTTTCATCAAGTTGAAAAGATTTCAGTGATGATGTGGTCATTGTGATCGTACGCTTTTCAGTACGCTGAGTAACTGACTGCTTTAGCATTCTTTGCTCTAAAGTTGTATTCTCATCACCCTGAAAAGTGGAATAATTGTTAAAACTAGATTCTGCAGTCATACTAGAATAACCTTGACTGGAATCATTTGACAAATCTAAAGTGCCTGCCACCTGTCGTGATGGAGTGCTTGTATAAATTCTAGTTTCTGTTTCATTATTACTCAGTGCACCATTTGTTTTACTCTGATCACTTGTTTTACTTCGTTCTTCTTTGTTAAATTTTGCAGGGCTATTGAATGCCTTTGAACTGGCAGTTTCAAAGCTTGACAGTTTACTAGGAGACTGCATGTCCTTTGTGTCTGCCTCATCTAGCATACCACGAATGCTGGAATATGCTTTCTCCACTTTGCTCAAACTTGAATATAGCTTCTCTGGAGATGATACATTGCCATTTTGCGGTGTACTGTTATTGACTGTTGTAGAAAATGTGGTCGTAAAAGTGCCCACTGGAGACTGGCGCAAAGTATTGTCAAATGACCGTGTCTCATACCTGCAAATTGGTAGCATTTTTGTTTACATGGTGACATTGACATAAAGCAGAAATTTAGTTAAAATTTATAACAGTAGAAAAGAGGTGGTTAATTTAATTCTATGAATAATCTACTTATGAGAAAATTTTTAAACTGTATACTTATTAAAAATACAGGATCAATATTGTGCAGAGCGATAAAGTTTAGTAACGTGAAAAATATACCAGTAATAGCAACAAAAGCATATGTTTATAGAAATTACAGAAGTATGATAAAAACAGATGTTTAAATGAAGACAACATAATTATATAGCAGTCTGGAAGTAGTATTGTAGAGCATAAATAGTTTTATAATATTACTGTACTGGAAGGAGAAAGACACCAATGTGGGCAACAAAATGTGATGTAAGTAAAATAAAGCTGCTTTAATAGCAACGAAACATGTAGGAAATAGTGAATAAGAAGAAACTGTGGTTTGTTTAGGGTGGAATCCTCAAGTATATCTTAATTATTTAACCCAGCAGGCACCTAAATATTTGGCTCTTTGAAAAAACAACTTAAAATAAATAAATTTTAAGCTCATTTTCAAAAAGGGCACCCAGTGCAGAGCATTTGCTTGTGCCTGAAGTAGTTGTTCCTTCACATATGTTCTGACCTATGGACATAAATTAATTTACCAGTGAGACTTTACTCTCTCCTTACAATTTTCCTCCTCTGTCAACGTGAGATGTCTACAGTTTGTCTGGAGCCATTTAGGGTGCTAATAGTCTCACTGTTGACTCTCTCTCTCTCTCTCTCTCTCTCTCTCTCTCTCTCTCACACACACACACACACACACACACACACACACAAAGTAGTATTTGTCAAGAAATCTCAAAAACTATTTCACAGTTTGCTGATATTCTCCTCGCAACTGAAAATGTCAGATGGCTCTGGGTTATAAATGCTTCCAGTAGCACTGAACCTTCAGATTTTGGTATTTCTTCTCATGTTACCAGCTAATGTAAAGAAATATTGAAATTGTTATTTAGTACTATCACGTATCTGAATGCTACTTTTCTGACAGAAAATAATATGTGTAAATCTCATAAAAACTATACTATCTATGTTAAGAACATTGCAGGTAGTAAGTAGATGCCTGCTATTAAGTATGTTTCATGGTCACTAAACAGTCTTTAAATAGTTTTGAGTTTTGTTTCACATTTCATTGCCTCCACCCTTCTCCCTTCTCTGAATCTAAATACGAGTTGCCTTCCCCTAGCGCCGGCCAGTGTGGCCGAGCTGTTCTAGGCGCTTCAGTCTGGAACCGCGCTACCGCTACGGTCGCAGGTTCGAATCCTGCCTCGGGCATGGATGTGTGTGATGTCCTTAGGTTAGTTAGGTTTAAGTAGTTCTAAGTTCTAGGGGACTGATGACCTCAGATGTTAAGTCCCATAGTGCTCAGAGCCATTTGATTTTGAACCCTCCCCTAGCTTAGATTCTGGGTATGCTCTTGGTCAGACTGAGTTACGCCCACGGTTTGATGGACTTGTGCCAAACATTTTATTTTTATTTATGTTTGCAATTCTGACTTTACTGTATGTTTGCACTTTCATGAGATTTTCCAGAAAAGTCAAATTATGGAAATCACTATTTCTCACTTCTTAATCTGTCTGTTAGAGATTGTACTATGCACAGTACCCTTTTAATAGCAGATACTGTTTGCAGTTTGAAAAGCATCCTCAACTTTTCAGCTGTTTTCTTTTTTCTCTCTCTCAAGTGTACCTACTTTTCACATACAGGCCTTTACATCAGCTTTTTACCTCTGTGTGTAGGAACTGATGTGTTGTACTACAACTGTCATCATGGAAATCTAGGCAGCTGAAGATCTTACATATCAGTTCATCCAGCCTCACTCCATTTCATACATCACCATGTGATTTTGCAATACCTGAATATGGACAGGTGTTGACAAAATTCACTATTTGAGTGTAATTTATAGAACTCTGTCGAGTGAAAGCTTTCTACTTTATAATTCAGTATGAGTGATACCAAAGAGCAACAGTCAGTGTCAAACACAGATGCTAGTGCAAGACATATTGGTGTACTCCCACACAGAATGGACACTTTGGAACAAAGTAGATAGATAACATCTAACATCAAAGTTTTTTTGCAATCTTGCTCATGATGAGGAAGCTAAGTAGATCATTAATTTTATCCAAGTTCAGAAGCATGTGAAGTCTCTGAGATAAGAGTGCAACACATTGGCAGCAACATTAAGTTCTGCAGAAGGCTGAAGGTGTGGGTACTGTTTTACATCCACTACAGAAAGGATTTAAATGGGGAGAGGATGCACCAGTATGGAAGAGGTCTATGGAACGGTATTTGGGTAAAACAATAGAGGACAGTTTCTCACAGCAGATACAACCTGTCCAGAACTAAATAACAAAACACAGTATGAGGTTTCAAAAATATGATTTTTTTTTTATTAGAAAAGACCCTTTTCAGTTCAGGAAGTGCATCAATGGACAAAAATTTCTGGTCTCCTCTTTTTGTTTTACTGGCTACGTGTTTATTGGTATGACGGGCAAGATGCCTATGATTTATTTGGATGAAATTAAGGTTTAGCAAAATCATACAAATGTAAATGATAATTAATTTAAACCGCCAGCAGCCGACAAGTGTTGCTGACATACATCGATGGGGACAGCTGAAAATGTGAACACCGATCTGGACATGAACCCAGGATCCCTGCTTACATGGCAGACGCTCTTATCCATCTGAGCCACCGAGGACACACATGAATAGCGTGACTTATCCCTTGCACGCTTCCCCTGAGACCCACATTCCCAGCTGTCCACAATCCACATACATAATGTTCCTAATAGATACTTTGCCCATTCAATGTATTTGGCACTGCTATAACCTTGTACATAATACTCGTCGGATACGCACTGCGGCACCAGACTGCTGGCACGCTACACTTAGAATATTCTGCCAATGGCATCTGTGGGGCCAGCCACCAGAGGCTGCCTGTGATGGGCCACATGACTTGTGCATACGGCATGGCATTTGCCATACGGTCCACCAGAGCCCTCCTCTTTATAAGCGCAGGGCAGCAGGCACCCACTCTCAAACTGTGTTCATATTTACTGTCAGCAATTGCCCGTACTGGTAAATGGATTATTTCTACGTTTGTGTCTATGTTCTCAACTGCTGTTCGCTTGTGTGTGGAAGAAGAATAAACCTTGGTTCACTGTCCCCATGCTGTTTTTTGTCTCTTAAGAGTACAATACAACTGGCAATGGGTGTGGTTTTGACTTCCGTGAGCTCAGTCTATTTGGTTGTTCGTTCCACTCTTCTGGCCATGGAGGCAGCCTCCAATCTCTCCTTGAGTGGCAGCAGGCTCTTATCATGAACTTGTCGTACCACAGGGACTATGCAGGCTTTCACGCCACTGGCATACCCGCTGCCCTTTGACCCTTATGACGATGTGGCCAAAGATGGAGATGCTTATGAGAAGCTGCTTTGGCAACACTTCCTTGCTTTTGTGTCACTGATGCAAGTGAGTTTAAGGCATTGTTCCTTTCTTGGATTTCTCCTCGGATCTACCAATTGCTGTGCCAGTTAGTTATGCTCCAGGTACCTGCATTGCTTTCATTTGACAAAATGTGGAAGTAGTCAAATTATCACTATAAACGCAAGCATGTCATTGCAGAATGTGCAAGCCGTCAGGAAAAGCTTTGTGGCAGGCACTACTTCAGCCCACATGGCCTGTCATGCATGCACTCTCTTGCAAACTGTATTCCCAGACGGGACAATAGAATAATGATGTCACACCAGCAGTACTTTATGTCAACAAAACTTACACTGGACATTACATTAGCCTTAGGGGCTTCAGAGCATGCCCATCAAGATAATCCAACTTATCATCAATGAATTATTGTTTGCAAGTATTGTTAAAGATAAACAGGTACAGGAAAAAGTGCAAACAAAAAGGAATTGTTTATTTGCATTTTAAACATCTTCATGCATATTACGGAAGAATAATGTAGACAGCAACTGTCATTATCAACACAGCATCCATGTATGTGATATGCAAAATAATCTACAGCTGGCAGTGACACTTTTTAATACGAACTGTGGAAGCAAGTTGACAATAAATGCGACACATAACATTCCATTAGTTTACTATCACCTGTACCACTGCCACATATGGCAACTTGAAACCATTGTACCCCAGGGAGCACTGAGAATGAATTGGACATGCTCAGTGTGTGACCATTTCCTAATGTGAAATCTAGTCATTTATGATTTCATTTAATGCGTAGAACAAATATTACTGTTTGCTTACTTCTAAATATGAACACTATGAGCTGCAATCGGATAGTTAGCAAGAAAGCGAACTGTCAGCAGACATTTTCAATATTTATTCAGGATCTTTCTCCTAAGAGTCATCAGGTGCTTTGTCTCTTGTGTTTCAGCAGATACTTGCAATCATGCTTTTACGAAGTGTAGCTGGAGTCAGCCCCAACAAATGCTGTTCATCATGTCTTTCATGTGGCGCCCAGCATCAATGGAAAGTGTCATTACAAACAAAATGATCCTTAAAGTGGAATTTTATGTACCGATTTTACAGAGGGGTCTCAAATTAGTCTATCATTTTACTGATGTGTGTTAACAGGGACAGAGAAACACAAGAAATAATGAGTACTCCATCAGAGACTGCACCGCAGTGGACTGCGCTGACTGCTCCCACCAAGCAGGAGCATGTTGCTCAGTCGTTGCTAGAGTACCTGTTATTCCTCATGTTTTAATGTCCGTGTTAACACGTGTCAGCAAAACAAGTATAGCAGTAGACTAATCTTATAGCGTTCTATCAAATGAGCACATAAAATTCTGATTTCAAAATCATTTTGTTTGAAACTGGAAACAAACCAATGCATTCTGTCAATGCCAGGCATTGCATGAAATGTAATGAGTACTATTTGTTTGGGTTGGCACCAGCTACACGTTGCAAAACCAAAATTGCAAATATCTGCTGAAACATCAGAGAAAATGTGCCTGACAACTCTTAGGAGACACACCTGGTATAGTAACAGACAAGAACTAAGATCAAATCTCATGTTTTTACAACTAAAGTTACTTCATTGGGAGTGAAAGTCAGAGAAGACTATAGGCAGCTCGTGTTTCTCAATTTATAATTTGTTCGTTTTCTCTCGTTTCCCAATCACAAACACCAATATTGATTTGTAGTTCAGAATGACTTATCCTTCACAGTATATCTGTGCCAGCTTACTACATCACTAGTTATTTCCATGTTTATTTTTCTTCTTTCTCATTTCCTGGAAACCTAGTGTTCCAAACTTTAAAAATACGTTTTTAATTTTTTGATTGCTATATGTTTTGCTCTAGTTGGTTCCCATAAGCAACTATTAGCTTCTCTCACTAAATAATTTTGCAAAACTATGATAATTGTGTATTACACATTTACCGTCTCAAAAATTTGTGTGCCTAGAGAAAAAAGTTGACGACTGTAAATAACGATAAAGAGTTAAAACAATGAAAGGACACAATTACTTTCAATGGCATGTTAACATGCAACATATGATGGAGCCAAAATCTATATTTATAAAGCAACCCACAGAGCATGTGATGTGACACTTATAACAACATCCAAATGTGATTCACGAGTGAGTGATTGTACATTACAACACTGGAAATTAATTCATTTGGAGCATCAAATAAACGAGTATTTACCTTGATGTGAATGATTCGTAAGTTTCAGGTTCTGAATCTGATGGAGCTTCTCCTTTTAATTTGTACTTTGCTTGGCGGATAGCAGTCAACCGACTCCATGCTTCCTCCAGTTGACGTTCAATTCGCAGAACTTCAGATCTTGCATTGATTTCCTGTGCTATACCACCAACCATTCTCTGGTTCAGTACAAGGCTGCGCTGCTTCTCCTGCTGTGTTGCCTGCTGGGCTGCACGTACTAAGTTATCTGTTGCTCGTTTCACTGCATTGCCAGCAGCCTAGAGTACAATGATATTTTAAAAATATTTTAGACTATCTGTGAAAATAAACTAAACAAATGGCTCATGACACTACAAGAAATCTCTCTGTGTGTGTGTGTGTGTGTGTGTGTGTGTGTGTGTGTGTGTGTGTGCACGCGCATGCATTTTACCTCCCAAGAAACAGACAGTGATTGTAATCACATAGGATTTGGTGTTCTTTCAAGTGGAGCACTGTCACACACTAAATGCTGATCGATTATTAAACTTTACTTTGTACTTCTGACGCTGCTCCTCTCACATATGAGGTGTGTTAAAAAAGTATCAAGAATTTTGTAGTTGCTTGGGTTGTATTAGTTCAATTTACACAATTTTTCATTGTTGTATTGGTAAACATATCTGAAATGTATCTGTACACTGTTAGCCATATTGGATGTTTAGTCCGTCATCAGCTGTCAATAAGGTTACATGTGTTTCCTTACAAGTGACAATTACTGATTTGTTTTGAAAATGGATCACAGAATTTGCATTAAATTTTGCTATACAAATAGAATAAAATGTAACACAAAGTTTTAGCAATGTCGAATATTGCTTTTGGTGGGGCTGCTATGAGTAAAACAAGGGTTTACAAGTGGTTAAAGTGTTTCCAAGATGGCTGTGAGCAAGTTGATGGTAATGAATATTCTGGACACCCCAGCACATCAACAACTCATGAAAATGTGGAAAAGGTGAAAGAAATGATTATGAACGATAGTCAGATCACAATCAGAGGAGTTGCTGATGATATTCAAATATCACTTGGTTCATGCCATCTTTTTAGACGTTTTTGATATGAAACGTGAGACAGCAAAATTTGTGCAAAATGTGTTGAATTTTCAGCAATAATAGTGATGAATGGAAGTTGCTCAGGAGTCACTAAACTGAGTCAACAATGACGCAGGACCACTGAAATGTATCTTAACAGGTGATGAAACATGGACATATAGGTATGACTTTGAAACAAAGACTCAATTGTTGCTGCGGAGGCATTCTGGATTGCCACAACCAAAAAAAAGCTCAGCAAGTGGGAGTGGGGGAGCCCGGATCTGTGGTGAAACAATTCATGGTTTTTGCACAACAATAATGCACCCGCTCACACATGTGTTCATGAATTTTTGGTGAGAAACAACACTGTAATGATGCCCCCAGCCTCACATTTGCCAAAAATAAAAAGAAACTTAAAAGGCCATTGTTTTACAAGCTTAGATGAGATTAAAAGTGCATAGCTGAAAGAGTTCAAGAAGCTTATCATTGTCATCAGTGTAACAGCCCTCTGTAACCCTTAGCCTTTTGTAGAAGATTATTCGATTCTTCCCCATTTCATGCCAAACTACACTTTTCTTTGTGTCCTCTCTGACACCTTTCTCCCACCTTAGCTTGAGCCTCCTTACTCTTTGGTACCTTCAGGCATCTTCTTAATCATTCTGTTGTTTGCTCTCAGTACATGTCCTGTCCATTTCAGCCTTTTAATCTTAATGTAGCTGGAAATGGCTGGTTCAGTATAGAGATTATATAACTCATAGTTGAATCTTCTGCTCCAGACATCATTTTCTTCCACTGGTCCACAAAGTTGTCTCAAGATCTTTCTTTCAAATATGCCAAGTTGCTTTTCATCAAATTTTGTTAATGCCCATGTTTCAGCATCATATGTTAGCAATGGCATTACTAAAACTTCATACATCATAACTTTAGTTTTCCTGAACAGCAAATTAGATTTCAGATATTTTCTGAGGCCATGGTAGCACTTTTGGGCGGACAACACTCGTTTTTGTATTTCAGAACTGACACTGTTCTTACAGTTTACTTCACATCCAAGTGAAAGTACACACGTCAAACTTATGTTAACCAATTTCTATCTTCGGATGGAGGCTCATTTGGATAATCTTTCTTAGTTACTAGCATATATTTAGTTTTCCCTTCATTTATCTGTAGGTTCATCTTTCTAGCAACCTTTTCACAACTTGTAATGGCTTCTTTCATTGATCTTGGCATTCTTGAAATTATGTCAATATCATTTGGATATACCAGCACCTGAACTGATTTATACAGGATAGTCCCTCTTGTACTGATGCCCGCATCTCTTATCACTTTTTTCAAGGCTATGTTACACAGAAGGTAGGAAAATGAGCCTCCCTGTCTTACTCCATTTTATGTGATCACAGCACTTGCTAACATATTCTGTATTTTAATCTGATTCCAGCTGTCTACCATAGTAGTTTTCACTAAGGCAATCAATTTATTGGGAGTATCTAACTCTTCCATTACTGTATAGAGCTCCCATCTGTCAATACTGCAATAGGCTCATCTGAAGACTATAATGATGATTAGTGTTTTAGGGCGCACAACAGCGAGGTTATCAGCGCCCGGACTATAATGAGGTTATGTGTATCAGTTCCAAATTCTTTCCTCATGCCCCAAGTGAAGCAAAGAGTGAAGAACAAAGGGATGCTTTTTATGATGAGTTACCTGAATACAGTGAAACCCCGCTTTTACAATTTTCAAGGGCCTTCAAAAAATGGTGTAAAATGCAGGAAAACGTAAAATGTGGGAAATAACATTTTAAGCTGTAAAAGTTATGAATAGCATACACCCCCCACCCCGCACTTCATGTATGTGCACATAATAGGCATCAAAATGGGAACTGCTAATTGGGAAGCAGAAACGTTTGACACAATTTCATACGTCATTTACGATGTTTTTGGAATGCCTGCTGCTGTCATTCATTATTTAAATAATAAAACACAGCATTAGTCTTATTTTTTCATGTTTAGCACACTGTGTTTCGAAAAAAATTTTCTCAATATCAAGTGCAAAAATTTACATAAGTATTTTGTGTGGTGTTTGCATGTGTGTTGTTCTGCATCTCTTGAACTGTAGTCGTCTTTCTTAGGTTATCCGGTACTGTGCTTCCTGAGTTATGTAGAAAACCACACACACGCAAACTATCGCTCACATTGTTTTTTGTGTAACATCACAAAAAATTCGTACATAAATATTGCACTTAAGAATGAGAATAAATCCTTGAAACATGTTTTGCTCAGCATGAGAATACATGTAATTCGAATTGTGTTTAAACCACAAACATCTGAGCAATGTAAACTTAATGAAGGTGTCAACTAGCGCTACTAAGAGCCTAAAGATGAAACACACTAAATATGGTTCGACAGAGTTGTGATGACGATTACAACAATCACAAAACTGAGCACATGATGTAGAGTCAGTCTGGAAATGGTTGCAACTGGTCATCATATGTTTATTCGTACAAACCTAATACTCCTATCAGCCACCACACAGGTATAGTTTGGCTGCGGCAGGAGATACGGAACGAATTGTCCCAACTTTTACACATTTACCAGTTTAAATCTGCAAAGTAGAGCACCCTGGTGCCAAGAAACTTAACCACATAATGTTTGTAAACACTACTTGACGGCCAACATCATGCCGTCATTTTACGTCAGGTTCTCCGCAGATGATGAAGAGATTGAAAAACTGTATGATGTGATAAAAAGAAATTATTCAAATGGTTAAGGGAGATGAAAATTTAATAGTCATGGGGGAATGGAATTTGATTGTAGGAAAAGGAAGAGAAGGGAAAATAGTAGGTGAATATGAACTGGGGTAAGGAATGAAAGAGGAAGTAGCCTGGTACAATTTTGCACAGAGCGTAAGTTAAATACAGCTAACACTTGGTTTAAAAATCATGAAAGAAGGTTGTATAGTAGAAGAGGCCAGGAGGCACTGGAAGGTTTCAGATGGGTTATATAATGGTAACAGCAGAGATTTATGAACCAGGTTTTAAATTGTAAGACATTTCCAGGGGCAGCTATGGACTCTAACCACAATTCATTGGTTATGAACTGTAGATTAAAACTGAAGAAACTGCAAAAATGTAGGAATTTAAGGAGATGGGACCTGGATAAGCTAAATGAACCAGAGGTTGCAGAGAGTTTCAGGGAAAGCATTAGGGAACAGTTGACACGAACAGGGGAAAGAAATACAGTACAAAAAGAATGGGTAGCTTTGAGAGATGAAATAGTGAAGGCAGCAGAGGACCAAATAGGTAAAAAGACAAGGGCTAGTAGAAACCCTTGAGTAACAGAAGAGATATTGTATTTGATTGATGAAAGGAGAAGATATAAAAATGCAGTAAATGAAGCAAGCGAAAAGGACTATGAACGTCTCAAAAATGAGATCGACAGGATGTGCAAAACGGATAAGCAGGGCTGGCCAGAGGACAAATGTAATGATTTAGAAGCATGTATCATTAGGGGTAATATAGATACTGCCTACAGAAAAATTAAAGAAACATTTTGGAGAAAAGAGAACCACCTGTATGAATATCAAGAGCTCAGATGGAAAACCAGTCCTAAGCAAACAAGGGAAAGCGGAAAGACTGAAGGAGTGTATAGAGGGCCTATACAAGGGCAATGTACTTCAGGGCAATATTACGGAAATGGAAGTGGACATGGATGAAGATGAAATGGGAGATATGATATTGCGTGAAAAATTTGACGGAGCTCTGAAAGACCCACGACAAAACAAGGCCCCGGGAGTAGACAACATTCCATTAAAACATCTGATGGCCTTGGGAGAAACAGCCACAGGAAAACTCTTCCATCTGGTGAGCAAGATGTATGAGACAGACAAAATACCTTCAGACTTGAGAAGAATGTGATAATTCCAATCCCAAAGGAAGCAGGTGATGACAGGTGTGAAAATAATACACTCAATATGCTGAAAAAATTATACATTTAAAGTCAGTGGCAGGCATAAAACGTCATCCAAAATTGTACTGAATGCTTTCTCAGAAAATTATTTTGAACACTTAGTTCACGAGACCACTTGAAGTGTAAATGGTTGTGCAAGTATACTTGACCTATTAGCAACAAATAATCCAGAACAAATACTGAGTATCGTGACGAATACAGGAATATACCACATAAATTAACAAGTGATGATACTGATCCCCCATGGTACACAAAATGGATCAGATCACTGTTGCAGAAGCAGCAAATAAAGCATGCAAAATTTAAAAGAACGCAAAATCCCCAAGACTGGCAAAGTTTTGCAAAAGTTCAAAATATAGTGCGTACTGAAATGCAAGATGTGTTTAATAATTTCCACAACGAACTTCTGTCTAAAAATCCGGCAAAAAAACCAGAGAGATTCTGGTTGTATAAAGCACACCAGTGGCAAGACGCAATCAATACCTTTACTGCATTATAACAACGAATAAGTCACTGATGACAGTGCCATTAAAGCAGATTTCTTAAACACCGTTTTCCGAAACTCCTTCACCAAAGAAGACAAACTAAATATTCCTGAATTCCAATCAAGAACAACTGCCAAGATGAGAAACCTAGAAGTAGATATCCTTGGTGTAACAAAGCAGCTTAAATCACTTAATAAAGCCAAGGCCTCCAGTCCAGATTGTATACCAGCCAGGTTCCTCTCAGATTATGCTGATACAATAGCTCCATATGTAGCAATTATATACAAACGCTCACTCACAGAAAGATCCATAATTAAAGACCAGAAAATTGATCAAGTCACACCAATATCCAAAAAGAGAAGTAGGAGTAATCCAATGAATTACAGGCCCATATCACTAAAGTCGATTTGCAGTATGGTTTTGCAACATATACTGTATCCCAACATTATGAAGTACCTCAAAGAAAACGATTTATTGACACACAGTCAGCATGGATTCAGAAAATATCGTTCTTGCGAAACACAACTAGCTCTTTATACTCACAAAGTAATGAGTGCTAACGACAGAGGATGTCAAATTGATTCCATATTTTTAGATTTCCAGAAGGCTTTCTAACCGTTCCTCACAAGCGTCTTCTAACTAAACTGCATGCCTATGGAATATCGCCTCAGTTCCTGTCAGAAAGGTCACAGTTCATAGTAATACATGGAAAGTCATTGAGTAAAACAGAAGTAATATCTGGTGTTACCCAAGGAAGTGTTATAGGTCCTCTATTGTTCCTGATCCATATTAATTACATAGGATACAATCTGAGTAGCTGTCTTAGATTGTTTGCAGATGATGCTGTCATTTACCGTCTTGGTAAGTCATCAGAAAACCAAAAAGAATTACAAAATGATTTAGATACGATATCTGTATACTGCAAAAAGTGACAACTGACCATGAATAAAGAAAAGCGTGAAGTAATTCACATGAGAACTAAATGAAATCGGCTAAATTACGATTAGGTGATAAGTCGCACAAATCTGAAGGCTGTAAATTCAACTACATACTTAGGAATTAAAATTACAAATAACCTAAATAGCAACGATCACATAGATAATGTTGTGGGTACAGCAAACCAAAGACTGATTCATTGGCAGAACAAGAATACTTAGAAGGTGCAACAGGTCTACTAAAGTGACTGCTTACACCATGTTTGTTCACCCTATTCCGGAGTATTGCTGTGCGGTGTGGGATCCGCATCAGGTGGGACTGACGGATGACATCGAAAAAGTACAAAGAAGGGCAGCTGGTTTTGTATTATTCCAAAATAGGGGAGATAGTGCCACTGATATGATATGTGAAACGGAGCGGCAATCATTAAAACGAAGGCATTTTTCGTTGCGACAGGATCTTCTCATGAAATTTCTATCACCAGTTTTGTCCTCCGATTGTTAAAACATTCTCTTGGCACCCACCTACATAGGAAGAAATGATCATTACAATAAAATAAGAGAAATCTGGGCTCGCACAGAAAATTTCAAGTGCTTGTTTTTCCTGCACGTCGTTCGAGAGTGGAATGGTAGAGAGACAGCTTGAATGTGGTTCACTAAACCCTCTGCCAGCAGATTTCAGATAAACATGAGAACAGCTTAATGCTCATAGGAACTGGATGCAGGATAACAATTTGAAAAATAAAAGGATGCTCCTTATATCACAAAAACAAACCAGTGGTTTTCCAATAAATATTATAATGACAACAGAATCAAGAGTTCTTATCTTATTAAGAAAATATTTGTTGTAACTTTTCTTTAATTTTTTATTTTTTACTGTGAACTAACTCGCTGGTTCTGGCAGTAGACAAGCAGTTTACTGCTGCTGTGTTTAAGCACTTCACCAGAAAATGTACAGCCAAAATAAATGTGACTAACGCATCAGCTCAAGGTCAGAGGACCCGTCACACAATAACGCACTATGACAAATAGCTCCTTAATATTGCTAACAAATATTTCTCTCTTATGTGGAAGTAGAAGAAGGCATAAATGTCACAAATTGTATTATGAAGAATTATCATGTAAAGATGGTAACAAAAATTTCTAATTGTGGTATTAACAAAGTAAGAAAATTGTTAATTTAGGAAATTTCTGTAGCAACAATTTGGAACTGCTGTAGATATTTTCAGTTTTAATTGAAGCATTATAAAGTGGGGAGTCTGGAATACTACGGAGAAAGGATATTTACAAGTAAAAGGACACAAGGACACTTCTTGAATGTATTTTCCCAGTTTTCCACAAGTTACACCAGCAATGAATACATTAATCCACAAGGAGGTGTTAAAAATTTGGGCGACAAATAAAATAACGATCACACTAACAGATACAGTGCACAATATACTCTTTCACTGCATGTGCTGAAATGCAGTTGATGGGAACAAGTGTAAACTTAATATTTAAATGCCTACCAACTGAGGTTATATTGTGCTGTTTGTTTGATATTTCTAGAGAAATTTACATATTGCCAATGCAATGCTTCACATTAACAGAGAAACAGCAAAGAGGAGATGTGGGAGGGAGATTCACAAGCTTGAATAATTCCAACAAGGGTCAGAAAACTGATTAATCTTTAGATGACCATATCTGTGCACACTGGCTTAGAATATGTTATTCACATTCAAACCAAATGAGTTCTTAGTTTGAGATACATAATTACTGAACAAATCAGTAATTACTGAAAGTACATTTCAGTAAAAATGTGCATTTTTTTATGAACAGGCTGTTGCTGGTATTGTGATCTTTCAGTCTGAAGAATGGTTTGCTGCACCTCTTCATGGTAGTCTACCATGCACAAGATGCTTCACCTTTGAACAACTACTGCAACCTAAATACATGTGAACCTTCTTACTGTAGTTAAGCCTTTATCTCCTCCTAACATTTTTACCGTGCACACTTCCCTCCACTATCAAATCGACAATTTCTTATTGCCTCAGAACGTATCATTTTCTGGTACCGAGCGACGCAGGTTTCGAATCCGCGCCATGTTTCGAATCCGTGCCACACGACATGGATCTCGATTACCACTGCTGTTCTGAGTGTCTTGCTCGGTTGTCAGTCATTGTTCATGTTCATCCTTTCCCCTACATCAATTTTGTCTGTTTGCAGGCTGCTCCCGTTCGGTCCCACCGCGCTTCTGTTCATGGCAACCCCGCGACCAGAACAGTCGCGGTTACAACATTTTGGCGATGAGGTAAATGGTTGTAGTAGTTAGCATGGAGGTGAAGTTGGTCTGTCTTCTGTAGCAACAGCAGCAGCTCATGCAGCAGCAGCAGCAGCAGCAGCAGCAGCAGCTCCAGTTAGACATCTTACAGCAGTCGCTGCAGTTGCTAATGAACGAAGTTGATGCAAGGGGCACACTACCACAACAGCTTCCGAGTCCTCAGGTGTCCGATGCTTTCCCACGTCCGCCGTCGTTCCCCCTTTTAATGATGCTATAGAAGACTGGGAAACATACTTTCATCGGCTGGAACAACATTTCACGGCTTTTCAAGTCACGGATGACTCCTTGCAGTGGTCGTCGTCCTTGTCTTGGGCCTCCCCAGACACGTTCTTTCCTGTCCGCTCGCCTCTTGACTGGAGTTCCACCAGTACCATAAACAGCCTGGTCAATCTTATCGTTCCTGGGTCACAGACTTGCAGGGTCTCAGCCATTGATGCGATTTTATGTGCACCAATCAGCAGTGTAGTACGGTTTCATATGTGGACTCCCTGATCTGGGATGTGGTGGTTCAGCTGGCTCCCGATCCCGAGGTATGCAATGCGGCATTGAACTCAATAATCCCTTCTTGGAAGAGATTCTCCGCATTGCCCACTCATTTGAAATTGCTCAGGCGGTTAACGAGCGTCTCATGGCATGGCCGCCAAGTGGGGCGATCGATGCGTCTCTGCGGGTTCCACCCTCACAATGTCGATGTGGCCCGACCAACAGAGGCCAGCACCGTCGGGACTCCCCCTGTTCGACGTGTCTATGGCAACGGCACCTCCGGATGCCCCTCGTCGTGCGGCCCACTTCCATCTTGCCTACAGTGCTTTACCGCACATTCACAAGCTGATTGTCACCACTGCTGGACAACATGCCCGCTGTGCGACAAGGAGGGCCAAATCCAATCGGTTTGTCGTAGTCGCTCGCCTCGCTCCAGTCTGGCCCCTCCTGGGCCTCAGGATACTGTACATGCTCTGCAAACGGTCGTCCTACTGGATGACCCATCAGCGCTGAAGCTTTTCCTCACGATCCGCCTTTTCACTGAGGATGTCCATTTTCAGGTCAACAATGGGGCCACCGTCTCCCTGATTAATATGGCGACATATACCAGCCCGGGCTATCCAGAGTTGTCACCTCCCTCTCGGCGTTTGGTCGCCTGCAGAGACAGTTCCAGTCCCCTTCGTGGGCAGTTCGTCGTCCAGGTGACGTACAAATGTGTTCCCCAGCTCCTTACCCTTTTTGCCGTCGACCACACATTGGCTTCAAATATTTTTGGCCTTGATGCCTTTCAACTGTTTGGCTTTTCAATTTCCGATGATGTTAAGGTCGTTTCCACGGCTGTTCCTTTTCAGGACTTGGATGATATGTGCTCAGGTTTTGCATTGTCATTTGCAACCGATCTCGGATGTGCTTCAGATTTTCAGGCACACATCACACTTTGGCCGGATGTGCAGCCTCACTTTTTCCAGGCCTGATCCCTTCCGGTGGCTTACAGTTGACAGTCAAGCAGGAACTTGATTGGCTCCAGGCTGCTGGCGTTCTGGAGCCTGTGACATACAGTGCCTGGGTGACACCATTGGTGGTCATACGGAAACCCAATGGGTCCCTTCAGCTGTGCGGCGACTTCAGCGCTACTGTCAATGCTCAGTCCCTCGTAGACACTTATCCCATTCCCCAACAGGAAGACCTGCTCGCCAAGCTTGCCAGGGGAGAGTACTTTCCAGAGACTGACCTGGTTGAGGCATACCACCAGTTACCCTTGGATGCCAATTCCCAGAACATCTTGGTTACCAATACACCTTTCGGATTGTACAAGTACCTTCCATTTGGTGTCTCTTCGGCGCTGGCCATTTTCCAGCAGTTCCTAGAGCAGCTTACGCAGCCTATCCCCACCTGCGTGAATTATCTGGATGACATCTTTGTCACCGGGTATTCCCCCTAGGAACATTTGCAAAACCACAGAGCCTTATTTCACGCTCTGCAATCAGCAGGTTTACACTGTCGGCTGGACAAGTGTGAGGTGGTTGGTGGTGGTTAGTGTTTAACGTCCCGTCGACAACGAGGTCATTAGAGACGGAGCCCTAGCTCGGGTTAGGGAAGGATTGGGAAGGAAATTGGCCGTGCCCTTTCAAAGGAACCATCCCGGCATTTGCCTGAAACGATTTAGGGAAATCACGGAAAACCTAAATCACGACGGCCGGAGACGGGATTGAACCGTCGTCCTCCCGAATGCGAGTCCAGTGTGCTAACCACTGCGCTACCTCGCTCGGTCAAGTGTGAGGGCCCCACGGTGGAGCACGTGGTCCCAGCATCCAATAGCAATGTACTCTATCATGTATTTAAGCGCCTGCCTCTCACTCAGTGAGGCAGTCTGATATTCGCGTGAGTCTCTCGATATTTCGCCTACAGACAGCATGCTTACTTTGCTTATTTCTGTGTACGAGTGGACGTTGTTGATTTCTTGAGGTTTTCACTTGTGACCCTGTTGCTTCTTGCGTGGTGTTGTTCTGAGTGTCTTGCTCAGTTGTCAGTCGTCGTTCGTGTCTGTCCTTTCCCATTTGTCCGTTTCATTTCTTTGCCGGCCGCTCCCGTTTGGTCCCACTGCGCTTTCGTTCACAGCAACCCCGCAACCGTTCCAGTCACGGTTACAACACATTTAATCTTCAGCAATCATCTGTAGCACCACATTTCAAAAGTTTCTATTCCTTTCTGCAATCCTGTATTGTTTCCTTCTATCTAAACCTTTCTCCAGAATCCAAACTGGTCTTTCCCAAGGGGAGTGGGGGGTGGCCTATAGCAATTTTTCCATTCTCATGTATAAACTTCACATCAGTATTTTTCAAACACTATTTATTAAACTAATGGTTGGGTAACATTTACACTTGATGGCACCTGCCTTGTTTGGAACTGGAATTATTACAGTCTTCTGCAAGTCTGAGGGTATTTCCTCTGTTGCCAGGTATAATGGTTCTGTCATACGTTCTCCTAAGGATCTCAATAATTCTGAGGGAATGTCATCTACTCCAGGTGCCTGGTTTCAATTTAGGTCATTCAGGTCAAATTCTTCTCACCTAATCATCTAGTTCCTATTCCTTTTTCATAATACTGTCTTCAAATCATTACCGTTACATAGTCCTCCTATGGAGTCCTTCCAGCTTTCACTCTTTCCTTCTTTGCTTTGTACTGTTGTACCTCGTGACATTCGTACAGCTGATTCTCTTTTCATCATAGGTTTCTTTAATTTTCCCATATGCATCATCTGTCTTTCATATACTCATGCATGCTTCTACAGCTTTGCATTTGCCCACTAGCCACTCCCACTTTGCCATGTTACACTTCTTATCAATCTCAGTTTTAGACGTCTATATTCCCTCTTGCATAATCTGCTGCATTTTTACACTTTCTGCTTTTGTCAATTGAATTCCATGTCTCTAATGTTACCTAAGGATTTCTACTGGGCCTTGTCTTTTTCCCTTATTTGATCCTCTGCTACCTTCACCGTTTCATCTATCAAAGCTATTCATTTGTCTTCTACTGTATTACTTTCCCTTGTTTCAGTCACTCATTGCCTAATTCCCCTTTAAAACTCTCAATAACCAGTGGTTCTTTCAAGTTATTCAGGTCCCATCTCCTTAATTTCCTACCTCTCTGCTATTATGTCAGTTTTATTCTGTAGTTCACAACCACTGAATTACAGTCAAAGTCCACATCTGCCCCCCCTCCAAAATTTTGCAGTTTAAAATCTGGTTTTGTGATCTTTGTCTTATCATTATATAATATAAGCGAAACCTTCTGGTGTCTCCAGGTGTCTTCCATATAGAACCTTCTTTCATGACCAAGTGTCAGTAGTGAATAAATTGTGCTGTGGGCAAATATTCTACCAAGTGGTTTCCCCATTCACCCTTTACCCAAGCTTTTTCTACTGTTTGTCCTTCTCTTCCTTTTCTTCATACCAAATTTTAGTCTCCTGTCAGAATTAAATTCTTGTCTCAATTAATTTTATCTCATCATATGGTCTTTCGATCTCTTCATTATCTGCAGCTCTAGTAAGCATACAAATTTGTACTGCTGTGGTGAGTAATGGCTTTGTGTCCATCTTGGTTATCATAATGCATTCACTACGCTGTACATAGTACATTTTTATTCATTATTAGACATACCCCTTCCTACATTAACCCTATTTGATTTTGTATCAATACCCCTGTACTCACCTGACAAGAAGTCCTGTTCTTCCTGGCATTGAAATTCACTAGTCCCACTGTGTCCACATTCAACCCATCCACTTCTCTTTTTAAATTCTGTAATCTACCTAACAGATTAAGTGAGCAAACATTCCACATTCCAACTTGTAGAAAGCCAGATTCGTTTTTCCCAATGACAACATCCTTCTGAGCAGCCTGCTCCAGGAACTGAACAGACTATGTAAGAAAGATGATTTTCCCTATATGAACTCATGACTTGAAGTTGGCAGTTCCAAATGGAGTTACATACAAGAGGAGGCTAAATGAGAAAGTAACTTGACAATACATTAAGCTTATGCAACAATTCTCTTTTTCACTGCGGAAGTTTAAACTAAGCAAAACTTTTCCTGGAAAAATTTCATATCTCTGTTGCTACTATGCAGTCTAAAGTTATTTACCAACATGCTCTTTTTCCTAGCCAGAACATCCATCCATCCATCCATCCATCCATCCATCCATCCATCCATCCATCCATCCATCCAATTACCTTAATTACCATAAGATGAGGTTTTTCAAAATTTTTTAATTAGAGAAAAGAAGTGTCACCTTACATTTGCAGTAATGCTTTGGTTGCTGAGGTCAACATTTTTACATTGTGTAATAGCTTAACGTAAGTTCACAGATGAAGTTTTGATAGCTGAGATCAAATGCAGATATACTTTGATGATTTCAAAAAAGATGTGAGTGTGTGGTGGCACTAACATGGCTGAATATGAGGGAAGTAGTGGGGAGCGGGCAGCAAATTTCATCGTGCTGCCAACCACACGAAATTGCATTTTATGAACATCTACCATGTTTAACCTGCTGTTTACCTGAATCTAAATATAGTCTGAACTGAACTAAAAATATAAATTTCTATAGGAGAGAAACTATTCTAACACAAATATGTTCACACTGAATACCCAAAATATGTCATAATAAATGAAACATGAGGTTCCAACACCACCACTAATGCAGCTACTATTTGACAGCACTGTCGATTTTCAAAATGGCAATAGATGACAAAAAACACTGTTAGCCTGAAGTTATCCAGATTCTGTCGAATCAGTGCCAAGAGGCCGAGACGATAACGTACTGTTGTTATTCAATTTACTTAATGATGTAAGAACAGTAAATTGTAATGATCAATTATGGATGTTAATCACAGCTGTGGCTCTGTTGAGGAATGTAGATCTAGGGGTTTACAGTTAATAATTGGCTCACACAGATAATACAAAACTAATTTTATGTTACTGGTTATTCATGACACACAGACCACAAACAACTATGCAGCAGGAAGACAATTTGATATTACAGAAGCAAATGTTCATAGGTGGTATCAGATGAATCATGAATTACTGTATATACACGAATAATCCATATATACTTTCTCCTGAATTCAAGGATGAAAAACTGAGGTGCACATATTAATTATAATTATGCTCCAGTTCCTGTCATATTACAGCATTGTTGCAGCCTCAGTCTGTGGCGTGTAAGTTGTACATTAGAAGTTAAGTATTAACCACTTGTTAATTATGGCTAGAAGTTCTCATTTTCACTCACACACAGCTAAAGGAAAACTGAAAATAGCTGAAGAAGCAGAGAACACTGGAAACCGAGCAGTGGGAAGAAACTCTGATGTGAGCAAGGATTGTATTCATGAATGGCGAAAAAACAAAATGCAGCTTCAAGAAACAAACAGAAATTGCCAGGCATTAAAAATAATAAAAAAAAGAGAGGCTTTGTGATAATGAAGATGAGAAACAACAATAAGGATGTACAGTGACTACTGAAATGCGGCAACTCAAAGCATTGGAATTGCCAAACAACTAGGCATCATCACCAGTTTCATAGCTAGCAGAGGCTAGCTATAAAGAATTTTCAGTCGAAATGGATTAGGCTTCCGAGGAAACTATAATCACTCAATGGCTTCCAGGCAATTATGAGGAAAAAGTAGTGGATTTTCATCGCTACATGATAAATTTGCACTGTAAACATTCCTATATACTATCGCAAATTAGTAACACAGATCAAACGCCAGTCTATTTTGAGATGTTGCTTGACAACACTTTGAAGAGGAAAGAGGACTCCAGCATCACGATACGAACTGGTGGCAATTAAAAGCAAAGGCATACAGTGATGATGTGTGTAACTGGCGATGGACAAAAGCTATCACCGTATGTGATATTTAAAAGGGAAACTATTCCAAAAATGTCAGCAAAAGGCAATTGGTGAGAGCGAACCTGAATGAATGAATGGATGGATGGACAATGACCTTGTGGTTGTCAAAATTTTGGCAACATTACCCTGGTGCATTACTGAATTTACATAAGGTGTTGGTCCTAGACAGTTTCCACAGACATAGAACTAGAGAAGTGCGAGACAAGTTACGAAAAGGGGAAACTGACTCGGCCGTTATTCCTGCAGGCCTAACATCCGTCCTGCAACCACTAGATGTGTGTATATATCGGCCATTTAAGGTTGCACTTAAATAGTGATACACACAATGTATGGCCGATGGAAACCACAGGTCCACACCGAGTGGAAAAACCCAGCAGCCCAATCTGTCCCAGAATTGTGAGTGGGTAAAATATGCATGGGACTTCATTCAGTTACCATTGGTGGAAAAATCCTTCGAAAAAAGTTGTATCACAAATTCACTAGATGGAAATGAAGACAATGCTCGATGTGAAGATGGCAACGACAGCAATAATTCTCCTGCTACCCCCCCCCCCCCCTTCTAATGAATCACGTATGATTTTTAAATAACTTCACTGTTAGCTTGTTTTGAAAAAATTTTTAAATTTACACAAAAATGTAAGTTTCTTTCTTCTAAGAATGGTTCATCCATATGGGTACCCAAAAATTAGCTGAAATCTCAAAAATGTTAAATACAACATTCAGCATCCACAACAGATATTCACATTCCACAATTTAGACTACTGAAGTCCAGCTGTACAGAAGCTGGAATGTAGGAAAACAAGACTTCGTCTCTCCTAGTCATGAATGTGACAAATTAATTGAGACTCAGAAAGAGTCCAACTACATAAATTTAAGATAATACTTGTTTCATGTCACTGTAACAACTGCAGTATGTTTTTACCAGTTAATTACGAGGATCTAAGAAGCTAAGTTAACCTCTTGGACATAGTCAGTATTATGTCAACCAATAGTCATTTGAAACACAAGAATTCCACTTTTCTCATCTTGTATCGATATAATAATAATAATTTGACTTAAACATGAGATTAATACTCAGAGTTCGTATATGGATTTTCACAAAGAAGTAAATGTTACATATATGGCCCAATTACCTGCAGTCGCTTTGTGCTTTCACTGTCTGGATCAGCCTTCACTTTGCATGCAACAAGTAGCTGTGCTGTTGAAGATGCCACCTGTTTAGCACTCGATATAAGCTTCTCCTCACTTGACATACCCTGAACAAGTGAGTTGGCTGATTCTACTAGACTGTGTGTGGCTGCAGCAACCAGTCGAGCCGCTGAGATAAGGCCTTCTGACCACTGACCGTCGTCAGAGCTAGTCAGAGGTTGCCGACTTACCTGGAAAAAAAAAAAAAAAAAAAAACACCACAATTTATCATTTTTCAACAACTCTTGAACATAACTATTAGCAACTAGTCTGCACTGAACACAATGCGAAAGGGCTAATATACACTTTTTTGTGAGTAGCTGCTCCTTGAAAAGAATGTTTTCCACTGATGCTTTTATTTTATTTGTAGTTCATTTAATGTATTTTTGTCTTTGCATATATTTAAAATGGTGAGGTCTAAAACAATAAATGAGTGGGGGAAAAGTTAGGAATCACAGACACACAGGAATATGATAAAGAACACACAGATAGCAACAAATATTTTATTTACATGTAAGAACTTCATTGTATCTTAGCTGCACCACTCACTTTCAAAATTCAATACCTTGTACAATACTACGACTAGAAGTTAAGAGTACAACAACAGGCAAAAGTGGGACATGACTGCAATATTGGTCTTTCCTGGAGTATTTGTTAATATGGTGTTACAGCCTGAAATACATCATCTGTAAACATCTACATATTTTAAACAACTGCTGTTCAATAGTATCTTTTTCTTTCATGACTCACCAAATAAAAAAACACCCACCGTAAAAAATTCTGAGTGTCAATCAATAAGCACTCAGTGGCTATCCACAGGGAGTGAAACGCATTCGAACAGTGATGTAAAAATTAAAGCTAACAGATGTTTTACAGAAATTTCTTCAGGCCTCAATTTGATGTATTAGTATACAGACTCCCTTGTTTGTAAACAAATTTATAAGTACAACAGTCTTACATTATATATTTCAGGATAGAACATTTAACACTAATAGCTGCCCTCTCCCATCCGCATACACGCCCTCCCCCCCCTCCCCTTTTTTTTTTTTTTTTTTTTTTTTTACCAAAGCTGCTATGACCTGGTAGATGTTTTCAGTTGCTTGAGTACAGTGCATGGAGGGTTTTCAATGAAATGTAAATACTTGATTGCCACCTGTCAACAGTTCTCTTCCAACTGCACATCTACATTTCATCTGTGGACTGTCTCCTCCTTAAATTACTGTCAAATCCAAAAAAAAACTATTAATAGTGTTCTATAAACTTTCATACTAATGAGGATCCTCACTCTCTTTCATAAAAATATTCTAAGCATCTGTAACTTTATCCTGCCCTGTAGGATTTATTATTATTATTATTATTATTATTATTATTATTATATTATTATTATTATTATTAACAATTTATCAATTTCTTTTGTTTCTTCAACATGTTTCTAGAACCTTTGTGCGTTAGTAGGTTGTTATCGAATGAAGATAGGGTTTAATGTCTCATCAACAACAAGGTCTTTAGAATGGGAGCACAAACTTGGACTGGGTGAGGATGGTATGAAATTGCAAACGTCCTTTTCAAAGAACTTGTTCGAGCATTTGTCGTAAGTGCTTTAGGGAAACCTCTCTCTCTCTCTCTCTCTCTCTCTCTCTCTATATATATATATATATATATATATATATATATATATATATATATATATATATCTGCTGCTTAACATGTATCCAGTAAGTATTGATTTACAGATATACTGACTGATACTTATATCCTGTATTGTATTACCATGTGGTTTATTTTATTATTGCTATTCTTCAATTTAAACAAACTGATGACTCTGTAAGATGAAATTACTGAAGAAGAAACTTAGGTTATGTTTGGAAAATACTAGACTCGGCAAATGCCATATTGAACCAAATATTCAAGGATTTGGTTGAAGTGATTTAGACAAATGAAAGTATCATAAATAGTCATATGTTATCATCACAATAATAAAAATATTGCAAACTAATTCCAGAACATTTCAGAGAAATGCTTAGAAAGCATTTTTGAATATGTATAACTTCAATGATGGAACACAAAAATTTCCAGAGCTTATGATATACAGGTTGTTTCAAAATGTATACGAGTTTTAAGGGTTTGTAGCATTTATTACATTAAACTTACAATTATAAATGATCATCACATAAAAGAGCAACTCTTACAGTTTCTCTTACAGGTCTTCAGTGTGAGCACCATTTGTCACACATTGAGTCGAAAGGCAAATTCTTCCCAAACTTTGCTCAGTGTATGTGCATGGAGTAATTTTTGCAAAAATGCTATTTCTTAAGTCTGGTAGATCAGATGGCAGCAAAAGCATATACCATGTTCAATTATGAAGCCCCAGAGATAAAAATATCATGGTGTAAGATCCTCTGTGAACCTGGAGGTCATGCAAAACAAGCTCTGTCACATGGCAGCTTGCGGCCAGTCCAGCGGTCGGATACAACGTTGGTTAACCAATTGCGTATTAGTTATGTCAGTGAGCCAGCACACCAAATTGCTACCAAATAAAGTTCTGTTGTTCAGCTTCTTCCAATTGAGGAGAAAGGCATAGTTGTAGCACATAAAGATAAGAAACACCAGTTACAGCTGCTTCACCGAAAAAGAAAGATCCATAAACCTTCAGCCGGGATATGGCACAAAAATCACTGATTTTAGGTGAGTCTTGTTGCAGCTGTACCACCTCGTGGGAATTTGTTGTCCCCCAGATGCACACATTGTGTGTCTTCACATTTCTGCTTAGGTTAAACGTCGATTCATCACTGAAGACCACATAATCCAGAAAATCTTCATCGTCAAGCAGCAACATATGTTTTACAAAGTTGGCACATAAACCATATTCTGTAAAACTTTAGAGCTTGTAACAACTGCAAACGATAAGACCATAGTTGTAAATGTCTCCTTAAAGGTCTCCACACAGACTTCGCAACTACCCTTACGAACTGATTTCTTAGGACTAAGCATGAAAGACACTCACTCATTCAACACGTTCTTCATTCACTCTTCGTTCTTTCACATTTTTTCCTTTGCACACAGGTATACAGAAACAAAACTGTTTGAGTTACACTTTCATTTGATGTATTATTTATGATTGTAAGTTGAACATAAAAAATGCTACAAACTGTTAAAACCCGTATATTCATTTTGAAACACCCAGTATTTATGATGTCAAATATCACAGTACTTTGTCTTACTAAAGTCTTGTAAGTGTAACCATTTTCAACCAAACATTTGCCATGCATGTAAAGGGGAAGAAAACAGTCAGAGACTAGAGGAAGGACATGCATTAAGAATAATATGTCATAGAGAACACTTCTGAACTGGACTCATAATCATTACAACATGAACTGATTCCTTCTAGCAGTCCTCTTTCACTCAGCAGTTCACTTTCCTGAGCTTCGAGATTCACTACTCTTCATCATCTCTCCCTCCGAACCTCACCCATTCTCCTCACCCATTCTGCTCTAAAAACTTTCTTTCAGTGCACCCATGCTGCAGGCAGCCACTCCCCAAACATGTAGTTCTCGCAAGTCTCCCAAATTGCTTCACATACACACATGTCTTGTGTATTGTCTGTTATTCTTCTACGTTCATGATTCCCCCATCCCACCCTTCCCCTCCCGACATATAAATTGTTCAGCTTACTATCCAGAACTACTATGGACTGGAACTATTAAACCATGCCCTGTGTGAAGGCACTGATTACATTTTACTGTGCTCATACTCACCAAAATGCTTCCAAAAGTCATATCCCTGCTACCACACTATAGCCTCATGCACCATATCCTTGGGAAAGATCTGGAATCAATACCCACCCATTCACTGTCTGTCTATGGCTCATTTTGGTTGTTACCAGCACACATTGATGAGCCAAAACATAATCACCATCTGCTTAACAGCATGTTGATCCTTTTTTGTAATGCAGTACAGAAACAAAACTGCACAGTAAGAATTCAACAAATCATTGGTAGGTTTCCAGATGTATGTGGTAACGTGATGTGTATGCATTTAACACAATTTATGAATATTATGGGCTGGTAGTTCACGAGTGCGGAGCTGGAGCCCAATAGTGTCCCAGATGTGTTTCATCAGTTTCAGATCAGGCAAATTTGGTGGCCAAGATAACAGTATGAGTTCATCATCATGCTCCTCAAACCACTGCAGCATGATTCTGGCCTTGTGACATGAACAGTTATCCTCGTGTAAGGTGGTTTGCAATAATGTTCACGTAGTTCACAGCTGTCATGATGCCTTTGATTATTTGCATAGATCCCCACATAATACTGCCCTCACAGGCCTACACCCATGACCCAGTGCAAGTATTGAGCAGCCATTTGTCTGGATGCCAGCATAACTTGACATGATCATGAAAGAAATGTAATTCATCAAACAAGTGACACATTTCCATTGATCCGTGGTTAGGGACAGGAAAAATTTGCTTGTTGTGATAAATGTGAATCCTGCCTCAAAATGTACTATTACCTAATAAATGCTATTTCATAGTGAATTGTATCCAGATGAACAATTCCATTGTAGTTTGAAATAAGTTTTTTTGTTCTGCATATAAATATAAAAAATGCAACCAATTTTTTGTTACTGGTGTTGCACATCATCCAGCAAAGCCCAATTTGGTAAGATCATGTGGATAAGTATGTGTCTGGAAACCAAAAAATGCAGAAGCACAACAATGTATCAGTGGACTTGATGCTCTGGTGCCATTCCAACTGTGAGCAGTTGAATGGGCTGTATGAGAAACATGCTGCGTAATGCAACATAGTAGAGGGACCTAGCATCTTAGAACAAAGAAACACGTACATTTGTTTGTTGGCTGATATTCAAACATTCATGGTATAATGCATGGCAGTTTGAGGTAGCAAGTATTTCTAACTGTGGTTGCATCGAATATTGCTAGCAGTCGGGCCTGAGCTATCTTGTTAACAATCTGCCAATCTTAACCAGCAATTGTGCGGTAGCTGTTCCCAAACATTGGGTGTTGTGCATTGCTCATGTTTTCTTTTTAATCTTATTTAGAAATGAGTGGAAAGACTAACCCTGGTCCATCATGAATTTCAATTAGGACCCTTACAACAGCAGAACAAGCTGGCAATTCCTACAACAATATGTTAATTCTGCTTTGACAGGACATGGTTGCAGACTACTGCACTGTGAGAGGGAGGCAGGGGCTTGTTTCTAGGCACCGCTCCTCTCCCTTCTAGTGGTCAAAATTCCACTTTGTTTACACTCACAGCCGTCTGAATGTATGTAGTGTCCACACTCTGCACTGGTGACCGGAAAACAAACCGTGTCTCATATTTTAACTGTGTTGAAATTCTTCCCCTAATATTGGAAGTTATTTTCATTTCTATTTCTATGCTAAGTCCATTCTACCTACAGTGCTGTCAAGTATGGGTTGCGTATCTCTGCATGACCATGAAAGGTTGAAATTAATATTTGTGTGGATTTTGTAGTCATTGACTTGGTCAGGAAAAGTAAACCAATGTTGGGAAACACATTAAATCAGAGATGTATTCAGTTCGATGGCAGCAAATTTGACTGCTTCTCAATAGAACAGATGTTTGTTGAACACTTCAATACAGCCAAAGGAAAAAAACAAAGGCCATTCCAGAAAAAAGTAAGTTTTTGCAAATGCAAACATTCCAGCCAAAAAGTTCACCAATCAGCACTTTTTTAACAGTCGATTTTGAAGCACTACATCTTTGTCGTGACTTGCCTAGTTGACAAATAGTTGTGAATTTTGCAAAAAATAGATGCTACATTTTCCAGACCACTTCCCTGGTCTAATCTGGATGATTCCATGCCCACTGCAATCTTAACTGATTATGTCGGGTCAACATGGGAACAAGTAGGCCTCATCTGCTTTGGAGCCCCATGTTCAACACTGTGCACTGAATGGTGTGCTTTGAGAGACATATGCATGCACTAGCACCATGATCTGACATTAGAACTGAAGCAGATTGCCACCTATTCTGCTTTATAGAGTGGGCAAGCCTCAGATCTCCATGTTCTGTGATGGGGCACGAATGTCCAACAATTTGTTGTCTACTTGTGGTTTCACCGTCCTTCAACCATTTTCCACAGAGATGCATGACAGTAGCACATCCTGGGGGCCAGGCCATAACAATCTGCCCTTTGTCAAAATCACTTATGTCAGTGGATTTCACCATCTTTGGCCTCTATCACTGCTAGAATTATCCCCCATTCACCCCTGCCCCACTTATATAACTTCCTTATTGCACAATGTACCAATACCACCAGGTGGCAGTCAATCTCAATAGTGGGAAGTGGGCATAATGTTTTGGCTCATCAGTGTATCCTATTCTGTAAAATGCATGGTCACTTGTAAAATCAGCCCTGTCCTATATCAACTTTGCTGCAACCACTGCACTCTTCCTAAGCCAAGGGCAATCTTGACTATAGAGGTGCAAAGACCAATACTCAACATGACATGTAAGTCTTCCCAACCTAAGCAATTTGTATCCTCTCTATTAAGCACCAGCTCCTACGCAACTTCCTGCCTTTCCTCTTGCTTCTATTCTCCTGCCCCCTTTATCAAGTAGCTTCAACATCTCTTTGCCCTTTATTTTAGTTTTCTCATTTACACTTGTGGCACCAAATTTCTCTATCATTATGTCCCTCTCTCATCATTCTTCCACAATACTATGTCACCCACCTCTTCAACATTTTTTCCTTGTGTATGGATTTGCCAGTTTCTTGCTCAAACTTGCAGAAACTTTTTCTTATGTATGGATTCACCAGTTTCTTGTGCACACTTGCAGAAACTGTCTCCGCCATTTCGTACCTATCTCTCTAGGTAACAACTAGCTCTTCTACTGACTCCCACTGACTACATATGTGATCACTACATGATCTAGTGAAACCATAACACCAGGAGAGAGAATGTGTGTGTGTGTGTGTATGTGTGTGTGTGTGTGTGTGTGTAAGGAACTGAAAAAGACCTGTATTTTGATAGCTGAGCAACAACTGTAACTGCTTCATTGTGTCTTGTCTGCTGCTCATTTTTCCCCCGTACAGTGAGTGGAGATTTGTTGTCATGCCACATTTTCACCTCATAGCCCAAACTTTTCCTTACTGAAATTAAAATACAAGCAATAACACATAATATTAACTCTGCAACTGATAATATTGATCTTAAGCAACACTGATTGCCAACAGTGCAAGCACTAAAAGTCCTAACAGTAGCATTGTTTTAAACAGATTAGCTGTGTATCTGCGAGGGTGCAGGCTCCAATCTTCAACCAGACATCCTGATTTAGGTTTTCTGTGGTTTTTCAAAAATCACTTCAGGCAAATGTCGGGATGGTTCCTACTATAAGGCCATGGAAGACTACCTGTCCCATTATTCTCAAACTAGACCTGTATGTAAATGCCTGTATATGTGAACAGTGTTGTTTTTTATTTCTTAAATTACAATACTAAGACATTTCCAATACCTCAGTAAAAGTGATCTATGGATGAATAAAGCTGCTGCTTCAACAACTGTTCTAATATTGCGGAAATTTTTCCTGATTTACATAAAAATAAGAGTATTTTAGGCATTGGGATGAAAATTTTAAATAAATTAATGTAACTATTCGCTACATTCAAAAAGACCCAATCAATCAGCAAAATTTTAAAGGTGGAGCCAAATAAAGGCTTCAGGTTAACACAAAAAGTCTAAGACAGCTTCCACCCTACATATACACAGCTGAAAAAAAACTCACTTTTCCTGTTTCAATTAGTTCCCGCTGGGCAGCTGAAGCTGCTTTCACTAGAGCAGAGTTTGCAGCAGCAATTGACTTTGCTGCCTCCAGTATCATCTCATCAAAGTTCAAGTTCTCGTCAGCTTCCTGTAAAACATAATGTTCAGTTCCACAAACATATTAAATCTTATGTGGTACTTCCTATTCATCAAATACATTTTGCAGGCAAAGAAATGTAAATGAAACACATTGGCAAAGAAATGAAAATTCTATGCAAATATGAAATAATTTTGCATCACAACTTATGCTGATAGACATGTGACAAATAATTGGATATTTATTTTTGTAAATGAAATATACAATCAAACTCATATGAATGCATACTAAAAACCTAAACAACAACAGGAAAAAATTGAACATTATTCTTAAAAACAGAAAGCCATATTGCAGACTACAACAAGCTTTTAAAACTATTTGTTGTGTAAGTAACTGCTAGCCTTCAACATGCAGCCTACCTAACAAAACGTAGTAGAGATACAGTGCTGGTTTGTGTATTTGAATTATTTCAGTACCTGTGGCTTGTATTGAAAACAGTATTACATTTGAAGCCAAAGTATGCAAGCAGGAAATACAAAACCCACTTTTAATGCTGACTACACAAATGTAAGTATGTACAGTGAAAAACATTGTCAATTTTGCAATCTAGCTTGTATAAAAATGCCACAACTAGCAAAAGATTTTAATGATATATCCACTGACAAATTATGTGACTGTGAAAAGAAAAGCCTCAAAGCAAACTGTTCTGAAATGGCACTGTAAAGCAATATATTGTAGGCAGCCACAAAAGTAATGCTGAAATAGATACTAAACGAAAAAGAAAGTTGTTATGTGGAAGTGCTACAGCATCATGGTAAACAAGTAAATAAGAAACTCACATAGAGTGGAGAGAAAAGAAAGGCATCAATTGGGCAGCAAAAATGCAAAAACAGAGCACTGAAAATGTTGTATTTTTAAAATAAAGCTACAGTTTACACTGAAAACAATGAAAGAGCAGGTTAGTAATTAACTACATAAACAGTTTAATTTAAACTTACATTACATTTTGTCTTGAGCAGTCACTGACAGACAACTTTTGCGTGCAAAATGAATTATTTTCTATGCTTTAAATGACATGCATTATTAATATCTAAAAATAAAATATTCACATAGAATTCAGCAACAGCAGGGAAAAGGTTTCTACGATAGAAATCAAGCAAATGAATCTCAAATGCTAAAACAAACCACCTTCAGTGAAATTTCCTGTTTCCTAAGTCATATTTCCACTTCAACCACTGAAAGCTATTCAGAAATTTATGAGATGAAACAGTATTAAAATGATTATTACTTGTGTGCAAATTGATAAGTAATCACAGATTTCCAGGATGCACAAAGCATTTGTTAGGAGAAAGTACAGTAGAGAGAACAGAAGCAATGACAGCCACGCTACACTAAATTTCAGAGGAGAAGCTAATCCCTTCCTTCACCGACTGGCAGCCAAGCAGAAAGGTTTTCTGTGCATGTGTCTGAAGATGCTGCTGGACCCCCCTCTGTAATAATATGTTTGATTCCTGGGTGATAATCTGATATTACAACCAAGAATATCAAACATATCTCACAGCGGTGGGGCTCATGGTGAAGTAGTCTCCGGCCCATCACGAAAAACAGCAAGTGAATGAGACAGTTATGTTAGCAGAAATTGTAGAAAGAAAATTCACCTTAACAGATTTCCTGGGTCTAAGGCTAGCCAGTTTTTTGGCAGCAGCATCAATTGAAGCTGCAGCACCTAGGAGTTCATTTTCAGCAATCACAGTTGGATCATCTGGATCCACCCACTCCGTACCTGAAACCGTATGATATTTATTTTACAAAATCTTGAATATCAAGACAGTAGTCTCATAATGTGTGTTTTAAATAGTAGTACAATTAATTGTTTTCATATTTTATATGATTATTCTCCCAATTGATGAAACAGACTGCATTATTTCTAAAGTCACAGTAATAAACAGACTATAGCATGCCTCAGAGAAACAATATCATTTACTGCTTCAATATCAGCATACTTGTAGCACTTTTTCCCATATTCATTATGTCTGCAGATGTCTGCTGCAGTTCACTAATGTCTTTTGCGTGATCTTCTCAAGTTTCATAGTAAAAAGAAAAACTTTTCTAGTGTTCTTATTTCATAACTTTATACCATTTGAGGTCACACATGTGTACAATTAATAATAATAACAATAATAATAATAATAATAACAATAACAATAACAATTATCCAGAAATTATGTTTTCCACACTGCAAAAGTGTGGTAGGGTATGTAATATGAAAGTCAAGTGCACATGTGATATATTCAGGATGTTGTATGCATGCAACAGTTGACACTTCCTGAAAACTCTTAGCATTGTTTAGAGTCTCAGATTTATTTTCTCGTCAACTTTGAAGTCTGATGTAAGAAAGTGTTCCAAAAGAACGATTTTAGCAGTGATCAAATTTTACCATCAACTCAGTCCAATATATGGATCAGATGTTATGAGCAAGCAAACGGTGCATGGCCAGGGTAGGGAAATTTCTGAAGGTCACCAGAAGTTCATGGTGAATAGTGCAGTGAGCAGCATATTATAAATAAACATCAATTTTTAATTACAGAACTCTGCAGTAATTCCCTGCAGATACCTCAGTACATGTTGCACAAAGCTGTTATGAAGTACCTGCTATTACACAAGTTGTGTAATAGGTGCATTTCTGACAACCCAATACTTAAAAATATAAAACAAAATGCAGGCAAGCATGATTCACATTTGTGGCCGTATTGTAGTGATGTTGATAAAATCTTGGACATGACTGTCACAGACAATCAATTGTGCATTGCTCACTTCCTTCCAGAAATCAAGTCAACACCTGAACATCACAGTGATTCTTCATGCAATACCAAATTAAAACCTGATGCCACAGAAGTTGATGTGAACTGGGTTTTGCTCACTGACTTCCTGCATTGAGGTGAAACGATGAACTAACCATCACTAAAAAAAGACTGCAGTAACTGAAATGAACCTTCCACAACCAGAGGCAAAGAATTTCAGTGCAGACAGCATGCTGTACGAATTTCACTGGAAGTAATTTGAACATCCAATCTGTAGTTATGCATAATGTCAGAGCTAAGTATATTTGAACATGGGCAAATTTTTGGTGCTTCTGTGTTGGGTGCTTCCATAATGAAGACAGCTAGCGTGTTTGGCATTTCAAGAGGCACTTTACCAAAGATTTATAGCACATATACGGAAATTGAAAAAACATCATCTATTAGGTCACAATGTGGATGGGTGTATATTGAGTGATCATGACCAACAGTCACAGAAGAGGATTGTACCGAAAAATAAAAGGACAACAGCAGCAAAAGCCCTGCAGAACTGAATGTCACACGCGCAAACCATGTCAGCGCAAAAATAACATGAAGGGAGCTCAATAAGCTGCGAACAGCAGGTCAAGCTGGGGCCCTCTTAGGAACATGGATGCCAAGGAGGGGAAGGAAGCCAGTGTGCACTCCGTGTGCATACCGGGGTGGGGGGTCATTCCGTATGTGTAAATGGTGCTTCCAGATGTCATGAAGAGTACAGGGCGCAGCCAACTGCACATGGTGTCCCATGTCGGTACCAATGACGTGTGTCACATTGCATCGGAGGAGATTCTCTCTGATTTCGGGCAGTTAGGAGAAATGGTAAAGACTTGTCAGTCTTGCTTGTGAGATTAAGGTGGAGCTCACCATCTGCTGCATTGTCGACAGAACTGACTGTGGTCCTTTGGTGCAGAGCCAAGTGGAGGGTCTGAATCAGAGGCTCAGGCGGTTCTGTGACCATGTAGGCTGAAGATTCCTTGACTTATGCCATAGGGTGGTGGGTTTCCAGGTTCTGCTTAATAGGTCAGGAGTCCACTACAAACAGGAAGTGTCTACACGGATAGCGGGAGCTGTGTGGAAGCGACTGGGCAGTTTTTTTAGGTTAGAGGGTCTCAGGAAACCACAGAAAGGGTGTCCGTCTGGAAGGGGGCAGGTAAAACACAGTAAGGTAGTTTTAGAAACGATCGGTATTGTAGTTGTAAATTGTCGTAGCTGAGGTGAGTTGAGAAAGAAACTGAGCTCCAAGCCCTAATAGAAAGCACTGAAGCTCAAATAGTTATAGGTATGGAAAACAGGCTATAACCGGAAATAAGTTCAGCCGAAATTTTTTCAAATGGCCTAACAGTGTTCAGAAAGGATAGATTAAATACAGTTGGTGGTGGAGTATTTATTGCTGTCAGAAGTAGTTTACCTTGCAGTGAAATTGAAGGAGATAGTTCCTGTGAAATAGTATGGGTAGATGTTATACTTGACAATAGGACTAAACTATTAATTGGATCATTTTACCAACCTCCCTGACTAAGAAGATATAGTTTCTGAACAATTCAAAGAAAACTTTAGTCTCATTTCAAATATGTACCCCACTCATACAATTACAGACAGTGGTGACTTCACTCTACCTTCAATATGCTGAAAAAATTATACGTTTAAAGCCGGCGGCAGGCATAAAATGTCATCCCAAATTGTACTGAATGCTTTCTCAGAAAATTATTTCCAACAATTAGTTCATGAGCCCATTCGAAGCGTAAATGGTTGTGAAAGCATACTTGAACTCTTAGCAACAGATAATCATGGACAAATAGGGAGTATCATGACAAATACAGGAATTAGCGACCACTGGCCCTTATCACTAACACATATACAGAGTTCGAACATTATGAATTACCTCAAAGAAGACGATTTATTGACACACAGTCAGCACGGATTCAGAAAACATCGTTCTTGTGAAACACAACTAACTCTTTATACTCATAAAGTAATGAGTGTTAATGACAGGGAATGTCAAATTGATTCCATATTTTTAGATTTCCAGAAAGTTTTTGACCTCTTTCACTACTGAAGTCATTTTCCAAAATTTTGAGAATGTGATGTTTTCTCAGATAGTATACCAGCTGGGCAACAAAAATATCCTCAGTAAATCACAGTTCGAATTTCCAAAAAGTCACTCGACAGAGAATGCCATTTACATGTTCATGCACCAAATTTCACAAGCATTAAATAAGAAAACAGTGGCAGTTGGTATTTTCTTTGACCTGTGTGAATTAATATTCTCTTACATAAAATGAAGTTTTATGGGCTTGAAAGTACAGCCAACCAATGGGTAATGTCATACCTCAGCAAAAGAATGCAGAAAGCTGTACAATGACCTTCCCTCTAATATACAACATGTGGATTTTTTTTCCTCTCCAGATGGCACTACTATTGTAATCAGTCCAAACATACATAAGGAACAGAATAAATGGTAAACAATTTTTTGAACATATCATTGACTAGTTTTCTGTGAATTATTTTTTTTTTAAAAAAAAAAAAAAGAAACACAGGATACTCAATGGTACCAACCTCCTAGCAGTGGTAAATGCAGCACGTGGTAAAGAAATATTAAATAGGGTGGAAACTTCAAAATTCTTAGGTGCTGCCCATACTGATGAGGGTTTAAACTGAAATAACATTTTGGAACATCTAAGACAACTTAGTTCAACCACATTTGCCCTTACAATCATTACAAGTCTTGGAGGGACACAAATCTGTAAGTTGACATAGGTTGCATATTTTCATTCAATAATATCATATGGAATAATGTTCTGGGGTAACTAATGTTTAAGAAAGAAAGTTTTCATTACTAAGAAATGTGCTGTAAGGATTACATGTGGTGCTCACCTGCAATCTTCTTGCAGCTATCTGTTTAAGAAGTTAGGCATTCTGACTACTGCTTCACAGTATATTTACTCCCTCATAAAGTTTGTTGTAAATAACCCACTGCAGTTCAAAAGGAACAATGACGTATGTAGTTACAACACCAGAAGAAATAAATGACATCCATTAGGCCACATTAAGGTTGTCTTTAGCACTAAAAAGGTGATAATGCTGCAGTTCAGTAGTATAAATTGTCTAACAAACAGCAAAATAAAATTTGGAAACAAACTGAAAAGTTACTCCCTGACAACTCTTTCTGTTCTGTGGAAGAATTTCTATTATTGTAACAGGTAGTGGGTAGGAGTTACTATCTCATATCTGTACGTTTTATACTAAAAAAAAGGCTTTTCAAGACCTGGCTATGTAGGGTGTGTGTGTGTGTGTGTGTGTGTGTGTGTGTGTGTGTGTGTGTGAAGAGAGAAGTGGGGAGAGGGACAGAGAAGAGAGAGGGGGGAAGAGGGGAAGGAAGGAAGGAAGGAAGGAAGGAAGGAGGGAGGGAGGGAGGGAGGGAGGGGGGGGAGGGGGAGAGAGAGAGAGAGAGAGAGAGAGAGAGAGAGAGAGAGAGAGATTCCAAACAAAGTTCCTAGCAGACTAAAACTTTGTGCTGGGCTGAGACTCAGACCCAGAACTTTGGCATTGTTTTGAGTTTGAATCCCAATCTAACACCCAGTTTCAATCTGTTACCAAGTTTGGGTTGGGTTGTTTTGGGGGAGGAGACCAGACAGTGAGGTCATCGGTCTCATCGGATTAGGGAAGGAAGTCGGCTGTGCCCTTTCAAAGGAACCATCTCGACATTTGCCTGGAGCAATTTAGGGAAATCACGGAAAACCTAAATCAGGATGGCCGGATGCGAGATTAAACAGTTGTCCTCCCTCATGCAAGTCCAGTGTGCTAGCCACTGAGTCACCTCACTCGGTGTTACCAAGTTTCACAGAGGGCACATTCTGCTGCAGGGCAAAATATTCTTTCTGGAAACTTCAATCATGTCACAATTTTTTAAATGAAACTAATGAAAAAGTTACTCATAATACTGAGAAGTTAAGAGTGAAAGTTCAGAAAGCTTACCAATACTTGGTGTTATTGAATTGAATTGAACTGAATTGTTTACAGAAAACTGAACAATGAAACAAGACCAAGTGTGTGAACATCAATAGATATTTATATGTTTGATCAAGTCATCATCCAGCAAAAGAGCAAGATATGCCAAATTGTGGGTATTTCAATTAATGACAAAAATAACCCAGAACTGGAGTCCAGCTGCTTGAAGAAAATTTTGCTCCTGCTGCTGTTATACACAGTAGGAATTTTTATGCTTGGTTTGTGTAGTACAGTTAAAATGTGGAAACACATAGGAAACCCAAGTTTTTCAGCATAAATTGTAATTGATCTACATGGATCAAGCACCTTATTTTCACTTCTCTTGTACACAGTACAACTTACGTAATAACAATAAAGGCAGACAATTCTAGAAGTGCTACAGGTGAGTGAAATATACACTTGCACAGTTTACTAAGTTAGCAGAGCCAACAAACCATCAAGAATGGAGATAAGGCAGCAGTTTTAATAATAAATGGAACAATTACTGAAGCCAGGGGACTAAATAATGGCCTATTTATTAGTGATAAAAGTTACAATGATACTCTATTTATTAGTAATAAAAGTTAGAAAAAAATGTCACAGGAAATACAAAATTACAGTTAAGTGACAGCATGACATTAGATGGTTCCCTGATGCAGTATATTTTGTGTGAAGTAGGAGGGTGTGATGATTTTATAACCTGCAAAACATGTAAGAGATGAACTACTGAATACAACAGTGCAGTGTTTCATTTTAACCCTTTTCTTTTAAAGTTTATTGTGTCATTGCAAGAATGAGTGAGCGTGATCTGAACTTAGTCTCTACATATTACAAACACAGGTCATACATTTCCAGTTTCTTCTACACTTGTAAATAAAGGAAAAAGCAGAGGAGATGGCACTAACAACATCAACCAAAACATTATGTAGATAAAGGACAGAAATAAAATGTGCAACAAAGACAGCAGAAAATGGAGATCTTTTCATGAGAGGGATTTCTTAAAACAGCACATTGGTTAGCAATGACTGTGATTGTATGATTAGTAATTAGCAATAAGTTAGTTGACAAAGGAAACAAGTAAACATAGTTTAAGGATTGTCCTCTCAGCCAACACAATCCAAAGTTTTTTTTCCCCCCTTCCAACTGATTTCCCACCACCACCATTCATAAACATGTGAAATACTGCTTTCTAAACTGACCTTTCAGTAACTCAGCTGCAGCAACCAATTCAGCCACACACTGAGCTATCCTCCGAGAAATTGGCGGCAGACCTGTGCGTGCTGCCTCTTGTGCACCAGCTCCTGGTCGACTGGCAATATGTAGAATAGTCTGCAGCAACTCACGGTACTGGACTGCCACATCATGTCCAGCACGTATTGTGCGCGACCTGAGTTCAGCTGTTTCTGCTGCATTTGCTGTTGCCTGAATTAAATAAATAAAGTATTATGTGACTTATTTCTACTGATAGTAATATAGCTGCATCGTTAGACAACAAAGTAAAATTGATTTAAAACTAAACTACAAAATATCTAGTCTGTATACCCATTTTTATTAGACAGATGTACAATTAATGTGACCAAATAAGCTTCATGAATTTGATTATAAATAATTTCACAAAAGTTAACACAGTTTAATGAACAAAAAGAACATTTTGCAGGTGAGAGATGAGATAGTTGAGGTTAAAGATTGAAAACAGCCTGGTTTTTTTAAGTATCTGTTTGAGAAGAAAAACACCTGTTTCCAGGAAACATATGGCATGTTAAGGGTCTGGCTGCACAACACAATCATATTTTGATTGTAATATTTTTAATCAGTACAGAGACATAATCTAAAAACTTGGAAATGTGTGAAGAAGACATTGAACCACCTCATGGTCTGTCAGGAAACCAGGCACTAACATTACACATCTGCATTCATATTTATATGCCACACGCCTTGTGTTGTGTGCAGCAGAGGGCATTTTTACACTGTCTTTTAATTCTACTCACTGAGGGTGCATGGGAAAACAATTGCTTGTACAGTGCTTTACCACCTTTATTTTTACACTGTGGACTCTGTGTGATGTCGCAAGCTATGATAAATTCTTAGAAACTTCTATGAAAAAAAGTTCTCTAAAATTTAAGACCAGCATTTCATGTGCTGTGTGAACCTTTTCTAGCAGGGTAGAACACTGAAACTAGCTTTAATAAATTCAAGTTAATACGGATCCCCAGATAAGCATTCAATACTCAAGGATGGGTTGGTTGCATGTGTATCTAGTAAGCTACTGCTTTTGTGGGAGAAACAATCTTCTCAACAGTAACCTGTCTTGCTTTAAAGGTTTCGCATCTCATGAGTACTATTACGAATGAAAAAGTAACGAAACATGGACTGATTTTCAATCCTTTGTGACATTTGCAGATTTCTTTTGGATTCTCTGTTACAACTGGTGCAATGTTACAACAAAGATAACTGATTCTACCACTTCTAGTGGGTTTTAATTGGCTAATAAAAATTCAAAAATACTGTCGACAAATAAAGAGTTTTTAGTATAACTCAAAAAGTAAGTTACAGCCTTGGCAGTTAACTGATGTGAAAGTGCTTCGGTTCATAACATTATGAGTGAAGTCTGGAGCCATTACAAGATAGACATAAATTGATCCTCCACAGATAGTGTTGAATAAAGCATATAGTTTAGAGGAAAATTTCTGTCTCAGATTTTAACATCAAACTCTCTGACTGTTCAAATGACTAAGCACTATGGGTCTTAACATCTGAGGTCATCAGTCCCCTAGACTTAGAACTACTTAAACCTAGCTAATCTAAGGACATCACACACATCCCTGCCCAAAGTAGGATTGGAGCCTGCGACCGTAGCAGCAGCGCAGTTCCGAACTAAAGCGCCTGAAACTGCTCGCCACAGCGGCCGGCTCTCTGACTATTGATTTAAAATAGTAATAGTAGTAGTAGTAGTAGTAGTAGTAGTAGTAGTAGTAGTGACAACAACAACAACAACAACAAAGTAACTGGAACACACACAAGCGAGAGGTGGGTAGATTAGCATATCCATACCTTGCAGATTGTGAGCATATCTGAAATGGCTTTACGGCCAACATTAGCAGCTACAATGATGTCATCCTGCTTGCAGCTATTGCCAGCAGCTACAGCTTTTGCTGTGGCAACTGTAATCGATTTTGTACAACGGACTAAATCCTCTGGAGTTGCTGAAGTCTTTGGCTGGTCAGGAGAATTAAGAGCCTGTGCAAATAATGAGGATAACTTACAATGAAGCTTGGATGAGAAAGTAAACAGTTACAAATGTTGAGTTGGCAGAGTCATCACTACATTCATGTAATTATAAATGTATATTATATATTGCGTGCTACAAGGCAACTGTGGTGTTTGGCCAAGAAACAAAGCCTTTATACAAACTATAAAAAATGATGTGAAGTGTAATGCTGAAGAGTTAATGCTACACTGCAAGACATACTCTTATCTCTTGCGCTATGGCCTGTATAGTCGACTCCAAAGCTCGGGTGCCCCGTGTATGTTCATCTTCAACTGCTTTAACAGTCTTCAGTAAAGATGTCACATTTGTCACCATCACCTATAAAAGAAAAAGTTAGTCAGGTTAACACCCAAGACGTATAAACAAGAATAAATCTAAGCTTGGGTTACAAGAACAGAATGTTAAGTAACTCTGACACCTACAAATAAATACAGGCAACACTTATCAACACAACAGATTATATGTTACTTAACAGTTAATATTCTACAGCATACACAATACCACAAAGTCTTTGGTTAGCCATGCATTCCTTCTCCGTCAGGCTGGAGTAACACACAAAACACATCACCAAATTTCGTTAAAAATACAATGGCATGCTGCATGTTCAGTAATGAAGTAAATTGATTACCTACCATTTAAAAATTAAAAATTTTGATTTTTAAGTGTAACAAAACATCCACTGCATACCATTATTTCAGTTTTTTATGCTTGTAAATACCACAAACAAGTCATTATCTTTGTGCAAGTGACACTGTCCTCTTCACACTTCAATAGGAAACATCATATACCTCAAATTTATCAAGTACTTCTAGAAAAAAATAAACAAACAACAGTTTTGGAATTGCGAATTGAGAAAGTCTATATATTTTGACTGATCCATATATCACAATATGGAATATATTTCCTGTTGATTGCAAGCAACAACATAACATTAATTGAAGGCAGTACATTGTGAATAGTGCACAACAGTACAAAATTCAAAATATAATAGAATTTTAATAAAATTCTGACAATTATAATCACTCACAAAGCACCTACTTTTACACATTTGCTGCTATGTACAAAAGTCAGCACAAATACTAACTGTTATTTAATGTTTGGTATTGTGTATCATTTTCCTATAACAAAATGAGTAATGTCATCCCCACAGAGATTGATGTCACATAAATGCCTTTCACCAAATTAAAACAAACAAACAAACAAAAGATAATGATTACATATGTCATCTCGTCAACAAAAGTGTTTAACTGGACGAAAAGCCCGTTCCTGCAAACTATTTTTTCATTAAAACACCATGTAAAACTCAATACCATGCACATTAATTTTGTTATTGAGCACTTGATTTTAATATATAAATCAAACTAAAAGAAAAACCGAACAAGCAAGCACCAGGCTTTAATCATTTTGGCACACCAGGTAGATTAATTTTATATAATGTTTAGCAGTGAAAGGTGACATGACAGCAACTCTAGTGGTCTACAAAATATTTTAAGTTACTTTAATTTTCTCACTGAAGTATATGCAATCACACTAAAACTTGTGCCATGCATATCAGGTAATGGTCAGACTAATGATACAGCAATGGGGCATGTACAATTTGCACAGTGATTTCATTTATATAAAATATATATTTCCAACATAGGGGATATATCACTTGAAATAGCAAAATAACAACCAAGATAAATAAATTTCATACATAAATGGTCTGACATTTTTGTAGGAGATAATTTACTCCACAGAAAACTGAAGCATATATCACTGTGTGACAGCTCACATTAACCTATTACTAATATAAATAGAGTACACTTTTATGAGGCCTATCTGTTTATATTTCTTCCTTTTCTTTCTTTTTTCTTGGTAATAAAACTGCATGGACTTCAATCTGCAATAGTCTACTTGCTTCTAGATACATGTGCAGGTAAGGTTTGAATTTTGTACTTTCAGCTACTATGAGAGAGGAAAAAATTACACTATGAACCATTCTCATTGCCCTAATACTGGACAACAGGCACATGTACCACTTCAGATGAGAGTGTCAGTTTTCAAAGTTGGTTTTCATACACTACTCCAAGAGATCCCCGACAAGTCAGAGTGTAACATTGTTCATCTCTGCTGCTGTACTATGTGGTTCGCAGAAGCACAAGTTTTAGCACATATGTTCTGTGGCTTTGGATGGTCACATTCTTAAATTGACAAAAAATTACATTCAGTGACTGAAGAACTGTCACAGTAATTCACAATTCATTAAACTGCAAACATATCATCCAGTTTTATCAGTCATCATTGGGTAGAGATGCTGCAGGTTATTGTTTACCTTCGTTCATAAAGTATCGGTCTTACAAACATAATTAAGAAATTGACACCATTTGTCAGATATTTTACCATGGAGGTGAACAATATATTTACTGTAACAAATAACTGTTATCAGCAAAATTAACAAAATTTTAATCTCATATCTCTTAAAAATGTTACACATGAACAAAGTTCTTTCTTAAGAAGCGGGATGTGTATCAAAATCAACCATGAAAAAATAAAAATGGGGAAAAGTGTACACAATAGACTGCATAACCAATCATGTCAACAATAGTAAAAATACATTTTTTCATCTACAGCCACACACTGAATAGTGTCATAATTTCCCAAAAGGCAACAGATCATTTATGGCATTTTAGCAGACAACTCTGATATATTTTCTAATAAAAAGTTCTGAAACTGGTAACTGTATTTATTTTGATTTTCTAATATGACATTTATGAGATGTGGCTGCTATTTAAATCAAGTTTAAATAAGAAAAAATAAATATATTTGAAATATCAAAATGAACATTTAAGTCACAATGTGATTCTGGTCTCCAAGAAAATCTCTGCAACCAAAAGTTTTTAAGCAGCTACTAATTGTACTAAATCAGTGGTGGGGGTCTCTGACTGATGCAGATTCTCGACGCTAAGCAGGCGGATTAGTTCCTCTTCTTGATCAGACACGAGCCAATCCGTGTCCGAATCCACCTGCCGGATCAACAAAACATAAAATATGCATCCTCTTTCGTTCTTTTTTTTTTTTTTTTTTTTTTTTTTTTTTGCACAAAAGGTGTCCACACTAACGTCTGTACTACTGAGAATTGCAAAAGGATGAGAGAAAATATGGTGACATTCAAGTACTGTAATGCCAATTAATTTGCACACAATTTCTTCAAACGGGTGACAGAATGCAAGTGCTCCATCTGCTTGTGATGTTCCTGATATAGCACGTGGTATATGAACACAAGTAAATATGAATTTAGGGAAACAAAGACATATTTTGTGATAACTGTTAGCTAGCAGAAACAATCAGCTAACTATTTACACACAGAGCAAAGGACAGTCTTTTGACAAAAACACATAGTTGCAAGTTCTTCCTCATAGACGAATTGGCAGCAATTAGAAAAGATCTGACAAAACCACAATAGGTCACATTGGACAAGTTGCCACAGACCATTTACACATCATGTCTATGGTGAACATCTGTGCTGCTCATACTACAGTAAAATACAATCCCTGAACACTCAGAGTAAAGCTGACTGTAATTCTGTTGTTTGGAAACAGAAAAATCACTGAGTGCAGTTTAAGTGAACATTTACCAAAAGAACATTGAGGCAGACTCTCTACCTAAAGCACAAATCAATAATTTATAAAGAACAACAAAAAATTCAAGGCCTTAATTTGCGACTGAGGGCATCAATCTATAATTGACAATGTTATAAGTCAGTCATTCTGTGCCAGAAGAACAGACAGTGATATTTAGACTAACTCCCAAAATAAAATGACTACAATTCAAACGTGATGATTTTATCAAATTGTTAAAGTTTTCCTATCAGTCATTTCAGAAAGAAAATGTACAAACTCTTAATTTACTGTCCTTCAGAAACTTATATTCTAATATAGGGTAGTTCTGTAAAAATAGTAAGTTTCAAAGATTATAACTTCTTTTATTTCACAGTTCATACCATATGATTTCTCACTGTTACTCAGTACAAAATGACAATACAATATCATTACCACATTTCTTGCATTAATATTATATGCCTCTTAATGTGTTGTAGGGCTCCCTTCACCTTTGGTTTCTACTATGGTATTTGTTTGCACCATTTCCTTGTATTAAACCCCTCATTCTATTCCTGCTATCTACAGAAGAATGAATTCACAAGTTTGAAACACTGAGATTCTCAGTTTACATCAATGTGTATTCATTACCCCATTACCCCACTTTCTTTCATGGGGCAGCATTCCTTCAACCCCTCTTCATATTTATGTTTTTCATGATTTACAATTTTTGTTTTCTTATGAACAGAACAAACACACAGTATAAATAGCACACATTTTAACTGGATTTAATTCTGAATTTCTATTTGGGCATTTCTACAAAAAAATGCTCTTTGTTACTATACCGGAAAATTAACTTCTAAATACTATTACACACACACACACACACACACACACACACACACACACACACACACACACACACAGAGAGAGAGAGAGAGAGAGAGAGAGAGAGAGAGAGAGAGAATATGGTTATGGTAGAGTGGTAGAGGCATTCTGCATCTGGCTGCTTAGAAATGATGGAACTTCACTGCTGTCAGTACTTTAAAAAAAAAAAAAAAGAGGGGCGGGGGGGGCATTCTTTGAAGATGTAAAAGTTCTGTATTAGATTAGCTACACATTAAACAGTCCTTACAATTTTTACTGACATATATTCACATGAAACGTAACACAGGCAACAGCATATCTGAACAGCTTAATAATAAGGTTTCCCCTTTCTCAGTTTCATGAGAGAGTAGCTAGTTATCAATAACATACCTTGGCTGATTCCTTCAGGTGATTCATGGATGGATCATTGATGCTCTTCCCTGATGCAGCCTTTGTAGCCTGTATCAGATCGCCAAGAGCTGATGCAACATCTTTTACAGCATTAATTAGCATTACCTACAGAAAAAAGTGGGATTACAAATAGTAAACTTGATGTGCACCACTAAATGTAAAATATTCTTTCTAAAAATTTTATCTGAAATAGTAGCTCTCTGAAAACTACCACAAACTTGCATATGTAAGTGATCTACTCTGATTTTTCAGTTAAATATTGCTACAAACTTTAAAATAATCTTTTCACCTGAGCTTCTGGGTTATTGGATCCAAGAGAGGCTGCACCAAGTTTCACAACTTCTGACAGCTGTACAATTGTTGCAACAGCATTCTGAGCAGCAACAGCTAACTGCTCTTGAGAGGATGCTGCACCTAAAATGACAGAGTAACTATGTATTATTTAAAATGTGTAACTGATCAATTTATATCCATTTAAACGTTAAAGAGACGTCAATGACTTGCCGTCCTGGTAGACCTGAGCTAGGACACACAATGTAACACAGGTAAAAATATTAAAAATGTTCAAAAACATGTGCAGATGTGTGTACTTTCCTGATATTTACAAACTATCCCCTTTGTTGCCAACTCAACATGACTAGTAATCATCCTTTCCCTTCTCACTTTACTGTTATTCAATTTCTGAAAGTCATTTGTGACAGTTCTGCACTGTTGTTTAGCGAAAAAAATACAATCTTATAAAGAATTGGACCACATTTGTGACTGGTTTCAGGACTTCCTTGCAGATAGAACACAACACATTGCTTTTAATGGAACAAAACTGACAAATGTAAAAAGTTCTAGGGGACTGCTGACCTTCAGATGTTATGTCCGATAGTGTTCAGAGCCATTTGAACAGATGTAAAGATAATTTTAGAAGTACCTTGAGGAAGTGGGCTACAACTGTTAATGCTTACAATACATTCCAATGAACTTGTGTATAACGTCAGAAGTTCCATGAGTCTGTTTGCAGATGATGAAGTTATCTGTAAGAAGGCAGCAATGATAGATGAATCTACCTAGTGAATTGCAAAGAAGACCTGCAGAAGAGTGACGATTCAGGCTATGTCTGGCAGTTGGCCCGGAATATAAATGAATAATGTATTTGCACATAAATGAGGGAAGAAATTTGCTACTGTACGATTATAATATTGGCAACAAATCACTGGAAAAATTAACTACCATAAAATACCTAGGCATAATCATCCAGAGCAACTAAAGCAGAAGGACCACATAAAACAAATTATGGGAAAAGCAAATGCACAGCTGAGATTCATTGGAAGAATCTTAAGGAAACATTATTCATCCATGAAAAAAGTGGCTTACAAAACACTTGTTCGACCAATTCTTGACTACTGCTCATCAGCCTAGGACCCTTACCTGCTCATCAGCCTAGGACCCTTACCAGGAAGGATTAACATGGGAGCTAGACAAGATACAACAAAGAGTGGTACACTTCTTTACACGGTCATATTTAGTCAGTGTGACAGCATTATGGGTACGCTCAACAAACTCTAGTTGCAGACACTACAATTGTGTCAGTACCACCATACTGTTAGATAAACTAAGGAAGCACGGGATGGGGGAACTAGATACTCTTAATTATTTAGTATACCACAGTACATGAACCCAACAAATGAATAATATTTCTAAACATATTATTTAAAATGTCCTCAGTTGCTCTATGTTTATTGGTATTGAATATACTGTAATTATTCTTTGCATATGAAAAAATAACTAATTCTCAATGTACATTAAGTGGAAAATCATTAGCATCATCATGAGAAACAACGGAAAACCCAACATTCAAACTTGTAGAACTCCAATCAATCATTCCCCCAACCCCTCGAAAAAATTTGGAAAAAAGTACCCTCCTACTACTGATGCATTTTGGAGAACAAGTGTCTGCATTATTATTATTATTATTATTATTATTATTATTATTAAGAATGACACAAGCGACCTATTAGCTACACAATTAAGGTCATAAAAGTCAAGTTTTGTATCAAAATGTGGTTATTTACACAGCTGAATGCTTTGGATAGGTCACAGAAAATATCACTTGTGGCTGTTTTACAATTTCATCCTTGTAAAATCTGATGCGTGAATGTACATTTGGCATTACTAATTGCAAAACCCATCTGAAATTAAAACTGTGATTTGCTAACATCATTATTGTTTGCATGATGAGAAACTATTTCAGAGAACACATACATAACTTTCTCGAAAATTCTAGAAAATTATGTCAATATTAAAATAACTTAGTAATTATTAACCTCACTACTAACACCTTTGTGATAAAGGGTATAACAAATGCATATTATAGTTCCTCTGTAAAAGTGCCCTGACTTGTTGGTGCTTATATATTTCAGAGAGGGTGATACTTGTAACTTGAAATATTTGTTTTTAGTTAAATGGTTCGTGGCAGACATAGTACTTATATATCTCTCTCTCTGTGTGTGTGTGTGTGTGTGTGTGTGTGTGTGTGTGTGTGTTTTTTTTTTTTGGGGGGGGGGGGGGGGGTGCACACAAAAAACATATGCTTGACTTCATACTCTGCTCACATCATCCATTAAATTTTTACACTCTGAATCTATTTACTTATTTATTTTAATCTCACAAGTGCTGACAACGATCTTACAATTCATCAGCAATGCTATCAGTCCTTGATATGATAGCATTTTCAAAGTTCACAAAAAACAGCAAGTTATAACATGTTAGAGAATGTCATACTCAATAACCAACCTGCAACAAGTGTTTTTGTGTCTTCAACCAGAGCTTTTGCGGTCTTGAGTATGTTCTCACGGTGGTCAGAGAATGATTCATCTTCATTGTCAGCATGCAATGTACCAGCAGTGGCAAACATAATAGTTGTATCAAGATCACCAATGATCCCAGAAACTGTGCTGGCAGCATTGATACAAGCCTGGGTGCCTCGAGAACCAGCCTGAAGTGCTGCCAGAACGGCAGAAACCTGTAACACATGCAAGTAATAATATGTACAATTTTCATGGTTCTCATTAGCAATTTCTCCCTCCAAGAACTGTCTGCTTTTCACTGGTCTACAATTTTCATTATATGAAATGAAGCTATCTGGACTTGCAGATGAGACCTGTGGCCTTTGTAGTGGATTAGATTATGAAAGTCAGTGTCTCAGTCCCATTTTACTTTATTAAAAGCCATCAACAGATTTAACACTGTGAAACTATAAACAAAAACAAACAAGAAGATGGACTTCTTAAATGTGTGAATAGTGAGAACAACTTATCTAATGATTACAAGTAGAAGAACAACAGCACAGAGTGCATATTAATGATAAAGTAAAAATTATAATGATGTACATGCATTGACTAAGTGCCTATGTGTCACTGCTGTAACATTTAGGTTACTTGTTCACTTTATTCACACACTGAATAAGCCTTTTGTCTTGTTCTGTAAATCTATTTATATTTTGTTGTTTATAGTTTATCATTTTTATATCTGACGATGGTTGCACACTGACTTTTATAACCTAATTTCCGTTGCATTTAACTGTAGTAACAGATAGCACCCATCCCCAGAAATCATATGAAAAGTTTGGAACACATTCAAAATAATGCCTCATCTTTGGACAAGCTAAAAAGGGGAAGGTAAACTGTGTTCACTGAGAAATTCCTTGTACAGAACTTAACATTTCTTCAATAAGTTTCTTTTTACAAATGTTTGGCATAGCAGAAACTGCAAGTGTGTATACACAATACTTTCAGACAAAATTACGTTCCAGAAGAAAAGTTTCAATACTAGCAGAGAAAACACACCACCACGTCAATTGCAGTACACATTTTCAAAGATCACAAATGAAGAAATAAACAATACTTATTGACATTACATACAGTAATTTACAGTTCCCAGAATGCCAGAATAAGGTTTTCACTCTGCAGTGGAGTGTACACTGTTATGAAAATTCCTGGCAGATGCACCTATGTGCCTGACCATTACTCGAGTTCGGAATCTTAACCTTCTGTGGGCAAGTGCTCTACCGTCTGAACTACCCAAGTATGACTTATGACCCATCCTCACAGCTTTACTTCCACCAGTAGCTCGCCTCCTACCATCCAGACTTCACAGAATATATCCTGTGAAAGCTCTAAGACTAGCACTCTTGGAAGAAAGGATATTGCAGAGACATAGAGCCAGTCTTACAAGTTTTGCAACAAAGATTCTGTGAAGTTTGGATGGAAGGAGATGAGGTACTGGTTGAAGTAAAGCTGTGAGGACAGGTCATGAGTCATACTTGAGTAGCTCAGGCAACTGAGCACTTGCTTGCGAAAGACAAAGGTCCGAGTGTGAGTCTGGGTCCGGCATACAGTTTTAATCTGCCATGAAGCATAATTTTCAAATAGTTGCAGGTAAGACATCTAGCTACAAATACTCTCTGTAAATCAGGAGGGTAATAAGAGGAAATGATAGAGAACAATGTCCTGTTGACATCCAGGTCACTAAGAGATGGAGTGTTATTTTTGACTGGATGAGGATCAGAGAAGAAATCACAACAGCTTTGTAGAAGAGAGTATGTATTTCAGCCCTCAAAATGTTTCTACTAACATATTAACAATGCATATCATTTGTACACACTGCAAAGATTCACAAAGATCAAAATCACATTATTTTTATATCTGCTTAAGAGAGCAAAAGTAGATAATTCCACTTGTAAAGACAAAGAAGAGAGTGGAGCAGCAGAAAGTGTACATTGAAGGCTGAATTTATACCATCAGACTTGTGGAAGAAAATCTTCCACACAGTCCTGAAAATGTGGTAACTATTTCACTGTCAGCTTAACAGCTAGTACATCAAGATTACTGACTAGAATAATATATACACAGAGGTCAAAAGTCATGAGTATCTCCTAATATTTTGTTGGACCACATCAAGGTGCTCCATTACGACAGGCAATGGCGTAATGCAGCACCTCGATGTGGCATGGACTCAGCAAGTCATTTGAATTTGCCTGCAGAAACATTGGGGGTCCTGCTGCCTCTACAACCTCCCTTAATTGAGAAAGTGTTCCCGGTGCAGGAATTTGTACACAAACTGACCTTTTGATTTTCTCTCATAAATTTCAATGGGATTCATTTTGGGTGATCTGGGTGGCCAAATCAGTTGCTCCAATTGTCCAGAATATTCTTCAAACCAATCGTGAACAGTTGTGGCCCAGTGATTTGGCACATTGTCATCTATAAAAATTCCATCATTGTCTGGGATCATTAAGTCCACGAATGGCTGCAAATGGTTTCCAAGTAGCCGAAAATAACCATTTCCAGTCAGTTCAGATGGATCCGAGGACCCAGTCCATTCCATGTAAATACAGCCCACACCATTATGGAGCCGTCATCAGCTTGCGTAGTGCCTAGATGACAACTTGAGTCCAAGGCTTCGTGGGGTAAGTGCCACCTTCGAAACCTACCATCAGCTCATACCAACTGAAACTGGGACTCATCTCACCAGGCCATAGTTTTCTAGACATCTAGGGTCGAACTGATATAGTCAAAAGCCCAGAGAAGCACTGCAGGCGATGATCATGCTGTTCACAAAGGCTCTCCTGTGGGTCATCTGCTGCCATAGCTCATTAAAGCCAAATGTAGATGCAGTGCCCTAATGGATATGTTTGTCATACATCCCAAATTAATTTTTTGCAGTTATTTCTGTTAACACTGACAACTCTACACAAATGCCACTGCTATAGGTCATTAAGTGAAGGCCATTGGCCACTGCGCTGACGTGAAATGTCCCCTGGGCCTAGCTCCTGCTATTATTCTGAGTTTAAAGTTCATTAATTCCTGTCATGTGGCCATAATCATGTCAAAAACCTTTTCAGGTGAATCACCGGAGTACAAATGACAGCTCTGACAATGCACTGCCCTTTTATACCATGTGTATGTAATACTATCATCAATGTATGTGCACATTACTATCCCATGACCTTCATCACCTCAGTGTAGAGGAATGGAAGAGAAAGTCTGTTAGATGACAATTCCTTTGACCTTAGGAAACGCAAAGGCACCAGAGACGCAGCTCTGGCATTGCTCCTGCATGGAGACATGTCTTGAGATAGAGAATGACAACGTCAGTTGATTTATTCACTGACAGATTTCATTCAACAAAGTAAAATGTCGCAAGATGTTTGAAAGTCTCAGAAATATACATACAAGGTGTGTTCAGAAAGTAACCAACCATTTTGAATTACATACCGATGGAGGTATTTAGCGATATGCAGTTGGCAGCACTCCCTTGCACACTACCTCCTTTGTAACCATGTGTTTAGTGTTGGTATCTTGTTTAGTTTTCATGAATGTGTAACTGGGGAAGACTTTTAAAAAAGCATTTCAACATTCGGAACTAGCTCTTGGAGATGATGCTCTGGGCTGTTCACATTGTTTTCACAATTTATAAGTGCTCGTCACTCAACTGAAGGTGATCCTCAACGAGGAAGGGCTTCCACTTCAAATGACAAAATACACATTCAAAAAAAAATTCAATAATTTGGTGGACACAAATTGCTGATTGACCATTGTGCAATAGTTACATGAAAAAAAATCTGTAGAAAGAGTTCAGAGATGTGGCAAGACAACTCAAGAGTCTTGCACCCCGACAATGTGGCTACACACTCAGCTTTGTCAGGTCCTCAGTTTGGTGTCAAAAATCAGATGATTGTTCTCCCACAGCCTCCTTCCTCACCTGCCTGGCTCCTTGCATCTTCTTCTTATTTTCAACATTAAAGTCAGTGCTGAAGCACAATTCTCAGAGTACTGATGACAAAGCAAATTCATTACAGAACATTAAGGCCATTCAAAGGAAGGACTGCTACGCAAAATTGAAACACTGCTGAGAAAAGTTTGTGAAGGGGTAGTGGAGTACTCCGATGGGGACAATGACCAATAATCTGTGAAATTAACAATAAAGTTTACAAAAATAAATTTTGGTTATTTTCTGAGCAAAACTCATATAAGCTGTAAGGAAATATGGGTAATACATAACACATACACGAACCAACGGGGAACAATAAAAATTAAATACTAAGAGAGAAGTGGTCAAATTACAAAGGGTGTAAGGTAAGGATGTAGTCTTCCTCCCCTACTGTTCAATTTTTACATTAAACAAACAATAAGAACTCAGGGTGAAGTATATCACTGATAAGATTTGCTGATGACATTACTATCCACAGGGTGGACGAGTAAGATTAAAGGACCTGCTGAATAGAATGAGCAGTCTAATGAGAACAGAATATTGTCCAAGAGTAAATTAAAGGAAAATGAAAGTAATGGGAACTACCAAAATTGATATTGGTGATAAAATCAAAATTTGAGACCATGTAGTAGACAAAGTGAGGGAATTATCCTATCTCAGAAGCAAAATAACGAATGATGTACAAAGTGAGGAGGACATAAGAAGCAAGTTAACACAGGAAAAGAAGTCTACTAGTACCATGCATAAGCTTTAATTTGAGGAAAAATATCTGGAGACAGAATTATATGGAAATGCATCATGGACTATGGAAAAACTAGAAAGGAAGAGAACTGAAGTCTTTCAGATGTGATGTTACAGGAGGATGCTGAAAAAGAAGTGGACTGATGAAAAAATGGAGGAGTAAGTTCTCAACAGAATTGGCAAGAACACAATATGTGGTAAACACTGACTACACAAAGGAACAGGATGATCTGTATTAAGACATCATGAAATAACTTTTGTGATCCCAGAGGGAGCTGCTGAAGACAAAAATTATATGGGAAGACATAGAACGGTCTATACACACACTGAGATTTGCAGACGACTGCACAATGAAAGAGATATTAATGACAAATGGAAAAGAATTCCTACTGTAAGTGCAGTTAGGAGCAACTCACCTTTTCAGAAACAAGCCTTGCTCCATCTGCAACATCCCTCTGTGCATACGTATCATGGGGACCAGCCAACTGACAACTGCCACCAGCCTGTACTAGGGTCTGACATGCACGGCCAAGCTCTTGTACGCCACCTCTGATACGAGCAGATACTTCAGCATTACTCGTAGCAGCAGCCGCACCTATAGAATCCTGTGCCAACTGAGCATACCAACGTGCTAACTCGGCACCTAGTGCTCCTAGATGACTTGGCTCAGTGCCTGACTTAGCCACCTGAAACACATTTATGGAACATTGAAAGATTATTCTCTGCAGACAACACTGATGAAAACGTAAAACTGCTATTTCCAGTATAGAAATCTTTGAAATGATTTTCATGTAAACAACACAAAGAAAATTATGTCCATTCAAGACAGCAATTACTTTTATAATTACTAACTATCAAGACAATTTAAAAAACACTGTTGCATGCATTAAAAGATTAATGCATGCAAAATAAATAAATATATAAATACTGAAAGCTGCAGGATTCAATACAAACCATGTCTTGTGACACACGTGCTATTTCTTTGGCTGCACGAACCATACGTGTCTGGTACTCTACAAAACCATGCTCCTCATCAACACCGACACTAGCTCGTGTATCCGAGATGCGTGACATGGCACGTGTTATCGTGTCAACAATGCCTGTTACAACTCCTGCCTGAGTCGACAGTTGCTCCAATGTACGGCTTAGGTCTTGAAGAGCATCGCGCAAGGCATCAGCGGTCTCATCAATGTCTGAATGAATATTCACTGCCTGTAGAATACAAAGTGAAGAAAATGAAAAGAAACCTAAAAAGACATGCTAATTATTAAGAAATGGAAGAAGAGGGGAAGGAGGAGAAATAGCAGCTGAGAGTACAGTCATAAAAAGGAGTTTGAGAAATAGGTGGGATAGAAGGTCAGTGGTAACAAGGTGCTAATGGGAGAGAGTGATTCTTGTTTCATAAGCATCTACTATTAAGGGAAAGGTTGTGAATACTGATTATTTTTAAAAGTCAAAGTAAACAAATGCAGTAGCATCATCATAGATATATAACTACCAAATGAGTTTTTAACATAATAGCTGACACGCTATACCAGTTACTACACACGCATATTTTTTTTAACATAATCCAAACATTAAAACATAATCCAAACATTAAATCACCATACCTTTGGATTACCACCACCTTCCTTTGTTGCATAAACTAACTGTAAAGCACTCTCTGCTACAGTCTTTGTCTGATCCAGGAGTACCATCTGCTGCTTTGAGTGCACCATGTTGGATGCTGCTCCAACTGCTCCAGTTACCAAGGGATCAAAATAGAGCACCATTTGATTCACCTAGAAAATGGTTTACAAAAATATTTCATACTTTTCAATGGTCTATAACAAATACAAAGAGAATTTTCAACAAAAAATAACACTGAAATCATTTCTATAATAATTCTGATATTACAGGCACACTATCTTGTCCCTTGTTAGTAACTATGCACGAATAATAACATATATTACTACTATAAAAATATCTGTATTTGATTATGTGACACTGAAAGACTGCGATAAATATAGAGTAATGCTCTGCCTATCACATCGAAAAAATGGAAAATCGTTCTGCTAAATCTTAACACACTACTGTAACAGATGGTAACACTAACATACAGAATATCATAAATACAACTAGTTCAAATATGTCAGTATACATGTCTGACAATAGTGTGAATTGTACAAAAAGGAAAGTTCCATTCAACAATTTTTCATTTTACCCAGAGATAGTTCAACTGACCTGTACTTATCTACTAGGTTTTACAACCACAGGTTTCTTCTTCAGGGTATAAAAGGAAAAATTCTATTTGTCAAGCACTGCTTGATTGCTGATCATATTAGTTCTGAATTGAAAGAAGTTTATGTACTACAGATTTTAGTATATTTATCCTTAAAATACACAACTGCTTTCCAGAAGCTAAGAGGCAGGTGGACAGAATGTGAAATGAAGTTGAGTTTCCATCTGTGCTGCCCTTTGAAAGCCACAGTTTCAACACATCATTTGACTGCTTTGACTAATTCAAATAAACTTATGGTATTTGGAAAGTAAACGAATCCAAAGTAGCCAACTAGTTGCAACAAAAGGTGGTTTCATTGGATGTAAACCCGTCTTCTGAATCCATCAAAACCATGACAAAATGTTGAATAAAACACCTTTTTTTGCAAATGGTTGGCTGCTTTGGATTCATTTACTGATGATCTCTAACCATTGCTGAAGCACAGCCATGTTCAAAATATACTTATGATATTCTGTATATACTAACTCAGTTGGTGCCATTTATCATACCCATAAATGGTTTCCCTGCTCTTTCACCTAATCTGAATAAAATCAGTAACCATTAGCTTTACCATTCTGCTACAATGGTTTGATCACTTTTGTATCTGGTAGGTGACTGACAGCCATAAGCTACAAAAATCATATCTGAAGAGGATAAAGTGTACAAGATACTTAGAACCAACAAAGGAGCACCGTGACAAAACCAGGCCTCCAGGAGTATTGCATCCCAATCAATTTGGCATGAGACACTAACTTATGTAAAAAGCAGAAATCAGCAGGGAGAAGCAGTATTTAACCCTTTCTGAACCAGCTTGTCATTGTCCAGGCAGCTGGTCAGTATGTGACCCTCAGTCTGTGTCAATCATAGCCATCGCCATAACTCTGCTGCCACCGGGTCGCGAACCAATGATTGCACCTGTCTGCCCAGCACAGATGGCCAACACTCCACCAACTGCCTGCCCCTGCTCTTCAGTTGTCAGTCCACAGGCAGCCCTGGACACCACCACTATTGTGCCACTGGGATGCCAGGGCCTGTCATAAAGACAGAAGACACTGATGACTGGCCTTGCTCCACACCAGAATCATATGAAGCTTTGGGTGGCATCCGTGCCACCGTCACTGAGTCAGCACTCCATGATGACACTCCACTGAGTAAGTAGCCCGCTTCTCTGGACCAATGGCTGTTACTACGCCTGCTGCTCTGTATGGAATATTACGTGAAGAATGAAATACATCTCTCAGACTGTACTAGCCGGATGGAATAAATAAACACATTTCCATGTTCAAGGAGGAGTGAAGTTGAATGATTAAATGAAGAACAGGGTATATGTCCACTGCTAGTCTGTCTACTGCTTCCCCGCACATCTCCCCAACACTGCCACATGCACATGGAGACTTGAACTCATCCTATGAAGAAAAATTGCTCATGTATAATTCTGGTTTCCCCACAGTTACAGCAGACCTGCTACATATCATTCAGATTCAATTAACAGATTATCCGTGCGTTCCAGGCTGGGAATGCTATCAGAACACTCCCTCCCTGTCAAGACAAACTATGCAGGAGAGCCTCAACAGAATTTGGAAGAGAGAAAATACACAGACACAAGCTCTAGATTGGCCCATTCTGACGTCTAAAGTGATACAGCAGTGCATGTGAAAAGCAAATGTTGGAGTCCTAGTCTCATACACTATTTTACTTTATCAGAAAGTTTCAAAACAGTTCACATTTAGCTAAAGAGTGAAAATTTCATAATACACAGAGTTTGTATATTGTTAACTATGGGGAAATGAATGACACACAGCCTCTGTCACATTTCAAGCAAACTTACGGGGATTAATTTCATTAGCTGACTTACCGCATGACCAATATTTTCTGCTCCAAACTTGGCTGCTGTTCGAAGAGGTTCTAGCTTATCTGTGATTTCAGATGCTGACCGGGACATCTGGTCTGTGAAGCCTTGCAAACTATTGTCACGACGTGGAGCTAAGCTCTGTGACACAGCTGACAAGGAAGCCTGATCCAGTTCACGTATTTTACCACTCAGTGTCTCTACGGCATCATCACATTCCTTTTGTCCTGGAGCCTTATCTCTAAATAGAAACAGAATGACAATTATCAAATATTTCTAATCACATTGATATCACACTATTCCAACTGCATACATTCATACCTTATTGAAGACACAAGCTTCTTTATTGAGTCAGACACACTTTTGCTGTGGTTGGCAAGCAACTGCCATGTTGGCGGGTCACGAGGACTGACTGCCAGTGACTTTGCAGCACGAACCATGGCACATGATCCATCAATTATCGACCGGGCAGCAGAGGTAACTGGCTCCTGTGCACGACGTGCCACTGCTCCAATTTTGGCTGGTTGAGAAGCAAACTCTGGTGAGCTAGCAAAGGTGCAGAGACTGTCGACAGCCTCAAGGAGTGGACGTGTAGCTCTTGCACAGCAGTCACGGTTACTTTCACTGTAGTCCTGATCCAGGGCTGTGACAACAAAGGATTCACACATAAAACTTATGTCTACCACTATCACAATATAACTTCACGCTATCTTCCTATCATGATAAAAACAAAACTGAGCCGCTAATAAATATGATTACTTGGAAATAATTTGCAGTAGCATTATTGTCACCTTGAGGTGTTTACCATTAACACTATCTGATTTGGCATTATATAAAATTGACAAAATTACAAGTTTCATAAGCTTTCTAGAATGTAATTTCACTCTACAGTGGAGTGTGCGCCGATATGAAATTTCCTGGCAGATTAAAACTGTGTGCCGGACAGAGACAAGAACTCGGGACCTTAGCCTTTCGCTGGCAAGTGTTGGCAGGAGAGCTTCTGTGAAGTTTGGAAGGTAGAAGACGAGGTATTGGCGGAATTAAAGCTGTGAGGACGGGGTGTGAGTCGTGCTTGGGTAGCTCAGTTGGTAGAGCATTTGCCCAAAAAAGGCAAAGGTCCCGAGTTAGAGTTTCGGTCTGGCACACAGTTTTAATCTGCCAGGAAGTTTCATAAGCTTTATTTATACTTCCCAGAAAAACCCGAAGTTTTGCAGTATGGAGTTGGGTGAAATGTAAAAGTGAAGCTGTTATTAAAAAGATAAAATTTTAGTGTTTTCTGAGTATTGCTGAAAACGCTACTAAGCTCGACAAAGAAGTTTGATTGTGCTTCAAGAAAATTATTTGTATAAAAAAGAGGCTATACAAGACACTTAAGCCAAGTGATTTGGAGTCTTCAGATCAATACCAGAATCATTACAGAAAATGGAAAGTAGTTATCATCAGAGATGGATGTGAACCAGGGAGTTAAGACAGGGACATAATGCATCTCCAAAGCTATACCAAACTCTCACTAATCCGACCCTCAGTAGTCCAGTCTCTCAGTAATCCGACCCACATCCAGCATCTAGTTGGTCAAGCAGAAATGATGCGCATAACAATGAATTATCATGAGCAACAATGTTGTCAGTCAGTTAAAATATTAAACAATGCTATACATTCCAGGAAGAGGGGAAATTTATGAATAACATGTCACTAACTGGATGAATGGGGAAAACTGAGAGATAGACCAACTTTTAACAGATGAAGGAATAATAAAAAGTATGCAGAAAAGTTATGATGAAAGGGATGAAGGAAAGGACATAGTAGGAGAGAGCATGAAGATTTCCCACACTGCTGATGCTGAAGCTGTACTCATCTTCATGGAGTACATTATGCAACAACCAGACACATGCAATATTGATGTAATACTTATAACGCAGTTCCATGCCAGCATCGCATATCATCACTGTAACAACTAAAAGCTCGGGACATGTTGCATAGTGAGTGATACTACTGTATATGTATACACTCCAGAACGAAGTTTTCAATGAAAATCAATCTATCTTAGGATTTAATAAAGTCTTCCTTATGTGCTTAAAATAAATTTTGGACACATTCAATAATCTGGCACTTCTGTTAATACGACATCCATATGTGCAAGGAATGGCTGGATTAGTGAGAATCTAGTGTATTTAACATCTACATAGATGACTTGATAAGGATTTGGAAAGACAACAATATTCCTTTGGGAATCAAATTGAGACGCCAGCAGTATGTGAACATCTAATTCTATGCTCCTGCTGCTGGTGCTGCTGCTGCTGATGATGTAATTATTCAAAAATGTGATGACAAACCACAAAGCGCAAAACTAAGGTAATGATGGTGTTCCTAAGAAAGGCACAATTAGGATAAAAAAAAGTTGCATCTATGATAAAATATTGGAACAAGTGTCCCAGTTTCTGTATATTGGCTGAGACTTAACCTATCAAGAGGATCATGATATAAAAATAAACCAATTTCCTATCTGGAAAATTGTAGGCCAACTGCAAGGACTTACAAAGAGAAAGTGAATGAAGAGATTAAAAAATGGAATTTTGTAAAGTAATGGCATTTCCCACCTTGTTTTATGATGTAGAATGGTAGACTTTAATACAGAAAGACTATATGCAACTGGAAACATTAAAAATAAAGCTGCTCAGACCTGTAAAAAATGTTAGAACTTCTACACAAGAGCAGAATGTAGTATGAAATTTTTAATATAGAAAGCAACAAAGAACAAGGATGAATGGAAGGAACATGTTTTCCTTATGTTAGAGAGGAACACGTTTTCCTTATGTTAGAGACCAGAAACCCACAACATGTCACACATTTTAGGCTTGAGATCAGTGAGCACACCAAAAACAAGGTGGTGAAACCTGATCATGCTTACCTTGGCTTAGAGCACTGCTGAATGAAACAAATGCATAACAAACAGCCTAAAAATGAAAAAAAGGAAAATATACCGTAAAGCAATGAAAGAGAATATGAGAACTGAAACCATTGCTACATAAGGGTGCAGAAGAGAGACTATTGACATGCAAACTAATAATCAGTTGTGAAAATGGGAGACTGAAGTGATATACACAATAGGGGAAAAACCAAAGAGAGAAAGAGAGAGAGATGGTTTCAGCATCCTGTAAGGCCGATATAACACTGAAAGCAAGGAAATATGACACGCTAAGATATAAACATAAGTCAAGCTTGGAAGAAGGAAAAGGAGAACCTAAAACCAGGAAGCAGTGAATGAAAATGAACATTACTAATCAGTTCAAACTAAATGAAAAAGACTGCAAAAAGATAGATGTTACTGACTGGTTTGTAGCTGCTACTGTGGGAAGAATTGCTGTAAAGCACTTATGTTGATGTCTGATGCATTGCACATCACAGGTTCAGTACACAGCTTGAAAATGACGCTTCACACAATAAAGGCAGTTGGATTGTTAGCCTCTCACTATCACTGTTGGTTCACAGTCAAGTGAGGTGACAAAAACAAGGGAATTCCATAGAGCAGAACTAAACAACTATTTCCAAAACACATAATAAACAGAAATGAAAAACTATTGATAGCTCTTAGTGCAACTGAGGCGGCATAACAAAATATTTACATTGTTGGTAGCACCAATTACAGTTAGATTCACACACACACACACACACACACACACACACACACACAACGACGTCCTTAGTTATTGGGAACTCCAGAACTGAACAGGTAATATATTCCTTTGAGGAAACATCTTGCAAGAAAAGGGCATTTCATATTTGCCAGGAGATCTTATGTGAAATACAGAAATCCTGTGCTAATGGCTGTTGAGGAGATAACCTACAATTCATTTCAGATTATCCGCTGGCAAATTTAGAAAACAGTCTTTGGACTGTTTGAGCAAGTGGCAGAGATGGTCAAGTTATTTCAGTTTTAGTAAAATCTTACAAATGACATGCTGAGTACAATATAAGAAGATTTTTGTCATTAAGACCCTCTGCAGTAAGAATCCAATATATCAAGAGCTCATCAACAGAGCCAAATACTGAAAATAGTCAAATACAGTATAAATCACAATAACATTGCTTGAAAATTAAACTACAGTGCATCCCTAATTATTCAGGGTAACATGGGGGAGAAGATTAATGAATAATCGAAAAACATGAATTACTGAGATATTTTCAAACAAGTTTATTCCAGTTCTGTGCACAGGTACCGTAGGCCTCTTTATTTCTTAAAATAATCTATGATGTTGATCTGCTTCTGGGCGGAGTTGACATTTTTTCATGCAGCATTTTGAAATTTTCTTGCAGCAATAACATCATTGTATTGAAACCCTTCTGGCCCATTATAATCTAGAGGCATATCAACACATTGCAATGAGATACAATAACTGACAAGCTTGCTGTATTCCTCCCTACTTTCGCACACACTGTCCTCTTCTTTATTTTGCTGTGAAGCAGTAGTCACAATTTCAGCGTCACTCATGTACTGGAAAGCCAGTTCACATGTGTTGATCTTGAGCCACTTGTTCAAGTTTAATCCCATTGCCAGATTCATTATTTGTGTAGTTGTTATTTCTTCATCACTGAAATCTTGAAAATCACCTTCTTCTATACCCCGAAGAATTTTTCTCCATGATCAAACTAGTGTATGTGGCTTGACTTCTCATCAGGTATCTACAATTGTCAACTTCTTCCAGAACACCACCAACCAGTATTCTCAGTTGACCAGCCCACTAGTGTCATTTCACCGAAACAATTATGCTGTTTTTTTCCATGTCCATCCTCGTGACTGAAGGTCTGAGGGGCTATAGCCATTCACTATTGTAAGACAATGAAACACGTACAGCCATCCTTATGATGTCATTTATTGTATGGCTACCAGTTTCAGCACTTCACTGCACCATCTTCAGGCCTTAGCTGATGCTGAAGGGGTTAACACCATCTGTATACACAATGCATCAGTGGCCAACATAACTGGTTTACGCACTCTATCTGTAACTGTGATGCTGTCTCTCCAACTATCAACTGTTGTGTTGGAGAGACATCACAGTTACAGGTAGTCTGGGTAAACCAGTTATGCATTGTGCATTGTGTATACCGATGGTGTTAACCCTTTCAGCATAAGCTACGGACTGAAGATGGTGCACTGAAGCGCCAAAACTGGTAGCCATACAGCAAATGACATCATAAGGATAGCTGTAGGTGTTTCATTTTCTTACAATTATGCTATGGTCCACTGGCTGTATAATGGCAGTCACACTAGGAGGTAAGAAGTTATTTAGGATGAGACCATTATCAGCTATGACTATCCTCTCATCGGGATGTGAAGGAGCATTATCAAGCAATAGAACAGCCTTCTGCGGCAAACCTTTTTCTTCTAAATATCGCTGAACTTACGGCACAAAACGTGTGTGGAACCAGTTTTTGAAAATTTCACAATCCATCCCTGCTCCTTTCTGGTTGCAATAATGCACAAGAAGATCCTTAGCTGTGATACTCTTGAATGCACAAGTTTTTTCCAGTCACTAGTAGTTTCAATTTGTGGTTACCAAAAGGATTAGCAGTGCTCAAAACTGTAATGCATTCTTTAGACGACACAGGAGCACAAACTTTGCTCTTAACCCTCTACTGCCCACCGTGACTCTGAAGTCACGTCAAATTTTATCGTTATATTTCGCATTAGGATCGTTATTTCTTTCTTGACCAGTGTGACTTGAGTGTTACAATATGGCTGCTTTATACACAAACAATGTAACTGCCCACTGTGACCTCAGAGTCACAGAACTATTTTTAAAAAATATTTTTTTTCAAAAACAAAAATTCACCTGATATGTGTTAAATACATTATTCTCTAACATTCTGTGCATATAAATATTTTTTTCTACAGGAAATAATAATTTGGGCAATAGAGGGTTAAAAGAAATGGTTGTGGTTGGCAGACTTTCCAACAACGATCACTTTCACCTGCATTATAAATTTTGTCTAGTGTGAAATTCTCTTCTTCCATAAATTTCTTGAACTCTTCCCAGAAGGAATTAGCTGCTGCAATATATGAACGATGCTGCTCTCCTTGCACAGTAAGTCTGTGAACCTTGTGATGTTGTTTGAATCTTGTTATCCATCCAGGTGATGCATTAAATTCTCTGATCAACCCTAGAGCTTCATAAAAAAAAAAAAAATTAACTTTTTCAGCACATATTGTGCTATAATGACACTTGCTCATTTTTGGATAAACCATTGCAAAAGAGAAGCATCTAATTGATCAAATGTAGGTATCTTCATGCTTTTAATGCAGATGATCCAGAACTATAATCACATTTCCTGATAAAATCTTGTATTTTCTGCCTATTCCATATCATGTACCAAACAGTTTGCATTCCAGGACTTAGTTTTGCAGCAGTTTCCACCTTCTCTATCTTTCCATTAATACTAATTTTTGTTTTAATGTCAACACATGCTTCTTTTGTTTTTCAGTAATCTCTTTTACAAATTTCTTTTAACTTACTTTGATGACAGTAATTCACCAATTAACATTAGAAAACTGAGTTTCTTTTCGATTTACGTGGAACAGGCTGGCCAGTAACAATGGCAACAGTACTTTGTTCTCATACAGTGGGTTGTTTATTATTGTTTGTTACACTACACAAAAATATTGCAAACCACACACACACACACACACACACACACACACACACACACACACAGGCATACAAGCTGAACAAATAATTCACAAACCGGACAATCAGAAGTACGCTGTATTTAGAAACTTGCAATATACAGAGCATCGTAAGTTTCTTTCTTACCCTTGATTTCTTTTACCAAATTTGCTGTGGAATTAGCTACATCCTTCGCAGACTGCACAAAGTGACGCTTGGCTACAGGATTTGTTGTTTTGGATGATGCCAAACGACATGCATTACACAAGGCACTTGTATGCTTTGCTATTACAGTTGCAGCAGAAAGAACCTAAAATGACAAAATGAATGCTTAAGTATGTGCAATGATAGCAACACAAGTATGTACATAACATGCAAAAACTTTGTAACAAAGCCAATTTCATTTCATATAAAAGACATTAATAATAAATTTTGCTACAGTAAAAACTGCTGTCTTCTGAACAAGACACTGCCAGGGAAAAAGCACCAATGGAGCAAAGATGTGAGCTGGTTCCAGTCTCATGGAGATTCGTGACTTGCGCAAGTTCCATCAGTGCTACGGGTGGTGCTGAGGATGAAGATATCAACTTTGCCTCGGCCAATTGCCGGCCGAACACAATCTGCCAATGATCAGACGACAATGGACAGAAGCCTACTCAGAAGACAGAAGAGCAGCTCTCATGCACTTGGTTATAGATCATCATCCAGGCCTGACTTAGACAGGAAATGTCGTTTACTGAACTCTTAGAAGTGAAGAGACAGTTGTGGTATATTGCATTTGCTACATATTGTGAAGCTTATCTATTATTGTTTGCAGTTAGCCATTGAGGGCTTTTTTTGTGCTATACTACATGCAGTATTGAAGATTTCATTTATTTATTTATTTATTTATTTATTGTTCCGTGGGACCACATTTAGGAGAAGTCTCCATGGCCATGGAACGAGTCAATACATGAAATTATAGCACGATTGTAGAAACAGATAAAATGAAATATAAGAAACATATTCAGGCGACAAGTCGTTAGTTTAAATAAAGAAAATCAAGAATATAACACTGGAATTTGCTTAATTTTTTAGCTCTTCCAGGAGCTCCTCGACAGAATAGAAGGAGTGAGTCATGAGGAAACTCTTCAGTTTAGACTTAAAAGTGTTTGGGCTACTGCTAAGATTTTTGAGTTCTTGTGGTAGCTTATTGAAAATGGATGCAGCAGAATACTGCACTCCTTTCTGCACAAGAGTCAAGGAAGTGCATTCCACATGCAGATTTGATTTCTGCCTAGTATTAACTGAGTGAAAGCTGCTAACTCTTGGGAATAAGCTAATATTGCTAACAACAAACGACATTAAAGAAAATACATACTGTGAGGGCAATGTCAAAATTCCCAGACTATTGAATAGGGGTCGACAAGAGGTTTTCGAACTTACACCATACATAGCTCGAACAGCCCGTTTTTGAGCCAAAAATACCCTCTTTGAATCAGGAGAATTACCCCAAAAAATAATACCATATGACATAAGCGTATGAAAATATGCGAAGTATACCACTTTTCGTGTTGAAATGTCACTTATTTCAGATACTGTTCTAATGGTAAATAAAGCGGCATTTAGTTTCTGAACAAGATCCTGAACATGGGCTTTCCACAACAGCTTACTATCTATCCATACGCCTAGGAACTTGAACTGTTCCGTCTCGCTTATAACATGCCCATTCTGTCTGATTAAAATGTCAGTTCTTGTTGAATTGTGAGTTAGAAACTGTAAAAACTGAGTCTTACTGTGATTTAGCATCAAATTATTTTCCATAAGCCACGAACTTATATCATGAACTACATTATTTGATAATGTTTCAATATTACACACAAGATCCTTCACTACCAAGGTGGTGTCATCAGCAAACAGAAATATTTTTGAATCACCTGTAATACTAGAAGGCATATCATTTATATAAACAAGAAACAGCAGTGGCCCCAGCACCGACCCCTGGGGAACGCCCCATTTAACAGTGCCCCATTGGGACTGAACATCATTACCACTCTCAATATTGCGGAGGATTACCTTCTGCTTTCTGTTCTTAAAGTAGGAGGCGAACCAATTGTAAGCTACTCCCCTTACTCCATAATGTTCCAACTTCTGCAGTAATATTTTGTGGTCAACACAGTCAAAAGCCTTCGTTAAATCAAAGAAAACACCCAACGTTCGCAACCTTTTATTTAATCCATCCAAAACCTCACAGAGAAAAGAGACTATAGCATTTTCAGTTGTTAAGCCATTTCTAAAACCAAACTGTACATTTGACAGCAAATTATGTGAATTTAAATGCTGCAGTAACCTTGTATATACAACCCTCTCGATAACTTTAGCAAACACCGATGGCATAGAAATAGGTCTATAATTGTCAACATTATCCCTGTCTCCCTTTTTATAAAGTGGCTTCACTACCGAGTACTTTAATCGGTCAGGAAACCGACCACTCCTAAAGGAAAAGTTACAGATATGGCTAAGTACTGGGCTAACATACGCAGAACAATACTTCAGTATTCTGCTAGATACCCCGTCATATCCATGAGAGTTCTTGGTCTTTAGTGATTTAATTATTAACTCAATCTCCCTCTTGTCAGTATCATGGAGGAGCATTTCAGGTAACAGTCTCGGAACACTTTTTTCTAAGAGCGCTATATGATTCCCTGTTGGGACTAGGTTTCTATTTAGTTCACCTGCTATATTCAGAAAGTGATTATTAAGTACTGTACATATATGCGACTTATCAGTAACACGGACATCCCCACTACGCACTGATTCTATATTCTCGACCTGTCTCTGCAGACCAGCCACTTCCTTTACGACTGACCATATGGTTTTAATTTTATCCTGAGACTTAGCTATTCTATCTGCATACCACATACTTTTTGCCTTCCTAATAACTTTTTTAAGCACCTTACAATACTGTTTGTAATGGGCTGCTGCATTTAGATTTTGACTTTTTCTAACGTTTTGATATAATTGCCACTTTGTTCTACAAGATATTCTTATCCCATTAGTCAGCCACCCAGGCTGCCTGTTTGTGCTAGTACCCTGTTTTGAACGTTCTAACGGAAAGCAACTTTCAAAGAGCACGAGAAAAGTCTTGAGGAAAGCATTATATTTATCGTCTACTGTATCAGCACTATAAACATCTTGCCACTCTTGTTCCTTGATAAGGTTTACAAAAGTCTGTACAGCAACTGGATCAGCTTTCCTAAAAAGTTGGCAACTATATTTAACATGTGTTGCAGCACAAAAATCTTTTAGACTTAAAATTTGTGCATCATGATCTGAAAGGCCATTCACCTTTTTGCTAACAGAATGCCCTTCTAATAATGACGAATGAACAAAAATATTGTCTATGGTTGTTCTACTGTTCCCTTGCACTCTCGTTGGAAAGAATACGGTTTGCATAAGATTATATGAATTAAGGAGGTCTACCAGCATCCTTTTCCTTGCACAATCACTTATACAATTAATATTGAAGTCACCACATATAACTAACTTTTTGTATTTCCTATAAAGTGAACCAAGAACCTCCTCTAGCTTTAGCAAAAATGTTGTGAAATCGGAGTCTGGGGATCTATAAATAACAACAGTAAGAATTTTAGCTCCACTAAATTTAACCACACCTGCACAACATTCAAACACCTTTTCAGTGCAGTACTTTGAAACATCAATTGACTCAAATGGGATACCGTTTTTCACATACATGGCTACTCCCCCACACCGCAAAGAGCTCCTAGAAAAGCTGCCAGCCAACCTGTATCCTGGTAAAGGAAGCCTCTGAATTATCTCCTTATTTAAGAAGTGTTCAGATATACCAATAATTTCAGAGTCAACATCTATAAGCAGTTCACTAACTTTATCTCTAATACCTTGTATATTTTGATGAAATATACTAATTCCCTCATTAATCGGATACCCAAGCTTTGTAGAAAGTGGTTTCTTTGTTAGAGAGACTTCCCTTAAGCAGGAATACCTATCAGCTGACTTCAATCTAAAAAAGGTACAGCTCTAACACCCACAACTACCGGAATTTTCCCATGAGTGATCCCACCACCCCCAACTATGCTGTCACCTATAAGTTTTGCCAACCTCCCCTTCCCATACCTGTTGAGGTGCAGGCCATGTCTAGTGAAACCCGTCCTGCTGATAGACTCCACCGACACCACTGAAATGTGACTCATGCCTTCTGTCATCAGCGCACCCCCAAGTCTCATGTTATTACGCCTGACGGCTGTATTAAGATGAGGCCGATCGTGACGCTGAAACAGTTCCACAAAATGCACATTCGTGTTGCCAGTCTGAGTGGCTATCTTTTCCAGGTCACCATCTATGTCATACTCCCCATCCCTATCAATACTATTACCAGCCCCACCCACAATCACTACCTGATCCTCTTTAGTAAAATCCCTACATAACCCCCCTATGTTAAAAGTCACCTGAGCCAATCCTGCATTAGGCTTCACAATGCTGGTGACCTGGTACTCACTCCCCAAAACTTCCTGCAACTGCTGGCCTACACCTCTACCATGAGAACTACCTAACAGCAGAACCTTCTTCTTTCTCTTAGACTTTGCAACTGTCCTAGCCACCGTAACTGCTGAGGTCTGCTGCATACTTCCTACATCTACAGCTACTAGAGATTCCTCTCCACTAGACTCTGACAGTTGGTCATATCTATTACAAACACTAATAGTAAAACTATCTGAAAATCTCCTTCTCCTAGCAGATCTCTTATTCAACTAGTCACAAAGATAAGTAAACCTTGTAACTCATTTGTGTGACTTTGTTACTAATTTGTTAGGGTGTTGTATAACCTTCGTTCTCCTATCCTGTTACCTGACCCTGAGGCATAGCTGTGGAATAGTGGCAGTGAGAAATTGTCTTACCGGTGTACTGCACCATAGGCCATTTAACAAACTCACCAATTCGACCTACCGTACCAACTGTGGCAACTTGGCCTCCACAGCAGTAGCATTGAGGCCTTCACAAAACTGGCGACGAGGTTTTTTTTTTTTTTTTTATTTATTTTAAATAAGAGAGAGAGAGAGAGAGAGAGAGAGAGAGAGAGAGAGAGAGAGAGACACTCATGCTCTCATATTATTAATAGCTTGTCCAGCAGACAAACTCCAGACTGTATATCAAATTTTTGTAGCTTCTAGTTTTTCATCGAGTGAGGATATGAGACAAGGAGAACAAAAGTGTGTCTACAAACTATGTAGAATAAATTTCTTTTATTTCCATCAATGACCACAAAACTTTTGGTCTGTAGACTACAGGTTTCAGTCAGCAGTGACCATCTTTGGATCTGCAGCAAAACGTGGGAAATGAAATACAACTAGTTGAAAGACTACATTTTAAAACAATAAAATATGCCATAACGAAATAGCATGAATTCCGGTATAACATACAGAGCCTTTAAAGGCAAACATACTAATAACATGCATAAACAGAGCTCTGTTTATGCACGATATTAGTATGCTTGCATTTAATAGTCCTGTATTTTATACTGGAATTCATGGCATGCTCTACATATGAGACATGGCCATTATTTAAGTTGATGTAATGTTGTGGCCTAAACTGTTTTAATCTTAACCTGTGAAGATGATTTGTGAGTGAAACAAGTTGATATTTGAGTTTTAAATAAAAAAGTAGCTGATGCTCAAACATGCATTTTATATATTAGTTATATTTCATTTCCTGTTTTACTGCAGATGACAATCTGGAGATCTAAGGACCAAAAGTTTAGTGATCATTGATGGAAATAAAAGGAATGAATGCCTGTTTTAATCCACAATGTCATGACACAGCTTGTGAAGATACCTATGTGCTCGAGAGTAAAGGACGCAAAGGAAGATGGGTGGTGGTGGTGGTGGTCCCATTAAGATAAAATAAAAATCCAGAACAGCAGGCAAGAAATGTTTCCAAAATCTGATGGCAGCAGAAAGAATCCAATGCTTCATCTAGGAAACTTCATGTTCCAGGTGTACACTTGAAATATGTCTGCTTGTGAGATGTCTGCTTGTGTGTGTGTGTGTGTGTGTGTGTGTGTGTGTGTGTGTGTGTGTGTGCGCGTGTGCGCGTGCGCGAGAGTGTATACCCGTCCTTTTTTTCCCCCTAAAGTAAGTCTTTCCGCTCCCGGGATTGGAATGACTCCTTACCCTCTCCCTAAAACCCACATCCTTTCGTCTTTCCCTCTCCTTCCCTCTTTCCTGATGAGGCAACAGTTTGTTGCGAAAGCTTGAATTTTGTGTGTGTGTGTGTGTGTGTGTCTCTATCGACCTGCCAGCGCTTTCGTTCGGTAAGTCACATCATCTTTGTTGTTTTATATATATATAATTTTTTTTTTTTTCAAATTGTTGTGTTGGTGACAGATAGAAGTTGGTTTATTTTGGAACTCGCTAGTAGATAAATCATCATCTGGACCAATGCAACAAGCAGCTATCTCCTTTTTTTCCATAAAAAGGAACCAATTTTGAAAAGAAAAGCAGAACAAACCAGAAAGTACCGACCTTCTTGAACTAATTTAGCATATCAGATGTGAATTATTTCAAGCAAGTGTACAGCGAAGCCTTAAACTGTGACAAATTTTCAGACATATTTTATTAACTAACAGCTATATTAATTTATCTAGTTGTAGTATTAAGATGGTGGTATGGTAACTTTGTTACTTGCATTAACACTTTGGCAACCAAGCCCAAGCATAGCTCATAGGTCACAACATTATGTTCAAAGGACCATGCCCGAGTATATCTAGGGCTGCAATTTTCACGATGCACGAGCCAATATCACTCAAAAACTGGACTGGTTTCATATGAGAACAATGTATGGACCTGCCCCTTGACAGGCGCTGTCTTCTGTTGCCAATTTCTAAAATTACTTCAAAAGAAGCAGTAGCAAATGTATGAGCTGCTGTTGCTACTGACTAAGTCAATATGTTCTCACATTTTCATTGACTTTTGTGGGTGCACACATTAGGTTTTGCAGTTTTCTGTAATACTGCTATAATCATGTCACGTTTGTTGAGTGAGCAAGAAACTTTGGAAGTTCAAGAGGAGGTATTCAATGATTCTGGATCTGAGGAAGAAATATCTGAATGAGAACAGTCCGAAGAAAATTCATATTCAGGTAAGCTACAGTTTGTTACAATTTATCAGCACTAGTATGGTTGGTACACATACTGCTGCTGTAATTACAATTTAGTTGTATTTTATTTGTCTTAATTTTGTCTTTCGTGTAGTTGAATCTCATGATGAAGCAGTATCCAAAACAGGTTTACAAGATTTGTTTGGAGGAGATGAGAGAATTTGTGGTATCAGCTTTCGATACCACACTTGCTAAGGGTTGCAGTTATCGACCGTGGGCCGTATTAGTATTGTTGGACCCGCGAGTCATGACCAGTGCCGTTAGTGCCGCTCTGTGGCTTGTATCAAGTTTCCACCGAGCTCTCATCCACTCTTGATCGAGACGTCAAGTAGAAAAGTAGTATAGCCTTCAGCTGATAGGAAGCAACCTTTAACAAGGCGCTTAGTAACATATGGCCTAAATGAGGCCTCAATAGCTATCTTTTTATAATTATATGTATGCTGCCAAGAAGATTCCTGTACAACCAGTTAAGTGCAATATATATTACTTTTTACCAACGACTTCTAATTATTTTAGTCATTGCAGATCCAGACCATGCAGCCAGCACCTTATCGACGTTACAGACAAAACTGCTGTAATTTATGTGTTTCTATTTAGCATTGGCCGCAAGTCAACATTGGCAATGACTCGTTCATCGTTATCATAACAGAACTTACTGCCGGAACTAGCAGGAAAGCAACAAGCTGGTATTGACCTGATTGCAATGCTAGAATAATTTAAACTTTTCTGCACAAAATATGTGTGAAACTGCTCAAGTACTCGCCACTCAGTTTTTTCTTGGAAGGATAACTATCAAAGAACTAAAATAAATATGAAAAATAAATGCTGAAGCTTGATCTTTTCAGTCCGTATTACCCTTTGAGACATATCAAACACAAATATGATAGTATCATTTTAAATAATGGCATAAAGAGCTGGATTTCTGGGCCTGAAACATTTTAAAGTGGCTGGACCTCACAATGTCAACCATGTTTGTGAAGCCAACTACTTGAGGGGAAATGGGAATAAGTTGCTAAAATCGGTGTAGTAAACCTCATATCAACAACATAAAGTTATGCGATTTGCTAGAGCTGTGGTGTTTTCTCGTCGACAGAATCTATCCCGTCTAGCCTTAAAGAGCAGTGAACATTCTACTATCCCAACTGACCAGTAACCTGAGAACTAATATTGCAAAATACAAAGCTGCTAGACACTGCACAGAGCAATGTGAAAGTATGGACTTACCTGCTGCTGGTTGGTAGCAGGGTTGGTGAGAGAAGCACATGCTGACTGTATAGCTTGTGCTGCTCGAGCAAATTGTGCCTGATCCACAAGACCAGGTCGCCCTGCCACACTTGATGGATCTGAGACTCCTACCAAATATGCTGCTTGTGCTGCTGCTTCTACCAGGCCACAAATCGAGCTTGACACACTCTTTACTGACTCACCAAATTGCTCGTGCTGAGACTCCTTTGCATGATTTGCTATTCCTGTCATTCCATCCCCTTCATGGAAAAAAGGTTCTCATTTAACATCAACAATATGTACATATATACAACAGAGAATGTATAGTTACACCAGAAAGATTCAGTCTATCTCTTCAAAAATTTTTAATCACAGAAGGCCAATTCAGTCTATCTCTTCAAAAAATTTTAATCACAGAAGGCCATTGGTAAATTTTTTTCATTCAAAACATAATAAATAAATCTTCATGAAAAAAGTGCCCCATCATTCAATATGAGGTTGTCATATAATTTTCAGGCTATTGTAGCTATGCATCATCAAACAGAAATATTATTTTACAACACTTATTTACAGTGACTGCATTACTGCACTGAATTTATACGGAAGTCAGGTTGTACTGATAATCACATTATTTGATATTAACAGTAACATTTACACATCAGTTGTTTCTTCTGAGAAAGTCATCAATGGCGTAGGAGGAGTTGGTACCTGAATAATGGGCATCTTTCTCGATCAAAGTAACCGATTTTAAATCTTTGTGAAGATTATTCTGGTTTCTAGTATTGATTCCATGGGCTGTTGATGCGAAAAATAGGTATACTTTTAATGATGGATTTCATTAAGGAACAAATACATTGGGAAGCAGTCATTTCTATCTCTAGTTCCCTAAACAGACCTCTGCAGTTTGTTCTCGAGTTCACACCACACACAATTCTTATTACATATTTTTGGACCCAGAAAACTTTAGTTTGGCTTGTTGAGTTACCCCAAAAAATAATGCCATACAGTTAGATGGAATGAAAATAAGCATGGTATGAAGGTGTTTTTTTTATCAACTACTTCTGATAGCATTTGAATTCCAAATAGAGATTCGTTTAGGCACTTCACACTTCAGCAGTTCTGTGGTATGCTCCTCCCAACTGAATTTATTACCAAGCTGTAACCCCAAGAATTTCTTCTATCTGTCTGTCATTACATTTTAGGCATATTCTGAGTGGGAAACCTCTTGTAAATTCTAAACTGCATGCAGTGTGCTTTTACAAAGTTTTATGACAAAAAATTGGCTAGGAACCATTTCTTAATCTCCATCAAAATTTTATTAAACAATCTTTCTAAGATTATATTTGATTTGCTATTTATTTTAATGTTTGTGTCATCTGCATACAAAACAAACTTGGCATCGGGTAATGTTACAAATGAAAGGTCATTGGTACACACAAGAAAAAGTATGGGCCCTAAGATGGAACCTTGAGGGATACCACATACATGTTCCCCGTTGGATGATGCCTTGTAGCGAAACATACATCTATTTCCTAATAACACCCTTTGTTTCCTGTCAGAGAACAAAATTTTGAACCATTTGGTGGTATTTACTGCTGCACCACAATATTCTAATTTCCTGCAACAATTTTGCAATCAATGTAACATGTATCATGTTACCGGCACTTAGTCACGTTTTCCTTTAGTTAACATAATACAACAGTACCACATAATAATGTTAACTGTATAAATAATAGAAACTGAAATAATCATAAATATACCTAGACTCTTTGATTTCTCCATCACAGTATCCAAGCACTCAAAGTAAGTAGAATCATTAACTGGTTCACTTGGGTTATCCAAAAGAGGACGCATCGACTGTATGTTTCGAATTGCATTATCACACTCCTTCTGCCCTGGTGCAGCTGATGTACAGACATCAATTAGGTAATTAATGCTGTCAGTCACTCCTCTGTAAACAAGTAAACAGATTTAATTTGCACAGTTCTGTTAAAATTAAGTAATATATTTATTTAGTTACTGTGTTAGGAACACAACATTACTTGAAGCTAACAAGCAATGTGCAATAACGATACCATTGTTGCTCTGTGTGTGATAAGATGGTTAATAAAGCAACACTTTCAAAAACTCTTGATGCAGAAAACAATGACCTGGATTGCATCTGCTGCAGACATGCACGTATCTGGCAGCCAGTTTGTTACAAATGTTTTACTTTTTTGGAAGAATGTTAACAACTTTAATGGCACCTACTCAAATTTTATGATAGATAACTTACAGTAGCAGAAAAATATACACACTATTTATCCACCTCATAGCTAATATCTAGAACAACAAGCATGTGTGAAAACACACACACACACACACACACACACACACACACACACACACACACACACACACACACACAGAGAGAGAGAGAGAGAGAGAGAGAGAGAGAGAGAGAGAGAGAATGAATATCCTTTCATTTTTTCTTTCTCTACACCCATTTTTCGTCATCATTTCACCTTCACACTACGCTGGTATCTACTTTATAGGCACATCCCTCAATTTTGCCATTTTGATGGGCCAAAACTAGCTCTGAATTTGTCAATGTATGAATGACGTGAAGCAAGGGAACCAAGAAGTGTAAAATTATAGCAAAAAGATAAATCCGTTCACACTCTTGGGTTGCAAGAGCAATGAAAGAACCATCAAAGCATATCATGTAGAGTTGTATACTATATACACTGACACCACATATCGTGCAACTCCAGGTCAGGCCAGCATGGTGATATCAAATGCATACTGCTGCTGCTAATCATGAAGCTGTTGAACTTTACATGATCACACAAATTTTTAAAGCTGAAAGGTGTTTTGATGGGAAAAAAACTTCTTGTCAAACATCATGTCCTTGTTTTTGCAACTTCACTGCACTGCTGGTTGCAGGCGAGCCTCTTCATGAAATCAAACTCAGCTGCTGACAACTTGTGCATAATAAGTAATATCAGTAGTTGGTTAAGGTCAATAAATAATTCCAGATGGTTGTACAGTAAAGGTATATATCCTTCATGTCATGTTAATGTGAGTTTCCCTTTCACACTAGCAGCTGAACAGTGATTCTATGTCCACATTACTGTACTGGTAGCTGGTTTAATGTGTGTGGCTACCTGGCAGTAAGATAACTTAACTAATCCCACACTACAAAAATTCCACATTGGAGTTCACTGTAATGTAGTCTCTTAAGAAGAGCATCATTTGACTTCAAGTGTACACATGTTACCTTCAAGGAATTGACCTTCTGTGGATTGCTATTTACACTTAACCTCAAGCAGTCCATCAGAGATCACTCTTGCACAAATATGCACGGTAACTCAATGCTTCTGTTTTTCGGTGTGTGGTCTCTTTTAATCAAAAATTATTTTCATTCTACAAGAACTTTCCTACAGCATCAATTAAATATTGCAAAGTAATGTCTTCAATGTTTTACAGGTACAGACAGAAAGCATACCATGTTTCACAGCAAAGTTATTTTAAAATAAACCAGAAGACTAACCATAAATAAAATAGTTGCTAGGCAGATTAATAGTTTTTTGCACATACCTCGCAGCTGCAGTCAATTGATTTTTAGCATTGGGTGCAGTTGGATCAGCTGCTACTGTTTTTGCTGTGACAAGGAGTTTTGAAGATGACATGGACACATTTTTCAGCGACACCACCATCTGACCTTGTACTTCCTTATCCTAAAAAGTAAGTACAATACATTTTCCACCTCAAACCTAACTGGAGCATAGTTCAATGAAATATTTCTAACAATTCCAAAAGCTGTGACTCACTCTCTAAATTTTATCAAAGCATTTTCTCACATTTACAGGTAATCATTTCACAAAATTTTATTATACAAATGAGCATCAACACATAATCTTTTCATTTGCAATTTTCTCAAATGCTTGAACCTAATGACATTCTCTGCAATTCAGGCCAAACAATTTTCCTTAATTATGTTTTAGTATTTAAATCTCTACCAGGCTGTAAGTTTTCATTTTTACGACACTAACAGTATGACTATTATTGTTGTGTGTTTCTATTTGTTTGATGGTGGCACTGTTGATTCAATACAAAGTAATTCTCATTTTACAAATTGGTAGTATAAAAAGCAAATTGACATTTGTTTCTATTTCTAAATTAGTGGTTTGTTTGCTATCAGTGGCAGTATCACCACAAATGAAGTAATAGCTCAGTCCATATAAGGAATGGTTCAACTTTACAATACCCATGTTTGTCATTAAAGACTGACAATGCTGGAGGTACCACCCACTAAGCCAATGACACCCATTTTCTGAGATTCCAAAAGAGCCATAAGGATTGACTAATTGCCAAATGTTAGTACTATTCTTACCCCCACAGTTTGGCAATACTAATTGAAACCACATATTTTCACAGGATAAGTACCATTTCATTGACATTGCACTTGCTTATTCTATCATTTTATCTATTTTTAAAACAGCACACTGACAGTCATACATCTTACTCCCCCTCCCCACACATTTTTCAAGTCTAATACGATGGAATATTATCTTTTATGGGCAGTGAAATGTTGACAATACCATCTTCATATCACAATGTAATTTTCAAGATTAAAATGTGTATGTTATGTAAAATAATGTCAAGAAACATGAAAGATGAGGAAAGAGGCTAATTCTGTTACACTATCCACTATGCCCACCACAGTCCCCTACTGTTTTAAAAATTCAATGAATATATTTCTTTTCAAATTAGTTTCTTTCTTACCTTTGTTTGACCAGCCATTTCCATGCTCACACCAATCAAGTCACCAAACGCTGACCCAAATTGCCGAGATGAAGCAGCAAGCTGTGCTGGACTATGAACTGACTGAACCACCTCTGCTGAAGCATCATTCAGATTTGCTGCTGCCGAATTTAGTTCTTGTTGCAGTTGCCTGCGTATCAAAGAAGTAATTCAATCAAGTGATGTGCATACCAAGATGAAATATACAAAGAAACATAGTAATTTACTCACTTCACAATCAAAGTTTATTTTCTAGTATAACAACTTCAATTGAATATACTTTAATAATATTAACTTCAGACATTTATTTCGTCATCTATATAACTTTTAATGCAATAGGAAAAATTATATACAGAATTTGTGAATTTCTAATAAAACCAGCCAGCTCACCAACATTTATGCAAAAAGATCTTGTGTATCTGCAAGAGACTATGTACATAAAATATATTTAACCAATACTGTATGATTCTTACAAAATTCGAGAGAATGGAAGAAACATTAATTCATCCAAGTTAACGGGCAGTTTAGTAGTTGTTATTTCAATGCTAGTCAGTCACTATTCCCCTAGGTGGATAACCATCCATGTTAATTGCTAATAGTCATTTTACTAACACAGTCATTTTACATGACTAAAAAAGACCTATGTTTATAATAACCTTATATATATATATATATATATATATATATATATATATATATAAAGGGGTATTAGTTGGCCATGTGACAAATGCTGTACTGTATCAGTGCTTCAGTGAACCTGAAAGTGTTTTTGCTATGCATGTAAAAGTGTAAAAAGAACCTAATAGTTACAAAACAGAAGTATGTGCACTGTACTATTAATAAATTGTAAATAAATAATTTGAGGAAAAGTGGTACCTAAATGACGTGTTATTGTGTACAGAGCAGTTGCAGTGTTAAAACTGTAGTCAATTAAAATGTTATCTGACGAAGATTTGAATGTATTACACCAACTGAAGATGAATGAAAGCCCAAAACAAATCTTGACATAAACACAGATACACAAAAAGTAGCTGGTTGTTTGTTGTATTCCTTCACATAAAAGACCAGAAGAAAAACCTGTACCTACTTATCAATGAGACCTGCATTTATATGCATTATAAATCAAGGTGCCCCACCACACTTTTCTGTCTGTCTTTGAAGACTAATCTCAGTAACGACTGTAGGGAACTTGATATGGTTTTCACTAATAGACTGATTTATGAGGAAGGTTTGCCTATATAAGTATTACCGTTACACCAAACAAGTTGTGCTGCTGCAGATACTTAGTGCTACTTGTGTGAAACCAGGGCAGGTTGAGAGTATAGCATATTTTGATAGCTTTTACAATGTAATATTTAACATGTTTGAGAAACATAAAAAATAGGAGAAGCAAAAAGAAATAATTCTAGTAGCTGCACACATAGGCAGTATTTATTTATTCTTACCCATAAGATTTATTTGTTACAGGAAACTCTCCTTTCTCCAGAATCATAGATGCATCTGTTATGGAATGGATGGCTTCGTCAACATCCTTTTGCCCAGGAAGACATCCAACACATTTACTCAACGACTGCAACAATTAAGAAATAATCAAAAGATTTTCTTGATTTCATTATTATATAACTTTCTCTAAAACTCAGCACCTCTAGCAAGTTGTCACAGACAGACTGAATTGCAAGGTAGTCGAATGATACCTGAAGTGGTTACTTCAAATGGTGCCTGTGGAAGAACAAGTACCCCAATGCTCAAAAGTAAAGGAATGACTATTAGAGCTTAATGTTTGTTGACAATGGGGGTGATTGGAGATGATACACAACCCTGTAATGGGGAAGAAAATAGCATGTGCCCTTTTGAAGGGAAGTAATTCCAGCTTGTGAAAAAATCAATTTAGGGAACCTGTGGAAAATTGGAATCTTTTATGACTGGACAGAAGTTTAAATCGTGATATTTTTGAGAGTATAGCACATTAACCACATGAGCAAAATTAGTAAGAGTCTGTGGCAAATTTTTAGTATTCTGTTCTTGCAATACTGTTAGTAAATTTTATGTTGATTAAACTTTCTATACATTCAGAAGAACCTCGAAACATTATTTAAAATGGGCATTAACTTAGTTGCTGATTTACCAACAAGAAAAAAGTTACTGCTGGACTATGCAGTTAAAGATATTATTAAGAAGCTGCTTTTAATTATACTTTAAAACTTACAGATAAGATAGTTTCACCAATCACCAGTTCTGTATAAATTACCAAAACAGGGAATATTATACTACAAATCAAACTGTCCCCCAATAAGTAAACACTTCACAATATACTTTAAGTTTGTCATTACAAATTATACACACAGTGTACTACCTGAGAAACTTCTTTGACAACTCTACTGAGCTTCTGTGTATTATCCGGTTGATCTAAATTCTTCAGCACATATCTTGCCTGTTCAATTAGTTCAAGTGAGTGATCCATTACTTCCTCGGCATTATCAATTATCCTGAAAATAAAAGTGATGTTAAAATTCTGAAAACTGTATCACCTGATTCTCAAACATAACCTTCATTTGAATAAACTGTTAGATGAGTAGTTACTCTGAAGTTGTGGCAACTACAAGATAAAGCATAAAGTGATGACAACATTACATAATTAGGAATTTCAAGTAATGAACTACAATGTATGCTTCAATTAATTTTGTGTTTATGCTTGAAGCTACGCTAATATTTACATTTCTTAAACTAAGGTTATTTAGTTAGCTGTTACAATACCAAATGCTGCAATGTCAGATGCCTCAAATACTTATTTTCATTAGCAATATCAACCTATCTTCTTCTCAGTATTTCCTTTCAACAGATAAAAATGTGTGTTTTTAATGACATACAGGTGGCAATGTTGTTATTGTGATAGAAAAGAAGAAATGAGTTCAGTGAATGAATGCTTCTCTGAGTTCTTGCCACATCAAGATCCAATGATATTTCATGAAATTTTTACCCCTAACAACCCTCAATAGGAAAAATATGCAAATAATAAAAAAAGAGCTAGTCATTCCCTTTATATCCTCAAGAACATAGTAGTGATGGCACATATAAGACCTCACTTTTTCTACAATACAGAAAACCCAAAGATAAATTTCCAGTTACTAGTTTGGATGGCATACAAAGTTGATCACTAAGGGGAATCGAGGCAAGAGAGAATTCAGATCACTGTGAGATATGACTCAAGTAACAATGTCTCACTGATATACCAATTTAGACATTTAACTCAGAAAAGGAATTACCTCTGTTCTTTACAAAAAACAGAATCCAGCATTAAAACACAAAGATGTGGCACTACAACAACCTAAACAAAAATGGCTAAACTGGGTTGTTGTAAACTGTAGCATCTGATTTGGGATTATGCTATTCACACTGATTACAATATGTTCTGGTTTTGACACAAATTATATAAAAATGTATATGATAAAGACATACTTTGCTTTGGTTTCTTTGTTTGAGGTAGTTGCAGCAACACCTCGCACAGCCACAGTAAGGTCTCTCAGAGAATTGGATGTGTTTCGGGCTGCTATACCAGTATAATTTTCATTGCCTTGCACGGCTGCAGTGACAAGCTGGGACATATTTGCTGCAACACTTTTTGATGTTGCACCCAGCTGAAGGCTCGCAGATTCAGCCTATGAATAAATGGTGTATCTCAGTATCATGTATTGTAAAAACGACATTACTGTAAACTACGATACACAACTGTAACACGTAAGTCATGTGCAGATTCACTGGTAACCTATAACAACAGCTAAGGGATCACAAACAGAAAGTATTGCTATATCAGACTATGGGACAACGATCACTTCAGCATTTACATTAAATAAGTAGATACTTAATCTCCACCTTTTGACTAATCTTGTGGTACTGGAAAGGGGAGCTAAAGATGAGAAGATCACTTAGGAGGAGGGTAATGAGCTATTTACAAGCAAGCTTTAAAAATATAATATTTTCAACTATTTTTAAAGTGGTTCTGGATGTGTTATCAGTACACTTTAATCAATTCTTGATACTACAGCCACAGATTGTACATAAATGCTTATGCACTTTTGTATACTGTACTTCACATGGGAAGCTCACCGTTTCTCCTGGTAAAGGGCGAAGTTCAGTTGCTCTCTGGAAAGCCTGAAGTTCGATTTTAAGGTTACGAATGACCTCTGCAGCTGATTCCAGTTCAAGAACTCCACAAGCTTCACGTGCACGACCTACAGCAGAGCGGAGATCAGCCAGTGCTGCACCAAGCTGATTAGATGCTGTTGATAACTGCCTTGCACTTGCTTGGTCTGTTACTGTTGGTAATACTGTTCTTGCACTCTGCACTGCACGTGCACCTGGCTGTGAAAACATAACATTTGTATTGTAAGTTATTTTAATCCTAGTTTGTGTGTGTCCAGTTCTAAAGAAAGTTATATGACACCAATATTTAAAATACTCTTAAGGCAACTTAATTATCTTGTTAATAAGTTAATGTTACACATATCGCACAATTTCACACTAAACAGATAAAGTAACCATTGAGCAGACACACAAATTAAAGAGAGACTCTGCAGAACTATGAACATAAATGAGAACCATGATTGTACACTGTTAGCTCCAAATTGCTGGATTTCAACTAAAAATACAAATTACATAAAATTTACACCAGTAATATTTTGTGCATGAAGTGAAATGGTGCTGCAAAACAGTTGGCAGTAATTTTACGTGGAGTTTTTATTATTTTGTTTCTTTGGGAATAATGTTCAAGCACCAAGAACTCATTGCTTGCAATTTTAATATATAACTTTTGCATGTATCTCCTTCTTATTTGATAATTGCTAGATAATGTGATCTTTTTGATGCCAATACTCCACAAACAATATGTACATTTTCCTCCCCGTGATTTTTATATTTCTGCACAAACCATGTTTTTCCTCTTCCTCCTTCTTATGATGCTGTCCTAACAAAATTTGTTCTATATAGTAATTTTAATAGCTTACTTGAAGAAACTGTTCTGATGCATCAATGAGGTTAAGTTGAGCAGTTGGATTATCAGGATTTGACAGGGTTCCCTTGACACCCTCAACAAGAGCTGGGATATGGTCAGCCATAGCCTTGCAATCCATCATAAGTTCCTCTTGAGCAGGCTTACTAGTGTTGTGGTAGGATGCTCCCTGAGCAGCAGCTATACACTGTGTTGCAGTACTTGCTGCTTGCTTTGCTGCTGCCTGTTAACATGGGAACATATTCTATATGTTAAATGCAAAAGAAAGAATATCTGAGACTCAAAACATATGGGATGATGACACTGTTAGACAGAAATAACTGACAGTCATTTATATACTCTAAACAACAAATGCTGTGCTGCCGCTATCAAGACATCAATTATAATAAGCTTGACAATGTTCTTTGCTAATATTTACAAATACATGACAGTAAATAAGACTGAAGAAAGGTTAGTATTTAACATATGAAAATAGCAGAATTTCTGTGACATTTAGGTGTACATGTTTATCTACCTTGCAGCAACAGTTAAAGATAGCTAGGAGATTGCCACAGTTTGTAAGCACCAGTAGTATAACATATTCTGATTTGTAAAAAAAAATTACATATTGTTTAAACTGGGCATGATTTGATACAATGTCCAGTGTTCTTCTAGATTAAGTTACAAACCTGAAATCTGTTCAAATATTATACTAGCCTTTCACCTACAGTTAATTATATTTTCTGAAATTTTTGTTGATTCATGAATTTTTGTTGTAATATATTTTGGTTGTCAGGAGAAAACACATGAAATGGAGCAGCAGAAAAAATTCTGGTGACTGCATGTAAGTCATCAAGTGTTTCAGTCATCTTTAGCTGAAGTACTTCAAACAGCAGTTGTTTGTGGAGTGCATATTTTAGAATCTCTAGCACAAATTTGATCTTTAAACTAATAAAATTCCAAATCTGAAAAATTAGGGAAACAATGTTCTCAGGGAACATAATTACCTACACTTGCTACTCATTCCCTCTGTGTGAATACTTTAACAAAAATAGTCAGTACTATGATATATTTCACATGAGCATCATAATATTACTGCAACTGCTCTCAAGCCTATTCTTGTGTAAAAGTATGCAGTCCTCAATTTCATTGAAATTCTCATGAATATCTACAAAGATACTTGTTTTGTGGTATGTAATATTTAGAAGAGGTGTTAATGAAGTATGGAGGCCATTACTAACATGAAATGCTGACATACATAAAGAAAATGAGAGGAATGAAAAATAGTCTTTCAAATTAATGTTATTCGGAGCACAGGAAGTCAAAAACATTATTTCAAGTCCATATAAAAGTTCTCATTGTCATAATAATTGCAGTTTATGTTATATATTTAACTCTTCACAACTGAATATGTCATTTCTTTTTCAAATGCTGTCAGGCAAAGACAACCCAAATTAAACAAAAATGTACATTAAAATACTATTTACAGCTGTCTCTGCTAAGGAGTACAGAGACATGCACTTGAAACTATCCTCCATGACCCTCTGCTTCCTTTCCAATCCTCTGCCCCTACTTCTTAAACATCTCTTTCTTTCCTGCTCCTGTTAAAAAACTTCTTGTCGGTTTCAGATGTTCATGCCTTCTTGTTTATTGTTTATTGCACCTTATACTCCATTGGCACCTCTTCCTTCACTGCACTTAGCATTTTGCACTTAGTTTATTTGCTTTCTACCATTTGGTTACACCTATTTAAATGTGAGTGGTAGTCTGTCCTCTCTCAGCCACTGTCCTTTTTCCCCCAACGTGGACTAATCATTAACAAATTTATAATATTTTGTAACTGTAACTGCCACTAACCTCTAGGCGAGATACAATTTTTCGACGCAATGCAGGTGTGGCAGCAGCCGCTGTAGCAGTACGCAATTCTTCTGCAGCTCTGCGTAATTCATCCTGAGCACCAGCATCTTGGGGACTGGATGCACACAGTCTGGCAGCTTCAACCATCCGTGCAGTTGCATCAGCTAATGTTTTTGCTGCAGCCAACAATCGTCTTTGTAGTTCTGAATCTGGCTGCTTTTCCGCCTCTCCCTAGAACAGACGGAGTAATAAAAATATTGCATACTCCAAACTGAGGAAAGTAATATTCAACAATTATCTACCTATCTTAAAGGTAAGGATTTTTTCACTTTCTGAGAAGAGACTACAAAGATTGTTTAGTAAACACTCTCATCTACTTTGTCAATATTATCAGTTCCCTGGTCATTTGTGCTGAGAATAATGAAAAATATTGTACTAGCCACAAAGCAATTTAAATTTACTGTCTTACCTTTATTGCTTGTATAAGGTGAGCAGTTGCTTGCCCCAATATTCTAGCCTGTCTCACCATCTCTCCAGCATCTCCAGATGATGCAAATAATTTATCTGTTGCCACCAGGATTGTTTCAACTGCTCCTTCCTGTACACTTTCATGGGCCTTCTCCCGGCTGCTAAGCCTGTGTAACATCCAATCAAAATATTCAGCAATATTTATGGATATGAATGAAATAAAATTTACACAATACATAATTAATTACATGTCAAAAGTTTTATCTAATTGTTTGAGAGATTCCAATATTCTTAGTAGATCTAAAACACTGTTGTTATTTGTAAACAAACAGCTGTCTTCATTTTCCCAAACAAGCTTCCTTCTCCAATTCAGTGCTTTCCTGTAGGCCCAACAAGGAAAGTTGGCAGACATGAATAATCATTAAATGGGAGAACAAAATCCAAGAACTAACTGGATGATGAGCCCCAAAGCTTTGGGATTTTAGTCAGACACACAGAGAGAGAGAGAGAGAGAGAGAGAGAGAGAGAGAGAGAGAGATTTGCAGTTGTGAGTATAATGCCCCCCCCCCCCAATTCTCCCCCATGCTATTAACAATAAAGATGTAAAACAGAAAAAAATCTAAACCAAATGATTGGATGGGAATTCCTGTTACACTCTCAAACATCCACACTCCTCCATAAAATGAGTAAATGAAACGAGTGGGAATGAAGACTAAGCGCACCCGAAACAGACCATAATAAAGGAAACATGAGGTTCAACTACAGCAGCTACTGCTCGACAACACTGTTGAGTTTCAAGGTTGGCAACGAATGATGAAGCGCACTGTTTCCCCAAGGTGATCCAGTTTTTGCCGATTCAGCACTAAGGAGCTGAGAGGATAACATACTGTTATTCAGTTTGCTTAATGTTGTAAGAAACGTAAATTATGGTGATTGATAATGGATGTCAATCACAGCTCTGAGTCTGTTGAGAAATTTAAATCTAGGAGTTTGCAGATCACAACTGGTTCAAGCAGGCAATACGAAACTAATTATAAGTTAATGGTTATTCACAACACAGAGGCCACAAACAATTATGCAGCAAGAAGACGATTTGACACCACAGAACAAATGTTTGTAGGTGAACTCAGATGAAGAATAAATTATAAGTGTACCAATTCTACACACCAAGCTTTCATGGGACCAAATCAAGATGAAATGGAGTTCAAGGATGTGAGAAAAATGCAATTATGGTTTCCCAATTACTCAAGAAATTATCCAAATTATGCAATTTTTGATGAAAAATTACTTGTGTACCAGAACATTCTACAGCACTGGCCCCATTATTTAGCTTGCATTTATCGCAAATCTCTCAGCCCAGGGCAAAGTACAAGTGATTGGAAAAAGGTGCACATGACGCCTATATACAAGAAGGGTAAAAGAACGAGCAGTAAAATTAGAGACCAATATTCTCAAAATCGGTTTGCTGCAGAATTCTTGACATATTCCAAGTTCAAATATAGTAAGTATCCTTAAACTCACAAATCGGTATGGATTTAGAAAACATTGCTCATGAAAAACACAGCTTGCCCTTTTTCTCACAATCTTGCAAACCACAGATGAAGGGAAACAGGCAGATTCCATACTGCTCAATTTCTAGAAAGCGTTAATGAAGGTCGGGTTGACAGAGGAGATAGAGAAGATCCAAAGAAGAGCAGCGCATTTCGTCACAGGGTTATTTGAGAAAGCGTGATAGTATTAGGGAGATGTTTAGCAAACTCAAGTGGCAGACTCTGCAAGAGAGGCACTCTGCATCGCAGTGTAGCTTGCTGTCCAGGTTTTGAGAGGGTGCATTTCTGGATGAGGTATTTAATATATTGCTTCCCCCTACTTGTACCTCCTGAGGAGATCACGAATGTAAAATTAGAATTCGAGCATGCACAGAGGCTTTCCGGCAGTCGTTCTTCCCGCGAACCATATGCGACTGGAACAGGAAAGGGAGGTAATGACAGTGGGCCGTAAAGTGCCCTCCACCACACACCGTTGGGTGGCTTGCGGAGTATAAAAGTAGAATGTATAATGTAGAAGGTCTGAGCATATGGATTACATTTCCAGATGCACAAGTGGCTCAAATACTTCTTAATTAATAGACTCCAGTACACTGTCCTTCATGGCAAGTATTCATCAGAGACACAGGTGTTGTCTGGAGTACCCCATGGAAGAGTGATAGGGCCACTCTTATTCCCTATATACATAAATGGTCTGACAGACAGGTTGAGCAGCAATCTGTGGCTGTTTTCTGATTATTCTGTGGGGCATGGGATGGTGTTGTCATTGAATGACTGTAGGAGGATACAAAAAGACTTAGACAAAATTTCAAGTTGGTATTAAGAATGGCAGTTTGCTCTAAATGTAGAAAAATGAAAGTTAATGCAGATAAGGAAAAACAATCTTGTAATGTTCAAATACAGCATTAGTAGTGTGCTACTTCACACAGTCAAGCTGATTAAATATCCAGGCATAATGTTACAAGGCAATAAGAAATTCAACAAGCATGTCAGAACAGCAGTAGGGAGGACGAATGGTGGACTCCAGTTTATTGGGAGAATTTTAGGAAAGTGTAGCTCATCTATAAAGGAGATCGCATGTAAAACACTAGTGTGATCCATTCTTGAGTGCTGCTCGTATGTTTGGGACCCCAGGGGTTAGATTGAAACAAGACATCAAAGCAATTCAGAGGCATGCTGCTAGACTTGTTACCAGTACGTTTGATCAACAAGAAAGTGTTGTGGAGGTGCCCCATGAACTAAAATGGGAGTCCCTGGGGCGAAGATGACATTCTTTTTGAAAATCTCTATTGGAAAAATTTAGAAGACCAGCATTTGAAGCTAACTGCAGAATGATTCTACTGTCACCAACATACATTTCGCATAATGATTGTTAAGATACAGTAAGAGAAATCTGGCCTTGTAAGGAGGCACACAGACAGTTATTTTACTGCTCGATCTATCTGCGAGTGGAACAGGAAAGTTACCCTCTGCCAGACACACTATATGGTGGCTTGCGTAGTACGTATGTAGATGTAGATATTATCTACCCAAGAAAATGCTACAACTGTTTAAACAGATAGTGTTAACATTTTCAGACAGATCTTAGGATATTTTGTACCCATAAAACAGTATGTTAATCTGATTCGAGATTGTCTTATTATCGGATAGTTCAGAAACTGTCAAATATACACACTGTTGTTACATGTGAAGCGACTTTATGGTATCATCATCTAAGAAGTTCTTATTTAACACATGTGATATTGGTAACATCATTTGAATGAGGATATGTTTACCAGTTTCACAGGGAATGGACCAGCTTTTGAAGCCTCTAATGGTGTAGACAATAAATTCTTTTACTACTCCAGTTATGAATGTATATTAAGAAGTGACCAAATATTAAACAACTTTAACTAATGGCACATTTGGTGATTTAGCAGTATTATTTCCAAGATGGGTTGTATTCAGCACGTCAGACAATGTATGCATGATGGCGTGAATAAACTTTCGCATCTTCATTTCTGTGATTCAAAACACTTAATAATAAAAAACTCAGCACATATGTGGGCATTTCTGCTAAAATGAGAACGTTTCTGAAACTGCCAGAATCTAATAATTATTTGTTGCTTTCATCGATAACAGTATGAAATATTCAAATTTAGCTATATTTTTTTCACATATACATTAATTAAATATGGCTGTTTATCAACTGAACACTTCTTTCAAAGTATCCTTTCTCAAAACACTCACATATATACATTTTTCTCCTTTGAATGTGTGTGGTTTAATAACATGCTGCTGTAGATGACAGTATTTCTTAAAAAAAAATCTATAAACAGTCCAAATTTTCTTGAAAACTCTGAAGAGCTCTACAATTTAATGTGAAGTCACATGACAGTTTCCACCTGATAAATTGAGAAATGTGTGGTACTACATGGTTGAAGGTCTGAAGAAACGTAAAATTCCTGGTTTCCAGATTGGGGTTTCAAAGAAACTGGCAGAGTACCTCACCTCTGACCTGAAGTGCTGCAACGGTGTCCTACAGATCCAACCCATGATTCACGGATTCCCAGACAGTCAAAGAAAGCACTTGGTTCATAGGTAACTTAGCCTAGCATTCAGGACATAAACAGGAAATGAATGCAAAGGCTTGCACACGTTTCTCTTTATCAGGTTACATGCTCACTATTCAAATTTGCCTTGCTACCGTACTTTTCAAAAACTGAACTTTGAGCACAACTAATTTCAGTATTTGTTTACGAGACAATTTCATATCTTATGTAGGCAAAATGTATAATATCATTGATACTGACTTGATGTGATGCAGAAGATCGTTCAGTGTGCGAGTAACTTCTGATGCAGCATGAGTCAATTCTCGTAACAAGTGTTCATCAGAGCAGCTGTCATTACATACTGCAACAAGACCCTCTACAGCACGTGCCACCTCACGCACTGCAGCAACCAGCTGTTCCTGACACGCTGGACTGTGCAATGTTGGAGCCACAACCTTCAAGGAAGTAAAGAAATGATAACCACAAATATAACATTTATTTCTTGAATATCATAATAACGAGTATCTTTATTCATATAGACTAAAAAAATAGGTTTTCGTCTATTATATCATTTATGAAACAAATTTACAAATCACAGATTGCATCTCATTCATAACTGCGTGAAACTTGTCACCAATGAAAAAAAGTTTTTTAATGTGAAGTCACACCTGTCATTAAAATTAACTAAGGCAACATATGACAGCAAATGTTCTCAATTTAATTTACCAACGACACACTTTGATTATAGAAAGGTACCATTCACCACGCACCATATGGTGGCTTGTGGAGTATCTATGCAGATGTAGATAGAAATTATCCAACTTAACACAGACTGCAAGAATTTTATTTAATTTCGCATCAATTTCAATGTTTTCTTTTAATATGCCTTTTAAATGGTAGGTAGTTAGTGTTTAACGTCCAGTCGACAATGAGGTCATTAGAGACGGATTGGGAAGGAAATCGGCCGTGCCCTTTCAAAGGAACCATCTCGGCATTTGCTTGAAATGATTTAGGGAAATCACGGAAAACCTAAATCAGGATGGTTGGAGACGGGATTGAACCGTCGTCCTTCCGAATGCGAGTCCAGTGTGCTAACCACTGCGCCACCTCGCTCGGTAATATGCCTGTTAAATCACAAATGGGGGTGGGGGGGAGATAACAGACATGTTGTCAAGAACATACAGAAAATATGATTCCCTTTTGCCACACAGTTTCAAAGTGATTTTATGTGTATGTTACATTAAATAAAAATGAATAAAAACAAAATTGAAGAGGACTGCACAAAGATCAGTTTGATTTCTGGATAAGTAATGCTAAAAGAGAAGCAATTAGGATTTTATATTTAGTGACATACAGAGGGGAAAAAAATCAGGTATCTCCATAAAATTTGTGTGTCCAGAGCTAGCCTTCAGTGATATAAAATGGAATAAGAAGTTTTGAATCTAGGATTGTTTGGATAGTTACCTATTTAGTTTTATGTTCCATTCACCATTTACATGATTAATTGTAAAAATGTGGAAGAAGTTATTTTACATTCAGATTAAAAATACGTAGATGATAAACTTATACATCCAATGAAACGTAAAGAGAAATATTGTGGAAGACTATGGAAGATAAGTTTGTGTTGCGATGGATGTAAAAGCAAGATTGTTGTTTGTACCTTAATACTTGTTTGTGAAAGAAGCTATGTAGGAAAACAAAGGTAACAGGAAAAAAGGACAATTATGATTTAAAGTCGTGTTGCCAATCAATTGGACACAGATTTCAAACTCTCTCCTTTTGAATGTAAGATCATTGGTTTAGCCACTGAGTCACCTAACTTGGTGGAAGAGGAAGAACATTTCACTGCTAACCAGGAATTTGGAATGTGGTGCTACACCAGAATGTTAAAACAATTATTGGTCAGATAAAATGTCGAATGATGAAGTCCCAGAAAGACTAGACAAGGAAAGAGGCATAAGGAATATGTTTACCAAAAGGGGCAGGTTAGTGAGGTAACTGTTACATCTAGCAAATGGGAAAAACTATATGAGCAGACAAGGACTATAATATGCTAAGAAAATTATCAAAATGTTGAGTATAACCATTATATAGAGACAAAAAGATTAGACAAGGTAAAAAGAGATTTTAATACACACTTTATAATATAAAATAAAAGACAAGGGAACCAAGAGGAAAGACAGGAGGGCAAGAAGAACATTTCTTAGCTTGGTACTTAAAAACTATTTTTTAGTCCCAATATGCAATCTTCTTTACCGTGTGCAGTGCCCTTGTATGACACTGCACTTTGTCCAATGTCTTTTCAGAGAGAAGATCAAATCTTGATGTGATATTCTGAAAGGTCTGCAAAATTTACATTTATGGCATCAATATCATCATCGCTGGACTGAAAAACATTACCCAGTCAATAATTTCTTTAGATCTGGGGCCTCGTAAAAGCCAGAGGGTGAAAAACAAGAAGAATGGAGTGAATCTCCCAACACTTTGTGTGGTGTCACCGCCAGACACCACACTTGCTAGGTGGTAGCCTTTAAATCGGCCACGGTCCGCTAGTATACGTCAGACCCGTGTGTCGCCACTATCAGTGATTGCAGACCGAGCGCCGCCACACGACAGGTCTAGAGACACTTCCTAGCACTCGCCCCAGTTGTACAGCCGACTTTGCTAGCGATGGTTCACTGACAAATTACGCTCTCATTAGCCGAGACTATAGTTAGCATAGCCTTCAGCTATGTCATTTGCTACGACCTAGCAAGGCACCATTATCATTTGCTATTTATCTTGTGATGCATGTACCGTCAGACCGATGTTCACCAATTATGGATTAAAGTTAAGTATTCCAGAAGCTACGTACTTTATTTGCTAGTATCCATTACTTGACCTGTTCCAGACCTCACGCCAGCCTGCGTGAGCTCAAACGCGTGCTTTTCAGCTTCCTCCAAACCCCGTGGATTGGCTCCTGCCAATCCACAACACTTTGTGCTTCAAATAAAATGGCCAAAGTCTTTTTGAAGGCAAGTGCATCATCATGATGAACTACTTTGTGAATTTTTTTATCAAGTTTTTTTCAGAAAAATTGTCTAATATTGACTGGGTAGTGTTTCAGTCTCTGCAAGATCATACACAATCACTTTTGTATCCTAGAAAACACTGATCAATTTTTTTTTCTTTTTTTTGGTACATGAAATACACTTCATCATCTTTTTTTATGTACAGTCATGTACTTCCAAGCCCCTCTCTGCTTTGATTGTTGTCTCAATTTGAGAATGAAAGAGTGGACCCATGTATCATCTACAGCAAAATAACTAGCACTCAAAATCTTTTTTGTTTCTGTCTTTTACCCTGCCATCACCAGCAAACTTGATAAATTTATTTTTGGTCAATATTCGACAAAAGTAGCACCAGCTTTGCACAAACATTTTCTCATATATCATTCTTTGAGTAAAATGCAGAATATTTTCTCTTCTGCTGTGTCTATGATGTCAACTGGTTAATACATACAACTGTAACTGACAACTGTTCAACACATTATAGTGCATTTTCTCGGGGTTTTCACACTTTGGAATGTCCTTTCTGCAGATTGTTCAAATTAAAACTCTCATTTCTTTAATGTTGAAAATGAAGGAGCAGGCTCTTCAACAATTTTCAATGAATTTCTATCACTGATACACCATGCAAAACAAAGAATTTTATGATGGCACTAGTATTTGAGTATCCCCATTTGATACATATACAAAATGACTACTTTAAAAACAAGTACAAACAGAACTATTCCACAATTCAAGTTGAAATCTGAATTATGGTACTGCTAAACGTAATTAAAACAAAATTTCATTGAAATCAATGTCACATTGGTGCCACTATATGGTGAGTAGCAACTATTCTTTACATAATATTTTTACATTCCAAATCAACAGATGTTCTCTTTCTCTAATACATTAATGAACATGCAACACTCAGAAAACAAATCTATGGAAACTGAGAAGCAAAATGGAAAGAGGAAATAAATAGCTGCAGACATAAGAATAATAATTGTGATGATAATTACAGTAGTGATATGTATTCTTCAAACATTTAATAAGAAAATTAATTGTTTTTTCGTTGACGATTTCATCATGCTATGTTGAAACAGAAGTATTCCTTCTGACTTTTGTTCTCTGACTGAGGCTTGACTTATTACAGATAACTAACTGCATGTCATAAGTAATTACAGGAATGTTGGTGGTAGTGCTGCCACACTTCACTGTACTGTCTAGTTGCAAAGCTTCCAAAACAGTTAACAAAAATCCAGTGTTGAAATGGTCATTTGATAAATGTTTCATGTACAGTTACACAGAACAAGAAATTTGTAACTAGTATACATCTGTCACCATTATCCTCCTATACTGTAAATCTTATTACAGACACCATATAATGAAGTAATCAACATGTCATAAATTAAGCTGTGAAATTATTATAATCATAAAATTCTGTAAGCATAAACAAAACATTTATGTAGTACTCACACACACAAATACACATTCCATTGCTGTGCATGAATGCCACACAACTGCCAACCTCAAAGATATTAAGTAACATGCTGTGGGTGTTGATTATCAGGCAGGGTCTAAGAGGCTGTGAAAGAATTGGTGGGGCTAACTGATAGCAACACACGACTACAGCTTTCTTTTTGTTTCCTAAGAACAAGCATGGCTAGGAATATTATTTTTATACTAGGAAAGCTTCCTTCTTACTTGCAATCAGAAAACTTGGCTTTTAATAATAAGTAAACTCTCTAAATATATGGGTTTTAAATAACTTATGCCATGAACACATATAATGATTGACTGGTTTAGTGTCACCAACTGATTGTCTTATTATTATTATTTATTGAGGGGAAAATTCAAGAGTGGTGTAAGATTTATACTTGGATAGATCACTGCTCACAAACTAGAATAGGTCCTAAACAGTAGACAGATGTGCAGGAAAAAATGGTAAATTTACTTGCTGTGTGTGTGTGTGTGTGTGTGTGTTTTAACTCTGTAGAAGAAATTTGTCCAGAAGCTAAGCAGTTCACTGTCTTCTCTAAATGTTTGTCTGCTGGTTAGCATCTCCTATGTTTGGCAGTAGTCATCCACATTTATGTACTTATTATTATTATTATTATTATTATTATTATTATTATTATTATTACAGTTATCAAGGCAGAAAGTCAAAACTACACTGTAAACAAGGATCTTTTTATGTGGAGCAAGAAAGTGCTGATATAAGGATTACAGATGAAAACTAAGTATGTGTATGTGGTACTAAAATCTCTTTGTGAACAAAACACTGAAGACAGAAGGCAGACTAGGTACTATACATCCAAGTCATCATCAATCATGTCTCAGACTTACAACACAAACTGAGTATACTCAATTCTCTCCTCCCATTTTAAACAACAGTCATTCGTGAGTAAGACTTGCAATTTTGACATACCTTAGCACATGCAACAAGTTGGGAGGTAGCTAATGCACATTGTGTAGCAGCTCCTATGACACGATTCTGTGTTGCTTGTTCATCACACGTGGCTGCAATATTCTTTGCTTTCAGAACAAGTGCAGCTGTTGTATTAGCCACAGCTTTGGCTAGGCTCAAGAGTAGATCTTGAAGCTCTCGACTCTGTTCATCACCATCTCCCATAGTTGTCAGGACCTGGTGTGAAGCTTCGCCCACTCTACTTGCTGCATTCAACAAGTTCTGACGAGGCTGGGGAAAAAAAGAAAAATTTTCAGATTTTTGCCAAAACAACTCCAAAATCAAATGCAGCTACTGGTAGCACTAAGTAGTGGAACAATATGAGATCCTACCAAACTTCATTTGATGATAACGAAGAATGATCTCCATATCATTTTTTAAGGATCCATAGCTCAAAATTTGATGCTTGCAAGACACCTGCAGTTAGGTTGTGTAAAATGCAAACAAAGAATCAACCAAAAATAAACAAAGACGTAATTCAATAATAACCTCTTTAGTTTCTGGTTCAGCAGCTTTAAGCAAGTCACTAAAAGCTGAACACAAACGCCTTGCTGCATCCAACAGTTTTTCTCCAGATGTGTCATCCTCCATCAGTGCTGCTATCATTCGCACACCGCGTGTCATCTCTGGCAGGTTGCTTGTAATTGTTGTAATGGCTGCACCAACAGCAGTGTGATCCACATCTTCTGCAGGTCCTACATGAATAAACAAAATTCAATCTTAGTGCAAAGTGTGAGGATGATTCGCTAATTCTGAACAAGAAGGTAATACTTCACTACGCAAGACAAAGTTGCTGGAGGGTGAAAGAAAAATGCGGGGGTGGGTTTGGGGCACAGTGATAGATGAAATAATCAGTGCTCAAGTTTTATGAACCAGAATGCTGTGGACTGAGAAAGTAAATGAAAGTAATATTTCTGTCAACACTGTACATTTATGTTTGTTTGCAGGATACTATGACGTTGGTCACGACTTTCCCACGTTGTTGTCGTTGTGGTCTTCAGTCCTGAGACTGGTTTGATGCAGCTCTCCATGCTACTCTATCCTGTGCAAGTGTCATCTCCCAGTACCTAATGCAACCTATATCCTTCTGAATCCCCATCTCTGGGTCTCCCTCTGAGATTTTTACCCTCCACGCTGCCCTCCAATACTAAATTGGTGATCCCTTGATGCCTCAGAACATGTCCTACCAACCGATCCCTTCTTCTAGTCAAGTTGTGTCACAAACTCCTCTTCTCCCCAATTCTATTCAATACCTCCTCATTAGTTATGTGATCTACCCATATAATCTTCAGCATTCTTCTGTAGCACCACATTTGACTTTTCCACAGGGTAGGCAAAATGAAATTGGCCCAGAAATTATTCGTAACTGTACAAACAGTGGAGTTACTGTTGTTAATTAACATCACTGAAGATGCTGGAAATCATCACTCTTGAAGTCAATGCAGCATTGTGCTCGATTTATCAATCTGCACCATACACGTAGCAGCTCTGCCTGAGGGATAGCAGCCATAGCATTTTCAAGGCACTGCTGTTGCTCTTCCAGTAATTTTGACAATTTGAGTACACCTGACCCTTCAGTTTGCCCCATAGGTAAAAATTACAGGGAGAGAGCTCAGACAATTGAGGTGCCCAGGAGACTACACTGCCTCTGACGACTGTCGTCCCTTCACTGAATGCATCACACAGTACTGACAAGGTTATCAAGGCATTGTTTGCTGCTGCTCGTCTAGCTGAAAGTATCCACACAGTCATTCATCTTCTGTGAGGTGATCCACATATGGATTAAACAGTTCCTAGATGTACAAGTTAGCATTAACAGTTTGGTGAAGGAACTGTATTTCGATGCAGACACCAGACATCACGGATCAAACAACGATTTTGACATTATGTCAATGCCCATCAAAGTCCTGATGGGGATTTTCTGATGGATAATGGTGCACATTATATGAGTTGACCTAGCGTGACAGGATGAACCTGGCCTTATCTGAAGAAATGAAAAACTGAGGATTCAAAAGTCTTGATTCAACTTCATTCAGAAACTGCAGGACGAACTCGATATGCGAAAGTTCATCTGGATGCCTGAACTTGTGCACAACAGTAATTTTGTAAGGATACAGATCACAAGACATGTTAATTCCCAATTGCAGTAATAAACAGAGTTGAGATGCTGTTGGGTCTTGTTCCAGGCTTTTCTTCACTCATGCAATGTTTTCTGGTTTTCTAAATCTTTTCAGATAGTAAGGAGGCTTGTTCGTTACAACGCCATTTCACACCATTCTGCCACTAAGTATTCCACAACTGACTTTTCTGGAGGTTCTGACAAAACACTTCCAGTCTAAAACTCTTGCACAAGCAGTTCCACACACGTCTTCCACGAACTGCACTTCACTGAAAACACCTGACAACTAGCACATGCTGTTTTATCATGAATGCCTTTTGTGTTGCATTTAAGTTGTCACTCCTCACACATACTCAAAATGTGATGACACAGCGCAGTACTTGGTATAGAGCATGCAGGAGATGCACATGCACAGGCATGTGACAGCATCCGACTGATGCATCAAAATCACAGTTTCTAGCATTTTCTGTGATGGGCAGCTATCCTGTTCATTAACAAGTCTCAATTCTTCATTAGTTTCATTAATATTTTTATGCACATTTTATTTTGTCAACCCTGTAAATGTTATAGGGTAACAGAAGCAGAAATAAAAATATAATAGTACACCCTTATTAATTTTTTTTACTTTGGTACATTTCATGTAGCCTATTCAAGATTAATGAAGTGAGTCAATTGTCACTTTGAAGTTATGTTACATAGCTACTCCAGATTTCGTCAGAACAGAACATAATACCAATGAAATAAAAGGCTGCATCATGCTCGTATTATCAGACAGCATAGGAATAACAAATTATATGTATGAACTTTAAGATGGCAACTTTAGTAGAGATATGTAAAATCTATGACTTTCAAAGCATCAAAAGCTGGTGAAACTTGAATTTTGTTACATCAGTATGACAAGGAAGTATCAGAAAACCATTAACATAAATACATTCTTATTTCTCTTGTGGCTTTGTACGTACTGACACAGGGTCATCATAGTTATTAATAGCTTTGACTTGGTTAGTTTTACAGATGGTTGTATGTCTTTCCTTTCACCACTCCATTAAACCCGGAACGGAATATGTTCACCCCAACTGTCTGTGCATAGTATTATTCCTGTGAAAGTGAGTGAAGTTTTCGAAATGTTCGCAAATATTGCAACTGAGGCAGAACTTTGGTACCAGCCTAGTATACACCTAGTGGGAAGTGGAAAACTGCCTAAAAACCACATCCAGGCTGGTAGACACACTGACCCTTATCGTTAATCCACTGCGCAGAATCGAGCCGGGGCCAGTGAACCTTCCCATCCTGGAAGCAGTGCTTTAACATGCATTGCTATCTGGATGGGTCCTGAACATAAATACAGTATAAAAATATTAAAGGCTACGCCACTATGAAACAATACTACACACTTACAAGATAATTACACTTGTATCAACTACCAAAACAATGTATGGACTGGACTTACCTGAAGTTAATGTAACAACTTGTGCTGTAGCAGCATTCATGGCCGCAATTTGTGAGCTTACACTTTGCTTGTTTGTATCCAGTGTAGATTCCTTCCATTTCAGCGAAGCCTATGGTAAGACGTTTGCATATCAGTAGTAATCCAAAGAAAAATTCAATCATATTAAATTTGCTATAAATAATATATGTCAACAATATTTTACTGACAAACACCAATAACTACCTCACCTAACAATACTAACCTTCATAATTTACTGTCTTAGACTTTATGGAGTCATAGCTTGTTGAATGTGACAATACCTAAATCTATTACACAGCCCAGTCACAGTAATATGACCACCACCTACATCTGACATCAACGTGCAATAACCACTCACAGATGGAAGGTGGCAGAACTAGCAGTGGACAATCTATAAAGTGAGTCAGGGGGATGCGGAAAAAAGTGCAGTTTGTTGTCGTAATAACGGTAACAGGGCGGTTTATCTTATGTCTAAAAGGGTGTGATAACTGGCTTTTGGGCCAAGGGTGGAAGCATTTCTGAAATGGCTAAGTTTGTAAACTGTTTGCGTGCCGCTGTGGTTCAAGTATAACGTGCATGGCAAAATGGTGTTACCCAAACTAGCACCAAGGCAACTGTGGTGCACAATAGGTCACAGAAGGCACGGGTGAATGGTGGTAGCAGAGATAATCATTGGAGATGGTCGGCCCAGAGGAGAGAGTGGTATGGTCTGGAGAATGTTTTCACGGAATTTCTTGAGTGATATCATCATTCAGGAAGGCGCATTGGATCAACACAAGTATGCATCTATCCTTGAGGACCATGTCCACCCCTACATGTAGTTTTCTTTTCCCCCTTGGCATAATGGTATCTACCAGCAAGGCAACCAAAGTGTCACACAGCTTGCAGCATACGTGTGTGATTCTAGGAGCACGAGGATGAGTTTACCTTACTCCTCTGGCCACTAAACCCTCTGGATTTAAACCCAATTGAGAATCTGTGGGACCACCGCGATCGGGCTGTTTGTACCATGGATCCTCAACTGTGAAAACTAGTGCAGCTAACTACAGCACTGGAACTGGCATGGCTCCACACCTCTGTCGGTACCTTCCAGAACCTAACTGACTCTCTCCCTGCACGTCTGAACTGCGAAAGATGGTTATTCAGGTTTCAGACAGGTGATCACATTAATGTGAATGGACTGCGTATATTTGATGTGTTCATTCTATGATAAGATCAGACTAAACCCCGCTGTTAATTTCACAGTAGCCATAGTGTCTACTTTTGTCGAAGTTGAGATAATGAAATGAATGAAAAATAAAATCCATGTAATTTAGACAAGTTTCCATTTAATACTATTTCATCGATTGGATGCACATGCAGGCAACTGCAGTGTACATATAGAAACATTTTACAAAATTAATAACACTAAGGATACAAGAGCCTGCAATAAACTTTATACTACAGCTCAGTATACAGTTGATTAGGATTACAGAACTGTTGATGATCTCAGATTCTAAAATTTAGTATAGTGTGAAGCCCTAACTTGTGCTGCAATCAGACCCTTTAAACATGGAATTAAGAAGAACCTGAATGTGTTCCTGAGGAATCTCCATCTATGTAACTTGTTTATGAGTCCACAAAGCACCAACAGTGACTGCTAGAAGATCATGACCAACAAGCTGATAACTAATCACATCCCAGGCATGTTTGCTGTTAATATGTCAGACCTAGGAAATAATGCCTGCCTTATACGAAGAAGGATCAAGACACCCCTCTTCATATACGAATTGATGATGTTCTGGTGAAATATGACAAGTAGAGAGGTCAGAAGAAACAGGCATTATTTCAGGCTCTAAGCCTCAATAATGCAACAGTTGATGTTCAGTTTGCCCTTAATATTTAGAGTCAATCTTACATGCTGTAACCAATGGCTCAACATTTCAGGTTGCAAAACTGTGTCCACCACAATGGTGTCTATTATACATAGACATCATATTAAGGCAGGTCAAAGAAGGGCTCATCCAAGGAGACTACATTTTGCCATTCAGCCTGCAAGTGAAGGTTTTTACACACACATTTTAATCCAAGGAACTGCACGTTTCTGGACAATGAAACTTGATGCAATGCCACATACACCACTAACCCAGCATGAAATAGACTGTGTGAAGCCAATCTACATTACAAGGTGACTATCCTGGAACCCAGTACCTTTGCAGGTTGCCTATCCGATTCTTCCAGGGGCAACAAAAATTTTATTTTCAACATTTTGCCAAATGTTGACCGAATTTAAAATGTCTACTCATTAAGAAGTATGTTCTTATGTTAAAAGTTTAGCACAGTAAGACAAGTAAAGTGAAACCCCCCTATTATGCTTTTCAAAGTACTTTTAAAAAATGGCATAAAATGCAGTAAAATTTAAAATGTGAGAAATAACATTTTAAATGGTAAAAGTTACATATAGGACCCCCTTTGCATTTTCACACTTTATGTATAATACACATACATCATAGGTATCAAAATACTTGTCAGGGACTTGTTTATTATCTAATAAAAACCACTGGTGTAACTGGAACTGGTAACTGTCTGGGAAGTAGAACATTTAACTTAATTTCATATCATAATCGATGTTTTTCGAAAGCCTGCTGCTATCATTCATTATTTAAACAATGAAACACTCCACCAGTTATGAATTTTTTCATGCTTTAGCGAGATGTGTTTCAAGCATTTTTTTCTCGTTGTCAAGTGAAAATACTTACGTAAGTATTTTGTGTGGTGTCTGCATATGTGTTGTTCTGTGTCTCTTTTCGAGATTATAGGGTAACTGCACCTCCTCAATTATGTAGGAAACCACACATATGCAAACTATCACTCACACTGTTTGTTTGTGAAATGTCATAAAAATAAATATGTAAAAATTGCACTTGGCACTAAGAATAAATTCTCGAAACATGTCTTGCTAAGAATGAAAACATATGTAACTGATGCTATGTTTAACTCAAAAACATCTGAGTAACGGAAAGGCACTGAAGGTGTTAACTAGTGCTACAAGTGACCAAATGACAAAACATGCTAACATGGTTCGACAAAGGTGACATGACAATCACAACAACGAAGAAGCTATGCATGTGCAGTGGAGACAGTTTGGAAATGGTTGTAATTGATCTTACCTTTATGTGAACAAACCTACTTACTCCAGCAGCAGGAATATGGCGCAAATTGTTCCAACTTTTACCCCTTTAACGCTTCACATCCACTAAGTACAGCACCCTGTTGTCAAGGTATTTAACATAAATTATGAAGGTGGCAAGAGTCCAATACAAGGAACAAAGGGCTATTTACAATTTGTACAGAAACCAGATGGCAGTTATAAGAGTCGAGGGACATGAAAGGGAAGCGGTGGTTGGGAAGGGAGTAAGTGAGCAAGCAGTAAAGGAAACAAAAGAAAAATTTGGAGTAGGAATTAACATCCATGGAGGAGAAATAAAAACCTTGAGGTTTGCTGATGACATTGTGATTCTGTCAGAGACAGCAGAGGACCTGGAAGAACAGTTGAATGGAATGGACAGTGTCTCGAAAGGAGGATGTAAGATGAACATCAACAAAAGCAAAATGAGGATAACGGAATGTAGTCAAATTAAATCAGGTGATGCTGAGGGAATTAGATTAGGAAATGAGACACTTAGAGTAGTAGATGAGTATTGCTATTTGGTGAGCAAAATAGCTGATGATGGTCGAAGTAGAGAGGATATAAAATGTAGACTGGCAATGGCAAGGAAAGCGTTTCTGAAGAAGAGAAATCTGTTAACATCGAGTATAGATTTAAGTGTCAGGAAGTCATTTCTGAAAGTATTTGTATGGAGTGTAGCCATGTATGGAAGTGAAACATGGACAATAAATAGTTCAGACAAGAGGAGAATAGAAGCTTTCTAAATGTGGTGTTACGGAAGGATGTTGAAGATTAGATGGGTAGACCACATAACTAATGGGGAGGTACTGGATAGAATTGGTAAGAAGAGGAATTTGTGGCACAACTTAACAAGAAAAAGGGATCGGTTGGTAGGACATGTTCTGAGGCATCAAGGAATCACCAATTTAGTAATTGAGGGCAGTGCGGAGGGTAAAAATTGTAGAGGGAGACCAAGAGATGAATACATTAAGGAGGCTGAGAAGGATGTAGGTTGCGGCAGTTACTTGTAGTTGAAGCAGCTTGCACAGGATAGAGTAGCAGAGAGAGCTGCATCAAACCAGTCTCTGGACCGATGACAAAAACATCATTTGTAAGCACTACTTAATGGCTAACATCATGCCAGTGTCATTTTTCATCAATTACGTCAGTTTTTTCTCAACGAACATTTTGTCGTAAAGCACTATTCACAAATTATAAATATGTTAATGCAAAATCGGGTGCGAATTAACATTGTGGACATAGTAAATTTGATGGAAGCAATAAAAAATGTGAAAAGTGGGAAAATATTAATTCTGGGAATGTAAAAGCGGGGTTATGCTGTATTACGGTTAGAAACTGTGCATTTATCTTGAGGCAGTATAACTGACAGCACACAAATACCCAGACTTTATTCATCCAGTATCTGAGAATGAGTGACTTCCAAACTTTACATGTAATTTCAAACATTTGGAAAACTTTTTCTCACTGAAACTCCCACACAATGATGAACATGAGAAAATTTTTGCAAACAAGTTTATCGTTGACTATGCTTTCACTGTTCATGCAGTAAAACTTCAACATCAGACTTGATATTTAAATTTATTATTTATTTACTACCAACTTTATTTGCAGCACACTTTGCAGACAGTATTCATATCTACCACTAAATCTTCCTGCAAAATTATATCAGTGTATAACACACAGTTCAGAAGATATGAGGTCTGAAACATTGAGATGAGTGGAAAATTTTAATTTTTCTTAAAACAGAGTGCTTATTGTCCAGACTATATTCATCCATTGTTTTAAAATGAGGGCACTTGGCGACTTCCCAAAAACTTTACGTATAGTTTCAAACCTTTTCTAAACTGTTTAAACTTAATATGCTTACTGTCAAATATATCACATTAACTCCACTGTAAAGTAATCAGACACCTGGAGCTATTTTATACAGGGGATTAAGTTCTTTAAAGAACTGGGGTTTACTGGGAATTCAGAAAGGCTACAATCACAGAAGTCTTACAGTATCAAACTAACACTGGGGAAGAAGTTGTTTGGTCTGTTATGCCTATGCCCATAAAATGGCATCTGTAGTCACATTTTTATCCAGTTTTTGCTGAACACAGCAAGTGACGCTCTTCTATAGTGGCGTGTTCTTCAAGAGTTAAATCCACTCAAACTCTCATGCTGGTATTGTGTCCTTTAACACTGATGAGATATTCTGTGACATGTTTCCATATTGCCTCTTCAAATGATGACACTCCACTATCTGAGTTTGGCGTAATATTGAACTTCCTGGTCACATAAAATAGGGTGTTGCTGGGCTTAGCTGTACACTCCCTCACTGCAATTTCAATTACTTGTTGCTAGTACACTGTTCTACACACTCTCCATTCATTTAGATTTTTGCAGTTTTCACACACATTAGCATAGTACTGGATGAACAGAAACTACACATAGAGCATCAAAGGATCACAATAGCAGCAACTAAAAGCCTTAATGAGAGAGAGTCACGAAAAACACCATATACTATATATGTTTTTGTTTACACTTTGTTTTATTATATTACAACTAATTTCAACCTCCTTGGTCAGAATCAAGTACGAAGTAAAGGACAACTACATAACAAACCATCAAGTAACTGTCCTTTACTTTACATTTGATGATGACCAAGAATGTTGAAACCAGTTGTGCTCCAATGGGATGAAGGAGTTTTATGTTTACAGCCTATGGTAATTTCCCAGAATGCCTTTAATTAATTCATACATAGGACTTCATAAAATGTATGCAACTGACAATTTCAAATCATGACTGATGTAGAAACAGAAGATCTATGTAATATGGAGAGAGGTACTAGGAGAAGTAGAGCCGTGCGGGCAGGTCATGAGCCATGGCTGGATATCTCAGTCAGTAACAGCATTACCTGTAAAAGGCAAGGTTCTGGGTTCTAGCCCTGGTCTGGTGTACAGTTTTAATGCACCCAGAAGTTTCATTATTTACAATATTTCCAATCACTAATCACTCTTACGCAAGAGCAGATTAAAGAAGTACAGGTATTGTACAATAGTGATGAATGAAGCACTCATAACATGATGACACAGTAAACTTTTAAAATATATGTAGATATATAAAATGGTGGGCATTTACACAGGGTGCATGGAGAGAAAACTACCAATAACAAACCAGATGAAGAAATGTGGCAGAGAATATCATCAGGAGTTCAAAATGGTTCACATGGCTCTGCGCACTATTATCATCAGGAGTTGCTCATGAAAATTAGTGCATATGGAAAAAAGAACATCAAAAACAAACAGTGGCCTTAATTGAATGACATTATTGCTTCAGATGAAGAAGAAAAAATACAACAACAAAATATCACAACTAAGGATGACAGAAAGTTGTTATAGAGGTCGGCGACCATAATGAAGCACTTGTACTGAATTAACTGCCTGGATCACACTTAATATTATTTGAAATGTTGGCTCACAAGCATCTCTGTCCTCATCTGCAACACTTTTCTTTTCATGTGTTCAGATTTCATTTATGGGGATTCACTTTGTTCTTCTGAATTATATTGTATATATACTGATAACCTGTTTGCTATATCAAACAAGCACTGATCACTTCTTCCATTTAGTGTGTATCCTCTTATCTTTAATTTTTGTTGTGCTATATAATATTAATCACACTGAAGGGAAGTGAGTGAATATCAAAAATGAACACAAGGCTGCAAAAAATATCCTAGAATGACAAAAGCGAAAATTATTTTTAAATACACAACACCGAAATCAAACCCACATTTCTTATTACACATTGGAGACAAACTGGCAAGGTCAATACGTGTATGAACACAAACATTAAACATTCTGCGGGGGTGTGTGTAACACAATTTTTTTACCTCCTTAGCAAAACAGTATAGTACAGGGTGATTCAAAAAGAATACCACAACTTTAGGAATTTAAAACTCTGCAACGACAAAAGGCAGTGCTAAGCACTATCTGTCGGCGAATTAAGGGAGCTATTAAGTTTCATTTAGTTGTACATTTGTTCGCTTGAGGCGCTGTTGACTAGGCGTCAGCGTCAGTTGATGCTAAGATGGCGACTACTCAACAGAAAGCTTTTTGTGTTATTGAGTACGGCAGAAGTGAATCGACGACAGTTGTTCAGCGTGCATTTCGAACGAAGTATGGTGTTAAACCTCCTGATAGGTGGTGTATTAAACGTTGGTATAAACAGTTTACAGAGGATGGGTGTTTGTGCAAAGGGAAAAGTTCTGGACGGCCGAAAACGAGTGATGAATTGTTGGAGTATCGGGTTGATATTCAAAAATGGTTCAAATGGCTCTGAGCACTATGGGACTCAACATCTTAGGTCATAAGTCCCCTAGAACTTAGAACTACTTAAACCTAACTAACCTAAGGACATCACACACACCCATGCCCGAGGCAGGATTCGAACCTGCGACCGTAGCAGTCCCGCGGTTCCGGACTGCAGCGCCAGAACCGCTAGACCACCCCCGGCGGGTTGATATTGCTCGAGTGTCTGGAGGGGGCCATATTGAACATCTCTGAACTTGTTTTTGAGTGAAAAAAAACCTTTTTAAATACTCTTTGTAATGATGTATAACAGAAGGTTATATTATGTTTCTTTCATTAAATACACATTTTTAAAGTTGTGGTATTCTTTTTGAATCACCCTGTATTCTACAAATAATAAAGAACTCACTTTTATCTTCTAGTTTTTCCTGGCTCTTTAATATTAACTGTATCACTACCAGTGAGTGAATGAGAATGCCAAAATGTGCTGTTATTCAGAATCCACATTAAACTGCAAGTGTTCCAATAACTAGCTGGCTAACCCAGTTTCCAGTTCAGAGAAAGACAAGAATATACTACCTCCAATAAAATGATACCTAGCTTATCAAAATAACAAGCCTCCAAGTTTATTAAAACTTTAACCACATCAAGGCAGACATAAACAAAGATAAAAATTTATAAATTTGGTTTTGTTAATAAATATTGTTAATGATGCATGAGCCATGCTTATAAGAGTTTGTGAAGACTGTGGTACATTCAACAAATAAATTCACAGATAAACCCTAAATTTTGAGCTTTTGAGGCTATAGGATTGTTCTGCAGGAGCTGGAAGAAAAAGAGAATAATGGAGAGGTCACAGAGGTGGAGAAAACATGCCAGGTTGAGAAAGTTTACAATTACCTTACAAGCAAATCCACAATCTAATAGTAAGAAAAATTAATCAAAGATTTTTGTTTCTAAAATCAATTATGGTACTTACAGGGTCTGATCCTAAGGGTGGAACCTCTGCTTTAGTCTGTAAATCACGTCCTGCAGAATCAATGATGTCGTGGCCAGCACTAATAGTTCCCAGCAGGGCACGTTGTGGTTCTGTCAATACACTTGTCACTTTTGTTGTCTGTACCTGTACAAAAACATATAAACGTATCTCACCAAACTTAAGTATCTATTCCCTACTAAATGAAAATAATAGCCATGAGTTGTAAATTGCAGGAAGTCTGCACTTTCAACTTTCCACATCTTGAATTATTTTAATAAAAGAATTTTAAAATGATACTAACAATCTCTACTACTTTATGTTCCATTGTTGATGACTTTCTCACTGGACAGTTTGTGTGATTGTCTTAGCAGAAAGTTCTTATGATTCTTTGTGTGTTAATAATGTGCTATTGCAAGGTTGCTTCTAGGTAGCTTTGCACATTTTGTGTCATTTTATATGTGATGGAATAACTAACTTAAATGTATCAAGTGCCCATTCAAGTAACAGAAAGAATTTTGTAAGCAGATGTCCATACTACAGTTCCAGTCGAACTATGTAGTTGTAACAATGATATTGATGTTATAGTTTACAAGAACTTCAACATGTTGCATAACCATCCCAGTAAATCTACATATGGACATGGGCATCTGCCTCTGACATAATATATTATTTCACTGAAGCTACCAAAGGTTTATAGCTGCTGAGACTGGTATTGCATAGTTAGATGTGCAAGGATTTCAAAAATGAACATAATAATTTGCACGATTTCCTAAATTATTCCACCTTGTATATACCAGCATGAAGAACAACATTAAATTATGGCCTAAAGAAGGCATCAAAAGCTGTACCAAAACTTTTACTAAGATAGCAATAAAGATGTGATGCAAAAATTCAAAGTTCTGTTCAAGAGCATAATTGAAAGTATCATGTCTCTAAAGCATAAAATGTGTTAATGAGCATGATGTGAATAGTGCAGGTAGTACCTTTTAAACAGGCACTTTTGGGGCCAAGAGAAATCACACACAAAAAGCTCAGAGATTTTTGTTTTAATTCCAAAACAAGGCTTAAGACAAGAACTCTGCATAAATTAAGAAAAGTTTTACAGTAAGAACACCTGAAAATTGTATGAAAGTTAACAACTGATAACAAGGATTCCCATTTCTAAGAGCAGCAATGCAAACAAACAGATAAGATTTACTTCTGTGTGGCACTGGACTTTTTAGAGATGTTACTACGAACTAGCAGCTAATGGCAATATTCTTGAATGCAAAATATCTTCTTTAACACAGGGAAGAATTTTCACGTTCCCACATATGAAATTCAGTTTCACTCACTCCGGAGTGAAAGTGTAAGGTAATTTGATGACAGTTATTGTTTTCAGAGTATAAAACCAGGCAAAAACAATGATTTAACCAGAGCAACCTCACAAAATGGCAAAATATAGAGAAAGAAATACTTTTTTCTTGATCATCATCTAAAATGGACATATGCAAAAAGGGAGCATCTGGCAGTCAACCAGTTATTAATGATCTTATACACTCTAATGAACACCTGCAGCGTTGTAGATGAAAGAACCTAGTCTTCAAACTATTTATATTCCTATACCTAACACCAATGCTACTAGCAAAAAAGTGAATTTTATAGTAGACAGCTTCAACAATATAAATTAAATGTCTGTATTGAAGTGATACTTTTGATGATTTTTTGCAATTACTAGTGGCTATTTAACTATAAATTTAGTTATAAGTAGTAAAATACTTCGGAAATGTATACTGAACTGCATATTTTAAAATAGAACATATTGTTCAATAGTTAGAATAAACTGTACTGCACAAACTACAGTTGATAAATTATGTTCACTCCTATATTTGTCTATGCGATGAGCATATAGAATATTCCTTAGCTGTCATTTCTTCATGTCCTACCTCATTAAATAGCCACAGGGCAAAACACTTCATTTCCTTGCCCACTCTTCCCCCCCACCCCCAACCCTTCATTTCTGATGTGACCGGTAATACAATTGAGGCACTGAGATACAAAATGCGGAATGGTATAATGAATATTTTTCCTTGTAAAAAAGATCTGATTTTCTCCAAGCCATAAGTTAACAGCAACAATTCCTTCTTTTTTTTTCCTTCACTACAGTAGAAGAATCTACAATGAATTCAAGACAGTTGACATTGGTCAAATTATATATATGTGTCATTCCTGTTCGCAGTTTATTTTGCAAATCACTGTCTGGAATTACATTTTTATCATTTTTATGTAGATCTCATACTTTTCAATCAAATAATTATAAGCACCATACTAGTGTTTGATGCAAAGTCGCCAACCTGCTAACTTTCGAATTGTTGCTCGTTTTCCATCCTCATGAACTGGATGTTTCCCAGTAGCAGTTATCTGTAAGTAATGAATGAACTTCCATCCAATTTTGTTTTCTAGAAATATCTTGAAAAGTGTCTTTTTGGTCCCTTTTCATATAAATGAACACACTTCCACTTGTGAAAATTGTAAAATGTGGAAGGAGCACAATTTGAAGCATGAAATAAAATAGGGCAGTTATATGACACAGGCATCTACTTCTGATTACGATGGTAAATCCCCTGCTTACTTAATTGTAAAGTATAACCTGTTTACTGTATGAACTTAGGGAAAAAACAAGTAGTGAGAGATGGGCTTTCAAACTGACAAGAGTTTTTTAGAATCACACCAAGCCTCGTCCTAGAGGGGCAGTGCATTACAAACAACTGACAGATCTTAAACATGGCAAAAATATTGGTGAGCAACTAGCAATTTTATTTTGCTGCCAGATCACTACACACATGGGTCAAATTGCCAGTACAGCTATATATACAAGGTGTCGCGTGATCAAGTGAAAATCAAACAAAAAAACATGTTGTGACCAAAAGGTGAAAACACAGACTTATTCTACATGCTTGTCACAGATATATCAGCAACATAAATTGTGCCATCACAGGTAAAATGATGAGTGTCGGCACAAAAAAGAGGAAGTTTTCATATATCAACAAAGTGAGACTGTTAGACAGCCAATAACGTTACAGCTACTAGTTACATGCTTCCATCTATTCAGCCATGTACATTCAATAGTTTCTGGCAAAAGAATGGTTCCAATTCCATTCTGTGAACACTGATCACACCATCCAAGTCCATCTACATATTCTAAATCTGAGAATAAAATTATATTGATTCTGAGAAAACAAGACAGCTAGCAAACTGCACTGGAAGAAGGAACTAAATTTTATTTCAACATAAAAGTATGCTGGAATTGGTGTATAACTAGTGAGTAACTGTTAAGAACAAATGAATTCTTATCATATCATATATGTATCACGCAAAAACTTGAAACTACTAGTTTTGCCCCACATTGTAACTGCTTTGTCTGGGACAAACAAAATAATATTCACTCTTTCAATGTCTCTTAAAAAGTTACTTTCACATTTTTAAAACACTGAATAGCAATAATAAAATAGGATTAATTAAGTACAAATTCTACTTGACATTAGGACAACTACTGCTCAAAGCTGGTGAGAATGTTTACAACAAAATAAAAAGGAAAAGAAAGAACACCACCCAAAATAAAGAGAAACAGGCAGGTCACCACTAATCCACAATAAGAATCAGAAAGCAATAAACTGATTACACTGAGTAGAGTTGAGATCTTGACTTCAGACTGTGTCAGTTCCATGTGCATGAAAACAGCTTAAGACGAGGCAAGTTTACAATGTCAAGAGTTAAAAATACTGCACACTGGTGTTACACAAGGAATCAGAAAATTTGGAAGTCCGAGATAACAACTCTACCCAGCCAAACTGCTTGTCATTTCTTACTACAGTTCTCAACTGGAAACATGTCTTGTTCCCAGAAGTGGTTACATCAAATTACAGATTTTTTTAAAATTATCCATTCATATGTACCTACTCTGCTCCCTGGCATCCAATCTATTGAAACGTGAGGCATGCAACAAAGAAGAAAAGAACTAAGTTTTTAACTTGAAGAGGAGTACATGAAAGTCAGTGGCTTGCAGCAGCTTGAGAAATTTACGTACACAAATCACTTTACATACACTCTGAGGAACTTCCATCAACACTTCAGCAATGTGAATGACATTCAAACCACCATTGCAGAACCAATGACCTACAGGGCCATACTGCCAAATGGCATACTACTCACGAAATATATAATAGAATACTGATTCCAGGTATGACTTCTGCAACTGCAGATGAGTTAGAAATTGTTGTAAAACAGTGACAACAATTATTAATACAAACATGACATCAAAATTATAGTCTCATGGTCAAATTAAAGAAGAGCAAATTACTGACTAAACTTTTTATATTACATTACAGATTAGTCACCAAAAACTACTCTGTGATAATGGAAACTTCTGTAGGAATACAGTCTCACATCACAGTCTCACATCACAGTCTCACATCACAGTCTCTCTCTCTCTCTCTCTCTCTCTCTCTCTCTCTCTCTCTCTCTCTGTGTGTGTGTGTGTGTGTGTGTGTGTGTGTGTGTGTGTGTGTGTGTGTGTGTGTGTGTGTGTGTGTGTAGGGGGGGTGGGAGCAGGGGCAGGCAAATTGTGTACACGAATGACAAATGTGTGTATGTACTGTCAGTAGTCCTGTTTTTCTCACATATGTTCCAGTATATTTTGTCAAAATACCATCCAAAATAAGGCATTAATCACTAACATGTTACTATTGGTAACCAGGTTCTGCTCTGGAAGCTCTCTCTCATCATGAAGTACCAAATTTTGAATAGCACTGAGAATGTACATAGTTTTTCTTTCAATACAAATGCATTTCACAACATTCACATGTAACAGAGTGTATGTAAAGTAACAGAGACACATCTTACCATTGGTGGCACGTGGGCCAGGTTGACCTGGCCGCTCACTGTCGTCAGCTGTGCACCAGCAATGTGGCCCGTGCCATAAGGACGTGCACCTGCACACCACACCACACACCCATTACAGCAACACTTGTCATCCCAGGTAACATGTGATTTGGGGAAATACCTCCCACAACAATTTTAAGCATCTAAAATGTCTCAAGACATGAAGAGTTACCAATTTATAACTGTCTTTCTAACAATAAAATAAACAATTTGTAACCTTCAAAAACCCATACAGTGTACATTAATGTCAGTGTCTTTCAAAAACAACAAAAAAATTAAATACAATGTAAATGCAATCTGAATTAATTTAATATTTGTAATTAAAGAAATGGACAACATTTTCATTCCAATATGACTTAATATTACAATACTTCAAATCACAGATCAACACACAGTTAGTGGTTGTATCTAGAATTACCTAATAACAACAATGACAGAAAATATTTCATCTCTAAAATGAGCTAAAACACAGTACATAAAACTAGAATATGTGGTGTTGTTGCAGGGAGATTTGAGCAGCTGTAAGATGTAAGTAATTGAACTGCCTCCATCTAATAGTGCACACAAATCTACACTGAGGTGACAGAAGTCTTGGAACAGCGATACAGACGGTGGTGGTATCATGTACGCAAGATATAAAAGGGCAGTGCATTGCTGGAGCTGCCATTTGATCTCAGGTGATTCATGTGAAAAGGTTTCCGGCGTTATTATGGCTGCAAGACGGGAATAAACAGATTTTGAATGTGAAAGTAGTTGGAGCTAGATGCATGGGACATTCCATTTCAGAAATCTTTAGGGAATTCAGTATTCTGTGATCCACAGTGTCAAGAGTGTGCTAAAAATACCAAATTTCAGGCATTATCTCTCATCATGAAAAATGCAGCGGCTGACAGCCTTCACGTAACAACAGAGAGCAGCAGTGTTCGCGTAGTCGCCAGTGCTCACAGACAAGCAATACTTCAGGAAATAACTGCAGAAATCAATGTGGGATATACGACAAACTTATCCATTGTGACAGTGCAGCGAAATTTGGCATTAATGGGCTATGACAGCAGACGCCACGACATCACCTATTGTGCCTCTCCTGCACTTGTGACCATATCGGTTGGACCGCAGACTGGAAAACTGTGGCCGAGTCAGATGAGTTCCAGTTCAGTTGGTAAAAGCTGATGGTAGAGTTTGAGTATCGTACAGACGCCATGAAGTTATGGAAGCAAGCTGTCAACTAGGCACTCTGCAGACTGGTGGTGACTCCATAATGGTGTGGACTGTGTTTAAATGGAAAGGACTGGGTCCCCTGATCCAACAAAACCCATCATTGACTGGAAATGGTTATGTTCGGCTGTTTGGAGACCATTTGTGGCCAGTCACGGTTTCCTTGTTCCCAACAATGATGTCATGTCACCAGGTCACAATGGGTTGCGATTGGTTTGAAGAACATTCTGGACAAATCTAGTGAATTATTTGGTCACCCAGATCACCCACCATGAATCCCATCAAACATTTATGGGATGTAATTGAGAGGTCAGCTTGTGGACAAAATCCTGCAATGGTAAAACTTTCACAATTATGGATGGCTATAGAGGCAGCATGGCTCAACATTTCTGCATGGGAGTTCCAATGACTTGCTGAAGCCATCCCATATTGAGTTGCTGCACTACACCAGACAAAAGAAGGCTGACAAAATATTAGAAGGTATCCCATGACTTCTGCCACCTCAGTGTAAACCTCGGTGTAAATGCATAAACATTCTGGTTGTACAACAAACCTAAAAACTGGCCCCAACTTGTTTTTGACAAAAGATCTCTTGTAATTAAATATGAAAAGGAAAAATAAACATCTAAATGAGAACAGCTTAGAACACAAGTACAAATAATAACTTTTTTTTTTTTTTTTTTTTTTTTTTTTTTTTTTTTTGCAAAATTGTATCAACAATGGGTTCCTTAAATATGCAAGTAAATTCTTGCTCTCAAATATCTAATATGGCAGACTGAATACCACAATTGCTTAATTCACTGTGAGTGCTTTACTGAAACCTGGAAGAACTGAATTCACAATAGGCTGTCCAAAGTCTGAATTTTTATACATTCCATTTTCTCCAATAGCTCTTAATTCAATTTTATCATCATGACTTGACTAGTTTTACATCAAACATAGTACAACAGTGTAAGTTCCTTACTTTCCCATTCTAAAAACATGTGACCATTATGCTGAAAGAATTAATTCATAATCAGGAATTCTGATGTATAATGCCCGCAGAAGCTTAATTACTATGTCCAAAGCCAGTTGAACATTTAAAAAATACCACCACCACCACCACCACCACTTTCGGCTGTATCTGATGAAACCAGTGTTTTTATCCCTACTTACTGTTTATTGTTCACGTGTATTTTCTGTTTCTTGCCTGGATAACTATCCCTTTCTTCCAACAATGTTATAATGTTATTCTGGCCCTATACTCCAAATATTCCAAACATTCAGTTACATGTTGTCTCACTTCAAGCAGCAGAACTCGCCTCTTGCATTCCTCAGACTCTGGCACAATTACCACACATTACCTGTCTTCTGTGTTCATCAAATATTTACCAATAATTTTTGCAGTAACATTTTCTGTTATGAAGAGTATGTAGTTCTTCACTAATCATTTTTGTATGTATTATCTGTATCATGGTTCATACGGAGTAAGTTGTGGAGGGAAATGAAAGCAGCAGTGGTATGCAGGTTTAATAATTTGAAGATCCCATTTTGGACCCTCAGAGAAAAAGTTATTTACAATCAATTCTATGTAAAAGAGCTTTGGAGCAGCTGGAAGTAATTAGCACATTGACAAGTATGGACAGTTGGAACATCTTTGGAAATAAGAAGCAGCTTCTGAGGAAGAAGGAAATCTATAGGTTGGTTTGTAGTTGGCACTCAATACAATCAGTACCTGTGCATATAATGAAGGTGAAAAATTTCTTTACTTGAAACCTGAGACAAGCAAACTTGAAGAACAGAATACCATATTTACTCAAATCTAAGCCGCACTCGAATCTAAGCAGCACCTGAAAAATGAGACTCAAAATCAAGGGAAAAAAATTTTCCCGAATCTAAGCCGCACCTGAAATTTGAGACTCTAAATTCAAGGGGGGAGAAAAGTTTTAGGCCGCATCTCCAAATCGAAACAAAGTTGGTCCATTGTAATATGAGACACAAGTTAGGTCGAATGAATGACGATACAGCTACAGTAGTTTGGTTCGAGTCGTAACCTTAGCAGTTAAGCTTTACTAGGTAGCCATTGCTATGCGTCAGGCGCTCCGTCCGTATTTGTACGGGTACCCTTCCTTTTTCACGAGCTTCGTCTGGTTTGCATTGATTGCTTACTTTTCTTTGATCTGATAAGCGCCGTTTTCTTTGTTATAGGTGTTTACGTCACTCTACGCTGAAAATGCATTACTGTACTGTGTCATGCATTGTTTGTCGCATTCTGATAGTGCGTGTTTACGGCCTGTCGCGGCTCGCGGCATGGCTTGCTTTTGTGCGCACTACTGCCGTTTACAATTAAAAAAGAAGAGAGGAATCGTCTCATTAGCAAAACAATGGCAAGAGACTGCAATTTGTTGTTACTTACACTGCTGCTTTCTTTGATAATGATCAACAAGAACCAAATAATACACTGCGTATGATAGAAGATGTTCTGAACGAGGGTTTAACGAAAATTTTTCTCCGTTTGAAAATCTTTGCAGACACCTCTTTAGTACATTACATTCTGCACAGAAATTAGAGTCATCTTAGATTTAAAAATCTAGTCAATTGCTGTGCTTCATTTCTGACTGTATCACTATTAGGCATAAGAATAATACGAATATAAACATGACATGATGTGTATATTCTTCCACGTTTGCTGTTGTCTCACTCTAGTTTCGTAGTTTATTAGGCAGGCAGGATTTAAATGAGAGAGCAGCAAAAATATAACAATACATGGCAAAATGTTTATATTCTTATGGTGAAGAGAATACTGCATGTGATTCACAATTCATAGAAGTTCCTATTAGCAACCATCTCTTCTCACAGGTAGGAAAAAATTCAGAACGTAGAGTTGGCCATATTGACAAACATCCCGAACTGTCTTGCCAGTCGGATTTTCGTAGTACATTGAAATGCTGCTACATTCAAAGATGAACAATACGGAATTTGTATTTACTTCGTTGGATAATGTAAGAAAATGCAGTGGTCGAAACTTGGGGTGGAGAAAAAAGCTTGTTTTTTAATTTATTTACTGACGCAGAGGATTTAGTGCCAGTATTTATCTTTGTGCCTACAAAGCATGCCTGTGTAGCGCTACATATATTCGACGGCATAAGTTAGTTGTGGCGGCACCCACCAACATTTTTCAGAACTTCCGCTTGCTTTGCACTCGATTCTAAGCCGCAGGCGGTTTTTTGGATTACAAAAACTGGAAAAAAAGTGCGGCTTAGATTTGAGTAAATACGGTACTGGATGGTCTACCAGTCAGAGTATAAAGTCATGTGTCACATGATTATAACTTATATGAAGATAGGTCTGAAGGAATTTGGCTTAACAATATGGCTAGAAGAAGGTACAACACAGTTGCATCACTTGTTTCACTAACCACAATCTATTGTCCTTCACAGCCACAGATTGTTACTTCCACTAATGCATGATTTTCTGACTAGCTGTTAGGGAAGTCTTGCATGTTCTGAAAAGTTTTTATCACCAATGTGTGCATTTTTTGACTGTTGAGGGAATCAGAGTGGGCAAGGAGCGTATGTCCTGTTCACACCTCATCTGCCACAGAGCCTAATGAGTGTACGAAGATCAGCAGCAAAAAGAGTGTTTCTTAGAGGCGCAAAATCTGAATTTGTTGCAATGGATCATAACTGAGAAGTCAAGGGAACCAATGTTAAAGCATTAGTGCATACCAACATAAAATTATGATGCTCATCTGAAGTATAATTAAAGATGTTCTGGCTCTTCATTCTATGATCCACTGTAACAATTTTTAAAATTATTCTAAGTATCTTTATGTGTCATGATGTAAATTAGCCTAACACTTTTTTGATGATTTTTCATCCACTCCTAAACGTGTGAGGTACTCTATTGCTCAGATTGTAAAAGACCTTGCTGATCTCAAGCATGAGAATCAATGCTAAAAACTGTGCTCAGAGAAGCCAGCCATATCTTTTAGAGGTATCACGCTGTGATAATGAGCCACCAGATGGCAACTGGTGCCTCATACTATTCAGTGCATATGCTGATTAAGGGAATTGTTTGGTTGACTCCAGTGATGAGTCTAATACTCTTGTGGAACACTGCAACCAAAATTTTCAAGTAAGAATGTCACGTCTATCTACATACAGTGAAGCCATGAGGCTTTATAGAAGTACATTAGGCATAATAGGTCCGAATACAAAATTCTGCAACCAGGTAATTTAAGTGCACTGAGCACTTGGCTTGCTTTTGTTTTAAGATTCTTCAGAGTTTGTAGTCATGCGAGTTTTGATGTAACTATCTAAAATTAAGAACTATATTCCAGTCTGAGTTTACAAAAGAAAATGCAACAAATCCATTCAACTCAACAAACCACCTCATTCTTTCATTACCAGCAACCACACTGGCAACTAGGGTAGAGAAATTTTCCTTGAAAACACGAGTCACTCAAAATAAAACACAAGCAAATGATACTACAAACATGGCACACTAAAATCCAATGTCTAGAAAAATGGATAATAACTAATGAGGAATCCCTCTTGGCCATACAGATTAGTGGACAACCTAAGAGTCACCCAACTGACACAGTTATTGCACCACAAGAAGGAACACAGGCCAACAGAGACAGGGTTTCTGAGAGTAATGTATGTTTTGTGACTGTGGGATTTATCAGATTTTATCCCACTTACTTCAGTATCACTTATGCAATGCCTAGCATTTTGTAGAAGATTTATCAAATACCATCTCTAGAGGTTGGCAAATACTAGTCAGAAGTTGTATAACACCTGCTTCAGGCATAACACATAAATAAAATCAACACAAACTGCCCCTTCAATAAACTATTTAAAATTTGTATTATTCCTTCACTCTCACAATGTCATCTGTAGATGAAGGACTGTATTTAGGAGATTGGAAAATGAGTAGAAAATGGAAAGCTGATCCACAGTACTGGTCTGGACTCCTCACAATAGATGATACACTGCTGATTATTCTGGAAGGCAAATTTCCTCTTAATGCACCCCCTTGAAGAATGGCATTGTCCATTAACAATTGGCCAACCAGCAACACATCAACTCACTGTGTGTGTGTGTGTGTGTGTGTGTGTGTGTGTGTGTGTGGAGGGGGTTGCGTGCACTCACATGTGTGCAGCTCACTGACAGAGGAGCACTGTTTCAAGTGCTCAGTAGTTTCTTTCAGTACAGCTCTATATCAGAAGATCTGTCATTTAAATTTTGTTACTTGGTGGACTAACAATGAGAAAATATCTTTCTGTACTGTGATTTTTTTTATGAGTTAGTGTCTTGTCTGTACATACCTGTGACAGTTTGTGCTCAAGTAGTTTACATTTGCCATTCTGTAACTGAGGAAGACAGCTACAAACTGTTATGAAGCTTTTGGTGTTTATAGGAAGATAAGGTAGATATGTTACTGGCATTCTACAGGACAGTTTTTGTGGCTAAAGTTTCGAACAATGATTTGTCATAGGTTAGTCAGTTGCGGGGTATGTTGTGAACTAAGTAGCATGTAGTTTCACTGGGGCAAATGTAGTGGGGAAAGCTAGTGGAAAATCTTGTGAGGAAGTCTCCTGGTCCACAGGGCATGTAGAAGTAATAGACTAATACTGGAGCAAGAAGTGAGAATTTGTGCCCTTCAGGCACAGTTGGAGGAAGCTAGACAAGAAAATGAGAAGCTATGCGGGGAGAGAGGATGGAGAAGTGGGAACAGGTAGTTGGCAGTCAGCCCAATAGGAAGATAACAGGCTGTGATAATTTCTTTTTTAATGTTGAGAATAGGTTTAGCCAGCTGTCACGACAGCCTAGAGGAGTTTCAGTAGTTTTAAGAGCAGGTAAGATGCGGAAGACCTCCAACGTCGATAGGATGCTAATGTCAGATACAAATATAAAGAAAAAGAGGAACCTGCTGCTAGATGACAGTCATGGATGCAGTGTAGGCTTGCAGTAGCAGGAGGCATAAGGCAAGGAGTAATAAGTCACCAAGATTTTTAAATCGAGTGCCTGCCTCAGTAAGAAGACATGAAGCTTAGGGCTTGGTGTAAGGACTTTGCTAGAGAGTATCAGGTAGTGACAATGGCAGGGGTTGGGAATAGTGTCTTAGTATGGGCAGGGTTTACGATACAGGTGGCGACTCGGGTAAGACTGCTACTCAAACTCAAACCACTAATGTTCACTTCATACAGCTTTTCCGGCATTACGACCAACTCCATCTCGACAGTACTGTGTAGTAAGTTACTGTGGGGCTTCAGAGGGCACTGATCACTGCTCACAAGGCACACGGTTCATTGGTACCATTTAAGAGTATCTATACTAGATATGGCCTACACCTGAACAGGACTGGGAAAGGCTGGTTGGTGAAGCTTATATGTGACAGTGTAGCAAGTGGATCTGGTCTCAATCAAGGCCAAATTCCATCGCATTAGTAAATGTGTAGAAGGGATACACCATTTTTAGAATGAAGTCTGGTAGGAGGCAATCCTGCTTGAGGAATGTTCCTTTCACGTGGGAAGATAGTTCTATAAATGGGGAATGCTGATAATAAGTTGCAGTGAGTTTATTTCATCAAAATATTTGGGGAATTTGAGGGGAAGTACATGAACTGTTAATAGATCTCGACTCTTAAATTATTTGTGTGTCAGAGCATCATTTACATAGTGAATAAATGCTAAGGCTTTCTTTGAAGGGGTTCATCTTACCGGATTTCTGAGCAAGGAGTTAGTTGCAGATGAATGAGAGTGGCCATTTACACCAAATGTAATATTCCATCCAAAAGAGTTGAAATATCAAAGACCAAATATTTGAAGAATGTCCATGAAAGTGAATTTTCAAGGAAAAAACATAAAATTATGTCTCCAGACCCTCCAGTTCAGACTACAGGGTTTTCCTCTTCAGACTTGACACTGACCTAAGCTCAGACCTTAAGAAAGGCATAATGTTGGATTTACTTGACACTTATGAGCGGTAGAGACAGTATACCTTCCAAGTAGAGTTCATAGAAATGGCAGCACAATCACAGACAATATTTTTATAGAAAAAAAATTTCTGGAAGATTAAAGCTTTGTGCTGGACTGCAACTGAAACCTGGGACCTTTCCTAGGTTTGAGTTTCCCTCCGGCACACAGTTTTCATCTGCCAGGAAGTTTCAAAACAGTGAACACCCTGCTGAAGAGTGGAAATTCACTCTGGATATTCTGAGATTTTTCCCTAGTTGACAGGCACTGTGTGAGAAAAATTAGTAATGTCCTATCAGATCATGATGCACTTGTAGTAATACTGAAACTAATCACATAAGAAAGCAGTAAACAAAAAATTTAAAATATGGGTCCACTTGCAAAGCAGAAAAATTTAAAATATGGGTCCACTTGCAAAGCAGACACTTAAAGCCAATTTCACAGGAGAAACTGGGCAAGTCATCTACAACACAGCGAAGTTGAATGACAAATACACTTCTAAGAACCTTGATAACTTCTTTTGACAGCTCTTTCCACAAATACAAATGTCAGTCAGAGACTCGTTACAGAATTTCACTACAGAAGAATTGCAAAGTGCTGAAGAATATCACCAGACACTAAATGCAGTGAACAATGCATTACACCAAGAGAATACAAACCTCTGACAATAAAACCACAACTATATGGTCAATTTTGAATAAGGTGCCAGGGCAGAATACGGGGGATAAACATATTATTTCTCCCTTGTGTGAGAACAAAGCTATTAGTGGACTACCAGAATTGTGCAAAAATATTCAATACTCCCTTCCTGCCAATAATCTGAAAGTTACATCAAAATTTTACTGGTGCACATAAATACACACAACTCTTTAAAGTTGATATTCGAAGACAATTACATCACATGAACCTACACAACAAGCAAAGATGAAACTAAATCAGTTACTAAAGCACTACAGAGTAAAGTTTTCAGGGTAACAGGGGTTTTGTGTGTGTGTGTGTGGGGGGGGGGGGGGGGGGTTGCTGCAGGGTTACATTTTGGGTCAGTTGCTTTTGTTGATATATATCAATCATTTACCATGTAACAGGACAGATGATTCAAAAATGCCATTAGCAGTTTTCCAGCAGATAACAATCCATCTGGCAAAGAAGCACATACTGGAAAGAGATAACTAGAGTGATGATTCTCTACGATGAAGAATGAAACAGAATATGCAATGGCAGGCAAGTAAAATGATGAGTCGGTGTTGGAGAAAGACTTTAGAGTAATACTCAATTTAGACCTTGTTTCTGATTATATGTGGCTCTCAATGAGCTAGACCCTGGAACAGGTGAGACAGACATCCAAAACACATTAAGCAGTTTCTAGTCTCCAAGCAGTAATTGAGAGTCATAATTTTTGGTGAAAGCTTTTTATTCCATGTTCACATGCACATACACTGTGTAACAAACAGTTTGAAAGAAATTGCTTGTAGACGAGAATGAACCTAAGTGGAAAACATCCTAGAAACAACCCTTTGGCTGCAGCTCACCCATTTCCCTGTTACATCATTTCTCCTTGGAGTTATAGTTCACAAAGATATGCTGGGGAGCTTCTGAGAAAGAAGGAAGAAAGATGGCTTTAGCATACTGTCGATGACAAATCTGTAAGAGGTAGAGCACAGACCAAATCGGGCAAAAACAGAGACTGGAAACTCAACAGAATCATTCCAGAACTCACCTTAAGCAGTTATAGGAAATAATGACAACCTGGATCACAGTGAGCTGACTTGATTTTGAATTTCCCAAATGCAAGTCTATTGTACTGGAAATTTTGGGTGCTTCTAAAAGATTTTGAAAGTAGGAGAGATGTAGCAGACTGCATCTGTAGGAGGTGTGCCTGAACAGTTCAGTCATTAGAAACATTCTCACAAAAGACAGGCATCCAGTTCAGGATCCACTCTAGTATGCAAGAGTTTCATAACCACTTATAGATATGTCTTAATGTGGACAAGAGCAGTGGATTACATATTCATTTGTATAATACAAACACTGAGTCCTTTACACAAATTCATTAATGCTTCAATGGCTTAGGGAGCTGTTTTTTTATGAGCTTTTAAGTGCATCACTCTTCATAAAGAGTCTTAAGTGGAGATAGGCATACCAGAAAGAGTTGCTGATTCATTATCACTACTGTCTAAAGTTGCAAGTAACTGGAGCTTCAATTCATTTCATTTACTTAATCCTGCACTTCAACCCCCCCCCCCCCCCCCCCGCCATCTTCTCCTTAAGGGGACAACAGTGAAACTCTTGGCAATGAAAGTGGTGGTGTTTTTCATATTGTTATTGTTGTTATTTTTATTGTGATTAATTATGAGGCCACTCAAACTTCAGAAACACTGATGGATACATTTACTACATAGGTTTGGAGCTAATAGGTAGTGTAAAAGGTGTTACCTTATAGATTCACTTGTACACATTCACACAAGTATTAGGTTCTTCAACATACTGCTCAATTTGAGGTTTCCACCATCCTTATGACCCAAGCAAGTTAAATAACACCCACATTATCTGAATCATATGATGTTCCACTCTCACGTCCAATGGTGATTGTTAGAACATATTCAGAGCTTAGGTAAACAGAAGTCTCACTACATGAAGTAGAGCCAAGCTTCGGATTCACAAGTTTGAAAAACCTAAACGCAACTGTAGCAGGCTAAGTTCCACAAGGTGCTCATAGTTTTGTACTACCCAGTTAAGGGCATACACAGTAGACTACTTTCAGTGTAAAAGACATTTTCACCATTCACAAACCATCATAGTAGGTACACACAAAATGAAGAATGGACAATAAAGGAAGAACAACTGCAACAGGAAATCATCTAGAAATCAGAAGAATGGTGTACTGAGAGACCACACAAGAAGAGTTTGCAACAGATGGTACCAGAAGTACCATGGATGTTGACACACTGCAGGAACATTGCTGGGCAAAAGCCAGTCACAATGCCTGTGAGAATCACGCCCCCTGGAGCAGCAGCGCCACCAGGCAGAGTGACGTGCACTAAGTCACTGTGCATGACTGGAATTTGGGAGTTGCAAGTTGTACGTCAGTCTGAGTCTTGCTGGGGAGTTCCTGGAGAACGTTTATCACGTCTTCAAGTCTTTGAGTGAGAGAGAACAGCAGCGGATAGACAGACAGTGGTTAGTCTTCAACAGAAACAGAACAGTGAATACAGTTATCGTGTATGGACAGAGACCACCTGCCTAGAGATTTAACTGAGTACTGACAGTTTGTAAATGTTTACTGAACAGTACACCATGGAAGAAGATTAGTTGCCTTCCATCTTTAGTTCAGAGAACATTATTTAGTTGTCTCTCTATGTCCATCTTTTCAGAGATGGTTGCGGGCCCTCAGCTGTTCATATTAAATGTCAAATCAAACACCTTTCAACAATCTGATTTCCAAACCGTTATTTTTATTGGACTATCAATTTCAGTGCCATCTTCAGGCCCCCAGACCGACATGTAGGAAGATTCCAAACTTAGTTCTGGTCAAAATAGGAGCCAGCATTCAAAGACTGGTATCTGTAGATTTCTGTTCAATACAGCGATCACTTCAAACATAATCTGCTGACATATTTATTTACTTGTGTTCATGGAACTGTAGTCAACACAGGACAGATAGGATACACATGCAGTATACAATTGCTGTAACCAGTGTTCCCAAAGTTGAGTAATATATTTTACTAATCATTATTCTGTGTTTCTTTCACTGTATGTGCGCTTCCCTAGAAACCATGCATCTGTCATACCATGACACCTATATTAGTCTTTTTCAGCAGCAGTGAGACTTTAATCAAAGTAGATGCCCCAGTCAACAACAAGAAGACATATCAGTTACTGCAAAACTAAGCTGAGACAAAAGCAGTAAACATGAATCCAAGGCTTTGTTGACACCGCAGTATGGATGGATATGGTGTTATGGGCGCTCAACAGTGTAGTCTTTAGCACCCGAACAGAAACAAAAACGGACGAGTGTCACTACAATTCAGCAAGTGCAAAAATAGGATTAAAATTATAGGTGAAAGTCTACAGAGGCAGTTTGCACGTCAACAGTAGCAAAGAGGAAAGCAGCACATAATGAGGAGAACTGCAAGAGAACGGAGGGGAAGGGGTAGAATGAAAGACATAGCACATGTTTGGAACTGGCCTATTACAAGAATAAAAAAGGAGTGGTAAGCCACTCAGCAACACACTAAATTTCCAACCTAAAATTTTTGGCTGAAGCCCAGAAACAGCACAGTACCTTAAAACTTTCTTGACACTCGCCTCGTCATTGGCTAAAATCGAGGGCAGATCCCCACTAATATTAACTTCCGCCCTGACAAAACAATATAAATCACACTCAACTAAAATGTGGCGTACAGTGATTCATACACCACAGGCATCACACAGAGGGGGTTCCTCTCGCCGTAGTAAGAAGGCATGCGTAAGAGGACAGTGCCCTATGCGAAGACGTGTAAGGGTCACTTCGTCATGCCTAGGTGACCGGCAGGAGGAACACCACGGCTGGATGGTGGGTTTCACCAACCGCAGCTTATTTTCCCTCACCGCCAGCCACTCCTCCTCCCACAATTGCATATACTTCCGCCGCAGCACAGAAACGACACCTTGCAAAGGAATAGAACATTGTGTCACATCTGGTAACCTGCAGGCGTCCTTGGCAGCTCTGTCAGCTTGTTCATTTCCCCGTATGCCCACATGCCCTGGCACCCAGCAAAAGGACACTTGCTTGCCCTGTCGTTGGAGGATGTACAGTTCGTCGTAAATCAGCTGTTCCAACTTCTCCGCTGGGTACAGGTTCTGCAGTGGCTCAGCGAGTCAGAGCAAATTAGGAAGTGTTTGCCCTGAGTAAACCGTATCTGCTCCAATGCCTTCAGGACCGCGTGAAGTTCTGCGGAAAAAACAGTGTATTCCTGGGGAAAGCGAATCCTGATGACACGGTTGGGGAACACGACTGAGCAGCCAAGAAAATCCCCCTGTTGGGATCCATCAGTGTAGACTACTGTAAAATCATGATTCCTGTCTAAAATGTTAAAAAACAAAGATTTGAAAGTAAAATCTGATGTACTGTCTTTCTTAAAATTTGCCAAATCTAAAATCAGTGTGGGTCTCTGGAGGAGCCAAGGTGGATATCTGCTCCAACTTCGACGTAAAACATTAAAACCGGCCACACCCATCTCTAAAAGGCAATCCTTTGCACGAATCCCATAGGGCCTTGTTGCTCGTTGCCGGTTGCAAAAAAGCCTTTCCAGTGGAGGCCGAGCAACAGTGTGGTATGCAGGTGTGTATGGCGTGGATAATGTTTGATAGGCCTGGCGCACCATTAGTAGACACTGCCGGAAGTGAAGTGGCGGTTCACCTGCCTCTGCACAGAGGCTCGGTATGGAGCTGGTTCTGAACGCCCCAGTGGCCAACCGAATCCCCTCATGGTGCACCACATCCAACAGCTTCAAATAAGTGAGTCTTGCAGACCCATACACCGTGCATCCATAATCAAGCCGGGACCGCACGAAGGCTCTGTAAAACCGGAGCAGACAAGTCCTGTCTGCTCCCCATGTGTGGTGACTAAGACATTTTAAAATAGACAGCGCCTTAAGAGACCGTTTTTTCAGTTCCTTAATGTGTGGCAGCCACGTAAGCTTAGAATCAAAAGTGAGGCCCAGAAACTTCACTGTGTCTTTAAAATTCAGAACGGTGTCCCTCATCCTCAACGCAGGCAAGTCAAAAATGGAACGAGAATGGTTAAAAAGAACACACACTGACTTATCAGTTGAAAACTTAAAACCACTCTTCTGTGCCCATTCATCCAACCGTCGCAGAGTGAGTTGCAGCTGACGAGTCGTCGTTGCAAGGCTTGAAGAAGAGCAAAATACAGAGAAATCGTCCACAAACAAGGAACACTGCACAGGACTTTTCACAACAGACGTAATACTGTTAATAGCAATAGCAAAGACCGTCACACTTAAAACACTACCTTGAGGGACACCGTTCTCTTGTTCAAAGCGACTAGACAGTACGTCTCCGACTCGGTACCGAAAATAATGTGGCGACAGGAAGCACCGAATAAAATTAGGAAGACATCCACGAAAACCCCATTCGTGGAGCTACCTGACGATAAGATGCCTCCAAGTAGTGTCCTACGCCTTTTCAATGTCAAAAAATATTCCCAACAGGTGATGCTGGCGCAGGAAAGCCTGTTGTATAGCCGCCTCCAGGAGGGCCAGGTTATCAAAGGTGGAGCGACACCTCCTGAACCCACACTGAAAGCGACTAAGGAGTTGTCTGGATTCTAACATCCAGACAAGGCGGCGGTTGACCATCCGCTCCAAGGTCTTTCCCACGTAGCTAGTGAGGGCAACACTACGGTAACTACCCGGGCACGTGCGGTCTTTCCCAGGTTTTAAAAGAGGAATTAAAAGTGCTTCACGCCACGAGTCGGGGAAGTGACCAGACATCCAAACTAGATTAAAAAGTCGGAGGAGGATTTCTTTATTTCTCCCTGTGAGGTGCCGCAGCATGCTATAGTGGATTCTATCGTGACCAGGGGATGTATCACGAGCCCCACACAATGCAGAATCCAGTTCCCACATGGAAAATGGGCAGTTGTACTCTTCTGTATTGGGCGAGCGGAAGTCAAAACTGCTCCTCTCAGCAGCCACTCTGTGGGGCTGGAAAGCTGGATTCTGACTGGCGGTTGCAGTAATAGCTGCAAAATGAGCCGCCATAGACTGGGCAATATCTTTTGGGGTCGTTTGGAGAGTACCATTCCAAATTATAGCAGCCATAGGGCACCTCCCACCTCTCCCAGAAATCCTCCTTATGGTCTCCCATACAATGGAACTTCATGTAGAACGATTAATGGTGTTCAGGAACTGCTGCCACGACCTCTTCTTGCTCTCTCGTATAATCCGACGACACTTTGCCCTCGCCACCCGAAAGGCTGCAAGGTTCTCTACAGTTGGCCGGCATTTGAACCTACGCAGAGCTGCCCGCCTAGCCCTGACTGCAGAGCAGCATTCGTCGCTCCACCAAGGGACAGGCTGCCGCTTCGCTTGTCCCATGGACTGTGGGATGGACACTTCACTGGCGCGGTGAATCACTTCAGTAATATGATCCACCCATTCCTGGACACTGACCCGATGTTCAAACTGGGCTAGCTGACTATACAGTGCCCAGTTGGCTCTACGGAGCACCCATCGGGGCGGTTGCCTTTCCGGTTCCACTGCATGTGGCAGGTGAATCCAGATGGGGAAGTGATCGCTGCTGTGTAAGTCATCAACCACTTCCCATGCAGCAGTGTGGGCGATGGCTGGAGAGCAAAGCGATAGATCAATGGCAGAGAACGACCCAGTTGCAATGCAAAAATGCGTGCTCTGACCTGTATTTAGCAAATAGGCACTGGAAGACAGAAGAAGCCTCTTGATTGCTCTACCCCTGGGGCAAGTACTCACAGAGCCCCAAAGCACATTGTGTGCATTAAAATCACCACAGAGGATGAAGGGGTGGGGGAGCTGTGTAAGAAGATCACCGAGAGCCTCTTCGTCGAGCACATCATGTGGGGGCAGGTAAAGCGAACATACTGTTAGCATATGACGCACATGTACTAATATTGCAACTGCCTGTAAATTCGTCGTGAGGGAGAGAGGCGAGGAGTGGTAGTCGGTGTTGACGAGGATACCTACTCCTCCTCGAGCTCTCTGTCCACTCAGGTCGTCCTTTTTGCGGAGGAGATAACCACGTAGCTCAGGGGTGTATGTTTCACTTAAATCTGTCTCTTGCAGACATACACACATAGGTCTATCCTGAATCAATAGACGTAGTTCCTCCACATGTGTCCTGAACCCTTGCAGGTTCCATTGCAATATGGGAGCCATCACAGTGGTTGTATTTTCTGCCTCTCTTTCCGCCGAGGTGGGGAGACTGCAGCGGGTGGAGGCTCAGTCTTGGGGCGAGATGATTGCCCCATATTCTCAGACTCCATCAGCTCTGGGGAAGAGTCTGATGAAGCGTCTAGTGGGACCACATTAACATGATCCGAGGGTTTACCAGCCGATTTAATCTGTTGGTGCTGCTTGATGTGTGCTTTCCGTTGTTTAGGCGGCTTTGCTAGAACTGGAGCAGGGGTGTTTATGACCACGCTGGGCTTTGGAACAGCCTCAGCAATCGGAGATGCCTGGGGCTCTTCAATGTTAGCTACTGTACCTTTCTCTGCTGTTCGAGGAGGGGCTACAGGCTCTGATACACTTGCTGCCTTGCAAGTGCACTGACACGTGAAGGTGTTCGTGCCAACACTAACAACCTCCGTCTGTGTAGATGCATCGACTTTTGGAGGCGGCTTCTGAACAATGGAAGCAAAAGACGTAACGAATGTGGGTGGCTGCATGGCCTTAAAGAACTTTTTGGCTTCACTGTAGGGGATACGCTTAGTTGTTTTTATTTCTTGTATTTTACATTCCTCTAGGAAGATTCTACAGTCCCGACTCCAAACAGGGTGGCTTTCAGAACAGTTTATACATCTGACAGGCGACGAACAGTCAATTCCGTCATGGGCAGCCTTACTGCAGTTGCCACACATCGCTTCTCCTTTACACCCTAGAGTCGTATGCCCAAAACGCTGGCACTTAAAACAGCGCAATGGGTTTGGGACATACGACCGGACATTTAGTCGAAGAAATCCTGCCTTGACGTGTTCTGGGAGTTTGGGGGTATTGGAAGTAAGAATGAAGGAGTCAGATTTCACCAGGTTCCCATCCACCCTTTTCATGATGTTCTGAACGTCAACAATTCCCTCCTGAGCTCACTCACTCTTTAATTCTTCCACAGGAATGTCAACAAGATCCCTACAGGTAACAACACCCTTACTGGAGTTCAGGGTGCTGTGAAGCTCTGTATCGATCGTGTATTCCCCCAAGCTTTTAGCTGTTTGAAGGTTAACTGCTTGCTGAGCAGTTGATGTTTCAACAAGCAGTGTCCCATTCCGTAAACGCTTCACTGATTTTAAAGTGCCAGCTATTCCTTCTAGACCCTTTTGGATATAGAATGGCAAAACCTTTTCAAAGGAACCCTCTTTCCGTTTTATTATTAAAAACACATTCTGGTTGTCAGTATGTGCTCTGTTACTCTGAACTGCTGTACGTTTGCTGACGCCTGAGTCAGGAGGACTGGCTAACCGAGCCCTCTTGTTGGTTTGGCTGGTAGTGCCTACCAGCGGTCCACCCATCCCACTGGCCAGCGAAAAATTAGGAGGAGGAAAAGAGGAAGAATTCGTGGTATCCATGGTCGTCCCACGAGCAGCTAGGGAAACTTAGGTCCATTCAGACAGAGCCCCGCATGCCTGGATAAGCCTTGTACAACTGAGGTGCGGCAGGTTCCCCAGAGGTTGCCCGCTAACGACTGTTCCACCTCAACAACCATGCATCTCATCGGCGCGCAGCACACCTTGAGATTGAGGGTTTTTTTTATAGGTTTATTCCATCCTCACGATCCGGGCGGTCAAGCCAAGATCCCCATTCCCTGAGACACACAACGTTCCACCGCCGCGCCGCACGGTGGTCGCTGAAGTATGCTCAGAGCTTACGGTGACAGGGGACTGGCGGCGCTTACCAGTCCCCAGCTCAGGAACCCCGGGGTCGCCAAGCCCGTACCCAGCAAATGAATGCTGAGCCCCTGGGGGCGACACCGCAGTAGTAACAGCAGTTCTAATAAATGTTAGCTATATTATATCTGAAAATTATTAATTAGAATGGCTCTACATGTATAAAGGTATGGTATCACTCTACTTGAATAACAGACAATCATGTTCCCATTAATAGAATATTCTCACAACTATAAAGATAAATGTTAAGCTTGTCCTTAGATTCTGCCTGTTCTTAATACATTATGGACAGAGCCCAATTAGGACTTGTCAAGTGGCAGTTAGTCATGTGGATGTACCAGAGTCTTGCTCATCCATGGTGTAAAAATTCATAGCTGCCATTGTGTTCCAAGCACTCCGTTGGTAACCATGTAGACTGCGTAAGGAAAGTGTGTCTGCATTGTGCAGGCCCTATATAGCAGGGACTGCTGCCAGTGTAGAATTACAACTTGCAGTCCTCCTCCTGTCATCTGTAGTTAGGTCTGTGATATTTCCTAATTTTGACTGTGTGGGTAACCCAAAACATGGAATTTACACCCTAACTTCTCTCTGTGGTCAGCAGTTGCAATTGAAACACTGACCACTCAATCCAAGGTGATGACTTTTGATTGTTTGTTGCAAGGGTCTTAATGAACTGATACTGGCAATAAACTTAAAAACTAATAATATATATGGTCAGTTCATAAGATAAAAGTCAGTTTCTCACAAACTTTTATTTTTCACTTATTTGCTGTTTATAGGAACATCTTCTGAGTTCATAGATTACTTAATGAAAAGACTAATCAAGTTCCAAATGCTAGGAAGCGCTAAAAGCAAAATACTTTCACAATTTAGACTGACACACTAAAAAAAGTAACACACTTACCATCTGCACCTGGTCGAATGACTGCAGGTTTAGCCAAGGATTCAGTGTTAACTTTAACAACACGGTTTGTCTCATGCTGCAGGATAGTAGCCCTGTAAAAAGACATAAATAAGATTGTGTACAAAAAATTAAGATTAAAAGAGCTGCAATGATTACAAAGATAAACTTACTTCAGTGGAGAAACACTGTCTTCAACCATGGTTGAACCTTCATCACCCTCAATGCCAAAATGGTCTTTTGACTGCTTCTATAAAAATTGAAAAGGCACTGGTGAGTTAACTATAAAAAACATATTGCATAGTACCAATTAATAGCACACCATTTTTACAGCTACAAATATATTGTTACCCTTTTCCTTTTAGCCTGTTACCATATTATTGACAGAACACACAACAACTTCTGTCTTCAATATAAACTTCCGAAGTTAATTACAAATCAATGAACTTTTTTAGAGTTGGAACACATACACATAAAATTCCTTTAAATAAGCTACTTCTTGCATTAGGCTGTTAATTTTCCGCCTCCAAGCATCATGAAGCATGAAACACGGTACTTTCTGACAAATGGAACATGTAACACTTTTGCATAATGTTGCTTCATAATGTCAAAGTGGGCAAAGATAGTTATAAGTTCCAGGGATAGTCCCTGAAATTCAAGATTTTATACTGAAATGCTATGGTATTAATAATGCAAAAACTTCTATCTACGAGTGCCTCCAAGCAAACATTTGTAGCGTTTTTATTTCTGCTTTCCAATTACATAGACCTAACTTCAGATCAGCACTTAGATGCTGTAAAATTGAATAATAACCACAAGCATTTGGGTATCAGCCCCTGCTTGGCCTTAAACCTTTAGATACTTCAGTATCAGACAATACATATAGCTACATTTTAAAGGAAAGTGCCAAATTGGATCCTTTCATTAAATCTTATTGGTTACTTTTATTAAATCTTATATAAATCTCAAAGACAATGGCATAATGAAAATCAGTCTGCAGCAAAAGAAGAACTAGTCACCTAAAATTTCTAAGCTTAATAATATTACTATGTTCCTTTTTCATACAACTTGTACCTTTTTGAGAATTATATCAATGTATCCTGAGATGAGCTGTAAAATCTGTTCAGCCTCAGTGGTTTGAACACAGTAGTACTGATCAGAGTAATCACCAAAATCAAGAGTGAAAGTATTTGGAGATGCACCCCAGCGCCTGACAGTAGTCAGTGGCCATGTCTTCAGAATCTCCTTAGTTTTTTCATCCAAGCGCAGTACAGAATCTTTTGTCACACCCAAAAGTCGAGGCACCAATTTGTTCTTGCCTTTCATTTTCTCCTGTTAAAGAAGAAATAATGATGCAATGAAGAAACATTCTATATGAAAAAAGGTATTTCTAAAATACCCTCTACAAAATACAACATTTATTGAACAGATCTGCATAGAAGATAATAAAAATTGAAATAATAATGAATTAAGTGCTGAAATGATATTTTATTTATGACATTAAAATGCTCGCAATGACTTTCAGTCTGATCCTTGTTAAACACATCAGTATACATGCCCTTTTTTCCTTTGTTATATTCTGACAAACCCCTGGATGAATTAATTTATCTATTATACTAAACAGAAAACACCAGTCACTGCTGAGTAATATCATATATTAATTGAGCAAAAGCCTAACAAAGAAACAGGTTCATGTGTTTCAAATGAGAAGGTCTCTGGACAGAATAAACACATTTCACCTGTGGAATGAAAAATAGTAATAACTCAAAGTGTTTTGGTATATAATACAGGTGTTTCCTGTACAATGCAAGTACTGTGTCTGGCACTGCATGGGAACCGATTATGGGGAGGCAGGCTCCGATCACCACATACACTACGGCCAGTTGCTCAGACTCTGGCACAACTCATATCAATTTTAACCTAATTAGACGAGCTGATATTAGATTTAGAAGGAAGTCCAATGAAATTATTGCACTATTTAGCGTTTCTGACAGGTGTGTGCCGGCCAGTGAGGCCGAGCGGTTCTACACGCTTCAGTCTGGATCCGCGTGACCGCTACGGTCACTGTTTCGAATCCTGCCTCAGGCATGGATGTGCGTGATGTCCTTAGATTAGTTAGGTTTAAGTAGTTCTAAGTTCTAGGGGACTGATGACCTCAGCTGTTAAGTCCCACAGTGCTCAGAGCCATTTGAACCATTTTGACAGGTGTGTCAGTAGGGTCTGCCCACACAGCTGCATAGAACCATCAACTGATACCATATGAATTCATTTACTGTTGCTCAACATCAGTATGTGGAGTTCTGAAAATCTTCATCAAGAACCTCTGCATGATGCAAAAGAATGAGTGTAGTGACAAACTGGTGCAAACATTTAATTATTAAACTGATATTTTCCCACCAAACCATAACTTATGATACATACATGAACAATATACTGCAATCTTTATTGCAGGCATAATAAATAACAACAAAAAGCTACAAACAATATTATGAAAAGGATAGATTGCTACTTATCCTAAAGATGACCCACTGAGTTACAGACAAGCACAACGAAAAGACTGTTACCCCTGAGATTTCAGTCAAAGCCTTCTTCAGAACAGGAAACAAACTACACACACATTCACACAACCAAGGCGCAATGGCTGGAGATAGCAGTCTTGTGTGTGTGAGGTGTGCTTGCTTGTGTGAATGTGTGTGCACTTTCTTTTCTTTTCTGAGGAGGGCTTTGACCAAAATCTCATGTGTAACAGTCTGCACATCAATGTGTCATCGTTACAGTGAGTAGTAATCTATCCTTTTCATAATATTGTTGATATTCCAACCTGGACTTTCTATTGTTTAATAAAAAGCTATGGTTATTTTGTGGCGAACAATTTAAGTGCACACATCAGCAATGCCACTATGACAGTACTACGAGATGTTTTTGATGACAGGAACTATTTCGTATGCACTGTTGAAATTCACAGAAATTCAACAGAATATAAAACTGAATGCAGATTTGTTCTTGACTTAGGCCAACCAACCATATTTACTTGCACATGGTAGCTCTTAGAACACTTACCTTTACAAGGAAGAATGTTACACCGTAAGTGGGAAGAGAACGAGCTGTTTTAGTGTATAGCACTTTAGCATCAAGTTCAGATAATCCAATATGTTTCTTGTGTTCAGAGAAAACCTTCTTTTCAATACCTTTAACTTTAACATACGACTGTGGTAAAAATTCTTTCAAACTGTAGGTAAAAAAAAAAAAAAAAGAAATTAATGTCGCAGAACACTTGCAATAAATAAACTTTAAAATAATTCTGTGTAATATAATTACTGCACAATTCTCTTAAACTACTAGTTTAAAATGTTGCAGTAAAGCAGTAATAACATAATTTCTTACAGTATATACTCACTCAAGAAATCCTGGACGATGCCTATTCTCATTATGATCACCAAACTGTATTTGACACTGAATACCAGCAAACTCACATGCTTTATCTTGAGTCACAGGGTGTGTTCCGTCCAACATTGCATCTCTTGCTTGGACATATAAAAGGTTCAATTGTACTGGATCTCTCGAATCAATATTTTGATCTGAGAAAAAGAACTTACGTCGCAGGAGGACAGTCTCACCTTCGTCAATACCTTGTTCACGAAGTGTTTTAGAAGGATCAATCCAGTTCACTACAACATAATACCAAATCAAATTTTAGGGAAGGATATTAAATTAATACACACCAACATAACGTAAAATATATGAAGTTAGCTAGTTCTATGTTGTAATGTAAAAATGATGACAATGAACAGCATAAAATATATTTCATCAAACTAGAACAGGGTGTCCATTGTCTTGCATTTCCTGAGACAGTTCCCCTTTTTCCTCAAAAATCCACAACCCAATAGCTTTTTGGGGGATGCTCAAATGTCCCACTTTTTTGTGATTTCACTTGTCTATAGCAGTTTACATTACTGTAAGTCTGATTTGCAATTTATTATACATAATGCCGCTTTTACAAGTTTTGTTTATTTACTGTATCGTTTTGCACTGTTGGTATTACCGCTACATGTTCATTGTTTCATCTCAGGCCAAAAAGAAAATTAATTCTAACAGTAATATAAAAAAGTGAGTTTACTTTTATCATTGGAAGTGGAGAAACTGTAGAATGTAAGTTGTGTAAATCAAACTTTGGTACTGGACATTGTGGTAGGTCTGACACTGGAAATGACATTAAGACAAGGAAACATCGCATGAATGTTCAAACAAAAATGCACTTCTTGATAAAATACATAAAGTGAACAGTAAGTTGAAAGTGCAGCAGAATAATTGAAAATGTCATTTGCAATCATCTGAGAGCACAATGCAAAGGAAAACTATGTCCACTAAATTTTCTCAATACAACTTGTGCCCCATTTTTTCCCCTTAACTGTCCCGTTTTTCTTTTCTTTTTTTTTTTTTTTTTTTTTCCTCCAAGCTTTTCCAAATGACCCATTTGTTTTTAATAAAAATGAAATGGACACCCTAAACTAGAAGAGAAGTTGATGTTACCATTTTACTGTAAAATCTCAGTTATTAGTATCTGCAGAGACCTTCATCATCTGTTTTAAGCTTCTTCCTCAGTTGGTCCATTTTGGCATCGCGTTCCTTTTCCTCTTTCTTTCGTTTCAAAGTAAGGGTTCCAAAATTTGGTTTATTTTCTAGCTCTTCCTCCTGGTTCTCTCTAACAAGACTGTATTCATCATGATTGGTAATTCCTGAAATTACAATGATTCTTTTTTGAAGGTGTTTTAAGCAGTAAGTTGCAAACAAAGATTGTGTAGAGCTAAGTAATGTTATCTTGTAAAAAACATTAATAGTTACCAATCTTTGTGCAAATAACAACCATTAAATTCACTACTGGTTGGCTGTCATCCACCAGTAATGTCTTCACTGTACCATCCAGCATCCTGACACGGAGAGTTCGTAGCTTCTTTCGATATTCTAACAGATCCTGTAGAAATTAATATAGAAAGATTCATAAGAACTAACTGCATCACCAGACATTATGTTTCATACTATTAGTAACTAATAACTCTTAATTGTCATCAACTTACACCATTCCTCAAAATATAATACTCCAAGTTTCTTCCCGGTTCCAACCACACTCCTTTCTTAGCATCTTCATCTGCTAAGAAAAGACCATAATCTTTTGCTGAAAAACGACAATATGCAGAATTACACATGTGGTGTAAATTACATTTTTATACTTTTTTTTCTCTTGAAACGTCAGCTGCCAATTTCTAGGCTGTAGTTACCTAGTTGACTAACCTCACAAAACTTACTCGTATACATAAATGTTGTATAACACTTACGCTGCCCCTGGTTGGCTTCAGATATTTTTTCCCTTATTATCCGGCAGGCATCATAAACTGTAGTTGTTGGGTCAAATTGCATAGTCTTCGTAACATTTTTGTCGACAATGCTGATTCGCAGTGATAGTGTGGCCATGGTCTCCTCACTCGAGTGTTCCCTCTGCAAAGAGTAATTGTGAATCAATTTATTTAGACTTAAAACAACATTCATTAATTATGAAAATATCAGTGCAATTGACTATCACAGCATGTAAATTAATTTCATCACTAAATATCCTTAGGCCTACTGCAATGGGATGTTTAATGACTGTTCAAGGTAAATACTTTGTAGCACATACTGTCAACAGCAGCACAATTAAAATAGTCAACATTATATCACACTACTATTTATTTTCATACATATAAATCAGTGAAACGATTCAGTACTCTTTGATTAAACCGTCACTTAGTGATCACTGACATGACTGACCCTCAAGTATCTATTCAGGTTTCAATGCAGAGGAATTTCAAGTCATATGACCACACTATTCGAACTACAAGGAAGGCAGATGCCAGGTTAAGTTACATTGGAAAGACATCAATGGGAGAGGGGGAGGTGGTGAGCATTACGCATCACTATTATATTTCTATTGTTTCCTGGGGTTTTGTAAGACCACAGACGAGACAGCTACTCATTCATGTAACAAGTCACTACATAATGAGTGAGGAAATATATTATTTATTCCCACATTGGTCATAGCTGTAAAATGAAGGAAACTGAAGGTAGGCACTATATCGAAAGTGCTATTCACATAAACTTTAAACATTCATAACAAGAAGGTTTCCTTAAAGAGAAGATTGCTGACAACTTTTTCTACTGTAAATAAGCATTTATAATACACACTTAAGGACACTCAAATTTATATTCTTTTTCCCCAAACAACTATATGGGGATGGGGGAGAGATAGTGATGAAATTGCATATTTCTTTAACCTACAGCCCTTTGACTAAACCTCTTAGGTGTCTGTTCCATTTATGTCATATCTCATTACGCTTTTCTCCAGAAACTTTGTATTCGGTCAACATACAACAATATTTTGTGTGACTGTACTCCAATAAACTAATTTCTTTACTGTGACAAATTATCACTAGTGTCTGTCTGTCGCAGAATTCTAGAGCATATTCCAAGTTCAAACATTAAGATATTCCTGGAGGAAAAGGAGCTTCTGTCAAAGAATCAGCATGGATTCAGGAAAAAAAAACATCCCTGGGAAACACAGCTTGCTTTCAATTAATAAAATGTTAGGGCTATTATCCTGTGGTTGAATGGATTTCACCTGAAAACCCAACATTTCATCCCCATCTGTGGAGGACATTTTCAAAGGGCATCACAGCTTCTTTGAATGTCCAATTCACACCATGGCTTGCTACTGTGTGAATGGGACATTCAAAGAAGCTACAATCCCCCTTGAAAGTGTCCTCCACAGATAAGGACAAAACGTTAGGTTTTAAGGTGAAATCCAATCGACAACAGCATATAATAAGCCAAAACATTTTATTAATTGTGACATTTACAGTTGCGAAAGTTTACATTTTACACAGCTTGCTTTATTCATATACAATATCTAAAAGTCAGTAGATGCCAGTGAACAGGTACAACCCGTCTTTCTAGATATCTGAATGGCACTAGGACTGTACCACACGGTTGTCTAGAGGAAAGTATCATAACAGGAAAGGAAAATGCATCGTAAAAGATGGTAGACTGACCAACTGTAGAACACTGTTCCAGCATTTGGAGTCCTTATTGAGTATGGCCTATATGAAAGTATTACACAGGTGCTTGGGCAAATTAAATGAGAATCTTTGGATGAGAAGTGACAGTGTTCTCATGAGAATCTGTTAGGTACATGTGGAGGACCAGTAGTCAAAGAAGATGGTATGACAATTCTTATTGCACAGTTCTGAATATGATGTAGGGAACTGAAAGCATTCAACATCAAGAATGATAGACTCAAACGACATGCCAAATGATCTGCAACTTAATGGTAAATTAGTCATCCAAGAACCTATCAGGTAGCACTGTGTTCACGTCTTACAGTTATTACAGAGAAACTACAAACCCTACTAACTAGATACAAAGAAAGCCATGGCAAAAAACAACATATGAGAAAACAATGTTTACCTGGAAAAGTATAAGCTGAAAACAACTCATTAGAGGCAGCATATACACATTTAAAAGATATCTGTAAATGCAGCTTCACAATAGTCACCGAGAAAAACATAATATCCAATAACTGTGAGATTTTATTATTTGGCATACCTTCTTTGGCATTGCCTTTGTGTTGAGTACAATATTCTAACTGTCTAAGAATTTCATAAGATCTACAAATTGGATAGTACTTAGTTTTGCATGTAAGTTACACACAGTATTTGAAAATGGATGGCTTTTACCAACTTAAATCAATTTATGGTGTAGTTCCAAATTTACTACCAAAAGTTCTCTGGCTAGTTAGCAGATTTGTCTATCTCAATAAACAATTAAACACCTTTAGCTACTACCCAAAATATGTGATTCCAGGGATAAAAAAGTAATTAATTTTTATAAAGTCTGTAGCTTTCATCACAGATCATCACAGTACTGATCTACCTTATACCAGGGGAAGCTTCCTGTATGCTTTCCCATGAATGCGAAATTAAATGAATGTGGCTAGCTGTGAAGACATTTTAGATTCAGAATTGTTCTTCATGGTGAAACAAACTTGAACAAAATCATAACAACTGTATTGCCATGTCAAACAACAGTGCAAAATAAACATTTCTGCTGCTATTACAATGAGTTTTTGACCAGAACAACAGTAATTTCTCCAGAGCTATTCTGCTACTTCTATACGTCACTTATCATGTCACTTTTTTTGTGACAACGTGTTATGAAATATTCCTGGGACATATTTAAATTAGAATATATTTTCAATAGGTCCCCTTGTGGCACCAAGTCAAGTGGCAAAATGTGGACTTGAATAAAAGTAACCTGACAGGCAACAGCTCCAGAACACAATAAGCATCTCCCATAACATGTAGACGCTGTTATTGCAGGTGCTGAGCATTTTATAAATTCAGGATTATGTGTAACATTATGGTCTCCTGTTGAATTTTCACATACACATATTGTGTTTTAGTAGTTGAGACTGGAACTGACTCAAATGTACCTCTATAAATAAATATACATGAACAAAATTCCCAAACTTATGTACATCTTGTGAAAATCACAAGCCTCTTCACGGGTGACTTGGTTTCTGTGCTGATTGCGATGTAAGTGACTTTTGTTCATGACAGGACATTATATGACAACAATGAATTCCGGTACAATTCTCCAATCAGTAGCTGTAAGCAAAGGGCTTAAATAAATAAATTTGCACGCCATCAGAAAGAATTTTCTTCTCTAGCAATAATATATCATTATCTACTGTGGTGACAATTCAACTCTAAATGTTGTATAAAAAAAGGAGGGGGAGAGAGGGAGGGAGAGGGAGGGAGAGGAGAGAGAGAGAGAGAGAGAGAGAGAGAGAGAGAGAGAGAGAGAGAGAGAGAGAGAGAGAGAAGTTATGTCAGTTATGTTGTGAGAATCCCTGATATTTCAACGTCCAAATGACCTTTCTAGAGTAGAGTTTTTTGGGATCCAGTTCCTTTGTTACACTTCATTTCTGTTTCACCTACTTCTGCCTACTAAATGCACAGTGTTGTGTTCATAATGATTTCGAGTGAGATCCCAGCAACTATAATGCATCAACTGCAGAGGTATTTAACATTCAGATATCATTTGAAACACTAGTTAAGTAACCAGTAAAACATTAAAAAAATAATGGGCTGCACTGACTTCTGCTATGATAAAAAAACTGCAGGATTTTGGTAAGATCTTACTGCAGTACTGATATAAAATAATGGCAGTGACATCGGTACCATTCTTATGTTTTGTTTTTTGTTACTGTTTACTGTTATATTCCCAGTGATGAAATTTGAGAAATCACAGTCCCACTCATGTATAATGACACCCAGGGAAAAAAAAAATGGTTCCCCTTCACTAAAGGGCCACACCCCAATCATTTTAATTATCCTACTAAAATCACTGGAAAACTTGATTACAAAGATGTTTTTAGAAATTCTATGTTTGTCTTAACTGTGGTCTTTTTCATTAACTGTCAATATACATTTCAACAAACAACTCCTTGTTTCCTACTGCTAAGAAATTGTAAATATCATTTCTATTCGCAGTTGCTTACATGTGAAATGGAGTGTTACCCCTAGTGTGAAATTATGTATAACATATCAGTTGATCGCTGCAGTTTTAAATACTTTGTAAGAATTGTGTAAGCTACGGAAAACAGAATCTAATCACTACCACAGCCCAATAATATATCCACAAGAACAAGTTTTCAGTGTGAATTACCAATCCAAATATTTATTACATACTAACCATCATAAAAATACTTGCCAACCTTACCAAAACTGCACGAAAATTATAATAAGACACATTTGATAGACCCTAATTGTAGCATTAATCAATAATTGAATTTGCATAATTAGTCATGTAATAGGACATAACTTTGTACTTTTAGGAAATATCACATTCAGCAGAAGCATACCGGTAATACTGAATATATACCTACACTATTTATTCACATATCATCCTACCAATGACATAAACAGATCACATTTTTTGGCTGTGAAGAGAGTCTTTGGTACCTGAAGTGCAAAGCAATCATGTGAGGACCAACCTCAGACTCCAAAGTAAACTGCTGTACTATAATATTTTCCTTTCTTGCAATTACGGAAATCTAACATACATAATGCATTCTCTTGTAAACAATACAAAAAAATGGTTCAAATGGCTCTGAGCACTATGGGACTTAACATCTATGGTCATCAGTCCCCTAGAACTTAGAACTACTTAAACCTAACTAACCTAAGGACAGCACACAACACCCAGCCATCACGAGGCAGAGAAAATCCCTGACCCCGCCGGGAATCGAACCCGGGAACCCGGGTGTGGGAAGCGAGAACGCTACCGCACGACCACGAGATGCGGGCTGTAAACAATACAGCTTTGTATAATAAGATACCATACATACATGCTCTGCTTAAGAAAGATGCAAGGAACAGCGTACTACACTTTCTGGTAAGTTAAACATCTTATCTTTAAGCAAAGCATTTTTCATCCCAACTGTCTACCTAATGAAGTGCTCCTCTCTATTCATTTTACAGACCTGTTCCAGTCTATCAGACAGCTAAGGTCAGTTTGTCCTAGCTGATCAACAGATGTACTCCTAATCTCAATCTATAAACATATGTAGTCTTCTGTAGATACGTTCAAATGTCATTCCCAGAACCTGATGTTTCCAGCCACGGACTAATAACTGTTTAATTATTTGAACAGGTTTCAGCATCATATTTTCCTTTGAAAGATAGAGGGGTTAAGTCACTCTTACTGAGTAACTGACAAGAGATCTTGTTATTTTTGTGTTATTTCTGCAAGTCCCACAAAAAATTTTAATCAAAGGTTTTTATTTCAAATGTTTTTATTCCTTAAAACGATTATGCGGTTTTAATTTTTTGTTCTGGGTGTGGCTTGGTTTGGATTCCATATTAAACTGTGTGTCCCACTGTAACTGGCTGGACAGAGCACAGGAAGGCAACAGCATACATCTAACAAAGTACAACATTGTGTGGTGCTCATATTACCCTTCGAGTTGACGAATATGCAAACAAGCTGATCAGAGAAACTTACTTCCTCCCACATGCATAGATGTCCGAAAGCGATCAGAAGACCCAATACATTTGAACATTGCAGCAGTTTTCGTATTACTGTTCGTAGCGTAATAATAAAAAAAAGAAACTTGCATCGTACTTCCGACAGACTCACCATGCTTAACGCGAAACATTTTTGAACTGTCGGATAAAAATGTTTATTTTCAATTGCTGTTCATTTAAAAAACGAAAGCATCACAAGCCTGTAGTAGATATGTCAGCCTTCACAATTCCAGGCTATAATCTGACATGGAATGACATGTAGACTCTACCTGCTGACGGCGAAATGTCCTAATAAAATTCCCAACTTGTAAGAAGTTCGATATAGTAGACATTAATGAGGATCTCAACGAATCTCAGGCCATAACAAGACGCCAACTGTCACTGCAGAAGAATGAATCATATGGGGTAGTCGTTCGAGGATCGACCAGAAGCATCGACAACATTTGTTCAAAATGATTGCGATCAACCACTGAAAATATCACTTTCATTTCATATTTAAAGTACAGTATAACTTTTTCGTTAATAATGTAGCCATGGAAGCTTAGCGATGAAAATTTTTGGAAAACGTCGCTTTCAATATCGCGGAAAGGTTCTCGTACCACTTCGACAACACTTCTTCCGTCACTGCGAGACATCACTAAGGCACAAAATTATTTTTTCGTAAAAAAAATTAAATAAAAAATAAAATGTTAGACTTCGTAAACTAAGTCCCGTGTCGCATATGTTCACCATTGAAAGCGAGATGCTTCCTTAAATTTTAATATCACCACCGGCGGAAAAAACGGTTTCTAAGATGGCACTCCAGCTCGGCAGGTGGCGAGTTTTTTCTCTTGGAGCTGGTTACAGATGCGTTACTGCGACCACCATTGCAATAGCTCCGAGGTTTGGCTAACGAGATGCTGCAGAACCAACACGTGAATATACTGCAATTTATGCATCAAACTAAACCAGTGTGATGAAAGAAAATTATTCGATATGCTTCGGCTCGACAGTTATCGTTTTCGATTTGTTGCAATGCAGTATCAAACGTCAAAATTTTGTTTTAAAACTTGACGCAGCTTTTACAGCACTCCAGCGAGTTTCGTAACATGGGTCTGCCGCTAACTCTGCTAATCATGTATTTATATGTGATGGTGTTTTTTGGGAATTAATGAAACATGTTTGCGTGGGCAGCGTGACAAGTGACTGTTGGCGGCCGAGCGCTGGGCACAGAGCTTCTTTTTAATACGGGCAGCGCGCCCGTTCCATCAGCTCCGCTCTTTCCCAAGTCCTTAGAAGAGCACGGTGCCTCGTGCACTCCATCTACGGCAGAGGCAGAATAAGCTATCAATTAGCAGACGCCTTCAGAACGCGATCACAGGCGTTATCTACTTCTAACGTTCATAAACGATGTTATTTGAGACGGTAACATCGCGAAGTAAGAGACTAGAGCATTCCAATACTGCCCCATAGGTTCGATCACCACTCTTATATCTAACATAATTTTGGCACGATGCGACTAGTAATTGAGTGTTCATAACAAAGTACTTCCTTTACGTACAAATTTCCAACGTGTTAATGTTAAAACTTCATCTGAAGGCACCAGCATATTTTTCTCGTTTGGGGGTAGACCACAATAATATTTAAATAATATTTTTTATTTGTTTTAATCCTCATTTACAATCAGAATGGCAGACAACCGCAACCGAGCGTCAATGTACAGTGCCTGTCAAGTTAGGAAACTATTCAAGCAGATGGTAAGCTGGGGTCAAGTGTAAAATGACTGAAGAGAGCGGCGTGCCGATATTAAATTAAGGTATACAAATGTGTGCGAAGCATTGTGGCTGCAAGTACACTTACATAAATTTTCTGTTTTTAATAGGAATCTATCCTTAAATCAACAAAGGAGAAAATTTGTTGGCAGTACAGCGGACGTACCTGCAAAAACCTATTATTCTCGCAATCTCCTAGAAACTTTTTAAATCACTTAACAGCCATGATTCCCGCCGAAGTGGTAGGATACAAATCGTGAATACGGGATTACAAAAACCGGAATCAGTCCGATCGAAATTTACCGAATACTTCAGTAGCTCCGCAGCAAATGAAAACACAGTATTATAGCATACCTAGTCGAGCATAGGTCTATAAATACTATCGAAGTCGCTGCACAATCTGCATGTCGTACAACCATAAAACTTTTTCAATATCCGATGGTCAGGAAATGCTGACTTTTTTCATATTTCTGCATCTCCTAAACCATGATCAACTAAATGCAAAACAGGAAGACAAACTCAAAGACGCGAATATTTCTCCGTCCGGGGTCGCACATCATCATCCTGGATAAAAATTAGACGCTCTTTTTAAAGCAAAATACCCTTAAGGCAACCTAAACAGCAAAATAAATTTCTCTAGGTGATTATTAGTAGCAATCATGTATTCGCAATGCACAAACGTCACTGAAATTCAGAACCGTATCTGCGACGTAAAACCTGCTTCCGATCCCTCAGAACCTACCTGACCCTTAATGCCAGCAAATCACAACTTAAAAATGCTACGAGCCGACAGAGTTCCGTCCATTACTTTACGAGTATACATTCATTAAACAGATACTTCCGTCCCAAACATTTCCCTCCCTTTAAGTAGCAGTTTGACGGAGGAAGTGAGATCTTTACTTGTAGATGCCACGCGGGAGGAAATTCGAGAAGGAGCAACGCTAGAGTCAGAAAGCATCGGAGTGGGGAAGCGCGGGAGGAAGAGCCAGCTGCTAAGCGACGACGGCAGACTTACCATTGGTACACGCCTCCCGGAGCGGAGCCTGTGCCGCGAACACCAGTGTAGCAGAAACGTGCAACAGCTCCAGTCATCCATTCCCCGCGCGGCACCCCTACCGTACCGTTTCTATTCTTTATCCACTTATAATTAACCCTGCTGATGAAACCTGAAAGTTCGGGAGTTGCCTCGATATCTCAGCTTAAATTTTCTCTTTTAGACCTATATACGGCCAGCTGTCTACGCACTACAGGCATTAGTATTCTACGAAGCAGTGCCGACACATGATATTTCAGTTATGTTGTTTGATTAGCCAACAGCGGTGGAAGCATTAACAAAAACGCAGTTCTTAAAATACTGGAAGATTTCTGTTATCTCGGTTTGTAAATCGGCAGCCAATTAACGCAAACAAAATAAGATTTTAAATAACACCATCGTAAGGGAACTGTTACATGTACTATTGAATTTAGAGACGAAAATTAAATGATAACACTTATTTCACAATTGAAAACTATCCGACAACTCGCAGACTGATGTTCTCTGCGAGAGATTCGCCCGAAAACCTAAGACTGTTCGCCAAACTGAGTAGCACCTACGAACATTAGAGTTTTTTCTAGGAACGTGTAATGCACGATGAGTCCTGGAGACGCTAAGCCCGAGAGTGCTGGCACCGAATAAACAAAAAGTGGGATGTGAATGACGTTACCTAGTATCACCGACTGATAGGAAAAATAAAATTCCCGCCTAAAGAACAGTGCGGCTTAGTGACTGGCTCACGAAACCAGCAGAACTGCTGCCTATCGACGAACAGGGAGCGCTACTGAGCTGGCGATACGAGCGCAGGGGAGCGACACGGTAGGGGAGCGACACAAGTCCGCCCGGGAAAAAATAATTTATCCGCGGGATGTGTCGGAGCGCGCAGCGAGCCGGCGACTGGGCGCACTTACCTCGCCATGGCGACTGCGGCGGCCGGTCTGAGCGGATCGGAGCGGCGCGCCCCGCAATAAGGGGTTGTGCTGGCCAATAGGGGCGCAGGCGCCCGCGCGGCGGCCAATGGGCTTTCGCAACGGGGGATGGGGACGCTGGCGCCCTCCGCGCCGCGACGCTACCAGACGCGACCAGACGGCGCCCGCGCGCGACGTCCCGCCAAATGCTACGCCACCCCCGGAGTCCTACACCCATTTGCCTTCGCGTATTTATTTCTTCATTATCCATTGTCATTAACAAGTCAATCTGCCTTCACGATACCTTGGCCGTTCCTCCGATCAAAAGACACGATTATCTACTTTTTTCCTCGTAGGTAAGATTTCTTCGACTAGTTAAGATGGCACAGAAATGTGGTATCACACACTAACACATGGTTTAGGTTAGCTGATTGTTCGTCCAATCAGAATAAACGCTGCTGCAGAGGGTTTCAAAACACATTATAACGCACGAAATACCATCAATAAATGTAGAAGAATGTGCTGAAAAAGTCCCCAGAGTTCTGAAGCATTACTGAAAGCTCCCAAGCTCACGTAGCATTCGGTATCAAGAGTTGGGTAACACCAAAAATTGTCAGCAATGAGATCTTCAGGTCAAGCCGGTTCACCATTAATGGAATGGGAGGAAGTGTAGTGTGTGAATTCCTAAGTGACCAAACTGGTGAGGTCATCGGTCCCTATACGTACACACTACTGGAACTAACTTATGCTAAGGACAACACACACACACACACACACACACACACACACACACACACACACACACACGCCCGATGGAGGACTCGAACCTCCGCTGGAGGGGGACGGGGGGAGGGGGAGGGGGGGGGGCGCGCAATTCGTGACATGGCGCTTCTAGCCGCGCGGCAGGCGGAAGGAAGTGTAGTCTACATCGTCTAAAGCAGCAACTGAAACTGCTTGGTTTGGGGAAGAATAAGAATCACGAACGTGATAAAAGTTGTAATTGGGACCTTCTATTCGTCACCAACTAATCTGCAGAAGTAATAGAGAACATCACAAAAAAAAAACCTGAAATTTTCATGCCGAGGCCGCTGTCCCTTGCATGTTCTATACAGAATTTGAGGTGAATTAGCTCCAATCTTGGACCATACATTACCAGTGAATCCTCGGTTCTTGTACGTCGCGGGGAAATGTGAAGGTGCATTAATGACTTCGCGCATGGTATTAGTTGTAATCACAGACTTTTCGCAGATGATGCGGAATTTTTGTCAACGTGCAAGCTGACAGTGCGTTTCTTGAAAGGTGTTGTTCAAATTGTGCAAATAATCACAGCAACTATAGATCTCCGTATTACAGAGTTTCCAGCTGCTGCTGCTACTCTACTACTACAACTACTACTAATGCTGCTGCTGCTGCTGCTAGATGAAAAACTTCCTTTCCATTACTGACAGAGAAATTATGGTGTGGAGGTGGTTTTTCTGTGTTTCAATCATGTCAGGCACATCGCAAGATAGCATATGAGAGTTTAGGTGCTTCGCATATACACTGCATGAAACTATGGAGATATAATTCCTTGCAATGTAATAAATGTCGTAAGATACAAACTCACTTCCCTTTACACCGTGTCGCTTTGACATCTAATCTGCTTTATGACAAAATGATCCACAAAACCTTTGAGAATGATAATTGAAATATCGAAGTCGGTGATGTGAATACACAAATTCTAACAGTAACTATGAGAATAACATTCACTGTTTCCCTAAATTATATCAGCCATGCATTTTCAAAATCTTGAAATTTAAATATAGTGTCAAATTGAGCTTTTAATGCCTTAACTGTTAATTATGAGTGTATGACAATTCCATACGTCTAACAATAATATGGAAACTTCGCAAAACCGATCGCATCGAATGGTTTCGAGATGACATCGATTTTAGCAAACTCAGCTATATAACCCTGGCGCAAGACGTTCTAGCTGACCTGGATTATTTCAATGTACACATATTTCATTACTTGACAAACTGTGTAAGCTAGTATTAACGGTTTCCACAGTTCTGCATCTTTTCATTCGGTACAAGAAGAAAGAAAAATCAACAAAAAAAATCAAACAGGATTTTCTTCGTGGTATTCGCAGCCACGAAGAACATGCAATAGTCTTCTGAATCTTCAGAAAAATGGATAGAAACATAAATCACTGAAAGTGACGTGAAAGTTACCACGATATTTCTTGCCGAAAGAACAGAAAATTATGAACAGTAAACCTTACAGGAAAATAACAAAATGCAGAGTGTTCACTGGACGCTTTATTTACTTTCAGTTCGTTCAGCAGTTGCAAAAATTATTAGTCAGCCGAAGGCTGTCGTCGCTCTGACGATTTGGTGTAACCTAAATAAATGATAGCTGTGACTTGATTTCCAGTTTTACAAAGCACACGTCACAATTTTTAGAGCTGTAAAACCCATACACCAATCATCACTAAAATATCCACCAAAGGAACAATAGGAGGATGGGGGAGAGTAACGCAATACGATGACAACAGCGTGTTGAAGTATGAAAAACCAGCCTATCTGCACTATTCGCAACAACATTTCACTACAATAGAGCAAACACGATATCAGGGCATTCCAGAAAGAATGGTGGTACTTGGCAAAGTGCAAACATCTCAGACATGAAGAAAGTGTATATTGATCCATTTTACAGACTAATTGCAATGGTAAGTTTCTGTTTATTATTGTATGATGACAGCAGTACGCTGCATAAATCACGAATTGACGAAAAAATCGCATCACTATGTGATTATTGTTCTTATAATGTATCCTTTCCTACGCTTGGTTCTATTAGCACATCGTTAACCGTCCCGTGTTTAGCCTCTGTGTAACTGCAGTCAACGACACTACCCAAGTATCAGTGGAGATATTCATGAAGAAGGGATTGATGAATGCAGCACACGGTACAACACAGTGTAACTACATTAAAGAAAGTTATCATGAATGCCAAAGTCAGTTAGAATACTACAGTGCTTTTATAGGCGTGGGACTACTGGAGTACAACTTTACTTTTTTGCATTAAAAACCACTATCAGAAATGAACAGAACTTTACAAAATCGTGGGGATCGAAGTAGGAGCCTTTGTATTTTTAACGTGAAACTTATTCGCGCAGTCACCAAGCCACACTAGATTTACATCTTCGACACGAAAATCAGCGTTTGCCGGAAATGCTGGATGAGTTCCCTGGGCACCGGCAACCACAATGTTTCGACCTGAATCTGTCACGAATACTGAACGTCGCCGTGCTAAGCGGTGTAGGGCGACCATTACTGCCTCGAGTTAAAAGATTTAAATGTGGCGATACATGGAGAGTCCTGCTTGGGTAAAGGAAGGAAGACAAGAAGTCTAGTGTTTAACGTCCCCTCGACGGCCAGATCATCAGAGACGGAGCTCAAGCACGAATTACGAAAGGATTGGGAAGGAAATCGGTCGTATCCTCTCAAAGGAACCATCGCGACAGTTACCTTCAGCGATTTAGGAAAACCGTCGAGTTTCTTAACATTGAATATAAATGTAAATGTTAGGAAGTATTTATTGAAGGTATTTGCCTGTAATTTAGCCTGGCACGGAAATAAAATGTGGACGATAAACAATTGCGATAAGAAAAGTAGAACCTTTTAACATGTGGTGCTACAGAAGATTGCTGAAGACTATGTGGGTAGATATGTCAACTAACGAGGAGCAACAGAATCGAGTTGTAGAAACAAGAAATGTAAGGCACAGCTTGACCAAAAGAAGGGATCAGCAGACAGAGCAAATCTTGAGGGATCAAAGAATAATTAACTGGTAATGGAGGGGGACATAAATTGTATAGGGAGACCAAGGCTTGGTTAGAGTAAGCAGGTTCAAATGGATATAAGTTGCAGTAGTTACGCCGAGATGATGAGGTTTGCGCAGGTCACACAAGCGTGGAAAAACTGCATCACACCAGTCTTCGAACTGAAAACAAAAAAAATGGTTCAAATGGCTCTGAGCACTATGGGACTTAACATCTGTGGTCATCAGTCCCCTAGAACTTAGAACTACTTAAACCTAACTAACCTAAGGACATCACACACATCCATGCCCGAAGCAGGATTCGAACCTGCGACCGTAGCAGTCGCGCGGTTCCGGACTGAGCGCCTGAACCGCTAGACCACCGCGGCCCGCGAACTGAAAACAACAACAACATAGAAAACGTAAATCTGGATGGCAAGGCGGGGACCTGAATTGTATATCCACAGGTCAAGAAGCGAAGAAGCAGCAACCGCTGTTTTCCGTTCAAAATATGGTTAATAATTGTTATTAGACGATTGAAACAGGAAGGTATCGAAAGAGTGCCTAGCTCTGGAGCTCCTGGAGGCAGCAGCAGTTGCTGTTAATAATAATACAGGCAAGTCATGATAGGTCGGAGGAAAGTGACATTTATAACAGGCTTGGTGCTACTCCAAGAGCATGTTGGAACGCAATGCCCGGTACCACCAAATCCGTTGTCGTGGTTATACTGTGTAGGCAAGAAGCGTTCCTGTTCACATTCATACGCCCCTTATAGTTTGAGGAGTCGATTGTTCAGAGACAAGAGCATTCTCCAAAACGCTTATATATAGCCCTCTGCGCAGCAGACACAGCTAAATCACTAAATCCGGACATTCCATGCCTTTAGTACGGTTAGGCACTGCCATGCTCAAGTTGTCTCTCTTCCTGTGATGACATGGTCCACTGAATTTTTTATACACCTAGTTCCCTTCATTCTGCTGTCTCAACAGGCACACCAAAGTGAAGGCTTTATGGCCCGTAGGAACACTAATTTTGAGCACTCCTCCTTATACGAACTATTGAGTTGGTTTGGCATTTGGGAGAAACAAGGTTCAAATCATCCTCCAGCCAGATTTAGGTTTTCAATGTTTTCCTCAAACCGATCACGGCAAATGCCGGACTGGTGCCTCTGAAAAAGACGTGGTGAATTTACTGTCCCGTCCTTGTCCTAGCTGAGCATTTTCTCCGTCTCTGAAGATTTCGGTACTGATGGGACACTACACCCTTACCTACCTACCTACCTACCTTCCTTCCTTCCTTCCTTCCTTCCTCCCTCCCTCCTTTCTTTCTTTCTTTCTTGCTTTCTTTCTTTTAGTTTCTGTGAAGGCGAAGGATAAGGATTAGATCCAAATATGGACTTATTGAAATTCTTAAGCTTATCTCGCGAATTTACAGTCAGCATTATTCCAGTCTTAGTTTCTAAAACTCAGAATCATATGATTCTGATTTTTTTTTTGCCCAAATCTTACAAGCTGCACATAAGTTATGCAAACTAAATAATCCCTATCGATCCAGGCCGCAGTGATATGTTTATTAATATGGTCCGTGGACGATTTCCCTTCAAGCTAATGTTGGAAGTCTTATTTTACCTGCCACATAAAATGCACTTACCGGGCAAAATTAGCAAGAAACACAAAATTGCTAAATACTTACATCTCTTCCATTTATAACGTGTATTCATACATTATGGGACAACAGAAACAGATAAGAACTGCCAAGAACACAGACTATGGCTGCAACAATCAAGCGACATCTGCCACGCTGGCCAGTGTGCATATACGATTACTGTGTGTCCGTCCTAAGAGTCGTCTGGTGCATTTTCCCTGGTGTTTCGGCAGATATTTGCCGTCTGTTTTTTGCAATATGTAGGTGGAGTCGGCCCAAACAAATATTGCTCGTCATGTCCTTCAGGCGACGGAAAGCGTAGGTTTGTTTCCCGATACAAATGAAATGGTTTTTAAAAGCGGAATTTTACGCCGACACAGCGCCGGTAAGTCGCTGCATGAGTACCGTTTACTATTCGTATTTTATCGCCCCTGTTATTACTCATCAATAAAACTACTATCGCACTAACTAACTGACCGAGCGAGGTGGCGCAGTGGTAAGACACTGGACTCGCATTCGGGAGGACGACGGTTCAATCCCGCGTCCGGCCATCCTGATTTAGGTTTTCCGTGATTTCCCTAAATCACTCCAGGCAAATGCCGGGATGGTTCCTCTGAAAGGGCACGGCCGACTTCCTTCCCCATCCTTCCCTAATCCGATGAGACCGATGACCACGCTGTCTGGTCTCCTTCCCCAAAACCAACCAACTAACTAACTTGGGATCGCTCTACTGAATGGGCACGTAAAATTTCGCTTTTAAAAAAACGACGCTGTGCGTTGCATGAAAGACGCGATGGGCAGTATCTGTTCGGGCCGACACCAGCGACACACTGAAAAATCTAAATTGCAGATTTGCCGGAATACCAGAGGAAATGTGCCTGAAGATTCTTAGAGTGTCACCTTTATACTGGTCGAACTAAACAGAGGATCAGTCGAGATATCGTAACACATCCTAAGATTCTCAGCAGAATGTGGAAAGTTTGGAGTACAACAGCTCAGCAAAAGGTACAGGAAAAGGAGAAGGTCGTTCCGGTCGTCTATATACGAAACACGTCAACCATGTGGAGAACTGATGTACAAACTGCCGCTTCAAGAATCTTCCAAGTTTTGTGCTGTTGTGGACTTCGAAGCGAGTCAAGCAACACAGTAACGTAATTTAATGCCACCTGTAGCACGGCGAGCAATGGGTAGTACAGAATCTGGTCAGTCACTACGTGATGTAACTAACTAGCCTGTTGGTTTTTGTCTCGAAATCTTAGGTCGGCGTTTGATTAACGATCTTTCTGACGTTTCACCAACACGAGTGGCTGGCACTGTCCATTTCCGATACAAAAGCCAACAGGAAATGAGTCAACAATTGACCATGGAGTTTTGTACTAAAACGGAAGTAAAAAAAATCACAATTTTACGACAGTGGATTAGCTTTCTTACAACACGAGTCATTCGAACGAGATCATGATTAGGCGTTGGAGTAAGTGGCACAATGAAACTCAAGAGCAGCAAAATTGAAAAGAAAAGCAAGCTGCAGAATAACAACCGAAATTATCAACAATCGTCTTCGTGATAAACGGCCTCTATTTGTAGAGCCACAAGGTATGTGTCCCATCAACATCACGACACCGTAGTTTCCGAAGACACTGGCCGAAGTAACATTGTGGTTGGGGACATGTTCGAGGGAGCCGAGGTTTCTTAATTCAGTATCGAGACTGACAGTCGAAGCGTTTATATTTAGAGGGTAGTGGAACGCGAAACGCCACCGCATTTATGAGCGAAACGCCACGTACAGTGAGAACAGACAGTTTATGTGCACAAAAATCAGCATTATCGGACTTGAGAACTTTCATGTCATTCCAAACGGTTCACAGATGGGTATGGAGACGAGTTCCTCCGAATTTTTGTTCTGGAGTATATGGGCGTTAAAGTCAGTAGACAATGCTCGTTCCCAGCATGCCACAGAGTGACGATAAAACTGGAATGCCGTTGCCAGCGTGCTCCAGAATTTGGGCGCAATTAAATCTGTTAATTGGAAGATTAAGTGAGCATGAACATGATTGTTCCAGATCTGAGATCCTTCTCGTTCTGAAGTAGCAAAATGTCGTTCGTGATGCTGTTTTAGGTGACAGTAATTGCGGTTGCCTCTCCTGTTTCTGAGTCATTAAAATAACTGAAAAAATGTCCACTCTTGTCTTCAGTCATATAAACAACAATTACATAATACCTTCGTCAGTAAATTTTTCAGCCTATCATACTGCATCTGTGATTTAAAAGTTTATCTTTTAATAATTTGTGATGTTCTGGGTGATCCTTTTTGATTTTATCGACGCAGTTTTTATATAATTATCCATAAATATCTGGACGAGGTCCGAGTGTGTGATCCGTAAACACTTTAAATACGCATTCCTTCATCATCGCTGATGTGTACACTTAGCATAACTACTCGACACTAATATAAACTCAAATTAGTTGGTTCAAATGGCTCTGAGCACTATGCAACTTCTGAGGTCATCAGTCGCCTAGAACTTAGAACTAATTAAAGCTAACTAACCTAAGGACATCACACACATCCATGCCCGAGGCAGGATTCGAGCCTGCGACCGTAGCGGTCGCTCGGTTCCAGACTGTAGCGCCTAGAACCGCACGGCCACTCCGGCCGGCCTCAAATTAGTCCCACACCACATATGCGGTAAAATCTTTACAAGAAAATTTTTCTATGACAACAAAAGACATAAAATAGCATCCATGATCTTCCAATCGACCCACTCATTACTTGTTCGTTCAATAATTAGACTACCGTAATATGTAATATCTAGTACCTCTACATCACACAAAAACATACCATGGCCATTAGACAAATAGCATTAGCTCAAACTGGACGAAAAACTTAAGAAGGAATTCTGCCGTAGCCTGGTTGGAGGAATGATGGCATTACAGACGCTCGCACAAGCTCGACTTGGGGCAAGAAAATCAGCCGTGTCCTTTTCAGATAATCCATTCCGGCATTTTCCTTAAACGATTCAGTAAAACCACGGAGTACCTAAATCTGAATGACCGGAAGAGCATTCTAACCTCTGTATTCTCGAATGTGATTCCCACCCACTGCGCCACCTCGCTCGTTATACACTACTGGCCATTAAAATTGCTACACCAAGAAGAAATGCAGATGATAAACGGCTATTCATTGGACAAATATATTATACTAGAACTGACATGTGATTACATTTTCACGCAATTTGGGTGCATAGATCCTGAGAAATCACTACCCAGAAAAACCACCTCTGGCCGTAATAACGGCCTTGATACGCCTGAGCATTGAGTCAAACAGAGCTTGGATGGCGTGTACAGGTACAGCTGCCCATGCAGCTTCAACACGATACCACAGTTCATCAACAGTAGTGACTGGCGTATTGTGACGAGCCAGTTGCTCGGCCACCATTGACCAGACGTTTCCAGTTGGTGAGAGATCTGGAGAATGTGCTGGGCAGGGCAGCAGTCGAACGTTTTCTGTATCCAGAAAGGTCCGTACAGGACCTGCAACATGCGGTCGTGCATTATCCTACTGAAATGTAGGGTTTCGGAGGGATCGAATGAAGGATAGAGCCACGTGTCGTAACACATCTGAAATGTAACGTCCACTGTTCAAAGTGACGTCAATGCGAACAAGAGGTGACCGAGACGTGTAACCAATGACACCCCATACCATCACGCATGGTGATACGCCAGTATGGCGATGACGAATACACGCTTCCAATGTGCGTTCACCGCGATGTCGCCAAACATGGATGCGACCATCATGATGCTGTAAACAGAACCTGGATTCATCCGAAAAAATGACATTTTGCCACTCGTGCACCCAGGTTCGTCGTTGAGTACATCATCGCAGGCGCTCCTGCTGATAGTCCATGCTGCTGCAAACGTCGTCGAACTGTTCGTGCAGATGGTTGTTGTTTTGCTTAAGTCCCCATCTGTTGACTCAGGGATCGAGACGTGGCTGCACGATCCGTTACAGCCACGCGAATAAGATACCTGCCATCTCGACTGCTGGTGATACGAGGCCGTTGGGATCCAGCACGGCGTTCCGTATTACCCTCCTGAACCCACCGATTCCATATTTTGCTAGTCATTGGATCTCGACCAACACGAGTAGCAATGTCGCGATACGATAAACCGCAATCGCGATAGGCTACAATCCGACCTTTATCAAAGTCGGAAACGTGATGGTACGCATTTCTCCTCCTTACATGAGGCATCACAACAATGTTTCACCAGGCAACGCCGGTGAACTGCTGTTAGTGTATGAGAAATCGGTTGGAAACCTTCCTTATGTGAGCACGTTGTAGGTGTCGCCACTGGCGCCAACCTTGTGTGAATGCTCTGAAAAGCTAATCATTTGCATATCACAGCATCTTCTTCCTGTCGGTTAAATTTCGCGTCTCTAGCACGTCATCTTAGTGTTGTAGCAATTTTAATGGCCAGTAGTGTAGTTTACTGAAACCGCACGAAGACAAGCACTAACGGCCGCAGTATAATCCCTATAGCCGCCAGTGTTTTACGGCACAGTCATCTCGTTCACTACGCTGAATCATAATTCACATAAATGTTTTTAGCCTACAACTGAATAAGAACATGTTTTCTGCAGCACCCATAAACAGCATGTTCGCTCTTAATTATTTGTAAGCTGCACATTTTCAGAATACACCCCTGTGATCTTCTAGGTACTCTCCGTTACATTTTTCATTGTTGTTGGTCTTTCTACGTCTGTTAATGTAAGTAGACATATTAGCAAGAAGTTGGAATATAGCTTTTAACACGAATTAATGAAAACTAAAGCAGAATTTAAGTCAACATCAAGGGTGTGATACTGGCGAAATACATATAAATGATATTTTTTTAAAGAGAAAATTGGTCTCCATTAAACCGTGAAAAACTGAGTTGTGCAAACTACGTAGCTGATATTTTCTACAACGTATTCCAGCGTATAAAGGCATACAGTCATTAGCCTTGATAGCTCACCAACTTAAGCCACAGTACCAAAGAAAGTGTAATGCCTATTGTCACTATTTTACACGTGTGTATTATGTATCACGAATAGTTTACGAAATTTGAACGTAACAAAATATACAATTGAAAATATTCATATCTTTATTTACAGAGTTACTGAAGCAACCAAAAAGCTGAGTGAAAGATATGAGAAAACATCTTTCTGCTCGAGATTGTACAATGTGGGTGCGTATGACAGTGCATGCTAGTTTCATTGTTAAAACGCCACTGAAAGAGCGTCTAATAACATTAAAAAAATGTGTCCTCGCTTACGAACAAGAACTGAAAACGTCGCCGATTTTAGCCTTCATTAGAAACATTTCGTTACGTACACGGTACGAAAGTAAATGTACTACGACATGTTGATACGCAGTCTGTGAATCGTGTATCGCTACAGCTATATGCTTCCATACGAAAAACCTCAGGCACGGAACAACGAGGGTGCATCAAGGATCTGTCGAGTAGTTAAAACGATACGAGGGAAGGGCGACGATTAGGATTTAACGTTCCTTCAACGAGGCCTTAATGGACGGTATAAGCTCGGATGAGACAAGGATGGAAATGCAAATAGGTCATGTCACTTTCAAAGGGACCATCTCGGCAACCGCGTTAATCAGCACAGGAATACAATGAACAACCCGTCTCTGAACTGCGATTTGAAGCCCGCTTCTCCCGAATGTGAGAATGTGATTGCAGTCTCAACCACTGCGACTTGTCGAGCCAATAGTTGTCGCCATAGTAACTTTCACTGGCAATATTATGAAGACACATTACAGTTAACTAACTGATTGTATGCTATGATCTAAGAAACTAGTTTCTTTTTTTTTTTTTTTTCCTAGCGTCATCTTGTAATCTCCACCACGTCATGGCCATTACTGCTGTTTCACTAACAAGGGGAGGTCACGACGTTGGGATCACAGGTTCACTTCAAACTTTGTACACTTCTAGTAGGCTAAAAAATGGTTCAAATGGCTCTGAGCAAAATGGCTCTGAGCACTATGGGACTTAACATCTGTGGTCATCAGTCCCCTAGAACTTAGAACTACTTAAACCTAACTAACCTAAGGACATCACACACATCCATGCCCGAGGCAGGATTCGAACCTGCGACCGTAGCAGTCCCGCGGTTCCGGACTGAGCGCCTGAACCGCTAGACCACCGCGGCCGGCGGCTCTGAGCACTATGGGACTTAACAGCTATGGCCATCAGTCCCCTAGAACTTAGAACTACTTAAACCTAACTAATCTAAGGACATCACACAACACCCAGTCATCACGAGGCAGAGAAAATCCCTGACCCCGCCGGGAATCGAACCCGGGAACCCGGGCGCGGGAAGCGAGAACGCTACTGCACGACCTTTTAGTAGGCGATTAAAACAACTTAATGTGCTAGTAGTAAGGTGCACTACTCTGACACTTCCTTGGAAATCGCATGAGTTTTACGCGTCTGTTATGTAACTAATGTATCTGTGCATAAGGGGTGGGGGTGAGAGACCGTGGTGGTCAAGTGCTTAGCGTTCGAGCTACGTAACACGAAGGTGTGTGAGGCGATGTTTCAACTCCCCCTCAAACTTAATTTTTAATCTATATTTTTTTAATCATTGGTCATATTACTTAATTTATATGAAATTTGATAACTTTTGCATGAAGTTTTAGTGAATTTCATGTTATCTGGCTACTTGCTATTCATAATTAAATTTAATTATTAGAACAAACATATTAATAACTATCCACGAGTAAATGAAGAAACGCATCGAGTTTTCCTGAAAATTTATGCCTGTCGTGATTTTCGAAATCCCTTCTACATGCTATCTGGTAAGGTACCCGGAATTACTTTGCACACTGACGCTTCGAGCTGCAGACACAGAGGCAGGCCCCATTTGGCAGTTAACCTGCGCAGCGGTGGGACGTTGCTAATGCAGCAAGAACGAATAAAGTAGCTGAAAATCTTACCACCCTGAACAGTAACGTCCGGCACCTACTCACAGATACATCAGTTACACAATAACCGTGACGCGAATCGCAAATTAAATTTGGTATTTTAGAATGTTCCTCTGGAACATAGCCCATACCCAAAATACTTAGGAGTAATTTTAGGTCGGTTCCTTACTTTTAAGAACCACTTAAAGTAGTATACAGCAAAAAAGGAACAACAGAATTTATATCATTAGAAAACTAGCTAGGTCAGGATGGGGTGCACACAGCATATACTCTCTGTACTGCTCCATTTACATTGGTTTTCTCTACGCAAGAGTAGAGTTCCAGTATGGAAAAGCAGCGCACATGCACGCAAAGTTGATGTTAAGTTAAATCAGGCACTTCTACGGCTGCCTGTAATATTGCACCATCATCAATTAGACGAGAAGCTGCACTTGTAAGACAGTTCCATAAGTGTGCTAATCTCTTCTGAACAACCAGCTACACAATACACCAGCTAGTAGACTTAAATTCAGAAAAAAACCCTACCCAACGCAAAATGCGCCTCATATACGACGTGTGTCAAAAATGAAGAGAGGTTTGGTAGACGTTTCCTCCAGCGAATTCTCGCCTTATTACTGATCCTACAAAACGCGTAAATGGGTTAGGTGTCACAAAGAAACTATGGAAAGCCCTGAATCGATTCCATACAGGACATGGAAGCTGTCTGTTAGTATGAACGGGACTTCAAAGATGCCCCGATGTGCAAACGTGGGGCCGCTGTGCGAACTACACAGCACTTGACTGAAGGGTGTTTATAATGAAAATTTCCTGGTGGACTCAATGAACTTCATTTGGTGACTACTTTATACTATGTATTTTTATGTCTATTTAACCATTTATATAAGAATATAAAATGATCATGCAAACCATACGAATAATAATAATAATAATAATAATAATAATAATAATAATAATAATAATCGGTCGGAGCCCACATCTTGCTCTATGGTGTCCCGCATGTGCGCACTAGGATTGAGGTCGGGATCTAAGGGGACACACAAGCACCCTCGTGTTCTTCAAACAATTCTGACGCAATTCGAAGGCGAGGCGCTGCTTTGTCTTCCTAATGATACAGACCGTATGAGAGGTGCTGTTGACAAACAGATGCACATGATCAGACGAAAGGTGCTTCTATCATTTGTCGGTTGGGTGCTTCTATCACTTGTCGGCTGGAGACCATGACAAGTTTCTGGGAGCACCTTTCACCCCATGTAGGTGTCCCCCACACGACAGTTTGAACAGCGACCGTTTGCAAGCATAATACATCGCCTCATGTACCATCCTGTACTCGATGCTCTGTGACGTGCAGTAAGCAGAGGTACCCTACAGCGAGTTGGTGGTAGGAGGCTATGGCTGCTCACCAGTTCCTGCTGTCCAGCATTGAATTAGGATTGTGCTGCACTGCGAACGTCAATCCTGAGTTAAAATCCGCGGTAGTCGAGCGACCCTTGTCGCTAGTAAGTTGTTGCGCATGACAGTTGGCTTTGGCGATATTCCCCGAATCGCGGTATTCACGGTGGCACATGAAAAGCCCCGTGTCTACACGACGTCGCAGATGAAGTATCCCACGCGTCGAGTATCCACGACTACGCCCTAATATCATATATTTTGCACTAGACACGACAGCCCAATCATGTGACACGCTGAACTATTCCATTTCCTGTGGTGGTAGGCGCACTATCTCCCAAACGCACCAACGATCTGTAATTAAACTGCTCAAGAGTGTGTAGCGTCATGTATTCCAGCGCAAGCGTTTACAATGTTAGAGGACTTTCGCGTGACTGTTCGTTTGTGGACACGTTTTCACCGTTAGTTCATATGCAAGTCTTCCATGAGTTTAGCTCTTTTAATACGCTGACTATAGATTAAAATCTTCAATAAATAGCTAGCGCGGTAAATCGCCTTGCTCTTCAGCTGAAATATCTGTAGCGGGATAGATTGTCTGACCAGTATCAATCTCTCACTAGTTACCACAGAGACTAGCGTACATAGGCGCATTCTGCAATGCACACATAAAAAGATAAGTCACATTTGAATTCAAAGTAGAATTGCCCGCATCTCGTGGTCGTGCGGTAGCGTTCTCGCTTCCCACGCCCGGGTTCCCGGGTTCGATTCCCGGCGGGGTCAGAGATTTTCTCTGCCTCGTGATGGCTGGGTGTTGTGTGATGTCCTTAGGTTAGTTAGGTTTAAGTAGTTCTAAGTTCTAGGGGACTGATGACCATAGCTGTTAAGTCCCATAGTGATCAGAGCCATTCAACGTAGAATTGTTAATCGACGGTAATTGTCGAGATCCTAACGGGCTGTATGATTTTTTTCTCTCCAACACATATCCCATAAGCGTAGCAAAGCATTCTTTTACATGCTAGTGCTCGTACATCTCAACAGCGTATGAACTGAATCAAGTAGTTCTCACTGGTTCCCATTCCTTCCGCAAAAGAACAAGTCACTGTATCAGTGTTAGATGTCCTATGTTTGGAATTTAATTCAACAACGAAGCGGAGGTACATATGAAACTATGACCATTGAGAAAAGAGAAGAAAAGGGAAATGCCATTCTGAGACAAGATGGCGTGACAAACAAGAACTGTGTCAAGCAACCGAAAGAACTGCCATGCAGGCATACAATGCTGGTTCAAAACGAGTTGGCTCACAGTCCGAAGTGCAGCGTCTGACAGTGCTTCCTTCAAGAGAAGACCATCGTTTACAGGACGGTCAAGTCATCTGGCGAGAGCATACTAACTTTTTTTCCTACTAGTCCTATATCTTGTTTAAATGTATTCAACGCATCACTGACACTACAGATGTAAATCTCATACATGAACAGTAGGACGTACCACTAACAAATAGACTAAAAAAAAATGGTTCAAATGGCTCTGAGCACTATGGGACTTAACTTCTGCGGTCATCAGTCCCCTAGAACTTAGAACTACTTAAACCTAACTAACCTAAGGACATCACACACATCCATGCCCGAGGCAGGATTCGAACCTGCGACCGTAGCGGTTGCGCGGTTCCAGACTGAAGCGCCAAGAACCGCTCGGCCACACCGGCCGGCCGCAAATAGACTGCAGTTAGACCACAGTTAGTTAGTTAGTTAGTTAGTTACATATTCCATAGATTATCTGAATGATTCTTTTATCGAAATAATGTGGCACGAGTCAGTTTACAAGATATGTATGCACGATTAGTGTTAAAATTAACGATTGCATTATTTCCTTAACCCTACCCATTCAAATAACGGCTTTTTTTTTCGTTCCGCAACTAACTCCACTTCCACTTTTCGTGAGATTTAAGTTCAAAATGTCCAGGATCCAGAACTTCAGCCGATCACTGTTATAGTATATGGTTCTAGTACGTTATAGTATATGGCATAGTATTTTATTTCCTTCTTTTTAATCTTCAGCGTAACATCTGAGTTCGGTTTCATATATGTCCAAAGTATGTCTCCCTATTGTATTTTGTGACCCTATAAATATTTAGTACCCACTGACTATTTTAAGTATGCCATTGACCTAGCAAGGGGGCTTGCCCTCGACATAAATAACGTTCAAAACCTCCCGAATTTTCACTATTTAGGCTTTCGTGGTTTCCCTAGATCACTTCAGTGGGAACAAGAACAACGTCCTATCCTTTCCTCTCCTTTGTCCAAATAAATGAAACGCTCAAACTCCAACGACCTAGATGTTGACGGAATGGGATGGTAAATTCAAACAAAATATAAAGTACAAACTACTTTTTTCTGGAACATAAAAATGCGAGTTTTGTTCAGTTAAGACATTTCTACATATCAACAGTTTAGAGTCCCGCTAAACAATCACAATCTGGCAATCCTACAGTCCAGTGCCATAAGCCAGTTATGTAGAGACGGAAAACGTACGTCGTCACAATGGCAGTGCAGCTCATATGTCATACGTCGAGAGAGAGAGAGAGAGAGAGAGAGAGAGAGAGAGAGAGAGAGAGAGAGAGATGTTTCTTCAACAACGAGCAGAATCCTAGGTCGTTACGTTGTTTAAGGAACTGTCGTCGTGTACACATCAAGCTATACGGGGACACTATGGATGATCGAACGGCGTTGCACATTGTTCTCCTCACGATTACGGGGTCAGTGCTTCATCGATACATCGTTACGCCCTCTGATACAATAATGGATGAACCGCAGCTCATTTATTCCTTCACTCCTAATATTCGGTCTGGAAACTCATCAGCCATCACTAGATCTTTTTTAGTTTTTTAAGAGTTTTCCAATAGGCCTTAGATCTCCCAAATTCAAACATCATAAACTGTGGAACGGTGGCAAGATTCAGAATTGCAACACAGGGGCTTTCCTGCTCGCAAAGCATCCTAGATCAACTGCCCGTACTCACGTAAAGCCAATGAATGGCCTCTGTCGTCCTAAGATGTCAACAATGGGGCAAGCACCTCATATGCCTTTTCTAAGGCTCCGAAGAAATATACTTCATGCTTCGAAACTGTGCTCTTCCACTTTTCCAAATGCTGTTCCAAGTTTCAGGATTTCGACACGCAGAATACCTCTGATATTTGCACAGGAAGATCTCGCACGTAGGTGCCATCAACCAAAAGAGATGTAGCAGCGAGAAAGATATGGTACGTAAAAGTGTTGATGCTGAGGGAGCAGAGCGGGGACGGGGCGTTTCCGGCGGTGTTTTCCAGCGGCCGGGCTGGGGCGGGGCGTTTTGTTTGCGGCGCGGCTCTGCGGACGGCGCCAGCGAGTCCGACGCCGACGGCGGCGGTCGTTGGCGCCGCGGCGCTCGGCGCTGGGCGAGGCGCCGGCAGCGTGCCCGCTGCGACGCCAGGAAGCCTGGAGCCGGCGCCTGGGGCCGCCGCGACGCCACCAGTCTTCACTACCATATCGATTGCTCCTCCCGGTCCAGCGGCGAGCCCAACCAGTAAACAACGACGCCGCAGTCATTGATGCCATCAATCAAAACTTCCGCAAAACGACGCAATCCTATACTCGTACTTCAACAGACAGATTCTTCGGCAGCGTGAGATGAAATTCACCTCGAGGCATAAATGAAGAATCTAACGAAGATAGTGTCTCGATTGGAGGCTAGTAACACTTGGTGTTCTTCCAGGGGCTGCCACGAATGGTAGTTACCTTTCGGACAACATAACAAGTACTCTACTCACATAGCGCTTCTTTCAGCCGCGAGATCTGTCCCCCTCTATGTCTCCAACGAGGCCTTACGGCCCGTTTCGCAAAGTATTACCGGCCACTGCCCGGCAGGCGTATTAAACCAGCGGCTCTGAAGTGCCCAGACACGTCATGGTAGCGTTTCTTTTTAACTAAACACGTTAATAATATACAAAATACAAAAATTAGAATGTATCGAAAGAAACGTACAAGAACAGAATCTAGATGGTTCAAATGGCTCTGAGCACTATGGGACTCAACTGCCGAGGTCATTAGTCCCCTAAAACTTAGAACCAGTTAAACCTAACTAACCTAAGGACATCACAAACATCCATGCCCGAGGCAGGATTCGAACCTGCGACCGTAGCGGTCTTGCGGTTCCAGACTGCAGCGCCTTTAACCGCACGGCCACTTCGGCCGGCACAGAATCTAGAAAAACCACCGCAAGCTGCTCTACGCTGTTAGACGGGAAACTCATTCTTGGTGTGTCCGCACGGCAGTTTTAGTGCTCTTCCAGGAATGGCAATTTCCCCCACCAGGAGCAATACTTGTTCTTCAGTTTATAGATAGACTATACATGAAAAAATGTCAAGTTGTAACACTTCACGGAGTCCAAGTTAACTGTAGATCCCTCAATAACTCGTAGGGTAAGCCAGTTCAAACGTCAGAGGAAGGCCTAGAACCTGCCACCTGACATCTCAAACAGGACCACGACTAGTATGGTCTGTCTGTAAATTGAAGAGGCAGCAGAACTTGCGGTGGCGGAAGTGACTTTTCCGGGAAGAACGCCGTATCAGCCGCACAGAATGAGGAAGAATTGTCTTTCCGTCAAATAGTTCAGTACAGCGTACAGTGATTTACGTGGATTCTATTCGTGCGCGTTTCAGGCGTTAGTTATAATAGTTACTAATTTACGTATTCTATACTGTGTTGACGTATTTAGTAGAAAGTGTTCACTCTTCAGGCGTGTCTGCGAACTGCGTCGCAGCTGATTTAAAAATCGTGCTGGGGAAAAGCCGCTATAACGTACTGAAAAAGGGTTCGAATTGAGGACAGTTAAGCGTAAGAAAGGATTCTCTGTTTCAAATTCGAATAGGCATTTGATTCCACGATAACAAATACCATTTCCATAGAACCATAATGTCTTACATGAAATGTATTCACAATTGCGAATATGGACAACCATCGGTTGTAGAATGGAATGAGGACTACGAAAATTTTTGCCACACCGGGACTCGAAGCCGGATTTCCCGCTTATCGCGAGCTGTCACCATTTGGCTATGCGTGCACGACTCACGGCCAAGTCCAAACTTCGATATGCCGTCAACCACTCGTCTACAACCTTTATTCGTACATCCATCATGTACGTTCCCGTACAGGTGAGGCATTTTACATGAGAGTCGCTTGCCCGGTGTCTGCAGATAAATACGATATCGCATATGCAAAGGAGCTTTGCATCGTATTCGGATTAACACAGGCACTGCAAATCGTACATAATGTCTAAGTCGTGTTTACACTTTTGTTGTGAGTACGGCATAATTTCTTTATGAACTTTGCAACCCAGTCCCACAAACATCGAACGCTTGTAGCAGTTCAGACGCGTATTGCAGATTCAGAAGAGTTGAATTTCCCATCATGTGTCATTTTTTGGCTTTGGCAGCGGTTCCAACAAACGATATGTTCGCTGTAGGCCAGTACAAGGCTGACGTAGAGAAATCACCCTAAAACATGATCCATGTTTGGCCTCAGATGCACGATGAAATCTGCCGATGTCTGCATGATAACAGTCCGCAGAAACTATAACTGTATCAGGAATTCTAGTCTCGTAACTACTGCACTACCTCGCTCAGAGGACTGGAACCATGCGTGTGTCGCAGGACTTACATGATTTGTTCATGTTCGTCATTTAGATGTTGTCACAGCTGACGCCTGGTACTTAAAAGGTTCAGTTTTTCCGAATATTTCATGTGTCACATAGCATTTTGCACAATTTATCGTTTACCTCATGAAGAGAGGACAGTCAGCAACCTCGTAGCGGCATTGTGAAGTACAAAGAATATTAGAACATGAAAATGAGATCTTTGGTTGGGCTGGGAGGTACCCTGAGTCAAAACCGCAACATCGAGCTGCTCGAGCACTAAATTTTACAGTGTATTTATTTTAACAAGAAGCGTCACGGTACGAACCCTATATTCCAAGATAACAATCCTCGCGTCTTCGAAGCGAAAATTGTGAGTGGCATGAGAAACACTCACGAGTAGCTTACAAATCTGGATTGCCCGCGGATTTGCCTCTTACACTGCACGAAACATCAAGATCGACTACTATTGCATTTGCCAGAAATCCACGAGTTGTTAGGATGAAAATTATAGTTTCTACCTCAAGTGCCTTGTCCAGTTTCTACCATGGGAACAGAAGCTGCTACTAGGTTATGGAGGTGTTACAAGTTGTCAGGAAGTAAGTGGGCTTATGGTTTATGCCATCGGCCACCTCTGCTCCTATTGCAAGTGTCTTTGCTTTTATCGATGACTTTATGACAGATAGATGTAGTAGCAGCTGCTGAAAGCATCTGTACATGTTAAAATGTTTAACCCACTCGAATAAAACATAGCTTCCCGCTTCAATATATGTAATGTTGATGCAAGACGCAATATCTTGGCTACGGGGTGAATGCAGAAAGGATCTGTAGCCAAATTCCTGAACCCTCGCCTCTTACGTAAGGTTGGGTGTCATCATAAAGAAGAAAATATCATTCATCAGCATTATAGGCTGTTTCATCGTAATTGCTGATTTTGCCTTCGTAGCGTTGTACACACAGTGGAGTGCAGTGTTCGATATATTCACGATAAAGATAACTCGTTGCCAAACAAATAACGGCCAACTTCTCAGGAACATATACCAACCAGGAAAAGGAGATATACACACTCGGTATCGGTAGCTTCATTTCACCTATACACGGTGTTCCAAAATGTCGAATATTTCGAGAGATGGTAGTAAACATCAAAGTTCAATAAACACAGGCTCTAAAATGCATACCTTAAGAGCTGTGAGCACTTATTCGTGTTCGATACTGTGGAACACATCTCTTCTGCTGCAAGCTCTTTGCTTCCCAAATTTTGGGAGGACGTAGTATGAAGAAAAAAAAAAACAAGAAAAAATGTCCAGGACACATGGGCTCCAAAATACATACCTTACGAGCTATGAGCACTTGTTCAACTTCGTTACTGTAAAACACACTCTTCTAATGAGCATAGCTGTTAAGGCGTGCATTTTAGAGCGCATGTTTACTGCAATTTTTCTTGTGTGATAGTTACTATCACCTCTCAAACTATTTTACACTTTTATTAACATCTTGTATAGCTAAACTGAACTACCCGATACCCTCCCATGATATCAGAAATCATTAAAACTTAAAAAAATGCCGTACCTTTCAGGAAACACTATCAAACAAAAAGATTCCTTAAAATAAATAAAGAAAGTAAAACATCATTCTGCCTCCAAATCAAACACACGAAATAATACCAACAAAACGCTGTACTCGTTAACCCCCAAGTCATGAGAACATTGTCACGAATACCTTCCCGAATAAAGGTGATAGATGAACTGAAACTTGACATAGATGCACGAGAGGCTACTATCACGTGCTTCTTACTGAGCGGGAAGCGCAGTGGTTAGCACACTGGACTCACATGCTGAAAAAAAAGAAAGGTCAACTTCACAATATCGCAGATGGTGTGCCTTGATTTTTCAAACCAAGTGGCCTGCGAATGTACCTCTATAAACACCGAACTTCTCGGTACCGCTGCAAATACGTTGCTGGTACGGGACGTAGCAGCTTTAACTATTTTCGTCATTTTCAAACAAACATATTAAAACCAATAATAATGAGCTGCATATCAGGAATAATAACATACCCAAAACTTAACGGATGTCAAAAATTATCACAAGAGAACCCCACAACAAAGAAAACATACATTCAAACGCCCTCTTCTCGCTGTCAGCGAATCTAAATATTCGTATGAGGAATTGTTCAGGTCCATCTTCCTGAATCGCTGAGAGTAGACTGTCAGAGCGCGCTTACTTTGGAAATGTGTACCGAATACTTCACTGTGTTCGATATACAGCGAGTAACACTGTCCAAAATATTAACGGCATAACAGAATCAAGGCACGGGCATTATCTTCGGAGAAGGATAGTGGCGGACAGAAACCAGTCTCCTAGCGTACGAAATCGCAGAACATGAGGACTGTCACGCCGCATAGAACGATTGTAGCAGTTCACACAACACAGAAATGCAATCTCGGTCCGATGCCAGCTGCATAACATAAATAGCTACATTAAACAGACGAGGATGTGCGCCTTTGGCAGGTATTTGTAATGTCACCAATATGCTTTAAAACTTCACTGCCGAACAATGTCGTAGTTTTACGGTTTACTTTTTTACGAAGAGGATTTCGATTGATTTTGTTTCAATTGAAATATGGGACTTGGCTCTCGACAAGATTCAGAAAGGCTATTGATCAAGATCAAGATCAAGATCAAGGGGAGGGGAGGGGGGGGGGACGTTTCGCGCAGCACGTGAGAGCACAGCGCTACACGTCGGGCATCGCTCGCGTGCTAGCGTGTCCTGGCGCAAGCGCCGAGACGCGGCGGAAACCCTAAGATTGCGGCAGATGTAACAAATGGTCAAGTGGCTCTGAGCACTATGGGACTTAACATCTGAGGTCAACAGTCCCCTAGAACTTAGAACTACTTAAACCTAACTAACCTAAGGACATCGCACACATCCATGCCCGAGGCAGGATTCGAACCTGCGACCGCAGCGGTCGCGCGGTTCCAGACTGAAGCGCCTAGAACTACTCGGCCACGTCGGCAGGCGCAGATGTAACACCGGAGTTAAGATGTAACACCGGAGATAAGATGCAACCACTAGATAGTGTATGTTATATTAAAAGCAACCAAAATGCAGTGTCAATCAAAGAAACAGACAAGTGGAGAATAAACGTAGTTTAAAAATAAATGCGAGTATAAGTTTTTCTTTTATTTATTTATTTATTTATTTGCAGAATAATGATAAATTCGAAATGTTTTAACATGTGGCCGTACATTCCCTGGTCAGCGGAAGTTTGGTGTAGGACGCCATAATAACATATTTCACAAGAATGAGTGTAGCTTCTTTTCGGATTATGAACGGATGGGAGAATTAAATGAGCTTCAAAAGAGCGGTCTGGCGACACCTGATGAATCTGACCTAAATTTCTTTCCCAAAGAGGGGTCTACAATTTTCCTTTGGCATGTCTCTCATCTAAGTGATGCAATATTTTATGCAGCACTGTCTTCAATTTTTCTGGATGACGCGTGCCATGTTATGAGACTACACATAGCAGAGCAAGAACTGGAAAATCGTTTGCTGACCGTGAGTTCACAAAGGAATGCAACAATAACGCTGCATATCTTTGATGCACACTGGATGTCAATCGGTTTCGAGCAAGCAATCAGCCTTTCTAGGTGTATTGTACCGGAAATTAATAAGCGCAGAATGTCACTGTATTTTCAATTGCACTTGAGTCCACAGACATTTCACGTACTGCGCAATTATTGTCCGAGGCATGGACGCTGATCTGGTCATAACTAGAGATTCTTTGGACATATCTTTAAATAGCAGTCGCACCTGTGGGGACACCTTACAAATCCGTCGAAAATGCTGTCGATTCTGTCAGTTTGCACGGGAAACGTTTCGTGACAGTGACAAGAGAGACGGAGCACCGGCAATGAAAGAGGAGCAAACTGGATTTGTTGGACTGCTAACAAAGATGCTGCAGCTCACAAAAGAATCACTGTACAGCATTCACTTCATATTCCACCAAGAGGTACTCTGTGAAAAAGCAACAAAATTAGGGGGCATACGTGAAAGCTGCAGCCGATGAACTGAACCAGTACTTCCCATAACCTACAACGGCAACTGAATCACAAACAAAGCAGAGACTCATTGATTACTTCATGGGGGTAAATGACTGTAGCCACGAAATATTCTGTCTAAAGCAAGTTACTTGCAATACCGTCAATAAAGCCAGCATGCGTATTACAGAACCACCACTGCCCACTATAATAGATATCTTCAACCACTTCTTAATCTGAGGACTGGAAACAGAGACGAGTTAAGTCATTACCAAAAAAGGACGCTGCCACAGCACCCTCTGATTACCGACATATGTGCATTCTTCCTGCACGGTCCAAGGCCTTTATATATATACACCAGCTAACAAACAACCCTAGCTACAAACAACCTATTAGACGAATACCATCCTTAATAAAAGTGTAGGTGACCTGAAGCTTGCCATGGATGCACAAGAGGCTATTGCCATGAGTTTCTTACACAGCAGGGTAACCCAGTGGTTAGCACACTGGACTCGCATTCGGGAGGACGACTGTTCAAACCTGCGTCTGGCCATCCGGATTTATATTTTTCGTTATTTCACTAAATCGCTTAAGGTAAATGCCGGGATGGTTCCCTTGAAAGGGCACGGTCGATTTCCTTCTCCATCATTCCCAAATCCCAACTTGTGGTCCGTCTCTAATGACGTCTTTGTCGACCGGACGTTAAACACTAATCATCTCCTCCTCCTCATGTGCTGCTTACGCTTAAGCAAAGCATTTGACACCGTCGTTTATGTCATTGTACTCGCCAAACTTAGCAGCCTAAATTTCTCGTCAAGTGCACAGTGCAACGGTCTCGCTCATACCTGATATCTAAGCGTCATGTCCGGCACCATGAAGTCACAATGGAGGCAGGTAGTATTAGGTGCCACCAATTCTTTGTTAGCAGTCCAACAAATCCAGTTTGCTCCTCTTTCATTGCCGGTGCTCCGTCTCTCTTGTCATTGTACGTAAATGATGTGTCATCAGTCTTGTCCTATTACAAATGCCACATGTATGCTGATGACTTCCAGCTTAAGTGCAAAACCTATAAACCCCAAGCCAAGTATCGAGAATCTCAATACCGACCTGTGTTCGCTATAAAAATGGGCGCAGGGCATGGGATTAAAGCTCAATCAATCCAAAACCCAAGCGATACTGGTTGATTATTTTAGGCTTATTAGCCCGAAATATATAGAATCCCTACCATCTTTAATCCTAAATGTGGCAAAATTCAACTTTAATAACAGATGAAAATCTAAATTGGACTGAGCATGTAATTGTAATGTGCAAGAAGGCATCAACATTTCGCCATGCCCTACAAAAATATAAAAAGCTTTTCTTGACCTGAAAAGAAACTGGTAAAAACATTTAACTTCCAATTATTCATTACAGCGATGTTATCTTGCGAAGCCTTTCTCAGGAAAGTTCACTGCACCTGTACCTGGTTATGAAAAACTGCGTGCGTTATATCTGTCATGTCTGACTGTTTAATCACATTTCACCACCATATACACAGCTATCCTGGCTGCGCGCAGACAAGCACAGAGATTTCCATACCCTCTGCCTTCTCTACTGTCTTAGCAATCAACACTGTCCATCATCTCTCTTCTCTTACTTAACGCTCTTGTCTGAACAACACGGCACAAACACCCGTTCCCATCAGAGCATAAAATCCTTTTTGCCCCATTCCATCGTTCAGCCACCTTCTCGAAGTCCTTCTCAGTAGCTGGAACCCGACTCTGGAACAACCTCCCGCATTACATAGGAGAACTAAACAACATCTCCAGCTTCAGAAGACAAATCTACTAAAGCAAAACTAAAGGCTACCACTGCTCTTGTACCACCCACTTTCCAAGCTGATCATATTGCATGTGAATTAACAAATCTAGAGTGTAACACCTGTCTGAGAGGCAAGTTCTTCCGGCAAGAAGATTAATAGGATTTTATCAAATCTTCCACAGCAAGGGTTTCCTGGGCTTCATCGTGAAGACATGAAAATAATTTCAATGTTTGGCTCGACATACATTTGTGAAAATTTTTTCTGTTATCAATATTAATAAATCACGGTTAAGATCAAACATAAGCGACGAACATTCATGTAATTGTAAACATGAAATGTAGGAAATGGAGAGAAAGAGAAAAGATAGGTGTGAAATCGTGACGGCTAGCCGCACTGGGCACTGTGATGATAAAGTGGCGAAAGTTGAAAATTTGTGTCGGACCGGGACTCGAAATCGGATTTAAAGCTTCTCATGAGCCGTTGCTTTAACCTCTTCGACCATCCGGTAACGGACTGGCCGAGTCAAATTTCCATTATTTCCCTTTCCTGTATTTCATGTTTGCATGTACGTACCAGCTGCGCAATCACGACTGATGTCTGTCCTGGCGGACATGTCCAACAGAACAGACACAATTTAGGTATATACATTTCTGAAAACGATAGTAAAAGCTCCTGGACGTTTGTTTCTGTGCGAATGCGCAAATATAGACCGAACTTCGGCGGGAATCGGTTTGCGAGTAGAGTGTTTAATGGACGAGGGACGCAGCAAAGCAGCGTGCGATAAGTTTGACTCAGTCACGGACCGTGTCCGAATGGCCGAAGAGATTAAGACAATCGCTCACGAGATGCAGTAAATCCGGGTTCGAGACCCGTTCGGGTACAAATTTTAAACTTTCGCCACTGCATCACCACAATGCCTTGTGCGGCTAGCCGTCACGATTTCCCATTTCCATTTCCATCTCATGTAGAAATTTTAAACCAGACATCAGCCTCATTTAAAATCGGCTTGTGATAATTAAATGAAATGGCTCTTAAGTAATACTACTGGAAACCATGATTTATTTTTAGCTGTCGTATTATACCCTGCTTTCTCATTAAATAATGCAAGCTAAGAAATAACAAATTTAACGAATTACAGATGAAGAAAGCGCGGTGATGGTGGGGGAAGCGTGTGGAGGGGGTGGAGAGAAGCAGACGGTTGGCCTACCCTGTGTGCATGCCGCTCACAGTTACCTACTACCGTGCAAGTGCACTTCACACGAGCAGGATTCCTGCTGGCTCCTGTTCTACACCAACATGTTTCCTTTTTTGTCAGTTCAAATTACCAAACATTGACATTAACATGTAAAACAACTCTATTTACAGCATCGACATTCACAAGTCGGTTAAAAACTCCATCTAAATGCCGCACTAAATAATATAAAGACTTCTTGTAGATTGTATATATGACAAGCTAATCATCTCTGTTACAACACGAATGCAAAGATACGTTACATCTTTTCTCGACTACACTGTTCTCGGATCGTTATAATGAATATTTGTTTAATGTCCTGAGGACGATGTGGTCTTTAGAGACGGAACCAGCTTTGAAGGACATAAATGGAAGAAGAAATCAGACGTGACAGTCCTGTAGGGAACAGCCTGCCAGTCACCGTAAATGGTGCAGGAAAACCACATAAAACCTAAATGAACAGGGTCGGACAGGGATTTGAAGTTCTCCCCTCTCCAATAAGAATCCAGTATCTTAACCACTGAGCATTGCTCATAGCCTGCAACGATAAAGCTACGAAGATTATGGTCTTTACAAGTACAATTAAATTGGTTAAAAACGTACTGTACACCACTGTCTTCCAGGAGACTGAATTCCATGGAAAGAAGAGTGCAAAACATCAGTATGCCAGCAAGCTCTTGCATTTTGAATAAGAACGATCTCAGCAGTTGGTCTTGATGAGGTCGATCAACAATTTGGAGGAACCTATAAAATTATTGCACAAGTCTTACTTAACCTATTAGAATGGTTATCATAACTACTATCAGCAGTCCACATGTAACGCGCACTGAAAACGTGTAAAGTTATACGTTGTTGAATTCGTAGACGGCGAGTAGTAAACACTCATTGCTACTTTCCTCTTTCGATACTCCACCTCATTGCTTTTCACTTTCGTGCAGATTCCGTCTCATCAGCAACGGAAGTAGATGCCGTTGGTGTGCCTTGACAAGCACGCGCGTGCATGCGTGTGTTTACGACATTTCGAGGATCGAGCGATGTGGCGCAGTGGTTTGACACTGGACTCGCATTCGGGAGGACGACGGTTCAATCCCGATTCCGGCCATCCTGATTTAAGTTTTCCGTAATTTCCCTAAATCGCTTCAGGCAAATGCCGGGATGCTTTCTTTGACACGGCACGGCCGACTTTCTTCCCCATCCTTCTCTAGTTCGATGAGACCGATGACCTCGCTGTTTGGTCTCTTCCTCCCAAATCAACCCAACCCAACATTTCAAGGCTGAGAGAAATTCCATTGCAGTGCCAAACATGAATGAGACAGATTCACGGTATGTGTGTGACCAGATAGTGGGAATGAAATCTCCACTCGACTTGACAAATTATACACAGCTGAGATTTTGTGTCGTATTTAATGGGACTGCGGTATGATCTAACAGCTAGGCCTCTGTCAACTGCTTCCTTCGTCTGTCTCTAATGATCTCAATGCTGACGGTACGCTAAATTGTAAATTTTCCTACCGAACGAGCTGGAGCATCAGCTAAGATGCTCCACTAACATTCTGGATGTACTGAGTCCTAATCTCCAGTCCAACTTCCTGACTCGACTCCTCTTTGGTTTTCTTCGATCACTTATGAGTGATGAGATGATACATTCGTAAATAGTGCGAAGTCATTCCCATTCTTATCCAGTCGAGACAGAACACCGTCTCTGAGTTATCAATTATACAGAGAAACCCATTCTCTAACTTTCATCCACCTTCGCCGCATGTATGTACAATAGAAGACGGGGACAGAAACTCAATTCTCTTTAAATTTCTTAACCACGTGATTAGGAAAAAAATGAGCTTGCTTACATGTGGTCGCACGATTTCGCTCTTTTTTTTTTAGATATGACTGTATTTCTGAGAGCGAAGTCTTTACAGCTTCCCTTACTTAAACTGAATACACTGACGGAAAAAAAATAAGAACACCAACGAGGAGTTGTGCAACAGGCACAAAGTTGGTAGGCGTGTTTCTACATCTGAAAGATGATGTCTATTCACATTTCGCGCCAGTCGCATAAGAGTGACGCTAGCTGCACCGTTATGAGCATGCACATCAGGTTTGCTTTAAAAACACGCTGTAACGGTCGAGAGCGTCAGTTACCTTTGAGATTGGACGTGGTTAGTTGATGTTAGTTAAGAATGTCTTTAAGGCGACGAACACGTCATTGTTAATACCTCACCGAGTTTAAACGAGGTCGTGTAATAAGGCTACAAGAAGGTGGATATTCATTTTGCGATATTGCAAAAAGTCTTGGCAGGAATGTAGCCACTGTACATGACTGCTGGAAGAAATGGTCACGAGAAAGTACGGTCGCAAGAAGACCGGCTTCCGTACGGCCACGTTGGACTATAGAGTGGGAAGACCATTACGTTCGGCGTATGGCTCAGGCGCATAGTACTGCATCCGCAGCAGCATTTTGCACCACAATGATACAACGAACTGTTACCAATCGATTACTTCAAGGACAGCTTCGAGACAGAAGACCTGTAGCGTGCATTCCACTGACCCCAAACCACCGCCATTTGCTACTTCAGTGGTGTCAAGCGAGAGCTCATTGAAAGGCAAGATGGAGGTCTGTTGTTATTTTCTGATGAAAACCGTTTCTGACTCGGTGCCAGTGATGGTCGTGTGTTGGTTAGGAGGAGGCCAACTCAGAGCCTGCGACCAACATGTCGGCGTGCTAGACACACTGGACCTACACTTGGAGTTATTGTCTAGGTTGCGGTTTCGTATGTCAGCACGAGCACATATGTCAATCTGATGATTCGAGGTTCATGTGCTGCCATTCATGTACAGCATTCCAGGTGTTGTTATCCAACCTGATAACGCTCGCCCACATACCGCTGTTGTACCACGACATGGTCTACATAGTGTGGACAAATGCCTTGGCCTGTTCGATCACCATATCTGTCTCCAGTCGAGCACATATGGGACATCATCAGACAAAACTCCAGCATCATCCACAAACAGCATTAACCGACCAAGTGCAACAGGCACGGGACTTCATCTCACAAACTGACATCCAGCACTTGTGCAATAAAGCGCATGCATGTTTGCATTCTTGCATTCAACATTCTGACGGTTACACCACTTATTAATGTAACAGCATTTCACATTTGCAATGGCTTATCTCAAGCTTACATTAACCTGTGATCTTGAAATGTTAATCAAATATGTTACCGAGACAAATGTATTCCCGAAATTCAACTACTCTACATTAGTTATTCTTTGGTGTCATGATTTTTTCCGTCAATGTATTATAATTATTTATAACTATGTTTATGGTTGTTCCACTTGGCTTGTTAATAAACCTTCATTACAAATTTCTTCTGCTGTTTCATGTAGGACTTGAATAGTTATGCTGTAGCTTTCGTTTATCAGCAAAGTGGCTAACATGGTAATAAGAGATACTGAATTTAACCGACGAAAGGAGAACCAACAAAAATAGACCAACTGAGGCCTTTAAAAACGATACTGACAGGAAGCGCAAAATGGCAAAAGGAGATATGGAAAGCTGTAGAAGCATGCACGATTATGGGAAAGATAGATGCCGCATATAGGAAAGTTACAGAGAGCTTTGGAGAAAATAGAACCACCTGCATCAGTATTAAGAGCTCAGACGCCAAGTCAGTATTAAATAATGAAGGAAAGCTGAAAGATGGAAGAAACAAACAAAAAGGCTTTATAAGGGAAACAAACTTGAAGACAATATTATAGAAAGAGGAAGTGGATGAAATTGAAATGGAAGAAATGATACTGCGACAAATATTTCCCAGCAAGACAAACAACGTCCCTGGAGTAAAGGACATTCTATCAGGATTATTAAGATCCTTACGAAAGTCAGACGAGACATATCTATTCCACGTGGTTATTAAGATAGACGAGACAGCGAAATACCTTAAGACTACAAGAAGAATGCAATAATTTCAATTCCAATTTCTGACAATTGCGCATATTATCGAAGCGTATGCTTGCAAAATACCGACACGAGTTATTTACAGAAGAATGGAAATCTTGATAGAAGCCAATCTCTGGGAAAATCAGTTTCAGTTTCGGAGAAGTGTCAAACACACGAAACAGTACTAACCTGTGAGTTTACATTTACAGTATTTGTAGTTTTCCAGACAGCTTATGATAATACTTACTGGAACACACTCTTTGAAATTCTAAGGTAGTGATACAGAGGGATTGAAACCTTATCTACAACTTGTACAGAAATCGGACTACAGTTATAAGAGAAGAAGGGCATTGAAGAGAAGCTTTAGTTGAGAAGGAAGTGAGAGGTTATAGAATTCCTTGATGTTATTCAATCTTTACATTGAGTAAGTTCTGAAAGAAACCAAGGAGAAATTTGGGAAAGTTCATGAAGAAGAAATAAAAACTTTTGAGATCTGCCGATAACACTGTAATCCTGTCAGAGACGGCAAAGAACTCAGAAGAGCAGTTGAATGGAATGCATAGTGTCCTGAAAAGAGGTTGTAATATGAACAGCAACATAAGTAAAACAAGGGTAATGAAAGGTAAATGTCAGGAAGTCTTCGCTGAGGGTATTTTTTTGGGGTGTGTCCTTGAACTGAAGTGAAACATGGGCATGAAACACTTCACACAAAGAGTATAGAAACTACTCAAATGTTGTGCAACAGGAGAATGCTGAATAATGTATGGGTAGATTTGATAACTAATGAAGAGGTACCGAATAGAATTGGGAAAGAATGAAATTTGTGGCACAACTTGACTAAAAGAAAGGAGAAATCTCAAAGTATGAAATCAACGATAGTCAACTGGGTAACGGAATGATATGTGGTAGATAAAAATTGTAGAGGGATGCCAAGGCTTGACTACAACAAGCAGGTTCAAATGGATGTAGGCTGCAATAGTTACGCAGCGATGACGTGCTTGTACAGGACAGACTACCTTAGAGAGCGGTATCAAATAGTCTTCGGACAGAAGACCGCAATATCAACATATTCTTTCGTTCCAAACAGTTTGTTACACACGATCGCGTACAAGCAAAATGCGAATGTTCTCCGATAATGAAAAAAGGCAGATTAAATTATTGGAGCTGACGTATCTACGTTACCCGTTTTTGAGATTACCACTACTTATACGGTTATCGAAAAGTTATCGTCCATTAATAACATTCTTAAACGGAAATAAGCCAGTACGTGAGCGAATATAAGAGCGTTTAAGAGATTTATGTTACGATGTCTGATCGCGCGTCACCATTCAAGCGACTGTGGCCACCACAAACCTGTCCAACGACCCGTACCGCTGTGAACAAGAAGTTCCGAGACCGAGATACAGCGGTCTGAGAGTCTGCACGTAGAACAAGGGGACTCACACCCCAGCAAACAGGTGGACACGCAGCTGATCTTTCGAACGGTTCAGTCCGTCGGAAGTGTGCGCCTGTAGTTCGCAGTAAAAGCGATAGCAAGGATCAATAAGCGCTTGGAAAGCCCTATTTTCAGAGGCAACTGCACACTTCCAGCTTTTATATCTTCCATTACAGATGACAATCGTACAGCGACAAAAGACGCAATAATCGTATGAATCTGCGATGACAAAAGAAAGGATGAAGATAACGTGGTCTGCTGGATACTTTCGATCATTCTTTCAACCAGGTTAAGTTTGTAAACAGAGCACTACCATTGTTTTCTTTTATTTTTGACTAGCACTTTAACATAGTCGAAAATACGGTCGTCAGTACCTATATATTAGCTTCATCTTCAAAACTGTAAGAATTTCGGTCAGAAAAAGGAAAACACAAAACTAAATAAACAAAACGGAATTCAGAGTTGTAGTTACTGATAAAAAAAGAAATCCAGTGAGTGAGCCTTTGAGACTCAACTTGCCTGCTAATATGCAGGGACCAGCGTGGCTCCTAACAGATTGGCATCATGTGCTTAATGGATCTGCTGTTCGGTGGACACCCACGACCGTTAACAGCATTCAACCAGCAAGAATAGTCTATCGTCAAATACTTATTTATTTATTTATTTATTGTTCCGTGGGACCACATTTAGGAGAAGTCTCCATGGTCATGGAACGGGTCAACACATGAAATTATAACACGATTGTAGAAACAGAATGAAATGAAATATAAGAAACATGTTCAGGCGACAAGTCGTTAGTTTAAATAAAGAAAATCAAGAATGTAACACTGGAATTTGCTTAATTTTTTAGCTCTTCCAGGAGCTCCTTGACAGAATAGAAGGAGTGAGCCATGAGGAAACTCTTCAGTTTAGACTTAAAAGTGTTTGGGCTACTGCTAAGGTTTTTGAGTTCTTGTGGTAGCTTATTGAAAATGGATGCAGCAGAATACTGCACTCCTTTCTGCACAAGAGTCAAGGAAGTGCAATCCACATGCAGATTTGATTTCTGCCTAGTATTAACTGAGTGAAAGCTGCTAACTCTTGGGAATAAGCTAATATTGCTAACAACAAACGACATTAAAGAAAATACATACTGTGAGGGCAATGTCAAAATTCCCAGGCTATTGAATAGGGGTCGACAAGAGGTTTTCGAACTTACACCATACATAGCTCGAACAGCTCGTTTTTGAGCCAAAAATACCCTTTTTGAATCAGGAGAATTACCCCAAAAAATAATACCATATGACATAAGCGTATGAAAATATGCGAAGTATACTACTTTTCGTGTTGAAATGTCACTTATTTCAGATACTGTTCTAATGGTAAATAAAGCGGCATTTAGTTTCTGAACAAGATCCTGAACATGGGCTTTCCACAACAACTTACTATCTATCCATACGCCTAGGAACTTGAACTGTTCCGTCTCGCTTATAACATGCCCATTCTGTCTGATTAAAATGTCAGTTCTTGTTGAATTGTGAGTTAGAAACTGTAAAAACTGAGTCTTACTGTGATTTAGCATCAAATTATTTTCCACAAGCCACGAACTTATATCATGAACTACATTATTTGATAATGTTTCAATATTACACACAAGATCCTTCACTACCAAGGTGGTGTCATCAGCAAACAGAAATATTTTTGAATCACCTGTAATACTAGAAGGCATATCATTTATATAAATAAGAAACAGCAGTGGCCCCAGCACCGACCCTTGGGGAACGCCCCATTTAACAGTGCCCCATTGGGACTGAACATCATTACCACTCTCAATATTGCGGAGGATTACCTTCTGCTTTCTGTTCTTAAAGTAGGAGGCGAACCAATTGTAAGCTACTCCCCTTACTCCATAATGTTCCAACTTCTGCAGTAATATTTTGTGGTCAACACAGTCAAAAGCCTTCGTTAAATCAAAGAAAACACCTAACGTTCGCAACCTTTTATTTAATCCGTCCAAAACCTCACAGAGAAAAGAGACTATAGCATTTTCAGTTGTTAAGCCATTTCTAAAACCAAACTGTACATTTGACAGCAAATTATGTGAATTTAAATGCTCCAGTAACCTTGTATATACAACCTTCTCGATAACTTTAGCAAACACCGATGGCATAGAAATAGGTCTATAGTTGTCAACATTATCCCTGTCTCCCTTTTTATAAAGTGGCTTCACTACCGAGTACTTTAATCGGTCAGGAAACCGACCACTCCTAAAGGAAAAGTTACAGATATGGCTAAGTACTGGGCTAACATACGCAGAACAATACTTCAGTATTCTGCTAGATACCCCGTCATATCCATGAGAGTTCTTGGTCTTTAGTGATTTAATTATTAACTCAATCTCCCTCTTGTCAGTATCATGGAGGAGCATTTCAGGTAACAGTCTCGGAACACTTTTTTCTAAGAGCGCTATATGATTCCCTGTTGGGACTAGGTTTCTATTTAGTTCACCTGCTATATTCAGAAAGTGATTGTTAAGTACTGTACATATATGCGACTTATCAGTAACACGGACATCCCCACTACGCACTGATTCTATATTCTCGACCTGTCTCTGCAGACCAGCCACTTCCTTTACGACTGACCATATGGTTTTAATTTTATCCTGAGACTTAGCTATTCTATCTGCATACCACATACTTTTTGCCTTCCTAATAACTTTTTTAAGCACCTTACAATACTGTTTGTAATGGGCTGCTGCATTTAGATTTTGACTGTTTCTAACGTTTTGATATAATTGCCACTTTGTTCTACAAGATATTCTTATCCCATTAGTCAACCACCCAGGCTGCCTGTTTGTGCTAGTACCCTGTTTTGAACGAAAATGGCTCTGAGCACTATGGGACTCAACTGCTGTGGTCATAAGTCCCCTAGAACTTAGAACTACTTAAACCTAACTAACCTAAGGACAGCACACAACACCCAGCCATCACGAGGCAGAGAAAATCCCTGACCCCGCCGGGAATCGAACCCGGGAACCCGGGCGTGGGAAGCGAGAACGCTACCGCACGACCACGAGATGCGGGCCCTGTTTTGAACGTTCTAACGGAAAGCAACTTTCAAAGAGCACGAGAAAAGTCTTGAGGAAAGCATTATATTTATCGTCTACTGTATCAGCACTATAAACATCTTGCCACTCTTGTTCCTTGATAAGGTTTACAAAAGTCTGTACAGCAACTGGATCAGCTTTCCTAAAAAGTTGGTAACTATATTTAACATGTGTTGCAGCACAAAAATCTTTTAGACTTAAAATTTGTGCATCATGATCTGAAAGGCCATTCACCTTTTTGCTAACAGAATGCCCTTCTAATAATGACGAATGAACAAAAATATTGTCTATGGTTGTTCTACTGTTCCCTTGCACTCTCGTTGGAAAGAATACGGTTTGCATAAGATTATATGAATTAAGGAGATCTACCAGCATCCTTTTCCTTGCACAATCACTTATACAATTAATATTGAAGTCACCACATATAACTAACTTTTTGTATTTCCTATAAAGTGAACCAAGAACCTCCTCTAGCTTTAGCAAAAATGTTGTGAAATCGGAGTCTGGGGATCTATAAATAACAACAGTAAGAAGTTTAGCTCCACTAAATTTAACCACACCTGCACAACATTCAAACACCTTTTCAGTGCAGTACTTTGAAACATCAATTGACTCAAATGGGATACCGTTTTTCACATACATGGCTACTCCCCCACACCGCAAAGAGCTCCTAGAAAAGCTGCCAGCCAACCTGTATCCTGGTAAAGGAAGCCTCTGAATTATCTCCTTATTTAAGAAGTGTTCAGATATACCAATAATTTCAGAGTCAACATCTATAAGCAGTTCACTAACTTTATCTCTAATACCTTGTATATTTTGATGAAATATACTAATTCCCTCATTAATCGGATACCCAAGCTTTGTAGAAAGTTGTTTCTTTGTTAGAGAGACTTCCCTTAAGCAGGAATACCTATCAGCTAACTTCAATCTAAAAAAGGTACAGCTCTAACACCCACAACTACCGGAATTTTCCCATGTGTGATCCCACCACCCCCACCTATGCTGTCACCTATAAGTTTTGCCAACCTCCCCTTCCCATACCTGTTGAGGTGTAGGCCATGTCTAGTGAAACCCGTCCTGCCGATAGGCTCCACCGACACCACTGAAATGTGACTCATGCCTTCTGTCATCAGCGCACCCCCAAGTCTCATGTTATTACGCCTGACGGCTGTATTAAGATGAGGCCGATCGTGACGCTGAAACAGTTCCACGAAATGCACATTCGTGTTGCCAGTCTGAGTGGCTCGAACATATATCTAATAAATACAAAGTGTCGCAGGCCTTTAGGTTCAAAACTATGCATATGAATTATTGAAAACAGTTAGCCTCACACGTGGAGCAGAAACTGAGCTGCAGCTTCGTTCCCAGAACCGATCGTTTCCTCTGGTTTGGAGCAAAGGGGAGGGCTTAAACGAAGGATCAGACGAATCTGTAAAGATCTTGGATCCGGATTTCTCGACCTTAACAGGTCACGCACGCATTGCACTGAGGAAGTGGCTCCTAAAGTAGCAAGTACATTTTTTAAACGTACACTAACAACGCGACTAAGCAACAAAGTGTTACACAGTGATCTAATACCTAAGGAGATGAAGCTAAGTTATATCACTGCCATATTTACGAAAGGGGACAGCAAAATATAGTCGAGGAATTTATGTTGCAAACTCATTATTGAATTTTTTTGGAAAAGTAATAAAATACAGACTGCAAGCTAATCTTAGAACTCAAGAAGAACAATGTATTCTCAAAGCTGGCAGATCAGTATAAACCCCATTTTCAAATGACAACAAATTTTGGAAAAATACAGAGAAAAGTCAAAAAAATATTATATTAGTTTTCATTAATTTAGAAAAAGCGTATGATACTATTCCAAGGAACCTACTTTGGAAAGTATTATATTTGGCAAACAGAGAGGATCCCTTGATTAAAATAATACAAGAAATATGTAACTAGAGAACACATGCCAAGCTAAAATCGGCAGTACACTTTCGCAGAAATTTATAATAAGCTATGGCCTATTCCAAGGCTGCCCTCAGACAACATTAATTACAATTTAGATACATGTTAGCCTTGGGACATGGTCTCGCAAATATAAGAGAATGGGATAGAGAAATTATACGCCGAGCGTATCTACATATCATTTACTATTTGCTGCTGACCAAGTCGTCGCAGCACAACATACAAATTATAAGGATGGGAGTTACTTACGTAATTAGTCGGCAACAGAATACAAAAACTTTGGTCTGAAGATTAATTATCACGTAACGGAATATTTTATCTATGATGTACATGAACTGTACATAGATTGGAGCAAAATGAAAAGATCATTAATTTTTGCTACCTGGGAAACGAGTGGTAGTAATTGCAGGAAAGTAATGCGAATCTCAGTCCTATCTCACGGAGCAGGAATAGGATAAATAGAGATAAAGTAATCATATACAAGTCGACATCAGAGTACTGTCTTGCATGAAGCAGAGACCTGGACAATTAATCAGAAACATATTAATTAAGCTGAAAGTATTAGAGATGGGCTTCTGGAGAAGATTAGCAAGAATTTCAAGAAAAGAAAAAGTAACACACAATGAAGTGTTAAAAAAATAAAGAGAACAACCCCCAACGACCTGACTTCAAAATGTACAGCTGATAATGAGAAGACTTGGTGCAAAATCGAGGGATTTACAAGACATTGTCGTTCGGAGAAAGGAAACGTTAATGCAGTGTCCTGTGAGTTAACTGCAAGTACGTCATCCGAAAGCTTCCGGAAATAGCCTCGCTCAAAATCCTTGCATAGTACTAGGATCAGAAAGCTGGCTGAAGCCAGGAGTGAATAGCAACGAAACTTTAAATTCCAATTGGAATGTATATCACAAAGATATGCTTCACACCCAGGGTGTGAATACAATAATAGCTAGTGAGACTAATACCTAATATGAATGCGAAATAATTCGGACTGAGATAACTGATAAATGAATGCGTGGTGTTCACCACATGGAATCCGCAGCTGTGGTACATATTATGCAAATTTAAGGTGGAGAGGGAGACAGGAAAGGGGGAGGGGGGCGGAATTGTTGATGTCAGATGCATCGGGACCTTATATGGAATCAGCGGCGACAAGTGAAAATGTGTGCCGGCTCGGGATCCGACCCGGGATCTCCTATTAACTAGACAGTTGCCACTGCGTCATCCGGACACAGCGTTTATCGCAATTGCGCCGACTATCTCGGTACGCCTCTTGGCCGACCTACACTCCCACCAAGCGCCATCTATCTGCATTCCCTGTCCATGTCCTGCATGCTCGCTACTTTGAGATTCCCACAGGAAGTCGAACGTAAATGTGGTTCCGCACTGAAGGTGGAGGATTCATGTCCTTCAGAGGTGAATCTACATCGATATTCCGAAAATAACACCTAACTGCCTGGCAGAGGCTTCATCGAACCACTTTCACAGTAATTTTCTATCATTCCAATCTCGAACAGCGCGCGGAAAAAACGAACACATATATCTTTCCGTGTGAGATCTGATTTCCCTTATTTTGTTATGATGATCGTGTGTCCCTATGTAGGTCGGCGTCAATATAATATTTTTGCATTCGTAAAAGAAAGTTGGTGATTGAAATTTCGTGAAACGATTCCGCCGCAATGAAAAATGCGTTTCTTTTAACGATGTCCACCCCAAATCCTGTATCATTTCAGTGACTCTCTCTCCCCTATTTCACGGTAATACAAAACGTGCTGCTTTCTCGATATACTCCTTTAATCCTATCTGTTAAGGATCCCAAACCATGCAGCAGACGGACGGACAATCGTAGTGTAGTCAATCTTTTTAGTAGATCTATAACATTTTCTAAGCGTTCTCCCAATAAAACGCAGGCTTCGGTTTGCATTCCGCACAACATTCTCTTTGTGTTCTTTCTAATTTAAGTTGTTCGAAATTGTGATTACTAGGTCTTTAGTTGAATTTACGGCCTTTAGAGTTGACTAATTTATCGTGTAACCAAAGTTTAACGGATTCCTTTTAGCACTGATGTGGATGAACTCACACTTTTAATTCTTTATGGTCAATTGCCAATTTTCGCACTATACAGATATCTTTCCTAAATCGTTTTGCAATTTGGTTTAATCTTCTGATGACTTTGCAAGGCGATAAACGACAGCGTCATCTGCAAACAACCGAAGAAGGCTGCTCAGATTGTCTCCCAAATCGTTTATATAGATAAGGAACAGCAAAGGGCCTGTAACACTACCTTGGGGAACGCCTGATTATTACTTTGTATAAATGACATAGAGGATAAAATCGGAATCTCCAAGTGGCTGTTCGCAGATGTTGGTGTTACCGGTAGTCGCAGCTACAGAAAATTAGAGTGAAATGCGGGAAGACTTTCAAAGTACAAGCACTTGGTGCGGAAGAATTGCAGCTGACCCTTAAACAAATGTAACGTATTACTCATAAACAGGTCGGAAGACTCATTTTTGTTAGACTGCCGGAAAGTCACACGCATGAAATAGCTTCCAAATTGTCACGCCACGTCATGCAGTGGCAAAAACATTGTACAGTAAAATAGCATGGATATTCTATACGCCAGACAATGGCGTGACGTGGAAGCAGACGGTGGTACAACTTCAGCAGTTTTCTAACTGTCATTGTGCTATCACTAGAGATGGAACTCTACGGTCTTTTCTTAGCAAGCGAAAGTCACGTTTACAACTCAGCTATTTCTTTGCGTGTCGCCCCACACCCCCTGTCCAGTCTCTCCCGCACACAAACAAGGTGTGGTGGTATTACGCTCCAAAGGGGTTGTTATTTTCTGATACGACAAACCAGATTCACCAAGGACGACCTTTCGTCCTCCTTCGAACACTATAACGGGAGTGTGACGCTCTTCAGGGTAAAGTGTTCTCCCATACAATGCCTATTGCCGAGAGAGAATGTTGCACAACACTACTTAACAACAGCATCACGGCAGCTGATAACCACAAATAAATACGGAGTGACTGAAGATACTGTAATATGGTTTGCGACAAGCGACTGTTCGCAAAAGCTCGAGTATTATGTTGTTCGTGAATGATCGTTGCCAGTTTTATCCGCAGGTGTCCGTAAGAGATCGTACTGGCAGCCCGAAATAGAAGACTGCATTCTACAAGGCGATGACTGTCATCGCAACAACTCAATCACCAAAAAAAACTTAGGAGAAAAATTTGTTTACTTACAAATTTTTGTACAGTGGTAGGAGGGAGTGTCGTGAACAAAATACTAAAAATCCTCACCCGTGGGGTGTGAGTTAGGGTGGAGGGTTTAAAGGTCACTTTTCATGTCTTTCTTGTCCGCGTTGCATGGGATGGAAAAATTGCACGTTATTAAAAATATCTTTTTAATAGTATAAAATTAATGTTCACTGTAAAATGAAATTGATTAAGAATAAATATTAAATGTGTTTAACACTTCTAAATACAGAAGTTTTATTAAGGGCAAACTGTGTTCTAGGGGTGTAACAGGGTGTAGGGTGCAGCAGTGGAGGGTACAAGCGCGAGGGAAGGTATGTCGCCGGATTGTGTTCATGCATTTCCCTCCTTCACACGTCTGCAAACTGAAGAGCGAGCAGATGATTCCCCAACTCTATATACCCCACTACGTCACAAGAACTAACTACAGGGATTCCAGAATGAAATTTTCAGTCTGCAGCGGAGACTGCGCTGATATAAAGTTGATGAAATTTGGAAGGTAGGAGACGAGGTAATGGCAAAAGTAAAGCTTTGACGACAGGCCCTGTGTCGTGCTAGGATAGCTAGGTAGAGTAATGGCCCGCGAAAGGCAAAGGTCCCTTGTTCGAGTCTCAGTCCGGCACACAGTTTTAACCTGCCAGCACGTATTAACTACAGGGTGCTTCACAAAGTTATACCGACCCCCCACACTGCATATGATTAATCATTGGCGACGCAGAGCGCATACATGACCCGGCGGGGAAAGGAGGTAAGAGGGTGAGGATGGGGATGGGGGGTGGGTCGAAGCCTGGTGTTCATTTTCCAAAAAATGCATTAACACTACATGAAATACAAATGTGAGTTTTTACTGATACTAACGCAAGATCCCATGCAGAAGAATGAGCCTCGACCTATTTCTCTGCACGAACTCCAGTTGCTCCAGTGGCCACACAAGCAAATCTTCACACAGCGTTTAGTCCGTCGCACCCTCCAGACCACAACTTTACAAAGGTATAAAAATATTTGTGTATTTATGATGTACACTGAGATACACTAAAGTATTGGGATAGCGATATGCTCGTATACAAATGACGTCCGCAGCTCGTGGTCGTGCGGTAGCGTTCTCGCTTCCCGCGCCCGGGTTCGATTCCCGGCGGGCTCAGGTATTTTCTCTGCCTCGTGATGACTGGGTGTTGTGTGATGTCCTTAGGTTAGTTAGGTTTAAGTAGTTCTAAGTTCTACGGGACTGATGACCATAGCTGTTAAGTCCCATAGTGCTCAGAGCCATTTGAACCATTTTGAACAAATGACGGTAGTATCGCATACACAAGGTATAAAAGGGCGGTGCATTGGTGGAGCCGTCATTTGTACTCAGGTGATTCACGTGACAAGGTTTCCAACATGATTATGGGTGCACAACGGGAATTAACAGACTTTAAACGCGGAATGGTAGTTGGAGCTAGACGCATGTTAGGTTCCATTTTGCAAATCTTTAGGGAATTCAATATTCCGAAGTCCACAGTGTCAAGAGTGTACCGAGAATACTAAATTTCAGGCATTACCTGACACCACAGACAACGCAGAAGCCGACGGCCTTCAGTTAACGACCGAGAGCAGCAACGTTTGCACAGAGTTGTCATTGATAACAGACATGCAACACAGCCTGAAATCGTCATTTTTATCTGTTTTCCATCTTTCCCTTAGTTGCTCTAAATTCGTGGAGGTATGTATCGTCTATGCAACTAAATGAAGGCAGTTTGTTTATTGCCATACGCGTTTCGCTTCTTTTATTTGGGAAGCATCATCAGTGGCCTGAACACATGTTTCTTTTTATACATACAATAAACGTATTATATGAAAGATATTATATGCTGCTATATTACATTCTGACGTGTTTTCCTCTTGCTTTTTAGGTTAGATGCAACTTTTGTAGCATAAGTTCCGACACATTCACAATATAGACGCAGCATGGCTCAATATTTCTGTAGAGGTCCTCCAATGACTAGTTGAGTCCCTGCCACGTCGAGCTGCTGCACTACGCCGGGCAAAAAGAGATCAGACACAATATCAGGAGGTATCCCATGACTTCTGTCACCTCAGAGTAAATTGCTCAGACCATAAAACAGGGGTATGAGATCGGAGTGGTGGCTAGAAATTACCGTAGCACTTACTGGAGGAGTTTGTTTCAATGGAACTGGAAGAAAGAAATACAGTTGATATGCATAAAACTCGAAAAATTACTTTTACTTAACTCATATCTACAAGCAAGTTTGTCTTCAAGTTCGTGCTTTGTCAAGGCACTGACCCATAACTAGAAGAGAAATATACTGGAAAGTGGTCTCAGACAACTTTTCTACTTGTGCTGCCCTTAGTTCCGCATGCAAACATACTTGTCACAGACATGTCAAAGTGTCCTCAAACTTTGACTTGCGAATATCCTCACAAAATAGTTAAGTACACAACACGTAATTATATAATGTCAAAAAATTCTACACACATGCCTACTGGCCGCTGCATTCCTTGCTAAAAAGCGAAATGAACATTCGACAGAACGTCTAGCTCTTGATAAACTACGTCTACTTAAACACTCCACAAGCCATCTGACGGTGAGTGGCGGAGGGTACTTCTGGTACTACTGATCTCCCCTGCACCGTTCCATTCGCGAATGGCGCGTAGGAAGAATGACGGCGGTAACCTCTGTATTTGCTCTAATTTCTCGAATTTTCTCGTTGTGGTCATTTCGCGAGGCGTATGTGGGAGGAAGTAATATGCTGTCTGACTCTTCCCGTAATGTACTATTTCGGAATTTCACTTGTAAACTTCTCCATGATGCACACCAACTATCTCGTAGCGTCTACCATTGGAATTTGTTGAGCATCTCCGTATCTCAGTACGGCTATCTATCCTGTAACGAAACGTGCTGCTCTTCGTTTGATCTTGTCTCTCTCTTCTATTCATTCAATCCGATACGGGTCCCAGACAGATAAACAATACTCAAGAACGCATCGAACAAGTGTTTGATAAGCCACTTCTTTCGTGCATGAATTAAAGTTTCTCAAGATTCTTCCTATGAGTCTCAGCCTGGCATCTGCTTTTCCTCCAATTTGTTTTGTGTTGTCTTTCACTTAAGGTCACTTCGGATGGTTAATTCTAGATATTTTACTGGAGTTATCTTTTCTAGTAATTTGTGATCTAGTGAGATTGTACAGTAGTGGGATTTCTTCTCCTACGTATGCGCAATATGTTACATTTATTTATGTTCAGGGTCAACTGCGAGTCCCTGCACATTTCATCAATGATTCCTACAAATCGCTGCAGTCTTCTGACGTTGCTACATCCTTATACAAAACCGTATCATCTACTAACAGCCTTATGGAGCTTCCGACCGTATCTACTAGATCAGGGGTTCCCAACAAAATTTTCTTGAGGACCCCCTCATCGAGCAGGATTGGTACCTTGTCATATCACAGTATCAAGTACCTAAAAATGCCAAATCAAGAGTCTTTTAATACGTTTTCTAGTTTTGGTACTTAGAAAAAAAACATTGACATATTCATTATTGAAAAAATATTGAGTGGCCAAAACAAAAAATCTGTTATCATACGAAATATATTTAATATATTTTTATTCTAATAGCATCTTCCGGACCCCTCTGGCATAGCTCACGGACCCTGGGGGTCCGCGGACCACCTGTTGGGAAGCACTGTAGAAGATCATTAATACAGGGTGATTCAGAAATCCTATCACACAGTTATAGATGTTAAAGAGATGTCTCAAGACTGCGATAACTGGTAATAAGCCCAAGTTCGGAAATGTGCCGTTTGGAAGATAAATGACTGAAAGAACAACAATAGATACGTTGCACGTCCATCAACCAACTCGTACCACCGTGAACTACAACATATCCTCGAAATGGAGACCACGAGTTTCGTTGCACAAAGTGAACCAGCGAACAATGTTCACACACACACACACACACACACACACACACACACACACACACACACACACACATACCGACCTATGACTCCACAGGGGTCTCGTAAGCAATACTCTCGGTGTAGCACCACAGCAAAAAAATCCAGAGGTGTTAAATCGGAAAATCGTGGTGGCCAAAGAATCGGTCCATCGCTACTTATCCATCCGTCCCCGAATGTGTGGTGAAGGGGCTAACGGAACGTGGCGCAAAATCAGCTGGACCCAATGTCTGCATCCTCCGCACGTGATACGTATGAAGTTGCTGTTCATGGAGAGCTCGCCAGACGCTTCTCTGGGATACATCTACGCAACCTGCGACGTTGTGGTTAATTGTCGACAGATTCTGGTCGACCACTTGGAGGACCTCCCCTTCCACGTCAACGGTGTGGAGCGTCCAGCCACGACCACAATCGGCCCTAATAGCCTTGAAGGTGCCGGTTTCCCCGCAGTCGTTGTTTCAATCTTACAGAAATGGCATGTGATGGACGGGCACGACCCAGAAATCGTGTGTGCTAATCGACCATTTCGTCCACTTTCACTGCAGATGAGCAACATGTCGGTCTACTCGAAAAACGTATACTTTGCCATTCTGTAATGCACCGTCTTTCTCGATTACTCAGTGGCCACTGATGTACATGCGCTTCAGTTCATTGGGTTGTTCTCTGATGACACGCGACATGACGTCACACAAGACACCACGTGACGCGAGACACCGACCTCTGACAACGTGTAATCCCTTCCATCGTTCATAAAAGTCGTTTATCTTCCAAACGCCACATTTACGGACATAGGTTTATTATCAACTATCGCTGTTCTGAATTCCTTCTACAACATCCGTAACTGTGTAATAGGAATTCTAAATCACACTGTATATATCTCACTTCCTTGCGCTACTCCTGAAGTTAAATCTGTCGATTTTGTTCCGTTAAGAGTGACGTGTTGACTTCTATCTCCAACAAAAGTCTTGAAACCAGTCGCAAATCTGGTCTAATGCTCGGTAAGCTCGCATGTTTGTTAATGTAAATGGCAGTTCAGTTAAGTGCCTTCCTGAAGTGAACGAAAACGCTATTAACCTGAAACCCCATGTCTACAGCGCTCTCGATATCATGAAGGAACAGAGCGAGCTGAGTTTCACAAGTTCTCTGTCTGCGGAATCCATGCAGATTTTTATAAAGAAGACTTTCTTTCTCGAAAAAGTCATCCTATATGGTCATAAAATACACGTCAGTGATATAGTACTATAATTGTGTGCATCTGTCCTACAACACTTCTTGAAAACGGGAGTGGCCTGAGTTCTTTCCAGTCGCTAGGTATCCCTCATATTAAAAGGTATCAGATAGATTATATAATGGTAAGACAGAGATTTAGGAACCAGGTTTTAAATTGTAAGACATTTCCAGGGGCAGATGTGGATTCTGACCACAATCTATTGGTTATGAACTGCAGATTTAAACTGAAGAAACTGCAAAAAGGTGGGAATTTAAGGAGATGGGACCTGGATAAACTGAAAGAACCAGAGGTTGTACAGAGTTTCAGGGAGAGCATAAGGGAACAATTGACAGGAATGGGGGAAAGAAATACAGTAGAAGAAGAATGGGTAGCTCTGAGGGATGACGTAGTGAAGGCAGCAGACGATCAAGTAGGTAAAAAGACGAGGGCTAATAGAAATCCTTGGGTAACAGAAGAAATATTGAATTTAATTGATGAAAGGAGAAAATATAAAAATGCAGTAAATGAAGCGGGCAAAAAGGAATACAAACGTCTCAAAAATGAGATCGACAGGAAGTGCAAAATGGCTAAGCAGGGATGGCTAGAGGACAAATGTAAGGATGTAGAGGCTTGTCTCACAAGGAGTAAGATAGATACTGCCTACAGGAAAATTAAAGAGACCTTTGGAGAGAAGAGAACCACTTGTATGAATATCAAGAGCTCAGATGGCAACCCAGTTCTAAGCAAAGAAGGGAAGGCAGAAAGGTGGAAGGAGTATATAGAGGGTTTATACAAGGGCGATGTACTTGAGGACAATATTATGGAAATGGAAGAGGATGTAGATGAAGACGAAATGGGAGATAAGATACTGCGTGAAGAGTTTGACAGAGCACTGAAAGACCTGAGTCGAAACAAGGCCCCGGGAGTAGACAACATTCCATTAGAACTACTGATGGCCTTGGGAGAGCCAGTCATGACAAAACTCTACCATCTGGTGAGCAAGATGTATGAGACAGGCGAAATACCCTCAGACTTCAAGAAGAATATAATAATTCCAATCCCAAAGAAAGCAGGTGTTGGCAGATGTGAAAATTACCGAACTATTAGTTTAATAAGTCACAGCTGCAAAATACTAACGCGAATTCTTTACAGACGAATGGAAAAACTGGTAGAAGCGGATCTCGGGGAGGATCAGTTTGGATTCCGTAGAAATGTTGGAACACGTGAGGCAATACTAACCTTACGACTTATCTTAGAAGAAAGATTAAGAAAAGGCAAACCTACGTTTCTAGCATTTGTAGACTTAGAGAAAGCTTTTGACAACGTTAACTGGAATACTCTCTTTCAAATTCTGAAGGTGGCAGGGGTAAAATACTGGGAGCGAAAGGCTACTTACAATTTGTACAGAAACCAGATGGCAGTTATAAGAGTCGAGGGGCATGAAAGGGAAGCAGTGGTTGGGAAAGGAGTGAGACAGGGTTGTAGCCTCTCCCCGATGTTATTCAATCTGTATATTGAGCAAGTAGTAAAGGAAACAAAAGAAAAATTCGGAGTAGGTATTAAAATTCATGGAGAAGATGTAAAAACTTTGAGGTTCGCCGATGACATTGTAATTCTGTCAGAGGCAGCAAAGGACTTGGAAGAGCAGTTGAACGGAATGGACAGTGTCTTGAAAGGAGGATATAAGATGAACATCAACAAAAGCAAAACGAGGATAATGGAATGTAGTCACATTAAATCGGGTGATGCTGAGGGAATTAGATTAGGAAATGAGACACTTAAAGTAGTAAAGGAGTTTTGCTATTTGGGGAGTAAAATAACTGATGATGGTCGAAGTAGAGAGGATATAAAATGTAGACTGGCAATGGCAAACAAATCGTTTCTGAAGAAGAGAAATTTGTTAACATCGAGTATAGATTTAAGTGTTAGGAAGTCGTTTCTGAAAGTATTTGTATGGAGTGTAGCCATGTATGGAAGTGAAACATGGCATGTGTCTGATCAGCCAAAAGGGTCACATATTCCTTGGGAATAATTTCCCTGTTAAGCCGTACGAATCTTTGACATGGTGAATCTTGAAACACCAGACACTTCGGCTACCTGGACTACGGTAGCACCCACCATACGAGCACAACAATTTGCCCACGTGCGCATTCGCATAGGTCCGACATAATGCACTTAACTACACATAACACTGTTTTGACCAAGACTGACGCTAGCAACGTATTGAGGGCATTGCACAGGTACCGTTCGTGGTCAATCCAACAGCGCAACTTGCACTCTTGCCCAACATCTGCATTTATGTTCAAGCATGCATTTCTCGCGATATTTCCATATTTTTATCCATCCCTATTTACAATTTGTACAGAAACCAGATGGCAGTTATAAGAGTCGAGGGGCATGAAAGGTAAGCAGTGGTTGGGAAGGGAGTGAGAAAAGGTTGTAGCCTATCCCCAATGTTATTCAATCTGTATACTGAGCAATCAGTGATGGAAACAAGAGAAAAATTCGGAGTAGGAATTAAAAACCATGGAGAAGAAATGAAAACTTTGAGGTTCGCCGATGACATTGCAATTCTGTCAGAGACAGCAAAGGGCCTGGAAGAGCAGCTGAACGGAATGGACAGTGTCTTTAAGGGTGGATATAAGAGGAACATCAACAAAAGCAAAGCGAGGATAATGGAATGTAGTCGAATTAAATCAGGTGATGCTGAGGGTATTAGATTACGAAATAAGACGCTTAAAGTAGTAAATGAGTTTTGCTATTTGGGGAGCAAAATAACTGATGATGGTCGAAGTAGAGAGGATATAAAATGTAGACTGGCAATGGCAAGGAAAGCGTTCCTGAAGAAGAGAAATTTGTTAACATCGAGTATAGATTTAAGTGTCAGGAAGTCTTTTCTGAAAGTATTTGTATGGAGTGTAGCCATGTATGGAAGTGAAACATGGACAATAAATAGTTCAGATAAGAGGAGAATAGAAGCTTTCGAAATGTGGAACTACAGAAGAACGCTGAAGATTAGATGGGTAGATCACATAACTAATGAGGTGGTGTTGAATAAAATTGGGGAAAAGGGATCGGTTGGTACGACGTATTCTGAGGCATCAAGGGATCACCAATTTAGTATTGGAGGGCAGCGCGGAGGGTAAAAATCGTAGAGTGAGACCAAGAGATGAATACACTAAACAGATTCAGAAGGATGTAGGTTGCAGTAGGTACTGGAAGATGAAGAAGCTTGCACAGGATAGAGTAGCATGGAGATCTGCATCAAACCAGTCTCTGGACTGAAGACAACAACAACATCCATCCCTGTAGTTGCTTAATCCAACCGTCGGGTCATTACAGTATTCTTATGTGTATTTCCTGTACAGTGACGATACGTTGGTTATGCAACCACATAGACGCGATGATCAAATGTTATCGACACTAGTCACACCGTAAAAAACGGAAAAATGGAAGATAGATTTCTTTAAATATCTACACAGTTGCTGAATTATCTCGCGAGGGATACTTCAGTAATAGTGCCAACTGGAAGAAGTGTACGGATATAGGCAGTTTGCAACAGGTTTAGACTGAGGTAAATTTAGGGACTGTGCTCATTTTTTTTCTCTCGATCAGATACTTCGAACAAATTTGAATGTCCATAGCCTCCCACATCACTGTATCTTAAGCAATAATTGTTATCTCTTCAGCTACCTACTAGAAAAATCGAAAAGAACAATACGTGACCAATGCATCTGTTTTAGAAATGTCAGTTTTCACAATAGACAACAGTTTTTGACTGAATTCACTGACATTCGATAACACTCAAAAAATACATCGAGATATGACTTCGGTTCGTAATGTAGAAAGAACTTTCCTTTGTTCACTTGTCACTTGTGATAGGATGGATTCAACATATCCTGTGTTGTCTTTGACTTGAGGACGAACAAGTAATAAAATATAAACATAGGGCGGAAACTGAATTGCTTTCCAACGAAATACGGTCCACTGCTGTTCTCGAGAGGTTGCTCCTCCGGAATGCAATACAAGTGCCTTAGCGACGATCTTTTTCAAGGGGTGTCTGTTAGGCTCGTAAGTCACTGATTTACGATTCTGAACTAGGCAGTATGTGCTTCACAGCCGCTGAGTCATGAAATATTTGCTGCTTTTTCCGAGGCACATTAACGATATGAATGAGACTGAGGTTTCCGTTGAGCAGCTGCTTTTTGTATGAGGTGCTGCATAGGATTATCTAGCAGAATAAAGGCATACCACAAGGTCACGCATTTTGCGCCCCGCAAAAAAAGGTCGCTTCTTTATAAACGATGAATACCGCACATTATCGGGATTCTCGTAAATACGTTTGCAGATGGTTATTTTAGCATGAACAGCTAGCTCGCCAATGGCAAATGGAAACTTGTGACGTACGAGCGAACAAATATGACTTCACATTGTCCCAACCTTTAGTAGGAGACTTACCACGTAGCTTGGTTCAAGAGATCTGCAATTTTTTTGCGAAAGGAACATCTGGTAGACATTCCAAAACACACGGCACAGAGTTAAGTTAGTCGTAACACTTCCTGAGTCAAAAAACTGAACATTTTTTTAAAGAAACTGTCTCATTTACTTACCTCCTCACTCCTCATTCAGCGCTGCCTGCCGCAATATCTTCGTCCCCTGACACATGTTTGAAATAGAACGGTGGTGTCATTGTTCGCGACAATCATTTTGAAATTATGTAACTCATACACTACCAAACTTCCAGTTTAAGGCAATCCATTATACATTACCGTCAATTCCAAGCTGTATTTCATTTTCATCGATAACCACTGACCGGGTTACGAAAAGCCAAATCGTCCTGAACCACATTTTCTGTGTTTCTAAGATTTTCACACCCGAGTAGTACAAGAGGCAAAAGAAATATAGTATATTTAATACATCATGAGATTAACAGAACTAGGACACCTAAAAACTTCATTAAAATGTGGATAAATAAAAAAAAACAGTTTTAGACATCTGAGAATACACAAACGGAAGCATATTAAAACTGTGTGATCCACAGGTTTCTACAAGGAACTTTTGTCTCTGGCGAGATACCGAGATAATTATACTAATTTTAAATACAACTCTGTCCTCTTTTCAAAAGAATTCGAGCGGCCTTGAATACAGAATACGATAATACAAAACGATGTCTACAATGGACAACTTTTTTTTTTTGAAGACTTGTCTGGAGATGTGTTGAATGTAAATACTTACTTCGATTATCAGGGCAGAAGAGTGTCGTCACATCAGCTACTCGTACGTTCTGAAACAAACATATGACAGCTGTTATAATTTCGCTACCTGTATCAGTATGTGAACAATATGTATCAGTATGTGAGCAATACCACCTTAAAGCCTCCTACCTAGAAACGCATTCTATAACTCTGCACTTATTACACAAGGAACCTCAAAATAAATTACTTTCAAGATAAATTGAGAAATAAATAAAAAAGATTAGAGACATAACACAGTTCACATGACTGCTCCTATTATAAAATCAGGAGACACATTGCATATTTTCCTCTCTCTCCCAAATGGTGTGCTGATGATTACGGATAAACACAGAAATTTTCTCGACAATAGCAGAACGTATAAGAAGAGCGATTCCAGCACTTCCTGAGCTTATGATTCTAGTGTTGCATCATTTTCTCTACGTAGCCTAATACTATTAGCCAATCAAATGGTTGGCCTGTAATAGTGGCAAACATCTTCAGTAGCTAGAGAGGTGGCGCAGTGGTAACACATTGGACTTGTATTTCGGAGGATGGCGGTTTAAGTCGCCGTTCGGCCATTCGCATGTAGGTTTTCCATGATCTCCCCAAAACAAAGTAACTACCAGGATGGATTCTATGAAAGGGCACGGCCAATTTACTTCTTCAGCCCGTACTTGTGCTCCGTCTACAACGACCTCGTCTTCGACGGGACGTTAAGTCACAATCTTTCTTTTAGTCCAGGCACTAACAGCACGAGCTAAGTCGCACAAACGAACTGGCACTGATCCTGTAGGTTAACAAAATGGACCATATTCAACGTTACAGAGCAACAAGGCGCAGTAATAAGACCCTGGATTCGTATTTGTAAAGACGGCCCTTCAAAATCCCATCCAGCCACAAAGATTCTTTCCATGGGTTGCCGAAATCACTAATTACAAGTGTCGGGATGGTTTCACTGAAAAAGAAACGGCCAATTTCTTTTCACACTCCACGTTTCAGCTCAATCTCTAAAGACCTAATGGCGGAAAGTGGACCATCCTCCCTCCTTCCTATTCATGTTAAGATCATCTCTCAAACAATGAGTATTCAACCTCAACGAGCATCTGTTGTCTGTGGGGAATGACGTGGTCAATCGCCACTGCGCCTTGGTCCACAAATACCCTGTGCGTCTAAGAGTTTAAGTTGGATGACTGCTTGCCAACAAAGGAAATATATACCAGTGTCCTCAGAATAAAAGGTTACAACATGTACACTAACTAATCAAAAGCATCCGGACTCCTGTTAGAGGATATTACTATGAAGTGTGTGTACCTTTCACCCATATGACGGCTTGAACTCTACTGGGGATACTTTCAATGGCGTGTCTGAGCGTCTGTGGAGTGACGGCAGCCCATTTTTTCTCAATAGTCTAAACCAGAGAAGACAGTGATGTTTGACGTTGACGCCTGGAGCAAAGTCGACATTCTAATTCAAAGGTGTTCCACTGGGTTAGGTCGGGACTCTGAGCAGGCCAGTCCATTTCAGGAATGTTGCTGTCCACAAATCACAGCTGTTGCTTTATGAAAGGGTGCATTTTCGTGTTGACACAAACAATCATCATATCTCAACTGTTATTCTACTGTACAAAGCACACAATGCTCTAAGATGTGTTCACATCCCTCCAAATTTAGTGTTTTCTTGTGTGAAATAAGGAGATCACAAAAAACACGCCCATACCGTAACACAACCTCCTCCATTGTTCACTGTTCTACATCTGCATCTACATGGATACTATGCAAATCACATTTAAGTGCCTGGCAGAGGGTTCATAGAACCTCCTTCACAATTCTCTATTATTCCAATCTCGTATAGCGCGCGGAAAGAACGAACACCTGTATCTTTCCGTACGAGCTCTGATTTTCCTTATTTTATCGTGGTGATCGTTTCTCCCTATGTAGGTCGGTGTCAAAAAAATATTTTCGCATTCGGAGGAGAAATTTGGTGATTGGAATTTCGTGAGAAGATTCCAGCGCAATGAAAAACGCCTTTCTTTTAATGGTGTCCAGCCCAAATCCTGTATCATTTCTGGACACTCTCTCCCATATTTCGCGAGAATACAAAACGTGCTGCCCTTCTTTGAACTTTTTCGATGTACTCCGTCAGTCCTATCTGGTAAGGATCCCACACCGCGCAGCAGTATTCTAAAAGGGGACGGACAAGCGTAATGTAGGCAGTCTCCTCAGTAGATCTGTCACATTTTCTAAGTGTCCTGCCAATGTGTGTTGCCACTACACATGATGAGAGATAACGCTGTCCATGCAATCGCCAATCTTAAGTCCTTCCATAAGATGACCACAGATTCATCACTCCAAATACCTCGTTTCCCATCATCCACTGTCCAATGGCGTCTCTCGTTACTCCACATCAAGTGTCGCTTAGCACGGACTACGGCAATGTGTAGCTTAAGAGGAGCTACTCGACCACTATACCCTATTCTTTTTAACTCCCTGGGCACAGTCATTGTGTTAGATGGACTGCTGGTAGAACTTTGGAACTCACGAATGATTCCTTCCAATGATCTCAGGGGATTTTCACAAACACCTCCGCAATGCACGACATTCGCTGCACGTCAGTACAGGAGGGCTGTCTGATCTGATTTGCTGTGGTTTTTCCTTCACGTTTCCAGTTCACAATCACATCAGTCGACTTGGACAGCATTAGAAATGTTGAAATGTCCCCGATGCATTTGTTAGTCAGTTGCACCCGTGTCTTTTTCAAAGGGACCAAGCCGACGTCCGAGAAACCAAAAACCTGACGCTGGATGTCTGCACGGGAAATCGAACACACGAACGCGGTTCCCATGCCTTAACAACTGAACCATCACGCTCGGTAACACAACACTTAGTTTATATTACGGTTTCTAGATACCAAAACCAATGTAACTCTCTAACGCTGCCACCGAAGATCACTGACGACTGCGGTTTTCCAAATATGATACTCGCACTATGAGACAGTCTTCCACAGTGAAAAATAGTATTTGCGTTTGTTACTCCCGTGACAGCTCTGAAACAGCAGAGGCCATGGACTCCGTGTAAAAGCAAGGCCGCAGCACAAAAATGACTGCACTTGTCGAAACTAGCGTGCCAATCACATCTGTGGTGTCAAGGTTCGAAGTTTTCAATAATAGCTCCTCTAAATCTGTGCATTTACGGAACCGACAAATGTAGAAATTATCATACTGAAATTTTAAGCTCTGTTCCATTGCTTGCAGAAAAACAATAATAAATTAAATAATTAAATCATCATAAATGGACAGGTGTTCGCGCCGGCGAGAGAGCTTAATAGTTGAGATAGATCAACAAACCATTTCGGGTTGAAATAATTTTTCCGTGTACAAAAGAATAAAAACAAGCTCCTCTACCTGGTATTTCGGAACTTTCCAGATGACAAAGTTGCGCAATGGCGCTAAAATACCGCAATCATTTTAGATAACGAGGAACAACCAGTCTTGATGGGCAACTGCGCCCCACTTAATATGTTGGCTACAGACTGTAATGCATTTTAAACATATTCATAGTGTGTCTGTTTAAATCATCCTGACTTCTGTAGACCTTTATAACACCATCATATCACCTCCCCTTTCGAAAAAAAAAAATATATATTTAAGAATGGACTAAATGAACTAATTTTACGTCTACGTTTGCAAACATATGTACGGCAGCCGATATGTTCTTCACGGCCAAAATTAATAGCTTTAATGAGAAGGAAACGATGAATCTGCTGCAACCACTTTATCTTCGTTGCTAACTCCAGTCGTCTGCTAAGTGTCCAACCAAGGGCTGCGTAAGCGTAGCGAAATATCAAGGAGTGGACAGCAAGAGTTCTGGAGTTCTGCGATATGTCGATCAGAGTGGCCAGCTCGCTGTCTGCGCGGTGTGGCTACCATCATCAGAGCGCCTGCAACAAACGCTTATTACGCTGAGGTGGTCGCATTGGGAATTATGTTCCTGCAAGAACTGTCGCGTCGTTTCAGAGGTTTAATGGTGTGCTTCTCACAATCTCACCAATTACCGAACCAGAGTAGTACTTTTACTGTTGATGAGGAAAGGAAGGTTTGAGTTCGATGTCCCATCTACACTGACATCATTACGGACGGAATACATGTCCGATTTAATGCAGTTGGGATGGATATCGGATAAGGGAGAAGCGAAGGTATTATGAACAATATAGAAAAACAAGGGTCGAGACATAGAAGAAAGAGAGTTTAGGGTTTAATGTCCAATGAACGTTTACTTCACCATTTTACATTTCCAAATTGTATCGATGAGATGCAACGAGTCAGTAAAATCTGTCAGCTCCGTCATAAAACTATTCGGTTTGCACATACATCTGCAGAACAAGTGTAACATTTTTTCAACATTTGCATACGTGTGCGAATAACACCGATTATAAAGCTGTAATTAAACTAGAGTCATCCAACAATAATATTATTTGCATCATAAAAATTTATGTTACAACGTTATTATCTATGAAGACTGTATAGACGTATCTGCGACTATCAGCTGCATTACAGAAGTTCTGTTGCCGATTTTGTCTGACAGTGTGTTTATTTCTTTGTAAATTGTACAAAAAGAGTCCCTCCTGAATAGGTAACAGTCAAGGGAAGATATTTTTGTTTATTGCGTGTATACTTAAAATTGCTGTACAATATGTCAATTAATACGAAAATAATGTGATTTCAACTAAAGACTAAGGAGGATTTCAAATTATTTCGATACAAAATAGTACTGCTGCACTCAATTCAAACAACACAAAAACGTAAATTTACCCACAAGAACCAAACGAAGAGCCAACCCAAAAATACTACTGTCTCAAAAGGATACTGAGTTTTTCGAATCGTTTCTGAAGAGATGGTTCCAAATGGACATCAGTATGCCTATCATAGGTACAAATACAGTGCACTGATGAATGCACCTTCTGCTTATTACGGGAAATGAATAAGTGTGCAGTGAGTGTACTAGCGCATGACATAAATCCAGGAATCGATTAACGTGTATTGTACATCATCTTGCTGCGTCAGGTGCTTTAACACAGTGCCTGTTCCTACGTAACGACAGAGCTACCGTAAGAGACGGCACATTTGCAGGTTTTTCTCGCTTTTTTATTGGCTCCTTTCGTCGGCAGCTTGCGAGGTCTAAAAATAGTCACGGCGGTCAGCATGGTCGCTCGCGTCTGCTCTTCTTAGCGTCAACAGTAGACGAACAGGAAAGAGAGCCATAATGACCGGATCTGCGTGTTCGGTGCGTGAGAGATAATTTAGTGCTATTTGCTTGTGTGTTCAGTTTCAATATTTATTCGCTATCATTAAAGAACTGCTGATTAGACGGTAATGTTAAAAACCTTTTTTATTCTTTGTGCCCAATAAGGCAGCATCTAAAATGCTTTTATTCGAATTATGTAGCACTTCTTTTCCTTCCAAAACCCCTTCGCCCGTTCGTTGTTTCTTCTTCTATTCTTTAGTCTATCCTGTAGCTTGTAGAAATGGCTTCTCAGCATACTTGCGGTTATGAATTATGGCTGGAAATTTTATTCTATCTTGAAAGATTTCCTATGTACGTCAATTTCCTTTAGGTCGTCTTCATGCATTTCTATTAACCAACTGTTTCAGTTATTCATCGATAAAGCTAACTTCAATATTTTTGTAAACAAGTTGCTATTCATTCTACATACGTGATCATAAAATTATAATCTCTATTTCCCAATTGTATCTGTTATTTTTTTCAGTGGCGTGATAGACTTCGTTTAAGTTCTTCTAAATTCCCTTTGTACACTTTGGTCCTACGATTTTCGTCATATTTTTCTTTTTTCCTTTTTGCCGAAAGAAGTGGCACACTGACAAGACATTGCATTCCTATTCGGGAGGACGACGGTTCAAATCACTGTTCGATAAATGAGATTTAGATACTCCGTAACTAGTTTACGGCGAATCCCGGGATGATTCCTTTGAAAGTGACGGCCAATTTCCTTCCTTGATCATTTGTGATCCGTCTCTAATGACCTCGCTGTCAACGGGACGTTAGACTCTTATCTCCCTTCTACCTTGTTTTTCGATGTTTCTTTCAAATTTGAGAGTTGGCACCTATTATCACGGAGATGATGATAATAATAATAATAATAATAATGATAATAATAATAATAATAGGAGGAGGAGGAGGAAGAGGAGGAATAAGAAGAAGAAGAAGAACAACAACAACAACAACGTGTTTTTGGTGCGTAGGTGTTATGTATCAGTCTTGTTGGAATATGGCTAGTTTTACTGTTTTAATTGAGTCATCAAGGCCTTCCTTCGCACTATTAATAATACCCAAACGTTGTGTAACACTTCAGTCCATTGTGTCTTTTTTACACAAGCTCCTAATCCTCAAATCAAACTACAAAAGGATTAACTAACAAAAATACACTTCCAAATCGGGGGTCGGTGGCATTCCATCAATTGTCGCCGCCACGATCTGCCGACGCCGTTCATAGTTGTGTGTGTGTCAACAATAAAACACCACGGGCATTTCTTCAATACATTTATTCACATTCGAAGATTTCATAAATAGCCGGGCGAATGGAAAATGAAGGAAGACATCAGATCAATGACCGCAGCGTCAAAGACACTGAATGCGGAGTACGCTTTCTGATTGGGCAAAGCTGGGGTATTAAATAGGCCGTCTCCTTATTTAAAGCCACATCTTCGCTTTAGCAAGATGTGATTTAGAGTAAGCAGTGAGTATAAATACAGTTTCATACCTCTAGTTTACTTATCGCGCTCCTGAACCGTCGAACACTTCAGGTGTGATGAATTCACCAACGGAGTTCAACAACTATAGTCGAACTTCACCTACGCCTGCAGAGGTCCTCTGTTTGACAATCTATAGGGTACCGATGTCAACATTTGGACAAAGACCAGGGGACACAACCCCTACTACGATAATGCCTTCTACGGTGTATACTTAGCTGCTTCCAGAGTGCGGCATGTTCAACTCTATTCAGAACAGAAATAAGGAAAGTGGCATTTCAGGGAGGATTATTTTCTCTCCCACACATTGCCAGAAAATTATTTATCTCCTTGTTAGAGTGTTAATTTACAAAGTAAAAATATTCTACTAAATCAACTACGTTCAGTTAGAAACGTCCAGCACGCTTCAGGCGTAAGCAGCATCACAAACAAATCACTTGCAAATTATAGTTAATAAACTGGACACAACTGAGAAAACAATGTAAAATTCCACTTGCAAGCAATGAAGAAAATGTGTGATTCTGTTCAAGATTATCGTTGACTCTTTTTCAGTTGCCTACTTCCAACATGTGATGATTTGTAAAGCATGTAACTGAATCGCACAAAACCAAAAAAATTAGGCTGGTACGCATATTCCCACGTGATCGGCACACTCCCAACGACAGTGTGTTATGGGTTTGTCTATCATACACTACAGGGGAGTTTGAAAAGTATTCAATACAGCTCACACTCAGTCTCTAAATCGGGAACTGCCACCAGAATCGTAAACTACCTCTTCGTATCAAGCTACGTGAGTTGGCGCTTCTTAACGACTTTGGCCAAAGAGAGAGGATTTACCACTGGGAAACATTCTTGCGAAAATGCAACAGAGATTGAACTGGCGTGAATTCTGAAATTTGTCAGGAATTTTCAGCCACGGCCTCTAGCCCTCAACGTTTTCGTCGGGTGGTTCGCTACCTCCCTACCGATTCCACTAGATACATGAAGCATTTTGCACAAATTTGCGGTAAATATTGTCAAGTAAAAACACACCCATCATTTTGCACGACAATGCGCGGGCGCATACAGCGCAAGCTGTGGCTGCTCTGTTCGGTCGTTGTACTGGGAAGTACTGTACCATCCACCATTCTCCCCGGACTTAAGTCCTTGTGACTTTGATTTGATTCCGAAGATGAAGGAACCACTTCGTGACATTCGCTTCAGAACTGTTCCAGAGATTCGACAGGCAGCAGACCGCTCTATGCGCACCATCAACAGAGCAGACTCTGCTAACGGTATACTACGCCTTCCACATCACTGGCAACGGGTTCTACACAACGCTGGTGACGATTTTGAAGACAGTAACAGGTGCGAACATGTAACTCTCTTGTATCGGTAGTGAATAAATAGTTGCCACTATTTAAGTTCCAACCATCGTACATTCGATGGTGGTACTACTACTACTACTACTACTATAAGTAGTAGTAGTAGTGGTGGTAGTAATACCACAGAACACTAGTAGTAGTAGTAGTAGTAGTAGTAGTAGTAGTAGTAGTACCACCACCGAATGTACGAGGGTTGGAACTTAAATAGTGGCAACTATTTATTCACCACTATTAGTAGTAGTAGTAGTAGTAGTAGTAATCTCTTACGCCACGCACGAGTTTCGCAACATGATTTCTCGTAATTTTCAATGTGTCGAATACAAATAACAGAAACACAGGATAAAGAAGTTACATGAACTTATCTCGTTTAAGAAATTGGGTACTGGTTATGTTAGCGATACTGTATCGTGTTTCGGAGTAGAACAGTTGTAGGTGCTTCTGTATTTAGGATAAATGGAATAGTAGACAAAATCTTTTACAGTTCTCTATTATTACAACATTGGTAACGATCTGCAACTGTAGTAATGTTACGTAATTTTACCGCAATGGCGAATATTTTTGCCATTTGACATCATACCTATTGGCAACACACAAAAATTTAGGCCTCAAAGCCGGCCGAAGTGGCCGTGCGGTTAAAGGCGCTGCAGTCTGGAACCGCAAGACCGCTACGGTCGCAGGTTCGAATCCTGCCTCGGGCATGGATGTTTGTGATGTCCTTAGGTTAGTTAGGTTTAACTAGTTCTAAGTTCTAGGGGACTAATAACCTCAGCAGTTGAGTCCCATAGTGCTCAGAGCCATTTGAACCATTTTTAGGCCTCAAAAGTACAGGATGTAACATATCAGTACGAAGTGCGGTTCACCAAACACTGTGGAGCAGCTTACGGAGTCGTTTAACGTCTCATCGACACCGAGGGCATCAGAGATGGAAACCACTTCAAATAGACAAGTATGAGGTAGGAAATCTGAATCAACAGTGTGATACTCTAAAATGATCTAGGAAAATCGCGGGAAACCTTAAGCTGGATACTCGAACAGAGATTCGAGATCCGCTCCATCAGACTGCGAGTTCAAACTCATCACGACGAACTAAATCACTGATCTGAAGAAATCTTGACCGGTCAATCTGGTTTTCTCACCCCATGTCAGTCGTCGTCTTAAATGAAGCTACACATGGACTTGGCTTTGTTTGGTGCACTGATTTATTCACGAGCTAACCAAACAAACCAGTGACGAAGCGTGCAGTATGCGCCTCCCCCCCCTCCCTCCCCCCCCCCCTCTCCCTCCCTCTCTCTCTCTCTCTCTCTCTCTCTCTCTCTCTCTCTCGTTAGCCCAATCGCTGGGGAACCCACAAGCCGACAAATAATATTCAACGATTGGTTGAACAATGTATTTGCAAGCCCTCTTCTTTATGGGTAAACTGCGTTTCCTTAGGATTCCTCCAACTAATCTTAAATCTGGTATCTGCCTTCCTCGTGACTAGATTTTTATCGTTTGGTATCCAATGGTTTTTCATTACCGCCGGTCGTATTTCCAGGTGTTGATTCGTGTAGTTATTTCAAACCGGTTATTCTCGGTTTACTGCTGCTCGAATGTTGCACATTTTACGAACTCACCTTCTATACATGAACCAACATTTAAATTTTACCATTGTTACCAGACTTTCCATGGAATATTAAAGGGCTCTTAACGTACCCTTCAGTGAAATGTGCTCCACTTGCAAAAGACACGGCGAATGTTTGAGTATCGAGACTGAGTACGTGCAGTATTATTAACACTAAAATATTACAACGTAGTCACTCACAAACATCACACCTTCATATAATTCAAAAAATTAACATTGCTGCTACATGAAAAACAGTCTCTCCCAGCACTGAGGCAAAATTTAAATATATCGTAATTCGGAGAGACAAGATTTCCTTTTTGTCTTGCTTCCGATCACCGTGTAGCATCTCCTATATCTTCTATTTCGTTACAAAACACAGAAGCGCCATTACAGCAAAGTAAAGCGAGTCAGATGTCGCACTCGCAGTGTGTAGCATAGTGGAGAGAGAATACCCCGAACGATGCGGAAAGAGGACGACTGCTCACCGAGTGGCAAAACACTTGTTGCACTGCGTTGCGCGTGTCACGCCGCCTGGTCGACTTTTCCCACCGTTCAGGATGGCGATCGTTGTTCTTCACTTTCAACAGGTCTCGGTTCAGCAGTAATGACACCCGAAACTGGTCACTTCAACGACAGAGAATAAGCATGCGTACGAGACGGTCATTCGGCGCGGCGCGCAATCTGAACGAAACTGAGGCCTGCGCACGAGCGGCCAGGCGCGGCTTCCTCTGGGATACTGCCAACTGCAAACCACGAACTTCCCCTGCTGACGAAACGAGGCGCGCGCAGGGAGCTTACACACTGCATTCGGCAACCGTTCGTTTTAAGTTTTTACAAACTGATTAACGCTAACTGAATAACAAATCGCAGGAATTCTGTTGTTTCCTCCTTTGTCTCTGTCGCTGGGATGCAACAAATGAAGCTATTCTTCCCTATTTCCGCTATGGACGATTTGCACCGCAAAAAACACAATGCTATATCAACTGATGAGACTCCTAGTTGGCTCTGAGCACTATGCGACTTAACTTCGGAGGTCATTAGTCGCCTAGAACTTAGAACTAATTAAACCTAACTAACCTAAGGACATCACACACATCCATGCCCGAGGCAGGATTCGAACCTGCGACCGTAGCGGTCAGGCGGTTCCAGACTGAAGCGCCTTTAACCGCACGGCCACACCGGCCGGCAGACTCCTAGTTACACGCATTAATGTGGCTTAACAGTTCTTGACACACGGGATTGGTCAGGAAACTGTCGATACTACGGAAAATTCTATTTTTTTCGAATATTCAGCTTTCACAAATAAATAAACAGGGACAGCTTCAACATAGTGCAGACAGTTAAAGAAGGTTGTCAACCTCCGAGCCTAGTGTATTCCGATATATTTACCAACACATTAAGTATAGTGCATTAACATGTTTTTACTCCAATGCACTTCCTGTCGGGCAGCGTCACGTAATGTATACGAGACACTTATCTCTGAAAGCTTCAGAATAAAGTTTTTTTTTCGTGAAAAACAGTATAAATTCCAATAAATTTAAGTCTGCGTCAGATCAATCCACTGAGCCTCAACGCAGCAAACATGACGACGAAATGAGTCAAAGTATACGCCACGGCGAAGGAACACAATACGCCACTTGTTAACATGAAGTCGTGACTCCCTTTATAGTAAATGCCTCATAAAGAAAGGAAACGAGAGGAAGTTCATAACAGAATATCCACCTCCGATTTTAATACTTAGTGGGAACGCACTACAAAGAAGACACAAAATCAAAATCAGGATTTGTCTTTGAGGGTAGCAACATATACAAACCAATTCAATTCAGTTCAGCGGCAGAGGAGCGGGATGGAACAGGACGGGGGGAGGGGCACACCCACTTCGACCTTCACAAAAACTGATACATAGGCAGGCAGGCAGGCGGCAGGCGAGCGAGCGAGCGTACGCACGCATCCACGCACGCACGTCTTCAATGGAAGTTGGCAATATGAATCAGCTAAATCCGGCATTCAAGCTGGGATGTAAGGAAACTTCGCAAACGCAACGGGAAATGCCTCACGTAATGCAACCACTGCAACTATGCAGAGAACACCAAATTTCCAGCATGAATACAAATTATATTTTGAATGATAAAAGTTTAAATTTACTGATACCATCAACATTTGTTAAAATGTGACAATAATTACTTGTCTACGTTTGCTGAACTAACAAAAGCACGCTCAGGTCTTCGTAATATCTCGACCGGACGTAAACTAGTACAGTTTGATGCAGAATGATTCAATTGAACAGTTGTATGCACGGAACTAACGTAAGTGATGCGTTTCCAGTCTTGTGTCTTGGCTAGAACAGAAGACATGCACCGCTTATGGTACGCTGTTTAATGCCTAAAAAGTTGTACTATGTTTTTCCGATTTTAAACTCACTGCTACATGAACCTCTTACGCAGCGCTACCTCTTCTTCCGCATAGATTCTACCACAAACTGTCATCACCTACCAGATAGAGCACCGCAGACGTTAATCGACGTTTTTATTACGAGAATATTGAAAGATATGGAGATTTTTCTTTTCCATAATGAAGGACACAAATGCCCTGGGACTAATAGCATATCTTGTGTTGCTTTACAATTCAAAATTTTGGTAAGGACTGGGTTCACATTCTTGGTAAAGTTACTGAAAGTTGTCATTTCTCTAGGCTGTGCCAAAAATCTTTATTGTTTATGCATCGAAATGATGATTTTTGGTACAGCCGAGAGGAATGACAACTTATATCTTTACAATTCATCTGCCCGAAAACAAAACAAACTCGTGTTATCTCATGCGGTTCCGGAAGCACTTGAGGTTAACAGGTTACGTAACTCACCCTGTGTACGATGTTGTACTGGAACCACGCGCGAACGTTAAGAAAGAGCTAAGCTCTGTTGGTAGTAAGGAAGGGCTGGCAGCAGGACAGGAAAGAGGTTAGTCACTGACGGTGAGTAGTGTTTACTTGCATAGCTCTGTGTCATACAGACCAATTCGCAGAAGCGCAGCACGTAGGGTGTAGTCCAGCTTCAGCACACTAGACTAGCGTCGATTACACCGCAGCTTTGGCGGTAACTCTAAACACCGGATTTCTAAAAATACGCGCAGCGGCAGTCGATGAAGATAATTGCCACTGGCTGCCGTTGGGTGGGTGGGTGGGAGCTCCAATACACGAGACTCAAGCAGCAGTACAGCACTTTCATTCGTTGTCTGTCTCATATAACTGAGAACCACTTTCACAAAGTAGGTATTCATGTTCCCAAATCACTTCACGTCCCTGTATCAGCTTTCGAAACAAAACGTGTTCTGGAATCCACAACAGCATTAGTATAGCTATGTTCATCTCATTTTCTCAAATGATTCCCACTATACTCCGTGCACTTCATTACCATTTGAAAACATTTATCAGGCCACTTTTCGCAAGTATCTGATGGCAGTTGGCCATAGTCATCACCCACCGTAAATCGACATCCTTTTAGTCGACTTTTAACTCACCGCGCAAAGGGGCGCAAGTAAGCTTACTACACCTAATTACTCAGTACACTATAAAGCAACCTGTCTCAATGATGTACACACAGCGAGGTGCGCTGATTCCGAATGTTTGGAACCTTTCTTTGCACGCACAAGTTACGTCATATGAACTGTCATTTCATACGTACGCTTCTACAGACTGAATCGCAGATACAGAAAGGAGAAACCGTCAGCCTGATCGTAAGGCAAACGGAGCGGCACCGCTACCCAAGTGTCTGTAACGCATTCTCGTTTTCTTTAGTGAGCGATAAAGGAGATCGATGACTCTAAGCAATACGATTTTACATTGCCTGTGTTAATTCTAATTATGATGCAACGCTTCTTTGGACTTGCATGCATGAACAGGCACTGCGGCGACTACAGCCGTTACGAAATACATGAACTGTATTCACAATTACGAGTATGGACAACCATTACTTGTGTAATGTAATAACGACGGTGAAAATTTGTGCCGGATCAGGGCTCGAACGCGGATTTTCCGCTTATCGCGAGAAGTCGCCTCACCTGAGCAGGAGTCTCAGCCAGACCACAACAGCTGACAGGTGTAGACACTTGGTTGACGACATACAGAAGTTTGGGTCTGGCCGTGAGTCGTGCTCGGATAGCCTAACGTAAGGCGACCGCTCGCTATAAGCGTGAAATATGGGTTCGAGTCCCGGTCCAGCGCAAATTTTCACTGTCGCCATTCCATTATACAGCTGATGGTTGTCCATATTCGAAATTGCGAACACGTTTCATTTATTTCACACTTAGCTATGATCTTGAGCCTAGATTTACAAATACGAAACCCTCAGAATCATCACAGTAGTGTAGGTGGTGAACAGTCAACTGACAATACTGGCAACATTCCGCACTTGAAATGATTCAATGTCAATCCTCATGAAACTTGTATACTGCAAACTGCTCATGACTCGTCTTCCTTCTATTGCGATATCTTTCGATATTAACTTATCAACAAGTACAGCAAATAAGCCGGCCGAGGTGGCCGAGTGGTTCTAGGCGCTTCAGTCTGGAACCGCGCGACCGCTACGGTCGCAGGTTCGAATCCTGCCTCGGGCATGGATGTGTGTGATGTCCTTAGGTTAGTTAGGCTTAAGTAGTTCTAAGTTCTAGGGGACTGATGACCCCAGATATTAAGTCCCATAGTGCTCACAAGGGAACCTCCCCATCGCACCCCCCTCAGATTTAGTTATAAGTTGGCACAGTGGATAGGCCTTGAAAAACTGAACACAGATCAATTGAGAAAACAGGAAGAAGTTGTGTGGAACTGTGAAAAAATAAGCAAAATATACAAACTGAGTAGTTCATGGGAAGATATGCAACATCAAGGACACTGGGAACGCAGGAGCGCCGTGGTCTCGTGGTAACGTGAGCAGCTGCGGAACGAAAGGTCCTTGGTTCTAATCTTCCATCGAGTGAAAAGTTTAATTTTTTATTTTCAGTTTATGTAACCAACTCTTATGTTTTCATCACTTTTTTGGGAGTGATTATCACATCCACAAGAAAACCTAAATCGGGCAAGGTAGAAGAATCTTTTTACCCATTCGCCAAGTGTACAAGTTAGGTGGGTCGACAACATATTCCTGTCATGTGACGCACATGCCGTCACCAGTGTCGTATAGAATATATCAGATGTGTTTTCCTATGGAGGAATCGGTTGACCTATGACCTTGCGATCAAATGTTTTCGGTTCCCATTGGAGAGGCACATCCTTTCGTCTACTAATCGCACAGTTTTGCGATGCGGTCGCAAAACACAGACACTAAACTTATTACAGTGAACAGAGACATCAATGAACGAACGGACAGATAATAACTATGCAAAAAAAAAGAAAGTAAAATTTTCACTCGAGGGAAGACTTGAACCAAGGACCTCTCGTTCTGCAGCTGCTCACTCTACCACGGGACCACGGCGCTCCTGAGCTCAGATCGTCCATGATGTTGCCTATGTGGCCCATGGACTACTCAGTTGGTATATTTTGCTTATTTTTTCACAGTTCCACACAACTTCTTCCTGTTTTCTCAATTGATCTGTGTTCAGTTTATCAAGGCCTATCCACTGTGCCAACTTATAACTAAATCTGAGGGGGGTGCGATGGGGAGGTTCCCTTGTCAGAACCATTTGAACAGCAAATAAAACAGGAACAACTCGAGCGCTTGTCTACACAGAAATTATCGTCAGGTTTAACCATGCACAATAGCAGGTTGTGCCGCACATCAAGTACGTGGCATTCACAAATGTATCAGCCATCTTTACTTTCCGAAACTGCGGAAGAAGTGGACATAATTTAACAAGTTCAGCGGAGACAGTCCTCCTCCGGTATTTGTATTATACCGCCTCGTATGATACATGGAATTTCTTCGTACCGCCTCCTAGCACAAATCGAGCGAAATGGCACAATGGTTGGAACACTGGACTCGCATTCGGGAGGACGACGATTCAAATCGCCGTCCGGCCAACAAGATCTAGGTCTGCCGTGATTTCCATAAATAGCTACAGGCAAATGTCGAGACGGTTCCTTTGAAAAAAGGCACGACCGATTTCCTTCCCTATCCTTTCGTAATCGGAGCGTATGTTCCCACTCTAAGGACCGTGCTGTTGACGGGCGTTAGACTCTAACCTTTCTTCCTTCCTTCATCCGAAGCACAAAGTACACTAGTGTACAAAATTAAAGCGACAAATGGAAATTTTACAAGGTTGTGTTTAATTTGCCCCAGAACAGTGCAAACAGGTGATAGTAAAGTAGAAACAATGTAAATAACACAGAACGTGAACAACTGCAACACGGATAACAGTAGACAAAAACGTTCTTCGTTTTTTCCAACTTAACGGATTTACACAGCATTCCGACAACTGGTTAATGTGCTCAGCGTGGGGTGTTACCACCTCTGGCAGCAATACAGGCCTGACAAAGACAGGGCATGCTATGAGTGATATCATCAGTCTTATGTTGACGCAATAACGCCCATTCTTCCTGCAGAGCTGCTCGCAAGTCTTTGAGACTGGTTGGCGGATGCTGACGTGATGCAACCTGTCTCCCTAGCGCATCTCAAACATGCTCTATGGAATTTAAATTGGGAGAGGTCACGGCATGCATGCAGTATCTGCCGTTTCCAAGAAAACGTCAATCACTCGTGCTCTATGAGGTCGACTATTATCGTCCATCAATACGAATTCTGGGCCACACAACCTCGCAACAACCGCATATGAGGACCCAAAATCTCGTCGCGATAGCTGACAGCAGTTAAACCCTGCCGACTCACCCGTACAATGTCATGAAGAAGTGTTCGAGTGGTCAACATAATCCCTGCCCACACCATTACGGATCCACAATGTTTGGATTCCGAAATCGTGTTCCACATTCCCTCCAGATGCGAATGCATCGAGACACTATCTCCAGTCCAAATCGGGACTCATCTGCGAAAAGAACATTGCCTCACTGTTCGACCGTCCAGATGGCATGTTGACGACTCCACTCTAGACGTTCCCTTCTGTGAAGACGTGTCAGTGGTACACCTACAGCAGGTCTCCAAAAATAAAGACCAGTCCGCCGAAGCCCTCTGTACACCGTTTGCCTCGCTACATGTCCAATGGATGCTACGGAGGTCAGATGTCAGTTGCCGTGCAGTACTAAGGCGGTACCGTCGTGCCCTTACAGCCAAATAACGGTCCTCTCTTTTTGACATCACACGTGGTCGGCCCTGCTCTTGTCTTCGGGATACTGTTTCGGTCTCTATAAATTGTCGCCACATCCGAGAAACAACGGAACGATTCACAGATTCACATTAAGCCTTCGGGTCACATCAGTTTGCGACTGTCCTGCTTCCATTCTTATCATGGCCCTCCACCACAAAGAATCTGGTGTCTTATTTGTGCCATATTGCACCGTCTGTGACTATGTACAGAGCGACTGTGGATGTGGGACTAGCCGGAAAACATTACCCCGTTTGATAGGTGGCCTGACGCCAGCGTTGACGGATTGTCCATTGACCGAAACGCTATCTTTTGTGGAGAATACGACTGTACGGACATCTGTTGACATTTTTTATGATTATACAATGTGAATTAGACACAACACGAGGAAATACCAGTTTGCTGCTTTAACTTTGGACACCAGTGTAAATAGCTGACGTTTCTACAGAATACAGTTCTTACACGTTACGTTCGAAACACTGAGCTTTCGAATGCAATGTATACTATAGGGCAGTCTTATGAGGAGAAAGGGTAAAAAATAGAAACAACACAGTCACTCCAGTTATTCAGCTGTGCTCTTTAAAGCCAACTAATATCCCGAATCAATGCAGATATTGCAAATACTTACAAAATACATACCTTTCCTGGCATCGATTTTACTGATTACCCCCTCCACAGGCGTTATCGCGAGAGGTAGCGCAATGGCTTACACACTGAACTCGTATTCGGAAGGCGCGGAGTTGTAAACTCTGTACAGCCATACAGATTTAGGTATTCTGTGGTTTTTCTTAAATCACTTCTAGCAAATGCCAGGACTGTTCCATCTACGATGCAAATACCTATTTTCTGCCCCATCATTGTCCAACTGACCTCCGCCTTAGATGACCTCTACGTCGACGACACGCCAAACTTCAACCTTCTTTTCTCTCTCCTTGTTACATACCACAAAATCGTACTAAAGGCTCTGAACTACTCTATACGACGCTCGATAAATGCCACAACTGATTCCGGTGCTAAAATACAGCCCCCAGATCTAGACAAGATGCACATTCGCTCCTTTCGCAGTCCGTAACTTTAACTCTGTTTATGTAGCTCTTAATGCTAAAAAGGAAGGTAGAAATGTACAAAGGACGTGTAAATCATTATCGTTATGTTGCTGCAGAATCATTATTTTCTGCAACATCTCCCAAGAAATGAGGCAGCGCCAGCAAGCGGGAAAGCGTAGAGCTAAAAAGGGGCGTGACGCCTGGAGGAGGTGGCGAGATATAAATAGTCGGCGGCAGGTACCGCGCGGCCGCTTCCTCGGCACACACGGCCGCGATGCGTGAGTGGTCCGTCTGCACGCCCCGAAAAGGCAGCTACAAAGACTTGTCTGTATTCTCCGTCTGCGACCCACTGGTACGCCGTCATGAAACACGAGACGGCGAGATAACACGCGTGCACATTCCGACGCGCCGCTCGCCGTGCTCTGCTACGCGTTAACTCTCTGGCGGCGATAAGGTAACTGCCCGCTTCCCTCGCAGCTGCACCCATTATGCAGTCAACTTGCAATGCTCAATGTATACACAAGTTACAGACCCCACCGTAGCGCCAGGAACAGACGGAGACCACACGGCGGATACAGAGGTTACGTTTGCACAGTGAATATGGCGCTGACGCCACTGGTTGTTAGCATCTGCCACAGTATGTTGTATACAATGGCGATACTTACATGAATAATTACACACAATTTCAAAAGAACATAATGAATGACTTGATTTCGCTCAATGGCATGCAAACCATTTAAATAATGTAACGGGCATCTAAAAGGAAGTGTGACGATTACTGTACTGTTAAACACGACGACGACGTACATTATTTATGTATCTGTACAATATTTACAGTGTCAGGGCAAAATCTGACAATGTTATTGCCATTCGTACTATCCCTCAAGTCGCAAGACAAAATTCCCTACGATGTAGTACCTAACTCAAAACAGCTTGCCCCTTCAATGAAGGCCCCTTCAATGAAGGCTTCCTAAACGAAATGAACTGCAAGGTTCGAGCGAGGTTCGCAGACGAAGAACTTACGGTTTCTGGGCTTTATTTGTTGGTCTTTACAAGCATCTTCTGTAATTAAAAGACCCGTTTTTTATGTTTGTGTGGCTTTCGCAATGTTGGTGTGTGCGGAACAGTCCATGTTGCATAGTTGTTCGGTTTCCACGTCAAACTGTGGTTTCCCGTACACCTGATAATGTTATTCAACTCACAAATCGTAGGAAAGGAAAGGCAAGCCACCTCCGATAGGATCACGTATAGCAAAAACCCTGCCGAGTTCAAACGCAAAATCCTCTCGTTTAACCAGTAAGACAACATCACACAGATTCCACGTGCTGCCAAGCGTTACTGGTAATGAGAGACAACGATCTTATTGATGGTAACATTCAGAGACAATATTCCATCAATCCTCCTAACACCACAATTATTAGTATGACCAAACGTTTCGAGCTAGATTCCGGCTGAAGGTGCTTAAAGTTCCCTATTGACACACGTCTCTTTTTTGCTTTCTCTTCATTGACAATGAAACATTGAATTATGAAACTGACCGGACCCACTTGAAATGTGATGAATGAACTTTTAATATCAACATGAAATTACTTTTAATAACAACCACGAAAAATGTCACGCTCGTCAATTCTCTACGTTGCTCACTAAAAATGTCTTCGGATGTATTCTATTCGGTGTCACGTTGGCATGCAGACATAAATAACGCCAACTGTACTTGAGGGAAATATTGTGTAACTAAATGTCCAAGTAGACGGTCCTGAAATCTATCTAAAGGAGTTTGCGAGTCCATACGAGACTAAATACAGGTGACTCAGTCTCGAAGACCCTGTTCCCGTAGAAAGCACAAGTGTCCGACTCCTGTGATTCACTTCCGGAGTGAAACACACACTGTTGCAGGAGACACGACGCAACCGAACTTTCTCGGAAGTAGAGGTGTCGTTAACTTTCGTCGTGGCAAGAAAGTCTCAGAATTCGATCAGCGCGTGTGTTCCGAGAGGTTCAGAGATTCGCTATTAATTCGTATAATAAATAACCCCCAAAAACTTGATCTGAGGACGAAACAAACCAGTTAACTGAATTATACTGAGCACAAAGAATGTTGTATAACGTGAAATGACTTTATTAGCTTGGAAGAACCACGTAAACTAAAGTTCTGAAGGCAGTCCGAGAAAACATTTCGTGTTCTGAACAGGAAAACTGAAAGAAAACTGCACGATTTAAGAAATCTGGAAACGAAATTGTCACTAAAGTTTAAGTACTACGGTAAGTACTACAATAACATGTATATACTATTTTATTAAGTTAAATGTATCGTGGTTTTGAAGTCGAGAAAGCTGAAACGGGGCAGAAGAAAGTACACAATTAAATGGTTATATGTCAGTACACTGAACTTCTACTGCATTAGATTGTCTTCCAGTACAATACAGAGTAATTTACGATTTTTTTCTTACGATCAAATCATTTCCTCTTCAGTCATTAAGCTGTTGAATTTCGTGCACAATGTCCTTTTGTGAAACTTTGGATTTATTTCTTTTTGGCGGTTTCAGCGGAGGTACTGAACTTTCCTGAGTCTCCTCCATCGCGATACTGACCGGATACCGAATCTCGCATTACATCTTTGGAATTAGTCATATCATTATTCGAACATGTGGACTCATTAATTTTTTAAAAACATTGAGGATGTGAATTGTTACAATTACGATCGACACAATAAGCAAGCTAAAGACAAATTGTTGAGGAGTATTCTGAATTTTTTAGCTAAGATACCAAAGCTGCTTTCAACCGAAAAAAATGGCTCTGAGCACTATGGGACTCAACTGCTGAGGTTATTAGTCCCCTAGAACTTAGAACTAGTTAAACCTAACTAACCTAAGGACATCACAAACATCCATGCCCGAGGCAGGATTCGAACCTGCGACCGTAGCGGCCTTGCGGTTCCAGACTGCAGCGCCTTTAACCGCACGGCCACTTCGGCCGGCCTTTCAACCGATTTTTGAGTTCTAGGCAGGTGAAAACTGTATATAAATTTGGACTTTGTCGCATCCCCAAAAGTCACCACCATTAGGGTGTTGAACCAAAATAATCAAACTATGATGTGATACATCTGATACGGGAACACACTTCTGATCCATCCTGTAGCACAAAATTTCGTGTGAGAAGACACGCTCATCAAAAATTCGAACACTGCACTTAATATCAATGAAACATGACTTAATACATAGCATCTCCAGCTAACTGGAGAACTATTATGTGATTATGAAAACATACTCCCACTATTTGTAGGAGCTTGTACGATCACTTCTTTCCTTTAAGGGAGCTGTAAAATATCCAGTGTTCCTTGTTTCACTATTCTGCCAATAGTGCCACACAGGAATGCGAAACAGATACTGATCCTTGCTTTAGGAGTTAAATGAAAAATCATTAGCTGATTATGAAGGTTTTTTACGAAGTACAAAACAATTCTAAATAAACCTTTAAAAGCACTCTTCTGCATTTTAAAGAAGTAAGTAAATAGTGATGCACCTTTGGCTGTAGATAGATTCAATTTCAAGATTGCTGACAGCTTGGGCATTTAGGGAGTGTTATTTTTATTTTATTTACGCGTCAAGTTCTGTAGAACCAAATTGAGGAGCAAATCTTCAAGGTCATGGAACGTATCAGCACATGAAATTAAAACATAAAAGTAATAACAGATAAAAATAAAATGTTTATGAACTCAAAAAAAGTCAAGCCCTAAGTTTAAGTTCAAATGGTTCAAATGGCTCTGAGCACTATGGGACTCAACTGCTGAGGTCATTAGTACCCTAGAACTTAGAACTAGTTAAACCTAACTAACCTAAGGACATCACAAACATCCATGCCCGAGGCAGGATTCGAACCTGCGACCGTAGCGGTCTTGCGGTTCCAGACTGCAGCGCCTTTAACCGCACGGCCACTTCGACCGGCTAAGTTTAAGTAAACGAAGTCAACAATACAACAAGAACCAGCTTAATTTTTCAAGGAACTCCTCGACAGAATAGAAGGAGTGACTCTTCAGTTTCTATTTGAAAACGCGTGGATTACTGCTAAGATTTTTGAATTCTAGTGGCAGCTTATTGAAAATGGATGCAGCAGTATACTGCACACCTTCCTGCACAAGAGTTAAGGAAGTCCGATCCAAATGCAGGTTTGATTTCTGTCGAGTATTAACTGAGTGAAAGGTGGTTATTCTTGGGAATAAGCTGATACTGTTAACAAGGAGTGACAGTGAGAGGCCAATGTCAAAATATCCAGACTGGTGAACAGGGGTCGACAAGACGTTCGTGAACTTACACCACTTATTGTCCGAACCACCCGTTTCTGAGCCAAAAATATCCTTTTAGAATGGGAAGAGTTACCCCAAAATATAATACCATACGACATAAGCGAATGAAAATGAGACTTATTTTCGTATCAATCGATTACTTACTTCAGACACCGTTCGAATAGTAAATATGGCAGCATTAAGTCTTTGAACAAGATCCCGAACGTGGTCTTTCCACGACATCTTACTATCTATCTGAACACCTAGAAATTTGAACTGTTCAGTTTTACTAATCATATGTCCATTCTGTGAAATTAAAACGTCGGGTCTTGTTGAATTTTCTGTTAGAAACTGTCAAAACTGAATCTTACTGTGATTTAACGTTGGTTTATTTTCCACAAGCCATGAACTTACGTCATGAACTCCACTATTTGAAACAGAGTCAAAATTGCACACAACATCCTTTCCTACCAATATTTTAGAATTACCCGTAATACTAGAGGGCATATCATTTATATAAATAAGGAACAGGAGTGGCCCCAACAATGATCCCTGGGACAACCCCCATTTGCCTGTACCCTACTCAAGACCCCACGTCACAGCCATTCTCAACACTGTGAAAAATGACCTTTTGCTGTCTGTTGCTAATGTAAGAGGTGAACCAGTTGTGAGCTACTCCCCATATTCCGTAATGGTCCAACTTCTGGAGCAATATTTTGTGAAGAATACAGTCAAATCAACACAAATCAAAAAATATGCCTAGCGTTCGAAATCTTTTGTTTAACCCATCCAGTACCTCACAGAGAAAATATAATATAGCATTTTCAGTTGTTAAACGACTTCTAAAGCCGAACTGTGCATTTGACAGCAAATCGTGTGATATAAAATCATCAATTATCCTTACATACACAGCCTTTGCAATAACTTTAGCACACTGATGTCATAGAAATAGGTCTAAAATTGTCGACACTATCCCTTTCTCCATTTTTATAAAGCGGCTTTACTAATTAGTACTTTAATCGTTCAGGAAACTGACCATTCCTAAAGGAAATATTGCAAATATGTCTAAGTACAGGGCTAACACGTTCAGCACAATACTTTAATATTCTACTAGGCACTCTTATCAAATCCATGAGAGTCCTTAGTCTTCAGTGATTTAATTACTGTCTCCATCTCCCCCTTGTCAGCATCACATAAGAGTATTTCAGACATCAGTCTCGAAAAGGCATTTTCCAAGAGAGTTATATGATTCCCTGTAGAACTAAATTTTTATTTAATTCTCCAGTAATGCTCAGAAAAGATTGTTAAATACTGTACATAAATCTCATTTATCAGTAACAGAAATATTTTTACTACGAACTGACTTTATATCATCGACCCTGTGCTGCTGACCAGACACTTCCTTTACAACTGGTCATATGATTGTAATTTTATCCTGTGAATTAGCTACTCTACTTGCATACCACATACTCTTTGCCTTCCTAATCACATTTTTAAGCACTTTACACTACTGTTTGTAATGGGCTACTGTAGCTTGATTGTAACTACTTCGCCGGCCGGTGTGGCCGAGCGGTTCCAGGCGCTTCAGTCTGCAAACGCGCGACCGCTACGTCGCAGGTTCGAATCCTGCCTCGGGCATGGATGTATATGATGTCGTTAGGTTTAAGTAGTTCTAAGTTCTAGGGGACTGATGACCTCAGATGTTAAGTCCCATAGTGCTCAGAGCCATTTGAACCTTTTTTTTTGTGGCTACTTCTAAAACTAAAAACAACAGACTGGATATAGAAATATATGCCCGTCTAGGAACAGCGAATAAAACACGTTTTAGTTTCATCAATATTCTAAAGAAATAAATCACTTAGTATTAACTTCAAAATCCTGCTTTTATCAATCGACTATTATACCGGTAACATTATACGGATGTGAAGCTCTAATTTACGGAAAAAGATGCAAAAGAACTTAACATTGAAAAGCAAAATATTAAGGAAAATTTTTGGACTTATATATGATGAAAATAGCATGGAATAGAGGATAAGAAAAAAATGTAGAATAAAGAGAATTATACCAACATCTTAACATCGTCAAGTGCTAAAGAAGAGAAGGTTGAACTTGGCACGTCATATAGTAAGAATAAAGGAGAGTAGACTACCTAGAACAGCATTCTGCAAAACATTAAATGGAGCGAGAGGAAGAGGATGACCCAGAATTAGGTGGCGAGACCACATCTGGGAGGACACAGGATGAACGTCAACACCAAACGGACTCTCAGTGCTCTCGACAGAAAGAAATGGAAGAGGCTCTTAGAGCAGGCGGCATATGGACGATAACGCCCTTGGCCCATATAAAGTGAAAAGTAAATCATTTTACGCAAACAAGTTTTTTGTGGTATCTAGATTTTTCAAAAGAAGGTACTAAAAATACGATACAGTAATGGAACTGTAGCGTGTACTGTCAGGCAGCAGATAGTCTCTCGAAACTGTCAGTCTTCAAACTACTGGTGCTATACAATGATGTAAGAAAAGTCATGGGACAGCAATACACACAATACAGATGGCTGTAGTATCACGTTAACACGGTACGAAAGGGCAGTGCATTGGCGAAGTTATCATTCGTACTCAGATGATACATGTGACAAGGTTTCCAACGTGATTATGGCTGCACAACGGGAATTAATGACTTTGAATATGCAATGGTAGTTTGAGATAGACGCATGGGACATTGCATTTCGGAAATTGTTGGAGAATTCTATATTCCGAGATCCACAGTTTCAAGAGTGTGCCGACAACACAAAATTTTAGGCATTACCTCTCACCACGGACAACGCAGTGACTGGCGGCCTTCACTTAACGACCGAGAGCAGCGGCGTATGCGCAGCGTTGTCAGTGCTGACAGACAAGCAACACTCCGTGAGATAACCGCAGAAATTAATGTGGGATGTACGACGAACGCATCTGTTAGGACAGTGCAGTGAAATTTCGCGTTAATGGGCTATGCCAGCAGATGACCTACGCGAGTGCCTTTGCTAACAGCACATGGCCTTCAGCGTCTCTCTTGGGCTTGTGACCATATCGGTTGGAGTAAAGACGACTGGATAACCATGGCCAGATAAGAAGAGTCCCGATTTCAGTTGGTAAGAGCTGATGGTAGGTTTCGAGTGTGGCACAGACTCCACAAAGACATGGACCTAAGTTGTCAACAACGAAACCTGGTTGTGGCTCCATAATGGTGTGAGCTGTGTTTACATGGAATGGAATAGCTCCTATGGTCCAACTGAACCGGTCATTGACTAGGAATGGTTATATTCGGCTACTTGCAGACCATTTGCTGCCATTCATGGTCTTTATGTCTCCAAACAACGATGGACTTTTTATGGATAACAATGCACCATGTCATCGGTCCAATACTACTTGCGATTGGTTTGAAGAACATTCTGGACAGTTCGAGCGAATGATTTGGCCACTCATCGAACATTTATGGGGCAAGTCGAGAGGTCAGTTCGAGCACAAAGTCCTGCAACGGCAATACTTTCGCAATTATGGACGGCAATAGAGGCAGCACGGCTCAATATTTCTGCATGGGACTTCCAACGACTTGTTGAGTACATTCCATGTCGAGTTGCTGCATCATGTCGGGAAAAATGAGGTCCGACACGATATTAGAAGGTATCCCTTGACTCTGTCACCTCAGTGTACTTTGTTCCCTTATGAACTAGTCATATTTTAATTTGTAGGATTTTTCCCTCGTCAGTTTTCTTTTCGAATAAATAGCATCAATCACTATAGCGGCTTGAAATTTTGTGTCATGTGAATTCGCCTCGAGGGTTTACAGCTGGCAACTGTAAACGGTACCCAGTGCACACTGCCTGGTGGACCCTCCTTTGAGGAGACAGTGTAGAGAGTTCGCCGCGTAGTTTCGAGATTAAATCTCGCCAACCTATACTCTCAAGTAGAAGGAATTTTCATACTAGTTTTCAAAATCTAGTAACGAGAGTGATTTCACATGAACACGCACCGTAGGAGGTCCGTCATCGATGTTACTGAGCGGTAGGCCGGTAAAAGCCTTGATGCAGCCCAGAACTCGTGTAGTACACTGCTTCTAGGCAAATGGGCTGTCACTGAAATTTTATTAAACGCAACATATTCAATTCTGCAAAAGCCCTGACCGGCCCCCAAAACAGCAATGACGAAAAACCGATATATAACGTGGAGTTTACAAAACTGGCGGTTGTGTGTACCGATACGAAATTGCTCTGACTATCACAAACTGCAGATGTCCTCGAACGTCTAAGTATAGCAACTTTTGCATGACGGATATGAGCAGTATTTGGCCACCTTGGCTATTTTATTCAGTAACATCTTACGTCTAATACTCTGGCGTAACTCCTCACTGAGAAACAAAGTAATCAATGCCGGCCGCGGTGGTCGTGCGGTTCTAGGCGCTCCAGTCCGGAGCCGCGCTGCTGCTACGGTCGCAGGTTCGAATCCTGCCTCGGGCATGGATGTGTGTGATGGCCTTAGGTTGGTTAGGTTTAAGTAGTTCTAAGTTCTAGGGGACTGATGACCACAGCAGTTGAGTCCCATAGTGCTCAGAGCCATTTTTTGAGTAATAAATGCTTGGAAACGTTTGACAAGGGTAATACCTTATTTTCATTGTGGGAACTCTGTAGCAGTTTACCATCCTGACTACAGCCTCTCAATGTATTTCTTATTTTATAAAGTTTGTTCAAATGGCTCTAAGCACTATAGGACTTAACATCTGAGGCCATTGGTCCCCTAGACTTACAACTACTTAAACCTGCCCGCATCTCGTGGTCGTGCGGTAGCGTTCTCGCTTCCCACGCCCGGGTTCCCGGGTTCGATTCCCGGCGGGGTCAGGGATTTACTCTGCCTCGTGATGGCTGGGTGTTGTGCGCTGTCCTTAGGTTAGTTAGGTTTAAGTAGTTCTAAGTTCTAGGGGACTGATGACCATAGATGTTAAGTCCCATAGTGCTCAGAGCCATTTGAACTTAAACCTAACTAACCTAAGGACATCACACACAACCATGCCCGAGGCAGGATTCGAACCTGCGGCCGTAGCAGCAGCGCGGTCACAACGGCCGGCATAAAGTTTGTTGTCAACAATCAGTTTCAGTTAAAAAGTATTCGTGTTTTTCATAGCCAAAACAACAGAAGGATAATGACACGATTTCCGTCACTCAGCCTTAGAAGGGCAAAGAAACGCGTTAAGTAAGCGGTCATAAAAATCTATAACCACTAACCCAATAACTGAAAATTGCAGCATATGAAAGTAATTTATAAAACAAAATAAGAATCATTTCTGCTCGGCAACTCATCCAATTACGAAGAATAAAATCTTACTCTCATGATATCATGTTCAATTATGTCCGACTCACTGTAATAAAAAGATACACAAGCTTCAGCACTATGTAAATGGGCAGTATCTAATATGAAAGCAGCTTAAGACATATCTAGCATACTGTAACACACTGATACACGCTCCTCCTCATACACACACGACAATACGAAACATGGGGACAACAATAAAGTAAACTGTTTGTACCGAGCGACGTGGCGTACTAGTAAAGACAACTGATTTGCTTTCGAGTGGAATAGGATTCTAATTTCCATCTGGATATTATGATTTGGATTTCCTCAGTTTACGTAATATACAGGTGAATGTGAGTTCGGTCCACTCTGAAACGTCGCGACCGTCTCCTTTCCCCATCACTGTCCTATCCGAGTTAACACTTCATCTCTAATGACTTCACTGTCACTGGATTGTTAAATCCTATCCTTCCTAACCTGGTCATAGGCTCCAAAGGCCATTTTTTTTACAACTACGTATGAACGGTTTGTGAAATCTCTGCACCTGTCTGGACACCAAAGATGTACCAAAACACTATACGATTGGTAGTCCTAACTTCTTGACCGGTCGGTGTAAATCAGATGTTAAATAACGACAGCTCAGTAAGTCCTCGTCCAGCACAGCTTTGGTGCGGTGCTGCGAGTGTATTTCGCTGTGGCAGCCGCTGTAGGCGTGCCCGTGGGCTGAGCGCAACGTCAGCCAGGATTCAGACCCACGCAATGGCTCGCCCTGCGCCGACGTAAATTGACACAATTACACTGGCCAGCACCAACCGCCTTCCGCTTTTAGTCTTTTCTTTGCCACAACAGCGTACGTAACCTTTGGGTCTTTCTCGTCTCCAACAACATAGCACGACAACTGAAATACGACCACTTGGCAACTCGAAATTTCCACACTACTAACATGCACCAGCTCTGATAGGTTAATGTTGAGAAAGGAAATCGGTCGTCATTTTATTTAAATAACCGCGCCAGCATTTGCCTTAAGTCAGTGGATCCAAATGATCTATCCAGCCGCGCTTCATCATACTGAAACCGAAACTGAGACTGACCGAAAGACCGAAAAATTGAATTCTGGCGTCGATTTTTTTTTTTCGTCGAAGACTGTTCTCCAATTCTAAAATATTGGTAGCTCGATATATAGATAATTAGCTGACAAGCCTGATACTGTGCGGGTATTTAATGTGGCAAATTTCCATTAAAAACGAAAACAAAAAATAAACTGTGTTAGTAGCGAAGTACTGAAAAAATTTCATTTCCATGTAATAGAGGAAACACGTTTGAAATTACGAAGCAGTCTTATAAAGAAATATGTGTAACGTGAAAATGTATAAGTACAGTATCCAAATTAAGAAACATGATCCCGGGCAGTTTCTGTACGCTGGTCGCACCTGCTACGCGGGTTTACAATGTGCTTTTGTCTCTCTATGGCAACACCATAGTTCTATAGACAGCTACTGTTTCCGCCTACAGTCGTTTGCGCTTCGCAATCGAAAGATGTCGAAAGCACTGTCAGGTGTCAGGGATTTCCTTCATTTGACTCGACTGTACGAGTGTCTTAGTAGTACAGAATGAATGTATAGAAACTACGTGCATGATGCGAGAATTTTTCATGCAGCTCAGTGTTTATGACGTCATATCTCTTGCTTTGTGTACCGTACAACGATGTATTTATGTAGGCGCATTCAGCGGTATATGTGGATACTGTGTGCGAAATAAGTAACAAAGGAGTAATAGTTTAAACGTCAAGCATGATGTGGCAATTTTTATGCATCTCAGTGTTTATGACGTCCTATCTACTGATCCATTTGTCATACAATGATATAATTTATTAGCAACATTCAGAGACATATGCGGATACTGTCTGCAACATCTACTGAGAATGGAGTTAGTAGAAAAGACGTAATATATGTAAATGTCATGCATGAGGCGGCTGTCTTTCAAACATCTCATTGTTTATGACGTCATACATTCTGATCTATGTTCGGTAAATGGTTCATATCCCCACAAGAACTGTTGCCTGATAGTAAAGAATATGAAGGATATGTGTACCGAGTTTGGTTGAAATCGCTGCAGTGGTTTAGGAGAAAATATGGAAAACACACAAACATCCATTTTTATAATATTTATGGATTTAGTGTTGAATCGAAATCAAGTATCACTCGAAATAATAGGAAAACCACCATACCAGATGGAATACCTGCCCGATTCTACGAAGATTACACTTAAAAATTTACTGCCCTGGTCGCTGGAGCAGCGCAGCCTTCCAAGCCATTGGAATAACGGTGCAAGTCAGTCTTGTTTTCGTTAACTATCATCAAACGGATACTCTTAATAACAGACTGACGTCGACTTACTGCTGAGTTATGGAATGTGTTAGATATTAAATGGTAATGACCATATATTTCGCAATACAGCTCATAGTTCTACAATTTACTACGTGGAATGAAGCTACAATTTTTATTTATATTGAAGGCAGCCGATAATTACGGTTTTTACGTATCCATACATATTATAAAAATGTGTGTATTTCGCAACGACCAGTCTCCGGCAGATACTCAACGCTGCGTAGAAGCGCAGCTAAGCAGAGATGAGTATCTGCCAGAGACTGGTCGTTGCGAGGTATCTGCAACTACATCATACTCCGCCGAATGGCGTGTGGCGCAAGGTACACTTTGTACTACTAACTGAGCCCTCCAATCCTTTTCCACACGCGAATAGCGTGTGGGAAGAATGATCGTCGATTAGTCTCTTAGTATTAGCTCTAATTTCTCGAATTTTCCCCTCGTGATCATTACGCGAGACGTATGTAGGAGGAAGTAATATGTTGTCCGACTCTTCCTGGAAAGTGCTCTCTCGGAATTTCAGTAGCACCCTCTTGTAACCATTCCCAGTACTCGCCTCGAACGTTTTGGGAAAATGGGGGAAAATGTAAACTGCCATGGTCTAAGAGCAAGCCAAGTCCAATAATGCACATAGCCCATACGCCAGACAGTGTAAAATGTAAGCTCATGCAATTTTAGACTAGTTACAGTGATACTACGCTCCGGAACGTCGTTCGTTTGATGTTTACTCATGGAAGAAAGATCGCTTTGCTGCTATACGATTGATGGCATTAATATTTATGGACAATCTTTCGCTCAGCGAACAGGCTCGCGTTATTGGACAAGAGTTCAAGTTCACTGTACTCATAAAAAGGGTAAAAGAACGAATCCACTGAGTTACAGGCCAATATAGCTAACGTCCGTCATTCGAAAGATCCTGAAGCACATTTTGAACTGCAATATTAAGACATTCCTGTAGGTACAGTAGCTCGTCCTAAACCGTCATCAAGAGTTCGGAGGAAAAAGCTCCAGTGAAACATAGCTAGCTTTATTCACACTCCATACCTAGCAGATAGCAGAGGCAGGTAGACAGGAAAATTTAAGTTTTCTTGATTTTCAAAAGGCTTCGGACAGTACACGGCATTGCAGAGTAATAACTAAGTTACGGTCTTACTGAGTGTTGTCCTAGACAAAAATTCTGATTAATAAAACCCAGAACAATTTACTAGATAGCCAACGCTCAACATAAATGACAGTAACTTCGGGTGTACCCAACGGAAGTGAATAGGACCGCTAATGTACTCAACACTCGTAAGCAATTTGTAAACTAGGGTCTGCTGTACTGTCATATTGTAGCTGACGGTGGTGATGTCACTGGACTGATGCACGGAAATGCAGATAGCTTACAGCATTTTCACAAAGAGTAATGAATTACAGCTTTATTTAAATGTGGATAAATGAAAGAAAATGACTATTTCACAGAGAAAGAACACCATAGCATCCCGTTACAAGATTAGCGGTTACGTCGTTTAAACAATGATGGGTAGCACTAGGAAGTAATACAAAATTTCATGAATTCAGAAGGTGAGTCCTCGCTCTGTTCGAGGAGGAGTAGAAACTGATTTTACTTTCCCATTCACACGTACGTCATCCATTAGAACTGAAAACGTCCCCATTTGCAGAGGAGTTACGTCAGAAATCATATATTCACCAGCAGTGTTTTAAGAAAACCACAGGAAGCTTAAATATGACTGAACAGATGGGGACTCCGGCCCGATACTGGGGAATGCGGGTCCAGTGTGTTACTCATAGCATGTACTCCGTCCAGTATCACCATTCTAGGCCGTGTACGTCTAGCTTTCTGAAACTTTGCCCACTACACAACATTTGGAATAGTCCGTAAGTTCCCCTTAAATCAAGTCGTATTAAAATGTTGGCAGTAAGGCCGGAAATGTAAGTTACAGGCTGCTTAAATGAATAGCTTTTTATTTTTCTTCTAGCACATTGGTATATTTCAAAAAAATGGCTCTGAGCACTATGGGACTTAACAGCCATGGTCATCAGTCCCCTAGAACTTAGAACTACTTAAACCTAACTAACCTAAGGACAGCACACAACACCCAGTCATCACGAGGCAGAGAAAGGTATATTTCCTATTTAGTGTAGACGTGTATGGTGATTATGTCTTATTACTGATACGAAATAAAGCAACACGAAGCCCACAACGGCTAAGGAACTACTGAAAAATTTCATGATATTAGTACAAAATTGAGAACATTGTCTGATTTAATGTGAAGCAAAACTTAATACGATCTGTAATAAATATCCAAATACAATAGACACGAATAGAAACTGTAAAATTTTCGGGTGAAATCGATAACACTAGCTCCTCAGAACAGAGAATTAGTACAACTAGGCGAAATTTCTATTGAGCAAAATATTTTCCATGTAACAGAGAACTGAAGCCATGTTAAACATCACTCTGATTGAAACTTCCTGGCACATTAAAACTGTGTGCCGGACCGAGACTCGAACTCGGGACCTTTGCCTTTCGCGAAAGGCAAAGGTCCCGAGTTCGAGTCTCGGTCCGGCACACAGTTTTAGTCTGCCAGGAAGTTTCATATCAGCGCACACTCCGCTGCAGAGTGAAAATCTCATTCTGATCACTCTAACTGTTGGAAGCAATTCTATAACATGTCTACTGGAATTAATGGGAGATAAGCAGTAATTTAAAGGAGTAAGACAGGCTGTGGAAAGGAATGTTACCGAAGAACCCTGGTGTTTGAAGTCTGCTCTTCCCTAATAAAACCCAGTTTGTTGGTCAGGTCGGAACTTAGACTGGTTATTGTGAAAGATCCGCTAAGCCAATAAGAGGTAGAAATGACACGAGCGCCACATGTGACCATAACCACGACTGTGGTTTACTCAAGGAAACTTTTAATTGAAGTCTATTATCTCTGTGTCTAAGAACAGATCCAATATTTAAAAAAATCATCAGATAAATAATTTCTTCCCTAATAGAGTAGAATATTGTGATGTGCAAACGTAAATCCTACGCCTCTTAGCCAGAAAACTTTTTGTGTCGACTTATAATGATGTTTATGCAACTTCCCGGTAGCAAAATCCTCTTCCTGGGTGGTGAGATGTGTACAACCAAATCGAAACGTGCAGCAACACACGTTACAAAGGAATCGTTATCAACAGAGTTTCGTAACCTCGTAAGTTCCCTGTGCAGAAAAACGTTCCTCCATAACGTACAAACTCTTTCAACCTCGCCGAAGCAACTGCGAACTAGAATATAATTTCTTCGGGTTCATTTTCCATTACGACAGTTTAACTGTGCGGTATTATGCTGCTTTGCGAAGTGAGTCAACAGATTGTATGATTTAAATCGTTTCCTGAAAAGTATTTGCACTAGCGAGCATGGCTGTAATGAACGAAATGTCGCTTTGTTATTGATCAACTTCTCACGTGCTGGACTTGTAATGAGTTCTTACTACACGCAGTGACACAGTAATGGCTGTCAACGCGGACAGTAGCTCGAAACCAATCTTTCCACTATTCCTTTACATTTCAGGAAAACTATGAGTAACTTAAGTCAGCTAGTAGCTATGATACGTAACTAGAACGGAACCTAAGTTTGTGCGGTATAAGCTTTTCTGCACAGAAAGAAAACATCTGCAGAATCCAAGCTCTGTGGTTTTAGCTGATATACGTTAAGACCCTTTTGGTACGTGTCATATGTGAAATTGAGTTTAAAAGTAGAAAACGTCAGTTACTTCACAAATGGTTGCACTGAAATAATAAAATTTAATATCTCGTACATCTAAAGAGAGCCAGACAGGAGTTGTCTTCCTTATTTTCCGTTATAGAAGAATAAAGAACTGATGAATTAGGACACTATATAAGCAATATCAGTTTCACCGTGAACCGAAGTACAGTTCCTTAAACCCTGCGCCATTTCTTTCAGTAATCGCATCTGTAAGACTCCTACGAACACACTAATTTAGTTACTTTGTTTACAACTGTTTTCCCGCGTTGTCGATTTGATACCCTCTCCTCATCACCGTTAGTTACCTACGCACAACGAATACATCCAAATTTACACTTTCCCATTGCATTACTGTATTTTGTTCACAACTTTCCATTTATGATCTCTATGTCCCCTGAATCCTATATGATTATTTTCCCGCCATGCTTACTACTGCTTACCTAGCCTCCGTAACTGTTTTATAAAAACATTTGCCTGTATTTAACTGATCTATGACCTGTACTGATGAATAACACCTGCTTCAATCGTGATCCTAAGGAAAAACAACCTGTGATAATATGCAGCCAAAGACATGGACTGGCCGTTTACTTCTTTAAGATATAGATAAGTAGCTGCCTAGCCTCAGTAAAACTGTGCAGATACCTGCGGAATGGTCCCAAAAGAGCCAGCAGCAGTGAGCGATTCAACAACGAAGTCTATCAATACCACGTTACAACTAATCCACAAACTTGAAAGGATCCACAGCCTATAGAAAGAATAGCTTACGCTACAGTCTTCACAGATATACATTTTCACAGTACGCTCTCATTTCATTATTAAACTGGGGTTGATGTAATTATCTCATAGAATCAATATTTCGAGTGGAAATTTCCCAAGACCAAACGGTCATGACACTGATTGTGTCATCTTCACCACCTAACGGTACAGCAGGATTTTCGCGTGGCAAGACGTGTGTGCTGAATATGCGATTATCCAAATTTAGATGAAGTAATACAGAAATATCTGTGAATAGCTGGAAAATACAGAGTCCCTCTGTTACTGTCTCGATGACAATTTCTCAAAGTGCAGTAGAGGTATTGATAATCACATTACTGTCTATTGCAGAAAGCGATCCAACAGTTATCGGGTAAAAACCAACAGAGAAGAATGTAGCATCCGTTTCCCTCGTTTTCCATATTTGCAAAGCAAAACTAATATATCCTCGCCAGTCCATCACGTTTCAACACGTTTGCCTTTTTGTTATCAACAAGGCATGCGCCTAAGGCTACAATGTGATCCTGTGAGGAGCACTATTGACAGAGAACGTATTATGTCTTCTGTCTTGTCTCAACCGTTTGTACCGCCAAATATTATTGACAGAAAGCATAGTCAGTAATACAACAGTGTAGTGCAAGCAAGACATTGATATTTATATCAAATTTGTGTGTAAAAACCTCAGATGGTGTGGCAGTACAATATACAATGGAAGGGCTTCACTAATCATAGTAATTCAGGCCCACAATGCTGTCTTACATCCTATTACACGTAGCGTGCATAAACAAACAAACCGAAGCTGTCAAAACATTCCTGTATCTTGTCACACTTTTTAACAAAAGTAGCCACGTAGACGTTACCGTAGACAATCGGCGAGCAAAAATCCTGCTTGCGTCAAGTGCACTTGCAAGTGAGTAGGTAACTATACGGCGTGCACGCAGGGGCGAGCCAGCCGCCCTTTTCTCTCCCCTTCCAACCACTCTACTCACCGAGCGAGGTGGTGCAATGGTTAGCACACTGGACTCGCATTCGTGAAGTCGACTGTTCAAACCCGCGTCCGGTCATCCTGATTTATGTTTCGCCTGATTTCCCTAATACGCTTCAGGCAAATGCCATTATGACTCATTTGAAAAGGCACGGCCGATTTCCTTCCACATTTGGTCCCCTCCCCCCCAAATCAACCAACCAACCAACCACTCTCTTCCCCTACCATGTCCGCGCTTTCTTTCTATGTAGCGCGTTCCTAGCTTTCATTTTGAAATGAGGGACAGGATTTATTATGACACCTGAAAAGAAATCTTAGTGTCGAAGTGTATCACTTAAAATCCATTTTATTTAATTAAAGGCCCAAGAAGTCGAATTTACAACGAGGTTAATGTCTCGTACAAAATTTCTACCTCAGACAAACACAAACAGTTACGTTAATTATCACTGATGCTTGCTTGCTCTTAATTGTGATTTATTAATTTTCATAACAGGAAAAAATACCTCGCAAACATATGACAAACCAAACACTGACATTTTCGCGGCTTAAAATGAAGACAAGGAAGCTCTTGCTGTGGATAATTTTGATAAATTTCCATTAAACTTCTTGCCGAAGCAACTTGTCTCTCACACAAGAATTACACTATATATTTATTAATTCAATCTGCAAATTGAGAGTAGTATAATCTACGACGTATTAAATGGTCTCCAAAACAGTTAGAAATCTTGGTATGGATTAAATACATTCCCAAATCTCTTGAGAAATTCCTCTTTTATTGTATTAGTTAGAGAAACGTACTTCTTGTAATTCTTTTCACGGACGGAATACAGGGTACGGAAATGCGCTACGTTCGTTGATGAAAGTTGTTTTCCCACAGCGCAACCTTTCTCGTGAAAAGTTTGTACTTTTTCAGTAATTTCACAAATTAACTGATTTTTACCTTGAAAGCTACTGTCCCAAGTATTCAAGTGTCCCGTAATATCCACTAAAAATGTGAGGTCGGCGGCCCATTTTGGATCTTCTAATATGGGGTCGTGCCTTCTTTTGTTTTTAACCACTGATTTATTAACATTCTCAGTTCAAAAGATCTTTTCAGTGCAAGACTGAGTCTCAGACAGCGAACTTCATTGTGGTATGGTACGTCACCGTACTCTTCTCCCATTTCAACCAAAAAGTTGTGGAACTGTCGATGTTTCAAAACACGGGCTCTCAAATAATTGACTGTCCGAATATCTATTTGCATGATGTTCCCCAATTTTGCTGCTTCTGCACAGAGTATCTTTTGGTACAAAATGCCGTGAAGGCTGTACAATGATTCTTCTGTGCGCCGCAGCTTCTGTCTTAGCAATCCAACAAATCCCATTTGCTCACCTTTCATTGCAGGTGCTCCGTCTGCTTGATACCAAACGCTCCTAGCGTAAACCAACAGAGTAAACAGCTTCTCTACCAGCTTTTAGGTTGTCCGCGACAATGGTAGTGCTCTTTTTAAGACATGACAGCCAAAAAAATGCTCAGTTATGTGTAGATCAGCGCCCACGCCTTGGACATAATTCACTAACTGTGCAGGACGTGAAATGTTTGTGGTTCTCATCAAGTGCGATGGAAAATGCAATTACGTCCTGAGCTTTACTTAACTGTCGGTAAACGACACCATCCTGGGAGTTACGCGGCGCCCTACAATCCACCTAGAAAGGATGATTGCTTGAAACAGATTTACATTCATTCGGCACCAAAGATCGGCAGCGTCATTGATGCACACTTTTAGGAACTCACCGTCGGCGAAGGGTTTTCCAGCTCTCGCTATGTTAAGTGCAATCTTATAACTTGCACGTACCGCTAGGATGTCACTGCTGTTGTCTTGAACAACTGAAAACAGTGCTGCAAAAATGCAGCATCACTTAGATGAGAGATGTGCCGAAAGAAAATTGTAGATCTTTCGTGTCAAAAGCAACTTAGGCGAGATACATCAGGTGTCGTCAGACCACTCTTTTTTAAACTCATTTAATTTTCTCGTCCCTTCAGAAGACAATCAGCTGTACTCATTCCTGTGAAATACATGTATGTTACAATGGCGTTCTTATACCAGCGAGTATACGGCCACATATTAAGCATTTTTAATTTAGATCAAAATAAATGCGCTGGATGCGAATAGCTTGGCGCCACAAAAAGGACTATTAAGCGAATTTATTTGGATATATTTTCGAACGGCTGTCAATCACCATCGATGTAAATTTTTAATTTACATTATTCTCGACAAAGAAAAACTCGTACTCCCAGTCCTTTTTAAACTACGTCGAATCTCCACTTTTCCGTTTCTGTTGGATGTACAACTACACAATCCAGTACTCGTTCTCAACTTCGCCAACTAAGGCCGGTATTATACTGCCACATCGTGAGGGCTGTACCGTGCCTATGCTTGGGCGCGAGTAATGTTCACGTGCAGCGCTGAGCGTTCGCGAGCCGCGTGCAACATTTGTCCGCCCCTGCCGCAGAAATAAACTCCATCTGTGACCACGTAAACAATGAAATATGCGTCCAAATAGAGCAACGAGTGATCCAAAATGAACGTAAGGAGAACAATGTGAGAAGCGCTCAATAAACTCGAAATTAAAATTGCCGATATGACGAAAAAGCTTTTTGATCTTAAGTGAAGTCAGTAAATTGATCAGAACTGCCTTTACAGTCGTTCAGTGATAATGCTGGCACCAAAACGGAGGACGGCAGAGAAGTGGCGCAAATATAGACTACGGCCTTGCAAAATCGTTATTCTATGGAAGATCGTATTACGCTTCATCCTCTCAATAACCGCACAAACAGCTCAGATTTTGAGGTAAGTAGTCGCAGAGTAGAAAATCTAATATCGTTCAAACGAAGAAAGATGTAATATATACGGATATCCAGGTAGACTGCGCAAAAGAAGGTGTTCCAGGCGATTGGAAAATATTGGACATTTCCGTTTTCTAGAACTGTAGGCGTATATATATAACTGATGTAAATCTGTTGTCAAAGTGGGTAGTGCGTTTCATGCTCGGGTTTTATGACCTATCTGGGGATCGAAAATCTCCTCTGTAGGAATCAGTAAGGATTCCGCAAACAGTGATCTTGCAAAACTCAAGTAGCTCTCTTCGTAAACGAGTTCCAGAAGGTAGGCTAGGTGCCATTTCCCTTGACTTCCCGGCCGGCCGCGGTGGTCTAGCGGTTCTGGCGTTGCAGTCCGGAACCGCGGGACTGCTACGGTCGCAGGTTCGAATCCTGCCTCGGGCATGGGTGTGTGTGATGTCCTTAGGTTAGTTAGGTTTAAGTAGTTCTAAGTTCTAGGGGACTTATGACCTAAGATGTTGAGTCCCATAGTGCTCAGAGCCATTTGAACCTTGACTTCCGGAAAGTATTCAATACAGTTCCGCATTGTAGCCTAGTGAACGGAAGTGAAAATAGCGTCATACATATTCGAAGGAAGTGTTAACGGACCGTAACTGTTTAGGACATATATAAAACACACGGTGGAAAATGTTGGAAGCTCCACGGTGCTGTTCGCATATGTTACTGCTGTATAGAATAACTACACCGTAGCAAACTGCAAAAAGGCTAGCAGAGGATTGACGATTATCACAGGGCTGCCAACTGATCCTCCACATAAATAAATGTAACGTACCGTTCGCAAAATAGATCGAGACAAACACTACATTTAAGGATAAGCAGTTGGTGATCGTTCACTGGAAACACTGCAGTTGGTGACCAGTCTCTGGAAACACTCGTGAAACGCCTTAGAATATGCGTCCGGAACGTCCGTAGTGGAACAAACACGTAAAACTAGTTGTAGAAAAGGCACATGCCACACTGAGATCCACTGCAAGAATCTTACAGAAACGTAATTCTACCACGAAAGACGTAGCTTACAAAACGCTCGTATGAATTCCGGAATATTTCTCGCCAGACAAGGATTCTTACAAGATAGGTTCAAAAGGTCTCTAGAAGATCGTACAAAGAGCGGCGCGTTTGCTTACGACTTCGTTTCGTGAACGCGAGAGCATCACGGAGATGCTCATGAAACTCCAGTGATAGACCCTGGAAGAGAGAGATTTTGCATCAGGGAGAGGAATATCGTTAAGATTCCGAGAGCGTACGTTGGGTAACATACTTTCTGCGACACAAATCTCGCGAAATGAAGAAGACGTCGCAAATAGAAAAAGTTGTGGGCAGGGATATCCGTCACAAGCCGTAAGGAATACAGATGCACATTATAAGTTTAATACTAAACACTTTGCTTTTTGTAAGCACGGCACCGGTTTCGAGCTGCGTTGGTCGTTATAAGACGTATTAAGTGTCATTATTCCAGTTGGATCAGCATTATTTTGTATCGTACATTTAGTACCCATCAAGCACTCAAATGCTCCACGAAGTTCATGTACAGAATGAACGACACAACTTAACACCAGGTGTTTCCCAGACTGGAATAACGACAAGCAATAACACGTTTGGTCATGACTAACTCTAGCTGAAACTAGTAACGCACATATCGCTGTTCAGGTATTTCATTGAATATGGATTGGTGTTCTTGCACTGAACATGATACCAGCCCAGTCCATGCGCCCACGTACTCTTCACACCAGCTGGTTTCCTGATCAGGGATTTAAGCGCATCATTGTGACCACTATTTCCAGTAGCAGTCGTGGTATTTAAAAGGATGAAAGGTTTGGTTTTGACGTCCCGTCGAAGACGATGTCATTAGAGACGGAGCACAAGCACAGATTAGAGAAGAATGGGGAAGGAAAGCGGCCGTATCCTTTTCAAAAGACGGTGGGGAGTCAATGGAAACAGATTCGGACACAGTGCAATCACAGTGAAAGGGCTCTGGAGATGGGAGGGGGCGGGGTGGTGTGTGGGGGGGGGGGGGGGGCCACGCAACAACTTTTCCTCCAGTAACAATAGCTTTTAGCTTTCTTCAGTCACGGTTGCAGTTTTCGTCACTCCCACTGAACTCGTGCGGTGGTTATATGCCGTTCCACTTCAAATAAATTGTCGCACTTCTACGATCATATCCAGTCGACGTAGTGCAGCTGTCTTTCAACAGGATTATTTACAAACTATAGCGACAGCGCACAATCACTGACTACTTGCGCCTTTAGAGGGTCTCCGGAGTCACCCTGAACTCTGACAGCACCATATTTTCTTTGATAAGTGAGCACTAGTGACGCTGCTGGACATATCTCTGGAAACAATCTCTTCTTACTGTCTCGTATCAGTAACTTGATGAACACAAGAAAGTGAGTGTGAATAGAGGGCACTGGATTTCCAGATAGATGGTTCAAATGGCTCTGAGCACTATGGGACTCAACTGGTGAGGTCATTAGTCCCCTAGAACTTAGAACTAGTTAAACCTAACTAACCTAAGGACATCACACACATCCATGCCCGAGGCAGGATTCGAACCTGCGACCGTAGCGGTCTCGCGGTTCCAGATAGATGGTCTGTATTTAGTTAGGAAGAACTTGGGACTCTATGCAAAACCCTAATTATGTGGGTCAGATCTGGGTCCTGCCCTTGTTACTTTTCCCCACAGAGAAAAGTAATGTGGATTATTTTAAACGAAAGGCATTGTATTCTTCATAAACATGCCGTTGGAAAAGAACTTCACTTGTGAAAGACAAAGCTTGCTTCAATGAACAGCCACGCGGTTTCTCAGTAAAATGAGAGGCGGCAGAGGCGAGAAGCCACAGGTTGCCCGAGCGGCACTTATTGAGGTTAAGCGGGGAAGGGCGCGGCGGGCCAGGGTAACGCAGCTGCGCCACAGTACCGATGAGCAAACACCGTGTTCTGCTGGCCTCCCTGCTAGCTTCGCCAAGTCAAGGTTTCTCGTCCCGCCTAGGGCATGGGAGTAACAGTGTATTATCGTCACTAGTCGACCGCGCACTACAAAAGATTTTCATTAATGAGTCTATGAATGATGATTTCAAGGATGGTGGGCTGGGGAAGCTTTACATGCAATTATATTCTCCGTGTGTTAACTTGAGACGCACTGAGTTCAAGCCCCTAATTACATCCCAGTCAAGCATGTTATTCGAATGTCACATCCCTCCTACCTCTCGTCACTTATAAGAAATACTATTCAAAAGACGGACACCACACGTAAGGAATACTAAAACTAATATTCCACAGAAAAACGTGCAGTGTAGCAATACCGTTAACTTTGGATACTATTACAGTCTCCAGAATAAATTTCCACTCCGCAGCGGAGTGTGCCCTGACACGAAACTTCCTGGCAGATTAAAACTGTTTGCCGGAGCAGGGCGTGAACCCTACTACAGCTGTTACTTGTGTCTACTAAGGAATGAGGGCAACTCATAACAGCTTCATTACACATGAAAACGAGCCTGAGTACAATACGCTAAAGGAACTGCAACATTTTCGAAAGAAGGTATTGGAAGGATACTTATACGTTCCCTATTAGTTTTTTTATCTCAAAATTACGCTTACCATTATTACAAAAATTTTGTAAAATTTAATATGGAAGACGAGACTTAATTGCTGTTTGCAACTTGGAAGAATGCTGGAAGTGGTAAAATTTGAACAACAATGTTTAATGCTATCATTCCAGCGACAACTGTTGTAAACGAACGCACTACTGTTACTACTGCAACACACGCTGCCAAGGGCCGTTCGTTAATTGGTTATCGCAAGCAGTACTGCACCTCATGGAACCATCGAACAGGAGCATAAACTACCCGTGCGTTCGGGTTTCTTATCCAACCCAAATAGGTACTTTACAAGAACAGAATAACAAAACATTTCGCATTTCAACGTATCATAGACAGACACCACCTTCTGGTTATAAAAATAAGGACAAGTTTCGTAGTAAATGGAAAAGTCAAACGTAAACTAACGTCAGGCGCTGAAAAAAAAAGCAACTGCTGTGACTGATCTAGTAATTCAGAGCATCCCCCACAAACTAAGAACCGCAAGAACAGTACGACGTTCTTCGTTAGGTGGTGACAGGAGAAATGAGACTCCTCACTGACTTACTATGTAAAGCTGCAGCGAAGCTGCTTTACTGCACACTTCAAGACTCAACATTCTACCCGACATGTATCCATACGCTACGCAGACACCTACAATAACAAAGAATCTGATGGAAGAACAATTCTCAAAACTGGCAAACCTTTACTTGGGTGAATGTCACCTGTTTCTGGCTCTTGCGAGAACGAGTTTAAAGAAGAGTGCCAAAAAACTGTAAACAGTCAAGGAGCCAGTTACGGAGAGGGAAAGGTCTGTTTATGTTCAGCTGCGTCAGGAGGGTTTTTCAGTGAGCAGTGAGCACCGAGTGTTGATTTTCTCTGCCTCGTGATGACTGGGTGTTGTGTGATGTCCTTAGATTAGTTAGGTTTAAGTAGTTCTAAGTTCTAGGGGACTGATGACCATAGATGTTAAGTCCCATAGTGCTCAGAGCCATTTGAACCATTTTGAGCACCGAGTGTTAGATTCAAATTATTTGCAATGCAAAAAACTGAGCTGTTTATCCACCCTTAAAAAGCGATCATTGTAATATATAACATAAACTTGAGCCTGCGCGTAAAAGAGAGTAGTGGGGGAAGTCCGTCGATTTTTTACTTAAGAAACTAATTCCATTATTAAAAGTAAGAACGTTTAAAAACTGAAGAGTCTTCAGAATTGAAATTCTAGGCGCTCAGTCCGGAACCGCGCGACTGCTACGGTCGCAGGTTCGAATCCTGCCTCGGGCATGGATGTGTGTGATGTCCTTAGGTTAGTTAGGTTTAAGTAGTTCTAAGTTCTAGGGGACTGATGACCACAGATGTTAAGTCCCATAGTGCTCAGAGCCATTTGAACCACTTTTCAGAATTGAATAAGTGGGATTTTTATAAGATACGTGACAAACTGCCTTTTCGGCTGAGAAATCCACATATTGCAAACTAAATCAATAAAATATGACGGCTAAATCAGAAGTTTTATGTAAAACACACGCACACACACACACACACACACACACACACACACACACACACCCTGATGAGCATCTCTGAAAACATTGTCAGCTGTTGTGAACATCCAAGTAAAGTAGTTGATTATAAAACAACGAGTAGGCGATGAGGTGTTGAACGTCCACGCCTCATCACAAAACGTGTACGTCGGAGGCTTGCCGGCTCTGTATAGCAGGACAGGTGGGGCGATCTGCGGCAGATTGGACCAAGTAGTACAAAGCTAGTAAAGGCACAAGTGTTTCGCGGCACACTGCTCCGTGCACAGTATTGAACATAGGGCTCCGCAGCAGACGACTGACGATCCCTTTGTGTTCCTATGTTTAGGCAACCACGTCGTCAATTACGATTACAGTGGGCAAGGGATCATCGAAATCGGACTGTGGCTCAATGGAAACGTGACGCCTACTCAGATGAATCACGTTTCTTGCTACACCAGGTCTGTGGTCGTGTGCGGATACGCAGTCATCCAGGCAAACTTGCAGCTCGAAACATAGCCGTGCCACGGACGTAGATAGGTTGGAGCAGTATTATGCTATGGGCGACATTCACCTGGGCTTTCATGGGGCCAGTGATAGTAATCGAAGGCATCATGGCAGTTATGAATTAAGTCAACTTCTGGAAATCTACCAAGGACTTATCGAATCCATGCCACACAGATTCGCTGCAACCGCGTTCCAAAGATGGGCCAACGCACTATCAAGCTGGTGATCAATTTTTTGGCTCATCTGTGTATATTACTTTCACTGCATAATTTTCTCCAAACATTGATCGAACTATATTTAATGCAGGTGAGATACGATCATTTGCAAAGATATTTTCAACCACGTTGGGCGGTAATAAACTCTAAATAATCTTTTACTGCCAGTTAGAACTTTAAAGACGTGACCAAGAATTTCCACCATCACGTGTCAGTGCCACTGGAGGCTGTTGCAACGGTTACAAGAGGTCGGGTATCTCTGTTGCGTTTGATTGGGACAGGCTCGATGGCATTATGCCTGACTCATGAATAATATCAAGGTCGAAATGAAGGTGAACACTGTACTAAGTATCATTACTTCTGAATGACCGAACAGTTCACAAGACAAATGCGTCACTTTTCATCTTGACAGGACAACACTAGCCTTATCAGTGAAGATTTGAGCTGAAGAATGAAACCCAGCTAAATGTCATCACAAACAAAATCTGAAAGTTACCAAGAGAACTGACGAGAACCCACTGTCATGACAATTCAAAGCAATGTTGAATCTTAATCGACCGTGACTGTTTCAAAAATATGTACAGGTTTTTCAGAGGCCGTTACAAATCACGTAATTTGTTTACTACCTAAATTTTGTTTAATGCAGCAACATGTTCGGGGTGAAAACCTCGTCTTCAGGCCACAATGCCAGTACAAAACATACAACAAACGACATGTAGATATTAAAGTTTTTTGTGAAGCCTTGGCATGTGTTGTGGTCATCTACATGTACTTTTGTTAAACTTGTTTGTATTGGCATTGTAGCCTAAATATGAGCTTTATACCTCGAACATACTGCTTCATTAAATAATTTCATTAGCCGACAAATTTTGTGACTGGTACCGATCTCTGAAAAACCTTTTCGTACTAGTAAATACGATTTTTAAAAATTTATATAAGTGATTCCATATATAGATGCCGATATAAAGCCTACGGGGTGTCTCGAAATTTAAGTTGCGTCGACTATTTTATTACTCCGATAACGCGGGTACGACTTCAAGAAACCAGCAACTATTGAGACATACAAAAAATTTCCATTATTAGCAAATTATACAACTTTTGTACGAACTGTGCAGCCACGGGTAGCTTACGAAGCATCTTTCTTCTTCTTCTCAGGGCAAATGTCTCAGTTTACGAACTGTTATAGCACACGTGTGCATTTAAATTTCACTTAAGTTTGATGCGACCGTGACACGTGAAATGAGGGTTTGCCTTTCGGTGAGACGATCTAGCTGTCCAGCCTAGTACACAGCCCGAAGCCTCAACTCTCCGATACGGGAATTGGTATGTCACTTAGAGAGAAGTCAGAAAGCGGCAAAAATGCAGAGGAGACGGGCGGGAGATGCGGCTTCCGGCGGCTGTGGCGGCTTCCTGTGGCGAAGCGCTTCCTGCGTCGATCCGCGTCACACGCGCAGCGCCCCGGCAAGCCTCACTATTTCCGAAACTCTTCGTTTTTCTGCACCAAACCTAAAGCTACAGTAGCATCTAGATAACAGCACAGAGCTTAAAATTTTGCATTTTTAAAAGGCATCAACAACACGCGAGAGTTTTTTTTACGTGTGTGTTCGTGATGTTTTTTCCAGAAGCTGTGGATTACAATTAATAATTACCTTTCCTTCTTGATTCTCTATTTGTTTTAAATTCAGTCTCGGGAATTTTTTAGCAATAAAAACGACGACTTTCTTCAAATGCATCTCATGTTACTTAAAAATCCTAAGTTCTATGTCCACATCCACACTCCGCAAGTCGCCTCATTTACGCTAAATAAATCAATCAATCAATCTGGAACTGCACAGCACTTATATGTCTCGCTGCATTACTAATCATAACCTTGCACAGAATTTTATCGAGTCGTTCCAGGAATCGACCAGTGGCTTCTAAGAACACAGAACGGAAGGAAGACCTAGCTCCTAGTCATTTTTGTATTCAATTTACTACAACAATATTTCAAAAATGGATAGAGTGACAACGACGCACTGTACCCTATCATCAAATTACGAAGAATCAAAACTCCCATCACATCAATATCCATTTACAGAGGAGCATACGCAGAATATAAAAGTCTGTGGACATCACAACACGATCTAATGACTTTCGTGATTTCTCTTGCAAACTGTGAAAAACCTCTGTAGATTCTTAACTCTTTCAGTCCCACTGGGTACAACTGTGTACATTAACGTTTAAACCTGAGGAACACATTTGTGAATATTCAACCTTTTCATTATGAGCAAGCGCTGCCAACTGTTGGTGATTACTATGAAAATATCAGCATGTCAATGTAGCAATGTGCACCAGCTCGTCACCACTGGAATACACGAATGTGGTTGGTTCGCTGTATTCCACTGAATGGTTGAATATTGTTGTTGTTATTTTGCATGGTAACTACTGGATGATCATTTTATTTGCTACAATAGAGAATATTTCATAATTAGTTATTTTAGTCCATAAAATGAAGCCAAGTCTACCAAGCCTGTTTTAAAAAGGGGTAAATATTTTTGTAAAATTTTTCCTTCTAAAACCATTAAAAAATCGCCTAAGAGCATTACCACGTACAGAAAAATTTTCGTTCCTTCAGAAAAGTTCAGGTCTGAAAGGGTTAAGAATGCGGCTTAAAAAAAAAGTCTACTATACCTAACTGCATGATAAAATAACAGCTTTCTTGTTAGAAACGAGTTTCTGCTGGGAGGGTATTCTTTCGACCGTTTTTAAAGTAATAAAAATAACGGTGCACAAAGAATACAGATAAAACACCCTCGAGATTTCATTATTGTGCCTTCTGTCAAACCAATCACGAAACATGTTTATGCAATTTCTGCGATAAACAATTTGACCAGCCGCAAGGTGTCATCGTTAAAATGGACCTTGAAAATCTTGGTAGAATCACGAGTAAAAATCAATAATTTTTATCGTGTTGACGAACCTGATCGAGAAAACTGTAAATATATGTGCATGTACTACACGGCGAAATCTTAAATAAGCACGTGTATGGAAGCGATATTGTAACTAGAACTGAACGCAACACAATAAAACCGCGATGAAGATGTTCACTTAGAGTAGTTTAAATTATTACTTAAAATCAAAACAAAGGGATCTGTAATGCACTCCGTTTATTATACCCACTGTACGTGCAGAAATCGGTTGTTTGGGTAGGCCTATGCAACAGTGCGCCAAAACTCTAAACTAGCATATAGGGACAAACTGACAAATTGTAACAGACTTTGTCTATTTCACAACACAGTATCATTACAACTCATCCTGTCGCATGCTGGCGAGAACAAACACAATTCAAAAATGCAATACTTGAAAAAACTCGACTTAAAGAATTAGTTACATAAAACTTACACTGAAAATAGTATAAGCTTCTTTTACATTTCAAGTAAATATTGTTGGCAGTAAATTCCATTACATTTTTCGTGCACTATGGGACACTTCACACGTATTTTTGAGTGACAAACAAAATCTAGTTTTTCGACCTATGTCATTTTTTTTTTTACCACTGTGCGATGTCTAGGGCAGTTTTCATGTCTCTGCTACGAATTATATCAAGCACATTCAGACAATACAATGGAAAATAATCCATTCTCGACAAATTTCTAGGCTAGCAAATTTTTCACGTCTCTGCTACACACAATATGAAGCACGGCCATAGAAGGTTGTGAAAAATAAGCCACTTGCAGAGTGAATACATTTAGTATCAAAAACTGTGCCCTACTGCAAAATCCCTTTCATTAATCTCGGAAATTGTCTGTGCACCGTTAGCTTTTGAAACACGCGACACACGAGGCAACATAGCACATTTCTGATTTCTGAGAACAGCAGATTTGTTGAGAACCTGAACAAATAAAGGTTTTTCCTTTTCTGTATACATTACACAGTACAGCTTTATTCAGCAAACAGAAGTCAACATTCTAATTGCTCGGTAGAACAACAGTGTGTTAAAAAGTGTCTGTCTAGCGTACAGCTACAACCACAGGTGTACGTTGGAAACAGGTTGGACGGGTTCCACGTTTCAACACTTGATTCGTTCGCCTACGTAATTCCTTGACTCAGCCCAATAGAACCCGTGAAGAGACTAAGTAGCGAATGATATTATTTTTAGATTTTTAAATTTTTATTTAGATGAGTGTTGACTACCGACGCCAGCCGTGTATATGACCACACAAACATGAAAATAGCTAACGTGTTGTGTATTTCAGCGAATCTTACTCTGCAGGAAGCAGGGTGATACTAACAAACAGCAAAAGTATTCCACACACACACACTCACCCCATTTCGAAAAAATATGTCGCAATACGTTTCAGTGAAATACGAAAACTAAACAACGGCTCTAGTGGCCAACCACATTACATTACTATAGTTTTATCTATCTTGCGGTGCCACAGCCACGTTGACTTCATGCTGGACATACTTGATTGGCTCCATCTGGACTGTCAAAAACTTATCTATTGTTAATTTACGTACAATCGGTTTCAAGCTTCATATCCAGTCTCCAGCACAATACTGGAATAGGAAATGTGAACCAGGCGTACTAGATAAATTTAATTCTCTTTATGACGTTCATTTGCCAAACGGGAAATATACATGTATTCCGAACTCAAACTTTTATGGTCATAATTACACAGATGAAAAGAAGCCAAATAGAGTATCTTGAGATGGTGAAATAATGGTCAAAAACTAATATTTAGCCATTTACTGAGATAAAGAACTTTCATAGCAACTGTTCACGGTGACGACGTAGAGTCTCTATGCATTACAACACGCCATTGACAGAACTCTGGGTTCAAAATAATTTGGGTTCATTGCTTGCACATAACGCTCATGATATGAAAGCAACTGCTGTTCCAACAGTACTGTCCACGCTATTACTCGAAGTGTGCATTTCACAGCAAGCTGACTGGTGCTTATTGATGATCTTTTTCCACACAAATCTCAGATTTTACTGATCCAACAACTCTGTTTCTTATTAGTTGCTATCTACGGTCATAAATTTCTTCCAATTAGTCTGTTGCCAAACTTTTGTCTATAGTACGAAATTTAGACGCATTTTCGCGAATCCCGACTGATGTCAGCTGCTTGTGACAGCAGAAAATTTGTGCCAGGCCGGCACTCGAATCTGGATTTTCCGCTTAACGCAAGCGGGTCGCCTTAACCACTTCGGCTATCCGAGTACACCTACAGAACCGACTCAAACTTCCATATCACGGAGTCCACAATCCTTACGCTCGCACATTTCGTGATTCCCGCACAGAGAGAGAGAAATATTTCATCGTCATTTTCGCCTGTCGAGGCATGCATACATCATTCATTGCTACAATGTCTGTGTTTATACAGTGTGTGAATCTTCACATTAAAATGTCCTTTACGCAGGCAGGCATGCATGCATGCATGCAGTGAACACATTTCTCTGATAATAATCTGTTTACAAAAAGTAGAGGTGTTAAAAGTCTTCTTCGCTCAACGCAAGCGTTTATTTGAATACACAGGATCTGGACGTACGTATAGACAGTGAATAAATGACGGGGTTTGCGCAATCAAATTGTAAAATTAAAATTACTCGAAGAGTGGGGTCAAGCTTGCATGTCATTGGTGCTCTGAGGCCCTCCGCGTTTCCGTAAAAAACGCACTAGCTACGGGGGTGGGGGAGTGGGATAAATTCTGGGAATAATGCAACTGCCCGATTGCTGGATGCTGGCGTCAGCGGCTCCGGGAAAAAATCTAATGCTGATGTCACCAGTTCCAGGAATGCTGATGCTGATATCTGGATCTTTGGGCTCGTACTGGCAATACCTCTCTACTCATGTCTCCAAGATCCAGAAACGCGTATGCTCCTTGTCTTTGATAAACAGGCGTGAACTGTGAACTGAACTAAACACTTCACCGTAGACATATCACAGACGATTTTGTATTCCCCCCTCAGTCGCACCACTAATATCAAAGTTGCAGTCACCTGTCTGTTAAGAAAAATAAGCAGTTAGCAAATACATGTCCACGTATTCTTCACTCGACGTCTCGTACAACCTGAAATATTCATTTCCAACCCTAGAGGTTCGTGATGCCCTGTATTTGACTTTGATCAGTACGTCTCGTAATTACGCATCAAATATTTAGTGGTTCAAATGGCTCTGAGCACTATGGGACTTAACATCTATGGTCATCAGTCCCCTAGAACTTAGAACAACTTAAACCTAACTAACCTAAGGACATCACACACATCCATGCCCGAGGCAGGATTCGAACCTGCGACCGTAGCAGTCGCGCGGTTCCGGACTGCGCGCCTAGAACCGCTAGACCACCGCGGCCGGCTAAATATTTAGTGTATCATTACATTGTGCACTCTGCAACTATGTTCAACAGGAAACAATGTCACGCGTCACAAATACAGACACCAAGAAAAAATCATAAATTGGAACCAGTAACCTGATACAGCTTAGAAATGTACTTTCTAGAAGCATTATAACAGATGGTATCAATTTTGTCAACAGTAATTTCATTATGAATGGAAAATCTGGCGCACCAATTACGACCAAGGTATCAACAGATGACCTCGATGTATAATAATATTTAATAAGGGTAATATTCGGTAACACTAATAATGATCGGAGCGCCCCTTGCGCGACTTTCATATCTTGAGCAGAACATACGAAGCGACGAAACTGCTTCTTTTCTAGTGTGCCAGGAAGAATGCGCCCCACTTAGAATTACTTATAAGATATTTCTTATTCTGGTAAATATTTTATTGGTTTCTTTTCGAGAAACTTTTTGAGTTGTGTGACCCTTCTGTAAGATCTAAGACACACCTACTAGAGCAAATCCGCAGTTCCTCTCTGAGCACGGCCTTACAACTTGAGAATTCGTTCACGGTAACTGCAACTGATTGAAAATTACGATAATTGGAATTCTTGCACAAAGTTCGCAAGAGAAGATTAGAAACTCTAATAGACTAAACCGTCAACGAACAACCACGTATTGGAAATTTCGCTAGTATTGATCCTTGGGTTTTCCACACCAAAATCCTATTTGTCAAAAGAGCATGCTCAATTTTCAATTGAGAGGGAAGACAAGTTGTGATAAAATGAAACACGAAAAAAAAAAATTATTTTTTGATTGAAGTTATGACTTTTCGGCAACTATGAAAACCTTCCGACGGCTACAATTAACGTGTTACACATTAGACTGCACAGTTCATGTTGTTACCATTATGTTATCTGCTGCCGGGCACTTATGCTGTCTTTAATTACATAATTTGTCGCTAAAACACGCGCTGCGCTAGACGTGGAGCACAATTAATACTTCCACACACAATACTTCAACATTTCGCAAGAAAATATATAATCATTCACTCGTTCGTTTTTGCACTGTTTGACATGTGCTTCGCGTCGTTTACAAAAGAAAATGTTTTAATTTATAGCCAAATAGCATATATGAAGCCGAAATTAGTGTGAGAGAATAAAAAAAAATGGCTCTGAGCACTATGGGACTTAACATCTGTGGTCATCAGTCCCCTAGAACTTAGAGCAACTTAAACCTAACTAACCTTAGGACATCACACACATCCATGCCCGAGGCAGGATTCGAACCTGCGACCGTAGCGGTCACGCGGTTCCAGACTGAAGCGCCTAGAACCGTAGGGCCATTACGGCCGGCTGTGAGAGAATAATTAAGTATTTTGGGAGATGTGAAATTAGAGCTCAAATAAGCAACGACTGTGCAATATGATTTAGTCTTGCATGTGTTGCAAAAAAAAGTCGCAGCGAGAAACCGTAAGTAAGAACTATAAAATAGTGGCTTTTGCCGCTTCATTTCATCACCTTATATCATTAAAATGGTCACGACGCAGCGAATAAGAAAGTATGTAATTACAAGGGGCAGTCAAATGGAAACGAGACATATGGAAAAAATTATTGAACTTTTTATTATTTCAAAAGTAATCGCCTTAACTGTTAATATATCTATCCCACTGCGAGACAAGACGGCCAATACCTTCATGGAGAAATATTTGCGGTTGCCTACGGAACCATGACTGTACCATGGCGTGCTGCTCTTCGTCCGAAGCAAACCGACGGCCACGAATGTCCTTCAGGATTCCAAAAATATGAAAATCGCATGGGGAGAGATAGGTGCTGTATGGAGAATGTGTAGGGTCTCCGCAGTAAAACTTCTGCGGCGTAGGTGGAACAACCTTGGAACATATGGGCCCAACCACTGTGGGATAAATGTATTAATAGTTATGGCGATTACTTTTGAAATAATACACAGTTTACTTACTTTTTCCCATCTGCCTCGTTTTCATTTGATTGCCCCTTATAACGTATATTTGTACAAGGGTCATCGCAGATAACAAAACATTAAGTCACGAACATGAATCTTATTTTTCTGCACTTCTATGACACAAAGTGGGGAGACAACTGAATTTCACAGAACTACATGGAAGAAGGAGCGTCCGAGCGCTGCCTTGTTCCAGCACCAGCAACGAGGAGGGTGAGTCGCATACTCGTTCGTCGATTTCTTCTAGCACCCACTGTCGCTATTTTGTGCATAAGAGTACAAACCGCGTGTTTCACACTCTGTACAAGTAAGGAAGGATCAGTAATTTTTGACAGACGTGGAGCGATCAATGGCAAAGAAGTATCGGTCAAGCAAACTATGTGATACGTCATCGTCTGCTCGCCAAAACACAGCTATGTTCAGCTCTCGCAACAGCCAAGACTTCCTGCGCACACAATTTAGGAAAGAAACCACCTGTTGACAAAGATGTCACAAGCATGTGGGTGCTGCTGAATATGAAATGGAAAAGGCATCGGCCGTGGGCTTGCTGATATTAGGGATCGGGTCTCAAACCTCGAGGTGGGTTTATGTCAATTTTGTAACATTAAGATTTATAAGTTCAATTGGTATTCATAACACTAACATTAAAGCCTAACCTAAAATGTTCGTATTTAAATAGCGAGTCGCGCTAATAATTCCGGTTATAGTAAAAAAGTTGGAACTTTTGTCAGAACATTAAATCAACTTATTATTGCTTACAGTACTGGAGGTAAATAGGAGAGTAATATGTGACACATTGGAAGTTACTAGTAAATTTTCTTTTGAATTTCTGCCCTTTTTCTTCAAAACGTGACCGGACATTTTAGACGTGCTGTAGCTGTAAGAGCTTCATGTTTATTTGAAAGACGTTCTCTAGCGCGCGTGTAGCATAAAATCAACGTACCTCCAAAAAATGGTTCAAATGGGTCTGAGTACTATGGGAATTAACTTCTGCGGTCATCAGTCCCCTAGAACTTAGAACTACTTAAACCTAACTAACCTAAGGACATCACACACATCCACGCTCGAGGCAGGATTCGACCGTAGCGGTCGCGCTGTTCCAGACTGTAGCGCCTAGAACCGCTCGGCCACCCGTCCGGCCAACGTACCTCCTGTGAGTAGACATAACATCGGTGTACGTTACTTACACTTTATCAAGATCGCGCGAAGTATCTGAACCTCTGTTCTTGGATCTGAGAGAATTAGTCTCTCTGCACTGATGACTGTTCTACTGGCGTTGGTAGAACACTTCACATTTCAGTAACAACTATCGTCATGAATGATGTCACATCTATATTTCGGCCTTTATAAAATAAGCACTTAAGACTTCTTACGGGTACTAATTGTGGCCTTCCTCGCAAATTCCTACGGGTCCTTTTATCTTAGCAAGTTAAGAAAGTAACAAGAAACAGAATTCAAGAACGGCGCAAGAGTAGGATTCTCCCTAGCTTCAGCTTTGCGAGCTTCAGCTGTGAGTCTCTCGCAGGCGCGGTCGGTTACAGGTATGGTGACGTAGAGAAGGAAATAAGGCAATACTGGTGCACCGTCTAGACCCCAGAACCGGTTCGGCGCGTCCTCCAACTGCTGCGTATACAACGCCGCTTCTCGTAAAAAGATGGCACATCGTCAAACGATTAAGTAACGCGCTGACAGGAAACTGGTTGCATATCGTGTGGCGGCAACAGGAAGTACGCTTGTCCTACGGCTGGCCGACATTCCTCTCATGTTTCACAACTGTCACGAAACTGGTCAACCATCATAATTGCGCAAGGTCGGATTAAACTCCTGACGACAATTACTAAAACACGTAAGGTTTTAAAAATACAAATATTTTCAAATATGTCTATCGAAATAAGAATAAAGTAATATGTGATATTCTACGGGTTTTTTTCTGGCAGTTACGAGGACAAAACGCCAAGTGCCATAACGCAAAATGGCTCTGAGCACCATGGGACTCAACTGCTGAGGTCATTAGTCCCCTAGAACTCAGAACCAGTTAAACCTAACTAACCTAAGGACATCACAAACATCCATGCCCGAGGCAGGATTCGAACCTGCGACCGGAGCGGTCTTGCGGTTCCAGACTGCAGCGCCTTTAACCGCACGGCCACTTCGGCCGGCTGCCATAACGCAATTTCCAATAAACTTCGCCCAGTGAAAAAGGAGACAAAATAAGCGAACAGGTGTCTTGGATTATCCGTAGGTACGCGATTATTTCACAGAAAACGACAAAGTTTTCGAGATACTGCATGTGTCTTTTAGCGCATGGTAAGTTCGACCGAAGCAGTGGCACAGTTGCTACCGTCGCAGATTCACAGTTTTGCACCCTGTGTTCGAAACCCGATAACTGTTTTTATCTACCCATGTCCGTGGAATTTTAGTGAACGAATGTGTTCCAATGTAACGCCGTCCTTATTCGTCTATTAAATGTCTGTATGTTGAATGAATTTAAAAAAGAAGAGTAAAAGAATGAGAAAATTATTTGAAATTGTTTTCGGTGAAATTCCTGTAGCGTATCTTGATTCACAATCAACTGCAAGCGCCAGTTTTCAGAAAAAAATTATCTATTATGCATGGTTTTCCATGAAATTATTGCCAGTGCGTGAAATCTTCAGCAGTGTTAACGACGTTTCTTTTCCAAGAGAGATTCATACGAAGAAATATCACTACTACTACTACGCTCCCCCCCCCCCCCCCCCACACACACACACACACACATCGTAGTAACCTACGAACATAGGTATCTAAATAAAATAAAATTAAGAAGAATTGGTTTTCGAACTGTGAGCGCAAGAGTACGAAGCTGCGACGATACCCACTGTACTACCGCTTCAGTTCAACTTTCTGTGGCATTAAAAGGCATATAAATTAGGGCGAACACATTTTGACCCCTCTTTCACCGAGCGAAGTTACTGAGAAATTGGGTGATGGCACTTGCCCTGTTCTCCTCGTTACCCTCGAAAATGTCAAGTTAACAGCACGGTTTCCAAATTCCTGTTGACTTGTAACACTGAATCCAAATTCCTGTTGACTTGTAACACTGAAATAATTACGAAGGTGAGCTGGTTCACAGATTTACATTTCTCATGGTTTATCTACATTGCTTCAGGCATATGCATGGAAAGGTTCCTAATATCATGCCCCTCCTTGTCAACGTAGGCCTTTGCTGACGCACGTATCTGTATATATAAATCATATATTTTGTTCTTAAACTGTAATACCACGACAGGTTCCAACCCCTCTTTCTTAAATTGACCCACGAACGAATAAAAGTACTACTACTACATCGGAGAAAGACAAGACCATGATTAAAAACTAAAGCACAGTGAAATTCAACTCAATCTGATGGTCAATGACTATTTCACTGGTCTGTTGAATGTATCACCCGCGCGCTTGTTTAGGAAATCATCCCGGAATTTATTTAGTGTTCTTTACGGAAGCCACGGAAAACCAAACTGAGGAATCCAATGGCTTCTGATCAGTGGTTTTCCGGGTTATGCTGACTGAAGACAACGCATAAAACCCATACTTAGGCTGGCTGGAGGATCATACCAGCCGCCGTTAACTCGGTGCGAGCAATGGATCCCTGTCTGGCTCATATCCCAGTCTCGCAAGCTAGCTCTCTGCGCATTAAGCTACACGGAAAGGTTCCCTGCGATCTTATATATACCATGGTGTCGTGTCCTCAAAGAAGCCTAACCAACAGAGACCATCCAACTCTAAAGTGTACTGTAGTTATCAATCAACTGATAAACATATATTACACTTTCTGTTTGAAGTTTGAGATGGAATGTGATTTTCAAAGTCGTCCTGTTGTACAGTATGGTAGTGACCACATGAAACGATTGTTATCAGAGCTGTGCGCAACGGTGATTTGGCTATGGTGCACCGAAAAAAGGTTTTATGCAGTGATGAACCATGGTACACGATGTGAGCATAAATCCATCTGGTGATAGGCGATTGTATCTGATTATAAGGTTATTAGTAAACTTATCATGTCCGTCATATATGGGTAACACTATAACCCGAAATGAAATGTAACTAACACGTAGTCAGTAGTAAGGAAAGTGAGTGAACGATACAGATTTGTTGGAAGGTTCAAGGAAAGTACAGCGCATCTGCAAAAGAAATCTCAAACAAGATACTAGCGCGAGCAATTCTAGAGTACTGCTGCAGCGTTTCGAGTTCTTATAAGTGGACCTGACAGCAGACACAGAACGAATTCAGAAATCCTCTTGCTACGTACCGTGAGGTGACTTGCGTAGTACAGATGTAGATGTACCCCATTCGAAAGTGCTAACAGAAATGCTCAGGGAAATTAAACGTGAATCTATGGTGGAAACACATGGTTGTTCTCACGAAACCCAGTTGGGTAAATGTAGAGAACTGGTATTCCAAGAAGGTTGTGGCAACTCTACTGCACCATCGTATCATATGTAGCGAACACGAAAACGAGGTAAGAAAGATTAAGAGAGCTTAGATGAGCATATCGGCAGTCATTTTTCTTACGCCCAACAGATGAATAACAACTAAGAAAATCGCTAATATTGGGTGTAGCAAGATAAGTTGGGTTGAGAAATAAGTCTTACGAAAAAAATTCGATAAGTTGCGCCGTTTCTGAGTTAATTAGCATTGAAGTTACCCAATCAAGCCGTTGCGCGCGCAAATTCAAGTGGCCAGCCAGATACAATATTAGTGTCAGTTGTTCTCATAGCGTACCTGATAGCGCACGAGACTGCTCAACCCTGGCTCGGGTTCGATCCTTACTATCGACCCATGCAAAATTTTTGTATCGCTCTCTTGTTCGGTTTTAGGAAACCAAACGACACGTTTGAGGACACCATCTCTAACAGGCCGCTTGAATTTTCGCACGCAACGGACTGATTGGCTAACTTCAACGCTAATTAATTCAGAAACGGCGCAACGTATCCAATTTTTTTCTTTGTAATTATTTCTCACCACAGCCTACCCTGCAATACCCTTGCATGCGTTCCATAATGTTTCTGACCACCCTGTATATATACCATAGATGTAGAAACAGTGAGTGGCAAACGATGTTTAACTGAGTGGTTACGTCTGTGTTCTGATGACCTAGTGCTGCTTTTCTTTGCTTAGTCTCGGATTACTGGTTGCCATCGGTGGTAAAATTAAATCTGCAAATGTTTATGAAAAAATTTATACTGCAGCATGCTCCCCACACCACAAAAACGGATTGGAACAGAAATTTTCCTGAATGATCATGACAATGCAGCCATCGCGTAGCATGGACGACTGCATCGAGGTTCAATTAACATCACGTGCTTTTGCAAGGCTGGCGCACTCAAAGCTCTGACCTGAAACCAAACATATTTTAGGCGAACTGTAGTGAGTCCCGGTAGCGTGCCAGAGGATAATTCAACCAAAACCACAGCATCAACTATTCACAATGCTTCAGAAAAAAATGGAAATAAACTGTCCCTTAAATTATAATAATTTAAGAGGGAAACCGTTTCTGAAGATCGAACGATATAAAAATAACCAAGAATGAGTTACGACAAGCCTTAGCCTAATGCGAGTGTCCTCGCTCTGTCCCTCTCAAATCTAAGAAAACTAACCTTCATAGATGATTCAAAAATACATCACCCTCTGCAATAAGGATATTGCGAAGTGACCAAAATTACAAAATTTTGGGTATCAGGGTACAGTGAACCACACATTCAATATCAGCTGCACAGCATCCGTGAATATCAGGGGGTGGGGGCGGTGAGGGAGAGGGGAGGGACAACACACTAAGTCCACTACGTCACACATTGTACGCTTGCTAGTAGAGTATACGATATTGTACAGTATACACCGTTATTACAAATGATTGAAGCGATTTCACAGCTCTACAATAACTTTATTATTTGAGATATTTTCACAATGCTTTGCACACACATACAAAAACTCAAAAAGTTTTTTTAGGCATTCACAAATGTTCGGTACGTGCCCCTTTAGTGATTCGGCAGACATCAAGCCGATAATCAAGTTCCTCCCACACTCGGCGCAGCATGTCCCCATCAATGAGTTCGAAAGCATCGTTGATGCGAGCTTGCAGTTCTGGCACGTTTCTTGGTAGAGGAGGTTTAAACACTGAATCTTTCACATAACCCCACAGAAAGAAATCGCATGGGGTTAAGTCGGGAGAGCGTGGAGGCCATGACATGAATTGCTGATCATGATCTCTACCACAACCGATCCATCGGTTTTCCAATCTCCTGTTTAAGAAATGCCGAACATCATGACGGACGGAAGTGCAGTGGAGCACCATCCTGTTGAAAGATGAAGTCGGCGCTGTCGGTCTCCAGTTGTGGCATGAGCCAATTTTCCAGCATGTGCTGCACGTGTGCTGTAACGTTTTTTTCGCAGAAGAAAAAGGGGCCGTAAACTTTAAACCGTGAGATTGCACAAAACACGTTAACTTTTGGTGAATTGCGAATTTGCTGCACGAATGCGTGAGGATTCTCTACCGCCCAGATTCGCACATTGCGTCTGTTCACTTCACCATTACGAAAAAATGTTGCTTCATCACTGAAAACAAGTTTCGCACTGAACGCATCCTCTTCCATGAGCTGTTGCAACCGCGCCGAAAATTCAAAGCGTTTGACTTTGTCATCGGGTGTCAGGGCTTGTAGCAATTGTAAACGGTAAGGCTTCTGCTTTAGCCTTTTCCGTAAGATTTTCCAAACCGTCGGCTGTGGTACGTTTAGCTCCCTGCTTGCTTTATTCGTCGACTTCCGCGGGCTCACTGCAGGCCGACCCGTTGATTTCCCCTTACAGAGGCATCCAGAACTTTTAAACTGCGCATACCATCGCCGAATGGAGTTAGCAGTTGGTGGATCTTTGTTTAACTTCGTCCTGAAGTGTCGTTGCACTGTTATGACTGACTGATGTGAGTGCATTTCAAACACGACATACGCTTTCTCAGCTCCTTTCGCCATTTTGTCTCACTGCGCTCTCGAGCGCTCTGGCGGCAGAAACCCGAGGTGCGGCTTCAGCCGAACAAAACTTTATGAGTGTTTCTACGTATCTATAGTGTGTCGTGACCATATGTCAATGAATGGAGCTACAGTGAATTTATGAAATCGCTTCAATCATTTGTAATAGCCCTGTATGTGTAGCAGCCTAGAGAAGCTAATGGGCTACGCACATTCAGTGAGTACAGGTGTGCGGTAATAGGTCAGAGCTGGCATGACATTGGCATGAATTTAGAAACCGACCAACAGAAATGATTCGAGAAGGGGAAATACTAAAAAAGCTAAATATAAACGCTGTGTATGGGAGGCAAGGGGTGGGGTATGGCCGAATAGTGCAATGATAATGATCACTGCGACATAATGCATCTTACCTCTCCAATTGAAAATACTAATGCATTTCACTACTGGAGACGTCATGCATACAACTTTGCATCTGGCTGGTTCTCCATTGTCACGAATCAAACAACAAAGCCGCAAATTTTGGAGCGACATGAGAAGCCACTCCAATCACGCTCCAAAAGTGTGCGCAGTGGGCGCCATGTTTACGCAACGTCATCTGTTATTCCACATGGGAATAGAAAGCTAAGAGTGTGCTACTCTGGCCAAGTGGTAAGTTCGTTCGCCAAGACGGCGCTGCAGCTCGACTTCTCATGCCTGATTCCAACAGCTTGACTTCAGCCTGATAAATCACTTCAGTTGTAACAGTGGCTACGTGCACTAGCAAACCGAAGAAATGTAATGATTTCGGTACGTTTTCCCAGGGCTGTACGTAAAATATAAATGTATCGCCCTTACAATGGGTCTTGTGTGAAGTCCTCGTTCACCCATCTTGGCCAAGATTTTCCGTCGTTTCCCTTGAACGGTGGAAAAACGGATATTATCTTCTACAGTCTTGGCGGTCCCTTATTGAACAGAAAAAATGATAAAGTCTATGTTTTTACTCCATTAAGAACTGTTTACTACCATCATAAATTCATGGAACGAGAAAAAATTTTGACGGCAAAACATGATTTTATTCGAGACTGCGAACTCATGCACCCCTCAATACAATGACATTGAACAGACGGAGAGTGAGTGTACCCATGTCACGCATTTAATTAAAAATTTGTTAAAAAGGCGAGGTATAAGACTAATTAGAGCGAAAGGTTAAGATAGGGTACACGGATGACCTTTCTGAAGGACGAGAGGATGTACCTGAACGTTTTTAACTTACTATTCTGAATATCGGTGAGTAAATATTCAGCAACACTGCTACCGTCCGGTTGTTTTCCATTTGCATCGCTTTTGGAAGCACGTTCTGATAGTCGAAAGATTAGCTGGTGTCACAGACTGAAATGTCAATGAAAATCATCTTTCAGAGTCTTGCCAGTGAATTTCCAGGAAAGGAGCAGTTAATCTTTCCCAGTCCTGTGTTCTAAAGTGTTCGGAATTTCGGTCAAGATTCAATGTTGATTAAAGGGGAGGTAATACTATGAAAATCGGAAAAAACTAAAATGGTGCAGCCCATAGCTACACGCTTCTCTTATCTTCAAATTTTAAGTTACATGTGGAAGGTTAATTTAGATCTAAAATTAATTTGGAAGCTCAACTGAAAAAGAGACACTTCTATCTTTGATACAAATTACGGTCACTGGTCCGGTATTCATTTCTTCGCTTCCTAAAACTGTAAACAACGGGTAATATGAGAACGTGCATAAAGAAAAAGTAACGCAGAAAACATTTCTGCACGGGAGAGGCTCGAAAATAACTACGTCCACATGGACCAGACACCATGAGCCTCCAATACCTCTTAACAATTCCCAGTGTTGAACTATACGCACTGCCGCGTACAAGATAACAGAAGGCTTAGTGTCAAAAATTATCTGTGTGTCTCAAGTGCTTGATTTCCTACTCGCTTGGAATGGTTACATTAGATATTATTTAGCATTATTCGAACATAAAAAATAGCAATTCTCTGGAACAGGGTCTATGAGTTAATTTTAAAACTTGTTACTGCTAAATACTTCGAAACATCTTTTTAATCACCCATACATGTCTGTCGCGGTGTTTCATTATGGACGTAGTATTAGTAGTTTGATAAGGACACATTTCAAAATAACAGTATTTTGACTTTTAACATGTACTACATTACTTTCTTCCTTCTTCAAAATTATATATATATATATATATATATATATATATATATATATACATACTGGAACATTTCTGTAAGGGGAAGTTAAATGAAAACAAGACAGAGGGAAAAAAGTAAGTAAACTTTATTATTTCAAAAGTAATAGCCGCAACTTAGTATATTCATCCTGCTGTGAGACAAGATGATCAGTGCCTTTATGGAAAAATGATTGCGGTTGCGTACGGAACCATGATTGTACCTAGCTATACACTTCTTCGGCCGAAGCAAATCGACGGCCACGAATGTCTTTCTTCACGGCTCCAAAAATTGTGGAAATCACATGGGAAGAGTTCGGGGCTGTATGGAAGATGTGTACTGGCTTCCCAGAGAAACTTCTGCAGCGTAGTCGAAACCATCTATCAACAAAATGCCCGCCCAAGTGTTGCAAAGTTTCTTCGACTACGCTGTAGATGTTTCGTTGGGAAGCCCTTACAAATTCTCCACACAGTCCCGATCTCCACCCATGCGATTTCCCTAATTTTGAAGACCTAAGGAGATATATTTGCGGCGTCGACTTACTTCGGACGAAGACGTGCACGCCTGGGTACCATCATGGTTTCGTAGGCAACCGCAAACATTTTTCCTTGAAGACCTTTACTGTCTTGTCCTACAGTGGGATAAATGTATTACGTTATGGCAACTACTTTTGAAATAATAAACAGTGCACCTTTTTCAGTCTATGTCTTCATTTTATTGCCCGTTATAGTTTCATATCAACTACGGAATCCAGCGCTCGCGGTCTCAGAAAAAGGTCAAAGAAAGCCTCTTACAACAGAGGTCACGGGATGGAGAAAAAGGGAAGATTGGATTTTAACGACCCGTCGACAGCGAGGTCATTGGACACAAGGCACAAGCCCGGGTTACGAATGTGTGAGGAAGAAAATCGGCCATGCTCTTTTCAAAGGAACCAGTCCGGCATTTGCCTGGTGCAGTTTAGGAAAATCTCGGAACTCGGAACACCTAACTCTGGGTGGCCGGACGGGGATTTTAACCGGCGTCCGGATACGAGTTTCAGTGTGCTAACCACTATGCACCTCGCTCGGTTACGGGTCCGAGTTCCATCTCGGGCTTGATACAGGTTTGCAATATGCCGTTCCTGATTCATGTGTGTGTGTGTGTGTGTGTGTGTGTGTGTGTGTGTAACTGCGAAACACTTTTACATGACGAATTCAGTTAGTGGATGCGTGTGGGTCTGAATACAATGATTCCTTTCGGCATTTTTTCCTTGATATACTAAGCTGTGGAATTTGATGGTTGTCTAAGATGGCGTCAGCCGACACAGAAAACGTAAACCGTTGTTTCACCACCCACGTACAGCTCTCTCGCGCCAGAGTTCGAAGAATAGGCATCAAAGACGATGTTATACTAAGTTCCCTTACTCATTACAGGATTTCAAAGCAAAGCACAACCAGAATATTTCGCTGCGCCAGTCTTGGAAACATGAAACGATCAGGTGGCAACAGTTCTGAGTTCTGGTCATAATTATAGCAACTATACGCTAATTAATTTGCACGGGAAGGCTGAAGGCCGTTCTCTTTGGTGGGTGTAAGGACTGAAATACAAGAAGCAGTTGGGCGGGCAGAGAGGGAGAGAGGGAGAGAGAGAGAGAGAGAGAGAGAGAGAGAGAGAGAGACTTCTTTGATACTGCCTCCCCCTCTGGTGGCACCGACAGCAGGAGGCTGACTGCAGGGTAATGACTCACAAGGTTCACACTGGAAATCAATAACAGTGGCGTGCCGTTACTTCAGCACGCTTGTATCCAGCCCCAGCTCCGCTGCACGACACCCAACACTCCCATTTCGCATCAATACTAGATACAAGTAGAATGTCGTTACAAAAATCAAGGCCCACATCAGCGTCAGCCTTTAAGTCAGGCAGCGCTTGCTGGAAAACAAGTATTATCTACAAGAAAGGTTTACATGGGTGCTTCTTCCATCGACAGTGAATCATGTCGTAGCCACTCGAGGTTCAATATTTCAGATATCTTTCACATGCGAATGGACCACCGTCAGGACATTCGCTAACTTCATGTTAAACTACTCCGTTCACATACAAAATAATAAATCAATACCACTAAACCCTTTCCAAGACGCGGATACATTTAATGTGGATGGGTTAAACCATTCCGCCTCTAATATTTCACCGAGGCAAAACGGAAAATTCCGAGTACCAAATGGCAACGTTCGCTGCGGTTGTTTCTTTATTCGATTAATAACCATCGTTCGTTTGACGAGGATCTGATTTCAAAATCAGCACTTCTCTTTAAGGTTCGATAAAAACTGGGGACAGAAAGGAGGGTAGGGGGAGTTTAAGGTGTGTTGCGCAACATCCAGTTACGTGAAACGTGTTACGTAAAGAAATAATAAACGATGAAAGAAAACACCATTCGTACAATACTTTTCTCCGCTAACTCCTACGCTTTACCGCTGCGTCAGTACTCCCAAAGAGATGCCCTTCCCTCTGATAATACATAACGGAAATACCAAGGCCATGCGGAAAGTGATTAACGCTTTGACATACGATTTTTGTTTACAATACTGCACGAAATCAATACACACCATTTTCAACATCAACAGTTTCGTTGTGTCTGTATAAAACAGCATCCTGAAAGCCATCAATTAAGCATTTGTCAGTTTCTTATTTTTTATTTTCTGTAACGTTATGGAAGAGCGGCAATGTCCAGTCTTTCAGAATATTTGTGCTCCCATCTTTCAGCGTAATTAACACAAGTTCGCCCATCCTAAAGCGTTAGACAGTAATGCTTAATAATGGCCGCAGTAGGAACGCCTTCTGGAATTTTGAAATGTCACGGAACTGACATCAGACCGCAAAAGTTGATCACGTCTTGCACTTCATATTGGGCAGGGCTTGCAAACATCGTGTCCGTCATTACTGCTTCTTAAACTCAGCACTATACTAGATACACAGCGAATGATCGGTATCGTGGCTTTCAAGCTTAAATGTTCATTACTCTCCGACTGATTTACGCACATAATCACGCGGATTGTTCTGCTACGTTACATTAGGTTACAACCATGCTTCCTAATATAATCCTGCAACGTCTAACTGCAACGCTTCTCTGACAACTTGCAGACGTAATTATTTTAACGCAGGCATTATCAGAGGAACAGAAACTATGTGGAAGATTACAGCAGTCGCACAAACCAGTGTGGGGCTATCCGGATGTATGTCATTACACATGGCATCATTAACACCCTGCTAAAGTGGCTGGGTGGGATGTCTCCGAAGCTTATTCATGATTCTTAACACCACACTACGTGAACCAATTCTGTAAATGGGGAACACAGTGAAGCGAACACTGCGTCGCCACATGATGACCAGCTTACTCCCGATTTAAATTTTTTCGCTCTATTCTGGATTAATTGTTGGATACGTTCCCGACATCACTCAAGGCATTTTACTGACTTAAATACCTGCTCCCGTAGCCAAGGTTGCTAACGCACGCCTTTGCAGTGGCATTCTGCTACGAGATAACCAGGACCGAATCCTCGTGGTGGCGTTATGTTCTACGTCACCAAATTTTGTGCAAATATCTTTGACTAAATTCAAAACCTCTCCGCAGTGTCTCGTGGGATAAAGTCGCATGACACTACTGATAGTGATGGGGACGGTAAGCTAGGCGGCCGCATTGGTGAATCGACAGGAAAAACCTATGCGCCTTCTCCCTTTCCTCTCTCTCTCATTTGTCATCTAAAACAAAGCACGGCATTAATACTCCAAAAGCATTTGTCATTAGCAGCTACAATCAGCAGATACAATTAAGACCCAACACACAGTTCAGGAAAGACTGGTGTGCTCGTGGCCGAAGGAAATAAATCTTTCTAATCACTCGTCGAAACTATCAAATGGTTCAAATGGCTCTGAGCACTATGGGACTTAACATCTATGGTCATCAGTCCCCTAGAACTTAGAAGTACTTAAACCTAACTAACCTAAGGACAGCACACAACACCCAGTCATCACGAGGCAGAGAAAATCCCCGACCCCGCCGGGAATCGAACCCGGGAACCCGGACGCGGGAAGCGAGAACGCTACCGCACGACCACGAGCTGCGGACTCGAAACTGTCCCTCGATACCACACAACCAACTATGCCATACAACTCACTAATCTTACTGTTATCTTACGTTCAGATCCTTTACCCAATAATGTCGTCATGGGTACCAAGTAACTTATACGTGAGTGTGGAACGAGTAAAAATATCAATGTGCAGTACTAGAAAATCCAGGGTGTCAAAACTTCAAATAATATGTATTTTATTAACCACAATTTTTTAAAATGCTATTTAACTATGACTACTACTGTGACTATTAGTGCTGCCTGTATTGCAACAGAATAAGAGTACAATATCTTGTAGCTTGATGGCTGTGCCGGTAAAATGCACTCTAAAAAGCACAAGTTTCGTTAGCCGGATAGTCCTACGATATTTCCTTTCGATTAATCGGGTCACCCTATAATTGGAGGGATGAGCAGATTCTCATATCTTAGCAAGGAAAGAGTATACCTTCTCCGATATGATCACACTTAGTTAAGCACTGTGGTGTGGTAATCGGACTTCGTATCACTGCCGGACTTTGTCGCCGATTACCCTGTCTTTTCTCTTCAGCACGTACCACGATTTCATAACCAAAACATTTACTTTATATAAGGTAATGATGTCTTTTACGAGTGTGACATTTTTGCACTGTGTCACGTCAATAAAAAGCCAATGTCATCACCGCCAGTGTATTCTTTTTTAGCAGACTGACACTAGCAACTGCAGCGAGCGCTGATCTTCGGCCATCTTCCAAGACAGATTGGCTCATAGCGCAATACTGGACTCTCGTTTAGGAAGACCATCGTTCGAAGCACTCCAAGCAAGCCTTAGTATTAGGAAGGAGAGGCACACAAAAGTCAGTCGCAATTCCATTAGCTTTTATTATTCTTACAAATTTAGATTTCGATTATAAATAGCCATTTCCAGTGCATTTTCGTTATATATCAACAAGACTCGCGGCAGTTCACGTCGCCATATGTTCTTACAGGTGTATACACATAAGGACACTGAATGCTTGGATTTGCAAGAATAATAAAAGTTATTGGGATTGCGACTGACTACTGTCTGCCTCGCCTTCCTTATTGTCTACGGTCGCTGTGCACCACAGTTCCCTCGCGGTTCTAGGAGCTCAGTCCGGAACCGCGTGTCTGCTACGGTCGCAGGTTCGAATCCTGCCTTGGGCATGGATGTGTGTGATGTCCTTAGGTTAGTTAGGTTTAAGTAGTTCTAAGTTCTAGGGGGCTGATGGCCACAGATGTTAAGTCCCATAGTGCTCAGAGCCACTTGAACCACAGTTCCTGATGGAATCAAAGCTGGTGAAGCCTTACTATTCTGTTCCATAGACGGCAATGGCGTTCCTTGTTTATAAAAACTGGCAGGCTCGTGCTCTTCCTTTGGAGCTTGTGCGTCAGTTTTTTTATTTCATGGCTTAGCTTGTAGGACCATGGTAATATCAAAAAGGAAATGGGGAGGGGAAAGGGGGAGTTGTTACGTAGGTTGCATCATCGTTTTTAGACACAAAGAGTTCGGTCAAACCTACGTAAGAAAATAAAAGCTGGTCCACTGACCGAATATTGTATGTACTCATGCTGAGTTTCAGCCATTTGAAAGGGGTCGCATTGTGAGCATGTGGGAAGCTGGATGGGCATACCGACGGTTTGCTGCACACGTTGCATCGGTGGTGTGTCGCTACTTTCATCAGTAGTCTGTGGAACATTCCCACACCCGTAGACCTGGTTCTGGACCGCTACATTGCACAAGTTGTTATCCCCATACTACTGCCATTTCTTCGAAAGGAAGGAGATGGCCTTTTCAGGATGGCAATCCACGTCCACACAGGGCTGCTGCGACTTAACGTGCTCTTCTGCCCAACAAGATCAATTGAACAAGTATGAGATACGATGAAGCGGGCACTTACCTGTTCTCCAGAGCCTGTAAAATTGCCCAGTTGTAACAAGAGGTGGAAGGTGCTTGCGACAGTTTATCGCATGATGCTATTCGGCACCTTTATGATCAGTAGTGAAGCTACTGTTTGGGCACCCTTTCCTGTGGGAGGTGTGCTTAATTTGGTCTGAATTTATCTTATACCACTACAATGATGAACTACCAGTCGCAACACTTGTCAATAAAATGACCTTGTCCTTGATCGTGTTGCATTTTTTCCGGCAGTGTACATACAGAATTTACTACATAATCACCATCGAAGAATTTAACGCAATTTAAACGGCATAATAAGGGTCCTTTTTTGGTGCCTGGAAACGGGATGTCGACGACGTGGAACGATAAAGAACCGATACGTTAAGATTTCACGTGATATTAAGGCATTGTACCAAGAGGTCTCCCATCAAACATTGGGTCACCACTGCACGACGTACATGCGGGACTTGACTGAAACGAGGACACCACCGCCGTGGCAGAAATTCGAGGTCAGAATACAAGTAGCAAAAAGCTCTTCATTTGTTACCATATTCCACTGTGGTAACAATTTTATTGCTCTGTCAATTAAACGCAAATGATTCTACGATTATTGTCAACTGCAGAATCTCTTACATCCATGTCTACGAGCTCCGTTGGAGGATTTGTCAGCTACGGAAGTATCAAAAGGGACCCAAACAAAAAGGAATGTGTGTTTTCTACGAAACAATACATTAAGCTTGGTCTTGTAACTTGGAAAAAGACCACACAGACTCGCGTCCTGCAGCTATCTTTTATATATCACGTTATTTCAGTAGAGCATTTCTGATAATACTGGAAACGGCTACATCCTCAACGTAACTGGAGAAATCAAGTGCGAAAATACTGAAATATAGAAGAGAACAAATTCCTCTACAGTGTTCGAAGATTCCAGTACCTCTCAGGCACCTATACGGCCGATGTGTCACTATAGGACGTAATACAAATGCTAGTCTTCTTGTAAAAATAATAAACAGCCAATCAGCTGCTAATGGAAGGTTTATTAAAACTCCTTTACCATGTTTTCAACGTTTTTATAAACGTCTTCTGCAGAAGGAAATAATGACTACTGGATTGCATGTTATGGCAGAGGTGCGATTGCTGCTTCGGCCACGTAAAAAAAAAAAATAAATAAATGCTAGTCTTCTTAACATTAATTGTTTACTTACTTTTTCGTATTTCTAAGAAACATTTACGTAATTGTCTAGTCACGTCCCTACCTAAATTCACTGTTTCTGACATATTTTGATGAACATATTTAGTTTGCACATTAATCAGCTGTTCTCTCAAGCTGTACTCCTCGTAGGAGAGCAGTGGGACATAATTTCGACTACCTGAGGCCACTACAGCTGCTCTCCCTCTGTGTGACCGGCACAGCAGCCAAAACGTTATGACCACTGCCCAACGCGAGATTGAATTGATTTGGAAAAATGACGTGGTTAGACAACGTGTATATAAGACGAGCTGAGACGAATGGCGACTCATTCTAGAGACAATACGGACCTCATAATCCGCTGACATAAGCGACTTCGATAAACGGCGGACTGTTATGACCTAACGCCTCGGAATGAGCATCTCAATATCGATAAAGCTGGTAGGCTACTCGCGTTCTACTGTCGCGTCTATTGAAAAAGGTTGCAGAACGGTGAAATCACGAGTAAGGTACTAGCTGTTAGACGCACGCGTTTCATCACAGAACGTTCAGGACGAAGGTTCGGCAGCTCTGTGAAACAGGACAGGTGGAATCTATGGAAGCTCTTAACATTAGAGGGCAATGCTCGTGCTGGTCCAAGTGTTTCAGAGCAAAACATTCGGCGCAAATTGTTGAACATTGCGCTCCGCAGCAGACGATCCTACGTGTTTCCATGCTGACACAGTCTTGTCGTCAGTTACAGTTAAAGTGGGCAAGGAATCATCGAGAATGGACTGTGGCTCAATGGAAACGCGACGCCTAGTTAGATGAATCACGTTTCTTGTTACACCACGTCGGTGGTCGCTTCCGGATACGTAGTCATCCGGGCAAACTGGTGCTCGAAAAATTCACCGCGCCTCGGACGCAGGCAGGTGGGGGCAGTGTTCTGCTATGGGGAACATTTACCTAGGCTTCCGTGGGATCTGTGGTAGCAATCGTAGGCGCCATGAACAGCGGTGGTATCCGTGAACTTTATAGTGAACCACCTGTTCCCTGACTGTTTTATAAGCTCCCCGACAGTAATGGCATATTTCGGCGGGATAAATGCCCATCCTACAAGGCGAGATTTGTGCTATAGGTGTTTGAGGGACCCGATAGTAGACTCACTCTGATGTCTTGGCCACTAAATCCACCTGATCTGAACCCAATTGGACACATCTGGGACGCTATCCGGCGCCAGTTCCAGGCCCACACATCACCAGCCCGTAATTTACGGCAACTGCGTGATATGTGGGAAGAGATCTGGTACCGAGTCTAAAATATGATATGAAGAATCGTAGCTATATTGCGTTCCAAAGATGTGCCAGCACGCTTATAAGCAATCTCATTCTTCTCGGTGACAGATGCCCGTCTGCGAAGAAAAAGAATTACGTGGATGTAGCTTACGGTACGTTATATAAAATTCGAACTCCCAAGGGTTTTTTTTTCCGCCGTGGGGACACGGTGATCCCTGCTTATATTAGCTGCTAGCAGAAAAATGTTACCCTCATGAATTGATGGTATCCTATAGCTTCTACAAACGGCAAATGGATTCGTGACAGCCGCTTCCTTGCTGTGGTTAATGACAATTAATTTGGACTTAATACAGTGGGTAATCGGGACTTCATACAGTGCATAATTTGGACTTCACACAGTGAGTCAGCCAGGTAAAAATATTTCCAGCAGGCTGTCGGCTCAATAGCAGCCGATAATGCAACAAACGTCATTGGCTACTTGGTTTGCTAGTTGGGGTTAAGGGCCGTAACAGCAAGGTCATCAGTTCCTCGGTCCAGAGGTAGTTCATCTGAAGTTAGTGGCTTCCGCGAGATATTTGATCGGATTACAGGAGTGCTAAAATCGAAGCACTGATGGCAATATTGATGGGAGGCCTGAAAAATAACTTAAGGAGAAGTGTATATGTCGGGCCGGTACGTACGTCAGAACAGACGAATGGTCTCTCAGGACTCATCTATAGCAAAAGAAACTCCACTCAATCCAGATCCATTGCCAAACAGCTTAAGGGCGAGGGCAGCAACAGAGCGAAAAACTAATGAACGCCGTCTAGGAGCGAGATTCGTAATACCATAAGTGATGAGGCTAAACGCGTAATGGACTTCAGTTGGACCGACAACACTGAAACAAAGTGAAAGAATTAAAGTCAGCATATGAATGAATGGAGGTCAAGCGAGTGCTCACGAGGGTTCTGCATGTGACGGGGGCTGTCCATCCCACAACCGTCCCAGGGACCCTCAAAGCGAACGTTGGGCGGGTAACAGCTTCTCTAGCCAAACGGTCGGCCACTTCATCCGCTGGGATACACACGGGACTTGGGACTCAGAGAAAGACAAAGGTCAGAGAGATCATGGACAGCAGATATCACAGGGCGACAAGAGTAACATATCGATCAATAGCCTGGGGCCTGTGCATTGAGTCACAACAAATTAAAATTCGGTAGAGGACGTGCTGCTCAATAAAACGTTGGGCGTTGTTAATGGCTATCATCTTTGCCATAAAAACACAACACGTTCCCAGTAACAAATGATAGTGATGATTGGCGGGAGATATACAAGCACATCCTGTTTTATATGTGGTTTTAGTGCAGTCAAAGTGACAGTAGCACCCTGAAACTCCTTCGAACTGAGAGTAACAGACACTGGAAGGTCATGGGGGCGAGTGAAACTTTAGGTTCTAGAAACAAATAGGTCCTAATTCGTGGTCTGGTTACTAAACAAAGAGGGGTGTGCAGGAGAACACAGGGAGCACATTCTTAAGAAGTTAGACATAGGTCTTAACAGAGGGTTCATGGCGTATTCCAACTGGTAATCCCACCTAAGGATAGGTGTCAAGCAGTCTATTTCTCTCGTATGGAAAAAGAATTTGATAAACTGGATGATTAAGAAATTGTCGGACGGTGATTGCATAAGTGAGCAAAGGTTGGTACCATTCGAACTGAGGAGGGGCGATTCTCGCTATGAGACGGAGACTGTTAATGAGCCTAGTCCAGAAGGCACCACTGGCCATTCTTACACCATTATGATGGACTGGATCTCACAATTTCAAAGCTAAAGGTGGTGCTGAGCCATAAATCTGGTAAGTATGGTCTAATCGGGACGAGACCAGGGTCGTGTATATATGGTGGACAGTAGCATGATTCACACGCAAAGAGATATGGCAAGGAATCAGGGAGGTTTAAGCTTTCGCATGCAGATATTCTTTAGCTGATGAATATGGGCAGTCATATCAGGTTTTTGTCAAAGAGGTGTCCCAAAAATTGGGTCTGTGCAACAATGTCAGTGCTAGGTACCCAGTTAAGAGTTCTGAGTAGGGTGGGCTGTAGTATGATGACTGAAATGCAAGTATCGCATTTTAATAAGAAAGAATTCGTAGCCATGGGAAAGGGTCCACGTGGAGGCCTGTTGGATAGCACCATGGAACTGGCGTTCAATCAAGACTACAGATTTGGTGCAATACCAAATTCAAAAGTCGTGGACATTCAGCATCGGGTGACCAAAGATCCAAAGAAGGTCACTAGCCCATTAATGGTGATGAGGAAGAGTGTAACACTCAGCACAAGACCCTGCTGGCCACTACTATTTTGGACCTGTGAGGAAACTGACATATCAACTCTAACAATTGGTGGGATAAAAACTGGCGAACAAAAATCGGTTGGTAGCCACGAAAGCACCACTCATGCTGGGTAAGTAAAATGTGATGGCACCATGTGGTGTTGCAGGCCTTACGTAGCTCAAAATAGACTGCACTGAGGTGCTGGCTTTCAGAAAAAGCATTCTGAAATGCTGTGACGAACTTAACGAGATGGTCGGTTGTGGATCACCCCTCTCACAACTCACACTAGCAGAAGACCAAGAGGGCTTCGAGAAGCCAGCATAATTCTCGGGCTATCACACATTGAAGGTGTTTGCATAACACGTGGGTAACGCTAAATGGTCAGTAGCTATCGATGTACGGTGTATTTTTCCTGGTTTAAGGATTGGGACGATAACACTATCTCACCATTGTGAAGAGTAAAAGACTTTCTAGCCAAATACGGTTGAAGACGCTGAGTGGACAGAGTCTTTGAGTAACATTCAAATGGAAAACTCCTTATATAATTCGGCGTGAAAGGGGGGGTGGGGGGGCGGGGGAAGAGGGAGTTAAGGATAGGGAGATGTCTTCAGCATGAAGTTAATGCATTTGAAAGGTTGCTGTGTAAGAAGAGGACGCCGACACAGTCACGAAGTGAGTCACAAGGTGTTCAGCAAGAATTAATGCACTGGTACCAATACCAGTATGAACGTAAGAGACCTGGAGCAGTTGTTTATCTTTGGTGGCTTGACCCACATCAGGGAAGAAGAGACATATGTTTCCAAGGAGGAGACACAGCATTCCTTCTTATGGTGTTTAATTAGATAGCGAGCCTTAGTGTGAAGACCCTTAAAAGTGGATAGGGTAGTCTGTGAAGGATGTCACTGAAGACGTTGCAGAGCCATTAGACTACCTTGAATAGCTGTTGCAATGTCTTTGGTTCACCTTGGCATTGGTTGCCGGCAAAGAGTGCCTGTAAACAGGGGAATACCAGCAGCAGTGCCAAAGGCATGGCTTACTATGTCATATTAGAGGCGTTTCACACAACGTCGTCGATGTAATCTGACGGGGAGTGAAGGTGACAGCAGAGGTACAAAACTGCCAGTTGGCACTTCAAAAGGCCGAATGAGATAACTGGTCTGACAGATGGTAACAACGAAGGGCAGGATCACCAGAATGTAGTCACTGTCACGAAAATCGTAATGTAGCGCACAGAGTAGCAATGTCAAGAGGTTGGGTGAAGAGAGTGTAATATCTACTGACGAAAAGGTGCAATGGGCAGCACGAAAGTTGGTAGGAGTACAGTCATTGAGGAGAGAGAGGATTATGATCAGAAAGAAGCTGGTCAATCAGAATGTCTCCACTATATGAAGTGGTACATCCCTGTAGGATATCATGCACAATGATATCCCAAATAGGAGAAAAGGGAGGAGGATGAGATGTTGGATTAAGGTTATCGTCACACAGCAAGTAAGTGCCCTGCTGGAAGGTAAATAAATGTTACAAATGGTGATCGGTGGGGTCGTTTGCACTCGCATTGCTATTGCTCCCAACATGGTATGGAGGCGAGTCCATTCACTGACGACATCTGTATGAACCAGTCCTCACAGATGCTCTCTTGGGGCTAATATGGTGCCGACAGAATGCATAGTGACCTCAAAGAGTTGGGGCATAGTCATCAGTGAAGTGTGGTGTCTGGAGAGCAATACAGATTGTAGAATAGAAAGAAAGGTGACAGTAATATCCATTGCAGTTTGATTGGATCAACATGTTGAGGGTTTCCCGGTTATGCGTGAAGGGACTAGGACAGGTCACGCCCCAGGATCATTGCCAATGCGTGAAGGGACTAGGACAGGTCACGCCCCAGGATCATTGCCAGTCACCTGTGGGGCTGTAACCACATCAACGAACATCTGTTGAGTCCAATAGGTCACTGAAGTAGATTTCTCTAGAGATTTCTTCTTTTTCACAACTTTTGGCGGTTGAGATTCCTCCTTATCTGCTGCAGGTGCAGAATGGGAAGAGGTGGACATCCCTAAGACCCTCCGCCAGTGCCTCCTTCAGTCCTGACAGGTGTCAGGCCTTTGATCTGTGGATTTCCATGGAGAGCGTTCCTCAGACGGGGCTCTATCATCGATAGACGCCGAAGAGATATTGCGGAGACGATACAAACAGTCATATTTTTTCCCGAGCATCAAAATACATTCAGTTCCTGGATTTTACGTTCCTTGTGTAGGTTAGCACACTTCAGGTATCGAGGAAATAATTTGTTACCCCCTCAAAAGTGAGGATGACTCACCAATACCTACCTTGTTCTCTGGAGAGCCTTGACGTACACCACATACGAAGTAGATTCTTTCCAAGGGTCCACATAGTTCTTTATCTGTCTGCAGCCCCAGTGAAAGTTAATCCCTGTACCATGTCTAAGTTCTCATGTGGTGTGATGGGAGCAGCAGTAACATCCAGGACTGGATAGGCTTTGCACTCTTCATTACGATGGAACTACTGCGCAATTTGCTCAGTGAAAAGTGTTCATCAAACACGTTTTCAGTATAAACATACGTTAAGCAGAGACAAAGGACCCTCCGTTCGGATGCAAACCAGGAATGAGGAAAATAATTGTCCAAAAGTCACTTGGTTTTGTTTTCCTCCCATGGTGTAGCCAAGGGGTGAAAGTTCCGTGGGTCGTAACGATCGGCAATTGCGGTTAGTGTAGAGAGACTGCCAAGGCCTCGATATCACCGCCTAGTAACTTCTGTCTTTGATGAGGTCAAACATCCGTTCTAATACCGCCTAATTCGAAAGAGGGCTCTCCTCGCAGGTGCCACCCAGCCACAGCGAAGGGCACCTGACATGAACTGAAAGCCAGTGCCCGGAGCTCCAGTTGCTATAAAACGGACGGGCATCTACTCTTCGGCAAGCGCGAGGTGGTGACAGCTCGGGTATCAACAGCACTATCCCTGCGTTGTCAAGGGGCTACAATCGTACGATTACTTGACAACCTCCGTATGGATTGGCTGCCATGCTGGGTATTGGGCGGCCTCTCCTCATTGCCTGTACATTTTGTAAAATAATTTTGAAAAGGTGGTCAAATCCAGATGCGGGGACTGGAGGTCAAACGAAGATGTGGAGACCGAATACAAGTTAATCTAAAAATGGGGTGTAAAATAAGGGAGCAAAGAGGGAAAAGCCACAATCGACGTCCTACGAGCGAGTTAAGTTGTCCGCAGGGAATCAGACCTAGAAAATAAGTCGGAGAAAAGATATAGCCAGACAGTAAAACTGCGGCTTAGGAAAGAAGTGCTGCAATCGCTTGGGGCCCCATGCTCGCCGTGTATTCATGTGGTCGCGCGAATGTCTGACGAAAATACAGGATTTTTGTGGCAGTTAATCTGACTTTCACCTTTCTTTGTGTAAGCAATATAAAAATCAATAGTTTCGTCGTGGTTGATACCTAGGGCCTAACTGTAGGCCCGCCTGTAACTGGCTATTTAAATTACAAAAAAATGTTCAAATGTGTGTGAATTCCTAAGGGACCAAACTGCCGAGGTCATCGGTCCCTAGACTTACACACTACTTAAACAAACTTACGCTAAGAACAATACACACACTCATGGCCGAGGGAGGACTCGAACCTCTGGCGGGAGGGGCCGCGCAGTCTGTGACATGGCGCCTCAAACCGCACAGCCACTCCGCGCGGCATTTAAATAACATTTTTCCACGTTATCAGTCATTAGATTGAGAACAGTTGCATTTTATTACCTCTGCCATGCATTTTGCAGTGTCTTGTGGGGTATATATGTAGACCGAGATATTTAGATTTGCAAACAGTTTCAGTTCTGGAGGCATTTCAATTGAGAACATGTTCACAAGTCCTCTGTGGTCAACCTTTGGGCAAGACTAAGCAATTTACACACATAGCACTGCAACCGCTAGGGATTCAAGCACATTACTAGACAGACGGCACGTATGTTCAATATAGTCACTCTCCAGGATGCCACTATGATTCGTACGGACTGCGCCTCGCGTTTTCACTGAACAACGTATCGCCCAATCAGGTGGTTTGTGGATACGTTCCCATTTAAAATGACTTCACAGTCGAAACTGTTCTGTACTCCGAAGTGAAGTAAAACAAAATTTGTTTAATTTAATAATTGTCAGTAGGAAACCTGCACCAATTAAACAATTCACTGTGGCTGTGGACTGAATTGAACAAAACAATATTACAACTGGCTGGGCATGCCCGTCCTTAAATCGGATTTGGGGGGGGGGGGGGTGTTAAGGACATACCTTCTCCAATACAAGGGCTAGTATGGTGTTACGTATGGCGAACTGGTCAGTGACGAGGTGTGGTCACTAGTATCATGCCCCCGCTTCGCGTAAACACAGCTTACGTTGGACGCAGTGACGGACGCGGGGTGGGGAAAGTGGGCCAGTGCGGGCCTGCGTCCTGTGAGCTCGCAGAGGCGGCGCGTGGGCAGAGCAGACTGCGGCAGCAGCTCGTGCCAGCGCCTATATTTGGTCATCGTCTTCCGCGCGCGCCGCTACACACACTTCCTTTGCACGCACTAAACTCGCCTGCGTGGGCCACGCATCACGTCTGAAAAGACCTGCTATAAAAGGGCAAGATGACTGACAGCACTGAGTGTTTCAGAAGCAGCATTGAGAATCACCTGAAATCGCTAAATTCAACAAGGTCCGAGGGCTCGACTGTATTTATGGCAGATTCTATACACAATTTGCTACTGAGATAGTCCGTCCTTTAACCATACTATACCGTCGACACCACGAACAAAAAAACTGTGCCCAGGATTTGGAACAAAGCACAGTTCATACTCGTCTGCAAGATGTGTTGCGAAAATAATCCGCAAATTTACCGTCCAGTGTCACTGACATGCATCTGTTACAGAATCTTATAACATAGTATGAGCTCAAATGAAAATGACAAATGAAAAAAAAAAACACGGATTTCGGAAACACGGGTAATAAAATGGGAGGCCTACGTGAAGCATTCCCTTGAGGGGATCTCAAGTTGATTTCGTATTTCTAGATTTCCGGGAAGCTTTTGACACCGTTCCTCACAAGCGACTTCTAATCAAGCAGCGGGCCTATGGGGTATCGTCTCAGTTGTGCGACTGGATTCGTGATTTCCTGTCAGGAAGGTGGCAGTTCGTAGTAATAGACGGCAAATCATCGTCCTGGGACCTCTGCTGTTCCTGATCTATATAAATGACCTGGGTGACAATCTGAGCAGTCCTCTTAGGTTGTTCGTAGATGATGCTGTAATTTACCGTCTAGTAAGGTCATCCGAAGACCAGTATCAGTTGCAAAGCGATTTAGAAAAGATTGCTGCATGGTGTGGCAGGTGGCAGTTGACGCTAAATAACGAAAAGTGTGAGGTGATCCACATGAGTTCCAAAAGAAATCCGTTGGAATTCGATTACTCGATATATAGTACAATTCTCAAGGCTGTCAATTCAACTACGTACCTGTGTGTTAAAATTACGAACAACTTCAGTTGGAAAGACCACATAGATAATACTGTGGGGAAGGCGAGCCAAAGGTTGCGTTTCATTGGCAGAACACTTAGAAGATGCAACAAGTCCTCTGAAGAGACAGCTTACACTACACTCGTTCTTCCTCTGTTAGAATATTGCTGCGCGGTGAGGGATCCTTACCAGGTGGGATTGACGGAGGACATCGAAAGGGTGCAAAAAAAGGGCAGCTCGTTTTGTATTATCACCTAATAGGGGAGAGAGTGTGGCAGATATGATACGCGAGTTGCGATGGAAGTCATTAAAGCAAAGACGTTTTTCGTCGCGGCGAGATCTATTTACGAAATTTCAGTCACCAACTTTCTCTTCCGAATGCGAAAATATTTTGTTGAGCCCAACCTACATAGGTAGGAATGATCATCAAAATAAAATAAGAGAAATCAGAGCTCGAACATAAACGTTTAGGTGTTCGTTTTTCCCGCGCGCTTTTCGGGAGTGGAATGGTAGGGAGATAGTATGATTGTGGTTCGATTATCCCTCTGCCAAGCACTTAAATGTGAATTGCAGAGTAATCATGTAGACGTAGATGTACTTCCGAAAAGCGTTTAACTTACTATACCTACGCTTAATAACTGAAAGTAGAATAATATACGGTATCAAGGGAAACTTGTGACTGAAGATTTATTGGGAGGGACAGTGTAGCATGTTGTCTTGGGCGGACAGTCAACATGCAGAGCAGTAACTTCAGGTATGCCCCAAGGAAAGTTGCTGTTTTTATTGTATATTAATTACCTGGTAAAAAATATTGATAGTGACTTCAGACTTTTCACAGACATCTATAAAATCTGCACAGATAATTCTGAATCTCTTAGGATTTCAAACTGGTGCAATGGTTGGTCTCTCGCTTTAAATGTCCAGACATTTAAAAATGTGCACTTCAAGAAACGAAAAAACGTTGTAACCTACGATTACAGCATCACTGAGTCACAACTAGAACCAGTCAATTAAAACAAACAGCTGTGTGTGGCCATTTGGGGAAAGGGGGGGAATGAAATGGTACGATCACATAGGCTCAGTCGTAGGTGGCAAACTTCTGGCAAAACGCCAGCAGCCTGCGAAGGCGGCTGCTTACCAAAGACTCGTGCGACCCATCCTAGAATACTGCTGAGGTGTTTGAAATCCATACCAAATAGAACTAACAAAAGAACACACGAAGAACGGCGGCAAGAATTGTTATGTCTGAAGGTGATTCAACTATCCCAGGAAAGCCTACTTAAACTGTTTCAAGAAGCAGGATTGCTACAGGCTCCTGCGCATCGCTCTCACGAGGACAGACGCACCCAGGCATCTAAGCAGTCATTCTTACTGCGCTCCATACGGGCTACATGCTATAGTGGGAAGCACCATCTGCCATGCACTTTCACTGTGGTTTGTGGAGTATAGATGTAGAAAGTAACTTCTTTCAATTCTTTTCTTCTTCGTAAACGTTTAGCACTCAGAACTACCAATAAAGCGATATTGACGGTTACAATAACTTCCGTTAATATTACGGCTAGAAGCATGCGCATAGGACAAGTCTTGCAGCACCTCTCTAAACAATCTCATGCCTACATATTCGTTTTATATGATTATTTTTAAAGTTCCTTAAAAACAAAACAGAAATGACTGATACCGAAGGGCACAACTAGTGTGAGGTGTCGTGGAAGTGGCGCTGATTTCGTTTAGTGCAGTCAGAATACTGGCGGCTAAATTTGTGATCCTAATGTTAAACCGCTTCCAACGTCGAGTACGTAGGCTGTTAAACCACGAAACACCAAGGACGGGGCGGCGAGAGGAAGGAGGTGGGAGGAAGGAGGTGGGAGGAAGGAGGAAGGGGAAGGGGCAGGGCAGGCAGCGTGGGCAGTTCAAGATGTTAGCTGAACGCGGCGAAATTTAGCGAGAGAGAAAGTACTACGCGCGACAATCTCAATCTCAGGTCTGTCCCTCCCCGCTTAATTTGCGCGTGTATACCTTTGAAATTATTGTTACACTTTCTAAAGTAATATTATATGAGTGTTTCCAGCAGCTGAAACCTTTTATCTTTTTGAATATGCTGCATGTTGCTTTGCATCTCCAAGCTAATTACTGAAAAATGCGTTTTACGATGCGTGAATTTGCTTCAATTTGCATACGCTTTACTGTAAGCATTGAGAAAAGTTGGAAGAAGTTTGAAAAAAGATAATACATACTCAAAATAAAAAATCGAACACGCATGCATATCAAAACTGCCTGTTACCACTGGCACAAGAGCTATTTCCGATGAAAAACACTGTCCATAATCAGATTGTAAGATATTACTCAGAAACTAAAACGTACGTAAGAACAGAAGTGAATGGCAACAGAAATTATTTCAGCGATGGAAATAACGGCCGGGCACTCGGCCCACTGATTCAGTTACTTGAATCAATACGGCAACAAGCCAATTTTTTTAAAACTTCATTTCCGCCAAGACCCGTTCCGGTCGTCGCCCACTTTAATGGCCTTCGTTCAGTCACTTAGTTACTGTCAGTGTGTCAATTGCATTTTAAATGCTGCATCCACCCTGTGTAAAACAATTTCTTTGAGTAATATCTTTTCTGAATGTCATATTAATGTCTTATCTAGAATTATGGTGCATTTATTTTCTTTCTGCATACAGTACCTCTGTTCAACATTTAATGTGATAAGGAAGTCAGAAAATACAGTGAGTACAGAAATTGTGTTGTAATGGACAGCTGCAGCATTCAAAATGTAGTTAGTTGACATACTGATGATAAATATGTGAGTGCACAAAGCCAACTAAAAACTGGCAAAGGCCCAAATACAGCTCAGCATACATAAAAAAAGGAGACACCTGTTCACCTGTTGCTGTATTTCTTCAAATGATGAAGGGAAACACTGCTGAGTGCTAGGGAGAGGGAGACTTATGCTTATACTATATTCACATACGCCAAAATTGAAACATTTTGAGGAAGAAGCAAGTTGGAAAATAATTTCTGAGAACAGTCTACACGGTACCTCAGGATACTAAAAAACTATACCTAATATAACAAAATACAGTATATCAGCAACAGCCAATGAAACCAAATGAAATTGCAACTCACAGAATTTTTGAAGTCAAATACTTCCAACTGAGGACAACAAAACTGAAATAATGCCTGATCAGAGATTTTTCTCCTGTCACTACTCAGTGACCAACATCAAGAGTATGGATCACGCTGAACAAACTTTTGTAAGATCAGTCTCAACTGACATATAAGTATTGCTACATTTCCTCTTAATGCCACATATTTTGATGTCAACCAATACCATTACCTTTCTAGGCCATTAATGAATTGGGTAGAAGTAGCTAAACTTAACTGCGAATTAGTGAAAATAGCAACAGCATATTCATCACGTGTGTGATTACAACTACTGTAATTTAAATCCTTTACTAATTAAGAAGCACAACACTACCCTGAACACAGTCCTAAGAACAGGTGTTTTCTGTTGCCTTCCTCCTTCTTGGGAATGGTATATTAAATATGTATCTGCACAGTGCACATAATTACATGAAGTGCTTGTAGAATGGTATGCGATAATACTGTTCTTACCATAAAGCATAAAATGGAAAGCAAGCTAAACACAAAAGTCAATGCCAAACACATCTTACTCCTCTCATAAAATACCATGACATTTTCCCAACTTATCACCCCCACCTGATAGACAGATCACAAACCACGTGGTTTTACAACCTCACTCAAAACAACAACGTAGAAAGGTATATATTCAAATTGTACAAACTATATGAAGACTTACATCTTCTGTTATCAAGTATCTCTGGATTACAAAAACAAGGTAATGAGTAAATTAATAATTTCTAGCTACGTGCAAATATTCAATTCAGGACCTAAATATGTAACTGATAAAGAGAGTGACCAGTAATTCAACAGTGGCTGAGAATTTAGTGGCAAGTCTCTACATAGAAATTAAAGAGGACAGATGATTCTGTAAAAATGACAGTTTCCTGAACTTTCACAAAATTTTGGATGTGAGGCAGAAGAGCGTAAAATGTCGGTTCAACTAATGCCAACAATGTTGACAGAAGATGATCATCAGAAGTGTCCGAGTGTTACATTGGATTTCTTGATCTTTGATGCTGATTATTATTATTATTATTCCCTGAGCTATAACCTCACCAAGATGATGCACATGCAGCATTCAACCCTGTCCCAAAATGCCTGTTCATTGGGGGAAGGCATCATCATCAATGTAAATGTGTATCATAAACATGCTGCAAAAACATCACCTGCACTTTTAAAAATCATAATAATCTCCAGCTGAATACAGTGGTAATAAGGGTTTGGTTGGAAGATAGTTCTTTGATTTTCCTGTAACCGTTCTCAGGCTACCAGAAATTTTTCATTCCCTTCACCTTATTCAAAATTATTTTTCACTGGACACCATTTCCACAATGATGACAATGTGGAAACCTGATACCAAAATGTGATCATAAGAGGGAAATTTCTATAAAAATATACAAGGAGTATCGTAACATAGGCCAACAGATGTTTTGGTGCCAGGGTTTTTGGAGCGAATTTAATATGAATTTGATGTCCTGAATTCAAACATGGCATTAGTATCAGCCCATGAACTCAAATTTCTGAGACACAACATTTAACTAATAATGAAAAGTCATCAAACTTCAGAATCTTTTCCATTATATTTTTGAACATGTTTTGAAACAACCCATTTTGAAACTCCAGTAGTAACTCTCGTAACATGATTATCCCAAATCCTATGGCAATGGCTCTCCATGGTTTTAACATTCTGGTGAAATCTTCATTTTGTTTCTCACTGTTCTCTCTTAAATTTTCAGGAAAACAGTACTCATGTTACACCAAAGGGATTTGAAACTTGAGTATCACATCTGCCAGTTCAACTTAGTTTTCAGCACTGCATTTTCCCAGAAAATTTCTGACAGCTACAGCAAATGAAGTTCAGACTTTTCGTTACACCTAATTCATCAAATTTACGAAGGGAGGATGCTAAAGGAGTTGTGTTATTTGTGGGCTGTCAAATATTTGTGCTGTAATTTTTTCCATACATTACTGAGGCATTTCCCCCTACATATATATGCAAAGCATGATCCATTCTTATCAAGAGCATTTAAAAACTGTTTCATAAGGCCCAGTTTGATATGTAGTGGAGGAAAGATTATTTTCTCTCATTCAACTAAGGGGCCATTAATGTCATTCTCTTCCCCAACATCCATGTTTTCTATCTTAGGCCACTCTTTCCTAACCCAGTCAAGTTTTGTCTGTGCTGTTCCAGAGCAACAAGAAGCAAGAATGTTTGGTGTGGCCACTTTGCTGTCCAAGGAGAAACTTTACCTTATTGCTTAAGTTCACAAAAATCACCCACTGATGTTCATGATACTTTATCTTCTCCAAGACAAAGCTATAGTGTATGAATGAGTTAGCAACTGGAATTGAACTATATTTGTCCTCACTGTATAGAACAACACATTTCAATTTTCACATTGAACAGCAACAAATAGGCACCAGTCATCTGGAAAATATTCAGGAAGATTCATTTTTCCAGGAGACTTCTAAATTTCAATGATAAAATACAAGATCATCATCTTGACAGGAGATGGACAGCAGACCCGTTTCTCTTGCATAGTAAAAGTTAATTTTGGTTCCTTGTTCCAGCAAATTTCTGAAATTCAGAAATTCATAAGTTTCTCAAGATAGGTAGAGATCTCTGCTGAGGGCATTTAACACACTGACCGTTGTGAGGTCACCGTCAGCCACGGCAGAGCCTCACGCCTGACGCCACTGTCTGGCCTGTCGGTGAAACATCCATCACTATACGTATAGCAGTCAACATGTTTACTCATCCTGGTTGAAACGTTGAGGAATTGATAATGTCCCCTAATAAGTACTGTCACTTTCATTAAAAATGATAATTAAATGGACACCCTAGCTGCAAACAGGCATTGATATACTTCATTGGAGACATGTTGAAAATGTGTGCCCCGAGTAGGACTCGAACCTGGGATCTCCTGCTTACATGGCAGACGCTCTATCCATCTGAGCCACTGAGGGCACAGAGGATAGTGCGCCTGCAGGGACTTATCCCTTGCACGCTCCTGGTTGGGGCACACATTTTCAACATGTCTCCAATGAAGTATATCAACACCTGTTTGCAGCTAGGGTGTCCATTTAATTATCATTTCATTCTAGCGAAAGCTGCATGGTCATCAACGGTAACTGTTCTTTCGGGAGCAGATACTTACTACCTTCATATACACTTTCGTTAGCATCAGAGGACCAACACTTGACATCACAAAGCACTTCCTCCGAGTGAGATAACAAGCGTTTTGGAGACACTAAATCAGGATAAGTCAACTTGTTTTGATTGATTCCAGTGATATTTATTCCACAGAACTAACAGCTACCGAAGTGGTTTTCGGGTTCTTTCCTAACCATCAAGTTTCAGACTTTCTTTTCCCACTGTGGTAAATGTCCTGTAGATTTACAGACGTGAAGTTGAGCCCAGGTTTTATCCTGATCACCAAACACAATACACCAAATTATCAAAGATAAGCTTTTTTTTACAAAGTCACTAATAGTATTTCCATTCTCTTTCAATATGTATTCTCCACATATATAGCAAAATGCATCAGGATGATTACACAATTTCTGCTAATTCAACTCATTGTATTTCTTTTCAACAACACAAATACAACGATCTGCAAAACAATACATTTTAGGTGAACTTTACAGCAACTCATTTCCAAAAACAAATATCGTGCAGGGCCAACTACACTCAATCCCGTACGGCAAAAAGTCACAAATTAATCTCAACTCTAGCACTGAAGATCACTTAGGTACTCTGATGCTTACTCCGCCTGGTGAATTTTCTTGGAATTATCTGGATGGCAGACTGGTAACAAAGCAAATATACAGGAACTAATACCTGCATATGTGATTTAGAACTGCACTTTTCAAGTAGAGTTGCACATTCAAAAACACTCATCTACAATATAGATCAGATAGAGAAATTTTGTTTCATATTCCACGTGAGTTCTATAAACCTAGGCATAAAAAACTCTTTCTTGTATGCCTGCGTAATTAATAGCAAAAACGGACATGGATGAAAATATATGATAGAAGCAAAAATTTACACACAAACATGTATTTGCAAATGAGCCACTTGCAAGGTAACTGAGAATGAGTGGTTACGATTTGCCACTAACCTCAGTAAGGAATCTGTCTTACGCAGACCAACTGTATTTGAAATGTAAACTTTTCAATGAAGTCTCCACCTAATTGGGCTCAAACTCAAAATTCAACTATGACCCATTGCTGGGGAATGTGATACATGAATGATGATGTACTGGTATTTTTCTGCTGATGTAAGAAGACACTGTGCCAATGTTGTCATATATGGACATATCACACTGCATCTGTACCTTGGCCTCCAAGATCACCTGACTCAATCCTCTGGATTTATCTGTCTGTGGTCATCTCATAAATAAAGTTTACTACACTCCTGTTGCTAAGCTGAAGATTTACGAGTTGATGCAGGTTATTTTGAAAGAATCCAGAATACACTTCAGTGACAACTGCAGTACTGTATACAAATGCAAGCAATACATGTAGAAAATGTTCTTTAAAATGTGTGTGTGTGAAGTAAATTGTAATGCGTAATAAGATGTAGTATATTATTTCTGGTTAAGGTAGGCCACAGGGGAAATTAGAGTCCATACATGCAAATACATTCGTACTTACTAGAACAATATTAGCTATGAAGTCACTGGTTGCTTGTAACCACATATTTGCAGGGTATTTCATAAATGGCTTGTTTGCAGACCAATGTTTCGACAGAACTTTTGCTTCTATTAGTACATACTTTCGCCTGTGAGAGTTAGTTAGTTAATTAATTACAATACACCTTGTATAAAAATTGGTGACACCATTACAATAAGTGTTTTAGCAATAGAAGCAGTTCTGCAGAAAAAGCATCGAAGATAACAACTTGAATGGAAAAAAACTTAATTCATACGGACATTATAGTTGGGCAGTTACAAGTTGACGGGCGAGAAACTCCACTTTACAGTAACAGTTTTTTTGTTTTGTTTTGTCATTCCGATATAAAATCTGTTACATGAAACAATGGCAGTAATGGATGATACACTGGATTATATACTTGTGTAGAGTAGTTTATTTCCCAAAACAATTATGTATACTAATGATTTGAAGCAACATGCTGACATGGCATTATGCTGTTACGAAATACGTAGATAAAAAAATCTGTTTCTGCATTTTATTGATGTATATACTGTGATGAATATATGCTCCATTTAAGGAGAACCTTTGGGGAGTTTGGGAGATGTGGACAGGAACTAGAAGAAAATGTAATGCATACTTACGTAGTGGAATTAGTTCACACTGCCCACAATAAGTACAAATTCAGATTTGTGTCATAGTGTGGTACACTATTTTACATTATAACAAATGTTCACTACATAACTATTAGGTTTTGCTTCCAAAAGTCTGCCATACAAACAATTTACACCAGGTGTGCAACTACATTTTAAATTCTCCTCAGTGATGTCATAATTCCCACGTCTTCATTATTATAAGAATCACTCAATTACATAGCAATATGGGCTTCTGCTTGACTACTTTAATCATAGAACCAGGCCCTTATAGAGAAGTGTGGACATTAACTGATGTTTGTTAATAAATTTACTACTGCAAACAGCTTACCATTCCTATCTTCCTAAAACTTCATTCCAAATTATTTACACCACCAGCTTACGGCCAAGCCAATACACCACACAGCATGCACATTATCCATTACTGCATTATGCTTATATGGGAAATACATGTTATTTTGCAACAGGGATCACAAAAGCATTTTTTTGAAGGAACTTTGTGTAAACAGGGAATTGTAAAATAAACTTAGAGAGAGAGAGAGAGAGAGAGAGAGAGAGATATGAAAGCACTTTGATAGTATGGTGCTTCATAGAGATAGTCCTTGTGTATCTATAATGTAATGTGGAATATGAAGCATACTGCAAGCAGATTTTCTTTTCACGCCCCCGAAACAATAGGAGATACTGACAGGTCAACTTAGGACTGAAGCCTAGGTCCCTGGAGCTATACTCTTGACACTTAACAACATTGCCCCCAAGCCACTGCCAGATGGAGCACTACGGCATACCTAAACAAACATTAAAATCAGGTAGCTGCTAATAGTGCAATTACAGGTAGTAATGTTTTAAGACACATTTAAGTCTCTTGGAAATGGCGGGAGTGGTCTGTCTCTGTAAGATACTTACCATCAACTGAAGAAACTAAATAATCATTGGAATATAAACCAGACTAAAATTTACAAGAATATATAAATCACATTGTTTATGTTACAAAGCTGAAAAATCTTCAACTCATCACCAGTATTTTATAGTGCTTTATCATGAACTGCCTATCATGAATCGGCATATTACTTTCTGGAAAAAAAAAACACACACACACACACACACTGGTGTTAGATTTGACCTGTCTTAAGTTTCAAATATGGATCCACTTTTTTTGTGAACTGGAAGCAGCCTATGTGTAGTAGTATCAGAATGTGTTGTCTAATCATAGATGTGACTTGCTATGACAGAACAAAGGATAAGATTATTGTACCTATTTATGGTTGGATAGCAAAACGAGGAGTATCATATCCACAGCAAGCAAACTAACACATTTTCAACAGCTCAATTAAAGCTAATGTTTTCCTCAGTGATATAGCTTAGGCTAGAGTGTGGTATTGAAGACCCCCCCCCCAGAAAAAAGACAACTTGGTGACAGACTGGTCCATGGTGTAGCCCGAGGTCTGGGTCAGAATAGTCATACAAAACACTTTAGGAAATCGAAGGGGGGTTTACACTATGCAACTTTTACCTTGATCAATCTGAAGTAATCCCTGTTATATTCAAGGAAATTCTTCATTAACAGCAATTTTTTATGCATACCTCTAAGCATAACACACATTTTGGTATTCATTATTTAGTGTACACCACAAATATTTGTTTCTCCATCATGAAAGTTTTTCAATGTACCAAAACACTTTTTTTCTCTTTTAAGCAGAAAATCAAATTAACTGTGTATGCTCTCTCTTATCTGTCAAAGTTTAGTAGACTATGTTTAACATAAAGTAAATTTTTAAAGAAAAGTTGCTGCTCATATTGAAATTTTATTATGTTTAAAGAAACTGGTATGAAAATGTCCTAAGACATAGTTACAACTGGACTTGGCATGTAATATTTATAACCAATCAGTACTAGAACTAAAAAAGTTGCTGTTGCCCCACCACCCCATTCTCTGTTACTTCCACCACAGACCATGTGCAAGAAAGTGGCACCCAGAAACTTCTGCATATGTCCAACATTCATTATATGCTCCTCAACACTTGCAAAAAGATTAACAGTATTTGCAGAAAGGATTCCACTACCTTGGGTTCCATGTCACTTCAAAATACAAACACTTTATTCATCTCACAGATCTGCATTTATAGTCCACAGCCTTTTTATGATTAAAGTAGAAGGTTCTCAGTTATCGTAATATTCCCCAGCCACATTCTTGGCATTCCAGTCACTGATCCAGAGAGAGAGAGAGAGAGAGAGAGAGAGAGAGAGAGAGAGAGAGAGAGAGAGAGAGAGAGAGAGATATTGTGTGGGCTGAGGGGCTATTCACACATGCACCCACCCATCAAAGGAGGGGGGTGGGAGCAGAGGGTGTAACTGCAAGGACTGGTATTTAGTCTGAAGGGAATAAGAGCTACATTTTACCTTATGCACAATACCTTCCTTGCAGTTACCTACTGGAATTAGTTGAGCAATTCCTTAATTTTCTCATGCTTATGATGAGTTTTTGTACCAGGAAGAAGAAACAGAACTCTTTCCATTTATTTGGGTAATAATGAAAGCAATAAATACTATAACCTTAATGGTGTTGCTGACCAATATATCTTACTGAAATTCACTCTATTAACCAATAAAAGGAAATAAAATCATTAATTTAATGCGAGTAGTGACTATCAAAAATGTGGTAGAAAAAAGAACTTTGCCAACTGTTCAATGGCCACAGTAAGCTAACAAAAGTAATTGTAGACCTATGACCACACACATCTATTTTTAAGTTCCAACTAGCCTATAATCTAATTTTCATAGTGTAGCTGTTTCTGAACTGTACAATACATGAGATAATGTTCAACATCCACAAATACATAAAAATGCAGACACAAAAAGAACAACCATACTTCACAAATGAAAGATAAAAACCATTGTCCATACCTGCATATAAGTTATGTGACAGAAAAACTTCTTGAAGCATTTATTCAAGAAGCTCACTGCAAAAACTACAATAGCATGTTGCAGAGCTCTAAAATTTTACATTCCTGGTTCTTCAATACTACGTCATAAACACTCATTCTAATTTGAGGATGATCATTCATGTTAATTCCCTAAGATCAGTCTTTAGCATTTATTATGATTGGCTCTGGACACAAAAGAAACTGGCCTTTGGATGGTAAATGCAAAGTTGAAGCCACAGTTTGATGACCAGGGACCTAGCAGTACTAATACTCTGTCATTAACTGTCAGTAACTATTGTTAATTACTTTTAAATGCTTGTAGTAACAGATGACTCGTGGAATAAATGAAAAAGAGAATAAGTTATGCCTAAGCTTGCTTTTTTAGGTGGTGCATACTGAATGAAAATATGTCCACCACCAAGAATCTAGAAGATTTTATTATTCTGAATAAGTAACATACACAACATAGCTAAATAATTAAACTGTCGGGAAACCTTTACTGTGATTGCACTGTAGGCTATTATTACCCATGTGCAAAACTGTTTAAATACCATATTGTAATAACTTCATGCTCCAAGTGTCTGTAGCAAACTAGGTAACCAGTCACCTGACACAGGGCATGCAGCTAATTTACATAAACAAAGCACTATTTCCACTGTCTTAAGTACTTAAGGCAAAGCTGGCACTATTTGTATAATGTTTTAACCCAACTGAGGACCCCTATCACAGGAAAATTTCTGTATACTACCTCATTGAAACTTGAATAAATCACACATTAAAATTTCGGGACCCAAGTCACAATTTCCCGTTATCTATCACTACAAATCTGATTGCATCTGACTGTTACCTGTAGTATCTCCAGTCTACAAACAGATATCTGGGCCACTTCACAGCAGTGCAGTATTTTAGGGCGTAATATGACTGAACTGTGTGTCATGATGGCTATGTAGTTAGTTGAATACATTATGTTACGCTTATTTCTTGCTTAAATGGAGGAGGTAGCATATTAATACCCGTCTTGCTGCTGATATTTATCCATCCTTTTACTGTGAATGAAAGAAGGCGTTCCCCAATGAACATGACGTACGTAATTACGACAGCTTAACCAGTTATAATGAGACATAAGAATGCTATGAGAATATTATTAAACAGTTAGCGTTAGAAACTCATTCACCCCAGAAAATACAACAGAGTTTGTGTCAAGCAACACAAACTTTACAAAATACACATTTACGTACGCCGTACAGGATTTCAAATTAGGCAGTCTGTACTAATAATAAAACTTAAATAAAAATTACATTAATAGGCAACACTTTCCCCACTGCGATTAAAACCTCTGCACAGTTTTTCTATTACATGAACACAACTGCGATAAAATTCGAAATGTCTTATTTGTGTACATTCACCACTGACATGTAAGAAGCGTACGATGTAGTGATAAAAGTTTATTTGTCACTCCTCTAAAATTATATACAAATGCTTTGTAAACGTAGTTATTACTTAACCTATACATATGAGAGGAATGAAAAGTTTACAGTTCACGATGAAATATTTTCAAACCTGACATCATGAGGGTTACAAGGGAGAGCCGAGTTTTATTCAAATGTCAACAACAGCCAAAATCGTTCATTACTAGAGAAGCCATTTTCACAATTTTCACCGCTTCTGAATTTTCATTCAAGCAGTTTCGAGGGCGTGACAAAAAATTAGAGTTTACACATTAAGTGTAATAACTCCACGAAGACAAAATACAATATTTCTTCAAACATTTGCGTGAGCAATGTAGTAATGGCGAATCACCGAGAGGAGGCACATCTGCGACAGAAACCCCTCTCTATCCAACGGGCGTTGTCACAAAAAGTTCTTTATCAGCACATGATAAGGTTAGCAACTGAAATATCTCAGATGTCGGTTATAATACCAACTATTATGGAATTTACCCTCAATATTCGCAAAATTCTACTCACCGACGCACACGCCCTGCGATACGTCTCTCACACAGCGCAAGCTCTCCTGCTCTCCTCTCATTGGTTGACGACGAGTGACTTACGAAAAAAAGGGGCAATTGTTTCTACATCGGAAAAACTTTCTGAACATTAGTATAACGAAAAGCAACAACATGAGTTTTATTCATAATTACAAATAGTGGCTAAATGTATAACTTTCGTACAGATAATGACGAAATTAAATGTACGTTGATACCGCAAAGCATCATGCAACTGTTACCGTATATGGCTTGGTAGGCGTTACGATTTCGCGCAGTAATTATCAATAAATTCCATTTTTCTAAATGAAATTACTTATAAACACAACTTAACACAGAAGTTAAGGTAGTGAATCACTTAGTCACGGTATCGAGAAATGCGTGTTCCTAAAAGATTTTTTTAAATGTCGAAAATCAATTGCGACAAACTCCAACTTCGATTGTCACCACTGATTGTTACCAGGCGTAGATGTGTTCCTGGTAATCTTGTCTCTAGTAATTGTAAATATGAAAATCTTCACAGCTCACTATATGTTAGTGGTTCACTGTACAGCAATAATACACAAATAAAACTGCGGTATGCTCACTTTGCTGTTACGTTGTTGCTGGACTGATCTTTCGCAGAGAGCGAAGAGTTCAGAAGAGGCGGAGGATGTTTAACCTTGCACTACTTTAAGGTCTCTCTCTCTTTGTCTCTCCCTTCCTACCTTTCCGGCACATACACACACACATCCACTTTCACGCACACAACATATTCGTACACATGCAGTCACAGGACACAGGCTACGCAATAGAACAACTAGTCTCTAACGTTACATTTTTCACCGCCGACGCTTTACAGTATGAAACGTCCTTTGGCTTGCTTGCTCTATTTTAGACTATGGAGAGGAACTCCAGGAATAGTGTGTGTTATTTACGCTAGCTCTGCTGGTCAAATTTCCAGCAGAACGGCAGACAGTTCTCTCAAACCCATAATCGATTTCTTCCCTTGCACTTGTGAACAAGTAATCGCGAACGGCGGAGGGCTTGTTTTTCGTAGTGAGTACATGCCGCTTGAGCTCTGTGCGAAGCAACGCAAATAGAGGCAGCATATCAAATATTTGTCACGCTGTAAATCTCGCACCGGCGAAATCTGAAATCAATTTACGTAAACTTGTTTTAATTTGGCGCATCTCTCACATTTCAAACAGACCCCAGGCGTTTCGCATGGTTCTTGGCAATACGTTCACTTAATTCTTCCCAGGATTATGCAGTAAGAGGAAAGGGCAGACTTCACATACCACTCGATAGAACATACAAATAACAGCATGCAAGCTTGAGAATGACATACAATGTTTCCATAATTATAACCCGATTCTCTCTCTCTCTCTCTCTCTCTCTCTCTCTGTGTGTGTGTGTGTGTGTTTACTCCTTAGTATTTAAAGTCCCGCTGCCATATAAGACCAAGTATTTGCTAATCACTTCGAGACAAATCGCGGATCAAATGGGTTATGCTCTTGTTGAAGGAGGCACCAAACGTTTTTACCTGAAGTAATGAAACTAATCTCAAAAAAAAAAAAAAAAAAAAAAAAAAAAACAGATAGTAGAAAGCTGGCCGATGCATACCATTGGTTTGTGCAGTAGGTCTCGTCGATGTGCTTTATACGAATAACACTAAATTTTTAGTTGCATAGTTTTTTAAACAAAAATTATCAGTGATCATTGTCGAAATTTTCTCAGCTTTGTGTAACATTAGAAATCCTAAAGACGTCAATTTCATGCCTTTCTACCATAGAAAACAAGAGCCTTCTTTCTTTCTCCTTCTTGTTTTCACCGAGTTCTTCTATACGAGAGCGCAAACCATGTTTGAAAAAGCTTGCGGCAGACTATACGCTTCTTACATAGACTGTGTTGTTTTCGCGCGTAACAGCTCCGTAATACCGTTGTGCCAGTAATTCACCACACTTAGTTTGTCATGTGACTTTTATCTTGTTACGCATAAAGGACTAATGGCAGGCGTTCCATTCATGCACAAGTAGCAAATGAGATATATTCTTGAGTCTCAGTCTTAAAGTCTCGGGCGATTCGTATACTATATCTAATAGTTTCCACATTCCGTCTGTGAGATTATCGTGGACAGAGTGCGCTGATATACATCTTACAACGTGATTGTTATTTATTAATCATCTGAGGACTTGGATACTGAAAATCTAAAACTGAGTACAAGAGACATCAATCCAACCAAAATACTATCACAGTTTAACACAACTCTATGTATTAGACTGTGGTACTATTTCCTACATTTTATCGTTTAAAATTACTAATACTTTCCAGAAGTTGTATAATCAGATGCAGCTACGAACATTAGCATGCTGATAACGTGAATTTAAACAGTAATAAAAACTAACAAAATCATCATCGCACAGCAACGCCAAGAGAAATTTCAAAAATGTTTCGAAAGATAGAATTTAACTATAAAATTCATGTAGCCTACTTGCTCTGTAGCACTTTAAGATGATCTCACATATAGAGAAACTCCAGAAAGAAAATTCGACGCTCATCGTATCTATTACAAGTCACCTCAGTGACAGATGGAAGCGTAAAGCGTGAGAGCTGTGTAAAATCTTGTTACGATATAACATGGTATCTGTGTTGGCAGACTCCTTCTCAGTGTAGTTAATCTACAAAATACTCAGGAAAGCGCGTTTAATGTGTAGGTCTGCGAGAAGCGGATCGGGTATAATAATAACAGCCACGCTGTAGGCGGCGCTTTTTTTATATAGGTTTGTGTGTGATCTTCAAATCAGTGGTGGTACCGCGAATGTGCATTGACGCAAATGAAAAGCCGTATCACGGCATTAAACGACATATTCATAGCTCTCTATAAACTACCATTCTCCTGGATAATCGCTCCGCTTGAAATGCGGCTTAAAATCAACAGTCGGCTTGGATTCGACCACAGAAGCGATTTCCTCATCCGTTCGATACGACCAACGAACGGAGGCAGCACGTGCAGCGCACTGCACGGCTGCTCTAAAGGGCCGTGATGCCACAAGCGCTCTATAGATGGCATTGCATTCGAGAGATGAGCTCACAGTTCCCTCCATCGTTACGGAAGAAACTGTTTGCTGTGTTGCGTTCGAGATATTCTGTTTACATCGCTCACCCAGAGAGTAGAAATCTGCAACAGAAAGGCAGCCGAAGAGAGTTTCGAACTTAACGAACCGATTACATGACCCGTCCAGCAAACAACTGAATGACATCTAGCAAACTGAAGACGTGAAAAATATCAAGTGAAACTGCGGAGATGTGACAGTATTTGCCACAGCCCTCAACTTAATAATTTTTCTTCGAACAGTCGGAATTAATTTACCTTTGTGTGATACAGTATTATAGATGGTCTACTGCCCCAATTTGTTGAGAAGATAGCTATGTGTAGTCTGATAACTGTAGTGTCTGGTAAAACCAAGACTCAGTTAATATAAAATAAAAGAAATTTTAAAAAAATTGTGGTTCAAGACAGAGAGATTTATCATGGAGTACTTTTTCGAAATGTGCAAAACTGAGAGAGAACTGGCTAAGATTTGCGAGACGTACCGGTACAGATCACTCTGACAGAATGCTGTCTTCTCAACGTACTAAATTATTCTTGATTATTCAGGAGAGTGAGAGAAAGCGTACTTTTCTAACGTTAGTACCTTCTTGACTGATCTGTCACTTACTTTGCAGAGTTAGTAGTGGCAAAAAATAACGTAGCTCTTCATTAAAATGTGTGTAATTAACTGACGGTTTAAAACCCATCCGCAATACGAATTCTGTTATCTGTTGGAAGTCAGTGGAAAAATAATGCAAGGATTTTTGTGGAAATGCTGAAAGATTGTGTGAGAGTTTGAAACGGGTCATATTCCTTGGAATTTGAAACATATTCTTTTCTCAGAGGAAGCTGACTAAAATACGAGTGCTTGTTATCCCCGCCCAGTCATCGATGAAAGAAGTTATGAAGATATAAAATGAGATGCATATTATTTTGCTATGGTTGTTATCATTAAACGAAAGGAATATAGGAAATAATAAAAGAAACCGTAACGGAAAACGTAGAAGATGCTACTATGCAACGAATAAACGGAAAGAACTGAAAAAGTAATAATTTTTATTCTGTAAGAAGGAATAAAAGGAGACTGTAAGACAAGACTGGATAGCATGAAGAAAAATAAGAGACTTGAATATGGATCTGATGAAGAGTGAAGAATGTGTCACAGAACAGAAAGAGATCAAGACCATTACAAAAATGCGATGCAGTCCTGAAGTATGCAGTAGTTACCACATTGGGTAGATGGATGTTGCGGGCAACAGAGGCGAACTGCGGTATAGAGCTAAAGTTCCCTGAGTAATTGAGTCCCTGGTGACCAGCCCTTGGTTGCAGGACTTTATCTGTCCGAAGAACAAACAGCAGTGGTAGTACTAGTAGTAGTTTTATTCATCTGTAGATGGTACTGGATAAGTCTTGTTATTACAATTTAAGAACAACAAAAATAATGTAATTTATATGCACAGGCATTCACATTCTTCCAGGTCTAGTTCGACAAGGGTAGGACGGGTAATCGACTGTGGCCTTATAGTCGTAGTGGAAACCATCCGAGCATTTACCTGAAGTAATTTAATGAAACCACGCAAAACCCAAATTAGGACGGCCGGATGAAGACTGGAGCCTCCAATCTTCCGAATAAAAGGCAAGTCGCTTCAAAACAGTGCAACCTCATTCGGGTTATCCCTAATGTACAACGCTGTTTTGCAAAGAACTTATTTAATAATGTAAAAGGCTAGTGCTGCACTGTTGAAAATCTTCCACTCCCAGTTACCGCACACACCATATACACACTGTTTAATAATGCAGCACTTCACTTCAGCGGCGGATACATAATTTTTTTCTGGAGGCAGGGGCAAATATCAAAAGAGTGAACATGTCCCAAGTCTTCGCGAGACTAACAATAAGACACACACACACACACACACACACACACACACACACACACACACACACACATATATATATATATATATATATATATATATATATATATATATATATAATGTTGAGCAATGAAATTTCGGGAATACGTTTGTCTAGGTAATATTTAAGTGATTAACATTGCAAGATAACAGGTTAACGTAAGAGCGAGATAAGTCATTGCAAATGTGAAATGGTGGTACATTAATAGCCAGTGTAACCGCCAGAAAGTTAAATGCAAGCATGGAAACGTGCATTTGGTCTGTCAATCTAGGGACGGTTAATGCTGTTTGTGGAGGACGCTGGAGTTGTCCGACATGTCCCATACGGCTTCAATTGGAGACAGAACTGGTGATCGAGCAGACCAAGGGAAGACATCGACACTCTGTATAGCGTGTTGGGTTACAAAAACGGTTACGTGGGCAAGCGTTCTCTTGTTGGAAAACACACCCTGGATTGTTGTTCGTGAATGGCAGCGCATCAGGTCGAATCACCATACTGATTTACAAATTTGCAGTCAGGGTGCGTGGGATAACCACAAATGTGCTCCTGCTGTCATACGAAATTGCACCCCAGAGCATAACTCCGGGCCTCAGCTGGCTTCCTTCCAACCAACAAATGACCATCAATGGAATCGATGCAGAACCAACTTTCATTGGAAAACAAAATAGACCTCCACGCTGCCCTCCAGTGAGGTCTTACTTGTCACCACTTAAGTCGCAGGTATAGAGCTAGAGCCTTGTTCCGCACATTCGCGAGATTAAGTCCTCCAGAATGGTGTGGGAGTGTTAAAGTCTCGTATTTAACCTTAAACAAAATCCCTTGGCTGACATAGTATCCAAAGGCTGCCATTAACCTGTCAGCAATACCATGTGACACTGGCAATACCTGTGCCAGGTGTGGCAGTCGCGAGTCGACATGAACATTAGAGTATTCCACCCTTTGGAGCAGGTCGTGGGTTCGGAGTGAATTGTTGCGTATGTGCCGTCGGACGTGCTGGAGCAGACGTCGGTAGCTCGCCGCCGCTGATTGCCGTAGCGATCGGGTGAACAATACTCTAAGCATCGCAAGATGTCCACCGTCGTAAACGGACTGTGCAGAGCGTCCAGCCCTCGTCCGATGTGCATAATCTTGGTTTTCTTCACGTTGACCTTGCTTCCCGCGCTCACTAGACAGATGCACTGACCACCGCGACATCCGTATACAATGGTCAGCGCTCCTGCACAGACTATCACTAGTAATGTAATGCCCCTTGCCGATTATTCTCATTACTCGCGACATTTCGCCTATTCCCGTAAGACTTCCAGCCTGGCGTGCATCCGCACATCTGCGAAATGGTATATCTATTTATATATAAAATTGAAGTTATTGTGTATCATTTAGTTAGTAAATATAACATTCATCAAGAACCAGAAGTAAGGCAAAAAATTCTTTTGTCGATGGTACCTGCGCGAAGAACCCTCCACCCTACCCTCCAATCATTGATGCCTCAGAACGTGTCCTACCGACCGATCCCTTCTTCTAGTCAAGTTGTGCCACAAATTCCTCTTCTACCAAATTCTATTCAGTACCTTCTCATTAGTTATGTGATCTACCCATCTAATCCTCAGCATTCTTCTGTAGCACCACATCTCGAAAGCTTCTATTCTCTTCTTGTCCAAACTATTTATCGTCCATGTTTCACTTCCATACATGGCTACACTCCATACAAATACTTTTAGAAACGACTTCCTGACACTTAGATCTATACTCGATGTTAACAAATTTCTCTTCTTCAGAAACACTTTCCTTGCCATTGCCAGCCTACATTTTATATTCTCTTTACTTCGACCATCATCAGTTATTTTGCTCCCCAAATAGCAAAATTCATCTACTACTCAGTGTCTCACTTCCTAATCTAATTCTTTCAGCATCACCCGATTTTATTCGACTAAATTCGGTTATCATCGTTTCGCTTTTGTTGATGTTCATCTTATATCCTCGCTTCAAGACACTGACCATTCCGTTCAACTGCTCTTCCAGGTCCTTTGCTGTCTCTGAATTACAATGTCATCGGCGAACCTCAAAGTTTTTATTTCTTCTCCGTGGATTTTAATTCCTACTACGAATTTTTCTTTTGTTTCCTTTAGTGCTTGCTCAATATACAGATTGAATATCATCGGGGGATAGGCTACAAACCTGTCTCACTCCCTTCCCAACCACTGCTTGCCTTTCATGCCCGTCGACTCTCATAACTGCCGTTTGGTTTCTGTACAAATTGTAAATAGCCTTTCACTTCCTGTATTTTACCCCTGTCACCTTCAGAATTTCAAAGAGAGTATTCCAGTCAACATTGTCAAAAACTTTCTCTAAGTCTACAAATGCTAGAAACGTAGGTTTGTCTTTCCTTAATCTATTCTTCTAAGATGAGTCGTAAGGTCAGAATTGCCTCACGCGTTCCAACATTTCCACGGAATCCAAACTGATCTTCCCCGAGGTTGGCTTCTACCAGTTTTTCCATTCGTCTGTAAAGAATTCGTATTAGTATTTTGCAGCCATGACTTATTAAACTGATAGTTCGGTAATTTTCACATCTGTCAACAACTGCTTTCTTTGGGATTGGAATTATTACATTCTTCTTGAAGTCTGAGAGTATTTCGCTTGTCTCATACATCTTGCTCATCAGACGGTAGAGTTTTGTCGGAGCTGGCTCTCCCAAGGCTATCAGTAGTTCTAATGGAATGTTGTCTTCTCCCGGGGCTTTGTTTCGACTTAGGTCTTTCAGTGCTCTGTCAAACTCTTCACGCAGTATCATATCTCCCATTTTATCTTCATCTACATCCTCTTCCATTTCCATAATATTTCCCTCAAGTACATCGCGATCGTATAGACCCTCTATATACTCCTTCCACCTTTCTGCTTTCCCTTCTTTGCTTAGAACTGGGTTCCCATCTGAGCTCTTGATATTCATACAAGTTTTTCTCCAAAGGTCTCTTTAATTCTCCTGTATGCAGTATCTATCTTACCCTTAGTGATATGCGCCTCTACATCCTTACATTTGTCCTCTAGCCATCCCTGCTTAGCCATTTTGCACTTCATGTCAGTTTCATTTTTGAGACGTTTGTATTCCTTTTTGCCTGCTTCATTTACTGCATTTTTGTATTTTCTACTTTAATCATTTAAATTCAATATATCTTCTGTTACGCAAGGATTTCTACCTGCCCTCGTCTTTTTACCTACTTGATCCTCTGCTGCCTTCACCATGTCATCTCTCAAAGCTACCCATTCTTCTTCTACTGTATTTCTTTCCCCCATTCTTGTCAATCGTTCCCTAATGCTCTCCCTGAAACTCTCTACGACCCCCGATTCCGTCAGTTTATCCAGGTCCCATCTCCTTAAATTCCCACTTTTTTGCAGTTTCTTCAGTTTTAATCTACAGTTCATAACCAATAGATTGTGGTCAGAGTCCACATCTGCCCGTGGAAATGTCTTACAATTTAAAACCTGGTTCCTAAATCTCAGTCTTACCATTATATAATCTATCTGAAAGCTTCCAGTGTCTCCAGGCCTCTTCCATGTATACAACCTTCTTTCATGATTCTTGACTAAGTGTTAGCTATGATTAAGTTATGCTCTGTGCAAAATTTTACCAGGTGGCTTCCTCTTTCATTCCTTACCCCCATTCCATCTTCACCTACTACGTTACCTTCTCTTCCTTTTCCTGCTATCGAATTCCAGTCACCCATGACTATTACATTTTCGTCTCCCTTCACTATCTGAACAATTTCTCTTATCTCATCATACATTTCATCAATCTCTTCATCTGCGGAACTAGTGGGTATATAAACTTGTACTACTGTGGTAGGCGTGGACTTCGTGTCTATCTTGCTCACAATAATGCGTTCACTATGCTGTTTGTAGTAGTTTACCCGCACTCCTGTTTTTTTATTCATTATTAAACCTACTCCTGCATTACCCCTATTTGATTTTGTATTTATAACCCTGTATTCACCTGACCAGAAGTCTTGTTCCTCCTGCCACCGTACTTCTCTAATTCCCACTATATCTAACTTTAACCTATCCATTTCCCTTTTTAAATTTTCTAACCTACCTGCCCGATTAAAGGATCTGACATTCCACGCTCCGATCCGTAGAACGCCAGTTTTCTTTCTCCTGATAACGACGTCCTCCTGAGTAGTCCCCGCCCGGAGATCCGAATGGGGGACTATTTTACCTCCGGAATATTCTTACCCAAGAGGACGCCATCGTCATTTAACCATACAGTAGAGCTGCATGCCCTCGGGAAAGATTACGGCTGTAGTTTCCCCTTGCTTTCAGCCGTTCGCAGTACCAGCACAGCAAGGCAGTTTTAGTTAGTGTTACAATGCCAAATCAGTCAATCATCCAGGCTGTTGCCCCTGCAACTACTGTAAAGGCTGCTGCCCTCTGCAGGAACCACACGTTTGTCTGGCCTCTCAACAGATACCCCTCCGTTGTGGTTGCACCTATGGTACGGCTATCTGTATCGCTGAGGCACGCAAGCCTCCCAAACCAACGGCAAGGTCCATGATTCATGGGGGAAGGGGGTGGGGGACTTATGGTAACGAATATGAAATTAAATTAAGCGTGTTGTAACAATGTTAGATCGCAAAGTTTGGCAGTGGCTCGCTACAGCACTAATTTTACCGACAATGCAAATGACGACGCTCAAGAAATGGTGTGCAACAGATAGTGGTCAAATAAAATTAGAATTCTGCAAGCAAAAATTAGTCGAGTTCTGAAAACTATTTTAAACTCTCAAGTAGGTCTCTAATACGAATATTCTGAGTTTTTCCCGATTTATGAGTGTAGCTTTAGCCATGATGGGAAGAAAACCACCGAAATTTTCAACTTTTTCTGGTTTTTCTCAAATTCTTCTGAAATTAACCGTTTAATCGAAAACGTTAAGGTTTACAAATATGTAGACTATTGAATTCTGCGTCGCATTATGCACGAGGTTCTCGTTACGTGTTGTACCCTAGATCTACTCTGTGAGGTGTTCTTTAATTGTGTCTTGTTTGTGAGATCATGTGTAAATCACTATGATAGACCTTCAGTGAAAATAAATAAAAGCATTTCTTTTAGCTATAAAATTCAGGGGACGTTTCCATTGTTTCACGGAAGATAATATACATCAAAGCAAATTAGTACTCGATGCAAGGACAGAACTATAAGCCATGATAGAATACTATATACTCCGAATATTTCATTCCAAAGAACTAGATGGTAGGGACTGCCCGTGCTATGCGAACGACATTAGAAAACTTTTTTAGAAACAGCGTATTCTCCGCAGTAGGTACAAGATAAGGCATAATCCCAAGACGGGTAAATGCTGATCGAAGCACATGTGGCAGGCAGAAAGGCAACTCGTGACGCGTTCAGTAACTACTGAAGCAAAACATTGTCACAGCAGCTCTCCCAAAACCCTAAGATATTTTAGTCTTACATTAAGGCTGTCAGTTGTTAAAAATAAGTCTACAGACGCTCGTTAACGGAACAGGAATCGAAGTAGAAAATAGTAAAACTAAAGTTGAAATCCTAAATTCCGTCTTCAAATGTTGACTCACGAAGGAAGATCATGAAACCCTCCGGCCATTCAGTAACCCTACTCATACGAAAAAGAGTGACGTTGTAATCAGTACTAGCGGTGCTGAAAAACAGCTCGAATCTCTGAAGCATAATAAAGTTCCAGGGCCGACGGCGTTCCTGCCAGTTTCTCCCCAGTATCCGCGACCGAATTAGCCCCCATCTTAAACATAATTTACCGCGAGTCCCTTGATCAAGGAATTTTCTTAGTGATACCAAAAGAGCGTAAGTCACATCTTTCAATAAAAAAGAAAGTAGAAAGGACCCCCAGAATTACTGCACTCTGTCTCTACCGTCGATCTGCAGCACCAGAATATATTCTGGATTCAAACATAATTGATCTATCTAGAACAAAATAAACTTGTCCATGGAAGCCAACATCTTGTTTCCTTCCACAGTCACTCAACGACGACACTTTCCCGTACACCACAGCATCATCAACCGAAGATTGCTGCCCATCCTGTCCATCAGATCATTTATGCATATAGAAAATAATAGCCATCCTATCACACTTCCTGGGGAACTTCTGGCCCTATCCTTGTCTCTGATGAGCACTCACCTCCGAGGACAACGTACTGGGTTCTGATACTTAAGAATTCTTCGAGCCACTCACATATCTAGAAATCTATTCTGTATTCTCCTACGTTCGTTAGCTGTCTGCAGTGGGGCGCCGTATCACAAGCTTTTCGGAAAACTAGGTATATGGAATCTACCAGTTGTCCTTCACATATAGTCCGCAGTATATAATGTGACAAAAGGGCAAGCTGAGTTTCGCACCAGCGATGCTTTCTAAAACCGTGCTTATTCGTGGACAGAAGCGTTTCGGTCACAAGAAAATTTATTACATTTATTTGAACTGAGAATATGCTCCATAATTTTGCAGCAAACTAATGTTAGGGATATTGGTCTGTAATTTTGAGGGTCCGTGCCTTTATACTTCTTATGTCTATAAGTCACCTGGGCTTTCTCCAGTCACTTGGGACTTTCGGCTGGCCGAGAGATTCGCAATAAATGCAAGCTAAGGAGGGGCCAATGTCGTAGAGCACACTTTGTAAAAGCGAACTTGAAGTCCATTCAGACCTGGCTACTTATTTGTTTTCAATTCTTTTAGTTCTTTCTCTGCGCCGTGGATGTCCATTACTATGTCGTCCATACGGGGGTCTGTGAGATGGTCAAACGACTGAATGTTTGTATGGTTCTCCTCCTTTAAAAAATGTCGAACGCCAGGTCTTGATGGCAGAAACGACATGCATTCTTCAGCCACCTACATATCGATTCCGTTGAGATCACGAAGATAAAATTAGAGAAATAGAAGCTCGCACAATCGTTCTTCCACGCCCCTTCCGTGGAAACCATAATGAATGGTACAATAAAAAGTACCTTCTGCCACGCACCTTGCGGTAATTCGCAGAGTTTAGATATAGATGTAAGTGTGGGATTTCTTAAAGGACAATTAAGTCTCCCATTGTACCTCGTGAACAATTTGACAACCAAATTTGGATCAATATATTCTTTTTTTATTAATTCGGTACTATCGTCCAAAGCCAAGAGTATATCCTTAGTATAATTCATATTTTACTGTTGGTTATCGCCAAAACAGACTGGCACTGTTATGGCATTCTCGATTTCTTTTTAGACCTGTGGTTCCTAATTCTGGTCGCAACTTGTCGATAGAATTCGGAAGGTTTTCTGCTGCTTGAGTCGTCATGTAAACCCGATCCTTAAAATTTTGTTAGTAGACTTTCTGGGGATAGTTTGCATCTGTCTTCAAGAGCCTGCCAGTTCAGATGTTTCAGCGTATCAGTGACACTCTCCCGCGGGTCAAATAAGCCTGTGACCATTCGTGCTGCCCTTCTCTATATACATTCACTCTCTCCTGGCAGTCTTATTTGGTACGCGTCCCACACACTTGAGCAATATTCTAGGATGTGTCGTATGAGTGATCTGTAAGCAATCTCCTTTGTAGATTGACTGCATTTCCGTAGTATTCTACCAATAAACCGAAGGCTGCTACCTGCTTTACCCAAGACTGAGTCTATGTGATCGTTCCACTTCACGTCCCTACTAAGTGTTACACCCAAGTATTTGTGTGAGTTTACATATTCCAGCTGTGGTTCACTAATTATATTATTATAATTATATTATTATTATATTATATATATTATTATATTATTATTATTATATTATTATAATTATATTATATTATATTTACAAGATACTATGTCTTTTTGTTTTCCGAAATGCACAGTTTTACATTTTTGAACATTTAAAGCAAGCTGCCAATCATTGCACCACTTTGAAAACCTATCACGATCTGACTGAACATTTTTACAGCTTCGTTCAGGCAGTATTTCTTTGTAGATAACTGCATCATCTGCGAAAAGTCTGAGGTTACTATTACTATTGTTAGCAAGATCATTATTATACAACATGAACAGCAAGGGACCCAACACTTTTACCTGAGGGACACACAAACTTATTTCTACATTTGTCGATGACACTCTATCCAAGATAACACGCTGCACCCTCCCTACCAAGAAATCCTCCGGCTAGTCACATAATTCGTCTGACACACTATGTGCAGTGAATCAAAAGCTTTTCGGAAATCGAGAAGTACTGCGTCTACCTGGCTGCTTTGTTCCTTGGCTTTCAACATATCATGTGAGAAAAGTGCGAGTTGAGTTTCACGTGATCTATATTTTCGAAATCCATGCTGCTTGGCATGGACGAAGTCGTTCTGTTCGAGATACCTCATTATGACACAAATGAATTACAGAGACTTGCTGCGAGTGGGCATTGATTTAAATCAAGGGGACAAGTTGATAATTTGTGCTGGACTGGGATTCGAACCCTGGACTCCTGCTTTCTAGATAGATGAGCTGACCATTATGCCATCCGGACACAGTGGTCGGCCTAGCATGCCTCTCTTTAAAGCCAAATTTTCAACTTATCCACACACTACTAATATAGTACCGCTTGCTCATTATCCTAACTACTTGCGTCATTTCGACGATTCCCGTAAGAATTCGAGCCTTGTTTGCACCTGTACTGGAGAGACGATTGGCCATCATCGCCACTATTTACCTCATTATGTCTGAGCTCAAAGTATGTTCTAAGAGAGTGCAACAAATGGATGTCAAGGATATCTGACGGTATTTTTGTGGTCAGTAGTGACCTTTGCTTTCTTCCAATTACTGGGCACGGTTTCTTGTTGGAGGGATATATGATAGATTATACTTAACAGAAGAGCTAACTCAGCTGCGAACTGAGTGTTGAATCTGATAGGAATTCCTTCGGGCCTTGGGGCTTCGTTCAATTTTAACGATTTCAGCTATTTCTCTACACCACTGACACTTATATCTACTTCACTCACCTTTTCAGTGGTACGAGGCTTAATGCTCCTAGGTTTTCCTTTGTAAAGGAACATTTGAAAATAGAGTGAAGCGTTTTTGCTTTTGCTTTGATACTCCCAATTTCAGTTTCTGCCGTATTCTTCAGTGACTGGACGCTAACTTAGGTGCCACGAACAACATTTACACACGTCGAGAATTTCTTTGGGATTTGTGAAAGATTTTTCGGTAATACGCTGCTATGATATTCATTGAAGGAGTCACGCATTGCACTCTTGACTGCCAAATGCGTTTCATTCAGCATCTCTCCATCTATAGCCCCATGTTTTGTTTTATATCTATTATGCAGCAGTCACTGTTTCTTTGGAAGTGTTTTTACAGTGACTGCATACCATGAAGGATTTCTCCCATTATGAACTGTCCTACGGGGCCCATATCTGTCCTGTGCTCGGTCAACTATTCTTTTAAACTTCAGCCATAGTTCCTCTACATGCTCCTGCCATGAGATACAAGTTTTAAGCTGCTCACTGAGGTGTGACACTATAGTTTCCCTGTCTAATTTGCTGAACGTTAAAATCTTTCTGCTTGTTTTAGTTTTCCTTTGGGTTTTGGTATCACTGGTGCTAGAACTGCCCCATGGTCACTGATACCGGTTTTTTCAAACTGGTCAAGTCTGTTTGTTGTCATTAGATCTAATAGCTTTCCATCATGAGTGGGGTTCTGAAGTAACTGCCCCAGGCAGTTTTCAGGGAAGGCATTTAGTGACATTTGTCCGCAGCTCGTGGTCGTGCGGTAGCGTTCTCGCTTCCCACACCCGGGTTCCCGGGTTCGATTCCCGGCGGGGTCAGGGATTTTCTCTGCCTCGTGATGACTGGGTGTTGTGTGATGTCCTTAGGTTAGTTAGGTTTCAGTAGTTCTAAGTTCTAGGGGACTGATGCCCATAGATGTTAAGTCCCATAGTGCTCAGAGCCATTTGAACCATTTGAACCAGATTAATCCTACTCATTTGAGGCTCAATCCACACATAGGTGCCAGCAATGCCGTCAACGCTGTCTCACCGCTGCCTTATACCCCTCGCGTACTACGTCAGCTGCTGTTTGGAAACATGATACTTTTGAAATAACATTTCTTAGCTTCGCAAACGTTTCACATTGATATTAACGAGTTGGTGAGTTTGGGCAGGTATCTGACAGGAACAACATAAATTCATTTCAATTCAATTCAATTTCTTTATTCATCCGTTAACAATATTCATTGAATGTATGTAGTCAATTCATAGCCAAGGCTACTTACAGTAAAATTTCTCATATTTAAGTTGTTTACAGTCTCACAAACAAATACAATCATATTACATCAGTATATGTGAATAATTTTACTTTCTAATATTTAGATATTATTCAATGTAGTAAGTAGTGGAGAGCGGGCGTGGTAATTACGACGATAAATAATCACTAGCACTCCCGTCACTTACTATGAATACTTGTATTTACGCAGCGTGTACACAATGCGTGCGCTATGGAGCGCATACTACAGAGAACTGACATTACAAAGATACAGCTCTTCTTACTGGGGTAGGGCAGCGATATTATTGGGGGTGGGGAGGAAACGCCAGTGGTTCTACGTCCTCACAATGTTATGGAACTTATGTATTATTAAAAACTATTTTAGCTCTACTTGGAATTTATGAAATTATTTAATTTTCTTTATTGTAGCAGGCAATGTAATAAAAAATAGTTTTGGTTGATAATGTACACTCATTTGGCAAAGGGCATTTTTGTAGGTGTCTCTGTGAAACTCATCTCTGTTTCTTGTTTTGTAGTTCAGGGCGTGAGTATTCAGTGTTGAAAATTCTTGGTGGCTTTTAGGAAAGCACAGCCTTCATAAATGTATAATCCAGGAAGTGTCATTATTTTAAATGCTTTAAATATTTCCTGGCATGGCTCTCTGTAGTGAACTCCTTTCATTATTCTGACAGCCCTTCTTTGGAATTTGAAAGTTTGTTTTGTCATACCTGTATTTCCCCAGAAGATCACATCATATCTAAGCAAGCTGTGCATATAAGCATCATAGGCACACCACAATGATTCAATGCTACAGCAGTCCTGGAGCATTCTTAGCACATAAAGGCATTTACTTATATTTTTATTCAAAAATTGTAGATGCTCCTCCCATCTCAAGTGATCATATACCCATATGCCTAGAAATTTAGTGGATGGACCTTATGCAACAACATAGTTACCTAACTCAGCTTTTATGGTGCTTTTAGCCTTGCTTCTAACATTCCTGAAATTCATCCATACCATTTTTTTTTATTATTTATGACCAATGCATTTATCTCTAAACCATTTTTCTGTCTCATTTATTGCCTTAGAAACATTCTGCTGTAGGTCATGCTCTGTGCACCCTTTTATTAAAATGCTCATGATGTCGGTAATCACCACTGTGGTTGCAGCGCTCAGATGGATTGGAATATCACTTATACGTACCAGGAACAGCAGAGGGTCTAATACAAAAGTCTGGGACACTCCATAATTTTTTTTGTAGACTAAATGTATTGTTTGCCTTCATGACATATTTGTACTATCTGTTATCTACCAGAGAGATAAAATTTTAATCATTTGAAGGCCACTCCCCACACCCCATAACAATCTAATTTCATAAGCAGTAAATCATGACTGATTAGATCAAACACTATGATAAATCTAAGAATATCCCACAGCTCAGATCATTCCTATCCAAGGCGTTTAGGATCATTTTCATGAACTGAAAGGCTGCTGCTTCTGTTGACCTGTTCTTCCTAAAACGATTTTGAGCATTGGTCAGTATTTAGTTCTTATTCAGGAAGTCAACTAACCTTTTATACAGCAGTTTTTCAATCACTTTAAAATCCATCAGTAATGACATTGTTTTATAATTATTTATGTTAGCTGTACTACCCTTTTGGTAGAGTGGCTTTATTAGGGATAACTTTAGTTTCGATGGCAACACGGGACAACAAAACACCTAGAATAACCGGTATTCCAGCAACGAGAGCTCCGGCCTGACTCACACTGACTGCTACTGGCGTGCAGTATCACTGCTGAAGTACTGATTATTCTTCATGTTTTACTGTTCCTACTAATACATATAGATAAAACTAATAATGCACTATACTAATTTGGGACCACACCATCAAATGGCACGTTAAATTACGATTTAAAAGTCATTTTATTTTCATTGGGAAAGAAACCTACGATTTCCATCGAGTTGGGCGTCGTATGTGAGAGGTGGTAAGCAAGATTTGTTTGGCCCGATTCCAGAAAAACGATACAGAAACGAAATTGCAAATATCTGCCTAAATACTAGAGAAAATACACCTGACGACCCGTAGGAGATAGATAATTTGCACGCACAAGTAGTGTGCAATCATTCACACATACTCATACAACCACCTATTGCAAACGGTTGATTCAACTATTCATCATACACTCGCACACACATCCACTATTTACAAAAAAAAAAAAAAAAAAAAAAAAAAAAAACCATCCACTGGTCCAATCCTGTCACGATGGATGAACGATTTGTCGTCATGAGGCGACAGCCTGACTTTCAGCTGCAGTTGAGTATGTACCTCATGGCTTCACGAGTGAAAGACTACTTGGCGCTCCATATGCTGAGATGCGCCAGAGCCTTCGAGCAGACTGCTCTTGAAATCCTCTATTGTGAGAGCCTTTGAGGGCGCACAGTGCAACCCTTATCCTGCGTTTGGGCGGCATCTGCATTTGTGTGGTATGCATATATTTTTCCCACGAATTCCACAATCTGTAAACCATTCGCCTCGTTTTTCATGAGGCTCTTTTGAGGTGTTATTCCATAAGGATTATCGGACGCATATTCAGACATGTCGAATGCTTCGGGATTGTACCTAATTACCTCACACAGATCGCAGCCCTCCACCCAGTAGATGAAACTGTCGGTATCCATATAAAGTAATTTGGTATTAGCGAATTCAGTTTCGCAGCATCGTAGTGGAATCGGTACATGTTGAGTCTGCAAAAGTCCAGAACACACATACCGACATAGAACTGCACTGAAAACTTTGCCATTTCCTGAGCCACTGGTCCTTGATTGAAGATGGTGGTCCACTTAAAATTTGACCTGACGATGTAACCTCCTGCACCACAACAACCCCACCCCCCAACGGTAAATTAAATGAATTTCATGGTATTCTCTAACTTTTCATGGTTTTCTCGAAAATCGAATTATTTATTAATTTATAAGGATCTTTTTTAAAGTTACATGTTGTGAGACTACTTTGTTTGGTACTTACATCAATGTACTGCTTCAGCCAGCGACGTTGGTGAAGGAGATGCCATGGGTGATTCTAATAAGTTTCACGCCCAAACTAAGAAATTTCCAAACGTTGCCATCAGCTAAGAGATGAAACCATTGGATGGGACTAGGCACTCTGGACAAAGTAGCAAGTCACTGTGTGCATCATTCAACTGGATCGGATATGCCATTCCTGCCTCCAAAACATATCCTTCACCAGATTCCACAGCCACATCATGGATCTTTTCCTTCAATCTCGCTATTTCTCCTTTGGAAATCCACTTATTTGGCCCTTATTTGAACTCTCCAAACAGTAAAGACTGTTTAACAGTGTGTCTGCAGGGATTGTTTATTTTGTGTCATTTCGTTGTCACTGTAGGCTTGTACCATGGGAAGCAAGGAGAGGGTGTTGTTTGGTGCCTGGTTTCCTCTTTCTATAATACAACAGCACACATATACTAACAGGTTCTTTGTTCATAAGAACAAGAAGTTACTTAACTTAAAATAGTCCAGGTATTGTGGTACAAACCCTTCCATAATAGCCCACGTTGGCATCACTGCCGGTGAAGTACAAGTCCTGCTATGTACACTACTTTGGTCACTAGGTACTGATTGACTCTGAGCTAGGGGCTGAGCCAGTTGCGACTGCGACTCCCACTGGCCTGCGACTGATGACTCTAGTCGTTGACTCATTGGATAACTGACTGGGCTCTCCGGTCTGCGGCAGCGATCTAAATAATGGCGGTCGAGAGGGTGTTGGCGGACTGTTTCTTGCGAGTTTGTCTTTGGCCTCTCTCCTGGTAGGCTTGCTTGCTCCAGCGTCTACTATCGATATTCTCGCAACCTCTTTGCCGCCTGGAGCTTACACAGCACATTCCTCCCCCCCCCCCCCCCCCCCGAAATACCGCACCATGGTCGTGTAGTGAGACTGCGAACGACAATGGGGGAGGGAGGCAGGAAGTTGGAAATAGAGATGAGCTGGGAGCCGTTGGTGTAGAGGACGGCATACTCTGGACCATACCTCGCCATATGGCTATTGCGCATTAGGAAAATCCTAAGTAAAATTGCTGCCAGGGCACACGTCCAGGCCTGAGGGCGCATTATGGGATGATGATGGCGACAGAAATGGCGATGGACGAGTCCAGGTCCATTGGATTGGCGAGCAGGAACGACAGGGGCGAGGGCGCATCGTCCATCCGCTCCTCCTGGGGTGCCCTGGTGGCACCAGCAGGCAACTGCGAAAGCTGCACTGTCCCATGATGCAGTGCATCTGAGGCAAGAAAAGAAGCATTATCATGTGGCAAATGACACACACGGATTTGGTTCTGGTGGTGCTGCTGCAAACCATCTGGACCTGCACTTAAATACGTAAAAGAACCAATGTGTTCCTGCATCATGCCTCTTTCCAAGCGCCCAAGGTTGCCATAAACCCTGAAAAGAACAAGCTCGCATCGCATAAAGTAATACTTGCGGACCATTGGCAGTGATGGACGCTGCGACATGTGGAGCAAGTGAAACAGTGTCGAATGGCTGCGTCCATGCAGAAGTTCTGTCAGTGATGGTCCGATTGTCAGTGGGAGCGATAGGAGGCGAGAAAGAGATGCAGCGCCTGTTTCCATGTGTGGGTGGTGTGAAGCTTGGCCATCTATTGCTTAAAAGTGCGTACAAAGCATTCTGCTTCTCCTTTGGAAGGCGGGTGAAACAATGCAGTTTTTAGGTGACGAATGCCATTGCTTGCACAAAACTGTTCAAAGTCATGTGAAGTTAACTGTGGTCCGTTGTCTGACACAAGTACTTCTGGCAAACCTTCTATGCAAAATATGGAGGACAATGCTTGAATGGTGCTACTTGAAGGGGTAGAAGCCATAGGCACCGCCAATGGAAACTTGCTAAAAGAGTCTATCACTATGAGCCAACGAGTGTTCCAAAATGGTCCTGCAAATTCTATGGGCACTTGTTGCCATGGCAATTGAGTCTTAGGCCAAACTGAGAATGTCTGTGGTGGAGCGCCATGGTTCTCCAGGCATGCACAAAACTGTGACGTAATCTGTTAAATGTGGGCGTCCATGCCTGCCCATGCACAGTGCTGTCACACTATCTGTTTAGTGTGAACAATCCCCCAGTGTCCTCGGTGAAGTGATTGCAACACATCCTTTTGCAACACTTTGGGAATAAGCACATGCGATTATCCACAGTCATTCTGAACTAGAATTACACCTTGTTGAACTGAAAGGTTATGTCGATGAGCAAAATATTGGTACACAACTGAGTTCTGGATATTGTTCAGTGAACAATGTTCTTGTAATCCCTGACTCTGGAGATGAGTGTAGAAATCTGAGCAAGCAGGCAGGTCCAGGCCAGAAACAGTAACGTAATTGTACTGAGGGGGGGGGGGGGCGAGCCAGTCTTCACACAACAGTTCTGAGTATGACTTCGATTCACTAACGGCTTTCTGATGTAAAAGGGATGATTTTGTATGGTGGAGGATATGAATTGCATGTTTACTACATCGACACGGTACGCGGTAATATATTGCTGGGTTGGAGATCGGTTTCACTCTCTAATATTCGCCGGCCAGTGTGGCCGTGCGGTTCTAGGCGCTTCAGTCCGGAGCCGCGAGACCGCTATGGCTGCAGGTTCGAATCCTGCCTCGGGCATGGATGAGTGTGATGTTCTTAGGTTAGTTAGGTTTAAGTAGTTCTAAATTCTATGGGACTGATGACCTCAGATATTAAGTCCCATAGTGCTCAGAGCCATTTGAACCATCTCTAATATTCAAGCTCCTGTCCTCAGTGGGAGAGCAGTGTAATTGAGTAAGAGTCTTTCCATATTTGACGATATGTGTGGCACTTTGCGAGATTTAGTTGTTGGTGCAATATTTACTGCCACGGAATGTCACGTCTGTAGAAAGAAAGGACGAAGGAGCATTGTGACATATAGCCAGTGTGAGTGTAGGCATACCATAATTTTTTCGGGTGCTGTACAGATATAAAAGATAACTGCACTGTTTGTGTAAAATGTGTATATATTGCATTGTAAAGTTACTGTGGTTTATGTTGTGGCATTACAGAGGATGACTATGTTTCCTATCATGAGGGACGTATAGACTCAGCACATTGATAACTGCAATGGTATGAGAGAGAGTTTTTACGTGGAAAATTATGTGTGCTATAGATACTGAGATTCGTTCCAGAACCACAGCCATCAAGAGGACACATTACCTGCACATCGATCGATGTCAGACTGTAGCAGCAATCGTACTATTTAATTGTAGTTACATGGGTAAATATGTTCCTAGCTTCCAATATTCTTGTCAGTCCCATATGTATTTGATGATCTGTTGACAACTTTGCAGGTTTAACTGTCAATGCAATTTAGTGATCTGTGCAAAATAATTTTACGACTGAAAGTCCCGTCTGCAAAAAGAAAGAAAAGGTGGATGGTGCTTCGATACTGACGGCATCAGTAAATCGGGGGGTAAATTCGATAAGAGCCAACCATAATGCTCGATTCATTCACATCCTTTGTCCTGGAATATAGGTGCCTCTACATAGTGGTGGGAACGTTTGTGTGGGTTGAAAGCAGGAAGAGTGACATGGGATGGACTGTGGTATAGCATTAGGACTGCTGGGAACAGAGCATTCAATGTTATTCTGTGTTATTTGCAGTTAAGTATGGTTAGACACATCTCTCATGTTGCACCAGGAACAATGCACCCTGTGCTACTCTGTCATCAACAGTAAAGACACAAGCTTCCCGGAGGCGTCTCGCGTATTAGACCGGCGTGAGTGTGCCTTGGAGTTCTGTGACGTCAGTATAACACTGGCTGTATACCCGAAAATGTAGGCAACTTTCACCTGCGTCCAGCAGTGGCTCGTGGCTGTGACGGCGTGCGCCCCTTGAGCGCCTGCGCTCTTGCTCGGCCGCATCAGCAACAGTGCCTAGGTGAACACGTATTTTGAGAGGAATTTCTCAGGTATCAAGTATGAAAGGGCTGTCGCAACCTCATGCACGTAGCCATCTGTGCGTGGTTTGACAGCTGACGACCGCGTCTATGTGGGCTGCAGGTAGCCTCTTGTGGGGTCTACAGGGGGTGGCAGACAGTGTCTGCATATGTTGTTTGTGTGTGAAGTGTCGGCAGAAGTGCCAACACCGTGTTGTTTGAGGAAGCCGAAATGCACGCTATAAGCTCACGCAGGCTGGCGTGAGGTCTGAAACAGGATACTTAATGAATGCTATAAAGAAAAGTACGTAGCTGCTGGAATACTTAACTTTAATTCGTCATTGGTGTACATCGCTCTTGGCGATACAAGTTAGACTCTTTAGATGCATGCAATATACTGTTAATGGCGCCTTGCTAGGTCGTAGCAATTGACTAAGCTGAAGGCTATGCTAACTATCGTCTCGGCTAATGAGAGCGTAATTCTCAGTGAACCTTTCCTAGCAACGTCGGCTGTACAACTGGGGCGAGTGCTAGTAAGTCTCTCTAGACCTGCCGTGTGGCGGCGCTCGGTCTGCAATTACTGACAGTGGCGACACGCGGGTCCGACGTATACTAATGGACCGCGGCTGATTTACAAGCTACCACCTAGCAAGTGTGGTGTCTGGCAGTGACACCACAGTGTGTGTGTTGCATTATTTTGCGAGCAGATGTGTAGACTGCACTACGCGTTATTTTGGCAGTTTACTAGTTGATTTCGTGTCTGCACATCTGTGTGCTGCGTTATTTAGGAGGAGTCTGCATGTCTGTACTGAAATTATTTCGGTAAATTTGGAGTTGTTTGCGTGTCTGCAGACCATTATTTAGGAGTAGTTTACAGGTCTGTGGGCTGTGTGGCGTGACCCCAAGCATGTGTTTTGTATCAGTGTGATAAATATAATCCATCCCTAAACAAATTGTTCCAAAATGAGTAAAGTACCCTCCTTCCTTACTCTATCCAGCAGCCCAGCGCAGGCTGAGTCATTTTCGCGTCATTTTCCCCCTCCAGACAACCATTTTGGATTACATCACAGGAGAGATAACAGCACACTCTGGTGGCAGTATTGTGTACTAGGTCAGTTGAAGTGTAGATCTCGTGGTGGAGACATTGTCTGCAAAATAAAAACTTATGTCCAGCACAGGCAGAGTCGTTTTCCCACCATTTCCCCCCACCATCTTGGATTACATCACTAAATGGACGACAGCGTTCTCTGGTGGTGGTGCTGTGTACTAGGTCCAGGCCCCATTGTGAACACACTGTTTGCCGCCATCTTGGATAATAATACTCGCATCATCAGCTGATGTCATGGCTGCCATCTTGGATTAAGTCACGGAATGGACGACAGCGCGGACCTCCTGGCGAACACACTGGATGGTGGTGCTGTCTCTAATTGTTTAAAATGAAGACTGGTGCATGATTTCGACAGTTGACGATTAGCAAGCATGTTTGCAGTCTTTTAGATGGATTATTATTTTGACAATTTACGAGTTCCTTGGCTCTCTGGACGTAAATGTAGTGCATTATTTACGAGTGGTTTGCATGTCTGTAGGCTGTGCAATGCGTTATTTTGACAGTTTACAATTAGCAAGCAAGTGTGTAGAGCATTATATATGAGTTATTTAGGAGTAGTTTGCAGGTCTGTATGCTGTGTGGCATCTAAGATCGTGTGTTCTGTATCACTGTGATAAATATACCCATCTCTAAATAAATTGTTCCAAAATAAAGTACACTCCTTCCTCTCTCCAGCAGCTCAGTGCAGGCTGAGTCCTTTTCCCACGAATCCTTAGGAGGAGGTGGTGGTCGGGTGACTTAGATTAGGGGATGTAGTCCAAGTGTCCTTCCTTTCGCGCCAATTTTCTTAGCTTGGTGGTGATATGCGAATTGACCTTTCTTTACCGCCAAAATTCAAATTTGGCGCCAGTTCCTAGGAAGAAGTGGCGGTCGGGTGACTTAGGTTAGTGGAGGTAGACCAAGTGACCTGTCTTCCCGTGATCTTGGATGACGTCATCGCCGCCATCTTAGATACATCTGGCAAAAATGCACAGTGGTTCAGAATCCCCCTTGCATCAATACTGATGCCCTGACCACTATACCACCCGGACTGTTCGAGTTTAGGAAGAATACCAAGTGGGCTGAGGCGTGAAAGGGTATTTGGATTGTGGAGGGAGGCAGTTAAGCAAAGCCACTGTGCCAGTCAACGGCCTGCAGTATGCCATCATTAAGTGCAGGGCAGTTCTTGTGCTGTGAATTCATGTACCCTCTGAAAGAAGGTAGTAATGCAGAGGAAAAGAGCATTGTCTAGCTAAAAAAGATTAATCATAAAGGAAAGCGACAGGTTCTCAGTACCATACATTAGTGTTGTCAATGTGAACTTGTGAGATCTTGTCCCCAAAAACGCCAGCAAACACAGAGTACTCCAGTGCGGCTGCATGTTGCACCTGGCGATCTGGTGATCCATAACAGACTGGGCTGTGAGGCTGCTGCTGCTAGGCCCATTGTGGTGTTGAGGTGATGCCAAATGCCCTGAAGGTCCAGGATAATTACGAGATGGTCGAGGGAAAGGAGAGTGTGGCTGTGATGGCAGGCGAGTGGGAGTTGTAAGTCTGTGCCATGAGTTTGATGGATTGGGCTGCGATGCAACCAACCTTAAGTATTGAGGGACCTGCTCATAGCAACACGTCATTGTCTGGTCAGATGGTGGAGTTGTTGTAGGTGCAAGCCTGCATTCGCATGTATCCATCACAGCTACTAAGATGTGATAAGCATCATGTATGTGTAAAAACGATATATGCTGATGCCTATAATAATAATAATAATAATAATAATTTTCGGATTTTTGTACTTACAATCAAAATTATTGGCATTCTTATCAGTCCACAGGACACTCATCACATAATTATTTGTTATGATGTTTTATAATATTCTATCAAGTTCATCTTGCAGATCAGTATTCATCTGACTCGTTGCAATATTATCACAAAATTCCCCTAGAAACAAAGAAATGTTTGCAAGTTTGTGGGTAATAAAATTACTGTAGAAGAGAAGGAAAACTGAAGTTCTACTGCTTACGTGTCTGTCCCCTGATGATTGGTGTCATTCCCCACGAGTTAATAATGGAAAATAGTGTCACTACCTCGGTTTACTTGTTCAACTGGATATCCACAGCTGCTGCATCAGCCCATTCAACTCTATTATTGTCACCACTGGGTGCACCTAGAGACAAACAAGTGTGTGTGTAAGAAACGTATTACTGTAGTACGAATTACTACTACTATACTACAGCTACTACTTATATATTTGCTCCCCAGTGACTGGTGTCATCCTCACAAGCTCAAGCTGGAGAAAGGCATCGGCTCAAATACTTGGTTCACTGATGCAGATGGATTTGAAGTTGGCTCTATTACTTGAACCTTCTCTGATGTAGGTAAATAAATTTCAGCCACAGACCGTGGCATGGAGTTAATAGCTACTGAGCTTGGCTGCACCTCATCCATGCCCTTCGCCGCAAAGCCACTGAAAAATTCTACAACAAGCAGAAAAAAAGAAAGCATTACTTTACATAACTGCATTCTTCACAGAAACACACACATAGAGGGAGTGAGAGAGAGGGTTGTTGGCCTCGCGCCATCTTCTGTTGCGTCAATAAGGTCCATCAGATCCTCCAGTGTGCTATCATGCATCAAGGACGATGGCACAGACCCATCTACAAGAAAAGAAATTCATCAGCATATTTGCAGCTGAAATATGCATACAACATGGGAGGAAATCATCTTAAAACATACATTCCCATAGAATGACTAGAGTCCAACCAGCGATGTTCTTTAACCCCTGATGAAGCATCATCACTTCCACTTTGGCGCTTCATATCTAACACACAGAAGCAGTCTTGAGAACGCTGACAAGGTACTAGCTGCAAAAACAGGAGACGGGAGGATAGCAACTGCTACTGATGTAACACTGGAGACTGCACTGGGCAGTCTACTCAGTAGCTGGTGCTACCATCTAGTGTAGCTACTACTGATCAAGTACCAGGGAGTGTCCTGTCTGGTCTAGACAATACACTCTAGGATCTAGGGCAGCTGCTGTTAAGGGATAGCACCAGGGAGCGCCCTGACCAGTCTACTCAGCAGCCACTAGGATCTAAATCTACATCTTCATCTACATGGATACTCTGCAAATCACATTTAAGTGCCTGGCAGAGGATTCATCGAACCATCTTCACAGTTCTCTATTATTCCAATCTCGTATAGCGCACGGAAAGAATACCTATATCTTTCCGTACGAGCACTGATTTCCCTAATTTTATCTTGGTGATCGTTTCTCACTATGTAGGTCGGTGTCAATAAAATATTTTCGCATTCTGGGGAGAAAGTTGGTGATTGGAATTTCGTGAGAAGATTCTGTCGCAACGAAAAAGTCTTTCTTTTAATGACGCACATGGCCGAGCGGTCCTAGGCGCTTCAGTCTGGAACCGCGCGACCCCTACGGTCGCAGGTTCGAATCCTGCCTCGGGCATGGATGTGTGTGATGTCCTTAGGTTAGTTGGGTTTAAGTGGTTCTAAGGTCTATGGGACTGATGACCTTAGCCGGCCGCGGTGGTCTAGCGGTTCTAGGCGCGCAGTCCGGAACCGCGCGACTGCTACGGTTGCAGGTTCGAATCCTGCCTCGGGCATGGATGTGTGTGATGTCCTTAGGTTAGTTAGGTTTAAGTAGTTCTAAGTTCTAGGGGACTGATGACCTCAGAAGTTAAGTCCCATAGTGCTCAGAGCCATTTGAACCATTTTTGAACTGATGACCTTAGATGTTAAGTCCCATAGTGCTCAGAGCCATTTGAACCATTTTAATGATGTCCAGCCCAAATACTGTGCCATTTCTGCCCTTCTTTGAAGTTTTTCGATGTTCAAGCGTAGTGTAGGCAGTCTCCTTAGTAGATCTGTTACATTTTCTAAGCGTCCTGGCAATAAAACGCAGTCTTTGGTTTGCCTTACCTACAAAATTTTCTGTGTGTTCCTTCCAATTTAGGTTGTTCGTAATTGTAATTCCTAGGTATTTAGTTGAAATTACGGCCTTTATATTTGACTGATTTATCGTATAAGCGAAGTTTAATGGATTCCTTTTAACACTCATGTGGATGACCTCACACTTTTCGTTATTTAGGTCAACAGCCAATTGTCGCACCATTCACATATCTTTTCTAAATCGTTTTGCAATTTGTTGTGATCTTCTGATGACTTTATTAGTCATTAACAAACAATCCAAGACGGCTGCTCAGAATGTCTCCTAAATCGTTTATATACATAAGGAAAAGCAAAGGGCCTATAACACTACCTTTGGAAACGCCAGAAATCACTTCTGTTTTCACTCGATGACTTTCCGTCAGTTACTACGACCTGTGACCTCTCTGACAGCAAGTCACAAATCCGTTCACATAACTGAGACGATATTCCATAAGCACGCAACGTCACTATAAGCCGCTTGTGTGTTACCGTGTCAAAAGTCTTCCGGAAATCCAGAAATACGGAATCGATCTGAAATACCTTGTCAACAGCTCTCAACACTTCATGCGAATAAAGAGCTAGTTGTGTTTCACAAGAACGATGTTTTCTAAACTCATGTTGACTGTGTGTCAATAGACCGTTTTCTTCGAGGTAATTCATGATGTTCGAACACAATATGTGTTCCAAAATCCTGCTGCATATCGACTTTAATGACGTGGGCCTGTAATTAAGTGGATTACTCCTACTACCTTTCTTGAATATTGGTGTGACCTGCGCAACCTTCCAGTCTTTGGGTACGGATCTTTCGTCGAGCGAACGGTTGTATACGATTGTTAAGTACATAGCTATTGGATCAGCATACTCTGAAAGGAACCTAACTGGTAATAGTCAGGACCAGAAGACTTGATTTTATTAAGTGATTTAAGTTGCTAAACTATTCTGAGGATATTTACTTCTACGTTACTCATGTTGGCAACTGTTCTTGATTGGAATTGTAGAAAATTTACTCCGTCTTATTTTGTGAAGGCATTTCGTAAGGCCGTGTTTAGCAACTTTGCTTTGGCAGCACTGTCTTCAATAGTACCTCCATTGCTATCGCGCAAAGAATGCGTTGATTTTGTCTTGCCGATAGCATACTTCACGTAAGACCAGAATCTCTTTGAATTTTCTGCCAGATTTCGAGACAAAGTTTCGTTGTGGACACTATTATAAGCATCTCGCATTGAATTCCGCGCTAAATTTCGAGCTTCTGTAAAAGATCGCCAATCTTGGGGATTTTGCGTCTGTTTAAATTTGGCATGTTTGTTTCTGCAACAGCGTTCTGATCCGTTTTGTGTTCCAGGGAGGATCAGCTCCGTAGATTGTTAATTTATTTGATATAAATCTCTCAATTGCTGCCGATAATATTTCTCTGAATTCAAACCACACCTGGTCTACACTTATATCATTAATTTGGAAGGAGTGGAGATTGTGTCTCAGGAAGGCGTCAAGCGAATTTTTATCTGATTTTTTAGTAGGTATATTTTTCGTTTATTTTTAGAGGATTTGGGGGCTACAATATTAAATCTTGCTACGACAAACCTGTGTTCACTAATCCCTGTATCCGTTTTGATGCTCGTTATTAAGTCAGAATAATTTGTTGCTAAGAGGTCAAGTGTGTTTCGAAACCGTTTACTATTCGCGTGGGCTCATGAACTAACTGCTCGAAATAATTTTCAGAGAAGCGTTTAGCACAATTTCGGATGATGTTCTATGCGTACCTCCGGAATTAAACATGTATTTTCGCCAACATATCGAGGGTAAATTAAAGACACCACCAACTATAATCGTATGAGTCATGTACGTGTTTGAAATCAAAAGTCAAGTTTTCTTTGAACCTTTCAGCAACGGTATCATCTGAATTGGGATGTCGGTAGAAGGATCCAATTATTATTTTATTCCGGTTGCCAGCAATCATCCCTGCCCATACTAACTCACAGGAACTATCTACTTCAATTTCTAACAGCAACAAACACTTTACCGCCAACCGTGTTTAGCTTATTCTTTCGGAACACCGTTAGGTTCTTCGCAAAAATTGCGGCTGATCTTATATCCGGCTTTAGCCAGCTTTCAGTGCCTATAACGATTTGAGCATCAGTGCTTTCTATTAGCGCTTGGAGCTCTGGTACTTTCCCAACACAACTACGACAATTTACAACTGTTATACCGATGGTTCCTGTATCTGCGTTCTTCCTGTGTTCGGCCTGCACCCTTTGTGGCTAAAGCCCTTCTTCTGTTTTCCCGGGACCCTCTAACCTAAAAAACCGCCCAGGCCACGCACACAGCCCCTGCTACCCGTGTAATTGCCTCTTGCGTATAGTGGACACCTGATCTATTCAGCAGAACCCGAAACCCAACCACCCTTTGGCGCAAGTCGAGGAATCTGCAGCCTATACGGTCGCAGAACCGTCGGAACCTCTGATTCAGACCCTCCACTTGGCTTTGTACCAGAGGTCTGCAATCGGTTCTGTCGACTATGCTGCAAATGGTCAGCTCTGCTTTCATCTTGCAAGCAAGACTGGCAGCCTTTCCCACTCCTGTTAGCCGCTCGAAACTTCTGATCCAAAGTGACACACATCATTGGTACCGACGTGAGCAACCACCTGCAGTTGGCTGCACCCTTTGGTCTTCATGCCATCCGGGAGGACCCGTTCCACATCTCGAATGACTCCACCCGGTATGCACACGGAGTGCACATTGGTTTTCTTTCCCTTCTTGGCAGCCATGTCCCTAATGGGCCCCATAACGCGCCTAATGTTGGAGCTCCCAACTATCAATAATCCCACCCTCTGTGATTGTCTGGATCTTGCAGGCTGAGAAGTTTCCTCTGAAACAGGAAAGATGACATCATCTGGCTCAGCGACAGCGTCAGCCACAGACAGCGCCTGGACCCTGTTTGTCAGACAAATCGGGGAGGCCTTACGTGCGGCCGCCTGGGAAGTGTTTCGCCGCCTGCTACGCCCCGGGGCGACCTCCCACTCGACTACAGGTGAGGGGTCAACCTCAGTGCGAGCAGTAACTAGGCTGTTCACCGGTGAGGACCGATCGGAGGACTCTGCCGTGCTGGACGTCCGATGGATCCCCACGGCCAGCCCACAGCAGTGGTGCCCATCCACTGCAGCCTCAAGCTGTGTAACCGAAGCCATCAGAGCCTGAAGCTGAGAGCGAAGTGTCACTAACTCGGCTCGCATCTGCACACAACAACCGCAGTCCCTGTCCATACTAGAGATCGTGAAAAACTAAACTATGTAGATAACGGACTATCGGCACGTTCTGCGCAACTTTACTGTAGACCCTGACAAAAACGCAAGAACTGTGTCTAAGAAATTAGATCAACACACAGAGATTCAAAACACTTAGTACCGAAGCACTCAGGTGAAACTGAATGATTCGCCCCTGACTAGGGACTGGTAATACGTCACAAAATCGATTTACTTTCCGACGCAAACAAAAACGCGAGAACTGTGGCTATTAGATATTAAATAAACACGCAGAAACACAAGAAACTAAACTATTAAAGCACACAGATGATATTATAATTTTCGCTCCTGGTTAGGAACTCGGATAGGATAATTGCTACTGAAAAGCACCAGGAAGCAGCCCAAGCCAATGTAGACGGTAGCAAAACCAAGGGGAGTGACTCTTGTCAGCATGCAGATTGTAATGAGATTCCACGCCGAAATGCTCGTTATTTATAGATGAGAACTAGATTTCTTTGTTTATTTCAGCCAATAGGAATCGAGTATGCTTACCTCTAGTCATGTGGGCAGAGGCCGATTGGCAGTTTTTTGACGAATGTAAGTAGATATATATTTTTATGTGGTCTATCTGGTAGTATAGTTTGGGGACCCCTTTTTTAAAATAATAGAGTCCTACTCCTTTCTTGCGTGGTTTTAAATATAGTCATTTACCGATAGCGATGGTGTTCATCATCCTGTTATGACTTTTAGATTCCTCTAGTTACTTCTCTGCGTTTTATCGATTCTTTACTTCTTGCACTATGGCAGCTATTCCTCCTGCTAACGAACCACCTTCTGACAGTCCCACAGGCACTGGAAGAAGAAACGTGATATTCACCAGGTGTCTTAGGTATTGGCAGAACCCTGGGCGTTTTAACACGTCTTTTCCTTACTTTCTGCTCCAGGTCAATTTTTGCCGCTGCCACCGCTGGTTGGATGCAATTTTTAAACATATCACACGTTTTTTCTCCTGCTTATTTAGTGTACAATGAGCTGTGTTTATAATTTGTTTGATATTTATACCAGCACCCTATTTAAGTTTGGTATGCATTGCTTTATATACTGTGAATGCTGCACTATGTTGTCCTGTACCTGTGTTCCTTCTTCAGCATATTTCCTTGGCTTTATTGTCTAACATTCGAGCAATAGCGTGACGTTCCGCAAAACCTTGATTTGCAGTGTATGCTAAATGATGCGCCTTGCAGATTTCGTCTAGAACACTAATCCCCTCATCACCACACTTTTTCAGCTTCGCTCCAGGTCCCGGGATATGCAGTTCAACCTATAACTTAAATCTTGGCACACATGTTATGCTGCTGCACTTCTGACTCTTGTGCACCCTGTTATATACCAAACTGCAAGCATTTATCCAACTGTTTCATGATAATGGAGATTCGAGCCATTTCACTATAGTATTGTTTCCTTAACCTCTTATGCCACTCTCTACAGGAAACATGCCTGGTTAAGAACTTTTCTGTAATTCTACTGTATAAAACCTACTGGAAATTTCTTTACCTTTGGTGTCCTTTAAGAAGTAAGTTCTCAGGTTTGTCCATTGCACTTTGGGAATTGTAAATATCTCTACTAACCAGTTCAGCAGGTAAGACTTCTCAAATACAGTTCTATATTTCGAAATACACACTAAATAACCTACACTGAATTTCTACTTGTGTGGATCCACCACCTTAATGGTTTGTATACTATATTTAAAAGCCCATTGTAATGAACATCAATAGGTTTTATTTTAACTGTATGATATTTTGTTCGATTATACACTCCAATAATTTGTGGGAGAACGACTAGTCATTTGTAGGATTAAAATGCATCTACATAAGATTTTATATTGTTCTGTTCAGACATTCCACAACTCTCACTTTCACCTGGAGAATATCGAGAAGTGATTTATTCTGCAATGTTCCTTTGCTAACTTCAAATACCTATTGCAAAACTGGCCTCTGGGCCGTTTTGTAGGTTGTCAGTACACCAGTTTATCCCAGTCTGCAGTATTGGTTCAAACACCTGTGCAACGCCCTTCCCACTCTTTGCCTTCACAGGAAGATGCCAGATGAATTTGAAATAACTATCTATGACTATTAAAGCATATTTGAAGCTTATATTTGATCATGAACAGTCTCCCATATCTATGAGATCAACCTGCCTTATATCATCCAAGCCTTATATTATGACACGTCTATGAGAGAACGTTCTGTGTGCAGGCCTGTGGAGTTCACAGATCACCGTCTCGATAATTATTCAATAATGCGTCTTCCTTTCCTTGAAGCTCTGAAATTATTGATATTATTTCAATAATATGAGCTGTGTTCCCTGTATCAGCTGACGCTGTGTGTTGTTGTAGTCCTTCTATGATTCCTTTCAGATCATTTTAGTATATGTACTACAGAAGTAATGCTGAATATCAATGCCTTCGCCTTCGCTATGTATATTGGTCAACGGCGATCCAATATTTTTAATGTATTTCGTACTGCTTGTGCTTTTTAAACGCCCATTTGGGGTTTTGTATCGTCTTTGTGCGTTATTCATGAATGGTGTTCCTGCATTCGATCTTATCTCTTTTGGCAAATACTTTTTGGGGTTCAAAGCTTTTAAGAATATTAGTTCCGCAACCCGGGGTCTTCACTCAGACTCCTTTTCTCGAATGTGTACTCATGCTTCATTAAGCATATAAGATGCACATATGGTTGTTTCCTGCTGACCCCATATTTTGCGTCACACCTAATTCTCTAGTACTGTGTTGATTACCATATTTTACGATCTATAAGACACTACAGACTATGAGATGCACTTTACTTTTAAGCAGTTTTTAAAAATAATAACATTTTTAACATTTTTGTTATCAGATTGCAAAGCTAGACTAAAAATATTCTTAGTTTATAAAACCGAACTGAAAATCTTGACCTGAACTTTCTTCTTCTTTTTCTTCTTCTTCCTCTTCGTTTTGATCGTTATCGTTGTCATTTTCACACTTAAGATGGTCTGCACTGTCATCGAGAGCGTTACTTATGCCGTACTTCTTGAAAGATTTAACAATAATGTCTTGTCTGACTCTGGATCACGACTGTTTCATCCCCATGACAAGATTGATTGTAGGTCTTTTGAAAGATCCCTTAGGCCTGAATTCATGTTGGGGTTCATCCACCACCCATTTGTTTCATTCCTCTCTCATACACACTTTAAATGGTTTATTTATCGAGACATCAAGAGGTTGTAGTTGTCAAGTAAGACCTCCTGGGGCAACAGCAAGCTCTGTGTTTTCCTGTCTCAATTTCTCTTTAACAAAATTTTTCAAATGACTACTAAACTGATCTAGCACCTTTACTTCTTTCCCACACTCTGTTAATCCATAATTTCATACAAGCCTCATCCATCCAACCCTTCTCATGTATGTGAACAACAACACCAGGCGGCATTTCAGAAGGTTTTGACATTGTTTTGCGCTTGAAAATGATCATTGGATTGTGTTCAGTACCGGTATCAGAATATGAAAGGGCAACAGTGTAGTGAATTTTTCATATCATTTTTTATAATTACAGTTTTAGCATCTTTCATGAAACACTTCTTTTACTCGGCACATCAAATGTCAGAGGAGTTTCGTCCATATTCGCTAGTTGGCTTAGTTCGACACTGGTTTTCTTTCGTTGTTGGATGATAAAGCGATGAAAAAATAAAGGTTTCTCTTCATACTCTTGCGGAATTTTCTGAGACATTTTGGTTTTGGTTCGCATGCTAAGTCCATGGCGCTTCATAAACATATAGCACCAATCAACACCACCCTTAAAATCTGGTAAGTTCCACTGTAGCTCTAGCCTACGAGCGTCTATTTGAATCATTTTTGTATTAATTCCAGTGCCATTTTGACGGTGTCATTGATTCCTTTTCAATAGTCATCTTCTAGTTTTGGCCACTTTGCATTCAGTCCTCTATTTGCACATTTAGTCTTGCTAATTTTTTCAGTTCTTGTTTAGTAGCCCGCCAATCACGAATGGTTTTTATCTGTTGGCTAAGGGTCGAAATGCCGCTCAGCTGCTCGGTTTTCATGTTCTATTGCGTACGCTATTACTTTCAACTTATGGCATTGTGAAACTAGCTATTGACAAAGATATTGTACTGTTACCGATAACACAAATTACTTTCAATTCAAATTCACTGGTACCATAGACTGCAATGACGCCATCATAGGCTAGACAGTGTGATAGCGGGCGGAGGGTGGGGGGGGGGGGGGGCAGACAGTGTTTGCAAGCTTGTGAATCCCCGCAACTCATGTTCATTGCATCGAAGCACTGCTGCTGCCAGTTGAATCCAGTGTTGCCAAATAGAGATACATTTCCCGTGGCATCGAATATATGGTCATTTTTAAGACTGGCTGGAATTTTAAGCCAAGCACTGGACATTTTATATTAATTTCGAATATAAGACGCACCTGAATTTTGGAGGCAAATATTCAAAGCAAAGAGTGTATCTTATAGTCCGTAAAATACAGTAGTGAAACCAGAGATAGTATATCCTCCTTCTCCTTCTTCTTCTTTAACTTCTTCCTCTGCTGCCTCCATCTGCCATGTGCAAGAGCTGTTTCTGTTAGTGTCTTAATCGTATCAGAGAGAGAAGGTTCCCACTCCAACTGTCCCAGTTTTAACAATCGTAATTTCCGATAAACAGCTTTCTACATCTTGACGACTTTACGTTTTGCCAACACGCTGCTGCATACTAAACTGACTTGGAGGTGGTAGATATGTTGTATTTTCTTATACAGGGCTTTCTCCTCATGCGTTTAAAACTTTTTCAGTCTTACCAGCCTTTGCATTTACTATGTTGATTAACTTTAGAGGGGTTTCAATTCCTTCTTCCTATGCTTTTCTATCCACAATATTTACAGGAAGGTTTTTTTTATATCTTCTAATTTTTTCTCAGTTTAAAGAGCTTTTGTCATATTACTCCCCAACGCCTACATTTCAGTAATATGATGTTACACGGTATAGTTGGTATTCTCAGTAGAGATGTGCATTTATATCCTCGATTTTACTCTCGATGTATAAACATACATTTGGCTTGTGCTTCATCCCGAAGGAATTAGCGCATTGCATACGTGTGAATTTGTCTATAGCATACCATATACCGACACTGTTACGTATTGGCACACTGCACTTTAAGCAAAATCTCCCGGAAGTTTCGATTATATCGACTGTCATTCAATTTTCTCGTTTTATCAGTAATCAGAAAGCCGTACTGCGTGTTATTCTTGCAGTCCGCGAGTATGGGAACAAATTTAATGAGCGGCATGTTTGTTCCTACATGCGGTTGGTAAATATGCCTTAAATTCATACTGTCCTGTATGAAAGTGATAAAAAAGTTCGAATTAGAGTATCATTGACCAACTGCTTCCGAATCCTGGAGTATAAATTGCATCCTCAACTTTCATATGATGGCCAAAACAAAAATATTTCCATATCTGTGATGTAATCAAATACGAACACGCTGTTTGCCTTTACTTTTTCAGATGGTGGAATATCGCTAATTTTGCTGAATGTCTGGTAGGTTACGCCATCGATACCATGCAAACTCTCCTGCAGTGGTTGATATTTAGGCTGAAATAATGTTTCTGAAAGAATATATACGTGCTCAGAGTGGATCTCCTTAGGGTGTGTTAACAGTGATAGGACAAGATTAGTCTTCTCGCAGTCTGAGGGACTAACAATTAAAGGATTTATATTATTGGGAAGTAATGATCCATTCTTTTTCTTGTTCCAGTTTCCAGGATCGTTGCGGGACCAGTCGATTACAACACGGGCTCTTGTGATTGAGATGTTTCATCCACTTGGGCATGGCTATGGCTCACGCATTCACATTAGTATGCTGCGATTTTAAAGAGAACACACACACACACACACACACACACACACACACACACACACACACACACATACACACACACACGCATATGTAGCTCTTAAACCTCTTTATTTGTACAGCAGGATATATGAACATACTTAAATAAGATCACAGTTCTGTGCCTACACCTGGCACACTTGGCTCATATATTTCTACTTCTGTAGATGCACAGCCTGAATTGTAGAGTTGGGCGACAGTTTTTCTGATGGGCAAGGACTTTGGCGAGCTTACTCCACAATGTCTCGTAGACGCTGTAGACATGCAGTTGCCACCTAGTTGATGTCTAGGGCATGCTGTATTGCATAACTGGTATACATTAGATTCTTAAACGTCAGCTCCTACAGATGTGTGCACTCCCTGTTACATATTTTAAGTGTTCCAGGGAAGTCCACTACTACGAATGTATGATCTTTCGGTAACACTAATGGACAGTGAATGTTTCCATGGAACAAAGCAGTAATCTGCATTGACGTAATAAATAGTCAAACTCATTCATCTGCTGATAATATTACTTTGCCATCATTAAATCATGGATTTTCGAATACAAGCACTGGATAGAACTTCCGATCTGACATCATACCCACACTGATACATTTACAGCCACTGGTGTTTAAACTGTAACTAACGATAAACAACATAATTTGTCCATCAGTGGTAACTGTTATTGCACTAGTATTAGTATATAGCCCACTACACTTTTTAACAGCACAGCACAGCATTTTCTGTCTCAGAGGTGAGTTTAACTGAAAATTTGTACATTGTAGTTAAATAAAAAATATATATCCCACATCCATCTGAATGTTTATTAGTTTACTGTGTAAAAATTTGAAGTTAATTGGTGAAGTGTTTTTCGAGATTTTCGATAAGAGCGTTTCCCCTTTATATATGATACATATTTTTATGTATTACATGTATTAAAAAATATACAGCCTATACCCATCCTAATGTTCATTCTAGTGTCATGCAAACATTTTAAGTAAACTGATATAGAACTTTTTGAGATTTTTGGTAACAATGTTTCTATATATGTACTACATATAAATTTATGTATTATATGTATTTAAAAATATATGAGCCACGGCTGTCAAAAAGTTTATTTGACTATCGTGGAAAAATTTGAAATAAATCGATTAAGAATTTTTTGAGATTTTTGGTAAAAACATTTCCCCTCTATATATTAATACGTATTTATATGTAAAATATATAGCCTATGCAGGTCTGAACGTTCATTGGAGTATCATGAAAGAACTGGAAGGAAATTAGGAAGAGCTTTTCGAGTTTTTTTGGACACAACGTTTTTCCTTTACATGTTACATATAATATTTATATATCATATTTATATTATATACATTACATAATGTGTATTAAAATGTATAGCCTATGTCCCTCCTAACATTCATTTATATTATATGTATATATTTCGTATTATATGTATTTAAAAGTATATTGCCTATGTTCGTCGCAATGTTTATTAGAATATTGCGTAAAAATTTGAAGTAAACTGGGCAAATACTTACCGAGACTTTTGGTAAAAAAGTTAACAACGACTTGTGTTTATATAGTTGTATAGATTTGCAGCAGTGTATTTAACTTTAAAAAAATGTTATTTGTTTCCAGATTGAAATTTTTATTCTGAAGTGGAGCGTAACTTATATGGAACTTAGTGGCAGATTGAAACTGTGCCAGACCAGGACTTGAACTTAGGACTTTTGCCTTTCACGGGCAAGTGCTCCACCAAAGCATGACTCACGACCTTTCCTCGCAGCTTTACTTGCACCAGTACCTCATCTCCTACCTTTCAAACTTCACAGAAGCTCTTCTGCAAAACTTGTCTGTGGTTTCGGTATAAAAAACGAATATACTGGGCTCTACAGTCAGTTCATTATCAAAATGAACAGGGTTATGATCCTTCACGCTCAATGCAGAGCTACAGTACTAGTTGCTAACTTGTGTGAGGGCAATGAGTCTATATTGCACGTTCTGGCCACTGATGCATCTACCTGTACGTTGAATACAGCGATTCACTCGCTCATAGGGGATAATACTGACTGCACAACTTTGGTGTATTCAAGAAATCTGCCTAACCCAGACGTTCTAGTTATTCTGGAACTGATTATCCCCAAATATGTAGCGTCGCTTCAGCTCGAGGACCATGGTTTCAATGAGAAGGAACTTGTCACTGGTTATTACACATACGAGTGACTCAAATCAAGAAACACGTGTAAAGTGCCTTTCAACATTTATAGGAAACTTACTGAAAGACATCGTAGTTTGAATGCTATAGACTATTATTTGTTTTCTACACAGCTTATAATGATGTTATGTGATATTTCACAAAATGGTTGAAATGGCTCTGAGCACTATGGGACTTAACTTCTGAGGTCATCAGTCGCCTAGAACTTAGAACTACTTAAAGCTATCTAATCTAAGGACATCACACACATCCATGCCCGAGGCAGGATTCGAACCTGCGACCGTAGCGGTCGCGCGGTTCCAGACTGTAGCGCCTAGAACAGCTCGGCCACTCCGGCCGGCGATATTTCACACATATATTTAACTGTCTGACTCAAGTATTTAAGGATGATGTCCTTCTTTCGAAGTATGAGCGTTCTATAAACATTATGATGTGAATGCACGATGTCAGACTGATGGACATCCTCCTATTAAACTTCACTGTGTTGGTTGTAAAAATACATTATATTATTATATAATATATTCCTCTTAATGTACCGTTCAGCCGACAGCAGTGATCCCCCGTTAATTTAAATGTAGACTATAACAATGATGATGAAATAAATTAATGATTTTCTTCTCAATGTACCTTTTTTCTTTAAAAATGTTATATGTAGACTCTGCAGCTTAGCAAGGAGATTGGACTATGGTAATGAGAATCTGTTTACGAATCAAACACGCTACTCACTAAGCTGGTGACTGTGTCTTCTCATAAACTCTTAATGGATACTTGAATACTGACTGCTGTTGTCAGAGAAGGAGGCCGAAGCTCTGCAACTGTGTGAATGTTTACCATTACGAAGGTACGCATATGTGAGCAGCTCAATGCAGCGGCTGGTCTCCCCCATAAGCGTAGCTGTGTCTCCCTCTCTATTGGTGGTGGACACTTGCAAACTTGTTACAGCCATCAACGAACATAGAGGCAGCGTCAGAGCAGTAGGTGGTGGTAGTGGCGGCAGTTGTGTCAGCAGTGGCGGCAGCAGCTTTTTGTAGGAAATACTTTGTTTTATTTACATACATACATTTTTTCAGTCACATATTTTGCATCTTCTGTATGCCTTACATTCGACCTGTATAGTATTCAGTTGAACAGGTGTGACAACATACATAGAAATACCATCTGTGAATTCTGCGTCTATGGACTTTATAGGATGTACTCTTATGCACTTTGAATTGCGGGGGGGGGGGGGGGGACATACATTTGTACACTGCTCTAATTGCTTGATGTTTACACTATTGTTGTACAAATAGTCAACAAAATCATAGTGTGCCCCTCTTACATATGGATGCCTGCAGCAAAGTCTGTCTGTTACAATCACTAACACACTACATATCGCACATATTAACAACATAGGAATGTCTCAGGTATATGCTCATGTCCCATAAGGTTAATTCAAGCAATGTCTCTCCATGAGTGTCAACTATAGGTATCATACATCCTAACATATGAACATCAATACAAGCGTGCAATGTGTCTTAATCGATTGTCATCTTCTTCTCTATATACTCCATCATGCTACAAAGATAGTTCCACTCCTACCATGAATACCACATTTTAGCACTAACATATTGTGTATTTTCTAGTTCAGTCACAACACTGAAGTCATTGTCAGGTGCTAGGACTACAGTCACACATTTAGGTCCACTAGCAGTCTAACTGTGAATGCTGATGAATAGCAGTATTCTGCTTAACTGAGACTTATTGTGCTGAATTGCTACTGTGGAAATGGTACCGAATAGTCGAATGGCAGGTCTGATAAATCGGGAAGATAGCCTATGGCGGTGCTGCTGCTGTGGTGGCGCAGACGGAAGTATGTTGAACACTTGGGTATCCTGGTCCAGCATTTCTGCTCCTGATGGATCAGAGCCCATTGTGCTACTGGAAAAATAAACAATGGTAAGCTATAAATGAATATATTTGTAAATGATTAGTCACAATGTTAGTAATATCATTATTAATAGTACTTTCAAATGTAACAGATATCTTCTTATTCCGTTTGGGGCACTGGTTGGTTCCTGCTGGCGATTCATGATGATTCTTTCACTATGGAAAACAGACCTCAAATGAGGGGACCCATTCAAATTGGATAAATAATATGAAAAGGGAGGAGGGGAGGGGAAAGCTCAGTTCCTATTGGTCCATTGGTGTCCTGCCTTTTTTAAGCCTTCCTATCGGTCCAGGGGGGGGGGGGGAGGGGAGGTAGTGGGTGACCTCGAATGTACAAAATACAAATGCGTGGGCAGGATTCCCAGAAGTCTTATTAGTGGATTGAACCAACTTGGGGCCAGAACTGGCAGTGGCTCAGGGTAGGCCTGGGGTAGGAGGGGAGTGGGGTAGCCTTGAAAGTACCACCTACAAAAGCATAGGTCGGACAGGACTTCCCTGGATAACCTTGAACACATCTCGCCGAATTGCCTTAGGGGGAACCTGACACCTGACACCAGACGCCCTCATCAGTAATGTTGAGGTAAGAAACTGGTGGAACATACATTGCATAACTAATTACCTGTTGAGTGCAGCGGATCACATGACAATCATTATCCTGTATATTTTATATCAAACATATTTTGGAGACTGGAACCGAGAAGCAACCCCGCTGTGCCTCCAAAACATTAGAAGAACGGAACCTCTCCCTGGTCGCCACCATATTCGCCAAAAATGGTATCTGGGATAGTGCAGAACCATGACTTATCTCTGGAAACACTGCGACACCACTCATCAGCAGTCCTTGGTTCCAAGCCATGGCAAAACTCTGAACACAGTCATTTGTGTGCATTGTTAACAGCAGCCTAAGAATGGCACAGTAACTCCCCAGTCTAGCTGGTGCAGGATGTCACAGAATGTTTTGTGGAATTCATAACTTGTTCTTAGATAGCTGGCGCAGATGTGAAGGAATTAAAACGTGCTTGTTTAAAAATATGGTGCTCCTCCCTTGTGGTGGTCAGACATGGCTGATCCAAGTCTTGACAATGAGTGTATCTTATGTTCCCATACAGTCCAACATCAAGCCACTGTAGTAGGGGGATTAGATATGTTTCAGGACAGGTTGCATTGTTGCCGACTGCTCTATCTATGAAACTGTGGGATTTCAAAAACGGGCGAGAAATTCAAAATATCCAAGATGGTGGACCTAGCCAAATTGTTCTAAGTATAAAATACAATATGGCTTGCCTTAGCACAACCTTATGAAGTCACAATCCAAGATGGCGGCTTTAGTACTGTCAGCATGGTTATCAGATTGTGTGGGTTTTCCCCAGCCCTATGAGATACGAATTAGAGATCGCAGATATTGTGGATATTGTCAAAGACTGCATTACCGTAAGGTCATTTGTGCTAAGTACAGAATCGAAGACAGTGGAGCTTTGCACAGACCTATGATATCACAACCCCAAATGGTTTACCTTAGCACAACTTGCATGGATGGCAATTCATGATGACAGACTTCAGCTCTGCCTTCTGATGTCACAGGCCACATGTGATAAGTACAAAATCCAAGATCTTTGTTTAAGGAAATGATGGCAGCACAGCTGTCCTAAATCCAAACAATTTCCCCCGTCTCAGTTGTGACTGAACGAGAACTCGCATTCGGGAGGACGATAGTTGAAACCCGCGTCTGGCCATCCAGATTTAGGTTTTCCGTGGTTTCCCTAAATCGCTCCAGGCCAATGATGGGATGGTGCCTTTGAAAGGGCATGGCTGATTTTCTTCCCCATCTTTGCCACAATCCGAGCTTGTGCTCCGTCTCTAATAACCTCGATGTCGACGGTACGTTAAACCCAATTTTCGTTCCTTCCTTCCATCAGATGTCAGCCCATTTGGGCTCTTTAAACATTGTCCACGCTAAGTTTAGGGCTGATGTACCCTAAGTTTAAAACTGTGTACTGTTTATTAAACATTTACACTAGGACAGACTGGGAACAATTTGTCTTTGTTTAAACGTTTTCCCTACCATACGAGACCAGACGTCATAGAACGTTCTTAAAAAGAACGAAAATCGATGAGTATTCATTGAAAGATACAGAAATGCATGGTCAAATATTAGGGTGAGACGGAAATATATAAGAGATCCATTGGAATAGGAACAAAAGCTCCAGTAGTTCTAAATCCAAAAATATTATTAAGCAGGCGTTACAGGGTGTACCCGACGGTGCCATTAGTGACATTCAGAACTAAAAATTAACAACGCATCCCAACGATACACCTTCTACGGTGACCCCAACGAAATAGGTGAACAATTACGACTGCTAACAGCATCAGTAACAACTGGGAATAGAGCTTATTTGAATGAAATCATTTTCATAATTTCAGAGGGTCAAGGAAGACGTATTATTGATAATTATGCAGACAGTAGTTGAAAAGAGCTCCATAAACCAGGACGCAAGACATTCTTGCATAGGTGCACTATAATCGAGGTTTGGATTACGTATGGGAAGCGGATCTTGTATATATAAGCCAATATTCATACGAGAACAAAGCTTTCAAATAACAGGATGTCCGTAATTAAAATTCCAGTTCCAAAATGCTGTTGAAAGGAAACCACTGCGCAGAATGGTGTCAAATTTTAAGAGCACATTATTGAGGCGGGGAAAACACCATGGGAAAAAATTAATGAAAGATTTACCAATAGATGGCGCTGTAAGCTACAGCAAGTGAAAGAGGAGAATAACGAGAGGGAGTTATGTGTGTGTGGTAAATCACTTCCCTCGAAAATTTCCTTCTTTCACACCTCATCTGCGTTGCTATACATGACGTGTCACTGATCTTCTTTGTACTAAGATTGACTACACGCGAAGTGCCTAGTTGCATCCATCTCCCTGAGTGAAACGCTTAAGTTCTGAATAATGTTCACCAACCTGCAGTCTTCTATACTTGTTCCCTGCACAGAAGACAGCACGTAGGTCGTGAATCCGTTATCTCGAGGATGTAATAAACTGTTAGTGAGGAACTGGTGTTGTATAAATACACTACTGGACATTAAAATTGCTACACCACGGGGATGACGTGCTACAGACGCGAACTTTAACCGACAGGAAGAAGATTCTGTGATATGCAAATGATTAACTTTTCAGAGCATTCACACAAGGTTGGCTCCGGTGACGACACCTACAACGTGCTGACATGAGGAAAGTTTCCAACCGATTTCTCATACACAAACAGCAGTTGGCCGGCGTTGCCTGGTTGTTGTGATGCCTCGTGTAAGGAGGAGAAATGCGTACCATCACGTTTCCGACTTTGATAAAGGTCGGACTGTAGCCTATCACGATTGCGGTTTATCGTATCGCGCATTGCTGCTCGTGTTGGTCGAGATGCGATGACTGCTAACACAATATGGAATCGGTGGGTTTAGGAGGGTATTACGGAACGCCGTGCTGGATCCCAACGGCCTCGTATCACTAGCAGTCGAGATGACAGGCATCTTATCCGCATGGCTGTAACGGATTGTGCAGCCACGTCTCGATCCCTGAATCAACAGATGGGGACGTTTGCAAGACAACAACCATCTGCACGAACAATTCGACGACGTTTTCAGCAGCATGGACTATCAGCTCGGAGACCATGGCTGCGGTTACCATTGACGCTGCATCACAGACAGGAGCGCCTGCGATGGTGTACTCAACGACGAACCTGGGTGCACGAATGGCAAAACGTCATTTTTTCGGATGAATCCAGGTTCTCTTTACAGCATCATGATGGTCGCATCCATGTTTGGCGACATCGCGGTGAACGCACATTGGAAGCATGTATTCGTCATCGCCATACTGGCTCATCACCTGGCGTGATGGTATGGGGTGTCATTGGTTACACGTCTCGGTCACCTCTTGTTCGCATTGACGGTACTTTGAACAGTGGACGTTACATTTCAGATGTGTTACGACCAGTGGCGCTACCATTCATTCGATCCCTGCGAAACCGTACATTTCAGCAGGATAATGCACGACCGCATGTTGTAGGTCCTGTACGGGCCTTTCTGGATATAGAAAATGTTCGAGTGCTGCCCTGGCCAGCACATTCTCCAGATCTCTCACCAACTGAAAACGTCTGGTCAATGGTGGCCGTGCAACTGGCACGTCACAATACGCCAGTCACTACTCTTGATGAACTGTGGTATCGTGTTGAAGCTGCATGGGCAGCTGTACCTGTACACGCCATCCAAGCTCTGTTTGACTCAATGCCCAGGCGTATTACGGCCAGAGGTGGTTGTTCTCGGTACTGATTTCTGAGGATCTATGCACCCAAACTGCGTGAAAACGTAATCACATGTCAGTTCCAGTATAATATAGTTGTCCAGTGAATACCCTTTTATCATCTGCGTTTCTTCTTGGTGTAGCAATTTTAATGGCCAGCAGTGTAATTTTATTTTGAATTAATTTGTTTAAATGGGATGTCACTCGCTTTTTATAAGGAGAATACGAGAAACTGCAGAGTTATAGTCCACTTTATCGATCACAAATAATTTCCGTTTTTTGCACTTTCACAGAGAATAAACAATATAATGAACTGTGTGTTGGCGTAATTATTCTCAAACTAGTTCTCAATTACATGCACAAAAAAACCAGAAATTGCTAATCAAGTTCTTAACCGATATCGACCGCGTCAGACTACACGTCTCTCCTTCTTAACTTCTAATCGAGCTCTCGTATTTCCGAACCACAGATTGCTAATTAAGTCTTAACCGACACCGACCGCCGCAAACAGCATGTCTGTCCTCCGAGACTGCCAGGCGAGCTCTTGCATTTACAAACCACAGATTGCTAATTAAGTCTTAACTGATATCGACCGCGCCAGACAACATGTCTGTCCTCCGAGGCTGCCGATCGAGCTCTGATCTGGGGGCCGAACGACCTCATTCGCCATCCAAGTAAGGCCTTTTCGTTTATCAATAGTTTATTATTCTGCTGGTAATTAACACTTTTGAAATAATGGAATGATAGCCTGCTACTGAGAGATGCTTTTGTATGAAATGAAAGTAAATTCAGCGTTTATTTTTTCTAACATTATTAACAGAAGTTAATCATTTCGGCGTGGTGCTCCCGAACGCAGTAGCCAATCGCTGAGGAAGACCACAGTTTAGGCAGTCTTTCTAACGATACATATGCCGAATAAACTATCTGTCACCACATTACGTCATCTTCCCACTGCTGCCTTCTAAACTGCTCTAAAAGAGCTTCTTGTAGCTGTACATGATGGCTGTAAAGCCAGTAATATAACAAAGCGTCTTAATGTAAATGGGATCTATTGCCGGCCTGTGTGACCGAGAGGTTCTAGGCGCTTCAGCCTGGAACCTCGCGACCGCTACAGTCGCAGGTTCGAATCCTGCCTCGGGCACGGATGTGTGTGATGTCCTTAGGTTAGTTAGGTTTAATTAGTTCTAAGTTCTAGGGGACTGATGACCTCAGATGTTAAGTCCCATAGTGTTCAGAGCCATTTGAAGCATTTTTTTGGGATCGATTAGGAATGCCGGATGAATCGCAACACCTCAGCTATGGCTTGAGCTGCTTGTTACATTATCAGTACTATTCAGTGAGCATGACTGCACAAGTTCGGCAGCCAAAGTTGTGGTACTGTTAGTTAGGTAAGCCCATCCACCACGGCAGGGTCGTACCACATCGGATGGAAAAAATTTGGTTTTTAACTGTCCTGAGGCCAAACACCAAACAAAAAGCAAAATGGCTTCGGTTTGTAATTGTCATAGGGCCTTTTTAATTGTCATGTGTGTCTAAAACCGCATCAAAAGCAAAATGACATTGATTTGTAATTGTTGTGGGACTGGTGCAAGGCATGTTCAATGTGCTGCCCGCCGTTTTCTGCCAAGAGTTGAAATCGACAAGCAGCATGTTCCACAACAGATTAGATGGTTCAAATGGCTCAGAGCACTATGATACTTATCATCTAGGCGCTTCAGTCTGGAACCACGCAACCTCTAAGGTCGAAGGTTCGAATCCTGCCTCGGGCATGGATGTGTGTGATGTCCTTAGGCTAGTTAGGTTTAAGTAGTTCTAAGTTCTAGGGGACTGATAACCTCAGATGCTAAGTCCCATAGCGATCAGAGCCATTTGAACTTATCATCTGAGGTCATCAGTCCCCTAGAACGTAGAGCTACTTAAACCTAACTAACATAAGGACATCACACAAGTCTATGCCCGAGGCAGGATTCAAACCTGCGACCGTAGCGGTCACGCGGTTTCAGACTGAAGCGCCTAGAACCGCTCGGCCACACCGGCCGGCGATTATATGGTCTCGGGGCTCACGTTCAGAATGTGTTGTGCAATACCTGCCTTCAATTCAGCTACGTGTGTAATTGGAGAAGTAAGCACAACAAAATTCAGATAAGTTATATGGACTAAGATCACGTGATCTGGAGCGCTAGGCTGTTAGGATATTACGTCTGATAATTCTAGCATTTCCGCCCGATCGGCGCTGACCGGCCCGCCGCCATCGCGGTAGCGCTGACGTCAAAACGAAGCACGCGAAACGCAAACATCTGTCACACAGGCCAGCCACAGGCTGGACGCCTGCACTTTGTCGCTGCTTCGAGCTCCGTCTGTATGGCAGCCGTGCCGCAGAAATGTGAACAGACCAGAGCTGCTCGTAGCCGGTCCAAGTTAGCTGCGCCAGATATCTGTCGGTGCGTATAGCTACCGATAGGCTAAATCCCGGCAACGTGCGGCGTGCCCGGGTGCCGGTAAGCGAAAAGCAAAGCCAGTGCGAGCTGAGCCACCGTACAGTAAACGCGCGTTTTTCCAGAATCTGTGACTGCAATCTGCGGATCACGTGGTTCGAGCTTAACGCAAACTCCCCACCGACACTTATGGAAGTTTGGCGCTCTCCATTTGTTTCCGCTTTCCCTTCGTCGCGTCCGCTGAATACACAGCGACCCGTGATCGTGCAGAAAGCTCGCTTCTTTAGGGACATATGTCGTTGCCTTCCCGCGGTCTCGCAATCCGTCGACGTGCTCGTCACTGAGGAGTGTACACCGATCAACCAGAACATTACGACCAGCTACCAACCATCGACATAAACCAGCGACATAAACCAGTCCAGGCGATAGCAGTGTCATCTGGCGAGGAATGAGTGCTAGTCAGACACACGCACTGTGCATGCAGTATCAGCGAACTTGCTGTCCGTGTGTAGAATGGGCAAGGCGTGCGATCTATCTGAGTTTGACCGAAGACAGATTGTGATGGTTCAAATGGCTCTGAGCACTATGGGACTTAACATCTATGGTCATCAGTCCCCTAGAACTTAGAACTACTTAAACCTAACTAACCTAAGGACATCACACAACACCCACTCATCACGAGGCAGAGAAAATCCCTGACCCCGCCGGGAATCGAACCCGGGAACCCGGGCGTGGGAAGCGAGAACGCTACCGCACGACCACGAGCTGCGGACACAGATTGTGATGGCCCAGAGGCTCCGCACGAGCATTTTGGAAACTGCACTTCTTGTTGGGTGTTCGAGGAGTGCTGTTGTGAGTGTCTTCAACACGTTGCGAAATCATGGTCAAACGACGTCTTGACGTCGTCGGGTTGGACGGCCACTCCTCGTTAGAGATGTCGGGCGTCGTAGACTGATAAAACAGGACAGGCGGCGAACTGTGACGGAACTAACGTCAGACTTCAATGCTGGGCAGAGTACAAAAATGGTTCAAATGGCTCTGAGCACTATGCGACTTAACTTCTGAGGTCATCAGTTTCCTAGAACTTACCACTAATTAAACCGAACTAACCTATGGACATCACACACATCCACGCCCGAGGCAGGATTCGAACCTGCGAACGAAGCGGTCGCTCGGCTCCAAACTGTAGCGCCTAGAACCGCACGGCCACTCCGGCTGGCGCAGAGTACAAGCGTGTCTGAACACAAAGTGTGCGGAACACTCTTAACGACGGGCCTCCGCAGCCGACGACCGATGAATGTGCCAATATTAACACCACTATATCGGCAATTACAATTGAAATGGGCACGTGACCATTGGCACTGGACGCTGGTGCACTGGCAGAGCGTTACATGGTCGGATTAATCTCGATACCTTATTCACCATGCCGATGGATTGGCGCGAATCCATCGTATTCCAGGGGAACAGTTGCTTGACACCTGCACCGCGGGACGGAAACGAGCTGGCGGCGGATCCATTATGTTCTGGAGGACCTTCACGTGGCCATCTATGGGTCCAGTGGAGCTCGTGGAAGTCACCATGATAGCCAAGTAGTATCATACTCTGGTTGCAGACCACGTATACCCCTTTATGGTGATCATGTTTCTTGACGACAGTGGCATTTCTCAACAAGATAATGCGCCATGTCATAAGTCCAGGAGCCTGACAGAGCTGTTCGAGGAACACAGTGGCGAGTTCCAATTCATGTTATGCCCCCCCCCCCCTTCCCCTCCCAGCTCGACGGAGCTGAAGCTGGGGCTGAACCTGGCGTCAGAGCTCATCGCCCCCCTCCCCGGATTTTATAGGAATTGGGTGACTTGTTTGTGCACATGTGTGCCAACTCCCTCCAGCGACCTACCAAGGCCTCATTGTTTCCACGCCGTGCCGAAGATGGACATACCGGCTCTTAAGTAGGTGCTCATGATGTTCTGACTGATTGCTGTATACACGAGAAAAAGTTTAGAAATGGTTTGAAATTATGTTTGAAATTTGTTTGAAGTCGCTAAGTGCTCTCGCTATGAAACACTGAATGGATATAGCGCGCTCCATTTTAAGCTAAAACCAAGTTTTTCACGAATCTCAATATTTATGACGTCACATCTGGTCATAATGTTATGGCTGATCAGTGTGTACCTCCTAGGACACTGTTGGTGTGGAACTAGTGTGCATCACCATTACCATGATCGCCAGGTAATAGACGTTGCAATCAGAATTTATTTTGTCGAGTGTTCATTTACTTATAGGACATGGGTTCCGCCATTTTTCAAACACGCTGCTTTCTTTCATTTAACCCAAAGATGTTCATTTACTCTTTCTTGTAGAATAAATACACGTACGGCGAACGTGTACTTTATCTGTTCCCGTCACCAAACCACTATAATAGCCCACGTCCTGAACGTAGTGCATGGGCGTGGCAATAAATCCGGCTCACTACACAAATGATATGTAATCGTCGATAGGTTCCCGCTTCAGACTCTTACGCTTGGGGTAGGAAGCTGCCCCTAAAAGGTGGAAATATCAGCAGTCGTCAACGGCATGAGGGTGCAGAAGGTAAGGGAAACTACTGCATTGTTGTTGTTGTGGTTTTCAGTCCTGAGACTGATTTGATGCAGCTCTCCATGGCACTCTATCCTGTGCAAGCTTCTTCATCTCCCAGTACCTACTGCAACCTACATCCTTCTGAATCTGCTTAGTATATTCATCTCTTGGTCTCCCTCTACGATTTTTACCCTCCACGCTGCCCTCCAATACTAAACTGGTGATCCCTTGATGCCTCAAAACATGTCCTACCAGCCGATCCCTTCTTCTAGTCAAGTAGTGCCACAAATTTCTCTTCTCCCCAATCCTATTCAATACTTCCTCATTACTTATTTGACCTACCCATCTAATCTTCAGCATTCTTCTGTAGCACCACATTTCGAAAGCTTCTATTCTCTTCTTGTCCAAACTATTTATCGTCCATGTTTCACTTCCATACATGGCTACACTCCATACAAATACTTTTAGAAACGACTTCCTGACACTTAAACCTATACTCGATGTTAACAAATTTCTCTTCTTCAGAAATGCTTTCCTTGCCATTGCCAGTCTACATTTTATATCCACTCTACTTCGACTATCATAAGTTATTTTGCTCCCCAAACAGCAAAACTCCTTTACTACTTTAAGTGTCTCATTTCCTAATCTAATTCCCTCAGCATCCTCCGACTTAATTCGACTACATTCCATTATCCTCCTTTCAAGACACTATCCATTCCGTCCAACTGCTCTTCCAGGTCCTTTGCTGTCTCTGACAGAATTACAATGTCATCGGCGAACCTCAAAGTTTTTATTTCTTCTCCATGGATTTTAATACCTACTCCGAATTTTTCTTTTGTTTCCTTCACTGCTTGCTCAATATACAGATTGAATAACATCGGGGAGAGGCTACAACCCTGTCTCACTCCCTTCCCAACCATTGCTTCCCTTTCAAGTCCCTCGACCCTTATAACTGCCATCTGGTTTCTGTACAAATTGTAAATAGCTTTTCGCTCCTTGTATTTTACCCCTGCCACCTTCAGAATTTGAAAGAGAGTATTCCAGTCAACATTGTCAAAAGCTTTCTCTAAGTCTACAAATGCTAGGAACGTAGGTTTGCCTTTCCTTAATCTGGCTTCTAAGATAAGTCGTAGGGTCAGTATTGCCTCACGTGTTCCAATACTTCTACGGAATCCAAACTGATCTTCCCCGAGGTCGGCTTCTACCAGTTTTTCCATTCGTCTGTAAAGAATTCGTGTTAGTATTTTGCATCCCTGACGTATTAAACTGATAGTTCGGTAATTTTCACATCTGTCAACACCTGCTTTCTTTGGGATTGGAATTATTATATTCTTCTTGAAGTCTGAGGGTATTTAGCCTGTCTGATACATCTTGCTCACCAGATGGTAGAGTTTTGTCAGACTGGCTCTCCCAAGGCCATCAGTAGGTCTAATGGAATGTTGTCTACTCCCGGACCTTTGTTGCGACTCAGGTCTTTCAGTGCTCTGTCAAGCTCTTCACGCAGTATCATATCTCCCATTTCATCTTCATCTACATCCTCTTCCATTTCCATAATATTGTCCTCAAGTACATCGCCCTTGTATAGACCCTCTATATACTCCTTCCACCTTTCTGCTTTCCCTTCTTTGCTTAGAACTGGGTTTCCATCTGAGCTCTTGATATTCATACAAGTGGTTCTCTTTTCTCCAAAGGTCTCTTTAATTTTCCTGTAGGCAGTATCTATCTTACCCCTAGTGAGATAAGCCTGTACATCCTTACATTTGTCCTCTAGCCATCCCTGCTTAGCCATTTTGCACTTCCTGTCGATCTCATTTTTGAGACGTTTTTATTCGTTTTTGCCTGCTTCATTTACTGCATTTTTATATTTTCTCCTTTCATCAATTAAATTCAACACTTCTTCTGTTACCCAAGGATTTCTACTAGCCCTCGTCTTTTTACCTACTTGATCGTCTGCTGCCTTCACTACTTCATCCCTCAAAGCTACCCATTCTTCTTCTACTGTATTTCTTTCCCCCATTCTTGCCAATTGTTCTCTTATGCTCTCCCTGAAACACTGTACAAACTGTGGTTTAGTCAGTTTATCCAGGTCCCATCTCCTTAAATTTCTACCTTTTTGCAGTTTATTCAGTTGTAATCTACACTTCATAACCACTAGATTGTGGTCAGAGTCCACGTCTGCCCCTGGAAATGTCTTACAATTTAAAACCTGGTTCCTAAATCTCTGTCTTACCATTATATAATCTATCTGAAACCTGTCAGTATCTCCAGGATCCTTCCATGTATACAATCTTCTTTTATGATTCTTGAACCAAGTGATAGCTATGATCAGGTTGTGCTCTCTGCAAAATTCCACCAGGCGGCTTCCTCTTTCGTTTCTTACCCCCAATCCATATTCACCTACTATGTTTCCTTCTCTCCCTTTTCCTACTGACGAATTCCACTTACCCATGACTATTAAATTTTCATCTCCCTTCACTATCTGAATAATTTCTTTTATTTCATCATACATTTCTTCAATTTCTTCGTCATCTGCAGAGCTTGTAGGCATATAAACTTGTACTACTGTGGTAGGCATGGACTTCGTATCTATCTTGGCCACAATAATGCGTTCACTATGCTGTTTGTAGTAGTTTACCTGCATTCCTATTTTCCTATTCATTATTAAACCTACTGTTGCATTACCCCTATTTGATTTTGTGTTTATAACCCTGTAGTCACCTGACCAGAAGTCTTGTTCCTCCTGCCACCGAACTTCACTAATTCCCACTATATCTAACTTCAACCTATCCATTTCCCTTTTTAAATTTTCTAACCTACCTGCCCGATTAAGGGATCTGACATTCCACGCTCCGATCCGTAGAACGCCAGTTTTCTTTCTCCTGATAACGACATCCTCTTGAGTAGTCCCCGAATGGGGGACTATTTTACCTCAGGAATGTTTTACCCAATAGGACGCCATCATCATTTAACCACACAGTAAAGCTGCATGCCCTCGGGAAAAATTACGGCTGTAGTTTCCCCTTGCTTTCAGCCGTTCGCAGTACCAGCACAGCAAGGCCGTTTTGGTTAGTGTTACAAGGCCAGATCAGTCAATCATCCAGGCTGTTGCCCCTGCAACTACTGAAAAGACTGCTGCCCCTCTTCAGGAACCACACGTTTGTCTGGCCTCTCAACAGATACCCCTCCGTTGTGGTTGCACCTGCGGTACGGCTATCTGTATCGCTGAGGCACGCAAGCCTCCCCACCTACGGCAAGGTCCATGGTTCATTAAAGACACATAATTAATATGTGGAAGTCATATGGCTTGTAACTGAGAAAAGTGTCATGATGAGCTTGTAACTGAAAAAAGGGTTATGATGATCTCTCCGTTGACAGAAGATTCCGGATTAATCCTTCATTCAGACATACAAAGGGGGAGGGGGAAGGGGGGTATCAAGGGGAAAATCAGCATGATTAAAAGACTGAATACACAGCATAAGGGTAACATTCTGCGAGTCGGAACATATAATGTCAGAAGTCTGAATACGGTAGAGAAGCTAGAAAATCTGAAAAGGGAATTGCTCAGGCTCAGTCTAGATATAGTGGTAGTCAGTAAAGTGAAAGAAAAATAAGATAAGGATTTCTGGCCAGAGGAATACAGGGTAATAGCAACGTCAGCAGGAAATGGAGTAATGGGGGCAGGATCCGTAATGAATACGAATACAGGGCAAAAGTGAGTTACTACGAGCAGTTCAATATTGAGGTTGTTCTCAACAGAACTGACAGAAAACCAACGCCAACAACAATAATTCAAATTTACATGCTGACGTCACAAGCAGAAGGCGAAGAGATAAAGTACACTCCTGGAAATTGAAATAAGAACACCGTGAATTCATTGTCCCAGGAAGGGGAAACTTTATTGACACATTCCTGGGGTCAGATACATCACATGATCACACTGACAGAACCACAGGCACATAGACACAGGCAACAGAGCATGCACAATGTCGGCACTAGTACAGTGTATATCCACCTTTCGCAGCAATGCAGGCTGCTATTCTCCCATGGAGACGATCGTAGAGATGCTGGATGTAGTCCTGTGGAACGGCTTGCCATGCCATTTCCACCTGGCGCCTCAGTTGGACCAGCGTTCGTGCTGGACGTGCAGACCGCGTGAGACGACGCTTCATCCAGTCCCAAACATGCTCAATGGGGGACAGATCCGGAGATCTTGCTGGCCAGGGTAGTTGACTTACACCTTCTAGAGCACGTTGGGTGGCACGGGATACATGCGGACGTGCATTGTCCTGTTGGAACAGCAAGTTCCCTTGCCGGTCTAGGAATGGTAGAACGATGGGTTCGATGACGGTTTGGATGTACCGTGCACTATTCAGTGTCCCCTCGACGATCACCAGTGGTGTACGGCCAGTGTGGGAGATCGCTCCCCACACCATGATGCCGGGTGTTGGCCCTGTGTGCCTCGGTCGTATGCAGTCCTGATTGTGGCGCTCACCTGCACGGCGCCAAACACGCATACGACCATCATTGGCACCAAGGCAGAAGCGACTCTCATCGCTGAAGACGACACGTCTCCATTCGTCCCTCCATTCACGCCTGTCGCGACACCACTGGAGGCGGGCTGCACGATGTTGGGGCGTGAGCGGAAGACGGCCTAACGGTGTGCGGGACCGTAGCCCAGCTTCATGGAGACGGTTGCGAATGGTCCTCGCCGATACCCCAGGAGCAACAGTGTCCCTAATTTGCTGGGAAGTGGCGGTGCGGTCCCCTACGGCACTGCGTAGGATCCTACGGTCTTGGCGTGCATCCGTGCGTCGCTGCGGTCCGGTCCCAGGTCGACGGGCACGTGCACCTTCCGCCGACCACTGGCGACAACATCGATGTACTGTGGAGACCTCACGCCCCACGTGTTGAGCAATTCGGCGGTACGTCCACCCGGCCTCCCGCATGCCCACTATACGCCCTCGCTCAAAGTCCGTCAACTGCACATACGGTTCACGTCCACGCTGTCGCGGCATGCTACCAGTGTTAAAGACTGCGATGGAGCTCCGTATGCCACGGCAAACTGGCTGACACTGACGGCGGCGGTGCACAAATGCTGCGCAGCTAGCGCCATTCGACGGCCAACACCGCGGTTCCTGGTGTGTCCGCTGTGCCGTGCGTGTGATCATTGCTTGTACAGCCCTCTCGCAGTGTCCGGAGCAAGTATGGTGGGTCTGACACACCGGTGTCAATGTGTTCTTTTTTCCATTTCCAGGAGTGTATATAAGGGTACTGGACGTATAATTCAATATGTGAAGGGAGATGAAAATCCGATTATGATGGGTTAGTGGAACGTTATGGTAGGGGAAGGAATAGAACACATAGATATGGGAAACTGGGGGTTGGTAGTAGGAATGGGAGAGGAGGAAGACTAATGGAGCTCCCCAAAAAATTCCAGTTGGTAATAGCGCATATACTGTTCATAAATCACGGCGCGGATAACCTTGCCGTTGAGCGCCTGCAAACTTGAAACAGACACACAAAAGTCATGCGAGGAAAAGGGCTAGAGGCACAGGAATATTCCAGCAGGATGACATCATGGTCAGACAGAGGCTACGAAATCAGATATCGGGCTGTAAGGCGTACCCAACAGCAGATACAGAGTCAGATCGAAATTTGGCAACAATGGAAAATAGACTAAGTTTAAATAATCATTTGTAAAGAGGTGGGAGGAATGTTGAGGTGTGTATGAAGTTCTGGGGCTGTAGATACTGCGATAGTGAATACCACAACAACAACAAAATGGTCCAAATGGCTCTGAGCACTATGGGACTTAACTTCTGAGGTCATCAGTCCCCTAGAACTTAGAACTACTTAAACCTAGCTAACCTAAGGACATCACACACATCCATGCCCGAGGCAGGATTCGAACCTGCGACCGTAGCTGTCGCGATGCTCCAGACTGTAGCGCCTAGAACCGCACGGCCACTACGGCCGGCAATACCACAACTGGTAGCTCAGTTAAATAGGAATAGACACCTCTAAAAAGGACAGTTACAAAAGTTGGCGAGACAAATATAGGAATAAGGAAGGTAACGCAAAGAAACCTTGGGTAACAGAAGTGATCATGTGATCGACGTAAGGAAGAAGTGCAAAGAATGTTCAAGAAAGGACAGAAATACAGCAATATGAGTCACTTAGGAATGAAATGAAAATGGATTACAGGGAGATCAAGGCGAAATGGTTAGGGGAAAATGCGAAGAAATCGAAAAAGAAACGATTGTTGGAAGGACTTCTTGAGTATTTAGAAAAGTCAAAACATTATTCAGTGAAATTGAAAGCAAAGGCGTCAACATTAAAAGTACAAGAGGAATTCCACTGCTAAATGCAGAAGTGAGAGAGGAGAGGCAGAGACAGTACATTCAAGACCTTTACACGGGGACAACGGGACTGATTATGTAATAGAAGTGGGAGTCGATATAGAAGACATAGAGGGTTCAGTATTAGACTCCTAGACTAACAGAAATTTGGAAGACTTGAGACCAAATAAGGCAGAAGACGCAGACAAAACTTCTTCTGGAATGATTGAGAGAATTGGCAATCAAACGACTATTCTATGTAGAAAATACGAGTCTAGAGACATATCATCCACACAGTCGCGTAATGGCAAGGGCCGGAAGTGCGACTATTGACGCACAATCAGCTTATCATCTCAACTTTCTGACAAGAATAATATGCAGAAGAATGGAATTGGAAACTGATAATCTGTTAGTGGTCTATCAGTTTCGCTTTAGGAAAGGTAAGTGCACCAGAGAAGCAGTTCTGATGTTGCACTTGGTAATGGAAGCAAGACTTAGCAAAAAATTATGGCCCCTTCATAGGATTTGACGACTTAGACCCGCCAGGTTAGCCGAGAGCGCTAATGCGCTGCTTCCTGGACTCGGGTAGGCGCACTGGCCCCGGATCGAATCTGCCTGGCGGCTCACTGTCGTCGGTCGGTGGGCTGGCCAGCCTGCATGTGATTTTTAGGCGGTTTTTCACATCCCACTAAGTGAATACCGGGCTGGTCCACACGTTCCGCCTCAGTTACACGCCTCGCAGACATCTGAACACTCCCGTACTATTCCATTAATTACACTCGACGCAGACAGCAGGGGTACACTAATTCCGTCCGGAGGGGGGGGGGGGGGGGTACAGGGTGGCGGCAGGAAGGGCATCCGGCCACCCCTTTCCACTAACCTTGCCAAATCCCTTCCTAACAATGTCGAACCTGCGTCAGTGTGGGACATGGCACCAGTGAAAGAAAGAAAGAATAGGATTTGACGACTTAGAAAAAGTATTCGTCAATATAAAATGGTGCAGGATAATCGGAATTCTATGGAAAATTACTGCAAGTTATACGGATGACGAGCTGTATACAACACGTAAAAGAATAAAGAGTGAAAAATAATAATGGAAGACCAAGAAAGAAGTGCTCAGATTAGAAAGGGTATAAGAAATGTAGTCTTTCAGCCCCACTCTTCAATCTGTACATCGAAAAAGCAATGATAGAGTTAAAAGAAAGTTAAGAAGTGGGATTAAAATTCAAGTTGGAATGTTATCAGTGGCAAGACTCATTGATGATATTACTACCGTCGGTAAAAGTGAGGAAGAACTGTAGGCCTTATTGAATGGAGTGAACCAACTACTGAGCACACACATTGTGGATAGAGAGAAATACGAAACTAGTGAGATGTAACAGATATGAGATTAAGGATAAATTTAAAATCAAAATCGGAGGCCATGAAACAGATGAAGTGTAGAATTTCCGCTTCCTTGGAAGCAAAATAACACATGACAGACGAAGAAGAGCGGACATAAAAAGTAGCACAGGTGAAAAGGACATTTCTGGCCAAAAAATTCTACTAGTACCAAACATCGGCCATAATTTGAGGATGGAAGTTCTGGAAATGCATGTTTGAAGCACAACGTTCTATGCAAGTGAATCATGGAGTGTGAGAAAACCAGAAAAGAACAGAATCGAAGCGTTATAGATGTGATGCTATAAAAGGTTGCTGAAAATTTGGTGAACTAACAAGATAAGAAATGAGAAGGTTCTCCACAGAAGCAGCGAGGAGAGAAAAATGTGGAAAACATTGACAAAGACAGGGGATAAAATGATAGGACATGTTCTATGACATCAAGGAATAACTTCCACTGTACATTAGGGAGCTGTAGGGAAGACAGAGAATGGAATATATCCAACAAATGGTTAATGGCGTTGGATGCGATTACTGCTCTGAGATGAAAAGGATGGCACAGAAGTGGAATTAGTGGAGAACCGCATCAAATCAGTGAGAAGACTGATGACCGCCCAAAAAAAGTAAATAAATAAATAAAGTACATAAATAAACAACAAAGAAAAGAAACGTGAAAAATAATCCAGAAAATCAAAAGAAACTTTGAAAATTCTCAGCTTATTGAAATAGAAGAAAATTTCACCACAAATAATACGAGAAATTTTTACTAAACTTTTAAACACATACTTAAAGGATATCAGGGACCACGTATTTGTTTCAAAGATGAAAATGGCAAAATGGGATTAAATAACAAAGAAAATTGTGAAATTTTAGCAAAATTTTTTGAAAAGCTGTTAGTCTGTCCAGCTCCAACAGATAAATTAGAATTTACAGTGACACTTCAAAATCTCGAGGAAGATTTCCGATCAACAGAGTTAGGAATGCATGAAGGCATCAAAACACTCAAGAACAATAAAGCAAGTGGTGAAGACTCCATTACAGCAGAATTATTGAACTGGTCAGAGCCAAAAATCATGAAGGATCTACAGCTGCTTTTTGAGAATATTTGGAAAACTGAAAAGATTCCTGCCGAATGGAAAACAACATTAATCAACCCACTACATAAAAAGGGAGACAAACAAAATGTCAGTAATTACAGAGGAGTGTTACACCTGCCAGTGGCATACAAAATGTTACCAAAAATTCTCCTGAACAGAGTGATAGATATTTTATACAACCGACTGGGGGAATATCAGGGTGGTTTTCGAAAGGGAAGATCCTGTGCAGAACAGATTTTTGAATTAAAGTCAATAATTCGCCATATAATGTTAACCAGCAAACCAATAATAGTGTTATTTATTGATTTAAAGAAAGAATTTGATTGTATGGACAGAGAAACAATAGTAAGGTCTTTAGACAATTTCGTGTTAAACCAATATTAGCAAATATGATCCGCGAAACACTAACAGGTACAGTATCTAAAGTCCAATTTATGGGAGAAGTCTCTCAGCAATTTGAAATAAAAACTGGTGTTAGACTAGGTAATGTTTTATCACCTTTACTGTTTAACTATGTTCTAGAAAAAAATTGTAAGGATTTGGAATTCGGAGCTAAAAAATCACAAAATTGTACCAATAACTCTGGGAAGGAAAACAAATGGAATTAAAGTAAACTGCTTGGCTTTTGCGGTAGATTTTACAATACTTTCAGAAAACCTGACAGAAGCAGTTATTCAGATAAACCTTCTGGAAAAACTAGCAAACATAACTGGTCCCAAAATTTCAGCTGAAAAAAAAAAACAAAATTCATGACAAATATAAAAAATGCGCCAAAATTCGTAGAAACACAAATAGGTAAAATAGAGCGAGTAAATAAATTTAAATATCTTGGAGATACTATACAACAGAATGGACTAGAAAAATCTGCAATGGATGTAAGAATTAACAAAATGGAAGGAGCATACGGTTTACCAAAAATATTTACAACAAGAAATGTATGTGTAGAAAAATAAAACTAAAACACTACATCACAGTGGTACGACCAGAACACTTATACGGATCTGAATGCCTAACGATGTACTATAAGATGGACAAACTAGTGGTACTGGAAAGATGGATTATTAGAAATATAATGGGTGCAATAAAAACTGCAGATGATTGGAAAATAAGAAGTAAGGAGGAGATCTACAAGCATATAGAGAAAATATCTGAAGTAAAACGAAGATTAACCTTATTCGGACACCCCTACCGAATAGATGGAAATAGACTTACAAAACAAATATTCCTATTTTTCTGGAAGAAGAAATCGACAATAGCATGGATTACATAAGTAATGAAAGATAGAGAAAGAAACAACATCAAAGAATCAGAAATGGCAGAAAGGAACCGTTTTAGAAATAAAATACTAAATTTGGAATGCTTTCAAAGCAGAAGAAATAAACAATCGGGAACAACATGGACAGAAGAAAGGAAGATACTTCATGGGGAGAAAATGAGGGAATACTGGAAAAATAGGAAACAACAACAACGGAAGGAGAGGAACTGAAGTTATTAACGTGATCCTAGTTGGCCAATACGATTGTAAAAAAAGTAAATAAATAAATAAATTATGTAAAAATACTGTATGTGTTTACATATATTTTTTTGGACAAATGTTTAATTTTTTTGCCAAATAATATTTCATTTGTGACTGTTGTGCATCTGTTGGTGATAATTGTTATACAGGGGGATGGTTTATGGCCCCAGCGACACAGGCGCCGAAGTGCATATTTCTATACATCGTGTATCATAATTAGCAGCGAAAACTTACAAAGGCGAAGTATACGATAATAGAAGCAAAAAAGTTCCAGTAAACGTGGGTACACGGGAAAAATTGTCAGCACAAATACGGAATAACTGTAGGAATTATACATGGCTTTATTAACGGAACATTTCTCTTTCATATCTTTTCAGTTGCATATACAAAAACTTTGGCCGTGTTTATGTATTTTGAATCACCTTCACAGAATATTTTCTAAAATTTGTCTGCTTACTGGGGGTTTTCTTCACATAAATAACAAAGAACGTACACAGTTAAACAGTGTGTTAGGCTTCAGAAGCCAATATAAAATTAGAAGGTACTTTTGTATATTCGACTCACTTCTCCAGTGGAAAGTGAAGTAATTTGTAAATTATAGAAATAAAAAGTAGATTATCAAATACAGTACATAAGATCTAAGTCTTCCTACTTTCACTAAAAGCTTTTAATTGTCTCAGGTAATACCTTTAATCGATATAAATTGTTTCTTCTTTTAATTTTTAGTACTGGAATAAAATTTAGAAATATGAAGACCTCCCTCAAAGAACGTATATAATGAAATGAAACACCTGCAGCCATACTTTTGATGTTACTTTATTATACTGAAACCAATTTCGGTAACTCAGTACATCATCTTCAGGCCTGTGAGCCTAAACAGTAATGATAGCATCATCATCTTACCAACCAAACAAATAGAAAGACAGATTAAAAACACATAGGAATAAAGAACAATAGTATATCGACACCCGTGTCTACTGTCACATATCCAAAAACGAGTTACATATACTACACCATTAAGAATTTCCACTCTATACGTTGTACAAATTTACTATTTACTAATAAAATCATTAAATAAATATTCCATGATCAAAATTACTCGACTAGATGATACACTAAACTGCAGAATCCAGAACTAACCTACCATTCTATGAAAATAACTGTAGATGTATGAAAGAAACTACAACATCTGAAATAAGTAAACCAAAGGAATATGCATCTATGTACAAGCAGTCCTTGGAAAGGGATAGTATCAGCAATATCTAAGTGCCACTGTATGTTAAACTATCAGAATGACAGTATAAATATATCTATATGCCACGTCGAAGTTATAAAAATCTGAGGTGAAAACCATATATGGGAATATTTATGTCATATGCATAAAACATATGTCCACGAACACATCAAAAGACCAAATGTAGAAAACAGCCTATACCATACTATACACAGAATAAACAAAACTCAAGATAATCTTCAGGATGAACAACATATATGCCTCTATGCGCAAATAGCTCTTGCAAAAGGACAGCATCAATAAAATCTAAGTATAGGTAAAGCTATCAAAATGACAACGTAAATATACCTACATGTCATGTCAAAGTTAAAAAATGCTAAGGTGGAAACCGAACAGGGGCACGCTTATGTCTCATGAATAAAGTGAGTGTCCAAAACGTGTCAAAAGGCCAAATGTAGAAAACCACCTATGTCATAACATATTCAATGTACTGTACATGAAAAAACTCCACAAGAGACTCCCACAAGATAATATTCAGGGTGAACAACATTCATGTGTGAATGCATCCATATATCATGTACTACCATAAAACAAATATCAAACGAGAACCAGTATCTAGCTCATCTAAATGTCAGAAACTAATAATATACATCCACATAACATATATAGCATCATATGATAAGTTATCAGTAATATAAAAGGTCAAAAAACTTAATATGTATTCAACGTTGTGCCGAAGAATTAGATACAGATGAAAAATCGTATTATATCTCCACTAATCCTATACAGACAAAGCGGTCGACAACCACAAAACAAAAAAGCACAGAAAATATATGTGACATGTCCATATATCTTCTAACGAACACAGTCAAATATGGCGTGGATATGTGAAAATAATGCTTATGTCATAACACAAAACGTGGAATACCTGTATGGAACCAACATCCACTACAAGGTAACCTCGCAAAAAGATTAAACGGTGTAAGAAGACAATGGACTTGTCTGTTGATTTTTATCAAATAATAACTGTAAATTCACTTATATTTTTACTTTGTTTATAATTTGTCTTTTTATTTGCATGGTTGGTAAGGTGATGATGCTATTTTATGCACACAGTCCTGAAGATGGTGTCTGAATCGTCGAAACTGGTTGGAATATAATAAAATAACACCAAAACGACGGCTGCAGATGTTTCATTTTATTACGTAAGTGAACGGCCGAAGTCCTGCAGACCATCAGCCGCAAGGCTGGACAGAAAAAAAAAATTCCCTCAAAGAAGATTGTGTCTCACATTTTTGACAAAGCTAAGTTATCACTGAAATGAAAAGGTGCCTCACATGAGACATGCTGCCATAGCAACAGATACCTTTTTTCTGTTTAAATGTTGAGCTATTGTTAGTTCGAAAGTTGACCGTCCTGGAAGAACGTTGTGTATCAAGGAGAATGACGGACGTGGTTGATGTCAATTTCGTTCCAAAGGATGTTATATCGTTACATAAAAGCACAGAAAGGAAAATAAATTGATCAAATTGGAAGCAAAGTGTCAAGAAGAGTAGGAGGAACAGTGGAAAATCTTATATTTCTACAGCTAGTAAAGATATGCCTAAAAAGATACATCGAAAGTGGCACTTTAAGGACGTTATATACTATTACAACGTAAAAATTGTGCATTACAGTAATTTACATGGTCAGGGCGTTGGTTTGAATAAGAAAAAACAGTCAATGATACTTTTGTTGAACTACGTTGTTTTGACAAGATATTTTAGAACAGTAAAACATAAGTTTATTATACGAAAGCACGGTGTCTGTTCTTTCGGACATGACCGAAAGACTGAGCGGGGTAGTGCAGTGGTTAGGACACTGGACTCTCATTCGGGATAATGATGGTTCAAACCCACATCCTGCCATCTCGACTTAGGCTTTCCGTGATGTCCCTAAATCGCTTAAGGCAAATGTCAGTATGGTTCCTTCCAAAGGGCACGGCCACTTTCCTTCTCCAGCCTTCCCTAATAAGAAATGGTTCAAATGGCTCTGAGCACTATGGGACTCAACTGCTGTGGTTATCAGTCCCCTAGAACTTAGAACTACTTAAACCTAACTAACCTAAGGACATCACACACATCCATGCCCGAGGCAGGATTCGAACCTGCGACCGTAGCAGTCGCACGGTTCCGGACTGCGCGCCTAGAACCGCGAGACCACCGCGGCCGGCCCCTAATAAGAGCTTGTGCTCCGTCCCTAATGACCTCGTTGTCGACGGGACGTTAAACACTAATCTCCTCCTTCTCCTCCTCCTCCAGACAGCCGGCCAGAGTGGCCGTGCGGTTCTAGGCGCTACAGTCTGGAACCGAGCGACCGCTACGGTCGCAGGTTCGAATCCTGCCTCGGACATGAATGTGTGTGATGTCCTTAGGTTAGTTAGGTTTAATTAATTCTAGGTTCTAGGCGACTGTTGACCTCAGAAGTTAAGTCGCATAGTGCTCAGAGCCATTTTTCCTCCAGACACCGTACATTCTTATAATTGATTCGCGTCGATGGGCAGTGAATTCACCACCTTCAGTGCAGACGCACAATTACGTTCGACCTCCTGCAGGAATCTCAAAGTAGCGAGCGCGAAGGACGTTGACTATATATAGGTGGTGCTGGGTGGGAGTGTACGTCGGCCGAGAGGCATGCGGAGATAGTTGTTCAATTGCTATATACACTGTGTCTGGCTGGCTCAGGGGTTAACACAACTGCCTAATAAGCAGGAGACCCTGGGTTCGAATCCAAGTGCAGCATACATTTTCACTCATCGCCGCTGATTCCGCATACACTCCTGATGCAGCTTACATCAATAGTTCGTTCCCTTTCCTTTCCTTTCTCACCCATGCTCCTTCAATTTACATCATAGGTTTGTTGTTTCGTGACAAAACTTTCCATCTAGGGACCATACTTTTGCATTAACTGACAAAAAGAAGAGTAATGGATGCTGTGATTGATTATGACTGGAAATATGTAATATCTGAATCTTGTTTAAATACTGCTTTCATTACAAAGGCAATGAGTCAGAATGATTTTGTTGCTGTAATGTTTTTGAAGTAATTGAAGTTGTGAGTGCATTATGTCGGAGCTAAGTGAATTCGATCGTAGGAAAATTGTTGGTGCTCCTATGGTGGGTACATCTTTTGTTGCATAAAGAGCTTCTTTCTCTATCACCTAGAATACTGAGGGTCTTGTTGGACATGTGTAAATACATTGATGTATACTAAAGGGAATTTTATGTGAACATATTTTCTGACTGAACAGTTCAATTTATTTTCCCTCTGTTTAATTTTAACTTTGTTATTGTTTCTGGGCCTATATAGAACCAGTTTTTTGGTTTCGAGTTTAATTAAATAAATACAATGCATTATTTCAGTATGTCAGATAATATATTCTGTTAATACTTCACATCAGTTTTGTCATTGTAACAGAAAATTAATATACATCGTAATTTCATAATGTTCTTTTACTGGATATGCAACGTTCTTACACGGAAAGCTATGTAAAAATTAAGATAACTTCCTAAATATTATAAAATATGCTAAATACATGTTGCTGTTATATAAATCATACTGTATCACTTGAACATTCACAATAAAACGCAAATAAACACTACTTAAGGAAAGAATCAATTATTTTTACTTCCTGATAAATTATGACATTGTGACATACAACCTTCTTTGAGGCAGGTCTTCATATATTGATGTGGAATTTCTGTGTAGAACCAGAAAAAAACCAGTCCCACAATCACAAGATTTAGATTTATTTTTATAGGCCTTACCAAAAGCCCAAGGAGAGGTACCTTATATCTGAAGAGGGAACGAGGGGGGGGGGGGGGGGGCGCCAAATGATACGTAGACTCGTGTGTAAAACGTTCTCAAACCGTTATACCGTTATACGGTATCGTTTCTTTAACGACTTTGAAACGGCCTTGTAATGACCCCCTTTCATATTTCTTTCAATTATCATGCCTTGGTATCTCATTAAGATGTCTCACAGATTCTGTTCCGTTATCTGATTAAGTACTTGGAAAAAGAATAATTTTGAGGGACTTTTTTATTTCCTGTTAATATCAGCAGTCGCTTTCCTTTCCCCACTTTCCCTTGAAAAACTACTGTACATTGCGGCTGCATTGATACTGAGAGTGAATGCGACGGTAGTGATCAGGGAAGTTTCGCTTCCTCAGAATTAAGTAGTACCAAATTGACAAGGACTTCCACTAGATGTACAGTAATGTAGCTTGCTGTCGATTCAAGAGCATTCCAGCTTTTTTACTTGTCGCTTTTAATTAGGTCTGGCGTTGGAAACTCCCCCCCCCCCCCCCCCCCCCCCCCGAGCTAAAACACAGGCTACGCTCCCCAACAGGTGATTGTTGGCCGTTTTTTAAGACACTCTTGTCCTTGACACTGACCAGTGAGTGTACTGTTCTTTGGAACATAGATTTCATGCAAATTCGGTTTGCGTGCTGAAGATTAAGTTGATTACTGTTAGGGAACCACTCGCTTATCTCAGTTATGTGGTCGAAAATGTTTTTGGTTTAAATCGCTGTGTTATTTGATTGAATCTCAGTGAAATGAGTGGGTTTGTACTCTTGCTTTATTTCTGGTCCAGAACTGACTATGTGCCTTCAGCACATCTGTTTGTTACTTTAATTCGTTTCCCCTGTGCCTAATAATAAACATGTACCCGTTCACGAAGTATCAGAGTCAATGGAGTGAATGATTTCAATGTAATTTTCGTAATTTAATGAGATTCATTGACTGATGGTCTACGGTCCTTTGTTCAAATTGTGAAAAGCCCTTAATTATTCAGTTGAGTAATCGTTCTCAGAGTTTTATCGTAGTGTTTGTGTGTGCTGTTTATTGATTTTGTTATGTTTTCATAGTCATTTTCCCTGTATTATGAACTGGTCCTTGTTGAAGACTGATCACCACGTGTAACCAAAACAATGGTCTCCTGTTGGAGAGTAATTCCATTCGATGGAGCAAACTGCCCTGAGTAAAACGAAACCATAATCGTAAAAGTCATTTTCAATAATCAGAATCTATCAAATTTAATGCATTTTTGCTGGAAATTCTGACTTCTGCCATCCACTGTAGCTTTCCTATTTGAGACCATAAGGATTTCTTAACATGGGGCAGTGAGTGGAAGCTTCCTACAATTTCTGTCGTATAACTGATTACGTGAATTGTTAAACAGAATTATTCTTTCCTTAGAGCTTTGTGGATTCAGTGTCCTAATCCTGTCATGGGGTATTCATGTTGATATTTATGTTCAAAATCGTGATTAACGTCCCCAATATATATTAAGGGACCTTTCACAATTAGTATTGTATCCATATCATGTCAGGTGCGTTTATGAAGTAATCATAATTTGATTCACTATATTCGCTGTTCGGATGCCGTTTTGTTTTGTCGAAGAGTCCAGGCTGTGTTGTGTTCTGATGTTGAAAGGAAGATTGCCTTTATCTGATGAAGGTCCATACTGTTGTACAGATGTTACAATGCACAAAGAATCATGTGAAACCACCTCAATTTATTTGCTTTGACGAAGATTAGTTTTCGTGGCGAGTTTTGTTTGGCGCTGATTCCGCGAGTAGGTACTGAGTTGCTTGCTTTGTGATGACCTCAGCCCACAGGAAAATAATTATCAAAATCTGAACTGTGAAATCATCTAAAATTCTAGTTGGAAAACCGCACTCTTTGTTATACTTCTCAATTGGTCACAATCCCACTTTGTTTATAAACTGAAAACTCTAATATTCAAGAGAAACTGCTCTGAAATTAACCTGAACCGACAAAATTGTGTATATATTCTCTGAAACTTCAAAGACATCTAAGACAATATCTGAAAGGAATTAGAAAAAGTGACAAAATTTCGTGAATCACACACAATACTGTTAATAATTGCATGAACACTGGGGGGGGGGGGGGGGGGGGGGGGTTCACCATACATCTACCCACTCTTGAGTACAAGCAGTGTCTCTTAATACTACGACTCGCAGCAATACAATATCAAAAACTTTTATTACTGGGTAAACAGTCCCTACGTGATTTGACAGCTGACATTTATAATTCACACTCACGTCAGGAAATGCACCAATACGGGAATAGCGGCTTTTACGTTATTGGTCAGAACGCAAGCAATTATGGCGGTCGCCGTAATTTTCGCGCGACGCCATATTTCGCGACAAAATACTCTCATTAGTCACTGTCATATATCTAAGTCTCATAACAATACATAAAACTACATAAAATAACTACAATAATTTTGACATGCAAGGAGAATTAGTTCTAATGAGAGGAAGAAGTTTATATTTACTGGTGTTTCAACAATGACTACCAGGCAACTTTTAATTCACTGATTGTAATTTTATTTTCGTTAGCAAAAAGCAAACATAAACTAAACAAAGAATTTATTTGAATAGAGTCTGTAATTCTTATACTTTTAATAGAGAAAGAAAGTTTCTAGGTCAGGGGATAGCGTTCGGCGAAGTCTCTTAACTTTTTGTTGCATACGAAGCGTTGCGTTGGGCAGCACGATGTCGGCGGGTTACGATGATGAGAGCAGGATACAGGCAGTTCCGCTGGTTAATCTTCTCCGGCGAAACGCAAATAAAGTTCCGGCACAGCTGTATCATTAACCCCGTGGTGATTAACAAACCACAAGACGCCAGTATACGACCGTTGTTGACATGTCCTCTCTTTCAAAGTACATTACGTAGACATCGCTCGTTTTTACACTTTATGCACTGTCCGTGGTGCTATCGTCCATAATTACACAGTTCGTCACATTCATATAGTCTTAACCACAAACACACAGTTCATAGAATTGTTCTTGTGTGTGTGAAGCACACCGTAAACAATGTCCACTCTGTTCTCGCATTTCAAACTTGGATAACGTCACTGAAAGTCATTTATATTGCACAGTTAATTAAGTCTTCACTTTCACGGCTTGATAGAATGTGATAGACAACAGTTCCACCACCCAAAACAAATAACAGCAAAGTTCATTCGCATAAAAGCACTGCTCGTGTCGGCCACAACAAAGTATTGTTAGCGGCACTTTCACAGTCCGGTTTATTTGCTCTTAAAGTTCGCTGGCGATGGTATTACATACTGCAGTGGTAAAGAGAATTAACAATCTGATAGTTCGGTATCACTGTCAATACAATTACGTATGCTTTTCATAAAACACAGTACTATTTTTTCGCGCACGCTTCATAGACACACCATCCACCATCCCCTCTACTACACAACAACCTTTCAACTCTCGATATCACTATCGCTGTCCCCTGTCTATAGATGTTATATCGTTATCGTAAATTACATAAATCTTTATAAATGTTATTGGCTGCATTTTCCACAATTAATAATATTCCAAAAGAGAACTTTATAAACTTAACCACAGGTACAAAGCAAGAAACATACTTATCCATTGGCAAACGAAATAATCACAGTTACATCTTTACATTTAAAAACCACAGTAGAATGGTACATAATCACAATTATAAATGCCCATATGAACAAAAGAAAAACAACAGAAATCTAAAGAAAATCACGAAATAAAAATTTATATGCGTAATTAGCAATGCCTTCACAGCTTGTGTACAGCGAATTAGGAGCTCATAGGTTGCTTATATACCGTCCAGTCGTATTTATATGACCACCTGTTAAAAGCCTGAATAAGCACATTTTGTAGCACAGACCGCTGTGAGACGTACAGGAAGAGACTCAGTGAGGTTCTGGAAGGTACAGTCAGCGATGTGGGCTCATGCCGACTCCAGTGCCGTGGTCAGTTGCACTGGGTTTCTCAGTTGATTCACGGCGTGAACAGACCGCTAGAGGTGGTCCCACAGATTCCGATTGGTGCTCTTCGAACTATGTACGTGACCTGTTGCATTGTTTTGCTGGTAGACACCATCCTGCCGAGGAAAAACAGACTGAATGCAGGGACGAACAAATTCCCCAAGTATGGATACTTGCGTTGATCCATTGTGTCTTCCAGAATGACGAGATCATCCAGGGAGTGCCATGAAAGCATTCCCCAGACCATAACGCTCCCTTCTCTGGCGTGGGTGTTTGCTTTCAGACGTTTCACGCCGTACACGCTGACGGCCATCTGTCCGATGGAATATAAAGCGTGATTCATCTGAAATGGCCACCTGCTGCCTATCAGTGTATGTCAAGTTGCGGTACTGGCTTGAAAATTCCGTCCTTCGTCGCCGCTGAACAGCTGTCAGCGTGGGTGCATGAGCCATGAACTTGCTGCGGAGGCCTATACGCAGCAACGTTCACTGAACGGTCGTTGAGGAGACACTGTTGGTAGTCCGATGTTTCTTCTGGGCGGTCCGTTGTTCAACAGTTACACAACGCCATTCAGCCTTGCGCGGTATACCTTAACCATGGCGGCACGTGGACAGTTTACAAATGAAGCCGTTTCGGAAATGCTTCCACTCTTGGCCCAAAAGCCAATGATAATGCCATTTTGGCTGTTTCCTGCGCACCCCAACGCGCTTTGTATACCATCCACTGCTGGTGCTGCCACCTGTCGTCTGTGAGTCGTTATTGTACCCTGGCGTCGAACTTCGGAGATGGCCACATTAATGTACTGGACCGTGTAGGTAAGTGATTGGAAGCTGGATGTAGAATCGTATATTATATTATACACTACTGGTCATTAAAATTGCTACACCAGGAAGAAATGCAGATGATAAACGGGTATTCATTGTACAAATATATTATACTAGAACTGACATGTGATTACATTTTCACGCAATTGGGGTGCATCGATCCTGAGAAATCAGTACCCAGAACAACCACCTACGGCCGTAATAACGGCCTTGATACGCATGGGAATTGAGTCAAACGGACGGCGTGTACAGGTACAGCTGCCTATGCAACTTCAACACGATACCACAGTTCATCAAGAGTAGTGACTGGCGTATTGTGACGACCCAGTTCCTCGGCCACCATTGACCAGACGTTTTCAATTGGTGAGAGATCTGGAGAATGTGCTGGCCAGGGCAACAATCGAACATTTTCTATATCCAGAAATGCCCGTACAGGACTTCCAACATTCGGTCGTGCAATATCCCGCTGAAATGTAGGGCTTCGCAGGGATCGAATGAAGGGTAGAGCCACTGGTCGTAACGCATCTGAAATGAAACGTCCACTGTTCAAAGTGCCGTCAATGCGAACAAGAGGTGACCGAGACGTGTAACCAATGGCACCCCATGTCGCCAAACATGGATGCAACCATCATGATGCTGTAAACAGAACCTGGATTCATCCAAAAAAATGACGTTTTGCCATTCGTGCAGATAGTCCATGCTGCTGCGAACGTCGTCGAACTGTTCGTGCAGATGGTTGTTGTCTTGCAAACGTCGCCATCTGTTGACTCAGGGATCGAGACGTGGCTGCACAATCCGTTACAGCCGTGCGGATAAGATGCCTGTCATCTCGACTGCTAGTGATACGAGGCCGTTGGGATCCAGCACGGCGTTCCGTATTACCCTCCTGAACCCACCGATTCCATATTCTGCTAACAGTCATTGGATCTTGATCAACGCGAGCAGCAATGTCGCGATACGATAAACCACAATCGCGTTAGGCTTCAATCCGACCTTTATCAAAGTCGCAAACGTGATGGTACGCATTTCTCCTCCTTACACGAGGCATCACAACAACGTTTCACCGGGCAACGCCAGTCAACTATTATTCGTGTACGAGAAATCGGTTGGAAACTTTCCTCATGACAGCAGGTTGTAGGTGTCGCCACCGGCGCCAACCTTGTGTGAATAGTCTGAAAAGCTAATCATTTGCATATCACAGCATCTTCTTCCTGTCGGTTAAATTTCCCGTCTGTAGCACGTTATCCCCGTGGTGTAGCAAATTTAATGGCCAGTAGTGTAATTGAAAACAGCCACAAGTCGCACTTAGTATTTTTTATTTCACTACACTACGTAAAGGACATATTCTGTTTCCAGTATTGGTGGCTTACTTTCCAAGAACAAAACCACTAAATTAAAAATGCTAAGTGCGACTTATATCTGTTTTCAGAAACCCAGTACATTATATTATTTCACTTCGTGATACTTTCAGTTCCAATATGTTACACTCTCCTGAAATGTAAAGACTAATTTTTCACTCAGTAAGAATTAAGAGTAAGATGCTGCTTCTGTTTGTATGTATAAATCTTAAAGTTTTAGGTTGAGACCACTGTGGGGCTGTAAATTTATTTTTTGTTTCGGTGACAAGAGACTGATTGTTAACTCATTTGTTTCGGTTTCATTTTATGAGGAATTTTATCATTCTTTGTTTTCAGCCACTCGAATGTGTCACGTTGCGTGGGCACCATCTTTTTCTTTGCGGTAGCTAACTACACGACTCACATGCTGTCTGATTGATAGGCAATCATCTGTTGAGCTGCCATTAAGCAATATTTTTAGTAAATAATTCTTCTCTGCACGCTGCTAGGTGTCAGGTGTTGATAAATATAGGTCGACGTATGCTGCTGTGCGCTTTGATTTTTTTAAGACATCGTTTTGCATCCCGCCTGAATAGGCGGCGCGTGGGTCTGCTCCTGTGAACTGCTTCTGTAATATAGGCAGAGAGTGAAGGAAGCGAGTAGGAGCAGGAGAGGTGAGGCACTTCGGTACTGCACGTAACTTTAACACTTTTAATAGAGTCAAAAACACAAGTAAATATCAAATGCATACATAACTTTGGCTAGGATGAGCACGTAGCTGTGAAGCCGTAGTCAATGTCTAATCCTGTGAAGTTAGGATGAATGTTGTGTATAACAAATACTCGTTGCTGTCCAACTTTAACTGAACGTAACTAATACAAAGTCTCAATAGCAAGCTAGCCCACTCGCTAGTAGAAACGATATTTCCAGGCCGTCTACTCTTGATGAAATGAGGCAGAAATCAAGACGGCACTCGCTGAGCTCCACAGCGTCGTCCAGAGGGCGCTGTGGTCGGCGTAGTTAGTCTTCTCTCGTAGTGCCAACTTCCGAGAGCGTGCACCTACGTTATGGCATCGTAACTATCGACGCCACACATCGTGCTACGTAATCTCACTATTACGATGTTATGCAGAAAGAAGAATCAGGGTTTAAACGTTCACTCTAATGATTAATTAGTTTGACTGTATACCAAACCTGTGATCATAGAAGTGAAGAGAGAACCTCAGCGCACGGCTGAAACACTATAAGCAAAACGAAAATACACCTTCAGTGTAATCCACAACCCTTGCGGATCAATATGCTCATTGGGCAATATACAAATATTAGAAATGTAGACCCATTCCCTTTCGTTTTGCTAAATTTATGGAAGTGTCTGAATTGTGTGATTATGGCCTATTCAACTTAAGAATCAGACCGCATTTCCGAATTCTCTCTCTGGGGTATTCTTTGAGTATCTTGAAAGTATCATGGTTCGATTATCACTATTTTTTGGAGTAGTGTGTACATTTAAAACACACACACACACACACACACACACCTTTCAAGCTGTAACGGTAGCAGGAGGATAATCCTCGCCACGGGTTCCAGTTCTACGAGAGGGTGCCACTTCCATCCACCTCGATGGCTCGTAACAACAAAACTTGATATCCCAGGCAACGACTTTCTTCCGACTCGCGACCATTTGCTGAACTAATAAGGCAAGCCTGGGTGGCCGAAATCTGAAAAACATGAGTCGCGTCCTGGCACCGCAGTCGTCTACAGATGGAGCAGAAGTTAGCTCCCAATGCCCGCGGCAGGCACGGATTGGTCCCTTGTCGCTGCTATAAATTCCAGGCGGCATCCTGCAGGGGCGCTGGTAACGGCACAGTCGTTGGGAGCCTCAACTTGGCCGATCGTTCCACGTTTCTCTGATGTCTTCTTTCGTGCGTTGTCGCTTCAGAACACTAGCAACTTCCGCTATTTCTCTCATCGTCATTATTAAACTCAGTCACCCACTGACAGCGTGTGCCAAGAAGATTTGACGGCTTGTAATTAATAATACTTTGCCTATTAACATTTTAACATGTTAACTTATATAACATACTGAGATAGATTCCCTGGCGAATTACATCTACATCTACATCTACATGGATACTCTGTAAATCACATTTAAGTGCCTGGCAGAGGGTTCATCGAACCACCTTCACAATTCTCTATTATTGCAATTTCGCATAGCGCGCGGAAAGAATGAACACATTTATCTTTCCGTACGAGCTCTGATTTCCCTTACGTTATCTTGGTGATCGTTCCTTCCTATGCAGGTCGGTGTCAACAAAATATTTTCGTATTCGGAGGAGAAAGTTGGTGATTGGAATTTCGTGAGAAGATTCCGTAGCAACGAAAAACGCCTTTCTTTTAATGATGTCCAGCCCAAATCCTGTATCATTTCTGTGACACTCTCTACCATATTTCGCGATAATACGAAACATGCTGCCTTTCTTTGAATTTTTTCGATGTACACCGTCAGTCCTGTCTGGTAAGGATCCCATACCGCGCAGCAGTATTCTAAAAGAGGACGGACATGCGTAGTGTAGGCAGTCTCCTTAGTAGGTCTGTTACATTTTCTAAGTGTCCTGCCAATAAAACGCAGTCTTTGGTTAGCCTTCCTCACAACATGTTCTATGTGTTCCTTCCAATTTAATTTCTTCGTAATTGTAATACCTAGGTATTTAGTGAATTTACGGCTATTAGATTAGACTGATTTATCGTGTAACCGAAGTTTAAAAAATGGTTCTGAGCACTATGGGACTTAACATCTGAGGTCATCTGTCCCCTAGAACTAAGAACTACTTAAACCTAACTAACCTAAGGACATCACACACACCCATGCCGGAGGCAGGATTCGAAGCTGCGACCGCAGCGGTCACACGATCCAGACACCGAAGTTTAACCAGTTCCTTTTAGCACTCATGAGGGTGACTTCACATTTTTCGTTATTTACGGTCAACTGCCACTTTTCGCACCATTCAGATATCTTTTCTAAATCGTTTTGCAGTTTGTCCATTTCGTACCGTGTACGTAGTCTGCTAAAGTACACCCTCGATTTAAGGTTTCTCTCCTAACCTCCTCCCCCCCCCCTTAAAAAACCGCCCTATGGGAAACGGGAATTTATCTTTCAACGAATTGATCACAATGTTATCTGTGGGAGAAGTTGTCCCATCTTGCTGGAACAAAATTCGGTTCCGATTAGACGTATTCTTCGTAGTCTAGGTGCTAAGAAATTTTCAAGCATTGACAGGTAAGATCTGAAAACACTGCAACTGTTTGTGCACCGTTCCTCTCAAAAAAGTTTGCTTAATTATGTTTATTCATAGGTCCACATCACACTGTTACGTTGTCACCGCGATGGGAACGTTCATGCATGTGTCTAGGGTTTTTATCTGAGCAACGGCGAATGTTAACGTTACCAGGTAAATGGAAATGTGTTTCGTCCCTCGCCATGAGAACACAGTCGTCAGTCAGCACTTCAAACATTAGTCCAGAGAATGTTAGGTATTTTCCGCAATCTTGAGTCTTTAGCTGGTGAACAACGCTCATTTTTTAAGGGTGAGAGAATAAATTACAATGAAATATTCGCCTTGCGCTGTTATCAGACAGATGCATAGCAGAAGCGTGTTTATGAACACGTCGTTATGGACTAGTCACCAGAACGTGTCATACTTTCTCATTATTATCTGAGCATGGGCGACCTGTTGACTTTACTTTTTGAGCTGAACCTGCCCCTCTGAAGTATTTCACTCATGACAAAAGTTTGTTACGTGATGGATCACGTACGCGTCCTCCCCGACATGTTGAAGTGCAGGCCGAATTGACGCTGACTTTCAGGACAATCGCAGTCACTTGGAAAAAAAAAATATATTTCCACCATAAAGGCACTGTGATTACATAACTAAAGATTCACGGCTACCGAAATGGCCTCGCATACGTAACAATGTGTCGCTATTCAACAATGAAAAAGCTGTTTAATTCGTTAGCTGCTATTAATTAAAAACCGTCTGACCTTCTTGTTGCATTCTGCATTTTCGGATGAGTACTAAAGCAATAATCAGCAACTGCTTCAAAGGATAGCAGACGCACTATCTAAGAAAGCTCAGAATGACCTCGGAAGGCAATCAAATTAAGTAATCTACAGTGAATGACAATTAGAGGAAGTTTTATGAAGGCTACTTGTCATACAGTGATCGCACAACTCTAGTAAGTGGAGGAGCACGAACGACAAGAAATAGTATATCCATAAGAACTCCAGATCACAGTTAAAGTTTCCACTGCTAGTCAGTGCTGCAGTCGCCATAAGATCTCAGATGATGATGGCAGGAAATTCAACAATGCAAGTTGGCGCTGGCAGAACATTTGAAGTGTACAAGATGGCGATGTTGGTAAATTTGAAAAATGCAGGATGGCGGTGGTGGGAAATATAAAAATCCAAGAAGGTGGAAATAACACAGATGTGCGATGTATCCTGCCCCCTGTCCCTCAGCCGGCCGCGGTGGCCGTGCGGTTCTAGGCGCTGCAATCCGGAACTACAGGACTGCACGGTCGCAGGTTCGAATCCTGCCTCGGGCATGGATGTGTGTGATGTCCTTAGGTTAGTTAGGTTTAAGTAGTTCTAAGTTCTAGGGGACTGATGACCTAAGATGTTAAGTCCCATAGTGCTCAGAGCCATATTTGAACCCTGTCCCTCACCCTCCACCCTCCACTCTTCAGCCAAACTCAGTGCAGACAGTCACTCACTTCAATTGCCAGCGTGAGTCGTGCTTGGGTAGCTCAGATGGTATGTCCGCCTCCGGTAGCTGAGTGGTCAGCGCGACAGAACGTCAATCCGAAGGGCCCGGGTTCGATTCCCGGATGGGTCGGAGATTTTCTCCGCCAAGGGACTGGGTGTTGCGCTGTCCTAATCATCATCATTTGCGGGCACGGTAGCTCAGCGTGTTCGGTCAGAGGGCTGTATGCTCTCTGTAATAAAAAACTGAGTCAAGGAATCAACGATCAACTTGAACGGATGTCTTGTGACGTCCGCCCAGACCAACGCAACGAACTATATCGAACAAAAAAAAAAAAAAATTATAGCTTCTTGTTTCAGACGTTAAATTAATGCGTTTTTTCCGACATGTGTGCCAATGGCGTGAAAGATGGTCTGAAATGTTTGTAATACGCACGTGCGTGAGAGCTTATTTGCAGACACTGAACGCGAGAGACGCTCTCAGGTCATGTAATTTGTTCAACAAGCTGGAACAAATTGCTCATTATGGATTTTTTTTTCTTTACAGTTTAAACTCTCGCCTTTTCTTTATCTGAAGACGCTTTAAAAATAACGAGGACATTCTGTGGTGATCGGTAGTTGTCGCATCAAAATAGTCGAAGTTTTTTTCCTGGTTTTACGCAGTGTGGACATGTTTCTGCTGATCATTTGTGATCGGTCTGTGGTACACTTCGCAGGACGTCGGGGCCTTGTCGCTATATTATAGACGAACACGTTGCAATTGAGGCAGCTGTCCTTTTGTCTACTATTGTTTAGTTTATTATACACGCTATTGTGCAGGCGTAGCAGCGTCGCCTTAAGGCGGCGGCCAGATAGTGGACAGCCGAGTGCGGGCAGCGGCCTTAGAGAGGGTGGTAGCAGGTGTGCGAGACGCACGGTGGAGCATCGTAGAGGGTGGAGGATAGGGGGAGGTCTGAGGGGAAGTGAGAAGGCCTTGGTTTTGGGCAGTTTGTGATTGTACATCGAGAACAATGCACGTTCAACTACCACCCGGTTTGCAGTCTTTTAGGACGACGATTTTCCCCAATACATGTGCTGCATTATGACCCGTTCAATACGGGTGCCGGTTTTTTCATGACTATTTCGAAGTGTAATTAGAACTGTGACGCATTTTTTCCCATCAGTTGTGGTAGTGAGTACTGGCTTCGATTATCTGGGAGCAGGCATCTGTAGTGAATTCTGACGTCAAACAGCGGCAGATACTGTATGCTTACACGTAATTCACTTTTTAAACTCCTCCCTGTCCAAATCCAGCATCTTGTCAGTTGAGCATATTTCCCACCAAAAATAATAAAGACAGCACCTTGCACCCCTGCCTTTTTCCCGCCAGCTTGTAGGTGTAGGGTGAAGTTTGAGAGTGTTTGTCGCTAGTTTCGAGTGGTATTGCGAAATTTTTTCCCACCAGGGTAACACCACATGCACTATGCATACATGCACTTCATTCAAGAGCACTAAAGGGATATGTTTGAAAACGATGAAGGAAGAAACTTATGCTGTTGCTAAAACGTTAAAAACGCTTTTCTTGGGTTACTTGATACGTTTACACTATTCATCTTTTCCACTATCTCGCACATATTTTCCGCGTCTGACTTTCGAAATTCGTAACCTAACATCAAACCTTTTCGTGACAGGAATATGCATTTCATTTCATTCCAGAGAACAAATCAATCATGTATTAAGACGAGTTACACCTGAAGGTGGACCCACAGGGTCCGAAATGCATCGTGTACTGAATAAAACACGAAAAATTGTGACTGAAGGCATTTTTTAATTCATACGCCGTTCCAAATTGTATCGAGCGGATGGACGTATACGGCTATGGAGACAACCTTATGAATCCATGGACCCTGCATGTCAACAGGGAACTGTTCTAGCAGGTGGAGGCTCTGTAATGGTGTAGGGCGTGTGCACTTGGAGTGATATGGGACCTCTGATACGTTTAGATACGACTCTGACAGATGACACGTACGTATGCATACTGTCTGATCATCTGCGTCCATTCATGTCCACTACGCATTCCGACGGACTTGGGCAATTCCAGCAGGACAATGCGACACCCCACACGTCAGAGTGGCTCCAGGAACACTACTCTGAGTTTAAACACTTCCTCTGGCTACCAAACTCCCCAGACATGAACATTATTGGGCATGTCTGGAGTGCCTAGCAATGTGCTGTTCAGTAGAAATCTCCATCCCCCGTACCCTTACGGGTTTATGGACAACCCCGCAGCATTCATAGTGTCAGTTCCCTCCAGCACTACTTCAGAAATTAGTCAAGTCCATGCCATTTCGTATTGCGGCACTTCTGCGTGCTAGCAGGGACCCTGCACTATATTAGGCAGTTGTACCAGTTTTTTGGCTCTTCACTGTATATTGTATTCTCATACACAGTGTCTCGACAAACGTAATTTGTCTTCCTAAATTAGTTGTAATCAACATCTGTGCATTAAACAATTTTAGCAGTAATACCATCATTTAAAGAGTCGTTCACGTCGAATTTCAGTGTACAATAACGTGACTAAATGTACATTTCTGAAAAATTTCTTAGCTTTCGAGTATTGTTTTCGAACTCTTGCAAACATGTGTTTTCTAGAATCTCCGGTAAGTTACAAGTGTTGTGGATAATCTATTTATCTATTTTGTAGTAAATTGGCGTTTGCGATTTACAGTTATTGTAAATAACTAACGCACTGGGCCACATTGGTTTTGTCTTTTAGCTATAGTGTATAATGGCCATATTCATCGTAAATTAATGCCATTGTCTAATTTGTTAGCGACCATGAACCTAAAAACGTTTCAGAGAAGCAGTAAAACTCATAGCAAGTTTTTCTGTTTTAGTAGATATCCTGTTTTGGCTGTAAATCGCTTCAGTTCTAAAAGGCTGTCGATAATTCTTGTTCCGTATCAGACCCATAAATTAAAAGGGAATCAGTAAACTTAGTTTAAAGTTATTTGCTTACTGCATTGTGAAATATTGCACCAGGCACACTGCAGCCCCACTGTGTATGCTCTTTTCAGGCACGGGATGAGTTAGCAATTATCGCGGAACGTTTGAAAAGATTGACAGAAACATAAATGTGGATGCGTTTTATTCTATGTGAATCTTATAAATGGACTGATATCCTACAGCAAATCATTGATCGGTATAACTGAAGCAAACACCGAACAATGAAAATGAAACCAATCAACATTTGTGATAATGAGTTTCTAAATATTGTACACAGTAGTATTAAAATAGTAGATCTGTGCAAGCAGAAATTTAATTTTTGAGATTTAGTGCATATTTCAAAATACAAGACTGTATTCGAGAAATCATACCTACGAAACTGGTCAAAGAGATATTTACAGACTTCAAAGTGCAGTGATCAAAACCTAGAATTTAAACGTCCGCCCCTGGCAGCTGAGTGGTCAGCGCGACGGCAAGTCATACCTAACGGCCCGGGTTCGATTCCCGGCTGGGTCGGAGATTTTCTCCGCTCGGGGACTGCGTGTTGTGCTGTCCTTATCATCATCATTTCACCCCAATCGTCACCCAAGTCGCCGAAGTGGCATCAACTCGAAAGACTTGCACCCGGCGAACGGTCTAGCCGATGAGATGCCCTAGTAACACAACATTTTATATTTAGAACTTGAACCATAAAGGATAACAGCAATAGTTAAACAGCTGGCAGTTTTTACACTGAAGAATTACGGAGAAGCATTGAACCAGACGTATTTCTCACAGAGTGTGTCATAAGGCATTGGGGGAACAAGGTCCTTGTTCAATAGCTTGGCTTCCCTTCGTCACGCAACAGCTGGGTTGAAACCAATGATTTGGTACATAACGAGGTGCCTATCCCTCAAAATGTACAGTAGCATAAAATGCATGATAGTAAGTGCGTCAGAAGAAGTAGTGTTAATCTAGACGGTTTACCTGTACAAATGCGCTTGCCACACATATAATTATTGCGGACCATGAACGAAGCTGGAACAATGACTCGATGGGGTGACAAGGGTATCATTCTACTAGATAAAGCCTGCTGACAGCAGAGTGTTGCATACCTGGCAAATAAAGATATCCTAGGTCGATATATTGCACATCGAACTTTAGCTGAGCGACCTAAGTAAATACGCTCAAGAAGGGATATCGGTATAGGTCGGCATATCGTCACATTTGTAGTTGATAAACAATGTGTGTGGGGGGTTAAATTTCAGCCGAGTTATGAACGCTGCTCGTCATCGACTGAAGATGAAGTACAAGAAGAAGAAGAAGTGCAAGAAAACCTGTTAAAAATTCATTCAGTTATCATTGATGGCAGATAAAAAGAGTCTGAAAAGGAAAACTTATTAAAACATGTCGAGTCCTATCACTGTGTCGAGTCCTATCACATTAGATAAAATCCTTCCATTCGTAATGCAGGCAAGACCTTCAACAATTAGCTCTTTAGTGGATGGTATTGTAGCTGTCGCCAGAACAGTGAAAAATGAAGAAAATTCACAAGATCAGGTTGACAAAGTGAGAAGATAAAATACGTTTATGGAATCTGTAGCTACTGGGAAAGTACTGTATTTAAAACTACAGAGGAAAGGGCTTGGATTGCTCATAAAAAAGTTAAAAAGAGCTTAGGAGTAGCACCTGATTAACTGCTTACAAATCTCGATCTGCTTTAATTCATTAAAAATTCTTCATTTTAAGGTTTTGTGGAATGTTTACGTGGAATACACTACCTAAGACTACGTGGAAATCTACTGAATGTGGAACTGTAAATTTAGATGTTGAGGGAGGACCTGAAATTCACTGGGTGGCATGTGTTGAAAGAAGAAACCGCAATAATGTCTACTACACTGAGTCATTCGGCGACTTACAGTTACCAGAAGAATTATGCCTTTATTTTACCAGCAACAAGAATCATATATTCTACGATTTTCAACGTTACCAGAACTTCAGTACATACCTGTGTGGACATCTTTGTCTGGCAGTTGAGCCTCGAGGATGATATCATAAAGTCTGATTCTAAAAGAGTAATCATCGGTGCTATGTGTTAATTACTTTCTGCCAGTTGAATTAACCAAAGGTGATTGGAGTACTAGATTGACAGGATTAGAAACATACAAGAGTAATCCTAATATTACAGCATGCAACTGTAAACTACATATAGGAAGTAGCAGAGTTGTGGAAGTACCTCAAGTCACACGTGGCAATGGTGATTTAAACATGTATTTACAAGAGTGTGTTCCAGGTTTCGAACTACGTACGAAAATAAAAAAAATGGCTCTGAGCACTACGGGACTCAACATCAATGGTCATAAGTCCCCTAGAACTTAGAACTACTTAAACCTAACTAACCTAAGGAAAGGCAGAGAAAATCCCTGACCCCGCCGGGAATCGAACCCGGAAATCCGGGCGTGGGAAGGGAGAACGCTACCGCACGACCACGAGCTGCGGACGGTACGAACATCATTATGAGCAAGAAGGAAATAAGAATGACCAAGGAGGTAATAGATTTTCCATGGGAAAATTTAATAGCCTTGCTATTATGTTTCTTAAAGGAACAAATTTTGCAGAAGTATCCAACTCCAAGTTAACTCAGTCAGTTGATATATGAGGTGCGTGAGAAAAGTAATACGACTGACAGCATTATGAGCGATCTGACAGTGCTGCGTTGTTCTGCTTGTGTAGGTCGGTGTGCTCATCCCTTATAGATGCTCAGTCCCAGTTACAGTTCCGTGCAGCCATCACGTGATATTTGAGAGTGCCATCAGTGAAGCTGTTTTTTTTTTTTTTTTTTGCGTGTTAGAAAGTGGAATAGTGGAATTTAGAGCGACATTATGCCATCAAGTTTTGTGGTCGATTTGGGGAATCCACGAGTGAGACCTTTGAAAAATTGAAACAGGCGTATGGGGAACATTCCTTATCAAGAGTACCGGGTGATCAAAAAGTCAGTATAAATTTTAAAACTGAATAAATCACGGAATAATGTAGATAGAGAGGTACAAATTGACACACACGCTTGGAATGACATGGGGTTTTATTAGAACCACAAAAATACAAATGTTCAAAAAATGTCCGACAGATGGCGCTTCATCTGATCAGAATAGCAATAATTAGCATAACAAAGTAAGACAAAGCAAAGATGATGTTCTTTACAGGAAATGCTCAATATGTCCACCATAATTCCTCAACAATAGCTGTACTCGAGGAATAATGTTGTGGACAGTACTGTAAAGCATGTCCGAAGTTATGGTGAGGCATTGGCGTCGGATGTTGTCTTTCAGCATCCCTAGAAATGTCGGTCGATCACGATACACTTGCGACTTCAGGTACCCGAAAGCCAATAATCGCACGGACTGAGGTCTGGCGACCTGGGAGGCCAAGCATGACGAAAGTGGCGGCTGAGCACACGATCATCACCAAACGACGCGCGCAAGAGATCTTTCACGCGTCTAGCAATATGGGGTGGTTCTAATAAAACCCCATGTCATTCTAGGCATGTGTGTCAATTTTTACCTCTCTATCTACACTATCCCGTGGTTTATTAAGTTTTCAAATTTATACTGACTTTTTGATCACTCGGTACAAGTTTTTAGGTGGCACAAATTACGAGTATTTTACGAAAGCCGAGAACCCGTTGAAATGAACCTAGCTCAGGGAGACCTTCAACTGAAAAAAGTGCGATCTCTTGTGTGATTGTTCCTCCAGGATAAACCATCAACCAAGTGCTTCACAAAGAAGTCCTTGAAACGCTCGGGAAAGGGGTGAATCGAGTGAGACTAACATTGGAGAAAAGCGAATGCTGCATCAAGACAACGCTCCATGTCACACAGTCCCTTTGATCACGGAATTTTTGACGTCAAAGCATTCCTGTTATTCCACAGTCCCCCCTCCCCATATTCACCTGATCTGAGTCCTCGTGCCTATTTTCTTTTCCTGAAAGGGAGAAATGTCTTAAAGTGACGTCATTTTGGGGCTCTCGAAAAATTCAAGGGAATGTGACAGCCCTTCAGCGCTGCTACCAAGACTGCGAAGACGACTTAGCCGGTGTATGCAATGATGAGCCAAAACATTGTGATCAGCTGCTTAATAGCTTGTCTGTTCGTCTCTGAAACGAAATACACTACTGGCCATTAAAACTGCTACACCAAGAAGAAATGCAGATGATAAACGGGTATTCATTGGACAAATATATTACACTAGAACTGACATGTGATTACATTTTCACGCAATTTGAGTGCATAGATCCTGAGAAATCAGTACCCAGAACAACTACCTCTCGCCGTAATAACGGCCTTGATACGCCTGAGCATTGAGGCAAACAGAGCCTAGATGGCGTGTACAGGTACAGCTGCCCATGCAGCTTCAACCTTCAACACGATACCACACGTCATCAAGAGTAGTGACTGGCGTATTGTGACGAGCCAGTTGCTCGGCCACCATCTACCAGACCAGATTGGTGAGAGATCTGGAGAATGTGCTGGCCACGGCACCAGTCGAACATTTTCTGTATCCAGAAAGGCCCGTACAGGACCTGCAACATGCGGTCGTGCATTATCCTACTGAAATGTAGGGTTTTACAGGGATCGAATGAAGGGTAGAGCCACGGGTAGTAACACATCTGAAATGTAACGTCCACTGTTCAAAGGCCGTTAGTGCGAACAAGAGGTGACCGAGACGTGTAAGCAATGACACGCCATAACAACACGCCGGGTGGTACGCCAGTATGGCGATGACGAATACACGCTTCCAATGTGCGTTCACCGCGATGTCGTCAAACACGGATGCGACCATCATGATGCTGTAAAGAAAACCTGGATTCATCCGAAAAAATGAAAAAACATGACGTTTTGCCATTCGTGCCTCCAGGTTGGTCGTTGAGTACACCATCGCAGGCGCTACTGTCTGTGATGCAGCGTCAAGGGTAACCGCAGCCATGGTCTCCGAGCTGATAGTCCATGCTGCCGCGAACGTCGTCGAACTGTTCGTGCAGATGGTTGTTGTCTTGCAAACGTCCCCATCTGTTGACTCAGGGATCGAGAAGTGGCTGCACGATCCGTTACAGCCATGCGGATAAGATGCCTGTCATCTCGACTGCTAGTGATACGAGGCCGTTGGGATCCAGCACGGCGTTCCGTATTACCCTCCTGAACCCACCGATTCCATATTCTGCTAACTGTCATTGGATCTCGACGAACGCAAACAGCAATGTCGCGATACAATAAACCGCAATAGCGATAGGCTACAATCCTACCTTTATCAAAGTCGGAAACGTGATGGTACGCATTTCTCCTCCTTACACGAGGCATCACAACAACGTTTCACCAGGCAACGCCGGTCAACTGCTGTTTGTGTATGAGAAATCGGTTGGTAACTTTCCTCATGTCAGCATGTTGTGTGAATGCTCTGAAAAGCTAATCATTTGCATATCACAGAATCTTCTTCCTGTCGGTTAAATTTCGCGTCTGTAGCAGGTCATTTTCGTGGTGTAGCAATTTTAATGGCCAGTAGTGTAGATATGCCTCGACGGGCCTATGACTCTTTCAATGCAGATGTATACCATCATATCCCTCCTTGCTGGAATACAGTGAGGCTGCAAGCAATGGGCAAAATGAACGGTGTCACTGTTGTGGCGTAACAAGACAGCCACGCCACTCGGAAGTAGCCGAAAGGCACGCGTTAACTCACGCAGGCTAGTAGATAGGTCTGAAACAGGATACGTAATGAATACTATAAAGAAAAGTACGTAGCTCCTGGAATACTTAACTTTAATCCATCCTTGTGGTATATCGCTCTTGATGAGACATGCTTCATACGATAACTATCAATTGCTATGTAATGCTAATGGCGCCTTGCTAGGTCTTAGCCATTGACTTAGCTGAAGGCTATTCTAACTATCGGCTCTGCAAATGAGCGAGGCTTCGTCAGTGTGCATCGCTAGCTAAGTCGTCCGTACAACTGGGGCGAGTGCTCGTAAGTTCAAAATGGTTCAAATGGCTCTGAGCACTATGGGACTCAACTGCTGAGGTCATTAGTCCCCTAGAACTTAGAACTAGTTAAACCTAACTAACCTAAGGACATCACAAACATCCATGCCCGAGGCAGGATTCGAACCTGCGACCGTAGCGGTCTTGCCGTTCCAGACTGCAGCGCCTTTAACCGCACGGCCACTTCGGCCGGCTGCTCGTAAGTCTCTCGAGACCTGCCGTGTGGTGACGCTCGGTCTGCGATCACTGTCAGTGGCGACACGCGGGTCCGACATGTACTAATGGACCGCGGCCGATTTAAAGCTACCACCTAGCAAGTGTGGTGTCTGGCGGTGACACCACAGTCACAACATGAGTGGTGAAAAGCACTTGGGAATTTGAGTCAGTCTGGAATCATGTCCGAGTGACCGAGGCAGTTAAGACAACAGATGTAGAGAAGAAGAGCAGCCGGCTTCGAGTCCCGGTTTGGCCACCAATTTTCAAGTACAGCTGTTGAATTATTTCAGTGCCCAAAGCAGCTACGTCATAAAAGTTCCTTTAAGTTAAGAATACAATGCTGCGTAAGTCAATGATAGAACAGACACCACCAATGTAATTGTATAGATATGCCTCGACGAGTATACACCTATTTCAATGCGGATGCATACCATCATTTGTCCTCTGGAGGAATATAGTGAGGCCCGGAGCAATGGGAAAATGAACAGGGTCACAACTTCAGTGGTGAACAGCACTAGGCCCTTGGCAAAAGATCTCGCCGAGAACCAGAGAAAATTCTGGTCCTATGACAAATCCCTAAACAGGTCTAAGGCTTCTATCCAGTCACTCGTTGGCCAGTCTGGTGTGGCAGTACAAGATAGCAACAGGATAGTCGAAGTTTTAAAATTCGCTTCCTCCGTAAGGAGCACATAGTAATAGGCATCCCTGGCGTAGAGAAATAACTGAAAGAGTTCAAAACAGATACGTCCCCAGGTTCGTATGGAATTCCAATTCGGTCTTACAAACAGTACTCTACGGCATTGGCTCCTTACTTAACTTGCATCTATCGCAAAGTTCCAAGCGACTGAAAAAAGCGCATATGACTCCTGTTATAAGAAGGCCAAAAGAACGGACCAGCAAAATTACCAACCAATATCCCTATCATAGCTTTGCTCCAGAATTCTGGAACATATTTTCAGTTCGAATATAATAAATTTCCTTGAGACAATAAAGCTTCTGTTCACGTATCAGCAATGTTTTAGAAAGCTTCACTTGTACAAACTGAACTTGCCCTTTTCTCACATCATATGCTGAGAACAGTTGATGAAGGGCAACGGACAGATCCCGTATTCCTAGATTTCCGTAAAGCGTTTGACGTAGTGGCCCACGGCAGACTATTAATGAAGGCACAAGCATATGGGGTAAGTTCCCAGATATGCGAGCGCTTCGAAGACTTCTTAATTAATAGAACTCAGTACGTTGTCCTCGAAGACGTAGTGTTCAACAGAGACAAGAGTAGGAGTGCGCCAGGGAAGTGTGACAGGACTGCTATTATTCCCCATATACATAAATGATATGATGGACAGCGTGAGCATAAATCTGCGGCGGCTGCTGCTGATGTGGTGTAAAGGAAGGTTTTATCGCTGAGTGACTGTGCGCAGATACGATGGTGTGATTAATGGTATCTAGGTCCAAACGTAGAAAAATGTAAGTTAGTGCAGATCTGTATGAAAATCAATCCCTTAATATTTGGATATAGCATTATAAGTGTGCTGATTGACACAGTCACGTCGATCAGGTATCTAGGCGTAACGTAGCAGAGCGGTATGAAATGGAACGAGCATTTAAGGATTGTAGTAGGGAAAGTGAATGGTCGACTTTCCTTTATTGGGATGATTTTAGGGACGTGTGCTTCATCTGTGAAGGAAACAACATATAGGACGCTTCTTCGACCCATCCTTGAGTCCTGGTAAGCGTTTGGAATCCGCACCAGATCGGACTGAAGGAAGACATCCAAGCAGTTCAGTGGCAGGCAGCTAGGGTTGTTATCAATAGGTCTGAACAAAGTGAACAAAATGCAAGTATTACGGAGATGCTTTGGGAGCTGAAATGAGAATCCCTGGAGGGAAGACGACGTTCTTTTCGAGGAACACCACTGAGAAAATTTAGATAACCGTCACTCGAAGGTGACTGCAGAACAAATCTACGGCCGCAAGAGTATATTTCGCGTCAGGACCATGAAGGTGAGATAAGAGAAATTAGGGATCACAATGAGTCATACAGACAGTCGTTTTTTCATCGCGTTTACGAGTGAACAGGAAAGGAAATGGCTACTAGTAGTACAAAGTACCCGCCACATTCAACACAGCGGCTTGTGGAGTTTGTATGATGATGTAGATATAGAATATGGGCAGTTCTCATTGAAAAATTTTGGATGCACTGAAAGGAAAGGGCTACGCTGGAACAGGAACAGTTTGTTCCAGTAGGGAAGTGCCCCTCTGCAAGACCCTCATTAAATGACAGAAGCTCCAATAGGATCGTATGACCAAGTAACTGCTAACAAGTCTGGACTGACTCTGATCCGCTACTATGGCAATAGTACTGTTATCATCGCCTCAAACAGAACTGGAACTGAAACAACTGGAAAATTCAAAGATACAATAGGAGTGAGAGAAAGTTTATTGATGTAATTACTACTGCTGCAGCTGTTAGATAAAACGTTTACGTGGCAGAAGTGGAAAGACTTGATGAAAATAATGGAAAATGCAGGATTAATTTCAGAACAAAGAAATGGTACTACCAACTTGTTGCTTGGTTGCTGAACAGACAAACAATACAATATAAGGCCAATCCACTGGATGTACTTGCTTCACAAGGTATGTCATAAACTGCTATTTTCGGAAGTACGGCTCACGGCAGTCACCTGCCCATCCAGTGCGAAATCCGGAAGCGTTGCACGAAAAGGATCTCAGCGGTGTACGCTATGTTGAGCAAGATCATTTGAGTGTACCATTAGGCAAACAGCTAAGATGTCGCCATTGCAAGAAGACTACAACAAAACAAAGTAAAAAGTGTAAAATTCATTTGCATACAAATTTTTTGCACAGTTTGATACAAACTAGAGTTGAGACTGAGCTCACTAGTACATTATAAGCTTCTTTATTCCTAATTTGGTTTTATATTTACACATTGCATAATGTGCAAATGATATTTTTAAAATATATAAGAACAAAATAAATGTAAACATCATAAATTTAAAAGCATTTATCACAGTATTACAGGTAAGGTACCTGTACCCTCTCGTTCCCACTGTTTCATTTTGAGAACGTCCATTTTTTGTACTAAATATGTTGTTAGACAAATGAAAGTGGTATTTATGGTTAAGCTACACTCCAAACACAAGACTTAAACAGGAATTCGTAAAGTATTCGAATGGGAAACCTTCTTGGGATCAAACGGGCTAAAGCCAAGGAACACGACGTCAAACTGAGTACCGATGTGTACAGCGCAGTATATCTTATGAAGGAATGGAGCAAAGTGGACTCCCTATTGTTTTTGTAGAGGGGACCTTCGTTCTCCAAAAACGCTGTAATACGTGAGCACAAAACATGATCCATAATTCTGCAACAGATTTATTCCAGCGGTAAAAAGCTATAATTATTTGTTTCGTAAACAAGAAACGCTTCCTCTTGTTGCATTGTATTTTATTTCTCCCAGACGCGTTTCGTCTTTCCTCACTTTAAGGCATCAACAGTGGGATCTATAATGATACAGTTTTGTTCTGATATGTGTTATTTGTAGATTATAAAACAGTTCACATCTTGTTTTTTATGTAAATAAGTTCTTCGCGTTTTTAGTTGGCATCTACGTTTCCTCTCATCTGGTCACATGCTGTGGGACGCACTACAGTTCTATTTACGAAACATAAGCATGTGCCATTCAGCAAAGAAAACTACCAAAAGAAGCTGCACATTATAATGCACATAGCACAGAATAATGGGCACAATAGCGACATAGTCACAAAGCTAGACAACAAAATTAAAAGTAAAATAAAAACAGAAAGCACAAAACCATTGACAACATCACAACAGAAATGGCTCTGAGCACTATGGGACTTAACATCTGTGGTCATCAGTCCCCTAGAACTTAGAACTACTTAAACCTAACTAACCTAAGGACATCACACACATCCATGCCCGAGGCAGGATTCGAACCTGCGACCGTAGCAGTCGCGCGGGGTCACAACAGAACCAAACATAATCAGAACACTCAGTACCGTAACAACTACACAGAATAATCAGGAAAATATAAGAGAAAACACAAGATGGTACACAATAACATACAAACAGAAACTCACACATAAAATCACCAACATTTTCAAAAGACATGGAATAAACATAGCGTACACAACAGACAATTCTATCCAAAAATACACCCCAAAACTACCAAAAAACGGAGATGTATACCAGAAAGCAGTTATATATCAATTAAAATGCAACATTTGTGATGGCAGATACATAGGACAAACAGGCGGAACATCTGATGTCAGATACAAAGAACACACGAGAGCCTTGCAGTATGGGACAAACCACGTTTGCAGAATATCTAAGAGAACACAATCACAAACTAATCACTAGACAAGAAGACATGAAAATAACTAGAATCCACAATAAAAAACACCTCCTAACCCTGCAAGAAAATTATCACATACAGAAAAGCAAAGCAGGAAAGAAAACCCCTTTGATTGATCGAGTACATATGCGAAACAGCTCATTGTTTACTCTAACAGCTAAACTAACAGAGCAACTCTACAACTGAGAACTATTATCAAAAAAATGGTTCAAATGGCTCTGAGCACTATGGGACTCAACTGCTGAGGTCATTAGTACCCTAGAACTTAGAACTAGTTAAACCTAACTAACCTAAGGACGTCACAAACATCCATGCCCGAGGCAGGATTCGAACCTGCGACCGTAGCGGTCTTGCGGTTCCAGACTGCAGCGCCTTTAACCGCACGGCCACTTCGGCCGGCAACTATTATCAGAATAATAAAACAACCCAACTCTCTTACCACTCATTTGTCCATGAACCTCTCCACAGAACATTTAAACCAAAACTCAAATCAGCTGAACATCAAAATAACTTTCAACCATTCTCTGACAGCTATTAAATTAATATTCAGCATTCTATAACACACAGGAATAACCACCAACAGGCCAACCACCCCCCCAATAAAAAAAAACTATGCGTGTATACTTTCACTCTCTCTCTCTCTCTCTCTGCCGGCCTGGGTGGCTGAGCGGTTCTAGGCGCTACAGTCTGGAACCGCGCGACCGCTACGGTCGCAGGTTCGAATCTTGCCTCGGGCATGGATGTGTGTGATGTCCTTAGGCTAGTTATGTTTAAGTAGTTCTAAGTTCTAGGGGGCTGATGACCTCAGAAGTTAAGTCGCATAGTACTCAGAGCCATTTGAACCATTTCTCTCTCTCTCCATCTCTCTCTCTCTCACACACACACACATAAACGTATAAACATAACAGAAATGAATAGACGTTATTTTCCAGTATCTACTTCGTTAGACTGGCAACATGTACGTTAAACAAACCAAACAGGGGGAGACACATTGTGAGCTCAAAGTAGTTACGTCTTGAAATCACAGTTTTCGATCAAATACGTATAATTAGTGAATTAGTGACGGAAAACTGATAGTGCATCACAACAACAAGGGCAAACAAGTAGAAAAGTTGGAAGAAGAAAGTTCAGAGCATAAAAAAACATGCTTACGTTTTGTAAACAGAGCTGTAATGCGACCTCCAGTAAGTGACCAGATGAGGTGAAACGCTGATGCCAACTAAAAACGCGAAGAACTGTAAATAATCATTTATTTACATAGAAAACGAGACATGAACTGTTTTACAATCTACAAAACTGTATAATTCTAGATCCCACTGATAATACCTTAAAGTGAAGAAAAAGGCGAAACGCGTCTGGGAGAAATAAAATACAGTGCATCAAGAGAAGGCGTTTTAATTTACAAAAGAAATATTTCTGTGCTTATTGCGGACGGTGACAACGCAAAAAACCTATAATTATGTTAATTTGTCCTATGATCCTTCTTGAAGACGAGAATACCCTGCGAATTTTTCCAGTCGCTAAGTACCCTTCGTTGCTCCAGCGATTGCTGTTAGAAGAGGAGCAAGTTCTTTGGCTCCAATGGTTCAAATGGCTCTGAGCACTATGGGACTTAACATCGATGGTCATCAGTCCCCTAGAACTTAGAACTACTTAAACCTAACTAACCTAAGGACATCACACAACACCCAGCCATCACGAGGCAGAGAAAATCCCTGACCCCGTCGGGAATCGAACCCGGGAACCCGGGCGTGGGAAGCGAGAATGCTACCGCACGACCACGAGATGCGGGCAGCAAGTTCTTTCACATAATCTCTGTAACATCTTACAGGTAAGGCTGTCTCATATGGTCCAGATGCCTTTCCACTACTAAGCTATTGTAGTTGCTTTTCTGTTCCGCGATCAGTTACCTCAATATCTGCCATATCGGCGTTCATGCGATGATTGAAAGGAGGGACCGTATTACAATCTTCCCCGATGAAAGACTGAATTTAGCATTTTGGCCTTCTCTCTGTTATCTTCCGCCTCAGTGCCGGTCAGTGAGTGACTGAATACATGATCTCAATCTGCTTACTGATTTTACATAGGACAGAAAGTTTCTAAAGGTTTCTGTCGGGTCATTTGGTAAAATTTTACTTTCAAAGTCACTGAACCTTCTCTCATTGCTCTGCTTCTCATTTTAGCTTTGTTTAACTTTTGTTTGTGACCTAGGTTTTAACTTCTCTTAAATCTGTGATGAAGCTCTGTTTCTTTACGTAGCAAGTTTCTAAGACGGATATTAAAACACAGTGCGTCTTTTCCGTACCTCATAATTTCACTCGGAACACACTTGTCTAAGGCGTATCAAATGATGCTTTTGCATTTTATCGCGTGACCGCTACGTTCGCAGGTTCGAATCCTGCCTCGGGCATGGATGTGTGTGATGTCCTTACGTTAGTTAGGTTTAAGTAGTTCTAAGTTCTAGGGGACTGATGACCACAGATGTTAAGTCCCATAGTGCTCAGAGCCATTTTTTGCATTTTATCCATTTGTGCACCACATCTTCGCTCTCAACACTGAATTTTTGATGTTGACTATTCACATACAGTGCGATCACATCGCGTTTCTCTTATTCTCCGCCATTACTGATATCGTTCCTTCAGCTTTTTTTTTCAACCTTTTTGTTGGTCCTAGTGTTTCTACAGCAGTCTAGTTTAATCCATCTCACATACCTACCTTGAGAAATTTTTCTTTTAAAGCATATTTTATCCTACAATTTTGACACTAGCTGCTGTCAGTCAAATTTACTTTAGCCAAGGCTTCTTCCAAATCATTTGTTCCTGCCATCCATGGTACTCTGCAACATCCATAGGGTCGCACAAGCTATGCCTACATTTCTTGCCATTCGAATATATTATAAGACAATTAAAGTAAATCTGATGCTTCAAATGTAACATGATGACTGCAGATACAGGGTGATTTAGCGGCCCCTACAGATAGGTTCTATGCAAACCACAGTGCCTGCAAAAACCACCTGCGAGATTTTCATATTCTCTCGCTCGCCACGCGCGAACTAATATTCCTAAGTATCAGGACCTTTTCGTAGGAAATTTAACCTGGTTACATTTCCTACTGGGATACCTTTTTACCAGAGACCGTACTTCTTTAATTATTCAAGAAAAACGTATCTAAATGACCTTCAAACACGTGTTTCTTGAATAACTCGAAAACCTTGACCTCCAGCGAACACGTATTCTAGTACAAAATTTCGCTGGAGGTCACGGTTTTCAAGTTGTTCAACAAAAACGTGTTTGAAGGTCACTGAGGTACGTTTTCCTTGAATAATTCGAAAACTACGGCTTCTAGTGAAAACATATCCTAGTACGAAATTTAACTACATTATATTTCCTACAAAAATATCCCGTTCGTTTTTCTGTAGGACAAATAGTTTGTGCGTAGCTAGCCAGAGAATACGAAAATCTTGCATCTGATGGCGTTGCTGGTTGCATAAAACCGTTGGCTAGGGACAGCTGAAGAGGGAGGGTGATAAGTGTTTGAAAGTCCCGTCGACAACGAGGTCATTAGAGACGGAGCACAAGCTCAGATTAGGGAAGGATGGGGGAAGGGAATCGGCCGTGTCCTTTCAAAGGAACCGTTTCGGCATTAGCCTTAAGGGATTCAGGGAAATTATGGAAAACCTAGATCTGGATGGGCGGACGCAATTTGAACCGTCGTGCTCCCGACTACGAGACAAGTGAGGTAACCACTGCGCTGCCTCGCTCAATGACAACTGAATCACCCCGTACATGGAAGGAGTAAAGGTAAAACGAGGACATTGTAGAGTAGTGTGTGTGTGTGTGTGTGTGTGTGTGTGTGTGTGTGTGCGTGTGTGTCATTACGATTTACCACTATATGTGTATGGTGATGAAGTCTTTAACTGATAATGAGGAAATACACCGAGCATGGAAAGCTGTGTTGAATACTGCACATCTTTCAACTGTTCATACAGATAACTGCAACGTTTTGAAAACATGTTCATTCTGTCATAATATGATTGTTAATTTCCTAATCATGGATATCTTACGAATGCAGTGGGATGAATATTAAAAAGTCTCTGAAACAGTAAGAAACTAAACTCCAGTCAACGAATTACAAAAGACAGTTTTAAGAAAAAATCATGCCCGTCGAGGTTGTTGATTCGGAACACTCCACTTAAAGCATAGAAAATTTTTAGTTTTGATTACAATCTCTTCTGTATCACAGGATGTACTGTGTGCGATAATTTCGTGGATACTCTTTCAGAAATTTAAGGTTTGAACTGAACTGACGATTCTGAGCTATGAGATACACTGACGGGAAAAAATTGAAAGACCAAGAAAGAGTTGTGCGACACAACCTAAAGCTGGTAGACGTGTTTCTACATCTGAAAGATGATGTCTCAAATTTCGAGCCAGTTGCATAAGAGTGGCACTAGTAAATTAACTATGACGATGAGAACAAGATTCGCTTTAAATACACGCTGTAACGGTCGTGAGTGTTAGGCCGGTATTACACTAACAAATTTCTTTGTTAAAGATTTGATCAAATATTCGTCAAATATATTTGACAATGATCTTTGACATGGCTCTAAAAAGGGGTATTACACTGTCATCATATTTTTCGTCAAAGTTCAAGATGGCTGACAACAACAACCTGTTATTAACCGCAGCAGTTGCATGTACCGCAACTGCACTGTGTGCACATGCGGGAGAGGAGCGGGGGAAAAAGAGGAAACGTACCTGGGTGAAGCCGTGAGTTTAACGGCGACACGATAAAAGCATTCGACAAAACTTGTTACATGAACTTAATAGTGGAGGATGTCTAGTCGTACAGCAATTACTTAAGAATGGATGAGCATACATTTCAGTATGTGCTCAGTGAAGTGTATCCTCATATCTCAAAGTAGAATACTCACTTAAGAACTACTATATCTGCAGAAGACAGGCTCACTGCATCGCGAATCTCTTGCCCAACGTAAAGTCCCGAGCGACTGGAAAAAAGCGCAGGTGACGCCTGTATATAAGAAGGGTAGAAGGACGGATCCTCAAAATTACAGACCAATATCCTTAACATCGGTTTGTTGCAGGATTCTCGAACATATTCTCAGTTCGAATATAATGAATTTCCTTGAGACAGAGAAGTTGCTGTCCATGCATCAGCACGGCTTTAGAAAGCATCGCTCCTGCGAAACGCAACTCGCCCTTTTTTCACATGATATCTTGCGAACCATGGATGAAGGGTATCAGACGGATGCCATATTCCTTGGCTTCCGGAAAGCGTTTGAGTCGGTGCCCCACTGCAGACTCCTAACTAAGGTACGAGCATATGGGATTGGTTCCCAAGTATGTGAGTGGCTCGAAGACTTCTTAGATAATAGAACCCAGTACGTTGTACTCGATGGTGAGTGTCCATCGGAGGTGAGGGTATCATCTGGAGTGCCCCAGGGAAGTGTGGTAGGTCCGCTGTTGTTTTCTATCTACATAAATGATCTTTTGGACAGGGTGGATAGCAATGTGCGGCTGTTTGCTGATGATGATGTGGTGTACGGGAAGGTGTCGTCCTTGAGTGACTGTAGGAGGATACAAGATGACTTGGACAGGATTTGTGATATGTGTAAAGAATGGCAGCTAACTCTAAATATAGATAAATGTAAATTAATGCAGATGAATAGGAAAAAGAATCCTGTAATGTTTGAATACTCCATTAGTAGTGTAACGCTTGACACAGTCCCGTTGATTAAATATTTGGGCGTAACATTGCAGAGCGATATGAAGTGGGACAAGCATGTAATGGCAGTTGTGGGGAAGGCGGATAGTCGTCTTCGGTTCATTGGTAGAATTTTGGGAAGATGTGGTTCATCTGTAAAGGAGACCGCTTATAAAACACTAATACGACCTATTCTTGATTACTGCTCGAGCGTTTGGAATCCCTATCAGGTCGGATTGAGGGAGGACATAGAAGCAATTCAGAGGCGGGCTGCTAGATTTGTTACTGGTAGGTTTGATCATCACTCGAGTGTTACGGAAATGCTTCAGGAACTCGGGTGGGAGTCTTCAGAGGAAAGGAGGCGTTCTTTTCGTGAATCGCTACTGAGGAAATTTAGAGAACCAGCATTTGAGGCTGACTGCAGTACAATTTTACTGCCGCCAACTTACATTTCACGGAAAGACCACAAAGATAAGATAAGAGAGCATAGGGCTCGTACAGAGGCATATAGGCAGTCGTTTTTCCCTCGTTCTGTTTGGGAGTGGAACAGGGAGAGAAGATGCTAGTTGTGGTACGAGGTACCCTCCGCCACGCACCGTATGGTGGATTGCGGAGTATGTATGTAGATGTACATGGGTCCAATATGCTCTACACAGTATCGACATTTTGCTTTGGCCTGTGCGGTCACCAGATCTGTCTACGATCGAGCACATATGGGACATAATGGATGAGAGCTCCAGCGTCAATCACAGACAGCATAGACTATACCTGTACTGACCGACCAAGTGCAACAAGCATCGAACTCCATACCACAAACTGACATCCGGCATGTGTACAACATAACGCATGCGTATTTGCATTCTAGCCGTTACACCGGTTATTAAAGTACCGGCATTTCACATGTCCAATGCCTTATCTCGCACTTACATGAACCTGTGATCTTGCAATGTGAATCACTGAAATATGTTACCTAGATGAATGTATTCCCTAAATTTCATTACTTCTCATTAATTAATTTTTGGTGTTGCGCTTTTTTTTGTCAGTTTAAAATGACTGGTAGTTTTAGTTGCAAGAGAAATTGCGTTCATTTACACGCAGACTGTTTTCATATATCGTAAGTAGGTGTATCTCCGTGGAGCTGTGCTGCCTGAGCTTGGTCTGGGATACGATAACGGTGCGGGCGTGGGCGTGTCTTCTCCGGTGTGTGCCGTGTCTCCAGATTAAGATTTCCAGCAATAGCAGCGCCGTCGCGGCGAACCAGATACCGGTTTACAGTCGGGTCACCAGACACCGCAGGGGCTGTCTTGTTTTGTATCCGCTCCACGAATGTGCCATTTATAGCACGGCTAGTCGAAATGTGTGTCGTCTTGTGTCGGAGAGCCAGACTTGAGATGTTCGTATACAAAGAGAAAGTGGAATAATAAATAGAACAGTCAAGTTTGTTTTATTTTTCTCGCCACAGAAAAAAATCGAGATAATAAAGAACAGACACGCTGTTTGCATGCCATACCTGATAGAGTTATTAAATTCACAGTAGCCCCTCCGTGCAGAAATTTGGCTTGATATAGGTACTTTTATATGCGCTGCTCAAAATAATTAGAGGAACACGTGTATCAACGTCCAATATGTTACATCTGTTTTGATAGAGTCGATAACTATGGTCTTACTGCATAGCTTGAGGTCTTTAGTTTCAGTATATGCAACAATTAAAGTAATTTGCCATCTGTCGACTGTATTATGCGTTACAGTATAACGTGACCCCTCAAAAAGAAGTGAATACTGCTGTCTAAGTGTTCTCTAGTGTGCCGGCCGGTGTGGCCGAGCGGATCTAGGCGCTTCAGTCTGGAACCTCGCGACCGCTACGGTCGCAGGTTCGAATCCTGCCTCGGGTATGGATGTGTGTGATGTCTTTAGATTAGTTAGGTTTAAGTAGTTCTTAGGGGACTGATGACCTCAGATGTTAAGTCCCATAGTGCTCAGAGCCATTTGAACCATTTTTTGTTCTCTAGTGAGCTACACAGACGGCAGTAGTCATTTGTGAACGTTGTATTCAACTAAGCACATGCAATTTAACATCTTAAATCTTAATGCAATGCAAGTAGCAAGGGCAGTCTGTTTGAACATAGAAGGATGGACTTCCAGCTGCGTTGCTATAGATAATAATGTCTCTCCTACTGTCATCCCTAGGTTGAGGACAACGGCACAGGGAGACAAAAGTGCACAAGGCGAGATGGATAAGGTCAGTGGTGCATTACAAACCCACGTGAAGACCGACATCTGGCCATCTCTGCTGTTCCGTGTCGGACGGCTACCGCCAGGGCACTGCAAGACGGTCTTTGAAGGGCTACAGGAGCCGTTTGATCCAGACATCATGTTCGAGTATCCCGCTTGACACGACAATATCTCGCAGCTCGCCTTCAGTTCTGTCGATCCCATATATACTGACAACTTCTTCATTGAAACTTCCTGGCAGATTAAAACTGTGTGCCCGACCGAGACTCGAACTCGGGACCTTTGCCTCTCATTCTGGAAACACCCCCCAGGCTGTGGCTAAGCCATGTCTCCGCTGTATCTTTTCTTTCATGAGTGCTAGTTCTGCAAGGGTCGCAGGAGAGCTTCTGTAAAGTTTGGAAGGTAGGAGACGAGATACTGGCAGAAGTAAAGCTGTGAGTACAGGGCGACAGTCGTGCTTCGGTAGCTCAGATGGTAGAGCACTTGCCCGCGAATGGCAAAGGTCCCGAGTTCGAGTCTCGGTCGGGCACACAGTTTTAATCTGCCAGGAAGTTTCATATCAGCGCACACTCCGCTGCAGAGTGAAAATCTCATTCTGGAAACTTCTTCATTGGCGAAACGTTGAAACCTTCCCGTCTCCTCTACATCTCTTTTGTTACGCAACCTTCCCTTCTACAGTAACCTATGAAAACATCCCCTAGGATTTCTATCTCTTGCTTAATAATAACAAACGAAATCTTCCCATTGAAATTAATTCTCTTTCTCAAGTTTCGCATACAAATTTAAATGCAGCTTATTAAAAGTAATATTCTGATTATTTCGACGAAACATAGAATGTGTTGTCGTCGTGGCCCTCAGTCGTTACCTGCAATAACCCATAACTGTTCCTTACCTGTTTTACTGTTACTAGATCGCCATCTGACTGCTACATCGAACTGCGACATGAATATACTTACTCTGTTTTTCTATACTCTATTAGCTGCTGGTGGGCTGTAATAATAAGTGGCTGTATGTATTACCAAAGCTGACGTTATTCTTTAATAGCAAAGCTGACGTTATTGTTTAATTAATTTGACTGAAGTTACGTAATTCATAGTTAAACTTTTTCTTGACAACAATAACATTTTGCAAAGTTTTACGTTGATGGTTTTTGGGATGGATAATAATCAGTAATGCAATATTGAAGGCAAAAATTAATTATATTCTGAATGAAATGATTTTACAAAGGTTCAAATGGGACTTACTTTTTACAATAATCTTACAACTAGCGTTGGGCAAACATACCTTCAGTAGTCTTGAGTTTCTCAAAAAAATAATTCAATAATATTAGTTCCTCTTATGATAATAGTTAGCTGATGTCTCTGTATATCCGTTTGTAATCTCTAGTAAATCATAGCTGGTGGCTGGCAGGCACACCGCTCCTCTCAACCTCTCGCTTCAGACCTGCTACCGACTCGCTTCACTTCTCGCTTACTACTGATTTCCTACGAACGCTAAAGTGCGGTCTCTCCCGCCAACAATGCTTTCTGGTGCAGACAATCCCTGCTACCATTACAAAATGTATCAATGCGCGGTCTTTCCCGCTCTTTTCTTAAAATGTATCCATACGCGGTCTCCCGCCATTTTTAAAATTATATGAATGTGCGGTCTCTCCTGCCAACAATACTTTGGTGCATACATTCCATGCTACCACAGTTATTTCGAACATGACAAATATTAATTATTCCTACTTAATCCTATTAATAAAATATAGACATCTTTCATAAATTGTGGTTTGACAATAGACAATAGAAATACGAGGTGTGGCTAGAAAAAAACCGGACTAGTACTGGTGAAACAATAAAACGAATGCAATAAGGCTGAAAGTCGCGTGGCCTGTCACGTGACTCTCGCTCCGCCTACTGCTCGAGTTTCATCTGCCTCCTGCACTCAGTCTGCCCGTGGCGTCTGTTTTCAGTAGTTGACGTTTTGTCTGTGCGTCGGAAAATGTTGAGTGTACAGAAAGAACAGCGTGTTAACATCAAATTTTGTTTCAAACTAGGAAAATCTGCAAGTGAAACGTTTGTAATGTTACAACAAGTGTACGGCAATGATTGTTTATCGCGAACACAAGTGTTTGAGTGGTTTAAACGATTTAAAGATGGCCGCGAAGACACCAGTGATGACACTCGCACTGGCAGACCATTGTCAGCAAAAACTGATGCAAACATTGAAAAAATCGGTAAACTTGTTCGACAAGATCGCCGTTTAACAATCAGAGCAGTGTCTGAGTTAACAGGAGTTGACAAGGAAAGTATCGAACAAGTTTACCGATTTTTTCAATGTTTGCATCAGTTTTTGCTGACAATGGTCTGCCAGTGCGAGTGTCATCACTGGTGTCTTCGCGGCCATCTTTAAATCGTTTAAACCACTCAAACACTTGTGTTCGCGATAAACAATCATCGCCGTACACTTGTTGTAACATTACAAACGTTTCACTTGCAGATTTTCCTAGTTTGAAACAAAATTTGATGTTAACATGCTGTTCTTTCTGTACACTCAACATTTTCCGATGCACAGACAAAACGTCAACTACTTAAAACAGACGCCACGGGCAGACTGAGTACAGGAGGCAGATGAAACTCGAGCAGTAGGCGGAGGGAGAGTCACGTGACAGGCCACGCGACTTTCAGCCTTATTGCATTCGTTTTATTGTTTCACCAGTACTAGTCCGGTTTTTTTCTAGCCACACCTCGTATACACGTCTTACAATGTATTATTCACAAACGACACCAGATTTCCTCTGATGCAAGGTGATGGTCGTGTTCGTTTGCGGGGATACCGTGGTGAGAAGCACCTGCCAAAAGCTATCCAGGGATAGCTGCCAAAAGCTATCCAGGGAATCGACAGATTCGGCCAAGGCTCTGTAATGCTGTGGGGAGGCATCAATGTTGACCTAGTTGTCGGCTGGCAGCTAGGCAGTACACTGAACAGATCCTGTTGGACCACATGGTAGCTGCTGTATATGGTGGTGGTCCTGAGTTCCTTCTCATGCACTATAATGCCAGAGCCCATGTGGCGGGCGTCACCAGCCACGTCTTGCGAAGCCTGGACATTGAAGTAATGGAATGGCCAGGGGTGAGTACCGATCTAAACTGCATCCGGACATGTTTCACAGACGTGTTCGTAGTCGTCCTGTTCCATCACACACTCTCCAAAAACTCTCAAGGGGTCAGGGGGGGCACACTTGTAATTGAAGTTCTCAGAGTCAAATGAAAAGCGCCCAGGAGGACGGGATAAATGATGGTTCTACTTTGTTTTCGACCCTTGTTGGACATATCAGTTCTTGTTACGTAAATGAATGAGGATGAAATGATGTTTTTTGTGTACTTAAATTGTGAAAGATAAAGATATAATTTGGCAACAAACCCAGTTCTCAGTTATTGCTCAATGGAGTATGGCAGACGCTCTAAGTCAGATTCTCCTAATTTTTGAGCAGTGTTTAATTAGACGTGCCATTCTGCTTTAATGGTGGGTTTACTGGAGCTGGAAGTAGGTGTACTGTCTTCCGAATCATTTGATTACGTCACTGCTAAAACGCAGTTGAGCTCATAGGATTGTCAAAAAATCGAAATTGATAGTAGTGAGATATTTTAGGTGAATACATATGTATATTGAGAGGATAAACTAATCGTAAACTGAGGTAGTGTATTCGTCATAGAAGACACGAACCTCAGATTTTCCGAGATAGAAACTGAAGTTACATGCGAGGTCGTTAAGACAAGACTCAGTATCATGAGTGGATAAAAACTTATAACAGGATCCTTCTGTGAGACCTGAGTTTCTCCTGGCGTATACAACTTTCAAATAACGCACGGGAATTCAGCCAGGTAACACTTTCAATGACCGCCGATATTTCGGCGGGAGAACACCCCGCCATTTTCAAGGCAAACTGCAACGGACAGGCGACGTACATGCAAATTTAAAACCTCGGTTCTCGAACTGATGCAGGAAAGATAACACACACACTGAACACTAGTGCCACCAAATATGACTAAAGTCAGAGCTATCGATAGTGACACTACGAACTCGCAGGTGAGGTAGCATTGACTCTTTCCCTCTGTTTTTTTGCGTAAGGCGGGTGTATATCGCATTTCTTGTAGCTGCGGCATGGCATATATTGGTCAGACTATTAGGGCAGTGGAGGACCGATGTACTGAGCATAAACGGCACTCACGATTACAGCAGCCAAGTAGATCTGCTATTGCCGAACATTGCTTGGATGCTAGTCATCCCATGTTATATAATAACACTGAGATATTGGCATTCAAGTCCAGCTACTGGGACAGTGTTATTAAGGAGGCAGTTGAGATTAAATTAGCGAGCAACCTCGTTAACAGGGATGGAGGTTTTTGTTTAAACTCTGTTTGAAATCCGGCTCTCTCCCTTGTCAAAAAACAGAGGGACAGGGTCAATGCTACCTCACCTGCGAGTTCGTAGTGTCACTATCGATTGCTCTGACTTTGGTCATCTTTGGTGGCACTAGTGTTCAGTGTGTGTGTTATCTTTCCTGCATCAGTCCGAGAACCGAGGTTTTAAACTTGTATGTACGTCGCCCGTCCGTTGCAGTTTGCCTTGAAAATGGCGGGGTGTTCTCCCGCCGAAATATCGGCGGTCGCTGAATGTGTTACCTGGCTGAATTCCCGGAAGTTATTTGAAAGGGTCCTTCTGTTGGCCACCAGACTCACCCCAAGATGTTGAAATGTTCCTTTCGTCCATCCTCGAAGCTCAGTGGCGTTACACGAAATCTCACTTGCGGCCGCTGGCGGAATCCACGTGCCCTTGGGTATGTGCTGGACTCCAGACAAATTACGCGACGTACTATCCTTCCGACTTAGCTTACTTGGAAACATTTGTTGGGTGACCCAGATTAATTCTCACCTCTGCTCAGTTTAGTGAAAAAATGCCGTTTAGTGAAAAAATACGAGCTTAACGAGTATCAGACCACATTTGCGACTCGATTCAAGACGTCCTTGCAAATAGAACTCAACACGTCGTTTTTAACGGAACAAAATCGGCAGATGTAAAGGTAATTTCAGGGGTACCCAAGGAGAGTGTGATATATAAAATATAAATGATCTAGGAGAAAACGTTGGATGCTCTTTAAGACTGTTCGCAGATAATACAGTTGTCTGTAAAAGAGTTTCAACGCCAGAAGACAGTGTCAGTTTGCAGAAAGACCCGCAGAGAGTTGATGAATGGTGCAGTCTCTGGAAATTGACGCTGAACGTAAATGAATGCTACGTATTGGGCATATATAGAACAAGAAATCCTACTGTATAATTGCTCTATTGATGACAAATTGCTGGAAACAAAATCTAACGTAAAATGTCTAGAAATAACTATCCAGAACGACCTTAAGCGGTATGATTACATACAACAAATGGTAGGAAAATCAGATGCCAGACAGATTGACAGGAAGAATCTTAATGAAATGTAACTCATCCATGAAGGAAATGTCTTAAAAAGCGCTTGTTCGCCAAGTCTTGAGTACTGTTAATCAATATGGGATCCTTAGGAGTAGGGCTAACAGAGGAGACAGAGAGGATCCAACGAACAGCGGCGCGTTTCTTCATGGGGATTGGATTAGGGCATTACAGTCTCAAGCGCAGGCTGCCGTTAATAGTACAACATAGACGGCTGAGTTTGGATTGGTGCCGTGACTGGGGAACGTGGACTGCTGATGCCTGGGCGTCAGATAGTGTTCAGCGATGAATCACGGTTCTGGACTGCCCCGGATGACCATAGTCGGCAGATATGGCGGCGACTTAGGGAGAGGTCCCTTTCTTCCAATGTTTTGGAGAGCCAAAGTGTTGTTACTTCTGTATCCATTGTGCGGAGACATCGGACATGACTTCACGTCACGGATGCTAGTGATTGAGAGAACGCTAATGGCACAACAGTACGTCGCGGACGTCCTGCATCCTCGTTTGTTACCTCACATTTGACAGTACTGTTCGCATTTCTCAACGGAGCAATGCTTGTCCACACTCGGAACATATCTGCCTGAACTGTCTGCGTAATGCTGAGGCCAACAAGATCCCCAGATCTGTCCCCAATGAAACATACAGATTCCACCTGGTATACGTGCATATCGCTATCCCGTGACTTTAGTCACCTCAGTATTATAGCATTATGCACTATCTGCGCATAATTTATGTTGGCATTATCCTGCACCACTGAGGTGTTGACCAATCCAGCCCTTTAATTTGTGGAAAACATTGTGTGTTCCTCTTCGAGACCGACTACCTAAATTTATGTTGGCATTATCCCGGGGGAATGCTACAGCCTTTTCATTCAAATTATTTTCTGCGTCGGTATCACATAGATAATTTCCAATAAAATCTGCAGTTCCACGAACGTGCTCTTTAAACTGGAGAATTTCCACGCATATGTCTTCAAGAAGCAAGGAATATCGGACGATAACAGGGAAGATTTTTGTATTTCTATGATTAGATGCATCAGAAAAAATAGTAACTCTGTGTACGTTGTACAGTTCCCGTTGCATTTCGCCAACAGAACGTGGAACAAGCACGTTGGCTTTGCACTTTGTACGGCCACAAGTGTATTTATATTCGAAACATTTCTGAATATGTTTATACGTATTTAGACGTACAAACGCGTGAACGAAAGCCGTCATTCTCTCGTACTAAAGGAAAGCGGCAAGTTCCCGCTCACTTGCAACAAGACGTCTGTTAATATGATATTGGCCGGCCGAAGTGGCCGAGCGGTTGTAGGCGCTACAGTGTGGAACCGCGCGACCGCTACGGTCGCAGTTTCGAATCCTGCCTCGGCCATTTGAGCCAATATGATATTGCAGTGCCTGTGTTGTTAAGAAGAACGATGCATATTCCTTCGGACATGTTCCTTCCATGCATACATGGACATGTATGCATGGAAGGAACATGTCAAAGGAACATTGCTTGGTACTTCTTAACAACAGAGGTTCTGCAATATCGTATCTATCCGCCATTACCGATCAGCGACTTTCAGTTGTAGGAACGAAAACATCTGGAAATTTGGATTTGGCCGTGAGTCGTGCACGGGTAGCCAAAGCGCTTACGGCGACCGTTCGCTTAAAGCGGGAAATTGGGGTGCGTTTCCCGGTCCGACTCATATTTTCGTTTCGTTATTCCCTTATACAGCTGATGGTTGTTCGTATTCGCAAGTGCAAATACATTTCATGTATTTCATGAAGTCACCGTAGTGCCTGGTCCCTCGGTCATGTATGCATGTCTGAAGGAACATTGCACTGCACTTATTTACACGGGCTCTGCAATATGGTATTTATCCGTCGATACCGATTTCTCGAAAACGTGGCGCTGGTATCCGATTACTTGTATTTGGTCGTTTTCAAATGACACGTATCTTGTAATTCCCTCCATGGGCAACAGAAAACTCATCTCCACATTTCGTGCAACGTGCATCGTAGTCTGTTCGACCTCTCTTTGCTACGTTGCAGGCGTCGGCTCGTAGTGGCGTTGGGGCAACTGTGGTGAGACCTATGCCTACTTCGGTGGCCTTGGAATCACATGGAACCCCTGATGTCGCTGCGTCTTCCGGCAGTGAGCATCTTACCGGTCAGCCATCACTCCAGGGTGAATGGCGGACAGTGGTGGGCTCGCGCGAGCCTGGCCGAAAGGCGAAGGTGGGATCTGGCCGCGTGGCAGCTGCCTTACCCCTTTCCAACAGGTACGGGGTGCTTCCTAGTGGTGATGACATCGTTTCCGAGCCACCACAGGATGCCTCGCCTGTTGGGCCAGTGGCCGATTCTCCGGCAAGGTCCCGACAGTCACAGAGGGCGGGCCTATTAGTTATAGGGAGCTCCAACGTTAGGCGGGTTATGGAGCCCCTCAGGAAAATAGCGGGTAGGTCGGGGAAGAATGCCAGTGTGCACTCGGTGTGCTTGCCGGGGGGTCTCGTCCGTAATGTGGAGGAGGCCCTTCCGGCAGCTATTGAACGCACTGGGTGTGACCGGCTGCAGATAGTAGCACATGTCGGAACGAATGACGCCTGCCGCTTGGGTTCTGAGGCCATCCTTTGTTCCTTCCGGCGGCTGGCTGATTTGGTGAAGACAACCAGCATCGCACGCGGAGTGCAAGCTGAGCTTAATATCTGCAGCATAGTGCCCAGAGTCGATCGCGGTCCTCTGGTTTGGAGCCGTGTGGAGGGTCTAAACCAGAGGCTCAGACGACTCTGCGACCATAATGGTTGCAAATTCATCGACCTCCGTTATTGGGTGGAGAACTGTAGGGCCCCCCTAGACAGGTCAGGCGTGCACTACACACCGGAAGCAGCTACTAGGGTAGCAGAGTACGTGTGGCGTGCACACGGGGGTTTTTTAGGTTAGAGGGACCCCCCCCCCCTTGGGCGAAACGATAAAATACCTGACGGCTTACCAGAGAGAACATCAGCATCGTTGATAAAGAACGTCCGTCCTCAGAGACCAAAAACAGGAAAAGTTAACGTAATATTGGTAAACTGCAGGAGTATCCAGGGCAAGGTTCCTGAATTAGTATCTCTTATTGAAGGAAATAGTGCGCATATAGTATTAGGAACGGAAAGTTGGTTAAAACCGGAAGTGAACAGTAACGAAATCCTAGACACAGAATGGAATATATACCGCAAGGATAGGATAAACGCCAATGGTGGAGGAGTATTTATAGCAGTAAAGAATTCAATAATATCCAGTGAAGTTATTAGCGAATGCGAATGTGAAATAATCTGGGTTAAGTTAAGTATCAAAGGTGGGTCAGATATGATAGTCGGATGCTTCTATAGACCACCTGCATCAGCAACCGTAGTAGTTGAGCGCCTCAGAGAGAACCTGCAGAACGTCGTGAAGAAGTTTCGTGATCATACTATTGTAATAGGGGGAGACTTCAATCTACCAGGTATAGAATGGGATAGTCACACAATCAGAACTGGAGCCAGGGACAGAGACTCTTGTGACATTATCCTGACTGCCTTGTCCGAGAATTACTTCGAGCAGATAGTTAGAGAACCAACTCGTGAAGCTAACGTTTTAGACCTCATAGCAACAAATAGACCGGAACTTTTCGACTCCGTGAATGTAGAAGAGGGTATCAGTGATCATAAGTCAGTGGTTGCATCAATGACTACAAGTGTAATAAGAAATGCCAAGAAAGGAAGGAAAATATATTTGCTTAACAAGAGTGATAGGGCACAAATCGCAGAATATCTGAGTGACCACCATCAAACGTTCATTTCTGAGGAAGAGGATGTGGAACAAAAATGGAAAAAATTCAGAAACATCGTCCAGTACGCCTTAGGTAAGTTCGTACCGACTAAGGTCCAAAGCGAGGGGAAAGATCCACCGTGGTATAACAATCATGTACGAAAGGTACTACGGAAACAAAGAAAGCTTCATCATAGGTTTAAGAGTAGTCGAATCATAGCTGATAAGGAAAAGCTGAACGAAGCGAAAAAGAGCGTAAAGAGAGCAATGAGAAAAGCATTCAACGAATTCGAACATAAAACACTGGCAAACAGTCTAAACAAGAACCCTAAAAAGTTTTGGTCATATGTAAAATCGGTAAGCGGATCTAAATCCCCTATTCAGTCACTCGTTGACCACGATGGCACCGAAACAGAGGACGACCGAAGAAAGGCAGAAATACTGAATTCAGTGTTCCGAAACTGTTTCACTGCGGAAAATCGTAACACGGTCCCTGACTTCAGCCGTCGCACGGACGCCAAAATGGAAAATATTGAAATAAACGATATCGGAATTGAAAAACAACTGCTATCACTTAGTAGCGGAAAAGCATCCGGACCAGACGAGATACCCTTAACATTCTACAGTGATTATGCTAAAGAACTTGCCCCCTTTCTATCAGCAATTTATCGTAGATCTCTGGAAGAACGTAAAGTACCTAGCGACTGGAAGAAAGCGCAGGTCGTTCCCATTTTCAAGAAGGGTCATAAATCAGATGCGAATAATTATAGGCCTATTTCGCTTACGTCAATCTGTTGTAGAATAATGGAACATGTTTTGTATTCTCGTATTATGACGTTCTTAGATAATGCAAATCTCCTTCATCATAACCAACATGGATTCCGCAAACAGAGATCGTGTGAAACTCAGCTCGCCCTATTTGCCCAAGAAATTCACAGTGCCGTAGACACTGGCGAGCAGATTGATGCCATATTCCTGGACTTCAGGAAGGCATTTGATACGGTTCCGCACTTACGTTTAGTGAAAAAAATACGAGCTTACGGAATATCGGACCAGGTTTGTGATTGGATTCAGGATTTCCTAGAAGAAAGAACACAACATGTCATTCTTAACGGTTCAAAATCTGCAGATGTAGAGGTAATTTCGGGAGTACCGCAAGGAAGCGTGATAGGACCTTTATTGTTTACAATATACATAAATGACTTAGTTGACAACATCGGTAGCTCCGTGAGGCTATTTGCAGATGACACGGTTGTCTACAAGAAAGTAGCAACATCAGAAGACTCGTACGTACTCCAGGAAGACCTGCAGAGGATTAATGAATGGTGCGACAGCTGGCAGCTTTCCCTAAACGTAGATAAATGTAATATAATGCGCATACATAGGGGCAGAAATCCATTCCAGTACGATTATGCCATAGGTGGTAAATCATTGGAAGCGGTAACGACCGTAAAATACTTAGGAGTTACTATCCGGAGCGATCTGAAGTGGAATGATCACATAAAACAAATAGTGGGAAAAGCAGGCGCCAGGTTGAGATTCATAGGAAGAATTCTAAGAAAATGTGACTCATCGACGAAAGAAGTAGCTTACAAAACGCTTGTTCGTCCGATTCTTGAGTATTGCTCATCAGTATGGGACCCTTACCAGGTTGGATTAATAGAAGAGATAGACATGATCCAGCGAAAAGCAGCGCGATTCGTCATGGGGACATTTAGTCAGCGCGAGAGCGTTACGGAGATGCTGAACAAGCTCCAGTGGCGGACACTTCAAGAAAGGCGTTACGCAATACGGAGAGGTTTATTATCGAAATTACGAGAGAGCACATTCCGGGAAGAGATGGGCAACATATTACTACCGCCCACATATATCTCGCGTAATGATCACAACGAAAAGATCCGAGAAATTAGAGCAAATACGGAGACTTACAAGCAGTCGTTCTTCCCACGCACAATTCGTGAATGGAACAGGGAAGGGGGGATCTGATAGTGGTACAATAAGTACCCTCCGCCACACACCGTAAGGTGGCTCGCGGAGTATAGATGTAGATGTAGATGTATGGACATCTGCTTTAAAAGTGTATGAAAGGAAATGAAAGTATATGAGAGTTTGTTTGCTTAAATTTGATTAAATTAAAACAGAGTTATATTTTTTATGACATGGGGTTATGAATACGTTACTTATATCTCCTGAAGTTGTGAATTGAAAATGCAGTGCCATTTGGGCATGCCGACGTTAGTTACAGAATAAACAAAGTGAATGAAGAACATATTAGCTGTGTTACACGTCTTACAAACTCACTGCAACGAAATCCTCATGAAAGAATTAGGGTTACCGCTAGGCAAATGCAGCTCAGTAATACCATCTTCAGCGCAAATATTATTGAAGATCTCTAACTTGAACGCTTCATCAAGCAGGTCGTGTAAACGCATTTCATAATACGGTATGGTAGATTAAGGGTACGTTTTTGAAAGATTTTAAACATGGCTGAAACAGCAAATGTTGAAATTCTTCACAGTAAATGATAACAGCCAAACAGCTGCAGGATGAAGATTTATTAAAATCCTAGACCACGGTTTTGGTATATTTAAACATACCTTCATCAGGAGTAAAAAGACACTAAAATCACATCCTGCAGTGGAGATACATAAAACAATCGTGCCAAAGTCGTCGTCAGTAGTGCTTTTGGCACGTTTGTTTTATGTATCTCCACTGCAGGATGTGATTTTAGCGTTTTTTACTTCTGATGAAGGATTGTTTAGATATATCGAAACCGTGGTCAAGGATTTTAATAAATCTTTATCCTGCAACTGTTTGGCTGTTATCATTTACTGCGAAGATACGTTATTGAAATAAAGATACTTCTACAACGATAAAAATATAAAAAGGTCTGTCTTTAAACCTCACATGACCGAGAATCTGATTTGATTTCTAGAAAGTGGAACATTTAAATTCCGCGGTAGAACCCGATAGGTAAAATGGGCTTGGACTAAAAAATCTGAACTGTCCCTACCAAACCGGGACGTCTCGTCGCTTTCATTAATGACACTATCTGTAATTAATGCGTGAAGCAAACATAGGTTAATGATTGATTCTTTCCGCATCAAGGATGGGTCTTTCTGTAAAATTATTTGCTACTAAAGAACCTGTTATTAGCAACACGACGCAGTTAATCTAACACAGGTGTACGTTACTCCTGTGTAAATACGACCCCGGGCTGCCCCCACAGTGGCGTCGAAACCTGATCAGAAAGAGCTAAGGTCTCTCTTATCATACATAGTATGTACCTCTTAACGAGCTATCTTCCACCGCTGGATATCGTGAATACGAATGACAGGCCTGTTATGCGCGCAGGTTTCGGCGAAATATGATCACATTAATGGAGCACTCGATGTGGCGGGGTGAGGCCTGCACTTGACTGGCGAAAACAGCGGCGCTGAGGCAGCGGCAGCGGTGGCGGCGGCCGCACGTGGCGACGGCCAATCGATAGCTGCGCCCAGGCCGCCTGCCCGTGTCCCATTAGACTGCTGTAGCGCAGGAAATTCGTTTACATCTGGGAGCACGCTTGCTTCCCCGCAGAAACCACGTTCTGCGAACGTGTAACCGATGTAATTAATGCTTCTATGTCTGTGGACGCGAATAAATCCATTGTTGCTGGAATTTGAAATTTCATTTTCTGCGTAGGAGCTGGAATAAACTTCAGTGTAACACTAATTCTGAACGTCGACACAGTTAGTTATTAATTGCACTAGGAAAGAGATGAGATGCAAACATGAAATTTTGTTAATCAATGTACCCACTCTATCCCTTCTTTTTTAAGTAGTTCATAGAAATATGGATCTTGAAAAATGGCAAAAAAGGAATTACAATTAATAGTTGTCGAATCCACTGCAATTTGTTTGATGGCAGCTGTCATGATGAGTAATTTAGGATTTCCATTTCATTAGGGATCAAAGATATTTATTTAATGCGTCTGAGAACTAAGCTCAAATGATATTGATTCTTCGCGACATGTGCTCTGAGATGTTTTCTTTTCATCCCACTAGAGTGACAGCTTAATCTCCACTGTTTGTGGTTAATAATTCGCTCGTGAAATATTTGTCTGCAGTAGTATGCATTGCATGTGCGTCCAGTGGCCTGGAGTGTTTGCGGCGAGAGTAACACATCTCCAGAAATGCGTGTTCTGAATTATCGTTCTAAGTCATTACGTCTCTCCACAAAATTAAGCAAAATATGTGACCGACCTACTTAAACCAATATCTTTTTTACGTAAAGAAAAGACCTCCATATTCAATCCATGCTATTCTACTGTCTTCTGATTTCTGTCGAGGACGCATGAATGACTAGCATGGTGATTAAAGCACAGATAAGTGAAGTTCAGACAAACACATGGGAGAATTTATTAGTATAATTTTAATACAAAGTGTTCCGTATGAGGAGTGCAGTAATCCTGAGAATGGGCTGAAGATGAATAAACTTAGACTGATAATCGAGGAGAGGATCTCAAGGTACTGTGAGACTCAAGTGATGAGTACTAAGGAACAATAATTTGTGAATGAAGGCCAACTCACAGTTTTCCGTAGTAGATCCGTAACGAAGTACACACAGCGCAAATTCGCAGGTTAGAGAATGCAGCACAGAGAGAGCAAAGGCGAGAGCAGTCTCATAAAAAATATAAGTTTACAATTAAGAGCGTTTGTCTCCTTTGACGGAGCACATTCATCAGAGGCATCTGGTCTTTTGCAGTAGCTCTTCGCCTGCGAGTAGACGGAGGAGACCTTCAGTGAACTGATGAACTGCAATAGAAAAAAATGAGATCTGGAGATTAGTTGCGGCGAAGAAAAGGTTAGCACTAGCTGCTGTACAGGGTCTTGCAGTGTCAATAAGAAAACTGAATAAACTATATACAATTTCCTCGGGGTAGGTTAAGCTTGTTAGCCTACGGCCTTGCCGCAGTGGTAACACCGGTTCCCGTCAGATCACCGAAGTTAGGCGCTGTCTTTCTGGGCTAGCACTTTGTTGGGTGATCATCCGGTCTGCCGAGCGCTGTTGGCAAGCGGGGTGCACACTGCCCTTGTAAGGCAAACTGAGGAGCTGTTTGATTGAGAAGTAGCGGCTCCGGTCTAGTAAACTGACATACGGCCGGGAGAGCGGTGTGCTGACCACATGCCCCGCCATATCCGCATCCAGTAACGGCTGAGAATGACACGGCGGCCGGTCGGTGCCGTTGGGCCTTCATGGCCTGTTCGGGCGGAGTTTAGTTTAGTTTAGTTTAGTTTTTAGCTTAAGCTTGTTGCCCTCAGACAGAACTACAGTGTACACGGTATCAATTCTTGATATAAACTAAACTTTTAATGTTATTAGCGATTTCTAAAAGCACAGAGCCGATATAAATTCAGGAATATCGATTAAATTCAGATTGCTGTCACAATCTTCTGCAGGTGACTGACCATTTGGCCACAGCCATATTGAAATATAATCCATAATTTTTTTCGAAATATGTACAAATTAAGTACAATAATTTCAAATAAATTTCAGTACCAAGGAAACAGTCGCACTAAACGCCTGAACAAAATAATTCGAAAATACAAATAATTAATTAACTCTGAAAGTGTCAGGCCGATCAGATGTATTATTAACTTCATCTTGCGCCAGGCTTATGAATGCTGTTACAGTGGCATAATTTATCTTTAGGCATCACACACCTACTTAAATGTAGCCACTGAAGTAGACAGCGTAATTAACTGTGAACTAATTAACAACAAATGTATAACACAGCCCTAATTAGAAAGTGAGGGACAAAGATTAGACTTTCGCGACCTATACAAGTAGAGTTGGAGCAACTTATTTTATTTATTTAAAATATTGCTATAAATGTGTGTTTGAAGTTGCAGCTTGAACATGTAAATATAAAAAAGAAAAACAGAAAAAATAAGATACAGTTAAGCTATAAATTAACAGTCATATGAAATGTACATATTAATTTTGAAAATTTCTCGGGTATTAAGCCAGGTAGCGTCGTCGTCGTAGACGACGCTACCCGGCTGAATACCCGAGGAATTTTCAAGATTTCTGTACGCCGGGAAAACCTCAGATCATACATATTAATTACTTCGTAATTTTCTAAAATTAATCTGTAACAGCTTACTTCCCGAGTAGCTTTTTTTTAGCTGAATTGGGAAATGACGATTTTTAATTTTTATATGCATAATCAAACCATTAATGTTTTCTATAAAGTAAATGATATTTGTATTTTAAGGTAATACTGAAATAATTTAGATCTAACTTGCTCATAATATTACAAAATACTGTTTAAACGCCATTAATGGTGAAACTTTGTCTAGAAAACTGAGTAGGAGGCTATAAATCGAATTTTATTTCAGTAAAATTAATTTCTGTAAAATAATTGGAGGAAGAATAGAATGTACAGATTCTTTGACAATATTGTACCAAAGCAAACAATATTTTAGTAGCAAAGATGGTTAATCAGAAGCGCTCCTAAATGATCATATTAGAGATTCTCAGTAATTTGGATCATTGAGCATTAGTTGAGGGAAACAAACATGTTCTGCTACAATTATAGATTTTGAAATGATAAGCTGTTTCTGTAGGCAAACCTATGGATGTAGTGGAGTAACTGTGTTTGTTATAAAGGGCTATAAATCGAGGGACATGAAACCGTAAAGGGTGAGCTACACTATAAAAAAAAAAAAAAATCGAAGGCTATGCTTGTGAACAGACAGAAAAAGGCAATGTTATTGTTTGTGTATACACTGAAGTGACAAAAAGTCATGTGATAACGATATTCACATATTCAGATGGCGATAGTATCGCGTACAAAAGGTTTAATAGGGCCTGGCATTTGAGGAGCTATCATTTGCGTTCAGGTGATTAATGTGAAAAAGTTTCTACATCTACATCTTCATCTACAAGATTACTCTGCAATTCACATTTAAGTGCTTGGCAGAGGCTTCATCGAACCACAATCATACTATCTCCCTACCATTCCACTCCCGAACAGCGCGCGGTAAAAACGAACACCTAAACCTTTCTGTTCGAGCTCTGATTTCTCTTATTTTATTTTGATGATCATTCCTACCTATGTAGGTTGGGCTGACGTGATTATGGCTGCACGACGGGAATTAAACAGACTTTTAACGCGGAATGATAGTTGGAGCTAGAAGCATAGGTCAATGGGACATTCCATTTCGGAAATCGCTCGGGAATTCAATATACCTACATCCACAGCGTCAAGAGTGTGCCGAGAATACCAAATTTCAGGCATAACCGCTCACCACGAACAACGCGGTGTCCAATGGTGTTCAATCAAAGACCGAGAGCAGCGGCGTTTGCGTAGAGTTGTCAGTGATAGGACACAAGCACCACTGCATGAAATATCGCAGAAATCAGCGTGCGACGTACGACGAATGTATCCATTGGGACAGTGCTGCGAAATTTAGCGTTAAAGGGCTAAGGCAGCAGAAGACCAACGCGAGTGGCTTTGCTAACAGCACGAACATCGTCTGCAGCACCTCTCCTGGGATTGTGATTGAATCGGTTGGATCCTAGACGACTGAAAAATCGTGGGCAGGTCGGATGAGTCCCGATATTTGTTGGTAAGGGCAGATGGCAGTGTTCGAGTGTGGCGCAGACTCCAGGAAGTTATGGAGCCAAGTTATTAACAAGGCATTGTGCAAGCTGATGGTGGATCCATGATGATGTGGGCAGTGTTAACATAGAATAGACTGGGTCCTCTGGTCCAACTGAGCCGATAGTTGACTTCAAATATTAAAATTGCTACACCAAGAAGAAATGCAGATGATAAACGGGTATTCATTCGACAAATATATTATACTAGAACTGACATGTGATTACATTTTCACGCAATTTGGGTGCATAAATCCTGAGAAATCAGTTCCCAGAACAACCACCTCTGGCCGTAATAACGGCCTTGATACGCCCGGGCATTGAGTCAAACAGAGCTTGGATGGCGTGTACAGGTACAGCTGCCCATGCAGCTTCAACACGATACCACAGTTCATCAAGAGTAGTGACTGGCGTATTGTGACGAGCCAGTTGCTCGGCCACCACTGACCAGACATTTTCAATTGGTGAGAGATCTGGAGAATGTGCTGGCCAGGGCAGCAGTCGAACATTTTCTGTATCCAGAAAGGCCCATACAGGACCTGCAACATGTGGTCGTGCATTATCCTGCTGAAATGTAAGGTTTCACAGGGATCGAATGAAGGGTGGAGTCACGGGTCGTAACAGATCTGAAATGTAACGTCCACTGTTCAAAGTGCCGTCAATCCGAACAAGAGGTGACAGAGACGTGTAACCAATGACACCCCATACCATCACGCCGGGAGATACGCCAGTATGGCGATGACGAATACACGCTTCCAATGTGCGTTCATCGCGATGTCGCCAAACACGGATGCTACCATCATGATGCTGTAATCAGAACCTGGATTCATCCGAAACAATGACGTTTTGCTATTCGTGCACCCAAGTTCATCGTTGAATGCACCATCGCAGGCGCTCCTGTCTGCGATGCAGCGTGAAGGGTAACTGCAGCCACGGTCTCCGAGCTGATAGTCCATGCTGCTGCAAACGTCGTCTAACTGTTCGTGCAGATGGTTGTTGTCTTGCAAACGTCCCCATCTGTTGACTCAGGGATCGAGAAGTGGCTGCACGATCCGTTACAGCCATGCGGATGAGATGCCTGTCATCTCGACTGCTAGTGATACGAGGCCGTTGGGATCCAGCACGGCGTTCCGTATTACCCTCCTGAACCCACCGATACCATATTCTGCTAACAGTAATTGGATCTCGACCAACGCGAGCAGCAATGTCGCTATAAGATAAACCGCAATCGCGACAGGCTACAATCCGACCTTTATCAAAGTCGGAAACGTGATGGTACGCATTTCTCCTCCTTACGCGATGCATCACAACAACGTTTCACCAGGCAACGCCGGTGAGCTGCTGTTTGTGTATGAGAAATCGGTTGGAAACTTTCCTCATGTCAGCACGTTGTAGGTGTCGCCACCGGCGCCAACCTTGTGTGAATGCTCTGAAAAGCTAGTCATTTGCATATCACAGCATCTTCTTCCTGTAGGTTAAATTTCGCGCCTGTAGCACGTCATCTCCGTGGCGTAGCAATTTTAATGGCCAGTAGTGTAGTTATGCTCGGCTACTTGGTGACCATCTGCTGCTACTCACGAACTTCATGTTCCCAAACAATGATGGAGTTCTTATGGATGACGATACGCCATGTCACCAGGCCACAACTGTTCGCGACTGGTTTGAAGAACACTCTGGACAGTTCAGACGAATGATTTGGCCATCCAGTTCGCCGGTCAACAATAGCATCGAACGCTTATGGGACGTAATCAAGAGCTCAGTTCGTGGACAAAATCCTGCATCGGAAACTCCTTCGCAGTTATGGACCGCTAAAGTAGCAGGATGGCTCAGTATTTCTGCAGAGGACTTCCAACAACTTGTTGAGCTCATGCCATGCCGTGATGCTGCACTATGCCGGACAAAAGAAGGTCCGACACGATATCAGGAGGTATGCCGTGCCTTTTTTGATCTCAGTGTTCTTATTGCCAACAGAAAATTTTTCTTTCAGGTTGCTGATTACCAAATCTTTAGTTCAGTGCCCGCTTCTCATCACCAACATAGCCTTAACGCTAAGCTACACAGGCTTTTTTTTGACCTCTAACTCGATTTCATACAAAAGGTTGTCATGATTTTTATTACGTGGAGTCAGGCTCTGACCCTAAGCATCCACTGATACGATTTGTGTATTCAAATGGTGGTTGCGTGCTGTGGACTTAATATGATCAGAGCTAACGGACGGCCCGTGATTTCTCACGCCGCCTTTCTACAAGAAATCGTCATATCACTTCTTCTTCTGAGAATTTTAAACAAATATCATGTAAAAACTTCCCGACGACTAAGTGTGATTTTGTATTAATATGGATTCTGTATTCCAGCCCGCTCCCACTTCGTCGTAATAAAATTTATTTCAAAGATGGAAAATGTAAATGGAGGTCTTTAACTACTTACTTGGTTTCTTAGTTTAATGAAAAACTTATGTGAAACAGATTTCTGACTCGCTTTATCTCACGACCCTACCCTTCCAATTTACAACCTTGCACAAAGAAGCGTATTCGCATTGCACTACCGCGCCATTTATTTCATGTTCAGACAACTTATATTTGGTTGGTGCATACGTTTTGCATGTTGATATTCCAACTGTTATGGAATTATTTATCTACTGTCATTTTTTATTTGTAGTTCATTGTCGCTATTGGAGTATACATAGTTTCATTTTTTCATTTCTGGATAGTGACTGGAACTGTGGACGCTAGAAAATGGGGTGCCAAGTGGAGAAATCGGAACATTTCAGACGTATTCTTCTTTTTGACTTTAGTAGAGGGGTGACAGCAGCGGAGGTAGCCAGAAACGTTTTTCCCGTGCCTGGGGACAGTGCCGCTGGACAGAAAACGGCAAGAAAATGGGTTATTCGTTTTAAGGAGGGTCGTTTTCCCATTAGTGGCTCTGCACATTCAGGAAATTCATCTGGGTTCGATGATGGTCGTTTAAACGCATTAATCCAAAGTGTTCCAAGTCAGTGCACTCGAGAACTGGCATATGTGATGAACTACGCTACTGGCCATTAAAATTGCTACACCACGAAAATGACGTGCTACAGACGCGAAATTTAACCTACAGGATGAAGATCTGTGATATGCAGATGATTAGCTTTTCAGAGCATTCACACATGGTTGGCGCCGGTGGCGACACCTACAACGTGCTGACATGAGGAAAGTTTCCAACCGATTTCTCATACACAAACAGCAGTTCACCGGCGTTGCCTGGTGAAACGTTGTTGTGATGCCTCGTGTAAGGAGGAGAAATGCGTACCATCACGTTTCCGACTTTGATAAAGGTCGGATTGTAGCCTATCGCGATTGCGGTTTATCTTATCGCGACATTGCTGCTCGCGTTAGTCGAGATCCAATGACTGTTAGCAGAATATGGAATCGGTGGGTTCAGAAGGGTAATACGGAACGTATCACTAGCAGTCCAGATGACAGGCATCTTACCTGCATGGCTGTAACGGATCGTGCAGCCACGTCTCGATCCCTGAATCAACAGATGGGGACGTTTGTAAGACAACAACCATCTGCATGAACAGTTCGACGACGTTTGCAGCAGCATGGACTATCAACTCGGATACCATGGCTGCGGTTACCCTTGGCGCTGCATCACAGACAGGAGCGCCTGCGATGGCGTACTCAACGACGAACCTCGGTGCACGAATGGCAAAACGTCATTGTTTCGGATGAATCCAGGTTCTGATTACAGCATCATGATGGTCACATCCGTGTTTGGCGACATCGTGGTGAACGCACATTGGAAGCGTGTATTCGTCATCGCCATACTGGCGTATCACCCGGCGTGATGGTATGGGGTGCCATAGGTTACACGTCTCGGTCACCTCTTGTTCGCATTGACGGCACTTTGAACAATGGACGTTACATTTCAGATGTGTTACGACCCGTGGCTCTACCCTTCATTCGATCCCTGTGAAACCCAACATTTCAGCAGGATGATGCACGACCGCATGTTGTAGGTCCTGTACGGGCCTTTCTGGATACAGAAAATGTTCGACTGCTGACCTGGCCAGCACATTCTCCAGATCTCTCAAACTCTGAAAACGTCTTGTCACTGGTGGTCGAGCAACTGGCTCGTCACAATACGCCAGTCACTACTCTTGATGAACTGTGGTATCGTGTTGAAGCTGCATGGGCAGCTGTACCTGTACACGCCATCCAAGCTGTGTTTGACTCAATGCCCAGGCGTATCAAGGCCGTTATTACGGCCAGAGGTGGTTGTTCTGGGTACTGATTTCTCAGGATCTATGCACCCAAATTGCGTGAAAATGTAATCACATGTCAGTTCTATTATAATATAGTTGTCCAATGAATATCCGTTTATCATCTGCATTTCTTCTTGGTGTAGCAATTTTAATGGCCAGTAGTGTATGTCCATTATAATTATCCGGGCTGTTATGCCGTGGTCGGTTGATGAATTCCGTATTGTTTACCAACGTTTCGTCTCCGACTGCGGGAGACATCTTCAAGGGGGTCCGTAGCTTGATGGAAGGTCCAACACACACACTGGCTCGCTGCTGACTGCCGCTAAATTCCGTGTCCGCGCGCCCCCGCGCCGCGGCGTGACGTCACGTGTTTTGAAAACGTCAGTGCAATTGGCCGCTGTCCGTCGCCGTCGATCGCCGTTGCCATCACCCAGTAGTGGACGAGTGGTACACATCTTCTTTAACACCGGCATCCATATACCGGTTAATTTGACGCCCACCTCCTTTCGGTTGAAATTATTTGGGTGTTTAGCGATTTCGATTGCCTCCCTGTAGAGCTTTTCGTAGTATCCGCTCGTGGCCGCTAGTACTTGCGTCTCCTCGAAACGAATATTGTGGTTCCCTGGCTGGAAAGCATGCTCCGCAACAGCTGATCGTTCCGTTTCTCCTCCTCTACAATTTCCCTTGTGCTCTTCCAAACGTTTAGAAACAGATCTTTTGGTGGTACCCACATAAACATCACCACAGCTGCATGGGATCCTATACACTCCAGATTTTTCCAATGGTTTGCGAGCGTCCTTGGCAGGCCTAAGGTATTCCTGTATCTTCCTGGTGGGCTTGTAAATTACGGTAATATTCCGCTTCGTCAAGATCCTCCCTATTCTTTCCGTTACATTTTTAACAATCTAAGGTTTTCCTGCCGGCTTCGTTCTCCTTGTTATGAACCTCTTCTTGATTACACATATGTTTAAAGAGAGCTGCCGTTTGTCACATGATTTAGAAAGTTTTTACAATGTCTTTCTGCTTGTCATTACGATCGTTCAGTTATGATACTTCCATGTAGTCAACAGCATCTGACAGTGCGGCCGCCCTATCTGATTAACCGTTTATTTGTAATCAGAACATTAGTGGCCCTGTCACACTTCCTTGGAGCACACCAGATGCTACTTTCGTTTCTCGTGAACTTCCCCGTTCAGTATAACGTTCTGAGTTCCATTAGTTAAAACTAATTCTATCCAATCACATGTCAGTGAATATACACTGACAGAAAGAAATCACAGCAACAAAAAATAATTAATGTAGAGTAATTAATTTTTTGGAATATATTTGTCTAGGTAACATATTTAAGTGATAACGTAGCAAGATCACAGGGTAATGTAAGCGCTAGATAAACCACTGCGTATGTTAGAAACCGCATTTGCATCCTCGTAGTTGTTCTACTAATAGTCTTACGCTAATGGCGCGCAATTTAAATAGACATCATCTTTCAGATGTAGAAACACGACTAAAAACTTTCGTTTACGTCTCACAACTCCTTTTCGGCGTTCGATTTGTTTTCAATCAATGTATTTAAAGAGACCTATCATTTATTACACAATTTATAAAGTTTTTACAATGTCTTTCTGCATATCATTGCCGGCCGCGGTGGCCGAGCGGTTCTAGGCGCTTCAGTCTGGAACCGCGCGACCGCTGCGGTCACAGGTTCGAATCCTGCCTCGGGCATGGGTGTGTGTGATGTCCTTAGGTTAGTTAGGTTTAAGTAGTTCTAAGTTCTAGGGGACTGATGACCTCAGAAGTTAAGTCCCATAGTCCCCAGAGCCATTTGAACCATTTTTTTTTCATGTCATTACTATCGTTCAGTTATGATACTTCCCTGTAGACAACAGAATCTAATCGTGCAGCTGCCCTATCTAATTAATCGCTTATTTGTACGGAGGACATTAGTGGTCCTTCTATGCTTGCATGAGCATACCAGATGATACACTCGTTTCTGGTGGACGTCCCCGTTCAGTATAACGATCTGAGTTCCATTAGTCAAAACTAATTCGAGCCAATCGCATATCTGTGGATGCACTTTGTATAGTCTTATATCGTTTGTTTGTGGACAATGCGGCACAGTGCCGCATGCTCTGTGTTCCTTTCGTTCTTACCGCAGTACACGTTGCGGGAAGAGGAGTGGTCAGCGTGTGGGACAACAAGCTGCAATCGGTGAAACCAACGGCCAACTCGTTGGCAGAGCGGTGCCGAGGGGTTCCTGCGTCCTTGGAAGAACTGCCAAGGCTGCCCCCTCCCCCCTTTCCCTCTGCCTTGTACTATTTCTGGCTTTGCAGCCATCACATTGAGGTAGAAAAAGCTCTTCTTGGAGTAGTTGAGAAGGCAGCAGTGGCAAGATGACGTAATGTGATGTGAGGTACCGATGACAGACGATTTGCTCGGTACGGACATCGTGAGAGAGACCGCCTAAATTGTGGTCCTTCTCCGCATTTGGCTGCTGCATTCGGAAATTGCGCGCCAAAATGATAATCTTCTGTTATTAATATTAGACAAACTAAACAACGTATTTACTTTCATTTCAAATTAAAGCATGTCTCAATGACGTGCTGTCATTCTATTATTTCACAACTATTAATAACCAGTAGAATAATAAACATCCGGTAAACGAAAAGGCAAACGAACCACTTCGGTGATTTTCGGATCGCGCCTGACTTGGATGGCGAGCGAAGTGGTTCGGCTGTAAGAGTTGGTTCGGCCGTGTCGGAGGACAGACATGTAGTCTGCGGCAGTCGACATCAGGTTAAGACTTTAGTAGCAATGTATGGTTATTTGGACATATATGGAGAACGGTGCGACAGTAATTACAGAAATACGCACTTCATTATTTAGTTGAAGAAATTATTTGTGACTAAAGTGGAATGTAATTGTGTAGTTTCTCATGTTCTGCTAATAAAAAGCGAGTGGCATCCCATATACACAAACTGATTGGTAATTTAATTATTTCTAAAATAACAGTTCCTCGCTAAGGGTTTCTTATAGCCTCAAGAAAGCGGATTCACTACCTATGTGCTGTTTTTTGCGCAGGGAATAACAACTATCGAAGACTGCAGGTTGGTGAACATTTATTAGAACATATGCATTCCACTAAGGGCGGTGGAAGCATATAGGCACCTCGCATGTACTGCATATCTTAGTGCAAATGGGATCAGTGTGGCGTCATCTGTGGTAACAGTGAAATAATTATCGAGGGAAGGGGTTTATCATCACCCTCCTCTCTTTTTCTACTTGCGGTACCCCCCCCCCCTCACCTCTACCAGAAAACTACCCTTCTGCAACTTTTACAATGCAGATTTAAGAAATTTTGTAATTTGTAAGGTAGGATTACAAAAATTAACTGTTATTGGAAATATTACTTACATGAGCTATACATTAGCATCACTCAAAGAGACATGAACCGGAGGCAGTAAAATGAAAACCGCTGAAGGGAATGTAATGCCATTGCCTACGGTAGAAGCCAGGGCCGGCGCAAGGCACGTGCGAAACGTGCGGCCGCACGGGGCAGCAATTTCCGAGTGGCGGCAAATCTGGCCGCCCTCCCCCCCCCTTTTTTTTTCCTGGACAAACTCAACATTCATGCCTAAGAGGGGATTCGAAACCAAACTTCTGTGGGAGCGGCTTCGGGAACTGTGGCATGGCGCCTCGACTACCTGCCGGCCGCCCCTGTTGAACAAGGGGAGGGAGAAGGACTAATTTGTTCCTCGCCACTGTGGCAGCACCGTCGTGTTTACGCCGGAGGAAATGAAATGAAACGTCGTGTGACGAGGGCCTCCCGTCGGGTAGACCTCTCGCCTGGTGCAAGTCTTTCGATTTGACGCCACTTCGGCGACTTGCGCGTCGATGGGGATGAAATGATGATGATTAGGACAACACAACACCCAGTCCCTGAGCAGAGAAAATCTCCGACCCAGCCGGGAATCGAACCCGGGCCCTTTGGATTGACAGTCTGTCACGCTGACCACTCAGCTACCGGGAGGAATAGAGAGGGGGAAGCAGTCTGGCGTACGCGCCAATATTCTTATGAGTGGAGCGCCACCAGCCTGTTACGCGCCATGCGTTTACTCACAACTAAATTTGCAGAAGACGAAATCTAATTTGGAAATTCGAATGCATTGTTCGATACTGCAGGTACATGTTACGCCTGAAGAAATTTTGCGAAGCCCTTCAATGGCAGTTTCCGAGTGTTTTATTCTTCCCACATTATGGAAGAAAATGGTTGAACAATTACTAAAGTCAAACATGTCCAACACTTACAATGGCTAGAAGTATTCAGAATGGGTAAATACGCTGCGAGTAATTACAAGGGATAAAGACATTGCTAATAAGCCTGGTTTCGACGTATTTTTGAAAATTTTTTGTATCCGTTTCTGAGTGATAGTCGGACGTTTTGGTTTTTGAGCCATGGAACACCAGTCTCCGCCTGCATGAACAACAATTAAACTCTGACCGGCACTTTTGTTTGACAATACTACTCGCACACTATTACTTTGCCAACATTATTTACTGTATAATGCGTGTGAATCCATGTTTCATCTTAGTAAACTACTGGTCGCTTTGATTCTGATGAAAACCTGAGAAAGTATGGTTTTTTTTTAGCAACAATGCTCTCTCGTCCGCACAAAACAAAACGTTAATTTTGACACCTTCTAAAACGAAAATCCATAGACAGAACATTGCTTCTAAGCGTTTCCTTGCTAGCTTTGAAGCTTATTTCTTTTTGACAAAAGTTGTGCAGTTTTCGCAAAATTCGTATTTCTTTCTATTGTTCGCAGTGCCATAGAAATTGCTGCCTGATAATACATTTGTCCATATCATCGGTCACATACTTATTGTTTCGTCCAGGAGACAAGAGTCGACGGGGTATACGATGTCCGAATTCGGGAGCATTTCTTGTGACTTCTTCCAGTGCCAGATTCTTCAAGCTCCACTTTGATGCAGGTCGTACTCAAGTTCTTGGAAGATAAAAAAATCCTATTGTGTAATATGAGAGGGCAAGGATACGACAATGGAGTGAACATGAAAAGAAAGAAGTCTGGTCTCCAGAAAAGAGTTTCAGATATGAACAAGAGAGCATTTTATGTACCATGTAGCAGTCACTCATTGAATCTTGTTGTAAACGATGCTAAATATGTTGTTTCCATGTTTTCGACAGTGAAAAGCTTGTATGACTTCTTCTCGTCGTCCGTTCGACGTTGGGATGTCTTGAAGAAGTATCTGCCTAACCTGTCGCTGAAGCCACTGAGTGATACCATGTGGGAAAGTCGCATCGATGCACTTACTCCTCTGAGGTTTCAAATTGGAGGCGTTTATGATGCGCTGGTTCAGATATCAGAAGAATTCGATGGCATGACCGCTCACGAAGCAACGTCACTTGCGAATCAAATAAAAAATTACACCTTTCTCACTTCTCTGGTAATCTGGTACGACGTTCTGTTTCATATTAGCGAAGTCAGTAAGACCCTCCAGACCATCGACATAAATGTTTCTGAGGCTGTGGAAATGCTTGAAAAAACGAAAGCATATTTTGAGACCTGCAAAACAGAAGAAAAGTTTGTGTATTTCTTGACGGATTCCAAAGAATTGGCTACAGAATTAGAGCTAGAAGATCTAACGTCTCCACGAATAAGTGTTTCCCGGCGTCGAAGGAAGGGATGAGACAATAGGTGACCCAACAAAACGTTACAAAATTGAATTCTACTATTATCTCTTAGATATGGTAACCACATCTTTGGATGAAAGATTAAATCAACTGAAATCTCATTGTGATTATTTTGATTTTCTCTACGACGTCGGCGAGCTGAAGAAAGCACCTCTTGACAGCCTGGACACAAAGTGTCGAAACCTCGCAGCGATTTTGCAAGATCATGAGTCAAGCGACATTGATGCACTGGAGTTGAGGGAAGAACTAAAAGTGCTTTCAACATTGTTGAAACCTGGAATAGGTCCAAAAGAGACTCTGAAGTTTATAGGAAGACATAATTTTTGCCCTAATGTTAACATTGCTCTGAGAATTCTCCTAACACTCACAGTGAATCCCGCGTCCGGCCATCCTGATTTAGGTTTTCCGTGATTTCACTAAATTGCTCCAGGCAAATGCCGGGATAGTTCCTTTGAAAGGGCACGGCCGACATCCTTCTCTAATCCGATGAGACCGATGACCTCGCTGTCTCGTCTCCTGCCCCTAACAACCCAACCCCCCCAACCCCCAGTGACAGTTGCGAGTGGAGAGAAGAGTTTCTCAAAACTGAACTGATGAAAACATACCTCTGATCAACGATGAGCCAAACTCGTTTGAATGATCTTGCAACAATATCGATTGAGCACAAGCTTGCAGAGGACTAAATTACACAGATCGTGTGAAAGAGTTTGCTCAAGCAAAAGCCAGGAAGGTTCGATTTCTCTAGTATTTTTTAAAATTTTTATATTATAATCAGTGTCTTGCTTATTTACTATGTTGTTTCTTATTTTGTTCAACATTGAATTGTTATTGTAAATATTATTGTTCAAACCAAATTATCGTTAAATTGTAAATATATTTTAATTTCCGTTGAATACATTATCTGTTCACAACCATTGAAAAATGTTTATTAACGTTAACTGTAAGTTCATGCCGCGTGGAATTAGCCAAGCGGTCTAAAGCCGTCGGCACACGGACCGTGCCATCGAACGTTAACGTTGAGCGTGCCAAGTTCAACGTGCTGCTGAACGCTCAGGAACGACGCGACTTGTGCACACGGTACGTGAGGCCCCAACGTGGTATACGCGATCGCAACGCACTCCAGCGACAGTTAAGGGATGTTTCTAGTTCGTAAGTCCGCAGCTCGTGGTCGTGCGGTAGCGTTCTCGCTTCCCGCGCCCGGGATCCTGGGTTCCATTCCCGACGGGGTCAGGGATTTTCTCTGCCTCGTGATGACTGGGTGTTGTGTGATGTCCTTAGGTTGGTTAGGTTTAAGTAGTTCTAAGTTCTAGGGGACTGATGACCATAGGTGTTAAGTCCCATAGTGCTCAGAGCCATTTGAACCATTGAACCTAGTTCGTAAATCACACTGTTTACTCAACGGGCGCGCGTAAAATTTCCAAGTTAGCTCTGTTAAAACGCACATTTCCTTCATCGACCACGAAAAGGAAACCAGTTGCTCGGCCACCATTGAACAGACGTTTTCAATTGGTGAGAGATTTGGAGAATGTGCTGGCCAGGGCAGCAGTCGAACATTTTCTGTATCCAGAAAGGCCCGTACAGGACCTGCAACATGCGGTCGTGCATTATCCTGCTGAAATGTAGTGTTTCGCAGGGATCTAATGAAGGGTACAGCCACGGGTCGTAACACATCTGAAATGTAACGTCCACTGTTCAAAGTACCGTCAATGCGAACAAGAGGTGACCGAGACGTGTAACCAATGGCACCCCATACCATCACGCCGGGTGATACGCCAGTATGGCGATGACGAATACACGCTTCCAAAGTGCGTTCACCGCGATATCGCCAAACACGGATGCGACCATCATGATGCTGTAAACAGAACCTGGATTCATCCGAAAACATAACGTTTTGCCATTCGTGCCTCGAGGTTGGTCGTTGAGTACACCATCGCATGCGCTACTGTCTGTGATGGAGCGTGAAGGGTAACCGCAGTCATGGTCTCCGAGCTGATAGTCCATGCTGCTGCAAACGTCGTCGAACTGATGGTGCAGAAGGTTGTTGTCTTGCAAACGTCCGCATCTGTTGACTCAGGGATCGAGACGTGGCTGCACGATCCGTTACAGCCATGCGGATAAGATGCCTGTCATCTCGACTACTAGTGATACGAGGCCGTTGGGATCCAGCACGGCGTTCCGTATTACCCTCCTGAACCCACCGATTCCATATTCTGCTAACAGTCATTGGATCTCGACTAACGCGAGCAGCAATGTCGCGATAAGATAAACCGCAATCGCGATAGGCTACAATCCGACCTTTATCAAAGTCGGAAACGTGATGGTACGAATTTCTCCTCCTTACACGAGGCATCACAACAACGTTTCACCAGGCAGCGCCGGTGAACTGCTGTTTGTGTATGAGAAATCGGTTGGAAACTTTCCTCATGTCAGCACGTTGTAGGTGTCGCCACCGGCGCCAACCATGTGTGAATGCTCTGAAAAGCTAATCATTTGCATATCACAGCATCTTCTTCCTGTCGGTTAAATTTCGCGTCCGTAGCAGGTCATTTTCGTGGTGTAGCAATTTTAATGGCCAGTAGTGTAATTTCTAGAGTATCCCAAGGAAGTGTGATAGGTCTGTTATTGTTTACAATGTTTATAAGTGATCTAGTACTAAGCGTCAGATGCTCTTTAAGACTGTTCGCAAATGATGCGGTTGTCTGTAAATAAGTAGAAACGCTATAAGACAGTATCGATTTACAGAACGACCTGCAGAGGATTGATGAATGGTGCAGGCTACGTCAGTTGTCCATGAACTTAAAAGAAACGTATCATATTGAGCGTGCATAGGAAAAGAAAGCCACTACTGTACAAGTACGCTATTGATGAGAAACTGCTGGAAACAGTATCTACCATAAAATGTCTAGGAGTAACTGTATGGAATGACCACGTACACAAATAGTAGGAAAAGCGGATGCCAGAATGAGATTCATAGGAAGAATCGTAAGTAAACGTAACTCACCCAGGAAGAAAGTGGCTTGCAAGGCGCTTGTTCGACCGATTCTGGCGTATTGTTTATCAATATGGGATCCTTACCAGGTAGGAATGATAGAAGAGATAGAGAAGATCTAACGGAGAGCGGCGCGTTTCGGCACGGAATCGTGTAGTCGGCGCGAGAGTTATCTAGATGCTCAACAAATTCCACTGGCAGATGTTACAAGAGAGGCGTTGTGCACCACGGAGAGATTTGCTACTGAAATTATGAAAGAGCATTCTCTGGGAAGTGTTGGACAACATATTACTTTCTTCCACTTACATCTCGCGTAAAAACCACGACGAGGAAATTCTAGAAATTAGAGCGAAGACAGTGGCTTACCGTCAATAATCTTCCCACGCGCCATTAATGAGAGAAACAAAGTAACGTGAATCAATTAGTGGTACCAGAAGTGCTCTCCGCCACACACCTTTATGTGGCTTGCGGAATATGATGTAGATGTAGGTGAAACTATATACAGTCTTTTCTTTCTCACTGAAAGCTATTACTGTGCATGTTTTGTTTGAGATTTGAAGATACTTCGTTTTTTCTGGGCTTTAATTAGAACAACAATCATCGTTCGCACCACAATTCACGGAATCTTCTGAGCTATTTTCTGTTTCTTCTCATGTTTCCACAATTTCTGACGAAATGTCGACTCATTCGAATGCATGTCCAATGATAATAAAATCACATATAGTATATAGGTCTTCAGGGTAAGGAGGTGCTTTCGATTGCATACCGGCACCACGTTCTTCATATTTCATGAAGCATTTGTTGGATTCCACATTACTGTAAAATTTTTGAAGCTGCATAAAGACAAATACTATTATCAAATATATGTCAAGAAATCACAAAGCAAATTAATTCAGTTTCATCTCACTTAACGATACCGCAAGGGTAACTGCTAATTATTATAGATATGAGTTGCAAATTCAAGCGAGTAGTAACTGTGTACAATTTTCTCAGAGAAACTGTCAACAGAAACTGAAATTGTCTATACAAATTACGATAGCGTTGTGCCACGTTATCTGTTTAATGATGTACAGTCAGCCAGGTACATGTGATCACCCTATACTGCATGCGCTGTCTGCTACAATTACGGAACGTCGCCTCGGTACCAGCTCTGTCAACGAAGCGAATTGCTATGCCAGGTGCCCGAGTTCGATTCCCTCCCAGGATAGCGCTTTCTTTCAGTCAGATGTTTTCTTATGTCCGAGAGTGGGTGTTGTGTTATCCATACGTTCGTATCGTCATAACTGACATTCCACTGCTGAGCTGACTGAATAGCCGAAAGCCAATAAACTGAAAAAAAGCAAGAAAACTCCGGCAGAGGTATACATGTCTCCAGCCGCCTGACGAGCTACAAATTCGGTAAATTTCAACATTTTTTAAAAAAAATACGTGCGGTGTGCCGTAGCAGATAAATTTTTGACATTGAAGAGGGGCGTTAGTAGTTGCAGGAGCAACAGTCTACACGATTGACTGATCTGACCTTGTAACATTAGACAACATGAACTTGCTGTGCTGATACTGCGAATGGCTGGAAGCAAGGGGAAACTGCAGCCGTGACCTTTTCTTCCGACAACATGCTGCTCTACCGTATGGTTGATGGATGGTGACATCCTCTCGGGTAAAATATTCTTGAAATCAAACAGCACCCTTTTCGTATCTCTGGACAGGGACTACTCTATACCTACATCTACGTCAACATCTAACAGACCACTCTATATGACTGAACCACCTTCAAGCCATTTCGTAACCGTTCCATTCTGGAACATTACGCTAGTAAAACGAACACTAAAATCTTTCCGTGTGAGCTCTGACTTCTCTTATTTTCTTGACATGTTCATTTCATCCTATGTAAGTTGGCGCCAACAAAATATTTTCGCTTTCGGACGAGAAAGTTGCTGATAGAAATTTCGTGAAAAGATCTTACCGCAAAGAAAAAGTCTTTATTTTAATGACTGCCACCCGAAGTCGCGTCACATGTCCGTAATACTCCCTCCCGTGTTTTGCCATAATACAAAACGAGCTGCCCTTCTTTTAAATTTTTCGATGTTCTCCGTCAGTCCTATCCGATCCGGGTACCATACTTCACAGCTGTACTCCACAAGAGGACGTACAAGCCGTACGAGGTATGTGAGAAAAGTAATGAGACTGACAACACAGCGAGCAATCTGGCAACGCTGTGTTGTTCTACTTGTGTAGATCGGTGTGTTCGTCCCTTCCAGATGCTCAGTCAGTGTTTGAGCTCCGTACAGACATCACGCATTTTTGTAAGTGTAATCAGTGAAGTTGTGTTTTTGTTGTGTGTTACGAAAATCGAACTGCGGAATTTATGGCAACGCTATGCCATCAGATTTTGTGTTAAACCTTGGGAATTCGCGAGTTGAAACAGGCGTATGAGAAACATTTCTTATCAAGAGCATCAGTTTCTCACTGGCACAAACCATTTTTGGGGGGCCGAGGACACGTTGAAGATGAACCTCGCTCAGGGAGACATTCAACTTCAAAAACCAACGAAAACGTTAAACATGCGCGTGTTCTTGTGCAATCAAACCGACGTACAACAATAAGGTTGATGGGTAACCTGTTGAACTTGCCAAGATGTCCTTGAAAGGCTCAGGATAAATGAGACTGGACATTGCAGACAAGTGGATGCTGCATAATGACAACGTCCCATGTTACATGGCCACATCCATCACGGAATTTTTTTACCTCGAAAGGAATTCTTGTTGTTCCACATCCCCCCTCTTCACCTGATCTGAGTCCTTGTGGCGTTTTTCTTTTTCCGAAATTGAAAAATTTGTAAATTCATGTCTTTTGGTACCGTGGAGAACATTCAAAAGAATATGACCGGGATGTTAAAGGCCCTATCAGTTGAAGCCTTTCAGCACTGCTACCAAGACTGGGGACAACGGCTCTTCCGGTTTATAGCTGCCGAGGAGAACTACTTTGAAGGGGACAGTACTGTTCTTTGAAAAAATAAACACTTTGTTAGATGAAAAGTCAGTCTTATTACTTTTCTCACACTCCTCGTAATATAGGTTGCCTCTTAGTAGAACTGTTGTATCTGACCTGCCATCCTCTGGAGTATGTCATGTCGAGTAAAAACAAAACTGGCATTCTACTAATCGGAGCATGGAATGCTAGATCCCTTAATCTGGTAGCTAGATTATAGAACTTAAAAAGAGAAATAGATAGTGTGACGTTAGAAATAATGGGAATTAGTGAAGTGCAGCAGCAGGAAGAACAGCATCTCTAGTCACATCAATAAAAAGTTATCAAAACAAAATTGGATAGGGTAATATAGCGTATGACGAGATAACAGAAATTATTCAGATAATTAAAGTAGATGGCAATTTAATTGTGATGCGTGACTGGAATTAGTAGAAAACGGAAGAGAAGGAAAATAGTAGAACGTGGACTGGGGGAAACAAATGAAAGAGGAAGTCTCCTAGCAGAATTCTGCACACAGCATAATTTAATCATCGCCAATACTTGGAATGAGAATTATGTAAGAAGGCTGTATACGTGGAAACCACCTGGGGCCACTGGAATTGGAATCCTTGGATGATTCAGGAGGTTTTTAACTGATGAAAGGAGAAAATATGAAAAATCGCCATATAAAACAGGTGAAAGAGAATACAGGCGTCTAAAAACTGAAACCGACAGAAAATGCATAAATATTAAGCAGGGGATAGAGATAAAATGCAAGGCTGTAGAAGAATACATAAGTAGAGGAAATATGGGGTGCCTATAGGAAAATTAGAGAGATCTTTGGAGAAAAGAGAAGCAACTAGCAACTTTATGAACATCAAGAGCCCACACACGAAGCCAGGGAAAACTGAAAGGTTGAAGGAATATTTGCAGCACCTCTACAAGAGACATGAACTTCATGACAATACTACGCGAAGGGAAGAAGAACTAGATGAATATGAGAAGGGAGATAAGATATTGTGAGATGAATTTGACAGAACGCTAAAGACCTAATTGGAAACAAGGCCCACGGAGTAGATGACACTCCCTCAGAATTTCTGAGATTCTTGGGAGAGCCAGCAATGACAAAATTATACCACCTGGTGTGCAAAATATATACAGAGGCGAAATACTCTCAAGTTTCACAAAAAATATAATATTTCAAAATGAGCATAAACGGTCTCGACCGCAAGAAACACTTATTTTTGTGGTTATCGGTTTTGATCAGTTACCGACCATCTTCAGACCTCATACCACGTTGATAAGCGGTGGTGGTGAACGGAACAGGCGTTACGAACTCCACCAACGTCAACTGCTCAATAAGCAGACGGTGGCGCTGAACGGAGCAGGCTTTACGAACTTCACGAACGTCAGCTGCTCAGTTGATCTTCGTGGAGTTCGTAATGCCTGCTTTGTTCACCGCCACCGCCAACCAACATGGCATGAGATCTGAAGATGGTCAGTAACTGACCTAAACAGGTAACCACAAAAATAAGGATTTCTTGCGGTCGAGACTGTTACTGTTCATGTTAAAGTACTAAGAAAAACCGCTTTTCTCTGCGAGAAATGTTGTCAAAAATTAAAAATATACTAATTCCAATTCGACAGAAGGCAGGTGGTGACAGGTGTGAATGCTACTACCGGACCATAAGTTATGGCTCTAGATTATTGACATGAATTATTTACAGAAAAAGAAAGGTTTCGATTATTCTGAGTGGTCTCCATGCATTGAAATTGTAAAGGTAGCAAGAATAAAATACCGTGCCCGAAAGGTTATTTGCAATTTGTATATAAACCACACCACAGTTATAAGAGCTGAAGGGAATGAAAGGGAAGCAATAGCTGAGAAAGAAGTGAGACAGGCTTTTAGGCTCCTTTCTCCGCTATTATTCAGAATGAACAGTGAGCAAGCTGCGAAGGCAACCAAGGAGAAATTTGTAAAAGGCATTAAGTGTCAGGGAGAATAAGAACTTTGTGGTTCACTGAAGACACTGTAATTATATCCGACGGCTAAGGACGTGGAAGAACATTTGAAAGGATTCGAGAGTGTCATTTAAAGAGATTATAAGAAGGTCATCAATGATGGTTAAACAATGGTAATGATGCTGAGGGAATTAGATTAGGAAATGAGATACTGAAAGTAGTGCACGAGTTTTGTTATTTGAGCGGCAAAGTAACAGATGATGGCCGAAGTACGAAAGAAAAAATAATGTGGACTGGCAATGGCAAGAAAATCGTTTCTGAAAAAGAGGAATTCGTTAACATCTAATGGAAACCTAAGTATTATGGAAGCCTTTTCTGAAGGTATTTGTCTGAGGTGTAGCTTGTTATGGAAGTGAAACTTGGACAATAGGCAGTTCAGACAAGAAGAAGCTGTGATGTGATATGTGACGTTATAGAAAAATGCTGGATATTAGATGGATAGCTCAAATTACAAATGAGGAGTTAGTGTATACATCAAGAAAAAAAAGAAATTTAGGTATAACTTGACTAAAAGAAGGGATCGGTTGGTAGGACACACCCAGAGGCATAAAGTGTCAGTTTGGTAACTGAAGAAAGTATGTGTGTGTGTGTGTGTGTGTGTGTGTGTATGTGTGTGTGTGCGTGAGGGGGGGGGGAGGGGGACGGGAGAGTTAAAACTGTAGAGGGTGCCTAGGTTTGAATATAGTAAGCATTTGCAAATGGATGCAGGTTGCGATAGTTATGCGGAGATGAAGGGCTTGCACACGATAGACTAGCATGGAGAGCTACATCAAACCAATCTTAGCACTGAAAACCACCACCACCACAACAACAACAACAGTTGAAAAATGTTGCACATAACTACTTAAATGTATCATTGTTGTAAATGAATTTCGAATTGAATAAACGTTGCTAGTAAATTGAAAGTAAAACAAAATCCGCGTCTTTTTTTTTTTTTTTGTCGGCAACTGCGTACTGATTTTAATGTGATTGCACAATAAATAAGAATTTATTTTCTGCTCATAAGTTATTAATAGTGCATAAATTATTAACTGGAAATAAAAGGAAAGCGGCTGTATATAGCTGCAGTCCGGAACCGCGGGACTGCTACGGTCGCAGGTTCGAATCCTGCCTCGGGCATGGGTGTGTGTGATGTCCTTAGGTTAGTTAGGTTTAAGTAGTTCTAAGTTCTAGGGGACTTATGACCTAAGCTGTTGAGTCCCATAGTGCTCAGAGCCATTTGAACCGGCTGTATATAAATGTTGAGAACACTTTCTTTTTCAAGAATTACGTTTTTCGAGCCGCCCTTCACCTCGTTGACTGTGTTTGTGGAGACGACCATCGACCTAGTGTAGCAAAAATGTGAGTCACCCGAGGAGCCGACACGTTTCCATTGATCAAAGGTCGAATAACGATGGTTCCGTGTCCATTGCAATCGTAATTGACAATGTCCTTGGGTCAACATGTGAGCCGAAACACTTGTGCGTGCACCATCATTGTGCTATTTCGGCAGAGATCACCACCTGTCCTACTTCACAGAGCAGACAAGTCTCCGAACCCCAAGTTCTGTGAAGAGTCGGGAACGTTCAACCCTTTAGCGCCTTGTGGTAGTTTCACTGTCCTTCTATCTCCTTCTGTAGATGCTCACGACAGTAGCACGTGAACATTCGACCAGCTTCGACGTTATTCAAGATACTCGTTCACAGCCTCTGCATAATAATAATCAGCCCTCCGTCAGAGTCGGTTATCTCAATGTATTTCCCCATTTGCTGCCCAGATCTTCGGTAGGGTGATCCTACGCACGTGTCTGCTCCGCTTACATACCGGGTGATCAAAAAGTCAGTATAAATTTGAAAACTGAATAAATCACGGAATAATGTAGATAGAGAGGTACAAATTGACACACATGCTTGGAATGACATGGGGTTTTATTAGAACAAAAAAAGAAATACAAACGTTCAAAAAATGTCCGACAGATGGCGCTTCATCTAATCAGAATAGCAATAATTAGCATAACAAAGTAAGGCAAAGCAAAGATGATGTTCTTTACAGGAAATGCTCAATATGTCCACCATCATTCCTCAACAATAGCTGTACTCGAGGAATAATGTTGTGAACAGCACTGTAAAGCATGTCCGAAGTTATTATGAGGCATTGGCGTCGGATGTTACCTTTCAGCATCCCTAGAGATGTCGGTCGATCACGATACAATTGCGACTTCAGGTAACCCCAAAGCCAATAATCGCACGGACTGAGGTCTGGGGACCTGGGAGGCCAAGCATGACGAAAGTCATGAGCACACGATCATCACCATACGACGCGCGCAAGAGATCTTTCACGCGTCTAGCAATATGGGGTGTTTTTTTTTTTTTTTTGGTTCTAATAAAACCCCATGTCATTCCAAGCATGTGTGTCAATTTTTACCTCTCTATCTACATTATTCCGTCGTTTATTAAGTTTTCAAATTTATACTGACTTTTTGATCACCTGGTACTTCTGTTATCGCGTCACGTGCCCACAACGCCATCACGTGGCATCCAACGTCACTGTGGGCAGTGCTGGTAATGTTTTGGCTTATCAGTGTGTTTTAGCTCACACTGAAAAACGAAGAGAAATTCAAAACTGTCATTGTTTTAATGCTATCATTTGTGCAATGTTTCACACATAAGTTTCATGTGACTAGGAGGGAAATAAGAAAATCACTGACGCAAATTCATCCTTTGGTGAAAACTTGTATAATGGCTCAGGAGTCGAAATATTCAGTCTACATCTACATCTCATCTACATGATTACTCTGCAATTCACATTTAAGTGCTTGGCGTAGGGTTCATCGAACCACAATCATACTATCTCCCTACCATTCCACTCATGAACAGCGCGCGGGAAAAACACCTAAACCTTTCTGCTCGAGCTCTGATTTCTCTTATTTTATTTTGATGATCATTCCTACCTATGTAGGTTGGGCTCAACAACAAAATATTTTCGCATTCGGAAGAGAAAGTTGGTGACTGAAATTTCGTAAATAGATCTCGCCGCGACGAAAAACGTCTTTGCTTTAATGACTTCCATCCCAACTCGCGTATCATATCTGCCACACTCTCTCCCCTATTACGTGATAATACAAAACGAGCTGCCATTTTTTGCATCCTTTCGATGTCCTCCGTCAATCCCACCTGATAAGGATCCCACACCGCGCAGCAATATTCTAACAGAGGTCGAACGGGTGTAGTGTAAGCTGTCTCTTTGGTGGACTTGTTGCATCTTCTAAGTGTCCTGCCAATGAAACGCAACCTTTGGCTCGCCTTCCCCACAATATTATCTATGTGGTCTTCCCAACTGAAGTTCGTAATTTTTACACCCAGGTACTTAGTTGAATTGACAGCCTTGAGAATTGTACTATATATCGAGTAATCGAATTCCAACGGATTTCTTTTGGAACTCATGTGGATCGCCTCACACTTTTCGTTATTTAGCGTCAACTGCCAGTCAGTGTGTTTTCGAAGTTCACCATCAAAACATTAATGTGTGTGCAGAACATCAGCTATTAAACAAGCCTATCTCGTCAACTGACAACTCCCAGCTCCATCAAATTTTTTTATTGTTATTTCATTCCCCTCGCCCCTAATGTGTGGGAGGTACGCTGTTAGCGGTACAATTCGCAGCTCTTCAGCCAAGCGAAATAAAAAATTTATAATGAGAGCTTATAAACAAAATTGGGGTTGTTTTCTATTGTAAATTAAAAATCATAGATGGACAGTTAAAAAACGAAAATATATACATTTTAAGAACACATCGCAGGAAAGTAAAATTCTTGTGATTAAAACGCTGAAACACTGCACATACACTTAAAATCTGAAGAACTTGCATGAGTGTGAGAAGTATTGCCCAAGGAGAGAGCATATTCTACAAGGTTGAGGGATGTCGGTAGAAAGATAGGGGTCTGTTAGATAGGAAAACTATTGCGACGAGAGGTAAGAATCGAGGTGAATAGTGGGAAATACAGTCGGTAGGAAAGACAGGGGGTGAGGAGTAGTGTGCCATGGTTGCAGTAGTTGCAGTAGGAAAGAGATGGGGATGGATGGAGAGGGAAAGGAGGGAGGAGCCCTGATGTGGGGTGGGATAGGTAGGGAAGAGTTAAAGTTGGTACGAGGGATAAATATCGCGGCGGATCATACTGTGTGGGAGAAGAAGTTGATTGAAGTTGCGTTGGGATAGGGTATGGAGTGTGTGTAGGTGTAGGGACAGAGGGTGTTGTGAAGCTGCGGCAGCATACCAGGGTTGGTGATCAGAGGGGAGATAATGGGGTGATTGGCTCTGAGCACTATGGGACTCAACTGCTGAGGTCATTAGTCCCCTAGAACTTAGAACTAGTTAAACCTAACTAACCTAAGGACATCACAAACATCCATGCCCGAGGCAGGATTCGAACCTGCGACCGTAGCGGTCCTGCGGTGGGGTGATTGGAATCTAGTTTGTGGACAGTATAGGAGATGTGGAGGTGTTCGATGTGGGTGAGGAGGGGTGGGAATTTAATGGAATGGTAGAGGATCCAGGTGGGAGAAGGTAACGGATGCAGAAAGCGAGATGGACTGCATGGCGGTCGAGGATTTGGAGACGCTTATAGGACTTTGGTGGGCAGCTTCAATAAAAAAAAATGCTTGAAGTCATATGAACCACGCATCTATCTACCACATTTGAGAGCTGAACACACTGATACGTAAAGACTAGAGGAATCACAACCGTCACAACCTTTGATTCACAGAGGTGGCGGAAAAGAACGATATAGTATGAGAAGAGTGTCCGAGAGCCTAGTTGTGCATAGAATTTTGAGACAAAATAACTGTGCTACCATCAGCGACAGAGAACAACCCCACCTACTGGACTGAAGCCGAGAGCACAGCCTGCGAGCTGACATGAAATTCAAGCTGCTCGGACATGTGTCACCACAGTCAAGATAGTGAGACGCTGACAGTTACTGTTAATAATGCTTTTTTTATTATATATAATCCCTGAGACGAGAGTAGGCACTATACACAGTAGCGCGATGCACATCCTTGTTTGGAACTGTGGATCGAAGAAGTCAGAGGTTTGAGCTGGTCATGTCTGCCTTCATGCCCTACAGATAAACTAGCTGCAAAAATTAGTTATGTCCTGTGGTCCTTGACTCCAATTATCCAAGCGTTGGCCTATAATGCGAATTTTAAGCAAAAACAAGTTACAATAAAGTAGAGTAATAATAATAATAATGAAAAAAGGGTTATATATTTCTGAACAGCTGTAGATGACACCAAAGGGTTTAAGCTGTATGAACGGATAATTTATTCAGTCAATCAAAGCAATGAAATCGTTAAATGGGTGCTACTATAATAATTCACTTAAATATGAAAATAAAATAATAATATTATTCAAATGCAGTTAAGTTTGCTTCGATGCGTAATTAGCATGGTAGCAGATTCCCCAAATACTATTCAAACACCACTGGTACGGGAAAAAAAGACTCCATTTCCGTTAAACTGAACATAAATTATTCGTCAGGTGATAAGTATGAGGGCGTGCTAAAAAGTAATGCCACCGAATTTTTATGTCAAAACACTGACAGATTATTAACTAAAAAAATAAAATAACATTCTTCTTCTTTATACATTAAATGTTTTCACAATTGCGAATATGAACAACCGTCAGCTGCAGACTGGAATTACGACAATGAAAATTCGTGCCGGACCGGAACTCGAAGCCGGAATTCCTGTTTATCGCGAGCGGTCGGCTTACCATTTAGCTATCCATGATCGCCTTAAGGCCAGACCCAAACTTCCATATGTAGCCAACCATTCGTCTACAGCCTGTACTCGTACATCCAATATGTATATTTGCGTACAGGTGAGACATTTTACTTGAAAATCGCTCGTCGCGGATAAATAAGATATTGCAGTGCCTCTGTTATGCTGAATTACGATGCAAAGTTCCATTGGACATGCATGCACATCCGAAGGAACTTCGCATCCTAATTTAGAATAACGCAGGCACTGCTATATCGTATTCTTCGTCTTTGGTCTTCCTGTCTACATATTTATTTTTCAACATAGTCACCTCGGCGATGAAGTCGTTTCTTCCAAAGAAAGACCTGTTTGTTGATACTGTCACTGTATAATGTTTGATTTTGTTGACGGAGCCCCAACCTTACCACTGCTTGCACCCCTTCCTCACAATCAAAATGCAGTCCTCGAAGATGTTTTTTTTTTTTTTTTAAAGTTTTGGAAACAGATGATTGTCGGATAGGGCCAAGATGCGAATGTATGGGAGATTATCAATGACATTGAACCCAAGGCGTCAGATTGTTGCAGATGTCGCACCGCTCGTATGTGTTCTGGCACTATCACGCTAAAGGGAGGGTGCTCAATGTGTGGTCGAACTCTTCGAATTCGAAGCTCGATTACAGAAGCCTGTTTCTCACGCACCAACATAGTTACGTTACACACCGTCATCTCACACGCTACAAGTCGGAGCACTCTAGCGGCATAGCGTTGTAAATACGTAGACATGAAGCATAGACATGTAGAATGTTAATAACGTTTGTTTTATTTAAAAAGCTTTATAAGTTTTTGCGCTGAAAATTCTGAGGGATTACTTTTCAGCGCACCCTCGTAGATAAAGCCCACTATTGCAATCAACACGTTAAAACTCACGAAATCATTAGTAGATTCTTACACTCTACCCAGCGGTGGAGCAGTTGCCCCCCTCCGATATCAACACTTCAGCCACAGCACAAGAAATTAAACTTATCCTCCGGTCAAAACGCAACAAGCCCCCTGGTCACGACTGTGTCACCTACGCCCACCGTAGAGAATGCCCCTTCTTCTTCCTGACTGTCCTTGCCAATTTATAGAACGTCATCCTCTCTACTGGCTTCTACCCCGACCTGCGTCCTCTTATTCCTCAAACCCAACAAACCCCCTTCCGTCACCTCTTCCTATCATCCTATCTGCCTCACCTCCATCTTCGGTAAGGTCTTCAAATCCATCCTCTCCCGTCGTATCCATTGCCACCTCAATCAACACCCCCCCCCTCCTTACCCAGGGTTACTTCCGACCCTCCTTCTCCGTCAAAGACCAATCCTTAACCTTGTCCACCTTCTTTCCCTCCAATTTAACTACCATCGCTCCGCCATTTTTGTTTCCCTCGATCTCCAAAATGCCTATGACCACATATGGCATCCCAGTCTCCTCTTTAAACTCCAAACCTATGCTCTGCCTATCAATTTTCTCCGTCTGGTCGCTTCCTTCCTCTCACACCGTCCTTCCTATGTCACCCTCCATGACACCAACCCCTGTATCTTTTATCTCACTGCTGGCGTCCCCCAGGGCTCTGTCCAATGCCTCCTCCTCTATCTCCTGTACACCGCATATATGCTCAAGCCGCCCCCACCTGTCCATCTCCTCCAATATGCTGATGACACCGCCTTCCTGGCTCTCTATCCTACCATTCAACAGTCCCAACTCACCCTCCAAATCCAAAGTTTCGTATCAGCGCACACTCCGCTGCAGAGTGAAAATCTCATTCTGAAATTTCCTCTGAGTATGGTGAAAGACACTAACTTTAAATTATGATAATGGCTACAACATGAACAAAGAACCTTATGGTATCTAATTACTAGATTAGCGGTGAACAGTGTATAAGTATTTAGGGGTAACGCTATTAACTGGAATGATTAAGTAAAATCAGCATTAAAAAAAAGCTAATGGAAGCATTCTGGGAAAATACAATGCATCTGTAGAGAAAGTCGCATACAAGGCGCTTGCGCCGCTAATTCTGGAGTATTTTTCAAGTGCTTCAATGGTTCACGGGTGTCTTGTCGGATAACATTGTGGAATCTGCACATTATTTCAAAGAGACAGCTCCTCGTCATCTTCACGTGCTTACTGACATGTTACTGTTTTTTTTCTGTATTGTAATTTCATTCCCCTGCTCCATGGGTAAGGGAGGGCTGGCAGTGGCACATTCCACTGCTCTTCAGCCAAACGGTGTTACAACATACATGAAAGGGATGCTTACAAAAAAGGGGGGGATGAAAGAGGGGCATAAAAAACAAAGCAAATGGAGATGACTGGAGTTAAAAGACACTAATACAGGGACATACACAGGAGGGGGGGGGGGGCAGTTAAAAAGTTGACATGAAGTTAAATAACACAGCTGGAAAATCGTTGTGCACTTCAAATCAAAGGAGTCAAACACAAGTTAAAAGTCGGCCACAGTATAAAAATCGCACAGAGTGAGACACTTAAAAAACGAAACCGCTGAAAACGACAGAATACTCACAAAGAATAAAAACCGCTGGTAGGGACCTGCTGAGGGACTGGAGGTCAGAGAGCAGGGAAAAAGAGGAGAGGGGGATGGGGGTGGGAGGAAGAGGAAAAGGGGGATGCACCAGGAGGCAGGAGACGGGCAGGGTGGGAGATGAAGAGGGAAGACAATGCAGGACAGAGTGCAGAGACACAGAAGGGGAGCACAGGAGAGGGAGGGGGTGTAGGAGGGGGAATGCCACTCAGGGGAAGGGAGGGGGAGGAGAGGGAGGCCTGAGGAGGAGGGAGGATGAAGGTGGGGCTAGAGTTGGTAGGACAGGTAGATGTCAGGGTGAAGCTCATCATCCAGGAGGGGTAGATGCTGGAAGTTGCGTTGGGAAAGGAGGTGGAGGGTGTGGAGATGGAGAGAGGGCAGGTCACAACGGTAAAGGCGCAGCAACGGGCTGGTGGTCGAGAGGACGGGGGACACCAGAGGGTGAGGTGGATGGAGTAGGCGGACCATATACAGGGTGCGGATGTGTTCAAGGAAAAGGAGACAATGGAGGAAGGGGATGAGGTCGTAGGGGATGCACGTAGGGGATGGAAGGCAGATATGGAAGGCGAGGCAGAGTGCATAGCGTTCTAGGATTTGGAGGGCTTTATAGAACCTGGGAGGGGCGGAAATCCAAGTGACGCTGGCATAACACAGGATGGGTCAGATCAAGGATTTGTACGTGTGAAGTGTGTTGCTGCAATGGCTCGCCAATGTATACTCTGACTCGCTAGAAGAGCGCAGGCGCCAAGGGTTAAGACTACAGTATTACGTCATCGTAGACAAATCATAGAGCACGGCGACATCCATTGCCCTTGCCGTATAAATGGCCCACGGGCTTCTCATTCGCGACGAGGGAAATTCCCGGCAGCAAATAGCGGCCTTGCGCGCGTGCAGGCAGAGTGTTGGCGCCCAGTTTAAATGTGCGGACTTCGATTCTCCGTCCGTGTTGACTCGGCTTCGTTCGGCTGCGGCCGACGATGCCTTAGTACAACCAGTGCTGGTTCCCATACCCTGCTTAACTGAAATCCCATGTCTCCATTGATCAGGTTGTTACTTATACGAATTTCTACTCCTTCTTTAATGATGGAGTTCCAGTACGTGGAAGCGAGTGAAAGGATCTTTGTCTCTCCGTAGTTCATGCTGTGTCCCGTGTCAAGACAGTGTTCAGCCACAGTAGACTTTTCTGGCTGACTCAGTCTGTTGTCACGTCTATGTTCAGCACATCTATCCTTAACATTGCGACACGTCTGGCCAGTGTATGATTTCCCACACTGGCACGGGATTTTATATATTCCTGGTCTCCTTAGACGTAGGTCGTCTTTAACAGAACCCAGCATAGTTTGCACATGCGCTGGAGGGCGGAAGACACATTTTATTTGATATTTTCCGAACAGCCTGCCCATTTTAAAGGTCACGCCACCAACATACGGTAGGAAAACCATCCTCTTGCTGTTCTGTTTCTTCCAGCTGTTCTTGAGCTTTAGTGCGTGCAGGTTTAATTGCACTACGGATCTGTTTATCAGAGTAACCGTTTTGTACAAATACAGAGCGTAGATGGCTAAGTTCTGCTTGTATGCTCCCTGCATCAGAGATAGCCGACCGCGGTGGTCTCGCGGTTCTAGGCGCGCACTCCGGAACCGTGGGACTGCTACGGTCGCAGGTTCGAATCCTGCCTCGGGCATGGATGTGTGTGATGTCCTTTGGTTAGTTAGGTTTAAGTAGTTCTAAGTTCTAGGGGACTGATAACCACAGCAGTTGAGTCCCATAGTGCTCAGAGCCATTTGAACCATTTTTTTGCATCAGAGATAATTCTAGCCCTATGAACAAGAGTCCGCAACACGCCACTGCGTTGAGATGGGCGATGACAGCTCGTTGCTCGTAGATACAGGTCAGTGTGAGTCGGTTTGCGAAACACACTGTGACCCAAGCAACTATCTTCTTTCTTGCGGACCAAGACATCAAGATCTTCTCCACTTCTACGGTGAAGCAAATGCTGGGATGGAGGGAGTTAAGATGTTCCAGAAATGCAGGAAGCGTTGCTGCTTCGTGTGGCGAAATTACGAAAGTGTCGTCCACATATCTCCAGAAGCATTTAGGTTGCAACACCGCTGACTGAAGTGCTTTTTCCTCGAAGTCTTCCATAAAAAGGTTGGCTACTATGGGAGACAAGGGGCTACCCATAACAACATCGTCAGTCTGCTCAAAATATTGTTTATTAAATAAAAAGTACGTTGAGGTAAGCACATGTTTGAATAGATGTAAGACGTTTTCCTCCAACTTAGTTCCTATAAGTTGTAATGAATCCACCAAGGGTACTCATGTGAACAAAGAGACCACATCGAAACTCACTAAAATGTCAGCTGGTTCGAGACGCAAATTCTTGAGTCGTTGTATAATATCTTCTAAGTTTCGAATATGATGTTCACATTTTCCTGCCAGTGGGCTTAGAAATGAAACCAGATGTTTTGCCAGCTAATATGTTGGGGCTTCTATATTGCTCACGATGGGGCGAAGAGGAACCCCTTCCTTATCGATATTAGGCAGCATTGCCTATAAGGGTGACTACAACTACTCAAAACAAAACTGTCGTACATAGTACAGTGCATGAACTGTATTGTTTTTCATATGTAATTGCAGTGGTCTTATACAGCATTATGTAGAGAACCTTCAAAACCGGCCTTTATCAGGACACATCTCACTGGACGGCCCAATGAAAGCGAGCTCACTGGCATAAATAGACAGACACAGAGGCAACAGCGTCTGAGGTCTCAATACAGTGCCACAGATATGGTACTAACATTGTGAACAAGAACACCTATTCATACTGATCTCTCACAGTAACTGTCAAGCATGAGGCTAGAGAAATGTACATATAGTGCTGACAGAATCTCATAATTTCTGTTGCATACTCTAATTTGCCACAACCAGGAAGCTGAATATTCTACACATAATTACATCGCGCAACATAGTTAAAGGGTCACTTTTTGAATCCTTGTAGCTTTCTACAAATGTGACGCTGAAGTTTGAAATTTGGCTTGAGGTGCCTACAGCCTTCCTCTGTGATGGTGCAAAACTGTGGCTGCCTGTGACGTCATCCTAGGGTTCGGCAGCGATTCAAACAGCAGTGTGTCGACACATGTGAAAATAGGCCAGAACGCAGAAGTCCATAGGAAGTGTAAGGTGGTGTTGAGTGGTACTTAAGATAGGTAAATAAATTAGTAAAATCAATGTGAAGTGAAGTAGAAATTAGAAAATAAATGAAAAACTTAGTTTAGTTTAGAAGAGTTACACACTGGCGAACAGCAGGCAGAGCAGCAGTGGCAACGGCCGGCGCTTGTAAGTCAGCACGTTCAGGAGAAGCCATTGCCCTCCCCACATAAGCGGAAGCTGTCGATTCAGCTGTCAGGGCATCGCCCGACCGGCTCACGTGTTTCTCAATTGTCACATGTGATCAAAGGCCCTCGCCTACATTCCAAGAGCCAATGACTAACTTTAAGAAGATTCTTCGAGAAGCTTTTCAATGTGACAGAAGAGGCAATGACCGTGAAGTCTTTCACCTCCAGTGAACTGAAGTAAATAAATACGTGAGCCACAATGGGCCCAACAGTAGTTTTCAATTCAGTCTCGCTTCGAGTTCAGTTCCAGTACAGTTCAGTCGGTGCTGAAGACCGTCATGCACGAAGAGACTACATCGTACACAGAAGCACCAAGTCTGCCGCTGTAATGGAATAGCAAGCAGCAGCCTCGCTGCCAGAAGGCAGAAGTTAGAAGGTATTTGAAGACTGATTTTTACGTACCCGGGTGACTCGTGAGGACGGGAAGGAGACGGCCTCACATCAGCAGTCACCTGTGAGCTGGTGATGAAGACCTGACAGCCAAAGACTGGCAAGCTGGAGTCCGTTGTTCGAGTCCGGGACACTGGCCTTCCCCCGCCACGCCACTCCGCTGGCTGACGCACAACACTGACACAAGCAGCCGGATAGAGAAGAGAAACACTGGGACGCCACATCCAAGGTATCGCCATCCGATCCACGACTTCGTTCTCAATAATTAAACGGGCCACCTCACGATGCGCGTCTCCAGTCAACTGAGCGAAAGATCGACACGAGATACACACTGCCAGGCGTAATCAGACGCCGCCGCTCACGCAGCAGAAGGCTTCGCAAACGACACAGCTGCCGCTCTCCCAGCCAGAACAATCCAGTAAGGAAACCATTTTACAAATCTTTCAATAAAAGTTATATTATGTAAAAATGCTGTTTCATTCTACCTCATACCCAAGCCAAGGAAGAACCCACCCTGCCCACATGTTGTTAAGAGAGAAAAAGTAATTTACTTAGTGATTTTCACCCTGACATAATGCTTTAGAATCAAATGCCCTTTGCAGTAATGCTCATCCTGACAATTGACTAGCATCAAAAGAGGTTACCCAGTTACAGTGGGTTAAGGATGTCACATTGGCTCCAAATTCCACCAAACTTCTGCCTAACGCCACTTTGGACGTGTTGCAGGAAGGAAAGGTTGTCACACTCCCATTTACCCACATTTCACCCCTTCTTTTGACGCCCTCATATGGAGACCAAGTCAACGACGCCCAGTGTTGGATTATTTTCAGTTTTATTCATGCATGTGTCACTGTCGTACACCCCCCCCCCCCCCTACCCACGTCACGCTACAGGAGAGCGTGAAATAGGACGACTGCAAAAGCGTAAGCCCCCTTTGCTGTTACGGATCACGTTCAAATTTTGTCGAATGGCTTTGAAAGGTCGCTAGTGGTTGCACCCTGTACACCAGAATAAAAATGCGGTGTTACTGCACTCCTAAGGGGTGCGACGAGGTTAAATGGGCTTTCTGGCGTACAATGTCTTTAGGGAAGGGTTGAATCATCGGGGTGGGATCAGCAGCGTCAAATGTTGTCAAGAACGTCGTTATGTTGCTCATCACACTGTGAAATGTCGTTTACGATCACAAAATGTGTGGTTATCGACACCAGAAGGGAAGAGGTAGTTTATGCGATCCCCTGAGGCCTTTTTACATGGATTCTGAGTGGCGGTGTGTCTCAACGGTTTTCCTTGGTCACCCTTAAAAAGTCATGTGATGTAAACGCTGGACGTCGCAGTTTGGATCTCAATCACAGACACGTCAAAGAAGGGGTGAAATGTGGGTAAGAGGGATTTGACGACCTTCCTATCGTGTGACACGTCCACTGTGGCGTTAGGCAGAATTGTGGTTTAAACTGGCTTCAGTATGACATCATTAACCCACATTACGCCTCATATGAACTTCTGAGCTCTGCCGTTTTCTTCACACGTATCGACACCTTGCTGTTATAAGCGTGGCCGAGGCCAGGGATGACACGCTTTTGTACCATTACAGAGCAGGAGGAGGAGGAAAGTGGTGTTCAATGTCCCATCGACAGTGAGGTCATTAGAGACGGAGCCCAAGCTCAGATTAGGGAAGCATGTAAAAGGAAATTGGCCGCGTGTTTTCAAAGGAACCATCCCGACATTTGCCTCAATCGTAATCTATGGACTCTTTGATACACGACAACCTAGTCAACCGTGACAGTGGCTACCATCTCAGCACACCCTGGGAGCCTGCAGTCAGGAAAATCAGAGAAGAACGGTCCGTTCCACCAAGGGCCGTGGACGGAGCAGACAGAGACGGACGCCGGGACTCGAACCCCACGCACGCGTCCCCCCCCCCCCCCCCCCCCCCCCCGCCGCCATCACAACCACCACCGGCCGATCCAGGCGCATCGGGCGATTCTGCGGGCGCGTGATTGGCCGGCAGCGGGAAGCGGAGAGCGTCCAGCAGAGATTTAAGCCCGCGACCGACGATATCCCGTTATTTCGCCTGAAGATGATGGAGACGCATTCCATCGAAACGTTGCTACGAGACGACGACGCTACTCGGCTGACAACCCGTGAAGACTTCATATATGAAATTCGCGGAGAAAGCCTGCACTTGCATATGAGCATTATAAATGTACTGGGGGTATATAGAAAGAAGACTGCGATCGATCTATGCCATGAAGGTGACGATTAGGCTTAATATGCTACTAGAGAATGATATCAATGAAAACAGTGGGACATGACGTACAGGAAACGTACAGCAATGTATAAGACAATTTGTTATAATTTTACTGTAACATAGTCACGTATGGAGGATTTTATTACAATTTGACTGTAACGTGGGGGGGGGGGGGGGAATTTGTTACAGTTTTACTATAAAATCGGCATTTTGTTACAATTTGGCTGTCACAACTGGTATTTTGTTACAGTTTTGCTCTAACACCAGGTAATTTGTTACAATTCCATTGTAACATGGCATTTTATTACAGTTTTGCTGTACCACTAGGTAGTGGGCAATTTGTTACAATTTTTCTGTAACACCTCGATGTATGGTGGTCAAGTGTAATGTAGTCATGACTTCGCGATTCATTAAGTTAGCACTCTCAATAGAAGATGACAAACGTATACTGCAAGATGACGTCAGTACACTAGCATGGAGACACTACACTCTTTGCCGACTTTGAGAAGTACTTGAATGTGAGTAGTTGAAAGCAAGACAACCCTCATTTCATAGCTGTTCATAGGTGCATTACCAGGGTTCAGCATGCTATTTCATCGAAGTGTTATGTAGTACCCACTGTATGACAACCTAAGACATCATCAGCGAGTGTACTTTAACTTGTGAAGTAGATCAATAGTAGTGTGATGGGCTATCTTGTAATTTTATAGACCAGATCTTTAAGTATTTCGATGAATAATACTCAGACCATCGCAGTATATATATGGCCATGAAAAGGAAGGTCTAAGAGATGGATTTTCTGTTACAATTTCTCGCAGTTTCATCCAAAAGTTGACCATCTTCGGGCATCTTCCCATCACATGCCAGAAATGGTGGGAGGAGTCTGTCAAGATGTTGGAATTTCCAAAGAGGTATCGAATAGATGATTGAATTTGCAAGAAAAAGAAGTATAGGTTATAAGAAATGATTGGTAATAAACAACACATAGACTAACTTACAGGGAATCATAAGAATGTAAATCCAAGACGGAAGTGTTCGGTTTGAAAATTTGAAAAAGTGTAAGACAAGGATGCAGTTCTAACACTCTACCCCCCCCCCCCCCTTCCGACCTACATCTGAACCTGTAGATCAAAGAACCAAGAGTTACGATGATATTCCAGGCAACTGTTTCATCAAAACACCATTTTTTAATGGCAGCCAGTTCCACTTTATATGATATGCTCACAAGGTTTCCAGACTCTTTCATACCAATTTACCCAGTTTTCCTGTTACTGTCACATTATCAATTTCATGTAGTCCAGTCAATAAATCGAAAATAGGGGGAAAATTTCGTGTAGTCACGAATTTTTGTACAGTGATAGAAGGGAGTGCCATGAACAACGTACTAAAAATCCTGACTGGTGGAATGTGAGCATGGGGATGGGGGGACATTTGAACAATTTTTCTTAAGTTTCATTGAATAACTATAAAACTGTGATTTGTAGCGAAAATGATTCCCCATACAGAATTAAACTACATTAAGTTTAATCCAAAAAATATCATGTTCTTTTTCCTAGTTGGAAAAGATGTATGCAGTCTACCAGTAACACAATTAATGGTGAGAGAGGTGTGATAACTTTTTGGTCATTCGTTGATTTACCACCAAGTGACTAAATCACAGTTACATAACTTTACGATAGGCTGTCAGCGATAGAGAGCAGCAAGGTGCCGTATTTACCAATCCATTCCCTTTCCCATCAACACTAGATAGGTCCCTGACAACATTATACTTATAAATGAAACCCACAGGAACGTATTTTACATAATAGCTCACTTAACAACCGCAAATAAGTACTCACGTAATAAACTGGAACACTAGAGCTGCCATACAAGATGACTAAGAATCAATTTCTCCTCTAGCAGTATAGAATAGTGTGTATAGATTACACAGATTCTATCCTTCAGCAAAACCTGCTTAGTGTTATTAGTAACTAATATCTGCATTGCCTGTAGTGTCAACGCATTTTGTGCAAAGTAGACACCGCATCGCTGGTGATTCATGAAGTGCATTGTGGTAAGGCCCATAACCTTTGTGAAACAGCCTGTAATTGCTTTTTGTGACGTAGTGGGATATATAAAGTGGGGATCACCTGCTCGACCTTTAGTTTGCAGCCCTAAGAAGGAGGGAAGTGCACAAACACAATCTGGTGATCTTCTCTCGCGCTTCTACCCCACACATCTCCCCCTCCACCGTGGTACACCATCGGTACACCGTTTATTCCTTAATATGACTCTACTGCACTTAGATATCATGTTGTTGTTGTGGTCTTCAGTCCTGAGACTGGTTTGATGCAGCTCTCCATGTTACTCTATCCTGTTCAAGCTTCTTCATCTCCCAGTACTTACTGCAACCTACGTCCTTCTGAATCTGCTTAGTGTATTCATCTCTTGGTCTCCCTCTATGATTTTTATCCTGCTAAATTTGTGCTAAATTTGTGATCTCTTGATGCCTCAGAACATGTCCTACCAACCGGTCCCTTCTTCTTGTCAAGTTGTGCCACAAACTCCTCTTATCCCCAATTCTATTCAGTACCTCCTCCTTAGTTATGTGATCTACCCATCTAATCTTCAGCATTCTTCTGTAGCACCACATTTCGAAAGCTTCTATTCTCTTCTTGTCCAAACTATTTATCGTCCATGTTTCACTTCCATACATGGCTACACTCCATACAAATACTTTCAGAAACGACTTCCTGACACTTAAATCTATACTCGATGTTAACAAATTTCTCTTCTTCAGAAACGCTTTTCTTGCCATTGCCAGTCTACATTTTATATCCTCCCTACTTCGACCATCATCAGTTATTTTGCTCCCCAAATAGCAAAACCCCTTTAGTACTTTAAGTGTCTCATTTCCTAATCTAATTCCCTCAGCATCACCTGACTTAATTCGACTACATTCCATTATCCTCGTTTTGCTTTTGTTGATGTTCATCTTATATCCCCCTTTCAAGACACTGTCCATTCCATTCGACTGCTCTTCCAAGTCCTTTGCTGTCTCTGACAGAATTACAATGTCATCGGCGAACCTCAAAGATTTTATTTCTTCTCCATGGATTTTAATACCTACTCCCAATTTTTCTTTTGTTTCCTTTACTGCTTGCTCAATATACAGATTGAATAACATGGGGGAGAGGCTACAACCCTGTCTCACACCCTTCCCAACCGCTGCTTCCCTTTCATGTCCCTCGACTCTTATAACTGCCATCTGGTTTCTGTACAAATTGTAAATAGCCTTTCGCTCCCTGTATTTTACCCCTGCCACCTTCAGAATTTGAAAGAGAGTATTCCAGTCAACATTGTCAAAAGCTTTCTCTAAGTCTAAAAATGCTAGAAACGTAGGTTTGCCTTTCCTTAATCTTTCTTCTAAGATATGTTGTAAGGTCAGTATTGCCTCACGTGTTCCAATATTTCTACGGAATCCAAAGTGATCTTCCCCAAGGTTGGCTTCTACTAGTTTTTCCATTCGTCTATAAAGAATTCGCGTTAGTATTTTGCAGCTGTGGCTTATTAAACTGATTGTTCGGTAATTTTCACGTCTGTCAACACCTGCTTTCTTTGGAATTGGAATTATTATATTCTTGTTGAAGTCTGAGGGTATTTCGCCTGTCTCATACATCTTGCTCAAACCAGTCTCAGGACTGAAGACCACAACAACAACATCATATCTAAGTGCAGTAGAGTCATATTAAGGAATAAACTGTGTACCGATGGTGTACCACGGTGGAGGGGGAGATGTGTGGGGCAGAAGCGCGAGAGAAGATCACCAAATTGCGTTTATGCACTTCCCTCCTTCTTAGGGCTGCTAACTAAAGGTCGAGCAGGTGACCCCCACTTTATATATCCCACTACGTCACAAAAAGCAATTACAGGATGTTTCACAAAGGTTATGGGCCTTACCACAATGCACTTCATGAATCACCAGCGATGCGGTGTCTACTTTGCACAAAATGCGTTGACACTACAGGCAATGCAGATATTATTTACTAATAACACTTAGCAGGTTGTGCTGAGGGATAGAATCTGTGTAATCTATACACACTAGATATGATACTCGTATTTAATATGTGTCTTTAACCCAATAGATTTAAAGAACAACATTCATTTTATGCCTTTAGAACAATATTTTTAATAACCCCAGATTTTTCCATCTCCTGAAAGTGAGAATTATTAGTTCTAGAGAAAAAAATTAATATGATGTTTTTTTAGGAAATGTAATGTAGCTCAATTTTATACATGTTCACTAGAAGCCGCGGTTTTCGAGTTATTCGATAAAAACAAAACCACAACGCTCGCACCCCTCCGTTCAGGATTTTTAATATGTTGCTCAGCATACCTCCTCCTAGGACTGCGGAAAAATTTGCGACTACTCAGCTTTTCCCTCTAATCGGCATTTTTTGGTCTTCGTTGACTGGGCTACATAATTAAATCGCTATTAGACACTATCATTAATGATATCATCCATGAATATGTCTACAGCGTAACTAAGCTGATCTAAGTATAGTTCCATCAGCAAGTGATAGTATTTCAGAAGCGACACCAGCTGCAGACACAGAGAGCCACCCCTGTAACTGATACGACAGCGGCGCGGCGAACGTGCCAGAACGGGTGGCCTTCGTCCTCCCCCAACATCGACTCAAAGGAAGGCCTCGGCGCTTGTTCGTGACGTCACGTCGGCTAGGCACGGCGAACGCCAGGTCTGTTGCAGGCAGAAACGCCTGGGCGTGCTTATCACTATAAATCTCTTATTTTTGGACAACATTTTTGGTATTGTTTTGGATTCTGCAGTTTTATTTAAATGAAAGATTTTCTTACTATCGTAAAGCTACAAATGAAGATCATAGTTCTGTATTACTGAATCCTGTCGAAACAAACGTAGATCAATATGAGAAGATGCTTTAGCCCATTGCAAGCTTCGGAAATTTTACGTTCAAGTAACTACAGGGTGTTACAAAAAGGTACGGCCAAACTTTCAGGAAACATTCCTCACACACAAAGGAAGAAAATATGTTATGTGGACATGTGTCTGGAAACGCTTACTTTCCATGTTAGAGCTCATTTTATTACTTCTCTTCAAATCACATTAATCATGGAATGGAAACACACAGCAACAGAACGTACCAGCGTGACTTCAAACACTTTGTTACAGGAAACGTTCAAAATGTCCTCCGTTAGCGAGGATACATGCATCCACCCTCCGTCGCATGGAATCCCTGATGCGCTGATGCAGCCCTGGAGAATGGCGTATTGTATCACAGCCGTCCACAATACGAGCACGAAGAGTCTCTACATTTGGTACCGGGGTTGCGTAGACAAGAGCTTTCAAATGCCCCCATAAATGAAAGTCAAGAGGGTTGAGGTCAGGAGAGCGTGGAGGCCATGGAATTGGACCGCCTCTACCGAATCTGTTATTGAAAAGCGTACGAACACTTCGACTGAAATGTGCAGGAGCTCCATCGTGCATGAACCACATGTTGTGTCGTACTTGTAAAGGCACATGTTCTAGTAGCACAGGTAGAGTATCCCGTATGAAATCATGATAACGTGCTCCATCGAGCGTAGGTGAAAGAACATGGGGCCCAATCAAGACATCACCAACAATGCCCGCCCAAACGTTCACAGAAAATCTGTGTTAATGACGTGATTGCACAATTGCGTGCGGATTCTCGTCAGCCCGCAAATGTTGATTGTAAAAATTTACAATTTGATCACGTTGGAATGAAGCCTCATCCGTAAAGAGAACATTTGTACTGAAATGAGGATTGACACATTGTTGGATGAACCATTCGCAAAAGTGTACCCGTGGAGGCCAATCAGCTGCTGATAGTGCCTGCACTCGCTGTACGCGGTACGGAAACAACTGGTTCTCCAGTAGCACTCTCCATACAGTGACGTGGTCAATGTTACCTTGTACAGCAGAAAGTTCTCTGACGCTGACATTAGGGTTATCGTCAACTGCTGCAGGTGTCCTCGTCATTCTAGGTCTTCCCCAGTCGCGAGTCATAGGCTGGAATGTTCCGTGCTCCCTAAGACGCAGATAAATTGCTTCGAACGTCTTCCTGTCGGGACACCTTCGTTCTGGAAATCTGTCTCGATAGAAACGTACCGCGCCACGGCTATTGCCCCGTGCTAATCCATACATCAAATGGGCATCCGCCAACTCCGTATTTGTAAACATTGCACTGACTGCAAAACCACGTTCGTGATGAACACTAACCTGTTGATGCTACGTACTGATGTGCTTGATGCTAGTACTGTAGAGCAATGAGTCTCATGTCAACACAAACACCGAAGTCAACATTACCTTCCTTCAATTGGGCCAACTGGCGGTGAATCGAGGAAGTACAGTACATACTGACGAAACTAAAATGAGCTCTAACATGGAAATTAAGCGTTTTCGGACACATGTCCACATAACATGTTTTCTTTATTTGTGTGTGAGGAATGTTTCCTGAAAGTTTGGCCGTACCTTTTTGTAACACCCTGTATATTTACTTGATCCATTTTGCTATCGAAACTTACCCCAACCCCCTTACAATTAACTCGTTTCTTTTATTTATTTATTTATTTTCGTTTGACTTCGTCACTGGAAACGTGAACTAATTTACATGTGTAAATGTCCATGTGTTGCCTGTCATTAGATTACAGTCGTTTTCAACAAAAGGAATTCTAAACAGGAAACAAAATAGCTTCATGCATCGAAAATACTGCTGAGCTTAAACTTTTTTAAACATGCACATTAGAAAAGATAAATATTTCCCTCTTGCAACTGAAAGGAGAAACTTTATAAGATAAAAAAAAATTATTTGATAAAACAAGTATCTCTCTTTTACCTCTTCTTCTGTCCCCCACCCCCTCCCCCAACGTGTACAATCGCAAGATATTTCATTAACATTCAGTGCTCCTCACCCCATAGTCAACGAAGATACCTAAAGAAGAGCACCAATATGTTCACAGTTTCTTGTAAAAGCAACCCAGTACAAACGTAACTTCCTCAGATTTACAAATAAGGTAAAGAAGCACGAATTCTGTTGCTGCTGGACCATGAAGTTGTTTTTGTATGTCAGTCCTTAAAACAGGTGGAAATTTAAGTTCAGGAGTACATTATTTGTTAATAAGTGTAATGAATTGCACAATTAATTGATTGCAGAAATCTCTCAGAATAATGTGCGTTGGTCAACTACCGCCAATAGTTTCACATTTTCCTGTGTCAGAGAGGGAGACACCACCATTATGAGTGTGCCTGCAACAGACCTGGCGTTCGCTGTGCCTAGCTGACGTGACGTCACGAAGAAGCGCCGAGGTTTTCCTTTGAGGCGGTGTTGCCTCCCCACGGCGACTCGGTCGACCACAGCCTATCTGCTTCGAGCTACCGTTCTGCGCAATACGTCAGCGTCGAAAAACTCCGCTCAGTTGGCGCGCGCTCTTACGTGTTGAAGCGAGTAAGTTTCGTGTTGTTGTCGTTTCTTTTCGTGTTCTGTCAAGTCTATTCTTTCTGTTTGACGTCAACAATACCGAACTGTGCTGTGGCTGTGTGTGAAAACTACAATCAGAAGACTAAAGGCGGTAGTGTTGCCTATCATAAGTTCCCCAAAGATTCTGAAACATGTGCTCGGTAGGTTCAGCTCTGTAGAAGAAATGACAGGATTAACATTAAAAATGCTACCATCATTAGCATACATTTTAAAGGAGACGATTATTAACGTGATTTCCAAGCAGAATTATTGAAACCTCAGCCAGAGAAGATCTTAAAGCCGACTCCAGTTCCTACATTGCATCTTACTAAAGCCACTTTCTGCTGCCACTGTTGCTGCTTCATCCTCTGTCCAGCAAAGAAGTGACAGAAGAAACAATCGTGAAACACGTAAAGATGCACTTAACACGCTAGCTTATCTATCACCGAAGAAAAAGAAAGTAGATCAAAGCACAGAAACAGAAAAAGGCCGTATGGAGGATAAAATGAAGAGACTTGAAACATAATTATCACTACTGAGAGAAAAAAACACCGTTTAATATCTGAAAACAATACGCTGAGGACGAAAAACAAATTACTGTCTTATGCATTAAGCAGACAGAGGAAGCAATGCCAAAGCCTTCAGTGTCGACAAAGTGCTAAAGTGATAACTAAAGCATAGAAAGTTTTACAAAAAGTATTTACGGACACACAAACTAAATGTCTCATGAAGTCCAAGAAGAGTACACGTTGGAATCAGGAAGAAGTAAGCAAAGTCTCGCTTCTGCGCTCTCTGCTCAGAATAAAACATTTATTTGAGGAGTGTAATGGGTGTACCATTACCGGGATTTTCTACGTTAAAAAGATGGATTTCTAATGCTTTTGGATGCCTTCCTGGCATTCTTAGGGATGTGTTGCACTTTTCTGGTAAGCAAGCAACAAGCTTAAGCGAAGCAGATAGGCTGTGCGTGTTGAGTTTGATGAAATGAATGTGAACAGTCACATATGCTACGACCAAGAAACCGATACCACAAACGGGCCACATAGCCAGATACAGGTTGTTATGGCATGTGGTTTATGTGAAACCTCGATGCACCCTGTGTGTTATAATTTTGATACTACGATGAACTTGTATTTGCTGGACACTATCATCGAAGAGACGCAGAAAGTGGTATTTGTTGTAGTTGGTATTTTATTGCATTTGGGAGGTAAAAAATGGGAAAGTGTGGAAGTAATTCCACATCGACTACACAAACACGTGCTTCAACAACCCCAACGATGAAATGAAATGTGTTTGGTTATTTGCTGATGTACCACATATGGTTAAACGTTTGAGAAATCACTTTTTGGATGATGGTTTTTCATTAAGCGATGGAAAAACAACAACAAAACGCGTGATCGAGCAGCTGTTGTTGAAAGATAATAGCCAGTTAAAACTGTGCTGTAAACTTACTTCTCATCATCTGACAGTTTCCGGAAGGGATTGACAGCGTGTTCATCTTGCCTAGCAGCTCTTTTCCAATACTGTGCCAGAGGCAATTTCTTTTGTAATGCCTGAAGAAAAAGATACTGCAGAATTTTTTAAATTGGTGGACGACACGTTTGACGTCATGAATTCGAGGGTACCTGTTGGCAAGCGACAAATTTCAAGTGCTTTTGGATTGTGTATGGAGACACAAGAGGAAGTTTTTCGCAGATTCTACTCCATCTGAGAAAAAATGCGAGTAGGAAATCATAAAACTTTAGTTCCTTTCCAAAAGGTGTTACTCACCTCGATACAGTCACTATTGGTTTGTGTCCCTGATTTGAAACATAGTTACGATTTGAAGTATGTATTGACCTCAAGTTTCAACCAAGACTGCCAGGAAAACTTATTTTTCCAAGATAAGAGCAATCGACAGGACTTACGATCATCCCTTATCAATGGAGTTCAAAAGCCGTTTGCGTTTCTTAATTATGAAAAAAAGTATTTCTAACAAACAGTTACGTAATTTTTCACCCGTCGCAGCGGAAGCTGATACAGACTATCTGACTTCCAAGTTATTTGCAGGACTTGTGCCGGGCATTGAGGAAGTGTTGTCAATGATAGAAGGCGAACAACAAATGAGAGACATTATACTAGATGATTTAACTGTTTCACCATTGATAGAATCTTCAGAGTGCTCTCTAGAAGGTTTCCGCTACGTCGCTGGATATACTGATTCCAGATGCGCGTCCATAGACAAATCACTTAGCCATCTTAGTGGCGAGATAATGGAAGTATCAGAAGAACCTACAAGTTCTGGGCGGATTGAGAAACCCTCTCCTGGTCGCTTAACCGTCGCTTCAGATGAGTGCTTTGAAGTTGTAAAGCTGTTAGATGTGCTATTTTTAAATTTTCATGACAGCAGTCTGTGTAAAGTCACCAACGCGATTAGAAACCTGACGAGACTTTTAACTGGAAAGTTTCCAGCTATTTCTCAAGAGGTCATCACAATATATGCTAAGCCCAGAAGCTTTATCCGAATAAGACACCTCATCACATCACCAAAGGCACAGAGAACCAAACACCAACAGCAGAAAACAGCACACAGGTCGAGAGCTTCTGCGATTCACTCCAGATCGGATTAAGATATTTAAATTCTTTTTCAAATTGTTGAAAATGAAGGGATTAATCATCTAGCTTCTATATCATCATGTGTAGTAATGTGTCAAGTAACTGGACTTAGAGCGTTTCCTTCTGCACGAGAAAAGTTTTATACACTATTTCCGACTTGACGCAAAAATTTGTTTACTTAACTGAAAGTTCTTTTGATTGTTGCATTGATATACGATTGAAAATTGTATAATATTCGAAAACGGACTTGAAGGATGTTACGAGTTATCTAATAGAAAATATTGAGCAATAGAGTACACTTGTTAAGGGGGCCACAATCAATCGTTTTACCATTACTATAAAGACAATATAAGAGTCTCATAGTTGTAGTAACATTCAGACAGGTGCAGAAGTCATTTCTTGGTAATCGTACACATAAATGCTAAGAATTTATATATTTCTTCTCTCTTCTGCAAAATATCCTGTCCAACCAAGAGTGGAATTCAGTCCCTGTGTAGGTAAACTTCTATCGAACACATGACTGGTTTATTGCCTTCAGTTTTCGTAAATTAATGTTAGTACGAGCGGAATAACACCATAAGCGAACGTGAGAAAACGCCACGCGCTGTTGACGCGTGTCAATTGTATCATCACGCGGAAGCGCGCGATCGCTGCCGAACACATTGGTCCAATCTCGTACGTAGGAACCTTGGCTTCGAACATTCGTAGTCGGGCAAGCCCTGCACGAGCGCGGTGCGCTCGAGCGAATATCATAGAGCAGAAATACACTCCTGGAAATTGAAATAAGAACACCGTGAATTCATTGTCCCAGGAAGGGGAAACTTTATTGACACATTCCTGGGGTCAGATACATCACATGATCACACTGACAGAACCACAGGCACATAGACACAGGCAACAGAGCATGCACAATGTCGGCACTAGTACAGTGTATATCCACCTTTCGCAGCAATGCAGGCTGCTATTCTCCCATGGAGACGATCGTAGAGATGCTCGATGTAGTCCTGTGGAACGGCTTGCCATGCCATTTCCACCTGGCGCCTCAGTTGGACCAGCGTTCGTGCTGGACGTGCAGACCGCGTGAGACGACGCTTCATCCAGTCCCAAACATGCTCAATGGGGGACAGATCCGGAGATCTTGCTGGCCAGGGTAGTTGACTTACACCTTCTAGAGCACGTTGGGTGGCACGGGATACATGCGGACGTGCATTGTCCTGTTGGAACAGCAAGTTCCCTTGCCGGTCTAGGAATGGTAGAACGATGGGTTCGATGACGGTTTGGATGTACCGTGCACTATTCAGTGTCCCCTCGACGATCACCAGTGGTATACGGCCAGTGTAGGAGATCGCTCCCCACACCATGATGCCGGGTGTTGGCCCTGTGTGCCTCGGTCGTATGCAGTCCTGACTGTGGCGCTCACCTGCACGGCGCCAAACACGCATACGACCATCATTGGCACCAAGGCAGAAGCGACTCTCATCGCTGAAGATGACACATCTCCATTCGTCCCTCCATTCACGCCTGTCGCGACACCACTGGAGGCGGGCTGCACGATGTTGGGGCGTGAGCGGAAGACGGCCTAACGGTGTGCGGGACCGTAGCCCAGCTTCATGGAGACGGTTGCGAATGGTCCTCGCCGATACCCCAGGAGCAACAGTGTCCCTAATTTGCTGGGAAGTGGCGGTGCGGTCCCCTACGGCACTGCGTAGGATCCTACGGTCTTGGCGTGCATCCGTGCGTCGCTGCGGTCCAGTCCCAGGTCGACGGGCACGTGCACCTTCCGCCGACCACTGGCGACAACATCGATGTACTGTGGAGACCTCACGCCCCACGTGTTGAGCAATTCGGCGGTACGTCCACCCGGCCTCCCGCATGCCCACTATACGCCCTCGCTCAAAGTCCGTCAACTGCACATACGGTTCACGTCCACGCTGTCGCGGCATGCTACCAGTGTTAAAGACTGCGATGGAGCTCCGTATGCCACGGCAAACTGGCTGACACTGACGGCGGCGGTGCACAAATGCTGCGCATCTAGCGCCATTCGACGGCCAACACCGCGGTTCCTGGTGTGTCCGCTGTGCCGTGCGTGTGATCATTGCTTGTACAGCCCTCTCGCAGTGTCCGGAGCAAGTATGGTGGGTCTGACACACCGGTGTCAATGTGTTCTTTTTTCCATTTCCAGGAGTGTATCTCTGGAGTGAGCATTGCGTTCTCCGCATGTTGTCAACATTAAACGGCGAGTGTCATGTGATATCGGGACGACGTTTGTTGGTGCTTGCGTCTGAGTTCAAAACTTTTAACATTACTTGGCGCGAATATGATCATCAGCGAGCATTCTGATTGGCAGCGAGTATGAACCATGGACCTTGCCGTTGGTGGGGAGGCTTGCGTGCCTCAGCGATACAGATGGCCGTACCGTAGGTGCAACCACAACGGAGGGGTATCTGTTGAGAGGCCAGACAAACATGTGGTTCCTGAAGAGGGGCAGCAGCCTTTTCAGTAGTTGCAGGGGCAACAGTCTGGGTGATTGACTGATCTGGCCTTGTAACATTAACCAAAACGGCCTTGCTGTGCTGGTACTGCGAACGGCTGAAGGCAAGGGGAAACTACAGCAGTAATTTTTCCCGAGGACATGCAGCTTTACTGTATGATTAAATGATGATGGCGTCCTCTTGGGTAAAATATTCCGGAGGTAAAATAGTCCCCCATTCGGATTTCCGGGCGGGGACTACTCAAGAGGACGTCGTTATCAGGAGAAATAAAACTGGCATTCTACGGATCGGAGCGTGGAATGTCAGATCCCTTAATCGGGCAGGTAGGTTTGAAAATTTAAAAAGGGAAATGGATAGGTTAAAGTTAGATATAGTGGGAACTAGTGATGTTCGGTGGCAGGAGGATCAAGACTTTTGGTCAGGTGATTACAGGGTTATAAATACAAAATCAAATAGGGGTAATGCAGGAGTAGGTTTAATAATGAATAAAAAAATAGGAGTGCGGGTTAGCTACTACAAACAGCATAGTGAACGCATTATTGTGGCCAAGATAGACACAAAGCCCATGCCTACTACAGTAGTACAAGTTTATATGCCAACTAGCTCTGCAGATGATGAAGAAATTGATGAAATGTATGACGAGATAAAAGAAATTATGCAGGTAGTGAAAGGAGACGAAAATTAATACTCATGGGTGACTGGAATTCGTCAGTAGGAAGAGGGAGAGAAGGAAACACAGTAGGTGAATATGGATTGGGGGGAAGAAATGAAAGAGGAAGCCGCCTTGTAGAATTTTGCACAGAGCATAACTTAATCATAGCTAACACTTGGTTCAAGAATCATAAAAGAAGGTTGTATACCTGGAAGAATCCTGGAGATACTAAAAGGTATCAGATAGATTATATAATGGTAAGACAGAGATTTAGAAACCAGGTTTTAAATTGTAAGACATTTCCAGGGGCAGATGTGGACTCTGACCACAATCTATTGGTTATGAACTGCAGATTGAAACTGAAGAAACTGCAAAAAGGTGCGAATTTAAGGAGATGGGACCTGGATAAACTGAAAGAACCAGAGGTTGTAGAGAGTTTCAGGGAGAGCATAAGGGAACAATTGACAGGAATGGGGGAAAGAAATACAGTAGAAGAAGAATGGGTAGCTCTGAGGGATGAAGTAGTGAAGGCAGCAAAGGATCAAGTAGGTAAAAAGACGAGGGCTAATAGAAATCCTTGGGTAACAGAAGAAATATTGAATTTAACTGATGAAAGGAGAAAATATAAAAATGCAGTAAATGAAGCAGGCAAAAAGGAATACAAACGTCTCAAAAATGAGATCGACAGGAAGTGCAAAATGGCTAAGCAGGGATGGCTAGAGGACAAATGTAAGGATGTAGAGGCTTGTCTCACTAGGGGTAAGATAGATACTGCCTACAGGAAAATTAAAGGGACCTTTCGAGAGAAGAGAACCACTTGTATGAATATCAAGAGCTCAGATGGCAACCCAGTTCTAAGCAAAGAAGGGAAGGCAGAAAGGTGGAAGGAGTATATAGAGAGTTTATACAAGGGCGATGTACTTGAGGACAATATTATGGAAGTGGAAGAGGATGTAGATGAAGATGAAATGGGAGATAAGATACTGCGTGAAGAGTTTGACAGAGCACTGAAAGACCTAATTCGAAACAAGGCGCCGGGAGTAGACAACATTCCATTAGAACTACTGATGGCCTTGGGAGAGCCAGTCATGACAAAACTCTACCATCTGGTGAGCAAGATGTATGAGACAGGCGAAATACCCTCAGACTTCAAGAAGAATATAATAATTCCAATCCCAAAGAAAGCAGGTGTTGACAGATGTGAAAATTACCGAACTATCAGTTTAATAAGTCACAGCTGCAAAATACTAACGCGAATTCTTTACAGACGAATGGAAAAACTGGTAGAAGCGGACCTCGGGGAAGATCAGTTTGGATTCCGTAGAAATGTTGGAACACGTGAGGCAATACTAACCTTACGACTTATCTTAGAAGAAAGATTAAGAAAAGGCAAACCTACGTTTCTAGCATTTGTAGACTTAGAGAAAGCTTTTGACAACGTTAACTGGAATACTCTCTTTCAAATTCTGAAGGTGGCAGGGGTAAAATACAGGGAGCGAAAGGCTATTAACAATTTGTAGAGAAACCAGATGGCAGTTATAAGAGTCGAGGGGCATGAAAGGGAAGCAGTGGTTGGGAAAGGAGTGAGACAGGGTTGTAGCCTCTCCCCGATGTTATTCAATCTGTATATTGAGCAAGCAGTAAAGGAAACAAAAGAAAAATTCGGAGTAGGTATTAAAATTCATGGAGAAGAAGTAAAAACTTTGAGGTTCGCCGATGACATTGTAATTCTGTCAGAGACAGCAAAGGACTTGGAAGAGCAGTTGAACGGAATGGACAGTGTCTTGGAAGGAGGATATAAGATGAACATCAACAAAAGCAAAACGAGGATAATGGAATGTAGTCAAATTAAATCGGGTGATGCTGAGGGGATTAGATTAGGAAATGAGACACTTAAAGTAGTAAAGGAGTTTTGCTATTTAGGGAGTAAAATAACTGATGATGGTCGAAGTAGAGAGGATATAAAATGTAGACTGGCAATGGCAAGGAAATCGTTTCTGAAGAAGAGAAATTTGTTAACATCTAGTATAGATTTAAGTGTCAGGAAGTCGTTTCTGAAAGTATTTGTATGGAGTGTAGCCATGTATGGAAGTGAAACATGGACGATAACCAGTTTGGACAAGAAGAGAATAGAAGCTTTCGAAATGTGGTGCTACAGAAGAATGCTGAAGATAAGGTGGGTAGATCACGTAACTAATGAGGAGGTATTGAATAGGATTGGGGAGAAGAGAAGTTTGTGGCACAACTTGACTAGAAGAAGGGATCGGTTGGTAGGACATGTTTTGAGGCATCAAGGGATCACAAATTTAGCATTGGAGGGCAGCGTGGAGGGTAAAAATCGTAGAGGGAGACCAAGAGATCAATACACTAAGCAGCTTCAGAAGGATGTAGGTTGCAGTAGGTACTGGGAGATGAAGAAGCTTGCATAGGACAGAGTAGCATGGAGAGCTGCATCAAACCAGTCTCAGGACTGAAGACCACAACAACAACACCATGGTTAGCGAATCAGAATTGAGACGGTTCCCGCTCGGTACCTGATAGTTATACGGGGAGTGAGGCTACCAGAAGAGAGTCGCTCGCCAGCTTCGGTCGCGGAAGGACATGTTAAATGTGATGTTTCTCATTATGTGTTAAATGAAGGAATATAGAGTTCCTCGCGTTTGATACGTGTCGTGACTAACACTGAGGTAGTTATGGACAATTTTGTGAAGTTTGGAAGTTCTAGAACTGTTTAATTGGACAAATATTCGCGTGTGAAATTTGGCCTTCATAGTATCCGCGTGCCATGTTTCAGTATTCAACCACTGAGCATTTATGGCGAGCAGTTTTCTTTCTTAAAAAATCCATAAGAAGGACCGAATGTATTAACTGAAATTAGTGTGGAATTAATGACGGTGAAAATGTTTAACTCGAGTCGGGTTTGAACACATTTCTGGCTCCTGTGCGTGCGAAATGAATGTATGAAATGTGAACTTGGCGAAAATAACCAATAGTTTAAATGTGAACTGAATAGTCCCGTTTCTTTGGCCATAAGAACAAATTAACATTTTTTCGTAGAAATTTCGGATATTGTTTCCCGGAAGCCAATTCATTATCTTACCTCCCGATAAAATTTTTAATGGCGGTTTTTCTCCAGAACTTTATTTCATTACTAGAGTTGCGCGGCTTCGGTAACTGTAGATATAAGATGGTGTTTTTTTATCAACGCTGCTTTTACATCATCTTGTAAGTATCTACATTGCCGAGTGAAGGGACATCGAGCAGTCGCCGTTCTGAGGTAGGTGAATTTCTAATTTGTAGCCTGCACAGCACATGGGATATCAACCCCAGCTCCGCCGCATACTGTCAATATTAAGCCTTACAGCAATAATTTTGAAACAGTAGGATTTAGTTCCAACAGGAATTTACATTCAGATAAACGAACAATAGCCAGTGCAAATAATTTATTTACCAACCACGATGGAGTGCCTGTGTAGCGTGTGGGGTCATGGGATGTAAACGCATTTAACGTGTAGTTTAGCAACTTTTTCCATGTCAGATATTAACTGTGAGTTATAATGATGCAACAAACAGCTGCTGCTGAATTGTGTCCACCAAATGAGCTTTTTAGTTCGCAGAACACGTACTACAGAAAAAGATAATTACAATAGCTACTGAAGGGTTGGGCCACCCAAATATCCCCCGTAATCTTAATTTATGGTGTTTAGGCTGTAGTTGGCTAATCTGAAAACTATTCGTAACTACGATTTACACTATGTGAACAAAATTATCCGGACACCCCCAAAAACATACGTTTTTCGTATTAGGTGCATTGTGCTGCCACCTACTGCCAGGCACTCCATATCAGTGACCTCAGAAGTCATTAGACATCGTGAGAGAGCAGAATGGGGCGCTCCGCGGAACTCACGACCTTCGAACGTGGTCAGTTGATTGGGTGTCACTTGTCTCATACGTCTGTACGCAGATTTCTACACTCCTAAACCTCCTAAACATCCCTAGGTCCACTGTTTCCGATGTGATAGTGAAGTGGAAACGTGAAGGGACACGTACAGCACAAAAGCGTACAGGCCGTCCTCGTCTGTTGACTGACAGAGACCGCCGACCGTTGAAGAGGGTCGTAATGTGTAATAGGCAGTCATCTATCCAGACCATCACACAGGAATTCCAAACTGCATCAGGATCCACTGCAAGTACTATGACAGGTAATCGGAAGGTGAGAAAACTTGGATTTCATGGTCGAGTGACTGCTCATAATTCACACGATGCCTCGCTTGGTGTAAGGAGCGTAAACTTTGGACGATTGAACAGTGAAAAAACGTTGTGTGGATGGACGAATCACGGAATACAATGTGGCGATCCGATGGCAGGGTGTGGGTATGGCGAATGCCCAGTGAACGTCATCTGCCAGCGTGCGTAGTGCCAACAGCAAAATTCGGAGGCGGTGGTGCTATGGTGTGGTAGTGTTTTTCACGGAGGGGGCTTGAACTAGATTTGTTTTGCGTGGCACTACCACAGCACATGCCTACATTGATGTTTTAAGCACCTTCTTGCTTCCTACTGTTGAAGAGCAATTCGGGGATGGCGATTGTATCTTTCAACACGATCGAACACCTATTCATAATGCACGACCTGTGGCGGAGTGTTTATATGACGATAACATCCCTGTAATAGACTGGTCTGCACAGAGTCCTGACCTGAATCCTGTAGCACACCGTTGGGATGTTTTGGAACGCCGACTTCGTGTCAGGCCTCACCAACCGACGTCGATACCTCTCTTCAATGCAGCTCTCAGTGAAGAATGGGCTGCCATTCCTCAAGAAACCTTCCAGCACCTGATAGAACGTATGCCTGCGAGAGTGGAAGCTGTCATCAAGGCTAAGGTTGGGCCAACACCATACCAAATTCCAGCATTACCGATGGAGTACGCCACGAACGTGTAAGTCATTTTCATCCTGGTGTCCGGATACTTTTGATAACATAGTGTAGCTTCGACCCCTAGTTACAGAATGTAGATAAAATTCATTGGCCTCTTCATTTGCCGGCCTGTGTGACCGAGCGGTTCTAAGCGCTTCAGTCTGGAACCGCGGGACCGCTACGGTCGCAGGTTCGAATCCTGCTTCGGGCATGGATGTGTGTGATGTCCTTAGGTTAGTTAGGTTTAAGTAGTTCTAAGTTCTAGTGGACTGATGACCTCAGATGTTAAGTCCCATAGTGCTCAGAGCCATTTGAGTCTATTCATTTGGTTAACTATGTGGCTGTCTGCTCCATGACTTACAAAACAAGTAGGAGACGCACAAGATACAGCTTACCCGTGGAAACATTTTTCCTGTCACTGGCTAGAGACATGAGAATATTCTAGAATGTATTTGGAAAAACTGTGACTTCCTGGAGGGGCAGAGAATCATCCTGCCATATTTACTTGATACATTCTTGTGATTTTGATTAAACATTTGAATGGTTCTCATTTAAGGGATGAAATAGAGTTAGAAAATTTATGTTTCTGTGTCCAGGAAGCTCTTTCCATGCTGAAACCATAGCCACTTTCGAATTTCACATTGAAAACTATCCATCTTGGCCATACTAGGGCAAAGAGAAGGCTCAATGTAACAGCTGTGCGCTAGCTCAACAGTGAAGTATTCACCCTCAAAAGGGAGGACTGTGGTGGTAGCTGTCAGTTGAAATCTCCCTGTAGGCAAGATTTTTACTTTTTCTGTGAAAAAATTACTTTCAGGCAGATCGATAATCAGTAAAGAAATCTTTAGAAAATTTCCCCCTCATAATTTTTTTTACGATCTTGATCCAATGTTTCGTAAATCTAAAAGTGAAAACTTGCAGATTTGTACACTTCTTATTCCTGTTTTCCCTGCTTCTGCAGAAACAATTTTTAATTTTTCGTGAAGGAACTATTGTCGTGACTTGATTGGAGTACTGAATAATTTGTTAACTAGATTTCATTATGTGTCTGCCTGCACTACTACACATCCATAACTTCATGGCAGTCTTGTAAATCGTGTGTGATGTAAAGTATGATCATGGATTGCACATGGTCGCAAATGGTTTTTATGCCAAAAGTGCACAATATCGTGCTAATTTGTGTCGATTTCGTGACTTTTGTGTTGTGGGTGCATTGTTTTATTATAGAAGGCTTTTGTAGTCTGGTTGCCATGATATGTTGCAATCTATTTGCATTAGTATAGAGTATACTTTATACCGTTTTTTCGTTAGTTCATTGAACACAGCAGATAAACATAAGAAGTAATTGATTCATCAGCAATATAGTCTCTCACATTAGCTGACATGATCGAACTTGCGATGTAATCATTCACTTCTTCATTTTCTTCACTGCTTTTTGAGTCCTTCTTTTGGTCATTGCGAAAGATTTCCTTGCACTGTTTGCTTTTCTGGTTTTGGATTCTGTGCTGCTCACAACTTATGCAGTACCTTTGTGGATGTTCGTGTTTTATAAGCAATCTTCTAATTTGTGTTTTCATATGTTAGAGAAGAATGAAAGAATATGTAAGGAAAACTTCTCTAAGTGAATAATATCAAAAAGAATGTTATTTACTCATAATGTTGATAGCGTCAGGTGATACTAAAAAGGAGAATCACTTCCGACGAATGAGCTTCATGTTTGCAGTTTGCACATAAGACTCAACTGCGAACAAAACTCAATGGGCTACGATTCAGATACACTGAAGAGCCAAAGAAACTGGTACACTTCCTAATATCGTGTAGGGCCCCCGCGAACACGCACAAGTGCCGCAACATGACGTGGCATGGACTCGACTAATGTCTGAAGTAGTGCTGGAGGCAACTGTCACCATGAATCCTGCAGGGCTGTCCATAAATCCGTAAGAGTACAAGGGGGTGGAGATCTCTGCTGAACAGCACGTTGCAAGGCACCCCACATATGCTCAACAATGTTCCTGACTGGGGAGTTTGGTGGCGAGCGGAAGTGTTTAAACTCCGAGGAGTGTTCCTGGAGCCACTCTGTAGCTATTCTGGACGTGAGGGGTGTCGCATTGTCCTGCTGTATTTCCCCAAGTCCGTCGAAATGCACAATGGACATGAATGGATGCAGTGATCAGACAGGATGCTTACGTACATGTCACCAGTCGGAGTCGTGTCTAGACACATCAGGGGTCTCATATCACTCCAACTGCAAGCGCCCCACACAATTACAGAGCCTCCACCAGCTTAAACAGTCCCCTGCTGACATGCAGGGTCCATGGATACATGAGGTTGTATCCATACCCGTACACGTCCATCCGCTCGATACAATATGAAACGAGACTCGTCCGACCAGGCAACAAGTTTCTAGTCATCAACAGTCCAATATCGGTGTTGACGGTCCCAGGCGAGACGCAAAGCTTTGTGTCTTGCAGTCATCAACGGTACACGAGTGGGCCTTCGGCTCCGAAAGCCCATAGCGATGATGTTTCGTTGAATGGTTAGCAAGCTGACTCTTGTTGATGGTCCAGCATTTAAATCTGCAGAAATTTTTTGAAGGTTTGCACTTCTGTCACACTAAACAATTCTCTTCAGACGTCGTTGGTCGCGTTCTTGCAGGATCTTTCTGCGGCTGCAGCGATGACGGAGATATTATGTTTTACTGGTTTCCTGATAGTGACGATACACTCGTGAAATGGTCGTACAGGAAAATCACCACTTCATTGCTACTTCGGAGATGCTGTGGCTCTGAGCACTATGGGACTTAACATCTATGGTCATCAGTCCCCTAGAACTTAGAACTACTTAAACTTAACTAAGCTAAGGACAGCACACAACACCCAGTCATCACGAGGCAGAGAAAATCCCTGACCCCGCCGGGAATCGAACCCGGGAACCCGGGCGCGGGAAGCGAGAACGCTACCGCACGACCACGAGCTGCGGACGGAGATGCTGTGTCCCATCTCTCGTGCCCCGACTATAACAACACGTTCAGATTCACTTAAACCCTGATAACCTGCCAATGTAACAGCAGTAACCGATCTAACAGCTGCGTCAGACACTTGTTGTCTTATATAGGAGTTGCCGATCGCAGCGTCGCATTCGCCCTATTTACATATCTCTGTATTTGAATTCGCATGCCTATAATAGTTTCTTTGGCGCTTCAGTGTATATCGGCTATCAGTCAGTGAGGTACCGGCAAGCTTCTTCACGTCTTCGAAAGGCAAGCTTCCACCTGTTAGCCAGCTCAGCACATCGGCTGATCAAATACACTCCTGGAAATTGAAATAAGAACACCGTGAATTCATTGTCCCAGGAAGGGGAAACTTTATTGACACATTCCTGGGGTCAGATACATCACATGATCACACTGACAGAACCACGGGCACATAGACACAGGCAACAGAGCATGCACAATGTCGGCACTAGTACAGTGTATATCCACCTTTCGCAGCAATGCAGGCTGCTATTCTCCCATGGAGACGATCGTAGAGATGCTGGATGTAGTCCTGTGGAACGGCTTGCCATGCCATTTCCACCTGGCGCCTCAGTTGGACCAGCGTTCGTGCTGGACGTGCAGACCGCGTGAGACGACGCTTCATCCAGTCCCAAACATGCTCAATGGGGGACAGATCCGGAGATCTTGCTGGCCAGGGTAGTTGACTTACACCTTCTAGAGCACGTTGGGTGGCACGGGATACATGCGGACGTGCATTGTCCTGTTGGAACAGCAAGTTCCCTTGCCGGTCTAGGAATGGTAGAACGATGGGTTCGATGACGGTTTGGATGTACCGTGCACTATTCAGTGTCCCCTCGACGATCACCAGTGGTGTACGGCCAGTGTAGGAGATCGCTCCCCACACCATGATGCCGGGTGTTGGCCCTGTGTGCCTCGGTCGTATGCAGTCCTGATTGTGGCGCTCACCTGCACGGCGCCAAACACGCATACGACCATCATTGGCACCAAGGCAGAAGCGACTCTCATCGCTGAAGACGACACGTCTCCATTCGTCCCTCCATTCACGCCTGTCGCGACACCACTGGAGGCGGGCTGCACGATGTTGGGGCGTGAGCGGAAGACGGCCTAACGGTGTGCGGGACCGTAGCCCAGCTTCATGGAGACGGTTGCGAATGGTCCTCGCCGATACCCCAGGAGCAACAGTGTCCCTAATTTGCTGGGAAGTGGCGGTGCGGTCCCCTACGGCACTGCGTAGGATCCTACGGTCTTGGCGTGCATCCGTGCGTCGCTGCGGTCCGGTCCCAGGTCGACGGGCACGTGCACCTTCCGCCGACCACTGGCGACAACATCGATGTACTGTGGAGACCTCACGCCCCACGTGTAGAGCAATTCGGCGGTACGTCCACCCGGCCTCCCGCATGCCCACTATACGCCCTCGCTCAAAGTCCGTCAACTGCACATACGGTTCACGTCCACGCTGTCGCGGCATGCTACCAGTGTTAAAGACTGCGATGGAGCTCCGTATGCCACGGCAAACTGGCTGACACTGACGGCGGCGGTGCGCAAATGCTGCGCAGCTAGCGCCATTCGACGGCCAACACCGCGGTTCCTGGTGTGTCCGCTGTGCCGTGCGTGTGATCATTGCTTGTACAGCCCTCTCGCAGTGTCCGGAGCAAGTATGGTGGGTCTGACACACCGGTGTCAATGTGTTCTTTTTTCCATTTCCAGGAGTGAATATTCTTGCTGTCGCTAGTCCATTGGAAAATTAGCAACACTGCAGAATACGTTTTGCAACTATGTGACTGTCGATTTATTTCCTAGTGTGGTTCAGAATTGTCCTGCTACATTCAGATGACATTTCGTTGTTATTTCCGATCAATAATCTGAATGATTCTCAATTAATGTGTAACATTGGGGTGTCAAATTTATTATTTCATTCCAGGAAGGTCATTCCACACAGAATCTATAACTAATCTCATATTTAACGGTACTAATTATATCTGTTACGCAACAATACCACAGTCAGAGCACTGTTCTAGAATTACCGGCTCAATAGCTAAGTGCAAGTAACGCTGCATTAGCTCTAGGTTCTAATCTCGCTAAAGTCCTAAATAGTTTTTCTGCTTTCTATGTCTTCTCTTACCGAGCTATAAGCTTCCAGATTGAAAATAATTAAGGAAATCTTAACCTCACCCTCTTAAGGCTCGTGTTACACATAGTATTTGTTTTATGAAATCAGATTTTTGTCACTAGGGTCTCCTGTAAACTTTAATTCATTTGTATTAGAACAGAGCTCATTTTATAGCGTTTCTAGTTGCTTTATTGGATATAACAGAAGAACATAAGAAAGAAATTAATCTTCAACAATATATCCCATCCACCATTAACTAAAACAGTCTGACGATGATCAGTCAGTTTTTGGATTTCACGTCTGCAGCAAACTTAAGGTCTGCAGATAAAGATGTCGCCAATCCAAGTTTAAAGTGCATTTTCGCCCACAAAGAAATTTCCTTGATGGTTGTTCGATATGGAACGAGAAATATAAATGTTTCAAGACGCTAGAACAGAAAAAAAGTGTGACAGGAATAATTTCCCAGCCAAGTTCCTGGATAGGTTTTTTCGTGAAATCAGCAGAGTGTTATAGGACGTTCGCTGATTGTAGTTTCTTTGGTCGTTTTTCGTATGTTCAGCTCAGCGAGTTTGGTCAGAAGTCTGGCTGCACTCTAAATGAAAAGAATAAATAAATGAAAAAAGGATATATTCAACGAAAAACTTGAAGGTTTGTCCGCCCAAACCAAATGCTGAGAGTCGTAAAAATGGTTCAAATGGCTCTGAGCACTATGGAACTTAACGTCTGAGGTCATCAGTCCCCTTAGAACTACTTAAACCTAACTAACCTAAGGACATCACACACATCCATGAAAAAGAGTCGTAAAGCTCATGCCTGGAAGAGGAGAGGTCGTGGGATCGATTCTCGATCGGCTCACCGATTTTTCAGTCTTTGTTTTTACCCACTCCTCACTGATGTGAGGAGTCGGCAGAAACAACATACTGTTCGGAATTCACATTAAATTGTAGGTCCCCCTTTTCCCGGATAGATTATTGGGGTGGGTTAGGGACACGCAAGTCACTGAATTGGCGTTCATTAGAAAGACTTCCACCAGGGCAGTGAGCCACATGAAACTGTTATTATTTCATCACCTATAAACATAATTAAGGATGTACGGAACCTTCAGAGTTCAAGTCCTTCTGTCACTTGTCCGGTTCTTTTTAGGTTCAAATGGTTCAAATGGCTCTGAGCACTATGGGACTCAACTGCTGAGGTCATTAGTCCCCTAGAACTTAGAACTAGTTAAACCTAACTAACCTAAGGACACCACAAACATCCATGCCCGAGGCAGGATTCGAACCTGCGACCGTAGCGGTCTTGCGGTTCCAGACTGCAGCGCCTTTAACCGCACGGCCACTTCGGCCGGCTTTTTAGGTAAAGTTGTATTTTATACGTCAATATTTTTCACATAATACACTGCATGAGAAAAGGTCACTATGCCCTTATCTACGTTGTTCTATGGGACAAAATGATATATAAAAACATAAAGATGAGAGTGTGCTCGATATCTGGTCTTCGGGTTTACACTGAGCCATATTTATAAATAGACCAAAAATACTTACATCAGTATAGAATCACAAGTGGAAAGCGATACTTCCAGCAGATATTTCCACATCCTACTTGTTGCCAATTCATGTAGCTTGCTGTGACGTGATTTTAAGTCGAAAGCACGCATTGGGTAGCGAAGATAGCTTAGTGAATTTCAGTGTGGATGAACAAGGAAATTAATGTACAAGGAAATGAATGTATCGAACAGGTTGTATTCAATGTCTAGGGAATCAGAATTATCTTTCAGTGTGGAGCATTCTTCTTAACGATACAATCAGGAACCACTGCTGTTTGTAGGTTGATGGTCCAATTCTAGTTACGTGTACTTAAGTTCTGGGTTCGATTCTTACATGAGGCAGCCAAGCACTAACAGAGTCTCTTTACCTCTGGTAACGCAAGTTGAACAATATAGGGTTGCATCGTGTTTTCAAAATCACATTAAACGTGACGCCCCTTCGCTACCTACTTTAGGGGAGTGGGTGTAAGTTGTGCCATGACGGAGGCGAAAGTCACGCCACATAGAAACGCCGTTACCAGTTTGCATTTTTACCCGACATTCTTCTTATTAATGAGGCAATAGTCATGTATGGTCACAGGGCACTTATTTCTTATTGTATCTGAGCTTGAGATATTGAAAGTATTGATGCTGGACTGGAATTCGAACTCAGATCTCTCCTTTCGCCAGGTTGCACCCCGTTCAGATGATACAGTTCCACCGATTTATTGCTTTCTCGAGATTCCAAAGTCCTCACGGTTCCACGAAAGATGCATGTCTGGTTTCGAAGTCTCGTCTGGCACATAAGTTTTCATCATGTCTTTTCTAGCTGAAGCATGCGCACACCAAACTACAGGTGGCAAGTAACTATAATTTTTTACTTCTCTTTGTACTTTTCAATAGTAACAATTGGTACCGCTTTCAATTCCCAGTTAGACATAGAACTTTTCGTCGTATCATTTCAGCTTCAAACATGCCGCTCTTAGTTATTGGTGAAAAAGAATTCGCTATTCAACGCCTTTTCGTCTATTGTTAACAACGGTGATACGGGCAGGGTTCAGCTCCCAGTCAGAACAGAAATTTTCATGAAGTTATATACAATTCAGACATGTGTACATATAGCTGCCGATGAAATAAATCGATTTTTAACGTCTATAACACAACGACGATAGGTGACGTGTTCAAATCCTGGTAAGGAAAAAGTTTTTCGTCTCGACATTTCAGTTTCTGTCATCTTGATGCTGGTGAAAACTTTTGATAGCTAACATTTGATTGTGCTCAGTTAACAATACGATAAGGTGCTGGGTTCGAATCCGCTTCCAACACTGAACTTTATGCCATGTCATTCTAAGTTTAAATCAGTGCACACTGTGTTGCCAGTGGCTGAAACGATATCTAAGACTTTTCGTGGGTAGTTAAGAGGCACAGTAGTTGCTGAAGTGGAGTCCCAGGTCCAAAGTCAGTAGAGAAATGTTCGTAATGTTGTTTCAAGTTGAAATTTGCTTTTTAAAATGATTTTTATTGCAGTAAATTTGAGTTTACAAGCATAATGGTTGTGTCATCACAATTAAGGTATTTTCTGATATTCCCATGATCGTGATGTTAATTTGCAACTGGACTGATAGCCATACAGAGCAGTTATCTCTTGTGGACTCTTGTAGCAACCATTTTGTAAATGCAAACGGCTGTACTGAATAGAAAGCAGAGGACCTGCAAGACAGTTACGTTGCGTGGGTTGTATACAGATCTGGCGAAACGCAGTGCAGGTCGTTCGAATACTTTTGAGCATGATAGTACATACTTCAGTAGTTATTTATTGTGAGATTTATTCTATGTATTTCGTTAAAAAATAAAAGATATTTCCGTTGATTTTAATGTTGATTTTGAAACACTGGTTAAAATACATTTTTCTTTCTCAAGAAGACTATGACAAAATATACCCATTAGATTTCTTTCATAGTAGTTAACCTGTCTGTGTAGTCATTTCCACCCCTTAGTGCCCATGTGACAGTAACAGTCCTTGAGGAAGGAGGAGCGTGTCCGTTTGTTTACTCCATTTACATAAAAAGTATCCACGCTGTTCCTACCCTTGCACTCATACGCTGGTGTTAAAATCCTACAATTGCAATGTATAACAATCATTTTTTGTAATCCTGGAGATCCATGAGGATATGATTTTATGTAAATTGTTTTTAAAAGAAATGCTCAGGAATAGTTCTCTATTGGCAAGCTATTCCTCACACATTTTTCTTTCTCAAGAAGACGATGACAAAATATACCCATTAGATTTCTTTCATAGTAGTTAACCTGTCTGTGTAGTCATTTCCACCCTTTAGTGCCCATGTGACAGTAGCAGTCCTTGAGGAAGGAGGAGCGAGTCCGTTTGTTTACTCCATTTACATAAAAAGTATCAACACTGTTCCTACCCTCCCAACCCTGACAGTACGTAAATATGAATGTATGACAGTGACTGAACAGATCTTTATTCCTATTTTCCACATGTTGTGTGTTTGTGGAGATGAATGTATCTTAGATAGCGTTTGAGTGTGTTTTCTTTGGGTAAAGGGAAGCATGCTCTGCTAATACAGGTTTCCTAATCTTAGAAAATTGGTGTGTGGGAAGGGAGGTTACATGTACAGTTAGTTAGATGTAGTAGTTAATGGGTGTTTCCGCTATGTTAGGTAGGGCGAGCTAAGCTTTTTTATAGCATTCTGCCCCCACCACGAGCGGCCACAAACGGAAGTCGTCTCAAACAGTACTTGCAGCTTGAGAACTACGTAAGACAGGCGTGGATACGCTCAACACTGTATTTGATATCATGTAGGTATTCCATTTTTTACTTTAGGGCCTTATTATGTTACATAATCATTTTCTACGTCAAGTTGGTAGTCGGGAAGGCGACTGCTCGACTTTCTTTTACTGCGAGAATTTTGGGAAAGTGTAGCTGATCTATAAGGTAGACGGCGAATAGAATGCTAGGGAGTGGCTACTTGTTTAACTTTTACTGTATGAATCTACTCTAAGTTCGTAGGAATGATTAAAGTGAGCTAATGCACTTCACGTGAGTTCGCCATTCTAATTCCCTTTCGAGTTATTGAACTTATAAATTCAGTGTCTTCATGCTTTCGTACGATCGATTGTTGATGTGTGCTGCACTGTAGATTATACCGAGTGAGCGCAAATTATTAGTACAGAATCCGGCTTTCAAGTTATGCGTATGGTACCACTGATTGTGCGATTGTGCGTTTTGTATCGGAATTTGGATCAGTTTTTTGTGATAGTGCACTAATGGACACCCACGTGTCTTTTAGACCATCCTCAGGCATCCATAGTATCAACGGTGAGGCGGAAACTCTCTCGTCTTTATTAGTCAAAACGTGTGCAATCGTGATAGATGACTAAACATGCGATTTTCTGAAATACAACTGTATTTTCAGGAACGTAGGCCATTCCATTCATTGGATAGCATGCAGTAGGAAGTATAATAGAGTAACCTTTCCTGATTCGTTGACTACATGTAAGAATGCCTATTTTTCATGTGTTTGTCACCCCAGCAATGTTCTCGACACTCGCCGTACTCATGTGTACTATAAGTAGTATGATCTCTCTTCATAGTTACTGTTGTGTTATCTTTCATTAGTAGCGGGAACCAATTTTATCCATTTCAATACGTACGTTAATTGTCTAATGACTTTTGTTGAGATAATGATGCTTTTGTGTACGGGAAGGTGTCGTCGTTGAGTAATTGTAGGGTGATACAAATTGACTTAGACAAAATTTTTAATTACACTCCTGGAAATTGAAATAAGAACACCGTGAATTCATTGTCCCAGGAAGGGGAAACTTTATTGACACATTCCTGGGGTCAGATACATCACATGATCACACTGACAGAACCACAGGCACATAGACACAGGCAACGGAGCATGCACAATGTCGGCACTAGTACAGTGTATATCCACCTTTCGCAGCAATGCAGGCTGCTATTCTCCCATGGAGACGATCGTACAGATGCTGGATGTAGTCCTGTGGAACGGCTTGCCATGCCATTTCCACCTGGCGCCTCAGTTGGACCAGCGTTCGTGCTGGACGTGCAGACCGCGTGAGACGACGCTTCATCCAGTCCCAAACATGCTCAATGGGGGACAGATCCGGAGATCTTGCTGGCCAGGGTAGTTGACTTACACCTTCTAGAGCACGTTGGGTGGCACGGGATACATGCGGACGTGCATTGTCCTGTTGGAACAGCAAGTTCCCTTGCCGGTCTAGGAATGGTAGAACGATGGGTTCGATGACGGTTTGGATGTACCGTGCACTATTCAGTGTCCCCTCGACGATCACCAGTGGTGTACGGCCAGTGTAGGAGATCGCTCCCCACACCATGATGCCGGGTGTTGGCCCTGTGTGCCTCGGTCGTATGCAGTCCTGATTGTGGCGCTCACCTGCACGGCGCCAAACACGCATACGACCATCATTGGCACCAAGGCAGAAGCGACTCTCATCGCTGAAGACGACACGTCTCCATTCGTCCCTCCATTCACGCCTGTCGCGACACCACTGGAGGCGGGCTGCACGATGTTGGGGCGTGAGCGGAAGACGGCCTAACGGTGTGCGGGACCGTAGCCCAGCTTCATGGAGACGGTTGCGAATGGTCCTCGCCGATACCCCAGGAGCAACAGTGTCCCTAATTTGCTGGGAAGTGGCGGTGCGGTCCCCTACGGCACTGCGTAGGATCCTACGGTCTTGGCGTGCATCCGTGCGTCGCTGCGGTCCGGTCCCAGGTCGACGGGCACGTGCACCTTCCGCCGACCACTGGCGACAACATCGATGTACTGTGGAGACCTCACGCCCCACGTGTAGAGCAATTCGGCGGTACGTCCACCCGGCCTCCCGCATGCCCACTATACGCCCTCGCTCAAAGTCCGTCAACTGCACATACGGTTCATGTCCACGCTGTCGCGGCATGCTACCAGTGTTAAAGACTGCGATGGAGCTCCGTATGCCACGGCAAACTGGCTGACGCCGCTTTCACACTATACGGTTTTGACCGTACGGCAAAAAGCCGTACGGCTGTAGGTGTGAAGAAATGTATGGCGCCTTTCACATTATACGGCGACGGCAAAATGCCGCTGCCGTGCCGTGCTGCAGCCGTGTCTTGCCACTACAACAGACGGTCGCCGTACGGCAAGTTCGACAACAGTGGCCTACGTGACTAAGTGCATGCTTTCACACTGGACGGTTTTGAGCCGTACGGCGTCGACTAGTTCGTTGTAGTGTCGTTTTATTCATTTGTGTTTATTCTTGTTTACTGAAAAGTGTAGAAGAATGGATGAAATTGATACTGAACTTTTGATAACCTTGGTGGAAGTAAGACCTGTTCTGTGGGACAAAACTCTAGATGCGTATAGAGATCGTATTGCTACAAAGAATGCTTGGCGGGAAGTTTGCGTAGCACTGAAGCAAGATTTTGATGAGATGGAAGACAAAGATAAAAATGCGTTTGGTAAGTATTTATTTAATATATTAATATTACATTTAATACGTTTTAAACAGTTTTTATTTAACGTTATAAATTTTATTCTAAAAGTAAATCGTTTGTTTATAAGTAAATTACTGCTACCAGTCACGTTTTTTTTGTTTTGTTTATATTTTGCACGACGCGTTTCGGGAAATAATTCCCATCCTTAAGTGCGTTTTTCTCTAAGTTTTCATCATGTGTGGTGTCTTTTTATGTGTCAGGTCTTGCATTCTGTTTTCTTTACTGTAATTTATAAGAGAAACACGCACAAGACCTCACAAATAAAAAAACACTACACATAATGAAAACTTAGAGAAAAAAACGCACTTGAAGATCGGAATTATTTCCCGAAACGCGTCGTACAAAATATAAACAAAACGATTAAAAACGTGAGTGGTAGCAGTAATTTATTTATAAAGAAAACTATTTACTATACAGTCGCAGGCTTTCACAAACAATCTACAAAAAGGAAAAGGCTTGTTAATTTATATCTTTGACATCTGCCATGACACGCTTCCAGCATTTGTCATAAAATATTTACAAAGAGTGTTCCTTATGGCGTTGGCTGTCAGTCCTCCTCTTATGTTGGCATCTTGGGCTAAGTCTTCCAAACCAGTGAAGGATGTGGTGTCTTCAATTATAAATCCATCTCTCTGACGTACAAAATTGTGTAAAACAATGCAAGCTTTAACCATTTTTACTGCAAAATCTGGATGAACATTTAAAGGTCGGTGAAACAACCGCCACTTATTGGTGAGGATGCCAAAAGCACATTCCACATACCTCCTTGCTCTGCACAAACGGTAATTAAATACACGTTTCTCAACTGTCAAGTTTGTTCCCCCAAAAGGCCGGAGCAAATGCGTGTGTAGGCCAAATGCTGCGTCTCCCACGAAGAAGTAGGGTACTTTTGGACCTTCCGTACCAGGCAGACATTGGACGTCTGGAAATTCCAGGGAATTACTTTCTATTGACTTCCATAAACTGGACCGTCTGAACACTGAAGAGTCACAGTCTTTGCCATAACTTCCTACGTCGACATAAATGAACCTGTAGTTGGAATCCGCTACAGCCATCAGAACCACAGAAAAGTATTCTTTGTAATTGAAGTACATTGATCCGCTATTAAATGGGGCAGTAAGACGGATATGTTTTCCATCCACCGCTCCTAAGCAGTGGGGGAAATTAGCAGTACGTTCAAATCCAGCCGCTATTGATTCCCATACCTCTTTGGTCGGTCTTTGTATACATTCTTCCCGCAGTGATGACCAAATTGCTGTGCATACATCATTAACCACTTTACTTGCTGTAGAAATCCCAATTCTGTACTGGAAATGTAAGTCAGTGAAGGAACAACCGCTTGCCAGATACCTGAACAAAACGAAAAAAAATCAGTGACATTTAGTTTGCAGTGGACATTTTTTGTTACAGTTTTGCTTTTTTCTATACAAAATTAAAATGTTTTCATACAGTTTTGTTTTCTTTTGATGTAGGTATAGAAGTAATACGGAGGTGGACCAATCTACGAGACTCCTTTGTGAAGTCAAACATAAAAATTCAAGCTGCGAAAAAAAGTGGCTCAGCAGCAAAGAAAATGAAAAAGTATGTATATTCTGATCAGCTGCAGTTTCTAAAAAAGCTGTATGATGCTCGAGAGACGGAGGACAGTTTTCAATCGGAACGCACCGCCAGACTGGAAGAAGATATAGAAACGCAGGGCTCCGTCGAAAATACTGAGAATGTTTCTGGGCCATTTGATACAGCACCCACACAACAAACATCCAAAAGCGAGTGCCATACAAACAGAAAACATAGAAAACCTGATGCAATCGAAATGAAAATATTACGAGCTCTGGAAGAAGACAAACCTTGCAGCAAAATGTCATTTTTACTTAGTCTGAAGCCTCATCTGGAAAAATTTGATGAACAGGATTATCTTCAGTTTCAGATGGGAGTCCTCAAAGTTATAGAAAATATATATGAAAGGAGAAATATATTGACAGCTCAACCTCCTCCATTTACCCATTACACACCTCCCATGCCCTATAATAATAGATTTCAAGCTTATTCTTATTCACCTATGGAAAATGCTGCTCCAATATCCTCTTACCATACGCATCAGATTCGTCCTCCTCCAGCTGCACCAAACCCAACTACTTTTCTCGAACAACCATTACAGACTTCTCAAGGTCGCAGTTCTTATCAACGAATTAATAAAGTGCCACCACCATACCCTTCGCCTTCCACAAGTAGCCATGAAGGCCCACCATCAACAACGCAGTTCTACAACGTTTTTGCAGAGAGCCTGTCGCCACAAAGTGACAGTACAGTCAGTCCTGCTACAAACTCTTTGGTTTCAACTGCTGATATTGATATTGACTTTTCTACTTCATAATCTGAGCGTAATAAAAATGTAAAACACAAATAAATAAGTAAATAAACAGAACTAGTTTTTATGTATTAAATTACCTTAACGTGATAGCCAGCATTTGAACAGGTTGGATGCAATTGCGGAATTGTGTGTTTTGTCGTTGTAACACATCCTTTAGTTTTCTATGTAATTCGTCAAACGAGGTAATAGACATTCGGAAATAGTTAAAGAATTTATTTCCGTCGTTCCTCAAATCTTCAAAGAGTGTATAAAATAAACCCACTTCGTCTCTTCTCTGGTTAATGGGGTGTACCCACAAAAGACGACCTTTTCTTTTGCGGCGACGATGAAGCAACCACAAAGCAACAACTCGTTTACGGTTCATCTTGATACACACATTAAGCAAACTGAATAGACACCAACAACTGGTCACGTCAAAAAGCCGTGTAATGTGAAAGCAACACAGGCACGGCTAAAACTCGTACGGCTTTTTGCCGTACGGTCAAAACCGTATAGTGTGAAAGCGGCCTGACACTGACGGCGGCGGTGCACAAATGCTGCGCAGCTAGCGCCATTCGACGGCCAACACCGCGGTTCCTGGTGTGTCCGCTGTGCCGTGCGTGTGATCATTGCTTGTACAGCCCTCTCGCAGTGTCCGGAGCAAGTATGGTGGGTCTGACACACCGGTGTCAATGTGTTCTTTTTTCCATTTCCAGGAGTGTAGTTTGATGAAAAGTAGCTAGCTCTAAACGTAGGGAAGAGGAAGATAATGCAGATGAGTAGTAAAAGCGATCCCATAATGTTCGAATACAGCATTAGTTTTGTGCTGCTTGACATAGTTACATCCATTAAATATCTAGGCGTAAAGTTGTAACTTGATATGAAATGGAATGAGCACGTGTACGTGAAGTTGGTAGTCGGGAAGGCGAATGCTCGACTTAGTTTTACTGCGAGAATTTTGGGAAAGTGTAGCTGATCTATAAGGTAGACGGCATATAGAACGCCAGTGCGACCCATTCTTGAGTACCACTCGAGTGTATGGGATCTCCAGCAGGTCGGATTGAAGTAAGACATCGAAGCACTTCAGAGGTGGGCTCCTAGATTTGCTACCAGTAGGTTCGAACAATACGGAACTGTTACGGAGATGCTTTGGGAACTCAAAATGGGAATCCCTGGATAGAAGGTGACGTTCTTTTCGAGGAACACTAATGAGAGAAAATTAGAGAACAGGCGTTTGAAGTTGACTGTAGAACGATTCTACTGCCACCAATGCACATTTCGGGTAAGGACTACAAAGTAAGAAAAATTAGGGGTCGTATCGAGGCATATAGACAGATGTTTTTCCCTTGCTCTCTTTCCATCTGGAACAGGAAAGGAAATGAATAGTGATGGTTCAAGGAACCCTCCTCCACGCAACATATAGTGCATTGCGGAAAATGTATGTATATGTAGAATAAACCCTAGGTCGGAGTTCATATTTACCTTCGAATACCCAGCCACTACCCCGATGTAATAATTTGAACACTGAGTCCTAAACGTATTTAAATGTATCTGATCGAATCACTGAAGACATGTGCATACCAATGGTTCAGCAGGTGCATTATCAAGGAGATATCCTATGAAGTTATGAGGAATTAAAGGCGAAGTCGTTTCCGTTGTAAGAGATTAGTCAAATCCTTCTTGTCATGTTCGCTAATCAATCCGCCCCTATCTTTGATGAAAGTAATTTAGATGAAATTAAAATACAGATACGACCACAGTGCGCCTCCCTCTTTTCTTTTCATGGGAATGAGTTCTGGCTGGCGACCCATTCTTTTACAAACAGCTTACTTATACGTGTCTGTGCCTACCAGGACTGCCATCACTCTTAAGACTCCGCAGGACAGATAGCTTAGACACTCAGTAATTAAGACAGGTAGTTCAATAGAAAAATCATGGAATTCCTCTGGGAGACGTAATTACGTGTTAAACAACTCTCGTCCTTTGATTTTTGGTTCAAATGGCTCTGAGCACTATGTCAAATGGCTCTGAGCACCTAAGGACATCACACACATTCATGCCCGAGGCAGGATTCGAACCTGCGACCTTAGCCGTCGCTCGGTTCCAGACTGTAGCGCCTAGAACCGCAAAGGCCACTCCGGCCGGCTCTCGTCCTTTGAGACTACTCGCAGATAAGTAGCAGGTCCCACACATGTGTAGGTTGGATGTGAAACTTGATAAATCCTTTTAAGTGACTGAGAATAAATAATACATAAATTATAAAGATCTTAAGAGTGTTCTTGATAGTTAAAAATTGACAAACTAAAATCCTGACACCCCAGGGACTTCAGAAAATTACTGATACCATTACAGAAGGTGATATAAAAAGACTAAGCTTGTAGCACTTAATAAAACTTTGTATAATCCATAAAGATCTCGTCAGAAGACAACGATATCAAATACTGGGAGGATGTAATTAAAGTCCAGTCACTCACGGTGGTCCAGTGTGGGCTACAATTATCGTACGGCAGCGAAATTCGTTAGACATACTTATACGTTAATTTGGAACGGATTAACGCTGGAAAAATTTAGTTCCTATTTTGGTCACCAGGTGCTAATCTCGCGCTGTACATCTTGTCGACGTCTCCGGAGCTAATGTTGAACAAATAGTGTAAGTGGCTGTTAATAATAAAATCAACAGTACTCCTTTCTCACTTATTTGACCTTTTCTGCCGATGCCCCGTTCCTATTCCGTTACATATGGAAACATTTCTATATGTCTTTCTTCCATTCAGAGCGTCAGATTTGCACCTGGTGGCTAAAATAGGAACGAATTTTTTTCCTTCGTAAATTGGTTGCGGCTGCGATTCATTAGGATATCTAGCAAGTTTCGCTACCAAACGATAATTACATCCCATACTGGACCTTCGTGAAGAGCTACACTTCAATTGTAGCAACCTTGTACAAAGAGGAGACCGCCTCAGGTTTAAAATACGTGAAACTTACTTAAAAGCAACATCTTTACCAATAAAACACAGTTTAATGCAGTACAATAACGGCTTCAGTATGCGGTTGGCATAAGGCATTTACAATCAAGAGATCGTCATACTTCATAAAAATAGCTTAGAATAAACATATATTTCCATTTCCATAGCAAATGGAATAATCAGACAGGTAAATGAACATATTACACCTACAAGGTCACAGCCTACACGCATAAAATTCTTCTTTAAAAGCAAATTAAAAATAAATTGTTTTGTATGTGACGGCGCAGCTATTTTAATTGTTTTACAGAAACTCAATTTCGGTGTTGCCTTCTCTGGCCTGCTCAATGTACCAGTGGAAATTTCGCGTTTACTTCGTCATCATGCAAACTTGGTTAACACATCAGCCCATCATAAAACCCTTTAAACGTAATAAAACCACAGAAAAACTTTTCACTGTAGTTAGGAGTACGGTAGTGGAAGCATGCCCCATAGCAAATTCCAATCACACATATGCTTCTTCTATCGTTCAGAGCTGCAGTTTTCTTGGGAAAATCAGCTTTAAACTCTGACGTAGCTAAGGTTAACATTCGGCCGAACCTGGCGTTTTGTGCCTCACAGACAGCTCCTGGGCCGTCCTGTGGCAACTTCGAGTTTTAATATATATCATCCATATCGGCGGTCGTTACGCCTCGACCCGCGGGCCGTATGCGGATCGAATCAAGTACACTTTCGGCCCGCGGTTCTCAGCCATATTTTATAATAATAGCGTCTAGTGACTAATGGCCGAAACCAGAAACGTCAACTAACGTTAAGAGATTCTTAAGAATGTAGTTTTCCTACTCAGTAACAAACAAAAATACTTACAGAAACAGTAATTTTTAAGGCGTGCTTAGTTTTAATCGACGCTAGTGAATTCGGCAGTGAGCTAAGATAACATACTAGCTTATGTAGGTTACCAATTAATAATAGCGGTACAAATACAAGCTGAGGTGCCGCTCCACAATGTCAGTATTGGCCCTCGAGCAAAAACGTTTGACGATCACTGATCTATATTATCAACATAAAACACTGAAAACATCATAAAATCATAGTACTGAAGCATCTCGTTCATTTGTACTTCCGACTGAGATGTTGTATTTCGAAACTCTATACTTCAACTTATATCTTCTCTTAAATTACCGTTAAAAGCAGATTCAACAGATTTTGAGTACTGAAGTATACGGCTTTTCTTTCACTGCCTCGACGCTTGCAGTGTGTCTGTTCTGGCCTATAAACAAAACTTGCTTCTAAAAAGGTTCACGCACTTAGAGCTAATTCTTGGTACACTGATAGTTGTGGTTTTAGTATAAGACGCGGCTTAGTAACTATAAAAGGGGGTGCACAAATCCTCGTAGTCTATTCCCATCTATGGTACATTGAGAAATAGTACCAAATTCACGTGCAAACTAGTTTTTGTCCTACATTATTCATACGACTCAGAAATTCTCTCATTCTACAGAGTTTTTCTGTTTCGACAGTGCGAGACGTTGGATCACGTATGTTTTCCATAGCTGAAACGTACTCTAGACAAGTGAGGTCAAAATTATTACTCTGGGCACTTCTTTTCTTTTTTTTTTTTTAAAAAAAAAGAAAAGGTCGGTCTTGTGAACAAAAGTACCATATCTACAATTATGTGCTACTTCAATATTCTGTTATTAAATGCCTGTGGTGGTGTTCTCAAACAATTCGCTACTGACGCCTAGATACGTAATCATACGAGATAGAAAAAAAAGAGGGCGGAGGGAAGTTCATAGAATCGAATGTGATGTCACAAAGAATGGGAAAAGAAGAAACGTGACGCCCAACTCGGTTACTACGTGGCCACCAACCCACGTACTCATAAGGGTGACCTCTCTGATGTGGTATTAAATATCTATCAAAGAATCATATAAGCTAAATAGCAGCAACATTTCATACCGTGGGAAACAGCAATTGTAAAATACACATCTACAAAAATAATTAGTCCACAAATCAATGTCCTTGAATGCTTATGCGGTAGAACTGAAATGAAACAGCAACAAAAAATACGATAAAGCCTTCGCTTTGCAAGATGATCTTCTTGATTGTTAGTAACCAGAACAGTAGCGGAAAACAGTATAAAGACATGCGTACTTGTAGGAAAATTAACGTTATTGGTTGGAACAGCTGTTCAGAATCCATATGCAATAGTATGACATCCACTATACAGATAAATGCAGTCAATTGGCGTCACATTTGATGTCAATAGTTCAGTACGTAACAAGACATCAACGATTCAGGTGGTACGGGGTGGAACTCGGTCTAGAGGCAGTCGGCTCTGTGCGGTGTTAGGGCGTGCGTACGTACCTTTACAGCATACAGGAAACAGACTCCATAACTGACAGTGCGTGTTGTGAACATAAATCACGACTGTGACAATTCCACGTTACATTAAACAAAAGTGTTTTCCATCTCAGAACGAGAGGCGTTGGGGACCTGTCTAGTCTGTGATAGCAGCGCCTCCTAGCCATTAGGTGCGGCTGCGCCACTGTACTTTAGACGAGCTAGATGCATTTGGGGAAAGCTGCCCTTTTATCTCTTAGTTAACTATACCTGATTTTGTGTTGTTGAAGGGCGATCGTATTGATGCGGGCAGCAACCAGCATGGTCCGCGAGGCTTTTGGCGAAATAGCTCAATCCTGTAGGTTGATTTTTGGTAGTTTGTGATTGTAAATGGAAGAGAACACACGTCCAACTGCAGTCTTTTAGGACGACGATTTTCCCCAATGCATGTGATGCATTACGACACATTCAGTATGAGTGCTGGTTTTTTTTTTCGACAGTTTCGAAGTGTAATTATAACTGTGACGCATTTTTTCCCATCAGCTGTGATAGCGTGTATTGGCTTCGGTTAGCTGGGCTGTAGGGTGATTTTTTAGTAGGCGTGTGTAGTGAACTCTGACGTCAAACAGCGAAAGACGCTATATGCTTGAAGGTAATACACTTTTTTTAAACTCCTCTCTGTCCAATACCAGCATCTACTCAGTTGAACATATTTCCCACCAAAAAGAATAAAGATTATACCTTACACCAAGCCTTTTTCGTCCTAGCTTGTAAGTGTAGGGTAGACTTTTGAGTGTCGTTGGTTTCGAGTGGTATTGTGAGATTTTTTTCCAGCAGGATAACACCAGTTGTATGGTATTGTCAGTTTTTGCGAGCCATTGCTGTCCTTGTGATGTGCTATTCATATAGTTGTGTGATTACGTCCGATCTTTGTGATGAGTTAGTTAGTTAGGATAGATATTTGCGTAAGTTTGGAGTGGTATTGCGAATTTTTTTTCGCAACAGCCATAACACCCAACGTATGGTATTGTCATTTTAAGGATATAGTTGTGTAATTAGGACCAATCTTTGTGATTAATTACGTAATTAGGATGGATATTTGCGTCAGTTTCTTGAGCAAAATAAATAAAGTACACTAACCTAACCTTCGTCTCCCGCATCTGGACAGTTTCCATGTGTTAAGAGAGTGCACTTAGGCTTTCCATCCAGTAGTCACTGATAAGTTGCATTTATTACGTGAACTGAGTGTTTGTGCACTGAATTATTTTCGGGTGTTTAAGCATTGTGAGCGTGTTTGCATGCATTATTTCAGTGGTCTATGAGTAGTTTGGCTCAAATGGCTCTGAGCACTATGGGACTTATCATCTGTGGTCATCAGTCCCCTAGAACTTAGAACTAATTAAACCTAACCAACCTAAGGACATCACACACATCCATGCCCGAGGCAGGATTCGAACCCGCGACCTAATCCTGCCTCGGGCATGGATGTTTGTGATGTCCTTAGGTTAGTTAGGTTTAACTAGTTCTCAGTTCTAGGGGACTAATGACCTCAGCAGTTGAGTCCCATAGTGCTCAGAGCCATTTGAACCATCGAACCCGCCACCGTAGCAGTCTCGCGGTTCCGGACTGAGCGCCTAGAACCGCTAGACCACCGCGACCGGCTATGAGTAGTTTGCATGTCTGTATGCTGTGTACTGGATTATTTGGGTAATTTACGAGTTGTTGACGTATATGTACATCGGCCCAATGCGTTATTTACGAGTAGTTTCCAGGTCTGTAATCTGTATTTTGTGACCCCCAAGAATGTAAGGTGAGTGTTTTGTATCAGCGTAATAAATAAATTAGGTGAAATCAGTCGCTAAATAAATTGTTCCAAAAATAAATGAAGTACACTCCTTCCTCTCTCCAGCAGCCCAGAACAGGCTGATTCCATTTCCTGCCAGTTTTTCTCTCCAGACCACTAGGGGGATAAGAAGGCTGGGACGGACGTGTAGCTGAGAAAAACACGTGACGTCGTCATGACGTTGTACTCTTATGGACTGAACTGCACGATCACATGACCTATCACGGGGCCCTCTAGCGGTGAACTCGTGAACAAGGTCAGTTCTTTGGTCTGGTGGATCGGAGGCAGTTGTCTCTTGTGTGGTAGGAGATTATACGTAAGTTTTAGGAATGACAGACAATTCCAGCAGAGACAGATGTGCCCATGTATTGTGTAATGCATCTTTAATGCAAAGCATATATTGGCAGGATCGTATTCTTCCTCTTCATACGTTCAAGCATTAATGCTCACTTCCATTCTTCATGCAGTGAGCTGTGGATGCACTCCTCGGCTGAATGAGTGCATGTAATACATCTATTGACCCCCCCCCCCCCGTCAGGCCCCAACATCTCGCTAATTGAACACCGACAGCTCAACAAGCACTGATATCTCAGCCCCTTGTGGCGGTAACACGGCACTAATGCTGTAGGTAGATAATAAATTTAAACAAATTTATACAAATTAAAGTAAATTTATACTAATTTAAGCAAATTTAAACAAATTATATTTGAACTGAACGGCATTATGAGCAGCCTCTAGTCGGGACAACACCATACTAACCCCACTCAGCTGCAGGAGTAAGTTCTTAAAGCTAATTTCCCTCCAAAATTCGAAATTACCGCCCATTTTCCAAGAGGATGATGCGCCATGACACCATGGCGAACACACTTGATGGTGGTACTGCCTCTAATTCTTCAAATAATGACTGAAAATAAGAGGGTCACTCCAAAAGAAATGCACACTATTTTTTTTTAAATCCATCTTTTATTCTACATGTTTCAAAGTTTTACAGTGTGTAGATACATCCTTTAGAAACAATATTTTCATTTCTCCGCATAATTTCCATCCCTCTCAGCTGCCTTACGCCGTCTTGGAACCAGCACCCGTATACCCGCATGGTAAAATTCTGGACTAACCTGTTGGAGCCACTGTTTGGCAGCGCGCACAAGGGAGTCATCATCTTCAAACCTTGTTCCACGAAGAGAGTCTTTCAGTTTCCCAAAGAGATGATAGTCACATGGAACCAGGTCAGGACTGTAAGGCTGTCCGTCCGAGTTTTGTGATCACTTCCATGATTTTTTTACTGACATGTGGCTGTGCATTGTCGTTCAACAGCAAAACATCCTGCTTTTGCTGATGTGGTAGAACACGAAGTTTTATCAGTGTCGTCACATATGCATCAGAATTTATGGTGGTTCCTTTTGGCATGATTTCCACAAGCAAGAGTCCTCAGAATTGAAAAACACCATAGCCATAACTTTCCCAGCAGAAGGTGCGGTTTTGAATTTTTTTTGTTGGGTGAATTTGCATGATGCCACTCCATTGATAGCTTCTTCGTCTCTGGTGAAAAACGATGGAGCCATGTTTCAACACCTGTCACACTTCTTCCAATAAATTCATCTCCACCATTCTCATACTGTTCCAAAAGTTCGCTGCATACCGTTTTTCTTGTTTCTTTGTGAGCCACTGTCAACCTGGGAACCCACCTGGCACAAACATTTTTTAACTCCAACACTTTCTGCAAACACTTCCTTCCCCTATCCCAACGTAGCGTGACATTTTGTTCACTGTGATGCGTCTGTCAGCAGTCACCAATTCGTTAACTCTCTGAACATTGTCAGGAGTGTGTGCAGTACGAGGCCTGCCGCTGCGAGGACAATCCTCAATATTGTCGTGCCCACTTTCATCACATAACCTGCTTGCCCACCAAGTAACTGTAATGCAATCGACAGCAGCATCTTCATACACCTTTTTCAATCTCTTGTGGATGTTTACCTTTATCTCGTTTGCACAGCACAGAAATTCTATGACAGCACGTTGCTTCTGACGAATGTCAAGTGTAGCAGCCATCTTGAAGACATGCTGTGACAGCGCCACTCACGGGAACAGGTTGAACTAAGTTTGACGTCAGTCGCGCATCAGCTGACGTCACGGACGCCATCTTGGATGACGTCAGTGGGGCCACACCGCCATAGCCCACCTACTATCGATTTCTTCGAATCTGACAATGATATGCATATAATTTATTTAGTTACGTGTTGCATGGATCACTTTGCACGACACATCATATTAATGGGGAGTGAGTCAGTTACAGTGTATTAGGTTAATATTTAAATATGACTGCAGGGTGAGGATTTGAGGTGTATTATTTGTTTCTTAGTTTTTGGATGAGGCTTATTCCACAACTTTTGTTCAGTTATTGAAAAGCCAAAAAAATGGCTCTGAGCACTATGGGACTCAACTGCTGAGGTCATTAGTCCCCTAGAACTTAGAACTAGTTAAACCTAACTAACCTAAGGACATCACAAACATCCATGCCCGAGGCAGGATTCGAACCTGCGACCGTAGCGGTCTTGCGGTTCCAGACTGCAGCACCTTTAACCGCACGGCCACTTCGGCCGGCTTGAAAAGCCACTCTTGTTGCTTAGTTAGAACTTTATGAAGTCGACACTGCTGGTTTGAGCTTTATATTAGGCCGTTGTCAAGGGTATCTGTAAGTTATACTGTAATTTTTGATATTGCTTCTCTACAGCACAGCTTTCAGATTCATTTGATAATAGCCTAATACAAAGGCCGAAACCGTTCGTGTGAACTTAACAAAGTTCTACTTAAGCAGTTAAAGTGGCTCTTCATTAATTTACAGTGGGATTCACGTGACAGAGAACAAAGTTTTGTTTAATAACACAAGTAAACATGTAACACTTTTGCACTAGATGAGCTATAGGTTTCTGAATAAAAACACTTCTATTGACAGAAAGAGTTAAACCGGCTTCTGGGAATAGGGGAAGCACGCTGGCCGGACCGAATCCTCACGGCGGATTAACGACGAAGGCCGGTGTGCCGGACAGCCTGGACGTACATAGTTTTTAGTTGATTTAATACGTCCGACTAGGTGAATACGGGGCTAGTGTCCACTTCCAGTCTCAGTTACACAGTTATCAAATATTTCAAGAAACATTCTCACAGTTTCACACGGATAACACTAGACAAAGTAGATAGAGTTCTCCGTCCTGTGGCAGTCTATTTTGTAACAGTTCTGATACTAAATGTAACTGGGTCTTCTCTTTTGATGCTAGTCAATTGTCAGGATGAGCATTCTAAAGCATTATGTCAGGGTGAAAATACTAAATTAATTAATTTTTCTCTCTTAACAACATGTGGGCAGGGTGGGTTCTTCCTTGGCTCGGGTATGAGGTCGAATGAAACATCATTTTTACATAAGATAACTTTTATTGAAGATTTGTACAACTGTTTGTTACTCGATTTTCTGGCTCGGAGAGCGGCAGCTGTGTCGTTTGCGAAGTCTTCTGCTGCGGCAGCGGCGGCGGCGGCGTCTGATTACGCGTGGCAGTGTGTATCTCGTGTCGCTGTCTCGCCCAGTTGACTGGACACGCGCAGCGCGAGGTGGCCTGTTTAATTATTGCGAACGAAGTCGTGCATCGGATGGTGATACCTTGGACATGGCGTCCCAGTGTTCCTCTTCTCTAAGCGGCCGCGTGTGTTGTGCGTCGGCCAGCGGAGCGGCGCGGCGGGGGAAGGCCAGTGTCCTGGACTCGAACAACGGACTCCCGCTTGCCAGTCTTCGGCTGTAAGATCTTCATCCCAGCTCACAGGTGACTGCCGATGTGAGGCCGTCTCCTTCCTGTCCTCACGAGTCACCCGGGTATGTAAAAATCAGACTTCAAATACCTTTAACTTCTGTCTTCTGGCGCCACGGCTGCTGCTTGCTATTCCATTACACCGGCGGACTTGGTGCGTCTGTGCATGATGCAGTCTCTTCTTGCATGACGGTCTTCAGCACTAAAACTGACTGAAAACTACTGCTACGCTTCTTCACTTCTTCGTCTTCTTCGTCTCTCGTCTGTCGGGCCCACTGCGTCTCGCGTATTTATTCACTTCAGTTTACTGGAGGTGAACGACTTCACGGTCATTGCCTCTTCTGTCACGTTGAGAAGCTTCTCGAAGAATCTTCTTAACGTCGGTCATTGGCTCTTGGAATGTAGGCGAGGGCCTTTGATCACATGTGACGACTGAGAAACACGTGAGCCGGTCATTTCCTCTTCTGTCACGTTGAATAGCTTCTCGAAGAATCTTCTTAACGTCGGTCATTGGCTCTTGGAATGTAGGCGAGGGCCTTTGCTCACATGCGACAACTGAGAAACACGTGAGCCGGTCAGGCGATGCCCTGATGGCTGAACCGACAGCGCCCGCTTATGTGGAACTTGCTGACTTCACGGTCATTGTCTCTTCTGCTCTGCTGTTCTGCCCGCTGTTTGCCAGTATGTAACTCTCTAAACTAAACAAAGTTTTTCATTTATATTCTAATTTCTACTTCACTTTGATTTCACTAATTTATTTACTTAAGTACCACTCAACAATTTGCAGCCATTCGTGGACTTCATGTTCCCAAACAATGACTGAATTTTTATGTATGCCAAAGCGCTATGTCACCGGGTCACCGGGCTGGGGCGAATGGGTGGAGACAGGAAAGGTATCCGGCCACAATTTACTACTGACACGTCGACCCCGAGTAGATACGGAGTAAGGCCAGAAAAAAGAATAAGAACAGAAAGAGCTGCCCAGAACAACTTTTCAGCTTACTTTCAAATTTAGCTTTGCTATGTGTTAGGCATTTAGTATCATTTGGTAACTGATTAAAGCTTTTTTCTTTAGTACTTTAATTATGGCTTTCATTATTTCTTCTTAACTCTAATCGATCATTTACGACAAATTTCATGACAGAAATGATCTGTTGTGTTGCTGTAGTTACTAACTCAATGGAAACGAAATGAGCGTTTGGCGTCATTGGCCGGGAGGCCCCTTATGGGGTAGGTCCGGCCGCCTTGGTGCAAGTGTTATTACATTCGACGCTTCATTGGGCGATCTGCGCGCCGGAAGGGGATGAAATGATGATGAAGACAACACAACACCCAGTCCCTGAGCGGAGAAAATCCCCGACCTAGCCGGGAATCGAACCCGGCCCCTTAGGACGGCAGTCCGTCATGCTGACCATTCAGCTATCGCGGCGGACCTAACTCAGTAAACAGGCATGAATAAGATGATGAGACATAGCTACCACATATTATTCTTATTGAATTTTTGTGTAATGAGGACTTTCTTTCTTAACATTGAGTTACTGCAGAAATCAACTCTCTATGACATAAATTAAAATAAGCAAAAGCTTGCTTGCAAGACTGCAAAGCCATGCTTGCTGGCTTGCAATATTGGCAGAAATGAGCTGTTTCATAAGTTCTAAACTTTTTCTTTTTTATTTTCAAATATAAAATTTCATCAGTATGAATACCCAAAAATTTCGAAGATTCTGACTTCCTTTCTAGCTACTGCTCATGCTTTAAATTATTTATCGCTGGGGTTGTACCATCTCGAGTTTAGAACTGAATACGTTGCGTTTCCATAAATTAAGGGAGCTACAATTTGTAGAAAATCAGACAACAATTATAGACACATTATTTACAATTTCTTCTGATGCTATATATCTATTGAGATTGATAATGATTGCTCTGTCATCTGCAGAAAGAGCTAATTCTGCTTGACTTGTTTTAATGGAAGATCATGAAAATATGCAAGAAACAATAGAGCACCTAGTATTGAAACTTGTGAAACTCCATTAGTAATTCTTCTCCCCCCCCCCCCCCCTCTCCAGGTCGTAAAAATATAACATAACTGAAAAATTCTAAGTTGCGCCGTTCTTCAAGAATTCACATTAAACTCAATTTCAGTATAACATTCTCTGTTCAAAGTCATTTCAGAGATTGGAGGAAGATTGGCGTATACCTTCTCCAAATAGGACAATTCCTTATACAGCAACGTGTTGTGAAGACAAAGCTTAGGTGTGAGAACAGCTGTACTTACTGCGAACTACTGCTGTATTTCTGTTCAGTCACCATTCTGTACATACAAGGTATCCTAGGAGGAATGGTCAATGTTTATAGATGTCACAGGAACCATCACTTAAAGCAAAAAAGTCTAATAAACCTGAGCTCTAAAATGCATACCTTAAAAACTATGAACACTTGTTCATCTTCGCTACTGTGAAGCGCATCTCTTCTACTGAACGAGTGGTCATAGCTCTTAAGGTATGCTTTTTAGTGCCCATGTTTACTATACAATTTTTTCATGTTTTGGTCCATACTGCCTCCTTCCAAAATATGGAAAGCAGTGAGCTGGCAGAAGAAGAGAGTCGTGTCACAGTGCAGAACATGGAAAAGTGATCATTGTTATTGAAAGTGTGAATTTTAAAAGGCATATTTACTAAACATCTTTTCATTCGAATTATCGTTCCTGTCATATCCCTGAATATTGACCATTGCTCCTGTTACACCCTGTATATACACTGACAGAATAAAAAATTGCGTCAGCAAGAAGGAGTTGAGCGACATAAACGAAAGTTGGTAGGCGGTTCCTACATCTGAAACATGGTGTCTGTTCAGATTTCGTCCCAGTCGCATAAGAGTGGCGCTAGTAGCACTAGTATGAGGATGAAAATCAGATTTGCTTGGCGTCATTGGTCGTCAGCGTTAGTTACCTTTGAGATTGGACGTGGTGAGTTGATGTTGGTTAAGAATACTTTCAAGGCGGCAAAGATGCCGATGTCAACAACTCACTGAATTTATAAGAGGTCGTGTAATAAGCCTACTAGAAGCAGGATGTTCCTTCTACGATAGTGCAATAAAACTTGTACGTGGTTGCCGGCAGCGGTGGTCACGAGAATGTACAGTCACAAGAAGACCGGGTTCCGGACGGCCACGTGGCACAACCGCGAGAGAACACTGTCGTGTTTGGCGTATGGCTCTGGCACATCGTAGTGCATCTGCAGCAGTAATTTGAGCAGCAGTTAGCACCACAGTGACACACCGAACTGTTACTAATCGATTACTTCAAGGACTGTTCCGAGCCTGACGCTCTGTAGCGTGCATTTCGCCCGCCCCAAACCGCCCCCATTTGCTGCTTCAGTAGCGTGAAGTGAGAGCTCATTGGAAGGCGACATGGAAGTCTCTTATATTGTCTGATGAAAGCCAGTTCTGCGTCGGTGCCAGTGATGGCCGTGTGTTGGTCAGAAGGTAGCCAGTTGAGCGTCTGGAGACTGACCTGTCTGCGTGCTGGACACACTGGACCTATACTGGGAATTCTGATCTGGGGTGCGAATTCGTATAACAGCGGGAAATCTCTCGTGGTTATACCGCGCACCCTGACTACAAAGTTGTGCGTTGTAATGGTTCTTTATTTACGTGACCATTACGGCACTACAACCCCAGTTCTCGATACCAGTAATATCGTACTACTTTTCTGCGAAGTAACAGACATATTTTTGTGACAATATTCACATTTGGTTTTATTAACGTATAAGTACTCCGATGTATCGATATATTACAGTGATATGGTTCTTGTGTGTATTCATTTCTGTGAGACTGTCATAATCTTTGACTTACTAGTAACCGTTTTGGCGCGAATGCGCACAGAGCAGTCTTTGTTTCACTTTGCAGAAGTTAAGTTGTTATTTCGCTTTGTAAAAGAACAGTCAAGTCTTGTGTTTGGTTAAAGTGGAAATTAAATATATGAAGATTGATACAAAACTGTTTTCTTGATGATGTGACAATTAAGAAGAAGTATATGTGAATTTACAAGAAGTTTAATAAAAATGTGGATCGTGAACACCAAGTCAAAAATTATTTCTAACATACCATTGTTCTGATCTGGGATTGTTTGATCATTAAGAATTTCCTGAAAAACGCATTTGATAGGTCTTCAGATATTGCTAAAATACAGATCTGTACCTTCTAGCAAATTAGTTCAAATGGCTCTGAGCACTATGGGACTCAACTGCTGAGGTCATAAGTCCCCTAGAACTTAGAACTACTTAAACCTAACTAACCTAAGGACAACACACACATCCATGCCCGAGGCAGGATTCGAACCTGCGACCGTAGCGGTCGCGCGGTTCCAGACTGTAGCGCCAGAACCGCTCGGCCACCAGTGGCCGGCGACCTTCTAGCAGACAAAGTGGAATCACGCTACAATCAAGAAGATGAGCCATAACAACTTCGACGAAATCTACTTGGGAATCCATTCAAGATAAGTGCCAAAATTAATGACTTTTTTACAGTGACTTCATTATTTCCATTCTGACGATACCATCCACAGTCAATAACTTTGTTGTCACCCGATAAAGCGAACATATGCTACGTGAGCAACATTATTAATCTGATTTCTAACCTACTTTGCAAGTGGTGGTATTGTTAGAACGTCAATCTCGGGATTCGAACCTGTTATGCTGCCATTCACGACCAGCATTTCAGATGCATTTTCCAACAGAATAACACTCGTTGATATACCGCTGTTATCACCCAACGTGTTCTTCAGAGTGTGGACATGTTGGCTCGGCCTATTCGATCACTAGAAATGTCTCTGATCGAGAACATGTGGGACATCACCGGACGACAAACACAGCGTCATCCACAAACAGCGCTAACCGTCCCTGTATTGACCGACCAGATGCAACAGGCATGGACCTCCATCCCACAAACTGACAACCTGCACCTGTACAACATATAATGCATGCACGTTTGCATGCTTGCATCCAACATATTGGCAGTTACGATGGTTATCTACAAGGGTCACTCCAAAAGAAATACACACTATTTTGTCGAAAGTCGACATGTTGTACTTAAGGTTTATAATTTATATAAAAAACAGCTACCAGCCACATGTATGGTTTAAAAAGGTTTATTATCTTCAGACCATGACCGGTTTCGGTTTTTTCATTACAAATCCATCTTCAGATGGCAGGTTACAAGCATTCTTAGTTGGACCTAGTTTTGTTTATGTTATTCGCTTGCTGCACTGGGAAAGAAAAGAAATATTTTTGTTGTCATATTGGTAATGGTATTTTTACGAAAGATTTACTTCTTTTACAAATCTAATTGCTCATGAGATGGTTTATTATAAATATTAGTAAACTTGCAGCTTAGTGTACTTACGGGCTGAAGATAATAAACATTTTTAAACCATACATGTGGCTGGTAGCTGTTTTTTATATAAATTATAAACCTGAAATACGCACTATTTTTGTAAAAATACAGTTTTCACTCTGCATGTGTTAAAGTTTACAGTGTGTAGATACATCCCTCCCGCTTGTTTTCAATCTTAGTTCAACCTGTTCCCGTGAGTGGCGCCGTCACAGCATGTCTTCAAGATGGCTGATACACCTGACGTTCGTCAGAAGCAACGTACTGTCATAGAATTCCTGTGCTGTGAAAACGAGACAGTGAGAAACATCCACAAGAGGTTGAAAAAGGTGTATGGAGATGCTGCTATCGATCGCAGTACAGTTAGTCGGTGGGCAAGCAGTTTACTTGATGAAAGTGGGCACGGCAATATTGAGGATTGTCCTCGCAGCAGCAAGCCTCGTACTGCACTCACTCCAGACAATGTGCAGAGAGTTAACGAATTGGTGACTGCTGACAGACGCATCGCAGTGAACGAATTGTCACACTACGTTGGGATAGGGGAAGGAAGTGTTTGCAGAATACTGAAAGTGTTGGCGTTAAAAAATGTTTGTGCCAGGTGGGTTCCCAGGATGTTTACAGTGGCTCACAAAGAAACAAGAAAAACGGTATGCAGCGATGTTTTGTAACAGTACGAGAATGGTGGAGATGAATTTCTTGGAAGAATTGTGACAGGTGATGAAACATGGCTCCATCATTTTTCACCAGAGACGAAGAGGCAATCAATGGTGTGGGATCATGGAAATTCACCCAAGGAAAAAAAAAAAAATTCAAAACCACACCTTCTGCTGGCAAGGTTATGTATTGGCTACGGAGTTTTTCGATTCCGAAGGACCCTTGCTTGTGGACATCAGCCCAAGTGGAACAAGGTTTGAAGATGATGACTCCCTTGTGCACGCTGACAAACACTGGCTCCAACAGGATGGTCCAGAATTTTACCGTGCGCGTATATAGGCGCTGGTTCCAAGATGGCGTAAGGCAGTACAGAGGGATGGAAATTATGTGGAGAAATGAAAATATTGTTCCTAAAGGATGTATGTGCACACTGTATAACTTTCAAACATGTACAATAAAAGATGTATTTTAAAAAAATAGTGTGCATTTCTTTTGGAGTGACCCTCGTATGTACCAGAATTTCACATTTACAGTGTTATATCGCGCTTACGTTAACCTGTGGTCTTGTAATATTAATCACTTAAATGTGTTAGCTACACAAGTATCCCCGAAATTTTATTAGTATACATTAATTATTTTTTGCCGAAGTCATTTTTTCCGTGAGTGTATTACCTACTAAGAGTGTGTATAATCTTCAGCCACCTTCAATGGCATCATTGTCAAGCGGTCGTTGAACATCGGCAACAAAAGCTGGAGGCTGTGGCTAACAGCAGAGGTAAGAAAGAACTATGACTACCGTCCGCTGTACTTCTGTCTCATGTTAGCAAACTCTGACGTGCAATAACTCTCCATTATGCAAGAAGAAGACCATGTGGTAACACAGCAGAATTTATAGCGTAACGAAGAGGGCTACCACGCAACTAATTTGCTGATCGGACAAAGGATGAAAGAGACAGATGAAGGGTGTTGTTAGGCTCAATTTCGAGCGACGGTAACAAGCGAACCGGCAGCCAGCTTGTTAAGCACCTTTTGAAGAAAGAGAGGCTGCTTGCCGCTCATCAGCGGCACTTGTGTCACATGCGGCGGCCGCCTCAATGGCTACAATTAACTGGTTGGATCGTTCCCTTCGACATATTCGTCCGGCACGCTGTGGACAGGCTGCGACCGCAACCGCGACCGCTCTCTTGCCTCTGCAGAAATACGTTCGGTAAACCGGGCTTTTAATGAACGCATTGATTGGGCGAGGAACGAGAAAATGCGAAAATCAGACGAACATTTTATAAAATTTTTGACTTCTGGAAAAAGAACTGTTGGTGATGTGATTGTGAAGTGGAAATGCCAGGAACAAACAACGCCAGACCTAGACAAAGCAGACCTCATGTACTGATGGACGGGGCTGTCGATCATTGCGAAGGATGCGCAACTCCGTTCTGGCCGTAGACGAGCCGAACGAGCCCGACCGGCCATTGTGTCGTTCATCAGCGAATGACGTCACGTGCATGCGGTATGGAATGGTGGGAGAGAGCACACCATACTCCCGGTCGTTATCATCTTATAATGATTATGTTAATAGGGAGTACTCGATGAGTGATACCTACGATTATGAAACGTTGGGCAATATGTTGCCACTGGATTGTGTGTGAGAGAGAGAGGGTAAATAAACTAGGGGACAGACAGCGTTCTGCGTAGTGTCTCTGCTGTCGTGGCATTATTTCAACCACGTAAGAAGACAATCGTTGGTCGACCTCAGAAGACAACCTATACAGTGTGACAATTATTGATAGATATGAAATAAAATCGCCAAAACATCTGAACAGTTGCGTTAGGACGTTCAAACGGCACGGTTGGCCATTGGGAATGATGAGAATTACACTACTGGCCATTAAAATTGCTACACCACGAAGATGACGTGCTACAGACGCGAAATTTAACCGACAGGAAGATGATGCTGTGATATGCAAATGATCAGCTTTTCAAAGCATTCACACAAGGTTGGCGCCGGTGGCGACACCTACAACGTGCTGACATGACGAAAGTTTCCAACCGATTTCTCATACACAAACAGCAGCTGACCGGCGTTGCCTGGTGAAACGTTGTTGTGATGCCTCGTGTAAGGAGGAGAAACGCGTACCATCACGTTTCCGACTTTGATAAAGGTCGGATTGTAGCCTATCGCGATTGCGGTTTATCGTATCGCGACATTGCTGCTCGCGTTGGTCGAGATCCAATGACTGTTAGCAGAATATGGAATCGGTGGGTTCAGGAGGGTAATACGGAATGATGTGCTGGATCCCAGCGGTCTCATTCACTAGCAGTCGAGATGACAGGCAACTTATCCGCATGGCTGTAATGGATCGTGCAGCCACGTCTCGATCCCTGAGTCTACAGATGGGGACGTTTGCAATACAACAACCATCTGCACGAACAGTTCGACGACGTTTGCAGCAGCATGGTCTATCAGCTCGGAGACCATGGCTGCAGTTACCCTTGACGCTGCATTACAGATAAAAGCGCCTGCGACGGTGTACTCAACGACGAGGCTGGGTGCACGAATGGCAAAACGTCATTTTTTCGGATGTATCCAAGTTCTGTTTACAGCATCATGATGGTCACATCCGTGTTTGGCGACATCACGGTGAACGCACATTGGAAGCGTGTATTCGTCATCGCCATACTGGCGTATCACCCGGCGTGATGGTATGGGGTGCCATTGGTTACACGTCTCTGTCACCTCTTGTTCGCATTGACGGCACTTTGAACAGTGGACGTTACATTTCAGATGTGTTACGACCCGTGGCTCTACCCTTCATTTGACCCCTGCGAAATCCTGTATTTCAGCAGTATAATGCACGACCGCATGTTGCAGGTCCTGTACGGGCCTTTCTGGATACAGAAAATGTTCGACTGCTGCCCTGGCCAGCACATTCTCAAGATCTCTCACCAATTGAAAACGTCTGGTCAATGGTGGTCGAGCAATTGGCTTGTCACAATACGCCAGTCACTACTCTTGATGAACTGTGGTATCGTGTTGAAGCTGCATGGGCAGCTGTACCTGTACACGCCATCCAAGCTCTGTTTGACTCAATGCCCAGGCGTATCAAGGCCGTTATTACGGCCAGAGGTGGTTTTTCTGGGTACTGATTTCTCAGGATCTATGCACCCAAATTGCGTGAAAATGTAATCACATGTCAGTTCTAGTATAATGTATTCGTCCAGTGAATACCCGATTATCATCTGCATTTCTTCTTGGTGTAGCAGTTTTAATGGCCAGTAGTGTAGTATGGGCATGCGCGCGCGCCTGGTTGTTGTCGGGCATTTGCAAGTGAAAATGTAACGATACAGTGAGCCTGAGTGTATAGCGCTTGTGAAGGCATGCTGTGCGAGCAATAACAGCCCAAGTGCGGCTCAAATTAAGTTTGCGATCAAGTTCAAGCTGAAGATAACCGGTTCAAGTGTGCTAGCAATCAAGAATTTAATTCTAAAGTTTGAGAGAGAGGGTTGTGGTCATGATGACAGTGCTGGCAATGTTGGTCGTCCAAAAAGGGTGAAAACGCCCGAAAACACATATAAGACACGCGCTGTGTTTCAGACCTGCCCCAGGAAATCGATCAGACGAACTGCAAAACAGGTGGGAATCAACTGGGGGACACTGCGACAAACAGTTGTTGAAGACCTGCGTCTCTTCCCATACAAAATTCAAACCCATCAGCGATTAAACCACAGGGTCATGGAACATCGGTTCTCTTTCGCCAACACTCTTGTTCACACAGCGTCCACACACCTGGACCGCCTCCAGAAAATACAGAACAAGGTATTACGTATCATAAGCAATGCTCCCCGATACACACGGACAGCGGACCTTCACCGAGAATACCGAATGGAGACTCTCCAGGAGGTATTCAAAAAACTCGCCACACGACTGTACAAGAAATCAAGTCACTCGAACAATCCTCACAGCCTACACCCCGGCAACTACAATCACAACCATAGATGGAAGCACAAGCGCCCAAAGACACTCCTTAGGGACTAACCATCTATGGTAACTTCGTAACTACGCGAACGACACAATGAGGCGAGCCCCTGCACATCAGCCACTGACTAGCTTGCTAGCTGAGCCTCTGCCATGAGAACTGGCAATCGCAGGGAAGCCATACACGACTCACAAACAAACCCCCAACACATATCACACTGCAAATTCCTTCAGGACCATCGAACTGACCAACCTAAAACGACATGGCTATGTTACAGGAGCAGCAGCAGCAGCAGCAGCTGGCCCAGGAGACATCGTCAGCCCAGCAGCAGCAGCAGCGCTCACCTCCTCGACAGGACTGATCGTTCCATGAAAATCTGGCACTGTTTCTATGGTACTGATGCATGATACCCAACCGCTAACATAACCTTACCTTGCACGATCTGTCGCAGATAGCAAGAAACCGCTACTGCCCTTACTACCCAACCTGACACTGTCGGAGAGGTTTTTTTCCCTTGGCACTTGCCTTAGCACTTTTTTCCCTCTGCCCTTCAAACCGCTCTTCTTTCAAGCTTGATTTTGTCGAGCTTTTTCGACCACTTCTATCACGCATATGCGCCCGTATTAATGGGTAACCCTACCCAGACGTACGGATAACATCGTAGTTCCTCGCTCCTGCGATCTCCTCGATTCTAAATACTAACAATGCAGAGGTGACAGTAGACCTTTTGAGTTGGTCACCATGCTTGTGCGAGCGTGGAGGGGCTCACAAAAAAAAGGGTCACAGAATTGCCGAACAGGACCTTGACGTGAATATGGTTTGGTTTAGCGACGATGTCCACTTTTATTTGGATGGGTTCGTCAATACGCAAACTTGGCGCATTTGGGGGTACTGACAATCTGCACTTCGCGATCGAGGAGTCTCGTCACCCTCAAAAGGTGATTAGATAGTGTGCAACGTCCACTCATGGAATAATATGTGCGATATTCCTTGATGGCACGGTGACTATTATCCAAAGTTACCCTGATTTCGTCAAGATGTGGTTCATGCAAGACGTAACTTGACCCCATCGAGCAGGAGAGTGCTTGATGTCCAGGAGGAGCACACTGGGGACCACATTCCGTTTCTCTGGTACACAGAGGCCACTGGCATGCGCCTCGATTGGCGGCCATATTCTCCAAATCTGAACACATGCGTCTCCTTTTTGTGGGGCTGTATTAAAGACAAGGTGTACAGCAATAACCCCAAAACCAATGCTGAACTGGAAACAGCCATTCAGGAGGTCATCGCCAGCATCGATGTTCCAACACTTCAGCGGGTCATGCAGAATTTCGCTATTCGTCTGCGCCACATCATCGCAAATGGTGGCAGGCATATCGAACATGTCATAACCTAAATTCGAATATCTGTAGTGACATTTACATGTTGAAAAAAGTGTATGCACAGCGTAGTTTGTAACTAATTTATCTTTATTTCGTATAGTTCAATAATTGTCATCCTGTATGTAGGCAACAAAACGAAAGGCTGTGACTGGCCCAAAACACGAGGAAGCACTTTGCTTCTCTCTGTAAAGGTAACAAAGCGGCAGTCGTGAAGGGACGTTGGAGGTGGGCGGTTGCGTGTCGGGCGCAGATCCCGCTAATCACGGTGACATATGCCTTATCAGTTAAATTGTAGCGCTGTTTTAGAGTTTGTTAAATGGCGCCATACGCAAGCGTAAGACCGTTGTAATCTGCATTCGGCGCAGATGGAAAATAAGTGATTGTACAAACGTGTTTTGTTAGCCACCGAAAAGGAAATTACTAGAATTAAAAATAGTAACCCTTAAAAAACAACGCGCGCTATTGTTTGACCATTAATTCCTATCAGACTTCACAGCATTCTACACCGTTACGGTCATTAATTCAGATCCTGAGTCTGGCGAACCCACTTCCAGCGCTTCTACAGTGCATAGTGGACATCAGCATCTGAAAGACTCAGACCAGAGTATTTCAGATACCTACAGCGAGATATGACAGACATACGTCTCCCACCAGCGACATCGCTGAGTTAGACGACCTATCACAAATAGCTTCCGTAACCAGTCTTGTTGAAGCTAGGGGAGTGTTGAACGGTTAGCATATCTTGTGCAGCTACCACATGGTGAAATTAATCCTCAGTTGGCATCATGAGGCTGAGAGCCCGTTCCAGTCCTCTCACCAAGGAAATATCCTTGGCAGTACCGGAAATCTAATCCTCGTCCTCCGCATGGCAGTCAAATGGTTCCAATGGCTCTGAGCACTATGGGACTTAACATCTGAGGTCATCAGTCCCCTAGAACTTAGAACTACTTAAACCTAACTAACCTAAGGACATCACACACATCAATGCCCGAGGCAGGATTCGAACCCGGTCCCAAGGTTCCAGACTGAAGCGCCTAGAACCGCTCGGCCACAACGGCAATCAGCCACGCTGACAATTTAGCTATGGAGGTGGACGACTGCAGTGGGTGGTCGTATAGAATCGCAGGGAATCAGCAGAAGGAATCATTCGTAAGTTCCAAAGTGCTACCAGCAGTCCAGCTAGCGCAATGATTGTGTGTTAGAAGTCAAAAAGAAAGAGCAGATCCTCGTAAAGCACATATTTCTGTAGTCAGTCCTGAGCGACGCTTGAGGTTGAGTAAAGAGCAACAGCACTGGACAGTGAATGATTGGAAACGAGTGATTTGCAGTGATGCACATCTACATCTGCATGATTACTCTGCAATTCACAATTAAGTTCCTGGCAGAGGGTTCATCGAATCATATTCAAGCTATTTCTCTATTGTTCCACTCTCGAATAGGGCACGGAAAAACGAACACGCAAATCTCTCAGTTCGAGCTCTGATTTCTCTTATATTATTATGATGATCATTCCTCCCTAAGTAGGTGGGCGCTAACAAAATATTTTCACACTCTGAGGAGAATGTTAGTGATTGAAATTTCACGAGAAGATCCTGCCACAACGAAAAACGCCTTTGTTTTAATTATTGTCACACCAATTAATGTATCATATCGGTGGTGCTCTTTCCCCTATTTCGCGATAGTGCCAAATGAGCTGTCCTTCTTGGAAATCTTTCGATATCCCCCATCGACCGTGTCTGATGCGAAACCCACACAACACAGTTATCTCGGACTGCATCTAGACGAAAAACAGACTTTAACATCATATAAAGTTGACAACTGACAAAGCCTTCAAAATTATGCACATTGACAACTGACAAAGCCTTCAAAATTATGCACAAACTAGCAAGACTAAACACAACTCAGTACAAATTACCTATTAAGACGATAAGGACCTACCACATTGCGAGATTTGAATCCATCCCATGCATCGCCGCAAGTACTTGTGCTCACAGACTGAACATAAAGGCTGATAAGACAATTGCAAGACTAGGTCAACGTAGTGTACTCCTAAGAATGAGAGGAGCCTTCAACACTACGTCACTACAGGCACTTTACGTTGTGACTGGGACCTGCCCTATAGACATAACAATACGTTATAGAGCTGCACTTTACTGGCTTAAGAGGGACAGGCTCGATAACGTTACCGAAATTATGGGAACCAACATTATGAACAAAACACAAATGAAACAATGGCGGATTCAAACATGGTAGAGAGAGTGGGATGCATCCGAAAAGGGTCGCCGAGTACACTCTTTTTTTCCTGATGTACACGAAAGACTACAACTGAAACATGTCGACCCAAGCCGAGGGGTGGTCCATTTCCTGACAGGCCACGGGCCGTATCCGGTACATTTAAACCTTATGGGACTAACTAACGATGAAGCATGCGTATGGGGAGAACCTAGGACACCAGAACATGTCATACTGCTGTGAAACACGCTAACACAAGTGAGACCTATACAGAACGACAATGACATCGTTAGAGTAATACGCAATCCCGGTTACTGGAACGCAATAAATAGCGTAGCCGATTTTGTATCGAACACACTGCACCAAGCGCTAAAACAGACATGGAAAGAGGCGTAAACTAGCACAAACAACACAATAAACCACATGGGAGGACACAAACACGACCACAGATTCCGAAACCGAGGAAGGAACACTAAGTGAACATGACTCAGAAGGGATCAACATGTAAGGGACCAACAATACATGACACTGCATGCAACAACACAGTCACAAACAACAATCATAAAACAAATAAACACCGGCACCACGTACTAAGGCTGTAGTAATAAGGTAATGTCGCATGGGAGGAGAAGGCTCGAAGAACTTTTATTCCGAGGCTCCTCCTCCCCATTGACATCCTGCATAGTCTTTAATGTATACTGCATACAAGCAGTAATTTACTGCTCGTCTCATTGTGTGCAGACAGAAGTATAGTCTCTTCTCTATTGAAATCTACAATCAATTAATTTTATATATCAGAAATGTATTAAGTTATTTAAGGAATAATGCATTCAGGTAGCAATGAACTATATTCTATTTCTTTAAAAAGTAACAAACATAAGTGTATTTCTCATGTAAAGCTAAAATTCATGTATTCCATGTATGAAGCGTTCAATCAGCATTTAATCTGTATAATCTGTGTAAACATACATTAGCACAAACCATTTCAGATGAGAATACCTCGAGGTTGTAGAGAGACCTTCTCATCTGAAATAGGCAGAAATAGGCCATTATTAACCAACATGCTACTAAGACTGTATTACACATCCAAATACAGCATATCACTTCCCTCTACATACTACAAATTATTTTCACCCCGCTCATTGTGTTACATTTTCTTTTTTTATTTTTCTTTGACATTTGCATTGTTGTTGTTGTGGTCTTCAGTCCTGAGACTGGTTTGATGCAGCTCTCCATGCTACTCTATCCTGTGCAAGCTTCTTCATCTCCCAGTACCTACTGCAACCTACATCCTTCTGAATCTGCTTAGTGTATTGATCTCTTGGTCTCCCTCTACGATTTTTACCCTCCACGCTGCCCTCCAATGCTAAATTTGTGATCCCTTGATGCCTCAAAACATGTCCTACCAACCGATCCCTTCTTCTAGTCAAGTTGTGCCACAAACTTCTCTTCTCCCCAATCCTATTCAATACCTCCTCATTAGTTACGTGATCTACCCACCTTATCTTCAGCATTCTTCTGTAGCACCACATTTCGAAAGCTTCTATTCGATTCTTGTCCAAACTGGTTATCGTCCATGTTTCACTTCCATACATGGCTACACTCCATACAAATACTTTCAGAAACGACTTCCTGACACTTAAATCTATACTCGATGTTAACAAATTTCTCTTCTTGAGAAACGCTTTCCTTGCCATTGCCAGTCTACATTTTATATCCTCTCTACTTCGACCATCATCGGTTATCTTACTCCCTAAATAGCAAAACTCCTTTACTACTTTAAGTGTCTCATTTCCTAATCTAATTCCCTCAGCATCACCCGACTTAATCCGACTACATTCCATTATCCTCGTTTTGCTTTTGTTGATGTTCATCTTATAACCTCCTTTCAAGACACCGTCCATTCCGCTCAACTGCTCTTCCAAGTCCTTTGCTGTCTCTGACAGAATTACAATGTCATCGGCGAACCTCAAAGTTTTTACTTCTTCTCCATGAATTTTAATACCTACTCCGAATTTTTCTTTTGTTTCCTTTACTGCTTGCTCAATATACAGATTGAATAACATCGGGGAGAGGCTACAACCCTGTCTCACTCCCTTCCCAACCACTGCTTCCCTTTCATGCCCCTCGACTCTTATAACTGCCATCTGGTTTCTGTACAAATTGTAAATAGCCTTTCGCTCCCTGTATTTTACCCCTGCCACCTTCAGAATATAAATTATATTCTCATCAACTAGGTAGTAACAAATTATATGGAACCATTTTAACAACTGCTAAGCATTCAATTCGCTGTAACCTCAAAGAAATCTTTATATATTATGTTCTTTATATTATTAAAAAAAGCATTAACAATTGTATACCAATCATTGTAACAATGAAAAGTATTTGCTATTAGATTCAGAAGCATCCAACACACTTTTCATTTCAAGGCGGTGGGTTACTCTGTACTGTTAATGAAATGAAATAAATAAATGATCTCTCTCTAAAAAAAGCTACTCCACAAGAGGATGCACAAGCGTAGTGTAGGCAGTGTCTTTAGTGGATCTGTTGCCTTTTCTCAGTGTTCTGCCAATAAACCGGTCTTTGATTTGTTTTCTCCATATCATTTTCTATGTCATCGTTCCAACTTAAGTAATTCGTATCTGTATTCCCTAAAAGTACTTAGCTGAATCTACAGACTTTAGATTTGTGTGATTCATCATGTAAACGAAAATTAGTGGACTTCTTTTGGTACTCATTTGGATAATTTCACACTTTTCATTATTTAGAGTCAATTACCACTAATTGTACCATGCAGATATCATGTATAAAGCGTTTTTCAGTTTGTTTTCATCATCTGATGATTTTATAAGACGGCAAAAAACAGCATATCTGCAAACGATCTAAGAGTGCTACTCAGATTGTATCTGAAATTGTTTAGGTAGACCAGGAACAGTACAGGGCCTGTAACACTTCCTTGGGGAACGTCAGATATTATTTCTCTTTTATTCGATAACTTCCCGTCAGTTACTACAAACTGTGACCTTTCTGACAGGGAATCACGAATTCAGTCACACAAGTGAGACGATAGTCTATAGGCACGCAGTTTGATTAGAAGTCGCTTGTGAGGTGCGGTGTCAAAAGCCTTCTGGAAATCTAAAAATATGGAATCAATTTAACATCTCCTGTCAATAGCACTCATTACTTCGTGAGAATAAAGAGCTAGCTGTTTTTCACAAGAACTATATTTCCTGAAACCGTGTTGGCTGTTTGTGAGTAAATTGTTTCCTTCGAGATAACTTATAATGTTCGAATACAGTATATATTCCAAAATCCTACTGCAAATCGACGTTAGCCATGTGGGTCTGTAATATAGCGGATTACTCCTATTACCTATCTTAGTACTGGTGTGACTTGTACACCTTTCCAGTCTTCAGGCGCGGATCTTTGAACGAGCGATCGGTTGTAGATGATTACTAGGTATGGAGCTATTGTATCAGCATACTCTGAGAGAAACCTGACTGGTATACAATCAGGACAGTAGAATTTGACTTTATTAAACGATTTAAATCGATTTGCTACATTGAAAATATCTTCTTCTAAGTTACTCATGTTGGCTGTTGTTCTTGGTTCGAATTCTGGAATATTTACTTCTTTGATGAATGAATTACAGAAAACCGTACTTAGTAACTCTTATTTAGTGGCACTGTCACCAGTAACATCACTATTGTTATTACGCAGTGAACGTATTTATTGTGTCTTTCCGCTGGTGTACTTTACATTTGACCTGAATCTCTTTGGATTTTCTGCCAGATGGTTCAAATGGCTCTGACCACTATGGGACTTAACTTCTGAGGTCATCAGTCCCCTAGAACTGAGAACTACTTAAACCTAACTAACCTAAGGACATCACACACATCCATGCCCGAGGCAGGATTCGAACCTGCGACAGTAGCGGTCGCGCGGTTCCAGACTGAAGCGCTTAGAACAGCTCGGCCACCCTGGCCGGCTTTCTGCCAGATTTCGAGACAGAGTTTCATTGTGAAAAGTATTAAAATCATCTCGCATTGAAGTTTACGCTACATTTAGCACTTCTGTAAAACTTCGCCAATCTTGAGGGATTTGCGTTCTTTTAATTTTTTCGTTGCTTCTGCAACAGTGTTCTGACCTGTTTTGTGTGCCATGGGGTATCAGTACAACATGTTATTAATTTATCTGGTACATCTGTCTGAATAGCCACATCTGGTCTACGCTTACATATTCAGATTGAAAGGAGTGGAGACTGTCTCTTGGGTATGCCTCAAGCGAATTTTTATCTGCTTTTCTTTTTTAAATAGATGCATTTTGCATTTATTTTTAGTGTGTTTGGGTGTTACTGTATTCAGTATCGCTACAACCTTGGGGTCACTAATCCCTATTTGGTAAGGTTATTTGTTTATGAGACGTCAAGTATGTTTTCTCAACCATTTGCACTTCGAGTGGGCTTTTGAATAACTCTTCAAGATAATGTTCTAAGAATGCATTCAGAACGATTTCCAACGACGTCTTATGCCTACCTCCGACTTTTAGCATGTATTTTCGCCAACATATCGAGAGTAGATTGAAGTCACCAGCAACTATAGCTGTATGAGTGGAGTACCTGTTTGAAATGAGAGTCAAGTTTTCTTAGAACTATTTAGCAACTGTATCACCTGAGTCGGGCGCCGGTAAAAGGAACCAATTATTAATTGATTCCGGTTGTCAAGTATATCCTGTCACAATACGATGGAAGGGTTTGGTTTTGGCGAATGTCTAGAGAACGTTACCTAACATGTGTAGTGCCAACAGTGAAGTATGGAGGAGGTGGTATTATGGTATGGGGATGTTTTCCAGGGCTTGGATGTGCTCCCCTTACTGTATTTAAGAAAACATTAAATGCAGAAGGATATGAACACATTTTACTGCACTGTGTACTGTGTGTATTAAGTAGTAGTACAAAGAGAGCGTCACCCCCTCTGCATTGTTGCCAAATTTATCCAAGATGGTGGCGACAGATGTGGCAACATTGCAATGACGTCATGATGGGAAATTCAAATTTTGGCGGGAAAATAGATCAATTGGGCCACTTCCACTAACCTAATCCCCTCTCCTTCCCCCTCCCCCACAGCCCTCCCTTCCAAACCCTCCCCTCCCCAAGAAAATGGTGGGAGGTTCAAATTTTAGTGGGGAAAATACGTCAGTAGGTCTACCTCCACTAACCTAAGTCATCCAACCACCATCTTTTCCTTGGAATTGGTGGAAAAGGACTTAGTCTGTGCAGGGCTGCTGGACACAATGGGCAGAAGTCTTTATTTTGCATGCAGTGTTTATTTAAACAATTTGAGTTCTTATAGGCAGTAGCCCCATCCAGTGTGTTCACCAAGAGGTCCAGAGTCCAACTGCCCTAGTACACAGTACCACCAACAGAGGGCGCTGTCATCACTCCCATGACGTAATCCAAGCTGGCAGTCTGGGTAAAAATGGTGGGGAAAGAACTCTGCGGCCAGCTGCTGCAGAGAGGAAGGAGTATATTTTATTATTTCCAATAGGAAGTTGGAACAATTTCTTTAGGGATGGACTTCACATAGTTTATTTATTTATTACAGTAATTGAAAACACTCGCCCTGACGTTCTTTGGGTCACAGTCATAGCCTATAGACCTGCAAATTACACGTAAATCACCGAAATACAGCAGAACACTGATGTACGGACAAGCACATAACTCGTAAATTGTCAAAATGATGTATGTCAAACACTGTGAAAGCACACTCACTAATTAGAAACTGTCGAAATAATGCATTGCAAAGCCTGCAGACATGTTCGCAAAATAATGTAATACACTGGTGCACAGACACATTCACAATGCGTAAAACTGTCAAAAAATAATGCATGTATAACAGTCTGCAAACACGCTCACAACGCTTAAACAGCCGAAAATAACGCAGTACACAAACACTCATTGCACTTGAAAACGCTTACAAACTAACGTTAAGAAATTCAACTACAACGTATCAGCGAACTGTTCCCTACAGAGGCCCAAAGGTGTGCATGCTAGGGCGGTGCGTGCACGCCTGCTCAGGCTGCCCCATGTGTGAGACCTGTCTACCTGTACAAGTGTTGCTGGCGCGATGACACATAGCATTTGTACCTGCAAGTCCAGTGAGATGTTCACCTAGTGACTCACATCGCAAATGCAGCTGAAAGGTTGTTAGTATTATACTGACGTTACATGTGTATGTAAATAACAACCAAGTTACCCTCTGGATGTGCTATAGAAATCTTTTGCGATGCTTTCAGAAACTGTTTACGAAAATGGTCCAGAATAACACTAAATGCATTCTTCCTGCGGTCCTAACGAGCCACCCCATCCATCATGTGTTACCCTTCCCAGCAATCGTAACGTCCTGCTTTCAACATATGTCTCAGAAACGGTAAACGTTTCGCTCATGTTCTCATTGCTAAAAGCCTTCATCATGTCTGTGCATGCTTTCGAAAACACCGTTAATCATAAAAGCATTCTTGTTGTTTGGAAAGAGAGGACTGTCTAAGCACAGGCAGTAAAATCGTAACACTTAAACAAACAGAATTCGAAGCACTCTTCCACAGAAGATAAAAATGGCTGGAATTTTCGGTGTCCTACAGCTACTGGTCTGAAGATGTTCTAATGCCACAGTGGTGGATGAGGGACAGCATCCTGCCAGAGATGGATCGTCTACTTCAACTTGTCTTTGAACACTTGAACAAAGAAGACATCACGTTACTCTCAGAACTTTCCGTACATAGCTGGCCACCATTTTGTTCGAACGAGTCTATAGAGACTCGTATGTCCCATCACAAAGGATGACTTATGAATGAATGGAGCATCCTGATTGGCGCTTACTGAATTTACCCGCCAAATTACTGATGCAGATGGTGTGGGAGCACTGTCCACCTTTTTTTTCTGCAGACAAGACTTTCAGCGACAAAACTATTTTGTCCAGATCGCTGTATTGCACCGTTCCTCAATTACACTGCACAGCCACTGACGATGAAAGCTTGAATATTTCAGTGTAAAACCTTTGTCAAACCCAGCTGTATGTCACCACATACCATATCGATGTAGTAAACACATAATTCGTATCCTGCACCAAATAAAATCATCACTTTTGCATCCTGTATATAGCTGGAGACCATCAGGCACTCTTACGTATACTGCGAACTGTGAAGACAGACAGCAGAAGCACATGAACTGTATATAGTCCCCGCAGCACTATATATTTCCAATGGTGTCGGGCAGTCATCCACTGCAGCTGATGGTCACAAGTCGTCTGGCCCCCTGCACACACACTGGCCCGACGTGTGACCAGAGCACCCTCAGCAGACTGAGGTCACTCTCCAAACTGTTGTACAACTGCTGGGTTGATTTCCCTTGGCACAAAGGTGTTGCTGTTTCTGGCCCCCGTAAACGTGAACAATTTCCGCCATAGGTCACCGCCGCCGCATGCCACACACCCCCAGAAAGAATCGTCCAAGGAAACCTGCCAGATATACTGTATATTTGATCGCTGTACTTACAATTAAATATTATGATTGCAGCCTCAATTGGACGACATTCACTAATGAGTGAAGTATCGAAAATACCACCTTTTGACGACTGTAGCTCAGGAATTATAAATATCTGTACCATTCTTATGACTGGTCATAATTTTCTAAGTAAAAAAAAATCTTTGATTCCCCTTGTGGCTATTGGAGTAACCCACGTCAAATCCGTACCTTCTGTTATGACAGGACATGTCCATTTTGTTTTCACACGTCGGAATACACACACATACTTTATAAACCTGATACTCTAGGCGAATTTATCGTGCATCCCCTACTACTAAGTATCGTACATAGCCAATAACTGAATGCAGGCGATACGAAACAATACTGAGCGAATATCAGCGATGGGTGGACATATAAGTTTTTCTTGTGACTGATACCACTATGTCTTAGAAAGAGAGGCGTAAACGTTTTTCAAGCCGTCAGATGTTAAAAACACGATCGCAACAATCATGTTAGTATCACAATTGATATTGGTTCTACCGGCGCACACTAGTATCTATGTTAAAAACTATATTGGCTTTATAAATCGAGGTATGGCATTACCACCGAATGAAGTGGTTTTCCACGCCAATACGACGACACTGAATACAGATGGTGATTGCCGGAGTGTATATTAACAGACCAACAGCGCGATTACCCGTCGCCGATGGTATAAGCATTTAACAAAACCACCGAATTTAGAAAGTGGTTCAACTAAGGAACGTGGTATTAAGCCGGTATTTGCAACTCCCTCACGTCGCCACTGGATATTTTTCCAGTATTTGCAACGCATTCTGTCGCAATGCCAGTAGATGGTGTGCTGATTGAGGTCTTAAGAAATGTACACTAGCTTTCCAGATCGGTGCTGTTTTGCTTTCCGGTAGAAATGCTGTCTGCAATTTGAAACCAAGTCTTTCCATTTTACCAAATACCTGCATTGGCTCCTATGGAAACTCTTTTAATGATTACAGCCACTAGTAAATCTCATTGGCGGCACTCTCATTTCTCGAAACAAGTCACTTTTTTAGAACCTATCTGCAACAATGAAATTCCAATGTGGTTCTAGATCATCCCTATACATCTTGCAACTGCTCATCAGACTCTGCCCTGCCATCCCTACAGCTTTGCGCATGTGATTGTTCCAGTTTAAGTTGGAACTGAGCAGAAGTCAGAGAGAGCTATATCTACCACCTTCTGCAACCCATGCATAAACAGAGTGACCTGAGTTAGTGGGGCAGGACCGTGTTTTGACCATTCAGTGGAAATGGGAACATGTTGTCATAGCTCCGCCAACTATTTATGATGTTGAAGGTCAGTGCCAAACGAAGCCCACTGCAACATGAGGTAGTACGGAAGACAGTATGGGAACTGGGAGAAGGACGAGGATCTTGCTACTGCATTAGGGTGTATATCCAAACTACATACAGATACTGCAGTCCGAAGCAGATTTGCGCCCTCAGGGACTATTCACGTCTATCACCCCAATATTCTATCATAGTTATTTTGTACCATTCAACAGAGAAAAATTATGAACTATAAAAACTCTGCTAACTTCATCCGACAGAGAATCCGATGAGATTTTTACCACATCTCTCTCTTCCAATATATCTAAAACAAATACTGTATGTGTGCCGTCACTGAGCATATGTAGTGATCCTATAAAATATACAAGTATTGATCCATTGCACAAACCACTGTAAAGTTTCATCGCCTACACTATAGGAGGATGACCGTGTCCCACAGACTATCAGTCGCAAGAGAGGGTCCCTGTGGCGTTGTTTGAAACATTGTTTTCTTACTTTCTAAATTCGGTAGTTTTATCATTAGCTTACATCGTCAGCGTTGTGTAACCGCGCTGTTGGTCTCTTAATATACAGTCGGGCTATCACCATCTGTATTCAGTGTCGTGGTATTGGCGTGGAAAATCACTTCATTCGGTGGTAATTCCATACCTCGATTTATAAAACCAATATAGTTTTTAACATGGATACTATTGTGCCCCAGTAGAACCAATACCAATCGTAATCGACAGTAGTAATAGCGGATGCTTGATAGATTCGCCTTGAGCATAACGTTTATAAAGTATGTGTGTGTATTCCGACATGCGCAAAGAAAATGGATATTTACTGTCATAACAGAAAGCATGGATTTGACGTGGATTACTCCGACAGGCACAAAATGAACGAAAGATTTGTTTTTACTGGAAAATTATGTCCAGTCATAAGAATGGTGCAGATATTTATATTTCCAGAGTTACAGTCGTCAGAAGGGGATATTTCCAATACCATCCATCTCTGGCAGGATGCTGTCCCTCATCCACCTCCGTGGCATTAGGACATCTCCAGACCAGCAGCTGTAGGACACCGAAAATTCCAGACATTTTGATCTTCTGTGGAAGAGTGCTTCGAATTCTGTTTGTGTAGTTGTTCTGATTTTCTTGTCTGTGCTTAGACAGTGCTCTCTTTCCAAACAACAATAATGCTTTTATGATTAACGGTGTTTTCGCGAGCATGCACAGACATGATGAAGGCTTTTAGCGATGAGAACATGAGCGAAACGTATGTTGAAAGCAGGACATTATGATTTGTGGGAAGGGCATTTGATGGACGGGGTGCCTCGTTAGGACCGTCAGGAAGAATGCATTCGGTGCTATTCTGAGCTATTTTCGTAAACATGTCCTTTTATTACAACAATTTCTATCAGGCAAGACATCACGAAAGCTCCTACATCAACAACAGAAAGTCATATCGAATGTCAAATATACAAAACCCTATGACAAATATACTGTCTTTTCAGATCTGTAATGTTAGAAATGCTGTCTGCGATTTGGATTCATGTCTCTCTATTCAACCACGTACGTGCGTTGGATCGTATGGAGATGTCTTTTGATAGTTACAGCTACTGGTGAATCATATTAGTGGCACGCTCATATCTCGAAACAAGTCACCTTTTTCGCATACTGTAAAACTCCCTCTCTTCTGATATATCGAACACAAATACCCTCTGTGTGCTGACATCGAGTATATGTGCGCTCATATTTCAGTAAATATACATGTATTTCTCCATTGGAGCAGGTGGTCAGTGATCGAAGTCTCTTGCACAGATCAGTGTAAAGTTTCATCACATTCACTGTAGGAGGACCATATACCACAGATTATCAATTGTAAGGGAGGGTCCCTATGTTGTTCTTTCATATGCAGTTTGATACATTGTTTTTTTCTGCTGTAACATATCGAGTCTGTGTATGAACGCAGCTTTCTATACTACGATACATTTTGTTTTCCCATGACTTCGAGGTCTGTGTCAGGTTCTAAACCGACATTAACACGTTTCGATGGTGTAACCTATGCTTCTCCCACAACACACAGAATGGTTAAAATAAAGAGGCGGTGTTTCTTATTGGCAAAAATTTGGAAGACATCACCACATATCGAAACTGGAAGAGTTTGCGGCACTGTGGAGTATTTCCAAACAGCGGCCTGTAGGTGATGACCGCTACATTTAACATCATCTTTCACAGAGAGGGGAAAGCAGTCATGTACACTACCACTGTTTTGGCGCAGGCCAACCCCCAAGGTTTTGCTCCTATCAAGACCCTCTCCATCTCAAACAAGTGGCATCAGTCAATCATTATGTGATAATCAACGGTATACCAGTGGACAGATGGGATGGAAAAAACACCGTCGATACGGGACAATGTACTGTAATAAGCACCACAGTTGATAGTGCTATCAATTTTAGCAATTTAACAGTTTTTCCGTAATTTCAATGCTGAACAATGAGACAACAGCATGCTTCATAATTTCTGTATCATTGCAAAACCACCTTTCCACTACTTTGCGTGTACCATATACTAGACTGCGAATGTAGATAGATGACTGTGCAGTATGTCCAATTTTGGTTAATTCCCGAACAAGTACACCAAAGTATATCAGACAGCGTTCTATACTGATGCAGTTACGTTATTAACATACTTCTATCACTTTGATAATAGTGCGTAATTTACGATTACGATTGTGTATCTTTTCCCATGTAACGGGAATCACAGAGCATTCTTGCATTCTTAGGATAAAGTTTGAGATTGAAAGATCGCCCCGCATTGTCTCTCACCAACCCTCCCTGCAACACTGCCATCGATTTACTTTGCAGGGAACCAGAAGTAAGAGGGCCCTATACCTGCTTCATTCCATGTATCGTGAAGGAACAGAGCGAGCCAAATGCGAGCCAACTGCTGTCCAGCGAAGACTGTACTGCACCAATCTTGGTTCAAACGGTTCAAATGGCTCTGAGCACTATGGGGCCGGCCGCGGTGGCCGAGCGTTTCTAGGCGCTCAGTCCGGAACCGCGCAGCTGCTACGGTCGCAGGTTCGAATCCTGCCTCGGGCATGGATGTGTGTGATGTCCTTAGGTTAGTTAGGCTTAAGTAGTTCCAAGTCTAGTGGACTGGTGAACTCAGATGTTAAGTCCCATAGTGCTCAGAGCCATTTGAGCCATCACTATGGGACTTAACATCTGAGGTCATCAGTCCCCTAGAACTTAGAACTACTTAAACCTAACTAACCTAAGGACATCACACACATCCATGCACTAGGCAGGATTCGATCCCTCGACCGTAGCAGTCGCGCGGTTCCGGACTGAAGCGCCTAGAACTGCTCTGATACAGCGGCTGGCTGCACTAATCTTACTCATGGTACCCCATGGTGCACAAGACCTGTCCAGATGCATACATGTCGAGTAGGTTAGCACCGCTTATCGGTGTATAGTAGATATGAGAGTGATGTGATGACATAACCGACAGTTAAGAAAAACGTGTGGTTTATGCATGATGGAGCTTCAGACGGACAGAGTCTTAAGCATTTTACGTAAATCAACTGCGTTATCAATCCTAAAGTATTGTTCTAGCGTCTGGCTTGGCTCTGAGCACTATGGGACTTAACATCTATGGTCATCAGTCCCCTAGAACTTAGAACTACTTAAACCTAACTAACCTAAGGACATCACACAACACCCAGTCATCACGAGGCAGAGAAAATCCCTGACCCCGCTGGGAATCGAACCCGGGAACCCGGGCGTCTAGCGTCTGGGGCAGGAGAGAAATCATCATAGAAAATCAACACATGCACTCCTAAAGCTACCTGGTTCTGCACTTAGACATGCTATAATGGTAGGGCCCTGTGGTTTCCGAAATATTAGTCATGCAGAGTGCAACTCTCTTAATATTCTAATGCAGGACATATATGTCCAACATCTGACATACATCCACCCCGCAAAAATTTTTATCGCACTCACTACTGTGAGAAACCTTATGACGATAAAACTACTCCCTTCTACTCCATAGAAAAAAATAGAGTATCTGTGATACACGCACAATTTATCATTCCGGAGGTGTACAGCGCCCACTGTTCACATCCGGTCGTGGTTCAGAAATTATACTATGCTCGCATCAGCCAGCAATGGAGAATGCCTCCACAAGGAAACAGACAAATACATAGCAGCAGTGTAAGACATGTGAAATTACAAGCCATGCTGCTCTAACTCCGAGCACAGAACACAGTCTCTTCTACACACATCATCTGTCAAGAAAATGTATGTACAGGGATCGCAGTACCTCACAAATACCTGCCATTAACTTAGAATCACCATAGTTATGAAACTGAAGACTCGATTTATGCCCAAGATGCGTCAGGGGACTGGAGAATGCCACATAAATCTTCGTTTGTCTAGAGGAGTGTGCCGAAATAGGATATTCATCGATGGACATGTTTCATCACACATGCGCTGGAAGTCTTTTGCTGACTGTGGTATGGAAAGGTTTGCGGCTAACGATCGCAGGTAGATAGTGCTCGGTCACACACAGAACACGCAGTTGTATATGAGTAGAACACAAGTCATGCCACACACCTGATACGCCCCAACAAAACAACAGAAAAAAATGGTTAAATGCGCGATAAATGACCTGCAGCAACATTTCCCTCTCTCTAGAATGCATCATCAGTCTACCATTAAATCATACCTCGTTAAAACCCCATCTCAACTGATCACTCCATCCACTTTCCATTATCCTTCAACGCAGATCCAAGTCAATTTAGAGGCAGATGGTTCCTTTTTACAGAACAGTATAAAAGACATTCAGCAACTTGTATCACTACTACGTCAACAGTCATACAGTAGAATGATGTTAGGAAACAATACAATAATTGTTCTGTAAGGTATTTGTTAGCTGACACCGCATTGATTGGTGGGGAATACAGAGAAGCACATTAGAAATACTGTTAGTTAGGGTTTAAAACACTTATAACAGTCCTTCAAACATATTACAACCTCTTACATACATCTCGCGAAGTGACTGCTATGAGAAAAATAGGAGCTAATACGAAGGTTTCTATAGAGAGACAATCAGCAGCACAAGTTCCGTCTTGTTTTCTCAATAAACAAGAGACAACATTCTTCTGTGAATTTTGTGTGCCTATAAATGGATGGACTGACATCTTAATAGGTAGACTAAATTTACATTCACATCTGTATGCTTACGTTGCAAGCCATTGTACGGTGTGCAGTGGAGAGTACCCTGTACCCCAAGTAGCCATTTCCTTTTCTATTCCACTCGCAAATACAGGGAGGGAAAAAGACTACTTACGTCTCCCTAAGTGTGCTAATACACTCCTGGAAATTGAAATAAGAACACCGTGAATTCATTGTCCCAGGAAGGGGAAACTTTATTGACACATTCCTGGGGTCAGATACATCACATGATCACACTGACAGAACCACAGGCACATAGACACAGGCAACAGAGCATGCACAATGTCGGCACTAGTACAGTGTATATCCACCTTTCGCAGCAATGCAGGCTGCTATTCTCCCATGGAGACGATCGTAGAGATGCTGGATGTAGTCCTGTGGAACGGCTTGCCATGCCATTTCCACCTGGCGCCTCAGTTGGACCAGCGTTCGTGCCGGACGTGCAGACCGCGTGAGACGACGCTTCATCCAGTCCCAAACATGCTCAATGGGGGACAGATCCGGAGATCTTGCTGGCCAGGGTAGTTGACTTACACCTTCTAGAGCACGTCGGGTGGCACGGGATACATGCGGACGTGCATTGTCCTGTTGGAACAGCAAGTTCCCTTGCCGGTCTAGGAATGGTAGAACGATGGGTTCGATGACGGTTTGGATGTACCGTGCACTATTCAGTGTCCCCTCGACGATCACCAGTGGTGTACGGCCAGTGTAGGAGATCGCTCCCCACACCATGATGCCGGGTGTTGGCCCTGTGTGCCTCGGTCGTATGCAGTCCTGATTGTGGCGCTCACCTGCACGGCGCCAAACACGCATACGACCATCATTGGCACCAAGGCAGAAGCGACTCTCATCGCTGAAGACGACACGTCTCCATTCGTCCCTCCATTCACGCCTGTCGCGACACCACTGGAGGCGGGCTGCACGATGTTGGGGCGTGAGCGGAAGACGGCCTAACGGTGTGCGGGACCGTAGCCCAGCTTCATGGAGACGGTTGCGAATGGTCCTCGCCGATACCCCAGGAGCAACAGTGTCCCTAATTTGCTGGGAAGTGGCGGTGCGGTCCCCTACGGCACTGCGTAGGATCCTACGGTCTTGGCGTGCATCCGTGCGTCGCTGCGGTCCGGTCCCAGGTCGACGGGCACGTGCACCTTCCGCCGACCACTGGCGACAACATCGATGTACTGTGGAGACCTCACGCCCCACGTGTTGAGCAATTCGGCGGTACGTCCACCCGGCCTCCCGCATGCCCACTATACGCCCTCGCTCAAAGTCCGTCAACTGCACATACGGTTCACGTCCACGCTGTCGCGGCATGCTACCAGTGTTAAAGACTGCGATGGAGCTCCGTATGCCACGGCAAACTGGCTGACACTGACGGCGGCGGTGCACAAATGCTGCGCAGCTAGCGCCATTCGACGGCCAACACCGCGGTTCCTGGTGTGTCCGCTGTGCCGTGCGTGTGATCATTGCTTGTACAGCCCTCTCGCAGTGTCCGGAGCAAGTATGGTGGGTCTGACACACCGGTGTCAATGTGTTCTTTTTTCCATTTCCAGGAGTGTACATCATATCTTTTCTTCGTGGTCCTTATGCGAAATGTACGTTGGCAGCAGTAGAATCTTTCTGCGGTCGGCTTCAAATGACAGTTCACAATAATATTTCTCGATAAAAACATCGTCTTCCCTCTAGGGATTCCCATTCGAGATCTCAAATCATATGCATCCTAATTTGGCGGGAGGCAATAGGAACGCTCCTATAGGGTTGTATTCTGAGGGAGACCTAAGTGTGCAGACTCGTACAGGTTTGGGATGTGGCGGTCAGTATACTGGTATTTTGTTATTCCTCACTGTGTCAGCCTTTCCGGCATAGTTCGAAATCAAATTTCAGAACATAACGCTTTGCAGGAGGGATGAGGGAAAGCATATTATTCAACATCCTGGTATTTACCCCAGTGACATTTAGGCGCCCAGTCTTTCTGGGAAATATAGGACAACTTTTGCGAGTCTGGAATCATTAACAGCTGTCTGGCACCGTGAGCGATGGGTTGTCAGCTGGGGCGGTACCGTAGAGTCCCGACACGTGTGGAGAGGTTCCCGCCCCAGTAGCAGCTGTTCACAAGCAAACCGTTGATGGAGAAGAGAGTGAAACATCCTACTGCCCCCATAGACCGACAGGTCTCAGCAGGATTAGTCTCGAAGCTGTATAACAAAATTTTAAGTGACTTACTTTCACGAACATGACAAGACACCCGAGAGAGAGAACGAAAATAGCGTTTTATGTCTTCAGCTATTTGGCAATGGTTAGGTTACCACTCATTTTGGTATCAGAGTAAATGTTTACCTAGCTTGTGGGAAGTTTCCACAGATGCCACAGAGTGTCTTTAATGGTTATCTGGCGAGTGTAATCCGATTTCAAGAAAAAAATGTCATTTACATGGAAAGGGGCTCATATGATACAATTAATTATTTAATAAGCCTACCAATTTGATATCAATGACGTAGTGCTGGGCAGGTGGACGCGAGGCTGAGAGTTGGACAGTTAATCAGACGTTTTTCGTTGCAGTGATATCTTTCAACGGAACCTACACAGGGCGAGATGATCATCGTAATAAAATCAGCTATATTATCGAATTTATACAGTGATACGTAGTACAAACCAGATATTTACAACTTCTCTGTGCTGTTACCTTGAGGGTCTTCATATGTGATGAGACATTTGTTTCCTTTAAGAGAATCCGAAATCAAGGAGGCATCCTGTGACAGGTGTAGAGGATGCTATTAGCACTGCGGCATGAGCTAAAACTGAGTTTAATGTTGTGGCAGTAAAGAAAACAAAAGAAAAATTTGGAGTAGGTATTAAAATCCAGGGAGAAGAAATAAAAACTTTGAGGTTCGCCGATGACATTGTAATTCTATTAGAGACAACAAAGGACTCACAAGAGCAGTTGAACGGAATGGACAGTGTCTTGAAAGGAGGATATACGATGAACATCAACAAAAGCAAAACGAGGATAATGGAATGTAGTCGAAATAAGTCGGGTGATGCTGAGGGAATTAGATTAGGAAATGAGACACTTAAAGTAGTAAAGGAGTTTTGCTAGTTGGGGAGCAAAATAACTGATGATGGTCGAAGTAGGGAGGATATAAAATGTAGACTGGCAATGGCAAGGAAAGCGTTTCTGAAGAAGAGAAATTTGTTAACATCGAGTGTAGATGTAAGTGTCAGGAAGTCGTTTCTGAAAGTATTTGTATGGAGTGTAGCCATGAATGGAAGTGAATCATGGACGATAAATAGTTTGGACAAGAAGAGAATAGAACCTTTCGAAATGTGGTGCTACAGAAGAATGCTGAAGATTAGATGGGTAGATCACGTAAGTAATGAGGAGGTATTGAACAGAATTGGGGAGAAGAGGAGTTTGTGGCACATCTTGACAAGAAGAAGGTTCAAATGGTTCAAATGGCTCTGAGCACTATGGGACTCAACTGCTGAGGTCATTAGTCCCCTAGAACTTAGAACTAGTTAAACCTACCTAACCTAAGGACATCACAAACATCCATGCCCGAGGCAGGATTCGAACCTGCGACCGTAGCGGTCTTGCGGTTCCAGACTGCAGCGCCTTTAACCGCACGGCCACTTCGGCCGGCCAAGAAGAAGGGGCCGGTTGGTAGGACATGTTCAGAGCCATCAAGGGATCACAAATTTAGCATTGGAGGGCAGCGTGGAGGGTAAAAATCGTAGAGGGAGACCAAGAGATGAATACATTAAGCAGATTTAGAAGAATGTAGGTTGCAGTAGGTACTGGGAGATGAAGAAGCTTGCACAGGATAGAGTAGCATGGAGAGCTGCATGAAAGCAGTCTCTGAACTGAAGATCACAACAGCAACAACAATGTTGTGGTAGTGTGATGCAGGACGTGGCAGATAAGAACAAATTTTTCTACCTAATGAGAGAATACTTAGGAGAAATACAGCCCATACCGTAGTGTTGTACAGGGTTTTCGCAACATGTAATGATACTTTAGCGACGTGGAAACGCTTGTGTCGTCAAATTTCTTCTATCTTTGAAAATAACTCGTATAAACGGAGGAATCTACACTTCTCGTGAGGAATTGGAGGTGTATTGAGAAAACAAGCCGCGCGGAGTGGCCGCGCGGTTTGAGGCGCCATGTCACGGACTGCGCGGCCCTCCCGCCGGAGGTTCGAGTCCTCCCTGGGGCATGGGTGTGTCTGTTGTTCTTAGCATAAGTTAGTTTAAGTAGTGTGTAAGTCTAGGGACCGATGACGTCGGCAGTTTGGTCACTTAAGAATTCACACACAGTTGAGCATTTTGAGAAAACAACACTCTGTTTCGGATTTTTTTAAACTGAGTACTTTATGTCAGGGATGGGGCTGTAGTTAGCCTGAGTCAGGTCGCATTGAGTCGCGGCTGGTGGTGGGCGTGCTCGGGCGGCAAGCAATAGCGGATTCGTTTGAACTGTGATGGGCGGCAGCTCCCCGGCCAGTCGGCTCTTTGGGTACAGAATACATTCGGTAGATGGCGCTTGACTAGACCAGAGGTGACTGGTCAGTTTTCTTTTTCGTCTTGAGACACCGCGTTCAGGTAAAACTATCGCACGATATATTTCCCAAGTGTCTGTTGGCAATAATGCGACTGAAACTCGCAAGTAGATATAAGTGTGTTTCGTTCTTAAATGATAATGTACAGGAGTCTGTATATGGCAGGCGCAGTGGGACAGTGGGTCGCTCTTCTAATAATATTATTACCCAACCTGACGTTCCTCCCAAGAGCAGCTAATCACCTGTAGATCGGCAAAGGGCTGCTCCCCTGTACTTCAGTGACAGCTTGATCTCCTACCAGTGTTTCCCATAAAGGACTATTTGCTAGACTGGCTGCAGCAACTCTCTAGTGCTAGACTATTAACGAAAATATCCTCTCCATATACAGCAGTTGTTGACGAAACTGGAAGAAGCTATTGAATACTGCTCGATCAATTGCAACTCTGATTGCTTATAAACAATATACCACAATGTGTACAAAATAAAAACTTATGTCAGTCCTAACCGGCAGCCCAGCACAGACTGAATCCTTTTCCCACCAATTTCTGGATGGGGAGGGGGGTGGTAAACAGTGCCTTCCGGTCCCGCCAATAAATTTGAAATTCCTGCCATTTTTTCTGCGGCCGCAATCTTGGGTTACTCCGTGGGAGGGAAGTGGAGGCGGAGGGGAGAGGGAGGGGAGAGGGAGGGGCAGGACTGGGATTTCTCTGTGGGGGACCCACCCATTATGTCATCAGGGGATGGGGTAATTATTGATCACTTAATTAATTTGCATAATTAATTTGATATCAGGACTGGCTTCGTTCCACTACTTATATTCTCCATAGTTGGGTAGCATTTCTACCTTCCCTTCGTTGGTGTACACTGCACTCACACAAACCTTCAGCTGAAGATGATTAACTACACTACTGGCCATTAAATTTGCTACACCAAGAAGAAATGCAGATGATAAACGGGTATTCATTGGACAAATATATTATACTAGAACTGACATGTGATTACATTTTCACGCAATTTGGGTGCATAGATCCTCAGAAATCAGTACCCAGAACAACCACCTCTGGCCGTAAATACGGCCTGGATACGCCTGGGAATTGAGTCAAACAGAGCTTGGATGGCGTGTACAGGTACAGCTGCCCACGCAGCTTCAACATAATACCTCAGTTCATCAAGAGTAGTGACTGGCGTATTGTGACGAGCCAGTTGCTCGGCCACCATTGACCAGGCCGGCTGGGGTGAGCGAGCGGTTCTAGGCGCTCCAGTCTGGAACCACGCGACCTCTACGGTCGCAGGTTCGAATCCTGCCTTGGGCATGGATGTGTGTGATGTCCTTAGGTTAGTTAGGATTAAGTAGTTCTAAGTTCTAGGGGACTGATGACCTCAGATATTAAGTCCCATAGTGCTCAGAGCCATTTGAACCATTGATCAGACGTTTTCAATTGGTGAGAGATCTCGAGAATGCGCTGGCCAGGGCAGCAGTCGAACATTTTCTGCATACAGAATGGCCCGTACAGGACCTGAAACATGCGGACGTGCATTATCCTGCTGAAATGTAGGGTTTTGCAGGGATCGAATGAAAGGTAGAGCCACGGGTCGTAACACGTCTGAAATGTAACGTCCACTGTTCAAAGTGCCGTCAATGCGACCAAGGAGTGACCGAGACGTGTAACCAATGCCACTCCATACCATCAAGCCGGGTGATACGCCAGTATGGCGATGACGAATACACGCTTCCAATGTGCGTTCACCGTGATGTCGCCAAACACGGATGCGACCATCATGATACTGTAAACAGAACCTGGATTCATCCGAAAAAATGACGTTTTGCCATTCGTGCACCCAGGTTCGTCGTTGAGTACACCATCGCAGGCGCTCCTGTCTGTGATGCAGCGGCAAGGGTAACCGCAGCCATGGTCTCCGAGCTGATAGTCCATGCTGCTCCAAACATCGTCGAACTGTTCGTGCAGATGGTTGTCGTCTTGCAAACGTCCCCATCTGTTGACTTAGGGATCGAGACGCGGCTGCACGATCCGTTACAGCCATGCGGGTAAGATGCCTGTCATCTTCGACTGCTAGTGATACGAGGCCGTTGGGATCCAGCACATCATTCCGTATTACCCTCCTGAACCCACCGATTCCATATTCTGCTAACAGTCATTGGATCTCGACCAACGCGAGCAGCAATGTCGCGATACGATAAACCGCAATCGCGATAGGCTACAATCCGACCTTTATCAAAGTCGGAAACGTGATGGTACGCATTTCTCCTCCTTACACGAGGCATCACAACAACGTTTCACCAGGCAACGCCGGTCAACTGCTGTTTGTGTATGAGAAATCGGTTAGAAACTTTCGTCATGTCAGCACGTTGTAGGTGTCGCCACCGGCGCCAACCTTGTGTGAATGCTCTGGGAAGCTAATCATTTGCATATCACAGCATCTTCTTCCTGTCGGTTAAATTTCGCGTCTGTAGCACGTCATCTTCGTGGTGTAGCAATTTTAATGGCCAGTAGTGTAAATGACCGACGTACACTGAGCAGCAGAACATTATTACCACTGACCTACTATGAACAGGTGATAGCATTGTCAGCTGGCAAGGAATGACTGCTAGTCAGGCACACGCACAGTGCATGTTGCATCAGTGAGAGTGTTGTCCGTGTGTAGAATGGGGAACGCACGCGCTCTACACTTTGTCATCAAAAGTATCCGGTCACCTGGTTGAAAATGACTTACAAGTTCGTGGTGTCCTCCATCGATAATGCTGGAATTCAGTATGGTGTTCGCCCACCCTTAGCCTTGATCACAGTTTCCACTCTCGCAGACATACGTTAAATCAGGTGCTGGAAGATTTCTTGGGGCATGACAGCCCATTCTTCACGAAGTGCTGCACTGAGGTGAAGTATCGATGTCGGTCGGTGATGCCTGGCACAAAGTCGGCGTTCCAAAACATCCCAAAGATGTTCTACAGGATTAAGGTTAGGACTCTGTGCAGGGCAGTCCACTCCAGGGATGTTGTTGACGTGTAACCACTCAGCCACAGACCGTGCATTATGAACAGGTGCTAGATCGTGTTGAAAAATGCAGTCGCCATCCCCGAATTGTTCTCTAACAGTGGGAAGCAAGCAGGTGCTTAAAACATCAATGTAGACCTGTGCTGTGATAGTGCCACGCAAAACAAGAGATTCAAGCCCCCTCCGTGAAAAACACGACCACACCATAACACCACCCTGCCATCGGATCGCCACATGTACCGTAATTCGTCACTCCACGCAACGTTTCTCCACCGTTCAGTCGTCCTATGTTTACGCTCCTTACACCAAGCGAGGCGTCGTTTGGCACTTACTGGCGTGATGTGTGGCTTATGAGCAGTCGCTCCATCATGAAATCCAAGTTTTCTCACCTCCAAGCTAACTGTCATAGTACTTGCATTGGATCCTGATGCAGTATGGAATTTCTGTGTGACGGTCTGGACAGATGTCTGCCTATTTCGCATTACGACCCTCCTCAAATGTCGGCGGTCTCTGTCAGTTAACAGACGAGGTCGGCATGTAGGATTTTGTGCTGTACCTGTCCCTTCACTTTCCACTTCACTATCACATCGGAAACAGTGGACCTAGGGATGTTTAGGAGTGTGGAAATCTCGCGTACAGACGTACGACACAAGTGACATCCAATCACCTGACCACGTTCGAAGGTCGTGAGTTCTGCGGAGAGCCCCATTCTGCTCTCTCACGATGTCTGATGGCTACTGAGGTCGCTGTTATGGAGTGCCTGAAAGTAGGTAGCAGCACAATGCACATAATATGAAAAGCTTATGTTTTTAGGGGTGTCCGGATACTTTTGGTCACATAGTGTTTCTGAATTTGGCCGATGGAAGATTGTGATGGCTGGGAGGCTTGGCACGAGCGTTTCAGGAACTGCACGACTCGCCGCGTGTTCGAAGAGTGCTGTGGTAAGTGTTTTCAACACGTGGGGAAACCAAGATGAAAGCACGTATAGATGTCATAGGGTTGGTTGGCAAACCCTCATTACAGATGTCAGACGTCATGGGCTGGACAGACTGGTAAAACAGGACAGGCTGTGGACTGTGGTGGAAATAACATCAGATTTTAATTCTGGGCAAAGCACAAAGTGTCTGAACACAAAGTGCACCAAACACTCCTGATGATGGGCGTCAACAGCAGACAACCTATGCATGTAAACACTATGACATCAGGAACGAAATGGGCACGGGACTATCAGCATTGGACGTTTGCACATTGGCGGAGAGTTGTTTAGTCTGATGAATCCCAATTCCTTCTTCACCATGGCAGTGGGAGGGCATGAATCCGTCGTCTTCCAGGGGAACAGTTCCTTGACAACTGTACTTCGAGATGGAGACAAGCTGGCAGTAGCTCCATTATGCTCTGGGAAACATTACGGGGGCATCCATGGGTCCAGTGTAGCTCGTGCAAGACACCTTGAGTGCCAAGGAGTATCGTCCACTGGTTGCAGGCCACATACACCCCTTCCTGATGATCATGTTTCAGCAAGATAATGCGCCATGTCGTAATTCCAGGAGTATGATGGAGTGGTTTGAGGAACACAATAGCGAGTTCCAGTCGATGTGCTGACACTCCATCTCGCCAGATCTGAACCCGACTGAACACATCTGGGACGTGACTGAATGCGACGTCAGAGCTCATCGCCCCCCTCCCCAGTATTTATGGGAATCAAGTGACTTGTTTGTGCGGACACCACCTTTGAAAACAGGGCCAAAAGACACTTCTGTCAAGCCGACTCAGACCGGAACTGCGCGACTGCTACGGTCGCAGGTTCGAATCCTGCCTCGGGCATGGATGTGTGTGATGTCCTTACGTTAGTTAGGTTTAAGTAGTTCTAAGTTTTAGGGGACTGATGACCACAGATGTTAAGTCCCATAGTGCTCAGAGACATTTTTGTCAAGCAGACCGAACTAATTGTTTAAACAACATTTGTTCAAATGTGTGTGAAATCTTATGGGACTTAACTGCTAAGGTCATCAGTCCCTAAGCTTACACACTACTTAACCTAAATTATCCTAAGGACAAACACACACATCCATGCCCGAGGGAGGACTCGAACCTCCACCAGGACCAGCAGCACAAACAATATTTAATGACAATCTTCTGTCATTTAAGATGAGTGCAATTTTTTATTTTATTTATGAATAAACCGTTATTTATATTTATTGTGCATGGTTGGATTGTGACCAAATGTTTATAACATTTCTTTATTTAAATATTGTTGTAATAAAATAGTTTAATGCAGGAAGTAGTCAAATTGAGTCAAAACATGTCTGTAGAACTTAAAAACAATGTATTTTCGGTGGAGAAGGTCTTCAGCCAATGGAAAAGCAGGCTCTGGCAGAACACCACTGGAGTCCGATGGAGATAGACTGTTTTTAGAGTGGTGCACTCAAGGGAACGATTCTGGGTGCTTTTCATTTATGGCTTAAATAAGACATTTTATGGCGTGTTCTTGAAGAGACAGTCTAACTGCAGGTTCACAATTACATATTATTATATGTAGCATTTTAGTGCTGGGCATGAGAGCAAATGTGCACAGCTCGACCCTCTGATTACATCGAGCTACTCCTTTTAGACAGAGCGTAATGTGCGAGGAACATGAGGTAAAAACGCAATTTGTATGTTTGTATGGACTGTCGGTTAGCAGTAGAAAACTGTTAGGTAACGTCGCAAGCACTATTTAAAAAAGACGTACTGTTGTTCATGGATTCCTAACGAACGAAGGTCTAAGAAAGCCAATCATGCCAGTTAATGTTTTTGGACGACACTGCTTCTCTACTGTTTGCAATAATAGGATAAGTTGAATATTACACGTTTTCGCCTTGTTTTATGTACGTTTCTGCACGTTTGAGTCTTTGTAACAACTATGGTACAGTATTATTGTTGCTAACAGCGTAAAGAAAAGTATGTTAAAGGAGGACCAGTTACTTTTCATAGTTATGTACAACAAATGTATGATTGTAAATGTCATATTAATATGAGACACATTATATGTTGAAAAATATCGTGTCACGGTATTACAAAGTCTTATATTGTTTCTACAATTTTATGGCAAGTGTTACGAGACAAATGCTAGGTAAATTTGCAAGTGTGTTTGAGTAAACTGCCAGACATTCTAGTGCTATTTACATATGCAGATAAAATTTATACATGGCAGTCCTATCAGTTTCCTTCGATTTATACATGTTCTCAAACACTTGTGCGTATCTAAGTATATCTGCATGAGACAGTTTCCTATACAGTGTCATTGTAAAGCAATTAATTAGAACAGGTTCGACTGTATGAATCACTGCAGTACAAAATGTAAAAAAAAATATTGTTGGCTGTCACTTCTTTTATTACTCCAAAATTTGAGTACAGATTTTGTAATTATTTTGTGCGTAGTGTATGCTTTTACGTTTCAGACAGTATGACGAAAAAACGTTATAGATATGTTACTTGTGTACAAAAAGGCAGGCGGGTAAATAAAGAAAAATTGAAAATAATAATGGACAAACAGGTGGTGAAACTAGCGTACCATACTTACTGTAATTATTTCACAGTTCCTAATGCGTCCTTTTGTCGTGACACTTCGGCGCTGTCTACAGTGCCACTGTAAGGTAATTAATTAGAACGGAGATTTGGCAACATGAATAAGTGCAATAGAAAGCGTAAAAAATATTTTTGGTTGACGCTTCTTATCATGTTACCGAAAAAACGAAAATAAAGTTGTATCAGAGCTATGATACTATGGTAAAAAATCAGAATACTATTGCTCTTGACATCTTAAGCCAACTTCAATTCCTGCTATCAGATTGCTAATATGTCTGCAAAACACTTATACAAAGTATCACGGTACTTCTGAAGGTGATCTATCAGTAGCAGCAAAGTAACAACGCTCATCATACGCTAAGCGCTATAAGGGTTAAAATGCGCCATCTCACAATCACGTGACCTGAGCTGTCGCAGATGTAGCGGACAGAATTCCCGTTCTGCCACGGCCGCCTGTATTAGAGGCCGGAGTCGTCAAGCTGACAACGTCGTAGCCTGTGACGTCAGTAGGCCGGCTAGCGTGACCAGCTAGGCCGAGACTGAAGTTTAGATTTCGCCGATTGCAGACGACGTGTCAGATATAAATACGCAATCACTTTCTTTTTTTGTAGATTTGGTCCCTATAAGTAACACAGTAACATAAAAAAGCTAATTTCTCGCAGTATTACGCCGACTTTATGTCGGAATTACGCATTTTATTCTCGTTTCCTTGCAACCATGAACTTTACAATAACTCACATGTGCTTCATAGCAGTATATTATGACGTTTCGTACCCGAGATTTGGAGATACAAGTTCAGCAAACAATTTTGTGAGATGCCTACTAACATTATTTGCAGACTTGCAATTATTTCAGTCTGTTATTTGAAATTTATTATCATGTTCCTTCCTGTATAAATGACAAACTAATATAAGAGTTTCTGACAGCTGCAACATATCTTTCACACCTTTATATACGAGGGTGGCATAATAACAATATTTTTAACGAGCGTTTTTTGTGTATTGTTCATTAGTAGGTTAGATTTTTTTTTAATCACAGGTCATACACAATCTACACATCTTTCTGAGTCAGAATGAACTGGGGACCTAGCTGTAGGATTTGCATAAGAAGCATGACTGAAATTTATCAGTGCATTAAAGTTTATTTCATAGTGGCCACCTCCTCCTTGCCATTACTAATCAGAGCATTTAAGGACTGAGGTTATGGGTAAGAAAAAAGTTTCATAATTTTGTGTCAAATGTTATGTAATGTTTTTAATTTTCTATTAACTTCCTCCGCTGGCCGAAGTGGCCGTGCGGTTAAAGGCGCTGCAGTCTGAAACCGCAAGACCGCTACGGTCGCAGGTTCGAATCCTGCCTCGGGCATGGATGTTTGTGTGTCCTTAGGTTAGTTAGGTTTAACTAGTTCTAAGTTCTAGGGGACTAATGACCTCAGCAGTTGAGTCCCATAGTGCCCAGAGCCATTTGAACCATTTTTTATTAACTTCCTCCTTCTTGGAACATATTAAATGATCATTTTGGAGTTTGGTGCAATTATTTAACAATATGTTACACATAATGGAAACCAGCTTTTTGTAGATATCAGTAAGTGGCCTTCCACAGAGACATGAATCTGTCAGGGAATCAGTAGGGAATCTGAACACTGAGATGTAACCCTCTTCTTTGCTGGATTTGTAGTTGCTGTTGCAACCAGGAACACATTTTTCTGGCATCTGCAAATAGAATGATGCATTAATTGCAAACATCTTAAATCAACATACTATTATGTAAAAATAGCAAATGAGAATTTGGGTGGACTGGTTTTTTCTACTGCTTGGAGATCACGAAACACAAGTCTACAAATAGAATCAAATGTGTAGAAATATTCATAATATTAACACAAAATCACTTAGGAGAAGATTCTGATACTAAACTTATGAATTCAAAACTTTATTTTCACATTATATCTAGAATATAGTAGAACTTTTGTTGCAGTTGTATAGACGAAAGTCGATCACGTAGCACACTTGCACATATACATGTAAAAACGCTACAAACTTCACAGAATTGTATACTTACATTGTGTTATATCTTCCACTGTAGTCACGACTACTTGCTATAATTTTTGCAGCGTCCAGTATAGCATAATTACACTGTAATGTCGGATAAAACAGACACCGCGAAAGTACATAAACAACTGCTTCGGTTTGCTACCTTATAGCCACAGCCATACGGTAGGCCTTAACGTAACGTTGCCACATTTCAGTCCTCCGGCCTCTAATACAGGCGGCCGTGGTTCTGCGCATCTGAATGCTCACTCCATAGATATTTATATTCTGTGGCCCCAACCAAAGATAAAGCTACTCTAGCAGATGGAAGCTTCACGATAGTTTCTTTGAGACCAGCAAATGCCTATCGGCATGTGTATGAATACGTAGTGTTAAAGGTGACGACATCAGACGACATTCAAATTGTGGACTGCTTTATATCTCCATGCCATTATGGTTCTTCTGAGTATTCTGCAGAGAAACCTAAAAAGTAAAGGTAAAGCTGCCATAAATCAGAAGGTCGGTTGAACCCCATAGTGCTTTACTATGCGTGGTCCTGTCGGAGGTGGTATGTCATTGCCTTCCTCCAACCTCTGAACTGATTTACTACAGCTTAAAGTCGACTCCAAACCACAATGTGGCTCGGCATTTTTCACGTCAATAAAAACTGCCAGAGATGAAAGACGTGAGAAGTGACAGATACAAATCCCATGACTTACCCAAGGTCTTCAGGTCCGCAGCGTGGCGCTTAAGCACTTAGGCACCAATGCAAACTTTTACCTTATTATTAGCTCACATTTAACTGTAGAGCTATTAGTTTAAGTGTGTTCCTGTGTGGTTCTGTAATGATTCTATACCTTTTATGATCATGCTTATGCATTTATTTTTCGATTTACATTGTTTTCGAATTAGTGTTGTAAGTTCAGTTTATGTGATCCTTGTGAATGCTTTGGATAATAATAAATGCTCATTAACTTTTTCTTACTATGTCGAATTTACATAAATATTACTCATAATGCAGCCCTCGTCACAGGTGAAACGTTTTCCTACAGAAGCTGTAGGCAGACTTAAGTTTAATAAAATACACTCAGAGAAAAAAAGACGCACCAAGAAGGAATTACCCGAATGGGACGGAAGTCGGTAGATGTGATGTACATGTACAGACAAACAAATGATTGCAGTTTCAGAAAAATTGGGTGATATATTCAAGAGAAAGAGCTTCACAAATTGAGCAAGTAAATAATGGGTTGGTACACCTTTAGCTCTTATGCAAGCAGTTATTCGGCTCGGCACTGATTGATAGAGCTGTTGTATTCCTGTGCCACATTCTGCCCAGTTGGCGTGTTGGATCCCCAAAATCCCGAGCTGGTTGGACGACCCTGCTCATAATGGTCCAAACGTTTTCAATTGAGAAGAGATCCGGTGACCTTGCTAGCCAACGTAGGGTTTAACAATAACAAAGACAAACAGTAAAAACTCTCGCCGTTTGTGGTCGGACATTATCTTGCTGAAATTTTGTAAGTCCAGGATGGATTGTCATGAAGGACAACAAAATGGAGTGTACAATATCATCGACGTACTGCTGTGCAGTAAGGGTGCAGCAGATGACAACCAAAGGAGTCCTGCTATGAAAAGAAATAGCACATTAGACCACCAGTCCTGGTTGTCAGGCCGTATGGTGGGCAACAGTCAGTTTGGTATCCCACCACCGTCTGGGGCGTTTCTAAACACGTCTTCGCTGGTCATCTGGAATGAGGTCGAAGTGAGACTCATCACTGAAGACCATTCTACCCCAGTCAATGAGATTCCAGGACGAATACATGCCTGGAGACGTCCTAGACAGCGGTGGGATACCAAAATAACTGACACCCGCGATACGGCCCGACACCCAGATGTGATGGTCTGGGGTGCCGCTTTTTTTAATATCAGGACCCCTGTCTTTGTCATCGGCGACACTCTTCTTTCATAGACATATAATAATGAAAAGTAGCAGAAGACCAGTCCGCTAAACTACGTCAGAGTGATCTACGTATTACAAAAGACAATTACACGATGGAGGGTGAAACTAACACCTTTCATCACACGATTGCTAGGGAGAAAGTTTACACCAGAATTGCTGTCATATTTTGACAACAGGAACAAGTGAACCATAGCCCTGTGAATTATTATGGGTGGAGGTTACACTCAACAACCGAGCTAGGTTAATAATTGGCTCCTTTTACCGACCTCCCGACTCAGCAGCATTAGTGGCAGAACAACTGAGAGAAAATTTGGAATACATTTCCCATAAATTTTCTCAGCATGTTATAGTCTTAGGTGGAGATTTCAGTTTACCAGATATAGACTGGGACACTCAGATGTTTAGGACGGGTGGTAGGGACGGAGCATCGAGTGACATTATACTGAGTGCACTATCCGAAAATTACCTCGAGCAATTAAACAGAGAACCGACTCGTGGAGATAACATCTTGGACCTACTGATAACAAACAGACCCGAACTTTTCGACTCTGTATGTGCAGAACAGGGAATCAGTGATCATAAGGCCATTGCAGCATCCCTGAATATGGAAGTTAATAGGAATATAAAAAAAGGGAGGAAGCTTTATCTGTTTAGCAAGAGTAATAGAAGGCAGATTTCAGACTACCTAACAGATCAAAACGAAAATTTCTGTTCCGACACTGACAATGTTGAGTGTTTATGGAAAAAGTTCAAGGCAATCGTAAAATGCGTTTTAGACAGGTACGTGCCGAGTAAAACTGTGAGGGACGGGAAAAACCCACCGTGGTACAACAACAAAGTTAGGAAACTACTGCGAAAGCAAAGAGAGCTTCACTCCAAGTTTAAACGCAGCCAAAACCTCTCAGACAAACAGAAGCTAAACGATGCCAAAGTAAGGAGGGCTATGCGTGAAGCGTTCAGTGAATTCGAAAGTAAAATTCTGTGTACCGACTTGACAGAAAATCCTAGGAAGTTCTGGTCTTACGTTAAATCAGTAAGTGGCTCGAAACAGCATATCCAGACACTCCGGGATGATGATGGCATTGAAACAGAGGATGACACGCGTAAATCTGAAATACTAAACACCTTTTTCCAAAGCTGTTTCACAGAGGAAGACCGCACTGCAGTTCAAAAAATGTTTCAAATGGCTCTGAGCACTATGGGACTCAACTGCTGTGGTCATCAGTCCCCTAGAACTTAGAACTACTTAAACCTAACTAACCTAAGGACATCACACACATCCATGCCCGAGGCAGGATTCGAACCTGCGACCGTAGCAGTCGCACGGTTCCGGACTGCGCGCCTAGACACTGCAGTTCCTTCTCTAAACCCTCGCACAAACGAAAAAATGGCTGACATCGAAATAAGTGTCCAAGGAATAGAAAAGCAACTGGAATCACTCAACAGAGGAAAGTCCACTGGACCTGACGGGATACCAGTTCGATTCTACACAGAGTACGCGAAAGAACTTCCCCCCTTCTAACAGCCGTGCACCGCAAGTCTCTAGAGGAACGGAGGGTTCCAAATGATTGGAAAAGAGCACAGGTAGTCCCAGTCTTGAAGAAGGGTCGTCGAGCAGATGCGCAAAACTATAGACCTATATCTCTGACGTCGATCTGTTGTAGAATTTTAGATCATGTTTTTTGCTCGAGTATCATGTTGTTTTTGGAAACCCAGAATCTACTATGTAGGAATCAACATGGATTCCGGAAACAGCGATCGTGTGAGACCCAACTCGCTTTATTTGTTCATGAGACCCAGAAAATATTAGATACAGGCTCCCAGGTAGATGCTATTTTTCTTGACTTCCGGAAGGCGTTCGATACAGTTCCGCACTGTCGCCTGATAAACAAAGTAAGAGCCTACGGAATATCAGACCAGCTGAGTGGCTGGATTGAAGAGTTTTTAACAAACAGAACACAGCATGTTGTTATCAATGGAGAGACGTCTACAGACGTTAAAGTAACCTCTGGCGTGCCACAGGGGAGTGTTATGAGACCATTGCTTTTCACAATATATATAAATGACCTAGTAGATAGTGTCGGAAGTTCCCTGAGGCTTTTCGCGGATGATGCTGTAGTATACAGAGAAGTTGCAGCATTAGAAAATTGTAGCGAAATGCTGGAAGATTTGCAGCGGATAGGCACTTGGTGCAGGGAGTGGCAACTGTCCCTTAACATAGACAAATGTAATGTATTGCGAATACATAGAAAGAAGGATCCTTTATTGTATGATTATATGATAGCGGAACAAACACTGGTAGCAGTTACTTCTGTAAAATATCTGGGAGTATGCGTGCGGAACGATTTGAAGTGGAATGATCATATAAAATTAATTGTTGGTAAGGCAGGTACCAGGTTGAGATTCATTGGGAGAGTGCTTAGAAAATGTAGTCCATCAACAAAGGAGGTGGCTTACAAAACACTCGTTCGACCTATACTTGAGTATTGCTCATCAGTGTGGTATCCGTACCAGATCGGGTTGACGGAGGAGATAGAGAAGATCCAAGGAAGAACGGCGCGTTTCGTCAGAGGGTTATATGGTGACCGTGATAGCGTTACGGATATGTTTAATAAACTCAAGTGGCAGACTCTGCAAGAGAGGCGCTCTGCATCGCGATGTAGCTTGCTCGCCAGGTTTCGAGAGGGCGCGTTTCTGGATGAGGTATCGAATATATTGCTTCCCCCTACTTATACCTCCCGAGGAGATCACGAATGTAAAATTAGAGAGATTCGAGCGCGCACGGAGGCTTTCAGACAGCCCTTCTTCTCGCGAACCATACGCGACTGGAACAGGAAAGGGAGGTAATGACAGTGGCACGTAAAGTGCCCTCCGCCACACACCGTTGGGTGGCTTGCGGAGTATAAATGTAGATGTAGATGTAGATGAAGCACGAACAATAATAAATCTGAAAGAATATACCTTGATACAAAAGTTCAACAAAGCTCTTATTACGATCAGTCAACAACCATGTTCAAAAGGCTAGATAATTAACTATATTTTAATGTTTGTTTGTCTAGATACATTAGCATGTGTCACTGTAGAAACGTATATACTGGTGCAAAAAATTGTGCTTCAAAATCATTATTGACAAATCAAATTTACAAAGATTAATATTTAAGAAAGTCTCGGCAAATTATTAATGTAGGTCACGAGAGCATAATGTTAATTGTACATTTATGGAAATAGAGTTCTGATCTGGATAAGATTAAAAGGAAAGTCAAAAGACAAACGGAAAATAAGGCAAAATGAGAAATACATTGATCTACAAGAAGGTCAGGATAAATAACACATTTTACTCAGTTTTGTGAGGCATATTGCATTTCTTTACACTTGTTTTAATAGCAAAACTCTTTTCACAGAACGGTAAACTTATGAAAGATGGAGCTTTCTTATAGTCTTACCCATCTGTCCCATGCAAAGCACTCCCAGACACATGTGGACGAGGTTCTCTTTCACCAATTAACACCTCATCCTCCTTTTTTCGTCTCTACTCCTAATTGTCTTCATCTCATTAGTAAAAATGTAATTAGAGTTCTTTTGCAGTTTCCTATAGCTTACACCCAGCTTCATTAGCATGAAATGTCCTCTGAAGTTCCACACAGAAGCCACTCACTAGACTACTGCGTTCATTATTCCTCCAGCTCAAAAGCTTAGGTTTCGTTTAGGGTCTATTCACTGGTGGTACACATCAATCCACAGTCACTCATCTCATTAATTTAATTAAGGTCCTCGTCATATTTAGTTGATAAAATTTCTATCTGTTTTACTGGAGCAAAAGGCAACCAATCAGAGTTCATGAAAATTCTCAACAATAATCATTTCATAAGATTCGCACAGATGCATCCCACACTAAGGCCAAATAAGTCTCATGAATCCATATTGGTAAAATCACCCCAATCACAACAAAAAGGCCTTTTAGAACATGCTCCCCTGTGGTGGCAGGAACAGAGAGCTGCCAACTCACCAGAGCTGTAGATGCTGTCCTCAGGCAGCTGGGGCATCACCTGCAGTGACCTCCAAGGACAGCTGATGGCAGATAACGAGGTGCTTGTGGAGCAAAGAGAGCAAAAGCGGGCCCAGTGGAGGAATTTAAAGGGGGGCTTCCCTTGTCACCTGGCAGGGATGGCAACATGTCATTCCAATTGGCATCAATTGCTCACAAATACAAAAGAGTGAGATGACAGTGGTGAATCTGGACAAAGATTAGTCTTCGGCCTTCGAGCTACCTACATTCATGGGAGGGGAGCAACGACCATTGACCTTTGACCCTGACCTTGACCTTGACCTTGACCTTGACCCCGAATGCATTATGCAATCATGCTGTTCCTCTTCTCTCTCCCCTCCCCACCAGACTTTCCAAGTATTAAAAATGTAAGAGCGGAGCATAAAATCCCAGATGTTGGTACTAGCTTTATTCTGATCTGTATTCCAGCCCTCCTCCCACTTATCCCAACCAATTATAGTTAAGTATTAAAATGAGGCATCCAGTTAGAATGTAGATTCAATAAATAAATTTTAAAAATCCAATATGTAACAATTAGCTCAATTGTGCTTTATACTCCACCTTATCCTCCTCCTCATCTCCAGCCAGTCACAGTGCAGTATTAAAATGATGTGTAATATTGGTTTGAAGCTACATTGTTTCTATGCACATCTGGCATCAAAATGGTGACGAGTTATATTACTTCCAAAAGATATTTACTTACCTCTGACCTAATATTAAAATTATACATAAAAATGGTAACAAGTTGCATTATTCTCGTGATTTTGTGTGAAATTGTGTACAAACACATATCTACAGAGTAATATTAAAATGAGGCGCGAGAATGGTGATTAGTTCCATTATTTCCATTATAATACGCTACAGAGGGAATGAAACTGAAAAACAAAAAAGAAAATTATAAAAAGTTATTTTATCGTAAAAAACAGTTTTCACAGCGACGTATGATAATTTATGCAGCCAACAGACAGGGGAAACATTCGAATGTGGTGCTGCATCGTCTTCCACTCTTTTTAGAACATCTATTGCAAACAGTAGTTGGTTACAATTTGAAAAAATATTTGAGACAGCTCAATTAGACAACCAAGTGTTGGCCGCTTTATCTGCCTTAATAAAACCACTAAACTGCATTTTGTAGGCAAACAGTATACTTGTACATATGAATAATATAGTTTTAATGTAACAGTCGATAAGTTTATTGTACTGGAAAGAAACAGTTCTTTGTAATAAATACGCTCATATCTATTGAACACTTCAAAAACGACAAAGTGTTCAGAAGCTGTGAAGCAATCTCTCTGAAGCAATTTTATTATTTTCTTATTCTCGTGTGTAAAAGCTCTTAAATCACCAATGACTTCATACATGAGAACTGTTGCACCCCAGAATAGTACCCCAGGCATACACTAAGATTTCTTCACTGGCGACGCCAATAGCAAAGCCGCCTGAGACAGTGATAGTCAGACTGTCAGCTAGGGGGAAATGGGGCATCTCCTTCAAGCAGCGTCCCTGCTTGAAGGTTCAAATGGTTGAAATGGCTCTGAGCACTAAGGGAGTTAACTTCTGAGGTCATCAGTCCCCTAGAACTTAGAACTACTTAAACCTAACTAACCTAAGGACATCACACACATCCATGCCCGAGGCAGGATTCGAACCTGCGGCCGTAGCGGTCGCGCGGTTCCAGACTGTAGGGCCTGCCACTCCAGCTGGCCTGCTTGAAGGGGTACGTAAATGTACAAGGGTGTGCTGAAAAGTAATGCCTCCAAAACTTTTAATCCGTTCCCAATATCGGTTAAGGTATTACATGTCATGCATATTACTCAGTCGACTTTCTCGCTTCGCTGACGCTCTTTGCCGCTAGAGGGCTCAGAATTGAACGGTGTAATATGTAGGGTGACCAGAGGTCCGGCTTAATCCGGACATGTCCTCCTTTTTAGCTCTTTGTCCGGGGTCCGGGCGGATTTTTACAGTGTCCGTTTTTTTCGCAAAGTTGAGAGTAATGCAGTTAAATTTACAGTTCGTCCCGTTCTACTGCTCTTTTCTTAAAGTATCAATAATTTTTAAGGAATGTATGTATGTTATGTCTATAAATAATAAACTCATTTATTAAAACTGAACGTATGTTTGATGGGGAATACTGCAGATGAGGATATCACCCGTCAGCTTTGGACAAGTCACATGAAAGTAGCCAATCAGGAGTGGCGTTTAGGAAGCCATCTTTGTTAAATCTTAAAACTATGCGTAAATATAAAAACAATTGATGCCACACTGTCACCACAATCAATGTTTTTAATTGAAAATAAAAAATATTGCTGTGGGAATCACCACCTGACCACTAGTAACAATTAACTACTAGTTTTACCGGTAATTCCCGGCAGTCACGTGACTTGTCCAAAGCTGACGGGTGGTATCCTCATCTGCAGTTGACCCGTTTGATGTGTCCTCTTTTTTCTTCCTTTGTCCTCCTTTTTGAAGCTGTTTGCCCTCCTTTTTAAAGAATTGCATCTGGTCACCCTAGTAACATGACGGCGTGTTACATAACTATGCCGGTGCGTGAGAAGCAGCACTCTATAATCGAATTCCTAATGGCCGAAAACGTGCCTCCAACTGAAACCCACAGAAGAATGAAAGCTGTGTGCGGTGATGATTACATCAACATTAGTAATGTGCGGAGTCTCTTAACAACATTGTGACAGGAGATGAAAGCGGAGTTCACGATTTTGGTCTCAAAAAGAAGAGAACGTCAATGGAGTTTCGCCTCGAAGGAACACCGAAGCCAAAAAAGTTCAAGATCATCCGTCAGCAGGCAAAGTCATGCTCACAGTGTTTTGGTATGTTCACGGTGTTGCGCATTTGGAATTCAGGCCTAAAGGCACCACCGTAAATTCTACAAGGTACTACAAGATTCTCAGAAAACTGAAAGCACGAATTCGAAGGGTTCGTCCACACATGGAGCACTCTGTCCTTCAGCATGTCAATGTCAGAGCACACACGAGCGCTGCGATATCTGCGACAATTCGATGCCTTTGGTTCACTGTCATCGATCATCCTCCATACAGTACCGACTTGGCATCATCCCATTTTCATCTGTTTCCAAACCTTAAAGAACTCCAAGATTTTGAACATATCTGCATTTTAGTAGCTCTGCAGGCAAGAACTTCAGAGGATTGAGAATAACAGCCAACCAGCTGCAAAACGCAGTATTGTTAAACCTCGACCATGGTTTTGACAGTTGTAAAACTGTCTGCTTCAGAAGTTATTGTACATAGAATCACATTATCCGTATCCAATGTGTGAGTCGTTGATTCTGTCTCGTACATGTGCGTGTCATCCACATGCCTTCATAAGTACCGAAAAGATGGCTCTTGGGACGTATGAGTTTTAAACGGATTGTTATAAATTAATGAATAATTCTGTTTTCGGCAAAACCATGGAAAATATAAGAAACCACTGTGAAATTCATTTAGTTTACCATTCGGATGGGCATTCTGTCCCAAGAGATCACTTCGCCAGGCCAAATATTCGGCTGGGCACAATCTTCAACGAAGGACTACTCACTGTGGAGATGGCTAAGGTTGCAGTGCAGTTCACAAAGCTGGTCTGTGTCGGTATGTGTATTCTGGACCCTTCCAAGCTTCACATCTACCGATTCAACTATCAGTCTGTGAAGCCAATCTTCGCTGATCACAAGTTACTTTTATACGGATTCAGAGAGTGTCATCTCTGGTTGCATACAATACCAAACATATTCGACACATCTGGATATGCAGTCGATAATCTTTACAACATAATACCCCAGAACAAGAAGATTATCAGCCTGATGAAAGACTGGGCGAATGGATCACAGACAGTGGAATTTATGTGGCTCAGATCTAAAATGTATGCATACTATATAGATGTAGATGCCAGCCAAAGGCGAACTAGGGGTATGCATTAGATGGCCTCAAAATCTCTCAAAACAGATTATAAGAAGTGCCTGCTCAACGACGTTGGCAGTCTTCTGCATATAGTGCACCGACTAGTCTTTTGATTGTGAGGTCATGAGAAGCATACTGCAGTGGAGCTGAAAGTCAGCCTGTCATGTTGTGATGACAAACAGTTCATATGTGAGGATGGGACTAGGGCCTCACATCCTCACACTCTTCAACTGAATGATTGATTGTGTATATGTGTATTTATTTGTCAATAGCAGCTGTATGCGCAAGTGTATGAGGAATAGCTGGATGAATAGTTTATTATAGGCGAATGTATGTGTATCTGTGAATGTTTGCATAGTGTATTGAGTATATCATATGCAGTTGTATATGACTGCACTCTGTGTGTGTGTGTGTGTGTGTGTGTGTTTGTGTATGAATATGTGTGTGTGACTTTCTTTACCTGCTGCTGCTAGTCCACCCATTCCCCATATATTTTATATATTGTATAAAAAATCATTCATAAAGTAAATTATTAAATATTGTGTAAAACAGTACATGAAGAAAAACTAATGATTAAATGGGAAGCACTGTATATATAAATTCTTCTTCCCTCTAGGAATTGTAGTGCAAATAGTGTATATATGTATGTAATAGTGTTAGTTTCAAAAATTATATGCATGTATATAGACCATTTTTCAAGTATAAAAACATTATTTATGTTGAATAACTTTGAAAATAAACCATAATGTTAAAAAAATTGAAGAAAATTGTTAAGAAAATATTGAAAAAAGAAAAAGTATTGTTAATAATAAAACATATGTTAATTTTTAAATGATTGTTGTTATTCACCAAAGAACCTAATACCTTCAGTACAGAGTACAAATGAAACTGCTGAAAAAATTATGAGTTTTAATCTGTCTGTTATTTTAACGTCAGCTAGCAAACTATTTACAATGCGCAGTTACATCTGTATTACTTGTGCCTTTTTCTATAACAATGGTTGCATTTGCACAAATTTACATCTTGGTCTAACCTACCAATTTTCCAATTACACCAATTTCATGTAGATTTTTGCAGCCAATTTCTCAAATATACAGCCAGTTTGCCAATTTTCTGACAATTGTAAGGCCAATTTTCGATTTCCCTGCCAATTTTATAGCCACTTTTCCAATAATCTGCCAACTTTATGGCCAATGTTAATATGGCCCTTTCACTACAGAGTACGTACCTCAAATGATCCCTATTGCTCATCTTGATCCTCTAACTACGGAGACTAGACTCATGCAATTATTGTAAAGGAGTAAAAGCCATGAAGTTGGTAGGTTATTGGAAAAATTGGCTATGCAACTGGCAGGGAGTTCGAAAACTTGCCTTAAAATTGTCAGGCCAATTATCATAGGCGAATGTATGTGTATGTATGAATGTTTGCATACTATGTATTGCATATATCATATGCAGTATGCATATGACTGCAAACTATGTGTGTGTGTGTGTGTGTGTATGTGTGTATGTATTCAATTGAAATATGTGAACGATGTTTATGCAACTTCTATTCGAAAGAGGCTCTTAGTTGATTTTTCACAGTTCAAACCAGTCAGAAGTGTCATGCTCCAAGCGGAGAATCAGTTCATAAAAATCCGGTCATATAACAAACAATTAAAGCGGCTGTTTCCTTTGTAAGCAGACAATGAATGCATCCTGCAGCAGAGTGCTAGTAACGAAATTCATGCACACAAACTGTATAGTACACCTGCAGTTACAGTGACGAAAATTTCGTTTCAGCTGCACAGAAGTGCATATTGCATGGAATGGTTTACCAAACAGCTGTATCGACCTGCTTAGCGAATAAAAAATTATTTGTTGAAGAACAAGCAGATGTTTGTTATAGTTTGTGTCAGGAGCTGGCAGGTCTCTAGTGAAAGAATAAGCTTTGTTTGACTCTCTTCAGTTTTGACCTTGGCTACTATAAGAAGCACTGCTACATCAGTTGTAATCTGACATTGTGACATCAGCGATTTTCCTTTCAGAACCCATCATGCTACAATACTTTTGTAGACGTCACCATCGCCGTCGTTGTCGTCGTCAGCAGCTTGAGACTAAGTAAAGTAGTACTTTGTATAATTATAAATTGAAGGTGGGCCGTTTACAAAGTGTGCTAAAATCAATGATAATAGTCTAGAATGTCTTTTTTGTGTGGAATCAGCTTCTAAAAATCGAATATGTACTGGCGTAATAGCTATTCGTGATGAGATCAAAGATGCAAACAATTTGTTGTCGCGTGTCTCTCGGTTTTCACCAACAGAGTGTGAGAGCTTAAATGCTCAGTTAATAGAAATGTTTCACTATTCCGTAAGTTCCTATTGACCAGGTCAAGTGAGGTTAGGGAAATGTATATGAGCACCAAGTATGTTTCTCTATCGGCGTCTGATGATATGAGTGAATGGTATTCAACCAGTGTCTTAGAGCGACTTCTAAACGAAAACTGGAAACTTTCCAAGTTCACGATTCCAGGTGGACATTAAAAGAAATTATGGAACTTTGCGTTATCGTTAATATGAATAAAGGATTTTATGTGGTACCGCACAGGAAATTGCCAGCACTGATGGCAGAAAAAAATACGTCGTAAATGTTGATTCAAGGAACGATGATTGTTTCCTCAAATGGTCAATTATAACCGATTTGTACCGAGCAAATAAACATGTGGATTCTGTGTCTTGTTATCGTCCTTATTTAGATGTATTAAATTCTGCGAATATTCCATGTGATCATTTCGTATTGAATGATTCATGTAGGAATATTAGAGTAAAGCAATGTAAATGGATGGTTATAGGAGGAACAGAAGAGGAACACGAAGGGAAAAGTTTCTTCAAGTAGTTCCACTGTACGTCTCGAAACATTGTAAACATGAGAAACATACGAATCGCTTAATGCTGCCTGTTGCTAATACAGAAATTTATCATTTCTGTCACATTAAAAACCTTTCGAGACTAGCAGGTAGTACTGTTCCTCTTCAGCAGTATTCAACCGAAGTAATTGAAGTATGTGGATGATGTTCATGCAACTTCCATTCTAAACAGACGCTTAGTTGATTTTTCAAAGTTCAAACCAATCATAAGTGTCATGCCCCAAGCCGAGAATCACTTCATAAAATTCGAGTCATATAACAAGCAATTAAAGCTGCTGTTTACTATGTAAGCAGACATCGAACGCTTCTTGCAGCCAGGTCGTAGCAACGAAATTCATGCACACAAACTGTATAGTATACCTTTTCAAGTGCACTGCAGTTAAAGTGACGAACATTTAGTTTCAGCTGCATCGAGGTGCATATTGCATGGAACGGTTTACCAAACAGCTGTATCTACCTGCTAAGCGAGTAAAAAACTATTTCTTGAAAAACAGCAGATGTTTATTATACACTCCTGGAAATTGAAATAAGAACACCGTGAATTCATTGTCCCAGGAAGGGGAAACTTTATTGACACATTCCTGGGTCCGATACATCACATGATCACACTGACAGAACCACAGGCACATAGACACAGGCAACAGAGCATGCACAATGTCGGCACTAGTACAGTGTATATCCACCTTTCGCAGCAATGCAGGCTGCTATTCTCCCATGGAGACGATCGTAGAGCTGCTGGATGTAGTCCTGTGGAACGGCTTGCCATGCCATTTCCACCTGGTGCCTCAGTTGGACCAGCGTTCGTGCTGGACGTGCAGACCGCGTGAGACGACGCTTCATCCAGTCCCAAACATGCTCAATGGGGGACAGATCCGGAGATCTTGCTGGCCAGGGTAGTTGACTTACACCTTCTAGAGCACGTTGGGTGGCACGGGATACATGCGGACGTGCATTGTCCTCTTGGAACAGCAAGTTCCCTTGCCGGTCTAGGAATGGTAGAACGATGGGTTCGATGACGGTTTGGATGTACCGTGCACTATTCAGTGTCCCCTCGACGATCACCAGTGGTGTACGGCCAGTGTAGGAGATCGCTCCCCACACCATGATGCCGGGTGTTGGCCCTGTGTGCCTCGGTCGTATGCAGTCCTGATTGTGGCGCTCACCTGCACGGCGCCAAACACGCATACGACCATCATTGGCACCAAGGCAGAAGCGACTCTCATCGCTGAAGACGACACGTCTCCATTCGTCCCTCCATTCACGCCTGTCGCGACACCACTGGAGGCGGGCTGCACGATGTTGGGGCGTGAGCGGAAGACGGCCTAACGGTGTGCGGGACCGTAGCCCAGCTTCATGGAGACGGTTGCGAATGGTCCTCGCCGATACCCCAGGAGCAACAGTGTCCCTAATTTGCTGGGAAGTGGCGGTGCGGTCCCCTACGGCACTGCGTAGGATCCTACGGTCTTGGCGTGCATCCGTGCGTCGCTGCGGTCCGGTCCCAGGTCGACGGGCACGTGCACCTTCCGCCGACCACTGGCGACAACATCGATGTACTGTGGAGACCTCACGCCCCACGTGTTGAGCAATTCGGCGGTACGTCCACCCGGCCTCCCGCATGCCCACTATACGCCCTCGCTCAAAGTCCGTCAACTGCACATACGGTTCACGTCCACGCTGTCGCGGCATGCTACCAGTGTTAAAGACTGCGATGGAGCTCCGTATGCCACGGCAAACTGGCTGACACTGACGGCGGCGGTGCACAAATGCTGCGCAGCTAGCGCCATTCGACGGCCAACACCGCGGTTCCTGGTGTGTCCGCTGTGCCGTGCGTGTGATCATTGCTTGTACAGCCCTCCCGCAGTGTCCGGAGCAAGTATGGTGGGTCTGACACACCGGTGTCAATGTGTTCTTTTTTCCATTTCCAGGAGTGTAGTTTGAGACAGGAACGACGGCGGTCGAGTTTAGGCTCATTCTAAGCACCTGTTGTCACGCATTCTCCTACAAACAATGAGCGTTCAATAGTATTCTGAAGGATCTGCTTATGTTCTAAATGGAGATATTTTTGTAATTTATAAAATAACTTACATATGTACATCATTCTGAAAAGATAAAAAGGTGTAACATTTGTAAACGACTGCACTACTCCAATGGTTTAAATGATGATATTATTGAAATTAAAAATATTACCTCCAAAAACAAGTACGAGTATTTTGATTGGACGATTAGCTTAGAGTGCTCTGTGGTGACTTGCGCAACAGTAGCAGGTGAGCTACGTTACTGACGCTTTGAAGAGTGTGGATGCTTTGTCAGTGGTCGCAGATGTAAAATGATAATTGCGATAAACAACACGAGCATACATTCTCAAAGTGGTGTCGTATCTGAAATCATCAAGTCGCAGATGCAAGAGTTTGGAGTTTAATGAGCCATGGCTGCCGGTGTAACAATGGCTCTGGAAACCGTCATGTTGGTCAGTGTTTAGACGTGGAGAAGCAGTGTGAGATCATTCCCTGCTACAGTTTCTACGACGCAGACACAGTAAGGCAAGACTTGTAATTTGTTTAGTAGTTACAAGAACTGTGAGGAGCAGCAGTCATATTAGTAAAAGTGTGTATATTAAAATAACTTGCATACAACAGTGCGCTCTTAACAGTGACTTGAATTTGCTCTCACTTACCGAACAATGCTCTATCCTCACTCCCGTGTCATTCACTGTAAATAATAATTTACGTCGAAATTAATATATTAAAAATCGTATTTACATTTTCAGAAACTTTTGTATTTCAAAGCATGCAGTTGATTACCTATCGGTGCATTTAAACTGGTTAAAAACAAAGCTCTATGCATTGGTCGACTTTGCTTTTCCATTTTGTGACGTAAATTTAGCTACCTGAGAGTCGATAATTAAAGTAATAATTTTCAGTAATTACTTACGCAAAAGCTGCAAACAAGTGGCGATATAAACAATACAAAACATATTAACAGAATTGATTATAAATTCACAGCCAATTTCGGAATTAAAAAAACATTAAAATAGCTCCTTCAGAGTTGGGCGACCGGAAGAACCTAGACATAAAATTTATTTCTGAGAGTTTAATAAGATGAGTCACACACATCTTTTTTCCTGTGACTGTAAAGATGAGTTGTGGAACTGGTGGATGTAGTCACGGTTTGAAAACAAAATCGATGGTAGGTAAAGTTTAAGGCACTGCTTTTGTAATAGTAGATGAAATATATGATCGAGATCCTGCATCCACCAGTTGCGTCGGAAACAGTAGTCTGTTGCTTTTGTTGACTGTTCCAGTTAGAGCACACACGGGTCAGATTAGAAAAACAATGTTAATAATATCGTTATTTGCCCAAGTAATAACGGTACAAATACTCCACTGAGTGAGAGGGTGAAGCTTTTATGTTTGTTGCAAACTGCTGCGAAGACAAAAGTTATGATCTGTTTCACAGCCAAGGTCGTGTGCCACAGGATGCAGACGGTAAGTTTCGCATCCTATTTCGCGCGGAGCAGCCGATGACGCGTATCAGTGGCTTTCGTAGTTGAGGGTTGGATTGGGTTGTTTGGAGGAGGAGACTAGACAGCGAGGTCATCGGATTAGGGAAGGACGGGGAAGGAAGTCGGCCGTGCCTTTTCAAAGGAAACATCCCGGCACTTGCCTGGAGCGATTTAGGGAAATCACGGAAAACCTAAATCGGGATTTTTGGACGCGGGACTGAACCGTTTTCCTCCCGAATGCGAGTCCAGTGAGCTAGCCACTGCGCCACCTCGCTCGGTCCTCGTAGCTCAGTATAAGAGTTTTGATCGCACTCGGTTTGTTTAAACGATATTAATGATTGAAATAAACAGTAAAATGGCCAGTTGGTCGCAAAGTATCAGTGTTGTAATAACTGATACGTAAGAAACTTTGTGTGATTGTACGCAGTTTTTCGCCACATAAAAGTACAAATTGAATTTACGTAAAATCGTGAGGGTTTGGTCAAAAGCAGTGCATGGTAGCATTAATTTATATTATAGAGCTAATTTTACTATACTACGATACCTGTTGTGTTTCATAATCTAACGATTTATGACACAAACTTTATAATCGTGAACATCTAAGAACAAGGGGAAGAACGCTAAAATAAATCTAGGCCATGTCTCTGTGACTGCAGGGAATATGGAAAAATGGAAAACATTGCAGCGGGATATCGTAGTGACATAAAATTTCGCTTTAGGGATTCTTCAGTTTTCTGGCGTGCTCCTTGGAGAAATGTGTGTCATATTTAAAGACCAAAGTGTTGCAAATAACAGGGGAATATTTCCCCAAAGACGAGCAGTTGAATTTGATCAACGAGAAGGCATCTGTCCTTATGATCATGTAACTGACCAATCAGAAGCATACAAAAGCTTGTTGACCAGTGGAACAGCAGTCAAAGAATAGGATTACCAAAGAGTGAGCAAAGTGTGAAGCTTACGTGAAAGTCTTGCTGGCCGATGTGTTTCAAAACTTCTGCACACTCTACTTTAAAACACACTAACTAGATCTGACCTGTTATGTGACCTCACCCGGCTTAGCATGGAAAGCATTGCTGAAAATTACTAATATAAACTTGCAACTTTTTACAGACATAGAACATTTACAATTTGTTGAGTATGGCGTCAGACGGGATACTGTTCGCTGCTGACAAAGACATGCAGTTGAAAAGAAAAGGTTCATGGTTGAATGTGATGGAAATAAGGATGAGTCTTACACTATTTACCTCGACGTAAACTGTCTGTAGAGCTGGGTCATCATATAATACCTACCGCACTCTCATTTTGTACGGATGTCTGTCGAGGGTTTTGCTATAATTTTTGCACCTGATGATTCAAAAAGAGCCATATTTGACACGTATATCTCGAGTACTCAGAAAGTTTATATGAACTCCTTTCTGATCTACCACTATGTCCATAGAAAATTCACCACCTAGCATCAACAAGCTGAGTGTTCGAAACAAGCTCATTTCGACATTACATGATAAAAAAATTATGTGATGCACTGTAGAAATTTAAAGCAGTGTCTTAAGAATAACGTTATTCTATGAGAAATTCACCCTATTCGTCAACCATCTTGGATGTAACTGTACACAAATAGCAATGCTGAGAAATGTATGAATGCAAAGAACGATATCGAAAAACAAATTCTTCAGACTCATAAATAATAACGTTTCCCAAAAAACTTATCAAAATTTCCGAAAAATGAGTAATGTGAAACGAAAAACGTGTTGGTAAGGTAGATATGCAGCTGCTGCTCTGATTACAAGACTGAATTTCAAGTGCAGTCATAATTATTTTAACAAAAACTTAGTTACAATTGAATAAGTAGACTCAACGTTATTTTCCACAAACCTATAGCTGTAGGAATGACTATTTTAGCCATTCTCATGACACTGCTTTTAGATTTTCTTTATGGCTATATAATAAAGCGATTTTAACCAAATAATGTTAAAATATTTTATACAGACTTATCTAATACGTCACGTTAAATCTCAAAATATCTATGAGGATAAAGGAGTTATGTTCAGAAACGATGTGATGTGGCTTCTTATAATGATGATAACATCTATAACATCCTAGAGGTGAACAAAAAGAAAATGAGTTGAATGAAAGACGAATGGTGAGAAGCAGTTATTACTGAATTCACAGGACTGAGAATATGAGAATATAAATGTTCACTCTTGAAACAGAGTCGCATTGCGTAATGCATAGAGCAAAAGGCATGAATTCATCATTGACAAAAAACTTACTGTTGTCATTAATGTTTATCATATAATATTGAAAAATCGAATCTACAGTGGATAATTCGGTCTAAGTAGCATGTTGATTTTACTATTAGACATCATAAATTTGCTTTACCTGCACAGGATGATAAACATTTGAGTTTTCTGATGAGGTCAGTACAGTGACCTGGGGTAACTACCATATGAGAAATGATGATGACTAAGTTTATTGAACGTACCTGTAAAATATATGTATAAAATGTAGAGAAATGTAAATACTTGAAAAAATATAAATAATGTGAATTGTAAATTCTAATTGTAGACTGTGACTTGAGCTGAACACGGTTTTCCTCGTGTGTACTTGTCAACGGAAATTTGATAATCAATCGCAGTTGCTGAGGTAGTGAAAAATCATTGTTAATAAAAATGTAAATACCCATAACACTGTAAATAATGCAAATACCTGAAAAAGGCAAACTGTGAACTTTTCGGTGGAAAGTTAGTGCTCCATCATAATTGCATTGTATGTAACGAAACATTGAATGTAAATACATTATCTGTAGAAACATTGTATATGTTGTACCTATTTTTATAACAAGTTTTATATTGAAACGCCAAAGCAAGTAGTATAGGCATGCGTATTCAAGTGCAGAGACATGTAAACAGTCAGAATACGGCGCTGCGGTCGGCAACACCTATGTAAGACAACAAGTGTCTGGCGCAGCTGTTAGATCGGTTACTGCTGCTAGAATGGCAGCTATCAAGATTTAAGTGAGTTTTAGCGTGGTCTTTTAGTCCTCACACGAGCGATGGGACACAGCATCTCCCAGGTAGCGATGAAGTTGGGGATTTTCCCGTACGCTCATTTCACGAGTGCACCGTGAATATCAGGAATCCGGTAAAACATCAAATCTCCGACATCGCTGCGGCCGGAAAAAGATCCTGCAAGAGCGGGACCAACGACGACTGAAGAGGATCGTCCAATGTGACAGAAGTGCAACGTTTTCTCAAATTGCTGCGGATCTTAATCCTGTGCCATCAACAAGTGTCAGTGTGTGAACCATTCAACGAACCATAATCGATGTGGGCTTTCGGAGCCGAAGGACAGCTCGTGTATCCTTAATGACTGCACGACGCAAAGCTTTACGCCTCGCTTGGGCCCGTCAACACCGACATTGGACTGTTGATGATTGGAAACATGTCGCCTGGTCGGACGAGTCTTGTTTCAAATTTTTTTGACTGGATGGACGTTTACGGGTATGGAACCAACCTCATGAATCCATGGACCGTGCATGTCGGTAGGGGATAGTTCAAGCTGGTGGAGGTTCTGCAATGGTGTGGGGCATGTGCAGTTGGAGTGATATGGGACTCCTGATACATCTAGATACGACTCTGACAGGTGACACGTACATAAGAATACTGCCTGATCACCTCCATCCATTCATGTCCATTGTTCATTCCGACGGACTTGAGCAATTACAGCAGGAAAATGCGACACCCTACACGTCCAGAATTGCTACAGAGTGTCTCCAGGAACACTCTTCTGAGTTTAAACACTTCCTCTTCCTACCGAACTCCCCAGACATGAACATTATTGAGGATATCTGCGACGTCTTGCAACGTGATTTTCAAAAGAGATCTCCATCCCCTTGTACTCTTACGGATTTATGGACAGCCCTGCCGGATTCATAGTGTAAGTTCCCTCCAGCACTACTTCAGACATTAGTCGAGTTCATGGTATGTCGTGTTGTGGCACTTCTGCGTGCTTGCGGGGGCTCTACACGGTATTATGCGGGTGCACTATTTTGTTGAGCTCTTCAGTGTATATGTTAGTTTGATTGCATCATGCAATGTAACATTAACGAGTCTCTATCTTTTAGCACTGTGTCTTATCAGGACAGCTGAGACATGCAGAGATACCTTCTGCACTGGTCTCTCGCTGTCTGACAACAAGTAGGGTCCTTCACTGACGTCTTTAACATGTGTATTAATTGCATGTATGTTACTGGCAGAAAAATCTCCAGAGCTTAAGTATTCATACTTTTACTGAAAATGTCGCAAATAGTTGAGGTAACTTTTTAAATTGTTAAGAGATGACATTTCATGAGGAGACAGAAGTGGGGAGATGTGAACATTTTACACACAGACACACACCTATGTGAGGTGAAATTTAATGACTAGGGAGAGGTGACTTGCTGCAGCTGTCATAAAATTGAAGAGCTGTATTTCAGCCATCAGCTGTAAAAATTAGTCCTTATCCATTACCCGTTTTGGTCGAAACACCACACGAAGGCTACCAACAGATCTGAAATACATAATGTATACATAAGATCAAGTAAAAAGGTTAACAAATAGTTCAAGTAATTATGTGAAAGTATGAGTGGTACTTCAGAAGGATAATCAGTTCATGGTTCCTTTAGATGAATTTAAACTCCTCAAAAGTACAAGATGTTTACATGACCATTTGTAATACACCATGACTTCAAACAAAATGAAACTGGCCTCGCAATAACTCACCACTGATTAGAAAGAAACTGCACGAGCACTGATCTTAGTTAAACAGAGAACATCAATGAACACAGGCTTGTATAAGAACTTCAAAGAATACAATGCATAGTGCATCCTATCATATTCTATATAGGTTACATACAAAGATACTCTAAACACTATCAGCAATCAGAGAGGTAGGAACAATATAGTTATATCTTAGACGAACATCATGTTACAATATATCACTGTTGTCAACAGTGTGAAGACATGCAGTATTCATAGAACCACTATGTAAATATCACCCAAAGGGCCATAGTTACAAGTAATGGAATACCTGAAGCATAATATACTAGCTCACATCAAATAATGTCGTAGATCATATCAACAAGTCTCTAAATTTTTGTGAATCATAAATGTTTTATTAAACATAAATGTTTTATTGAACAGTCAGTCAGTAACCACTAAGACAGGAATCATGAAAATACAGTACTTATATGTATATTGCAATTATGAGGTTATGTAAAAAACAAAAAAATATAGTATCAGCCCACTCATTAAGTACAAGATAATTTAATCGTATATTGTGTATAATAGAATGTATGAAGTTTCATGAACATATATGCTAATTTCTGAGGAAGTCTAGTATTGACAAATTGCAGGAATTTCAAACTGTATTATTATACAACATAGATCTCAAGTGCTAATCAGTAACTACATGATATTTTTATGCAGGCATTAGTCCTTGAACAAAGGTACCTATGTTAACTTTAAACAAATTGTACATGGAGACTTTTTCCACTTACAGTGGCACAGTTATTCGATTTTGTAAAATACAGCTCGTATCCTCAAATAATATGCATTAACGGATGGATTCTAAGTTGTGCATGTTGTAAATTCAAAATGTGTCAGTGTCATCAGCAACATTCATTTCTTTTATAACACAGAATCGATACTGTAATGTATGCCAATATGTAAAATTTGATCGGCTGTTGCCAGCTATGTCAGAGGCTCAGATACATGTGTGACGTCGGCGCCTGGCCGCTGGCCACCTGCACGCTAGCACGCCAGACCATGTAGGATTCATGTAATTGTTATGTATTTATGGCAATGTGACGTGTTCCCTTATACTGAGAAAGCGTGCTGGATGCTATTGTCTGCGTATTACAGTCACTAGATACCGCAGGACTCTGCTGGTGATTGTAGTTCGATTTTTGTTCTACAACGCGGTGTACAATTATAGCATTGGCCACCATTCTCGTAGAAAATGTCATACTTCCCCATCACATGTACTTGTCGCGTTTTTAATGGCTAAGATCCGACTTGTAAATAAGTATAACGTGTTTCATTCTCCAGTGTTGCTGGTACACGCCTGGAACATATACATATGTGTGTGTGATGGCTTATAGACGTCATAACGTGGACCCCTCCCGTTCCCCCCTCCAATCCTATCGGTGCCAACGCTGCCTAAAAGGCAACGACCATGTCACTGCCGCCTGCAAGAAACCCCCTACCTGTCCCCACTGCAAAGTTTCCCACTTCTTGAAGAACTGCCCCAGCCCCACCTCTCCTCCCTACTGTAATACCTGTAACGAATCCCATCCTACCTACTCCTCGAAATGTAAAGTGAAACTTCCTCCCATCACCCCTGAGCTCACTGTCCCTGTCTGCCCTGTCGATGACCCCATCCACCCGAACAACTCGCTCCACCCTCCCCCTACTGCAGAGGACCATAGTCCTCCAAAACATCCACCCCTTCCAACGCCCCCACACTCTTTCCCAAATCGCCCTTGCTGCCCATTCCCCCTTCCACCTCACCACCTATGCCACCTACTCCCACAACCAGGCCCCCTTCACCCCCTCAACCCCCTCTCCACCCTCGCCTAAATCTCCCCTACCATGGCAGAACAACATTACAGCATACTTTATCATAACATCCGCTCCCTGCCAACCCACAAACTCCTCTTCCTTCACACCATCCATCGCAACCACGTGGATGCCTTCGTCCTAAATGAAACCTTCCTTCAAGCCCATATCTCCATCTCCACAGCTCCTTACACCCTCCACCGCACCGATAACCCATACCCCCTGGCACGTGGCGGGGTTGCTATCAGCCACCTCAAGCTCCTCCCTGTTTGGCCCCAACCTCTCTTCAACACTCCTGCCCAGCATCTCACACTCTACCTCTTCTCCCCACCCTTACTGTCACATGTGCCACCATCTACATCCGCCCTCATACCCCCATCCCATACGATTTCCTGGCCCACATTGACAGCACCATCTCCACCTAAGTGATTGCCGCAGACCTCAATATCCACATCCGTGCTCCTGCCGAACTCCAGTGGTTACACTGGTTTATCACCAAAGGGAGATGTGGTTTCCCTCTCCCAACACACCCAACCCGAATCCAACACCACTCCCGACATGATCATTTCCTCTCACAACCTCCTCGGGTGCGTCACTGCCGAAGTCCTTGATCTAATTGGCAGTGACCATGCCCCAGTCCTCCTCACTATCTCTGATAGTCGCCATCCCCACCCCGTTCCTCGCCCTGACATTCCTCCTAAACTTGTCCATGACTAATCCTGTGCCAACTGGGAGGCCTGTCGGTACTCCCTGCACAACCAGGTCGAACGCCATGACCCAATCCTCCAATCTCCTGATGACATCTCCTGAACCGCTGCCTTCCTCCACCAGACCTTGTCTGATGCCATCGCTACCCATATCCCTACCACAGCCATCCACCCTCACCACCCTGCCCTGCCCCCACAGGCTGTCCTCCTTGAATCCCATCACCTCTGCCAATCCTTCCTCCACACTCGTGACCGGGACAGTCTCACCCACCACCAACAATTACAACAACACATCTGCAACATGCTTACTGTGAAGAAACATGGTGCCTGGCGACAGACATGCTCACAGCTCAACGCCACACTCCCAATAAACTCTTCCAAGTATTGGTCTGCTTTCCACCGCCTTACTGGAAACTGTCCAACCCCACAGTATGCTCCTTTATGACCATCCCTTTCCTGACAACCTCAGTAAGGCCAACCACTTTGCCTCCCATCTACTCAATGTCTTTTCAATTCCCGATGATCCCCAATTTGATTATTCCCTCATCCCCAATGTCATCAAAAGTATGGATACCTCCACTCCTCCCCACGCTCGTAGCTTGCAGTACTTAGGCCACACACCACCATCAGGACAACACTCCCATCACTACACAGGACATCAGCCTCACACTCTGCACTAAACTCAACACCACTCCCAGCCACGACCACGTTACCTACTGCCATCTCAAACACTGCCCTCCCTCCTTCCTTGCACTCCTTGCCGCCCTCTACAACGTAACCCCTGCCATTGGTTTCTAACCCAACCTGTGGAAAACCTCCCATATCCTGATGTTCTCCAAACCTAACAAACCTCCATCTAATGTTTCTTCCTATCGCCCTCATGTCTCACCTCGGTGTTGAGCAAGCACTTGGAATCAATCCTTACCCAGAGCATCCATCACCACGTTCACTGACACCACCTCCTCCCCAACACCCAATGTGGCTACTGACTTTCCTTCTCTGCTGATGACCAATTCCTATGCCTCACTCATCTCCTCTCCTACAGCTTAACTCCCTATAGCTCTAAAAGGCCTACGACCATGTATGGTATCCCAGTCTCCTGTTTAAACTCCAGTCTTACACCCTTCTTATCAACTATGTCCATCTGATTGCCTCCTTCCTCTCCCACCGTCCCTCCTACATTACCATCCATAATGCCGATTCCTGCACCTTCTACCTCTCTGTGGGTGTGCCCCAGGGCTCTGTCCTCTTCCCTCTCCTGTACCTCCTGTACACGGCAGATATGCCCAACCACCCTTCTGATCCACCTCCTGAACACTGCATTCCTTGCCCTCACTCCTACCCTTCAATGGTCACAATGCCTTCTCCAGAATCACCTTGACCTTTTTGCCACATGGTGTGACCACTGGCTCCTCAAAATCAATCCTTCTGAGACCCAGGGAATCATCATAGGTCATACCACTCGCTCCTTGATTTTTCCCTTACCATCTGCACTCATCCTGTCCGCCTCTCCCCCACCCTCACCTACCTCGGACTCACCATTGACTGTCGCCTCACCTGGATCCCTTATCTCTCCTCTATCCAATTCAAAGCATACAATCGCCTCTTTCTCCTTAAACTCTTCTCTGGCCAGACATGAGGTTGAACCCTTCTACCATCCTCCACACCTACAAATCTTTAATTCGTCCCATCCTCTGTTATGCCAGTCCTGCCTGGATATCTGCCCCTCCAAATTCTATAAGTCCCTTCAGATTCTTGAGCACCATGCATTCCACCTCACCTTCCATACATGCCTCCTGTCCCCTATGCGGATCCTCTATGACCTGATTCCTTTCCCCAACTGCTCTTTTCCCTGAAATGTATCTGAGACCTCTACACCTTCTGCCGACTTGATCCCTCCCATTCCCTAGCCGCTCCTCTCCTCTCCAACCCCCACCCAGTGCCTGCACCTTCACCGTTGTGTCCCCCCTACCCTCCACCTCTGCACCTTTCATCTCCTTTCCTGAGATGGCTGCCATCAACTCCCCCTCCCAGATGATGCCCTCTCCCCCTCCATTTATGCCTCCTATCAACTATGATCCTCTCCTCCCCTCCCTCTCTCTGTCCTTTTCTTGGGCTCCCTCCCTCCCCCTTCCATCCTGTTTTTTCTCCACCTACCCATTCCTTGACTCCATTCTCTCCACCCAAGTTGTTTTTCTTTCCCCTCCTCTGTCTTTCCCACACCTTTCTCACGTCCACCCTGCTCCCTCTTTTTCTGTGCCCTCTCCCTCCATCAGCTCCCCCCATAATCCCCCTCTTCTATCCGTGTCCTCCACCCCCATACCTATATATATGCCTTGGTACTCTATAGTGCAGTGTTTTCTGTGAGTGTTTCATGTTGTACGTGTCCTTTCTACGGTGCTGTGAACAGAAACCAGACTGTACCCACGTTTTTTAATTGTGCCTGTCTATTACCTAATTGTTTTTAATCTGCATCACTGACCTCTTTCTTTTTATGTCTTCTTCACAACTTTTTCGCCATGTACCAGTTTCAAATAGTCACTGTTTTATCGCTCTTTTTATTGTTCTATATCCTCATTATGTTTTTTAACTTTATCTCTAGGCTGCCGAGCGGTGTATTATGCTGCTGCCAGCCCCCCGCCCCCCACTGTCCCACCCACCCCTCTGGGGAGTGGGGGGGGAGGGGTCAAAATAAAATAAAGAAGGAAAAGAAAAAGAGGCTCTGTGAACTTCTGGCACCTGTCCCTCCCGGATGATGAGCTTCATCCTAATATCTACCCCTCCTGTCAACTCTAACCTTACCTTCCCCCTCCTACTCCTCAGAGCTCCCTCTACCCTCCTGTTCCCTTCCCCTGAGCTGTTTTCCTCCCTCCTTCACCCTTGTCCCTTTCCTGTGCACCCCTTCTGTGTCTCTGCACTCCCTCCTGACTTGCCTTCCCTCTCCATCTCCCACGCTGCCTGTCTCCTGTCCCTTAGTGTGCCCTCTAACCCCCCTTTTTCTTTTCATCCCACCCCCTCCATCCCCTCCTCCCTCACTGCACCTTTCTCTCCCCTCCTTTTCCTTCCTCTCAGGCCTCCTCTCCCCGCAGCAGTTTTTATTTTTCATCGTGTGTGCTCCATCTCTTGCAGTGGTTTTAAAGTGCCTTAGTTCCAAAGTGTTTTAAAGCTGTGGCCAACTTATATCTTGTGCGTGTGACTTCAGTGTATTTTACGTGCTCGACGAATGACTTTTTACAAAAGTATGTTCAGTACCTGAACCGATTTTTTTTAGAGCCATCCTGCAAGTGCAGTATCCAGGGACCAACAGGCCTGGACTTAAAAATAAACATCCTTTGTCTCTGACACAATAGTGCCAATATTCCAGAACTTGGATTCTGACGCCATAGAACCTGTCCTAGTACGCCTACAGGTGCACCTGTGTACTTGAATTCTACACTGTTGCAAATAGCCCGACAGGGTTGAGCTGGACTGTGACATCATAGAGCATGGGCCAGTATTCCAAGTCAGCCAGCATGACACTGTGTCATCTTGCATTTTTGAATTTCCCACCAATTTATACGTAGACAACAACCCTGTATCAATAGGAGTGAGAAGAATCACACCAGCGCAACTTGGGCTACTTTTTTAAAATTTTCCCCCCATTTTTGAGTTTCTCAACAGAATTTGAATTCTCCTCCTTTTTACACATAGGTCGATTGACGTTTGTCGGATGGTGGAGGGGAAGAGGTGGAGGAATTCCTATGACATCATTGATGACACACTTTGTGCCAGATCACCCACTACATATTGTCACCATCGAAGTACGCATTCACCCAAGCATTAGCGTCATTCCTTTGGATGATAAGATCTATGGCGTGCCCAGAAGTCTACAAATCACTGGAATATCATGTACAAGTCAGTGGATGGCTCTGTAAGTATTAAATTAACTATTTTAGTATTGTACAACCATCATCATCAAGGCTGGTGTATGAATTCTTCGGAAAGCACGCTTCAACAGCTGTAGGGCGCATTGGCGGCAGCAAGATTACAAAAACCCGTCAACGTCTATTAGAAAGCTAGTTGCCTTGCTAACAAAGAGAAGTAGGTGCTAAGTCAACGAAGGGTTACAAGCAAATGGACTACATTGAAATTTTGGAAAAAATTCTCAAATGTATTGTGAAATTATGTGAATAGAAGTAAGAAGTAAAATATATTAGAGTATAAGAGATCTTGTTGAAGTTGAGCGGCTTCAGATTATAGTGTCATCAAGGTGGGCAAGTGATCAGTACGAATAGCCACAGATCAGTTACTATACGTAACTTTATTTGCAATACGATATAGACTACTGGCCATTAAAATTGCTCCACCAAGAAGAATTGCAGATAAACGGGTATTCATTGGACAAATATATTATACTAGGACTGACATGTGATTACATTTTCACGCACTATGGGTGCATAGACCCTCAGAAATCAGTACCCAAAACAACCACCTCTGGCCGTAATAACGGCCTTGATACGCCTGGGCATTGAGGTAAACAGAGCTGGGATGGCGTGTACAGCTACAGCTGCCCATGCAGCATCAACACGGTACCACAGTTCATCAAGAGTAGCGACTGGCGTATTGTGACGAGCCAGTTGCTCGACCACCATTGACCAGACGTTTTCAATTGGTGAGAGATTTGGAGAATGTGCAGCCCAGGGCAGCAGTCGAACATTTTCTGTATAGAGAAAGGCCCGTACAGGACCTGCAACATGCATTCGTGCATTATCCTGCTGAAATGTAGGATTTAGCAGGGATCGAATGAACAGTAGAGCCACGGGTCGTAACACACCTGAAATGTAACGTCCACTGTTCAAAGTGCCGTCAATGCGAACAAGATGTGACCGAGACGTGTAACCAATGACACCCCATACCATCACGCCAGGTGATACGCCAGTATGGCGATGACGAATACACGCTTCCAGTGTGTGTTCACCGCGATGTCGCCAAACACGGATGCGACCATCATGATGCTGTAAACAGCACCTGGATTCATCCGAAAAAATGAAGTTTTACCATTCGTGCACCCAGGTTCGTCGTTGAGTACACCATCGCAGGCGCTCCTGTCTGTGATGCAGCGTCAAGGGTAACCGCTGCCATGGTCTCCGAGCTGATAGTCCATGCTGCTGCAAACGTCGACGAAGTGTTCGTACAGATGGTTGTTGTCTTGCAAACGTCCCCATTTGTTGACTCAGGGATCGAGACGTGGCTGCGCGATCCGTTACAGCATGCGGATAAGATGACTGTCATCCCGATTACTAGTGATACGAGGCCTTTGGGATCCAGCACGGCGCTCCGTATTACCCTCCTGAACCCACCGATTCCATATTCTGCTAACAGTCATTGGATCTCGACCAACGCGAGCAGCAATGTCGCGATACGATAAACCGCAATCGGGATAGGCTACAATCCGACCTCAAAATCTGAAACGTGATGGTACGCATTTCTCCTCCTTACACGAGGCATCACAACAACGTTTCACCAGGCAACGCCGGTGAACTGCTGTTTGTGTATGAGAAATCGGTTGGAAACTTTCCTCATGTCAGCACGTTGTAGGTGTCGCCACCGGCGCCAACCTTGTATGATTGCTTTGAAAAGCTAATCATTTGCATATCACAGCACTGTCTTCCTGTCGGTTACATTTCGCGTCTGTAGCACGTCCTCTTCGTGGTGTAACAATTTTAATGGCCAGTAGTGTATACATACACTCTAGCGTTCAATGTCCCGAGGGCTTCCCGAAACGAACGCGACGCTGGCAGAATGCTGCTGCGTGGTCATCCAATTTGGGGATGACGACCCACGCGTGCAGATTCAGTGGAAGCGGGAATGTGATCACAACGCTGGACGGCTAACGTTTGTGTGCTCTACTTCTGTGCTGTTACACTTCCTTCCCCAGTATATATGAGCTACCTTGATAGCTCATTTAAGAACAGTTCTCTACCATATTAATTCCAATATTGTGGCCAAGGCTGGTGCGCTCATACTTCTGACCTTTATTCGTAATAGGTGACAAGTGAAGGACAACGTCACTAGCATAAACAGGTTGGAGCTAGCGAGGTGTAGAGGACCTTGCCGCTTTAACTGCAAAAAACCAAAGGTGGTCCAACGTAACAAAAAAATTGGGAAATTTGTTGTTAACCCAACTGAAATCTTAAAAATAATAATACTCTGCATAGCTTTGTGATACTGGTCAACACTGTTAAAAGTACGAACTAAACTCAAACCATTACCACTAGTACTTCACACTTGTATTATCTGGTTGTACAATTCGTCTGTTCCATTACATCAAACAAAACTGTTGTCGCATAAAAGATCTAAAAAGGAGTCGATTTCCCTATTATGGGCGGTATATTCTACTTTAACTTACATTTTAGCTGTAACCGATTATGGTGCCTTGATATTTCGGGGTCCAGTATCGTACAATGATGGGTATTGGCTCAGTGATATTCATGAGGTCATGTATGTTCTGTAACTGTTCTTCCAACCCGCTTGGATTATACTTCAAAGTAAGTTTAAAATGACCTAGCTATTACCTTACTTTCTTGTCGCTCAAAAAGAACACCAGATTGACGAGGAAAGATTCTGACAGACAGACAAAACTAAAAATAAGACCTAGTCATCAAAATATAAACAGGAATCGTTATCCTTAAGGAACTCCAGAAAGATTCAAAATCATGAAATGTTCAATTTTTACTTTTTTAGCTTTTAAAAATCTACAGAATTTCCCCTTTCAATTGATATATAATTTATTCAGTTCAAAAGACTATAACTATTTTAAAAATATTTTTGAAATATATTCTATACAGGCGTGACCCATTGTGGCGCTGTTAAACTGCTGTCAGATGCTATACTCATGAATCTACATGCTCATCATGTACATTTTAGTGATATGAGAGAAAATAAGTGTTACAAAATAAGTGTTGTGGCTAACGTGTCATAGTTCGATATAAATAGCTCGCTCGATTGTCGTATATTTCATGTTTATTTACTCTTTTGTAGAGATGGGCAAACTGAAACACGTAACTGTTTCGAAACAAATGAAACAGTACAATGTAATGTTTCGATACGCTGTTTCGAAACAGTGCAACAGTTTGTGTTTTGTAATCTAATAAACCTACACATTTTATCATCTTGAATGTCTACTGTATAAGTATGTCTATATAAACACAAATGAGGTGCGAGAGCGCTACACTTGGGCATATTGGTAGTTTCGTATTTCCTGCAGCAAATGCGCTGCTTTCGTGTTGTGTGACTTTCATACTTTTCAATTGGCTGAGGACAGCCATAGCTGAAGACAGAACAACCACCGCGAACGGAACTGGAGGTGGGAGCAAACTGCAGAAACAACGGATATGCTACTGGGATTTCCACATTCCGCTAGTATGGGTAATATACCCATCCTGCTAATTTACATGCACACAAAGGGAATCATTGTGGATAATAGGCACAGTCACTATAGACTCACAAATAACGCCAAATAATTCGAATAAATAACAAAATATAACAGAAAAAAATTTTGTATTTCAAGGTGTTTCGAACCATTACTATAAATTCACCATGCTTCCCAGCCCTTGCCGTTCACCATTACACTATCAGTGATATGTCAAACAGATTGCTTGCAATTATACCTACATCAAATTTGTGTATATGTCTAATAATTGTCACTCTGCGCCTTTTTTTATTCAAAATGTTGTAGGCTTACTTGCGTTTCTTAATATGATTACTGTACATGAAAAGAGAAGCGTATGTTATAAAAAAAGTGTAATTTATTCGAATGATTTTCACGTATCTATTATTTTGAATGTGAATAGTATGCGTTGTTTTATTGTTTGGTTAGTGTTTATAAAGCAGATGTTACGCCATTTCGTAATAGGACAGTCAGCTAGAAACGAAGCTTTATTTTCGGATATCTTAAGCTTCATGCTATTGCTTGTCAAAAAGATTTCGACACTCTAGAAAGTGTTTCATGAAGTGTTATGTTGTGTTTCAGTACCTGTGCCGAGCCCAAATCTCGTACGACACAGAACGGAATGAAACATCACTGTTTCGATACAATTAGTCCGCTCGAAGCACAGGTGGACTGAAACAGCCTTATTTTGAAACAACGATACAGTTTCTGTGTCTGGCTCGAGATCGAATCTGGTGCGGTTATCCGAGACAGGGGCGGAATGAAACACCACTGTTTCGAAACAGTGAACCACAGCCGTTCCGAAACACTGAAACAGTTCCACGTATCGATACACTGTATCGAAACATAGAAACAGTGGCCAAGTCTACTCTTTTGTAATCCTGAAAATATTTGTAGTGAATTTTCTTCACTGAAGTCTCTGTTTTATGGAAGGATAATCATGGTTAAACATAAAGTGACTAGAGATCCTCTGAAGGCTTTCAAGAAAAGGAGAAATGTCGGAAAGCCAAAGGTAGGTATTATTACCGTACACAATAAAGATGATAACCAAGTGTGTGAACCTAACCTTGCTTGTACACCTGTCCATTGCAATGAAAGTGAGAAAGAAAGTACTTTGCAGAGGAAGCTTGATTCAGTTAGTGAAAAGTATGAATGTTTTATGGGCGAATCGGATGTGAATGAAATATCTGATAAATCAGTTCTCAATGGAACTTTTGCAAACGGTGTAAGATATATTCAATGTAACGAAGTCAATCTGGAGCTCTCTATAAAAGTCATGTAAGACTTGCTAGTGAAATGGAACTGAAGTATGGTGAGTGTTCTTACATGACCACCTTTCGGAACATTGTTGCAGTAACTCCAAATGAAGAAAATGATAGCAAAATCTAAGAACACAGCGTTAGATTTGTTTATGCCTTATGTACAGTTGGTAAGGGTGCTACTGGAGGTGCAGTTTTATGTTGCATGATGAATCTTCCAAGCCCTCCAACCAATTTTAGGAACTGTAAGAGATTTATAGGGTCTAAAATAAAATATATCTGAATAGAATGTATGACGAAATCTGTGGAAGAGGCAGGAATAGAAAACAGTGGTAATAGAGACGTGATGCAGTATTCGAGGATACCTGGCATAAACGGAGACACATCTCTTAATGGCGTAGTATCTGCCACCAGTATGTATACAGGGAACGTTTTAGATGTAGCAGTAATTTCTAAATATTTTAGGTGTCCACGAAAAATAAAGGTACACATGAAAATAATTGCACAGCTAATGATAGTGGCAGTTGTGGAGGAATGGAAGTGGCTGGTATTGCTACTATATATCAACGTTCTGTTGTGTGTGATAAAGTACGATATGTGAATTACCTTGGTGATGGTGATTCTAAAATTTTGCAACATATTCAGGAACACCACCCAATGGTGATGATGTTGTAGTGCAGAAATTTGAGTATATTGGACATGTACAGAAACAAATGGGATCAAGACTTCGGCGGCTGAAAGCTTTGTACAAAAAACAAAAACTCAATGATGGTGAAGGGTTGGATGGGAAGGGAAGGTTAACTAACTGTGTAGTTGACAAAATACAAAATTATTATGGAATAGCTGGTAGGCAAAACACACACAGTGTCGATGAAATGAAGAGGGTTGTTTGGTCTCTTTTTTCGTACTTTTTCAACCGATGAAAGTCCGCATCATTACTTGTGTCCCAAAGGAGAAAACAGTTGGTGTAAGTACAACAAGGAATTAATAACTGATGAAATGTACACTCATAAATGTAGTGTGCCCGATGCGGTAATGAAGGTTATAACACTATATTGCAAGCTTGCGCCAAGTATAACACTATGCTCGCAAACTAGCATTACCTTCTTGGAGGAGTTTGATGTTTGACCGCGTTTTTACTTAATGGATAGAGGGTGTCGGACAGCAATTTCGTACCATTGGCAGTTAATAAAAAACTGAAAGACTTTACTTTGGAGATAATACAAGCACTGACATTCATACAAATGAATTAATAAACGGTCGCCAGCCTAATTAGCCATCATAATTTGAAACATTATGTTTCAAGAAAATCTAGTATGAGCTACTAAATTGACTTTCATTAAATACTCCTTTTGAATAGTGGAATTAATACACACGATTACCGGACGAACTGAGTAGTGGGTAGCAATAGTTACTATTTACACAAATCAGCAGTCATAGGAATTTTAAAAGTTATTTCATTCATAGTAATAATAGTTACTGTTGCAATCAACAGCTAACTCAGCAATAAGATGTTACTAAAGACCTCACGAGACTAAAATTGGGCATGACCAGAGTCATGGTTTAACTAACATACAAACACCACAAATGAACTTAAATAACATTATACAGACACTTTTTGTACTCACACTTTTATGGAAATGCTTCAGATTTCTTTAGCAAAGGCAGTATTCAGTTTATCTTTCTTATAATAGAAAAGAATATAGTGGAGACCCATAAATTGAAACTGTCTTTACAGGAAAATTCTGTGACTATTTCAGAAACAAAGTGCAATTTGCCAATACAGATTTGTAACCCCACTTGAAATAATTTACATGCTCAGACTTTAAAGCAAGTAATTCAAATATTAAGTCCAATTAACTTCAGAAAATAGTTCATGGTAATAATCAAAATTACTTTTCATACAGGTTCAGTTTGTGTGCCTTATCCATTACCTGTGAAGCAGATATTTTTATGGTAACACCACACACTTTGGCATTGAACTTTAGCACATTTACCACAGAAGCAAACCATTAATTGGTTAAAAACGGGATACTCGGTTTCTGCACATTTAGGATGGGACCCTGCATTGGTTTCATGATCAGAACAATTTTAAGGTTCAAACACATGTTTATATCACTGGAATTATTATTGAAAACGCTTACGCAAACATACTGGTTCATACTATGATACATATCTGAGTTCCGGAAGTTGGCGGGGAAGTGGCGCAATAGTGGTGGCAAGCACATGGCGGCTATCTGGTCTCACACCCTTTATGTTGAATGCTCTTTATAAAGTCTTCTTGGCGACGTATTATCCTCGTTTTAGAGCCATTCCATAATAACAAGACAGCCGAAACCACAGGCAATTTCAATATAAATTGGCTTTCAAATGCGTCACTTGGCCCCTCGATATTAAACCGTACAACGGTTAGCCACTGACCGCGTAGCGTTGTAGGGAAGCAGCCTACTCACGCCGTAGTAAATTCACACCAGTCTTTCTACTGTGTGCCAGCCAGTCCGCTGTAACTAGCTCTGACGTCATAAATGTTGCGCAATACTTTAAAAATGAAGTAAATAACCTGAAACGGTTCTAGCATGTCAGGAGTAATACTAAATTAATATGTGTTAAATATCAGTTCGATAACTATAACCATTTTCGAAATTTGGACGTTTTTCTGTAAAAATCATTGGCGCAACAGAAAAGAGCTAGAGACTTAAAAATTTATATTTAGATTCCTTTTCCATAATAATATAATAGAAACAGTACTTTGGATGTCACAAATTAAAATTTTTGTTGAAATTCATAATTTTCTGGTTTTTGTCTTAAAAATTAAGGAAGCAAGATAGATTAAGTAGGCTAATAAATAAGGCTAGGATGTTTATATTTAAGTAAAATGGAGATCCGCTATAATCATAAAGATGTGACAAGTTTCAACCGAATAACTATAAAACTATAGCGATAGCGTATCTCCAAAGGGCAAGTTCAGAGCTCGTCTACTGCGTGCAGTGTAATTAAATTAATTCTCTCGCACAAAATATTTTACTTAGCCACGTTAGACTTTTATTATGATTACTTACCTGTGTGCTGAATGCACATTTAAATTGAGAGCTTCATCGGCCATCAGCAAAAGAAGCTATGATTTATTCGGTAACTTAATGTGGTGCTTTACTAGCCCAGCGGCTAGTTGGGAGAGCCGATTTGATCAGGCGTTCCCTTAGCCGTCCGCACCGCGGCTTTATACATAAGAACGCTGCGCGAGGAAGCAAGGTCCCAGTTCTCTCCAGACGCTGAATAGCACACCACCTGTGTCGGGAGTCGCGTCGTGTCGGTATCATTGCTATAAACTAGAGATGGGCAAACTGAAACACGTAACTGTTTCGAAACAAATGAAACAGTACAATGTAATGTTTCGATACGCTGTTTCGAAACAGTGAAACAATTTGTGTTTTGTAATCTAATAAACCTACACATTTTATCACCTTCAATGTCTACTGTATAAGTATGTCCATATAAACACAAATGAGGTGCGAGAGCACTAATCATGTCGCAGAAAGTATGAAACTATCACTTAGGTGTCTTGGCAGTTTCGTATTTCCTGCAGCAAATGCACTGCTTTCGTGTCGTGTGACTTTCATACTTTTCAATTGGCTGAGGACAGCCATAGTTGAAGACAGAAGAACCACCACGAACGGAACTGGAGGTGGGAGCAAACTGCAGAAACAACGGATATGCTACTGGGGTTCCCACATTCCATTAGTATGGGTAATATACCCATCCTGCTTCTTTCCATGCACACAAAGGGAATCATTGAGGATAATAGGCACAGTCACTATAGACTCACAAATAACGCCAAATAATTCGAATAAATAACAAAATATAACAAAAAATTTTGTCTTTCAAGGTGTTTCGAACCGTTACTATACATTCACCATGCTTCCTAGTCCTTCCCGTTCACCATTACACTATCAGTGATATGTCAAACAGATGCTTGCAATTATACCTACATCAAATTTATGTATATGTCTAATAACTGTCACTCTACGCCTTTTTTATTCAAAATGTTGCAGGCTTACTTGCGTTTCTTAATATGATTACAGTACATGAACAGAGAAGAATATGTTATAAAAAATTGTAACTTAACTGAATGATTTTCACATATTTATTATGTGAATAGTATGCGTTGTTTTATTGTTTAGTTAGTGTTTATAAAGCAGATTTTACGCCATTTCGGAATAGGATAGTCAGCTAGAAACGAAGCTTTATTTTCGGACATCTTAAGCTTCATGCTATTGCTTGTCAAAAAGATTTAGACACTCTTGAAAGTGTTTCACGAAGTGTTATGCTGTGTTTCAGTACCTGTGCCGAGCCCGAATCTCGTCCGACACAGAGCGGAATGAAACATCACTGTTTCGATACAATCAGTCCGTTCCAAGCACAGGTGGACTGAAACAGCCTTATTTTGAAACAACGATACAGTTTCTGTGTCTGGCTCGAGATCGAGACAAGGGCGGAATGAAACACCGCTGTTTCGAAACAGTGAACCACAGCCGTTCCGAAACACTGAAACAGTTCCACGTATCGATACACTGTATCGAAACATAGAAACAGTGGCCAAGTCTACTATAAACAGCCTCGGATGCCGTATTAAGTTACTCGGGATACGCATAACCATGACATCATTTTCGAGTGAAGTGTTAATTCTGGGATGATTTTAATTATCTAGCTTCAGTTTGCGTATGTCGTATTTTCAGGTGCCGCCGCGGGACAGACATTCTACCATCATTTAGCGTGACGTTTGATGAGCATTACCATCAAATTATGGCGAGCATTCACTTAAACATTTAATTTGGACAGTTATAGTTGCATCAGCGCATTAGACTCTGAACTGCTATGTTAGTCAGATTGTGTGGATTTTTTTTTTTCATCTGTGACTTTCCTAATACAGAGAACGTTTTTCCACGATCGTTTTTTGATTATGAATCCCAGACAATCTCCTAATTCCTCAGAGCTATAAGCTGTAGCTATAAGTGTATTTCTCAGATGAAGTGGGCAATAGGAATTCTAATTACAGGCTTCACGTTTTGCTAATCTCTTTCTGGTTGCCAAAATTGTAGTTAGAGAGCCAGTGTTGAGAACGGCAAAACAACAGCATAAATAAAAGGAACATTTATATAAACAGCAATTAAATTCCACCCGCAGCCCCACATATGGTGCATCGGCCGGGAAGTGTTTCAACATTCAAACATTTATACAACAGTAAATTTTCTACCCGCCGCCCCACAGCGTGCTCACCACATAGCTGCCCTGATCGATCGCCAAATCCACCTTTTAACGACTGCCAAGCCACTTTCTTAGTGGAGGAGGTTCCCTGCACCTTTTATACTGTACAACACACGTTCCCTAAGCATGAACCAGCATACAGAGTACAATTTCTCTTTCTGGACAAACATGGCTCAAAAATGGTTCAAATGGCTCTGAGCACTATGGGACTTAACTGCTACGGTCATCAGTCCCCTAGAACTTAGAACTACTTAAACCTAACTAACCTAAGGACAGCACACAACACCCAGCCATCACGAGGCAGAGAAAATCCCTGACCCCGCAGGGAATCGAACCCGGGAATCCGGGCGTGGGAAGCGAGAACGCTACCGCACGACCACGAGATGCGGGCCTCTGGACAAACATATTTTACAAAGTTTCATTATTTTTAAACTTTATCTTAGTTTTCATAATACATATATTACAAACTTCAACTGTCTCTCTGAAAATTCAATGACCTTCACAGTAAAGAACAAACACTTCATAGTCACATACACATAATTACACAGTATAAACTACTTACAATCGATATTGGTATTGTCCGCACCCCGTGGTCGTGCGGTAGCGTTCTCGCTTTCCGCGCCCGAGTTCCCGGGTTCGATTCCCGGCGGGGTCAGGGATTTTCTCTGCCTCGTGATGACTGGGTGTTGTGTGATGTACTTAGGTTAGTTAGGCTTAAGTAGTTCTAAGTTCTAGGGGACTGATGACCATAGATGTTAAGTCCCATAGTGCTCAGAGCCATTTGAACCATTTTTTGATATTGGTGTTACAAGGTGATAAAACCTGTTTTCTGAGACTCACAAGCACCTGAACTGTTGAAAAAGTGTTAATGGAAAAACTCAAAACCCCAATGAAAGTGTCAACAGTGTTCTATGATCAAGAATCCCGAAGACTTTGTTTGTTCGAATAGAAATACTTCGCTTACGTGTGTACTTTCAATGATAGCAACGTTGTAAGGTGTAAAGTATTTCGAAATATGGGAATGAAGAAAGGTTTCAACATGATACGAACGATGATTTCTTTAGACAAGGAATGTCTATGGGCTGCTAACAGGACTGTCAGTAGCCTAGAAATACAAGCCAGAGTAAACAGGAGGAGGTCAAAGAGGAAGCTGGAAGAGGATGAAGATGAAGATAATACATCCTATGGATGTGGAATGCACTAAAAAGGTAATTCAAACTTAGTCGCTCGATTCCCAAAAGTTTTATTTTTTCGTACAACTTACATTTTTTCTCAGGATCTACCAAACCAATTTGCTTCAGATTTTCAGGAAATGTTACACAGTTCCTTCTACATAAATTAACACAGCCTTTTCCAAAAACCTGCATTTTGTTGAGCTTACAAAAAAATGGCACAAAAGTAGTGAATTTTCATAACAATACAAAAAGATAATCTCTAAGAACTGAATTCAAATTTTTAAAACTTGTAGTGTTCAGTTGTAGTCAATACTCCAACAAATAACCTGTAAAAATTTCAACTTCCTAACTCGAATACTTTCGGAGAAAACATGTAATTTATAAGCACTATTTTAACATTGGAGGGATAGAGCTTTCCGGAGCCCCTTAAACATGACATATTGGATTCAAGGAATTTGTACAGTTCTGTGAAAGAAAAGACAATGTTAGCGTTTGACTCATTGCCAGCTTTTTATTTACAAGGAATGAACGCACATTTCACTTCTACACATGCACACTTAAAGACTCGCGCACTATCTGTCAGTGATGTATAAACTGCCTCGAGCATTGTATATACTTTGTCCAAATAGTGCTTTAGTCCGCACAATTGCTCGTCTGCCAACGTCCTGGAACCTCAGCGTCGAACAGTGGATCTCAGCGTCGGCGGGTCACCAGCTGATCACCGCCTGTTGCATTTTATGGATGTCTCAGCTACTTGTAGGGTCTGCCTCAGGGTTCCAGTTCATCGGCTGTTCTAGTAGCTGGCCTGCTCAAATACGGCTTTAGATGGTTCACATGCCCTGTGATAGAACGATATGGCAACTGGACTTTTAATGTAACGGCGAGATGATTTCAAGGGCTTTATGTGTTTCTTTCCAATGCAATTTCAACTTTCTCAAGTGACCTTTCTTCATTAATGAATTGTCAAAATAAACTAAGTCTTAAAACGGAATATTTACGTATAATGGCTTCATAAACACATTGAGTGGCCTGCTGGAGAAATGACTGAAGATTTTGACAGTGGGGCAACAAAGTTCATCCTTGTGCATTCTCCACTGTTGCTAAATTTATTCAAGATGGCGGCTCTTCTTGGGTGGTTCCTCCATCTCCTGTCTCTAGGGTATAGATGTGGCAATGTCTCAATTAAATTCATTTGCAAATTAGTTACATTGACAAGCAAATTAATTAGGGAACTTAATTAAATATTTATGTGAATTAATTAAATTAATTATGCAAATTAGTCAAATTAATTATTCAAATTAATTAAATTCGAAAATGGTGGGAATTCAAAAAACTGGTGGGCATTTCCAAATATGGTGCTGAGCTGCTGGAGAGAGAAGTACAGTCTTTATTTATTTTGAGGGAAAAGCTCAGCTGTTGGTGTGTGAGGTGCATGTATTGCTAACTACGTGTCCTGATTATATATCATTATATGATACAAAAACATTATTAATTGATATTCAGAACAAACAGTAAAGATAACACATACCAAAAGCCAAATAATACATCCACTTTCCACCATCAACTCCAAGAAGATGTATGGTGCTAGAAAAAACTCGGTCACCACAGTGCACCAGTGCTCAGACTTCATACCACCTTCGCAACTGTGTGTGGTGTCTGTGGAAGGATGAGAGTACATAGCCCCTTGCCATCTTCATGTCGTGGCAGGTGGCCGCAGAGTGCCAAAAGGCTGGCGGGATGGGGTTTGCGCCAGCTTGGCGGTAACACAATTGCATGGCGAGTCAGGTAACTACCCTCTGTTGCATGTGGGAGAGGCCACAAGCTCCTAGCAGTAACATGAACTACCAGTAGAATGGGCTGTGTTATCTGTTAGCTGTATTCGCTTGGCTGGGATGCCCCTACTGTTCTGCCATTGGTGGGAGTGCTTTGTGGGCTAATGAGATGGCTTCTTGTGATGATTGTAAAATATCAAGAATCTAAATGCTTCTAAGCGCATACTAGAAACCTTCATGGTGTAGCCCATTGGAACCGTCCCACTCTAAAGCGACGGCAGTTTCATAGGTCCTCCTAGAAAGAGTGGTGAACGTAGACAAAGAACACTAACCACTGGAACCACCTCATCATTCAGTGGCTGCTTCAAAGCCATCTTTGCAGCTGACGTGAGTTGTAGGGGGATGTAAACAGGAACCACATGACCCTACGGCGGCGGTTCCAAAGGTCTTCCTACAAAAATTATGATGAACATTTGCTCTCACCAACAAAGAACGATGCATCCAGGAACTGCTCCATTCTTCAAAGACATCCATAGATCTGAGGAAAGTTGTAAAGCTGCGTGCTTTGACATAGAGGACTAAGGGCTCTCCTGGAAGGGATGCAGAATGCCGACTAAGACCTTCCTAAAACTCATGGGTTAAAAGAGCCTGTGGCTTTGATGTAGGTGGCAACAGACCCATCTGAGGGGGGCGGGGGTGGTGCAGAATGCCGACAAACTTTTCAATTTATCTCGTTGTCAGATTCATTCTAAAGTGAGTCTAAAGTATGCAGCTACCCCGTGTATGTGTAGAAACTCGCAGTTTTGGCTGAAGCACAACAATTTATCTCAATGAAGAGGTATGCTCACCAAAGGTTTCCCATAAAAGACGAAGGGAAACGTCAGCACGTTTCTGCCTGTAGGACAAAGATTAACAATGGGTGTGTGTCGAGCATTCGTACTCAGACTTGTCCAAACGTGTTTATCGTCATTCCTGCATTCCTATTACCTGCCACTAAAATAGGGAGCGGAGCTTGGCTGCATATAAACCAGGTCCTGACACAGCCTATCCTCATTCCACCTTAGTCCACAACTGTGATTGTTTGTCATTTTACTTGTTTCTGTGGTAGTCAGTGAAAGATGAAGTGTTTTACAAGCGCCAGCAGCAGTACCAGTGACGGTAAACGCCTAAGGCAGGAAGAGGAGAGTGAATTACCGTGTAAGTATATAATTTCGTGCTTTCTCAAGTGTGATGGTCAGTATTGCAGTTTTGTGATGAAAACTGTAACTTCGTCTTGAGAATTTCGTAGTAATGAATACTTGTAGTTGTTTCAGTATATGTCCACGAAATTGTGGCCCAGCTCTAGGCTGAGAGACAACAGCAAGCTCCAACTATGACTCGGCCTCCATAGCTGCTATACAAGTTAAAATATTTTCCACTGTTCCTGATTTTATAGTCTGTGTTTTCGCTGTATACGTGTTTGATCATAACATGTGTCAGGACCAGTTAGCTCTATATATTTCCGTCGGTGCTCGTTATTTCAAAACAACTGTTATTTAGTAGCTCTGTGTGTGATTTTTCGTTAAAACGACTCAGGGATTTACTAGCTACTGCTATTGTGCGTATATTCTCATTCTTAATTCGTAATTTAGCGTCGGTGTATACTTATACGAGTAGCATCAAGTGTCTTCTTAGCTCAAATTTAGCAGCCCTGTGTGTTTTTTCGTAGTTTTGAGTTCGTTATTCCGTAGCATATTTCGTTCAAACGACTACTGTATTTTTCAAATTCTTTTTCTTTTTTATTATAGCCTACATGCACGCAATGGAAGAGGATTTGGTTCAGCGGCTGAAAGAGGATAGGCTGATGCTGTTGTTCAGCCTCATCAGGTCGTGGAACAGTATCCAGCTGTTATTCCACCAGCAGATCAGATATGTGAGTATATAATTTAGTGTTCAAAGTTCCGTAGTGTATATATTCACGTTAGCAGAAGTTAACAATTCTTTTTCCATGTTACAGCATGGGACCTTGATGAGATTGAGAGCCGGCCGGGGTGGCCGAGCGGTTGTCCCACACGCTGACCACTCCTCTTCCCGCAACGTGTACTGCGGTAAGAACGAAAGAAACACGGAGCATACGGCACTGTGCCGCATTGACCACTAACAAACGACATAAAATCATACAAACTGCATACACAGATATGCGATTGGCTCGAATTAGTTTTGACTAATGGAACTCAGAACGTTATACTGAACGGGGACGTCCACCAGAAACGAGTGTATCATCTGGTATGCTCATGCAAGCATAGAAGGACCACTAATGTCCTCCGTACAAATAAGCGATTAATTAGATAGGGCAGCTGCACGATTAGATGCTGTTGTCTACAGGGGAGTATCATAACTGAACGATATAATGACATGCAGAAAGACATTTTAAAAACTTTCTAAATTGTGTAATAAATAATAGCTCTCTTTAAATACACTGATGGAAAACAAATCGAAACGCCAAGAAGGAGTTGTGCGACATAAACGAAAGTTTTTAGCCGTGTTTCTACATCTGAAAGATGATGTCTATTTAAATTGCGCGCCATTAGCGTAAGACTGTTAGTAGCACGACTACGAGGATGCAAATGCGGTTTCTAACATACGCAGCGGTTTATGTAGCGCTTACATTACCCTGTGATCTTGCTATGTTATCACTTAAATATGTTACCTAGACAAATATATTCCAGAAATTTAATTACTCTACATTACTGAGTTTTTGCTGCTGTGATTTCTTTCCGTCAGTGTATATTCACTGACATGCGATTGGATCGAATTAGTTTTAACTAATGGAACTCAGAACATTATACTGAATGGGGAAGTTCACGAGAAATGAAAGTAGCATCTGGTGTGCTCCAAGGAAGTGTGACAGGGCCACTGAGTACAAATAAACGATTAATCAGACAGGGCGGCCGCACTGTCATATGCTGCTGACTACATGGAAGTATCATAACTGAACGATCGTAATGACAAGCAGAAAGACATTGTAAAAACTTTCTAAATCATGTGACAAACGGCAGCTCTCCCTAAACATATGTGCAATCTAGAAAAGGTTCATAACAAGGAGAACGCAGCCGACTATATCCGATTACTAGATTTAGTGGTTACCATCAGAAGCCCGGCACATGGGTTAAACATTGAGAGGTAATACAAAGAAGTAATGTGAAGTGGTACTAACACACAATCCTAGTGGTAGGGAAATCAAATGGGAGACATATTTCTTGAAATGTTTCTGCATCTGTCAAGGAAATAATTTGCAAGATGCTAGTGGGATCAATTCTAGTGTTCTGCTTCCACGTTTGGAGTCCTGACCAATTATCGGGACTGATAGCAGGCATCGTACAAATTCAGTCATGCTGCTACGAATGTAGTAGGTCGGTGTGGCTCGTAGTTAAGTATAACAAATATGTTCTGCGAACTTTGAAACTCACTGAGTGCAACTTATTGTTTTCAACAGTAGTACCTTTCAATATGTCACTATAAGCTAGCACGTGAAGCTATGACCTATGAAACTTTGTCTTACTATAAGCAAATACCTGTCTTTTAGTATTTAATGGTTCCTTCTTGAGACTTATAAAGAAGTGGATACATATTGAGTTACCTTAAAACACACGAAAGAACTGCATATCTTGGAATTGAAATAAACCTTTATCTGTGCGGTGGAAGCTCTGTACCCGCTCTGCAACAGCTCCTGAAACGTTTGGTTGGTGTATAAGTTCGTAAGGCTTTTCCGCGAGTTTAATGAACACAACAGATACACATAACAGAGACTGTAATCATCAATGACGTGTTCACCTTCACTATTTACAACAGTTAGCGTTGGGGTAACTTTTCGATTACGCGACTGTAGAAATCACGTGGTTTTGAGACGAACAACTCGTCAAGCCACATTCGGAGCGCATTTTCGTCCGGAAAGGAAGTTCCTTGAAGGTTGTTCGATAGAGAGCGGAAAAGTTGTGAATATAAGGTCGCAAGATCAGCTGAATACGGTGGGTGCGGAATGACTTCCCAGCCGGCCGGAGTGACCGAGCGGTTCTAGGCGCTGCAGTCTGGAACCGCGCGACCGCTACGGTCGCAGGTTCAAATCCTGCCTCGGGCATGGATGTGTGTGATGTCCTTAGGTTAGTTAGGTTTAAGTAGTTCTAAGTTCTAGGGGACTGATGACCTCATAAGTTGAGTCCCATAGTGCTCAGAGCCATTTGAACCATTTTTGAGATTGAGAGGTTAGCTGAGAGGTACCACAGTGAGCAATCTGCTTCGCAGCCAGCATGTGAGTGCATAAGGAATCAGGTTTCGTGGTATACATTTTAGAAAAAAAAATTCCAGCTCTTATTTTTCCGTTGTTCATGTTACAGCATTCGCAGATCAACATGAGCGGCGGCTCCCTCAACCCCAGTCCCGCTCGCCGGACTGGGTGGAGAAAATGGCGCGTGTGCGGGCATACAGTGACCTCCCCTCCAATGACTGAGTGGGTAGAAAGCGTCCCAGATGACCGTGTGACCTGGGACGACATTATGTCTTGCAGAGATGAGAAATTAGGTAATTATCTACACTTAATGTATATAATCAATGTTCTTTCTTTACAGCAGCAGCAGGCGAGTTTTTAACATGTATACTTATTCTCCTGCTCTCTCTTCAAGTTCACACCCTCACAGTAAGCTGTGATGCCGGTACAGTGCAGTCGGTAGCACCAAGCAAACGCTGCCCCTTAGGTATGCCTGGACATGCAGGATGAGACTTGCAGCTGCCTCTGTAGCCCCTGTTGCCGCCCCCTGGAATACCTCAATCGGTCTGATATTGTTGATGAAGAACGCCCATTTGTCTCTCAGACATCCTGATGAGGCATTTCAAGAAAGGTAGTACAGGCAGCCATCTGTATGAGTTGTGAAATGCCTCTTCAACCCATCGTGAAGCATACTGGAAAGTATTCTTCTTATGCTCATCCATTATCTTTGCTTTCCGGTCCTCATGTAGGGGGCTATGGACATAGTCCTTGCTCGTCTCCAGCGTCTCCTCAATCGAATACATTCTAAACAAGATGACTACACAGGAGTGGATGAGCACCCCGTCCCTTGCACTCTGAAAGATGACTAGACTTCGCCGGCCGCGGTGGTCTAGCGGTTATAGGCGCGCAGTCCGGAACCGCGCGACTGCTACGGTCGCAGGTTCGAATCCTGGCTCAGGCATGGATGTGTGTGATGTCCTTAGGTTAGTTAGGTTTAAGTAGTTCTAAGTTCTAGGGGACTGATGACCACAGATGTTAAGTCCCATAGTGCTCAGAACCATTTGAACCATTTTTTGACTAGACTTTTTGTGAAAGGTCAACAGTTCCAGCACAAGCATCTATCAGCATGAGTTGCGAAATGTAACTTCATCTCATCCCACTGCATCATCATTATTTGATGAAATGTACTCTTCTTCTTACACTCATCCAATAGCTGTGCTTTCCAGGCATCATGTGGGGAGCTATGAACACAGTCCTCAGCTGCATGATTACAGCTAATATAGCTGTTAAACTCCTCCTTGTCCAACACCAATATCTCATCCATTGACCACATCGCACATACAGTAAAGACTTATGTCTGTCGTCTCCAGCAGCTCAGCAGAGCCATAGTCTTTTCCCCACCAATTCACAGTTGGAGAAGTGGGGGAGAGCAGAGGGGAAGTGGGAGAGGGGGCAGTCCAACAGCGCCCTCTGGTGGTGATATTGTGACCTAGGGCTCGAAAATTTGAAATTCCAACCATTTTGAAGTTGCAACAATTTTTTGAAATCCCCACCATTTTTTTAATTTCCCGCCACTTTTGAATTTAAATAATTTGCATAATTAATTTGCCTAATATTTTAATGAATTTGCATACCAATTTAACTGTGACACTGCCACATCAACACCCTAGGGCAGGCTGTTCCAGCTCGTCGGCTCCGTTGTGAGCCCCGGAGCACTCCCTGCTCCAGGGACCCGCGTCGCTCGCTGTGACCATTCAAGTGGGCCGGCACGCCGGCACGTGGCACGGCTGGCTGAGGCAGCTGCGTCTTACAAGATCGACAACCTCATACCCTTAGCTGCTAAGACGTGGTGACATGCTACACCAGGAAATACGATGTTCAGGAAATAAATAAGAAACAACTGTTTTACAAGAAATTTCATATTAAATTTATTGGGCCTCTGTAGCTTGTCATTTTCTTTTCATTACAAGATCGGAAATATCAGGTGTCAAAGTGTACGCAGCGTTAATGCGGAGGATGGCCTTCATTGTTGTATCCTGAAGAAATGATCGTTCCTTACTTTTTACTCTTTTCATTGCTGAGAAAAGCTGCTCACAACAATACGTAGACCCAAACATGCACATGATCTGAGCGACATTGTTGTGAAGCTTGGGAAATGTTTTTAGCTGTAATGAACGATACCATCGTGACAAATCCAACGTGTTGTAGTACGTCTCTTTCAACAAAGTTGAATTTTGCAAATCAATAATCTCCAATTGAAGTAACGATGACAAGTCATCGGGGGAAACTGAAAAAGGAGTGCTGAACACCTTAAGTTCCATTTCCAAACTAGTGAAGTCTCGGAATCGTGTTCCAAACGACGTGATGAGCTGCTTTAACTTTGCTTCGTAATCGCTGAAAGTAGTACCTTCAGGTAGTTTTAAAGAAGCAAGATGATTGAAGAACGTTAAATGTCCATTACTCATCTGCCTCTCAAATAAACGTAACTTTTCCATGAGCGCTTTGATCTGGTCATGCATGTCAACGATTAGCTGCCTTTTGCCCTGCAATGACAGATTTAAATTATTCAGATGCATAGTTATGTCAGCTAGGAACGCCAGATCTGATATTCATTTTATATCTTTCAGACAACGCATTTCTTCCCTTTAATGAGAAAAAGGGATATTTCCTCACGAATGGCAATGAAAACATCAAGAACATTTCCTCGACTCAGCCAACGAAATGTGCTGTGGTAAGGTATATCCGCATACTCAGCTTCCATATCTTTCAGGAATCCTTTGAATTGGCGATGATTCATACCGTGACGCCGCACAAAATTCACACACTTCACGACATCTTTCATTACGCCACCCAGCTCTACTGTTTCAGCACACATTGCCTCTTGGTGAATAAAACAATGAAGAGTCAAAATGTCTTTCCCGAATTCGTCCCTGAGTTTATTTTTCAAACGAGAAGCAAAACCTTGGTGACGCCCGATCATTTGTGGTGAACCGTCTGTCGCTTCAGAATGGAGCCTATCCCACGGCAAATTCATATTGTCCACTGATTCACAAACAGCTTCAAAAATGTCACGTTCTGTTGCGGTGTAATCTAGTGGTACCACATCCAATAGTTCCTCAGTTACTTGCAGCTCCATGTCGACACCACGCACAAAGACTGCAAGCTGAGCACATTCCGATATGTCGGTGCTTTCGTCAAGCGCTAGCGAAAATGCAACAAAGCTCTCCGCCTTTTTCCTGAGCTGTGTCTCTAAATCCGCTGCCATGTTCAGGATTCGACGAGACATTGTTTGCTTCGACAGGCAAACACCTTCAATTGCCTGCACCTCCCTTGGAAACAAACATTCTGCAACTGCTACCATGCACGATTTTACGAGTGGTCCCACCGAAAACGGCTTGCCACTCATCACAATGATGTGAGCGACCCTGTAGCTTTGTTCAAATTGCAGATTCAGTAGTGTTTTCTCAGGTGTCACTCACCTGAAAATTATAAACGCATTACAGAACACGAACTATGTTGCATGTTTTTATACCCTCCGTAACACGAAACCGTTTTTAAACTTACGTCTCCTGGTGTGTCGTTCTTAAGCCTGGCTACCAGTTCTCTGCGTGCAACGCCTTCTACCTGAACGTAGTGCGCTGCGTGAAGACGTGTATAATGTCGTTGTATATTGTACCTCTTCGCAGAATTAAATACTTTGACATACAAGACACTGCTGACGACCATCCCTCTCAATGAATAGAAAGGTATCCTCCAATAGAGGTACAGGGCTCCCGCGGCTAGTCATAGCTGTCACTGAATACGGATTATTGTGTCAGTTGTGACTGCATGCGGCCAGGGGGCAGTGAGTTCGCTTTCCCCCTCCACGCGGGCTCCGAGCTGCCACAGTGAGCGCTCCGGCTCCCTGGCGCTCGGTTGGAACAGCCTGCCCTAGGGAGAAGAGGCGGGGGACCACCCAGGAAGAGCCCCAGTCTTGACTAAATTTGGCAACACTGTGGAGTGCAGCAGGATATACTTTGTTCCCCTACTTTCGAAACTTTATATGCTTTTATACTTCATGTAGTTTGCTGTCTAAGTCTCCCATATTATTGATGCTGCGAATTCAAATGGTGGTTCATTCATCTGCCATAGATGATTTGTAAGGGCTGAGTTTTTTGCTGCTGTGGACATTCGTGTTGGAAGCACCGAGCCTGTATGGCATGTAAGTATCCCACAAATCGTTCTTACTGCCAACATAGTGAATTATGGTTTCTATGAGGCTTCGATGAACTCTTCCACACTCAGCCATTGCCCTCTGGAGGAGCTAGCATTGTCTTTAGCTTGTCAGTCTACAGTAACCTTCATGCTTTCTATAGTAAGTCAGAAGTAGCATTGGAACCTTGGTCGCTAATGATATAAGAAAGTGAACTGTATTTCAAAATCCAGCCTTTAACAAACACACAAGCCACACAATCAGCACTTTGTTTGGTATTGGTGTCATTAACAGATATCTCGAGAAATTATCCAGAATATTAATGACATAATGATTTCCATCTTTCGTTTTTGTTAGAGGATGTACAATATCAAGACCTACCCATTCAAAAGGTGTGCTTGTTTTTGGGAGTCCTTAAAGAGGTTCTTTGGTTTTGCCCCAATCACTCCGCTTATTGCTTTAAACACAACGTGAAATATAACTGAAAGCATCAGTTTTCCACTTCAGCAACCAATAGATTTGTGCTATTCGTAGGTTAGTTGCGCTTTGGCCACTGTGACCTGCCAATGGTTCAGTCCGGAACCACGCGGCTGTTACGGTAGCAGGTTCGAATCCTGCCTCGGGCATGGATGTGTGTGATGTCCTTAGGTTAGTTAGGTTTAAGTAGTTCTAAGTTTAGGGGACTGATGACATCAGCTGTTAGGTCCCATAGTGCTTAGAGCCATTTTGAACCTCCCACTCGACTATTATGACATACTTTTAACAGCGTACGTACGGATTCAGCGGATGCTAGAATGCTTGTACAGCGCTGGCGGATGGTGTGCTCTACTTCCGTGTTCTTACTAAAGACACATTTGACGCGTCTCATTCGCTGTACATTACTTCGCGCATCCATCAAAGGCGCGTCAAACGTTTGTATAATCCATTTTATTTCTTATTTTGTATAAATTATTTCGCAATATATTTCTACGATTTTTTAATTTTTTTTTTTTATTTTCAAGTTTTGTTCAGAAATTGACACCTCTTTCGCTTTCCTAACGTGTTCTACTCTCAAAAGTCCTGAATTTAGTACCTGATTCTAAGGAAATCATTTTGATAATTATAAACCACACCAATATAACTTTTTACGCACAAAATGGCTAGTCTTGAAAAGATAGACTTTCTGACACCTCATTTCTCTTCCTAGTGTCTACTGTTCTCGAAATGTCCCTAATTTAGTACTTGATTCCAAATCAAATCTCACACCACTGCATCTTTTTTTACGTAAAATAGCTACACCTTGAAAAGACGAACTTTTTGACATATCATTTGCCTTTCCACCGTCTTCTGCTCTCGATATCTTCTCAATTTTGTACCTGATTCGAATGAAGACTTCCTGCAGTGAATATCACACAACTGTAACTTTTTATATGCAGAATATGTAGCCCTTTTTGGTACTTTAGTGGTCAGTTTGATACGCTATTTGTTCATTTTCCGCTGTCAGTTTGGCTGTGAAAATTCGGTGTGTGTATGTTTATAGGCCGGCCGGAGTGGCCAAGAGGTTCTAGGCGCTACAGTCTGGAACCGCGAGACCACTACGGTCGCAGGTTCGAATCCTTCCTCGGGCATGGCTGTGTGTGATGTCCTTAGGTTAGTTAGGTTTAAGTAGTTCTAAGTTCTAGGGGACTGATGACCTCAGAAGTTGAGTCTCATAGTGCTCAGAGCCATTTGAACCATTTTTTATGTTTATAGATTACGGGCGCTCAACGGCGAAGTTATCAGCGCCCCTACATTCATTAAAACAAACGAATGCGCACAAAAATCCCTAAAATTGCAGGACACTCACGCACGCGACTTGACCTCACAGTCACTATCTCACAAAGGAGAAAGAGTAAAAGTAGCTATACTTTGGATTAAGACACAAGTATATACGAAAATTCGGAAAAATTCCACTGTGTAATTTTCCCTCAAATCACTAATTATGTTTTTCTTAATTAACGTGATTACTTTAAAGCAATCAATTTGTTTTCCTAAACTATACCTCACGCTGGACAGGTTGATACCCAATTTGTCCACTTCGCACTCTTTGTTCGACCAAAAAAGAAGCAAGTCAATAGAGTTATCAAAGAGGGCAGTCACATTATTATAACAAACCCTACACTGCCGACGCAGTCAGTTCTATAATTATGGACCACGAGTTTTGCATGTGTATTATAATGGTTTTGGGGACGGAAGATCTGCTCTGTAGGATCCAACAAGAATTCCGCACACAGAGATCTTGTAAAAACCACCTTGCTCAGTTTGTCCATGAGATCCAGAGGGACGTAAAAGAAAGGCGAAGACGTTCCATTACCTCCGAAGAGCATTCAATATCCACTGCGCAACACAACTGAAGGATCGCTTTTTCGAAACCTCCTAAGTGTTTCCAATTGCGACGTAGAATTTAAAATTTGGGTGAAAGGTGCCTGCAAGATTCCTCTGTAATTATGCAAAAGCCGGGCTCTCCGACGCCTCAAACAGCGAGGTGAGCCGGCCGGTGTGGCCGAGCGGTTCTAGGCGCTTCAGTCTGGAACCGCTCGACCGCTACGGTCGCAGGTTCGAATCCTGCCTCGGGCATGGATGTGTGTCATGTCCTTACGTTAGTTAGGTTTAAGTAGTTCTAAGTTCTAGGGGACTGATGACCTCAGATGTTAAGTCCCATAGTGCTCAGCGCCATTTGAACCATTTTTTTTTTTAACAGCGAAGTGTAAACACATGCGAAAATAACGCCAGTGCCCACGTCAGGTGTAAGGTGGGTCAGTGGTGCCACTTTGGCACCTAATTTCAGCACAATGCTACCCAATGATACCGTGGACTTGTGACGCGATCAGGTCGTCGCACCTTCTCTTACCAACATTTTACCCCTTCTTTTGACGCCTCCGCGATGGTGATTAGAACAGCGACGATCAGCTTTGAAGTCACGTGGTTTTCTTATGAATGGCGTAGGAAAACACCTCAGACACTCTGCCGCTCAGAATCGATACGAATAGATGTCATAAAGGGCGTCAATGAAACTACCCCTTTCCTTGAGGCATTGGTTCCCACACATTTTGGGGTCGAAAACGACAGTTTGCAGTGCGATGAGCAACACGACGTCGTTCTTGACAATCTTCGACACTGCTGACAACGCACGGACGCTTGAACCCTTCTCTAAGGACATTGTGGGTCATCAACCCCTTTGGAGTAAAGTGCGACCGCAATTATTGCTCTGATGTACAGTGTGAAACCACTAATGACTCTTTGAAACTATTCGACGACATTTGGACGCGATCCGAAGCAGCAAAGAGTGCTTATGCTCTTTCAGTCCTTCTGTTTCGCGCTCTCCTGTGGCAAGATCACGAAGGGTTGTGATGTTGACACGTGCTTGAATAAAACAGTAAAGGGTCCCCCTCACCCCCACCCCCCAGTCTGGCAACCATCACTCTCTGTGCCACCTGCCCAAATTCGCTGAAAACTTTAAAAATGCACTTGTGCAGAGAAAACCTGTGACAAGAGTTCTAGGCGCCTTCAGGCGGGCAAACCCTTGACAATCCTCCGATCCTGCATGCCTACCAGCAGGCGACCGTGGCTCTCTGATGAGTGTCCTGTGTAGAGTTACATTTTTAAAGTGTTCACCAAACGTGAGCTGATAGCACTGAGGGTGTTGCCAGATCGGGTGCTCTTAAAGGGACCCTTTGCCGTTTTATTCATGCATATATCAATGTCGCACCCCTCCGTGATCATGTCGCCGCAGGGCGCAAAACAGAAGGGGGTGAGAGAGGTCAATTACCCATTGTTGCTTCGGATCGCGTTCAAATTACGTCGAATTGTTTTGTTCGGTCTGTAGTGGTTCCACACTGTAAACTAGAGCAAAAACTACGGTCGCACTGCACTCCAAACGGATGCGATCACGTTCAGTCGCGTTGCCGGCCCACGATATCCTTCAAGAAGGATATCAGTCAGCAGTGTCGAAGATTGTCAAGAACGTCGTCCTGTTGGTCATCGCACCGCGAACTGTCGTTTTAGACGGCGAAATGTGTGGGAATCAACGCCTCAGTGGAAGGGATGGTTCTGTTGACGCCCTTTATGCCATCCCCTGAAGCCTTTTCGAGTCGCTTCTTAGAGGCAGTGTGTCTGAAGTGTTTTCCTCTGCCACGTATGCCACGGCCTTCCTATCATGCAAAGCGTCCACGCTGGCTTTGGCCAGAATTGTGGTGAAATATGGTGCCAATGTAACATCATTAACCCACCTCAAACCTCAAATGAACTTCTGAGCTCTGGCCTGTAGCATGTGTGCGACATAAGGACTGAGGAGGATAAATAAAATGAGACTTGCTATTACATGTCTATGACCGATCTAAAGTATAACTACTCCATGAAACTGTTGTTATTGTGGTCTTCAGTCCTGAGACTGGTTTGATGCAGGTCTCCATGCTACTCTATCGTGTGCGAGCTTCTTCATCTCCCAGTACCTACTGCAACCTGCATCCTTCTGAATCTGCTTAGTGTATTCATCTCTTGGTCTCCCTCTATGATTTTTACCCTCCACGCTGCCCTCTAATACTAAACTGGTGATCCCTTGATGCCTCAGAACATGCCCTACCAACCGATCCCTTCTTCTTGTCAAGTTGTGCCACAAACTCCTCTTCTGCCCAATTCTATTCAATACCTCCTCATTAGTTATGTGATCTACCCATCTAATCTTCAGCATTCTTCTGTTGCACCACATTTCGAAAGCTTCTATTCTCTTCTTGTCCAAACTAATTATCGTCCATGTTTCACTTCCATACATGGCTACACTCCATACAAATACTTTCAGAAACGACTTTCTGACACTTAAATCAATACTCGATGTTAACAAATTTCTCTTCTTCAGAAACGCTTTCCTTGCCATTGCCAGTCATATCTTCTCTACTTCGACCATCATCAGTTATTTTGCTCCCCAAATAGCAGAACTCATTTACTACTTTAAGCGTCTCATTTCCTAATCTAATCCCTCCAGCATCACCCGACTTAATTCGACTACATTCCATTATCCTCGTTTTGCTTTTGTTGATGTTCATCTTATATCCTCCTTTCAAGTCACTGTCCATTCCGTTCAACTCATCTTCCAAGTCCTTTGCTGTCTCTGACAGAATTACAATGTCATCGGCGAACCTCAAAGTTTTTATTTCTTTTCCATGGATTTTAATACCTACTCCGAATTTTTCTTTTGTGTCCTTTATTGCTTGCTCAACATACAGATTGAATAACATCGGGGATAGGGTACAACCCTGTCTCATTCCCTTCCCAACCACTGCTTCCCTTTCACGCCCCTCGACTCTTATAACTGCCATCTGGTTTCTGTACAAATTGTAAATAGCCTTTCGCTCCTTGTATTTTACCCCTGCCACCTTCAGAATTTGAAAGAGAGTATTCCAGTCAACATTGTCAAAAGCTTTCTCTAAGCCTACAAATGCTAGAAACGTAGGTTTGCCTTTCCTTAATCTATTTCTCTATGATAAGTCGTAGGGTCCGTATAGCCTCACGTGTTCCAATATTTCTACGAAATCCAAACTGATCTTCCCTGAGGTCGGCTTCTACCAGTTTTTCCATTCGTCTGTAAAGAATTCGTGTTATTATTTTGCAGCCGTGACTTATTAAACTGATAGTCCGGTAATGTTCACATATGTCAACACCTGCTTTCTTAGGGATTGAAATTATGGTTCAAATGGCTCTGAGCACTATGGGACTTAACATCTATGGTCATCAGTCCCCTAGAACTTAGAACTACTTAAACCTAACTAACCTAAGGACATCACACAACACCCAGTCATCACGAGGCAGAGAAAATCCCTGACCCCGCTGGGAATCGAACCCGGGAACCCGGGCGCGGGAAGCGAGAACGCTACCGCACGACCACGAGCTGCGGACGATTGAAATTATTATACAGGGTGATTCAAAAAGAATACCACAACTTTACAAATGTGTATTTAATGAAAGAAACATAATATAACCTTCTGTTATACATCATTACAAAGAGTATTTAAAAAGGTTTTTTTTTCACTCAAAAACAAGTTCAGGGATGTTCAATATGGCCCCCTCCAGACACACGAGCAATATCAACCCGATACTCCAACTCGTTCCACACTCTCTGTAGCATATCAGGCGTAACAGTTTGGATAGCTGCTGTTATTTCTCGTTTCAAATCATCAATGGTGGCTGGGAGAGGTGGCCGAAACACCATATCCTTAACATACCCCCATAAGAAAAAATCGCAGGGGGTAAGATCAGGGCTTCTTGGAGGCCAGTGATGAAGTGCTCTGTCACGGGCTGCCTGGCGGCCGATCCATCGCCTCGGGTAGTTGACGTTCAGGTTTCATAACTAACCATTTGCGTAGGACTCTCCATACAGTTGATTGTGGAATTTGCAGCTCTCTGCTAGCTCTGCGAGTCGATTTTCCTGGGCTGCGAACAAATGCTTGCTGGATGCGTGCTACATTTTCATCACTCGTTCTCGGCCGTCCAGAACTTTTCCCTTTGCACAAACACCCATTCTCTGTAAACTGTTTATACCAACGTTTAATACACCACCTATCAGGAGGCTTAACACCATACTTCGTTCGAAATGCACGCTGAACAACTGTCGTCGATTCACTTCTGCCGTACTCAATAACACAAAAAGCTTTCTGTTGAGCGGTCGCCATCTTAGCATCAACTGACGCTGACGCCTTTTGTCGTTGCAGAGTTTTAAATTCCTAAAGTTGTGGTATTCTTTTTGAATCACCCTGCATTCTTCTTGAAGTCTTAGGGTATTTCGCCTGTCTCATACATCTTGCTCACCAGATGATAGAGTTTTGTCAGGACTGGCTCTCCCAAGGCTGTCAGTAGTTCTAATGGAATGTTGTCTACTTCCGAGGCCTTGTTCCGACTTAGGTCTTTCAGTGCTGTGTCAAACTCTTCACGCAGTATCATATCTCCCATATCATCTTCATCTACATCCTCTTCCATAATATTGTCCTCAAGTACATCGCCCTCTATATACTCCTTCCACCTTTCTGCTTTCCCTTCTTTGGTTAGAACTGGGTTTCCATCTGAGCTCTTGATATTCATACAAGTGGTTCTCTTTTCTCCAAACGTATCTTTAATTTTCCTGTAGGCAGTATCTAACTTACCCCTAGTGAGATAAGCCTCTACATCCTTACACTTGTCCTCTAGCCATCCCTGCTTAGCCATTTTGCACTTCCTGCCGATCTCATTTTTGAGACGTTTGTATTCCTTTTTGCCTGCTTCATTTACTGCATTTTTATATTTTCTCCTTTCATCAATTAATCGACGGTAGAGATGCAGGTAGGAACACAATGTTTGCTCCAAGAAGAATATACGAATAGTTAAGAAGCCTTTTAGTTTTCAGAAGTGAATTTCTTGCTGGCGGTACAGTGTAGGTTAGAAATTGGCCGCCGGCTAGAAATTGGCCGCCCTCCGCCCACGTCAGCCCAGGGTTCGCCGTTTGCAATCTGCAGCCTGCAGTCTGCAGTCTTCTCGAGGCGGGAAGCCCCAGTGGCAGCAGATCGTTTTCGTGCCGGCCGTCGACATTCGTCTGTCGCCGGTGGTGGCAGCGTTCTGCCGTCTCAAAAGAGCTAGTTAATTTCTATTGATCATACCGAATCTCTCATCTCTCGTGTAAAACCAACGTTGCGACGAACAAGCACGCTATAATGCTGTTTCACCTGCATTTAAACAGGCTTTTGTGTTTATTTAGCAAACTTTTCGGCAGTAATGCGGCTGCGAAAGTCTCAGCTCTTTTTCTAATAATAACTGCGAGGAGCAAAGAGAAGGAGCGACAGTACTGATGTGATATTAGTACGAAGTGTGCACGTTATTCTAATAGTGGATTAAAGAAAACAGCACAGATTCATAAAGAATCGCACCTGCGGTACACAACTTGATCTTTTCATATGTGATGTCCTGCGAACCATGGATGCAGGACAACAGGCTTATTCTGCAAGGTAGCCTGAACGCCATAGACAAAATTTTGGAGGTTGTTCAGGGACGTTTTTGAATATTTTAGTATCAGAGACTCCTCGTCTCCAGTGGCTCGTTTCGGAGTCATTGTACGGGGTGTTTCGAAAAGAACGCATATATTTATTAAACTGTAAGACATACAACTATGAATCTTGGGACTCATGTTAACGAATCTCTCAAGTTAAGATTACAGATGTTCAATATGACCTCCACCAGCGACACGAACAATCGATACTCGAAATCGTCCCATACCCAGGTAGGCATGCCCATCGTCACTGATGTTATAGCAGTATGGACCCGGTCCTTCAACTCTTCTAGATTCTGTGGTAGTGTTGGTGCATAAACTTCGTCCTTAATAAAATCCCACAGGAAGAAGTCACAGGGCGTCCATGGAAGCCAGCTGAGAAGTGGTAAGTTGTCGGCTCTTTGTGTCCAATCCAACAGCTCGGTATAATTTCATTCAGATATTCACGCACTGGGCGACCCCGGTGTGAGAAGGGGGGGCTCGCTGGGGGGGGGGGGGGGGGATTGCCACGTCTTGTTGAAAAATGAAGTTATCCTCGTTCAACCTCGAATCAGCCAGTTTTGTAACACAGTGAAATATTTCTGACCGTTAACTGTTTTTCCATCATGGAAGACTGGGCTGTAAATAGATGAGTAGGATATCGCCCGAAACAAACTTTTGGTGAATCTTGCACATGTTCACTGAGTGCATGTGGGTTCTGTAGGCGCCAAATTCGAACATTTCGTTCGTTTACTTTCCCACAAAGGTGGGAAGTCGCTTCATCACTTAACACGATGCGCTGAGTGAATGTGTTATCATTGTCAATATCATTCTGAAGCGCGTCAGAAAACGCCACACGTTTGCGTCGGTCGTCATGATATAGAACTTGTAACAGATGTAACTTGTACGGATTTACAAACAACATACGTCTCAAAACACGCAAATTGTTGCTGCACGCAGAAGTAACTCTCGACTGGCACGATGAGTGGAAAGCGGTTCGAATCCGTGCGACATTTTCTTTTCTTCGGAAACACGAGGGCGACCTGCTTTCTTTCCTTTTTATACACATCCTGTGTCTACAAACTGTCGGTACCATCTGCGAATATTCCATCCATTCGGCGGATCGATTTGATACCTCAACCTGAAACGTCTTTACACAGTAATCACGAAACTGCACGTCGCAAGCTCGAGAACATAAAGTGATACCTGCTGCGGAGTGGGCATTTTACAACGTGTGACGCTAACCAAGCAAACAGAAGACAACCAACAACTAGCGGCAACGAATGTGAACTAGACAATGTACTCGCTCAACCAATAACCGAGCCGTGGCGTAGCGATCGATAGTTTTGAAAATATGATACTCTGCGATACGTATATTCTTTTTGAAGTGACTTGTATTTCGTTTGACTTCTTACCCCCATATACTGCACTGAAAATATCTGCACAACAGTATAGATATCTACGGTACTCGCTGGGTATATTGAGTGGAAAGAAACTAGTTCCATTTACTCAGGGTACTTGTTGTTGACAATAGTAAATTCCTCCTTTACTCCTCGTCCGCAAGCTTGTATTCAGTACTGCTCGGTTCTGTATCGGGTTTTTCCGGCAGTGTTAGTTGAAAGTTAACAGTGATGCACAGCAGTAGGCTTACTGATGAAGGATTTAAGAGCTGGCTCATATGTATCTCACACAAGAATTCACTGAATGCAGTGGAAGAGCGATACAATTGTTACTCTCTGCTGAGCTGTTCCTGCAGCGATACACAGTAATTTTACGTCTGTAGAAGAAATCGGATCCTTCAGTGTTAGAAATATTGCAGATTACAGACTTTTTCACACTAGTGGAGTTATTTTCAAAGAAACAAAGGTAACTGTGGGTAATAACCTGAGTCATGGTTACGTTATTGCACTATAACAAGCCATCGGAAACCACGGGTCCATAGCGACAAAATTCTCAGAAAATATCCCTGAACGAATCCCAAAATTTTGGAGGTGGTGTTAGCTCCCACTCCACCCCTGTGTATTCCTTGATTTGCAGAAGGCGACCAACACTGTGTCATACAGTAGGCTGTTAACAAAGTTCCATGCATACGGAATAGTTTTTTCAGATATTTGACTGGCTCGCAGATGGATTTTTAATTTTATTTGGTTTTTATTTTTTGAGTGACAGAACTCAGTTCCCTGTGCTAGACAGCGGGCGCTCATCGAATACAAAGATAACGTCGGGAATGCTCCAGCGAAAGGACGTGCCTGTTATCATTGTATATAAACTACACGTCGGATTGCATCACCGATTTCGTCCAAATTTGTGGCATGTACAGGGCTTGCCCGGAAATGAAAGTAACAGAAGTGGGAGCTCCAGACATCCACGCATTAGAAAAAGTAGCATTTCTGACGCGGGTCGGGCAAAACATGAGCCTCTTATGTTAATATATGTACCAGGCAGCGGTTGGTGCACCAGTGAGAGCACAGAACGGTAATCAATGGTCGTGTTGTCGAGTCCCTATGCGGAAACCTTTTAATTTCTGTATTTTCAACTTCTACGTTACTTACACTACAAATAAATTGAAACAATGCTCAGTATATTGTGTTTATTAATATTAACATGAAAGACCTGCAAAGGAAAGGCAAAGAAAATCTTCGACTGCAAATAAATATCCAAGAATGGATTGCATTACTTAAAGCGTCCGCAAGGATTCCGCAAATAATTTTCGAAGAATGGGTTGTAATTATATCGTACAGGACTTCATATGCCGTTAGTTTCATTCTGGTCTTGAAGCAGCCCTCGGCAGTTATATATGAACGGTAGATTCCCCGTGCAGGTACATTCGGGCCATGAGACGTAGGAGACGCGGCTACGGACCTCATTCAGTCGCTAGCTCTCGAGCGAGTAACTTGAATTTTATGAGAGTACTGTGAGAACACAGTGAGAATATTGTGGAATACATCGCGTCAACTGAAAATGTTTGATAGCCGGCCGAAGTGGCCGCGCGGTTCTGGCGCTGCAGTCTGGAACCGCGAGACCGCTACGGTCGCAGGTTCGAATCCTGCCTCGGGCATGGATGTGTGTGATGTCCTTAGGTTAGTTAGGTTTAACTAGTTCTAAGTTCTAGGGGACTAATGACCTCAGCAGTTGAGTCCCATAGTGCTCAGAGCCATTTGAACCATTTTTTTTTGAAAATGTTTGATAGACTAACTGAAGGACTGATGTGCCTGGAACAGCGGCAGAAGAACAGGAGCTACACAATGATGGCATCCACAGCGAAGCATATAAGCAACGACTGAAAATGGCGCTGGATTATAGTTTACATCTTTTGGCCGAAAACGATCTAATCACATCAGAAAGTTGCGCTGTAATAACTAAAGCATACATTAAAATTTCAAGCAAAATACACGAGAAAGTAGTGAAAGTTTTGTTGGAGTATACGTTTGTGAGTTGATTTGGTCCGAAGTCGACGATCGAGGGGAATAATGAGAAGTGGAGAGCGACTTTTCGTGTAACGCAAAAATTTAAATTAAAAAGAAGATTCCACCTAGAGATTCGACCCCACGATTCTTGGATTGCCGTTCTATTCTCATTCCGCTGCGCCAACTGCTGCCTGAAAGCTACGCCACCATAGATGACTGATGCCTCGCTCGACCCACGCCAAAAACGCAGTTTATCCTAACGTTTGGCCATCTGGCTCTCCCTTTTTCACTTTCATTTCTAGGTAAGCCCTGCATATACCAAAAATTTGGGAGAAATCAGTGATGACGTAGGCGCGGTCACCTTATGAGACTGTTTACTGATGACGATACTACGTACAGGAAAGTGTCGTTGTTCATTTAATGTAGAACGATTCAGGATGAGCTGTAGAGAATTTCTAACTGGTGCAATGAATGGCAGTTTACCTTAAATGTTGTCGAACGTAAGGCGTAACGTTGCGAAACGACACGATTTAGAACGAGCAAATAAAGTCAGTTGTAAAGAAAGTGATCAATTGAGTGACCAGAAGTCATGGGAAGGCACTGGGAAGCCTTTGCGGTGCATCTGTTTGCAGAAGTTGCTTCCTGACGACCCACATTCAAACCGGCGGCGCTCTGACGTAATAGAGAGTAGACCGTCAATTGCGCCGTATGACTCTGCCAAGTCGGCGCGACGTCCGTTCGCGAAATACTTGTGGACGTCATTTGCGGCTCTTTGTGCGTGTGGAAACATTACCTATCCACACAAGACACCGTTGATGTCCGAAACCCATTTGCTTGTGTAGCCTCTGATGCGTCTTACACCGAATATCAAATGGTTCAAATGGCTCTGAGCACTATGCGACTAAACTTCTGAGATCATCAGTCGCCTAGAACTTAGAACTAATTAAACCTGACTAACCTAAGGACATCACACACATCCATGCCCGAGGCAGGATTCGAACCTGCGACCGTAGCGGTCGCTCGGCTCCAGAATGTAGCGCCTAGAACCGCACGGCCACTCCGGCCGGCACCGAATATCATCCCACGTTCAAAGTCGATTAATTCGCTACGTGCTAGCATGTTCATTACACACACTCAGTGAGGCAGTGTGCGTTTCTGCCATTCAGTGCAAGTCCAAAATTCGTCGCCCCCCACCCCCTTATTTTCGCAGTTAAGCGAAAAATAATAGAAACCTTTGACAGTCAGTAGCAATATTTGGTTAATGCTTATCAGAATAAGATAGGGACGTGGCAACTTATTTTCCCTACATAATTTTTCGAGTGTCTTCTTTACTTCCCGTTGTGCCGAACAAATCGTTTTCGATTATTAATTACGCTGTTGTGATTTATGTTTGGGGAGTAGGCCTACTTTTACGTATATTAAGACCATAATAATCGATTGTCAGTAGGACGTTAGTAGGCATTACCATTACCCATTACACGAGGTCCATCTAGTCAGCGTATACACAGGCAGCAGCGTGACGTGGGCGCCTGGTCTGAGGCGCCATGTCACGGATTGCGCGGCCCTCCCGCCGGAGGTTCGAGTCCTCCCTCGTTTCCCTGCCATGTGACGTCATTGCCTCTGACGTTTCTACCACCTGGCGGGCGGCGCCCATCCATTACGTAATCGGCTTGCCGCTGACGGCAATCAAAATATTGTACCCTGTCGTTGAACCTACTTCCAGCAGTACCTCCTCTCCCTCTGTATCTAACCCGGTAACCATTACCTCTTTGTACGCCTATTCTATTGACATTGACTTCGGCTCTGTTGTAATTTCACCTAACAAGAGGCCTATATTCTCTTCTGTTATTTTCCTCCTCTTTTAAGATGTTTTCTACTCGCTCAAGATAATGAATAAACTGGTCAATGTCATCCCTAGGTACCGAAATGATCTTATTTTGCAGCTCAATGGCAGTTTGTTTTCAATGCCCATTATTATTTGTTCTGTCTCTACTTCTGAATTTAAATAAGACAAGGTAGTTACCCACTTTTGTACAAACCTTTTAATGCTATGTCTCTTGGAATCATGTTTTTCCCCCGACCAAAATTTATTCAACACTTCCATTTGCTTCCTCTTTCCCAAGTATTCTTCAAAAAAATGCTTATTTGAACTTTACTAATTTATCATATTTATCTGAAGCCAAATTCCCCCAGATTCTAGTTTCTCCCATTAGATTAAAGGTGATGAATCCAGTCTTTTGCTTGTCATTCCACACTTTAGGTAACACATCTTCAAAATCACTCCAAAACTCTTTAGGGTGAACATTCTTATTTGGTTCAAATTTCAAGAATTGTCCATGCATAACATATACAATTTCTGATGATTCTACAACACCGTTAGATACCACACAAACGTTATTCTTATTACCATTCTGTTCGATTTTTGTTAGTCTACTTTCATGGTTACACAGCTTTTCATTTACCTCAGTACTAAACTGACTAATGTTAGTTTCAATATTAGTGATTTAATTAGACACTTGCACTCAAAATCTTGCACACACGCCTTTCCCTTCTTTAATTTGAGTTTCCAGTACCACATGACTATCCTCACAGTGTCTCTCTACTTTGTGAACCTATTCATTAACTTCGTTTAATTCTAAATTTATTTTCTCTTTAATTTGTTCGCTTTCCTCAGCAACTTGCTCAATTCGGGAATTTAATTCACTTTCCACCTTCACAATAACAACATCAAATTCTTGCCTTACCTGATTAATGTCACTTTTAACATTATTACTGAACAAAGTCATATCGTTTTTCCAAGTATCCCTGAAATTCAAAATTTTATCTTCCATTTTGGATTCCATCTCTGCTGACAAATTTGAAAATCCCTGTTTAACCTCAAACATCAACCCATCAACTTCATTACGCAATCCATTTATATCCAAACCTAGTTTATTCAATTTGGTATCAATGTCAGTACCCATTTTCTTTATTTTGTCGTCGATATCAGAACTTAATGACGTTTTTATTTTGGAGCCCAATCCATTCATCTTTGTCAAAATATTCATCAACATTTCCGATACACTGTCCCTTGGTTCCCCAACAACTGACATTGTTTCCTGTTTTGTTTTAGGAATAGCTACAGGCGTATATTTAGCATCATCTTCCACCGCGCTCAGTTCCTTATCTACACCATAGTTAGACGACATTGACTCAGGTAAACCACTGTCCTCTGTTCGTGATACATCCAAACTGAAATCACCTGTCATTGAATTATATTCATAATTTACATTACCTAAATGTACCTTCAGTTTCTCATTTACAATTTCCTGATTCCTTTCAGCCATTCTGCAAAGTTTCTTGGAACACACACACACAAAACTTTAAGTACAACACTACTTATCTTTGGCCTCGTCCGGTTTACTGCACGGCGAGATGAAACAGCGGGTCCGTCCTCCGAGCTCCGCTTACATTTGACGAGATTACGGGCCACCGCTTCCGCCACGGCTCCAACTTCTCCAGATGCTGGTCGGCTGCAGTAGCGACATCATCTCTCGAAGTTCCGCCGTCACCAACGTAGTCTGCCACCTCGTTCCACTGCCTGCCAATTCTTGACGAAAGGTCATTTGCACACGTGTCTATTGTCCTAATATACACTCCTGGAAATGGAAAAAAGAACACATTGACACCGGTGTGTCAGACCCACCATACTTGCTCCGGACACTGCGAGAGGGCTGTACAAGCAATGATCACACGCACGGCACAGCGGACACACCAGGAACCGCGGTGTTGGCCGTCGAATGGCGCTAGCTGCGCAGCATTTGTGCACCGCCGCCGTCAGTGTCAGCCAGTTTGCCGTGGCATACGGAGCTCCATCGCAGTCTTTAACACTGGTAGCATGCCGCGACAGCGTGGACGTGAACCGTATGTGCAGTTGACGGACTTTGAGCGAGGGCGTATAGTGGGCATGCGGGAGGCCGGGTGGACGTACCGCCGAATTGCTCAACACGTGGGGCGTGAGGTCTCCACAGTACATCGATGTTGTCGCCAGTGGTCGGCGGAAGGTGCACGTGCCCGTCGACCTGGGACCGGACCGCAGCGACGCACGGATGCACGCCAAGACCGTAGGATCCTACGCAGTGCCGTAGGGGACCGCACCGCCACTTCCCAGCAAATTAGGGACACTGTTGCTCCTGGGGTATCGGCGAGGACCATTCGCAACCGTCTCCATGAAGCTGGGCTACGGTCCCACACACCGTTAGGCCGTCTTCCGCTCACGCCCCAACATCGTGCAGCCCGCCTCCAGTGGTGTCGCGACAGGCGTGAATGGAGGGACGAATGGAGACGTGTCGTCTTCAGCGATGAGAGTCGCTTCTGCCTTGGTGCCAATGATGGTCGTATGCGTGTTTGGCGCCGTGCAGGTGAGCGCCACAATCAGGACTGCATACGACCGAGGCACACAGGGCCAACACCCGGCATCATGGTGTGGGGAGCGATCTCCTACACTGGCCGTACACCACTGGTGATCGTCGAGGGGACACTGAATAGTGCACGGTACATCCAAACCGTCATCGAACCCATCGTTCTACCATTCCTAGACCGGCAAGGGAACTTGCTGTTCCAACAGGACAATGCACGTCCGCATGTATCCCGTGCCACCCAACGTGCTCTAGAAGGTGTAAGTCAACTACCCTGGCCAGCAAGATCTCCGGATCTGTCCCCCATTGAGCATGTTTGGGACTGGATGAAGCGTCGTCTCACGCGGTCTGCACGTCCAGCACGAACGCTGGTCCAACTGAGGCGCCAGGTGGAAATGGCATGGCAAGCCGTTCCACAGGACTACATCCAGCATCTCTACGATCGTCTCCATGGGAGAATAGCAGCCTGCATTGCTGCGAAAGGTGGATATACACTGTACTAGTGCCGACATTGTGCATGCTCTGTTGCCTGTGTCTATGTGCCTGTGGTTCTGTCAGTGTGATCATGTGATGTATCTGACCCCAGGAATGTGTCAATAAAGTTTCCCCTTCCTGGGACAATGAATTCACGGTGTTCTTATTTCAATTTCCAGGAGTGTAGTTCCTTTTACACACGCGTGTGAAAACTTCATGAGTTCAATTAACACTGCTGCTTTTATAAATTTCCTACACATCCGAATTTCAGTACTGGTTTTCCCGGCCGATAAAGCACTAATTGCGGCGTGGTGGGTTAGAAGTGGTGTTACGTTGCGTAATTGTTTGACCACTGTCTTTCGTCGTACTGTGCACTACAAAAGTTCCACCTAACTCAGTACGGCGTCTGGTACCTCTGATTCTCTGCATACGTAGATACCGTTCAGACAATGTTAAAAGCAGCATTGAAGAAAAACATCGTCAATAATTACGTTTGCAAAGTCCGCCTAAACTCTGCTAGCAAGCTATCCTGTAATATCTTATAACGATTTTCGGGTGGAGGGCGATTGCTTCATTGTTTTAGAGAAAGTATCTAGAGTAAGTATCTACGTATGCAGAGAATCAGAGGTACCAGACGCCGTACTGAGTTTGGTGGAACTTTTGTAGTGCACAGTACGACGAAAGACAGTGGTCAAACAATTACGCAACGTAACGCCACTTCAGAATTCTGCAACAAGTTATTTATTTCTTTAGGTTCAAAATTAAAGAATTAGCCATCAGCCTGTATTTATTTAAATAACTAATATCAATGTCTTCAGCTCACAGTTCATACAATCCAGTATACACGCGAGACAGCCAGAAATGTACTAAAGTGTGACCCGAATTATTACGTGATCTACAGTCGAAGCTCTGCTACAGTACTACTCGTATATGAGTTTCACATTCGGTCTTTTTTTTTCAGTGGATTTCTAATAAAGAAACTGCTCACCAACTATTCCATAGATGAATATGAAAACATGCCACCGAAATTCTACAAAGGCCGCAAGTTCACACGCGTTTATCTTTCCAACTAAACACTTCACAAAGCACAAATTTCCACAATCTGTCCGCAAATGCACCTGCTTTCACGGCAATACCATCCAGACGCGAAATACCAGTAACTTCTTCATTTTACTCATAACGTAGACGGACACGTCCAACACGACCTGTACGTCCAATAGCTAGCCAACGACTGCCTCCCTGTCGTTCCTTCCAGGACCTATAACTACTTGATAGAACGCGGGAAATGCTTAACTCTGATAGCTTGTCCAAAATGACCAGCCAACCAAACAATCCTTCGAGTTCTTTCTCACGCCAGAACTGTCCTACGCCAATCAATACTTGCAGACGCGTTTACCTCACTTCATCATGCAAGACACGGGCTGACTTACTACTTGCAACTGACAACTAACTCTTGCTCGCATCCCACTTCCTGGTGGTGTGATTCTCGCAGGCAGCGATATTCCTGCTGTGGATAGACATTCACTGTACTTGTGGTACCAACTTTCTCTTCTTGTGTGGGCCGGCCGTTGTGGCCGAGCGGTTCTAGGCGCTTCAGTCCGGAACCGCGCTGCTGCTACGGTCGCAGGTTCGAATCCCGCCTCGGCCATGGGCGTATATGATGTCCTTAGGTTAGTTAGGTTTATGTAGTTCTAAGTCTAGGGGACTGATGACCTCAGACGTTAAGTCCCATAGTGCTCAGAGCCATTTGACCCATTCTCCTTCTTGTGTGGTGTATCTCAGTACACCACAGTTGCTAGGTGTGTTTCTACACTACTGGCCATTAAAATTGCTACACCACGAAGATGACGTGCTACAGACGCGAAATTTAACCGACAGGAAGAAGATGCTGTGATATGCAAATGATTAGCTTTTCAGAGAATTCTCACAAGGTTGGCGCCGATGGCGACACCTACAACGTGCTGACATGAGGAAAGTTTCCAACCGATTTCTCATACACAAACAGCAGTTCACCGGCGTTGCCTGGTGAAACGTTGTCGTGATGCCTCAGGTAAGGATGAGAAATGCGTACCATCACGTTTCCTACTTTCATAAAGGTCGGATTGTAGCCTATCGCGATTGCAGTTTATCGTATCGCGACATTGATGCTCGCGTTAGTCGAGATCCAATGACTGTTAGCAGAATATGGAATCGGTGGGTTCAGGAGGGTAATACGGAACACCGTGCTGGATCCCAACGGCCTCGTATCACTAGCAGTCGAGATGACAGGCATCTTATACTCATGGCTGTAACGGATCGTGCAGCCACGTTTCGATCCCTGAGTCAACAGATGCGGACGTTTGCAAGACAACAACCATCTGCACCATCAGTTCGACGACGTTTGCAGCAGCATGGACTATCAGCTCGGAGACTATGGCTGCGGTTACCCTTGACGCTGCATCACATACAGGAATGCCTGCGATGGTGTACTCAACGACGAATCTGGTTGCACGAATGTCAAAACTTCTTTTTTCGGATGAATCCAGGTTCTGTTTACAGCATCATGATGGTCGCATCCGTGTTTGGCGACATCGCGGTGAACGCACATTGGAAGCGTGTATTCGTCATCGCCATACTGGTGTATCACCCGGCGTGATGGTATGGTGTGCCATTGGTTACACGTCTCGGTCACCTCTTGTTCGCATTGACGGCACTTTGAACAGTGAACATTACATTTCAGATGTGTTACGACCCGTGGTTCTACCCTTCATTCGATCCCAGCGAAACCTTACATTTCAGCAGGATAATGCACGACCGAATGTTGCAGGTCCTGTACAGGCCTTTCTGGATACAGAAAATATTCGACTGCTGCCCTGGCCAGCACATTCTCCGGATCTCTCACCAATTGAAAGCGTTTGGTCAATGGTGGCCGAGCAACTGTCTCGTCACAATACGCCAGTCACTACTCTTGATGAATTGTGGTATCGTGTTGAAGCTGCATGGGCAGCTGTACCTGTACACGCCATCCAATGCCCAGGCGTATCAAGGTCGTTATTACGGCCAGAGGTGGTTGTTCTGGGTACTGATTTCTCAGGATCTATGCACCCAAATTGCGTGAAAATGTAATCACATGTCAGTTCTAGTATAATATATTTGTCCACTGAATACCCGTTTATCAACTGCATTCCTTCTTGGTGTAGCAATTTTAATGGCCAGTAGTGTACATCTGAAAGATGATGTCTGTTCAAATTTCGCATCAGTAACTTAAGAGTGGTGCTAGTGGCGTAACTACGGGGATGCAAGCCGGGTTTGCTTCAAATACACGCTGTAACGGTCGAGAGCGTTAGTTACCTTTCAGATTGGACGTGGTGAGCTGATGTTAGTCAAGAACGCCTTTAAGGCGACAAAGGCGTCATTATCAGTATCTCATTGAGTTTGAACGAGGTCGTGTAATAGGGCTACGAGAAGCAGGATGTTCCTTCTGCGATATTTCAGAAAGACTTGGGCAGGAACGTAGCCACTGTACATGACTGCTGGCAGCGGTGATCACGAGAATGTACGGCTGCAAGGAGACGGTTCTGTGCCACTACCGAGAGGGAATACCATCCTTTCCGGCGTATGGCTCTCGTGCATCGTACTGCATCTTCAGCAGTAATCTGAGCAACAGTTGACACCCCAGTGACACCGCGAACTGTTACAAGTTGGTTACTTCAAGGACAGCACCGAACCAGACGCCATGTAGTGTGCATTCCACTGACCCCAAACCACCGCCATTTGCGACTTCGGTGGTATCCAAGCGAGAGCTCATTGGAGGGATGGGTGAAGATTTGTTGTGTTTTCTGACGAAAGCTGGTTCTGCCTCGGTGCCGTGTGTTCGTTAGAAGGAGACCATTTGAAGGCCTGCAACCAACCTGTCTGCGTACTAGACACACTAGACCTACACCTGGAGTTACGGTCTGGGGTGCAAGAGCAGTCTCGTGGTTATCTCACGTACGCTGATTTCAAATTTGTACGTCAGTGTGGTGATTCGACCTGTTGTGTTGCCATTCACGAACATCATTCCGGCAAGAGTTTTCCATAGGACAGTGCTCGCCCACATATCGCTGTTGTAACTCGGCACGCTCTATACAGTGTCAATAAGTTGCCTTGGCCTGCTCGATCACAATATCTGTCTTCAGTTGAGCACATACAGACATCAGCGGACGACAACTCCAGCGCCATCCACAAACAACTGCGTTGGCCGTCTGTATTGACCAACCAAGTGCAACAGGCATGGAACTCCATCACACAAACTGACATCTGGCACATGTATAACTCAATGCATTCACATCTGCATGCTTGCATTCAAAATTCTGGCGGTTGCAATGGTGAACAATGGACCAGCATTTCACATTTGCAGTGGCTTATCTCTCGTTGTGGTCTTGCATGACAATCACTTAAATACGTTTCCTAGACAAATGTATTCCCGGAATGTCATTTCTCTACATTAATTGTTTTTTGGTGTTGCGTTTTTTTCCCGTCAATGTATATAAAGACAAAACGTTTTTTAACATTTTTACGTAATATCTCGAAAACTTCTTGCCCGACATACTCCATATTTTTACACGTTACTCTAAAAAACATTTAGGATGGACAGAGGATCTATATTTCTTCTTCTTCATCATCATCATCATTTAAGACTGATTATGCCTTTCAGTGTTCAGTCTGGAGCATAGTCCCCCTTATAAAATTCCTCCATGATCCCCTATTCAGTGCTAACATTGATGCCTCTTCTGATGTTAAGCCTATTACTTCAAAGTCATTCTTAACCGAATCCAGGTACCTTCTCCTTGGTCTACCCCGACTCCTCCTACCCTCTACTGCTGAACCCATGAGTCTCTTGGGTAACCTTGCTTCTCCCATGCGTGTAACATGCCCCCACCATCTAAGCCTGTTCGCCCTGACTGCTACATCTACAGAGTTCATTCCCAGTTTTTCTTTGATTTCCTCATTGTGGACACCCTCCTGCCATTGTCCCCATATACTAGTACCTGCAATAATCCTAGCTACTTTCATATCCGTAACCTCAACCTTGTTGATAAGGTAACCTGAATCCACCCAGCTTTCGCTCCCACACAACAAAGTTGGTCGAAAGATTGAACGGTGCACAGATAACTTAGTCTTGGTACTGACTTCCTTCTTGCAGAAGAGATTAGATCGTAGCTGAGCGCTCACTGCATTAGCTTTGCTACACCTCGCTTCCAGCTCTTTCACTACGTTGCCATCCTGTGAGAATATACATCCTAAGTACTTGAAACTGTCCACCTGTTCTAACTTTGTTCCTCCTATTTGGCATTCAATCCGTTTATATCTCTTTCCCACTGACATTACTTTCGTTTTGGAGATGCTAATCTTCATACCATAGTCCTTACATTTCTGATCTAGCTCTGAAATATTACTTTGCAAACTTTCAATCGAATCTGCCATCACAACTAAGTCATCCGCATATGCGAGACTGCTTATTTTGTATTCACATATCTTAATCTCACCCAGCCAGTTTATTGTTTCCAACATATGATCCATAAATAATATGAACAACAGTGGAGACAGGTTGCAGCCTTGTCTTACCCCTGAAACTACTCTGAACCATGAACTCAATTTACCGTCAACTCTAACTGCTGCCTTACTGTATCTATGTAAAGACCTTTAATTGCTTGCAAAAGTTTGTCTCCTATTCCATAATCTCGTAGAACAGACGATAACTTCCTCCTAGAAACACGGTCATATGCCTTTTCTAGATCTATAAAGCATAGATACAATTCCCTGTTCCACTCGTAACACTTCTCCATTATTTGTCGTAAGCTAAAGATCTGGTCCTGACAACCTCTAAGAGGCCTAAACCCACACTGATTTTCATCCAATTTGTCCTCAACTAATACTCGCACTTTCCTTTCAACAATACCTGAGAAGATTTTACCCACAACGCTGATTAAAGAGATACCTCTGTAGTTGTTACAATCTTTTCTATTTCCATGTTTAAAGATGGGTGTGATTACTGCTTTCGTCCAGTCTGATGGAACCTGTCCTGACTCCCACGCCATTTCAATTATCCTGTGTAGCCATTTAAGACCTGACATTCCACTGTATTTGATGAGTTCCGACTTAATTTTATCCACCCCGGCCGCTTTATTGCACTGCAACATATTGACCATTTTCTCCACTTCCTCAAATGTGATCCTATTTCCATCATCATTCCTATCCCACTGTACATCTAAATCTGAAACATTACTGATCGTATTTTCACCTACATTGAGCAACTCTTCAAAATATTCCCTCCATCTGCCCAAGGCATCAACAGGATTCACCAGCAGTTTTCCTGACCTGTCCAAAATACTTGTCATTTCCTTCTTACCTCCCTTTCGAAGACTGCTAATTACACTCCAGAATGGTTTTCCAGCAGCTTGACCCATAGTCTCCAACCTGTTTCCAAAGTCTTCCCAAGATTTCTTCTTGGATGCTGCAATTATCTGTTTGGCTTTGTTTCTTTCTTCAACATAACTTTCTCTGTCTACCTGAGTTCTAGTATGTAGCCATTTTTGATACGCCATCTTTTTCCTTTTACAGGCTGTCTTGACTGTGTCATTCCACCAAGCTGTTTGCTTCATCCTACCTTTACACACTACTGTTCCAAGACATTTTTTAGCCACTTCTAGTACTGTGTCCCTGTACCTTGTCCATTCCTTTTCCAATGACTGTAATTGACTACGTCTGCAGCTCGTGGTCTCGCGGTAGCGTTCTCGCTTCCCGAGCACGGGGTCCCGGGTTCGATTCCCGGCGGGGTCAGGGATTTTCTCTGCCTCGTGATGACTGGGTGTTGTTTGATGTCCTTAGGTTAGTTAAGTTTAAGTAGTTCTAAGTTCTAGGGGACTGATGACCATAGATGTTAAGTCCCGTAGTTCTCAGAGCCATTTTTTGTAATTGACTACATTCAACTAACTGGTACCTTTCTGAGATCACTGTTATGTACTTGTGCCTGATTTCCTTATCCTGAAAGCCGGCCGAAGTGGCCGTGCGGTTCTAGGCGCTGCAGTCTGTAACCGCGAGACCGCTGCGGTCGCAGGTTCGAATCCTGCCTCGGGCATGGATGTGTGTGATGTCCTTAGGTTAGTTAGGTTTAACTAGTTCTAAGTTCTAGGGGACTAATGACCTCAGAAGTTGAGTCCCATAGTGCTCAGAGCCATTTGAACCATTTTTCTTATCCTGAAGTTTCTCCACTCTTATCCTCCTACATATCGACCTGACCTGCTGCACTTTCGGCCTCACAATACCAATTTCACTGCAGATTAAATAGTGATCAGTGTCATCAAAGAATCCCCTGAATACACGTGTGTCCCTCATAGCCTTCCTGAATTCCTGATCTGTTATTATACAGGGTGAGTCACCTGACATTACCGCTGGATATATTTCGTAAACCACATCAAATACTGACGAATCGATTCCACAGACCGAACGTGAGGAGATGGTTCAAATGGTTCAAATGGCTCTGAGCACTATGGGACTCAACTGCTGAGGTCATAAGTCCCCTAGAACTTAGAACTACTTAAACCTAACTAACCTAAGGACAACACACACATCCATGCCCGAGGCAGGATTCGAACCTGCGACCGTAGCGGTCGCGCGGTTCCAGACTGTAGCGCCAGAACCGCTCGGCCACCAGCGGCCGGCGTGAGGAGAGGGGCTAGTGTAATTGGTTAATACAAACCATAAAAAGTGCACGGAAGTATGTTTTTTAACACAAACCTACGTTTTTTTAAATGGAACCCCGTTAGTTTTGTTAGCACATCTGAACATATAAACAAATACGTAATCTGTGCCGTTTGTTGCATTGTAAAATGTTAATTACATCCGGAGATATTGTAACCTAAAGTTGACGCTTGGGTACCACTCCTCCGCTGTTCGATCGTGTGTATCGGAGAGCACCGAATTACGTAGGGATCCAAAGGGAACGGTGATGGACCTTAGGTACAGAAGAGACTGGAACAGTATATTACGTCCACATGCTAACACCTTTTTATTGGTCTTTTTCACTGACGCACATGTACATTACCATGAGGGGTGAGGTACACGTACACACGTGGTTTCCGTTTTCAATTACGGAGTGGAATAGAGTGTGTCCCGACATGTCAGGCCAATAGATGTTCAATGTGGTGGCCATCTTTTGCTGCACACAATTGCAATCTCTGGCGTAATGAATGTCGTACACGCCGCAGTACATCTGGTGTAATGTCGCCGCAGGCTCCCACAATACGTTGTTTCATATCCTCTGGGGTTGTAGGCACATCACGGTACACATTCTCCTTGAATGTACCCCACCTACACATTCCGCAATTAACACTAGGCTGACCCTTGACAGGATGTTCGACGGGCGTTTCATAGGACGTGGAGGACGCATAAATTGGCCAGCCCGTTCTCCTGATCTTACACCTCTGGACTTCTTTCTGTGGGGTACATGAAAGGAGAATGTGTACCGTGATGTGCCTACAACCCCAGAGGATATGAAACAACGTATTGTGGCAGCCTGCGGCGACATTACACTAGATGTACTGCGGCGTGTACGACATTCATTACGCCAGAGATTGCAATTGTGTGCAGCAAATGATGGCCACCACATTGAACATCTACTGGCCTGACATGTCAGGTCACACTCTATTCCACTCCGTAATTGAAAACGGAAACCACGTGTGTACGTGTACCTCACCCCTCATGGTAATGTACATGTGTGTCAGTGAAAAAGACCAATAAAAAGGTGTTAGCATGTGGACGTAATGTGCTGTTCCAGTCTCTTCTGTACCTAAGGTCCATCACCGTTCCCTTTGGATCCCTACGTAATTCGGTGCTCTCCGATACACACGATCGAACAGCGGAGGAGTGGTACTCAAGCGTCAACTTTAGGTTACAATACCTCCGGATGTAATTAACATTTTACAATGCAACAAACGGCACTGATTACGTATTTGTTTATATGTTCAGATGTGCTAACAAAACTAACGGGGTTCCATTTAAAAAAACGTAGGTTTGTGTTAAAAAACATACTTCCGTGCACTTTTTATGGTTTGTATTAACCAATTACACTAGCCCCTCTCCTCACGTTCGGTCTGTGGAATCGATTCGTCAGTATTTGATGTGGTTTACTAAATATATCCAGCGGTAATATTAGGTGACTCACCCTGTATAGTCAATGACAGATCAGGTTCCCCTGCCTTCCCAAGTATACCGGTGAATGTTCTTATGTTTAAAAAAGGAGTTTGTGATTACTAAGCTCATACTGGCACAGAAATCCAAGAGTTGTTTCCCGTTCCTGTTAGCCTCCATATTCTCTCCAAATTTACCCATAACCTTTTCATATCCTTCTGTTCGATTTCCAATCCTGGCATTAAAATCACCCATTAGCAGAACACTGTCCTTGTCCTTTACTCTAACAACTACGTCACTGAGTGCGTCATAAAAACTATCCATCTTATCTTGATCTGTCCCTTCACAATGCGAATATACTGACACAATCCTAATTTTCTTGGTAGACACTGTCAAATCTATCCACATCAGTCGTTCGTTTACGTACCTTATTGCAACTACGCTCGGTTCCATTTCTTTCCTGATGTAAAGCCCTACACCCCATTGTACTATTCCTGCTTTGACTCCTGACAGGTAGACCTTGTATTCTCCCACTTCCTCTTCTTTCTCACTCCTTACCCGAATGTCACTAACAGCTAAAACGTCCAACCCCATCTTACTCGCAGCCTCTGCCAACTCTACCTTCTACCCAGAGTAGCCCCCATTGATATTAATAGCTCCCCATCTCGTTACCATTCGTTTGCCGAGTCGTATCTTAGGAGTCCCTGGTTTGTCAATTAGAGGTGGGACTCCATCACCTCCAAAGGTCCGAGGCATTTTGCTCTGATTGTTGCCAGCATCATATTTTAAGCACCAGGGAAGGAGGTTGCTAGCCTTACTTGCCCCAGGTCCCATTGGGTTTTACCCCTAACGGTTGAGGGACTAACCGGTGGATTTTGTATTCTTTGCCGTCTAAGCACAAAGGTGACCACGACTCAGAATATGTCCGAGATGCCCAGCCTTATTCCAAAGTAACTGGTATCCTGACTGTCAGGACCACTTACTTGGCTCAGCAGTTGAGTCCCATAGTGCTCAGAACCATTTGAACCACCACTTACTTGGCCACTCATACGTTGCCCGTGGTTCATGAACTAGGACATGACAGCAGGAACCCACACCATGAACCACTCTATATTTCTTTAAAAGGTTATTTCCAAAAGTCTGGAAAAGTTCTTGACTGATTTACTTCAAATTTTTGTACAATAATCTAATCATGTACAGTATGACTGATGTTCTTGAGATGTATTGAGTCTCACCTTTATCTACAATAATGTTGTAGGCTAAAGCAGTGAATTAAAACTTTTTAAGGAACCGCTGCAGGAGCAAGACGACAGGTAGGGCAGGGGTCGACACCCGACGACTGGCCATCCCGCCGCCACGCTCAAGCAATGTGTTCGAGGATCGAAGGATCAGGATGAGGATGCTCGAGGATTCTTCTTCATTTTCAGCGTCTCATACCCGGAACGCCCCAGTGAGCAGGAGGATCCGTAAATAATGAACCTAAATAATTTGCGAAACGGGTTCTGTACTTCGGGTGGCGGCCGAAAGCTGCATGTGTCGTCTTCAATAGGGATCAAAAGTCGAGTGTGCCTTGCTAGGCAGACGCATTCTTGTTGTGCCACACTCGTAGTCAGCTGGGGTGGTGCGGGTGCCGGGATGCAACAGCGGTGAACTCATCTGTTTTATAAGCAGAAGACCCGAGTGCAGATACTGGCTATGGTATAAATTTTAATTCATTGCTTCAGCCTAATGATTTTCGTAGATAATCCAATGAACATTTAAAGGCACGAAGGCTATACATTTTTAAACAACAATGCTATTAAAATAGACCCCGAAAAAGAAAATGCTGCGCTGTGAAAATGTGTGGTTTCGTTTTTCTTATCTGACAAATTGTTTCTTTCATATATAAGGGGTGATCAACAGCTTCCGTTCGAAGGCCGTACTGTCAGGAATCGGTATGCCAAGCAGGCATAATCGCCGTGAGTACTGACGCAGTCATCCCGTCGACACACCAGGTTGAAATTCCTGTTTCGTAAAGCGTCCTGCTGTGTGAAGAAGTCGGTAACTGACTGCTGCACATCCACGTCCAACAAGAATCGTCGACCCTAACACGTGATAATCGCATGGGGAAAGATCAAGGGTATAGAACTCTCAAGTAGGATTGACTGTTGGTGTCCGTAATGGATCAGGCTGGCCTCCCAGATCGACCGGCGTCTTGTGTCGAATCGCGATCAGCAGGGAAATTGGCGCACCGTTCCGCAGTGGTAGGTTTCGGCAGACATGCTGCCCCATACACATTCTTCATTCTCCGGTGGATGTCTACCGCTTTTTGTCCTTCGGCAGCCACGAAACGAATAGCAGCACGCTGGTCCTGTTTGGACGTTTGGACGCATTTGGTAATAACATCGCCATAATTCATGTTTTCACATTTACCGCACGCACGTCGGGAAGGCACGGATGCTGCTCTAATCCCTTGCCTACATGTCGGTGCTTGTATAGTCGCATCGGAGTCGCGCTACGTCACATAAATGCTGCAGTAATGCCATCTAACGGAAACTTTTTGATTGCCCCATGGATACTCTTTCTTCTCACACAGGTCGCGATAGACTTTTCCACCGCGACAGAACGTCATGCTTTATGAAATTCATGGACTGACTTCTGAGTTTTTTACTCAGTATTCTGTCATTTGAGGTTTGCCCTTAGATCTCCCTTTCTTCTAATAACCCACTTCAACGTTTTTCGTTAGCCAATGCAGTAATTTAAGAGGTTAGTTAATTTGCATGTGTCCGTCGATTATGTTTCTGAGAAGTCGGTGTGATGTTAATCCTATCACTCCGTTTAAAATTAAGATATATTTCCTCTGTGAAAAGATGAATAATTCTTATCAGTCACCTAACTGGAATTTTGCTTTAAGCTCAATCCTCAACAAAATTAAATGAAGGTAGCTGAACAACATATAACTATTGTCTATCCCGAAATTAGGATCAACAGGCTACACAGAGTTGTCAGCAGAAATACTTGAATTTGTTTTTAAAACGTTCATAACCTGTAATTCATAAGGGACGCAGTGAGCAACGTGTTGTATATTTCCAAAAAGGTGTCTTGTTTTGAACATATGCTGTACCATTATTAATCTCTCATGGCTGTTGTGTGTATAAGAACTTCAGTGTTCTTATTATCGGACTTGCAATACCCCGATTATAATGTTCGCGTTTCATCATGCTAAAAATATCAAAATCATATAGATGATTATGGCAAATTCTTCTCTGACACTGACGTAAACGCTCAATGTTCCTAATAAACCCAAGTTCTACCACGTATCTGAATCCACGTTATTCCAGAAGTCCCCTATAACCAGCTGGGGAAATTGTTCTCACGTCGGAGAAGCACTGCGATGTTCAAGTCGATCTTCGGACTGGCTGAAATGGCTCTGAGCACTATGGAACTCAACTTCTGAGGTCATGAGTTCTCTAGAACTTAGAACTACTTAAACCTAACTAACCTACGGACATCACACACATCCATGCCCGAGGCAGGATTCGAATCTGCGACCGTAGCGGTCGCGCGGTTCCAGACTGTAGCGCCTAGAACCCCTCTGCCACCACGGCCGGCGATATTCGGACTGCAATGAGTTAAAACAGAATAGAAAATGGGAGCTATTTACAGAACTGCAACGTGCAGAGGGTACATGACATAAACAAAATGCTTAGTTTTCGGTTTTGAAAACATCTACATATACGGTTGGTTGTGATGTTGGTTGCACAGCACACCCTGGAAGCTTTATACTGTAGAACAAGAAGTTTTGCATCCTAAGATGTAATGCGAACGACAGATATTACTAATCTGCGTGCTTGTCTCCTGAATGTCATTAAAATTACATGAGCCAATGTGAAGAGTTCCCAGCACTATAAGAAACACAAAAATACAATTCACAGTGATTGCTGCAGTGTCTGCTCGTAACGGAAACGGAAGCTGAAGGAATACTAGGGTTTAAAGTTCCGTCGACGACGAAGTAATAAGAGACGGAACGCAAGCTCGCTTTAGGGAAGTTTAAGGGAAAGAAATTGGTCACGTGTATTTAAAGGGGACCATCCCGACGTTTTCAGTATGTGATTTAGGGAAACCGTGGAGCCGGCCGCGGTAGTCTAGCGGTTCTGGGCGCTCAGTCCGGAACCGCGCGGATGCTACGGTCGCAGGTTCGAATCCTGCCTCGGGCATGGATGTGTGTGATGTCCTTAGGTTAGTTAGGTTTAAGTGGTTCTAAGTTCTAGGGGACTGACGACCACAGATGTTAAGTCCCATAGTGCTCAGAGCCATTTGGACCATTTTTGAAACCGTGGAAAATATAAATGTGCATTTGAACTACTGTCCTGAATGCAAATACTGTGTATCACTGCACCACCTTTCTCCATACTTACCTGGCTCGCTCTGTGAGTAATGAGTATTTCGTATTGCGAGAAAGGAATAATATTTTTCAAAAGCCACTAATGAGTCGGTCGTCGTTCGGTTGTTACTTACTACCTTTTTTAAGCTGGTTGCTTAGGCTAAATGCTACATGATCGCAGTGTCATAAACATATTATGTGTTTCAGGGCGGGCAAAAGTGGATTCAGAGAAAACACGCACGCCGCACCTTCATCAGGTGGGCGAGGAGGCGTGTGCAGGCAGTGACGGGAACCTTGAATTACTGCAAGGTCGCAAGAACCGACCAGTTCCTCTTCTTAAAACTACGCCCCACGGTCTGAATATGCTACAGCCGCCACATATCGAAAAAGAGTCACCTTTGACTTCGCAATTAAAGTGTGACTGAAATAGCCACAGAAAGCTACATGGTTGTGATAGTGTAATATGAACACGCTGTTATAACATCACTTATTTTCTAGGTTAATTGTAATGTGTCGGCATGGTCTTTCGTTTCAAAAAATGGCTCTGAGCACTATGGGACTTAACTTATAAGGTCATCAGTTCCCTAGAACTTAGAACTACTTAAACCTAACTAACCTAAGGACAGAACACACATCCATGCCCGAGGCAGGATTCGAACCCGCGACAGTAGCGATCGCGCGGTTCCAGACTGTAGCGCCTAGAACCGCTCGGCCACACCGGCCGGCGGTCTTTTGTTTCCCTCTGTACTATAATATCTCTGGAAATCTCTGAGCTTCCAGTACATATGGCCTCATCACGATGTTTTTTTTACCCACCATCGCATTGGGGTCTTACAAACTTACAAGGAGAGAAAGGTCTCGTTACATGTATAGTTGGTACATCAGTTGTTAACATATGAGAAATATCGGTAGCTAGTTTACCTAGCACTATGATGTAATAGAACACACATGGTGTACGTGACTGAAATACAGGATGTCCCAAACCCACATGCTTAAAATTATATAAATAGTAGAGAATTCCAAACTGAGTACTTTGAGATGAGGAGCTAGTGGTCGGAACTGAAAACTTAATTTCGTATTGACATAAATAAATTCTCCCTCATAGATACAGCTTAAGGACATATCAGCCGTTCAAAGTGACGCCGCCAATCTGAATTCACTCATTACAACGGCGCTTATATGTTTGCGACACTCGCTAAAATATTCCTGTGGTCTCTCGACAGGCACTAGGCCCCAACTAACCAGCTGCTCTTCAATTTCTGCTGGGGTCTCAGACAATAACGACTTCATGTTGCTCTGTAGGAAAATATCTACAGGGTGTTTCAAAAATGACCGGTATATTTGAAACGGCAATAAAAACTAAACGAGCAGCGATAGAAATACACCGTTTGTTGCAATATGCTTGGGACAACAGTACATTTTCAGGCGGACAAACTTTCGAAATTACAGTAGTTACAATTTTCAACACCAGATGGCGCTGCGGTGTGGGAAACTCTATAGTACGATATTTTCCACATATCCACCATGCGTAGCAATAATATGGCGTAGTCTCTGAATGAAATTACCCGAAACCTTTGACAACGTGTCTGGCGGAATGGCTTCACATGCAGATGAGATGTACTGCTTCAGCTGTTCAATTGTTTCTGGATTCTGGCGGTACACCTGGTCTTTCAAGTGTCCCCACAGAAAGAAGTCACAGGGGTTCATGTCTGGCGAATAGGGAGGCCAATCCACGCCGCCTCCTGTATGTTTCGGATAGCCCAAAGCAATCACACGATCATCGAAATATTCATTCAGGAAATTAAAGACGTCGGCCGTGCGATGTGGCCGGGCACCATCTTGCATAAACCACGAGGTGTTCGCAGTGTCGTCTAAGGCAGTTTGTACCGCCACAAATTCACGAAGAATGTCCAGATAGCGTGATGCAGTAATCGTTTCGGATCTGAAAAATGGGCCAATGATTCCTTTGGAAGAAATGGCGGCCCAGACCAGTACTTTTTGAGGATGCAGGGACGATGGGACTGCAACATGGGGCTTTTCGGTTCCCCATATGCGCCAGTTCTGTTTATTGACGAAGCCGTCCAGGTAAAAATAAGCTTCGTCAGTAAACCAAATGCTGCCCCCATGCATATCGCCGTCATCAATCCTGTGCACTATATCGTTAGCGAATGTCTCTCGTGCAGCAATGGTAGCGGCGCTGAGGGGTTGCCGCGTTTGAATTTTGTATGGATAGAGGTGTAAACTCTGGCGCATGAGACGATACGTGGACGTTGGCGTCATTTGGACCGCAGCTGCAACACGGCGAACGGAAACCCGAGGCCGCTGTTGGATCACCTGCTGCACTAGCTGCGCGTTGCCCTCTGTGGTTGCCGTACGCGGTCGCCCTACCTTTCCAGCACGTTCATCCGTCACGTTCCCAGTCCGTTGAAATTTTTCAAACAGATCCTTTATTGTATCGCTTTTCGGTCCTTTGGTTACATTAAACCTCCGTTGAAAACTTCGTCTTGTTGCAACAACACTGTGTTCTAGGCGGTGGAATTCCAACACCAGAAAAATCCTCTGTTCTAAGGAATAAACCATGTTGTCTACAGCACACTTGCACGTTGTGAACAGCACACGCTTACAGCAGAAAGGCGACGTACAGAATGGCGCACCCACAGACTGCGTTGTCTTCTATATCTTTCACATCACTTGCAGCGCCATCTGTTGTTGAAAATTGTAACTACTGTAATTTCGAAAGTTTGTCCGCCTGAAAATGTACTGTTGTCCCAAGCATATTGCAACAAACGGTGTATTTCTATCGCTGCTCGTTTAGTTTTTATTGCCGTTTCAAATATACCGGTCATTTTTGAAACACCCTGTATAAGGATGAGATCTGGTGATTGCACTTCCAATCCAACAATGAGTGTGTCTTTTGGTCAGGAGCTGGTGGACATCAGTGTAGAAATGTGATAGTATAAGATCGTGCCGAAAGTATAACATTTTAAAAATAAGAGTGTCTAAGAAGGGTAGTAGGAGTAATCCACCGAACTATAGACCTATATCATTGACGTCGGTTTGCAGTAGAGTTTTGGAGCACATACTGTATTCAAACATTATGAATCACCTCGAAGGGAACGCTCTATTGATACGTAATCAGCATGGTTTCAGAAAACATCGTTCTTGTGCAACACAGCTAGCTCTTTATTCGCACGAAGTAATGGCCGCTATCGACAGGGGATCTCAAGTTGATTCCATATTTCTAGATTTCCGGAAAGCTTTTGACACCGTTCCTCACAAGCGACTTCTAATCAAGCTGAGGGCCTATGGGGTATCGTCTCAGTTGTGCGACTGGATTCGTGATTTCCTGTCAGGAAGGTCGCAGTTCGTAGTAATAGACGGCAAATCATCGAGTAAAACTGAAGTGATATCAGGTGTTCCCCAGGGAAGCGTCCTGTGACCTCTGCTGTTCCTGGTCTATATAAATGACCTGGGTGACAATCTGAGCAGTTCTCTTAGGTTGTTCGCAGATGATGCTGTAATTTACCGTCTAGTAAGGTCATGCGAAGACCAGTATCAGTTGCAAAGCGATTTAGAAAAGATTGCTGTATGGTGTGGCAGGTGGCAGTTGACGCTAAATAACGAAAAGTGTGAGGTGATCCACATGAGTTCCAAAAGAAATCCGTTGGAATTCGATTACTCGATAAATAGTACAATTATCAAGGCTGTCAATTCAACTAAGTACCTGAGCGTTAAAATTACGAACAACTTCAGTTGGAAAGACCACATAGATAATATTGTGGGGAAGAAGAGCCAAAGGTTGCGTTTCATTGGCAGGACACTTAGAAGATGCAACAAGTCCACTAAAGAGACAGCTTACACTACACTCGTTCGTCCTCTGTTAGAATATTGCTGCGCGGTGTGGGATCCTTACCAGGTGGGATTGACGGAGGAAATCGAAAGGGTGCAAAAAAGGGCAGCTCGTTTTGTATTATCATGTAATAGGGGAGAGAGTGTGGCAGATATGATACGCAAGTTGGGATGGAAGTCATTAAAGCAAAGACGTTTTACGTCGCGGCGAGATCTATTTACGAAATTTCAGTCACCGACTTTCTCTTCCGAATGCGAAAATGTTTTGTTGAGCCCAACCTACATAGGTAGGAATGATCATCAAAACAAAATAAGAGAAATCAGAGCTCGAACAGAAAGGTTTATGTGTTCGTTTTTCCCGCGCGCTCTTCGAGAGTGGAATGGTAGAGAGATAGTATGATTGTAGTTCGATGAACCCTCTGCCAAGCACTTAAATGTGAATTGCAGAGTAGTCATGTAGATGTAGATGTAGAAGAGGTACAGTCTTGAACAACAGTAGTAGCACATTTTTTATGAACATGCAGTCCAGATGACGATATACACTGGTGTCCAAAATTAAAGCAACAAACCGAAATTTTGCAAGGTTGCGTTTATTTTGCCACAAAACGGTATAATCAGGTGATAGTAAGGTAGAAAAAATATAAAGAATACAGAACGTAAACAACTGCAACAACTGTAGACAAATATGTTCTTCGTTTTTTCCGACTTAACAGATTTACACACACATTACGACAACTGGGGTGTGACCACCTCTGGGAGCAATACAGGCCTGACAAATGACGGGGCATGCTGTGAATGATGTCATTAATCTCCTGTTGAGGCAATGATCCCCATTCTTTCTGCAGCGCAGTTGGCAGGTCTTGGAGAGTAGTCGGTAGATGCTGACGTGATCCAACCCGTTTCCCCAGTGCAACCCCAAGTTCTCTATGGGATTCCAATCGGCAGAGTGAGGAGGCAACGCCACGTGTGCAATATCTTCAGTTTCCAAAAAAACATCAACCACGCGTGCTCCATGAAGTCGAACATTATCGTCCAGCAATATCAAGTCTGGGCCCACATCACTCGCAACAACCGCACATGAGGTCCCAAGATCTCGTCACGATACTTGAAAGCAGTTAAAACTTGCCGATTTAACTGTACAATTTCATGAAGAGGTGTTCGAGTGGTCAACATAATCTCTGCCCACACCATTAGGGATCATCCTCGATATCGGTCTCTTTCCACAACGTTTGGGTCCCGAAATCGTGTTTCACCTTCCCTCCAGATGCAAATCCGCCGAGAATCACTGTTCAGACCCAATCGGGACTCATCTGTGAAAAGAACATTGGCCCACTGTTTGATCGTCCAGGTGGCATGTTGACGGCTCGACTCTAAATGTTTCTTTCTGTGAAGACGTGCTGGCCGCTGTGGCCTTGCGGTTCTAGGCACTTCAGTCTGGAACCACACGACCGCTACGGTCGCAGGTTCGAATCCTGCCTCGGGCATGGATGTGTGTGATATCCTTAGGTTAGGTATGTTTAAGTAGTTCTAAGTTCTAGGGGACTGATGACCTCAGATGTTAAGTCTCATAGTGCTCAGAGCCATTTGAACCATTTGAAGACGTGTCAGAGGTACACAGACAGCAGGTCTCCAACAACAAAGGCCACTCTGACGAAACCTTCTGTACACCAGTTGCCTCGCTACAGCTTGTCCAGTGGATGCTGCGAGATCAGATGCTAGTTGCCGTGCAGTACTAAGGTGGTACCGTCGTGCCCTTAAAGCCAAATAACGGTTCTCTGTTTCTGATGTTACACGTGGCCAGCAGTACTGTCGTCGCCACAGACGTAAAGGGAAGTATGTAAAAGGGGGACCAGTCACTTTTTATAGGTATATACAACAAATGTATAATAATGAATGTCATATTGATATGGGGCACTTTATATGTTGAAAAGATAGATACAGTAGTATAAAGTCTTGCATTGTAGAGATAATTTCTGCGATTTTATGACCATCTGTTTACGAGACAAATGCTAGATAAATTTGCAATTGTATTTGAGTAAACTGCCAGTCAGTATATACCTGTTGGTGCTATGCAGATAAAATTTATTCATGACAGTCTGATTAATTTCCTCCAATTCATGCAGTTTCTCAAACCCTTGAGTGTATCTAAGTATTTCTGCATTAGACAGCTTTCTATGCAGTGTCATTGTAACGGTTAAGTGAAAAAGATTTGACAATATGACTCAGTGTATTAGAAAACGTAAAAAAATATTGTTGGCTGTCACTTCTTATTTCGTTACCGAAAAATCGTAAATAAAGTGGAAACTGACTAATGACACTGTGGCGAAAAAGTACAATACCATTGCTCTTCACCTCTTTAAGACAACAGTTTCTGGTGTCAAATTGTCAAGATGTCTGTAGAACACGTATACAAAGTTTCACGGTACACTTCTGGAGGTGACTTATCTGTAGTAGCAAAGTAGTAAAGCTTAAAATACGCTAATCGCTATAGGGGCTAAAAGACGCCATCCCAAAATCACTTGACTTGAGCTGCCAGAGATGTAGTGGACAGAATTCTCTCACTGCGCATCCGAATGCTCACTCCACAGATATTGATACTCTGTGAGAAAAGCCCTCCGATACTGGTGGAGAACTTGCGTCGTAGACGCTGCCTGTGATAGATCGATCCGCCACAACTGTCGGAGTACCTGGCCTGATATGATGCTTACGCGAGAAAGTGTCATGTCCAGGCACAGGTCTAAGCTATTAATATAGACTTGCCGTGGTCTGCAGGGTGCAATCAGGACTTTGACGACAGTATTGTTCGGTTTTGTTTCCCCTAATTAACCTTCACAACAGAGTCAAGAGCGAGTAGCACCTCCTTGATAGTTTAGAGTTGGTGTTGGAACAGAGAAGGATATTTGACGGAGATGGTGATCTGCCAAACAAGCAAAATGATATGAACTATGTAAACAGGTTTATTTACCGTTACAAGTACTTATATGCGAGGTGTCTGACGAAGGCCGCGCGGTATTAGCCGAGCGGTCTGTGGAGCTGCAGTCATGGACTGTGCGGAGGTTCGAATCCTCCCTCGGGCATGGGTGTGTTTGTCCTTAGGATAGTTTAGGTTAAGTAGTGTGTAAGCTTAGGGACTGATGACCTTAGCAGTTAAGTCCCATAAGATTTCACACACATTTGAACATTATTTTGTCTGACGAACAAATCCTTTAACATAAAAACATAAACTACACTTGATACAAATTTTTTTTGTCGAAACCGCTTTCACCTATTACACGTGGACTCCCCGCTATCTAGAGACAAGAGCCATCAGCCTTTCAGTTCTAATCAGTGTTAAATGCAGTACCTTGGGTGCCTAGCTCAAAGACAATTGCAATTGCTGCCACTTGTTCTGCTGTCTATTGAACCAATGGCCATTTAGCCTACATTCAAATGGCTCTGAGCACTATGGGATTTAACTTCTGAGGTCATCAGTCTCCTAGAACTTAGAACTACTTAAACCTAACTAACCTAAGGACATCATACACATCCATGCCCGAGGCAGGATTCGAACCTGCGACCATAGCGGTCGCTCGGTTTCGGACTGTAGCGCCTAGAACTGTTCGGCCACTCCGGCCGGCATTTAGCGTAACTACTAACCAATGGCCCCTTGGCCTAATTCGCAGGAGACAAGTACTACGCAGTTACTTATTCCTAATAGGAAATGAAATTCGCTAAACTGCTATTTAAGACTAAGGCAAATGTTTCTGTTCAACATTATTCAATGAAACATATGTAAGACAATTGTAAAATTGCTACTCATCGATGCGTTGTAGTAGCACTGCCCATCGCTTCACCCTAGAACGACCTCCAACGCGGGCATTTCTGAGATATTTATTGAACATGACTTCAATCTCACTTTGACGGTCGGGTCGTTTACACTTTATAGCCTCGACATTACTAGTATCAGGTGTGCTGTCATTTTCAGTTACACTACTAGCCTGGGCTGGACTGTTAGATAATGGATCCTAAATCGTCGCGACATTCACCAAGTACGCCCAAAGCCACAAATATACGTTCGCTTAAAACCTTTCGATCGTGACTACTCTGTTGAAGCTTATTGTTTACAACCTGGGGATTAGTAACACCATCTGAATTACTTTCGGCTGATGTGGCACCATTTGCTAAGTGTTCTCTACTTATTCCTGCTATGAGGTCGCTAAGTAAAGGGTTACATCCAGTTAGGTTGATTTCAAGACGAAATTTTTATCTGGGACTTTCCTGTTTATTATGAACTTATTTATTCCAGAATGAGATTATCACTCTGCAGCGGAGTGTGCGCTGATATGAAACTTTCGGGCAGATTAAAACTGTGTACCGGACCGAGACCCGAACTCGGGACCTTTGCCTTTCGCGGGAAAGCGCTCTACCCAAGCACGACTCACGCCCCCTCCTCACAGCAGGAGACGAAGTACTGGCAGAATTGAAGCTGTGAGGACGGGGCGTGACTCGTGCTTGGGTAGCTCAGTTGGTAGAGCGCTTGCCTGCAAAAGGCAAAGGTCCCGAGTTTGAGTCTCGGTCTGGCACACAGTTTTAATCTGCCAGGAAGTTTCAACTTATTTATTACCTATGAAGCATGCTGGTAGTTGCACGATGTATGCTTGTGAGCCCTCAGTTCTCCTTAGAATGGGATGGATTTTTTAACTTCGATTTTTATTTGTCTTATTCCATTTGGGACGGAAAACATAAACAAATCTGACCCGACCTCGTTCTGAATTATACAAACGTTTCCATAAGTCTGCTATTTTACTTTCATTGCTTCGTTTGGAACTTCCACGGGGATGTCTAAAAAAAGAAAAAAAAGACGGACAATTTTTCAAGTTGCCTTGAACTGGACTAACGGTAAACTTCGAGACAGACCCTCTTGCTAACTTTAACTCAAAGCTAGCAGCACACTTCAGGATTACACGCTCGTAGACTAAGAGCACAATTTGAAATAGTAGAGTAGCTCGTTACTGTTTAGCTGCACACTGTCTGCCTAATCTCTTGTTAGTTTCAAACTAGTAGTTGCCCAGTTCTGAATGCTGACAGCTGTTGGCTACTCGTTGTCCTTGGCGAATTCAAGTTTCACAGTATTCTTCCTGGGGCAAGTGTCAATTTTCATCTATACTTTTCACACACTTTCGGAAGCTATTTAGTTAGTTTTTTATTTTCATGTTCCATGTATCATTTGCACGATATATCGTAATTACATGGAGCGAGTCATTTTAAATTCACATCACAAATTATTTAGTAAATACGCCTACAAGCTGTCCATTGACAAAGGTTTTTATACAAAAAAGAAGACCTACAGATGTGAGTCAGTAATTACTACCCACCACTTTTCACACATTACAGTAATAGAAATCCTTCTGGGGAACTGAAGGAGTTGTCAAGAAGACACTTTTATTTCCAAATTTTACTTTGCTGTCTGTCAGACATTTTATATTACCGCGTAAGTGATCAATAACTTTTGGTTCCAGCATTGTGCACTCCTTCTTGTGATAAAGCAACCTTAATGTGGAGTAATGAATCTCATTTTTCCTTCTGGTACTGTAATTATGTGCATCAGTGTTCCTTTTGAACTGTAGTGGATTATTTACAATAAACTTCATGAGGGAGTAAGTATACTGTGAAGCAGTAGTCAGAATGCCCAACCCCTCAAACAGATGGCTACAAGATGATCGTAGTTGGGCACCACATGTTATTCTTGTAGCATGTTTTACAGCTATGAAGACTTTCTTTATGCAGGATGGCTTACCCCAGAACATCATACAGTATAACATATTGAATGAAAATATGCTAAATATGTCAACTTACTGATTTGCCTCTCCCCAAGATTTGCAATTATTCTAAGTACAAATGCGGTTGAACTAAGTTTTTTTATAAGATCTAAAATGTGATTTTTTCAATTTAAATTCTCATGGCTATGGAAACCTAACAGTTTTGAAGTTTCCACCCCACTTATTGTTTTCTCACCTTGTGTTATACTATGTTACACTTATCACTGGTGCGGTTCCATAGATGCGCAGAACAGCACATGATGTGTCCTTTTAAAAGTGAGGATGAGACCATTCGCAGAAAACCAGTCAGTTATACTTTTAAGAACATTGTTTACCATTTCTTCTGTTGCTGTATGTTTTCCTTGGATTGATTACGATACTAGTGTCATCTGCAAAAAGAACTAATTCTGCTTGTTATATATCAGACAGATGAGAGTTTAAAAATATGAGGAGCAATAGCAGTCCCAATACTGAGCCCTCGGGAACCCCATACGTGATTTCTTCCCAGCCAGAATAATGTCCCCGGACCACATTGGTTGAATTAGTAAGTACAATTTTCTGCCTTTTTTTGATTAGGTATGAAAGCAGCCCATTGGTTGGCTACACCATCAATCCCATAAAACTTCAGTTTATTCAGGAGAATACTGTCATTCACAGAGACAAATTCCTTAGATAGGTCGCAGAAAATTGCAACCGGCGCTCTTTTGTTATTCAATGCTTGTAAGATTTGGCGAGTGAACATGTAAATGGCATTCTGAGTAGAGCAACTCTTCTGAAATTCAAACTGTGATTTACTGAGGATATTATTGTTTCTCGGATGAGATACTGTTCTGGAATACACTAACCTCTAAAAATTTTGGAAAGTGATGTCGGTAGTGAAGCACATAGGTAGTTACTGACATATCCCGTATCAACTTTCTTAAAGAGGGTCTTCACCACAGCATATTTCCACATATTTCAATATCTCTGGAAAAATATCTTAAATTAGTAATGCATTACATATTTAAGATAAGGCATGGCTTATTGTATGGGAAGAAGTCTTTAGCACCGTATTGGAAACACAATCCAATCAAGATAAGCTTTTATATTTCAGGGAATATACATCCTTAATTTCAGAAGAAGAAGTTGGTGATACAATCTTATTAGTGAATTTTATGAGAGTTTTTTTTCCAACATACTGCTGTATTTTTCTCTTCAAATGTTTGTTCCTATAAAAAAAAAAAAAAGGTTCAAATGGCTCTGCACACTATGGGACTTAACTTCTGAGGTCATCAGTCCCTTAGAACTTAGAACTACTTAAACCTAACTAACCTAAGGACATCACACACATCCATGCCCGAGGCAGGACTTGAACCTGCGACCGTAGCGGTCGCGCGGTTCCAAACTGTAGAGCCTAGAACCGCTCGGCCACTCCGGCCGGCTTTGTTCCTATACTCTTTACTGCATCTGAGAAATGATTATTAAATATACTTGCTACCTGTGACTCGTCATTATACTCCTTCCATTCCGGTCAATAGTTCTATTATCTTGTTCCGTGGCTGGTTGTCCTGTGTCACGTTTCACTACATTCCACATAGCCTTAATTGGCAGACGTACTGATCTCTGACATAATGTAAATGTTACTTGATTTTTTTAATAACCTTTCTTAGTAATTTTGGGTAGTTTTTGTAGTGTGCAACTACTGCAAGATTTCTACTTGTTCATGCCAATAAATACACTTTCTTTTTCTTTTCACAAAATACTTCATTCCTTCCTGTTATTCATAGTTTCTTCGTGGCTCTTAATTGCCCTTGCTGATTAGCTTATACGGAGCGTTGTTTTCAAATAATGATATGAATTTGTCACGGAACAGATTAAATTTCATGCCAGTATTTGTTTCATTATAAATTTCATTCCAGGCCATCTCATCTGAACTATTCTCAAAAACATTTATTCTGGCGCCATTTATCATTTTAACTTATTTCCACTGAAGAGTATCAATACTGTAAGGTACTATCTTATTTGTCCTAGTTAACTGTGCATAATGATCAGAGAGAACATTTGTTATTGGGTATATAGTTGGTTTGATGCTTTCAGCTTCAACAAAGAAAACATTATCAATTTGGGTCCAACTGTCGTCATCCACACCTGTTAGAAATTTAATTACTGAGATCAAATTGTACGATTCAAATAAGGCTTCCAGATCATTTTTCCTATCATAATCCTTTAGAAAATCTACGAAGAAGTCACCACAGACTATTGACTTCTTACTGCTGCCTGACACATATAAGAGTAACGCATCCAGATTCCTCTTAAATAGTTCAAAATTTCTCAGCAGGGATCTACATACAGTTACCATTGGAAGTGAACTATTTTTCGGTATTAATTCACAAGCACACACTTTTACGTGCTGATCACTACAAAATCTGCATCTACGTATCCACCGTACGCTGCGTGGCGGCGAGTACCCTGTACCACTATTTGTCCTTTCCTCTCCTGTTCCACTCGCAAATAGAGCGATGGAAAAACGACTGTCTGCACGTCTCCGTAAGAGCCCTAATTTCTCGTACCTTATTTGCGTGATCCTTACGTGCAATGTGTGTTGGCGGCAGAAGAAACGTTCGGCAGTCACCTTCAAATGCCGGTTCTCTACATTTTCTCAATAATGTCTCTCGAAAAGAACCTCGCCTTCCCTCCAGGGATACCCATCTGAGTTCCCGAAGCATCCCCGTTACACTTACTTTTAGTACAAACCTATCGGTAACAAATTTAGCAAGCCGCCTCTAAATTGCTTCGATGTCTTCCTTCACTCGAGCAGTACTGAAGAATAAGTCGCACCAGAGTCCTATATGCGGTCTCCTTTACAGGTGAACCACTTTTTCCTGAAATTCTCCTAATAAACAGAAGCCGACCACTTTCCTTTCCTACCACAGTTCTCACATGCTCGTTCCACCTGATATCGCTCTGCAACGTTGCGCCCAGATATTTAAACGACTTGACTGTATCACGTAGGACACTAGCAATACTGTATACGAACATTACAGATTTGATCTGCTTTCTCATCTGCATTAACTTCAATTTTTCTACATTTAGAGCTAGCTGCCATTCATCACCCCAACTTGTCTCAATGTTTTTGAGCTTGTGTCGTGTCTTAATATATGTGACAACCCCTCCTTTTCCTGTGTTACTTCTTATTAGTAAGATTCTAGACTGTAATCTTTCATATGTAACTAATCTAACCCTGTGGTTACGTGGTGCTCAGATAGGCACAGGATGTCTATCTTCTCCGAGCTCTCTAAATTCTCCAAACAGAAGAAAAGCTCTTCCGCCTTGCTACTCACAAGGGAACCTCCCCATCGCACCCCCCTCAGATGTAGTTATAAGTTGGAACAGTAGATAGGCCTTGAAAAACTGAACACAGGAAGAAGTTGTGTGGAACAATGAAAAAAATAAGCAAAATATACAAACTGAGTAGTTCATGCGCAAGATAAGCAACATCAAGGATAGTCTGAGTTCAGGAGCGCCGTGGTCCCGTAGTTAGCGTGAGCAGCTGCGGAACGAAAGGTCGTTGGTTCAAGTCTCCCTCGAGTGAAAATTCTCATTTTTTATTTTCAGACAATTATTGTCCGTCCGTCCGTCCGATGCGAGGTAACTGCGCCGTAGTATGGGGACGCTACACCTAAACGAACATTGAAACACACGACGTCAGTCGACTATAGCGCACGGAAGAGGGAGTATTCCTGCTAACGAGGCTCCATGGCTGGCAGTTTACTGTTCGCTACTTTGGACGAGAGTGCATTAAATACGTGAGACGTATTCCGTGGGCAATATGAATCCAGCAAATATAGCGGACGGACGGGCAGATAATAATTGTCTGAAAATAAAAAATTAACCTTTTCGCTCGAGGGAGGACTTGAACCAAGGATCTCTTGCTCCGCAGCTGCTCACGCTAACCACGGGACCACCGGCGCTCTTGAGCTCATTTCAATTTCTTATTGCCTATCCTGCACATGGACTACTCAGTTTGTATATTTTGCTTATTTTTTTCATAGTTCCACACAACTTCTTCCTGTTTCCTCGATTTATCTGTGTTCAGTTTTTCAAGGCCTATCCATTTTGCCAACTTATAACTATATCTGAGGGGGGTGCGATGGGGAGGTTCCCTTGTCAGTCTTCTAATATGCTGATGTAATGAGCTAACCGTATTTTGCTGTGCATTATTAAGCATTTTGTGGGTCAATTCTGTTATTTTGCTTTACTGAACGCAGCGCACACAAGCGGAAAACCGCGTGACCGACCGCTACGTCCGCCGAAGCGGAACTGCACCACATAACTCGATGAGGAGAACCAGGGAAATAAGTGTGCTTAACCGATACATCAGAGTTTAAAGACAGAGAAAGATACAGCGCGTGAGGGAGTCTAAAAAACTGCGAATGGAATATTAACATGTGACATTCCGTTGGAGACAAGCTCATTGCAGACGATAAGCTTCATTAGGACAAGCAAGAAGCGAGAGATGGGTTCAACGACACGCCGACGACGAGATCTTTAGAGATGGACACAAGCACCAATTGGAGAATATCAGACCAATACCCTTAACATCGGTTTGTTGCAGGATTCTCGAACATGTTCTCAGTTCGAATATAATGAATTTCCTTGAGACAGAGAAGTTGCTGTCCATGCATCAGCACGGCTTTAGAAAGCATCGCTCCTGCGAAACGCAACTCGCTCTTTTTTCACACGATATCTTGCGAACCATGGATGAAGGGTATCAGACGGATGCCATATTCCTTGACTTCCGGAAAGCGTTTGACTCGGTGCCCCACTGCAGACCCCTAACTAAGGTACGAGCATATTGGATTGGTTTCCAAGTATGTGAGTGGCTCCAAGACTTCTTAAGTAATAGAACCCAGTAGGCTACGTTGTCCTCGATGGTGAGTGTTCATCGGAGGTGAGGGTATCATCTGGAGTGCCCCAGGGAAGTGTGGTAGGTCCGCTGTTGTTTTCTATCTACATAAATGATCTTTTGGATAGGGTGGATAGCAGTGTGCGGCTGTTTGCTGATGATGCTGTGGTGTACGGGAAGGTGTCGTCGTTGAGTGACTGTAGAAGGATACAAGATGACTTGGACAGGATTTGTGACTGGTGTAAAGAATGGCAGCTAACTCTAAATGTAGATAAATATAAAATAATGCAGATGAATAGGAAAAAGAATCTTGTAATGTTTGAATACTCCATTAGTAGTGTTGCGCTTGACACAGTCACGTCGATTAAATATTTGGGCGTAACATTGCAGAGCGATATGAAGTGGGACAAGCATGTAATGGCAGTTGTGGGGAAGGCGGATGGTCGTCTTCGGTTCATTGGTAGAATTTTGGGAAGAAGTGGTGGTGGTGGTGATTAGTGTTTAACGTCCCGTCGACAACGAGGTCATTAGAGACGGAGAGCAAGCTCGGGTTAGGGAAGGAATGAGAAGGAAATCGGCCGTGCCCTTTCAAAGGAACCATCCCGGCATTTGCCTGAAACGATTTAGGGAAATCACGGAAAACCTAAATCAGGATGGCCGGAGACGGGATTGAACCGTCGTCCTCCCGAATGCGAGTCCAGTGTGCTAACCACTGCGCCACCTCGCTCGGTATGGTGAAGAAGTGGTTCATCTGTAAAACACTAATACGACCTATTCTTGAGTACTGCTCGAGCGTTTGGAATCCCTATCAGGTCGGATTGAGGGAGGATATATTAGTAATTCAGAGGCGGGCTGCTAGATTTGTTAGTGGTAGGTATGATCATCACACGAGTGTTATGGAAATGCTTCAGGAACTTAGGCGGGAGTCTCTAGAGGAAAGGAGGCGTTCTTTTCGTGAATCGCTACTGAGGAAATTTAGAGAACCAGCATTTGAGGCTAACTGCAGTACAATTTTACTGCCGCCAACTTACATTTTGCGGAAAGACCACAAAGATAAGATAAGAGAGCATAGGGCTCGTACAGAGGCATATAGGCAGTCATTTTTCCCTCGTTCTGTTTGGGAGTGGAACAAGGAGAGAAGATGCTAGTTGTGGTACGAGGTACCCTCCGCCACGCACCGTATGGTGGATTGCGGAGTATGTATGTAGATGTAGATGTAGAATGGTAGGAACATGGGAATCGTCTGTCCTTTTCGAAGTAACAATCACGCCATCTGCAGTTTTGAGGAAAACAGGGAAAACCTTGATCATATATATGGACGGACGGTGGTGTGAATCGCCGCTTATTTCTTTACCAAGACTTTGAGAAAGCGCTGAGGTATTAGACATCTTGTCGCAGACATAGTGATAATGGTGCCATTATTTTATATAATTGGTAAGCGTTATCTGACATAGTTTTCCTGACACGATAAATTAACAGAAATACTTTGAATCTTTTTTTACAGAGTCTCGACTAGACGTAATTACGCAGTGGAAAGATATCACTTAAGGCGTGCCACAATAATCAGTATAAAGCAAACAGTTATTTTCCCCGTATATAAAAGACATACTTTCAATACTCCCTGACTCTAGTTACAACTTTGATGCAAACTGTATCTGTGTATCAGACCAGCAAATTTAATAGTAGCCACGAACTGTGTTGATGAAAACCTTTGAACTATTTGCGACTGGTCCAATAAAATCAGACTTAAGCTGAGACTTCGTCAGAATCATTTCTCGTCGACAGCAAAAGTCTTATAATTCCGTATTTGAGCGAATTCCGTCGTCATACCATTCTAAATAAGACAAAAATGCCTTTCAGTATCCCTGAGATCTTGGTGTAACGCTGATCACTTAAACTTGAGCATAAACACTGAATCCATATGCCGGAAGGCATATGCTGCACTTTGTATTACATAGAACCACACAAAGCTTTTCTCTAACGGTGTGAAGAGGAAATTTTCACGGCTGGTCTTCCCCGTCATAAACTATTGTGACGTCCTACAATAGAGTTCAAGCAGTGGGACCTCACGGCACTCTGACCTAGACTGTAATTCCTACGAAGTTACGTTAATGACTACATCAATGTATAATACCAGTACTCCTTCCCACAGAAAACTACCACGGTTACAAACAAAATACGAGAGTACGGAATACCAGACCAGCTTTGTGATGGGATTGGAAGGTTTCTTTGAAAGAGAATGTAGCATGGCATTTTTAACGGAGGGAAATCTTCACACAGAAAAGTAGGTTTGGGGACCGCCCCAAGAAAGTTTTTCTATGACCATTACAATTTATATACACACATACATATATTAATACTTGTTCCATAGATCATGAATATGACATTTCGTAATGATATGGAACGTGTCACTTTAACATAAGTTTTCTGTACACAAAATAATTAATTTTTTTCCTTATTTTTTTAGTACTTCATGTCTAAAAATTCATCTATTGAGTAGAAGGAGTTAACGTTCAGAAATTCTTTTAATTTATTTTGAATTTTGGTTGGGTATCTGTCAGACTTTTAATGCTATTTCGCAAATGACCAAAGATTTTTGTGGCAGCATAATTCGCCACTTTCTGTGTCAAAATCAGATTTAACCCAGAATAGTGAAGATAATCCTTTCTTCTAGTGTTGTAGCTATGCACTTTTCTGTTATTTTTGAATTGGGATGGGTTGTTAACAATAAATTTCATAAGGGAATATATGTATTGTGCAGGTACTGTGAATATCCATAGATCCTTATACTACTTGTCTGCAAGGTGATCTTGGGTTATTCTGATTACACGCTTTTATGCAATGAATACTATTTCTGTTAATGATTAATTACCCAAAATATGATGCCATATGAAAGCAGTGAATGAAAATGCACGTAGTAGGCTACTTTACTGATGTGTTTATCACCAAAATTTGCAATAACGCTAAGGGCGTTTCAGCAGGTCATCGATATATTTCTTCCAATTCAATTTCTCATCAAGTCACACAGACTATATTTATCAGTGGTGTTATGCCATTTACTGTACAGAATTGTATATACTGTGTTTTCTCAAAATGTAGTGATAGTCCATTTGCAGAGAACCACCTAATAACTTTCTGAAAGACATTATTTACAATTTCCTCAGCTGATTCTTGTTTCTTGATGCAAGGAGTGTGCCACAACTCTCCATTGCATTGAAAACAGCATAGCTTATTTAACGCTATTCTTTGCATTGTGTAAGCACTCAGATATCGATAGTAACAATCTGAGGGCGAAACATGGGAGCGCGATTCGAAGCACTGTTGTGAGACGAGGTCTGTCTGCAAGAGTGGAAGTAGTAGTGTCGGTCGAGAGCTCGGAGACAGAAGACGTGTCACGCTGCTCTCACGTCGTTGGGGCAGATCTAACCAAACTCAAGGCCAGATTTCATTTTTATAGCCATGAGATATTTAGATGGCTTAACTACGTTTCAATACGGAATTCAAAGCAAAATTCGCAAGCATAGCGCAAAAGAAATTGCAGGGTTAGGCTCGTGATTGTTAGTCCGAGTTTGTAATAATTCCATGTTTTGCTTGTCAGTGAAAGAATCCTCCTTATCCACCAAACAGTAAAATAATAATTATTCTTCACATCTAATTAATAAATAAATGCTGTGGTCATGAAATGTTAATGTAACTTTGAAACTGAAATAATTTGTTAATGTGACACTCAGTGATTATTGATACCTATGTCATTGTAATGATGATTCTGAAATTTAAATAGACCTAATTCATGACATCCCTTCTCACAAGTTATTTTTCAGTTAACAGGACAGAAGCAATCTTCTTTTTATTAAATTCTTTCTTAGTGACAATAAGGCTTAGCCGCTGCTGCTGTATGCTGCTGCATATTGCTGTAAACCACATGGAGAAAGGCAGGTATCTAAAGAGGTGAGCACAAAACTTAGGACCAAAACAGAGACACTGACACATGACAACGTGATTCTACTACACTCTAAGTTTCTACGTTGAGGTGTTAGTGATATAGACACTAAGCACAACTTCACACACAGTTCATGACGTTGCTTCTCCTTTCATATTTCTACAAGTGTGCAAAGTGCAAAACAATACAAAACTACCTGTGCAGTGAACATTCCCTTTTTACAAAACAATAATACTCTACTCGTTTTTCTTGTTATTTTTCTAAAATTACAGATTGAAATTCTTCATGTATTAAAATGTGTCTAATCATTTATTTTAAAAGGCTTTTCTTTTAAATATTTGAACATTTTGAGTAAGCAAGAAATGATTCATTACATTCTTTGTAAATCAATATTGTAAAAACAATATTTACTGTCTAACCTATATGTTTATATATACATATGTTTCATAATTAAGAATTTTTAGTTCCTCTTGTCCTATTTGTACATACGTTCCCCTCAGATTCTTAAAGAAGCGACAGGGAGGCTATATAAGGAGTTTCCAATGACTTTGAACTTGAAATAATTTATTAATCCGGCACACAGCCATTACTGACACCTATGCCATTGTCATGATGATTCTGAAGTTTTAAATAGACTTAACTGATGAAATCCTTCCTCACAAACTAGTTAACATGACTCCTTTTCATTAAATTCATTCTTAGTGAAAATAAGGTTTAGCCGCTGCTGCTGCATGCGGCTGCGTATTGCTGTAAACCACTTAAAAAAGGCAGTTATCTAAAGAGGTGAGTGCAAAACTTAGGGCAAAAACGGAGACACTGACACACCACAACATGTAATTTACTCTAATCCAGTAAATTCCGTTGCACTAGTCAGATACTGTATCACTTGTAAATTCTTATTCAAAAACGCAGTCAGATAGCTTAGGTATTCAATGTTACAGGTTCATTTGTTCCTGTAGCTTTTCATATTCAAATACGCAGTCAGATAGCTTATCAGAATGTTGGTTTTAAGTTTTTCATGTAACGATCTGTTGATGGCTTAAAGAACAGTGAAACTGACACTCATACAACACGCACCCAGTGTTATGCATTTTAGATTCCGTTTACTGATAGCTTAGATTGCTTATCGGGTCCATTTTCACAGATGAACACAGGCATATTTGCTGTAGGAACGTCACATATTGGTTGCATATACGTTACATAGGATGTGATAACTATACTTGTATCATCACCGTAAAGAACTAGCTTAGCATCTTCATTAATATAGAGTGTCAAGTCATTAACATATATTAAGAACAATATGGGACCCAAGACTGAACCCTGTGGGACACCATACGTGGTACCTCCCCAGTTAGAGGACTCTGCTGATAGTTTCAGATTATTTATACTGTTAATTTCAGCCTTCTGCATTCTTCAAGTTAAATATGAATTAAACCATTTGTGCACTGTCCCACTCACACCACAATACTTAAACTTATCTAGAAAAACTTCATGATTCACAAAATCAAAAGCCTTTGAGAGATTACAAAATATCCCAATGGGTGATGTTCGGTTATTCAATGCATTTAATATTTGATCAGTGAAAGTATATATAGCATTTTCTATTGAAAAGCCTTTCTGAAAACCAAACTGACAGTTTGTTAGTACTTCATTTTTACAAATATGTGATGCTACTCTTAGAAATATTACTTTTTCAAGAATTTTGGATAAAGCTGTCAGAAATGAGTTTGTGTGGTAGTTGTTAGCATCAGACCTATCCCATTTTTATGCAATGGTTTAACAATAGTGTATTTCAGTCTATCGGGAAAAATGCCCTGTTTCAGATGGAATTAAGGGTAAAATTCGCAAGCATAGCGCAAAAGCAATTGCAGGGTTAGGCTTGTGGTTGTTAGTCAGAGTTTGCAATAATCCCATGTTTCGCTTGTCAGTAAAAGAAACCTCTTATCCTCCAAATAATAATAATTATTCTCCACATCTAATCAATAAATAAATGTGAGTGAGAATCATACATATCTGTTGGGAACAAGCTTTTAGTACTCTGTTGGAAATGCCATCAATTCCATGTGAGCTTTTACTTTTGAGTGAATTTATTATTTTCCTAATTTCAGTAGGAGTGGTGGGTTGAGTTTCAGTTTTATCAAATTGCATAGTTATTGCCTTTTCCACGTACTGCCTTGTATTTTCTAATGAATAGCTGGATCCTATTTCCTCTAAAACACTTAAAAAATGATTATTAAATATACTTTCAACTTTTGACTTCTTGTTAAGAAACTTTTCGTTGAATTTGATAGAAATATAATCTTCCTGTGCTCTCGGTTGCCCTGTTTCCCTTTTAACAATATTCCAAATTGTTTTGATTTTATTATCAGATGTGCTAATCTCAGACATAATACATATACTTCTGAACTTTCAAATAACTTTTCTTAATACAGTGCAGTAGTTTTTATAATGTTTCACTGTTTCTGGATCATTACTCGCCCTAGGTATGAGATACATTTCCCTTTTCCGTTTACAAGATATTTTTATCCCTTGAGTAAGCCATGGCTTTTTAGATGGTTTCTTACAAATACAGTTCGCTGTAATCTTTGGGAAACTGTTTTCAAATATACTCACAAAGGTATCTTGAAATAGGTTAAATTTTAAATTAGCATGAAGTTCCCTGTACACTTCATCCCAGTATAACTGTTGCAAGCTTTCCCTAAAAATTTCAATTGTTAAGTTGTTATTTGAACACACTATTTTGGGCGACTGTTTTGCATTACTGTAGGGAGCTATGTCATTTACTGTAATTATCTGTGCATCATGATCAGACAGACCATTCTTAACAGGAAAAGTTTTTATTTGGTTAAATTTATCTTGGTGTATAAAAACATTATCTATCAGAGTGCTGCTTTCCTGTACCACTCGAGTAGGAAAATCAATAACTGACGTCAAATTGAACGAACCAAGTATTACTACAAGATCAAGCTTTCTATTGGACTCTTTCAGGAAATCTACATTGGAATAACCTCAAACAATAATTTGCTTCTGTCTGCCTGACAGATAGCATAACAAAGAATCCCATTTTTTCAAAAATAGCTGAAAATTTCCCAATGGGGACCTATACATGGCTACAACGATAAAAGTACTATTATTTAGTTTAAGCTCACACGCACATACTTCTATTTGTTGATCTACACAAAACTGTTAGTTTACAAATTTTTCACACTATGACATTTTAACTTATATGGCAACTACTCCTCTCTCCATAGTGTCTCTACTTACAAGTGCTGAAAGCTTATGTGCACCTACATTTACCATTCTAAACAAAGAAGAAGTTCCTCTACTTTTTTCAATACCCTGATATTCTGATGCATATACATCATTTTTCACTTTGCTTTTATGAAAATCTTGTGACATACTAACATTATTTTTCATTTACTGTTATGAGAATTTTTTGATATTTTGACATCTCTTGTACCTTCCTGTCTGAGCTTCTCGTTAAGCTTAATTTCAGTCAATGCTGGGTGATTGGACACTGATCTTAGCCTAAAAAGATGATCTTTATAATAATCTTACCCACAAAATATTAGTTAGCCCTAAAAAGAACACACTGCTCGCTTAGAGCGTTGCAGGTGGTGCAGAAGTGATGGTTCACCTTGTCGAAAACTGTTCATGGTTTTGCGTATTTTAACCACTCTTCCACAATATGTATATTTGTTAATGAAATTATCAAAATTTATCCACCACAGTTTGATAATAACAGTAATGTTCCCCGGTACAGCAATAGAAAAAAAAAAACACACACACACAAACGGAGGAGCGCGAGCAGGACTCACGCTCTGTGGGTTCCGTAAGAGTTTCATTATGTGTATAGATAGTAACAATTTCGTGTGGCTCAATGGCATGGATGTCACTTTGGCAACTTGTATGTCCCTAACCTACCCCAGTTATCCAACCGAGGAAATGGGACCCATAGTTTAACGTGGAATCCGAACCACTAGTTGTTTCTGGGGGCACCTCACATCGTTGACAAATAGAGGTTAGGTTAAAACGAAGACTGAACTTTGCGTCGTCCGGTCGAGATTTGACCCCGCGATCCCTCAGTTTCCAGGCACGAGCCTTACCGCTTTTTCTCTCTCTTTCTCGTTTCTATTTTGTTCGTTATTGTCCTTTGTTGGGGAGTCGTTACATGACACCTCTTCAAGTTCATCGTAGAACACTCCACTCATTATTTTTTTTTTTAATTACAGAGGGCAACAAGTCCTCTGACCGAACATGCTGAGCTACCATACCAGCACCACTAAACCAACAGGTCGGACGTGTATGTAGATAGTTCATCTGTAGATTCTGATGAGTAAGTTTGTGCGAATCAAAATATATGACATGAATGACTGCATCTTTTGTCTGAACTGACTAAGTATCTTAAATGTCTCACACTGCCAAGGGACCATACACCTTAGTACCTAACATAAATTTCAACTAGATATCTCTTCCCGTTTCTGAGGGGAAGGGGCCTTAATAGTGGCACAGCCAGGCTGAGAGACAGGCAACAAAATGATCCTATAAGGGTTCCGTTTTTACCGACTGAGGTACGGAAACCTAAAAATAACCTTTATTACTCATTACTGAAGCTGTCAGTGCCTCAGGGAGGTGTTCAGAATGCCGTCAGAAAGATCTCTGATGAGTTGCCTAATAACCGGGGCCAGATTAATACTCAAGTACATCTACATCTACATTTATACTCCGCAAGCCACCCGACGGTGTGTGGCGGAGGGTACTTTACGTGCCACTGTCATTACCTCCCTTTCCTGTTTCAGTCACGTATGGTTCGCGGGAAGAACGATTGCCGGAAAGCCTCCGTAAGCGCTCGAATCTCTCTAATTTTACATTCGTAATCTCCTCGGGAGGTATAAGTAGGGGGAAGTAATATATTCGATACCTCAACAAGCGGTAACACAAGCGGCCGCTTAGGACGCCAGGCTGAGAGGGGCGCCAGAGGCATCAGAGTGTAAAATTTGTGCACAGGGTGTGTCGTAATTAGTAGGAGAAACATAGAGCTGTTTTCGAGATAATTTCGAATATGTAGGTACGTGCTTCCACTGAATACGGTATAAAGTGTTGTTCTAGTTAACATAAATATATTTGAAATGTAAACTTTTTGATTGAGGATCGATCTAATTGGGTTCACATTTCACCCAAGACCTTTCCCAAATAGAAGTATAGAACTAGTTGAGCAGGTTACATGTTCGTACCTCTGAAAGGAGGTGTTCCACGTATCGACTCCACAGGATTTCATATCTTTCATATCAAACACAAATTTGTTACATACGTCACAATTTTGACCATGTTTATCGGTTTTCCACTATATTAATAACAAACATTGAGATGTAACTGCATACTAAGGGTTCTCTTGGTGTGTGAAATGTAACTTACGTTGCTAAACATTATCTTACACTTAACACGTCAATACAAAATCAGAGCATATTTTATTTATTTCTGTTCCATTTTTTCCGATGGAAAGGGAAATAATTTGTAAATTGTAGAATTAAGAACTTCCATTACTAAACTAAAAAATAACAGAATTTTATACTTTCATTCTTTTTGCTCAGTTTCATAGATGGCATGTATTTATTGAAGCTGGAAAATGTAGTAAATCTAGTTCTGTGAGTTTTAAATAAAAGCTTTTATGGATCTCAGGAATGAACTCATATGGAAACTTCCACAATTATTACATACAGATTTATTTTTAAAGGTCTCACAAGGAGTCCAGGTAAAGGAAACTAATGTACGGGATGGGCGGGAGGGGTTGGGGAGGAATGATATGTTGTTTGTGTAGAAAAATGTTCTGAAAACTCCCTTGTTAATAACATAAAATGTCTGAGAGGCAGCGAAAAAATTGTAAATCTAGTCTAAAATCATTTCTCCCAGACAATGCCTCCTATTCCATACCAAATTTTTAGTCAAAAACTGGTAGCATTAGGACCTAGGAAAATGTACAAAAAAATTAAATATCATTGTCTCATTAGTTGTGTGGATACAGTTTGGCTCGCACAGCTTGCTAACTTTGAAACCGCAATCTGGGTCCACAGAGCCTCTGAGGTGCACCCAATACTAAGAGACGAATCCTAGGCACATAAATATGTCTCGAACAACAGTTAAAGCTCGTAAAACAAAAATCACCGAGCACACAAATATGATAGTCATGAGGGCGGTACAAAAATGGTTTTGGTAGTTTATGAACGGCATCCTTACAAGTCGGTTGAGAACGAAATGCTCCTTAAGCAAAACGTTGCAGAAAAATTGTGCGGGTGCGTCTGTGTGTAAGACGGGGCACGGCCCCTTTGTGTGACTGCGGGCCGCGGTGGCCGCCGCGACGGCGACGGCGGTCCAGGCAGCGCGGCGGCGGCGGCGCCAGCGGAGGCGGCGGCGGCGGCGGCGGCGGCGTCGGCGTCGGCGTCTGCGGCTGCCGCCTGCCCGGCGGGCGCCCAGCGCCGCCACCCCCTTCACCCCCGCGCCGGCCCCGCCGGCCGCCGGCGCCGCATCTGCCGGCGCCGCACTCTCACATCAAAAAAATATTACGAGCCGCGCCGGGCCGCATCGACCGCGGACGCAGTGCGGCTGCTCGCCCCGTCCTATTGTTGCCAACGCGCCTCCACTGCCGCACAAAGTACCCACCTTGCCCGACGCGCAGCCGTCTCACCCCGAAATTTCCGGCCAATAGCTGCGGGTGACCGCCCGACTAGCTGCGGATGCGGTGTGTTGTAGAACTGAGGCAATTCTCACCGACTCTCCCTCGAGTCAGCCTGCCGTAAAATGACCGCGGTGAAAATAATGAACAGAAATTTGAGTTAGACGACGGGGAAGGTGGTCAGACAGGAAGCAAACGAGTTAACTAACTGGGGACGCCTGGACTGAGAAGGGGTCGAAGGAGAGGAACCGAGGAAGGAAGATTTTACCTACTCAAGTGCTCCATAGATCGTTTGCACATTTATTATTGAAATGAAGTGGATCGAGTCTGTTCGTAGGTACATATAAATGATTCGTTTGTGAGTACGGATTCAATCTGGTCATTTACAGGTTACTAAATAGGTCACTGGCTCAAATTTGCAGAAAATAAATGCGTTGTGTAATGACTGGCTGTTACCTCTCAATATTAGTAAGTGCAACCCACTGCGTATAACAAGGCGAAAATCCCCATTAATGTATGAGTACAAAATAAATGATCAGTCTTTGGAAGCGGTATCATCAGTCAAGTATCTGGGTGTGACTATTCGAAATGATCTCAAATGGAATGATCAGACTACACAAGTAACGGGTAGGGTGAACTCTAGATTGCGGTTTATTGGTAGAATCCTGAAGCGATGCAGTCCTTCAACACGTCAGTTTGTCCAGTCTTAGAGTATTGTTCGTCTGTATGGGACCCTTGCCAGTTGCGTCTGATTCAAGAGATTGAGAAGGTCCAAAGAAGAGCGGCAAGATTCGTGACTGGTACATTTAGCCATCGCGAGAGCGTTACAAATCTCATAGAAAGTTTGAAGTGGGACACACTTGCAGATAGACGACGCACTACACAGAAGGAGCTGCTCACTAAATTACGAAATCCAATCTTCTCCGAGGATGTAGAGCATATATTATTACCACCAACTTTCAAATAGCGTAATGATCATCATTCAACGATAAGGGAAATAACAGCTCGTAGTGAGGCGTTCAGACAGTCGTTTTTCCCTCGCGCGATGCGCGAGTGGAACACAGGGGGGGAGGGGAAATATGACTTTGGCGCGAATTGTGCCCTCCGCCACACACCGCTTGGTGGCTATCGGAGTATATACGTAGACGTAGATGTAGAAAATCCTAGGATATAGAAAAGTACCCTATATATATCACGCAATTTGTTAACTGGGCGTTGCATATGGCCAGACTGACCCTTTCTTTGTGTCTGGGGATAGTTTGTTGTTTGGCCGAAATTCGTCTTTTTCATGGTTCCGTGTCTCAATCGGCAAAAACGGAACCCCTACAGGATCTCTTTGCTGACCGTACGTCTGTCTGTCCGTCCATCTCTTAAGACCTCATTTTCTCAGGGACGGGTAAACGTACCACGTTGAAATTTATGGCACTTGCTAACGTCTATTGTCACTTAGCGGAGTAAAGTTTTGAAGTTTCTAAGTCAATGCCATCGAAACATACAGCCAATTACATCACATATTCTGATAATCGCATACTCATTCATCAAAACCTATAGGGTAATTCCCGTTGGACTAGAATCATGAAAATTCATAGTATAACTAACGGAAAAATCCAAAATCTGTAAAATTGTAATTATATCAATGGAAAAAACTGTCATTTGTTACGTCCGTCCGTCTTTTAAACCCCTTCTTCAGGGACGGGTGGGCGTATAACATCGAAATTTAGGGCACTTAGGCTCCTACTAAGTTCTATGGTCCCCTGGCGGTGTACAAACGTGAAGCTTCTAAGTCAACGCAATCAAAAGATGTGGCTATTTATGTCATATTTTGATAATCGCAAACCCACTCACCAAAACCTATAGGATTGGCCTAGAACCATGAAATGTGGCAGAAAGGAAGGTTTCACAGTACAACCAAGGGAAAAAAATCAGAAAACCGTAAATTATAACACACGTTTTTTTTTTTTCATTTCTTATTTGACACTTCGTGTGTTCGTCCGTCTGTTGAGCCCCTTTTTCTCAGGAACTGTTCGACGTACCAAGTTGAAATTTGTGAAACATACTAAGATCTGTAGGCCCTTGGCGGTGTAATAAACGTTAGCTTCTAAGTCAATACAATTTAAAGGTACATCCATTTATGTCACATATTTTGATACTCGCAACCTCACTCATCAAAACCAATATGGTACTTCCCTTTGACGTATAATCATGCAATTTGGCAAGAAGCAAGATTTCACAGTACAAGTAAAGGAAAAACTCCTATAATTGATCATTTGTAATTATATAATACGGAAAAACATTTCTTTTGTCATTTTTTATCCCACGTCAGATTTGAAAATCAGTTCTGCATTCGGGCTGACTGGATCGCAATTGTAAAGGTCAAGCATCAGGTAGGGAATGACCTTACTGCTGATATGACGCGTTTCGGAATTTATCCATCATCAGATACACAGGAGTCATTACTGCACATAGACATAGCATCTCACATACAACTTGAAGACCCGTATCTTCATCAGATAACGAGGAGCGATTACTGCACGTAGATATAGCGTTTCACGTACAACTTGAAACCCCATATCTACGAGCAGTAATCGCTCCGGATATCTGATTGTGGATAAATTGCGAAACATCTCATACGAGCAGTAAAGCCATTCCTTGCCTGATATTGGGCGTTCACGATTGCGACCTAGTTAGCCTGAATGGAGAACTACTGATTATTGTAATACTGGTCATCTGCCTCCTTTATGACTTTATGTTACATTTATATTATTGAAATTAAAACATTCTCGAAAATCCTGGAATCCCTGAGACCGATATACTGCTAGTATCAATGTCGATAACAGCCAAAAATGATCGAGATTCTTGATTCGCAGAATGGATGAACTGTCTATATACATATATAGGTTTGTACGAAACCCTCAGCGCGCGAGTCCTACTAGCATCTGACCAATTTTTATAAACTAATACACAGCTATTGTCCCAGATCGTGGTTTCCAAAAATATTAAAACCTGTGAATTATCTCCTTCTTAAAATAACGTTTAGTATGTGACCCGCATACTTTGTGTCCTTGATGATCCTTGTTTCCGATTTGCTAATGCCGATTTATCCGTGTTACCAAGAAGACTATTGCTCTTGTGCTCCTTAAGCTGGGAAACACAGATAAATCGGCAGCAAAAGATCACGTAATGAGACCAGGGAACCACGAAATTCGTTTCTCGGATACTATGATTTTATCAAGATCCAATCATTACTACGATAGGGTGTACAGAGAGGCCATGGAAATTCAAAAGCACAAAAACAACTTTAATAGCTGAATCCGAACCAGCGCTATCGTCTCTAAAGAGGAAGCGTAGGCAACAGCACCGCTGAAACGTCTGTAAGCGTCCTACTTTTGGTTCAAAAATTTTCTTAATGCAGAACAATACGGGTTATTCTGACACGGAGGTCCGACTGATCGTGAAATGGAAATCACAGTGACCGCGTCACCTCGCTGATTTCGGTTCTGAGCGCACAGTGATCACGTAAAGATGCCTAGAAAATAGTTCCTCTGGCCAAGTATGATTTCCTGTGAGTGATTTCGCCTAATTTCATGTAGCCCACACAACGTAACTGTCATGCTTTTCCTCCTGCGTGACAATTCCCTGTCGCACACTTCAGGGCAATGGCGCTGCTACAGCATTTTCGATGGAAAGTGTTTGACCACCCACGATACAGCCCGGTACTGGCTTCCTCTGATTTTCATCTCTGCTCACATGTGCTGCAGGCTATGAAGACAAAGTTTTGGCTCAAAACTGGCTCAAATGGCTCTGAGCACTATGGGACTTAATTTCTGAGATCATCAGTCACCTAGAACTTAGAACTACGGAAACGTAACTAACCTAAGGACATCGCACACATCCATGCCCGAGGCAGGATTCGAACCTGCGACCGTAGCGGTCGCGCGGTTCCAGACTGTAGCGCCTAGAACCGCTCGGCCACTCCGGCCGGCGACAAAGTTTTGGCACGGACAACATGCAGCAGATCAGCGTAGAGAATTGGCAGAAGGCCATCACGACGGCAATGGAAAATTGGTTTCTCGTATACTATGGTTTTATCAAGATTCAGTCATTACTATGCTAGGGTGTACAGAGAGGCCATAGAAATGGACATGCTACGGAGCGGCGACTGTGTAGAGAAGTAGGTGGAAGGTGTAGTTAATTATTAAGAAAACATTTTTGATTTTCAGTGTGGTTTCGATTTCGCTACCGATCGGGCCTTACTTTCCGAATAGTCATCTTACATCTCCGGAAGCCAAAACCGGTTGAGATACGGGGCACTCTATCTTCTCATTCCCTGTTACATAGCAGTAGGCTCTACACAACAGTGCTGAACAACCTTCAGCTCCTCTTAATAGCGATGCCTTCAAATGTCCCCATAGCCAGAAGTCCAACGGCTTCAGGCCTGGTGAACGGGAAGGCCGTGCTACCGGACCTCCACGACTAATCCGTCGCCCACGAGACGTTGGTTTATTTTTCTGCAATAATATTATCTCCTCCGAGAAAAATCTTGTTAATGGGTTATATTAGTTGTGATGGTTTTGGGATGGTTCCGTTTTGCACTCTGTGGTTGACAGTTCTCCATTATTAAAATTTTTAAAACCAAATAAATTTTTGTACTGTTATAGCGTTTCCAGTGTAATGTACATACTGAAATTTCATAGTGCCTCACTTTGTATTGCATTTCTTTTTCTTTTAATAATTTTTGGTTTTGTAATGATGTACGAGGCATGATTGAAAAGTAAAGGGAATTTTTAAATTTTGCGGGTTTTGTACATGATCCTCACCTTCCCCTCCCTCTCTCTGTCTCTTTTTACCCGGATCTCTCCCCCCCCTTTCCATCCTGTTTTTTCTCCACCTACCCATTCCTTGACTCCATTCTATCCCCTTGAGTCCTTTTTCTTTCCCTTCCATTGTCTTCCCCACTCCTTTCTCGCGTCCGCCCTGGTTCTCCCCCTTTTTCTGTGCCCTCTCCCTCCATCAGCTCCCCCACTTTTTTTACTTTTGTTCTTCTTCACCACCCCGTTTCATCTGTCTGGGTCCCCCCCCCCCCCCCCATACCCATATGTCTTCGTACTCTTATAGTGCAGTGTTTTCCGTGAGTGTTCAGTGTTGCGTCTCCCGTTTTTAAAGTGTTGCGAACAGAAACCAGACTTTCGCCATGTTTTTTAATTGTGCCTGTCTGTTTCCTAAACGTTTTTAATCAGCATCACTGATCCCTTTGTTTTTTATGTTTTCTTTACAACTTTTTCACCATGTACAAGTTTTAAACAGTCACCGTTTTAACACATCTTTTTATTGTTATATCTCCTTATTATGTTTTTTAACTTTATCTTTAAGCTGCAGAGCAGCGTATTACACTACTGCCCGCCTGCCCCCCCCCCCCCCTCTGCGGGGGGGGGGGGAATCGAAATACATTAAAGAAAGGAAAAGAAAAGAAGACAGAAGAAATAGAATAGGACCATACAAGCGTTTTCACATCGCTAAAGTATCGTTACTTGTTGTGAAAATCCTGTACAGCACTATGTCACAGGCTTTATTTGCTCTAAGTATTATCTCATCAGGTAGAAAAATCTGTCCTTATCAGCTTAATATCTGCCATGCCCTCCATAACAGGACTAGAATATTAATCTCAATTTTGGCGAATGACGGAGTGCTTTAAGAACATGCTGTACCTCTGTCACAAGATTCATCCTGACTTTAGAACTCTCTTAAAGTAACCAAATGCCACAAAACCTACGAAGTCTCTCAAGGTAGCAGCACAGAGGAGTTGTGAGTATCGGGTTTAAACCATCCATTACTTTATAGATTCGGTAATATAGTTGACTTTATTACGATGACCACCTCTTCCTGTGTAGAGGGGAGATTGAAATTCCGTTAAAATGTCTCGCTGCAACGAGAAAACCCCTGATTACCACTCCAACTGCGAGCCGGAATGGCCGAGCGGTTCTGGGCGCTTCAGTCTGGAATCGCTACTACGTTCGCAGGTTCGAATCCTGCCTCGGGCATGGATGTGTGTGATGTCCTTAGGTTAGTTAGGTTTAAGTAGTCCTAAGTTCTAGGGGACTGATGACCTCAGAAGTTAAGTCCCATAGTGCTCAGTGCCATTTGAACCAACCGCTCCAACTCTTAAATTATATCTGTGGTATTCTCGCCCTGGCTTTCACCCACCTGGCCTCACATAATTTATACCAAATTGATTGACTAATTAATTAAATTGATCATGAGAGTCTCTTTGTATGGGGAGTAATGTTTTTGCTTGTAGTTGGATTACATTGCAAGGTAACCGTTACAGACGCTTCCGTGACGTCTCTGCAGGCTTTCCACAGGCTAGGTAATAACTACCTCCAGTACCAAAATAGTTGATAACCATCGTCAAATAGCTGAAGACATCCAACGCTAATTGCGTTCTGTCACTTGGTTGCACTGTCATGCTGGTGGAAGTAAGTCACTTAGAATTCTGGAATACTGCTCCCAAACTAATCCTGCTGAGACCTGTCAGTCTACGGGGGCTGTAAGTTGCTTCACTCTCTTCTCCACCCCAGTGACGTCTGCGCCGCGAAGTCGCATGCGAACAGCTGCTACCACATCCACCGGGTCGCGAATCTTCACCCGCACGTCACGGCTTTACTACACCCAGCCGACAGAACACCACTCGGTGGACAACTGTTAATGACTCCAGACTCGCTAAAATTGTCCTATTTTTCCCAGAAGGACTGGGCACTTAAATGTCACTGGGATAAACACCAGAATGTTGAATAATATGCTTCCTTCATCCCTCCTGCGAAGTGAAACGCTCTGAGATGTGTTTTGGAAATATCCAGGAAAGGAAAGCAATAACAAAATACCTGTCTACTGGCCGCCATATTCAAACGTGTACGAGTCTGCAGACCTAAGTTTCCCTCAGAACACAACCCTATAGAAGTGTTCCTATTGGCCCCTGTCAAATTAGTGGACAGATGCTTCGAGAACTCAAATGGAAATCCCTGGAGGGAATACAATGTTCTTTTCAATTGACACAATTAAGAACCGACATTTGAAGCTGACTGCAGGAGGATTCTACTGCCACCAACATACAGTTCGTCTATGGACAACAAAGATAAGATATGAGAAATTAACGCTCGTGCGAAGGCATAAAGACACTCTTAATGAGTGGAAATAGGAAACGACATGGCAAGTCTCTATCTCTCCCTCTCACTCATGTATTTTTGTAACATACAGCGAAGCAAAACCACAAACTATAAAAACTTCGCACCTAGCAGAGAACTCAATGAGATTTTAGCATGTCTCTCACTTCTGATATGTCGGGAAACAAATACCGTCTGCGTGTTGACATCGACCATATGTGACGATCCTATTAAATAAACATATATTGGTCCACTGGAGCAGGCGACCAGTGATCGAAGTCACTTCGGCGTACCTGTGTAAAGTTTTGTCGCCTGTACTGGAGGAAGACCGTATCTCACAGACTACCACAAGGAGAGAGTTCTTGTATTGTTGTTTCATAAGTAGTTAGATATAGTGTTTTTTGCCATAACACTTCGAAGCAGTGTATGACTACAGTTGTGTACAGAGTCATACATTTTGTGTTTCTACCATGACTTCGAGATCTGTGTCAGGTGCTAAATTAACATTAACACTTTTCGTCCATTGGCTCTCACAGAAAGCCAGACATCACATGGTGTAAACAATGCTGCTCCCATGACACACAGTATGGTTGAAATAAAAGATGGAGGCAGTGTTTCTTATTGACAAAAATGTGGAAGAAATCGCGACATATGGAAACCGGAAGAGTTCGTCGAATTGTGGAGCGTCTCCAAATAACTGCCCAAAGGCGATGACTTCTACATTTAATCTCATCTTTCACAGTGAGAGGGAAGCAGATGTTTAGGTGTTCCATTTTTCGAAGAGACCAAGGGCACTGATTCCCCATACTGGTGGTGTATACTGCACCCAAGTATATGATCGCTGTTTCTGTGTCTTAAGTGGTAAGCAACCTGACATTCAAATCTTTGTACGCGGCTTCAGTCATTTTTATGACTTACAGTGCATAACCACATGTGGAACAGGGGCGGGGAGGGGGAGGGGGGGTATTCTGCAGGACATAAACCCATACAGCACGGATAGTATGCACCAACAATTGTCAGCCCCAACTGTGGAGGAGTGAAATGATTTTCATACACCCAGGCGAGCATGTAAGTACCCTCATCCCTCCATATTTTTTGTCGTAACTTCATAAATTTTACGCATTCTCCATCAATTTCGCAAATTACCAGGTTTTCTATAATTTCAATGCACCTTACCCTGTTACTCAAGATCAAAACCACCGCTCTCGACGAGTAGTAATGTCAACAAAACGTCTCATTGCGCCGATCTCGTGATCCTATCAGCCAATGACATTGCAGCAAGGTTCCTAATTTCTGTATCATTGCCAAACCACCCCGTCCATTAGTTCACGAGGGTCATATACATGTGGACATATAGTGAACCCTGTTACGCTGCCTACATCACATGACAAAAAAATGGTTCAAATGGCTCTGAGCACTATGGGACTTAACATCTATGGTCATCAGTCCCCTAGAACTTAGAACTACTTAAACCTAACTAACCTAAGGACAGCACACAACACCCAGCCATCACGAGGCAGAGAAAATCCCTGACCCCGCCGGGAATCGAACCCGGGAACCCGGGCGTGGGAAGCGAGAACGCTACCGCACGACCACGAGATGCGGGCTCACATGACACAAACATTGTTTGATAGTGCAGTAAATAACCATCAGCAGAGAGGAAGTGCAAAAACTACGTTCCTTAGCTGAAACACTTTATGAATTCGGTAAAATATTACTGTGATTTGCAATCTCCCCCAATGTGGATGGGAGTCACAAAGTATGCTCGCATTTGTAGGATAATGTTGGAGATTGAAAGATCTCCCCGCATTGTCTTTGAGCAACTCTCCCTGCTACACTGTCGCCGATTTAGCTTGCAACTGACCAGAAATAGGAGGATACTATACCCGCTACATTGCACGTCTCATGAAGGAACAGAGCTAGCTGAGTCCATAACAGCTGTTTAGTGAAGACTGTTCCGCACCAATCTTACGCATGGCACCCATCCAAGCGCACACAATCCCCAAGATGCGTGCTTACTGAGGAGGTTAGCACACCTTATTGATGTATAGTAGATTTGAGAGTGCTGTGGTGATTATTAAACATGTGGTTTATGCACTATGGAGCTCAAGATGGATGGAGTTTGAAACATTTTACGTAAATCAACTGTGCTATCAATTCTGGAGTATTGTTCTAGTGTCCCGGAGTCAGTACCAAAAAGGTATTGGCAAAAGAGAAATGATCGTAGAGCATAATCATGCACTTCTAAGGCTACACGATTCTGCACTTAAACATGCTATAATGTTAAAGCCCTGTGGTTTCCATTAAATTAATCATGCGGAATGCAACGCTCTTAATGCTCGAATGCAGGACATATATGTCCAACATCTGACACACATCCACCCTGTAAGTTCTCTACCCCTCTCACTATGGTGATAAACTTGAAGATGATGAAACTATTTTCTTTTACACCAAAGGAAAACTTAGATTCTTTGTGATACATGCACAATATAGCTGTCCAGAGATGTATGGCGCCAACCGTTCATATTTGATAATGGTTCAAAAGTTAATCTATGGTTGCATCAGTCCTGTAAAATGATCGCCAGCAACAGACAATGCATCTTATGAAGGAATAGACAAATGCATAGCAGCGGTGTTTCACATGTGAAATTACACACCATGCTGCACTAACTCACTGAACAGGACAACTGCCAACCTTATGTACACAAACCATTTGCGGTACCTCACAAAACTCTGCCATTGACTTAGAATCAAAGTATTTATGAAACTGGCGACTCGATTCATGTCCAAAATGTGACTGGGAAATTGTGTACTTTGCATGCATCTTCGTTCGTCTAAAGGAAGGGGGCCGCAATAGGTTTTTCATTGGCTTGATGGACATACCAAGAAGGTATCGGAAAGAGGGAAATGATAGTAGAACATAAACACATTACAAGGGCTACACGATTCTCTTAAACACGCCATAATGCTAGAGCTGTGCGGTTTCCGATCTGTTAGCGGTGTAGAATGCAACGCTGTTAATATTCCAGTGTAAGAAATATAATTTCAGTGAATGACATACATTCTCTCTGCAAGTTTCTCTCCGACAGACTACGGTGACAATCTGTAAGGTGATAAAACAATTACCTTGCACACCAAAGAAAACCAAGTCTTTATAATACAAACACTGCATAGGTTTCCAGAGGTGTATCACATCTACTATTTACGAAATTCAGGCCCGATTACGGTTCGGAAATTATGATACGTTCATAAAAGCCATATAAAATGATCGTCGGCAACTGGAAATGCATACAAAGAAGCAGCAATATCATACGAGGAAATATACGCCACGATCAGTAGCCAGAGGAAGTGTAACAGTCTTTCCGCTGGTTACCACCGCCCTGGTAACCTTCCTCTTACACACAGAAGTCATGGTCCGAAGTTAGGCTGTATTGTTCGTGTGCAGGGCAATATGAATGCTTTGCCTTGAGACCACTCTCTGGAATGCCCATTTCTTTCCACTATTAAAATGTGTATAAGTAGCATCAGTCCGCTCTCCTCCAGAACACGCAATTTTATTGATTTCAGTCAGTATTCATTACATGGTATATGGTATTTTTCTTTAATTTTATGTATTCTCAGTCCATTTCGACAATTTTGATAGGTTTTCGGGATTTTCCATATTTCATCGTATTTCCATCAATTTTACGTACTTCACATTCATTTTTCGTGATTATACCAGGTTTTCCTCGAATTTCACCGATTCATATTTTTTCGAGAGTTTTCCAAATGTATATGGTCATCTTGCTGACATACACATGTGCTGTTTGATTTTATATGAAAATATTTGCATGTCGATTTCCAAAGACGGCAGCATATTCTGTGCAACAGACATAATAGAGTTGAAGTTATACAGCATTCACCTAAATTTCCTGTGAGAACGCTTCATACAATATTAGCACATAGAACATTGCGCAAGCGTATGAAGTCTACTGCAATTTTCAGTCCCTATGTTATGCAGAGAGAGGACTTAGGAAAAATCAGCTCTCGAGTCACAAAGGGTTCTATACGTGCCCTGTAAATTTCATCGATTATTCGCATCAAGATGAAGAAACACTGAAATCGCCTTTCATTGATATGAGAATTGAAATGCAAACGAAAACACTCTCCCCAAAGTATACGATAGCATACTGCCTGCTTATTCACGATTCTGTTATAGATATGACGCCTGCAACCAACTGGGTAACAAGACTTAACCACATATTGGAGATTTTATGGTGAACACATGAAAGGAGTATCGTAACTTCCCGATCGGAAGTGCTGTCGTTCACATTATTGCAAGTGCCGCCATCTTGGATCTGTAGAGTATATAACAAGCCTTGACAGCCACAATTGATCGGTAATCCATCGGACATCTTACTCAGGGTAAGGGGAAAACATACTTCTCTCATGTTTAGGAAGAGAGTTTGATTTTGCGTGATATCGTGCATTGGAATGTTCTCTTTTTTCCCAGAAATCTCTCTCATTGCCAAGGAGTATGCTGATTCTCGATTGTGGGAGCTGTATATAAGTTTCGAGTCGGCTCACAGTTGTGTGTAGGCAGACGTATTACTCAAGGTAAGAAGAAAGACGCTTCTCTCATGCTTAGGAAGAGAATTTGACTTTGTGTGATACTTCTCATTGATAACCTTTTTTTTTTCATAACAATGTGTAATTTCTTCTTTGACTGTCAATGATTCTATGCTACAGACAATCGATTTGATCCAAAGGAAGTAGAATTTCAGATGTTGGCTGGTGCTCGGAGTACTCTGAATTGGATATAACTTCTGCAAAATGGTTAATAGAAAATCACCACCAACAAAGTATCGGCTCAACTGGTGTACCATTGGGGATGGCGTTGAATGGTATACGCGCAGTTATTCCACCTTAGTCGCATGTCTGTGTGAAGGCTTTCGAGAAAGTAAAGTGGATTAAAGGCTTGTTCCCAGAGTATGGCGTGCATAATATTGAGGACAAGGGCTGCCCCTCACTTCCTGTGCTTTGATGGGGCATGATTGTACTTGTGGAATTTCCCATACCACACCAATGATTCGAATGGACCTTGTTGTTGAAAAAAAATTTCTTTGATACCAAATGAGCGGAATGAAATTGTTGTTGAACGATGAAAAAATGTATTCATTTTATAATAAAATTTATATTTATAATATTGATTATTCATTGTTTGTTTTCGCTCCATAGCATATTATGTAAAGAAATACTTCATTGTTGATTCCTCATTGTGACGAGATCGTGTTCTTGTTACTGACTTCATTGTCATCAGCATGAAACTGGAATAACTCACGAACTACATCGCTCAGCCTACAGAGCTTACTTCCCACGCCCGGGTTCCCGGGTTCGATTCCCGGCGGGGTCAGGGATTTTCTCTGCCTCGTGATGGCTGGGTGTTGTGTGATGTCCTTAGGTTAGTTAGGTTTAAGTAGTTCTAAGTTCTAGGGGACTGATGACCATAGATGTTAAGTCCCATAGTGCTCAGAGCCATTTGAACCATTTGAACCTACAGAGCTTATCTGAGGAGAGCGGTTATCATAAAAGAAATTGATGACTGTCATCAAATCGATTTGATTGGCCTGATTGCATATTCCAAACACAATTCTGTTGTGAATATTTATTAGCAGTAACTAATGTGTACTCCAAATACGAATGGTTTGTTGCTATGTGGACTAAAACCGGTGCTGAGGTTGCAGATTCATATAGAAAGATATACAGAAGTAGTATTAGGATTCCAAATTATTTACAAACAGACTTAGAAGGGAATTTTACAACACGCATTTTAAGAAGCTAATGGAAAAAGATATGATGTTAATCACTACTCATCGTTTTCTAACTTGAGAGCTTCAGTTGCGGAGTGATTCAATAGAATTTTTAGGTTTAACTTTTCAGGGTTTTTACAAATGGATTGATATGGTACAAGATATAGTAAGTCAGTGCAATCACACAAAACATACAACAATTACTAGGAGACCTGTTTACCTGAAATATAACAGCCTTTTATCTACTGTGTATAATAAGATCAAGATGACAGAGCCACAAAAAACTAAACTGAAGGTCAGTGACTTTGTTAGAATTAGTAAACACAAAGCAGATTTCGAGAAAGGATGCACCCCCAGTTGAGATATTTAAAAGTCGAGCAGATGAGGAGGCCAACCATCCAAAGTATCTGTTAGAACATTTCATGTCGTGGTCTGTAGCTGGAGGTTTCTACAGGACAGAACAACAAAAAACCAGATATCCGTCCACATTACTAGTTGTAAGAAATCATACAAAAGAAAGGAAACAAAACCTTCAAAAATGCCTGGGTTTTCAAAGGTTGTGAGGCGAGGCACCTTATATCGCTCCTGTCTAGTGAATGATGCGTGAATGTGGCCTAAAGAACATATGTAGATCATTGTTCTACTGATGAACGCTGAAGGAACTAGCGTGAGAAAGTTATAAGAGCGTGTGACTGCAGACAACGGGGAATTTTGTATCATAATATATTAAGTATGTTTATGGTAAAAGGAAAGCTAGTTCGAGTACAAATGAAGATAATTAATAACGTGAAGTATAAACAGAACGTCAGAATGTTAAATATTTATTTCGGGAAAAAGTACTGTCCGAAAGTGTTTATTTATTGATTGGTTAGTCATGAAAAGCGCGGACTAACGTGGGAGAATAATGTTTTTCTATTGGTCTTAAAGAAAACTGACCAATCAGAACGGAGTATTTTTCACGTGTCTTTTCTCTTGGAGATATATAATGCTTACACGGTCTTAGGCCGGTATTACACTATCAAATTTCTTTGCCAAAGATTTGACCAAATATATTTGACAAGATCTTTGACGTGGCGCTAAAAAGGGGTATTACACTATCATCATATTTTTCGCCAAGTTTAAGATGGCTGACAACAACAACTTGTTATTAACCGCAGCACTTGCATGTACCACAATTGCTCTGTGTGCACATGCGGAAGAAAAGCGGGGGAAAAAACGGAAGCCGTGGATTATACGAGGACACGATAAAAGCGTTCAACAAAATTTGTTACGAGAGTTTATAGTGGAGGACGTCAATTCGTACATCAATTACTTAAGAATGGATGAGCATACATTTCAGTATGTGCTCAATGAAGTGTACCCTCGTATCACAAAGCACTATACTCACTTAAGTACTGCTATATCTGCAGAAGACAGGCTCCCTGTGACACTCCGATTCCTTGCTACAGGAGAGAGTTGGGTTATATTAGGTCAGGTTAGGTCAGGTCTCCAATCTTCTTAATCTATTTTTGTATTCAGGGTACCTCACGTTGTAAAGCGCCTCATCAGCTTCATACATCTCTATTAATTTTGTAGTTGTCGGTACACACCAATTGTATTTACCGCCAATGTTTATAAAACACTACAGATGACAGAACGCTGCAGCGATACTAGCGCTCCACGTGGTAACATGTCACATTGCAGTAAACAGAAGACAAGCGACTTCTTTGATCAAATCTACAGCGAGGCCCTAGATTTGATCAAATTTATTTGATGACAGACGAGATTTGACAAAGTTCCCAATTACACTATCAAATTTCTTTGACAAAGAAATTTGATAGTGTAATACCGGCTTAAGGAGTCGGAGCCCAGTCTTTCAATGGTACGGTCGTGTGTAGTATGAGCTCCGAAGGAAGTTATAATTTTCCGGTTTTAGTTGTGCTGCATGTTTCAAAAGTGTTTTAAAAAGTGAAGGCATGTTCATTCCGGTGTGCTTTTTAGAAAGTGCGGATTTTTTAAGTAATTTTGTATATGAGAGAAGACAGTAATTCCGCGTGGCACAATGAGCAGATCGGTGACCAAAAATTTGAGTGCATTAGACAGCGATAAACTTATAATAGTATGGCGAGCATATGCATTTAAGAACAATCCGTGCTTATTAGCTGTTCAGATTTCGGGAAATAAGTTACCATAAACTTGCTAACATGAATGAAAGGGTTCGTGCATGACTGTGTTAAGATTAGCACGGGCTTGGCTGTGAACGTGTACATTATCAAGGTTCAGAATATACCGAAGTTTTGCCAGTATTTCCACCTTTCATTCAAAGTTAAGACCGCTTCTCGATTCTTGGAATAGTTACGTCGTATGCAGCTTTGTGCGAGTTGCAGTACGGTAGGTTTCTGCTCGGCTTTCCTGCTGGCGATCTGCTGCAACGAGTTCACAGGTAGGTGCAGGTAATGGACGAAAGGAACCGTAGCGCCGCAGCTGCACATGTGAAAGCAAATTTGTTACAGCAATGACTGCAAATTGTTAAAATTTTGCTATAACATCATGGTCTGTGCGGTTGGTCCCGGCGGAGGTCGAGTACTCCCTCGGGCATGTGTGTGTGTGTGTTTGTCCTTAGGATGATTTAGATTAAGTAGTGTGTAAGCTTAGGGACTGATGACCTTAGCAGTTAAGTCCCATAAGATTTCACACATATTTGAAAAATTTTTTTTAGTACTTTCTGTGAAGTACTCTATGTGGTTACCAAAATGCTTAAGTTGTGTAATTTAAATTATTGTTAAAATCATTCCACAGTACTAAAATTTTGCATACTAAAATAGTGGTTACAAAAACCAAGTAAGGACCATAACACTTCAAAGCCGTACCCCCTACGTGTTTCCATTACTGGTTTGTAATAGTGCTTATGTGTGTGTATTTGTGTTTATGTGAGTATTGTCACCGTGTCGTGTTAGAAGTGTTAGCCCATAACCATGTCAGTAGATAGAACAATTTCTGGACACCAATATGCTGAGTCAGTGGTTTAGTAATTTTACAGAGAAAGTTTGTGCAAGACCCAGTAATTATTCTAGAAATGTTGGTGCACTAAGTAAAAGTATAACAGATTCAGTATCCCCATACATCACTCGTGTTCTGTACAATGAAAACGCTTACACGCATCTCTTAAAAAGATATAGTGTCCACGTTAGGTAGTATAACAGCCTGGCAACTATTTCAAAATGACTATTCACCATCTGCGAATTTTCAGGGCCACCTCATGTCCAAAGTATATGTTCTTTTCGCCTATTAAGTGGTGCATTGTAATTAGCATCATCCTTTACACACTACAGCAAGGAGTATACGTTAATTTGAGGTAGTTTGTCGCCAACACATTTAACCTTTGTCTGTCTTGCTCATTGTTAACCACACTAGTACGTGCTGTTATTCTTTTGTGTCCAAATCCCAATCAAATTTCTCAGTAAAGAGGAGTTTAATGCAGTAATTATATTACTTTGTTTACCGTACTTTACATTAAACCGTTTTTGCTACTTCGGCTGCCGACCGTCTATGATTTGCATGATCACAGCTTTTCTTCACAACTATAATGCTGTTGCCGGCCGAAGTGGCCGTGCGGTTAAAGGCGCTGCAGTCTGGAACCGCAAGACCGCTACGGTCGCAGGTTCGAATCCTGCCTCGGGCATGGATGTTTGTGATGTTCTTAGGTTAGTTAGGTTTAACTAGTTCTAAGTTCTAGGGGACTAATGATCTCAGCAGTTGAGTCCCATAGTGCTCAGAGCCATTTGAACCATTATAATGCTGTTGGTTCCATTACTGTGAGAATAACTGTTACATCCTTTCAATACATAACTCTTCAGGCGATGAATTATAGCCCGATTACTTTCCATCAGCATAGAGGGTCACAGTCAACTTTAAATTCTGTCAAAGGGATAACACTGTAGGATGAAAAGATATTGTATTAATCCACTCGAGTGTTATACACTTCCACACTTCCTGAATTCATTAGGCTTCATTCACGCGCCTCTTCAGAAACTTGCTCAGACAGTGCATCAGTGGGACATGCATATCGCCAAAGCTACATATCCCAATGAGAGAAAGTTTCAGATTGTGACGAAATTGCTAATTAGACTGACGACCGTCTTTGATTTGCATGACCACAACTTTTCTTTTAAACTACACTCCTGGAAATGGAAAAAAGAACACATTGACACCGGTGTGTCAGACCCACCATACTTGCTCCGGACACTGCGAGAGGGCTGTACAAGCAATGATCACACGCACGGCACAGCGGACACACCAGGAACCGCGGTGTTGGCCGTCGAATGGCGCTAGCTGCGCAGCATTTGTGCACCGCCGCCGTCAGTGTCAGCCACTTTGCCGTGGCATACGGAGCTCCATCGCAGTCTTTAACACTGGTAGCATGCCGCGACAGCGTGGACGTGAACCGTATGTGCAGTTGACGGACTTTGAGCGAGGGCGTATAGTGGGCATGCGGGAGGCCGGGTGGACGTACCGCCGAATTGCTCAACACGTGGGGCGTGAGGTCTCCACAGTACATCGATGTTGTCGCCAGTGGTCGGCTGAAGGTGCACGTGCCCGTCGACCTGGGACCGGACCGCAGCGACGCACGGATGCACGCCAAGACCGTAGGATCCTACGCAGTGCCGTAGGGGACCGCACCGCCACTTCCCAGCAAATTAGGGACACTGTTGCTCCTGGGGTATCGGCGAGGACCATTCGCAACCGTCTCCATGAAGCTGGGCTACGGTCCCGCACACCGTTAGGCCGTCTTCCGCTCACGCCCCAACATCGTGCAGCCCGCCTCCAGTGATGTCGCGACAGGCGTGAATGGAGGGACGAATGGAGACGTGTCGTCTTCAGCGATGAGAGTCGCTTCTGCCTTGGTGCCAATGATGGTCGTATGCGTGTTTGGCGCCGTGCAGGTGAGCGCCACAATCAGGACTGCATACGACCGAGGCACACAGGGCCAACACCCGGCATCATGGTGTGGGGAGCGATCTCCTACACTGGCCGTACACAACTGGTGATCGTCGAGGGGACACTGAATAGTGCACGGTACATCCAAACCGTCATCGAACCCATCGTTCTACCATTCCTAGACCGGCAAGGGAACTTGCTGTTCCAACAGAACAATGCACGTTCGCATGTATCCCGTGCCACCCAACGTGCTCTAGAAGGTGTAAGTCAACTACCCTGGCCAGCAAGATCTCCGGATCTGTCCCCCATTGAGCATGTTTGGGACTGGATGAAGCGTCGTCTCACGCGTTCTGCGCGTCCAGCACGAACGCTGGTCCAACTGAGGCGCCAGGTGGAAATGGCATGGCAAGCCGTTCCACAGGACTACATCCAGCATCTCTACGATCGTCTCCATGGGAGAATAGCAGCCTGCATTGCTGCGAAAGGTGGATATACACTGTACTAGTGCCGACATTGTGCATGCTCTGTTGCCTGTGTCTATGTGCCTGTGGTTCTGTCAGTGTGATCATGTGATGTATCTGACCCCAGGAATGTGCCAATAAAGTTTCCCCTTCCTGGGACAATGAATTCACGGTGTTCTTATTTCAATTTCCAGGAGTGTATAATGCTGCTGGTTCGATTCCTTTGAGACTAACTGTTACATCTTTTCAATACACAACCCATCAGATGACGAATTATAGCCCAAATACTTTCCAGTTAATTAGCAATTTCATAAATTAGCTGGTCTCGAAGGAGGCACTTCGTCCCACGCAGTGGTTGCGTCCCCAAGCTTATAACACTGGACTAAGATGGGGTTCGCGGTATTCGGCGAGGCTGGGCTCTGTAGAAGGCTGACAGCGGTAGTTTCTTCGTGAGAAGAGAAGCATCTTGGAGTTCTCATCACGTGGTTAGGCTTCTGGAAGTTCAGAAGTATATAAACAACACTCAGATTCGTCCATTGCCCACTGACTGCAGACGGAAATTTATGGAGCAAACTGGCGAGGAAAATGTGCTCTTATTGGCCCATATCTGGAGACATTCTGTGCTAGGAATTCATTAAATGTGGCAGTTTTACGCTAGGGGCAAAAACAGTAACATATTTCCTTATTCGTATCTGCAGCCGGGATGGTGCAGCTAGCAGACTCAGGAGCAGGGACACGTGAAATTGAACACTCTTGGTTTTTAACGTGGAAGGTGAAAGGTTGCTGGTCTTAGACGTCGAAGATTCTCGTTCTTCACATGCGACCAGACGACGCTGACTTACTGCCACAGCAGATTGGTGAGAATATGCATCAGCAGCAGGGCACACAGATGTTTGCAAAGGCCATCGTTTTAATTTATTATCAATCAACTACTGGAGTAACGAAAAGATTTGGTGGGTTGCATTCATTTTAGAGCAGTTAGGATATGGTAGTGCTTCCTCCCCCCCCCCCCCCACCTCAGCAATTGCTTCATACCTATATTGTAATCACTTTTTCTAATAGTTGTGTCACTGAGTCCTGTGCCATGTCATTGATTTTAATATAATAAAACATCAATTTAATTTTATTTGTATTTCATTCAAAGTAACTTGAAGTTCCGTTTACTTAATTATTATTTTCTGTATACTAAGTAAATCGGATTTTATAGTAATTCCCCACCTTAGGATTCCATGTTAGGGTCATTTTTGATGGTTCAAAATGGCTCTGAGCACTATGCGACTTAACTTCTGCGGTCATGAGTCGCGTAGAACTTAGAACTAATTAAACCTAACTAACCTAAGGACATCACACACATCCATGCCCGAGGCAGGATTCGAACCTGCGACCGTAGCGGCCGCGCGGTTCCAGACTGTAGCGCCTTTAACCGCTTGGCCACCACGGCCGGCCGGTCATTTTTGAGATAGCGATTCTGTTGGGCAATCAAAATTTAACATGGGGTTTTGAGGGGTCGTGATGAAGTTGGGACAGTTTCGTCATTTCTTTACGGTCTCACATCCACACACTGTGGTGTTTTCCAACACTATGTTTCCTACTGAATCATCACTGTCTAATTATTTTTTTTCCTTTCTATACACAGTTGTCACTCTTTTATACGATATTTACAACATATTGGAAATGGGGGCTAGCAGCAGCAGATGAAGAAAACTCCACATACATATATGCAATATATACACATGCGCATAGTGTGCAGTCATGTACATAGCACATACAGTATACTGGGTGGTTATAATGAAACTTTCTCTATTTAACACTTTATAACACGGAAATTAACTACCGTACAAGTACCAAACTTGGTAGCATTAATGTCAAGGACATGGGGAAGAGAAATAATTCAGAATCAATTCAGTTGAAACACTTTTAATGTGCTGCTACGGTACATCATATCATTACTGCTACAAAAGAGGAGCAACATGACGCCCATCAGTGTCCAGAAGAGTCTGAGAGTTTACATCCTGCACAGCAGAACGAAGCATGTCCGCAGGTAAGCTGGCTACCTCTCTTGGTATGCTGCACTTCAGATCAGCACATATGTGAATATTCTCCTGGTAAACCCTGTCCTTCAAGTAGCCCCACAACCAGAAATCACAGGGAGTGAGATCAGGTGATCGTGCCAGCCAAGCATCTGGAAACGATCAAAAAAATGTGTGTGAAATCTTATGGGACTTAACTGCTAACGTCATCAGTCCCTAAGCTTACACACTACTTAACCTAAATTATCCTAAGGGCAAACACACACACCCATGCCCGAGGGAGCACTCGAACCTCCGCTGGGACCAGTCGCACAGTCCATGACTGCAGCACCTCAGACCACTCGGCTAATCCCTCGCGGCTGGAAACGATCGACTGATAATTCTATCGTTTCCAACTGTGTTTTAGAGAAGCTGGTGGAATTCACGAGCGATGTTTGGTGGGGACCCATCTTGCATGAAAACTGTTGAGTTCAATGTCTCTCTCTCTCCTGTAGGGCGGGTATGACATGCTGACGAAGCATTTCGCTGCAACGCTGGTCAGTCACACTCTGGACGTAATTAGGTAATTTGCATAGTTATGAGTGCAATGATCAATGGGCACATACGTGGCTTTCATGCATATGGTATTAATATTCGCTTCCTAATTTGCACGCAGATAAATGCATACATTTTATAGCAATGTTGAACTGAAGTGAAAGGGGCCAGTCACTCAGATTCGGACACCGAAGAACGACATGGAAATCCACTTTAGGAAACATTAACGAGGCACAACAAACAGACCATCACCGCAGGGAGCCAGTTTAAGACAACAATGGACTGGGCTCTCGCCTCTGCGCATTTCTAAGGCAGGTGGAAAAAACCTACTGGGTCGCAGTTTCAGTAAACACTCGGATCACATGATCCTGTCCTAAGTAGCACGTGGGCTTTACATGTAAGGACACCTGCGAAACTTAAACGCAGTAGCAAAATCTCGGATGCTGATTGAACGAAAGGAAGGCAAGGAAGGAGAAGACGTCGTTACTACGATGCAGAATTTTCCTGGCAAAATTCTGCTTGGTTTGAACAAGCAGGTGCAGAATGCACCAAGCACTCCCATTGGCTGATACCGGTATTGGTGCGAAGCAAGGCCGCGGTACAGTGGGGGAAGTCCGCGACAATACAGTCAATTGAGGATGGATAATTGAGGCCCTTTTCTCTCGAGAGGGGTCGAGTGTCGCACGTGGTGCTTAACGCCCTGCAGTGACGCCGAGAGAGGTTTTTCTGTGAACATTTTTGGTTCACTAGGCTCTGTTTCAGCCATATTTGTGCTGAATCCCTCGTCGGTTTCCAAAGTGGAGAAAACAAGACGAGTCGTTCTACTTAACCTTCTTGTGAAAACTTTGAGGGCAATATTATGCACAAACTACCTGTTGGCTTCTCTCTCGGGTTCTTCGGCCGACGTTTGTCTCATGATTATTCTGACGTTTCGCCAGGACGAGCGACAGGCATTCTCAAAGTTTCACCCTCTATCGCTGGTGGCGGACTGGAGCCGAGCTCCACCAGCAATGGAGAGTGAAGCTTTGACAATTCCAGTCACTTGTGCTGGTGAAACGTCAGAGAAATCATCTGACAAACATCGGACGAAGAACCCGAGACACAAGCCAACAGGCAGTCTGTCAACAAGTGGCCACAAAGGCCTTAACAATTTTGTAATATTGTGCACCCTCCCATGAACCATGGACCTTGCCGTTGGTGGGGAGGCTTGCGGGCCTCAGCAATACAGATAGCCGTACCGTAGGTACAACCACAACAGAGGGGTATCTGTTGAGAGGCCAGACAAACGTGTGGTTCCTGAAGAGGGGCAGCAGCCTTTTCAGTAGTTGCAAGGGCAACAGTCTGGATGATTGACTGATCTGGCCTTGTAACAATAACCAAAACGGCCTTGCTGTACTGGTACTGCGAACGGCTGAAAGCAAGGGGAAACTACGGCCGTAATTTTTCCCGAGGGCATGCAGCTTTACTGTATGATTAAATGATGATGGCGTCCTCTTGGGTAAAATATTCCGGAGGTAAAATAGTCCCCCATTCGGATCTCCGGGCGGGGACTACTCAAGAGGATGTCGTTATCAGGAGAAAGAAAACTGGCGTTCTACGGATCGGAGCGTGGAATGTCAGGTCCCTTAATCGGGCAGGTAGGTTAGAAAATTTGAAAAGGGAAATGGATAGGTTAAAGTTAGATATAGTGGGAATTAGTGAAGTTCGGTGGCAGGAGGAACAAGACTTCTGGTCAGGTGACTACAGGGTTATAAACACAAAGTCAAATAGGGGTAATGCAGGAGTAGGTTTAATAATGAATAGGAAAATAGGAATGCGGGTAAGCTACTACAAACAGCATAGTGAACGCATTATTGTGGCCAAGATAGATACGAAGCCCACACCTACTACAGTAGTACAAGTTTATATGCCAACTAGCTCTGCAGATGACGAAGAAATTGAAGAAATGTATGATGAAATAAAAGAAATTATTCAGATAGTGAAGGGAGATGAAAATTTAATTGTCATGGGTGACTGGAATTCGAGTGTAGGAAAAGGGAGAGAAGGAAACGTAGTAGGTGAATGTGGATTGGGGCTAAGAAATGAAAGACGAAGCCGTCTGGTAGAATTTTGCACAGAGCACAACTTAATCATAGCTAACACTTGGTTTAAGAATCATGATAGAAGGTTGTATACATGGAAGAACCCTGGAGATACTAAAAGGTATCAGATAGATTATATAATGGTAAGACAGAGATTTAGGAACCAGGTTTCAAATTGTAAGACATTTCCAGGGGCAGATGTGGACTCTGACCGCAATCTATTGGTTATGACCTGTAGATTAAAACTGAAGAAACTGCAAAAAGGTGGGAATTTAAGGAGATGGGACCTGGATAAACTGAAAGAACCAGAGGTTGTACAGAGTTTCAGGGAGAGAATAAGGGAACAATTGACAGGAATGGGGGAAAGAAATACAGTAGAAGAAGAATGGGTAGCTTTGAGGGATGAAGTAGTGAAGGCCGCAGACGATCAAGTAGGTAAAAAGACGAGGGCTAGTAGAAATCCTTGGGTAACAGAAGAAATATTGAATTTAATTGATGAAAGGAGAAAATATAAAAATCCAGTACATGAAGCAGGCAAAAAGGAATACAAATGTCTCAAAAATGAGATCGACAGGAAGTGCAAAATGGCTAAGCAGGGATGGCTAGAGGACAAATGTAAGAATGTAGAGGCTTATCTCACTAGGGGTAAGATAGATACTGCCTACAGGAAAATTAAAGATACCTTTGGAGATAAGAGAACCACTTGTATGAACATCAAGAGTTCAGATGGAAACCCAGTTCTAAGCAAAGAAGGGAAAGCAGAAAGGTAAGGAGTATATAGAGGGTCTATACAAGGGTGATGTACTTGAGGACAATATTATGGAAATGGAAGAGGATGTAGATGAAGATGAAATGGGAGATACGATACTGTGTGAAGAGTCTGACAGAGCACTGAAAGACCTGAGTCGAAACAAGGCCCCCGGAGTAGACAACATTCCATTGGAACTACTGACGGCCTTGGGAGAGCCAGTCCTGACAAAACTCTACCATCTGGTGAGCAAGATGTATGAAACAGGCGAAATACCCTCAGACTTCAAGAAGAATATAATAATTCCAATCCCAAAGAAAGCAGGTGTTGACAGATGTGAGAATTACCGAACAATCAGTTTAATAAGCCACAGCTGCAAAATACTAACACGAATTCTTTACAGCCGAATGGAAAAACTAGTAGAAGCCGACCTCGGGGAAGATCAGTTTGGATTCCGTAGAAATACTGGAACACGTGAGGCAATACTGAGCTTACGACTTATCTTAGAAGAAAGATTAAGGAAAGGCAAACCTACGTTTCTAGCATTTGTGGACTTAGAGAAAGCTTTTGACAAAGTTGACTGGAATACTCTCTTTCAGATTCTAAAGGTGGCAGGGGTAAAATACAGGGAGCGAAAGGCTATTTACAATTTGTACAGAAACCAGATGGCAGTTATAAGAGTCGAGGGACATGAAAGGGAAGCAGTGGTTGGGAAGGGAGTAAGACAGGGTTGTAGCCTCTCCCCGATGTTATTCAATCTGTATATTGAGCAAGCAGTAAAGGAAACAAAAGAAAAATTCGGAGTAGGTATTAAAATCCATGGAGAAGAAATAAAAACTTTGAGGTTCGCCGATGATATTGTAATTCTGTCAGAGACAGCAAAGGACTTGGAAGAGCAGTTGAACGGAATGGATGGTGTCTTGAAGGGAGGATATAAGATGAACGTCAAAAAAAGCAAAACGAGGATAATGGAATGTAGTCGAATTAAGTCGGGTGATGTTGAGGGTATTAGATTAGGAAATGAGACAATTAAAGTAGTAAAGGAGTTTTGCTATTTGGGGAGCAAAATAACTGATGATGGTCGAAGTAGAGAGGATATAAAATGTAGACTGGCAATGGCAAGGAAAGCGTTTCTGAAGAAGAGAAATTTGTTAACATCGAGTATAGATTTAAGTGTCAGGAAGTCGTTTCTGAAAGTATTTGTATGGAGTGTAGCCATGTATGGAAGTGAAACATGGACGGTAAATAGTTTGGACAAGAAGAGAATAGAAGCTTTCGAAATGTGGTTCTACAGAAGAATGCTGAAGATTAGATGGGTAGATCACATAAGTAATGAGGAGGTACTGAATAGGATTGGGGAGAAGAGGAGTTTGTGGCACAACTTGACCAGAAGAAGGGATCGGTTGGTAGGACATGTTCTGAGGCATCAAGGGATCACCAATTTAGTATTGGAGGGCAGCGTGGAGGGTAAAAATCGTAGGGGGAGACCAAGAGATGAATTCACTAAGCAGATTCAGAAGGATGTAGGTTGCAGTAGGTACTGGGAGATGAAGAAGCTTGCACAGGATAGAGTAGCATGGAGAGCTGCATCAAACCAGTCTCAGGACTGAAGAGCACAACAACAACAACAACAATATTGTGCACCTCGCCCAGGCTTGGCGAGCGTGCAGAACCGTTTTGTCTTAGCCTAAAGACGCACACAGCCTTCCACTTCACAGAAACTTAGGGAAATTTTCGACTTGTTAAATGCAAGTGTTATTAGCTTGACAGGTACATCACTGTAGGGGTCCGGATGGGGGTTTGTCGGGGACGGCCAGCTCGTCCCACGCATCCCCTGATTGGACTACGACTGTGGTTGCCCGGGATACTGCCCACATTGAGGCTGATCCCTCACCTGTGGTAGAGTGGGAGGTCATCTCAAGGTGTGGCAGGGGGCCAAAGACATTCCGGATGGGTGAACGGAAGGCCTCTCCAGTTTGTCTGACGAACCGGTTTCAGGCTCTGTCTCAAGCTGATACTGATCTTCGGCCTGACATGGCTGCTTGTCCTGTTCCAGAGGTTGCCCCGCAGTCTGCAAGATCCGGGCGGTCGCAGAGGTTGGGCTTACTGGTAGTTGGGAGCTCCAACGTCAGGCGCGTAATGGGGCCCCTTAGGGAAATGGCAGCAAGAGGGGGGAAGAAAACCAATGTGCACTCCGTGTGCATACTGGGGGGAGTCATTCCAGATGTGGAAAGGGTCCTTCCGGATGCCATGAAGGGTACAGGGTGCACCCATCTGCAGGTGGTCGCTCATGTCGGCACCAATGATCTGTGTCGCTATGGATCGGAGGAAATCCTCTCTGTCTTCCGGCGGCTATCTGATTTGGTGAAGACTGCCAGTCTCGCTAGCGGGATGAAAGCCGAGCTCACCATCCGCTGCATCGTCGACAGGACTGACTGTGGACCTTTGGTACAGAGCTGAGTGGAGGATCTGAATCAGAGGCTGAGACGGTTCTGCGACCATGTGGGCTGCAGATTCCTCGACTTGCGCCATAGGGTGGTGGGGTTTCGGGTTCCGCTGGATAGGTCAGGAGTCCACTACACGCAACAAGCGGCTACACGGGTAGCAGGGGTTGTGTGGCGTGGGCTGGGCGGTTTTTTAGGGTAGATGGCCTTGGGCAAGTACAGAAAGGGCAGCAGCCTCAACGGGTGCGGGGCAAAGTCAGGACATGCGGGGACCAAGCAGCAATCGGTATTGTAATTGTCAACTATCGAAGCTGCGTTGGTAAAGTACCGGAACTTCAAGCGCTGATAGAAAGCACCGAAGCTGAAATCGTTTTAGGTACAGAAAGCTGGCTGAAGCCAGAGATACATTCTGCCGAAATTTTTACAAAGGTACAGACGGTGTTTAGAAAGGATAGATTGCATGCAACCGGTGGTGAAGTAGAAGTGGATAGTTCCTGTGAATTATTATGGGTGGAGGTTACACTCAACAACCGAGCTAGGTTAATAATTGGCTCCTTTTACCGACCTCCCGACTCAGCAGCATTAGTGGCAGAACAACTGAGAGAAAATTTGGAATACATTTCACATAAATTTTCTCAGCATGTTATAGTCTTAGGTGGAGATTTCAATTTACCAGATATAGACTGGGACACTCAGATGTTTAGGACGGGTGGTAGGGACAGAGCATTGAGTGACATTATACTGAGTGCACTATCCGAAAATTACCTCGAGCAATTAAACAGAGAACCGACTCGTGGAGATAACATCTTGGACCTACTGATAACAAACAGACCCGAACTTCTCGACTCTGTATGTGCAGAACAGGGAATCAGTGATCATAAGGCCATTGCAGCATCCCTGAATATGGAAGTTAATAGGAATATAAAAAAAGGGAGGAAGCTTTATCTGTTTAGCAAGAGTAATAGAAGGCAGATTTCAGACTACCTAACAGATCAAAACGAAAATTTCTGTTCCGACACTGACAATGTTGAGTGTTTATGGAAAAAGTTCAAGGCAATCGTAAAATGCGTTTTAGACAGGTACGTGCCGAGTAAAACTGTGAGGGACGGGAAAAACCCACCGTGGTACAACAACAAATTTAGGAAACTACTGCGAAAGCAAAGAGAGATTCACTCCAAGTTTAAACGCAGCCAAAACCTCTCAGACAAACAGAAGCTAAACGATGTCAAAGTTAGCATAAGGAGGGCTACGCGTGAAGCGTTCAGTGAATTCTAAAGTAAAATTCTATGTACCGACTTGACAGAAAATCCTAGGAAGTTCTGGTCTTACGTTAAATCAGTAAGTGGCTCGAAACAGCATATCCAGACACTCCGGGATGATGATGGCATTGAAACAGAGGATGACACACGTAAAGCTGAAATACTAAACACCTTTTTCCAAAGCTGTTTCACAGAGGAAGACCGCACTGCAGTTCCTTCTCTAAATCCTCGCACAAACGAAAAAATGACTGACATCGAAATAAGTGTCCAAGGAATAGAAAAGCGACTGGAATCACTCAACAGAGGAAAGTCCACTGGACCTGACGGGATACCAGTTCGATTCTACACAGAGTACGCGAAAGAACTTGCCCCCCTTCTAACAGCCGTGTACCGCAAGTCTCTAGAGGAACGGAGGATTCCAAATGATTGGAAAAGAGCACAGGTAGTCCCAGTCTTCAAGAAGGGTCGTCGAGCAGATGCGCAAAACTATAGACCTATATCTCTGACGACGATCTGTTGTAGAATTCTAGAACATGTTTTTTGCTCGAGTATCATGTCGTTTTTGGAAACCCAGAATCTACTATGTAGGAATCAACATGGATTCCGGAAACAGCGATCGTGTGAGACCCAACTCGCTTTATTTGTTCATGAGACCCAGAAAATATTAGATACAGGCTTCCAGGTAGATGCTGTTTCTCTTGACTTCCGGAAGGCGTTCGATACAGTTCCGCACTGTCGCCTGATAAACAAAGTAAGAGCCTACGGAATATCAGACCAGCTGTGTGGCTGGATTGAAGAGTTTTTAGCAAACAGAACACAGCATGTTGTTATCAATGGAGAGACGTCTACAGACGTTAAAGTAACCTCTGGCGTGCCACAGGGGAGTGTTATGGGACCATTGCTTTTCACAATATATATAAATGACCTATTTGATAGTGTCGGAAATTCCATGCGGCTTTTCGCGGATGATGCTGTAGTATACAGAGAAGTTGCAGCATTAGAAAATTGTAGCGAAATGCAGGAAGATCTGCAGCGGATAGGCACTTGGTGCAGGGAGTGGCATCTGTCCCTTAACATAGACAAATGTAATGTATTGCGAATACATAGAAAGAAGGATCCTTTACTGTATGATTATATGATAGCGGAACAAACACTGGTAGCAGTTACTTCTGTAAAATATCTGGGAGTATGCGTGCGGAACGATTTGAAGTGGAATGATCATATAAAATTAATTGTTGGTAAGGCGGGTACCAGGTTGAGATTCATTGGGAGAGTGCTTAGAAAATGTAGTCCATCAACAAAGGAGGTGGCTTACAAAACACTCGTTCGACCTATACATGAGTATTGCTCATCAGTGTGGGATCCGTACCAGATCGGGTTGACGGAGGAGATAGAGAAGATCCAAAGAAGAGCGGCGCGTTTCGTCACAGCGTTATTTGGTAATCGTGATAGCGTTACGGAGATGTTTAATAAACTCAAGTGGCAGACTCTGCCAGAGAGGCGCTCTGCATCGCGGTGTAGCTTGTTCGCCAGGTTTCGAGAGGGTGCGTTTCTGGATGAGGTATCGAATATATTGCTTCCCCCTACTTATACCTCCAGAGGAGATCACGAATGTAAAATTAGAGAGATTCGAGCGCGCACGGAGGCTTTCAGACAGTCGTTCTTCCCGCGAACCATACGCGACTGGAACAGGAAAGGGAGGCAATGACAGTGGCACGTAAAGTGCCCTCCGTCACACACCGTTGGGTGGCTTGCGGAGTATAAATGTAGATGTAGATGTAGACACGTCTCATGCAACAACAGGCCATCGCCGCCTCCGTCGCTGCACACTTCGAAAAACAAGTGAGGCACTGTATGTTGAAGTCACAAGCGTGCTTTCTCTTCAGAACTGTGTAAACTTGGAGCAACAGTTAAAATTGCCTCATGTTCGTGACAGTCACGTCATCCTAAGGTTTAAATTCGGTTAATTCATATAGGTGATAGGAAACACTGCCCAGCTACAGTAGCTTAGTTTATGTTATGAGTGTGAATATTTCTGACTGAAATTTCAGTCGACACTTCTACTTGTACTTTTGTCATATTTTTTTGTTCAGGTTTTGTTAAATTTGATGAATATACTTTACTTGCCTTACATTTTTGAATGTTCAAATGATCAAGTGTGTGTGAATTCCAAAGGGGCCAAACTGCTGAGGTCATCGGTCCCTAGACTAACACACTACTTAAACTAACTTATGCTAAGAACAACACACACACCCATGCACGAGAGAGGATTCGAAGTACAGGGAATTGACCGTTTGTCCTAAACTAGGATACAGAGATATGTAAACAGGTAGATTACGGCGCTGCAGTCTGCAACGCCTCTATAGGACAAAAAGTGTCTGGCGCAGTTGTTAGAACGGTTACTGCTGCTACAATGGCAGGTTATCAAGATTTAAGTGAGCATGAACGTGGTGTTATTGTCGGCGGGTGAGCGATGGGAAACAGCATCTCCGAGGTAGCAATGAAGAGGGAATTTTCCCTTAAGACCATATCACGAGTGTACTGCGAATATCAGGAATCCGGTAAAACATCAAATCTCTGACATCGCTGCGACTGGAAGAAGATCCTACAAGAACGAAACCAATGACGACTGAAGAGGATCGTTCAACATCATGGAAATGCACTCCCTTACAAAAATTGCTGCAGATTTCAATGTTGGGCCATCAACAAGTGTCAGCATGCGAACCATTCAACGAATCATCATCGATATGGGCTTTCGGAGCTGAGGGACCACTTGTGTACCGTGGAAGACTACACAACACAAAGTTTTACTCCTCTCCTGGGTCCGTCAACACCGACATTGGACTATCGATGGCTGGAAACATGTTGCCTGGTTGGACGAGTCTCGTTTCAAATTGTATTGAATGGATGAACATGTAAAAGCATGAATCCATGGACCCTGCATATCAGCAGGGGACTGCCCAGCTGGGTGACGCTCTGTAATGGTGTGGGGCATGTGCAGTTGGGGTGATATGGGACCCCTAATATGTCTAGATATGACTCTGACAAGTGACATGTACGTAAGCATCTTGGCTGATCACCTGCATCCACTCATATCCATTCTGCATTCCAATGGACTTGATCAATTCCAGAAGGGCAATGCGACACCCCACAAGTACAAAATTGCTACAGTGTCTCCAGGAACGCTCTTGTGAGTTTAAAGACTTCTAGTAGCCAACAAACTCCCCAGACACAAACATTATTGAGCATATATGGGATGCATTGCAACGTGTTGTTCAGAAGAGAGCTCCACCCCCTCGTACTCTTATGGATTTATGGACAGCGCTGCAGGATTCACAAGGTCAGTTCCCTCCAGCACTACTTCAGACATTAGTCGAGTCCATGCCATGTCGTGTTGCAGCACTTCTGCATGCTTGTGGGGGCCCTACACGATGTTAGGCTGGTGTACCAGTTTCTTTGGCTCTTCAGTGTAATTTTCATGTCTCAGATATCCCTACCTGGCAGGGCCTGGGTTCACAGGCTTAATATTTTCCTTTCCAGATCACTTCTAGTGCACTAAGTGATGAGGTAGATTACATAAAAACCAGAGAACTCCGCATGTTAGAACTGTCTGGGAGGCCTGGAGCAGTCGGTTGCCATTGTCACTGCCCACTGATCAGCAACATCTGTTTTCAGAAAGCGAGGACAGCCAGCGGTTTGACAGCCACCATGCTGTGCGTCTGGCGTCAGCCACTAGCTCCGGGAGCCGCCGACAGCACCACTCCATCCCTCTGTCCACCCGCTGCTGTGTGTTGTGGCGGCACTTCTCTTGGGCTCACGATCGTATGGCTGAATCTGCACAGTACTGAAGCTATGTGTTAAGATGTCGCAATGCTGTACAATGCATTATGTTACAAGCAACATGAGAAATAACAGAATTACCAAAATGGTAGAACTTATTCTAAAGCTACATTATTTCTTGGTGCATTCTAACGAGGAGACAAATTATTTTGGCCGTCATATTTTACTAATCACTACCACTTAAGTTCTACTTACATGGGATGTAAACATATATCAGTATTCAACTAATACAAGGTATATAATAGAGATTGGAAGGAAAATTCACAAAATTACCTTTTAAAATAAATATACTCTGTGCTGGCATAAGCTGTCGCCAGCACACGGGTCATCAAAGATGAAGCGCAAAGGTCGATAATAGGCACTGGATCAAGTGCGCCTATAACTAGAGAGGCCAGAGACACCCCAACAAGCAACACGCCGCCAACGCCCTCTTGACTGCATGTATTTAGGCCGCCACCGCTGACCAGAGGACTTCACTGGCTCACTGACTCACTCCTCCAGTTTGGCGTCTGTCTCACTTCATCGCAGAGTGGTCTCAGTTCACGTCATAGGCTACTACGGTAGATAGCGACCAGATTAGTGACGATCGTAGGACTTGTACTTCACTAGCAGTGAGACTAAAGTTTGTAATAGCAAGGTTACTGCTACTGGTCTGTTACTGAGGAGCTTGTACCACAACACATGGACTCTATTCAAGTTAAGTAAAAGTCATGTAAATAAAGAACCGTATTAATCCACGTGTGCATTTGTGTTTTAGAAAGAGGATACCGGCCACCCATAACAATATCCTCTCCTTTGCTTGCTTGTGGTACAAGACGCTACAGTACCGATCAGGATACCACATACTCTATACTGTGGATTAATACCATCTAATACTATGCTGCTAAATGAAGGATTTCAGATGACTGATGTGAAGACCCACAGATTTCCCAGTCTTCAGTATCTCCCATTTGTATGCATTTGGATGTGCAACTCTTCTGACATGTAACGAACCATTGTGTGCCAGAAACAAATTTGTGACATACTCGACTTCGTTTTTCTGGGGAGGCGGAAGGAGTTCAGGATAGTTTTCTGCACCACCCGATATTGCCGAATACTTGCCTTTTTGTCAGCACGCTCCGTTCTTTTGAGGGCTGCTTCCTGGATCCTACGCAATGCTTAGTCCACTATCTCAGCATGGCGTAGTCGCGCTCTGGGTGGATAATCCATAATCTCTCTCAGTTTATTCGCTGGGTGTTGTTCTTGAGCACTATGATGGGAGGCAAAAATGTCAAGCAAGAGGGTGACTCGTTCCTTAAATCTTGGAAATCCTTTAGAAAGATACCCCAACTAGTGTGCTGTTCAAACTGTAGAGCCGGCATAATTTACCAAGTTCCTTCCTGATCCGTCCGCGCAATTTGACGATGGTTGACAGGATGATATAAAGACTGGTTTGATCTTTCGGAGTCTCAAGGTCTCCTTCCACTTCCTGAATCTGAATTGTGGGCCGTTGCCAGATATCAGCTTGTCAACGTGGCCGACCTGCGGCAGGAAATCTTTGCATAATACTTTGGAGACTGTGTGCCCTGTGACCTTTCGTAATGGCGTCAATATCACAAACTTGGACACCATTACGAAGCAGCATCCGTGCCTAGTTCTGGGGAGGGGTCCCATAACATATGTAGCCCCGATTTGTGGCAATTTGATGGGAACAATTGGACAGAGGGGAGCCTGAGTAGCCATCAACACCATTACGAAGCAGAATCCGTGCCTAGTTCTGGGGAGGAGTCCCATAACATATGTAGCCCCATTTGTGGCAATTTGATGGGAACAATTGGACAGAGGGGAGCCTGGGTAACCTGGGTCGAAGGTTTGGCCTTTTGGAAACCCTTGCCTATGGACAATGTCTTCCTCAAATTGAAGAAGTTGTGCCACTTTAAAAATATGGAAAGGCGCGTGAGCCTTTCCATGTTTTTAAAGTGGCACAACTTCTTCAATTTGAGAAAGCATTTATGTGGACTAAAATACGCGCATCTGTTGCGTGTGTGCTGAATTATCTTGTTTCTAGAGCGTCTGGGCTACACACCACTCACACAGAGTCCACCGCTTTCCTGTGGTAAAATAAAATGTCCATTCTCAGAAAGTGGCACTGAGTTAAGTTAGGATTGCTCCTGTCTTCCCACACATTTTTAAACGTACGAGAGCAATATCACTCATAGTTAGTGTAATTTCGTTTTCCAAAGCAACTTTACGCATGTACAGGAGACTTAAGTGGTTTTCTTCCAAATCATCGCGAACATTACCTACAAGATTTATCTGTGAACATGACATTACATCCATAACATGTTGGTCTCTCCTGGCACATATGTAATCGTGAAGTCGAACTCCTGCAGAGCTAACACCCATCTCATTAACAGTTCGCTGCTCAGCTTGGCGGCCAAGAGAAATTCCAGTGCTTTACGATCAGTGAAGATCCTTGTCCTCTGACCATGCAGGAACTTCTTAAAGCCCCAGACTACGGCCAGAGCCTCCAGTTCAGAGATAGAGTCTTTCACACTTGGTAAAGACTCGACTTCCGAGTGCGATGGTTTTGTTAATCCGTTCATCATTCTCCTAGATCCCCTGGAAGATCCAAACTCCCACGCCTGATCTGGAGCTGTCAGTTGCCATACAGAACTCTTGTGATAAATCAGAGCGTGACAGTATATATGCTTTTTGTAACGTGTCGTTCAAAGACAAGAACTCGCTCTCAGCAGCGCTACACCACACCCAAGGTGTCTTGCTACTGGTAAGTTCGCAGAGATGTGGAGTTCCCAGTGATTTTATCATTATGAACTTCTTATAGAAGTTGATGAGACCGAGAAACTCTCTTAATGACTTTCTCGTCGGCGGTGTCGGAAATGCGGCTATAGCTTCTACTTTATCTGGACATAGAGCAATCTCCACCAGAGACGACGTGGACGAGAAATACTACTTCGGATGTCCCGAATCGTGACTTTTCCACGTTGATAGTGACTCCATGGGCCCGCAATTTTGAGAGTAATTCTTTAGAACTTTGTTATATTCTCCTCACGTGCCTTCAGTGACCAAAATGTCGTCCACGTAACTTGTAGTTCTCTCTTTCAGTGTGTGACTAAGGATCCCATTAATTCCTCGTATGAATGCGGCCGAGGAAATGTTTAGGCCAAATGGCAAACGCTCGAAATTATAGCAGCCCCCGAAAGCAATAAATTCCATGTACAACCTACATGCAGGATGCAACTGAACATGCTAGAAAACCTAACGGAGGTCATTGGAGAAGAATACTTTCACTCCATTAAATTTCTGTAGTAACTCTTCAGGTTTCTCTAGGCCATCTATCTCTGACGTGATGATCGTATTTATTTGTTACGAATCAGGTACAGGTAAAATCGAGCCGTCTTTCTTTTCGACGACATCGAGCGAACTGTTATATGTAGACACAGCCTGTACAATCACTTTGTCATTGAGCATCCTTTGTATTTAGAGTGCTACTTTCTTTTTGTACGCAAGAGGTATTGAATATGGTGGAACGAAACACTTGTTGTGTTGTTTTATTTCTACGAATATTGTAAATTCTTAATGACGACACCTTCCGGTGCGAATACCTCATATTGGAGTGTAACATTCACGCAGCTGTTCCTCACTGTGGTGGCTGATGGGGTTGATTTGCTCTGTTCTTTCTTCGATATTGCTCGCAATCTCTTGCGTTATCTCGTCTTCCTATATTTGTTGTCGATGGTAATCAAAGGTACTCTCTCCTTCTTGCAGAGGTTCCTGAACATAGACAAGTGTCTGGCAGTTTGCCAGAATTTGGGCAAGAGTAACCTGCTCCTCAAATCGTAAGTGAATTTCCTTGTCCTTTATTTAATACCATGACACATCTCCCAAGATTGAGTACAGCTTGTTGCTCTTTCAGGAAATCGACCCCAGTGGCATGGACAATTGCCAGTTTTGGCGCTACTTGGAAGCTAAATGGCCTCTTCTATTATGTAACTTCGGTTACTTTACTTACAATGGCACTTTTCACTTTCGCTCTCTTCACCTATAGGACCTGCCAACTGAATTCGGAAGCACACTTTTCACAAACCATATCAGAACTAGCTGAAATTTCGGTTCTGTGGAACATATCTATACTTTAATGACTGGGTGCAGTTCCTGCGATTCCACCATTTCCTTTTCCTCTAGTAGGAAGTCCACCGTATCCTCATACTGGAGTGCGTAGCCTATGATTGTTGCCTATGATTTCCCTGTTGATGTTTCCTATTAGGGTTAGGTGGGCGACGTTCAACCACCACCCCTTGTACTCTATCGTGTTCAGGAGCAAACCCATCTACATTTACATCTACATGATTACTCTGCAATTCACATTTAAGTGCTTGGCAGAGGTTTCATCGAATCACAATCATACTATCTCTCTATCATTCCACTCCCGAACAGCGCGCGGGAAAAACGAATACCTAATCCTTTCTGTTCGAGCTCTGATTTCTCTTATTTTATTTTGATGATCATTCCTACCTATGTAGGTTGGGCTCAACAAAATATTTTCGCATTCGGAAGAGAAAGTCGGTGACTGAAATTTCGTAAATAGATCTCGCCGTGATGAAAAACGTCTTTGCTTTAATGACTTCCATCCCAACTCGCGTAACATATCTGCCACACTCTCTCCCCTACTACGTGATAATACAAAACGAGCTGCCCTTTTTTGCACCCTTTCGATGTCCTCCGTCAATCCCACCTGGTAAGGATCCCACACCGCGCAGCAGTATTCTAACAGAGGACGAACGAGTGTAGTGTAAGCTGTATCTTTAGTGGACTTGTTACATCTTCTAAGTGTCCTGCCAATGAAACGCAACCTTTGGCTCGCCTTCCCCACAATATTATCTATGTGGTCTTTCCAACTGAAGTTGTTCGTAGTTTTAACACCCAAGTACTTAGTTGAATTGACAGCCTTGAGATTTGTACTATTTATCGAGTAATCGAATTCCAACGGATTTCTTTTGGAACTCATGTGGATCACCTCACACTTTTCGTTATTTAGCGTCAACTGCCACCTGCCACACCATACAGCAATCTTTTCTAAATCGCTTTGCAACTGATACTGGTCTTCGGATGACCTTACTAGACGGTAAATTACAGCATCATCTGCGAACAACCTAACAGAACTGCTCAGATTGTCACCCAGGTCATTTATATAGATCAGGAACAGCAGAAGTCCCAGGACGCTTCCCTGGGGAACACCTGATATCACTTCAGTTTTACTCGATGACTTGCCGTCTATTACTACGAACTGCCACCTTTCTGACAGGAAATCACGAATCCAGTCGCACGACTGAGACGATACCCCATAGGCCCGCAGCTTGATTAGAAGTCGCTTGTGAGGAATGGTGTCAAAAGCTTTCCAGAAATTTAGAAATACGTTGCAATTTCGTCCTACCATCGTTATGGAGGTAGTGCTGGTTGTTCCAGCCGCCTGTTCGTTGGGTGTGATTGCTGTTGTGTCCCTTGCTACCTGAGGCTCTATCTCTGTTTGGGTGTCCTTCTTCAAAATTGCTTCTACTCTACCAGGTGTTGTCAAGGCCATCAGGCCCATGTGTTCTTTCCCACAAACTCAATTCATCCAGCGTAAATTCCAATTCTTACAGGGAACCTTTAAAGGATTCAATATCGTTACCACATTTTCCAATCAATATTTGTTGGCAGTGTGGTGGGAACTTCATATAATAAAAGCAGATTATTTCAGCATCGCTACGCGGACCATCAACAACTGTTTCTTTTTGACCAGAGCCTCGAAGAATTTGACAGGACTCTTAAATCCTGAGGTGACCAGATCCTTGCCAAACCTGATTTCATGTTTCATGTATTCCCGTGCCTTGCTCAACCAGTAGTTAGTCAGGAATACAGTCCTGAATTCTTTTTATGCTGGCGATCATACGCATTCTTTCTGGGACACTGCCCTCCAGGTGCCCACAGGCAAAATCTAATTTACACTCAAGTGGCCGCTGTGGAGATATCGAGAGATCAAATTGATCGATGAAAGTCTTGGGGTGCAAGGTGTTCCCGTTATCTTTGTAATTCTGAAATTTTCTGATGGACACAAAGTGTCTGAAGTCGAACGTGTCATCCTTTCATCGGCACAGTGTCTCTCCTGAAAGGCTGTCCGGTGCTGATTCCATTCTCACAGAACCGGTGTTGCTTACTGTTGGCCTCGCCACATTGTTAATGTGCTCGCCAGTTCTACATAGTAGTATGCAGTTATCTACACCACTCATCGTTTGTTCATCTCACAATATCTGTTCCATTCGCTCCCATAATTTTGTAAAATCATTTGCAATTTCGTCACAATGGACGACGCATTTCACGCTCGCTTCGTATATCTCTTTCTTTAACACATCGCGAAGTGGGGAAGTGTGTGTGAGTTTGATCATGAGATTGGTCGGCTAGGCATGCCGAAACTTGCTTTATTCTGGGTCACACCATCCAGTGTCTCTTCTAGATCATTCTCGCATCGTAATGAGATCCCACAATCGTCTTTGTCTGTGCTATCATAAATGTGGTCAGCATCAGCCTCATCTTAGATCTGATCCCATTCAATCATGTGATCGACCCCCCATTTGAGACTGGTTGTACCTCAGGAATGACCAGTTGCTCTTCTCCCGTATTCGCGAGACTTTCTGCCTGAATGCACCCCATATTCGCTATTGTGTCAACTTCTACTAAAGTTTTCTGTCCCTGAGCCTTACTACGCGTGATCATACGCACTGAATATTTATATACACTGTGACGTCGCGAGTTAATGTGTGATAATAATTATTGCAGTAAGCTACACTGCAGTACAGCTCGCAGTATTGGAGCTGGAGGCTGTGAAGGAGACAGAAAAACAGAAATAACAAAATGAACTGTACACTTGATCTATTAACTAACTACGTGACATTTATAAGAGAAAAAAACTGAATAGAATTTGGCGCAATATCCCCCAGGAGGACATCCAACAACTCTATCGATCAATGCTAAGACGAGTAAGTGCTTACATAAGGATTAGACGTTCACCAACGCGTTTTTGACTTGCTCCATTTGTGAAGCTCTTTCTCTTAAATAGATCATCAAGTTTTTTTCTGAAATTGCAATCATTTGTTTGTCTGTACACGTACATCACATCTACCGATTTCCATAGCATTTGGATAATTCCTTCGCGGTGTGTCTTTTTTTCTATTTTTTTTTTTTGCCTTAGAGTATATTTAATCAAAACTACTCGCGAATGTTTCCAAAAGACGTAAGAAGGTACATCGAATATTTCGTACGAAGAAATAATAAGAGTATGAGGAAGACTGATCAGATATTTATTTAAACGTCACATTTCATCAGTTTAAGATGGAAATGGATCTGTAACTAACAGCACATGTAAAATTGTACAAGAAATCCAAGATTTATTTATGTGTTTGTGTAATTTAATAGATGACTCAGAAACAAAGTGAACTGTGAAAAATATTATGTTCTGGAGGTAATACCAAATGAGATGATGCAGTCGTTCAAGGTATGAAGAAAGCAATGATCCCAGGAGATGATGGTATATCAGTAGAAATGGTTAACGCTGGAGGCAAAGTAATTCAAAAGGAATTTGCCAAATTATTTACAGAATATCCGCACAAAAAGACAATTCAGTGGAAGTGGAACAATGCTGTAACCATCCTACCCCGTAAGAAAGTAGGCGTACAAGACGTAAGAAAGTGTAAACCTACCTACCTCCTATTGAGTTTTGAATATAGGCACTGAAATTATTACCAGTCATACAGATAATATTTGATTCTAATCAGGTAAAGGAACAATCTTGGTAATTGCAACTGCTGAGCTAAATTATAAAACGGAGCAATGAGTATGATTACCGATATGCCCAAGACTGACAGATGTTGAGAAAGCTTTTGATCCAGTTTCAATTAAATCTGTACTGACAGCACTTGAAAGACAAGACTTCATTCTTCCTACGACAGTATACGTCAGTGGTATTGGTTCCATCAGATTTCATCAAGATTGTGAGAGATTAAGAATAAAAAGAGGATTCAGACAAGGAGATCCCTTACGACCGTACCATATCGCCACAGCTATTCTCGAAAGTCCTAAAGGAATTTTTAAGATCCATAATCTTGATAACGAACGCGGAAAACCTGTTACAGGAGTATATCTTACCTATAGGGCGCGTCTTGTCGTGGGAAAACACATAGCTTCGCTGCGTACAACAAGCAATAAAACTACATCGCCACTGATGTACGGCCTCCTCGTAGTTTGGAGGAGAGCATTTATTGCCGTACCAGGCAATTCACGTCAGAGTGTCTGACGGAGGAAGACAAAATCTCGGTGGTGCCGTGGTTAATGGTGGGGGTGCGACCTACCACGGCTCTTCGTGTGACCTGGAATGAATGTGTGGTCTTGAGTAGCCGAAGTCTTTTAGCCCTGTCTCACAGGTGACCACACATCGATGCAATACGTTCCAGTTTTCTGCAAAGTTCCGTAATAACTACTTGGATAGTGGCAGAAGAATGTTAATAACTGTAGCTAACACTGAAAGATTTGCGCTTTAAACTAATAGTTCAGTTTGTTCACAATCACACTAAAGCACTCAGCTGTAATGGTGACACAGAATCCAATGATAAATAAAGTTCGAAGGTATGGAAATGTGTTTAAACGCAATGTTCAACAGGACCGATTCACGAAAAAGGTCAAAGTGACTCACTGCAAACCCGATGCTTTTATATGAGTATCAGTTACCCAGCTGAAACAGCAAATGTCCCAGCGAATCTCGAAACAGACTCAAAATTCTTCGAGCACGATTGTCACACAAAGTCGATGTTCGGCGCTTGCAAGATCCCCTCGCTTCTAAACTGATACTGTTATTACTCAGTTTAGCCGCGAGTCCGTAGAGGGTTGTATATGTGACGTACAGTATAACTGTTCAGCATTTCCACCCGGAATTTGCGAGTGTAAGTCGAACCTTCCTTGATCCGCCTTGGTGAGTCGTGTCGTCGGATTTCCTCCTACCTGTGCGCGGTGCAGCTCTCGTAAATGTCGTCCCGCGCAGATTCTTCATTGGCGCATTGGATGTCTCTGTCGGTGGAAGCTAATTATCTGAAATTGCTGTCGATCAACTATGGGGTAGCTATTTACTCGAAATTAACATTCAGAATGCCGTAATATGACTTATTCCTAGTAGATCAATAATGAAACACTCATGTCACAATTTACTCGTAACTGAGAGCATGGCTACCATCGAACAAGACAGGAAGAGCTCTTAACGCCGACTGCCGACTTTGGCGCGCAGTCCGTATCTATTACTAGTTTCGTCACAGTTCGTGGATTACTAAGATATGAATTTGTTAATGAACGGGTGTAAATTTTAACGAGGCAAAATTATGATAAATAGTTTTAAACATCCAGAGGCTCAACCTAGTATTCATGTTGTCATAAATGACTTTAATTATTAAATATAAATAAACAAAATCTGTGACTTTGGCGCCAAGATGGCGGTACTTCCCGTCATGTATATTTCCCAGGCTAACGCTTGTTGCTACGGTCCAGCGCCGAGTCCCACCCCACTACGCGCGACATACGGTCGCTTCGTCACCTAGCCAGCTAGCGTGGGAAATGCTCTCCGACTCATGGCGGGCTACGGACTACAGCACTTCCTAACTACCGTGAATACATCAATAAGAGACAATAATTTATTAAAACTGGTATAAATGTCTTCCTCACGTAAGAGGCACCTTACACACTAAATCTCACTGAATTCTACAAGTCCCGGCTGTGACCTGAAAGTATGTCGTTACCGACCGCTGAAAAACAGCTAAAGTATCTCAACCGGCACCTCGTCTAAATTTTCTTGGTTTCACGACAGCACTCGCGCGAACTTTTCTGTGTATTAGGAATCAACGAAAATTTTCTATCACCGAAACGTGCGGCCAAATGCCGCCAAGTCTACCACACAAACTAGTCTCACACGTAACTTGCAAATCAAGTGCTGACACTTCAGCGCACTGCTGGAACAAGACTGTCACAAATTTCCTGGCAGATTAAAACGGTGTGCCGGACCTTTTTTAGTCTCCTTCCTCCCCTTCAACTCATCCTTACGCTTGCCAGAAGTTGCCTTCTCGGCCTGGCTTCATCGCCATTAAAAGAAATTGTTCTTCTTCACGATGAAATAAAATACTTTTTCTGTAAAGAAAAGAAACTTGTTTTCCTTTAAATCATTCCCCTTGTGGGGCGGCGGTGTGGAGAAAAATATGCCTGCTGTATAAATGTTTGAAGAATGTAAAATCAGTTCCTATTATTTAGAATGTTATTAATGCTGTCTTTCGCCGTTCTCAACACTGGCTCTCTAATTACTTTTAGCAACCAGAAAGCGATTTAACAAAACGTGAAGCCTGTAATTAGAATTCCTAGTGCCCACTTCATCTGAGAATACAATTATAGCTGCAGCTTATAGCTCTGAGGAATTAGGAGATTGTCCGGGATTTATAATCAAAAACGATTTTCCAAAATAGTTGAGTATATTCTGAAAGTCACTGATACAAACACAAGTATCCCTACAACCTAACTAACAGAGCAGTTCAGAGTCTAATGCGGTGATGCAACTATAAATGTCCGAATTAAATGTTGAAATGAATGCTCGCCATAATTTGATGATTAGTTTCATCAAACGCCACGCTAAATTATTGGTAGAATGTCTGTCCCGCGACGGCACGTGAAAATACGACAATACGCAAACTGAAGCTAGATAATGAAAATCATCCCAGAATTAACACTTCACTTGAAATGATTTCATGGTTACGCGTATCTCTAGTAACTTAATACGGCACCCGAGGCTGTTTGTAGCAGTGATACCGATGCGCCGCGACTCCCGACACAGATGGCGTGTTATTCAGCGTCTGGAGAGAACTGGTGCCTTGCTTCCTCGCGCAGCGTTCTTATATATAAAGCCGCGGTGCGGACGGCTAAGGGAACGCCTGATCAAATCGGCTCTCCCGACTAGCCGCTGGGCTAGTAACGCACCACTTTAAGTTACCTAATAAATCATAGCTTCTTTTGCTGATGGCCGATGAAGCTCTTAATTTAAATGTGCATTCAGCACGCAGGTAAGTATTGATAATAAATTTTTGACGTGGCTAAGTTAAATATTTTGGGCCAGAGAATTAATTAAATTACACTGCACGCAGTAGATGAGCTCTGAACTGGCCCTTTTGAGATCCGCTATCGCTATAATTTTATAGGTATTCAAAAGAAACTTTTCACATCTTCATAGTCATAGCGGATCTCCAACCTATTTAAATCTAAACATCCTAGCCTTATTTATTAGCCTACTTAATCTATCTTGCTTCCTTCAGTTTTGAGACGAAAACCAGAAAATCATGAATTTCCACTAAAATCTTAATTTGTGAACTCCAAAGTACTGTTTTTATTAAATCATTACGAAAGATGAATCTAAATATAAATTTTGAAGTCTCTAGCTCTTTTCTGTTGCGCCAATGATTTTTACAGAAAAACGTCCAAATCTCGAAAATGGCTAAAGTTATCGAACTGATATTTAACACACATTAATTTAGTATTACTTCTGACATGCCAGAAAAGTTTTAGGTTCTTTGCTTGATTTTTAAAGTATTGCGCAACATTTATGACGTCAGAGCTAGTTACAGCAGACTGGCTGGCACACAATAGAAAGACTGATGTGAATTTACTACAGCGTGAGTAGGCTGCTTCCCTACACCCTGCGTAATGTTCTTCTTCATGACGAAATAAAAAGACTTCTTCCGTAAAGAAAAGAATAGTATTTTCCTTGAAAACATTCCCCTGCTCGTTCTCCAACAAGGTGGCACTGACTCAGCTGACACGCGATCTTCAAAACTCGTCTTCTCGAAATTAATAAGCCTTTACTTTATATACCCCAAGCATTAAAGCTTGGCCTCGTTCGTTAAGTTATCCTTTCTTTTTCGCCCAGGTTTCCTTCTCGTAGTTGTGAGGGCAGACGTCGCTGAAGTCCGCAGACCGTCCTGTGGTGTGCTGGAGTGTGATGTTAGGCAATGTTCCTTCGGATAAAGTGACATTCACAACATGAGTCACAAACTGAAAACTTTCTCTCGTCTATCGATGATAGTACAAAACAAAGTCCTAATGTAAGCAACGAAAAACAAAAAAACAAAAAAAAATAAAGTACAAGTACAATAATTGTGAACTTGGGTTTTAAAAACTGAACACCTGTTCGTTGATCCATCTGTTCGTCTAGCATTCTCTTATATGTCTCTTCATCGTATGTGTGTCGTATCGTCACTAGTTGTAATGCCGTGATATGATTGGCAAACTTTCTCTTATATTTTGGGTCCCTCATCAGTAACTGAGCCTGTGTGGCTAGGTATACTCTGTAGCCCATGTATGTCCGGTCTTCCTGGGCATTAATGATGTAGTGCAGCGTGTGCGCTGCCAACCACGTCCACGTGTTCTTTTTGGTTACCGGATAGTAAGTTCCATCCGGTTGTAGAATCGATGTTAGAGAGATGTTCTGCGTTGTTGTCCTGCAGATCGATGCCATGGTCCTACGACACCAGTTCAATATATGGCCGTTGTCACCACAGGCACAACGGTGTTGTAAGGTGTCGATGACATTACATTCTCGACACTTGTCTGACACCGACAGATGTATTTTATGGAGTCGCTCTCTAGTTGGTATTGTCTGATTGACAATTTTGTACCAAGTGGATCGGACGTCAGTGCCTAGAACATTGTTATTGATGTTTGTCCATATTCTAGTCCAATCCGTAGAGGGGTACTTCGTCACCATGCGGTTGGCTCTTCCAGTTTCGTTCATCAGCCGATATAGTTGATCAGATGTTAGATCACTTAATGGAGCACTCGATTTCGACTTCAGGTAGCTGGCTTCTAAGAGAAACATCCTGATATGATTCGCCTTATAGTGCACTTCCCCCAGGTTTATTGGTATTAGCATGTTGTATGGTTGATATGTCCTTATGGCCATACGAAGTGCGCTGTCGGGGTATTTGTGGCACAGCTGCAGTGCATTACGTACGAGGAGAGCCTTGCATTTCGTTGGGACATCTATTAGACCCAGGCCCCCTTCCGCCGGAGGGAGAGTGACGACGTTGATCCCCACCTTGAATATCTCACCCCTCCAAACATACCATCCGACTGCCGACATGATGCCCCTGGCAATAGTGTCTACCACCGGGAGAACCTGCCCAACATATCAGTTTTTGGAAAGGATTTTGGTATTGATGAATTGAACTCGTTGAAGCAGATTCTGTTCTCTGCTTTTATTTTGTTGAAGGCAGGCTTTCGTTATGGCCAAGAGTTCTTTCCAATTGACTGCCGTTGTTCTTAAAGGGCAACTGCTCATTTTTATACCTAGCAGTTTGACAGTCTCGCACAACCTGTATGGACAAGTTACATCCGTCGGAAAGCCTCCCTCAATCGGCAATAATCTGGTCTTCGTATAATTTAATTTGGAGCCTGATGCTCGTTCGTATTCAGTGCTATTGTCAGTGATCTCCCGTAGCTCCTGCTCCGACCGTATGACAGCACTCACGTCGTCCGCATAGGCAATACATTTTATGTTGCATGAGTAGACAGTTAAGCCCTGAAGTTTGCAATGGAGCATCCGGAGAAGTGGCTCAATTGCTATTACGTAGAGAGGCACAGACATGGGGCATCCTTGTCTTACCGATCTTTCAATAGGAATCGGTCGGGTGAACTGACCATTAACAATGACCTTAGAAGTGGCAGCGGTGTACATATTCTGAATCACTGTAATGAAGTCGTCACCGAATCCAAGATGTTTCATAATTTGGAACAGATAGCGGTGCGAAACCCGGTCAAAAGCCTTACATTGGTGCCGGTCGAAGTGGCCGCGCGGTTCTGGCGCTGCAGTCTGGAACCGCGAGACCGCTACGGTCGCAGGTTCGAATCCTGCCTCGGGCATGCATGTGTGTGATGTCCTTAGGTTAGTTAGGTTTAACTAGTTCTAAGTTCTAGGGGACTAATGACCTCAGCAGTTGAGTCCCATAGTGCTCAGAGCCATTTTGAACCTTACATTGGTCTAAAGCAAGAATTGCTGCAGTTGGCCGTGTAATTGCACTGAACGAGATGATCTCTCTGTAATCCGCAAGACTTTTGAAGATAGTGCGTCCAGGTACTGCTGCTGACTGGCTGTGATGGATTATAGTCCCTAGGACGTTTTTAATTCTATTTGCAAACACGCGGGCCACAATCTTATAGTCGGAATTCAGGAGGGAGATTGGTCGAAAATGATTGATGTCTTCGTGTGGGTGTTGTTTCGGAACAAGTACAATTAAAGTGCCATTGAAGTCTTCTGGTAGTTGCAGACCTGCTCTAATTTCGTTACATATATGCACAAAACAAGTTTCCAGTAGATGCCAGTATTCCTTATAAACTTCAATGGGAAGTCCATCCGCGCTAGGGGATTTATTAGGCTGAGCCTTCCTCAAGGCCATCTTAATTTCATCCGCAGTGACTTCACTCATCAGTGACTCCCTGTCAGCCTCGGCTAGTTTCGCTGTTAGAAGATCTTGCATGGCGGAGATGACCTCATCATCTGTCGGGTCTGCCATATAGAGTCTCCGGTAATAGTCAGTGATATAATCCTTTATTTCCATCTGAGTCGTCAAGAAGCTGCCATCTTCCGTTTTCAATTTACTGATCAGTTTTTGTCTGGCTCGTCTTTTCTCTCTGCCGAGGTGGAACGAGGATGGATGTTCATCGGAAGTACTGTTGGTGTCTCTAGAGCGGATTTTGGGACCTTCCATTTGTTTCCGTTTCAGTAGTAACAACTTTGCCTTAATCCTTTTAATTTGTACGATGTTTTCGTGCGTGACAGACGTTTCGGAGTATAAATCACGTAGGCATCTAAAGTAAAATTCAAAGGTCTCCTTTTGCAAGCGGCTCCTGGCGTAGCTGTAGGCCTTCAAGCACCTAATAAGTCGAGGCTTCGTATAGTGGCTCCACCACATCGTGACAGACGTAAAAGTAGCCTGTCTGTGTAGACTCGATTCCCAGACCTGCAACTGTTCTCGTAGCCCATGCTCTCGGATGATGTCTACATTTAATTTCCATCCTGTTTTGCCACGGAACGTTTTCTGTCTGCTCATACGAATGGTACTGTGGTAGGCCAAGTGGTCTGAGAAACATATTGGCCACGTTTCCGTTGCCGATATTTGCCCCCTCAGAGTTTTCCCCACATAGATCCTATCGATGCGGCTGGCAGTTTGTGCGGTGTAATACGTAAAGCAGCTTTGGTCCCCATGTAGTATTTCCCATGTGTCCTCCAGTTCGAGCTGACGCACTGTTTCTGCGAGAGTTGGACAACCATTAAAATTCGGCATTTGATCTTTAGGCTTTAAAACGCAGTTGAAGTCACCCCCAAGTACCACGTCTTCTGGATTCCGTCGTAACAGATATAACAGGTCAGTAGCAAGGAACTGGGATCTGCGCACTCTATTTTGATTACCAGAAGGGGCGTAGATGTTTATAAATCGTATACCGTGAATTAGATACGAAATGCCTCTCCCGTTTTCCAGTAATTCGACGTCAGAGATGGTCACTCCCTCTTTGATTAGGAAAGCCGTACCGGAGGAGCTATCCGGAGTGGTGTTTTTTACCACTTCGTAGCCAGGAATGTCTAGGTGAAGGTTGTCGTCCACCTCCTGCAGCATCACAATATCCGCGTCACAGCTGTAAAGGTTGTCGCGAAGACTGTACAGCTTCTGAGTCGAGGTAATTTTATTGATATTTAACGTGGCTAACTTGTAGTCCTGAAACGGAGGAGGCATTTCCAGCTAGTGGTGAGAAGTCTCAATCCAAGTATGGAAGAGAGACGTCGATGGGAACCATTAATAAGTATCAGAAAAGTAATCAGCGTCCCCTGTCGGAGTTGTTGAAGCAGGTCCTGTCCTTTTGAGTTCTTCATCCCTCACAGCTGAGGAAGCACCTTTCGCCGAGCCGATCTTATCCGTTTCAGTGTCCACTGACATGCCTTCTACGTCGTCTGCCCAGTCGCCAACATTAACTGAGTCCCTCTTGGTGTTTGAGGCTGTCTCAGCCAGACGGAGGTGTGTGGAGCTATCCCTGAAGACCCGTCGTGTGGTCTTTTCCCCTTCAGCGAGATCGTGGTCTCCGACCTCTGAATGGGGCTTCGTGGTGTCTGCGATATCGCTGGTGCCACTCTGTTGCTTCTCATCAGGGTTTCCATGTAGGGCACCGGTAAGGTCGCGGGCAATTTGCAAACCTTTCTCACGCAAACTTGGTGCAGTTTGCTCGGCATTCTTGTGTTTCTTCGGCGAAATGCCTCGCCTTCCATTTTCGTCAGCCTCTGGAGATGAAACGCTGTCTTGCCCACCAGTTAATTCTGCCGTTTGTGCTGAGACAGGCATCTGTTTGCTGCCAGTGTCCGAATCGGTGATGTTTCCTTGGGATTGTACATCACAATGAAGGCTGGCCAAATTCGTACCCACTGGCTCGTTAGTTTCCGTTGGAACCTCAGGGGTTACATCAGTGATGTCCTCTGTGGTGGAAGTTTCCATTGGCGTCACTTGGTCCTTCCAAGGCGTTGGAAATTGTGTCCACATCTGAATGTTCCACGTTGGCCATGTTCGTGCGGGCTGCCGCCACATATGTCAGCGGTAGTGAAGTCGTCGTATTAGCTGGCACGGTGTCTCCTGGTGGCAACTGCGTCACCCTTCGTTGGATACATTGAGCACGAACGTAATCCGTGGCACCGCACCCAGAGCAGGTACGCGGTTGACCGTCATATATGACGATCGCCCTGTATCCACAAATAGTAACGTAAGATGGTATGTGCCTCTGCAGTTCCATTTTAACCTGCCGAACACCGTTCAGGACAGGAACCTTAAACGGCGCCCATTTTTCGGCAACATTGCTAACAACTTTACCATAATTTTTGAGCACCGCGTCGATTTCAGCCACAGGTACTTCAAATGGTAACTCAAAAATTCGAAGAGTTCTAAGACCAAATCCTGCATGCAAAACCTTAACCTCTCCGATGTTCCCATCACGGTGCTTAACTTTAAGCTTACCACTACATGACTGCAAGATCTGTTCGCAAATATCAGCGGTTTTAAACTTGATGTAGACAACGTTACTAACGATCGACAGGTTTACGCCGATAATATCGTCAAAGGATCGTTTTAGAGTTTCCTCAATCCATAATTCTATCTCAAAAGACTTCGGTCGTGCATAGTTGTGATCGAATACAAATTTCAACGTGTCTCTGCGCGTTATGTCGTTCATGTTCCGGTTCTAAACATTGTCACACAATAACACGTTATTGTGGCCGCTAGAACAGCGTCTACTCACCAATAAACAGCACTCAACCAGCAGCAGCGAGGACGTAAACACGCCGCGCGTCCGCTCGCCACGGCCGCTGAAGGCCGACTCGGACCGAGACTCGAACTCGGGACCTTTGCCTTTCGCGGGCGAGTGCTCTACCAACTGAGCTACCCAAGCACGACTCACGCCCCGTCCTCACAGCTTTACTTCTGCCAGTACCTCGTCTCCTACCTTCCAAACTTTACAGAAGCTCTCCTGCGAAGCTTGCAGAACTAACACTCCTGAAAGGAAGGATGGCTAAGCCATGTCTCCGCAATGTCCTGCTACGGTCGCAGGCTCGAATCCTGCCTCGGGCATGGATGTGTGTGATATCCTTAGGTTAGTTAGGTTTAAGTAGCTCTGAGTTCTAGGGGACTGATGACCTCAGATGTTAAGTCCCATAGTGCTCAGAGCCATTTTTTTGCGTCGAGAGAGAACCTTTTATGAATGTAAATCAAGTTGATTTTTGTATAGAAACTTTAGAACAACCATGTAATTGCAAAAATCCAGCGTTTGTAAGGTGTGCAAGATGCCGAGATTGTTATTGCTTAGCCGCGCGGGATTAGCCGAGCGGTCGGATTGTCTGCGTTCGGCAGGGCAGCAGTGCGCACCGCGCTCGGCCGTCCACGCCGCTGCGCGCGCGGAGTGTTTTCTTTACTTCCTCGTCACAGCGCTTCTCAGCCGAACAAGCTGTAATGGCCAACTCTTACAGGAAGAACACTTTTAAGTTCACCTTCTCAAACGAATACGCACGACCCAAAGCACTGGCCGTCGAACGCTTCCTACGCGAAGACGTGAAGATCCCGCGTGACGAACTCATCGGCATACACCTATCGATCATTAGCAGCGTCATTTATGTTAAGATGACTTCCGACGCTGCCTGCAACGAGATCGTTCAAAGGACGCGACATGGACTAAAATTTCAGCACTCCGACGGAAACGTCGGGCCTGTGGATGTCGACCATGCAGGACTTGGCCTTCGGACGATCCGTGTATTCGAACTGCCTTTCGAGGTGAATGAAGATGAAGTCATCGCGGCGCTAAGCCCGTTCGGAAAAGTCCACAGACAAGTAGCCCAGACATGGGCACAGTTTACGACGTATCCGGTGCTTAATGGTGTGAGACAAGTCCGAATCGATCTCAAACGGCACGTTCCATCGTACATTTCTATCGGCGGCTGCCGTGCGGTGGTCATTTACGACGGACAACCTCGAACATGTTCCGTTTGTGGCAAAGAAGGCCACGTCCGTAATGAAAGCCTGCAACGCCGCATCACACAACTAAGGCCCGACGATACGAACACCGACAGAACCACGACCACCCTTCCAGTCACCTATGCGGCGACACTGCACGTCCAGCCCTCACAAGGCGCCGTTCATGAGCGTCTCTCTGGTCCGATACACCCGGAGGCGTCCCAGCACCTTGACACCGGCGATGCCGCCCGTGAACATGTCCAACAGCCGGACACACCCACGCTAGAAGATCACAAGGATACCAATGAGAATGTTCTGGAGAATGAAGACCGCATCATAGCACCCGCGGCTTTTGTACCGGAACGACGTGAATCTCTTCCTTCCTCAGACACCGAAACTCATTGCCGAAAGCAGAAGTCGCCCAAACGACGAAAAAAACGCCGCAAGACATCAGACTCGACCATTGAGCCCCCTCCGCAGGACGAAGAGATGCCACATCACTCCGACGGAGAACACGATAACACTTTCTCCTCTGCCACGGAGACGCGTCATCCACAAGACGGTGAACCGTCCAACAGAGATCGTGCGCAAGCCCCGCGCCCAGTAGCCATGGAACATAGCACGCCTGTTGTCACCGACGCCATTGAGCCGACTCGGCCAGCGCTGCCACCTCTCGCCTATGTCAAACCTGTCGGACACCTTTCATGGGCGGATGACACGGATTTCCCACCTCCATCTGATGCGGAAATGAGATCTGTTTCTCCGTTAGACCAACACTAAAATGGGGGAAGTTTCTACGGCGACTCTTGCGACTTCTATGGACTTCCAGCATCCACCACAACAATCTTCACCAGCTACGAACCTATCGGCAGCACGGATCTCCCATCAGGCGTACCGAATAGATACTATCAATACTAATAATATCGGCTCCCACGCTAAACTTCAACTGCTCCGGGACACGCTAAGAGCAGCGGACATCGACATCGCCCTGTTACAAGAACTGAGGACAGCGACTTGGACTGGGTGTTATGGATATGAGACGTACGCCGCCCCTGCAGCTATGGAACACACAGGCGCAGCCATCCTCCTCCGAGAAGGAATTGCAGTTTCCGATGTCGCATACCTCCCAACAGCGCGAGGGGTGGCCATAACAGTTGAAGGACTCAAAATCATAAATCTCTACGCCCCATCGGGCACTGATAAACGGAGGGATCGCTCCCAGTTCTACGCAGAAGATATCACACCTTTATTCCTCGGTCGATAAGATCATCTCATCGTAGGTGGGGATTTCAACTGTGTTCTCGAGCGCACCGGCCGTTTCTTTTTGGAGTACAGCTACATATGCACCGAGCTCCCCAGGACCAGGAAGACGACCACCCGCGACATCTACCGCCTTCTCCGAAAGTCTCCACCCCGCAACCCCATCGAAACACGTCACCCCCAGGTTTCATGGCCTACAGTTTGGAAAACGATCCACCAACCATATCACACCACTGACACCACCTCTATGTGGTACCTTCTCGTCAACGGCAAGTATACTACAAGACAGAAACTGCATCGCATCGCACTGGTGGACTCACCCCTGTGCCTCAAGTGCAATGTCGAAGATACAGAGTTACATCGTTTTGAGTGTGGGCCAGCAGCAGCTGTCTCGACCCTCGTACAGAAGATTGTGGCTTTCTACCTCCGAGTACCACCACATCACGTTTCTCCCACTATGATGATATATCCCGACACGACCTACTTTCCATCGGCTAAGTGGCACGCCATCACATGGATCAGTGGCATGGCTATCAACTACCTCTTCCGGAACGACATCGTCGATCCGGCGGACTTTTGGACACGCCTCCAAGTACATCACCACACCCTTCGCCGGCATCGATACTATCGGGCCACTTTCGCGAACTATTTACAGAGCATTTTCACCAACCCGCCTCAAAGCTGGAATCTCAACGAACCGTGCCAGCCAAGACTGGACGATCCCACGTTCCCCTTCAATGGTCAATGATAGAATGCATTTTGTTCTGATGGCGCGCCAAAGTGGAGCATGGCGCGGAAAGTATTCCTATTTTATTTCACTTCTCTTTTCTCCTCCTCTTCTAAGTTTTTTTTTCTCCTTACACATGTTTATCCTTTTCACACATAGCTCTCTATCTGCAGCCTATTTGTTTTCTTTCTCCTGTGCTCCCAAAAAAAAAAAAATATTTCTGCTGATGGCGAGACTGTAACTCATTTATGTTAACAAAAAACATAAAAATAAAAAAGAAGGCCGTTGCGGAAATATAGCTACCTTTTATGTTTTACGTTTTCAAAGGATATTGTGTTATTTTATGAAGAACGTCGTCTTTTATTTTCATACCCAAGAGGTTTTTATTTGTTTTCTTAAAAAAAATGTGTAGAGCACTTATAAAAAAAACAAAAAAAGAAAAAAAGTTGGTAGAGAACATGCAAAAAAAAAAAAAAAAAGCGGTCTAGGGCGCTGCAGTCATGGACTGTGCGGCTGGTCCAGGCGGAGGTTCGAGTCCTTCGTCGGGCATGGGTGTGTGTGTTTGTCCTTAGCATATTTTAGGTTAAGTAGTGTGTAAGCTTAGGGACTGATGACCTTAGCAGTTAAGTCCCATAAGAGTTCATTTGAACATTTTTTTAACGTTATTGCTTCAACTGTTTTTACGATGAACGTCTAAGTCATCAACTGCCAAAAATGTATAGTATCTAATTTATGTACGAAGTGCTCATGCAGTACAGTCCGTTTCAGGGCATTTATTTACAATCCAAATTTGTTCTTTGCCTTTACTTTTACGAAAATAGTAATAAATACAATATTAACACCACTGTTTCGATTTATTTGCAGAGTAAGTAACGTAAAAATTGAAAGTAAAAAATAATTTGAGCATATGAATCCGAACCCATGACGCTCAGATTACCGTTCTGTACACTTTCCGCTGCGCCAACCGCTACCTGTAAACTATGTTAACATAAATGGCCTATGCCGCTTTCGACCAACGCCAAAAATGCCATTTTTTTCTGTCACTTTCATTTCTGACCAAGACCTGCATATACCAGAAAGTAGCACGAAATCGGTGATAACCGTGGTTGGTACTGCTGGATATGTGATACAGTTTAAAAAACTGCGTCTTTTTTCACGTGATATGACTCTACTGGATACTATTACCAGTGTAAGCCAGATGTGGTTTAAATTCAAAGAAATGATATCGACTGCAACTGAGAAATATATACCAAATAAACTAATAAGAGATGGTACTGATCCATTAGGGCACACAAAACAGGTCAGAACACTGTTGACGAAGCAACGAAAAAAGGATGCCAAATTTCAAAGAACGCAAAACCCAAAGATTGGCAAAGTTTTACAGAAGCTCGAAATTTAGCGCGACCTACAATGCGAGGCGCTTTTAATAGTTCCACGACGAAACTCCGTCTCGAAATCCAGCAGAAAATAGAACATCGAGTAGAACATAGGTAATTCTGCTGTTCCCCAAGAAAGTGGTACACGAGCTCTGTTGTTCTTAATTTACATAAACGATTTAGAAGACAATTGAGCAGCCCTTTCAGATTATTTTTAGATGATGCTGTCATTTTCCGTCTTGTAAAATCATCTCATCATCAAAACAAATTGCAAAACGATCTAGACAAGATATCTGAATGATGCGAAAAGTGGTAATTGACTCTAAATAGCCGGTCGGGGTGGCCGAGCGGATCTAGGCGCTACAGTCTGGAACTGCGCGACCGCTACGGTCGCAGGTTCGAATCCTGCCTTGGGCATGGATGTGTGTGATGTCCTTAGGTTAGTTAGGTTTAAGTAGTTCTAAGTTCTAGGGGAGTGATGACCTGAGCAGTTAAGTCCCATAGTGCTCAGAGCCATTTGAACCATTTTTTTTTACTCTAAATAATGAAAAGCGTGAATTCATACACATGAGTGCTAAAAGGAATTCGCTAAACTTCGGTTACAGGATAAAATACACAAATCTAAAGGCTGTAAATTCCACTAAATACTTAGGGACTACAATTACGAATAACTTAAATTGGAAAACAAACCAAAGACTGCGATTTATTAGCAGAACACTTCGAAAAAGCAACAGTCCTGCTAAAGAGATTGCTTACATAGGAAGGGCAGCTCGTTTTGTACTATCGCGAAAGAGAAGAGAGTGCCACGGATATGATACGCAAACTGGGGTGGCAATCATTAGAACAAAGGTGTTTTCCGTTGCTGTAGGATCTTCTCATGAAATACAGTTTAAAAAACTGCGTCTTTTTTCACGTGATATGACTCTACTGGATACTATTACCAGTGTAAGCCAGATGTGGTTTAAATTCCAAGAAATGGTATCGACTGCAAGTGAGAAATATATACCAAATAAACTAATAAGAGATGGTACTGATCCATTAGGGCACACAAAACAGGTCAGAACACTGTTGACGAAGCAACGAAAAAAGGATGCCAAATTTCAAAGAACGCAAAACCCAAAGATCACAGTGTGGAAATACTTCGGTCGCACCCACCTACATAGGGAGGAACGACTATCATTATCATAATAAAGTAAGAGAAATCAGAGATTTAAATGTTCGTTTTTCCCACGCGCTGTTCGAGAGCCGACCGGTAGAGATGGTTCAAATGGTTCAAATGGCTCTGAGCACTATGGGACTCAACTGCTGTGGTCATTAGTCCCCTAGAACTTAGAACTACTTAAACCTAACTAACCTAAGAACATCACAAACATCCATGCCCGAGGCAGGATTCGAACCTGCGACCGTAGCGGTCTTGCGGTTCCAGACTGCAGCGCCTTTAACCGCACGGCCACTTCGGCCGGCACCGGTAGAGAAATAGCTTGAAAGTGGTTCGATGAACCCTCTGCCAGCCGCTTGATTGTGAATTGCAGAGTAATTGTGTAGATGTAGCGTATTTCCGAGTTCATGACTTTCCAGCATTTCTTCTGTTTGATCGGTGGCAACAACTGATAGTCCGCGCCAAGTACCGGCTAGCTTTTACCCACTGACCACCATAAGCCGTATATACCTCTTGGCTTCGGATGCATTCCTAGCAAGTAGCTCACAAAGACCGCACTTCGTTGTCGTGTGTCAATCGCACATATTTATCTCGCCTCAGCCGTGTGGCGGGCGTACCACGTCTCTTTTTCTGGCCGCAACTTGGCCGTCTTTCCGCACACCGTGAGGAATGCACAGAACGTTTGAACACTGGGCCGACTTCCAAAATGACGCATGCTTTGCTGATGACTTTATACTATTTGCTTCTTGTGCAGTTCAGTTTCAATAAGGAATGGAAGATTTTAATACATGAGTTTGAAGACAGCTTGATTATAAAATGACTAAAAGGCTATTCAGGGTGTTTAAAAAGGTGTAACATATTGCAATATGAGGTAAAAGTGAAAGAAAAGTTCTGGATATCCAGAAGCCAATATCTGTTGAAATGTGTGGCCGTATTACTTGTGAAGACTAAGGTGTAATATTGAACATGAGACAGAACTGACATGAGATGGCGTTTAGGCTGATGCGAATTCTCGAGTAGTCATAGAGGTGAGGCACGATAATAGCTTCAGTATCAATGTATGGGCAAGAACTGTCGGTGAGACACTCATAGGACCATACGCTTTCCAAACAGATTAAGAAGTGCTGTGTATCAGACATTTCTGAGTGATGAATTACCAGCGCTATTTGAAAATTTTGTCCCTGCAGAAAGACAATGGCTAGTAGGATAGCACTTATATTCAAAGACACCCATACCTCCTCTTCTCCTGGGGAACTGATCAAGGTCATCCCACCAACTCCTACCATCCCCCCCCCCCCCCGCCCCCATGGAATCATCGGCACGTTTATGTGGTACCTTCAGGCTCATCCAGAGGAACATCTGTCCTACCCAATCGGCAACTGGCCTATGTCCTGACATAATATGATAAAAATCTCGTGATATAAAATTGATGGGAAACCCCAGACAAATGGAAGCACATTAAAATGGCAGGAAAGCCCTGGTCCTCTTAATTTTCCCGTTAAATAGCAACAATCTCTTACTTTTTTCCTCCTTGAGTAAATTCTTCTTCACAAATAAAGTAAGTTTTTGAGTTTTTAAAATTTATTCTGTCTCCTTTAGTCGTTATCATTGGTACCTCCCGATTACATATTTCTTTAATTTTTCGATATTCGTATTTTATGATGTCAACGAATTTTTTGCTGCATCTTTACCAGTATACATAACAGGTTTTTATAGTCACTGTCAGAACATTTCACAAATAACGATATATGTCTTTGATATTTATTAACATAAGCTTTTCCAGGATTTATTGACAAGTGTTAACATCTTTTAAAAGACATTCGAATTCTGCATAAATTACAAAAGTTACCCATAAGGAATGCTGATAATCTCCAAATTTAATTTTTTCACGATCTGCAGGCATATCTATTTTTACTTCTTTATGCTTTTGTACAATCGTTTTCATTATTGTCTAACTTGTCTTGTGAATGAAAATATGTTAAACATCTATCACAAAGATAAATTAATGAGCTGCATTCATTTCTTTGTGCACTCATTAATCTAGACAAACTTTTTGTCGGACAATAATGGGAATTTTTCTTTTCGAATTAAAAGAAGATTAATATGTTTTTGTAAATTTTTTATCATCTAATTCTAGCCCAATACTTTTATATTTATCAACTCTTTCCATATAATCATTTGCTGGATACAAAGCTGATTTCATTGAATAAAGAAAACATTTTTTACAGCTTTTCTGCCTTTAGTTTCTTATGGTAAATCTATATAAGCAGAACCAGAAATTGGCTTGTGTTGATTAACACTTGAGTCCATTAACACTTTTTTATAAAAAATAAAGACCAACCAGATTTTTTCCTTTGTATTTCTTCCATTTCAGTTAGTAGCTTGTTTGATGATTTTTGATACTAATCTTCTAAATCAGATGTTCTGAGTAAAACTTCATCACTTGTTTGAAAATTGAATTATTGCATTTCGTCTATATTTTTAAAATTACAATAAAATGTCACATTACCCTTAATCGCACTTCTTTGTATAAAAATAATGTTAATTTTATGGATTACTTCTTTTTTAATTTGATAGAAAAAGTCTTGTAGTTCAGCAACATTACTGGCATTATTAATTTCATGTTTATTTATTGGAAGGTAGAAGCTCTTATTTTAATTCATTTAGGAATTTTAAAAATGTTAACATCATCTAGAAAGTTATTACCCAAAAAATATTCCTGATATGTTTTTTGTTTAATTTCTTGATCATTGTATACATTTTCAGTCATTTCATTGCCAATATTATTACTATTACCCTTAGATGTTTTGGAGATCGCTAAACTGTTCTTCATTATGTTTAGAATAATTTTTAATTCCTTCAATTTACAGATTTTACAAAGATCTTTTAAAGATTGTTTTATTCACGTAGTTATCATTATTATTAATGTTATCCTTCGATACTTTGACAAGATCAATTAATTGTTGTTTATTAAGTTTAGTATAATTTTTTAATTATTTCATTTAACACATTTGTTGGAGATGTTTTAAAGATTTTTATCTGATTCATTATCGTTTTATTAATATTGTCAACAGGACTTAGAATAAGGTTGGTTAATTTTTCTTTATCAAGATTGATATAATTTTGTACATTTCTCATTTTACAAATCTATCGAATTTTTTAAATAGTTTTATATCATAGTTCTTTTTTCTTAATTTCTATCATATTAAAATAATCAATAATTTCCAAGGGATCTGACCTAGTTACATTTGAATCACTTTTTTCTTTACATTAATTTTATAATTAGAAAAAAATGATTCACGTTTTTCTTTACAATGATTTTCTAGGTTTTGAAATAGCTTGGCTTTGGAGTACATTCTTTTATTTTTTAAAAACGGATGTAGTTGAAATGTACATTTGAGTTTTTAAATGAAAATTTCAAGGCTTGAAAAACTATTGCATAGATAAACACGATCTGGGGGAACTTATTTATGAAGAAAAAATTCATTAGATCTTTTATTTTTAAAGTAAAATGGAAATATCTTTTGTGGAATATATAAATTTGTGAATGGGGATACAGCAAAACTAAAATCTAAATTTCAGAACAGAGAGTTTTAAAAACACTAATTTTTATGTAAATAAAGCAAAACAACATGAACATCAACAATAGCATTGAAAATCTAGTAAGTGAACTTAATAGTCATAGTAATGGTTATGCAGAAGTGTTCACTAAATTAACAGAATTGAAAAAAATAAATAAATCTTTCAGTATTTCATAAGCTGAAATTTTAGTAACTAAATATAGTCAATAGGTTTTATTACTTTTAGATGATAAATATAAAATTACTATTACTAAAATCTTTTCAGAAGACAGAGATAAATTAAAGAAATTTAATGGATTCAATTTTATATATTGGTGTAAAAAATATAATAAATATAAATCGGTTCATATTATAGAATCTGAATGAATTTTAGATACTTTTTAAATAAAGTTTAGTTTATTGAATATAAAGCTTTAACTGAATAATATTTATAGTTTTTTATTTTTTAATTAAATGGAAATTTCTTTTGTAGGTTTGGGTAAATTCTTGAATGAGGGATACAGCAAAACTAAAATCTTGATTTATATCATGGAACTTTTAAAAAATATAATCTTTGGTCCAGAGATAAATAAATGAAACAGAGAATTTTAAAAAAGTGTTCTCTATGGTCCAGAACTCTCATACTTATACTACTCATATCCAGAGATGCGAATTCGTGCTGATTATGCCTAATTACTTCATGTTGATTACAGCCTTTCACCAACTAGATGAAACTGTCTGTATTCATGTGAAGTCAGATCGACGAAGTTTGACTTCACAGAATCGTAGTGGAATCAGTACATGTGGAGTTTGGGGAGGTTCAGAATACAAATACCGATATGGAAAACCTTCGAGAACTGTACTGGAACCTTGGTCGTCTCCACAATGACTAGTCCTCCTTTGAAGATAGTGGTGTTTTGAAATTTGGCCTGGTGATGTAATCTCTTGTGCAACACGGTCCCCTCACCAGTAAAAAAAATGAATTTCACGATATCCTGTAAGATTTTCAAGTAGTTTGGAAAACTGAATTGTTTATTAACTTGTAAAAAATTTTCTCGGAGTCATATGTCACAAGAACCCTATGTTCAGTGCTTACACCAATGTACTGCTTCAAACAGCAACACTGTTCGAAGGAGATGCTGTGGGGATTCTAACATGTTCATTCACCAAGCTGAGACATTGCCAGAGGTTTCTGATGTGTAGAATATATCGCTACTTCTCCCTAGCATTGTCGACAGCTTTGTGACAGAACCATATTGTGGGACTAGGTGCACTGAACACAGTGGCTAGTCAATGTGTACATCATGTAAATGGGTGGGATATGCCAGTTCTACCTCCAGAACATATGCCTTACGAGTGTCAGCAACCGCATCATAACCTTTTCCTTCAGTGTGGCGATTTTACCTCTGGACATCCATCAGAACCCTCCAAACAACAGACTTTGTTGCATGGGTTGCCTGTAGAAGTTGTTTACATCCAAATAAAAGATGTAACAAATCGTCATATGGCCTGTACTTCTCTTCAACCATTGCTGGGTTAATTACCTTGGCGTATCTGTGTGCACGTTGGCGAAGCCTCCATGAATCCTGCATTCAAAGAAGAGCAGCATGTCAGCTTTGGTCAACAATTTGAAGGCCACAAGTGTTCTTCTTACCACTGCATCCTACAAAAGGATTGGCGAGGTGTAATAGAAGGCAGGATCCAGAGAGTATGTGCCCAGACATATGCTCCAGAATTTCTCAAAATGTCCTTGAGGAGCTGTAAATCGATGTTCATGTATAATCTTGCATATTCTCCTAAATCAAGGATGCCGAACGCGTGCAGAACATTCATCATGTGCTCATACTCTGCATCCCTCATGGCATTGCTTGTTAGTTGACAGTTGACTGGAGAATGCAGTCCTGTCTGGCAATGCGGATTCCTGGAGTCTCTACATCCAGATATTCATATGGAAAGCTCCCCCCCCCCACCCGTCTTCTTCGACACATGCTAAAACTTTGCATCATTGGCATATGCGGCTCTAGTGATTGCATATACTCCTGACACATTGCCTAAACAAATTTCTGAAGAGACGTGTGCATGAAGTGAAGCGAATCGAGGAAGCAGAATGATATTCTTGGTGTGATCCTCTAGCAAATAGAAATGTAATTTCCAACTCTATTTGGAATGATACTGAGCTTTTCATTATTCAAGCCGAAATCGTCCAAGTGCTCAACAAAAATGCGAGTGCCATATGCATTCAAATAGAGAAAGAAGACAGGTATGTGCCGTGGCAATTCGTACTTCGAGTTGTATGAGTTGTGAGCTGAAATGCTGAACTTCCCCATTAGATGACAATGGTCTCTACGTGGAATTTCCGCTTCTCTGTCCAATGACAGCCCACAGATATGACAATTAACTGCTTCCTCGTAAAAGGCATCATTGTCCTGTGAGTTGGTCCTGGGATCGTTGTTGCAATGATCTCCATCATCTTCCCACACAAGTGTTTCGAGATCAGGTAGCAAACACGTCACAGGATTATCCCCGACGTATAATTCGAATTGAGTGACTGGAGTCATACTTCATGCATAACTTATTTGTTGCGCACACTTTGTTGCCAGTCATCTTCTTCTGGCTCGCTATCACATCATCACCATCCAGGGTGTGTAGATGAAATGAATATCAGGGTTCCGTCTCTAGAATTTTGGTAGGTCCTGTAGTTTTACAGGGAATGAGATCTCTTGAAAATTATAATTCCTGCAGACATTAGACCTCCTGTAAGTACTCAAAAGCACTGTATTTGTAGGGTAATTTCTATAGCTTGCCCGAAGTGAGCATGCAATGCAATATTCATCCCTCTCATCTAAATGCTAGACATTAATGCATGCACATTTACCAGCAGTATCTTTCGAAAGAGGGATGAAACTGGACCCCAATTAAGTGGATCGCAGATATGAGAGTCTACGGTATACAAAGGTGGAGTAGGCGTCTGAGTGTCTTACCCAACCCTCTTTCCTGCATTTCGGGAGAATGGCTGAGTACGACATTCTTGAGAAAAGTTCCATACCACTCTGCAATTGAATACCTGTAGTATCACTAGAGTTGAAAAGGGGTCGCTTTTTAGCCCCTGATGAACCATCATTTCAATTAAGGCGCTTCATCTCTGCTGATTCTATCGGCACTCTTGAAGTTGCACCTACCAAGTCTCAGACTGGACTGACTTCCCACAAAGAAACAGCTCGTATCTATGGCCAAAAACCACAGTCCTTTGCTTTTTACAACCAGTAGGAAACGAGTATGATTATCTCTAGTCACATATTTTGCACAGGATAGCACCCGATAACGGTGAATCGTAGGCGACAGTATCTTACACCGTTTCCATCAGTTTTCTCAAATATAGGACTATACAGGGTGATTCAAAAAGAATACCACAACTTTAGGAATTTAAAACTCTGCAACGACAAAAGGCAGAGCTAAGCACTATCTGTCGGCGAATTAAGGGAGCTATAAAGTTTCATTTAGTTGTACATTTGTTCGCTTGAGGCGCTGTTGACTAGGCGTCAGCGTCAGTTGATGCTAAGATGGCGACCGCTCAACAGAAAGCTTTTTGTGTTATTGAGTACGGCAGAAGTGAATCGACGACAGTTGTTCAGTGTGCATTTCGAACGAAGTATGGTGTTAAACCTCCTGATAGGTGGTGTATTAAACGCTGGTATAAACAGTTTACAGAGAATGGGTGTTTGTGCAAAGGGAAAAGTTCTGGACGGCCGAGAACGAGTGATGAAAATGTAGCACGCATCCAGCAAGCATTTGTTCGCAGCCCAGGAAAATCGACTCGCAGAGCTAGCAGAGAGCTGCAAATTCCACAATCAACTGTATGGAGAGTCCTACCACATTGGCACCTATCTGTCCGTAACTACCTGAACGTCAACTACCCGAGGCGATGGATCGGCCGCCAGGCAGCCCGTGACAGAGCACTTCATCACTGGCCTCCAAGAAGCCCTGATCTTACCCCCTGCGATTTTTTCTTATGAGGGTATGTTAAGGATATGGTGTTTCGGCCACCTCTCCCAGCCACCATTGATGATTTGAAACGAGAAATAACAGCAGCTATCCAAACTGTTACGCCTGATATGCTACAGAGAGTGTGGAACGAGTTGGAGTATCGGGTTGATATTGCTCGTGTGTCTGGAGGGGGCCATATTGAACATCTCTGAACTTGTTTTTGAGTGAAAAAAAAACTTTTTAAATACTCTTTGTAATGATGTATAACAGAAGGTTATATTACGCTTCTTTCATTAAATACACATTTTTAAAGTTGTGGTATTCTTTTTGAATCACCCTGTATTTCAGTGCAGCTACGCGTCATAGTCCATGACGTGGATACAGTATCCATTGTTGAGAGGGAAGAAAAATTTGCCGACACTTTTAGACTCGCTGCACGCTGCGACTGGTATCTATGGAGTATTACCCATTCATCATACGCCGCTGTCCGCTCTGTTCGAAGGAAACCATACATATATTAGTAACACACCTTTTGCAGGCGCGAACTAGTGTGAAAGCAATCTCTGTAAACATTAGGCGTCACTCAGAGTCCGGTAGCAATCACTCTATGCACCGCTTCCACAACAGTAATAACAGTAACAGTAAGTAATGAGAATAGTTTTTACGCCGCTGGTGTGAGAATACATTAGAGCTCCCCAGCATCAAGTAGCAGCGGGCACTCGCTATCAGACAGAGCTCGCCCACTGGTCTGTGGGCTACTGGTGTAATCATCCAAGTTTTTCTCATTGAAACGCACATCAGAGCCTAATAACGTCTTAACACAGACGCGTGGCTGTCTCTCCAGATAGCGCCTGCCCACAGAGCAGTGGGCGAGCTCTGTCTGATAGCGAGTGCCCGCTACTACTTGATTCTGTGCAGCTCTAATGTATTCTGTGGTATTTTATACGAACACACCAACAGCATGAGTCTGCTTAATCGATTTCCATGCCGAATAATTAAAATTATAGTTAGGCAGACAATATTTTGCTTTAGAGCCTCACAAGTCAAATACAGTTTAGTCGATTATTCGTATCGGCAGCAACAAACTCTGTGTAAAGACCCAAGATACCAGCACTTCCGATCATACCCTTTAAATGTGGATGTAATTACACTATTTCACATGTGTGTTGCAATGTGGATACCCCCAGGCCCTGGTCTCTGATGGAAGTAAGATTTTTTCTTTATATGTGGTGTTACTCCACACATAAAAACGCGTACTAATGGAGGAAAATCATTTTACTGTCATACCGGCCCACTTTATAGCAAGAGTGTAATTGCTACCCCACAAAATAGCGTAACAGGGCTATGTCTGTGTTTACAACAGAATAATGTCAACAATCATCCCCCCACAGCAATCCATGTATGTGTGTGTGTGTGTGTGTGTGTGTGTGTGTTTTTGCGTTGGTTTTGTCAGTGTTATGTGAGTTGACATTTGGAAAAAGTATAGTTTGTTGATACAGTACTTTGGCTGGGTTGGGATTCTGTATCACTGGTGAAAAATGGCAAACCACACGTAGTAATGTAAGCAATAAGAACATATGCACTTGTACATTTACGCATGAAATATGAAAAAATGTGGAAAATGAAAAAAAGGAAAAATGTGGAAAAATATGGGTAAACAGTAAAAAATGTCAAAGTGTGGTAAGATCCATGGTCACACAGGGTATCTGTATTTATATGCAGGAATTAGTCAATAGTTGTGGCATAAGCACTTGTTCAAAGTGTCTGTAGATCTCTTGAATACGTTCCTAGAAAGCTGCAAGTTTGTACCAATGACAGGAACTGTTAGAATCACAGCACCATCTACTCCCAAAAAATGACAAAGAGAGCTGCACTAATGGTTGAGAGAGCTCGAAGACCTTTGGAAAAAGTATATGGAGTTTTCGATTTGCACAGAGGGAGAGACATGATGTGAAACATACGAGGTGTGGCTAGAAAAAAACCGGACTAGTACTGGTGAAACAATAAAACGAATGCAATAAGGCTGAAAGTCGTGTGGCCTGTCACGTGACTCTCGCTCCGCCTACTGCTCGAGTTTCATCTGCCTCCTGCACTCAGTCTGCCCGTGGCGTCTGTTTTAAGTAGTTGACGTTTTGTCTGTGCGTCGGAAAATGTTGAGTGTACAGAAAGAACAGCGTGTTAACATCAAATTTTGTTTCAAACTAGGAAAATCTGCAAGTGAAACGTTTGTAATGTAACAACAAGTGTACAGCGATGATTGTTTATCGCGAACACAAGTGTTTGAGTGGTTTAAACGATTTAAAGATGGCCGCGAAGACACCAGTGATGACACTCGCACTGGAAGACCATTGTCAGCAAAAACTGATGCAAACATTGAAAAAATCGGTAAACTTGTTCGACAAGATCGCCGTTTAACAATCAGAGCAGTGTCTGAGTTAACAGGAGTTGACAAGGAAAGTGTCGAACAAGTTTACCGATTTTTTCAATGTTTGCATCAGTTTTTGCTGACAATGGTCTGCCAGTGCGAGTGTCATCACTGGTGTCTTCGCGGCCATCTTTAAATCGTTTAAACCACTCAAACACTTGTGTTCGCGATAAACAATCATCGCCGTACACTTGTTGTAACATTACAAACGTTTCACTTGCAGATTTTCCTAGTTTGAAACAAAATTTGATGTTAACACGCTGTTCTTTCTGTACACTCAACATTTTCCGACGCACTGACAAGACGTCAACAACTTAAAACAGACGCCACGGGCAGACTGAGTGTAGGAGGCAGATGAAACTCGAGCAGTAGGCGGAGCGAGAGTCACGTGACAGGCCACACGACTTTCAGCCTTATTGCATTCGTTTTATTGTTTCACCAGTACTAGTCCGGTTTTTTTCTAGCCACACCTCGTATGCTTAGAAATAAAATAGCATTACACAAATGTAGTAATCGGCAGGGAAGGGCTGTAGATACTTGACCTAACGACTAGATATAAGAGAGTAAATGACACTGCATATGCTTTAACAGTAGAAAGACGATCCACTCTAGAGAGAGAGACATGATGACAAATTGAAATTCTTATTTTCCCACTGACTATGTGTGCATGATGATGTGGTAATATTATTTATTTGAATTCTGAATGCTGTGGTATTCTACCCCAAATCATACGAGTTGCAAGTCATATGTATTTGGAATCTAAAAATATTTGGATGCAAAGTACAGTGGAATGATTCCAGAAACGGAAAGTGATATACAAAGATCACATATAGGTACAACTACTACAGTTGAAATCACGGGAAGTTTGCTGTTCATATGTAGCATAAATTTTATATAAATGACTTAGATTAGGGCATAATATTGCTTAGGACTGGTTAATTTCTTTAAACCATTTATCCTAAACTTAAACACTTTTTTTCTCCTCAGCAGTATCAGTTGTCGGAAATGTGCTGCTTTCAACACATAACAACTGAGTGTTGTGAAGGATAATAAATCCGCAATGGAGAGATATGGCCGAAGATGCTGTCAGCGCAGATACTACCCACATCTCATCGTCACTTTGTGGAAGGTTATGCCTGGCACTTCTGATCGGTCAGAATGGCTCCATAGCTCCATTTTCCAGGATGTGAGCTCTTGTGCTAGTCCTATGCTTTTAATATTTAACATTTTACTATCATGCATTACTACTTTTTTTAAGTAAGCAATTACACTGGTTAATGAAAAAATTTTTGTGGCTGAGCAGTCTGGTGTTCACACATGCTGTATAGTGGGAGGTTAATTATTCCCTTGCTGCCCAATTTGGAATGGCTCCAGATGAGCTGCTTAATACATACAATGCCCCAATGGCCCTGACAGAGAAAGCGACAAATTTCTTTCTGAAGCAAATGTGGCACAACCACACAGGACTGATCATTGTATGTAATATTATGACGCCCTACTGGACTGATAATTGTGCCAAAATGTAAAATAGTGGTGAACAACTGGATTGGTAATCTGCTTAATTGTATAAGGCCAAACGATGTGGAGGTACAGCAACAGAATCTTGAGACTGGGATCCGCAGCCATTGTCTGAGTGATCTGTTGGTGGTCAATGGGAAAACCATGAATTGTCTCATTGCCCTGAACATCAGTATGAAAGGAAGACTCTTCTCAGGTGCGAGATGCCTAATCAGTGCTGACTCCTTGACGAGAAAGAGTGTTTACAATCGAATGCTTAGCTGTTGGCCTGCACACAATAACATATGATAGTTACAGAGTGCCGGCCGGGGTGGTCGAGCGGTTCTAGGCGCTACAGTCTGGAACCGCACGACCGCTACGGTCGCAGGTTCGAATCCTGCCTCGGGCATGGATGTGTGTGATGTCCTTAGGTTAGCTAGGTTTAAGTAGTTCTAAGTTCTAGGGGACTGATGACCTCAGATGTTAAGTCCCATAGTGCTCAGAGCCATTTTTGATAGTTACAGAGTAGTAGGGATCAACAGTGCAACTTCTTCCCTGTGCACAGAGGGACTGGCTTTGGAGGGCTGAACAATGAGGTGAGAGGCTTGTGATCTGACACTAAGTGTAATTTTCTGCCATATAAGTACTAGTTAAATTTGGTCACCACCTATACGATAGCAAGAGCGTCATTATCATTTTGTGAATAGTTACACAGTCCTCTGTTGTGGACTTTTGATGCAAAGGTAGTAGGCCTGTCCAACGTCCCAACACTGTGAGAGAGCAGCGTCGGTCCCATATGAGAATATGTCAACTGCCAGCACATAAAGAAGCTCTCAGTTTAGTTCAAATGGTTCAAATTGCTCTGAGCACTATGGGACTTAACATCTATGGTCATCAGTCCCCTAGAACTTAGAACTACTTAAACCTAACTAACCTAAGGACAGCACAAAACACCCAGCCATCACGAGGCAGAGAAAATCCCTGACCCCGCCGGGAATCGAACCCGGGAACCCGGGCGTGGGAAGCGAGAACGCTACCGCACGACCACGAGATGCGGGCTCTCAGTTTAGTGAAATGTAATTTGACTCTCTCTAGTACGCTATAATGGAATATTCTTTTCTCGCTTCCCACGCCCGGGTTCCCGGGTTCGATTCCCGGCGGGGTCAGGGATTTTCTCTGCCTCGTGATGGTTGGGTGTTGTGTGCTGTCCTTAGGTTAGTTAGGTTTAAGTAGTTCTAAGTTCTAGGGGACTTATGACCACAGCAGTTGAGTCCCATAGTGCTCAGAGCCATTTGAACCATTTTTTTGGAATATTCTTTCGTCAAAGACGACGCAGTGGAGATGCAATCTGTGCAACATCTGCAATGAACCTATTGTAATAAGTAAGTTTACACAACACAGAGCCTGGAGTTAACCGACGTTCCTAGAAGCTGGGAGGTCACGTACGGTAGTTCATTGTGACTGCAGTGTGTGGATACCCTGACTTAAACACAGCATCTGAGAGCACTTGAAACAATTTCTTGAGACTGGAGCGATGTTCGTCGAGTGTACGACCTGAAATGACTATGTCATCCATATGCTTGGAACAAGAAGGAACTGTAGCAGTTAACCGAGATAATTAGCGTTGAAAAACTTAAAGTGTGGACGTACTGCTAAAAGGAGGAGGAGGAGGATATTGGTGTTTAACGTCCCGTCGACAACGAGGTCATTAGAGACGGAGCACAAGCTCGGATTACGGAAGGATGGGAAAGGAAGGCGGCCGTGCCCTTTCAAAGGAACCATCCCGGCATTTGCCTGGAGTGATCTAGGGAAATCACGGAAAACCTAAATCAGGATGGCCGGGCGCGGTATTGAACCGTCGTCCTCCCGAATGCGAGTCCAGTGTGCTAACCACTGCGCCACCTCGCTCGGTATACTGCTAAAGGACAACCACCAAAATTTAAAGAACTCCGTTTGGGCGTTGGTGTGTGTATGTGCGCAGCCAAACTGCTGGGGTCATCCGTCCCTATTTAAACTATCTGAAACTAACTTATGCTAAGAACAACACACACACCCATGCCAGAGGGAGGTCTCGAACCTCCGGCGGCAGGGCCGCGCAGTCCGTGACATGGCGTCTCAAACCGCGCGGCCACTCCGCGCGGCTTGGGCGTTGGTCACAAAATCACGTTGAGACTATCCGTCCAACGGAAGCTGCGAATAAGCATAGCGAAGATTGATCTTGAAAAAGAGAATACCTGTACCAAGCTTGTCCATGGGTTCCTAAGGCCTTGGCAAAAGAATAGAATCAAAAAATGGTTCAAATGGCTCTGAGCACTATGGGGCTTAACTTCTGAGGTCATCAGTCCCCTAGAACTTAGAACTAATTAAACCTAACTAATCTAAGGACATCACACACATCCATGCCCGAGACAGGGTTCGAACCTGCGACCGTAGCGATCGTGCGGTTCCAGATTGTAGCGCCTAGAACCGCTCGGCCACTTCGGCCGACAGAATAGAATCATTCACAGTCCGTGGGTTTGGCACTGAATTGCTACCTGCACATAAGCGTAATTTATTATTACCAAAGGAGATGCCCACTGACTGGCTGATAAAGCGAAATCACACTATTGTCCTGTCAAGATAAAAGTTCCTGTGCCACTTAAGCTCTGACAGCGTCAGGACAGGCCGCTATCGGCAAAATCGTTGTTGCGCATTGTCTTTTAGGATAATATGACTCTCGAAGTTATTATGTTTTCGTAGGCCATCTCGTAAAACGTCACTAAATTCATCACAAAATTCAGCTACCCTACCCATATGCACAGAGGAGTTCACAGAGAGAACAATGCAAACCAAACAGATCAAAAGAGTCAATACCAAAAATACACTCCTGGAAATGGAAAAAAGAACACATTGACACCGGTGTGTCAGACCCCCCATACTTGCTCCGGACACTGCGAGAGGGCTGTACAAGCAATGATCACACGCACGGCACAGCGGACACACCAGGAACCGCGGTGTTGGCCGTCGAATGGCGCTAGCTGCGCAGCATTTGTGCACCGCCGCCGTCAGTGTCAGCCAGTTTGCCGTGGCATACGGAGCTCCATCGCAGTCTTTAACACTGGTAGCATGCCGCGACAGCGTGGACGTGAACCGTATGTGCAGTTGACGGACTTTGAGCGAGGGCGTATAGTGGGCATGCGGGAGGCCGGGTGGACGTACTGCCGAATTGCTCAACACGTGGGGCGTGAGGTCTCCACAGTACATCGATGTTGTCGCCAGTGGTCGGCGGAAGGTGCACGTACCCGTCGACCTGGGACCGGACCGCAGCGACGCACGGATGCACGCCAAGACCGTAGGATCCTACGCAGTGCCGTAGGGGACCGCACCGCCACTTCCCAGCAAATTAGGGACACTGTTGCTCCTGGGGTATCGGCGAGGACCATTCGCAACCGTCTCCATGAAGCTGGGCTACGGTCCCGCACACCGTTAGGCCGTCTTCCGCTCACGCCCCAACATCGTGCAGCCCGCCACCAGTGGTGTCGCGACAGGCGTGAATGGAGGGACGAATGGAGACGTGTCGTCTTCAGCGATGAGAGTCGCTTCTGCCTTGGTGCCAATGATGGTCGTATGCGTGTTTGGCGCCGTGCAGGTGAGCGCCACAATCAGGACTGCATACGACCGAGGCACACAGGGCCAACACCCGGCATCATGGTGTGGGGAGCGATCTCCTACACTGGCTGTACACCACTGGTGATCGTCGAGGGGACACTGAATAGTGCACGGTACATCCAAACCGTCATCGAACCCATCGTTCTACCATTCCTAGACTGGCAAGGAAACTTGCTGTTCCAACAGGACAATGCACGTCTGCATGTATCCCGTGCCACCCAACGTGCTCTAGAAGGTGTAAGTCAACTACCCTGGCCAGCAAGATCTCCGGATCTGTCCCCCATTGAGCATGTTTGGGACTGGATGAAGCGTCGTCTCACGCGGTCTGCACGTCCAGCACGAACGCTGGTCCAACTGAGGCGCCAGGTGGAAATGGCATGGCAAGCCGTTCCACAGGACTACATCCAGCATCTCTACGATCGTCTCCATGGGAGAATAGCAGCCTGCATTGCTGCGAAAGGTGGATATACACTGTACTAGTGCCGACATTGTGCATGCTCTGTTGCCTGTGTCTATGTGCCTGTGGTTCTGTCAGTGTGATCATGTGATGTATCTGACCCCAGGAATGTGTCAATAAAGTTTCCCCTTCCTGGGACAATGAATTCACGGTGTTCTTATTTCAATTTCCAGGAGTGTATATTCACTTTCATGTGAACACAAAACCTTGAACGACACTTTATTTGTAACGTTACGAAATGTGGCTGGTAGGCTGCAAATACCTAGTATAGGAGTATCACGTCCATGGTAAGCAGAAAGAGTTGTAAATGACTAATGTAAGTTGGGTTTGCCTAACAGTTCATATATGCTACTATTCGGAAGAGTCATGGACGCACCCACGTCTAGTTGTATACGAATTTTGTGTGTGGCAATCTGCAAAGTTACAAACAATCTATTGGCCAGGTGCTGAGTAGAAGAAGTGTGTGACTTCTCCGTTGTTGCATTTGACTTGCACTGATAGTAGTTGACTCACTACTGGGCTTGAAAAAAATTGCATTAACATTCATTGACTGAGACCTTAGAGAACATGCAGAGCGCTTCTTGGACTTTCGTTTCTGTAAACAGACAGACTGAATGTGACCGTGCTTACCACAATCAAAAATGGTTCAAATGGCTCTGAGCACTATGGGACTTAACATCTGAGGTCATCAGTCCCCTAGAACTTAGAACTACTTAAACCTAACTAACCTAAGGACATGACACACACCATGCCCGAGGCAGGATTCGAACCTGCGACCGTAGCAGTCGCGCGGTTCCGGACTACAGCGCCTAGAACCGCATGGCCACAGCGGCCGGCTTGCCACAATCGTAACACACAGACTCACGACCGATGCCGAGGGCATACTCCGAGGGCAGGATTCTACTAACCTGCCGCCTAGTACACTGGTTTTGTTTACGTCGCTCCCCTGTTCTGAGACTTCGTGTGCCACGGCGCGCGAACTTAACGGGCACAACCTGTTTACCATTATTCTGAAATGCACAAACAGGAGCGGCATCAAACTGTACCATCATAAGAGTCTTGGTACTCAACTAATTCCAAAACATGTTGCAAGCTACGATCAGGACACTTAAAAACTGTTCGCGTATGTGAGGATCGGATTCATTTTGAGGAATGGCGTTCCTAATCATAACATCGCTATAACTACATCCAAACTCACACTTCAATTTGCAATGACGTGTTATTCTCTGTAAGTCTGCGACCCGCTGCTTGTGTGTCTGATTAGGTTGCCCGTGGAAGCGAAACAATTCGTAACACGCAGCTGCCACATTAACCCATTCATCATAATATTTTTCTAGTGTAGCAATTACGTCATCGTAAGGAACACTTTCAGAGTGGACTGTGGCAGCCTCGTATCTACGTTATTTCCTAACCGGGGCAATAACCTCAAGCGTCTGAGATAGAACGTCAAAAACTTAAAAAGAAATTTATTTTTAAAAATTGTTCATTTTGTAGCTCTCATCTTTCTGAAGAGTTTGATACATAAAAAATATATGTTCGAGGAAATGTAGGACGTGTTATTTGGTCTGAAGTGTGACAAAGTGCAGTGCCATGCCTTTTCACACAGCATTCTTCTATTGCACGTCACTGTACTTGCTCTGTGGAACTCAAACGTGTGTGTTTTGTAATGGAAGCCATCAAACCTACATTCATGACAGTGGAAATTAAAAATTTTCTCTGGAGCCTCTCCTGCTCCCAGTCGGCCGGTTTAGCATCCTACCCCCCCTTTTTTTTACATAAAAAAAGAATCCTCAGAATTAATACTGGGTGAGATAATTTGTAACCGGGAGAATAAGAACTCTTCAGTTAATCTGCACTCTGTATTGCTATCAGCTAATAACTTTTTCTTTTATTTGACACAAAATTAAATCCAGGAAACATAAAGCCACTAAAGACAAGAGTCAGGCAAGACAGTGAACATTTCTTCAATTCTTAGTTTCCAGCATTTTTTTCTCTCTGATCTTGCTACAGCTTAACATGGCGTGCTTTGCTTTCTGCGACAGAATCTGTTACCTCATCAAAGTTCGTCAAACATTTTGCTACCTGAAAATCAAAATGTCCTTGTCTAATACTGAAAAAGCTGTTAATACGAATAGTACCCAAGATGGATGTGATTTGTCGATTTGATTACGTCTATTTTGTCACTGTCTGTTAGACAGAATGAAATAGGCCTTTCTAATATTGCAGCAATTGTAACACACGCCAAATAAGCGCGACTGTTTTGGCACAAATGATCATTTGTACCTACATCACTTACATAAATAACACGACAGAATATAATTCACAAAGTACCAATATCTAATGCCTATGAGGCCTACTACAAGCAAAAAGTTTTATGTTAGAAAATAGTTTCACGTTTCATTCATACACTTCAGGTTCTCAAGCATGAGACCGAAAAGTGGTAGTACGAAATTTTTATATGAACTTGGAGTCGTCATATTCTTCCATATAATTTGTGTGACGTCCCCGTTGCTTCTCCTTCCTTTTAGATTAGATTAATTTTTCGTTCCATAGATCCGTGTTGAGGAGATCCTCGTGGATGTGGAACAAGTCACTTTTTTTTAAAAAAAAGCTGAAATAACAATAAAAAAAGCTGAAATAACAATACTAATAGTATGAATATATACAATACATCATTTGTTTCTATTAAAAAATTCGTCAATGGAGTAGAAGGAGTTGGCCACTCGTAAGTCTTTCAGGCTCCTTTTAAACTGATCTTTATTTGTAGCTAATTTTTTTATGTTTGCTGGCAAATTATTGAAGATGAGTGTTCCTGAGTAGTGGACCCCTTTTTGAACTAAAGTAAGTGCTTTTAAGTCCTTGTGCAGATCATTTTTGTTCCTGGTATTGTATATGAACTGGGCTGTTTGTTGGAAAAAGAGATATATTATTTAGGACAAATTTCATTAAGGAGTAAATATACTGAGAGGCAGTAGTTAGTATACCCAGTTCTTTGAAGAGGTTTCTACAAGACGTCCGTGAATTTACTCCACAAATAATACGTATTACACGCTTTTGGACTCTGAAAACTTTTGTTTGACTTGAAGAGTTACCCCAAAATACACTCCTGGAAATTGAAATAAGAACACCGTGAATTCATTGTCCCAGGAAGGGGAAACTTTATTGACACATTCCTGGGGTCAGATACATCACATGATCACACTGACAGAACCACAGGCACATAGACACAGGCAACAGAGCATGCACAATGTCGGCACTAGTACAGTGTATATCCACCTTTCGCAGCAATGCAGGCTGCTATTCTCCCATGGAGACGATCGTAGAGATGCTGGATGTAGTCCTGTGGAACGGCTTGCCATGCCATTTCCACCTGGCACCTCAGTTGGACCAGCGTTCGTGCTGGACGTGCAGACCGCGTGAGACGACGCTTCATCCAGTCCCAAACATGCTCAATGGGGGACAGATCCGGAGATCTTGCTGGCCAGGGTAGTTGACTTACACCTTCTAGAGCATGTTGGGTGGCACGGGATACATGCGGACTTGCATTGTCCTGTTGGAACAGCAAGGTCCCTTGCCGGTCTAGGAATGGTAGAACGATGGGTTCGATATACGGTTTGGATGTACCGTGCACTATTCAGTGTCCCCTCGACGATCACCAGTGGTGTACGGCCAGTGTAGGAGATCGCTCCCCACACCATGATGCTGGGTGTTGGCCCTGTGTGCCTCGGTCGTATGCAGTCCTGATTGTGGCGCTCACCTGCACGACGCCAAACACGCATACGGCCATCATTGGCACCAAGGCAGAAGCGACTCTCATCGCTGAAGACGACACGTCTCCATTCGTCCCTCCATTCACGCCTGTCGCGACACCACTGGAGGCGGGCTGCACGATGTTGGGGCGTGAGCGGAAGACGGCCTAACGGTGTGCGGGACGGTATCCCAGCTTCATGGAGACGGTTGCGAATGGTCCTCGCCGATACCCCAGGAGCAACAGTGTCCCTAATTTGCTGGGAAGTGGCGGTGCGGTCCCCTACGGCACTGCGTAGGATCCTACGGTCTTGGCGTGCATCCGTGCGTCGCTGCGGTCCGGTCCCAGGTCGACGGGTACGTGCACCTTCCGCCGACCACTGGCGACAACATCGATGTACTGTGGAGACCTCACGCCCCACGTGTTGAGCAATTCGGCGGTACGTCCACCCGGCCTCCCGCATGCCCACTATACGCCCTCGCTCAAAGTCCGTCAACTGCACATACGGTTCACGTCCACGCTGTCGCGGCATGCTACCAGTGTTAAAGACTGCGATGGAGCTCCGTATGCCACGGCAAACTGGCTGACACTGACGGCGGCGGTGCACAAATGCTGCGCAGCTAGCGCCATTCGACGGCCAACACCGCGGTTCCTGGTGTGTCCGCTGTGCCGTGCGTGTGATCATTGCTTGTACAGCCCTCTCGCAGTGTCCGGAGCAAGTATGGTGGGTCTGACACACCGGTGTCAATGTGTTCTTTTTTCCATTTCCAGGAGTGTATTATACCATATGACATTATGGAATGAAAGTAGGCAAAGTATGCAAGCTTTTTCACTTTTATGTCGTCTATGTCTGCTAACACTCGAATTGCAAATACAGACCTGTTAAGGCGTTTCTGCAGTTCTGTGGTGTGCTCCTCCCAACTGAATTTATTATCAAGGTGTAATCCCAGGAATTTAAGACTGTGAACCTCTTCTATCTGCTCTTCTTCGTACTTTATGAATATGCTTGGTGGAAACCTCTTAAAGGTTATGAATTGCATATAGTGAGTCTTTTCGAAGTTTAATGTCAGTGACTTGGCTGTAAACCATTTATTAAAAATGGTTCAAATGGCTCTGAGCCCTATGGGACTCAACTGCTGAGGTCATTAGTCCCCTAGAATTTTGAACTAGTTAAACCTAACTAACCTAAGGACATCACAAACATCCATGCCCGAGGCAGGATTCGAACCTGCGACCGTAGCGGCCTTGCGGTTCCAGACTGCAGCGCCTTTAACCGCACGGCCACTTCGGCCGGCACCATTTATTAATATCCATGAAAATATCATTAGCAGATCTTTCTAGAACTACACTCGACATACTATTTATTGCAATACTTGTGTCATCTGCAAACAAAACGAACTCTGCTTCTGGCAGTGTAACTGATGAGAGATCATTAATGTACAAAAGAAAAAGCAATGGCCCTAAGATGGATCCTTGTGGGACACCACATGTAATTTCTTCCCATTCTGATGATGACTGATGACTTAATTCACTAGTACCTTGCTCTGAAGCCCTTTGTTTCCTGTTAGCGAGGTATGACTTGAACCATTTTGCAGCACTGCCCGTGACACGATAGAATTCTAATTTATTTAAAAGGATGTTGTGGTTTACACAATCGAATGCCTTTGACAAATCACAGAAAATACCTGCTGCTTGTAACTTGTTATTTAATGAATTAAGTACATTTTCACTGTAGGTGTAAATAGCCTTTTCGATATCAGAATCCTTCAGAAATCCAAACTGTGTTCTTCATAATATGTTTTTTGTGGTCAGATGGTTGAGAAGCTGCCTGTACATTACTTTTTCTAAAATTTTTGAGAATGCTGGCAAAAGTGAAATCGGTCTGTAGTTTGATGGCATCTCTTTATCCCCTTTCTTGAATAGAGGCTTAACATCTGCATATTTCAGCCAGTCAGGAAATGTCCCAGTTATAATTGACTGGTTACACAAGTAACTTAGAATTGTACTAAACTCACAAGAACATGCCTTAATCAACTTTGGCGATATTTCATCGTAACCACTAGAATGCTTTGTTTTTAAAGATTTTATTATGGAAGTTATTTCTTTTGGTGAAGTGAGTGACATATTCATGTACCTGAAGCTATTTGTAAAGACTAGTTTCAGATACTCAAGGGCATTGTTTACTGATCCTGAAAGTCCCATTCTATCAGTAACGGATATAAAGTACTTGTTAAATAGATTTGCCACACTATGCCCATCGGTTACTAATGTGTCATCTACCGTTAGTGCTATTTGCTCCTGTTCCTTTCTGGTTCTACCAGTCTCCTCTTTCACTATATCCCATATTGTTTTTATTTTGTTCCCTGACATTGCTATCTTCTTCTTGTAGTGCATTTGTTTAGATGTCTGAGTTACTTTTTTAAATATTTTACAGTATTCCTTGTATTTAGCTAAATCATCAGCATTAGAGCTATTCTTGGTCGACAACAAACAATCTTGTCATCACTAATTCTGTAACTATTCCTGACATTGTCAAAACGTACTCTCCAGTTAACTTCACTAGCCCTGCCAGAACCACTGGCTTAGTTATCCCGCGTTTATTCTCTGGTTAGACATTATTACGTGTTTGTACAAAGTGTTTTGCGCGTTACTTCAGGATTAGAACTTAAACGTCTGCTAACCAGGTACTGTACAACTGGCCATTAGTTGTATAGCGATCTGGCAAAAATTTTCTGTCAAAATTTCATTTTCTTGGCTGCAACGACAAATAATATGTAATCTTTCTCACCCGTTATTCTTGTTAGTCGCTTATTTACACTCCGGTTGTCTGTATCTATGGATTTCGCTAACGACACTGATAATTTACAGACCTTATCAACGACATAAACAAACAGCGATTAGCATTCCACGCGTTCGGGTTTATTCGGCTCAGTTCATATAAACCCCTCCTCTTCTGTCTGCTGGAAAGTTTTTTTTATTTCTGGGTGTAACGGGGATTCCCTTGATAGAGACATCATGTACACTATGCACGCATTAAAAATCAACTTATGATTCGTTCAGAAATCAACTTAGAATGTGTTCAAAAATGTTCAAAAACCAACAGGCATGCGTTTCAAAATCATATGAATAATTAATAAATCAACGTGCTCTGGACGCTAGGCGCTTTGTGAAACAAGTTTTTTTTTCCTTCAAGAATATGAATTTGGCGCCCCCTGAAATTGCCGACCGAGTCTGATGCCCCAGTTCCCCCTTCCCTCATAGATCCCTAGCTGTGGGAAGAAGTTTGCAGGCTAATCGGTAAACGGACGCTCCGACTGTTGAAAGAAAATCGTCCTCGCCTTCAGTGTGATGCGCCGTGAAGTATGCGTCGAGCTGTGCACAGTACTCGAACTGTACGTCTTGCTTTGAGTCAAATGCAAGGAATGGCGGCACGGAAAGAGGCGCTGCTTGCTGTGGCGGTGGTGCAGATGCTGGTTCAGTGCCACTGATGATGATCGTATGGCATTGTTGGCCGGGAGGCCCCGTGGGGGGAAGTTCGGCCGCCGTATTGCAAGTCCTTTTTAGTTGACGCTAATTCGGCGACTTGCGAGTCAATGATGATGAAGAACACACAACATAAAGTCATCACGAGGCAGAGAAAAGCTCTGAACCCGCCGGGAATCGAACCCGGGACCCCGTGCGCGGGAAGCGAGACCACTACCGCAAGACCACGAACTGCGGACAGTGCCATTGTAGTTGCGCAGCGAGCAGTCTCGTCATCGTCTCCAAGCTGTGCCTGAAACTGAGCAGTCTGAGTTACTGTCAGTTCTTACGGAGGACTGGACATGATGAAACACACAAAAATAACAGTTCAAAATAGAGTGCAACCACTAAACTAAGAAAGTACGGGTGAGAATCATATGGAATATCAGTCTTAGAAAATCATAAGAAAACAGAGTCATTTGCTGGCCGAGCTTCTGAAACACACTCAAAGACACTGAAGCAAAGTAGCAGGCAAGCAAGAAGAATGATCACAGTTCTGCAAGAAAGACAAAAAATTAATATCGTCGCCAGTTGTTTGTATGGTGGACGAGAGAGCGGAATTGAACACACTGACCTGTGTAAACAGCATCGATGCCAAATGTTTGATCGTCCCGGTGGTGGATGCTAAGAAGTTGGTGGATTCTAAGACACACAGGAAAATAATGATATTCATACACAGTGTTTAATAAATTTTGCCTACCTCACTTGAATAAAAGCATTTCCAGAGGAAGATCCATAGGGTCCTTGAGGTACACTGAAGTGATGAAAGTCATGAAATACCTCTAATATCTTGTCGGATTTCCGTTTGCTCGGCGTAGTGCAGCAATTCGATTTGGTATGGACTCAATAAGTCATTGGAAGTCCCTTGTAGAAATATTGAGTCATGCTGCCTATATAGCTGTCCATAATAGCGAAAGTTTGTCTATGCAGGAGTTTGTACACGAACTGACTCTCGATTTTGTACCATAAATGTTCTATGGGATTCATGTCGGGAGATCTGGGTAGCCAAATCATTATCTCTAATTGTCCAGAATGTTCTTCAAACCAGTCGCAAACAACTGTGGCCTGGTGACATGGCGCATTGTCATCCAGAAAAATTCCATTGTTGTTTGGGAATATGACGTCCATGACTGGCTGCACATGCTCTCAAAGTAGCTGAACATAACCATTTCTAGTCAATTATGGGTTCAGTTGGACTAAAGGACCTAGTCCATTCCCTGTAAACACAGCCCACACCATTGTGGAACCACCATCAGCTCGCACAGAACCTTGTTGGTTGACAACTTGGCATTCAAGTTAGCCAAAGAGAACATTGTGCGCGCAAATTCAAGTGGCCCACGAGAAACAGTGTCATCAAACGTGTTCCTTACTTGTTTCCTAAAACCGAACAAGAGAGTGATACAAAAATTGGGCATGGAATGGTAATATGGACCAAACACGAGCCAAAGGCTGAGCAGTACCGTGATCTGTTATCTACGCTGTGAGAACAATTGTCACTAACTGTATCTGGTGGGCCATTTGAATTTTCGCGCGCAACATCCTAATAGGCTAACTTTAAAGCTAATTAACTCGGGAACGGGAAAACGTATAGATTTTTTTCTTAACAGTTATTTCTCAATACAAGCTACCCTGCAACACCCTCACAAGCTTTTCAGGCAGTTTCTGACCACCCCTGTATAAAATAATTTGACCTTGAACGATTTGAGGTGAGTTGCAAGAGGGATTTGGACAGGACTAGTATCTCAATGCATACGAGAACATAAGAAAGGAAAAGTCAGACTTATGTTGTTGAACATAATCTGTTTACTGCTATCAGTTTAAAGATTTCCGACTGAGAGAATAATATTTCTAGTGTCAGTGCTGCAAAAGACTATAGCAACAAGCAAAAGACTATAGCAACAACCACCCGCTTTACCCACTAATGAGCCTATGTGATCATTCCATTTCGTATCCTTGGAAAGTGTTATACTCAGGTATTTGTATGAGTAGATCGATTCCAACAGCGATTCATTAATATTATAGTCATAGGGTACTACATTTTTTCGTTTTGTGAAGTGCACGATGACATGGGAAACTCCATAACAGGCGAACCAGCTGATGATGAGTGCTGTAGTTACAGTTTCGGCCAAAATGTTAGGTATAGCAAATGCCTCTGGCCAGTGGGAAAACCGATCCTCCGCTGGCAGTACATAGCTGCAATTATCTGAACCTGGAAGAACCCCCACCAGATCAATGCGTGAATGCATAAACTGCGTAGTAGCCTCAACAAATGATCCCAAGGGCACATGCATATGTCGTCCGACGTTGCTTTCTTTGGCACTGTAAACAACATTAAACCCAGCGCTGGCAATCCTTTCTGATCCTGGGCCATATGACATATCTTGGCAGTAATTTAGCAGAAGCTCTAATCCCGGGATGTGTCAGGTTGTGGAAGGCACTAAAAACATCTTGTCTGCGCCTCTGTGTAATGTATGGATATTGCCTTTTCTGTGATATGTTGCACCATAAAGTAACTTCCAATTAGTCACCTTTGCTTGACTCGTATCTAGATTGTGTGAATGATCTGCTAAAAAGTGTCATAACTCTACATCCTCTTGTTCGTCCTGCACTATCCTTTCCCAACAGGTTACTTCCAGGCTGGAGCATCTAGATTCTAGATGATAAATAGTCAGCCATTACCTTGTCCTTACCACTACATTGTTTCTGACATCGGTGGAGTATTGTGCAACATATTTTGCCAAACGATACTGTCGTGGTGAAACAAAATCAGCAGTTTTGGAAAAAAAGTTGCCGGTGTAGACAGTAAAGTACTTACCCTCTAGGGACGCTCAGAAGAATTTTACCGATGCATATATGGCAAGCAATTCTCAATCTGTGCCACTCCACTTACGCTGTGCTTCTGTGAGTAGACGATAAAAAAAAAAAATCATAAAAGTTGCCAATGGCCATGGACCGTCTGCTGTAAGGCTGCTCCTGGCTTGCTGCGACCTTAACTGCGAGTTTTGCGTTATGAATAGGACGATGTAACAGTATTCCATTGGCCATGGTGTATTTCACTTCACTGAAGACCTCTAACAATCTCTTAGTCCAAGGTACCTTTTTGTTCTCTGAGGTGAATTTGCTTCTAAGAAGTCCTGTCAATGGTGCCTGTTTCACAACTGCTTGTGAAATGTGGTGCTGGTAAAGTATTTCTGTTTCTAAAAATCATCTTAATTCAAAAAAATGGTTCAAATGGCTGTGAGCACTATGGGACTTAACATCTTAGGTCATCAGTCCCCTAGAACTTAGAACTACTTAAACCTAACCTAAGGACATCACACACATGCATGCCCGAGGCAGGATTCGAACCTGCGACCGTAGCAGTCCCGCGGTTCCGGACTGCAGCGACTAGAAACGCACGGCCACCGCGGCCGGCTCATCTTAATTCCTTGAACGATGTAGGAACAAGGAATTGACGAATAATATGCACCCTGTCAGTGATTGGAGACAGACCTTCTGCCAAAAGGGTAAAACCCGAAAATTTCACATTATCTTTGTCGAAAAACACATTTGTTTTCGTTGATCATCGCAACAATATCCTTAAGTCCCTGGAATAGCATTCATAGATGCATCTCGTGTTGGTCAGGGGTAGCCGAAAAACGCAAGAATGTCATCTGCATAACAGAATAAAGAAGGCAGGCATCTTAGCAGTTGGTGACAGCAGTCTTCTTTTATCCCTTCGCTACAGGGATCTGTGCATATGCCTTGTGACAGTCTAATAAACTGAAAAATTTGTCCCTACTACGGCGTTGTGGCAGTCCGCCACCTGAGGCAGTGGATAGGCATGGTGTGGGAGATAAAAGTTCTATGTTCCCCGCTCATGCGCCAGTTCCCATCCTTTTTTTTTTTTTTTTTTTAACTAGATATATAGGCGATGCCTATTGGCTGTCAGACGGAGACACAAGGCCTTCACCAACTTGTCTGTCAATGTCTTCTTTCACCACAGCAAATTTTTTTGGCACGAGTCTAAATGGACGAGTCGCCACCAGAGGTATTGGCGACGTCTCAATATAGTATTGTGTGTAATGCTTGCAAATCATCTCAAAATTCCTAACCTTGGTAATCTCAGGGAAGTCTTGCAGAACAGCTTCATAGCCATTGTTAACTTCAGGTAACTGTGTCACTTTGAGAAGGCAATTAGCCAAAAAGCCATGAGCCAGTTTGAAGAAATGCAGAAAGCTAGCCCCTAAAATTGGCCCTGCTGCATTTGATACAACAAAGGACCATGCGAATGGGCACTCTAGTCCTGAATCCAGTGACAAAACCTTCCTCCCAGAAATATCTATTCCGGAATTATTTGGTGCTATTCGCTGAATCGGTACATCATATCCATCTCCGGGAAAGACCTTGCTGGTAAATAGACCTAGTGTCCACCAAAAACGTGGTTCATGAAGTCTTGTCCTTCTCAAACAATCGACGATACTATACCTCTGTGGAACATGCAAATCCGATCTTTTTCTATAACTGAATCCTTCCCAAAAACTGTTGCTATTCAAAACTATTGCTATTTCAAATCCGTCCATAAAGGACATGCTTTTTCTTCTCATAGACTTCCTTGAGGCATAAAAGTTGACACCCTCCATAGGCCTGTATGCAGTCACATGCATAACCTTGTACCTCCGGAATACGTCATCCTGTAAGTGAAGATGGATTGTCGAATGTTGAGACCACAGAAAACATCTTACGTGACATATACAGATATGTACCACACCGCCTATGTGCAGAAATGTGAGACTCCTTGGAAATCAGCTCGGCAGACGTGGGAGAAAGGGAAGATATAGGCGAATAATTCCTCTTGGATGGCCGTTTACACCCTTTTGGAGCCATCGAAGGAGTCTGGGTGAGTGCAAGGACTCTTACACCAACGTGCTTTCTTTCTGAAGTGTTGATGGTACCAACACCATTATTGAACTCTCCCTAATCAGATGCCTTTTCTTTAGCTTCATTTGTGTACACCCACTTCCATCCCAGTGCTGCCATTGTGTGATGCAATTCTCTCACACTTGCAGTGCGATGTTCTACTATCCAGCTCCTTAGCTGAGTGATCAGCACATCTTACTGCCATGCAGAGGACTCAGATTTGATTCCTGGCCAGGTTGGAGATTTTCTCCGCTCAGAGAATGAGTGTTGAGTTGTCCTCATAATTGTTCCATCATAATGGACAAGCAGGTCCTCCAATGTGTCGTCAACAGAAAAGACGTACAAGTAGGTGGTCAAAATTCCTGAAATGAGAACTTGTGGCCATCAAAGCCATACAATCATCACCATCATCAACACCATCAACATCATCATGATCCATCATCATCATCGCTAGATCTACCATATGCGTGACAGATGAAATGCTTGTGATGGGGCTGCACCATCTTCCTTCACTGCTGATACCTGATTTAGAGCCTACTGCCATGCTTGTCTGCTGCACAATACTGCAACCTTTGCATTCTGAATATATGGCCATTGCTTCCAGTTTATTCACCAAAGCAGCCAATGATAAATTAGTATGTGCTTTCATAGATAGTTCCAATTGTCTGTGGAAGCTATCTATGTCATAGTAAACACAAGGAAATTTTGGGCAACAAATCATTACCTGCTAGTGTTTTTAGTTCCATCAAAATCTGCTTTGAGGACATGTTGCCCATCGGTGCTTCCCATAATAGTTTATGTAATGTGTTCTTCAGTGTGAAAGAATATTCTTTTAGTAATCCAGATTTAAGAGAGTTGTAACTTTGTGAAACTAACAATTGTTTTGCCCGTGTGACTAAAGCCTCATCGAAGGGTGCCACAACACTATGAAATTTACTCATCAAAGCCATAACGCCATGTTGTATGCTGCAACTATAGATGCAATAGTGTAGTCCAAAAAGTGGGAATTTTTACATTCCCAAAATTCCTACCTTGAATTGCAGGGGCTGTAGGTACTTGTGAAGAATTTGCCTCTCAATTGCCATCCCACTGTGATTATTAAGGTTAGGGCATTTGGAAAGAGGCCATTAACTCACAGAAATATTTTAGTCTGCTACTGAATCTATCAAACAGCTCTTGCAAGAAGAAGATGCTACTGGTGATTTCATAATACATCACAGCCACAGGCAGATAGATAGAACAGATGCAGTAAGCAGGGGGAGACCATGTAGGCTGAGTACTCAACCTGTACGTTTAGTCAATAATGCAATATATATTGGGGGTAGAGAATTTGAAAGAACACCACGTTTACTGAATCTAGTATTCTCAAAAACTGCAAAACTCAACACGTATTCATCCAAATATACTGAAATGTATGGTCACATATTATGTATGATGAAAGTATTTAAGAAAGCCAATGGGGCAAGAACAAAAAACTCCAACAGTGTGTCATTAGAGGTTGTACCTAGCAGTGCCTTTACCAACTTCCAGAATAAGGAAATTAACTAGTGACCTCCACAGTTTGGCAACCTAAGTGGAATACTTGAATGATTACAACTGCTCACAGCATCGGAATGCAGTTCATTTGAATGAAATCACTTAAGTAATTTCAGAGCTTCAATAAAGATGTATTGTTAAATAATCACGGAGAAAGAAGTTCAAGAGCTCCACAAACAACTATGCTATAAATTTCCACATAGGCATATAACAATTTGAAGTTTGGACAACTTATGGCAAGTAGATCCTTGTAGATATGAGATAATATTCATGGGAGAACAAAGGTTTGAAACATATTTTAACAGTCACTGATATGTAATCAAAACTTGCTTGGGCCTTACCTGTGAAAATGAAGACAGAAAAGGCAGTGCACAGGTGCTTAATCAATTGCTGGAGATAGGAACCAATCACATCTCAGACAACCTTTCAACAGACTGTTATGGAGAGTTTTATAATATCTACTTCAAGACAGTAATGGAGTGGTATGGAATGCACCACCACTCAACATTTTCCCAGAGGAAGGCAAGTATTGTGGGATGTTTGAAATAAATGATCCAAACATGAATGTGGGTGCATTTCAACCTTCATGGTTCTTACATATGGATTGATATTTGACACCAAATAATTTACCAGTATAACAGAACCATGTACCAAAAAACAGAAGTAAAACCAACTGACATTCATGATAATGAGCTGTTAACTATCATGTGCAGTCATATTAAAATGGTAGATCCATGCAAACAGAAATTTAATGTATGTGATTTAGTACATATTTCGAAATACAAGACTGGTCAATGGAGATATTTCCAAACTGCAGTGAAAAAACCTTACAATTCACACCTTCAAGGAGAGCAATGGTACTGAAATAGCTGATAGTTTTTACAGAGAAGAATTACAGGGAAGTGTTGAATCAGACATATTTCTTGTACAATGTGCCATAAGGCAACAGAGGAATAAACACTTCGATGACTTGATCTGCCTTCATCGTAAAACAGCTGGGAGGATACTGATGATTTGCTATGTAACAAGTTGTGCAAACCTCAAACAATGCAGTAGCATAATACACATCGTAGGAAGTGCATTATCACAGGTAGTGGAATTCTTGAAAAGTCACCTATAGAACTTCAAATCCTGTCATATAACTATTGCAGACCAAGAATTAAGCTTGAAAATTGTAGGTTACAGGGAAAGAAAGTGCTTTCTCCACTTTTTTTTCCCTCAAAAATCAGTTATGTATCCCATGAGATGTAGGATTCTGTATTGTTTAATATTGTTAGTCAGTCATTCTGTTAATATGAATAGTTAATGTTCTATAGCTCATTTTAGATCAGGCGTACAGGGAAAGAATGTGCTAATGTCTCTCACTACAGAGAACAAGTATGCTTTGCCCAATGTTGTGTATTAAGTTTTAGATTCCTTGTTGGTTGGCAAACAATGTAGAAGCAAGAAATAGAGAATTTTCCTTTATTGTGCATTGTTGGTACTAGTGAGAAATAGTACTTTAATTTGAGATATTGTGTTTAGTTATGTAGGCATTGTAAGTGATTCATTTCAGCTTTCATACTTTATTATTTACAGAGTCTGTGGTCATGAGTGTGTGAGTTGCATTTGTGTGTGTGTGTCAGTCTTTTTGTTGTGCCTATCTGTGACTCAGCATCTCTGATATATGGTGAATAGCAACTATCCTATTCATAATATTGTCATACTCCATCCTGGATTTTCCATTGTTTTATTATCTACATTGAATGATGAGTACTTCGTCTTAGGCTGAATGACAGAGACCTTCAGATTCTAATAGTATTAGGAAATGAGTACAGTCATGAAGAAATTAAGGGTTCAGTCACGCGAACTAGGAGAAGACTGTAATTGTAAGTCAATGTGTTTTCAGATAGTAAGTGCTGAAGGAAGATCAAATGTTACATGAAAATTTAGTGATACCATAGATAGAACAGTCACAGTATATGACTGGCCTCATTACAATACTTTCACTTCTCAGAAGGTGATCAATGAATAATGAAGATGAAGCAAAGCTTCAGGAGTCTAATTTCAACTACAGAGTAAGAGTAAAAGCTGACAAAGTTGTATGTGAAATACCTATATCCAGAAAAGCCTTCATGGCAATTCATGGAGTAACAAGGTGATGATTAATGACAGTTCAGAAAGTTTTTAAGCTGCACAAGTTTCTTTATGCAGGAATGGGTAAGCGTGGAAGTCGGCATTGGAAAATTAAGGAAACAGTAGGAATGGCAGTTACTGTTCACATTCATTCCCTGAAGGGTAGATCAAGTCGCTGCAGCAATGACAAAACCAAGAAGTTGTATCTCCCAGAAGAAATGTTTATGAAAAATATTGCATGAAATGTTCCAGGAAAAATATCCAAATTTTGACATTTCGTATACAATGGAAAGAACAGTATTCAACATCAAATTCAATATAGCTTTGGAGTATCCAAGAAATGATACATGCTTAACATGCAATAAGCACACTGCTAAGATGAAAGTGCTGAATGCAATGTTATCTGCAAATTTAGATGATGACCTGAAGAAACAAGTCTTGAAAGAAATTAATAAGATCACTATTGTGCATAAAGTACACAAAGTGAAAGTTGAAACATTTTATACCAGAAAGAGAAATGCAGTACTCATTTAAGAAGCCAAAAGTCTAATAAACAGAAGCAATCCGCATCAACTACCAAAAAAATGTATGCTTACTTAACATAGGTACTAATGATGTCTATTACAAAAGACAGTTATCTGTTTACCCCATCAATATTCATTAACTTTCAAATGCAACTTCAGTGCTCTACACTTACACTGAAGATATTGGAACAAAAGAGGCCAATTAAGCTGCTTTGTGACACAATTATTGCACAAGAAATGAAACATCTAAGAAGTTTTTGCAACTCGTGTTCAGGGCAGAACAAGAATTACACTGTACCAAGGTATCTTAAATACCTCGTGAGTGATATTTGGAGGCAGTGAATGTCACTTATTAGAGGACACACTTTTAAGGAGTGTTATAATAGTATGAAACTGATTAACTCCTGAGCAGTAGCACATGATCCAATGGACTGAGTGCAGATTGAAACTCTATGTAAACCTTAGCCTTTTGACATTATGGTGGTCAGTGAAGATATGATACAAAATTGGGGGTCATTTCTGAAGAATAAATAATTAAGGAAATGTCTTTTCCTAACAAGGCCCAGCAGAGAGGTAGTGATCATGAAAAACATTCCCTCCTCATTAAATATTGAGAAACTTAGATGGAGCTTGGATTTTATTGGTAGTGAGAGTTTCACAGCAACTTTAAGAGCAGCAGTTTGGAGAATATCAATCCCCAACTCACATAGGTAAAATATAAAAGTATAATAAAATATTACTTTAGAATAATTTTGTATATTACTGATAATAATAATAACCGTAATAATAAGCCTTCTGGAAACATCAAAGAAGAGTATCAGTACCTCCAGGTTTTAAAGGAGTCCAGTAGACAAGAAACTAGAGTGTTTTACACAAAACTTCTACACTAGACTGAGAACTGCACCTTGGGTCAAAGTGACATTATATTTTATTCTTTTAGCATTTTACCACATTAAGTTAAAATAGCAAAGAGAAACTGCTTACCTTTCAAATGTCTTTCTTGTATCAAACATTGTTTTCCATCACAAAATAATCTGACACATAATATTTAACAAAAAATACAGTTTTACTTGCGATGCCTTCTATTCATCTATATAAAAGTAGCACTTTTTTCCCCCTTGTGGTGCTTCACATTACTTCAGATATTATGCAAATAACACCACAATTTAAATATTTAGGGAAACAATTAATATTAAATTTAATTTATATAACATTTCTTCCCAAATGACTTTTGTATTCATCAGATTTTTCCAAAAGTATCCATGAAATTCAGTTTAAAACTTTAAAATTGCTCTCCTGAACAATTTGATGATGTGAACAAAGCAAGTTCTTTTCCTGTGCTCTTCAAATGGCTCATGCATGTGACAAGGGATTCAGCCTATTAGATAAGCCTTGCAGGCAGCATGATATCGCATTTTCCGAAAATAAGCACCTCTCAGAATGTCAGACTGCAGATCAAATTTTAGCTGACAGAGCTAAGGAAATACATACAAGGAGGGACATCATTATTAGTCAGTGTATCACCTAACATGTAGTTGATAAGGCAATATGTGCAAAACTTTAATTGGGAACTGGGTTAAATGTCAGTCGAATTACAAATACAGCTCATCATCTGCTGAAGATGAAGAAGAAAAAGATGAAGGAGGAGGAGGAGGAGGAGGAGGAGGAGGAGGTCATGTTAGTGTGTTAAAAAAAATACATTCAGCTTTCATTTGTTGCAGCTAAAAGAGCCTCAACTGAAAAACTGATTAAAATGTCTAGTGTACTATCACTACCTAGAACATCAGGTGACATCCTTCTGTTCATAATTGTGGCACTGGTGGGACTTTTAGTGACAGGTTCTTTAGCTGTTGGTGCTGCATCTATCACCAGAGCAGTGTAAAATGCAAAAAATACACAACAGCAACTTGACAAAGTGAAAAGATGTAATAGGTTTAGTTTACAGAATCTGTGGCTATTGGGAACGGACTGTATTAAAATCACACAGGAATAATCTTGGAGTGTTCATATAAGATGGATGATTTAGATGTATATTTAAACAATGCCATACCAGTATTTGAGTTATGCGTGACTTTCAGTATGCTTAAAATGGAAATAAGCGTGCCGAAGGAGGTAATAGACTTTACACAGGAAAATTGAATGTAATCACCACTAAGTTTCTCAAAAAATCAGATTTTGTGGAAGGATCAGAATAAATTTTATGATTCAGCTCAACAGGTGGATAAATAACCGGTTAGCACAATTTGTGTTGAGCGCAATATTGCAATGAATTCATATCTGAGTGACAAACTAAATTACTTTTTCAACAGATTCTTTCCCACTGTCAGTCCAACCTACACACAATGGAAATGTTTCAGACACTCAAGCTACAAACAGGCATGATCTAATTGACAGAGTCAGTATAAAGACAGAGATTAGTGATCATGATGTCATCATAGTGACAACAGTTACTGAAGTTAATAAATCCATTACAAAGGCTAGGAGGGTATTTTTGCCACAAAGAGCAGATATGCAGCTATTAGCATCCCACTTCGGTAATGAATGGACATCATTTAGTTCCAATATGATGGACATAGAGGAATTCTGGGCAAAGTTTAAACAGACTGTAATTTGCCATCTGGAAAAGCATGCCTGAGTAAGTGGACTAAGGATGGAAAATTCATCATGGCTTAGCAACAACATTCAGATATTGCAAAGAAAAAGAGGCTCATGCAATCTTGGTTCAAAAAAGAATGCATAAATGATGACAGGCAAAAGTTAGTAGATATTCATGTGTCTGTAAAAAAAAAAAAACTGATATGGGAAGTACACAACTATTGCCATGATACCCTAGCAAAAGATCTTGCCAAAAACCTGAGAAAATTTTGATCCTACACAAAATCACTAACTGGGTCAAAGCCTTCTATCCAGTCACTCATTGACCAGTCTGGTGTGACAATATAAAACAGCAAAACGAAATCTGGAGTTTTAAATTTCACATTTAAAAAATCATTCATGTAGGGGGATCATATGAACTTACAGTTGTTTGACCATCACAGAGATGCCCACCCATATTGGGAACATAGTAATAAGCATCCCTGGTGTAAAGAAGCAACTGAAAGAGTTGAAAATAAATAAGTTACCAAGTCTGGATGGAATTCTGGTTTTCAGAGAGTACTCCATAGCACTGGCCCCTTACTTAGCTTTCATTTATTGCAAATCCCAAGCAACTGAAAAAAATGTGTAGGTGATTCCTGTAAATAAGAAGGATAAAAGAGCAGACCCATGGAATTACAGACTTGTATCATTAATATTGGTTTGATACAGAATGCTTGAACATATTCTTGGTTCCAATATGATAAATTTCCTTCACACAGAAAAGTTTCTGTCCACAAATCAGCTTGGGTTTAGAAAGCATCACTCATGTGAAATTCAGCTTGCAATTTTTTTTCACAATACGCTGAAAATCAAGGATTAAGGACAACAGGCAGTTTTCTTATCCCTAGATTTACGGAAAGTGTTTAACACGGTGCTCCACTGCAGGCTGTTAACAAAGGTATGAGTATACGGACTAGGTTCCCAGATATGTGAATGGGTCAAAGACTTCTTAAGAAATACAACCCAGTACATTCTTCTCAATGGCGTGTTTTCGAGAGAGACAAGGGTATCGTCAAGAGTGCCAGAGGGAAGTCTGATAGGACTGCTCTATTCTCTATATACATAAATAATCTAACAGCAGGATGAGCACCAATCTGTGGCTGTTTGCTGATGACACTGTATACAGGAAGTTGGTGTTGTTGAGTTACTGTCGGAGGATACAAGATGACTTAGACAGTCAGTGTGATGAATTGTAGCTTGCCCTAAATGTAGAAAAATATAAGTTATTGTAAATTAGTAGAAAAACAATCCCATAATGGTTGAATACAGCCTTAGTAGTTTGCTGCTTGGCACAGCCACAACGAGTAAATATCTGCACATAACACTGCAAAGCGATGTGAACTGGAATGAGCACATCAGCCTGAAAGTAGAGAAAGTGAGTGGTTGACTTTGGTTTATTGAAATAATTTTAAGAAAGTCTGGTTCATCTGTAAAGGAGGCTGCATATAGAGTACTACTCTAGTGTTTGGGGTCCCCACAACACCTGGCCAAATCAAAGGAAGACATCAAAGCATCTCAGATGTGTGCTGCTGCTGGATTTGTTACAGGTAGGTTTTATCAGCATGTAAGTATTACGGAGATGCTTCATGAACTCAAATGGGAATCCCTGGAGGGAAGACAACATTTTTTTTTTTGTGAAACATGATTGAGCAAATTTAGAGAAACAGCATTTGAAGCCAAATTCAGACTGATTCTGCTGCCACTAATATAAGAACCTCACTTAAGATGAGAGAAATTAGGGCTCTTATGGGGGTATACATACAGTCATTCTTCTCTGACTACGTTTGTGAGTGGACCAGGGCAGGAAATGATTAGTAATGGTACCAGGTGCCACCCATCACATGCCATATAATGGCTTTTGGAGTACTTATGTATATGAACATTGGTGTAAATGCACCTGTCAACCCTATTTGCCTTCCAGTAACTGTTCAGACATTAGTTCATCTCAAGTTCAATATTTTGAACCAAAATTCTCATTGACTTTCATTGTGAATATATTATAACACAACTACATTTGAAGCAGGATGGGGATATTGAATAAAACCAGCACTCGCAGGCAACAGAACTTCACTTTACAGTGGTAACATGAGATGTTGACAGCAAAGAACCATCAATTCCTTAAATTGATCATCTTGAAACCACTCAAAAACAATGAATGATACCATTCAAGATAACTGCCACAGTCGAATATATTGAACAAATCATTCCTCAGGAATACTACTTGCACAAACCATTTGCTTCAATGATGTTCAACAACAATGATGATATCCAAGTTGTGATCCAGCGCCAGGATGCTTTAACCATTACAAGCAACACTTTCATATTCAATACACACATCAAAAAAACTTTTGCATCACCCCAGTTCCCAGAACACCTGAAGATAGACGTTGACTATGGAGTATCACAGACACAGTCCCTTTGACTGTTCAGAGATGTCAGTAAACCCACCCAAAGATGTCAACAACTATGCATGGGCGGCAGTGCCTATTAGACAGAGCGGGTCCCACAGCCGACTAGTTCAAGTCATTCCACCAGGAAGGAGGTACATGGCTCATGTTGTCTGTAGTTCAACCATGCCTAGATGGTCAATACCGCGGTTTGATCACATCCTCATTGTTACTTTGTGCCGGGAAGGGCTCTCAACAAGGAAAGTGTCCAGGCATCTCGGAGTGAATCAAAACAATGTTGTTTGGACGTGGAGGAGATACAGAGAGACAGGAACTGTCGATGGCATGCCTTGCTCAGACCCCCCCCCCCCCCAAAAGCGCTACTACTGCAATGGATGACTGCAACCTACAGATTATGGCTTGGAGGAACCCTGACAGCAACATCACCACATTGAATAATGCTTTTCGTGCAGCCACAGGACATCGTGTTACAACTCAAACTGTGCACAATAGGCTGCATGATGCACAACTTCAATCCCAACACCAGTGTGGTGAGGTCCATCTCTGCAACCATGACACTATGCAGCGCGGTACAGATGGGCCCAACAACATGCCAAATGGACCGCTCAGGATTAGCATCACGTTCTCTTCACTGATGACTGTTGCATATGCCTTCAACCAGACAATCGTCGGAGATGTTTTTGGAGACCACCCAGTCAGACTGAACACTATAGACACACTGTCCAGTGAGTGCAGCAAGGTGGAGGTTCCCTACTGTTTTGGGGTGGCACTATGTGGTGCCGACGTATGCTGCTGGTGGCCATGGAAGGCGCCGTAATGGCTGTACGATACGTAAATGCCATCCTCCAGACAATAGTGCAAACATATTGGCAGCATACAGGTGAGGCATTCGTCTTTACGGATGACAATTTGCGTCCCCATCATGCACACCTTGTGAATGACTTCCTTCAGGATAATGACATCGCTCGACTAGAGTGGCCAGCATGTTCTCCAGACATGAACCCCATCAAACATGCCTGGGATAGATTGAAAAGGGCTGCTTATGGATGACGTGACCCACCAACCACTCTGAGGGATCTAGGCCGAATCGCTGTTGAGGCGTGGGACAATCTGGATCAACAGTATCTTAATGAACTTGTTGATAGTACACCACGATGAATACAGGCATGCATCAGTGCAAGAGGACATGCTACTGGGTATTAGAGGTACTGGTGTGTACAGCAAAATGGACCACCGCCTCTGAAGGTCTCGCTGTATGGTTGTACAACATGCAATGTATGGTTTTCATGAGCAATAAAAAGGGTGGAAATGATGTTTATGTTGATCTCTATTCCAATTTTCTGTACAGGTTCCGGAACTCTCGGAACCAAGGTGATGCATAACTTTTTTTGATGTGTGTACTTGGAGGGGAAATTTGTGAAAAAGGGGGATGGAGACCCTCTAGTAAGATCATGACTTAACACATAACACATTCCCTTTTCTGTTACACAAAATATGATACGATCTGAATGGTGCAGAAATTGACTGCACTTGGAATGTAGGTATCACATCAACCTTAAAAACATACCCTTCTGTGTCAAAACTGGGCTTGAATGGTTTATAAAGTATGGGATAGTTTATGTAGTACATGCATGCCTCTCAAAATGCTGATGGGATCCTTCAAGAACATGAAGTCCATTCTAGTTAATGTCAAGCAAAAAATCATTTTAGTACAAAATGAAACAGATGGTGATGCATATATCCAGAGATATGCCACCCTGAAGAGAATAAGATTTTGCTTAACAAATTAATTAGGAAATTGCCCCATACCTCTGTAACCAACAAGGAACACAAAAATCTTTTAAAAATACTAGGTGCTGGTATTCAGTTGCCTTTCAGTTGCAGACTGTGGTAGCTGTTTGAATATCCTCCACTTGCAAGCACATCCTGATGATCATGAACTATTAAAACATCAGTTCAGTTAGAAACAACTTGGTTTATCAAAACTGCATTTCAGAATGATAGGAAAGCAAACCTGAAATGTGATGCAGGCGAATTTGACATATGTAACTTAAGAAACAGTAGAGTTTACCTTAATTTAGAATACTACTCACATACCAATTTACAACAAGAGTGGTCCAATAATTCCTGCTCTTTGATATATATACAAAGTTTCATTGAGCTATGAGGGTGAAGAGAATGAGGGGTGTCTGGTCAGTCCAAAGTAATTTTATAAGTTAAATCCAATAATAATAATAATGGTGTGTAACGAGGGCCTCCCGTCGGGTAGACCACTCGCCTGGTGCAAGTTTTTCGATGTGACACCACTTTGGCGACTTGCGCGTCGATGGGGATGAAATGATGATAATTAGGACAACACAACACCCAGTCCCTGAGCGGAGAAAATCTCGACCCAACCAGGAATCGAACCCGGGCCCTTAGGATTGACAGTCCGTCGCACTGACCACTCAGCTACCGGGGGTGGACAGTTAAATCCAATCATTGTTATAGATTGTGTGAAACATAATAAGAGCATGAAGAGTGGACTGATACACTACATATTGAATTTGAAACTTTTGCAAACTTCCCAGCAAACACCACAGCATTCGCAATAATACTTCACAATACATAATTAACTGCTCACCACTTATTAGAATTGTGCAGAGACTTGTATAAATTAATAGGTGCAGTAGCTCATCAAAACCATTCTCCTGCAAATGTTATAACTGATATCTGAGACTTCCGCAATGAATATGGACAGTTTGTATATAAATATGTCTTGTTTATTGCCTTCACAAATGATGCATAAGCTACCATGAATTCTCTACGATCATCGCTTCAAGAAATCCTTTCAGAGATGTGAAATATCTCAATACACATAAAAAAATGTGCTTTGGTTAAGTGAAACTTTTGTGGAGTGCACTGGAATGATGATGGATTGAATCTCAAAGATATGGTGGCATTGCTTCAAAGTTTTGATCATATTGACTCAAATTTTATGTGAAAGATAGTGGCAAATCACTGGATATGTGATATTTACAAGAACAATGCAGTTAAAAATCTGGAACATACGAGTGTCCTCCATTGCACCTTCTATTGGGCCTGGTGAACTAGTGGTAAAGTGTTGAAAGTCGCTTCGGGTTTGCTGCTGGATCATAAAATCAACTGGATTCAATATTTCAGTGATCCAACTGTTCACCATCTCCATGAGATTACTGCTTCTGCTGCTAAGTCCCACTGAGAACTGATGCAAAATCTGCAAATCGACGTCCTATATAGCCCTCCATACTGTACACAGCTCATGCCGCCCATCACAGCTGCTACCCTCCAAAACTGGGCAGGTAGCACCGCCCTTTTTTAGAATGCTGGCGGCAATTATATACCACACTCAGAGACGATTTCTGAACACTCAGACTGGTCATACTGAAGAACGTACAGTTTTGATGCAGGATAGTACAGGGTTCAATGTCCTGCTAAGAGGAAACCTTTTGTCTCTATTAATCAAATTATCTGCCAACCTAATTTCAATTGCCTCTTTATAAAAACTGTTCCAAAAACCAGAAGTGTTGGCAACTATCACAGTTTCATCAAATTTCATACTGTGTCCCTTGTTTAACCAATGTTCTGCTACCGCCAATTTTTCCGGCTATTGTAGCCTCGTATGACAGCGATATTTCATGCACCTGTCACGAATTGTGTGAATTGAACGGCTAATGTAAGCCTTCCCACATTTACATGGAATTTTGTATATACCAGGCTTCCTAAGCCTCAAACCATCTTTCACAGAGCCAAGTAGGGCAGTGCATGTGGTTCAGATTCAACATTAAAGTGCAGGTCCCGTTTCTCTGTTTGGATAACTGGGGTAGGTTAGGGACACGCAGATTGCTGAAATGACATCCAATTGAAAGACTTGCACCTGGCCACTGAACTACAGGAAATTATTATTACTGGACCTCCTTAGGAGGGGGAGGAGAAAGAGGAGGAGGGGGAGGAGTAGGAGGAGAACTGTTTTGCATGTGCAATAAACGTAAAACTACTAGTGACATTTTCAACTGCTTTAATCCTGCTTGTGACCATGTCATATTGTGAACCCATTCCCAAGAATCTGCAGAGAGTCTATCTGAAATATAAGGACGGAAATGAGGAAGATCTTTTGAAGTAACATCCAGCATTCATCACATGACGTGAATTCTCCCTCATACTAGCATCAGGCTTGCATAGTGCATAATCCTATTGGTTGCTGGTGTGTTAAAATCATGTTTCATCTGGCTCATCTCAACACTTTGTTAGGGAGGTCAACATACCGAGAAGTGATCTTTCTTTAGCATCAAAGTTGGGTACGTTGTGGAACATCTCCTCATAGAGTGAAGTAATATGCTCTCTCAGGTATTCAGGCTGATCAGTTAATTACATGCTTTGAGGTGGTCATCTGAGTTTTTGTTTCCATTTTATGCAAAATATTTCAACGAATGACCCAGCTGCCTTCTTCAGGTGCTGAAAGTTTTGCTTTTAGGTGTATTCACTGCGTGGACTGAAACAAGACTCTGAATTATTGTGTCTCATGCTGCCATTTATGTGGGCTTGGTTCTTAAATGGCAACTGTGACCTTTGATCCTGTATTGTTCTTCAGAGACCGCACTGATATTTCCTAAAACACATATTCTCTCAACTTCTCACAGCTCTGGTGGACGTAATGGCCAGTGAAATCTTAACAAATTGAGTGCAAGACCCCAAGCCTTATTTAAAATAGAACCTTCCTGTTTATTAGGTTTTCCAACAACTTCATTTCAATAGACTCCTTAATTATGTTGTCCTAGAAACTTTGCATTTGCTCCACTGTACTGGTCTCATGGTATTTTATTTCAAGATTATATTCAAGGCAGTGCTTGAGGACAATTAATTTGCTTGGCTGATTTGTTCAGGTGAGTGGCTGATGTTCCTCACACCTCTTCTAATTCATCTAATACCCTGCTCCACATAAGATATCCACATTCGCATGGAATGCATAACACACGCAGCTTTAGGAGATCAAGAATGCCTTTAATGTTACAAAGACTACTTTTTATCTTTATTGATAGGAGGAAAATACACTGGATGGTGTTTTCCTGTAGGAGCCTACCAATCTTTCAGGAGTGCACCATTCTGCAGCATCCATTGACTGAAGGCTTAAAACATATATGAAATGAACTATATATCAGATAAATTAATCTCACTTCTTCATATGTCATTAATTTTTGAGTAAGGATCTCTAGTTAACGTAACTGCCTTTTAAATTTGGTCAATGATGTACACACCGTGAACATATTCACTTTTACAATGCCACAAGAAAGTTATTAAGTGACATATTATCACCATGCAGTGACTATGTTCACTACCGTGTATCATTTGAAAATGGAAAAACTAGGTTTTAATATATAATCTTTGACAAGACCATTGGAGACACAATTCAAACTCAGATTTGATACAAACTAGAAAGAAAACCAGCCATATCCATTTTAAAGGAATTATCCTCTCATCTGCCTTAAGTGGCCTAAGAAAACCACAGAAAACATATATCTGTATGGTTATTCAAAGTCTACTCTTGCAACATGCATGTCCAGTGCCTTAACCACTACGCCATCTTGTTCAGTTTGCACCATTTGAGTGTAATGCTGAGGTCATACAATACTTTTTTATATTAACTTAAAAATGTAAACTTATTCACATTCACCAAAATGTGAAACTTATGTAAGATTTCCTCCCCATGAACCATGGACGTTGCCGTTGGTGGGGAGGCTTGCGTGCCTCAGCAATACAGATAGCCGTACCGTAGGTGCAACCACAACGGAGGGGTATCTGTTAAGAGGCAAGACAAACGTGCGGTTCCTGAAGAGAGGCAGCAGCCTTTTCAGTAGTTGCAGGGGCAACAGTTTGGATGATTGACTGATCTGGCCTTGTAACACTAACCAAAACGGCCTTGCTGTGCTGGTACTGCGAACGGCTGAAAGCAAGGGGAAACTACAGCCATAATTTTTCCCGAGGGCATGCAGCTTTACTGTATGGTTAAATGATGATGGCGTCCTCTTGGGTAAAATATTTCGGAGGTAAAATAGTCCCCCATTCGGATCTCCAGGCGGGGACCACTCAGGAGGATGTTGTTATCAGGAGAAAGAAAACTGGCGTTCTACGGATCGGAGCATGGAATGTCAGATCTCTTAATCAAGCAGGTGGGTAAGAAAATTTAAACAGGGAAATGGATAGGTTAAAGTTAGATATAGTGGGAATTAGTGAAGTTCGGTGGCAGGAGGAACAAGAATTCTAGTCAGGTGACTACAGGGCTATAAACACAAAATCAAATAGGGGTAATGCAGGAGTAGGTTTAATAATGAATAGGAAAATAGGAATGCGGGTAAGCTACTACAAACAGCATAGTGAATGCATTATTGTGGCCAAGATAGATATGAAGTCCACGCCTACTACAGTAGTACAAGTTTATATGCCAACTAGCTCCGCAGATGACAAAGAGATTGATGAAATGTATGATGAGATAAAAGAAATTATTCAGATAGTGAAGGGAGATGAAAATTTAATTGTCATAGGTGACTGGAGCTCAATAGTAGGAAAAGGAAGAGAAGGAAACGTAGTAGGCGAATATGGAATGGCAGTAAGGAATGAAAGAGGAAGCCGCTTGGTAGAAATTTGCACAGAGCATAACTTAATCATAGCTAACGATTGGTTCAAGAATCATGAAAGAAGGTTGTATACATGGAAGAAGCCTCGAGATACTGGAAGGTCTCAGATAGATTATATAATGGTTAGACAGAGATTTAGGAACCAGGTTTTAAATTGTAAGACATTTCCAGGGGCAGATGTGGACTCTGATCACAATCTATTGGTTATGAACTGTAGATTAAAACTGAAGAAACTGCAAAATGGTGGGAATTTAAGGAGATGGGACCTGGATAAACTGAAAGAACCAGAGGTTGTAGAGAGCTTCAGGGAGAGCATTAGGGAACGATTGACAAGAATGGGGGAAAGAAATACGGTAGAAGAAGAATGGGTAGCTTTGAGAGATTAAATAGTGAAGGTAGCAGAGGATCAAGTAGGTAAAAAGATGAGGGCTAGTAGAAATCCTTTGGTAACAGAAGAGATATTGAATTTAATTGATGAAAGGAGAAAATATGAAAATGCAGTAAATGAAGCAGGCAAAAAGGAATACAAACGTCTCAAAAATGAGATCGGCAGGAAGTGCAACATGGCTAAGCACGGATGGCTAGAGGACAAATGTAAGGATGTAGAGGTGCTTACCACTATGGGTAAGATAGATACTGCCTACAGGACGATTAAAGAGACCTTTGGAGAAAAGAGAACCACTTGCATGAATATCAAGAGCTCAGATGGAAACCCAGTTCTAAGCAAAGAAGGGAAAGCAGAAAGGTGGAAGGAGTATATAAAGGGTCTATACAAGCGTGATTTTCTTGAGGACAATATTATAGAAATGGAAGAGAATGTAGATGAAGATGGAATAGGAGATACCGAACTATCAGTTTAATAAGCTATGGCTGCAAAATACTAACACAAATTCTTTACAGATGAAAGAAAAAACTGGTAGTAGCCGACCTCGGCGAAGATCAGTTTGGATTCCGTAGGAATGTTGGAACACGCGAGGCAATACTGACCCTACGACTTATCTTAGAAAATAGATTAAGTAAAGGCAAACCTACGTTTCTAGCATTTGTAGACTTAGAGAAAGCTTTTGACAATGCTTTCCAATTCTGAAGGTGGCAGGGGTAAAATACAGGGAGCGAAAGGCTAGTTACAATTTGTACAGAAATCAGATGGCATTATAAGAGTTGAGGGGCATGAAAGGGAAGCAGTGGTTGGAAAGGGAGTGAGACAGGGTTGCAGCCTATCCCCGATGTTATCAATCTGTATATTGCACAAGCAGTAAAGGAAACAAAAGAAAAATTTGGAGTAGGAATTAAAATCCATGGAGAAGAAATAAAAACTTTGAGGTTTGCCAATGACATTGTAATTATGTCAGAGACAGCAAAGAACCTGGAAGAGCAGTTGAACGAAATGGACAGTGTCTTGAAAGGAGGATATAAGATGAACATCAACAGAAGCAAAATGAGGATAATGGAATGTAGGTGAATTAAATCGAGTGATGCTGTGGGCATGAGATTAGGAAATGAGAAGCTTAAAGAAAGAAATGTGTTTTGCTATTTGGGGAGCAAAATAACTGATGATGGTGGAAGTGGAGAGGATATAAAATGTAGACTGGCAATGGCAAGGAAAGCGTTTCTGAAAAAGTGAAATTTGTTAACATCAAGTATAGATTTAAGTGTCAGGAAGTCGGTTCTGAAAGTATTTGAATGGAGTGTAGCCATGTATGGAAGTGAAATGTGGACGATAAATAGTTTAGACAAGAAGAGAATAGATACTTTCAAAATGTGGTGCTACAGAAGAATGCTGAAGATTAGATTTTTTTTTTTTTTTTATCTGGTCGGGGCGGACGTTGTAAGACACCCTTTTAAGTTCGTTGTTGATCTATTAACTCAGTTTTTTTATTACAGAGGGCAGCTAACCCTCTGACCGAACACGCTGAGCTACCAGATGGGTAGATCACATAACTAATGAGGAAGTATTGAATAGAATTGGAGAGAAGAGAAATTTGTGGCACAACTTGACTAGAAGAAGGGATCGGTGGGTAGGGCATATTCTGAGGCATCAAGGGATCACCAGTTTAGTATTGCAGGGCAGTGTGGAGGGTAACAATCGTAGAGGGAGACCAAGAGATGAATACACTAAACAGATTCAGAAGGATGTAGGTTGCAGTAGGTACTGGGAGATGAAGAAGCTTGCACAGGATAGAGTGGCATGGAGAGCTGCATCAAACCAGTCTCTGGACTGAAGGCCACAACAACAACATCTATAAGATTAAAACTGTGTGTCATCGAGGTTAGAAACTGGGCCCTTAACCATCATGATAACAGTCTAACTGAATTAGTTATCAGGTGCGAACTGTAAACAAGTGACATGACAGTTTCAATTCAGCTTGTACATCTCTCTACATTCAAAAAGAAAGAGAACAGAAAAAAACAGCTGAAACATGGTTTAGCCACAGCCTTGGAGGACAGACTGACAATGTATTTGGTAAACCTTAAGTGTTTTTTTTTTCTGCTCCTTAAACTAGGATTCCTTTTTAAAATCCCTCCTTAGTTTCCTTTACTGCTTGCTCTGCATGTAGATACAAAAACACAAGGGTAGACTACAAACCTGCCTCACTCCTTCCTCAACTACAAGGGCCATTCAAAAAGAAATGAGCCAGAGGCATAATTACAGAAACCAATACCTGTATGTTAGAAGTATTCACCCTATCTGTTGAGACACTTGTCCCATTTTGACATAAGGTGGGGAATGGCTGTCTCATAAAATTCCTTGGGCTGCAATGTTAACCAGTTCCACACGTACAGCTGGATATCATCATCTGAGGTGAATTGTTTGCCCCTCAGAGCCTTTTTAAGGGGACCAAGATGGGCCCCTTCTGATTCACTTCCTGCAGCATGGGACAACAGTAAATGCCCAACGTTACCCGTAAACCTTGACCACCCTTTGCCAAGCAATCAAATCAAAACGACCAGGCAATCTCACCCGTGTGGTCATTCTGCTCCACGACAATGCAGAGCCTCATACGGCCAACACAGTCACGGCAATCCTGCAGAAATTCAAATGGGAGGTTCTTTGCCACCCTCCATACAGTCTGGACCTCTCTCCCTGTGATTACACCATTTTTGGCCCCCTTAAAAAGGCTCTGAGGGACAAACAATTCACATCGGACAATGATGTCCAGCTGTGCATGCGGAACTGTTTAACATCACAGTCCCAGGAATTTTGTAAGACAGCCTTTCACCACCTTGTGTGGTTGTGGCAGTGTCTACCTCTACAAAACTTGATGTCAAGTAGGCCCATAACAAATAACTTTGTATGCTGACAGACAAAGGCTGACAGTCATAAATACTCCATCCAGTCAATACCAATACAAGAGGCTACCATTTGGGATTGTCAGTGCTACAGGATTGTTCCATGGTTATTTACAACAATAAAGATCACTGCAAACCAGCCGGATGACATCATTGTCTCAGGAAGAACTTCAGGTGAACTGTTACATAATTTTGAGGCTGTTTTCAAGATTTTGCTTGTGGTAAATCTTAAACATAATAAAAATGAGTGCATATTCTTCCAGAGCAAAGTACAATATTTAGGACACACCCTGTCTGAAAATGGCATCAGACCAATGTCACAACAAACTGAAACAATTAAAAACCTTCCAACTCCAAAAGACAAGTGATTACACATTGTATTAGGACAAATAAATTACTATAGCAAGTTTATCATACATGCTACATCTGTAAGACAACCACTTCACAAATTATTATACAAAAGCACAAAATGGAATTCAAATAATGAACGCTAATGTACATTCAACAAATTAAAACAAGATTTGTTAGATGCCAAATGTCTAGTGGCACATGACCAACATAAAATATTGACAATTGCAACTGATGTGTCAGAATATGGTATCGGCACCATATTATCACATGAATGGTCTATTGATACAATGGAACACAAGGAGGCAACTAGCGTGAGTTTTGGTGTTCTCGTAAAGATAAGTCATTTTAGATTATAAAACATATAGTTTAGCACCGATTACGTGTTAAATACATGTATTAGTGTGCTTTTTAAGTGTACCATTAAAGTTTTCATTTTTCTTTACATAATATAGCAGAAAACGTGAAAAGATCGTACAGTCATATTTTCTGTTTACGTTTTGCCGTAGCAAATCTATAGAACTTTGTTTAGTTGTTCTTTGCTCTCTCCAGCAATTTAACTTAGCGTACCTCTTCATTATTTAACTAGCATTTCTGGAAAGTAGTGTAAAGTTTAAGTTGTTGTTTCAGAAACTTTGCACTGTTGCTTTTGTTTACACACAGTTGCGTGTAGGCCAAATTTGTGGAACCATATTTTCGTGTTTATCTGTAATTTAACTGACTTATTCTTAATAAACTAGTACGTTTATCATGAGTGAAAAGTGCTTGACTTGCCATAGGATTGTTAGGTCGGGGCTTTGGTGTGATGGGTGCTGTAGTTTTTTCCATGTAGGTGAATGTAGTGGCATGGGAATAGGGGAAGTAAACGAGACTTATCAGTGGTTTTGTAGGATTTGTAGTAGAGATAGGAAGATACTAGAACAGGAGGGGAAAAATTCCGCCCTTCAGGCTGAGTTAGACAAGGCCAGGGGAGATCTTGACAGGTTAAGGAGGGAGAAGGGTAAAGAGAGGTGGGAAGTGGCTACAGGCAACAGGAGGAACAGGCCTAGAACTTTGTCTGACAGCTTCATGGTGAATGTGGACAATAGATTTGACCTGTTGCTTCAGTTGCAAGCTGGTGAGCCTCAAGCAGTTGAAAGTGTAGACAGGGCACAACAAACTTTCAGCAGCAAATTGAAAAGTAAGAATGTAGGGAAATCAGTAAAGAGAAAGAAAGTGTTGTTGTTAGGCAGTTCCCATGGAAGAGGTGTTGGTCAACTTTTGCACGATGAACTAGGATCAGAATACCAGGTCACCAATTTTTTTAAACCTAGTGCTGGTCTGGAGCAGGTGACAGAGGATTTAGGATTACTTTGCAAAGATTTCACTAAGGAAGACACTGTGGTTATAGTGGGTGGGGCAGGTAATAGTATTGACAGAGATCCTGCGTACAGTATAGAGTGTGACCTGGCAAAGATTGCATCAGCATCGAAGCATACTAGTGTTGAGTTTGTATCTGTTCTTGGGCACCATGACCGATCTCATTTGAACTCTTCTGTCAAGAGAGTTAATTTGGAGCTGGAACGGCTGCTTATGTTGGGTGCAGGGTCACACATTGGTGTGGTTCCTGTTGATTCTCTCAATAGGTGGGATTATACTAGGCATGGCCTTCACCTCAACAGGAAGGGGAAGGATAAATTGGCTGGGAAAATAGCAGGAAAGTTAAAGGGGGGAGGCACTGTCATGAGTGGTAAAATACCAGTGGTTATAGGGTTCAAAAAAGACCCTTTTTTAAGGTAGGGAGGACAGAAAGAAACCAAATTTTAAGAGAGGTTAGAACTGAGACAAACCTTCAGTTTGAGAAAGGAGCCAAATTCTAGCTTATTACATTCTAGCTTATTACATCAGCATAAACAGCTATTGGTTAAGCATTTTCAACAGTCTACCCACTTTCAACTCAGTCAATGTGAAATGTCAGCTATCTTTATTGCATCAAAATAATCAAGGACTGAGAAATAAAATTAATGAATGAACTATCTGCATAGATGAATTAGAGTCTTCAAACCCAGCTGACATAATCTGCCTCTCTGAACATCATATGACCACTGGTATAGAACTTTTAAGTGTTACAGGGTTTAGGTTAGCATCTCACTTTAGTAGATCAGAAAGGAGGAAGGAGGAGTTGCCACATTCATCAGGAACTGTCATAAATTTAAGAACATAGACATTCATAAATTTTGCCTAGAACAGCATATGGAAGCTTGTGCAACAGAAGTAGAATTTCACAAAAAATCCTTCATAATATTAAGTGTATATCGAGCACCTGCAGGTAACTTTAATCTGTTTGTAAACCACCTTGAAGCTGTACTGGCCCATTTAACAACCAAAAACAAAGAAATAGTGGTTGCTGGTGATTTCAATGTAGATTTCCTTAAAGACTCTCCCAATAAGAACTTATATGAGTTAGTAACACTATCATTCAACTTAATTCACACAGTAAAGTTCCCCACTAGGGTAGCCAATTGCTCACAAACAGCCATTGATAATATCTTTATAGAAAAATCCAATGAACAAAATTATATTACAAAACCAATAGTCAGTGGCCTCTCAGACCATGACATGCAGTTCCTTCTGTTAAATGTTAATACTGAACAGGATATAAAATCTGTTAAATCTGAGCTCAAGAGGGTAATCAATAAGCCAAAAATTGATTATTTTAGGACACTCCTCAGAGACATTCACTGGACTGATGTTTACAGTGCTCATGGCATGAATGAAAAATATAACACTTTTGCTAATAAAGTGCTTACCTTATTCAAACACTGTTTTCCCCCAAAACTTACCAAGGTTAGACCAAAGTCTACAAAGAAGCCATGGATCACTCAAGGAATAGGGGTATCTTGTAAAACAAAAATAAATCTGTATCTGTCAATCCGAAACAGTGCCGATGTTGATGCTATAGCACATTAGAAGAAATACTGCAAAATATGAAAGACTGTAATATGGACATCAAAGCAAATATATTACAAGGAAAAGATAGTCATATCAGATAACAAAATAAAGACAATATGGGATATAGTGAAGAAGGAGACTGGTAGAACCAGACATGAAGAGGAACAAATAGCATTAAGAGTAAATGATACATTGGCGACAGACGTGTATAGTGTTGCAGAGCTTTTTAACAAACATTTTATAACTGTTACTGAAAAGATGGGATTGTCAGGCTCGGTAGATGCTGCTATGGAATACCTCAGACCAGACATTTCAAGTAACTTCCATAATATGAATTTGACCCTCACTACCACAGCAGAAATAATGTCCATCATAAAATCCTTAAAATCAAAAACATCTAGTGGGTATGATGAAATATCAACAAAGTTAATTAAAGAATGTGATTCTGATCTAAGTAACATATTAAGCTATCTGTGTAATCAGTCGTTTATCAGTGGAATATTTACTGAATGGTTGAAATATGCTGAAGTTAAGCCACTGTTTAAGAAGGTAGATAAAGAAATAGCATCAAATTTCCGTCCAATTTCACTGTTGCCAGCATTCTCAAAAATTTTAGAAAAAGTAATGTGCAATTGGCTTTATAACCATCTTATCTCAGATAACATACTGTCAAAGTCACAGTTTGGATTTCTAAAGGGTTCTGATATTGAGAAGGCTATCTACACTTACAGTGAAAATGTGCTTAATTCATTAGACAAAAAAATGCAGGCAACTGGTATATTTTGTGATCTGTCAAAGGCATTTGACTGTGTAAATCACAATATCCTTTTAAATAAATTAGAATATTATAGTGTAACAGGAAATGCTGCAAGATGGTTCAAATCTTATATCTCTGGCAGGAAACAAAGGGTGTTATTAGGAAAGAGGCATGTATCAAGCTATCAGGCATCATCTAACTGGGAACTAATTACATGTGGGGTCCCACAATGTTCCATTTTGGGGCCCTTACTTTTTCTAGAGTATTTAAATGACCTTTCATCAGTAAAATTACCAGATGCCAAGTTCGTTTTGTTTGCCAATGATACAAACATTGCAATAAATAGCAAATCAAGTGTAGTCTTAGAAAGATCAGCTAATAAAATATTTGTCGACATTAATCACTGGTTCCTAGCCAATTCTTTGTCACTAAACTTTGAAAAAACACACTACATGCAGTTCAGAACTTGTAAGGGGTGTCCCACGAGTATATGCCTAACATACGATGACAAAGAGATAGAAGAAGTGGACAGTGTTAAGTTCTTGGGATTACAGCTTGATAATAAATTCAACTGGGAGGAGCACACCACAGAACTGCTGAAGTGTCTTAACAAATCTCTATTTGCAATGCGAATTGTGTCAGACATAGGGGGATATGAAAATGAAAAAGCTGGCATACTATGCTTACTTTCATTCCATAATGTCATATGGGATTATTTTTTGGGGTAATTCATCACGCCAAGCTAAAGTTTTCCGGGCACAAAAACGTGCAGTAAAAGTTATATGTGGTGTGAACTCAAGAACATCCTGCAGAAGCCTGTTTAGGGAACTAGGGATACTAACTACTGCTTCCCAATATATTTATTCCTTAATGAAATTTGTCATTAAAATATATCACTTTTTCAAACCAACAGCTCAATTCATGGAATCAATACTAGAAATAAGAATAATCTTCACAAGGATTTAAAGTCACTTACTTTAGTCTTGTACAAAAAGGTGTGCATTACGCAGGAACACACATTTTCAATAACTTGCCATATACATCAAAAACGCTGTAACTTACCAAATGAAAGCGTTGGTATGTTGATAGATACAATAAACACACAAACACACACACAAATTTCAAGCTTTCGCAACCCAAGGTTGCTTCTCAGGAAAGAGGGAAGGAGAGGGAAAGATGAAAGGATGTGGGTTTTAAGGGAGATGGTGTGTTCATTGTAAATAAGTATAATAGTAGTTGTATTACACATTTATTACCTTATAAATAAATAAAAAACTTTTTTATTTTAAATTCAGTGCATTAGTATTTGTAAAATGACTCTTTCATATAATATTCATTAAAAAATGACGATCATTCCACTTGGGACCTGTGAAATGGTACATTAGCTTTTTGTTTTAGTTGTAAATATTTGTCATGTATTTTTGTTTTTCTGACATGTTCTACATCCTGGAGTACCTCCTCACTATGGATCAATTGGAATGAAAGTAAATCTAATCTAATCTAATCTGACAACAGGTTTTTGAATGGTCAATAGCACTCACATACAAACATTGAAAGTTGCTCAGAGGGACAACAGTTAAATTGACAAAGAAGCACTTGCCATTATTTTTGCTGTTAAGAAAGTTCGTGAACATATTTATGGCCATAGATTCATCCTGCTTGTGAAACACAAGCCTTTGGCGGCTGTCTTTGTACCAAATAATACTAATCCTTCCAGGACAGCTCAACAATTGCAACACTTGATGCTGCTCTTGTCCGATTATGACTAAGAAAAAATTTTCAGTTCCACAGCAAAACATATGAACCCAGATTTGTTTTCACGGCTGCCAACAGGGTAGAATAAATATTTTGAGTCTTCAGTAGATAAATGTTTTTCTTCAATGATGACACTGTGGAAAATTTCTCACTGAACTGTGATTTAACTTCAAAGCATGTGCCAAAGGAACCAGTTTTATCTAAGATTAAACACTACATTCAGATGGAGTAGTGTAGAGATAAGAAGTTAATTCAGCAACCAGAAATTAGTTCATGCCATTCTGGTACATTCAAAATCAGGAAAGACGTGAGCAGTTATTCCCAGGGTACTTCAAGCCAAAGTACTTCCAGTGCTAGATCAATGCCGCTGAGACATAGTGAGAACCAAAGCCACTGCCAGAAAACATTTATACTAGAAAAATTTAGATAAAGACATAGAAGTGATGCTGGCCAAATGCCAATTATGTTAAAAATACACAGGGATCACAATCTTGGTCACATTTGCACATCAACTTTGCTGGACCATTTTTTGGGAGCTACTGGTTCATTGCCATCAACGCATTTTTAATATTTCCTTTTGCGATCCAAATGTCATCAATTACCTCTGTGAAAACAAATAGGTTTTGTCAAGGATCTTCTCCAATGAAGAACTGCCAAAAACAATAGTTACTGACAACAGTTCTCAATTTTCTTCTCACGAATTCAAACTTCTTTGTGAAAGGAATGGCATTTCACACTTTAAAACTGCACATTACATCCAGAAGCCTATGGATTTGCAGAGCAATATGTGTGGCTGTCCAAGTCACATAGCGATGCAGCCAGCAGCAGTCTCTGACTTTGGCTCTGGCAGTGGGGTCCAGCTGCAGCCAACGAGCAATGATCAGATGGATATGAATGTTCCACATCATCCTACAGATGAGCCTTTGGACCTGGACTTGGCCAACTTTTAACCAAAAACTCCCTCACTGTGGTTCTAACTGTGGTTTTCCATCATGTCATGTGCAAATGCCAGATGGAGCAACATGTGTGCACCCATGACATTTACACATTGGCAAGTTGCTTGGTTGGTTTCAAGAGGGGGGAAGGGACCAAACTGCTAGGTCATCAGTCCCTTCCTCCTATTAAAATAATTCCACAAGAGAAAGAATAATAATAATAAAAAAAATTAAAAAATGACACTCACAGCACAAAACTGGGAGACAGGAAAAAAACCACAAGAACAACAGAAGGGCAACAAACACTACAGTGAACAAAATAGGGCAGGAAAACCAGAGAGAGGTGTAAGAAACAGGTATAAGGAATTAAAACAAGAGAGCAGATGACCATGGCTGGCTGATCATGAGAGTAAGTGAGGCAAGTGAGGAAGCATGCAGCTAATAAAGCCAAGTTCATTGGTTGGCTCCCCTCCCCCCTGCCCCCCACCTTCCAACCCCAGGGAGAAATGGAGGCTGAGGAGAGGTGTGTGTTTCCATCAACAATGGCACACAGTGGTAGAATCTGGGGCGACACATTACAGGCAGTCTCAGCTCGGTGACATAGTACAGTCACCTCCTAGATGGCGCGCAGACCAGAAAATGCGTTCCTGCTCAAGACATTCAGATAGGCCATTCATCCACCAAGATTTACAACTGCTACCAAAAAGAATGAGATTTTCACTCTGCAGCAGAGTGTGCACTGATATGAAACTTCCTGGTAGATTAAAACTGTGTGCCGAACTGAGACTCAAACTCTGGACCTTTGCCTTTCGCGGGCAAGTGCTTGGCCATCTGAGCTACCCAAGCACGAGTCACGCCCCGTCCTCACTGCTTCACTTCTGCCAGTACCTCACCTGCCACCATCCAAACTTTACAGAAGCTGTGAGGACAGGGTGTGAGTCATGCTTGGGTAGCTCAGATGGTCAAGCACTTGCCCGCGAAAGGCAAAGGTCCCGAGTTTGAGTCTCGGTCCAGCACACAGTTTTAATCTGCCAGGAAGCTTCTTATTTGATGAATCCACCAAATAGTCACTGAATAACATTCATAAGCTGAGTGCATGATTTAGGTGACCGCATGCTGATACTTAGTCAGTTCCACAGCAGTTACTGGTCAGTTCCAGCATTAATCACCCAGCTCCAGCAGTTCTTCAGTTTTACATTTCCCTACAGTGCCAACCAGTCTAGTCATTGTGGGCTGTTTACACTAAGTGTATAACATTATTCAAAGGGTAGTGAAAGTGTTTGCCTATTGAGAGACTTAACTTAAACTCGATCCATATTGAACTTCAATTAGATTAAATAGTTATAGTGTTAGGTTATCTTACTTGCAGAACTTTCAACTGATTTTGTTATAGAAATATTGCTCTGTAAAGAGACTGTAGCTAGTGTACAGGAAGGACACTTTGATTTAGCTATGGATATCTGTGGCATCGGGGTTCAATTCGTGATACCTTTATGATGAGCACCTACCTTTGGTGAACATAACAGAAGTTAAAAGCTGGGAATGAATATTTAGTTTTTTGTTGACAAACAACTAACAGCTTATTGCAACAACATGAGCTCATACCAACTGTTCAGTGGGTACAACACAAACTATAGGAATCTTGGTACTGCAGTTTTGTGCAGCGTAACCCAGTGACAGAAATGAACTTATGGTTCAAAATCATTTCACCCCATAGATTGCACACATTGTTTGTGATAATGGTGTAATTGCAGCTCTGCCAGAACTCTCCAAAAATGTATTCCTCAAAGTATTCATTTTGTGCTCTTATAGATAAATCTTCTCCCACATGATCCAACATCACCACCTCAAATTCCACAATGTGAACAATTCTTTTTCAAGGACTTTGGTCATCTCCCTGTTGATTGAATGGCCCACTTTCTTGTAAGTAACCACACTCAGCAAGAAATTTCTTCCATCACATGTGATTTTGTATCTTTTGTAAAGAGAGCAGCAGTAACATCAATATGGCAAGTGGTGTTTGTTATGAAACATATGCATTGTACAAATACATGTCTCACATGCATTGCTAATTCAAGACCTTGCACTGCACAAAACATTCATTTCAGACCATTGGTTCTTATCTCAAAATACTCTATTTAGGATCACCTATCATCAGTAAAATTTCAACACCAAAGTTTTGGGACAACCTATATCTCTGTAAGGCCAAGTGCAGCTGGACAATGATCAAGGAAGGATACCATATCACTGGATTCTTCCTGGAATGTTCTGCCAAAGCCACATAAATTGCTAATGCTGTTTCAGACTTGGGGAGATACGTAATCTCTGTTCCCAATAGGTGGTGATTGATTCACACTCAACAAATGATGGCAGCTCCTAGTCACAGTGTGACTGTCTGCAAACTTATTCAAATAAACAAGAAATAAAAATGAAGTTATCTGTGCACTCCCAGTAACAGACCATACTGAGTTTTGTTATTTTACTGTTGAGGGAGAGTATGAATGGACTGAGATTCAGTACAAAGTTCTCTTAATTTTCTGTACAGTTCTTTATAGGTGCTATTTACATTTTTAGAAAAAGTTCAAGTTTTTTTGAAATCCAGATTATCTGGTGTTATCCTTTAAAGAAAAGAAGTTATGCCTATTGCCTCCTTGAAAAATATGTATTTGGGTCAAAGCGTAAATCATACTGCGTATACTTGCATCTCTAAGTTAACTGTAATCGAGAAGGAGACCACATTTTTGAAATGGATGTCTGAAGGGTTACAGAAGGACAACCAGCATACAACAGCACCCAAAATATGAAATTATAAAAATACTGGAACAGAAAACACACAATTAGAAAAAGTAATGAAACTGTATATTCTCCTCCAGAATGAAATATTCAATGGTGTATATGGTTACGGATTGAAGTGGAAATTAGTGAAGTCTGGTGGCAGAAAGAACAGGACTTCTAATCATGCAAACACAGGGTTATAAATATGAAGTCAAATAAGCAAGAATGGTTTTAATAATGAATAAGAATATAGGAATGTGGGCAAGCTACTATGAACAGCACAGTGAATGCATTATCATAGCCAAGATACACACACCACAGTAGCACACGTTTATAAGCCAACTAGCTCTGCAGTTGATGAAGAGACTGAAGGAATGTATGATGAGCTGAAAGAAATTATTCAGATAGTTAAGGGAGATGAAAATTTAATTGTGATGGAGGACTGGAATTCAATAGCAGGAAAAGAAAGAGATGGAAAAGTAGTAGATGAACATGCATTGCAGGAAAGGAATGAAAGACGAAGCCACCTGGTAGAATTTTGCACAGTGCATAATTTAATCATCACTAACACTTTCTGTAAGTCATGAAAGAAGGGAAAGTACCTGGAGACACCATAAGGTTTCAGACTGATTACATAATATTTTAAACTGTAAGACATTTCCAGAGGCAGATGTGGACTCTGACCACAATTTATTGGTTATGAACTGAAGGTTAAAGCTAAAGAAATTGCAAAAAGATAGGAAATTAAGATGATGAGACCTGGATAAGTTGAAAGAAGCAGACATTTCTGAGAGTTTCAGAGGGAGCGTTAGGCACTGGATGACTAGCACAGGGGAAAGGAATGCAGTATAAGATGAATGAACAGCTTTAAGAGATGAAATAATGATGGCAGGAGAGGATCAAATAGATAAACAAGACAAGGCCTAATTGAAATCCTTGGGTAACACAGGAGATACTTAATTTAACTGATGAAAGGAGAAAGTATAAGAATGCAACAAATGAAGCAGGCAAAAGGGAATATAAAGACCCAAAAAGTGAGACTGACAGAAAGAGCAAAATGGCTAAGCAGGAATGGCTAGAGGAAAAATGTAAGGATTTAGAAGCATAGTTCACTAGGGGAAAGATAGATACTGCCTACAGGAAAATTAAAAAGGCCTTAGCAGAAAAGGGAAGCAGCTTTATGAATATCAAGAGTTCAGATTGAAAACCAGCCCTAAGCAAAGAAGGGAAAGCTGCAAGGTAGAAGGAGTATATAGAGAGTCTATGCAAGAGAGATGAACTTGAATGCAATTTTATAGAAATGGAAGAGGACATAGATGAACATGAGATTCTGTGAGAAGAATGTGATAGAGCACTGAGAGACCTAAGTTGAAACAAGATCCTGGAAGCAGAAGACATTCTGTAAGAACTGCAGATAGCCTTGTGAGAGCCAGCCAAGACAAAACTCTTCCATCTGATGTGCAAGATTTGTGAGACAAGCAAAATGCCCTCAGACTTCAAGAAGAATGTAGTAATTTCAATTTGAAAGAAAGCAGTTGCTGACAGAAGTGAAAATTAATGAACTACCAGTTTAAAAGTCATGGTTGCAAAATATTAACACAAATTCTTTACAGAAGAATGAAGAAACTGATAGAAGCTGACCTTGGGTAAGATCAGTTTGGATTCCAGAGAAATGTAGGAACTTGTGAGGCAATACTGACACTGTGATTTGTCTTAGAAGATAAGTTAAGGAAAGGCAAACATATATTTATGGCATTTTTAAACTTAGAGAAAGCTTTTGACAATGCTGAATGGAACACTCTCTTTGAAATTATGAAGATAGTAGGGGTAAAAACAGGGAGCAAAAAACAATTTATAACTTGTGCAGAAACCAGACAGTGGATATAAGAATCAAGGGGCATGAAAAGGAAGCCGTGGTTGAGAAGGGATAAGAGACGGGGTTGTAGCCTATCCCCGATGTTATTCAATCTTTACACTGAGCAAGCAGTAAAGGAAACCAAACAAAAATCTGGAGTGTAATTCTCTCTGAGACAGCAAAGGACGTGGAAGAGCAGTTCAATGGAATGGACAGCTACTTGAAAGTAGGATATAAGATGAACATTAACAGAAGCAAAACAAGGATAATGGAATGTAGTCAAATGAAATAAGGTGATGCTGAGGGAACTAGATTAGGAAACAAGACATTTACAGTAGCAGATGAGTTGTCACCTCAGTGTAAATGTATGTATAAGCAGAATAATATTCACTCCTAACCAATCAGTTGTTATATTGGAAAATAATTGGCTTCTGTCAATTAGGCATGTCAGCCATTTTGTGACATTTCGACTTGCGATGGCTATAAAGCTGAAATCATGACTGTGTAAAATAAATGAATAGTAATTTAGAGTTTAATGATAGAAATTTCTATCAAAATGCTTGCATATGTAGCACAAATGCTGCAAGTCTGTTGTCATACTTGTGAATTTGTGTACTCACTCCCCTTTCAAGTCCACTTGTACCCAGCAACATGGTGACAAGTGGGCTTTGGAAAAAACTCACGAGATGAGTCTACAGGTACATTGAGATGCTGAGATTCGAGATGACATCACAGGTGTCACTGGTGAGTTTAAAGTGAGTATACAGATGTCATTTCTCATCTCTAGTATATGGTATCTCAGTGCCCTTCACAGTGCTCACTCAACATCTGACACTGTTCGCATCCCTCATACAACCCATCAAGCCAAGTAACAGCACTAAATATAAGCAATACTAATGCACTCTGGTGGCCATTCTACTTGTCACAGAGGATTGCTGCTGATAGAGTGTATGTGCACAAAATTACATTGACATCCGATCATGTCTACTAGCCACTTCACGTTTTTGTCAGGTCACGTATGTAGATTATTTATTTATTGAGACTTTCTTCGATACTGACATCTCTCTGCAGTACGTTGATCTTGCATATATTCTTCTTCTGCCAAACCATCATCTTGTCATCTGCAAATTTTGGAGCCAAGTCGTCGTCGTTGTCATCTTCTTCTTCTTCTTCTTCTTCTTCTTCTTCCCTCAATTTCCTTTCTCCCCCAGTACCAGTTTTGGTAATTTTGTTCCCACTGTTTTTCTTACATGTCTGTATCACTGTAATTTTCTTCAGTCCATCAACATCACATATCCCTCCTTCCACTTCCATTATCCTTGTCACTTCAGTGTTCCTTAGGTTGCCTTTCCTTTGTATTCTTGCTGATCTAGAAATCCATCTCTAATACTTTCAGCTTGTTTATATGTCTTGTCCAGATTTCTGCTCCATACAGGACTGTACTTTCTAATATTGACTATAATAGGTGTCTTTTTCTTCTATCCATCATTCTCCTGTTCCATAAAATTGAACTGAAAATCAAAATGACCTTGTTGCCACCACTAAAAATTCTTTTATTAATTTCTAAATTTGTATTTCCCCCTTTGTTGACTTTTTGATCTCACCCTCATGTGCAGTTCAATAGTAAGATATTCTGCTTTTTGATAATTAATCTGCAAACTTCAGTTTTTATATTCCATTGCTAGCATATATAATTTGAATCCCCCCATCTTGCACTGTGATAACTTTTTCATCAGCTAATAGTAAATGGTGCAGATATATTCAATCTTCAGTCTCTAACCCCATTCTCTTACATTTACAAGCCCAGTTCCCAAGACTAATATCAATACACATTTTGAATGGCGCTGGTGACGTGGCTGTCTTATAACAGGCGCCTGCTTGCTCTAAACTTTTTAAAAGTATATTACCAGTTTTTATTTGGCATAAATTATCTTTACACATTTCTTGTGTTATTTTAAGAGATCCTATGTCTGCCATACATAATGCTTTCCAAACCAATTTCCTTGGAATGGTTATAATATGCCATTTTGAAATCTATGAAAACTAATCTCACAATTTTGATTTTTCTTTATGTTTTTTCAAAAACATAATCTAGACATGATCTACCAGATGTGAAACTGCATTGTTCTTCTCGGGTCCTAAAATTAGTTTCCACTCTGTTTTTTATTACTTTCCTTAAAATTCTTATTAATGAGTTTGTAACACAAATTTCTCAATCATTTGAACAAATTTTGTGGTCTAGTAATATAACAAAGCTTCATTTCCTAGTGTACGTAGATGTAGATTAATTTTCTGAAAGTATTTTCTGCACACAGCATGTTCAATTGCTTTCAAATAATAGAAGTGCTTCAAATGTAATCTCTCTCTTACATCTGAGATATTCTGCAATGCTGTAAAGGCATCTTGTGATAAAAACTGCTCAAAAAAATGTTTTGCACTGCAATTATGACTTATACAGTTTTCCAATCTATTTCTCAGTACTCTTCTGACCACAGCAAGTTATTGCATTTGGCACGTCTAATAACCACTACCTAAAAATTATGGCTGAGCTGTCTGTCTAGATGCAACTACGAGGGCCAAGTTGACCATGGTAGTAAAAAAAATATGTCCATGTGGTCAAATTAACCTATACAAATCCATTAAGATTAAGAACACTAGTACACATTCTCCAGCAGTGTGGTATGGGAAGAAGGCAAGCGTGTGAACACCTAGAATGAAATTTGGAGTAATGGGATCATACTTTCTTCACTGATGAGTGCAGGATTTTTCTGATGCCTGATCACAGGAAAATGTGGAGATGGCCAGACACCAATACATGTCTCAGGCACACAGTCCCACAAGTTTAGCAGTGATGTGTGTCACTCGCATTTTGGGCCAGTATCACTTACATTCGTCAAAAGCCTCTCTTCACTACCAATGGTAATTTGAGGGTTGTAGAGTACTTAGGCAGAATCTTCCAACTTACTGTCTAGTCCTACAGTCAACAATTTGATTATGGGTCCATCTTTCAAGACAATAATACACAAGTACATTGAACTTACCTCATAAACAGCAACCTCCAGGAGGAAAGAGTCAACCGAATGGAATGGCCTATGGTGTCTGCTGATATGAACATGGCTGAGCATGTATGAAACCAGTTGAAAAATTACACGGGATCAGCACAGGAAACCTGCTCACACATTGGATGATCTCTGGAGTGAAACAGTCAAAGAGTGACACAGGCTTGAGCAGCAAAATCTTGACACACTTGTGGACAGCATGCCTAGGAGGATATAATCATGTTGCAGTACACTAGACTGAGTAATGCAGAACTCATATATTACCCAACAGCAGATTTTGCTTTCACAGATGAGCACTTTTTAACAAACTACCTTTATTTTGGAAGTTGTTTGTTTTCATTTCACATAAATCACATTCGTAATTTCACAAGGCTTCTTTTCTCTTTTCCTGTTCACCTTGAAACTAAGCTTACACATGTTCACAGGCATGCAGGTGGTGCAAAACTTCTTTTGATCAGTGTATTTGCTAATCCTGTTCAATAAATCTTCCCACATTATGTGCCATTCCGTTTTTTTACTCATTCTCGGCTTACAACAACATTCACTGCAAACCATGGTACAGTATATGTTGGAGGGTACATTGTGTTTATAATCTACTTTGTCCTATTCCACTAACAAATCAAACATAGGAAAATCTAACATCCTTCATGCTTCTGTATGCACCTTGAAACATAAACATAGCAAGTTGAAACTATTCCAAGTGCTATTGTTCTACTCCCTTTATCAACATTTTATTCCTTGTCTTTCAGCTTTATAAGTAGGATATATGCTAAATATAAACTCAACCTGATTGGTTTTTTATTTATGTAGCGTTTTCATAATTTGTTTCAGGATGTACTAACTAACTTAATTTCATTGGCAACCTTGTTAATTCAGAGAAATTACTAATCAAAGTCATTACAACAACTTGCTATATGAATATCACTGAGAATGAATCAGTAGTTCTAAGAGAATTGACACCAGTCATTAGAAAGTCCTCATGTCATTCTTTCCAGTAATCTGTTTTTTTTTTCATAAAATTAATTAACTTAAAAGGTATTTGTAATTAAATATTGGTCACACACACACAAATTAACTTTTGCTAATTGAGCCATTATGGTTCCAGGATTTGACTTTATATTTTTGTTGCCCTGTAACACCATTATCGATTGTGAGTAATTGGTACGGTGTAATTTTATTATGATGTGTTTATTCTGTATGAGTTAAGATCTTTGAATTGTTGGAGGAAAGTGGAAATTTGTGATGCATACTTTGTAAATATTTAATGGTGCATTTAAATAATGGAATTTGATAAAAATATGGCCGTTTGTAAAACCAAAATTGTATGTAGAAAACTGGTTCATACTTAGGGATCTTGTATTGTGAAATAGAAAAGACATAGGGAACCCCCTCCGCTACGGAAGGGGCTTGGCACACAAGAAAAGGTGAAAGTGGCAGTCAATCTGGGCAGCAAAAGAGACAGCACGTTAGGCAATCAGTGGCCAGCAGTCACATAGTCAACACCGCAGGTGCCAAGTGAGGCATTCTGAAACCAAATCTATGATGGAATGGCCTCGGATGTGGTTCTGGTTGTAAAATGGTGCTCTCAGATTTGGAAAGGCTCTAAAGATGATGAATACTTTGCCAAAAAGAATTACATAGAGCTTAAAACTGCCAGGAGGAGACCTGACACCACCACGAGCTTGCCACCTCTATTGCACCATTGCTTCACCTAATTTGGAAAACAGATATGTATGCCAGTATGAACCATTGCGCTTGTGTGTGCTTTTGCAATAATAAATCAAGAGTTGAAAAATTTGTGTTTGAACTTTGAAACTGTCCTATTCATGATACCAAGCAGGGTCCTATCCTAAAAGTGCTAAAGACCGAGTATCCTGTTTATGAAGAAATGCAAATTTGTTTCTATTTAAATGTGCCTAAGTTTCAGTTTTAAAGAATATAAAAGTTGCTAGTTAAATCATTTGTTTCATAGATAAAGAGAGAGGCACATTATTTTAAACTTTTTAAAAAGATTTTTTTCCTTGAATTGCCACTACTTTGATTGTGTCAAAGGTTAGTGCAAAAGGGTATAATGTTGTTAGTTAAAACTACTTGCTTCACAAGTAGTAAAAGAGGCACATAATCTTTAACCTACTGAAAACTTAACTTGAACTTGAATTTATTTCCGAAACTAAATGAGAATATTGCTAGTGTAAATTGTTCTAAAGCATTGTGGGCTAAATAATCTTAAGTGGGGTTGTAGTTCAGCATTTATGTGATACAATTTGTTCCTGAAATGCGTGCATAGTTGCTTATAAAGGAAGGGACAGTTTAAGGGCCACCACTTATCTCTTGGGGCCTTTGAGAACATTTGGTGCTGAATTAATTAATGGTTGAGGTAGTAATTATAGTTAACAGGAGTAAAGTCTCTTTTTACATTTCTGTGATTGTTAACCTATGCTATTAATAGCTACTGCTATCCAGTGTGCATTTAACCTGGTGTGTGTTCATCGCGCTTTACTAAGACAGAATTTATTGAAGTCCCTTTTGCAAAAGTATATTTAAATCCACTAAAAGTAATGTTTTCACATTATTATGCCTAATTAGGCTGGCAACCGTTTATTGTTTCACTTAAGGGAACTTTAATTTTGTAAGCAAATAAAGCAATAAAGTCCTTCTGCTTTCTACTAATTGCCATAGTACGAAATTCAGGTTCGATACCCTCTGTCCATTACATTAATACATGGTCAATTTCAAAATTGCTCCCAGAGGGTAACACTATACTGTAGGTTTATGTCATATGTGGCATTTAACAGTCCGCGATTATGTTACAGCTCTAATTTTTCTGAACTGGATAACACTCTTCATTATTCAACATAGTCTTTAATTCATAATTTATGTAAATTAACAAAATTTCAAACATGGCAACTTTACTTTTAAGTACATAATAAACAATGTAGGCATACAGTATGGCAGTCAAATAGAACTGTGAACTTTTATAATTTTCTAACAAGCTACATTTTAGTTAAACCAAATCATTCCTGGAACCTATAGATCACCTACTCTATTTAATTTCCCCCTTGCAGTTTCAGAAACTATAATGTGGTTATTAAGGTTACAAAATATCATTATGTCAGTCTTTATATCCTACCACACCCCAAAAAAATTCATTCCACAGCCCAAGAGCAGATAAGTCAACACCTTTGTCAAAGTTCTGTTCACATCATGTCATAAAATGTAGTAAAGTCTGCCGCCAGGAGTCATACAATCAACATATCTGAGTTAAAAAGGCTGCACCTAGCTACTACCGTCACCATCTCTCTGTGAAATCACTTGTAGAAGTTGAGCTTAGTGAACGTCTTCATAAACTCTCCTTTGGCACTACTCATGTATGTGAACTGTATCTGCCAATCTGCACCTTATATTTGTGTTTTTACAGTTGCCATATGGAAAGTCTGATAGCTTATTGTAAGAACTATGCATTATTAGGTATTGTCTGATGAACTGTAATCTGTCAAACTGATGTTGACAAAATTTTTTGCCACTGAAATTATGAAGAAAACTGCAAGTGTGGTGTTAACAGAATATAAACAGTAGTGAAGATAAACTGGTCATCACTCATATGAAGAGGTCTAATTTGAATAACTCTGGCATCAACAAAAATTTCAGTCAAATATGTTTTGTTCATCACTGAACTGTTATGACAATCAACAAAACGAATTTCTGATGATGAGACTTCATATCAGGGTGCACTACTGAGGAAATTTGATCTACAACCAGGTTAATACACTTACAACTTGTATCTGTTATTTTATTATAATGATCTCTACATGAGAAATAGAATGGAGATACCAAAACTATTAAACTGTATAGCTCAGACACTAGGTGTTTAAATTTAGAATTATTTGTGAGAATGCCACATTTCTTCCAGAGACCCTCATTTCAGTTCCCTGAGAATCTCCACGAAGCTTTAGTACTGCTTGTCTGCTGCTAATTTCGCACATCTGTATCATTTCATATTGCTTATTATCATTAGAATTACATATTTAGACAATATTACAGGCTACAAAAGTTGAGCACTAACGTTCTAGTCAGGTACCAACTGGCTATTTCTATATACTATAAACATTATCTTCCATTTATCCATGTAAGTGAGATGCATTCAGTCACACTCATTCTGCATGCCCTAATCATCTCTCAGTACTGCCCTGAATACATTGTGATTACAAAAAAAAGTCTTCTTCCCAACAGGGATTCCCGTTCAAATTCACATAAATTTTCTGTAATACTTGTGTTAGCTGAATCTGCCATTAAAAAATCTAACAAAACACCTCTGGATTGCTTTTATGTCTTCTTTTAATTTGAGATGTCGGGGATACCAAGTACTTGAGCACAAGAATGGATCGACAAGTGCCCTGTGCATTGTCTTCCATATAGATGAGCTGCACTTTGCGAAAATTCTCTCAATAAAATGAAGTTGATCATTTGTCTGTCCTGTAACTGATCTCACATGCTTGTTCCCATTCGATTTACAACATTATCCCTATATATTTAATTGATGTGACTGGGTCAAGCAGCAAACCACTAATATTGTATTTGAACTTCATAGGATTACTTCTGGATTAATTTAAATTTTCCCACATTTAGAGCACTCTGCCATTCATCATGATGCATAGAAAATTCTGTCCAAATCACCCTGTATACTCTTACAGTCACTTAAAGATGACAGAATTCTGTATGCTACAGCATCATCCATTAACATGTGTATATTCCTGCACATCCCATCCATCAGACCATTCATGAAAGCAGGGACCAAGGGTGGTCCTAGAACACTTCCCTGGGGCACTCCTGATTATCCCTTTGTCTCTGATAAACATTCGCCAATCACAACAGTGTGCTGGGTTTGATTACTTAAAAAGTCTTCGAGTCACATATCTGAGAACCTATTCCACATGCCTGGACTTTCCTTAACAGTCTGCAGTGTGGCACAGTGTTAAACACTTTCCAGAAATCTAGGAATGTGGAATTTGTCTGTTGCCCTCCAGCCAAGGTTCACAGGGTATTGTTCAATGAACAGGAAAGTCGAGTTTTGCATAAGTGATTTCCTTCTTTTTTCCCCCCCCCCCCCTATATCTGCATTGATTTGTGGATAGAAAACTTTCTCCACCACAGAAACTTATAAAAATTACATTCTCAAGAATTCTGCAGCAAACTGACATTAAGGATACTGGTCTGTAATTGTATTAATAGAATCATATTATTAAACTACACTGTGTCTTTTCCATCCCCAGTCTCCTTACTTGGCACATACTTCTCCAGAGGGCAATTTATTCAGTTTATACTTTGCCCATAATTAGTCTACTTCCATCTCACTGAAACTAAATTATGTCCATTCATTGTATATGTAGAATACTAACAACCGCTTATCTGTTCTTTCATCTAAGTCTACATCTACGCGATTACTCTGCTATTCACAATAAAGTGTCTGGCAGAGGGTTCAATGAACCACCTACATGCTGTCTCTCTACCGTTCCACTCTCTAACGGCACGCGGGAAAAACGAGCACTTAAATTTTTCTGTGCGAGCCCCGATTTCTCTCATTTTATCGCGATGATCATTTCTCCCTAAGTAGGTGGGTGCCAACAGAAGGTTTTCGCAATCGGAGTAGAAAACTGGTGATTGAAATTTCATGAGATCACAGCGCGATGAAAAATGCCTTTGTTTTAATGATTGCCACTCCAATTCACGTATCATGTCTGTGACACTCTCCCCCCTATTTTGCGTTAATACAAAACGAGCTGCACTTCTTTGTACTTTTTCGACGTCATCTGTCAGTCCCGCCTGATGCGGATCACACACCGCACAGCAATACTCCAGAATAGGGCGGACGAGTGTGGTGTAAGCAGTCTCTTTGGTAGACCTGTTGCACCTTCTAAGTGTTCTGCCAATGAATCGCAGTCTTTAGTTTGCTCTACCCACAATATTATCTACGTGATCGCTTCAATTTAGGTTATTTTTAATTGTAATCCCTAAGTATTTAGTTGAATTTACAACCCTCAAATTTGTGGGACTTATCGTGTAATCAAAATTTAGCTGATTTCTTTTAGTACTCATGTGAATAGCTTCACACTTTTCTTTATTCAGGGTCAGTTGCCACTTTTTCCAGCATACAGATATCTTATCTAAATCATTTTGCAAGTCATTTGGATCATCTGATGACTTTACAAGACAGTACATGACAGCATCATCTGCAAACAATCTAAGACGGCTACTCAGATTGTCTGTTAGTCACTAATATAGATCAGGAACAATAGAGGACCTATAACACTTCCTTGGGGAACACCGGATATCACTTCAATGACTTTCCGTCTATTACTACAAACTGTGACCTTTCTGACAGGAAATCACAAATACCGTCATACAACTGAGGCAATACTCCGTAGGCACGCAGTTTGGTTAGAAGATGCTTGTGATGAATGGTGTAGAAAGCCTTCTGGAAATCTAAAAACATGGAATCAATTTGACATCTCCTGTCGATAGCACTTCTTACTTCATGAGTATAAAGAGGTAGTTGTGTTTCACAAGAACAATATTTTATGAATCTGTGCTGACTATACGTCAATAAATAATTTTCTTCGAGGTACTTCATAATGTTCGAATACAGTATATGTTCTATAACGCTACTGCAAATCGACGTTAGTGATATAGGCCTGTAATTCAGTGGATTCCTCCTACTTCCATTTTTGGGTATTGGTGTGACTTGAGCAGTTTTCCAGTCGTTAGGTACGGATCTTTCTGTAAGCGAGCAGTTGTATATAATTGCTAAATATGGAGCTATTTTATCAGCATACTCAGGGGAACATGATTGGTGTACAATCTGGACTGGAGGCCTTGCCCTTACTAAGTGATTTAAGCTGCTTTGATACACCGAAGATATCTACTTCTATGTTTCTCATCTTGGCAGTTGCTCTTGATTGGAATTCAGGAATATTTACTTCATCTTTGGTGAAGGAGTTTCAGAAAACCGTGTTTAATAACTCTGCTTTAGTGGCACTGTCATCAGTGACTTCACCGTTGTTCCAGTACGAAATCACTCTTAACCATCTTGAAAGATTTATTAACGTTCGTAACCATTGCAGCTATGGTAACATCATGATCACTGATTCCTGTCTCCATACTGACATTGTTAATAAAGTCAGGCCTGTCTGTAGCTTTGAGGTCCAAAAAAATATTTCCATCACATGTTGGTTGTGCCACTAGTTGTTGAAGACAGGTTTCAGATAAAGTGTTCAGAATTTCTTTGCAAGACTGTCCACGACCTCTGCAACAAATTGACAGACATCCCAGTCTATACTGGATAGGTTAAAAGTCATGTCCAACTGAGTGTACGATCTGGGTACTTCTACTCTACAAAGTGTAGGCTGTTTCAATGATTCCTCAATTGATATAGTGGAATCTGCTGGATGATAAAAACATTTGTTGTTTAATTTAAGTTTACTTATACTAGTTATATGTATCTGGTTACTTCACATTCAGATTAAATTTTGGCCTTGATGGACATAATACTTTTGTAGATTGCAGTTTTGACCTGTCTCTGTGATATACATTTCATGCCTTGTTAAATATTCTGGAGCTTTCTAATTGGGGCTCAACCACCTCTCAGCTCAGAGTATAATTTAAGGTATCCGCTTTCCTGTAGGGCAGCAAATTAGACGAGTTTGTTACAAACACTTTGGCAATTTACCATTAAAATCTTGATGACTTGAGTGCCTCTACTTCCTACATTATCAGATTTTACTCTCTGCTGACCGGTGAGCGTTCATCAAAGAATCAGTATTACGTCGTATCACCTAAAAATTCTCCGAGAGAATTGCGTATTTATGAAGATACTTCACATAACAAAAATCTTCCAGAAATACAAGAATACTGAATCTGCATGTTCATCCAGGTACTTTTTGCAATATGTTGAGTGTGAGAAAATCATGTGTGTTTCACACAGTTGGTTTTTCCTGAACCTGTACTGCTCCATGGCCTGTAGCTTGACAATATTAAGCACCTCTGTGATACTGTAAAGGGGGAAAAAAAAAAAGTAAAATGCTGAAACACTGTAGGAACCCAAAGTGAGAAAAAGAGTGTGTCAGGACTTAAGCATACACTAAGTTTAATATGGCCCAAGGCTTTTTTTTTTTAACCTCTAGATTTGATTCATCTTTTGTAATTGTGCACTCCTTTTCAAGCTCATTTAGCACAATCTGAACTTTTTTCAAGAGTACCACAACCAGCACACTTTGAATATTATTTATGTTTACAATGTTCAATTAAGTGGTAACGCCATTTTCCTTCTCTCTTATGGTCCGTTTAGAGAGATGAATTCATATGTAGTCTCCAAAAATCATTGAAGTATAAGCCTGATTTACTCAACTTTCAAGAGGAAGGCCAGAGGAAACCTCTCTCTATATGCCAACAATAGTTTTATTTAATGAAGCAACCACAGCCAGCAACATTACCTCAATTTCGTAAATGTGTTCACAAGTAGGGATAGCATTGGCTCATTGGTAGAGAACAGTGTAATGAGTTGGCAACAGACTATGATGGAGAGGTGCTCAATAGAATTAGTACCAGATGGTCAGCCACAGGACGTCCATTGAACATGCTATGAAGATTAAGTGAAACATGAGTGTGGAAAGTGTTATGGCAACAAAATCAATAGGGGACACCACCTCCATAATGTGCTAGTACTGTGGTTCAAAATCTTTTTACTTTATATTACACAATCAGACTCAGAGTGTACAGGCTGACTGAATCTCTACACTAATTTAAGCTACTATGTTCAGTGTTTTGACCAGTAAAACTGCGGGTACAAGTATGTGTGCTACAAGCATCTGTACAAACTGTAACCCACACATTACTTGCCAAATAGTCTGAGAAAAGTATTCCTGCATTATAAGTTAGCTATTACTGGCAATATTTCATAAACCTGAAGTGTGAATATCTGTGTTTACACACAGTGAATATAAGTCTCGGGAAGATTTGAAGTTACAAGAAAATAGATGCTACATATTGCAGTCTGAATGACTGTCCAACTACAAGAGCTACTGTGTGGTGCTTCATGTTGGAGTATTTATAAATATTCTATATTCTTTACTATTCCAGTATATGTGACAGTGGTGGCCACACAGAGATTACGACACTCAGGTTTACTGTGAGGAGCAATAGAAATAAAGAGAAAAAGAAAGAATGGATAGCAAGAATGAGAAATCTGTCCCAAGGATGAAACATCCAAGAAGTGATGTGAAGCAAAACTGATCAGAAGTGGAAAGATGTTAACTGCTCATCATCTAAATTTGACTGTGGGAATGTGGACATCCAAAAACTATTAAATTCCACAGTAGAAACATTCCAAAGATTTTTCAATGGCACACTCGTAGAACCACATACACGCAAAAACAATGGGTGCTTCAGCTAATTATACTCACGTGTCGAATGGATCATCATCCTGCTCAACACTTCATAACAAAAAGGATGTTGTTACAGATTAATTATGTCTTACAAGCATTCAAGGATCATCCACAAAAATCATATTTTGCTAACCATCTATTTCTAAACTTTATCAAAAGGATGGTTATTTTTCCCGTGTACAAGACACATGTTTCTCTCAGCCAAGTGAAAAGACAAACTAAGAACCTTGCCAATATTTTCAGTTGCTTCTGACAGCAAAAGTGCTCAAAACATGTGAAAAGACTGTTTCTTCATCTCAGTGTGAAAGTTGTACTAAAATGCATATACCAGAGCAGCTTACAACAAAGCATCTCACTGAGAGGATTCCACTCATGGCAAATAATTCATAGATGTGTGTGCGCATTACGCAGCAAGCTAAGAAAAAGAAAGGATACAGCATACTAGTGCAAAGACCATGAGGTAGTTGCCTGGAACAGTCTTCAACAGAGAGTAAGTCACACAAAAGTGTATTTTAAATGATTATGTCCATACTAAATGTAATAAAATGTACTACAGTCCGTTAAAATGTCAGCAAATGAGTGTAACTCCTAGATGTGTAACAATTCAGACTGTTTAAGAGAGAGAGAGAGAGAGAGAGAGAGAGAGAGAGAGAGAGAGAGAGAGAGAGAGAGAGAGAGGGGGGGGGGGGGTAGGTAGGTAGGTTTGCAGAATCTAGTGTCCCAAAGAATTGATTCATCCCGGACAACAAGATATTCAGAAAGCTTATTTCACATTGGGAAGGAAGCACCTGAAACTTGGTGATTTGTGTATACTCCTTGAAAGGTATCAAATAGAGGAAACTATTTTTCTAAGCAGTATATTACATTTACATATGTGTTTCCCAACATGTGGACTGCTGCCTAAGTGAGTAAATGTAAGACTATGAACCTGAAGCTTTGAATTAAAAATTGTTAACAACATTTGTTTTTCATTTATCACTTCTTTCACCTCTTGTAATGGTTTGTTATGCGAAGGATACCAAGTTGCACCAATGTTAAGAATTCCTGTTAAATGGTACATTTTTCTATAACTAGCTGGGTAAATCACTTCAATGGTCACATCAAAGCAAGAGCATACCAGCTTTAATAGGACAATACCTAGTCAAGTACTGTGGTGTTCAAATTTCTCTTCTGGTTGAAGGCAGCTTTATCTTTGGCAAATAAGTCTTAAATGTGGAAAGGTATGGCATAAATATTATGAAGTTTTACACTGACAAATAATAAGCAGAGAAATGTATTAATTGGGAAGTATCTACATGCACAAGTCTTGGAATGGAAGAAGGTGAGTGTAAATAAAAAGAGTCCTTTAACAAATATTGCACGCCAATTTTATTTGACTGTTTGTTCACTTCTGTTTACAACAGTCTACCTGAGACTCAATGAACAAATGGTGAGGTTCCAATGCCTACAGCACTGTTTACATAACGTCACTTAATTTTTACTTTCATTTGTCTGACAGAAAAACTGCGTTTACTGGAAATTTCTCTTTGTGGAAAGTAGCTACCTACGATGTATTTTGCCATAAGTAAAAGAGATACAATAAATGAGATATAAAATGAATATCACAAAATGAATTTTGTTAGACATGGTACTACTAAAAAAATTAAGATGTAATAACCCACAACACATTCATTTACAAACCACATTTGCTAATTTTGTGCAATACACAGCAGTCTTCATCAAACAATAATAAATACACATTTTTGACTATGTGGCAGTGTATGAATGGGTATACCAGATGCTACCATCTTAATTTTTCTTTGGGTTAAAATAGTGTTCAGAAAATATAGTAATTCTGAGTAAGTACAAAAATTTTAGATCCTTACACACCAAAGCCCAAAAGATCATCATTTACCCCATAACTTTGTGACAACTATTCTAACACCCTTTGAAAACAAATTCACACTGTAGTAGTAATTCTGAACAAGGGCTACATTATAGATACATAACAAGTTTCTAGAATTGCCATGCATGTTAATGTGTGTAAATTTCATGTTTTATTCATTTTTAGCTGCAGGATGAATAAATGGTCTTCAATGTGACAAGTAAATTATAACTAACAAAAAATTAGTATGAAATAATTTTCTAGCAGGAACAATCTGGTCCATACGAGAGTAACACCCAAAGCATTGCACTTTATCTCCCACTGTACAATAACCTAATTAACAGTGTTTATATATAACTCCTTACAAGGAAATAAGAAGGAACAGAGACAGCATTTTAAAAATTGCCAAACAGGAAAAATTCATGCACAACATAACACGGTAGGAGAGGATAACTGGTTGGAAATTGTTGAAGACAAAAGCTTCACTACGATTGCTGTGTATGTCACAAATTTGAAACAATTTTTTTTTTACATGTATTGCTGCTTTCACATTTTCACACGACTTGCTGTGGAATCAATGTTCAAAAACAAACTGCCACAAATCACAATCATCAATTAAACTCAGAAAACATTAAAGTTTTGGAAAATTATCATAGGAATTACATACAAGAGAACTAAATATCAGAAACATGGAGAGACAACCACAAGAAAAATGCAAAGAAAATTGTCACAACAAACAAATTCTACAACAGAAAAAACTAAGAACAAACAGAAAACGCAAAATGGATGGAAACAAATTCAAATGCATGTAATGGCACAGGAAGCAAACAATTTTGGTCAGAGGAAAAGTCACTTTTGAACCACAGAATACAAACTTACAGTAATGAAAAAAGTAAGTTTCAAAAATAAATTACTGACCATACAGTTGCTGCTACCACTAATACCAAGACAATGTTGAAATGGTAACACACTGTTACCTTAAATTCATTTAGCCCTAATTAAGTGAAAAACAGACCAACTGTGCTCCAGTGCTTCCTCATCAAATAATGAGAAAAACCAACAAATTACTTTATGAACACACACACACACACACACACACACACACACACACACACACATTTTTCAAACTGGAGAACAATATCCACTAACATACAATTCTGTTACACCTTTTAATAATTAAATTTATGTACACCAGGCCCTATGAAATGCATCTGTTAAAATATAATCACTCAGTACTACAACAGCATTACAAAATTTGCCACAGCTCAGAAAAATGCAAAAATATATGCATTTATTTATGTTGGAATGTCTGCAAAAACTTAAGGACTGCCCAAAGCAATGAAAGAATCTTACGATTACTCCCACTGATTACCTCTTCCAATTCTGAAGCTTCTCTCAGTGGGCTATTACATGTCAATCATAAACACACACTGGTTCTTGAATTAAAAGTTCACACTCATAATTCTGTTTCAGAACAACTATGTCAGAAGAGCACAAGTTTTCTTTGAAACACTAGAGCATCACAACCACATAACTTAAGAGAGGTATGTCTTCCTGAATGTGGAGACCATGCACAAATCTGCGTATACTGCCTGAAAATTGGCACCTTTTCTTGAATGTCCACATACTTAAAACTAAAAACTGTGATAATTGTGTCTTTTTCAGAAGCTTCCTCTGAGTGAGAAACATGGCCTTGGATTCTGTACTGTAACACACGTATGTTTTACAGCTCAAAACATCTCTTTACAATGAGAACTTCGAAGAGTGCGCGCGCGCACATACACGATTATCTGTGATGACTACAGTCAGCCAATAATGTAAGTTTAATTTTGTCATGTAGAAGGCCTAAAGTAAATTTTACACACATTTACAGGGCTCATTCCATATTGCTCTGAGCAGTCTCAGTAACAGGTACAGTGTTCAGAGAACAAAGAATTCTTTATTACCAATGGTGTTTGAAATATTGATCTTATTTTGTCTCTTACGATATGGGAATTAAGATGAATATGGGCAAAAAAAACATCGGTAAAAGAACTGTGTATTGTCTGTCATGGCATGAATTACAATCATTTAAAAAAAGCTTCTGTCAATAATGGAACAAATGTAATACCCTAGATACTATTTAGTGTTCAAACTTAACAGCCTTTTACTCTTTATTATCACAGGTCCCATCCTCCGTTACTTCATGAACACAACATTGCCATTACTACAGTTTCTCCACTTCTTTGGAAGCCTTCTGTCGAGCACAAATCACAGAAGTTAAAAGAACTTCTTTGCCTGTGCTTCTTTGTTGTCCCTGAAAATAAATTTACGGAATCAAAGCAGGGAAATACATCAATTTAAACAATAAAGTCGTAACAGCTCCCAATAGGAGGTTTTACAAAGGTTTAGAATGGGTGTTTTACCTGTGTATGCACATAACAAGTAGATTTCACATATATCTATCAAATTTCACCTGTATTTGTAGGAAAGTTCACCATTCAGTTTTCATTTTCATGCTGTTCAATATTTATGACTTATCTCCTGAACTATGTGTTGCAGAGTGATTCAACTTCTCTAGTACATTCAATGGTATTTGTGAATACTGTCTGCAATGTGTATCATGAATACATTTAGTAGTAAAGAAGTAATAACAAATTAAAACATTGTGCTTTACGCGGCAGTTTTACTGCATGAACAGTGGAAATGCAGTATGTGATAACCTTTTTTTCCTTTCATCATTTTGCTGGGGCTGACAGTGAGAAAAAGTTTCACAAAGGTTTGAAATTATGTGTACAATTTGTTGCAAGTCACTAAGTGGATTCTCAAATACTGGGTGACTAAATTATGGATATTTGCACATTGTGGGCTACACTGCTCTATCACCTCCTCCCTTTTGATACATAGGTGTTCCTTAACCCTACAGCGATCCTTTCCAAAGAGTAAATGATAGGTGAAGTAAGTTCGGTTGAAATCGGTAAAGTGGTTCAGGAGGAGATGTAGAACATACAGGGCTATTACAAATGATTGAAGCGATTTCATAAATTCACTGTAGCTCCATTCATTGGCATATGGTCACGACACACTACAGATACATAGAAAAACTCAAAGTTTTGTTCGGCTGAAGCCACACTTAAGGTTTCTGCCGCCAGAGCGCTCGAGAGCGCAGTGAGACAAATTGGCGACAGGAGCCGAGAAAGCGTATGTCGTGCTTGGAATGCACTCACATCAGTCAGTCATAACAGTGCAACGACACTTCAGGACGAAGTTCAACAAAGATCCACCAACTGCTAACTCCATTCGGCGATGGTATGCGCAGTTTAAAGCTTCTGGATGCCTCTGTAAGGGGAAATCAACGGGTCGGCCTGCAGTGAGCGAAGAAATGATTGAACGCGTGCGGGCAAGTTTCACGCGTAGCCGCGGAAGTCGACGAATAAAGCAAGCAGGGAGCTAAACGTACCACAGCCGACGGTTTGGAAAATCTTACGGAAAAGGCTAAAGCAGAAGCCTTACCGTTTACAATTGCTACAAGCCCTGCCACCCGATGACAAAGTCAAACGCTTTGAATTTTCGGCGCGGTTGCAACAGCTCATGAAAGAAGATGCGTTCAGTGCGAAACTTGTTTTCAGTGATGAAGCAACATTTTTTCTTAATGGTGAAGTGAACAGACACAATGTGCGAATCTGGGCGGTAGAGAATCCTCATGCATTCGTGCAGCAAATTCGCAATTCACCAAAAGTTAACGTGTTTTGTGCAATCTCACGGTTTTAAGTTTACGGCCCCTTTTTCTTCTGCGAAAAAAACGTTACAGGACACGTGTATCTGGACATGCTGGAAAATTGGCTCATGCCCACAACTGGAGACCGACAGCGCCGACTTCATCTTTCAACAGGATGGTGCTCCACCGCACTTCCATCATGATGTTCGGCATTTCTTAAACAGGAGATTGGAAAACTGATGGATCGGTCGAGGTGGAGATCATGATCAGCAATTCATGTCATGGCCTCCACGCTCTCCCGACTTAACCCCACGCGATTTCTTTCTGTGGGGTTATGTGAAAGATTCAGTGTTTAAACCTCCTCTACCAAGAAACGTGCCAGAACTGCGAGCTCGCATCAATGATGCTTTCAAACTCATTGATGGGGACATGCTGCGCCGAGTGTGGGAGGAACTTTATTATCGGCTTGATGTCTGCTGAATCACTAAAGGGGCACATATCGGACATTTGTGAATGCCTAAAAAAACTTTGAGTTTTTGTATGTGTGTGCAAAGCATTGTGAAAATATCTCAAATAATAAAGTTATTGTAGAGCTGTGAAATCGCTTCAATCATTTGTAATAACCCTGTACATACATATTTATATGTACATCAATTTGTGTAAGAAGTATGGATTCTTCTGAGAAACTGTTTACCATGACGCTTTATGCATGTTTGCTAAATATTACTGATGAACACCACAACCACATGGAAACAGGAAAAACGTTTATTTGCATGACAGTATCAGGTTGATACAATTTTGAAACTGAGTTCATCTGTCACCAAAATAAAGTTAACTGTTGCACGAAATGATTCTTTCTTAGGAAAGTAAAGACAGCAGGAAACATTAAGATAAAAGTTGTAATGAAATGCCAACAGCAGATGAGACCTGCAGAAGCCGCAAATTACAGGTAGCAGAATGGACAATCAACAAATGGCTACCACATTCAATAAATAAAAGACAGGAATTATTGAACATATACAATGACATTGCCTTTACAAGTCATAATTAAGAAGGAACGTGGGAAGTTTTACTTCACAAGCCAGTAATAATCGAACAGCACTTGCAATTACAGCACCACAAGCTAACCCGGCAATGCTTTGCAACTGTTAAAAATGTATGGGAACTGAATATATGTCCTAAACTACACTTTCCTCCCAATGTCTATTCACCCCCCCCCCCCCCCCACCCAATCTGTACGCGAGAGTTCCACACTCCTAAACATCCCTAGGTCCACTGTTTCCAGTGTGATAGTGAAGTGGAAGAGTGAAGGGACACATACAGTACAAAAGCATACAGGCCGAACTCGTCTGTTGACTGACAGACTGCAGACAGTTGAAGAGGGTTGTAATATGTAATAGCCAGGCATCTATCCAGACCATCACACAGGAACTCCAAACTGCATCAGGATCCATTGCCAGTACTATGACAGTTAGGCAAGAGGTGAGAAAACTTTGATTTCATGGTCGAGCGGCTGCTCATAAGCCACCCATCACGCCAGTAAATGCCAAATGACGCCTCACTTGGTGTCAGGAGCGTAAACATTGGATGACTGAACAGTGGAAAAATGTTCTGTGGAGTGACGAATCATGGTACACAATGTGGTGATCCGTTGGCAGGGTGTGGGTATGGTAAATGCCTAGAAAAGTCATCTGCCAGCATGTGTAGTGCCAACAGTAAAAATCAGAAGCGGTGATGTTTTGGTGTGCTTATGTTTTTCATGGAGGGGGCTTGCATCCCTTGTTCTTTTTCATGGCACTGTCACAGCACAGGCCTACATTGATGTTTTAAGCACCTTCTTGCTTCCCAATGTTTAAGAGCGATTCGGGGATGGCGACTGCATCTCTCAACATGGTCGAGCACCAGTTCATAATGCACAGGCTTCATTGGAGTGGTTACACGACAATAACATCCCTGTAATGGACTGGCCTGCAGAGTCCTAACCTGAATCCTACAGAACACCTCTGGGGTGTTTTTGAACACAGACTTCGTGCCAGGCCTCACTGACCGACATCAATACCTCTCCTCAGTGCAGCACTCCATGAAGAAAGGGCTGACATTCCCCAAGAAACCTTCCAGCACCTGACTGAACGTATGCCTGCGAAAGAAGAAGCTGTCATCAAGGCTAAGGGTGGGCCAACACCATACTGAATTCCAGCATTACCGATGAAGGGCGCCACAAACTTCGTCATTTTCAGCCATGTGTCCGGATACTTTTGATCACATAGTGTAGTTGGAGACATTTGAAAACGGAAATGCTGAGATGCATTTGATGGGCTTGTGCTACAATTTAGCAAACCATACTCATTTTTATTAATCGCAGTTTTCTAACTGGTAGGATGATACTGTGAAGCCATACACTAACTCTGAAGTTTGTCAAAGTTAATTTGACTGACTACTACAGCCCACAAATGGAGACTTATCAAGCATACTCTGGCACTAACACTAATAAATATCCAAAAGAATAGCTGATAATTGTCATAAAATCATTATAAGATACTTAAAAATGGTTTCTATTTGGTGAAATAAACAATGTTCTGCAATGATAAAAAGGAAACAGGAGTATGTCTATAAATTGGTATGTGCTGAAGAGAGAAGCCTGTAGATAACACAGAATGGACTCTCAAGACCATACTAACACTTTCCTGAAACAGGTCCCACTACAGAAGAAACAGGGCCTCGTTTACACAAACACAGTACTTGTCATTTCTGAACCACGAGGGACTTAAAAATGATCAACTGAGAAATATAAGGAAGGGAAAGTGATACTTAAACAATGAATTGTTCACATGCAAACGAGTCATGGTAGAATGCATGTATTAAATACTTGTGCAGAATTTAGAATGGAGGTGATGGTCGTGTTACTCACTCATGGAGTTAATGTTATGGACTCTGGTGTCAAAGTATACTTTTTGACAACTGGCAAGTGTAAAAAGTTAACTGTATTCATTGCAGAAGCATTTGAATAGAGTAATGTAGCGAAGGCAACTAGTGACTGATATTGTAAGAACAATTAAAGGCCATTAATGAAAAAAAAAACTCTCATATTGTATGAAGGTTGTGAAAGTGGGAGTTTAAGGCAAAGAGCTGTTCAGCAAAGCAGTTCCTTTTCCTTGTTACTCTTCATTACACTGATGGACACAATCGAGAAAGACATCAAGGAAGTAGAAAATTTAGATCTCAATGATTTTGCTTTTGCTTTTGTGGATGACATCACCATTTGGGGAGAGACGGAAATGGAGGTTCAGAGACTGGATTATGTTGTAGCACCATACAGCGAGACCTTCAGAGATGGTGATCCAGGTTGCTGTACACACCGATACCTCTAATACCTAGTAACACATCCTCTTGCATTGATGCATGCCTGTATTCATAATGGCATACTATCCTCAAAGTTCATCAAGGTACTGCCGGTCCAGCTTGTCCCACTCCTCAACAGCCATTCGGTGTATATCCCTCAGAGTGGTCGGTGGGTCACGTTGTCCATGAACAGTCATTTACAATCAATCCCAGGCATGTTCGAAAGGGTTCATGTCTGAAAACATGCTGGCCACTAGTCGAGTGATGTCATTATCCTGAAGGAAGTCATTCACAAGAAGTGCACGATGGGGCCTTGAATTGTCATCCATGAAGATGAATGCCTCGCCAATATGCTGCCGATATGGTTGCACTATCGGTCGGAGGATGGCATTCACGTATCTACAGCCATTACGACGCCTTTCATGACCACAAGTAGCGTACATGGGCCCCACATAATGCCATCCCAAAACAGCAGGGAGCCCCCCCACCTTGCTACACTCGCTGGACAGTGTGTCTAAGACGTTCAGCCTGACCGGGTTGCATCCAAACAAGTCTCTGACGATTGTTTGGTTGAAGGCATATACGACACTGATCAGTGAAGAGAACGTGATGTCGACCCTGAACGGTCCATTCGGCTTGTTGCTGCACCCATCTGTACCACGCTGCGTGGTGTGGTTGCAAAGATGGACCTCGCCATAGAAGTTCGGAGTGAAGTTGTGCATCATGCAACCTATTGCATACAGTTTGTGTCACAACACAACATCCTATGGCTGCACGCAAAGCATTATTCAACATGGTGAGGTGGTTGTCAGGGTTCTTCCAAGCCATAATCCACAGGTAGCAGTCATCCACTGCAGTAGTAGCCCTTGGGCAGCCTGAGCGAGACATGTCATCGACAGTTCCTGTCTCTCTGTATCTCCTCCATGTCCGAACAACATCGCTTTGGTTTACTCTGAGACGCCTGGACACTTCCCTTGTTGAGAGCCCTTCCTGGCACAAAATAACAATATGGACATGATCGAACCACGGTACTGACCGGCTAGGTATGGTTGAACTATAAACAACACGAGCCGTGTACCTCTTTCCTAGTGGAATGACTGGAACTGGTCGGTTGTCCGACCTGCTCCGTCCAACAGGTGCTGCTCATGCATAATTGTTTACATCTTTGGGTGGGTTTAGTGACATTTCTGAACAGTCAAAGGGACTGTGTCTGTGGTATAATATCCATAGTCAACATCCATCTTCAGGAGTTCTGGGAACTGGGGTGATGCAAAACTTTTTTTAATATGTGTATGTAAGGAGATATCTATAGGTAACCTTAACCATGGAGGAAAGAATAAGTGCTGCAAGATTGAAGTGGTTAGGTCACATGAAGCACATGCACCTGCCTAACTCCATGTCAGTATTTGGTGATGGAAGTACCAGGAGGAAGACTGACTGGGTGGCCCAGGAAGGGATGGGCAGATGAGGTTAATGAAGATTTCAGTAGGAGAGGAGTAACATGGAATGCAGTTGAGAGAGAAAAGTTGTACCAGGGCAGAAATCAATGACGACGGCGACGACTACTACTACACCACAGAGTTGAGAGGGTATTCCTTGTTAGCCATGTTGTAGAAGAACTGTAAAACTAACTATAGAGAAAAATATGTTTCATGGCTTATCAAGTCACCCACTCTTTATTCCTCCCTCTGGCATTGTCTTCTTCACTATTTTCCGTGCACTGTTCTGTCACTGTCCAATAAGCTCCAGCGCCAGTGTGTCCCTCTCTTAATCTCTGCCACTGTGTTCCTCTCTTTCTCTCACATTGCCATTGTCTTCTTCATTCTTTCTATAACACAACCACTGTCTACCATCTTCCAGTACTTGCTGCTTTTTCATCTCTCTGCCACTGCCACTGTGTCTTCTCTCTCTGCATAAAAAAAGTGCCAATATGTTGGCATGCCAAAATTTTTGGGAGAATTTTTGAAAGTGCTGAGGAAGGTAGAATGTAGCAGCTGGTACCCCACTGGTACTCAGAGTATTTTAAATAAACAGGAACACATTCGCATTTCTTCGCCATGTACCTCATACGCAAAGAAATGTATTTGTCAGTAAAATTTATATAGTTTACTGAAGTGAAACTGAAATAATACAAAACTAATTTTACAGCTCAAACCAGATTTTATGTGCAAAGCAATATTGCATGTGCTTCAGTACTACAACATGGGGGCCCCAGAACTCCTTTATGATAACAGTTACACTTAACAACACATTTCTCTGTGCTATGTCACTTTATAAACTACGTTTTTGCCGCACACTGGATTTTATGTCCATATTTTACAAGTACAGGTGGGGTAATTTTGAACCTCTGTATCCCGAAAAGGGATAAAGAAATCTTACACGATAGTTCGAGATTGGGGTCTTTGGAACACATAATAAAACTTACAGCCATTTGCTATGCATAGCCATCTCAGAATCCAGGCTGGGTTTTGACCTGCTGGTGATGGTGAAAATATAGTAAAAAACTAATTTGTGGGGTTTTCCCAAGGAACTTTCAATGAACTAATGGTGCCTCTAAGTCCCACCAAGCCCACCATAGACCATACCAAATGCAAAAAGAACCATCCGCTTTGCTCCATTTGCCTAAGGAGGAGGAAGTGTGTAATATTCATACTTTGACCAAATATGTAGGATACTGAAACTACAATGATCATTCTGTTGGGTATATGAATGATCCCTCGTCTAAGGGCTACCCAAAACACTTAACCCCTTCCTTTGTATCACAATGAACCTGTGGTATAACCACCAGGCAATCCTGTTTTTACACATGGTGTTTTGGAACATATTAAGTATGTAAGCTGTCGCAAGTATACCAATTTGTACACCAAGATACCATCACATTCATTTCAGTTACCAGCATTTCGATACTGCTGTGTGTGATATTGTCAGTAAACATAAAGCTGTATGTCTGACTCTTTGAACTCTTCATAAGGGACATTTAGCCACCACTTTGACAAGGTATTTGAATGGTTTATGGCAGGGATATTACGCAACATAATTCCACTGCCTCCTGAAACATGTATACTTTAGGGCAAAACAGTGCCGATCGTGAGGAAAGAAGACACTTTTTTTCAATTGTTTGTGTACTTAAAAGAACAATACAAGTGTCAATAATTACTGTCAGTTTCCCTTTACAAATCACATTCAAAATTACAATAAGAATTTTTAGTGAGTTTCCTTTGAAAGGAACCATTTTGGCATCACCTTACAAAATTTAGAGAAACCTTGGAAATCCTAAACCTGGATGGCCAAATGGGAATTTGAACCCTCGTCCTCCTCAACAGGAGTCTAGTGTGTTGCAACTGCCCATCACAATAAGTGTAGGCCTACAGAATGTACCCCACTGCATATTAAGTTTTTCTTAAACTATTCACTGAACAGTATGCACCTGCCAAAAGAATGTTCTTCACTTCGTTCACTTCTCACTGGCCCCACCCTTCTCACTTGAGCATGGCCACTGGGAAGAGCCACAGTATCAATACTTCTGAAAACAATGTTCCAAAGGGTATTTTTCACATGGGGAAACTTAAGAAGTACTTCTGAACCTTAAATTGAATGTATCATAACTGTGTATAAGGCAGGTAGGTGAGCAAGAGCCCTGACACTCAGTCACTTGCTTACTTGGCAGTGAGCACCTGTTGTAAAATGGGGTTGGCAGATGTCATTACGTAGCTCTGGGGGTGGGCTAACAATACACTGAACTTAACTGTGGTCATTCTTACACAGCAGAGCCTTAGACACAAGTGTTTACACATATGTCGCAGCTCTTTTAAAACTGATACAAAGTACAATGATGGCTGGGTTAAGAATTTTAAAGCAAAGGTCATATGCACCAACATCATTTTACAATATGTCAGTGCAAAATGCCTGTGGGTTTATGGTGCGTATAGTGTCTTGGTATGCTTAGTGTAGGCCTATTTCAAAGTTCTGAAAACAAAAAAAATCAGTTTGTAATAACATGAAAATATCTTTCATGCAAAAGATTATGGACACTTGGAAGGCAAAGAGTGAGAACTGGGGGTGCAAAAATAAAAGGAACTGTTAAAGTGATTTGACTGAAAAAGTATTCATCATATGGGAGCAGATAAATAAATGCCTGAATAATTTTCCCCAGAACATTTTCAATATGAAAGTAAGTTTTTTGATTTCAGGAGGAAAACTCAGCAAATGCATCCACAATTTCTTACAAGTTACCATATTGTTTTTCAGACTGCCAAAGCATTATGCTGTTTCACTGAAGGAGAGTTTATGAAGCCATGTTTAATATCTGCAGCTGAGTATATAGCTCCTGAGAGAATAAGTGTTTCAGGCAGTCTGCCTCATTCTACAGTTCAGCACACAATAAAAAAAGCTAATAACATTTTAGATGAGCTAATGGTTCTTGCAAAACAGTACAGATGTTTCCGATATTGCTCAGATGGTGATTTACATTAGATAAATTCACTATGGAGACTGAAACGGAGGGTAAATTACCTTTCCTTGACGTCTTGGTGAAGAGAAGGGCTGACGGCACCCTAGGTCATGGGGTGTATCGGAAGACAACGCACACTGATCTGTATTTGCACGCAGACAGCTGCCACCACCCTTCACAGAGGAATGGGGTACTTAAAACTCTAGTACATAGGGCGCGCACTATCTCTGACGCAGAGAGTCTACCCCAGGAATTGGAACATCTGAGAACTGTATTTCGAAAAAATGGGTACTCAGAGTGGCAGATTCAACGTGCTCTCCGCCCAACCACTGCAGCACAACCTGTTGAGATGGATGAAGTCACGAGGGAGGATGTAGGCACTGCATTTATTCCATACACAGGCGCAATCTCGGGGAAAATCGCCCGCATTCTGAAGAAACACCGGGTCGGAACTGTGTTTTGTCCTCCAAATAAAACTCGTGCACTGGTGGGGAGCGCCAAAGATGGCCTCGGTTTGAGGAAGGCCGGCGTGTACCAGATTCCGTGTCAATGTGGCAAGTCGTATATTGGTCAGACGATGCGTACCATCGAGGATCGATGCCGTGAACACCAGAGGCACACTCGACTGATGTATCCAAGCAAGTCGGCGGTCGCTGAACATTGTTTGTCAGAAAATCACGCCATGGAGTATGACCGCACGAGGATTCTGGTACAGACGTCGAGATACTGGGACAGCGTTGTTAAAGAGGCCATCGAAATTCGCGCCAATGACGACCTCATAAACCGTGACTGTGGCTATAATCTTAGCAAGGCTTGGGAACCAGCGATTGGGTTAATCAAGAGTAAATTGAGCAAACATATAGTTGTGACGACTACGGCAGACAGAGCCATCACACCGACGTCATCTCAGACGCCATCGCAATCTGTTCCACCGCGCGACCGAACCCAGTTCCCTCTGAGCAGCCATAGCGTACGGATCTCCGTGCCGGCACGTTCACAGGAGCTCAGTCCGTCAGTTCACCTGATGATGGCGACATGTATGATCGCCGAAATATTGTGCCCGTTGGACACTATAGACCGGCAGCACACCCGTAGATATTTTGATAATAGGTCTCATGTTCATAAGAGGACTTGGTTCCATTGAAGGACACTGCAACAGGGACACAGATTTTGTGTACGTGCACGAAAGTGTTGACAGTATGGTTCTGCAATGAGGCGTCTCACTTCTTTGGCTACAGATAGTGCAGTGGCTACGGCTGGTCAAAATCTCAGTTTTATGGCACTTTTATGAGAAATGCGAAAATCATTATCTGCTCCACATGAGATTTTTTCAACACACTGTATTCTCACTGCTTTCTCCACCATAAAAACTTATGTTCTAAGGAACTTGAATGTGAAGGAAGTGCTGAATGAGGTGACTCTTAACAACTAATTTCATCTGCCATCGTGCTCTCAGACATCTCTAGTTCAAAGCCTTTTTGGAAAACTTGGAAAGCAGTTATGAGGAATCATATGTGACAGCGAAATATGGTGGTTGAGTCAAGGTAAAGTCCTTGAGAAATTTTTGAACTTCGCAATGAAATACATATATTGTTGGAAACCAGTCTTAAGCCTGTTGCAGAACTGAAAAATTAATGGCCGATAGCAGATTTAGCATTCCTCTGTGATATTATGCACCATCTAAATACACTACTGTGCGGTAAAAACATGTTAATTCCAGAGATGTATGACTGCATCGAGGGCTTTAAGATAAAACACACTGTGGTAAAGACAGCTAGGAAATGGGAGCACAGCTCATTTCTCCAAGTTGTTATCTTTACGTATGGGAGCACAGCCGAATTTTGAACACTATCAAAATATACTCATTGATCTCCTCCACAAATCTGAGATTTGTTACCAGGATTTTGAAAAGTCTGGTACTTAGCTGCCATACATTATTTGTTTCATAGATAGATGTAAATTTCATTTCACTGGCGTTTTCATTAATGTAATAGACTTAGAAAATACTGTTTGTCACAAAATGCATAAATGAGCCACTGTGAAGAGATACCTTTATGAATGTAACACATCATAATCTACCATAGGTAAACTATTATGTTCTGATTTCTCACGCCTACCCCCACCCCCTTTCCCCACAATTTGTCACCATGAGCTGGCTGGTGGTTCACTGCTGTAGCGCGAGCGTGAGCCAGCCCAAATAAGAAGGCCTTGTTATACAAACGTAGACACATATTGTGACAGCAAACTCTGTGTTTAAAATACTTCTTATATTCCAGTGCAACGTAAGTGCATGAAGGAGGTAAAGTCCATAGTCCCCCCCTCCATGCATATACTGTGCTTACCAAATTATGAAGTTTTTTCCCAAAGTCTAAAAATAAGGGGTCATCTTGTATTCACTGATTAAATTAATATAGGGGTTGTCTTACATCTACAGAAGAAGCTTTGGCTATTGAGGTTCCGTATAAATTTACCTTTTATAATTCTGAAGGGTAGGGATTAGCAGACAATAACTTTCGTTAGAATAGGCAGGAGATTTCCCAATACGCTAAAGCGCTCAATACAGTATCAATCTTGCTTGAACAATCGTGTGGTATTTGACTTGCGGCAGTAACGCAATGGATACGCAAGAAACTATGAACTAGCTGCTACAACAACCTAATGCTCTGCTTAAAAGACTGACAATTTTGTGAAACACAACAGGCAACAGCATCATATTTGATCAACTTACAGACATCTGTTGTCTTTGAACAGGTTTGCAATAAAAGTTCTCATACATGTATGGATACTGCATACATAGAGTTTATGCTGCTTTTTAAGTAAAGGTAACATTCAAAGGTTAAAATCTTGTCTTTCAAAAACCATTAATTGATTTTGAACTCAAGACAACATTTTATTTGGTTATGAGAAACTAAAGATTTGTGAAGTGGGTTGCATCTGAGAAATTTTGTCACTGTTCACATATTAGAATACCGGAGAAAGACTTTACCATCTCTTAATCAGCTTTAAAATCCGATGGTGACATTCAGATGAAACGAGAAAGAAAATAGATCCAGAATTAAATGTCTAACAAATGAAACAAATCACATTAAACTGACTGCAATTGTTGTTGCATTACACCAGAAGGACCGGTTGTGGAGATAGTACCAGCAGACATCACTAGATCATGGGACAAGCTAAAGTTCGAGAATTGGACCGATCGGTCAGTGTGATCATTTCTTTATGTATTAGTCGCTGTTGTTACATATGACCTCCACTTTAGAAGATATTGCAGTCCATGTTTCACAGTTGCTCCAGCAAAACACTAAAGAAGGCTTAGCGGGGACCTATGACAACAGCTTGGCTGAGAACTATATTGTACGTGGGGGTGGGGTGTGGTGAGCAGGCAGCAAATTAAGTCTTGCTGCCAACCATGAGACTATATACTGCATACTTTGGCCTTTTACAAACAACTACGATGTCTTAACTGCAGTTTGTCTCAATCCATTTGTACTCTGAATCAAACTTGCTATAAAATTGGGCAAATACTCAACATTACATGTGTCTGCAGGAGATGCTGAAAGTCTACAGTGGGGCCAGTAGCATACTTACATGTTTCATGCAGCAATGTTGCCGATTGAGGGTGAAGTCTCAACTTTTCAGATGAAAAAGAAAAATATTTGTGGCAACTAATTTATTAGTTTCACAGCTGTCCTGTTAGGATGATGGTGGTGATTAAAAATAGTGGTAACACAGACGACAGGCTAAACAAAGAAGGCAGTGAAGATAAAAATTAATGTAGACAATTTCTTATTGTTTACACTATTTCTTGTTGTACTATCAACGCAGGCAATCAATAAATGGCATAATTTGAGAGTAGGTGTAATGTTAACTTTTTAGGCAGATACCTTACATCAACAAAAGTTCGTAACTTTGATCAGTCAGAATATATTAAGCGGATATTACACGACGATCAGCCGTGAATGGTACTGGTCTAGCGCGATAGCCATCTAGCGGTAGAACGAGCGAAGCTACAAAAATTAGCAGACACATTATCCGCGCGCCAGAATAGACAGCAGTTCTAAACTCCCATCAATCCCCGCATGCACACCAGGTACCAATACCTTGCGCATGCGCAGAAGGGGGTACCTCAGTGCTTTCTGCTTGTTATTTGCTTATTGTTTGGTGGCTAGTAGCCAATTTCAGTTTTCGCATTGGGGATTTTCCAAGTTTTTCTCAGTACATAGGTTTTCATAAACGTAGAAAAAAAAAGTTTTTCTGCCAATTGACTTTCTTTTATACTAGGTGTTTGTGAAAGCATTTTTTCTTTTGATTATTTCATATTACAGAAATAGAATGGAGCAGAGAGGCATTAAGTGTGTTAATTCAGGCATACAGTGACAAAAGGTGTCTATATGACCCGCTGTATCATAATATGGTATGTCAGCAATCGTTTCTTTCTGAGTAATACATGTATAACATTACATGGCGACTTTTGATTTGTATCTTAATGCCTCTTTATTTCAGCATGTCAGAAAAGAGAAACTGGCAGTGATGGCGAGAGAGTCCGTGCAGTTTCGCCTTGTGCGACAGACGATAACTGCAAAAGAATGAGTAGCACATAGCATTCCATTTCCCAAACTTGGAGAAACAACGCAAGTGCACCTTTAAGTATTGGTCCTTTAAAGTGTTGCAAATTGCAGTGCATACACCCACAACAACTTTTGAAATGGTGGGTTGTGCTGTTCTGTGGTTAATAACCAGACTCCTAAAAGATTCCCCAGTTGCCAGGAAACGTAATGTTACAACCAGCCTGCAACATAACAGGGCATGTACTGGTATTTTATCAGTGATCTAGGTTGGTATGATCACAAAACACATAAACATATGATTTAATTCTTATTTTCGAGATGGTGAGATAGCGTCCACTCATGACTGTGTCACACATGCTAATTCCATCTTCTATCATAGACAGCAGCTTCTCTAAACAGGATATGTCCACCCTCACGAAGTTCCGAAACTCTTGCAGATCTTCGGGCCTCAGTTCTTACGTAAGTAACATAATGCCCTGCCTTTGTTCCTTCTTTCCAGCCAGGGTCGAACTCAACAATGTCTAGCTTTCCATTTTCGTCGTCATTCTGCCCTAATCCAAAGATTTACTGTCAGTGGCAGGGCAATAGCTCCAAAGACAAGTGGGTCCCCCATGTGCAAAATGTAAATTTAAATATACATGTACCTGTGTAACCAAGTGTCATAATATAAAACTAACTGTTGAGTTTGTAATTCAGGCCAGTAGTATCCTACATAATAGAATAACAATTACTTAATACATGACAATAAAAAACAATTTCTTATTAAATAGAAACCTTGAGCTGACATAAATAATTTGAACGAATAACATTCCAATAAGTTAGAATGAACTGTTAGAATGAACTGTTAGAATGAACTGTTAGAATGAACTGTTAGAATGAACTGTTAGAATGAACTGTTAGAATGAACTGTTAGAATGAACTGTTAGAATGAACTGTTAGAATGAACTGTTAGAATGAACTGTTAGAATGAACTGTTAGAATGAACTGTTAGAATGAACTGTTAGAATGAACTGTTAGAATGAACTGTTAGAATGAACAACTTTACAAGAGATCAGATGGTTCTATCTGCATTTCGTGTGTTATCACTGTCTATTGCAAATATGCACTGGGTATATGCCGCATGGATGGTGTAATAGGTCTATGTGAACCAGCCTGTAGTTACAGATATGCATGCTCGGGGCGCTGATGTATAGGTGTACGGTTTACGCACATTGTGTAATAGGGGCTTTAAAAATAAATTTTTCTCCAGGAGCTTCTTAAAAAAATTGGGGTCGTCTTATACTGCGCTAAATATAGTATCCGTGGTGGTCTGATTCCAAGTTCAGAGGGTCTCGGACCATCCTACAGGGACTGAACTGACCTGGGACTGAACCCAGGAACTCCAGGGCCGGGGTCTAGCACTTGACCCACCAGACCATCACAAAAATGAACCGCAGGAAGTTTAATATTATGTGTAACATAGAGGTTTAACAGTGTTGTAGCAGATGTCAAGAATTTAATTTCCATTTTCAATACATACGCTATTTAAACAAATAAAATAATTACTTCCAATAATATGAATAGTAAACAATACTTTTGTGTGCAGGAAACTGTGTACTCACTGTTAATAAAAAATGTCTATCAACACAGGTTTGATATATCTGTAATGAAAGTCAATTTCTGAGAATAGATGAAGGAATAAGTGATTACTGATTAAACTGTTATTAGGTGTCTGTGGATGTAGCAGTAACAAATTTAACATTTTGATTATAGAGTAAAAATGACCATTATTTTGTTAACTTTAATTAACTGTTTGTGGACAGATTAATATTTAAGTGATTACAGCAGATAATGATGTAAGGAATACATAGTAGGACTTGTGACTTGTGTAATTCAAATTCCCAGTTTCATTGATAATGAAAAGTACTACTCCAATTCATCTAATGGGAGCACAAATGATTAGTAGAAATCAATACATGCACTTTGCCCCAAAAGAAATAGGAAAGAAAATATGACTTTTTGCAGTTGAATCATCCCGCTAAATTAAGAAGCATTACCAAACATCTTAAAAAAAGTTGAGTTAATACTTATACACAATAAATTATGACTACCTATATGATCAAATGTATGAAAGTATTTACACTGCTTACCTGTAGTAAACATACAGGAGTAGGACAAGCATCTGCCCAATAACAATGACCAGCACCATGGTCAATGAAACACACGATACACTCGGACAAGATGGCACAACTTTCTGTGCCATTTCACGCTTCAGTGAATTAAGTGCATCACGCACTTCATTCCCTAAGCCAACAGCCTCATAGCTGACAGATGCAACTTGTCCTGTTGACTGCTTTGACTGAGTTTGCAAAATAGTGTCTGCTCGTGAATGGACCTCATGTAAAGTAGATCTGAAAAAAATTGTTGCATCAAACACCTAGCAAAAATTATACAACAGTTTTAAGAATACGAACACAAAACCTGTCTGACAATAATATTTAAAAGTGGTGCGGCAGCCTCACACTTTTATCTGTATCAATGCAATAATGAAAGTACACTCATGGTTTGTTGCTGAAAATCACAAGTATGTTCCCGTACATTAAGTCTTTCCTTCCAGGAAAGCTACGACAAACAGAATACTAACAGAGCTGCAAGTATTACATCAGCCAATAAAGACAGAACTGCACTTAACATTTGTTGATTCAAATGTTATCTGTAGACAGATGAGAGCAATAAAGTCACTAATTCTACAACTCACATGCAGTGGAAATAAACTACAAGCATTAAAAAGGGTTTTGTATTAATACATGCTGAACTTAACAGTATAACTATGATTCAGATCCTAGGCTTACAATCTGAAGTGTTATAAATAACCATGCATTAAATTGATGAGTTACACCAGCTCACAACGTGTGCTTATCATCCACATATCTCATACAGTATTCAAGTCTAAAGCTGAGGAGCTCGTTATTTATGAATAACTGTTCAATGTTGTTTGTGACAATTACACATAGTAAGGGACTGAGAGCAAGTACTTCTTACGAGCCATGTATGGCAGTATTTTCTGTAACTGATCCTGTGAGCCAGTCATGCTAAACACTCAGTTAACAGAGGGGGACTGATTACACTAGCCATTTTTCAATTGAGATGTATCAAATGTTTTTGTGAAATGTCATCTCTTAGTATGAAATACATTGGAAATGAAGCAGTACCAGCATACAACTGACAATAATGGCAATAGCTCCTAATCTTTCTGGACATTATATTTCCTCAAGAAGTATTACTGGATGAACAAAAGAAATTGAAAGTTCCATATTCTACATCAGTCATGACCAAACAAAGTACGTCATTTCTGAACTATTAGACTAGTCATGCTTAAGATGAGTATAAACACAGAAAAGATTGGTTATCTTCTGCTCAAAAGGAAGACCTGTATTCAGTCTGTTTACAGAAACAAGGTAAAGATTTTGCCCCTTAGAATTTGAGTTCAATATACACCTACATAATCAGTGATGTCAATGAGATTCTGCAACCACAAAACATATTTGCATACATTGCCTTAGACAAAAATGAAAGAAAAAATGACACTGAGAGAACGACATAATTGATGAAGCTGCATACATATCACACAATAGGCAGCTTCAACTTCCACTTCATACAGTGAAACCTATTTGCACATGAGAACACCTGAATTCCTGTCAAAAAAACAACTGCTATTAATGCCATATACAAACTGTGCTCCGAACAATAACATCCCCTGTCACAAATAAATTCAAGTCATTCAACATGCTACAAATCGATGCTGGTGTTTTTACTGTGGAGGAATTTCTTTTACCATTCTACAATTGAGTTACCACAGGTAGATTTACCGAACGGAACAAAGATCCCTGTATGCTAGATCAACATACTTCCAGAAGAGTTTTTGTCAACAAGGGTAAAAAAAATATATTATCCAATCATTCATAATTTCTGGAAGCACAGTGAATTAAAGCAGCCCACTTCTGAATTGTTTTTATGTCTTCCTTTAATCTGGCTTGGTGGGGATCCTTAACACTCAAGAAGTACTCAGAAATAGATTGCACTAGTATTCTATATGCAGTCTCTTTTACAGATGAACTACACTTCCCCAAAATTCTTCCAATAAAACCAGGTCAATAATTTGCCATCCCTACCACAATCCTCACATGCTAGTTCCATTTCATATTGCTTTGCAGTATTATGAGCAGATATTTAAATGATAACACTGTGTCAAGCAGGACAACTAATGCTGTATCTGAACATTACAGGTTTGTTTTTCCTACTCATGTGCATTAGCTTACATTTTTCTACATGTACAGCTACCTTCAATTCATCACACCAAGTAGAAATTTTGTCGGAGTGATCTCTTATCCTTGATGACACCTTCCCATACACAACAGCATTATCATCAAACACCACAGATTGCTGCTCACCCTGGTTGCCAAGTAATTTATGTACACAGAAAATAATAGTGCCTATCACACTTCCCTGGGGCACTCCTGACGTACCCCTGTCTCTGATGAACACTTGCCATCGAAGACAATGTAATGAGATCTATTACTTAAGAAGTCTTCAAGCCACTAACATATCTGGGAATCTATTCTTATGTGCTTGTACCTTTGTTAACAGTCTGCAGTGGGTCACCGTGTCAAATGCTTTTCAGAAATCTAGAAATATGGAATCTGCCTATTGTATTTCATCTATAGTTTGCAGTGTATCATGTGAGAAAACAGCACGCTGAGTTTCACGTGAGAGATGCTTTCTATAACTGTGGTGATTTGTAGATGCAAGCTTCTCGGTCTCAAGAAAATTTATTATATTCGGACTGAGAATATGTTCCAGAACTCAGCAGCAAACTGATCTTAAGGATATTAGACTGTAATTTTGCAGATCCATTCCTTCACTCTTCTTATACACAGGAGTCACCTGCACTTTTTTTTCCACTTGATTGGGATTTTGCACTGGGTGAGAGATTCATGATAAATGCAAGCTAAGTAAGGGGGCCAATGCCATAGAGTACTCTTTATAAAACTGAATTGGGATTCCATCTAGACCTGGCAACTTATTTGTTTTCAACTCTTCCAGTTGTTCCTCTACACCAAGGATGTTTGTTACTATGTCATCCATATGGGAGTCAGTTCGATGGACAAATGATGGAATACTACTGTGATTCTCCTGCATGATCATCATCTTAACTGCAAAATTTAAAATTTCAGCTTTCATTCTGCTGTCTTCAACGGTCACACTGGACAGGTCCACGAGTGACTGGATTAGCAATTTCACATAGGGCCTGAATTTCCTCAGGTTCTTGGCCAGATCTTTTGCTGTAATATGACTGGTAAATGGTGTATGCTTTGCGCATCTTTTTTACACATGCACAAATCTCTACTAATGTTTGCCTGTCGCCATTTGCATGTTCTCTTATGAACCGACAGTGCAACAGCCTCCGTTTCCTCAGAATTTTCCCAATTTCGTTGTTTAACCATGGTTGGTATTTTCCGACCTTAACCCACTTACTAGGCAGGTACTTCTCCAGACCATGACAAACTTTCCCCATAATTCTTCTACGTCAATCTTACTAAAACTATATGTCAATTTACTGTATGTTAGAAGCTAACAACTATAATTGTTCTTCCTAGTTTTCTTGATCAATTTGTTAACTTTCATTATAGTAGTCGCTGTGATGATGCCTGATATCATAATCACTAATCCCTGGATCTATACTGTCATTGTCTATAAACCTGGCCTGTTTGTACGTACAAGGTCTATGACATTCCCATTGCATATGGGCTGCCAAACAAGATGCTGAAGACAGTTTTTGTGTAACTATGTTAAGAAGTACTTTACAAGACTTTATCTATACTCGACAGGTTAAAGTCACCTCCAACTAATATAGCATGATCTGGATATTTACGGGCTACTGACCGAATACTTTCTTTGAATGACACTAGGACTGTCACAGCGGAATCAGGCAGCTGGTAAAAACATCCAAAAATTAAGAGGACCAGGAATCAAAAATCTGTTGAAATAATAATTTATTTTTATTTTGTTAAGTTACATGCCGGTCCTTCCTGAATCATAATATGTACAATTCGTGTATTAGATTAGATTAGTACTTGTTCCATAGATCATGAATACAACACTTTGTAATGATGTGGAACGTGTCAGGTTAATAAAAGGTGTCTATACAAGATATTACATTACACAAAATCTCTAGCTCTTTAAATAAGTGTCTGCAGGATGATCTTGGATGAGCTCCAGCAATTATTCTGATTACACGCTTTTGTGCAATGAACGCTCTTTTACTCAATGATGAGTTACCCCAGAATATGATGCCATACGAAAGCAGAGAATGAACATAGGCATGGTAAGCTAATTTACTGATATGTGTATCGCCAAAATTTGCAATGACCCTAATAGCATAAGTAGCTGAACTCAAACGTTTCAGCAGATCTTCAGTATGTTTTTTCCAGTTCAACCCCTCATCAATGCATACACCTAGAAATTTTGAATATTCTACCTCAGTTACCAATTTCTGATCGAAGTCTATATTTATTAATGGTGTCATTCCCTTTACTGTGTGGAACTGTATATGCTGTGTTTTGTCAAAGTTTAATGAGAGCTCATTTGCAGAGAACCACTTAATGATTTTCTGAAAAACGTCATTTACAATTACACCTGTTAATTCTTGTCTGTTGGGTGTGATAGCTGTACTTGTATGTTCGGCGCATTTTGATTGTGGGGGGAAAAAAAAGCATTTTCTATACAATGACGCACACTCCCTCCTGTCTGCTGTCAAATGAGCTGTTTATTTAGCTGCAAGAGACTTTTTGTCTTGATTCTATTTATTCTTTGACCATTACTTTGCAAGTTTGTCAGCTTGGTGGTGAGTGAATGGAGTGTAGGTAACAGTTTAACATTAGTTCAAGTGTTCTGTTTTGATTTTACTAATAGTGATTTGAAACAATACTCGATTTTAGGAAGTAATTTTGTTGTGGTGATACTTATATTCTATCCATGCAAATTGTAAATTAGGGCAGGATAAGCAATTTTAACAGTAGGAATAAGTTTGATGGTAATAGTGGACTCCTGTCATTCTCCCTGACTAAAGGGTCCTGACTCGACATGGTGTAAGTATCAGAGAGCTAGTGTAACTGGTGATGAGTATAGACCTAACCATCCCTTAACAATGTCAACAACAGATGTTAAAAATCTATTTGTAGAGATTTGGTTAACGGAAACTTACTTGCTAAATGCATCCGTTGGGAAACTCAAATTCCCGATGAAAGTTTCAGTAACTGTGTGCGGAAATGCCTTCCTAAAACAATATTTTCAGGCCTCAAAATCCTAAAAACTTGTCGTGAATGCAGTATTATGTTTCAATGATGGGTCAGTCAGCAGGCTGAAAGTTTTCAGTGCAATGAACAGAGAACCTAGGATGAACATGAAGAATGTGCTTCTGTCAACTGACCAACTGAGCGTGTGAGAGGCTGAGAAATGTGCCCAACCAATGGCAAGAGAGGCCACAACTGAAAAGAGAGTCTCCGAACACAAGGTGGGGATACAGGAACCCTCGACTATGATAGCTACAGAGCTGGTGAGTTTCAGCTTTGACTGCAGGTTGAATATGTTGTATCAAAAACTTCAAATGCATTTTCCTGAAAGTATGAAAGTTTTAACTTTAGGTATAATTCTCTCTGAAAATGAAATCTATATCAATGAAACTTGGAACATAGATAAATTATTTCACTTTCATTACAATGTACTAGAATTATGGCAATTAAATAAAAGGTTTGACAAACATTTAGTTTTCTTTTATCAAATGCCAATCTTTTAGGTCATATCTTTTCTAGAATTTTTACAGTGATAACAATGCTACTGTTGTAAGTAACACACTTTCAAGAAAATATAACAAATTATACATGTTACAAATTTGGTTTGATATGAGCAAGTAATTTTTGAGGGAAGTGTACCAACATTAGTTGGATCAACAATAGGAAATTCGCTCACAACTGGTTTCCCTTAACTTGGTTTCACCTAGATCCCTTATATATGACCAGATGACTTCACTGTCACACTCAACTTTGACCTCAATAGTGAGAATATTTTTGTCAACTTTAATAAACACTCCCCCCTACTATGGTATCTAATCTGTCTTTCTGATATATGCTCCGTGACTTGCTAAATATCTCAGCACTTTCTACTTCAAGTTTCCAATAGCTCTTGGTCCCAAGAATAATTTGAGTGTGAGAACTTTCCTGAAGGGCAGCAAATTCAGGAATTTTGTTACAAATACTTGGACAATTTACTGATAAAATTTTGAAAGTCAAAGTGCCTTTACTTTGAATGTGGTCTAATTTCGCTATCTGCGTATCAACCGACGAGTCTTCATTAGAGTACTTCAAACTAATAATAATAATAATGTGCCTACGGCATTGGTGGTCAGGAGACCCCTCGCAGGGCGGTTCGGCCACCGCTCCGCAAGTTCTTTAACGCCACTTCGGCGACTTGCGAGTGAATGAGGATGAAATAATGATGAAAGACACACAACACCCAGTCATCTCGAGGCAGAGAAAATCCCTGACCCCACTGGGAATCGAATCTGGGACCCTGTGCGCGGGAAGTGAGAACACTACTGCAAGACCACGAGCCGCGGACTACTTCAAACTGTCGCCTTTAAAAAAAATATATATAAAAAAGTGCACTTCATATGTACTCCACTATCCTAGTAGCTGCTTCCTTTGTGTACCGCACATGTGGCCTATCAAGGGCAGTCCTCCAATTCCCCGCTTCATAACGCAGGTCCAGAAATCTGCTACCAAGACCCCCAAAGAGTTGACGAAGCCATTGGTTGAGACCCCTCCACTTGGCTCCATATCACAGGACCCAGATCAACTCCGGGAACAATGCTGCAAATTGCAATCTCTACTTGCGTCCCACATGCGAGGCCCAGATGTCTTCATCGCCTCCACCAGCCACTTGTATGAAATGAGGGTGACCTCAGAACCCATGTGACAGGAGTTGTTTGTAATGACTTGAGCCCAACTTGCAGATGACCGCACTCTGCACACTTTATATCCACAAGCAAGGCTGCCTCCACATCTCAGATGAGGCTACCAGGCAGGCACACCAAGTGCACATTGGCTTTCTTTTCAGCCCTGAATGCTATCTCCCTAAGGGGCTCCATAACTAACAAACCCTTGGCCACGTGTGCCTGCTCGGACCCTGCTGAAGGAACGACCACCTGCTCACTCACAGGGCGCATAGGCAAAGCCAGAGAGCCAGTCTCCACATTGGCCCTCCGCTTCGAGTGACACAAACACATTACCACCCACCATTCCCCTGCTATAAGAATGGATCCACCGCTTTGATTACATTTTGAGGTGCCTCGGAAGCAGAGCCAATGAGTGAAACAAACAGCACCTGAGATGTCCATGCACTGCACAAGATTCTCTGCTACACCCTGAGGCAGCAGGCTCAAGGTGGCTGACTGTAGCCAAAAGCACCTTCAGCTGTTTGCGAATGCATTCCTTTATTTTTTAACTTCATTTCGGCCATTTTCCAAAAGTGTCAGTCTGATTGGAACACCAAAGATAATTTTATTCACTTTCTAACCCACCAATAATAGCAAAACCTTCTGTGGAAGAGCTCGTGGATGTGTCAGGATCAGAACAATACATGCTCGAGTGTTTCCTCACCCCGCAGCAACCACGGACAAACGGCTAGCCACCACAGGCCCTCATACAACCAGGTGAACGTGATGCTTGTTGGGCTTGTTTCTGCTCTTGCTCTGGTAAGCTTAAAATTATTTCTTATTGTAGTTTTATATTCCACATGAAATAACTTCAATAAACAAAGTGAACACTGTAGTTATTCAACATTTGTAGGTTACTAGGAGTATATATTAGTTATTTTCTTATTCCATGTCTTAAGATTTGTCTTGCAGTTACAAACTGGATTTTGTATACTTGAATCCTGTGAACATTGTTTAAGGATTGTACAATAGAGTTGCAAGTGGGAGAGATCTAACATTTGTGACACTTTGATCATTTTCAGTTTGATCGAGTGGTAAATGCAGTGGAGGCAACTTTAAATATATGTGTCGTGTGTGGGGTGTGTGCAATCAAATAAGTCATACTAGAAAAGTAACTATATTATGAAAAGGACACACACACACACACACACACACACACACACACACACACACACACACACAGAGAGAGAGAGAGAGAGAGAGAGAGAGAGAGAGAGAGAGAGAGAGAGAGAGAGCCTGTTCCACTCACGAATGGTGCGTACAAAGAAAGATTGTTGGTTAAGACACTGCGTTGCCTCCGATTTCTCAAATTTTCTTGTCATGGGCATCATATGAAATGTATGTGGGAGGAAGTAACCTGTTGTCAAACTCTTCCCAGAAAGTGATCTCTCATAATTTCAACAGTAAATCTCTCTGTAGTGCACAACTCCTCTCATGTAATGTCTGCCAATCGAGTTTATTTAGCACCTCAGTAACACTTTTGCACTGATTAAATGATCCTGTGATGAAATGCATCACTCTTCATTGGATCTTCCGCATTTCTTCTATCATTCTTACCTAGTAAGGATCCCATATTGATGAACAATACTCCAGATTCAGTCCAACAAGTGCCTTATAAGCCACTTCCTTTATGGATGCGTTACATTTCCTCAAGACTCTTCCTCTGGATCTGTTTGGCATCTGCTTTTCCTACTATTTATTTTATGTGGTCTTCCCACTTACGATTGCTCTGGATAGCTACTCTCTGATATTTTACAGTAGGTACTGTTTCCTGCAGCTTCTCGTCAACACTGTACTTTTACAGTAGTGGCTTTCTTTTCTTGTGTATGGGCAATATGTTACATTTATTTACATCCAGGGTGTAAGAGTACGGTACCCTTACATGGTATCGATCATGCACTATGCAGCGATCATAAAATAAAGCAGTCAACAATGTGCAAGTGGGTGAGTGAGAGTCTAGTAATGTTGGAGTCCGTGAGTGGAAGTCGCGTGTGCGAGAGGCTAGAGACGGTTGCTCGGTAACGAGGCTGTAGATTAGTGGCAAAATGTAGGCGTAATGGCACACAGCCTTTGATTTCTGTTGAGTGTTTATGAATTTTGGTTTATGAAAGGGTGTTTTAATTAATAAAATCCAGTATTTGTGAAAGGAGATGTTATCATTTAGTAGTTTCTCTTAGATTTCACAAGAACAGAAGGGCACGACAATGAGTTTCATGAAAAGGAGCTATTACCTAATTATGCTAAATTAGTTAAATATAACTTCATCTTCAGAGTATGCGAATAATAAAGTTCGGTGCAAAACTGGGGGGAGGTTATAAGGGCCAACTGCCAGAGCCTGCAGATCATTCTGCAATTTTTGATACTGTCTTCCGACATTGCTACTTTATTATAGACAACCGTATCATCAGTGAACAGTCTTCAAAAGCATCTGACACTTTCTAGTAGATAATTTATATACATTGTAAACAGTAATGATAGTGTCCCATTTCCTTGGGGTACCTGTCGATTTTGTTCTGGTAAGAGCAAAGTGTTGAGTTCTATCTGCAAGGAAGTATTGAATCCAGTTGCAAAACTAGTCCAATACTCAATGATCTCCTTTTTCCACCACACAACAATGTCGAATGGTGTCAAATGCCTTCCTGAAGTCAAGGAACATGGCATCAACTTTAGCACCATTAACTACAGCACTATGGATCTCATGGAGGAACAGAGTGAGCTGAGTTTTGCACAATTTTCATTCTCCAAAAAGTCCTAATTCTTGAGCATAAAACATGTTCCATAATTCTGCAACAGGCTGACATCAAAAATATAGGTTTACAATTGTATGCATGTGTTGGACACCCCTTCTTGAAACCAGAAATGATGTGCACTATTTTCCCCAGTCACTAGATACCCTTCATTGCTCCAGCAATCTACGACGAACTGCTGCTAGAAGGGGAGCAAGTTCTTTCACACAATCTCTGTAGAATCGTACAGGTATTTCATCTGGTGCCAATGCCTTCAACTACTAAGAGATTGTATTTGTTTTTCTACTTCTCAATTGGCTACCTCACTATCTACCATTTTGAAATTCATATGATGATTGAAAGGAGGGACTGTTATGATCTTTCATGGTGAAACAATTTCTGAAGACAAAATTCAGTATTTCAGTCTTTTATCAATTATCTTCCATTTTGGTGCCAGTACGGTCTCCAAGTGAATGAATGGACGATTTCTAACTGCTTACCGATTTTACAGAAGCTAGCAAGTTTTTACTCAGATTGGTTGACCAAGTTTTACTTTCTAACTCATCTAAGTCATTGAACACTTCTCTCATTGTTATCCTTATGCTCATTTTCGTGCTGTCTAGCTTTTGTTTGTCAGTTAGGTTTTGACTTCTCTTTAATACGAGATGAAGCTATCTGTGTTTACAAAGCAGTTTCCTAACACGGCTATTAAACCTTGGTGGGTCTGTCCCATACCACAAGACCTTGCTTGGAACATAATTGTCAAAGGCATATTGGACAGCACTTTTGAATTTTTTCCATTTGTGCTCCACATTGTCATCCCTATCAATGAATGTTTGATGCTGACTACTCAGATACTCTGCAACTTCTATCTTGTCATGCTTGCTCAGCAAAAATATCTTCCTACCATTCTTTAATATTCCTTGCAAAACCTGTAGTCATAATTGCTGTCAGAGTCTTGTCATCACCTATCCCTTCCTCTACATTAACTGATTTGATAAGTTCATGTCTGTTTGTTGCTATGAGGTCTTAAAGTGTTACCTTCCTGAGCTGGTTCTGTAACTATCTGCCGAGTTATTTTTGAACAAGACATTCAGAATAATGTCACACGAATCCCTGTCTCTGGCATCAGTTTTAATAGCACGACTCACTCAATCTATACCCGACTAGTTGAATACACCTCCCATTACAACAGAATAATCAAGAAAATAATTAACGATATTCTGGAAGTTCTCTCTGATCTGTTCTATTACTACAGCCCCTGACCCACACCATCTATGAACACATCCAGTTACCATTTTTGACTGACCTTTGATGCTCAACTTCAGCCAGATTAATTCACATTTGGGATCCATGATAATCTCACTAGATATTATCGAGTTCTTTACTGCAATAAATATGCTGTCACTACTGGCCACTAATCTATCCTTACAATAAATATTCCAATCTAAATTTAGAATTTCATTTCTATTCACTTCCTGTTGCAACCAGTTTCCTGTTCCTAATAATATCTGGGCATTATAACTATCAATGAGAGATTCTGGGACCTTTCCTTGGATGCTCCTGCAGTTTACTACATCATACTAAACTTTTACCTACCCAATATATGAGGACAAGCATTCTCTGAGAACCTTGTGGTTGATGCAACTTTTGATTTTGGCGGGCCATTTGTCTCTGATCCAAAGGGAGGGGGGTTTTGTAACTTAAGACACCCATGTGCACACCACACGTGCTCTGCTACCCTAGTAGCTGCTTCTTGCATGTAGTGCATGCATCATCTAGTAAGGGGAACCCTACAATTCTCCACACAGCTTGTGTGCAATGTTAGTTGGCCTTCACCAACTCAGGTATCACTGATGCCAGTAAGTGCTATTACTTGCAGCCGGTTGAACCTAGTCCACTTGATAGCCACTGACAGGACCTTCTCCATGTCACAAACAAGACCCTTCCAACGAACACACCAAGTGCACACTGCCATTCTTTCACGCCCTGCAAGCTATTTCCCTGGGGGCTCTATCACCTGTTTAATGTTGGAGCTCCCAATTACAAGCATACCCACCCTGTGCACTTGTCCAGACTGGGCAGGAAAATCTGCTGCTGCCACCACAACAGGAGAGGCGTACCATGCTGGTTCACATGTATTACTAAGACTGGCTAGCACCTTGTACTGGTTACTAATGTGTAATGAGCCAGCAGTATGTTCCCCCTTTCACCTTCACCCTAGTGACACAGGAACCCACCACCCACTCTCCAGTGACAACGGACTGGTCAAATGTTGCACATCAGATGACACAGTAACACCCATGTCACTAAAGGATCCCAATGGCACCAAAGGCATTGCAGGTCTCTTCACCAGCACACCAATGTCAAAACAGCTTTGAGCATTAGCCAGAAGCCTGTTGATCAGGGCCAAAGGAGCTTCCAGCTGTTTACAGACAGCAGCCAATTCTCATTGCCTCCACTCATAACAAGTTAAAAAATAAGGGGGGAGGGGGGCGGGGTTTACAAAGCAGGCAAGATTAACTTAGAAAGTACTATCACACCCTGCAGCCAAGAAAATAACTGGCAATACGGAGATTTGGACATATGCAAAGAAAGATCGTTTTGGCATGGGTTTTTTTTAACTTTCTGAAGTCTCTTTCAGAAGTCTTGATAATTGAGATATGTGATGAACGGTGACAATTTAACCTTTGTGCTACTTTTGCATTCTATAGGCATGGTTGAGAAGTTGGGTGTATGAGTACTGCACACTGTAATTCCAAAAAGGGGGAAGGGGGTTGACTATAATTGCATTTTTCTATGAATGTCATCATTTTGCTCATCTAACAGCTCTCCGAGTCCTATGCAATATTGTTACTGGTGACGAGTTGTGATTCCTCTCCATTAACTTCTTAAAGAGAAATTAATAGCTGGGCCCTAACAAAAGGCATATCCTTGAGCAAAGGGTCATGTGAACAGATTATATTTTGCATATGGTGGCACAACAAGGGTCTTGTGCACAACATACTGCTTCCCAATAGTGTGTCCATCACAGCTGGCATTTGTTGTCTACAACTAAGAAACCTTTTGGATGCAATATAAGAAAACGACCAACAAAAGTGCATGAAATGTTGCTTGTTAAACGGCCACCAAGAAAATTCCTTTCTGGACGAAAATGCACTTCCAACCTGGCCTGATGACATCTTTAACTCTGAAGAGTAGGTTCCTATAGGCTTGATATCGGTAAACTAACCGAGCACTGTCAGATTGTTTTAGTCAATGTTGGAGAATATACTATAGAGACCTACTTGTTCAGAGTTAAAGGTGTCATCAGGCCAGGTTTGAAGTACATTTCATCTGGAAAGAAATTTTCATGATGGGTGTTCAAGGAGGAGTGGAAAAAAAGAACACCTGAGGGCACAACATCAAAAGAATAAGTGTGCAAGTGAATGACTTCCCTGAATAATTTAGTTTGTGAGATCAGCAGAATGTGTTATAATGTAGGAGCAATATGTGACACAGTTTTGTGGGCTGTTTTTCTTACATTGGAACTGAAAGGGGTCTCAGATGTTGGCAACAAATGCTAGCTGCGATGAACACACACCTGGGGAGGAGTTTGTAGTGCATAACACTTTTCGTACCACCAGATACAAAATATTATCTTTTCACACTGCCCTTTGGTCAAGATGTCTTGTTATTAACACCACTGGACTGGAAATAGATAGAAACATGCAGTTTGTTTTAAAATACATGTGCACTTGTGAATGCGTAATAGAAATGGTAGCAATGTGTGGGACACTGAACTCCAGCAGCAGCAGTGAGAGAAACTTTTTGATACTTAAAATGGTGACACTTTCATTACAAAAACAGCACGTAATCTTTTGTTGTCTACATTTGCGTGGTGTGACAGCAATCTAAATTCATTGTCTGTTGAATCACACAGGTGATGGCTGCCACGGACATGTCTAATGTGCGTTCATGGGTGCGACAGTTCAGTTCAAAGAAGGTAGAACACCATGTGACAAACTATGGCCATTTTGGCCTCACAAAAGGCAGTCTGATGACACAATCAAGAGAGTGGAGAGAGTTGCTTTGGAGGATCGCCGAATGAGTGTGGAACACATCACCTCAAAAGTTGGTATTTCCATGGGATCTGTGCACAAATGCTCATGGACAACCACAAGGCTGCACTTGTGGCATGTTGCCTGGCAATGCTGACAGGTGATGACAGCATGAATGTGACTTTTCATCAACCGTCAATGCACGAGTCATAGATGCCATCTTTCAATCCTGAAACAGAATGCCAGTCAGCTAAACAGAAGCACACTGACTCAGCGCCACCAAAAAATTTCTGGTAAGTAACACTGCTGGAAAAACAATGGCATAACGGTGGGCATGTCATACGACAGAGATAGTGTAATACTCCAATTATTGAAACTTCCTGCTTTGAAGTTGGTTTCCTTCAATCACAGTGCTTAACATCATGCCCAAAATGTTCACCATTGCCTAACTGTCACAACAATTAGTTACTTCCAGTTCCTTGTCTGACTTTCTTCCTTGATATGTTTGTATCCCAAATTCTGGTTCTGTGCCTTTCGTTTCATATTTCATCATAAATGATAACTGCAGGCGCACACGTTTCATACATAGTGCCAACTGAATACTACTGGATCCTCCAACAAGATATGTGATTCAGCACCTTTTATACAGTTTTGTAACTGCAGATACTGGTCTACATTATATAAGCTTTGCACGACATTACATGAAGCTAAGTTTTTGAAGGCTGTCCATTATTGCAGCTGGGACACCAGTATCATAGATATTCAAATGCAATGGCATAGCTTAGTGGTTAGTGGACAAGGGCTGTTCAAAAAGTAAGGTGATTTTTCAAATTACGCGGGCAACATACATTCAATTATTGATTTTTTGTTTTTGTTTTGTTATGTTAGTAAACATGTCCTGAACATGTTCACAGTTTCAAGTGAACAGGATACTTCATTTGTTTTTGACAGATAGAAACGTTAGACATGTTTTCGTGTGCTCGGCGATTTTTGATTATAAAAAAATTGAGCAAAGAATTTGCACCAAATTTTGTGTGAAAAATGGAACCAAGTGCTATAAAATACTTGAAATTTTGACAGTGGCATACAGTGAGTCTGCTCTAAGTAAAGAAAATTTGTACAAATGGTACAAGCTCTTCCAAGATGGCTGAGAAGATGCCAACGACAAACCTCACTCTCGACGCCCCAGCACAACAACTGATGATAATATTTAAGCTGTGAAGAAAATTGTTTTGGATAATTGTCGAATAACCATACGAGAAGTTGAGTTTATCGGTCGGCTTGTGTCATGTTTTGGGCGTGAGACTTGTGTCAATGAAGTTTGTTCCGAAACTTCTCAATTTTGATCAGAAGAACTGTTGCATGAGCATCACTCATTCAGAAGCTCTTGAATGATGTCAATGATGATCCTGATTTGCTCAAAAGGGTCATAACTGGTGACGAAACATGGGTTTACAGTTATGATGTCGAAATCAAAGCCCAATCATCCCAATGGAAGCATTGCGGAGAGCCAAGACCGAAATAAAGCACACCAAGTTTGATCAAATGTCAAAGTTTTGTTCACTTGTTTTTTTTCCTCCAGTTACCGTGGCATAGTGTCTCAAGGTTGTACGGCCAATAAAGAGTATCAACTTGACGTTACACACAATTTGCAAGAAGTAACACGCAAAAAAGTCCGGAATTGTGGAAAAACAGTTCATGGCTTTTGTATCATGACAATGCACCTGCTGATTCATCATTGCTTGTGAGAGACTTTTTGGCCAAAAACAACACAACAATCATGCCTCGGCCACCATATTCACCAGATTTGTCCCCATACGATTTTTTCTTGTTCCCAAAACTGAAGAGACCTGTGAAAGGACAAAGATTTTCAACAATTAAGGAAATAAAACCTGCATTGCTGGAAATACTCAAGGCTGTATCAAGAAGTGCTTATGCTAAGTGCTTCCAGGTTTGGAAGAAGAGTTGTCACAAGCGTATTTTATCTGAGTGGGATTATATTTAAGGGGACAGCATGAATACTGATTAATAAATAAATATTTTTTTTGTAAAAAGATGGAGTTACCTTACCTTTTGAACACACCTTGTATAAACTTGACATGTAGAAGATTGAAGGTTTGAATCTCGTCTCATGCAGTGAACTTGATTATTTTACTTAATGTAAACAGTCTTTGGTCATTGTTTTTATTTAATTAATTGGTTTAAAAGTATTTTTTTTATTTCTAACATTTTCATTATCATATTGATTTTTTATTTGCTCTCATTTTTCTTCCTATGATTCTTCTTTCATTTGGAATTTGCTTGTATTGCCTATAATCTGCAAACAAGTGTCAACCAAGACTGCTAATAGGTTGGTAACACAGCATCCTGTGTAGCCAATGAGAATTATACCTCTAAAACAAAATTTTTCTGCAGAAGAAGGCTATGAAAACAAACATAATATGAAATTTTTCTGTCTTGGTTTGCTTGTACAGGTTAGCCTTAAATGCTGTGGACAAAATGATTGTGATTTTAGTTCTGCAACAGACTGTTGATCACTGTCATCTCAGATGCAGTGCACATCACGAGATTGTGGTAAGGTTAGGATATGGGTTTAAATTCTGGACTACAAATTCGTGTGTTGCAGTTCAGTCATTGGTCACTTAAAATTAGCTGTCTACAGATCAACTTCCATTTCTTTCATACCTTACAGGGGCGCCTTCCAACATTGCTCCACATTACACATTAACAGCATTTCTTAGGAGACCTGCCATATTCATGTGTTGTCTATAACTGAGTGGTAGCGGGCAGCGGATGTGGTAACACTGTAGTGGCAAATTATAGATGTCAACTATCAAGTAATTTTAATCAGACTATACTCATATTGTTCTGAAGGGCACTATGGTGGCAAGATGTTTTGAAGAACAAGCCCCTTACAGCATTGCATGAAGAACAGCCAGGAAAGGCTGCATGTGTCGTCTTTCACCAGAACGATGCATCAAAGCATTGGGCGAACATGGCACAGCAGTTTCTTTGCAACAACTTCGAAATTATTTCTCATCCACCCTAGGCACCTCACCTGGCTTTAAGCACATTTGGCCATTTCCAATTATGAAAGACGCATTCAGCTACCCAGGAGGTATAGGCGGATAAGGCAAAAAAATTCCCAGATTTTTCCCGCATTTTCTGGTTAAAAATACACTTTTTCCCTGGTTAAATTCCATTTTTCCCAAGTGAAAGTACATTTTTTTCCAAGTTTTAAGTGACAACATACTTTCCTTCAGAGCTGTAAAAGATATCAATTCTTTGAATATTCAAGGTTTTATTCACCGGGATAGAATTTCCAGACACTTTAGGAAACTAAACTCTCAAAAAAACAACAGGTTTTGTTAAGGTCTTTGATGCATGACAACACTTACACTGCATGTTTTGTACTATGAAATTGTAAACACAAATTGCACCAAATACAGCACGGCAGCATGCGAAGCACTTAAATAGGGACTGCAGCATGCTTTTGTCAGCCAATTACAGCTCAAGTCATGTGATCTCACCAGCCACTGACAGCAGATACTCAGAGCACAAGTCATGTGATGTAGTTAGGTGATAGAAACATCAGTGTTAAGTAGCACTAACATACAAACAAGAAAAGTTAATGGTTTAAAGTAATATACATACTGTATAGCTGTAACAAAAGCTACGCTTTCACATACAAGTCAAAAAGTTATTGCAGTTTTTTCCAACAATGTGGTTAGGCAGAATCCTAAGAGCACAGCTTAAATTGCAGCAGCTGAATATTTCCGACAAGCACGATTATAAATTTCACTACTGTGTATCGAACATTTTGTGGATTACCTGTCTGAATACATGTTCCGTCAAGCACTTACTTTTCCATAGAACAGGAAAGCCAATCACATGTGAAATTCCTCAAGAGCTCACTTAGAAAGGATAATTATACTTTTGCCATTATTAGTGTATAATTTGTAATCTGTTGAAGAATTAAAATAAATATGAAGCACTAACCTTGAAACTTGCTCTTTTTGGCGTGTGTTACCCTTTAAAATATATCAAACACAAACGTACCAGTAAATTTTACATAATGGCATAAATGGCTGGTCTTTTGGCACCAAAATTTTTCTAAGAAACTGGTCCTCAGTGTTAAGTTTTGAAAGAGTCTAAGGATGCGCGATTTGAGAAATTCATCACACATTCTCACAAGTAACATAATTCATCTTGAGTATAAAGAAATTTAGCTTTAAGTAACACTCCCCAAACCACCATCCGCAATATATTCCCATGACCTGTTAGAAATGTAAACACCTGTCATGTCACGCTCATTGAGAACAGTTTATTGTATTGCATAGCCTTCAACACAGTCATCGAAACAAGGCTCACAAAAAGAAGCATCGAAAGCAGTTCTTTGCAATTGAAGTTTTATTTCGGTGTTATTCTCTTGTTTATGTTTTATTGCTGCAGTATTATTCTGAAGTAGTGGGCTAAAGCAAAATTCTTTGTTAGATTATCAGTTCTAATCAAACACAATTTGAAAAATAACTGAAAACTAAAACAATGAAAAATTCCAGGAAGTCTAAAAAATTCCCACATTTTTCCTGGGTTTCTCACGGATGAAAAAATCCCTAGGTTTTTCCCAGATTTCCTGGGGTGTATATACCCTGGTTACCACACATTCCGTAGTTGTGAAACTACTGCATCAGTGATTTTACAGTGGCCAAATTAAGACTCCTGAAGAACCATTTGCAACAGCCATGGAATCATGCTGTCAACATTGTGAAAAATAATGTAATGGCTGCGGGAAGATTATGTTGAGAAGTGACCAGTTGAACAGGTTGGGCGTGATTAATTTGCAAGGGCAAAAAATTGGAGCTGTTATAGCGTGAATGCACCTCGTATGTCACAAATGTTGGGCCTTTTCCACTTGTGACTACTTTATAACACTTAAAGATTGTTGACAGGATTATAAGAAAACTACAACTGATAAAACATACTCACAGTAACTTACCATTTTATATAACTTCATAGCGTTCACTTCACCTATCGAAGTGATTTTATGCAAAAAATCTAACTACAATAACAAACAATTTTATGCTTGCCAGTGTGAGAGCATAAACGTGGCCAAGATGCACCGTGACACATTCATGGGGTCAGATGGAGACATATGTCAAGTGGCTGGTGACAGCTAGTCTGTTGGCAGCTGCCGATAGCCGCTGTAGGGTAAGGAAACAGTAGCATAGACTGTTCTGAACTTGGCACAACCATGAGCTCTTTTGCAAAGTTTTACTATTACCGGTGGGTTAGAAAGTGAAGCAGATTATCTCTGAGGTTCCATCACACTGATACCTTTAGCAGACAGTCAAAATGAAGTTAAAAAATAAAGGAATGAGTGGACTGGAACTCACGAAGTTGTGTCTACAATGTTTACCACTAGATGATGAGCAGATGCAGCATTGCAATAGAGCGAGTGGAGCACAACACTTCCCCCAGACACATCTGCACAGTGTTGCCATATCATGCAGATAATGGACTTTAATTCTAATGTGTGGCCAATTTTTGTGCTATCAAGTGCACCAATGTCACACAGTGTGGAGTTTTAACTTGGCAGTCCTTGCCAGAGACTCATTTTGTCACATTTATCCCCTCATCATGCCCAACATCCCCAAGTAACTAGGACACATTAACTCAAATTATCCAACCACGGCTGAGGATACCATAAATTGAAGTTTTATAAGACATGCAACTCACAGAACCCATCTACTGTTAAGGCACTTAGGATGTTTAGTCATGAATAATAATCCCCTCCTCAAGTAGAAATGTGCCAATATGATTGGGGCGTGGGTACAACTAGGTCTCTGAAATGTTCTTGAGGGACAGTTACTGTAGTAACACTGTTCACGTTACGTCGCACTTCACTTAGCGTAGACCGGGCCTGTGTCCTAGGCATGCCCGATGTTAACTGACTGGGCACGGCCCGTGCTGCCAGAGTTGTTGTTGTTGTTGTTGTTGTTGTTGTTGTTGTTACGCCGGCAGAGGTCGGGTCCGAATTCTCGCGTGCCCTCTGGTGGACGGGACTACTTGCGGCAACTACCGCCCGTGACGCGCCGTGCCAATGTGCGCCTCCCGCGATCTTTCTCGTGGCTACTACACTCCTCCTCCTTCGGGGGGTGAAGCCACTGTGATCCACTGCGTCGGAAGGTGGAGCGTCGGGCAGGAGCGATGACCTCCACATCCATTGGATGGCCGGAGTCGAGGGGATCTACCAATCCTCGAGCCGGAACCTTCGAATGCGGCTGGAAGTGACCCACACGAAGAGGCCCCCGTCGTCCCTCGACCGGAGCTCGGGACAGAACGGGTGACAAGCTGTCTAACTCCGGATCCTGTTCCACCTCAGGAGGGGCAAGACCCAGTGGCGGGGACGAAGGGGAAGGGACGACCGCAGGTGAACTAGCCCCCTGAGAAACCGGGCCTGCTAGGGGGGCCGGCTCTCGCTGGGGCATCTCGAATGATGGCGATGCCAGTGCTGGAGCTACTGGAGGCTGCCAAGGCTGAGAACCATCGCAGTGCGGCAGAGTCACAGCGGGGAGAGGAGGTAACGTCCCCTGTGAAACCAATACAGGTGCCGGCAATGGGGAAGCCGGCGTCCGAGAGGTCGGAGGGTGGGTGCCCGAACTTGGACGTAGCTGATTTTGGTGACGACGTACCACCCGATCCCCCGCCTGCAAGGTATAGAGCCGGCGGCCATTTCGGCGCAGGACCACCACTGGTATCCAACGTGGATTGCGACCAAACCCACGGGCCCAGACCGACATACCCAGTGGAAAGCCAGGTACTCCGTTTTGTGAAGACTGGCGAGGACCAGGCCGGAGGAGGTGCAGCAGAGTCCTAGGTTGACGCCCATGGAGGAGCTCTGCGGGGATGCGTTCGCCCATTGGTGTGGTCCGGTATGCTGTCAAGAAAAACGTCAATGTTTCCTCTGCAGGAAATTCGTGCACATACTTTTTCATCTGCGTCTTAAAAGTGCGCACCATGCGCTCAGCTTCCCCATTCGATTGTGGATGGAAGGGGGGAGAGCAAACGTGCCGAATACTGAAGCGCCTACAAAAATCCTGGAAGGTCTGCGAAATAAACTGCGGTCCATTGTCTGAGACCAGGGTGATTGGCAGACCTTCCACAGAAAAGATTTTTGCTAGTGCCTGGATTGCAACTTCTGAAGTGGTTGAGGAGCAGCGAACCACATATGGGAATCGGGAATAAGCATCAATGACAATGAGCCAAAGGCCATTGAGAAATGGGCCTGCAAAATCGATGTGAGCACGTTCCCATGCTTGGGTTGCCGGCGGCCATGAAGAGAACGCTGCCCTGGGAGATGCTTGTTGGCTCGTACACTGGGAACAGGCGGCCACTAAGTGCTCAATTTCTCTGTCAATACCGGGCCAGTACACATGTCTGCGAGCCAAGGTTTTAGTACGGGAAACACCCCACTGTCCCGCATGTAATAACGTGAGGACCTCCCTTCGTAAACCTGCAGGAACAACCACGCGAGGAGCAGTATCATCGGTAGCCAGAAGGAGAACTCCTTCCAAGACCGAGAGGTGGTCTCGTAGAAGAAAATAATTACGAAGAGGGTCCGAGGCCCGGCCCGGAGGGCGGGAGGACCACCCCTGCTGAATGAGGCGAACTACTTGCCGGAGAACCGGGTCAGCCGCCGTTTCTCTGGCGACTCGAGAACTAGTGATCGGGAAGCCATCAACTGCTTGGCGGGACGCCACATCCAAATGAAAACACATAATCTCCTCTCGATTGAACATAGGATCCGGGCCCACCGGAAGACGGGAAAAAGCGTCGGCGTTGGCATGCTGTCCTGTAGGGCGAAAATGAATGTCATAATGGTACTTAGAGAGGAACAAGGCCCAGCGCTGTAGTCTGTGGGCCGCCCTATCCGGAATCTGAGAGGCGGGGCCAAATAACGATATTAACGGCTTATGGTCAGTGATTAACTGAAACTTCGTGCCATACAAGAAAGGGTGAAACTTGGTAACAGCGTAGACAATGACCAAAGCCTCTTTTTCCACCTGGGAGTAATGGGCCTGCACGGGACTAAGCGTTTTAGACGCAAACGCCAGTGGTTGCTCAGAACCATCTGCGTTGCGATGGGCCAGGACCGCCCCCACCCCATACTGCGAAGCATCTGTAGCCAGGACCAACGGCTTATGGGGATCAAAAGTAGCCAAACAAGGGGCTGAAGTGAGGAGGCCCTTCAACGAGGTGAACGCCCGCTCGCATGCAGGCGACCAATCAAAAGGAACACCCTTGTGCAGAAGGCAGTAGAGGGGGTGGGCTATAGTGGAAGCCCTGGGAATGAACCGGTGGTAATAGGCTATCTTGCCTAAAAAAGCTTGTAACTCTTTCAGCGAAGTGGGCCAAGGAAGGGTGACGATACCTTGGACCAGACTTCCTAGTGGCTGGATGCCATGCCGAGATATGGTGTAGCCCACATACTCAATGGACGGTTGGAAGAAGGTTGACTTATGCAGGTTGCAACGCAAGCCCACAGACCTGAATTTGAGAAAGAGGGTGCGAAGGTTGTGCAAGTGTTCCTTTGTGCTGCGGCCTGTGATAATTATGTCATCCAGGTAATTAATACAATGAGGGATTGTCGAAGTGACATGCTCAAGAGAACGCTGGAATATCGCCGGGGCACTGGATATTCCAAAAGCCAACCGCTGGTATTGGTAAAGGCCAAACGGGGTGTTGACGACCGCCAGCCGTTTGGAGTCCTCATCAAGTGGTATCTGATGATAAGCCTCCGAAAGATCGATTTTCGAAAAATATTGGCCTCCCGCTACAGCGGAGAACAATTCATCAGCACGAGGCAAAGGATAGGTGTCCACCACCAATTGGGAATTAATGGTGGCCTTGAAATCGCCACAAAGACGTAAGTTTCCCGAGGGCTTCTTGACAATAACGAGGGGCGAAGCCCACTCACTGGAAGAAACGGGAAGAACGACCCCTAGGGCTGTCAGCCGGTCTAGCTCTTCCTTTAGCTGAGGGCGGAGAGCAAAGGGGATCTGCCTCGCGCGTAGAAAATGCGGGCGAGCCGACGCCTTCAACGTTAAGTGAGCTTCAAAATCGGAAACACGCCCCAGGCCGCCCTCAAAAATATCTGGAAAGTCTGAGAGCAAAGATTCCAATGAGTGATAGGGAACGTCTTCGGAGACCAACTGTATGGTGTCAGCAATAGAAAAACCGAAAGCTTGAAAGGCATCCAGGCCAAAAAGGTTAGCGGAGCTCGCATCACTGACAACAATAAAAGTAATAGGCCGAGTGACTGATTTGTAAGTCACGTCGGTAGTGAATTGACCCAGTAGGGGAATGAACTGTTTACCATAACCGCGTAGACGCCGGTAAACTGGCGCCAACGGGGGCGATCCAAGGTCGGAATAAGTTTGTGAATTCAACAACGAAACTGCCGCGCCCGTATCTACTTGCAGTTGTAACCGGCGCGACCGAACCGACACCTCGATAAAGAGTTTGCGTGCCGATGCGTCGGGAGCCTGGCCCGATGAAACTTCCTGAATGTCAACGTCCATGTCCTCTGTACTTGCTTCCTTCGATTCTTTAGAGGCTGAGCGGCAAACTTTAGCAATGTGACCCTTTTTATTACATTTGCGACAAACGGTCCAACGCCGGGGGCACTCTGACCGATCATGATGTATATAGCACGACGCACAGGACGGCAACAGGGGCCGGCGGCTGGAATTCTGTTTACGCGCCGTGCGGGAGCGGCCGTAACGGCCGGATTGTACCGCTCGCACGTCGTCCACCCAGGACACAGTGGACGCGGTCGCGCCGCCCTGAACCTCCGCGACGTCGCACCACGCTTCCAGCTGTTGACCTGCTGCGTGAGAGACTTCATACAATTGAGCAATGGACAGGACTTCCTCGAGGGAACGGTCTTCTAACTGCAGGGCCCGTTGCCGGACCTCCCTATCAGGGGCCGAACGAACAATGACGTCGCGTACCATAACGTGGGCATACGACTCTCGCAACTGCTCCGTGACAAAATGACACTTGCGACTAAGACCGTGCAGGGTAGCGGCCCACGCCCGGTAAGACTGATGGGGCTGTTTCTTGCATTGATAGAACTCGACCCTAGCCGCCACAACATGCGTGCGGCGGCGATAATATGAAGACAGCAATGAACACAATGCATCAAAAGACAAGGACGAGGGTTCCTGCAACGGCGCTAGCTGCCGCAAAACTTGATACAGCGAGGGAGATATCCAAGACAAGAAGAGAGCACGACATACCTCCACATCGGCAACATGAAAGGCCTGGAAATGCTGCCAAAGGCGATGTTCGTATGCGTCCCAATCCTCCGCCGTCTCGTCATACGGGGGAAAGGGAGGAGGGAACTGCGCTGGAGCAGACGGCGTGGAGAGCAACGCCGGAAGCACTTGTTTCATGGTGGCCATGAGCTCCGTCTGCTGCGCCACCAAAACCCGTACCAAATCCTCCATGCCATGGAGAATCTGCGAAACCGGAACGACGACGCAACACGCAAAAGAACGACCCTACTCGTCGCCAATTGTGTAGTAACACTGTTCACGTTACGTCGCACTTCACTTAGCGTAGACCGGGCCTGTGTCCTAGGCATGCCCGATGTTAACTGACTGGGCACGGCCCGTGCTGCCGGAGTTGTTGTTGTTGTTCTTGTTGTTACGCTGGCAGAGGTCGCGTCCGAATTCTCACGTGCCCTCTGGTGGACGGGACTCTACTTGCGGCAACTACCGCCCGTGACGCGCCGTACCAATGTGCGCCTCCCGCGATCTTTCTGGTGGCTACTACGGTTACCATTTTGAGAACTCTCCCACTAACAAATAATAGAGTTAGTTTGTGTATATGCACAATTGTGAACTTTATGGGTCACATACCATGCACCGCTGTACATAGAAGTCACCTCCAACGAAATTAGTGTGGAAACATCAGGTCAATATTCCACATCCTGTTACATTAGCAAGGCTTGCTGCAACCCACATTAATTCTGTTATCTATGCTGGTGGTCCAAAAACAAAAAGTGAGAACTGTCTTTCATTGCAGTTGTTTGTGGATGATGATGATCTTATCTTTGAATACATGCCGTTATTTGAAGGCCACCCTATAACCTTGAGAAGAACTGGAATACTTTGGTGCCATATATTGCTTTGCACTGAGACTTTGTAGACCCCATGGGAGTCCTAAGGACTGCCCCTCTCTCTCATGTTTTGCCTACTTGAGTGACCCTTACAGGAACTTTTCCTTGCACATCCTTCCAGTACAATATACTCCGGTTCAATCACTGGTTCAACATAGAATCAATTAGCAGGGAACCATGAGAATATGAAGGTGACCTACTGGATAACAAAATATGGAGTTCCTAAGATATTTGGAATAGTGGGTACCACTATTCTCTTACTGCAATTTAGCCATGCCCCTCCACCGACTTTTTTTTTATTGGGAAAGCTACAAGCAAGTAAAATATTCATCAAAATTGACCACCTCAAATCACAGATTCTATAACTCTGATACTGGAGCATAAGTGTTTTAGGATATATCAAATCGTCTTACTAATAAATTTCTTACATCAAATATTGTTTTATAAAACTTTCCAATGCTGCCTATACCGTAGGTCAAAAAATACCATATTATGCTCATATCCTCTCTTTTTCTACAGATCCGTATTTCACACTTACCTTATTTCCCGAGCAGCATTGATGATAGTATTCTGATTGGACAGGACAGCATCCACCTCATGGCGGCGGATAGTGTCAGTTATTTGTAGTGGTTGTCCCCCTGCCACCTGTCCTCCTATGAACAAACATTTAAAAATTTAATATAACTAAGACACTGGAATGTCCTTAAGTTACAATGTATTCTCCAATTTTACAACATAATCATCAGCATCAACATGAAGTTAGAATGTTCCAGATAAGTGGAATGTTCACCCTCATTTGCTCACAAATGTAAAATGTAAGTATCAATTGTAGTGTTAATATCTAGCATTACAGGGAATGGTATCAGTGTTACTTGCCTGTTGATATACCGGAGAGAAGGCTCATAACTCTTTCTTGTCTGCCAACCACCTCATCCAGTTTTCGACTCAGCTCATGAATCATTTCAGACATTTTGCTCTGTCCCGCAAATATCTGTCTCAATTCCCGTTGGCTATCAGATTCAAACCACTCATCAGAGAATGGATCACGGTCCTTGACTGCATCAGGGTGCTCACGACGATACCTGGAAAACATTAATTTTAAAGTATACAGAGTAACGAAAGATTTATTGAAAAATTATTTCATTATTAATCTGGAACCAACAAATGCTTGTGTCCTTCATTCTTAAATCATCTTATGGGTAACAACGAGGAAGTGTTATTACTAGCACATTTCCTTTATGAGAACTGTTTGTCTATGAAGCACATTAAGGAAAAAGGATGAAAATGTACAGTAGCTTATACACTTCACACAGAGTGATGTTAGTTGACTTTTGCCATTCAGTAGCAGTAATCCTACATTGTTGACTGCTGTTCATTGTTTTCATGTTCTGTGGATTAGTTTGCATGCTAAATCATAATGATGTGGAATGAGTCATCTTACACTAACAGTGCAAATTAATTTGTATGCGTGGTTCCATGCAGAATATTTCTAAAGGTATTTTTTAATGAAATGCAGATATACAGATGTGAGTGAGTAATTCCTATCGGGCAGAACAGAGTGATAGAAATTCTTCTGCAGACTAGAGGGAGTTGTCATTACTGTGTCAGACATGTAACTGAGTAATTGATGAAAAATTTTTGTTGCAGCACTGTACACCCCTTTTTGTGCTACAGACAACCTTAATGTTGAGTAATGAATCTCATTTTTCCTTCTGGTATTGTATGAGGCTCACTCCAAAAGAATTGCACACTATTTTTTTTTTATTCATCTTTTATTCTACATGTTTGGAAGTTTTACAGTGTGTAGATGCATCCTTTAGGAACAATATTTTCATTTCTCCACATAATTTCCATCCCTCTCAACTGCCTTACACCATCTTGGAATCAGCACCTGTATACCCACACAGTAAAATTCTGGACCAACCTGTTGGAGCCACTGTTTGGCAGCATGCACAAGGGAGTCATCATCTTCAAATCTTGTTCCATGAAGAGTGTCTTTCAGTTTCCCAAAGAGATGATAGTCACACGGAGCCAGGTCATGACTGTAAGGTGGGTGTTTCAGTGTTGTCCATCTGAGTTTTGTCGCCACTTCCATGCTTTTATTACTGACATGTGGCCGTACATTGTCGCGCAACACCAAAACATCCTGCTTTTGCAGATGTGGTCAAACAACTCAGTCAAGCTTGAAGTTTCTTCAGTGTCGTCACATATGCATCAGAATTTATGGTGGTTCCACTTGGCATCATGTCCAAATGCCAGAGTCCTTCGGAATTGAAAAACACCATAGACATAACTTTTCCAGCAGAAGGTGTGGTTTTGAATTTTTTTTTTGGGTGAATTTGCATGATGCCACTACACTGATTGCCTCTTCGTCTCTGGTGAAAAATGATGGAGCCATGTTTCATCACCTGTCACAATTCTTCCAAGAAATTCATTTCCACCATTCTCATACCATTCCAAAAGTTCGCTGCATACCGTTTTTCTTGTTTCTTTGTGAGCCACTGTCAACATCCCGGGAACCCACCTGGCACAAACCTTTTTTAACACCAACACTTCCAGTATTCTGCAAACACTTCCTTCCCATATCAAAACGTAGCATGACAATTCGTTCACTGTGATGCGACTGTCAGCAGTCACCAATTCGTTAACTCTCTGCACATTGTCTGGAGTGTGTGCAGTACGAGGCCTGCCGCTGTGAGGACAATCCTCAATATTGCCATGCCCGCTTTCATCATGTAACCTGCTTGCCCACTGACTTAACTGTACTGCGATCGACAGCAGCGTCTCCATACACCTTTTTCAACCTCTTGTGGATGTTTACCACTGTCTCGTTTTCACAGCACAGGAATTCTATGACTGCATGTTGCTTCTGACGGATGTCAAGTGTAGCAGCCATCTTGAAGACATGCTGTGACGGAGGCACTAATGGGAACAGGTTGAACTAAGTCTGAAAACAAGCGGGAAGGATGTATCTACACACTGTAAAACTTCACATGCAGAATGAAAACTGTATTTTAACAAAAAGTCTGCATTTCTTTTGGAGTGACCCTCGTAATTATGTAAATTGGTGTTCCTTTTGAACTGCAGTGGATTATTTACAACAAACTTCATGATTGAGTAAGTAACTCTGAAGCAGTAGTCACAATGCCCAGCTCCTCAAACAGATAGCACAAGATAATCATGTGCGGGCACTACATATTATTCTTACAGTATTTTGTGAGCAATGAAGACTTTTTAAAGCAGAGGAACCCCAGAACATAATTCCATATGACATTAATGAATAAAAATAAGCAACCTATGTCAAGTTGCTGATTTGTCTCTGACCAAGATTTGCAACATTCCTACAGGGTGTTTCAAAAATGACCGGTATATTTGAAACGGCAATACAAACTAAACGAGCAGCGATAGAAATACACCGTTTGTTGCAATATGCTTGGGACAACAGTACATTTTCAGGCAGACTGTAGGGAAGCAGCCTACTCACGCCGTAATAAACTCACATCAGTCTTTCCATTGTGTGCCAGCAAGTCCGCTGTAACTAGCTCTGACGTCATAAATGTTGCGCAATACTTTAAAAATCAAGCAAAGAACCTAAAACTTTTCTGGCATGTCAGAAGTAATACTAAATTAATGTGTGTTAAATATCAGTTCGATAACTTCAGCCATTTTCGAAATTTGGACGTTTTTCTGAAAAAATCATTGGCGCAACAGAAAAGAGCTAGAGACTTCAAAATTTATATTTAGATTCATCTTTCATAATAATTTAATAAAAACAGTACTTTGGATTTCACAAATTAAGATTTTAGTGAAAATTCATGATTTTCTGGTTTTCGTCTCAAAACTTAAGGAAGCAAGATAGATTAAGTAGGCTAGTAAATAAGGCTAGGATGTTTAGATTTAAATAGGTTGGAGATCCGCTATGACTATGAAGATGTGAAAAGTTTCTTTTGAATACCTATAAAATTATAGCGATAGCGGATCTCAAAAGGGCCAGTTCAGAGCTCATCTACTGCGTGCAGTGTAATTAAATTAATTCTCTCGCCCAAAATATTTAACTTAGCCACGTCAAAATTTTATTATCAATACTTACCTGCATGCTGAATGCACATATAAATTAAGAGCTTCATCGGCCATCAGCAAGAGAAGCTATGATTTATTAGGTAGCTTAATGTGGTGCATTACTAGCCCAGCGGCTAGTCGGGAGAGCCGATTTGATCAGGCGTTCCCTTAGCCGTCCGCACCGCGGCTTTATATATAAGAACGCTGCGCGAGGAAGGAAGGCCCCAGTTCTCTCCAGACGCTGAATAACACACCATCTGTGTCGGGAGTCGCGTCGCGTCGGTATCACTGCTACTAACAGCTTCGGATGCAGTATTCAGTTACTCGAGATGCACGTAACCATGAAATCATTTCAAGTGAAGTGTTAATTCTGGGATGATTTTCATTATCTAGCTTCAGTTTGCGTATTGTCGTATTTTCACGTGCCGTCGCGGGACAGACATTCTACCAATTATTTAGCGTGGCGTTTGATGAAATATTCTCATCAAATTATGGCGAGCATTCTTTTCAACATTTAATTCGGACATTTATAGTTGCATCAGCGCATTAGACTCTGAACTGCTCTGATAGTTAGGTTGTAGGGATACTTGTGTTTTTTTTTTTTTATCTGTGACTTTGAGAATATACTCAACTAGTTTGGAAAATCGTTTTTGATTAGAAATCCCGGACAATCTCCTAATTCCTCAGAGCTATAAGCTGCAGCTATAATTGTATTCTCAGATGAAGTGGGCACTAGGAACTCTAATTACAGGCTTCACGTTTTGTTAAATCACTTTCTGGGTGCTAAAAAGTAAATAGAGAGCCAGTGTTGAGAACGGCGAAAGACAGCATTAACAACATTCTAAAAGCCAGAAACTGATTCAACATTCAAACATTTATACAGCAACAACATTATTTTCAATACAATACGCTGCCCCACAAGACAAACTTTCGAAATTACAGTAGTTACAATTGTCAACAACAGATGGCGCTGCGGTCTGGGAAACTCTATAGTACGATATTTTCCACATATCCACCATGCGTAGCAATAATATGGCGTAGTCTCTGAATGAAATTACCCGAAACCTTTGACAACGTGTCTGGCGGAATGGCTTCACATGCAGATGAGATGTACTGCTTCAGCTGTTCAATTGTTTCTGGAGTCTGGTGGTACACCTGGTCTTTCAAGTGTCCCCACAGAAAGAAGTCACAGGGGTTCATGTCTGGCGAATAGGGAGGCCAATCCACGCCGCCTCCTGTATGTTTCGGATAGCCCAAAGCAATCACACGATCATCGAAATATTCATTCCGGAAATTAAAGACGTCGGCCGTGCGATGTGGCCGGGCACCATCTTGCATAAACCACGAGGTGTTCGCAGTGTCGTCTAAGGCAGTTTGTACCGCCACAAATTCACGAAGAATGTCCAGATAGCGTGACGCAGTAATCGTTTCGGATCTGAAAAATGGGCCAATGATTCCTTTGGAAGAAATGGCGGCCCAGACCAGTACTTTTTGAGGATGCAGGGACGATGGGACTGCCACATGGGGCTTTTCGGTTCCCCATATGCGCCAGTTCTGTTTATTGACGAAGCCGTCCAGGTAAAAATAAGCTTCGTCAGTAAACCAAATGCTGCCCAGATGCATATCGCCGTCATCAATCCTGTGCACTATATCGTTAGCGAATGTCTCTCGTGCAGCAATGGTAGCGGCGCTGAGGGGTTTCCGCGTTTGAATTTTGTATGGATAGAGGTGTAAACTCTGGCGCATGAGACGATACGTGGACGTTGGCGTCATTTGGACTGCAGCTGCAACACGGCGAACGGAAACCCGAGGCCGCTGTTGGATCACCTGCTGCACTAGCTGCGCGTTGCCCTCTGTGGTTGCCGTACACGGTCGCCCTACCTTTCCAGCACGTTCATCCGTCACGTTCCCAGTCCGTTGAAATTTTGCAAACAGATCCTTTATTGTATCGCTTTTCGGTCCTTTGGTTACATTAAACCTCCGTTGAAAACTTCGTCTTGTTGCAACAACACTGTGTTCTAGGCGGTGGAATTCCAACACCAGAAAAATCCTCTGTTCTAAGGAATAAACCATGTTGTCCACAGCACACTTGCATGTTGTGAACAGCACACGCTTACAGCAGAAAGACGACGTACAGAATGGCGCACCCACAGACTGCATTGTTGTCTATATCTTTCACATCACTTGCAGCGCCATCTGTTGTTGAAAATTGTAACTACTGTAATTTCGAAAGTTTGTCCGCCTGAAAATGTACTGTTGTCCCAAGCATATTGCAACAAACGGTGTATTTCTATCGCTGCTCGTTTAGTTTTTATTGCCGTTTCAAATATACCGGTCATTTTTGAAACACCCTGTACATACAAAAATGGCTGAGCTAAGTTGTTTTCAGAATTATAAAATGTGTTTTTTCCAGTTTAAATTTTCGTTAATACGTACAACTAAGAATTTTGAAGTTTCTATATTATTTATTATTTCCTCACCCTGTGCTGGACTTAATGGTGTAGTACCCCTAGGTGGGCAGACCTGGGTATGTTGTTCCTTCAAAATTGAGGGGGAGACCATTCAATGATACTTTTACGAACATTGTTTACCATTTCTTGTATTTCTGTACATATGGTCTGATTACACTACTAGTGTCCTCTGCAAAAAGAAATAAATCTGCTTGTTGTACAGGGTGATTCATAAAGAATACCACGACTTTAGGAATTTAAAACTCTGCAACGACAAAAGGCAGAGCTAAGCACTATCTGTCGGCGAATTAAGGGAGCTATAAAGTTTCATTTAGTTGTACATTTGTTCGCTTGAGGCGCTGTTGACTAGGCGTCAGCGTCAGTTGATGCTAAGATGGCGACCGCTCAATAGAAAGCTTTTTGTGTTATTGAGTACGGCAGAAGTGAATCGACGACAGTTGTTCAGCGTGCATTTCGAACGAAGTATGGTGTTAAACCTCCTGATAGGTGGTGTATTAAACGTTGGTATAAACAGTTTACAGAGAATGGGTGTTTGTGCAAAGGGAAAAGTTCTGGACGGCCGAGAACGAGTGATGAAAATGTAGCACGCATCCAGCAAGCATTTGTTCGCAGCCCAGGAAAATCGACTCGCAGAGCTAGCAGAGAGCTGCAAATTCCACAATCAACTGTATGGAGAGTCCTACGAAAAAGGTTGGTTATGAAACCTTATCGTCTGAAATTGGTTCAAGCACTGTCTGCAAATGATAAGATTAAAATAATCGATTTCTGTGATTTTATCCTTGCTCAAATGGAAACAGATGAATCTTTCGTTTCAAAGATTGTGTTTAGTGATGAAGCAACTTTCCACACTAACGGGAAAGTCAACCGTCACAATGTCTGTATATGGGGCACTGAGAATCCGCGGGGAAACAACTCAGTATGAACGTGACTCACCTAAGGTGAACGTTTTCTGTGCCATTTCACCCAATAAAGTTTTTGGTCCCTTTTTCTTCGAAGGTGCTACTGTAACTGGACTACAGTATCTGGAGATGTTAGAGAATTGGCTGTTCCCTCAGCTCGAACAAGAAGCACAACAATTCATATTTCAGCAGGATGGAGCGCCACCACATTGGCACTTATCTGCCCGTGACAGAGCACTTCATCACTGGCCTCCAAGAAGCCCTGATCTTACCTCCTGCGATTTTTTCTTATGGGGGTATGTTAAGGATATGGTGTTTCGGCCACCTCTCCCAGCCACCATTGATGATTTGAAACGAGAAATAACAGCAGCTATCCAAACTGTTACGCCTGATATGCTACAGAGAGTGTGGAACGAGTTGGAGTATCGGGTTGATATTGCTCGTGTGTCTGGAGGGGGCCATATTGAACATCTCTGAACTTGTTTTTGAGTGAAAAAAAACCTTTTTAAATACTCTTTGTAATGATGTATAACAGAAGGTTATATTATGTTTCTTTCATTAAATACACATTTTTAAAGTTGTGGTATTCTTCTTGAATCACCCTGTATATTAGAAGATCGTTTACACGAGGAACTATAGTGGACCTAAGATTGAGCCTTGGGGAACCTCATATGTGATTTCTCCCCAGTCATACTTACGTCATCAGACTATATTGTTTGAATTACTAAGTACAACTTTTTGCATTCTTTTGGTCAGATATGACATTATCCAACGGTTGGCTATACCACCAATCCCGTAGAACTTCAATTTCCTAAGGAAAATTCTGTGACACACAATCAATTGCCTCAGATGGGTCACAGAAAATGCCAACTAGCACTGTTTTATTATTTAATGCTTGTAAAATTTGGTGAGTGAACATGTAAATGGCATTCTTAATATAGCACCTTTTCTGAAATCCCAACTATGATTCAATGAGGGTATTATTGTTGCTAAGGTGAAATACTAATCTACATCACTATCTTGAAAATTTTGGGAAATGGCGTCAGCAGTGAAACAGGTCTGCAGTTATTGACACATCTCCTATCACCTTTCTTCTAGAGGGCTTTATCAATGGCATATTTCAGTCTCTAGAAAAATGCCTTGAGTTAGTGATGTATTACATATTTCAGATACGACTGGTCTTATAAGGTAACAGATCTTTAGTATTTTCTTGAAAACACCCATCAAAACCAAATGAACTTTTATTTTTGAGAGAATGTATAACGTTCTAAATTTCAGAAGGAGAAGTTGACGATACATTCATGAGATTTAATTTTATGGGAGTTACATCGTCAACATACTGCTGTGATTTTTGTCTTTGAGTGTTTGTCCCTTTGTTTTCTACTACATTTATGAAATGATTAATAAATATGTTTGCCATCTGTGACTCATCATTTATAGCCCTTCCATTTAATCCAATTGTGATGTTACCCTGCTGTTCTGTGGCTGGTTGTCCTGTCGTTTCACTCCATTCCATATAGCCTAAAGTATGTTGTCAGAATTACTGATTTCTGATGTGCGTCTTCCTTTATTTTTAATAATCTTGAGTAGTTTTTATAGCGTGTAACTACTGCATTATCTCTACTTGTTCTTGCCAAAAGATATTTCCCTTTTCCTTTCACAAGATAGTTTAATCCCTCTAGTGGTCCATCTTTTTACATGGCTAATTAATGTCCTTTTGATTAACTTATGCAGAAAGCTATTTCCAAATAATGATATGAGTTTATCAGAGAATAGATTAATCATTCGGTGGGAGTGCCTGCGGCAGTTAGCCCGAGATTTAGTTTTCTGTTAGTATCACATATAACATTACAGTTGTGTCCACATCCGGATACTTATTTGTTATTCTCAACAGATGTCACCACTTACTACATTTGCACAATTCATGCTTTCAGCAGTTTGGTTTCTATTGTTGCTTGAAACGCAAGTGTTGCGTTTGCAGTGTGTTTGCCACTACGTGCCTTGTGATTTAAGTATTTTCTATACATGTGTTTTCTTTCACCTCAAGGCAATCTTTCTTTTATATTAGTATATAATGTACATTCGAATTGACTCAAAGCTCCCATATGCAATTTTCATTACTTTTTACAATCTTTGATATTGGCTTGCAAGAATATATTACTTTTATAAAAACATGTGTCTCATTATGTCTCATGAAAGTGTGGAAATGGAGAAAAAGAAGGCATCTGAGAGGCACCGTCTAATTGTACGGCCTGAAGACTATGAGAAAGTATTGCGAGAATTGTCAGAAGACGAATTACAAGATTGTCAGATTCATGAGAATCTGAGTGGGAAGAGGAAGTTATTGAAGAAAACCACAGCTGTGAATGAACAATCAACAGGGGAAACAGATGACTATCTGGTTGAAGAGAGGAGAAAACAAACAGATGATTATTGATTTTACGTAGGAAAAGATAAAGAAACTATCTGGATAAGTGAACTGCTTCCTCCTTCTTCTAAAACCAAGGTCGAGAGCAGGCCAGGTCCAAAAGCGGATATGTACAGTATATCCCTAATAAGCCCGCAAAATATGGGCTCAAGATTTATGCCTTGTGCGATTTTACACCCTGAACTTTGAAATTTACTGTGGTAAGCAGATGCCAGGACCCTACCTGAAGTCTAACAAGAAATTGATGCATTTTACCTATTTATTACTGATGGGATGATTGACAACATTGTGGAAAATACAAACCAATACATCCAGAATAGTAAAAGAGCTTAAGTTCAATATTCAAGAGAATGAGACTGCAGAGACACCACAAACCAGAGATAAAGGCTCTTTTAGGCGCATTATATCTAATAGGTATAAAGAAAGGACACACAAATTGCTGTGAACTGTGGGATGCAGATGGTACAGGAATAATTATTTTACAAGCTGCACTTTTGCTTTCTGCTTCGAACCCTTAGGTTTGACGACCTGGGTACCCGGAATGAAAGGAAAAAAAGTGACAAACTAACACCTATTCGGGACTTCCATCATGAGTTTGTCAAGAACTGCCTTGCTCACTACAATGCCAGCGAGTTTGTCACTATTGACAAGATGTTGCATCCTTACAGAGGATGCTGCGGATATGTACAGTATGTCCCTAATAAGCCCGCAAAATATGGGCTCAAGATTTATGCTTTGTGTGATTTTACACCCTGAACTTTGAAATTTACTGTGGTAAGCAGATGCCAGGACCCTACCTGAAGTCTAACAAGCCTGATGACATTGTGCAAACATTAGTGACGCCAATTGAGGAAACAAACAGAAATCTTACTTTTCACTATTAATTCACAAGCACACACTTCTATGTGCTCATCACAACAAAATCTACTTGTCTCAATGTTTTGTAACTTTTGTTCTGTCTAAATATAAAATATTTAAATATGTCTGCTTGTGTCTATATATATATATATATATATATATATATATATATATATGTGTGTGTGTGTGTGTGTGTGTGTGTGTGTGTGTGTGTGTACCCGTCCTTTTTTCCCCCTAAGGTAAGTCTTTCCGCTCCCGGGATTGGAATGACTCCTTACCCTCTCCCTTAAAACCCACATCCTTTCGTCTTTCCCTCTCCTTCCCTCTTTCCTGATGAGGCAACAGTTTGTTGCGAAAGCTTGAATTTTGTGTGTATGTTTGTGTTTCTGTCGACCTGCCAGCACTTTCATTTGGTAAGTCACATCATCTTCGTTTTTAGATATATTTTTCCTACGTGGAATGTTTCCCTCTATTATAACCATATCATTAATTTGAACCCAACAATTAAGTTTGTTATTGTCGCTGTTGCATTTCGAAATCTTTCCTGTCGTCTTATTTTCCCTTTATTTTCTGGTCTTTAAATATGTCTGCTTGTGTCTGTATATGTGTGGATGGATATGTGTGTGTGTGCGCGCGATTGTTTACCCGTCCTTTTTCCCCCCTAAGGTAAGTCTTTCCACTCCCGGGATTGGAATGACTCCTTACCCTCTCCCTTAAAACCCACATCCTTTCGCCTTTCCCTCTCCTTCCCTCTTTCCTGATGAGGCAACAGTTTGTTGCGAAAGCTTGAATTTTGTGTGTATGTTTGTGTTTGTTTGTGTGTCTGTCGACCTGCCAGCACTTTCATTTGGTAAGTCACATCATCTTCGTTTTTAGATATATTTTTCCTACGTGGAATGTTTCCCTCTATTATAACCATATCATATGAATAATCGATAGACTAACGTGCGCTGGATGCTAGTCGCTTTGTGAGACAAGGTTTTTTTCCTCAGTAGCACGAATTTGCCCCCCCCCCCCCACCCCCTCGTAGAACTGGGCCTGCTGCGCATGCAATAATATGGCAGCTTGGTAACTCCAGTAAAATTTTTCCCGGTAGCATCTAGCTGCTTGCTGCGACTGCTTACACAGCCAACACACACATTTCTGTAGCCAGAAGGGGGAGAAGGTACTACTCAACTGCGCATGCGCATGATCCCGCTCGTAACTACTAAAACGAATCTAATGTAAACAGTTGTGACGTCACGCTCATCGAAGGCAATTTGTTGTTACGGAACATTGCATAGTCTTCCTAAAGCCTTTGACACACATTGCTGTTGGCAGACGCTTGTATGAGCACTGTTTTGTTGCTGTATATGGAGCATTTCCTTTGCAATTTAAGTTTTATTTTCGTTTTTTTTCTCGTTCATGTTTTATTGTTGCAGTATTATTCTGAAATAACGGTATACAGTAATATCCTTTGTTAGAGTATCGGTTCTTGCCAGTCAAAATTACAAAAATTTAACTGAGAGCAAAAACAATGAAAACTTCCCGGAATTCTAAAAAATTCCCGGGTTTCTCCCAGATGAAAAAATTCCCGGGTTTTTCCCGGATCTCCCAGTTGTCCCGGGTCGTATACACCCTGAAAGCAAATGTAGGGTGAGTAACTGCTTCTCTATCCAAATGGTTGGCCAGTTCCCTCCCTGTGATACTCTAAGATTTGGAACCCAAGGAAAGACAACTGAACAGGCAGTGTGGCTAAAGTCAGAGAGAAAGTCATGAATAGCAAATATCACATGGTTACAAGGAGACTGTTCATTAAGTCACTACGAAGTCTAAACGTGTGTAAGGAAGTGTGCTTAATAAAATGTAGGGCTCTTTTAATGACTATTAGTGCCACACAACACATTCCATCAACAAATGGTGTTCTGAAAAGTGAGAGATGTAAAAGTATATCTCACTCCATCCACAGTTCTAAAGCAGTTAGTGTAAATTATGAAAACATGTTGGTAACTTCTGAAGAACTGAGAGGAGCAAACACCGGAAGGTCATGCACGCAACAGTAACTTTATGTCCTTGAACTAAATCAGTCCTAAATCATGGTTTGGGTACTAACCAAAGGGGGGTGGAGGCGGGATGTTCTACAGCAATTACCAGCAGCACATTTAAAATGTGGTTAGGCAGACACCCCGGCAGGGGCTTTGAAGTCATTCCTACTGGTAATCCTACTTGAGAGTGGGTGTCAGGGGGCCGATGCCCCTTGCACGCAAAAAGAATTTCATAAATTGGATGATTTGGATATTGCTGGCTGATGACTGCATAGGTGAGCAAGAATTGGTACCATCGGAACTGAAGGAGGATTCCCGCTTCAGCAAGGAGCCTGTCTATGGGGCTAGTCTAGAAGGTACCATTATGATGGACAGGGTCCCACAATTTTAAAGCTGAAAGTGCCACTGAGCCATAAACCTGGTAACCAAAGTCCAACTGAGGCGAGACCAGTGCACGGTAAATATGGAGGAGAGTAGCAAGATTCACACTACAAGTGTGGGCAAGGAAGCTTTAAGCTTTTGCATGCAACTAAGTCTTTAGCTGATGAATATGGGGGAGCCCTGTCACTATTTTATCCAAGAGAAGTCCCAACAATCGGGACTCTGCAACAACGTCTAAGTGCTGGGCACCCAATTACAGTTTTGGGTAAGGATGGGCCATGGTACAATGATAGAAATGCAATACTCGCATTTTCATGGAAAAGAATTGAAAACCCTGAGAAAGGGCCCAAGCAGAGACCCTTTGGATGGCATCTTGGAGCTGCCATTCAGCCAATGCTACAGATTAGGAGCTATACCGAATGTAAAAGTTGCTGAAACACAGTGCAGGGGTGGCCAGTTGTCCAACTAGAGGTCACTACATAATTGACAGCAATGAGGAAGAGTAACACTCAGTATGGACCTCTGTAGAATGCCATTCTCTTGGAGTCATGGAAAGCTATGTGATGTACCAGCTCTAACCCGAAATGACTGGTGAGATAAAAAGCAATGAAGAAAAATCTATAGGTTCCCTCTGAAGTCCCAGTCATGAAAGGCAGGTTAAATGTGATGGCATCAAGTGGTTGTGTATGCCATATGTAGGTCAAGAAAGATTGCAGTGAATTGGCATTTTAAAAGAAGCATGTCAGACTTCGGTTTTCAACCTAACCAGGTGGTCAGTTGAGGATCATCCCTCTTGGAAGGCATGCTGATGGGGGCATACAAGGCTATGCACTTCGAGGTCCCAGCACAATCGTTGGGCTACTATCCTTTCCAGAAGTTTGCTGAGCATGTTAGCGAGATTAATCTGTCAGCAAACATATGGGAATTGGATTTTTGCCTGGTTTAAGGATTGGGATAATGATACTATCCTCATCTAGCTTCTAGTCAAATACAGCTAAAGACTGAGGCGATGGAGTCCGAGTAACATTAAGATGTTGGATCACATGATTATGAATTCAATCAGGGCCTGGGGCCATACCATGTGATGAGTCAGGAGCCTAAAACATTTCCCAGTCACTGAAAGTTTTATTACATAATTCAGCACGACTGGGGTAGAGGATAGGTGTCTTCAACTAGTCATTTGTGCATTCAAAACATAGCCAAGTAAGAGGACGACGCTGATACTGTTGCACAGTGGGTTGCAAGGTGGTCAGCAAGAACAGTCTCATCAGTAGAAATACTACTATGAAGGAGACACAGGAGAGTTACTGATGTTTGGTGGACCAAACCTGGAATAAAGAGGCATGTGTTTCAAAGGAAGGGATGCAGTGCATCCAGCATTCCTTCATGTTGTGTTTAATTAGACAGCAAGCCTCAGCATGAAACCAATTGAAGCTTACGAGTGTGATCTGTGAAGATGTTGCAGGGACCTTCAACAATTCTGAATAGCTGTTGCAATGTCTTTGGTCCACCATAACACCGGCTGACAGCAGAGTGGTCCTGTGGAAAGGGAATAGCAGTTCCAGTGGCATGGTTGACTGCAATAGACACATCCCCCACGACTAATCAAAGCAATCTACAGCAGGCAAAGGTGACAGCAGATGTATGCAACAGCCAGTAAGTCCTTTTCCTACGGCATAAAGTCAAGTGCCGGCACACCAGTCAGGAACAAGAGAGAAGAGATGACTGTGAGAAGAGGCCTGCCAACAGCATGCTAACTGACTCTTCTCCAGGGCAACAACGTGACGGCAGTGAGCCCTATGTGGAGAGGACATAAAGTGCCGCGCCTGACTGCTTGTGGCCAGTTGAACAGCAGCATCAAGATTAGACACTTGTATAGCAGTGACTTAGGAATTGTATATACTGAAGAAGCTTGTTTATTTTGCATGTCACCCTTTGCTTGTGGCACATCTATGTAACACAAAGTTAAAGTATTGTAATTACTCATTTTGTAATAAAACTCATTAATACGATTTGCTTAAATTGTTGTCAAGTGATCCGAGAAAGTAGGTTTCCTAGACACACCATATTCGACGACTAGGCAGGATTTAACATTTGGTGACAAGAAATTGGACTGTTCCCATAGCGGCAATATGTTAATGCTTCAGAGCCACCAAAGCATTTTCGGTTTTTGTCGTGGGCTTGTGTGTTTTGCTGGCGCCTTAGTTCTACCTTGACTTTTCTTAGCAGGGGTGTGTCTACATATTTTAATAGTGTCTTTTCTATTTAGTGTTTTCAGGTGGGAATTGCAGAAATTTTCTTTGCTTGTGTGCTTATTTTTATTGCTTGCTTTGTCTGTTTATCACATTTGTCTCTTCCAAAATGAACAACCCACCTCTCTCATCCCATGCTCGGGTGCCTCAGCTGGAGGCGATAGATGCAACGTAGCTAACACAAATGTTTCAGTTCCAGATACAACAAATTGCATCTCTGCTCAATACTGAACAGCAGCTATTGGTGAACTGATACTAATGCTGTGCGAACTACAACAACTGTAGCTCCAAGTGCCGTACCGCCTTTTCGCCAGTTTAACAAAAAAGATGACTGACTCTAGTGGTTGTAACAGTATGAAGCACACATAATTGCTCACAACGTAACAAGTACTGTGAAACTACATTCCTTTTTGTCAACAGTAGACAGTGCACTGTTTCGCCTCATTCAGAAATTATTTCCTAACACCACTCCGAGTGAACATTCCTAAGATCAGGTTGTAGATTCGCTAAGTATTATGACCAGAAAGATAATGTGGTGGCAGCTAGGTACCAATTCCTTCGTTGCAAGAAAAGGTCAGAGCTAACGTATTGCAAGTGGGTAACAGATTTTAAATGTGCATATGGTGCTTTATTTTCAGATGTTCTGCTGTGTGATGCAATTGAGCGCAATTTAACTCATGTCAGACCTAGAGAACAGATTTAGGAACAGTCAGATCCATAATTTCAGCATGTAGTGCAAATACTAGATGAGTACGATTCAAGATGCCGTAGCAGCCGATAAATATAAGCAGCCACCAATTTCTCGGGTTGAGAAAGAATTCACCCTTCACAACTGTCTTCTGTGATAGGGAGAGGTGGTGTGATGGGAGATAAATTTCATCTCCCAGCTACCACCAGTTTCTTTTGTGGGGTGACATTAAAACACATTACAGTTTATTGGGCAGCTCTAACGTAACTGTTGTAACAGAGAAGATGGTATACTGAATAATGGCTTCCCCACTCTCTTTAGTACAGCATGTGGATCTTCAGCTATTGACAGTGTGGTCTGTAGCCTCAGTTTTTTACTCTTTTATGCAGTGGAAGATACACAGTGAACAATGTGATCACTAACCAGTCAAAGGTCAGCCACATGAAAATGAGGCAAATGGAAAAATGAGCAACAGTTCTGTTGTGTGTGTGTGTGTGTGTGTGTGTGTGTGTGTGTGTGTGTGTGTGCGCGCGCTTTCCCTTGCCGCCACCTAGCGAGTAGATTTTTTATCTGTCTGACGCAGCATACTAAGTATGATGGATAACTGAAAGAATATCAGTTCTTTATTAGGTAAAGACATCAGACTGTAGAATGGACAAAAATTATTTTTCTCAGCTAATAGTTTTTGAAAAACTGGATGATAAGCATTTCATACTGGCCAGAATTCTGTGTATCAGCACAGACACCGGCATTTGCCAATCAGTACAGCCATACCAAAAGCCACCTCAGAATGAATGCAAAAGATAACATCTGTAGCAGTGACAGGGTTAATCCAAAAGTATTTACCATCTATCAAAAGTTTCCACCAAATTTAAGGAAACTCTCTATTATTTCAAATGCAACTGTCATAATTGTTAATACGTTTCTCCCACTGTGAGACATGACAGTCAATGCCTTTATGGAAAAATGTTAGTGGCTGCCTACGGGACCATGACTGTACCCAGGCACGTAACTCTTCATGTGAAGCAACTTCATGGCCATGAATGTCTTTTCTCAGGGATCCAAATTATGGAATTTTCATGGGAAGAGATCGGGACTGGGTGGAGCATGTGTAAGGGCTTACCAGAGAAACGTCTGCACTGTACTCTAAGGAACCATGGCAACATACGAGCAGGCACTTTTTTTTCTTTTTTTTTTTTTTAATGCAATTCCCATAATTTTGGAGCCCTGAGGAAAGATATTTGGGGCCACTGATTTGTTTCAGATGAAAACAGTGTCTGTCTTGTATCTAAGTGGGATAAACATCACAGTTATGGTAATTACTGTTGAAATAATAAAAAGTTCTCTTACTTTTTTATCTTTCTCATTCACATGTGACTGCCCTTTATATGTTGTACCGCCACAGCTCCCATCATGGTATTTGGTCACTATAAATGGCTCAAAGACCAGTCTACACATCCCATCATGGGCTGAGCGATTGTTTCCATTCATCAGGGTGGCAACAATAACAATCAAATTTCCATTGGATTGTGTTTGCATGTGTGTCAAATACCTATTTTTAATAATGACTCAGTTTGCGATAGTACCACCTGTCAGTTGATATCTACTTTCACAATTTTGATACTACAGAAGGAATGATCCAGGGCAATTGAGGCTGCTGGACCCACAATCATCTGCGGTTTCATGCCCTTCTCATAGTACTTGGTTTCGGTAGGAGTATCCAGGTAAGAGTCATGAAAAGATTTAGACCAATCTGTCATGCGGCCCAATATCTGCACCATTTGAAGTCCCTGTCATTAGGGTATGAGGTTGTAGCAATTAAGGCAGCAGGCGAGGAAGGAGCAAACATCTGTTAAGGTTGGGATGGGCAGGGGGAGTAGGTTGCCCTTTATCATATGGGTTGAGGGGAACCTCAGTAAAGGAAAGGGGGTGAGTCCCCTCCCTCACATGAATGGATGAATTAAGATAGTCAAACAATCAAAGATCTTTAATTCTTTGACTTTACGTTCCCCTCCAGAGACAGGGCAGGTTGGTGATTGGTGGGAGTGATCCTCCCTGCAACTGATGCAATGAGATGGTTTTACATACAGGGTACCCTCATGTTGTGGTTGTCCGACATTCTGTCCACACTGGTTTATTCAATGAACATGTGGCCCAATTTCAAACACTTTATGCACCTCGTTATGGATGGTACAATGGGCGTTACAATACACTGCTAGACCATAATCTTAACTTTTTCCAGTAACAAAGTCACCCTCAAAACCCATGATAAATGCTTCATTGTCAACATTGTTATCTTCAGGCCCTTATCAGAGCAAACTGATAGAATGGACACTGACTTTCCGAATCTGCACATAATTTCTCATTATGTTTGAAATACAAGGTCCCTGGGAATATCAAACCCTTAACCATTCAGTATTTTGGTTCTTGGGGGGATAACTGAAAGTAATATCGTGAAGTTTGTTGCAGAGTAACAATGCCCGTGACTGGAAAGGAGAAGGGTGCTTTAATCAGCATAGATCCCTTCCACACTGAAGTGACCTCACCATATTTGACGTCAATTTTCTCTACAAAAAATAAGGGTTTGGTATCTGAAGGACTGCCCACCAGTCCTGGGAGTTTAAGCACATGTGTCTTTGCTTGTTTGTCTGGTCGATTTTCATCTCGATTCATAGCTAATGAGGGTAAACTTATCTGATGAAACTGCTGGTGCCATATGACCACTAGCATGGTTTAGCTTTATTCTCTTAATTATGACTATTTTGTCATGGTGCCAACCCCTACCTCACTTGGTGAGGGAAGGGAAGGAAAGGTCTGTCTTCCACTAGGTGTCATCCCTCTAAAGCTATGGTCACCTGGCATGGAGGGTGTTGAGAGTTGGTCCCATGTTCCATTTAAAATAGACCCCTGGGTATTCATGGTGAAGGAAGAGTAGATACACCAGCAGCACATTCCCTGTAATCAGGTAGCTACCATCATAGGGGTAACCTGACAACCCCAACCCCCATCAACCATCTACTGTGTACTGGGTGACTTACAGACAAATTTTAAAATTAATGTGGTGGTCAAGCTTGATAACAGGACATTTGTTAAATGAACCAAAATGGGTGTGTCATTAGCAAAAGGCAAAATAGAGTTACGAAAGCAGAGACTGGGGGGCAAGGCTGAGTCAACATCGACTAGAGTATCCATTGGAGGTTTAAGTCGAAGTGATAAATATAGGATAGTGTTGCAGCAAAGGAAGAGAAGAAAGGCTGCAATGCTCTGGAACTTACCATGTATGGACTCACAAAAGAATGGGGAGAGCTAGTACAATTCTTTCAGCTTCTTCAGATATGGCAATTTCTACAACTGTCAAATGCTTTTATAATTTAACAAGAGTCGTGTGAAATAATGAGAGTAATAAACATTGCTCTTATAACTACTACAGGAAATGCTGTAATGGACTTAAAACACTACTAGTCATTTGTTTAGACACTTACTCTTCTTTCTGCTGTTCCAACTTCTTCTGATAATCTGCATATTCCTGACTGAGTTTCTTCTGCTCCTCATCAGTGACCCGTGCTAGAGAGGGCGGTGGAGGTGCTTGCCCAGGAGGATGCAAGCTTGTGGTCAGGAAGTGGAGAACATCGTGATCATCTATATAAACAAATTTCAGTGTTATTAGCAAACATTATAACAAAATGTGTACAATTTGTACTACTCAAATGCATCCAAGATCATTAACAAACTGCAAATGAAGTTCATATATTTCCACAATATTAAACTTTTGGGCACAGCACAATATGCACAATCTGTATATCAAAGGACATTAGATGAGCGAGTTACTTGCATAGAAACCACCGCACGATGAAAATGAATTCATGGATGCCCTTTCAAATAGCCACCTTACGGTCAGAATGACACAGGCAGAGTGACTTTCTAAACCCATATGGAATGGTTGTAATAAAATATCAAGATGTTTTGATCTCAGAATCAAACATGGAATGCTTCATCCTCTCCTGTCTTTCGCATTCAGGTTGTAAGAACAAAATTACGGTAACACCTCCATGGCTGCAAGTCACTGCCAATAGGCTAATAGTGAGAGAACCTTCCAGAATGAGTTCGGATTGTTATACATCATATGTCAAGTTCATCCTACTGAGAGTAGATGTTAAAATCCCATGGAAAGCATATAGGGACGACCTCCTTCCACAAGCTACCTTGTCCACAGTTACTTCCAATGATACATGAAAAAGACCAGCACCTGCAGTTTCAGTTTGTGAATACTTTTGTAGATCATTATCTCTGAATGAATTATGGGATATCAAGAATGAAACTATTTGGAGATAATTAAGATGTTGAAATTAATTAGAAACAGATACAGAATTGCAGGTGTGATTAAAGTTACTATTTGAACATTTTTGACAAGTTCTTTTACATAATTTAGAATATAATTATACTGTGCTGTATGGACAGTATGAATTCATTGTTTTTGGACATCAAAATAAAGGTAGAAAAAATACACGAGAACTCACACTGAGCATAAGTTGGGGTGTATCTTCTTACTGTTGTCAGCATGTGGAACATGCCGCCATGTTAGAATTTTTACATGCTGCTCTCCAGTGACTGACTATGCAATCAGTGTTCTATTTAAAATTCTTTCGTTTATTAGTGGAAAATTTTAGGCTTTGAAGTTGAAACATGCAGTATCATAGACGTTTGTGTTTTGTAGGAGGCTCACTCTGCATCTTGAGAATCTTTGAATGAAGTGCTTAATTTTCACCTTGTTACTGCAAACAATGGGTGTAAAATGATATCCCAAATGGATTAATAGATGTCACTATGGATGAGTAGAGTTAATACCATGTTTACTCCCAACTGTTTCATACTGGAGGTGAGGGTATTAAATTCAGAACTTTAGTCATTTGGCAGCGGTCTTTTTGAAAGTTGAACATATTTTTGACTGCCTGTTTACAAAAACAACAGAATAGTGTCTAATGAGGTTGCACCATAATTAGTGATGACTATACATTTTGCTTTTGGGTAGAAAGTGCTCAACATATCAATTCAAGCTCTGTAGTACATAAAGATTTCTATACATCAGGTTCCTGGAAAAGACTACGAACCCAACAATAAAACCTTTCAAGAACAGTTGCAAGCACATGTAACTATTAATCAAATATGAAAAAGTAAAAGCATTTATCTGTCTAAGACATCTGTTCAGGACCAATTGTGTACAGTCAGTGACCAGAAAACTTTGGTATCACTTCTGTCTTCAGTGTGATGAATCAGTATTCTTACCTCCCAGTCTGTCACTTGAAATGATTAAAAAGCTGAAACAGGCCTGAAGTGAGTGTGAAGTTATTAATTTTCACAAAAAAGGTGACAGCCTTGGTGGAGTAATGATTTTAACCTTCAACACAAGCACAAAAGGATGAAGAATTGATCAAATAACACACTTTCCTACATGACAAAGAAACAACTATGAAGTTTTGCGATATGTAGGCTTAATATGAGGGCTATCCACAAAGTACATTATGTTTTGGAATTAAAAATAAGTGAAGTATTGGAAATTTTTTTTATTATATACAGATGAAAGCCAAACTTAAATACTACTTTTCTACATAGTTGCCATTTAAATTAAGGCAGTTATCGTAGCGATGGACGAGCTTGGAAATTCCTTCGTCGTAAAATTCGGCTGCCTGCGCCTTCAACCACGTGGTTACCTCTTCTTTTGGGATAGAAAAGGTGTGATTTTTGTGGATTTCCTGGAAAGAGGCACTACAATAAACTCTCAAAGGTATTGTCAAACTCTGCACAACCTCAGAAGAGCAATACAAAACAAGCGCAGGGGAAAGTTGGGCTCAAAGATCTTGCTGATTCACAACAACACCCGGGCCCACACGGCAAATGCCACTTGTGAAGTTCTCGAATCTTTTAAGTGGGAGTTGTTTCCTCATCCGCCGTACAGTCCCGACCTGGCACCGAGCGACTTCCACTTATTCCCAGCAATGAAGAAGTGGTTGGCTATGCAGCGTTTTTATGACGACACACAGCTTCAAGAAGAGGTAACCACGTGGTTGAATGCGCAGGCGGCAGATTTTACGACGAAGGAATTTCCAAGCTCGTCGATTGCTATGATAAGTGCCTTAATTTAAATGGCAACTATGTAGAAAAGTAGTATTTAAGAGTGGCTTTCATCTGTATGTAATAAAAAAAAATTTCCAATACTTTATTTATATTTAATTCCAAAACGTAATGTACTTTGTGGATAGCCCTTGTATTTCAAGACAAGTTTTATCAGGGCAATGGATAAGAACCTGGAGAATAGAAAATTAACAGTTTTGAGACTGAGATGCAACATATGCAATTCTGAAAATTATTCAGTCAAAGACTGACACAGTAAAAAGCAAATACCTTGAAATTAAAGGAGACCACTCACTGAAAAACAAAAGTGTTAATGTCCATAGACACACACAAAAGATTGAAAACTTGCTAGCTTTCAGTTATCCTTTAACGAGCTAGTACACACACACACACACACACACACACACACACACACACACACACACACACACACACACACACACACCTATGCCCTGACAGCTCTGAGGGAGGCATCTGGATTGCCAGCTAGGAGAGAGGGAGAGAGAGAGAGAGAGAGAGAGAGAGAGAGAGAGAGAGAGAGTGTGTGTGTGTGTGTGTGTGTGTGTGTGTGTGTGTGTGTGTGGAGGGGGGAGGAGACTGAATGGAAGGTACAGGGGCAATGGGTTACTTAAGATTGAGGTCAGGACAATCACAGGAACAGAGGTTGTGTTGTAAGGATAACTCCCCATCTGCATATTCTGAGAAGCTGGTGGAGGACGGAAGGATCCAGATGGCTCGTGTTGTGAAGCAGCCACTGAAACTGAGCATGTTCGTCAACTTTGTTCTTGGCAACAGTTTGGCAGTGGCCATTCCTAGTTGGTAGCCATAGCAACATAAAAGGCTGAGCAGTGTCTACAGCAGAGTTGGTATATGACACGACTGCTTTCACAGGTGGCATGGCATCTGATGGAGTAGGACAAGCCTGTGACAGGACTGGAGTATGATGTGTTGGGTGAGTAGATTGGGCAGGTCTTGCACATTAGTCTGCTTCAGGGAATGGGAGGGGTACAGGGATGAACTAGGATTGGTTCCAGTGTCGCCCACAGAAGAAACACATGGAAGAGAGACAAAAACTGTACTCCGCCCAGAACACAGAAATGTCACATGGAAGTCAACAGGGCTTCACACACTCAGTATTACTGTCGATATGTTAATATGACAGTCTCAGGGCGTGTATTCTCATATGTCAATAGTGGAAACACTGACAAACAATATTGATGTCAACCAAAATAGTCTCACTATTACAAATAGGTACTAAGTGCATGAGGGCAAGCATTATCGGTCTGACAATCCATCCTTATGTTGATCACATTTTCTTAGTTTCACTTCTGTGTAATACAGGTGGTATGTGCTACATTCAAACAATTTGAAATTTTAAACTTTTTAAAATTAACAAAAATGATACCTTCTTTTTTAAGAGTTATAGAAATAACCCATGCCTATGTTATCAGTAGGGACTTGAAAATGTAGCATCTATTTTTGTTAAAATTCGTATCTATTTCTTGCAAAATTTGTGTCCATTTTCATCGAAATTGGCATCTATTTTCTTTGTTTGTAAATGATTAGAAGCACAAATTTAAAAGATTGTCACACTGCACGAGTGGAGACAAACAAATTATTAGTTCTTTGAAAAAGGCTGCTAAAGTGCTGGTTTTTGACTGGAATGTTTGCTTTTGCAAAAAATTTCAGTACCTTTTTCTTCCAAAATTGCCTTTACTTTTTTCATTTGGCTGCATTTAAGCTTTCAAAAATGATTGTTCTGTTGAAAAGCACCAGCATTTTCCCACCAGTTGAGTGAATGTGTCTCCGATATGAGGTGTTTCTGGACATTGTCTTTTTCCACCCAATCTGAAGATTAAAAAGTCTGCAGACTATTAATTTTGACTTTTTGTGGGCATTCATAGCCCTACGACCCATGCTTGATAATGCTACAGGTAGAACTGACAAGGTACTTAGCACAGAAGTAGAACCAAACTTACAGCAACTCAATTTTAACGTTAGAGCAAGAATTTTGGTGCCATTGAAAAATGTTACAGATTTGGTTTTCCAATCACTATAAAGCAGATGGAGGGCACTATAGGCTACCGCTGCAGATGGCCACAAGCTTAAACAGACTACAATTTTAACTGCCATAGAGGAAGGAGCGGTGCAGGGAAACAAATCCAACCCTGCCTCCATTTCACTGGGCAGCAGCCTACATCAGAACTAACACATTGTCATCAGAATTAACACATTGTCACAGGGATCACTGAACTCTTCTGATGTTGTAAGGGTCGTAATCGAAATCTGTGATGGACCAGGATTAGTAGCTTCACTTATTTGAAAAAAAGAAATAAGAAAAGGGCAATGCACAACACAAAGCATTATTCAGGGACAGCTAACACCCAATTGTTTAAGTTAGAAGATTATTGTTAACAATTTAGTTCAGGCTCGGTGTCTAACGCTATTCGATACAACTACAGTTCAAAACATCCATCACCTAATTTTCCATGTTAAAACTGTCTGCTTTATAACATCTTTTGAACTTTAGCTAACAAACAAAGGCATTTCTTTCTCATAAAATGCTAGGTCCCATGGCTGAGTAGTACATTGCATTGTGCGACATATACCTTAAACAGACCATTCAACCATCTACACTGCAATGGCACCAGATAACTGAGCACAATGGTACATCGTTGCTTTCATACACTGTATTTTGCAAATAAGTTCTTGCACACATTATCTTTCCAAATTGGGCTTTGCCAGATGATGTACAATGCCAGTAACTGCTTACATTTTCGATACTGTATGCAGAAAATACAGCAATTTCAAATTATCCCTGATAAATAGATCATCTGGATCAATTCACTATGAAAGAGTGTCTATTAAGTAATTTCGCATTTATTCGTGTTTATCGCAAAATGCGAATTTGTCTGGTCCCAAGTGATCAGTTATCAAAACTATTCTTCAGATGTTTATATTTATTTACAGGTCGTGAACATTGTTTCTTTACTAACGGCATTACAGAAATCTGGAAAAGAAATTTGTAAGACTACTATTGTAAAACAACCTAAGTTAAGAAATGATGTTCTTGATGCATAAATAAAGGTAAACATCTGAAGATGGGCTAAACATAGAATGGAAATACCTTCGAAAGTGCATAATTTGTTGCTGCGTCGGGAAATGGGTGCCATTCATATCAGTGCATTGCTCCATAAACATTAACTTCACTGCCACTATAGTTCTGACTTTGTGCACTAGCAGTGCATTTGTCATGTCATGTGATGAGGTGGCCCACAAACTTAGGTGAGCATGTGAATCAGGCCCGCCCACAGGTCACCAAAGGTTGCCCATCCCTGGACTAAGACCACACGTACGTTCATTGGTTCATTGGGTGGGTGACAGAACACCACCGTAGGAGAGGTAGTAAGGATCTCGGGTAGACTGTCCCTCACTTCAGGGCAGGATGAGATATAATCAAAGCCCTGGTTAAATTGTTCCAGTCCAGGGTGATACTGGGTGATGAGGGGGGCACTCCTTTGTAGCTGATTATTGGGGTAGGAGAGGATTGGTGGTGTGAGAGGATACGCCATGCGAAATCTGTTGTGGACTAGGTTGGGATGGTATTGGCTGTCTAAAGGCCTTTGTGAAGCCTTCAGCATACTGGACAAGGGTGATCTTGTCACTGCAGGTATGTCGTCCATGGGTGGCTAGGTTGTACGGGAGGGATTTTTTGGTGTGGACTGGATGGCAGCTGTTGAAATGCAGGTACTGTTGGTGGTTAGTGGGTTTGATGTAAAGAGGTGTGGACTGAGTCGTCAGAGAGGTGAAGGTCAGTGTTCAGGGAGGTGGCACGTTCAGTAGAAGAGAACCTGGCAAAACAGATGGGAGAAAAAGTGTTGATGTTGTGAAGCAATGTAGATAGAGGGCCTTGGCCCTGAGTCCATATCACGAAGATATCATCAATGAACTTTAATCGAACAAGAGGTTGGGACTATTGGAAGACTAGGAAGATTTTCCCTAGATGGCCCAAAAACAGGTTGACATAGCAGGGTGTCGTGCGAGTAACCATGACTGTGCCATAGATTTGTTTGTAAACCTCTTCAAAGGAAAAGTAGTAGTGGGTCAAGATATAGTTGGTAAGGTGTATAAGGAACGAGGGAACACCTTTAGAGACTGAAGGATGTTGGAAGAGGCAGTGTCCTGTAGTGGCAAGTCCATTGGTATAAAGGATGTTGGTATATAGGGAGGTGGTATCAACAGTGTCAAGTAAGGATCCAGAAGGTAAATGGGTGGGGATGGTGGAAAGTTGGTGAAGAAAGTGGCCATTATCTTTGACGTGGGAGGCTAGGTCTCAGGCAATTGGGTGGTGGTGTTGGTAAACAGTGGAAATTCTTTCAGTGGGAGCACAATAGCCCAATACAATGGGGCATCCATGACTGATGAGTTTGTGGATTTTGGGGAGCATGTAGAAGGTGGGTGTGTGGGGTATTGTTGTGGTGAGGAGGGAGATGGACTCAGGTGAGAGCTTCTGGAAATGACCTGTGGATTTCAGTAACGACTGGAGGTTATTTTGTTCAGGTAGTCAGGGATGATGATTAGGTCTGGATCTCTTTTCAGGCTGTGTATGTTTGTCTTTCCTTCTGCTGAAAGATCAGTGTTCTTCAAAAGGCATCTAGAGATGGTTGGTGAGGCCAAGTTGGAGGTAAGGAATTCCTGGGAGATGGCTAGGGGGTGGTTAGGGGAGTGGTGGGGGGAGGGTCACACTTGAATGGTGGTATGAACTGTGAGACAAGGTTCAATGTTGGGATTAGGTTTGCTTTGGTCAGAGAGACTGGTGAAGAAGACGTGTTTCCACCTTAGAGATCGTGAGGAGGAGAGAAGTTACTTGTCAAGTCCAACATGGTTAAATTTGAGGGTAGGGCTGAAGGTTACACTTTTGGACAGGAATGAAACTTCCGTGGGACTGAAGTTGCTTGGGTTCTGGGTTTTTAGGAGGGAGTTTTGGGAGATGTGGTTAAATTGAACGAGTCTGCCTTGCAGGGTCTGGGTGCTTTGAAGGGCTAAAAAGGGAGCTCACAGTGAGACGGATGGGTGTTTATGGATAGTGATACCCTATAACAGGAGTAGGATGTCAATGGATTGGACAATTTATGGAGTTGGTATCTGGAATGCTCCTCCAGGTTTCGGAGTGCAAGGGTTTCTATTTCGGAGCTGAGGTGCACGTAGTGAGGACTGTACAATAAAAGTATCTTGTGGAGCAAACAGAGGTGGTTCTAGGGTATCTGTGCCAAGGAGAGGTATTTTTGCAGTACCAGTTCCACGAAGGATAGCGACTGGTAGAACCTGAAAAGGCGAAGTTCATTACGAAAGGAGGGATTGCATCCAGAGTAGGGGATTTTTATGGTTAGGTCACTCGGGGATTGAAACACGTGTTAGACTGGGTTTTAGCCAGGGAAAAAGATATTTTTCAGAAGTGGTGCAGGAAGACGGAGCAGGGATCCATTGGGGTATGGATGATACGAAATGAGAAATGACATGCGAAATGGGCAAGTGAAAGTGTAAGGTGGTTATAATGAGAACTGGATAATATAGCAAGAGCTCATCAAGTGGAAAGGACAGAAGAAGTAGTGCTGGGAGCAATAAGACTGTTCTGTGGTGTGACAGTAGTTGAAAGTGTGTAAGATACCATCACACGCGAGAATGAAGAAGGAAAGAAAGTTCTGACAGGAGGAACTGGTGAGGAGGGATGAGTGAATTCAGAGTTTAAATGTACTGGTTGGTCGCTGGAAGGTGGTGTAACTGTGATCTTGTGGACAGCCGTAATGGTTGCAACTGGAGCTCCAGGGTGTCACAGAAGCCATGCATGACCATGTCACCTGTATTTGAAAAACTGCCATCCCTTCCTCCCACACAGCCCCCATCCTCCCAACATACAAGAATCAGCTACAAAGGAGCACCCCCCTCATCACCCAATATCCCCCTGGACTAGAACAACTCCTCCACAAAGACTTTGACTATCTCTCATCCTGGCCTGAGATGAGGGACATTCTACCTAAGATCCTTCCCACCCTTCCTAAAGTGGTGTTCTGCCATCCACCAACATCCTAGTCCATCCCAATGAAACTAGTTCCCAACTCCTCCTCACAAAGACCCTATTCCTGTGGCACACCAAGGTGCAAGACATGCCCAAACCACCCACCCAGCACCACCTGTCACAGGCTTGTCCTACACCAACAGAGCCCTGGTCACTTACAAAAGCAGGCATGTCATATACCAACTCTGCTGAAACACTGCACAGCCTTTTATGTTGGTTTGACTATCGACCAGCTATCCACCAGGATGAATGGTCACTATCGAACTGTTGTCAAGAACAAAGTTTACCACCCAGTGTCTCAACAGGCAGTTGAGCACAACTTGCTTAATTTCAATCGCTGCTTCACATCCCAAGCCAGCTGGATCCCTCCCTCCACCATCAGCTTCTCTGAACTATGCAGATGGGAGTTATCCTTACAACACATCATCTGCTCCTGTAATCAGCCTAGCCTCTGTATCAGGTAGCCCACTGACTCTGCACCCTCCATCCAACAGCCCCCTTCTTCCATCCTGTCACCCTTCCTAATTCACATCGCCTTCAGCATGTGTTTCTTCTCACCGTCAGCTAAATCATGCCAGCCCATATATCTGCCCCCTCTCCCTCCATATTCCTAGCCTGCAAACTGGGCACCTCCCTCCAAGCTGTTAGCCACACTCCCCCAGTCACTCTCACCTCCCTCTACCCAACCCACCCAACACTACCCTCACCGCAACCAGTCCGCACTCTGAAAAACAACACTGATTCCACCAAAAAAGGGCATTGATGCTACCAAGACTACCCAGCAACATGCAAGGGGGGAGGGGGGGGGGGGGACACGACACAGGCACACATGCGCGCGCGCGTGTGTGTGTGTGTGTGTGTGTGTGTGTGTGTGTGTGTGTGTGTGTGTGTGTGTGTGACAACTCTGACAGCAAGTTTTCCATCTTTTCCATGTGCCTTTCAACAACTTACCACTTCTGCTTTTCAGTGAGTGGTCCCCTTTAATCCTCAAGTACTTATATTTTACAAGAATTTTCATGAAACAGTAAAAAGTAAGGAATTTTAGAAACTGAGGAATGAGATATGTACTTACGTAAACCATTGATGTTAGTAAAAAACTAAAAAGCAATCTTTCCCAATTACTTTCCCCAATTCCTTTTTTGCTTTGATGGATTCTGGATAATTTATACTGTTGGTCAAAAGATGCTTCCTATCTGTTCCCCTTCTTCAGCAATATTCTTCAGTTTCCCCTATCATAACAAATATGTATCTACATGCAGCTGAGTCTTAAGAAACTTTAACAGAATGAAGATAGTGAAATACTGAATGACACAAGAAAGCCAATAACTATCAAGTTTGGTTTGGATATGAACAGTGAAGGAAATCGGCCATGTCCTTTTCAAAGGAGTCATCCTATCATTTGCCTTAAGGAATCAGAAAACCACAGATAACTTAAATCTTAAATGGCTGGGTGGAGGTTTGAATCCCAATTTGTAAAATGGTTTTCTTGTGCTTTAACCACTGTGCCACTTCATTTTGTATAAAGCCTGATACATAACTGAAGATAACTATGATTATTCTACACATAAAGCTAATTAACTACTGCATCTGTACTGTTGGCTCAGGATGTCATAGTCTTGTTAATGTGTTGTGTGCTTTTATATACATACTATAAATTTAAATCTCCACTGTACTTTTCTGTCTTTATGTGAAGGCTAATCTTAGGAACTACTGCACTGATTTTGACATAGTTTTCACTAATGGAGTGATTCAGGAGGAAGGTCTGTCTGTCTGATTTATTACTACTAAGGCAGACATGAGCCAGGGCAGGTCACTAGTCTTGTAATAAAAGTGGCATAATGCACTTCTGCAAAAATTAAATTAATTAATATGAGAGTAATAAATGTGTTACTGACTTGCATTAATTTTCCAAGTGTATATGTGGTTTTAAAAATGATAAAGACTGCAAGACATTGTCGAAGGTTACTGAAGGATCAAACTGAGGTTAGGACTATGTTTAATACCTCCTCAAATGTTACCACAGGGCATTATAAAATATGGGGACAAGTTATCTAGTTAGTTACATGTTCCACTGATCAATCTCACAGTAACCATTATGATGTGGAACGTGTCAAGTGCATAAGAAATTCACACACGAATCAAGAGTGTAAGAGTTTTTTTTTTTTTTTTTTAAGCTTAAAATTTTTATTGTTGTTGTTGTTGTCGTCGTCGTCTTCAGTCCTGAGACTGGTTTGATGCAGCTCTCCATGCTACTCTATCCTGTGCAAGCTTCTTCATCTCCCAGTACCTACTGCAACCTACATCCTTCTGAATCTGCTTAGTGTATTCATCTCTTGGTCTCCCCCTACGATTTTTACCCTCCACGTTGCCCTCCAATACTAAATTGGTGATCCCTTGATGCCTCAGAACATGTCCTACCAACCGATCCCTTCTTCTGGTCAAGTTGTGCCACAAACTCCTCTTCTCCCCAATCCTATTCAGTACCTCCTCATTAGTTATGTGATATACCCATCTAATCTTCAGCATTCTTCTGCAGCACCAAATTTCGAAAGCTTCTATTCTCTTCCTGTCCAAACTATTTATCGTCCATGTTTCACTTCCGTACATGGCTACACTCCATACGAATACTTTCAGAAACGACTTCCTGACACTTAAATCTATACTCGATGTTAACAAATTTCTCTTCTTCAGAAACGCTTTCCTTGCCATTGCCAGTCTACATTTTATATCCTCTCTACTTCGACCATCATCAGTTATTTTGCTCCCCAAATAGCAAAACTCCTTTACTACTTTAAGTGTCTCATTTCCTAATCTAATACCCTCAGCATCACCAGATTTAATTTGACTACATTCCATTATCCTCGTTTTGCTTTTGTTGATGTTCATCTTATATCCTCCCTTCAAGACACCATCCATTCCGTTCAACTGCTCTTCCAAGTCCTTTGCTGTCTCTGACAGAATTACAATGTCATCGGCGAACCTCAAAGTTTTTATTTCTTCTCCATGGATTTTAATACCTACTCCGAATTTTTCTTTTGTTTCCTTTACTGCTTGCTCAATATACAGATTGAATAACATCGGGGAGAGGCTACAACCCTGTCTTACTCCCTTCCCAACCACTGCTTCCCTTTCATGTCCCTCGACTCTCATAACTGCCATCTGGTTTCTGTACAAATTGTAAATAGCCTTTCGCTCCCTGTATTTTACCCCTGCCACCTTTAGAATTTGAAAGAGAGCATTCCAGTCAACATTGTCAAAAGCTTTCTCTAAGTCTACAAATGCTAGAAACGTAGGTTTGCCTTTCCTTAATCTTTCTTCTAAGATAAGTCGTAAGGTCAGTATTGCCTCACGTGTTCCAGTATTTCTACGGAATCCAAACTGATCTTCCCCGATGTCGGCTTCTACTAGTTTTTCCATTCGTCTGTAAAGAATTCGTGTTAGTATTTTGCAGCTGTGGCTTATTAAACTGATTGTTCGGTAATTCTCACATCTGTCAACACCTGCTTTCTTTGGGATTGGAATTATTATATTCTTCTTGAAGTCTGAGGGTATTTCGCCTGTTTCATACATCTTGCTCACCAGATGGTAGAGTTTTGTCAGGACTGGCTCTCCCAAGGCCGTCAGTAGTTCCAATGGAATGTTGTCTACTCCGGGGGCCTTGTTTCGACTGAGGTCTTTCAGTGCTCTGTCAAACTCTTCACGCAGTATCGTATCTCCCATTTCATCTTCATCTACATCTTCTTCCATTTCCATAATATTGTCCGCAAGTACATCGCCCTTGTATAGACCCTCTATATACTCCTTCCACCTTTCTGCCTTCCCTTCTTTGCTTAGAACTGGGTTGCCATCTGAGCTCTTGATATTCATACAAGTGGTTCTCTTCACTCCAAAGGTCTCTTTAATTTTCCTGTAGGCAGTATCTATCTTACCCCTAGTGAGACAAGCCTCTACATCCTTACATTTGTCCTTTAGCCATCCCTGCTTAGCCATTTTGCACTTCCTGTCGATCTCATTTTTGAGACGTTTGTATTCCTTTTTGCCTGCTTCATTTACTGCATTTTTATATTTTCTCCTTTCATCAATTAAATTCAATATTTCTTCTGTTACCCAAGGATTTCTACTAGCCCTCGTCTTTTTACCTACTTGATCCTCTGCTGCCTTCACTACTTCATCCCTCAAAGCTACCCATTCTTCTTCTACTGTATTTCTTTCCCCCATTCCTGTCAATTGTTCCCTTATGCTCTCCCTGAAACTCTGTACAACCTTTGGTTCTTTCAGTTTATGCAGGTCCCATCTCCTTAAATTCCCACCTTTTTGCAGTTTCTTCAGTTTTAATCTACAGGTCATAACCAATAGATTGTGGTCAGAGTCCAGATCTGCCCCTGGAAATGTCTTACAATTTAAAACCTGGTTCCTAAATCTCTGTCTTACAATTATATAATCTATCTGATACCTTTTAGTATCTCCAGGGTTCTTCCATGTATACAACCTTCTATCATGATTCTTAAACCAAGTGTTAGCTATGATTAGGTTGTGCTCTCTGCAAAATTCCACCAGGCGGCTTCCTCTTACATTTCTTAGCCCCAATCCATATTCACCTACTACGTTTCCTTCTCTCCCTTTTCCTACACTCGAATTCCAATCACCCATGACTATTAAATTTTCGTCTCCCTTCACTATCTGAATAATTTCTTTTATTTCATCATACATTTCTTCAATTTCTTCGTCATCTGCAGAGCTAGTTGGCATATGAACTTGTACTACTGTAGTAGGCGTGCGCTTCGTATCTATCTTAGCCACAATAATGCGTTCACTATGCTGTTTGTAGTAGCTAACCCGCACTCCTATTTTTTTATTCATTATTAAACCTACTCCTGCATTACCCCTATTTGATTTTGTATTTCTAACCCTGTAATCACCTGACCAAAAGTCTTGTTCCTCCTGCCACCGAACTTCACTAATTCCCACTATATCTAACCTTAACCTATCCATTTCCCTTTTCAAATTTTCTAACCTACTTGCCCGATTAAGGGATCTGACATTCCACGCTCCGATCCGTAGAACGCCAGTTTTCTTTCTCCTGATAACGACATCCTCTTGAGTAGTCCCCGCCCGGAGATCCGAATGGGGGACTATTTTACCTCCGGAATATTTTACCCAAGAGGACGCCATCATCATTTAATCATACAGTAAAGCTGCATGCCCTCGGGAAAAATTACGGCCGTAGTTTCCCCTTGCTTTCAGCCGTTCGCAGTACCAGCACAGCAAGGCCGTTTTGGTTATTGTTACAAGGCCAGATCAGTCAATCATCCAGACTGTTGCCCTTGCAACTACTGAAAAGGCTGCTGCCCCTCTTCAGGAACCACACGTTTGTGTGGCCTCTCAACAGATACCCCTCCGTTGTGGTTGTACCTACGGTACGGCTATCTGTATCGCTGAGGCACGCAAGCCTCCCCACCAACGGCAAGGTCCATGGTTCATGGGGGGAAATTTTTATTACCTACTCCATTCCCTTATAATTCCTATTCAAGAATTTATCTATGGTAAAGAAGGAGTTGTCAAGGAGATATGATTTCAATTTATTTTTCAAACTATTACTGCTGTCTGTCAGACATTTTATTTCATCTGGTAATTTATCGAAAAGTTTTACAGCAGCATATTTTTACCCCTTGCAGTGCCAAAGATAGGTTATGCAGAGGATAGTGTAATTCTGTCTTTCCTCTCTTATTATAGTCATGAATGCCATTGTTGCTTTTAAACTGGTCCATGTTGTTGAGAATATATTTCATTACTGAGTAAATGCACTGTGAGGCTGTTGTAAGAATTCCTAACCTTTTAAACAGATGCCTACAAGATATGAGAATATGAGCCCCACACATTTTTCTAACCACTTTCGTTTGAGCAGTGGATACTTTTTGCCTAAGAGTTGAGTTACCCCAAAATAATATTCTGTGTGACATAAGAGAGTGAAAGTATGCAGAGTATGCTAGCTTGCTAATTTCTATATCCTCAACATTAGCAATTATTCTGATTGCAAAAGTCGCTGAACCTAGTCACTTTAGGAGATCCAAAATATGAATTTTCCACTTACGATTCTCATCTACACACACCCAAAAACATAATATGCTCTATACTGGCTACTGACTTCTGTTGATGTGTTACATTTATTGAAGGAACTGTACTCCTTGCAGTAGAAAATTGGATGTATTGTGTTTTTTCAAAGCTCAGAGCAAGCCCATAAGCAGAAAACCAATCCATAACTTTTCCAAAGACATTATTTCTATAATTTTCTATTGAAGCTTCTTGTACTGGATTAATAATGATGCTTGTATCATCAGCAAACAGTATCAGTTTAGCTTCTTGTTTCAGATAAGAAAGGAGGTCATTCATATACATAAAGAACACAAGCAGACCCATGATCAACCCCTGTGGAACACCTAATGTAATTTCACCCCAGTTGGATAAAGTGGGGAAACTTCCTTGCTTAAATCTTACTGAAACTTAAATCACTTAAACCATATAAAGAAACTTTTTACTTCATGTTCTGTAGATGTGACTTAAACCTCTCACATGATGTTCCATTTATACTGTAGAATTGTAATTTCTGTACCATAATGTCATGGTTCACACTATCAAATACTTTGGATAAGTCACATAAAATTGGTGACATTTTACTATTTAGACACTATTATGTGGGCAGCATAATTTTATATTGCTGTTTCAGTAGAACAGGATTTTTGAAATCCAAACTGTGATTTACTAAGTATCCCACTACTGTTGAGATGGCTAACCACTCTTTAGTAGATTACTTTCTCGGTGAGTTTTGAAAATGCTGTAAGCAAAGAAACTGGCTGGTAATTATTGACATCTGTGGTGTCCCCTTTTTTGTAGAGAGGTTTGGCAATGGCATATTTTAACCTGTCTGGGAAAATACCTTGAGTTAGTGATGCATTACAGATGTGACTCAGAACATCAGCTGTAACTGCTCCACATTGTTTTCATATCTGGTCAGAGATGTCATGTACCCCAACATAACATTTATTTTTCAAAGATTTAATGATTTACCTTATTTCACAACAGGTTGTTAGATGTAAATCTGACAAGGAATTTTCAGAACTGACTTTTCCATGTATTACTTGGCTTTTTCTTGTGAACTATTCTCACAAATTTTTTTCACCTACACTTAAGAAATGGCTGTTAAATGGATTAGCTATTTGTGTATTATTGGTTAAGTTGGTCTCATCTTTAGTAGTAATACTACCTAACCCAGTGGTTACTTTTCTTGTCTTTCTTCTAACAACATTCCATATTAATTTGATTTTATTGCCTGAGTTGTTAATTACACTTATTAATACACATTTTTCATTTTTGTTAAATTTTCTGACAACTTTTCACAGGATGTTCAATAATTTTTATAGTGTAAAATTACTTCTGGGTCTTTACTAATCTTTGCTGTCTCATACAATTTTATTTTTCTTACTGAAGATATTTTAAAACCTATAGTAACCCAATGTTCTTCGAAAACTGTTTCGTGTTGCATTTAGTAATTTTTTGGGACAACAATGTTCAAAAAGAGATATAAATTTATCAAGAAATGCGTTGCATTTATCATTAGCATTTGGCTCATTATATACATCTCCCCAATTAACATTCTCTCTCTCTCTCTCTCTCTCTCTCTCTCTCTCTCTCTCTCAAGTGCACTATAGATACCGGACTGACCAGCCTTACACTTTTACTTAATGTTTTCTGAACTGCACACTGTGGCAGGTTTTGTAAATGTCTAATTGTGGCTACAGCCAAGCGATGCTTATTGCCATCTTCACTGCCTGAGTATTTCAGTAATTAGTTGAGGATCACAGATAACAGATTTCTTTGATGTAAAAGAACGCGAAAGGAACAAAGGACATGAGGACTGCTACATAGAAGAAGCATTGAGAGGCAGACAGGTAGATAAAATATAGTAAAACCCTGAATTAATGAATCCACTTTTAAGGAAATCCTGCTTTTAAAGAATATTTCCATTGGTCCTGGTAAAACTCCCATAAGAACAATGCTATTTCTCCCCACTTTCAGAAAATGTTCAATTTTGAAGAATAAACATGAAATCTTTTGCAAATTCAAATTCAGTTTATGTGCAATTCCCAACACGTTCAAGTGAGTTTCTGATTTCCTTCCATTTCATTTCACACAAGTCATTTCTTGTCATGTGGCACAGTAAATGGTAATAAATTCAACCAGCCAACATGCATGTATATCATCATCTATAACTCTACTTGCCTTTTAGCTATACCGGCAGATGTGCTTAATGAGCCTGAAATCATGGCCTTTGTTGAAAAACACACACACACACACACACACACACACACACACACACACACACACACACGCGCGCGCGCGCAAACTGCAGCCTCTAGCAGCTGAAGCCACACTGCAAGCAACAGCAGCAGGCATGAGGGCGGGAAGGGGTAGTTATTTGTTTACTCAAGTGCCAGAGTTTTCAATTTTACTTTTGTGGAGTTATAGACTGCAAATGTTGAAAGTTTACAGTTCAGCAGAAGATGACTATCATTCGCAATGTCAATGACAATCTTTAAGATAAATATTTGCATTATGCTGAAGAAATGTTGTGTTCCTCCTCCAAACTGTACAAGTCATCTGCAGCCTCTGGACCTCGGCATAATACACGTTAATAAAGTCAAATACAGAGTAGCAGTTGTTCAGAAGTCAATAAAATTCTTTGAGAGGAAGGAAGCCATGAGGCTCAGCCTTGTACAGGCTGTGTGTAAGTTTGTCTCTGTAACATAACAAACTATGTTAAACTGTTTCACAAAGGCTGGCTATGGTACATCAGTTGCTGCAAGACGACATTGTTTTAGAAGAAAGTAAAAAAACTGCTACTTTTGAAAATGCAATATTCCAGAACATTGTTGTGGTGGTGGTGGTGGTGGTGGTGGTGTTGTTCTGACTCTTGTACCTGAGACTGCTGCAAATGAAATGCTTATGATGGAACACAAGTAGCACCTGGAAAGGAGGAGGAGGAGGAGGCAAATTAGAGCACTGCGTCAAGCTTCACTCTTGCTGTGCAAGGAACTGATAGTATCAGGTACGTATTTTCCTCTTTCAATGTAAATTAATTGATTCTAACTTATCAACACACTGGAGCAACAACTTCCATTACTATACAGTGTGCTGGAATGACAAAACAAGGCTTCCTGCTTTTTTTTTTTTTTTTAAATGAAAGATGTGCTCTGTGAAAACTGTAATAATTGTGTATTTACTGCATTTAAATTATTATCACATAATATTAGTAATTTTGTAATTAAATAGCACTTATATCACTTAAACATGCTTGAATTATGACGTGTGTCACTCTTTCTATGTACTCTCACAAAACCTCCAGTTAAGGAAAATCCCTATTTAAGGGAAAAAATTTTGGATCCTCAGATATTCATTAAAAAGGGATTTAACTGTACTGCTACATATTTAGCTATCAGGCTATACTGCTTGCATTACATTACTCAGTATACATTGTTTTCTTCCTCTGCTTTCGCATGTTTCCTTGTCACCTTCTGAATCAGACATGCTTCCATCTGGTTGGTTTGTGGGATTGAAGGGACCAGACTACTAGGGTCATCAGTCCCTTTTCCCATGAACTTTAAACACCCACAAGGAATAAAAACAAACAATGGAGATGACAAGAGACAACACAGGACAAGAAAGACACAGACAGAAGAGACCAGACAAAAGGAATTAAAACTCACACGGAGTGTGACAGTGGTTGGCTCACCATAGGAGAAAAATAAATAAATAAATAAATAAATAAATAAAACTCTAAATCTGCCATCGCAACGTCAGTCATCTGATAAGTGCAGGAAGCGTATCAGGCAGCGCAAACGTCTGCCTGGGCGGAGTTAAAAGCGGGCAGTCCAACAAGATGTGTACCACTATCAAAGCTGACTCACAGCGACAAAGGTGGGTTCTCGCGGTGCAAAAAATGGCTGGGTGTCATCCAGGTGTGGCCAATGCGCAGCCGGAAAAGAACAACAGAGTGCTTGCGAGAGACCTGCAAGGAGGAGCGCCACGCACCAGTAGCCTCCTTGATGGCCCGAAGTTTGTTGGGTGAAGCAAGGGCGCGCCATTCTTCACCCCAGGTGCGAAGTACCTTCTGCCGCAAAACTGACCTCAGGTCACTCTCTGAAAGGCCAACCTCCAAGGCTGGTGCACCAACAGCCTATTTGGCCTGCGTATCAACACGTTCATTTCCCGGGATGCCTACATGACCCGGGGTCCACACAAAGATCACAGAGCGGCCACAACGGGCAAGAGTATGGAGGGACTCCTGGATAGCCATCACCAGAAGAGAGCAAGGTAAACACTGGTCGATAGCTCGTAAACCACTCACGGAGTCACTACAGATAACGAAGGACTCACCTGAGCAGGAGCGTATATACTCTAGGGCGTGAGAGATGGCGACCAGCTCAGCAATGAAAACATTGCCAGCCAGCAATGAGTGTTGTTCATAATGATCCCCTAGAGTAAGAGCATAACCGACATGGCCAGCAACCATCAAACCGTCAGTATAGACAACGTCAGAGCCTTGAAATGAGGCAAGGATTGAAAGAAAGTGGCGGCGGAGGGCCTCAGGAGGGACTGAGTCCTTCGGGCCCTGTGCCAAATCGAGCCGAAGGCATGGGCGGGGCACACATCACGGGGATATACGCAGAGGCGCCTGGAAAAAGAGGTGGAAGACCAAAAACCTCAAACCCAGAGAGAAGAGCCCAGACACGAACTGAGATCGTACACCCTGATCGGGGCCGCTGCTCTGGCAGATGGACGACCAAGTTGGGGAACAGCAGACGGTAACTGGGATACCCAGGCGAGCTACAAACATGAGCAGCGTAAGCGGCCAGTAATCGTTGGCACCGGATCCGCAATGGAGGGACACAAGCCTCCACAAGTTTGCTAGTGACAGGGCTTGTGTGGAAAGCTCCAGTGGCGAGTCTGATTCCGCTGTGAAGGATGGGGTCAAGCAACCGCAAAGCAGAAGGGGATGCCGAATCGTAAGCCAGGCTCCCATAATCTAGACGGGATTGGATGAACACCTGGTACAGCCGTAGAAGGGTAGACCAATCAGCACTTCAGCTAGTGTGAATCAAACAACAAAGAGTGTTAAGATGTCGCTAGCACATTTCTTTAAGCTGCCGAATATGAGGCAGCCAAGTCAACTGGGTATCGAAAACCAATCCCAAAAACCGATTCGTCTCCAGCACAGCAAGAGGTTCACCGTCAAGATAAAGCCGTGGCTCAGGGTGAACAGTGTGTCGCCGGCAGAAACGCATAACGCAGGTCTTGGCAGCCAGAAACTGGAAGCCATGCACTACAGCCCAAGACTGCGCCTTTCGGATAGCACCCTGCAGCTGCCGTTCAGCAGTTGCAAAGCCAGTGGAGCTATAGTATAGGCAGAAGTCGTCAGCATACAAGGAAGCTGAGACAGAAGTTCTCATTGCCGCAGAGAGCCCATTAATTGCAATCAAAAGAGGCAGACACTTAAGACAGATCCTTGTGGTACCTCATTCTCCTGAACATGGGAGGCGGGGCACATGGAGTATTGGGATGTGATGGGTGTCCGCAATCTCTGCATGTGAGGCTGGAAGTGCAGCGGGAAGACATATGTCCGAACTTCCAGCACTTAAAGCACCGCATCAGGGGAGGGATATAGGGCTTGACATCACAGTGGTAGACCATCACCTTGACCTTCTCCGGTAATGTACCATCCTCGGAGGCCAAGATGAAGGCACTGGTAGCAATCTGATTGTCCTTCGGACCCCAATGAACAGGCCGGGTGAAATGAACACCTCGACGCTCTAAATTGGTGCGCAGCTCATCATCAGACTGCAAAAGAAGGTCCCTATGGAAAATAATACCCTGGACCATATTTAAACTCTTCGGGGTGTGATGGTAACTGAAACATCCCCCAACTTGTCACAAGCAAGTAACCTGGACAGAGGATGCAATCTTTATCAATACAGCCCCAGAGCACGTGAAAGACTCCCCATCAGCTCTCGTACAAACTAAGAACCACTGCTATCCTGAGCCTTACGTTCCTCCAACAATGTGGCCAGGGAGGGGAACGATTTGGGATTGTATTTCTGAGCACTGAATTGAGCCCGAGAACACTTAGAGACTGCTGGTGGCTAGCCACCAGCAAGAGATGATATACCACGCTTCATTGAGAATTATCCACCCTGATGCCACCCACCCTGACCAAGCGCCCTCCCCACGAGTGCCACCCAGACTCAGCAAGGGCCACCTGGCAGGATGGCCATTGCCGGGAGTCCCGATGCCCCAGTGAGATAGGCATCTACTCCTTGGCATACAAGGGGAGTTAACGGCACAGGCATCAGCAGAGCGATCCCTGTGTTGTCAGAGGGCTACGACAAACAGGATACATGGCAGCCCCACCACAACGGACTGGCTACCGTGCTGGATATTAGGTGCAAGGAAGTCCATGGTTGTCATCTCCGCAAAAAGCAACACTGCACAGTGCATGGTGGAAATCGCACCCAGGAATGTATCCTCACCCAAGAGATGGAGAATGAGCGGGACGGCAATGGGACGACGAGAAAGCTGGCTAAAGGTCTCTATGCACAATGAACACAAAGCACCATGTAAGGCGCCCTTCCCCAATTGGCTCGCTCTTCGGAAGAATTTGGAAATATTGAAAAACCTGAGAGGGGATAATCACATATAGGCTGAAACGTTTGAGACTCCTTTTAGTCGCCTCTTATGACAGGCAGGAATACCGCCATGCTTCCAGTCTAACAGTTAATAATAGCCTCTATGGTGAGGGGGCAATCTATTCTTCTCCCATTGTTGTTATTCCATCCAATACCTTAGATTGCTTGAAAGAAAAAAAAGCAGCACAAAAGGAACAAATGAGAAGAGGCAAGAAAGAAACCATCTGGAGTTTGTAGCTACATAACATGCTGAGAGCAAAGTAGTAGTAGTGGTGGTGGTGGTTGTTTTGTATTAGGCCAAGTACCTATGCGACCGTACCTACGTGATCAACACCATATGCAACATTCTCTATGTTGAGCCATATGATAAAATCACAAAGCATGATATGCAAGAAAGTATCAAATAATACATCAGACAAGTGTTTTTGGATAATTGCTTACTACAAAATAACTGTGTTAGTACCCATTAATAGTTAGGGAGAAGTCTGCATACTATGCAAATTCTACAAATCCATGCCTCCATACTTCTTTTAAGCACCCAAATGGATGTAAAGTGAAGAACGAATGCAAGGAAACTTCATACTGTGCTATAGTCTGTTCCATACAGGCAGCTTTCCCAGCTCAAACAATTCATTTATTTCCTTAGAGTCCCAAAACATCTTGGTGGCTAACAAAGAATTCTCCACACCTTCATAGGAGAATAGAATTTCCTTTATGTTCTCACAAGCTCCATCTTTTCTGGATACACCTAATCAATAGCCAATAGCAAACGAGCCACCCCCCTCCACTTTTTCTGGATACACCTAATCAACAGCCACATTAACAAACTCAAGGCCATAGACTGAAAAAGCAAGAAGACAATACCAGAGAACTACTAAGCAGGTGACAGATTCTTTCTTCTTGTTTTGACTAAGTGGAGTCTACAAATGTCAAACAAAAGTGCTCGCTAAAAATATTGTAAAATATGATCTTTTAAGGTATTTTAGTGGATCGGTATTTCTGAAGTCCAAAAGTATAAAAACAGACTGGATCAATTCAGTTCCTATGGTGATCTACAGCTCCGGCCCCCCCTCCCCTCCTGAGTAATGATACTTTGCTCCATACACACTTCAGATGGATGCAAAGTAGCACCTCTTTGGCAAATAGTGAGAATGGAAATTATTTAATTGGGTATATGACTTTCCATGTGATACACACATGATAACACTCGAGTATGAGTTGCTTGCTGCTCTATGCACAAGGCAGTTGCGTCTGATACTCAAGGTATTTTTCCCCGTCTTAGGCACTTCAAAAGAATAAGTTACTTCATGCACCCAGTCAAGCGCAGATTCTTAAGCTGAATATTTTCCTGCTACACCCAGTGTCATACACAATTATAATATGCAATACATGTCAAACCAATGACAACTCTCATATAAAAGCGTGAGGGTATACTGAGGTCAATCTATATGACAGTTGTCATATAGTTTAGTCATATAGTTTCACATGTACTGCGTGTTAGAACAGTGTGACATTAGGTATACAAAGAGAAATTCAACTTATGGAAATAAACCTGATCTGGAATCTTATGACTGCTGAAACCAAATCTGATTTTTTAGTGTACTTACAATAAAAATTTTAGTTTTGTTAAGATACGTTTTGATAATACATTCAGCCAATGAAAATTTACAGCCATTGTAGGAAAGATGGCAATCTGGAGGAGGACTACCTTCACAAGGATGAAAAACCATTGTTTCTGTACTAGCACTGTGATACACCACTGTCAAGAAAAATTGGAAAATTGCAGTAAGGGACTATGGGCACTGTTGAGTTCATCTGTCCCTAGCCTTACACACTACTTAATCCAACTTAAACTAACATGCTAAGCATAAAACACACACACACACACACACACACACACACACACACACAAGGGAGGACTCTAACCTCCGACAGGGGACAGCTGCGCGAGCCGTGACAAGACGCCTCGCACCACACGGCTAACCCGTGCGGCACATTTCAAGAGATTCACGCATTATACATATACCTAATCAGCAGCATCGCTGCCTTGTGACGGTGAGACGCCTCATGTCATCGTGAAAACTCGACAATATTTTATCAGTGCAACTGACATACATCTTCAGGTGTGGTTCAGGTTCACTGCACTTGAAGATGTCAGCCAGTTGCACCGACAAAATATTGTGGCGTGTTCACAATGACATCCGATGTCTTGTCCGAGAATCATACTTGCTCCAGTGTAAAGCACATTGAAAACATTCTGTTTTAAATGAGAATATACTGTTTTAAATGGGAATATACTGTTTTAAATGGGAATATACTGTTTCAAATGTTAAATAAATGTAAATTCAGTGCGATTTCCTTGAACACACAAAATACTTATGAAACGCTGCTACGGCAATATTACCTATGTCACCGCTTTCTACATGGTTCACAGCCTACCGTATTTACTCGAATCTAAGCCGCACCTGAAAAATACGACTCGAAATCAAGGAAAAAAATTTCCCCGAATCTAAGCCGCACCTGAAATTTGAGTCTCAAAATTCAAGGGGAGAGAAAAGTTTTAGGCCGCACCTCCAAATCGAAACAAAGTTGGTCCATTGTAATCCGAGACACAATTTAGGTCCAATGAATGACGATACAGCTACAGTAGTTTGGTTCGAGTCGTAAGCTTAGCAGTTAAGCTTTACCAGGTAGCCATGCGTCAGGCGCTCCGTCCGTATTTATACGGGTACCCTTCCTTTTTCACGAGCTTCGTCTGGTTTGAATTGATTGCTTATTTTTCTTTGATCTGATAAGTGCAGTTCTCTTTGTTATAGGTGTTTGAGTCACTCTAAGCTGAAAATGCATTACTGTACTGTGTCATGCATTGTTTGTTGCATTCTGATAATGAGTGTTTACGACCTGTCGCCGCTCGCGGTATAGCTTGTTTTTGTGCGCGCTACCGCTGCTTACAATAAAAAAAAAAGAGGAATCGTCTCATTAGCGAAACAATGGCAAGAGACTGCAATTTGTTGTTACTTGCACTGATGCTTTCTTTGATAATGATCAACAAGCACCAAATAATAGACTGCGTATGACGGAAGATGTTCTGAACGAGAGTTTGGCGAAAAATTTTCTCTGTTTGAAAATCTTTGCAGACGCCTCTTTAGTACGTTACATTCTGCACAGAAATTAGAGTCATCTTAGATTTAAAAATCTAGTCAATTGCCGTGCTTCATTTCTGACTGTATCACTATTAGGCATAAGAATAATACGAATATAAACATGATATGCTATGTATATCCTTCCGCGTTTGCTGTTGTCTCACTCTAATTTCGTAGTTTATTAGGCAGACAGGATTTAAATGAGATAGCAGCAAATAATACATGGCAAAATGTTTATATTCGTATTATTCTTATGGTGAAGAGAATACTGCATGTGATTCACAATTCATAAAAGTTCCTATTAGCAACCATCTCTTCTCACAGGTAGGAAAAAATTCAGAGCGTAGAGTTGGTCATATTGACAAACATCCCAAACAGTCTTGCCAGTCGGATTTTCGTAGTACATTGAAATGCTGCTACTTTCGAAGATGAACAATACGGAATTTGTATTTACTTTGTTGGATAATGTATGAAAATGCAGTGGACGAAACTCGGGGCGGAGAAAAAAAGCTCGTCTTCCACTTTTTTTTAAATTTATTTACCGACGCAGAGGTTTTGGCGCCAGTATTTATCTTTGTGCCTGCAAAGCATGCCTGTGTAGCGCTACATATATATTCGACAGCAGAAGTTAGTTGTGGCGGCACCTACCAACATTTTTCAGAACTTCCGCTTACTTTGCACTCGATTCTAAGCCGCAGGCGGTTTTTTGGATTACAAAAATTGGAAAAAAAGTGCAGCTTAGATTCGAATAAATACGGTATGTGGAACCTATTACCTGGATGGAAACTGCAGCATTTTAATTTATTACAAGCAATAACAGTTTGGCTGATCTACAGTTTTAAACCACCTCCACAATGAAGTTTACTTTTAGTTACGATTGACAGTGACTGGCAACACTTATTGCATTTCGCATCACCTTGCAAACTAACTTCCACACTTATTAGGTAAATCTTTAAGTCAGTACACTTTAATAAATCATTTCTTGCAAAGATTCAAGACTACATTTGTATTTAGTATCAAGTGCCACACCCGACAATAAAATAATGAACTAATGTACCTGCTAACCCTCCTGTTGCAGCAGACAGACCAAAGTAACCATTTTTGGGAAGGACTACGTTATCGGCTCTGAAACAGATTTCCATTTCCTGTTCATTGTTTGTCATACCACTATGGATCAGGACCTGCAAAGAACATAACATAATTTAAATATATAGAAAAGAAGTAGAAAAACCATGCTTGTGGAACTGTTATTTATATTCACAAAATTGTAATGTCATGCATATTGTAATCATAACTGTAAAACATATATACATATAAAACTATGCACTATCCACAATAATAGTTTCCACAGAACAGTAGTGTTTCAGCATAGAAATTCTATCTCTAACCACTTGCATTTTTTGTTTACAACACTGTTTAATCATTACTTCAACAGTTTTCTGGTTTAAAGACTGCTCAATCGTCTCAGCACAACGAAGATGAGCGGAGCAGGCTAGGATTCCACTATCTGCTACATTATGACAATCTGTCTATATAAAACCTTCAGGGCATCCCAACTGACATCACATGTTTGCACTTATTTATTCATGACAAGTTGTAAATGAAATTCAGACAAAACTCATTGGAGACTGATTAAAATATATAACTACTGTACTGAACAAAGTTAAGAATTTACACTTAAAATGTAATCTAAGATAGTTAACACTTATCTGGCATCTTCACAATATTTAGTCTCTGGAGCCTTTCATAGAATTAATTCAGGTACTGCTAATAGACGGTGGAATCCTACAGAACAATTGTGAACTTCTGCATTGTAGCACTGGTTCTCATACATGAATTTCCAAACAAAATGTTTTAGCCTTAGGTACAAATAGACCACTTTGCTACTTAATCCCACAGATTATAATCACATTAATGACAATATACAGCAACACACTAGCAAGTAAGGGTAATTCAGCCACAGTGTAGAACTGAAGTTTATGTTGACAACTTCTGCAGAGATCTGCTTTGTGCATTACATTCTAGATAAATTTCTGAACTGACCCAATACAACTTTACATCTTTTGTGAATTCTCGAAGTAGAAATTTACTTAAGAAATTGTTGCCACCTTTCAAGTGTGAATGTAATGCTATTAACTCCATTTCACAACTCTGAAATGTTATCTCCATTTCACAGATGGGTTTAAATTTTAAACCACAGCTTTTAAGTGTAGGAAAAAAGGCAGACATTCCAGAACATACACTTACTTCATACCACCACTTCCATAAAAAATTCAAGCAACTAAGAGTAAACCTGGTGTTGGCATACAGTAGAAGTAAATAGACCAATATTTCATGAGAAGAGGGGTATGTGCCTGTTCAAATAATTGCAATGTACAGGCTACAACCCTGGCTTCTGGAACCAAGCAGATTACTTCCACAAAGCGTAAGGAAGATAAAATACACTCCAGCAAATGTCAAATGAAGTGCAAAGCAATATCTTTAGTTATCATTAAGCATATAGTTTGGCTGTAAAATTGAACAAAACAAAATACTGTTACCATATGTACAGAGGTCCCCAATAGCAGCAGTACAGCCAAATAAATTCAAAATCCAAATAGCAAATGCTGAACTTAATAGATTGAGAGCATAAGAATGTCTAAGTTACAAGTCAGTGTCAAATCTGAACCCTCAATAATAGCTTTGGAGAGTTCCAGCTTTTTATGTATATTTCTGTCTCCTGCACCAGTTTTAACTGAAGCAATTCCATAAATTTACAAAATTTGTCTTGGAAGTATGTGCAATATTCTTCTCAAAATACGACAACTCTTGTTACCTGAAATGAAACAGCTTCTCTGTTTTCTGCATTAGAAACTTACAGTGAGTGAGTTGAGGTAATACTCTATTCGAGCTCTTGTCGGGTAAGGCTTGTTGCGGAAATCTCTCATACATCCATTCAACATCTGAGTTGCTCCATCACTGCAAATGAGGAAAAAAACAAATGAACACTGCTATACATATACCTGTGCTTTCTTGTTATCTGGATGCTCACTATTCTTGAAAGTATTTTTAGCAAATCTGACCTCCGGTCTAACTTGTACAAAGTGACCTTAATACCTATAATGCTCTGTTTAAATGTTGAAGCCCTACAGCTATATGTAACACAAAATTCAAGTTAAGTTTTCATTTCTCAAACAAAGCAATTAACACATTCACTCACATAATTTCTCTGGTAATTTATATTGTGCACACATTAACAAAATTTAAAGTAACTTCTTATCAGTGGTGAGGCAAGGGTGCTCCAAGTAGAAAAACCAACTGTTTGCATTATCATACTATTCTGGAGGTGCTACACAAACTGTTTCTTGTCACATCTGTTACATAAACATTATTAGTTATTTAATCAATTTTATGAACCAGCATGTTTACAACAGCTGAAGTATAAAACTTACTGAGGATGATCAAATTCCTTTGTACCATCATTGAGTACACCCATAATGAAGGGGTTATTGTGTTTATTATCATTGTCAAATGAATCAAAGAACACACCAAGTCCAACCCATTTATCAGAACTGCCAAAAACTGGTCCATCATAGGCACCTTTTGACTCTGTGAACCAGAAAGCCTGCAAGGAAAGAAAAGAAAATGCATTATCTGTTTTATAAAAATAGCCACACCACCAGTTTACATATTTAATATGGTTTACAGTAAATGGAATTGCAGATTTTTCACTTCATTAAAGGTAACTTAACAAGTACTAAACAGCACGAGTATAAAAACAGTACAGCATCCTACCAGCCCATCAGCACCCAGTCTACCTCTTCCTGTGATGCGGAAAACAATATCAACTTCCCACCAATCAAAATTTGTTTTTGATTTAGTCCATATTGCTCCTGTGAAAACAAGGAAAAAATAAGTGTGTGTCTGACACTTTAATTATTAACAGATGTGCCTCAAATGGACTTACCTTTTTGACTTTTCATTGATGGAGCTATTCGGACATTTTCTGAACTGGCAATGGCATCTGCAAGAAATTTGTTTAGAAAATTAGTAAGAATGTAGTATTAGGTCATAAACCCCCGACTTATCTATTTGTTATTACTTCGGCAAACTTAAAGTCCCTGGTATACTAGGGAATCTTAAGAATAGGCCTTCAAAAATGTAAAACCCCACCTATATACATTTCGGCACAGATAGTTAAGTGTTTGGCCATTAGAGAGCACCTGGGATTACATTTGTAGCCTGACTGCCATGTTTTGGTTGAGAGGGTTCCACCAGATACCATCTTTACTGTGTGCAACTTTGGATACAAGATGCGTACTTTCAGCCCCTCTCTTGTATTACTGTTTATGCAATGCTTTCAAAAAAAAAAAAAAATGGTATAGTGGCTGGGTACGACACAATTTAGTGACTAAGAAAGTGAAGAATGTGATGTTATTTCAGTAGAGATTGAAAAGGATGAAAGGAGTGAAAATTGTTTGTCAGCGATGCAAGATAAATACATCTACTGTGTTCCAGCCAGCACCTTCAAGACTTATATTCACGGGAAATTTATGAAATACATGGTTGGACTTCATAGCTACATAGAAACTAAAAAATGACTTCCAATTTAAAGATATTTTAGTCACAGACCAGTGCAATATATACTCAGGATTTGATTATTAGTGATTTTCAAAATTTTAAACTCATTATTTTGAGTGTTAAAAGCTAGTTTTATATGTCTATATGTAATGTCATTCTGTATGGGATGCTTTTCATACAAATATTTTTTGGAACATAAATCAATGTGTTAAAGGGGTTAAAATAGCTTAAAAGCCTAAAAATATTAACAAATAAGTTTTTGTTCACTCTTCTCTTTAATTTATTTTCTGCACAAATTGCGCTTTGTCAAAGACCACATATCAACCAAGGTATAAATAGTGTAACCGTCAGAGAGTAAGAAACTGGAAAACAATACTAAGGAACTGTTAAATGAAATCAAATGGACTGTCCAAGCATTTTCATCAATAGCAAGCAAAGAAAAGATGAAACCAATGAGAAAACAATCTTGAGAAACATTGTTGACAAACAACATAAGGTGCAATAAGGAAAGATCCCAATGAAGTCCAACAACTGCTCTCTTCAATTATTACCTAGACCGCCTGAATATGATGCTGGCATATCAATAGCATCATGATTACCATGCCCTAGTATTTCAAAAAATACTGTTTACAGAACAGCAGATGCACACCCCAACAGAAATTTAACGTGCAAAATCAGTTACCCCACAAATTTCACAAAAGATGGTATCAAGCATCAAATCAATAAATGAAAACATTGTGGTCGTAAAAGAAGGATGGATGATTATGTTTCATATCCCATTAACAATAAGGTTACCTGATAAGGAGGACAAACCCTGATGGGTCAAGGATGGGGAAGGAAATTGGCCTGCCCAGTGTTTTCATCCTAGTCCATAGGATAAACTTTCTCTTAAGAGCAATGTCCCAAATAACAGGGCAGTTTGTAGGGTGATGTTTAAATACCAAAAGACCAGAAACAGCACTTTTCAAAATTAAAGAATGAGAATTTCACACTTCCATATGTACTACTCAAGTGTCAAAGACCTTCACTTGCTCTGACTTTAGTCACAGGTAAAAGATATGACTGTAACATAACAGAACTAGAATATTATATCGATGTATGACGCAAATACTAGAAAATGTATTGTCGAATAGGTAATACAAACGCTATCATGTTCATGTATATTGACAAGATTTTACAACACAAGTAATAAATCAGAGTATCAACATAGAGAAGGAAAGATCCTTGTATCCACACAAGAAAAAAATTATGAACTTCCGTCATTTAGGTTAAACTAGAGTGTTACCAAAACAATGTAACTGTAGACTTAATAGCATGTTGATAATGACAACTCTGTATAAGGTCTCTAGAGAACACGGATATCAACAATATAAGTTCAGAAACTTAATACATCTTGCCCACAATTATTGGCAAAAACACTTTTTCCCAAAGTTTTAATGAAACCTTTTTAACTGTAACTACATAAACGCACATTAACACGTAGGTACTATGGTCACGTGCATGTCACATAATTCCAGCGTTGACACTCAAAATTTGTCATCTGTCAGTTAGTTCTTAACCTTAATTCCATGTTCAAAAATAACTACGTAACAATAAGATGAAAAGCTATTTTGAATCAAATTCAAATTAGTGAAATGACGTACAATGTTTACCCAACCGGTATAGTGGTATACAGCTCCGAAAATAATTGTTACAAAGTAACGGAATAGAGCAGAAATCAAAACAGGTTAATTCATACTAAAATAGCTAAAATGAAACCTGCCAAAATTAGAAAGCAACTAATTACAAAAACAAAATACAACAATCGGCAACATCCCAGCTGTCATATGTTTTTCAACTACAGAAGAAAGACATTTCCATGGAAACCGGTTCTTTTACGTAGAAATGCAATCGCTGTACTGCACACAAGTATTATTTACGGCAAAATGAATTATCCATCGAAAGTTTCAAAAAACCGAAGACACCGCACATTACAACCGAATTTAACCGATTGACTTACTTCCGCCGTACTCCCAAAACGGGACAGATCCATCCTTCTGAGCCAAATATGGAGGCTTGAAACTATATTTATATTCAAACTTCCTGAATCGATTATTCCCAAAAGTTTCAGACGTCAACAATAGCACAAACACCACGCACAGCCACCTCAACCCTGCCGCCACCATGTTTCACGACGGTCAGACTGTCTTTTCTTTCCTCTTCGGCTACGTGAACAACAACACAACCTGGTGGAATTTGATTGGACGTGGACAGCAGTCGCTTTCTTCAAAGATATAACCTCACAAGTAAACTACTAGCAGGCCAGGGAGCAAGGAGTTTAGATACTAGCAAGGAGGTTAGAGTCGAATCTTCTTGGACCAAGTACGTATTTTTACTCTTATCTGCTTGGAGGAGGTAGACAGATTATTGGTACTGACACAGGTGGAATACTGACAAGATTTTTCGCTAAGAAACTACGTTGAATTGCAAATAGAAGCATTAATTACGTAGCGCACTATTAAGGCCCGTCCACACGCAACGATCTGTCTGCGCAAATGTCTGCGCACATCACATGTGCGCAGACAGATCGTTGCGTGTGGACAGAAGATTTGCACCAACCTGAGGTGTGTGCAAACCTGGAAGTTGGAGTTGGAGGTTTGAGCGAAATCTTTCAAATCTGTAGGTTCAAACCACATCTGCGCAGACAAGTTGGAGCGTGTGGACAGGAGATCGCCGCAAATCTGGCGCGAAACAGCGGTTTGCTCAGTCTAGTGTTTGTATTTGTACGCACAGAGCATTAAAATGGCTGATACTCGTCAGTGTTCTCGAGAGTTTGTAAGTGAATTCATTGAAATATACAGAAACCACCCATGTTTGTGGAAGATTAAAAGTAAAGAATATAGTGACCGAGACAAAAAGACAGCAGCATACAATGCTCTAATTGAAAAATTGCGGGTAGTTGACGCCTCGGCAAGCAGAGAAACGGTAATAAAAAAATAATTTCGTTGCGAAATGGCGAAATTATTTGCGGATGGATGTCGAAACTTATAATTATCTCTTAAAGCTTGTAACCCCTCATATTATGAGAAAAAATACTTTTATGAGAAGGGCAATTTCTCCTCATGAACGGCTGGCGGTAACATTAAGATTCCTAGCACCAGGAAGGAGCTACAAGGATTTGGAATTTTCATCTGCAATATCGAAACAAGCATTGAGTGAAATAATACCCAACAGATGTGAAGCTATTTACGCTTTCCTGAAGGATGAGTTCATGAAGGCAAGTCAAGTAAATTAAGTCTGTCAGCGAATTGTTTACCAAAAAGAGTTATCCAAAGTTCAGAAATCTAGAAGATCTGGTGTAGGAGTAGATCAAGTATACCAGCCAACGTTATGGTATTTTGATCTGCTTGTCTTTCTTAGTGATCAAGAAACGCCAAGACCAAGCAGGAATACAATTGAAGATGAAATTGGAGTGCCAATGTGCGAGGAAATGGAACACGAGGTAATGTAAAACAAAATTGGTTCGCCCTGCAACTCTCGCAGTAAATTTACGTGAGAAAACTGCTTTCGCTTTAGCAGCCACTGCCTACACCATTTTGACCGCTTTCTCTGTTTCCTGCGGTTGGTCTGAATGTTTTTTGCAACACAAGTTGCGAACACAGACCACAACAGAACTTCCTCCATTTCTATATTTCAAAATAACTGAATTAAATTTTGACGTTTACGGGGATCGTAGTCGCTTGCCACTGATATTTCATTTCTACACCGACAGATGGCAGGCGAGTAGTAGATTGGGGTTTGTGTCGTGTGAACACACCACATTTGCAGCGATCTTTTGCATGTACAGATATCTGCGCCGATGTCTGCGCAGACAGATCGTTGCGTGTGGACCGGGCTTTAGCATACTCGTAACTCATAAAACACAGGAAATTCATTTTTAGGATCGTTGTATCCCATAATATACAATGATGTAGGATTTATCACACATGGTATTACTTAAAGAATAGTACATGAAGAAGTTTTACAATTAAGGCCAATTCATACTGGCCATCACGTCAAGTTACGTCACGTCAAAAGATTCTACAATCAATTTCAAATGACAGAATTCAGACTACAGTCAACGGACGGTCAGACGTCAGTGTTTCTGGGGACAGAAATTTTTTACCTACGCGTCTTCTGCTAACATTGCAAATTAACCAACTTTCGCGACACGTAAGCATGTTAAAGTAGTGGACTTTGGGCTTTTGTATCTTCTTAATGCCGGAAGGCAGTGCAGCGACACTTCAGTCTCTGCTGAAACGCAATTTCATAAAAACTCAGCGTGTGAAAAATGCAAAAAAGTGTTGTAAAAGGCATTCTTTGTGTGAAATATAAGTTCTGGCTGCATGAAAATAGCTAGAATGTGAATCTAAATCGTAAATGACGATATTAGGTGGTCATGTAACTGTGTTAGTGATGAACGCGAAGATCTTCTGAATATGATAAATTCGAAAGACGAAATTATCGAGTTTCTGAGTAGTGACATTGAGACTCCCAGAAAACAAATAGTAATCTTGAAACAAGAAAACGCGAAACTATTAAATAAAAAAGTTTATGGATTCGTGAAAACAGTGAATCAGTGACGGAAAATGGCCAAAAAACAGTCAAATTCGAAGTGTTAAAAGAGATACGCAAACCGAAAAAAGTGTCAATGATGACGAAGATCGTGGAGAAAGAAATACAAAATATGTCAGACCCAGAAATAAATAGAAGTGAGTTGCAGTAACGTATAAAAAGGAAGGAAGAAAGCATCAAGGAAGTGACAAACAAAGCGCAGGAAATGACTTCTCAATAACTGGCGACTCACTAACTAAAGACGTTGCAGTACTGAATAATAAGACTGATGTCCGCCCAGGGACGAATAAACACTTCAAGAACAAGTAGACAATGAAACATAGTGCATTCTCGCAGATAAATCGGAATGAAAACTTTAAAGGTGTTTTCATCCACCTGGGACGAATTCGCTACGAAACAGCAGTGAAGAAGAGATCGTAAACGAAGCACGAAATCTAATCCAGACGGCGAATAACGTGTACCCAGGATCAAAGATAATTTTAAGTAGTATTCTACACAGAAAATCGGTTAGTGATAAATACATAGGCAGGATAAACAATCGAACCGGAGAGCAGTGCCACCGACTTGGTGCAGTTTTCATGATTTCGAATAAATTTATTAGTGATAAATTTTTAGGACAAAATGGGCTGATCCAAACAGGATGGGATCGGCTACATTCAGCAATATGTACTGCGATATTCGTAAGACCATACTTAGTTCGGGAAACTAGTATGCAGAGATGTAGATGTCAAAATTGATAGCGAAGTTGAAGCGAAAATACACAAATAGCGTTTCAAAACAAACCCTGTTAAGAATATTCAGAGAAGTTACAATATGTTCTTAATGCACTTGAACATAAATGGGTTAAATTCAAACTATAAAAATTGCAGTGAAATAAAACTTAACTATTTGCTAATCATTTTGTCAGAGATATCAAACGTCAAGGTCATATAAATGAATGAACACAGCCTTACAAAGGATAGTATCAAAATCTTAAATAACCTTGGTAATTCCCTTGTTGTCCTCAGATTTTGTAAGAGTAATTTAACTCAAGGAGGATCATGCAAACTTGTGGAACGATCAGTGAGATATAAAGGAAGATTCGATTTCGATTCACTTAATGAAGAATGTATATATGAAAGCTGCTGCATAGAATTAGACCAAAATATTGAAATTTTATCTGTGCGTCCACAGGTCGTGGTCGTGCGATAGCGTTCTCGCTTCCCACGCCTGGGTTCCTGGGTTCGATTCCCGGCGGGGTCAGGGATTTTCTCTGCCTCGTGATGACTGGGTGTTGTGTGCTGTCCTTAGGTTAGTTAGGTTTAAGTAGTTCTAAGTTCTAGGGGACTGATGACCATAGATGTTAAGTCCCATAGTGCTCAGAGCCATTTGAACCATTTTTTTAATCTGTGCATATAACTCCAGGTGCAGAAATAATTAAATAATTTTTGTCGAAATTCCAGAACCTATTACATAAATTTCAAAAATAAACCAAGAAAAGAGTACAATAACTGCTGATTTCATCATACATTTAGCCAGTGAAGCCAGAAACTCAAAAAAATTCAATGATATGATTGAAATACCGGGTTTCCGTGGTAATTTCACTGATTTTACTCAAGTAAACGAAATGTCAGCAACATGTGTAGATACGACTTTAACCAATTAAACTTATAATGAGGCAAATGAGTTTCGTTTACATTTAGGACTTTCTGATGATTGTGCTCTATTTATGGAATTACCAAAAACAATATAACCTTGCCCGAAAGGAACCTATACCAAACCCCAGTTCAGCACAGAAAATATGAACTTATTCCATCATAGGTTAAATAAGGCAGATTCGTTTGGTTTGAATAGTTTAAAATTAGACATGGAAAAGACTCAGTTAAGGTAGTTTAAAGCAAAACAAGTAAAATTAAATGATATGCAGATCAGGCACAGAAACCAGGATTTCCGGGGAGCTAGCTGGGTGAAATTCCTAGAAATGCAACTAGATGAAAATGGGCTCACATATACAGTACTTTGAAAAAAAAATTAATTAGCCTAATATTTTCAATTAGGATAACACACAATGTTACCAAGATGGACATAGAAAAGCAGTATATCACAGCTACTTTGAGTCAGTAATAAGGTATGGAATTGTATTCTGGGGTAACTCAACAATATGTGTCGAACATTTAAACTTCATAAAACCATCATTAGAAATATGCACATGGTAGGACAAAGAAAATCATGTCACCCACTCCTAAAAAAATCTAAGTCTGTTAAGTATTCCCCCAATATACATACAGGTTGTTACATAAAGGTACAGCCAAACTTTCAGGAAACATTCCTCACACACAAAGAAAGAAAATATGTTATGTGGACATGTGTCCGGAAACGCTTACTTTCCATGTTATACCTCATTTTATTACTTCTCTTCCAACCGCATTAAGCATGGAATGGAAACACACAGCAACAGAACGTACCAGTGTGACTTGAAACACTTTGTTACAGGAAATGTTCAAAATGTCATCCGTTAGCGAGGATACATGCATCCACCCTCCGTCGCATGGAATCCCTGATGCGTAGACAAGAGCTTTCAAATGCCCCCATAAATGAAAGTCAAGAGGGTTGAGGTCAGGAGAGCGTGGAGGCCATGGAATTGGTCCACCTCTACCAATGCATCGGACATCGAACCTGTTGTTGAGAAGCGTATGAACACTTCGACTGAAATGTGCAGGAGCTCCATCATGCATGAACCACATGTTGTGTCGTACTTGTAAAGGCACATGTTCTAGTAGCACAGGTAGAGTATCCCGTAAGAAATCATGATAACGTGCTCCATTGAGCGTAGGTGGAAGAACGTTCATAGAAAATCTGGTGTGATGACGTGATTGCACAATTGCGTGGGGATTCTCGTCAGCCCACACATGTTGATTGTGAAAATTTACAATTTGATCACGTTGGAATGAAGCCTCATCCGTAAAGAGAACATTTGTACTGAAATGAGGATTGTCACATTGTTGGATGAACCATTCGCAGAAGAGTACCCGTGGAGGCCAGTCAGCTGCTGATAGTGCCTGCACACGCTGTACATGGTACGGAAACAACTGGTTCTCCCGTAGCACTCTCCATACAGTGACGTGGTCAACGTTACCTTGTACAGCAGCTACTTCTCTGACGCTGACATTAGGGTTATCGTCAACTGCACGAAGAGTTGCCTCGTCCATTGCAGGTGTCCTCGTCGTTCTAGGTCCTCCCCAGTCACGAGTCATAGGCTGGAATGTTCCGTGCTCCCTAAGAGGCCGATCAATTGCTTCGAACGTCTTCCTGTCGGGACACCTTCGTTCTGGAAATCTGTCTCGATACAAACGTACGGCACTACGGCTATTGCCCCGTGCTAATCCATACATCAAATGGGCATCTGCCAACTCTGCATTTGTAAACATTGCACTGACTGCAAAACCACGTTCGTGATGAACACTAACCTGTTGATGCTAGGTACTGATGCGCTTGATGCTAGTACTGTAGAGCAATGAGTCGCATGTCAACACAAGCACCGAAGTCAACATTACCTTCCTTCTATTGGGCCAACTGACGGTGAAACGAGGAAGTACAATACATACTGACGAAACTAAAATGAGGTCTAACATGGAAATTAAGCGTTTCCGGACACATATCCACATAAAGTCTTTTCTTTATTTGTGTGTGAGGAATGTTTCCTGAAAGTTTGGCTGTACCTTTTTGTAACAACCTGTATATGAGTTAATCATCTTTTTGTACAATATTCTTGACCTGTTTGTAGCAACTCATTATCAGCATGATTACAATACCAGAAATCAAAATAATTTTACGCTGCCCAAACACCACTTAAAACTTTATGTTCAAACTCCACAGTATATGGGTCTGAAAATTTATTGTGAATTGAAAGGAAGAGAATTGCTCCTCATAAGTTTAGAAACACCGAAAAACCTTATATGAGAAACTAGTGCAGAAATGTTATTCAGCAGAAAAATTCAAGAAAGACAACCTGAAAATTTGAGGAGGAGAGAGCAAGTACTTTTTGTTGTTGTTGTGGTCTACAGTCCTGAGACTGGTTTGATGCAGCTCTCCATGCTACTCTATCCTGTGCAAGCTACTTCATCTCCCAGTACATACTGCAGCCTTATTCATCTCTTGGTCTCCCTCTACGATTTTTACCCTCCACGCTGCCCTCCAATGCCAAATTTGTGATCCCTTGATGCCTCAGGACATCTCCTACCAACCAGTCCCTCTTTCTTGTCAAGTTGTGCCACAAACTCCTCTTCTCCCCAATTCTATTCAATACCTCCTCATTAGTTATGTGATCTACCCATCTAATCTTCAGCATTCTTCTGTAGCACCACATTTCGAAAGCTTCTATTCTCTTCTTGTCTAAACTATTTATCGTCCATATTTCACTTCCATACATGGCTACACTCCACACAAATACTTTCAGAAACGACTTCCTGACACTTAAATCTATACTCGATGTTAACAAATTTCGCTTCTTCAGAAACACTTTCCTTGCCATTGCCAGTCTACATTTTATATCCTCTCTACTTCAACCATCATCAGTTATTTTGCTCCCCAAATAGCAAAACTCCTTTACTACTTTAAGTGTCTCATCTCCTAATCTAATTCCCTCAACATCACGTGACTTAATTCGACTACATTCCATTATCCTCGTTTTGCTTTTGTTGATGTTCATCTTATATCCTCCTCTCAGGACACTGTCCATTCTGTTCAACTGCTCTTCCAAGTCCTTTGCTGTCTCTGACAGAATTGCAATGTCATCGGCGAACCTCAAAGCTTTATTTCTTCTCCATGGATTTTAATTCCTGCTCCGAATTTTTCTTTTGTTTCCTTGACTGCTTGCTCAATATACAGATTGAGAAACATCGGGGATAGGCTACAACCCTATCTGACTCCCTTCCCAACCACTGCTTCCCTCTCATGCCCCTCGACTCTTATAACTACCATCTGGTTTCTGTACACATTGTAAATAGCCATTCACTCCCTTTATTTTAACCCTGCCACCTTTAGAATTTGAAAGAGAGTATTCCAGTCAACATTGTCAAAAGCTTCCTCTAAGTCTACAAATGGTAGAAAAGTAGGTTTGCCTTTCCTTAATCTTTCTTCTAAGATAAGTCGTAAGGTCAGTATTGCCTCATGTGTTCCAATATTTCTACATAATCCAAACTGATCTTCCCCGAGGACTGCTTCTACCAGTTTTTCCATTCGTGTATAAGAATTCGCGTTAGTATTTTGCATCTGCGACTTATTAAACTGATAGTTCGGTAATTTTCACATCTGTCAACACCTGCTTTCTTTGGGATTGGAATTATTAATATCTTCTTGAAGTCTGAGGGTATTCCACCTGTCTCATACATCTTGCTCACCAGATGGTAGAGTTTTGTCAGGACTGGCTCTCCCAAGGCCGTCAGTAGTTCTAATGGAATGTTGTCTACTCCCGGGCCCTTGTTTCGACTCAGGTCTTTCAGTGCTCTGTCAAACTCGTCATGCAGTATCGTATCTCCCATTTCATCTTCATCTACATCCTCTTCCATTTCCATAATATTTTCCTCAAGAACATCGCCCTTGTATAGACCCTCTATATACTCCTTCCACCTTTCTACTTTCCCTTCTTTCCTTAGAACTGGGTTACCATCTGAGCTCTTGATATTCATACAAGTGGTTCTCTTCTCTCCAAAGGTCTCTTCAATTTTCCTGTAGGCAGTATCTATCTTGCACCTAGTGAGATACGCCTCATGAATTAAATTCAATATTTCTTCTGTTACCCAAGGATTTCTACTAGCCCTCGTCTTTTTACCTACTTGATCCTCTGCTGCCTTCACTACTTCATCCCTCAAAGCTACCCATTCTTCTTCTACTGTATTTCTTTCCCCCATTCCTGTCAATTGTTCCCTTATGCTCTCCCTGAAACTCTGTACAACCTCTGGTTTAGTCAGTTTATCCAGGTCCCATCTCCTTAAATTCACACCTTTTTGCAGTTTATTCAGTTTTAATCTACAGTTCATAACCAATAGATTGTGGTCAGAGTCCACATCTGCCGGTGGAAATGCCTTACAATTTAAAACCTGTTTCCTAAATCTCTGTCTTACCATTATATAATCTATCTGATACCCTCTTGTATGCAAGTACTTAGGACTATTAATTTTTAAAAGTTTGTTATTTTCTAAGAACAATTACTAATTGCTTAATTAATTAATTATATTGTACAGTAAAATATACACTGAAGAGCCAAAGAAACTGGTACACCTGCCTAATATCGTATAGTGCTCCCATGAGCATCCAGAAGTGCCACAACATAATGTGGCATGGATTTGAATAATGTCTGAAGTTTTGCTGGAGGGAACTGACACCATGAATCTTGCAACGCTGTCCATAAATCCGTAAGAGTACGAGGGGCAGGAGATCTCTTATCAACAGCATGCTGCAAGTCATCTGAGATATCCTCAATAATGTTCATGTTCATGTTGGGGAATTTGGTGGTCGGTGGAAGTGTTTAAACTCAGAAGAGTGTTCCTGAGGCCACTCTGTAGTAATTCTGGACGTGTGGGGTGTTGCACTGTCCTGCTGGAAGTGCTCAAGTCTATCGGAATGCACAATGGACATGAATGGATGCAGATGATCGGACAGGATACTTACATACGTGTCAACTGTCAGAGTCGTATCTAGACGTATAAAAGGTCCCATGTCACTTCAATTGCACATGCCCCACACCATTACAGAGCCCCCAGCAGCTTGAACAGTCTTCTATTGACATGCAGGGTCCATGGATTCATGAGATTGTCTCCAAACCCGTACATGTCCATCTACTCAATGGAATTTGAAATGAGACTGTTATGAACAGGCAACATGTTTCCAGTCATCAATCATCCAATGTTGGTGTTGACAGGACCAGGCAAGGTGTTAAGCTTTGTGTCGTGTAGTCATCAAGAGTACACAATTGGGCTTTCAGCTCCGAAAGCCCATATCTATGATGTTTTGTTGAATGGTTCGCACACTGACACTTGTTGATGGCCCAGCAATGAATTTGCAGCAGTTTGTGGAAGGGTTGCACTTCTGTCATGTTGAATGATTCTCTTCAGTCGGCGTTGGGCCTGTTATTGCAGAATCTTTTTCTGGCTGTAGCGATGTTGGAGATTTGATGTTTCATCGGATTCCTGATATTTGTGGTACACTCGTGAAATGGTTGTACAGGAAAATTCCCACTTCATTGCTACCTCGGAGATGCTTTCTCCCATCGCTCATGCGCCGACTATAACACCTTGTTCAAACTCACTTAAATCGTGATACCTTGCCATTGTAGCAGCAGTAACGAATCTATAACTGCACCAGACGCTTGTTGTCTTATATAAGCGTAGCTGACTGCAGCACAGCATTCTGGCTGTTTACATACCTTGTAAGTTGGCTATAATTTCGCACCTTACAAGCACTCATCTACATACTTTACCATGATTTACAAGCGTAATTAGGTATCATTTGATAGGTTGTACATCGTATACATGAATATTTTAAGAAGACTGACATTGTCATGTACACCTTGTAAGTAGTTGTTAATGCTGATTGCATGAAAGGCGATGGAGTGTCTTTACTATCAAAACGTCATAATGAATGATTGTCTATACTAAAAGAGGTTGGAACGCCAGTGGAAATGAAATGGCAGGCATAACTGAAGCCCTGGGTGGAAAAGCCTGCACAAGTGTGTTGGTCCTGCTTGACACAGGAAGTAGCCAAGACAGGCAGACGGGGCACCTGAGTGCTGAACAAGAATACAGCGGAGGCCAGCCAGTATTGTAGTAGGACTGGAAGGATAACCAGATAATACTTCAGAAACTCTGAAAATCTTGGATGCAAAAGAGAGGAACAAGGAACCGTTACCTCGGAAATCACGCAGGCTGGGTTATTTCCAAGGACTTTTACTCTGAGAAGCGTACCATTTTACATATTCCTAATTAATGAGGATAGGTATTTCTTCGCAAACTCTCCGCATTGGACGACAAAAGACTAAAATATGATTGATCGGCTTTCGGAAGAATCTTTAGAGAGGGAGAATATTCTTTGGTTTCGAGAATATGATTGGCCTTCTGCATTTACGAGGGAGGGGAGCCAAGCTTTGCTGGGAAGCCAGTGGTGAAGAGAAAGAGGTCTTCTGTTTTGAGCGCCCGTGTTTGACGGTCGCTCACTATCAGCATTTGTTGGTACAGACGGACTTGCTGTCTTTGCTCTCAGGAGATTTAATAGTTAGAACGGTTAGGCATTGTACTGTTGCTAACTTATAAGATTCTGGACTTCGACTCCGGGTAGGGAGTCGTCATTGAGTATGCAGTGTTCACTGATTGAGAGCACTTCTCCTGCCTGTACTCAAGTTGAGACGTTATCTGAGCTCCATCCTTGTGCCTAGGAGTCAGCGTTTCTCCTCTGTTGAACACAGAGAGGAGAAGATAGTATTAGATTATACTAGTAAGAGGACCACCTTCTGCCATCCTGGTGTTTGAATGAGTTTTTATTTTGTGGCTGGAGTTTTTTCATTGTCCCAGACATGTATGAGAACCATCACTCTGACGCACCAGACGCAGTACATATGGCGATACTGCTAATTGCTTCGGTTTATTAGGGCTATAAAGCTAAATACCTGTGAACACATAAGTTTTATTTCCACTCAGGTTGCACACCACTGTAGATCATCTTTGAAGGTATTGTTTTCTAGTGTTTGGTACATAGAAGATGTCAGTCATCTCGCGTTATTTATACTAGATTGCGTAGCCATAAAAAGGGGCAGATCTGGGCAATTGATCAGTAAGAATAGTTAGGAAATTCATTTATAACTCTTTATGCCCATTGGACATTGACATATAAACATTTGTAATATATAAAGCGGTTTTAAACTACCATGAAAGTATAAGCGGAAACATCATTTATCATTATTACTAGTTCCCTTAATCATTCATTTATGTTTGTGTTGTAATTTATATGTTAAAGAGCAAGAAGGAGGGAATAATAGCACCACCAAGAGAGCGTAAGATCTACTTCAGGGGGTAGTCAAACAGGGCCAAATCTTCATTTTTTGCATTCAGTATTTTCCGTTGTGCACATTCATTTTACACCTGCCTGGTGTAGCATCTTGGAATCTCTGTATTTGAATACTCATGCCTATACCAGTTTCTTTCACGCTTCAGTGTATTAACGATATTATAAGAAAAATTGTAAATTAGTTTTTGTGTTTTAATGAGTCTCCTTTACATTAAGTCAATGACTTGAAATTGTATGTTATGAGCCAATAACCCTCAATTCTATTCATTTTATTATTGTGCTTTGCTTTTGTGGCGAACTGCAAATGTTCCATGAGGGTGTGGATATTTTTTCCATTGAGTGTTGTTTCACAAATGGGATCAGGTACAGAAAAGAGAAAAATTTTGTTTTACAATAACAGAACAGAGCTGATGCCTACACTATATATTAATTACAACACAAGTTGTTGAAACAATTTTCATTAAATAACATTTTGAGGAAAAAAGTCAGCTCTAATGAAGGAGAAAAATACATTTATTTTTAACACTATTAGTTATCTATGAAAAAACACAATGAATGAGTTAAACAGGGTTTTTATTTCCTTATAAGTATTGTTTGATGTATTTGCATTTACATATTTTCACTAGTTAATAATCATCGACGTTTTGAAATGTTGTGTCCTTTCCCATCATTTTACTGTACGAAACTGATCAAGAACATACGTCATGAAGTTTGCTTTGGATATCAATAAATTTTGTCCTTGTTAGCTCCTTAATGCTGGTACTATCCCCAGACCTTTTGTATCGTGGATGGTAATTCATACCGTCACTTTCACCTGTACATGATATTCATACTGTCTCTTTCACCTATGCCTGATAACAGTGAAGTCAACACCGTATTTATGACAAGAAGAGGTGTGTCTATGTCTACTCAGGACCGCGACTATTGCAGAAGCCACTGTGAGCCTGCAGACAGTCCTGGGAATAATGATCAAACTTCACCTGTGCAACACATCCACATACATGTGCCCACCAGTCATGGGGAAGTACCCTCTCATTGGCTCCAAGTAAGTGCTGGGAAAATCATATCCTGCTAGAGAGGAGGGGGGAATTCCAGAGAAGTAACGATCCAGAATTCTTTTCCAACAGCTTTCGTCTGATAACTAGCGCCATCTTGGTCGCAGTTTGGCGGGTGAGAAATTATAGCCGGGAATAGCTCATGTGCTGCCATAATCTCCAGAGGCGTTCTTGATAAAGCTATCCATCTACTATTTGCCGAACACAAAACAACCAGTAGTGACTGTCAAAATAAAAATATTCCAAAATTAATTTATATTACCCATCTGTGAGCTGCTGTATACAGTCTTATAAACAAAAGATCACTATTTAGTATCAAAAACAACTCATACTTGTACTGGTTTCAATAATATCAGCAGATGTTGGACATTAAGATTATACCATGAATCTGCCTCGTACATATCGTTAGAGCTGCAGCAGCACAACAGCGTTGATGACGAAGCATGAATCAGGTATTATTGGAACCTAACATTTTTGAGAGGAATGTCAGCAGGCTCTAATAGTACAGCAAGACTTTATTAAGTCGATTAGGAAAATACGTTCTCAGACAAATATGGTGTAACTTTTGTCATGTTTGCCATCATGATGGGGACAATTAAAAATGCTTTCTCACAAAATATGTAGTAGTAAATTACGATCGCTGTACCACAAGATAGGTGCACACACTGTTTCCTATGATGAAGAAAAAAGAGCTATGATCAACCAATATGTTTTATATGGTTGCTAACCAACATTGTAGCAGTGGCTTTCTTGTCACTGTAACAAACTCCTTACTAAGGGGATGACTTCTCCTATGTCTAATATTTTTTCGAAATTATAAATATGTAAGCACTGGGCTCTCATAAAAAATAGACTTCTATGGAACGAGCTCTTGCAGTGACTGTAGCTTACAGCCCTTAAACCAACCTGGTAAGAGTTTAAGTCTATTGATGAAATGTAGTATTTTGTCATAACACACTACGGTAATCTTAAACCTGATAAATAATTATTCTTTCGAAGACCAATCGTAACTACCGCTATATTGACATCAGCACTGTATGGATGAACTGTGATATGTCTGGAAAGACGATGTTTCTATCAGCTGTAGCTGTGAGAGCATAAGAAAGCTAATTCCCCAGTCTTGATTCTATAGAAGGTACTGGATCAGAGGAAATGATTTTCAGTCATCTGGCAGAGTAACTCTGAAATAAACCATTAGTTCAGCTGCCAGTATAGCGGTTTTGTATAATCGATGTCCACATTAAAATTATAGATATACAAAACTTTTTTATAAACTATTGTAGGTCCTGATTGTCTTTTTTTTTAAGTAGAGTGTCAATGTATTGCTTCCTATCATTAACAAATACTCAGTTAAACTACAGTCTTCCACAACATGTACACATCCAGCTAATAACGTCATCTGTGAGTGGTTACTGTATGTTGACGTCGAACATAGGAGGTGGTCACATTACTGAGTTAATCACTCAGTAGAAATGGATAAAAATGTGGGAGCATACTGCCACAGGTCTTCCAGATGTCCACAGAAAGCAGGAAGTCATATGTGGGTCACAGTGACTATAGTGCCAAATGGAGCTGGCAACATGAGGCAGTTGAAGGAATGGGACAAGACAGTGTGTGTCAATCAGCGAGTGGTCATGGTGCACTCCAGTGGTATTTTCCATTACAACATGACCTAAGAAACCTCTGAAAGACTTCACATGGGGAAGAATCATATGGAAACTGGAAGGAGGATGAAGTGTGATGAGAGTATCTCAGGAGTTTGCTACTGCTCATAGCATTGTTTCACGTTCCTGGTGAGTGTTCTGAACCACAGGCATTGCTGTCTGAAAGAGATGAGGTAGCTGACCATGATCAACCACACAGCAGACGACCTCTACATCGTGCAACAGACACGAAGAGACCTATGTCAAACAATGCGTACAATTGGTGGGCCTAAAAGGGACGCAATTTTGCCCTCGACAGTAGCAGATCGACTGCATAATGACATATTGAGGATGGGCTCTTCACCTCATCACTAGTGCACTGTATTCTGTTGACACTAGTACGTTGGAGGCATCGTTTGTGATGGTGTCAAAAGCATAGGGACTGGACCAACGAGCAGAGGGGGTCACATGAGTAGTGATTCTGAATGTATCCTCAGATGGCGAGAGGGGGGAATATTTAATGTTCCCAGCAATAGTATCGAAAATGATCGTTTCATGGTCCAAATGTTATGCTGTGGTGAGGCATAATGTTGCATGGGCATCCTGACATCCAAATCTTTGAACACGATACACTCACCAGTCAAAATTATTGCGACACAGTACCTCTTTCCCAGTGAGTGCCTCTTCAGGGGTGCAGACTGACGTGACTTCATTTCTATGACTTCCAATGTGCGACTGCATCGAACAGAGCAAGGGGAGGAGCTCACGGAATAAGATAATATTCACGGAATGGACGGGATTTCCCGCCCCCCCCCCTCCAGACTTAAATCCCATCGAGCACATGTAGTATGACCTGGGGAGACATGCTTCAGCACGCCCACATACACCAAATACCATACATCAGTTGTCAACGATGCTGGTGTAGGAATGGATTTCTTACTAAACTGGTGTCCACTGTGGGAGCACACTGCAAAGCATGTATTCCCCTGTCAGTCTATGTTAGTATCTGTAAATGTGTAGGACGAACACTGGATTGCGTTATAGTATGTCAATATGACCACCAGCAGCAAATGCTTTTTACTAACGATGTTTATTCACTGTAGCAGCAAAAAACGATCAAGTATAGGTCATGGGGACACTTCCAGTTAAGCGACCATCTAAAATGTGGACTGAACTCACACTATATTGTGTATGTAACTGAGCTCACACTATATTGTGTGTGCCACGATGTGGTTACCAAAGAGTCATGGGGTGGGAGCATGGAGTCCTACAACGCTGATCAACGTGCGTAGTGTTACACTGCATATCAAAAACGCATACTTAGCGGTCTCTATTTTTTTAAAGCATTAGCCTAGATGTCTATAAAAATTAGTCATACATCTCCCAAACCTGACAACAATATGGAAGAATGTGATAATACTATCCTGGAGGGGGCTGTCGTGATACATGGATGACTTTGATATCGTTTTAAGATGAACTAAGGTGTGTATTTTGATAAAATTGTACACATAATCTGTACTTAGCGCTCAGTCATGCTTATGCAAAATCTGTAGTAGTAGTAGTAGTAGTAGTAAATTACTCAGAACACATTTTATTTCATAGGAACACACGCCAACATCATAATTTTGAGTAATCGATTTCCACATTAAATAATTAAATATTATAGACAGATGATGTTTTGCACATATCAAACACAACTGGTAGATTATTCACATGAAACATCTGGGTAAAGACTTCAAACCCTTTGGTCATACCTTCTAAATATTATTGTGGTGACACTTATTTACGAGTATTCCCGATGGTCAGTGGGTAGGGTGGATGCGACTTTATTTTATGTATTTATAAAGGCATATTGATGGAGGAAATTCACTTTAAAGACAGCCAGGCCACTTTATACCAAGAGAGTAATTGTTTATTTAAATTATTATACCATATGATGGTATTATGCATAACAACGAACTGCTGCAGAAGATCATAGGCAGAAAAGCAGGCTGATATAGCTATCTAGTCACCATTGTTGATTCAGCTGTGTGATAGACATGACCTACTACACAGATTGTAGTCAGGGGAGGCAATCAATTGGGACTGACAAATTCTTAGGAGCCCTCTCTCTCTCCAGTGATCATCAATTCTCCTCAAAACACACCATTGTATATGCATTGAAAGCAGTAAATCCCCACAAATAATGCAACCAGAGAGAACAATCGAGAAAACGGTAAATGTATGATAAATAGGTGTAAAAACCAGACAAACTTCAGACAAAAACATAACTGCTTCCTCACACAGAATTAGTGGGAGTATATCAATTTCATCATGTCTCTCTCTAGAATGTGCCATCGTTCCACTAGCAATGCCAATGTGCTGTCAATCCCTTTCCTGTATCTACTCGTTACAGCTTTTCTCAGCAGTGGTGTCAAGGGGTTCCTGCTCTACTCTGCATTGTTTCCAAATTTATTTGAGGTGGTGGACCCTCTCCCATCCTTCCTCCCTGTCCCTTTGTGTAGATGTGGCAATGTCATGCTGTTGACATAATGGGTTTTCCCTTCATCCCTCCCCATCTCCTCTCCCCCACTTCCCCTCGCCACTCCACTTCCCTCCCCACCCTCACTTGCAAAATGGCGGGAAAAATCTCTCAGTCTGGGCTGAGCTGTAGGAATGGAAGGATCTCATGACACGAAATTGAAATCAACCTCAATTACATTGCAGAGGATACATTGTTTATTTATAAAATTCAATTTGCATATTCTTTATTTATTCAGTTCGCAGGAGAGAGGGCTGTGGATCTCTTTATTTGGTGGGAAAAGTTCATCATTCTCTGCTGTTTATTTAATTTTGAAAGGTGCAAGTGTTGTAAAATACTTTGGAAAAATTATCGTCCTGTCAAAAACTAATTAAATACGCGAATAGATCGGTTTTTTCAAATTGCGCCCACAGTACCGTCACGAAATTGGCGTCAGCACCAATATAGAACACTCACCGCACGTAACTGCATTGCTACAGATCGTGCTAAACATTTCTGACAAAGCATAGGTCTTTTTGATGGTAAATCATGCATACCGTAAAAAAAACGGTAGTTAAAAGCATCGTCACAAGTACACAAAATACCCACCGCACATAACCACACTGCTACAGATGACAATCGTGTCCTGTTCTAATTACAAATCACAAAAAATTACATCTATGAAGATCCATAAACATCGCTAGTAAAGATCTAAACATATCACAAAGGTCACGAAAAATCTCGCAAATAGAGTCTGTAATATATCCACCCTCCGCTAGAAAACTCGGCGCTTGCTAAAAGGTCCTCGCCAGCGGCCAGCGAATGTGTCTCTGCTGGAATCAGGTGCGCTGATAACGTAGGCCCGTTTCCTACCGTCAGAGGGCAGCCCACCAGTGCTGAGTATCTGCCTGCTATAACGGTACTTTGCGGGCAGGCGTGTCAATTAGCATCATATTAATTAAAATGGGAGATAAATAGACTTTATTTTGGAAGAATTAAAAAGGGGAAAGTAATACGAAACTTTAATAACTGCACAGTATTACTAAGAAGCAATATAATGAAAAGTAATAAAAAGCAAAGTAGCAAAGACCAGGCGGTACAGAAAGATATAGGGGCGCGTTTGTTTTTTAATACATATAAAAGAACATGTAACACATTATTGAGCGCTCTACCGTCAGTTATCGCGATCGGGCTAGTCGATGAAAAAGTGGTACGCGACTGCGAAATTCGTTAAGGAGATTATTTAAAGACTCTTCAAGCACGTTTAAAATACATTACGTGTGACGAAGTGATCCGAGACGTTTATTGTCGGGTGAAATGAAAATGATTCCGACAACATAATTCACCGAGCGAGGTGGCGCAGTGGTTAGACACTGGACTCGCATTCGGGAGGACGACGGTTCAATCCCGCGTCCGGCCATCCTGATTTAGGTTTTCCGTGATTTCCCTAAATCGCTCCAGGCAAATGCCGGGATGGTTCCTTTCAAAGGGCACGGCCGACTTCCTTCCCCATCCTTCCCTAATCCGATGAGACCGATGACCTCGCTGTCTGGTCTCCTTCCCCAAACCAACCAACCAACATAATTCGAACTTTGTGTTAGTTGGGAAAAATACTCTTGAGAAAATATTATGGTTGTGGAAACCACGAAAGTTGTCCGCAACGGAAAGCTATAGTTTACGTAATTATGCATTTTATAAAATTGTGAAACGCGTGTGCGGGGAACATTAAGAGAATCTTATCTTTGGACGGTTGCAGGGGTAACTGATACAAACAACGCGCCAGCATAAAAATAGTTCGCTTATTAAATACCAGCTATTAATTAACGGGGACCTAAAGTACTAAAAACAGTGAATATACCGTTAAATTGAACCCTGCGTGTGAAAGACAATCACATCGAACATTTCGAGAGAGAAGAATAGACATTTAAGTGCCGAATTGAGAGCCTGGGTGGTGTCGATATTTGGACATTATATGACACGCGTTATTGAGAACACGATATCGACCATTTTAATACTGAAAAGAAGGATAGAATCATCACCTCCAATCCCGATTCATATTTCATATTTAGTTAGTGAAAAGAAAAGTGTTAATAAACAAACTACATTTCAATTTTATCCACGATTTTGGCTTCATTACGTAGTCTTGACTACATGATAAACAATATCTGTGGAAGTTGTATACAACGTATCGTCATAATATTTAGCCAACCAATATTGTGGGACACCAAAAAATATAAATGCATGAAATTGTTCTTACAGCGGATGTATAATGTGTGAGTGCGACCAACTATATTGAGAAACTGAGTATCCATTACGTACTTGCATGTTTATCTGCGAAAATGGTCCTTGTCGGTAAATCAGCATACAGTTCGAATAGAATCGCTGGAACATTGCAAACCATTCAGATTAATCGAACATCTAAATACGCATAATGCTGGTATCACCAGGATGTGTTCTTTCTCCTCACCTCCGTGACAGTAATTGAATTAAGAGTCAGCCAGGAATAACATTTAAATCAATTGACGACCATTGAGCTAGCGTCACGAATTTTCAAACGTCCACTGCCATGTATGAAGGCGAGTGACACCACGAGTGCTAACGTCGATCGAGAGGTGTCGTCGTGATCGTATTGAATGACATTGAGCGGTCACACTGCAACACCCGGTAATCCCACATAAGTCGCGGTGCCCTTTGTCCTGCGCCAGTCGAACGAATTGACCCTGGCGGCTTCTTTGATGTTTGAACTGGGGGGGGGGGGGGAATACCAAACTGCTTCCTGTTTAATCATCTCAGAACACCTGGGCACTGAACAATATGCTTCAAACGTTTTACATGTGCGCAGACCGTGTGATCAGTACTGGTCCCAGTCATTATGCACCAGCTTTGATATACACTACGTGATCAAAAAAGTCCGGACACCCACAAAAACATACGTTTTTCATATTAGGTGCATTGTGCTGTCACTTACTGCCAGGTACTCCATATCAGCGACCTCAGTAGTCATTAGAGATCGTGAGAGAGCAGAATGGGGAGCTCTGTGGAATTCACAGACTTCGAATGTTGTCAAGTGATTGGGTGTCACTTGTGTCATACGTCTGTACGCGAGATTTCCACACTCCTAAACATCCCTAAGTCCACTGTTTGCGATGTGATAGTGAAGTGGAAACAGTGAAGGGACACGTACAGTAGAAAAGTGTACAGGCCGACCTCGTCTGTTGACTGACAGAGACTGCCGACGGTTGAAGAGGGTTGTAATGTGTAATAGGCAGACATCTATCCAGACCATCACACAGGAATTCCAAACTGCATTAGGGTCCACTGCAAGTACTATGATAACTAGGCGAGGTGAGAAAACTTGGATTTCATGGTCGAGCGGCTGCTCATAAGTTACACATCACGCTGGTAGATGCCAAACGACGCTTCGCTTGGTGTAAGGAGCTTAAACATGTGATGATTGAACCATGGAAAAACGTTGTGTTGAGTGACAAATCACTGTACTCAATGTTGCGATCCGATGGCAGGGTGTGGGTATGGCGAATGCCCAGTGAGTGTCATCTGCCAGCGTGTGTACTGCCAAGAGTTTAATTCCTAGGCGGTGGTGTTAAGGTGTGATCGTGTCATTCATGGAGGGGGCTTGCACTCGTTGTTTTGTGTGACACTACCACAGCACAGGCCTACATTGATCTTTTAAGCGCTTCATTGCTTCCCACTGCTGAAGAGCAATTCGGGGATGGCGATTGTATCTTTCAACGCGATCGAGTACCTGTTCATAATGCACGGCCTGTGGCGGAGTGGTTGCACGACAGTAACATCCCTGTAATGGACTGGCCTGCACAGAGTCCTGACCTGAATCCTATAGAACACTTTTGGGATGTTTTGGAACGCCGACTTAGTGCCAGGTCTCACCGACCGACGTCGATACCTCTACTCAGTGCAGCACTCCGTGAAGAATGGGCTGCCATTCGCTCATAAAAACCTTCGAGCACCTGACTGAACGTATGCCTGCGAGAGTGGAAGCTGTCATCAAGGCTAAGGGTGGGCCAACACCATATTGAGTTCCAGCATTACCGATGGAAGGCGCCACGAGCTCGTAAGTCAGTTTCAGCTAGGTGTCCGGATACTTTTGATCAGATAGTGTAGGAGTAACCGCCCGGTGCATTCTAATATGGAATGTCCACATAAAACTAGATGTAGGAAACCAGCTACCAGGATAAGATTCATTGGAAGGGTTTAAAGGAAATGTAATTCATTTACGAAAATGAAAGAAACATCCTACAAAACACTCGTTTGAACTATTCATGAGTATTGGCTATCAATCTGGGTCCCTGATAGATCGTATTGGAAGAGATAGGAAGGTTCCAACAAAGAGCCGCCGTTGTAGTTTGGACTAATTGGAGAGGTAGAGGAGATCTGACGAAGAGCGGTACACGTCCTGACGGGATTATCGAGAGACGTCGAGAGCTTAAAAGGCCGATTCAGACGCCAACGGCATAGAAGGAAATCGCATGTGACCTCACCATCAAATGTTGGTGTGTTCACACTAGTTGTAACGTTGACACGATGTCACTTTGCTTAGTCCAGCACCGAACAACGGACATGATATTACTTTGACACAAAAAGCCGGAAAATAGTGTCAAGATTTAGGGACTAGCAATGATAAAATTTGCCTCGGAGGTGGAAGCAGTTTGGCTTACTATTCGTGGCGTACATTAGATACCTCTGTACTAATCAGATCCTACGCATAAGAAGAGAATTTTCAGAGCTTGTTACACGGCAAGAGTTATGGGTACTTTTGTGGCCTTTTTGAGTAGCCACAGGAAATCGTCACAGCCACCACCTTCGTCTCAAATTATCAGTTGAGTATTGTATAACTGCATGGATCAGTTATTTGGTTCTTATCCCAAAAAATGCTAATTTGTTTAAACTTTGTGTCGAAGACCTATATTTAATTCCTAGTCATTTACCGAGGCAGGATTCTTTTCCAAGTGCTGCAATGTTCCCAAGCTGAAAAGAAATTACTATTTTATAACAAGATTTAATACTCGTAACTTTTTGGAGCAGCAAATTTCATGATCATTCAGCGAGCCTTGTTTATGAAGTACTCCACATGTTTTCTCATAAAAGGATGGTCAAAGTTTCACCAAAGTGTAAATGCAAAGAGATGATCTAAAGAATTTTGCTTAAAAGTTGTTATTATTGAAATCCCAGTACAGTGTTAAAGTTACACGAATACAACTGGAATTATTCGTGATAATTACTGGCTAGTAAAACTAAATGATGGAGTGAGCATTAGCATGATTAAGAACGTTGCAGACACTATTATTCCAGTTATCACACACATCTTCAACCTGTCTCTTGTCAGTAGTACATATCCTACTGAGTGGAAGCAAAGTTTAATTCAACCTATAGCCAACACTGGCAATCCAAAGTCGCCAGGTGACTACAGGCCGATCAGCATACTACCTGCAATATCTAAAGCCCTTGAATACATCGTCCATGAACAGCTGACGGATTACCTCAAAACTCATAACACCCATGATACATATCAGTCAGGCTTCCGAAAGCACCATAGTACAGCAACTGCATTAATCAAAGTAACTGATGACATTAAACATGCTCTGGACAGACGTGAAGCTACCATCCTAACACTGCTTGACTTTAGCAAGGCTTTTGATATAGCTGACTTTGATATATTACTAATTTAAATGAAACAGCTGAATTTCTCAATCAGCGCAATACACTGGTTCGACAGCTACCTCAAAAACAGAAGTCAGCTAGTCATTTGTGGGTTGGAGAAGTCATCATGGAAAAACGTGCGCTCTGGAGTTCCCCAAGGCTCCGTCCTTGGTCCATTACTCTTCTCACTGTACATTAATGCTATTTCTTCAGTGATTCACTCCTGCAACTACCATCTATATGCCGACGACATCCAACTGTACATAAGTGCGAGCCCCAAGAACACTGCTGACGCAGTAGAGAGTATGAACGCAGATCTTTGCTCTGTTTCTCGATGGGCACAAAACCTAGGTCTGAAACTAAACCCCAAGAAATCCCAGGTCATTCTTATATCTCATCCAAAGTTAATCAGCCGGTACTTTCTCGAAACAGTCCCTCAAATACTCCTCAATGGTACCCAACTACCATACCAAAAAACAGTAAAAGACCTTGGAATAATCTTGGATGAACACCTAAACTGGGAAGAACAGTCACAGCTTGCCGGAAATCGCTCTCCTCCCTACATGCAATCCAAAAATTTAGAAAAATATTTCCAACCCATGTTAAACAAAAATTAGTCCAAACACTAGTCTTGCCTAATCTTTACTACTGTGATGTAGTTCAATACGGTACAAATAGTAAAAATTCGAGATGCCTCGAGCTAGTGATGAATGTTTGCGTTAGATACGTGTGCAATATACGGTTTTATGATCATATCAGTCCTTCATACTCCCAGCTAGGTTGGATACGCCCACATAAGGCACGCGATCTCCACACGATGTGCTTACTTAATCGATTTCTTAGTCACTGGTGCCCCCAATACTTATCTTCTCACATTAAACACCTATCATCATTCCACAACCGCAATACCAGATCGGATACGTCTAGCATCTTGACTGTACCTTTACATAACACAAAATCTTTCTCCGTGTCATTCTCCATCTCAGCCATACGACTATGGAACGCGCTCTCCTGTGATCTGCGTCTTATCCAGAACCATTCAACATTCAAGAGGGAACTCAGAACTTACATATTAGGGACGGTATAGCCATTGTTGTGCCCCTCTCATCTCTTTCTTTCACCTCTCCACCATAGCTTCGAATTTTTACCATTCTATTTCTATTTCTCTTTCTCTAACCTAGCTACCTCTTCTATATCTCTTTCACCCCATTCTATCGTCTTATGTCTCTGCTCGATGTGAATAACTCACAAGCTGCAAGAACATAACGAGAAAATTCCCAACTAGCAATAGGACTGACATTCATAAAAGAAAATTCTTTCATATTACTATTATTATTCTTGATTGTTATAATTATTTTTTGATTGTTGTAATTATCCTTGTACTACTGTTGTAATCTCTATTTTTTCCTTTAACATTAATACTGTATAACACGTGGTATGTCCACAATATTCTGTACAAACTGAAATTCGCTCAATCTGAGTATGCCTGGTTAGGTGTAAGAGAGGGCCTGAAGGCCCTAATCTTGCCAGGTAAAATAAATGCATAAATAAATAAATAAAGGGCCAGAATTACCAATATTTACTATACAAGTTTGCAATAGTGTTTATATTTTAATATGTATGTAGTTAAAAGATGTTTCTGACAATATCACGAAAAGGACAGATTGATACTCACCATATAGTGGAAATGTTGAGTCACAGACGTGTCCACGTGTACCACAAAACGACCAGACTCTTTACCATATTGTGGTGTTTCTTTTATAGCGTATTAACTAAAATGTTCAACTCTGATCTGAGTCAGCTTACAGAATGACTTCTGGGTCCCTACGCCAGTTGTTGATCCATTTTTCTGTATATATTACAATAACGGCGCTAAAGAAGTGCAACTTTCATTCTTATAACTTGCCTGTGCTATAATAAATAAGTGGCTACCACTGTTCAGACTGTAACAGTTCTAGGTACCACCTGTTCCATTTGAGTTATATAGGATAAAGGACTCAGTGTTCTTCGAGGAAACAAATAGTAATCAGAATAGAGAATATAATTACCTGAAAACCATTTCAGTGACAGTATTTTCCAATCTGGCTCTGAGCGCTATGGGACTTAACATCTGAGGTCATCAGTCCCCTAGAACTTAGAACTACTTAAACCTAACTAACCTGAGGACATCACAAACATCCATGCCCGAGGCAGGATTCGAACATGCGACCGTAGCAGTCGCGCGGTTCCGGACTGAAGCGCCTAGAACCACTCGGCTACCGCGGCCGGCAGTATTTTCCAATAATTAAGATGATAAAAGAATCTCTTGTCCAGGATGGTAGGGTTCCATTGTTAGTATTCATTTACTTGTAATGGTCATGAGTTTTTTTCTTGAATAAACAGATAGTAAGTGTTACAGATAACCAGATGTTGCCAAAACACTTTAATACTTCTTCTGTGTTGTTCATGCCAAACCACTTGCACACACCTAGCTAACGTGTGCCGCTGTGTCGTATCTTATTTGCAAAACAGAATTTCAGTATCAAGTAAAGTCAGCCCCAATAGTTAACTTTCTTTATGATCAGTGCTAGTGCTTGGTTCAAATTTCGCTAACTATGCTGGCGACCGTTTCCTTTTCGATAATTGCAGTTTTTTTTTTGTTTCTAATAGAGCCTTGGTTTCAGTCCCGTTTGTTGTGCTGTTGCTTCCTTTCAATAAAAATCTTTCGAGAAACGGAAAACAGTCTGATACCCTTCCAGTAGACACGTTCACGGTCATTTCAAATCCTTTCTGAGGAGTGACATTATCGGCGAATTGCTAATTTAGTAGTAGACGGAAGTGTTATACTTGGCTTTTCCCAAGACAGGACTGACAGTATTGTTAGCGGGAGAAGTGTTATACGGTTAGTGCTCCTTAACATACGCTGAGGTGACGAAAGCCACCGGACAGCGATATGCACATATATGAATAGCTCTAGTATCGCCTACCCAAGATATTAGCGGAGCTGTCATTTGTACTCGGGTGATTCACGTGAGAAGGTTACCGACGTCATTCTGGCAGCACGGCGGGAATTAACACACTTCTGTCGCGGAGAGGTAGTTGGAGATAGATGCATGGAATATTCTGTTTCGAAAATCGTTAGGGGATTCAGTATTCTGAGGGTATGTCAACAATACCATACCTCAAGCATTACCTTCTACCACCGACAACGCAGTGGCCGACGGTCTTCATTTAACGACCGAGAGCAACGGCGTTTGCGTAGTTTTGTCATTACTAACAGACAAGCAACACAGGAAGAAATAACGGCAAAAATCATTGTGGGACGTACAACGAACGTATCCGTTAGGACATTGCGGCGAAATCTGGCGTTAATAGGCTATGGCAGCAGACGACCGACGCGAGTAAATAGGAATATAAAAAAAGGGAGGAACGTTTATCTATTTAGCAAGAGTAATAGGAAGCAGATTTCAGACTACCTAACAGATCAAAACGAAAATTTCTGTTCCGACACTGACAATGTTGAGTGTTTATGGAAAAAGTTCAAGGCAATCGTAAAATGCGTTTTAGACAGGTACGTGCCGAGTAAAACTGTGAGGGACGGGAAAAGCCCACCGTGGTTCAACAACAAAGTTAGGAAACTACTGCGAAAGCAAAGAGAGCTTCACTGCAAATTTAAAAGCAGCCAAAACCTCTCAGACAAACAGAAGCTAAACGATGTCAAAGTTAGCGTAAGGAGGGCTATGCGTGAAGCGTTTTAGTGAATTCGAAAGTAAAATTCTATGTACCGACTTGACAGAAAATCCTAGGAAGTTGTGGTCTTACGTTAAATCAGTAAGTGGATCGAAACAGCATATCCAGACACCCTGTGATGATAATGGCATTGAAACAGAGGATGACACGCGTAAAGCTGAAATACTAAACACCTTTTTCCAAAGCTGTTTCACAGAGGAAGACCGCACTGCAGTTCCTTCTCTAAATCCTCGCACTAACGAAAAAATGGCTGGCATCGACATAAGTGTCCAAGGAATAGAGAAACAACTGAAATCACTCAACAGAGGAAGGTCCACTGGACCTGACGGGATACCAGTTCGATTCTACACAGAGTACGCGGAAGAAGTTGCACAGCCGTGTACCGTAAGTTTCGAGAGGAACGGAGGGTTCCAAATGATTGGAAAAGAGGACAGGTACTTCGAGTTTTCTAGAAGGGTCGTCGAGAAGATGCGCAAAACTATAGGCCTATATCTCTGACATCGATCTGTTGTAGAATTTTAGAACATGTTTTTTGCTCGCGTATCATGTCATTTCTGGAAACCCAGAATCTACTCTGTAGGAATCAACATGGATTCCAGAAACAGCGATCGTGAGAGATCCATCTCTCTTTATTTGTTCATGAGACCCAGAAAATGTTAGATTCATGCTCCCAGGTAGATGCCATTTTCCTTGAATTCCGGAAGACGTTCGATACAGCTCCGCACTGTCGCCTGATAAACAAAGTAAGAGCCTACGGAACATCAGATCAGCTGTGTGGCTGGATTGAAGAGTTTTTAGCAAACAGAACACAACATGTTGTTCTCAATGGAGAGACGTCTACAGACGTTAAAGTAACCTCTGGCGTGCCACAGGGGAGTGTTATGGGACCATTGCTTTTCACAATATATATAAATGACCTAGTAGATGGTGTTGGAAGTTCCATGCGGCTTTTCGCCGATGATACTGTAGTATACAGAGAAGTTGCAGCATTAGAAAATTGCAGCGAAATGCAGGAAGTTTTGCAGCGGATAGGCACTTGGTGCAGGGAGTGGTAACTGACCCTTAACATAGACAAATGCAATGTATTGCGAATACATAGAAAGAAGGATCCTTTATTATATGATTATATGATAGCGGAACAGACACTGGCAGCAGTTACTTTTGTAAAATATCTGGGAGTACGCGTACGGAACGATTTCAAGTGGAATGATCATATAAAATTAATTGTTGGTAAGGCGGGTGCCAGGTTGACATTCATTGGGAGAGTCCTTAGAAAATGTAGTCCATCAACAAAGGAGGTGGCTTACAAAACACTCGTTCGACCTATACTTGAGTATTGCTCATCAGTGTGGGATCCGTAACAGGTCGGGTTGACAGAGGAGATAGAGAAGATCCAAAGAAGAGCGGCGCGTTTCGTAACAGGGTTATTTGGGAAGCCTGATAGCGTTACGGAGACTTTGCAAGAGAGGCGCTCTGCATTGCGGTGTAGCTTTCTGTCCAGGTTTCGAGAGGGTGCGTTTCTGGATGAGGTATCGAATATGTTGCTTCCCCTTACTTATACCTCCCGAGGAGATCACGAATGTAAAATTAGAGAGATTCGAGTGCGCACGGAGGCTTCCCGGCAATCGTTCTTCCCGCGAACCATACGCGACTGGAACAGGAAAGTGAGGTAATGACAGTGGCACTGGCACGTAAAGTGCCCTCCGCCACACACCGTTGGGTGGCTTGCGGAGTATAAATGGAGATGTAGGTGTAGATGTAGAGTACCTATGCTAACAGCAAGACATCACCTGTAGCACCTTTCCTGGGCTCGTGTCCATAATGATTTATGCCTAGATGACTGGAAAACCGTGGCCTGGTCAGATCAATCCCGATTTCAGTTGATAAGAGCTAATGGTAGGGTTCGAGTGGGCGCAGACCTCACGGAGCCAAGGGCCCAAGTTGTCAACAAGGCACTGTGCAAGCTGGTGGTGGCTCCCTAACGGCGAGGGCTATGTTTACATCGCATGGACTGGGTCCTCTGGTCCAGCTGCTACTTGGAGGCCATTTGCAGCCATTCATGGACTTCATGTTCCCAAACAATGATGGAACTTTGATGGATGACAATGCGCCATGTCACCGGACCACTAGTGTTTGCGATTGGCTTGAAGGACAGTCTGGACAATTCGAGCAAGTGATTTGGCCACCCAGATTGCTTGACAAGATTCCTTTCGGAGATTTATGGTACACTGCCGAAAGGTCAGTTCATGCACCGTGTCAGATCTTATGCCCGGTGTAGTGCAGCAACTCGACTGGGGAATTGATAATTCCACACAATATGTTCATATCGTTTTTAGTTGGTGCTCTCGTAGGCCTTATTGTGAGGGTTGTCGTCTGGCTACTCGTCCATATTATGGGAATCCACTACACCCTCCGTCTTTGAATAAGCTTAACCGGTGAGAAGGACTGTTCTTAAAAATCGCTGGTGTTGAATCCGACGACTTCTAAGGAAGTTAAGAATTCGAGCATCTGTAAGTAGCGACAATTGCACTTTCTGAATGCGCAAGAGATGGAAATGTTTTCTGCGCAGCATAACGGAGCTTTGGCACATTTCTAATGCAGTGCTACATGGCCTTGAATGTATTTTTACTTTCTTCACAACAGTTTACTACAAAGTCTGCATGTCATGCTCTCAAACGTCGGCTATTATCTCCAGTAATCCTAGAAAAGGTAAATTAGGAATTAACGTCCCGCCAACGACAAGGTGGTTAACTACAAAAAAACTCGGATTGGGGAAATATGGGGAAGGAAATCGGTCTTGCCTTTCAAAGCAACCATCCTGGCATTTACTTTAAGCGACTTAGGGAAATCGAGGAAAACCTAAATCTGGATAGCTGGTCATCAGACGTGCACTACACAACTTCAGGTATCCATCCAACGAGTAATTGTCCTGCTGATGGACGGCGTCTGTTTGGATTTTTTTTTCATAGAATTATCTTGTAACTTCTGCTCTTTCAGCTGCAAATTCATAGATGAAATGCGTATTACACAATTCGATGTATAGCAAAGTTACCATGCAGAATGAGTGTCGTGTGTTTGCTTGTAGGTGTTTGTGCTGTGTGAACCGGTGAACAGGGCAGTTCTGTTATACACAGGACAAACCAGACGTATTTTTCCATGAGCTGCTAGTCGTTCTTTCCATTTGCAGCTCAGAGTTCACGTGACGTGTGTCTGTTGGCAACCTGCGGTTCAGAAATTGTTATATGAGCTCTGATATTCTAGGATGAGATTATTTCTTTCTACAAATCTGCTAAGGGCGGACCAATGAAAGTCAGAACATAAGTTTGTTGTATACTGCATCTGTGGATGAACAGCGTGTATAATCAGGACAATCTTCAGTGTACATTTAAATGGCAAGATTTTTCTTTCTTTTTTGATTAATTAGTTCCGAATAAAAAAGTAAATGGAAATAAGATTGGGTTTAAAGTCCCGTCCCGTCAGAGATGGAGCACAAGTTAAGACCGGCAAGGAGGAAGGGGAAATCGGCCGTGTCCTTTACGGAGAAATCTCCCCAGCATTCACCTTACGCGATTTTAGGAAATCCCAGAAAACCTAAACACTGATTTAAGAAAAGGGGATAACAGTTTTAAGGACGTTGTGCAAAACAGTATGCAGTTCTCGGAAAACAAAAATGGCTCAGAGCACTATGGGACTTAACATCTGTGGTGATCAGTCCCCTAGAACTTAGAACTACTTAAACCTAACTATCCTAAGGACATCACACACATCCATGCCCGAGGCAGGATTCGAACCTGCGACCGTAGCAGTCGCGCGGTTCCGGACTGAGCGCCTAGAACCGCATGACCACCGAGGCCGGCCTCTCGGAAAACGTTTCCGTATTTTCTACGTCTCATCCCTTCTAAATAATGGTGTTGTGTTGCTTAGCGGAAGTTTTCAGCATCGAAACAGGACAAAATCGTTTAATAGGGCATTCTAAATCTTATGGATTCCCTACAAGTGCCAGAATAACTCTTTCACCCAGCAGCGGTGATTGAAACTTTACACTGGGCAGGGACTGTTCCTTGAGCCTGGACTTTCATGAGCAGTGTTTGGAAAGAGAAATTTGCAGAACTTAAACTGGACAGGTGGTTTCTGAATCGTCTCTAGCTAGCTCAGTCTGAAAGGGCACTGTGTCCAAAAGACATACGTCCGGAATTGAATCCCAATCAGGCACACAGTCTGGATGTTCCCTCAACAAGAGATTTAGAGGCAATGTCGAAGGTGTGCTGTGTCACAAATGGATGAAATATCGTTTGAAGGAGCCAGCCTTGTAACTGTACTCCGTAAATAGGCTTCCTGTAGTGTCTGATCAAGTGTCTTGTGTTGATGCAGGTGACACCCCAGATGTGGTCGTATTTGCTTATTAGCAAACTCAAACAATAAACGAGGCCGCGATCTGTACGGCTGTTTTCGACATAATAGGAATATTGTGCTATCCATTCTTTTACTGCAGAGGGTTATACAGTATATGTGCTAGCAAGGCGTGCTGGAAAGTGTTGCCTCCGAATTTTTTATTCTGTTCTCAATATCGGTTGAGGTATTACATGTCAATACTACTCGTCCCCCTCCCGGATGCTGCCCTCTCTCCCTCCATATCTCCCTCTTATCAACTCTGATCCTCACCTCCCCCTCCCTTCCTCTGTCCTTTCCCCGAGCTCCCTCAACTCCCCCCCCCCCTCCCCAAAATGGCTCTGAGCACTATGGGACTTAACATCTGAGGTCATCTGTCCCCTAGAACTAAGAACTACTTAAACCTAACTAACCTAAAGACATCACACACATCCATGCCCGAGGCAGGATTTGAACCTGCGACTGTAGCAGTCGCTCGGTTCCGGACTGAAGCGCCTAGAACAGCTCGGCCACACCGGCTGGCCTCTCCCCCCCTCCCTTTCCATCCTGTTTTTTCCCCACCTACCCTCTCTCTGCCTCCCTTCTCTCCCACGAGTCCTTTCTGCTCTCCCCTCCACTGCCTTTCCCACTCCTTCTCGCATCCGCCTAGCCCCCTTTTCCTATGTCCCCTCCCTCCGTCGGCTCCTCCCTTTTTTCCTTTCCTCTCCTCCCCTCTTTTTCCCCTCATCCGTCCGCCCCCCCCCCCTCATCTGCCGCCATGTCGCCTTTATAGTGCTGTTTTAAGTGAGTGTTCAGTGTTGTGCGTCCCCTGTCAGTGTTGCGAACAGCCACCATACCGTCGATAGTTGTGTTTTTTTATCTCGTGCGAACAGAAACCAGACCTGTCACCATGTTTTTTAAATTGTGCCTGTCTATTTACTATGTGGTTTAATCAGCATCACTGACCGTTTTGTTTTTATATTTTCTTCGTATCTTTTTCTCCATGTTTCAGTTTTTAACAGTCACCGTTTTATCGCTTGCTTTTGTTTGTTTTTCGTATCTCCTGCTTCTGTTTTTTAACTTCTCTGTAGGCTGCACAGCGGCGTATTGTGCTGCTGCCAGCCCCCCCCCCCCAAAAAAAAATCCCACAAAGAAAAAAAAAAAAAAACGCTTTGCTGATGCAAGTTGCAACCCTCTGCCACTAGAGGACTCCGAATTGCAGCGTGTAACGTAGCGGTTTGTAACGTTACCTATGTGCATGGTAGACCTTCAGAAAATTAAAAGCACGAATTCGAAGAGTTCATCCACACATTGAGTAACCGGTCCTTCAGCAGGACAACGCCAGACCCCATACGAGTGCTGCGACATCTCAAACAATTCGACGCCTTAGGTTCATTGTCCTCCATGCAGTCCCAACTTGGCTCCATCCGATTTTCATCTGTTTCCACAACTTAAAGAAAACCTTCGAGAACTTCGCTTTGATAGTGGTGAAGCGGTGCAGGCAGAGGTGAGGTTGTGGCTCCGTCAACAATGCAAACATTCTACAGTGACAGTATCAACAAACTGGTCTCTCTTTGGGAGACATTTTTCATATCGAAAATTCGGGGGGCATTACTTTTCAGCACGCTCGCGTACTACGTGTTTCATTGGCTTCGAAACGTGCTTGTGTGTCAATAATTTCCCATTAATGACTTTTATCATAACACAATTTAAAGTATATTTACCTGATTGTAGTTCTTGCATAATAATATGTAATAAAATGTAAAATAGATCAATTTACATACAAATAGAGGAATTCTTCTTAAAGCAGTAGACCCATCCAAAGAACGACATTGCCGAGGGAGAACAGAGATTTGGCCATTGGGTAACAGATTAGTCACGCATTAGTCAGTAACATCCAGACCGAGGTTCCTCTTTGTCCAATGGATTAAGAATAGCACCGACTTAAAATTAACGATGGCATTGATTTAAAAGAACGTAGTGTGATTCAATCAGGTGCAGTTTTTAATGTGTTATGTACTATTTCATCCCAACATGCCCTTTACAGATGCTATACACTTACCCATAATCCTTCCAACAAATGTTTGTCTTCCATAACGTGTTCTATAGTACAGATTTCACATGTTCGTTCCTTTTCTAATCACATAGCAGCCATATAACGATGTGCCAGTCTCCAAAAGTTTATTAATAATCTTCTTGTACGGTACTAACAACCTCTTTCTCCTGTTTATTTAAAGAAAGCTGTTTCAAGTGTAAATACCGTCCTAGCGTTTTGCAGTTCAATCAACCAGTGACCATACTTTACTAGTTACCACGGCATCGTCAGTGAACGACATGAAAGTGCTGCTGCTCCTACCCGATAAGTCGTTTGTATATACTGAAGAAATTAGAAGTTCTGTTACTTTATCTTGGGTCAAGTCCAATGTTATTTGCGTTTCCGTTGAACATTCCCCGTCTAGTGTAAAGTGTTGAGTTCTACAAATAAGATTTCTTCCAACCAATCGAAGACCTGGGAAAATATTACGTATGATGGTATCTGCATTATCTGTGAGCATACTTTGGAACGTCTTTCGGAAATTAAGGAAGACGGAATCTGTCTATTCTATGGAGTCTACCATTTGCGAGATATCGTGTGCGAAAACGCGATCTGTGTTTGCCACTGGTGGTATTTTCCGTATCCGTACTAATTGCTTAAGAGAAACATTTTTTCCACCAGGAATGTCATAAATCAGTGTTCGAGCTTAGAAAATGCTCTATGCTCCTGCGACAGATGGAAGTTACAGATATTAGTCTGTAACTCAACGAATTTATTCTGATACCCTCGTTATAAAGGGGTGTGACCTGCGTTCTTTACCATTCAGGTGGTACTCTCCGCTGTGTGAAACATTCTCGATGAACGTTCGTTTCAGTTATGACGCATGCAAGTGATTTTTATCTTCGAGTGATGTGTGCTGGTCGAGTGTTATAGTGAAACTTCCTTAGAGAATATACTGTACATTGTCCAGCTCACCACTCAATAACTCGGCTGTGGATGGCCATTAATGACTGTACATATTACATTGTATCCTCGCTTTAGTCGGAGTCAACTAGTGGGAACTCTTCATGGAAGATAATTTCCGAAGACAATAAACTGCTTCACTCAGTTACCATGGTTCATATCGAGATGAGACTTGGGGTAAGTGTTGTATCCACGGACCCAACCACAGTTCCTGTCGCGGCCGTCGGCGTCTCAGGGCGTTACCGCCGACGGAAGAGGTCGCGCCATGGCTGAGCTCCGGTTCGCAGCGCCCTCTGTCTTTGGCATATAAGGAGGAGCGCTGGCCCCGAGTCGGACAGTCTATTGTCGCTGGTGGCCGAGCGGTTCTGGCGCTACAGTTTGGAACCGCGCGACCGCTACGGTCGCAGGTTCGAATCCTGCCTCGGGCATGGATGTTAGGTTTAAGTAGTTCTAAGTTCTAGGGGACTTATGACCTCAGCAGTTGAGTCCCATAGTGCTCAGAGCCATTATTTGAATTATTTTTCGGCCAACAGACATAGCTACACCCACGCTTTATACAATTTGTGGTGGCCGCCCAAAAACTACCGCCGAGGACCTTGGGTTTGGGAGCCGTCACAAAAGTAAGTGATAGTACAGAAGGAAGTGAGTGGCTACACTGATTGTCCCGCATAAAACCGGCACGCCTCATGTACCGATTACAGATCTCTAGTCGAATTGCTTGTAAAGTTGCAATATTAAATGGTTCAAATGGCTCTGAGCACTATGCGACTTAACTTCTGAGGTCATCAGTCGCCTAGAACTTAGAACTAATTAAACCTAACTAACCTAAGGACATCACACACATCCATGCCCAAGGCAGGATTCGAGCGGTCGCTCGGTTCCAGACTGTAGCGCCCAGAACCGCACGGCCACTCCGGCCGGCTAGTTGCAATACTATCTCGAAAGTTGGCTACACTGCATTTAATCGAAAAACTGAGTGAATCTGTGTGTTTGTGCGTCAGTTGTAATGAGAAGCTCGTATTGCCGAGTTGTTACAGAAATGGAGCAGTTTGCATTAGACAGTGAATTGATGTTGTGGAGTGTTACATAAAGACGTGCTCCATCAAGGAATGTAAGGAAATGTTTCAAGCGAAGTATCCTGGTAGGAAACTCCCCACGATCAGCACTCTTCAAGATCTGTACAAGAAATGGAGGGCTGTTGGATCCGTTCAGTATGGGCAGAGGCGAACGACAGTGAGAACCCCTGAAACTACAGACAGAACTTTCGTGGACATTAGGAGAAGTCCAAACATGTCGATAAGGAGGTTATTCAGTAGGTTGGTTTATCTTATAAAATGGTTCTGAGTACTATGGGACTTAACATCTGAGGTCATCAGTCCCCTAGAACTTAGAACTACTTAAACCTAACTGACCTAAGGACATCACACACATCCATGCCCGAGGCAGGATTCGAACCTGCGACCGTAGCAGTAGCGTTTATCTTATACATCGTGTCATCCTGTACTAAAAGACATGAAATTAAAAGCATGTCGTGTGTGTGTGTTGCAAGAGTTGAAATTTGCGGATCAGGAAAAAAAGAGTTCATTAGTGTAACTGACTGTTAACATCAGTTGCCAATGGTCACTTGGACCCCTTGGCCTGTTCGATGTCAGATGAGAGCTGGTTTCCTTTTTCAGGCTGCGTAAGCTACCAGGATTGCAGAGACTCGTCCCAGGACAATCCACATATTCTGCCTGAAGAGCCTCTCTACTCAGAGAAAATAAGTGTTAATGTGCGTTGTGTGGCATGCCCATTATTGGCCTCATATATTTCAATTACACCTTAAACAGTGCCACATATATAGAGATCTTTGATTCTTTCTACTCACAGTTAACAGATGCAGAGAAGCTGTATACAGTATTCCAACAAGATGGGGCAACTGCTCGCACATCCAACCAAAGTACGGCTCGCAACACCAACGCGTTCTCTGAGACAGACTTTTCAGTAGAGGTCACTGGACCTCAAGTTCTCCAGACTTGACATCGTGTGATTTTTATTTATGTGGCACACTGAAAAGAAAAGTGTATCCTGACAATCGTCGAATAAAAGGCGATCTTGAACTGAACATTACTAGAGAAATTAACAACGTCACGCGTGCAGAATTACAGCGTGTTGCTGGTAACGTCATCACACAGAGTCAGTGACGCCTGGATGCTCATGGCTATCACTTCCTCTCTCTCTTATAAACAGGTAACTACATGGTTTTAACGTTACCATTACACATTCTTTTTAGTTAGTTCATTGTTACTTAAATCTAGGATTTGAGGCGTACCGGTTTTATGTGGGGCACCCTGTGCATACTACTAGCGTCTGTGTAACTAAAACAAGTACCAGAATTTGCATGTACAGCATATTAGATAAACTGACAGTAGTGTCGTATCTCAATAAGGAACTCTGAACATTTAGCTCTGGAGAGCAGTATGTAGGAGAACAGCAGCTTGGTTTTAAAAGAACAACCCACTTTCCACGTAATAGATACATACCTACTAGAATAGTTCTTGCTGGAAGGGACCCTCCGCGTTATATGGTTAGAGTATAGAAACTTCAAAAGCAACAGAGACTGCAATACGTTTGGCTGTCAAGAGAGCTATGCGTGAAGCCTTCAAAAAAATGGTTCAAATGGCTCTGAGCACTATGGGACTCAACTTCTGAGGTCATTAGTCCCCTAGAACTTAGAACTAGTTAAACCTAACTAACCTAAGGACCCAGAATGAGATTTTCACTCTGCAGCGGAGTGTGCGCTGATATGAAACTTCCTGGCAGATTAAAACTGTGTGCCCGACCGAGACTCGAACACGGGACCTTTGCCTCTCGCGGGCAAGTGCTCTACCATCTGAGCTACCGAAGCACGACTCACGCCCGGTCCTCGCAGCTATTTAACCTAAGGACATCACACACATCCATGCCCGAGGCAGGATTCGAACCTGCGACCGTAGTGGTGCCGCGGTTCCAGACTGCAGCGCCTAGAACCGCACGGCCACTTCGGCCGGCGTGAAGCCTTCAGTGACTATCTCAGAAGAATAGTATTGACGGATCTTTCACAAAACGCAATGAGATTCTGGTCGTGCGTAAAGACTGTTAGTGATATCGTATTTAGTGTCCAGATACCCATGGACGAGACAGGAACAGAAAGTGAGAGTATCAATATCTAAAACTGAACAGAAGTCCAAGGCCCAATAGAGTCCTATGACACATCCTCTTCTAAAGTGATGGCTTATTTACCACCCCTTTTAACCATAATCTAACACAGATCACTCAAATAAAAACTTTTCCCAGTAGTTGGAAGAAAGCCCAGTAGTATTATGGAGGTACTGTTTCTAGTGCAATGCCTGGCGTTCTTAAGTAATCAGACTCCTCACTTGTATTCTTAAGTTATGTTTATGCACGAGTAATTTGTGACCACAGTGTAAACAAATTGAGTGCTCTTGAGTCTAATTTATGACCAGGCTTTCAGCCTAATCTCAATGGCCATAATTTGTGATCCAAGATGCCCACCACCCCTCTCTCTTCCTCCACTCCTCTAGTCCAGTTGTGTGGGCTGAATCACCATTCTAAAATATTGGTGGTTACCCCTACCACTCATTGGGGTACGGTAGCCATCATCATGAGATGGACTCGTCATTCATACTCTGGATGTCGGTCGATCACCATGAAGTGTCAGTAGCAGCAGAAAAAAAAAGATGTATGGCTGCCTAGACACACTGACATTACAGTGGACATTTGAAATTCAAGTGATGTAGCATCCATCTACTATAAAACACACCAGGACAATGTTAATGTACAATTAGAACTTTTTAAGAAATGTAAGCAAGTCATTCTCCCATTATCAGGGTATTGAATTGCATTGCATTGCACACCGTAAAATATTTAAGTGCATAAAGTTAGCAGAATAGTGGATTCAAAAAACAATAAAAACGAAAAAACTTACTCTAAGTTTAAAACTGTATATCTCACTGACGCATTTGTAGTCAAGGGGAACAGGTAAGGTATGTCTCTCTATTAAAAGATTGCAACACATTATGTGTTACCGGCTCTGGCCTGCTGCAGCCTTGAGTTGTCCTGAGAGGGCCCCGCCTCATCATCACTCAGTACCAATTGACACATGCTCCATGCCACTGCCACTGGGCCCCTTCAGCAGTCCTTGCTACTACTGCCTTTCTTGGGTACTGTGACAAGACTGATAGGAGTGCATGTGCAGTCTTAATGTTTATCCACAAGGTGGTGGTTATTATTAACATACTGGATAGCAGTGGGCCTCTGCAGGGCATATAGGCAGTGGATTCATTCATTATACGGCAGCTCACTACTTGCACAGCCACTACCATGCACTTTGCACAGATGAATGAGCTGCTGCAGCAGTGGACAGACAGATGTCCCACTGAGTCCTCTGTGACTGCAGACGCAGATTCATAACCACTATGGCTCTCAAAAGTGCAGCAAGTTTGGTGTAATCGTATTTCATCATACAGACTGCTCTTAATTTAAACAGCACATCGAGTCTCCCATATAAGCTCCCAACGCACAATCAAAATTATATACAAATCTGACTCTTCCCAGTTTTGCTGCTTCTGTAACAAGTTCTATGCATACACACAAACAGACTCATTCAGCACATTAATGGAGCCTGACAGAGAAGATGAATAATATGTTGTTGAAATGTATAGCCTCTTGTAAACTTCCTGTGTGCTATCAGTGCCTTAATGCACAAGAGTGATACATGCACAAGTGTGATACACCGAGAAATTTATAGCCCCTGGTAAACTTCCTGTGCATTGATGCAAAAGTGTGATATATCTGCATAAATATAGACAATATACGGGGTGTTACAAAAAGGTACGGCCAAACTTTCAGGAAACATTCTTCACACACAAAGAAAGAAAATATGTTATGTGGACATGTGTCCGGAAACGCTTACTTTCCATGATAGAGCTCATTTTACTACTTCTCTTCAAATCACATTAATCATGGAATGGAAACACACAGCAACAGAACGTACCAGCGTGACTTGAAACACTTCGTTTCAGGAAATGTTCAAAATGTCGTCCGTTAGCGAGGATACATGCATCCAGCCTCCGTAGCATGGAATCCCTGATGCGCTGATGCAGCCCTGGAGAATGGCGTATTGTATCACAGCCGTCCACAATACGAGCACGAAGAGTCTCTACATTTGGTACCGGGGTTGCGTAGACAAGAGCTTTCAAATGCCCCCATAAATGAAAGTCAAGAGAGTTGAGGTCAGGAGAGCGTGGAGGCCATGGAATTGGTCCGCCTCTACCAATCCATCGGTCACCGAATCTGTTGTTGAGAAGCGTAAGAACACTTCGACTGAAATGTGCAGGAGCTCCATCGTGCATGAACCACATGTTGTGTCGTACTTGTAAAGGCACATATTCTAGCCGCACAGGTAGAGTATCCCGTATGAAATCATGGCGGTGAATCGAGGAAGTACAGTACATACTGACGAAACTAAAATGAGCTCTAACATGGAAATTAAGCGTTTCCGAACACGTGTCCACATAACATCTTTTCTTTATTTGTGTGTGAGGAATGTTTCCTCAAAGTTTGGCCGTACCTTTTTGTAACACCCTGTATAACGGTCTCAATTATCCTCCAGTCTGTGCTTCCACTGTAAAACACTTGTGTCAGCGTCCTGCTTTCGTGTTGATTAAAAAAAAAAAGGACGGTAAGAAGTTAGCCCATTGGTCAGATTTGACCACCACGAATACACAAAAAACTATATGCTAGCATATCCAGTTTCCCCCTCCATTTGACTATATACCATATAAGATGTGCTGAGTGTTACGGCGTAAAGTCAAGCGCCGGCACGCTAGTCGGGAACGACAAAGAAGAGAAGGCTGTGAGAAGAGGTCAACCAATCACACGCTGACCAACCTCCCTTCCAGGACGACAACGCGACAGCAGCGGCCTCTACGTGAAGAGGACGTAAGCGCCACGCCCGACGAACACCTCGATAGCAGCTTCAAGATTAACCACTTGGCTAGCAGCGTCAACGTTAGGCACGTCGATAGCAGTTCAGGAAAGACTTTCGTCAGTTAGAGATCAGCAGTCACTGCAGAGACTGGTTATTTCATATTTCCTCCTTTGATCGCGACACATCTGTGTAATTGCCAAAGTTAAGTATTGTATTTGACTAACTGTAATAAAACTCATTAACACAAGTTGTTTGATTGTTTGTCTAGCGAACCGAGTAGGCAGGATTCTTAGACACAAGATTGGCGATGAGGTGAATGAATACCATAGTGGCAACCCAGAGCTACCAGCTGCCAGATTTTGTTTTGTCGTGGGCTTTTGTGTTTTGCTGGCACCTTAATTCTATCTTGTCTTCTCTTTGCAGGGGTGTGTTCACATGTTTTAACAGTGTCTCTTACAGTATTTTTTTCTATTCAGTCTTTTCAGGTGGGATTGTATGCTTATTTTTATAACTAGCATTTTCTGTTTATTGCACTTGCCTTTTACAAAATGAGCGACCCACTCTTCCCACCTCTGGCGCCTCAGCTGCAAGCGGTAGATGCAACACAGTTGACACAGATGTTTCAGTTTTAGACGCAGCAGATTGCAACCCTTCTCAATACGGTACAGAAGTTACTCGCTAACCAAGCGCCGGATGCTGCACAACATGCAACAACTGTAGTTCTGCCATACCGCCTTTTCGCCGGTTTAAGAAAAAAGAAGAGGAATGGCTCGAGTGGTTACAATAGTATGAGGCCCACGTAATTGCTCACAACGTACCACATACTGTGAAACTACATTACCATTTGGCATCGGTAGGAAGTGCAGTCTTTCGTCTCATTCAGAAATTGTTCCCAAACGCCACTCCGAGTGAACGTTCCTATGATCAGGTTGTAGATTCTCTGACTAACTGTTATGACCAACAACTGAATATGGTGGTGGGTAGGTACCAGTTCTTTCGTTGCAAGAAAAGGTCAGAACAACCTTGTAGCGAGTGGGTAACAGATTTACAGGGTATGGCGAGAAAAACCAAATTCAAATGTGCTTGTGGTGCTTTGTATTCAGATGTTACGTTGCGAGATGCGATCGTGTACAATTTAACTGATGTTAAACTTAAAAGGGAACAGATTTTGAAACAGTCAGATCCATCATTTCATCACGTAGTGCAAATTCTAGATCAGTATGATTCAGGTGCCGTAGCAGCCGATAAATTTGAGCAGCCACCAACTTGGGTTGAGCCGTCCCTTGCTCACGACCGGCCCTGTAGGCAGCAACAGCGCGCTGTTCTCTAAACAGGCGGCTACGTTGGTGAATAGAATTAAGTCATGTTCTCCGTGCTATTCACGGCACAAACGCCAAGATTGCCCATCCGGACAAGCACAGTGTTACGCTTGTGGCAAGAAAGGTCACGCAAAATCTGTATGTTTGCAACGGAACAAACATAAGAATTCTGACCACCCACAAAAATCTAGTCACAAGGCCCGTGTAACCAGTGCAGTGTATTCAAAGCCTGCTGCCGGCATTAACAAAACTCGTATGAAAAGAGTTTCTTCAGTGCTACGCCACTCCAACAAACTTTTTGTTCATTTGTATCTTAGTGGAAAACGTGTGATATTTCAGCTGGACATGAGTGCCTCTGTTAGTTACACTGCTGAACAGTAACATACACGAACTGTTAGGCTCCCTACGCCTGTCTAAAACTAGCACAACACCTGACGACTTATAATGGACAAGAGATTCCCGTTCTCGGAAAATGTACTTTGCCTGTCATGCATCGCTAGCATACGCGAGGTGTGACTTTCACTGTGCTGCAATCATCCGATTGTGAGAACATATTTAGCCTTGATTAGTTTGGCTTTAAAATTCAGGGCAATGTGTTGTCAGTGACTACATTCGATGCCAAAGGCAGTGTTGCTGGCTTGTTGAAAGAATCCCCTGAACTCTCTTCTGAAGGTTTAGGTAAGGCTAACAATTTTGTTGCACATATTACTATGAAAGACAATGCTCAGCTGAAATCTTGCCAGACCAGAACTGTTTCCATTGTATTACAGGACAAAGTTGCTGCTGAACTTAAAGAATTGAAAGATAGCGGAGCTATTGCGCCCATACAAGCTAGTCATTGGGCAAGTCCTTAGTTTTTCTCTCCAAACCTTCATGTCGCATTCGCCTTTGTGTTAACTTCAAGTCTATAGTCAACCCACAAACTGTGATTGATACTTATCTATTGCCACACCCAGAGTATCTCATGGACAAGTTGGGCGCCGGTCGTTACTTTTCAAAAATTGATTTGCATGACTCATATCTTCAAATACCAGTAGATGACAAATCTCAAAAAGTATGTGTTGTGAACACTCATTTGGGCTTGTTTAAATATCGGCGTTTGCCTTTCGGCAGTGCTTCCGCACCTGCCATTTTCCAACGGTATTTGGAACAGCTGACTGCACAAGTACAAAACTGTTCAAACTATTTGGGCGATACTGTCGTAGCAGGTTATACACCTGAACAGATTACAAATTTGCGTGCTTTGTTTCATGTGTTATTTGATGCAGGACTAAAGTGTAGAGTGGACAAGTGTGATTTTTTTAAAACCTGAGTTGCTGTATCTTGGTCATGTCATAAACAGTCAAGGTGTAAATCCTCTTGAGTCACATTTGTTAGCCAAATGTGACCTCCCAATTCCTCGCACTGTCACAGAATTGCAGGCAGTCTTAAGGAAAATGAACTATTATACTCGGATCATATTGAATGCTGCACAAATCACAGCTGCATTGCATCGCTGGGGCGCAAGAACATCCCCTTTCTTTGGAAAGATGAGTGCCAAGAAGCTTTTCAAAAACTTAAAGATGCATTGTTCAGTGATCGATACTTGGTTTACTTTGATCGTAACAAACCAGTTACGTTGCAAGCTGATGCTTCCTTTTACGGAATCGATGCAGTGCTGTGCGGAGTGCCCAAAAATTGTAAAAATGGGCTTGGGGGGTGGAGGAGGGGGGGGGGGGGGGAGCGGAATGTTACGGCGTAATGTCAAGCGCCGGCAAGCCAGTCGGGAACGGCAAAACAAAGGAGAGAAGGCTGTGAGAAGAAGTCAACCAATCACACACTGACCAACCTCCCTTCCAGGACGACAACACGACAGCAGCGGCCCATACGTGAAGAGGACATAAGCGCTACGCCCAACTGGTGACAGACGCCTTGATAGCAGCTTCAAAATTAGCCACTTGGATAGCAGCGTCAACGTTAGGCCCTTTGATAGCAGTTCATGAAATACTTTTGCCAGTTAGAGATCAGCAGTCACTGCAAAGACTGATTATTTCGTATGTCGCCCATTGCTTGCGACACATCTGTGTAATTGCCAAAGTTAAGTATTGTATTTGGTTAACTGTAATAAAACTCATTAATACAAGTTGTTTGATTGTTTGTCTAGCGAACCTCATTACAACGAATGTAGGAGGAAAGGACGAAGTAATGAGTATTGCAGAGCTATTTGAGATGGAAACCAGGGAAAGCGAATTCAATGAGGATAATGCGCAGTCGACCGAAGTTGAAAATAAGTTACGAGTGGGCACACAACCCAACGTATATAATGAAGGAAGTTATGAAGCGATAATTAGAGCATTTAGATGCGATTATGTGGAAGTAGCGACGAAGAAGGAGAAGATAGACGAGGATGAGGAAAAAGTAGAGGATGTTGAAGAAAGCGTAAATGAAGGAAGAAATAGAGAAGAGGAAATAAAAGAGAGAGAAGTAGCAGTCGAAGCTTATCCTACAGAAAGTTCGAATTCACAAGGGAAATTCCTAAAAAGACTCATGTATGATTCAGTGGAGGATTCGTTGATGCAAGAAGAAGAAGAACAGAACCAACCCTTTCAAATTCAACCAATTGTGAAGGCCATGGTAAAGCATATCCCAGTCAATATTGTAACTGATAGCGGAAGTGAACTGACTGTGATCTCAGAAAATTTATTCATGCAGTGTAATGCCAATGAGGAATTGCCAGTTCTGAAAACACGTAAGATTAAAGTAAGAGGTCCTATTAGAAACAATGCTGCGGAAGTTACGAGACAAACAAGGTTAACTCTTTCGTGCCAAGGTCAAAAGATCGAAGCCAACTTCGTGATTATACCTAAACTAACTGTAGATTTGATTATAGGTGCAGATTTTTTAAATGAGAGACGAGCGATAATAGATATGGGGAAAGGTAGTGTAACATTCGGGAATGTCACACTTCTCTTTGAGCAAAAGCTAAAATTAGAAGAAATACCAGTCATAAACAAACAATTAAGAATGACGCGAGATAAAGAGGATGAAGAATTAGAATGGTATGCACAAAAGGGGGAATCGCCTCAACTCATGTTAGAAGTCCATAAAGAAATCGACGAAAAATTGCAAGAAGTTCAAAGTATTTCGGAACACAGTAAAAGAGAATTAGAGGGTATTTTACGAGATAAAGCAGAGGTATTTTCACCTAAGACTGGCAGTATTAAACACTTTCAGTACAAGTTTGAAGTTTAATTTTATTACTGGTGAATAATCAGCACAATATTTCAAGATTATGTTGCAGATAAGATCGTCAGGAGAAAGAAGAATGAAGAGAGAGGAAGGTGGTAAAAAGAAAGTAGTTTCAAAAAATAACACCAAAAGTACCATAGATTAAGGTGAAGGGATAAAGCGTAGATAGTCTAGCAGCATGAAATACTAAAATGCTATACACCACGACACTACACAAAAATAAAAAACGAATTTGAGGATTTTTGTAGAAGTTAAGATTCAAAATATCTTAGAATTGTAACATGGAAAGGGCGCCGAAATTTGTAAAGCTTTTAAAAAGGCGCAAAATAATGTAGGTACTAGACATATGTTAGATGATTATAAGTAAAACTTTTTGTGAGAACCATTGTAAAAACTCCAGCAAGGACGAGATGCAACGACCCACAAGTTGCAACGCGAGAAGTATCAAGAAAGAAAAGGACGTAATTAGCAAGACACAATTCCTACAAGGCAGAAGCATCGAGAGAAGGGAAAGGACAGCGAGACCAACAGAAGGCCCTTGTAACTGAAGTGGGCAATAAATTTGACCGCTAGGCGGAACCCTGCTGGGACGGAACACCCTGCAGTGATGCGACGGGACGCCGAACGCTGGAACGGTCTCCGAGCGCCCCGAAAGAACGGAGCGAGCAAAAAACGGCCCGACGAGAAGACGGCTTGGGCAAGCCACCACTGGCAAAAAATACGTGTAAGAGTCACACTACCACTATTAAACAGCATGCTGATGCACGAAACTGAAGAAAACGTCCACAAAGTAGAAATGACATGTCCAAACCATTTATCAAACTGTTACTAGGAGGAGAACTTCAAAGTGACTAGTTATCAATAAATATTTCCATATGCTGCCCAGAGAAGAACCAAGAAGCAAGTAAGAAGCAGAGAAAAAGCAGGAAGAACAGAACTTGGAGATTCGCAAGATTGAGACCAAGAAAGAAGATGGGTGAAGAATAGACGACATACCTTCCCAAATCCCTATCCTATTGTAAACTAGTCGTCTGCGAAGTATTACAACGGAAAACGACCACTTTCAGCGACACATAACGATGACTTTCACGCATACAAAGCCAGTAAACCACGAGATTCTGCACTCACAGCTCCATTCCATTATGGGACCTCCACAACAGCAACACACACTTGCAAAGCCAACAAGGAACGACAAACGAAGCTGTACATCAAATACGTGCCCACATCCATCTCGCTCAAGTCCACCACCTTCGTGCAAAAACATTAGCCAACCTCATGCTTAAACATTCATAGGATTGTGTGAATGTGTGAAATCAAATTATGTGATGCAGGAATTGTGCAAAAGAAATGCGTGAAAAACTAAATAAGTTAAGCACACCAGACAGCTAATAAACTACAAAATAACAGTCATTGACTATGGACTTAAGTAAAAAATAGACTATCGATAAAAATAAGTCATTAGTTCTGAAATGGACAGTATATAAAGAACAAAAGTAAGGCATAATAAACACTAAAACTGTATGCCACTTATTTTCTCCTCATAAAAATAAAAGAATTACTATATTTTAATTATTTTCTCCTTATAAAAATAAAGAATAAAAAATTATCTTGTTGGATGTTTTCCCTTTTTTTTAACATTTGTACCATTTGTTAGGATAATACCTCAATACTTGTGTATGTATATTTCTTTGTCAAAGCAATTCTTGGAAATAATTCTTATTTGTTAGTGTAACAATGTTGAAATGAGTGTCTAGAAACAAAAACATTTTACTTGTACATGATACACTCCTGGAAATGGAAAAAAGAACACATTGACACCGGTGTGTCAGACCCACCATACTTGCTCTGGACACTGCGAGAGGGCTGTACAAGCAATGATCACATGCACGGCACAGCGGACACACCAGGAACCGCGGTGTTGGCCGTCGAATGACGCTAGCTGCGCAGCATTTGTGCACCGCTGCCGTCAGTGTCAGCCAGTTTGCCGTGGCATACGGAGCTCCATCGCAGTCTTTAACACTGGTAGCATGCCGCGACAGCGTGGACGTGAACCGTATGTGCAGTTGACGGACTTTGAGCGAGGGCGTATAGTGGGCATGCGGGAGGCCGGGTGGACGTACCGCCGAATTGCTCAACACATGGGGTGTGAGGTCTCCACAGTACATCGATGTTGTCGCCAGTGGTCGGCGGAAGGTGCACGTGCCCGTCGACCTGGGACCGGACCGCAGCGACGCACGGATACACGCCAAGACCGTAGGATCCTACGCAGTGCCGTAGGGGACCGCACCGCCACTTCCCAGCAAATTAGGGACACTGTTGCTCCTGGGGTATCGGCGAGGACCATTCGCAACCGTCTCCATGAAGCTGGGCTACGGTCCCGCACACCGTTAGGCCGTCTTCCGCTCACGCCCCAACATCGTGCAGCCTGCCTCCAGTGGTGTCGCGACAGGTGTGAATGGAGGGACGAATGGAGACGTGTCGTCTTCAGCGATGAGAGTCGCTTCTGCCTTGGTGCCAATGATGGTCGTATGCGTGTTTGGCGCCGTGCAGGTGAGCGCCACAATCAGGACTGCATACGACCGAGGCACACAGGGCCAACACCCGGCATCATGGTGTGGGAAGCGATCTCCTACACTGGCCGTACACCACTGGTGATCGTCGAGAGGACACTGAATAGTGCACGGTACATCCAAACCGTCATCGAACCCATCGTTCTACCATTCCTAGACCGGCAAGAGAACTTGCTGTTCCAACAGGACAATGCACGTCCGCATGTATCCCGTGCCACCCAACGTGCTCTAGAAGGTGTAAGTCAACTACCCTGGCCAGCAAGATCTCCGGATCTGTCCCCCATTGAGCATGTTTGGGACTGGATGAAGCGTCGTCTCACGCGGTCTGCACGTCCAGCACGAACGCTGGTCCAACTGAGGCGCCAGGTGGAAATGGCATGGCAAGCCGTTCCACAGGACTACATCCAGCATCTCTACGATCGTCTCCATGGGAGAATAGCAGCCTGCATTGCTGCGAAAGGTGGATATACACTGTACTAGTGCCGACATTGTGCATGCTCTGTTGCCTGTGTCTATGTGCCTGTGGTTCTGTCAGTGTGATCATGTGATGTATCTGACCCCAGGAATGTGTCAATAAAGTTTCCCCTTCCTGGGACAATGAATTCACGGTGTTCTTATATCAATTTTCAGGAGTGTATTTGGAAAATGTGTTAGGAATAGATTTTACGTAATTACTACATTGATAAAAAAATTACCTGTTCACTCATCTGGGAGAAGAGAAGATGGGACTTTTTTTGATAGCGATGTAGCCTTGATTCTTCTGCTGGTATAAAAGCAACAAATCAATAAGTTTGGAATGCTAACTGGTGGACTCAGAAAGATGAAGGCGTCTGATGCCTTTATGCTTAATTTTATTATCTTGCATAATGTGTTTTTTTCTGGTTTGCTTTAATCTTCCTTCAACCATAAACATAAACTGAATTACAAGTATTCTGGCTCTCAAATTTGGGTATATCCTGATGTTTAACGAGGAAATCGATACCATCGAAATTATAATACCCGCATGGTATCTACCTGGACGCTGTGCATGTTCTTTGTAATTTCTGTCAGAAGCCAGAATTGACCAAGGAAAACAAAAATTTGTCATATTTATTTTGGACATTAATACAATCACATTTTTCTGCTATTGCCTCTGGCAGCAGGATTTAGCTGGGCCCCCTTTTATTTAATGGGTCATAGACGTGTAACTGTATATCTAGACAAGTGATGCCTTACCAGTTCCTGTTTCCTACATTTCAGAAAACTGGCCTTGTATGACACTCAAGGTATAAGTTCAGAACCACTTTGCAATTGAGGTTTCCCATGATATCATGTCATTTTCCGCCTGAGTATAGACAGTGACCTTCTCTTCAGCACACTTGCCACCTTGTTTTCTGTTTTTTTGGGTGGGAGGTGGGGGGGGAGGTATATGAATTTGCACCATAGCACTGTACTGAATTTAACGAAGGGAAACTAAAGATCGTTCATGATTCTAAGTAACTCCCTTTCCTAAATGGGTGAACACATATTTAGGAAGTGGGTTGGATCCCAGTAGCCAGCTGTACTATTTTCAATATGAGCACCTGAGATCCTGTTCTCAAATACAACTGTAACAATAGAGTAATTTAAAGATATCATGCGACTAGCCTGGTCCTTATGTCACATTAACAGGACAGGGAAGAGGATCGCTGCTAGCTGTGGGATTACTGTAACTAGGTCCAGGCAAAGTGAGTGTGATAGTTCTGGGGGCTGGCATGGTGGACACGACGTTCCTGAGTGCTGGTGTGGTGAACGTGATGACAGTCCCCAATCTGGCAATTGTGGTGCCGCCCCAGGACAAAGTCTGCTTCCAGATGCCTCAAACATCCATGTAGAAAGAATAACTTAAGTATATAAGGATTGTGGGTGATGATTCTATTTTAAAAAAGGACAGTGGATGATATGGATGCAAGTGTAAATAATAATTTCTTGTACTTGCATAGTATTTCGTCTCCATTGCTAGTGCCCCCTTAGGATTTCATTTCCTCGTCTTGAGATAGTTTGTCTGGGTCATTTAATGCCTTCTCCATCCGTTCCAAGATACTTGAGTCATATGGCTACTATGGTTCGGTTGTTCCATCAGAAGAGGAGTAGGATGGCACTTGTCTAGCCGTACCAACCCATATAAAATTACATGCCCTGTTTGTTGGAGGAGGACTGACTCGATATTTTTGAAAAGACGACTCGCTATTTTTGAAAAGACGACGATGTGTGAACAACAGGCATTAGTACACACACACATGTATATGTTGACATGTCATTTATTTGCATCATCATCACAACAATCTGCATTTCATACTTTTGTCCTGGTGGCTCACAGTAGGTAGATACAGTGGACTGACATCATTAGTGGCATCGACCAGCTTACACAAAACAAAAATCTCATCCAAACCTTGTAGAAACAAATAATATAATGTACAATCTCATTTTGGACCTTAATAGTCCTTGGTATTTCTAAAACAGAATACTGTGACAGTAAGTATCAAGTTTAAACACACACACACACACACACACACACACACACACACACACATATATATATATATATATATATATATATATATATATATATATATAGAGAGAGAGAGAGAGAGAGAGAGAGCGCTATTTTACTCACGAACAGGGTGTTCTACAGTTCATGTATCAGGCAGTAGATGTTTCTTACGCAGTTCCCTGTTATGGTAGGCTACCCACATTCATAAATGGTACTACGACGCTATGTCACATGATGTCCTCTGTTGACATCTGCCTTGCTTTCATGCTTTCTGGTGATGCATCAGTTGACATCACGGTGACTAGTACTACAGTAAGGGATGCCTGAGTACACGTTCGCAGGGTACACCAATGTGCTGTTAATTTACGGTGAAGCTCTCCATAACGGAAGAGAGGCTTCACGTCTGTAGCACGAGTACTTTTCAAATCGTGTGACTCCATCTTATCCCATGTTTGCCAGAGTATAACAACGGCTGCGGGAAAGTGGGAAATTCACAAGTGATAGAGCAAACAACACCGAGAAGAGAAAGTGCTTCATCAAATTGAAGAGAACCTATCGGCTAGTACTCGACCCATTGCACGTGACATGAGTGTGTCTCACTCGTCTGTATGGTGTGTCCTGCATGAACAGCAACTCCACCCATATCACTCTCAAAAGCTGTAGGCCATGCTCTCGGTGGATTATGTGCCATATCTCAATTTCTGTACTTGGTTTTTGCACCATTGTGTGGATTTTCCTCAGTTTCCAAGGCGAATTTTGTTCACTGACGAAGCGAATTTCAACAGGGAAGCTGTTTTGAACGCTTGAAATAACCACATTTGGGATCAAGAAAACCCCAAAGTGACGTGTACACGAAGATTTCGGCACACTTTCAGCATCAATATCTGGGCAGGTGATTGAGCTGTATATACTTCCTCTCCATCTAACGGATGCCAGGTACTTGATATGGCACAGTTTTTGGCAAATGTGCCATTTTACATTTGGCACAAATTGTGGTTCCAGCATGATGACGCAGCAGTGCATTTTGCAGTTCACATCTAAACATTCTGCGTGGTGTCTGTTTGTTCTATATCGTGTCTCCCTACCACTTTCACGCAACGACGCTCTGAGTGTGTTTTTTAGGGAATTGACTAGTTTGAACCTGGGGCCTGTTGCTGGTAAGGAGACGCCAGACCACACATGACGTGTAGAATTCAGAAGAGGTCAGTGAGACTAGCGATGATATAACCAAATACTTAATGATTTCAACGTCAGCTCCACTGCACTCCCTGTAAAAGAATCTTAATACTAACTAAATTTAGTGGAAGTGGTTCAAGGCTTTCCTATTTTAGTTAGCTGGTAAAATAACGTCGAAAAAGCAGTTAAGTTTACCATTGGAAATTTTATTCTACTCACAAAACATTGTTTATAAATTGCACTATTGATAAAAGGAAATGTTTTAATGCAGTATGGTAAAAACCAACTACGTTCAACAAAAATGTGAACGGATATTCCCTAAATGGGTTTCCAAGTTCTACAATGGATCGAAGGATGACCTATGCCATATCACATCTATAATCTAGGTTTAAATTAAGTTTCACAAAAGAGCAAACTATCAAAATGGTCTACAGTGACCCTCAATTATCTTTAATTACTTATCTAACTTGTCCTAAATTACAGTGGCTGATGTGGCTTCTCAATAACTATATAACAGAAAAATCATCGCGTTTCAGATTTTTACTTCAAGTGGCAAATGTGAACACCATGAGCTTTAATTGACGATCGACACTAGCATTATGCAAAAAGGGGGTGTAACAGATGAGACTTCTGCAGTTCTGAGGGAAGCCTTATGCGCTCAAAAATGCGGCATCGCGTGCGTTCATTACCTTGTCAGTGTTCATCAGGGGGCGGCGGGCAGCACAGCTCCGCTCACCTCGCCATCTCGGAAGGAACTCTGTCCTAACTTCTCCTTACTACAATTTACCGAAGTTGGTTTAAAAAAAACTATCTGGCTGTGTTTTCATCTGACCAATCAGGGTCTCAATGTTAACCTTAAGCTCCGCCTACAAAAATTCTGTCTATCCAATGAGAAACATTATACTTTTCGTGGTGGGGCAACATAACAGAGACGCAAAAAAGTCTCACGCTAAAACTTGCAGCTGGTGTGGACCTTTTAGCGTTATCATAAGATCTATACTGTTCTTCTGGAGGGCTCTATCTTTTAACATGGGCGGGGGGGTGGTCCTACCGTAACAGTGACGCGAAAAAGTCTCACGCTAAAAACTTGCGGGTGGTGTAGCCCTTTTTGTGTTATCGTAAGATCTATACTGTTCTTCTGGAGGGCTCTAGCTTTTAACATTGGCTGGGGGGTGGTCCTAACGTAACAGAGACGTGAAAAAGTCTCACGCTAAAAAACTTGCGGGTGGTGTGGTAATAGCAGTTAGCTGGCGATGTGGGTGTCCGTCCGTCCCTTATCGTAGGGCCTTCCAGCTTAACACGGTTCTGCTCTCGGCTTCTGTTCTCGTTTCTCCCCTCGGAACTGCGTCTGTCCCACGGTGGGAAGAGATGACATGCATTTAGGCATTCTTGTGTTAGTCTGTGGTATTCCATTTGCTCACTCGTTACTCGTATTACTTTGGTTAATTTAATGTCACGATTTATTCGGAGCTATGTGACATACTACTGGATTTGCTTATCATGTCAGGGTTTTCATGGAAGATGTTGGATTTGCCTGACACCTTACACACATATGACATCATCTGAATGTAGCCTATGGGGACAGGTGGTTCAGTAGATGTGGACCACATGCTTGGCCGCCAAGTACCTCAGTTTTAACCCCTCTGGACTTTTTCTTGTGTGGCCACACGAAAAGTCTTGTTTACGAGACCCTTGTCCACTTGGAGGAAAATCTTGTTGCGGAGATCATAGCTGTGACAGAAGTGATCTACCATACACCACACATGTTGGAGAGAGTTTGCGCAAGCATACTGCATAGATACACTATGTGCACCGAACTTGGTGGTCGTCATATCGAACAACTTTTCTAACATCACAGTAAATAGGAGTGAAATCTTTGTATCTTGTTTTCCTTGTAACATGGAAACAAACCGTTTCTGTACATGGGTTCCCATGTAAAACGTGATCTACTGAGTCCCCGCTACAACATCTAGAAGTGTGTAACATGTACTGTGAAACTCCCTGTATATTTGCAACCTCATTTTGTATAGGCATTATGCTTACATGTACAGCCAATGGCCCAGGCTCATGCACTTGCATAAGGCCTTATTGGTTGACAAATCCTACGAAATAAAAAGCAAAAAATCATTAGATAACGTATATATCAAGTGTACTGTCACCGAACAACACTCCAGTAAACTACCATATATACAGGGCTATTACAAATGATTGAAGCGATTTCATAAATTCACTGTAGCTCCATTCATAGACATATGGTCACGCCACACTACAGATACGTAGAAAAACTCATAAAGTTTTGTTCGGCTGAAGCCGCACTTCAGGTTTCTGCCGCCAGAGCGCTCGAGAGCGCAGTGAGACAAAATGGCGACAGGAGCCGAGAAATCGTATGTCGTGCTTGAAATGCACTCACATCAGTCAGTCATAACAGTGCGACGACACTTCAGGACGAAGTTCAACAAAGATCCACCAACTGCTAACTCCATTCGGCGATGGTATGCACAGTTTAAAGCTTCTGGATGCCTCTGTAAGGGGAAATCAACGGGTCGGCCTGCAGTGAGCGAAGAAACGGTTGAACGCGTGCGGGCAAGTTTCACGCGTAGCCCGCGGAAGTCGACGAATAAAGCAAGCAGGGAGCTAAACGTACCACAACCGACGGTTTGGAAAATCTTACGGAAAACGCTAAATCAGAAGCCTTACCGTTTACAATTGCTACAAGCCCTGACACCCGATGACAAAGTCAAACGCTTTGAATTTTCGGCGCGGTTGCAACAGTTCATGGAAGAGGATGCGTTCAGTGCGAAACTTGTTTTCAGTGATGAAGCAACATTTTTTCTTAATGGTGAAGTGAACAGACACAATGTGCGAATCTGGGCGGTAGAGAATCCTCACGCATTCGTGCAGCAAATTCGCAATTCACCAAAAGTTAACGTGTTTTGTGCAATCTCACGGTTTAAAGTTTACGGCCCCTTTTTCTTCTGCGAAAAAAACGTTACAGGACACGTGTATCTGGACATGCTGGAAAATTGGCTCATGCCACAACTGGAGACCGACAGCGCCGACTTCATCTTTCAACAGAATGGTGCTCCACCGCACTTCCATCATGATGTTCGGCATTTCTTAAACAGGAGATTGGAAAACCGATGGATCGGTCGTGGTGGAGATCATGATCAGCAATTCGCGTCATTGCCTCCACGCTCTCCTGACTTAACCCCATGCGATTTCTTTCTGTGGGGTTATGTGAAAGATTCAGTGTTTAAACCTCCTCTACCAAGAAACATGCCAGAACTGCGAGCTCGCATCAACGATGCTTTCGAACTCATTGATGGGGACATGCTGCGCCGAGTGTGGGAGGAACTTGATTATCGGCTTGATGTCTGCCGAATCACTAAAGGGGCACATATCGATCATTTGTGAATGCCTAAAAAAACGTTTTGAGTTTTTGCATGTGTATGCAAAGCATTGTGAAAATATCTCAAATAATAAAGTTATTGTAGAGCTGTGAAATCGCTTCAATCATTTGTAATAGCCCTGTATATATATATATATATATATATACATATATATATATATATATATATATATATATATATATATATATATATATATATATGTTGCAGATATTCTGAGTAACTCTCTCTCTCTCTCTCTCTCTCTCTATCTGCAACTTGGTGACTGGGTTGCGCAGCGAATGGAGAGGGCACAGTCATAAGCACATCCGGAGAATCAATAATCGCCATCAGCATCCCCATCACATCATCACTAAACAGCAGTGGCAGTAGACAGTCATCTGCAACAACAATACAATAAGAGAAAACTCAGTAGTTCATTTATATCCACATATAATGCTTTAGATGTATGCCCGATATATCACCAACCAGGACGCCGGCCGGAGTGGCCGAGCGGTTCTAGGCGCTACAGTCTGGAACCGCGCGATTGCGACGGTCGCAGGTTCGAATCCTGCCTCGGGCATGGGTGTTTGTGTTGTCCTTAGGTTAGTTAGGTTTAAGTAGTTCTAAGTTCTAGGGTACTGATGACCACAGCAGTTAAGCCCCATAGTGCTCAGAGCCATTTCACCAACCAGGAAAGAGTGCTATCTCTCACCACCACCCTCACTGGCCATGACAAAAGATCGTTTCATCATTGTTGTTAATAGCAAACTGGAAAGAGTTCAAATTGCGTAGCCACACCTCATCCATACGCCAGCCCTGGTGGGGCAATGCAGGATCATACCTGCATCTAGCCCTGTGTGTTGGTGGGGCAAATGCAGAATAACAGTGTGAATTCCAGGCATTTTTGCCGGCCGCTGTAGCCGAGCGGTTCTAGGCGCTTCAGTCCGGAACCGCGCTGCTGCTACGGTTGCAGGTTCGAATCCTGCCTCGGGCATGGCTGTGTGTGATGTCCTTAGGTTAGTTAGGTTTAAGTAGTTCTATGTCTAGGGGCCTGATAACCTCAGATGTTAACTGCCAGAGCCCGGCAAGAAACGCATCTGCCGATTATTTGAGTCAAAATTTATAATTACAGTAGAAAGGAAGTGGTGTGGGCCATGACAGGGTGTTAAAGATTGTAGGACAACACGTCACAGTGAAATATTATGGAAAGGTATATAGAGGAGATGTCAGCGAAAGATTGTAGGGATTGGAATGTTGTTGTAATTGTGATAAGATAGATGGGTGAGAAAATTCTTCTGTCTTCTATTCGTGAGGGAGTTAAAAATTATAGGGAAACACGTCACAGTGAAACATATTTTAGTAGGAAAGAATTCTGTGGGGAACACTACAGTGAGATATTTGCAGTGAGAAGGTTAAGTGGAGAAGATGTTGTTGTTGCCCAGTATTGCTATAACTGGATAATATACTACTGTTACAATTTATCTGTGTTAGACAATTCTTCTGCCTTCTATTCGTGAGGGTGTTAAGGACATCGAAGGCTACATTGCCTACAGAAACCTACTTGAGAAGGAATATAAGGGACCACAGGGAAGAGAATCGTCTGATAGAGTATGACCAGACCAGTCCAGGTCTGCACAGAGTCATCGTGGGAAGGAATGCGAGGGCAGCGTCTGACATCCCTGTGTGAGAAGGAGCTACCTGATTAGTGTGGTCATGCCAGAGGCTGTGCAGGCTGCAACAGCTGTCACTGGAGGGTGATGGATGGCGAGTGTGCGCCACCACCCTGCACAAGGTCATGATGAACTGTGTACCATGGCTTCTCTCAGCCTGAAGCTCCATAGTCCAGCTAGTGTGCAACTGGCTGTGGCACTTTGCTATGTGCTGCTTCAGACAGATGCAGGAGTGTGGAATACTGCACGGTGTCTGTTATATTAGTGACGATGTTCAAAACAAATAACAAAGCAATTACTTTGCTATTCCTTACTCCCCATTACGGTGGATGGTGCAGTGCAGTGTATCGACGTATACAAATGTCACTGAAGCTGATGATTGTTAAAACATGGTATTAAAATCAGTAGTCTACTTTTCATCTCTTGAAATTCGAACCATTTTAAACTTGGAGTAGCTATTTTTGGACTGGTAGCAGTGTAATAAATGATTCAGTACACTATCTTGCATTTCAAGCTTGGAATAACTATTTCCTTTGAATTAGTGACAGTGTACTTTATTTATTTAGCATACGGCTAATACAGACGTATCATAAAATTAAATTACATATACATATGTACATCTTGACACACAAGAAAATTAAGTTTGTCTTTACAACTGAATATCCAGTCCTTCAATCCAGCGCACTGCATCTGGAGTTGCTAGCAGGAAGTCCTCTTCAGCAGTGTGACAGGCTCGAATCCTGCATTCACTGACAATGTGGTGAACAGTCTGGTATGGAGCCCCGCAGTCACAGGCTGGATTAGGCAGCTTCTTCCACTTAAAGAGAGCATCCCTGCATCGGCCATGGCCGGTACGGATTCTGTTGAGAGTAGTCCAGGTCGTGCGTGGTAGATCCAGTTGGAAGTTTAGCACGTGGGAAGATGTTATGCAGGCGCACGTCTGTCACTACTTCACGCCGACCTTTCCATTCTTCCAAAGGTTTGAAATCCTTAGCAACCGTGTTAGCAGCATCGCACAGAGTTGGATGGCGTGATTTCAGTCTCTTACGATTTAAAAGTGGCAGGTCGCTATGCAAGGGTAGGTTAGAATTCCTGGATATCTTGTGGAACTCTCTCATAAGGGCAGTACACCTGCGTAGATCAGGAGGCATTATACCGGTTAACAGTGGAAGCCAATAAACTGGAATAGATCTGATTGCGCCAGATATTATGCGCATTGTCGTATTCACCAGGGTGTCAACAAGCCTTGTATGATGACTGTTCATCCAAACAGGTGCACAATACTCAGTGTAATACAGTGTAATACATGCTTCATGTCTGAATGTAGACGCAACGTAAAATCAGCCTGATCCTTTCACTAAAGTGTACAGAACATGTGTGACAAGAAACGACAACTGGTCTAGAGAAGGTGAGTGGAAGGGGAAGGGACCCAATAGGGAGCCTATAGAAGTGGCAACGATGCAGGCTGGACTCATTTCCTGAGCCAATAGGACAACACTCCTCCGATTTTGAACTCACACAACAGGTCAAAAAGAGAGGAGGGAAGCGGATGGGGTAGAAATCTGACAATTATGCATGTATTGGTTTATAGAACACACTGATTTTAATCAAATGTTCAGTTAAAATATCTTTCACATGTTCATTACTTAAACAGAAGAATATGTAACTAGCTCAGTTAATGCTTCTTGATGAACACTACTATTTCATAGATTGATCTCTTCTGTGCAATAAAATTTGTGAAAGATATTAATTATTTACTAAATTTCTGTTGAAATAACCTTTTCGGTGGTGTAACTTCATTCACACATTATCTCTGTAGCATATCTACATATCCATAGATTGTTTCTTTTCTCCTTTTTAAAACAGTGTATTGTGCTTTATTGTAATAATAATAGTTCGTGCCACATGAGCGCAAATGTGAGAAAGCCATTCATCTCTTTCTTACTGCTGCCAGGTAGACATGATATCACACACTGGTAGCACATATATATGACAGTTCCGAGACGCCCCAACCATGCTGCTCCACATCCAACACATCCTCCAGCCATCCCTAGGTGCCATACTAGCTTCTGCACCACAGCAGGTGCAATGCAACTGCCACACTCGGTCACAACAGTCACTTCAGCTCAGTTTATAGTATGTTGTGTCACACAATCAAACATGAAATATTATTATCCTTAAAAATTACAAAGGAAAATTTTGAACATTAGTTTGTTAATGTCCTTGGTTGAGTGTCAAAAGCATGTTCGGGAAGTGCTAGAAGAACAGTGAAACTACCACTAAGGGCTTAACGGTTAGACGCCCAGAACTCTTCACAGAACTTGGAGTTCGGAGGCTTGTTTGCTCTACAGGGTGTTACAAAAAGGTACGGCCAAACATTCAGGAAACATTCCTCACACACAAAGAAAGAAAATATGTTATGTGGACATGTGTCCGGAAACGCTTACTTTACATGTTAGAGCTCATTTTATTACTTCTCTTCAAATCAAATTAATCATGGAATGGAAACACACAGCAACAGAACGTACCAGCGTGACTTGAAACACTTTGTTACAGGAAATGTTCAAAATGTCCTCCGTTAGCGAGGATACATGCATCCACCCTCCGTCGCTTGGAATCCCTGATGCGCTGATGCAGCCCTGGAGAATGGCGTATTGTATCACAGCCGTCCGCAATACGAGCACGAAGAGTCTCTACATTTGGTACCGGGGTTGCGTAGACAAGAGCTTTCAAATGCCCCCATAAATGAAAGTCAAGAGGGTTGAGGTAAGGAGAGCGTGGGGGCCGTGGAATTGGTCCGCCTCTACCAATCCATCGGTCACCGAATCTGTTGTTGAGAAGCGTACGAACACTTCGACTGAAATGTGCAGGATCTCCATCGTGCATGAACCACATGTTGTGTCGTACTTGTAAAGGCACATATTCTAGCAGCACAGGTAGAGTATCCCGTATGAAATCATGATAACGTGCTCTATTGAGCGTAGGTGGAAGAACATGGGGCCCAATCAAGACATCACCAACAATGCCTGCCCAAACGTTCACAGAAAATCTGTGTTGATGCCGTGATTGCACAATTGCGTGCGGATTCTCGTCAGCCCACACATGTTGATTGTGAAAATTTACAATTTGATCACGTTGGAGTACATACTGACGAAACTAAAATGAGCTCTAACATGGAAATTAAGCCTTTCCGGACACATATCCACATAACATATTTTCTTTATTTGTGTGTGAGGAATGTGTCCTGAAAGTTTGGCCGTACCTTTTTGTAACACCCTGTATAAAGTAGGATAGATGGTGATCTGTGGTATCTCTGCCGGAAGATCTTTGTGACTTTTTAACGAAATATGAATGTAGGGTGCGTAAGTCTCTAATACACTATGTCATGAAAAGTATCCGGACACCCCCACCCCCCTCCCCCCAAAACATACATTTTTCATATTAGGTGCATTGTGCGGCCACCTACTGCCAGGTACTCCATATCAGCGACCTCAGTACTCATTAGACATCGTGAGAGAGCAGAATGGGGCGCTCTGCGGAACTCATGGGATACGAACATGGTTAGGTGACTGGGTGTCACTTGTGTCATACGTCTCTACGCGAGATTTCGACACTCCTAAACATCCCTAGGTCCACTGTTTCCGATGTCATAGTGTAGTGGCAAAGTGAAGGGACACGTACAGCACAAAAGCGTACAGACCGATCTCGTCTGTTGACTGACACAGACCGCCGACAGTTGAAGAGGGTCGTAATGTGTAATAGGCAGATATCTATCCAGACCATCACACAGGAATTCCAAACTGCATCAGGGTCCACTGCAAGTACTATGACAGTTATGTGGGAGGTGAGAAAACTTGGATTTGATGGTCGAGCGGCTGCTCATAAGCCACACATTACGCCGGTAAATGCCAAACGACGCCTCGCATGGTATAAGGAGGGTAAACATTGGACGGCTGAATAGTGGGAAAACGTTGTGTGGAGAGACGAATCACGGAACACAATGTGGCGATCCGATGGCAGGGTGCGGGAATGGCGAATGCCCGGTGAACGTCATCTGTCAGCGTGTGTAATGTCAACAGTAAAATTCGGAGGTGGTGGTGTTATGGTGTGATCGTGTTTTCCGTGGAGGGGGCTTGCACCCCTTGTTGTTTTGCGTGGAACTATCACAGCATAGGCCTACATTGATGTTTTGAGCACCTTCTTGCTTCCCAATGAGAGCATTTCGGGGATGGCGATTGCATCTTTCAACACAATTGAATACCTGCTCATAATGCACGGCCTGTGGCGGAGTGGTTACACGGCAATAACATCCCTGTAATGGACTGGCCTGCACAGAGTCCTGAGCGGAATCCTACAGAACATCTTTGGGATGTTTTGGAATGCCGACTTCATGCGCAGTCTCACCGACCGACATCGATACCTGGCCTCAGTGCAGCACTCCGTGAAGAATGGGCTTCCATTCCATTCCCCAAGAAACCTTCCAGCACCTGATTGAACGTATGCCTGCGAGAGTGGTAGCTGTCATCAAAGCTAAGGGTGAGCCAACACCATATTGAATTCCAGCATTACCGATGGATGGCGCCACGAGCTCGTAAGTCATTTTCAGCCAGGTGTCCGGACACTTTTGATCACATAGTGTATGTGGCTAAATGTCAGATTGCATTAGCGCCATATTCCAGTTTGGAGGTCATAATGGATCCGATTCACCCGAAATGGGAGTGATATAGATGAATCTTTAGTGCCAAAAGAAATCAAATAAATTTATATTCCGATAGCGAAGCTATGCAGAGTGCACAAATGTGGGGAATGCAGTCCACCACACCATAGGATCTTCAATGTACCTTAAGAAAGAAGTGATTTTACTAGTAATTCTCTTACGATATAGTAACATCTTCTGTGAGTTTAAGGTGGACTACAGTTGAAATAAATAAATTTCTCCATGTGTATCATGGCCTGATCGTGATAGAAAGCTTTCCTTATACTAATTCTTAAAAATTGGTACATCCTATGTCCAAAACACGTTTCGGTCTAAGAAATTTAGTTTATCTGAAACCTTATTTTTCTAAACTCGAAGCTAATGAGCAATATTATGGGTACACTGACACTGGCGAAATATTGCCGGTGCAGCTGGTTAGAGAAAATAAGCTGAGGAGTGCAGGTGATAACAGAATAATGAACTGCTGTTATAGCCTGTAACTGAACAGACATAAAAGAGTAACAGCTATGATTTTTCAGTAGTTTTTTAAATAATTTATAATTCAAGAGATTTCATTTTAAATATAAGTAATGGGGAGTTTATGAATACTTATACTAAAACTAATTGCGACAAATATTATGGAGTTACGTTTACTAAGAGTAGTTGGAGATAAGAATGAAAAAAAATTCAAGTATGTGTAGTCTGATAGTAGTTATGTAATGGTGCTTCGTAACTTGATAATCATAGAACAAGAAGCACTATGTAGGACATTCGCAATCATTTTACTTTTGTGTTATGTGGAGTTCTGAACTAACTGCCAGAATTTTCATCTAGCATGATTTGTTTATTGATAATTTTTTGTGTGCATTGCACTGCGTTCTTGAGTGGTCTGTTTTCTACATACCTCTTCAGAAGTTTGTGCATATGTGTGTGTGTGTGTGTGTGTGTGTGTGTGTGTGTGTTGGGGGAGGGGGGTGTTGAAGCATAGGCAGGAACCCGCAGAGTTGGCAAGCTGGGTGTAGTGAGTGCCTCTGGATGTATGAGTGCGCCTTTTGCACCAGGGCTGCTCTTCAGGTGGTCACCAGTCGACTGCTCGGCGTAGATAGCAAGATTACCAATCGGGTGCCTGGCTAAATATTATCGTAGCGTTTTTCGTTTTCTTTTGGCCTGTACCACGTAAGTGATCCTTTGCTATGTTGTGTTACAATCTTCAGTACGTTAAAATCAGTGTTCAGCTCCTGCATAAGTCATTCTACCATTGAATGAGATGTGTGTCTATCGTGTGCAAAGAATCGTCATTAAGTCTCCCACTGTTAAAATTCTGATAGCGTACGTTCCTAAAGAAGTTAATCAATATACTGTATTGCCTTTTTTTCTTTATTGTTATTTTAACACCTTATACAAAGGTAGGCCGGCAGAAGCAATATTACGCCGCTCTTCGACCACAGATAATAGATAGGGAAACAAGGAAGACATAGAAAAACAAAACATAATGATGGACAAAAAAACAGTAGACACATGAGTAAAAAACACGGAGCCGTTCACAGGTGTAGTAAAATAAAAAACGTTCAGCACTTGTACACGAACACAGATGACTGAAATGACACATGTGAACGATGGAGTGTGGGCGGTGAAACACTAAAGCACTAACACGATGGCACACACAAAGAACCGATGGTGATGATCTCCGGCGCGCGAATGTTCATTGTACGTGGGCGCGCGAATGTTCATTGTACATGTACGAGTCTGGGGACCTGCCAAAGGGGAAAAGGTGGGGGAGGAGGGAGGGGGGAAGGTGGAGATGCCTGTGGCAGAGGAGATGGGAGGGGGAGGAAAGAAGGTAGGGGCTAGGGGAAGCCCGGGGGGGGGAGGGAGGGAGGAAGGGAGGAGGGAGGGAAGGGAGAGAGGGTGCCATTGGGGAAAAAAAACAGGGTGTGGTAGGGGAGGATCAAAGTTGGTAGGAGGGGAAGATGGAGGGGATGAGGGCATCATCAGGGAAGGGGAGTTGGTGGAAGCTACCTTGGGCGAGGGTATGGACTGTATTGCTTCCTGCTACCTATACTTTATTACAAGACAGTGAAGATAAAATTAGAGAGCCCGATGCTCACACGGAGTGTTCGCGGCCACTATTCACGACTGAAATTGCCACTCACCATGAGATGACTTACGGAGTATACAGGGTGGTCCATTGATCGTGACCGGGCCAAATATCTCTCGAAATAAGCGTCAAACGAAAAAACTACAAAGAACAAAACTTGTCTAGCTTGAAGGGAGAAACCAGATGACGCTATGGTTGGCCCGCTATATGGCGCTGCCATAGGTCAAACGGATATCAACTGCGTTTTTTAAATAGGAACCCCCATTTTTATTACATATTCGTGTAGCACGTAAAGAAATATGATTGTTTTAGTTGGACCACTTTTTTCGCTTTGTGATAGATGACGCTGTAATAGTCACAAACATATGGCTCACAATTTTAGACGAACAGTTGGTAACAGGCAGGTTTTTTAAATTAAAATACAGTACATAGGTACATTTGAACATTTTATTTCGGTTGTTCCAATGTGATACATGTACCTTTGTGAATTTATCATTTCTGAGACCGTATACTGTTGCAGCGTGATTACCTGTAAATACCACATTAATGCAATAAATGCTCAAAATGATGTCCGTCAACCTCAATGCATTTGACAACAGCGAGTAGTTCGCCTTCCATAATGTTCGCACATGCATTGACAATACGCTGACGCATGTTATCAGGCGTTGTCGGTAGATCACGATAGCAAATATCCTTCAACTTTCCCCACAGAAAGAAATCCGTGGACGTCAGATCCGGTGTACGTGCGGCCCATGCTATGGTGCTCCGACGACCAATCCACCTGTCATGAAATATGCTTTTCATTACCGCTTCAACCGCACGCGGGCTATGTGCCGGACATCCATCATGTTGGAAGTACATCGCCATTCTGTCATGCAGTGAAACATCTTGTAGTAACATCGGTAGAACATTACGTAGGAAATCAGCATACATTGCACCATTTAGATTGCCCTCGATAAAATGGGGGCCAATTATCCTTCCTCCCATAATGCCGCACCATACATTAACCCGCCAAGGTCACTGATGTTCCACTTGTTGCAGCCATCGTGGATTTTCCGTTGCCCAAAAGTGAATATTATGCCGCTTTACGTTACAGCTGTTGGCGAATGACGCTTCGTCGCTAAATAGAACGCGTGCAAAACATCTGTCATCGTCCCGTAATTTCTCTTGTGCCCAGTGGCAGAACTGTGCACGACGTTCAAAGTCGTTGCCATGCAATTCCTGGTGCATAGAAATATGGTACGGGTGCAGTCGATGTTGATGTAACATTCTCAACACCGACGTTTTTGAGATTCCCGAGTCTCACGCAATTTGTCTGCTACTGATGTGCGGATTAGCCGCGACAGCAGCTAAAACACCTACTTGGGCATCATCATTTGTTGCAGATCGTGGTTGACGTTTCACATGTGGCTGAACACTTCCCGTTTCCTTAAATAACGTAACTATCCGGCGAACGGTCCGGACACTTGGATGATGTCGTCCAGGATACCGAGCAGCATACATAGCACACGCCCGTTGGGCATTTTGATCACAATAGCCATACATCATCAAGATATCGACCTTTTCCGCAATTGGTAAACGGTCCATTTTAACACGGGTAATGTATCACGAAGCAAATACCGTTCGCACTGGCGGAATGTTACGTGATACCACGTACTTTTACGTTTGTGACTATTACAGCGCCATCTATCACAAAGCGAAAAAAGTGGTCCAACTAAAATATTCATATTTCTTTACGTACTACACGAATATGTAATTAAAAATGGGGGTTCCTATTTAAAAAACGCAGTTGATATCCGTTTGACCTACGGCAGCGCCATCTAGCGGGTCAACCATAGCGCCATCTGGTTTCCCCCTTCAAGCTAGACGAGTTTCGTTCTTTGTAGTTTTTCGTTTGATGCTTATTTCGTGAGATATTTGGCGCGGTAACTATCAATGAACCACCCTGTACACGTAGATATAGATATGCAAACTACTAAATTTAAGCTTTCTCCAAAGAATGGTGATTTCCACACAAAATGAGACTTCTTTCTGTCAGTCATTTCTGTGGTAGCAAAGTGACGAAGGTATTCTAGTTTCACCTAGTGTACCATTGTCTGATAGGAATTTATAAGACATATTCTGAACAACGTACTGACGAGTCTTCGATTTTTCAGAGGGGTAGTAATTAATTGAGATAGGAGTTATTTTTCCACGGAAATAAGTATATTATGAGATGATAACATTTAGTGTGATTTGTGACTATGAAGTACTCACGGGACAGAGAAATTCGTTAATGGGATTCTGATGTTGGATGCATATTTTCTTTCAAATGACTATTAAAATGTTAAAAGAAGTGAGAAGGCGATATTTCGAACAGCTTTTCTTCAAGAGAGCTATGTAAACTTTGGCAGTTCATAGAGCAATACTGCAGTCACGGATGTTATCTGAAAATTTCGACTTTGGAGTTTACATGATTGATTTTAGTTCATACGCCTGAAAACATTTCACTGAAGTTCTGAATTACGTAACGACAGAAGTAAGTTAAATATGGAGTGGCGAACTTATCGCATCCACTCTCGGACGACCCATCCATAATCGAGTACCGAATCTATAGTGAAGAGCGTGATAGCGTAGAGAACTTAAGAAAAAGAGGACATTTTCAGCTATCTGTAAGAGCACTTTATCATATCGTAACGAGGGAGTCAATCTCATCACCGTAAGCTACCAGACGATGATATCAACGCAATTTTTCTTATTTCTGCTTGTGTTATGGAAGACTGTCATTGGAAATAAGTCAGATACTGGTCATTGTTAATTCTATTACAACGAATAACAGATGTTTCGGAGATTTGTTCTTATTTATCCGTAATATATTTCTGAGCAAACTACGACAGCAGTTAAAAGTACGGCTGTTGAACCATTTGTAACTGGAGTTTCTATCGTAATATACGAAGACTGATAAGAGAAAAATATCAGTGTCGAAAGTTCTGCCGATTGCGTCTTGGGTACGTTATGCTGATATCTTCTTTCACAATTGTAACTTAGCTGTGAGGAGCACATTTTGCATAAGAATAAAAAACATAGTTTTGTGGCAGGAAGCACGCTCTGTACCACTGTCACTTCTCCCTTTTACAGTTTCAGTCGTGAATTGTGTTCAGGAACACTCTGTGTGATCATCAAACTCTCTAATTTTACCTTAGTGTGTTTTCTTTGCTATGCTGTTTTTCTCACTTGTTTTTAAGGCAACTCTTTTGTAAAAGTTGGTCCGCAGCTCGTGGTCGTGCGGTAGCGTTCTCGCTTCCCACGCACGGGTTCCCGGGTTCGATTCCCGGCGGGGTAAGGGATTTTCTCTGCCTCGTGATGACTGGGTGTTGTGTGCTGTCCTTAGGTTAGTTAGGTTTAAGTAGTTCTAGGGGACTGATGACCATAGATGTTAAGTCGCATAGTGCTCAGAGCCCATTTGTAAAAGTTGAATGGTTATGTCATTTTCAAATTTAAAATATTGTCAACGTTTATTTGTAGGAAAATAACAGTACGATTTTTTCATGTCGAAACAGGGGATAAATAATTTTTGAGAACTTAACTCTAGAATTAAATTGAAAATTTAATAACTATAATTTTTTCATTAGTGCTCTTTTCAAAATGTTGTATCCTCTTGTGTTTTCATAATAATTTTAGAATACTAATGGAACAATACAGAAATTCAGTGGGGTTATGTTGGTTCAAATATAAAGTATGGATGATCCAATATCTTTTTTTAATACTTGTATCAGTGCAAATTTGTCTTTTATGTAAGTAGTGAGCAACTGAATGCTGTTGGTCGTAATTCCGCAGTAATTAACCAAGTACTTGTATGACAAGAGTTAATAACTGTTCCTGTTCTGGCCGCGAGTTCTCAGCTGTGATGTTCGAATAAAGATCAGTTCTCGTGAACACCGAGAACGCTTCGGTTTTGTGAACGTCGCAGTTCTCGGTTCTCGATTGGCCAAATACTCATTTTCCCTACCGCTGTTCACGTCATTGTCGGTCTTAAGTGGACTATACATTCAACAGTCAAAACATTATAACCACTGTTCACCGCGAAGTTAGATTCAACGTGATGGCGTTGCGGGCGCGTGACGCGGTAAGGAAAGTATGTAAGCGGTGCAGAGATGGGTAAGGGATCACCCTAGCAAAGACATGGGCTGCGAATGGGGAAACCCACTGAAATAAGCCACTCTGACAGAGGACAGAATATTACTGTGCAGAGTCTGTGAACGCGTGTCTCGACAATGTCGAAACCGGTCGAATGTTCTCGGCAAATGTCGTGAGCATCTACGGAAAGTGGTAGAAGAACTGTAAAACTACAGCTAAGCGCTAAGTGGTTAGACGTCCAGGTCTCTTTACAGAATGTGGGATTCGGAGGCTTGTCTGCTCTGTAAAGCAGGATTGATGGTGATCTATGGTAGCTCCGCCGAAAGAGCACAGTGCTGGCGTACGCACAAGTGTTTCGGAGTACGCTGTTCATGGTACGTTGTTGAACATGGAACTCCGCACAGACGACCCCTATGTGTCCCCATGTTGACCCAACGACATCGACAATTACGACAGCAGTGGGAACAGGACCATCGTAATTCAGCCGTAGGTCACTGGAAACGTTTCAGCTCTTCGGATAAACCATGTTCCTTGCTACACCAGGTCGATGGCCGTCTCCACGAGCGCCACCATCGAGGCAAACGATGGCTCCAAACACGCACCGCGCCACGGGCGCAGGCTGATGAGAGCAGTATTATGCTATGGGAAACATTCTCCTACGCTTGCATGGGACCTGTGATAGTAACCGAAGACATAATTTCAGCTGCGGACCACCTGCATCCTTTCATGCTTGATGTTTTCCCTCACTGCGAGGTCGTCTTTCAGCAGTATAATTGTCCGAGTCTCGAAGCCAGAGCCGTGCCACAGTGGTTTGAAGAGCATGGTAGCGAAAATCTCGTTGATGTCTTTGGTCACCAAATTCCCCCTTCTGGGTCGCTATCGGGCGCTATCACCACGTACAAAAATCAGCGACCCGTTATTTACGGCAATTACATGACTTGTATGTAGACATCTGATGCCACATACCTCCACAAACTTAGCAACAAACAGTAGAATCGATGGTACGCAGAATCCGTATTGTATTGACTTCCAAAGATGGGGCAACAAGCTTTTAAACAGGTGGTCATAACGTTTTGGCTTGTCGGCATAGATAACGTGTAACATTCTGTTTACAATCGTCACTCGCACTTCACTCGTCTGGAAACAGTTATCTCTTAAGTTCATAATAAAGAACACTGTTTGTGTAAGATGTTCGATTTGCGGGACCGTGTAACAGCGAGTAACCCAGTTAAGAACGGCACGGTTAGAGCGATCTTGAAGTAGGCAATCAGTATTAATCGGCAGAGGAAGAGAGCTGAGAATGAAAACGTACTAATATTTCCACTTGGCCAGTGTCGCAGGATGAATTACGAACATATCCGCGGTGTCTCAAGTAGTGACAGCACGTGACTCTCCTGGTGGTTATCTTTATGTCGAATGAGAGACGATATGCTTGACAGCCTCTTGGTACTAATCGAAATGAGTAGCTCAATCAAATGAAGTGTGTACGTGGAAGGCCAATGAAATTCCGTAGAACTACATAAGGAGCAGTATATTCAAAACATATTCAGGCTACTTACTTCGGCTAGCAGCAAGAGGCAATCAAGCTTACTGTAGCTCACTAGATAATCGTATAACCAATAGCGAGGCGTGCCCTTACTACGAGAGACAATGCGGAAAAGTTCTTAATTCATCCAGGCTACTGGTCCAAAGCGGAGAGGTGAGGAAGTTTATGCTCTCGCATCTCTTCCCCTGTCAGACGAAACTGCCAAGCACAAAATAGCTTGTGTTAAAAAGCGCATAACTGTCTGCCAGAAGGACAATACGCTGAGGCTTCGCCAGCAACAGCAACATAATTCACCACCCCTCTCCTAATACACTTATGATTCAGTGTAACTATAAGACAGGAAGTGATACAAAAATCGGTGTTCAGACTGTTGTTGATGCCAATTGGAGCGAAATATATAACAAATAATCGAAAGCATAATTGATGAAGGCTGTTTTTTTTTCTCAACGTCGGCCGGATTCTGTAGCCAAGATAGCTAACACGCTGCACTCGGAAGTTGTTGGGTGGAATCCTCATCGTGGAATAAATTTTCACCACCAGTATATGGGTGACATGAAGTTCCTGATCACCTGCATTAAATTCTGAACCTCTCCGCAATGTCTAATGATGTGTGGGCATTTGACACCATTTATAACAGTTACGAAATTAGCAATACGCCGATAACGTTACTCTTATGATAAGAATTCGGAATGACCGCTAACGTGTGTACTGGGTAAGGTAGCGGACTAAATTTCGTTTCACAAAAGAATTCTAATGAAAGGAGGTAGTAGCAGAACAAACGGGACTCAAACCAAGGCCTGTTAGTTACTAAGTAAACTGCTGTTACGTAAAAAAAAGAAAAAAAACGGTCGCCAGCATAATTAGGCAAAATTGTAGCAAATACTGACATTCTTTATAAAGAAAATTAACTATTTAGCAAATAGGGTACGAGGCTATAGCACATTTCAGCAACAAATGTAACAGTGTATAACACTACTGCGGACTAATAATTACCAAAAGTATAGTGTTACCCTATGGGAGGATTTTGAATTTGACCGTGTGTTATCTAACAGAAAGAGGACATCGAACATGAAATTCGTAAGGGCGGCAGTTGGTAGACAACAGAAAGACTAAAATTTGGTAAGAAATTACAGTAACAGATGTAATATACGTGAAGTAATAAAACGGTCCCCAGCCTAATTAGGCATAATAATGTGAAAACATTATTTTCAATGGATTTGCATATACTCTTGCAAACGTGACTTTCGTAGATTCTTTCTCAGAAAAGGGCAATGAACACCTACAATAACCAGACGAAACTACGCAGTGAGTAGCAGTAGCACTCAATTGCAAAGACTAGCATTCACAGAAACAAAATAGAGACTTTATGCCTGCTGACTACAATCACTACTTCAGTCTTTAAATAATTCGGTCCCATAGTGCTCAGAGCCATTTGAACCATCAGTAAAATTTACCATCTGTGTAACGAAGCAGAAACGTTAATGATCACCACAAGCAATTGATTACTGATGGCGCTTCAGTCTGGAACCGCGCGACCGCTACGGTCGCAGGTTCGAATCCTGCCTCGGGCATGGATGTGTGTGATGTCCTTAGGTTAGTTAGGTTTAAGTAGTACTAAGTTCTAGGGGACTGATGAAAATCGCTCTGAGCACTATGGGACTTAACATCTGAGGTCACCAGTTCCCTAGAACTTAGAACTACGTAAACCTAACTAACCTATGGACATCACACACACCCATGTCCGAGGCAGGATTCGAACCTGCGACCGTAGCGGTCGCGCGGTTCCAGACTGAAGCGCCTAGAACCGCTCGGCCACTTCGGCCGGCGGGACTGATGACCTCAGAAGTTAAGTCCCATAGTGCTCAGAGCCATTTTTGATTACTGATGGTGAAGCATTACTAATTTGGAGATGAGATCCTTGCATCAGCTTAATTATTGGGAAATATTGCAACTGAAATGGTTTTCAAATAGTCATATTCTCTATTCTGATTACTATCTGTTTTCCCAAGGAGAATTTACTTTTTATGCTAGGTAGAGAAGAAATTATACATATGGTCCTTCAATCTGTTATAGTTTGAATGGTAGTAGTCAGCTACTTACAACAGCACACACATGGTATAGGAACGTTAGTTGCACTTCACCAATGCTACTGTTATAATGTGGAATGCAAAGCAGGCTCAACAGATAGCGCGGGAGGCCCTGAACCTACACTATCAGTGACTAAGGTCAAGGCTGACTAGTTTTGTTACAACACAATATGAAAAACTCTTTTACGTATAAATATGAAAAATATAAACTTTTTATTATTCCTTACGATAGACTTCCAAGTTTATTAGCTAGTGACTTCTCTGAATGACCACATTTTTATGCAGATAACTTTAATAGTGTACTGAGATTTCAATAAGAATAACATTTAATCAAGGCACTTCAGATTTTTTTCTTTGTAATTATTTTGATGAAACTTTAACTATCCGTCTATGAAAAACACATGGAGCACTTCAGAAACAAGGCTCACTGAATATTTAAGAACTTTACTACTCTACAAAATTTGTTAAAAGTTATTATAAAAATCAACTACTTTTCAGTTCAATAAAACAGGATACTTTTGGAAAAGGGCCCTTTCTGGGTAAATGACTGAGGATAAACTGTAGGTCTCCACGCAAAGTTGAAAAAAAAAACAGCATTATTATTTTAATAATAAATTAAATAACTGGTCCATGCAATTTTACAGCACTTTAAATTATTATTTGAGACGAAGGTGGTGGCTTTGGTTGTCTTCTGGTACTAGTAAAAGAGGCGGCAAAGTTATCATGGCTCTTGCTGTATAACAAGCTTTGAAAATTCTCTTCTTAGCATAGGATTTTCGTAGTTCAGAGTTAACCAATGTATGCCATGAATTATTTTCCTCATTCGGCATACAAGATGAGAGTTTGCATGCTAGCCACCAACTAAACGTGCCACAAAAGTGTCTTGCAGGTCGACCTCCAAATTCAGCTTTTCTATTCTTGTCAACCAAGTTTCGTAGAGGAGGGATTTCCCGCCAGGTTTTACATTATTACAAAACTCATAAGTATACAACACACGTTATACACACTGAGGAAGCGTTATAAAAATGAACAAATAGCAAGTCGTATGTTAACATTTTATCACTCTTGTGAAAAGAGTGGAAGTTGGTCCGAATGCAAAGAGATGTGGAGTTGTACATTTTCCAGAACGTAAATTATAGTAGCAGATAATTGCACTAAAACTGAGACTTGATGTTCCGTCGAAGGCGAATTCATTGGAAATGGAGCATGGGGGAGCCGTCCCAGCATTCACCTTAGAGATGTTGGGAGGCCAGGGAATCCCTAAACCAGGATCGTTGGATCGGATTCAGAATCCCAATGCTTTGAATACGAATCCAGTGCCTAACTCAATGCTCTGCCTCAGTCGGTGAATGACTTCTGTAGTCAGTTATGTCATAACAATCCTTCGGAGTAACAAGACATAGAGAGATGAAAAGAAAGATTATAAAAATAAAGTGGGGGTATAGAGAATGAAAGTTATCGATTAGCTAAGTCAAATATGGGAAACTGCAGTTTATTAACGTCATATACTAGAATACGTATCAAAGGTATATGGTCAGATTCGATTTAACATCACAGGAGTGTAAAGGTCGGCTCATAATGGACGCCACTTATCAGAACGGAACGTGAAAACATTGCGCAATACATTTCAAATAGCTACATTCACACAGAACTTTGACGGAACGGAATGGAACGCCACCATCAATAATTCTCAGGAAGAAAGTTTTGAAGTTGACGGAAAGGCCACATCGTCTGCTAACATCAACCTATTCTCGCCGCACCGATTCGTTACAGTAGTGGAACTGGTGTATTCTTAATCTTTATTTTACTGATTGTGACACAGTGCGAAGGTTGCACGGGGACTTCACATTTTTCCTACTCAGTTAGTTGCATGTTTTTCATCGACATGATGTGGAACCAGTCAGTTTGCAGGGCTTGTATACATGATGAGTGTTAACAATAACGAAGATATTCTTTTTTTGTCCTACTCATCCACCTACACGTAAAGCTAAAGGCTTTGTTTACAGTCTATCAGGTTTAAAAAAGACTCATCCATGAAATAGAAGGAGTTGACTAGGAGAAATAATTTTAGGTCGGAATTAAAAACTTTTTTGTTACATGTCACGCGTTTTATTTTATTGAGCAGACGATTAAAAATTTTTGTTCCGGCATGTTGAAATCCCATTTGAGCCAAGGCAGCTTTAATAATGAATAATAAAGACCATTGTTTTACTCTAGCGTTGCAGTTGCGGACATCACTATTCTTCTGAAATTGTGATAGATTATTTATTACGAATTTCATCAGCGAACATGTATATATGGTGATGGTGCAGTTAAAATGCCTAACGTCATGAAGAGGTGCCAACAAGAGGACCGAGAGTGAACACTACATATTATTCTTACTTCTCGCTTTTGGGCAATCAATACTTTCTTTCCGAGTGATGAACTGCCCCAGAAAATTATTACACTATTGAATGGAAATATGCAAAATGTGTCTGAAGGTTGATTCATTTGTTTCCTATACTAGCAATTATTCGAAGAGCAAAAGTAGCGGAAATTAACCGTTTGAGCAACTCAGTAATATGCTTCTTCTAGTTCTCAACTTTTCATCAAAATGTACACCCAAAAATTTGTTCGTGTGCTACATGAAATGCTGGTGTGACTCTATTTGTTGTACAGAACTGAATATACTGTATTTTCTAAAAAATTATGGCAAGTCAATTTTCAGAGAACAGCTTAATAATTCTTTGAAAAATTCTATTAACAATCTCTTCTGTTGCTTTGTCTCTAACAGTGTTTATTATAGCACTAGTATATCTGTAAAAAGTACCATTCTGCTTGATGAAGGTTAAGTGCAAGGTCATTCACATATATAAGGAGTAGGAGTGGACCAAAAATCGAACGTTGTGGGACCCCATTCGTAATTTCTCACCATTCACAAAAATTTTCTCCCTTTCCGACATTGTTTGAATTATTCAGCACAACTACAAGTGCTCTTCTGATGGTGAGACATTATATTTGACAACGAGAACAAATTGGCGTTCTATACTACCAAGACAAAAAGAACACCTACTATTTTTTTTATGAAACTTGGTTCAAAAAAGTAACTGTCAGTTCTGTAAAGGTAGAAAAATATACACCACTGGCCATTAAAATTGCTACTCCAAGAAGAAATGCAGATGATAAACGGCTATTCATTGGACAAATATATTATACTAGAACTGACATGTGATTACATTTTCACGCAATTTGGGTGCATAGATCCTGAGAAATCAGTACCCAGAACAACCACCTCTAGCCGTAATAACGGCCTTGATACGCCTGGGCATTGAGTCAAACAGAGCTTGGATGGCGTGTACAGGTACAGATGCCCATTCAGCTTCAACACGATACCACAGTTCATCAAGAGTAGTGACTGGCGTATTGTGACGAGCCAGTTGCTCGGCCACCATTGACCAGACGTTTTCAATTGGTGATAGACCTGGAGAATGTACTGGCCAGGGCAGCAGTCGAACATTTTCTGTATTCAGAAAGGCCCGTATAGGACCTGCAACACGCGGTCGTGCATTATCCTGCTGAAATGTAGGGTTTCGCAGGGGTCGAATGAAGGGTAGAGCCACGTGTCATAACACATCTGAAATGTAACGTCCACTGTTCAAAGTGCCGTTAATGCGAACAAGAGGTGACCGAGACGTGTAACCAATGGCACGCCATACCATCACGCCGGGTGATACACCAGTATGGCGAAGACGAATACACGCTTCCAATGTGCGTTCACTGCGAGGTCGCCAAACACGGATGCGACCATCATGATGCTGTAAACAGAACCTGGATTCATCCGAAAAAATGACGTTTTGCCATTCGTGCACCCAGGTTCGTCGTTGAGTACACCATCGCAGGCGCTCCTGTCTGTGATGCAGCGTCAAGGGTAACTGCAGCCATGGTCTCCGAGCTGATATTCCATGCTGCTGCAAACGTCGTCGAACTGTTCGTGCAGATGGTTGTTGTGTTGCAAACGTCCCCATCTGTTGACTCAGGGATCAAGACGTGGCTCGCGATGCGTTACAGCCATGCGGATAAGATGCCTGTCATCTCGACTGCTAGTGATACGATGCCGTTGGGATCCAGCACGGCGTTCCGTATTACCCTCCTGAACCCACCGATCCCATATTCTGCTAACAGTCATTGGATCTCGACCAACGCGAGCAGCAATGTCGTGATACGATAACCGCAATCCCTATAGGCTACAATCCGACCTTTATCAAAGTCGGAAACGTGATGGTGCGCATTTCTCCTCCTCACACGAGGCATCACAACAACATTTCACCATACAACGCCGGTTATCTGCTGTTTGTGTATGAGAAATCGGTTGGAAACTTTCCTCATGTCAGCACGTTGTAGGCGTCGCCACCGGCGCTAACCTTGTGTGAATGCTCTGAAAAGCAAATCATTTGCATAACACAGCATCTTATTCCTGTCGGTTAAATTCCATGTCTGTAGCACGTCATCTTCGTGGTGTACCAATTTTAATGGCCAGTACCGTATTTTGGCCATTATATGGTAATTATAAAGAAATCAAGACGCAATGGTGAAAGGGAAACGGTACTGTGTAATATTTATTACGTACTTTTTATATGCTTTTGTGTATACATTTTTCTGAGGAAATAAGTGTTGATGTTTTTAAATGTTTGGGTGACATTATCTCTATTCTTTCACTTCTCAGCAGTGTGTAGAATGTTATTAAACATAGAATAGTAAAGGGGGAAAAGTTACATTGCCACTACACCATCGTAAATTTTACTAATATATATTTTATTCAAAGGAAGTTATAATTTATAGTTTATGCGTTAGTTAATTACACTCTATACTGACAACACCAAACTGGCGGGAAGCGCGAATTGGTACCAACTTCAAGCGAAACTTTTACGAGGGTTTAGGAATCTGGGGTTAGAGAACCTTCGTCAAGAATATCCATTAAGAATTTTGCTTTCACTATTAATAAACTCTGTTACCAATGTTATTTCCTTAATGCCACCAGTATATTCCAATGTTTTGTAAGACAGCCAGTTCATTATAATCTACTTTTACTGCTCAATACGTGACATTATATTGACGTTCCGTCTGATGTGAACACACTACCATTCGGTGGTAACTTTCCGTTTCATAGCCGGCCCAAGTGGCCGTGCGGTTAAAGGCGCTGCAGTCTGGAACCGCAAGACCGCTACGGTCGCAGGTTCGAATCCTGCCTCGGGCATGGATGTTTGTGATGTCCTTAGGTTAGTTAGGTTTAACTAGTTCTAAGTTCTAGGGGACTAATAACCTCAGCAGTTGAGTCCCATAGTGCTCAGAGCCATTTGAACCATTTTCCGTTTCATATTACTGTCCATCGTGAATGGTCATTTGGAAGATATACAAAAAAATGCGGTCGTGAAAACACAGAGGCTTGTCAGACCGACGAGAATGTACTGAAATACTGTAAAATCTGAAGTGGCAGACTTTTGAAGAAAGACACGTGAAATCTTGAGCACATCTACTTACAAATTTATTGAGGCGGTTTCGGGATGTAATACACGAATATTTTTCAAGAATCGTGAAGATAAAGTCATACAAACAATAAGTGCAATAAGTGACCTTCTGTCCGAAGGCTGGTTTTGATGCAGCTCTACATGCTACTCTATCCGTGCAAGCCTCTTCATCTCCGGATAACTACGGCTACTTACATCCTTCTGAATATGTTTACTGTATTCATCCCTTGGTCTCTCCCTACGATTTTTAGCCCCCACTTCCCTCCAGTGCTAAATTTGTGATTCCTTTATGTTTCAGAATGTGTTCTATCAACCGACCCCTTCTTCTAGTTAGGTTGTGCCACAAACATATTTTCTCTCCAGTTCCTTTCAGTGCCTTCTCATTAGTTATTTGACATACTCATCCAATCTTCAGCATTCTTTTGTAACACCACATTTCAAAATGTTCTATTATCCTCTTCTCTAAACTGTCTATCTTCCATGTTCCACTTCCATAAATGACCACACTCCAGACAGATACCTTCAGAAAAGACTTCCTGACACATAAATGTATATTCGATATTAACAAATTACTCTTCTTCAGAAATGCTTTTCTTGCCATTGCCAGTCAGTTTATATCCTCTCTACTGCGGCCATCATGAGTTATTTTGCCCAAATAGCGAAAGCTAACTACTACTTTAAATGTCTCGTTTCGTAATTTAATTCCCTCAGAATCACCTGATTTATTCTCCATTACCCTTCTCTTGCTTTTGTTAACGTTCATCTTACATTCTCCTTCCAAGACACTGTCCACTCCATTCAACTGCTCTTCCGAGTCATTTTCTGTCTCTGACAGAATCGCAATGTCATAGACAAACCTAAAGGTTTTTGTTTCTTCTCCCTGAACTTCAATTCCTGCTCCAAATTTTTGCTTGGTTTCCTTTACTGCTTGCTCAATGTACAGATTGAATAACATCGTGTCTCACTCCCTTATCATCCACTGCTTCCCTTTCGTGCCCTCCTCTGCCGTGCGGCTCTTATACAAGTTGTAAATAGCCTCTCACGCGTTGTATTTTATCCTTGCTACCTTCAGAATTTCAAAGGGAGTATTCCGTTCAACATTGTAAAAAGCTTTCTCTACATCTGCATGGATAATATGCAAATCACATTTAAGTGCCTGGTAGATGGTTCATCGAACCACCTAATTCTCTCTTATTCGACTCTCGAAGAGCTCTCAGAAAAAAACGAACGCCTATATCTTTCCATGCGAGCTCTGATTTCCCTTACTTTATTACGATGATCGTGTTTCCCCGTGTAGGTGGCGTGAACAAAATAAATGCGTGTTCGGAGGAAAAAGAAAGTGATTGAAATTTCGTGAGAAGATCCTGTCGCAACGAGAAACACATTTGTTTTACTCTGATGACAACCCCCAATCCTGTATCATGTCCGTGACACTCTTTCCCCTGCTTCTCCATAATACAAACCGTGCTGCTCTTTTTTAACGTTATCGGTGTAGTCCGTTAACCCTATCTGATAAGGCTACCACACCGCACAGCAGTACTCCAAAAGAGGACGGACAAGCGTAAAGTAGGCAGTCTGTTTAGCAGATCTGTTGCATCTTCCAAGTGTTCAGCCAGTCTTTGGTTCACCTACCCCGCGACATTTTCTGTGTGTTCGTCCAAATTTAAGTTGCTCGTGATTGTAACTCCTAGGTATTTAGTTGAAATTAAAAGCCTTTAGATTTGATTGATTTATCATGTAACCTAAGTTTAACGGATTCCTTTTAGCACTCATGTGGATGACCTCATACCTTTCATTATTTAGGGTCAATTGCCAATTTTCGAACCATACAGATATCTTGTCTAAATCGTCTTGCAATTTGTTTTGATCTTCTGATGATTTTACTAGATTATAAAGAACAACATCATCTGCAAACAACAGAAGACGGTTGCTCAAAATGTCTCCTAAATCGTTTATATAGATAAGGAACAGCAGAGGACCTATAACACTACCTTGGGGAACGCCAAAAATCACTTTTGCTTTACTCAATGACTTTCCGTCACTTACCATGAACTGTGACCTCTCTAATAGGAAATCACAAATCCAGTCGCACAAATGAGACGATATTCCATAAGCATGCAATTTGATTATAAGCCGCTTGTGAGGTACAGTGTCAACAGCCTTCCGGAAATCTAAAAAAAAATTTGGAGATTTGTGGTAAGTTCCTTTGGTACCAAATTGCTGAGGTAATCGGTCTCTAGGCTTACACACTACTTAATTTAACTGAAAATAACTTAGTCTAAGGACAACACACACACCCATGCCCGAGGGAGGACTCGAACCTCCGACGGCTGGGGAAAGGGTGGGGGGGGGGGGGGGGAGCCAAGCGAACTGTGGCAAGGCGCCTAAGACGGCGCGGCTACCCCGCGCGGCGGAAATTTAGAAATATGGATTCAGTTTTAAATCTTTTGTCAATATCACTCAACACGTCGTGTGAGTAACGAGCTAGTTCTCTTTCACAAGGACAATGTTTTCTAAATCCGTGCTGACTGCGTGTCAAAAGGCCGTTCTCTACGAGGTAATTTAAAATGTTCGAACACAATATATGTTAAAACCCTGCTCCTGCTTAATGATATGTGATTATAATTTATTGGATTATTCCTATTGCCGTTCTTGAATATTGGAGTGACCTGTGCAACTTTCCAATCCTTGGGTTCGGATCTTTCGTAGAGCGAGCGATTGTCTACGATTGTTAATACTGCAGCTATTTCATCAGCATAGAATGAAAGGACCCTAATTGGTATAAAGTGTGGACCAGAAGACTTTATTTTATTAAGTGATTTAAGTTGCTTCTCTACCCCGAGGATATCTACTTCTAAGTTACCCATGTTGGCAGCTATTCTTGATTCGAATTCTGGAATATTTACTTCGTCTTCTTTGGTGAAGGAATTCCGCAAGGCTGCGTTTAGTAACTCTGCTGTATTTCCATTGCTGTCGTGCAAAGAAGGCACTGATAGTGTCTTGCGGCTAGCATATTTTACATACGACCAGAATCTATTTGGATTTTCTGCTGAGTTTCGAAACAAAGTTCCGTTGTGGAAGCTATTATAAGCATCTCGCATTGAAATCCACTCTAAATTTTGAGCTTCTGTAAAAGACTGACAATCTTAAGGATCTTGAGTTCGTTCAAATTTGGCATGCTTTTTTCATTATTTCTGTAACAGTGTTCTGACCCGTTTTGTGCACCAAGGTAGATCAGATACGCCATTTATTAATTTATTTGGTAGAAATCTCTCAATTGCTACCGATACTATTTCTTTGAATTCAGACCACATCTAGTCTTCATCTACACTGATAATTGGAAGCAGTGGAGATTGTCTCTTGGGAAGGTGTCAGGCAATTTTTTACTCCCTGTTTTTAGTAGCTATATTTTTCGTTTATTTTTGGAAGATTTTGAAGCTACAGTATTCAGTCTCGCTACGACAATCTTGTGTTCACTAATCCCTGTATCCTTTTTGATGCTTTTTATTAGCTCAGAATTGTTTGTTGCTAAGAGGTCAAGTGTGTTTTCACAAGCGTTTACTATTCGAGTGCACTCATGAACTAACTGCTCGAAATAATTTTCAGAGAATGCTGTTAGGACAATTTCCGATGATGTTTTATGTGTACTTTCGCCAACATATCGAGGGTAAATTGAAGTCACCACCAGCTATAACTGTATGAGTCGAGTACGTGTTTCAAATTAGACGCGAGTTTTCTTTGAATCGTTCAGCAATTGTATCATTTGAGTTGGGAGGTCAGTAAAAGGATCCAGTTTTATTTCAGTTGCCAAGAATGACCTCTTCCCATAATAACTCACAGGACCTATCTACGTAAATTTCTCTACAGGATAAACCTCTAACAGCAGCAAACACGCCACTGCCAACTGTGTTTAGCCTGTCCATTCTGAACACCTTGTGGTCCTTCGCAAAAATTTCCGCTGAACTTATCTCTGGGTTTAGCCAGCTTTCAGTATCTATAACGATTGGAGCGTCAATGCTTTCTATAAGCTGTTGGGAATCTGGTATTTTTACAATACAGCTACAACAATTTATAACTGTTATTCCGATAGTTCCTAGATCTTCTTCGTTCTTCCGGTGTTCGACCTGCACCCTTTTTGTGTTTCCCCGAGACACCAACCTAGAAAAGCACCCAGTCCACGACACACAGCCTCTGCTACCCATTTAGACCCCTTCTGTGTGTAATGGCCTCCTCATCTATTTAGCAGAACCCGAAACCCCACCACCGTATGCCGCAAGTAGAGGGATCTGCAGCCTACACGGTTGCAGATTCGTCTGAGCCTCTGATTCAGACCCTCCACTCGGGTCTGTACCAGAGGTCTGCAATACGTCCTGTCGACTATACTGAAAATTGTGAGCTCTGCTTTCATCTCGCAAACAAGACTGGCAACGTTTACTACTTTTGACAGCTACTCGGAACCATAGAGAATCTCTTCCGATTCAAAGCGACACACATCATTGGAACCGACGTGAGCCACCATCTACAGCTGGCTGCACCATGTGCTCTTCATAGCATCCGAAAGGACCTGTTCCACGTCTGGAATGACTCCACCCAGTACGCACACCGAGTTTACATTGGCTTTCTTCTCCTTCGTGACAGCCATGTCCCTAAGGGGCCCCACAACGCGACTAACATTGGAGCTCCCAACTACCAATAACCCCACCCTCTGTGATTGTCCGGATCTTGCATGCTGAGAGGTTTCCTCAGAAACAGGTCAAGTGTCTGCATGTGGCTGAGGGACAGTGTCAGCCACAGGCAGCACCTTGAACCTGTTTGTCAGACTAACTGGGGAGGCCTTATGTTCGGCCCCCTTATGTCTTTCACAAGCTGCTACACACAGAAGTGACCTCCCACTCGATCATGGGTAAGGGGTGAAACTCAGTGCGAACATTAACTGGGCTGGATACCTGTGCGGTCCGATTGCCGGACTCGTGAGTCGTGCTGGATGTCTGTTGCATCCCCACGGCCGGCCCACAACAGTGACGTCAATCCACTGCAACCTCAAGCTGTGTAACAGAAGCCATCACAGTCTGGAGCTGAGAGCGAAGAGCCTCCAACTCGACTCGCATTCACACAGAACAATTACAGTCCCTTTGCATACTAAAGACCGTGGAGAACTACACTACAGAAACAAACAAACGACTGTCGACGCACACTGTGGAACTCTATTGTAGACACTGACGAAAACGCAAGAATTGTGTCTAAAAAACTAGATTAACACGTGGAGATTTAAAAAAAGCACCACTCAGGTGAGACTAAATAATTCGCTCCAGATTAGGAACTCGTAACATGTCACAAAATCGGGTTACTTTCTTTCTTACTTTCTTCGGATCACTATCTTTCAAAACAAACAAACAACTGTCGACACCCCCTACAGAACTCTACTGTGGAAACTGACAAAAACGCAAGAACTGTGTCTAATAAATTGGATTAATACGTAGAGATTCAAAAACTGAATTACGAAAGCACACAGGTGAAATTATATAATTCATTCCTGCTTACGAACTCGTAAAATGTCACAAAACCGGTTACTTCCCTGTTACTGCTTGTGTCTTGACCGGCTGCTGCCTGACTGGCTCTAAATCTACGAATGTTGTTTACCTTTCCTTAACATACCTTCTAAGGTAAGTCGTAGGGTCAGTATTGTCTCGCGTGTTCCTACATTTCTCCGAAATACAAACTGGTCTTCCCTGAGGTCGGCATCTATTAGTTTTTCCATTCTTCTGTAAAGAGTTCGTCTTAGTATTTTGTAGCCATGATTTATTAAACTGACAGTTCGATCATTTTCACACCTGTCAGCAGCTGCTTCCGATAGAATTGGAATTATTACATGATTCTTGAAATCTGATGATATTTTACCTGTCTCATTCATCTTGCGCACCAAATCAAAGAGTTTTGTCATAGCTGGCTCTCCAAAGGCTGTCAGTAGTTCTAACAAAATGTCACGTGCTCCAGGGACCTAGTTTCAACTTAGGTCTTTCACTTCTCTGTTAAATTCTTCTCGCAGTATCATACCTCATGTCTCATCTTCATATACGTCCTCTTCCATTTCGATAACATTGCCTCTCAGTTCATCTCCCTTGTATAGGCCCTCTATATACTCCTTCCTCGTTTCAGCTTTCTCTTCTATGCTTAGTACTGGTTTTCCATCTGAGCTCTTGATATTCATACAGCTACTTCTCTTTTCTCCAAATGTCTCTTTAATTTTCCTGTAGGCTGTATCTATTTTTCCCGTAGTGAAATATGTTTCTAAATCCTTGTGTTTGTACTCTAGCCAATCCTGTTTAGCTATTTTGCACTTACTGTCAAATCATTTTTTAGATGTTTGTTTTCCCCTTCGCCTTCTTCTTTGCTGCATCATATTTTCTCCTTTCAACAATTAACTTCAGTATCTCCTGTTTTATCCAAGGATTTCTACTAGGTCTTGTCTTTTTACCTATTTGGTTCTCTGCTGCCGTCACTATTTCATTTTTCAGAGCTACCCCTATATCTTCTACTGCATTCCTTTCCGCTGTTCTAGTCAACCGTTGCCTTATGTTCCCTCTGAAACTCTCAACAACCTCTCGTTCTTGCAACTTATCCAGGTTCCACCTCCTTGATTTTCTACATTTTGCAATTTCTCAGCTACCTGAATAATTTCTTTTATCTCATCATATAATTCTTCAATCTCTTCATCATCTGAGGAGCTAGTTGGCATATAAGCTTGTACTACTATGATGAATGTGGGCTTCATGTCTATCTGGGCGACGATAATGCGTTCACTATGCTGTTCATAGTAGCTTAGCCCGCAATCCTATTTTCTTATTCGTTATTATACTTACTCCTTCATTACCCTCATTTGACTTTGTATTTATAGCCCTCTATTCACATGACCAAAAGTCCTGTTCCTCCTGACACGGTGCTTCACTGATTTCCACTATATCTAAGTTCAACCTATAAACTCCCCTTTTTAAATTTTCCAACCTACCTACCCTATTACGGTATCTAAAATCCCAGGCTCCTATCCACAGAACGCCACTTTTGTTTCTCCTGATCTCGTCATCCTCCTGAGTAGCCCCAGCCCGCAGATCCAAATGGGGGCTCTCTTACCTGTGGAATATTTTACTTAAGAAGATGCCATCATCATTTAACCATCAGTAGAGGTGCATGCCCTTGGAGAAAAAAAAAAGAACCGGCTGTAGTTTTCCCTTGCTTTCAGCCGTTCGCAGTACCAGTACAACAAGGCCATTTTGGCTGACGTTGCAAGGTCTCATCAATCAATCATCCAGACTGCGGCCCCTGCAACAACTGAAAATGCTACTACACCTCTTCAGAAACCACGCGTTTTTCTGGTCTCACAACAGATACTCCCCCGTTCGGGGGTTTAGAGTCATAACGAAGTATCTACAAAATGCGCGTTTTGAATTGAAGGCCAAAGAAATATTTGCAACAGTAGAAACACTATCATTACTACCACCAAATTCACATTCCTGATGAAATGTGATATCTCACGGTTCTTAGACTGAGTTTACGTTCATTCAAAAGTTCTCATCTTTAACGTTAAGACAGTGGTGAAGAAGATATGTCAAAATGTCCAGTTTTTTAGACAAGTCGAAATGACTGTAAACCCCCGCACCTACGTTACGGATATTTGTATCACAGAGGCACGTCAGTCACCCCACCAACGGCAAGGCCCATGGTTTATAGTGAGCACAAAAGGCTATAAGCAGCCATCTTCACACGCTCCAACCACGAAAGGAATGGAAAGATTCTTGAAATACAATAAAATGTACACTTTGCCATGTCTGTTAATTTTCACAGTGCAGATGTATTACTCGGCACTACCTGGCAGATTAAAACTGTGCACCGGATTGGCCCCAAGATACTTGCCCATGACAGGCAGAGGTCCCATATCGGGCACAGTTTTAATCTGCCAGGGAGTTTCATATCAACGTACATTCCACTGCAAAGCGAAAATTCATTCTTTGTATTTTGATATTTTGCAATCTCTTTAAAGTGAAGAAATAGAATACACGTGCTTTGTACTAGTGCTGGAAGAATTGGAGACATCAGCAGGTAAATGACTGATTCTCCTCTCTCTCTCTCTCTCTCTCTCTCTCTCTCTCTTTCTACTTATCTCTCTCTTTCCTGGCGTTTATCCTGTCGTACGGCGTCTACTTTTTTTCATGATTCGGCAAATTTATTTTATTTTAACTTTTTGACCCGATGCCCTTCCTGTTGCCACACTAAATGTTTTATTGTGGAAAATAAACACTATTTCTTCTTTTATTATTACTTGATGTCCAATCAGCTAAATTGGTATTTATTACATTTTACTTATTTACCTCTTACATTTATTTATTTATTTTTAATATTTGCTATCGATTTCGAAGCACTGACGTTTCATCTACAGGCACAGTAGAGAGGCAATCGAAGTGGCACACACCCGCAACTATATCGGGTTATCATAAGCCAGCATCATGTGTTGTTACGCCATGCTAGATGATGGTGCTGGTATACCACATGAAATAATGCTACTTCCACAACGACCCGATATAATCGTGGATGTATGCGACGTCGATTATCGTGTTAATGTGGCTGAAGACGAAGTCAAAATCCATCGCAAATTGTCGAAAAACGGAAAGCGCAGCTAATTAGTGATAAAATAATAATAAGGGAATTAATAGATACATTTTCCATGTGGTTGCATTAACGTGAGAACTGCGAAATTATGTTGTGCTTGAGGGATATTTTTTGACTTCATGTCGAGTGTGATATAGAAGGCAGTTTTGTTAAAGATACACGATTATAAGTACATTTTAGCTTGTAACAGAAACTCGAAAGATTAAGGCCTAGCAGCCCGTAGGCGTCGAGGTCATTAGAGATGCAGCACTAGCGCGGAAACGACATCGAATGGGAAGGATTCTGGCCGTGTTCGTTTCAAAGGAGTGTTTCCGACGTTCATTTTAAACGCTTTGAGGAAATTACGAGAAATCTAAATCAGGGTGCCGGATGAGAATTTCAATCCTGGACGACGCGGATAGTCCTAAGCCTTAACCACAGCTCCATCTAACTCGGTCGATAGAAAACATATAATTAGTTGCCCAGACACCTTGCACGTTAGGTAGAAGAGCTCGCACAGAATGAGGAAAAGAAAGCAGTCCAGTGGCTATGAACAAAATGCCGAATGCGAACGGCAGAACTGCAGCGTAGCGTTAGCCAATAGACAAGCACTCCTTGAGATCTCAAGTGTGCAAGAAGTGGTTGCTGCACCAGCGAAGAGATTGCCGCGCACGCATCTCCTGCACAGAATGCGCAGAATCTGCTGTACAATCACACCGTCTGCTGAATTACTTGTCACCGCTGTAGGCTGTCGAACTGGACAGCCTAAGAACGCACGTGTGGAGTGAGCATTTCGCTGAGCTTCACTACTTCGAAAATGACGCACGCGTACGATGGTGCTTAATGTTTGACGTTTCACACTGAAGTTCAGACAGTATATGAAATATGTTAGACAATAAATTAGATAATTACAAGAACTACAAGAGATTTTGAAAAGACGAAACTTGTAAAAATTGAGGAAGACTTTAAAAAAATAATGCCCGTGATATGTACTGGACATTTAAGGCCAGACTGAAGGAATAAGAAACCCCAAATGTTTGTTCCCTAAATGAAAATGGTAAACTTGGTTTAAGCAACACCAAAAATTGCTAAACACTTGCAAAATACCTCGACCAACTTCTTAATTGCCCTGAACCAATGTACAAGCTGGAATTCTCAGTGACGAAAATCTAAAAGAAGATTTACCTCTGACTTTCAGAGACACGGAAGAAGTAATTGGAACCTTAAAACACAATTAAGCTAGTGGAAAAGACTCTACTGTAGCGGAACTTATAATATGGTCTCTATTAAAAATTTAAAAAATGGGATAAAATTAATCTTTGTGGAAATCGGGAAAGAAAAAAATCCCAGCACAGTGGAAGACGACCTTCATATATCCACTACATAGGAAGCACAATAAATAAGACGCTGACGACTACAAAGCAATTTATTTACCAGTTTCATATCAAATATTTACCAATATTTTACTAAACAGCATAGAAACAACAATGGACAGTCATTTAAGTGAATATCAAAGTGGTTTTAGGAAGGCGAGATCATGTTCTGAACAAATATTTAATCTGAAGTCAGTCACTCGCCTTTTGATTACTGAGTTCAAAGAGTACTGCAGTATCGTTATGTTGATTTCAAAAAGGCCTTTGATTCCACCGACTGCAAACTATAGAGAAAATAATTCCAGAATATCGTGTCAAGTCTAAATTAGCAAATTTAATACGTCAACGATTACAAAAATAGTATCTGAATTGAAATTTATGGGAGAAATTACTCAGGCCTTCGAAGCAAAAACATGTGTATGGGAAGGATATGGGCTATCCACAATTCTTTTTAATTGTATTCTAGAAATAAAATTCCGAGAATTTGGAATGAAACTTGAATGAATATAAGATTTCACCTATAAGTTTAGGAAGAGGAAACCAAAATACTGGAATAAACTGTCTCGCATTTGCAGATGACTTTGCTACACTTCTTGAAAATGTTACACCTGTTGTAACACAAATTAATTTTTAAAGACATAACCCAATAGAGCCGGCTTAAGAATTTCTGCAGAAAAAATGATTTTTTTTTTAAATATTGAAAATGCATGGAAATTTCGGAAACCAAATATTGGCCAAATTGAAAAGGTTAAAAATATAAGCAGCTTAGAGAAATAATCCAAGAAACTGGTTTGGAAAAAACTGGCTATAGAGGAAAGGATACATAAAATGCGAAGGGCATGTCGTATGACTTTTACAACAAAATATGACTGTCTAATAATCCAAAAGTAAAGCACTGCAACCTAGTAATGAAGCCAGAACGTCTATTTACATCTACATCTACATGGATACTCTGCAAATCACATTCAAGTGTATGGCAGAGGGTTCCTCGAACCACCTTCACAATTCCCTATTATTCCAGTCTCGTATAGCGCGCGGAAAGAATAAACACCTATATCTTTCCGTACGAGCTCTGACTTCCCTTATTTTTTCGTGGTGATCGTTCCTCCCTATGTAGGTCGGTGTCAATAAAACGCAGTCTTTGGTTAGCCTTCCTCACATCATTTTCTATGTCTTCCTTCCAATTTAAATTCTTCGTTATTGTAATACCTAGGTATTTAGTTGAATTTACGGCTTTGATATTAGACTGATTTATCGTGTAACCGAAGTTTAACGGGTTCCTTTTAGCACTCATGTCGATGACCTCACACTTTTCGTTATTTAGGGTCAACTGCCACTTTTCGCACCATTAGGATATCTTTTCTAAATCGTTTTGCAGTTTGTTTTGATCTTATGATGACTTTATTAGCTGATAAACGACTACGTCATCAGCAAACAACCGAAGACGGCTGCTCAGATCGTCTCCAAAATCGTTTATATAGATAAGGAACAGCAAAGAGCCTATAAAATTACCTTGGGGAGCGCCAGAAATTACTTACGTTGTACACGATGACTTACCGTCAATTACTACGAACTGTGACCTCTCTGACAGGAAATCACAAATCCAGTCACATAACTGAGACGATACTCCATAAGCACGAAATTTCACTACGAGCCGCTTGTGTGGTACAGTGTCAAAAGCCTTCCGGAAATCCAGAAATACGAAATCGATCTGAAATCCCTTGTCAATAGCACTGAGCACTTCATGTGAATAAAGAGCTAGTTGTGTTTCACAGGAACGATGTTTTCTAAACCCATGTTGACTGTGTGTCAATAGATCGTTTTCTTCGAGGTAATTCAGAGTGTTCGAACAGAATATATGTTCTAAAATCCTGCTGCATATCAACTTTAGCGATATGGGCCTGTAATTTAGTGGATTACTCCTACTACCTTTCTTGAATATTGGTGCGACATGTGCAACTTGATTCTTTGGGTACGGACCTTTCGTCGAGCGAACGGTTGTATATGGGCGAATGTCTAGCAGTAAACTGTAATTTAGATAAAGTAGAAATACTAGCAAGACCAATCATTGTGAAAATACTGGACCCACGAAAGACTATGGAAGGTTGAAAATTACCTAATAATGATGAAACATAAAGATATATTAGAAGTAATGAGAAAAAGGAGACTGCTATTTTTTCGACATTTACACTATTGGCCAATAAAATTGCTACACCACGAAGATGACGTGCTACAGACGCGAAATTTAACCGACAGGAAGAAGATGCTGTGATGTGCAAATGAATTGCTTTTCAGAGCATTCACACAAGGTTGGCGCCGGTGGCGACACCTACAACGTGCCGACATGAGGAAAGTTTCCAACCGATTTCTCATACACAAACAGCAGTTGACCGGCGTTGCCTGGTGAAACGTTGTTGCGATGCCTCGTGCAAGGAGGAGAAATGCGTACTATCACGTTTCCGACTTTGATAAAGGTCGGATTGTAGCTTATGGCGGTTGTAATTTATCGTATCGGGACATTGCTGCTCGCGTTCATCTAGATCCAGTGACTGTTAGCAGAATATGGAATCGGTGGGTTCAGGAGGGTAATACGGAACGCCGTGCTGGATCGCAATGGCCTCGTATCACTAGCAGTCGAGATGACAGGCTTCTTATCCGCATGGCTGTAACGGATCGTGCAGCCACGTCTTGATGCCTGAGTAAACAGAGGAGGACGTTTGCAACACAACAACCATCTGCACGAACAGTTCGACGGCGTTTGCAGCAGCATGGACTATCAGCTCGGAAACCATGGCTGTGGTTACCCTTGACGCAGCATCACATACAGGAGCGCCTGCGATGGTGTACTCAACGACGAACCTGGGTGCACGAATGGCAAAACGACATATTTTCGGATGATTCCAGGGTCTGTTTACAGCATCATGATGGTCACGTCCGTGTTTGGCGACATCGCGGTGAACGCACATAGGAAGCGTGTATTCGTCATCGCCATACTGGCACATCACCCGGCGTGATCGTATGGGGTGCCATTGGTTACACGTCTCGGTCACCTCTTGTTTGCATTGACCGCACTTTCAACAGTGGACGTTACATTTCAGATGTGTTACGACCCGTGGCCCTACCCTTCATTCGATCCCTGCGAAACCCTACATTTCAGCAGGATAATGCACCAACGCATGTTGCAGGTGCTATACGGGCCTTTCTGAATACAGAAAATGTTCGACTGCTGCCCTGGCCAGCAGATTCTCCAGATTGATCATCAATTGAAAATTCCTTGATACGCCTGGGCATTGATTCAAACAGAGCTTGGATGGCGTGTAGAGGTACAGCTACCCATGCAGCTTCAACACGATACCACAGTTCATCAAGAGTAGTGACTGGCGTATTGTGACGAGCCAGTTTCTCGGCCACCATTGACCAGACGTTTTCAGTTGATGAGAAATCTGGAGAATTTGCTGGCCAGGGCAGCAGTCGAACATTGTCTGTATCCAGAAATGCCCGTACAGCACCTGCAACATGTGGTGGTGCATTATCCTGCTGAAATGTAGGGTTTCTCAGGGATCGAATGAAGGGTAGAGCCACGGGTCGTAACACATCTGAAATGTAACGTCCACTGTTCAAAGTGCCGTCAATGTGAACAAGAGGTGACCGAGACGTGTAACCAATGGCACCCCGTACCATCACGCCGGGTGATACGCCAGTATGGCGATGACGAATACACGCTTCCAATGTGCGTTCACTGCGAGGTCGCCAAACACGGATGCGACCATCATGACGCTGTAAACAGAACCTGGATTCATCCGAAAAAATGACGTTTTGCCATTCGTGCACCCAGGTTCGTCGTTGAGTACACCATCGCAGGCGCTCCTGCCTGTGATACTGCGTCAAGGGTAACCACAGCCATGGTTTCCGGGCTGATAGTCCATGCTGCTGCAAACGTCGTCGAACTGTTCGTACAGATGGTTGTTGTCTTGCAAACGTCCCCATCTGTTGACTCAGGGATCGAGACGTGGCTGCACGATCCGTTACAGCCATGCGGATAAGATGCCTGTCATCTCGACTGCTAGTGATACGAGGCCATTGTGATCCAGCACGGCGTTCCGTATTACCCTCCTGAACCCACCGATTCCATATTCTGCTAATAGTCCTTGGATCTAGAAGCAGTAGAGGCTCTCGCCGTTTGCAGGTAAACATTATCTTTCTGAAATGTACGTCCAGGATGGTTCGCCATGAAGAACTACAAAACGGGTCGTAGAATATTGTCGACGTACCGCTGTGCCGTACGGTTGCCGCGCATGACAACGAAAGAGGCCCGACTATGAAACGAAATGGCACTCCTGGTTATCGGGCCGTATGGCGGAAGAAAGTGAGGTTGGCATGCCCCCACTCTTCGGGGCATCTCCAGCCACGTCTTCGCTGGCTATCACGGCTCAGTTCGAAGCGGTACTCATCACTGGAGACAATTTACTCCAGTCAATGAGATTCCAGGCCGAAGACGTCTCTGGAGACGCCTCGAACAGCGGCGGGATACCAACCTGGCTGTCACCCGCCATACCGCCACATAACTGGAAGTAATGATGGTCTGGGGTGCTATTTCATTTCATATCACGACCCATTTGGTGCGTATTTTTCTTTTCTGTTTTATGTCTCAGATTTTTTCGTTAATCTTCGATCATGCATTCGATATACACTACTGGCCATTAAAACTGTTACACCAACAAAAAATGCAGATGATAAACGGGTATTCATTGGACAAATATATTATACTAGAACTGACATGTGGTTACATTTTCACGCAATTTGGGTGCATAGATCCTGAGAAATCAGTACCCAGAACAACCACCTCTGGCTGTAATAACGGCCTTCATACGCCTAGACATTGAGTTAAACAGAGCTTAGATGGCGTGTACAGGTACAGTTGTCCATGCAGCTTCAACACGATACCACAGTTCATCAAGAGTAGTGACTGGCTTACTGTGACGAGCCAGCATTGACCAGACGTTTTCCAAACCCTCCCTTGGCCAGCGAGGTCGCGGATCTCTCCTCAGTGGAGAACATTTGGAGCATTATGGTTAGAGTTCACCAACGAGCTCGGGATATTGACGATCTGACGCACCAGTCGGACAGAATTCGGCACGCTACTCTACAAGAGAACATACGAAACTATATAAACAAATGCCAAGCCGAATAACAGCTTGCATCAGAACCAAAGGTGGACCAACGCATTACTGACTTGCTCAATTTGTGAAGCTCTTTCTTTTGAATGAAGCATCCAATTTTTTCAGAAATTGTAATCATTTGTTTGTCTGTACATTTACATCACATCTGCCGATTTCTCTCCCGTTCGGATAATTCCTTCGTGGTGCGTGTTGTTTTTTCCTTAAAGTGTACTTGTGGGATAAGAAGTTAACGACTATATTGGAAAAATCTGAAGAAACAACTTACAGAGAAGTGTTTAGGGGAAAAGTTTTGAATATAGAAGGGTAACAAGCAGGAGAGTGAAAAATGTGGTTTGGAATTGTCAGCAGACAGGAAGAAAAACATAGCAAACTTAACAAAGAGTCTTGGAAGGAAAGAGCAGAACTACGAATAAGGAACTGAAACTGGCACGTAGTCCTTACTTGGCCCATACGAGAAGATAAAAATGTAACTGTTTATGCTGTATATTTACGTGTATTATTATTATTATTATTATTATGAGTAATTATTTTAATTATTATTTTTACTGTTATTTTCGTTCTCGGAGGTAAGTTCAGCTGAAATTTTTACAAAGGACCTAACCATGGTGCTGTCAGAAGTACCTAGTAGTAGCCCGCCCGGTCGGCCGTGCGGGAAGGAGCGCCGGTCCCCGGCACGAATCCGCCCGGCGGATTTGTGTCGAGGTCCGGTGAGCCGGCGTCTGTGGATGGCTTTTAGGCGCTTTTCCATCTGCCTCGGCAAATGCGGGCTGGTTCCCCCTATTCCGCCTCAGCTACACTATGTCGGCGATTGCTGCTCAAATAAGTTCTCCACGTACGCGTACACCACCATTACTCTACCACTCAAACATAGGGGTTACACTCGTCTGGTGTGAGACGTTCCCCAGGGGGTCCACCGGGGGCCGAACCGCACAATAACCCTGGGGTCGGTGTGGGGCGGCGAAGGGGTGAAGTGGACGGCGGTAGTCGTCGGGTTGCGGGCCACTGCGGCTGCGGCGGGGACGGAGCCTCTCCGTCGTTTCTAGGTCCCCGGTTAACATAACATAACATAACCTGGTAGTAATAAAGTGCACCTATTTATATAGGTCCAGTATGGTCTATAATTATCGAATGTCAGCGAAACATGGTAGATATGCTAATGCGTTAATCCGGAATCGATTTAAGCTGAAAAAAAGGCTTCAATTTTAGAAATGTAGTGGTTTAGGAATGGGACGTGGGCACAAAAGGTCAAACATGTGAGATATGTATAGTGTTGATTTTATTGTTTAGCACCGCTTACACAACTGGTTCAGTATGAGCACCAGAGACGACGACGAGATGCTGCATTCGTAAAACAACGTGGTCAACAGCTGCCCGCAGCAGTTCCGGTGGAATCTGAGGATAACGCAGAGACCCATCGTGTCCCTGGTAAATGCTTTCTGTTATATATTCTCAGAGCAAAAAATCAAATGAATTCAGATCAGTAGATCTTGCACGTTACGCATCTGGTAAACGTTTGGAAATAAAAGGTTCGCGAAAGATTGCATTAAACATTCACGGGGCGGGCGACATGAGGTTTTGCCGCCATCGCGCACGAAAACAGTCGTTTTCACACAGCTGAGCTCTTCCAAAGCAGGAATGACATGCTGTACAAGGAGGTCTCGATAATGTGCAGACATCGCAATACATCTGACAATCCCTCTGGGTGTATTCTCTTGAGAGAAGACCGGACCGACAATATAGATGCTTGTGAATCCACTCCACACGGTGACATACGGCGAGTGCAATAGCTCTTTGAGCACAAAACGCGGGTTAGCAGTACCCAAAAATCGACAGTTCTTTGTGATCGCCACACGCTGTAGTGCAAAATGTGCTTCGTCACTCCAGAGAATACTGCCTGGCCATATGTCATCAACTTTGATCTGGGCCAGAACCGAAGAGGAAATTCAGCATGTTGCTGCAGATCATGAGGTTTCAGTTGCTGCAGCGTTTGCTTCTTGTACGAGTACCAGGGTAAAATAGACCGAAAAACTTACCGTACTGTTAATCACGAGATGGACAATTCTAGTTAAAGTGCACGAGCACCAGCACTAGCCGGGGTATGTGCTGCATGGTCAGCAACAGTAACAGCAACCCCGTCAATAACTTCCACTGGGATAGGATACCCTCCTCTTCCTGGTGCCACACCAAGCACACCTTTGTTTCGAATATCATTATCATCTTCTATAAACCATTTAATGCCATCGGGCCTCTCGTCACACCTCTCAGTCAGCGATAATCTCTCAATGCAGCACCGTTACTACCGTTCGCATAAAATGGCTTCACTAACAGTGCTCTCTCCCGGTATCCGTATTGTTCACAGAGGTTATGGCCTGTCAAATGACAGAGTGGATCTCATTCAGTCATTCAAATAGCGTACATCGCAAGATCTGGACCTGGTGGCAAAAACGGGAACCAAAGTTTTTCCAGAGAAATCAATTCCGCATTAACGCATTAGCATATCTACGAAGTTTCGATGCGATACGATAACTACTGCCCACAGTGGACCTACGCGAGTAGCTGCACTGTAAGTATAACAACCTGGCATTTTACAATGTAGTGAAATTGAAGCAACTAGTTCCTGTGAGTCATCGTGGGTAGAGACTATACTTGACAACAGGAATAAATTAGCCGGCAGAAGTGGCCGTGCGGTTAAAGGCGCTGCAGCCTGGAACCGCAAGACCGCTACGGTCGCAGGTTCGAATCCTGCCTCGGGCATGGATGTTTGTGATGTCCTTAGGTTAGTTAGGTTTAACTAGTTCTAAGTTCTAGGGGGCTAATGACCACAGCAGTTGAGTCCCATAGTGCTCAGAGCCATTTGAACCATTTTTTGAATAAATTAATAATTGGTTCCTTTTACCGACCCCTGACTAGATGATATATTTACTAAAAAGTTCAAAGAAAAAGTGAGTCACATCTCGAATAGCTACCAGACTCGTACAATTATAGTTGGTGACTCCAAAAAGGCTATGAACACTATGGGACTTAACGTCTGAGGTCATCAGTCCCCTAGACTTAGAACTAATTAAACCTAACTAACTTACGGACATCACACACATCCATGCCCGAAGCAGGATTCGAACCTGCGACCGTAGCAGTCGCGCGGTTCCGGACTGAAGCGCCGAGAAACGCTCGGCCACAGCGGCAGGCTGGTGGTGACTTCACTCTACCCTTGGCAAGTTGGCGAAAATACGCGTTAAAAGCTAGTGATAGGGGTAAAACATTCTCAAAAATCGTACTGAATGCTTTCACCGGAAATAATTTTGAACAGTTATTTCAGGAGCGACTCGAAGTGTAAATGGTTGAGAAAACACATGTAATCTCTTAGCAACAAACAATCCTGAGCAAATAGGGAGCATCATGCAGGAATCAGTCAGTACAAGGTCGTCGTAGCTGGACTGAATACTGTAACATCCTAATCCACCAACAATAAACGCAAAATAGATCTATTTAAAATCGCAGATAAAAATTCGCTCTATGACTTCCTAAGAGGTAGTCTCCATTGCTTCCAATACGTTTATGTAAGGATAGACCAGATGTAGTTTAAATTCAAAGAAGTAATATCGAATGCAGCTGAGAGATATATATCACAAAATAAATTAATAAGTGATGACACTGGTACTACATGGTACACAAAACAGGTCAGAACGCTGTAGCAGAAGCAAGGAAGAACCATGCCAAATTTAAGAGGAACCAAAATCTCCAAGATTGAGAAAGTTTTTCAGGAGCTCGAAATTTAGGGGGAATGACAATGTGAAATGCTTTTAATATTTTCCACAGCGAAACTCTATCTCGAAATCTGGTAGAATACCCAAGAGGTTCTTTTAAAGTACACCAGACGCAAGACACAATCATTACGTTAGTATTAGAACAAAGAGAGCGTCACCCCACTCCATTGTTGCCAAATTTATTCAAGATGGTGGATCCAATATAGTGGCTATAGATATGGCAACATCGCAATGACGTCATGGTGGGAAGTTAAAATTTTGGCGGGAAGATAGGTCAATTGGGCTACCTCCACTAACCTATCCCTCTCCCCTCTTCCCTCCTCTCCCCCAGAAAATAGTAGGAAGTTCATATTCCAGCAGGACAATGCAGCACACTACGGCTGCCTCCACTAACCTGAGAAAATGGCGGGAAAACATGTCACTTGGGCCACCTCTACTAACATAAGTCATCTGACCGCCACCTCTTCCTAGGAATTGGCAGGAAAAGGACTCGGCCTGTGCTGGATAGGATGGACACAAGTCTACCACCCCTGGGGCGTGCATTTCCACACATTTTGCGGTCTAAAACGACAATTCGCAGTGCTACGAGCGACACGCAAATGTTCTTGGTAATTGACACTGTCAACAGCCTCAGACGTTTCAACCCTTCTTTAAGGACATTTTAGGGTTGCATCCCCATGACACATGATCGTATCCGTTTGGAGTGCAGTGAGACCGCAATTTCTGCTCTCGTGTACAGGTCGGAACCATTAGGGAACGTTCAAAATCATTCGACGAAATTTGAACCTGAACCGAAACAACCAACGCTTTTCCAACCCTCCTGTTTCCCGCTTTCCTGTGGCTTGATCATGCAGGAGTGCAACATTAACATGTGCGTGAATAAAACGGCAAACGATCCCTCTAATACCCCCAAATTCAACAACACTCTCGGTGCCCCCACGCACTTTTGTTGAGCACGTTAGAAATTCACCTTCAGTAATTTAGACATCAAATCAACCGGCTGCTGTTCTAGCTGCCGGCCGGTGTGGTCGAGCGGTTCTAGGCGTTTCAGTCTGGAACCGCGCGACTGCTACGGTCACAGGTTAGAATCCTGCCTCGGACATGGATTTGTGTAATGTCCTTAAAGTTAGTTAAAAAATGGTTCAAATGGCTCTGAGCACTATGGGACTCAACTGCTGAGGTCATAAGTCCCCTAGAACTTAGAACTACTTAAACCTAACTAACCTAAGGACAACACACACATCCATGCCCGAGGCAGGATTCGAACCTGCGACCGTAGCGGTCGCGCGGTTCCAGACTGTAGCGCCAGAACCACTCGGCCACCAGCGGCCGGCTAAAGTTAGTTAGGTTTAAGTAGTTCTAAGTTCTAGGGGACTGATGACCTCAGCTGTTAAGTCCGATAGTGCTCACAAGGGAACCTCCCCATCGCAACCCCCTCAGATTTAGTTACGAGGTACGGCTAGAAAAAAACCGGACTGATGCTGGAAAAAACATTTATTTACAATTTCATGTTATCTCCTTCAATGTACTCTCCTCCTCGGTCTCTACACCGCTCCATACGAATTTTCCACTGTTCATAGCAATGCTGCAGATCATTTTCGGTAAGTCCATACATTACTTCCGTCGCTTTTTCCTTTACTGCTTCAACAGTCTCAAATCTAGTTCCTTTCAAAGCTGACTTGACTTTAGGGAAAAGAAAAAAGTCACAGGGGGCCAAATCAGGTGAGTAGGGTGGATGATCTAAGATGGGAATGTTGTGTTTTGCCAAAAACGTCTTCACTGACAACGCACTGTGAGCTGGGGCATTGTCTTGGTGAGGGATCCATGACTTTTTTCTCCACAAATCGTTCCGTTTTCTCCGTACTCGCTCACGTAGGGTAGCCAGGACGCTAATGTAGTAATGCTGATTCACTGTTTGTCCCTCTGGTACCCAATCAATGTGCACAATCCCTTTGATGTCAAAAAAAAAAAAAAAACAATCATCATTGCCTTGAATTTCTATTTTGACATTCGTGCTTTTTTTTGTCGTGGAGAACCAGGAGTTTTCCAATGCATCGATTGGCGTTTAGTTTCGGGATCGTAAGTAAAAAACCACGATTCATCGCAAGTAATAACATTTTGTAAGAAGGTGGGATCACTTTCAATGTTTTCCAGGATGTCAGAACAAATCATTCTTCGGCGTTCCTTCTGTTCAATTGTGAGACACTTTGAAACCATTTTTGAACACACTTTGTTCATGTTGAAACTTTCATGAAGAATCTGCCTAACACTTTCCTTGTCAACTCCTGTTAACTCAGACACTGCTCTGATTGTTAAACGGCGATCTTTTGTCGAACAAGTTTACCGATTTTTTCAATGTTTGCATCAGTTTTTGCTGACAATGGTCTGCCAGTGCGAGTGTCATCACTGGTGTCTTCGCGGCCATCTTTAAATCGTTTAAACCACTCAAACACTTGTGTTCGCGATAAACAATCATCGCCGTACACTTGTTGTAACATTACAAACGTTTCACTTGCAGATTTTCCTAGTTTGAAACAAAATTTGATGTTAACACGCTGTTCTTTCTGTACACTCAACATTTTCCAACGCACAGACAAAACGTCAACTACTTAAAACAGACGCCACGGGCAGACTGAGTGCAGGAGGCAGATGAAACTCGAGCAGTAGGCGGAGCGAGAGTCACGTGACAGGCCACGCGACTTTCAGCCTTATTGCATTCGTTTTATTGTTTCACCAGTACTAGTCCGGTTTTTTTCTAGCCACACCTCGTATAAGTTGGCACAGTGGATAGGCCTTGAAAAACTGAACACAGATCAATCGAGAAAACAGGAAGAAGTTGTGTGGAACTATGAAAAAAATAAGCAAAATATACAAACTGAGTAGTCCATGCGCAAGATAGGCAACATCAAGGATGATTTGAGTGCAGGAGCGCCGTGGTCATGTGGGTAGCGTGAGCAGCTGTGGTAGAAGAGGTCCTTGGTCAAGTCTTCCCACGAGTGAAAAGATTAATTTTTTATTTTCAGTTTATGTGATAAACTCTTATGTTTTCATCACTTTTTTGGGAGTGATTATCACATCCACAAGAAAACCTAAATCGGGCAAGGTAGAAGAACCTTTTTACCCATTCGCCAAGTGTACAAGTTAGGTGGATCGACAACATGTTCCTGTCATGTGACGCACATGCCGTCATCAGTGTCGTATAGAATATATCAGACGTGTTTTCCTGTGGAGGAATCGGTTGACCTATGACCTTGCGATCAAATGTTTTCGGTTCCCATTGGAGAGGCACGTCCTTTCGTCTACAAATCGCACAGTTTTGCGGTGCGGTCGCAAAACACAGACACTAAACTTATTACAGTGAACAGAGACGTCAATGAACGAACGGACACATCATAGCTTTGAAAAAATAAAGGTAGTAAACTTTTCACTCGAGGGAAGACTTGAATCAAGGACCTCTCGTTTCGCAGCTGCTCACGCTAACCACGGGACCACGGCGCTCCTACGCTCAAATCATCCTTGATGTTGCCTGTCTTGCGCATGGACTACTCAGTTTGTATATTTTGTTTATTTTTTTCATAGTTCCACACAACTTCTTCCTGTTTTCTAGATTGATCTGTGTTCAGTTTTTCAAGGCCTATCCACTGTGCCAACTTATAACTAAATCTGAGGGGGGTGCGATGGGGAGGTTCCCTTGTCAGAGCCATTTGCACTTTTTTTTTCCTAGCTCCTGACGATTAGGCAACGCCTTCGACGCCCCTTGTGTGAGGTTTACCTACGTCAGGCTGAATTGGTGTCGAAGCTTCTGACAGATACATTTCTAACGTGCTCAACAGTGTTGCTTGGGTAGCACCGAGGGTGTTGCCGAACTGGGTGGGGTCTTAGTGGAACCGTTTGCCGTTTTATTCACGCACATGTTGATGTTTCACTCCCACAGGAGGGCTGAAAAAGCACCAGTAACCTTTGCTGCTTCAAATCACGTTCAAATTTCGCTGAACGGTTTTGAACGGTCCATAGTGGTACCTGTACACAAGAGCAAAATTGCGGTTGCACTGCACTCCAAAGGGGTGCGATCATGTTCAGTGGGGTTGTAGCTCCACGATGTCCTAAGAGAAGGGTTGAAACGTCCGCAAAGCCGATTCTCACATTGTTTGCCGGTCATACTGTCATTTACCGTCTTGTAAAGCCATCATATGATCAAAACCAAGCGTAAAATGATTTAGACAAGATATTTGTGTGGTGCGAAAAGTGAGAATTGGCACTAAATAATGAAAAATTTGAAGTCATCCACATGACTACTAAAAGGGATGCGCTAAATTACGCTTAAGAGATAAATCACACAAATCTAAAGACTGAGAATTCGACCAACTACTTGGGGATTACAAGTGCGAATAACTTAAAAAGTAACTATTACTTGTGGAGAAAGCGAACCAAAGACTGTGATTTATAGGCAAACACTTAGAAGAAAATATTTTGTTGGCTCCCAACTACATAGGGAGAAATGACCATCATAATAAAATAAGATAAATCAGAGCTCGCACGGAAAGATTTAAGTGTTTGTTTTTCCTGTGCACTGTTTGAGAGTGGAACGGTAGAGAAACAGCTTGAAGGTGGTTCGTTGAACTCTCTGCCAAGCACTTAATTGTGAATTGCAGAGTAATCGTGTAGATGTAAATATAATTTATAAATATTTCAAGCAAATTGGCTGAAATATGATGATGCTTGTTCCACCTTACAGCTTTTGTGATGTGCGCTGTTTACATTGTTTACATTGTTCTAGAATATGAGTTAATATACAATTACCTAACGTTATTCTCTGAATTTTAATCATAGCTCTACTTAGTGACCCGTAAACCGGATTACCTCTACGCCGTGCGAACTCGGAGTGGGTCATTAACTTCTAAATATAAACTATATATTTGTACAAATTTTTGAGTAAATTGTGTTGATTTAGACTTTTAGACACGTTTTCGACTATTTCGTCAACCAGGAGAAGGGGTGTTAAACATTCATCCTCCTTCCTTACCTGGGAGCCGTTACGAGTTCTCCCGTCTATTCGGACGGTGTCCCCATACATGCTATTACAGTAGATATTGACTCAGTGTTGCACATTTCGAATGCTAGCTAGCCATCAAAAAAAAAAAAAAAATCTGTCTCCGTTATTCGACAGAGAAGATCAGGAGTGATATTGTAAAATAAATTTACCAAACTATGCGCTTGTGTACTGGGTTAAATAACAGATCTTTCTTCTGTGTATCACTGAATCAGGCTATGTGACACTATGCATCCAAAAAAATCTATACCGATATTTGACAAACAAAAGCAGAAGTGACGGTTTAACATTACTATTGACTAAACTATGCACTTTTTTCCTGAGTTAAACAATAAATCTTTCTTTCTTGTGTGATAGAATTAGGGTATGTGACACTGTTTATCGTGATTTGTCCAATATCAATAGGCAGCTTCCTTAGTGCTATTCGAGACAAACAGACCACGCAGAAGCACTGAGTTTCACTTTCAACCTTCACTTTATCATCGTCATCAACTACACACACATGCCACTACATGAAACAGTTTCAGTGAGACACATCATTCCTATTTCACAAAGGAAATGTGTTCAAAGGGATGCGAATAAGGAAATCATTTACGATGATAACAACAAAGCCCCTAGCGGAATTCTCAGTCAACAGTGACTTTCGAGTTCGATCTCTTACGGATAGGAACAGCCGGTAATTTAACCAGGTGTAATATAAAGTGAAGTATACGAAATCATTCATCTATAGATTCTATGGTTCATTCTTTCACTATAACAGAGAGGGAAATGTTAAGCGAAACGGGACCACAGAAACACTGGATAGGATATATGTCAAATGTCTCTCTGAATTCGATACCGTGAATACATTGTGTGAGAATTGTAACTGAACAAGTCCAAATTTCTAGACCCTGACTTCCGCCAAAAATCAGTGTGTGAGAAGTACACTGACGTTTCGCCAGATAAGGGAGAATTGTAGTTAAACGTAAATGACATATGACACTTGTGGCCGGTACGTACCCTAGCGTTATAGCTATCTAGCTTAGAAAATCTCTCCTTATTCGTTCTTCTTCAACTGTCTTCCATTCGTGAACTGTGTTTCTGTGTTAAGTGTAAGTACTGTTTTTTCCATTGGATCCTTGTCTTAACAAAACAAGAGCATGATGTAAATCGTAAATAGGCAAAATTTGTTAACGGGAAACAAGCTTAATGATGAAACCTTAATGCAATTTGAGTTTCAGTGTTTTCTATTAGCGCTTGGCCTTCTAGTTCTTTCCCAACGTAGCTACGACAATTTGCAACTACAATACCGACTGTTGCCCAATTCCATGCGCGGAAACCAGGAAAAGCGAGGCATGAGGCCTTATCTATGACGTTGTCACTTCTGGTTTCAGTGTCGAATCGCCCTCGACGAATAGCAAATATATATAGGCGCTGTGCATTGGAAACCACTAACCATCTCTACCTTACACAGTAGTCCTGTGTTTGTCCTGCATCCTTTTCAGGTGACGTCCTTTCTGTAGTTTCCCCCTGTCCCTCTAATCTAAAAAAGCATCCAGTTCCCTCCACACAGCCCCCGCTTCCCGTGTAGCCGCTTCCTGTGTGTAGTGGACCCCTGACTATTAAGCACATCACGAAAACTCGCGACCCTTTGGCGCAAGTCGAGGAATCCGCAGCCTACACGGTCGCAGAGCTGTATGAGGCTCTGATTCAGACCCTCCACTCGGCTCTGTACCGAAGATCCGCAGTCGGTCCCGTCGACGATGCTACAGATGGTGATCTCCGTCATCATCTCACAAGCAAGACTGACAGTCTTTACCAATTCAGCTATCCGCCCAAAAACCAGAGTGAATCTCTTCCGATCCAAAACGACACACATCGTTAGTACTGACATGAGCCAGGCTGCACCCTGTGCTCTTCATGCCATCCCCAAGTACCCCTTTCCACGCCTGGAATGACCCCTCCCGATATCCACACAGAGGGCAGGCTAGATTCTTTCCCCTCCTTGGCAGTCATATTGCCAAGGGGCCAATGTTGGATCTCCCATTACCAGTAATCCCATCCTCTGCGACTGCACAGATCTTGCAGACTGACTCGGTTCTCTTGAAACAGGAAACGCGACTGCATTTGGCTCATAATGTTTATCAGACACAGAGAGCGCCTGAAACCCATTCGTCAGGCGAAATGTGCAGTGAAAAGCATATGTAAGCCACAGCATCATAGTAACATGCAGAACTAACCAGTGACACGAGCAAACATAATTTGTAAACATAAAAAAACTCTTCAATAAGCAGGCAAATAAAAATCAAGTACAGCTCAGGACCGGTCAGCTATAGCAATGATAACACGTTGTATTAATATAGACTTGCGGCCGAAATATTTTGGCTGCGATAGGGCACGCATACTATAAAAAAGAGAAGCAACAGCAGAAATAGCCCACTGAAGGTGCCAAAATTATAGTGAAACTTGTTTACTAACTAAACAAAATAAAAATTGTGTTACTGGAAGAAGATGGATTCTCTTTAATTCACTTAAACATAACATATTTATTCCATCTTTCAATTATAAAACAGAAATTTTCTGCACATTTATGTAATTACGTTACTAATAGTAATTATTTTATATTAATTGTAAATTTATCGCAAAATATTATGTGTTCATATTAACCAATTGCCATACTTCTGTTAATCATTATGTCATAAACAGCAAGTCTACGGACTTACTTATCTATTTTTGAAGAAAAAATACGATTTGTGATCGAAACTTTAATGCAAACAAACAGGGCGAGAACGGGTTGAAATCTTAACTTTTACTATCTGAAAGGAATGATATTTAAATTAAATCAACATGTATACCCATTAAATAAATGATGACTAACTGACAACCTCAGCTGCTGACAGGTGTTGTTGTTATACCTCGATGTGGACAGCTGAAAATGTGTGCCCCGACCGGGACTCGAACCCGGGATCTCCTGCTTACATGGCAGACGCTATATCCATCTGAGCCACCGAGGACACAGATGAATAGCGCGACTGCAGGGACTTATCCCTTGCACGCCTCCCGTGAGACTCACATTCCCAACTGTCCACAATTCTACATATGTATTGTACCTTATAGACATTTGCCCACCCACTCATTACTCGCGCACGCGTTGGCGATTCCCGTAAGAGTTTGGGCAACCTGTGCGCATCCGCACAGACAAAGGTCAATGGCTGGGTAGCCTTTAACTATATATACAAAGACAGTAACTTGTTCTCGAAAGAACAGTTATTGTTGATGACCGTGCAGCTTTTCCCTGAAATAAATGATGACTAACTGACAACCTCAGCTGCTGACAGGTGTTGTTGTTATACCTCGATGTGGACAGCTGAAAATGTGTGCCCCGACTTTCGAGAACAAGTTACTGTCTTTGTATATATAGTTAAAGGCTACCCAGCCATTGACCTTTGTCTGTGCGGATGCGCACAGGTTGCCCAAACTCTTACGGGAATCGCCAACGCGTGCGCGAGTAATGAGTGGGTGGGCAAATGTCTATAAGGTACAATACATATGTAGAATTGTGGACAGTTGGGAATGTGAGTCTCACGGGAGGCGTGCAAGGGATAAGTCCCTGCAGTCGCGCTATTCATCTGTGTCCTCGGTGGCTCAGATGGATAGAGCGTCTGCCATGTAAGCAGGAGATCCCGGGTTCGAGTCCCGGTCGGGGCACACATTTTCAGCTGTCCACATCGAGGTATAACAACAACACCTGTCAGCAGCTGAGGTTGTCAGTTAGTCATCATTTATTTCAGGGAAAAGCTGCACGGTCATCAACAATAACTGTTCTTTCGAGAACAAGTTACTGTCTTTGTATATATATGTATACCCATTGTTTTAACATCTTTTATAAGGAGCAGTCAAAAGGAAACGAGACAAATGGAAAAAAGTAACTAAACTGTTTATTATTTCGAAAGCAGTTGCCGTAACTGTTGATACATTTAACCCACTGTGAAACAAGAAGGTTAATGCCTACAAGGAAAAAGGTCTGTTGTTGCCCACGGAACCATGGTTGTACCCAGGCGTGTACCTCTTCGTGTGAAGTTAGGAAGCACACTCACAACCTCTACACGCACCCATCTATTCCCATGTGATTTCAGTATTTTAGAGCCCTGAAGGAAAACATTCTTAGCCGTCGATTTTCTTCGGACGAGTTGCACGCCAGGACACAAACATGGTTCGGCAGGCAACCGCAAACCTCTTTCCATGAAGGCATTGATCGTCTTGTTTCTGTGTGGGCTAAATTTATTAACGGTTAAGGCGATTATTTTCCAAATAATAAACAGGTTACTTACTTTTTTTCCATTTGTCTCGTTTTCATGTGATTGTCCATTATACTAATACACTCCTGGAAATTGAAATAAGAACACCGTGAATTCATTGTCCCAGGAAGGGGAAACTTTATTGACACATTCCTGGGGTCAGATACGTCACATGATCACACTGACAGAACCACAGGCACATAGACACAGGCAACAGAGCATGCACAATGTCGGCACTAGTACAGTGTAGATCCACCTTTCGCAGCAATGCAGGCTGCTATTCTCCCATGGAGACGATCGTAGAGATGCTGGATGTAGTCCTGTGGAACGGCTTGCCATGCCGTTTCCACCTGGCGCCTCAGTTGGACCAGCGTTCGTGCTGGACGTGCAGACCGCGTGAGACGACGCTTCATCCAGTCCCAAACATGCTCAATGGGGGACAGATCCGGAGATCTTGCTGGCCAGGGTAGTTGACTTACACCTTCTAGAGCACGTTGGGTGGCACGGGATACATGCGGACGTGCATTGTCCTGTTGGAACAGCAAGTTCCGTTGCCGGTCTAGGAATGGTAGAACGATGGGTTCGATGACGGTTTGGATGTACCGTGCACTATTCAGTGTCCCCTCGACGATCACCAGTGGTGTACGGCCAGTGTAGGAGATCGCTCCCCACACCATGATGCCGGGTGTTGGCCCTGTGTGCCCCGGTCGTATGCAGTCCTGATTGTGGCGCTCACCTGCACGGCGCCAAACACGCATACGACCATCATTGGCACCAAGGCAGAAGCGACTCTCATCGCTGAAGACGACACGTCTCTATTCGTCCCTCCATTCACGCCTGTCGCGACACCACTGGAGGCGGGCTGCACGATGTTGGGGCGTGAGCGGAAGACGGCTTAACGGTGTGCGGGACAGTAGCCCAGCTTCATGGAGACGGTTGCGAATGGTCCTCGCCGATACCCCAGGAGCAACAGTGTCCCTAATTTGCTGGGAAGTGGCGGTGCGGTCCCCTACGGCACTGCGTAGGATCCTACGGTCTTGGCGTGCATCCGTGCGTCGCTGCGGTCCGGTCCCAGGTCGACGGGCACGTGCACCTTCCGCCGACCACTGGCGACAACATCGATGTACTGTGGAGACCTCACGCCCCACGTGTTGAGCAATTCGGCGGTACGTCCACCCGGCCTCCCGCATGCCCACCGTACGCCCTCGTTCAAAGTCCGTCAACTGCACATACGGTTCACGTCCACGCTGTCGCGGCATGCTGCCAGTGTTAAAGACTGTGATGGAGCTCCGTATGCCACGGCAAACTGGCTGACACTGACGGCGGCGGTGCACAAATGCTGCGCAGCTAGCGCCATTCGACGGCCAACACCGCGGTTCCTGGTGTGTCCGCTGTGCCGTGCGTGTGATCATTGCTTGTACAGCCCTCTCGCAGTGTCCGGAGCAAGTATGGTGGGTCTGACACACCGGTGTCAATGTGTTCTTTTTTCCATTTCCAGGAGTGTAATTCTAACAATAAATGATGCGCGTGGCCGAGCGGTTCTAGGCGCTTCAGTCCGGAACCGCGCGACTGCTACGGTCGCAGGTTCGAATCCTGCCTCGGGCATGGATGTGTGTGATGTCCGTAAGTTAGTTAGGTTTAAGTAGTTCTAAGTTCTAGGGGACTGATGACCACAGATGTTAAGTCCCATAGTGCTCAGAGCCATTTTTTTTGTAGACAATTTAGTGTCTCATACCAGATAAACGGCCGATGTGGTGGTGATGTGTACCTTCGATATCATCATAGCTCCCCGCTGTCTCACATTGTATTTGTTTACAGCCACAATATGATGTCTCTAAGAAGCTGTAGTGACCGAGCGAGGTGGCGCAGTGGTTAGCACACTGGACTCGCATTCGGGAGGACGACAGTTCAATCCCGCGTCCGGCCATCCTGATTTAGGTTTTCCGTGATTTCCCTAAATCGCTACAGGCAAATGCCGGGATGATTCCTCTGAAAGGGCACGGCCGACTTCCTTCCCTAATCCGATGAGACCGATGACCTCGCTGTTTGGTCTCTTCCCCCAAAAACAAACGAACCAACCAAGAAGCTGTAGAGTACAAAGCTAGAAGTTATATATTTCAACACAACAGCACCCAATCCAGAACGCGGAATCTTCCTTTGATGTACAGCAGATACCATTTGTTCGTTGGCTAGTTCTAGGGACTAACGTGTCATCGACTAAAAACATGTGAGCTGAAGTCACTTCTAATCTGACCCAGTACTGTTCTCCAAAAGAAAGGACTAAGGAATTGCTGACTCACGAGGGACTGCACCTACTCATCATCACCGGTTTCGTCCTAATTTATAGTGTACGCAGGGCTTGGCCAGAAATGAAATTAACAGAAGCGTTCAGTAAAAAGAGCATTTTTGGCACGGGATCGGGTGCGGCATGAGCTATTTTTGTTACCGCATTTTCCAGGCGGCTGTTGGCGCAGCTGAAAGAGTGGAGAACGGGAACTGCAGGGTCTTGGGGTCGAATCCATAAACTTTTTTATTTTCAACTTTTACATTAAACCCAAATAATTCTCATTATATTACATTTATTAATATTTTCGTAAAAGGCTTGAATAAGAAAGACAAAGAAAAATTTGGGATATCAAATGAATTTCCAAGAAAGGATTAGAAGGTTACACGATAACTACATACATAAAAATAGATACTATGATCACTATACAGTTGATGATTTACACGTGCTGGAGTGATACACATCGTACAAACAGAGGATGCAGTAATTTTCATCTTGTCTTGCACACGTTACAATTTTTACCTGTACGTTTAAATTACAATCAAATGGTTCAAATGGCTCTGAGCTCTATGGGACTTAACATCTGAGGTCATAAGTCCCCTAAAACTTAGAACTACGTACACCTAACTAACCCAAGGATATCACACACATTCATGCCCGAGGCAGGATTCGAACCAGCGGCCGTAGCGGTCGCGCGGTTCCGGACTGAAGCGCCTAGAACCGCTCGGCCACAACTAAATTACAATCCCTTCTTGGAAAGTTATTTGCTGGGTCCTAGTTGGAAATTTTTTTTTGTAGTTACAAATTTCCTATTGTCTGTCCTTTTCATGCCTTTCATTAAAATTAATGAATATTTGTGAATGATGAATAATTTCAACCCTCAGATGTCCACAGACATACAAGCTAATGAGCACCATTTCGGTTTATTTGCAGGGTAAATAACGTAATGATAGAAAATATAAATATTTTCCGCAAAGGCATCCGAATCTACGACCCTGCGATTACCGTTTTGCATCCTTTCCACGCTAACATACAGTAATGGCCATTAAAATTAATTCACCAGGAAGAAATGCAGATGATAAACGGGTATTCATTGGGCAAATATATTATACTAGAACTGACATTTGATTACATTTTCACGCAATTTGAGTGCATAGATCCTGAGAAATCAGTACCCAGAACAACCACCTCTGGCTGTAATAACGGACTTCATACGCCTAGACATTGAGTTAAACAGTGCTTAGATGGCGTGTACAGGTACAGTTGTCCATGCAGCTTCAACACGATACCACAGTTCATCAACAGTAGTGACTGGCGTATTGTGACGAGGCAGTTACTCGGCCACCATTGACCAGACGTTTTCAATTGGTGAGAGATCTGGAGAATAAGCTGGCCAGGGCAGCAGTCGAACATTTTTTGTATCCAGAAAGGCCCGTACAGGACCTGCAACATGCGGTCGTGCATTATCCTGCTGAAATGTAGGGTTTCGCAGGGATCGAATGAAGGGTAGAGTCACAGGTCGTAACACATCAGAAATGTAACGTCCACTGTTCAAAGTGCCGGCCATTGGAACAAGAGGTGACCGAGACGTGTAACCAATGGCACCCCATACCATCACGCCGGGTGATGTGCCAGTATGGCGATGACGAATACACGCTTCCTATGTGCGTTCACCGCGATGTCGCCAAACACGGATGCGACCACCATGATGCTGTAAACAGACCCTGGATTCATCCTAAAATATGACGTTTTGCCATTCGTGCACCCAGGTTCGGCGTTGAGTACACCATCGCAGGCGCTCCTGTCTGTGATGCAGCGTCAAGGGTAAGCGCAGCCACGGTCTTCGAGCTGATAGTCCACGCTGCTGCAAACGTCGTCGAACTGTCCGTGCAGATGGTTGTTGTGTTGCAAACGTCCCCATCTGTTGACTCAGGGATCGAGACGTGGCTGCACGATCCATTACAGCCATGCGGATAAGATGCCTGTCATCTCGACTGCTAGTGATATGAGACCATTGTGATCCAGCACGGCGTTCCGTATTATCCTCCTGAACCCACCGATTCCATATTCTGCTAACAGTCATTGGATCTCGACCAACGCGAGGAGCAATGTCGCGATACGATAAACCACAATCGCGATAGGCTACAATCCGACCTTTATCAAAGTCGGAAACGTGATGGTACGCATTTCTCCTCTTCACACGAGGCATCACAACAACATTTCACCAGGCAACGCCGGTAAACTGCTGTTTGTGTATGAGAAATCGGTTGGAAATTTTCCTCATGTAGGCACGTTGTAGGTGTCGCCACCGGCGCCAACCTTGTGCGAATGCTCTGGAAAGCTAATCATTTGCATATCACAGCATCTTCTTCCTGTCGGTTAAATTTCGCGTCTGTAACACGTCATCTTCGTAGTGTAGCAATTTGAAAAGCCAGTAGTGTAAATGTCTCATGGCTCACCCGACCTGCTGTGTATTTTTAAATGGTTGACCATCTAGAGCTCCCACTTCTGTCACTTTCATTTCCGGCCAAGCCATACATATACCAGATAATTCGATGAAATCAGTGATGTCGAGTAGGTTCGGTCCCTTTGACGGATCGAAAGAACGTTACAGGAATTATCTCAGAAACACGTAGCGAAGTTCTCTGATTTGACAAGTTGGTGTAAAAAGGTCTTAGTATAGCGAGATTACCAACGCAATATACATTTGTTTTACAGTAATACTGTTAAGGCAGAAATACTAAATTTATTCCTCCAGAACCGTTACACTGAAGACGCTCTTAGACGCAAAAATGCGAAGTGAATAGAAGGAGAAGTGATTGTGGAATCGAGAGGCAACTGTAATAACTCGATAGATGCGAGGCCAGTACACTCAACGGGTTGCCACACAGCTCGTGGCAAAAATCTGGTAAGTATTCACTGTCGCTTTTGGTATTGGACTCTGCAACGCGGAACACCGAAACCATGTAGCGTGTTCATATGTTGCGCTTATCAAGTGTGCATACTGTTTATTCCGCGGTGTGTTAATCACATTATTGAAACTCCAGATTTGTACTTCGATGACGAAGAAGGGAAGGACGTACGACACCGCAGTAACTTCTGTTTAGGGAAATAAGACTCTATAGTTACTGCATGTGTTAACATATGTTGCTTCAAGAAAATGTTTCGCTTTTTGCTAAATAATACCTTATTTATGACACTTGTGAATCTACTGGTGATAACTGTTGCAGTGTTCACTGAGGTGACTTAAGTCATGGGATGGCGAATAAACGCATACGCAGATGGCTGTAGAATCGCATGCGCAAGGTGTAAAACGACAGTGCATTGGCGGAGCTGTCATTTGTGCTCTAGTAATTCGTGTGAAAAGGTTTCCGACGTGATTTTGGTAGTACGACGGGAATTAGCGTACTCTGAACGCGAAATGGTAGTTGGAGCTAGACCATGGGACATTCCATTTTGGAAATCGATAGGGAATTCAATGTTCCGAGACCCACAGTGTCAAGAGTGTGCCAAGGATTACAAATTTTGGCCATTATCTCTCGTCACCAGTGGGCGACGGCCTTTACTTACCGACCGAGAGCAGCGGCATTTACGTAGAGTTATCAGTGTTAACAGACTAGTTACACTGCATGAAATAACAGCAGAAATCATTGTGAGACGTACAACGAACGTATCTGTTACGGCAGTGCAGCAAAATTTGGCTTTAATATGGGCTATGGTAGCAGACGACCGGCTCGAGTTCCTTTGCTAACACCACGACATCGCGTGCAGCGCCACTCCTGAGCTCTTGACCATATCGGTTGAACCCAAGACGACTGGAAAACCGTGACGTGGTCAGATTAGTCCCGATTTCAGTTGGTAAGAGCTTATGGTAGGATTCGAATATGGCGCAGACCTCTCTAAGCCATGGGCCCAAATTGTCAACAAGGCACTCTGCAAGCTGGTGGTAGTTCCATAATGGTGTGGGCTGGGTCTTCTGGTCCAACTGAACCGAGCGCCAACTGGGAATGGCTATCTATATTCGGCTAGTTGAAGACATCTGCAGCCATTCATGGAGTTCATGTTCCCCAAAGAACGACGAAATTTTTGTGGATGATAATGCGCCATGTCACCGGGCCACAACTGTTCGTGATTGGCTTCAAAAACATTTTCGACGTTTCTAGCCATCCAGATCGCCGACATGAATCCCGTCAAACATTTATGGGACATAAGTGAGAGATCATTTCGTGCATAAATCCTGCGCCGGCAACATTCCCGCGATTATGGGCAGCTATAGTGGCAGCACGGCTACATATAGGGTAATTCAAAAAGAATACCACAACTTTAAAAATGTGTATTTAATGAAAGAAACATAATATAACCTTCTGTTATACATCATTACAAAGAGTATTTAAAAAGGTTTTTTTTCACTCATAAACAAGTTCAGATATGTTCAATATGGCCCCCTCCAGACACACGAGCAATATCAACCCGATACTCCAACTCGTTCCACACTCTCTGTAGCATATCATGCGTAACAGTTTGGATAGCTGCTGTTATTTCTCGTTTCAAATCATCAATGGTGGCTGGGAGAGGTGGCCGAAACACCATATCCTTAACATACCCCCATAAGAAAAAATCGCAGGGGGTAAGATCAGGGCTTCTTGGAGGCCAGTGATGAAGTGCTCTGTCACGGGCTGCCTGGCGGCCGATCCATCGCCTCGGGTAGTTGACGTTCAGGTAGTTATCGACAGATAAGTGCCAATGTAGTGGCGCTCCATCCTGCTGAAATATGAATTGTTGTGCTTCTTGTTCGAGCTGAGGGAACAGCCAATTCTCTAACATCTCCGCGGATTCTCAGTGCCCCATATGCAGACATTGTGACGGTTGACTTTCCCGTTAGTGTGGAAAGTTGCTTCATCACTAAACACAATCTTTGAAACGAAAGATTCATCTGTTTCCATTTGAGCAAGGATAAAATCACAGAAATCGATTATTTTAATCTTATCAGCTGCAGACAGTGCTTGAACCAATTTCAGACGATAAGGTTTCATAACTAACCTTTTTCGTAGGACTCTCCATACAGTTGATTGTGGAATTTGCAGCTCTCTGTTAGCTCTGCGAGTCGATTTTCCTGGGCTGCGAACAAATGCTTGCTGGATGCGTGCTACATTTTCATCACTCGTTCTCGGCCGTCCAGAACTTTTCCCTTTGCACAAACACCCATTCTCTGTAAACTGTTTGTACCAACGTTTAATACACCACCTATCAGGAGGTTTAACACCATACTTCGTTCGAAATGCACGCTGAACAACTGTCGTCGATTCACTTCTGCAGTACTCAATAACACAAAAACCTTTCTGTTGAGCGGTCGCCATCTTAGCATCAACTGACGCTGACGCCTAGTCAACAGCGCCTCAATCGAACAAATGTACAACTAAATGAAACTTTATAGCTCCCTTAATTCGCCGACAGATAGTGCTTAGCTCTGCCTTTTATCGTTGCAGAGTTTTAAATTCCTAAAATTGTGGTATTCTTTTTGAATCACCCTTCTGCAGGGTACTTTTAACTACTTATTGAGTCTATTCCACGTCGAGTTGTTGCAATACTCCAGGCAAAAGCAGGTCTGACACGATGTTGGGAGGTAATCTAGACTTTTGTCACCCCAGTGTAGTGTTCATTCAGTCCCTTAGATTCGTTAGCCTATGAACATCGATTGTACACAAATGCTGAGTTTTGCAGTGAAATGGACTCTTGAATACAATGCAGCAGCAATTATACGTAGCATGGGTTTGTCAAGTCGTTGGTAGGTTCCTGGAGGTATGTGGCACCACGTTCTACATCTACATCTACATCCATGCTCCGCAAGCCACCTGACGGTGTGGGGCGGAGGGTACTTTGAGTGCCTCTATCGGTTCTCCCTTCTATTTCAGTCTCGTATTGTTCGTGGATAGAAAGATTGTCGGTATGCCTCTGTGTGGGCTCTAATCTCTCTGATTTTATCCTCATGGTCTCTTCGCGAGATATACGTAGGAAGGAGCAATATACTGCTTGACTCCTCGGTGAAGGTATGTTCTCGAAACTTCAACAAAAGCCCGTACCGAGCTACTGAGCGTCTCTCTTGCAGAGTCTTCCACTGGAGTTTATCTATCATCTTCGTAACGCTTTCGCGATTACTAAATGATCCTGTGACGAAGCGCCCTGTTCTCCGTTGGATCTTCTCTATCTCTTCTATCAACCCTATCTGGTACGGATCCCACACCGGTGAGCAGTATTCAAGCAGTGGGCGAACAAGTGTACTGTAACCTACTTCCTTTGTTTTCGGATTGCATTTACTTAGGATTCTTACAATGAATCTCAGTCTGGCATCTGCTTTACCGACGATTAATTTTATATGGTCATTCCATTTTAAATCACTCCTAATGCCTACTCCCAGATAATTTATGGAGTTAACTGCTTCCAGTTGCTGACCTGCTATATTGTAGCTAAATGATAAAGGATCTTTCTTTCTGTGTATTCGCAGCAAATTACACTTGTCTACATTGAGATTCAATTGCCATTCCCTGCACCATGCGTCAATTCGTTGCAGATCCTCCTGCATTTCAGTACAATTTTCCATTTTTACAACCTCTCGATATACTACAGCATCATCCGCAAAAAGCCTCAGTGAACTTCCGACGTTATCCACAAGGTCATTTATATATATTGTGAATAGCAACGGTCCTACGACACTCCCCTGCGGCGCACCTGAAATCACTCTTACTTCGGAAGACTTCTCTCCATTGAGAATGATATGCTGCGTTCTGTTATGTAGGAACTCTTCAATCTAATCACACAATTGCTCTGACAGTCCATATGCTCTTACTTTGTTTATTAAACGATTGTGGTGAACTGTATCAAACGCCTTGCGGAAGTCAAGAAACACTGAATCTACCTGGGAAGCCGTGTCTGTGGCCCTCTGAGTCTCGTGGACGAATAGCGCACAAGCTGGGTTTCACACGATAGTCTTTTTCGAAACCCATGCTGATTCCTACAGAGTAGATTTCTAGTCTCCAGAAAAGTCATTATACTCGAACATAATATGTGTTCCAAAATTCTACAACTGATCGACGTTAGAGATATAGGTCTATAGTTCTGCACATCTGCTCGACGTCTTGAAAACGGGTATGACCGGTGCTCTTTTCCAATCTTTTGGAACGCTGCGCTCTTCTAGAGACCTACGGTACACCGCTGCAAGAAGGGAGGCAAGTTCCTTCTCGTACTCTGTGTAAAATCGAACTGGTATCCCATCCGGTACAGCGGCCTTTCCTCTTTTGAGCGATTTTAATTGTTTTTCTATCCCTCTGCCGTCTATTTCGATATCTACCATTTTGTCATCTGTGCGACAATCTAGAGAAGGAACTACAGTGTAGTCTTCCTCTGTGAAACAGCTTTGGAAAAAGACATTTAGTATTTCGACCTTTCGTCTGTCATCCTCTGTTTCAGTACCATTTTGGTCACAGAGTGTCTGGACATTTTGTTTTGGTCCACCTACCGCTTTGACGTAAGACCAAAATTTCTTAGGATTTTCTACCAAGTCAGTACATAGAACTTTACTTTCGAATTCATTGAACGCCGTCCGCAGCTCGTGGTCGTACGGTAGCGTTCTCGCTTCCCGCGCCCGGGTTCGATTCCCGGCGGGGTCAGGGATTTTCTCTGCCTCGTGATGACTGGGTGTTGTGTGCTGTCCTTAGGTTAGTTAGGTTTAAGTAGTTCTAAGTTCTAGGGAACTGATGACCATAGATGTTAAGTCCCATAGTGCTCAGAGCCATTTTGCTCAGAGCCATTTGAACCATCGAATGCCTCTCGCATAGCCCTCCTCACACTACATTTCGCTTCGTGTAATTTTTGTTTGTGTGCAAGGCTTTGGCTATGGTTATGTTTGCTGTTAGGTTCCCTTGTGTTGAGCCGTAAAGTACTCTGAAATCTGCTTTTTGTCGCTTTTGCTAAGCAGAAATTCTTCCTACCTTTTTTTAATATTTCTATTTACGGCTGAAATCATCGATGCAGTAACCGATTTATGATCGCTGATTCCCTGTTCTGCGTTAACTGTTTCAAATAGTTCGGGACTGTTTGTCACCAGAAGGTCTAATATGTTATCGCCACGAGTCGGTTCTCTGTTTAACTGCTCAAGGTAGTTTTCAGATAATGCACTTTAAAAAAATTCATTGGATTTTTTGTCCCTGCCACCCGTTATAAACGTTTGAGTCTCCCAGTCTATATCTGGTGAAATAAAAACTCCACTCAGAACTATAACATGGTGGGGATCACGCACGGATCACGCAATTCACGTAAATTACGGACCGGTTATTTGTGAACGTGGAGTTGTTGCCCGATAGCGACCCTAACGAGTTCCATTGGGTTAAGATCAGGTGAAATTGGTGACGAAGACATCATCTTGAGTTGAGTATCATGCTTCTCAACACACTGTAGCACGTCACCGGCCTTGAGACACGGGCATTTACCTGCTGGAAGATGCAGGCGCCGTCGGGTAAGACAAGTGACATGAATGGATGTATGTGGTCCGCAATAATGTTCACATACTGCACAGCTGTCATGATGCTATCGATTACTACCACAGACGCCATGGAAGCCACCGCAAATGTACCCCATAGCGCAACGCTGGCCCCACCAGCCTGCATCCGTGACCCCGCACATAGTATTTCGAGCAGCAGGCGGCGTATACGGACACAATCATCCAACTGATGTCCGCCCCCGGTGGCTGAGCGGTCAGCGCGGCAGACTGTCAATCCTATGGGTCCGGGTTCGATTCCCGGTTGGGTCGGAGATTTTCTCCGCTCAGAGACTGGGTGTTGTGTAGTCCTAATCATCATCATTTCATTCCCATCGACGCTCAAATCGCCGAAGTGTCGTCAATTCGAAAGACTTGCACCAGGCGAACGGTCTACCCGACGGGAGGCCCTCGTCACACGACATTGTTATTAACCAATTGATGTAACAAGAAACGTGACTCACTCGACCAGGTGAAACGTTTCCTTTGACCACGGTCGAATCTCGATGATATCTTGCCCCCAGCAAACCTAATTAAGAACACCGATGGGTCAACTTCCGAACACGAAGAAGTAGTCTGCTGCGGAAGCGCATTTTCAAGCATGTACGCTCAACAGTGTGCTTCGAAACTCTTGAGTCTGTACCAGCGTTGTATTTTGTCGTCATATCTGCAACAGATCTCCAGCTATGCCGCTTTGCAGACCGGGCAAGCCTCCTGTTTTCACGTTCTGTGATGGAGCGTGGACATCCAGCACGTTATCGCCTGTTCGTGCTTTCACCGTCGTTCAACCACTCACCACGGATGCTCACGACAGAGGCACGCGCACAGCCGAGCAGCTTCGCAGTTCCAAGAAGCCGAGCGATAACAATCTGCCCTTTGTCAAAGTCGCTCTGCTGTTCAGTCTTTGGACCAGAAAAACAACTCAGATATGACACGGACTGCGCTGCGGTACGACTGGCGATTGTGACACTACAAATAAAACCTTCCTTAGGTGACGAATGTGGACCAGGCAAGAATATTCTGGCCGTATGGAGTTGCGAGACAAGTTCTGAGGCCATCTCTTACAGTGATAATGGCGATAATGATACTGGCTGATTTTAAATCACCGAAATTAAAACAACAAGAATAAAACCATTGTAGTAAAATATTAACTTTTCTTTTAACCGACCATAAACGACAAGAGTGGCAAAAACTACCTTTTTAATCGGAGAATTTAATACGCCACAGAGTAGAACGTATTACTTAAGTAACATATACGCCTCAATAATAGTATTATTATAATACTTGCTTTAAAAACCCCATGCAAAATAAATCATGCTCAAACAGCGACAATATTCATGAATATTGCCTCACGACGCCCCTGTTCTCTGAGTATCTGACACCTGCCCTCTATGTCCTGGCTTCCGTATCAAATGGTGGCATCGCTGCAGTGTCCAAAGTGGGCACATCTTGTACTTGAGACCCATACGTGATAGATATTTCGCAACTTAGTTACCTCATTAATCTGGTGTTATTTTTTTCTGCAGCAGACATAATGTTACACGCTACGGCGTCATTGATTAAATCATTGAAACATATTCGATAAGATAAGGTGGTGCTTTGGTAGCAAATTAATGTTTATTTTATCTGGGTAATGCTCCTCTGCTACTGCGCATCAAATATTAACGGTTGATAAATGGCCAAATTCATTTCGATGTCGCTCAGCTGATTGTGTATTACGTCGCTGACGACTGTGCACTATAAACAGAAACACGGAAGAAAATCTAAACCATCGTCGTTTCCTGTGGTTTCATCGTTTTATACAATAAATTAGAGATAATTAGCTCTCGTTGATGCTGTTTAAGATTTAGGCTGATTTTCAGAGAATATTCAGTTTTACAGGAGAGTATTCCTCTTAAAAACATTGCGTATTAAAATATGAGGTAACTGTAAGCTAGTACAGACGCAAGGTGAGTGCGGAGTAAGCTATGAACGATATAGACCCGAGAGGGTTGTATGTGAATATACTTACGACTCGCTGCGAGAGGGAAACTTCTGACTTCAAGATTCATGCTGAGAATAAGATCGTCATTAAATCATTCATTACAATGGAAAATGCCAAAATTACTATACTTTGTGGAGAATGAAACATTTTGGAATAAGAAACAGAAGCCATTATTATCAAAATCGTACTGCATGGCGAGATCGTGGTATATTTGTCAGTCCAATGTCAAATTTGTTTTCCCAGGGAAACGTGGTGTCACTCAAGTGATATTCCAGTTGTTCGGTATACGATTATCAAGTTATTAAAGAGTTTGTATCCGTGAGTGACTTATGAGTCTCAACTTTGTGTAAATGAAATTGATTTCGAAACACCTGGCAAAAATGTTTCCAAATGGATTCAAATTAACAAGCACATCTGCAATTTGCAATAGATGGGTATGATAGTAGTGTAACTGAGTGTGTTCTGGCACGCAGCCTGCATTGTTGTCAGATTTCGCCTCACCGCTCACCCTTCTCCTGCTCCATTCCCTTCATCCCCCCACTCCCCTTAACAGTTAAACTGAAGCGTTTTTTAACTGTTCATTGCACTTAGTAGACATTGTTAGGAGAGATAAGCATATGTGGAATGTGGTTGCTCAAAAAAAAAAACACAGAGTATGAACAGGTGAATCACAGAAAAAGTCTGTGGGAGGGAGGGATACTGCTCCTTACGAGTAGCACCCTTATATACAGAATAGTGTAATGAATTAGATGGATGGCATAGTATTGCACTGCATGCGAATACGATATCCCGATGGGACAGCACAGCACATTAGCCACACAGCATAGCATAGCACTGTACCTGAATGCGATACCCAGAAAGGATAGTACAGCACCATAGCAGGATAGTATAATATGGCAATATACTCAAATGTGATAACCAGATAGCGCTGGGCATATTATCCAGATGGTATAGTCAGTGCAGTACCTGAATGTGAAAATGAGATTGTGTGGCGATAGAGTGGCACACATAAGGGCAGTCTCCCTGCCTCCTTCCCTCCCTCCCACAGACATCTTGTATGGCTCATTTATTCATTGTCAATTTTATTGAGCAATCATATTCTGCACAATTTTTGTCCCTTGTAATAATGAACTGCTGAGTCTAACGACTGCTAAAAAATGCATCACTGGAATGATTATTTTCATCTCACATAAAATGTCCCATCAACACCTTGGACTGTAAAGCCCTTCTCTAAGTATATGCTCTTATGCTCTTACACCTATTATGTAGTGGATCTCTGACCTAGTTAGTTTTGAGAGTTCTCTATGTTAAGCTGAATAACATTTGTGTATACTGTAGCATTCTTACCGTATGGCCCACTGCTTCCTCCTGTTTCTTCAGTGCTCATGTATTTTCCCTCTGTTTTATCATGAGCTGGTCCCTCGGTTCGACCAAACTAGATTACCAATTGCACTAGAGTTCCTGGCGACCAGCCCTTCTGGCCATGTTTCGCCTCTTGAGAATTATTCTAACTGTTGATTTCCTTAACCCTATCCTTTGGCGCGTCTTTTGAAATGTCTGCACGTGGGGCTATTTCACCCTGCACACACAGGGCTGTTTCCACTTCGTCAAATTATTACTTTAATCGATGTTTAATGTGAAATTTTAGAGAAGATGTTTTCTTGGTTTCTTTTCATATGGTCCGTACACACAAAAGGAAAAGGCCAAGCGCTTCATGGTCCGAGGAAGAAATGGGAGCCGGCCGTTGTGGCCGTATGGTTCTAGGCGCTTCAGTCTGGAACCGTGTGATCACTACGGTCGCAGGTTCGAATCCTGTCTCGGGCATGGATGTGTGTGATGTCCTTAGGTTAGTTAGGTTTAAGTAGTTCTAAGTTCTAGGGGACTGATTACCACTGGTGTTGAGTCCCATAGTGCTCAGAGCCATTTGAACCATTTTTTTTTTTTTGAAGAAATGGGAACAAGTGTTATATGTGGAGACGTATCAGACGAGCTGCCACATTGTTCGAAATTCCTTATTTGACACTTAAGGATCGGGTAACTATTTCAAAACGTAATTCGGCAATGGGAAAAAAGAAACCTCATAGACCAGCTGATCATCCGACTGTATTAAGCCCAGAATAAGAGGATGATTTAAGTTCTTGGTTGAAACACATAGCTGCAAGGGGTTTTGGATGCACCCCTGAACAAATTCTAAGAGAAGCATTAACGTATGCAACATCGAATAACATCAACCATTCATGGGGCATGGAACATATGACTGCAGGTAAAGACTGGTTTCTGGGTTTATGAAGAGACATAGTGATTTATCACTGCAAAAACCATAAGGCTTGTCAAAAGCTGGGGCGAAGAGGATGAATAATCAGGCTGTGACTATCTTTTTAGAAGTGTATCGGAATTTGTCTGAGCAGACGGGAGTTTTTGGTAATCCTCATCTCATCTTCAATGCTGCAGAGACGGGTTAGCCCGCTAATAATTCCCCATCTAAAATAGTGACAGCAAAAGGTATCAGGGAAGTAGTGAAGATTAAAAGCATGGGGAGGGGAGAAAATGTCACTATTATAGCTTGCTGTAGTGCTAGTGGTATTTTTATTCCTCCCTTTGCTATCTTCAGCGGTGTTCGATTTAGAGAGGTGTACAAATATTCCCTACCAGTGGGTTCAGAAGCCATCGTGTCTGATTCTGGGTATGTGAACGAAGATGTCTTTCTAAAGTGGCTCGAACACTTTCAGGAGCACCACTCACCTGGGAAGTGTCTTCCAATTTTGGATGGCCAAAGCTCTCGTTGTTCTCTCCAGTGTCTGAAGTATTGTCGTCAGAATGACAAAGAGATGCTCTGCCTTCCACCTCACACCACACATGCCCTTCAGCCTCTGGGCAGATCAGTACTCAAACCGCTGAAAGTTTTCTACCATCATGCTGCAACAAATTACATGCATTCGACACCAGGAGATGCAATTAGCAGAACCGTTTACCACAGCTTTGAATAAAGATGCCACCGTTTGAAAATGCATTAAATGATTTAAATTCAATGGAAAATTCCCTTTAAATCTGTTAGTTACTTCCGAGGACACATTTCTCTCCTCAGTTTATATCCAGGCAGACCTATCCAATCTGTCATTATATCCCCTTGTAGAGATTCCTCAACGTTTCCAGCTGCGACCTGAGTCCGCTTTGCCAAGCACCTCTTCCTCCGTTCATCAGAAGCCTTCTACTTTCATTGCAATGATTTCTAGCCCAGCGAGAAATATATCCCAAGGGATGTCAGGAAAGATACGAACAGAACTAAGGCTATTGACCTCAAACACGAACTACGGAGCGACGAAGGCTAAATGCACACTAAAAATGGAGAAGGAAAGCAAAGATAATGCAAGTAAGAAACATCGTCGTCAACTGAGTGACTCAGATGAAAGACTTACAGCCAATTGCAGTTGAAGACGACCATGAGAACCATCCTTGTGGATTTTGCGGTCTTAAATATTATTAGTCAGAATCGGTCAAGAAGGGAGAGACTGGATACAGTGCCAGCAACGTGTTACTTGGTTTCAAGAGCTGTGAATGCGTGCAAAAGGACGAAAAATGTTTACTTGTGGTAAATGCATGTGATTTCGACACTGAAATATTCTGATCGGGATAGCCCCGCGACTGGGCGGAACAGCCCCGTGACTGTGAGGAATAACCCTACCATTTTGGTATATTGTGATTTCTGTCTTCTTCAGATGTGTGTTTAATATTTTGTTCTCGTAAACGAATTTCCACCTTTTATATATTGGAATGTATTCGCAATTTAATTACCATATTGTATCACAATGACTGATTTTTTTAAATGTTCCATGTCATATTACATATGGCTTACAGTTGAAATGAGCGGAATAGAAGTAGATCCATTTAGTAGGTTCTAGCTCAATTTTCATTTTCTACTGAAAATCTCTCGTTTCACTCGTTCTTTTCACTAGGAAATCAAAACTTACCTACAACTTACTAAATTGATCTACTATAATCCACTATTCAGGACTTACTCACTTAGAAAAATTAATAATAATGAAACAGTTTTTCGTGTCACGTTCATCAATGTTCAAAATACTAATTTCTTTCATACAAAAGGTGAACGTAAGAAAATAAAATTTAATATTGTTTTATAAAAGGTGAACGTAAGAAAATGAATAAAGTGCATTATAGTGAATGTAAGAAATCTATTCGTTTTTTAGTTCTTTCTTCTTGAGTAGCCGTAAGATTTATATGATCTGTTGTTTGTATATGTTTTTTGAGATAAAACTTATTTACAGTTTTACAACATTCAAATGTAACTTTAATTTTCTGATATCTCGATACACATTCTTTACAAATACACAATGTCCACTTTTTCGATATATATCTTCATGAAATTCATTAATATTCTTTGTCTCTAGACAATCACCACACTGCTTTAGCTGTTTGGCATTGTCCATTTAAACATTATAAAATTTAATAGTAAACAGAAGAGTTCATTCTGAAAGAGTGCAAAATTTTCAGTTTTTATTTTATCTTTCTTTCTGAAAATACTTCAAAATGAAATGCAATCAAGCTATAAGGATTCCCTTAACTGTTTCCAAATTTTTGTTCATTTACATTTAAAAATGTTCAGTAAGTATTCTGTGCTGTGCATCGTAAGTTAAATTTTTCTTACATACATCATTATATATGCTGAAGTATCAGTAGGAATTTCAAATAGGTATGTAAATCACATAGCTATGCTTTCAGCTACTCATTTTTGGCTACTTTTTATTTTAACTATTTTTTAACCTTTTAAAATTCTAGGTACTTTCACACAAATCTAGTAAATTTTTTCCTCTGTAAATTGAAGCTGAAAATAAAAGGTGTGCTACAAACAAAAATTTCTACACCAGAACTTTCGAGAAATAAAGTAAAACTAACTGACAAAAGTTTTGGAATATGGTTACTTACAGAAAATTTAAATAATAATAATTGCTTTACAGATATCCGATATATTATCTAGACAAACAGAGTACAAGAATTAGAAGAATTTATTCCAATTGCAGAACCATTCTGCTATAATATTATGATAGTTAACACGTAAAGGTGTTAAACAAGCTGTTAAGGTGGATATGGATGTAATGAGAAGTAAATATACTAATCCAGTTATTATTCCTTACAAAATAGAAATAGCAGATGCCAAGTAATACAACAAATATTGCAAGAACTTAAAAAGAAACACTATTATTTATTGGATTTAGATGTTACACAAGATTTTGCAGGAATTTTTAACAAAGAAGAAATGTGCAAATATTTAACAAATATTTTTAATTTTTTATGCAAGGAGAATATAAAGAAGATTGTAATATAATAGTTAACAATACTAATTCTGTTGGAAAAAATTAATTCTACATTTCAGATAAAAATATGCAATAAATTTAATTGCCAAAAAACAAGTCCAGGAGTAAATAAAAACTTAGGTAAGCATATTATAGCTTATTTTAAACTGCCCAGATAAAAGACTAAAAGAACTGTTTGCTTCTAAATTAGCTAAAGAAAATGGAATCACAAGACTGGAAGCAACAATTTATAATTATATTAATCCAGATTTACAAAAAGAACAAAAGTTCAATCCATTGATATACAGTTTACAATTAACAGCAAATACTAGCAAATATTTCAATAAAATTCCTTTTTATTCTGTTCCACTATCTACTCTACAAAACAGTTGTTGCCTTATTTACAATACTCTCTTGCAATATGTATATTGAGGTAACAAAAATACTAAAAAATTAACTGGAATGTGAATAAAAAAATAAAACAAAAAATAAAGAAGTAAGTGAAAAATTAGCTATGTTTATTTTATCTGCCTTTAGTTTTCACTTATTACCTATTAACTGTATGAAATTTTCGAAGAGGCAGGGAATGTAATTTCTGTAAAAGAAACATGCTTTATAAAATCTAGAGATCTATATTTTTCTAAATCCAATAGCTTGTTTCCTATAATACCGAAAGAAATAAATATGGAAGAATTGGGACTAATAAAAACAAATAATATTATTCCATTCATATCCAAAAAAGAATAAATGTTACTAACAAACTCCACCCATAGACAATTAAAGAAGTTGAACCAATTAATAAGGTATATTTGAACTCTACTAAAATGAGAGAGCAGGAACTAGAAAATTTATATATACAAGAAAAAAAACTAGAATATCTAAATAGTTCTACATGTTTTAAGGATGAATACAAAAATAGTATACAGAAGGAACAAAAAATAAAAAAATAGAAAAGAAAATAAAAAATTATTTTAAATGACGATGGATAGATTTTCCTGCAACTGGAGTCTATAAAATTTATCGTTTTGTGGTAAATGATAAAAACAAGTTTACATATATCGACATATTGCATGAAGACAATGGTAAAAAACCTTTTTGCATTGTTAAAGGCCCCAATAAAAATAAATTAATAGAAATGAAGAAAAAAGCAATATTTTTAAAAAACTAGGATTTATATGTATTCTATATAGTAGTCTTCAGCAAGAATTGGAAATTTTTTATTACCCTAAAGAAGAATCTATTTTAGAAATAAAAACAAATGGTCTTTCCAGTTTTAATGGACAGTCTTTCCCTGAAACAATTTACTTATAAACAATAAAGATTTTCGATAACAAAGACAGTTTTTTGTATAAAGAAGAAGGTACGAAATAATCAAAAACACAAAAATGTGACAAATAATAGGAAATGTAAAAATTAAAAACTGTCAACAGCTAGAATATCTAGAAGAAAGATTAAAACTAATTATTTCCAACATTAAAATCGTAAATTACCATGGAAAAGATAGATATGTTTTAAAATTCTAAAATATATGATATTTTTATTGTTCCAATTGTTGGCTAGAAGAAGAATTTAGAAATAAAAATTTAGGTTTAAATTACAAGATTAAAGTTAAACTTGATAAAACTAAAACAACACCAAATGAACACCAAGAAAGAATAGTTTTTTTTGTTGTTTAATTTTTTAAAGTATCTATTCTAACTATTTAGAATTTCACTGAAATAACTATATTCTTCTGTTTAAAAAGCTCTAACATTAGTGGGGGATGTTTGTAATTATCTTTCTAAATATTTACGAATATAATAGTCTCCAATAATGTTACATGAACGAATTAAATTCCCACATTCCGCAAAATGAATGTGGTGAACATTATATCCTAAATAAGTAAATAATGACACAAGCATTCCTTTTCTATAATTTCCTTAGTTGTGTAAATGAATACATCTATTTTCCAAGTTTCAATATCTTTGGGAATAGTTAGTTTCTCTATTTAATCTAATTAAATTTATTTCTAAATTCCTAAAAAACTGTAGTAATAGGTGGAATAAGACATAACACTAAAATTATAGATCTGCTTTTCAAGAATAAAATGCATTACCAAGATATGAGAGAAAAATTAAATAGTTTGCTGGATGAAGAATACCAAATGGAATGCTTGGATTTAATTTTATTTAAAAATGGTTGTGGAAAAATTACAGTTTACTATAAGGAAAAGGATGCTTTTGTAGAATTAAAAGATTTAAATAAACATCGTAGACGCAAATATATTAAAAAGATTCTTAAAGCAGTTAGTAAATGTTGTTTGGAGCAAAAAGGTTCGGATTCTAGCGAAGAAAGCGAAATACGAGGGCCGTTCAGAAAGTAACCTCCGGTTGATTTAAAAAAATACACCAAGTTAAATAAAAATATTTTAATATATACATCTTACAACTACATCTTTGCACTATTTTTCTACATAGTCTCCATAGCGATTGAGGCACTTATCGTATCTCTTCACAAGCTTTGAAATTCCTTCTGCATAAAAATCACCCGCTTGTGCCTGGAGCCAGCCTGTGACCGCATCTTTGAGCTCTTCGTCGTCATCAAACCGCTGTGACCCGAGCCATTTCTTCAAATGCATGAAGAGGTGATAATCACTTGGCGCCAGGTCTGGGCTGTAAGGTGGATGGTTGATAACGTCCCACTTGAAGGACTCAAGAAGGGCCGTTGTTCTGCGAGCAGAGTGAGGACGGGCGTTATCGTGCAAAAAAATGATACCGGAAGTCAGCATACCACGGCGTTTGTTCTGTATAGCCCGTCGTAACTTTTTTATTGTTTCACAGTACACGTCTTGATTAATGGTCGTACCACGTTCCATGAATTCAACCAACAACACCCCTTTGGCATCCCAAAACACCGTTGCCATCAGTTTTCTGGCAGAAAAATCTTGCGAGGCTTTTCTTGGTTTGGTAGGCGAATTTGAATGTGCCCACATCTTTGATTGTTCTTTTGTCTCAGGGTTCACGTACTTAATCCAGGTTTCGTCACCGGTCACGATTCTGTTTAACAATGGTTCTCCTTTGTCCTCATAACGTGACAGAAAGTCTAATGCAGAGGCCATTCTTTGAGTTTTGTGGTGGTCGGTAAGAATTTTGGGCACCCATCGTGCACAGAACTTACGGTAATCCAATCTTGCTGTCACTATCTCGTACAAGAGAGTCTTAGAAATCTGTGGAAAACCAGTAGACAACTCCGACATTGAGAAACGTCGATTTTTACGAACTTTTGCATCAACTGTCTGAACGAGTTCGTCAGTCACCAATGATGGTCTACCACTCCTCTCTTCATCATGAACGTTTTCTCGTCCACTTTTAAATAAACGTACCCATTCACGGACAACTCCTTCACTCATAACTCTTGGTCCGTACACGGCACAAAGCTCACGATGAATAGCTGCTGCAGAATATCCTTTGGCTGTAAAAAACCTTATGACAGCACGCACTTCACATTTGGCGGGGTTTTCCATTGCAGCACACATTTCAAACTGCCACAAAAACTAAACTAGCGCAGGTACGACGTTCACTCGACCACGGCTTGATGCCGACTGACCTGTTGAGTGCGTGAACGCACAGATGGCGTCGCTACTCCCCCCACAACCCGCACTATGACCAATCGGAGGTTACTTTCTGAACCACCCTCGTAGATAGTGATAAATATTATAAAGACGATTTTCCATAAGGTGAAGCTCTAAAAGATCACAATGGTGGAAGAATTTAATTTTTATTTGTTGTTTTGTTTCGTTAAGATCTGTAATGAATAAATTTTTAATCTGGATTTCCATACACAAAAGTTCAACATGCACTGCAGTGATCTGAAATATTGACGGTTAGAAAATAAACTCGAAATGAAGTTAAATTAATTAAACTCGAAATGAAGATAAGCTAAATTAGACCAGTTAAGTTGGACCCAGTAATCACCAGGTCTAGATGTACTTTCTGTTGAATGATGATTGATTAAATTCGAAACGACAATAAAAAATAAAATTATCAACCAAACATTAAATGAATGCTAAACAAACGTTAATCGAATGTTTAACTAAACATAAAGATTACCATAAATATAATTAACATATCTTTTAATATGAAACAAATGTGTAGTTTGTTCAACATTCGTTAAGATTTAGAAAATACTCCTCATAAGAAACTATCAAATGATCCGCATATTTCTTTCTTAACTAATAATTGTTTTCTGCCTGCATCTTTTGTAGAGTATATTAAATCTGTAATTTTAACTACCATAATATTGTAGCAGAATGGTTCTGTAATTGGCTTAAATTTTTCTAATTTTTGTTCTCCGTTTATGTAGATAAACAAGATTATTATTATTTAAATTTTCTGTAAGTAACCATATTCCAAATCTTTTGTCGGTTGATTTTACTTTATTTCCCAAAAGTTCTGGTATAGAAATTTTTGTTTGTAGCACACCTTTTATTTTCAGCTTACATTTATAAAGGAAAAAATTTATTAGATTTGTGCAAAAGCAGCTGGAATTAAAAAATATTAAAAAACAGAAAAAATTAAAATTAGCCAAAACTGTGTAGCTGAAAGCATAGCGATATGATTTTCTTACCTATTTGAAGAGTAAATTACAGTAGATCTATTTAGTAGGTTCTAGGTAAGTTTTCATTTAGTGGCGAAAAGAACTAGTAGAACGAGTGATTTTCAGTGGAAAATGATGAGTGAGCTAGGACCTGATAAATGGATGTGTTCATAGCCACGCTGTATCCCATCCTTAATACTACCTACTTGTGCGTTCATCTTCCTTCTTCTGATTTTATGATCGGGGTGTTTAAGTCACTGGAATCTGAATGATGGCTGGGTCTGGACTCAGCCCTGTGCTTCGTTCTTACTTACCAAAACAGGGAGTACTCTCAGCAGAACAAGTGTAGTGGCTGGTATGACAATAATCAATGTTCTCTCTTTCACGTACTGATTTTATTGATACTAATTTACACGCTGCAATAAGGTTTCCAGGGAGACTCATCTCTCTTCCTGGTTCAGAAGCGTGTTTATGGATTGCATTAATTATTGGTTTAATCTGTTTAGATTTGCGGCAGGTAGCAGTTCATACTGGCCAATACAAACGAGGCTGCGAAATATTCAGGTGAGTTATCGCTGAAATCGTGGCGGGCAGATGGAAAGTAGGCCTTATTATGAAGTACTCTGTTCCAGTTGATAACAAACTACTGCCGTTTAATTGTAACCGGAAGCAGAGGCTGTTGTACTCTCGGTTCAAAAGAGAATGCACAGATGACTAAAAGCAAAGGTTAGGAGAGATTCAAGTTAGTAGATATTTGTGGGTCTGTGAAAAAAGTCTATGCGCGAAACATACAGCTACCACGGTCACACATTAGCAAAAGATCTGGCAGAGATCCCGAGAAAATTCTGGTCGTATTTAAAATCCCTAAGCGGATCTAAGCCTTCCGTTTACTCCCTTGCTGACCAGTCTGATGTGGCAGTTGAAGATAGTAAACGAAAGCAGAAGCTTTAAATTTCACGTTCGCGAAGTAGTTCACACAGGAGAATCGTACAAACATACTGTCATTTTGCATATGTCCCATATGCACGACATAGTAATAACCATCCCTGGCCTAGAGAAACAGCTGAAAGATTTGAAAGCAAATAAATAACGAAGTCCGGATGGAATCTCAGTTCTGTTTTACAAAGAGCGCTCCGGCATTGGCTCCTTATTTAGCTCACATTTCTCGTGAATCTCTCGCCCAGCCCAAAATCCCAAGCGACTGGAAAAAAGCACAGGTGAGTCCAGTATATAAGAAGAGTAAGAAAACGGACCCGTAAAATTACAGACCAATATCCCTAACTTCGGTTTGCTGCAGAATCCTTGAACATATTCTCATTTCTAATATAATAAACTTTCTTGAGACTGAGAAGCTTATGTCCACGAATCAGCTTGCCCTTTTCTCACACGATATACTGCGAACTATGGACGAAGTGAAACAGGCAGATTCCATATTTCTAGATTTCCGGAAAGCATTTGACACGGTGCACCGCTGCAGGCTAATAACGAAGGTTCGAACTTATGGAGGAAGTTCACTGTTCAAATGGTTCAAATGGCTCTGAGCACTATGGGACTTAACATCTGAGGTCATCAGTCCCCTAGAACTTAGAACTACTTAAACCTAACCAACCTAACGACATCACATACATCCATGCCCGAGGCAGGATTCGGACCTGCGACCGTAGCGGTCGGGCTGTTCCAGACTGAAGCGCCTAGAACCGCTCGGCCACCCCGGCCGGCTCTTATGATGGTATGGTGTATGGTAAGGTGTCGAAGTTGAGTGACTGTAGAAAGATACAAGACGACTTAGATAAAATTTGTAGTTGTTGTAATGAATGGCAACTAGCTCTAAATGTGGAAAAATATAAGTTAATACAGATGAGTAGGAAGAACAAACCTGTAATGTTCAGTTACAGTGTTACTAGTGTCCTTGACACAGTCAAGTCGTTTACATATCTTGGCGTAGCGTTGCAAAGTGATATGAAATGGAATGAACATGTGAGAACTGTGGTAGGGAAGGAGAATGGTCGACTTTAGTTAATAGGGAGAATTTGAGGAAATAGTGGTTCACTTGTAAAGGAGACTGCATATAGGACTCTGGTCCGACCTATTCTTGAGTACTACTCGAACGTTTGGGATCAGAACCATGTCAGATTGAAGGAAGATAGCGAAGCAATTCAGAGGCTGGCTGTTAGGTTCATTACCAGTAGGTTTGAACAACACGTTAGTGTTGCAACATCTGAGGTCATCAGTCCCCTAGATTTAGAACTACACTCCTGGAAATTGAAATAAGAACACCATGAATTCATTGTCCCAGGAAGGGGAAACTTTATTGACACATTCCTGGGGTCAGATACATCACATGATCACACTGACAGAACCACAGGCACATAGACACAGGCAACAGAGCATGCACAATGTCGGCACTAGTACAGTGTATATCCACCTTTCGCAGCAATGCAGGCTGCTATTCTCCCATGGAGACGATCGTAGAGATGCTGGATGTAGTCCTGTGGAACGGCTTGCCATGCCATTTCCACCTGGCGCCTCAGTTGGACCAGCGTTCGTGCTGGACGTGCAGACCGCGTGAGACGACGCTTCATCCAGTCCCAAACATGCTCAATGGGGAACAGATCCGGAGATCTTGCTGGCCAGGGTAGTTGTCTTACACCTTCTAGAGCACGTTGGGTGGCACGGGATACATGCGGACGTGCATTGTCCTGTTGGAACAGCAAGTTCCGTTGCCGGTCTAGGAATGGTAGAACGATGGGTTCGATGACGGTTTGGATGTACCGTGCACTATTCAGTGTCCCCTCGACGATCACCAGTGGTGTACGGCCAGTGTAGGAGATCGCTCCCCACACCATGATGCCGGGTGTTGGCCCTGTGTGCCTCGGTCGTATGCAGTCCTGATTGTGGCGCTCACCTGCACGGCGCCAAACACGCATACGACCATCATTGGCACCAAGGCAGAAGCGACTCTCATCGCTGAAGACGACACGTCTCCATTCGTCCCTCCATTCACGCCTGTCGCGACACCACTGGAGGCGGGCTGCACGATGTTGGGGCGTGAGCGGAAGACGGCCTAACGGTGTGCGGGACCGTAGCCCAGCTTCATGGAGACGGTTGCGAATGGTCCTCGCCGATACCCCAGGAGCAACAGTGTCCCTAATTTGCTGGGAAGTGGCGGTGCGGTCCCCTACGGCACTGCGTAGGATCCTACGGTCTTGGCGTGCATCCGTGCGTCGCTGCGGTCCGGTCCCAGGTCGACGGGCACGTGCACCTTCCGCCGACCACTGGCGACAACATCGATGTAATGTGGAGACCTCACGCCCCACGTGTTGAGCAATTCGGCGGTACGTCCACCCGGCCTCCCGCATGCCCACTATACGCCCTCGCTCAAAGTCCGTCAACTGCACATACGGTTCACGTCCACGCTGTCGCGGCATGCTACCAGTGTTAAAGACTGCGATGGAGCTCCGTATGCCACGGCAAACTGGCTGACACTGACGGCGGCGGTGCACAAATGCTGCGCAGCTAGCGCCATTCGACGGCCAACACCGCGGTTCCTGGTGTGTCCGCTGTGCCGTGCGTGTGATCATTGCTTGTACAGCCCTCTCGCAGTGTCCGGAGCAAGTATGGTGGGTCTGACACACCGGTGTCAATGTGTTCTTTTTTCCATTTCCAGGAGTGTATTTAAACCTTACTAATGTGTGTGTGGTAAGTTCCTATGGGACCAAATTGTTAAGGTCATCGGTCCCTAGACTTACACAATACTTAATCTAACTTAGACTAACTTACGCTAACGACGCCACACACACCCATGCCCGAGGGAGGACTCGAACCTCCGACGGGAGTAGTCGCACGAGCCGTGGCAAGGCGCCCCAGGCCGCACGGCTACCCCGCGAGGCTAAACCTAACTAACCTAAGGACATCACACACATCCATGCCCGAGGTTGGATTTGAACCTGCGACCGTAGCAGCAGCGCGGTTCGGGACTGAAGCGCTTCGAACCGCTCGGCCACAGCACCCGGCGTTTGAAGGTAACTGCCGAGCGATTCTACTGCCGCCAACATAATTTACATTGCGCGTAGGGACCACGAAGATAAGATTCGAGAAATTGGGGCTCATGCAGAGGCATATAGATAGTCGTTTTTCCCTCGCATATTGAAAATAGAACAGGAAAGCAAATGACTAGTAACGGTACATGGTACCCTCCGCCATGGACCGTACTGTGGCTTGCGGATTATCTATTTAGATGTAGATGGGAATGTGCGTCGATTTACTGAAAGCACAATTTTGGCTCGATCACTTCTTTATTGCATGCTCTTCTCTCCTTTTGTTCCCTTAGCAATTTCACCCCGCAGGAATCCTTCCCGTCTCTTATGACCATATTTGGGCAGATTGTGCTTCCGTAGCATTTTTGTTACTTTTCTTCCTGCATTTCTATATGTCTTCCACTATCTTTTGCAATTAATAATAGTCGCTGCGGTTTTACTCTTGTAAATTTCTTCAATATCCCCACTTGACGGGATATGCATGAACTGTGTAGCACTCATAAAGTGGTTGTTTCCCTGCTACATGTATTGAAAAGGAAATGTAAACCCCTGTCCATCAGTTCTCACCGATACTGTGGCTACCTTGAAATAAAATGGTAACGTTTTGTGCTCAAGTTCTAAAACCAGCAGCAACTCCGGCGGTAGTTCCTTCTGTACTTTCCTTAGACCCTCTAAATACTGCTCTGGCGACAGCAAGTTTATCCCTGTCTGACCTTTTAACAGTTTTGCTACGTAGTCTCCCGTAGTTCTGTTGCCTTCCCTCGTGTTTCCCATACACTGTCTTCTAAGGGCTGCAACCATTTTGTCATTACTACCTCCCTATCTAAGATTTCTACTTCGGTTTGCAGTTTCCTGATAAGCTGATCAAATGGTTCAAGTGGCTCTGAGCACTATGGGACTTAACTTCTGAGGTCATCAGTCCCCTAGAACTGAGAACTACTTAAACCTAACTAACCTAAGGACATCACACACATCCATTCCCGAGGCAGGATTCGAACCTGCGACCGTAGCAGTCGCGCGGTTCCGGACTGAAGCACCTAGAATCGCTCGTCCACACCGGCCGGCATGTCACGTAGAGCTACTTTTCTTTTGTTTTATATTCAAGCAACAGTGTCCTGGTAATCCACTACTTTCTTGAGACAAATATATTTTTCTGCACTATCGAGGTGGAAACTGCATTAAATAAGACCACCGATTCAACATCTGACTGCACGGCCTATCTTGCATAGAATAATTTGAATAATGTGTCTATTTTATTATCGGCGTCAGGCTACATAGCGCCGCGATTCAAGTATTGGGCTCATACTCAAGAGGAGCGATGATCAAAGATCCGTCTGACTATTCTGAAAAAGATTTTTCGTCGTCACTGCTTCACACGAACGCCAGTATATTTTCTTCAGAAACACAACTGCCAGAATTTCCACATCCTTGTCCAAGGTAAGTAACATTCTATTTCCAAAGATAGTGGTGCCGATATACGTCAAGCTCTAACCTTCCTTCGTTGTAGTGCACTTACGCATTCAGTCTGTTCCATTCTGATCTCTTTCTTTGACAGTGACGTTTCTTTAACGGAAAACGTTAAGTGCTTGAATCAATTTGCACTTAACGGGAGTGATATTACGCAGAGGTTTGTTGATATTAAGAGCCCTCTACTCCGGCAATCGAGATGAGTGGGAAACGAATATAAGCACTCGTCCCTTCCGCTCCTCATACTCGAGAGAGACTGTCATTGACTTTTCTGTTCTCAGCCCTTGTTTACACTCAACGCCTTTACAGGATAATGACTCTACTTGACAACAAGATAAAGATCGTACCGAATATAAATTTTGGCCTGTTTCCGAACTTTTACAAGTTGTTTTCCAAAAATTAGGTAGTTATCATAAAAACAACAATAACATACCATTAATAAGAAAAAATTTTCTGCCAGAAAGAAATACGACGAAGTACCTTGTCACGTTTGTTCTTCCTTGTGAAAACCTAACTGGCAGTTACAATGGCACAACATCCTATGTCTATATTCCTAGGCTAATTTTTTGTGATCCGACTGTAGAATTACTGATAAGAGTCATGTATGGATTTTGATTAAAAAATTAATAAAAAGTTGTGCTATCAAGATGGAGCATTTAATAACGTTAGACAAACTGGTCTTAGAATTTATCGTATGAATTGCAATGTAATGTAATGCGCGTAAATAAACCAAAAGAGCCAGTGTCATTTGACGACAAGATCAATAAATGAAGTCACAATCGTCAAAGGCTAGAAGTATCTGTCTGGAGCGATTTAAAGTGGAATAGTCACATAAAGGTTAGGAGGACAGATGTTGCTGTGAGATTTATTGAAAAAGTCCTCGGGAAATGTAATTCTTCCATGAAGGCGGTCTCTTAAAAAAGTCTTGTTCCATAGATTCTTGAGCACTTGTCGTTTATCTGGAACGCTTACCAAGTAGGGTTAAAGGAAGAGATAATGAACATACGAAGAATAGCTGTGTGTTTCGTCATGAAAACGCCACAGACTCCATGGGAAGTGCTGAATGAAAGACAATGTGTCTCCTGCAGATCCTTACTCTCAAAACTGCGAGCGTCCACATCCCAACACGAACCAAGAAACATACATGCCCAAAATCTCCCGCAAATCTCTAAAAATACGAAATATGATTTGAAAAATTTATGTTGTGTGTCGTGGTTTGCACGGATACGTCTCATATTTTAGGTAATATTCCGAAGAATAAGAGATTTCACATTGCAACTTGATTATTCCTCAAGTGAAGGTGCGGTATGTCTCGTGGTTTATTAAAGCTTAGTCGGATACAAACTCGACGAAACTCCAGAACTAAACATTTAAAAAACCACTGTCACATCCACAATTTCGAGAACGTCAAAACAAATTAATGAAACCCAGTTTGGCCGGCCGCTGTGACAGAGCGGTTCTAGGCGCTTCACTCTGGAACCGCGCTGCTGCTCCGGTCGCAGGTTCGAATCCTGCCTCGGGCATGGATGTGTATGATGTCCTTAGGTTAGTTAGGTTTAAGTAGTTCTAAATCTAGGGGACTGATGACCTCAGATGTTTAGTCCCATAGTGCTTAGAGTCATTTAAACCATTTGAAACCCAGTTTAGCATTGGATAAAGCATGGAGTGGATGAATTGGAGCACCAGTTTAGCATTGGATAAAGCATGGAGTGGATGAATTGGAGCACCAGACGACAACGTCGATCGTGTAAGACGAGCCTTGCTTCGCTCTCCTACATGATCTACTCGCACTAATCCCAGGCAATTGCAATACTACGATCCACCAAGCATAAGGTCCTATACAAGAGCCTACGTTTGTACACCTATCTACTGCAGTTGTTCCATGCACACAAATCATAATCCCAAACGAGTCAGTTTTGTAGTGGAAAACTTAAATAAAATACCGGAGAATGAAACGAACCTCAGCCGAATTTATTTTTATAATGAGAATATTCCATGTATCAGGAAAACTCACTACTAATAATACAAGAAACCGAGGCCATAACGACCCATATGCTGCACTGGAACGTCCGAGACAGTCCAAACATGGATTTATTGTGCGTGATGATATGCAATCGAAACATTGGCCCATTTTTCTCTCCGAGAAACAGTTAATGAAAATGTGTGTGTATTTGACATAACAACTGGGTGGGACTCAGCCAACCATCAATTACTAGCACGGTGGCGCACCCCCCCCCCCCCCCCCCCCCACACACACACTGGAATCAAAGTGTCCAACTTTTATTGAATGAAATATTTCTGGATCATGGGATTGGATGAAATGGCTATATTACCTGGACACGTCTTTCTACATCTACAACTACACCTACAGCTATGCCCCGCAAGTCATCTTACCGTTAATAACAGAGGGTACCTTATGTATTGCTGTCACTTCTCCAGTTCGTGGCAAGAACGATTGTCGGGAAGCCCGCATTTGAACTTGACTCTGTATAATTTTACCTTCACGATATTTTCAAGAGAAATACAAAGGAGAAATCGATATTTTGGTTGAACCTTCTAGGAATTTATGCACTGCGAACTTTTAACAGTAAACCACACCCTCTTGCAGCGTATGCCACTGGAGTTGACTAAGCATCCACGTGATGCTTTCTTGAGTGCTGATTGAAATTGTAAAGATATGCGCTGCTTTTCTTTGTATCTTCTCTCTTTCCTCTATCAGTAACTGAAGAGCAATATTCACGTGTAGGTTGAACAAGAGTTTTGAAAGCTACCACCTTTGTGGGCGTACTACACTTCATGAAGATTGAAACTTCCCGGCAAATTAAAACTGTATGCCGCACCGAGATTCGAACTCGAGACATTTGCCTTTCGCGGGCAAGTACTCTATCACCTGAGCTACCCAAGCACGACTCACGACCCGTTCTCACAGCTTCACTTCCGCCTTCCTTCCAAACTTCATAGAAGCTCTCCTGCGAAACTCGCTGAACTAACACTCCTGAAAGAAAGGATATTGCGGAGATATGGCTTAGCCACAGCCTGGAAGATGTTTCCAGAATGAAATTTTCACTCTGGAGCGGAGTGTGCCCTGATATGAACTCCCAGGCAGATTAAAACTGTGTACTGGACCGAGACTCGAACTCGGGACCTTTGCCTTTCGCAGGCGGTAGAGCACTTGCCCGCGAAAGGCAAAGGTCTCGAGTTCGAGCATTAGTCTTGAATACAGTTTTAATCTGTCAGGAAGTTTCATATCAGGGCACACACCGCTGCAGAGTGAAAATTTCATTCTGGTTTCGTGAAGATTCTTCCAATGAATCTCAGCATGGTATCTGTGTTACCCGCACTTAGTTTTATGCGATCGTTCCATTTTAAATCACTCTGCAAGCATACCCCTAGATATTTCATGAATATGACTACTTCTAATGATTGTCCAGTATTCGTGTAATTATATAGTAATGAGTATTTTTACCTATGTAAACGAAATACGTTACATATGTTCCTCTTGAGTGTCAACTGCCAATCCTTGCACCAAGCGTCTAACCTCGATCAGACTTCTTGCATTTCACTGCGAAGTTCTAGCGTTGCGACTTCTTTGTGTAGAACAGCGTCATCCGCGAGAAGCCTTATTGAGCTTCCGACGTCATGCACTAGGTCATTTATTTATATTGTGGAAGATAATGGTAGTATAACATTCCTCTGCGGGACGCCCAAAATTAATTTTACGTCTGAAGGTCTCTTCGTTGAGGATTGCATGCTGTTCTCTGTTTGCTAGAAATCCTTCAGTCCAATCAGACAAAGCTGGTTTTATATTCGGTACGCCCGTAATTAGTTCATTAGATAATAGTGCTGAACTGTATCGAAAGCCTTCCGGAAGTTAAGAAGCGCGGCATCAGTCTGGGCGCCGGTATCTAGGCCTTGTGGACTATCGGAGCGATCTGGGTATTATACGATCTTTGCTTCTGGAATCTATGTTTATCCCTATAGAGATTTTCGGTCTCCAGAAATGTCATAACTGACGAGCATAAAGCGTGTTTCAAAATTCTACAATATACTAACGTCAGAGTATTAGGCCTATAGCTTTTGCGTCTGCTCGATGGCCCTTCTTGAAAACGGGAATGACTTGCTCTTTCTTCCAATCAGTAGGAACGCTTAGTTCATCCAGTGACCTATGATACACTGCTGCTAGAAGGGAGCAAGTGCTTTCGCGTACTCTATGTAAAATCGTATTCGTATCCGATCAGGTTCCATACCCATTCCACTGCTGAGCGATTTCAGCTGCTTTTCTGTCCCGCGGTCATTTATTTCGATATCAGTCTATGTAACGTTCGTGCGACGATTTAAAGGAGGAATCACGGTAAGATCTGTCTCAGTGAAACAGTATGGGAAAAAGGCTGATATCAAATCCTTTGATTTTTTTACCTGTGGCTATGTCAATGACACAGAACGCCAAATAAAGATCAGATGATTAACCTGAAGCAAATATCGCTGATGCCATTGCCAGTATTGATAAGATTGTATTACAGCGGATACGGTAGGAAATCGATTATCGTGTTGATAGGCTTCTTGCGATAAATAGCGCACACATTGAGGTTTATTAATCCGTGCATTTATCAGTTCATTTTCGTCTGTAGAAAATGATTAAATTTCACAAGTACTTTGTGTACACGCTGTAATACTTCGTCTAACTTATACGTATAACAACTGCGAGGTCACAATTAAGAGGGATTCAGGCAGATATGGAGCATCTGAAGACACAAACTTTGTAACCGAATCCGCGATCATATTTGGCACTTTATACATAAATGTCCGTCTTGACAACACGTGATTATATAATTCACAATATGACAGTTTCGCCTTACTGCCATCATCGGAATTGCTACAGAATATAAGAAACACTAATGAAGCAATGATGGGTTCAGTTAGCTGAAGACCAAGTCTACTGAAAACAATCTAAGAGTACATAATAAGGATAATGTGTGTGACAGCCGTAACATACCAGGGTGAGTCAAATGAAAACATTAAATTTGTAATAACAAATCGAAATTTCGCGCCGTTATCCTGTAAGTTGGTAAGCGTGCTACAAACAGCGTGCAGAATGGCCTGTAAGTGGCAGCATAGTGCAGAAGCACACATACCGTCACAGTATCAGTATAAAGATGGCCGCCCCACTTGCGACTTGCACCAGGGAAGAACAGCGTTCTGTTATTCGGTTTTTCCGTAGTGAATGTGTGAAACCTATTGAAATTCATCGATGAAAGAAGGTTCAGTACAGTGATGCATGTTTGTCACAGCAGCAAGTCTACGAATGGAGTAGGAAGTTCGCAAATGGTGTGACTTCAGCGGAGTTGGGTTGGGATTGTTTGGGGGAGGTCATTGGTCTCATCGGATTAGGGAAGGATGGGGAAAGGAACCATCCCAGCATTTGCCTGGAGCGATTTAGGGAAATCACGGAAAACCTAAATCAGGATGGCCGGACGCGGAATTGAACCGTCGTCCTCCCGAATGCGAGTCCAGTGTGCTACCACTGCGCCACCTCGCTCGGTGGTTTCAGCGGAAGATGCTCCTCGTCCAGGTCAGGCACAACGCGTTGTGACTCCACAGAACATTGCAGCAGTTGAAGCCATAGTGAAGGAAATCCGCCGAGTGACACTGAGTGACATTGCAGCACGTTTACAGAATAGTCATGGGTCAGGCCGGCCGAAGTGGCTGTGCGGTTAAAGGCGCTGCAGTCTGGAACCGCAAGACCGCTACGGTCGCAGGTTCGAATCCTGCCTCGGGCATGGATGTTTGTGATGTCCTTAGGTTAGTTAGGTTTGACTAGTTCTAAGTTCTAGGGGACTAATGACCTCAGCAGTTGAGTCCCATAGTGCTCAGAGCCATTTGAGCCATAGTCATGGGTCAGCACACCACATTGTGCATGATGTGCTCCAGTTTCACAAAGTGTCTGCAAGATGGGTGTCACGGCAGCGACTCCTGAATTGAGAGAACGACGTGTTGATGCTTGTGAAGAACTTCTTCGGCGCTTTAAACGAGAAGGAGATGGCTTCCTTGCAAGAATCGTTACTGGGGACGAAACCTGGGTTCACTTCCACCAACCTGCATTTTGAGTTTCTTCCACATCCACCATACTCACCAGACCTTGCCCCAAGTGATTTCCGTATGTTTGGACCACTCAAACACGCAGTGGGAGGAAAGAAGTTCCGTTCTGATGAATAGCTACGCCACGCGGTGCATGAGTGGTTGCGCGGACTACCAAGAGAATTTTTTTCTAAAGGAATTTATGCACTTTCTAAGCGCTGGAGGACTTGCATTGAGCGTGGGGGAAATTATGTTGAAACGTGATACAGCTTTGTACCACTTCTACACAATAAATAATATTTAAAAAATATTTAAGGTTTTCATTTGACTCACCCTCGTACTATTAACAGTATTCAGATGTTAGTACACTACTGGCCATTAAAATTGCTACACCAAGAAGAAATGCAGATGATAAACGGGTATTCATTGGACAAATATATTATACTATAACTGACATGTGATTGCATTTTCACGCAATTTGGGTGCATAGATCCTGAGAAATCAGCACCCAGAACAACCACCTCTGGCCGTAATTACGGCCTTGATACGCCGGGGCATTGAGTCAAACAGAGCTTGGATGGCGTGTACAGGTACAGATGCCTATGCAGCTTCAACACGATACCACAGTTCGTCAAGAGTAGTGACTGGCATATTGTGACGAGCCAGTTACTCGGCCGTCATTGAACAGACGTTTTCAGTTGGTGAGAGATCTGGAGAATGTGCTGGCCAGGGCAGCAGTCGAACATTTTCTGTATCCAGAGAGGCCAGTACAGGACGTGAAGCATCCGGTCGTGCATTATCCTGCTGAAATGTAGGGTTTCGCAGGGAACGAATGAAGGGTAGGGCCACGGGTCGTAAAACATCTGAAATGTAACGTCCACTGTTCGAAGTGCCGTCAATGCGAACAAGAGGTTACCAAGACGTGTAACCAATGCCACCGCATACCATCACGGCGGGTGATACGCCAGTATGGCGATCACAAATACACGCTTCCAATGTGTGTTCACTGCGATGTCGCCAAACACGGATGCGACCATCATGATGCTGTAAACAGAACCTGGATTCATCCGAAAAAATGATGTTTTGCCATTCGTGCACCCATGTTCGTCGTTAAGTACACCATCGCAGGCGCTCCTGTCTGTGATGCAGCGTCAAGGGTATGCGCAGCCACGGTCTCCGAGCTGATAGTCCATGCTGCTGCAAGCGTCGTCGAACTGTTCGTGCAGATGGTTGTTGTGTTGCAAACGCCCCCATCTGTTGACTCAGGGATCGAGACGTGGCTGCACGATGCGTTACAGCCATGCGGATAAGATGCCTGCCATCTCGACTGCTAGTGATACGATGCCGTTGGGATCCAGCACGGCGTTCCGTATTACCCTCCTGAACCCACCGATTCCATATTTTGCTAACAGTCATTGGATCTCGACCAATGCGAGCAGCAAAGTCGCGATACGATAAACGGAAATTGCCATAGGCTACAATCCTACCTTTATCAAAGTCGGAAACGTGATGGTACGCTTTTCTCTTCCTTACACGAGGCATCACAACAGCGTTTCACCAGGCAACGCTGGTCAACTGCTGTTTGTGTATGAGAAATCGGTTGGAAACTTTCCTCATGTCAGCACGTTGTAGGTGTCGCCACCGGCACCAACCTTGTGTGAATGCTCTGAAAAGCTAATCATTTGCATATCACAGTATCTTGTTCCTGTTGGTTAAATTTCGCGTCTGTAGCACGTCATCTTCGTGGTGTAGCAATTTTAATGGCCAGTAGTGTATAAATGGCAAAAGATTTGCAGACGCAAGTTCATGAAGAAGTGCTATTGGTGGCCTGAGGGTGTCTAGTACTTATGCAGACACTAACAATAGCCGGCAGGGGGTAGTAGTGATGACGTAAGGGTCCACCAGCACAGATTTAATAATTTGAAACAGGATACTCGTAATCGCTAAATAAAATGGTTTCACGTGGCTAAAGTGAGTCTGACAGTAAAACATGAAATGAAATACAATATGTAGCAACAAAATCCATAGTTAAAATAAAAATGAAAAGTGAAAAGCGGTACTCAATCTACCGATAGAAAAACTTCTAGCACGACGAAACAAATAAAACACGACACCGTGTGAAAGGTGACTAAATGAGACAGTAATTATTTTATTAAAAGTGACGACAGTCGCTAGCGCTCTCAGAGGGCTGTCCAGCCTTTCGGCTTCTCTGTGGAATGTTTCGTTTTCCTGAGATGGTGCGACCGGGAGGTGGCCCAGTCTCCACGCTCCGGTGGCCATTTGCACACAGTCTAATGTCGAGCTGCTGCCGCACGCGATGCTCTTCACGCTATGAACTTCTGAATTCGTCGAAGTTAAACTCACTCTCTGCATTAAGCAATAAACCTAGATGCCGTTTTCTTAGTACGTAGATTCTCAAATGTGTTCGATAATTGTCCTTTCGGTAGCCTATGCAAACACTTTTAAATTATCCTGTATACGAGGTCTCTTCAAAAAAATTCCAGAACTTTGTCCACAAAACTTTTCTATGCTTGCCTTTCACTTTTTGCAAATCTTCGTCCTTTCAATGGGGTTTTAAACTCTGGAAATAAAAAAAGTTCGCAGGGACATGTCTGTTTGTTTGTGCACATACTCATGCAACAACAGGGATGAATGTGTGGGTGCGTTATCGTGCTGCGAGAGCCATGAACTGTCTCGTCACATTTCAGGCTGTTTCCTTCCCACGTTTTTCTCACAGGGTCGCAAGTCCCAATAGTAACATCGATTAACAATTTGTCCCTGTGGCACGAATTCATGATGCACTGCAGGCCGGAGTGGCCGAGCGGTCCTAGGTACAGTCCGGAACCGCGCGACCGCTATGGCCGCGGGTTCGAATCCTGCCTCGGGCATGGATGTGTGTGATGTCCTTAGGTCGGTTAGGTTTAAGTAGTTCTAAGTTCTAGGGGACTGATGACCTTAGAAGTTAAGTCCCATAGTACTCAGAGCCATTTGAACCATGATGCACTAATCCTTCAAAGTCAAAGAAAACTGTCAGTATGGCTTTGACGTTTGACCTGAGCTGAAGAGCTTTTTATGGTGCCGAAGAACCTTTCCCGACCTATTGTGAAGACTGAACCTTGGTCTCAAAATTATAACCGTAGACCCACTCACCGTTTATGATTCTCTTAAGGAACATCTCGCTCTCATTTGCACGATCTAAATGCTCTTCACAGATTGCGAGGAGTAGGTCTTTCTTTTCTTGACACATGAGTTGTCGGATGAACTTGGCGACAACATGATACATTTCAAGATGATGCGTCAGGATTTCATGACGTGATACAACTGAAATGTTACGATCTTCTGAGGTCTCTGAGACAGTCAATTTTCATTTGACACGCACGTTTTCGTGAAAGTTCCTAACATGAGCGTCGTCGGTAGACTTCGAAGGGCGTCCTGAACGAGGGTCATGTTTGATTTGCGTCCGACCATTTTTAAATATTGTGAACCATTCGTAACACTGCGTACGGCTTTAAGCACTCATCACCGTAGGCTTCGTGCATCGTTGGTGTGTCTCTGTAAAGGTTTTCTTGAGTTTCACGCAAAACTTAATGCAGACGCGTTGCTCCTCTGCCATCTCGAAATTCTCAAACTGTGCGACTACTCAACAAAGCACTGAACAATAACTAACAGACATGCAACAATGAAGATTCCGGCAGTTACAAGTTAAACACAGGCGTGCAAGGGCACGCTGACTGGCGCGAAATTACGAATGTTCCGGAATTTTTTAGTACTCGATTTTCCTGCCACATGTTTTTCCTTATCCAAATGGGTACCAAATGAGCTTTTATTTTGGCTACATGTTTGTTTTCTGTAGAGAGTCTTCAAATTCCTCCGCATCTGACCAATATAAAAATGTTACAATTCTGGCAGGTGATCTTCCAAATATTTGTTGCTTTTGTAGCTAAATTTTTTTCGTAGCCTAGAGACAGTTGTACTTTTTGTCTGAAATCCAATTTTAACTTTATTTTTTTCTGAATTCTTGCGCAAATCTACCGGGAAGTGCACTTTTGTATGACATGGCAACAAATCTCTTATTGCTTTTACCTACTGTGACCTTCTTGTCATGTATATTTGATTTCAGTTTGTTATACAAGTGTTACATCACGGTTCCTATATCGATATGCCCTAGCTACTTGTTTCATAAGTTTAGCTCTTTCGCTTTGTCGTTACAGTTGAGCGGCAGTTTTAATATCCTGTTAATTGTGGCTGTAAAGTATGCCCATTTATACCTTTTAGGGTTACAGGATTATGCATTTATGATCGTGTCAGCTTTCTGAATATGCTAATTCTATACCTTCCATCTTTTTTGATTAACCTGACATCACAAAAGCTTATGTATACTTCATCATATTATATTATGTCCTATGGGTTATTGTTAGACATAAACTTTAATCATATTATCCCATTTAATTGATGACTATGAGTATCCTGTTCTAGACTGTTGAATTTGTGATGCTGGACCTCGCCACTAGCGCTCTCTACGGTTCTACATTTCGTGTTTGCGTAAGTATAGTACTCCCTCTGAGCCTCGATAGCACTTGTTCATGTACCTGCTTCTATGAAACACTCTTCATTGGTACTGGTATGAGAAGACTTTAAATGGTATGTTATGGCTGTCAACAACTTTATCCTTATGATGTTCTCTTGGATTTTTTTTCTGAAGACTTGACCTTCAACCACCTGGACCTGTGATTGTTATGTTAGTGTTTTGTTCTATTTTGTAACAGATCTGATGATGGAAGTTGGCCAAAACCGGTCATATTGTAAATTTTATAATAACGTGCCATGAAGATGGGCATGTATGAATAAAGTATACAGAGAAATACCGACAATCTTTTCCCCACTCTCCATCTGCAAAGGGAACCGGAATGAGAGAAAATTATTCTTGTACACCATGTACTCTCCGCCACACACCCCACGGAGTGTATATGAATTTGTAGTTGTAAAGCGCCTACACGAACTAGATACGAATCAAACCGAGTCAGAGGTTGTTGGTTGGCTGTGTGTTCACCATCCTGTTATTCGCGAGGCCCACGCGAGAAAGACAGGCCGTAGCGCGTACGTCACAGCACGTGACACTACAGGTCTCACGAGTGCCAGCAGTCACCTCCGGCGTGGAGCGAACAACTGTTTCAGACGAGTTTCATAACTCTTGATTGCTTGTTTAGATGTTTTCAAGTTCTCGATAGCACCCGACAAAATTAAGACCTTTAGCGGAAACCTCTCCAATTAAATATTGATTTCTCGTGGGCCCTGCTCAGAGCCGAGTGTTCGCGAAGAGCGGCGGACAAGCCGACTAGTGTGACGTCACAAGATCGTTGCAGAGCCCGTATATCTAGTCGACCCCGGTTACTCGCAGACTATGTCACTAATTTGTAAACCTGCATTCGATATCCAGAGCGTTCAGCCAAGGACAACGAAGGGCTAAGACACTTGGTGTTTGTCTGAAACCTTCTCAGACGCAGAAATGGTTTTGCTTCACACCTAGTATACGAAAACTGAACCCAGACCCAATTTTACTAACGCCAGAAATGCATATTATCTTTCAGTCCCATTCTATTTAAAACGAATTTCATTGTGATGTTCTCTCTATTTCATTACCCCAGTACCGAGTTGTTACACACCAAAATTAACTTCTAGAGTTTCTATCCATTGCCAAGCAGTGCACTCGAGAAGACCATTATCGGACCCTAGCTTCGACGTCATCCAGTCCTCTCCATCCACAAGAGAAAAGTGGAGGTTAGATGTAATCTACTGATGATGAGGCATGGCTCGTCAATAACGTGATTGTGCTCAAAGCGAGGCTGACCGCAAGAAAACATCATAACATTGTGCAGAAATCAGTAAACCCATTTTGACAATCAGCCACAATACGAAACCTAGCGATACGCAAATATTGACCAAAAAGTGTATAATATCTGATATGATTACATCTATACCAAACCTTTTACTTCCGGCAGTTGACAGTACCAACGTCACGGATGCCATTGAATTACAGTCATGTTCAGAAAAAAAACAGAACACCTCGAACGACTAGAGACAGGGCGTTCATATTCACAGGACATGTACATTAGTATGTTCTGCAGAAGTGATTATTATTTCAATCATCTTGGTTCAGCATGTATCCTGATGCCTAGTAGGCACAGGGCCCGCCATGACTCGTGATAACTTATTGCTTGCATGATGGCATCGATGCGTATAAGACGCGAATGTCGCCCTGTCGTATAGCCATCCATGCTGCATTCACCTGGTTCCAAAGTTCATCTGTGGTTGTTAGCATTGGGTCACAGCGCTGTCCCCGTCGCTTGACCACACATTTTAGTTTCGCGAAAAGTCTGGTGATTTGGCATGACAGGGCAGAAGGCTGACAGCCTGTAACATAAGAGGCAAATGTTCGTGCAGCAGCATGTGGTCGTGCATGCTGAAAGTGCCCTCTGGGGTGTTGTGCAGAAAGGGTATGGCTTCAGGTCGCAGGATGTCATTCACGTAGATTACACTGGTCACAGTGCCCTTGACAAGCACCAACTGTGATTTGTGATTGTACCCCGTAGCACAACACACCATAAGGCTTTGAGTTGGCACTGTACGTCTTGTGTGAATGAAGTCATTTTAATACCGCTCTCCCCGTCTGCTGCGAACCAAAATGAAGCCATCATTTTCAAACAAAGAGAACCTGTATTCATCCGAAAAGACTATCTGATGCCATTCCAGTCATCAGTGACGTCGTTCCATACACCATTGCCGTCTAGCATGTTTCTGCACATTTGTCAAAGAAAGGCAAAGAAGTGGATGATTTTTAACACCCATACTTCCCTCACCCCCCCCCCCCCCCCACACAAAGAAACATGGACCTTGCCGTTGGTGGGGAGGCTGGCGTGCCTCAGCGATACAGATAGCCGTACCGTAGGTGCAACCACAACGGAGGGGTATCTGTTGAGAGGCCAGACCAACGTGTGGTTTCTGAAGTTGCAGGGGCAACAGTCTGGATGATTGACTGATCTGGCCTTGTAACACTAACCAAAACAGCCTTGCTGTGCTGGTACTGCGAACGGCTGAAAGCAAGGGGAAACTACGGCCGCAATTTTTCCCGAGGGCATGCAGCTTTACTGTATGATTAAATGATGATGGCGTCCTCTTGAGTAAAATATTCCGGAGGTAAAATAGTCCCCCATTCGGATCTCCGGGCGGGGACTACTCAGGAGGACGCCGTTATCAAAAGAAAGAAAACTGGCGTTCTACGGATCGGAGCGTGGAATGTCAGATCCCTTAATCGGGCAGGTAGGTTAGAAAATTTAAAAAGGGAAATGGATAGGTTAAAGTTAGATATAGTGGGAATTAGTGAAGTTCGGTGGCAGGAGGAACAAGACTTTTGGTCAGGTGAATACAGGGTCATAAATACAAAATCAAATAGGGGTAATGCAGGAGTCGGTTTAATAATGAATAAAAAAAATAGGAGTGTGGGTAAGCTACTACAAACAGCATAGTGAACGCATTATTGTGGCCAAGATAGACACGAAGCCCACACCTACTACAGTAGTACAAGTTTATATGCCAACTAGCTCTGCAGATGACGAAGAAACTGAAGAAATGTATGATGAAATAAAAGAAAATATTCAGATAGTGAAGGGAGACGAAAATTTAATAGTCATGGGTTAATGGAATTCGGTAGTCGGAAAAGGGAGAGAAGGACATGTAGTAGGTGAATATGGATTGGGGCTAAGAAATGAAAGAGGAAGCTGCCTGATAGAATTTTGCACAGAGCACAACTTAATCATAGCTAACACTTGGTTCAAGAATCATAAAAGAAGGTTGTATACATGGAAGAAGCCTGGAGATACTGACATGTTTCAGATAGATTACATAATGGTAAGACAGAGATTTAGGAACCAGGTTTTAAATTGTAAGACATTTCCAGGGGCAGATGTGGACTCTGATCACAATATATTGGTTATGAACTGTAGATCAAAACTGAAGAAACTGCAAAAAGGTGGGAATATAAGGAGATGGGACCTGGATAAACTGACTAAACCAGAGGTTGTGGAGAGTTTCAGGGAGAGCATAAGGGGACAATTGAGAGGAATGAGGGAAAGAAATACAGTAGAAGAAGAATGGGTAGCTTTGAGAGATGAAGTAGTGAAGGCAGCAGAGGACCTAGTAGGTAAAAAGACGAGGGCTAGTAGAAATCCTTGAGTAACAGAAGAAATACTGAATTTAATTGATGAAAGGAGAAAATATAAAAATGCAGTAAATGAAGCAGGCAAAAAGGAATACAAACGTCTCAAAAACGAGATCGACAGGAAGTGCAAAATGGCTAAGCAGGGATGGCTAGAGGACAAATGTAAGGATGTAGAGGGTTATCTCACTAGGGGAAAGATAGATACTGCCTACAGGAAAATTAAAGAGACCTTTGGAGAAAAGAGAGCCACTTGTATAAATATCAAGAGCTCAGATGGCAACCCAGTTCTAAGCAAAGAAGGGAAAGCTGAAAGGTGGAGGGAGTATATAGAGGGCCTATACAAGGGCAATGTACTTGAGGACAATATTATGGAAATGGAAGAGGATGTAGATGAAGATGAAATGGGAGATACGATACTGTGTGAAGAGTTTGACAGAGCACTGAAAGACCTGAGTCGAAACAAGGCCCCTGGAGTATACAACATTCCATTAGAACTACTGACGGACTTGGGAGACCCAGTCCTGACAAAACTCTACCATCTGGTGAGCAAGATGTATGAGACAGGCGAAATACCCTCAGACTTCAAGAAGAATATAATAATTCCGATCCCAAAGAAAGCAGGTGTTGGCAGATGTGAAAATTACCGAACAATCAGTTTAATAAGTCACGGATGTAAAATACTAACGCGTATTCTTTACAGGCGAATGGAAAAACTGGTAGAAGCTGACCTCGGGGAAGATCAGTTTGGATTCCGTAGAAATATTGGAACACGTGAGGCAATACTGACCCTACGACTTATCTTAGAACCTAGATTAAGGAAAGGCAAACATACGTTTCTAGCATTTGTAGACATAGAGAAAGCTTTTGACAATATTGACTGGAATACTCTCTTTCAAATTCTGAAGGTGGCAGGGGTAAAATACAGGGAGCGAAAGGCTATTTACAATTTGTACAGAAAGCAGATGGCAGTTATAAGAGTCGAGGGGCACGAAAGGCAAGCAGTGGTTGGGAAGGGAGTGAGACAGGGTTGTAGCCTCTCCCCGATGTTATTCAATCTGTATATTGAGCAAGCAGTGAAGGAAACAAAAGAAAAATTCGGAGTAGGTATTAAAATCCATGGAGAAGAAATAAAAACTTTGAGGTTCGCTGATGACATTGTAATTCTGTCAGAGACAGCAAAGGACTTGGAAGAGCAGTTGAACGGAATGGACAGTGTCATGAAAGGAGGGTATAAGATAAACATCAACAAAAGCAAAACGAGGATAATGGAATGTAGTCGAATTAAGTCGGATGATGCTGAGGGAATTAGATTAGGAAATGAGACACTTAAAGTAGTAAATGTGTTTTGCTATTTGGGGAGCAAAATATGATGGTCGAAGTAGAGAGGATATCAAATGTAGATTGGCAATGGCAAGGAAAGCGTTTCTGAATAAAAGAAATTTGTTAACATCGAGTATTGATTTATGTGTCAGGAAGTCGTTTCTGAAAGCATTTGTATGGAGCGTAGCCATGTATGGAAGTGAAACATGGACGATAACTAGTTTGGACAAGAAGAGAATAGAAGCTTTCGAAATGTGGTGTTACAGAGGAATGCTGAAGATTAGAAGGGCAGATCTTATAACTAATGAGGAGGTATTGAATAGGATTGGGGAGAAGAGAAGTTTGTGGCACAACTTAACTAGAAGAAGGGATCGGTTGGTAGGACATATTCTGAGGCATCAAGGGATCATCAATTTAGTGTTGGAGGGCAGCGTGGAGGGTAAAAATCGTAGATGGAGACCAAGAGATGAATACACTAAACAGATTCAGAAGGATGTAGATTGCAGTAGATATTGGGAAATGAAGAAGCTTGCACAGGATAGAGTAGCATGGAGAGCTGCATCAAACCAGTCTCAGGACTGAGGACCACAAGAACAACAACTTCCCTCAAATACTAAACTGCTGATCCTTGATGTCTAATAATATTTCATATCAACCGATCCCTTCTTTTGGGCCGGCCGCGGTGGCCGAGCGGTTCTAGGCGCATCAGTCCGGAACCGCACGACTGCTACGGTCGCAGGTTCGAATCCTGCCTCGGGCATAGATGTGTGTGATGTCATTAGGTTAGTTAGGTTTAAGTATTTCTAAGTTCTAGGGGACTGATGACCTCAGATGTTAAGTCCAATAGTGCTTGCGCACCAGAAGGAAGAGTTTTATCGTGGCTCTCCCAACGCTACCTGTAGTTCTGACGGAATATCGTCTATTCACGGAGCCTTGTTTCGACTTAGCTCTTTCAGAGCTTTGTCAAATTCTTCTCGCAGTGTCATATCTCCCATATCGATTATATGCCATAAATGTTCACCGAGCGAGGTGGCGCAGTGGCTAGCACACTGGACTCACATTCGGGAGGACAACGGTTCAAGCCCACGTCCGGCCATCCTGATTTAGGTTTTCCGTGATTTCCCTAAATCGCTTCATGCAAATGACAAGATGGTTCCTTTGGAAGGGCACCGCCGAATTCCTTCTCCATCCTTCCCTAATCCGATATGACTGATGACCTCGCTGTTTGGTCTCTTCCACCAAATCAACCAGCCCACCATAAATGTTCGATGGGATTCATGTCGGGCGATCTCGATGGCCAAATCATTCGCTCGAGCTGTCCAGAATGTTCTTCAAACCAATGGTGAACAATTATGGTCCGGTGACACGGCGCATTGTCACTCATATAAAGTCCATCGTCGTTTGGGAATGTGAAGTCATGAATGGCTGCAGATGGTCTCCAAGTAGCCGAACATAACCATTTCGAGTCAATAATCAGTTCAGTTGGACAAGAGGACCCAGTCTATTCCACGTAAACACAGCCCACACCGTGACGGAGCCACCACCAGCTTCACAGTGCCTTTTGACAACTTGCATTCATAGCTTCTTGAGGTCTGCGCCACATTCGAACCCTACCGTCAACTCTTACGAACTGAAACTGGGAACCATCTGACCAAGCCACTGTTTTACAGTCGTCTAGGGCCCAACCGAGTTGTCACTAGTCCAGGAGAGGCGGTCCCGGCGGAGGTTCGAGTCCTCCCTCGGGCATGGGTGTGTGTGTTTGTCCTTAGGATAATTTAGGTTAAGTAGTGTGTAAGCTTAGGGACTGATGACCTTAGCAGTTAAGTCCCATAAGATTTCACACGCATTTGAACATGCAGGAGAGGTGCAGCAGGCGATATCACGCTGTTAGCAAAGGCACTTGCCTCTGCCGCCTGCTGTCGTAGCCCATTAACACCAAATTTCGCCGATGGACATGTTTCACTGATGGACATGTTGGTCGTACTTCCCACATTAATTTCTGCGGTTATTTCACGTAGTGTTGCTCGTATGTAGCAATGACAACTCTACGCAAACACAGCTGCTGTCGGTCATTAAGTGAAGGTCGTCGGCCACTGCGTTGTCCGTGGTGAGAAGTAATGCCTGAAATGTGGTACTCTCCGCACTCCCATTACACTATGGATGTCGGAATACAGAATTCCCGAACGATTTCCGATATGGAATGTCCCAAGCGTCTAGCTCCAACCACCATTCTCTGTTCAAAGTTAATTCCCGTCCTGCGCCCATTATCACGTTGGAAACAATTTCACATGGATCACTTGAGTACAAGTGAAAGCATCGCCAATGCACTGTCCTTTTATACCTTGTGTACCCAATACTATCGTCATCTGTATAAGTGCGTATCGCTATTTTATGACTTCGTCGTGTCAGTGTAGTGGGCGCCCTCCTGCGGATCAAAGACGTCCATCGGTATTTAGACACAGCATACAAAGCATATAACGACAGACTTTGCAGACAACAGTTAACAACGATCATTGACTCCATCGGGAAACCTCTTCTGCTACTAGGTGACTTTCACGGCCACCATACACTGTGGGTGCCCGCATCTCGTGGTCGTGCGGTAGCGTTCTCACTTCCCACGCCCGGGTTCCCGGGTTCGATTCCCGGCGGGGTCAGGGATTTTCTCTGCCTCGTGACGGCTGGGTGTTGTGTGTGCTGTCCTTAGGTTAGTTAGGTTTAAGTAGTTCTAAGTTCTAGGGGACTAATGACCATAGATGTTAAGTCCCATAGTGCTCAGAGCCATTTGAACCATTTTTTGATACACTGTGGGCCTGCAAAAATACTAATACCACGAGAAAAATACTAGTGGATCTACTATATTCACAAAACCTTATAGTTCAAAATGATGGCTCATCAATACTAAATGAAGTTCCGATGGCAATAGACTTAAGCATAGCATCCCCTGCACTGTCTACCACTGTCTACCGGAACAACATGGGAAATGATACTCGATACTTTAAGTTCGGACCACTTGCCAGTTCAAATCGTCATAAACGCGCAACCTGGGGAGACTACCATACACGTAATCAGCCGGAAATGGAACACAAATAAAGCCAATTGCAGCTTATACGAAACACTCCTGGAAGAAAAACTGTAATCGATCATCGAAACTAAGGATCCCGAAAGAGACTATGGGGCCTTGGTATCACTTATCAATGACACAGTCCGCAACTCGTGTTCTAGTGGCTAGCGTTGCTGCGTCTGGATCACGGGGTCCCAGGTTCGATTCCTGACCGAGTTGGGGATTTTCTCTCCCCGGGGACTGGGTGTTTGTGTTGTCCTCATCATTTTATCATCATCATTCGTGACAGGGGCTGTATTGGACTGTCTAAAAATTTAACTATGTAAAAATTGGTACTTTGTACGGGTGCTGTGACCGGGCAGTTGAGCGCCCCACAAACCAAACATCATCGTCATCAATGAAGCAAGAGACACAAGAAGTCTGTTCATAGACCATCACCGTGATGGTGGGATTCAGAATGTGACGCAGTTCTCAAGGAACGAAAGGAGGCATCAAGAACACTCTCCAATGATACAAATTATGTTGTTCTTAAGAAAGCACAAGTTAAAGCTAAGAAAATATTCAAGTAGAAAAATAGAAAATCGTAGCAAAATTTCTGCAACGCAGTCTGCCAAGAAACACAGTTAACCAGGATTTGGAATGTCATACAGAAGATAAAAAACGGCCTGACAATGGATATGCACACACCTACGCCATCTGACGAACTTTTAGAATCGTTCTTGGGTGTGATTGCTCCACCTGACGTACTGGACAAGGAAGACTAGGCGGAATATGAAGGGGACAACAATGTAATTACACAAGCCTTTTCGCATGAACTCCAGATCTCTCTCTCCCAAGGAAAGCATACTGCACGTGGCCCTTATTATACTGTCTAACAGATGCTACGACACCTCCCACACAAAGGGAAACTGCTGTTATGCTGTTGCTCAAAATTTACAATAGCATATTGACACTTAAGATCAAAATCGACTCGCTGGATACTTGTCGTGTTGTCCCCATCCACAAATCGCGAAAAGATGTGATAAATCCGAGTCGTATCAGTCTATCAGCTCACTAGCGTGTTCGACAAAGGTAAGGGAAGGGATTATTAAGCGGCGCTAAGAATTGTGGTGTGAAAACAAGATAACATTACCGGAAAAACAACTTCAGTCTCACAAAGGAAAAAAGTCAACTGAAATCCTTCTTCAGTTAGTTACTGACATACAGCTAAACTTTTCTTGGAATAATTATATGACAGTTATGTTCACAGACTTGACTAAAGCGTACGATAGCGTCGTATTGTCAGTCTTAGGGAAAAAATTCTGGAAACTTCGGATTTCACAATTTCTCTTGAACGATATGGTAAGCTTCCTGAGCACTATGAGGACAATCATTTTTCAACACGGAACTGCGTTGGAATCCCGAGAAACTAGCAGAGCAGTCCTGCAGGGATCAGTCTTGGCTCCCTTATTATTCAGTCTCTATACTGCAGACCACCATGACCTTTTTGCCGATGACATCGAAATATTACAACACGTAGATGACGTATGCATCTATTCAGAAGCCAGAACTCTTTAGTCCTCTCATCTGAAAATGTACACCACTCTCATACATTTGCGTGAGTGGTGTACAAAAGTGGCCTCGAAGTATCTGATAACAAATTTACTATAATGATCTTTAATCGCCACAGGACTCCACTTCCTCGAACAATGCAACTGGGACAGCACAGTTTTCCAGTTGCATAAACAGCACTAATAGTTGTGCCAGCACCATCGTTGCAACAGTTAGCAAGCATCTCTACATGGAGCTATTAAATACGATAAACTTCCTCTCACAAATATGATAGCCTTGCTCAGAAAGCTGTTGGCATTGTACTTGCAAGAGGAATGGTCGAGGACATCTAAAATCAAAGGCAGTCTCTACGCACTAATTTATCCCATGATGCAAAACATTTATCGAGCTTTATATCGGCCCCTACTAAGAACACACTTTGATTACGGACACATCAGTATCAGACAGCATGCTCCAAACTCTCGACAGTATGCAGTACAAAGCCTTACTCATAGGTAATGGGGCGTTCATGCCCACACCAACAATCCATTGCTGGTTGAAGCGAATGAACCTCTGTTAAATCTGCGACGAATATACTTATGCAACAAATTCCTCCTACGGCTCTTTCTTGACGAATATGGACTCCTTGGCGAAAAAATTTGGGAATTAACATCGTACTAAATCAGTGGGCGATATTGAATAAATAAGCAACTTCCACCTGTTGCAACAGAATATTTGGAGATGAGACATTATGGCACAAGGCGTGGTAAAGTCCTCTTATACCGCACTACAACAGGCCATACAAAATGTCGACTCTGCAGGATCTGATACGAGGACCGGTTTGAAGTTTCAAAACCAGCACCCAACCAACGCAAAGGCAGTGAATTTCCTGTCCCACTATCATGATGCGTGTGTGATGTACACGGATGGGTCCAAATCTAGTGATGGCACTGGTAGTGTCTATTGGGTACACCGAAACAAATGACAAGGCCTATACAAGCTGAATCTACGCCCCACTATTATGACAGTTGAGCTGCCATTTTGGAAACACTGCTATTCGCACACGCGACCACAGCATGCACAATATTGATAATCTCTGATAGTATGTCTGCTCTACAACTCAATATACACCATTATAATAGTTGTGCCAGCACCATCGTTGCAACAGTTAGCAAGCATCTATCTCTACATGGAGCTATTAAATACGATAAACTTCCTCTCACAAATATGATAGCCTTGCTAAGAAAGCTGTTGCCATTGTACTTGCAAGAGGAATGGTCGAGGACATCTAAAATCAAAGGCAGTCTCTACGCACTAATTTATCCCATGATTCCAAGACTAACATGGCATAATACGACACAAACATCAAGGAGCTTCTCGAAAGTTATAGTACTGTAGGGAAGCAGCCTACTCACGCCGTAGTAAATTCACATCAGTCTTTCCATTGTGTGCCAGCCAGTCCGCTGTAACTAGCTCTGACGTCATAAATGTTGCGCAATACTTTTAAAATCAAGTAAATAACCTGAAACGGTTCTAGCATGTCAGGAGTAATACTAAATTAATATGTGTGGAATATCAGTTCGATAACTTTAACCATTTTCGAAATTTAGACGTTTTTCTGTAAAAATCTTTGGTGCAACAGAAAAGAGCTAGAGACTTAAAAATTTATATTTAGATTTCTTTTCCATAATAATTTAATAGAAACAGTACTTTGGATCTCACAAATTAAGATTTTAGTTGAAATTCATAATTTTCTGGTTTTTGTCTTAAAAATTAAGGAAGCAAGATAGATTAAGTAGGCTAATAAATAAGGCTAGGATGTTTATATTTAAGTAGAATGGAGATCCGCTATAACCATAAAGATGTGAGAAGTTTCATTTGAATAACTATAAAACTATAGCGATAGCGTATCTCCATAGGGCAAGTTCAGAGCTCGTCTACTGCATGCAGTGTAATTAAATTAATTCTCTCGCCCAAAATATTTAACTTAGCCACGTCAAACTTTTATTGTGATTACTTACCTGTGTGTTGAATGCACATTTAAATTGAGAGTTTCATCGGCCATCAGCAAAAGAAGCTATGATTTATTCGGTAACTTAAAGTGGTGCATTACTAGCCCAGCGGCTAGTCGGGAGAGCCGATTTGATCAGGTGTTCCCTTAGCCGTCCGCACTGTGGCTTTATATATAAGAACGCTGCGAGAGGAAGCAAGGCCCCAGTTCTCTCCAGACGCTGAATAGCACACGATCTGTGTCGGGAGTCGCGTCGCGTCGGTATCATTGCTACAAACAGCCTCGGATGCCGTATTAAGTTACTCGGGATACGTGTAACCATGAAATCATTTTCGAGTGAAGTGTTAATTCTGGGATGACTTTAATTATCGATCTTCAGTTTGCGTATGTCGTATTTTCACGTGCCGCCGCGGGACAAACATTTTACCATTATTTAGCGTGGCGTTTGATGAACCTAATCAAATTATGGCGAGCATTCATTTAAACATTTAATTTGGACAGTTATAGTTGCATCAGCGCTTTAGACTCTGAACGACTCTGTTAGTCAGATTGTGTGGATTTTTTTTCCTTTTCATCTGTGACTTTCAGAATACAGAGAATTTTTTTTTACACGATCGTTTTTGATTATGAATCCCAGACAATCTCCTAATTCCTCAGAGCAATAAGCTGTAGCTATAAGTGTATTTCTCAGATGAAGTGGGCACTAGGAATTCTAATGACAGGCTTCACGTTTTGCTAATCACTTTCTGGTTGCCAAAATTGTAGTTAGAGAGCCAGTGTTGAGAACGGCGAAAGACAGCATAAATAACATTCTACATTTTAACAACAACATAATTTCCACCCGCCGCCCCACATACGGTGCATCGGCCGGGAAATGTAGTGTTTCTACATTCAAACATTTTAAATAGCAACATAAATTCCAACCGCCGCCCCACATATGGTGCATTGGCTGGGAAAGAAACAAACTTAGTAGAAGTGAAAGCGATTTTTAAATATTCGGATTCGAGAGTGAAATGCGACACGCAACTGAGTAATAGAACAGTGAAAGTGTTATGTGTGCATGTGGACGACGCAATTGGATTAACAACGCATCTGGATTGACGGAGCTGGCACCGAGTCTAGCGGCGCTGCCGGCATCGAGAGAAGCCAATTTCGCCTCACCGCAGTCATCCGCCGGAGCAGCCGGAGCCTCGCCTGCAGTTGCGGGCCACGCAAACACAGAACAGCCGTCGGAGTGCAGTCTGCAGCTCAACGCGCTGCGTCGCATCAGTAATCCTGGTACGCCGCACAGGCAACGCCATACGTCGTGCAGAAGGAACTAAGTTAAGTGAAAAGCTGTTAAAAATTTTACTAACCTGCACTAAAAGACTGTCGGAAATGGAACTGCCAGAAGAAACCGAGGTTAAACTTAAATCAGAACCTATGTCTGTTGAAGGAACTGTAAATCCAGACAATGGTTCAAGTGTAAATATGCATGAAAATAGTAATGTTAAAGTGAAATATGAAGTATTGTCTTCTGACAGTAGTGTGGGAAGGGGCAATGATTCAGTAATAGAGACCCCTGTAGTAAAGCAGAAAGCAGAAATTGTTAATTTATTGGACAGTTATCAGTGGTGGTAGAGTTTAAACAGGAGAAGTTAGATATGACTAATCAATCAGAAGTTTCATTTAGTTTTGAGGATTCTGGTATTGGAGCTAGTTTTTCGTCACCTGAGTGTGATAAAAAGCCAGCTAGTGTGCAACCCAAAGATACTGAGGCTATTGATTTAAATCTTATATTACAAGCAATAGCTACCAGCAATGCTGAATTAAAATATAATATAATTGAGGTAAATAACAGGATTGTGGCCAGTCAAACCAATTTTAATAAACGATTGGAGGTAATGGACGATACCTTCAAGGCTGGTTGCAATAAGTTGAAAGAGGATCTGGACAGTTTGAATTATAAAATTGATTACAGCCATGAGGATATTAAGAAAAAAGTTGCTCAACAATTTTCTGAAATGTATAAAACAGTAAAATCCGAAGTTGCTGAGGTTCGCAAAGACTTCCAAATGGAAGATGCGAAGCTGGAGCACAAGTTAACAGAAAAGATCGAGACGGAATCTGAACTGTGCTCAGATAGGTTTAAAGATGTTAATATAAAAGTAAACATGTTTCAAGCAGAAGTAGATGCAATCAAAACTGATACTACTCATATTGTGCAAAGAGTAGATAATGTTGAAATGAGAGTAGAAAATATTAGTACTAACATTGCTAACCTTGAGAATAAAGTAGCTTCAGTAACTTCTGGTAATGGTAGTATGCAACAAACTGTAGCTGCAAACGCCGCTTTTATCGGGTGTCGGCAGTTCTTGCGGTTCGATCCAGATAAAAATATCCACCCGCTAGATTTCTGGAACGATTTTGAAGATGTGATTCCACCAACTTGGTCTGAACGAGAGAAAATCTCATTTATTAGAAGCCATTTAGCAGGTGACGCCATGCGTTGGTCAGCTGATGTTATGTTGAAGTGTAAAACATTAGAGAAATTTAAAACAGCTTTCATTAATGAGTATTGGTCTAGTAATAAGCAAAATAAAGTGTTGAGAGAATTTTGGAGTGGAAAACGCTTCAATGTAGGCAAGGAATCTATTAAAGAATTTGCTAGGTCATGGATTTCACGTTTGTCACATTTGGCGGAAAAGCTGAAACCTGAAATGATAATACTAGGTCTTGAAGCCAAACTGCCATGGTATTGGCAAACTAGAATTATATCTGCCCCTAGAGACAATCTGGATCGTTTCATTGAATATTTGGAACGTGTAGAGCGTGTGGCTGCCAATGAGGAGCAAGCACGTACTAACAGAAATTCTAATAACACTAGTAGTAATTTTAAGAACGAGCAGAATGGCAATGTAAACATCAGAACAGTAGGTGTTCGCCATTCTAAGAGAGGTAGGAATTGGAGAAATAATTATCAGAACCAACAATGGCATCCAAATGACAGTAATTTTGTTCCAAACAAAATTATGCAGGTAAACAACAGTACGGAAAGCAATGCTGTGCCAGTTAATTATAATGGAAATAAAGGAAACAGTAGTAGGCCGAGGCAGGAAAACTAGTTCCCGTCTATGATGACACTGGCGCTCACCAGGCGGTTACTTTTCCTAAGCCAGTAATTACAATAATTGGTATGACAGATCAGAATACTCAAACTGAACATTTGGATGAAGGGTCGGTAGCATCTAAGGATACAACAGAAACATTAGATCACTCACAGTATTTGATACATACCGTGTTAGAGACGCTTTCTAAGTGGGAACAGAAAGAGAAGGCGCAGCAGTGTAACGGTAGGGAAGAGCTGCAAAATACTGAATTGACAGGTGAAGAAGCAGAAGAAATTCATGCTTATATTTACGATGAGGATGATGTGCTCTTATCTAAAGTGCCTGTGCAGGATGTTGATACTGTACTAATAGATTTAGAACAGGAGGTAAGTGAGAATGTAGAGGGTAGCCTGTTGGGGGTCGATGAACCCAGTAACTGTGACCAGTTGTCACTTGAGAAGGAACCCGATAATAATAATGAATGTGGTTTAGCTGTAACTAGTGTTATGCCCGGTCTGGAGGCGCAGAATCGCTCAGACTACAGTAATTTGGGTCATGTTCAGCAAACTAAATGTAATGAAGTCGTGCGGTGTTTCGATTTGAAATTAATAGATCGACTGGAAAAGGCAGCTGAAAATGTAATTCAGGAAACCCCTACACACTTTGACCTAAATGTAATGAAGACAGGTGTCGATCACTTTAGTAGGAGACAAATCCAAAAGGAACTATTGGATGAATTTGAGGAACCACCTATACAACCTAGAATAAGCCACCCTATAATAATAGTGAATATGTTGGGTATCAATGTACGTTGTCTCTTAGACAGTGGAAGTGAGGTGAGTGCGATATCTCAGTCCTTCTTTGATGCATTACCTGGTAAGGACAAGCTTATAGTAATGAGGGTATTAGGACTAAGAATAATTGGTGCTATTGGCAAGGTGTCAAAAACGGTAAAGCAAGAAGCTTTGCTGCCCTTTAACATTAATGGTAATTTAATTGATCATCCATGCTTAATTGTAAATAATCTTAGTATTGAGGTTTTAATTGGCATAGATTTCTTGTCGAAATATCAGAGTGTTGTTGACTTTGAAAGAAGCCAGTTAAAAATGGTCTTGCCGATAACCGGAGTAATTACAGTACCTTTTAGTGATAAACATGTAGTAACTAATGATGAAACTTGGGAGCTGCCTATACGAGTTCTGAAAAATAGGAGATATTGGGACGAAAGTGTTAATCTTAGTAACAGTAAGCTAAACACAGAAGAAGAAGAAGCAATTATTTTGGACAAAATAGAAGCTAAATTGCAGGAAATCGAAAAACTTTCAGCTAATCAGAAGGAAGAACTAAAAATGGTTCAAATGTCTCTGAGCACTATGGGACTTAACAGCTATGGTCATCAGTCCCCTAGAACTTAGAACTACTTAAACCTAACTAACCTAAGGACATCACACAACACCCAGCCATCACGAGGCAGAGAAAATCCCTGACCCTGCCGGGAATCGAACCCGGGAACCCGGGCGTGGGAAGCGAGAACGCTACCGCACGACCACGAGATGCGGGCAAGGAAGAACTGAGACAGGTTTTAAAAAGGCATCATAAGGTATTTTCAGATCGACCTGGCGTGGTCAAAGGTTATGAATGTCAATTAAAGGTGAAACCTGGCCAAGTGTTTTTGAGGAAGCCATACCAGATACATGTAGCTAGGAAGGAGGCAGTTCGAAAGGAGATACAGAGAATGCTAGAGTGGGGTGTGATTGAAAAAGCGGTCAGTGAGTACAATAATCCTCTTGTTGTTGTACCAAAAAGAGACGGGAGTGTCAGATTGGTCTTGGACGCTCGTTGGTTGAATGAAATAGTGGTTAGGGAAAGTGATAGACCGCAGAACATGGACGAGTTATTGCAAAAGTTCCGGGGAGTAAAATTCTTAACTTCTTTGGACATCACGTGTGGATATTGGAATTTGCCACTAGCGGAAAGTTCAAGGAAGCACACAGCTTTCTTGTGCGAAGGAGTTTGTTACCAATACCGTGTGGTACCTTTCGGACTTAATATCTCTGTTTGTGCCTTCGTACGTGTGATGTGCCATGTTTTAGGACCAGCCTTAAGTAATAAAATAACAGTCTACGTAGATGATCTGTTAATAGCATCTCCTACCTGGGAAGAACACATAGCTTTATTAGAGGAAGTGTTAGAGGCTATTGAGAGAGGTGGCATGAAACTAAAGACTGAAAAGACAGAGTGCGTTAAAGAGGAAATAGGTTTCTTGGGATATATGATAAGTGGGAAAGGTATTCTGCCTGACCCAGGCAAGCTAGCAGTCATTGAAAAATTTGAGGCTCCCAGGAACAAGAAGCAGTTGAGATCGATGTTCGGTCTTTTCGGCTTCTATAGGCGTTTTGTTAGTGATCAGGCTTTTAATGCGCCCTGTCTTCACCTCCTGCTGAAAAAGAATACCTCTTGGGTTTGGACAGCAGAATGTCAACAGGCGTTTGAGGTGCTTAAACAATCTTTAATTAATATTCCTATTTTACATCATCCTGATTTTGAAAAACCATTCTGTATGTCTGTTGATGCTAGTGGCTATGGTATAGCTGTGGAGATATTACAAGTAGAAATAGAGAACGAACAAGAAGTGCACAAGACTATAGCTTTCGCAAGTCCATCTTTACAGGCAGCAGAGAGAAATTATGGCATCTCAGAACTGGAAGCATTGGCAATTGTATTTGGGGTACAGAAGTTTGAGCAGTATCTATTAGGTCACAAGATAATTGTTTACAGTGACCATAAGGCGTTGACCTTTTTAAAGACCTGTAAGTTGAGGAATGCTCGTTTGGTGAGATCGTCATTGTATCTCCAGCAGTTTGACCTTGAGGTTAGATATATTCAAGGGAAAGACAAACTGGTAGCTGATGGGTTATCTAGAAGTGCGGAGCTCTGTGATGACGCGGGAATTACAGCAACAGACCTAAGTGAAGTACGAATGTTTGCGTTGCACGAAGTAAAGGAAGAAAGTGCATTAAAGAGGGTGATTAAGAACTTGAGACGTGAGCAGAATGCAGATGACCAGCTGAAATTAGTGAAGAGCTATTTAGGAAATGCGAACTATCCAAAGGTTTCGCAATACTATTGTCTGCATAAGGTATTCTGTTTAGGAGGAAAAGGTAGGTGTTTCTGAGTGGAAGCTGTGCTTTCCCTCACAACATGTAGACTTACTAATCGACTATGTACACCTGAGGTATGGGCACTACGGTGCAAAGAAGTTCATTGCAAAATTATAAGAGAAGGTTGTGTTTGACAACATGTACCGCCGTGTGGCCAAGCGTCTAGCATCTTGTGTAGTGTGCCAGAAAGTCCGTGCTGCTAACACCAGAATACAAGGGGATATGCATTCAGTAGAGCCAACTGAAACGCTAGAAGTACTGGCTTGTGATTTGTTTGGCCCTCTTCCTGCTTCGAGATGTGGTTGCACCCATGTTTTTGTTGTTGTGGATGGATTCAGTAAATATGTTAAGCTATACCCAATTAAAAGAGCAAATGCAAAAACGTTGGTAGAAAAGTTTGAAAAAGATTTCTTCGTGAACGTTGGCGTTCCGAAAAATTTGCTGTCAGACAATGGGCCTCAATTTACTTCTGATAGATTTAAGGAATGTCTAGATAAGGCCAGCGTGAAACATCTGAAAATATCTGCGTATTTCCCCCAAGGAAATACACTCCTGGAAATGGAAAAAAGAACACATTGACACCGGTGTGTCAGACCCACCATACTTGCTCCGGACACTGCGAGAGGGCTGTACAAGCAATGATCACACGCACGGCACAGCGGACACACCAGGAACCGCGGTTTTGGCCGTCGAATGGCGCTAGCTGCGCAGCATTTGTGCACCGCCGCCGTCAGTGTCAGCCAGTTTGCCGTGGCATACGGAGCTCCATCGCAGCCTTTAACGCTGGTAGCATGCCGCGACAGCGTGGACGTGAACCGTATGTGCAGTTGACGGACTTTGAGCGAGGGCGTATAGTGGGCATGCGGGAGGCCGGGTGGACGTACCGCCGAATTGCTCAACACGTGGGGCGTGAGGTCTCCACAGTACATCGATGTTGTCGCCAGTGGTCGGCGGAAGGTGCACGTGCCCGTCGACCTGGGACCGGACCGCAGCGACGCAGATGCACGCCAAGACCGTAGGATCCTACGCAGTGCCGTAGGGGACCGCACCGCCACTTCCCAGCAAATTAGGGACACCGTTGCTCCTGGGGTATCGGCGAGGACCATTCGCAACCGTCTCCATGAAGCTGGGCTACGGTCCCGCACACCGTTAGGCCGTCTTCCGCTCACGCCCCAACATCGTGCAGCCCGCCTCCAGTGGTGTCGCGACAGGCGTGAATGGAGGGACGAATGGAGACGTGTCGTCTTCAGCGATGAGAGTCGCTTCTGCCTTGGTGCCAATGATGGTCGTATGCGTGTTTGGCGCCGTGCAGGTGAGCGCCACAATCAGGACTGCATACGACCGAGGCACACAGGGCCAACACCCGGCATCATGGTGTGGGGAGCGATCTCCTACACTGGCCGTACACCACTGGTGATCGCCGAGGGGACACTGAATAGTGCACGGTACATCCAAACCGTCATCGAACCCATCGTTCTACCATTCCTAGACCGGCAAGGGAACTCGCTGTTCCAACAGGACAATGCACGTCCGCATGTATCCGGTGCCACCCAACGTGCTCTAGAAGGTGTAAGTCAACTACCCTGGCCAGCAAGATCTCCGGATCTGTCCCCCATTGAGCATGTTTGGGACTGGATGAAGCGTCGTCTCACGCGGTCTGCACGTCCAGCACGAACGCTGGTCCAACTGAGGCGCCAGGTGGAAATGGCATGGCAAGCCGTTCCACAGGACTACATCCAGCATCTCTACGATCGTCTCCATGGGAGAATAGCAACCTGCATTGCTGCGAAAGGTGGATATACACTGTACTAGTGCCGACATTGTGCATGCTCTGTTGCCTGTGTCTATGTGCCTGTGGTTCTGTCAGTGTGATCATGTGTTGTATCTGACCCCAGGAATGTGTCAATAAAGTTTCCCCTTCCTGGGACAATGAATTCACGGTGTTCTTATTTCAATTTCCAGGAGTGTATGAGTGAACGTATTATGAGAGAATTGAATAGGCTTTGCAGAACTTATTGTGCTCGGAAACACTCAAGTTGGGCAGAGCACATTAAGTATTTTGAGAATGTAATTAACATCTTAAGGCATGATGCAACTGGTTTTGCGCCTTGCGAATTGACGTTTGGCCAAGAACCGCACAATGTGATTGCAGATATGGTAGAATTCCCTATTCTAACGCAAATATCCACAGACGAGAAGAAGTTAAAGGCTAGGGCAAATATAAGAAAAAGAACATTGGAAAGAAAGAAGCGTCATGACGCAAAAGCTGTACCCACCAGTTTTGAAATAGGTCAGTTAGTCCTTGTCAAAACCAAGGAAAAATCAAAGAAAATAAATGCAGAAACAAAGAAATTCATGTTCGTATACCAAGGACCTTTCAGAATCATAGGGAAACTACATGCCAATGCATATAGGCTAGAGTACCCTAAAAGTAAAAAGCTATTAGGTCTTAGGAACGTGATCGACCTAAAGAAGTTCACAGGTAGTGAATGAATACTGTAGGGAGGAGGTTGTTCTGTAACCTCTACACAGTGTGGCAGCTGTGCAGTTCCAGCTGTGTGAGATCTTCTTTCCCATTTCAGATTTCACTCATTCTTCATCTTTCCTATCCACAAAAATTTCGACCCCTTCTTTCCAATATGAAAATTTTCCGAAAACAATGAATTCTATAGCGAGGAGGCTTTTCTGTAACCTCTACACAGTGTGGCAGCTGTGCAGTCCCAGCTGTGTGAGATCTTCTTTCCTTTTCAGGTCTCACTCATTCTTCATCTTTCCTATCTACAAAAATGTCGACCCCTTCTCTCCAACATGAAAATTTTCTGAAACCTATTGTATGCTGTAGGGAGGAGGTTGTTCTGTAACCTCTACAGTGTGGCAGCTGTGCAGTCCCAGCTGAGTGAGATCTTCTTTCCCATTTCAGATTTCACTCTCTCTTCATCTTTTCTATCCACCTAAAATTTCGACCTCTTCTTTCCAACACATTAATTTTTCCGTTATGGTTATAAAGCCAATAATAAACTAATGAATTCTATATGGAGGAGGTGGTTCTGTAACCTCTACACAGTGTGGCAGCTGTGCAATCCCAGCTGTGTGAGATCTTCTTTCCTTTTCAGGTCTCATTCATTCTTCATCTTTCCTATCTACAAAAATTTTGACCCCTTCTTTCCAATATGAAAATTTTCCGTCATGGCTATCAAGCCATGAGTTCTGTAACCATTCTATCCACCGATTAGTGAAAAAAAAAACCTAATGTGAGAAACCTAACAGTGACATAAACAATAGAGAAGTATGACATAATTAAGATACAAATGTATTTGAGTAACAATTATGTATAGAACCCTGGTAATATAGTAAGTACAAAGTGTTGTTTTATTGGAAATTTTCCCACAATAATATTTTAAAGAGATCTACAAATTCGTGTTCAAGCAGAATCTGAAGTGGCAGTGAAACCTATTGTATGCTGTAGAGCTAACTAATTAATAGTAAAAGAGAGTGCTTAGTGTTATGAAAAATATGCAGACAAGTTGTAAGAATAAACTCACCTTGTGTAGCAAGGAATGGCAGTGTAATAGAATTGAACAGTGTTTGTGGTTGAGACGTGAAGGACACGTCCCTGAAGTATTTATAAGGTTGGAGCTGGCCATTATTTTGGTGTAGTGTGTGACAGGACACGCCTACACGTATTGAGGTTATGAGTTGGAGGCGTGAATGCGACCATAGGTACCCTTATGTTAGATGAGACAGAACAGCTCATGGTGTCCTATAGGTTTAAGGAATTTAGCATTACGCTCGTCCATAATTACTTAATACACTTTAGTGGTAGGTCGAGAGAGACTACCTGTGGTTTCAGCGTCCGATCGAGAGGAAATGGATTGCCACGTGAGCAAACTGTTCAGCTGCAATACACTATAGATATGAAATAAATGTGCTATCCTATGCTTTAAATGTTAATGGAGTGAGTATTACTTAAGTTCAAACACTAGCAACATAACTGAGTAACATAATGGCAGACGTGAAACATTATTTATAGCCCAGCATAAATACACTTCGATGAAGTAAGTACATAATTGTAGACGTGGAACTGACACAGCAGCAGAGGACCAATAAGTGGATTTAGTAGTCAACTAAACGTAGTGTGTTTTGAACACTCAGAACTGTACTATTACCAAAAGTTACTCACATGTACAAAGAAGCTGAGAAAACAACTACTAATCAAATATACTCATACTATCTCTAAGAATAAGGTAATCAAAGATGAATCAGCTAAGTGAATAAAATACAAATGTATCAGGAATGTACCGAGCATTGGTTCAGTGTTCCGGCCCAGAAATAATAAATTGAAATTAAATAGGATTTATGATTGTATGCCTTGAGCATAAATTTTCTCTAGTATGTGACTAACGGCGTTTTGAGCCATTTGTTTATCGATTTTGACAGTTAAGTAACCGCGAGAGTAAAATTGAAAAAGTTCTGTTAACTTTGTTCCAGCAAAATATTGAAGGATAAAATGTATATATCCCCATTTCATTGTGACCCGCCCTTAGATATTAAGTGAACAGAGTCTGAGGCACTGGTTTTGTTTGTTCTACAGGACAAACCAGATAATGGCAGCCTGGGAGCTGCGTGAAAGCGTGGAGTGACTTGGACACAACTCACAGTGACCCCTCCCCTTTCCCCATGTAATTTAGAGTGAACGTGAAGGACGCACACCATAGCAACTTCCCCTCTTCTACCCTTGTGAATGGAAGTGTAGAACGCCAGCCAAAGCGGCTACAACCACATGTGTAAAAATGATTTGTGAAATTTTCTTTCAGGTTTAGAAAAGACTGTTAAGATATAATCATCTGTTTATGTATCATGAATAACTGTGTTATTTTCTTTGAATTTGTGTATGTAAAAATGTATTTAATGGATTTAAGATTTTCATAATTTTACATATTTTTATGTGTTTGTTTGTCTAAGGCAATATGTATGCCAAAGTGTTTCATTGATTTTGCTTAAATTTTGAGTGATAATGTTGCTTAAGAGGCAGTGAACATGCGAGCAATTTAAATAATTGAAGTAGGTAATCAGTTTTCTTTTAATATTTCTACATGTTTACATTTCAATTTTAATTTTCATAGGAAGTTAAGCTGTACTCTTGCTTCCCTTTTTCTAATTAAATTTTTTTTGGTCATTAACATTCAAAAACAAAAAATTTAAGTAGAGGGTGTTGTAGGGAAGCAGCCTACTCACGCCGTAGTAAATTCACATCAGTCTTTCCATTGTGTGCCAGCCAGTCCGCTGTAACTAGCTCTGACGTCATAAATGTTGCGCAATACTTTTAAAATCAAGTAAATAACCTGAAACGGTTCTAGCATGTCAGGAGTAATACTAAATTAATATGTGTTGAATATCAGTTCGATAACTTTAACCATTTTCGAAATTTAGACGTTTTTCTGTAAAAATCATTGGCGCAACATAAAAGAGCTAGAGACTTAAAAATTTATATTTAGATTCCTTTTCCATAATAATTTAATAGAAACAGTACTTTGGATCGCACAAATTAAGATTTTAGTTGAAATTCATAATTTTCTGGTTTTTATCTTAAAAATTAAGGAAGCAAGATAGATTAAGTAGGCTAATAAATAAGGCTAGGATGTTTATATTTAAGTAGAATGGAGATCCGCTATAACCATAAAGATGTGAGAAGTTTCATTTGAATAACTATAAAACTATAGCGATAGCGTATCTCCAAAGGGCAAGTTCAGAGCTCGTCTACTGCGTGCAGTGTAATTAAATTAATTCTCTCGCCCAAAATATTTAACTTAGCCACGTCAAACTTTCATTGTGATTACTTACCTGTGTGTTGAATGCACATTTAAATTGAGAGTTTCATCGTCCATCAGCAAAAGAAGCTATGATGTATTCGGTAACTTAAAGTGGTGCATTACCAGCCCAGCGGCTAGTCGGGAGAGCCGATTTGATCAGGAGTTCCCTTAGCCGTCCGCACCGCGGCTTTATATATGTATAAGAACGCTGCGAGAGGAAGCAAGGCCCCAGTTCTCTCCAGACGCTGAATAGCACACCATCTGTGTCGGGAGTCGCGTCGCGTCGGTATCATTGCTACAAACAGCCTCGGATGCCGTATTAAGTTACTCGGGATACGTGTAACCATGAAATCATTTTCGAGTGAAGTGTTAATTCTGGGATGACTTTAATTATCGATCTTCAGTTTGCGTATGTCGTATTTTCACGTGCCGCCGCGGGACAAACATTTTACCGTTATTTAGCGTGGCGTTTGATGAACCTAATCAAATTATGGCGAGCATTCATTTAAACATTTAATTTGAACAGCTATAGTTGCATCAGCGCTTTAGACCCTGAACGGCTCTGTTAGTCAGATTGTGTGGATTTTTTTTTACTTTTCATCTGTGACTTTCAGAATACAGAGAATTTTTTTTACACGATCGTTTTTGATTATGAATCCCAGACAATCTCCTAATTCCTCAGAGCAATAAGCTGTAGCTATAAGTGTATTTCTCAGATGAAGTGGGCACTAGGAATTCTAATGACAGGCTTCATGTTTTGCTAATCACTTTCTGGTTGCCAAAATTGTAGTTAGAGAGCCAGTGTTGAGAACGGCGAAAGACAGCATAAATAACATTCTACATTTTAACAACAACATAATTTCCACCCGCCGCCCCACATATGGTGCATCGGCCAGGAAATGTAGTGTTTCTACATTCAAACATTTTAAATAGCAACATAAATTCCAACCGCCGCCCCACAGTACGGCTGAAATGTAATCACCGGAAATTCAACAAGCACCTCTTATCAGCTCAACCTCAGCGCCATCTCTCTGTTTGTTTGCGGAGAGGAAGAAGATGCAAAACGTATATTCTTACAATGTCCTCGGAACACGTATCACATAAAAGCCTTTGCAAGTAATTTTCGGGCTCTCGGTCATCAGTTCCTAAGCAGCCTCTATACCTTGTTAGTATCCAAAGGTACAGGAACATATAAACTACGGTGCGAGTTCGTCATCAGTGCCAATATCCCTGCGCTGCTAGTATAATGCTTTTGATAATTAGAATTCAAGGGGAAAATCAACTCTCAACTCACTGTCTATATTCCCTGTGCTACTCCGCAGGATATGGAATGCTCAGTTTCTAAATGTATGTCACTGCGTGCCTCCTGTACATATGTGTCTGAATACTCGTGTATCCATGTGTGTGGTTGTAATGTACAAATCTCGTTCTTGTACAAATTGTCGAGTTCTGTTTAAATCAGGGGTGTCCAACCTGCTACATGCGGCCTGCTTGCTACCCAAAGGAAGTATCAGTGCAGCCCAAGAAGAGAACATCTATCACAGGACCGTCAAAAAAAATTCCATGAAATTCCGTTTATGAAAAATTATGGTAAATTGAATATTTTCGATCTGAAACTCCCACCACACGATACTATTCTGTCATTGGCCCATTCCGGTTATTAGTCCATCCTGATTATTTTTAGTAGCGTTAAGTATATTATGTACAGCCCAAAAATACTCGTCTTCTTCCAATGCGGCCCAGGTTTTCTAAAAGGTTGGGAACCCTGGTCTACATGGTATTTATAGACCTGCATAAATATTAAATTCTCTGTCCATAGCTTTTGAAATAATTCTTGTCGGACATACGAAAGAACGTTTCATTGTTAATTTAGATACATTGTAATAAACATGGATTGTATCGGTAACATCCCAAATGTATACCAACTGCGATTTAGCATTTCTTATTGTGCTACAAGTAGGATTTTCACAGCATACTACTTCTGTGTATCGTGTGTTGCATTTTCGTGTTGTTTACTCGTTTCAGTATAATGTGGTTGTAAGACTTGTTTTATGTCGGAATCAACCCTTTGTTAAGTAACAGGGTACGACTTAAACTTATGTTTACTCTGTATTGTTACGACAAACTGTAGTATACCATTCCCAGTATTAAGATGACTATAAGGTTGTTGTTACCGATTGCATCCAGTCACAGAGAGTTGGGAGTAGTGAACTAGAAACTTCAGTGGCAGCTCCTGTAGAAAGTAAACATTGTTACCAGTGGAGGGTGATTTTTGCTTTTTACCACCGCGAACCTACATATCCATTTCTATATTGGGTGTTTCGCTATTGGCGAAGTTTCTTGCATGAGGAACCACACATAATAGGTACAATTTCATAAGATGTATTCTGATTACGTCGTTTTTTGTGTTCGAATGCACAACAAACTGTTAACAAGTAATTCAACATGTATGGCCAGAAAGACATTTCTCCTATATAAATTAGTTTGTCTTATTGTATTTTTGTTCTCGTGTCTGAGTTTAACCAAGCATATAACATGCAATATCTCAAAATGCTTCCTTGTGGGTTAGCACTGTCTTCCACCGACCACTTCAACCTGATAATACATTGTATGTACTATGTAACTACCGTCCTTGTCTTTGCCCCCGCAGTCTTATTTTTTCGTGCTATCACTCGCAGACTACGGCGCATACTGCTTTATTGGCTTTGCAAGCTTTGGAACTGTGGCTAATGATGCAACAGCTGAAAAGCATGGTGACAGATGGGCAACACTTGAAATCCAATAAAGATTTAGATTTTGGAAACTAATTTCTTAAGTTGTGGGCATACATCTACGACAAGATCCACAAACACTATGTCCGCGAGGCCTAACTTAAGATTTGTCGTAGAATTTATCTTTTCTGGTGATTTTCCATATGTTAACTCTCGAAGGGCGTCCATGTTTGACATTCACAGATGAAAATTAAAATCCGTTTTTTTCTTCGTCAGTTTAAACACATTTTTAAATTTTATTTTTAGAGATTTCTCAGTCTCCTGAGATCTGTCTCTGACTTAGTTTGTATTATAGCCGCCTCTATCGCCTTGCCATCTTGCCAGTTTTTCGATGTAACGAAAGAGCGTTTGTCTGTTTTACTGCAAAGTGCCGGATTTTGACTAGCTTGATCCTGTCTTAAGACTGCAAGGCCACCGTAGTAACATATGACAGCTATGCCACCCCTAATTCTGTTTTCATTTAGCATTTTCTTCTATGAACAGAGATAAGACATTGGACCCGTGTTCAGGAGGACCAGGGTTGTAATATCAGACCGGTGATATAGATCTAGATTTTCCATTGTTTTGTTAAATCGTTTAAGGTAAAAACTTCTGCATGGTCCTCTGAAAAAGATACTGCTGATTTCATGACCTAGTCCACGTCGTCGACGAGGTGTTGTACCTTAATATTCCTTTTCTTTTTCGGGCTAATTTATCCTAATTTCTATGGCCAACGAGATATTGTGGCGAAGTTCCTCTTGCAGCAGGGCATTTTTGCGTCGCTGGTCATTAATATGAGTTTCTACACTGAAGGTCCAAAGAAACTGCTATAGGCATGCGTATTCAAATACAGAGACATGTAAACAGCCAGAAGACGGCGCTCCTTCGGCGACAAGTGTCTGGTGCAATTGTTAGATCGGTTACTGCTGCTACAACAGCGGATTATCAAGATTTAAGTGAGTTTGAACTTGGTGTTATAACTGGAGCACGAGTGTTGGGGCACAGCATCTCCGAGGTAGCGATGAAGTGGGGATTTTCCCGTACGACCATTTCACGGGTGTACCGCGAATGTCAGCAGTCCGGTAAAAAATCAAATCTCCGACATCGCTATGACCGGAAAATGATCCTGCAAGAACGGGACCAACGACGACTGAAGAGAATCGTTCAGTGTGACAGAAGTGCAACTCTTCCGCAAATTGCTGCAGATTTCAATGCTGGACCACCAGCAATTGTCAGCATGCTAACCATTCAACGAGACATCATCGATATGAGCTTTCCCTTGGTGACTGCACGACACAAAGCTTTACGCCTCGCTTGGGCTCATCGACACCGACATTGGACTGTTGATGACTGGCCGGACGATGTAGCCAAGCGGTTCTAGGCGCTTCAGTTTGGAACCGCGCGACCGCTAGGGTCGCAGGTTCGAATCATGCCTCGGGCATGCGTGTGTGTGATGTCCTTAGATTAGTTAGGTTTATGTAGTTCTAAGTTCTAGGGGAATGATGACCTCACATGTTAAGTCCCATAGTGCTCAGAGCCATTTGAACCATTTTTTGTTGATGACTGGAAACATGTTACATGTTGCCTACTCGGATGAATCTCGTTCCAAATTATATCCAGCGGATGGACGCGTACAGGCATGGAGACAACCTCGTGAATCCATGGACCCTGCACGTCAGCAGGTAACTGTTCAAGCTGGTGGAGGCTCTGTACTGGTGTGAGGCGTGTGCAGTTGAAATGATATGGGACCCCTGATACGTCTAGATTCGACTCTGACAGGTGACACGAACTTGAGCATTCTGTCTGATAACCTACATCCATTCATGTCTATTGGACATTCCGACAGACTTGGGCAATTCCAGTAGGACAATGCGACACACCACAGGAGCCGGCCGAAGTGGCCGTGCGGTTAAAGGCGCTGCAGTCTGGAACCGCAAGACCGCTACGGTCGCAGGTTCGAATCCTGCCTCGGGCATGGATGTTTGTGATGTCCTTAGGTTAGTTAGGTTTAACTAGTTCTAAGTTCTAGGGGACTAATGACCACAGCAGTTGAGTCCCATAGTGCTCAGAGCCATTTGAACCACACCACAGGTCTAGAATTGCTACAGAATGGCTCCAGGAACTGTCTTCTGAGTTTAAACATTTCCGATGGCCACCGAACAACCCAGTCATGAACATTATTAAGCATATCTTGGATGAGATTTCCACTCTGCAGAGGAGCGTGCGCTGATATGAAACTTCCTGGCAGATTAAAACTGTGTACCGGACCGAGACTTGAAATCGGGACCTTTGCCTTTCGCGGGCAAGTGCTCTACCAACTGAGCTACCCAAGCACGACTCACGCCCCGTCTTCACAGCTTTACTTCTGCCAGTACCTCTCCTGTAAAGTTTGGAAGGTAAGAGACGAGGTGCTGGCAGAAGTAAAGCTGTGAGGACGGGGCGTGAGTTGTGCTTGGGTAGCTCAGTTGGTAGAGCGCTTGCCCGCGAAAGGCAAAGTCCCGAGTTCGAGTCTCGGTCCGGCACATAAGTTTTAATCTGCCAGGATGTTTCATATCTTGGATGCTTTGCAACGTGCTGTCCAGAAGAGATCATCAGCCTCTCGTACTGTTACGGATTTATGGACAGCCCTGCAGAATTCATGGTGTCAGTTCCCTCCAGCACTACTTCAGACATTAGCAGATTCCATGACACGTCGTGTTGCGGCACTTCTGCGTGCTCGCGGGGGCCTTAGACGATGTTAGGCAGGTGTACCAGTTTCTTTGGCTCTTCAGTGTAGCTGCACATTATTTTGTCTAAGTTCGTGATAAAAAGTCCTACAAGAAGCCTTGTTTTTTCATCGCCCGGATTAGGGCGTCACTGATTCGGTCACATCTCACTGTCATTGCTATTATCAAGCTATGCCTTCTGTTACTTGTATGCCATTGTTCTAATATGGCCCTTAACAGACGGATTTTCGTCTCCCATTGTCGTTATGCGTGCCGATAAATGTCTAACAAGCCGATCGGCGCGAGAGACCACCCGTTAGCACGTCACGCCTCAGGCGCCTTACTGCCCTTGTGAACAGATGATGGGTAGCCCACAACAGTTCAGCGCATTGGATAATACATACATACACACACAAACACACACTAAATTTCTACCTTGAATTCAAACATAATTAATTTTAAGATTTTCATTTCTTAATTACTTTTAAGCTTATAAGTATTTAAAGCTGTAAATATGAAATATCAATATGGCTCTAAGCCAGATGTGTGTGAAATCTTACGGGACTTAACTGCTAAGGTCATCAGTCCTTAAGTTTACACACTACTTAACCTAAATTATCCTAAGGACAAACACACACACCCATGCCCGAGGGAGGACTCGAACCTCCGCCGGGACCAGCCGCACAGTCCATGACTGCAGCGCCTTACACTGGCTCTAAGCATTATGGTACTTAACATCTGAGGTCATCAGTCCCCTAGACTTAGAACCACTTAAACCTAACTAACCGAAGGGCTTCACACACGTCGATGCCCGAGGCAGGTTTCGAACCTGCGGCCTAGCAGCAGTGCGGTTCAGGACTGAAGCACCTAGAACCGCTCGGCCACAACGGCCGGCTGCAAATATCAGTAAAGTTTCACATTCTGCACAGGTACAATTTCATACTGTGAAAATACGACGTGTCTTAGAAAGTAGGTGGCAGGTCATTTGTAAATGGCAACAGCAGATAAAGAAACAGATTGGATAACCACTCAGCCACACGAGACACATTATCCTCAGTACCATGCATTCACTGGTCTCATTGACAACGGTGCCAAGAGCCCGTTGCTAGCACAGCGTTTTGGTGGACGAAAGCGACCGTATTCACACGGACTATCGAAAATCCAGACAATCCGTAAATTCAGAAAAAAATTCTGTTATATAGGTTAAATTTTATGATTACCCATGGTATGTTTATTTTCGCGCGAACACACAGCTTAAACATTATTTTCACTGAAGTTTTGATCAGCTATTGAAAAACAAAGCACAGTTAGTTTTATACTCTCAAATAATCTACAAGTTTCTTTCGAGCCCAATTAGTATGTCGAACTTGTGCAGCACGATCACGCAGATGTTTCATTAGCATAGAAGTTGTCTCCGACTGGCATCCAAAATAAACAATTATTTTGTTCAGCTCCGTTGCTACCTCTGTATGCGTGATAATATTTTCAGATTGAGCATCAACGTAGTCAGCTAATGTATCTCGCTCTTTGCACTAAACCACATGAAATCAAGATTTCCGTTCTTTGCACTTTTAGAATGTTCTGCGACTATCAAAACTGTCTTTCGTCATTATTTTGAAACAAAAGTCTTCAAATCTTTTTTCTCGTTATCCTTCCAACCTGAGACCGATGACGTACAAACACCAAAATCAGTAGCAGTTTTTCAACAATTCTACTTGATTCAATTTAGGCAATCCATTTAACATTTTGTCCAGGGACACTACCACCTTCTCTCTGTTTAACTTCAGATTATACTCGCAACAATCGGAGCAAATCAGTACTGTACAGCTCAATGTTAAGTTGTTACCTGATACCGTGCGTGGATCCATGGTTGGCGGTTGTCTAAATTCAGATTTAATGATAGTCGTAGTCGATTGTCACCGCTGTCAACTTCGGAGAATCAAACAAGCTACAGTTAATGTGTGGAAAAAAAAAGATCCTGATGAACCTTTCGGTCTCCCCACACTCATTTGTTTAATATAGGACTCTGTTATGTCATGATATGACAAATGAGCGACAGTTCAGAAAATCACTTGCTGCTACATTTATGTGAACGATATCTAAACTGTCATACCCTCCCTGATATATCTCGCAATGGTATACAGAACCAGTCGATAACCTGCTATAGTACTGGAAGATTATAATTAAAGTGCAGATAGTCACAGAGGCCCATTGTGGGCTGTAATTATCGTATGGCAGCAAACTTTAGTAGATATTCTAATACGTCAATGCAGAAACGATTTTCGCTGGAAAAAAATTACTTCCAATTTTGGACACCAGGTGTAAATCTGGAGCTGTGAATACAGAAAAGACTTACAGAAATCTTAATATACATAATGGATCAGGAACGGAATATGGGCAGAAAAGGTCAAACAAGGGAGAAAGGCGTAATGTTGATTTTATTATTGACTACTGCTTACAGAATTTGTTCAATATGAGCACTGGAGACGTCGACGAGATGCTGCATCCGAAAAACGACGTGATCAATGGTTTCTTGCAGCAGTGCAGGTGCGATCTGAGCAATGTGGTGCTGTATACCTGCCTTCAGATGAAGTAGAGACCGAGTGGTTCAAATGGCTCTGAGCACTATGGGACTCAACTGCTGAGGTCATAAGTTCCCTAGAACTTAGAACTACTTAAACCTAACTAACCTAAGGACAACACACACATCCATGCCCGAGGCAGGATTCGAACCTGCGACCGTAGCGGTCGCGCGGTTCCAGACTGTAGCGCCAGAACCGCTCGGCCACCAGCGGCCGGCAGAGACCGAGTGTGGAAGGTTCCATTAGCATGAGGTATTGCCCCATCTTGCATGAAAACAGTGCTTTCCACACAGTTGCTCTCTTCCAAAGCAGGAATCACATGCTGTGCAAGGAGGTCTCGATAACGAGCAGACGACGTTGTATACCTCAAAGGTCCTCTGGATGTACTCTCTTCGAAGAAGGATGGACCGAGAATAAAGGTGCTAGTGTATCCACACCACAGTCACATACCGCGAGCGCAATGGCTATTTGTGCAGATGTCTGGTTTAACAGTTCCCCAAGTCAGGTAGTTCTGTGTATCGACTGCACCCTGTAGTGTAAAATGTGCGTCGTCACTCCATAGAATATTGTCCGGCCACATATCATCGACATCGATCCTTGCCAGAAGCCAAGTAGAAAATTCAGCACGTTACTGCGGATCACAAGGTTTCAGCTGATGCTCTGTCTGGATGGTGTACGGGTATCAGTGTAAAAAGAGATCGCAAAACTTTCTTTGCTGTTGATCATGGGATGAACAATTCTAGTGACACTGCACAAGCAACAGCACTAACTGGGACATGTGCTGCATGATCAGTTACAGCAACAGCAACCTTGTCAGTAACTTTCACAGGGATAGGACACTTACCCCTTCTGAGGTGGCGCAGTGGTAAGCACATTGCACTTGAATTCAGAAGGACGTTGGCTCAAACCCGCGTCCGGCCATCCAGATTTAAGTTTTCCGTTCAAAATGGTTCAGATGACTCTGAGAACTATGAGACTGAACATCTGAGGTCATCAGTCCCGTAGAACTTAGAACTACTTAAACCTAACTAACCGAAGGACATCACACACATCCATGCTCGAGGCAGGATTCGAACCTGCGCCCGTAGCGACCGTGCTGTTCCAGACTGAAGCGCCTAGAACCGCTCGGCCATACCGGCCGGCAGTTTTCTGTGATTTACCGAAATCACTCCAGGCAAATGCTGGGATGGTTCCTTTGAAAGGATACGGCCGATTTCCTTTTCCATCCTTAACCTTTGTGCGCTCGCACTAGAAATAGTCACGCGAGCGCTCGCGCGGGCGGTGGGCCGACCACCCGACAGTTTTCATCAATCTCTTGAGGTTTTCCGTTTTTAAAGGTCATATTTCCATAAAATATCGACATAGGATATCTCACACAATATTGCAAACACATTTATAATCAAAATTATTTATTTAACAATAAAATATGCAATGGAATACAAAAAGGAAGCCAAATACCCAAATTAAATATAAGAACATTTTTTTAATTGCAAGGTTTTGGGACTATATAATGTAATACTGAAGACTAGAATTATTCACTGTCTTAACTCGTCACAAGAAAAGCTAATTTTGCTTTGAAAAAAGAATTTTTGATTGAAAACGTCACAAACATATCTGTCAGATGAAAAATGCTGATCAGTCTGTATGCATTTCATTTTCGTTTTGAGGCTGACAACAATTATTGCACGTAACTGTCGTGGTTGAATGTCGTAGACAGACGTTTCTTCCACATTCACCGCATTCTCGCTTTGTTTTTATATTCTTTTTTGAGCTACACAAATAACATATTCCTCTCCCTGTAGGGAGTGATACAGCTGGATAAACTAAGTCACTCTCTCTGCAATTTTCCAAAAATACTAACAAATCTTTTGGTAAATGCTTCAATTTAGCTCTTTCTTTCAGGTTTTCGCTCATCAGTTCCAAAGGTAACGCATGTAAGAATTGTCTTCTCGTTTTTTTTTTCATATTACCTGTGTTGAATTGAAAAATGCGAAACGAATTTATTCCTGCCAAGTCAAGTAAGCGGAAAAATATACATGCAGGCCACCTTTGTGTTCTTCTTGATGTTGAAATTCTGGAGCACATGCACATTCGCTAGAGAACTGGAAGAGTCTATAAAATTAAGGAATTATAGGGGAATTACGAAAAGAAAAACTTACATTCCGAAGTAGACGAGCAGAACAAAGTCTCGTAAGCGCTCGCATGGCGGTAACTGACCGTTTTGTAAGTGCCGTAAGCGCTCGCAAGGCGGTAAACTGACCGCCGAACGTGTTCGGACCTATTTGAACTTGTCCTGAGAGACAGAGAGGTGCGACATGGACGAACGTTGAGCAGCATCTGTCGGAAAATGGTGCAACTAGAGAATACGTGTCCCTCCCGCCGCCTCGCTACCTTTGTGGGGTAAGTGTGGCGCGAAATTGCAAAAAGGCGGTCACTTCACCGGCCGCGCGAGCGCGTGAAGGTTAACACAATCCGAGCTTGTGCTCCATCTCAAATGACCTCGATGTCTACGGGACATTAAACCCAATATTACCTCCTTCCCGGCCGTTTCCGGATGGCTGCCGGATCGGTTGTATCTTGACGTGGGCTCCGTGTTTAAACGGTGTTTTCGTGTGGCAGTTGCCGCTTTTGGCAAGTGGTTGCACTCACAAGTAGTGGAAGTGTCTGTTATTCAAGTGTGCGTTTTCTCGAAGAGACGTAAAGTGTGAACAGGGCAGGGCGAGTGAATTAAAGTTATTAGTGTGATCGGTCTTCGCCAGCGTGGAGAGATGGTCGCTCTCCCGTTAGGGCAGGGCGCGGTGCCGCCGTCAGCTCCTCTGCCGCGCCGACGAGCCGCACCCGACGCGTAAGGCGCTGCTTCTAGCGACTCAGCGGAAAGCGACGTTCAGTAAGTCAGCAGCGCAGCTTAAGGTGGAGAGGCCGTGCACTGCAGCGTGTTCCACGTCAAGTGAACAAACAGATGTAGTCAGGACGGCTACCCGGAAAGGAACGGTGGCGACTGGCACCGCTAATTGAGATGATAATGCTGAAGGGAAAACTGGAACAATTACAGATGCAGTGAATATACAACAGCGATACGAAGACTTGATGCCATTTATTGAAAATGGATTTTCTGGGCGAAGGACGACACAGACAAGAGCGAGCGAACTGAAAGCGGAATCAAGGGAGAAAATCTTGCAATGGGCATACGAGGTGTGGCTAGAAAAAAACCGGACTAGTACTGGTGAAACAATAAAACGAATGCAATAAGGCTGAAAGTCGCGTGGCCTGTTACGTGACTCTCGCTCCGCCTACTGCTCGAGTTTCATCTGCCTCCTGCACTCAGTCTGCCCGTGGCGTCTGTTTTAAGTAGTTGACGTTTTGTCTGTGCGTCGGAAAATGTTGAGTGTACAGAAAGAACAGCGTGTTAACATCAAATTTTGTTTCAAACTAGGAAAATCTGCAAGTGAAACGTTTGTAATGTTACAACAAGTGTACAGCGATGATTGTTTATCGCGAACACAAGTGTTTGAGTGGTTTAAACGATTTAAAGATGGCCGCGAAGACACCAGTGATGACACTCGCACTGGCAGACCATTGTCAGCAAAAACTGATGCAAACATTGAAAAAATCGGTAAACTTGTTCGACAAGATCGCCGTTTAACAATCAGAGCAGTGTCTGAGTTAACAGGAGTTGACAAGGAAAGTGTCGAACAAGTTTACCGATTTTTTCAATGTTTGCATCAGTTTTTGCTGACAATGGTCTTTAAATCGTTTAAACCACTCAAACACTTGTGTTCGCGATAAACAATCATCGCCGTACACTTGTTGTAACATTACAAACGTTTCACTTGCAGATTTTCCTAGTTTGAAACAAAATTTGATGTTAACACGCTGTTCTTTCTGTACACTCAACATTTTCCGACGCACAGACAAAACGTCAACTACTTAAAACAGACGCCACGGGCAGACTGAGTGCAGGAGGCAGATGAAACTCGAGCAGTAGGCGGAGCGAGAGTCACGTGACAGGCCACGCGACTTTCAGCCTTATTGCATTCGTTTTATTGTTTCACCAGTACTAGTCCGTTTTTTTTCTAGCCACACCTCGTACAGCAGGCGTTATTAATTGGCAGGTTGGAACAATTACAAAAAGAAAACAAAAGCTGTAGAGAAAATTAACAAAAGCAGCGAAAACGTATGCAAGTACGGTGCTGACAATGCCACTTGGTAGAGATGTAACCAAAACAGCTCTTGCAGCTAAAACCGCGGCAGCGCAAACAGAGCAACAAAATACATTGTTCATAAAGTCAAGGAAAAAATGAAGTGGCACAAGTAGTGGAACAAAAACTAACGATCATAATAAACTCCACCAAAGACAAAATTTGTATAAGGGAGATCAAGCAAACCAATAATGTAGTCATCGTGGAAACTGCTACACAATGCGACACGGGAAAGATAATGAACAACAAATAGGTGCAAGAGTCACTGATTTGTGAACAGCCTAAGAAAAAGAGACCTTTAGTGATACTGCACGACATTCCAGAGGACACAGATGCAAATACTCTAAAAGACACAACATACGTGCAGAACCTTGAAGATGAACTGTCTAAGGAAAGCTTCGAAACCGGCTTTACAATACGATTCAGCATAGGAGCATGGGGAAGAAAAGTGATCCATCTTGTTACTGAAGTGAGCCCTGTGGGCAGAACAGTTCCCATGAAACAACAGTATAACTTGGATACCATTCGGTTTCAGTGAAAGACTATCCAGTAGTAAGGCGGAGCGTTTGATGCCAAGACTTGGTTATTTGGCAAGATATTGCGATAAATAAGTAGTAATTTGTGGATATTGTGGGGAAGAGAGCAATATCAGAAAAGACTACAACAAAATCATGCAAGCGGCATTGTGTGTGCCACGTAAATGTAATGGTAAAAATGCACAGGGAACAGAGACCGAATATCACACGTATCAAAAACTTCTAACAAGGCAGATTTTAATAACAGATTATGGGTTGGCGTCTCATAACACTAGCAAGCAATGATGACTCTACATCAAGGAAGAGGGACGGCGAAAGAGCGAGGAATTTCTGCAGAAAGTGAGCAGTAAGTACCATAGAACAGCGCATGCAACACAGACCGAAATAGAGCATCATGCACCTGCGAAAAAGCAGGAAATCAGTTTTTGGTGAAAATTTATAACTATGGGGCATAACAGAGGAGCAACACCAGAGACGGAAGTAGGAGTGACATATGATTTAGGCAATCAGGATTTGGTGACACATACTGGGCAGTTGAACGTAGAATGCAACGGCACACATCCTGCTGCCTACAGATGCAGAAGAAGATTCGCCAATGCAGGTTGTGAATCTGCAACAAAAACAGTACGAAACTCAGAGCCAGCTTGTACAGGAAACAAACACCTACAATAAAACACAGACCGGAAGAGATTCGCGACAGATTTATGAAAGCACGGAAAACATTATGCAGCTTGCAACACTGGAAGAACCGATAACGCTTACTACATCTTTGAGCTCTAGTAAGGTATAAGCAGAAGCAGAGTGCATCACTTTTCCTGTATGTGATTTTGTAGATAGAATCCATCTCAGAGTGAACAATCTGCCAACGGAGGTGGAAAAACTGGAGAAGTTATTGACGGTTTCTGCCAGAGGCTGGCCGGTGTGGCCGAGCGGTTCTAGACACTTCAGTATGGAACCGCGCGACCGCTACGGTCGCAGGTTCGAATCCTGCCTCGGGCATGGATGTGTGTTAAGCTTCGGTTAGTTAGGTTTAAGTAGGTCTAAGTTCTCGGGGACTGATGACCTCAGATTATAAGTCCCATAGAGCTCAGAGCCATTTGAACCATTTTTTGTTTCTGCCAGAAGAAATGAATCATTCTCCTTAGATACATTGTACAAGCACTCTGTAATGACGCATGGTCGTATAGCATTCGATTACAGGCGAGTAGAGCAAGATTGTCGAATATATACCCGTCACCCCAAATGGAGATAGAGATAGGACAGCTTGATGCCAAAGGGGAAGTGTCAGAGTATTGCATGAGGCTACAAGAGTGGCAGAAGAGCTGCAGCTAGATGCATTATGCCTCCAAGAACCGTGTACGAAGGCAGGAAAGATCCCCAGTACTCAAATAACCGCTCAGGTAGACGCACAAGGGCAGCGTCCTAGGGCAGCAATAGTAATACTTAAGAAGTTCATAACAGTGAGAAAAAAATCATAATACTGTTCAAAACACATAATCTGTGTGGAAATGTTAACCAGAAGGGAGAGTTGCATCCTAGTTTCCATGTATTTTCAATTTAGTAATGAGAGCAACAGGTATCTGCTAACAAGGGAACCTCCCCATCGCACCCCCCTCAGATTTAGTTATAAATTGACACAGTGGATAGGCCTTGAAAAACTGAACACAGATCAATCGAGAAAACAGGAAGAAGTTGTGTGGAACTATGAAAAAATAAGCAAAATATATAAACTGAGTAGTCCATGTGCAAGATAGGCAACATCAAGGACAATGTTAGCATAAGAGCGCAGTGGTCCTGTGGTTAGAGTGACCAGCTGTGGAATGAGAGGTCCTTGGTTCGAGTCCTCCCTCGGGTGAAAATTTTAATTAATTTATTTTCGCAGAGTTACGATCTGTCCGTTCATTCATTGACGTCTCTGTTCACTGTAATAAGTTTAGTGTCTGTGTTTTGCGACCGCACCGCAAAACCGTGCGATTAGTCGACGAAAGGACGTGCCTCTCCAATAGGAACCGAAAACATTTGATCGCAAGGTCATAGGTCAACCGATTCCTCCACAGGAAAACACGTCTGATATATTCTTTACGACACTGGCGACGGCATGTGCGTCACATGACAGGAATATGTTGTCGACCCACCTAACTTGCACACTTGGCGAATGGGTAAAAAGATTCTTCTACCTTGCCCGATTTAGGTTTTCTTGTGGATGTGATAATCACTCCCAGAAAAGTGATGAAAACATAAGAGTTTGTCACATAAACTGCAACAAATGAATGCAACAGTTTCACAATCGCACAGTTTTCCCTGTGCTCTGTCAAAACATATGTTTTTTACGTTTTCAAATGTTTCCATGCGTAGACCGTCAAATACTGTAAATGTCCAAGCAAATCTGAACATGTCCTGGAATTTTGGAGAGCGAAGTTGATTATGTGTGAGTGCCTGAACTTTGATAATTATCTGAAAATAAAAAATTAAACTTTTCACTCGAGAGAAGATTTGAACCAACGATCTCTCGCTCCGCAGCTGCTCACGCTAACCACGGGATCACGGCGCTCGTAAGCTGTCACTCTCCTTGCTGTTGCCTACCTTGCCCATGGACTACTCAGTTTGTATATTTTGCTTATTTTTTTCATAGTTCCACACAACTTCTTCCTGTTTTCTCGATTGATCTGTGTTCAGATTTTCAAGGCCTATCCCTGTGCCAACTTATAACTACATCTGAGGGGGGTGCGATGGGGAGGTTCCCTTGTAAGACTGAAGCCTAATTTACACGACGACACTAGGTTGCAGGCAAATGCGCTACCGTCCACTGCGCATGCGCGCCGCGCGTTTGCGTAACTCATTGGTGAAACTAAACACTTTCGCCGTGTTCCAACTTTGGCGACACTAGTTGCATGAGTTTTGAGGTTATGTGTGTTCGTAGAGCATAGAAAAACTGAAATATGAAGTGGGGAACGGAGAATAATGTTCGCTTTTTGGATATCTGTGCTTTGTGGGATTTCAGCGATACTGATTACAAAAATAAGCAACATATTGCTGCCGCTGAGGCCGTCATGTGCCATCATAACATAGATGGTTTGAAAATATCTGAGCTGCAGGGCAAAATCTATTCAGTTGGGAGCACATATACAACTGAATTAAGAAAAATACAAGGAAGTGTAATTTTAGCTGTGGCAATGCTCTCGTCAACAAGACTAAAATCCCATCGTTCGAGTTGGCCAACTCTTTGTTAATGAATATTGCTGACTGGGGGGAAAGCTATAACCTACAAATTCAAGAAGCTACATTCTTTATTCAAGATTCATCTATTTAAAATGTCGCTGCTGTGCTCCCCATTCACACATGTTAGAATTTTGAAATATTGACACTGTACAGATCTATCTTCAAGAGAGTAGTTTGCAAACCGTTCTCTCCTTAATACGGCCTACTTCGAATAATTATTGTTGCTAATGTTAACAATTATTACTGTTCATGTTAATAATTATTGGTGTTAATGAAATAGCGTCATCACGAACTAAAACCGTATCTTACAGCATGTCGAGTGTTCTCGATTGTAATGCACACAATGTAATTTCGGTTCTGGCGACAGTCCTTCATACATTACAGTACTTTTATACCTTATTGCATAATTAACTCTATTTAGAAGAAACGTGAACTGTTCTGGTGACATTCTAAGATAATTAAAAGAACTTGTTGGATCTTGCCTTACAAATTATTTCAGCAAGGATGCTGAGCAACCGAGCTGACGTCTTTTCTTCAGCCAGTCACGAATCGAAACACCTTTCTTATTTTTTTCTTATGCAGTGATTCCACGCAACAAGCTTTAACTCCATCACAACCCGTGCAACTCGAAGCTGCCAAAACTTTCATTTCAGACACGACACAGGGACCCACAAAACGATGAAACTGAACTGTATACTGGTGTCGTCGTGTCTGCAGTCATATATCAAACCACTTGCGTGCAACTCATTCCACGCAACGAGTGGCTTAAGGGATATTTGTCACTTAGGACGAACTAAGCCTCTTGTGTGCTTGATGCGAAGTCGATATTGTGGCATAGCCGCCTGACTGATGGCTGTGGAAGACAACTAGAAAAAGCCATTACGGAACTCTACCTACAGGTAATTGAATCCACCTCACAATCCGCCAGCCTACGAGGGGAGGGTCGAAGCAACGTCAATATTGACGTCACTTAAGCAAATGCGGCAGCGGCGCGCCGCGTGACAGACTGGAAGGTTGCGAGTGGAATGACATCACGTGACCACAATATCATACACTATACCATCACTGGAAGGGATATCCAAGGCTCCACAGAAAACGTACGCATAAGGCTCAAATATACCATCTAAGACGCTAACTGGGAAGAACTAAGAAGAGTGTTTCAATGTCCAGGAAGTCCATCACTGGGTGACTATGTAGATGGTAAAGAGCAAGAACTGACAGTGGCTGTACATAGAGCAATGGAGGCGTCGATACCTGTCTGCAGAGGCCTTTCTAAAGGAGTACCTTGCATCTGGACCAAGACGCTGCAGAAATTAAGACGAGAAACAAGAAGAGCCAGGAAACTACACCAGCATTACCCAAGAAGAAAGGGTCCGCAGGCTGCATAGATACAGGTATGTTAAACAACGTTTTGAGGAGGAGTTGTGGAAAACAAAAATGGAACAATGGAAGAAATTCGTGGTGGCTAACGTAGAAACCGATCCCTGAGGTGTACTACATAAAATAGTCTGCGAGAAAATACGATCACCAGCAGTCTTATCCATGCTCAGAAGGAATGATGGGACGTTAACAGAACGTTGGTTACAGTCACCTGCCCTGCTAATAGAGACGATAGTTCCCGACGATGGAGAAGAAGGCGAGAAAGGTGATCAGCGAAGGTTACGGGAAATGTTTTGGGAATAATATAGAAACAATAAACTTGTGTACCCCTTCGCACAAGAAGAAATTAGGCAAATCATTTTAAGATTGGAAAATAAAAAATCTCCAGGACAGGACGGGATCTCTGCCGACGTAATACAAGTCTTATGTTACCAGTTAGATAGTTACTTGTGCGATCTGTACAATAAGGTCTCTTACAAAGAAGGGTCCCTGCACCGTGGAAGAACGCTGAAGTGGTAATAATTAGTAAAGGGCAAGATAAGGATCCAGTTTTACCCAAATCCTACAGACCAGTTTGTCTTTTGAACGTTCTCGGCAAGATATTTGAAAAACCATTGTGCAAAAGATTACCAGATCACAGACTGCAACACGGGATGACCCTCATCAGTACGCCGGCTGCGGTGACCAAGCGGTTCTAGGCGCTTCAGTCCGGAACCGCGCGACTGCTACGGTCGCAGGTTCGAATCCTGCCTCGGGCATGGATGTGTGTGATGTCCTTAGGTTAGTCAGGTTTAAGTAGTTCTAAGTTCTAGGGGACTGATGACCACAGATGTTAAGTCCCATAGTTCTCAGAGCCAGCCTCATCAGTACGGGTTTAGAAGAGGCAAATCAGCTGAAGACGCAGTTAATAAGGCGATCTCGCTAGCGACAAATACTCATTCTGCGTACGCTCTAGCAATGATGACTGATATTGTAGATGACGTTTATTTTGTGGGGCGCTCAACTGCGCGGTCCAGAAGCGCTGTATAATTGCCTTAGAGATTACTGGCACGGGCTGCATGCTTCTTTAACACGCCCGGGAAAGAAAATGACGAAGACAATAACAAAAGGCACTCCGAAGGAGTCAGTGTGTGGTCCGGAGTTTTGGGATGTAGCACTGGAGCCCATACTACAGAAGTTACATGATAGCGGTAACATAAGAGGACTGTTGACATTTGCAGTTGACGTGCTGTTCGTTGTAAATGGTGGCTCTAGAAGAATTATAGAAGATAAATGTTATGTGGCCTTCCACGAACTTGAGGGCTGGTGTCGAAGTGTTAAATTGTCACTAGCACCCCACAAAACAACGTACCTCCTGCTGAAAGGGAACCTAATAAGAAACTATAAGATAAAATTAAATGATGTGACGATTAGAAGAAGTGCATTAACTAGACATCTAGGGGTGTTTCTGGACGAATGTGGTGACTTTGCACATCATGTAGAGGAAGCAGGCAGAAAAGATATAAACGTGATGAATAAAATTATAACCATTGCAGACAGGCAATTTCGGCTTCCCTTGAAGGCCATCAGAGAATACCACCAATCTATGTTAGTATCAGTCGCAGGGTATAGTGCGAGCGTTTGGGCTCATAGATTGCAGTTACTGAAGCCAGCCTCAGTAGTGAGAAGAGTTCAACGAGGTGTGCTATTAAGATTAACGGGTGTCTACTGCTCTACCTCGAAAGATGCTTTGTTAATGTTCTAGGAATATGCTCACTGAACTTGGAAATTAGGAAAAGGGAAGCCTTTAACTGGTGAAAGAAAGGTGAAAATGAAATGTCTTGTGGCGAAAGCCTCCCGTCGGGTAGACCGGACGCCTGCCGCAAGTCTTTTCAGTTGACGCCACTTCGGCAACTCGCGTGTCGATGAGAATGATATGATGAATACAACACAACACCCAGTCCCCAACACAACACCCAGTCCCCAACACAACACCCAGTCCCCGAGCGGAGAAAATTTCCGACCCAGCCGGGAATCGAACCGGGGCCCTTTTGCACAGCATTTGGCCATGCTTACCACTCAGATATCGGGGTGGACTAAAGAAAGGTAATCAAATGGAAGTACGAAGTATGCTTGAAACTGAGGCCCATTCGAAAAAGGCAAAAAAGGATCGCATATTACAACTGTGGTAAAACAAACGGGACACTTCAGGCATGGGCAAGAGAACATACGAATTTCTCCCTAACATGAGGGAGAGATTAAAAATGAGATTTCTTAACCCATCGAGTGCATTGATACATTACCTGAATGGCTATGGCTCTTATGCTACGTATCTATACAAAATCGGAAGACAGATAAATGATAGCTGCGCCTGCGGCAGTGTGGGCACACCAGAACACACATGGTGGGACTGCACGTTCTATGAAGATGCAGCGGGTATTGGACGTCAGGTATTAAGGATATTGGATCCCATAGCAACACTAAGGAGTGAGTCGACCTGGCGCATCTTTGACGATACTGCAGCTGCAGTATCCAGGAAGGCCAACGTATACTTCACGAGGTATCCAGTGATAAGTCATCACGCTGCCATCTAGGCTAGACAACATGCCCTGCAGATGGAGAGAAGATAACAGAGATCGGCGACCACTGAGTGAAATACTGCCCCAAGAATCTACATTGCGTTGGTGCAAGTGTCATGATCATGGAAGTGTGGAATTTAAGAAGTAACAGTGGTGGGTGGAATTAACTGCAATAGTGGAAACGCTGCTGAATGTTGCCCGCCGCCCAAGGAATCCAGCAGATTATGGCTGTTGACCAGGGTAGTATGAGGGTGGATCCTGTAGCGGAGACAACCAAATGCACCAAAATAAGTTAACAAACAGAGAACAAATTCTGTAGTGTTTGTAGTAGATTAGTAGCAGAGTAATTGTCAAGGTTTTAATGTAGATTTATAGTAGGAGAAGTAGTTGCAGTTTTATGAAGTATCAGAAATAAATAATACCTTAGCTTTTCAGATAATAGTCTGTAATCACGAAGAATAAATTACCTCCTTTTTCCTCTTCCAGGTCCACACCAATCTCACTCGTTTTCGAATTTCATCATCATCTTCTGTAAACCATTTAATGACTTCGGGCCTCTCCTCCGAAATTCCAGTCGGTGATACTCTCTCAGTACAGCACTGTAATTGCTGCCATTCACATGAAATTATTTCACTAATGGTGCACGATGTCTCTTATGGATAGACATACTGTTGACTCACGTTATGCTCGGCAAGTGACTGCGTGGATGTCATACCGCCATACAAAGAGTTTACACTGCCACATTTGCACCTGGTGGCCAAAACTGTAACTAATTTTTTCAACTGTAGATCGTTTCCGCATTAACGCATTATCGTATCTACCAAATTTCGCTGCCATACGATAATTACAGCCCACACTGGATCTCTGTGAGTAGCTGCACTTTAATTATAACTACCTGGTACCTTCGTGAACCTGCAACACAAGCCACGGAGGATATGAAGCAGTAACATCACCAGTGGACGCTTTAGAGAAGGCAACATGGGAATGGATGATGAACTGTGACACATGATTTTACAATACTGTCAAAAGTGACATGAGATAATGGTCTCATCTCACCAATAACATACGTATCTGGCTGCTGATGGTATATTTGTATGGTGAATGTTAAAGTAGAATGAAATGGGAACCTGGAATGTGATTCATAGAAAAGAATTGGATAATCATGCGTTCCTGTTGTCCTAAAGTTTAAAGAATCCCGGAGGCTCAAGTTTTATCAACACAGGTCACCTGTACATGACTCCAGGATTGTTTCAGAGCCCTTTGACGAACACCAAGAAACTGGCATGGTGCTTGGAGTACCAGTCTTTAGTCCTACTGACAACAGCTTGAACACTGTAATGAGGGTCATGACTGACCTCGACCCTTCGGCCAATAATGACCGCTAGCTGTGAGCAGTTGTTTGAACTCTCGAAACACCACCGTTTTTGATATCTTGTGAAGTCCATCAGACCAAATGGGCGTTGTGCTCTTATTACGGAAGTGCTTCGAATGTAGCTCAGTAACTGGAACGTCTCTAGGTCCTAGGGCTTTCTTCAGTTTGAACAGTTAGATGCATTTCAGCTGGCGTCTATATTTATTTTTCGTATCTGAAAAACATTAATAAGTACTGGTGTATCACTCCATTTTAGACGGAACATGTACAGGCGCATTTTTCTTAGTTTCTTTTCTGTCTGAACCCTCGTGACCAACACGTCCATGAACTGTTTGGCTCAAATGGCTCTGAGCACTAAGGGACTTAATATCTGAGGTCATCAGTCCCCCAGAACTTAGAACTACTTAAACCTAACTAACCTAAGGACATCACACACAACCATGCCCGAGGCATGATGCGGACCTGCGACCGTGGCGGTCGCGCGTTTCCAGACTGTAGCGCCTAGAACCGCTCGGCCACCCCGGCAGGCGAGCTGTTTTGTTTCCCGCACTTAATGTATAGGCTGCCCCACTTCTGGGGTTTCAACAGTACCACTACCGTTTTAGTTGATGGAAGCTACACTTGCAGCTTGCTTCTTCTCTTCCACAATCCTTCGTTGTGTTTAAAGTCTGTGGTGTGGCGGTTGCTTCTCTTTGAATTTTCTCAAACACTGAAGTAACAAGGAGATTAGCCATTTATTGCTGTTGTGATAAGAGGAAATATTTTTTTGTAGTGCCATACGAAAACAACACTTTAGACTTTCGTGTTGGCACTGTAATGGGTCCTAGCAAGCCTAGACTTAGTTCTTGAGGAGATCGAGTAGATACTACAACACACACAAAATGTTGGATCACTTCATTAAAGTGTGAACTATATGAAATACAGTGCAAATAGTACACCTGGAAAGACGGCGTCGATTTTGAACCAATGACAGCTATGTCACCTGGGGAATAGTAGGTGTACTGATAATAGTTCCAACGTCGTCCTCCAACAGATAGTGTAGTGGCATAAGCTACCAGAGCGACATCTGTGTCTGCTACAGCCAGAAGGCTCAGTGTGGTACAAACGTGTAAGGCACGCAGGAAATCATGCCACTGAGACAAACTCGTGCTTCCTACAGCCAACTGAGAGAGTTTGAAAGGGGTCAAATTGCGGTCTTCCTAGTGGACGGATGGTTCTTTCGGAGAATATCTACACAAGTTGGACGTGCTGCGTCAGCTGTGCAACGATGTTGCTATCACGTGAATATTCTCACATTCGTAGACGAGGTTCTGGACGTTAATGCATCACAGACGCCGGCCAGGATCATCGTATTGTAAGGGCAGCAGTGTCGGGTCGTACAGTTACCAAAACACAAATAAGAGGGCTTATGTGTCAATACGAACTTCAGTGAGCCGGTTATTAACAGTGGAACTACGGGCACACACACCTCTGGCCCGTCTTCCACTCACGCCACAGCAGAAACGTGCATGGCTCGACTGGTGTTGCCAGAGGATAACTCGGAAGATGTAATGGCGCGCCATGGTCTTCATCGATGAAAGCAGACTCTGCCTGCATGCAACTGATGGTCGTTTGCGCGTACAACATAGACATGAACAGTGCTGTCTCGTAGAGCGCATTCGTCCAAAATACATTGGCCCCACCTGGACCTTATAGGCTGGGGTGAGAGAATCTACAACTCTTGTTCACCTCTGGTGTTTCTGGAGGGGACTCTAACCAGTACTCATTATTTGCAGAATTTTGTTAGTTATGTTCTTTTGCTGTTCTTGCAACAGGAAGGTTATGAGTTCACCTCGTCTTTTATCGAGCCGATAACCCTCTTGTGCTGAGGTGTTATGCCTTATGGATTATCGGTCTCAAATCGAAAAGTGTCGAATTCCTTGGGATTATACCTGGTTACTTCATATGAATCACAACCTTTCACCCAGCAGATGAAACAGTCCGTGTCTATGTAAAGTAACTCGATGTCAGCGAAATCAGGTTTTGAAGATTTGTAGTGGAATCGGTACACGCGGAGTTTTGAGAGGTCTAGAATACACATACCGATACATACAGGCCTTGTAAACTCAACTGAAACATTATCCATCTCCACAGCGACTAGTGCTTCATTGAAGATTGTTGCCTGCTCAAATTCTCTTGCATCATAACGTCCATCGCAATGGTTAACTGAACGAGTATCCCAACAGTTTCTAAAATTCTCCAAGCTTTTGATGAAAACTGAATTACTCATTAATTCATAAAAATCTTTTTCAAAATCACACATTGTGAGAGCCCTCTGTTCAGTGTTTAAATCAATATACTCCTTCAGCCAGGCATGCTGCTTCTCAGAGATGCCGTGGGGATTGTAAGAAGTTACATAACCAACGTGAGACACTGCTGGAGGTTCCTGTAGTGTAGAATGCTTATCTGGTTATTCCACAGAATAGTCATGAGCTTAGGCGCTCTGGACACAATGGCAAGTCACTGTATTCGTCATGCAGATCGTTGGGATATTCGAGATTAGCCTCCAGGACATATCCCATACCAGCATCAGCAGCCAAGAAGAGTTTGTTGCACAGCTTGTCGACACAGACTGTTTTCATCCAAATAAAGGATGCAACTCAAATCGTGAGAGGACATGTACGCCTCACTCTGTCGTGGGTTACTCACCTTGGCATACCTGTAGACACACTGGCAAAGCTCCCATGAATCCCACATTGAAAAAATGCAAAATACAAACATGAGTCAACAGTTCGAAGTTGCTATGTGTCTTTTTCAACACTGTGTCGCACGAAAGCCCTGGCATGGTCTAATAGGAGGTAGAATCCAGAGTGTATGTACCCAGGCATGCATTCCGAGATTCTTAAAAACATCTGTGATCAAGTGACCATCTGTCTCCATACACAATTTAAGATAATCTTCTAAACCAGAGACATTGGATTGCTATGAAACATTCACTGTGTGCCTATACTCTACTTCTATTATGGCAATGCCAGTGAGTTTGCTGCTCAGTATGATTATATCAGGCGATGTGGTTTCATGGATTCAACTCCATCAAATACAGATATTCGTGTGGAAAGAGCCCTTCTTCGTTACAAGCTAACACTCTGCATCATCGGGAAATGCAGCACCGTTTCAGCAAGATTCTCAAGAGGTCCCTGCATAAATTGTAGCAAATCCAGGAATCAAAGTGATATTCTTTGACTCTTCGCTTGGTGAATTAAATGTGTTTTTCTGCATTGTCAGATATGATACTGACTATATCACACTCCAACTCAAAAAGTCCCATGTGCTCAACAAGAAAGTGACCATCATACCCACTCAAACTATGAAAAAAGTTGGAATGTATCATGTCAGTTTGTACCTCAAATTGCGTCCACTCTGAGCTGCACTGCCGAACTTCTGTGTTAGATGGCAATGGTCTCTACATGGAGTTTCTCCTTTTCTGTCCAAGGGCCCCTGTCTGCTTGTATAATGCATCATTGTCCTGTGAACTGGTGATTGGAATGTGTTTGATATAAAGGCCATCGGTATCCTATGGAAGTTTTCGAACTTAGAGGCGCGCCATGGTCTTCATCGATGAAAGCAGACTCTGCCTGCATGCAACTGATGGTCGTTTGCGCGTACAACATAGACATGAACAGTGCTGTCTCGTAGAGCGCATTCGTCCAAAATACATTGGCCCCACCTGGACCTTACAGGCTGGGGTGAGAGAATCTACAACTCTTGTTCACCTCTGGTGTTTCTGGAGCGGACTTTAACCAGTACTCAGTATTTGCAGAATTTTGTTAGTCATGTTCTTTTGCTGTTCTTGCAACAGGAAGGTTATGAGTTGTTACAACAGGATAATACTCCCTCAAACAGTGCCTGCAAAACTCAACAAGCACTGCAAGGTGTGCAACAACTTCCATGACCAGCACGATCTCCAGACTTTTCTCTAACCAAGCAAATTCCGGATATGATGGGACGAGAAATGGCTTGTGTGACTCGTCAACAACTCCTCTTACAGAACTACACGAACTGGTCGAGCAGACGTGGCATAACGTATCACAGGACAGTATTAGCCATCTGTACGATCGGCTGGATGCCAGAGTCAGCGCCTGCATTGACGCCAATGAGAGTCTACACCATGCAATAATATTGGTGTTTCAGCATGGATCAGTACGCAGTGCCTCACAGTCACTTGTGGTATTGATCTGTAAATGTGATCATTTCATGTACTCCATATTCACTGTTGCAAAAATAAATCTTGAGTGAACTGCAAACCTCCAAAGGGGTGGACTAATATTTTTCCCAGCGGTGCACTTAACTTGGAAACAATCCATTATTTTGCTGACCAAGAGGAGCAGTGCAACAATGCCCGTATTCCTCCTGTACCAAAGTATGCAAATGTTGAACCGGTAACCGTAAAATCAGTGGAGGCAGAATGTAGTGCAGGAGTGCCCTTGCATGTAATTGCAGCCATAGGCTTGAATACAGTGCAGACTGAATTCAAAGCAATTAAAAAACAATTATTTTGATCCTTCTCTAAAGCTGAATAATTGTGCTTAAAAACAAAATAAATGTTCTGTAAAGTTGTTCTTATTTTCGTCCACTCTACAGTAACTTTAAAGGTGAAACGATCAAATAATAATAATAACACAGATATAGCAAGTTAACTCATGGTTTTATTATCAGAAACAATATATTTTTTAAAAAGATGGTTCAAAAATGGTTCAAATGGCTCTGAGCACTATGTGACTTAACTTCTGAGGTCATCAGTCGCCTAGAACTTAGAACTAATTAAACATAACTAACCTAAGGACAGGCCGTCCGGTGTGGCCGAGCGGTTCTAGGCGCTTCAGTCTGGAACCGCGGGACTGCTACGGTCGCAGGTTCGAATCCTGCCTCGGGCATGGATGTGTGTGATGTCCTTAGGTTACTTAGGTTTAAGTAGTTCTAAGTTCTAGGGGACTGATGACCTCAGATGTTGAGTCCCATAGTGCTCAGAGCCATTTGAACCATTTTAACCTAAGGACATCACACACATCCATGCCCGAGGCAGGATTCGAACCTGCGACCGTAGCGGTTGCTCGGTTCCAGACTGTAGCGCCTAGAACCGCGCGGTCACTCCGGCCGGTCTTCAAAAAGATATTGCATAAATTAAAATGATTTTGTTTATGTAACAGCGGCTGATCAACAATATAATATTTACAACTACAGAGGTACATTATGCCATTAAAATTCATTTTTCGTTTTTCAAAAAGAGATTTCATAAATGAATAATGATTTTTATTTACATAACAGCTGCTGGTCAACTATGCAATATCTACAGCAACAGAGGAGCATTAGACCATAATAATTCATTTTCCTTTTTTCAATAAACGATTGCATAAATGCAGGATGATTTTTATTTTCTAACAGCAACTGATCAATTATGCAATAGTTACAGCATCAGAGATACGCTATAACAAGACAGGAGAATAACGATTGTAATTATTTACAATAGTTTCAGTACACCGGGACTAGCATCAGCACGTGAAGAACATACACGCAAACACACAAAATACATGTAATTTGTATTCATTTTACAAGCACACACAGTGTGCAGTCGTGTACGTGGTACACATAATAATATATGAAATTCACAAGCATACACACAAACATAGGCATAACTGTGACAAACGCTTCGTCTATCCATCACGCAAGCACACACACACACACACACACATATATATACACAAACAAGAGAATAACGTGAGAACAGATGAAACATTTGTTGTCATGATGTGACAGACCGACTTTCAATTGCACTGTAGTATGTGCCTCATGTCCCCGTGACCGAAAGACTACTTGCTGCGCCATATGAGAAGATTCATCATCAACAAATAGATATTCCTTATAGTCTTAGATCCTGACCTCCTGTGAGACTACACAATGAACAACCTCAGCACGTCTTTGTGTGGCATCTGCATCTACACTCTATGCATACGTCTTCGATCTGAGCCCTACAAACTCCAATGACAGCTATGTCACCTGGGGAATAGTAGGTGTACTGATAATAGTTCCAACGTCGTCCTCCAACAGATAGTGTAGTGGCATAAGCTACCAGAGCGACATCTGTGTCTGCTACAGTCAGAAGGCTCAGTGTGGTACAAACGTGTAAGGCACGCAGGAAATCATGCCACTGAGACAAACTCGTGCTTCCTACAGCCAACTGAGAGAGTTTGAAAGGGGTCAAATTGTGGTCTTCCTAGCCGGCCGACGTGGCCGTGCGGTTAAAGGCGCTGCAGTCTGGAACCGCAAGACCGCTACGGTCGCAGGTTCGAATCCTGCCTCGGGCATGGATGTTTGTGATGTCCTTAGGTTAGTTAGGTTTAACTAGTTCTAAGTTCTAGGGGACTAATGACCTCAGCAGTTGAGTCCCATAGTGCTCAGAGCCATTTGAACCATTTTTTTTTTTGTGGTCTTCCTAGTGGACGGATGGTCCTTTCGGAGAACAGCTACACAAGTTGGACGTGCTGCGTCAGCTGTGCAACGATGTTGCTATCACGTGAATATTCTCACATCCGTAGACGAGGTTCTGGACGTTCATGCATCACAGACGCCGGCCAGGATCATCGTATTGTAAGGGCAGCAGTGTCGGGTCGTACAGTTACCAAAACACAAATAAGAGGGCTTATGTATCAATACGAACTTTAGTGAGCCGGGTATTAACAGTGGAACTACGGGCACATACACCTCTGGCCCGTCTTCCACTCACGCCACAGCAGAGACGTGCATGGCTCGACTGGTGTTGCCAGAGGATAACTCGGAAGATGTAATGGCGCGCCATGGTCTTCATCGATGAAAGCAGACTCTGCCTGCATGCAACTGATGGTCGTTTGCGCGTACAACATAGACATGAACAGTGCTGTCTCGTAGAGCGCATTCGTCCAAAATACATTGGCCCCACCTGGACCTTATAGGCTGGGGTGAGAGAATCTACAACTCTTGTTCACCTCTGGTGTTTCTGGAGGGGACTCTAACCAGTACTCAGTATTTGCAGAATTTTGTTAGTCATGTTCTTTTGCTGTTCTTGCAACAGGAAGGTTATGAGTTGTTACAACAGGATAATACTCCCTCAAACAGTGCCTGCAAAACTCAACAAGCACTGCAAGGTGTGCAACAACTTCCATGACCAGCACGATCTCCAGACTTTTCTCTAACCAAGCAAATTCCGGATATGATGGGACGAGAAATGGCTTGTGTGACTCGTCAACAACTCCTCTTACAGAACTACACGAACTGGTCGAGCAGACGTGGCATAACGTATCACAGGACAGTATTAGCCATCTGTACGATCGGCTGGATGCCAGAGTCAGCGCCTGCATTGACGCCAATGAGAGTCTACACCATGCAATAATATTGGTGTTTCAGCATGGATCAGTACGCAGTGCCTCACGGTCACTTGTGGTATTGATCTGTAAATGTGATCATTTCATGTACTCCATATTCACTGTTGCAAAAATAAATCTTGAGTGAACTGCAAACCTCCAAAGGGGTGGACTAATTTTTTTCCCAGCGGTGCACTTAACTTGGAAACAATCCATTATTTTGCTGACCAAGAGGAGCAGTGCAACAATGCCCGTATTCCTCCTGTACCAAAGTATGCAAATGTTGAACCGGTAACCGTAAAATCAGTGGAGGCAGAATGTAGTGCAGGCGTGCCCTTGCATGTAATTGCACCTCGTCTTTTATCGAGCCGATAACCCTCTTGTGCTGAGGTGTTATGCCTTATGGATTATCGGTCTCAAATCGAAAAGTGTCGAATTCCTTGGGATTATACCTGGTTACTTCATATGAATCACAACCTTTCACCCAGCAGATGAAACAGTCCGTGTCTATGTAAAGTAACTCGATGTCAGCGAAATCAGGTTTTGAAGATTTGTAGTGGAATCGGTACACGCGGAGTTTTGAGAGGTCTAGAATACACGTACCGATACATACAGGCCTTGTAAACTCAACTGAAACATTATCCATCTCCACAGCGACTAGTGCTTCATTGAAGATTGTTGCCTGCTCAAATTCTCTTGCATCATAACGTCCATCGCAATGGTTAACTGAACGAGTATCCCAACAGTTTCTAAAATTCTCCAAGCTTTTGATGAAAACTGAATTACTCATTAATTCATAAAAATCTTTTTCAAAATCACACATTGTGAGAGCCCTCTGTTCAGTGTTTAAATCAATATACTCCTTCAGCCAGGCATGCTGCTTCTCAGAGATGCCGTGGGGATTGTAAGAAGTTACATAACCAACGTCAGACACTGCTGGAGGTTCCTGTAGTGTAAAATGCTTATCTGGTTATTCCACAGAATTGTCATGAGCTTAGGCGCTCTGGACACAATGGCAAGTCACTGTATTCGTCATGCAGATCGTTGGGATATTCGAGATTAGCCTCCAGGACATATCCCATATCAGCATCAGCAGCCAAGCAGAGTTTGTTGCACAGCTCGTCCACAGAGACTGTTTTCATCCAAATAAAGGATGCAACTCAAATCGTGAGAGGACATGTACGCCTCACTCTGTCGTGGGTTATTCACCTTGGCATACCTGTAGACACACTGGCAAAGCTCCCATGAATCCCACATTGAAAAATGCAACATACAAACATGAGTCAACAGTTCGAAGTTGCTATGTGTCTTTTTCAACACTGTGTCGCACGAAAGCCCTGGAATGGTCTAATAGGAGGTAGAATCCAGAGTGTATGTACCCAGGCATGCATTCCGAGATTCTTAAAAACATCTGTGATCAAGTGACCATCTGTCTCCATACACAATTTAATATAACCTTCTAAACCAGAGACATTGGATTGCTATGAAACATTCACTGTGTGCCTATACTCTACTTCTATTATGGCAATGCCAGTGAGTTTGCTGCTCAGTATGATTATATCAGGCGATGTGGTTTCATGGATTCAACTCCATCAAATACAGATATTCGTGTGCAAAGAGCCCTTCTTCGTTACAAGCTAACACTCTGCATCATCGGGAAATACAGCACCGTTTCAGCAAGATTCTCAAGAGGTCCCTGCATAAATTGTAGCAAATCCAGGAATCAAAGTGATATTCTTTGACTCTTCGCTTGGTGAATTAAATGTGTTTTTCTGCATTGTGAGATACGATACTGACTATATCACACTCCAACTCAAAAAGTCCCATGTGCTCAACAAGAAAGTGACCACCATACCCACTCAAACTATGAAAAAAGTTGGAATGTATCATGGCAGTTTGTACTTCAAATTGCATCCACTCTGAGCTGCACTGCCGAACTTCTGTGTTAGATGGCAATGGTCTCTACATGGAGTTTCTCCTTTTCTGTCGAAGGGCCCCTGTCTGCTTGTATAATGCATCATTGTCCTGTGAACTGGTGATTGGAATGTGTTTGATACAAAGGCCATCGGTATCCTATGGAAGTATTCGAAGTTAGAGGGCATACATCTTGCAGGATACTCGCTGACACATGAGTCAAATTTGTTGCGACTGGATTCGCACAAGCATACAACGTGATACGCTGCATATACAGTACATGCAGTTCTGTGAATGTGGTGTGAGAAGCATTGGGATCACCTTCAGATTGGGCCACAGCAACTAGTAAGCGCTCACTCAGCGTATACAACAAAAGGATATGGTTCTTGGTGGAGGGAAGTCTTTAATTTTAAGAACTTTTAATCCTTAGTGGGCATTACCACAGGTAACAGTTCATGGCTCAAGCAGTCAATGATATTTCAAGACTTTAATCATGGCTGAAACAGCAACTGTTAAATTCTTCAGGGTAAATGATGACTGTTTTGGGTGTCATCGTTTACTGTGAAGTCAATCAGATTTCTTTGCAAATACTAATGCTTACTAAAAGAGTTGAGACATCTGTGCAAAAGTGACATTTATACTTATTTTTACTCATTTTGGGACACATTTTAGATCTGGACATAGTGTTGCTTCTCACCTTTGGAGAATAGCAACAAATCTATGTGTTTACGATGCTGACCAGCTACTTTCAAAAAGTAGTGGAGTTCAACTACCTTATGCTTTACATCTCCTGGCTTGCTTTATGTGTCATCTATGTACAGACCGTAACCATGAACTGAGGAATTAGGGTTCTGTTGGCAAGTCTGATAATGCGATAGAGAATGAGATACCTTTGATATTCTGTCACAAGCCAGAAGCGACCATGCAGAGCAATATTTATCCTTCTCATCTTCATTCTGGACATTAGTGCATGCATTTTTTTTTGGCAATATCTAGAGGAAGATGGATGAAACTGGAGCCTCCATTAAATCGATCAGTACATATCTACGAACATGCCTCTGTGCACCTTACTAGAGCCTTGATGAACAAAAGTGATGAATGCAGGTCACAGGAATATATTATCTGTCAAATACCATGTATTCTATATTAATGGGTTTTCATTGTGCACAATGTCTGCCATATTATGTATCTACGATATGTACTTGTATCTTGTAATACGATAACTGGTCTAGAAGACAAGAAATATGTTTTTTTGACAATGACATACCACAGACAGTTCAACCATATTTTAACATTTCATCATGTACCTGAGAATGGCCACAAAGTCGAAATCATGATTGTGTACAGTAAATGAGCAATTAACAGTCAAATGGCGCAAATTTCTTTTAAGAAAATGATCTCTTTGTGTGTTTAACACTAGGCAGTGCAACATAGAGGCTGGATGGCAAGAGAGTAGACGCCACTTGAGGCCCCAAATATCATCAACTACTAAAAAAATTCAACCGAATCGCATCAACCCAACTGATACAAACAATCAGTTAATTTATATATTTAACCGAATATGTAAATGACTGAGAAATCAAAAAAATTAAAAATTTTAACCAAACATGAAAATCAATGACAGTCAGTTAATTATAAATTTTTAATTCATTTAAAAAATCTTGCATACAAAAAATTAAAAATATAAACTCCGAAAATATAAACCTAATAATTTTAAAAGTGTGACCTATAAAAATATAACTCTAATAAAAATAAACTCACTTTTTCAGTTTTAAAAACCTAATAACTTTTTGTCTTATAAATTAGCTCCCCAGATTAGCTCCTCTCTTTTTCGAACCCCATTCTGCAATCGAATGGAGTCTTACAGGGTGACCCAATGAGCCCTTTGCTGTACATTCTTGCCACTGAAGAAGTACTCCGAATTGGACAAAATGAAGAAGATGTGTATGTATATGCATACGCTGACGACATAGCCGTAGGATCAACAGATATACAGAAGCTACAGAGAATCATTGAGAAAATAGACAGATGGTGCAGTGAACACAAACTACACATAAACATAAAAAAGACAGAAATGGTAATTTTCAGAAAAGGAGGCAAAACACCCAAGAATGCGGAAATCAGTATCAGAGGACAAAAAATAAAAATCTCATCAGACTTTAAATACCTAGGAGTGACATTGCAACCAACAGCCAAATGCTTCACAAAACATACAACAGAACGCGCAGCCCAAGCAATAATAGCAATACAGGACATCAAAAACATCCGCCTACTCAGTCTAGAAACAGCCATGAAATTATTCAACACAAAAATCTTGCCAATCCTGGCCTATGGGATGGAGGTTATATGGGACCACCTGACAGAAAAAAATCTAGAAACACTAGAAAAGGTAAAATCGACCTATCTAAAAAGAGCACTAGGTCTCTCAAAGACAACAAGATCTAGACTAGTGTACCTGCTAGCGAGAGAGACATCCTTAATTGAAGACATCAGACTTCGATATATGATGCCACACACCAGGGCTTCCAGAAAGCAACTGAAGATCATGGAGGACAAACGAGAAAAAATATGGCCAGAGTTTTATGGCACCGAAGCAATGACGAACCGCTCATGGACAGCACCAAACTTTGAACAGCGACATGTCGTAACTAGACTTTCTATTCACGGCTTTCATCATCTAATCTGCAATAACAAAACTTATCACGATCCAACCGCAACATGTGTATGTGAACTGTGTAACGAAGCCTGTGAACGATATCACATAGAACTGTGCAGTAAAAGAGTGAAATCGATAAATGAATATGCAAAAATGTAAAATGTAAATGTAAAATGTTAAGCAAAGTAACTGTATATGGCTATTTGGCTGCAATTTTATTAAATAAAAGCTCCCCAGATTTAGTATTCAATTATTCACAACCTATATAAATATAAACTTTTGTTATTTTTAAAAACTCTAATTTTTTATTTTTATATTTACAGAACTGTTATAATTTTTTATCATATAAACTAGAAGAAATAAAACATCACTAAGTTGTAGGGCGAATTTGAATTTGACAAAAATATTTTTGTTGAGAGAAATAATTAATCAAGAGAGTAACAAATAATTAAATGTAACTAAAATACCAAGTTAAATGTAATATTTGCAACTATTATTTTAAAACATACTTAATTATAGAACACTTGCAAAGCAAAAGAGATAATAGTATTGATATATTTAAAAGAATTGCTGTAGAAGAAGAATGAGAACATGAATGCGAATTTTTTACTTTTGAGGAAATAGTGATAGAAATATGGGAAGAAACTGAAAAATCAAATGCTCTTTTTAACTGATTCAAGGAATTGTGGTTCATTATGAAAATTATGATCATTGTTACATCATCTTTATGATTACTATAATTTATCAAAAATATTAAAAGAGTGTATTCATATTTATATATAATTCTCAAAAGTTTCCCTCTTAATCTAAATATTTTAAAAATTAAAATTCTGAGATAATAATCTCTGCTGAGCATTACAGTCAAATTCTTTTCTTCATAAAAAGTTATATAACCTAAAGTCTTACTAGGAGTTATATCACTAAAAGTAGCATATAATTTGAGAGTAGTTTTTTGTGTTGCTGCAATATTTTTTCTTGAGATCATATTTATAACAAAAATATGATAATTTTTAATAAATTTATATCAGTATCTCCCTTTAATTGTCTTACTTGTTTAAAATCTCGAAATGAATCATACAGTTTTAGAAATTTATTTGCTGACTCTAAATTCCAAATTTTTCGTGGGAAAATCTCATTCCTTCCAGTTTTTAAATAAATATTCTGTAATTCAACATTATCATATAATGAAGAATCAACTAACTGATTATTTCTTCGATTTGTTTGAAGATCAAGAAAAATAAAATCAGTTAAACCAAACTCTGCTGAATTATAATGATTGTTACATCTAATCAAAATTGTTTTTATTACTCAAGCCTGTGATTTCTATAGTTTGTAATTCGTAGAAAGATAGTATTTGAGGATTTTTATCTTTCTTGTTCTAATTCAAGTTCATATTCAGATTCATATTTAATAAGAGGAACTCGAATTTCCATATTTTCAACCATAATTTTACCTTCATTTGTTAAAGTATCTTTTGTGTGTACTCCAGGATTGTTTAAATTAGCCCATCTTGGTAGAGAATCCTTAGCACTTGAAGATAATGTAAAAATTATAGTTAAATCTCCTTGCCACATTACTCCCTTATAATCTTCAAAAATCCTCCTAATTTTTCTAAAGGACAAAGAACTTCTTTTTTATTTTACTATAATTAAGTATATACCTTATCATTCAAATTTTATCAGAAGGAAATGAAGTCAAATTTAATAAAATAGATGCAGAAATAAAAGGATGTACTGCTCTTTTAAAATGTTCTTCCTTACTAAACCCAATAATTTTCCAACATAGTTATCAATTATTATTTTGTCAAATTTTCCATCATATTTAGGGTAACCTTAACCATCAGCTTATATTATTTTAAAACTCATATATAACTGAACACAATTTGGATGAACACAGCCATCACCAATATTTATATTAATTTCAATATTCTTAGTAGGAATATCTTAACTATTTTTACTTTTCTCATTTACTGGAAAATAATCAAATTGAATGCTCTCGATATTGCTGATCTATAAAAATTAATATTTATTGCATTAATTGTTTAATTTAATTATTTTAAATTATTTTTTATTAAAACTTGCTAGTAGCAACGCAAGTTTCATTCCATATTAACTGTTAGAATAGCGACATTAAAATCTAAGAGATTGTTATTATCACCACTAATATTTACAAATCTTTAACATAGTGGAGCGCTTCAGAACTGGTGAATTGTTCAGAAATTAAGAAATTCAGCATTCAGTTGCAAGGTAAAATTTTATTAGTTTACCTAGGTTTCAAAGTCAATAATGGGTTCTTCTTCAGAACAAAATGGCCCTCAAAATAATTTAATTTTTGTTCTGAAGAACATACCGTTATTGGCATCGAAACAAGGATATACTAATAAAATTTTACCTTGCAACTGAAGGCTGAATTTCTTCATTTCTCCTAATATTTACTTCTAAATCCTGAATTCTTACATCATGAATTAGAAGAAACAAAGGATATTTTGCTTCATAAATTAAAGATCCATCAAATTCTAAATTAAGTTGAAAAGAAGCAATGATTGGTCCACCTACAAAAGAGGCCAGTGCTCAAATAACTATGGAGATATCTGCAGCACAGCATCCCGAGACATAGCTTGAGGAAGGTGAGCACGAAATGCATCGAAACATTGTGGCAAGACGACAACACCACTCAACTGACCATCTGAGAAGAGTTCATGAATGCAATGATATTAGTATCTTGATGAGAATATTTACCTATTTCTACAAACATCCAGTCAGATAAATTAAAGTATATGTTTATTAGTGTAAATGGAAGTCAATTTGCAAAATTATAAGTGGATATATTTTCCTTAGTATTACTAATCTGATTATTAAAACCTAAAACTTCTCCAATACTATCTTGTAAACCAATATATAATTTAATATCTCTATCAGTAATAAGTTTATTTAAAATTTTATTTTCTTTAATACATATACTGACTCCTTAGAATGAATATATTTTTCTAAACTTTTTAAACTCCCAGTAGGAATTATTATAGTTTCACCATCATTATATAATTTGTTCCTTTTTGAAATAATATTTGGTATTAAAAAAGTTGTATAAAAACTAACTACTGCAACATTTTTATAACTATCTCTTATAGAGACACAATTTTTTTAAGAACTTATGAAATAGGTGGCCACTCATTCAATATTAACAAGAGAAGTGTTAATTAAAATTTTTTAATTAAATCAAAACTGATTCTGAACCAAAAATAATAATTCCAGAAAAGAAATTAAAAAAATAACCATATCAGCCTCTTCTATATGATGTTAAATTTCAGGGGCAAGCAGTTGTGATAAAAATCCATTATCGATTGATAATTACATTTTAAAACCAAGATGGTTAACCTGGAATAAAATGAATCATTTATAAATTTATTCTAAAAGCTTAGGAAACCAAAGTATCAAGAATGAATGAAAATGTGTGAAATAAGGCTGCAAAGAAGTATAAATGGAGTCTTTCACTTTGTTACTATTATTGGTAAAAATCATGAAATTGTACCATTACATTACTGTGAAGATAATTCAGTTGTTCTATTTGGTTATTTTACTATTTAAAATCAAGATATAGTTCAAGACCATTTTACTAGAGGCAGACATGAGACGAGATTGTTTTTTATTCATCCCAAACTTTTTCGAAACTATCAAAACAATTTGCTGCAAATAATTTAAATTTTCTTATTATTTTAAACGAAGTTGCTGTTGTGTGGTCTTCAGTCCTGGGACTGGTTTGATGCAGGTCTCCATGATACAGTAAAGCTGCATGCCCTTGGAAAAAATTACGACTTTAGTTTCCCCTTGCTTTCAGCTGTTTGCTGTACCAGCATAGCAAGGCCGTTTTGGTTAGCGTTACAAGGCCAGATCAGTCAATCATCCAGACTGTTGCCCCTGCAACTACCGAAAAGGCTGCTGCCCCTCTTCAGGAACCACACGTTTGTCTGTCCTCTCAACAGATACCCCTCCATTGAAGTTGCACCTGCGGTACAGCTATCTGTATCGCTGAGGCACACAAGCCTCCCCACCAGCGGCAAGGTCCATGGTTCATGGGGGGTTACGCAAATTTAAATCATATATACCATGACTTTTCCATTCAAGGCATTTATAGCTCGATGATTGTAAGGAAATGTATAGCGAATATGCAATAATGATAAATTTGAATTTATTATAATGGAAATCAGAAGAAGAATAAATGAATGAAAATATAGAAATAAATAAAAGATTTTTTAACAATATAAAATGTAAAACATGAAAATATAAAAACTTAACAGTATAAAAACATAATAAATTAAATAAATAAATTATTGGTACCCTTTATCTTTATTAAATGTTTTTTTGAAAAGAAGATTAATTTCTTATTCACACAACAGAAATAGTTAATGAAGTGATTCCAGGTTTAGGTGAAGATGTATTCAAAGTTGTACATGTAAACAGAGAAACAGGAAAACAAGTAGTTACTTATACTCATTTTTAATATTTAGAAGAATTTGATGATATACCACTAATTAAACTAGAATATGATAACATACCACCAAATAAACTATACATTAAATCAATCAGAAACACAATTTGCATTAAACAAATACAAAGAAGAGAGTAAAATCAGAATAAATATGAAACATGAAGAAAAAACTGATGTTAAAAAAATAAATATAAGTGAAAGATTTCCGGAATGTATTAACCACAGTACAGATCTAGTTTCTTGACTTAAGAACGTCAGTACATTAAAAATTTGTTGGTTAATTATCACTAAAATTTCATGCAGATAAATCAACAGTAGCTGAAAAAACATATGGGAGTACAGATGGTTTAATGACTGTTTTCACTAAAAATGGGTTACTGTGATATTGGTAAAGAATTTAATATTAATGATTTATCAAATAATGGAGATATATTATTTCATTCAAGACATTATATTCTGGAAAGAATCCAAATAAAATATATAAAATATATTTGTGCAGAGGTGTAATAATTTAGCAAAAGGAATTTTTGATGTGTATTTTCGAAACTTACCACCGTATTTACACTCAAGTGTAGGTGAGAAAACAGATGAAGCCATAATAAAAAAATACAGAAAAACATATTGAACACACATGAATGAAGGAATGGAATAACCAATTTAATGTATTTGAATGAATGATGTTAGAGATTTAATAGATAAATTAATTATTTTAATAAGGAACTTGGAATGGCAAAATTTTAAGAAACAAATTTGTTTACTTTATAATGAAGTGTTCAAAAGGTATATTCTATTTATTTAGTTTTTGAAGAATTTACCTACTTTTAGGAAATCAGTTAAATATTTTAAATACCTAGAAAATATTTTAATTATCAAATGACCATTTAAAATACATTTTCACAATTATCATTATTTTGGGACAGTAACAAAATTAGAAGAAAGATTGGCTAGATGTGAACAAGGAATAAGTAAATAAGATGAAGTTTTTATAAAACAAATTTTAAATAGAGATAACAAAGAATTAGAAAAAATGGCAAAAGAAAGAGTATATTTTGAAGATTCAACAATACGAGAAAAACTAGGTGCAACAGCAGTAAGAGGAGTATTTTTTTTTTCAAAAGAAAATAAGGCATGTGCTTTGTTGAAATCGGTTCATGATAATAATTTTTTAAATAAGTTTTGCTATTATTTTTAAATATATTAAAGATAAAAATTAGATTCATTAAATCATAATAAAAGTTTTATGTAATATTTTTTAATCGAAATTCATTTTAATAAATATTTATAAAATTTTATGCTATAAATTTGTATTTTAAATTCATTTTATAATATACTCATACATTTTTTCCATATAAATGAATAATATTATTATCGAATATTCCTTGCTGCTAACTGGTAAAACTAAACCTAAACCAATTAAAAATATTCTAATTAATGAGCAGTTAAATAGTACTGATATTTTTTAGCAGTTGTTAAAAATGTCAGAGAGAAAGAAAATGGTGTTAATTTACTTATGGTACTAGTTATACCTTTTGTGAAAAATATATAACAAAACATATGATAATATCTATAGCAAAAAAGAAATATGAAGGAGTATTTCTTTCACTAGTATTGGCTGCATTACTATATTTAGCTGCAACTCGCTCATTAGCTGGTGAATGAGCTGCTGTACCTAAGACAGTAATAAACAAGAGGCAAGCTGATAAGGAATTGGAAGAGCAAAAAATACATAATTTGGCATCAGCTAAGACACTAGCTAAGAAACTAGAGTAAAAAGTCATGAACCCTAAAGTTACCCTAAAGAAAATTTTGCAAACTGCTTTAAAGCTAACAATTTTAGAAGTGTTTTTTTACTGACAAATTACTTAATACCTCAAGAATTTTTGATTGTGGTATAGTAATTTCAAACAGTTCTGATAATATAGGTACCCTTTGTTATTCTTATTAAAAAGCAAAATTTTAAAAACTGTTTTTGATTCATTTGCTACCAATACACCAAAAAATTAATAAGTTATTTGGGAAAAATATTTATGTTATAATGTTGAAAGTATACTACATTTTGATGTATGTGTTGGTGTTACTTTGGGTTAAAACTATTATCAGATAATTATAGATTTAATAATATTATAGGTTCAATAAATGGGTATTTTTTCAGTAACATGAAGTATGAAGAATTAGAAAGATCTTGGAAGCAAAAATTACAAAATATGAAGTTTAGGAGACACAGAATCGAAAATTAATATAAAAATTGATAAACAGGAAGTAAATCAACAAAGTGAAAATAGTATGAAACAAAGATATAAAAAATAAGTTTATATTCTTAAAAGAACCAATAGTTATAAATGATTTTTAAAGGTAGGAGACTCATTGATGTTGCTGATCCATTGAGTGTTTAGGGTGCTGTAACAAGAATTACTTAGAAATTAAATTAGCATCAGCTAAAGCAGACTATGTTGCCAAAGCTGAATATACAAATATTTTAAAACAGATTAAGACCTACGTAACTAAAAATTATATGGAAAAAAATTAAAATTTTTGTTACTAAAACCTGAATGTACAATTACTGAACAAAATTATTACAAGAAATGTAAGTTATGATAGTGCTACAGAAGATAAATAAGATTAATTCAACATGTAACCATGCTTTAGATGAATTTAATGAGTCAGAAGATAAGGTATATGATGAACAAATAAGTAAATGTTTGTTTACATCTGGAGATAAAAAAACACCACTAAAATGATGTTTTTGGTTGTAAAAATATACATAATTATTTATAATTTAATGATCTAGATAATGTTTCTGAAATAACTACTACAAACTTGAATAAATCTAATTTCTCCCTCTAAAAATATACTGTTCCAGTAGATGTAGAATAATTTGGTTTGATGCAATTTAATCTTACTTAAATGGATAACCCTAATCAAAGAAAGCTAGTCCTTTCAGACAATCATACTTGGTGTTTGAAATGTGAGAAAAGTACTACACATCTTCCATATAGAACAAGAAATTATGCAAGACAAAGAAGTGAATGTATTTCTGCAGTTTGTAAAAACAAAAAAAGTAAAATTGTTAAAATTTTTGTAGGTGTTGTGGCCCAGGTTAATTACATTAGTGAAGAAATAATGAATTGTATAAACCTATGAGGAAAAACAAGAAATATTATTTCTTTTATTGTTGATGTTGTACAGCAAACAGATTTAGTAGAAATGGATTCTGGTAACTTGAAATGTTTCTCAAAAATGATTAAACGATATAAACATTTATTTATTATAACTGAAATTTTTTAAAAATTAGTTTGAGCTATCTTATTTTAAGATAGAATCAGGAAAAGTATTTTAAGGGTTTGGAAAAAATTTAAATATACGTAATCCTAGAAATTTACAAATTGACAATGGTAACGAATATTATAATAAAGATTATCAAGACTTATTAAAACATGTAAAGAAAATCCTTACTCATGTCTGTCAGAATTAAAGGCTTAGATTTTTGAAGCATTTATTAAATGATTAAAGGAAAAAAAGTGGCGAAATTTGCTCTTCACAGTAATTATAAATGGATTGATTCAGTTAAAAAAGTAGTTGATAAATTTGATAATACAAAACATTCAACAATAGAAATGAAGCCAATAGATGTTACTAAGAAAACTTATAAGTATCCTTATAAGAAACCAAAGTATGAAGTATGTGATAAAGTTTGAATGAGTAAATTAAATTAAATTTTAAAAAAAGTATATGCTGCCAATTTTTAACTGATATTTTGAAACTGAAGGTATTATACGTTCATATCCAATTACATATATATTAAAAATGTTAAACAAAAAATCTAAGAACAAGTCCTATGAAAACAAAAAATTTCCTAAGATATCTTGTACAAAAAGTTATAAAACAGAAAGATGATGAAGTTTTTGTTAAATGGTGTGGATTTGATAGTTCTTAAATTAGCTAGGCATAAAGTAATAATGTTATAATATTAAAATATTTAAAGTTAATTTTTGGAAATGAATAATATCAAGAGTTATTTTTCTGAAATTGAATACTAAATTAAAAGCGAATATCATAAAGGTGTCATTTTACTATATCATAAATAAGCAGTTTTGGAGAATTTAATACATCTATATAATTGCAATGATATACAGTTCTTACATTTTCTTTAATTCTCTGCTATAAATTGAATGTATTGGCGTCATAACCAAGTAGAGCACTTGCCTGAGAAAGGCAAAGGTCCCGAGTTCGAGTCTCGGTCGGGCACACAGTTTTAATCTGCCAGGAAGTTTCATATCAGCGCACACTCCGCTGCAGAGTGAAAATCTCATTCTGGATGTGTCATATTGTTGTTTTTATGACATGTTCTACATCCTGGAGGACCTCCTAACTATGGATCAATTGGAATGAAAGTACATCTAATCTAATCTAATCTTCATACTGACAAAGACGCCTTCTTTCCACACTTTTGAAGATTATAAAACCCATCAAATAGGAGTTTCTTTTCACATAGTCTTTGAGGGCATAAAAGTGTTGGAACAGAACTTTTTTTTGTTTATATGGGACACAAGCACACAAATGCTTGCACTTGCATCTGAACTGAAATAAGACAACATGCAGATTCATTTATTTATCATACAAGCTAGTAATCTAACTGATAAGTCATTCCTTTGTAAAAATTCCACAAATAAAACAAATATTACGTAATAACATTACATATTAGTAATGAATATATAATACACACCTCTTATTTTCTTCTACTGTCCAGCTTTTACTGTTCGCATAAAACTTCCTTTCATGTCTTAAAATCTCTCCTTCATAGCGAACAGCTTCTTCCTTCTTCCTTTTTTTTGCATGTATCTCTGTGTAAATTCATCGTTTTCACGAAGTACTTTTGTGAATTTAACAAAAAAAAATATGCAGTGTGGCACAGTACTGTCCTCTGACAATACTCACAAACAATGGCAAAGCTTTGTTGCACTTAGCCCACTATAGCTTTGTGGGCTGGCACATACAGCTAATGCCATCTGTCAGGCCTCATACACACAATAATATTAGAAATGATCATAGCGATTAGCCTGCTTTCCAGGTTGTTGGCAATGGCACTTAGCACTGTTTCATGGATCTAACTAAAAATTTTTGGCTCTTAGCCCTTTGTTGATTTTCACTCTACACGTGTAAAGTCATTCAGTCTATAGCGCAGTATTTGTTCATTAGCTTTATTTTGAAGACAATTGTCTGTTCGTTTAGTAAGTCAGACAGTGTACCTCCAGTTCTTGGGTGATAAAAATTTACAGACTGTCTATTCCTGTTTTTCCTCATAGTATATTTATTAAATTTAGTGTGTGGTTCTGTTCAACAGGTGTCAGTTCACATTTTGTAAGTGTAAATTTGGCAGCCTGCTACACAGCTCACTGAGGCATCAGCGTCCATTGGTGATACATCGTAAGGGTAGCAAGTTGCATGTGAAAGATACTGTCTACTTTTATAGTTAGTCTTGCTAGGATGAGTAGGTAGTGTGAATGATGGGTGCGGAGTCAAGAGGAGCTGGCCACAGTTTGTTAACAGTTGAATGGACTTCTGGCTAGAGTCAGGCACCTTCAGGTTTCTGCCTCAGGCTATAGCACTGGCAGAGAATCTGGTGTGTTGTATGGGGCACCTCAGGTGTTGCTTGCTTCTCCCACAGGCTCTGCTACTGAGGCACCTCCTTGTGTACACAATGCAGTGGATCCGCCCTCACAACATAGTGAGAGGGTGTTGGTAATGCGTTTGCATCACTGACGTGGAGGGCCAATGTGGAAACTGGTCGACTCGCCTCGCCCATTCACCCTGTGAGTGGACAGGTCATCATTCCTTCAACTGGGTCCGAGCAGGCACATTGGGAGAGAGGTTTACTAGTTATTGGCAGCTCCAACGTTAGGCATGTTATAGAGCCCCTTAGGCAGACAGCATTCAGTGCTGGAAGGAAAGCAAACGTGCATTCAGTATGTCTGCTGGGAGGCCTCATAGAAGATGTGGAGGTGGCCTTGGCTACAACTATCGAGCATGCAGGGTGCGTCTACATTTACATCTACATAGATACTCTGCAAGCCACAGTACAGTGCATGATGGAAGGTACCCTGTATTTGTCATTTCCTTTCCTGTCCCACTAGCAAATAGAGTGAGGGAAAAACAACTGTCTATATGCCTCCATATAAGTCCTAGTTTCACATTTCATGTCTTCTGAATGCTTACGCCCAATGTATGCTGGCGGCGGTAGAATTGTTCAGCAGTGAGCTTCAAATGTCAGTTCTCTAAATTTTCTCAAGAGTGCTTCTCGAAAAGAACATTGCCGTCCCTCCAGGGATCCCCAGTTGAGCTCCCGAAGCATCTCCATAACACTTAAATGTTGTTCAAATCTACTGATAACAGATGAAGCAGCCTGCTTCTGAATCCAAGTTTTGGTTCACGACAGCACCAACGACGTCTGTAGCATGGGTTCTGAGGTCACCGTCAATTCATACAGGTGGCTGGCCTCAAACGTGGGATGCAAGCAGAGCTCGATATTTGCAGCATTGTTCCCGCAATATATCAGGGTCCTTTGCTTTTGAGCCACGAGGAGAGTCTCGAGCGAAAACTTCGTCGACTCTGTGACAGTCTTGGCTGCAGATTTCTAAGCCTGCCTTATTGCGTGGGGATTCTTAGGACTCTCCTTCTTAGGTCATAGGTGCACTACACAAAGGAAGCAGCTACTCAGGTAGCAAAGTTCTTGGTGAATGCACATGAGTGTTTATGGACTAGACTATAGTTTGAGGTACTCTGATGATATGCAGCAAGAGAAGTCACACTGCATTCAGAGTAAAGACACTTCGACTGTCAAAATTTTATCAGTAAATTGTCGATGTTTTCATAATAAAGTTCCTAAATTTACTGCCTTTCTCGTGCTCAAATTATTCTCAGGACTGAGTGCTGGCTGAAACCTGAAGTGGAAAGCTCTAGGATATTTAGTAAGTCATGGAATGTAAATCGGAAAGATCGATTAGAGCTGTAGGAGGGGGAGTGTTTATTGCAGTTGACAAAAATATTGTCTCTATTCAGGTCGAAGTTGAATATGACAGTGAAGTAGTTGCATGTAACAGGTCTAGGTGAAAAAAAGCAATTTGTTGGATGATTTCACGGGCCTCCAGATCCTGCTGTGTCAGTTCTAGAGTCATTCAAAGAATGTCTGTGGTGAGTAGCGAGTAAATGCCTGGAAAATGCCTGGTAAACAGCGTAGGTGTCTCCTGTGTATAAGAAGGGAAAAAAACAGACCCACAAAATTACAGACCAATAGCCCAAACAATGGTTTGCTGCAGAATACTTGAACATATTTGCAGTTCACATATAACAAACTTTCTTGAGACTTAAATGCTTACGTTCACAAATCAGCATGGTTTTAGAAAGCATCATGCAAACCTCAGCTTGTTCTTTTCTCACATGATATACTGCAAACTATGGATGCAGGCTACAGGTAGGATTTCTGAAGAGCATCTGACACAGAGCCCAATTGCGGGCTCTGAAAGAAGATATGAGCATGTGGAATAGGTTCACAGATATGTGAGTGGATAGGCGACTTCTTAAGTTATAGATCTTAGTATGTTGTCCCTGTCGGTGAGTGTTCATCCAAGGGTATAGTCAGGAGTACCCCAGGTAAGTGTGATATTACCTTTATTATTCTCTGTGTACATGAACTATTTGGCAGGCAGGGTGGGCAGAAATCTGCGGTTGTTTGCTGATGATCTGTGAAGTACAGTAAGGTGTCGAAGGTGAGTGACTATAGGAGGTTACAAGACGATTTATACAAAATTTCTAGTTGGTGTGATGAATGGCAGCCAGGTCTAAACGTAAAAAAAAAAAAGTGTGGATGAGTAGGAAAAACAAACCTGTGATGTTCGGATACAGCCTGAGTAGTGTTATACTTCACAAGTCACATTCCTTAAATATCTGGGTGTAGCATTGCAAAGAGATATGAAATGGTATGAGCATGTGAGCATTGTGGTAGGAAAGGCGAATAGTCGATTTCAGTTTATTGGGAGAATTCTGGGAAATGGTGTTTCATCTGTGAAGGAGACTGCATATAGGATGCTAGTGGACGTGTTCCTGATTACTGAGTGTTTGGGACCTGTACCAGGTCGGATTAAAGGAGGACATCAGAGTAATCCAGAGATGGGCTGTTAGATTCGTTACTGGCAGGTTTGAACAACATGCAAGTGTCATGGAAATGATTTGGGAAATCAAATGAGAATCCTCAGAGGGAAGGCGATGTCCTTTTCGAGTAACACCATTGAGAAAATTTAGATAATCGACACTTGTAGCTAACTGCACAACGATTATGTTGCCTCCAACAATTTCTCCAAGATACAAGAAATTCGGGCTGATATGGAGGCACATAGATAGTCATTTTTCTTTCATTCTATTTGTGAATGGAACAGGAAAGGAAATAATTAGTAGTGGTATGGGGTACATTCTGCCAAGCGCTGTAAGATGGGTTGCAGAGTATCAGTAAAGATGTATTCCAAATTTTCTTTCTATATCCAAGGCTTCTGCTTTTTTACCAAAACTAGTATATCTATTTTCATTGTTTGGTATTAAATCTGTTTCTTTTCCATTGTAAGCAACTTCTCTTACAAATAATTGAGATTCACAGCCAGCTAAATTATGTAAATAAACTGGTACCAAACTAGAATTTTTTAATTTTATGTTAAAATTATTGCTAATGGACTTATATATAATTTCCTGTTGAATTATTACTTTTTGCATTATTTTTTTTACACAGAGAACAAATTGTAGATTTATTATATCTTGAAAGTTCACCAGAAGTTAAAGGTTTCATTTCCTATTCAGAATAAATTTTTCCTATTTCTTCAACTTCTTTTTTCATACATTCAGTGAATTTCTTATGGTAGCTATTTTCTCTGACTTCAGCTGGCTCTTTGTCGCGTCTATTCATATATTTAACATAATTTCAAAAACCAGTTGGTTCAATGTTTTGATATGTTATGGTATACAGTTGATTATTTAATCTTAATTTGATTTGATTTATTTGTTCATTGTTAAATTTATGTATATCTCTTCATTTTTGTCTACAGAAACCATTAGTAATATCATATGCTGTTAATTCATGACATTTTTAATTGATTACAATTACAAACTTTCAAAATCTGCATAAATAACAAAAGGAAATTTCTTGTATATTTACAGTTTTTCAATTTTTTTGTATTTGTTTTTTCTTGTATTTCTGTTTTTAATGTTATATTAATTAAATAAGTTTTTGAGTGATCATCTAATTTTTAATTATTATTAAAATGTAAACATAAATGACAAATCAACTTTCATTCTTTGTACTTTGATATTGGAGTTGAAAGATGTCTACATAAATCTTTTATGCAACATTAGGGTGAGTTATTTCTTCTTTAAAATACAATAAATTAATATGTTTCTCTTATTTGAATCATCAGTTGAAACAGGAAACTTAATGTTAGCTATTTTTTTCTTCACACTCAATAGCAAATTTTTCATAATTAATTGTTCTACCTGGATTTTTACGTTTCTCTCTAACTACTGGAGATAATGATGAAACTATATACCACAGAAAAATTTTTGATTTTTTTATATTAATACATGTTTTCTTCTTTTATTTTTCTGGTAGCTGAATAGACAATGACACTTGTAATGGAACATATCCATAAATTGCTAACTGTATTCCAATAATGACAGTTAATATCTATCCTGACCCACATGTTTGAAAATTTGACATTTGTGTTAAAATATTTTGTTTCTGTTTCGTAAAATGTTTACATATTTTTTTTCTCTACAAATCCCATAATTTTGAATTTGACGCCAAAATTCTATAACTTTATTACTGGTCTGTTTTCTGAACTCACATTAAAATAAAAATAATAATTTCAAACCACTATATAATTTTAAATTTTCTTGCACTGCTTTCACAATTTTTGCTATCCATAGATTTAAGAAATGATTAGGCTCATCTCAGTTTATATTATTTCCAAAATTGATAGTCTGTACTCTTTTTTCAAATGTTTTATCAACTAATAATTATTAACTGTTCTAGTACATCTTAGAAGAAGAAATACGCTGGGAAAATTTCAGATGTTCTAGTACATTTAATTTTTCCAAAATGTATATTAATAGAAGGAGAAACTTTTTTTCGAGGTATGTACCATCTATGCCACCAACTTTCTTTACATACAATAACTGTATTATGTGATAGATATAACATGCTCCTATATTACATTTTGTCGTGTCTTTCTCATGTTTTTTAGGTTAAAATCAACTTTTTTAGCAAAAAGTTCGTAATGTGAACTTATCGTCTAGTGGTGTCAACTCAGACAGAGAAAATGACGATAACACAGCCATGTCAGACATTTATGGTCAAGTTATACAACAGTCTCAAGGATATCGATTTCAGACTTCACAAGACTATCCAACACATTAAATTCCATCAAAGCTGTAAATTAAATAATGTAATTCTGAATTCTATTAATCTAAAACTCAGAAACAACTCTTTGGTAGCACATAGAACGAAATAATTTGCAGAAAATTGTTAAAAAATGAAATCAGATCGCTTTACACTAAGAAATTCATGCTCAATATGATGTTATATGATGTACATCTTGAGTTACTAGCATTTATTAACAACTCAACAGCGACGATGAAGGTAATACAAAAAATTGAAGACATCATAGCAAGCACACTGCAATATACACAAAACAAATATGAACAAAAAATCATAACACTCACTAATAAAAGTAACCAGAAAGAAAGCATGACAAAGTGCACACCCACCACAACAAATTTTACACAAAATTAATAAATCTCACAGAGACAAAATTAACAGAGAAAGAAAAACAGCTATTAGAGAAAGGGCTCAAACACAACATCAGTACAAAAATAGATAACCGCTAGGTAGAAAACCTGATTGTAGAAACAGAAAACACCCTGACAGAGGGAGAGAAAAAGAAAATACCACTATAAATATTGGGCTAACATGGAAACTAGTGAAGCAAAAAATAAATAACATAATCACCATGTCAAAGAAAGAGCAAAACAGTAAACTACAAATAGAAAAAAGCCACAAAGAAATTAAAAGAAAAGCTACAAGCTAACAATTTCGTAGTCACAAGAGTTGATAAAGGGAACAACACAGTACTGATAATAAAGAGCAATATATAGAAAAACCTCATCTCCTCTAACAATATTAAAATACTGAAATCTAATAGAACAGTAAACTTCCAGACATACATAAAAACAACATCGAAGTCATCAGATACATACTCACAGATAAACAAAAACAACACATCACACAGAAGAGCCCAAAAGCACCAACACTCAGAAGCCAACCCAAGGTCCACAAACCCCATATTCCATTGAGATCTGTTAATTTCATGAATGCTCCATCACACCATGTGGCAAAACACATGAACAAAATCATAATTCAACATTGCAAATTGAAAAATAGCAGAACAGTGAAAAACACAAATGACCTCATAAAACAAATAAAAGACTTACGCATCCCACAAACAGCATCATTCATCTCTTTTAACTTAGAGAACATGTACACCTCAATACCCACTGCAGCCACAATAAAACTAATTTAAGAAAACTTACTAATATACAACAAACTACCTACAGACAATACTAATGAGATAACTAAAACACTAAAAGCACTCACATCTTAAAATTACTTTCAACTTGGAAACGAATTTTACTTATAAGAAGATGAGCCTCCAGTGGGATCCTCAATTTCAGGAGCACTGGCAAACATATTCATTAACCACACAGAAAACACAATCTTTCATACAATCATCACAAAGAAAGGATACAAATTGTTTACTGGTACAGATATGTGGACTACATAATCAGTATGGTAGGTGAACCAACAGAGAGAATTGATAAACTTCATACAGTTATGAGCAACATACATAAAAATTTTCAATTCACCATGGAAATAGAAACACAGAAGCAAATACATTTCTTGTATATAACAATAAAGAGAGACAACAATAAACATATATATGACACCTTTAGAAAGCGAACAGCCACAGACATAATTATACATGTCTCATCCAACCACCCACAAAATCAAAAATTAGTGGCCCTATGACACATGTTACACAGACTAAATAACATCCCACTCAGCAAAGAAAACTATGAGAACCAATTACAAACAATACAACTCATAGGCACAAACAATGGTTACAACACCCATATAGTACACAAAAACAGCCAAAAAAAAACTAAAACACAACTAAAGAAAAATCAAAACACCCAGAGAACACAAACACCAAAGAACCCCACAGACACTACAGCACATATGGAAACACAAAACAATAGCACTCATGACGTTAGAAACAGGAAAAGACGGTACAGTCTTACATACAAACACAAAGCAACACACAAGTTAGCAACTATACAAAAGATACAGGGATTACACATAGTTTACAGAACAAGAAACTCACTCCAATCGCATTTGCAAACAACAGACAAACCAGATAAATACCAAGGATCAGGTATATACCACATACAGTGCCAAGAATGTAAATCAGTACCGGCCGTGGTGGCCGTGCGGTTCTAGACGCTGCAGTCAGGAACCGCGGGACTGCTACGGTCGCAGGTTCGAATCCTGCCTCGGGCATGGATGTGTGTGATGTCCTTAGGTTAGTTAGGTTTAAGTAGTTCTAAGTTCTAGGGGACTGATGACCTAAGATGTTAAGTCCCATAGTGCTCACACCCATTTGAAACATTTTTGTAAATCAGTATACCTGAGAATGACAAGCTGGAACTAGAAAACTAGATATAAAGAACATGTTAGAAGATGGAAATATGAAAATAGCCATTCTACCTTCCCTGGACACCTGATAAAACATTGACATGAACCACCCAACATGGTATGTGACACGACAGTAAGCACACTGAATACTCACAACAAAAAGCTCCTGACACTGCAAGAACACTTTCACATACAAAGTGCCATCGCAGTGGAAAATAAGGTACTCAACGACATAACCCATATAAGCAATAACCCTCTCATCATGCTAGCCATCAAAGCAATAACAAACTGAAATGTAACCAGAATAAACAATTAATGAATCTCCTTACCCTTTCTCTCCTCACCACACACATACACACATATTTACGTATATTAAAAGAAATAAATAAGTAAATAAATAATATAAAATAAAATAAAACATTTGTACACAGCAAAATACACATACACACAAATATAAAAATAAAAACTCACCCTCTCAGGAAAAAATAGGCAGTTACACTCTCAAAATACACACACAAACATACAACAAATGTAAAAAAACAAAAATTAAACCACAACACAAACAAAAGAAGGAGATACACACCACAACAATTTTTTACAGTACCAGTACGCATTAAAAATACACTTCCGTTGATTAGAAAATGGAAAGTGCAAGTGATATACGTGATCGGCCAGCTGGAGTATGGAAACTAACGAATACATCTTCACGACCACACAAGATTTAACAGTGCTAGAAATCGTAGGCAACAATGAATGATAAGTTCACATTACGAACTTTGTGCTACAAAAGTTGATTTTAACCTAAAACACAAGATAAAGATACGGTAAAATATAACAGCATATTATATATACCAGATACTACATTCATTATATGTAAATAAAGGAAACACATATTACAGGCCACTGATGATGTTTCTCAAATAAATGAAGCGAAACGCGTATTGCAACAAATAAACTGCCTTCAATTGGTTGCATGGATGGTACATACCTCCAAGAATTCGAAGCAACTGAAGGAAAGACAGAAAACAGAGAAAAAATGAAGGAGAAACTTCATTCAGTTGTTCAGCTCTATCATCCTTAAAAACTTTATCACTATATTCAGTATTATAAAAAGGTAATTGTTTCCAATTTTTTCTACTGATTCTTCTGTCAGTAATGGTGATGTGTTTTATTATAAAATTAATGAAATTATCTTACCTTAATTTACTACATCCCCTTAAATAATTTTCCTTACAATAGTCACAAAATTGAATCACAGCGGAGTTTGCTTTACAACAGTTAAAAAGTTCATGATAATTAGAGCATTTAGTCATAATGAAGATGCTTCATTGCTCACTCTTTTACAATGAAAAAATTTAATAGATTTCTAAATATAAGAAATTTGTTAGATTAAAATAAAAGTTGAAATTAAAAAAAAATCAGATTTTTTTAAAAATGAAGATACAAGTTTATATAGGTTCTGAATATTAGATTTGGGGAGATAATTTATAAGACAAAAATTTTATTACATTTATGTTAAAATGAAAAATAAAAAAAAATATTAGATTTTTTAAAAGTGAGAAAATGTGTTTATTTTTCTTGTATAGTTTGTGATTATTTGAGTACTAGAATTGGAAGCTAATTTATAAAACAAAAAATTTATTAGATTCTAGAAATGAAAAACGAGATTAAATTTTTTATTAGATTTATACACACATCAAAAAAAGTTTTGCATCACCTCAGTTCCGATAGCTCTGATACACATCAACATGAACATCATTTCCACTCTTTTTATTGCTCATAAAAACCTTCAGAGGTTGTGGTCCAGATTGTTGTACACACTGGTACCTCTAATACCCAGTAGCACGTCCTCTTACATTGATGCATGTCTGTATTCGTCGTGGCATACTATCAACAAATTCATCAAGGCACTGTTGGTCGAGATTGTCCCACTCCTCAACGGCGATTCAGCGTAAATCACTCAGAGGATTGGTGGGTCATGTCATCCACAAACAGCCCTTTTCAGTCTATCCCAGGCATATTCGATAGGGTTCGTGCCTGGAAAACATGCTGGCCACTCTAGTCAAGCGATGTCGTTATCCTAAAGGAAGTCATTCACAAGATGTGCACGATGTGGGCGCGAATTGTCGTCCATGAAGACGAATGCCTCGCCAAGATGCTCCCGATCAGGATGCACTATCGATCAGAGGATGGCATTCACGTATCGTACAGCCATTACAGTGCCTTCCATGACCACTAGCGGCGTAAGTCGGCCCCACATAATGTCACCACAAAACAGCAGGGAACCTCCAGCTTGCTGCACTCGTTGGACAGTGTGTCTCCGACGATTTTCTTGTTGAAGGCATATGCGACACTCATCGGTGAAGGGAATGTTATGTCAATCCTGAGCGGTCGATTCAGCATGTTTTTGAGCCCATCTGTACCGCACTGCATGGTGTCATGGTTGCAAAGATGGACGTCGGGCCCGCCGGTGTGGCCGTGCGGTTCTAGGCGTTTCAGTCTGGAACGCGTGACCGCTACGGTCGCTGGTTTGAATCCGGCCGGTGTGGCCGTGCGGTTCTAGGCGCTTCAGTCTGGAACCTCGTGACCACTACGGTCGCAGGTTCGAATCCTGCCTCGGGCATGGATGTGTGTGACGTCCTTAGGTTAGTTAGGTTTAAGTAGTTCTAAGTTCTAGGGGACTGATGAGTCCTATAGTACTCAGAGCCATTTGAACCATTTTTTTTTTGGACGTCGGGAGTGAAGTTAAACGCATTAGTAGCCCTTGGGCGGCCTGAGCGAGGCATGTCAACGACAGTTCCTGTCTCTCTGTATCTCCTCCAAGTCCGAACAACGTCGCTTTTGTTCACTCTGACGTGCCTGGACACTTCCCTTGTTACCGAGCGAGGTGGCGCAGTGGTTAGACACTGGACTCGCATTCGGGAGGACGACGGATCAATCCCGCGTCCGGCCATCCTGATTTAGGTTTTCCGTGATTTCCCTAAATCGCTCCAGGCAAATGCCAGGATGGTTCCTTTCAAAGGGCACGGCCGACTTCCTTCCCTGTCCTTCCCTAATCCGATGAGACCGATGACCTCGCTGTCTGGTCTCCTTCCCCAACACAACCAACCAACTTCCCTTGTTGAGAGCTCTTCCTGGCACAAAGTAACAATGCGGATGCAATCGAACCGCGGGGCCGGCCGCGGTGGTCTTGCGGTTCTAGGCGCTCAGTCCGGAACCGCGCGACTGCTACGGTCGCAGGTTCGAATCCTTCCTCGGGTATGGATGTGTGTGATGGCCTTAGGTTAGTTAGGTTTAAGTAGTTCTAAGTTCTAGGGGACTGATGACCACAGATGTTTAGTCCCATAGTGCTCAGAGCCATTTGCACCCATTTGAACCGCGGTATTGACCGTCTAGGCATGGTTGAACTACAGACAACACGAGCCTTGTACCTCCTTCCTGGTGGTTGTTTGCATCTTTGGGCAGGTTTAGTGACATCTCTGAATAGTCAAACTGACTGTGTCAGTGTCACAATATCCACAGTCAACATCTGTCTTCAGAAGTTCTGCAAATCGGGGTCTTGCGAAACGTTTTTTGATGTGTGTATATTTAGAGTTTAATTTTTTAATTTTTCTTTTGTACATGAGAGAAATTCAGTTAAAAATTCATAACTGACTGATTTTCAATCACTTACATATATTGTTAAAACTTTTAATTTTTCTGAGTTTCAATTACTTACATATTTGGTTCAATTTATAATTTAGCTGATTTTTTTCAATCAGGTGGGTTGATGAGATTCGGTAGACTTCTTTTTAGTAGCAGCTGCCCCACTTATCATTACAAAAGCTATGATTTTAACTGATTATGATAATATGTGGGGCAGTAGCTCCAAATATCAACTGCTCAGGAAAGAATATGTTAAGGGATATATTTTGTGTGTGTGTGTGTGTGTGTGTGTGTGCGCGTGCGCGCGCGCGCGAGCGATCGCTACCTGCGCAGTTGGAAACAACTAGAAAGTGGTGATGGTGTGGCTACCTGTTGAGATGTCCTGCTGGTACGACCTTGTGTCACTAGCTGCTCGATAAAGAAGCTGACAGTAAATTTTCTGGTAAGCTGATCGTTCATCTTCGTCATAACAAAGGTGCACAGCAAGATTTGCACAGTTGTGCAGAGCAATTTGTAACTTTAAAGTAATCTCCTAAGCAGATTTCAGAAATGCTTGAACAATGAAGGGAGGCAATTCCAGCACCTCCTTCCTTAATATACGTGAGTAATTTACGTTTCTGTTTAAGTGTTTATGTCATGTATGTTAGAAATAACTTACGCGACAAACCATACTACATCTACTGCAGACCTCCGACCACCCGCACTGGGGACACATAAACAGGATATGCCAGCTGGCCAGACGCTGCAAACGCGATTGTGTTCACGGGTTGAACGCCCTGTATAACTACAACAAATCATAGCTCATTGTCATCAGACACTATAGCTGTTGAAAAAGAAAGTAAATAGTCAATTGAGAACAGTGTGGTAAATGTCACTGATCGTGAAGGATGTTGAGTAGGTTTCTCAGGGAGGTACTAGCAGAATCTCAGAAAAAAGCAGCAGGTCTTGAAGATTCAATTGAGAAATTAAAAACTGAAATACAAATGAAAATACTAATAATCGGCAAGGAGAAATCAATTTCGAAACCTGTTTTCCTTAAGGAATGTAAGGGAATGAAGAAATTATATAATTGTGTTTTGTCAGAAAATTTTTCTAATAATAAACAAGCAATAGAAGTTGGTGAGCTTAAAATTTGTTGCTGGGAATCTGATGTTATTAAGACAGCTAAGGATCAGAAGCAAACTGTTGCAAACTGTAACGTAAATCATGAGCAGCTGGATTCAAAATTTGGCAAGGTCTCCATTGCTGAAATTGATTTAAGTAACATAGTAAAGGTGCTCAAAAATACATATCTTGGAAACGCACTCAAATTTCATCTAAAACTGAAAGAGATTCACAATAAAGTTGAACGAAGGTCTGGTGCAGATTTAGAAGGAATGGCAAATTATGCCAGTCAGGTTGAAGCAGAAATTAAGCACTGACCTGAGGTATGGTATGGGCAGGAAAAACAGAAAAAAATAACATGAACATTGAGATCTCTAACGATCAGCATTTAAGAGTATGAAAATTTCATATTTTTTCGACCAGAGGCAAGCACGTTGTCTTTATAGAACAATCTGAGGGAATACTACCTGTTCAACGCGACGATAAGAAGCGGGTTGGTTGCGTGATTAGCGTATTAGAAGATGAAGCGTTGTCTTGCGAATGAGAATGGCGTCATATTGCTTGAGGGGACTTCAAAAACTGGTCCCCTCAAAAAACATTATTATTGCAGGTCAGGTAATTTTTTAGTGCTGCACTGCACAACAAAGTGACAGGTACATGATATTATTTGTCAACACAGTCACCAAGCGTGTGTAAACTATTTTCGGAACATTCTGCCAGTTTTTCGATTCCTTGCTACAAAAATCCAAACCTTAGGCACGGGGCCATTTGAGAACTGCTGTGTGAATGTCATCATCGTAGAAAAATCACTTTCTCCTCAGATCTTCTTTGAGCTTTCCGTAAAGATGGAAACTGAATGGTACAAGATCTGCGCTTTCCGATCAGCATCACCCACATATGGGCGACCTTAGTCAAATTGTTTACGCTGTTTCACTATGGCAGGATGCAACTTTTCATTTGGTCCATAGAACGCAAAAATTTCACAGACTCACTGTGTAATCTGGACGGTTTGCCCACAAGAACTGTATTGTCCTGTGTACTTAAAATCTGGAATGCGTTTTCAGCTGCAATGTCATTCCATTAGCACATCGTGATGCACCTGTTTTTAGTGTCTGCAGGAAAACCAAGAACATGTGCCCAGAATGAGATTTTCACTCTGCAGCGGAGTGTGCGCTGATATGAAACTTCCTGGCAGATTAAAACCGTGTGCCGGACCGAGACTCGAACTCGGGACCTTTGCCTTTCGCGGGCAAGCACTTGCCCGCGAAAGGCAAAGGTCCAGAGTTCGAGTCTCGGTCCGACACACAGTTTTAATCTGCCAGGAAGTTTCAAGAACATGTGCTCTCTTTTGACAATGACAATGCGCCACTCTTGTTGCGTAGCAGCGTCAGATGACATGTGTACCTTACTTCCTGAAGTCCTAATGTGACACCAACAACAAATTTATAGGCTCTTTCATGAACCAGTAATGGTTGAAAATGGCGATATCCATACCAAGTGTATTGCTCTACAGATGAACTTGTAAGTCCAGGATCTCTTCCCATACCCCTCAATTGATTTTAATCAAATTTGCCACACATGCAGTAAACTTCCTGAGTATCAGCACCGTAAGGTCTATATACTCCTACCTCCATTACAAGTGAAGATAAGGGCAAAAAAAGTGTTTTTTCCATCATTGCTGTATAGAATGCCCTGTATGACAAACTATGTGGGAATAGTATCAGCCTGCCTTATCAACCTGGGCAGCTTACACATCGGGGAGAAACAGTTCTACTGCCCCCAATCTATAGGCTGCCCTACAGGACAGGCATCTCTTGTTACAGTGGTATCAGCCACCTTTATCGAGTTGCTTTGCATGGCAGACTATATGTCAGGTGCAAGAAATGGTTCTCGTACACCTAATGCGTAGGCTGCTCTGCATGAAAGCTGTATTGTTTGAGAAATAACAGCCCACTTAATCAGCCTACTTTGCAGGGGCTACACATGGAGATGGTCATGGCTGGGGGAGAATTGAGATGAAAAGAGGAGGAGATCGACAGAGAGAGGGGGCAAGATTGAATGGATACAAAAAGAGGGGGTAGGAGGGTATGGGCAAACAGAGGGGGCCGGAGGGGATGGACAGTCATAGTGCAGAAGGAGGGGAGCGACAGAGAGAGGGGAAGAGGAACTGGGTGTAGGTGGAGGAGGAGATGGATAGAGAGAGTTGGAGGAGGAGATGGACACAGAGAGGGTGGAAGAGGAGGAAGAGGATGTGAACATAGTGAGAGGTGTAGGAGATAGACAGGCAGATGAGGAAGGGATGGACAGATACAGGGAGAGGAGGAAATAATCTGGGAGAGGTGGAGGAGGAGATGATCAGAGAGAGGGAGGAGGAGAGGGAAATACGGGAGGCAGGTGAAAGGTCTAGTTGAGTAGTGGGCAGGTGGATAAGGAGGATGGGGGAGGAAGATATGATCAGAGAAAGGGGGGAACAGGAGATGAATAAATAGAGGGATTAGGAGAAGATGAAGAGAGAGAAAGGGTGAGGGGTAGGAAATACACAGTTGGAATAGGAAGGATGAGATAGACAGAGAAGTGGAGAGAGGAAGAAGTGGACACAGGAAGGTGGGAGGAGGTGAAGTGTACAATATAATGTGTTAAGTGCATATGTGGGTGAAGCTGTGGTGAAAAGGTTAGCATGGAATCCTGAACCACTGGATCAATTGTAACCAAATTTGATAGATAAACTACTTACTACATGTGAATCAGCACTGTTCCAATGAGAGCAGAGATAAGGACAAAAAAGGGTTTTCACACTTCACATGGAGGCTGCCCTCCACAATAGGCATGTTGTGCTGGTTTTATTGGCGTGCCTTGCAGGGGCTACATGAGCGGATGTACAAGGCTTTTCTTGAAGCTGTGCCTTCTAATACTTGCCATAGTGCCTGGAAACCCACATGAGCTGACACTAAATGGCACTGCATTACCAGTAGTCACAACACAGGGAACTGCTGGGACTTATGCTGTGCCATTTATTTAATTTCATTTCACATAAGTACGAGATGTCAACATGAGCATCACTGTAACGTGCTTTCACGACACCATGTTACGTCCTTGTGTCATTTCCATCACAGTAACTGGTCAGATTGTAGCACAAGCTGCAAATGTCAGTGCTATAGGGGATTTCGACCAACAGTGTTTCTTTCACCACGACAGACCATAGAGCTTACCATTTCATTTCTCATGCTGTCCACTGAAATGACACAAGAAATGTGAAACTAGTTATACTGCTTTTGGCTTATGGAACAAAAATAAAGTCCACCATATTCTATTTATGTGATTTTGCAGTGTTCAACAGTTTTCAGTTTTATTATGTTATCAATTCATCGTGTTATCAATTTTTGCTGTTTTCCAGATGAACATAAACAAAAATACTCTCAAAAATGCACGCTTTGAGACATAATTTGTAGGTGTCACATATCATGGAAAGGATCGGTAACCTTTTGGAAGTATTACTTGAAAGAAGATTATTGTTAATGAAGTAAAAGATCCACGCAGTGGACACCAAGTGAAAAAGCTACTCCTTATGTTTAAGATCTGGACTGCCATAAAAATGAGAAGGAACTGTTAATCAGAACTCAGGGAGACGTTGTAGTCTAATTCACAATCGATTTATTGATCTTAAGCATGACAAGACAACAAAATTATTAAAGAAACATCATACAAAAAAATTTTTATTTAACAAACGCCTTATTAACCTGGGATCTATGGTGGACAAAGTGATCTGCTGGGGATCGACACACGTCGCTAACCAGAACACTACTCGCTCTATCTCACTTCATACACGTGAATCCAGGTTATGGCATCAAACTACGCCACCACCAAGCATCTATATTCTACCATACAAAAAAAAAAAGGAAAAATATGGTTCGAAAGAACAGGGTGCCATCTGAAAATGTCTCCTCACCGTTCTCCAGAAAAAACGCGCTTTGTCGGCCCACCAACGCCGTGCTTTTACTGCAGTCGTTTAGGTCAGCACCCTGTTCCTTTGAAAGCAGGTAAAGCTTACCGTATTTCCTTCCCTAGAGCATGCAAACAAGACCATAAAATGCTGCCCACCATTTCATCATAATGTATGAAGTCAAATCGCAGTAGATCGTATTCCCTACACCGAATCAGAAGTGAGAGTGCCCTGCAATCTCTCACAACATCCCCGTATCTCTGAAATTTATTCATGGGGAGTGTCGCACTTTAAAAGGTTAGTGTGACACGGAACAGAATAAATTGTGACACTTAGAAGAGGCATTATCAAATAAATGAACATGAATCAATATTTCTACACCATAAATCCCAGCACAGGTCTATACCCTGTCTTAACCACATTCAACCAGGGGTCATCCATACTCTCTCTGCTGCATGCCCACAAAATTAAATGAAAAATAAAGTTTGATGAGTATACCATCGGGTCATTTTCTTGAAGACCCAGATTGAAATAACAATTATTAAACAGTTACAGGGCCATGCAGACATTTATCTACTCATTCATCCTCAAGTTGGGGTCAGAGAAGGTTATTCCCTAACTTGAATATAATATTGTGGTCTTGAGGATTCTCTGCCCTTGGAAAAATTACTGTCCCGGCCCAATTATACACATTGCCCCATTCATTCCTTGACAGAACGTTGATTACACACGCTCTCACATTCATCCAAAAAGAAACTATTACTAGGTTAAATTTTGAGAGTTATCTGTGCTTCTTATTTATCTAAAATGTGTAAATCTGTCCCTTAAATGTAAACATATAAGTATCAACACAACCTAACAACATATGAGTGTCATAAAACAAGTGAAACTTTACACCAAATGCCAAAATAATACAAGAGTCCATTAACAAAAATAAAACTTGATAGTAAAACATAGAGAAAACAGGGCCATGCAGACATTTATCTACTCATTCATCCTGAAGTTGGGGTCAGAGAAGGTTATTCCCTAACTTGAATATAATATTGTGGTCTTGAGGATTCTCTGCCCTTGGAAAAATTACTGTCCCGGCCCAATTATACACATTGCCACATTCATTCCTTGACAGAACGTTGATTACACACGCTTTCACATTCATCCAAAAAGAAACTATTACTAGGTTAAATTTTGAGAGTTATCTGTGCTTCTTATTTATCTAAAATGTGTAAATCTGTCCCTTAAATGTAAACATATAAGTATCAACACAACCTAACAACATATGAGTGTCATAAAACAAGTGAAACTTTACACCAAATGCCAAAATAATACAAGAGTCCATTAACAAAAATAAAACTTGATAGTAAAACATAGAGAAAACATGTAAATGTGTAAGATGGAAACAGTAAGGCACATATCAGACATGTAAAAAAAAAAAAAAGAAACATACATAAGGCAACAATCAGAACAAAGCTTCCTACCGCTCCCTTCTCAACGGTCTTTAGGGAGCCCAAAATAATTTTTATAAATTTGCAATTTTCACACGAAAACATCGCACTACACATGTCAGACAACAGGTTGGATGTGGCAGCTATGTGGGATGAGTTTGCCAAGGTGAGCTACAGCTTTTTTTCCTTGGCATGTACAGTACAGGCAGCCCCGCCGTGTAGCAGGAACTTGTCTCTGGCAGCAATCATTGGCGTCTCGTTTACTGACCGTCTTGGATGACGTGGTGGTCGGCAATGCGTGGCCGCTGTCGAAGACGTTCATGGGAAGACCCGTGCAGCATTTGGACACCAGGTTTGAAGTGAATCACCTCCCGCCGTCGCCGTCGAGCGTGTCTCCAGAAACGTAATACCTTCATTCAGCGGACCACAAGTGCATCCTGCCGGCTCCGGTCTCGGGCTTCCACTCACTGGGAGGGTCCCTCGGGACCTTGTAGTAGCACTGACAGTGAAAGTGCTCCATTGTCGCCCGCGCCAGGCCCCTGTTGACAGCTGGAGGCCCGAGGGGGCTCGCCCGCTTCGGACCCTTATTCACGCACCTGATGATGTCATGTCTACCAGCTGCCCGCCGGTCGAGCATGTCTCCAGACATGTAATACATTCATTCAGTAGACCTCAAGTGCGTCCTGCTGGCTCCGGTCTTGGGCTTCCACTCATTGGGAGGGTCCCTCGGGACCTTGTAGTAGCACCGGCAGTGAAAGTGCTCCGTTGTCGCCCGCGCCAGGCCTCTGTTGACTGCTGGAGGCCTTTTTCACGCCGCCGAAGATATATCTACCAGCTGCCTGCTGGTCGCTAAGTCGGCCACCGCCTCCAGCGTCTGCCATCCTCGCAGGACTGCCGTGTGGCCTTGACCGTCCAGCATGTGTGCCGGCCCTTCTGCCCAGTCCGCTTCAGCGGATGCCGCCGCTCAGCAGGTCAGCAACCTCTCCAAAATGCCTCACACATGCCCATCAACTCAGCCGCAAATAGTCTGCACAATCCTTCCAAGGAGATTCAGTGCCGTGGTTTTACAAATGTGTTTACAACATAAATACAATGAATTATAATGAAAGATTCCTCACAGAATAAAAGAATAAAAGGGTTGACAATGCCTAATATATAATCCTATTCTATTACATAAATAATTTGATATTATTACAGTGATAATTTTAAATGATTAAATTTCTTTGTAATCTTAAGTGGTGGTGAGGTGTTGTACTGTATGATAGTGTAGTGTTCATTTCTCATAACCTTTGATGCACAAAAAATACTAAGACGGCATACACTATGCATTCACTTCAGTCATACTCATTCCATCTAAGTCTACTACTTATTCATGCTATCCAATTACTGCTAAAGATATACGAATTAGTATACTCCCATTCTTGTGGACATTAAGGTGGCACTAACGCTGGTGTATGGCATGAATCTGGATGAGAACCGATGTACTGTATGATAGGGTAGTGTTAATTTCCCATAACCTTTCATGCACAAAAAATACTAAGTCGGCATACACTACGCATTCACTTCAGTCCTACTCATTCCATCTAAGTCTACTACTTATTCATGCTATCCAATTACAGCTAAAGATATACAAATTAGTATACTCCCGTTCTTGTGGACATTAAGGTGGCACTAACGCTGGTGTATGGCATGAATCTGGATGAGAACCGATGTCACCAATCTGCTCTTGTTCTTTCCCAAAAAAGTTGGTGCGAAATTCTCCTTTTTTTTCTTTTGCTGAAACTGACACAAATTTTTCTCAGGTTGGTGTTCAACATTTTCCGCTCCAGCTCCTGAAACAAAATAAAGCACAAGATATTAACGACAATTCACTACCAAGATACACATCTTCCGTTCTTCTCTTTCTCACAAATTGATCTGAGCCTCGCTCACTCTGCCTAAACATACCAATGTGACTTGCACATTCTGTGCTCACGCCACATAGTAAAAACTAACGCCCAAGATCAACCACTCAGGTGCTTGCGAACTTACTCGCAAAAGTCCACACGAATATCATTGCACAATAGTGCGGAAACCACATGCGAAAACCACAAGCGAAAAAAAAATCACAGTGAACCACAACTGCATTTGACGCGATAGCTCATCTGTGTAACCACACTCGAATAAAATATCCAATTCGCGAGAAACATCGCACCAAAGGCGCATCCACAGACAAAAAAACACCACAAATACATCGCGCCACTGGCGATAACAATAAACAGCCCACAGCAAAGACACATTGCACTGGGCACTAGTCACAAACCACAGCGAAACACACAAGAAAGTCTACACGCATTTAGCGTGGACATTACACGACCATCATCCAAAATACCTCCAAGAATCTCGCAAACTAATCTCAACGACGCCCCTCTCACACACAATACTACGAATTATATGCCGGATGGTTCAAGGGCATGTACTGTGATGCATACACAATGAACTGAAGAAATATGCTAGTAGCTGATCTTTAAGATGTTCCGAGAAGAATTCCATCCCCAATACTCGTGCTCTTTTTTGTACTCGAACATTGTTGTTGTGACACCTGATTCTGTCGTTCCGTGCAAATTGCAAAACTGCTAAGATAACATATTACTCACGCGAAATAGGACACAAATAAACAACGAAGTTTCCATCGTGAAATCGGCACACCTCTACTCTCAACAACTCTAACTGATTCAGCTCTTGGATGACCAACTGTACATCTATAAACCTGCTACATGTTACGAAGAAATACTTGTACAGTGAAATTTTGACAATGCGAACTCTTACATCTAGCAGTAATGGGAGACGTTTCTATGCTAATCACCATGGTGTATCACAAAAATATCTAAAGAAATTATTTTTATCTTTAAAATTATCATAACTAAACAAACTTATGCTACAATGCTTATGTTCGGCTATCCCCGAGCATTAAACTATCTGTGGCTTGTTCAGAATATGAAAATTGCCATCGTATGTCCCCCTTTCTATTTTCTTCTGTACTCATTCCTCCTGCTGTAACTGCTGCTGTCGTGACCGCCAGCTTTATTCAATAAAGGGTTTAATGCGCGATATGTGATGCACTCCTGCCGATCTTCCATATCTCAGGAACTCCAGCTCATACGCCTTCCCGTGCGCGACACGGCGTATCCGAAGCGGTCCGTTGTACACACTGAAGAACTTTTGGCACTGTCCCTTCTGTTTGTTTGAGAGCCTAAACGATTTGACGAGAACCTTCTGTCTAACGCGAAATTCACGGACCCGAGCCTTCTTATCTTCTCGTTCCTTCCTTCTCCTTCCAGCTTCCCAAATCCTTTCCAGCGTCATCCCGATTATCTCTCGGTGCGGAATCTGTTTCCGCCAGGGAAATTCCACTAGCTCCCGTACTTTCTCTGCTGGATTTCTGTTCTTCAATACAGTTATCGGTGCCACGAGAGTGGAACCATGTGGAAGTTCATTCACAACATTTTGGAAATCCCGCAACATCACGTCCCATGTGCTGTGCATCGATGACAGTAGATACGACACAGATTTCCCAGGTCTTTCATCCATCGTTCGGCGGGGTTCGAACTCGGGTGATGTCCCGATATCTAGATGGATGCCATCCTATATCTCTCCAGAGTGTCCTTCCATCGTTTTGACCTGTACTGAGCACCGTTATCTGTAATAATTTTGTCCACCCTGCCTACTTGCTCTAGGAAGTCTTTCGTTAACGCTTTGCAAACATTGACTGCCGTGGCTCGTCGTAACGGAGTAAATGTAGCAAACTTCGATGTTAATTCAACGACGACTACAATGTATCGGAAACCACGCCGAATGACCGGGAGCGGTCCCATTAAGTCCACGGCCGCCATGTGTCACAATTTGTTTGAAACGATTGGATGGAGGGGTGCCTTCATTGTCTGGCTGTCAGGTTTTGCCTTCTGACAGGTCTTGCATACTGACAGAACCTTCCTTATGTGTCTTTCCATATGTTTAAAATGACACAGGTCCTTCAATTTAAGGAAGCATTTCCGTGGTCCGAAGTGACAATAACTTAAGTGTGTGTACGAGATTAACTTATTGACTAGCTCGTCTGGTATACAAAGGCTCCATATCGTACTGGTTGCGTTGCGTCGATGGAACAAAATCCCCTTCCTTACCATGTAGAACATTCGTAATTCAACTTCCTGGCGGTCCTTCCAACGTTCTTTCAGCTGCTTCAGTTCCGGATCTTTATCCTGCTCTCTTCTTATATCACGTAATGATGCAGTCATGAAGTTCTCGAAAGCGACTCCTCGCAAATGGAATAGACTAAAGTGACTACCCTCCGCATCTTCTCCCTTTTCATCTGGTCTACCAATTGGTGAACGTGAAACTGCGTCCGCAATTACATTTGTTTTTCCCGGGACATATGTGATGCTGAAGTCAAATTGCTGTAGGAATAAAACCCACCATGTCAGCCTGTCGTGTCCCAATTTTGCCGACAGCAACGATTCCAACACTCTGTGGTCTGTAAAGCCATGGGTCTTGCGTCCAAGTAGGAAATATCTGAAATTTTTGAAAGTCCACACGACAACCAGTGCCTCCAACTCAGTTACTGAATAATTCCTTTCGCACTTTGTAAGGACTCGGCTCCAAAATGCTATGGTCTTGTTTAATAATGCCCCCTCTTCCATAATTTGCTGGAATATTACTACACCAACACCTGTTTTCGCTGCATCAGTCCACATGCAAAAATCCTCTGTTAGGTCAGGGTGAGCTAGGATGGGTGCCTCCACAAGAGCCTTTTTGTGCAATTCCTTCTGCTGAAATTACGTGCCCAAGAAAATCCACCTTCCTCGTTCCGAAACATGATATTTCTAAATTAATTGTGACACCATGTTGCCTTGGTGTTCCTAGTAGTTCGCCAAGGACCTTGTTGAGTTCGTCCCAAGAGGGCTTTGCGACGAGTATATCATCAATGTAGGACGTGATGTCGTTCTTCAGACTCTCCAACAAAATTCCGTTCAGCCCCCGGATAAATGCTGCAGACGACATATTGAGGCCAAAGGGCAATCGCCGGAACTGATAGCAGTGTCCAACAACTAGGAAAGCCGGTTATTGACGACACGAAGGGTGTAACTCAATTTGTCAGAAACCTGAATGGAGGTCAATGGACGAAAACACTTTTGCCCCATGAAATCTTTGCAAGAGATCTTCCAGCTTCTCCGGACGGTCTGTTTCCGGCAACATTATCGTGTTGATCTGCCTCGAAACACCAGATGTATCGATCCATCTTTCTTTTCAACTACTTGCAATGGGTTATTGTATGTGGACACACTGGTTTCAATGATCCCTTCTTGCAGCATCCTCCGTACATCTGTTCGGACCCTCTCTCGGTATGCGATGGGAATGGGATTAGGTGGGACGAAGAACTTGTGATATTCTTTGACACGGAACTCCTACTGGAAATTATTGATCGCTCCTGTCTTAGGTCGGAACGCTTCCATGTTGTTCAGTAGCGCGGTTTGTAGGTCTGCCCTCTCCTCTTCGGTAATATTGTCAATACCACAAACCCTCTCTTGTATCGCATGACGGACGGTCATAGCGGTAATCCCTATCATCTCTCGGCACTGTTTTCTCCTTCACTAAATGCCAGTCATCTGAACCTGTGCAGATCTTAAGGCACCTCGCCGGGACTTGCGCTCGTGTTGCCCGATCAATTAAACGAAGCATGCTGCTTTTATCCTTGTTTAATGTCGCTGTACCACGTCCTAGATCCAGTATTGCATTATACTCGCGTAGAAAATCGTTTCCGATAATCAACTCAGTTGTCAGTTTTGGGACGATCAGGAAGTTTCCCACCAGCAGGTGACCTTGACAAAGAAGCTCTAGCCTTGTCTGCATGTTTACTTCAGTTTCCTTCCCCACTATTGCTCCTTTTATTCTTAGTTTCTTTACCGATAGTTCCGCCCAGTCTTGCAGTCCCTTACATTGTCTATACGTCTCTTCCGCAATGGCTGAAATCTCGCTACCACTATCCAGGATTGCTCTAACTTCCTTCCCTCCTATGGCTACCATAACAATTGGATGCACGTCATTTTGAGTGAACTCCACTCTTCCTTCGAGCAACGTTTCTTCAATATCGTCGTATCTAATAACACTGATGAGGCTGGGTCCAAATTTAGTTGCAGATACGTTTTGTGCCTCTTCTGCATTCTTAACTAGTCATTGACGTTGGTTATCATTTCCTTGCGCACTTCGACCTGGGGTTCGGCCCTCGAATTTGAATTTCCTCGATCTGAGCTCCGTTTCCGTTTCCTCCGTTGTTCAATTGCGGCCATCTTCTGTTGTCATTGAAACTGGAGCCATGGCTTCGCCATCCATTGTTTTGTGGTCCGTAGCCTTCATTCCTCCTTCCATTGAAGCCTCTGTTGCGCAGTACATAATTATTGCAGTTCCCATTCCAGTTTCTTCGTTGTTCAACTTCGAAATTTTCCGGCCGTGAATGGTTTCCGTAGGGCGCTCCATTCCGTGCATTTCCACTCCTATTATTATAATGGTTATATTGTGGACGCGACATATGGCCTGCGACGGATATGTCAGACTTACCTCTGTGTTCTCTGATGCTCTCTGCTCGGAATGCGTACTCTAATTCGTAAAGTGTGCTACGGAAAGTACTGAGCTCCACATTACACCTGCCAGCTAGTACTTGTTGATATGCTGGACGGAAGTTTGGTGTAGCAATGACGAATGATTTCACTGGCAGAGCATGGTACGTCGAGGTACTGGTTCTTGTAAATCATTGCATCAAGGAACTTGACAGGGCTTTTGTAGCCTGAACTCTCGAAATCTTTCCCAACAATCATCTCGTATTTTATGCGCTCTTGCGTCTCCTTGGACCAGTAGATATTTAGGAAGCTGTCCTTGAACTCCTGGTAACTTCTACACGTTGCTGATATTCAGCGCATTTTCTCCGCAACTGATCCTTGCAAGTGTCCACAAACAAAGTCCAGCTTGTATTTTATTGGCCAATTTGGTGGGAAAGAAATATCAAATTATGATATCCAAGTCCGTGGATGAGTAAAATTACCCTCATCTCGGAAAATTTAGAATTTTCGGACTTGTAGGAAGTGTTAAAAATCAAATGGCGTTTTATCGACAACTTCCGTCCTTCGGAAAATATCTGACCTTTGGCTGTCCTCGTTCGACGTTCCCTCATTTGTGTACCCTCCTCGGCTTCCAGAAAATGCAGCGTTCATCTCATAATATCCTCTGTTTGCCGCTAACGGTATACAGTTATCCGTCCCGACTGAATTTATTTCAGGTGCTGTTGCATTCACGCTTGGCCGCATTTGAGTTTTTTTCCTTAGCGCCTCCTCCAATTTCTTCTCTATGTGCGTGTTGATCGCTTCCTGTCGCTCTTTGAACGAAAGGAGAATCCGGACCACTTCAGTCTCAGTCTGGAGTTGCAGTTGTTACCTCCGAACCTGTCACTAATTTGCGCAGCTCAGATTCTGATTCGTCCATGACCGCTGTCACATGAAAATCCGTGGCAGTATTTTTGTGTCGATGCACTGCTCCGCGTCATTTTGTCGCTTTTCTACGCTTTCGACCTTCTTGTTCAAATTGATCACCGCCTCTCGTCCTTGCAATCCCATCCGTTTACTCGCCTTCGATGCTTCTGCTGCTACTCGTCTTGCGAAACTTGCAACTGTCTTGGCACTCTATGCCGTTTTCTTAGTATCATGTGCAATCTTTAAGCCTTTCACTGCCTTGATGTTTACTTTCTGAAGGTCTTCCTGGAGTTTATTTGCCCATGACTTGTGTTCCTCTCGCATCTCATTTACCTGAGCACCGATATTTTTTATGTCCGTCGTCGTCTCGTTAATTTTCTCCTCCATTAGTTTTAGTCCTTCAAGTTTCTTCTCCATTCCCATTAAAAATGCCACTAGATTGAAGTCCTCTTCGTTTACCACCGTATCGTGATCATTCGAACTCATACATGAATTCTCCGGTGTTGTGTCCGCATCATTGTGTTCTGATACCGCCCTGTCTTCCCTGTCCGGATTTCTAACAATCACATCTGCCTTGATATGTTGTGGTACGCTCACATCTTCTACCACACGCGATCTGACATTGTCTGTCCCCCCAAGAAAAGACAAATCACTTTCGTCTCCCTGATTTCCTTGTTGTGCGACTTCGTTGTTGCCAATTCCGTTCAACAGCACCGCCTCTCTACGTTCAACCTGTGCCTCAACCATTTCATTGCGCTCTTCCTTCATGACGTATGCTTTATTTTCCCACTCCCAGTCTACTTGTCTAGCTCTGCTTCTCGTTATCATTCGAATTCTTAATTAACAACAACTTTACTTATTCGTGCAACACGTGGACAACCTATTATCTAACTCACAAGATATACGCAGTATAATACAAAGACAGTAGTACATGAGATTCAGAATAAAAAGCAACAAAATACAAAGCAAATACAATACTAAACACCACAAAAATAATTCGACAACGCTCTTAGCAACGACGGGAAATCGGTCAACTAATGACACAGAAGTCGCTGACACAAATGCACTACAAATAAAAGAAGTAAACACATAAACAACACAATCAGAGCATTAAATATCTACAGCATACTAATGAACCATATTTTTATTAAAATGCACACCTGATCGGCAAGTACATAAACTGACAGCATCACAGAAGTGCTCAGGGAGAAGTTGTAGTCCAATTCACAATCTATTCATTGATCTTAAACATGACAAGACAAAATTATTAAAGAAATATCACGATGCGTTCTGCGACTGAAGTCATGGACGGTGGCAATCTGTTATTAAATGCAAGTTCCCGAAAAATGCAAGTACTCGGTCTTGCGCACGGTTAATTCAGAACGCAGGTACTTCCCTATGAGCCTGTGAAACCACGGTGGATTCCAGTGCACAGGTGGATCCGTTTGCTGGTCTGCCAAAACAATTTGACTCCGTGTCACAACTGTGCATGTCAGAATACGTCAGATGTTTAGACGGACGACTCAAGACAAGTAAGTACACGCACGCGTCACTCGTTGTGACTGTGATGATACAAGCACTACCTCTGACGGTTCAGAAGGTGACTGGCACAGGCTCTAAGTCGCACACTAGCAAAGGACACAAGTCTCACCGTTTAGGTAGAGACCAGCAGTTCTTTACTAGTGAAGCGCCAATACAAGAGACTTGTATAGGAGTGACCCTTCTTCCTTTCTCTTTCTCTCTGTTTCCTTCTCAGCTCGGTTCCAAAAGCACATTTCTCTTTTTTGACTTCCCCCACTTTTGCACAAGCCAATCAAGAGCTGGAGCCCAGCATTCTCAGCTCGGAGAATGGTCTTTGCACTGCAAACCGATTTGGCCAATCAGAGACTTTAAAGTTAACTGGCAGAAAACGGAAAAAAAATCAGCTTTGCGGCCTCTTTCCCAAACGTTTGCCATGTCTTTTGCTAACACAATACAGGGTCGAAGCACAGCCCCCCATAAACAGCTTGTTATCTCCCCTGTTGCGTTCATTTCAAAGTTTGCAAAGAACGGCCATAAACTCGCAAACAGCTTCGTTCATTGACAAAACATGTTTTGAAACAGAATCTGGACGACTGGGTGGCAGTTTGCCTGTCCCACGGACATTTGCAGAACGTTTACATTTCTTTTGGCGGCTTGCTCGCTAACAAGGGTCCATTCTCTGCTTTATTCCCAGCCTACAATGCGCTGTCGGCGACTTTTCGGCGCTAGGCCATATACCTGGACGTCTGCCGGCGCCATCTTAATGTGTTTCTGCACAATGCAACCATGTCATGCGGCCGTCTGGAAATTTCTCCTCACTGTTCTCCAGAAAAAACGCGCTTTGTCTGCCGACCAATGCCGTGCTTTTACTGCAGTCGTTTAACTTGGCACCCTGTTCCTTTGAACGCAGGTAAAGCTTACTGTATTTCCTTCCCTAGAGCATGCAAACAAGACCATAAAATGCTGCCCACCATTTCATCATAATGTATGAAGTCAAATCGCAGTAGATCGTATTCCCTACACCGAATCAGAAGTGAGAGTGCCCTGCTATCTCTCGTTACTAAAATGAAATATTTAATTGTAAGAAAAATTACATATCTAGGTAAACAGGACATCTTTGTGGTCTCCCCACTTTCCCCATACAGCAGGTCCTGTGGGCATAGTAATTACATCCATGTTTAATGGGCAATCAAAAAGTTACTGCATTAATGCAGTGTACATGCAATGTAGTGAGACTCTAATACGTAGGCAAGGAATTAATGCAGCATTTGTGTCATTCCATCGTGCATGTGATAAATGACAAAACATGAACTATGGCCATGTCATTACCAAATACATATAAACAGGACGAACATGCTATTATTCTTTTCAGGGCTACCGAAGAATAAAGACCTGTAGACATCCACTGGAGAATGGAGACTGTGGGTGGGGTAGCATATCTGTCGAAAACCACCATTTTGGAATGGTACACCAATTTCCAAGCTGGTCGCAATTCGATACAAGATGCCGGCTGATCTGAGAGGCGAGCCTCATCCATTACAGGCAACAACAATCCAGCACCAGCCATCTTGTTCTGATCTCTCCCCATGTGATTATCACGCTGTTGGTCCTTTAAAAAAGGCACTGAAGGGTCAAAAGTTACTATCAGACAAGGGGGTGCTGCAGACAGTTATGCACATCTTTGCTCAGCAGGACATGTTATTTTACCAAATGGGTATCTTGCACCTGGTACATCAGTGAGATGATTGCCTCAGTGCTCCCAGCGGTTTTACCTGATTGCCATACCAATTCGGAACTGTACAGCCTTCAAATGGAAACTTTCTCATTGCCCCATATATTTAAGTGAGTTCTTAAATGAGTATGTGAACATTATTCTGTACTTTACGACACATATAAGTCACATTTCTAGTCTTAAAATATGTTTTTATCCTAACAGATCTGTCTCCAGGGGCATTATCCTTATTCTATGAAAAACGCTACTAGAAACAGGCTATTTACAAGCCGGGTTTATTTGAATAGTAACCCCTTAGTCTTAATATTGAATGGATGACACAAAAATTACGTTTATTGTCATGTTATGTTAGCATGATATCAAATTAACATATGATCAATATGTTCCAAAAAGCTGTGCTCGAAAATGATTTTTTTTAGTGGGGTCATATCTCGGGTTCTATTGATCGCAAAGATAAAGAGTTCAAGTGTTGTGGATAGCCCTTTGCCTAGCGATCATTTTTATACCTATTGGAAGATATGGTATGCTGTAGCTATCCTACAGTACATGGTCAAAATTTTAACATTACACACTTCCACCAGCACAAGCAAATTGAGCGTTAGGTATGGTTTACGATGGACATTAGGTGTCTTATGAAAGCGCCTTTTGTTCATGGGAGGTTCCTGAGAAAACCCGGAAAAACCATGATTTCTGGATACTAAAACTACCAATTGTGGGTATGTCCACTTATATAAATTCTATTCATGATAAACCGTCGAAAGTCTTACTATATGTTCTTAAGGTGATGTTCTAGGGGAACCTTAAAACCTTTTTACAATGTCATAATCTCTTACCGAGATCCAGAGGTTCAGAATTACCATAATTATGAACGTAAAATACGCAAATAATATCTGGTTTGAGCCGTTAATGTAGTTTTAACTGATGTGGCGAACACATGGCAAGGTTACTAGAGATATCGCAAGATTCTGATGTCAATACTTCGACTTGTCCTATATCCTTGTAAAAATAGATCTATGGATGAATAAAGCAACTACTACTACAACAACTACTACTACTACTATATTTTAGTTAGCATTTTTTCACCAATAAATTATTATGACGTGCTACCTCTATATAATGGGCACTTCATGCCTATACAGATGTACCCAAAGTGGTACTGCAGTGACAAAAAGTGGGATAAAAGGGTCTTCACATGACTGAAAAGAACTTGAAATTACTGCCAAAAATTATGTAGAGCTGAAAAGACTACACATTCAGTAAAATATTTCCGCTAACATTTTTAGTCTTTTAATACTACGTTTACATGCAACACATCTTCCAGAAGACAAAACCAAATTTCGGAAACCGTTTTTCGCTGTCGTGTTTACGTGATAAGGCTTGAAGCGCATTTTTCTAGTTCTGTCAAATATGGCATCTGAAAATCAGCTGTTCCAGTTTCTGATTTAGTCAACACAATCGCTATTTCTCTTTAATTAAATATTAGAAGTAGACACCTTCATACTTGGTGTAATATTTCCACTTCTCCTTCCCTGTGCAAAAAGCCACTCCATCTATGTTAATTACCTCGAGCAATTAAACAGAGAACCGACTCGTGGAGATAACATCTTGGACCTACTGATAACAAACAGACCCGAACTTTTCGACTCTGTAAGTGCAGAACAGGGAATCAGTGATCATAAGGCCGTTGCAGCATCCCTGTATATGGAAGTTAATAGGAATATAAAAAAAAGGGAGGAAGGTTTATCTGTTTAGCAAGAGTAATAGAAGGCAGATTTCAGACTACCTAACAGATCAAAACGAAAATTTCTGTTCCGACACTGACAATGTTGAGTGTTTATGGAAAAAGTTCAAGGCAATCGTAAAATGCGTTTTAGACAGGCACGTGCCGAGTAAAACTGTGAGGGACGGGAAAAACCCACCGTGGTACAACAACGAAGTTAGGAAACTACTGCGAAAGCAAAGAGAGCTTCACTCCAAGTTTAAACGCAGCCAAACCCTCTCAGACAAACAGAAGCTAAGCGATGTCAAAGTTAGCGTAAGGAGGGCTATGCGAGAAGCGTTCAGTGAATTCGAAAGTAAAATTCTATGTACCGACTTGACAGAAAATCCTAGGAAGTTGTGGTCTTACGTTAAATCAGTAAGTGGCTCGAAACAGCATATCCAGACACTCCGGGATGATGATGGCATTGAAACAGAGGATGACACCCGTAAAGCTGAAATACTAAACACCTTTTTCCAAAGCTGTTTCACAGAGGAAGACGGCACTGCAGTTCCTTCTCTAAATCCTCGCACAAACGAAAGAATGGCTGACATCGAAATAAGTGTCCAAGGAATAGAAAAGCAACTGGAATCACTCAACAGAGGAAAGTCCACTGGACCTGACGGGATACCAATTCGATTCTACACAGAGTACGCGAAAGAACTTGCCCCCCTTCTAACAGCCGTGTTCCGCAAGTCTCTAGAGGAACGGAGGGTTCCAAATGATTGGAAAAGAGCACAGGTAGTCCCAGTCTTCAAGAAGGGTCGTCGAGCAGATGCGCAAAACTATAGACCTATATCTCTGACGTCGATCTGTTGTAGAATTTTAGAACATGTTTTTTGCTCGAGTATCATGTCTTTTTTGGAAACCCAGAATCTACTATGTAGGAATCAACATGGATTCCGGAAACAGCGATCGTGTGAGACCCAACTCGCGTTATTTGTTCATGAGACCCAGAAAATATTAGATACAGGCTCCCAGGTAGATGCTATTTTTCTTGACTTCCGGAAGGCGTTCGATACAGTTCCGCACTGTCGCCTGATAAACAAAGTAAGAGCCTACGGAATATTAGACCAGCTGTGTGGCTGGATTGAAGAGTTTTTAGCAAACAGAACACAGCATGTTGTTATCAATGGAGAGACGTCTACAGACGTTAAAGTAACCTCTGGCGTGCCACAGGGGAGTGTTATGGGACCATTACTTTTCACAATTTATATAAATGACCTAGTAGATAGTGTCGGAAGTTCCATGCGGCATTTCGCGGATGATGCTGTAGTATACAGAGAAGTTGCAGCATTAGAAAATTGTAGCGAAATGCAGGAAGATCTGCAGCGGATAGGCACTTCGTGCCGGGAGTGGCAACTGTCCCTTAACATAGACAAATGTAATGTATTGCGAATACATAGAAAGAAGGATCCTTTATTGTATGATTATATGATAGCGGAACAAACACTGGTAGCAGTTACTTCTGTAAAATATCTGGGAGTATGCGTGCGGAACGATTTGAAGTGGAATGATCATATAAAATTAATTGTTGGTAAGGCGGGTACCAGGTTGAGATTCATTGGGAGAGTGCTTAGAAAATGTAGTCCATCAATAAAGGAGGTGGCTTACAAAACACTCGTTCGACCTATACTTGAGTATTGCTCATCAGTGTGGGATCCGTACCAGATCGGGTTGACGGAGGAGATAGAGAAGATCCAAAGAAGAGCGGCGCGTTTCATCACAGGGTTATTTGGTAACCGTGAGAGTGTTACGGACATGTTTAATAAACTCAAGTGGCAGACTCTGCAAGAGAGGCGCTCTGCATCGCGGTGTAGCTTGCTCGCCAGGTTTCGAGAGGGTGCGTTTCTGGATGAGGTATCGAATATATTGCTTCCCCCTACTTATACCTCCCGAGGAGATCACGAATGTAAAATTAGAGAGATTAGAGCGCGCACGGAGGCTTTCAGACAGTCGTTCTTCCCGCGAACCATACGCGACTGGAACAGGAAAGGGAGGTAATGACAGTGGCACGTAAAGTGCCCTCCGCCACACACCGTTGGATGGCTTGCGGAGTATAAATGTAGATGTAGATGTAGAAATCTTTTAAAACAAATCGTTTCAAAAACTGTTGTGCGTTTACATGATAGCGAAAATTAGTTGTGAAAGTGGAAAACCGGCAGTAGGAAGCGGATTTCTGGAATCGATTTTGAAGTGTTTACATGACAAACCAAAAGTGGTGTTGGATAATCGGTTTACGTAATTTGGGAGCACATGTAAACATGCTGTCAGATACAAATGATCAGCATGACCATCTCTATGAAGTACTGTCGATAATGCCAGAAATTTTAAAAACGAGGCTGTGGGAAATATTCTACAATTCAATAGAAGAATTCATAGAGGATGTAACTATAATTTGATCAATGGGTAATTAAGTTTTAGATTTCATTTTATGTACATATAACAAAACTGTATTATCAGTATTATTATTGGGCTGTTTGTTAAAATCAGCTGTTCTATTTTTGTAGTGAAATTTTACCACAGTTTGACGAGTCTAGTGCGCCTGAATCAAATGGTTTAGATTAATTTTAAATTAATTAGATTATGTGCATTATGAGACAATTAAACCACATTTCATAAAAAAAATTCACAAAGCACAGTACCAGTATCTAAAAAAAAATGTAAAGGAAATGATTTTGTGTTAACCATATATTATGAGTACCATAAAATGGGGTGAATAGTAACTACAGGGTGAATAGAAATAAAACTACATGTACACAATTACTTAGAATACGGTACTATAAGGTTGTACTGGACATTAATTTTTAACTATTATTGTTTTTCGGTTGGCAATAATTCAGACTAAGAAGGAAATTATGTTTTGTAGGGTTGGCAGCATTGTAGGTTGATGTTTATCCTTGTGTTTGTGTTGGTAGTTTTTAAGTTGTATTCCAACATACTTTGAACTTCGTTCCACATACAACAGTTAATGGCATTCTAAGTACTACACATAACAGCTATATAAAACAGTAAGGGCTGCTTTTTGTTTCACTTTCAATGAAATTAGGTCTGTGAATTACCAAATTTTTTAGGTTCTGTTTACAAATTTTTGCTGGGTGAATGGAAACATATGAATTCTGGTGTTTCCATTCACCCAACTACAACAAAATCTATTAGTATGTCATATTAATACTATATAATTCTATAGTTATGTTACATGCACAACTAACATATCTTCCTTCTTTCAGAGTTGCTGTTCAAATATGCCATGGAAATACAAACCCATCATAGGAAGTGGTTACAAAAAAAAAAAAAAAAAAAAAAAAAAAAAAAAAAAAAAACAGACCTAATTGTATGAACAATTTGTATTCAGAAATAGAGTTATTACAAGAAAAGCTTAAATGATTTCAAAACTACAGTGTCTTCTATAGATTGGCACCAAATAATTGATGAATTGCCACCAAATTCTGCATTCAATCACATGTTCCAGACCTTAAAATGAAATTTGATGAACATTTCCCATTAAAACCCAAGAGATATTCAAATGCTAAATCAAAATGTAGACAAAAAACTAACAAAGTAAAGAGGTGGTATACTCATAGACTAGCCAAAATAAAATGTATTGTCCAAATACTAAATGACAAGGTCAAAGCTACTAAAGATATAGATATTAAGGATAAACTGTACATTTACAGACCAAAAGGATCCACAGAAAGGAAGTAGAAAAGAAAAAGTAGGAAAGCAATGCCAGATTTATTGAAGAAGCTTACAATCCTTGTAAAGCAGCATGGGACCTGGTTAATGAGCACAGGAAAAATCCCACCTCTTGCTCTAATTGTTGCAGTCCATATGAGTTTAATGACTATTTTATAAAAAAAGTCGAAAACACAGTAGATGAAATTCCTGACTTTGGAATAGATCCTGCAGCTGCGGTGAAATTTGAGAATAACTGCAGTGTGGTAATGTGGAAGAGAGTGTATCCAAAAGAAATAATAAAAAATGTAAAAAGCTTCAAATCTTCAGGGAGCCCTGATATTTATGGCATGTCCAGTATTATGTTAAAAACTATAATCAGTGAAATTGCACAGCCCTTAGCAGTAGTAATAAATAAAAGCATCTGTGCAGGGGAATTTCCAGACTGCCTGAAAGTATCACGCACAGTGCCTGTTTACAAAAAAGGCAGTCCACATGAGGTGTCAAGCTACAGGCCCATATCTATAATACCAGTACTAGCAAAGGTGATGGAATCGATAACGAAAGAACAAATATTAAGTTACTTTGAAGGTAATAGTGTCTTTTATGATGCACAACGTGGCTTTTGGAAGGGCAGGTCAACAACAAGAGCTGTACTTGACTTAGTTACAAACATAAGTCAGGGTTTTGAAGACAAAGAGTCTGTAGCACTAGTACTCTGTGACCTTAGTAAGGCATTTGACTGCATCCCACATAAGGCCCTGCTCAGAAAGCTAAAAATATATGGTATAGGGCGATCTGTCCAGCAAACTCTTGAATCCTACCTGAGAAACAGACGACAGATTGTCTCCATGCAAGAAGCTGATTCAGGTGAGAAGAAGCTACAGCATGGTGTGCCACAGGGATCAGTAATAGGATCCCTGCTGTCCCATATCTTCGTAAATGACATAGGCTCCAATGGGCACACCTTGCAGTTTGCGGATGATACAACTTTGTTTTCAAAAGGAGAGAATGTTGAACAGGCAGTCCAACAAGCTGAAATATTGTTCAATGAAGCTAAGGCCTGGTTTATCATGAGCAAAATGAAAATTAATGAAGAAAAAAGTCAGAAGATGATGCTAAACTTCTGGCTTTCTCATTGATACCAAATTAACCTGGTAACAGCACACCATACATGTATGTACCAAACTTTCACAGGTCCTGTACCTCTTGAGGAAATTGAAAAGTATAGTACCAGAACAGTACCTTCTAACTGTGTACTATGCAATGTTCCACAGCCACATCAGTTATGGGCTGTTGTTTTGGGGACATTCTCCAGGCTGCAAGAATGTGATTTTACTGCAAAAGAAAGCAATGAGGACCAATACTTCAAGCAAAAAAACAGACCACTGTAAACCAATTTTCACCAGGTTAGGAGTTCTGACTGTTTACAGCCAGTATATATTGAACTGACTCTTCCACATAAAGAGAAACCATGATATTTACAGAAAGAGAAATGAAATTCACAAATACAGCACTCGCAAAAAGACAGTATCGACAGGTCAAGGTGTCGATTAGCAAAGACACAAAACAGCTTCCCAGTGGTGGCCCTAAAATTGTTTAATGCTCTACCTGATAAAATTCAATCTTTACCATGGGAACAGTTTAAAACTACTATTTTGTCTAAGCTAAAAGAGCAACCCTTCTACAATATTGAAGAATTCTTCTCTAGTAATAACATAATGTTTACTTGAGCTGCAGCTCAGTTCCATGACTCCAACAGCAACCGTTATATTTAATTTCATTATGTACTTGTATCTATTTTATAGTTGTGATATTGTAATCTAATTTATAACTTAAATATGTCTTGTGGTATAAAATTACTATCATAGTAGAGTTGTATTCATGTATTTTGATAATGTTGTATCTTGACGCTGTCTGTCCAGCTGTGGCTGGTGAATGACATAGAATTGGTAATAAAGCTAATAATAATAATAAAGAACAATGCCCTCTCTGACATCAGTAGTAGTAGTAGCAGTAGTAGCTTTATTCATTCGTAGATCTCTTTCTACAAAGATATAGGCCATGTCAAAGTATTTACAAGTTTAGACCAATCTAAGATAAGCTAATTGGTATACAAATATATTTACAGACTTCTAGTTAGAGACAATCATTAGATTTACCCCTGGTATACAATATTTTTTTTACAAATAACTTATTAAATAATGTAATGCCACACAGTTCACTCATGTCTCACTATCAGTCACTGCACACACTATACACACATTGTTTCATAACACTTCACTCACCAAACACACACACACACACACACACACACACACACACACACACACACACACACACACCACAGACACACACACTGGTGATCTCTGGGCCATTTTCTATACCGCAATATCCCATTTACTATCCTGCAAAACTGAGTCAGCATCCCTTCATAATAAGTGAAATGTTGAGCTCAGAAAGAGGAAGCGGTGTTATTAATGTGCTATGCATAGCTTGGGGGTAAGTATTTCTAGAAACAAAAAAAGAAGGTAAATACATAAAGTGAAGGTGTAATGTGGAATGTTGGATGTTTTATAATCATTATTATTATTATTACTTAATTGTATAATTTTTTTTTATCAAACCCCTACTCTGTTTTATCTAAGCAATCCTTCAGTGTATAAACTTTATTGTATAACAGGTAGTTTTTAGCTGCCTTTTTAAATGAGTGTTTTTTTGTAATTTCTTTAATCTCTTTTGGTAATTTACTGTCCAGTTTTATTCCTTGGTAGTTTTATGTTTATTATTTCTTGGTAAATGTAAGTTGAGTCTACTTCTTGTTGCATGGTCATGGACGGAGCTGTTTGTTCACTTTTATTTTTTATTTTTGATGTGTGCAACTGACTGGAAAATGTATTCACATGGAGCAGTAAAAATCCCCAGTGTTTTGAACAGATCTTTACAATGAGCTCGACTAGTATTATCAATAGAGGAACTCTTCTGAAATCCAATACTGTGACTTGTTGAGTATATTATTCTTGTTCAGCCAAGATGCTACTCTAGATTATGCCACTTTCTCAAACATTCTGGAACAGTGAAATGGGTCTATAATATTGATATTTCTCCTACCATGTTTCTTAAAGAGGGGTTTGCAATGGCATATTTCAGTCTCTCCGGAAAAATGCCTTGAGTTAGTGATGCATTACATATTTTAGATAAGACAGGGAACAAATCTTTAGTACTCTATTGTAAAAATTATCAAAACCAGGTAAGTTTTTATTTTTGAAAGAAGAGGGCTACGTAATTTCATTAATTTCAGAAGGAGAATTTGGTGACACAACCATATGACTGATTTTATGAGAGTTGCTTTTTCAACACACTACTGCGATTTTTCTCGTGAACTGTTTGTTCCTGTACTTTCTACTGTGTTTAACTAATGATTATTAAATATATTTGCTATATGTGACTCATCATTTATAGCCCTTCCATTCTGTTCAGTAGTGATGTTATCCTTGTCTGTGACTGGTTGTCCTGCTTCTTATTTCACTAAATTCAATACGGCCTTAAGGCTGTTGTCAGAACTACTTATTTATGACATTATGTGCTTGTTCCTTGGTTTTTAATAACGTTTCTTAGTAGTTTTGAGTAGTTTGTGTAGTGTGCAACTATTGGAGGATCTCTACTTGTTCTTGCCAACAGATAATTTCCCTTTTCCTTTCATAAGATAGTTTAATTCCTGTATTGGTCAATGGCTATATTTTACGTGGCCATTCAATGTCCTTTCATATTAACTGGTGCAGAAAAATATTCTCAAATAAAGATACAAATTTATCATGGAATAGATAAATTTTATGTTAGCCTTTGGCTCATTATACATTTCATCCCAGCTTATCTCTTGTGAACTATTCTTAAAAACATTTGTCCTTGCATCATTAATTATTCTGATTTCCACTGAGGAGTATCTGTACTGTAAGGCACTATCTTATTTATCCTAACTAACTGTGTATAATAATCAGAGAGAGCATTTGTTACATGGTAATCTGTTATTTTATTGCTTTGATCTTCACAAAAGAAAACATTATCAGTTAAGGTTCTACTGCCTTTATCCACCTGCATTGGAAAGTTAATTACTGAGATCAAATTTCAGGATGAAGTAAGGTTTCCAGCTAAGCCAGCTGCTGTCTGACAGATAGCGTAGTAAGGAATCTAGATTCCTCAATGGTCCAAAATTTCCCAGTGGGGATTTACATACTCTTACAATAAAAAGTGAACTATTTTTCAGTATTAATTCACAAGCACACATTTATATGTGCTGATCACTACAAAATCTATTTGTTTTCTGTCTTAATATTTGTAACAACTCCTCCTTTTCCTGTGCTAGTTATGCATGAGTAAGATGTTAGAGTGTTATCTTTTATATGTAATCTACCTAACCCTATGGTTATGTGGTGCTTAGATATGTACAGGATGCCCTTATAATTAAAGTTACTTTTACAGCCTCTGATAGGATATTTTTGGGAAAAGAGGCTCCAAAACAGAGAAACCAGATGGTTGACATCAGTCTGTTTGTGGTATGCAGTGAAAGATGTGCATAGCACAAAGCCTTTACTTGCTGTTATATAATTTAATCAGCAATCAGCTTTATGGTGATGATGATGAGGGAAGATATGTATAGTACAGGAGAGTGTTTCAGTCATTTTCAGTTGTTCATTAATTCACAGTGTCTATTATGAAGTATGGTATGCACTGCACAATGAAAATTAATAAAACTTGTTATCACAGTCCTAAAAATTATGCAATCGTAACTTGCCAAAAACTTGGCAGTCCTCTTTGATGTTAAGGTGTCATCAGCAAATGAACAAGCATGGAGTATCTTCTGTGTAGGAGACACACCTATAAAGGATACTAGGTGAATGGCCAGAACATTTGCAACCTGTGCCTGAAGTGTTCGTGACCAACTGCAATGCCCACATGGAATGTCTGACTGTTAAAAACAGTCCATATCATCACATTTTCAGCAGATGTAGATGTAGAAAGAAGTATATAGTTGTCACAATAAAGTTACATCAAAATTCCTCATCCTAATGTGATTTCTTACACACAACACATAATAAACTGCACTCAGTTCATATTGCTACTAAGAGGTAAAGATATAAAATAAAACTGAAGGGTACTGTACATTTTATTGAAACAACAATATACAAAAATCTTGAACATATCTCATTTTTGTAATTAGCGTGGAAGTAGAAAGGATTATTAATCACCAGGATAACCCAAATGACAAACAGTATCAAGTACAGATGCATGTTTGTTGGTCAGATTCATATGTCTCTCTAAATGTTAGGGACATTTGCAGATAGATAGAGCATTAATGCAAGAGTTGATATAATCTTCTCCATTATGGATGAATTAATTCTGAGACAGAGAGATTGTGATTCATGTAAGGTGTGAGGGCATTGATAATTATGCATATAAAATTTTTTGTCATGATTTTCTTTCATTTTCTATTTTTTTCTTTTGTTCCTACTGGAATATGTAATTATGACGATGTAACGCACTACTGTGGTTTTTTTATGTGAAGACTCTGTAGTTATGGATGAAAGCATCACAGACAGTGCACAAGATGTATAAATGAATACTGTCTATGTCATGTGCTGTACAAGAGGGGACATGTCAACAAAGATCACACACCAGCATTTTGTGGTTTCCAGAATGAAATTTTCACTTTGCAGCAGAGTGTGCACTGATATGAAACTTCGTGACAGACTCTTGGTCTGGCACACAGTTTTAATCTGTCAGGAAGTTTCACATCAGCACACACTCTGCTGCAGAGTGAAAATATCATTCTGGAAACATCCTCCAGGCTGTGGCTAAGCCATGTCTCCACAATAACTTTTCTTCCAGGAGTGCTAGTTCTCCAAGGTTAGCAGAAGAGCTTCTGTGAAGTCTTGAAAGTAGGAGATGAGGTACAGGAGACAAGGTACTGGCAGAATTGAAGCTGTGAAAGCGGCTTGTGAGTCATGCTTGGGTAGTTCAGATGGTAGAGCAGTTGCCTGCGAAAGGCAAAGGACCCGAGTTCGAGTCTTGGTCCAGCACACAGGTTTAATCTGTCAGGAGGTGTCTTGTGGTTTGTTAATCACCACTGGGTTACTGCTACAGCTGTGAATAAACATTGCTCTTGTTTTGTCAGAGAAGGTTAACAAACAGAACTGCCTGTATCGTGCTCACAACATCATAACCTGCCGATGTCATGCTGTCCAGCGCAACACTTCTTATGCAACAAAAAGTTAAGATATTTCACCGAATGCTATCCCCTGATCTAAAAACTTTCTTTCTTTCTTAAAAGTAGTAGAATTATGGACTCTATTAAAATCAATTCTTTACTTGTTTATCTTTGTTTTCAGCTATCGAAAATAAAAGTACCACTAATAGTTGCACAGTAGTCATTGTTGAAGCAACAGTAAATATAAACATCTTCCTCTCATGAGAAATATTTTCCCTTGCATGTCAAAATTACTGCAGCTGCATTTTTAGTTGATTTTATGTATTATTATGAGTACAGTAATGTGCTAGTGTAAGAATATTTCATCATGAAATACAGCTGCATGCGTAAATTACGGCAACCACCACAATTGCCTCAGATATGACCAGTGACATACAAGCTGCTATTTCACCATTGGTGCATTTCCTGCTGTGGGTGCAAATCATATATGTCCATTGTCAAAACACGTGGGGAATGTTTACACAGTATTAAAAGCTTTGATATTGTATTGCTATGTGTCATAGTATTGAGAGATGCTGGTTATACTCAAAAGTGGGTAAATGTAGGGTGAATTCCCCCAGTGTTCATGTAATTATTAACAGTGTTGTGTGTGATTGGTGTAATTTTGTCACCTATTCTAAATACTGTCAGATATTGTCTTTGATGTTTTTGAAGTTTTGGAGGATATATACATAATTTAATTGACTCAGGTTATTTTCAGAGCAGTTTCTCATAAACATTCAGTTTTTCAGTTTATAAATAAAGTGGGATTGTGTGCAATTGAGAAGTATAACACGTAGTTTGGTTTTCCAACCAGAATTTTGAGTGACTTCACAGTTAAGATTTTGATAATTATATTTCCTATGGGATGAGGTCATCACAAAGGGTAGTATTCTTCAGCCTTGATCTGACTTTTTAAGTGGCTTTCGCAGCCAGTTACACAGGAATCTACAATTTAAAGTGGATTCTGAACCATAGATTTTTCACATTAGTGACACTGCCACAGGTAAAACTGGGAAGTGACAAATAAAAATCCTGTGACTCATCAGGAATCAAATCTGAAACTACTGAATCCATAGTCTAACACTTTACCAGTGAGTTACTGAGCCACAAAAATTTATAAGCTTTTTATCAAACGTGGCCTGACTACCATCTTTTACACATGGTACAGGAGATTATGACAACACTGGATATACAGCTCGTTTTATGGGCCTCCACAAATGAAATTAATAATTGTGGTGATGAGGTCAACTTGGAAACATCTATTTAAGAACACAGAAGAAGACTGGTACCAGGTAGCTGAAAGATGAGACATAGTTTATTTTACAGTTTGCTGTGACATTTCACCCATTAATAAATGTAATAAAGGTGATAAGGGTCATGATAACATATATTTGCGTAACAACTTAGTTATGAAAATGATATGACGTTCTGAGAGGTCACAAACATAAAGGTCATCAGAACATAGTACACTCATATTTTTAAAAGGCTGATGCATGGAATTAAATTTGGCAGATTTCAAGACACTGCTCCCAGCATTCACCTAAAGTGATTTAGGAAATTACTGGCAATCTAAATCTCATTGTACAGGTGGGGGTTTTTGTGTGTTCTGCCCAAAATCAGATTCAGCAACTTCTTCATTACTGTGCAATACCATGCATCAGAAACAGAAGTATTGACTTTTGTGAGGTGCACATGATTACTGGCAGTGAGTTCAGGCTTTCATGTTTCAAAATAATCATACTTTCCTCCTGTAAATCTCTTATTGAACAATCTGGGACATTTCCTTCATGCCTGATCAATGAAGACACAGCATGTCATTATTGATAATGAGTTCATAGTGGCTTAAGTCCCTCTCCAGCTATAGTCAGGAATGAAAATGGTAGTCCACTGAATACACAGAATATTTGGTCATAATAAAAGTGGATGCAGTAATATTTTGTACGGCAAAGAAATCAACAAAACAACTGTCTGCTGTAGTTTTATCTAAGTAGGTTCTTTTTTTAAAAAAAATTGCTACAAACTTAAAATGAAACTGTGGTAGAATCCATATATCAGCAGTGAACAGCATACACAAAAGTTACATGTGATTGAACATGATGACTTTACAGCACCCATATAACAGTGATCATGGTTATTTTTCAAAAGATCTTCAGTCTTGTTGTGCATACAGTGTGTTTATATAACAGCATGTATTAAGGAAATATTAGTCATTGTATATCTTTTAAATATATGTCATGTTGTGGAAACATCATAAATTGTAGCAAAACCCATCATTTTCATGTAATTCATTTGTTTTTAGTTGTTTTACATATGTGGCAACATCAACTACCAGTACTGACGCTGGCCAGCATAACAACTGCAGCAACTAGTGACATGGTTTATCTGTAGCCTAAGTTCATAATCTTTCATTGTCAGTTCCCACTTGTCTCTTGAACAATGTGTATCATGATAATGCTTTTGTATGTGTTTAATTTTGCTTCATGGCAATAAAGTGTGGAATACTTCACCAAGAGGTCTGTACATTCTAATTGACCCCAGATACCTGTTATTCCCACACTGGTGATCAGAGACCACAGTACATTCATTTTGTACTTAATGCACACACACACTGCCACCAGGAGAATGTCCAACAGGGTTGCCAGGGTTGAAAGGCATTGTCTACACCCCGGTATGGAGATCCTTGACATATGCCATACAATTGCTGCATTTGTGTCCTGGGGTGGTAGTTGTTCTGCGGTGGTGGTAGGTACAGTCTGAAGGGTTCTAAGTTGTAATTCTTAATCTGCTAACTGATTTTGATGCTCTAGCAGCGGCCTCTGAAGGGATGAGCTTTTCTCATGTAGTGAGAGGTGTTCTTTCCTTGTATCAATGTAATGCTATAGATGAGTTCCTCAACTGAGGCATCATCCACCCTTGGGCTTCACCTGTAAATATGGCCTGTAAAAAAGAGGGTACCTTTTGAATGTGTGGGGACCATGGAGTCTTAAATACATGGGCAATTCCTAATCAGTACTTGGTACATAACATCCAGGACTTTGCACATGCATTATTGGGTGCAATGATCTTCAGCATCATTGAGTGTGAAAAGCATATCAGCAGGTACCAATGATGACTGAAGACATTGCTAAAACTAACATTTTCACATCCTTTGGGTTATTTGAAAATCTATTTACACCATTCAGACTAAAAAAAAAGCATGTGAAACATAGAAGTGATTAATCCACTCTCCCCTACACATATTCCTGTTCTCTTTCCCTTATGTGGGCAACATTATGATATATTCTTCCATGCCCCAATAGCATGAAGGTCACATACAGTGAGTTTTTTATATCCTAGAGCAGCTAGATGAAGTCATCAACACCAAAAAATGCCACTTGACTAACATTCCTAGGATATTTTGTTTTGTCATCAGGGATCAGGCCAACAGAACGAAGGAAGGAAGCCAGTTCACTCCCATGCCCACTAACTACAAAGAGCTACATGTATTTCTAGGAATGGTAAATTTCTACTGGCACCACATTTGACAGGCACCCAAAATTCAGGTATCCCTCACTAACATCCTATTCAGAACCAACACCAAGGGCAACCAAATTGTTCCATGATTCAAAGAAATGTCACATGCTTTCAAGACTATCAGACAGCCACTACAGAGGGCCATTACCCTGGCCCACCCCTCAGCCAAACTGTCAATCACTGCTGACTGTATTGACACTGCCATTGGCACTGTCCTACAGCATACAATTAACAGTGTATGTCAACCCTTATGATTCTTCTCTCATATATTGAAGGGATTGCAAAAGCTGTGATCCATATATGACCACAAACTACTCACCCTCTATGAGGTAGTTAAGTATTTCAGAGAGGACATTTAGGACCACCCTCTCACACTTTACACTGATCGCTGCCCTTGGTGTACACCATTCTCAATCCTGGTTTGGATGTATCACTCCACCACTTCCGGCACCTTGACCTTATAGCTCAGTTTGCAAGAGACATTCAGCACATGAACAGGGTGGAAAATATGGTGGCGGAATACATATCCCATATCTACACCGTCAGTATCCTAATAAACTAAGAGGACCTAGTGAATGCATAAGAACATGACACATGACAAACACTTACATAAGCTCTTAGATAACACCAACACAGGTAACTCAAACAAATACAGCTACCTGACTCTCATTTCAAAGTTTGATATAACACACTGCAGGGAAGACCATGCCCACTGATCCCCATCCCATTCAGAAAATCAATGTTTGATAGCCTTCATAATCTGTCACACCTTTCAATTTGCCCCATTACAAGGCTCACCACAGAACATTTTGTTGGGCCGGGGCTTAAAGCAGACTGCAGGAAATGGGTGAGGGCATGTCAGTGCAGCAAGACTGGATGGAATGCATCCCCTCCACAAGGCATCTTCACGGTACCTAAAGGACACTCCCATACACTTGGACTTAGTCAGCCCCCTAATTGAGTCCAAAGGCTACAAATCTTATCGGCGACTGGGTAGAAGCGACACCTTCACATGATGTAACAGCTGAATCAACAAAATGGACCTTCATTAACAGATGGATTTCCCATTTCATTTGCCCCCTATCCATGACAACTGGTCAGGACCAGCAATTCAAATCCGTCCTCTTCACTGAACTGTGCAAAGTATGCGATGTCCAGTGGTTCCATACAATGGCCTACCACCCACAGAGCAACATGTTAGTGAAAAAATGGCACTGGATTTTGAAGGCCTCTTTAATGAGCTGACACACAGTGGACAGACAGTCTACCCTGGGTGCTACCACATCAAGAACTTCCTCATACCCCAGCTGCATGTCCATGGGCTACAGAGCACTCAGTAGCCAAGGGTTTCAAATGCATGCTTCTCTTCCTTGTATGTGCTTCTTGGGTGTTGTTCATTAATTCACAGTGTCTATTATGAAGTATGGTATGCACTGCACAATGAAAATTAATAAAACTTGTTATCGCAGTCCTAAAAATTATGCAATCGTAACTTGCCAAAAACTTGGCAGTCCTCTTTGATGTTAAGGTGTCATCAGCAAATGAACAAGCATGGAGTATCTTCTGTGTAGGAGACACACCTATAAAGGATACTAGGTGAATGGCCAGAACATTTGCAACCTGTGCCTGAAGTGTTCGTGACCAACTGCAATGCCCACATGGAATGTCTGACTGTTAAAAACAGTCCATATCATCACATTTTCAGCAGATGTAGATGTAGAAAGAAGTATATAGTTGTCACAATAAAGTTACATCAAAATTCCTCATCCTAATGTGATTTCTTACACACAACACATAATAAACTGCACTCAGTTCATATTGCTAAGAGGACCTAGTGAATGCATAAGAACATGACACATGACAAACACTTACATAAGCTCTGTGAATAAAACTGAAGGGTACTGTACATTTTATTGAAACAACAATATACAAAAATCTTGAACATATCTCATTTTTGTAATTAGCGTGGAAGTAGAAAGGATTATTAATCACCAGGATAACCCAAATGACAAACAGTATCAAGTACAGATGCATGTTTGTTGGTCAGATTCATATGTCTCTCTAAATGTTAGGGACATTTGCAGATAGATAGAGCATTAATGCAAGAGTTGATATAATCTTCTCCATTATGGATGAATTAATTCTGAGACAGAGAGATTGTGATTCATGTAAGGTGTGAGGGCATTGATAATTATGCATATAAAATTTTTTGTCATGATTTTCTTTCATTTTCTATTTTTTTTCTTTTGTTCCTACTGGAATATGTAGTTATGATGATGTAACACACTACTGTGGTTTTTTTATGTGAAGACTCTGTAGTTATGGATGAAAGCATCACAGACAGTGCACAAAATGTATAAATGAATACTGTCTATGTCATGTGCTGTACAAGAGGGGACATGTCAACAAAGATCACACACCAGCATTTTGTGGTTTCCAGAATGAAATTTTCACTTTGCAGCAGAGTGTGCACTGATATGAAACTTCGTGACAGACTCTTGGTCTGGCACACAGTTTTAATCTGTCAGGAAGTTTCACATCAGCACACACTCTGCTGCAGAGTGAAAATATCATTCTGGAAACATCCTCCAGGCTGTGGCTAAGCCATGTCTCCACAATAACTTTTCTTCCAGGAGTGCTAGTTCTCCAAGGTTAGCAGAAGAGCTTCTGTGAAGTCTTGAAAGTAGGAGATGAGGTACAGGAGACAAGGTACTGGCAGAATTGAAGCTGTGAAGGCGGCTTGTGAGTCGTGCTTGGGTAGTTCAGATGGTAGAGCAGTTGCCTGCAAAAGGCAAAGGACCCGAGTTCGAGTCTTGGTCCAGCACACAGGTTTAATCTGTCGGGAGGTGTCTTGTGGTTTGTTAATCACCACTGGGTTACTGCTACAGCTGTGAATAAACATTGCTCTTGTTTTGTCAGAGAAGGTTAACAAACAGAACTGCCTGTATCGTGCTCACAACATCATAACCTGCCGATGTCATGCTGTCCAGCGCAACACTTCTTATGCAACAAAAAGTTAAGATATTTCACCGAATGCTATCCCCTGATCTAAAAACTTTCTTTCTTTCTTAAAAGTAGTAGAATTATGGACTCTATTAAAATCAATTCTTTACTTGTTTATCTTTGTTTTCAGCTATCGAAAATAAAAGTACCACTAATAGTTGCACAGTAGTCATTGTTGAAGCAACAGTAAATATAAACATCTTCCTCTCATGAGAAATATTTTCCCATGCATGTCAAAATTACTGCAGCTGCATTTTTAGTTGATTTTATGTATTGTTATGAGTACAGTAATGTGCTAGTGTAAGAATATTTCATCATGAAATACAGCTGCATGCGTAAATTACGGCAACCACCACAATTGCCTCAGATATGACCAGTGACATACAAGCTGCTATTTCACCATTGGTGCATTTCCTGCTGTGGGTGCAAATCATATATGTCCATTGTCAAAACACGTGGGGAATGTTTACACAGTATTAAAAGCTTTGATATTGTATTGCTATGTGTCATAGTATTGAGAGATGCTGGTTATACTCAAAAGTGGGTAAATGTAGGGTGAATTCCCCCAGTGTTCATGTAATTATTAACAGTGTTGTATGTGATTGGTGTAATTTTGTCACCTATTCTAAATACTGTCAGACATTGTCTTTGATGTTTTTGAAGTTTTGGAGGATATATACATAATTTAATTGACTCAGGTTATTTTCAGAGCAGTTTCTCATAAACATTCAGTTTTTCAGTTTATAAATAAAGTGGGATTGTGTGCAATTGAGAAGTATAACACGTAGTTTGGTTTTCCAACCAGAATTTTGAGTGACTTCACAGCTAAGATTTTGATAATTATATTTCCTATGGGATGAGGTCATCACAAAGGGTAGTATTCTTCAGCCTTGATCTGACTTTTTAAGTGGCTTTCGCAGCCAGTTACACAGGAATCTACAATTTAAAGTGGATTCTGAACCATAGATTTTTCACATTAGTGACACTGCCACAGGTAAAACTGGGAAGTGACAAATAAAAATCCTGTGACTCATTAGGAATCAAATCTGAAACTACTGAATCCATAGTCTAACACTTTACCAGTGAGTTACTGAGCCACAAAAATTTATAAGCTTTTTATCAAACGTGGCCTGACTACCATCTTTTACACATGGTACAGGAGATTATGACAACACTGGATATACAGCTCGTTTTATGGGCCTCCACAAATGAAATTAATAATTGTGGTGATGAGGTCAACTTGGAAACATCTATTTAAGAACACAGAAGAAGACTGGTACCAGGTAGCTGAAAGATGAGACATAGTTTATTTTACAGTTTGCTGTGACATTTCACCCATTAATAAATGTAATAAAGGTGATATGGGTCATGATAACATATATTTGCGTAACAACTTAGTTATGAAAATGATATGACGTTCTGAGAGGTCACAAACATAAAGGTCATCAGAACAAAGTACACTCATATTTTTAAAAGGCTGATGCATGGAATTAAATTTGGCAGATTTCAAGACACTGCTACCAGCATTCACCTAAAGTGATTTAGGAAATTACTGGCAATCTAAATCTCATTGTACAGGTGGGGGTTTTTGTGTGTTCTGCCCAAAATCAGATTCAGCAACTTCTTCATTACTGTGCAATACCATGCATCAGAAACAGAAGTATTGACTTTTGTGAGGTGCACATGATTACTGGCAGTGAGTTCAGGCTTTCATGTTTCAAAATAATCATACTTTCCTCCTGTAAATCTCTTATTGAACAATCTGGGACATTTCCTTCATGCCTGATCAATGAAGACACAGCATGTCATTATTGATAATGAGTTCATAGTGGCTTAAGTCCCTCTCCAGCTATAGTCAGGAATGAAAATGGTAGTCCACTGAATACACAGAATATTTGGTCATAATAAAAGTGGATGCAGTAATATTTTGTACGGCAAAGAAATCAACAAAACAACTGTCTGCTGTAGTTTCATCTAAGTAGGTTCTTTTTTTAAAAAAAATTGCTACAAACTTAAAATGAAACTGTGGTAGAATCCATATATCAGCAGTGAACAGCATACACAAAAGTTGCATGTGATTGAACATGATGACTTTACAGCACCCATATAACAGTGATCATGGTTATTTTTCAAAAGATCTTCAGTCTTGTTGTGCATACAGTGTGTTTATATAACAGCATGTATTAAGGAAATATTATTCATTGTATATCTTTTAAATATATGTCATGTTGTGGAAACATCATAAATTGTAGCAAAACCCATCTTTTTCATGTAATTCATTTGTTTTTAGTTGTTTTACATATGTGGCAACATCAACTACCAGTACTGACGCTGGCCAGCATAACAACTGCAGCAACTAGTGACATGGTTTATCTGTAGCCTAAGTTCATAATCTTTCATTGTCAGTTCCCACTTGTCTCTTGAACAATGTGTATCATGATAATGCTTTTGTATGTGTTTAATTTTGCTTCATGGCAATAAAGTGTGGAATACTTCACCAAGAGGTCTGTACATTCTAATTGACCCCAGATACCTGTTATTCCCACACTGGTGATCACAGACCACAGTACATTCATTTTGTACTTAATGCACACACACACTGCCACCAGGAGAATGTCCAACAGGGTTGCCAGGGTTGAAAGGCATTTTCTACACCCCGGTATGGAGATCCTTGACATATGCCATACAATTGCTGCATTTGTGTCCTGGGGTGGTAGTTGTTCTGCGGTGGTGGTAGGTACAGTCTGAAGGGCTCTAAGTTGTAATTCTTAATCTGCTAACTGATTTTGATGCTCTAGCAGCAGCCTCTGAAGGGATGAGCTTTTCTCATGTAGTGAGAGGTGTTCTTTCCTTGTATCAATGTAATGCTATAGATGAGTTCCTCAACTGAGGCATCATCCACCCTTGGGCTTCACCTGTAAATATGGCCTGTAAAAAAGAGGGTACCTTTTGAATGTGTGGGGACCATGGAGTCTTAAATACATGGGCAATTCCTAATCAGTACTTGGTACATAACATCCAGGACTTTGCACATGCATTATTGGGTGCAATGATCTTCAGCATCATTGAGTGTGAAAAGCATATCAGCAGGTACCAATGATGACTGAAGACATTGCTAAAACTAACATTTTCACATCCTTTGGGTTATTTGAAAATCTATTTACACCATTCAGACTAAAAAAAAAGCATGTGAAACATAGAAGTGATTAATCCACTCTCCCCTACACATATTCCTGTTCTCTTTCCCTTATGTGGGCAACATTATGATATATTCTTCCATGCCCCAATAGCATGAAGGTCACATACAGTGAGTTTTTTATATCCTAGAGCAGCTAGATGAAGTCATCAACACCAAAAAATGCCACTTGACTAACATTCCTAGGATATTTTGTTTTGTCATCAGGGATCAGGCCAACAGAACGAAGGAAGGAAGCCAGTTCACTCCCATGCCCACTAACTACAAAGAGCTACATGTATTTCTAGGAATGGTAAATTTCTACTGGCACCACATTTGACAGGCACCCAAAATTCAGGTATCCCCCACTAACATCCTATTCAGAACCAACACCAAGGGCAACCAAATTGTTCCATGATTCAAAGAAATGTCACATGCTTTCAAGACTATCAGACAGCCACTGCAGAGGGCCATTACCCTGGCCCATCCCTCAGCCAAACTGTCAATCACTGCTGACTGTATTGACACTGCCATTGGCACTGTCCTACAGCATACAATTAACAGTGTATGTCAACCCTTATGATTCTTCTCTCATATATTGAAGGGATTGCAAAAGCTGTGATCCATATATGACCACAAACTACTCACCCTCTATGAGGTAGTTAAGTATTTCAGAGAGGACATTTAGGACCACCCTCTCACACTTTACACTGATCGCTGCCCTTGGTGTACACCATTCTCAATCCTGGTTTGGATGTATCACTCCACCACTTCCGGCACCTTGACCTTATAGCTCAGTTTGCAAGAGACATTCAGCACATGAACAGGGTGGAAAATATGGTGGCGGAATACATATCCCATATCTACACCGTCAGTATCCTAATAAACTAAGAGGACCTAGTGAATGCATAAGAACATGACACATGACAAACACTTACATAAGCTCTTAGATAACACCAACACAGGTAACTCAAACAAATACAGCTACCTGACTCTCATTTCAAAGTTTGATATAACACACTGCAGGGAAGACCATGCCCACTGATCCCCATCCCATTCAGAAAATCAATGTTTGATAGCCTTCATAATCTGTCACACCTTTCAATTTGCCCCATTACAAGGCTCACCACAGAACATTTTGTTGGGCCGGGGCTTAAAGCAGACTGCAGGAAATGGGTGAGGGCATGTCAGTGCAGCAAGACTGGATGGAATGCATCCCCTCCACAAGGCATCTTCACGGTACCTAAAGGACACTCCCATACACTTGGACTTAGTCAGCCCCCTAATTGAGTCCAAAGGCTACAAATCTTATCGGCGACTGGGTAGAAGCGACACCTTCACATGATGTAACAGCTGAATCAACAAAATGGACCTTCATTAACAGATGGATTTCCCATTTCATTTGCCCCCTATCCATGACAACTGGTCAGGACCAGCAATTCAAATCCGTCCTCTTCACTGAACTGTGCAAAGTATGTGATGTCCAGTGGTTCCATACAATGGCCTACCACCCACAGAGCAACATGTTAGTGAAAAAATGGCACTGGATTTTGAAGGCCTCTTTAATGAGCTGACACACAGTGGACAGACAGTCTACCCTGGGTGCTACCACATCAAGAACTTCCTCATACCCCAGCTGCATGTCCATGGGCTACAGAGCACTCAGTAGCCAAGGGTTTCAAATGCATGCTTCTCTTCCTTGTATGTGCTTCTTGGGTGTTGTTCATTAATTCACAGTGTCTATTATGAAGTATGGTATGCACTGCACAATGAAAATTAATAAAACTTGTTATCGCAGTCCTAAAAATTATGCAATCGTAACTTGCCAAAAACTTGGCAGTCCTCTTTGATGTTAAGGTGTCATCAGCAAATGAACAAGCATGGAGTATCTTCTGTGTAGGAGACACACCTATAAAGGATACTAGGTGAATGGCCAGAACATTTGCAACCTGTGCCTGAAGTGTTCGTGACCAACTGCAATGCCCACATGGAATGTCTGACTGTTAAAAACAGTCCATATCATCACATTTTCAGCAGATGTAGATGTAGAAAGAAGTATATAGTTGTCACAATAAAGTTACATCAAAATTCCTCATCCTAATGTGATTTCTTACACACAACACATAATAAACTGCACTCAGTTCATATTGCTACTAAGAGGTAAAGATATAAAATAAAACTGAAGGGTACTGTACATTTTATTGAAACAACAATATACAAAAATCTTGAACATATCTCATTTTTGTAATTAGCGTGGAAGTAGAAAGGATTATTAATCACCAGGATAACCCAAATGACAAACAGTATCAAGTACAGATGCATGTTTGTTGGTCAGATTCATATGTCTCTCTAAATGTTAGGGACATTTGCAGATAGATAGAGCATTAATGCAAGAGTTGATATAATCTTCTCCATTATGGATGAATTAATTCTGAGACAGAGAGATTGTGATTCATGTAAGGTGTGAGGGCATTGATAATTATGCATATAAAATTTTTTGTCATGATTTTCTTTCATTTTCTATTTTTTTTCTTTTGTTCCTACTGGAATATGTAATTATGATGATGTAACACACTACTGTGGTTTTTTTATGTGAAGAATCTGTAGTTATGGATGAAAGCATCACAGACAGTGCACAAAATGTATAAATGAATACTGTCTATGTCATGTGCTGTACAAGAGGGGACATGTCAACAAAGATCACACACCAGCATTTTGTGGTTTCCAGAATGAAATTTTCACTTTGCAGCAGAGTGTGCACTGATATGAAACTTCGTGACAGACTCTTGGTCTGGCACACAGTTTTAATCTGTCAGGAAGTTTCACATCAGCACACACTCTGCTGCAGAGTGAAAATATCATTCTGGAAACATCCTCCAGGCTGTGGCTAAGCCATGTCTCCACAATAACTTTTCTTCCAGGAGTGCTAGTTCTCCAAGGTTAGCAGAAGAGCTTCTGTGAAGTCTTGAAAGTAGGAGATGAGGTACAGGAGACAAGGTACTGGCAGAATTGAAGCTGTGAAGGCGGCTTGTGAGTCGTGCTTGGGTAGTTCAGATGGTAGAGCAGTTGCCTGCAAAAGGCAAAGGACCCGAGTTCGAGTCTTGGTCCAGCACACAGGTTTAATCTGTCGGGAGGTGTCTTGTGGTTTGTTAATCACCACTGGGTTACTGCTACAGCTGTGAATAAACATTGCTCTTGTTTTGTCAGAGAAGGTTAACAAACAGAACTGCCTGTATCGTGCTCACAACATCATAACCTGCCGATGTCATGCTGTCCAGCGCAACACTTCTTATGCAACAAAAAGTTAAGATATTTCACCGAATGCTATCCCCTGATCTAAAAACTTTCTTTCTTTCTTAAAAGTAGTAGAATTATGGACTCTATTAAAATCAATTCTTTACTTGTTTATCTTTGTTTTCAGCTATCGAAAATAAAAGTACCACTAATAGTTGCACAGTAGTCATTGTTGAAGCAACAGTAAATATAAACATCTTCCTCTCATGAGAAATATTTTCCCATGCATGTCAAAATTACTGCAGCTGCATTTTTAGTTGATTTTATGTATTGTTATGAGTACAGTAATGTGCTAGTGTAAGAATATTTCATCATGAAATACAGCTGCATGCGTAAATTACGGCAACCACCACAATTGCCTCAGATATGACCAGTGACATACAAGCTGCTATTTCACCATTGGTGCATTTCCTGCTGTGGGTGCAAATCATATATGTCCATTGTCAAAACACGTGGGGAATGTTTACACAGTATTAAAAGCTTTGATATTGTATTGCTATGTGTCATAGTATTGAGAGATGCTGGTTATACTCAAAAGTGGGTAAATGTAGGGTGAATTCCCCCAGTGTTCATGTAATTATTAACAGTGTTGTATGTGATTGGTGTAATTTTGTCACCTATTCTAAATACTGTCAGATATTGTCTTTGATGTTTTTGAAGTTTTGGAGGATATATACATAATTTAATTGACTCAGGTTATTTTCAGAGCAGTTTCTCATAAACATTCAGTTTTTCAGTTTATAAATAAAGTGGGATTGTGTGCAATTGAGAAGTATAACACGTAGTTTGGTTTTCCAACCAGAATTTTGAGTGACTTCACAGCTAAGATTTTGATAATTATATTTCCTATGGGATGAGGTCATCACAAAGGGTAGTATTCTTCAGCCTTGATCTGACTTTTTAAGTGGCTTTCGCAGCCAGTTACACAGGAATCTACAATTTAAAGTGGATTCTGAACCATAGATTTTTCACATTAGTGACACTGCCACAGGTAAAACTGGGAAGTGACAAATAAAAATCCTGTGACTCATTAGGAATCAAATCTGAAACTACTGAATCCATAGTCTAACACTTTACCAGTGAGTTACTGAGCCACAAAAATTTATAAGCTTTTTATCAAACGTGGCCTGACTACCATCTTTTACACATGGTACAGGAGATTATGACAACACTGGATATACAGCTCGTTTTATGGGCCTCCACAAATGAAATTAATAATTGTGGTGATGAGGTCAACTTGGAAACATCTATTTAAGAACACAGAAGAAGACTGGTACCAGGTAGCTGAAAGATGAGACATAGTTTATTTTACAGTTTGCTGTGACATTTCACCCATTAATAAATGTAATAAAGGTGATATGGGTCATGATAACATATATTTGCGTAACAACTTAGTTATGAAAATGATATGATGTTCTGAGAGGTCACAAACATAAAGGTCATCAGAACAAAGTACACTCATATTTTTAAAAGGCTGATGCATGGAATTAAATTTGGCAGATTTCAAGACACTGCTACCAGCATTCACCTAAAGTGATTTAGGAAATTACTGGCAATCTAAATCTCATTGTACAGGTGGGGGTTTTTGTGTGTTCTGCCCAAAATCAGATTCAGCAACTTCTTCATTACTGTGCAATACCATGCATCAGAAACAGAAGTATTGACTTTTGTGAGGTGCACATGATTACTGGCAGTGAGTTCAGGCTTTCATGTTTCAAAATAATCATACTTTCCTCCTGTAAATCTCTTATTGAACAATCTGGGACATTTCCTTCATGCCTGATCAATGAAGACACAGCATGTCATTATTGATAATGAGTTCATAGTGGCTTAAGTCCCTCTCCAGCTATAGTCAGGAATGAAAATGGTAGTCCACTGAATACACAGAATATTTGGTCATAATAAAAGTGGATGCAGTAATATTTTGTACGGCAAAGAAATCAACAAAACAACTGTCTGCTGTAGTTTCATCTAAGTAGGTTCTTTTTTTAAAAAAAATTGCTACAAACTTAAAATGAAACTGTGGTAGAATCCATATATCAGCAGTGAACAGCATACACAAAAGTTGCATGTGATTGAACATGATGACTTTACAGCACCCATATAACAGTGATCATGGTTATTTTTCAAAAGATCTTCAGTCTTGTTGTGCATACAGTGTGTTTATATAACAGCATGTATTAAGGAAATATTATTCATTGTATATCTTTTAAATATATGTCATGTTGTGGAAACATCATAAATTGTAGCAAAACCCATCTTTTTCATGTAATTCATTTGTTTTTAGTTGTTTTACATATGTGGCAACATCAACTACCAGTACTGACGCTGGCCAGCATAACAACTGCAGCAACTAGTGACATGGTTTATCTGTAGCCTAAGTTCATAATCTTTCATTGTCAGTTCCCACTTGTCTCTTGAACAATGTGTATCATGATAATGCTTTTGTATGTGTTTAATTTTGCTTCATGGCAATAAAGTGTGGAATACTTCACCAAGAGGTCTGTACATTCTAATTGACCCCAGATACCTGTTATTCCCACACTGGTGATCACAGACCACAGTACATTCATTTTGTACTTAATGCACACACACACTGCCACCAGGAGAATGTCCAACAGGGTTGCCAGGGTTGAAAGGCATTTTCTACACCCCGGTATGGAGATCCTTGACATATGCCATACAATTGCTGCATTTGTGTCCTGGGGTGGTAGTTGTTCTGCGGTGGTGGTAGGTACAGTCTGAAGGGCTCTAAGTTGTAATTCTTAATCTGCTAACTGATTTTGATGCTCTAGCAGCAGCCTCTGAAGGGATGAGCTTTTCTCATGTAGTGAGAGGTGTTCTTTCCTTGTATCAATGTAATGCTATAGATGAGTTCCTCAACTGAGGCATCATCCACCCTTGGGCTTCACCTGTAAATATGGCCTGTAAAAAAGAGGGTACCTTTTGAATGTGTGGGGACCATGGAGTCTTAAATACATGGGCAATTCCTAATCAGTACTTGGTACATAACATCCAGGACTTTGCACATGCATTATTGGGTGCAATGATCTTCAGCATCATTGAGTGTGAAAAGCATATCAGCAGGTACCAATGATGACTGAAGACATTGCTAAAACTAACATTTTCACATCCTTTGGGTTATTTGAAAATCTATTTACACCATTCAGACTAAAAAAAAAGCATGTGAAACATAGAAGTGATTAATCCACTCTCCCCTACACATATTCCTGTTCTCTTTCCCTTATGTGGGCAACATTATGATATATTCTTCCATGCCCCAATAGCATGAAGGTCACATACAGTGAGTTTTTTATATCCTAGAGCAGCTAGATGAAGTCATCAACACCAAAAAATGCCACTTGACTAACATTCCTAGGATATTTTGTTTTGTCATCAGGGATCAGGCCAACAGAACGAAGGAAGGAAGCCAGTTCACTCCCATGCCCACTAACTACAAAGAGCTACATGTATTTCTAGGAATGGTAAATTTCTACTGGCACCACATTTGACAGGCACCCAAAATTCAGGTATCCCTCACTAACATCCTATTCAGAACCAACACCAAGGGCAACCAAATTGTTCCATGATTCAAAGAAATGTCACATGCTTTCAAGACTATCAGACAGCCACTACAGAGGGCCATTACCCTGGCCCATCCCTCAGCCAAACTGTCAATCACTGCTGACTGTATTGACACTGCCATTGGCACTGTCCTACAGCATACAATTAACAGTGTATGTCAACCCTTATGATTCTTCTCTCATATATTGAAGGGATTGCAAAAGCTGTGATCCATATATGACCACAAACTACTCACCCTCTATGAGGTAGTTAAGTATTTCAGAGAGGACATTTAGGACCACCCTCTCACACTTTACACTGATCGCTGCCCTTGGTGTACACCATTCTCAATCCTGGTTTGGATGTATCACTCCACCACTTCCGGCACCTTGACCTTATAGCTCAGTTTGCAAGAGACATTCAGCACATGAACAGGGTGGAAAATATGGTGGCGGAATACATATCCCATATCTACACCGTCAGTATCCTAATAAACTAAGAGGACCTAGTGAATGCATAAGAACATGACACATGACAAACACTTACATAAGCTCTTAGATAACACCAACACAGGTAACTCAAACAAATACAGCTACCTGACTCTCATTTCAAAGTTTGATATAACACACTGCAGGGAAGACCATGCCCACTGATCCCCATCCCATTCAGAAAATCAATGTTTGATAGCCTTCATAATCTGTCACACCTTTCAATTTGCCCCATTACAAGGCTCACCACAGAACATTTTGTTGGGCCGGGGCTTAAAGCAGACTGCAGGAAATGGGTGAGGGCATGTCAGTGCAGCAAGACTGGATGGAATGCATCCCCTCCACAAGGCATCTTCACGGTACCTAAAGGACACTCCCATACACTTGGACTTAGTCAGCCCCCTAATTGAGTCCAAAGGCTACAAATCTTATCGGCGACTGGGTAGAAGCGACACCTTCACATGATGTAACAGCTGAATCAACAAAATGGACCTTCATTAACAGATGGATTTCCCATTTCATTTGCCCCCTATCCATGACAACTGGTCAGGACCAGCAATTCAAATCCGTCCTCTTCACTGAACTGTGCAAAGTATGCGATGTCCAGTGGTTCCATACAATGGCCTACCACCCACAGAGCAACATGTTAGTGAAAAAATGGCACTGGATTTTGAAGGCCTCTTTAATGAGCTGACACACAGTGGACAGACAGTCTACCCTGGGTGCTACCACATCAAGAACTTCCTCATACCCCAGCTGCATGTCCATGGGCTACAGAGCACTCAGTAGCCAAGGGTTTCAAATGCATGCTTCTCTTCCTTGTATGTGCTTCTTGGGTGTTGTTCATTAATTCACAGTGTCTATTATGAAGTATGGTATGCACTGCACAATGAAAATTAATAAAACTTGTTATCGCAGTCCTAAAAATTATGCAATCGTAACTTGCCAAAAACTTGGCAGTCCTCTTTGATGTTAAGGTGTCATCAGCAAATGAACAAGCATGGAGTATCTTCTGTGTAGGAGACACACCTATAAAGGATACTAGGTGAATGGCCAGAACATTTGCAACCTGTGCCTGAAGTGTTCGTGACCAACTGCAATGCCCACATGGAATGTCTGACTGTTAAAAACAGTCCATATCATCACATTTTCAGCAGATGTAGATGTAGAAAGAAGTATATAGTTGTCACAATAAAGTTACATCAAAATTCCTCATCCTAATGTGATTTCTTACACACAACACATAATAAACTGCACTCAGTTCATATTGCTACTAAGAGGTAAAGATATAAAATAAAACTGAAGGGTACTGTACATTTTATTGAAACAACAATATACAAAAATCTTGAGCATATCTCATTTTTGTAATTAGCGTGGAAGTAGAAAGGATTATTAATCACCAGGATAACCCAAATGACAAACAGTATCAAGTACAGATGCATGTTTGTTGGTCAGATTCATATGTCTCTCTAAATGTTAGGGACATTTGCAGATAGATAGAGCATTAATGCAAGAGTTGATATAATCTTCTCCATTATGGATGAATTAATTCTGAGACAGAGAGATTGTGATTCATGTAAGGTGTGAGGGCATTGATAATTATGCATATAAAATTTTTTGTCATGATTTTCTTTCATTTTCTATTTTTTTTCTTTTGTTCCTACTGGAATATGTAGTTATGATGATGTAACACACTACTGTGGTTTTTTTATGTGAAGACTCTGTAGTTATGGATGAAAGCATCACAGACAGTGCACAAAATGTATAAATGAATACTGTCTATGTCATGTGCTGTACAAGAGGGGACATGTCAACAAAGATCACACACCAGCATTTTGTGGTTTCCAGAATGAAATTTTCACTTTGCAGCAGAGTGTGCACTGATATGAAACTTCGTGACAGACTCTTGGTCTGGCACACAGTTTTAATCTGTCAGGAAGTTTCACATCAGCACACACTCTGCTGCAGAGTGAAAATATCATTCTGGAAACATCCTCCAGGCTGTGGCTAAGCCATGTCTCCACAATAACTTTTCTTCCAGGAGTGCTAGTTCTCCAAGGTTAGCAGAAGAGCTTCTGTGAAGTCTTGAAAGTAGGAGATGAGGTACAGGAGACAAGGTACTGGCAGAATTGAAGCTGTGAAGGCGGCTTGTGAGTCGTGCTTGGGTAGTTCAGATGGTAGAGCAGTTGCCTGCAAAAGGCAAAGGACCCGAGTTCGAGTCTTGGTCCAGCACACAGGTTTAATCTGTCGGGAGGTGTCTTGTGGTTTGTTAATCACCACTGGGTTACTGCTACAGCTGTGAATAAACATTGCTCTTGTTTTGTCAGAGAAGGTTAACAAACAGAACTGCCTGTATCGTGCTCACAACATCATAACCTGCCGATGTCATGCTGTCCAGCGCAACACTTCTTATGCAACAAAAAGTTAAGATATTTCACCGAATGCTATCCCCTGATCTAAAAACTTTCTTTCTTTCTTAAAAGTAGTAGAATTATGGACTCTATTAAAATCAATTCTTTACTTGTTTATCTTTGTTTTCAGCTATCGAAAATAAAAGTACCACTAATAGTTGCACAGTAGTCATTGTTGAAGCAACAGTAAATATAAACATCTTCCTCTCATGAGAAATATTTTCCCATGCATGTCAAAATTACTGCAGCTGCATTTTTAGTTGATTTTATGTATTGTTATGAGTACAGTAATGTGCTAGTGTAAGAATATTTCATCATGAAATACAGCTGCATGCGTAAATTACGGCAACCACCACAATTGCCTCAGATATGACCAGTGACATACAAGCTGCTATTTCACCATTGGTGCATTTCCTGCTGTGGGTGCAAATCATATATGTCCATTGTCAAAACACGTGGGGAATGTTTACACAGTATTAAAAGCTTTGATATTGTATTGCTATGTGTCATAGTATTGAGAGATGCTGGTTATACTCAAAAGTGGGTAAATGTAGGGTGAATTCCCCCAGTGTTCATGTAATTATTAACAGTGTTGTATGTGATTGGTGTAATTTTGTCACCTATTCTAAATACTGTCAGATATTGTCTTTGATGTTTTTGAAGTTTTGGAGGATATATACATAATTTAATTGACTCAGGTTATTTTCAGAGCAGTTTCTCATAAACATTCAGTTTTTCAGTTTATAAATAAAGTGGGATTGTGTGCAATTGAGAAGTATAACACGTAGTTTGGTTTTCCAACCAGAATTTTGAGTGACTTCACAGCTAAGATTTTGATAATTATATTTCCTATGGGATGAGGTCATCACAAAGGGTAGTATTCTTCAGCCTTGATCTGACTTTTTAAGTGGCTTTCGCAGCCAGTTACACAGGAATCTACAATTTAAAGTGGATTCTGAACCATAGATTTTTCACATTAGTGACACTGCCACAGGTAAAACTGGGAAGTGACAAATAAAAATCCTGTGACTCATTAGGAATCAAATCTGAAACTACTGAATCCATAGTCTAACACTTTACCAGTGAGTTACTGAGCCACAAAAATTTATAAGCTTTTTATCAAACGTGGCCTGACTACCATCTTTTACACATGGTACAGGAGATTATGACAACACTGGATATACAGCTCGTTTTATGGGCCTCCACAAATGAAATTAATAATTGTGGTGATGAGGTCAACTTGGAAACATCTATTTAAGAACACAGAAGAAGACTGGTACCAGGTAGCTGAAAGATGAGACATAGTTTATTTTACAGTTTGCTGTGACATTTCACCCATTAATAAATGTAATAAAGGTGATATGGGTCATGATAACATATATTTGCGTAACAACTTAGTTATGAAAATGATATGACGTTCTGAGAGGTCACAAACATAAAGGTCATCAGAACAAAGTACACTCATATTTTTAAAAGGCTGATGCATGGAATTAAATTTGGCAGATTTCAAGACACTGCTACCAGCATTCACCTAAAGTGATTTAGGAAATTACTGGCAATCTAAATCTCATTGTACAGGTGGGGGTTTTTGTGTGTTCTGCCCAAAATCAGATTCAGCAACTTCTTCATTACTGTGCAATACCATGCATCAGAAACAGAAGTATTGACTTTTGTGAGGTGCACATGATTACTGGCAGTGAGTTCAGGCTTTCATGTTTCAAAATAATCATACTTTCCTCCTGTAAATCTCTTATTGAACAATCTGGGACATTTCCTTCATGCCTGATCAATGAAGACACAGCATGTCATTATTGATAATGAGTTCATAGTGGCTTAAGTCCCTCTCCAGCTATAGTCAGGAATGAAAATGGTAGTCCACTGAATACACAGAATATTTGGTCATAATAAAAGTGGATGCAGTAATATTTTGTACGGCAAAGAAATCAACAAAACAACTGTCTGCTGTAGTTTCATCTAAGTAGGTTCTTTTTTTAAAAAAAATTGCTACAAACTTAAAATGAAACTGTGGTAGAATCCATATATCAGCAGTGAACAGCATACACAAAAGTTGCATGTGATTGAACATGATGACTTTACAGCACCCATATAACAGTGATCATGGTTATTTTTCAAAAGATCTTCAGTCTTGTTGTGCATACAGTGTGTTTATATAACAGCATGTATTAAGGAAATATTATTCATTGTATATCTTTTAAATATATGTCATGTTGTGGAAACATCATAAATTGTAGCAAAACCCATCTTTTTCATGTAATTCATTTGTTTTTAGTTGTTTTACATATGTGGCAACATCAACTACCAGTACTGACGCTGGCCAGCATAACAACTGCAGCAACTAGTGACATGGTTTATCTGTAGCCTAAGTTCATAATCTTTCATAGTCAGTTCCCACTTGTCTCTTGAACAATGTGTATCATGATAATGCTTTTGTATGTGTTTAATTTTGCTTCATGGCAATAAAGTGTGGAATACTTCACCAAGAGGTCTGTACATTCTAATTGACCCCAGATACCTGTTATTCCCACACTGGTGATCACAGACCACAGTACATTCATTTTGTACTTAATGCACACACACACTGCCACCAGGAGAATGTCCAACAGGGTTGCCAGGGTTGAAAGGCATTTTCTACACCCCGGTATGGAGATCCTTGACATATGCCATACAATTGCTGCATTTGTGTCCTGGGGTGGTAGTTGTTCTGCGGTGGTGGTAGGTACAGTCTGAAGGGCTCTAAGTTGTAATTCTTAATCTGCTAACTGATTTTGATGCTCTAGCAGCAGCCTCTGAAGGGATGAGCTTTTCTCATGTAGTGAGAGGTGTTCTTTCCTTGTATCAATGTAATGCTATAGATGAGTTCCTCAACTGAGGCATCATCCACCCTTGGGCTTCACCTGTAAATATGGCCTGTAAAAAAGAGGGTACCTTTTGAATGTGTGGGGACCATGGAGTCTTAAATACATGGGCAATTCCTAATCAGTACTTGGTACATAACATCCAGGACTTTGCACATGCATTATTGGGTGCAATGATCTTCAGCATCATTGAGTGTGAAAAGCATATCAGCAGGTACCAATGATGACTGAAGACATTGCTAAAACTAACATTTTCACATCCTTTGGGTTATTTGAAAATCTATTTACACCATTCAGACTAAAAAAAAAGCATGTGAAACATAGAAGTGATTAATCCACTCTCCCCTACACATATTCCTGTTCTCTTTCCCTTATGTGGGCAACATTATGATATATTCTTCCATGCCCCAATAGCATGAAGGTCACATACAGTGAGTTTTTTATATCCTAGAGCAGCTAGATGAAGTCATCAACACCAAAAAATGCCACTTGACTAACATTCCTAGGATATTTTGTTTTGTCATCAGGGATCAGGCCAACAGAACGAAGGAAGGAAGCCAGTTCACTCCCATGCCCACTAACTACAAAGAGCTACATGTATTTCTAGGAATGGTAAATTTCTACTGGCACCACATTTGACAGGCACCCAAAATTCAGGTATCCCCCACTAACATCCTATTCAGAACCAACACCAAGGGCAACCAAATTGTTCCATGATTCAAAGAAATGTCACATGCTTTCAAGACTATCAGACAGCCACTGCAGAGGGCCATTACCCTGGCCCATCCCTCAGCCAAACTGTCAATCACTGCTGACTGTATTGACACTGCCATTGGCACTGTCCTACAGCATACAATTAACAGTGTATGTCAACCCTTATGATTCTTCTCTCATATATTGAAGGGATTGCAAAAGCTGTGATCCATATATGACCACAAACTACTCACCCTCTATGAGGTAGTTAAGTATTTCAGAGAGGACATTTAGGACCACCCTCTCACACTTTACACTGATCGCTGCCCTTGGTGTACACCATTCTCAATCCTGGTTTGGATGTATCACTCCACCACTTCCGGCACCTTGACCTTATAGCTCAGTTTGCAAGAGACATTCAGCACATGAACAGGGTGGAAAATATGGTGGCGGAATACATATCCCATATCTACACCGTCAGTATCCTAATAAACTAAGAGGACCTAGTGAATGCATAAGAACATGACACATGACAAACACTTACATAAGCTCTTAGATAACACCAACACAGGTAACTCAAACAAATACAGCTACCTGACTCTCATTTCAAAGTTTGATATAACACACTGCAGGGAAGACCATGCCCACTGATCCCCATCCCATTCAGAAAATCAATGTTTGATAGCCTTCATAATCTGTCACACCTTTCAATTTGCCCCATTACAAGGCTCACCACAGAACATTTTGTTGGGCCGGGGCTTAAAGCAGACTGCAGGAAATGGGTGAGGGCATGTCAGTGCAGCAAGACTGGATGGAATGCATCCCCTCCACAAGGCATCTTCACGGTACCTAAAGGACACTCCCATACACTTGGACTTAGTCAGCCCCCTAATTGAGTCCAAAGGCTACAAATCTTATCGGCGACTGGGTAGAAGCGACACCTTCACATGATGTAACAGCTGAATCAACAAAATGGACCTTCATTAACAGATGGATTTCCCATTTCATTTGCCCCCTATCCATGACAACTGGTCAGGACCAGCAATTCAAATCCGTCCTCTTCACTGAACTGTGCAAAGTATGTGATGTCCAGTGGTTCCATACAATGGCCTACCACCCACAGAGCAACATGTTAGTGAAAAAATGGCACTGGATTTTGAAGGCCTCTTTAATGAGCTGACACACAGTGGACAGACAGTCTACCCTGGGTGCTACCACATCAAGAACTTCCTCATACCCCAGCTGCATGTCCATGGGCTACAGAGCACTCAGTAGCCAAGGGTTTCAAATGCATGCTTCTCTTCCTTGTATGTGCTTCTTGGGTGTTGTTCATTAATTCACAGTGTCTATTATGAAGTATGGTATGCACTGCACAATGAAAATTAATAAAACTTGTTATCGCAGTCCTAAAAATTATGCAATCGTAACTTGCCAAAAACTTGGCAGTCCTCTTTGATGTTAAGGTGTCATCAGCAAATGAACAAGCATGGAGTATCTTCTGTGTAGGAGACACACCTATAAAGGATACTAGGTGAATGGCCAGAACATTTGCAACCTGTGCCTGAAGTGTTCGTGACCAACTGCAATGCCCACATGGAATGTCTGACTGTTAAAAACAGTCCATATCATCACATTTTCAGCAGATGTAGATGTAGAAAGAAGTATATAGTTGTCACAATAAAGTTACATCAAAATTCCTCATCCTAATGTGATTTCTTACACACAACACATAATAAACTGCACTCAGTTCATATTGCTACTAAGAGGTAAAGATATAAAATAAAACTGAAGGGTACTGTACATTTTATTGAAACAACAATATACAAAAATCTTGAACATATCTCATTTTTGTAATTAGCGTGGAAGTAGAAAGGATTCTTAATCACCAGGATAACCCAAATGACAAACAGTATCAAGTACAGATGCATGTTTGTTGGTCAGATTCATATGTCTCTCTAAATGTTAGGGACATTTGCAGATAGATAGAGCATTAATGCAAGAGTTGATATAATCTTCTCCATTATGGATGAATTAATTCTGAGACAGAGAGATTGTGATTCATGTAAGGTGTGAGGGCATTGATAATTATGCATATAAAATTTTTTGTCATGATTTTCTTTCATTTTCTATTTTTTTTCTTTTGTTCCTACTGGAATATGTAATTATGATGATGTAACACACTACTGTGGTTTTTTTATGTGAAGAATCTGTAGTTATGGATGAAAGCATCACAGACAGTGCACAAAATGTATAAATGAATACTGTCTATGTCATGTGCTGTACAAGAGGGGACATGTCAACAAAGATCACACACCAGCATTTTGTGGTTTCCAGAATGAAATTTTCACTTTGCAGCAGAGTGTGCACTGATATGAAACTTCGTGACAGACTCTTGGTCTGGCACACAGTTTTAATCTGTCAGGAAGTTTCACATCAGCACACACTCTGCTGCAGAGTGAAAATATCATTCTGGAAACATCCTCCAGGCTGTGGCTAAGCCATGTCTCCACAATAACTTTTCTTCCAGGAGTGCTAGTTCTCCAAGGTTAGCAGAAGAGCTTCTGTGAAGTCTTGAAAGTAGGAGATGAGGTACAGGAGACAAGGTACTGGCAGAATTGAAGCTGTGAAGGCGGCTTGTGAGTCGTGCTTGGGTAGTTCAGATGGTAGAGCAGTTGCCTGCAAAAGGCAAAGGACCCGAGTTCGAGTCTTGGTCCAGCACACAGGTTTAATCTGTCGGGAGGTGTCTTGTGGTTTGTTAATCACCACTGGGTTACTGCTACAGCTGTGAATAAACATTGCTCTTGTTTTGTCAGAGAAGGTTAACAAACAGAACTGCCTGTATCGTGCTCACAACATCATAACCTGCCGATGTCATGCTGTCCAGCGCAACACTTCTTATGCAACAAAAAGTTAAGATATTTCACCGAATGCTATCCCCTGATCTAAAAACTTTCTTTCTTTCTTAAAAGTAGTAGAATTATGGACTCTATTAAAATCAATTCTTTACTTGTTTATCTTTGTTTTCAGCTATCGAAAATAAAAGTACCACTAATAGTTGCACAGTAGTCATTGTTGAAGCAACAGTAAATATAAACATCTTCCTCTCATGAGAAATATTTTCCCATGCATGTCAAAATTACTGCAGCTGCATTTTTAGTTGATTTTATGTATTGTTATGAGTACAGTAATGTGCTAGTGTAAGAATATTTCATCATGAAATACAGCTGCATGCGTAAATTACGGCAACCACCACAATTGCCTCAGATATGACCAGTGACATACAAGCTGCTATTTCACCATTGGTGCATTTCCTGCTGTGGGTGCAAATCATATATGTCCATTGTCAAAACACGTGGGGAATGTTTACACAGTATTAAAAGCTTTGATATTGTATTGCTATGTGTCATAGTATTGAGAGATGCTGGTTATACTCAAAAGTGGGTAAATGTTGGGTGAATTCCCCCAGTGTTCATGTAATTATTAACAGTGTTGTATGTGATTGGTGTAATTTTGTCACCTATTCTAAATACTGTCAGATATTGTCTTTGATGTTTTTGAAGTTTTGGAGGATATATACATAATTTAATTGACTCAGGTTATTTTCAGAGCAGTTTCTCATAAACATTCAGTTTTTCAGTTTATAAATAAAGTGGGATTGTGTGCAATTGAGAAGTATAACACGTAGTTTGGTTTTCCAACCAGAATTTTGAGTGACTTCACAGCTAAGATTTTGATAATTATATTTCCTATGGGATGAGGTCATCACAAAGGGTAGTATTCTTCAGCCTTGATCTGACTTTTTAAGTGGCTTTCGCAGCCAGTTACACAGGAATCTACAATTTAAAGTGGATTCTGAACCATAGATTTTTCACATTAGTGACACTGCCACAGGTAAAACTGGGAAGTGACAAATAAAAATCCTGTGACTCATTAGGAATCAAATCTGAAACTACTGAATCCATAGTCTAACACTTTACCAGTGAGTTACTGAGCCACAAAAATTTATAAGCTTTTTATCAAACGTGGCCTGACTACCATCTTTTACACATGGTACAGGAGATTATGACAACACTGGATATACAGCTCGTTTTATGGGCCTCCACAAATGAAATTAATAATTGTGGTGATGAGGTCAACTTGGAAACATCTATTTAAGAACACAGAAGAAGACTGGTACCAGGTAGCTGAAAGATGAGACATAGTTTATTTTACAGTTTGCTGTGACATTTCACCCATTAATAAATGTAATAAAGGTGATATGGGTCATGATAACATATATTTGCGTAACAACTTAGTTATGAAAATGATATGATGTTCTGAGAGGTCACAAACATAAAGGTCATCAGAACAAAGTACACTCATATTTTTAAAAGGCTGATGCATGGAATTAAATTTGGCAGATTTCAAGACACTGCTACCAGCATTCACCTAAAGTGATTTAGGAAATTACTGGCAATCTAAATCTCATTGTACAGGTGGGGGTTTTTGTGTGTTCTGCCCAAAATCAGATTCAGCAACTTCTTCATTACTGTGCAATACCATGCATCAGAAACAGAAGTATTGACTTTTGTGAGGTGCACATGATTACTGGCAGTGAGTTCAGGCTTTCATGTTTCAAAATAATCATACTTTCCTCCTGTAAATCTCTTATTGAACAATCTGGGACATTTCCTTCATGCCTGATCAATGAAGACACAGCATGTCATTATTGATAATGAGTTCATAGTGGCTTAAGTCCCTCTCCAGCTATAGTCAGGAATGAAAATGGTAGTCCACTGAATACACAGAATATTTGGTCATAATAAAAGTGGATGCAGTAATATTTTGTACGGCAAAGAAATCAACAAAACAACTGTCTGCTGTAGTTTCATCTAAGTAGGTTCTTTTTTTAAAAAAAATTGCTACAAACTTAAAATGAAACTGTGGTAGAATCCATATATCAGCAGTGAACAGCATACACAAAAGTTGCATGTGATTGAACATGATGACTTTACAGCACCCATATAACAGTGATCATGGTTATTTTTCAAAAGATCTTCAGTCTTGTTGTGCATACAGTGTGTTTATATAACAGCATGTATTAAGGAAATATTATTCATTGTATATCTTTTAAATATATGTCATGTTGTGGAAACATCATAAATTGTAGCAAAACCCATCTTTTTCATGTAATTCATTTGTTTTTAGTTGTTTTACATATGTGGCAACATCAACTACCAGTACTGACGCTGGCCAGCATAACAACTGCAGCAACTAGTGACATGGTTTATCTGTAGCCTAAGTTCATAATCTTTCATTGTCAGTTCCCACTTGTCTCTTGAACAATGTGTATCATGATAATGCTTTTGTATGTGTTTAATTTTGCTTCATGGCAATAAAGTGTGGAATACTTCACCAAGAGGTCTGTACATTCTAATTGACCCCAGATACCTGTTATTCCCACACTGGTGATCACAGACCACAGTACATTCATTTTGTACTTAATGCACACACACACTGCCACCAGGAGAATGTCCAACAGGGTTGCCAGGGTTGAAAGGCATTTTCTACACCCCGGTATGGAGATCCTTGACATATGCCATACAATTGCTGCATTTGTGTCCTGGGGTGGTAGTTGTTCTGCGGTGGTGGTAGGTACAGTCTGAAGGGCTCTAAGTTGTAATTCTTAATCTGCTAACTGATTTTGATGCTCTAGCAGCAGCCTCTGAAGGGATGAGCTTTTCTCATGTAGTGAGAGGTGTTCTTTCCTTGTATCAATGTAATGCTATAGATGAGTTCCTCAACTGAGGCATCATCCACCCTTGGGCTTCACCTGTAAATATGGCCTGTAAAAAAGAGGGTACCTTTTGAATGTGTGGGGACCATGGAGTCTTAAATACATGGGCAATTCCTAATCAGTACTTGGTACATAACATCCAGGACTTTGCACATGCATTATTGGGTGCAATGATCTTCAGCATCATTGAGTGTGAAAAGCATATCAGCAGGTACCAATGATGACTGAAGACATTGCTAAAACTAACATTTTCACATCCTTTGGGTTATTTGAAAATCTATTTACACCATTCAGACTAAAAAAAAAGCATGTGAAACATAGAAGTGATTAATCCACTCTCCCCTACACATATTCCTGTTCTCTTTCCCTTATGTGGGCAACATTATGATATATTCTTCCATGCCCCAATAGCATGAAGGTCACATACAGTGAGTTTTTTATATCCTAGAGCAGCTAGATGAAGTCATCAACACCAAAAAATGCCACTTGACTAACATTCCTAGGATATTTTGTTTTGTCATCAGGGATCAGGCCAACAGAACGAAGGAAGGAAGCCAGTTCACTCCCATGCCCACTAACTACAAAGAGCTACATGTATTTCTAGGAATGGTAAATTTCTACTGGCACCACATTTGACAGGCACCCAAAATTCAGGTATCCCTCACTAACATCCTATTCAGAACCAACACCAAGGGCAACCAAATTGTTCCATGATTCAAAGAAATGTCACATGCTTTCAAGACTATCAGACAGCCACTACAGAGGGCCATTACCCTGGCCCATCCCTCAGCCAAACTGTCAATCACTGCTGACTGTATTGACACTGCCATTGGCACTGTCCTACAGCATACAATTAACAGTGTATGTCAACCCTTATGATTCTTCTCTCATATATTGAAGGGATTGCAAAAGCTGTGATCCATATATGACCACAAACTACTCACCCTCTATGAGGTAGTTAAGTATTTCAGAGAGGACATTTAGGACCACCCTCTCACACTTTACACTGATCGCTGCCCTTGGTGTACACCATTCTCAATCCTGGTTTGGATGTATCACTCCACCACTTCCGGCACCTTGACCTTATAGCTCAGTTTGCAAGAGACATTCAGCACATGAACAGGGTGGAAAATATGGTGGCGGAATACATATCCCATATCTACACCGTCAGTATCCTAATAAACTAAGAGGACCTAGTGAATGCATAAGAACATGACACATGACAAACACTTACATAAGCTCTTAGATAACACCAACACAGGTAACTCAAACAAATACAGCTACCTGACTCTCATTTCAAAGTTTGATATAACACACTGCAGGGAAGACCATGCCCACTGATCCCCATCCCATTCAGAAAATCAATGTTTGATAGCCTTCATAATCTGTCACACCTTTCAATTTGCCCCATTACAAGGCTCACCACAGAACATTTTGTTGGGCCGGGGCTTAAAGCAGACTGCAGGAAATGGGTGAGGGCATGTCAGTGCAGCAAGACTGGATGGAATGCATCCCCTCCACAAGGCATCTTCACGGTACCTAAAGGACACTCCCATACACTTGGACTTAGTCAGCCCCCTAATTGAGTCCAAAGGCTACAAATCTTATCGGCGACTGGGTAGAAGCGACACCTTCACATGATGTAACAGCTGAATCAACAAAATGGACCTTCATTAACAGATGGATTTCCCATTTCATTTGCCCCCTATCCATGACAACTGGTCAGGACCAGCAATTCAAATCCGTCCTCTTCACTGAACTGTGCAAAGTATGCGATGTCCAGTGGTTCCATACAATGGCCTACCACCCACAGAGCAACATGTTAGTGAAAAAATGGCACTGGATTTTGAAGGCCTCTTTAATGAGCTGACACACAGTGGACAGACAGTCTACCCTGGGTGCTACCACATCAAGAACTTCCTCATACCCCAGCTGCATGTCCATGGGCTACAGAGCACTCAGTAGCCAAGGGTTTCAAATGCATGCTTCTCTTCCTTGTATGTGCTTCTTGGGTGTTGTTCATTAATTCACAGTGTCTATTATGAAGTATGGTATGCACTGCACAATGAAAATTAATAAAACTTGTTATCGCAGTCCTAAAAATTATGCAATCGTAACTTGCCAAAAACTTGGCAGTCCTCTTTGATGTTAAGGTGTCATCAGCAAATGAACAAGCATGGAGTATCTTCTGTGTAGGAGACACACCTATAAAGGATACTAGGTGAATGGCCAGAACATTTGCAACCTGTGCCTGAAGTGTTCGTGACCAACTGCAATGCCCACATGGAATGTCTGACTGTTAAAAACAGTCCATATCATCACATTTTCAGCAGATGTAGATGTAGAAAGAAGTATATAGTTGTCACAATAAAGTTACATCAAAATTCCTCATCCTAATGTGATTTCTTACACACAACACATAATAAACTGCACTCAGTTCATATTGCTACTAAGAGGTAAAGATATAAAATAAAACTGAAGGGTACTGTACATTTTATTGAAACAACAATATACAAAAATCTTGAGCATATCTCATTTTTGTAATTAGCGTGGAAGTAGAAAGGATTATTAATCACCAGGATAACCCAAATGACAAACAGTATCAAGTACAGATGCATGTTTGTTGGTCAGATTCATATGTCTCTCTAAATGTTAGGGACATTTGCAGATAGATAGAGCATTAATGCAAGAGTTGATATAATCTTCTCCATTATGGATGAATTAATTCTGAGACAGAGAGATTGTGATTCATGTAAGGTGTGAGGGCATTGATAATTATGCATATAAAATTTTTTGTCATGATTTTCTTTCATTTTCTATTTTTTTTCTTTTGTTCCTACTGGAATATGTAATTATGATGATGTAACACACTACTGTGGTTTTTTTATGTGAAGAATCTGTAGTTATGGATGAAAGCATCACAGACAGTGCACAAAATGTATAAATGAATACTGTCTATGTCATGTGCTGTACAAGAGGGGACATGTCAACAAAGATCACACACCAGCATTTTGTGGTTTCCAGAATGAAATTTTCACTTTGCAGCAGAGTGTGCACTGATATGAAACTTCGTGACAGACTCTTGGTCTGGCACACAGTTTTAATCTGTCAGGAAGTTTCACATCAGCACACACTCTGCTGCAGAGTGAAAATATCATTCTGGAAACATCCTCCAGGCTGTGGCTAAGCCATGTCTCCACAATAACTTTTCTTCCAGGAGTGCTAGTTCTCCAAGGTTAGCAGAAGAGCTTCTGTGAAGTCTTGAAAGTAGGAGATGAGGTACAGGAGACAAGGTACTGGCAGAATTGAAGCTGTGAAGGCGGCTTGTGAGTCGTGCTTGGGTAGTTCAGATGGTAGAGCAGTTGCCTGCAAAAGGCAAAGGACCCGAGTTCGAGTCTTGGTCCAGCACACAGGTTTAATCTGTCGGGAGGTGTCTTGTGGTTTGTTAATCACCACTGGGTTACTGCTACAGCTGTGAATAAACATTGCTCTTGTTTTGTCAGAGAAGGTTAACAAACAGAACTGCCTGTATCGTGCTCACAACATCATAACCTGCCGATGTCATGCTGTCCAGCGCAACACTTCTTATGCAACAAAAAGTTAAGATATTTCACCGAATGCTATCCCCTGATCTAAAAACTTTCTTTCTTTCTTAAAAGTAGTAGAATTATGGACTCTATTAAAATCAATTCTTTACTTGTTTATCTTTGTTTTCAGCTATCGAAAATAAAAGTACCACTAATAGTTGCACAGTAGTCATTGTTGAAGCAACAGTAAATATAAACATCTTCCTCTCATGAGAAATATTTTCCCATGCATGTCAAAATTACTGCAGCTGCATTTTTAGTTGATTTTATGTATTGTTATGAGTACAGTAATGTGCTAGTGTAAGAATATTTCATCATGAAATACAGCTGCATGCGTAAATTACGGCAACCACCACAATTGCCTCAGATATGACCAGTGACATACAAGCTGCTATTTCACCATTGGTGCATTTCCTGCTGTGGGTGCAAATCATATATGTCCATTGTCAAAACACGTGGGGAATGTTTACACAGTATTAAAAGCTTTGATATTGTATTGCTATGTGTCATAGTATTGAGAGATGCTGGTTATACTCAAAAGTGGGTAAATGTTGGGTGAATTCCCCCAGTGTTCATGTAATTATTAACAGTGTTGTATGTGATTGGTGTAATTTTGTCACCTATTCTAAATACTGTCAGATATTGTCTTTGATGTTTTTGAAGTTTTGGAGGATATATACATAATTTAATTGACTCAGGTTATTTTCAGAGCAGTTTCTCATAAACATTCAGTTTTTCAGTTTATAAATAAAGTGGGATTGTGTGCAATTGAGAAGTATAACACGTAGTTTGGTTTTCCAACCAGAATTTTGAGTGACTTCACAGCTAAGATTTTGATAATTATATTTCCTATGGGATGAGGTCATCACAAAGGGTAGTATTCTTCAGCCTTGATCTGACTTTTTAAGTGGCTTTCGCAGCCAGTTACACAGGAATCTACAATTTAAAGTGGATTCTGAACCATAGATTTTTCACATTAGTGACACTGCCACAGGTAAAACTGGGAAGTGACAAATAAAAATCCTGTGACTCATTAGGAATCAAATCTGAAACTACTGAATCCATAGTCTAACACTTTACCAGTGAGTTACTGAGCCACAAAAATTTATAAGCTTTTTATCAAACGTGGCCTGACTACCATCTTTTACACATGGTACAGGAGATTATGACAACACTGGATATACAGCTCGTTTTATGGACCTCCACAAATGAAATTAATAATTGTGGTGATGAGGTCAACTTGGAAACATCTATTTAAGAACACAGAAGAAGACTGGTACCAGGTAGCTGAAAGATGAGACATAGTTTATTTTACAGTTTGCTGTGACATTTCACCCATTAATAAATGTAATAAAGGTGATATGGGTCATGATAACATATATTTGCGTAACAACTTAGTTATGAAAATGATATGACGTTCTGAGAGGTCACAAACATAAAGGTCATCAGAACAAAGTACACTCATATTTTTAAAAGGCTGATGCATGGAATTAAATTTGGCAGATTTCAAGACACTGCTACCAGCATTCACCTAAAGTGATTTAGGAAATTACTGGCAATCTAAATCTCATTGTACAGGTGGGGGTTTTTGTGTGTTCTGCCCAAAATCAGATTCAGCAACTTCTTCATTACTGTGCAATACCATGCATCAGAAACAGAAGTATTGACTTTTGTGAGGTGCACATGATTACTGGCAGTGAGTTCAGGCTTTCATGTTTCAAAATAATCATACTTTCCTCCTGTAAATCTCTTATTGAACAATCTGGGACATTTCCTTCATGCCTGATCAATGAAGACACAGCATGTCATTATTGATAATGAGTTCATAGTGGCTTAAGTCCCTCTCCAGCTATAGTCAGGAATGAAAATGGTAGTCCACTGAATACACAGAATATTTGGTCATAATAAAAGTGGATGCAGTAATATTTTGTACGGCAAAGAAATCAACAAAACAACTGTCTGCTGTAGTTTCATCTAAGTAGGTTCTTTTTTTAAAAAAAATTGCTACAAACTTAAAATGAAACTGTGGTAGAATCCATATATCAGCAGTGAACAGCATACACAAAAGTTGCATGTGATTGAACATGATGACTTTACAGCACCCATATAACAGTGATCATGGTTATTTTTCAAAAGATCTTCAGTCTTGTTGTGCATACAGTGTGTTTATATAACAGCATGTATTAAGGAAATATTATTCATTGTATATCTTTTAAATATATGTCATGTTGTGGAAACATCATAAATTGTAGCAAAACCCATCTTTTTCATGTAATTCATTTGTTTTTAGTTGTTTTACATATGTGGCAACATCAACTACCAGTACTGACGCTGGCCAGCATAACAACTGCAGCAACTAGTGACATGGTTTATCTGTAGCCTAAGTTCATAATCTTTCATTGTCAGTTCCCACTTGTCTCTTGAACAATGTGTATCATGATAATGCTTTTGTATGTGTTTAATTTTGCTTCATGGCAATAAAGTGTGGAATACTTCACCAAGAGGTCTGTACATTCTAATTGACCCCAGATACCTGTTATTCCCACACTGGTGATCACAGACCACAGTACATTCATTTTGTACTTAATGCACACACACACTGCCACCAGGAGAATGTCCAACAGGGTTGCCAGGGTTGAAAGGCATTTTCTACACCCCGGTATGGAGATCCTTGACATATGCCATACAATTGCTGCATTTGTGTCCTGGGGTGGTAGTTGTTCTGCGGTGGTGGTAGGTACAGTCTGAAGGGCTCTAAGTTGTAATTCTTAATCTGCTAACTGATTTTGATGCTCTAGCAGCAGCCTCTGAAGGGATGAGCTTTTCTCATGTAGTGAGAGGTGTTCTTTCCTTGTATCAATGTAATGCTATAGATGAGTTCCTCAACTGAGGCATCATCCACCCTTGGGCTTCACCTGTAAATATGGCCTGTAAAAAAGAGGGTACCTTTTGAATGTGTGGGGACCATGGAGTCTTAAATACATGGGCAATTCCTAATCAGTACTTGGTACATAACATCCAGGACTTTGCACATGCATTATTGGGTGCAATGATCTTCAGCATCATTGAGTGTGAAAAGCATATCAGCAGGTACCAATGATGACTGAAGACATTGCTAAAACTAACATTTTCACATCCTTTGGGTTATTTGAAAATCTATTTACACCATTCAGACTAAAAAAAAAGCATGTGAAACATAGAAGTGATTAATCCACTCTCCCCTACACATATTCCTGTTCTCTTTCCCTTATGTGGGCAACATTATGATATATTCTTCCATGCCCCAATAGCATGAAGGTCACATACAGTGAGTTTTTTATATCCTAGAGCAGCTAGATGAAGTCATCAACACCAAAAAATGCCACTTGACTAACATTCCTAGGATATTTTGTTTTGTCATCAGGGATCAGGCCAACAGAACGAAGGAAGGAAGCCAGTTCACTCCCATGCCCACTAACTACAAAGAGCTACATGTATTTCTAGGAATGGTAAATTTCTACTGGCACCACATTTGACAGGCACCCAAAATTCAGGTATCCCTCACTAACATCCTATTCAGAACCAACACCAAGGGCAACCAAATTGTTCCATGATTCAAAGAAATGTCACATGCTTTCAAGACTATCAGACAGCCACTACAGAGGGCCATTACCCTGGCCCATCCCTCAGCCAAACTGTCAATCACTGCTGACTGTATTGACACTGCCATTGGCACTGTCCTACAGCATACAATTAACAGTGTATGTCAACCCTTATGATTCTTCTCTCATATATTGAAGGGATTGCAAAAGCTGTGATCCATATATGACCACAAACTACTCACCCTCTATGAGGTAGTTAAGTATTTCAGAGAGGACATTTAGGACCACCCTCTCACACTTTACACTGATCGCTGCCCTTGGTGTACACCATTCTCAATCCTGGTTTGGATGTATCACTCCACCACTTCTGGCACCTTGACCTTATAGCTCAGTTTGCAAGAGACATTCAGCACATGAACAGGGTGGAAAATATGGTGGCGGAATACATATCCCATATCTACACCGTCAGTATCCTAATAAACTAAGAGGACCTAGTGAATGCATAAGAACATGACACATGACAAACACTTACATAAGCTCTTAGATAACACCAACACAGGTAACTCAAACAAATACAGCTACCTGACTCTCATTTCAAAGTTTGATATAACACACTGCAGGGAAGACCATGCCCACTGATCCCCATCCCATTCAGAAAATCAATGTTTGATAGCCTTCATAATCTGTCACACCTTTCAATTTGCCCCATTACAAGGCTCACCACAGAACATTTTGTTGGGCCGGGGCTTAAAGCAGACTGCAGGAAATGGGTGAGGGCATGTCAGTGCAGCAAGACTGGATGGAATGCATCCCCTCCACAAGGCATCTTCACGGTACCTAAAGGACACTCCCATACACTTGGACTTAGTCAGCCCCCTAATTGAGTCCAAAGGCTACAAATCTTATCGGCGACTGGGTAGAAGCGACACCTTCACATGATGTAACAGCTGAATCAACAAAATGGACCTTCATTAACAGATGGATTTCCCATTTCATTTGCCCCCTATCCATGACAACTGGTCAGGACCAGCAATTCAAATCCGTCCTCTTCACTGAACTGTGCAAAGTATGCGATGTCCAGTGGTTCCATACAATGGCCTACCACCCACAGAGCAACATGTTAGTGAAAAAATGGCACTGGATTTTGAAGGCCTCTTTAATGAGCTGACACACAGTGGACAGACAGTCTACCCTGGGTGCTACCACATCAAGAACTTCCTCATACCCCAGCTGCATGTCCATGGGCTACAGAGCACTCAGTAGCCAAGGGTTTCAAATGCATGCTTCTCTTCCTTGTATGTGCTTCTTGGGTGTTGTTCATTAATTCACAGTGTCTATTATGAAGTATGGTATGCACTGCACAATGAAAATTAATAAAACTTGTTATCGCAGTCCTAAAAATTATGCAATCGTAACTTGCCAAAAACTTGGCAGTCCTCTTTGATGTTAAGGTGTCATCAGCAAATGAACAAGCATGGAGTATCTTCTGTGTAGGAGACACACCTATAAAGGATACTAGGTGAATGGCCAGAACATTTGCAACCTGTGCCTGAAGTGTTCGTGACCAACTGCAATGCCCACATGGAATGTCTGACTGTTAAAAACAGTCCATATCATCACATTTTCAGCAGATGTAGATGTAGAAAGAAGTATATAGTTGTCACAATAAAGTTACATCAAAATTCCTCATCCTAATGTGATTTCTTACACACAACACATAATAAACTGCACTCAGTTCATATTGCTACTAAGAGGTAAAGATATAAAATAAAACTGAAGGGTACTGTACATTTTATTGAAACAACAATATACAAAAATCTTGAACATATCTCATTTTTGTAATTAGCGTGGAAGTAGAAAGGATTATTAATCACCAGGATAACCCAAATGACAAACAGTATCAAGTACAGATGCATGTTTGTTGGTCAGATTCATATGTCTCTCTAAATGTTAGGGACATTTGCAGATAGATAGAGCATTAATGCAAGAGTTGATATAATCTTCTCCATTATGGATGAATTAATTCTGAGACAGAGAGATTGTGATTCATGTAAGGTGTGAGGGCATTGATAATTATGCATATAAAATTTTTTGTCATGATTTTCTTTCATTTTCTATTTTTTTTCTTTTGTTCCTACTGGAATATGTAATTATGATGATGTAACACACTACTGTGGTTTTTTTATGTGAAGAATCTGTAGTTATGGATGAAAGCATCACAGACAGTGCACAAAATGTATAAATGAATACTGTCTATGTCATGTGCTGTACAAGAGGGGACATGTCAACAAAGATCACACACCAGCATTTTGTGGTTTCCAGAATGAAATTTTCACTTTGCAGCAGAGTGTGCACTGATATGAAACTTCGTGACAGACTCTTGGTCTGGCACACAGTTTTAATCTGTCAGGAAGTTTCACATCAGCACACACTCTGCTGCAGAGTGAAAATATCATTCTGGAAACATCCTCCAGGCTGTGGCTAAGCCATGTCTCCACAATAACTTTTCTTCCAGGAGTGCTAGTTCTCCAAGGTTAGCAGAAGAGCTTCTGTGAAGTCTTGAAAGTAGGAGATGAGGTACAGGAGACAAGGTACTGGCAGAATTGAAGCTGTGAAGGCGGCTTGTGAGTCGTGCTTGGGTAGTTCAGATGGTAGAGCAGTTGCCTGCAAAAGGCAAAGGACCCGAGTTCGAGTCTTGGTCCAGCACACAGGTTTAATCTGTCGGGAGGTGTCTTGTGGTTTGTTAATCACCACTGGGTTACTGCTACAGCTGTGAATAAACATTGCTCTTGTTTTGTCAGAGAAGGTTAACAAACAGAACTGCCTGTATCGTGCTCACAACATCATAACCTGCCGATGTCATGCTGTCCAGCGCAACACTTCTTATGCAACAAAAAGTTAAGATATTTCACCGAATGCTATCCCCTGATCTAAAAACTTTCTTTCTTTCTTAAAAGTAGTAGAATTATGGACTCTATTAAAATCAATTCTTTACTTGTTTATCTTTGTTTTCAGCTATCGAAAATAAAAGTACCACTAATAGTTGCACAGTAGTCATTGTTGAAGCAACAGTAAATATAAACATCTTCCTCTCATGAGAAATATTTTCCCATGCATGTCAAAATTACTGCAGCTGCATTTTTAGTTGATTTTATGTATTGTTATGAGTACAGTAATGTGCTAGTGTAAGAATATTTCATCATGAAATACAGCTGCATGCGTAAATTATGGCAACCACCACAATTGCCTCAGATATGACCAGTGACATACAAGCTGCTATTTCACCATTGGTGCATTTCCTGCTGTGGGTGCAAATCATATATGTCCATTGTCAAAACACGTGGGGAATGTTTACACAGTATTAAAAGCTTTGATATTGTATTGCTATGTGTCATAGTATTGAGAGATGCTGGTTATACTCAAAAGTGGGTAAATGTAGGGTGAATTCCCCCAGTGTTCATGCAATTATTAACAGTGTTGTATGTGATTGGTGTAATTTTGTCACCTATTCTAAATACTGTCAGATATTGTCTTTGATGTTTTTGAAGTTTTGGAGGATATATACATAATTTCATTGACTCAGGTTATTTTCAGAGCAGTTTCTCATAAACATTCAGTTTTTCAGTTTATAAATAAAGTGGGATTGTGTGCAATTGAGAAGTATAACACGTAGTTTGGTTTTCCAACCAGAATTTTGAGTGACTTCACAGCTAAGATTTTGATAATTATATTTCCTATGGGATGAGGTCATCACAAAGGGTAGTATTCTTCAGCCTTGATCTGACTTTTTAAGTGGCTTTCGCAGCCAGTTACACAGGAATCTACAATTTAAAGTGGATTCTGAACCATAGATTTTTCACATTAGTGACACTGCCACAGGTAAAACTGGGAAGTGACAAATAAAAATCCTGTGACTCATTAGGAATCAAATCTGAAACTACTGAATCCATAGTCTAACACTTTACCAGTGAGTTACTGAGCCACAAAAATTTATAAGCTTTTTATCAAACGTGGCCTGACTACCATCTTTTACACATGGTACAGGAGATTATGACAACACTGGATATACAGCTCGTTTTATGGGCCTCCACAAATGAAATTAATAATTGTGGTGATGAGGTCAACTTGGAAACATCTATTTAAGAACACAGAAGAAGACTGGTACCAGGTAGCTGAAAGATGAGACATAGTTTATTTTACAGTTTGCTGTGACATTTCACCCATTAATAAATGTAATAAAGGTGATATGGGTCATGATAACATATATTTGCGTAACAACTTAGTTATGAAAATGATATGACGTTCTGAGAGGTCACAAACATAAAGGTCATCAGAACAAAGTACACTCATATTTTTAAAAGGCTGATGCATGGAATTAAATTTGGCAGATTTCAAGACACTGCTACCAGCATTCACCTAAAGTGATTTAGGAAATTACTGGCAATCTAAATCTCATTGTACAGGTGGGGGTTTTTGTGTGTTCTGCCCAAAATCAGATTCAGCAACTTCTTCATTACTGTGCAATACCATGCATCAGAAACAGAAGTATTGACTTTTGTGAGGTGCACATGATTACTGGCAGTGAGTTCAGGCTTTCATGTTTCAAAATAATCATACTTTCCTCCTGTAAATCTCTTATTGAACAATCTGGGACATTTCCTTCATGCCTGATCAATGAAGACACAGCATGTCATTATTGATAATGAGTTCATAGTGGCTTAAGTCCCTCTCCAGCTATAGTCAGGAATGAAAATGGTAGTCCACTGAATACACAGAATATTTGGTCATAATAAAAGTGGATGCAGTAATATTTTGTACGGCAAAGAAATCAACAAAACAACTGTCTGCTGTAGTTTCATCTAAGTAGGTTCTTTTTTTAAAAAAAATTGCTACAAACTTAAAATGAAACTGTGGTAGAATCCATATATCAGCAGTGAACAGCATACACAAAAGTTACATGTGATTGAACATGATGACTTTACAGCACCCATATAACAGTGATCATGGTTATTTTTCAAAAGATCTTCAGTCTTGTTGTGCATACAGTGTGTTTATATAACAGCATGTATTAAGGAAATATTATTCATTGTATATCTTTTAAATATATGTCATGTTGTGGAAACATCATAAATTGTAGCAAAACCCATCTTTTTCATGTAATTCATTTGTTTTTAGTTGTTTTACATATGTGGCAACATCAACTACCAGTACTGACGCTGGCCAGCATAACAACTGCAGCAACTAGTGACATGGTTTATCTGTAGCCTAAGTTCATAATCTTTCATTGTCAGTTCCCACTTGTCTCTTGAACAATGTGTATCATGATAATGCTTTTGTATGTGTTTAATTTTGCTTCATGGCAATAAAGTGTGGAATACTTCACCAAGAGGTCTGTACATTCTAATTGACCCCAGATACCTGTTATTCCTACACTGGTGATCACAGACCACAGTACATTCATTTTGTACTTAATGCACACACACACTGCCACCAGGAGAATGTCCAACAGGGTTGCCAGGGTTGAAAGGCATTTTCTACACCCCGGTATGGAGATCCTTGACATATGCCATACAATTGCTGCATTTGTGTCCTGGGGTGGTAGTTGTTCTGCGGTGGTGGTAGGTACAGTCTGAAGGGCTCTAAGTTGTAATTCTTAATCTGCTAACTGATTTTGATGCTCTAGCAGCAGCCTCTGAAGGGATGAGCTTTTCTCATGTAGTGAGAGGTGTTCTTTCCTTGTATCAATGTAATGCTATAGATGAGTTCCTCAACTGAGGCATCATCCACCCTTGGGCTTCACCTGTAAATATGGCCTGTAAAAAAGAGGGTACCTTTTGAATGTGTGGGGACCATGGAGTCTTAAATACATGGGCAATTCCTAATCAGTACTTGGTACATAACATCCAGGACTTTGCACATGCATTATTGGGTGCAATGATCTTCAGCATCATTGAGTGTGAAAAGCATATCAGCAGGTACCAATGATGACTGAAGACATTGCTAAAACTAACATTTTCACATCCTTTGGGTTATTTGAAAATCTATTTACACCATTCAGACTAAAAAAAAAGCATGTGAAACATAGAAGTGATTAATCCACTCTCCCCTACACATATTCCTGTTCTCTTTCCCTTATGTGAGCAACATTATGATATATTCTTCCATGCCCCAATAGCATGAAGGTCACATACAGTGAGTTTTTTATATCCTAGAGCAGCTAGATGAAGTCATCAACACCAAAAAATGCCACTTGACTAACATTCCTAGGATATTTTGTTTTGTCATCAGGGATCAGGCCAACAGAACGAAGGAAGGAAGCCAGTTCACTCCCATGCCCACTAACTACAAAGAGCTACATGTATTTCTAGGAATGGTAAATTTCTACTGGCACCACATTTGACAGGCACCCAAAATTCAGGTATCCCTCACTAACATCCTATTCAGAACCAACACCAAGGGCAACCAAATTGTTCCATGATTCAAAGAAATGTCACATGCTTTCAAGACTATCAGACAGCCACTACAGAGGGCCATTACCCTGGCCCATCCCTCAGCCAAACTGTCAATCACTGCTGACTGTATTGACACTGCCATTGGCACTGTCCTACAGCATACAATTAACAGTGTATGTCAACCCTTATGATTCTTCTCTCATATATTGAAGGGATTGCAAAAGCTGTGATCCATATATGACCACAAACTACTCACCCTCTATGAGGTAGTTAAGTATTTCAGAGAGGACATTTAGGACCACCCTCTCACACTTTACACTGATCGCTGCCCTTGGTGTACACCATTCTCAATCCTGGTTTGGATGTATCACTCCACCACTTCCGGCACCTTGACCTTATAGCTCAGTTTGCAAGAGACATTCAGCACATGAACAGGGTGGAAAATATGGTGGCGGAATACATATCCCATATCTACACCGTCAGTATCCTAATAAACTAAGAGGACCTAGTGAATGCATAAGAACATGACACATGACAAACACTTACATAAGCTCTTAGATAACACCAACACAGGTAACTCAAACAAATACAGCTACCTGACTCTCATTTCAAAGTTTGATATAACACACTGCAGGGAAGACCATGCCCACTGATCCCCATCCCATTCAGAAAATCAATGTTTGATAGCCTTCATAATCTGTCACACCTTTCAATTTGCCCCATTACAAGGCTCACCACAGAACATTTTGTTGGGCCGGGGCTTAAAGCAGACTGCAGGAAATGGGTGAGGGCATGTCAGTGCAGCAAGACTGGATGGAATGCATCCCCTCCACAAGGCATCTTCACGGTACCTAAAGGACACTCCCATACACTTGGACTTAGTCAGCCCCCTAATTGAGTCCAAAGGCTACAAATCTTATCGGCGACTGGGTAGAAGCAACACCTTCACATGATGTAACAGCTGAATCAACAAAATGGACCTTCATTAACAGATGGATTTCCCATTTCATTTGCCCCCTATCCATGACAACTGGTCAGGACCAGCAATTCAAATCCGTCCTCTTCACTGAACTGTGCAAAGTATGCGATGTCCAGTGGTTCCATACAATGGCCTACCACCCACAGAGCAACATGTTAGTGAAAAAATGGCACTGGATTTTGAAGGCCTCTTTAATGAGCTGACACACAGTGGACAGACAGTCTACCCTGGGTGCTACCACATCAAGAACTTCCTCATACCCCAGCTGCATGTCCATGGGCTACAGAGCACTCAGTAGCCAAGGGTTTCAAATGCATGCTTCTCTTCCTTGTATGTGCTTCTTGGGTGTTGTTCATTAATTCACAGTGTCTATTATGAAGTATGGTATGCACTGCACAATGAAAATTAATAAAACTTGTTATCGCAGTCCTAAAAATTATGCAATCGTAACTTGCCAAAAACTTGGCAGTCCTCTTTGATGTTAAGGTGTCATCAGCAAATGAACAAGCATGGAGTATCTTCTGTGTAGGAGACACACCTATAAAGGATACTAGGTGAATGGCCAGAACATTTGCAACCTGTGCCTGAAGTGTTCGTGACCAACTGCAATGCCCACATGGAATGTCTGACTGTTAAAAACAGTCCATATCATCACATTTTCAGCAGATGTAGATGTAGAAAGAAGTATATAGTTGTCACAATAAAGTTACATCAAAATTCCTCATCCTAATGTGATTTCTTACACACAACACATAATAAACTGCACTCAGTTCATATTGCTACTAAGAGGTAAAGATATAAAATAAAACTGAAGGGTACTGTACATTTTATTGAAACAACAATATACAAAAATCTTGAACATATCTCATTTTTGTAATTAGCGTGGAAGTAGAAAGGATTATTAATCACCAGGATAACCCAAATGACAAACAGTATCAAGTACAGATGCATGTTTGTTGGTCAGATTCATATGTCTCTCTAAATGTTAGGGACATTTGCAGATAGATAGAGCATTAATGCAAGAGTTGATATAATCTTCTCCATTATGGATGAATTAATTCTGAGACAGAGAGATTGTGATTCATGTAAGGTGTGAGGGCATTGATAATTATGCATATAAAATTTTTTGTCATGATTTTCTTTCATTTTCTATTTTTTTTCTTTTGTTCCTACTGGAATATGTAATTATGATGATGTAACACACTACTGTGGTTTTTTTATGTGAAGAATCTGTAGTTATGGATGAAAGCATCACAGACAGTGCACAAAATGTATAAATGAATACTGTCTATGTCATGTGCTGTACAAGAGGGGACATGTCAACAAAGATCACACACCAGCATTTTGTGGTTTCCAGAATGAAATTTTCACTTTGCAGCAGAGTGTGCACTGATATGAAACTTCGTGACAGACTCTTGGTCTGGCACACAGTTTTAATCTGTCAGGAAGTTTCACATCAGCACACACTCTGCTGCAGAGTGAAAATATCATTCTGGAAACATCCTCCAGGCTGTGGCTAAGCCATGTCTCCACAATAACTTTTCTTCCAGGAGTGCTAGTTCTCCAAGGTTAGCAGAAGAGCTTCTGTGAAGTCTTGAAAGTAGGAGATGAGGTACAGGAGACAAGGTACTGGCAGAATTGAAGCTGTGAAGGCGGCTTGTGAGTCGTGCTTGGGTAGTTCAGATGGTAGAGCAGTTGCCTGCAAAAGGCAAAGGACCCGAGTTCGAGTCTTGGTCCAGCACACAGGTTTAATCTGTCGGGAGGTGTCTTGTGGTTTGTTAATCACCACTGGGTTACTGCTACAGCTGTGAATAAACATTGCTCTTGTTTTGTCAGAGAAGGTTAACAAACAGAACTGCCTGTATCCTGCTCACAACATCATAACCTGCCGATGTCATGCTGTCCAGCGCAACACTTCTTATGCAACAAAAAGTTAAGATATTTCACCGAATGCTATCCCCTGATCTAAAAACTTTCTTTCTTTCTTAAAAGTAGTAGAATTATGGACTCTATTAAAATCAATTCTTTACTTGTTTATCTTTGTTTTCAGCTATCGAAAATAAAAGTACCACTAATAGTTGCACAGTAGTCATTGTTGAAGCAACAGTAAATATAAACATCTTCCTCTCATGAGAAATATTTTCCCATGCATGTCAAAATTACTGCAGCTGCATTTTTAGTTGATTTTATGTATTGTTATGAGTACAGTAATGTGCTAGTGTAAGAATATTTCATCATGAAATACAGCTGCATGCGTAAATTATGGCAACCACCACAATTGCCTCAGATATGACCAGTGACATACAAGCTGCTATTTCACCATTGGTGCATTTCCTGCTGTGGGTGCAAATCATATATGTCCATTGTCAAAACACGTGGGGAATGTTTACACAGTATTAAAAGCTTTGATATTGTATTGCTATGTGTCATAGTATTGAGAGATGCTGGTTATACTCAAAAGTGGGTAAATGTAGGGTGAATTCCCCCAGTGTTCATGTAATTATTAACAGTGTTGTATGTGATTGGTGTAATTTTGTCACCTATTCTAAATACTGTCAGATATTGTCTTTGATGTTTTTGAAGTTTTGGAGGATATATACATAATTTCATTGACTCAGGTTATTTTCAGAGCAGTTTCTCATAAACATTCAGTTTTTCAGTTTATAAATAAAGTGGGATTGTGTGCAATTGAGAAGTATAACACGTAGTTTGGTTTTCCAACCAGAATTTTGAGTGACTTCACAGCTAAGATTTTGATAATTATATTTCCTATGGGATGAGGTCATCACAAAGGGTAGTATTCTTCAGCCTTGATCTGACTTTTTAAGTGGCTTTCGCAGCCAGTTACACAGGAATCTACAATTTAAAGTGGATTCTGAACCATAGATTTTTCACATTAGTGACACTGCCACAGGTAAAACTGGGAAGTGACAAATAAAAATCCTGTGACTCATTAGGAATCAAATCTGAAACTACTGAATCCATAGTCTAACACTTTACCAGTGAGTTACTGAGCCACAAAAATTTATAAGCTTTTTATCAAACGTGGCCTGACTACCATCTTTTACACATGGTACAGGAGATTATGACAACACTGGATATACAGCTCGTTTTATGGGCCTCCACAAATGAAATTAATAATTGTGGTGATGAGGTCAACTTGGAAACATCTATTTAAGAACACAGAAGAAGACTGGTACCAGGTAGCTGAAAGATGAGACATAGTTTATTTTACAGTTTGCTGTGACATTTCACCCATTAATAAATGTAATAAAGGTGATATGGGTCATGATAACATATATTTGCGTAACAACTTAGTTATGAAAATGATATGACGTTCTGAGAGGTCACAAACATAAAGGTCATCAGAACAAAGTACACTCATATTTTTAAAAGGCTGATGCATGGAATTAAATTTGGCAGATTTCAAGACACTGCTACCAGCATTCACCTAAAGTGATTTAGGAAATTACTGGCAATCTAAATCTCATTGTACAGGTGGGGGTTTTTGTGTGTTCTGCCCAAAATCAGATTCAGCAACTTCTTCATTACTGTGCAATACCATGCATCAGAAACAGAAGTATTGACTTTTGTGAGGTGCACATGATTACTGGCAGTGAGTTCAGGCTTTCATGTTTCAAAATAATCATACTTTCCTCCTGTAAATCTCTTATTGAACAATCTGGGACATTTCCTTCATGCCTGATCAATGAAGACACAGCATGTCATTATTGATAATGAGTTCATAGTGGCTTAAGTCCCTCTCCAGCTATAGTCAGGAATGAAAATGGTAGTCCACTGAATACACAGAATATTTGGTCATAATAAAAGTGGATGCAGTAATATTTTGTACGGCAAAGAAATCAACAAAACAACTGTCTGCTGTAGTTTCATCTAAGTAGGTTCTTTTTTTAAAAAAAATTGCTACAAACTTAAAATGAAACTGTGGTAGAATCCATATATCAGCAGTGAACAGCATACACAAAAGTTACATGTGATTGAACATGATGACTTTACAGCACCCATATAACAGTGATCATGGTTATTTTTCAAAAGATCTTCAGTCTTGTTGTGCATACAGTGTGTTTATATAACAGCATGTATTAAGGAAATATTATTCATTGTATATCTTTTAAATATATGTCATGTTGTGGAAACATCATAAATTGTAGCAAAACCCATCTTTTTCATGTAATTCATTTGTTTTTAGTTGTTTTACATATGTGGCAACATCAACTACCAGTACTGACGCTGGCCAGCATAACAACTGCAGCAACTAGTGACATGGTTTATCTGTAGCCTAAGTTCATAATCTTTCATTGTCAGTTCCCACTTGTCTCTTGAACAATGTGTATCATGATAATGCTTTTGTATGTGTTTAATTTTGCTTCATGGCAATAAAGTGTGGAATACTTCACCAAGAGGTCTGTACATTCTAATTGACCCCAGATACCTGTTATTCCCACACTGGTGATCACAGACCACAGTACATTCATTTTGTACTTAATGCACACACACACTGCCACCAGGAGAATGTCCAACAGGGTTGCCAGGGTTGAAAGGCATTTTCTACACCCCGGTATGGAGATCCTTGACATATGCCATACAATTGCTGCATTTGTGTCCTGGGGTGGTAGTTGTTCTGCGGTGGTGGTAGGTACAGTCTGAAGGGCTCTAAGTTGTAATTCTTAATCTGCTAACTGATTTTGATGCTCTAGCAGCAGCCTCTGAAGGGATGAGCTTTTCTCATGTAGTGAGAGGTGTTCTTTCCTTGTATCAATGTAATGCTATAGATGAGTTCCTCAACTGAGGCATCATCCACCCTTGGGCTTCACCTGTAAATATGGCCTGTAAAAAAGAGGGTACCTTTTGAATGTGTGGGGACCATGGAGTCTTAAATACATGGGCAATTCCTAATCAGTACTTGGTACATAACATCCAGGACTTTGCACATGCATTATTGGGTGCAATGATCTTCAGCATCATTGAGTGTGAAAAGCATATCAGCAGGTACCAATGATGACTGAAGACATTGCTAAAACTAACATTTTCACATCCTTTGGGTTATTTGAAAATCTATTTACACCATTCAGACTAAAAAAAAAGCATGTGAAACATAGAAGTGATTAATCCACTCTCCCCTACACATATTCCTGTTCTCTTTCCCTTATGTGGGCAACATTATGATATATTCTTCCATGCCCCAATAGCATGAAGGTCACATACAGTGAGTTTTTTATATCCTAGAGCAGCTAGATGAAGTCATCAACACCAAAAAATGCCACTTGACTAACATTCCTAGGATATTTTGTTTTGTCATCAGGGATCAGGCCAACAGAACGAAGGAAGGAAGCCAGTTCACTCCCATGCCCACTAACTACAAAGAGCTACATGTATTTCTAGGAATGGTAAATTTCTACTGGCACCACATTTGACAGGCACCCAAAATTCAGGTATCCCTCACTAACATCCTATTCAGAACCAACACCAAGGGCAACCAAATTGTTCCATGATTCAAAGAAATGTCACATGCTTTCAAGACTATCAGACAGCCACTACAGAGGGCCATTACCCTGGCCCATCCCTCAGCCAAACTGTCAATCACTGCTGACTGTATTGACACTGCCATTGGCACTGTCCTACAGCATACAATTAACAGTGTATGTCAACCCTTATGATTCTTCTCTCATATATTGAAGGGATTGCAAAAGCTGTGATCCATATATGACCACAAACTACTCACCCTCTATGAGGTAGTTAAGTATTTCAGAGAGGACATTTAGGACCACCCTCTCACACTTTACACTGATCGCTGCCCTTGGTGTACACCATTCTCAATCCTGGTTTGGATGTATCACTCCACCACTTCCGGCACCTTGACCTTATAGCTCAGTTTGCAAGAGACATTCAGCACATGAACAGGGTGGAAAATATGGTGGCGGAATACATATCCCATATCTACACCGTCAGTATCCTAATAAACTAAGAGGACCTAGTGAATGCATAAGAACATGACACATGACAAACACTTACATAAGCTCTTAGATAACACCAACACAGGTAACTCAAACAAATACAGCTACCTGACTCTCATTTCAAAGTTTGATATAACACACTGCAGGGAAGACCATGCCCACTGATCCCCATCCCATTCAGAAAATCAATGTTTGATAGCCTTCATAATCTGTCACACCTTTCAATTTGCCCCATTACAAGGCTCACCACAGAACATTTTGTTGGGCCGGGGCTTAAAGCAGACTGCAGGAAATGGGTGAGGGCATGTCAGTGCAGCAAGACTGGATGGAATGCATCCCCTCCACAAGGCATCTTCACGGTACCTAAAGGACACTCCCATACACTTGGACTTAGTCAGCCCCCTAATTGAGTCCAAAGGCTACAAATCTTATCGGCGACTGGGTAGAAGCAACACCTTCACATGATGTAACAGCTGAATCAACAAAATGGACCTTCATTAACAGATGGATTTCCCATTTCATTTGCCCCCTATCCATGACAACTGGTCAGGACCAGCAATTCAAATCCGTCCTCTTCACTGAACTGTGCAAAGTATGCGATGTCCAGTGGTTCCATACAATGGCCTACCACCCACAGAGCAACATGTTAGTGAAAAAATGGCACTGGATTTTGAAGGCCTCTTTAATGAGCTGACACACAGTGGACAGACAGTCTACCCTGGGTGCTACCACATCAAGAACTTCCTCATACCCCAGCTGCATGTCCATGGGCTACAGAGCACTCAGTAGCCAAGGGTTTCAAATGCATGCTTCTCTTCCTTGTATGTGCTTCTTGGGTGTTGTTCATTAATTCACAGTGTCTATTATGAAGTATGGTATGCACTGCACAATGAAAATTAATAAAACTTGTTATCGCAGTCCTAAAAATTATGCAATCGTAACTTGCCAAAAACTTGGCAGTCCTCTTTGATGTTAAGGTGTCATCAGCAAATGAACAAGCATGGAGTATCTTCTGTGTAGGAGACACACCTATAAAGGATACTAGGTGAATGGCCAGAACATTTGCAACCTGTGCCTGAAGTGTTCGTGACCAACTGCAATGCCCACATGGAATGTCTGACTGTTAAAAACAGTCCATATCATCACATTTTCAGCAGATGTAGATGTAGAAAGAAGTATATAGTTGTCACAATAAAGTTACATCAAAATTCCTCATCCTAATGTGATTTCTTACACACAACACATAATAAACTGCACTCAGTTCATATTGCTACTAAGAGGTAAAGATATAAAATAAAACTGAAGGGTACTGTACATTTTATTGAAACAACAATATACAAAAATCTTGAACATATCTCATTTTTGTAATTAGCGTGGAAGTAGAAAGGATTATTAATCACCAGGATAACCCAAATGACAAACAGTATCAAGTACAGATGCATGTTTGTTGGTCAGATTCATATGTCTCTCTAAATGTTAGGGACATTTGCAGATAGATAGAGCATTAATGCAAGAGTTGATATAATCTTCTCCATTATGGATGAATTAATTCTGAGACAGAGAGATTGTGATTCATGTAAGGTGTGAGGGCATTGATAATTATGCATATAAAATTTTTTGTCATGATTTTCTTTCATTTTCTATTTTTTTTCTTTTGTTCCTACTGGAATATGTAATTATGATGATGTAACACACTACTGTGGTTTTTTTATGTGAAGAATCTGTAGTTATGGATGAAAGCATCACAGACAGTGCACAAAATGTATAAATGAATACTGTCTATGTCATGTGCTGTACAAGAGGGGACATGTCAACAAAGATCACACACCAGCATTTTGTGGTTTCCAGAATGAAATTTTCACTTTGCAGCAGAGTGTGCACTGATATGAAACTTCGTGACAGACTCTTGGTCTGGCACACAGTTTTAATCTGTCAGGAAGTTTCACATCAGCACACACTCTGCTGCAGAGTGAAAATATCATTCTGGAAACATCCTCCAGGCTGTGGCTAAGCCATGTCTCCACAATAACTTTTCTTCCAGGAGTGCTAGTTCTCCAAGGTTAGCAGAAGAGCTTCTGTGAAGTCTTGAAAGTAGGAGATGAGGTACAGGAGACAAGGTACTGGCAGAATTGAAGCTGTGAAGGCGGCTTGTGAGTCGTGCTTGGGTAGTTCAGATGGTAGAGCAGTTGCCTGCAAAAGGCAAAGGACCCGAGTTCGAGTCTTGGTCCAGCACACAGGTTTAATCTGTCGGGAGGTGTCTTGTGGTTTGTTAATCACCACTGGGTTACTGCTACAGCTGTGAATAAACATTGCTCTTGTTTTGTCAGAGAAGGTTAACAAACAGAACTGCCTGTATCCTGCTCACAACATCATAACCTGCCGATGTCATGCTGTCCAGCGCAACACTTCTTATGCAACAAAAAGTTAAGATATTTCACCGAATGCTATCCCCTGATCTAAAAACTTTCTTTCTTTCTTAAAAGTAGTAGAATTATGGACTCTATTAAAATCAATTCTTTACTTGTTTATCTTTGTTTTCAGCTATCGAAAATAAAAGTACCACTAATAGTTGCACAGTAGTCATTGTTGAAGCAACAGTAAATATAAACATCTTCCTCTCATGAGAAATATTTTCCCATGCATGTCAAAATTACTGCAGCTGCATTTTTAGTTGATTTTATGTATTGTTATGAGTACAGTAATGTGCTAGTGTAAGAATATTTCATCATGAAATACAGCTGCATGCGTAAATTATGGCAACCACCACAATTGCCTCAGATATGACCAGTGACATACAAGCTGCTATTTCACCATTGGTGCATTTCCTGCTGTGGGTGCAAATCATATATGTCCATTGTCAAAACACGTGGGGAATGTTTACACAGTATTAAAAGCTTTGATATTGTATTGCTATGTGTCATAGTATTGAGAGATGCTGGTTATACTCAAAAGTGGGTAAATGTAGGGTGAATTCCCCCAGTGTTCATGTAATTATTAACAGTGTTGTATGTGATTGGTGTAATTTTGTCACCTATTCTAAATACTGTCAGATATTGTCTTTGATGTTTTTGAAGTTTTGGAGGATATATACATAATTTAATTGACTCAGGTTATTTTCAGAGCAGTTTCTCATAAACATTCAGTTTTTCAGTTTATAAATAAAGTGGGATTGTGTGCAATTGAGAAGTATAACACGTAGTTTGGTTTTCCAACCAGAATTTTGAGTGACTTCACAGCTAAGATTTTGATAATTATATTTCCTATGGGATGAGGTCATCACAAAGGGTAGTATTCTTCAGCCTTGATCTGACTTTTTAAGTGGCTTTCGCAGCCAGTTACACAGGAATCTACAATTTAAAGTGGATTCTGAACCATAGATTTTTCACATTAGTGACACTGCCACAGGTAAAACTGGGAAGTGACAAATAAAAATCCTGTGACTCATTAGGAATCAAATCTGAAACTACTGAATCCATAGTCTAACACTTTACCAGTGAGTTACTGAGCCACAAAAATTTATAAGCTTTTTATCAAACGTGGCCTGACTACCATCTTTTACACATGGTACAGGAGATTATGACAACACTGGATATACAGCTCGTTTTATGGGCCTCCACAAATGAAATTAATAATTGTGGTGATGAGGTCAACTTGGAAACATCTATTTAAGAACACAGAAGAAGACTGGTACCAGGTAGCTGAAAGATGAGACATAGTTTATTTTACAGTTTGCTGTGACATTTCACCCATTAATAAATGTAATAAAGGTGATATGGGTCATGATAACATATATTTGCGTAACAACTTAGTTATGAAAATGATATGACGTTCTGAGAGGTCACAAACATAAAGGTCATCAGAACAAAGTACACTCATATTTTTAAAAGGCTGATGCATGGAATTAAATTTGGCAGATTTCAAGACACTGCTACCAGCATTCACCTAAAGTGATTTAGGAAATTACTGGCAATCTAAATCTCATTGTACAGGTGGGGGTTTTTGTGTGTTCTGCCCAAAATCAGATTCAGCAACTTCTTCATTACTGTGCAATACCATGCATCAGAAACAGAAGTATTGACTTTTGTGAGGTGCACATGATTACTGGCAGTGAGTTCAGGCTTTCATGTTTCAAAATAATCATACTTTCCTCCTGTAAATCTCTTATTGAACAATCTGGGACATTTCCTTCATGCCTGATCAATGAAGACACAGCATGTCATTATTGATAATGAGTTCATAGTGGCTTAAGTCCCTCTCCAGCTATAGTCAGGAATGAAAATGGTAGTCCACTGAATACACAGAATATTTGGTCATAATAAAAGTGGATGCAGTAATATTTTGTACGGCAAAGAAATCAACAAAACAACTGTCTGCTGTAGTTTCATCTAAGTAGGTTCTTTTTTTAAAAAAAATTGCTACAAACTTAAAATGAAACTGTGGTAGAATCCATATATCAGCAGTGAACAGCATACACAAAAGTTACATGTGATTGAACATGATGACTTTACAGCACCCATATAACAGTGATCATGGTTATTTTTCAAAAGATCTTCAGTCTTGTTGTGCATACAGTGTGTTTATATAACAGCATGTATTAAGGAAATATTATTCATTGTATATCTTTTAAATATATGTCATGTTGTGGAAACATCATAAATTGTAGCAAAACCCATCTTTTTCATGTAATTCATTTGTTTTTAGTTGTTTTACATATGTGGCAACATCAACTACCAGTACTGACGCTGGCCAGCATAACAACTGCAGCAACTAGTGACATGGTTTATCTGTAGCCTAAGTTCATAATCTTTCATTGTCAGTTCCCACTTGTCTCTTGAACAATGTGTATCATGATAATGCTTTTGTATGTGTTTAATTTTGCTTCATGGCAATAAAGTGTGGAATACTTCACCAAGAGGTCTGTACATTCTAATTGACCCCAGATACCTGTTATTCCCACACTGGTGATCACAGACCACAGTACATTCATTTTGTACTTAATGCACACACACACTGCCACCAGGAGAATGTCCAACAGGGTTGCCAGGGTTGAAAGGCATTTTCTACACCCCGGTATGGAGATCCTTGACATATGCCATACAATTGCTGCATTTGTGTCCTGGGGTGGTAGTTGTTCTGCGGTGGTGGTAGGTACAGTCTGAAGGGCTCTAAGTTGTAATTCTTAATCTGCTAACTGATTTTGATGCTCTAGCAGCAGCCTCTGAAGGGATGAGCTTTTCTCATGTAGTGAGAGGTGTTCTTTCCTTGTATCAATGTAATGCTATAGATGAGTTCCTCAACTGAGGCATCATCCACCCTTGGGCTTCACCTGTAAATATGGCCTGTAAAAAAGAGGGTACCTTTTGAATGTGTGGGGACCATGGAGTCTTAAATACATGGGCAATTCCTAATCAGTACTTGGTACATAACATCCAGGACTTTGCACATGCATTATTGGGTGCAATGATCTTCAGCATCATTGAGTGTGAAAAGCATATCAGCAGGTACCAATGATGACTGAAGACATTGCTAAAACTAACATTTTCACATCCTTTGGGTTATTTGAAAATCTATTTACACCATTCAGACTAAAAAAAAAGCATGTGAAACATAGAAGTGATTAATCCACTCTCCCCTACACATATTCCTGTTCTCTTTCCCTTATGTGAGCAACATTATGATATATTCTTCCATGCCCCAATAGCATGAAGGTCACATACAGTGAGTTTTTTATATCCTAGAGCAGCTAGATGAAGTCATCAACACCAAAAAATGCCACTTGACTAACATTCCTAGGATATTTTGTTTTGTCATCAGGGATCAGGCCAACAGAACGAAGGAAGGAAGCCAGTTCACTCCCATGCCCACTAACTACAAAGAGCTACATGTATTTCTAGGAATGGTAAATTTCTACTGGCACCACATTTGACAGGCACCCAAAATTCAGGTATCCCTCACTAACATCCTATTCAGAACCAACACCAAGGGCAACCAAATTGTTCCATGATTCAAAGAAATGTCACATGCTTTCAAGACTATCAGACAGCCACTACAGAGGGCCATTACCCTGGCCCATCCCTCAGCCAAACTGTCAATCACTGCTGACTGTATTGACACTGCCATTGGCACTGTCCTACAGCATACAATTAACAGTGTATGTCAACCCTTATGATTCTTCTCTCATATATTGAAGGGATTGCAAAAGCTGTGATCCATATATGACCACAAACTACTCACCCTCTATGAGGTAGTTAAGTATTTCAGAGAGGACATTTAGGACCACCCTCTCACACTTTACACTGATCGCTGCCCTTGGTGTACACCATTCTCAATCCTGGTTTGGATGTATCACTCCACCACTTCCGGCACCTTGACCTTATAGCTCAGTTTGCAAGAGACATTCAGCACATGAACAGGGTGGAAAATATGGTGGCGGAATACATATCCCATATCTACACCGTCAGTATCCTAATAAACTAAGAGGACCTAGTGAATGCATAAGAACATGACACATGACAAACACTTACATAAGCTCTTAGATAACACCAACACAGGTAACTCAAACAAATACAGCTACCTGACTCTCATTTCAAAGTTTGATATAACACACTGCAGGGAAGACCATGCCCACTGATCCCCATCCCATTCAGAAAATCAATGTTTGATAGCCTTCATAATCTGTCACACCTTTCAATTTGCCCCATTACAAGGCTCACCACAGAACATTTTGTTGGGCCGGGGCTTAAAGCAGACTGCAGGAAATGGGTGAGGGCATGTCAGTGCAGCAAGACTGGATGGAATGCATCCCCTCCACAAGGCATCTTCACGGTACCTAAAGGACACTCCCATACACTTGGACTTAGTCAGCCCCCTAATTGAGTCCAAAGGCTACAAATCTTATCGGCGACTGGGTAGAAGCGACACCTTCACATGATGTAACAGCTGAATCAACAAAATGGACCTTCATTAACAGATGGATTTCCCATTTCATTTGCCCCCTATCCATGACAACTGGTCAGGACCAGCAATTCAAATCCATCCTCTTCACTGAACTGTGCAAAGTATGCGATGTCCAGTGGTTCCATACAATGGCCTACCACCCACAGAGCAACATGTTAGTGAAAAAATGGCACTGGATTTTGAAGGCCTCTTTAATGAGCTGACACACAGTGGACAGACAGTCTACCCTGGGTGCTACCACATCAAGAACTTCCTCATACCCCAGCTGCATGTCCATGGGCTACAGAGCACTCAGTAGCCAAGGGTTTCAAATGCATGCTTCTCTTCCTTGTATGTGCTTCTTGGGTGTTGTTCATTAATTCACAGTGTCTATTATGAAGTATGGTATGCACTGCACAATGAAAATTAATAAAACTTGTTATCGCAGTCCTAAAAATTATGCAATCGTAACTTGCCAAAAACTTGGCAGTCCTCTTTGATGTTAAGGTGTCATCAGCAAATGAACAAGCATGGAGTATCTTCTGTGTAGGAGACACACCTATAAAGGATACTAGGTGAATGGCCAGAACATTTGCAACCTGTGCCTGAAGTGTTCGTGACCAACTGCAATGCCCACATGGAATGTCTGACTGTTAAAAACAGTCCATATCATCACATTTTCAGCAGATGTAGATGTAGAAAGAAGTATATAGTTGTCACAATAAAGTTACATCAAAATTCCTCATCCTAATGTGATTTCTTACACACAACACATAATAAACTGCACTCAGTTCATATTGCTACTAAGAGGTAAAGATATAAAATAAAACTGAAGGGTACTGTACATTTTATTGAAACAACAATATACAAAAATCTTGAACATATCTCATTTTTGTAATTAGCGTGGAAGTAGAAAGGATTATTAATCACCAGGATAACCCAAATGACAAACAGTATCAAGTACAGATGCATGTTTGTTGGTCAGATTCATATGTCTCTCTAAATGTTAGGGACATTTGCAGATAGATAGAGCATTAATGCAAGAGTTGATATAATCTTCTCCATTATGGATGAATTAATTCTGAGACAGAGAGATTGTGATTCATGTAAGGTGTGAGGGCATTGATAATTATGCATATAAAATTTTTTGTCATGATTTTCTTTCATTTTCTATTTTTTTCTTTTGTTCCTACTGGAATATGTAATTATGATGATGTAACGCACTACTGTGGTTTTTTTATGTGAAGACTCTGTAGTTATGGATGAAAGCATCACAGACAGTGCACAAAATGTATAAATGAATACTGTCTATGTCATGTGCTGTACAAGAGGGGACATGTCAACAAAGATCACACACCAGCATTTTGTGGTTTCCAGAATGAAATTTTCACTTTGCAGCAGAGTGTGCACTGATATGAAACTTCGTGACAGACTCTTGGTCTGGCACACAGTTTTAATCTGTCAGGAAGTTTCACATCAGCACACACGCTGCTGCAGAGTGAAAATATCATTCTGGAAACATCCTCCAGGCTGTGGCTAAGCCATGTCTCCACAATAACTTTTCTTCCAGGAGTGCTAGTTCTCCAAGGTTAGCAGAAGAGCTTCTGTGAAGTCTTGAAAGTAGGAGATGAGGTACAGGAGACAAGGTACTGGCAGAATTGAAGCTGTGAAGGCGGCTTGTGAGTCGTGCTTGGGTAGTTCAGATGGTAGAGCAGTTGCCTGCAAAAGGCAAAGGACCCGAGTTCGAGTCTTGGTCCAGCACACAGGTTTAATCTGTCAGGAGGTGTCTTGTGGTTTGTTAATCACCACTGGGTTACTGCTACAGCTGTGAATAAACATTGCTCTTGTTTTGTCAGAGAAGGTTAACAAACAGAACTGCCTGTATCCTGCTCACAACATCATAACCTGCCGATGTCATGCTGTCCAGCGCAACACTTCTTATGCAACAAAAAGTTAAGATATTTCACTGAATGCTATCCCCTGATCTAAAAACTTTCTTTCTTTCTTAAAAGTAGTAGAATTATGGACTCTATTAAAATCAATTCTTTACTTGTTTATCTTTGTTTTCAGCTATCGAAAATAAAAGTACCACTAATAGTTGCACAGTAGTCATTGTTGAAGCAACAGTAAATATAAACATCTTCCTCTCATGAGAAATATTTTCCCTTGCATGTCAAAATTACTGCAGCTGCAGTTTTAGTTGATTTTATGTATTGTTATGAGTACAGTAATGTGCTAGTGTAAGAATATTTCATCATGAAATACAGCTGCATGCGTAAATTACGGCAACCACCACAATTGCCTCAGATATGACCAGTGACATACAAGCTGCTATTTCACCATTGGTGCATTTCCTGCTGTGGGTGCAAATCATATATGTCCATTGTCAAAACACGTGGGGAATGTTTACACAGTATTAAAAGCTTTGATATTGTATTGCTATGTGTCATAGTATTGAGAGATGCTGGTTATACTCAAAAGTGGGTAAATGTAGGGTGAATTCCCCCAGTGTTCATGTAATTATTAACAGTGTTGTATGTGATTCATGTAATTTTGTCACCTATTCTAAATACTGTCAGATATTGTCTTTGATGTTTTTGAAGTTTTGGAGGATATATACATAATTTAATTGACTCAGGTTATTTTCAGAGCAGTTTCTCATAAACATTCAGTTTTTCAGTTTATAAATAAAGTGGGATTGTGTGCAATTGAGAAGTATAACACGTAGTTTGGTTTTCCAACCAGAATTTTGAGTGACTTCACAGTTAAGATTTTGATAATTATATTTCCTATGGGATGAGGTCATCACAAAGGGTAGTATTCTTCAGCCTTGATCTGACTTTTTAAGTGGCTTTCCCAGCCAGTTACACAGGAATCTACAATTTAAAGTGGATTCTGAACCATAGATTTTTCACATTAGTGACACTGCCACAGGTAAAACTGGGAAGTGACAAATAAAAATCCTGTGACTCATTAGGAATCAAATCTGAAACTACTGAATCCATAGTCTAACACTTTACCAGTGAGTTACTGAGCCACAAAAATTTATAATCTTTTTATCAAACGTGGCCTGACTACCATCTATTACACATGGTACAGGAGATTATGACAACACTGGATATACAGCTCGTTTTATGGGCCTCCACAAATGAAATTAATAATTGTGGTGATGAGGTCAACTTGGAAACATCTATTTAAGAACACAGAAGAAGACTGGTACCAGGTAGCTGAAAGATGAGACATAGTTTATTTTACAGTTTGCTGTGACATTTCACCCATTAATAAATGTAATAAAGGTGATATGGGTCATGATAACATATATTTGCGTAACAACTTAGTTATGAAAATGATATGACGTTCTGAGAGGTCACAAACATAAAGGTCATCAGAACAAAGTACACTCATATTTTTAAAAGGCTGATGCATGGAATTAAATTTGGCAGATTTCAAGACACTGCTACCAGCATTCACCTAAAGTGATTTAGGAAATTACTGGCAATCTAAATCTCATTGTACAGGTGGGGGTTTTTGTGTGTTCTGCCCAAAATCAGATTCAGCAACTTCTTCATTACTGTGCAATACCATGCATCAGAAACAGAAGTATTGACTTTTGTGAGGTGCACATGATTACTGGCAGTGAGTTCAGGCTTTCATGTTTCAAAATAATCATACTTTCCTCCTGTAAATCTCTTATTGAACAATCTGGGACATTTCCTTCATGCCTGATCAATGAAGACACAGCATGTCATTATTGATAATGAGTTCATAGTGGCTTAAGTCCCTCTCCAGCTATAGTCAGGAATGAAAATGGTAGTCCACTGAATACACAGAATATTTGGTCATAATAAAAGTGGATGCAGTAATATTTTGTACGGCAAAGAAATCAACAAAACAACTGTCTGCTGTAGTTTCATCTAAGTAGGTTCTTTTTTTAAAAAAAATTGCTACAAACTTAAAATGAAACTGTGGTAGAATCCATATATCAGCAGTGAACAGCATACACAAAAGTTGCATGTGATTGAACATGATGACTTTACAGCACCCATATAACAGTGATCATGGTTATTTTTCAAAAGATCTTCAGTCCTGTTGTGCATACAGTGTGTTTATATAACAGCATGTATTAAGGAAATATTATTCATTGTATATCTTTTAAATATATGTCATGTTGTGGAAACATCATAAATTGTAGCAAAACCCATCTTTTTCATGTAATTCATTTGTTTTTAGTTGTTTTACATATGTGGCAACATCAACTACCAGTACTGACGCTGGCCAGCATAACAACTGCAGCAACTAGTGACATGGTTTATCTGTAGCCTAAGTTCATAATCTTTCATTGTCAGTTCCCACTTGTCTCTTGAACAATGTGTATCATGATAATGCTTTTGTATGTGTTTAATTTTGCTTCATGGCAATAAAGTGTGGAATACTTCACCAAGAGGTCTGTACATTCTAATTGACCCCAGATACCTGTTATTCCCACACTGGTGATCACAGACCACAGTACATTCATTTTGTACTTAATGCACACACACACTGCCACCAGGAGAATGTCCAACAGGGTTGCCAGGGTTGAAAGGCATTTTCTACACCCCGGTATGGAGATCCTTGACATATGCCATACAATTGCTGCATTTGTGTCCTGGGGTGGTAGTTGTTCTGCGGTGGTGGTAGGTACAGTCTGAAGGGCTCTAAGTTGTAATTCTTAATCTGCTAACTGATTTTGATGCTCTAGCAGCAGCCTCTGAAGGGATGAGCTTTTCTCATGTAGTGAGAGGTGTTCTTTCCTTGTATCAATGTAATGCTATAGATGAGTTCCTCAACTGAGGCATCATCCACCCTTGGGCTTCACCTGTAAATATGGCCTGTAAAAAAGAGGGTACCTTTTGAATGTGTGGGGACCATGGAGTCTTAAATACATGGGCAATTCCTAATCAGTACTTGGTACATAACATCCAGGACTTTGCACATGCATTATTGGGTGCAATGATCTTCAGCATCATTGAGTGTGAAAAGCATATCAGCAGGTACCAATGATGACTGAAGACATTGCTAAAACTAACATTTTCACATCCTTTGGGTTATTTGAAAATCTATTTACACCATTCAGACTAAAAAAAAAGCATGTGAAACATAGAAGTGATTAATCCACTCTCCCCTACACATATTCCTGTTCTCTTTCCCTTATGTGGGCAACATTATGATATATTCTTCCATGCCCCAATAGCATGAAGGTCACATACAGTGAGTTTTTTATATCCTAGAGCAGCTAGATGAAGTCATCAACACCACAAAATGCCACTTGACTAACATTCCTAGGATATTTTGTTTTGTCATCAGGGATCAGGCCAACAGAACGAAGGAAGGAAGCCAGTTCACTCCCATGCCCACTAACTACAAAGAGCTACATGTATTTCTAGGAATGGTAAATTTCTACTGGCACCACATTTGACAGGCACCCAAAATTCAGGTATCCCTCACTAACATCCTATTCAGAACCAACACCAAGGGCAACCAAATTGTTCCATGATTCAAAGAAATGTCACATGCTTTCAAGACTATCAGACAGCCACTACAGAGGGCCATTACCCTGGCCCATCCCTCAGCCAAACTGTCAATCACTGCTGACTGTATTGACACTGCCATTGGCACTGTCCTACAGCATACAATTAACAGTGTATGTCAACCCTTATGATTCTTCTCTCATATATTGAAGGGATTGCAAAAGCTGTGATCCATATATGACCACAAACTACTCACCCTCTATGAGGTAGTTAAGTATTTCAGAGAGGACATTTAGGACCACCCTCTCACACTTTACACTGATCGCTGCCCTTGGTGTACACCATTCTCAATCCTGGTTTGGATGTATCACTCCACCACTTCCGGCACCTTGACCTTATAGCTCAGTTTGCAAGAGACATTCAGCACATGAACAGGGTGGAAAATATGGTGGCGGAATACATATCCCATATCTACACCGTCAGTATCCTAATAAACTAAGAGGACCTAGTGAATGCATAAGAACATGACACATGACAAACACTTACATAAGCTCTTAGATAACACCAACACAGGTAACTCAAACAAATACAGCTACCTGACTCTCATTTCAAAGTTTGATATAACACACTGCAGGGAAGACCATGCCCACTGATCCCCATCCCATTCAGAAAATCAATGTTTGATAGCCTTCATAATCTGTCACACCTTTCAATTTGCCCCATTACAAGGCTCACCACAGAACATTTTGTTGGGCCGGGGCTTAAAGCAGACTGCAGGAAATGGGTGAGGGCATGTCAGTGCAGCAAGACTGGATGGAATGCATCCCCTCCACAAGGCATCTTCACGGTACCTAAAGGACACTCCCATACACTTGGACTTAGTCAGCCCCCTAATTGAGTCCAAAGGCTACAAATCTTATCGGCGACTGGGTAGAAGCAACACCTTCACATGATGTAACAGCTGAATCAACAAAATGGACCTTCATTAACAGATGGATTTCCCATTTCATTTGCCCCCTATCCATGACAACTGGTCAGGACCAGCAATTCAAATCCGTCCTCTTCACTGAACTGTGCAAAGTATGCGATGTCCAGTGGTTCCATACAATGGCCTACCACCCACAGAGCAACATGTTAGTGAAAAAATGGCACTGGATTTTGAAGGCCTCTTTAATGAGCTGACACACAGTGGACAGACAGTCTACCCTGGGTGCTACCACATCAAGAACTTCCTCATACCCCAGCTGCATGTCCATGGGCTACAGAGCACTCAGTAGCCAAGGGTTTCAAATGCATGCTTCTCTTCCTTGTATGTGCTTCTTGGGTGTTGTTCATTAATTCACAGTGTCTATTATGAAGTATGGTATGCACTGCACAATGAAAATTAATAAAACTTGTTATCGCAGTCCTAAAAATTATGCAATCGTAACTTGCCAAAAACTTGGCAGTCCTCTTTGATGTTAAGGTGTCATCAGCAAATGAACAAGCATGGAGTATCTTCTGTGTAGGAGACACACCTATAAAGGATACTAGGTGAATGGCCAGAACATTTGCAACCTGTGCCTGAAGTGTTCGTGACCAACTGCAATGCCCACATGGAATGTCTGACTGTTAAAAACAGTCCATATCATCACATTTTCAGCAGATGTAGATGTAGAAAGAAGTATATAGTTGTCACAATAAAGTTACATCAAAATTCCTCATCCTAATGTGATTTCTTACACACAACACATAATAAACTGCACTCAGTTCATATTGCTACTAAGAGGTAAAGATATAAAATAAAACTGAAGGGTACTGTACATTTTATTGAAACAACAATATACAAAAATCTTGAACATATCTCATTTTTGTAATTAGCGTGGAAGTAGAAAGGATTATTAATCACCAGGATAACCCAAATGACAAACAGTATCAAGTACAGATGCATGTTTGTTGGTCAGATTCATATGTCTCTCTAAATGTTAGGGACATTTGCAGATAGATAGAGCATTAATGCAAGAGTTGATATAATCTTCTCCATTATGGATGAATTAATTCTGAGACAGAGAGATTGTGATTCATGTAAGGTGTGAGGGCATTGATAATTATGCATATAAAATTTTTTGTCATGATTTTCTTTCATTTTCTATTTTTTTTCTTTTGTTCCTACTGGAATATGTAATTATGATGATGTAACACACTACTGTGGTTTTTTTATGTGAAGAATCTGTAGTTATGGATGAAAGCATCACAGACAGTGCACAAAATGTATAAATGAATACTGTCTATGTCATGTGCTGTACAAGAGGGGACATGTCAACAAAGATCACACACCAGCATTTTGTGGTTTCCAGAATGAAATTTTCACTTTGCAGCAGAGTGTGCACTGATATGAAACTTCGTGACAGACTCTTGGTCTGGCACACAGTTTTAATCTGTCAGGAAGTTTCACATCAGCACACACTCTGCTGCAGAGTGAAAATATCATTCTGGAAACATCCTCCAGGCTGTGGCTAAGCCATGTCTCCACAATAACTTTTCTTCCAGGAGTGCTAGTTCTCCAAGGTTAGCAGAAGAGCTTCTGTGAAGTCTTGAAAGTAGGAGATGAGGTACAGGAGACAAGGTACTGGCAGAATTGAAGCTGTGAAGGCGGCTTGTGAGTCGTGCTTGGGTAGTTCAGATGGTAGAGCAGTTGCCTGCAAAAGGCAAAGGACCTGAGTTCGAGTCTTGGTCCAGCACACAGGTTTAATCTGTCGGGAGGTGTCTTGTGGTTTGTTAATCACCACTGGGTTACTGCTACAGCTGTGAATAAACATTGCTCTTGTTTTGTCAGAGAAGGTTAACAAACAGAACTGCCTGTATCCTGCTCACAACATCATAACCTGCCGATGTCATGCTGTCCAGCGCAACACTTCTTATGCAACAAAAAGTTAAGATATTTCACCGAATGCTATCCCCTGATCTAAAAACTTTCTTTCTTTCTTAAAAGTAGTAGAATTATGGACTCTATTAAAATCAATTCTTTACTTGTTTATCTTTGTTTTCAGCTATCGAAAATAAAAGTACCACTAATAGTTGCACAGTAGTCATTGTTGAAGCAACAGTAAATATAAACATCTTCCTCTCATGAGAAATATTTTCCCATGCATGTCAAAATTACTGCAGCTGCATTTTTAGTTGATTTTATGTATTGTTATGAGTACAGTAATGTGCTAGTGTAAGAATATTTCATCATGAAATACAGCTGCATGCGTAAATTATGGCAACCACCACAATTGCCTCAGATATGACCAGTGACATACAAGCTGCTATTTCACCATTGGTGCATTTCCTGCTGTGGGTGCAAATCATATATGTCCATTGTCAAAACACGTGGGGAATGTTTACACAGTATTAAAAGCTTTGATATTGTATTGCTATGTGTCATAGTATTGAGAGATGCTGGTTATACTCAAAAGTGGGTAAATGTAGGGTGAATTCCCCCAGTGTTCATGCAATTATTAACAGTGTTGTATGTGATTGGTGTAATTTTGTCACCTATTCTAAATACTGTCAGATATTGTCTTTGATGTTTTTGAAGTTTTGGAGGATATATACATAATTTCATTGACTCAGGTTATTTTCAGAGCAGTTTCTCATAAACATTCAGTTTTTCAGTTTATAAATAAAGTGGGATTGTGTGCAATTGAGAAGTATAACACGTAGTTTGGTTTTCCAACCAGAATTTTGAGTGACTTCACAGCTAAGATTTTGATAATTATATTTCCTATGGGATGAGGTCATCACAAAGGGTAGTATTCTTCAGCCTTGATCTGACTTTTTAAGTGGCTTTCGCAGCCAGTTACACAGGAATCTACAATTTAAAGTGGATTCTGAACCATAGATTTTTCACATTAGTGACACTGCCACAGGTAAAACTGGGAAGTGACAAATAAAAATCCTGTGACTCATTAGGAATCAAATCTGAAACTACTGAATCCATAGTCTAACACTTTACCAGTGAGTTACTGAGCCACAAAAATTTATAAGCTTTTTATCAAACGTGGCCTGACTACCATCTTTTACACATGGTACAGGAGATTATGACAACACTGGATATACAGCTCGTTTTATGGGCCTCCACAAATGAAATTAATAATTGTGGTGATGAGGTCAACTTGGAAACATCTATTTAAGAACACAGAAGAAGACTGGTACCAGGTAGCTGAAAGATGAGACATAGTTTATTTTACAGTTTGCTGTGACATTTCACCCATTAATAAATGTAATAAAGGTGATATGGGTCATGATAACATATATTTGCGTAACAACTTAGTTATGAAAATGATATGACGTTCTGAGAGGTCACAAACATAAAGGTCATCAGAACAAAGTACACTCATATTTTTAAAAGGCTGATGCATGGAATTAAATTTGGCAGATTTCAAGACACTGCTACCAGCATTCACCTAAAGTGATTTAGGAAATTACTGGCAATCTAAATCTCATTGTACAGGTGGGGGTTTTTGTGTGTTCTGCCCAAAATCAGATTCAGCAACTTCTTCATTACTGTGCAATACCATGCATCAGAAACAGAAGTATTGACTTTTGTGAGGTGCACATGATTACTGGCAGTGAGTTCAGGCTTTCATGTTTCAAAATAATCATACTTTCCTCCTGTAAATCTCTTATTGAACAATCTGGGACATTTCCTTCATGCCTGATCAATGAAGACACAGCATGTCATTATTGATAATGAGTTCATAGTGGCTTAAGTCCCTCTCCAGCTATAGTCAGGAATGAAAATGGTAGTCCACTGAATACACAGAATATTTGGTCATAATAAAAGTGGATGCAGTAATATTTTGTACGGCAAAGAAATCAACAAAACAACTGTCTGCTGTAGTTTCATCTAAGTAGGTTCTTTTTTTAAAAAAAATTGCTACAAACTTAAAATGAAACTGTGGTAGAATCCATATATCAGCAGTGAACAGCATACACAAAAGTTACATGTGATTGAACATGATGACTTTACAGCACCCATATAACAGTGATCATGGTTATTTTTCAAAAGATCTTCAGTCTTGTTGTGCATACAGTGTGTTTATATAACAGCATGTATTAAGGAAATATTATTCATTGTATATCTTTTAAATATATGTCATGTTGTGGAAACATCATAAATTGTAGCAAAACCCATCTTTTTCATGTAATTCATTTGTTTTTAGTTGTTTTACATATGTGGCAACATCAACTACCAGTACTGACGCTGGCCAGCATAACAACTGCAGCAACTAGTGACATGGTTTATCTGTAGCCTAAGTTCATAATCTTTCATTGTCAGTTCCCACTTGTCTCTTGAACAATGTGTATCATGATAATGCTTTTGTATGTGTTTAATTTTGCTTCATGGCAATAAAGTGTGGAATACTTCACCAAGAGGTCTGTACATTCTAATTGACCCCAGATACCTGTTATTCCCACACTGGTGATCACAGACCACAGTACATTCATTTTGTACTTAATGCACACACACACTGCCACCAGGAGAATGTCCAACAGGGTTGCCAGGGTTGAAAGGCATTTTCTACACCCCGGTATGGAGATCCTTGACATATGCCATACAATTGCTGCATTTGTGTCCTGGGGTGGTAGTTGTTCTGCGGTGGTGGTAGGTACAGTCTGAAGGGCTCTAAGTTGTAATTCTTAATCTGCTAACTGATTTTGATGCTCTAGCAGCAGCCTCTGAAGGGATGAGCTTTTCTCATGTAGTGAGAGGTGTTCTTTCCTTGTATCAATGTAATGCTATAGATGAGTTCCTCAACTGAGGCATCATCCACCCTTGGGCTTCACCTGTAAATATGGCCTGTAAAAAAGAGGGTACCTTTTGAATGTGTGGGGACCATGGAGTCTTAAATACATGGGCAATTCCTAATCAGTACTTGGTACATAACATCCAGGACTTTGCACATGCATTATTGGGTGCAATGATCTTCAGCATCATTGAGTGTGAAAAGCATATCAGCAGGTACCAATGATGACTGAAGACATTGTTAAAACTAACATTTTCACATCCTTTGGGTTATTTGAAAATCTATTTACACCATTCAGACTAAAAAAAAAGCATGTGAAACATAGAAGTGATTAATCCACTCTCCCCTACACATATTCCTGTTCTCTTTCCCTTATGTGGGCAACATTATGATATATTCTTCCATGCCCCAATAGCATGAAGGTCACATACAGTGAGTTTTTTATATCCTAGAGCAGCTAGATGAAGTCATCAACACCAAAAAATGCCATTTGACTAACATTCCTAGGATATTTTGTTTTGTCATCAGGGATCAGGCCAACAGAACGAAGGAAGGAAGCCAGTTCACTCCCATGCCCACTAACTACAAAGAGCTACATGTATTTCTAGGAATGGTAAATTTCTACTGGCACCACATTTGACAGGCACCCAAAATTCAGGTATCCCTCACTAACATCCTATTCAGAACCAACACCAAGGGCAACCAAATTGTTCCATGATTCAAAGAAATGTCACATGCTTTCAAGACTATCAGACAGCCACTACAGAGGGCCATTACCCTGGCCCATCCCTCAGCCAAACTGTCAATCACTGCTGACTGTATTGACACTGCCATTGGCACTGTCCTACAGCATACAATTAACAGTGTATGTCAACCCTTATGATTCTTCTCTCATATATTGAAGGGATTGCAAAAGCTGTGATCCATATATGACCACAAACTACTCACCCTCTATGAGGTAGTTAAGTATTTCAGAGAGGACATTTAGGACCACCCTCTCACACTTTACACTGATCGCTGCCCTTGGTGTACACCATTCTCAATCCTGGTTTGGATGTATCACTCCACCACTTCCGGCACCTTGACCTTATAGCTCAGTTTGCAAGAGACATTCAGCACATGAACAGGGTGGAAAATATGGTGGCGGAATACATATCCCATATCTACACCGTCAGTATCCTAATAAACTAAGAGGACCTAGTGAATGCATAAGAACATGACACATGACAAACACTTACATAAGCTCTTAGATAACACCAACACAGGTAACTCAAACAAATACAGCTACCTGACTCTCATTTCAAAGTTTGATATAACACACTGCAGGGAAGACCATGCCCACTGATCCCCATCCCATTCAGAAAATCAATGTTTGATAGCCTTCATAATCTGTCACACCTTTCAATTTGCCCCATTACAAGGCTCACCACAGAACATTTTGTTGGGCCGGGGCTTAAAGCAGACTGCAGGAAATGGGTGAGGGCATGTCAGTGCAGCAAGACTGGATGGAATGCATCCCCTCCACAAGGCATCTTCACGGTACCTAAAGGACACTCCCATACACTTGGACTTAGTCAGCCCCCTAATTGAGTCCAAAGGCTACAAATCTTATCGGCGACTGGGTAGAAGCAACACCTTCACATGATGTAACAGCTGAATCAACAAAATGGACCTTCATTAACAGATGGATTTCCCATTTCATTTGCCCCCTATCCATGACAACTGGTCAGGACCAGCAATTCAAATCCGTCCTCTTCACTGAACTGTGCAAAGTATGCGATGTCCAGTGGTTCCATACAATGGCCTACCACCCACAGAGCAACATGTTAGTGAAAAAATGGCACTGGATTTTGAAGGCCTCTTTAATGAGCTGACACACAGTGGACAGACAGTCTACCCTGGGTGCTACCACATCAAGAACTTCCTCATACCCCAGCTGCATGTCCATGGGCTACAGAGCACTCAGTAGCCAAGGGTTTCAAATGCATGCTTCTCTTCCTTGTATGTGCTTCTTGGGTGTTGTTCATTAATTCACAGTGTCTATTATGAAGTATGGTATGCACTGCACAATGAAAATTAATAAAACTTGTTATCGCAGTCCTAAAAATTATGCAATCGTAACTTGCCAAAAACTTGGCAGTCCTCTTTGATGTTAAGGTGTCATCAGCAAATGAACAAGCATGGAGTATCTTCTGTGTAGGAGACACACCTATAAAGGATACTAGGTGAATGGCCAGAACATTTGCAACCTGTGCCTGAAGTGTTCGTGACCAACTGCAATGCCCACATGGAATGTCTGACTGTTAAAAACAGTCCATATCATCACATTTTCAGCAGATGTAGATGTAGAAAGAAGTATATAGTTGTCACAATAAAGTTACATCAAAATTCCTCATCCTAATGTGATTTCTTACACACAACACATAATAAACTGCACTCAGTTCATATTGCTACTAAGAGGTAAAGATATAAAATAAAGCTGAAGGGTACTGTACATTTTATTGAAACAACAATATACAAAAATCTTGAACATATCTCATTTTTGTAATTAGCGTGGAAGTAGAAAGGATTATTAATCACCAGGATAACCCAAATGACAAACAGTATCAAGTACAGATGCATGTTTGTTGGTCAGATTCATATGTCTCTCTAAATGTTAGGGACATTTGCAGATAGATAGAGCATTAATGCAAGAGTTGATATAATCTTCTCCATTATGGATGAATTAATTCTGAGACAGAGAGATTGTGATTCATGTAAGGTGTGAGGGCATTGATAATTATGCATATAAAATTTTTTGTCATGATTTTCTTTCATTTTCTATTTTTTTTCTTTTGTTCCTACTGGAATATGTAATTATGATGATGTAACACACTACTGTGGTTTTTTTATGTGAAGAATCTGTAGTTATGGATGAAAGCATCACAGACAGTGCACAAAATGTATAAATGAATACTGTCTATGTCATGTGCTGTACAAGAGGGGACATGTCAACAAAGATCACACACCAGCATTTTGTGGTTTCCAGAATGAAATTTTCACTTTGCAGCAGAGTGTGCACTGATATGAAACTTCGTGACAGACTCTTGGTCTGGCACACAGTTTTAATCTGTCAGGAAGTTTCACATCAGCACACACTCTGCTGCAGAGTGAAAATATCATTCTGGAAACATCCTCCAGGCTGTGGCTAAGCCATGTCTCCACAATAACTTTTCTTCCAGGAGTGCTAGTTCTCCAAGGTTAGCAGAAGAGCTTCTGTGAAGTCTTGAAAGTAGGAGATGAGGTACAGGAGACAAGGTACTGGCAGAATTGAAGCTGTGAAGGCGGCTTGTGAGTCGTGCTTGGGTAGTTCAGATGGTAGAGCAGTTGCCTGCAAAAGGCAAAGGACCCGAGTTCGAGTCTTGGTCCAGCACACAGGTTTAATCTGTCGGGAGGTGTCTTGTGGTTTGTTAATCACCACTGGGTTACTGCTACAGCTGTGAATAAACATTGCTCTTGTTTTGTCAGAGAAGGTTAACAAACAGAACTGCCTGTATCCTGCTCACAACATCATAACCTGCCGATGTCATGCTGTCCAGCGCAACACTTCTTATGCAACAAAAAGTTAAGATATTTCACCGAATGCTATCCCCTGATCTAAAAACTTTCTTTCTTTCTTAAAAGTAGTAGAATTATGGACTCTATTAAAATCAATTCTTTACTTGTTTATCTTTGTTTTCAGCTATCGAAAATAAAAGTACCACTAATAGTTGCACAGTAGTCATTGTTGAAGCAACAGTAAATATAAACATCTTCCTCTCATGAGAAATATTTTCCCATGCATGTCAAAATTACTGCAGCTGCATTTTTAGTTGATTTTATGTATTGTTATGAGTACAGTAATGTGCTAGTGTAAGAATATTTCATCATGAAATACAGCTGCATGCGTAAATTATGGCAACCACCACAATTGCCTCAGATATGACCAGTGACATACAAGCTGCTATTTCACCATTGGTGCATTTCCTGCTGTGGGTGCAAATCATATATGTCCATTGTCAAAACACGTGGGGAATGTTTACACAGTATTAAAAGCTTTGATATTGTATTGCTATGTGTCATAGTATTGAGAGATGCTGGTTATACTCAAAAGTGGGTAAATGTAGGGTGAATTCCCCCAGTGTTCATGCAATTATTAACAGTGTTGTATGTGATTGGTGTAATTTTGTCACCTATTCTAAATACTGTCAGATATTGTCTTTGATGTTTTTGAAGTTTTGGAGGATATATACATAATTTCATTGACTCAGGTTATTTTCAGAGCAGTTTCTCATAAACATTCAGTTTTTCAGTTTATAAATAAAGTGGGATTGTGTGCAATTGAGAAGTATAACACGTAGTTTGGTTTTCCAACCAGAATTTTGAGTGACTTCACAGCTAAGATTTTGATAATTATATTTCCTATGGGATGAGGTCATCACAAAGGGTAGTATTCTTCAGCCTTGATCTGACTTTTTAAGTGGCTTTCGCAGCCAGTTACACAGGAATCTACAATTTAAAGTGGATTCTGAACCATAGATTTTTCACATTAGTGACACTGCCACAGGTAAAACTGGGAAGTGACAAATAAAAATCCTGTGACTCATTAGGAATCAAATCTGAAACTACTGAATCCATAGTCTAACACTTTACCAGTGAGTTACTGAGCCACAAAAATTTATAAGCTTTTTATCAAACGTGGCCTGACTACCATCTTTTACACATGGTACAGGAGATTATGACAACACTGGATATACAGCTCGTTTTATGGGCCTCCACAAATGAAATTAATAATTGTGGTGATGAGGTCAACTTGGAAACATCTATTTAAGAACACAGAAGAAGACTGGTACCAGGTAGCTGAAAGATGAGACATAGTTTATTTTACAGTTTGCTGTGACATTTCACCCATTAATAAATGTAATAAAGGTGATATGGGTCATGATAACATATATTTGCGTAACAACTTAGTTATGAAAATGATATGACGTTCTGAGAGGTCACAAACATAAAGGTCATCAGAACAAAGTACACTCATATTTTTAAAAGGCTGATGCATGGAATTAAATTTGGCAGATTTCAAGACACTGCTACCAGCATTCACCTAAAGTGATTTAGGAAATTACTGGCAATCTAAATCTCATTGTACAGGTGGGGGTTTTTGTGTGTTCTGCCCAAAATCAGATTCAGCAACTTCTTCATTACTGTGCAATACCATGCATCAGAAACAGAAGTATTGACTTTTGTGAGGTGCACATGATTACTGGCAGTGAGTTCAGGCTTTCATGTTTCAAAATAATCATACTTTCCTCCTGTAAATCTCTTATTGAACAATCTGGGACATTTCCTTCATGCCTGATCAATGAAGACACAGCATGTCATTATTGATAATGAGTTCATAGTGGCTTAAGTCCCTCTCCAGCTATAGTCAGGAATGAAAATGGTAGTCCACTGAATACACAGAATATTTGGTCATAATAAAAGTGGATGCAGTAATATTTTGTACGGCAAAGAAATCAACAAAACAACTGTCTGCTGTAGTTTCATCTAAGTAGGTTCTTTTTTTAAAAAAAATTGCTACAAACTTAAAATGAAACTGTGGTAGAATCCATATATCAGCAGTGAACAGCATACACAAAAGTTACATGTGATTGAACATGATGACTTTACAGCACCCATATAACAGTGATCATGGTTATTTTTCAAAAGATCTTCAGTCTTGTTGTGCATACAGTGTGTTTATATAACAGCATGTATTAAGGAAATATTATTCATTGTATATCTTTTAAATATATGTCATGTTGTGGAAACATCATAAATTGTAGCAAAACCCATCTTTTTCATGTAATTCATTTGTTTTTAGTTGTTTTACATATGTGGCAACATCAACTACCAGTACTGACGCTGGCCAGCATAACAACTGCAGCAACTAGTGACATGGTTTATCTGTAGCCTAAGTTCATAATCTTTCATTGTCAGTTCCCACTTGTCTCTTGAACAATGTGTATCATGATAATGCTTTTGTATGTGTTTAATTTTGCTTCATGGCAATAAAGTGTGGAATACTTCACCAAGAGGTCTGTACATTCTAATTGACCCCAGATACCTGTTATTCCCACACTGGTGATCACAGACCACAGTACATTCATTTTGTACTTAATGCACACACACACTGCCACCAGGAGAATGTCCAACAGGGTTGCCAGGGTTGAAAGGCATTTTCTACACCCCGGTATGGAGATCCTTGACATATGCCATACAATTGCTGCATTTGTGTCCTGGGGTGGTAGTTGTTCTGCGGTGGTGGTAGGTACAGTCTGAAGGGCTCTAAGTTGTAATTCTTAATCTGCTAACTGATTTTGATGCTCTAGCAGCAGCCTCTGAAGGGATGAGCTTTTCTCATGTAGTGAGAGGTGTTCTTTCCTTGTATCAATGTAATGCTATAGATGAGTTCCTCAACTGAGGCATCATCCACCCTTGGGCTTCACCTGTAAATATGGCCTGTAAAAAAGAGGGTACCTTTTGAATGTGTGGGGACCATGGAGTCTTAAATACATGGGCAATTCCTAATCAGTACTTGGTACATAACATCCAGGACTTTGCACATGCATTATTGGGTGCAATGATCTTCAGCATCATTGAGTGTGAAAAGCATATCAGCAGGTACCAATGATGACTGAAGACATTGCTAAAACTAACATTTTCACATCCTTTGGGTTATTTGAAAATCTATTTACACCATTCAGACTAAAAAAAAAGCATGTGAAACATAGAAGTGATTAATCCACTCTCCCCTACACATATTCCTGTTCTCTTTCCCTTATGTGGGCAACATTATGATATATTCTTCCATGCCCCAATAGCATGAAGGTCACATACAGTGAGTTTTTTATATCCTAGAGCAGCTAGATGAAGTCATCAACACCACAAAATGCCACTTGACTAACATTCCTAGGATATTTTGTTTTGTCATCAGGGATCAGGCCAACAGAACGAAGGAAGGAAGCCAGTTCACTCCCATGCCCACTAACTACAAAGAGCTACATGTATTTCTAGGAATGGTAAATTTCTACTGGCACCACATTTGACAGGCACCCAAAATTCAGGTATCCCTCACTAACATCCTATTCAGAACCAACACCAAGGGCAACCAAATTGTTCCATGATTCAAAGAAATGTCACATGCTTTCAAGACTATCAGACAGCCACTACAGAGGGCCATTACCCTGGCCCATCCCTCAGCCAAACTGTCAATCACTGCTGACTGTATTGACACTGCCATTGGCACTGTCCTACAGCATACAATTAACAGTGTATGTCAACCCTTATGATTCTTCTCTCATATATTGAAGGGATTGCAAAAGCTGTGATCCATATATGACCACAAACTACTCACCCTCTATGAGGTAGTTAAGTATTTCAGAGAGGACATTTAGGACCACCCTCTCACACTTTACACTGATCGCTGCCCTTGGTGTACACCATTCTCAATCCTGGTTTGGATGTATCACTCCACCACTTCCGGCACCTTGACCTTATAGCTCAGTTTGCAAGAGACATTCAGCACATGAACAGGGTGGAAAATATGGTGGCGGAATACATATCCCATATCTACACCGTCAGTATCCTAATAAACTAAGAGGACCTAGTGAATGCATAAGAACATGACACATGACAAACACTTACATAAGCTCTTAGATAACACCAACACAGGTAACTCAAACAAATACAGCTACCTGACTCTCATTTCAAAGTTTGATATAACACACTGCAGGGAAGACCATGCCCACTGATCCCCATCCCATTCAGAAAATCAATGTTTGATAGCCTTCATAATCTGTCACACCTTTCAATTTGCCCCATTACAAGGCTCACCACAGAACATTTTGTTGGGCCGGGGCTTAAAGCAGACTGCAGGAAATGGGTGAGGGCATGTCAGTGCAGCAAGACTGGATGGAATGCATCCCCTCCACAAGGCATCTTCACGGTACCTAAAGGACACTCCCATACACTTGGACTTAGTCAGCCCCCTAATTGAGTCCAAAGGCTACAAATCTTATCGGCGACTGGGTAGAAGCGACACCTTCACATGATGTAACAGCTGAATCAACAAAATGGACCTTCATTAACAGATGGATTTCCCATTTCATTTGCCCCCTATCCATGACAACTGGTCAGGACCAGCAATTCAAATCCATCCTCTTCACTGAACTGTGCAAAGTATGCGATGTCCAGTGGTTCCATACAATGGCCTACCACCCACAGAGCAACATGTTAGTGAAAAAATGGCACTGGATTTTGAAGGCCTCTTTAATGAGCTGACACACAGTGGACAGACAGTCTACCCTGGGTGCTACCACATCAAGAACTTCCTCATACCCCAGCTGCATGTCCATGGGCTACAGAGCACTCAGTAGCCAAGGGTTTCAAATGCATGCTTCTCTTCCTTGTATGTGCTTCTTGGGTGTTGTTCATTAATTCACAGTGTCTATTATGAAGTATGGTATGCACTGCACAATGAAAATTAATAAAACTTGTTATCGCAGTCCTAAAAATTATGCAATCGTAACTTGCCAAAAACTTGGCAGTCCTCTTTGATGTTAAGGTGTCATCAGCAAATGAACAAGCATGGAGTATCTTCTGTGTAGGAGACACACCTATAAAGGATACTAGGTGAATGGCCAGAACATTTGCAACCTGTGCCTGAAGTGTTCGTGACCAACTGCAATGCCCACATGGAATGTCTGACTGTTAAAAACAGTCCATATCATCACATTTTCAGCAGATGTAGATGTAGAAAGAAGTATATAGTTGTCACAATAAAGTTACATCAAAATTCCTCATCCTAATGTGATTTCTTACACACAACACATAATAAACTGCACTCAGTTCATATTGCTACTAAGAGGTAAAGATATAAAATAAAACTGAAGGGTACTGTACATTTTATTGAAACAACAATATACAAAAATCTTGAACATATCTCATTTTTGTAATTAGCGTGGAAGTAGAAAGGATTATTAATCACCAGGATAACCCAAATGACAAACAGTATCAAGTACAGATGCATGTTTGTTGGTCAGATTCATATGTCTCTCTAAATGTTAGGGACATTTGCAGATAGATAGAGCATTAATGCAAGAGTTGATATAATCTTCTCCATTATGGATGAATTAATTCTGAGACAGAGAGATTGTGATTCATGTAAGGTGTGAGGGCATTGATAATTATGCATACAAAATTTTTTGTCATGATTTTCTTTCATTTTCTATTTTTTTCTTTTGTTCCTACTGGAATATGTAATTATGATGATGTAACGCACTACTGTGGTTTTTTTATGTGAAGACTCTGTAGTTATGGATGAAAGCATCACAGACAGTGCACAAAATGTATAAATGAATACTGTCTATGTCATGTGCTGTACAAGAGGGGACATGTCAACAAAGATCACACACCAGCATTTTGTGGTTTCCAGAATGAAATTTTCACTTTGCAGCAGAGTGTGCACTGATATGAAACTTCCTGACAGACTCTTGGTCTGGCACACAGTTTTAATCTGTCAGGAAGTTTCACATCAGCACACACGCTGCTGCAGAGTGAAAATATCATTCTGGAAACATCCTCCAGGCTGTGGCTAAGCCATGTCTCCACAATAACTTTTCTTCCAGGAGTGCTAGTTCTCCAAGGTTAGCAGAAGAGCTTCTGTGAAGTCTTGAAAGTAGGAGATGAGGTACAGGAGACAAGGTACTGGCAGAATTGAAGCTGTGAAGGCGGCTTGTGAGTCGTGCTTGGGTAGTTCAGATGGTAGAGCAGTTGCCTGCGAAAGGCAAAGGACCCGAGTTCGAGTCTTGGTCCAGCACACAGGTTTAATCTGTCAGGAGGTGTCTTGTGGTTTGTTAATCACCACTGGGTTACTGCTACAGCTGTGAATAAACATTGCTCTTGTTTTGTCAGAGAAGGTTAACAAACAGAACTGCCTGTATCCTGCTCACAACATCATAACCTGCCGATGTCATGCTGTCCAGCGCAACACTTCTTATGCAACAAAAAGTTAAGATATTTCACTGAATGCTATCCCCTGATCTAAAAACTTTCTTTCTTTCTTAAAAGTAGTAGAATTATGGACTCTATTAAAATCAATTCTTTACTTGTTTATCTTTGTTTTCAGCTATCGAAAATAAAAGTACCACTAATAGTTGCACAGTAGTCATTGTTGAAGCAACAGTAAATATAAACATCTTCCTCTCATGAGAAATATTTTCCCTTGCATGTCAAAATTACTGCAGCTGCAGTTTTAGTTGATTTTATGTATTGTTATGAGTACAGTAATGTGCTAGTGTAAGAATATTTCATCATGAAATACAGCTGCATGCGTAAATTACGGCAACCACCACAATTGCCTCAGATATGACCAGTGACATACAAGCTGCTATTTCACCATTGGTGCATTTCCTGCTGTGGGTGCAAATCATATATGTCCATTGTCAAAACACGTGGGGAATGTTTACACAGTATTAAAAGCTTTGATATTGTATTGCTATGTGTCATAGTATTGAGAGATGCTGGTTATACTCAAAAGTGGGTAAATGTAGGGTGAATTCCCCCAGTGTTCATGTAATTATTAACAGTGTTGTATGTGATTCATGTAATTTTGTCACCTATTCTAAATACTGTCAGATATTGTCTTTGATGTTTTTGAAGTTTTGGAGGATATATACATAATTTAATTGACTCAGGTTATTTTCAGAGCAGTTTCTCATAAACATTCAGTTTTTCAGTTTATAAATAAAGTGGGATTGTGTGCAATTGAGAAGTATAACACGTAGTTTGGTTTTCCAACCAGAATTTTGAGTGACTTCACAGTTAAGATTTTGATAATTATATTTCCTATGGGATGAGGTCATCACAAAGGGTAGTATTCTTCAGCCTTGATCTGACTTTTTAAGTGGCTTTCGCAGCCAGTTACACAGGAATCTACAATTTAAAGTGGATTCTGAACCATAGATTTTTCACATTAGTGACACTGCCACAGGTAAAACTGGGAAGTGACAAATAAAAATCCTGTGACTCATTAGGAATCAAATCTGAAACTACTGAATCCATAGTCTAACACTTTACCAGTGAGTTACTGAGCCACAAAAATTTATAATCTTTTTATCAAACGTGGCCTGACTACCATCTATTACACATGGTACAGGAGATTATGACAACACTGGATATACAGCTCGTTTTATGGGCCTCCACAAATGAAATTAATAATTGTGGTGATGAGGTCAACTTGGAAACATCTATTTAAGAACACAGAAGAAGACTGGTACCAGGTAGCTGAAAGATGAGACATAGTTTATTTTACAGTTTGCTGTGACATTTCACCCATTAATAAATGTAATAAAGGTGATATGGGTCATGATAACATATATTTGCGTAACAACTTAGTTATGAAAATGATATGACGTTCTGAGAGGTCACAAACATAAAGGTCATCAGAACAAAGTACACTCATATTTTTAAAAGGCTGATGCATGGAATTAAATTTGGCAGATTTCAAGACACTGCTCCCAGCATTCACCTAAAGTGATTTAGGAAATTACTGGCAATCTAAATCTCATTGTACAGGTGGGGGTTTTTGTGTGTTCTGCCCAAAATCAGATTCAGCAACTTCTTCATTACTGTGCAATACCATGCATCAGAAACAGAAGTATTGACTTTTGTGAGGTGCACATGATTACTGGCAGTGAGTTCAGGCTTTCATGTTTCAAAATAATCATACTTTCCTCCTGTAAATCTCTTATTGAACAATCTGGGACATTTCCTTCATGCCTGATCAATGAAGACACAGCATGTCATTATTGATAATGAGTTCATAGTGGCTTAAGTCCCTCTCCAGCTATAGTCAGGAATGAAAATGGTAGTCCACTGAATACACAGAATATTTGGTCATAATAAAAGTGGATGCAGTAATATTTTGTACGGCAAAGAAATCAACAAAACAACTGTCTGCTGTAGTTTCATCTAAGTAGGTTCTTTTTTTAAAAAAAATTGCTACAAACTTAAAATGAAACTGTGGTAGAATCCATATATCAGCAGTGAACAGCATACACAAAAGTTGCATGTGATTGAACATGATGACTTTACAGCACCCATATAACAGTGATCATGGTTATTTTTCAAAAGATCTTCAGTCCTGTTGTGCATACAGTGTGTTTATATAACAGCATGTATTAAGGAAATATTATTCATTGTATATCTTTTAAATATATGTCATGTTGTGGAAACATCATAAATTGTAGCAAAACCCATCTTTTTCATGTAATTCATTTGTTTTTAGTTGTTTTACATATGTGGCAACATCAACTACCAGTACTGACGCTGGCCAGCATAACAACTGCAGCAACTAGTGACATGGTTTATCTGTAGCCTAAGTTCATAATCTTTCATTGTCAGTTCCCACTTGTCTCTTGAACAATGTGTATCATGATAATGCTTTTGTATGTGTTTAATTTTGCTTCATGGCAATAAAGTGTGGAATACTTCACCAAGAGGTCTGTACATTCTAATTGACCCCAGATACCTGTTATTCCCACACTGGTGATCACAGACCACAGTACATTCATTTTGTACTTAATGCACACACACACTGCCACCAGGAGAATGTCCAACAGGGTTGCCAGGGTTGAAAGGCATTTTCTACACCCCGGTATGGAGATCCTTGACATATGCCATACAATTGCTGCATTTGTGTCCTGGGGTGGTAGTTGTTCTGCGGTGGTGGTAGGTACAGTCTGAAGGGCTCTAAGTTGTAATTCTTAATCTGCTAACTGATTTTGATGCTCTAGCAGCAGCCTCTGAAGGGATGAGCTTTTCTCATGTAGTGAGAGGTGTTCTTTCCTTGTATCAATGTAATGCTATAGATGAGTTCCTCAACTGAGGCATCATCCACCCTTGGGCTTCACCTGTAAATATGGCCTGTAAAAAAGAGGGTACCTTTTGAATGTGTGGGGACCATGGAGTCTTAAATACATGGGCAATTCCTAATCAGTACTTGGTACATAACATCCAGGACTTTGCACATGCATTATTGGGTGCAATGATCTTCAGCATCATTGAGTGTGAAAAGCATATCAGCAGGTACCAATGATGACTGAAGACATTGCTAAAACTAACATTTTCACATCCTTTGGGTTATTTGAAAATCTATTTACACCATTCAGACTAAAAAAAAAGCATGTGAAACATAGAAGTGATTAATCCACTCTCCCCTACACATATTCCTGTTCTCTTTCCCTTATGTGGGCAACATTATGATATATTCTTCCATGCCCCAATAGCATGAAGGTCACATACAGTGAGTTTTTTATATCCTAGAGCAGCTAGATGAAGTCATCAACACCAAAAAATGCCACTTGACTAACATTCCTAGGATATTTTGTTTTGTCATCAGGGATCAGGCCAACAGAACGAAGGAAGGAAGCCAGTTCACTCCCATGCCCACTAACTACAAAGAGCTACATGTATTTCTAGGAATGGTAAATTTCTACTGGCACCACATTTGACAGGCACCCAAAATTCAGGTATCCCTCACTAACATCCTATTCAGAACCAACACCAAGGGCAACCAAATTGTTCCATGATTCAAAGAAATGTCACATGCTTTCAAGACTATCAGACAGCCACTACAGAGGGCCATTACCCTGGCCCATCCCTCAGCCAAACTGTCAATCACTGCTGACTGTATTGACACTGCCATTGGCACTGTCCTACAGCATACAATTAACAGTGTATGTCAACCCTTATGATTCTTCTCTCATATATTGAAGGGATTGCAAAAGCTGTGATCCATATATGACCACAAACTACTCACCCTCTATGAGGTAGTTAAGTATTTCAGAGAGGACATTTAGGACCACCCTCTCACACTTTACACTGATCGCTGCCCTTGGTGTACACCATTCTCAATCCTGGTTTGGATGTATCACTCCACCACTTCCGGCACCTTGACCTTATAGCTCAGTTTGCAAGAGACATTCAGCACATGAACAGGGTGGAAAATATGGTGGCGGAATACATATCCCATATCTACACCGTCAGTATCCTAATAAACTAAGAGGACCTAGTGAATGCATAAGAACATGACACATGACAAACACTTACATAAGCTCTTAGATAACACCAACACAGGTAACTCAAACAAATACAGCTACCTGACTCTCATTTCAAAGTTTGATATAACACACTGCAGGGAAGACCATGCCCACTGATCCCCATCCCATTCAGAAAATCAATGTTTGATAGCCTTCATAATCTGTCACACCTTTCAATTTGCCCCATTACAAGGCTCACCACAGAACATTTTGTTGGGCCGGGGCTTAAAGCAGACTGCAGGAAATGGGTGAGGGCATGTCAGTGCAGCAAGACTGGATGGAATGCATCCCCTCCACAAGGCATCTTCACGGTACCTAAAGGACACTCCCATACACTTGGACTTAGTCAGCCCCCTAATTGAGTCCAAAGGCTACAAATCTTATCGGCGACTGGGTAGAAGCGACACCTTCACATGATGTAACAGCTGAATCAACAAAATGGACCTTCATTAACAGATGGATTTCCCATTTCATTTGCCCCCTATCCATGACAACTGGTCAGGACCAGCAATTCAAATCCGTCCTCTTCACTGAACTGTGCAAAGTATGCGATGTCCAGTGGTTCCATACAATGGCCTACCACCCACAGAGCAACATGTTAGTGAAAAAATGGCACTGGATTTTGAAGGCCTCTTTAATGAGCTGACACACAGTGGACAGACAGTCTACCCTGGGTGCTACCACATCAAGAACTTCCTCATACCCCAGCTGCATGTCCATGGGCTACAGAGCACTCAGTAGCCAAGGGTTTCAAATGCATGCTTCTCTTCCTTGTATGTGCTTCTTGGGTGTTGTTCATTAATTCACAGTGTCTATTATGAAGTATGGTATGCACTGCACAATGAAAATTAATAAAACTTGTTATCGCAGTCCTAAAAATTATGCAATCGTAACTTGCCAAAAACTTGGCAGTCCTCTTTGATGTTAAGGTGTCATCAGCAAATGAACAAGCATGGAGTATCTTCTGTGTAGGAGACACACCTATAAAGGATACTAGGTGAATGGCCAGAACATTTGCAACCTGTGCCTGAAGTGTTCGTGACCAACTGCAATGCCCACATGGAATGTCTGACTGTTAAAAACAGTCCATATCATCACATTTTCAGCAGATGTAGATGTAGAAAGAAGTATATAGTTGTCACAATAAAGTTACATCAAAATTCCTCATCCTAATGTGATTTCTTACACACAACACATAATAAACTGCACTCAGTTCATATTGCTACTAAGAGGTAAAGATATAAAATAAAACTGAAGGGTACTGTACATTTTATTGAAACAACAATATACAAAAATCTTGAACATATCTCATTTTTGTAATTAGCGTGGAAGTAGAAAGGATTATTAATCACCAGGATAACCCAAATGACAAACAGTATCAAGTACAGATGCATGTTTGTTGGTCAGATTCATATGTCTCTCTAAATGTTAGGGACATTTGCAGATAGATAGAGCATTAATGCAAGAGTTGATATAATCTTCTCCATTATGGATGAATTAATTCTGAGACAGAGAGATTGTGATTCATGTAAGGTGTGAGGGCATTGATAATTATGCATATAAAATTTTTTGTCATGATTTTCTTTCATTTTCTATTTTTTTCTTTTGTTCCTACTGGAATATGTAATTATGATGATGTAACGCACTACTGTGGTTTTTTTATGTGAAGACTCTGTAGTTATGGATGAAAGCATCACAGACAGTGCACAAAATGTATAAATGAATACTGTCTATGTCATGTGCTGTACAAGAGGGGACATGTCAACAAAGATCACACACCAGCATTTTGTGGTTTCCAGAATGAAATTTTCACTTTGCAGCAGAGTGTGCACTGATATGAAACTTCCTGACAGACTCTTGGTCTGGCACACAGTTTTAATCTGTCAGGAAGTTTCACATCAGCACACACGCTGCTGCAGAGTGAAAATATCATTCTGGAAACATCCTCCAGGCTGTGGCTAAGCCATGTCTCCACAATAACTTTTCTTCCAGGAGTGCTAGTTCTCCAAGGTTAGCAGAAGAGCTTCTGTGAAGTCTTGAAAGTAGGAGATGAGGTACAGGAGACAAGGTACTGGCAGAATTGAAGCTGTGAAGGCGGCTTGTGAGTCGTGCTTGGGTAGTTCAGATGGTAGAGCAGTTGCCTGCGAAAGGCAAAGGACCCGAGTTCGAGTCTTGGTCCAGCACACAGGTTTAATCTGTCAGGAGGTGTCTTGTGGTTTGTTAATCACCACTGGGTTACTGCTACAGCTGTGAATAAACATTGCTCTTGTTTTGTCAGAGAAGGTTAACAAACAGAACTGCCTGTATCCTGCTCACAACATCATAACCTGCCGATGTCATGCTGTCCAGCGCAACACTTCTTATGCAACAAAAAGTTAAGATATTTCACTGAATGCTATCCCCTGATCTAAAAACTTTCTTTCTTTCTTAAAAGTAGTAGAATTATGGACTCTATTAAAATCAATTCTTTACTTGTTTATCTTTGTTTTCAGCTATCGAAAATAAAAGTACCACTAATAGTTGCACAGTAGTCATTGTTGAAGCAACAGTAAATATAAACATCTTCCTCTCATGAGAAATATTTTCCCTTGCATGTCAAAATTACTGCAGCTGCAGTTTTAGTTGATTTTATGTATTGTTATGAGTACAGTAATGTGCTAGTGTAAGAATATTTCATCATGAAATACAGCTGCATGCGTAAATTACGGCAACCACCACAATTGCCTCAGATATGACCAGTGACATACAAGCTGCTATTTCACCATTGGTGCATTTCCTGCTGTGGGTGCAAATCATATATGTCCATTGTCAAAACACGTGGGGAATGTTTACACAGTATTAAAAGCTTTGATATTGTATTGCTATGTGTCATAGTATTGAGAGATGCTGGTTATACTCAAAAGTGGGTAAATGTAGGGTGAATTCCCCCAGTGTTCATGTAATTATTAACAGTGTTGTATGTGATTCATGTAATTTTGTCACCTATTCTAAATACTGTCAGATATTGTCTTTGATGTTTTTGAAGTTTTGGAGGATATATACATAATTTAATTGACTCAGGTTATTTTCAGAGCAGTTTCTCATAAACATTCAGTTTTTCAGTTTATAAATAAAGTGGGATTGTGTGCAATTGAGAAGTATAACACGTAGTTTGGTTTTCCAACCAGAATTTTGAGTGACTTCACAGTTAAGATTTTGATAATTATATTTCCTATGGGATGAGGTCATCACAAAGGGTAGTATTCTTCAGCCTTGATCTGACTTTTTAAGTGGCTTTCCCAGCCAGTTACACAGGAATCTACAATTTAAAGTGGATTCTGAACCATAGATTTTTCACATTAGTGACACTGCCACAGGTAAAACTGGGAAGTGACAAATAAAAATCCTGTGACTCATTAGGAATCAAATCTGAAACTACTGAATCCATAGTCTAACACTTTACCAGTGAGTTACTGAGCCACAAAAATTTATAATCTTTTTATCAAACGTGGCCTGACTACCATCTATTACACATGGTACAGGAGATTATGACAACACTGGATATACAGCTCGTTTTATGGGCCTCCACAAATGAAATTAATAATTGTGGTGATGAGGTCAACTTGGAAACATCTATTTAAGAACACAGAAGAAGACTGGTACCAGGTAGCTGAAAGATGAGACATAGTTTATTTTACAGTTTGCTGTGACATTTCACCCATTAATAAATGTAATAAAGGTGATATGGGTCATGATAACATATATTTGCGTAACAACTTAGTTATGAAAATGATATGACGTTCTGAGAGGTCACAAACATAAAGGTCATCAGAACAAAGTACACTCATATTTTTAAAAGGCTGATGCATGGAATTAAATTTGGCAGATTTCAAGACACTGCTACCAGCATTCACCTAAAGTGATTTAGGAAATTACTGGCAATCTAAATCTCATTGTACAGGTGGGGGTTTTTGTGTGTTCTGCCCAAAATCAGATTCAGCAACTTCTTCATTACTGTGCAATACCATGCATCAGAAACAGAAGTATTGACTTTTGTGAGGTGCACATGATTACTGGCAGTGAGTTCAGGCTTTCATGTTTCAAAATAATCATACTTTCCTCCTGTAAATCTCTTATTGAACAATCTGGGACATTTCCTTCATGCCTGATCAATGAAGTCACAGCATGTCATTATTGATAATGAGTTCATAGTGGCTTAAGTCCCTCTCCAGCTATAGTCAGGAATGAAAATGGTAGTCCACTGAATACACAGAATATTTGGTCATAATAAAAGTGGATGCAGTAATATTTTGTACGGCAAAGAAATCAACAAAACAACTGTCTGCTGTAGTTTCATCTAAGTAGGTTCTTTTTTTTAAAAAAAATTGCTACAAACTTAAAATGAAACTGTGGTAGAATCCATATATCAGCAGTGAACAGCATACACAAAAGTTACATGTGATTGAACATGATGACTTTACAGCACCCATATAACAGTGATCATGGTTATTTTTCAAAAGATCTTCAGTCCTGTTGTGCATACAGTGTGTTTATATAACAGCATGTATTAAGGAAATATTATTCATTGTATATCTTTTAAATATATGTCATGTTGTGGAAACATCATAAATTGTAGCAAAACCCATCTTTTTCATGTAATTCATTTGTTTTTAGTTGTTTTACATATGTGGCAACATCAACTACCAGTACTGACGCTGGCCAGCATAACAACTGCAGCAACTAGTGACATGGTTTATCTGTAGCCTAAGTTCATAATCTTTCATTGTCAGTTCCCACTTGTCTCTTGAACAATGTGTATCATGATAATGCTTTTGTATGTGTTTAATTTTGCTTCATGGCAATAAAGTGTGGAATACTTCACCAAGAGGTCTGTACATTCTAATTGACCCCAGATACCTGTTATTCCCACACTGGTGATCACAGACCACAGTACATTCATTTTGTACTTAATGCACACACACACTGCCACCAGGAGAATGTCCAACAGGGTTGCCAGGGTTGAAAGGCATTTTCTACACCCCGGTATGGAGATCCTTGACATATGCCATACAATTGCTGCATTTGTGTCCTGGGGTGGTAGTTGTTCTGCGGTGGTGGTAGGTACAGTCTGAAGGGCTCTAAGTTGTAATTCTTAATCTGCTAACTGATTTTGATGCTCTAGCAGCAGCCTCTGAAGGGATGAGCTTTTCTCATGTAGTGAGAGGTGTTCTTTCCTTGTATCAATGTAATGCTATAGATGAGTTCCTCAACTGAGGCATCATCCACCCTTGGGCTTCACCTGTAAATATGGCCTGTAAAAAAGAGGGTACCTTTTGAATGTGTGGGGACCATGGAGTCTTAAATACATGGGCAATTCCTAATCAGTACTTGGTACATAACATCCAGGACTTTGCACATGCATTATTGGGTGCAATGATCTTCAGCATCATTGAGTGTGAAAAGCATATCAGCAGGTACCAATGATGACTGAAGACATTGCTAAAACTAACATTTTCACATCCTTTGGGTTATTTGAAAATCTATTTACACCATTCAGACTAAAAAAAAAGCATGTGAAACATAGAAGTGATTAATCCACTCTCCCCTACACATATTCCTGTTCTCTTTCCCTTATGTGGGCAACATTATGATATATTCTTCCATGCCCCAATAGCATGAAGGTCACATACAGTGAGTTTTTTATATCCTAGAGCAGCTAGATGAAGTCATCAACACCACAAAATGCCACTTGACTAACATTCCTAGGATATTTTGTTTTGTCATCAGGGATCAGGCCAACAGAACGAAGGAAGGAAGCCAGTTCACTCCCATGCCCACTAACTACAAAGAGCTACATGTATTTCTAGGAATGGTAAATTTCTACTGGCACCACATTTGACAGGCACCCAAAATTCAGGTATCCCTCACTAACATCCTATTCAGAACCAACACCAAGGGCAACCAAATTGTTCCATGATTCAAAGAAATGTCACATGCTTTCAAGACTATCAGACAGCCACTACAGAGGGCCATTACCCTGGCCCATCCCTCAGCCAAACTGTCAATCACTGCTGACTGTATTGACACTGCCATTGGCACTGTCCTACAGCATACAATTAACAGTGTATGTCAACCCTTATGATTCTTCTCTCATATATTGAAGGGATTGCAAAAGCTGTGATCCATATATGACCACAAACTACTCACCCTCTATGAGGTAGTTAAGTATTTCAGAGAGGACATTTAGGACCACCCTCTCACACTTTACACTGATCGCTGCCCTTGGTGTACACCATTCTCAATCCTGGTTTGGATGTATCACTCCACCACTTCCGGCACCTTGACCTTATAGCTCAGTTTGCAAGAGACATTCAGCACATGAACAGGGTGGAAAATATGGTGGCGGAATACGTATCCCATATCTACACCGTCAGTATCCTAATAAACTAAGAGGACCTAGTGAATGCATAAGAACATGACACATGACAAACACTTACATAAGCTCTTAGATAACACCAACACAGGTAACTCAAACAAATACAGCTACCTGACTCTCAATTCAAAGTTTGATATAACACACTGCAGGGAAGACCATGCCCACTGATCCCCATCCCATTCAGAAAATCAATGTTTGATAGCCTTCATAATCTGTCACACCTTTCAATTTGCCCCATTACAAGGCTCATCACAGAACATTTTGTTGGGCCGGGGCTTAAAGCAGACTGCAGGAAATGGGTGAGGGCATGTCAGTGCAGCAAGACTGGATGGAATGCATCCCCTCCACAAGGCATCTTCACGGTACCTAAAGGACACTCCCATACACTTGGACTTAGTCAGCCCCCTAATTGAGTCCAAAGGCTACAAATCTTATCGGCGACTGGGTAGAAGCGACACCTTCACATGATGTAACAGCTGAATCAACAAAATGGACCTTCATTAACAGATGGATTTCCCATTTCATTTGCCCCCTATCCATGACAACTGGTCAGGACCAGCAATTCAAATCCGTCCTCTTCACTGAACTGTGCAAAGTATGCGATGTCCAGTGGTTCCATACAATGGCCTACCACCCACAGAGCAACATGTTAGTGAAAAAATGGCACTGGATTTTGAAGGCCTCTTTAATGAGCTGACACACAGTGGACAGACAGTCTACCCTGGGTGCTACCACATCAAGAACTTCCTCATACCCCAGCTGCATGTCCATGGGCTACAGAGCACTCAGTAGCCAAGGGTTTCAAATGCATGCTTCTCTTCCTTGTATGTGCTTCTTGGGTGTTGTTCATTAATTCACAGTGTCTATTATGAAGTATGGTATGCACTGCACAATGAAAATTAATAAAACTTGTTATCGCAGTCCTAAAAATTATGCAATCGTAACTTGCCAAAAACTTGGCAGTCCTCTTTGATGTTAAGGTGTCATCAGCAAATGAACAAGCATGGAGTATCTTCTGTGTAGGAGACACACCTATAAAGGATACTAGGTGAATGGCCAGAACATTTGCAACCTGTGCCTGAAGTGTTCGTGACCAACTGCAATGCCCACATGGAATGTCTGACTGTTAAAAACAGTCCATATCATCACATTTTCAGCAGATGTAGATGTAGAAAGAAGTATATAGTTGTCACAATAAAGTTACATCAAAATTCCTCATCCTAATGTGATTTCTTACACACAACACATAATAAACTGCACTCAGTTCATATTGCTACTAAGAGGTAAAGATATAAAATAAAACTGAAGGGTACTGTACATTTTATTGAAACAACAATATACAAAAATCTTGAACATATCTCATTTTTGTAATTAGCGTGGAAGTAGAAAGGATTATTAATCACCAGGATAACCCAAATGACAAACAGTATCAAGTACAGATGCATGTTTGTTGGTCAGATTCATATGTCTCTCTAAATGTTAGGGACATTTGCAGATAGATAGAGCATTAATGCAAGAGTTGATATAATCTTCTCCATTATGGATGAATTAATTCTGAGACAGAGAGATTGTGATTCATGTAAGGTGTGAGGGCATTGATAATTATGCATATAAAATTTTTTGTCATGATTTTCTTTCATTTTCTATTTTTTTTCTTTTGTTCCTACTGGAATATGTAATTATGATGATGTAACGCACTACTGTGGTTTTTTTATGTGAAGGCTCTGTAGTTATGGATGAAAGCATCACAGACAGTGCACAAAATGTATAAATGAATACTGTCTATGTCATGTGCTGTACAAGAGGGGACATGTCAACAAAGATCACACACCAGCATTTTGTGGTTTCCAGAATGAAATTTTCACTTTGCAGCAGAGTGTGCACTGATATGAAACTTCCTGACAGACTCTTGGTCTGGCACACAGTTTTAATCTGTCAGGAAGTTTCACATCAGCACACACGCTGCTGCAGAGTGAAAATATCATTCTGGAAACATCCTCCAGGCTGTGGCTAAGCCATGTCTCCACAATAACTTTTCTTCCAGGAGTGCTAGTTCTCCAAGGTTAGCAGAAGAGCTTCTGTGAAGTCTTGAAAGTAGGAGATGAGGTACAGGAGACAAGGTACTGGCAGAATTGAAGCTGTGAAGGCGGCTTGTGAGTCGTGCTTGGGTAGTTCAGATGGTAGAGCAGTTGCCTGCGAAAGGCAAAGGACCCGAGTTCGAGTCTTGGTCCAGCACACAGGTTTAATCTGTCGGGAGGTGTCTTGTGGTTTGTTAATCACCACTGGGTTACTGCTACAGCTGTGAATAAACATTGCTCTTGTTTTGTCAGAGAAGGTTAACAAACAGAACTGCCTGTATCCTGCTCACAACATCATAACCTGCCGATGTCATGCTGTCCAGCGCAACACTTCTTATGCAACAAAAAGTTAAGATATTTCACTGAATGCTATCCCCTGATCTAAAAACTTTCTTTCTTTCTTAAAAGTAGTAGAATTATGGACTCTATTAAAATCAATTCTTTACTTGTTTATCTTTGTTTTCAGCTATCGAAAATAAAAGTACCACTAATAGTTGCACAGTAGTCATTGTTGAAGCAACAGTAAATATAAACATCTTCCTCTCATGAGAAATATTTTCCCTTGCATGTCAAAATTACTGCAGCTGCATTTTTAGTTGATTTTATGTATTGTTATGAGTACAGTAATGTGCTAGTGTAAGAATATTTCATCATGAAATACAGCTGCATGCGTAAATTACGGCAACCACCACAATTGCCTCAGATATGACCAGTGACATACAAGCTGCTATTTCACCATTGGTGCATTTCCTGCTGTGGGTGCAAATCATATATGTCCATTGTCAAAACACGTGGGGAATGTTTACACAGTATTAAAAGCTTTGATATTGTATTGCTATGTGTCATAGTATTGAGAGATGCTGGTTATACTCAAAAGTGGGTAAATGTAGGGTGAATTCCCCCAGTGTTCATGTAATTATTAACAGTGTTGTATGTGATTCATGTAATTTTGTCACCTATTCTAAATACTGTCAGATATTGTCTTTGATGTTTTTGAAGTTTTGGAGGATATATACATAATTTAATTGACTCAGGTTATTTTCAGAGCAGTTTCTCATAAACATTCAGTTTTTCAGTTTATAAATAAAGTGGGATTGTGTGCAATTGAGAAGTATAACACGTAGTTTGGTTTTCCAACCAGAATTTTGAGTGACTTCACAGTTAGGATTTTGATAATTATATTTCCTATGGGATGAGGTCATCACAAAGGGTAGTATTCTTCAGCCTTGATCTGACTTTTTAAGTGGCTTTCGCAGCCAGTTACACAGGAATCTACAATTTAAAGTGGATTCTGAACCATAGATTTTTCACATTAGTGACACTGCCACAGGTAAAACTGGGAAGTGACAAATAAAAATACTGTGACTCATTAGGAATCAAATCTGAAACTACTGAATCCATAGTCTAACACTTTACCAGTGAGTTACTGAGCCACAAAAATTTATAATCTTTTTATCAAACGTGGCCTGACTACCATCTTTTACACATGGTACAGGAGATTATGACAACACTGGATATACAGCTCGTTTTATGGGCCTCCACAAATGAAATTAATAATTGTGGTGATGAGGTCAACTTGGAAACATCTATTTAAGAACACAGAAGAAGACTGGTACCAGGTAGCTGAAAGATGAGACATAGTTTATTTTACAGTTTGCTGTGACATTTCACCCATTAATAAATGTAATAAAGGTGATATGGGTCATGATAACATATATTTGCGTAACAACTTAGTTATGAAAATGATATGACGTTCTGAGAGGTCACAAACATAAAGGTCATCAGAACAAAGTACACTCATATTTTTAAAAGGCTGATGCATGGAATTAAATTTGGCAGATTTCAAGACACTGCTCCCAGCATTCACCTAAAGTGATTTAGGAAATTACTGGCAATCTAAATCTCATTGTACAGGTGGGGGTTTTTGTGTGTTCTGCCCAAAATCAGATTCAGCAACTTCTTCATTACTGTGCAATACCATGCATCAGAAACAGAAGTATTGACTTTTGTGAGGTGCACATGATTACTGGCAGTGAGTTCAGGCTTTCATGTTTCAAAATAATCATACTTTCCTCCTGTAAATCTCTTATTGAACAATCTGGGACATTTCCTTCATGCCTGATCAATGAAGTCACAGCATGTCATTATTGATAATGAGTTCATAGTGGCTTAAGTCCCTCTCCAGCTATAGTCAGGAATGAAAATGGTAGTCCACTGAATACACAGAATATTTGGTCATAATAAAAGTGGATGCAGTAATATTTTGTACGGCAAAGAAATCAACAAAACAACTGTCTGCTGTAGTTTCATCTAAGTAGGTTCTTTTTTTAAAAAAAAAATTGCTACAAACTTAAAATGAAACTGTGGTAGAATCCATATATCAGCAGTGAACAGCATACACAAAAGTTACATGTGATTGAACATGATGACTTTACAGCACCCATATAACAGTGATCATGGTTATTTTTCAAAAGATCTTCAGTCTTGTTGTGCATACAGTGTGTTTATATAACAGCATGTATTAAGGAAATATTATTCATTGTATATCTTTTAAATATATGTCATGTTGTGGAAACATCATAAATTGTAGCAAAACCCATCTTTTTCATGTAATTCATTTGTTTTTAGTTGTTTTACATATGTGGCAACATCAACTACCAGTACTGACGCTGGCCAGCATAACAACTGCAGCAACTAGTGACATGGTTTATCTGTAGCCTAAGTTCATAATCTTTCATTGTCAGTTCCCACTTGTCTCTTGAACAATGTGTATCATGATAATGCTTTTGTATGTGTTTAATTTTGGTTCATGGCAATAAAGTGTGGAATACTTCACCAAGAGGTCTGTACATTCTAATTGACCCCAGATACCTGTTATTCCCACACTGGTGATCACAGACCACAGTACATTCATTTTGTACTTAATGCACACACACACTGCCACCAGGAGAATGTCCAACAGGGTTGCCAGGGTCGAAAGGCATTTTCTACACCCCGGTATGGAGATCCTTGACATATGCCATACAATTGCTGCATTTGTGTCCTGGGGTGGTAGTTGTTCTGCGGTGGTGGTAGGTACAGTCTGAAGGGCTCTAAGTTGTAATTCTTAATCTGCTAACTGATTTTGATGCTCTAGCAGCAGCCTCTGAAGGGATGAGCTTTTCTCATGTAGTGAGAGGTGTTCTTTCCTTGTATCAATGTAATGCTATAGATGAGTTCCTCAACTGAGGCATAATCCACCCTTGGGCTTCACCTGTAAATATGGCCTGTAAAAAAGAGGGTACCTTTTGAATGTGTGGGGACCATGGAGTCTTAAATACATGGGCAATTCCTAATCAGTACTTGGTACATAACATCCAGGACTTTGCACATGCATTATTGGGTGCAATGATCTTCAGCATCATTGAGTGTGAAAAGCATATCAGCAGGTACCAATGATGACTGAAGACATTGCTAAAACTAACATTTTCACATCCTTTGGGTTATTTGAAAATCTATTTACACCATTCAGACTAAAAAAAAAGCATGTGAAACATAGAAGTGATTAATCCACTCTCCCCTACACATATTCCTGTTCTCTTTCCCTTATGTGGGCAACATTATGATATATTCTTCCATGCCCCAATAGCATGAAGGTCACATACAGTGAGTTTTTTATATCCTAGAGCAGCTAGATGAAGTCATCAACACCAAAAAATGCCACTTGACTAACATTCCTAGGATATTTGTTTTGTCATCAGGGATCAGGCCAACAGAACGAAGGAAGGAAGCCAGTTCACTCCCATGCCCACTAACTACAAAGAGCTACATGTATTTCTAGGAATGGTAAATTTCTACTGGCACCACATTTGACAGGCACCCAAAATTCAGGTATCCCTCACTAACATCCTATTCAGAACCAACACCAAGGGCAACCAAATTGTTCCATGATTCAAAGAAATGTCACATGCTTTCAAGACTATCAGACAGCCACTACAGAGGGCCATTACCCTGGCCCATCCCTCAGCCAAACTGTCAATCACTGCTGACTGTATTGACACTGCCATTGGCACTGTCCTACAGCATACAATTAACAGTGTATGTCAACCCTTATGATTCTTCTCTCATATATTGAAGGGATTGCAAAAGCTGTGATCCATATATGACCACAAACTACTCACCCTCTATGAGGTAGTTAAGTATTTCAGAGAGGACATTTAGGACCACCCTCTCACACTTTACACTGATCGCTGCCCTTGGTGTACACCATTCTCAATCCTGGTTTGGATGTATCACTCCACCACTTCCGGCACCTTGACCTTATAGCTCAGTTTGCAAGAGACATTCAGCACATGAACAGGGTGGAAAATATGGTGGCGGAATACATATCCCATATCTACACCGTCAGTATCCTAATAAACTAAGAGGACCTAGTGAATGCATAAGAACATGACACATGACAAACACTTACATAAGCTCTTAGATAACACCAACACAGGTAACTCAAACAAATACAGCTACCTGACTCTCATTTCAAAGTTTGATATAACACACTGCAGGGAAGACCATGCCCACTGATCCCCATCCCATTCAGAAAATCAATGTTTGATAGCCTTCATAATCTGTCACACCTTTCAATTTGCCCCATTACAAGGCTCACCACAGAACATTTTGTTGGGCCGGGGCTTAAAGCAGACTGCAGGAAATGGGTGAGGGCATGTCAGTGCAGCAAGACTGGATGGAATGCATCCCCTCCACAAGGCATCTTCACGGTACCTAAAGGACACTCCCATACACTTGGACTTAGTCAGCCCCCTAATTGAGTCCAAAGGCTACAAATCTTATCGGCGACTGGGTAGAAGCAACACCTTCACATGATGTAACAGCTGAATCAACAAAATGGACCTTCATTAACAGATGGATTTCCCATTTCATTTGCCCCCTATCCATGACAACTGGTCAGGACCAGCAATTCAAATCCGTCCTCTTCACTGAACTGTGCAAAGTATGCGATGTCCAGTGGTTCCATACAATGGCCTACCACCCACAGAGCAACATGTTAGTGAAAAAATGGCACTGGATTTTGAAGGCCTCTTTAATGAGCTGACACACAGTGGACAGACAGTCTACCCTGGGTGCTACCACATCAAGAACTTCCTCATACCCCAGCTGCATGTCCATGGGCTACAGAGCACTCAGTAGCCAAGGGTTTCAAATGCATGCTTCTCTTCCTTGTATGTGCTTCTTGGGTGTTGTTCATTAATTCACAGTGTCTATTATGAAGTATGGTATGCACTGCACAATGAAAATTAATAAAACTTGTTATCGCAGTCCTAAAAATTATGCAATCGTAACTTGCCAAAAACTTGGCAGTCCTCTTTGATGTTAAGGTGTCATCAGCAAATGAACAAGCATGGAGTATCTTCTGTGTAGGAGACACACCTATAAAGGATACTAGGTGAATGGCCAGAACATTTGCAACCTGTGCCTGAAGTGTTCGTGACCAACTGCAATGCCCACATGGAATGTCTGACTGTTAAAAACAGTCCATATCATCACATTTTCAGCAGATGTAGATGTAGAAAGAAGTATATAGTTGTCACAATAAAGTTACATCAAAATTCCTCATCCTAATGTGATTTCTTACACACAACACATAATAAACTGCACTCAGTTCATATTGCTACTAAGAGGTAAAGATATAAAATAAAACTGAAGGGTACTGTACATTTTATTGAAACAACAATATACAAAAATCTTGAACATATCTCATTTTTGTAATTAGCGTGGAAGTAGAAAGGATTATTAATCACCAGGATAACCCAAATGACAAACAGTATCAAGTACAGATGCATGTTTGTTGGTCAGATTCATATGTCTCTCTAAATGTTAGGGACATTTGCAGATAGATAGAGCATTAATGCAAGAGTTGATATAATCTTCTCCATTATGGATGAATTAATTCTGAGACAGAGAGATTGTGATTCATGTAAGGTGTGAGGGCATTGATAATTATGCATATAAAATTTTTTGTCATGATTTTCTTTCATTTTCTATTTTTTTTCTTTTGTTCCTACTGGAATATGTAATTATGATGATGTAACGCACTACTGTGGTTTTTTTATGTGAAGACTCTGTAGTTATGGATGAAAGCATCACAGACAGTGCACAAAATGTATAAATGAATACTGTCTATGTCATGTGCTGTACAAGAGGGGACATGTCAACAAAGATCACACACCAGCATTTTGTGGTTTCCAGAATGAAATTTTCACTTTGCAGCAGAGTGTGCACTGATATGAAACTTCCTGACAGACTCTTGGTCTGGCACACAGTTTTAATCTGTCAGGAAGTTTCACATCAGCACACACGCTGCTGCAGAGTGAAAATATCATTCTGGAAACATCCTCCAGGCTGTGGCTAAGCCATGTCTCCACAATAACTTTTCTTCCAGGAGTGCTAGTTCTCCAAGGTTAGCAGAAGAGCTTCTGTGAAGTCTTGAAAGTAGGAGATGAGGTACAGGAGACAAGGTACTGGCAGAATTGAAGCTGTGAAGGCGGCTTGTGAGTCGTGCTTGGGTAGTTCAGATGGTAGAGCAGTTGCCTGCGAAAGGCAAAGGACCCGAGTTCGAGTCTTGGTCCAGCACACAGGTTTAATCTGTCGGGAGGTGTCTTGTGGTTTGTTAATCACCACTGGGTTACTGCTACAGCTGTGAATAAACATTGCTCTTGTTTTGTCAGAGAAGGTTAACAAACAGAACTGCCTGTATCCTGCTCACAACATCATAACCTGCCGATGTCATGCTGTCCAGCGCAACACTTCTTATGCAACAAAAAGTTAAGATATTTCACTGAATGCTATCCCCTGATCTAAAAACTTTCTTTCTTTCTTAAAAGTAGTAGAATTATGGACTCTATTAAAATCAATTCTTTACTTGTTTATCTTTGTTTTCAGCTATCGAAAATAAAAGTACCACTAATAGTTGCACAGTAGTCATTGTTGAAGCAACAGTAAATATAAACATCTTCCTCTCATGAGAAATATTTTCCCTTGCATGTCAAAATTACTGCAGCTGCATTTTTAGTTGATTTTATGTATTGTTATGAGTACAGTAATGTGCTAGTGTAAGAATATTTCATCATGAAATACAGCTGCATGCGTAAATTACGGCAACCACCACAATTGCCTCAGATATGACCAGTGACATACAAGCTGCTATTTCACCATTGGTGCATTTCCTGCTGTGGGTGCAAATCATATATGTCCATTGTCAAAACACGTGGGGAATGTTTACACAGTATTAAAAGCTTTGATATTGTATTGCTATGTGTCATAGTATTGAGAGATGCTGGTTATACTCAAAAGTGGGTAAATGTAGGGTGAATTCCCCCAGTGTTCATGTAATTATTAACAGTGTTGTATGTGATTCATGTAATTTTGTCACCTATTCTAAATACTGTCAGATATTGTCTTTGATGTTTTTGAAGTTTTGGAGGATATATACATAATTTAATTGACTCAGGTTATTTTCAGAGCAGTTTCTCATAAACATTCAGTTTTTCAGTTTATAAATAAAGTGGGATTGTGTGCAATTGAGAAGTATAACACGTAGTTTGGTTTTCCAACCAGAATTTTGAGTGACTTCACAGTTAGGATTTTGATAATTATATTTCCTATGGGATGAGGTCATCACAAAGGGTAGTATTCTTCAGCCTTGATCTGACTTTTTAAGTGGCTTTCGCAGCCAGTTACACAGGAATCTACAATTTAAAGTGGATTCTGAACCATAGATTTTTCACATTAGTGACACTGCCACAGGTAAAACTGGGAAGTGACAAATAAAAATACTGTGACTCATTAGGAATCAAATCTGAAACTACTGAATCCATAGTCTAACACTTTACCAGTGAGTTACTGAGCCACAAAAATTTATAATCTTTTTATCAAACGTGGCCTGACTACCATCTTTTACACATGGTACAGGAGATTATGACAACACTGGATATACAGCTCGTTTTATGGGCCTCCACAAATGAAATTAATAATTGTGGTGATGAGGTCAACTTGGAAACATCTATTTAAGAACACAGAAGAAGACTGGTACCAGGTAGCTGAAAGATGAGACATAGTTTATTTTACAGTTTGCTGTGACATTTCACCCATTAATAAATGTAATAAAGGTGATATGGGTCATGATAACATATATTTGCGTAACAACTTAGTTATGAAAATGATATGACGTTCTGAGAGGTCACAAACATAAAGGTCATCAGAACAAAGTACACTCATATTTTTAAAAGGCTGATGCATGGAATTAAATTTGGCAGATTTCAAGACACTGCTCCCAGCATTCACCTAAAGTGATTTAGGAAATTACTGGCAATCTAAATCTCATTGTACAGGTGGGGGTTTTTGTGTGTTCTGCCCAAAATCAGATTCAGCAACTTCTTCATTACTGTGCAATACCATGCATCAGAAACAGAAGTATTGACTTTTGTGAGGTGCACATGATTACTGGCAGTGAGTTCAGGCTTTCATGTTTCAAAATAATCATACTTTCCTCCTGTAAATCTCTTATTGAACAATCTGGGACATTTCCTTCATGCCTGATCAATGAAGTCACAGCATGTCATTATTGATAATGAGTTCATAGTGGCTTAAGTCCCTCTCCAGCTATAGTCAGGAATGAAAATGGTAGTCCACTGAATACACAGAATATTTGGTCATAATAAAAGTGGATGCAGTAATATTTTGTACGGCAAAGAAATCAACAAAACAACTGTCTGCTGTAGTTTCATCTAAGTAGGTTCTTTTTTTAAAAAAAAAATTGCTACAAACTTAAAATGAAACTGTGGTAGAATCCATATATCAGCAGTGAACAGCATACACAAAAGTTACATGTGATTGAACATGATGACTTTACAGCACCCATATAACAGTGATCATGGTTATTTTTCAAAAGATCTTCAGTCTTGTTGTGCATACAGTGTGTTTATATAACAGCATGTATTAAGGAAATATTATTCATTGTATATCTTTTAAATATATGTCATGTTGTGGAAACATCATAAATTGTAGCAAAACCCATCTTTTTCATGTAATTCATTTGTTTTTAGTTGTTTTACATATGTGGCAACATCAACTACCAGTACTGACGCTGGCCAGCATAACAACTGCAGCAACTAGTGACATGGTTTATCTGTAGCCTAAGTTCATAATCTTTCATTGTCAGTTCCCACTTGTCTCTTGAACAATGTGTATCATGATAATGCTTTTGTATGTGTTTAATTTTGGTTCATGGCAATAAAGTGTGGAATACTTCACCAAGAGGTCTGTACATTCTAATTGACCCCAGATACCTGTTATTCCCACACTGGTGATCACAGACCACAGTACATTCATTTTGTACTTAATGCACACACACACTGCCACCAGGAGAATGTCCAACAGGGTTGCCAGGGTCGAAAGGCATTTTCTACACCCCGGTATGGAGATCCTTGACATATGCCATACAATTGCTGCATTTGTGTCCTGGGGTGGTAGTTGTTCTGCGGTGGTGGTAGGTACAGTCTGAAGGGCTCTAAGTTGTAATTCTTAATCTGCTAACTGATTTTGATGCTCTAGCAGCAGCCTCTGAAGGGATGAGCTTTTCTCATGTAGTGAGAGGTGTTCTTTCCTTGTATCAATGTAATGCTATAGATGAGTTCCTCAACTGAGGCATAATCCACCCTTGGGCTTCACCTGTAAATATGGCCTGTAAAAAAGAGGGTACCTTTTGAATGTGTGGGGACCATGGAGTCTTAAATACATGGGCAATTCCTAATCAGTACTTGGTACATAACATCCAGGACTTTGCACATGCATTATTGGGTGCAATGATCTTCAGCATCATTGAGTGTGAAAAGCATATCAGCAGGTACCAATGATGACTGAAGACATTGCTAAAACTAACATTTTCACATCCTTTGGGTTATTTGAAAATCTATTTACACCATTCAGACTAAAAAAAAAGCATGTGAAACATAGAAGTGATTAATCCACTCTCCCCTACACATATTCCTGTTCTCTTTCCCTTATGTGGGCAACATTATGATATATTCTTCCATGCCCCAATAGCATGAAGGTCACATACAGTGAGTTTTTTATATCCTAGAGCAGCTAGATGAAGTCATCAACACCAAAAAATGCCACTTGACTAACATTCCTAGGATATTTTGTTTTGTCATCAGGGATCAGGCCAACAGAACGAAGGAAGGAAGCCAGTTCACTCCCATGCCCACTAACTACAAAGAGCTACATGTATTTCTAGGAATGGTAAATTTCTACTGGCACCACATTTGACAGGCACCCAAAATTCAGGTATCCCTCACTAACATCCTATTCAGAACCAACACCAAGGGCAACCAAATTGTTCCATGATTCAAAGAAATGTCACATGCTTTCAAGACTATCAGACAGCCACTACAGAGGGCCATTACCCTGGCCCATCCCTCAGCCAAACTGTCAATCACTGCTGACTGTATTGACACTGCCATTGGCACTGTCCTACAGCATACAATTAACAGTGTATGTCAACCCTTATGATTCTTCTCTCATATATTGAAGGGATTGCAAAAGCTGTGATCCATATATGACCACAAACTACTCACCCTCTATGAGGTAGTTAAGTATTTCAGAGAGGACATTTAGGACCACCCTCTCACACTTTACACTGATCGCTGCCCTTGGTGTACACCATTCTCAATCCTGGTTTGGATGTATCACTCCACCACTTCCTGCACCTTGACCTTATAGCTCAGTTTGCAAGAGACATTCAGCACATGAACAGGGTGGAAAATATGGTGGCGGAATACATATCCCATATCTACACCGTCAGTATCCTAATAAACTAAAAGGACCTAGTGAATGCATAAGAACATGACACATGACAAACACTTACATAAGCTCTTAGATAACACCAACACAGGTAACTCAAACAAATACAGCTACCTGACTCTCATTTCAAAGTTTGATATAACACACTGCAGGGAAGACCATGCCCACTGATCCCCATCCCATTCAGAAAATCAATGTTTGATAGCCTTCATAATCTGTCACACCTTTCAATTTGCCCCATTACAAGGCTCACCACAGAACATTTTGTTGGGCCGGGGCTTAAAGCAGACTGCAGGAAATGGGTGAGGGCATGTCAGTGCAGCAAGACTGGATGGAATGCATCCCCTCCACAAGGCATCTTCACGGTACCTAAAGGACACTCCCATACACTTGGACTTAGTCAGCCCCCTAATTGAGTCCAAAGGCTACAAATCTTATCGGCGACTGGGTAGAAGCAACACCTTCACATGATGTAACAGCTGAATCAACAAAATGGACCTTCATTAACAGATGGATTTCCCATTTCATTTGCCCCCTATCCATGACAACTGGTCAGGACCAGCAATTCAAATCCGTCCTCTTCACTGAACTGTGCAAAGTATGCGATGTCCAGTGGTTCCATACAATGGCCTACCACCCACAGAGCAACATGTTAGTGAAAAAATGGCACTGGATTTTGAAGGCCTCTTTAATGAGCTGACACACAGTGGACAGACAGTCTACCCTGGGTGCTACCACATCAAGAACTTCCTCATACCCCAGCTGCATGTCCATGGGCTACAGAGCACTCAGTAGCCAAGGGTTTCAAATGCATGCTTCTCTTCCTTGTATGTGCTTCTTGGGTGTTGTTCATTAATTCACAGTGTCTATTATGAAGTATGGTATGCACTGCACAATGAAAATTAATAAAACTTGTTATCGCAGTCCTAAAAATTATGCAATCGTAACTTGCCAAAAACTTGGCAGTCCTCTTTGATGTTAAGGTGTCATCAGCAAATGAACAAGCATGGAGTATCTTCTGTGTAGGAGACACACCTATAAAGGATACTAGGTGAATGGCCAGAACATTTGCAACCTGTGCCTGAAGTGTTCGTGACCAACTGCAATGCCCACATGGAATGTCTGACTGTTAAAAACAGTCCATATCATCACATTTTCAGCAGATGTAGATGTAGAAAGAAGTATATAGTTGTCACAATAAAGTTACATCAAAATTCCTCATCCTAATGTGATTTCTTACACACAACACATAATAAACTGCACTCAGTTCATATTGCTACTAAGAGGTAAAGATATAAAATAAAACTGAAGGGTACTGTACATTTTATTGAAACAACAATATACAAAAATCTTGAACATATCTCATTTTTGTAATTAGCGTGGAAGTAGAAAGGATTATTAATCACCAGGATAACCCAAATGACAAACAGTATCAAGTACAGATGCATGTTTGTTGGTCAGATTCATATGTCTCTCTAAATGTTAGGGACATTTGCAGATAGATAGAGCATTAATGCAAGAGTTGATATAACCTTCTCCATTATGGATGAATTAATTCTGAGACAGAGAGATTGTGATTCATGTAAGGTGTGAGGGCATTGATAATTATGCATATAAAATTTTTTGTCATGATTTTCTTTCATTTTCTATTTTTTTTCTTTTGTTCCTACTGGAATATGTAATTATGATGATGTAACGCACTACTGTGGTTTTTTTATGTGAAGACTCTGTAGTTATGGATGAAAGCATCACAGACAGTGCACAAAATGTATAAATGAATACTGTCTATGTCATGTGCTGTACAAGAGGGGACATGTCAACAAAGATCACACACCAGCATTTTGTGGTTTCCAGAATGAAATTTTCACTTTGCAGCAGAGTGTGCACTGATATGAAACTTCCTGACAGACTCTTGGTCTGGCACACAGTTTTAATCTGTCAGGAAGTTTCACATCAGCACACACGCTGCTGCAGAGTGAAAATATCATTCTGGAAACATCCTCCAGGCTGTGGCTAAGCCATGTCTCCACAATAACTTTTCTTCCAGGAGTGCTAGTTCTCCAAGGTTAGCAGAAGAGCTTCTGTGAAGTCTTGAAAGTAGGAGATGAGGTACAGGAGACAAGGTACTGGCAGAATTGAAGCTGTGAAGGCGGCTTGTGAGTCGTGCTTGGGTAGTTCAGATGGTAGAGCAGTTGCCTGCGAAAGGCAAAGGACCCGAGTTCGAGTCTTGGTCCAGCACACAGGTTTAATCTGTCGGGAGGTGTCTTGTGGTTTGTTAATCACCACTGGGTTACTGCTACAGCTGTGAATAAACATTGCTCTTGTTTTGTCAGAGAAGGTTAACAAACAGAACTGCCTGTATCCTGCTCACAACATCATAACCTGCCGATGTCATGCTGTCCAGCGCAACACTTCTTATGCAACAAAAAGTTAAGATATTTCACTGAATGCTATCCCCTGATCTAAAAACTTTCTTTCTTTCTTAAAAGTAGTAGAATTATGGACTCTATTAAAATCAATTCTTTACTTGTTTATCTTTGTTTTCAGCTATCGAAAATAAAAGTACCACTAATAGTTGCACAGTAGTCATTGTTGAAGCAACAGTAAATATAAACATCTTCCTCTCATGAGAAATATTTTCCCTTGCATGTCAAAATTACTGCAGCTGCATTTTTAGTTGATTTTATGTATTGTTATGAGTACAGTAATGTGCTAGTGTAAGAATATTTCATCATGAAATACAGCTGCATGCATAAATTACGGCAACCACCACAATTGCCTCAGATATGACCAGTGACATACAAGCTGCTATTTCACCATTGGTGCATTTCCTGCTGTGGGTGCAAATCATATATGTCCATTGTCAAAACACGTGGGGAATGTTTACACAGTATTAAAAGCTTTGATATTGTATTGCTATGTGTCATAGTATTGAGAGATGCTGGTTATACTCAAAAGTGGGTAAATGTAGGGTGAATTCCCCCAGTGTTCATGTAATTATTAACAGTGTTGTATGTGATTCATGTAATTTTGTCACCTATTCTAAATACTGTCAGATATTGTCTTTGATGTTTTTGAAGTTTTGGAGGATATATACATAATTTAATTGACTCAGGTTATTTTCAGAGCAGTTTCTCATAAACATTCAGTTTTTCAGTTTATAAATAAAGTGGGATTGTGTGCAATTGAGAAGTATAACACGTAGTTTGGTTTTCCAATCAGAATTTTGAGTGACTTCACAGTTAAGATTTTGATAATTATATTTCCTATGGGATGAGGTCATCACAAAGGGTAGTATTCTTCAGCCTTGATCTGACTTTTTAAGTGGCTTTCCCAGCCAGTTACACAGGAATCTACAATTTAAAGTGGATTCTGAACCATAGATTTTTCACATTAGTGACACTGCCACAGGTAAAACTGGGAAGTGACAAATAAAAATCCTGTGACTCATTAGGAATCAAATCTGAAACTACTGAATCCATAGTCTAACACTTTACCAGTGAGTTACTGAGCCACAAAAATTTATAATCTTTTTATCAAACGTGGCCTGACTACCATCTATTACACATGGTACAGGAGATTATGACAACACTGGATATACAGCTCGTTTTATGGGCCTCCACAAATGAAATTAATAATTGTGGTGATGAGGTCAACTTGGAAACATCTATTTAAGAACACAGAAGAAGACTGGTACCAGGTAGCTGAAAGATGAGACATAGTTTATTTTACAGTTTGCTGTGACATTTCACCCATTAATAAATGTAATAAAGGTGATATGGGTCATGATAACATATATTTGCGTAACTACTTAGTTATGAAAATGATATGACGTTCTGAGAGGTCACAAACATAAAGGTCATCAGAACAAAGTACACTCATATTTTTAAAAGGCTGATGCATGGAATTAAATTTGGCAGATTTCAAGACACTGCTACCAGCATTCACCTAAAGTGATTTAGGAAATTACTGGCAATCTAAATCTCATTGTACAGGTGGGGGTTTTTGTGTGTTCTGCCCAAAATCAGATTCAGCAACTTCTTCATTACTGTGCAATACCATGCATCAGAAACAGAAGTATTGACTTTTGTGAGGTGCACATGATTACTGGCAGTGAGTTCAGGCTTTCATGTTTCAAAATAATCATACTTTCCTCCTGTAAATCTCTTATTGAACAATCTGGGACATTTCCTTCATGCCTGATCAATGAAGACACAGCAGGTCATTATTGATAATGAGTTCATAGTGGCTTAAGTCCCTCTCCAGCTATAGTCAGGAATGAAAATGGTAGTCCACTGAATACACAGAATATTTGGTCATAATAAAAGTGGATGCAGTAATATTTTGTACGGCAAAGAAATCAACAAAACAACTGTCTGCTGTAGTTTCATCTAAGTAGGTTCTTTTTTTAAAAAAAAATTGCTACAAACTTAAAATGAAACTGTGGTAGAATCCATATATCAGCAGTGAACAGCATACACAAAAGTTACATGTGATTGAACATGATGACTTTACAGCACCCATATAACAGTGATCATGGTTATTTTTCAAAAGATCTTCAGTCTTGTTGTGCATACAGTGTGTTTATATAACAGCATGTATTAAGGAAATATTAGTCATTGTATATCTTTTAAATATATGTCATGTTGTGGAAACATCATAAATTGTAGCAAAACCCATCTTTTTCATGTAATTCATTTGTTTTTAGTTGTTTTACATATGTGGCAACATCAACTACCAGTACTGACGCTGGCCAGCATAACAACTGCAGCAACTAGTGACATGGTTTATCTGTAGCCTAAGTTCATAATCTTTCATTGTCAGTTCCCACTTGTCTCTTGAACAATGTGTATCATGATAATGCTTTTGTATGTGTTTAATTTTGGTTCATGGCAATAAAGTGTGGAATACTTCACCAAGAGGTCTGTACATTCTAATTGACCCCAGATACCTGTTATTCCCACACTGGTGATCACAGACCACAGTACATTCATTTTGTACTTAATGCACACACACACTGCCACCAGGAGAATGTCCAACAGGGTTGCCAGGGTTGAAAGGCATTTTCTACACCCCGGTATGGAGATCCTTGACATATGCCATACAATTGCTGCATTTGTGTCCTGGGGTGGTAGTTGTTCTGCGGTGGTGGTAGGTACAGTCTGAAGGGCTCTAAGTTGTAATTCTTAATCTGCTAACTGATTTTGATGCTCTAGCAGCAGCCTCTGAAGGGATGAGCTTTTCTCATGTAGTGAGAGGTGTTCTTTCCTTGTATCAATGTAATGCTATAGATGAGTTCCTCAACTGAGGCATCATCCACCCTTGGGCTTCACCTGTAAATATGGCCTGTAAAAAAGAGGGTACCTTTTGAATGTGTGGGGACCATGGAGTCTTAAATACATGGGCAATTCCTAATCAGTACTTGGTACATAACATCCAGGACTTTGCACATGCATTATTGGGTGCAATGATCTTCAGCATCATTGAGTGTGAAAAGCATATCAGCAGGTACCAATGATGACTGAAGACATTGCTAAAACTAACATTTTCACATCCTTTGGGTTATTTGAAAATCTATTTACACCATTCAGACTAAAAAAAAAGCATGTGAAACATAGAAGTGATTAATCCACTCTCCCCTACACATATTCCTGTTCTCTTTCCCTTATGTGGGCAACATTATGATATATTCTTCCATGCCCCAATAGCATGAAGGTCACATACAGTGAGTTTTTTATATCCTAGGGCAGCTAGATGAAGTCATCAACACCAAAAAATGCCACTTGACTAACATTCCTAGGATATTTTGTTTTGTCATCAGGGATCAGGCCAACAGAACGAAGGAAGGAAGCCAGTTCACTCCCATGCCCACTAACTACAAAGAGCTACATGTATTTCTAGGAATGGTAAATTTCTACTGGCACCACATTTGACAGGCACCCAAAATTCAGGTATCCCTCACTAACATCCTATTCAGAACCAACACCAAGGGCAACCAAATTGTTCCATGATTCAAAGAAATGTCACATGCTTTCAAGACTATCAGACAGCCACTACAGAGGGCCATTACCCTGGCCCATCCCTCAGCCAAACTGTCAATCACTGCTGACTGTATTGACACTGCCATTGGCACTGTCCTACAGCATACAATTAACAGTGTATGTCAACCCTTATGATTCTTCTCTCATATATTGAAGGGATTGCAAAAGCTGTGATCCATATATGACCACAAACTACTCACCCTCTATGAGGTAGTTAAGTATTTCAGAGAGGACATTTAGGACCACCCTCTCACACTTTACACTGATCGCTGCCCTTGGTGTACACCATTCTCAATCCTGGTTTGGATGTATCACTCCACCACTTCCGGCACCTTGACCTTATAGCTCAGTTTGCAAGAGACATTCAGCACATGAACAGGGTGGAAAATATGGTGGCGGAATACATATCCCATATCTACACCGTCAGTATCCTAATAAACTAAGAGGACCTAGTGAATGCATAAGAACATGACACATGACAAACACTTACATAAGCTCTTAGATAACACCAACACAGGTAACTCAAACAAATACAGCTACCTGACTCTCATTTCAAAGTTTGATATAACACACTGCAGGGAAGACCATGCCCACTGATCCCCATCCCATTCAGAAAATCAATGTTTGATAGCCTTCATAATCTGTCACACCTTTCAATTTGCCCCATTACAAGGCTCACCACAGAACATTTTGTTGGGCCGGGGCTTAAAGCAGACTGCAGGAAATGGGTGAGGGCATGTCAGTGCAGCAAGACTGGATGGAATGCATCCCCTCCACAAGGCATCTTCACGGTACCTAAAGGACACTCCCATACACTTGGACTTAGTCAGCCCCCTAATTGAGTCCAAAGGCTACAAATCTTATCGGCGACTGGGTAGAAGCGACACCTTCACATGATGTAACAGCTGAATCAACAAAATGGACCTTCATTAACAGATGGATTTCCCATTTCATTTGCCCCCTATCCATGACAACTGGTCAGGACCAGCAATTCAAATCCGTCCTCTTCACTGAACTGTGCAAAGTATGCGATGTCCAGTGGTTCCATACAATGGCCTACCACCCACAGAGCAACATGTTAGTGAAAAAATGGCACTGGATTTTGAAGGCCTCTTTAATGAGCTGACACACAGTGGACAGACAGTCTACCCTGGGTGCTACCACATCAAGAACTTCCTCATACCCCAGCTGCATGTCCATGGGCTACAGAGCACTCAGTAGCCAAGGGTTTCAAATGCATGCTTCTCTTCCTTGTATGTGCTTCTTGGGTGTTGTTCATTAATTCACAGTGTCTATTATGAAGTATGGTATGCACTGCACAATGAAAATTAATAAAACTTGTTATCGCAGTCCTAAAAATTATGCAATCGTAACTTGCCAAAAACTTGGCAGTCCTCTTTGATGTTAAGGTGTCATCAGCAAATGAACAAGCATGGAGTATCTTCTGTGTAGGAGACACACCTATAAAGGATACTAGGTGAATGGCCAGAACATTTGCAACCTGTGCCTGAAGTGTTCGTGACCAACTGCAATGCCCACATGGAATGTCTGACTGTTAAAAACAGTCCATATCATCACATTTTCAGCAGATGTAGATGTAGAAAGAAGTATATAGTTGTCACAATAAAGTTACATCAAAATTCCTCATCCTAATGTGATTTCTTACACACAACACATAATAAACTGCACTCAGTTCATATTGCTACTAAGAGGTAAAGATATAAAATAAAACTGAAGGGTACTGTACATTTTATTGAAACAACAATATACAAAAATCTTGAACATATCTCATTTTTGTAATTAGCGTGGAAGTAGAAAGGATTATTAATCACCAGGATAACCCAAATGACAAACAGTATCAAGTACAGATGCATGTTTGTTGGTCAGATTCATATGTCTCTCTAAATGTTAGGGACATTTGCAGATAGATAGAGCATTAATGCAAGAGTTGATATAATCTTCTCCATTATGGATGAATTAATTCTGAGACAGAGAGATTGTGATTCATGTAAGGTGTGAGGGCATTGATAATTATGCATATAAAATTTTTTGTCATGATTTTCTTTCATTTTCTATTTTTTTTCTTTTGTTCCTACTGGAATATGTAATTATGATGATGTAACGCACTACTGTGGTTTTTTTATGTGAAGACTCTGTAGTTATGGATGAAAGCATCACAGACAGTGCACAAAATGTATAAATGAATACTGTCTATGTCATGTGCTGTACAAGAGGGGACATGTCAACAAAGATCACACACCAGCATTTTGTGGTTTCCAGAATGAAATTTTCACTTTGCAGCAGAGTGTGCACTGATATGAAACTTCCTGACAGACTCTTGGTCTGGCACACAGTTTTAATCTGTCAGGAAGTTTCACATCAGCACACACGCTGCTGCAGAGTGAAAATATCATTCTGGAAACATCCTCCAGGCTGTGGCTAAGCCATGTCTCCACAATAACTTTTCTTCCAGGAGTGCTAGTTCTCCAAGGTTAGCAGAAGAGCTTCTGTGAAGTCTTGAAAGTAGGAGATGAGGTACAGGAGACAAGGTACTGGCAGAATTGAAGCTGTGAAGGCGGCTTGTGAGTCGTGCTTGGGTAGTTCAGATGGTAGAGCAGTTGCCTGCGAAAGGCAAAGGACCCGAGTTCGAGTCTTGGTCCAGCACACAGGTTTAATCTGTCGGGAGGTGTCTTGTGGTTTGTTAATCACCACTGGGTTACTGCTACAGCTGTGAATAAACATTGCTCTTGTTTTGTCAGAGAAGGTTAACAAACAGAACTGCCTGTATCCTGCTCACAACATCATAACCTGCCGATGTCATGCTGTCCAGCGCAACACTTCTTATGCAACAAAAAGTTAAGATATTTCACTGAATGCTATCCCCTGATCTAAAAACTTTCTTTCTTTCTTAAAAGTAGTAGAATTATGGACTCTATTAAAATCAATTCTTTACTTGTTTATCTTTGTTTTCAGCTATCGAAAATAAAAGTACCACTAATAGTTGCACAGTAGTCATTGTTGAAGCAACAGTAAATATAAACATCTTCCTCTCATGAGAAATATTTTCCCTTGCATGTCAAAATTACTGCAGCTGCATTTTTAGTTGATTTTATGTATTGTTATGAGTACAGTAATGTGCTAGTGTAAGAATATTTCATCATGAGATACAGCTGCATGCATAAATTACGGCAACCACCACAATTGCCTCAGATATGACCAGTGACATACAAGCTGCTATTTCACCATTGGTGCATTTCCTGCTGTGGGTGCAAATCATATATGTCCATTGTCAAAACACGTGGGGAATGTTTACACAGTATTAAAAGCTTTGATATTGTATTGCTATGTGTCATAGTATTGAGAGATGCTGGTTATACTCAAAAGTGGGTAAATGTAGGGTGAATTCCCCCAGTGTTCATGTAATTATTAACAGTGTTGTATGTGATTCATGTAATTTTGTCACCTATTCTAAATACTGTCAGATATTGTCTTTGATGTTTTTGAAGTTTTGGAGGATATATACATAATTTAATTGACTCAGGTTATTTTCAGAGCAGTTTCTCATAAACATTCAGTTTTTCAGTTTATAAATAAAGTGGGATTGTGTGCAATTGAGAAGTATAACACGTAGTTTGGTTTTCCAACCAGAATTTTGAGTGACTTCACAGTTAAGATTTTGATAATTATATTTCCTATGGGATGAGGTCATCACAAAGGGTAGTATTCTTCAGCCTTGATCTGACTTTTTAAGTGGCTTTCCCAGCCAGTTACACAGGAATCTACAATTTAAAGTGGATTCTGAACCATAGATTTTTCACATTAGTGACACTGCCACAGGTAAAACTGGGAAGTGACAAATAAAAATCCTGTGACTCATTAGGAATCAAATCTGAAACTACTGAATCCATAGTCTAACACTTTACCAGTGAGTTACTGAGCCACAAAAATTTATAATCTTTTTATCAAACGTGGCCTGACTACCATCTATTACACATGGTACAGGAGATTATGACAACACTGGATATACAGCTCGTTTTATGGGCCTCCACAAATGAAATTAATAATTGTGGTGATGAGGTCAACTTGGAAACATCTATTTAAGAACACAGAAGAAGACTGGTACCAGGTAGCTGAAAGATGAGACATAGTTTATTTTACAGTTTGCTGTGACATTTCACCCATTAATAAATGTAATAAAGGTGATATGGGTCATGATAACATATATTTGCGTAACAACTTAGTTATGAAAATGATATGACGTTCTGAGAGGTCACAAACATAAAGGTCATCAGAACAAAGTACACTCATATTTTTAAAAGGCTGATGCATGGAATTAAATTTGGCAGATTTCAAGACACTGCTCCCAGCATTCACCTAAAGTGATTTAGGAAATTACTGGCAATCTAAATCTCATTGTACAGGTGGGGGTTTTTGTGTGTTCTGCCCAAAATCAGATTCAGCAACTTCTTCATTACTGTGCAATACCATGCATCAGAAACAGAAGTATTGACTTTTGTGAGGTGCACATGATTACTGGCAGTGAGTTCAGGCTTTCATGTTTCAAAATAATCATACTTTCCTCCTGTAAATCTCTTATTGAACAATCTGGGACATTTCCTTCATGCCTGATCAATGAAGACACAGCATGTCATTATTGATAATGAGTTCATAGTGGCTTAAGTCCCTCTCCAGCTATAGTCAGGAATGAAAATGGTAGTCCACTGAATACACAGAATATTTGGTCATAATAAAAGTGGATGCAGTAATATTTTGTACGGCAAAGAAATCAACAAAACAACTGTCTGCTGTAGTTTCATCTAAGTAGGTTCTTTTTTTAAAAAAAAATTGCTACAAACTTAAAATGAAACTGTGGTAGAATCCATATATCAGCAGTGAACAGCATACACAAAAGTTACATGTGATTGAACATGATGACTTTACAGCACCCATATAACAGTGATCATGGTTATTTTTCAAAAGATCTTCAGTCTTGTTGTGCATACAGTGTGTTTATATAACAGCATGTATTAAGGAAATATTAGTCATTGTATATCTTTTAAATATATGTCATGTTGTGGAAACATCATAAATTGTAGCAAAACCCATCTTTTTCATGTAATTCATTTGTTTTTAGTTGTTTTACATATGTGGCAACATCAACTACCAGTACTGACGCTGGCCAGCATAACAACTGCAGCAACTAGTGACATGGTTTATCTGTAGCCTAAGTTCATAATCTTTCATTGTCAGTTCCCACTTGTCTCTTGAACAATGTGTATCATGATAATGCTTTTGTATGTGTTTAATTTTGGTTCATGGCAATAAAGTGTGGAATACTTCACCAAGAGGTCTGTACATTCTAATTGACCCCAGATACCTGTTATTCCCACACTGGTGATCACAGACCACAGTACATTCATTTTGTACTTAATGCACACACACACTGCCACCAGGAGAATGTCCAACAGGGTTGCCAGGGTTGAAAGGCATTTTCTACACCCCGGTATGGAGATCCTTGACATATGCCATACAATTGCTGCATTTGTGTCCTGGGGTGGTAGTTGTTCTGCGGTGGTGGTAGGCACAGTCTGAAGGGCTCTAAGTTGTAATTCTTAATCTGCTAACTGATTTTGATGCTCTAGCAGCAGCCTCTGAAGGGATGAGCTTTTCTCATGTAGTGAGAGGTGTTCTTTCCTTGTATCAATGTAATGCTATAGATGAGTTCCTCAACTGAGGCATAATCCACCCTTGGGCTTCACATGTAAATATGGCCTGTAAAAAAGAGGGTACCTTTTGAATGTGTGGGGACCATGGAGTCTTAAATACATGGGCAATTCCTAATCAGTACTTGGTACATAACATCCAGGACTTTGCACATGCATTATTGGGTGCAATGATCTTCAGCATCATTGAGTGTGAAAAGCATATCAGCAGGTACCAATGATGACTGAAGACATTGCTAAAACTAACATTTTCACATCCTTTGGGTTATTTAAAAATCTATTTACACCATTCAGACTAAAAAAAAAGCATGTGAAACATAGAAGTGATTAATCCACTCTCCCCTACACATATTCCTGTTCTCTTTCCCTTATGTGGGCAACATTATGATATATTCTTCCATGCCCCAATAGCATGAAGGTCACATACAGTGAGTTTTTTATATCCTAGAGCAGCTAGATGAAGTCATCAACACCACAAAATGCCACTTGACTAACATTCCTAGGATATTTTGTTTTGTCATCAGGGATCAGGCCAACAGAACGAAGGAAGGAAGCCAGTTCACTCCCATGCCCACTAACTACAAAGAGCTACATGTATTTCTAGGAATGGTAAATTTCTACTGGCACCACATTTGACAGGCACCCAAAATTCAGGTATCCCTCACTAACATCCTATTCAGAACCAACACCAAGGGCAACCAAATTGTTCCATGATTCAAAGAAATGTCACATGCTTTCAAGACTATCAGACAGCCACTACAGAGGGCCATTACCCTGGCCCATCCCTCAGCCAAACTGTCAATCACTGCTGACTGTATTGACACTGCCATTGGCACTGTCCTACAGCATACAATTAACAGTGTATGTCAACCCTTATGATTCTTCTCTCATATATTGAAGGGATTGCAAAAGCTGTGATCCATATATGACCACAAACTACTCACCCTCTATGAGGTAGGTAAGTATTTCAGAGAGGACATTTAGGACCACCCTCTCACACTTTACACTGATCGCTGCCCTTGGTGTACACCATTCTCAATCCTGGTTTGGATGTATCACTCCACCACTTCCTGCACCTTGACCTTATAGCTCAGTTTGCAAGAGACATTCAGCACATGAACAGGGTGGAAAATATGGTGGCGGAATACATATCCCATATCTACACCGTCAGTATCCTAATAAACTAAGAGGACCTAGTGAATGCATAAGAACATGACACATGACAAACACTTACATAAGCTCTTAGATAACACCAACACAGGTAACTCAAACAAATACAGCTACCTGACTCTCATTTCAAAGTTTGATATAACACACTGCAGGGAAGACCATGCCCACTGATCCCCATCCCATTCAGAAAATCAATGTTTGATAGCCTTCATAATCTGTCACACCTTTCAATTTGCCCCATTACAAGGCTCACCACAGAACATTTTGTTGGGCCGGGGCTTAAAGCAGACTGCAGGAAATGGGTGAGGGCATGTCAGTGCAGCAAGACTGGATGGAATGCATCCCCTCCACAAGGCATCTTCACGGTACCTAAAGGACACTCCCATACACTTGGACTTAGTCAGCCCCCTAATTGAGTCCAAAGGCTACAAATCTTATCGGCGACTGGGTAGAAGCAACACCTTCACATGATGTAACAGCTGAATCAACAAAATGGACCTTCATTAACAGATGGATTTCCCATTTCATTTGCCCCCTATCCATGACAACTGGTCAGGACCAGCAATTCAAATCCGTCCTCTTCACTGAACTGTGCAAAGTATGCGATGTCCAGTGGTTCCATACAATGGCCTACCACCCACAGAGCAACATGTTAGTGAAAAAATGGCACTGGATTTTGAAGGCCTCTTTAATGAGCTGACACACAGTGGGCAGACAGTCTACCCTGGGTGCTACCACATCAAGAACTTCCTCATACCCCAGCTGCATGTCCATGGGCTACAGAGCACTCAGTAGCCAAGGGTTTCAAATGCATGCTTCTCTTCCTTGTATGTGCTTCTTGGGTGTTGTTCATTAATTCACAGTGTCTATTATGAAGTATGGTATGCACTGCACAATGAAAATTAATAAAACTTGTTATCGCAGTCCTAAAAATTATGCAATCGTAACTTGCCAAAAACTTGGCAGTCCTCTTTGATGTTAAGGTGTCATCAGCAAATGAACAAGCATGGAGTATCTTCTGTGTAGGAGACACACCTATAAAGGATACTAGGTGAATGGCCAGAACATTTGCAACCTGTGCCTGAAGTGTTCGTGACCAACTGCAATGCCCACATGGAATGTCTGACTGTTAAAAACAGTCCATATCATCACATTTTCAGCAGATGTAGATGTAGAAAGAAGTATATAGTTGTCACAATAAAGTTACATCAAAATTCCTCATCCTAATGTGATTTCTTACACACAACACATAATAAACTGCACTCAGTTCATATTGCTACTAAGAGGTAAAGATATAAAATAAAACTGAAGGGTACTGTACATTTTATTGAAACAACAATATACAAAAATCTTGAACATATCTCATTTTTGTAATTAGCGTGGAAGTAGAAAGGATTATTAATCACCAGGATAACCCAAATGACAAACAGTATCAAGTACAGATGCATGTTTGTTGGTCAGATTCATATGTCTCTCTAAATGTTAGGGACATTTGCAGATAGATAGAGCATTAATGCAAGAGTTGATATAATCTTCTCCATTATGGATGAATTAATTCTGAGACAGAGAGATTGTGATTCATGTAAGGTGTGAGGGCATTGATAATTATGCATATAAAATTTTTTGTCATGATTTTCTTTCATTTTCTATTTTTTTTCTTTTGTTCCTACTGGAATATGTAATTATGATGATGTAACGCACTACTGTGGTTTTTTTATGTGAAGACTCTGTAGTTATGGATGAAAGCATCACAGACAGTGCACAAAATGTATAAATGAATACTGTCTATGTCATGTGCTGTACAAGAGGGGACATGTCAACAAAGATCACACACCAGCATTTTGTGGTTTCCAGAATGAAATTTTCACTTTGCAGCAGAGTGTGCACTGATATGAAACTTCCTGACAGACTCTTGGTCTGGCACACAGTTTTAATCTGTCAGGAAGTTTCACATCAGCACACACGCTGCTGCAGAGTGAAAATATCATTCTGGAAACATCCTCCAGGCTGTGGCTAAGCCATGTCTCCACAATAACTTTTCTTCCAGGAGTGCTAGTTCTCCAAGGTTAGCAGAAGAGCTTCTGTGAAGTCTTGAAAGTAGGAGATGAGGTACAGGAGACAAGGTACTGGCAGAATTGAAGCTGTGAAGGCGGCTTGTGAGTCGTGCTTGGGTAGTTCAGATGGTAGAGCAGTTGCCTGCGAAAGGCAAAGGACCCGAGTTCGAGTCTTGGTCCAGCACACAGGTTTAATCTGTCAGGAGGTGTCTTGTGGTTTGTTAATCACCACTGGGTTACTGCTACAGCTGTGAATAAACATTGCTCTTGTTTTGTCAGAGAAGGTTAACAAACAGAACTGCCTGTATCCTGCTCACAACATCATAACCTGCCGATGTCATGCTGTCCAGCGCAACACTTCTTATGCAACAAAAAGTTAAGATATTTCACTGAATGCTATCCCCTGATCTAAAAACTTTCTTTCTTTCTTAAAAGTAGTAGAATTATGGACTCTATTAAAATCAATTCTTTACTTGTTTATCTTTGTTTTCAGCTATCGAAAATAAAAGTACCACTAATAGTTGCACAGTAGTCATTGTTGAAGCAACAGTAAATATAAACATCTTCCTCTCATGAGAAATATTTTCCCTTGCATGTAAAAATTACTGCAGCTGCAGTTTTAGTTGATTTTATGTATTGTTATGAGTACAGTAATGTGCTAGTGTAAGAATATTTCATCATGAAATACAGCTGCATGCATAAATTACGGCAACCACCACAATTGCCTCAGATATGACCAGTGACATACAAGCTGCTATTTCACCATTGGTGCATTTCCTGCTGTGGGTGCAAATCATATATGTCCATTGTCAAAACACGTGGGGAATGTTTACACAGTATTAAAAGCTTTGATATTGTATTGCTATGTGTCATAGTATTGAGAGATGCTGGTTATACTCAAAAGTGGGTAAATGTAGGGTGAATTCCCCCAGTGTTCATGTAATTATTAACAGTGTTGTATGTGATTCATGTAATTTTGTCACCTATTCTAAATACTGTCAGATATTGTCTTTGATGTTTTTGAAGTTTTGGAGGATATATACATAATTTAATTGACTCAGGTTATTTTCAGAGCAGTTTCTCATAAACATTCAGTTTTTCAGTTTATAAATAAAGTGGGATTGTGTGCAATTGAGAAGTATAACACGTAGTTTGGTTTTCCAACCAGAATTTTGAGTGACTTCACAGTTAAGATTTTGATAATTATATTTCCTATGGGATGAGGTCATCACAAAGGGTAGTATTCTTCAGCCTTGATCTGACTTTTTAAGTGGCTTTCCCAGCCAGTTACACAGGAATCTACAATTTAAAGTGGATTCTGAACCATAGATTTTTCACATTAGTGACACTGCCACAGGTAAAACTGGGAAGTGACAAATAAAAATCCTGTGACTCATTAGGAATCAAATCTGAAACTACTGAATCCATAGTCTAACACTTTACCAGTGAGTTACTGAGCCACAAAAATTTATAATCTTTTTATCAAACGTGGCCTGGCTACCATCTATTACACATGGTACAGGAGATTATGACAACACTGGATATACAGCTCGTTTTATGGGCCTCCACAAATGAAATTAATAATTGTGGTGATGAGGTCAACTTGGAAACATCTATTTAAGAACACAGAAGAAGACTGGTACCAGGTAGCTGAAAGATGAGACATAGTTTATTTTACAGTTTGCTGTGACATTTCACCCATTAATAAATGTAATAAAGGTGATATGGGTCATGATAACATATATTTGCGTAACAACTTAGTTATGAAAATGATATGACGTTCTGAGAGGTCACAAACATAAAGGTCATCAGAACAAAGTACACTCATATTTTTAAAAGGCTGATGCATGGAATTAAATTTGGCAGATTTCAAGACACTGCTCCCAGCATTCACCTAAAGTGATTTAGGAAATTACTGGCAATCTAAATCTCATTGTACAGGTGGGGGTTTTTGTGTGTTCTGCCCAAAATCAGATTCAGCAACTTCTTCATTACTGTGCAATACCATGCATCAGAAACAGAAGTATTGACTTTTGTGAGGTGCACATGATTACTGGCAGTGAGTTCAGGCTTTCATGTTTCAAAATAATCATACTTTCCTCCTGTAAATCTCTTATTGAACAATCTGGGACATTTCCTTCATGCCTGATCAATGAAGACACAGCATGTCATTAATGATAATCAGTTCATAGTGGCTTAAGTCCCTCTCCAGCTATAGTCAGGAATGAAAATGGTAGTCCACTGAATACACAGAATATTTGGTCATAATAAAAGTGGATGCAGTAATATTTTGTACGGCAAAGAAATCAACAAAACAACTGTCTGCTGTAGTTTCATCTAAGTAGGTTCTTTTTTTAAAAAAAATTGCTACAAACTTAAAATGAAACTGTGGTAGAATCCATATATCAGTAGTGAACAGCATACACAAAAGTTACATGTGATTGAACATGATGACTTTACAGCACCCATATAACAGTGATCATGGTTATTTTTCAAAAGATCTTCAGTCTTGTTGTGCATACAGTGTGTTTATATAACAGCATGTATTAAGGAAATATTAGTCATTGTATATCTTTTAAATATATGTCATGTTGTGGAAACATCATAAATTGTAGCAAAACCCATCTTTTTCATGTAATTCATTTGTTTTTAGTTGTTTTACATATGTGGCAACATCAACTACCAGTACTGACGCTGGCCAGCATAACAACTGCAGCAACTAGTGACATGGTTTATCTGTAGCCTAAGTTCATAATCTTTCATTGTCAGTTCCCACTTGTCTCTTGAACAATGTGTATCATGATAATGCTTTTGTATGTGTTTAATTTTGGTTCATGGCAATAAAGTGTGGAATACTTCACCAAGAGGTCTGTACATTCTAATTGACCCCAGATACCTGTTATTCCCACACTGGTGATCACAGACCACAGTACATTCATTTTGTACTTAATGCACACACACACTGCCACCAGGAGAATGTCCAACAGGGTTGCCAGGGTTGAAAGGCATTTTCTACACCCCGGTATGGAGATCCTTGACATATGCCATACAATTGCTGCATTTGTGTCCTGGGGTGGTAGTTGTTCTGTGGTGGTGGTAGGTACAGTCTGAAGGGCTCTAAGTTGTAATTCTTAATCTGCTAACTAATTTTGATGCTCTAGCAGCAGCCTCTGAAGGGATGAGCTTTTCTCACGTAGTGAGAGGTGTTCTTTCCTTGTATCAATGTAATGCTATAGATGAGTTCCTCAACTGAGGCATCATCCACCCTTGGGCTTCACCTGTAAATATGGCCTGTAAAAAAGAGGGTACCTTTTGAATGTGTGGGGACCATGGAGTCTTAAATACATGGGCAATTCCTAATCAGTACTTGGTACATAACATCCAGGACTTTGCACATGCATTATTGGGTGCAATGATCTTCAGCATCATTGAGTGTGAAAAGCATATCAGCAGGTACCAATGATGACTGAAGACATTGCTAAAACTAACATTTTCACATCCTTTGGGTTATTTGAAAATCTATTTACACCATTCAGACTAAAAAAAAAGCATGTGAAACATAGAAGTGATTAATCCACTCTCCCCTACACATATTCCTGTTCTCTTTCCCTTATGTGGGCAACATTATGATATATTCTTCCATGCCCCAATAGCATGAAGGTCACATACAGTGAGTTTTTTATATCCTAGAGCAGCTAGATGAAGTCATCAACACCAAAAAATGCCACTTGACTAACATTCCTAGGATATTTTGTTTTGTCATCAGGGATCAGGCCAACAGAACGAAGGAAGGAAGCCAGTTCACTCCCATGCCCACTAACTACAAAGAGCTACATGTATTTCTAGGAATGGTAAATTTCTACTGGCACCACATTTGACAGGCACCCAAAATTCAGGTATCCCTCACTAACATCCTATTCAGAACCAACACCAAGGGCAACCAAATTGTTCCATGATTCAAAGAAATGTCACATGCTTTCAAGACTATCAGACAGCCACTACAGAGGGCCATTACCCTGGCCCATCCCTCAGCCAAACTGTCAATCACTGCTGACTGTATTGACACTGCCATTGGCACTGTCCTACAGCATACAATTAACAGTGTATGTCAACCCTTATGATTCTTCTCTCATATATTGAAGGGATTGCAAAAGCTGTGATCCATATATGACCACAAACTACTCACCCTCTATGAGGTAGTTAAGTATTTCAGAGAGGACATTTAGGACCACCCTCTCACACTTTACACTGATCGCTGCCCTTGGTGTACACCATTCTCAATCCTGGTTTGGATGTATCACTCCACCACTTCCGGCACCTTGACCTTATAGCTCAGTTTGCAAGAGACATTCAGCACATGAACTGGGTGGAAAATATGGTGGCGGAATACATATCCCATATCTACACCGTCAGTATCCTAATAAACTAAGAGGACCTAGTGAATGCATAAGAACATGACACATGACAAACACTTACATAAGCTCTTAGATAACACCAACACAGGTAACTCAAACAAATACAGCTACCTGACTCTCATTTCAAAGTTTGATATAACACACTGCAGGGAAGACCATGCCCACTGATCCCCATCCCATTCAGAAAATCAATGTTTGATAGCCTTCATAATCTGTCACACCTTTCAATTTGCCCCATTACAAGGCTCACCACAGAACATTTTGTTGGGCCGGGGCTTAAAGCAGACTGCAGGAAATGGGTGAGGGCATGTCAGTGCAGCAAGACTGGATGGAATGCATCCCCTCCACAAGGCATCTTCACGGTACCTAAAGGACACTCCCATACACTTGGACTTAGTCAGCCCCCTAATTGAGTCCAAAGGCTACAAATCTTATCGGCGACTGGGTAGAAGCAACACCTTCACATGATGTAACAGCTGAATCAACAAAATGGACCTTCATTAACAGATGGATTTCCCATTTCATTTGCCCCCTATCCATGACAACTGGTCAGGACCAGCAATTCAAATCCGTCCTCTTCACTGAACTGTGCAGAGTATGCGATGTCCAGTGGTTCCATACAATGGCCTACCACCCACAGAGCAACATGTTAGTGAAAAAATGGCACTGGATTTTGAAGGCCTCTTTAATGAGCTGACACACAGTGGGCAGACAGTCTACCCTGGGTGCTACCACATCAAGAACTTCCTCATACCCCAGCTGCATGTCCATGGGCTACAGAGCACTCAGTAGCCAAGGGTTTCAAATGCATGCTTCTCTTCCTTGTATGTGCTTCTTGGGTGTTGTTCATTAATTCACAGTGTCTATTATGAAGTATGGTATGCACTGCACAATGAAAATTAATAAAACTTGTTATCGCAGTCCTAAAAATTATGCAATCGTAACTTGCCAAAAACTTGGCAGTCCTCTTTGATGTTAAGGTGTCATCAGCAAATGAACAAGCATGGAGTATCTTCTGTGTAGGAGACACACCTATAAAGGATACTAGGTGAATGGCCAGAACATTTGCAACCTGTGCCTGAAGTGTTCGTGACCAACTGCAATGCCCACATGGAATGTCTGACTGTTAAAAACAGTCCATATCATCACATTTTCAGCAGATGTAGATGTAGAAAGAAGTATATAGTTGTCACAATAAAGTTACATCAAAATTCCTCATCCTAATGTGATTTCTTACACACAACACATAATAAACTGCACTCAGTTCATATTGCTACTAAGAGGTAAAGATATAAAATAAAACTGAAGGGTACTGTACATTTTATTGAAACAACAATATACAAAAATCTTGAACATATCTCATTTTTGTAATTAGCGTGGAAGTAGAAAGGATTATTAATCACCAGGATAACCCAAATGACAAACAGTATCAAGTACAGATGCATGTTTGTTGGTCAGATTCATATGTCTCTCTAAATGTTAGGGACATTTGCAGATAGATAGAGCATTAATGCAAGAGTTGATATAATCTTCTCCATTATGGATGAATTAATTCTGAGACAGAGAGATTGTGATTCATGTAAGGTGTGAGGGCATTGATAATTATGCATATAAAATTTTTTGTCATGATTTTCTTTCATTTTCTATTTTTTTTCTTTTGTTCCTACTGGAATATGTAATTATGATGATGTAACGCACTACTGTGGTTTTTTTATGTGAAGACTCTGTAGTTATGGATGAAAGCATCACAGACAGTGCACAAAATGTATAAATGAATACTGTCTATGTCATGTGCTGTACAAGAGGGGACATGTCAACAAAGATCACACACCAGCATTTTGTGGTTTCCAGAATGAAATTTTCACTTTGCAGCAGAGTGTGCACTGATATGAAACTTCCTGACAGACTCTTGGTCTGGCACACAGTTTTAATCTGTCAGGAAGTTTCACATCAGCACACACGCTGCTGCAGAGTGAAAATATCATTCTGGAAACATCCTCCAGGCTGTGGCTAAGCCATGTCTCCACAATAACTTTTCTTCCAGGAGTGCTAGTTCTCCAAGGTTAGCAGAAGAGCTTCTGTGAAGTCTTGAAAGTAGGAGATGAGGTACAGGAGACAAGGTACTGGCAGAATTGAAGCTGTGAAGGCGGCTTGTGAGTCGTGCTTGGGTAGTTCAGATGGTAGAGCAGTTGCCTGCGAAAGGCAAAGGACCCGAGTTCGAGTCTTGGTCCAGCACACAGGTTTAATCTGTCAGGAGGTGTCTTGTGGCTTGTTAATCACCACTGGGTTACTGCTACAGCTGTGAATAAACATTGCTCTTGTTTTGTCAGAGAAGGTTAACAAACAGAACTGCCTGTATCCTGCTCACAACATCATAACCTGCCGATGTCATGCTGTCCAGCGCAACACTTCTTATGCAACAAAAAGTTAAGATATTTCACCGAATGCTATCCCCTGATCTAAAAACTTTCTTTCTTTCTTAAAAGTAGTAGAATTATGGACTCTATTAAAATCAATTCTTTACTTGTTTATCTTTGTTTTCAGCTATCGAAAATAAAAGTACCACTAATAGTTGCACAGTAGTCATTGTTGAAGCAACAGTAAATATAAACATCTTCCTCTCATGAGAAATATTTTCCCTTGCATGTCAAAATTACTGCAGCTGCATTTTTAGTTGATTTTATGTATTGTTATGAGTACAGTAATGTGCTAGTGTAAGAATATTTCATCATGAAATACAGCTGCATGCATAAATTACGGCAACCACCACAATTGCCTCAGATATGACCAGTGACATACAAGCTGCTATTTCACCATTGGTGCATTTCCTGCTGTGGGTGCAAATCATATATGTCCATTGTCAAAACACGTGGGGAATGTTTACACAGTATTAAAAGCTTTGATATTGTATTGCTATGTGTCATAGTATTGAGAGATGCTGGTTATACTCAAAAGTGGGTAAATGTAGGGTGAATTCCCCCAGTGTTCATGTAATTATTAACAGTGTTGTATGTGATTCATGTAATTTTGTCACCTATTCTAAATACTGTCAGATATTGTCTTTGATGTTTTTGAAGTTTTGGAGGATATATACATAATTTAATTGACTCAGGTTATTTTCAGAGCAGTTTCTCATAAACATTCAGTTTTTCAGTTTATAAATAAAGTGGGATTGTGTGCAATTGAGAAGTATAACACGTAGTTTGGTTTTCCAACCAGAATTTTGAGTGACTTCACAGTTAAGATTTTGATAATTATATTTCCTATGGGATGAGGTCATCACAAAGGGTAGTATTCTTCAGCCTTGATCTGACTTTTTAAGTGGCTTTCCCAGCCAGTTACACAGGAATCTACAATTTAAAGTGGATTCTGAACCATAGATTTTTCACATTAGTGACACTGCCACAGGTAAAACTGGGAAGTGACAAATAAAAATCCTGTGACTCATTAGGAATCAAATCTGAAACTACTGAATCCATAGTCTAACACTTTACCAGTGAGTTACTGAGCCACAAAAATTTATAATCTTTTTATCAAACGTGGCCTGACTACCATCTATTACACATGGTACAGGAGATTATGACAACACTGGATATACAGCTTGTTTTATGGGCCTCCACAAATGAAATTAATAATTGTGGTGATGAGGTCAACTTGGAAACATCTATTTAAGAACACAGAAGAAGACTGGTACCAGGTAGCTGAAAGATGATACATAGTTTATTTTACAGTTTGCTGTGACATTTCACCCATTAATAAATGTAATAAAGGTGATATGGGTCATGATAACATATATTTGCGTAACAACTTAGTTATGAAAATGATATGACGTTCTGAGAGGTCACAAACATAAAGGTCATCAGAACAAAGTACACTCATATTTTTAAAAGGCTGATGCATGGAATTAAATTTGGCAGATTTCAAGACACTGCTCCCAGCATTCACCTAAAGTGATTTAGGAAATTACTGGCAATCTAAATCTCATTGTACAGGTGGGGGTTTTTGTGTGTTCTGCCCAAAATCAGATTCAGCAACTTCTTCATTACTGTGCAATACCATGCATCAGAAACAGAAGTATTGACTTTTGTGAGGTGCACATGATTACTGGCAGTGAGTTCAGGCTTTCATGTTTCAAAATAATCATACTTTCCTCCTGTAAATCTCTTATTGAACAATCTGGGACATTTCCTTCATGCCTGATCAATGAAGACACAGCATGTCATTATTGATAATCAGTTCATAGTGGCTTAAGTCCCTCTCCAGCTATAGTCAGGAATGAAAATGGTAGTCCACTGAATACACAGAATATTTGGTCATAATAAAAGTGGATGCAGTAATATTTTGTACGGCAAAGAAATCAACAAAACAACTGTCTGCTGTAGTTTCATCTAAGTAGGTTCTTTTTTTTAAAAAAAATTGCTACAAACTTAAAATGAAACTGTGGTAGAATCCATATATCAGCAGTGAACAGCATACACAAAAGTTACATGTGATTGAACATGATGACTTTACAGCACCCATATAACAGTGATCATGGTTATTTTTCAAAAGATCTTCAGTCTTGTTGTGCATACAGTGTGTTTATATAACAGCATGTATTAAGGAAATATTAGTCATTGTATATCTTTTAAATATATGTCATGTTGTGGAAACATCATAAATTGTAGCAAAACCCATCTTTTTCATGTAATTCATTTGTTTTTAGTTGTTTTACATATGTGGCAACATCAACTACCAGTACTGACGCTGGCCAGCATAACAACTGCAGCAACTAGTGACATGGTTCATCTGTAGCCTAAGTTCATAATCTTTCATTGTCAGTTCCCACTTGTCTCTTGAACAATGTGTATCATGATAATGCTTTTGTATGTGTTTAATTTTGGTTCATGGCAATAAAGTGTGGAATACTTCACCAAGAGGTCTGTACATTCTAATTGACCCCAGATACCTGTTATTCCCACACTGGTGATCACAGACCACAGTACATTCATTTTGTACTTAATGCACACACACACTGCCACCAGGAGAATGTCCAACAGGGTTGCCAGGGTTGAAAGGCATTTTCTACACCCCGGTATGGAGATCCTTGACATATGCCATACAATTGCTGCATTTGTGTCCTGGGGTGGTAGTTGTTCTGCGGTGGTGGTAGGTACAGTCTGAAGGGCTCTAAGTTGTAATTCTTAATCTGCTAACTGATTTTGATGCTCTAGCAGCAGCCTCTGAAGGGATGAGCTTTTCTCATGTAGTGAGAGGTGTTCTTTCCTTGTATCAATGTAATGCTATAGATGAGTTCCTCAACTGAGGCATCATCCACCCTTGGGCTTCACCTGTAAATATGGCCTGTAAAAAAGAGGGTACCTTTTGAATGTGTGGGGACCATGGAGTCTTAAATACATGGGCAATTCCTAATCAGTACTTGGTACATAACATCCAGGACTTTGCACATGCATTATTGGGTGCAATGATCTTCAGCATCATTGAGTGTGAAAAGCATATCAGCAGGTACCAATGATGACTGAAGACATTGCTAAAACTAACATTTTCACATCCTTTGGGTTATTTGAAAATCTATTTACACCATTCAGACTAAAAAAAAAGCATGTGAAACATAGAAGTGATTAATCCACTCTCCCCTACACATATTCCTGTTCTCTTTCCCTTATGTGGGCAACATTATGATATATTCTTCCATGCCCCAATAGCATGAAGGTCACATACAGTGAGTTTTTTATATCCTAGAGCAGCTAGATGAAGTCATCAACACCAAAAAATGCCACTTGACTAACATTCCTAGGATATTTTGTTTTGTCATCAGGGATCAGGCCAACAGAACGAAGGAAGGAAGCCAGTTCACTCCCATGCCCACTAACTACAAAGAGCTACATGTATTTCTAGGAATGGTAAATTTCTACTGGCACCACATTTGACAGGCACCCAAAATTCAGGTATCCCTCACTAACATCCTATTCAGAACCAACACCAAGGGCAACCACATTGTTCCATGATTCAAAGAAATGTCACATGCTTTCAAGACTATCAGACAGCCACTACAGAGGGCCATTACCCTGGCCCATCCCTCAGCCAAACTGTCAATCACTGCTGACTGTATTGACACTGCCATTGGCACTGTCCTACAGCATACAATTAACAGTGTATGTCAACCCTTATGATTCTTCTCTCATATATTGAAGGGATTGCAAAAGCTGTGATCCATATATGACCACAAACTACTCACCCTCTATGAGGTAGTTAAGTATTTCAGAGAGGACATTTAGGACCACCCTCTCACACTTTACACTGATCGCTGCCCTTGGTGTACACCATTCTCAATCCTGGTTTGGATGTATCACTCCACCACTTCCGGCACCTTGACCTTATAGCTCAGTTTGCAAGAGACATTCAGCACATGAACAGGGTGGAAAATATGGTGGCGGAATACATATCCCATATCTACACCGTCAGTATCCTAATAAACTAAGAGGACCTAGTGAATGCATAAGAACATGACACATGACAAACACTTACATAAGCTCTTAGATAACACCAACACAGGTAACTCAAACAAATACAGCTACCTGACTCTCATTTCAAAGTTTGATATAACACACTGCAGGGAAGACCATGCCCACTGATCCCCATCCCATTCAGAAAATCAATGTTTGATAGCCTTCATAATCTGTCACACCTTTCAATTTGCCCCATTACAAGGCTCACCACAGAACATTTTGTTGGGCCGGGGCTTAAAGCAGACTGCAGGAAATGGGTGAGGGCATGTCAGTGCAGCAAGACTGGATGGAATGCATCCCCTCCACAAGGCATCTTCACGGTACCTAAAGGACACTCCCATACACTTGGACTTAGTCAGCCCCCTAATTGAGTCCAAAGGCTACAAATCTTATCGGCGACTGGGTAGAAGCGACACCTTCACATGATGTAACAGCTGAATCAACAAAATGGACCTTCACTAACAGATGGATTTCCCATTTCATTTGCCCCCTATCCATGACAACTGGTCAGGACCAGCAATTCAAATCCGTCCTCTTCACTGAACTGTGCAAAGTATGCAATGTCCAGTGGTTCCATACAATGGCCTACCACCCACAGAGCAACATGTTAGTGAAAAAATGGCACTGGATTTTGAAGGCCTCTTTAATGAGCTGACACACAGTGGACAGACAGTCTACCCTGGGTGCTACCACATCAAGAACTTCCTCATACCCCAGCTGCATGTCCATGGGCTACAGAGCACTCAGTAGCCAAGGGTTTCAAATGCATGCTTCTCTTCCTTGTATGTGCTTCTTGGGTGTTGTTCATTAATTCACAGTGTCTATTATGAAGTATGGTATGCACTGCACAATGAAAATTAATAAAACTTGTTATCGCAGTCCTAAAAATTATGCAATCGTAACTTGCCAAAAACTTGGCAGTCCTCTTTGATGTTAAGGTGTCATCAGCAAATGAACAAGCATGGAGTATCTTCTGTGTAGGAGACACACCTATAAAGGATACTAGGTGAATGGCCAGAACATTTGCAACCTGTGCCTGAAGTGTTCGTGACCAACTGCAATGCCCACATGGAATGTCTGACTGTTAAAAACAGTCCATATCATCACATTTTCAGCAGATGTAGATGTAGAAAGAAGTATATAGTTGTCACAATAAAGTTACATCAAAATTCCTCATCCTAATGTGATTTCTTACACACAACACATAATAAACTGCACTCAGTTCATATTGCTACTAAGAGGTAAAGATATAAAATAAAACTGAAGGGTACTGTACATTTTATTGAAACAACAATATACAAAAATCTTGAACATATCTCATTTTTGTAATTAGCGTGGAAGTAGAAAGGATTATTAATCACCAGGATAACCCAAATGACAAACAGTATCAAGTACAGATGCATGTTTGTTGGTCAGATTCATATGTCTCTCTAAATGTTAGGGACATTTGCAGATAGATAGAGCATTAATGCAAGAGTTGATATAATCTTCTCCATTATGGATGAATTAATTCTGAGACAGAGAGATTGTGATTCATGTAAGGTGTGAGGGCATTGATAATTATGCATATAAAATTTTTGTCATGATTTTCTTTCATTTTCTATTTTTTTTCTTTTGTTCCTACTGGAATATGTAATTATGATGATGTAACGCACTACTGTGGTTTTTTTATGTGAAGACTCTGTAGTTATGGATGAAAGCATCACAGACAGTGCACAAAATGTATAAATGAATACTGTCTATGTCATGTGCTGTACAAGAGGGGACATGTCAACAAAGATCACACACCAGCATTTTGTGGTTTCCAGAATGAAATTTTCACTTTGCAGCAGAGTGTGCACTGATATGAAACTTCCTGACAGACTCTTGGTCTGGCACACAGTTTTAATCTGTCAGGAAGTTTCACATCAGCACACACGCTGCTGCAGAGTGAAAATATCATTCTGGAAACATCCTCCAGGCTGTGGCTAAGCCATGTCTCCACAATAACTTTTCTTCCAGGAGTGCTAGTTCTCCAAGGTTAGCAGAAGAGCTTCTGTGAAGTCTTGAAAGTAGGAGATGAGGTACAGGAGACAAGGTACTGGCAGAATTGAAGCTGTGAAGGCGGCTTGTGAGTCGTGCTTGGGTAGTTCAGATGGTAGAGCAGTTGCCTGCGAAAGGCAAAGGACCCGAGTTCGAGTCTTGGTCCAGCACACAGGTTTAATCTGTCAGGAGGTGTCTTGTGGTTTGTTAATCACCACTGGGTTACTGCTACAGCTGTGAATAAACATTGCTCTTGTTTTGTCAGAGAAGGTTAACAAACAGAACTGCCTGTATCCTGCTCACAACATCATAACCTGCCGATGTCATGCTGTCCAGCGCAACACTTCTTATGCAACAAAAAGTTAAGATATTTCACCGAATGCTATCCCCTGATCTAAAAACTTTCTTTCTTTCTTAAAAGTAGTAGAATTATGGACTCTATTAAAATCAATTCTTTACTTGTTTATCTTTGTTTTCAGCTATCGAAAATAAAAGTACCACTAATAGTTGCACAGTAGTCATTGTTGAAGCAACAGTAAATATAAACATCTTCCTCTCATGAGAAATATTTTCCCTTGCATGTCAAAATTACTGCAGCTGCATTTTTAGTTGATTTTATGTATTGTTATGAGTACAGTAATGTGCTAGTGTAAGAATATTTCATCATGAAATACAGCTGCATGCATAAATTACGGCAACCACCACAATTGCCTCAGATATGACCAGTGACATACAAGCTGCTATTTCACCATTGGTGCATTTCCTGCTGTGGGTGCAAATCATATATGTCCATTGTCAAAACACGTGGGGAATGTTTACACAGTATTAAAAGCTTTGATATTGTATTGCTATGTGTCATAGTATTGAGAGATGCTGGTTATACTCAAAAGTGGGTAAATGTAGGGTGAATTCCCCCAGTGTTCATGTAATTATTAACAGTGTTGTATGTGATTCATGTAATTTTGTCACCTATTCTAAATACTGCCAGATATTGTCTTTGATGTTTTTGAAGTTTTGGAGGATATATACATAATTTAATTGACTCAGGTTATTTTCAGAGCAGTTTCTCATAAACATTCAGTTTTTCAGTTTATAAATAAAGTGGGATTGTGTGCAATTGAGAAGTATAACACGTAGTTTGGTTTTCCAACCAGAATTTTGAGTGACTTCACAGTTAAGATTTTGATAATTATATTTCCTATGGGATGAGGTCATCACAAAGGGTAGTATTCTTCAGCCTTGATCTGACTTTTTAAGTGGCTTTCCCAGCCAGTTACACAGGAATCTACAATTTAAAGTGGATTCTGAACCATAGATTTTTCACATTAGTGACACTGCCACAGGTAAAACTGGGAAGTGACAAATAAAAATCCTGTGACTCATTAGGAATCAAATCTGAAACTACTGAATCCATAGTCTAACACTTTACCAGTGAGTTACTGAGCCACAAAAATTTATAAGCTTTTTATCAAACGTGGCCTGACTACCATCTTTTACACATGGTACAGGAGATTATGACAACACTGGATATACAGCTCGTTTTATGGGCCTCCACAAATGAAATTAATAATTGTGGTGATGAGGTCAACTTGGAAACATCTATTTAAGAACACAGAAGAAGACTGGTACCAGGTAGCTGAAAGATGAGACATAGTTTATTTTACAGTTTGCTGTGACATTTCACCCATTAATAAATGTAATAAAGGTGATATGGGTCATGATAACATATATTTGCGTAACAACTTAGTTATGAAAATGATATGACGTTCTGAGAGGTCACAAACATAAAGGTCATCAGAACAAAGTACACTCATATTTTTAAAAGGCTGATGCATGGAATTAAATTTGGCAGATTTCAAGACACTGCTCCCAGCATTCACCTAAAGTGATTTAGGAAATTACTGGCAATCTAAATCTCATTGTACAGGTGGGGGTTTTTGTGTGTTCTGCCCAAAATCAGATTCAGCAACTTCTTCATTACTGTGCAATACCATGCATCAGAAACAGAAGTATTGACTTTTGTGAGGTGCACATGATTACTGGCAGTGAGTTCAGGCTTTCATGTTTCAAAATAATCATACTTTCCTCCTGTAAATCTCTTATTGAACAATCTGGGACATTTCCTTCATGCCTGATCAATGAAGACACAGCATGTCATTATTGATAATGAGTTCATAGTGGCTTAAGTCCCTCTCCAGCTATAGTCAGGAATGAAAATGGTAGTCCACTGAATACACAGAATATTTGGTCATAATAAAAGTGGATGCAGTAATATTTTGTACGGCAAAGAAATCAACAAAACAACTGTCTGCTGTAGTTTCATCTAAGTAGGTTCTTTTTTTTAAAAAAAATTGCTACAAACTTAAAATGAAACTGTGGTAGAATCCATATATCAGCAGTGAACAGCATACACAAAAGTTACATGTGATTGAACATGATGACTTTACAGCACCCATATAACAGTGATCATGGTTATTTTTCAAAAGATCTTCAGTCTTGTTGTGCATACAGTGTGTTTATATAACAGCATGTATTAAGGAAATATTATTCATTGTATATCTTTTAAATATATGTCATGTTGTGGAAACATCATAAATTGTAGCAAAACCCATCTTTTTCATGTAATTCATTTGTTTTTAGTTGTTTTACATATGTGGCAACATCAACTACCAGTACTGACGCTGGCCAGCATAATAACTGCAGCAACTAGTGACATGGTTTATCTGTAGCCTAAGTTCATAATCTTTCATTGTCAGTTCCCACTTGTCTCTTGAACAATGTGTATCATGATAATGCTTTTGTATGTGTTTAATTTTGGTTCATGGCAATAAAGTGTGGAATACTTCACCAAGAGGTCTGTACATTCTAATTGACCCCAGATACCTGTTATTCCCACACTGGTGATCACAGACCACAGTACATTCATTTTGTACTTAATGCACACACACACTGCCACCAGGAGAATGTCCAACAGGGTTGCCAGGGTTGAAAGGCATTTTCTACACCCCGGTATGGAGATCCTTGACATATGCCATACAATTGCTGCATTTGTGTCCTGGGGTGGTAGTTGTTCTGCGGTGGTGGTAGGTACAGTCTGAAGGGCTCTAAGTTGTAATTCTTAATCTGCTAACTGATTTTGATGCTCTAGCAGCGGCCTCTGAAGGGATGAGCTTTTCTCATGTAGTGAGAGGTGTTCTTTCCTTGTATCAATGTAATACTATAGATGAGTTCCTCAACTGAGGCATAATCCACCCTTTGGCTTCACCTGTAAATATGGCCTGTAAAAAAGAGGGTACCTTTTGAATGTGTGGGGACCATGGAGTCTTAAATACATGGGCAATTCCTAATCAGTACTTGGTACATAACATCCAGGACTTTGCACATGCATTATTGGGTGCAATGATCTTCAGCATCATTGAGTGTGAAAAGCATATCAGCAGGTACCAATGATGACTGAAGACATTGCTAAAACTAACATTTTCACATCCTTTGAGTTATTTGAAAATCTATTTACACCATTCAGACTAAAAAAAAAGCATGTGAAACATAGAAGTGATTAATCCACTCCCCCCTACACATATTCCTGTTCTCTTCCCCTTATGTGGGCAACATTATGATATATTCTTCCATGCCCCAATAGCATGAAGGTCACATACAGTGAGTTTTTTATATCCTAGAGCAGCTAGATGAAGTCATCAACACCAAAAAATGCCACTTGACTAACATTCCTAGGATATTTTGTTTTGTCATCAGGGATCAGGCCAACAGAACGAAGGAAGGAAGCCAGTTCACTCCCATGCCCACTAACTACAAAGAGCTACATGTATTTCTAGGAATGGTAAATTTCTACTGGCACCACATTTGACAGGCACCCAAAATTCAGGTATCCCTCACTAACATCCTATTCAGAACCAACACCAAGGGCAACCAAATTGTTCCATGATTCAAAGAAATGTCACATGCTTTCAAGACTATCAGACAGCCACTACAGAGGGCCATTACCCTGGCCCATCCCTCAGCCAAACTGTCAATCACTGCTGACTGTATTGACACTGCCATTGGCACTGTCCTACAGCATACAATTAACAGTGTATGTCAACCCTTATGATTCTTCTCTCATATATTGAAGGGATTGCAAAAGCTGTGATCCATATATGACCACAAACTACTCACCCTCTATGAGGTAGTTAAGTATTTCAGAGAGGACATTTAGGACCACCCTCTCACACTTTACACTGATCGCTGCCCTTGGTGTACACCATTCTCAATCCTGGTTTGGATGTATCACTCCACCACTTCCGGCACCTTGACCTTATAGCTCAGTTTGCAAGAGACATTCAGCACATGAACAGGGTGGAAAATATGGTGGCGGAATACATATCCCATATCTACACCGTCAGTATCCTAATAAACTAAGAGGACCTAGTGAATGCATAAGAACATGACACATGACAAACACTTACATAAGCTCTTAGATAACACCAACACAGGTAACTCAAACAAATACAGCTACCTGACTCTCATTTCAAAGTTTGATATAACACACTGCAGGGAAGACCATGCCCACTGATCCCCATCCCATTCAGAAAATCAATGTTTGATAGCCTTCATAATCTGTCACACCTTTCAATTTGCCCCATTACAAGGCTCACCACAGAACATTTTGTTGGGCCGGGGCTTAAAGCAGACTGCAGGAAATGGGTGAGGGCATGTCAGTGCAGCAAGACTGGATGGAATGCATCCCCTCCACAAGGCATCTTCACGGTACCTAAAGGACACTCCCATACACTTGGACTTAGTCAGCCCCCTAATTGAGTCCAAAGGCTACAAATCTTATCGGCGACTGGGTAGAAGCAACACCTTCACATGATGTAACAGCTGAATCAACAAAATGGACCTTCATTAACAGATGGATTTCCCATTTCATTTGCCCCCTATCCATGACAACTGGTCAGGACCAGCAATTCAAATCCGTCCTCTTCACTGAACTGTGCAAAGTATGCGATGTCCAGTGGTTCCATACAATGGCCTACCACCCACAGAGCAACATGTTAGTGAAAAAATGGCACTGGATTTTGAAGGCCTCTTTAATGAGCTGACACACAGTGGACAGACAGTCTACCCTGGGTGCTACCACATCAAGAACTTCCTCATACCCCAGCTGCATGTCCATGGGCTACAGAGCACTCAGTAGCCAAGGGTTTCAAATGCATGCTTCTCTTCCTTGTATGTGCTTCTTGGGTGTTGTTCATTAATTCACAGTGTCTATTATGAAGTATGGTATGCACTGCACAATGAAAATTAATAAAACTTGTTATCGCAGTCCTAAAAATTATGCAATCGTAACTTGCCAAAAACTTGGCAGTCCTCTTTGATGTTAAGGTGTCATCAGCAAATGAACAAGCATGGAGTATCTTCTGTGTAGGAGACACACCTATAAAGGATACTAGGTGAATGGCCAGAACATTTGCAACCTGTGCCTGAAGTGTTCGTGACCAACTGCAATGCCCACATGGAATGTCTGACTGTTAAAAACAGTCCATATCATCACATTTTCAGCAGATGTAGATGTAGAAAGAAGTATATAGTTGTCACAATAAAGTTACATCAAAATTCCTCATCCTAATGTGATTTCTTACACACAACACATAATAAACTGCACTCAGTTCATATTGCTACTAAGAGGTAAAGATATAAAATAAAACTGAAGGGTACTGTACATTTTATTGAAACAACAATATACAAAAATCTTGAACATATCTCATTTTTGTAATTAGCGTGGAAGTAGAAAGGATTATTAATCACCAGGATAACCCAAATGACAAACAGTATCAAGTACAGATGCATGTTTGTTGGTCAGATTCATATGTCTCTCTAAATGTTAGGGACATTTGCAGATAGATAGAGCATTAATGCAAGAGTTGATATAATCTTCTCCATTATGGATGAATTAATTCTGAGACAGAGAGATTGTGATTCATGTAAGGTGTGAGGGCATTGATAATTATGCATATAAAATTTTTTGTCATGATTTTCTTTCATTTTCTATTTTTTTTCTTTTGTTCCTACTGGAATATGTAATTATGATGATGTAACGCACTACTGTGGTTTTTTTATGTGAAGACTCTGTAGTTATGGATGAAAGCATCACAGACAGTGCACAAAATGTATAAATGAATACTGTCTATGTCATGTGCTGTACAAGAGGGGACATGTCAACAAAGATCACACACCAGCATTTTGTGGTTTCCAGAATGAAATTTTCACTTTGCAGCAGAGTGTGCACTGATATGAAACTTCCTGACAGACTCTTGGTCTGGCACACAGTTTTAATCTGTCAGGAAGTTTCACATCAGCACACACGCTGCTGCAGAGTGAAAATATCATTCTGGAAACATCCTCCAGGCTGTGGCTAAGCCATGTCTCCACAATAACTTTTCTTCCAGGAGTGCTAGTTCTCCAAGGTTAGCAGAAGAGCTTCTGTGAAGTCTTGAAAGTAGGAGATGAGGTACAGGAGACAAGGTACTGGCAGAATTGAAGCTGTGAAGGCGGCTTGTGAGTCGTGCTTGGGTAGTTCAGATGGTAGAGCAGTTGCCTGCGAAAGGCAAAGGACCCGAGTTCGAGTCTTGGTCCAGCACACAGGTTTAATCTGTCAGGAGGTGTCTTGTGGTTTGTTAATCACCACTGGGTTACTGCTACAGCTGTGAATAAACATTGCTCTTGTTTTGTCAGAGAAGGTTAACAAACAGAACTGCCTGTATCCTGCTCACAACATCATAACCTGCCGATGTCATGCTGTCCAGCGCAACACTTCTTATGCAACAAAAAGTTAAGATATTTCACCGAATGCTATCCCCTGATCTAAAAACTTTCTTTCTTTCTTAAAAGTAGTAGAATTATGGACTCTATTAAAATCAATTCTTTACTTGTTTATCTTTGTTTTCAGCTATCGAAAATAAAAGTACCACTAATAGTTGCACAGTAGTCATTGTTGAAGCAACAGTAAATATAAACATCTTCCTCTCATGAGAAATATTTTCCCTTGCATGTCAAAATTACTGCAGCTGCATTTTTAGTTGATTTTATGTATTGTTATGAGTACAGTAATGTGCTAGTGTAAGAATATTTCATCATGAAATACAGCTGCATGCGTAAATTACGGCAACCACCACAATTGCCTCAGATATGACCAGTGACATACAAGCTGCTATTTCACCATTGGTGCATTTCCTGCTGTGGGTGCAAATCATATATGTCCATTGTCAAAACACATGGGGAATGTTTACACAGTATTAAAAGCTTTGATATTGTACTGCTATATGTCATAGTATTGAGAGATGAGGGTGAATTCCCCCAGTGTTCATGTAATTATTAACAGTGTTGTATGTGATTCATGTAATTTTGTCACCTATTCTAAATACTGTCAGATATTGTCTTTGATGTTTTTGAAGTTTTGGAGGATATATACATAATTTAATTGACTCAGGTTATTTTCAGAGCAGTTTCTCATAAACATTCAGTTTTTCAGTTTATAAATAAAGTGGGATTGTGTGCAATTGAGAAGTATAACACGTAGTTTGGTTTTCCAACCAGAATTTTGAGTGACTTCACAGTTAAGATTTTGATAATTATATTTCCTATGGGATGAGGTCATCACAAAGGGTAGTATTCTTCAGCCTTGATCTGACTTTTTAAGTGGCTTTCCCAGCCAGTTACACAGGAATCTACAATTTAAAGTGGATTCTGAACCATAGATTTTTCACATTAGTGACACTGCCACAGGTAAAACTGGGAAGTCACAAATAAAAATCCCGTGACTCATTACGAATCAAATCTGAAACTACTGAATCCATAGTCTAACACTTTACCAGTGAGTTACTGAGCCACAAAAATTTATAAGCTTTTTATCAAACGTGGCCTGACTACCATCTTTTACACATGGTACAGGAGATTATGACAACACTGGATATACAGCTCGTTTTATGGGCCTCCACAAATGAAATTAATAATTGTGGTGATGAGGTCAACTTGGAAACATCTATTTAAGAACACAGAAGAAGACTGGTACCAGGTAGTTGAAAGATGAGACATAGTTTATTTTACAGTTTGCTGTGACATTTCACCCATTAATAAATGTAATAAAGGTGATATGGGTCATGATAACATATATTTGCGTAACAACTTAGTTATGAAAATGATATGACGTTCTGAGAGGTCACAAACATAAAGGCCATCAGAACAAAGTACACTCATATTTTTAAAAGGCTGATGCATGGAATTAAATTTGGCAGATTTCAAGACACTGCTCCCAGCATTCACCTAAAGTGATTTAGGAAATTACTGGCAATCTAAATCTCATTGTACAGGTGGGGGTTTTTGTGTGTTCTGCCCAAAATCAGATTCAGCAACTTCTTCATTACTGTGCAATACCATGCATCAGAAACAGAAGTATTGACTTTTGTGAGGTGCACATGATTACTGGCAGTGAGTTCAGGCTTTCATGTTTCAAAATAATCATACTTTCCTCCTGTAAATCTCTTATTGAACAATCTGGGACATTTCCTTCATGCCTGATCAATGAAGACACAGCATGTCATTATTGATAATGAGTTCATAGTGGCTTAAGTCCCTCTCCAGCTATAGTCAGGAATGAAAATGGTAGTCCACTGAATACACAGAATATTTGGTCATAATAAAAGTGGATGCAGTAATATTTTGTACGGCAAAGAAATCAACAAAACAACTGTCTGCTGTAGTTTCATCTAAGTAGGTTCTTTTTTTAAACAAATTGCTACAAACTTAAAATGAAACTGTGGTAGAATCCATATATCAGCAGTGAACAGCATACACAAAAGTTACATGTGATTGAACATGATGACTTTACAGCACCCATATAACAGTGATCATGGTTATTTTTCAAAAGATCTTCAGTCTTGTTGTGCATACAGTGTGTTTATATAACAGCATGTATTAAGGAAATATTATTCATTGTATATCTTTTAAATATATGTCATGTTGTGGAAACATCATAAATTGTAGCAAAACCCATCTTTTTCATGTAATTCATTTGTTTTTAGTTGTTTTACATATGTGGCAACATCAACTACCAGTACTGATGCTGGCCAGCATAATAACTGCAGCAACTAGTGACATGGTTTATCTGTAGCCTAAGTTCATAATCTTTCATTGTCAGTTCCCACTTGTCTCTTGAACAATGTGTATCATGATAATGCTTTTGTATGTGTTTAATTTTGGTTCATGGCAATAAAGTGTGGAATACTTCACCAAGAGGTCTGTACATTCTAATTGACCCCAGATACCTGTTATTCCCACACTGGTGATCACAGACCACAGTACATTCATTTTGTACTTAATGCACACACACACTGCCACCAGGAGAATGTCCAACAGGGTTGCCAGGGTTGAAAGGCATTTTCTACACCCCGGTATGGAGATCCTTGACATATGCCATACAATTGCCACTTGACTAACATTCCTAGGATATTTTGTTTTGTCATCAGGGATCAGGCCAACAGAACGAAGGAAGGAAGCCAGTTCACTCCCATGCCCACTAACTACAAAGAGCTACATGTATTTCTAGGAATGGTAAATTTCTACTGGCACCACATTTGACAGGCACCCAAAATTCAGGTATCCCTCACTAACATCCTATTCAGAACCAACACCAAGGGCAACCAAATTGTTCCATGATTCAAAGAAATGTCACATGCTTTCAAGACTATCAGACAGCCACTACAGAGGGCCATTACCCTGGCCCACCCCTCAGCCAAACTGTCAATCACTGCTGACTGTATTGACACTGCCATTGGCACTGTCCTACAGCATACAATTAACAGTGTATGTCAACCCTTATGATTCTTCTCTCATATATTGAAGGGATTGCAAAAGCTGTGATCCATATATGACCACAAACTACTCACCCTCTATGAGGTAGTTAAGTATTTCAGAGAGGACATTTAGGACCACCCTCTCACACTTTACACTGATCGCTGCCCTTGGTGTACACCATTCTCAATCCTGGTTTGGATGTATCACTCCACCACTTCCGGCACCTTGACCTTATAGCTCAGTTTGCAAGAGACATTCAGCACATGAACAGGGTGGAAAATATGGTGGCGGAATACATATCCCATATCTACACCGTCAGTATCCTAATAAACTAAGAGGACCTAGTGAATGCATAAGAACATGACACATGACAAACACTTACATAAGCTCTTAGATAACACCAACACAGGTAACTCAAACAAATACAGCTACCTGACTCTCATTTCAAAGTTTGATATAACACACTGCAGGGAAGACCATGCCCACTGATCCCCATCCCATTCAGAAAATCAATGTTTGATAGCCTTCATAATCTGTCACACCTTTCAATTTGCCCCATTACAAGGCTCACCACAGAACATTTTGTTGGGCCGGGGCTTAAAGCAGACTGCAGGAAATGGGTGAGGGCATGTCAGTGCAGCAAGACTGGATGGAATGCATCCCCTCCACAAGGCATCTTCACGGTACCTAAAGGACACTCCCATACACTTGGACTTAGTCAGCCCCCTAATTGAGTCCAAAGGCTACAAATCTTATCGGCGACTGGGTAGAAGCGACACCTTCACATGATGTAACAGCTGAATCAACAAAATGGACCTTCATTAACAGATGGATTTCCCATTTCATTTGCCCCCTATCCATGACAACTGGTCAGGACCAGCAATTCAAATCCGTCCTCTTCACTGAACTGTGCAAAGTATGCGATGTCCAGTGGTTCCATACAATGGCCTACCACCCACAGAGCAACATGTTAGTGAAAAAATGGCACTGGATTTTGAAGGCCTCTTTAATGAGCTGACACACAGTGGACAGACAGTCTACCCTGGGTGCTACCACATCAAGAACTTCCTCATACCCCAGCTGCATGTCCATGGGCTACAGAGCACGCAGTAGCCAAGAGTTTCAAATGCATGCTTCTCTTCCTTGTATGTGCATCTTGGGTGCAGTTCGAGTAGGCTCTGAACAAGACATGACTGTGAGAAGAAGATGATGTGATGGTAGTGCCATTCTGTGTATTGTATGTGTGTGTTTTCTGTGATACATTTATCCTGGGTGCTGTTAGGCAACCAGGTAGCATATAAACATGACTTCATGTCATTACATGAGGAGGTGTTGTACAGAAAATGCCTTACCATCCCAGCAGACGTTCTCTTGCTGTCTCCACCAGATACAACTTCAGAGCTACCTGAGCTAGTACAGAACATCCAACACCATCAAGAACTCCCACATACCCTAGCTGCATGTCCATGGTCTACAGCCAACTGTTGTGATTAGGTTTGCTTAATGCAGTGACCATCACTCAAATTCAGTGCTGTTTCCAGAGCACTCAGGGGCCAAGGGTTTCAAATGCATGCTTCTCTTCCATTTATGTGCTTCTTGGGTGCAGTTCGAGTAGGCTGTGAAACAACATGTCTGTGAGAAGAAGGTGGTGTGATGGTAGTGCCAGTCTGTGTATTGTATGTGTGTGTTTTCTGTGATAAATTTATCAGCAGTGATGATATGTGTATTTTAATTCAATCACCCACCAACATCCATGCATTAACACTCACTGCACAAGCAAAAATTATGATAGGTTATGGGCCCATTGCACAAGTGTGGTGAGTGTTTTTGAGTTCAGTGAAAAAAGAACTGGAGGTACACGAATTGATGATGATGTATCTGATGTTCTACCTTAGCTGACAACAAAGAAAACAATTCAGAATGATGGAACCATCTGTGAAGATTGATTACTTATGCAGCAATAACTATTTTGTGTGAGCAATTCATGCTCATTCACTGATAAAACATATGAGGCATGGGATGCCATACAACATGGATTTGGAACATGTTATGATCAGTTGAATGTGGAGAAAAAGAAAAAAAAAGTGAGAAGGCGTTGTCCATCATTCTAATGTTGATTGAAAACCACTACCTAGAGACAACTGACACTTTAAAACTAGTGAAGGAATTGTGGTAAGAACAGAAAAAATACACTGCAAAAATGCTGTACTTAACACTATATCCAAGAAGGGGGAGGTAGTAAATATGAAGAAAGAAGACGATATGACTGTGGATGACTATGTAACAAAGATACTGGATGTCAATAGATTAGTGAAGCAAGGGGGGAACTTCCAGGATTGCCTCTGGAGAAGTATGAAGGTCTCATTAGAAGTTTAGAAAGAGGCAAAGTCAGACTGACCACAGACCTTGTCATCAATAGACTAGAATTAGAAGAGAAGTGCCTGGAACCAGATCTGAAGCCCATTAAGAGACAAGAAGAAGCCAAAATACATGCAACATAAGATGGAGGTCATAAACGGCATGCACAAGTTTGTCCAGAGCCACTATAAAAACTATAAACAAAATCAAGAAGATGAGAAGAACACAGCCAACAGAAACAGACTATGTTTATCCTGTGGTGAAGAAGATCATATTGCCAAGCAGTGCTCACATTTCCATGGAAAACAAGGAGTGGGTACACCAACAAGCAGAATGCTCCCAAGAAATCAACATACAGGGCAAGTGAATGGATGCTCAACAGTGCTAAGAATTATCCAAACAGTGAAGACTCAAGTGTAAATACAAAGGAAGATAATGACACAGTGGCTATGACAGTGACCAAAACTGGTGGATGTGTTGGTGGAAAAGTGTGGGTTATGGATTCAGAAGCATCACATCATATGACTAGTTACCAGGAGATACTGCAGCACTTAGACATGGGCAACTTCAATGAAGTGAAACTGGCTGATGCTACAGTTACTAAACTGATTGGTAAGGGAAGTGTTGTCAAGAAAGCAGAAAAGTCATGTGGGGGTAAAAGGAAATGTATAGAGGAATATCATCAGACAGTAATTTCTATTTAGTGCACTGTTAATATTACAAAGTAAATAACAATACAGTGACGCCCCATGACAACAAACCACATCAGTGAGTGGAAAATGAAGCAACAGCCAGGTGGGCGGAAATTTTGATGTGCCAAAGACTTGGACACAGAGAAGCTTTACCCCAAAGTATGTGGAGTCACTAAGTATAAAGGATAATGTGAATTGTGTGGTTGAGCTTTCCTGGTGATGATAACACACCACCAAGGAAAGCAGAAACTGTAGCACATGATGCGGTTGAGTCAACAGCTGTTCAAGGAGATGGGAACCAATCCAGGGTTGGATATGATACTGAAGGTGCTGTAGTTATCAGCAGTAGAGATAGTGATGTGTGTGAGGAGTGTTATACATTGTTGGAAAGTGAAACTCCTAGTGCAAATAGTGAAGCAAGGTTACAGCAGGCTTCACATCTGAAGAAGCATAAGAAATTTGGTTTGTGCCTCTTTGCATGTTTTTTGCTACCATGTGTCAAGTGAATCCATCTCCAACATCAGCGGAAGAAGCTTTAGTCTCGGTTCACACGGACATGTGGTGTACAGCTGTGGAGTTGGAGATGAGTAGCCTAAAACAATACAAAATATGGCAACTTGTTGACAGTTCAAAAGCTGAGCGTGTTGTATGAAGTAAGTGGGTGTTTACTACAAAGAGAAACAGAGAAGGTGAGATAACTGAAGTTAAAGCAAGGTTAGTAGCTTTGGGTTATAGCCAAATATTTGGAGTAGATTACTGGGAAAGCTACAGCCCAGTAATGAGACAAAGAAGCTTGAGGATTCTGATAGTGATTGTAGTAATTATTGGATGGAAAATCAAACACAATGATGCAGGAACTGCTTATCTTAATAGCCTCATTTTCATGGAACAACCAAAATTGTTTAGTGTGGGGAATAAAGTGTGTTTATTGAATAATAGTTTGTATGGGCTTCACCAAACAGGTAAGGATTGGAATGACTTTTTCTGCTCTGTGATGAAAAAGTTAGGTTTGGAACAATGTGAAAAGAACATCCTTGTGTATTCTTCTCTGATCATTAGATCATTGGGGTTCATGTTGATAGTGTTGTAATAGTTGAGGAAGAGAGGACTGCAAAATTCAATAATGTTTTGAAATCTGACATTAGCATTAAAGAAATGGATGAGATGTTGTTTATTTTAGGACTTAAGATTGAGCAGCCTCAAGGGCAAGTGAAATTAAACCAAACTATTTACATTCAGCACACATTGTGATAGTTTAAAATGCACAACTGCAGGGGTATAGCTACTCCATGTAATGACAACCATGCTGGTGAAGATGAGAATGAGAAGCTATTTGACCATAAATTATACCAAAAGGCAATGGGTTGTTTGTGATCTGATATTGCTTTTGCAGGAAGGTTGAGTCAGTTCAACTCTAAGCCAAGTGTTTCACTGGGCTAGAGTAAAAAGGGTGTTTCACTATCTGCAAAACTTAAGATTTGATTTTATGTTTCAATGCCAGTTTTTCTGGTCCTAGTGCGTTCAGTGGTGCTGACTGGGAAAATGACCCAGCTGATAGTAAATCTGTAACAGGGTACACAGTTTTGTTAGCTGGAGCAGCAATCAGTTGTAAGAGTAAAAGGCAATCCATAGTAGCCACCTCCACAGTAGAAGCTGAATATATTGCAAATGAGGCATGCAAGAAGGAGGAATGGTTTGCATATTTTTTACATGAGATCAAGTTTTCTGACTTTGTTAGACTAACCCTGCAGGTCAATGCTGACAACACAGGTCCATTGAGATAACCAAGAAAAAGGGTTTGTCAGAAGAACCAAACATTTCACAGTGCACTATCATAAAGTCAGGCAGACTGTCTTGGATGGTTTTCTCAAGTTTAAGTATGTGTTGACTGATGACAATTCTGCAGTCATTTTAACTAAACGTCTTAGCAGTATTAAAACTGAGAGATTCAGAGACATCTTAGGATTAAAATATGTATTATTCCGTATTAGGCTACCTGCCTGTTAAATTTTGTCTCAGTTGTGTTCTTATGTTTAATAATGTATTTTTGCAATGTGAAACTGATAAGTTATTCACTTACGATGTCCACTGAGAGGAAGTGTTGTAATTAGGTTTATTTCATGCGGTGACTATCATTTGAATTCAGTGCTGTTTCGAGAGCACTTTGAAGCAAAGGTTTCTTGTGTATGCTTCTCTTCTTTGTATATGCGTCTTTGGTGCAGTTCAAGTAGGGCGTGAAAAAAAAAAAATCACTGTGAGAAGAATGTAGTGTGACAGTAGTGCCATTCTGTGTATTCTATGTGTGTGTTTTCGATAATAAATTTAACAACAATGACATTGTGTGTATTTTAATTCAACTGACCCCCCCCCTCCTCCCCCATGTTCATGTGTCAATACTCACTGCACAAGTAAAAATAACAACACTAACACTTGTTCACAAGCGGCTAAGCGAGTGCTCTCACATAATGCTACATGATGACAGTGTCCACACTGCACTCCAGCATCCATGCACCAGCCCATACAAGGTACTCTGATGGAGGCAGCAAACATTCTCAATGCTGCAGAAGAATAAACCTACAACTTTATCCCACCACCAGCTTGAACTGGCCTGGGTGTTAACAGCAGAAGAGAACACTGACCTCTCCAATCCTCTTAGTTCAACCCCCCCACCCTAAACCATTCTGACATGGATATTTGAATTGATACAGCAACTGTGATCCCAGGTAGGAGATGTTTCCACATGTCAGAAACATTGCTGGCACCGACACTCTCCATTCCCGCTATGATAGACATGTCCATAAGAACAGACACCACACGCTCATACAATTGATTCATCTCAATGAGCAGTGAAGGGAATCAAAAATTAGTAAGCATGGAGAACATGGATGGGGACTGTGGGTAGGTGGTGCTAGATGGAAACGTGAGTCAGCAGGGGAGCATGCTGAAATAGTCCATGCATTTTTAATAAACACTGTCCTTGGATGGTGCAGTGGTTAATGCAGCTGTGTAGTAAGCAGGACATCCTAGGTTTAAGTCCAGGACCAGCACACATTTCCGCTCCTCACTACTCATTCCCCATAAAGTCCTGATGGAGCCTTCTCTTTACTTTCTTTTCTCTCCCCTCCACCCTCAGCTGCAGATTTCGCATGGTGTCAGTTCTTTCAGACATATCCAGAGGAACAGAGACCATGCAATCACATAATTGATTCACCTTGATGGTCCATGAATCCCCTGTCTTCAGTGAGGATGCGCATTTTGTTCGACCTCCAGTAGGAATCAAAAATTAGTGAGAATGGAGGATGTCGATGGAGACTGCAGATAAGTGGTGCTACATGGGAATGTGAATCAGCTGTGGCGCATGCTGAGATAACCTGTGGATTTGTGTGCACTGTGTCTGGATGGCACAGTGGTTAACACAACTGCCTATAAAGCAGGAGATCCCAGGTTTGAGTCCTAGTCTGGCACACATTTTCTCTCATTGCTGCTGATTCTGCATAAAGTCCAGATGCAGCCTGATATCAATAGTGGCTTCCCTTTCCTTTCCTTTCTCCGCCTCTACATTCAAATTACATAATTTGATCACTGCTGAAATTAGGGAGAACAAGTAGTTGATAAGATAATTTCAATGTTGGCACCATGTGGCACTGTGAACAAACAACATGCTATGAGTATAGCATAAGGAAAAAAAAAGACTAAGTGTACCATAATCTGCAAAACATATCAAACTAAAACAATGTACATATGAAAATAGTGCCACATAAGAGCCACGTAATGGTATAATAATGGCGTTGACAATATATACTTGTTGAAAGTAATTACAAAAGTTAAGCTTATCATTCAATGAGGATGTGTGAAGGTTACAAATTTTCATTATAGAAGTACCATATTTACCACCAGTAAAATTGCAGGTCAACAACCGTAATATGTGATCAGTGAATTTTTGTCAAATCACATATTATACAGGAAAATCCCCCCTCCCCATGAACCATGGACCTTGCCGTTGGTGGGAAGGCTTGCGTGCCTCAGTGATACAGATAGCCGTGCTGTAGGTGCAACCACAACGGAGGGGTATCTGTTGAGAGGCCAGACAAACATGCAGTTCCTGAAGAGGAGCAGCAGCCTTTTCAGTAGTTGCAGAGGCAACAGTCTGGCTGACTGACTGATCTGGCCTTGTAACTAACTAAAATGGCCTTTCTGTGCTGGTACTGCGAACAGCTGAAAGCAAGGGGAAACTACAGTCGTAATTTTTCCCGAGGGCATGCAGCTTTACTGTATGGTTAAATGATGATGGTGTCCTCTTGGGTAAAATATTCCGAAGGTAAAATAGTCCCCCATTTGGATTTCTGGGCAGGGACTACTCTCGAGGATGTTGTTATCAGGAGAAAAAAAAAAAATGGCATTCTACAGATCTGAGCGTGGAATGTCAGATCCCTTAATTGGGCAGGTAGGTTAGAAAATTTAAAAAGGGAAATGGATAGGTTAAAGTTAGATATAGTGGGAATTAGTGAAGTTTGGTGGCAGGAGGAACAAAACTTCTGGTCAGGCGAATAGAGGGTTATAAATACAAAATTAAATAGGGGTAATGCAGGAGTAAGTTTAATAATGAATAGGAAAATAGGAATGCGGGTAAGCTACTACAAACAGCATAGTGAATGCATTATTGTGGCCAAGATAGATATGAAGCCCATGCCTACCACAGTAGTACAAGTTAATATGCCAACTAGCTCCGCAGATGATGAAGAGATTGACGAAATGTATGATGAGATAAAAGAAATTATTCAGATAGTGAAGGGAGACAAAAATTTAATAGTCTCGGGTGACTGGAACTCGATAGTTGGAAAAGGAAGAGAAGGAAACATAGTAGGTGAATATGGAATTGGAGTAAGGAATGAAAGAGGTAGCCGCCTGGTAGAATTTTGCACAGAGCATAACTTAATCATAGATAACACTTGGTTCAAGAATCACGAAAGAAGGTTGTATACATGGAAGAATCCTGGAGACACTGGAAGGTCTCAGATAGATTATATAATGGTAAGACAGAGATTCAGGAACCAGGTTTTAAATTGTAAGACATTTCCAGGGGCAGATGTTGATTCTGACCACAGTCTATTGGTTATGACCTGTAGATTCTATATCTACATCTACATCTACATCTACATCTACATGGTTACTCTGCAATTCACACTTAAGTGCCTCTACCAATTCACTCTCGAACAGCACATGGGAAAAATGAACATCTAAATCTTTCCTTTCGAGCGGGTCATGGCTGCAAAATACTAATTCTTTACAGACGAGTGGAAAGGCTGTAGATCAAAACTGAAGAAACTGCAAAAAGGTAGGAATTTGAGGAGATGGTACCTGGATAAACTGAAAGAATCAGAGGTTGCAAAGAGTTTCAGGAACAGTATTAGGGAATGATTGACAAGAATGGGGGAAAGAAATACTGTAGAAGAAGAATGGGTAGCTTTGAGAGATGAAATAGTGAAGGCAGCAGAGGATGAAGTAGGTAAAAAGACGAGAGCTAGTAGAAATCCTTTGGTAACAGAAGAGATATTGATTTTAATTGATGAAAGGAGAAAATACAAAAATGTAGTAAATGAAGCAGGCAAAAAGGAATACAAATGTCTCAAAAATGAGATCGACAGGAAGTGCAAAATGGCTAAGCAGGGATGGCTAGAGGACAAATGTAAGGATGTAGAGGCTTATCTCACTAGGGGTAAGATAGATACTGCCTACAGGAAAATTAAAGAGACCTTTGGAGAAAAGAGAACAACTTGCATGAATATCAAGAGCTCAGATGGAAACCCAGTTCTAAGCAAAGAAGGGAAAGCAGAAAGGTGGAAGGAGTATATAGAGGGTCTATACAAGGGCAATGTTCTTGAGGACAATATTATGGAAATGGAAGAGTATTTAGATGAAGATGAAATAGGAGATATGATACTGCATGAAGAGTTTGACAGAGCACTGAAAGACCTAAGTCAAAACAAGGCCTGGGGAATAGACAACATTCCATTAGCACTACTGACAGCCTTGGGAGAGCCAGTCCTGACAAACTCTACTATCTAGTGAGAAAGATGTATGAGACAGGCGAAATACCCTCAGACTTCAAGAAGAACATAATAATTCCAATCCCAAATTAATAATGTGTTGACAGATGTGAAAATTACTGAACTATCAGTTTAATAAGCCATGGATGCAAAATACTAACATGAATTCTTTACAAACGAATGGAAAAACTGGTAGAAGCCGACCTCGGGAAAGATCAGTTTGGATTCCGTAGAAATGTTGGAACACGTGAGGCAGAACTGACCCTACGACTTATCTTAGAAAATAGATTAAGGAAAGGGAAGCCTACATTTCTAGCATTTGTAGACTTAGAAAAAGCTTTTGACAGTGTTGACTGGAATACTCTCTTTCAAATTCTGAAGGTGGCAGAGGTAAAATACAGGGAGCTAAACGCTATTTACAATTTGTACAGAAACCAGATGGCAGTTATAAGAGTCAAGGGGCATGAAAGGGAAGCAGTGGTTGGGAAGGGAGTGAGACAGGTCTGTAGCCTATCCCCGATGTTATTCAATCTGTATACTGGGCAAGCAGTAAAGGAAACAAAAGAAAAATTTCAGATTAGGTATTAAAATCCATGGAGAAGAAATAAAAACTGTAATTCTGTCAGAGACAGCAAAGGACCTGGAAAAGCAGCTGAATGGAATGGACAGTGTCTTGAAAGGAGGATATAAGATGAACATCAACAAAATCAAAATGAGTGTAATGGAATGTAGTCGAATTAAATCAGGTGATGCTGCAGGAATTAGATTCGGAAATGAGGCACTTGAAGTAGTAAATGAATTTTGATATTTGGGGACTAAAATAACTGATGATGGTCGAAGTAGAGAGGATATAAAATGTAGACTGGCAATGGCAAGGAAAGCGTTTCTAAGGAAGAGAAATTTGTTAACATCGAGTATAGATGTAAGTGTCAGGAAGTCGTTTCTGAAAGTATATGTATGGAGTGTAGTCATGTATGGAAGTGAAATGTGGACAATAAATTGTTTAGACAAGAAGAGAATAGAAGCTTTCGAAATGTGGTGCTACAGAAGAATGCTGAAGATTAGATGGGTAGATCACATAACTAATGAGGGGATATTGAATAGAATGGGAGAGAAGAGAAATTTGTGGCACAGCTTGACTAGAAGAAGGGATCGGTTGGTAGGGCATACTCTGAGGCATCAAGGGATCACCAATTTGATATTGGAGCGCAGCGTGGAGGGTAAAAATTGTAGAGGGAGACCAAGAGATGAATACACTAAATGGATTCAGAAGAATGTAGGTTGCAGTAGGCTGGGAGATGAAGCAGGTTGCACAGGATAGAGTAGCATGGAGAGCTGCATCAAACCAGTCTCTGGACTGAAGACCACAACAACAACACAGAAAAATAAATTTTTACACAAAATCATGGAATTTAAACTTTTTTGTTTTTGCACCTTTAACCTCAAGTACTCAATAATGGACAAGTGAAACTGTTGCATGTATAATATAAAGAGTTAACCTGTAGTGGTAGAAGCAGAAGATGTCAGAAAATACCCTACATTACAGATCAGTAAGAAACCTATATCAACTGCAATTGTGGCATGACGTCTTGCAGGAAGAATGCAGCCATACTGCAAATTGAAGCTTCAAGACTGCTTGTGTCACAGTCATATGTTTCTTGACACTTTCTTTTAGTTGTCAAGGCTGTACGCCTGGTTGGTTACGAAGGAGTTGAAGTTTGTGATGTCTGAAGATGAGTGTAATCCCGAAACATGTAACATGTTCTAATAAAAGAGTCAATTGAACAGCTCATGACTTTATTGCGATTGTACGGCATTGGTTGCCAATTATTAACATAAAAATGATCGCAGGCCTCAGACGGGATATTATGTCCTGTACATCATTACTGATTGTTACAGAGACTAGTTATGTAAGAAAGGTGAACTGAGGCAGAAAAACTGTGTCAAGTAGTTGAAAATTTGAAAATTAAGGACTGAATAAAGAATTAAAGAAAAACTACAATTGACTTCAGTAGTCACACATTTATTACAACCCAAATAAAAAGAAAAACATATTTCAACAAAAACAGATAGATGTAGTGTTAATTACAATGTAGACAACTACACTAGCTAAATTTTACTGTCTCATTATAACTTTTGTCATTAGAACTGGATTACTTGCTTAGCTGGATAAAGTTTTGGGGTTATAATTCATTGTATGACTATTTAAGGAACAATTTTGTCTACTCTCTGAAGTATTTTAGGGAAACATAAGTTGGAACAGCTTTGATTATTTGTACTGTTCCACAACTTCAGTAAATTATATGAAATGCATATTTGATACTATGTGCATTTTGCCAGAGTTTTTTGTGTTATTTTAATTTTCCAGTACCCATTTTGAGCCTGCCTCATTTTTAAGTGGTAGTTTATAAATAGCCAATATAAATACACAGAAACATTATGAACATCTGCTTAGTAACATCTTGGTTTGCTTTTTGAATGCAAGAATTCTGCATGAGATGGATTCTACAAGTTTTTTGTTGGTTTCCAGAGGGTTATGACACCATGGACTATGCAGAAGCCACATAATTCCAGTAAATTAAAGTATCTGATAGTGTTCCAAATATGCTCCACCTGGCTCGAATCAGGCAAAGTTGGTGGCCAGCACTAAATGTGAGTTCCCTATTGTGCTCTTCAAATGATTATACCATGATTCTGGCTTAGTGGCACATACATTTATCCTGCCAAAAGATACCATTGCTCTCAGGAAAGATGTTTATCATGAAGTGATACAAAAGATCTATAGTAATGTTTATGTAGTCCACAGCTGTCATGGCGCCTTTGATTACTACCACAGGCCCCATGGACGTCCAAGTGAATGTCCTCCATAATGAAATACTGCCCTAATTGACCTGGGCCCACAGCGCACTGCACATTTGGAGCAGCACTTTCTCTGGACAACAGTGCAGCCATTTATGTCCATCAACCTGGGGAAATGTGAATCATCTAACCAGGCAACACATTTCCATCAATCAGGAGTCCAATCTCAATTATATTGACGATGTCATTGGGTCAATACAGAAACAGTTAGAGATCGTCTCCTACAGAGCCCCATGTTCAAAAATGTGCACTGAATGAAGTGCTCTGAAATGCTTGTGCCTGCACTAGCACTGTACTCTGTGATCAGATCTGCCACAGACTGTCCCATACACAGCTTTACAGAGTGAGAGAGCCTCCGACCTCCAAGTTCTATGATGAGGTACTGACATCTGACTCCTTTTCAGCTACACCCTGTTTAATTGTCCTTCAGCCAGTTTGCATAGATCATAATAACATTAGTTTACCAGCATCTAAGCAGCTTCACTGTTTTTGAGATTCTCATTCCCAGGCAACTGGGCCACAAAGATGAAGCAAAGCAAGCGCTGTATCGTGTGTGAGATATAGAGGTGAGCGAGTGGGCCGGGACTTACCCCAGTTCACTGCTGGTAGGGCCACGTCACCTTTAACATGTCTGTGTGTAGCGTGCAAGTATTGCACCACAATTAAGTATGAAATTAAAAATCAAAATTTACATTTAAAACTTTGTTAAAATATATTTTAGTGTTATAGTGTTTCAAATAGTAAGTCTTTATGTTCTAGACTTAATAGTTTATGAAAACATACCGTTTTAAGAGAAAAAAAGTGGCGCTAAATAATAAAGCAAGAAGGCCAGAATTTGGTCACAATATGCCATTAGAACTCATAAATAAGGGGTACAAGTTTCAAAACTATAGAACAAAAATTAACACCGGAATACACATTTTTAGGAAAAATCAAAAGTGCTAAATATTGGACTTATAAGGGTAAAAATTTGTTTTATGCTTCAGTTCACCCTTATAATCATAACTGAGAGACCACATTAAGCTACCTCTTATAGTTCTTGAGTAATTAAGTAAAAACTAATTTTGTAACTAAAATATATCTAAATATAGTAGATTAAGCACCTGTAATTTAAGAGTAGTAAATTTTGGTTAAGACAGATGAGAAAACCTACCAATTAATAGAGCTATACTAAATTTTTGAGTTGTAGTGTTAATGACAGCCAATACAAGTTCTAGTAAAAGTATGGTTCAGAGGTAATGATCTACCGTTAGTTCCAGTATAAAAATTCTAGAAGGGAAAGTTTTCATTCAAGCAAGCTGAAACTTTTTCTGTGCTTTTAAACAACATATCTGAATGTAAGTAAAGATTAAGAAATTTCTGAATTAATTTATAACTATTATATTAAAGATTATGTACCCAAGAAAGTGGTCATTCTGAGGCTGCTTCAGTATGCAGAAAGCAGTAGACAACAGATGTTCCCTCAGCCGTCTGCTCCGTCACCTATATAAACACAGCCCGAGAGGCAGTAGGAAGGTTCGCTTTGCACTCAGCCACTGTAAGATCCAAGTCTGTTAAACGGCAGATTGCGCTCTGTCTCAGATAACGTCAGAGCCAGACTGTGACGGATCGTGTATTTGCGGTAAAAACGGATAGTGAACTTGCAAGGATTGAACACCATCCTGGATCACTTATAAGTCACCTAAGTAACTGTTAGTATGCCGTCTGTGATAATTATAAATCTGTGTGGCAAGTAGTGACTATTATTTCCACTTTTATGGTGAGCATTAATTTTGAACATTTATTTTCAACATTCAATTGAGTATTATTAATCAGGGCAGAAAACAATGCGGTAGGAATGTACTGTAGAGGTCGCCTCTGAACTGCTGGTTGTGCTGTTAGAATAGAAATGTTGTGAATTTCCAAGTGCTCTACTTGAGAAACTTTACCCAATATAATTATTAAATATAACTTTATACTTTCATTTAAAATCATAGTCCTGATCCCGCTAAGCAGAAGAATAGAAACTTTTCTTTCAGTGGGCTGAACCAGATTGTGGTCATGCAGACTGGAAACTTAGGTCAGTATGTTTCTCTTCGCTTTTTGGCTGATCACAAAATTAGTTGCCAGGCTCGCTTGAGAAAGATGGCGAACTGTACAATTAACAACTTTATAATTTTACCCGCCACTCCACATAGTCTGTCAGTAGACTTGCTGCCCATATCATCACTGGAACAATTTTCCATTTGTCCCTGCACTTTCCTTACCATATCTCATTCCAGAAATCTCACAGCAAGCAGTGGTCATAATGTTTTAGATCACCAGTGTAAGTATAAATAGTATCAAAGGAAAGTAACTGAGAAAACTAATAAATTAAGAGACAGAATTGCAGATTCATGCTTACCTTCATGAGACGAAATGTGTAATACTACCAATAGACCTTCACAAAAGTGCAAGGTATGATATTTTACTAGATTTCAGAACTATTAATTCTTTCCTTGGGCAGGAGAGAGAGATTGAAAGCAGGTCACTCAGACTCCAACTACAATGAGGATGGGGTGGGTGCCTCTCAAGCAAGGTGTCTGAGTGACCGGCTTCCTATCTCTCTCTCATGTCTAACGAATGAACTGAGACTGTTACATGCATGTCATCACTTTCATGTGTGCCTAATTATAGTTTTTTGAGTTCTGCATATTCAGTGTCTTAGGTTTATTGTTTGTAGTTTATTCTCAATACAAACACTAATTTTAAGACTAGTATTAATGAATGAGTAACTCATTTTTGAGAAATATTCCGCAGGTCTGGGGCTATCATTATTTCTATGAGACTGAGAAGTTTGTATATTTTTGTTTGGCTGAAAGTGACAAACTGTAATAAGGTTTTTTTCCTTATGATGTTTTTGGTTTATGTAATGTAGGCCTAGTCACAAACTACATTTCTGTCATAAAAATAGATTGACAATATGACAACTGCACACTTTAGTTATAAATATGACAAAGCTAAATAATTTTACCATTGAAAAATAACATTAAAGGCCCATAAATGCAAGTAAACAGTGTCAATACATCATAATTCTCTTAATTTTACACAGGTACTACTTGAAAATGAGCCATGATTGGGAATTAGTAGCAAAAACAGAAATAACAAAAAAAGAATATGCTGCAGTTCTCCTGAAATACACTCGTAAAACATGCATTTCATAAAATAGAATAACTAGGCAGGGATTTAATTTTCACTGCTTCAGTCACTTTGTAATAATATTTAATAGCAAGAATCATATCAGCAGTATGCTGCCATAATTAGATGAATTACAGTTATATGCGCAGCCGGCAAAACAAAGCTGTCTGCATGTGTTGATAACCTCAGATACTTTTGATCACGTACAGATCACATATGTGGTAATGCAACACACACTGGGAACTGCACCACACCACATCTAACACACTTTTAGAAGCACATTTTTTCCATCTTATTGTAAAAATTTCATTTACAGATCGATTTGATTTTCTGTGCTTACATACAATTACTGCATATTGTTTTATATGTACATTATAAAACTTTATTTTATCTATTCAAAATGCTGAGGTGGTTCTGTCTCAAATAAACAAATAACAGCAAATCTGTGTAATTATGTGGTGGCTGCAAGACAATGTTTGAGACTCTGGAATTCCACTGAAGTAGTTAGCATTCACGTATCCTAGTAGAGCATCAGACCACAATAACAAGCACAATGGCAATGTGCGTAATAATCCGTGACATCTACAATTCTATGTGTTGTGTTACTATTTGATTTTCCACTAGTTTAGTATACTGTGTTTCATGTACTAAGGAATCTGGTGTATCTATACATGCAAGTATTAATGTAATACTGGTATAATATGTGGAAATAAATCATTAACTCTCTAAAGTTAACCACACATTTTGGTAATGCTGACATGGAGTTAAATCAGTACAACCATACTGTCTCCATCATGCTGTACTGCATCACAACACACAGACTTGTTTCTTCCCTGCCAACCGTATTGAACTTATTTTCACACTTGGAATGACAGGCTGAACAAGAAATGTGGAACCACCTGCAGGCAGTAGGATCAGTAGGACTGCAATCAAATCCCCACCATTCTTGCAACATAACCCTGTATTATGATTTGTACAACTGGAGAACCAGTTCGTGTTAGCACAGATATCATCAGATGAAACCAAAAACAGCTATGTTGTCACAGCACTAAATGAAGATCTAGCTGCAGAAGTAAAAGACATCCTCTCTATACTGCCGCATACCAAATCATATGCATCCATCAAAAACGCTTAAGTGACATGCCTATCCCAGTCAGTGGCAAAGGAATTGGAAAAACTTCTATGAATGGAAGAATTCGTCGATCACACCCCATTGCAGATTCTTGTAAGTCTACGTATACTGGCAAGTAATACAGTCAGTGATGATGTACTATGAAAACCTGGTTGTCATGCCTACCTTCTGATACACAGAAAATTTTAACGATTTGCACTGATGATTTAAGTGCACTAGCGCAGATAGCAGACAGATTAGTGGAAATGTATCTCTCTGTGAGTGTGTCATCATTAGTGTCACAATAAGACAGCACGCCTGCAGTGACTCTTTCATCCCTGCAGTCACAGTTAGCTAAATTGGCCACACAAATCACTACACTCCAAACGTCAAACACTCATCATGGGTTACATTGTCGATCACCTACCATGTGTTATGTCTGCTGGTACCATAAGAAGTTTGGCAGCAATGCCCAAAAATGTATGCCGCCATGCAAATGGTAACATGACACAGAGTGCATATCTGCAGCAGCTAGTCTTGGCAAAAGCAGATGTCACCTTTATGTCACAGACTGTAACACAAAAATACATTATTTGGTAGACACAGGGATGGAAGAGTCAGTGTACCTGGCAACCCAACTACCGCATTGCAACTGTAATAATTATTGCCTATTTGCCACCAATGACTCTAAGATCGCGACATATGGGTGCGTGACGCTAGTACCTAATCTCAGATTATGTCGCAGATTCAAATGGCAGTTTACACCCCTATTTATCACAGTCTATTCTGGGAGCTGATTTCACTGACCTACAGCATCCACAGCTGATAGATTCTACTACTAATCTGGATAGCTAAGGAAAGGTATGGTGTGTCACTCAGACAACAGTACACACAATTTCAGCTGCTACTCCATAAATAAACCTGTTATGGAAGTTCCCTAAGATCATAAAACAGTCGCAGACCACGGCAACAGTGAAGCACATGACAGAACCGATATCCTTACCACACCAGGACCACCAATCTATACATGTCCTCAGCATCTAATGCTGGAAAAATTAAAAGTCATGAAGCAGGAATTCTGTAGCATGCTGACAGAAGGCATCTGTCGAGCTTCCAGTGGCAGTTGGGCAGCCCTGTTACATGTGATGCCAAAGAAGAATAATGAATGGTGCCCTTGTGTTCTTACTGTGAATTCAGTGCAAGGACCACTCCTGAACTGTATCTGCTGCCACACATAGAAGATTTCACCTTCAACATATACAGTAAGACAATATTCTCTTCTATTGACTTAGTGCACTTTGCTTTTTAGAGGTGTCTGTGTGGTGAAGCTGTTTAGTACATTTTGTGTTGTAGTTTTCAGCTGACATTAGTTATTGTTTCTAGAGAAATATTTCATTAAAAGTTTAATTCACTGTTTTAATGTCATTGAGTGTTCCAGGGGCCACTCAAATTTTTGGTTTTAGCTAAGAAATTGTGTGAAGTTTTGGTGGTATCGGCATTAGTTGTGGTTTAGCTGTATTAATAAAAGTTTTTGCTTTCTTAGTAGAAAGAAACTTTTGAGACCACTATTGTTAGTTCTTCAAATGGTTCTACTGTTGTGACTGAACTTAGGTAACATAGATGTTTAGTTTTTACAGTAACTGTTAAAATTTTACCATGAGTGAAAAGTGTAGGCTTTGTAGTAGGTTTGTGAGTAGTGGGTTATGGTGTGAGATTTGTTTAAAGTATTTTCACCCATGGGGAATGCAGTGGGAAAGCCAGTGAGATCCTCTCCTGGGAATGCAGAATATGTGGCAGAAATAAGATGATAGAGGAGCAGGAGCATAAAATCAGTGTCCTTCAGGTGCAGTTACAAGACACAAAGGAGAAACTAGATAGGTTGAGGAGGGTGAAGAGTGCTTGAGAATGGGAACTGGTAAGAAGGCAGCTAGGAGGAGGAGATATTCAGACAGTTGTACTTTGCGTATATGCAATAGATTTGACCAGCTGTCAGAGCTGAGTGGAGAGGAGCCTCTTGTGGCTGTAGGTATAGGAAACATGCAGCAATCCTCAGCACTTAGGAACCCTAAGTCAGTTGCAAATTCTAACAAAAAGAAGAAGGTTCTGTAGCTAGGCAGTTCACACAGTATAGATGTGGGCCAGCAGTTGCAGTAACAGTTCGGAAGTGAGTACCGGGTCACCAACATTGTGAAGCCTAGTGCAGGTTTGACTCAGGTGACTGACAGCATAGGGGAGCTATGTAGGAATTTCATGAAAGAGGCTCAGGTAGTGATTGTGGCTGGAGCAGGGAATAGTTTTGATATGAATGGGGACTATGATGTAAGTGGTGACCTGGTAAAGACAGCTACTCATACTGGTGGTACTAATGTGCACTTCATGCAACTGTTTCAGCATCATGATTGGCCTCATCTTAATGCTGCTGTCAGGTGTGTTAACATGGGGCTGGAGAAGGCACTGATGGTGGAGGGCATGGGTCACATAGCAGTGGTGCCATTTGAGACTATCAATTGATCGGGTTTCACTAGGCATGGCCTGCACCTCAATAGGTATGGGAAGTGGAGGCTGCCAAAGCTTCTAGGTGACAGTGTAGTGGTGGTGGTGGAATCACTCAAGGAAAAATTCCTGTAGTAGTTGGTATTAGAGCTGCACCTTTTTTAGACTGAAGTCAGCTGATGGGTATACCTGCTTAAAGGATGTCTCTCTAATGAAGGAATCACCTTCAGAAGAGGTCATGTATCCAAGTAGTGAAGGAATTAGCATATTTCATCAAAATATAAGAGGTATTAGAGAGAAAGTTAGTGAACTGCTTATAGATGTTGACTCTGACATTATTGGTATATCGGAGCATCACTTAAATAATCTGATAATTCAGAGGCTTTCTTTACCAGGATACAGATTAGCTGGCTGTTTCTCAATGAGTTCTTTGTGGGGTGGGGGAGTGGCCATGTATGTAAAAATCAATATTCCATTTGAGTATCATGGCACTGCACTGAAAAGGTATTTGAATGCTGTGCAGAGGTAGTTGAATTTAGTGAAACTAAACTTCTAATTGTTGTTGTTTATAGGTCCTCTAATTCTGACTTCAGAGCATTTCTGCTCAAGCTAGAGAGGGTTCTTGGTTCACTTTACAGGAAGTACCAAAAATTAGTTATATGTGGTGACTTCAATAGTAATTTTGTAGATGACTGTGCAAGAAAAAGGATGTTGGTAGATCTCATAAACTCATATGATCTGATGCAGACTGTGTTTTTCCAACCATGGTGCAAGGGAACAGTAGCACAGCCATAGACAATATTTTTATTCACTCTTCATTACTAGAAGGGCATTCTGTTAGTAAAAGAGTGATTGACCTTTTGGACCATGATGCACAAATTTTGACACTAAAAGGCTTTTGTACTCAAACAAATGTATAATTACAAATTATGTAGGAAAGTTAATCCAATGGCAATAGAGAGTTTTTTAAACCTTATTAAGGAACAAGAGTGACAGGATGTTTATAGTGCTGATAACATAGGTGACAACTATAATGCTTTCCTTAACACATTTCTCATTCTCTTTGAGAGTTGCTTTCCATTAGAATATTGTAAACTGAGTACTGGCAGTAAAAGGCAGCCTGGGTGGCTGACTAATGGGATGAGGATATTATGTAGAACAAAGTGGGAATTACATCAAAATGTTAGAAGTAGTCACAATCCATCTACAGCAGCCCATTACAAATAGCATTGTAAGGCACTTAAAATGTTATTAGGAAGGCAAAGAGCACGTGGTACACAAATAGAATATATAATTCACAGGATAACATTAAAACCATGTAGTCAGTTGTGAAGGAAGTGTCTGGTCATCAGCACAAGGTCGATGATATAAAGTCAGTTTTTAGTAAAAATATTTGTGTTACTGATAAGTCAGCTATATGTACAGTATTTAAAAATCATTTTGTGAGCATTGCTGGTGAATTAAATAAAAACTTAGTTTCTACAGCAAATCGTATAACTCTCTTGGAAAATGCCTTTCTGAGATTGATGTCTGAAATACTCCTATGTGATACTGGCAAGGGGAAGATTGAATCAATAATTAAATCACTGAAGACTTAGAACTCTCATGGATATGTTGGAGTGCCTAGCAGAATATTAAAGTACTGTGCTGCACATGTTAGCCCTGTACTTAGCCATATTTGTAATATTTCCTTTAAGACTGGTCAGTATCCAAAATGATTAAAGAACTCAGCAGTAAAGCCCTTTATAAGAAGGAACAAAGGGATAATGTAGACAATTTTAGACCTATTTCTATGCCAACAGTGCTTGCTAAAGCTGTTGAAAAGGCTCTGCATGTAAGGATAATTGATTATTTTATATTACATAATTTGCTAGCAAATGTACAGTTTGGCTTCAAAAGTGGTTTGACAACTGAAAATGTGATAATCTCTTTTCTCTGTAAGGTTCAGGATGGATTAAACAAAAGGTTTCAAATGCTCAGCAAATTTTTGATTTAACTAAGGCATTTGATTGAGTTGATCACAAAATGCTGCTCCATAAGTTGGACCATTATAGAATAGGGAGAGTAGCTCACAATTGTGACTCCTGAAATTTTCCCAGCATATTTCTTCTTCCAGTAATTTTCGGGTTTGCAGCTGGATCCCATCAACATTCTGCCATGATATTTTGGTGTGTGGTGTAACTTGGCCCAAGGCAGCCTGGGTACACTGGGATAATACAAATAAGCAAAGTACGAATTTTAATTGTCTCGCAATACATAAACCACAAGAAGCCCCTTCTGGATGATCTGTTGTGAATCTCATGGAGAAATCGTTTGACTGTGCAATGATGTCAGTGCTTGAGAAAGGTTTAAACTTTGCTCCTACACCTTCTTCACCCCTTTAATGGATTTCATCAGTTCTATTGAGGGGGCTATTAGATATCTTTCTGTGGATATTGCAGATGAAGTTTGTCAGGAATCGTGTCATACCTTGCTGAAATGTGTGCCACAATGGAGTAACATCTCTCCAGCAGAAAGGGCTGCTCTTCACAACCTCTGTGAAGATATTGGTACAGTCATACTTCCTGTTGATAAGGATAATGCTATGGTCCTTTTGACAAGGGAAGCCTACAACGAGAAGATATATAGTCAACTAAGTGATTCTATGTACTGCAAAATTGATAAGGACCCAATGAGACCTATATCCAGAAAACTGTTATTCTCTTGAATTATAGATCTTTAACTGAACAAGTAATCAAGAGGCTGAGACCACACAATACTGTTCCACCAAGATTCTATGGGCTGCCTAAGTTTCATAAAGATGGCGTTCCACTACTATTGATAGTGAGTAATATTGGTGCCTTTACTTATTCGACTGCAAAACATCTGGCCTCCTTACGCAAGCCATATGTGGGGAAGTACTGCCACCATATACTTAATTCCAAGGCTTTTATCAATCGTTTGAAGACTGTTAAGCTGAGCAGCTTGGATATACTAGTGAGCTTTGATGTGGTCTCTCTTTTTACCAAAGTGCCTTTATTTGACACACAACATCTTATTGGTAACTTGTTCATTGATGATTTAAACATACTTTCTCCTCAACTTAATTTTTATTTGATAATGAATTTTTTGAACAAACTGATGGTGTTGCCATGGGGAGTCCCTCATCCCCTGTGGGGGCCAAACTTTTTATGGAAGGTTTTGAGGAGAAAGCTCTTGAGTCTGCCATCTTAAAACCTACAGTTTTCTGACATTACATAGATGATACTTTCACTGTATGGCCTCATGGCAGACAAGAACTGTAAAAATTCATTTGTCATTTAAATTCTTTACATGAGAACATCGAGTTTACTATGGAGATTGAGAAAGGTGGGACTTTACTCTTTCTAGACATGTTAGTACACCATAAGAATAATGGGTCTTTAGGACATTCATTGTGTAGAAAACCCACACATACAGATCTATATCTTCAGGCATCCAGCTGCCATCATCCTGCACAAACCGCCAGTGTTGACAGTACTTTAATTCATTGGGCACATGTAATATCAGATGCTGATAGCCTTCACAAAGAATTAGTGCATCTGGAGAAGGTTTTTAAAGAAAATGGCTATACTTCGCATTACATACGGAAGGCCATGCATAGTTATAATAACAAGAAGCAACGCTCTGAGGAGACTGATGATGACTATAAATCAATTTCGTTCCTTCCATATGCCGAGAAAATGCCTTCTAAAATAGGCAGATTGCTTAGGAAAAATAATATTAATGTCATCTTCTGTCCACCAGCAAAGAGCAAGGCCTTAGTTGGATCCATTAAAGCCAATTTACAATTGAGGAAGGCAGGTGTTTATAAAATTCCCTGTGAGTGTGACTGTGCATACATAGGTCAGATGACACAAACAGTCCAGAAGCGCTGTGTAGAACATGAAAGACACACCCGTCTGCGGCAACCTCTAAAATCATCAGTGGCAGAACATTGTATTTCCATGGGATATTCAATGGAATACAATAATATAAACTTTTAGCACCGGTTTCGAGATTCTGGGACTCTGCAATTAAAGAATCCATGGAAACACATCTTCATGATAATTTAATGAATCATGATAATGGCTTTCAGCTGGAAAAAATTGGAATCCAATTATTAAAATTATGTGGTCACAACAGAATCAACATGCTCAGTTGATACTCAGTTGTTAGTTTGCTCTTACTCCACCACTAAGGGCAGCACACACAACTTAGGTGCCTCACGCATATCACCTCTTAACGTAAGCACCGTAAATCACCAGTATGATTCGCATGTGCAGAATTCACTATAAATACAATGACTGCATCAGGTCTCTTTAGTACTTCGTCTATTCATCTGAGGATGACAGGACGTATCTGGGTTGAAATATTGTGGCAGAATGCTGATGGGATCCGACTGCAAACCTGAAAATTACTGGAAGTGGCTCACAACTGGTTCACCTCTTACTTTAACAATAGATAACAAATGGTCATCATTCACAGTGTTGAGAATGGCTGTGATGTGGGATCCAAGTGGGGCATGGTCAAATGGTTGGTGCCCCAGGGATCTGTGTTGGGGCCACTCTTGTTCCTTATTTATGTAAATGATATGCCCTCTAGTATTACAGGTAATTCTAAAATATTTCTCTTTGCTAATGACACTAGCTTGGAAGAAAAGGATGCTGTGTGCAACATTGACTCTGTTTCAAATAGTGCAGTTCACGACATAAGTTCATGGCTTGTAGAAAATAAACTAACCCTAAAGGTCAGAAAGACTCAGTTTTTACAGTTTTTAGTTCACAATTCAACAAAAGACAACGTTTTAATTTCACAGAATGTGCATATAATTTGTGAAACTGAACAGTTCAAATTTCTAAGTTTTCAGATAGATAATAAACTGTTGTGGAAAGCTCATGTTCAGGATCTTCTTCAGAGACTAAATGCTGCCATTTTTACTATTCGAATGGTATCTGAAGTAAGTGATCATTCGACATGAAAATTAGTCTACTTTGTTTATTTTCATTCGTTTCTATCATATGGAATTATATTTTGGAGTAACTCTCCCATTCTCAAAGCATATTTTTGGCTCAGAAACGGATAGTTCACACAATAAGTGATGTAAGTTCGGAAACATCTTGTCGACCCCTGTTCACTAGTCTGTATATTCTGACACTGGCCTCTGAATATATATATTCTTTATTGTCATTTCTTGATAACAATATCAGCTTATTCCAAAGGATTAGCAGCTGCACTCAGATAATAATAGGCAGAAATACAGTATGCATTTGGATCACATTTCCTTAACTTTAGTGCAGAAATGTGTGCAGTATACTGCTGCTTCCATTTTCAGTAAGCTACTACAAGAATTCAAACATCATAGCAGTAATCCACTCACTTTCAAATGAAAACTGAAGAGTTTCCTCATGGGTCACTCCTTCTATTCTGTCGAGGAGTTCCATGAAAAATTAAGATGATTCCTGTTTTATATTGTTGATTCTGTTTATTTAAACTTATAGCTTGTCTTTTTTGGGTTCATAAACATTTTATTTTGTCTGTTATTATTTTTATGTTTTAATTTCATGTACTGACACGTTCCATGACCTTGGAGTTTTTCTCCTCAGTTTGGTCGTACATAACTAGACATGTAAATAAAGACATAAATACGCTAGCAAACCTCTGTTCCAACTGAAGACATACACAAGGCTTCCACCTTATCTTTAGGAGACTGGATGCTAGAAACTGAACCTTTTGTCATTTTGAGTTTGTGAGAATGTCTTTCGGACTGTGTAATGTAGTGTATACATTTCAATGCTTTATGAGTGAAATTGCATATACAACATTTTAGTGATGTCTGCTTCAGAAGTGGTACATCTAGAACATTTAAAGACGATATTTGATTGTTTACATATGAAACGGCTGATTTTAACCCCGAAAAGTGTACCTTGGGGCAACAGAGGTTCAGTTTCTAGCATCCAGTCTCTTAAATATAAGGTGGAAGCCATAGCCAAGTATTCCCATCCTGATACAGTTAGAGAGCTATGTCATTTTCTTGGCATCAGCAGTTTATGTCATCTATTTATATGCAATCATGCAGTAATAACAGCTCCATTGAATAAACTTCAGAAGGGTGCAGCCACTGTCATTTTTCACAACAATGCTGTCCAACTTACAATCAATAACTGTATGCTTCATATGCCATAGTTAGGAAGTTCGGCACTCGTTATAAGGCCGACACCTTAACATTTACATGGATTATAAACCATTGACATACGCTTTCAGTATGAAAGCAGAGAAGCGTCACCAAGACAACTTTGATGTTTGGACTCTATTAGCCAGTTTATAACTAACATACTCTATTTGCAAGGAAAGTCAAATGTGCCAGCATATGCTCTCTCACTATTACCACCGCAACTGATTATGAGATCCTAGCTCAATCTCAGCAGCATGATGATGAGCTATGCACATTATTGGATAACCCAACAGGATCAAAGTTACCACACATGACTGTACCAGAAACAAATGTTGTATTGTACTGCAAAGCATCTGGCACAAAAGTATGACCATTCACACCTCACCAATTTCAATCACAAGCAGTTGCATCAGTGCACACCCTGGCTCATCCCAGGGTCATGGGTACAGCAAAATTAGTCAAACTGAGTTTTTCTGGTCAGGAATGCATGCAGAGTGTAAGATATTTGTCAGGAATTGCATGGAGTGCCAGAAAATAAGATCACTCAGCCTGTCAAGGCAGCATTAGGCACATTTATGCCACCAAGTCAATGCTTTGAACATGTTAGTATAAGCATTGTGAGCCCCCTTCCAGTGTCAAAAGGCTACAGCTACTGCCTCAGAGTCGTGGATCAATTTTTAAGATGGCCTGAAGCTTTCCGTATGAAAGACATTACAGCCGAGATGGTAGCAAATATGTTTTTCCACGCATGGATCACTGAGTTTGGAGTACCAGTATGCATTACAACAGATCAAGGACACCAATTTGAGACCTACCTATTCAAAGCATTGGCAAGTGTAAAGGGAATATAGTTGAGGTATATCAAACAGGATTACACACTGCGTCATAGATGGTTAGAAGACAATCATTTACTGCCAGGATATCTCCGTATATGCAGGTCATGAGAGATAGCACACAAAAGTTCTTTTTTGGGTTAACATTCTGCAGGAGTGCAAAGATAGCATTCCATGCACTGTGCCCATTTCTCTATGTCAGTCTTCAGAGAAATAACCACTGCAGGAGAGGTATTCAGTGTCTTCTTCTTCAGACTGTTCATCTGAACACTGTCCTCAGTTGAACCTGTATCAGACTCCAAGCAATTTGAAGATTATATTTCCTGCATTTTTCTCTTTTTCACGAAGAAAACTTTTGCTTCTGTCTGTTTTGATTCTGCTACAGCTTTCTTCTCTTTGAATTGTTTCAATTCTTCCCTGTATGGAGGAGATGTCAGCTACTGAACAGATTCAGAAGAGCTGGTGGCTCTTGATGTAGCTTGTTGATTTAACTTAAACATGCCAAAGTCATTATTCAGAAACTTTTAGACAGTTAAACTATTCACCCTTCATCTAGTATTTGGTTGTCACACATTCATTTGGTGCCTAAGAAAGATACACTTTCCGTCTCTGTGGAGACTATCGAGCACTTAACACCATAACAATTTTAGGTAATTATTGCATCACTAATATTCAAGACTTTGCTTCCCAACTGCATGGGACACAAAAATTTCAGTGTAATTGACTGTCACAAGGTGTACCACCAACTGCCAATGGCATCCAACGACGTTGAAAAAACTGCCATCATCACCCTGTTCAGATTGTTCGAGTATTTGTTTATGCCATTTGGCCTTAAAAACGCCACACAGACTTGGCCTATGGTTCATTGACTTGTTCGTTGAAAAAGTGGACTTCATGATTGCATACCTGGATGACTTGTTTATGTTTTCTTCCTCACTCAAGGAACATGAACTCCACTTAAGTATGGTTTTACAACTCTTACAAGCAAATGGTGTCATCGTGAACAATGCTAAGTTACAACTCTGCCACACTAGTGTCACATTTCTGGACCACGTGGTTTATGCCAACAACATTCACTCCTACCCAAACAGGTCGAGACTATTAGTATGGTGCCTCTGCCTAAAGACTTTCAGGGCCTCTGCCACTTCCTCGGAACTGTAAATTACTACATAAACACATTCCCCATGCTGCAAATATAGAAGCCCCACTGACAGACACTCTCACAGGCAAAAACACTTCATGGTCTCAGGTAGTCACATGGACTCCTGACATGCAACCTGCAAGTCAGCTTTACAGATGGGTGTTATGCTTGCTCACCCCACCCCTGATGCTGTGATCTCACTTACTACAGACATGAGTGATACTGCAGTGGGGGTGGTACTTCAGCAATCTGTGGGTTCCGTTGTACAGCCGCTCAGATTTTTCTCCCACAAACTGTCCACTTCTCAACGCAAATGGTTCACCTTTGACTGGGAAATATTTGCTATTTACACCACTATCAAACATTTCAAAGATGATATTGAAGGTTGCCATCTTGTGGTATTTATCATCCACAAACCACTCATATACGGGTTCTGCAACCCAGTCAAGGATTCATCCCTGACACGTTTCCATCATAGGGACCTCATATGCCAGTTTACGACCAACATATGTCACATTGGGGGAGACAATGGCATTGCCGATTTGTTATCTTGTGTGTCAGTGTTATCTTCACAACTGGACCTCAGAAAACTCCCTAGATTCCAAATAAATGATACTGAACTTGCCACATTGCGCTCTCATACTAAAACAGGACTCAAACTTGAGTTACGGACACTTCTCGGACTCTTGTCACCCATCTGGTGTGACATTGCAACATGACGCATATGTCCGGTGATTTTTAACAGTACTCACGACTTAGCACAATCTGGCATACGCACAGCCACACATCTGGTATCTGAATGTTTCGTTTGTACCGGGGTGATAAAACAATGTCGCAGTTGAGCGTGAGCATGTGTGGATTGTCAGTGTGTGAAATTAGGCCATCATGCACAACCCCCATGGATATGTTTGACGTGGCAAAATAAAGATTTCAACACATACACATCGATATCGTCAGGTCGCTACCCCCCTCGGGTCCTTTTCATTACATACTGTCTGCCATCGACAGGTTTACCCACTAGATGGTCGTAATTCCCCTCACTACTATCACAGCTGATGCGGTGGCCTGAGCCCTTTTATTAATGTGGATCTCACACTTTGGCTGCCCAGCTTCTATCACCACTGGCCAGGGCTGCCAGTTCAAGTCCACTCTCTTCTGGGAGTTTTGTGAACTGTGCGGGGTGAAATGATTCAGGACAACAGGATACTGCCCCCAGAGCAAGGGGCTTGTCAAATGCTAGTACTGAACACTCAAAGCTTCACAGATTTGCCATGGAGGCGAGTGGGCTGACGCCCTACCATAGGTAATGTTAGACGTTTGGGCCATGTACAAAGAAGATCTTGTCGTATCTCTAGTGGAAGTACTATACTGAGGACCCCTCACACTTCTGGTAGAGTTAGTCAAGCCTTCACTCACTTTGAATCAAATCTGCAACTTGACCAAGGACTTAGCATCATGCACTCACGTCATGGTGCATGATGACACCATCCGACGGATGCTCAGCCCTCCATACTCGGGCCCACACAAAGTCATCTTGCGGCGTAACAACACGTTTGAAATACACATTAATGGCACACCTCAAGCTGTATCTGTCTGCCACCTCAAACTGGAATGGTTTCTAGGAGAATTGCTCAATACTCCACCTAGCCAGCCTCCACCTCCTGCTACACCTGCCTCACATGAGGTATCTACTGATGGTTTGCGGGTAAGTGAGAACCATTCCCACACATGTGCCGTTACCAACTCCCAGTCATGTGCCAGTGCTACAGGTGCATGTGACATTGCCCTACAGAGTGACATGTTTGATGACTCCCTCTCCTACAGGCAACCACCCGCCTCTCCCCCGTTAGGATTTAGTGACGTATCAGGGGCCAACCTCAGAACGTGTGACGTCACCGACAATGATTCATATGGAGATTCTGTCACCCCCTCTACAGGAGTGGTAATTGATGTCAACACTGATTTCATTTGTAGTTCTAAAGTGTTTTTTGTTGTGTATCCAGATAATGTGTTCTACGAACGAGGCAGCTTCCCCAATGACAACTTGACCCACATTCACCATCTCCAGTCTATTGCCTTGCCTGTTGGTAATGAACCATCAACAGTCGAAGTCCTTCATACCGCAAGGCATTCAGGTTTGCTACGCTGGCTCCTCACAATCCACCGTCCCCTCCCCAGATTTCTCCACTGTTGTACAAGGATTCGCCTGGTCGGGCAGGACCATCTGACCCCCTCTCTGGCTCGAGGACTTCATTTACAAATGTCATGTATTGTTTCTGTATAAACACACTCCCCCCCCCCCCCCCCCGGAGTGCTTCCTTTACATGTATGCACTCATATTTGTCTTTGTGCTCCACACTGTAGGGGGGGGGGGGGGGGGGCTAATTTTTGGAAATTCGTGATAAGTTCTATGGGACCAAACTGCTGAAGTCATCAGTCCCAAGGCCTACACACTACTTAATCTAACTTAAACTAACTTACACTGAGGACAACACACACACCCATGCCCAAGGGGGACTAGAATCTCTGACAGGGGGAGGCACACGAACTGTGGAAATTTGCCTTAGACTGCCTGGCTACCCCACACAGCAGGGGGCTAATGTGGCGACTATCGACCAAGTCACATATCAATATCTTTGTTTTGTAAGCTTTTTGGAGTAATCTTTGTGTGTGTGTGTGTGTGTGTGTGTGTGTGTGTGCTTCAGACCAATAAAATCATACATATGATATGATGTATAGTGAACATAATTGGATCCTGCAATCCTACAACAAAATACCCATAAAGTCTAATTTTATTGCAAGGTTTCCTTTTGCTTCTGGAGGCTAATATATACAGGGTGGTCCATCTGATTTTTCACATGAGATTATCTCGAAAACTATACATTGGGTAAAAATAATGGGTAAGACAAGTTCATAAGCTCAAAGCGGGACATCAGATGATACTACACGTGACCCCCAGCCCCCGTCCCCTTTGGTGGGGTGGGGGCAACTTTTAAATCTTAAATGGGAACCCCAATTTTTTATTGCAGATTCGTATTCTCCATAAAAAGGTAATCAAGTTTTGTCTGAAACATTTTTTTAAACCATTGACAGATTGTGCTGAAATTGAGAAAAATTAATATAGGGGAAGAACTCCAATTTATTTAGAATGATTCGAGAAGATCGCAAAAAAATCGATACAAAATCTGCACCAATTCTTTTATTACGCCAAATTAAGATATTTGTTTCCAATATGTATCCTACCTGCCACAGTTTTTGATGGAGGGAGGTGGAATGGTATTAAAATCTCGTTAGGGAACTCTTCACAATTGCATTACTCACTCGATTGTGGCGCTACCATGGCCAATCTGCGAATTATGGCTCAGTATAAAGGTTGGTGCAAAGCCATCAGATGTCACTTCACTTCCAGATTGTGAACCTTAAACATGAAACGACGAAAGTAAATTATTCTTTAGCAAAACATGGCTTACTATCCTCCTACAGAGATTGTTGATATGATGTTAATTTTATTATTCGAAATTGCACTCAACGAGCTCTAAATGGATACATGCACTGTCCACCTTGTCATCGCGAATACAGTGAAAATGTTGCTCATACCCTTACTGTTCTCACCTGTGTTCAACTGGATCTTGAAATCAGTAGTTGTGCAATTCAGAGACAAACTGGAATACCTAAATCAACTGTTTTTAGGATTTTGAAGGCACATAATTATCATGCGTATCATATCACACTGACACAGACACTAATGCCAAAAGATACGCAAATATGTGTGCATTTCTGCCAATGGGCCTTGGAAATGATAAGAGGTGACAATGATTTTTTTAGATGCGTTATGTTCACCGATGAAGCAACATTCAAAACCAATGGTGAATTAAATAGTCATTATTGGTCCCCTGCCAATCCACACTGGCACAGACCCACTGACAATCAACACAAATGGTCGTTAATGGTCTGGTGCGGAATTTTAAACAGTTACTTGATAGGACCATATTTTTTTGACCAAAATGTTACTGGGGAATCTTATTTACTTCTCTGGAATGATTTGTTGGAGCCAATGGAAGATGCTGATTTAGAAACTAGGCAATGAATGTGGTTCCAACAGGATGGAGCAGCTCCCCATTATGCTAAAAATGTGTTTAACATTTTAAATCTACAGTACCTTGGTCGGTGGATAGGGCGCGGAGAACCAATTCAACGGCCTCCATGTTCACCAGACCTAACATCTCCTGATTTTTTCTTGTGGAGTTATTTAAAAAATATTGTTTATGAAAGACAGCCCACAACATGAAGTGATATGGTGCAACTCATTCGAAGAGCATGTGCAGCCATACCATGGGATGTGCTGCTCAAAACTGTGGAAAACTTCCGCAGAAGATTGACTTTATGCATTGAAGCAAATGGGAATAATTTTGAACAATTTCTTCATGGCCAATTTCATTAATTAAGCACCCCAAATTATGAGAGGCAAGGGGACTCACACGAATGAAGCTCCCCAACATGCGAGAGGCAAGGGGACTCACACTAATGAAGAACCCCAACATGTGAGAGGCAAGGGGACTCACACTAATGAAGAACCACAACATGTGAGAGGCAAGGGGACTCACACTAATGAAGCACCCCATGGGAACATCATTCTACTACGTCCATGTCGTTGTTCCTGGATAATATTAAAAGTAGGATACAGTACATTTTGTACAAAAATAGCTTAATTTGGTGTAACGAAAGAAGTGGAGCACATTTTTTATCAATTTGATGCATCTTTCTCTGATAATTCTAAATAAATTGGAGTTCTTCCCCTATTTTAATTTTCTTGATTTCAGTGCCATCTGTCAATAGTTTAAAAAAAATGTTTCAGACAAAACTTGATTACTTTTTTATGGAGAACCTGAATCTGCAATAAAAAATGGGTGTTTCCGTTCAAGATTTAAAAGTTGCCCCCTGCCCCACCCAAGGGGGCGGGGGCTGGAGGTCACATGTAGTATCATTTGACGTCCCCCTTTGAGCTTATGAACTTGTCTTACCCACTGTTTTTACCTGAGGTATAGTTTTTGAGATAATCTCATCCAAAATTTCAGATGGACCACCCTGTATGTTGGCAACCGTACCTGCTATACTTCATCACATTACAGTGGACATTCCCCACATTCCTCCTAAATAAGAAATAGTTCCTTAACCACTGCAACTGTCTTGTCATACACAGAAAAAGTACTAAATCATAGGAAACAAAATATGAAGAGAGAGGTATGAGGGAGAGAGAGTGTGATGGCACAGAACAGCAAAGAGAAAATGCAGAGAAAAAAGAATTACTTCATTAAATTTTGTTGGCATAAGATGACTAACATGGAGGAGTATAGAGATATTCTATTGTTAGTACAGTGTTGTTCATCATAGACAAGGATATTGTCAGGAGTGCCCCAGGGAAGTGTGGTAAAACTGCTTTTGTACTCTCTGCACATAAATGAGATGACAGACAGGTGAGTAGCAATCTGTAACTTTGTCCTGCAGTGTTACAATCGGATTTGGCATGGTTAATTTAAAGGGCTGGCCAGATGCCCTTCCTGCAGCCACCCCCTGGGATGGAATCAGTGTACCCCAGTTGTCTGTGTCTAGTGTAAAACATGAAATAGTGTGAACGTGTTTCAAATGTCTGCAAGTCATGTAACTGCTGATGGTGCTGCCATGTACAGGAAAGTGTCATCATTGAGTGATTGTATGAGGATACAGGATGACTTAGAATTTCTATTTGGCATGATGAATGACAGTTTTTTTCTAAATGTGAAAAAATGAAAGTTAATACAGATGAGAAGGAATAACAACACGGTACTATCTGACCACAATGTTAATGGTGTGCTGCTTGATATAATTCTTCTTCTTCTTATGCTTCTGCTTTTGTCCTGCAGTGTTACAAAAGCATTTGGCATGGTTAATTTAAAGGGGTGGTTGGATGCCGTTCCTGCCGCCACCCTTGGGACGAAATCAGTGTACCCCAGTTGTCTGCAACTAGTGTAAAACAAGAAATAGTGTGAACGTGTTTCAGATGTCTGTGAGTCATGTAACTGGGAAGGGATGTGGAGACCAGCCTGGTATTCACCTAGTGGGGTATGGAAAACCGCCTAAAAGCCACATCCAGGCTGACCAGCACACCGGTCTACATCGTTAATCCACCCGGTGGATTCTATCTGGGGCGAACACACCTACCCAAGTCCAGGAAGCAGCGCATTAGCGCTCTCAGCTAACCTATCAGGTCGTGCTGCTTGGTATAATCATGTTTATTATATGTCTAAGGTTAATGCTGCAATAATATGAAACTGAATGAGCACATAAGGTCAGTAGTAGGGAAGAAGAATCACAGATGTCAGTTCATTTTGAGAGTTCTATGCCAGTGCGGCTCATCTGTAAAAGGGATTGTGTATAGAACACTAGTGTGACCCACTCTTATGTGTTGTTGAACTGTTTGGTGCCCCTCCCAGGACAAATTAAAGGAAGATATTGAGGCAATTCAGAGGCATGCTGATAGATTTGTTATCTTAGGTGCAATCAGTACATGAGTATTATGGAGATGCTTTGTGAATTGAAATGAAATTCCCAGGAGAGAAGATGAGATACTTTTTGTGAAACACTATTGAGAAAATTTAGAGAACTGACCTCTGTTGAGAGAACCCGTGATGTGTTGTGGTGTTAATATGTGATGGGCACTAATTACTTTTCAAATGAATTCACATCTACATGGTATCACCAAATGTCTTCATATCTCATTGAATACTCCCTGTGCAATGCCAGACAATACTTATGAGTAGTTTAAAAAATGCAGAATTCACCAGCATCATGCCAATTTTCCATTAGAATGAGTAAAGGAGAAAAAGCCTGAGTGACTCTTAACAGTTCATGGTTCTAGGGATCAATAAGTTCATTCATTTGGTAAGAAAGATTCTCTGTGGTTTACATTTGCCCTGATCCCTTGTTAACAAAGGTACTGAGAAGTGCAAACTTCAGACACTCACTAAATAACAATCATTCTTCCGGTATTCTTCAGATTTTTCTGAGAGAAATAACTGAACTCTAAACACTTTTAATGTAAACACCAATTTTAAGACATTCTTGTGGAACTATTTTGGAATACTTCCATTGCAGTTCACATACAGAACCTAGTGACAGTACCTTATATTGAAATGTTTTCAAGGCTGTACTGCTATCCTGAACCCAAGGTGAGAAGGATGAATGTGTGATGCAGCTTAGAGTGATGGAAACAATATCATTGTTGGGGGAAGTAAAAGATGATTTTGTGAAATTATAAATCCTAACACATGCTGTGTTGCACTCGGTGTGTGTGTGTGTGTGTGTGTGTGTGTGTGTGTGTGTGTGTGTGTGTTTGTGTACATGGTAGATACTTTGACAGTAGTACTTACCAGAGTGTTTTGAGGTGGAGGTGACTTTTTGTTGATATGAAGTGATGCTTTTGGTTCACTCAGACCATAAATTTTGCTAAATAGCAAAATGAATGCTGTGGAAAAATCTGGAAAATGTTTTTGATACAACCATGATATATGTCCTGTACACAACACAAAAACCATTGCATGAAGTGTATTTTTTGGACTTTTGACACAAATTTTTCATTTATGGTATTACATTGTAATGAAAGTACAGCCTGAAAATTAAATGCTGTAGTGGCTGCGAAAGTAAATTACTTATATGGCTTTCCCCACAGGGATGAAGAACAGTAGTGATCCATAGGATTCTGCCTGATTACTGTGTGTGGGTAATTTGGTAAAAGTATGTGTAGACAAAGATTTGAGTATAACATCCTCTTAGTGTATATGAGTCATGTTTAAATGGCAAAAGAAAGCCATAAGGTGCATAGCAGAAATTAGCCCATATGAGTCATGTTGAGATTACTTTAAGAAATTAAATATAATGACAGTGCCTGGCCTGTATATTTACAACTGCCTTGTTTTCGTTAAAGAGAATCTGAGTAAATTTGACTTAAGGAGAACAGTTCCTGACCATAACATAAGAAGTGGACATACAATTAATATGCCATATGATAGGCTTGCAAAGACACATAACAGCTGCAAATATCTTGGCCCTGTCTACATCAACAAATTGTCTGAAAATGCCTACACAGTGCCAGTAAATAAATTTAAAGTTAATCTTTCGAAGTGGATCAAAAGTAAAGTAATTTACTCTGCTCAAGAGTTCCTTGAGTATATGACAAATGACCCACTTTCCTTATGAGCACGAACTATATAAATTAACTGTAAACCATACATATGCCACACTGTGCAACTATTTTATTACTGTTTCATGCACTTATTGTTAATTATCTGTTTGATTATTTATTTGTCATCCACTGAACTACGTAGTTCATTTATCCTGTAATTGATATATTAGTAAACTTCTTGTTGTTATTGACATTTGCACAAATATGTATTGTATCCATCTTGGATCATTATATTGTAGTTAATAACATTAGTCATGTTGAAGTTTATTTTATTATTATTGTTATTGTTATTGAGTTAACATTGGCAACACCAACTGCATGTAAATATGCTCAACAGAGGAATAAAACATTTTTATTTGTATTTATAAGAAAAAGAACTTTTGTGATCTGTATTGGTAATATATTTTGTGTAAATGTGTCACTCTACACTGTTAGTCTAGAATCAAGTTGTGGAATAAATTCCACTCAGAAGTATTAATAATGTTTGCTTACCCTTTATTGTCTCAGGATTGTTATATGCCACAATTATATTCTGTCCAGCTTTCAAGAATTAAGCTAGAATAGAACTGTGGCTTATATTTCTGAACAACAACACAAATTCAGCAAGTACTGAATATACCAATGAAACAAACTGGTGATAATTGCTGACATGCCCTTCAAAGCCAGAGGGGGACTCATGTATATGGAGGATGGCTGTCGCAGAACTTGCCTTACTCAGATAATCTTCAATTTCTTCTAGTATATCTCTCACAGAATCAACATTAACTAGTTTCCTATACCAAAAAACAAACAGAGTTGCTTTAATGAAAACAAGATATGTAAAATATATATCTTTACAGCAACATTTGCTAGCTAGAGCAATCAGTTTCTGCATACATTATTAAAAATGTTTCCATGGTTTTCATGAGCTCCTCACCAAGTAATATTAACCCATTTTCAACCAAAGTGAGAATATAGGAAATTGAAATATCTGATGTCTCATTTTGGTTAAATTTATTTTTTAAAAAAGTTCCAATATCTCTGTGGGGAAGAAACACTGCAGTGAGCTTATACTCCCAACTGAACTCAATGTAGTAACAATCTAACATCGATGGTGAGTGAAAGGATTTATTGGTGTTTAACTGGGGACAAATAATGTTGCCCTAGTGTTACTATAATCTGCATTTTCACATTGTAACATTGTTTAGAGTGCTGTCTCATGAACAAAAAGTAGCTATAACAGATACGTTTCTGCATCAGGCACTTTTATTTACTTAAAATTGGTTTAAAATTTGAGAAACAAAATATTCTCTGTGATATCAATATAAGTTGTAATTAAATAAAAAATTCAGCTTCTCAGATAGTAAGCATACTTGTATTTCTTTTAAATCAAACGCAAATGCTGTTCAGATGTACATTAAAGAAATACATGCTTGACCATCCATTGTACTCCTTAGATGAATTCTTTTCCAGAAATAATTAAAAGTTCCATACATACTTTTAATGCACTTCTTAAATAAAAAGATATATCTTGTTATTCAACTATAAGGTGAAAGATACAATACTATGTTAATGTTAGACAGTGAATTACAGTACTAGATAAATGTCAGCTAGTAAATAAGAAAAATTGATACTTACTATTATTTATATTACTGTACTATGTTACTATTATTCTGTAGTTTAATTTTATTAAATAATTATAATTGTACTGACATGTTTCTCATCCAAGCGAATTACTTGCATGTACAGCTACATGGAATAGAATACCAAACAAAACAAAGAAAAAATATGTATTAAAAAAATGATTTCTCTTACATAACTCATGTCTAGTTGTAATGGGGTCATCAAATGCTTAACATTCAATGATTGGCCTTCAAAACAGTTTTTAATCACTTATTTTAAGCAAGTTGCAGCAAATGCCTTATCTACACCTAAAGTTATAAAATATCACTTAGCTTTTTACGTATTTTATCAGTGGCCTCATTGTCTTCTGTGGGCTATGATGCTAGTCTTGAATCCTATTTCTGATAAAAAGAAACATCAACTGATGAAAGAATGTGCTATGCAGGTGGATGCCAATCATTATTCAATAAAACAAAGCTTATGACCTTTGAAAACAACTGTATTCACTAAAACCTGGACACACTAAACTATTAATGAAAGATACTTCTACCCATAGCACTATTACCAAAACACATATTCTCCCTTTTACAATTGCTCTTCTGTCAAGACACTGCATTTCAACTCACACCCTTGTCAAGACTCTGCACAATTAAGAAGAATGTAGACATAATATAAAATCAAGAAGTTTACAACATTGTCAATAATAATCAGTGACAGATCTTTGAAATATTGATAAAAATGAATTTACAGGAATTTAAATAAAATGCTTCACCTTTAATTCAAATATACACAATGTGAATATTTAAATATGAGACAAGTAAATTTTTTATAAATATATGATCTTCCAGAATTCCACACATAAGCATGTATGGGAGTAATTCTGCTAGTTCTGTGATGCCACAAGTTAGATATTAATGAAAAAATAATTTCTTTCTTTTGTACAAAATAAATTATAAAATTTTGCAAAACTGAATACTACAAAAATCTTATAATGTGTAGTGTCTTAGAGTGGTATGTATGAAAGCTCATGGATACTGATTTTTCAGTGCTTATGATAAGTTTATTTCTTTGAAACCTGTGTGAGGTCCAGCAATGTTCTGATGTCCATTCTTTACTCTATCAGTATGTGCTACTCTGCTGTGTGCAGTGATTGTAGTGCATTACTTCACTGAGTCGTCAAACTTTGCCTCACAACATGTATTTTGGTCATGTGACATATGGAACATATGTATCACTTGTCACTAAATAATGCAGAGGATAATAATATACAGTAATAGAATTTATCACGTGTGACAGCTTTGGACAATTCTGATGTAAATGCAAATTATTATAACTATGAATAGAGTTGATCATATCACAAGTTTGACGTAAATGCAAATGGCTATGTTAATACAATGTCATACATACAGTTAGTGTGATTTATCACACATGTGACCCCTGCACTGCATTTGATAATTTTAGATTATAGGCTTCCACTTCAGCTGGTGAGGAATTTCTTTACAGAGTAGATGCTGTGATCCAACAGAAGTGACTTAAGTTTTCGTTTGAACAAGCTTTCCTCCTTTAATAATTTGATTTTGTTAGGAAGGTCATTATATAATAGCATACCTCTATGAAGAACTCATTTCTGATAACTTGATGTCCTGGCATATGACACATGGACGTTATTGCTGTTTCTTGTTCCATACGTGTGCACAGAGCTGTTATGCTGATATGTATTGGAGGTTCCTAAATATTCTCTATAAAGACAATCATTTCAAATATGTACAAGCATGGAATGTTCAGTATCTTTAATTTTGGGAAAAGTGGATGACATGCATCTTGTTTCTTTATATTCCAAATGATGCTGATAGCTCATTTTGGGTTCTGAATGTGGATTGACTACAAGGTGCATTCCCCAAAAATATAATTCCACATTTTATTGCTGACTGGAAATGTACAGGACATACCTGTTACTTGTTACAGCTTGTGTTAAGTATCTGTAGCAAATAACAGACTGATGACAGTTTAGCTTTAATATGTGTGTTCCATTTTAAGTCACTCAACAGATATATTCCTAGAAATTTCACATTGTCAACCAATTTTAAATTTATGTTGTTTATTTTCAGTGGTCATTTTGCTGCTTAGCATGGGATACATGAAAGCTCATTTTTCTTCTTCAGTAGCACTACATCCATTGGTGAGCCTTGGCTTCTTCAACAATCTTCCTCCACACTTCTCAGTTATTTGCTGCTGTTTTCCACCCCCAGACTCCCATACTGGTGATATCCATTATTACTTTGTCGATCCATCTTCTTCTAGGTCTCCCTTTTTGCCTAACTGAATGGATCACACCTTTCATCATTTTCTTTGGAATTCTATCCTCTACCATTCTCTCCAAGTGTCCTAGCCATCATATTCACTGTGACTTCACAAATTTTACTATGTCCTTGCCTTGTATTAACTCTTGTAATTCAGCATTATAGCGTATTCTCCAGCCTTCTTCCTCCGTTATTGGCCCATAGATTATGTGTAGCATTTTTCACTCAATAGTTCTTAGTGCATTTTTATCATGTTCTGGCTCTGAGCACTATGGGACTTAACATCTATGGTCATCAGTCCCTTATCATGTTCTGTCAACGTCCATACCTCTGTACTGTATGTGATATCTGGGAAAACAAGAGAATTATATATTTGAAGTTTAGTTTTTCTCTTAACAAGGCTATTCTCGAAAAGTTGCATATTTGAAAAGTAAGCTCTATTTCCTGCTTGTATTCTTTCCCTTGTAGCCTTTCCAATACTGTTATAATTTGTTATTAGGACTCCCAAGTAGTTAAAAGAGGACACTCCTTTAAAGCATTTCCCATTGATGTTTAGGTTTTTAGGGGTTCTTCTGGCCTCAGATTGTGACATTACCATATATTTTGTTTTATTTTCATTTACTATGAGGCCAATTTTTAAGGCTTCTGTTTCCTTTGCCCAGTATGTTTCTAGGAGTGTATTGGTATTTCTTCGCACTATAGCAATGTCGTCAGCATATGCACATATCTGGCTAGTTTTCATAAATATGGTGCCTCTTTTGTTGATTTTATTTACTACACTGTGCAGGGTTGTATTGAATAGGACAGTGGAGAGACTATCACCTTGCTTCACACCTTTATTAAAGTCAAAGCTTTCACTTGTTCTGCTAAGGACCTTTACTTTTGCTCTTGTCTCTGTCATTGTCATTCTGATTAGTCTTATTAGTTTAGCCCATTCACAGCTTCTTTCAGTACTCTGTATAGTTCCTGCTGATTTATGCTGTCAAAGGCTTGTTTGAAGTTGATGAATAGGAAATGCAGATCTATATCATATTCACAGAACGTTTACATCATTTGTCTTATCACAAATATTTGATCAGTTGTTCCTCTGTCAGGTCGAAAGCCACACTGATATTCCCCTAGTATGCCTTCTGCACACTTCTGTATCCTTTTGTTTAATATACTTGTGAAGATCTTATAAGCTGTGCTTAGGAGTGTTATACCTCCATTATTTTCACATGCTGTTCTGTCCCCTTTCTTATAAATGGGTATTATTATTCCAATTTTCCAAATATCTGGCATAGTTTCTGTTTCCCATGTATCCGATATTAACGTGTGCTGTGCAGTTCCTTTATTACAGCCTCACCACCAGTTTTTATTAATTGAGCAATTATGCTGTCTTCCCCAGGGGCTCAATTGTTTTTGACTTGTGCACAGCCTGGGAGACCTCTTGTAATGTTGGCTTTCTTGCCTCATTGGTTTCACTGTCTACTTCCAGCTCCACTCTTCCCTCCTGTGTGGCTGTCTCTTCATCTTCTAGGCTGGTGCTTAGTGTATCTTTGAAATGCTCTGCCCATCTTCCCACTATCTGTTCTTCCTCCCTTAGCATTTTCCCATCTTTACTGGAACAGGCCATTGTTTTTGGTTGGAATCTATTCTTCATTTTGCCTATGGCATGATAGAACTTCTTATTTCACTTTCTTCATTTAATTCTTCTAGTTCTTGAAATTTCTTCTTATTCCACTCTCTTTTCTTTCTCTTGCACAGTCTGTTAGCTCTTCTCTTTAATTCTCTATATTTTTCCACATTATTTCTGGTTTCTCTCTGTAGCACTTTTGTTCTTGCCCTGTTCTTGTCCTCTATTGCTGACCTGCAAACTTCATCAAACCATTCCTGGGTTCTTCTATTCCTTCTTATGCCTATTATTTCCTCTGCAGCATCCTTAATTGCTTTTTCAATCCTGTTCCACCTTTCATCTACTCCTACTGTGGTCTCTTCATTGCTCAACTTTCTGCTTAGTGTTACTTGGTATTTGTTTACTTCATCATGGATGTTCAGTTTGTCTGTATTCCATTTCAACATTTTTCCTATTCTGTTGCCATTTGTTAGTGACAGTTTCTCTCTCAAGACTGATTTTATCACAAAGTGCTCTGAATCACAGTTTGGTCCTCTGCAGCTCCGTACATCCGTAACTGAAGTGAAGTGGTTTGAAATCAGTAAAATATGGTCAATCTGATTGACTACTTCCAAGTACCCAGATGGAGCCTTTTGTGTGGAAAGCAGGTACTTTTAATAATCATATTATTCCTTGCTGTGAATTGGCATAGTAAGTCTCTGTTCTCGTTGTTTTCTTCATTTAGTGAATATTTTCCAGAAACTCCATATGGATGTTCATTCCTCCCTATTTTTGCATTAAAATCTCCTATTACTAGCATCAGGTCATATTTAGGTACTGTGCAGCATACTTTTTCCAAGTCTTCGTAGAACTGTTCTTCAATTATATCCTCTTTCTCCTCTGTTGCTGCATGTGTATTAACTATTGATATATTCCTAAATTTCCCTCTTAGTCTGAGTCTACACATTTCATTTATGGGTTCAAATTCTAGAAGGCTTTTCCTAACTTCTCTAGTTACTATAAACCCTGTTCCAAGTTGGCCTGTTCTTTCTTCTGATCCACTACATACCAATGAGTCCTCAGGTTTATCTATCTGCCCATTCCCTTGCCATCTTATTTCCTGTAGTCCTATGATATCATATTTGAATTTTAAAATTTCATTGGCTATTTCTTTCATTTATCCAGGCTGAAGCATTGTCCTCACATTCCATGATGCTACTGTTAGATCCTTTATCCGTTTCCTTTGTCGGGGTCATGATACATGCTTTCCATCCAGTTTCCGAGGCTTCTGTTGAATTTCCATTATATTATTTTTTTACAGTATGGGGTTATTAGCCCCAGGACCAACCCTCAAACTGGAGGACCAGGATTTGTATGATATTTACATCTCTAGGGAAGTTGGCTTCACTACGCCTCTAGAGCCCTCCCTGGCCTATGTTTTGTGGGACACATTTTGTCCCGTGCAAACATTATGTCAACTGCCCTGGAAATGAATGAGATGGCATACTTATAGGAAGATGATTCCGAGCTAGCCAAAATATTGACTGACACAAAGTGCTCTTTAATGCTTGAATGCCACCTCCTCCCGGGTTGCCCCAGACCGATCATGTGTAACACCTCAATGGACATGCTCTGTCTGGTTGTATCTGCCCCTCTGCAGCAGACAATTTTCGCATCCCCTCATGGAGGCCCACCCAGGAGTGAAAGCTACCATGAAACTAAACACTGTACATTTGGTTTGGCTAAGAATAAAAGAACGATTGTTGTGCTTGGACACACACATGTATACCATATCAGAGGAGTAAGGTAGAGTGGTACAATTGCAGAATTCAGCATCCCCATGGGTCACCTATGCCACATCCATACTGACATTGTGGGACCACTAGCATCCCATGATGGTTTTCGATACATTCTATCACTGACTGAGTTACAAGGTGTATTGAAGCCATTCTCCTCTCTGACATTACAGCTGAAACAGTTGCCCACACTTTCATTAACTCCAAGACTACCCACTTCGGCCACCTCTCCTAAATTATAGCTGACCAGGGCACCAATTTGAGCACTCGCTCTTCTCAAAACTTTTTGATTTGTGCGATGTCGCCAAATTTTACACTACGACTTGCCACCCACAGAGCAATGGTGCAGTGGAATGCTCTCACGGCACACTTAAGGCAGCACTCATTTGCCATGGCAGTTCCTGTTCAGAAGTGCTACCATGGACCCTTTTAGGGATATGCAGTGCTTACGATGAGGATCTCTCGGTGTCACTCATAGACATCTTATATGGAGAGTCCTTTATTACATCTGCTGAACTAATTGATCCTCTTGCACCCCCACAGGATGATGACCTTTCAGCACTGATTGATCATGTATGATCACCCATCAAGCACATCTGCAAGCCGCCTACACAGCTAAATATCTAACCTGTGTTTTTGTCCACAAAAAACTAACTACTTGCCATTATGTGATGCTTCACAATGACTCTGTTCATGCATCATGCCAGCCTTCTTCCTCAGGCTTTCACAAAGTTCTTGCTCACTGACAGAACACCTTCAATGTCATAATTAACATTAAATATCAGACAGTCTTAGTGAATCAATTGAAACCCACCTGGTCATTCTCCGACAACCTTAATCGTGCCACATCTATCATGCCTCCAGGCTTGCTGGATGACCCCTCCTCGATTTCTGCAGCCTCAGCTTCATGTTTCAATGATCTGATGTACAATGTGTATGGAGACACTGAGTCTCTCCCCCTTGAGGTTCCAACCTTGCCTCCCAGTGTTTCAAGTGACACATGCAACAATAGTGATGTACTGTGAGTTGCCCCAACCTCCACCTCTGCACACCTGACTCCCACTGTGTTCACTGTCTTTGTCATGGATGTCAACATTGAGGATCTCTGTATCAAGGTCATGATGGGCACAGCTTTAATTTTCATCATCTAACTGCTGCCTCGATATGACACTTCCACCATGGACATCCAGCACCTGAACTCTTTTGGAATTTTGTCCCAACACCGATCAGGATCTTACTTTGGTGAAAATTACCTCTGACAGCCAACTCTCCACAATCATCCTTCTTCAACCTCTGATTATGAACATTCCTCTGACAAATGACATGGTTCGGTCCCATGCAGGATGTACAGTTCTTCCTCCCAAGTGGATGCAAGATTTTGTCATCCATGACATCGTCTCATCGTCTACGTTCCACCCCTCCCCCAACCCCCCCCCCTCTCCCCTGTGCTCCATTGTTCCAATGGGGAAAGTATAAGTAATATGTTTCCATATAATCTGACATTGCAGTTAGCTGCACAGTTTACATTTAATATTATCTTTGACAAGTTATGGAGAAAAATTGTGTCACTAAATTTTAACCCTGGATAGCTGATGCCATTAGGAACCAAAATAACTAATGTTGTGTAGGTCGAAACTTGGTGCCACATGCTCCGATTGGCTGTGGGATTGCCCTGTTGCCATTCATCAGTTGATGGGCAGCACTATGGTTGTCGGTTCATACAGGCAAATGTCCCTTGCCCTGTGACAACATTATACAGACATTTGTTGAATAGGTCTTGCTGTTTGTCTCCACCTTATGACAGAGGCATTCACATGCAAACCTCGATTCGGAGCACACACACGCCACCTGTGATTTAGTCTTACAGTAAGCATGGGGGCACAGTATTCATTTGAAAAACAAAGAGATATGGTTTTTGTTTATAGACTAGCTGATGCTAACTTGCATGAAGCTCAATGGTTGTACGATGAACGATACCCTGCAAGACGCCACCCACACCCACGAATGGCAATTCACTGGTGACTTGGCAAAACAGGCTCATTAGCGGGATATCGTGGTAACGCTCAAAGACCTTGAACATGACAGGATGCTGCATTTCTAGAGACTGTTCTTGAGTGCTTCGAGGAAACACCTACGACAAGTACTCAAGCGGTGGGACATGACATGGGGGTCATTCATTGGTTAGTCTGGGAGCTTTTCAGGGATGATCGTCAGCACACATTTAGTTTCCAACCTGTCCAAGACCTAAGCCCTGTGGTGGACTATGAACGTTTTGCCAGTGTTTTCTGCTACGTGCTGCATGAGATCCTGATTTCTCCGCCATTCTGTTGTTTACCGAAGAGTACACCTTCCACTGGGATGGCCTTTATAACATTCAAAACGTTCATTACTGGGCAAGGGAAATCCTCATGTCACATACATCCATGGACACCTGGAAAGATTTTTGCTCAATATGTGGGCAGGTGTTGTGGGTGACAATCTGATTGGGATGGTCCATCTACCTCCTCGACTTACTGGGGCAAATTATCTTCACTTTTTGCAAGGAACTCTACCTGGCCTGCAGGAAGATGATCCCCAGGACATACAGCTACGCATGTGGTTGCAGCATTATGGGCCACCCGCAGATAACAGTCGTGCTGTGTGTAGATATTTAAATGAACTCTCTGATGACCCAGTAATTGGCAGAGGTGCTTGTAGGACAGGGCCCCTGCCATCGCCAGACCTCATGCCACTGGACTTTTTCCTGTGGGGATTCTTCAAGGTTCTAGTTCTCCCACCCAGACACAAACCACCTATACATGAAGAGGAATTAATGGATCACATTCAACAAGCCACCAGTCACATCAGGTCAACACCAGAAATCTTTGAAAGAGTTCGGCAAAACACAGTTCGACATTATCAAAATTGTGCCACATTAGAGGGTAATCAGTTCGAACACCTACTTTAAGTAAATGATGTCCTAGCTACAAAAAAGGCCCTTTTCAGGGCCAACATAATTTGTAAAAGACTTTCTGTATGCAAAATATCAGTGTATCATGAAACTATGATGGATGTGTCGAGACTCCAGTGGATTTGACCCCTGGCAACCAGAGTAGAAGGCTGATGTGCTACCACCGAGTATGCAGGTCACGTTGGATATATCATGAGCTCTGGCAGGCAAAGAATTCGCAGTCATGAGTTGTCCAGAGCATTTGGCAACAGGGCAATCCCACAGCCACTTGGAGCTTGTGGTGCCAAGTATTCGTAGTTTAAAAATTATGCATTGTTGACCTACACAAAATTAGTAATTTTGGTTCCTACTGGCATCAGCTATCCTGGGTTAAAATTTTGTGACACAATTTTTCTCCACCATATATATATATATATATATATATATATATATATATATATATATATATATATATATATATATATATATATATATATATATATATATATATGCAGTTCAGTGGTTTAAAATTTTCAGATGATATTCAAGCAACGGCAATGTGAACATCAATAAAACAAACAAACTGCAGGGATGGATTCCTGATGGGAAATGGAGAAAAAAAGGTTCTATGAAAATATGTCTGGAAATGCAGCATTGCCACTGTAGATGGGACTGATGAATGTCAGGTCCTCTGACTATGTGTCATGTTTTCCTTATGTGTTGCATGCTCTGTGATGGACACAGTGTACTGTAAGCAGCAGAATGATTTGTTATTCATGCCAGGAACAAGTTTAAATGGTGTTTGTGTATGGCTGATCAGACGGAAATGGTCAAGAGGCAGCACAACTATACCAAAACAAGTACCCTCACAAACACCAACCACATCATACAACATTTCAAACCCTTTTTGGGCATTTGTATGATCATGGGTCCTTTCAGCGAGACAGATGTGAACCCTAGTACATGTTCCAGGCAAGTGACCTGTACACGCGGGGTATGTCAAAATGTGATTATGTGTATCCTGCATGGCAGCTGCAACTATCCCTATAACCTGCAAGCTCATGGAGGCCACTTTGACGTCTGTTGTGATGTGGATGTGATACACCTCTGTACTGTGTTCCAGAATGATTTGTTTTTGTTGCACGCACACCATCCATTTCTGGACACATATTCATAGGACCTTTTTTCCTATGTTTCAAGTCAGGAACTCCTCCCTGCAGTTTGTTGTTTTTCTTTGTATTCACTCTGTATATTTTTACACTTATGTTCATGTTCATCTTGCCATTATCTGATTATCATTTGAATGTATTTAAACCACTGAACTGCATGCATGAGATACATTCTCTATAATTGCTGAATGACAAAGTCTCTTTTGTTATAAAGTTTGTCTACCACTGTTGAGAAATTTCATCTCATACGAATTTTGAGATATTTGTCAATTAATTTTTTTAATTCAGTTAGTAGGTTAGACTGTAAATTGTTGTGCGTTGTAGTAGGGAACCTAGTTCTGTGCATTCAGTGCTGGGATCACAGTGATGGTAATATAATAAACTTTTGCCCCTGTTTAGCTGGGAAGCATGGGATGAAGTGCTCAATGAAACAGATGTAAATAGAATGTATAATAACTTTCATGGAATATATCAATATTATTTTGACATAGCCTTCCTGTTTAAGAAATGCAAATTAAAACCTACTAGAAACAAAATTTTGATCACAACAGGTATAAAAATCTCCAGTGCAAAGAAAATATTTCTGCAGTCATACAAAAGACAAAATATTGTTGCAGGAGAAGCTGAGCAGCAACGTGCTGTGGTGGTTATGATACTCAACTGTTGCAAGGAGGGTCGTGAGTTCAAGACTCATCTGGACTGTACAATTTTAATTTCTATATTCGGTTGAAGTACAGTCTAGAAGTATCCACAAATGTCAAGTATCATTGTACTGGAACGTTCTGTAGCTGCATATACTCGTATACTGTATGTGTTCTGGCCAGAGGCAGTTCGCTCCACGCTCTTCTATGTGCAAGTGCTGAATAAACCTTCGTTAAGTGAAGTTAGTGTTTGTCATTCATCTAATGACACTGCCTTCTACATGACAATATTGTACAAATAGAGGTTCGATATTCTATCAAAGAGTAAAGTAGGATCTACAAAAAGTTAGTAAAGATGCAAAAAAAGGTCATATTGAATACATCTGCAAATCAAAAAACAAGGCATGGGCTACGTGAAACATTCTGTAGCATGCACAAAGCCAGTGACAAAGAGTGTTAGCTTAAGTCTGGAAAATGGAGAACAACCTGATGACACTGTAGTAGCTAATACTTTCAATGAGTACTTTAGAAAAATAGCAAAGGATCTCATTCAAACTAACTTTCAAACTCTTATAATGCACCGCACTGAAAACCACAAACCCCATACGAGGTCTATGTTTGTCAAACAGTCACACACAATGAATTCATACAGTCAGTTAGATTATGAAAGAAATCTCCATGTCATTTTGATGATATCCCAGACTAAATTGTAAGTCTACAAGATCTTTGCAAAGCTCTCTTACAATAGATTGCTAGAGTTTATTAACAAAAACTTTTTGCTGTGAAATTATCAGCATGGTTTCAGGCAATTATGATCACAACCACAGTAGTCAATGAATTCCAGCATGCCAACCTAGAAGCTGAAGGTGAAGAGGAAATGGTTACTGGAAATGTCTTGGACTTGTCCATAGCATTGGATATTACATATCACACTTTTTACCTATACAAATTGGAAATAAAGAGAATTAGAGGTATTCCAAATGAGTGGGTTGGGTCATATCTTACTAACCAAGAACAAAAAGTACTTCTCAAAAAGACAGACTCACTGAAAGTATTATAAGAACAACATATATATCAGGAAGAGCTGCAATGAAATATGGTTTGCCACGAGGGTCAACATTAGGTCCAATCCTCTTTCTTTTCTATATAGCTAACATGAAAGAAAGTAATCATGCTAAACAGATAAATTTATTTGCTGATGACACCAGTAATTCCAGAGTTAAACCAAAATGACCTTCAAACATCTATAGATACACCCTAAGCAACAAAATGACCACTCACTGAAAATAAATAACAGAAATTTAAAATTGGTTTATGCTGTGACATTACTAGGAATATATTTACAGAGTGACTTAAAACAGAGCACACATATTAAAGTCAAACTGTCATCAGTCTGTTATTTGCTACAGATACTTAACACAAGCTGTAACAAGAAACAGACATATCATGCACATTTCCAGTCAGCAAACAAATACGGAATTATATTTTGGGGGAATGCACCTTGTAGTCAATCCACATTCAAAACCCAAAATCAGCATCATCTGCAACATAAAGAAATAAGATTCATGTCATCCTCTTTTTCCCAACATTAAAGATACTGAACGTTCCATGCTTGTACATATTTGAAATGATTGTCTTTATAGAGAATATTTAGGAACCTCCAATACATATCAGCATAACAGCTCTGTGCACACGTATGGAACAAGAAACAGCAATAACGTCCATGTGTCATATGCCAGAACATCAAGTTATCAGAAATGAGTTCTTCATAGAGGTATGCTATTATATAATGACCTTCCTAACAAAATCAAATTATTAAAGGAGGAAAGCTTGTTCAAATGAAAACTTAAGTCACTTCTGTTGGATCACAGCATCTACTCTGTAAAGAAATTCCTCACCAGCTGAAGTGCAATGTTATAATGTAAAATTATCATATGCAATGTAGGCATCAAGTGTGTAAAACTATTGCATATATATATATATATATATATATATATATATATATATATATATATATATATATAAATCTTTATCTTCTTAGTATTCATTAGTGACTTGTCCTGTATCTGTACCGTATGTCACATGACCAAAATAAAATTAAATAAATAAATGCCAAAATACATGTTGTATGTTGTGAGGCAAAGAAGTGTTGACTCAGTGTAGTAAAACACTACAATCACATACTGATGCACTGAAGGATGGACTTCAGGACATACAGTAGAATGTAAGACACTATACATTATAAAATTTTTGTACTATTCAGTTTTGAATAATTTTATAATTTATTTTGTACAAAAGAAAGAAATTTCATTCTCATTAATGTCTAACTTGTTGCATCACAGAACTAGCAGAATCCCTGCCATACATGCATATGGATGGAATGCTGGGAATACATATATTTATAAAAAAATTTGCTTGTCTCATATTTAAATATTCACATTGTGCATCTGTCACTGATTATTATTGTCAATGTTGCAAACACTTTGATTTTATATTATATCTGCATTATTCTTAATTGTACAGAGTCTTGACAAAGATGTGAGTTGAAATGCACTGCCTTGACAGAAGAGCGATTATAAAAGGAGAAAATGTGTTTTTGTAATACGGCTAAGGGCAGAAGTATCTTTCATTGATAGTTTAGTGTGTCCAGATTTTAGTGAATGTAGTTGTATTCAAAAGTCACAAACTTTGTTTCATTGACTAATGATTGGAATCCACCTGCATAACACTTTCGTTCATTAGTTATGTTTCATCATATCAGAAATAGGATTCAAGACTAGCATCATAGCCCACAGAAGACAATGAGGCCACCGATAAAATACATAAACAGATAAATGATATTTTATAACTTCAGGTGCAGACAGGGCATTTGCTGAAACTCGCTTAAAATAAGTGATTAAAAACTGTTTTGAAGGCCGATCATTGAATGATAAGCATTTGATGACCCTATTACAACTAGACTTTAGTTTGGTAAGAAAAATCATTTTCTTCATACATATTTTATTGTTTTATTTTGTTTGGTATGCATATTCCAAGGTGCCATACATGTGAGTATTTCTCTTGGTTGAGAAACCTGTCAATAAAATTACACAACTAGAATTAAACTGCAGAATAAGAGTGACATTGTACATTAATATAAATAACAGTAAGTATCAATTTTTCTTATTTACTAGCTAACATTTGTCTAGTATTGTAATTCACTGTCCAACATTAATATGGTATTGTATCTTTCACCTAATAACCGAATAACAAGATTTATCTTTTTATTCAAGAAATGCATTAAAAGTATAGATGGGAACTTCTAATTATTTCTGGAGAAGAATTCATCTAAGAAGTACAATGGATGGTCAAGCAGATATTACTTTAATGTACATCCCCCCCCATGAAACATGGATCTTGCTGTTGGTGGGGAGGCTTGCGTGCCTCATCGATACAGATAGCCATACCGTAGGTGCAACCACAATCGAGGGGTATCTGTTGCGAGGCCATACAAATGTGTAATTCATGAAGAGGGGCAGCAGACTTTTCATTAGTTGCAGGGCCAACAGTCTGGATGACTGACGAATCTGTCCTTGTAACACTAACCAAAACGGCCTTGCTGTGCTGGTAGTGTGAATGGCTGAAAGCAAGGGGAAACTACAGCCGTAATTTTTCTCCAGGACATGCAGCTTTACTGCATGGTTAAATGATGATGATGTCCGCTTGGGTAAAATATTCCAGAGGTAAAACAGTCCCCCATTCGGATCTTCAGGCGGGGGCTACTCAGCAGGACATTGTTATCAGGAGAAAGAAAACTGGCGTACTGCAGATCAGAGTGTGGAATGTCAGATCCCTTAATTGGGCAGCTAGGTTAGAAAATTTACAAAGGGAAATGGATAGGTTAAAGTTAGGTATAGTGGGAATTAGTGAAGTTTGGTGGTAGGAGGAACAAGACTACTGGTCGGGTGAATACAGGGTTTTAAATATAAAATCAAAAAGGGGTAATGCAGGAGTAGGTTTAATAATGGATAAAAAAATAGGAGTGTGGGTAAGCTAGTATAAACAGTATAGTGAATGCATTATTGTGACCAAGATAGACATGAAGCCCATGTGTTCCACAGTAGTACAAGTTTTCGTGCCAACTATCTCCGCAGATGACGAAGAGATTGATGAAATGTATGATGAGATAAAAGAAATTATTCATATAGTGAAGACAGACGAAAATTTAATAGTCATGAGTGACTGGAATTCGATGATGATGATGATGACGATGTTTGATTTGTGGGGCGCTCAACTGCACAGTCATCAGTGCCCATACAAAGTCCCAATTTTTACACAGTCCAATTTTTTTACCCAGTCCAATCTAGCCATTGTCGTGAATGATGATGATGATGATGATGATGATGATGATGATGATGACGATGATGATGAAATGATGAGGGCAACACAAACACCAAGTCGCTGCGCAGAGAAAATCCCCAATCCGGCCGGGAATCGAACCCGGGTCCCCGTGATCTGCAGCTAGACCACGAGCTGCAGACTGGAATTCGAAACTAGGAAAAGGAACAGAAGGAAACGTAGTAGGTGAATATAGAATGGGTCTTGTGAATGGAAGAGGCAGCAGCCTGGTAGAATTTTGCACAGAGCATGACTTAATCATAGCTAACACTTCGTTCATGAATCATGAAAGAAGGTTGTATACTCGGATGAGGCTTGGGGATACTGGAAGGTTTCAGCTTGGTTATGTAATGGTAAGTCAGAGATTTAGGAACCAGGTTTTAAATTGTAAGACATTTCCAGGGGCAGATGTTGACTCTGACCACAGTCTATTGGTTATGACCTGTAGATTCTATATCTGCATCTACATCTACATGGTTACTCTGCAATTCACAATTCTAGTAGCCTGGTGGAGGTTTCGTCAAACCATTTCACTCTCGAACAGCACATGGGAAAAATGAACATCTAAAGATTTCCTTTTGAGCTCTGATTTCTCTTATTTTATTTAAAAAAAAAAAGTCGTGGCTGCAAAATACTAACACTAATTCTTTACAGACGAATGGAAAGGCTGGTAGAAGCCAACCCTGGGGAAGCTCAGTTTGGGTTCTGCAGAAATGTTGGAACACATGAGGCAATGCTGACCCTATGACGTATCTTAGAAGTTAGATTAAGGAAAGGAAAACTTACGTTTCTAGCATTTGTAGACTCAGAGAACACTTTTGAGAATGTTGACTGGAATACTCTCTTTCAAATTCTAAAGGTGGCAGGGGTCAAATACAGGGAGTGAAAGACTATTTACAATTTGTGAAGGGGTATGAAAGGGAAGCTGTGGTTCACACTTAAGTGCCTGGCGGAGGGTTCATCAAACCATTTCACTCTCGAACAGCACATGGGAAAAATGAACATCTAAATCTTTCATTCGAGCTCTGATTTCTCTTATTTTATAAAAAAAATGTCATGGCTGCAAAATACTAACACTAATTCTTTACAGACGAATGGAAAGGCTGGTAGAAGCCAACCCTGGGGAAGCTCAGTTTAGGTTCCGCAGAAATGTTGGAACACGTGAGGCAATGCTGACCCTATGACATATCTTAGAAGATAGATTAAGGAAAGGAAAACCTACGTTTATAGCATTTGTAGACTCAGAGAACGCTTTTGAGAATGTTGACTGGAATACTCTCTTTCAAATTCTAAAGGTGGCAGGGGTCAAATACAGGGAGCAAAAGGCTATTTACAATTTGTATAGAAACCAGATGTTAGTTATAAGAGTCGAGGGGCATGAAAGGGAAGCTGTGGTTGGGAAGGGAGTGAGACAGGGTTGTAACCTATCACCGGTGTCATTCAATCTGTATATTGAGCAAGCAGTGAAGGATACAAAAGAAAAATTTGGAGCAGGAATTAATATCAATGGAGAAGAAATAAAAACTTTGAGGTTTGCCAATGACATTGTAATTCTGTCAGAAACAGCCAAGGACCTGGAAGAGCAGTTGAATGGAATGGACAGAGTCTTGAAAGGAGGATGTAAGAGGAACATTAAAAAAAGCAAAACGAGGACAATGGAATACAGTCGAATTAAATTGGGTGATGCTGAAGGAATTAGATTAGGAAATGAGACATTTAAAGTAGTAAATGTGTTTTGCTATTTAGTGAGCAAAGTAACTGATAATGGTCGAAGCACCAGGAAGTCGTTTCTGAAAGTATTTGCATGGAGTATAGCCATGTATGGAAGTGAAACATGGATGATAAATAGTTTAGACAAGATGAGAATAGAAGCTTTCGAAATTTGGTGCTACAAAAGAATGTCCCAACGGGTTCCTCAGTTTTGCTGTTGGTCAAAAAACATAGTTAATGTCGTATCTTCTGAGAACTCTTCTGATTTTTGACATGGCAGCAAAATAGATTAGATGGGTAGATCACATAACTAATGAGGAGGTATTGAATAGAACTGGGGAGAAGAGGAATTTGTGGCACAACTTGACTAGAAGAAGGAATCGGTTGATAGGACATGTTTTGAGGCAGCAAGGGATCACCAATTTAGTATTAGAGGGCAGTGTGGTGGGTAAAAATTGTAGAGGGAGACCAAGAGATGAATACATTGAGCAGATTCAGAAGGATGTAGGTTGCAGTAGGTACTGGGAGATGAATTTTACACAGGATAGAGTAGCATGGAGAGCTGCATCAAACCAGTCTCTGGACTGAAGACAACAAGAACAACAACAACAACAACAACAACAACAACAACTGAATAACATTTCATTTTCTTTTGTACATTTAATATAATTAGGCAGTGCATTAAAAGTCTTCATAGTAGCATACTCTACTCTCTTCTGTACAAGTGACAAATTTTTTAGTTAAAAATGATCATCTGTACCTCTTTATTATAGTTGTGGTATGAACAATTTATTTCATACTGAGCACAGTTTTTAATGACAAAATTTCTTGTTGTTGTCAGTATTTGTAACTGTGTGAAGAGGTTTGTGGAGAATACCACATATAATTCTGACTGCTCTCTTCTGAGCTCATGGGATATTTTTTGGAAACTTTTTGATTAGTCCATCAGATTGTGCCACAACTCATTAATGAGTGAAAGTAATCAAAATAAGCTGATTTTAAAATGGTAATGTCTAAAAGATGAGTGATGATTTTTAAAACAAAAGTATCTGATGACAGCCTTTTTAGAGTCAGGGACATATGATGTACCCAGTTGAGCCTACTGTCAAAATGAACCTATAGGAATTTAGTGGAGTGCAACTGTTCTAGTAGCTGGTTGTCATGTGCGATGATTATGTGTTCTGAATTTTTATTTTTAGTGTGGAACTGAATATAATTAGTTCTTTTAATATTAAGTGAAAGAGAATTAACTGTAAACCAAGCTGTAACTTCTCTGCGTATGTCATTAACATCAGGCTCTAGATCATTAGCTGATGTATGATCTACCACAACACTCGAATCACCAGAAAACATTGTGAATTCACATTTTTCACTACTGGATGGTGGTAGATCATTAACATATATTAAAAACACCAAGGGTCCAAGGACAGATCCTCAGGAAACCCCATACTTATTTCGCTTCATTCAGATGCCAATGTATTAAGCGATCCTATGTTGCAACTGTGTAGGACCACGTTTTGTTTCCTGCCTTTGAGAAATGATTTTAACCACTTACCTATAGGCTCTTTGATTCAATAATGGTAGGACTTCTCTAACAGTATCTTGTGGTTTACACAATCAAAAGCCTTGGAAAGGTCACAGAAAACACCAACTGGTGACTTCTTACTGTTGATAGACTCCAAGATATAATTTGTGAGTGAGTATATGGCTTGCTCTCTTGAAACCCCATTTTGAAAACCAGACGTTCTATTTTTTAATAATATTATGGTTATCTTGGTGGGCCATAATACTATTATACAGTTTTTCAAGAACCTTTGAAAATGTTGTTAACAGAGTGACAGGACTATAATTCATGACATCTGTAGCATTGCCGGACTTGTAAAGAGGTCTCACAATGGCATATTTCTTCCTCTCTGAAACAACTCCTTCACAAAGAGATGTATTGCAAATGAGACCAATACTACACTTACTCCATTACTGCAGGCTTTTAACAGCTTGCTAGATATGTTATCTATACCTGAAGATCTTTTACTTTTTAATGAGTGACTTATTTTTTTCAATTTCGTTGACAGTTATGGGTGATACATTTATATCATTAGAAATTTCAGGGACATTAAGTTTCAGGTTATCTGCAGCTTCACTTAGTTCACCACTGCAACCTATTTGAGAAGTGACAGTTAAAAAGTGCTCGTTAAATGTTTCTGATATCTGTTTACTATCAACTATTTACGAATTGTTAATTTTTAGGACAGCAGTTCCTACATTGTCAAATGGTGGAGTTCCTGTTTCCCTCTTTATTATATTCCTAATCGATCTGATTTTTGTTTTTAACATGATGGAAACAGGAACTTCACCATCTGACAATGTAAGAACTGCTGTCCTAAAAATTAATGATACAGGAAACAACGAAAGATTAATGCAGCCCATAGACTACCTCAAACTGTATATCCTTGCTCCACTCTGTATGAGTAGGATGATTTATAATAAATTTGAAAGAGAGCATTTTAATGCAAATGAAATTAGGTCCACTGCAAATAAAGCTACCCAAGCCACTGATGCAGGAATTTTATTCCTCAGTGAATGAATTCATAAATTTAAACTGGGTCAAATTTATTAATTATCCAACTATGTACAAATAGGCCTAGGTGTTTATTCACAGAAATATCATTTTGGTGTTATATTACATATATTACAGCAAATATAATACAAATTTTTAATATGTTTCCTTCACATGAACCAAGTGGTTTTCAGGTGTACATCATGAGATGAACAAAACCTAAGTGACAAGAAATGTAAAATTCATTACATAAACAGGATTTATTTCACGGCATATACTTCCTGAATGTCCTTCACTACAAACATTTAATAATGCAGATAATTAATGAAGCTACTTAATTAGTTTTTTATACTACTGTACGTACCAGTCTTGTCTGGCAGGAGCATAGGTAGTTAGCTGCCTTGGTGCCAGGGTAGTCACAAATTGTAAGGTCTAAATCTCGAATTCCGTGCACTGACTGTCTCCAGACATCAGTATCTTGTGTGAGAACATAGCATCCATTTGTTTCACTTGTATTTTCCATAACTGCTCTAATGTAAGTGGCTGAATTGTGTGTCCCAGGAAAAATATGAAATGAGCGTATGGCATCGTTGGCCGGGAGGCCCTATCCAGGAAGTTTGGCCACCAAGCGCAAGTCTTAATTCACTCAACGCCACACTGGGCGACTCGCACGCCGATTGTGTCCCGGGAATGCAATATTGACAAGTGTCAAGACTTCCAGCTTTGCTCTGTTTAAAATAAAATATGCAAAATCTAGAATTTCAATGGTTGTACAGGCAACAGGAAATAAATTACAAAGATGGTTGTATGTTTTTAATGTAGTGAAACTGTTAATATTGTACATTTATATAACAACAATTAAACATTAAATGTGGATATTACTAATGGCAGCACTCATTAAATTACATTGTACTGATAAGGTACTCCCCTGACACATCACTCATCACCTGGAGAACAAAGCGCATTATATAGGGCAATATACAGATATAGTGTTTTCTCTTTTGGATATTACAATTTTAAGGTTTGGGCATCCACAGCTTAGATGCATAACAAAATATTTTTAAAAAAATTAAATGCCACTTAAATCTTCTAAAAACTTTTTGGTGGTTGTATTAGCTGCTAGCAGCTCCTTTATTACAGGGTGATACAGAACTGGTTTTGTGATGATTTAATTGCATCCGCAAGTGTATACAACTATGAAAAATATAATATGGATTACAAAGTATAATAACGGTAAAAATAGGGCAGTTAACTAGAAAGACAGGGTAAAAATTACTCACATAACTAATTTAAGATTGGTTCGTTAAAATGTATGGTCTCCCAACATTCGGATTGGGTTCAAATTGCCAGAAAAATCTAAATTTGATGGTTACAGGAGACAACTTCAAAAATTCCAATGGGTAGCAGGTGCATGAGCACTATGAGCTGTGGGTATGGGCCTAAAAAAGGAGCTGAAATAAGCCCACAGAGGAATAAACCCATGTTTGGATAGAAAAATATAAAGACTCACCAGTGATGAAAAATGAACAGATGCCTGCCTGTAAAAGTCACATTGTGGAGACTTGACTATGCCTGAAGCAGGAAGGCCAGGCCACCTAACAGCCCAGTTGATTTAATGTTACTGAAACTGCCGGCGTGCAGTATTCCTGAAAGAAATGCCCAACAATAAATATGGAAATATGCTGCTAACGTACAAGAGTGTAGATGGAAGAAACATGATAACGTACCAACTGAAGGCTCGAAAAGGAGGCAAAAGACAGTGATTAATATAGCATATACGTAGAGGGAAATTACAGGACATGCAATGGGTGCAGTTAAGATATTGCAGGTACTAAAAATAGTGCCCAAAGAAGGGATGATTTGTTTGGACTCATTTTGTTGCATCATGGAATAGTCAGTTTGTTAATGAAGAGAAGTTTTAGGAAGCGGACATGATTACAGCAAGATGGTTCAAATGGATGCAGGTTTCAGTAATTATGCAGAGACGAAGAGTCATGCACGGAACAGTCTAATGTGAACGGCTGCATCAAACCAGTCTTTAGACTGAAGACCACAACAACAACAAAAATAATTGGGTATTAATGGCGATGTAAAGATGTTTCCTCACTGATTGCGGGTATTTAGGTCAATGCCTTCAGCTCGTAATATCCTCAAGGAGGAAGAAGGGCCTTGGAGCAATAGTGATACGTATGTTTTTCCACTGAAAGGTCTCAATCCGAACCAAATTCTAGTTGGCCATGTAACTAGCAGGGTTACTTTATTAATAAATATTCGGATGGCGAGAAGATACAGTTAGGTGAAGCATGCCATCGTGGATGTTCAAACCAGCCTTCGAGAAAATGATGCTGTATTAAAGTTTGAAAAGATGGGTAAATATCAGACATCGCTCGTGTTTCGTAAGGGCATGATGGCGATCTCTTCTTGGAATCAGAATAGTAATGGTTTTTGGGGTTGCAAAAACGATAAGAATGTTTTGTGTTAGCATATCACAGTGCTGAGACTAGTGATTAACGCGTCTGATGCAGGATGGCAGGAGTCTGTTTAGCAGCTAATCAGATGAGAGTGCAGATAAACATTTGTAGTTTGTTTCAAAGTTTTTGCATCAAACGTCTACGAGGGAAAAAAATGGTTCAAATGGCTCTGAGCAGTATGGAACTTAACATCTGAGGTCATCAGTCCCCTAGAACTTAGAACTACTTAAACCTAACCAAAAATCAAATGGTTCAAATGGCTCTGAGCACTATGGGACTCAACTGCTGTGGTTATCAGTCCCCTAGAACTTAGACCTACTTAAACCTAACTAACCCAAGGACATCACACACATCCATGCCCGAGGCAGGATTCGAACCTGCGACCGTAGCAGTCGCGCGATTCCGGACTGCGCGCCTAGAACCGCGAGACCACCGCGGCCGGCGGTAAACCTAACCAACCCAAGGACATCACACACATCCATGCCCGAGGCAGGAATCGAACCTGCGACCGCAGCAGTCGCGCGGTTCCGGACTGAAGCGCCTAGAACCGCTCTGCCACCGCGGCCGGCTCTACGAGGGAAAGATCACGCCCTCAGAAACTCTTTTGTTGGAAACAAAATGTTTGCTGACGCTACCGGTAACACTAGGTGTCTTTTCAGTGACCTCATCAGTCCTAGGTCTACACAGAACTAGTAGTGTGCACATATCAGGTGTGCTGCACCTGCATACTCCCTACTCCAGTAAAGTGAAAGAGCGATTTTCAACACGAAAACGTTATGAATGGGATATTTTAGAAGTGAACCAGTAGCTTCAATTTTGCTCGAACCTCCACCCATTCAAGTGTAGCTGATGACTGGATTATATCGCCGGCCGCTGTGGACGAGCGGTTCTAGGCGCTTAAGTCCGGAACCGCGCTGCTGCTACGATCGCAGGTTCGAATCCTATCTCGGGCATGGATACGTGTGGTGTCCTTAGGCTAGTTAGGTTTAATTAGTTCTAAGTCTAAAGGACAGATGACATCAGATGTTAGGTGCCATAGAGCTTAGAGCCATTTGAACCATTTTTGACTGGATTATAGGCAACACGCAATTCCTACTCACGCCACAGAGTGCCTACGTCCTGTCGCCTCTCAAGGAAGCGCCAGCAAACATTTTTTCTCTAACAAAAGTTGTTCTCTGTGACGTAATTTGTCACCGCTAGACGTTTGATACAAAGAGGAATACCATGTATATTCCTCAAACCACTATACGGTCCATGGCGGACGGTACTCCGCAAAAACGCGATTTTATGTCCACTTGCATTCCCGTATTGTGCTGCGGAAAAATGACTGTCTAAATGCCTCTGTACGTGTCCTAATTTCCCTCATGTTATTTTCATGATCTTTGTCTGAGAATTACGACGGCGACAGCAGAATTGTCGACCAGCCCCCATCTAATAGAGATTCTCTAAATTTACCCAGTTAAGTTTCACGAGGGCAATATCTCGTTTCTTCCTGAGATTCCCATTCAGGTTCTTTCATGTGTACTTTATCGGTCTGCTGTGAACGTAGCAGCATGGATCCGAATTTGTTCGATGTCTTGTACCACACTTAATAGATACGGGCTCCACATGCTGGAAGAATTCTCTGAAAATAGTCGTTCTTACGACTCGTAAGTGAGTTCCGTTACAGAAATAGACCACATTCCCAGAACCCTTCCAATATATCAGTCTTCTATTCACCTCCTCTACTAAATATTTTACGTGTTTGTCCCACTTCATATAGCTTCACAGTTTTATCACTAGCCCTTACATATTTAAACACTGTGATGTGACCAAGATGTTTGCCTTTAGTCTAGTAATCGAATACTACCAGGTTATTTATCTTTCTTGTGGATGTACTCTCACATTTACCCACCCGCCCCAATAGACGCGCGTGTAAAAGCGCCGCTACTGCGATGGGGAGGTGCGTTGGTCAGGGATCGAATCCGTCCGGTGGGTTAACGACAAGAGGCGATGTGCCAGCCCCAATGCAGTTTTTAGGCGATATCCCACATCCCACTAGGTGAATATCGGACTGTTAGCCAAGCCCTGTCACAGTTACACCTTTCACTAACATTTGGGAAACTTTCACTCACAGTCACACGAATAGCACTACTTGCAGACAGTTGGGATACGTATATTCCATCCGCGGAAAGGGGGGGGGGGGGGGGTAACGGGTTTGCGACAGAAAGGTTATCCAGCCACGCCTTAACTAGTTATGTCACATCCGGTAACAACCATGCCAGCACTGCGCCTATGTGGGACAAAAGCAAAAGGAGATACTCTGCATTTATCCTTGTTTATTGAGAGCAGCCATTCATTGCACATTGGGGAAAATTTTTACAAATCTTTCTCCGTCTCCTTACGATCATCATCGAGCGAGGTGGCACAATAGTTAGCACGCTGGACTCGCATTCGGGAGGACGACGGTTCAAATCAGTGTCTGGCCATCCAGATTTAGGTTTTCTGTGCTTTCCCTAATCACTCCGGTTAAATGTCAGGATGGTATCTTGGGAAGGGCACGGCCTAATTTCTTCGCCATCCTCCAAGCATTCCGAGCTGGCGCTCCGTCTCTAATGACCTCGACGTCGACTGGGAGTTAAAATCGAGCCTTCAATCCTTCCGTACCATGATCCAACGACGTTGCTTTACTGTTGACATCAGTGTCGTCAGTGAACACACTGATATTTCTGTTGATCGTATTTGATAGAATTTGTATATACACTGAGACCATTAGCGGTCTTATCACGCTTCTTTGGGACACATGCGATCTTTCTTACGTTTCTGTTGAGCATTAGCAGGCCAGTACAACGTCCTAGGCTCTAGCAGTCAAAACTTCATCGAGTGAAACACATATCTGTGAACAGATTCCGTATGATCGAATCTTATTTCTTAGTTGACAGTGTGGTACAGTGCCGAACGTCTTTAGAAAACCTAGGAAAAAAATTAATCTACTGTTGCAATTTCCTGTACTGTTTGCAAGACATCGTGCGTGAATAAATCAACAACGGTGATTTCTCGAGGCCATTCACAGGCCGTACCATACTAAATAAGGAGAAGAAAATGAATATTTGTAAAGGCGTCATTGGAGACACAGTACATACTCTTGTTGGCCGAGAATAGTGCAGGGAATTGCTACTTTCATGAGACTTCAGTAAAATTTGCTGCTAATAGACTCCTGATTTCCTAAATCGTAATAAATATTTGAAGCCAAGTAGTACTAAGAAACTTTGAAGAGTATTAACAACTAGTAATGGAGAAACGCGTTCGTGTGTTTGTGACGTACCACATCTTCGCTGGCTGACTGTGTTATGTAAATACATGTTAGGAATGTTAAGACAGGCGTATGCTTCACTCTCGTCTAAACGTGTAGTGTGTGATTAATTACTGAACTGGCAAGAGGGCCGCAAATGAAAGGTAATTTACGTGTTGACGGCGTCACAGATATTAACAGAGGGACGATAAACGATTAGCAACAATTTGTATTGTTTTTCAAAAAATTCCCAGTTACAGTCCACCAGTTTTGATACGCACTTTACGTCCAGGACTTTTTTATTGCTTTTGGTTCACAAAAAGGGACTGTAGCCCACTAATTTGAGGAAGATATGATTATGAAACGGAGAAGCACGCATTCCGGTGTTGTATGACCACTTGTGGCTGTCGACAACACGGTCTTAACATGATCAAATCAACGAATCATTGCCGGCCGGAGTGGCCGAGCGGTTCTAGGCGCAGCAGTCTGGAACCGCGAGACCGCTACCGTCGCAGGTTCGAATCCTGCCTCGGGCATGGATGTGTGTGTTGTTCTTAGGTTAGTTAGGTTTAAGTAGTTCTAAGTTCTAGGGGACTGATGACCTAACAAGTTAAGTCCCATAGTGCTCAGAGCCATTTGAACCAACCATCAACGAATCATTACAAGTCATTACCCATTACGAAAATTTGTCGCAAGCAGTAACGAACCGGAGACTGTATGTGGAAGGGTGAAAACTATATCGTTTCGCCCGTTACGGCAGGACGACACAAAGATGATACGGGAGAAAATCTGGACTGCGTGGGCAACGTAGGAGGACCTAGTACGGCAGCGACTGTTGTGGCGAGTGATATCTCGCATCCGCAACCAGATTAATCTGTACAGGTGCAGTTTGGTAGCACTTGCAGTAAGGGGTTGGCTGTCAGTCCCGACTGCAGAGTTAGAGTCCGCGAACGCATCTGGGGAGAATGCGAGCGCAACATTTGTCTATCTGCTTGCCGACAGCAGTTCCGTGCCGCCGATTGCAGTGAAGCTGACGGGGAAAAGACGCGCAGGCGGTGAGCCACCGTCGCATTATGTGGCTGTAAGTGCAAGAAATAAAGTGACTTTCAGAGCGGCAACAGTGGTGTGATACGTGAGTGTGCAGATTTGTCGGAGAAACATGAACGAGTTGGCGTGTTTTCTTTTGAACATAGTATTGCTATGTGTGTTTAGTAGATATTTAACTGCCTTAAGAAGAAGTAGGATAGTTATTTAAAACTGAAGAAGATAGAAGTCAGATGTTTAAAGAAATCAGGGCACAGTTAGAAAAAGATTTTAAGGAACAATTAGATAAGACATGTAGAGAGTTAAGGAAAGCTAATAGAGATGTAAAGTGTGAGATAACAGAGCTAAAAAGGGATATGACTACTATCAAAAATGAAAATCAGGATATAATGGGGCAGATGACTTTATTGGGGGAGCAAATCAAGACTCATATCCGAGAGTCAAGAGCGGAAAAAGAGGGAATTCATCAGAATATTAAAACTCCGACGGATGATATGACTAACCTCAAGATTAAATTGTTTAAACATCTAGACAGTAAGACTAACGATATTCAAAACACGGTACATGGAAACATTGATATTGGAAGATAAGAATTAATAAGGTTAATTAAGGAGGTGAAATTAGATGCGGAAAATAAACAGGAGGAAAGTTTAGCTCACCTGTAAAGGGAAGAACGGGATGAACTTGAGGAAATCAAAAAATTATGGCAGCAAGCCGAACAAGATGCCCAAAAGATCGCGGAACTGCTGCATAACGTAGTGGCACTACCAGTTCTAGTGCATTACGTGACGCTGCCCCAAAAAGAATGGACAATAATGACGACCAACTGATGAAGGTAGGAGGCACTAGAGAAAATTCTAATGGTCCGGTAGTACCTCAGATTTGTAGCGGGGTATACTCTCCATACCCTAGTTTGCATCTAAATGATAGGGTTAATAGTAGTAACAAGACGTTATGCACGAATCGAATGCAAGGGAAAAGGTGAAACGTAGTTGATGTGTAGTTAACCTGGAGTGGCAATCTGCCATAGACTGATGGAAGAATTCCGTATCGAAAGTGGAGGACATCTTGCAAATAGATTTCCGGTATTTAAGCCTAAGGGAGACATACATATTATAATTTTCTTAAGAGCCTTTGAAAACGCATTGCCTTCCTCATGGAATTACAACGAGATAATAAATTTTGCTGTGTGTTACCTACAGAAAGAGGCATCAGAGTAGGTTGTAGTCCATAAATTTAGTAGTTGAGAGGATTTTTGTAGACAGTTCAAAGACAGGAACTGGGCTGAAGGAGAACAACAAAAGTTAACTTTAGAATTATAAGGACCTAGCCCTTACAACTGCAGGTTCGGGCGGATTTCGCAAATATTTTGAGTGGCATGTCAACAGACGGGAATTCTTGGAAGAACCTATAAGTGGGAGTCATCTAGTCAAGGTGTTAATTAACCTTATGCCGTCATATGTAAGAGAGAAGATGATCAGTTGAGAATGGTGTATGGTAAATGCGATTCTAAGTTTCCTAGAGCAACTAGATATTTTGAAGAAGACACGCCAGAAGAGCGTTCTAAACCTAACAGGGATGATTTCAGCTTTATGATGTTAGTTTCTTCAAATAATTTTAAGGTTTTCTGGATGTATTCATTATCAAATAAAATATATGGTATGTTTCCTTTGTCTTCCTTTGTGACAATGGTTTTATGGTCTTTCAGTTTAGTATTTAATGTGTGGGATGTTCTGTTTTCATTAACGGTGGTAATGTTTCTAGCTGTGTCTCAGCTCAGTCAAACATGCCGTAACTTCCGCACCATATTCAAAGAACAGATCAACATCTTCCGATACAACATAGCACTCAAATCTGCAATAGCCTCCCGTATAAAACATACAGGACATGCATTTGGCAGTGTAGAAAGCAACCTTGCATTACCACATACACTGAACAAAGGACACAGAATGTCTCAGTACGAAGAACTGGAAATCTATGTACACAGAAAGAAACTTGAGGAACATCTACTCAATGACAATAAAGACCGTTACAGTTGAAATCCTCAGCAATTAATGTAGCAACTCCCATTCATCCCTCAATAAGTTCAACCTGCAATACATATGCACGATCTGTTGTAATCTTCTTATATATGAGAAATTAATATAGATTGAAGTTTGCACATATCAATGTTTTGGTGCAGCCCATTCACATTTTTTTAAGACAAAAGAAAAACATATTTATGTACATAATCATTTAAACATTATTTTTGTATCCAGTGCTGCAGGTCATTCATATTTTACAAAAAGATGTACAGTGGTCAGTAAGAACATTTTGACCACTTACATACTATGGATATAAACCATTCAGATGTTAGCAGCGTCACCCGGCAGGAAATGACTGCTTGTCAGATACAAGCTTGGTGTATGTTGTACCACTGAACACTGCTGACCGTGTACAGAATAGGGAAGGCGTGTGTGTGATCTGTCTGAGTGTGACCGAGAGCACATTGTGATGGCCCAGAAGCTTGGAATGAACATTTTAGAAACTACACGACTTGTCGGGTGTTCGAGGAGTGCTGCGGGGAATGTCTTGAATACATGGCGAAACCTAGGTGAAATCACATCCAGACGTCTGGGGTTGCACGGCTACCCCTCATTACAGATATCAGACATTGTAGGCTGGGCAGACTGGTAAAACAGGGCAGGCGGCGAACTGTGGCAGAACTAACATCAGACTTTAGTGCCAGGCTGAGAACAAGTTTGTCTGAACACATATGATGGGCCTCCACAGCCGAAGACCCATGCATGTGGCAATGTTAACACTACGACATTGACAACGACAACCAAAATGGACACGTGACTATTAGCACTAGATGTTGGTTCAATGGCAGTGCACTGAATGGGATAATTATCTCATTTTTGGGTCCATCGAAGGAAAACTGATTCGAATCAAATCTAACCTAATCTGTGAAAAGGCGTCTGTACTCATCACAACACTAGCCATATAAACAAACAGTTCTCCACACGAATATAATGGTGTGAACCATCGAAACGCGTAATCACAAAAATAAGCAAGTGACTAACGCAAACACTGTTTTATTTGTATTTGCCAACAGTCGCAGCCCAAATAATGCCGTCCCTTGCTGACAAAATATTCAAAGGTCATAGCGCTGAAAGGTAGATAGCTTTCATATATGTGCACAAAAGGTATTCTATGAGTAGCAATAAGTCTAGTAATAAACTGAAATCAATTCTGGAATCGCTCAGCGCGCCATAGGGGAATCTAATGTTTACAAATGAAACATTCATGAGACATTAAATATAACATTTCTGCTGAGCGACGCCAGTTAAGTATTGATAAATGTTTGTGTAATTACACTGTTAATGTTAGTGCAGTTTTTGTGTAGATATTGTGTATGTGTTTCCTCTGTTTTATATCCATCATGAAAGACGACAAGGTGTTCGATCTGGCTATGGACGTTGCTGCGTGAGACATAACTGAGCGATATTGCACTCCGATGGGCAGCCAGCCTGATCCTTCGAAGTTGGAAGAATTTGTCATGCTATCCCTTTGATTAAACCTGAAATAAAATGAAATGTAAAATGTTGTTAGTACTACTGTATCTGATCTCATGAGCAGATCATTAAAAACTTGGAAATTTGTGGTAAGGACTATGGGACCAAACTGCTGAGGTCATCGGTCCCTAGGCTTACTCACTACTTAATCCAACTGAAACTAACTTACGGAAAGGAGGACAACACACACACCCATGCCCGAGTGAGGACTCGAACCTCCGACGGGGGGAGAGGCGCGAACCGCGACAAGGCGCCCAAGACCGCACGGCTACCCCGGGCGGCGATCATTAAAAAGTTCTTCTCTCTAAAAAACAACTTCATCCTATGATTAGTAGTGATAGAAGGAGGTTTCTGGAGAGGAGTCGTGTGGAGATTCGAGTCACTGAGCAGACGTAATGAAAAAAATTATTCGGAATGAGATTTTCACTCTGCAGCGGAGTGTGCGCTGATATGAAACTTCCTGGCAGACTGAAACTGTGTGCCCGACCGAGACTCGAACTCGGGACCTTTGCCTTTCGCGGGCAAGTGCTCTAGTCTCGAAAAACTTCGAGAATTTATTTCCACAAGGCGGACAGACAATCTGAAATTTTAAGATAAGATTCTCATACTGACGTCTTACAGGAAATACAGACATTCTCAGGCTTCACTTTACGTCCAAAACGCGGCGCTAGTGCGTGACTAATGATTGAACTGGCACGATGCCCGTATATGTATGCTAATTTACGTGTTGGCGGAACCACAGGTATTAGCAGAGGGATGATAATCGATTAACAACTTGTATTGTTTTTAAAAAGATTCACATTTACAATTCACTGATTTTAACAAGCACTTTACGTCCAAGACTTATTGTTATTGCTTTCGGTTCGCAAAAAGGAACAGCAGCCCTCTAATTTCAGGAAGATATGATCATGAAGTGGAGGAGGTACTTGCTTGCACTGAAATCACGGATTCCGGTGTTGTAAGACCAATTGTGGGTGAAGAAAACACAGTCTTAACATTATCAGATTAACGAATCATTACAAGTCCTTAGCCATTAAGCAAATCTGTCGCAAGTAGGCACGAACCGGAGACTGTATCTGGAAGGATGAACACGGAACACTTCCAAGACAAAAAGACAATACGCAGGGCCTTCCAAAAATAGACGGTATTTTACGTGAGCCGGTACAAATAGTCTTAACACGGTTCTAATCGTTCCATAGTTCACATTATAGCCCGAATTTAATAGACTTAGATTAAATTTTTTAGTGATTTAGCTAATCTAATCTTGCCCAGTATATCATTAAAGTCACGGCGAATGTCTCATTTCCTTTCGTTGACCAAAATATCCAGTAGACAAGTAACTGACTCCCAGCCTAATACAGTTTGCTAGTCAACACTTTATGGACCGTAGTTAATCTTCATTTATTATTCTTCAAATATCCAAGTATTTTCTGTAGAACGCAGCCAACGCTAGCAGTCCGGCTGACGGAAGTAATATGGGAACATTATTTGCATTATACAATGCGGTCATCATGAGAAACCATAGAACATTACAAAATCGAAGCACTTGCAGAAGATAAAAAAATGGCAGGTACGAACCTGTGATCCTTTCGTTATCGGCAGCTCTTCTAAGCGGGCAGAGGTACCTGTGCAGTCCGATATCATATTAATACTTCCGTCAGCGCATGGCCTGCTATAAATCTTTCTAGTTGACGACTGGCAAGCCAGAAATGGTATTGTGTTACCTGACCATGCTCTAAAGTGTCGAGTTTAATTTACTGCTGCCGTTGCTGTTGATGATGTTGGTGATTATGACGAGAAAGGATGCCTGCATATAGCCCCCTAACTTAAATTATCACCTTTGCGGTCACCGACCTCAAACGTCTCATCAGTTAGCATCAAAGGTGTAATGTCTCGCTGAAACAGTGTGCAGAAGTTCGGAAATCAGCAACTCTACCCTATTTCTTCGTCCACAGAGTCAAGAACTAGCACACATGCGGGAGATTAATAATACATGAAAATCTGTTAATATGAATACCGTATGGTACTAATACTATTCAGAATCTTGCGACCATGGAAGCATATTTATTGTTCTGCAGTGTAGCAGTAGATAACACGTTTTGGCAGCCAATATTTGAATATCAAAAAGAAAATTATGTTCTGCCACTGTCAAAGCAGACTTACAACAATAATATTAGCAGAATATAGAACGATGCTGTAAGAATTACAGTTGGTATTACTTCAAGATCATACTGCAGAGACTTCTTCAGTTGACTTGTTATTTTGGCAACCGTTTCGCAATATGTATAATCATTAATATTCTTCTTTATTATCAATATTATCTTTTCTTAAAAATAGATCAAGGTGTGAATATAATACTAGGATCAAATAAAGTTTTGAAAAGTTTTCAGAGGTTTTATATTTGCGTAGAACTGAGTCAGATATTTGGGTACAGCCTGTCAGAGTGCATGAAATATGTAGTCGAGTTTAACACCGAAGTCTTGAACTTCCTTTTGGCAACGCCTTTCTCTCCACTGAATAGTGTCTTTACAGGATCTCTTAAAAGCTGGTGTTGCAGTTTATACGTAATAAATTAACATTAGCATTGTAATTCTATAATCGTTCATGACCCTGCATTACAATTAAATTAAATTCTTGACTTCTTTCCGCATGTCAGCGACCTCTCTCAGTGTGACACATAGAATGTCACACATGTAATATAATGGTCTACCTTCATACGTTGAAAGATGGTTCGGTCACTTCCTTCAGTTCTCCCTTAACAGTTATAAAAACAAAGGTAACTTTATTTTAACCGAAAATATTTGACGTTATAAATGAAAACACAAGCCACGAAGCCCTGAAGATTTTCTTGTTATTTTTACCCAGATTTCGATCAATAACCTTATTATGAATCTTGAAATTTTCATGGTGATAACATTTTCAGGAGTGAAGTCGGTATTTGTTTCCTGCTACGCACGATATTTTAGCTGGAATCTGCCAGAAAACTTCAGGTGAGCCGTCCAAGACCGATACGACATTTGCCTGAAGATATTAGACAGGTTCACAAATGAAATATCGTTCTTCGTAAAAAAAAGTCCCTAAACACTGTCGAGTGAAGAATGGCACTATCTGTAACTGACTTTCACAGATAAAGACGACATAGCTGAAAGTTAACCAAAGCAGAAAATGTTAATACCAGGCAATGAATTATTGTAAGGGAAGGGCTGTTGCACTTGTGGAGAAAATCGTATCTTAGACTGCAACTGTGCCACAATTAAATTAAAAGTGAGTAAAAAGGAGGTATCTATTTACCTCCTTATATTGCACAGTTTCGCTTAGAATTAATTACTGATGCTGGTATTTCTGACACTGTCTTCGGGTAATGTCAACAGTTTAAAACTTAGCGTAAGTTTATTGGTACGGACAACTTTTACAAATTATGTACAGGTGAGCTAGGTAGAGTAATAATTGTACATTGAAATTACAAAACCGAACAAATTGCACAGAACTTAGTTTTTATTGAACTGGCGACCAGTTTCGGACGTCAGTCCATTATCAAAACATTTACATAAGTCATACCATAACATTATAATGTTTGTACACTGGCTATATTGCTTGTATGGGTGCCCAAGTGCAAGGTACTATTTGCATACGATGGTCCAGTGCTGCATGGTCGCCATTTAAGTAAAAACAAACTTCTGTGCAACTCTGACGACTTTGTTATTTCGTTGGATCGTAGTAAGTTGCTGCCTAATGCCATCCAGCATGCTGGAAGAGACTAAGAATTGTATATTTAGTATTTTTCTGTTGATGGTTCCTCTCATGTAAACACGTATCAGGCGAATTTCCAATATCATACAGCTTAACATCGGAACATGCGTCAGTCAGAAATTTTGTCTTAAAAAGTAAATTGTGAGTAGAATGCGGGACTTAACTGTGAACAAGGACAGCTCAGAGCCGCAGGACGAGAAGCATGATGACTGCAGCTCGTTCCATGGCCCACAGTGAAGTACCGGCGCGCCGTCCTGCGCTCCCGCGGCCCTTCTATTGAATAACGACACTAACTGCACTTCCCGCCGGCACCCTCCAGCTGGTGATAGGATAATGCTCCAATCTGCCGCTCTCACGCCAGTTGACAGAATTGCCACGCCGCTGCTCCAGCCTCCCTCGCCATTTTCGTTTTGTCAGCGGCCGACATCCACTCGACACTGAGGTCACTTTAATCGTGCCTAACAAGGGTTGGCAGAGAATTAGGATGCAGTGTTTCACAAGGCACCGTGCCGGCAATGGCGTCGCCTGTTCCACGAAAATTGCGCTATTGTAGCGACTGATGTGACCTCTGCCGTCCGGGACTGCAGGTGCTCTGTCCCATTAAGTATCAGAGTCTTCAATAATACGAGATCCGATTCGATGTAAAGAAATAAGTTTAACACGCTGTAAGCTACAACAATGGTAGTTTTCATACATGCAAGTACATAACATTCTTTATATTTTACAGTTACCTCCGTAGCTTGTTGTTGTGGTCTTCAGTCCTGAGACTGGTTTGATGCAGCTCTCCATGCTATCCTATCCTAGGCAAGCTTCTCCATCTCCCAGTACTTAATGCAACCTACATCCTTCTGAATCTGCTTAGTGTATTGATCTCTTGGTCTCCCTCTACGATTTTTACTCTCCACGCTGGCCTCCAATGCTAAATTTGTGATCCCTTGATGCCTCAGAACATGTCCTACCAACCGGTCTCTTCTTCTTGTCAAGTTGTGCCACAAACTCCTCTTCTGCCCAGTTCTATTCAATATTCGAAAGCTTCTATTCTCTTCTTGTCCAAACTGTTTACCATCCATGTTTCACTTCCATACATGGCTATACTCCATACAAATACTTTCAGAAACGACTTTCTGACACTTAAATGTATACACGATGTTAACAAATTTCTTTTCTTCAGAAACGCTGTCCTTGCCATTGCCAGTCTACATTTTATATCTTCTCTACTTCGACCATCAGCAGTTATTTTGCTCCCCAAATAGCAAAACTCCTTTACTACTTTAAGTGTCTCATTTTCTAATCTAATTCCCTCCGCATCAACCGATTTAATTCGACTACATTCAATTATCCTTGTATTGCTTTTGTTGATGTTCATCTTATATCCTCCTTTCAAGACACTGTCCATTTCGTTCAACTGCCCTTCCAAGTCCTTTCCTGTCTCTGACGGAATTACAATGTCATCGGCGAACCTCAAAGTTTTTATTTCTTCTCCATAGATTTTAATAGCTACCCCGAATTTTTCTTTTGTTTCCTTTACTGCTTGCTCAATATACAGATTGAATAACATCGGGGAGAGGCTACAACCCTGTCTTACTCCCTTCCCAACCACTGCTTCCCTTTCATGCCCCTCGACTCTTATAACTGCCATCTGGTTTCTGTACAAATTGTAAATAGCCTTTCGCTCCCTGTATTTGACCCCTGCCACCTTTAGAATTTGAAAGAGAGTATTCCAGTCTACATTGTCAAAAGCTTTCTCTAAGTCTACAAATGCTAGAAAAGTAGGTTTGCCTTTCCTTAATCTTTCTTCTAAGATAAGTCGTAAGGTCAGTATTGCCTCACGTGTTCCAGTATTTCTACGGAATCCAAACTGATCTTACCCGAGGTCGGCTTCTACCAGTTTTTCCATTCGTCTGTAAAGAATTCGCATTAGTATTTTGCAGGCGTGACTTATTAAACTGATAGTTCGGTAATTTTCACATCTGTCAACACCTGCTTTCTTTGGGATTGGAATTATTATATTCTTCTTGAAGTCTGAGGGTATTTCACCTGTCTCATACATCTTGCTCACCAGATGGTAGAGTTTTGTCAGGACTGGCTCTCCAAAGGCAGTTAGTAGTTCTAATGGAATGTTGTCTACTCCCGGGGCCTTGTTTCGACTCAGGTCTTTCAGTGCTCTGTCAAACTCTTCACGCAGTATTGTATCTCCCGTTTCATCTTCATCTACATTCTCTTCCATTTCCATAATATTGTCAAGTACATCGCCCTTGTATAGACCCTCTATATACTCTTTTCACCTTTCTGCTTTTTCTGCTTAGGAATTTATAAAAGAAACGGAGGAACATTAATATGTTACGTCCTGTCGACGGTGAGCTCATGAGGGACAGAGTAAACTTCGGATTGGGGAATAAAGGAGAAGGAAATCGACAGTGGCGTGATTTAGAAAACCACGGAAAACTTGAATCGCTGGTTCGAAGTATCGTCCTTCGAATATGAATCCAGTACCTTACCAGTGGGCTACCTCGCTGAGTTGGGACATTTGAAGCAGCGCCACCCTAGTTTTTCTACACAGCCCCATGTTAGAAGTCTGCCGCCTGTTGTAATAGCCAACTGGTGACTGTTTCGGTCACGATTTTCATCGTGATTCAAACACAAATGCCGTCATTGTAAAACGTCTGTTCTTTCTAATCTTCGCGTCAAGCCTTCCACCGAAATCAGTAACTTTTATAGGTTGCCCGCTAGGCTCTTAACAGTAAACAATCTGAAGAGCGGAAATGAATGCGGGTAACCTTCTACAAGCAATTGATTCCGATGCTTCCACCGAGCGAGGTGGCGTGGTGGTTAGCACTCTGGACTCGCATTCGGGAGGACGACAATTCAAACTCGTCTCTGGCCATCCTGATTTAGGTTCTCCGTGATATCCCTAAATCGTTTTTAGCCGGCCGAAGTGGCCGTGCGGTTAAAGGCGCTGCAGTCTGGAACCGCAAGACCGCTACGGTCGCAGGTTCGAATCCTGCCTCGGGCATGGATGTTTGTGATGTCCTTAGGTTAGTTAGGTTTAACTAGTTCTAAGTTCTAGGGGACTAATGACCTCAGCAGTTGAGTCCCATAGTGCTCAGAGCCATTTTTGAACCTAAATCGTTTCAGGTAAACACCGGGATGGTTCCTTTTAAAGGGCACGGCCGATTTCATTCCCAGTCCTTCCCTAATCCGAGCTTGTACACCGTCTCTAATGACCTCGTTGTCGACGGGACGTTAAACACTAATCTCCTCCTCCTCCGATGTTTCCACGCCCTCTAAACCTCACAAGCCTTACGAGCAATATTTACTGGTGTGTTTCACGCTTCCTAAGCGAATCACTGGCAGAATATGACATCCAGCGGCTTTTTTTCCTTTTATTAATATTTTTTATTCGCTGAATAAGTCTAAGCAGAAGTCGCAATTCCAACTAGATCAATTTTTATTTTCCATGTTAGACTATTTCCATAATTGAATAATCTCGTTTCAGGCCCAAAATTCCCTTAACTGTAATTTACGGTGACGTTTTTCAAGCGAGTTACATACATAGAGTCTTATTGACTGCATCATCTGATGCGTATGTTGGCTGATAAGTGCAAGAAATGGCGTAGTATTATGCTCCTGAAGACAGAATTTTAAATCCAGAAACTACACAATGAGATACACATGACGTTTCTGAATTCTCGTATTAGAGTTGCATTCTGAAGTGACAGGATTCAGATCTTCTTTCGTGCATCGTATTTTCGTCTTCCGTGCTTTCCTTCTTTTTAAGCACTTGCGGTGAATGTCGGTCTTGTTCCTTCGAAAAGGACGTGACATTACGCTGCAGATACATGTCCACTCAGAGCTTCTTTATCTCCAATTTCGCAGTCATGGACGGGATATTAAGCTGTATGCTTCATTTCCTTCGCCGGCCGGTGTGGCCGTGCGGTTCTAGGCGCCTCAGTCTGGAACCGCGTGACCGCTACGGTCGCAGGTTCGAATCCTGCCTCGGGCATGGATGTATGTGATGTCCTTAGGTTAGTTAGGTTTAAGTAGTTCTAAGTTCTAGGGGACTGATGACCACAGATGTTAAGTCCCATAGTGCTCAGAGCCATTTGAACCATGTTTTTCATTTCCTTCCACAAATTCTTCTTACGTACATACATACATATTTAGCGTGCATAGACCATGTACGTGGTTGGGAGTCACCGAATATTCTCGCATTCATAGGATAAAGTTGGATATCGAAAGATCCTCCGCATTGCCTTTGACCAACCCTCCCTGAAACACTGTCGTCTATTTAATTTGCACCTGACCAGAAATAGAGGGGTACTATAGCCGCTACATTCCACGCCTCGTGAAGAAATAGCGTACGCCAAGTTCATAACTGCTGCTCAGCGAAGACTGTTCCGCACTAATCTTACTGACGGCACCCATCCAAGTGCGAGGTTAGCGTAGTAGATATGGGAGTGTTGTGGTGATATAACAGATGGTTAAGAAGAAACGTGTGGTTTACCCGTAATGGAGCTCCAGAGGAAAGGAGAGAGACATACAGAGGAGGGGGACATAAAGAATACAGAGCAAATGCAATGTAATTGTAAAATTTGAGGTGGGAAGCGACTGTATGCATTCAGGTACAGTGCTATACTGTACCGTCCGACTAAAGTGCTGTTCTGTCTCGTACATAAGAGAGATACTCACGAAGAAATGTCTCCCTCTACCCAAGGGACTTATAGCACACAAAATAGGGTGATTGGGGTGATCGTGTGGATCTTTAGAATATAAAAGAAGGTGTGATAAGCGCAGCGAGACGCCTTGCATGATTGTTACTACTGGAGAATCTACAGGGTGAAAAGTATTTAAACCGACAAACTCTGGGAGGTTGAAGGGGACATAAAACAAATATTTTCCCTAATGTCATTTTTTCCTATGAGGAGTATTTAAAACGGTAGAGGATGATTTATATGGCGGCAAATGAATTAAACCAACAAACACTTTTTCATTCTTTTATGACCAGGAGACAACATATTAACACAACCCAATTTCAATTACAGTAGATTTTCAAAACTGCCTCCATTGACACGTAAACAAAGGTTACACCGTCGGATCATGTTCTGTCTGACGCGGGCAAAAACCCCAGGAGTATCCTGAACTGTTCCTGCTGCTGCTACTATCCGGGCAACCAGATCCTCTTCTGATGCAACAGGAGTTGCGTAAACAAGGTTGCGCATCTTTCTCCACACAAAAAAGTCCAGAGGGGACATATCTGGGGATCGAGCAGGCCATGGTACAGGACCACCTCTGCCAATCCACGTTTCTGGGAACCGTCGGTCCAGGAATCGACGCACACGACGACGAAATGTGCCGGCGCCCCGTCGTGTTGGAACCATACGTGTTGTCTTGTAGGGAGCGGGACGTCTTCCAGCAATTCTGGCAATGCTCTGGCGAGAAAATTGTAATAGTGCCTGCCATTTAATGGCCTAGGTAGCAGATACGGCTCAATTAAAAAGTCCCCAACAACACTGACCCACACATTAACGAAGAACGGCACTTGATGAGCGCTAGTAACAGTGGCATGTGGGTTATCCTCACTCCAAACGTGCGAATTGTGCATGTTGAAGTCTCCATCACGCCCGAACGTTGCTTCATCGGTAAACAACACAGAGGATGGAAATGTAGGATGCATTTCACACTGTTCCAGGTAACACTGCGAAAACTGTGCTCTGGGTGGATAATCAACTGGTTCCAGGTTGTGGACACGCTGTAAGTGAAATGGGCGTAACAATTGCTCTCGAAGGACTGTTCTTACATTCGTCTCATTCGTCCCCATGTTACGTGCAATTTCACAAGTGCTGACTAAAGGATCCCGCTCCACATGCTGCAAGACAGCTTCCTCAAATTGCAGCGTTCTTACCGTACGACGGCGTCCCTGTCCAGGTAATCTGCTAAATGACCCAGTTTCACGCAGACGTTCGTACACAGCAGCAAAGGTCGTATGATGCGGGATACGGCGATTAGGATATTGTTGTTGATAAACCCGCTGTGCAGCTCGTCTGTTGTGGTGTGCTACGTAGTACACACCAACCATATCAGTGTACTCACATCAGGTGTATCGATCTGTAGTAAACAGAGACAATGCACTACTACACTGGTGGACAGCAGTTGCCTACAACTGAAGAGCGTAATACGCCCTCTAACAACTGAAGATCGTAATACGGCCTCTAACAACTGAGCGTAATATGGCCTCCACTGGTTTAAATAATCCTCATAGGAAAAAATGGCATTAGGGAAAAATATTTGTTTTGATGTCCCCTACAACCTCCCAGAGTTTGTCGGTTTAAATACTTTTCACCCTGTAGACAATCTTGTTACAAATATTGGTAACATAAATTATATGAAAGATGTTATGCTCTTTAGGAGGATGAATTGAAATGTGCTTACACCTGCTGCAGAACCGTTTTGCGAGGAGTACTTCACTATTTGCAGGGCTGTAGCACTGTCGAAAATAACGTACAATTGGTTGAAATCTACACTTCGCGATTGGTAATATGCTGCAGAGTGCCTGTGTTTATGTGTGTAGAGCTGTCAGTGGTGGATAGTTGCGGTTCGGACGCACAACTTGCTAGCTGGCCGTCTATTAATGACGCTGCTGGGGAGAAGCATTCTGTAGGTAGAGAAGAGAAACTCTTATGGCCCAAGATGTTACCTGCAGGCGACACACTGTCAAATAACGAATAACGTATTGCTGGGGTGATAAAAATAAATATCCAAAAGCTATAGTTTGTAGATGGCCTGATAGGGTTGTGGGTATTTATCACAGGTGGGAAGTATAAACAGAAATAACGAAGCACATCTGGTAAGCAATAGGAGCATATACTTAAGGGAAAAAATCTGAGCAGCAACTGAAATCAGCTCTGTAAATATGTAAAATCCTTGCTGCAGACCCCTACACAACGGAGTTGAAGTCAAATGAACATGTAGAACTGTTTCCAGTCTGTAAATCTCCATCAAGTGCAGCGCTACGTGAGTCTGTAGACAGGCTCTCTGGTGGGTCAGAGGAGTACAAGCAATTGTTTCCAGACTTCGAGTTTCCAGTACATCCATCATCTGAATCACTCGTTAAGTCTCATATACATACGAAGCGATTGTTACTATAGTTTTTATGATAGTCCTATCCAAAATGCCTGCATGTGGATCATAGGGGAGAGGGAGGGTCTTAGGATGTTTTAGTGAGTTGGTGTACAAGACGCGCAAATGTTTTAGAAAAAAATCGAATAACACAGGGGTATGTAAGAAGTATGGCCACATACATAAGGAAAACTGTCGAAAAAAATGTGAAAAATGATTAAAAATCGGTAAAATTCGAGGAAAACCTGGCATAATCACAAAAAATTGATGCGAAATACGCAAAAATTTAGGGACATACGATGAAATACGTAAAATCGCGAGAATCTAGTAAAACTACGGTCATTGACTGAGAATACACAAAATTAGAGAAAAATACCATGAAATGAGTACTGAGCGAAATCAATAAAATTGCATGTTCTCGAGGAGGAGAGTGGATTGGTGTTACATATACAAACGTTAATAGCGGAAAGAGGAGGCATTCTAGAGACATGCTGTCAAGGCGAAACGGCAATATTATCCCGCACATGAGCATTAACACCTAACAGTAGACTATGACTTCTGTGTGCACCAGAAAGGTTACCAGGGGCGGTGGTACACTACAATAAGACTGTTACATCTCCTCTGGCTATGGAAAATGAAGTTTATTTCCTCGTAAGACGTCACTGTTCCCTTGTATGCATTTTCGGCTATTGTGAACATATCACAATTTTTAGAATGTAATAGATCTTGAACGACGTAAATAGCAGGCGTCATGCAATTTTGGAAACATATGTCGTGTTTGTGTTACAAAGAATCGATGTTTTCTTTGGTGTGCAAGGTAGCTGTTGTTTTGTCACCTTTCAGTTTGTCACCATAGTTTACCGGAGATAAACTTGCAGGGAGCATGTATGTCATGCACTGGAAATATATTTCTTACATTGGAATACGAGGTGCATTCAAGTTCTAAGGCCTCCGATTTTTTTTTCTCCGGACTGGAAAGAGATAGAAACATGCGCATTGTTTTAAAATGAGGCCACGTTCATTGTCAATACGTCCCAGAGATGGCAGCACCGTACGGCAGATGGAATTTTACCGCCAGCGGCGAGAATGAGAACCGTTTTAAATACTTAAAATGGCGACGTTTTTCTTACTTGAACAGCGTGCAATCATTCGTTTTCTGAATTTGCGTGGTGTGAAACTAATTGAAATTCATTGGCAGTTGAAGGAGACATGTGGTGATGGAGTTATGGATGTGTCGAAAGTGCGTTCGTGGGTGCGACAGTTTAATGAAGGCAGAACATTGTGTGACAACAAACCAAAACAACCTCGGGCTCGCACAAGCCGGTCTGACGAGATGATCGAGAAAGTGGAGAGAATTGTTTTGGGTGATCGCCGAATGACTGTTGAACAGATCGCCTCCAGACTTGGCATTCCTGTGGGTTCTGTGCACACAATCCTGCATGACGACCTGAAAATGCGAAAAGTGTCATCCAGGCGGGTGCCACGAATGCTGACGGACGACCACACGGCTGCCCGTGTGGCATGTTGCCAAGCAATGTTGACGCGCAACGACAGCATGAATGGGACTTCCTTTTCGTCGGTTGTGACAATGGATGAGACGTGGATGCCATTTTTCAATCCAGAAACAAAGCGGCAGTCAGCTCAATGGAAGCACACAGATTCACCGCCACCAAAAAAATTTTGGGTGACCGCCAGTGCTGAAAAAATGATGGTGTCCATGTTCTGGGACAGCGAGGGCGTAATCCTTGCCCATTGCGTTCCAAAGGGCACTACGGTAACAGGTGCATCCTACGAAAATGTTTTGAAGAACAAATTCCTTTCTGCACTGCAACAAAAACGTCCGGGAAGGGCTGCGCCTATGCTGTTTCACCAAGACAACGCACCCGCACATCGAGCTAACGTTACGCAACAGTTTCTTCGCGATAACAACTTTGAACTGATTCCTCATGCTCCCTAATCACCTGACCTGGCTCCTAGTGACTTTTGGCCTTTTCCAACAATGAAAGACACTCTCCGTGGCCGCACATTCACCAGCCGTGCTGCTATTGCCTCAGCGATTTTCCAGTGGTCAAAACAGACTCCTAAAGAAGCCTTCGCCGCTGCCATGGAATCAAGGCGTCAGCGTTGTGAAAAATGTGTACGTCTGCAGGGCGATTACGTCGAGAAGTAACGCCAGTTTCATCGATTTCGGGTGAGTAGTTAATTAGAAAAAAATCGGAGGCCTTAGAACTTGAATGCACCTCGTATTAAGGGGCCTGGTCCGAGAATACCAGGAGAAAGCTTGAAACAATTGTCAGTTTTCTAAACAGTGTAACTCAAAGAATAAGCTTTGTAGCCCATATCATGGTTATCATGTATGAACCGGAGCTTTAGGTCTCACACTTTTTATAAATTGTATTTTTTGTTACAAGTGAAATAAGTCATGTTAATTATTTATATACATCATAAGTACACATTACTCAAAATACAAACAAAGTAGATTTATTCTTTCCTGTAAGTTCCTTATACTATTGTCTTTAAAGCAGAATATTGGAAAGATGGAGCTGTCATAAACTGTGGTGCAAAGAATTTTAATTATGGTTATCAAAAATTTTGGAAATAAATTCAGGGTTTTTCTCCAAAAAAGCATTTTATTTTCAAAGTTAAGTCACAAGAGTGGTCTACTTTTTAGTTAAGCATGTTTTAAGACAGTATACAAAATTTCAGCTCTTTGTCTTTAACAGCTTTTAGCCAAAGTGTATCAGAACATGAAATAATTTAACTTTCGGGAAACTGAAGTTTAAAGTTAAAACTTGCTTTTTCTATTAAACTTGCATGGCAATAACGTATCCCAGGTCCAAATTCATCTTGTTTCTTGAGTTGTTCTTCCTCCCTTCTCTTTTTCACACTTCTTCTTCTTATTCTTGCTTCTTTGGTGGCTTCCAACACTGATTTTTCTGCTTCAAAGAGTCTCCTTCGATCAATAGCTGTTAGAGCTCTATGCATATTTAGTCCACCATGCGCTCCCATCAGTTCCACAAAATTGAGCCTTGATACTAAATCGTCATTGAAACATAGAACAGCATTTAGCACACCTATTTTCAAAGTATTTAGTCCTACTACCACAGTTTTTGGTATCTGTTCCCATATACAATCGTTGAAACTTTCATTTGGATTTTGAGTCCTTCCATGTAAACATTTCTCGAATAATCTTGTGTCACTAAAATCCCTATATATAAGTTTTATAGCTTCCATCATAGCATATGGCAAAGAATGTTTCTGGTTGGAGGTCTCACATTGCGTAACAGCCCTCTGGTAGCCACACCATGAATCACTACCAGGTGGGCAGAGCGCATGACATGGATTGTCATCTGTGGAGGATTTATGAAAGAAGGTAGCCCATACAGCCTTCTTTATTCCCTCAAGGTCATTTTTATTTTGTCTTATGGCTTGTCAATAATAAGGCTGCAAAATGTCTATTTGTACGTCTGTAAGTCGACCTCGTCCACTAATGCACCTGACGTCAGCTAATTTCTTTCAAAAATGGTTCAAATGGCTCTGAGCACTATGGGACTTAACTTGTGAGGTCATCAGTCCCCTAGAACTTAGAACTACTTAAACCTAACTAACATAAGGACATCACACACATCCATGCACGATGCAGGATTCGAACCTGCGCCCGCATCTCGTGGTCGTGCGGTAGCGTTCTCGCTTCCCACGCCCGGGTTCCCGGGTTCGATTCCCGGCGGAGTCAGGGATTTTCTCTGCCTCGTGATGGCTGGGTGTTGTGTGATGTCCTTAGGTAGTTAGGTTTAAGTAGTTCTGAGTTCTAGGGGACTGATGACCATAGATGTTAAGTCCCATAGTGCTCAGAGCCATTCGAACCTGCGACCGTAGCGGTTGCGCGGTTCCATACTGTAGCGTCTAGAACCGCACGGCCACTCTGACCGGCAGTAATTTCTTTCCCTTCAAATTGATCTTCAAGTTACTCAATCTTGTACCTAACCTTTTCTGGATATGTCCAACACATTCCATTTTTTCAATTTTTGTGTCAGCATAAGGTTTGGATTCACAAACTTTTTGGTTACCTTTTGAGTCTCCATCTCCTAGGTAAGATGTATGAATCACACCAAATTTGTCTCCATCTCCTAGGTAAGATGTATGAATCACACCAAATTTCTCAACTGACCTGTGTAATGTCTTCACAACACCTTCAGATTCCATCCTTCCACTATAACTACTAAAATTAATCAAACATTTACGATTTTCAGTTCCACTAGTACAGCTATGACACTACATTCCACATCAATGACTTTACCATTATCCAAGGAGGTAGCTGTCAGTACACCATTTAGGGAACCATGGCCTCTTCATTGCCAGGATGCATACAGGGCTGCAAGCATACCTGTATTGCTGTCATTCATGTCTACACTTTCCTGAATAGCGTTTTTCATACTATCATTTGTTACTTCTTTAAAACTCTGTAGAATAATTTTATTGTAACTGTCAAGCCTTGTAGGAGAGGTACGTCCATAAGACCACAGAAAATTTATGAACTACTGTACTTTTTGCCTATACACCTCATAGCATAAGCAAATTTAATAGTTACGCCACAAGTATAACCACATTGGCTTAACTCACAAAAATTACAAACAATTCTTAATTTTGAAGCACAACCTTTACTAGCACGTATCTCCTCAACTGCCTTCACCCCACTATTGTCACATTCGTTACACTGCAAAGCTTTATTTATTAGTTCAGATAGAGCAGAGAGTTCAACAATAGTACAACCTGACTAGTTGACGTCTCTATATTATCGCAATTAATAATGTCAACCCCATTGTCCAAATATTTCAGTTTTAGCTTCGAAGCACTGGGAATAGTTGAAGCTGATTCAAGAGTTGTATCACGTTGTATTTCAGTATTAGCACAGGTAATCCGTTTGGTGAACCGATTTCCACAAAATTTAACTCGTTTAACACCAAACTTCTTAATTCTTCCCAATGCTTTCAAGTTGAATAAGAAACTCACCCATTCAATAAGAAATCACGCACACAATTACATCACTTTAAAAAAAAATTTTCGCGCCAAAACAAGAGCAAATAATTACTAAACTCTCAGTATAGCAAAAGATAAGCAACTGTAAATCTTTCGCAGGTTAGCCAGTTTAAGGGACTAAAAAGTCATAAAAACGAAACAAATGAGAGCAAAACTTTATTTTTAACAGAGTTGTCTGTGTGCCACGGTGCATGCAGCCACTTTTAAATTCCTCTAATTTTGGTACTTCCTGTGGTCCATTTTCCTGGAACTAAACTCTTTTTCGTTCAGAAAACTACAGAAAATTTATTAAGATAAAAATTAAAAAATCGATTTTTTGATCGTTATTCATGTACATGTACCATTAACAGTATTGCATGTCACACAACGAATAGGTCGGAAACTGCACTTTCGCCGCGCTCGGTAGCCGCGTGGTCTAGGGCGCCTTGCCACAGTTTGAGCGCTTCTCCCCGTCGGAGGTTCGAGTCCTCCCTCGCGGATGAGTGTGTGTGTTGTCCTTAGCGTAAGTTAGTTTAAGTTAGATTAAGTAGTGCGTAAGCCTAGGGCCCGACGACCTCAGCAGTTTGGTCCCACAGGAGCTTACCACCAAAAAAACCGCATTATAGCGTGTGTAAGTGCAGAACCGTTTACGGCCTTGAAATGTGTTTATGTTCCACGATCTTTTCTCTCTTTCCTATATCTTCTTGGTATGGACACCAAACACCAGAACAATACTTCAGAATTATTAGCACAAGTGATTTACGTAAAATGTTTCAAACTCCTTTTCAAAGTCACTGTATTGTGAGTATTGCAAACCTTGTGTGTGTACATTTGCTTTACAGCTGTCTTAACAGAGATCACATACCTGAGTGGATTGCGCATCACCAATATGAGGAATCAATGCTCTGAGTCTCTTCAAAAACAGAACAGCAAGACATCTGTTACCCCATCACTGTGGAAGACAAGATTAAATGTAGAGGTCATCACCTTCAGATAAATGTTTGAAAGTGCTCCACAATGCTGCACGGTCTTCCAGTTTCCATATATTGTGATGTGTTCCACACTTTTGTCAATAAGAAACACCGCCTCTGTCTTTTATTTCAAACTTACTGCGTGTCGTCGGAGCAGCTCAACTTAAACCATGCGATGTCCAGCTTTCTGACCTCAGAGTCATGGTAGAAAAACAAACTGTATGGCGGTTTACAAAGCTGTAGTCATACACTGCTTGGCTATATTACAGCAGAAAAACAGTGTATAAAACTGCTTATCAAAGGGAATCAGAGTAACCCTCTCTTGTGATTGATAGTCTATGGGATATGGTCATCCATCCTACAAATGGTTCAAATGGCTCTGAGCACTATGGGACTCAACTGCTGAGGTCATTAGTCCCCTAGAACTTAGAACTAGTTAAACCTAACTAACCTAAGGACATCACAAACATCCATGCCCGAGGCAGGATTCGAACCTGCAACCGTAGCGGTCTTGCGGTTCCAGACTGCAGCGCCTTTAACCGCACGGCCACTTCGGCCGGCGTCCATCCTACAGTATGGGTGACAAAACTTTACACTTGTCTGTACAAGTGGCTTCGATCACTGGCCACGTGCTCCAATGGACCGAAAGGTCTACATTTGACGTCAACATGCAGATGGGAATTGTTTTCGATATATTGAAAGAGAGAGATGATATCTTACCGAGTTCTCTACCACTTGACATTAGCAAATTTTTTTATAGTTCATAGTTCTACTCCATTGGATGTCATAAAAATAATATTTCCAACATAGTAACCATCGGAATGCATTAAAGGTGATCAGGACATGTAGAGGGTGATATTTTTAGACTGTTATTCGATAGCGATGAATTCTAGATGTTATGCTCCTGAAATTCTTAGTGCAGTCTGTGTATACTCTGCATGGTTGTGAATTTCCTCCTGTACATTAGTGAGCTGTTTTACTCATTGTGAAAGCCCTGTACCTACTCAGTGACTGATAGAGGACAAGACAGCGTTATAACTAACGGGAAAGTGCTGTCTGGATGTGCTGGGATTTCCAGAGAATTAGCAGGAGTCTGCGACTTGACGGAGCACATCTGTTACTCATGGAAATCATGTGGATTCAAATGCTGTGTATCAAAGACTGGAAGATTCATAAGAATATGGCTGGTAAACGATACTCTGACGAAAGGGGGTTTGAGAAGTGAGCTCTATACTGCCCCAAATGGCGGCTACTATACCGCACTTTATTCCATTCCTTTGTGCTTACAGTTATTTCATCATGGGAAGCTGGGATGGTGGATGCAGATGTGAGCTCCACCCAAGTGGGAGAGCCCTGTCTCTCGCAAACTAATTAAATAAAGAAAGTGCATAAATGTATTATTGACATTGATTTGAATTTCTTGTCGTGAGATCCTTTTCTCCATCACATACTGTGTCCTCTTCCCACCAGTTTTTTCTGGTAGGGTGAGGATCGAGTGGGCCAAGGATGCGTAGGTAGAATGTCCTCTGGTGGTGCCATTGTGCATTAGCCCAGTCGATTGCTGCAAGTCAAGGTGAGCACACACACAAAAATCTTCCCTCAGGGCAACACCTTCAATCTGCAGCAGTGTAATTACGTAATTAGGACATATAGTTGCTTGACAAAATAATACCTGCACCTTCCAGTCCAACACGCTAGCACGGACTGAGCGTTTCTGGATTAGTGACTTCATTTTGATGTATTTTACAAGACCTCCATCTTCCAAAACAGCAGGGAATGGTGAGATTTTCCTGCCAAATAAAGAGAGATCCAACCCCTACAAACTAAATTTTATAAATAAACTATATCTTATTACGCTCTCTGTGATGTAGTTGAAATTCCTGTCATGGGATGCTTCCAGTTCACCAGCTCAGCAATTTTTCCCACCAGTTTATTCCGAGAGTCGTGGGAAGGGAGGTGGTGACACGTCCTCTGGTGGTGGCATAGTGCAGTAGCTTAGTCGAGCCCTGCGTGTCAAGGTGAGCACGCACATGAAGACCTTCCAACAAGACTACACCTCCAATCTGCAGCAGTGTAATTACACAATTAGGACATGTAGTTGCTGTACATGGTAATACTTCCACCTTACATGCCAACAAAATTGTAGATATCGAAATAGACGACAGAGGGATTAGAGAAACAATTAAAATCGCTCAAAAGAGGAAAGGCCGCTAGACCTGTGGGATACCAGTCCGATTTTACACAGAGCACGCGAAGGAACTTGCCCCCCTTCTTGCAGCGGTTTACCGTAGGTCTCTAGAAGAGCGTAGCGTTCCAAAGGATTGGAAAAGAGCACAGGTCATCCCCGTTTTCAAGAAGGGACGTCGAACAGATGTGCAGAACTATAGACCTATGTCTCTAACGTCTATCAGTTGTAGAATTTTGGAACACGTATTATGTTCGAGTATAATGACTTTTCTGGAGACTAGAAATCTACTCTGTAGGAATCAGCATGGGTTTCGAAAAAGACGATCGTGTGAAACCCAGCTCGCGCTATTAGTCCACGAGACTCAGAGGGCCATAGACACGGGTTCCCAGGTAAATGCTGTGTTTCTTGACTTCCGCAAGGCGTTCGATACAGTTCCCCACAGTCGTTTAATGAACAAAGTAAGAGCATATGGACTATCAGACCAATTGTGTGATTGGATTGAAGAGTTCCTAGATAAAAGAACGCAGCATGTCATTCTCAATGGACAGAAGTCTTCCGAAGTAAGAGTGATTTCCGGTGTGCCACAGGGGAGTGTCGTAGGACCGTTGCTATTCACAATATACATAAATGACCTTGTGGATGACATCGGAAGTTCACTGAGGCTTTTTTCGGATGATGCTGTGGTATATCGAGAGGTTGTAACAACGGAAAATTGTACTGAAATGCAGGAGGATCTGCAGTGAATTGACGCATGGTGAAGCGAATGGCAATTGAATCTCAATGTAGACAAGTGTAATGTGCTGCGAATACAGAGAAAGAAAGATCCCTTATCATTTAGCTACAATATAGCAGGTCAGCAACTGGAAGCAGTTAATTCCATAAATTATCTGGGAGTACGCATTAGGAGTGATTTAAACTGGAATGATCATATAAAGTTGATCGTCGGTAAAACAGATGCCAGACTGAGATTCATTGGAAGAATCCTAAGGAAATGCACTCCGAAAACAAAGGAAGTAGGTTACAGTACACTAGTTCGCCTACTGCTTGAATACTGCTCAGCAGTGTGGGATCCGTACCAGATAGGGTTGATAGAAGAGATAGAGAAGATCCAACAGAGAGCAGCGCGCTTCGTTACAGGATCATTTAGTAATCGCGAAAGCGTTACGAAGATGACAGATAAACTCCAGTGGAAGACTGCAGGAGAGACGCTCAGTAGCTCGGTATGGGCTTTTGTTGTAGTTTCGAGAACATATCTTCACCGAAGAGTCAAGCAGTATATTGCTCCCTCCTACGTATATCTCGCGAAGAGACCATGAGGATAAAATCAGAGAAATTAGAGTCCACACAGAGGCATACCGACAATCCTTCTTTCCACGAACAGTACGAGTCTGGAATAGAAGGGAGAACCGATAGAGGTACCCAAGGTACCCTCCGCCACACACCGTCAGGTGGCTTGCCGAGTATGAATGTAGATGTAGATGTAGATGAACAACTTTGCATGACTGAGCAAGTTAAACCTATTTTCTTTTTGGATCAGGAAGGGGGAGTGGGGGGAGTAGAGGGGTGGTTCAAATGGTTCAAAGGGCTCTGAGGACTATGGGACTTAACATCTGTGGTCATCAGTCCCCTAGAACTTAGAACTACTTAAACCTAACTAACCTAAGGACATCACACACATCCATGCCTGAGGCAGGATTCGAACCTGCGGTAGCAATCGCGCGGTTCCGGACTGAATGCCTAGAACTGCTCAGCCACCCCGGCCAGCTGAAGGGGAGGGCTGTGGGATTTACCACGACGGGCTTATTAATGGATCAATTTAATTAATTAGTGAATTAAAATGATATCAAAAGTATTATTGTATTGGTGAGGGGGAGGGGGCAAGGTTGGGGATGTCCCAGAGGGGTGGGAAGGAGTAGGAGGATGGATGGAGGGGTTTCTCAGAAGGATAGATTATCTCCAGGGGGGCATAAATCAACCCTCAGAAGCCCCTAAGTCAATTAACAGAACCCCAGGTCTGCCCCTGAATGTGTGCTTTCCTCTGAATGTATACACTTGTACTGCCATTGTACTACTACTGAAGCAGATACTTGGGTTACACATATGCCATTCCAGGAAGTAACGAGGTTATAGCAGGAAGGTCCTCTGGCCATCCCTGAAATTAACTATGCCCTATCTGTTCCTAACCCTGCTAATCGTGTGTCGATGTGGGACAAAGACACAAGAAAAGTAAGAATACTACGACTTTCAAATATATTTATCTTAAAACTGTTTTGTGTCACCATATAACTGGTATTTTCTTTTCCACACCCCAGGAATTACCTAACTTAAAATCGTCAACCGAAACTGTCGCACTTGTTCATGGCAGAATTTTCTTTTATCACTTTTCTATGTTGATATTCCAAAATCAGTTGCAGACATAGCTGTACTCTTTCACATGAACAAGTTCACGTTCCTACAACTGTCTGGACCAACTTGCTTCGATAGAATAATAAATAAGACAACCAATACGACGGCTCTTAATTTGGATCCCGGGTTACTGTCTGAAATAAGGGTGTTGAACGATTATTTCCTTATTCCATCATCTTTCTGGCATCCATCCAGGATATTATTTGTTGTTCAGATATTTCAGCTCACAACGTTACCGCCATTCTCATGGTAAATCGACTGCAACATTTTTAAATCAGTTTACACAATATGTGGGATAAATGCGTGTGTATCAGAGATAACTTGAATACTACAGCCAACATAACTTTGGCGAAATTATCAGGAGTACTAGTTGAGGAATGAAACTGCATACAAACAGAAGGTGCAGCCCACAACAGAGGTAACATTAAATTAGAATTTGTTATTGCTGGAAGACTGACGCAGCAACTGTGAGAACAACACAATCACACAGGGCAGAGTGCTAGAGGAAATGGCCACCTCTCTAGGAAACTCAATGTGGACTGCGACGTATAAAAGTGACGTTCACTCTTAGAGGAACATTTAATCACAGTGTGTCACACACACAAGCTATCAGATTCGTCTGACCTCTCTACAACACTGACGTATTAAAATCCTTACAATAGAGGAAAGACGAAATATTCCATGTGAAGCAAGCTGTTCACCAAGTCACTAAGTATATGGCTGAAATAAATGGTGTAGACACTAGCTGTCAAACTAAATTACGTTACGATTTAAGAAAAAGTGCCCAAAAAGTTGGAAATGCCTAAATACCACCTCAGATTTGTACCTTAATATGTATGTGACACTAAATTTCCTCCATAAGGAGATGTTTGGAATATTTTGATGGAGAGAGTAGAAGTATACATCAGTAACCTACAGAACTTGGCACCAGCAGCATAAATCTGTTTGTTTGTTCCCCTGCGCAGGTCAGCGATCTGTATCGTTTATGCGATTTTTCCGGTCTTGTCATGTAAATATTCTGACAGAGTCTTACAATGTTGGATCACATATTGTAAGAATGTGTGTTCGTGTGTGTGTGTGTGTGTGTGTGTGTGTGTGTGTGTGTGTGTGTGTGTCTGTGAATGGGAAAGTGCCCGAAGCGACAACATCAGGTCAGAGTAATACTGCATCGTTAATTATACAGGTGGTTCCGACGGCAATCATCTGCGGAACCCGTGCTGCCTGACTGTGGCCAGGGTAGCTGCCCTGGCACGCACGCACACGCACACACACACACACACACAAAGCACTAATCAACACTGTAACTCTCTGTGAGAATAACTGACAAAGCAAGAACAAGACTGATGATCCTGTAGTTTGGTCCCCTTACATCCCAAACCAAGACCAGAAAAATCGCATAATGAAGATTAGATGGGTAGATCACATAACTAATGAGGAGGTATTGAATAGAATTGGGGAGGAGTTTGCGGCACAACTTGACTAGAAGAAGGGATTGGTTGGTAGGACATGTTCTGAGGCAGCAAGGGATCACCAATTTAGTATTGGAGGGCAGTGTGAAGGGTAAAAATCGTAGAGGGAGACCAAGAGATGAATACACTAAGCAGATTCAGAAGGATGTAGGCTGCAGTAAGTACTGGGAGATGAAGAAGCTTGCATAGGATAGAGTAGCATGGAGAGCTCCATCAAACCAGTCTCTGGACTGAAGATCACAACAACAACAACAACAAGTATAGATAGAAGGGCTGCTCAAAGGGGACTGACCAACAGCCTTGACTTACAAAGTCAGTGGAATAGACACTGTCATTACATACATCTCGTTTGGGGGAAGGAGAAGGAGCGTGGAGAGGTAGGGAGGAGGACTGAAAAAGAGAGTTACCTTGAACTTGACCCTCATGTGAAACATGTAGACAGAAACTGAAGAATACTCACGTAAGGACAAGCAATGAAAATAGCTTCAAACGTCGTGGATATTCTTTGAGAATGATAAATAATTTTATCTGTGTAAATAAATGTGTAAAATAGTATGAAACTATATGTAAGCGAAAGATTAAATTATATGTTAACGGCTCGTCTTCGAAAAGCAATGATAGGTAATTAATTTTTGCTCTCTCTGGAACAAGAGAGCGATCGTCCTTCTCTTGTCTTAAGTAAAAAAGGGAATGTTCCTGACTAACTCTCTGTCTCTCTCTCTTCTTAGCCATCATAGCAGATGTATTTCATAAGTGCTGCTCATGCTTTTGTATTTCAATTGAATAATTATGGTGGATTTATGTTAAGTAGCCATGCAATTATTTCGATGCATCTTTCTAGTCCATCCTTGTGAAACTGTTTTCTCATTACAAGGTTTTTAAAGTAATATTTCATGCCTCATTGGAGAGAAGTTGCAGGAGCATTGTTGGGTGGCGATGAACGAACACTGATAGCACCCATTCTTCACTTAATCCATAATTTCAAATCCATACACCCCTGAGATCATTTTTCTGATCTTTTCTATGCATGAACTGAGCTATGTTTCAGATCGGTCATTAGTCGCCATGCAAAATTTCGCAGGTCTGAGGCCATGATACACAGGGAGTGCAGAAATCATCACAATTAAACAAGGGAATGAAACAATTACGAAAATTTATCTGTTTCATATTTTATTCTGCAGAAGTAGAGCCTCCGGCGAAGCATTACATTAACTTCTGGTGTTCCACATTTAACCAGATTCATATGTGAAGGTTTTTTTGGTCAATTCATACTAATGTTTTCGAAGCACATGAATTCCTCAAAATCCATAAAAAGAAACACTATAAAACCTATTGTCTGATTTGCAACTCCACTTGCTCCACTACTTGATGTGCTATTGCACATGCAACATGATTACCTGTGGTTTGCACAGTCATTAATTTGCACAGGAGTTGTTACATTTCTGACGCCTTAAGGCAGGTGTATATGCCATATCTTCATGGTATCTGTGATGCTATCTTTCAAGAAGATAACGCAAGACCACATACAGCTTCTGCTGTCCTAGCATACCTTAGTACACGGGTTGTTTAACTATTGTTCTGGTCTGCACATCCTCAAGATCTCTGACCTATGAAAAACATCTGTTCATGTGTTGAAGCAGGTGGAATTGCGTACTCGTACCTATCATTTAAGCTCAGTTTGGCTCTATGCTCAACCAGGTTACAGCCATCGTTGCTGCCAGATGTGGCAGATCCGACTACTAAATTTTATACTCTGTATACCTCCAAATCACTTTCACATTCAGTCATCTGTTCTTCCTACTTCACTGCATAAAAACAATAAGTAAAATTTCATTATTTCTATAATTCCTGGCTTTTCAAGTTTTAATGGCCACCTGCGAACATAACAGGTTTATCAGATTCGGTTAGTAGAAGGGAGGACTAGTCACTGACAGTCCTGTTGTGTTCAGTAAAGAAGAGACACAGGATGATCTGACAGACAGGGTGAGCATCAATCTGTGGCTGTCAGCTGATGACACTGTGTTCTATGGGAAGATGTTATCACTGAGTGAGTGTATGAAGATACAAGATGACTTACACAAAATTACTGGTGATTTGATGAATGACATCTTGCTCTAAATGGAGAACAATGTAAATTAATGCAGATGAGTAGGAAAAACAATCACATGATGTTCGAGTACAGCATTACTAGTATGCTGCTTAACTCAGTCATATCAGTTAAACATTTAGACATAACGTTCTAAGGCAATATGAAATTAAATAAGTAAGTAATGACAGTAGTAGGGAAGGTGAATGGTCGTCTTTGGATAACTGGGAGGATTTTAGGAAAGTTTAGTAGTACGACCCGCTCTTCAGTGCTGCTCAAATGAATGGGAGCCCCACCAGGTCAGATTAAAGAAAACCATCAAAGCAGTTCAGAGCTGTGCTGCTATATTTTTTGCCGGTAGGCTCAGTCAACATGTAAGTATTATGGAGATGCTTCATGAACTGAAATGGGGACCCCTGGAAGAAAGACAACATCCTTTCCTTGAAACACTATTGAGAAAATATAGAGAATTGGCATTTGAAGCAGACTACAGAATGATTCTACTGCTGCTAAAATACATTACGTTTAAAGACCCTGAAGACAAGAGAGGAGGAATTCGGGCTTATACAGAGGCATATAGACAGTCAGTCCTCCCTTACTCTCTCTGTGAGTGGAACAGTAGGGGATATGACTATTTATAGCGTAATGTACCTTCCGGAATGCACCATGAAATTTCTTGTAAATTATGTATTTATATGCAAATGTAAATGTAGATCTTGAATCACCACCAGGGATTCTGAAGCCTCTGGGCTGAGATGGGTGGTGGAGGGAGGATGACAAATCTGGCAACAATACATGACATCATTGACGATATAATAGGGGAAAGGGGAAGGGAGGAGGTCTGGCAACAATACAGGAAGCTGTAGAATTTGTATAGCTCTACTACTTCTTTCTTTATCCATTCTGAGTATGTACTCAGTCACTACTCTTCTCGTTGATTCCTTATCTTTATTCCATCTTACAGAAGTAATTAGATGTGCCCCAGGGAATTATAGTAGGACCCTTATTGTTCATGGCATACTTGAATGACATTGTGAATAATATTACTTACAGTAATGGAATTTGTGTAGATGGTATGGTTCTCTATGAAGAAGTATTAAGTAATAAAATTGTATTTATATCGAGTGTGACTAACAAAAATTATCAACTTGGCACAAAGGTTGATAACTATTTTTTCGGGTATAGAAATGGAAGACTGAATGCTTCAGTAAATGCAAAAACATTGTAGTAATTTTACTAGAGGTTTAATGAGTTGCTATTGGAGCTGGGAAACCTATAGAAATAGGTGGAAGTGGATATGCGGAGGAACGATCAGGTAGGTGGGTAGATCATGTAGTTATCAGACGTCGAGTTTTACGTAGAATAATGGGAAACTGTGGTTTTCCAAGGAAACAAACAACATAAAAATACTTGTACAGACTACAATAGAATACTGCTGAAGTACTAGCTTGCGCAAAAGTATCCGAACGACCTGAATTGTGATCCGTGTGATTTGCATGCAACCAACATAACGTAGCTGTCCAGCGGGTCCTGTAATCGCTTTGCGGTACAGTCGTTAGACTATACAAAATGGATATCACGAGAGACCACTAGACAACACTGTTCCTTAAGGCAATCAGTGCGATGTAACATCACACCATGTTACTGCAAAAACTAGAAAATCACGTAATTAGAGATCAATTAGTCCCTAACGCTTGTACAGGTTACAATGATTTTCAAAAGCGTTACCATCTCATTACAATCTGAAACAACTATCTACGGCCCACAAACTGTGTAGCAATTCTTGAACAAAGTAAATGTTTGCATGAACAAGATATTCTGAGAAAATGTCTGGAATATTAAAGGTCTATGACAGATCGCAGTATTTTTCCTCTGTATAAGATTTTCCCGCACCTGCTAAATGTCCCAGTGACGCTTGGTTTTTGCATAAAGTGGTCGTTAAAGGAACTAGTCAAAGTAAACGCGATAAACAGCGGTAAACGCTCTATAGAAGCCGCAATATTAATGGAATATAATCAGTAACGTGACTGTAATAATTAAAGAGACCTGAAATATGAAGGTTTTTACCAGCATTAGTTAACACATCTGAACTTGAAACGAAATGGCGAAATTATTTCTACTACATCAGAACCATTATCGCCCTGTTAACTAACCACGAAAGACGTTTAATATACTCTCATTCACATGTAACTAAGTATGTATGTGCTGAAAATTGGAATGCTATGATTTAAAATGTTGTGACGAGATTTTCTACCCAGCACGTTGTCGGATTGTTAACTAAGTAAAATCAGATGTTAGAAATCGAATTTATTTACCAGCAGCGAGCTGTATCAATATGAGGGTACAATTTGTTTTGCTTGCCCGGGAATCGAACTCGGCGCGTACTGCCGCTGTTTCTCATCCATAAATAGACGTAAAGTATCGACTGCTTGCTCACCAGTAGTGAGATGCTCGCATGTTTCACTAGAAATAGAGGTACCTATCGTCATTGTTGACTATTCATGAACAGACATTAAATATACAAATTATTCTTCGATGGTAGGTCAATGTCCACATGCTATGGCGTAAAATGAAATTATGAACATGTTTGTGCTGGACCTGGATTGCAACCCAGATACGTTCAATTCCTAGAGATCCGAATTCGAATTCCAGCCGAGGACAAAAAATTGCAACGTCTCAAGTTCAAATTAAATATGAACACTGTGAACGAAATAACCATTCCTAAATTAAATGAAATAAACTTTTCATTTTTTATTTATTTACCAGTTCGTCACCGGAGATCTGAAATAGTACGCGAGTATTAAATCACAACGTAACTATAATTTGTCACTGCCCCAGTACAAGTGAACGTGACAATGGGTCGCCAACGTGCTGTGACGGGCAGGAGATACTGTGTGTGTGTGTGTGTTCAAATGGCTCTGAGCACTATGGGACTTAACTTCTGAGGTCATCAGTCCCCTGTAACTTGGAACTACTTAAACCTGACTAACCTAAGGACATCACACACATCCATGCCCGAGGCAGGATTCGAACCTGCGACCGTAGCGGGCACGCGGTTCCAGACTGAAACGCCTAGAACGGCCGGCTGTGTGTGTGTGTGTGTGTGTGTGTGTGTGTGTGTGTGTGTATACGTACGAACAGTATACCCAAGATGAGTATCATTCCAAAGTTGTGATCGGTGCATATTGCCTTTTGTTTACGACTCCCAACAACCTCAGCGATGTAGTAGCAAGGAGACGTCTTATGTTGCGTGTGTCAATGAGAAATAAATAAAGCAAAGAAGGGAAAGCAGAAAGGTGGAAGGAGTATATAGAGGGTCTATACAAGGGTGATGTACTTGAGGACAATATTATGGAAATGGAAGAGGATGTAGATGAAGATGAAATGGGAGATATGATATTGCGTGAAGTGTTTGACAGAGCACTGAAAGACCTGAGTCGAAACAAGGCCCCCGGAGTAGACAACATTCCATTAGAACTACTGACAGTCTTGGGAGAGCCAGTCATGACAAAACTCTACCATCTGGTGAGCAAGATGAATGAGACAGGCGAAATACCCTCAGACTTCAAGAAGAATATAATAATCCAAATTCCAAAGAAAGCAGGTGTTGAAAGATGTGAAAATTACTGAACTATCGGTTTAACAAGTCACAGCTGCAAAATACTAACGCGAATTCTTTACAGACGAATGGAAAAATTGATAGAAGCCGACCTCGGGGAAGATCAGTTTGGATTCCGTAGAAATATTGGAACACGTGAGGCAATACTGACCCTACGACTTATCTTAGAAGAAAGATTAAGGAAAGGCAAACCTACATTTCTAGCATTTGTAGACTTAGAGAAAGCTTTTGACAATGTTGATTGGAATACTCTCTTTCAAATTCTGAAGGTCGCAGGGGTAAAATACACAGAGCGAAAGGCTATTTACAATTTGTACAGAAAGCAGATGGCAGTTACAAGAGTGGAGGGGCACGAAAGGGAAGCAGTGGTTGGGAAGGGAGTGAGACAGGGTTGTAGCCTCTCCCCGATGTTATTCAATCTGTATATTGAGCAAGCAATAAAAGAAACAAACTCTTCATGGAGAAGAAATAAAAACTTTGAGGTTCGCCGATGACATTGTAATTGTGTCAGAGACAGCAAAGGACTTGGACGAGCAGTTGAACGGAATAGACAGTGTCTTGAAAGGAGGATATAAGATGAACATCAACAAAAGAAAAAAGAGGATAATGGAATGTAGTCGAATTAAGTTGGGTGATGCTGAGGGAATTAGATTAGGAAAAGAGACACTTAAAGTAGTAAAGGAGTTTTGCTATTTGTGGAGCAAAATAACTGATGATGGTCGAAGTAGAGAGGATATCAAATGTAGACTGGCAATGGCAAGGAAAGCGTTTCTGAAGAAGAAAAATTTGTTAACGTCGAGTATAGATTTAAATGTCAGGAAGTCGTCTCTGAAAGCATTTGTATGGAGTGTAGCCATGTATGGAAGTGAAACGTGGACGATAAATAGCTTAGACAAGAAGAGAATAGAAGCTTTCGAAATGTGGTGCTACGGAAGAATGCTGAAGATTAGATGGGTAGATCACATAACTAGTGAGGAGGTATTGAATAGAATTGGGGAGAAGAGGAGCTTGTGACACAACTTGACTAGAAGAAGGGATCAGTTGGTGTGACATGTTCTGAGACATCGAGGTATCAGCAATTTAGTATTGGAGGGCAGCGTGGAGGGTAAAAATCATAGAGGGAGACCAAGAGATGTATACACTAAGCAGATTCAGAAGGATGTAGGCTGCAGTAGGTACTGGGAGATGAAGAAGCTTGCACAGGATAGAGTAGCATGGAGAGCTGCATCAAACCAGTCTCAGGACTGAAGACCACAACAAGAAGAAGCCGTGTTTGAATGTGAACGTCTGTATAATGTGCTTTCACGAAATCTTTTTATTCCGTGTCGTAATTTATGTCATAGCTACTAATCAAATGTGCGTATGGAGCACGCATGACTGAAAGTTGGCATCCTTTCGAGCCGATACGTTCCTTTGATCACAGCTCCCTTGACCTTTCAATCTTTATCTCCCCGCACCCTTGTTAGAACATGGTTGACGCTATACAGTAGAGGGGAGCTTCCAAAGGGGGCAAATTTGAACTCCCAATGCAGAACGGAGGTGTATATGTTTGACCCGTAAGTCTGTCTGTCTGTCTGCCTGTACAGAGAATTTAATAGTTATGTATACCTCTACAAAAATTAGTGACTTCTTAAAACCTAAAAGACAAAAAGTTAGTGAGAGCAATGAAAACCGCAGTTTAGATGTAGAATCCGCGACTTCAGCTGTGGCTGGAGAAGAAGATGCAAACAAGACAGACGATCCTTCTCCTACGTCGTCGTCGCTTAATGAAAATTTCTGTAAGTTGGTGGATGTGGATACGTACAAAACATCTATAGACAGTAATGATAATTGTAATGATGATGAAAATCCAGATTGTTGGACTATCGAACAATGTACAGATTATGAAGCTAAAAACCTGTGGTTGCCAAGTTTGTAGAAGTGTATCTACAGTAGGTGCTGAAAAAACGAAAGGGTTAAAACTGAGTGAGAAATGAGTTTTAGGAACTGTAAGCCGATGTGGGACGAATAAAAAAGATCAACTAACGTCTCTTAGGAAAAAAGTATTTAATCACCGCACATCTCAAGCTCACGGTTTAGCGAACAAAATCCGGACTAACCCAGAAAAACATCACATTCAGAACTCAATCGCTTCCATGGTAAAGGAACAACAACTTGTTACTGAGCGTGTACTTCGCACAGCTTATAAGCAAGCAAAGTTAAATAGACCGTTTTATGAGTTTGAGACAGAAATTGATCTCCAAATTAAAAATGGTTTGGATATGGGTCGAATACTACATTCAAATGTAGCTTGCTCTAATATAGTGCTTCATATTTCTGGCCAGATGACATCAGATCTACTAAATAATTTAATAAAGAGTGACTCCAAATTTCACTTCTTTTGGATGAAGCCACTTCTCTTTCAAACAAAAACGCTTTGATTGTATACTTTAGAACATTGTTAAAAGGAATGGAAAACCCCATGACAATTTTTTGACGCTTTTTGAGCTAAATGACACAACGGTATCTGGTATCTTGAAAGAACTTTTGAAGCAGTTAGAATCACTAGGTCTAGGCTATGACTTTTTGAAAGACCATTTAATCGCTTTGACTTGCGATGGAGCTTTTGTCACGTTAGGAAAATGTGTGGCCTCGCAAAGCAGATGATGGAAATGTTTCCATCTGGCATTGTTTGAATCATTGTTTAGAACTCATCGTGCACGACACGATAGAAAAAGTGACGGGAATAATCACTTTAAAACATTCATGGATAAAGTTAGAAATATCTTCAGCTGCTCTCTGAAAAACAGTACGGGGCTGGCAGTTGTTGCTAAAGGTTTGGAGAAAGAAATTTTAAAAATCGTGCTTGTGCTTGACATTCGTTGGGTGGTCTCCAGTTTAGTTGCACTAAAAGCTGTATGGAAAGATTACAGGGCTCTGTACAATCATTTTTTAGAAGCATCACAGGACACGAAACGGGACTCAAAACAACGGTCTACTTACAATGGGCTTTGTAATGCACTGTCATCTACATCTTTTGTCTCCAACCTAGCTGTAATGTATGATGCCTTAGAAGACTTGACCTATCTATCCCTACAGTTTCAAAGATCAAGTGTAAACCTTGTTCAAGCTCACAACGACATTAAACTTTTAATAAAAGTGTTTGAAAGGTTGGTTGATGCAATAGGACAACATGCAAATGTAGCTAACATTGCACTGGAAAATATGAACTTCCAATGTGTCGAACTTTCTGAAAGAACAAATATTTCTAAGATTTCTGATAAACAGTTTTATCGCAGCTTGGCAAATAATTTGTCATCCAGGCTGTTATCAACAGTGAATGCTACGAGGTTGTTATGAATGATATGAAGGCCATTCACCCCAAATTCTGGCCTAAAAACATATCGATCACTTACGGAGAAAATGAGATTTTTCGAATGTGTGAACGATTTAAGATTAATAGCCGTCGTGAAATAATAAAGGACTTCAGGGAGTACAAACAGGGTCTGAAACCAGTACTAAGCGAAGAAACGCCAACTATTCTTATACAGCCACCAACGGTCAAAAAATTCTTGTCAGTAATAAACAGCATTGCAGTGTCGAGTGCTGAGTGTGAACGTGGCTTTTCTACAATGAACTTAATTATGACACCATTGAGATCTTCACTCTACATCAGCACTGTTTGTAGTTTATTACGCATCAGACATCTGGGACCACCTGTAGCTAGATATGAACTTGGGCGTTATGTAAAATCTTGGCTCGCCAAGGGATATCGTGCTGCACTTGCTACACAGTCAAAAGCACTAAGTGATAAAGTGTATAATGAAGACAATATTGTATTATGGAAATGTCTTTCTTAATCCATCTCAAACTGTTTGTGATTGATTGTTTTTGTAATAATTTCGCAATGCTTACTTTTTCTTCCTCTGTTTGAGCCACTGAGTATGAACTTAGTTAAAACTGTGAGCTCAGTTAAAATTCAATACGTCCTAAAATGTAGTTTTTAACAATAAATATACAACGTATATTCTGTATAAATTGACTGGTCATATGCCACTGACTTTTGTCAGAATAACATATCATTTTAAGTTAATATGCTATGTTGAAAGTGTAATAAAATTTAAAGGGAAGTATTTAAACAAAGTTGTATACCCTTAGGTCAAAGATATATACTGCATGTTGACAGACTTCTTATTTTATGAGTGAAGGGAAATGAAATTCATATTTTAGACTACAAAATTATAATCTCAAAATCAGCGCTGAATACGATTTATTATTAATGTGATGTTCTTGATTTGGAATCATCTGTAATTTTATCATAAATGAGTCAACAGGTCGATACTCAATCCGACAAAAATGGCTCTGAGCACTATGGGACTCAACTGCTGTGGTCATAAGTCCCCTAGAACTTAGAACTACTTAAACCTAACTAACCTAAGGACATCACACACATCCATGCCCGAGGCAGGATTCGAACCTGCGACCGTAGCGGTCGTGCGGTTCCAGACTGTAGCGCCTTTAACCGCTCGGCCACTTCGGTCGGCCTCAATCCGACAGATTCAGTTTATTGGTCGTTAGTGTTTTAATTGTTGAACGGCAAATCGAGCCAAAAATCTACTGAGATGCGGGTTTCTTAAAGTTCTGAACTGGTGCTTGAAACAGTGTAACATGTTCGTGGAGTCCACTAAAGTAAAATTGTTTAAATAATGGTTTAATGTACAAACCAATTTTTTGTATACACAGTATTTTATTGGAAATTAAAAAGTTATTTTAACAGAGCTATAATGAAACTCAAGAAGCTTTGATATTTTTGTAAAATATTAGCCAAATATGGATGATTGTTGTAATTGCGACCTTGATTGAAATGATCGACTTCACTGTGAAGCTGATTTTAATTTAAGTGCATGTTTATTTTTGTAATAATTCTCTCCCAGTGCCAAAAGCGTTGATTGCATTTCCTACAAGATGTATTCTACGTGTAAAACGTTTTTCGGTCAGATTGCAGCAAATGTGTTAACATTTATGTTAACAGGTCCCTTTTGATTGTTTGTGGTTTAATAAATAAATATTCAATTTGCAGCGGCTACTCATGAAATATGTTTTTTTAGTTAAAAGACAGTGTGGGCTTATAGCAAAGAACAAATCTGTCGTCTCTATGACTAGTTTATCATTTTATGATTATTATAACGTAATGTATAGCGTCACAGAATTTCCCAGTTTAGTGGTTAGTTCTGAATAAAATTGGTCATTTTTTTCCACGATCCTTGAATTTTCAGTTGTTTTCCAGCAATTAATTTCTGTATATATTTAAGTTAATTATTTTTCTTTGAATCTGTGCTATAGACAGAGAAAGCATTTCTCTGGTTATTCTTACTGTGGGAAGGAAGATATTGAAATATTTAGATTACATGGCATTTTCCACAACTATTGTTTTCGTTTAGAAACAATACCCGTTGGTGGTCAGGCATATTGTAATTTAACTGCATTACAGTTTTGTTATAGAAGTAATTTTATTTAAACTTTTTCAGCTCTTGGGTATTGCCAGACAATAATGTACAACAACACCTACAACATATTTTTAATGGTCCTATTTTAATTTTATTCCAGCGATATTTTAGAAACTTGGTATTAAACACTACAAATCGCATTAATTTATTGATAAATGGTACTGAAAGTTTATTATTTTCAACAATAAAATTATTCTAACATACGCACAGTTAGAAAAATCTGAAAAAAAATTTAATTTGTAAACGAAGTCATTAAATGTTCCACTCAATCGAAATTATTCGTGTCTCACGCTTCAGATCTGAAAAGACAAAATGAAAAGTATGCTTTTAGCTATTAAAATTATTTAGTTGTAACTATGTACATGAGATTATTAATAAAATAAAATACATACACTGTGACATTTTAAACGTGTTACATTGAAAGACCAAATAATGTAGCTACTCATAACTCCAACTTTTACTATGAGACAAGCCCTGAAAACGCGGAAAAAATCGGCTGTTTCACACAAGAAGACAAATGCCACTGAAAAAATATATGGAATAGCTAATTTTTTGCGATTTCACGGCTGGTCCCATAGCAGAAGTTGTTCGCAATGATGAGTAACTTCGATTCGACTTTTGATGCAACATGTCACGATGTATATATTACGCTGCACTTTCATGAAAGAAAATATAATTATTAGCTGAATGCTTTTACCCAAATTTCAAAATCATGTAAGAAGTCTCCAGAATCATCAATTGTGTTAACTGGTGAAGAAGTTGAAGCCTCTCCAGTTTCTCCCTGTCTTCCTTTGCCGACTTGGCTAATAACATCTTCTGGGCGATCATAAGTCGAGCAATTCATGTTTTTAATCTTGAGTTGGTTTCTGATGAGAGGAAGAGAATTTACAGTTTGTTCAGAAAGTCTGTTCCGAAGCTTATTTTTCACAATATTCATGGAGCTAAACACCCTTTCTACTTCGGCGTTTGAATGTGGTAAAGATAGTACAGCAATAGTTTGCCACTGCTGCAAGATATTGTAAATTTTTTCGACAAGGTATCCCATTTCCTTTACAAGATTAGTTTATGACGTGTCTTTTGATTGTTTCAAAGTTTCTTCCTCACTCAAGAGTTTCGTTTTTTCTAAAGCTTTGTAGTTGACTGGAAGTCTTTTTTGGATTTCTTCTCCTAACTTTACGTTAAAATCAATACACCGTTTTTTATTCCTGCAATACTAACATTATGATTTACTGGAAGCTTCTCCCCATGTGACTCAAAAGACATCCGAGATAGGGGACGTGATTAAGGTGATCTCTAATTTTGAGATCTATGTAGTCTTGGTCGGTTGTTGCTGCCGTCGGCAACAGAATTCTTTGGCAGACTGAACGTAGCAAAGCCATCAAACAACTAAACAGTTTTACGGGGTTTGCTTTTTCACTCTCAAAGATCTTGATTGTCTGTTGCACCTCACCAAGAATTGTTTTCAAAAAGTACATATAGAGTCGATTCTCTTCATCTGAGTACATATTATAAAGCATCTCCGCTGTGTAACATCAAACTTTAGTAGTCTTAAAATGCAATTTTAATTCATCCCACTGGGATAAAATTCTTGCTATAGCCGGTTCGATAGATAGCCATCGTGTGCCACACGCTTTCAGTATTTTTAACGGTGCATCACCACAATTAATTAGCTGAAAAATATTTTTATTCTCAATTTGGGGCTTTGACGAGTGTAAGAACCAGGTGTAGGTTTCCCGGACCGGAAACTATGTTTCGTGGCAAAGTGATTTCTGATGCGTGCGTTACTGCCAACTGTAATGAATGACATGCACAAGGTATCAAAACGAGATGTGGAAGATTGTGTTGCGTTTTCAGAATTGTATGCACGCTGTGGCTGGAACCAGTCATAACAGCTGCATTATCGGTTCCTATTGCAATTAAATTTTGTAGTTTGAGGCCATCAGCTTTTAAACACTGTAAAAGTGCCGATACCATTTCAACGGCATCAGAACTCTCCAGGGGCTGCAAAGCTAAAAACGCAGACACTACTTTTTTTTATTTAAACTGAAATATCTTACGACGATCCCGAGATATTTCCTGATGCTTACATTTGTTGATACATCTAATAATAAACTATATTTGTGGTCACCTATGTCACTTAAAAGTTCCTTTGTGAAATGAGGTGATAGAATATAATTTATTAGCTCCATACATTTGGTTCTATGTAATTTCATGTCGTTTGTTGATTTCGAATCCTTAAATCCTTTTTACACACGACAGTCACGTGATCAATGTTGGAAATTGAGCAGCAATGTACGAGGTGCATTCAAGTTCTAAGGCCTCCGATTTTTTTTCTCTGGACTGGGAAGAGATAGAAACATGCGCATTGTTTTAAAATGAGGCCGCGTACATTGTCAATACGTCCCAGAGATGGCAGCACCGTACGGCAGATGGAATTTTACCGCCAGTGGCGAGAATGAGAACTGTTTTAAATACTTAAAATGGCGACGTTTTCCTTACTTGAACAGCGTGCAATCATTCGTTTTCTGAATTTGCGTCGTGTGAAACCAATTGAAATTCATCGACAGTTGAAGGAGACATGTGGTGATGGAGTTATGGATGTGACGAAAGTGCGTTCGTGGGTGCGACAGTTTAATGAAGGCAGAACATCGTGTGACAACAAACCGAAACAACCTCGGGCTCGCACAAGCCGGTCTGACGACATGATCGAGAAAGTGGAGAGAATTGTTTTGGGGGATCGCCGAATGACTGTTGAACAGATCGCCTCCAGACTTGGCATTTCTGTGGGTTCTGTGCACACAATCCTGCATGACGACCTGAAAATGCGAAAAGTGTCATCCAGGTGGGTGCCACGAATGCTGACGGACGACCACACGGCTGCCCGTGTGGCATGTTGCCAAGCAATGTTGACGCGCAACGACAGCATGAATGGGACTTCCTTTTCGTCGGTTGTGACAATGGATGAGACGTGGATGCCATTTTTCAATCCAGAAACAAAGCGGCAGTCAGCTCAATGGAAGCACACAGATTCACCGCCACCAAAAAAATTTCGGGTGACCGCCAGTGCTGAAAAAATGATGGTGTCCATGTTCTGGGACAGCGAGGGCGTAATCCTTACCCATTGCGTTCCAAAGGGCACTACGGTAACAGGTGCATCCTACGAAAATGTTTTGAAGAACAAATTCCTTCCTGCACTACAACAAAAACGTCCGGGAAGGGCTGCGCGTGTGCTGTTTCACCAAGACAACACACCCGCACATCGAGCTAACGTTACGCAACAGTTTCTTCGTGATAACAACTTTGAAGTGATTCCTCATGCTCCCTAATCACCTGACCTGGCTCCTAGTGACTTTTGGTTTTTTCCAACAATGAAAGACACTCTCCGTGGCCGCACATTCACCAGCCGTGCTGCTATTGCCTCAGCGACTTTCCAGTGGTCGAAACAGACTCCTAAAGAAGCCTTCGCCGCTGCCATGAAATCATGGCGTCAGCGTTGTGAAAAATGTGTACGTCTGCAGGGCGATTACGTCGAGAAGTAACGCCAGTTTCATCGATTTCGGGTGAGTAGTTAATTAGAAAAAAAATCGGAGGCCTTTGAACTTGAATGCACCTCGTACAACGGTAATGTACACTCAGCTCTTGCACATGAATTACATGTTTTCACTGGTACTGCAGAAAATGTCAGTTGCTTATTTTGAGAAATTAGTTCATATTTTGCACCATGTTTTCTCGTATCCAAATGCTTTTTCAAACCGTTAATTTTTGCATACATTTCGGACTGACAATAGCTACAATAGGCTTTAGTTGAGTTACCTGGCACAGGCTTCAAGCAATTTTTGAACTCCATGCAGTTTTTCCACTCTCTTCTATAACTCTGCTGCAGACCTTTCTTTTAGGCAGCACTTCCATGATTTTTTTATAATTGCGTTAATTCCACACATGTACTATCGTTACACAATCAAAACCGATAATTTGTAAACAACTGCAAGAACTAACGACATCGCAGCACATCGATACAACTAAAATGAATATGACATTCCAAACAGTCCAGTCCAATACAGTATTCCCGTTCTCATTCATTGTTGAGTCACGAAGCTCCTCCAGTTTTTCTGCAGGTTCGCTACTGCAGCGCCGCCAAGCGGCTGTTCTGTATAAACGCTGTGAAGCGATCGTGCGTTTTGTAAATGAAGTGCAAAAGCACATTCAAAATAAAAATACGGTCGTATTTCGGACTTATTATGGCACTATGAATTACAGCAGCTTTCAAAACTATCACTTTTTCGATTTCCAAAGAATGCTGTGAGGAAGGTGAATAATTATTATAGGAATTTAAAAAAATGCCCATTTTAACGTACTTATGCTTTTACGCTTGCGAGAAAATATTTACATTTTCTATTCACTCGTTTGGCATCAGAACTCTGACACTTAACGAGACTGGCAAAAATCTCTTTATCATCTTTTCATGATGTTACTACTGCGTAAATGGCTGACCGTATCCCGGGCACAAATAAGCTTGTCAGTTGACAACTTTTCCAATCTGTACCTATTAATATACTAGTATTTTGTATCATACTCCAGTTTCATTAAAAAAGAAAAGTAAACACAGCTGTGCATTTTTGTACTAGATTAAGGAAATATATGGATCTTTTTGTACATAATTAAGATAGCCGTGTATAAGTTTCCGAGAAAATTGTTAAAATTAGCAGGTCGTAAGAAAGTTCATGATAGCAAGGAAGCGTTTTGAATCGCAATTGACTACATTATGCGAGTGTAAGCTAAGAGTTAATTAAAGTCTCTAGCGCATATTGGTGGTGTAAATGTATTTTGCGGTACAATATGCTTGCGTTGTGTTTTTCTCCATAGAGTAATCTTTTATTTTCTCTCCCAACAAGGGGAATTAGGGAAGTAAAGGAATGTTGATATTTATTAGGGAGAGAAAATTAGCGCAACATTGAGGATGTAGCGGTGGTCTATAGCCGAAAGTGACTGAGTTTTAAGACCGACTCATATCAAAAAGATTTAAAAGGTAACTTAGTCTTGACTGCATAAAAAGTCGCTTGAAGTTGCTAAATTTTTTTTCCGCTAAAGCCATAATTTTGCCCGCTAAAAGTTCATAAAATCCGCTGGTTTTAATGTCGCCGCGACCAGCTTTTATGTTGCCGCCATTGTTACTGCTATGCTGAAGTTACGTGCCGATTGTTCATATGCGGTGACCCGTTGCTTGGCCCGCTCAGCGGCGCCACGGAGTAGAGTTGTGTCAAGGCCGCCAAAAATTACAAACAATAATGGTTTTTCAGTTCAATTTTACACGTAGAGTCTCATGTTAAATAAATGGTAAAGACCTTTCTCTTTGGCTAGTAAGACAGAAACTACTTCATTATTTTACGAGTGTAAAAGTAAGTCATTGATATTTTTTATAATATTAGCTAGATTTTACATTTGGAAGCAAATTTATTTATTACCTATATAAATAAAACTTGTGATTTCTTTATCACTCACTATCGTGGAAGTTTCAAATGACAAAATCTGACTGAAGAACATTACATATAGGCTTTCCCCATGGCAGTGTAACATGATGTGGGGAGAGGAGAGGAGAGGAGGGAAGAGAAGAGAAGAGAAGAGAAGAGAAGAGAAGAGAAGAGAAGAGAAGAGAAGAGAAGAGAAGAGAAGAGGAGGAAGATTACGGCAGCCACAGGGTGAGGAGGGAGGGGGGAATGTTTTATCTTTATCTTGCATTGTTGTCAACTCAGGCGCGACGCAACGATCAGTTGCTATGGTACAAAAGGCACACGGAATTAACGTTTCGCCGGCCGCTGTGGTCTAGCGGTTTTAGGCGCTCAGTCCGGAACCGCGCGACTGCTACGGTCGCAGGTTCGAATCCTGCCTCGGGCATGGATGTGTGTGATGTCCTTAGGTTAGTTAGGTTTAACTAGTTCTAAGTTCTAGGGGACTCATGACCTCAGAAGTTGAGTCCCATAGTGCTCAGAGCCATTTGAACCAATTAACGTTTCGTGAAGACGTGGGAAATCGGAATTGTATGAGACCCAGATGGAGCAGGAATATCTTCATCGTCATTAACCGCTAAATGCCTTGTTGATTAATACTGAACACACGTTCATAGAGCAGCTACAAAGCAACTGTTCGAACGCTGCTGCTGGCACCCTTTGAAAACATGATGTCATAGTCACGAAGACTACCGACTTGTGCCAATACGTATGAAGCAGAACTACGGAGCAAAGTGACACTGGTGCGGCGGCAGGAGGTGGCAGCTGTTGTTTATATTTGAACCTTGTGGTGTTAATGTTTTTGATTATACAAAATTGTTAAATCCTGGACTTGCCGTTAACATAGGTGAATTAGATCTTTTCGTGAATGTTAAAAACGGACGCCATGAGTGAGAATCGAACCTATAGCCCGAAATTATCAAACTACAATCAACCCAGCATACCACTGCTACTCACCGTTAGCAACGTCCTTATTGTGTTGTGTCCGACGATGCACCTAGAAGCTGTGAAAAAATCCGGCTCTCTCGATTAATTGGTTAATTACCTGCTAGTTTATAATGCGGGTACTATTCTAATCTCATTACTTCATCTACATCTACATCTACATTTATACTCCGCAAGCCACCCAACGGTGTGTGGCGGAGGGCACTTTACGTGCCACTGTCATTACCTCCCTTTCCTGTTCCAGTTGCGTATGGTTCGCGGGAAGAACGACTGCCGGAAAGCCTCCGTGCGCGGTCGATCTCTCTAATTTTACATTCGTGATCTCCTCGGGAGGTATAAGTAGGGGCAAGCAATATATTCGATACCTCATCTCCAAACGCACCCTCTCGAAACCTGGACAGCAAGCTACACCGCGATGCAGAGCGCCTCTCTTGCAGAGTCTGCCACTTGAGTTTGCTAAACATCTCCGTAACGCTAGCACGCTTACCACATAATCCTGTGACGAAACGCGCCGCTCTTCTTTGGATCTTCTCTATCTCCTCTGTCAACCCGACCTGGTACGGATCCCACTCTGATGAGCAATACTCAAGTATAGGCCGAACGAGTGTTTTGTAAGCCACCTCCTTTGTTGGTGGACTGACTACATTATCTAAGGACTCTCCCAATGAATCTCAACCTGGCACCCGCCCTACCAACAGTTAATTTTATATAAGGGCCATTCTAGTCTTCTTAGCTCCGATTTCATGCCAATATGAAATTTTTTCTGTGACAACTAATGTTTTTGTTCGTGAAGTACAACTGCAGCCGGCCGTTGTGGCCGAGCGGTTCTAGACGCTTCAGTCTGGAACTGCGCAACCGCTACGGTCGCAGGTTCGAATCCTGCCTCGGGCATGGATGTGTATGATGTCCTTAGTGTAGTTAGGTTTAAGTACTTCAAAGTTCTAGGGGACTGATGACAGATGTTAAGTCCCATAGTGCTCAGAACCATTTGAATACAACTGCAGCGTGTGAGGTTACCAGAAAATTCGATGATTACTCTCATTATTGTTATTATTATCTTCATTATGCTCCTACTACACATGTGACTGAAGGAAAGGTATATGCTCTTTGATCATTTTTAGAACTATCTGCCCAAATATAGTAATTACGTAGTTTCTTCCATGTATAGGGAATACTTTTCGATTTAATGTCGGAAATCTCCAATTCTTCGTTAATCACATTACAATTACACTAATTGCTGAAACCTTTATTTGAGAGCAGAAATCGTGTTACTTTTCTTTATTTATTTGCGCTTAGCAACGATGATTGTAAAATGCGAAATCTGGAGGTAAAAGACTATTCAAAATGCAGGGATGTTAATGTCTGCAGTTAAATGTCAAGTGTATGCTTTACAGATGACTTGGTGAGACTGTTGTGAATCATATGGGAGTTACATTGCTGCTGATTAATATCTCACTCATTTTTGTGTGTCGTGTTTAATAAGCTACCGAAAAGACCATATGCAGTATGCAATATAGTAATAAAAATTGATTACAACTTATCATGATAATGGTACAAAAAAGTCTGCTTTCTTAAGGCAAAATACCCGAAGCTTTACGAATTTGCAAGAGAAAGTTTAAAAAAAATCATTCAGCACCACACTTAAGTCAATATTATTGACAGAAGCAGAAAAAAGGGATGAACATGTGTGCAATTCTGTAAATGTTGTGTCTATACATCCACGACTGGAGAATAGAGGTAGTGATATAACGGAGGGGAGATTTCCATTCGATGTCTTTACTGATTGTTGACCTGCCTTCGAGATTCTATTTTACAGAGGAGGAAAGAATTGTCGCCACCAGTATTTGAACAGACAGCAAGCACATTTCGCAATTTCACGTCCAAACACTTTCCCCCGACGCTAGCAGCCATCTGCAATAAATTTTGCCTCCTTGACACTTCAATCGTAGATTCGTCAACTCAACAGCGACGTAAATAGCGAAACCAGCTGCAGTTTCTGTTAAAACGAGCTTCCTGGAATCAAAATTATTCATTTGATATCTTCTATATCAACCTCTAAGGGAGAATCATTCAGGACATTTAATGAGAATGATAAGATATTAGTGAGTGAATTTAGAAGGAAACTTTTGCACCAGTCCAGGTAGTAATTCGAAGGCCACATTGTTGCCAAATGTATGCTGCACTGTTTCCAATTCTCCATTAGACTGGTGACAGGCAGAAGACGCCTGTTAACGCGAAAAGTCTCTTGAGCTTTTAACCATAGGACAAGCTCACGCAACACAGACGTGGCAGGGCCGGCGTTGGCGCTAGCGCCGGTTGTACCAATTTGATGGGGACCTGAATTAACAAACGTAAAGACCAATTAGCTACCGAATGCAACCTGAATATCAGATATAAATATCGAGGGAATAATTTACGCGGCACTCCATTTAAGTAGCTGTCGTAGCAATTTTTGTTAATATGTCTTGTAAGAAGTGTAAACTAAAAGAAAAAATATTCTTCAGAAGCGATTAGGTTCTGTAGTATCACCTGATGCCGTTAACAGAATGAGTAAATAATATTCTTTCTGCTATTAAATACGTGAAAATAATTTTTATTTCGTAGGATTTCTTTGGCACTACAGCTGATACATAATAAAACAGATGAAACCACAACATGACACTGATTACAAAACGCGAACATCAACAAAGACATTTCGTAAATTGGGAATAGCACATTGTTTCATCTACATCTCACAAGCCGTGTTACGGTGTGTGATAGAGGGCACTTTCTACATCACTATCACTTTTCCAATTATTTGCTCCCGGCACGATTGTTTCTTGGGAAGGATGACTGCTGGTAAGCATCTATGTGCATTATAATCTCTCTAATTTTATCTTCACTGTCTTTCTGTGAGATATAAGTAGGAAGAAGCAATTTATTGCCCTACTATTCAAGTTAACTACGGTCTAGGTATTAAACAGTAGACCATACCGCCGTGGAGGCTGCCTCTTTTGCAGAGTCTTCAGCTGGAATTGAATTAGCAACTCTCTGACGCTTTCGTGCTTACTAAATAATCCAGTAATTGAAGGATTACCTGGCACTTCTCTATTTTGGCTATCCTGCCTGGTACGGATCTCAGAATGATGAGCAGTATTTAAGTATTGGTCAGACGATTGTAAGAATCCAAGACTATAAGAAGTCAAGGAACATGGCATCTACCTGGTCACCTGTGTCTACTGGAATCTCGTGAGCGAACAGAGCGTTCTGAGTTGTACACGATCCTTGTTTACAGAAATCGTGTCGATTCTTACAGAGTAGATTTTGAAACTCCGAAACTTGTTTAATGCGCGAGCATGAAACATATTACGAAATTCTACAACACACCGACGTCAGAAATTTAGACCTATAGTTCTGTGCATCTTTCCGACGAGCCTTCGTGAAAATGAGAATAACCTGTGCTTTTTACCAATTATTAGGATGGCTCATCAGGACATCTACGGTAAAATGAATTAAGAAAAGAGGAAGCTCTTTCGCATACTTCGTGTATAATCCAGTTGGTATACTTGCAGGTGCAGTGCCCATGCTTCTGATGAGTGATTTCTGTAGCTTTACCATCCCGTGGTTCTATATCCATTTTGTCGTTCATGCGACGATTTATAGGATGGACGATGTTTCGTTTACAGAAGTAACTAAAGTCCATATTTAGTTTGCACTACACTCAGAAAAATGAAATACAACTTATCACGATAAATGTACAAAAAACGTCTGATTAATTCAAAGTACCCCAAGTCGTTAAGAATTATCAACAAATTATGTAAATTCGACCGTGAAATACTCTTTGTCAGTGTTTAGTCCACAGTCATACAGGAGCGTCACAGAACTACCACAAAAGTTTGGAATTCAGCAGTGTGTGCAGGTATATAAATTAATAAAGTACAAGTAAAGGAATAAATCCGAAAATTGTTGATTTGTAATGATATGACACGGAAAAATACATTTTCTTTACCATTTGTTATCGATCTGGCTGTCTTTCCGTCTTCTAAGACATCTTGTTCTCAGGACATGTAAAGATATGAAGTAGAAATTTGTGCCACGTGCAAGGTCTACGGTCTCGTGGCTGTGTAAATAATACAGCCTGGTATGTCAAACGTTCTGATACTCGCAAACGTAATCCATAAAAGCTACAGACGAATATTGATCGGAACTATTGGGCTTGCTGGTTTAGTGGTAACGTACGCGCATGCAATTATAAACGTCTCAGGATCGAATTTCGTTTATACCATGGATTTTTCAGTCTCCATTTTAACCAAGTGTTCACCTCTTAATGATGTAACGATCGGCCAGAAACATCGCATGTTTTGGTTTACCCATTTAACTGTACTTTGCTTCTCCCCCCCCCCCCCCCCCCCCATGGATGTTTGGAGTAGTTTAGGGACACACAAGTCACCGAAGTGGTGTCCAATACAAAAACTTGCACCAGGACATTAAGCAAAAGGAATTACTTTTATCTAAGTACGTAATTGTGTTTGTACAGAACTCACATAGTGCGAGTCATATTCGCACTTTTCTGATTATTCGCTTTCGGTAATGTGTTTTCCACACAGTATTAAATAAAAATAATCTCTCTCTTATGTTCCCGTCGGTACTGGATTCCTGGCTGCACAAATAACTCAAAGTAATAAGCCTTCTCATTGACGTCAAATAAAATTAATTGTTTCATTTTGATGGCCTCATCGGATTTGACGTCATTTGCCATGTGAAAAAAAAAAAAAAAAAAACAATTGTTCCCATAGTCGTCTTGATCTTCTTGATCAATGATCACAAAATAATTTAAAATCAATAGTCCTTTGAATGACTGAAAAAGAGTGAAATAGACTAATTGAGTTATGTGTATGTCATGGTTTTCTTCTTTCAATTAAATTTCTTAGCTGGTGATGATCAATCGTTTTCCATTGAGTTCTATTACACCTTCATTTGAAAAAGGTTTAAGGCAAACGCATTTTCGATATTTAATTGAAACCCTCAGCTGCCAGCAGGGGTTGTTGATATACCTCGCAGGGGTATGTGTGACTCGACCGGGACTCGAGCCCGGGATCTCCCGCTTACATGGCAAACACTCTATCCATCTGAGCCACCGAGGACACAGATGAATAGCGCGGCTGCAGGGACTTATCCCTTGCACGTTTCCCGTAAGACCCACATTCACAACTGTCCACAATCTACATACGTAATGTACCTAATAGATATCTGCCCATCCACTCATTACTCGCGCCCACTAAGGTGACGATTCCTGTGAGAGTTCGTGCAACCTGTTCGCATTCGCACAGACGAAGGTCAATGGCCGGGTAGCCTTTAACTGTATATGAAGATAGTAACTGTTCTCGAAAGAACAGATACCATTGATGACCGTGCAGCTTCTCTAGAATAAATGATAATTAATTGATATGGCGCTATTCATCTGTGTCCTCGGTGGCTCGGATGGATAGTGTGTTTGCCATATAAGCAGAAGATCCCGCGTTCGAGTCCCGGTCGGGACACACATTTTCAACTGTCCCCACCGAGGTATATCAACAAGACCTGTCTGCTGCTGAGGCTTTCAATTAATTATCATTTATTCTAGAGAAGTTGCACGGTCATCAGTGGTATCTGTTCTTTCGAGAACAGTTACTATCTTCATATAAACACATTTTCCTTTTGTTCACAGTAACGTAAATGCTCAATAAGCGCACTCGAACGGTAAACAAAACGTTCTTTTGTCATAAAGTTTCCTCCCTAATGACACAGTGGATTCAGTATCGTGTCCAGTTTCCATCCTCCACTACAACAGTATTTAGACGCTGGGAAATAGAGGCAAAAAGTTTCCGGATGAATCTGTTATTCTGCGACAGCTCTTTCTATGAATCATGAACTGCTTCGGACAGCGATGCCTTGGTTGTTGATGTAGGTCTTCTACACCTAATAATTTTCTCACTCTCTGCCCATACGTGCGCTACAGGATTGAGATCAGCACCTTTTGGAGGCCAGTCCAGGAGATCAATGTCTCCATTCATTTCAAACCATTTTTTTGCACAATTCCCTGTATGGACCGGGGAACGGTCACGTTGGAATATTATGCTGTCTCCCGGAAACCTCTGACGAACAGAAGGAAGCATTATGTTCTCCAGTATTTGGCAGTAGTAACAACTAGCAAGCGGATGGTCCAGTTCCCACAAAACGCCACAACCATCTGCTGATATCCATCCCCAAACTGTGACAAAAGTTCGGTCACGCCTCTGATTAACATAGTTTCTGTCAAATCTCGCTCCACGTGGACGATATACAAGGACAGAACTATCTGGCGCAGTAGAAAACACCTTCTCGTCCGTAAATATAACTTGCTCCCAGTATGAAAGTGACTTATTCCTGTACTCCAGAGCGAAGTTTAACCTGGCAGACCTATGTTGCTCTTTCAACATTTCCATAGCCGCAGATTTTCGTCCATACCTTCGCTTCTCGTTGAGACGTCGTTGTATGGTCGACCTGCTCACGCTTAGCTGAAGGATGTTCCTTATTCCGCTGCTGGTCCCGAATGGGTCGTCATCACTGCATTGTAGTATACTATTGTCTTGATATTCCGTGGTAGCCCGTGGACGGGCCGGCCGGAGTGGCCGAGCGGTTCTAGGCGCTTTAGTCTGGAACCGCGCGACCGCTACGGTCGCAGGTTCGAATCCTGCCTCGGGCATGGATGTGTGTGATGTCCTTAGGTTAGTTAGGTTTAACTAGTTCTAAGTTCTAGGCGACTGATGACCTCAGATGTTAAGTTCCATAGTGCTCAGAGCCATTTGAAAATTTAGTCCGTGGACGCCCATGGTGCCGACGGCGGTTGACGTGGCCTTCATCCGCCATCCTCTTTACCCAGAGATGAATCGTAGATTTGCTGTATCCTAGGGCACGGGAAATGGCGCTGATACAGTATCCATCTTCATAAAGCTCAAGAATGAGATCTTTATCGAATTCCTTGAGCTGAGACATTGCACGTAAGAACCTAGTGACAAGGCAAGAAGAAAAGAAGTGCCATATAAGCGGGACAGCACTCTCTTCGCCTCAGAAGTCACATTCACTCCGGTCTACATGCTACGAAAAATATTTCATAAATAAGTTCCTCTTAAGTATTATTATGAGTATCATGGCAATGTTCATACATAGTAATAATGAAGACTTAAAGCAAAATTTAGATTCATGTAGTGATTCAGATCATGGTAGCCGGCACGGTAGCTCAGTGTGTTAAAAAAAATGTGTGTTCGGTCAGAGGGTTTAACTACTCTCTGTAATAAAAAAACCGAGTGAACGGATCAATGAACAACCTGAACGGGTGTCATGAGACGTCCGCCCCGATCACATACAACGAACAAAATGAGATCAGCAAAGAATTAAAAAAAAAAAAAAAGCGTTGGTTTTGAAGACTCTTAGAGTCAGGTACGAATCCTGCCATCACAATTATTTTTTAATTTTATGTGAAAAACGAGTTATTAGTTTAATTGGACAATGCTTCTTTAATCATTTACATTATTTGTAGTATTGTGTGTATGCGCATTGGAATGCTCTGTGGAGGAAATCAAGAACATTTAATCTCCAGTAGCTTCCGTATTATAAACACGCCTCAGTTTCAAGATGAACTCAGCCTTCAGTATATAATACTTCTGTATTTTTAGCAGTACCATACCTACAGGTGCTAACTCTGCTTCAACTAATGATTTCTACAGCTATACGAACACAACTTGTGATTTCTCTAAGGATAAGTAATTACGCTGTACCGTCAGACGAAGAGAGATACCTGCCCCAGACTTTGGGGACTTCGATTTAAAACTCTTCCTACCCCGACAATGAGCATTTCATTTTGGGAATCAGAGAACGTTGTTGCTTAAGACGTTTCAAGAGGAAACTGAAGTCCTTCACATATAACAACATTAAAATAGCGGGCTGTGGATCTATTACAGGCCACATTTTGTCATATTTCGCTGGCACAAAGGAAAAGAGCTGGTCAATAAGAAAACAAATCTCCCAGCAGGAATGGAGGAGTGAAATTAAACCTCTCGTGTTGAGAGGTTATGTGATTTTATTTCAGTGATTACAGAATCAAGTGAAAAGAACAATGCAGTTGGCATCACAAGCACATTGCTGGTGTATGATGTTGCACTACCTGAACCGGAATTGATGCAGAGCCTTAAATTCTTAGATTATGCAATCGGAATCTATGCATTGCACACAAAATTACTGTTACGGTATAGTTGTGGATCCTAGTTTGATAATTGTGTGCTGTGGGTTCGATTCTCACATAGGTCGTTCATTTTTAACACTCACTACTGGATCTACTGCATCTCTGGTAACGCCAAGTGAAGAATATTACGTCACATCATAGTTCAGAATCCGCATCAACACCATATCCCTTCGCCAGCAACAGGGTCAGAGCCTGTTTAAATTGCGCCTCAAAAAAGACGGTAGTCGCAGAAGACAGAAATTCTGTTCGGGTAAACATGCACTAATTTTTTTTTTTCATTTAATGATCCAATGGGCATTACGTTCACAGGACTCACATTTAATGTAAATTTGAGACGCAGAAAATTTTGGTGATGGAGTGGAGTTCGAATTCGGTTCTTTATTAATGGAACGTATCTGGGTTAGAATTCTGGTCCAGTACAAAAATATTTATAATTGCCTCGTAAGACATAATGTGTGCACACCGAAGTACCAGCGAAAATAATTTTCAATGTCCCTTCACGATTTGTCAACAATAACGATAGCTGCCATTATTTCTAGTCAAATACGAGGGTCACTCCAAAAGAAATGCACACTATTTTTTTTTAATCCATCTTTTATTCTACTTGTTTGAAAGTTTTACAGTGTGTAGATACATCCCTTAGGAACAATATTTTCGTTTCTCCACATAATTTCCATCCCTCTCAGCTGCCTTACTCCATATTGGAACCAGTGCCTTTATACCCTGGAGCCAGGTCAGGACTGTAAGGCGGGTGTTTCAGTGCTGTCCATCCGAGTTTTGTGATCGCTTCCATGGTTTCTTGACTGACATGTGGCCATGCATTGTCGTGCAACAGCAAAACATCCTGCTTTTGCCGATTTGGTCGAACACGACTCAGTTGAGCTTGAAGTTTCTTCAGTGTCGTCACATATGCATCAGAATTTATGGTGGTTCCACTTGGCATGATGTCCACAAGCAAGAGTCCTTCGGAATCGAAAAACACCGTAGCCATAACTTTTCCAGCAGAAGGTGTGGTTTTGAATTTTTTTTCTTGAGTGAAATAGCATTATGCCACTACATTGATTTCCTCTTCGTCTCTGGTGAAAAATGATGGAACCATGTTTCATCACCTGTCACAGTTCTTCCAACTGTCAACATCCTGGGAAACCACCTGGCACAAACCTTTTTTAACGCCAACACTTTCAGTGTTCTGCAAACACTTCCTTCCTCTATCCCAGCGTAGCGTGACAATTCGTTCACTGTGATGCGTCTGTCAGCAGTCACCAATTCCTTAACTCTCTGCACATCGTCTGGAGTGTGTGCAGTACGAGGCCTGCCGCTGCGAGGACAATCCTCAATATTGTCGTGCCCGCTTTCATCTCGTAACCTGCTTGCCCACCGACTAACTGTACAGCGATCGACAGCATCATCTCAATATACCTTTTTCAACCTCTTGTGGATGTTTCCCACTCTCTCGTTTTCACAGCACAGGAATTATGACAGCACGCTGCTTCTGACGAAAGTCAAGTGTAGCAGCCAACTTGAAGACATGCTATGACGGCGCCACTCACGGGAGCAGGTTGCACTAAGTTTGAAAACAAGCGGAAAGGATGTACCTACACACTGTAAAACTTTCACAAATGCAGAATGAAAACTGTATTTTTACAAAAATAGTGTGCATTTCTTTTGAAGTGACCCTCGTATGTAAGCATCTTACTACTGGTGACCAAGCAGTTAATAGTTTATATCTGTTTATGGATGGATAAGGGCGACGGGGGGTGCCGGGTTCGTTTCCTGGGCAGAAAAATGAGTGTATCGTTATTACATATTGATAAGTATCGCTGCTGGTGAATTCGATATTTAACAATTGATTTTACTTAGTTATCAATCCGACAACGTGCTGGGTACAAAACCCTGTCACAAAATTTTACATCACACCATTGCAATTTTCAACACGTGCTCATGTGGTTACTTGTGAAGGAAAGTATATTAAACGTCTTTCGTGGTTAGTTAACAGGGAGATAAGGGTCTTGATTTAGCACAAAAAAATTCGTCATGTAGTTTCAAGTTCAGGTGTGCTAACTGATACTTACAAATCAATCGTTTTACAAATACTTGAAAGCTACTCATCATTCTAAAAGCCAAACAAGAGCAACACCGATAGTTACAAGGTTATTTAGTAAGCACGAAAGCTTCAGAGAGATGCTTAGTCACTTTTAGTTGCAGACGCTGCAACAGAGGGAGCCCACATGGCGGTATGCACAGCTGTATAATACCGAGAGCTTACGACACATGAATAGTCAGCTAATATATGGATTCCTCCTACTTATATCACGCGGAAAGACCATTGGGATAAAATTAGAGAGATTCTTGCGCACACAGAGGTTTACTAGCAATCGTTGTTCCTACGAAACATTCGTGTCTGGAGCAAACAATTGGAAAAGTGATAGTGATGTAGAAAGTGCCCTCTATCACACACCGTAACACGGCTAGTGAGATGTAGATGAAACAATGTGTTATTCGCAGTTTATGAAATGCCTTTGTTGATGTTCGCGTTCTGTAATCAGTGTCATGTTGTGGTTTCATCTGTTTTATTATGTGTCAGCAGTAGTGCCAAATAAATCTCACATAATAAAAATTATTTTCACGTATTTAATAGCAAAAAGAATATTATTTATTCATTCTTTTAACGGCATCAGGTGATACTACGGATCCTAATCGCTTCTGGAGAATATTTTTTTTTAGTTTTCAGTTTTTACAAGACATAATAACAAAAATTGCTACGACAGCTACTTAAAAGGAGGGCCCCGTAAATTATTCCCTCGATATTTATATCTGATGTTCAAGTTGCAATCGGTAGCTAATTGGTCTTTACGTTTGTTAACTCAGGTCCACGTCAATGTGTTAGCAACTGGCGCTAGCGCCAACGCCGGCCCTAAAACGTCTGTGCTGCGCGAGCTTGTCCTATGGTTGCAAGCTGAAGACTGTTCACGTTAGCAGGCGTCTTCTGCCTGTCACCAGTCTAATGGAGAATTGGAAACATTGCAGCATACATTTGGCAGCAATGTGGCCTTCGAATTATTTCCTGGACTCGTGCAAAAGTTTCCTTCTAAATTCACTCACTAATATCTTATCATTCTCATTAAATATACTGAATGATTCTCCGTTAGAGGATGATATAGAAGATATCAAATGAATAATTTTGATTCCAGGAAGGTCGTTTCAACAGAAACTGCAGCTGGTTTCGCTATTTACGTCGCTGTTTAGGTTCAAATGGCTCTGAGCACTATGGCACTTAACATCTGAGGTCATCAGTCCCCTAGAACTTAGAACTACTTAAACCTAACTAACCTAAGGACAGCATACACATCCATGCCCGAAGCAGGATTCGAACCTGCGACCGTAGCAGTCGCGCGGTTCCAAACTGAAGCGCCTAGAACCGCTCGGCCACACTGGTCAGCTCGCTGTTTAGCTGAAGAATGTACGATTGAAGTGACAAGGAGGCAAATTTTGTTGCAGATGGCTGCTAGTGTTGGGGTAAAATGTGTGGACGGGAAATTGCAAAGTGTGCTTGCTGTCTTTTCAGATACTGCTGGCGACAATACTTTTTCCTCCTCTGCAAAATAGAATCTCGAAGGCAGGTCAACAATCAGTAAAGACATCGAATGGAAACCTCTCCGCCATTATATCACTACCTCTATCCTCTAGTCCGTGGATGTATAGACACAACATTTACAGAATTGCACACATGTTAATCCCTTTTTTCTGCTTCTGTCAATAATATTGACTTAAGTGGTGGTGGTGGTGGTGGTTAGTGTTTAACGTCCCGTCGACAACGAGGTCATTAGAGACGGAGCGCAAGCTCGGGTTAGGGAAGGATTGGGAAGGAAATCGGCCGTGCTCTTTCAAAGGAACCATCCCGGCATTTGCCTGAAACGATTTAGGGAAATCACGGAAAACCTAAATCAGGATGGCCGGAGACGGGATTGAACCGTCGTCCTCCCGAATGCGAGTCCAGTGATTGACTTAAGTGTGGTGCTGAATGATTTTTTTTTAAACTTTCTCTTGCAAATTCGTAAAGCTTCGGGTATTTTGCCTTAAGAAAGCAGACTTTTTTGTACCGTTATCATGATAAGTTGTAATCAATTTTTATTACTATATTGCATACTGCATATGGTCTTTTCGGTAGCTTATTAAACACGACACACAAAAATGAGTGAGATATTAATCAGCAGCAATGTAACTCCCATATGATTCACAACAGTCTCACCAAGTCATCTGTAAAGCATACACTTGACATTTAACTGCAGACATTAACATCCCTGCATTTTGAATAGTCTTTTACCTCCAGATTTCGCATTTTACAATCATCGTTGCTAAGCGCAAATAAATAAAGAAAAGCAACACGATTTCTGCTCTCAAATAAAGGTTTTAGCAATTAATTTAATTGTAATTTGATTAACGAAGAATTGGAGATTTCCGACATTAAATCGAAAAGTATTCCCTATACATGGAAGGAACTACATAATTACTATATTTGGGCAGATGGTTCTAAAAATGATCAGAGAGCATATACCTTTCCTTCAATCACATGTGTAGTAGGAGCATAATGAAGATAATAATAACAATCATGACAGTAATCGTCGAAACATCTGGTAACCTCATAAGCTGCAGTTGTATTTCTCGAACTAAAACGTTAGTTCTTATAGACAAAATTTCATATTGGCATCAAATCGGAGCTAAGAAGATTAGAATGGTCCTTATATCACGCGGTCATGAGATTAAAATAATACCCGCACTAGAAACTGGCAGGTAATTAACCAGTTAATCGAGAGAGCCGATTTTTTGACAGCTTACAGGTGCATCGTCGGACACAACACAATCAGGACGCTGCAAACTGTGAGTTGCAGTGGTATGCTGGATTGATCGTAGTTTTATAATTTCGGGGTATAGCTTCGATTATCACTCAGGGCGTTAGTTTGTTATATTCACGAAAAGATCTAATTAATCTATGGTAACGCCAAGCCCAGAATGTTAGGTCGCACAGTGTTTCAGAATCCGCATTCTGGGTTGTAATCCTGGTCCAGCACAACATATTCATAATATGATTTTACGCCCTAGCATGTTCATGAATAGTCAACAAGTCAACAATGACGATAGGTACCGTTAGTTCTAGTGAAACATGCGAGCATCTCACTACTGGTGAGCAAGCAGTTGATACTTAACGTCTATTTATGGATGGGAAACAGCGACAGTACGCGCCGGGATCGATTCCCGGGCAAGCAAAACAAATTGTACTCTCATATTGATACAGCTCGCTGCTGGTAAATAAATTCGATTTCTAACATCTGATTTTACTTAGTTAACAATCCGATAACGTGCTGGGTAGAAAATCTCGTCACAACATTTTAAATCATAGCGTTCCAATTTTCAGCACGTACATGCATAATTGGCTACTTGTGAATGAGAGTATATTAAACGTCTTTCGTGGTTAGTTCACAGGGAGATAAAGGTTTTGATGTAGTAGCAATAATTTCGTCATTTCGTTTGAAGTACAGATGTGTTAACTAATGCTGGTAAAAACCTTTATATTTCACGTCTCTTTGCGGCTAGTCAGCATTGATGATCGATGCTTTGATCAAGTCCCGGGCAGGTGCGAAAGTGTATTTTAGTTAGTAGTGGCCACGTCTGCTGGGTTTCACTCCAGATCCAGAACAAAAAATTTCGTCTTGTCATTTATAGTTCAAACATGTGGGCAAAAAACTCTTCATGAATAATTAGTACAGTGACGTTGCTGATTATACTCCATTAATATTTCGGTTTCTATAGAGCGTTTACCGCTGTTTATCGCGTTTTCTTTAACTAGTTCCTTTAACGACTAGTTTATGCAAAAATAAATCGTCATTGAGACATTTAGCAGGTGCAGGAAAACCTTATACAGAGAAAAATACTTCGAACTGTGATAGACTTTTGTTAGTCCAGTTATTTTCTCAGAATATCTTGTTCATGCAAACATTTACTTTGTTTAAGGATTGCTACACAGTTTGTGGGCCATAGTTGGTTGTTTCAAATTGTAGTGAGATAGTAACGTTTTGAAAATCATTGTAACCTGTACAAGCGTTAGCGACTAACTCATCTCTAATTACGTGCTCTTCTAGTTTTTGCAGTATCATGGTGTGATGTTACAACGCACTGATTGCCTTCAAGAACAGTGTTGTCTAGTGGTCTGTCGCGGTATCCGTTTTGTATAGTCTAACGACTGTACCGCAGAGCGATTACAGGACCCGCTAGACTGCTACGTTATGTTGGTTGCATGCAAATCACGCGGATCACAATTCATGTCTTTCGGATACCATGTCACGACGGAGAACAAGAATACTAAACAAGACAATGTTATGGTCACAGATGACCATGGATGCTTTACGAGGCAGCACAAGAGAACTACTTAAAAAATATCAGCCGGCTGATACACGAAGAATGGTGCCCGAAATCTCAGGATTTTCTCTGCCTCGTGATGACTGGGTGTTGTGTGATGTCCTTAGGTTAGTTAGGTTTAAGTAGTTCTACGTTCTATAGGACTGATGACCATAGATGTTAAGTCCCATAGTGCTCAGAGCCATTTGAACCATTTTTGAACCGAAATCTCACGAAAACATTCTTAGAAAATGCAAAGATCTTCTTTTCGAAGCCAAAACTAAAAATGTTCTTCAGTCATCTATATATCTTTCAATACTATATCTATTTATATTTACAAAAAACTCTGCCGGGATACTTCCAACGAGGTCTGAATGTGGAGGAATAGCAACCCATCTTTCCCCGAAAGTCGAAACTAGAGGAGGAGTTTCCAGAATGAGATTTTCACTCTGCAGCGGAAGACGAGGTATTGCCGGAAGTAAAGCTGTGAGGACGGGTTGTGAATCGAGCTTGGGCAGCTCAGATGGTAGAGCACTTGCCCGCGAAAGGCAAAGGTCCCGAGTTCGAGTCTCGGTCCAGCACACAGTTTTAATCTATCAGGATGTTTTAGAGAAGGAAGTGATGTTGAACGATGGGGTGTGGAGCAAGGTCGACGTTCTATCTCAGCCCTAACGTATTCCATTGGGTCCAGGTCGGGACCCTGGACAGACCAGTCCATCTCAGCAGTGTTATTGTCAACAAATTATTTCGTCACAGATGCTGCTATACGACAGGATGCAGTCATGCTGGTACAAATAATCATCGTCGCTGAATTGTTCCTCTACTGTATGCAGTACATAATGCTATAAAATGTGTTCAAATCTTTCCGCATTTAATGTTTTCTTAAGTGCGAGAAGGAGACCACACCCTAACCACGAAAGACACTGTCATCCTATAACAGCACCTCCCTCCTGGCACTAGACATGATGGCAGATAACTTTCTCTGTTCATTCGCCTAACCAAAACCCTTCCATCCGATTGCCACAGGCTATAGCGTGGTTCATCACCCCAAATCTCCGGTCTCCAGGCATCCACTGTCCAGCGGCATCGCTCTTTACAGCACCTCAAGCATAGCTTAGCAATTCTTCAGGAATGTTGAGCTTATGAAGAGTTGCTCGATCACTGTACCCCATGCTTTTTAACACTCTGCGTCTTGTGTTAGCTGGACTGCTTGTAGCTCATTGGAGCTCACGATTGATTCCTTCCTCTGAAGATGATGACTCACAGGTTGGACGGCAAATGCTAAATGGTAGTGGTTTGCTGCAGTCTCGGACCGTGCAGCTAGTTGTAGCCCGACCGACACACTCCGGTATATTAATGATGCGTATGACCTAATGTTCTGTAACTTATACAGGGTGTATACGACCCGGGACAACCGGGAGATGCGGGAATTTTTTCATCCGGGAGAAAACCGGGAAAAACCCGGGAATTTTTTAGAATTCTAGTAATTTTTCATTGTTTTAGCTTTCTGTTATTTTTTTGTAATTTTTGATTGATAAGAACTGATACTCTAACAAGTGATATTACTGTATCCCGCTACTGCAGAATAATACTTCAACAATAAAACATAAACGAGAAAAAAACTAAAATAACTTAAGTTGCAAAAGAAATGCGCCATATACAACGACACACAGTGCTCGTGCAAACGTTTGGCAACAGCAAAATGTGTCAAAGGCTTTAGAAAAAGTATGCAATGCTTCATGACAACAAATTGCCTCCAATGAGCGTGAAGTCACAACTGTTTACATTAGGTTCATTTGAGCAGTTACGAGCGGGCTCATGCGCATTCGCAGCTGAGTCGCGTTTGAGTAGTAGATTCTCCCGCTTCTGCCTACAGGAATGTGGCTGTTGGCTGTGCAAGCAGTCGCATCAAGCAGCTAGGTGTTACTGGGAAAAGGGGGCGCCAAATTTATTTTCTTGAGAAAAAAAATTGTTTCACAAAGCTCCTAGCATCCAGCGCATGTTGGTCTATCGATTATTCATATGATTTTGATACGCATCCCTGTTGGTTTTTGAACATTCTTGAACACATTTTAAGTTGATTTCTGAATGAATCATAAGTTGAATTTTGAATGTGTGTACAGTGTACGTGATGTGTCTGTCAGGAGAATCCTCGTCGCATCTAGAAATAAACTTTCCGCAGACAAAAGGGGACGGAGATATACTAGCTGAGCGGAGTAAAGCCGAACGGATGAATGCCAATCGCTGTCTGATTATGTGATTGACTGCCTTTGCGAATGATCAGTTTTGTTATAATTGCTAGCGAAATCCATAGATTCAGACTACTAGAATGGAAATAAACGACTAACAGCAATAACAGGTGAGAAAGATTACGATTATCGTCTCGGTGTATCCAAGAAAATGAAATTTTGACAGAAAATTTTTGGCCAGATAGCTACACTAGTAGGGACCAGTTGTACAGTCCCCGGCTAGCAGCCTCTTAAGTTATATTCTGGAAGTAACGCGGAAAACGTGTTGTACGAACGTGTAACAACGCCTAACCGGAGAATAATCGCGAGATAACTAAACCTGTGATTCTGGCAGGGTTAGTGAAGTTAATCGGCGAATAAATTTTGACAATGGCAGGAATAGCTACAGAATTGGTGATGACAAGATTATTTGTTAGAACGAGGAAGGAGAAGAAACAGGGACGTCACACAAATTATGGAAGAATAAGACGATTCCAAATTTATATTAAGAATTCGTTATACTACTTTTCGATATCATGCTTGAGAAACTGGTGCGTATGAATTAAATGTGAAAGTATTTCGTAACATAAAGCTTTTTGCTTCTAGTAGGCCTAATAGGCATTTGATATTGGTACTTCGTGAATTATATTCTGTCGTGTTATAAAAATAACCATTTGTGCCTAAACAGTCTCGTTTATTTGGCGTGTGTTACAAAATTGCTGCGATAGTAGAAAGGCCTAGTTTGTTTTATCTAGCAGACAGTGACAAAATAGACGTAATCAGATCTAGAATCAACGCCAGTCTTGGGTATTATTTGTATTAACAGCTTTTTCAGTATTAGATAACGACATTTTGATTTTTCATGTAGCAAAACGTTTGACGAACTTTGATGAGGTAATAGATTCTTTCGCAGAAAGGAAAGCACGCCGTGTAAAGCTGTAGCAAGATTAGAGAAAAAAAAATGCTAGGAGCTAAGGATTGAAGAAATGTGTACTTTCTGGCTTGTCTCTTGTCTTTATTGGTTTTATGTATCCTATATTTAATTTTATGTCACACTAAACAGCAAGTTATTAGGTAACAGGCAATAAAGAGTGCAAATTTTCTAATGGGTTCTTGTTCTCCCGATTTCAAATAATCCCATCTGCTAATAACTGCGAGTTTTTTTTAAAAAAAAGAAAAGAGGGGTAGGATATCAAACCGGCCGACTGGAAACAGGAGAGGCACCACAGGACATTTCAATTTCCACTGTCCTGAATATAGTTTGATGGCATCCATTACAAAATATACACGTTTCAATTCCACAGAGCGAAATATAGTGACACGTGATAGAAGAATGCTGTATGAAGAGGCTTGGCACTGCACTCTGGCACACTTAACCAAATAACGTGTCTTACATTTCCTCGAACACATATGTTTTATGTTTCAGACTTTTCAGTAAGATGTGCGCTACAAGATGAACATATTTTTGAAAATTCGATTTTTTTTAGTATTGACCCGGTTAGCAAATATCGTAGATCCGGGGCTGATGCGCAGAGCAGTCTGAGTTATAGTGGGTAGTCTCCACGTGACCCGTGTTTACATTCAGTGATTTTGCCTGTTTACCATTCGTTTACTCTCGTCAAATGAAAACAAAACGGATATCTGTGGCCGGGAGCTATCAAGTGAATTAAAATACATTCACATAATTACGGAAGGCTAATATATGATTTTAGTTTCAGATTTTATTTCCATCTTTCTGGCAGTCAAGCTTAATCGCCTTGCACAACAGTGAAGCTATTTTTGTCTATTTGCTAAAGAAATTTGACTTTTATTAACTTTTTCTGCAGAGGCAGTCAATGTATTTGAAACGAAATGTTTAATTCCACAGTACTGGCTAGTTTCAACTGTTCGCTGCATTTCAAGTGCACGTTTTCATCTTCTAGCACGTATGGCATTATGCCATAATAAAGAACCAAACGTGATATAATATAGTACCGATGCTCCAAGAAAATTTACATCCCGAAAACCACACTGGAAAGATTAATATCAGGTCGAGGTCTATTTCATTGGGAATCTGGACATACGAATGTGCACTTTAAATGTGCACGTTTTAGTATGGTTCACGAAATTCCGATGCTCTTGCAGTATCCTCTGATGTCTTCTTTCTTTTATGACATAATGTATGATCTTTCAATGTTTTACACGTACGTACATACGGGACTCCTACGTCATGATAGCTACTCAAGCGCGGTGTCGCCTGTTATCTGCTCTCTCTGGCAACTGCTGAAACGAACCTATTTCAAACAGGTCGCGGGAAAATATTGCGAATGGTGTTTTGAAAAGCGTTACTTTCAAAGTAACTATCCTTTTATCTAAGTTGAACTATGTGCAAGAATATACCATGAATTTCTTAAATCACAGATCGTTTGACTCTCATTTAAAACTCAACTCTTTGATGACGAGCCATTTAGAAGAATTTCGAACCCTGAAGATCAGACATTTATGTCATTATTAAAAATTTTACTGGTACGTTTGTGTGATATATCTTTAAGTGTAACACGTGCAAAAAAGATCAACATTACATGCGAAAGCTCAGCTGCTCTTGCAGCTTATTAACCTTAGAGACCAATATTATATGTGAAAGCTTTGCTTTCCTTGTAGCAACACTATGTATATTAATTTAAACTACAAACTACAATATAACCTCGTTAGCGCGAATTCGTATAAGACGAACTCGCGGTTAACGCGAAAAAAATATTGGTTCCGCCAGGAATACATTAGTTCTTATGGTATGTTTTATCGGTTAACACAAATTTCGGTTAAGGCAAATTACGAACTCTGTTTCAGTTCCTAGCGTAATTAAATTTCACTGTAACACAAACTTAGAGTATTCTAAAGCGTAATTTTTTTCCGAAATGAATGTAGGAAATGTAGCTACAAAGCTAATTATACTTATTGTTGACTCGTTTTTAACGTATTGGAGGTCGGTAGCCGCGATTATCGCCTCAACAATCAGCGTATGCTGTACATTGTAAGACATTCAATAATGTGTGCAGCAGCATTTAGGAACGTACTCAGTGCCAGATTTGACAGGTGTTCTGTTAGTCGTAGCCGTATCGAGTTGGAATACTGAATAAAAACTACAGTTACAACCGGTACCGTAGCACGTAGCACGCGAAAATGACAAAGAGGAAACAGACAGCTCTAAATGTACAGTTAAAGCTTAAGATTCTAGATCAAGTGGACCGTAGTACCAAGAAAACAGCAATTGCAGAGCAGTTTGGAGTACGTTAATCTACTTTATCTACGATTATTAAAAATCGAGAAAAAATTATTAATGCTGCGGCATCAGGTTCTGGAAACAAATCTAAACGACTTCGTACCGCCAAGTATGAAGACATCGAGACGTTACTGCTAGAATGATTCAATCATATGCGTACATTTAACATACCTTTAACTGGACCTGTGATTCAGTCAAAAGCAAATGATGTTGCTAAAGGTATGGGGATCGAAGACTTCCGCTGTTCTGCTGGTTGGTTGTATCGGTTCCAAAAGAGACATTCAATTTCATTTGTACAAATTTGTGGTGAAGCAAATAAAGTTGATGAAGAAAGTGCGAACAGCTGGTTGCACGAATTCAAGCGAGTGAGGAAAAAGTATGCCTCATGTGATGTGTTTAACATGGATGAAACTGGATTTTTCTACAATTTTTTTCCAAATCACACCCTGGGGATAAAGGTGATAAGTGTCACGGTGGAGCACGAAGCAAACAGCGTGTGACTGTTGTACTGTGCTGTAATGCTAACGGCACTGAGAAGTTTCGTCCCTCGGGTATCGGTAAATCCGAGAAACCACGTTGTTTTAAAAACATAAATATGAACACTTTACCTTGCATCTACTCTAACCACAAGAAAACTTGGATCGATGGCACATCATTTCGAACGTGGCTTCTTCGTTTCAACAGTCGAATGGTTGCTCAAAATAGACATGTTCTTCTTACATTTGACAGATGTACTGCCCATAACGTTCATGATCTGAACCTATCCAACATAAAGGTTCAGTTTTTTCCACCCAACGCCACAAGCCTTTGGACTAAGGCATAATCTCTCTCATAAAGAGAGCTTATCGTAAGAGACTTGTTAGAGCTGTAATTCGTGCTGCTGAAAATAATAGTGCAACCCCAAATTGGAATCTGCTTGACGCTATAAAAGCCATCGCAGCAGCCTGGAACTCAGTATCGCCACATCATATAGGGGAAGTGCTTTAACAGAGCTTGGAGACATAGCAACACTGAAGATGTCCACGAGTTAGAAGATGCCACTTCACCTGATGAATGGACAGTTCTGCAGGATGTTGCGAACCCTGGCATTGTTCAAAATGGTTCAAATGGCTCTGAGCACTATGGGACTTAACATCTATGGTCATCAGTCCCCTAGAACTTAGAACTACTTAAACCTAACTAACCTAAGGACAGCACACAACACCCAGCCATCACGAGGCAGAGAAAATCCCTGACCCCGCCGGGAATCGAACCCTGGAACCCGGGCGTGGGAAGCGAGAACGCTACCGCACGACCACGAGATGCGGGCTATCCCTGGCATTAGTTTCGAAGAATTCATTAGAGTAGACGACGATGTTGCCGTTATGTACGTCTGTGGAATCGGATGTGCCAAAAGCTGTGAAAGAGGTGCAAGAAAGGCCATCAGAAGAAAGTGAAGAGGAAGAGAATACAGATACCATTCCACCTACCCGTCAGGAGATGTTTACAGCCTTGGACTGTTCAGAACGGTTCGCTTCAACACCCGCCGTCACTGCTGGGTTTGCGGATGCTGTCATTACAATTGGTTGTGAAATTACAAAATATTATCGTTCCCATGAACGTCAGCGAACCATGACCGAATTTTTTCCACGAAAGTAACGTACATAATTTGTGAGTACTTGGGTTTTACCATCACTTTATAGTGTTATAAGTGTACAATAACGTGATTGATAGTGTAGTGTAATACACATTAGTGTACTGCTGTACATGTATACTTATTAAAATCTGTGTTTTTCACTTAAGCGATTTTTTTTAACACGAACTCATGATTTTTCGGTCCCTTCGGATTCGTGTTAACGAAGTTTTACTGTATTAGCTTTCCCTGTTTGTGTGTTGCTGTTGGCTGACTACATCACGTGTCTTATACTCTGAATGTCCACTGTTATCGGCTGGCGAGATCATGTGACATGGGCTATGACTGGCTTACAAAACGGTATTAGAGTCTCGATTTCAGTAATTCGGAAAGTAACATGCGGCGTTTGATGGAATTCCAATGTATACTTTCTTAATACGAAAATACGCAGCGTACATGTAGCTGCACATCAAAGATATCTCCAAAACTTGTCTTTTCCCTGAGTTTCGTTTTCTAAAGTGCCGGGAAATTCTGCGCCCGTGTATAAAACCATAACCATTCAAAGGATTGATAAGTTTTGCAGTTCCGAGGGAAAATATACTGTCACTTAACACAGAAAAAGTGTGTTTTCACCCGGGAGAAAGTGTATTTTTAACGGGGAAATCCGGGAAAAATCCGGGAATTATTTTTTCCTTGTTCACGTATACACCCTGTTATAGAAAGGATATCTATTCCGAAGAATAATTTGACCAAAAGTGGACGCTGTCAAGTGTACTACTGATCGTTAAAGCACACATAATTATATTGCACAACAATGGTCGAAAAACTGTGTAATCAAGCTCATTACTTATCAGTACTTAGTCGTGCTTGTAATTAATTCCGTAACTGAAATATTAACTACTGAATGGTAAAATACGTTTCCAGCTCGTGTTCGATCATATGTTATGAATTTTTGTACATTTCCTTGAAACTGATGTTACTTAACAGTTAACTGACGTCCGATTAGGCAGCAACAGTAACGGAAGTTCAAATGAAAAGGCCACTTAATGACACTACTGAAAGTTAACTATCACTCAAATGAACGCCTTAGAACCAGTGAAAACCAATACTGATTACCTACTAGCAATACGTAACGCGGTACGGATTGGACAACGTTACTCACAAGAAAATTCACTGTCGTAGAGTTTTGTGCAGCAAAACCTACAACTAATCAATATTTCGTACCAGATTTTATAACTATTACGTTGAATATGATTTCAAAAGCTACCAGCAATCAATTTAGTGAACGCCGATATTACGAGAGCGAAGATCACACACAAATTATAATTACTTTTGTTATTCATGACATATAATTTCACTTTGTCAGTATTTTGGAGTAACTATTAATATGCAGAGACTAATTTCTCAAATTATCATAGAAGGCAGTTAACGCTCGTATTACAATGAATCAATTACTTCAGTTACTTCTGTTGCTCTTTTCATGAAACAGAAAAAAATCAAGTTTTACTGGTTATTGCATTCAAGTTCTTTTAGGTTAAGTAGTATGTCTTATGATAATGTGTCACTCGGTAATAATGGTATTAAAAGAATACTACTGTTGGCTGATGACTTTCGAAAATCATTAACACTGATTGCTATTTACAGTTTATCAGAAAACATTATAATGTTCGATATGTTCACGCTACGATACTGGCAGGTCTTTATCAACACCACGCTGTTAAGTCACATAGTCTTACATTGAGTTGAAGATGTAACTGGCGTGAAGTGCTGATTTTGGTGACAACAGTAAGTGTCAACACGCTCTTCTTCCAGTAACCAGCAATTTGTATTGACATTAGCCACACAGTTCTCTTCTCCCAATAATCCATGTTGTCAATTCTTCTTGATTAAACATTATTGTGTAGCCAATGTAGATGCCTCCTCGTAATTTTACAAAGCTTTGCCACGCTTTAGGTACTACATTTACAATGCATTTAATTGTGAGTGCTAGGCACAGCCACCTTACGTTCATTCTCAAGCACTATTAGTTTACGACTCCTTCTTGTCTGTGCGCGCTCGCGTCTCTACGATGTTAATGTCATACTCTTAACAATGATTCTACCTCATGCAAGGTCCCCGACACTATTAGCGTTTCTACTGCATTCCTTTAGAGTCTTTGAATGACTGGTAATTGTCGTTGACAATAAAATAATCAAATACACACATTTATACTCAGACAATAGCATCGAGATTGCAAAAACGAACAATGTTGTAATTAGCAGGTTCTCTGTTGTAGTGTTATACAGTGTCATACAATATAATTGTAAGGCATAGCAGTATTAGATCTGAAATATCTAGCAGTACCGCAGTTCTATCAAATGATAAAGCGCAGTCGGTAACACAAGACTTGCTCTTCATTGTATTTGAAGCACATCCGGAGTTGCAATATTAGCAAGTGTGTTAGTTCCTGCAGATGGCCGTAAAGTAATTATAGTCAGCAGCCAGTTAGCCGTAAAAGCAGCGTGTGAAAACCCGCAGGGGTCGGGGAGAGAGTAGGATTTACTCCTCCCCACCAATGACTTTGTTCGAAAAACTTCCCCTCACTAAAATATGCAAGAAAGGGTGGCGGGTGGGGGGTGTCCAGTTAATTATAAAGAGGCAAACAGCAAAACATACACCACTAAAATATTTCTATTCGATGAATAATTTTTCATTAGAAACTTAAGAATAATGTCAATTAAATTTTTGAAATATCAGCATCAATCGTCTTGGAATACTGAATTCGCTCTAGTAATGAAATATAGTGTGGCGGTCGAGATTATACGCTTGGCAACTCCGCATTAAGCAACGATAGAAATTCTAAGAGACTGTTGTCAGTATATCTACTGAAACAGAGGAGCGAACACTAAAAACGCCAATGAGAAGCACAAGAAGCCCTTTAAAAGTGATAAAAATACTGACACTAGCAGATTATCAGCAGATTCAGTGATATCACAGGATCCGGTAAGTGAAAATGCGAGGGAAAACCTTAGTAAAATACCTAGAAGTGATGAAGCGATCTCGGAGGTGGAGTATTCATCTTTTAATGAAGACAAAGCTTTAAGACACGACGAAGGTGAACCTTCATCTTTAAAGAGTGACAGTACTATAGAAAATAACTGGGCAGGAAAATCGACCACGATTAATGTTTGTTGGTATTAATGAGATGGACTAGTGTGGTTGTGCAGTGCATTCGTTAAACTTTGTCAGCAGTTCTGTAAAACTATCAGAACTTCATCTAGTAATTTACCCTGGTCAGCAGAGGGTACAGCATAAAAGAATCAAAGAAAGAACCTTGAGCCCATATATGAACACGAAAAAACTGTTATTAATTTGGACTTCTGAAAAGCAATTCATTTTATATGTTTCGTGCGTGAACAAACAAAATAAAGCAGGCTATGGTTTCTACAAACTCACAGCAGTGGAAAACGCAGACGCCAAGTCCCTTGAAGAAAAAATTATCCAGTCTTTCTCAAAAGACGGCATAGATGAGGAAATGCTTAAAGAAGAGCTTGTAGGATTAGAGCCAAATGAAGCGTTAGTGTTTTCCGATAAATAAACAAGATGTTGTAGCTAGAAATAGGACAAACAAAAGTAGTAGAGTAAGGCTGTTTTCTGCGTGTCTCTTTCTGGCGGTTGTCTACATTAATGGGCAAATATGTGATCGTTTATATGCTACTATGAATGAAAATTAATGAGTTTGCTGTATCTCAGTGGAAAGTTTGTCAGCTGGTACCTGGAACGGTGTAACGCAGCAGCATCTATCACCTACTGAATCTTATCAGCTGACGACTTTTTCCTTGACTTACAGCTAGTTGATATTCTTCATTATTTACTAAAGCATGTTAACAATCCTCATAAATCTTCATCTGGCAGGAAATCACGTTTCTTACGTTATTCGGCAGTGTGCTTGATTTGAGTGTTTTGATAACAAATATGAAGTTTAATAACGGAGGAAATGTTGGTATAAGTAAATTCATTAATGAATAATTTATTGTAGCATAATTTTTTAATTAATTAACTTTTATTTCAATGAATTGATTAAAAATAATAATGGCAATCATTTTCATTCTCGCTTTGGTTTGAGTAGCTCTCATCTCTCTCTGATTCACTGTCAGAGTCGCTGTCAGAGTTACATGCGATCACGTCTTCATCATCATCATATGTGAAAAGATGAAAATAAAAATTATTAGTACGCGTGTATAGTAAAATATGATCATATGAAAAAATTAAAATATGAAAAAAGAATTGATACCTTTTCCAGGCTTAATGGTTAATTCCTCTGTCGACATTGGTAACTGAGTCCCAGAAAACCAATCAAATTCGAATCGATTGTCTATTTCTTCCGAACCATAGTCTGTAGGTTCTTCAGTTGTTGGAACTTCAAGGTTTGCGTGAGACTAAATTTGCGCAATGTAACACGCACTTAAATATTGCTTGTACAGTTCTGATTCGCATGGTGGTAGAGAAGAACTGTCAATACCTCTTTTGGGCAACTTAAATTCATCATTATTGTCCAAAAATTTATAAGTTTTTTGGAACAATGCAACTCTAGCGTCGTTTATGTTTCTTAACCGATTAAGACGATACATATGGCAAGAAAACTCTTGAATTTTGCCAAAGAAATCTTCCCTGTTCATCGATGGCTCTGACATTTGTACGAAACACTCCGTAAAAGCTTCAGATGTTGACATTATCGAAAATGGACGCTTCTAGACTTTTCTAAAAAATGCAGGGTTGTAATCACATCCTGTAAATGCATGGAATGCTGGAAGTTCTTCGCTCAAATTCGATCCCAAAGTTTCATAAAGTTGAGTGACATTGATGAACCTCATATGTTTTCCAACGCAGACTTCCATAAAAACGTAACATCTTGTGAAACATGAGCCATATTAGCTAACATTATAACCAATACATCAGTGTCAGAACAACAAATCGTTAAGTTAGCATTAAAATCGATTTGACAAGCGTGAAAAATAATTTTTGTATCCGCTTCTTCATGAGCTGGACACGAAAATGCGTTCTATAGAGTTCTTACAACTTTTACATCAGTGACGACGTATCTATAAAAGCATCCGTACTCAAAAAAATAGTTTTGTTGCTCATGTATGGTGTCATATACCTGTAATCTTGTTCCCAATTTTCAATAAAGAACTGAACAAGTGCTTCCTTGAAATGAATATTTTTCAGCTCAACTGAAAAGTCTTTTTTTTTCGATACGAACGTTAGCTTGCTCCGTACCTCGAAGTTTGTGTTCAGTATCTTTGATGGATTGAAATATGTACCTATCAGAAGCAATGATGACAATCTTAGCTGTGTTTGCTCAAATCATCTGTAAAACTTTTTTGAAATATTCCCAAAGCTAAGAGGTACGTCTTTCACTTGATGTAACATGAAATATCAATCGTAAATAATGATGTCAGCACTTTGAGGTGGCTCGGATTGTATTTTCTTCTCTAATAAAGCCATCAATGCTGGCTTGGGTGTTTTGCAGATAGTGCCGTCAAGGTGGCAGAGAGATAGTTGCACTGGTGTTAACGGATAAGAAAGAACTTGATCGAAATCAACGCAACCGAGTACGAAATCCTCACGTCTTTTACTGCCTTCTTCTTCAACATTGAGTAAAAAATTCTCAGTATGTTCAGGTGCTGCTTCACCAGTAGAAATATTGTACAAAAATGGTTTATCTAATTTATCATCAAACAGGTTGATATTACGATTAATACCGTCGATGAATCTGTGGAGATGCTCAGTACTTTTTTTTATTCAACTATTTTTAAGGTCTGCTGTCACATCTTACACAGTGCTTAGTCCAGTTTCTTGCATTGTATGAGTAATATTGTTGAACGAATGGTATGACTACGACACCATCGTTGAATTGGTAATGTGAGAAATTCCAGTAAGCTTACTGCTAGCACCAGCGTTAATTGTTTGCTCAAGAGTGAGATCAATAGGTTGTTTCGAAAAAGGTTTTTTGGTCCGCTGTATACCGAATGATCCCTTCTCAAAATTCTCGCGTAAGCGTGGATGAGTCTCGTCAACTTTCATTAAATTATCAAGATAATTAACTAAATAACGCCCATAATTTGGTAGATTGAAAATAAAACACAAATTAACTACTTTCAGTAATGCCATTTTAAACATCCCGAAGCTACTGGTACGGATGCTCGTAGTAAGCACTAAGTAGTAATCGATCAACCTTACGTATATCATGTAATAGTGCACTGTCTTACCATGTGTCGCCTTCCAATGTTTCTACTGTAAATTGCTCCTATTTATTAAATATTTCCGTTAATTCAGCTTGTTGCAATGCAGGTTCAAACGCCCTTGCTTTTAGAAACCGCAACAAATAGGTTTTCAACTCATCGGGTAAATTTATTTTTTTCTTGATGAATGAAGCGTTGAAAATGTAACATTTTCAATGCTAATGTAATCATAGGATGTAAACGCTTACATATGTTAAAATGTTTGCCAGTAATTAAAAAGCTGACTGATCCGTTGGCGACTAATTCTTCATTTACCATGATGGTTGACAAACCACAATTATCTATGAATTTACCTACTGCCTTGAAGTAAGCCATCATAATATGGAATACTCCAAGGTGGATGAATAAACTGTCAAAAGTGTTGGCTTCTGTACTTTTGATACGTAGTGCAATTTTTGTAATAGCAAGATCGTAAGTTACTTCAATGTATCTTTGCCCGCACTCAAGAGCCACCTTTTGACTTTGAATCGTAAATCGGATCTTTGTTCGTTGGTGAAACATTGATCATTGTTAAATAACAAATAATGTGCTTGGGAGATCGATCTTCATCCAATAAACTACTATAACCAACCAACATTGGTGTGCCTGATAATTGCAAATAGTGTGAAAGCAGCCATGCAAATCAATGTGTTGTACTGATTGAAGATTTATGGTATTTAATTGTAATGATGTATCAGATGGCAGCATACTTTCTATAAGTCTCGGTTTTTTGTTGAACTTATGTTGTTCTGGAGTAACAATATCAAAACTCTGTCTGTATTTGCGAGATCGGGATGCCGAAACATTGTCCACATTGATATCTGTGTCTACTTCGCTGATGAAACTACCTTCAATATCATGATCTTGCTGTACATTATTGTCCTCAACTACTGCTTCACCGATGACATCATTTTCCATCTGAAGATCTCGCTGTACATTATCATCCTCAACTACTGCTTCATTGCCAAGACTACTCTCAATTTGAAAATCTTGCTGTACATTTTCGTTATTAACTGCTTCTTCACTGACGATATTGTTTTCAATTTGAAAAATTATACGTACAGTATCGTGGAGCGTATCTTTGGCAGTGGTAGTTTCTACGAAACGATTGTAATTGTCAAATGCAACTCCGGTATACAAGTGAGACGTTCGTAAAATACCTTCTGGACAAACTTCGGAAAGCTCACAAGAAGTGAATGTTGCCTTAGTCTCAAGACCTTCCAATGTACTGTAGCTACAGGAATGACCATACCAATTGACAATATTAATAATTTTTTTTGCTGTTGGTTAAACTCTTCAAAGTCATGCCAATACAAATACGTTTTGATAATTTAATTCGACCATTAAAAACAGCATAAATTACATCTTCAGAAAATGATTTGGCTGCCCTTGTTGTTCTTTTGTTTTGTCTCCGTCGATAATTTTCACCAGATATCAATTTTCTGTATAAATTTATAAATATTTCTGGAATTTCGCTTTCACCGTCCATTAAGTTTTTTGTTTTAATGTGATTCGGTAACTTCTGACATTTAACTTGATGTACTTCTTCGTGTATAATACGTGCAGCAGCTCTAAAATATTTTGCTTTTCCATTTCATTTTGGATCATAATCCCTTTGAAAGGTTTCACAAGAATTTGGCCTTTAAAGGAGATTATGCTAATTTTTATCGAAAATTTCTTTAACAATCTTTCTTTTAAATGATATGGTTTGAAAGTGTAATTTGAAACATCTTGCTGATTATTTTTCAAGTGTTCAATAAACATATTATTTAAAAATTTTAAGAAGAAAGACTTCTCTTGTAAGACAATATTTTCCTCGACAAATTTTTCAACTTCATAGGCTTCTGCTCGGATATTTCGTGTAAAATGCCATTCCGATTTATCTGTTTCTTCTTGTAATATTGACTCTCGTGAAGTTATGTAACTAATTTTACAATTTTTATGAAATTATAACTCTTCATCTGATGGTAAGTTCTGGGTTTTTTTTATCATGTCGGAATCGTTGCTCTCTATCGTCAAATTTTCTATTGAATCGCGCCCATTTTTAGTGAAAATAGATAATTTCTCCTCGCGACCTTTAAGTTTTTTTCGACTCTTTCCTCAAAAGAAACATGTGCAAATATTTTTACCTCCAGTAACATCTTCAGGAAGAATGTCGGCTTCTGCAGCTAAGCTAATATTTTCGGGAACCTGTAGCTCTGTGGTAACCTCATTGACGTCAGTTTCCTCGGCAGACGGAGTGTTACCGGTGTTTGCGAGTCCACTTGGTCGTGCATTTACATGAAGGGCATCTTCGTTTTGCCTAAAAAAATTATTTTTTCTTAAATGTAACTTATATTACTGTTACTTCTCATTATACAGCGCACATATACACATACTACTTTACTAAAAAGTGTGTATAGTGTATACACGCTTAGTGTAGAAGGAGTCTATCGTATAATTTCCTAGTTCAAAAGTATAGTAATAACGATATCGTACATGATGCAAATAATATATTACTAAATTATACTTTTTCGTACATTAAATTAATATAAATTTATAATGGAAGTGATTTAAAGAAATTATATCAAATCCATATACGTGCGGTAATATTGAAGAAGGTTTGTCTTCTTGTGGCGTTCATTTCCTATATTTTGGCGGCAAAGCTGTATAACGTCGATAACATTCACTGTGATACAACTGAAAATTGTTTGGCTGTGTAGGAAGCACAGTACCGTGACCAGCTAGATTATTAGCTTTTCGTATTGTAAATACATATCTGCACTTATTCAACTTGTCTTCACTAAATAATTAATAATTTCAACCGAGCACTTTTTTTTTTTTTTTTTTTTTTTTTTTTTTTACAGGCGCTGTAGGGTATTGCAATGTCCTTAGCATTGTCTTGTCAATACGAAACACCATCCTGCCTGTGTTTTTTAAGCAGCAGCCGCAGATTTTACACCTTATGATATCCAGTTTTCTGTGAGAGACAATGGATTGAGATGTGTCAATGTCGGTTTAGCGCCTGACACAGACCTCGAAGTCGTGGTGGAAAAAACAAAATGATGGCATTGTATGTATCTGTTGTCATACACTGCTTGAATGTGTTACAGCAGAAAAGAAACAGTACATCAAACAACAACACAGAGACCCCCCTCTTATGACTGATAGTCTGTGAGACATGGTCCTCCTACAGTACAAGTTATGAAACATTACACTGCTCTGTGGAAGCGACTTCAATCACGAGCCATCTGCTAAAATGAACCATTACCTGTACATTCAATGGGATGGCTTCATATGCTCGATGTCAGCATACAGACAGTATTTGTTTTCGACATATCTGAAGAGGGGGACATGGTAATATCTTATCAAGTTCTCTACTGGATGACGTTAGTGGAGTTTTTATAGTTCATAGTTTTTCTATTTTGGATGATAGAACATAACGAGGGTAGAGAATATGTTTGGGAGATAGACATGAATGCACCCTGGGAGAAGCAGATATCCTTCAGACTGCAGTACCTGTGCATAGTTTCGTGATGGACCTAAATACAGTAGCTAAATTTTCATCCTTCTTCCAGTTCCTTTATGATGTGGAGTATTCCTAATTTACCCGATAAGAAACACCACCATAACTGTTTGTACTGTCTTTCTACTACCTCGCCGGCCGGAGTGGCCGAGCGGTTCTAGGCGCTACAGTCTGGAACCGCGCGACCGCTTCAGTCGCAGGTTCGAATCCTGCCTCGGACATGGATGTGTGTGATGTCCTTAGGTTAGTTAGGTTTAAGTAGTTCTAAGTTCTAGGGGACTGATGACCACAGCAGTTAAGTCCCATAGTGCTCAGAGCCATTTGAACCATTTCTACTACCTCGTGTTGCAGGAGAATGCTTCGTTTGTCGCTGGTCTTACACATTGTACATAGTTGGCGGAGCTACGACAACATGTTCCCATTTCCACCAAGTGGTCAAAACACGGTTCTGTGGCATTGTCTCAGTTCACCCTGTTCTCCATGGGATGCAGAAGGTCTTAGATTCAGCGCTCTCTGACTCCCGTTCAGTTCCAGCATAAACTGGGACGATCACGTGGACAAAACTGGAGGGAGGGCACGACAGAGACTGAGGACCTGTTACAAAACACAGAGGGACTGTCTAAAAAACCTACTGGAGTTTTATTGTACCAGATAGGTTTGAAAAAGGCGACTCGTTTCGAGATATGAGTGTGGCACGTATGCGATTCACCGGTGGCTGTAATCATTAAAATACTTGAAACTTCCTGGCAGATTAAAACTGTGTGCCGGACCGAGACCCGAGTTCGAGTCTCGGTCCGGCACACAGTTTTAATCTCAAAAATGGTTCAAATGGCTCTGAGCACTATGGGACTTAACATCTGAGGTCATCAGTCCCCTAGAACTGAGAACTACTTAAACCTAACTAACCTAAGAACATCACACACATCCATGCCCGAGGCAGGATTCGAACCTGCGACCGTAGCGGTCGCGCGGTTCCAGACTGAAGCGCACACTCCGCTGCAGAGTGAAAATCTCATTCTGGATTAAAAGACTTCTCGATAAGAACCAACACAAGTATGTGGGTGAATGGATAGAATTCATTCTAAATTGCAGACAACATTACTACCAGAAAGCGTAACGCTATCAGCGCCTCTTGTGTGTGCCTGTAGATCCGAGACCGCTTTTTATGCAGGGTGACGGTAACATAGTCATCGTGATTGTGTTTATACTAGCGCGGTCCTTACGTGAAGTGTATGTTGCCAGCAATAGAATCCTTCTGTGGTCAGCTTCAAATGTCGGTTCTCAAGAGTGTTCTTCAAAAAGAACTTCGTCTTTCACCCGGGATTCCCATTTGAACTACCTGGTGAGTGTAATCCGACTACTGAAAAAGAAAAATTACTCGCCATGCAAAGTGACTCTCAAAATCAATTTAATTAATTAGTCTATCAGTTTCATGTCAGTAAATTGCCACCTAGGGGATGGAAGCGATGTCTAGGGCACCACAGATAGAATTCTTGGCTTGGGGCGGTGAATGAGTATTTTTTTCGTTGCTTCGATATTTTTTAACGATATTTCAATCTCCCACCTACACAGGTAGAGAGAGTCATCGTAATAAAATCAGGGTTGTTACCGAATTTATAAATTTAAACGTGGTATAAACCCGATAGTTACAACTTCTCTGTGCTGTTACCTTAAGACTTCATATGTTGCGAGGCATGTGGCTGCTTTATTTGTGAGTTCGAAAGTTAGGGGGCATCCTTTGACAGAGCAGCACTCCACCATGAGCCAAAAATGAATTTAATATTCTAGTCTTGTGATGCATGAAATAACAGATAAGAAAACATTTTTTGCTGCATGATGAGAAGATACTTATGCCATACTCTTACAGGATTTTCACAACAAGTAGCAATACTTCAGCAACGTGAAAAAGTATGTATATCACGATTTCTTCTGTCTGTGAAAATGACTTGTATCAATGGGATAAATCTACATTTTGAACGAGAAATTCGAGGTGTATGGTCAACAATATCTCGGATTGGATAAAGTGGGGTTTTTAAACTAGAGCACTCAGTGATCTACGCTTCTCGGTGACAAGGTACGGTTTAGTTTTCGCACTGGGGGAGGATTTGTAAGGTCCATAGGTTCTTAAGTCTCTCCTCCGAGGGTTTGTTTCTTTGTTTGCAATGTCTCATTTCTATTTTCGTATTCAACTAACGCCTTGGGGTCTTCATACCGAAGCCAGGCGTCTGCTCTGGCGGTACCTACTTCTTGGGTGTGACGTACGACTTGTCGGAGTTGGTCTAATTTCTCACGAATTCTTTTAGGTCTGAGTTTGATTATTTCTTCAGGTGGTTCCATATTGAGCTCCTCATGCAGTACCTGCACGCCCGTGTATCGTGAAGTCTTACGTATCCACCGAAGAGCTCTATTTTGTAATACCTGGATGTGCTGTATTCGGGTCTTGCTTGCGAGGACCTATGATGTGCTCCCATAAAGGAAGTACAGTTGCCTTGTAGAGGCTAACATTTGATAAGATATTGAGTTCCCTACTGCGGAATAATGGTATCAGTTCCCTTGCCATGCCAAAGGCATTAACCTTTAGGTTTTTTACGTGTTAACGAAAAAAAAATAGAGCAGGTCCATTGTGACTCCCAGATACTCGATAGTTGTGGTCCGTGGCACCTCTTGCCCCTGGATAGTAAGGTTTCTCTTTAGTTGTGGTCATTTTTTGCTAAAGTATATTGATGTTGTTTCGGCCGGCTTAATTTTAATCTTGTTATGTCTGCACCACCTTGTAGCAATGTTCAGTTGTGTCGTCAGTCTTCTGATGTTGGCATTATGTTAGCGTTCACTCTTGTGGTAAGCACTGCCATCAGCGACCTGTGCTAACTGAACGTTTGCAATCGTCGGCATGTCGTTGACGTAGACTGTAAACAAGAGTGGTGACAGGACCGAACCTTGTGGAATTCCGGCCTCTACGAGTTTGACTTCCGATCTGATGCCTTCAGTTTGCACTCGGATTTTTCTATTGGAGAGAAAGATCGCTATAAGTTTAATACGGTTGTCTGGGATCGTAGTTTGGTCTCTCGTCTTCCGGAAGAAGTCCTCACGCCAGACGTTATCATGGACCTGTGCTATGTCTAGAAAACATCAGCTGTCGAGGCTGTCGTATTGAAATTCCCCGAGACATGTTCCCTTATTCTGAACATTTAGAGCTCCGCCGAAATCTTCTGCTGGAACCCTACCGGTCTGGTCGGATCGTCTCATCTTCTTTTAAAACGCCCCGCAGTCTGCCCTTAATGATCCTTTCGGAAGTTTTTCCAGGACTGCTCAGGAAACTGATCGGTTTATGATTGGCGGGTTAAGTTAAGTCTTTCCTTGGTTTTGGAATAAGAATGGCGTGTTCCAGCCGCCATTTTTGTAGGAAATAGCAATTGAGCAAGAAGAGGTAGTAAATTCTAGTCAATAGGATGAGTTGTTTCCTTGATAATCTCTTGAGTTGTTGATTTGTTATTTTCTATGGACCAGGTGCTTTGTTGTTCACAAGTATGTTAAACTTACTCCCCACTTCTCTGAGCGTTGTTAGTCAACGTGTGTTTCTGGTCTCTTGTACGGCTATCCGTTACGCTGTTCGGTAAATTGTTATTTCGTACGCTCTTTCCCTGATGTCCACGTCTTCCTGTATTAGTCGATTTTTTGTTGCAGATGTCTTAGCAAAGATTTGTGTTTTTTCGAATGGCTCGTTAGGAAATCCGTTCCAGTCTCTAGCGTGTGTTTCGCGTTTTTTCTCGCTCTCAGTCTTCTAATAAGTTGCTACTCATCTCTGGTTTGTAGCAGATAGTTGAACATCTTGTCTTCCCATTTCTCAGTTTCTCGTTCCAACAGTCGCTCCCGTAGTTCACGTTGCAATATATTTAAGTTTCGCCTGTCAATGTGGTCTCGAAATAGGTGCCACCTCTTCCTGGTTCCGTTTTCTGATATTTGAGTTCTTGTAATAATGGCGGTAAAGCCTCTTGTCGCAGTCTGTCACGTATAATCATTCTACTAGCCTCCTTGGTCGTCGTTAGTATCTTTTCGGTGAAGTGGTCAATAGCTGTATCTGTGTTCATTAGTTGAGACGTTCATAGTTGGGCGGACGTTCACGTTCATGTATCTACTGAATCTACTCCACCACCACTGCCGTCAACTTGGGGTTACCGTCTATGCCCTTAAATATCGCTATGTCTAATAAGTCAGGTCGATGATTAGTTTGTATTGGACTATTGGTAGGTTCGAGAGGTCCCAGTATGGTGGCACTGAGGTTTTCTTCAAGTTCAACAGTTGTTTCCCCTTCGAACTGGTTCTGTTTCAGTGCCATATCGTGTTTTTGCGTTGCAGTCACCATCGAGAACTACTTTGTTGAAACCGTCAAGTATCATATGTAGGCCTTGTCGTCCAAATGGTTGCTACCGTTGTTGCAAGTTCTAATGGTCACAGTCTTTCTTTCCGATGCGTAATGTTGCGAAGGAAAACTGCTGTCCCACCTATTCTTCAATTTTTCTGTCCGTTCTATAACTTATCATATTCCATAGTCAGAGAATTTCAGACGTGCGGAGATTTGTTTCTGTTAATAACAGAGTGACAATTTGTTAGTGGAGACAAAGTCCCGTAATTCTGTTTCCTTGCTTCGAACTCCAATCACATTCCTGATGTAGATTTTTAAATCCTTCGTGCGTCTTGTTTCCACGGAGTGTGGTACTTGTAGTTAACGATGTTTACTTGTTCTTCGACTAAGATGCTTTCCTCAATTTCCTTCCCAAGATGATCAATTTTTGAAACAAATTGTCGTTTTTTAGCGATGTTAACAGTTTGGCTGTCTCTGAGAGGGCTTCATCAGCTTCCGGTTTTCTGCGTTGTTGTCTGAAGTTGTTGCCATCTCGTCTTCGCGGGTGCTCAGTACACTTGAGTACAGTTACCTCTTGAGAGCTTTCTTCTTGGTTAATCTTGGTGTTTGGTTTCACTCCTTATCGATATGCTGGCTTGTGTTGTCACAGCTGGTTCTGTCGTCTTTGTTAGTGTCACTGTTTCCATTGAAGGCAGATATGTAGCTTTTGGTTTAACATTGGTTCGTGCTTTATGGGCTCCGTTTCCTGGGCTTTCTTGCATGCTTTCCAGTTTGTTGGATGACCACCCTCTCTGCAGTTTGCGCATTTCGTTTGTTTGTCGTTCGTGTAGGTACAAGCTTAACTGTTGTGGGGTCCTCAGCATCTAACGCATCTTGCCGGAAGCCAGCCATAGTTTCTGTATGCATCCACCTTTGGCAATTTTTACACTGAGGAGGGATCTCCCGTGGAACATAAATCTCTGTTGCGACTTTCATGCATCTTATATATCTGACATCGTAGATGACATCTAGTTTCTAATTTTTTGGCAGAGCAGCCATAAATACAAGTTGCAGAACCAGTTCTCCGGCCTTAGGATCCTTCTTGTGATACTGGCGCATTTCTTTCACGTGAGTGTGAAACGTCGCTCGTTTCTCCTTCGCTGCATTCCTCTGAAGAGCTTTCGTTCTGTAGAAGATCGTGTTGGATTCTTCTGATTCCTTCAAATGTCATTTCTCTTCGTCGTCTTCTCGCCTCTTCTGCTTCGTTCCTTGATTTTTTCCTTCTTCTAGGTGGATCTTCATTGTCTCTCCTGTTGTTCCGATTGGTGTGGTGGTGGTAGTCGGAGGTTGTCCCTACTTCCATTCCTGCTCGTGTCTGACATAGCTTCGCCTACAGGCCGCAGGTTGGTCCCGCAGCAGCAGGGGCCCTTGACCTGAATTTTCCCTATACCTACGCCGCTAATTTCCAGCTCATCTCGAAAAATCTCTCGGCTGTCACACCCTAGCACTCTACTACACGTCGTAACATTGTACTCACGACAGCTATTCTGTTCAGCCTCTCCTAAAGGCTCCAAGCTGTATGTGCTACCGGGACTGCAACCACAATGATGGTTATGGCCTGGATACGTCCAGTATTTATACAAATAACTGAGGCCAGTGGAGCACACTAATGCTATGTACATGGATAACCAGTATCGTAAATCCAATAGCTGAAATGCAATTTGCTAATTAAAATTACTTCATATGGAAAAATGGGCGTCTGACAATAAAACATCAACTGACAGGAAACATGTGGAAATAATATCAGTACTTAAAATCAACATGAATTGTGTAAAGAGTAATAACATAAAGCCCGGCAAAGTAGATAACACATAATTGCGTTAAGGATACAGGATACTTATAAATGGTGGTAAAATAGAAATTTTTTATGACTTTATAAAATTCTATAATCATTCCTGATTACATTGATATGTATATTATGGGGTTTCAAATGAAAAATGACCTATATATACTAAATAGTTAAGTTATGGTCATGTATTCTGCCACGCCCCCTTTGTTTCTGTTACAGACACCAGTATTATTTCGAAAAGAACTGTGAACTTTCTGTTTCCAGCGATTACACGTAAGATACGTTGTATATGTTGGTAACAGTGCAGGTTTCTAGTGTCTGTAAATGATCATCTTTGCTAGTATTTACTGTTGTTTCGCTGCAGCAGTTTGTTCATGTGTTGCTGAATTTTTGTTGCCCAAGTGCTACATATATTTGTGGATGTACATATCCTTTAGTGTGCAATAAATACGAGCTATGCCACGCTACAAGAAATTCAATACAAGGAAATTCCGTGATAACCAGTTCACAAACAAAGCAAGCTGTTGAAAGTAAACTGTGTATCAGTTCTTCAGGGAAGAAACTCTCACATGGCATGCCTCCTTGTGATTCTGGAAATAACTGAACAACAAAGTAGCAGGAAGGGTTTAGAGTAAAAATTAGTTGTTCTGTGTAGATCCTGTAATAAATCTACCTCGAAAATGACTTCGTACATTCTGCATAATTCATATGATGTGAATTTTAAGTTAGTGTATGCAATGCGTGCAATAGGAAAAGGAGAAAAGGCTGCTCAAAGGTTTTGTGGTTTCATGGACCTTCCTCCTCCTCCCAGTAGGTTCAGCAAGTACATAAAAATACTTTTAGGTGCCTAGACGGTTGTGTCTAAAGCATCTATGAAACGTGCAGTAGAAGAAACTGTAAATATTAGTGGAACCAGGGACATTGCTGTTGCACTTGATGGGACATGGCAACGTCGAGGACATCGTTCCTTGAATGGTGTTATAAGTGCTACTTCTCTGGAGAACGGAAAAGTTGTTGATGTTGAGTGCTTATTTAAGTACTGCCACACCTATCATGGTAACACTGAAGGACATATTGAACATCAGTGTTCTAAAAATTATGATGGTTACAGTGGAGATATGGAGTGTGATGGAGCTCTAAAAACACTTCAGAGATCGGTGCCCGAAGTACCTAGGCGGTGGGGACTCTAAAGCCTTCAATAAAATTAATGAGTTTAATGTTTATGGTGATACATTGGTAACAAGACTGTAGTGTGGTGGACATGTGCAAAAGAGGGTGGGTGCTAGATTGAGGAAGCTACGATGAGAAATGAAAGGAAATTTGCTTTCTGAAGGAAAATCTCTGTCTGGCTGAGGCGGATTGACTGAAACTAAAATAGACCTTCTTCAGACTTATTATGGACTAGCCATTAGCCGAACTGAACCTCTGAACGATGTTACGGCAATGAGAAAAGCTGTTTGGTCCACCTACTGTCCACATATGACAACCGCGTTCACAGACTTTGCCCTAAAGGAGCAGATTCTTGGTGTTGTTACCAAAAAGCAAAAGAAAGTGGTCAAATATACCATCATAAGCATTCTCTTCCTGAGCCTATTATGAATGAAATAAAACCAAGTTTTAGAGACCTGAATGACCCTGTTTTGCTTAGTAAATGTCTTCATGGGGCACTCAGAATACAAATGAAAGTTTCAACCATTGCATATGGGAAAGATTACCCAAGAATGTTTTTGTAGAACTAAATACATTAGAAGTTGGTGTAATAGATGCAGTGATATGTTTGAATGAAGGAGTGAAAGGAAGGTTGGAAGTCCTGAGAAATTTAGGCATAAAATGTGGCTCTAATATCGAAGAACAATTGCTTGCTTTGACAGACAACGGGTTCATGAAGCTGAAAGGTTAGCTCTTCAAGTTACCAAAGAAGCAAGAAGTGCTAATCACTGTCTTGTTAATTATCTTACACTTAGTTAAGTTTCATTGTTTTGTCATGGTGACAGATTTCGATTTATAGACGTGAAGTTACTTTCCAACTTTTTATTTTGACTTTTACGCAATTATGTGTTATTTACTTTGCCAGGCTAGTGGCTTCCTATTATTACTCTTTACACAACTTATGTTGATTTTAAGTTTCGATTTTACTTCCACATGTTTCATGTCAGTTGATGTTTTATTGTTAGACGCCCATTTTACCATACGAAGTAATTTTCATTACGCGTACTGCATTTTAACTATTGAGTTGAAGATACTAGTTACCCATGTACCCTAGAATTAGTGCCCTTTACTGGCCTCAGTTACTTGCATAAATACTAAACGCGTCCATGGCATCACCAAGCGCTAACTATGAAGAAATTTTAAACATTGTTGTAAGCCGAAGTCCAGCAACCGTGCGGTAACTTAACTACAGACTGTACGTATAGCCACATCGGCTGCATAAAATTGTTGTCAATTTGACAATTGTTTCGACAGCTCTAAGGCGGTCTTCATCAGAATAAAGTTACATAGGACTACATGTAATCACAGAATAGGGGAAAAACATGTTTTTCACCTGTGGTGTGGTTACATGTAGTTCAAAATGATTCAAATGGCTCTGAGCGCTATGGGACTTAACATCTGAGGTCATCAGTCCCCTAGAACTAAGAACTACTTAAACCTAACTAACATAAGGACATCACACACAACCATGCCCGAGGCAGGATTCGAAACTGCGACCGTAGCGGTCGCGCGGTTCCGGACTGAAGCGACTAGAACCATTCGGCCACCGGGGCCGGCTGATTACATGTAGTCCTATGTAATTTTTATTCTGATGAAGACCGTCTTAGAGCTGTCGAAACCATGGTCAATTTGACAACAATTTTATGCAGCTGATGTGGCTATACGTACATTCTGTAATTAACTTAGTATGTGCCTAGATTATAGGTTTTGACATTGATGCCTACATCAGAATATTTTTGAGGTGTGTATGGTGGTATGTGTGGTTCTTAATCAAATTTAAATTTTTCTTGTGTTTCATTAGGACTGTTGTAGATTTTTATTCAGCTAATAGAACTTAGTTCTTCACCCCACTGTTTTTTTATTTTTATATTTTATTTTTAACAGATCAGAAGATGGCAATGGGCAAAAGCGGTAACTACGAATTGTACAGTTTATGTGATCGAGACGGGCCTTTACAAATAAAGTACCATAACATGATCGCCCACTAATTTACAGACTTTGTCTACAGTTGATAAAAAGCTGTTACGTATTCGTTGGATTTCTTGTAAGAAGAATGCTTTGTTGATGACACTCAGAGATTTCTTTGTTGTGTCATGATGTGTTCTATCTCTAATTACCACAACAACCCAAAAATAATGTGTTGCTTAGAGCAAAGTAGGAAATAAAAAAAGAAAAGAAAATTAAAAACTTAAAGTGCTTTAAACATCAACCTGAAGAGGAAAGTGAAAACAGAGAGTTTGATAAAATGAAACGATAAATAACTCAAGGTTTAATAAATGAACTTGAGAACTTGAAAGAAAGTTTCCTTCAAGTGATATCGTAAAGTGTTTCTCAGTTTTTGAAGAAAATAAAATTAGCGGTACAAGTGGACTGTACAGTATTTCGGACGCATATAGATTAGCTGAGTTATTTGGTTTGGATGGTAACACTGTTGTGTCACAAGGGAGAGAGTACAAGTTAGGCTCTCTAACCTTCAATTCATTGCCTATCCTGGAACAAGTAACACAGAACGTCCGTACTGTGCCTCACCGTATACGAACGAGGTTTGAGCGTTTCTAATAGTATCAAAATTGCCGAGAGAAATTGTATGTTGGTGAAAAGTTTAGTCTCTAATGAAATTTAAACTTAATGGACCGCCATTAAACTTGTTTGATGCCTTTACCATCGCTGAGAGATAGGTCACCTCCGGATATCATTCGGCAGATTAGTCTTACTCGCTAAAGAAGGGGAAGGAGTAGCAGGAGCCAAACCACCTCAAAATTTTTTGATGTTCGCTTATTTTTGTTTGGCGTATTTTAACATCTACCTTTCTTCTAAAAGTGGTAGTGTTTGCATTGCTTTTATGTAAAAACGATATGTACTTGCAGCTTCTCAAAGCATTATACATAATAGTGAGAAGGTATGAAGGTATAATTTCCCCCCTCCCCCCTTCCAGCACAACTTTTAACGATTTAGCACCTAACGTATAATCAGACTTACAGGCCTACATCTCCTCCAGAAAGAAATGGAACCAGGTTCTTGGAATGATTAGAGAGAAAGTTGTTTTGGGGGAGAAGACCAGCAGCGAGGTCATAGGTCTCATCGGATTATGAAACGACGGGGAAGGAACTCGGCCGTTCCCTTTCAAAGGAACCATCACGGCCTTTGCCTGGTGTGATTTAGGAAAATCACGGAAAACCTAAATCAGGATGGTCGGACGCGGGATTGAACCGTCTTCCTCCCGAATGCGAGTCCAGTGGGCGCCACCTCGCTCAGCTGGCGTGGGCTTGCTGAAAAGTAATGCCTTTGAATTTCTTATGCGAAAACTCTTGATGTTTTGTAAATAAAAGAAACGTTATTAACATTCTACAACTTTGTTCTTCGTAACTACGTACTTATTTGTCAACATATCCACCCAGCCGACGAAAACATTTCTCCCAAAGAGACGGCAGTTTGCTGATAGTTTGAATGTAGATCGTTTGACTTCGTTGACGGATCCTCAACTTAACCTCTGACTGCACCTCTGAAACACTGTCCAAGGGAAGTCCTCGGAGGGGTTCTTTAAGTTTTGATGGTTCAAATGGCTCTGAGCACTATGGGACTTCTGAGGTCATCAGTCCCCTATAACTTCAAACTACTTAAACCTAACTAACCTAAGGATATCACACACATTCATGCCCGAGGCAGGATTCGAAACTGCGACCTTAGCAGTCGCACGGTTCCAGACTGAAGCGCTTAGAACCCCTCGGCCACACCGGCCGGCCTTTAAGTTCTGAAAACAGATGAAAATCGGAAGGGTTCAAGTTGGGACTGCGTGGAAGATGATCGACGACATTGAACGCAAGGCGTCGGATTGTTGCAGATTCGGAGCGCTCGTGCGTGGTCTCGGACGAACCCTTCGAATTCGTGTTTTCGGTTTTGTGAGCGTCTCTTGTGCCCCGACATAGTCACGTCACACACCGCGGCACTATACGCTACAGTTCGGAGCCCTCTAGCGGCAGAGGGTTGCAAGTTGCGTCAGAGGGGAAGGATAGCCGACCGAGCAATATACGTACATGAAGTGGGTAAGTCACGTATTGAATGGACAGTAACTCCGGTAAGGTGGCTTATATGTCGAGGCGGCTGTTGCGCAAAATGCTGGCTCTCGCCACGGCTACCACGAGAGACTATTGAGAACGAAATGAGCAAAAGAGAAGAAAATGAATGGTGAATGAAAAATGAAGCTAATCGTCTGATGGGCCTGAGTTTTGTGAGGAACGGTCGTCATATTACGTGGCTGATTCAGAATCACCAGTTGGTTCTCACATAGCGACTACGACAGGGAATCCAGTCCGAAGCATGGCACTTCTCGCTGCCTATACGTGTCCCCAGACCCTGCTTCATAACAGGAGATCCCTGCGAGAGCTTCAGCAGGTTTCTAGGTAGCCAGCGACTTGTGCGACCCCGCGCGTTACACGGAGAATATTACGAGAGAATGTTCTGAAATAAAATGATTAAAATAAGGATGTTGTAGGTAGGAGGTTCTGCACACAAGTATTCAGCGCAAGGTCGAACAACACTCCCGCATGAATACGACACGTCAAATGGTTCCATAGTAACAAGAGCAGTCTGGTTTCTTTTTTGTTTGTAAATACAAACAGAGCGCTGTGGTTGTAAACTACAATATTTAATTACTTCTTCTCGTTTTAGATACTAAGTAATGGAATATACTGTAAAAAAAAGTAAATTTAAGTATTAAATAGAAATAAAACGTCTTTATGTATCAGACATAAATTAGGAATGAGCTGAATACTCATTTAAGTACCAACAGGAAACCGACTAAAAACTACAAATTCCGTTGGCCTAAAGTGCGGATTTCCTGGGGGTTTCCCTCGTCATCGAATCTGGCAAACAATTGTTTGGAGCCCTGCGCTATTCGAGCATGTGTTACACCATGCAGACTGATTGTTTGTAGGCCAAAAATATAAACACATTTTACTGTAAATGCGCACTTAATTACTTAATAAAGGCGAAATTCTCACTTATGCTGCATTTATCAAAGCCTCTTCTTAGTTACGCAACTAGCTTTAGTTTAAAAAGCCATGATCGATTGTTTACACGAACAAAATGGCACGCGCTTGAAAATGTCGGAGAATTCATTCAACGTGCTACCGTTCGCGATGGTTTACCAATTATACTGTTCGTGATGGTTGACAGATGGTACATTCAAGGCGGATAAAATGTGCAATTTTTTAATTCGGTGTTTACATGAAGTCTTGTGTAGACGCTAAAACATACAGTACGGTGCACGTAAAGTAGAGTATACAGGTTGTTACAAAAAGGTACAGCCAAAGTTTCAGGAAACATTTCTCACACACAAAGAAAGAAAATATGTTATGTGGACATGTGTCCGGAAACGCTTACTTTCCATGTTAGAGCTCATTTTATTACTTCTCTTCAAATCACATTAATCATGGAATGGAAACACACAGCAACAGAACGTACCAGCGTGACTTCAAACACTTTGTTACAGGAAATGTTCACAATGTCCTCCGTTAGCGAGGATACATGCATCCACCCTCCGTAGCATGGAATCCCTGATGCGATGATGCAGCCCTGGAAAATGGCGTATTGTATCACAGCCGTCCACAATACGAGCACGAAGAGTCTCTACATTTGGTACCGGGGTTGCATAGACAAGAGCTCTCAAATGCCCCCATAAATGAAAGTCAAGAGGGTTGAGGTCAGGAGGGCGTCGAGGCCATGGAATTGGTCCGCCTCTACCAATCCATCGGTCACCGAATCTGTTGTTGAGAAGCGTATGAACACTTCGACTGAAATGTGCAGGAGCTCCATCGTGCATGAACCACATGTTGTGTCGTACTTGTAAAGGCACATGTTCTAGCAGCACAGGTAGAGTATCCCGTATGAAATCATGATAACGTGCTCCGCTGAGCGTAGGTGGAAGAACATGGGGCCCAATCATGACATCACCAACAATGCCTGCCCAAACGTTCACAGAAAATCTGTGTTGATGACGTGATTGCACAATTGCGTGCGGATTCTCGTCAGCCCACACATGTTGATTGTGAAAATTTACAATTTGATCACGTTGGAATGAAGCCTCATCCGTAAAGAGAACATTTGCACTGAAATGAGGATTGACACATTGTTGGATGAACCATTCGCAGAAGTGTACCCGTGGAGGCCAATCAGCAGCTGATAGTGCCTGCACAAGCTGTACATGGTACGGAAACAACTGGTTCTCTCGTAGCACTCTCCATACAGTGACGTGGTCAACGTTACTTTGTACAGCAGCAACTTCTCTGACGCTGACATTAGGGTTATCGTCAACTGCACGAAGAATTGCCTCGTCCATTGCATGTGTCCTCGTCGTTCTAGGTCTTCCCCAGTCGCGAGTCGTAGGCTGGAATGTTCCGTGCTCCCTAAGACGCCGATCAATTGCTTCGAACGTCTTCCTGTCGGGACACCTTCGTTCTGGAAATCTGTCTCGATACAAACGTACCGCGCCACGGCTATTGCCCCGTGCTAATCCATACATCAAATGGGCATCTGCCAACTCCGCATTTGTAAACATTGCACTGACAGCAAAACCACGTTCGTGATGAACCCTAACCTGTTGATGCTACGTACTGATGTGCTTGATGCTAGTACTGTAGAGCAATGAGTCGCATGTCAACACAAGCACCGAAGTCAACATTACCTCCCTTCAATTGAGCCAACTGGCGGTGAATCGAGGAAGTACAGTACATACTGACGAAACTAAAATGAGCTCTAACATGGAAATTAAGTGTTACCGGACACATGTCCACATAACATCTTTTCTTTATTTGTGTGTGAGGAATGTTTCCTGAAAGTTTGGGCGTACCTTTTTGTAACACCCTGTATAAAGTACTTGATACATTTACTTAAAAATTCAAACTTGTATTGGCATGTTTCAGCATAAGGCTGTTTCAACAATAACAAAATGAAAAGTAGAAATTAAGAAAAAAGACGGACAAATGTGGAGGAAAAGTAATTACTCACCAAGAAGCGAAACCTCTCACATATGGAACTTGTCTCATCTATTTTATCATTTTATACCGGATTGTTAGCCCCTCATCCCCTCAGACATAGTGAGGAATCAAGGGGGCTGCACTGTCATGGATCTTTCGTTCATATTTCCTGTTAGGAGACTGGAGGGTGGGAAGGGGATGTTTACCAGGGTCTCAAGAGGTCCTTCCAAGTCCTACCCTAGACTCTTGTGACTGTAAGAGCGTTTTAGTTGACGTAGCGATCCACGGCTTCTTCCAATCTGCTGCTCTGCCAGATAGGTCTACAATTCTTAGGTCGTTAATCATTGTTTAGTTGATGAAACAGATTTTCATTGCTTATTACTCTGAAAACTATTTAATTTCAAAAGACGTTCCTACACTGGTCTGTGACGTCTTGTCTATTGGCAAATTCCCAGTTGAAATGGGCGGATTTCTTATGTGTCCATATTCACAGATGTCTGTGGTGCGTTATATTATTTTTTGTAAACACGTGGAATACGGGCCATGCCCTGCCACTCGGTTGCACCTTTGTACAGCGTTATGTTCACATACCAATACATGGTCGGGAACGCATTCCCGGCACAGTAACAGCGACTCAAAACACAAGGGAGGAAGGACACGAGCAGGGTGAGGAAACGTGTTTATTATGAATGTATGAATTCTCCGCCCTGCGAACTTTCCGCCCCACTAGAAACCTGCGAACTCACCGCCTCGTACCTGCGTCCATTGTGTCCCGTCCTACCTTCAGCCGGACCGTCCTAAACACCGTGCTCTAACTGTTCCGGACTCGACCGAATTCCGCCCGGACAGTCCCTTCTGACTGTTAGTATCGCTCTAGTTTTCGTAGACTTCACATCGTGCCACCTGGATACTACCATCTCAGTAGATGTGATATGAAAGTTTCAAAGATAATTCGTGGTAAATCTAGTTGCCACTATGAAGGTTATTCTTACACAGTGAAGAAAACGAAGGAAGGTGGGACTGTGATTTGGCGCTGTTCAAAACGTGGAGACTCAGAGGGCCATAGACACGGGTTCCCATGTAGATGCCGTGTTTCTTGACTTCCGCAAGGCGTTCGATACAGTTCCCCACAGTCGTTTAATGAACAAAGTAAGAGCATATGGACTATCAGACCAGTTGTGTGATTGGATTGAAGAGTTCCTAGATAACAGAACGCAGCATGTCATTCTCAATGGAGAGAAGTCTTCCGAAGTAAGAGTGATTTCAGGTGTTGCGCAGGGGAGTATCGTAGGACCGTTGTTATTCACAATATACATAAATGACCTTGTGGATGACATCGGAAGTTCACCGAGGCTTTTTACGGATGATGCTGTGGTATATCGAGAGGTTGTAACAATGGAAAATTGTACTGAAATGCAGGAGGATCTGCAGCGAATTGACGCATGGTACAGGGAATGGCAATTGAATCTCAATGTAGACAACTGTAATGTGCTGCGAATACATAGAAAGAGAGATCCCTTATCATTTAGCTACAAAATAGCAGGTCAGCAAGTGGAAGCAGTTAATTCCATAAATTATCTGGGAGTACGCATTAGGAGTGATTTAAAATGGAATGATCATATAAAGTTGATCGTCGGTAAAGCAGATGCCAGACTGAGATTCATTGGAAGAATCCTAAGGAAATGCAATCCGAAAACAAAGGAAGTAGGTTACAGTACGCTTGTTCGCCCGCTGCTTGAATACTGCTCAGCAGTGTGGGATCCGTACCAGATAGGGTTGATAGAAGAGATAGAGAAGATCCAACGGAGAGCAGCGCGCTTCGTTACAGGATCATTTAGTAATCGCGAAAGCGTTACGGAGATGATAGATAAACTCCAGTGGAAGACTTTGCAGGAGAGACGCTCAGTAGCTCGGTACAGGCTTTTGTTGAAGTTTCGAGAACATACCTTCACCAAAGAGTCAAGCAGTATATTGCTCCCTCCTACATATATCTCGCGAAGAGACCATGAGGATAAAATCAGAGAGATTAGGGCCCACACAGAAGCATACCGACATTACTTCATTCCACGAACAATACGAGACTGGAATAGAAGGGAGAACCTATAGAGGTACTCAAGGTACACTCCGCCACACACCGTCAGGTGGCTTGCGGAGTATTGATGTAGAAGCAGAAGTAGAACCCCAGATGACGCAAGGTTGGAAATACAGAGGACTCAGAACCAGGCAAAGAAGAGGGCACGAGAGGAAAATACGTCTATTTCCAAAATCTATTCAGAGGAGCTAGGTAACTTGCATAATCGAGAGTACGACTTGGTGACAGAAATGCTAGAGCAGCGAACAACGAAGAGAACGTTATACAAGCAAAGGGCAAAGTTGCAGGGAAGTCAGAGGGATCCAGAGACAAGAGAAGAGATTGAACTTAAAGCAGAGCTAATAATTATGAATGATGGCAGCAGTTTCCTGTTAAGCGACGATAAATCGGGAGACAGGATAATAGTTTTTTGTGGAAGTGCAGGGAGAGAGGTTTTATGAAGTAAACGAGACTTTTTTATGGATGGTACATTCAAGTGCTGTAGCAAACAGTTTTCACAGATCTATACAGTTCATACAGATTTTGGAAGTTCAAAAATGGTTCAAATGGCTCTGAGCACTATGGACTTAACATCTATGGTCATCAGTCCCCTAGAACTTAGAACTACTTAAACCTAACTAACCTAAGGACAGCACACAACACCCAGCCATCACGAGGCAGAGAAAATCCCTGACCCCGCCGGGAATCGAACCCGGGAACCCGGGCGTGGGAAGCGAGAACGCTACCGCACTTGGAAGTAATAAAAGCGAGACTAATATCTACCCAGTTGCATTTGAATTATTACCAAATAAAAGGAAAGGGACATACATCCGACTTTTCAGAAATGTGCTGGAAAATATTCGAGAACGGAACCCTGCAAGTGTGATTGTAGATTTTGAGTCAGCAGCGATTTCTGCAATTATACATATGTTACCAACTTCCTCAGTGCATGGATGCTATTTCCACATTAGAAAGTCACCCTGGAGGAAAGTACAGAATCTTGGACTCACTCGCGAATATAAAGAAAATGAAGTGAGACAACAAATTCGCTGCGCTGGTGTTTCTACGGCCTGAAGATGTATGTGATGGCTGGCTGGAGATACATTCACAGGCACCGGATGTTCCTACGCTTTCTGACATTTTCGACTACTTTGTAGAGAGATGGTTGGAAAATGAAGGAAAACCCTATCAGCCTTTGGAGCTGCTACAAACGGCTCCATCGAACAACTAACTCTGTAGAGGGCTGGCATAACAAAATTAATAATATTATTTCCAAACCAGATTCTGAAATTAGTGATGTAATTACTTGCTTGAAAACAGAAGCAGAAAATACAGCGTGCGCGTTAATGAGAACAGAGCTGAGTACGGAAGGTAAAAGAAAGAAAACAGTGCACATGAAACGGGATGAAAGGCTGGAGAAAATATTGAAAAAGTACGAGAAGGATGGTGAGATAAGGGCTTGCTTGAAGGCTATCTCCTACCTTCAAAAACTAGACTAAATAATGTATCAGAATGTGTATATAAATAAAAAAAAATACGAAATGTAAATAGCAATCTTTAAAAAAAATACAAAAAAAGGATAAAAAATTTGACAAAGCTTATAAGCTGATTTTAAATACGTCTAAATGACAATAAAATTCCATTTGCCATTTAGTCAGTACAAACCCTGGATAAAGAGCGGTGGAAATCAGATTAGCCGGCCGGAGTGACCGAGCGATTCTAGGCGATACAGTCTGGAACCGCGCGACCGCTACGGTCGCAGGTGCGAATCCTGCCTCGGGCGTGGATGTGTGTGATGTCCTTAGGTTAGTTAGGTTTAAGTAGTTCTAAGCTCTAGGGGACTGATGACCTCAGAAGTTAAATCCTATAGTGCTCAGAGCCATTTGATCAGATTATTTTTAAAAGTGTAGGTATGTGTTTTCTAACGCATCTAAACCCAAAGCGCCACTAATTCCATGCCTCAGTAGTGTTTACAAATCAACAGTTGAAATTAAGCTACACTACACATGTGTGAACATAATGCCACTTAATATTTCCGTGTATTTAATAAGAGTACTTTTATGATAATATGTCTATTGACAATGACTGCTGTCTGGTGCTGTAAAAGAACCGAATCTTCTTTATGTACTGAAATATTGTAAATCTCTGTGAAGTCTTATTTTGTTCTATCTGCTGTCTATTGGTTGTTTATCGTACCAATCGAGGTTAGCGCAGTGGCTAACCAGGGCTCAATCATCTGGACGTCCATAGTCTACTGTATTTGGTTTTCCTTGTTTAAGCAAATGCTGTGAAGGTTCCTTAAAGAGGTCATGGTAGCTTCCTCCCCCCACCTTTCCCGTAACCAACAATCCTAGCGAAATCTAAATCTCTATATGACCACAACTGTGGACGTGACATGAAACACCAAACGCAAAATTGGTTTTTCTCCAGGTTGTAATGATGAATGATCATGTACGGAGCTTAAAATTAAGCATATCTCTGGAATGTAAACTTGCTTTTTGTGAGTTTCCATTCGCTTAAGAAAAACGTGCACTAATGATGTAAAGATGAGACAACTGAGCTACTTAAATATTAAATTATTGAATGACTTGTCTATATGTGCCGTGATAAATTTCGAGCTCACCCGGAACTGTATTAACTTCCTGTCTTATTACTTACACATCGAATATTTTGTTCTGCTTCAGACTGACGTTTACGCAGTAGTTTAGCTATGTATTTTGGAACACAACGCGAACTTCTGTCATACACACCAAGTACCATCCTCACAAAATAATTTATTTATTTACTAATTCCTATAGGACCATTCTTCTGTTTGAGGTGCTGTGTAGGGAAGGTATTTCTGTTTACAGTTAGACTTGTTCCTAAGGTTTTAAGGTTCAAAAACGTAACCACGCATGAAAACTTTTAACAAATTTATATGTGTTGTTCAAACTCGTGCCTGTGGTAAAGAGACTACAACAAGAATAGTAAAAACTGTGATTTTTAGTTGAATGTTCCAACCAAGTTCTAAAAACATTCTCACGCTGTGGCTGATATAGAAGGAGTCGGACGTTAACTGTTTGTTAACGCTTTTTTTATCTCATTGTCTCTCAAACAAAAACGAATGAGTAACGTTTGTTTTTAAATTTTTCGTCACTATTTTGATGATTCAACTGTTAGATTTCCAAGAAAGTCAAAGGTCACTGACAGTTATCAGAAAAGAAAATATTACTACTACTTTCATTGTATTTTTCTTCATTTGCTCTTTCTTAAACTAATACATTGTCTTCTTTTGCATGGCAGTTATGTGCAAGATTTTCTACGTTTTTCTTGTCCTTCAGTTTTATCAAGAACCACCTCCTTAACAGGTTCTTAATTTTTGTTAGTGTCGTCAATTTTTTGATCATCTACAAACGCACTGTTGAACTATAATATTTTTGCGCCTTCTTTCATGTCCTTTAGGTCGAGAGCTTCTCTGACATAAGTTTAACAAATTTCAGCATTGAACCAGCCAACAAACGGCCCTTCAAAAACCTGACGCAATTTACTTGTTTATTTATTTATTTACTTATTTTGTGCTCCACTTGGGCAACGTCGCTGTGTATGTGTTCTAAACCAAATTTCTGCATAAATTAATAGAATTATTTTCTTTTTGCTTTCAACCAGTAAGAACTCCCTACGTAAAAACATATACATATCAGAATTAATAACACTGAAATTGTTTCACGCAACATACTTGTATTGTATGGCTAGTGCCGTACGGCTTGAGCATGATAGTTCGCGTCCCCAGGGGATTGGTGGGCCCTTCCTCGACCTTTTCTGGGCGGAAATCTCACAGGGCGGAAAATTCACAGGGCGGAGAGTACACGACACCGTTTATTATGCTTATGACAGCAAAAACCAAGAAATAAGAACAAAGAAGATAATGAAAATCATCGAAGAAGGTGTTAGCCCTGGCTGTGATGCAGGCCTCACATCTCCGGCGCTTGGGAAATCTGATTGATGTTCTACTGTATATGTCTGTGAGATGTATGATGCTTTGGGCTTGCCGAAGCGCCTGCGATTTCTTTTCTGGTTCTGTGAACCCATACTGCTGCTCAATACCCCACCGTAGTGATGAGGAATTTGTTGTATGTTCTTACTACACTGAGAAGAAATTCGATGTTCGTTGGCTAGCTGATGGTATTTTGTTGATGACTACTCTGTTGTCAGTACACTACTTTTCGCTTCACTGATTGGTAATTTATTCAGGCTGTGAGGTTTTACGCACGATCGCTACGGTCGCAGGTTCGAATCCTGCCTCGGGCATGGATGTGTGTGATGTCCTTAGGTTAGTTAGGTTTAAGTAGTTCTAAGTTCTAGGGGACTTATGACCACAGCAGTTGAGTCCCATAGTGCTCAGAGCCATTTGAACCATTTATGTGAGGTTTTAGCTATCGATTATTTTCCTTTTGGTACATGTTAACTGGTTTGTATACTCCTACCGTTGATTTAGTCTGTGCGCACCAGCTGCTCAAAGTATTGAGGACTTGCCTTCTATTTTCTTATAATTTTGACATTGTGCTATCAACTACCGTCGTTAGCAGGTCATCTGTGTGGACTAAGCAGTCACTTATACACTCATATCACGAAACTGCGTCAATAGCAGCCATCTACATCTACATCCATACTCCGCAAGCCACCCGACGGTGTGTGGCGGAGGGTACCTTGAGTACCTCTATCGGTTCTCCCTTCTATTCCAGTCACGTATTGTTCGTGGAAAGAAGGATTGTCGGTATGCCTCTGTGTGGGCTCTAATCTCTCTGATTTTATCCTCATGGTCTCTTCGCGAGATATACGTAGGAGGGAGCAATATACTGCTTGACTCTTCGGTGAAGGTATGTTCTCGAAACTTCAACAAAAGCCCGTACCGAGCTACTATCTGGTACGGATCCCACACTGCTGAGCAGTATTCAAGCAGTGGGCGAACAAGCGTACTGTAACCTACTTCCTTTGTTTTCGAATTGCATTTCCTTAGGATTCTTCCAATGAATCTCAGTCTGGCATCTGCTTTGCCGACGATCAACTTTATATGGTCATTCCATTTTGAATCACTCCTAATGCGTACTCCCAGATAATTTATGGAATTAACTGCTTCCACTTGCTGACCTGCTATTTTGTAGCTAAATGATAAGGGATCTTTCTTTCTATGTATTCGCAGCACATTACACTTGTCTACATTGAGATTCAATTGCCATTCCCTGCACCATGCGTCAATTCGTTGCAGATCCTCCTGCATTTCAGTACAATTCTCCATTGTTACACCCCCTCGATGTACTACAGCATCATCCGCAAAAAGCCTCAGTGAACTTCCGATGTTATCCACAAGGTCATTTATGTATATTGTGAATAGCAACGGTCCTACAACACTCCCCTGCGGCAGACCTGAAATTACTATTACTTCGTAAGACTTCTCTCCATTGAGAATGACATGCTGCGTTCTGTTATCTAGGAACTCTTCAATCCAATCACACAATTGGTCTGATAGTCCATATGTTCTTACTTTGTTCATTAAACGACTGTGGGGAACTGTATCGGACGCCTTGCGGAAGTCAAGAAACACGGCATCTACCTGGGAACCCGTGTCTATGGCCCTCTGAGTCTCGTGGACGAATAGCACGAGCTGGGTTTCACACGATCGTCTTTTTCGAAACCCATGCTTATTCCTACAGAGTAGATTTCTAGTCTCCAGAAAAGTAATTATACTCGAACATAATACGTGTTCCAAAATTCTACAACTGATCGACGTTAGAGATATAGGTCTATAGTTCTGCACATCTGTTCGACGTCCCTTCTTGAAAACGGGGATGTCCTGCGCCCTTTTTTAATCCTTTGGAACGCTACACTCTTCTAGAGACCTACGGTACACCGCTGCAAGAAGGGGGGCAAGTTCCTTCGCGTACTCTGTGTAAAATCGAACTGGTATCCCATAAGGTCCAGCGGCCTTTCCTCTTTTGAGCGATTTTAATTGCTTCTCTATCCCTCTGTCGTCTGTTTCGATATCTACCATTTTGTCATCTGTGCGACAATCTAGAGAAGGAACTACAGTGCAGTCTTCCTCTGTGGAACTGCTTTGGATAACGCACACTGTAAGTACTCATATCGAGGAGAAGCCATGTATATTCATGGAAATCATATGCTTGTACATGAAGACACGTGAAGGTCGTAGCTATCTGACCTCTACGTCCGGCAGGGGAGAAGTGAGCGGAGCGGCTGATGATGCCCCAGGGCCAGAACGACACTTTATCTATTAGCGACGCCTGCCACTCTTCATCATCTCAGCTTGCTACCCTCCGCTAGTCACGCCATCACGTGTTTCATCAGGCCTGTTACTGATCAGATGCACAATGGCAGCCTAAGTGTCACTACTTAACAGCACAGTCACACCGACTGCCGCTTGTGGACACAGCATTAATGTCTGTTGCTTTTTCCCACTCGACTGTAATCATCAGTTTGTTTATCGCGAGGCGAAGAAACACTTTCTACTATACTTCTTGTTTGTGGTTTTTAAATTGCAAGAGGCTTGGAGTAGTGTGCGGTTACAGGAATATGATAGATAAAATAAGTAGTTTTTCATGAATCATTCTACATACCAAAAGTTAATACTGAGACGAATCTCAAACTCCACCTTAATTTTACTCACAAATGGACACTGCAGCTGGTTCCTGTCAGAATAAAGAAAGAGTTTAGGTATCTGTGAACCACAAAAAGGAAATTTCCATTGTCTTACTTCGATGCATTAGTTCAAAAACTGAACGTTAGTAACACAGGAATGTCGGTGGGCATAACTATCGTTTCACAGGAAGCTTCTCGTATTCCTTTAGGCTGAATTCACATCAGTTCGGTGCATGCTGAACAGCAATTTCGAGGCATAAATTTCTTCGTGCGTTGTCTAGGCTCTGGTACAGCTAAGGACTAGATTTGGCAGTTAACATTAGACAGACAGTTGACCGCTGTGTGAAGTTGCCGCCTGCCAAAACCACCCCTCTTGGCAAAGAAAAAAATGGTTCAAATGGCTCTGAGCACTATGGGACTCAACTGCTGTGGTCATCAGTCCCCTAGAACTTAGAACTACTTAAACCTAACTAACCTAAGGACATCACACACATCCATGCCCGAGGCAGGATTCGAACCTGCGACCGTAGCAGTCGCACGGTTCCGGACTGCGCGCCTAGAACCGCGAGACCACCGCGGCCGGCTCTTGGCAAAGAAGTAGGCTCGTTGTGAGAGCTGCAGTGAGAGGGGTCACGGGAAAGTAATGCAGTTTCCACTATCGGCTTGTGGTTGTGCGAGCAGGCGCAAGCAGATGGATTGCTACATTCTTTGTTTTTGTGAACGCTACGATTATGAGGTACTTCTGAACATAAGGTGTCATCTAGATAAAAAAAAAACTGACACGTAATAACGGACATGGAAAATTGTTTTTATTGTGACATAGAGATGTAAGAAAACAAAGAATGGTTCGACTTGATACGATGTTTGCTATGTACTGTTTCTGATTTTACAGATTATTCAAGTCCACAGAGAAAATTTGGTGATAAGTACACTGAGGAGCCAAAACATTATTGACTACCTCCTTAAGAGCTTCTTTGTCCGTCTTTCGAACGAAATACATCACTGATTCTGCGTATCAGGGATCCGACAGTGTTTTGGTAGGCCTGTGAAGGTATGTGGCATTAGATGTCTATGCATAAGTCACGTAATTCACGTAAATAAAGGGCCACCGATTCGTGTACGCAGTGATGGCGCCCGATAGGCCGAGATGGGTTTCATAGTATTTACTGCAGGCGAATCTTGTCGCCGAGACATCAACGTGAGTTCACTACAATGTTGCTCAAACCACTTAGAACGGTTTTCGCTCGGAGACGGAGACATGGACAGTTATATTGCTGAAAGATGGCATCGCCGTCGGGGAAGACATCAAGCATGAAGGGCTGCAGATGGTTCGCAGTAGTCAGCGTCTCTTTGATTACTACCACAGGTCCGATGCAAGCGCACGAGAATGTCTCTCATGGCACAACACTGCGTCAGTGGCACGCTGCACGTTTCGAGCCGCCGTTCACCTCGATGGCGGCGTTTGTGGAGACGACCGTCGACCTCGTATAGCAAAAATGTGATTCACCCGAAGAGCCGACACGTTTCCATTGATCGATGGTTGAATCCTGCTGGTCCAATGCCCACAGCAGTCGTAATTGACTGTGTCGTTGGATCAACATGTCAACACGAAGGAGTGGTCTGCCGTGGAGCTCCATGTTCAACGATGCACGATGAACAGTGTTCTCGGAAACACTTGTGCCTGCACCAGCATTGTGCTTTATTGGCAGATGTGCCACAGATCAACATTTATCCTACTTTACAGAGCAGACAAGCCTCTGAACCCCACGTTCTGTGAAGAGTCGTGGACGTCCACCCATTTAGCACCTAGTGGTAGTTTCACTGTCCTTCTACCACTTTCCGTAGATGCTCTCGACAGCAGCACGTGAACATTCGACCAGATTCGCCGTTTTCGAGATACTCATTCACAGGCTCTGCGCTATAATAACATGCCCTTTGTCAAAGTCGCTTAACTCATTGGATTTTCCCATTTGCAGCCCATATCTTCGCTAGGATTATTTACTGTCCTTGTTTGCTCCGATTACATACTTTTGTTACCGCGTCATATGCCCTCAGCGCCACCAGGCGGCGTACAACGTCGCGATGGGCGGTGGTCGTAATGTTTTGGCTCATCAGTGTATTTCTTTCCAACCTTTCATTATTAGTTATACACCAGCAAACCGCCCCAGCTTCGCACGGATAGCACTAAATGTCTAGGGCCGGACGACTTGTCTGGTGTAGCGGTAGTAGATTATATAAAAACCTTTCTCGTGAATCTATCCATCTCTTAGTGAAAACCATATCAAAGTCCTATAATGGTGCCTGAGATTAGGCTTCACACGCAGTAAAACGTGACAGGGGATTTTAATTTATAAGATGAGTAGAAGATATGTGTAGATCCATAGATTCTGGTCAAGTTTCGCTGCCCTCTGAAGCTGTGGCGGCTGTATGCCCACAACTTTTCCCACCGAATACCACTTCCTCTGCAGTCGACCAGCTCGTAGCTTCCATCATTGCCATGAGACGTCACTCCAAACGCCAGTCAAATATGGAACAGATAACAATACATACCATTACTATTATTATAAATTGCGCAAAAAATTTCTCATGATTCAGTCTATCTATTAGCGAAAACCGTATAACAATTTCCACAGTACTTCCTAAGATTAGTCTTCACATACAGGCAGAGAAACGCGGCTGAGGAAATTAATTTATAATATGTGTAGATTATTCTGTGCTTCATCTACGATGATTATTTAACTCCCGATTGCAAAAACCCCTCGTACTTGCCGCCACTGCAACGCCAACCACCTGTACCAACACTGTCCCATCCGTCCGTCTGCAACCAATCACATCTCATTTACTCCTGTAAGTGTAAAGCCAAGCACCCCCCCCCCTCCCCTCCCACCAAACCAAACCTGAACATAATCCCAATTCGCCATATCGACGTATCACTTCACTCAAACCACTTCCTACGTCCTACTTCTATCTCTGAAGACATCATACTCTTCATCACCCCCCCCCCCTCTCCTCCAAACCAAACCTGAACATAGTCCCAGTCCTCCCTATCGACACTATCAACATATCACTTCACCCAAACAACTTCCTACGTCCCACGCTTCATCACCACTGTCCTTCAAAGAATCCGCGTCCTCATATCCTCTATCAAGTCAATCCAGCAGCCCGTTCTGTATTTCATTTAAATGTCACTGCCACCTACTCCAAAACCCACTCTCACTTCCTATTTTCCCGTGTGGACAGCCTTGCCTAATATCTTCCTCACTCACCCTTGAGCAACCCCTCAATCTCCACAGCACTCAATCCCACGCCACAGCATAGATAGCTCCTTCCCGTCACCTTATTACTCTCACACCCACACACTACAACTTTTCCTCCTTCCCCCGAACTTCGACGTCAGTTCTCTGTCATCATCTTCCGTTCACTATCCTCCGTGATGTCGTCCATCTACCCATTACCTGCAACTGGTCATCAAGCAGAATCGACATCATAATCATATTTCTAAACTTTTCGCCTCCGAGGTGATTACCACACAGCATAAATGGTTCAAAAGGCTCTGAGCACTGTGGGACTTAACATCTGAGGTCATCAGTCCCCTAGAACACCTGCTCTCTCTCTCTCTCTCTCTCTCTCACTCTCTCTGTAGCCCTGTAGCGTGCCACTGCAGGTCAAATAGAGCCGCAAACAAAGCAGCATTTACCTGTCTTGACAATATTCCCTCTTTCTAAAAGATTGATTCACTAATTGATTAAATCGATACCCTTTTTGTGGAACAATTTTTCCTTGCTTCCTGTTGGTGGATACTGGGACTGGTGTGTTTGGCGGGATTCGACCCTGAAACCACTCGGTTTCCAAACCCTACTGGATTTTTTCCCTCTTACCTCCTATCGGTTGATACCGGCACAGTTAGGTCATTTGGTAGGAAGTCCATGATGTTGGAGATAACTGAAAATTTCGAATTTCAACTCAGTTGCATACTTTGTCCTTCAAAAATTTGTGGGAGGGGCTGGACAAATGCCTGCTCGCAGTACAACTATCGGAAACAATAAATTGACCAATCAGAATTTGACATTGCAATTGGGTTTTTAATACACTATTGAAGTCCTACATTGCTTCTCTCCACTACATTCGGAAGGAGAGAGAAAGTCCTACTGCATGACAGGACAGAAACAACAGCAAAACCACTGCAAGACAGAGTCCACTGTGATGCACTGTGTGCACTAAACACGACACACTTAAACCGCGATCCAATCTGTAGAAATAAGTTGTCATGGCTACATGCCTGAGATCACTAAAGAAACTCGCGCATCTTGCGCACTCACTTCCCAGATATCCACACACAGTGTCCTCGTCCCCACATACGCCGCCACCACCAACGCTTAGAGGTCTTTGGAAATTACTGCCGCGATCACAGCCACAGACACGGACGCGAGTGTATGCCAGAGTGCACCACTCCCGACCATGAAGGGTGTCCCAGGATGATTGGTGTGGAAGTAATTCGGATGTTATCAATATATCCAGCGCAAACGTTCATCATTTTGATTCCTCTCACACGCAACACACACGTCCGCTTCTGTCACGCTCAGCCAGCACACTGGTCTCGCTGCTGCGGGCAAGATCAGATAAGTCGGTGCATTCTTTGTACCTAACCGCACGTCACAGGCTGACCTAATCCCTTACTCGTGACCACTGCTGGAGCTAACCAGTTCCACCCTGAAACAAACCCTCTAGTTTAAAAACCCCACTTTGTCCAATCCGAGATATTGTTGACTATACACCTCGAAATTCTCGCTCAAAATGTAGATGTCTCCCATTGATACAAGTCATTTTCACAGACAGAAGAAATCGTGGTATACATGCTTTTTCACGTTGCTGAAGTATTGTTACATGTTGTGAAAATCCTGTAAGAGTATGGCTCAAAATGGCTTTAAGCATATGGGACTTAACAGCCGAGGTCATCAGTCTCCTAGACTTAGAACTACTTAAACCTAACTAACCTAAGGGCATCACACACATCCATGCCCGAGGCAGGATTCGAACCTACGACCGTAGCAGTCACGGGGTTCCGGACACAGTATAAAATCCACCACATAAGCATCATCTAGTTATTTTTCAGTACTCTCACTTTTTGTTCTTCTTTCTATGTTTCTTAATACTATTGTTACGTTCTTAAAACCGTAGGACGAAGGGCTACATCGCTGCTACCAGCCTGCAGCCCACATGGGGGAATTAAATTATAATAAAGAGAAAAAAGATTTGTCTGCAAAATTTACCTAGTGTTGTCCCAGTGGGAACGTCATTGATAATAACCACCACTCGTAGAAAAAAGAATCAAAATTCAAGGAGTCTATAGAACAGTGTAATTCACAAGGCGCAAAGGGGAGGTAAAATTATTTACAACGAAGGGATATTCTGCGACATAATGAGAGGCAAAGTTTACCTTAGTAATTTGAAGTACCGCAACCATGGCTAATATATTCTGCCAGGAGACAGTCCTAATAGAATGAAATTATAATTTATTTTGTGGAGGACAGTACAACACCTGTAAGTATGCTGTTTAGGTTTTTATATTGGTAACGCCACGTAGAGCTCTGTATGAAAATCACTGGCTGTGCTGTGTGCAGTCTGTGGCTGGTTTGCATTGTTGTTGGCTATTGTAGTGTTGGGCAGTTGGCTGTCAACAGCGCGTAGCGTTTCGCAGTTGGAGGTGAGCCGCCAGCAGTGGTGGATTTGGGGAAGTGAGATGGCGGATTTTTGAGAGCGGATGATCTGGACGTGTGTCCATCAGCAACAGTACATTTGTAAGACTGGATGTCATGAACTGATATATATATAATATGACTTTTGAACAATATTAAGGTAAATACATTGTTTGTTCTCTATCAAAATATTTCTTTTGCTAACTGTGCGTATCAGTAGTTAGTGCCTTCAGTAGTTTGAATCTTTTATTTAGCTAGCAGTAGTGGCGCTCGCTGTATTGCAGTAGTTCGAGTAACGAAGATTTTTGTGAGGTAAGTGATTTGTGAAACGCACAGGTTAATGTTAGTCTGGGCCATTCTTTTGTAGGGATTTTTGAAAGTCAGATTGCGTTGCGCTAAAAAATATTGTGTGTCAGTTTAGTGTTGATCAGAATAGGTAAAGATCGAAATGTCTGAGTACGTTCAGTTTTGCTCAGCTGTTTGAAAATTAAATAATGTAAGAGATTTATCAGCACAGTCATTCAATAATTTTTCTAAGGGGACGTTTCATATGTTGGCCCTTAGCCGAGGATACCTCACTGGAATCTTCTGATTTTTTTTCTTGTAGTTTGTGTAAGTAGTGTAGCTTTTGTTTATTGCTAGCGCGTAATTGTAGAGAGAATCTCATCTGTAGTTGTAGTTTTTCATTGTTGTACAATAAAACAGTTGTGGCATGCATGTAGATTTGCACCAAGTATTTCGCAGCTGCGCTTGCAATTAACTAGATATTATTTTCAGTGCTATGTTAGTGTGTTTTCTTATTTTGCTCTTCAAATTGTGCTTTTCTGTGTTATCGTGTGAAATATTGTGACAATAATGGCGTGTGAAAAACGTAACACTAGGCTCCAAAGTAAACTGAGAAATAATAGTGACGACGAGCGTAGCTTATCAGCACCACTGTGTAATGAATTAACAGACATTCAAAGTGGCAATTTGTTAATTGCGTATAGGGAAATGGAGCGGGCGGCAAATAATGGCGTAGACAGTGAAACAATTAGTGAACAGGGAAGCATTATCGATCGATCGGTCGGCAACAGCTCGCCTCAGGAATCCGAAATGGCAGGACACAATCTCGCAAATACTATAGATTCAGGTTTTGGGTCCTAACCGTTTTCTCAAATAAGTCAAGACACATTTTCTGCTTGTCAAAATGTGAATGTTGCCGGTTCAACTTCACTGCCGAAAAGCACTGAGGAACATGTTTCAGACACCACTGCATTGTTATTACAGTTAATGCTACAAATGGGACAAACGCTACAAAAGTTAGACACAATGGAACAAAATCTTCAAAAGTTAGACACAATGGAACGAAATCTTCAAAAGTTAGACACAGTTAGACACAATAGAACAAAAGCTTCGAAAGTTACACTCAGTGGAACATACGCTTGAACAAACACGTGAAGATTTAACTACTGAGTTACATAACATTGAATCGAAATATCAAAAAGTCTGTAATGACGTAAAAACACAAATTTGTGAGCATTTCCAACCTATTTTTTCGCGGCGTGAAAATACATTACAGAATGACGAAGCAGCCATAAAAGAACTGCAAACTATTGTTCATGAAAATCATGAGACCTTGCAAGCTATAATTGACTCAGTTTCATCTACCGATTCGGTTACGCAACTTGCAAAAACTCAGGAAAACTTAAAGGACACAGTAGATACGATTTCAACACAAACGGACACTCTGAAACTTGGTTCAGAAAAACACACCGAAGAAATAAGTACACTATCGAAGAAAGTAGCAGAACTTTCGGATCAGTTCACTAACTTATCTGCAAAGGTGGATGATGATCTGAATGACACAAGACCTGTAGCCATCACTGACACAGAAGAGTATGAACAAATTAATAAATTCAAACAAAATCAGAATCAAATTAATACGCAACACAAAAGAGAAATCCGGGAAGTACAAGATCAGTTGGCACAAGTAACACAAAAATTACGTATTTCAGAGGACACTCGCGCTCCAACACGGGAAGAGGGACTTAGAAATACGGAAAAGCCACAAAATAATAACACAGGGCATTTCGGAAATTATGAAAGAAATTGGCAAGGTGCACCGAATTTTGAGATGGAACCGCCGACACGACGTAACAGTAACCGATATGCTACTTATCGACACGATGATTTTCACTATAAGCCGTTCATTACTACTCGTAAATTCAAAACATTTAAGAATTCTGGCAACGACATTCATCCACAAGCATGGCTCCATCAATTCGCTCATTGTTTTCCTCCCAAATGATCATTAGAGCACAGATTAGAATTTATGTGTGGCTATTTAGAGAATGAACCAGATGTAAGAATGCGATCGGTCATTCACGATTGTCACAGTGAAGGAGAATTTTATCATGCGTTCCTCTCAGCATATTGGTCTCAAGCTACACAAGTCCGAGTAAAACAGAGCATCATAATGATGAAACATTTCGAACAATCTGAATTTTCCAGTCTTGTTAAATATTTTGAAGACATGTTTCACAAGAATCAGTACCTGTCAAACCCTTACAGCCCCTCAGAACTCATCCGCATTTGCTTAATCAAATTGCCTGAACATTTACGACATATTATTTTGGCAGGACGTTGCAAAGACGACATTGAAGCTTTTCAGGGACTCTTACAAGAATTAGAAATTGACACTGACAATCGCGGAAAGCGAAAACAGGAGCACAACAATTACAGGTCACATCCGTCACAGTTGCGCGATGACAGAAATAATAAATGGACACGACAAGGCTATTCTTACAACGTAAATCGTGACCAAAACAGACACCACCCGTATAACAACCGTTGGCAGAGTAATAATAATTACAGGGAAAGATCACCTCTCTGTGGTAACGACTATCACAGAGACAATCAGAGAAACAGACAATATGGGACCAAAATAATTATTATCAAGGGAGACAGAACAATTTCAGACGCAACGGTCCAGCGCACAGTTACGATTCAGGGAGAAATTCTCCACCACGTGACCGACAAGAAAGTAACTATGAAATCTACCGACATGACGACAGACCTGAATTGCATCCGAACTGGCGGGATTCAAACAGGGCTGGGCCATCTCGGCAAGGTGAATTTGTTGAAGTTAGGTCTCCTAATCCCAATAATGACGCACGCCAACAAAGAGATAGCAGACAATGACTCTCACCACAGGCAGCCACATGCGCCGGCTGGCTCAGAGAAAAATAACATAGATGCTAACCTTGAGAAAAATTTGAGCATTCTTTAACGATGTACCATATACCACATGATAATTCCGTTGAAGCTGGAGGTCTGCATAGTAGGAAGAGTAAAGGCTTGCGCGTTTATAGAAAGATAATCTGCTTTTTAACTTAAGTCTTTCCAACAAAATTTTTCACTTCACGCTACTAGTACAATTTGTCACACTTAGAAACTGTTAACATACAACAATGTTTTGAAGTTAATTATCCAGTCTAGAACCTAGGGAACATATTTAGATAGTATTTACAAATGCATTGTTATAGTGAACAGATGACACAGAGCTATTGTGTGTACATTCTTCCTTCTTAGTTGCACGACTACGTAACGAATATACGGCTTACAAACTTAGAACATATACCGGTACTGATAACGAGATTTTAATGCAACATGTTGGTTTACTTGAAAAGACATTCTTTATTTGAAGTACTTTCTGTAAGATTAAAGATGACTTAGGATTTGGTTTCTTTGACAGCTACACGATTATATCACGACGCTACATATGTGTGACACAATTTACATTGTTGCTTTTGTGCTGTATCTGCTTTATATCTGCACAGTTTTTCTGAAGTCTTCTGGAAAGTAAAACATGTTTCAGTAGTAACTTTGCGGTATAGCTACAATAAGACAGCCTTTTTTGTAGCACAACAATACGTTACAGTGTAGTACTTTCTTGATCACGGTCCTGTATGTAATAACTACGATATCTATACGCATAGCATTTCGATTTTGTTTATTACTAGGTAAGTACATTGACTTCTACAGAACTTTGCCTACGGACGACGATAATTACGACACTTGGCACATTTTTTACCCTCAGGTAATGACAGAGATTATGTTACAACATGACGCACAATTTAGCGCCGCAGTACACGTATTTGAGTGATTAATTTTGTACTTAAAACATTTATTTTTAAAGATTTTTGAATTAAAAAGAAAGTTTTCCGTGATACATTTCATTCCGTTTCTGTAATCTGTAACACCTGAGGGTATAATTACATTAATCCTCAGGGGGTACACGCCTACTTTGTGTACTATGTGAGTGTCAAGCACAAGGAGCCCTAGCTAATATGGTATTTGCTTATACAACTTTACACATCGATACCATATTTCTCTAACACATAAATTACACAGCTATCTGATCATTTAACTGGGAGAGACAAACATTTATTTTACTACATCAGTGACAGATGTTTACGTAATTACACAGTTGGATAACTTCACACTTATGAAATTGTATTTTGTCTGTACTTTGTGAACTGTTCATATTTTTTCGGAACCATTGTGATACTATGAGAGCTTTGAATGATGTATTTGGTAAGGGATCATGATTTTTGAAGTACATTTGAGGTAGATGACTTTATTGAAGGTCTTGATATTATTGAAAGAAGCTGTGACGATTCTGAGATGTGATTGATCTGTTATGATGTTATTATTATGATGACAATGTGTATTATGCTGTTGAGGTATGTTTATGATCAATAAGTTGAGAATCGTACTTTAAGAGTTATGAAATGTGTGTAAATGCGTGAATGTATCACAATGCAGGCGAAAATTTTTTGCACACTGTTATATTCATAGGATTTTGTTTCTACACATTTGCAACGCAAATTCTCGACCTGTGAAATTTTTTATATGAGACTGTCACTGTAGTGCAAACTGGTGTAGTAAATATTTCAGTAAGAAAGTTAAGTGACCTTCACGTAATGCGTCGTGGGCACCCAGCTGCGCGACAGTCGCCTGGAAAAAAGTCATTAGTGTGTGCCTTTCAGAGGCACAGGTGGAGAAAAAAGGAGGCCATCATCCTCGCTATTGACATTTCTTTGCAGAAAGCATCGCAAATATGACACGCTCAAACTTGAAAACATACGATTATACTGTGGAGCTCTTGATTTATGATATTTACTAAAATGCCTAATGAAATGATGAGAAACATTTTACGTCTATTGTCTTTCTAGTTGAGAGTTTGCTCATTTTGTTTAATATCTAGTTTATTGCTGCACTGCAGCATTGGTTAAAATAAAATTTTATAGATGAACTAATATAGATATTTTATGCCTACAGATCCAGTAAATAATAACTTTATGATCTACGTAAAAAAAAAACGAAGGAGCACAAAAAGACATTTCCCTTCACAGGACTTGCATACATAATTTTCTTTTCAACTACTTTGTAATATTTCTCGTAGAATAAGTTGTGGTGCACCACTTTAATTACATAGACATTAAGATGTGAATAGACATTTCCCTTATCTGCATTGTTGTCTTTAGTGTAATATTTTTTCTGATTGAGCTTTGCCATGTTTAGGTATAGCATTTGCTGCTGCTGTTTGCCATGTATAGTGCTACTGAATGTCACTTTGTATTACTCTGTTAAACCAGTTTTACTACTGATTTATTTTTCTTGTTGCTGCACATTGGCTCATATTAGTTGTAATGTTGCATTTGCTCTGCTGATTTAGATTTGCTGCTGCTTGCTTTGACAATTTCGATTTTTTTCATTGCTGTTTGTATTAATTGTTTTGTGCTGCTGCATTACCTCGTCCCTTAGTTTAGTATCTGAGCTCAGTAGATTTAAGTTAGCTTAAGAGGGGGTAGACTATATAAGAGAATGAGTTGCAATGAATTGGAAGAAATGCATTGAGAAGTTATACAAAAAAAGTACAGAAAGCCGGTATAGGTAGGATTTTCGTGGAAAAAAATGATGAGGTAAGATAATGGAAAACAAATAATGAGGTAAGAAATATGTGAACATATAAATACAGAAAGCATGCTTGGATAGGATTTTTTCGGTGGAAACAAATGTTGAAATAAGACAAAAGATCTATGGAATGAAGTTTTGGGTTGGACTGCAGTACCAACTGTTACACTGAAAACAAACCCTGTCCTTTCCTCCTCTGTTATTCTGCTCTGTTTTTGTGTACTCTTGTGTATTTGTGTTTTTCCTGTCTTTATGTGTTTAGCTACTAAGATTTTTGTTGTAGAATTTTCTAGTACTAAGCTACATTCACTATGATGAGGAATACTGTTATCCTCAAATATAATTTGCATTAACAATATGTTATTTACTTTGTAAAGATGATTAGACATTATTAATTCTGTTCTGTTTCAATGCTCATATGTGAAATTAATGTTTTGAAAACTATTCTCATTATTTTATATATTTAATTATGTCATAATTCCTGTAACACTGATGTATATGTTTATATCTATTCTTTTGTAAAGCCTGTATTACTACAAATGTTATCTGTATTATGTTTTAATGATGTTTTCTGTATCTCTGTAATTGTATTCTCATGTTATAAAATTGTAATTGACACCAGTTTATCAAATTAAGTAGCTTGTAAGCATTCATTTCACTGCACACATTTCTGTTGGTCATAGTATATACACTATATGTGAAAAAAAAGAGGACTGTTAGTGTTTGCACGTGTGTTGATAATTCAGCAAGGGACTGATTAACAGCATTGCTGGTTCTGAGGATAATTCCAAAAACTTTGTGAGTGCACAAATGGTGGTTCATGGACTTGCTATATTCTCCGCAAGACTCTTCAATGGTGATTGTGCACCTGCACAGTCACAGCAGATGGCTGCTAGCCATCTCTACAAGGACTACAGTGGGTCTAAACCTTTGATGACTCACCAATACCATTATTTCTACAAGGACTACACTGGGTCTGCACCTCTGGTGGCCCACCAATACCATAATCTCTACCAGGACTACAGTGGGTCTGCTCTGTGATGACCTACCTACCAATATTCTTCAAAACTTCGACTGACTCTGCTGTGGGTTTGCTCTGTTGTGGCCCATTACCTGTCTGCATGTCAAGAGTCAGCACTGTCTTTCCGTTGGAAGGACAACACTACTTCTTCAAGGCCGCATGGAAATCCACTACTTCCGTGTGCATTTTCTTTTACTGCTCAGATTTTGAGAAAAACACTGCAATTTTACTGTGGTGAACGATCAGCACTGTTTTTATGGACTGTGAGAAAATTTTAGCTTTTGATCAACATTGTATCAATAAGTGTGTGCATTTCATTTCTTTGTTGTTCTAATTGTGAAAAAATTTTAACAAATATGTATTGGCCAGTGCCCAAAACAATTTGTAAAATTTTTTGTGGGGAGCATGGAGGCTATGTAAGTATGCTGTTTAGGTTTATATATTGCTAACGCTACCTATCGCTCTGTATGAAAATCACTGGCTGTGCTGTGTGCAGTCTGTGGCTGGTTTGCATTGTTGTTGGCTATTGTAGTGTTGGGCAGTTGGCTGTTAACAGCGCGTAGCGTTGCGCAGTTTGAGGTGAGCCGCCAGCAGTGGTGGATTTGGGGAAGTGAGATGGCGGATTTTTGAGAGCGGATGATCTGGACGTGTGTCCATCAGCAACAGTACATTTGTAAGACTGGATGTCATGAACTGATATATATAATATGACTTTTGAACAATATTAAGGTAAATACATTGTTTGTTCTCTATCAAAATATTTCTTTTGCTAACTGTGCGTATCAGTAGTTAGTGCCTTCAGTAGTTTGAATCTTTTATTTAGCTAGCAGTAGTGGCGCTCGCTGTATTGCAGTAGTTCGAGTAACGAAGATTTTTGTGAGGTAAGTGATTTGTGAAACGTACAGGTTAATGTTAGTCTGGGCCATTCTTTTGTAGGGATTTTTGAAAGTCAGGTTGCTTTGCGCTAAAAAATATTGTGTGTCAGTTTAGTGTTGATCAGAATAGGTAAAGATCGAAATGTCTGAGTACGTTCAGTTTTGCTCAGCTGTTTGAAAATCAAATAATGTAAGAGATTTATCAGCACAGTCATTCAATAATTTTTCTAAGGGGACGTTTCATATGTTGGCCCTTAGCCGAGGATACCTCACTGGAATCTTCTGATTTTTTTCTTGTAGTTTGTGTAAGTAGTGTAGCTTTTGTTTATTGCTAGCGCGTAATTGTAGAGAGAATCTCATCTGTAGTTGTAGTTTTTCATTGTTGTACAATAAAACAGTTGTGGCATGCATGTAGATTTGCACCAAGTATTTCGCAGCTGCGCTTGCAGTTAACTAGATATTATTTTCAGTGCTATGTTAGTGTGTTTTCTTATTTTGCTCTTCAAATTGTGCTTTTCTGTGTTATCGTGTGAAATATTGTGACAATAATGGCGTGTAAAAAACGTAACACTAGGCTCCAAAGTAAACTGAGAAATAATAGTGACGACGAGTGATTTGTGAAACGTACAGGTTAATGTTAGTCAGGGCCATTCTTTTGTAAGGATTTTTGAAAGTCAGATTGCGTTGCGCTAAAAATATTGTGTGTCAGTTTAAGCACAGTCATGTATAATTTTTCTAAGGGGACGTTTCACACCCTTCGTGAATTTCGGTTCAATCTTCTTCGGATTCTCAACAGTCGTGTATAGTCTCCTTTGCATTTCCGTCATTATATTCTTCAGAGTCTCTCTGCGAAACGCAGGGCTGCCTCTTATACATTTTCCTAAATTCTTTGAAGAATTGAAACAACATTATGAAATTCAGTTATAGCAAATTCACTTCTGACAGCAATCCACAACCGGGAATTGCACGAAACTTAAAGACCGACTGAGAACTGAGCAACCACACCTGGTTTATAATACACAGTGCTGGCCTGAGAGATACTGGGATATGTTGCACCAGAAAAATTGTTAATAAAAGAGACGAATCAGTAAATAATGAAAGAAATCCCATTATAAGGTATCCTGTTAACGCTATAAAAACAAAATGGAAAGGAAACAAAAAGAAAAATACATATTACAGTTCTGTCGCCAGATCGAACACAATGAAAATGGAAGATTACCCACTTGCAGAATTTTGAACGAGTCTATAAACTAAGTGACGGCGACGTTTCGGAAAGTTATCAGACCCGTCTAGTAAAGATATGTCTGCAGCTCGTGGTTTTGCGGTAGCATACTCACTTCCCGCGCACGGGGTCCCAGGTTCGATTCCTGACGGTTTCAGGGAATTTTCCTGCGTCGAAATAACTGGGTGTTGTTGTGTCGTCTTCATCATCATCGTTCATCCCCATTACGGTTGGAGGAAATCAATGGCAAATCACCTCCGCTAGGACATTGCCTAGTACATTTCATCCACATCGACACGCAAGACGCTCCTCGAAGTATGGGACCTCATCATCATAGTAACCATATGCAGTCGATGTGTGATCCTAACGGCGGTATGGAAGTCTGCAGCTACACGTGTACGCCCAGAGGTTGTAAAAATATCGAAGCAAGGAAGCAGATTATTGGTTACTTACCTTATACACACGCTGCCACAGCAAGAATCGCCCGAGCTTTGACTAAGGAAACTAACATGCCATTTTTCGAAACCTATGCAAAAATAAAGCGCCGTGTGGCAGCGTAAAAAACGAATAAACGATTCGCAGGCTCGTGAGTGTCACAGATGTGACATTGATTAAACCAAGCGAAATGTTTGTCAAAGTTGTACAGAAACATATATCCAATATATGTCGAAGGCAAAAGAAGAAACTGCACTTGCGGAGCATAGTTTAACCAAGGGCTATGTCATCGATTTTGAAAAGGTATTTATTCAGTTAACAATTTCTGTGACAGTAATTCCGAAGCATACAAGCACAGCACAATCTCGTTAGTCGGTATTATGGATTTGCCTGCTGCCAGCTTGGCGATTTTTATAAAGAAACTTCGATAAGGTAGTGACGTTGCACTGTCACTCACGTGGCAGAGGCCGCAAGCTGCAGACCGTAAAGGGGGCCTTGTATTGTGCTGGAGCGATAGTTAATGGTGTTTAACATCCCAGCGCTGTCTGCCCCTGGTAGCTGAGTGGGCAGCGTGACGGAATGTCACACCTAACGGCCTGGGTTCGATTCCCGGCTGGGTCGGAGATTTTCTCCGCTTAGGGACTCGGTATTATGTTGTTCTTATCATCATCATATCATCCCCATCGACACGCAAGTCGCCGAAGTGGCGCCAACTAGAAAGACTTGCACCAGGCGAACGGTCTACCCGAACGGAGGCGCTAGCCACACGGCATTTCCATTTCCATCCCAGCGCCGTCGCTGGCTATTTTTGTAAGCAAACCATAAGCATCGGCTCTTAGTCTGAAGATGACGGGAGAGAGAGTTAGGTTAGGTTGTTTGGGGGAAGAGACCAAACAGCGAGGTCATCGGTCTCAACGCATTAGGGAAGGACAGGGAAGGAAGTCGACCGTGCCCTTTCAAAGGAACCATCCCGGCATTTGCCTGGAGCGATTTAGAGAAATCACGGAAAACCTAAATCAGGATGGCCGGACACGGGATTGAACCGTCGTCCTCCCGAATGCGAGTCCAGTGTGCTAACCACTGCGCCACCTCGCTCGGTGGGGAGAGAGAGTGTTAGCCGGAATGTCGCAGGCACTGCAAAATTAAGGCGGATGTGCTGCATAAATCGAGGAGCAGTTTCACTTTGTAGTTAAAGGTCTCGGTACTGCATGTTCCAAAAATGCCAAACGTGTAACTAATGGAGGGCAGGATCTCGTTTTGTGACTATTATTTGCAGGACGCCATTGGCAGAAGGCGAAGCGGCGATCGGTCGGTGCCGATCGGCCTATCAGGTACTGAACGCGAAGCTTTTTTTCTTTTTTTCGCTTTATATCAGCAGTCTGCAAGTTCGGAGCACTTACAGTTCTTTCAAATGGTGTTTCATTGCAACGAACATATATGAATGGATAGTTATTGGCCAATTGGTCGAAAGTACATAAGAATACTTCCGTCAGTGGACATTTGCATAAGGGTAGATCGAAGACTAACGGATGGACGGGATGACGAATGGACAGGATGTTTTTCTTTTCGCAATAAGAATTTCTTGAATACGAAGTAGTATCTCGTCTTTAAGGTAGTGAATATTCAAACTACGAGGGTAATCCAAAAAATAAGGGCCCCTATTTTTTTATAAGTACGAAGACCTGTTAACTTCTACAATGGTTTACATCAGTTTACAGCTTGAAAAATGGTTCAAATGGCTCTGAGCACTATGGGACTTAACATCTGAGGTCATCAGTCCCCTAGAACTTAGAACTACTTAAACCTAACTAACCTAAGGACATCACACACATCGATGCCCGAGGCAGGAATCGAACCTGCGACCGTAGCGGACGCGCGATTGCAGACTGAAGCGCATAGAACCGCTCGGCCACGCCGACCGGTTTACAGCTTGAACTTTTAGCTATTTTTCGACATAATCACCATTTCTGTTGATGCATTTTTGTAAACGCTGTGGCAGTTTCTGCATGCCCATGTCATACCAGCTCGCCGCCATGCTGTTCAGAAAGTTATGAACCTCTTCTTTCACCTCTACATCTACATCTGCATCCACACTCGGCAAGCCACCTGACGGTGTGTGCCGGAGGGTACCCTGAGTACCTCTATCGGTTCTCCCTTCTATTCCAGTCTCGTATTGTTCGTGGAAAGAAAGATTGTCGGTATGCCTCTGTGTAGGCTCTAATCTCTCTGATTTTATCCTCAAGGTCTTTTCGCGAGATATACATAGGGGGGAGCAATATACTGCTTGACTCCTCGGTGAAAGTATGTTCTCGAAACTTCAACAAAAGCCCGTACCGAGCTACTGAGCGTCTCTCTTGCAAAGTCTTCCACTGGAGTTTATCTATCATCTGCGTAATGCTTTTGCGATTACTAAATAATCCCGTAACGAAGCGCGCTGCTCTCCGTTGGATCTTCTCTATCTCTTCTATGAACCCTATCTGCTACGGATCCCACACCGGTGAGCAGTATTCATGCAGTGGGCGAACAAGTGTACTAACCTACTTCCTTTGTTTTCGGATTGCATTTCCTTAGGATTCTTCCAATGAATCTCTGTCTGGCATCTGATTTACCGACGATTAATTTTATATGGTCATTCCATTTTAAATCACTCCTAATGCCTACTCCCAGATAATTTATGGAGTTAACTGCTACCAGTTGCTGACCTGCTATGTTGTAGCTAAATGATAAAGGATCTTTCTTCCTATGTATTCGCAGCACATTACACTTGTCTACATTGAAATTCAATTGCCATTCCCTGCACCATGCGTCAATTCGTTGCAGATCCTCCTGCATTTCAGTACAATTTTCCATTGTTACACCCTCTCGATGTACTACAGCATCATCCGCAAAAAGCCTCAGTGAACTTCCGATGTTATCCACAAGATCATTTATATATATTGTGAATAGCAACGGTCCTACGACACACCTGCGGCAGACCTGAAATTACTCCTACTTCGGAAGACGTCTCTCCATTGAGAATGACATGATGCGTTCTGTTATCTAGGAATTCTTCAATCCAATCACACAATTGGTCTGATAGTCTATATGTTCTTACTTTGTTCATTAAACGACTGTGGGGAACTGTATCAAACGCCTTGCGGAAGTCAAGAAACTCGGCATCTACCTGGGAACCCGTGTCTATGGCCCTCTGAGTCTCGTGGACGAATAGCGCGAGCTGGGTTTCACACGATCGTCTTTTTCGAAACCCATGCTGATTCCTACAGAGTAGATTTCTAGTCTCCAGAAAGTCATTATACTCGAACATAATACGTGTTCCAAATTTCTACAACGGATTGACGTTAGAGATATAGGTCTATAGTTCTGCACATCTGTTCGACGTCCGGTCTTGAAAACGGGGATGACCTGTGCCCTTTTCCGATCTTTTAAGAGACCTACGGTACACCGCTGCAAGAAGGAGGCAAGTTCCTTCGCGTGCTCTGTGTAAAATCGAACTGGTATCCCATCAGGTCCAGCGGCCTTTCCTCTTTTGAGCGACTTTAATTGTTTTTCTATCCCTCTGTCATCTATTTCAGTATCTACCATTTTGTCGTCTGTGCGACAATCTAGAGAAGGATCTACGGTGCAGTCTTCCTCTGTGAAACAGCTTTGGAAAAAGACATTTAGTATTTCGGCCTTTAGTCTGTCATTCTCTGTTTCAGTACCATTTTGGTCACAGAGTGTATGGACATTTTGTTTTGATCCACCTACCGCTTTGACATAAGACCAAAATTTTTTAGAATTTTCTGCCAAGTCGGTACGTAGAACTTTACTTTCGAATTCATTGAAAGCCTCTCGCATAGCCCTCATCACACTACATTTCGCTTGGTGTAATTTTTGTTTGTCTGGAAGGCTTTGGCTATGTTTATGTTTGCTGTGAAGTTCCCTTTGCTTCCGTAGCAGTTTGTACCACGGTGGCTCTTTTCCATCTCTTACGATCTTGCTTGGCACATAATGCATATTGTACGAGGGTTTTGAACTTTGTCCACTGGTCCTCATCACTATCTGAAATTGAGATAAAACTTTTGTGTTGAGCCCTCAAGTACTCTTAAATCTGCTTTTTGTCACTTTTGCTAAACAAAAAAAATCTTCCTATCTTTTTTAATATTTCTATTTACAGTCGAAATCATCGATGCAGTAACCGCTTTATGATCGCTGATTCCCTGTTCCCCTTTCTCCGTTAGCTCTTTCAAATAGTTCGGGTCTGTTAGTCACCAGAAGGTATAATATGTTATCGCCACGAGTCGGTTCTCTGTTTAACTGCTCACCTCGTCGTCGGAGTTGAATCGCTTTCCGGCCAAATGTTCTTTTAACCTAGGGGAAAGGTGATAGTCACTGGGCACCAAGTCAGGACTTTAGGGTGGGTGGGTGATTATGTTCCACTGAAACTGTTGCAGGAGAACAACGGTTTGCCGAGCGATGTGTGGGCGAGCGTTATCATGGAGAATGTGTACGCCCTTGCTCAACATTCCTCATCGCCGGTTCTGAATTGCCCGTTTGAGTTTTTCAGAGTCTCACAGTACCTGTCAGCATTAATTGTGGTCCCAGCGATTCAGCTCCGACGACGAGGTGAAAGAAGAGTTTCATAACTTTCTGAACAGCATGGCGGCGAGCTGGTATGACATGGGCATACAAAAGCTGCCACAACGTCTACAAAAATGCATCGACAGAAATGATGATTATGTCGGAAAATAGCTAAATGTTCAAGGTGTAAACTGATGTAAACCATTGTAGAAATAAACAGGTCTACGTACTTATAAAAAAATAGGAGACCTTACTTTTGGGATTGACCTCGTATCTTGAATTGTGAGCTTCACTCAAGTTTATTACGGAATCATCAACGTTGAAAATGTCGCAGTTCAGACTGGCATGCCCACATACGATGAAATATCACCAGGGAACATCCCTAACGTCATTTTAATTTCAGGAATCATGTATCGGACTAACCTTCCCAGTTGCTCATAAAAGGAAGTATAGTCAAATATTTATAGTAACAGTTTCTGGTTATAATTTAATCAAGGACACTCCCTCCAGCAACTTTATCATATTCAGTTGAGGCCTAGTCGATATTGTAACTGAGACATAGTCGGCGCGTCAATCAAATGTTATAATGCCTGTACAAAAATATTCGAATTTTTTAAAAACTTGTTGTGTAGTCCCCCAAGTTTCAAGACTTTGCTGACAACGAATGAAGTAATGCTGCACAGCCTTCTGTATGCGTTTCTCACAGATGTAATTGTGTATATTGCAGTGACATTGTTTAAGGACTGAGTTACAATATTTTTTTTTATTTTAATATAGTGGTCTAAAAGCCTTTTGCATCTCCTGCGAATCTAAGAATGTGAATGGGCTTCGATTGAAGGGGAGAAGGGATTGAAATAGTTTTATGAAACTAAATAACGTCTTTACTGCGAAATAAAAAAAAATAACAAAAAAATTTCTTCGAAAGTGTAAATCTTTGCAAATTTCTGCAATAAATATTTGCTGCTAGACAACATTCAACACCGTGCTGCTACACCCTGTGTATTGTAACTTGCTTAGATTCTTTTTGGTAGGCTGGCCATTAGGTGGTCGAGACGATACTGTTGCAATCTTCAGTGGCGTCTCTGCTGAGGTCATCCAGTGTGTGAGAAGAGTTCTTGTGAAGACGCACTGCAGATTTCAACTGAACCCAAGCATACTCAGTCGGGTTCATGTTAGGAGATCCCAAGGCAAGTGGTCGTCAAACTGCGGCCAGCGGGCCGCATGCTGCCCGAAGTATTCGTGTAGCCCGCGGTTCTCAGCCGTATTTTATCCATTATATAGTTGATATCAAGAATCTGTTATCATTTCTACAATGAGCTGAATAGCTTAAAGGGTATCTTTCCCAATTCTTCGTACGACAGGAGAACTCTAAACGTTACAAGAGAGTGTTGTTACTTACAGCACCTATGTTCGAATATTTCCAAGAAAACGAATTAATACTACAGGCTTATCTCGGGAGAAGTGCGCAGTAAAAAAGCCAGGAACGGCCGTGTGTTCGCCCAACCGCCCCCTCAGCTTTGTCATACAAAAAATTTGGAAATTTGTGATAAGTTCCTATGGGACCATACTGCTGAGGCCATCAGTCGCCAGGCTTACACACTACTTAATCTAATTTAAACTAACTTACGCTAAGGACAACACACACACACACACACACACACACACACACACACACACACACACACACACACACATGCCCGAGGGGGGAGGAAACTCCGACGGGGGGAGCCGCGAGAATCGTGACAAGACACCCAAGACCGCTCGGCTACCCCGCGCGGCCTTTGTCACGCCAGTCAGTGTCAATCGCTCAGTGAGTGCCGGTGCTCGTCGCTATTAAATGTGTGTATGTGTACTTGTTTGGGTCGTGATTATCTCCATTAGAAAGAATAATGTCTGATGTACCGCCAGAAATAGTTAACAAGAGGAAGATAGGTGAGGAGAAGAAAAATTTCCGAGAGAAATGGGAAGAAGACCTTGAAACATCTCCTCAGAAAAATTTATAAATGACAGTGCTGGAAAACCTCTACGTTATTTGATTTTTAAACAGTTGAGCAAAACTGAACGTACTCAGACATTTCTCTCTTTAGTTATTCTGATCAACAATGAACTGACACATAATATTTTAAGCGCAACGCAATCTAACTTTCAATAATCCCTACAAAAGAATGGCCCTGACTAACAATAACCTATACCTTTCATGAATCACTTTCCTCACAAAAATCTTCATTACTTGAACTACTGCAATTCAGCGAACGCCAATACTGCCAGCTAAATAAAAGATTCTAATTATTGAAGGCACTAACTACTGATAGGCATAGTTAGGAAAAGAAAGATTTTGATAGGGAACAAACAATGTATTTACCTTAATGATGTTAAAATATCATATATATATATATATATATATATATATATATATATATATATATATATATATATATATATATATAAAACTGTTGTCCAACAGGAGGTAAAGCCGATTAATTTCCTCGTCATGGTTTGAGAGCCAGTCTTCTAATTTCAAAGTTATTGACTTAACTTATTTCTCTAAACTTATCTCAGCATCGTGAAAGTTTAAGATTGCTTTGTATTCATTCAAAAAGTCTATTCCCAATATAATTTCTGTTGACAATAATGCAACGATAAGGAAGTTCATAGAGAAACTGTGGCTATGACAAAAGAATTCTAAGTTGGTTTGTTTACGTACATCTACACTTTTTCCAAAGTTTGCACCTTGTAATTTAATCTTACGTAACGGAAGTGTGGGGCAATCGTTCGATTTGTTGCATTTGCTAAAGGCTGCTTCACTAATTACTGAAATGGGACTGCCAGAGTCAAGTACTGCCGTAAATTTTACGTCATTTACTGTAATGTGAATTACAGGATATGCACTGTTGTTATTTTTTACGTCGTGTTCCTGGACTAAGATGTCCCTAATGTCTTCCATTTTTACGTAATTACTAGCCTCGGCAGCTACGTCGTCAGCTTCATAGGTACGTTTTGTGGCTGCCAGCGGTGTGAGTCATTGCCTACTGTCTCTTTGTTGGCGCGTGTCGTTATTGGGATTAGGAGACCTAACTTTTACAAATTCACCATGTCGAGAGGGCCCAGCCCTGTTTGAATCCCGCCAGTTCTGATGAAATTCAGGTCTGTCGTTATCTCGGTAGTGTCCATAGGTTCTCCCGGAATCGTAACTGCGCGGTGGACCGTTGCGTCTGAAATTGTTCTGTCTCCCTTTATAATAATTATTTTGGTTCCCATATTGTCTGTTTCTCTGATTGTCTCTGTTGCAGTCATTACACGGAGAGGTGATCCTTCCCTCTGATTATTAATACTCTGCCAGTGGTTGTCATATGGGTGGTGTCTGTTTTGGTCACGATTTGCGTTGTAAGAATAGCCTTGTCGTGTCCAGTTATTATTTCTGTCGTCACGGAATTGTGACGGATGTGACCTGTAGTGATTGTTTTCCTGTTTTCGCATCCCGCGACTGTCTGTGTCAATTTCTAATTCTCGTAAGAGTCCCTGAAAAGCTTCAATGTCGTCTATGCAACTTCCTGCCAAAATAATATGTCTTAAATGTTCCGGCAATTTTATTAAGCAAATGCGGATGAGTTCTGAGGGACTGTATGGGTTTGACAGGTACTGATTCTTGTGCAACATGTCTTCAAAATATTTGACAAGACTGGAAAATTCAGATTGTTCAAAGTGTTGTATCATCATGATGCTACGTTTTACTCTGTCTTGTGTAGCTTGAGACCAATATGCTGAGTGGAAGGCATGATAAAATTCTCCTTCACAGTGACAATCTTGAATGACCGATCGCATTCTTACATCTGGTTCATTCTCTAAATATCCACACATAAATTCTAATCTGTGCTCTAATGACCAATTGGAGGTAAACAATGAGAGGATTGATGAAGCCACGTTTGTGGATGAATGTCGTTGCCAGAATTCTTAAATGTTTTGAATTTACGTGTAGTAATGAACAGCTTATAATCAAAGTCATCGTCTCGGCGAGTCGCGTATCGGTCATTGTTACGTCGTGTCGGCGGTTCCATCTCACAATTCGGTGTACCTTGCCAATTTCTTTCATAATTTCCGAAATGCCCTGTGTTATTATTTTGTGGCTTTTCCGTATTTCTAAGTCCCGCTTCCCGTGTTGGAGCGTGAGTGTCCTCTGAAATATGTAATTCTTGTATTACTTGTGCCAACTGATCTTGTACTTCCCGGATTTCTCTTTTGTGTTGCGTATTAATTTGATTCCGATTTTGTTTGAATTTCCTAATTTGTTCGTACTCTTCTGTGTCATTAAAGACTAACGGTCTTGTGTCATTAAAGACTACCGGTCTTGTTTCATTTAGATTATCATCTGCCTTCGTGGATAAATTATTTAGCTGATCCGAAAGTTTGACTACTTTCTCTGATAGTGAACTAATTTCCTCCATGAGTCTTTCTGAACCAATTTTCAGAGTATCTACTGTGTCCTTTAAGTTTTCCTGAGTTTTTGCAAGTTGCGTAACCGAATCGGTAGAGGCATCTGAGTCAATTTTAGCCCACAAGGTCTCATGATTTTCATGAACAATAGTTTGCAATTCTTTCATGGCTGCTTCGTGATTCTGTAATGCATTTCCATGCCGCCAAAAAATAGGTTGAAAATGCTCCAAAATTTGTGTTTTTACGTTATTACAGACTCTCTGACATTTCGATTCGATGTTGTGTAACTCAGTAGTTAAATCTTCACGTGTTTGTTGAAGTATTTCTTTAATTTGTATCTGATTTTGTTTCATTTGTTGCTGTGACTGTTTTTGATTTTGTTCCATTGGCGTCTAACTTTTGAAGCTGTTGCTGTGTTTGTCTCTGATTTTGTTCCATTTTTTCTAACTTTTGAAGCTTTTGTCCCATTTGTTGCATTAATTGTAATAACAATGCACTGGTGTCTAAAACATGTTTCTCTGTACTTTTCGGCACTGTATTTGCACCGGAAACATTCGCATTTTGAAAAGCAGAAAATGTGTCTTGACTTGATTGGGAAACGGGGGATTACGCAAAACCTGAACCTACAGTATTTGCAAGATTATGTCCTGCATTTCGGATTCCCAGGGCGAGCTGTTGCCGACCGACCGATCGACAATACTACCCTGTTCACTAGCTGTTTCACTGCCTGCACCATTATTTATTGCCTGGTCCATTTCCCTATCCACAATTACCAAATAACTATGTTGAACATTAGTTAATTCATTACACGGTGGCGCTAACACACTACCCTCGTCTTCACTGTCATTTCTCAGTTTACTTTGGAGCCTAGTATAACGTTTTTTACACGCCATAATTGTCACAATAATTCGCACGATAACACAGAAAAGTACAATTTGAAGAGTAAAATAAGAAAACACAATAAAATAGCACTGAAAATAATATCTAATTAATTGCAAGCACAAATGCGAAATACTTGGTGCAAATCTACATGCATGTCACATCTGTTTTACTGTACAACAATGAAAAACTACAACTACAAAGAAGATTCATTTTTGGTTGGCAGGAGAGCCAACACCGTGTTACTAGAGGTGGCCGAAAGGCACGCGTTTTAGCTCACGCAGGCTGGCGTGAGGTCTGGAACAAGACAAGGAAATTAGAATTTAGAAAAACGGACGTAGCTGGTGGAATACTTAACTTTAATCCATTAATGGTGAACGTCGGTATGGACGGTACATGATTCATAATATCAATAGTAACTGATAATGGCGCCTTGCTAGGTCGTAGCAAATGACGTAGCTGAAGGCTAGGCTAAACTATCGTCTCGGCAAATGAGAGCGTATTTTGTCAGTGAACTATCGCTAGCAAGGTCGGTTGTACAACTGGGGCGAGTGCTAGGAAGTCTCTCTAGACCTGCCGTGTGGCAGCGCTCGATCTGCAATCACTGATAGTGGCGACACGCGGGTCCGACGTATACTAACGGACCGCGGCCGATTTAAAGGCTACCACCTAGCAAGTGTGGTGTCTGGCGGTGACACCACATTCTTCCCCCGCAAATCGGCGGACGGTTGCGGCATAAGGCTTCCGCCCGCCGTGGGGAGGACCCCATGTTGACGTATGCGACGAGGTGGGGAGCCTAACAACAGGCGAGGCTGTGCCACCCGCACCCTGCCATTCGGACCGCGGGGAGCTAGGAAACGCCTGAAAACCTGCTCCAGGGTGCACGCCAACATACGGTGTATGCGCCCGCAGAGAGACAGGAGGTGCCGAAGGGTCGAACTCCATCGGGTCGGGGCACCCGATGGGTGAAGACGACATATGGTCCGAAGCGGGCAAGAGTTCCATGTCGGAGGACATCCGGTCACGGGAAGCGATCGGCAGCGCGTGACCCAGGGAGGCGCCCGGCGGTTGCAGCGACGCGTCCGCTGCGGGCTTCGGCGGCGGGAGAACAGGCGGCGGCGGCGGTGGCGGCGGCGCGTCGCCATGGGGCAAAATGGAAGGCAGCGTCGGTAACACCTGGGGCTGAGGGGAGCCAGTAGATGGGACCCCAGGGCGCTGACCGGAAGGCACCGTCGCTGAAAGCAGACGGCGAGCGGCAGATCCCATGCGACGACAGCGGCGCAGCTGGTTGAGATGCCGGCGCACTTCACCAGAGGCCCCCAAAACCAGATACATAGCACGTCCGAGGCAGCGAAGAATGCGCCCCACGAGCCAACGCCGTGAACCTCGGTAGTGACGATAGTAAACAACGTCGCCTGGAGCAAAAGCAGGTGTCTGCCGCTGCTCAGGAACCTGATGGGGCGTATGTAGCAAAGACATCAAGGTTCGATGATGATGACCGTGGAGCAACCCAGCCGGCGAGCGACCATCTCGGGGCTGAGAGCGATACGAGGACAAAAAGAGCAATAACGCGTCCTCCGAAGAATGAGACTCTTTTAATTTCAACATCTGTGACTTGAAACTCCTGACCAATCGTTCAGCGGCACCGTTTGACTGTGGCGAAAACGGCGCGGACGTCAGATGTTGAATACCATTGGCCTTGCAGAATGACTGAAATTCTGCGGACATGAATTGTGGGCCATTGTCGGAAACAATAGTCTGTGGAAGACCTTCAATGCAAAAGATAGCAGATAACGCTTGGATGGTGGCAGATGACATCATGGAAGACATCCGTACAACAAAAGGAAAATTACTGAATGAATCTACCACAACCAAACATCGAGCATTCCAGAATGGACCAGCAAAATCGATGTGTAAGCGTTGCCAAGTGGAAGTGGCTTTTGGCCATGCAAAGAATTTCCGCCGTGGGGCTGATTGTTGTTCGGTACACACCATGCAAGAAGAACACATATTCGTAATCGCGGTATCGATTCCGAACCAAGTACAGTGCTGACGAGCAAGTTGTTTCGTTCTCACTATACCCCAATGTCCTTGGTGGAGTAGCTGTAAGACAGAGGACTGTAACGAACTTGGGACCACGACCCTGGACTGATCATTATCAGAACGCAACAGCAAAACACCATGTCGAACAAAAAGTCTCTCCTTGTGAGCAAAAAATCGGCGAACCAACGGATCCCCGATCTGTGACTTTGACAAGGGCCATTGCGTAGCAACAAAACGCAGAACGGTAGCAAGGACAGGGTCGGCAGCTGTGGCAGTAGCTACACGACGAAAATCAATCGGAAAGGATTCGACCACGTCATCGGTTGCCGAATCAATGAACATGCAAGCAAGTTCGGAGGAATCGAATGCTCTATCCTCAGCAACAGGCAAACGGGACAACGCATCGGCGTTTCCGTGCTTAGCAGTGGACCGATACAAGATATCGTAGCGGTACTGCAATAGGGAAATAGACCAGCGAATGAATTTCTGCGCTGTACGTGGAGGTACGGGCTTGTTCGGATGAAAAAGCGATGTCAAAGGTTTGTGGTCTGTGATTATGGTAAAGTGACGACCATACAAGAAATCATGAAACTTTGTAACACCAAATACGAGAGCCAATGCTTCTTTCTCGATCTGTGAACAATTTCTTTGCGCAGACGAGAGCAATTTGGACGCAAAGACAATAGGGCGATCGTGCGATCCATCTTTGTGCGCAAGCACAGCACCGATCCCGAAATCCGATGCATCTACCATCAACAAAAGGGGCTTCTGGGGATCGAATGGCGTAAGGCAAGTATTAGAAAGCAACGCCGATTTCAACTGGCAAAAGGCGCGTTCGCATTCCGTCGTCCAGACGAACGGAACATCTTTACGGCGTAAGCGATGAAGCGGAGCTGAAATGGAAGAGGCGTGTGGGATATAACGGTGATAATAATTAATTTTTCCCAGCACACTCTGTAGCTGCTTCAAATTCTGCGCAAAGGCAAGTCTTGTATGGCACGGAGGTGCTCGGGACTGGGATGTATGCCTTGGGCATTGAGTACATGTCCCAGGTAGGGCAAGTCACGAGCAAAAAACACACATTTGTCCTTCCGCAAGCGAAGACCATTTTGTCGCAAGACCTGAAATAATGTCCTGAGATTGGCTAAATGTTCTTCTTCCGTCTTTCCGGAGATCACAATATCGTCCAGATAGTTTGCTGCAGTAGGGACCGACGCACAAACAGTTTGGATATATTGCTGAAACAATGCAGGGGTGGATGCACACCCGAATGGCAGTCGTTTGAATTGATACAAACTAAGATGCGTGTTAACCACCAAAACGCGCTGGGATTCTTCGTCCACTGGTATTTGCAAGTATGCATCTGCTAGGTCCAACTTCGAAAAATATTTACCCGGGCACAGTTTGTTGAAAAGATCTTCCGGGCGGGGTAAAGGAAAAGTTGCAATCACTAGTTGCGGATTCACTGTTGCCTTGAAGTCCACACAAAGTCTCAATTTTCCGGAAGGTTTTGGCAAAATTACTAAGGGTGACGCCTAGAGAGAAGCCTGCACACGTTCAATTACACCTTGTGATGCCAAATCGTGTAATGTTTTTGCGACCTTATCACGCAATGCGTGGGGAACATTGCGCGCTCTGAAAAATTTCGGTTGCGCGTTTACTTTCAGTTCCAAATGTGCTTTATAGTTCGTAGCGCAACCAAGGCCCAGTGCAAAAATGTCTGCAAACTCTTCACATAGACGAGAAACACTGTCTGAAGGCACAGTCTGGTTCACTGATAGGACCTGATTTACTATAGACAAGTTAAACAATGGAAGTAAATCGAAACCAAACAAGTTCACTGCAGAAGAAGAACCAAGGACGTAAAATGACACAAGTTTTGTTTGTCCTTTGTATGTTGCAAGAAGGCTTCACTGTCCTAACACAGGGATCTTTTGACCAGAATAGCTGGTTAACGTAACATTTGCGACACGCAACGGAGGTGTGCCCAGCAGTTTGTAAGTGTCTTGATTGATCAGTGAAACTGCAGCCCCGGTATCGAGCTGGAATGTTATCACTTTGCCATTAATGTCCAAGTCTACAAAAAGTTTATTGTCCTGCTGACGACAAGAGCGACTGTCTCGTGCAATGTGAACTGACACCGGTACAAAATCACGTGCGACTTGACGGGATTTCCGGCGATGTCGACGCACACTATTTGTAGGACGAACACAGTCACTGTTAGAGAGAGTGGCACTGGGCGGAGTGGTATGAACTACATGAATTTCCATGGGCGAAGTTTCACGAGCCTGAGTATCCTTGGTTCGAATTCGGCGTGAGGCAAAGGGCCTGGAATGGTTGTGAGTTTCCGATCTGAACTTTTTCTGGCAAACACTCTGAACATGTCCTTTTATATTACAGAAAAAGCAAATAGCCCGGCGTGACGGGCAATTCTCACACGAATGTCTAGTAGCACACCGCGGGCATGATTTTAGCACTGCATTTGCTTGCCTGCGCAGCACACGTGGCTGAGAGCCTGGCGGCAGCGGCGTGGCCGGGCGCGAGTACTGTTTACTGTTCCGTGCAGCTCGCCCGGCGGGCCGGGTAACCTGACACACGGGTGGCGAAGTTTCAAATGATTCCTGAGCAAAGTCAAGTGTGTCCTGCTGATCCAATATGTCCATCACTTGTTGAAGGGAGGGATTGACTAGTTTCAAAATCTGTTCCCTTATATGAACATCAGAAACGTTCTGTGCAATTGCATCACGTACCATAGTATCTGAATAACAGAGTTCACATTGACACTCAAAAGCACAAGCCCAAGTAAGGCCATGCAAAGTTGCAACCCACTCCCGATTAGTCTGACCTGCCGTACATTTTGTACGAAAGAAGGTATACCTTTTCGCAACTACATTGACTGATTCTTTGAAATATGCATCTAATGCAGACAAAGTTTCGTCGTAGGACAGAGTTGCTACGTCGCGTCGGGGAAATAATTTTACTATCACACGGTACGTTTGTACGCCGACTGAAGACAACAAAAACAAATGCTGCTCGTTACCTTGAATTCTGTAGGCGGCGAGATAGAATCCAAATTGGCGTGACCACTCCGTCCAGCTTTCCAGTGCAGCATCAATAGGACGAAAAGTTGGTGCAACTGCGTGTCGTGGCTGCATTAGCGGTGGAGCGGCGGCAGCCGCATCGTTTTGCATTGCCCATTGACCCTGGACGAGCTGTCCCAGGACATCCAGTAAGGCCTGCGTCTGCTGATTCTGTAAGCAATAAAATTCGGACAGTACATCTGGAGATTGTGGCGAAGCCATTACACAAGTAAATCAGGGCAATATCGATAAGAACGCCGTTGTGCCTCGTCGCCAATATTTTGGTTGGCAGGAGAGCCAACACCGTGTTACTAGAGGAGGCCGAAAGGCACGCGTTTTAGCTCACGCAGGCTGGCGTGAGGTCTGGAACAGGACAAGGAAATTAGAATTTAGAAAAACGGACGTAGCTGGTGGAATACTTAACTTTAACCCATTAATGGTGAACGTCGGTCTGGATGGTACATGATTCATAATATCAATGGTAACTGATAATGGCGCCTTGCTAGGTCGTAGCAAATGACGTAGCTGAAGGCTAGGCTAAACTATCGTCTCGGCAAATGAGAGCATATTTTGTCAGTGAACCATCGTTAGCAAAGTCGGTTGTACAACTGGGGCGAGTGCTAGGAAGTCTCTCTAGACCAGGAGTTTCGAATCCTGCCTCGGGCATGGATGTGTGTGATGTCCTTAAGTTAGTTAGGTTTAAGTAGTTATAAGTTCTAGGGGACTGATGACCTCAGATGTTAAGTCCCATAGTGCTCAGAGCCATTTGAACCAGTGAGGTATCCTCGGCTAAGGCTCGACATATGAAACATCCCCTTAGAAAAAATTATAAATGACAGTGCTGGAAAACCTCTACGTTATTTGATTTTCAAACAGTTGAGCAAAACTGAACGTACTCAGACATTTCTCTCTTTTCTTTTTCTGATCAACACTAAACTGACACACAATATTTTAAGCGCAACGCAATCTGACATTCAATAATCCCTACAAAAGAATAGCCCTGACTAACAATAACCTATGCCTTTCATGAATCACTAACCTCACAAAAATCTTCATTACTCGAACTACTGCAATACAGCGAGCAGCAATACTGCCAGCTAAATACAAGATTCCAACTACTGAAGGCACTAACTACTGATAGGCATAGTTAGCGAATGATAGATTTTGACAGAAAACAAACAATGTATTTACCTTAAGGATGTTAAAATGTCATCATATATATACAGGGTGTCCCAGCTATCTTGTCCACCCAAAATATCTCTGGAACAATAACAGCTATTGGGAAACAGCTTTCACCGGTATCAATGTAGGGCTGGGGCCCATGAATGTACATATTTGGAAACATTCTAAAACGAAAGCATATGTGTTTTTAACACTAACTTATGTTTTTTTTAAGTGGAGCTCCTATATTTTTTCTTCAGCAATCCATAGCATGACAAAGCACATACACAATGGCGTTGATTGCATCGCAATATTCCCATTAAATCCCGAGATATTGAGACGGGAGTTGACGCTTGAAACACTCGACATACGCTGCTAGCGCACGTCCTGAGGCTCAGACGTGAACCCCATGCTGCCCGTAATCGCGATGTGATTGACATGCGTAATCACACTTCCATACGTATCAAGAGGTCCGAAACGAATAATGCGGTCCGCTGCCATCAACTCTCATAAGCACATAATGGTTTCCCTCTTGCACGTTTTACGTATCTACGTACACAATATGAACCAGTACCGATCGGTGTACACCCGTCAGGTTGTCTTATTTATCCTGCACACCCAAAATAAGGTTTATCTAATGCGTTATATGACCCATTGTGCCTGTTGCGCAGGGCCTGGCTCTACCTAGTCAAGTGTCCAACGTAGTTCCCACTACTGCCACAGTTACCACTTCGCCTTGTTTATGATTTGCGACCCATGCAAACTCCTTTACTCCACCACCCTCCGAGCATCCCATTTGTTGTTGCTTTGGCGTGCAGTACACCGCTTGCCAGTGTAGTCGTGCATCAGAGTAATCTAGTGACGGCACGGAGGTAGTACACATTGTGAATAAATGTTGTTTTGTGGAACTTATACTGTACAGTATAATGTACACACATGATGATATGGTAGAAATGCTGCTGATCTATGGAGAATGTACGTTGACGGGAAATACGTTATGAGATTGCTTGTTTGTTGATAGTACTGTTAGCGAACATTATGATTATTAAGTTAATATGTCTGTTTTATACCCTACTCTACATACCTGTACTGTACCCTGTTGTAGGTGGACGAAATGCTGTTCAGGCAGAACGACTGTACAGAAGACGATTCCCTGACAAGCCATCGCCTTCGCGCCGGATGTTTGGTCGTCTCACATCTCGTCTGTGTGAAGCGGGAAGCTTAAATCGAAGACCTCAACATCGTCCTAGAACACGCGCAGATGAACGTGCTGAAGTTGCTGTGCTCGCTACCATAGCTGTGACTCCTCAAATCAGCACACGTCAAATTGAACGTGAAGTTGGTGTGTAAATGGTTCAAAAGGCTCTGAGCACTATGGGACTTAACATCTATGGTCATCAGTCCCCTAGAACTTAGAACTACTTAAACCTAACTAACCTAAGGACAGCACACAACACCCAGTCATCACGAGGCAGAGAAAATCCCTGGCCCCGCCGGGAATCGAACCCGGGAACCCGGGCGTGGGAAGCGAGAACGCTACCGCACGACCACGAGATGCGGACAGTTGGTGTGTAGAAATCAAGTGCACAGCGTATTCTTAAACGTCATAAATTTAATCCGTACCATGTTCATTTACACCAGGATCTTCATGGTTCAAATGGCTCTGAGCACTATGCGACTTATCTTCTGAGGTCATCAGTCGCCTAGAACTTAGAACCAATTAAACACACATCCATGCCCGAGGCAGGATTCGAACCTGCGACCGTAGCGGTCGCTCGGTTCCAGACGGTAGCGCCCAGAACCGCACGGCCACTCCGGCCGGCTGGATCTTCATGGAAATGACTTCCGCAATAGGGTAACTTTTGTCGGTGGGCTCAGCAAAAACTTCTGACTAATCCAAATTCTTTTGCAGATGTTCTCTTTACCGACGAGGCATCATTCTCGAACAAAGGAATTGTCAATATGAGGAATATGCATTATTGGTCCGCAGACAATCCAAAATGGCTCCGTCAGGTAGAGCATCAACGTCCGTGGAAAGTTAATGTTTGGTGTGGGATTATTGGAGATACCATTATCGGACCTTTCTTTATAAATGGCATCCAAAATGGCAGACAATACTCCAGATTTATACGACACAATCTTCCTGTTCTCTTGCACACCGTACCTCTGAATGGGAGAATGGTCATGTGGTATCAGCATGACGGATGCCCTGCACATAACGCCTTACGAGCACGACGACTTCTGAACCTAAGTTCCCTGGTAGGTGAATTGGACGAGGTGGCCCAGTTAGGTGGCCTGCCCGATCTCCGGACCTTACACCGCTGGATTATTTTCTTTGGGGAGCAGTGAAGGATGCTGTTTACCAACATGAACCAACAACACCAGAGGACATGAAGCAACGCATTATTGATGCTTGTACAGCCTTCAAAGAGGAAACAGTAGCACGAAGTAGGGCATCTTTCATCCACAGAGTGACCCTATGTACGCAAGCCAATGGGCATCACTTTGAGCATGAGATGTGAACGCTGTGTTTAGTATGTAGTGCTGGTATCACAGTCGAAGTTTCTACAAAGGGCCATTTTATCCAGTGATCTTAAGAAACATTTGTTTGCAACAATTTGTCCTTGAACGCATTAGATAAACATAACATTGATAATTATGTGATAATAAAACTAATTGGTTAAATATGTTCACATTCATCTTCTATGTCCTACCTGAACTTCCCAAATCAAAACATTTTTACCTAAAGAACGGTAAAACTTTTAGTCCACTTGCTCGTTTCACTAAAACCATCAACATGAATTTTACTATTACGAGTGAATGATTAACTGTCACTTGCACTAGATCTACAGTAAAGTAAAGTTTTAACGTTGAACGGCATTACCTTTTTAGTAACGGATTAACGATAAGCGAAGTTAACTTTGTGACTAACGTTGCGGTACACAGATATGTTACAGAACCGCATCACCCCTAGCCTATGTGATAAATACCTGCTGGAATATACGACGTTAATGCAGGATGGCAGCAGACCGTATTATCCGTTTCGGACTTCTTGATAAGTATGGAAGTGTGACTACGCATGTCAATCACATCGCGATTACGGGCAGCATGGGGTTCACGCCTGAGCCTCAGGACGTGCGCTAGCAGCGCATGTCGAGTGTTTCAAGCGTCAACTTCGCGTCTCAATATCTCGGGATGTAATGGGAATATTGCGATGCAATCAACGCCATTGAGTATGTGCTTTGTCATGCTATGGATTGCTGAAGAAAAAATATACGAGGTCCATTTAAAAAAACATAAGTTAGTGTTAAAAAACACATATGCTTTCGTTTTAGAATGTTTCCAAATATGTACATTCATGGGCCCCAGCCCTACATTGATACCGGTGAAAGCCGTTTTCCAATAGCTGTTATTGTTCCAGAAATATTTTGGGTGGACAAGATAGCTGGGACACCCTATATATATATATATATATATATATATATATATATATATATATATATATATATATATATATACAGGGTGATTCAAAAAGAATACCACAACTTTAGGAATTTAAAACTCTGCAACGACAAAAGGCAGATCTAAGCACTATCTGGCGGCGAATTAAGGGAGCTATAAAGTTTCATTTAGTTGTACATTTGTTCGCTTGAGGCGCTGTTGACTAGGCGTCAGTGTCAGTTGATGCCAAGATGGCGACCGCTCAACAGAAAGCTTTTTGTGTTATTGAGTACGGCAGAAGTGAATCGACGACAGTTGTTCAGCGTGCATTTCGAACGAAGTATAGTGTTAAACCTCCTGATAGGTGGTGTATTAAACGTTAGTATAAACAGTTTACAGAGAATGGGTGTTTGTACAAAGGGAAAAGTTCTGGACGGCCGAGAACGAGTGATGAAAATGTAGCACGCATCCAGCAAGCATTTGTTCGCAGCCCACGAAAATCGACTCGCAGAGCTAGCAGAGAGCTGCAAATTACACAATCAACTGTATGGAGAGTCCTACGAAAAAGGTTAGTTATGAAACCTGAACGACAACTACCCGAGGCGATGGATCGGCCGCCAGGCAGCCCGTGACAGAGCACTTCATCACTGGCCTCCAGGAAGCCCTGATCTTACCCCCTGCAATTTTTTCTTATGGGGGTATGTTAAGGATATGGTGTTTCGGCCACCTCTCCCAGCCACCATTGATGATTTGAAACGAGAAATAACAGCAGCTATCCAAACTGTTATGCCTGATATGCTACAGAGAGTGTGGAACAAGTTGGAGTATCAAGTTGATATTGCTCGTGTGTCTGGAGGGGGCCATATTGAACATCTCTGAACTTGTTTTTGAGTGAAAAAAAACCTTTTTAAATACTCTTTGTAATGATGTATAACAGAAGGTTATATTATGTTTCTTTCATTAAATACACATTTTTAAAGTTGTGGTATTCTTTTTGAATCACCCTATATATATATATATATATATATATATATATATATATATATATATATATATATATATAAGTTGCATAGTACTCAGAGCCATTTTATATATATATGTATATAAAATGGCTCTGAGTACTATGCGACTTAACTTCTGAGGTCATCAGTCGCCTAGAACTTAGAACTAATGTAACGTAACTAACCTAAGTACATCACACACATCCATGCCCGAGGCAGGATTCGAACCTGCGACCGTAGCGGTCGCTCGGCTCCAGACTGTAGCGCCTCGAACCGCATGATATCCAGTGTTACAAATTTACTCTTTCTGATGGACACACTTCCAGATCGTCCGCTCTCAAAATTCTGCCATCTCTCTTCCGACATCCCCCACTGCTGGCGGCTCACCTCCAACAATTGCCCAACACTACAATAGCAAATATTCCAACAATGCAAACCAACCATAGACTGTGCACAGCACAGTCAGTGATTTTCATACAGAGCGCTACGGGCGTTACCAACATAAAAACCTAAAAAGCCTACTTACAACCTTTATTTTAGAAGTGGACACGAAGACCAAACTGCTGTTTGCTTAGTACGGTTGACTGAAATGATACAGTTTATTTCGTCATTAAAGTAAGCATAGTTCATTGATAGTAGCTTTATGCTTTAGAATCTAATGAAAGAAAAGGGTTCTCGCTTCCCACGCCCGGGTTCCCGGGTTCGATTCCCGGCGGGGTCAGGGATTTTCTCTGCCTCGTGGTGACTGGGTGTTGTGTGCTGTCCTTAGGTTAGTTAGGTTTAAGTAGTTCTAAGTTCTAGGGGACTGATGACCATAGATGTTAAGTCCCATAGTGCTCAGAGCCATTTGAACCATTTTTTTTGAAAGAAAAGAAAAAGCTGCTCATTAAAAATCAAAAATTCGTCGTCAATGAAGCGTTGTCGGTAACAGTTGGGCAAAATGATGCTTCTCGAAAGTCTCGTATGACGTGTGTAATACTCTTTATTCTTTAAAAAAAAAAAGTGACTCCTTTCTAGGATGCTATTTAGTGAAGCAATGTACAATAACCGTTTCTCAAACTTAGTTCCATGTTTTTCAAACAATAAGCAAATACTGGATGTATTAAATAAGTTTACGCTTTTGGAACCAACTTACCGCAGCTGCGTAGAAGATATTTCAAAATTTATGTTCGAGGAAGTAATTAATTAAGCGAAAATATGCAAATACTTGAGTCTTGCATGTGATTCCAGGCTTGACCGCTCAATTGTCATTATTTGTTTGTACTGCCAAATGATAGGCTAGTAGAAGAAGATTTCTTGGAGGTCACACAAATGGTTATGATTTTATGGATGTAAATAACGATTTTGCAGAAAGACATGGCTTACATACGAGCAGTTTAATATGAGGGTGTACATACAGCTGTCTGTCAATGGCTGGCGTAAAGAAGTGACAGCACTTATTACGAAGAGTTGACTTTAACAAATTTATTTTCCATTCATTGCTTACTGCCTCAAGATAGTTTGACATGTCAAATTTTAAATAACTGATTAAAGGATGTTATGAAAAATCGTCATAAGCATTACAAATTTCATTTGTGCACGTGAACTTAATCACCGAAAATTTAAGGAACTCGTGGACGAAATGCAAACTTGTTACGGTGATGTTGTCCTACATACCGCTGTTTGATGGCCAAGTAAAGGAATAGTACTGGAACGATTTGTCAGCTTGAAATCTGAAATCATTTTCTTCTTACAACACAATAGCAAAAATTATACGGAACTTGATAGTGATGAATGGTGGGCACTTACAGGTTATTTGTTCAGTGTTACACAAAAATTCTACAAACGTAGTTTAAGATTGCCAGGACCAAACAACACAATTGGGCACATTACTAAACTGTAATTGTAGATAAATTACCCTGAAGACAAATATATGTCTAATTTTCCAGCTGTTCTTATGCTCCAATCTGACTTAACTACCGCCGAAAGTATTTACCAAGTCAGGGCGTCCTATTACAAAGAATCTTTGGAAAAAATTTTTAAAAAAGGAATTTGAATACTTCAGAAATATTTGAGGCTGTTTAATTCTCGTAGAGAACCCATGGCATATTGAAGATGATGATCTCAGCTTATTGTGCCAGTTTCGATTTAATTAAACTTATTTGATGAACGAAATAACTGAACTTCAGCACGACACACAGCTTAAAGCTCTATTTCTAGTACATCGTGAAAAGCAGGATTAGACTGAATTCTGGAGATGGCTGCCTAGCAATTGTATTTATTTACGAGACTGTACACACCTTAACACTATTTTCTTCAACCTACCTGTTTGAAGCTTCACTTTTCAAACTGAACTACTCATTATCATCATCATCATCATTTAAGACTGATTATGCCTTTCAGCGTTCAGTCTGGAGCATAGTACCCCTTATAAAATTCCTCCATGATCCCCTATTCAGTGCTAACATTGGTGCCTCTTCTGATGTTAAGCCTATTACTTCAAAATCATTCTTAACCGAATCCAGGTATCTTCCCCTTGGTCTACCCCGACTCCTCCTACCCTCTACTGCTGAACCCATGAGTCTCTTAGGTAACGTTGCTTCTTCCATGTAACATGACCCCACCATCTAAGCCTGTTCGCCCTGACTCCTACATCTATAGAGTTCATTCCCAGTTTTTCTTTGATTTCCTCATTGTGGACACCCTCCTGCCATTGTTCCCATCTACTAGTACCTGCAATCATCCTAGCTACTTTCATATCCGTAACCTCAACCTTATTGATAAGGTAACCTGAATCCACCCAGCTTTCGTCCCACACAACAAAGTTGGTCGAAAGATTGAACGGTGCACAGATAACTTAGTCTTGGTACTGACTTCCTTCTTGCAGAAGAGAGTAGATCGTAGCTGAGCGCTCACTGCATTAGCTTTGCTACACCTCGCTTCCAGTTCTTTCACTATGTTGCCATCCTGTGAGAATATGCATCCTAAGTACTTGAAACCGTCCACCTGTTCTAACTTTGTTCCTCCTATCTGGCACTCAATCCGTTTATATCTCTTTCCCACTGACATTACTTTCGTTTTGGAGATGCTAATCTTCATACCATAGTCCTTACATTTCTGATCTAGCTCTGAAATATTACTTTGCAAACTTTCAATCGAATCTGCCATCACAACTAAGTCATCCGCATATGCGAGACTGCTTATTTTGTACTGAATTACTTCAAAAATAAATATCGTAATGTGTTGTCCACACATTTAAAAGATGTAATAAGAATTGCATGCTGTTCCAATGACGCATACGCACTGTGGCAACAGCAGTCATGGGATACCCGCTAGTATCGTGTCGGACCTCTTTTTGCACGGCTTAGTGCAGCAACTCGACGTAACATGAACTCAACAATTCGCTGAAAGTCACCTGCAGAAATATGCGCCATGCTACCTCCACAGCCGTCCATAATTGCGAAAATGTTGACGGTGCAGGATTTTGTGCACGAACTGACCTCTGGATTATGTCTCGTAATTCGCTTGAACTGTTCAGAATGCTCTTCAAACCGGTGACCTGACGCATTGTCACCCTTAAAAATTGCATCGTTGTTTGGAAACATGAAGCCCATGAATGTCTGCAAATGGGCTCCAAGTAGCCGAACATGACATTTCTAGTCAATAATCGGTTCAGTTGGACCAGAGAACCAGCTCGTTCCATGTAGACACAGCCACCACCATTATGGATCCACCTCCATCTTGCACAGTCCCTTGGTGATAGCCAAGGACATCACACACATCCGTGCCCGAGGCAGGATTCGAACCTGCGACGTAGCGGTCGCACGGTTCCAGACTGTAGATAACTTGGATCCATGGCTTTGCGGGGTCTGCTCCACATTCTATCCTTACCATCAGCTCTTGCCAGCTGAAACTCATCTGAACAGGCCACCGTTTTCCAGTCGTCTAAGGTCGAACCGATATGGTCACGACCCCAGGAGAAGCGCAGTAAACGAAGTCGTGCTGTTAGCGAGGACAATCGCGTCGGTCGTCTGCTGCTGTAGCCATTAACTTCAAATTTTGCCGCACTCTACTAACGGATAAATTCGTCGAACGTCCCACACTGATTTCTGCGGTTCTTTCATGCATTGAAAACTAGTCAGCAGCATTGACAACTCTACGCAAACGCCGCTGCTCTCGTCGCTATGAGAAGGCCGTCGACCACTGCATTGACATAGTGAGAGGCAATGCCTGAAATTTGGTATTCTCGGCACTCTCTTGACACTGTAGATCTCGAAATATTGAATTGCGTAACAATTTCTGAAATGGAATGTCCCTTGCGCTTAGCTCCAGCTACCAATCCGTGTTCAAAGTCTGTTAATTCCCTTCTTGCAGTCATAACCATGTCTGAAACCTTTTCACAAGTATCAAGTGAGTACAAATGACAACTCCGCGAATATACTGGACCTTTCATATCTTGTGTACGCAATATTAACGCCATCTGTATTTGTGCATATTGCTATCCCATGACATTTGTCACCTCAGTGTATAGACTAAATAGCCGAAAAATGCACATTAAATAATATTTTTATTTTTGTACTTTAGTTTGGCTTGCAGTCAGAATACACAAAAATCCAGTTTCGAACACTGTAGCATTTTTTTATGACCTTAGGTTTGTGAAGGATATCGTAAATGAAGATACTCATCAGCTGTTTGTTGGTTTGAAAGTTTCAAATTAATGGCAACAGAATAAAGTTTATGTGCCCATTAGAAGAACGTAACATAATTTTTTAACGATACTGATGACTTGGCTTACATAAAAGTAGTTTCAAATCAACGTAAGGGGCAAAACAGACTGATCCCAGATTCGGTTTTGATAGCGATTCAAATTGTCAAATTACTAATGAGTCCCTTCCTTTCCTGCACTCTTCACACGCACTTGTCAAGCAACATAAGCATTATAAGACTGTGCACGACAGGTGAACTTTATTATCACAGGGACGAGGTAGCCTGGTCTCGATTATACAGGCGCACTCTATTCTTTCTTTTAATTCATTGAAAACTAGTCAGCAGCATTTTGTTATTTTCTACGCTCGCGTACATGGTGGCAGTCATTTTCTGAAATTCTGTCAGTGGCGAATCCCCGTCGTTGGCCCATGCTACCACAACGATTATTCCAGCCAGCGCCAACATTCGACTCCGGTGAATACGTCACAAAAAGTCAAACTATTGTGAAAACGGCGCACGGCAGTTTAAAATTCACATTCCCTATATTGGAGGATTTTAACATCACGGACAGCGTGGATCAATGTCAGAAAATGTACAACAGTTTTATTCGACTGAAGAGTCAGGCTCAGCCAACAACTGTCAATTGTAGGTTTTTATTCTCTACCAATTTCGAAGATAAATTTCCATTAGTAACAGGTGTTTATGTCCAATAACTTCTGAAGACGGATAACTTACGTATGTCTGAAACAGGTAAAGAATTACATACTTAGCATTTGCAACTGCTGGCTATCCCTGATTAGTTTGTCGATTGAAAAATATACTGCAGGAATTGTAGTAGGCGCGAAAAAAGTTGTGTGGTCCTCTAAGGGACGAAGCTGAGCGAAGGGGCAGATAGATCTGTGGTTACGAGGTAAAGGAGAATGTTTTCCTGTTTGTCTTCCACGGCTGCGCTTGTGTGCCTCGCACCGATTAACTGCTATGGCATAAATTTCAAACGGAAATACCACGGATTCGTGAAGATTCAAATGCAGTTTGTATTTACAGCAAGGAATACGAATTTAAATTAAAGCTATTATAATACAACTAAATGAAAGAAAAATGTCATTCATAACATTTGTGAACGTGTCTCGTATTGCCTAATGCATTTAAATAAAAATGAAGTTGGTGTTATCACTCAATTAATTATGAGCTCACACGGACAGCACAACAAAACTTCGTCAGGACATAACAGTGTCACAATTTTGGGGCTGTTGAGTGTGGCAGTAATCTGGAACCGAACAATCGACAATTAAGTGTTTCGAATGGCGCCGACTTTTAACGATCAGTATGTGGGGGCCGGCTGACAACTTATCGTGCATTTTCCAAACATAGTCTATTGAGGTTTCATAATACACTAATTTACGTACGTTACAAATTAATGATAAATTCAGTATGTATGTGGCCTACAGTGTCAGCATTGGCTCTCGAACAAAAAAGTTTGACGACACTGCCCTAGACCCTTCGGTTGATTCCAGTCTTCTGTTGGAAGGTACTCACGAGGTGGTCTTGATGACGAGCCCATCGTCGAAATGGTGACTTGAAGGAAGCACAGTAGGTTGGCGAATCTGTCCCGATACTCTACAGACCTCAAGTTATCGTCGATAGCCATGAGAGACGTCCGAAATGCGTTCCTATCATGATCGGCCCAAAACAGGAATGAACTACCTCCCTGCTTATACCACGGGACAGCATGCTTGAGACTTGCGATGGTACCTGGGGGACGAATCCTGCCTTTCCCACTCATTCACGTTCCATTCCTAGTGTTTCCTATCTGGCTTGACAAATTTATCCCAGTTACCTCCAAAACGATAGCGAGCAGTTCTGTTTTTGTTCCCTTCAGAGTACCTACGAGCCAAAAATTTTATGTAGCGGTGTTCACTCGGTATTGTCACACGACAGTGTATGAATATTCGAATGACGCCTCCATGGTGTACGCCAATTCGGCGAGCAACTTTTGTTATCGCGAAGTGACATGTGTGAACAGTCTAAGCTTGAAGTGAGATAAGTTAAGCAGAATTTTTTACAAAGGACTTAACAGTGTTCATAAAAGATAGATGAAATACAGTTGGTGGTGCAGTTTCAAAAGTAGTTTACCGTGTAGTGAAACTGAAGAAGATAGCTCCTGTGAGTTAGTATGGGCAGAGCTTATACTACACAACCGGAATGAAATAATAACTAGTTCCATTTACCGACCCCCCTGACTCAAATGATACAGTTGCTGACCAATTCAAAGGTAACTCATTTCAAATAGGTACCCCACTCATACACCACTCGAAATGTAAACGGTTGTGAAAACATATTTGCGCTCTTAGCAACAAATAATCTTGAGCAAATAGGGTGATAATGACGGATACAATAATTAGTGACCACAAAGTCAGGTAGTGAGGCTGAATACCGCAACATCCAAATCCACCAAAAATAAACGCAAAATACTTTGACGGAAAATGTAGAGTAATGAAATTTCTAAAATAAATTTGTCTGGGTAACGTATTTAAGTGATTAACATTGCAAGATCACAGGTTAATATAAGCATGAGATAAGCCATTGTAAATGTGAAATGCGGTCTAAGGCGCTGTAGTCATGGACTGTGCGGCTGGTCCCGGCGGAGGTTCGAGTCCTCCCTCGGGCATGGGTGTGTGTGTTTGTCCTTAGGATAATTTAGGTTAAGTAGGATGTAGGTTGCAGTAGGTACTGGGAGATGAAGAAGCTTGCACAGGATAGAGTAGCATGGAGAGCTGCATCAAACCAGTCTCAGGACTGAAGACCACAACAACAAGTAGTGTGTGAACTTAGGGACTGATGACCTTAGCAGTTAAGTCCCTTAAGATTTCACACACATCTGAACATTTTTGAAATGTGAAATGCTGGTACATTAATAAACGGTATAACCTCCAGAGTATTGAATGCAAGGATGCAAAAGTGCATGTATTGTGTTGTACAGGTGCTGGATGTCAGTTTATGGAATGGAGTTCCATGCCTGCTGCACTTGATCGATCAATACGGGAATGGTTAATGCTTGTTCTGAATAACACTGAAGTTGTCGTCTGATGATGTCCCATATTTGCTCGATTGAAGGCATATCTGATGATCTAACACGTCAAGGCGACATGTCGACGCTCTATAGAACATGTTAGGTTACAACAGAGGTATCTGGGCGATCGTTATCCTGTCCGAATGCACGCCCCGGAATGCTGTTCATGAATGGCAGCACAGCAGGTCGAATCACCAAACTGGCGTACAAATTTGTAGTCAGGATGCGTGGGATAATCACACGAGTGCTCATTCTGTCATACGAAATCGCACCCCAGACCATAACTGCAGGTGTAGGTCCAGTTTGTTTAGCACTCAGACGGGTTGGTTGCAGACCCTCAACTGACCTCCTACTAACGTTCACACAGCCATCAATGGCACCGAGGCAGAACCAGCTTTCATCAGAAAACACAACAGACCTACACCATGCCCTCCAATGAGCTCTCATGTGACACCACTGAAGCCGCAAAAAGCGGTGATTTATGGTCAGGGGAATGCACGATACGGGGTGTCTGGCTAGGAGGCGTGCGTGAAGTAACCCATTTGTAGCAGTTCGTTGTGTCACTGTGGTGCCAGCTGCTGCTCAAGTTGCTGCTGCAGATGCAGTACGATGCGCCAGATCCACACACCGAAGATGGTGGTCTTCCCTCTCGGTAGGGCCACGTGGTCGTCCTGAACCCAGTCTTCTTGGGACCGTACATTCTCGTGACCATTGCTACCACCAATCATGTACAGTGGCTACAAAATGGTTCAAATGGCTCTGAGCACTATGGGACTCAACATCTATGGTCATCAGTCCCCTAGAACTTAGAACTACTTAAACCTAACTAACCTAAGGACATCACACAACACCCAGCTATCACGAGGCAGAGAAAATCCCTGACCTCGTCGGGAATCGAACCCGGGAACCCGGGCGTGGGAAGCGAGAACGCTACCGCACGACCACGAGCTGCGGGCCACAGTGGCTACATTCCTGCAATATCACAGGAGCATCCAGCTTCTCGTAGCTCTATTACACGACCTCGTTCAAAATCGGTGAGGTATTGATAATGGCGGCTTTGCCGCCTTAAAGGATTTCTTGACTAACACCAACTCACCACGTTCATTCTCAAAGATAACTGACGCCCACGATAGTTTCAGCGTGTATTTAAAGCAAACCCTATTTGTATCCTTACAGTGGCGCTACTAGCTCCACTCTTATGCGGCAAATGCGAAATTTGAGTAGACTTCGCCTTTCAGATGTAGAAACACCCATACCAACTTTCGTTCATCTCGCACAACTCCTTGGTGTCATGATTTTTTTGCCGTCAGTGTATATCTATTTAAAAAAGCAGATAGAAATTCGCTTGACACGTTCCTAAGAGACAGTCTACATTCACTCAAAAATAACTATCTAAGCTGAGACCGGAGTTGATCACACACAGTAAACAAAACTGGTCAGAAAACTGTTGCAGAAGCAGCGTAAAAATCACATGCCAAGTTTAAAAGAACGCAAAATCTCATAGACTGGCGATGTTATACTGATGCACGAAACTTGGCATGGCCTTCAATGCGATATTCTTTTAATATTTTATTCTTTTAATAGTTTCCACGACAAACTCTGTCTCCACATCTGGCAGAAAATCCAAAAAGATTCTAGTCGTATGTAAAGTACACCGACGACGAGAGTCAATTAATATCTTCACTGCACGATAGCAGTCGTTATGTTAATGATGACAGTGGCGCTAAAACGGAGTAACTAAACACGGTTTACCGAAATTACTTCACCAAAGGAGACGAAGTAAATATTCCAGAATTCGAATCAAGAACGAGTAACATGCCAACATGAGTAACTTAGAAGTAGATGTCGACGATGTACCGAAGTAGCTTAAATGACTTAGTAAGGGCAGGTCTTCAGATCCAGATTGTACACTCCTGGAAATGGAAAAAAGAACACATTGACACCGGTGTGTCAGACCCACCATACTTGCTCCGGACACTGCGAGAGGGCTGTACAAGCAATGATCACACGCACGGCACAGCGGACACACCAGGAACCGCGGTGTTGGCCGTCGAATGGCGCTAGCTGCGCAGCATTTGTGCACCGCCGCCGTCAGTGTCAGCCAGTTTGCCGTGGCATACGGAGCTCCATCGCAGTCTTTAACACTGGTAGCATGCCGCGACAGCGTGGACGTGAACCGTATGTGCAGTTGACGGACTTTGAGCGAGGGCGTATAGTGGGCATGCGGGAGGCCGGGTGGACGTACCGCCGAATTGCTCAACACGTGGGGCGTGAGGTCTCCACAGTACATCGATGTTGTCGCCAGTGGTCGGCGGAAGGTGCACGTGCCCGTCGACCTGGGACCGGACCGCAGCGACGCACGGATGCACGCCAAGACCGTAGGATCCTACGCAGTGCCGTAGGGGACCGCACCGCACTTCCCAGCAAATTAGGGACACTGTTGCTCCTGGGGTATCGGCGAGGACCATTCGCAACCGTCTCCATGAAGCTGGGCTACGGTCCCGCACATCGTTAGGCCGTCTTCCGCTCACGCCCCAACATCGTGCAGCCCGCCTCCAGTGGTGTCGCGACAGGCGTGAATGGAGGGACGAATGGAGACGTGTCGTCTTCAGCGATGAGAGTCGCTTCTGCCTTGGTGCCAATGATGGTCGTATGCGTGTTTGGCGCCGTGCAGGTGAGCGCCACAATCAGGACTGCATACGACCGAGGCACACAGGGCCAACACCCGGCATCATGGTGTGGGGAGCGATCTCCTACACTGGCCGTACACCACTGGTGATCGTCGAGGGGACACTGAATAGTGCACGGTACATCCAAACCGTCATCGAACCCATCGTTCTACCATTCCTAGACCGGCAAGGGAACTTGCTGTTCCAACAGGACAATGCACGTCCGCGTGTATCCCGTGCCACCCAACGTGCTCTAGAAGGTGTAAGTCAACTACCCTGGCCAGCAAGATCTCCGGATCTGTCCCCCATTGAGCATGTTTGGGACTGGATGAAGCGTCGTCTCACGCGGTCTGCACGTCCAGCACGAACGCTGGTCCAACTGAGGCGCCAGGTGGAAATGGCATGGCAAGCCGTTCCACAGGACTACATCCAGCATCTCTACGATCGTCTCCATGGGAGAATAGCAGCCTGCATTGCTGCGAAAGGTGGATATACACTGTACTAGTGCCGACATTGTGCATGCTCTGTTGCCTGTGTCTATGTGCCTGTGGTTCTGTCAGTGTGATCATGTGATGTATCTGACCCCAGGAATCTGTCAATAAAGTTTCCCCTTCCTGGGACAATGAATTCACGGTGTTCTTATTTCAATTTCCAGGAGTGTATATCAATTAGGTTCCTTTCAGAGTATGCTGATACGATAGCCCTTAGTAATCGCTCGCTCGACGAAGGATGCGTAACTGAAGTCTGGAATATTGCGCAGGCATACCAATACTCAAGAAAGGAAATAGTAGTAATCTACTGTGCTACAGACCAGTATCACTGACGTCGATTTGCAGTAGAATTTTGGAACATAGCCTGTGTTATAACATTATGGATCACCTCAAAGAAAACAATCTATTGACACACAATCAGCACGGATTCAGAAAATATCGTTCTTGTGAAACACAAATGGCTCTAGTAATAAGTGCTATCAACAGGGAATCTCACATTCATTGCATATTTCTTGCTTTCCAAAAGTCTTTTGAAACCGTTCCTCACAAACAACTTCTCACCAAATTGCGGGCCGGCGGAATATCGTCTCAGTTGACGGCGTTCGTGATTTCCTTTCAGAAAGGTGTCAGTTCATAGCAACTGACGGAAAGTCATAGAGTGAAGTAGATTTTATATTTGGCGTTCCCCGAGGAGGCGACATAGCCCTCTGCTGTACCTAATCCATGTAAACGAATTAGGAGGCAACCTGAGCTATCATGTTCGATTGTTTGCAGATGATGCTGTAATGTACCCTCTAGTAGAGTCACCAGAAGATCAGAACCAACAGAAAAATGGTTTAGCCACGAAAGATTTCCTGTGGTGGCAATCGACTCTAAATAATGTACAGTGTGAGGTAATCCACATGAGTGCTAAACGGAATCCGTTAAAATTCAGTTGCACGATAAATCGCGCAAATCTGATGGCAGGACTATTTAAGAAGATGCAACAGGTCTACAAAAAAGTCTGCCTGCACTACGTTTTGTCGTCCTCTATTGGAGTGACTGAGGACATCGAAAAAGTTCAAAGAAGGGCAGCTCGTTTCGTATTATCGAGAAATACGGAGAGTGTCACGGGTATGATACGCGGACTGGGAGGCAATCATTAAAACAAAGGCGTTTTTCGTTGCGGCGAAATCTTTTCACCAAATAGTCACCGATTTTCTCCTCCGAAAGCGAAAATATTTTATTGGTGACCACATACAAAGGGAGAAATGAGTATTGTAATAAAACAAGATAAACCAGAGCTCACACGGAAGATGTGTTTCTTTTTCCCGCGCGCTGTTCGAGAGAGGAACGGCAGAGAAATAGTCTGAAGGAGGTTCGATGAATTCTCTGCCAGGCACTTAAGTGTGAATTGCAGAGTAGTCAGGGATATGTAGGTGAGGCATGTTGATAAACAGAAGAAGGTATACAAGCCGATTTCTCCTGTTCATGATTTGACACACAGCGTGCGCTGCTGAAGTGCAGCGTGAATACATGTTTATCTATATACCCATGATACCCGCTGTGACTTCAAAAAATTCCAATGGCTCTGAGCACTATGGGACTTAACATCTATGGTCATCAGTCCCCTAGAACTTAGAACCACTTAAACCTAACTAACCTAAGGACATCACACAACACCCAGTCATCACGAGGCAGAGAAAATCCCTGACCCCGCCGGGAATCGTTGGACTTCCTGTAAAAGAAATGCAAGTCACGGCACAGTCGACAAAGATTCTTGAGTAATTTATTTGTGTTGACTGTGCTTGCACACAGCTGTGATTTTACACGTATTATTAACTTTATTAAATGTTTCACTCACTAGGGGCTCTTCTTTGGGAACTGCTACTGCCAGTCTGAATTAAATTTCTGCGTCAGTCACTCTTTCTTTATCCACTACGTGTTTCGACGGTTACTGCGTCATCATATTTTGGAATAACTGTCAGTACGGAAAGGCGCTAGCGGCTTCTTCCAGCAACCTTGGTTGTTCCCAGGAGGGTATTTTGTACTATGCATGTACAAAAATCACACGGTATTTGCTGCATTCTGATGCTTTTCACTGTACCTTGAATGGCACAATGTTATGGTTGTATTGCACCTAACATATTTTTGTGGACTGCAGTACAATTAAGTCCGAAAGTAACTGAGACCTTTCTATACGTTAAGCTATTTATGCTGCGTACACAGATCGAAAGAGTGTCTGAGATATACTAATGTGAGGAATTTAAATCATATTCCGACGTAAATGAATCTGCATTACTGCAGGAGGTGAGGTAAATATCGTACTGTTTTGATTACTTTTCATTGTGGTGTTTTTTCTTCGTGTGTCTAGTTCGGAAACAATGTCACAAGAGCCAATGTAATTATTTTTACAGCTCATTCTGTACGACATTTATTGCAAGAAAATGTATTATGTTCAGCTTAATCCAAGCTGAATCACTAATTGGGAAGGCATGGTGGATTTGTCTGGGAAATGTTAAAGGAATGGGAACAAGAAGATAGGAACGAATAGTCATCCCTTGCGTAACAACTTGACAAATATCAACAGTGTTGGAATATCATTTATGCAAGAATACGAGTCTAAGATTTTGGAAATAAAGGGTCGTGGTTTAACAACTGTCGGCGACTGACGAGTGCAGAACCTAGGTGTTCGCAGCGACAAAGCTATGGCCCCTGCGTGTACTAAAAACACAAATGATGTTCGTGACAATCTTTCAGCACGTACGAAACTTATGAGTAGCAATGGGTGAGATCCGTTGGCATTGTAGCTAGGAAACACTCAAAGTCTATAAAAATACAATCCATCTTCACTCAGTTTGAACGGTACTTACATGCTGGTAATCGTTTTAAGTAGTAATAACTACCACTTTCTAAAGCATATTAAAGAATTAGCTGTTAATGTATCATTATAATTGGTACAATTTAGAATCTTCGTCCTGTGTCCTTTATTCGAGCCCACTACGTTTCCGACATTGATAATGTGGTGAAGCTAGCCTCAGATGTGTGTGGCTCGTACACTCGAAGACAAAAAAATGAAAACTTCAGAAAAATTCGATACTTTGTTTACGAGAAAGAATTTCACAAAATTAGAAACTCAATAAAAATTTGGTACACCTCTGGCCGTTATGCAAGCAGTTATTCGACTTGGAATAGGTTGATAGAGTTGTTCGATGAGCTATTGAGAGATATGACGCGTCAGTTGGAGGGTCCGGCCCATCATGCTCCAAACGTTCTCAAGCGTGGAAGATCCGGTGACCTTGCTGGCCAATGTCGGGTTTGACAAGCACAAAGACAACCAGTAGAGACACTCACCTCGTGCGGGCGGGCATTATTTTGCTGAAAGATAAGCCCATGTCAGCTTGCCATGAAGGGTACTAAAACGGACGAAAATATTGTCGACGTACCACTGTGCTGAAATGTTATTTTGTCTTTCGAGGCGATATAAAACACGATAATAATTAAGGGAAAATAATCGTCTGTGCTTTTGTCGGTTAATGTTCCCATCTACCATGTTTACACGACGCTAAAATATGTTCTCATGTTTAACTCAAGTGCTTTCCTTTTCTATGACAGACAGAACCACACGAAGACAGGTAGAAGACCGCTCTGAAGTTAGTACTGATCAGTGGGATTCGTGATTGGTTTTTGCATCGCAGGCACACCGTGAGACGTACAGGAGATGGACAAGGACAAATATATGGAAACATCGCAAGTAATGCATGCTTCAACATAAATGCAGATGCTTGTCAAGCCTGCTGATTGCACTACCGTATTTGTTCATGAACGGCACCTGAGTAATGTCCTCAACACATTGAAAGTATCAGTCGTGAACAGAACAGTGTTCTATGTAGTTGTGAATGCATTATGTCCGAGCTAAGTGAATTCTAACTTGGGCAAATTGTTGGTGCTCGTACTGTGGGCGCTTCCGTAACCAAGAGAGCCGAAGTGTTTGCTGCTTCAAGGGGCACCGTACCGAAGACTTATATAATACATGGGAAAGCGAAAAAGCGCCATCCCTTAAGTCACAACGCGGACGAAATTGTTTGTCGTATGACAGAGAGAGACGGTCATTGAAGTCGGCCGGTGTGGCCGAGCGGCTCTAGGCGCTTCAGTCTGGAACCGCGCGACCGCTACGGTCGCAGGTTCGAATCCTGCCTCGGGCATTGATGTGTATGATGTCCTTAGGATAGTTAGGTTTAAGTAGTTCTAAGTTCTAAGTGACTGATGACCTCAGATGTTAAGTCCCATAGTGCTCAGAGCCATTTGAACCATTTTTGAACGATCATTGAAGAGAGATGTGACGACAAATATGAGGACGAAAACTGCAAAGGTCACTGCAAAATTGAATATAGCATTTGCGAACCCTATGAGCACCAAAACAACAGGAAGAGTGCAACATAGGCAGGGAAGTGCTGGGCCTGCTGGAATCCCGAAACCACTTATCAGTGATGCTAATGCCCAAACCAGGAAAATGTGCTGCTGAAGTTCAAAAATGGTTCAAATGGCTCTAATCACTATAGGACTTAACATCTGAGTTCATCAGTCCCCTAGACTTAGAATTACTTAAACCTAACTAACCTAAGGACATCACACAGATCCATGCCCGAGGCAGGACTCGAACCTGCGACCGTAGCAGCAGCGCGGTTCCGGACTGAAGGGCCTAGAACCACTCGACCACAGCGGCCGGCGCTGCTGAAGTCATAAAACCTGGAGTATGGTGATATGGAAGCAAGTCATTTGATCGTATGAGTCTTGTTTCATACTGTTTCGAAGTTCTAGTCGAGTTTACGTCCAAAGAATGAAACATGAAGGGAGTTCGGTAATTATTTGGACATCCATATCGTCGTATTCTAGGAACCCCACGGTTCCTCTGCAAGGTCACATTACTGCCAACGATTATGTGACCATTTTGACTAATCAGGTCCATCCCAAGGTTCAATGTTTGTTCCCCAGTGGAAATGATGTGGTCCAAGACAACAGGGTCTCTGTTCATACACCTCGCATCATCCAGGATTGATTTTGTGAGTACGGGGATGGAGTGTCGCAGCTCCTCTAGTCAGCACAGTCACCTGATCCGAACATTATTGAGCTTTTGTCGTCAACTTTGGATGGAACCGAACTGGACCAGTAATTATTCATTCCGAGACGAATGGAAGCTATTTTGAATGCCAATGGGTTTCCTACAGTGAAATAGGTATGGTAATGTCTTGTGTTTTTAGTGTTTCCATATTTTTTTTTCCTTCCTCTCTATTTGCGAAATTGGCTGGTGCGCGGAGCGAAAGACTTATCGCCTTTCACGTCCCGTTGCCGACAAGATCCCCAGACACCGAGTACAAGCTCGAACAATACAAAGACGGAGGCGGAAATCGGTTCTAGCCCTTGCAATAAACCATCACACAGTTTCTCTTACCGGTAGTTGATTCAGTAACGTAGACTACTGGTCATTAAAATTGTTACACCAAGAAGAAATGCAGATGATAAACGGGTATTCATTGGACAAATACATTATACTAGAACTGACATGTGATTACATTTTTATGCAATTTGGGTGCATAGATCCTGAGAAGTCAGTACCCAGAACAACCACCTCTGGCCGTAATAAAGGCCTTGATACGCCTGAGCAACCAGAGCTTGGATGGCGTGTACAGCTACAGCTGCCCATGAAGCTTCAACACGATACCACAGTTCATCAAGAGTAGTGACTGGCGTATTGTGACGAGCCAGTTGCCCGGTCGCCATTGACCAGACGTTTTCAGTTGGTGAGAGATCTGGAGAATGTGCTGGCCAGGACAGCAGTCGAACATTTTCTGTATCCAGAAAGGCCCAGAGAGGACCTGCAACATGCGGTCGTAACACATCTGCAATGTAACGTCCACTGTTCAAAGTGTCGTCAATGCGAACAAGAGGTGACCGAGACGTGTAACCAACGGCACCCCATAGCATCACGCCGGGTGATACGCCAGTATGGCGATGACGAATACACGTTTCCAATGTGCGTTCACCGCGATGTCACCAAACACGGATGCGACCATCATGATGCTGTAAACAGAACCTGGATTCATCCGAAAAAATGACGTTTTGCCATTCGTGCACCCATGTTCGTCGTTGAGGCGCTGCTGTCTGTGATGCAGCGTTAAGGGTAACCGCAGCCATGGTCTCCGAGATGATAGTCCATGCTGCTACAAACGTCGTCGAACTGTTCGTGCAGATGGTTGTTGCCTTGCAAACGTCCCCATCTGTTGACTCAGGGATCGAAACGTGGCTGCACGATCCGTTACAGCCATGAGGATAAGATGCCTGTCATCTCGACTGCTAGTGATACGAGGCCGTTGGGATCCAGCACGGCGTTCTGTATTACCCCCCTGAACCCACCGATTCCATATTCTGCTAACAGTCATTGGATCTCGACCAACGCGAGTAGCAATGTCGCGATACGACAAACTGCAATCGCGATAGGCTACAACCCGACCTTTATCAAAGCCGGAAACGTGATGGTACGCATTTCTCGTCCTTACACGAGGCATCACAACAACGTTTCACCAGGCAACGCCGGTCAGCTGCTGTTATGTGTATGAGAAATCGGTTGGAAACGTTCCTCATGTCAGCACGTTGTAGGTGTCGCCACCGGCGCCAACCTTGTGTGAATGCTCTAAAAAGCTAATCATTTGCATATCACAGCATCTTCTTCCTGTGGGTTAAATTTCGCGTCTGTAGCACGTCATCTTCGTGGTGTAGCAATTTTAATGGCCAGTAGTGTAAAACGTGGATATGGATCTGAGAAAGAGCTCAGTGCCTTAAAATACTATGCCTTCTGGTCGGTGGAAGCACGGTCTCACACAATGGCGGCACTAGACGAAAACTGGACTTCGTTGACAAATCAGCTATGCGAAGCATCTTTCATTTTCCAGTCAGAAAGAAAATGTTAAATTAAATGAGCTGAATTAACACTAACAACAGTTATACACAAATTTTATTGGTATACTATACAAGAAGTACTGCAATGACAAAAAATACAATAAACAAACACCATTTATAATAGACGAACTTTTCGGTTTTTCGTCTAACTGTATTTTTTTAAAGATTACGTCATAATTAATACTATCCGCTATTTCCGCTTCAATTGACAGGACTTACAACGTAGAGAGTCTTTCTTGGCTCAACGTGCTTCTCAAGTAGGTCTTAATCAATTTCAACTTTGAGCAGCTTCTCTCAAACGAAGGTGTGATGAGCGGAACTGGTAACTGTGAGCGTGATTCTGATTGTTATTTAAACATTTCGATATACTTCTTCTAAATTATTTTCTAAAAGGTACTGAATAAGTTTTTTAGCGTCTTCGATTGAGTCCAGTGGATTCGATTTTAAAAGCTGGCGTTTCTTATAAAGTTCGAAAGGCTGTATGTCGTTATTTTCGCATTCTCGAAGTATTCTGCTTACATCATTACAGTGTTTCAGTAGGTTCTCCTTGGATAAAGATTGCAAATAACTGATATCGTAAATAAAACCAAATCGTTCAAAATATTCGTTAAACGCTTAGAATCGACATTCAGTGTCAACCATTATAGCATGTATCATCGTGTAGAAGCCCTGCGTCTTCAGGCCACAAGTGGCCCATCGGGACCATCCGACCGCCGTGTCATCCTCACTGAGGATGCGGATAGGAGGGGCGTGTGGTCAGCACACCGCTCTCTCGGTCGTTATGATGGTTTTCTTTGACCGGAGCCGTTACTATTCGGCCGAGTAGCTCCACAGTTGGCATCACGAGGCTGAGTTCACCCCGAAAAATAACATCAGCGCCTGGCGCCCCATATGGTCACCCATCCAAGTGCCGGCCACGCTCGACAGCGCTTAACTCCGGTATCTGACGGGAACCAGTGTACAACTGCGGAAAGGCCGTTGCCCATGTATCATCGTGTTAAAAAGTTAATTCTGTATGAATTTCAACAGACTGTATAGGCTCATCAGTTCTTTCATAGCCAAATATTCGTTTATTCTGAGCAATTTTTTTTTTTTTTTTTAACTGAGACTCAATTTCGTAACTAATCTTTTCTACAAGCAATCGAGCTTCTGCAACACTTGTATCAAATCTTGTATTATGGAACTCTTTAAATCAGTCACGAAATGAACGTGTTGTATCAATAGCAACTTTCAAGTTCACTTGAATGGATTGCCATAGTTTACTTATATGGATCACACGAAGTAAAATCACGTACATTCCAACAATAAACTCAAAAGTTAACATTCCGTTCAAGACTGCTTCACAGTCGCTAACAGTTTAGAAACCATCAATTTTATATTTGAAGTCATTCTCTCTTTCAATGATATCATCAAACTGCAAATATATTGCTTTTACTTTTCCGATTCTATTTACCAGTCGTATTTCAGACAGATTTCAATGTCAATTTTCATTTAGTTTTTATTAGAGCCAAGCGCTTCTATGACTTTGTGAAAACACATAAACTTTATTCATGGAGCCGAAAAACGCTTTATCTGTTGTAGAACTGTTAGCTGCATCTATCAAAAGCAAGTTCCAAAAACGGCATCCGCAACGGCGTGAAGAATGCTGGTGGATTAATATTGAATATTCTTGTTCTGACACCTTTATTAATGCCTACCATATTTGCGCAGTTATCATGCCCCTGCCCTCGACTGTTTTGGATATTTAGGCCAATATTTTGTAGTTCCTTAAAAATATCATTTGTTAAATACTCTCCCATTGTTTCTGTGACGGCAATAAACCCAACGAAACGTCCTTCTATCTCTCCGGTTGAGGAATTCCAAAATCTTAACATTATTGACTTTTTGTTCCCCACGGCTCACATCCCCGGTACTATTGAACATTAAGGCATAGTATTTTGCTTGTTTGACTCTGTTTGTAATTTCATCAGTAATAAATTTGAATATTAATGTAATTAATTCATTTCGGATTTCGTGGCTCAGATAATGTTGACAAAGCTGTTTTTTATTAATACCTTGCAAGTGTTAGATAATATTTGGATAACAATTTAAATATGTCAAGAAAATTTCCAAAGTTTCCGCTGTTGTTCAGGTTAAGGGATTCTCGATGAGTACTAAATGTTAGATTGTGTCAGGCTACTTAGCTGATAATATCGATAAATCTTTCAGACAAGTGTACCGCTACTTTTCTGATTCCTTAATCAGTCTCTCGTTTTCTTTATCTATTGTTTTTCCGTACTTTATCCCTTTATAGAATTCCATCCATTTAATCATGCACTCCATGTATCCTTGAGTTTGTTCATATCTTTGCGATGTACTGCTCAGATCTTTTCAGTCACAACATCCTTCTTTTACCACATGTGGCTGCAAATGTGACAAAGGTCTACATGGAAAGCAACAAACTTTATCTTGAGATATGGAGTAAGCTAACCATCTGCGATGTTTCTTTTCGCCGTTACTCAGTTTTCTAGCAAAATGAAATTTAGTAAAATATCTTTTTTTGCGTCTTTGAGGTAACTTTCATCAGATTTCTCTTGGTTTTCTTGGGGACCATTTTGAATTAAGTCATGACGCTGCGGATCTGTTACTGGAAATACCCACTTCCTCGGATTTAATTCTGTGAATGACTCTTTTATATGAACAGTTTGCTCTTGATTTTCTTAGTCACAAATCTTTTCAATTTTTAACTCTTTACTCGGCCCAGAATCTTGGATTACAGCAGTTTCACAACTCTGATGCTATATCAGTACGGTAACGTTCATTCGACCCTGAAGCTGTGCCCTTTCAGAAACTAAAGAACTTGGAGAAGAGATTCATCAGAGGCCTCTGGACCAGTCACACCTCAAGAAGGTTTCTTAAAAAATTTCATCATACTCGAACTCATAGTTTGGTTGGATATAACCGTCTCAGCGTTTCTTCCTCTTTTTGATGCGTCGGGTTCCGATTTCGTCCCTGTGTCTCTGTCCCTTGAGGATCATCCAGACATTATGATCTAAGACATATTTTTTGTTAAGTAGGCTGATAAGCACAGTACTTACAATACTTAAAGCTATAGTATAGAGAGAATAGGATGCACGATGGCAGAATAAAATATGTTAAAATATAAAAATCATTTGCGAAACACTTATCTAAAACTTATTACAGTAAAATAAATGACGTTTCATAGAGAAATAAACATGCTTAGAAATGTATTTGGACACTGACTTACCTTACAAATATGAAACAAATCACGGCATATGGTAAATGTTTCAGAATATGAGTAATAACTTATTTACAATAAACAAATAACCAATTTTTCACTTAGTGGTGAAAAGAAACGTAATCAGAAGTTTTGTACATGCTAGTCTCTGACTCCAGAGTTGCGCGCTTTATTGCCTTCTAATGCGCAAGCGCAGATTTGCGACAGATATATCCCCCGTGTCTCGTATAAACGGTCTACCTGAACTTGTGTGTAGTTCCAAACATGTATGCTTGGGACGCTGCTGCGTAGATGTACACCTCAGGTGCATCGTGTAGTAGGGGCTTAACTTTCATAATGTTGCCAGACCATCCTAGATAAATACTACTACACTCGTACAGAAACAAATATGGATAACTAAACAGCTAAAATTTTAACAACATGAACAATTTTTGTGCGAGGCCTTCACAGGCGTGAGGCTGTCAGTGGTCGCCGATTTCTTACGCACTCTCTTCCTGATAAATACAGACCTTAGTGCAGAGATGGCGGAAACACAATCGGCTGTTCCATTGAGCTGGTGGATCGTAATGACTAGCGTGCATTTCTATGAAGGCTAAATGGTTCAAATGGCTCTGAGCACTATGGGACTCAACATCTTAGGTCATAAGTCCCCTAGAACTTAGAACTACTTAAACCTAACTAACCTAAGGACATCATACACACCCATGCCCGAGGCAGGATTCGAACCTGCGACCGTAGCAGTCCCGCAGTTCCGGACTGCAGCGCCAGAACCGCTAGACCACTGCGGCCGGCTCTATGAAGTTTCCTGTTATTTTTCTTTGGTATATTACTTATAAACCTGCTGCAAATCTAATTATTACAAAGGAAAATATATCTCAAGTTTTCTTTTTCTTCTAATGAAGGATAGAAGAAGCAGTGGCTGAAAACAAATTCCAAGGGAAAGTCTCGTAGTTACAAAGAACACAGGAGTTTGCAGCCTACATTATCCTGAAGATAAATTTTTTCGGGAAATAAGAGAGACTTGAACTGATGTGAAGTAATTATTAATAGGGCCCTAGCTTCCAAAACGTTTTATATAGATACAAGCAGCATTCATAATGGTACTGAAGATAGGTTCAAATGGTTCAAATGGCTCTGAGCACTATGGGACTCAACTGCTGTGGTCATCAGTCCCCTAGAACTTAGAACTACTTAAACCTAACTAACCTAAGGACATCACACACATCCATGCCCGAGGCAGGATTCGAACCTGCGACCGTAGCAGTCGCACGGTTCCGGACTGCGCGCCTAGAACCGCGAGACCACCGCGGCCGGCTACTGAAGATAGGCTCATTCTCTTTAAGGTTCTGTAGTCCCCCTTGTAAAATGTTGTTTTTGTAAGGTAATGCTGTACAAGCTGATTTCCTAATTTACCTACATATTTCTCCTCTCCTCTCCTGATATTTATCAATGCACACACTCATAAGTCCAAAGAAAAGTTTAAGGATAAGTAATCAGCGTGTATTTGGATCATTATATTGGTAGGCCTACCAATCCTGATCCGAAACGTAGCTTACTGACGGAATCAGTATGGTTACTTCTTTATTTTACGTTTACTGTCTGTTAGTTCATAGCAGCTGCGAGTGTGTACATATAAATGATATAATATGTCTTATTAATTTTGTTTATGTTTAAATGCCAGGCAAAACATTCATTGCCATACCATTTACCTGGAGAGTACACATATTATAAGGATATACAGAATCCTGTTAGTAAGCCACTAAAATAATTTCAAACAAATTTGTCATATAACGATACAAATAAATACATGTTAACCTTCCCTTAAAAACCGTGTTTTTCAGTTGTATTGCATTTACCTGACATGCTAACGACTGTTCCATATATTGTATATCATATTGTGTCAAGTGCATTTTACCATTTCTTTTTAATGTGGACATGTATGTACATATATGTATGCAGTATTAAATCGTATACCATCACGAAAACTAATTACAAAGTAGTTAATATACATGTATCCTATGTATCACAAACAGATAGCGGTGTAAAGTCTGTCATTGTATGTTACTGCTCTTAATTTCGTGTGAAAATCATTTAACAGTAGTTTAAAATATTGGGAATGGGAAACCATATGAGTTACAGTTAATCTGATATTTTTAACCGAAAACACAATCACACTAGTCGAACTGAATTCACGTATTCTTACGAATCTGCCGCCTCACCGCCGACTCAAAGCGTGACGTCATCAAAGCTGTGCTACGGCGTTGATTTCAGGAAGGCAGTGCCTTACGTTGCCACTGGCCTCACAGATAGGCATAAATATTAAATCCGATACTCTGCTTGGGTAGCATACCTGTGGAAGAGATGGGAAAGTTTAGTTTTAGATTTTCCTCGGAAAATGTGTTGTATGACCATTTAGTTGATTAAACACCGCTATTCTATTTCTGTATTTGTGTTTGAGAAATAGTATTTTCAGTTTCAATAAAACGATGTTTTTCTGCACCAGTTCTTGTATCAAACAGTAGTGCATTTCTACCTCACTGGCAAGTTCGACATTGTGTCCAGGAGTACGATTAATAACACAATAATGCAAATTGTGAAATGCAGTTCGTAAAAGCGGCGGAAATGTGGCAAATCTATTGCCTGTCGACGATTGGGTGGTACTTCCCCTGACGTCAAATCCAACGGAATATCTGAGGGTACTTGTGTCACCTAATAAAAACTTTGGCGCACTTGGTAACACACGCTGGTCGCTTGTATGCCGACGAGGTTGTGTTTCACGGAACTGAAAATGAAATTTACACTAGAAATAGCTGAAGTATGTACAAGTTAAGAGTGCTCTAGTCCTGCGGGAAAGCAAATCAGACAAATTTTTCTCACCATGGCTGGAAACAGAGATGACCCAGTAAGTAACTGTAAACGATTGCAAATACAAGAGTAACTTATTTTTCCTTTTTATGAATAACTCGTTCCTTACAGTTTGAGCACTTGCTTAATATGTACCGAAATATTTCGGAGATGTGTGTTCTGCACTGCGTTTCGAAGCGAAGGCCAGGGACACCCAGACGTGGAGAGGTAATTATTACTAGAATGATTTATAACCTTGTGCTGTGAAATGAAAGTCTTTAGTTTATACGTCTTTTCAGCATGAAAAACAGTTTTTATGAGGCCTACCCGTTCTGTTAGAGCAACCTCAGTGTGCGATCGTATAGGTGAGGCTCTACGTTTGTGAACATAAATTTTCCTCCGTTTCTGTCATAGGTTTAGTACAGTACGATACTTAATTTTGGAGAACCTGATGATTGCGAAAGGGAAAGCTTTCCCTGGTGTGTGTCACGCTCTAAGTCGGTGTGGTACTTACAGCTCAGGAGGCCTGTATGAATATATTTTATGCTTGATTGCTTTCATCATGTATGGAATCCAAATAACGAGTAAAGGGCAGGCCTACCAAAATAGAACTCAAGCTTGTATTTATGGATTTTATCGTTAGTGCACTCTTACACACATTACCAGAATTCGTGGAACTACACACTTATTAAAATTGCACCGTCTGCTGTTTCCTTCATTATTACTAAGTTCTAGAGTTCTTGGCGTCATTTTTAGCAGATACTAACATTACTGCTCTTCGAGAATTTAATCTTTAGCTTTTTAATTGTACACTTGTTTTTTGGGGACTCTTGATGTGAAATGTCAGTTTCTGGAATGAGACAATATGTATGAGAGGAAATTTTAAGTGGATGAGTTTAACTTGTAAAACAGCCATAATTTCAAAGATCAATTTCAGTATCGCTGTCCCTTAGAACATATTTTCTTGTTAGAAGTTTATACATTCTGCCCCTCTGCATCTTGTAACACTGACTCATTACCCAGACTACTGTTTTACTGTGGAATGTAAACTATGGCATAAATTTCAATTTACATCGATTAAAAATTATATTATGTTCACATATTTAAAATATATCTACAGTTGTGGATAATGTTGTGCTGTCAATCATAAAAAATTTCAAGTATTTTGTACACCAAAAGACAAACAATCAGTATATAACATGACTTTTCCCAAGTGTGTATTCTTATCCAATGAAACTTTGTTATAATGTCGTGTCCAGTAAGTTTGGATTCATACAGACATTATTAAAATTATAGCAGGTGAGAAGGGGATATTGTTATACATGTATAGCTTCATAACAACTTAGCCTTTTTGCAAAACACAGACTCACACAGATCAGCAAGTAACTTTTAAGATAGTCATTAGATAATTTTACATATAATAGAAGGTATCAGATATTTTCATAAAAATTTAAACTTTGTTTTAGGTGCATTAGGTAGGTGTACAGTTCCTGTGCCTCTACAAAATCTGTAGAATTTTGCTAAAAACAGCTTGAGTAAATTTCTAATTGCAAATATGAATATATGTTGCAGGAATTTAGGAGTACTAGGGGTGGGAGGAAGCGATGGAGGAGGTGAAACTTTCATTTCAGCTAAGATTTCATTAATGTGCTGCAAGTGTGTTTGTAGACAGAATGGTGAATTCTGTCATGAGCTGTAATATTTTTCAAATGTTTTTAGCAGCTGTGCTTTGCATTCTCTGTTGCTATTGGTCAGCTGAAGATGTTCATGCAAACAAACATACTAATAATTTTAGTTTCTTGTTTATGGACTACTGTCAGGAAGACTAAATTAAATCTTGTTGTAAGTGATTTCAGTTTTACTTCATGAGTGCCACTGGTAGGTGGTTTTGAAGAGAATTCCATTAGTTCTACACTCTCCATTTGTTGTCCGTTAAAAAGTACTACTCATCATTTTGCTTTAGTTTTGGAGTTTTTAATATTCTGTGTAGTGAAGTCTTTTATATTTTTTATACTGAACGGAAGATTTTGCTACACAGTGTTCACTGTTGTTTCAGTTGTAAATTACAGTATAGAATAGCACAAAGCTCTCTATTCTTACAGTATGCTTTGATTCAAAACACCTATTACTATTTCCCTCATTTGAGTTTGAATTTAACTATATTCCATATCCTCTACACTGCCCATCATATTTTACAGTACAAAATAAAACACTGTTTTTGTGTAGTTTGTCAATAATCTCACCATCTAACTAATCAAGTGTGAAAAATCTGTTGTTAGTGGTATGTACACAGTCAGAACAACTGTCCTGCGTAGGCCTACTTTAATATTGAGTAATGAGACTGTGTGTTATTCAAAGCATTACCCCAGGTGCAGTATTCTTTACCATTCATGACATGTAATAAATCTACACTGAGGTGACAAAAGTCATGGGATACTTTCTAATATTGTGTTGGACCTCCTCTTGTCCGTGCTGCCTCTATAGGCATCCACGATTTCAAAAATATTGCCAATGCAGGATTTTGTGCACAAACTGACCTCTCAATTATGTTCCATACATGTTTGATGGAATTCATTTTGGGTGATCAGGGTGGGCAAATCATTTGCTCAAACTGTTCAGAATGTTCACCAAAGCAATTGCAAACAATTATGGCCTGGTGATATGGCGCATTGTCGTGCATAAAAATTCCATCGTTGTTTCGGAACATGAAGGCCATAAATGGCTGCAATGGTCTCAAAGTAGCCAAACATAACAGAGGAGCCAGTACATTCAATTTAAGTGTAGCCCATGCCAATATGGAGCCATCACCAGCTTACACACTGCTTTGTTGATAATTTGGTTCTATAGCTCTGTGAGGTCCGTGCCACACTCAAAACCCTACCGTCACCTCTTATCAACTGAAATTAGGTCTCATCCGACTGGGCCACAGTTTTTCAGTCATCTAGGGTCCAACCAATACGGTTGCGAGCCCAGACGAGGCGCTGCAGGTGATGTCATGCTGTTAGCAAAGGTACTCACATCAGCTGTCTGCTTCCGTAGATGATTAATGCCAAATTTCACCACACTGTTGAATCAGATATATTTTTCGTACATTCCACATTGATTTCTGCAGTTATTTCATGCAGTGCTCATTGTTTGTTAGCACTGAGAACTCTATGCAAACGCTGCTGCTTTTGGCCTTTAAGTGAAGGGTTGTCTATGGTGAGGGGTAAGGCCTGAAATTTGGCATACTCGGCAAACTCTTGACACTGTGGATCTTGGAATACTGAATTCCCTCATGATTTGCAAAATGGAATCTTCCCTGCATCAAGCACCAACTGCCACTCCATGTTCAAACTGTGTTAATTCCCTCCGTGCAGCTATAATCATGCCAGAAACCTTTTCACCTGAGTACAAGTGACAGATCAGCCAATGCACTGCCCTTGTCTATGTGACACTGCTGCCATCTGTGTATGTGCATATCACCATCCCAAGATTATTTACCGTCACAGTATATGTAGTTTATGTCTATAGCTATATGTCCATTTCTTCACTTAATTGTGCCGATAGGAGCTTCTTTCCCTGTCTAGAAAAATGTTCAGCTTCTGCAACTTCTAAATGATAATATGACAAAATAATGTTAATGCAAATTCTTAATTCGCTCCAGCACATTACTGTTTGAAAATTAATAGTCTACTAATACTATGATGAGACATACTAAATTAATGTTAGTGTATAGCTCTTAATATGTACAAAGAGCAAATTTTTCTTACGAATAATTTATTTCAATGTATCAAGGGCCATTCTGTACTTTCTCAGTCATAAATCTTAGCTCTAATAGACATCTATCATCAAAATTACAAACTTTATGTAGTTGGGAGGTACTGTGATGATCACACTACATTTAGTAACTCATGTAGACTTATAACACATTTCAGAAGTGAATGCTCCAAACCAGCTGTAATAAGGTAATACGTTTTTTAATATTTGACATGACAAGCCTGGTTTGGCTTATTGCCACTATCAAGTTATGTCTAGTTGAAAGTAGAGACTGTACTGTACCTATAGTGAAGTCTCTCTGTCATGTCTTGGTAAGTATAATAGTTCTTGTAGTTATTAAACATGAAGATACATTTTTGTCAGATATTTTATGAGTCCTGCCATGAACCATGGACCTTGCCATTAGTGGGGAGGCTTGTGTGCGTCAGCGATACAGATGGCTGTATGCAACCACAACAGGGTATCTGTTCAGAGGCCAGACAAACGTGTGGTTCCTGAAGAGGGGCAGCAGCCTTTTCAGTAGTTGCAGGTGCAACAGTCTGGATGATTGACTGATCTGGCCTTGTAACACTAACCAAAACAGCCTTGCTGTGCTGGTACTGTGAACGGCTGAAAGCAAGGGGAAACTACAGCAGTAATTTTTCCTGAGGGCATGCAGCTTTACTGTATGGTTAAATGATGATGATGTCCTCTTGGGTAAAATATTCCGGAGGTAAAATAGTCCCCGATTCGGATCTCCAGGCGGGGACTACTCGAGAGGATGTCGTTATCAGAAGAAAGAAAACTGGCATTCTACGGATAGGAGCATGGAATGTCAGATCCCTTAATCGGGCAGGTAGGTTAGAAAATTTAAAAAGGGAAATGGATAGGTCAAAGTTAGATATAGTGGGAATTAGTGAAATTCAGTGGCGGGAGGAACAAGACTTTTGGTCAGGTGAATACAGGGTTATAAATACAAAATCAAATAGGGGTAATGCAGGAGTAGGTTTAATAATGAATAAAAAATAGGAGTGTGGGTAAGCTACTACAAACAGCATAGTGAACGCATTATTGTGGCCAAGATAGACACGAAGCCCATGCCTTCTACAGTAGTACAAGTTTATATGCCAACTAGCTCTGCAGATGATGAAGAAATTGATGAAATGTATGATGAGATAAAAGAAAATATTCAGGTAGTGAAGGGAGGCGAAAATTTAATAGTCATGGGTTGACTGGAATTCAAGAGTAGGAAAAGGGAGAGAAGGAAACATAGTAGGTCAATGTGGGTTGGGGGTAAGAAATGAAAGAGGAAGTCATCTGGTAGAATTTTGCACAGAGCATAACTTAATCATGGTTCAAGAATCATAATAGAGGGTTTTATACATGGAAGAATCCTGGAGCTACTAGAAGGTATCAGATAGATTATATAATGGTAAGACAGAGATTTAGGAACCAGGTTTTAAATTGTAAGACATTTCCAGGGGGCAGATGTGGACTCTGACCACAATCTATTGGTTATGAACTGTAGATTAAAACTGAAGAAACTGCAAAAAGGTGGGAATTTAAGGAGCTGGGACCTGGATAAACTGACTAAACCAGAGGTTGTACAGAGTTTCAGAGAGAGCATACAGGAACAATTGACAGGAATGGGGGAAAGAAATACAGTAGAAGAAGAATGGGTAGCTCTGAGGGATGAAGTAGTGAAGGCAGCAGAGGATCAAGTAGGTAAAAAGACGAGGGCTAGTAGAAATCCTTGGGTAACAGAAGAAATATTGATTTTAATTGATGAAGGGAGAAAATATAAAAATGCAGTAAAAGAAGGAAAATTAAAGTGACCTTTGGAGAAAAGAGAGCCACTTGTATGAATATCAAGAGCTCAGATGGAAACCCAGTTCTATGCAAAAAAGGGAAAGCAGAAAGGTGGAAGGAGTATATAGAGGGTCTATACAAGGTGATGTACTTGAGGACAATATTATGGAAATGGAAGAGGATGTAGATGAAGATTAAATGGGAGATACGATACTGCATGAAGAGTTTGACAGAGCACTGAAAGACCTGAGTCAAAACAAGGCCCCGGGAGTAGACAACATTCCATTAGAACTACTGACAGTCTTGGGAGAGCCAGTCATGACAAAACTCTACCATCTGGTGAGCAAGATGTATGAGACAGACGAAATATCATCAGACTTCAAGGAGAATATATAATTCCAATCTCAAAGAAAGCAGGTGTTAACAGATGTGAAAATTACCAATCTATCAGTTTAATAAGTCACAGTTGCAAAATTCTAACACGAATTCTTTACAGACGAATGTGAAAACTGGTAGAAGCCAACCTTGGGGAAGACCAGTTTGGATTCCGTAGAAATGTTGGAACACGTGAGGCAATGCTGACCTTACGACTTATTTTAGAAGAAAGATTAAGGAAAGGCAAACCTACATTTCTAGCATTTGTAGACTTAGAGAAAGCTTTTGACAATGTTGACTGGAATACTCTCTTTCAAATTCTAAAGGTGGCAGGGGTAAAATACAGGGAATGAAAGGCTATTTACAATTTGTACAGAAACCAGATGGCAGTTATAAGAGTCGAGGGGCACGAAATGGAAGCAGTGGTTGGATGGGAGTGAGACAGGGTTGTAGCCTCTCCCTGATGTTATTCAATCTGTATATTGAGCAAGCAGTAAAGGAAACAAAAGAAAAATTCGGAGTAGGTAATAAAATCCATGGAGAAGAAAGAAAAACTTTGAGGTTCGCCGATGACATTGCAATTGTGCCAGAGACAGCAAAGGATTTGGATGAGCAGTTGAATGGAATGGATAGTGTCTTGAAAGGAGGTTATAAGATGTACATCAACATAAGCAAAACGAGGATAATGGAATGTAGTCGAATTAAATCGGGTGATGCTGAGGAAATTAGATTAGGAAATGAGACACTTAAAGTAGTAAAGGAGTTTTGCTATTTGGGGAGCAAAATAACTGATGATGGTCGAAGTAGAGAGGATATAAAATGTAGACTGGCAATGGCAAGGAAAGCGTTTCTGAAGAAGAGAAATTTGTTAACATCGAGTATAGATTTAAGTGTCAGGATGTCGTTTCTGAAAGTATTTGTATGGAGTGTAGCCATGTATGGAAGTGAAACATGGACGATAAATAGTTTGGACAAGAAGAGAATAGAAGCTTTCAAAATGTTGTGCTACAGAAGAGTGCTGAAGATTAGATGGGTGGAGCACATAACTAATGAGGAGGTATTGAATAGAATTGGAGAAGAGGAGTTTGTGCCACAACTTGACAAGAAGAAGGGACCAGTTGGTAGGACATGTTCTGTGCCATCAGAGGATCACAAATTAAGCATTGGAGGGCAGCGTGGAGGGTAAAAATTGTAGAGGGAGACCAAGAGATGAATACACTAAGCAGATTCAGAAGGATGTAGGTTGCAGTAAGTACTGGGAGATGAAGAAGCTTGCACAGGATAGAGTATTTTACATTTGGAAACTACAAGAACTATTATACTTACTGAGATATGACAGAAAGACTTTACTGTAGATGTGATATGGCCATCACTTTGAATTAGATGTCACTTGACAATGGCAATAAGCTGAAACAGGCCTGTCCTGTAAAATATTAAAAAAAAAACATATTACCTTATTGCAGCTGGTTCGGAGCATTCATTTACATAACGTCTTATACCAATGTGTACTATGCTGCAGGCCCAACACGACATAAAATATCACATAGACTCACTGAATTATGTATTACTGTCTTTAAGACAATATCTTCATAAGTAATTTGAAATATTAAAAATCTCATTGGAGCAGTGACTTAACATATACTGGTATGTACTTGATGGGTTTGGAGTCCTTTGTCACCATTTAATTGGTTTTATGCAACACAAGTTAATTCAATAATTCATTTCAGTATGACCCATATAATAGGATGCAACACATTGCTGGCCTTAAAATAGTGACTCCGGGAAAGAACAGAAATAACAAAATTATACTTATTGTGCAAACACAGTATAGTAGGAAACAAAAAGGAAGCAAAGATCTGCCATAATGGGCTGAGACGGGCCTTTTTGAACACACTGACTGCCATGTCATTCACAGCTAATGACATCATTTGGTTGTGGTATGTAGGGCATGAGTTCAGCAGTCTCTGTCATTGGCAGTATTGCAGACCTTGAAGCCGCTACTTCTCATTCAAGCACCTATTCAGTTGGCATCACAAGGCTGGGTGGACCTCATTTCAGTCCTCACACCAATGAAAAATCCCTGGCAGTACACGGAATTGAGCCCAACTCCTCCATCTGGCAGGCAACCACGTTGACCACTCAACTACAGAGGCTGACATAGTAGGAAAAACACATGAGTAAATTTGTAGATGATTTAGGGTACATTGGCTGTAAAATTTTCCATCGCTATATGGATGACCCGGGTTCAATTTGTGCTACTTACAGTGATTTTTCCTTGGCATGTAGCAGAACTGAAATGGTGCACTCAGCCTCATGATGCCAATAGAGGAGCTGCTTGAGTACCAAGTAGTGGCCGCAGGGGCTGCAAAACTGATAGTGATCACCAGGAGAGTGATGTGATGAACCAATACCACTCAATACCACACCCAAATGATATCTTTGGCAATGGGTAACATAGCAGCTGGTCAGTACTGAATGACCTGTCAGGGACAGTATGCAAAACTGGAGCTAGATGTAAAATTTAATACACACAACAGCCACCTCTGGTTCCACCAATGGCTCCAATCCATCTGGACATCAGATTGGACTGAGCGTGGTTGGCAGCTTCACATATATCATTTCATGCTGTTTCAGTCTGTGCCAGAGTTCACAAATCATAGTTGCATGCCGCATTCTCAGATACCCATGACTAGATGTTTTCAGTGGGTGAGCGGTCTGGAGAATGTGCTTTTCAGTGCAACAGTTGTTCACTCTTTGTGTCATGGTATTTCAGAATAGCATGGGCAACATGTTATTGTGTGTTGTCTTGCTGAAACATAACATCATGACAACCTCAGAGGTGGGGCACAGGCATATTAGACTTAAAAGACCAGATATGTAGTACCCGCTGTTCAAATTACATTTTCTTTTAACTCAAAGTGGCAGTGTTGTGAATCCAGTGACACCATGTATCACAACACCTAGTGCTGGGCCCATGTGATAATGATTATGATGACGATGAATGTAATCTGTGTAGGTTCTTTGCCTCAGAGACCATTCACACAGATATATCATGATGCTGTATGCAGAACCAGAACTCTGCTTGACTTGGTGCTACTCCTGTGTCCAGTATTGTCATTGGGTGCACCACTGTCAACAAACCTATCTTTGCTGCACATCAAGGAAAGCAGCAACAATGGTCCTTATGCTGACACTCTGTGGTGGTCCCCACGTTGTTACACTGTCTCTATGGACACTTGTCAAGCTGCAAACAAGTCCATTTCATGACCCATGATTTATGATGATCCTGCAAATTATGACATACACTCCTGGAAATTGAAATAAGAACACCGTGAATTCATTGTCCCAGGAAGGGGAAACTTTATTGACACATTCCTGGGGTCAGATACATCACATGATCACACTGACAGAACCACAGGCACATAGACACAGGCAACAGAGCATGCACAATGTCGGCACTCGTACAGTGTATATCCACCTTTCGCAGCAATGCAGGCTGCTATTCTCCCATGGAGACGATCGTAGAGATGCTGGATGTAGTCCTGTGGAACGGCTTGCCATGCCATTTCCACCTGGCGCCTCAGTTGGACCAGCGTTCGTGCTGGACGTCCAGACCGTGTGAGACGACGCTTCATCCAGTCCCAAACATGCTCAATGGGGGACAGATCCGGAGATCTTGCTGGCCAGGGTAGTTGACTTACACCTTCTAGAGCACGTTGGGTGGCACGGGATACATGCGGACGTGCATTGTCCTGTTGGAACAGCAAGTTCCCTTGCCGGTCTAGGAATGGTAGAACGATGGGTTCGATGACGGTTTGGATGTACCGTGCACTATTCAGTGTCCCCTCGATGATCACCAGTGGTGTACGGCCAGTGTAGGAGATCGCTCCCCACACCATGATGCCGGGTGTTGGCCCTGTGTGCCTCGGTCGTATGCAGTCCTGATTGTGGCACTCACCTGCACGGTGCCAAACACGCATACGACCATCATTGGCACCAAGGCAGAAGCGACTCTCATCGCTGAAGACGACACGTCTCCATTCGTCCCTCCATTCACACCTGTCGCGACACCACTGGAGGCGGGCTGCACGATGTTGGGGCGTGAGCGGAAGACGGCCTAACGGTGTGTGGGACCGTAGCCCAGCTTCATGGAGACGGTTGCGAATGGTCCTCACCGATACCCCAGGAGCAACAGTGTCCCTAATTTGCTGGGAAGTGACGGTGCGGTCCCCTACGGCACTGCGTAGGATCCTACGGTCTTGGCGTGCATCCGTGCGTTGCTGCGGTCCGGTCCCAGGTTGACGGGCACGTGCACCTTCCGCCGACCACTGGCGACAACATCGATGTACTGTGGAGACCTCACGCCCCACGTGTTGAGCAATTCAGCGGTACGTCCACCCGGCCTCCCGCATGCCCACTATACGCCCTCGCTCAAAGTCCGTCAACTGCACATACGGTTCACGTCCACGCTGTCGCGGCATGCTACCAGTGTTAAAGACTGCGATGGAGCTCCGTATGCCACGGCAAACTGGCTGACACTGACGGCGGCGGGCTGACACTGACGGCGGCGGTACACAAATGCTGCACACCTAGCGCCATTCGACAGCCAACACCGCGGTTCCTGGTGTGTCCGCTGTGCCGTGCGTGTGATCATTGCTTGTACAGCCCTCTCCCAGTGTCCGGAGCAAGTATGGTGGGTCTGACACACCGGTGTCAATGTGTTCTTTTTTCCATTTCCAGGAGTGTACATTATGTCTCTCCTATCAGGCAGTAGTCACAGTAGAAAAATCAGAAACTGTATAGTGCTGACTATGGTCCTCCTGAATCTGCCAACTTCGTATTCATGTGACAGTATCATGATCCTGAGTGACACCAGCTGCAATATCACAGAACAACAACCAGCAGCATCCATATGCCACTAACTTATTGCTTTTGAATTCTAATACGTGATGGTAGATGTTTTTACTCCTTACATAAGACATGTTCTTATCATAAATAACCAACACTGAAATGTGATTTCTGAATGAGAAACTGACTGTGTAATCTTTCCTTGAATACTGAATGTACATGGTGATGCATCTGCCTACTTTGTGCAGTTATGCTGAAATACTAATCATTTGGATATCCAAGCACGTAGTACACTCCTTGCCAATTTGACATTTGTTGCATGCCATCTTCATGATGCTGCAGTTTCAATAGTCAATAATGTTGGAGTGTTTCTCATGACAATACAGACAGCTGTTGTAGTGATTAACAAAAGTTTGATGTACATCAGAGTGTGCAGCTTGAAAATTCAATGCAAATATTAGTGATAAAAATAAGGTTAAAAAAAGCCTGTCCTAAAAAATGATATTTAAGAGACATATGTGAAAAAAGAACAACTTTTTTTTTGTAGGTATGGATCAGTTCTTCTCTAGTTATAGAAAAACATAAATAACCTAAGAGAATAACATAACATGGAGGTTGGAAGTCACTGAAGTGTCCATAATGGATGGAAGACTTCCATACTTCATCACATTGTGTATATGAGTGATGGAGGTCATTAGGGCAAGGACTGGGAAAATACTCAGGATTACTTTTACTAAAGTATAACCTACATCCAAATTTCCTCCTCAAGTGATTCAAGGAAACAATGGAAAACATATCCAGGACATTCATGTTTGCCATGCTCAACAGAGAGCAGGGGCATTACTTGAATGGTGATACTTCATATATTATGCTGTTTCGGTAGGTTGACCTTCATACCATCATAGCCTATACTGAAAATGACTTCCAATTTGAAACTGATATAACCGCAGAAATATTTTGCATGAGTTCCAAATGTGAACAAAAATAGTTTGTAAACAGGGTGGTTAAAGCTGTCTTGTTAACATCACTGTTCTATTTGAGTCCCACTCCTTAACTACCAAGCCACCTTTCCCCGTGATATTACATCAGCGGAGTTTTTGTGTTTTCCATGAAGCTGAAGGAACTCGGACACATCTTTCTAAGTGATGGCAGGAGCAAGGTCTGTGAATAAATATGTCATGATGACACTGCTTTGTTTTCCGAGAGGTTGTAGTATACTAGACTGGGCCCACAAACCAAATAAAACAACAGTACAGAAAAATATCTAATGTGGAAAAACTGTTACTATATGTACTCTGAAAAAGAGTATTGCAGTTTATTACCAACCCTGAACTAGAATGACTTATTTTTTCCCTTTCACCAAACAGTTTATGTAAGAATTTTGTATTTTCTAACTGTTTTGTTCACAACATATAATATGTTTCTAATCATCTGAAATCCTTAAACATGTGTTAGTGAACTGCTTCAGTACTTCATTGCAGCAGTTCACAAAGAGGATGATTCTCTTTTATTTCACAGAGTGGTTTGCTACAATTTTGAAGAGCAACATCATGCTGCTCATTTTGGGAATAATGGATACAAATTCTATTGTAAATACACACATCGATAAAAGTTTTGCATCACCCAAGTTCCCAGTTTGACTGTTCACAGATGTCACTAAACCCACCCAAATATGTAAACAGCCATGCATAAGCAGCACCAATTAGATGGAGGGGGTCCGACAGATGATGAGTTTCAGTCCTTCCACCAGGAAGGAGGTACAAGGCTGATGTTGTCTGTAGTTCAATCATGCCTAGATGGTCAATACTGCAGTTTGATCCTGTCTGAATTGTTACTTTGTCCAGGAAGGGCTCTCAACAAGGGAAGTGTCCAGGTGTCTCAGAGTGAACCAAAGCAATGTTGTTCGGACATGGAGGAGATACAGAGAGACAGGAACTGTCAATGACATGCCTCACTCAAGCCACCCAAGGGCTACTACTGCAGTGGATGACCGCTACATACGGATTATGGCTCAGAGGAACCCTGACAGCAACACTGTTGTGTTGAAAAATGCTTTTCATGCAGCCACAGGACGTCGTGTAATGACCCAAACTGTGCGCAATAGGCTGCATGATGGGCATATTCACTCCTGACGTCCATGGTGAGGTCCATCTTTGCAACCACAACAGCATGCAGTGCAGTACAGAGGGGCCCAACAACATCCAGAATGGACTGACTGCTCAGGATTGGCATCATGTTCTCTTCTCCTGTCAATGTCGCATATGTCTTCAACGAGACAATTGTCAGAGATGTTTTTGGAGGCAACCCGGTCAGGCTGAACGCCTTAGACACACTGTCCAGTGAGTGCAGCAAGGTGGAGGTTCCCTGTTGTTTTGGGGTGCATTGTATAGGGTCAATGTATGCCACTAGTGGTCATGGAAGGTGCTGTAATGGCTGTACAATACGTGAATGCCGTCCTCCAACCGATAGTGCAACCATATCAGCAACATCTTGCTGAGGCATTTGTCTTCATGGGCAACAATTCACATCCCCATTGTACACACCTTGTGAATGACGTCCTTCAGGATAATGACATCGCTTGACTAGAGTGGCCAGCATGTTCTCCAGACATGAACCCTATTGAACATGCCTGGGATAGTTTGAAAATGGTTGTTTATGGATGATGTGACCCATCAACCACTCTGAGGGATCTACGCCGAATTCCCATTGAGGAGTGGGACAATCTGGACCAACAGTGCCTTGATGAACTTGTGGATAGTATGCCACGATGAATACAGGCATGCATCAATGCAAGAGGACATGCTACTGGGTATTAGAGGTACTGGTGTGTACAGCAATCTGGACCACCACCTCTGAAGGTCTCACTGTATGGTGGTACATGCAATATGTGGTTTTCATGAGCAATAAAAAGAGCAGAAATGATGTTTCTATCTCTATTCCAATTTTTTTGTACAGGTTCCAGAACACTTGGAACCAAGGTGATGCAAAACTTTTTTTGATGTGTGTAAAATAATTGGTTTAAGTGACTTGGCTGTAATATTAATAGCAGTTGTTGTTGTCATGGCAGCAATAAGTAACACATTATCAGCATTTTATATGACACCACTGAAATTCATTTCAACCCTCTCCACCTCAACCCCCCTCCCCCACCCCCACTCTCTCTCTCTCTCTCTCTCTCTCTCTCTCTCTCTCTCTGTTTATGTCTTTTTCGTTGGGTCACTATTTTTTCACCATTGGACCCCTTCCCTTTGCTGACTTGCCTTGTTTCATGCCTCTCTCCATATCCTGCCAAATGTTGGTGGCCATTTATTTCCACATAAGCAAGTGATATTCTATGATCAAAATAAATTTCTCACAGAGTGATTGTGGGATAGTGATTTTTATTGGTCCCATAATTTGACTTTTGTACAGCAGGGTTCTCGTCACAAGGACACATTATTATGCTTACAGTCTAGACAAGTATGTAACACAATAAATACATATAATATCATGCGCAGTATATACATAATGTTACATAATGCGCAGTTATTTACAATAAATATACCAGAGTTAAAAAATGCAACTTCATGACATGATATTGTCTTCTATTGTGTATGAGCAGTTTTAATTCTAGTTTATTTTCTAACTCTTAGTTTTAATTTATCTTAATGTGGTATATAACATATTCACTCACAGTATTAACTGTTGCTCACTGTCTGCTCATCTACTCTGCCACACTACAGAATTCCTCTTCTGTTAGAAACTTCTGTAGAACTGCAGGGAACATGTTCTCAGTTATGAATTTTTGTAAATCTTTTGGCAATAATTGTATTAACTTGATACCAGTGTAGGTCCTTTTTAAAAAACCTGAAGTGTATGTGAAATGCACCACAATTTTTTGTTCCTTGTGTTATGAGGATGAACAGTCTCATTGGTCTCCAGTTTGGCATGATCTCATAATACAACCACAATGATCTTGACTATACAAGGTGTTTCTGTAACAGTATGCAAAAATTTAACAGGACATAGGGGATGCTCCACTGAACAATTTGAGGTATGGAACCTGGGGATGCAGAAGCCAGCTTAAGGAATAAAATCACAGTACTGTGGAATTTTTTATTTACATTAGTTATAGTTAACTGCAAATATCATTATAGACACAATGAATGTACCATTTGTACTGTGTCTTACAAAATATGCTGAAACTGACGGCCATCAACCTCAGTGCAACCTTGACATTGGCGAAAAAGAGTCTGATGCATCCTGACAAATATCCCTGGCATGTTTCGAATCATATCACAGGCAGCTTCAATTGTGGCAACTAATTCTATCTCCATATCCACTGGGGTCTCATACAAAAGTGGCTTTGGATATACCCATAGGAAACAATCAAGGGTATTCAGGTCAGGTGACATCGCAGGCCATGGGAATGGGACCTCCCCTTCCAATCCAGTGACTGGGAAATACTTCATAGTAATCAGGCTCATCCTCCTAATTTCCTTGCAGAAAATAAAGAATGTACATGTAAATAAACATCACAGTATTTATAAACTTTTACACATATTAGTTGTAAATATTTTAGGAACATTTGAAATTATGAATCATTTCCACATTTAAAATTTCTATTATTAATTGCACAATCTTGTACTGTTTGCTATGTTTATTTCTGGATTCATTTCTAAAATAATAACTGAAATTAATAATGTAACAAAACTAGAAGGAATTCATTTATTAACAATTGTAAACCCTTTGGAATGTTGTTATTTCTTGAGAGCGAGGGAATCATAAGCTTGCCTCTGATGTGATCGGGAATATTTTTGAATAATAGGTGTGAACAATGTAATTTTGTCTTTGTTAATGTGAAAAATCAAAATACTCTATGGTATACTAAAATGTGAGAAAATCAGTAAAATATATTTACGTAAAAAATTCTGAAACAACAATCTTCCAATTCATTTAGTTCAAACCAACCATGAGGACCTGACGTTAGATTTTCAGCTTCAAGAATCAGACTACTACACAAGAAGAACCAGAGCCCGTTGCTCCTCTCAAAACTTCATAGAAGACTTTGCTTATTAATTACTTGTACTGGCCATTGTTTAATGTGGACAATGGATGGAAGAATGAAGGAGGGGGAGATTACAAGCATCAAACACAGTGAATAAATTTCCCATTTCACAGACTATTGTGATAAGGAAAGTACACTAGTCTACCTAATATTGTTGCTATCAGCAACCACAAATGAAGCAGCAGAAAGAGACTGTAGCATCAAATTTGTTGTTCTTTATAAGAAAGTAGTGATTTTGTATGTCACAATACATAATGCACTAAGGTCAAGGTATGTATACTGCATACAGAACCTCTAACAGTTTATTAGGGGGAGAAGAAAATGGTCATTATTATAAAAAGAATGGATAAGAAAGGGCAAAAGAGGAAGGAGGTGGTGTCAAATATAGAAATTTGTGCTGGTGTGGACTGTTCATATAAGACAACAAGCCCGTATACTAATGAAAGACACAACATAAAGTGACCCAATGGAAAGAAAATAGAAAAAATAAGAACAGTTGAAGTTGTGAGCCAGATGAAGAGTAGGAGGTTAACCAAGAATACAAATAGCCAGAACAGTAAAGTAAAAGATATAAAATGTAGTGTAATTACAAATAATGATAAAAGTAATACTCAAAGGCACTGCAATACAGGGAAGGAAAGAGCATAATGAGGGATGATATGAGTTATCACTGCAGTGTAATTTATTCTGCAGATACTATTTACCCTTACAGAGTGCACGGGATCTGCTGCTGCTTGGAGAAATTCAAATGCAATGGTTGATTTATGATTGTGATATTGAGCAGTATTTTTAATTGGTCTACTCTAAAAACCTGTTGTATGTGCTTGTTCATACAGCTGGACAAATGATGGGTGAAACTGGATGCATAACATGCTGATAAGCTGTAGTAATATGGCTGATTTCATATGAACATCTGCCTTTAGTAGAAAATAAAAATAATCAAGTTGTGACAGAGCTGAAAGTGATGAAACCATGTGAGGCATCTCTGAGCTCTTGGCCATCAATTTGGATACACCCCATAATCAGGGGTTGGTGTATAGTGCATCGACTAACTGTAACATATGTTTGGTGAATGGTGGAATGCAGCTGAAGGTTCTTCTACGTACTTATATTATACCATTTCAAAAAGCGCCAAAAGTGTCTACAAATGTTGAGTTATTTGGTACTCTGAGATCCAAGATTGTAATAAAAATACTGTGGCAGATTAATTGTTAAGGACAGGAATATTTTTGGTTTAAGGAGAGTTGTTATGCGTGGCAGAAGATACTAGCCAATAGATTAGATCTGAGTATTCTTACATTATGTGAAGGTCCTAGAGTGTAATGAAACCCTTAAGTCAACAGTTCTTTACCTACGTAAATGTTGCATCTTGAGATACAAGAGGCACTTTAGATGGAAGCATGTGTGTGTGTGTGTGTGTGTGAGAGAGAGAGAGAGAGAGAGAGAGAGAGAGAGAGAGAGAGAGAGAGAAATTTTGAGGGGCGGGGTCTATTCACTTCCCCAGAGCTTTGTCTATAACTTCAAGGTCTCTAGAGGATGCACTTTCAAAGTTTCCATAGAGATAATGCGTTTGATAGAAAATTTGAGATGAGTATGACCAGTATTACAGCATGTGGCACCAATATTGTTAATGAATCTTTAAATTAATATTTTAATGCATATTTGAACAGTGGCCAAATACCTGTTTAAAATGTTCTTTTCCTAGTCCGTGGACTTCTCATTGTGAGTGAAAAAGTTTCATACAAATTTAACACTCTATGTATTGCAGGTGTAATATGGCTTAAGCCTCATTATTAATGTTCTTGTATCTATGTTGTTGTCTTGAACAGTGTCATCAGGTACTTGGCAGAATGTTTTTGTATAATGGTCTATAATACGCAAGATCAACATCTGCATCACTACTCTGCATTTCTCACATAAGTGCCTGGCAGAGGGTTCTGTGAAATACTTTCAGACCATTTCTCTAACTTTTGACACTCTAATAGCACATTGGAAAAATGAACACTTAAATCATTCTGTAAAAGCTCTGACTTCTCTTATTTTATTATAATGATATTTCTCCCTATGTAGGTTGGTGACAGTAAAATGTTTTCACATTTGGAGGAGAAGTTGGTGATTGAAATTTCATGAAAAGATTTCCCCACAATGAAAATGCCTTTCTTTTAATGACTGCCATCAAATTTGTGTATCATATCCATGACGCTTTCTCCCATATTCCGTGTTTAATGACTGTCATAAAATTCGTGTATCATATCCATGACACTCTCTCCTCCATTTCTTGATAATACAAAGTGAATTGCACATCTTTGAACTTTTTTGATGGTCTCCATCAATCCTGTGTGGTAAGGATCCCATCCAGCACACCAGTACTCTAGTGTGGTTGAACAAGCATAGTGTAGACAATCTCTTTAGTAGACCTATTGTATCTTCTAAGTGTTGTGCCAGTAAAATATAGTCTTTGGTTTGCCTTCTGCACAACATTATCTGTGTGATGATTCCAACTTCATTTGTTTGTGATCGTAATTCATAGGTATTTAACCAAATTGACACTTTTTAAATTTGTTTGATTTATTCTCTAATTGAAATTTAATGACTTTGTTTTTGTACTCATGTATGATGACCTCACACTTTTTCTTATTGAGAGACAATTGCCACTTTTTTTCCAGATATCATGTCCAAACCAATTTGCAATTGGTTTTGATCTTCTGATGACTTTAGTAGATGGCAAATGACAGCATCATCTGCAGACAATCTAAGAGGGCTGCTCAGATTATCTTCTAAATTTTTTATGTAATCTAGGAACAGCAGAGGACCTATAATGCTTCCTTGAGGAGTGACAGATATCACTTCTGTTATACTAAATAATTTTCCATCGATTAATACAGACTGTAACTTTTCTGAGAGGATCCAGCCTCATATCTTAAGCAGTATTGTATAGGCATGCAATTTGATTAGCGGTCTCTAGTGAGAAATGGCAGCAAAAGCCTCTGAAAATCTAGAAATATGGAATCAGTTTCAGATCCTCTGTTAATACCCATCATTGCTTTGTATGAATAAAAGCTAGTTGTGTTTTGCGGTTTGTTCTGTTGTCTAAATAAATAAAATGTAACTCCAAAAATGAATATTTTTCATGATCCGGTTTTAATGCCTGTCAAATGGCTCTGAGCACTATGTTAATGTCTGTCATATTACTTTATTATTTATTGAGACTTTCCTCAATACAGATGATTCCCTTCAACGTAACAGTACACTTGGAACATATTGCAATGAGTATTACACAAATACTAAGGAATAATTCTTCAAAATGTTCCTTCAGGTGGTTCAGTCTTGTGCATCCTCTTCTTCTGTACCAAATCTTCTCATTCTCTCAGTACATTTGGGAGCAAGATAGTCATTAGTCATCCTCTTCTTCCTAATCCACCAGTTTCCCACCCCAGGATCATTTCTGGTGTTCTTGTTTCGTCCAGTCTTCTTATCCATACCACTGTAATTTTCTTTGATCCATCACATCACACAATCCTGCTTCCACTTCCATTACCCTTATTGATTCAGTGTTCCTTATAGGGTCTTTCCTTGAGATTCTTGCAGAGCTCCAGAAATCAATCTCTAATGCTTTCAGCTTGTGTATATGTCTGATTAATTGTCCAGTTCTCTGACCCATGTAGGACTGTAATCTCTAATATTGACTTGAATAAGAGCCTTTTTTCCTGTTCATCACATTTCTGCTCCATAAGGTTGAATTGAGCATCCCAATAAGCTTGCTTCCAGCAGTATTTCTTGCATTAATCTCTAAATTCAAATTTCCCACTTTTTCTAAAATGGACCCCCAGGTAGCAAAAATTGTTGATATATTTGATTTTCTTCCCTCTATGTACAGTTCATCCAGATGATTAGTAAGATATTCTGTCTGATGATGTTTAATTTGCAAATTAATCTTTCTAGGATGGATAGGATGTGTGCATGCTGTGTGCAGACATAGGAGGAACTGGCTGCAGTTTGTGAACAGCTGAATGTGCTGTTGGCTATGGTCGGTCACCTTCAGGCTGCTGCCTTGGGGTGTAGTAGTGGTACAGAATCTGGCACATCTCCTGCAACACCTCAGGTGTGACTTGTTTTTCCCATAGGCTATAATTCCGTGGCATCTCCTAATGGGCCCGACATGGTGGATCCGCTCTCACAGCAGGGTGAGTGGCAGGTGGTAACATGTTTGCCGTGTGCGTGGTGTACAAGCAGAGCTAGCAACATACAGCATCATTCTCAGAGGTGATTGTAGTCCTTTGGTCTGGAGCTGAATAGAGGGTCTCAATCAAAGGCTTCATTGAATAAAAAGTTCTCAGGTTTCCAACTGCGTCAATTGCTTAAAACTACATGAGCTTTCGGCCAAGCACTCCTTGGCCATTGTCAAGTGGTGTGACTGCCAGTGGGCTGTTGGTGCGCCCTTATATATGCTAGCTGCTGGCCGTAACGTCACTGGTGCCTGTGACATTGCCATATATGGGCATGTTTTGAGCTGGCGTTCAATGTGCCCTCTTCTACCGAGCGATCACTGGATCCCATGCAGTGCTGAGCTGCAAGCCACCGTCTCTATTCAGAGTGTTTGCGGTAATTTTTATTTCCATAGCTTCCTTTATTAAACTGTCCCAGAAGCCGTTAGTGCGAGCCACGACAGAGGTATCGTCAAATTTTATGTGGTGGCCGTTTTCTAACGCATGCTCAGCTAACGCAGATTTTTCTGGTTAGCATAGGTGATAATATCTCTCATGTTCTTTCCTGCATTGTTCCACAGTGCACACTGTTTGTCTGATGTACTTCTGGCCACACTTACAAGCCACCTGTTGAAAGGACACAAGATCAAATCAATCTTCAGGCCTCCAATGAAAATCTGTCAATTACTGAGACAAGTTAAGGATGCAGTAAGTCTCAGAACACCTGGAGTCTACAAAATACCTTGTAAGTGTGGCCAGAAGTACATTGGACAAACAGTGCACACTGTGGAACAATGCAGGAAAGAACATGAGAGGTATTATCACCTATGCTATCCAGAGAAATCTGCATTAGCTGAGCATGCGTTAGAAAACGGTCACCACATAAAATTTGACGATACCTCTGTTGTTGCTTGCACTAATAGCTTCTGGGACCGTTTTTAAAGGAATCTATTGAAATAAAAATTAATGCAAAAACCCTGAATGGAGATGGTGGCTTGCAGCTCAGTGCTGCATGGGCTCCAGCGATCACGCGGTTGAAGAGGGCACAACGAACGCCGACTCAAAACATGCCCATATATGTCAATGTCACGGGCCCCATTGATGTCAGAGGCAGCAGCTAGCGTATATAAGGGTACACCAACAGCCCACTGGCAGTCATACCACTTGACAATGGCCAAGGAGTGCTTGGCTGAAAGCTCGTGTAGTTTTAAGCAATTGATGCGGTTGGAAACCCGAGTATTTTTTATTCAATGTTATCGTTGCAAGACTCTGCATTCATGCAAAGGCTTCATTGACTCTGTGACTGTCTTGGGTGCAGATTTCTAGCCTGCATTATCGTGTGTGGATTTTTAGGATTCCTCTTGATAGGTCAGGGGTGCACTACACAAAGGAAGCAGCTACTTGGTTAGCAGAGTAATTGTGGAGTGCACAAGAGGGTTTTTTAGGCTAGGCAGTACTTTGAGATGCTCTGATGAACACTTGTCAGTCCATTCGCAGCAAGGGAAGTGAAATGGCCTTCAGAATAAAGACACTTTAACTGTCACAATTTTATCAGTAAATTGTCAAAGTATTTGTAGTGAAGTTCCCTAATTTACTGCCCTCCAGGAAAGTTCTCACACTAGAATTATTCTGTGGAGTGAGAGCAGGCTGAAACCTAAAGTAGAAGGCTCTCAGATGCTTAGCGAGTTGTGGAACATATATTGGAAAGACAGATTAGGAGCCATGGGAGTGGGAGTGTTCATTGGAGTTACCAAAAATATTATCTCTATTGAGGTTAAAGTTGAGGTGGCAATGAAGTCATCTGGTCACGTATAAAAGGTGTAGGTGAAACTAAGTTAATTGTTGGATTTTTTACCAGCCATCCTATTTTGCTGTGACAGTTTTAGAGTCATTCAAAGAAAGTCTATGGTCAATAGCAAGTTAATGCCCAGATCATGCAATACTAGCTGGAGGTAACTTTAACCTGCCAAGTATATACTGGGATGTCTAAAGTTTAATAACAAAATTCAGCAGAGGCTGAGGAAGCAGAGGCTGTTGCACTCTAGATTCAAAAGTGGGTGCACAAATGACAACAAGGGAAGGTTAGTAGAGATTTGTGCATCTGTGAAAAGATCTATGCACTAAGCACACAACAGCTACCACCATCACACCTTAGCAAAAGATCTGGCAGAGAACCCGAGAAAATTTTGCTCATATGTAACATCACTAAGTGGTTCTAAGATTTCTATTTAGTCCCTTTTTGACCAGTCTAATGTGGCAGTTGAAGATAGCAAAACAAAAGATTAAGTTTTAAATTTCACATTCCAGAAATTGTTCACACAGGAGAACCATACAAACATACCATCATTTGACCACTGGACAGACTCCTGTATGGATACATAGAAATAAGTATAACTGGTATACAGAAACAACTGAAAGATTTGAAAACAAATAAATCACCAGGCCTGGATGAAATCCCAGATTGATTCTACAAAGAGTATGTATGGCATTGGTCCCTTACCTAGCTTGCATTTATTATGAATCTCTCACCTAGCACAAAATCCTAAGCAACTGGAAAAGAGTGCTGGTGACTGCAGTATGTAAGAAAGGTGAAAGAACAGACTCACAAAATTACAGACCAATATCCCTAACGTCTATTTGCTGTAGAATCATGAATATATTCTCAGTTTGAATATAATAAACTTTCTTGAGACTGAGAAGCTTATGTCCATAAATAAGCATGATTTTGGAAAGCATCACACATGCAGAACTCAGCTTGCTCTTTTCTCATGTGAGATACTGAGAATCAAGGATGAAGGGGAACAGGCAGATTCCATATTTCTAGATTTCCAGAAACCATTTGACACGGTGCCCCATTGCAGGCTGTTAATGAAGATATGAGCATATGGAATAATAGAACCCTGTATGTTGTCCTTGATGGCAAGTGTTCATCAGAGACAAGAGTATTGTCAGGAGTGCCCCAGGGAATTGGCAGACTGACTGGGCAACAATCTATGGTTGTTTGCTGATGATACCATGGTGTACAGTAAGGTGTCAAAGTTGAGTGACTGTATGAAGATGCAAGGCGACTTAGGCAAAATTTCCAGTTGGTGTGATGAATGGCAGCTAGCTCTAAATGTGGAAAAATGTAAGTTAATGTGGGTGAGTAGGAAGAACGAACCTATAATGTTTCAATACAGTATTACTAGTATTCTGCTTGACACAGTCAAGTCATTTAAATATCTGGGCATAACGTTGCAAAGCAATATGAGGTGGAACAAGCATGTGAAAACAGTTGTAGGGAAGGCAAATGGTCAATTTCAGTTTATTGAGAGAATTTTCTATTGCAATGTGAAAATATTGTCTATAGTTGTGTTATAACCCTAAAGTGTGGGTGTACATATTCAAAAAGTGCACAATACATGTGCCTCCTTGGCCAGCCTAGGGAGGTGGCCCTCGCAACCTGAACAGACTGCACTGTGTCGTGTGCACAACAGCTCAACATAAGCCTGGCACTCCAAGCCCCTGGCCTTACTGATATTTACTTGCTTATTGCAAGCTCACCTACAAGACTGTATACTGATGTGTTCTATAGTTATGAGATTTTGTATGATTCTATACTTCACCCACTGTTACTGTGAATCTCTTCATGTTGAAACAGAATAAAACTTGGCTGGTTTTACTTCTGGTATTGTGTCTGTACAATGTTACACCATACCTGGTGAGATGGATGGTGTTCTACTTCACGCATTTCATTTCTTTGGTTCAATATACAGCCAACATGTCAGTGGAAGAAATTCTTCAGTCTCTTGTTGAACAATGGAGCTCTCACCGACCAGAAGCACGATCTTGCCTTGTCACTAAACAATTTTTCAGTCTCTCATTTTATGAACTGTGTCAATTACTCTCTAATTATCACTGCTAATGTACTCATGTTGTTGAGTTCTGCCTTTGTTAAAAGTGGCTGCAACAGCTGTACAGATCTTGAGCAGCAGAACATCATGGGCTTAGCAATCATTGCCAGTTACTGAGGCCCACCAGGAATCATATGCTGCTTCAGCGGTTCATGATGCTATAATACATCTGACCCCTGAATGGGAAGTTCGTGAACATTCATTACAATTTGAAAATCTCTCTCACACAGATGTTCTGAACATTACTCTGTCTTTTGAAGTACTTAGGGCATCAGGAAATCAGATATGAGCACGGTGTGATGCAGCCACTGTTTCTTCTTCTCCTCCTTCGCTGCCATCAGTTAGGTCACAGGGTAAGAGATGATGTCACAGCCACGCACCTGCGGCCTCCACACTGCAGGGAGCAACACTGTTCCAAGCAGCAGCAGTCGGCATGACAACAACAGCCTCACTCTCTTTTCATTATAATTTGTTCTTACTTTTTCTGATTTATCATTCAGTCACTGAGTGGATGCATTCCTTTTTTTTCTTTTATTGCTGTTTCTGTTTCTTCTGACCACAATTCTGCTTTTTGCTTGTGGTTGTTTTCCTGCATACTGAACACCTGTGCATTGGTCATTATGTATTCATACATTTCTTTTGTATCTCCCTCAAAGGATTCATCCAACATCCTCCCCATTTTTGTAGCAAATAATGTTGTTATAAAACTTCCTGGCAGATTAAAACTGTGTGCCCGACCAGGCAGTTTCTTATCAGCGCACGCTCCACTGCAGAGTGAAAATCTCATTCTAGAAATGTTGTTATACTTTTATAATGTAGTTGTTGATATTTTGTAAATATTTATTGTCATCCTTCTGTGATTCATTTTTATAGCACTAACATTATGCTTTCTTATTGTTTCCCTTAGCCATAAAATTTCAGTTTTAGTAAATAGTGGTCTGATCCACAATGGGCTCCTCTATAAGCTGTTACTGCCAAGTATATTTGTGAATGTATTTGTGTTCAGAAACTGGTGGCCATTTTTTAGATCAGATATTTCACAAATTCCTATCTCTCATTTTCCATTGTCATTATATACTGCTTCTTCACGTTTATCTCTATTCTACATGATTCCTTGATTCCTAGTCTTGCACTTATGTCTCCTATAATAATCAGTGCCTTTCTTCCTGTAAATTTTTCTGTAGTCTCTCAGAGAGTTGTCCAGAAACCACCTTTCTTCTGGTCTTTTGCATGAGTGAATATTCTCCAGTAATAACTTTTTCTTTATCATACTTGAAACTCTTGCTTTGTCCCTTACTGCTTTTGGTACCCCATTCCAAATGTGTAATAATTGCTAGTTTTGGTCCACCCTGGGCATTTATTTCCCTGGTACAAAGCATATTTTGCAAACATTGCCCTATCTGCCACCTGGGGAGACAACCAATGGAAGACTAATGACTCCACATGGCAGTCATTAATTATAAATAATGTTCATAATAGGTAGTAAACTTTGAATTATTTATACAAAGATGTATTTTCCATATTATTGTATACTGCTTTACCAATGATGGAAACCATGTGATGTGCACCTATAGATCTATTCTAGTTATCTACTTTTTCCTATGTTTCTTCATCAGTAACTCAATTTTTTTAACATTTCTTTCCTATCCAGACGTATCTGGCACCAAATAGTTGTCTGTCATACATAACTGCACCTGCCCCTTTCTCTGTTCCGATATTTGTGTTATCTTTGATTACATATTATATGAGGTGAGGAAAGGGGATGATCACTTGATAGAATTTACTCAAAATGTGTACAGGTGACTGGTTGTTAGAAAGCCACACCATTTTATCTTATGATGGACTGCTGTGCATATATGACGAACCTTTGACTTATTTGCTTAATTTTCTGCATCCATTCCAAAATATATTATGAACTGGATGATGTATTTTAACACAAATTCATTGGATTTACATGTTTTTAGGTGCTGTGTGTTGAATACTGTATAGCAGATGAAATGCAGCATTTGAGGAAGTCTACAATAAACAGATTACCAGACTACAAGAAAGTGTAATTATCTGAATTGCTTACATGTGGATATGTAATTCTTAATAAAGAGTGATGTTGAAAATATAAATATAATAATAATAATAAAAAAATATATGTATTAATAAATATTAATTAAGATGTGAACAATGTTCCAGAGTTTACTGCATCATATGAGCCAAAACTGTCATGTCATTGTTTTCTGGCAGTTGTCAGTTAGTGGAATTAGAGTAAAAATCTCTTTAAATTGAGGGTAAATGTGAAAAGATACAGTTAAGGTTTGCACATATTTCAAAACTACAGAAATATCAAGCCTCTTAGAAAATATAGAAATTACTGTTAAGGTATTCATCCATTCATCAAAGGAGATCAGCACAAATTTCTGAATGAAATAAGAATAACTAAAAACTATAACTTTTATAGCTTATTATTATTATCATCATCATTATTCCTGTTACTTCTAATGTTTGTATCTCTGAACAGTAATTACCTAGATTTAGTCATAGGTTTCTGGTAAAATTTTTGCCAATGTAGCTCATCTAACATCTTTATGTTTATTTGAACAAGTGATTTGTTTATAAAAGGAAGTAATAAAGCAAAACAAGTGGAAAAAGTGAAAACTTTACAGAAATTTTCAGTTCTTACTATTGCTGATACTGGGTTATTCTAAGTAGGTATTCATGCAGTTACATAATATAGAATCAGAAAATTCAAAATTGAACTATTCTTATTTAATATTTTAACTTTTGCTAGTCACTCAGAAAACCTATTTTCATTTTATGCTGTATCTGTCTTTAGTGGAGGATTCTAATACTCTTGTGGGAAACATCAACCCACAATAAGTACTGGTTGGTATTGAAGACATACACTTTGTTAACACACAATGGGATATGCATGAGACATTAGAATAGAAATTGCTCAAACAGAACATGCCAGTCCACAAGGGGGGAAGACAGAGAGTCTAAAAAACAAGATATTTGACATTTCATTGCTTTAGAGATAGATTTTAACCCTTTCCCTCCCCACCTCCCTTCCTTCCTCACAGAGTAGATTTCCTGGAATGAATGGCTATTTGTGTCACACAACTCTAGCAGTCCTAGAGCAGGTTGGTAGTAACACCAGAGAAGCTGGTTGATTGTCGGATGCAGACTGGTCTGGTGATGGCATATTCTTGGTGGCAACATTGGCATGGACTGTAGGTGTTGGGTGATGGTAGGGGACCCAACTCAATGCATTGTCCTCTTGAAGCAGTTAGGGCAGTTTGACACATTCCAAGAAAACTGCGGTGGGTTTGTCATTAACTATCTTCATCACAATGAGTTTGTTCCATAACAGTATAGGATAAGGACCCATGTAAGGTGCTTGCAATGGAGCATCGACAGAATCAGTATGTAACAGAACATGAGAATATGTACGTAGATCCTTGTATATGAAGATATCAGGGTCCAAATACCAGGGTGCCAGAGAAGGACTAAATTTGGATATGATATTCTTGACTTGTTGCAATAAGAATGAAGGGTCCTGCAGTGAGTGGTCATGTTGCTGTTTGAAAAATTCTGAAGGGAGTCTGAGTGATTCACAGTACATGAACTCTATTGTAGGAGCTCCAATGTTGCGTTTAGTTGCAGCATGCACCAGTAGTCTCAGTAACTTCAGTGGCAGGGCAGATAGCCATGAAGAGCTATGGCACATGAGGAAACATTTTTAAAGTATGACATTCTACTATCCCATTACTTGCTGAAATACCCATAAGAGGCACTGCTTCTGTGCAGCATTAGCTGAAAAAAAAAATTAGTCAGAACCTTGTAGAGGAGTGAGGGGCCCTACCAAGTTGATATGGACGTGTGCAAACTGTTGTGTAGGCTCACTGAAAGAACCAATAGGTTCCAGATGAGGTGCCCCACCCTAGCCATTTAGCAAATACAAATAAATAAATACAAATGTTTTATTCCATCTTTAAGCACTTTTACATGCAATTGGTGTCATCATTATTAACACAATAATAATAATATAAACTTGAAAAAATGTCATTAACTACAATATAGTAATCCAAGATAGATACAATACATATTTATGCAACCCTTGCCAGACTTTACCAATGGTCTCCTATCATGTTTGATACCTGGCATTGCATATCTATTGGTCCCCATTCAGATTGTGCAATCAGCAGTGAAAGTGTGAGTCCCTGTATAGAATAGAAAACCTGTTTTGGAAAAATAATTAGAACAAATGGGGGAATTTGCATTTCAAAAGTTTCACACCACACTAAGGAATTATCCATTGGAAGGTTCTGTAGCTGCAACCCAGTCTGGTCCCTGATAAGCTCTTGTAATTCCATGACAGCAATCTGTACCAGCTGCTCATAGTCAATGTTTGCAGAAACTGCATCAATTCTGGAAAAATATGCAACAACATTATCCCCACCCCCTTAAATGATGGATGTTATTGTAAACTGACTGGTGAATTTCAATTGTCAAAATTCTCTTTGTGCGAAGGATTCATGCGGTGTTTTGAAAGTATAAGAAATGGGTTTATCACCAGAAAAACTTTGAAGGTTTGTGCCTCCACATCCAGCCTAAAATGCTTAATGGTTTCATACATATCTATCAGTTCCCTGTTGATGACACTTTATTTAGCTTGCATCTTAGACAGTTTGTGGGGAAAAAAGCCAAGTGGTTGTCACGTGCCTCCTGTTTGCTGGTGAAGTGCCACCCCTGTCAGTGTCTGGTTAGCAGCTACCACAATGGTGAGAATGAACATGGCGTGCTAAAAGGATTTGACCATGTCAAATGTCTGTAATATTTTGGGAGTCCAAGTGATGATGTGTTGTCGTCTTGAATTGGGTCCTGACAATGCAGAAGTGAGAGGTGCCTCTGAGGTCACTGCATGATAAAGATAGTATCTACAGAAGTTTGCCATGCCCAGAAAATGGAGTAGCTGTTAGAATGTATCCAGAATAGGTACAGACTGAATCATATTTAGTTTGTGCTCTTAAGGTGTGATGCCAGAAGGGATAACCAAACGACCTAAGAATTCCATTTCTGTCTCCATGAGAACACATGCCCTTGTTGATCCGTAACCCATTCTTTAAAACTCTATCAAAAATAATTTTTAGATGCCTGTCATGTTATGACTGAGGTTTTGAGAAAACTAACATGTCATCCAAATATGCAAATCAGCAGGGCAGACCACAAAGTTCTTCACTGACGAAGTGTTGTCACATCTGGGCAATATTCATGAGACCAAATGGCATCCTGATGTACTCAGATAGTCCTAATGGTGTAATGGTGGCTGTTTTCAGTATGTTTGCAGGTGCCACAGGAATATGGTGGTAGTCCTTCTTAAAATCAGTCACACTGAATATATGGGCACCTGCTCATGCCCCTGTAAATTTCTGTATGTGAGGCACAGGGTAACAGTCTAGAGCTGTGTATGTATTCAGAGCATGATAGTCACAGCAAAGCTGCCAGGATCCATCCTTTTTTCTGTTGGATAAATCTGTATGTCAATAAACAGTCTTACCATCCATGTGAATCTGAGCTTTCCAGATGGAAACACCAATGTTAAAATGGTGCAAAAAATCAGCACTGAGACTGGGCTCGGTGACATCACCAGTCAGGAAAGTCTGCTGAAATTGTTTCTTGAAATTCAAATTCACCACTTCATTGTATTTTCAAAAAGTAGGACCTTTTGAGTTATTATCTGCAATGGGACAGGAAGTAATTGATCAGTTTTCTAGTTTTGCCAGCAGAAAATTGACATCTGATCCAGAATTGATGAAATAAGTTTGCAAAACACAAGTGTTCTTGGCATACAAGGGAGATGGCCCACCATGACTGCTCATAACGGACTGTTGATTCATGATGGCTTTTGTGAGTTGACAATGTTTTTGTAGTATGATTGAACTGTTTCTGGGGAGAGCATTAAGGGCATGCTGGAATGAGTGAATTCATTTGGATAGTGTGATCTGTTGCCCTCCAATTGTGTCTGAAGTAACTAAACCTGTGATACCATTACCAGTTTGTGGTCCCCCAACTGCATCAATATGTAACAAAATTGGTCTGCTTTCAGCATCTGGGAATCCAAGTCCACAGTGTTATTTGAAATCAAAGAACTTCTTATAGCAAAAGGCCACTGGCTGCACCACACTTGGTTTCACATGGCCTCAGAAACTTTAGATTCAGTGACTGGTGTCAGAACTCAAATGGTGATTTATCACAAACAACCTTGGCTTTTGTAATTTGTTAAACACATAGGTCTCTTGATTTGCAGACATGGCAAAGCACGTGGTCTTAAAGGTGTATGTACATGAACACAGAATGCTTGTAATGCTGTGTCTGACTGATAGCAAAAGAGGTTGAGTGTTTGAAGAACTGGTGGTCTGGACAACTTGTAGATTTTCATCACATGCACCATGGGCAGCAAACAAAGAAGATGTGATGCCACTGATCAGTAAATATTCTGTTTCCAAATGATGGATAACTGCATGTAATACAGTGCACTACACACAATTACCCATCATTTTGGAACACTGAAGGAACGGGAGTTAAAGCCACTTACTCTGTTTGCATAATATCTGCTCGGACATGTCGGCATCTATTGTGGCATAGCTTCTTCACAGTTAATGTGTTTCCCATGATCCATGGATTTCTGCACAGTCACTAATTTTGGGAAACATCAATCAACAATGATAAAATATTCTCGGGTTGACTGCCAAGTCAATGTGTTGTTCTCCAGCAATGTTTCAGCAAGTTTCTTACTTGCCATCTTCAGGCGAAGTCTTGGGTTCACGTCTTGTCCAGATCTTTATAGCCATTGGACCATGGCCTTCTCTGCATCCTTGGTGCCAGTCACACCTATCAGGAGTGAGTGGAATTGGTGTGGCACCGCGTGGTGGTGGTGGGGGGGGGGGGGGAGCCGCGGGTGCCGAGTCCTCATGTCACATCTCGGTATGGCCTGTTTATTCCATTTAAGTCACACCAGAAAAATTTTTTGTATGTTACTTACAGGTAGTACATCTATACCTAATACAGCTGATGGCAAAGAATTTGCTGTCAGCAAAAAATTTTTGAAATAGTGTAGCATTATGATCATGTTGTTATTGTTGTTCATGGTGTTGAGAAAAGTGAGAGGATGAAACATTGTGCTTGCTCATAAGCTACTCTCTTTGAACAGAGCCAAATTTCTGGTCAAAAAGTTGGAGTATTACTCTCCTCCTCTTGTTGGTCCAATGTTAGGGAAGAAAACTTTTGAACCACCAGAATCTTAATAAGTTTTCTTCTAGTTTAATGCAGCTACCTAAGAATGTGGCGACACAACTAGTCAAAAACAGTCTATGAAGCAATCATGTGTAAAATATCTTTGTTTTTAGGCTCTCTGTCTCACCACCTTGTTTCTTGGCAAGTTTCATTTGAGTAATTTCTGTTGGAGTGTTTAACGTATTTTTCATTTGGTGCTAGTAATGTATGTGTCTTCAATATCAATGAGTCCGTACTTCACTTGTTGAGTCATATATAAGAATGCAGGCTTTCTCAGCAATGCACTGTTCTCCAGGAACATTTCAGCTAGTTTCTTACTTGCTATCTTCAGGCGAAGTGTTGGTTTCACGTCTCATCCGGATCTATATAGCCACTGGACCATGGGCTTCTCTGCATCCTTGGCGCCAATCGTGCCAATGAGGAGCAAGAGGAATTGGCAAGGCGTCGCATGGTGGGAGGCAGCCGCAGGCGCTGGGTCCTTGCGTCACATCTAGATGTGCTATTAAGATGAGCAAGAAGAAGAAGAAGGAGGAGGAGCAGGACCTTCAGGAAGAAGAGAACAACAGTGGTATGGCATTCCTCCATATGCAGGGCCACCTGCATCCAAGATTGCTAGGATACTGGAGAAGAACAAGATAAAAACCATCTCCCATCCTCCAGCAAAAATCAGAAATATGCTGGGCTGAATGAAGGACAACTTGGGTCTTAGAACAGCAGGTGTCTATAGCATTTCCTGTGAATGCGGGAAACAATATATTGGACAGATGCAGCATTGCATAACACAAAGCATCTCTGATCATGTTCGAAGGGTTCACCTCAGACAAAACGAAAAATCCACAGTAGTGGAGCACAGCCTCAGTGAAGAACATACATTTCAATTTAAAGACACCAAGAGGCTGTGTAGAGCAAAAGGTTTCTGGGACTCTATTATTAAAGAGGCAGTGGAGATAACGGGTCAGTGATAAGCTGGTCAGTTGGGATAGTGGCTTCCAACTCACCACCGCATGGAACACAACACTATCAAGAATAAGAGAAGAGTGCACCGATGGAGGCAGGTCGGTGGCAGCAGTTGGAATAAACAGGCCACATCGAGATGTGACGCAAGGACCCAGTGCCTGCGGCTGCCCCCCACCACGCGACGCCTTGCCAATTCCTCTTGCTCCTCATTGGCACGATCGGCGCCAAGGATGCAGAGAAGCCCATGGTCCAGTGGCTATAAAGATCCGGATGAGACGTGAAACCAACACTTCGCCTGAAGATAGCAAGTAAGAAACTAGCTGAAACGTTCCTGGAGAACAGTGCATTGCTGAGAAAGCCTGCATTCTTATATATGAATCAACAAGTGAAGTATGGACTCATTGATATTGAAGACACGTACATTACTAGCACCAAGTGAAAAATACGTTAAACACTCCAACAGAAATTACTCAAATGAAACTTGCCAAGAAACAAGGTGGTGAGACAGAGAGCCTAAAAACAAAGATATTTTACACATGATTGCTTCATAGACTGTTTTTGACTAATTGTGTCACCACATTCTTATGTAGCTGCATTAAACTAGAAGAAAACTTGTTAAGATTCTGGTGGTTCAAAAGTTTTCTTCCCTAACATTGGGCCAACAAGAGGAGGAGAGTAATAATCCAACTCAGTCTAAAACAATTAATGTAGTATTTCAGACCAAGCATAGTGAAAATTATAATATAAATGTTAATATAAATGGAAAGACTATTAAAGAAGTAACCAGCACAAATTTTCTGGCAACTATAATAGACAAACATTTGGCATGGCGGGTGCACATAGATGCACTGTGTAAAAAGATAAACAAACAGATCTTCATCATGCATAAAACAGCTAAGACTGTGGATGATAAAGTCATCAGATCAATGTATTATGGACTTGTCTTCCCACATTTGTCTTATTCAGTTCATATATGGGGAGGTGTACAAGCTGGCTACTTAAAAAGAATATTCACAATTCAGAAAAGGGCAGTGAGATGCATTGCAAAAATACCACCAAGACAGACCTGTAGGCAAGCTTTTGTACACTATAATATTATGACAGTATATTCACTGTACATATACCATAGCATAATGGAGGTAAGATCAAGCGATAAACACCTCCTAAATAAAGATGTACACAAACACGGTACAAGAGGAAATGAAAATTACTACATGATAAACAGAAATCTAAAACTGTCTGTGACTGCCCCTGAAGAAGCAGGCAAAAGGTTTTTTAATGAACTCCCCAAAATCATTAAAAAAGAAACAGACCTAAAATGTTTTAAAAATCATTTGAAACTATATCTCACAGAGAAATGTATATACAGTTTGAGTGAATACTAAGATGGTGTTTAAATATGTTATATCATTATTGAAATGTACCTTTAAAAATTATCATTTCTGTATGTTGTTTGTATTTGTGTGTATATATAATGTGAAACATGTAATACCTTTGTATGCTTATGGACTATTTCAGTTTAATTATTTGTTTCATTTATATATAATGAAATCAAGTTTGATGTTAATAGCCTATTGTATGGCACACCCAATACTCACAGCTGGATTTTCAGATGGAGTCCATGGACAAAGAGTAAATAAATAAATAAATAAAACTTTTTGACCAGAAATTTGGCTCTGTTCAAAGAGAGTAACTTATGAACAAGCACAATGTTTCATCCTCTCACTTTCCTCAACACCATGAACAACAATAACAACATGATCATAATGCTACACTATTTCAAAAATTATTTGCTGACAGCAAATTCTTTGCCATCAGCTGTATTAGGTATAGGTGTACTACCTGTAAGTAACATACGAAAATTTTTTCTGGTGTGACTTAAACCTTGATCTCCCACTTATCATGAGTCATCACCCTAACCACTTCAGCTGCTGTGTACATACCCTGGACTGACCCAAGTCTTCATAAATCATAATGTGTTCTTCCTATGAAAACATAGGCCCTGTATTTATCACCCAATGCATATCAGCATTATGAACTGCATCCCTGGACAGGGAGAATAAGACTATGTGGAATCAATACCACTATTGCCGTTGTTATATAGCCATCTAGGCTTGTAATACTTCACTTGCATATCAGTAAAACCGAGCGAGGTGGCGCAGTGGTTAGCACACTGGACTCGCATTCGGGAGGACGACGGTTCAATCCCGCGTCCGGCCATCCTGATTTAGGTTTTCTGTGATTTCCCTCAATCACTCCAGGCAAATGCTGGGATGGTTCCTTTGAAAGGACATGGCCGACTTCCTTCCCCATCCTTCCCTAATCTGATGAGACTGATGACCTCGCAGTTTGGTCTCTTCCCCCAAACAATCCAATCCAAATCCATATCTGTAAGAATGGACATTATAATGTTGGTGAGCATTAGGTACTGAATATATGAGTATGGCATAAGATGTAGACAAGGTGAAGCATTGAGGCTTAAGTCAGTCCAGGGATAATGCACAGATAGCCGAAGTTGTTAAGGCAACTGCTCATGATAGGTTATAAATCTGGGTTCGAGTACTGGTCCAGCACAAATTTTTATATGCCAGTAATAGGTAGTACACCTATACCTAATACAGCTGATGCTGAAGAATTCCCATTCAGTGAATAAATTTAGAATTATCTCAGACCACTGTGGATCATCAATAATGTCTGGTTCTTCAGACACCCAAGTAAGGCATTACAAGTGTAGACTGGTACATGACGATAATAACATTCATCATGATTACCTGCAGTTTCATTCTCCCTTAGTGGGAATAAAGTTCATAATGTTGTCAAGCACTAGGTGATAAATATAGAGGACTATGGCACAGAATATACACAGAGTTATACATGGAGGCTTGGGTCAGTGTGGGGAACATGCATGAATAGCTGAAATGGTTATGGCAACCACTCGCGATACGTGGGAAGTCCAGGTTTGAGTACCGGTCCAGTACAAATTTTGATATGTCACTAATAGTTAATATATCTATACCCAATACATCTGATGTTAAAGAATTCAAGTCAGCAAATTAATTTGGAGTTATCTCATACAGCTGCAGATTGTCTTGTATGTTCTTTCAGGTATGCAAGTAAATTATTACAAGCCTAGACTAGTATACAATGATAACAGTGGTCTTGATTCCTTGTAGTCTCAATCTCTCTATGCAGGAATCAAATTCCTAATGTTGGTAAGCATTACATGATAAATATAGGGACTATGGTGTAGGATGTAGACAATGTGAAATATGGGGGCTCAGGTCAGTCAGTGGTGGGTGCACAGGCAGCTGATGTGGTTAGGGTGACCAGTCGTAATAAGCAGGTAACCCAGGTTTGAGTTCTGGTCTGGCACAAATTTTCATATGTCACTAATAGGTTGTATATCTACACCTAATAAAGCTAATGTTAAAAAAATTGGAGTCAGCAAATAAATTTCGAATTGTTTCATATAGCTTCTGATCATGTCTATTGTTTCAGACATGTAAATAAAGCTACAATATACACTGAGGTGACAAAAGTCATGGGATAATATCATATCAGACCTCCTTTTGCTTGGCATAGTGCAACAACTCAATACAGGATGGACTCAACAAGTTGTTGGAAGTCCTCTGCAGAAATAGATTTGGTGTCACTATAGCTGTCTGTAATTGCCAAAGTGTTGCCAGCACAGTATTCTGTGCACAAACTGACCACTTGAATATGTCCAATAAATGTTTGATGGTATTCATGTCAGGCAATCTGGATGGCCAAACTATTTGCTCAAATTGTCCAGAATATTCTTCAAACCAATTAATGTGGCATGGTGACATGGTGAATTGTTACACATAAAAATTCCATTGTTGTTTCAGAACATGGCATCCATGAATGGTGGCAAATGGTCTCCAAATAGCTGAACATCCATAGGCTCAGTCCATTCCATGTAAACACAATCCACATCATTATGGAGGGTCATCTGCCATAACCCTTTAACACCAATTTTCACTGCACTGTAATAACAGATACTTTGATTGTACACCCCACACTAATTTCTACAGTTATGTCATGCAGTGTTTGTTTTCTGTCAGCACAGACAGCTCTGCGCAAATGCCACGGCTCTCGGTTGTTAAGTGAAGGCTGTCAACCACTGCATTGTCTGTGGTGAGAGGTAATGCCAGAAATGTGGTATTCTCAGCGCACTCTTGACACTGTGAAACTGAGAATATTGAATTCCCTAATCAATTCCAAAATGGAATGTCCATGCATCTAGCTCCAACTAACATCCCATGTTCACAGTCTGTTAGTTCCTGTTGTTTGGTCATAATCACTTTGGAACCCTGTTCACATAAATCGTGTGAGTACAAATGACAGCTGTGCCACTGCATTGCCGATTTATATCTTGTGTATGCAATACTACTGCCATCTATCACATGACTTTTGTCACTTCAGTGTTTATATGTTAATTTCATTCGCCATTTCATTCACCCTGTTACAAGTTTGTTGTAACTCGTTTTATGTAGCTTTCCATGCTAGTTTATCCTCTGCAAACCTCTTCACCTCTGAATAAGTACTTCATCCTACATCCATTTGAACCTGCTTACTATATTCATGCTCTACAATATTTATTGCCTACATGTCCCTCTATTAACATATTTACTACTCTGTGAGGCCTTAGGATGTATCCTGTTAACTGATCCCTTATTTTAGTCATATTGTGTCATAAACTTTCCTTTTTCCCCCAACTCTATTCAGTCTGTCATCATTAGTTGTTTGATCTGCTCACCTAATCATCAACATTTTTCTGTAGCAGCACCTCATTTCAAAAGCTTCTATTCTTTTCTTTACTGAACTGCTTATCACATTTCACTTCTATGCAAGTCTACACTCAAAACAATGACTGTCAGAAAAGGCTTCCCATCATGTCTCCTCTCTTCTTTACCCTGTGCCCTACCCACCACACCAAGACCTTAATAAATAATGCATGATCCGAAATTTAAGAGAATATCCTCTGAAGGTGGACAGGAAGCTTAAATCCAGGAACTATAAAACATCAGTTTATGTGCACAAGACCACTGGACACTTTTTTCCCAGTGGTAAGGACATCATCTCAGTTCTGGAAAAGAATGGTATATATAAAACCTCTTGTATTTGTGGGAAATTCTACATAGACCAGTCTGGCAGGGCAGTATCCACCCACTTGAAGGAGTACCATTGAAGATGGAGATTTAGAAAAGGAGACTCTACTTTTGCTGACCACCTGTTTAAAGAAGTCCACAGTCACAACATGCGACATGAAGTCTTACATAACATCCACAAAGAAAGGAAGATGAACACCCTTGAAATAATGGAATTAATGGACAAATGTCCAATTGTCCATGCTTAGTACTTAATGATCAGGCATAATTCCTTTACTCACTGCTTGTAACTATAGATACCACTAGTAACGTCATCCCAGCCTTTTTGTAAATTACATTTTTTACTCACTTGGCCCATTGTTCCCTTTATTTCAGTTACTGTAGTTTCACTTGCTTCATTAAAAATATTTTACATTGTATAATAACTGTTGTTTCATTATCTGTTAGACTCCTGCACTATATTGTATCTGTTTGTAATATTGGTACTTTTAAGGAGAAAATTATCTTCCTCAGTCATCCCCTTGGGACATATCACCAGATTTCACTTTATGTTGTTGACTTATTTCTTCCTCTTAGAACAATCTGTAATTTATTGTGTTGTTTAATATACGTGTCACATATTTCATATTACCTAATTATTTTGTAACATTTGTATGGAAAGAATCCCTCTCATTTATTCAAGCATTAACAACTGTCAACTTTGAAACCAACTGAGATAATCTGTAACTGTGCTATTTTAAAATTTTTCATCCCACAAAAATTTCACAGCCACACACATTTATCTTTGTACCTGAGAAATGTGTAACAAATGAGAACCGGTTTGTAAAGTAATAAATATTATAGAATATTACACCATTGTTGTATGTTTTTTCATTTACAATCTAACACTTAAATTTAAATTAGACTAGTGACCTGCCCTGACTTCAGGTGAGTAGCACTAAGAATGTATGGCCAGAAACATGTGGTGTAGTGGTAATAAATTATACACAGAAACTTTCCTCATGAATCAGTCTATCTATTGGCAAAAACTGTATCAAAATCCCTGCAGTAGTCCCTAAAATTAGAATTGAGATACAGAAAATCCATTGGGGAATTTTAATTCGCCATAGTTCAGCAAATTAGCACAAAACATTTATAAATTAAATTCACAAATCTTCCTCATGAATCAGTCTATATAGTAGTGAAAACCATATCAAAATCCCTATAGTAGTTCCTGAGATTAACCTAAACACTGCAGTAGGGAATTTTAATTTATATATTTATAGAAGAAGATTGAAGAAGATGTTAACAAGATATATCATTTGCAGGAATGCTTTACTTGCTATTGCTGGTTTGTATTTTATATCCTCTCTACTTTGGCCATCATCAGTTAATTTGCTGCCCAAATGGCAAGACTAATCTGCTACCTTTAATGTATCATTTCCTAGTCTACTTCCCTTGGCTTCACGTGACTTAGTTTGACAACATTACAAGATGTTTGTTTTACTTTTGTTATTCATTTTATAATATCTTTTCAAGACACTAGCTGTTCCATTCAACTATTCTTTCAAGTCCTTTGCTGGCCGTGATATAATTACAATGTCAACAGCAAACTTAAAACTTTTTTGTTCTTCTTCCTGAACTGTAACACTCTTTTTCGGATTTCTCCTTCCATTCCTTTACTGCTTGCTCAATGCATATAATGTTTAAAAATATCTGTACATAAACCAGTAAATAAGAATGGAGATATAGCCTCTCCAGATAACTATTGACCAATATTATTTATACCCATCATATCAAAAATCGATAGAATCTGCATGCATAAACAAATGAGTCAATATTTTGAACATAATGATATACTTACCTCCTCACGGTATTGTTTCAGATCCAGCCTTTCTACAGTCAAAGTAGTTGAGAGTATGGTAGAAAAAATATACAGTTGTTTTGAAAATAAAGATATTATCTGTCCAGCACAGTTGGACTTCAAGAAAGCTTTTGATATGGTCTTCCACAATATTCTCATAAAAAAGCTTTACCACTATGGAGAGAGAGAAAATGCTCTATGCCTAACGCAGTCTTACTTGGACAGTACAAAACAGTTAGCCTCAGACAGAGGGAGGTGTAAAGAGGGCACAACAAACTTTCAGTAGAAAATTGAATAAGAATGTAGGGAAGTCAGCAAAGAGAAAGAAAGTTTTGTTGTTAGGTAGTTCACATGCCAGAGGTGTAGGCCAAATTTTGCAGAGTTAGGATCAGAATACCAGGTTACAATTTTTTTTAAACCAAACGCTGGTCTGGGTCAGGTGACAGAAGATATAGGTTCACTCTGTAAAGATTTTACCAAGGAAGACACCTTGGTTATTCTTGGTGGGCCCGGCAATAGTATTGACAGAGATCCTGGGTACAATATAGAGTGTGACCTGGCAAAGATTGCATCAGCAATGAGACAGAGCAGTGTTGAGTTTGTGTCTGTTCTGAGACACCATGACCGACCTCATTTAAACACTTCTGTTGGGAGAGTTAATTTGGAGTTGGAACGGCTGCTTGGGTTGGGTGCGGGGTCACATATGGGTTTGGTTCCTGTTGATTCTCTCAGTAGGTGACCTACACCTCAACATGAAAGGGAAGGGTAAACTGGCTGGACTAATAGCAGTAAATCGGGGGGGGGGGGGGGCGGAGGTGGGGGGGGGAAGCACTGCCATGAGTGGTAATATACCAGTGGTCATAGGTGTTGGAGCAGCACCTTTTCTAGGATAGGTAGGACAGAACGAGGTCAAGTTCTGAGAGAAGTAACGATTGAAACAAACCTTCAGTTTGATAAAGAAATCAAACAGAATAATCCTGGCACATTGGATCAGAGAACACAGCTGTTGGTTAAAAATTTACAGCAATCAGCAGAAATTTTATTTCCACCCGATTTCATCTCGGTAAATGTGAAATGCCAACTATCTTTAGTGCATCAAAATCTTTGAGGGCTTAGAAGTAAAATTAATGAACTACTTATGTGCATTGATGAGTCAGAGTCATCGAACCCAGTTGATATAACCTGCCTCTCTGAACATCATGTGACCACTGGTATAGATATGTTAAACCTTACAGAATTTAAGTTAGCCTCCTACTTCTGTAGACAAAAGATGGCAAAAGGAGGAGTTGCCACATTTGTTAAAAACAGTTTTAAATTTAAGAATATTGACATTAATAAATTTTGCTTAGAGCAGAACTTTAAGCATGTGCAACAGAGATAGAATTTCATAATAGATCCTTTATGATAGTAGCCATATACAGAGCACCTTCAGGAAATTTCAACCTGTTTGTAAATGGTCTTGAAGATTTATTATCTCATCTAAAATTAAAAAACAAAGAACTAGTTGTTGATGGTGATTTTAATATAGATGTCCTGAAAAACATTGTCAGTGAACAGTTACTGAAATCAGTTACATTGTCATTCAATTTAATTTCTACTGCAAATTTCCCAACTAGGGTATACAAATGTTCTAAGACTGCCATTGATAATATATTTATAGACAGTTCTAGGCAACTAAGCCACATTACAAAACCAGTAGTAAATGGGATATCTGACCATGACATGCAACACCAAACATTAAATTTTGAAAATTCTCAGGGTAAAACATGTATCAGAACTGAGTACAGAAGGCCAATAAAACAGTCAAAAACTGAGAAATTTGGAGTTTGCTCAAAGAAATTAATTGGATGGATGTTTGCAGCATCCAAGACACAAATGGAAAATACAAAACATTCATTGATAAAGTTAGCACCTTATTTGAAAATTGTTTTTCCCTGAAGGTAACTCAAATGAAGCAGAAGTCTAATAAGAAAACATGGATCACACAAGGGATAAAGGTATAATGTGAGACAAAAAAGAAACTCTATCTGATATGTAGGGACACTTTGATACTAGCATTATAGCTCATTACAAAAATAACTGCAACATATTGAAGAATGTTATCCAGAAATCTAAACACCTGCATTATGAGAAGAGGATAAATACATCCAGTAATAAAATAAAAACAATATGGGATATAGTTATGTCAGAGACAGGTAGGACCCGAAATGAGGAGGAACAAATAGCTCTAAAACTAAATGAAAGCCTGGTAACAAACACATGTTGTGTTGCAAACCATATAAACAAGTGTTTTGTCTCTGTTACTGATAGCATGGGGTTGTCAGGTTCAGTAAATAATGCAATGGAATATCTGAGACCAGTGCACACAAGCAATCTCAGTAAAATGGAATTGACACTTACTTCTCCCAAAGAAATAGAATCCATCATAAAGTTGTTGAAATCAAAGCATTCTAGTGGTTATGATAACATATCAACAAAGTTAATAAAAGAGTGTTCATGTGAGCTTAGTCATATCTTAAGTTATTTGTGTAATCAATCACTTGTCACAGGAACATTCGCGGACTGGCTTAAACATGCTGAAGTTATACCTCTCCACAAGTAACGAGACAAAGAAATGCTGTCAAATTACCAACTGATCTCACTTTTGCCAGCTTTTTGAAAAATCTTTGAAAAGGTTATGTTCAAGTGTCTACTTAAGCACCTTAACGAAAATAACATACTGTCAAAGTCACAGTTTGGGTTTCTTAAGGGTTCTGATATTGAGAAAGCTATTTACACTTATAGCAAAAATGTCCTTAATTCATTGGACAACAAATAAGAGGCAACTGACATATTCAGTGACCTGTCAAAGGCATTTGACTGTGTGAATCACAGCATTCTTTTAAGTAAATTAAAATATTAGGGCTTCACTGGTAGTGCAGCAAAGTGGTTTCAGTCATATCTTACTAGTAGGTAACAAAGGGTGTCATTATGTAACACTTCAGCAGTAGGCAATCAGACATCATCTGACTGGGAAGAAATTACATGTGGTGTTCCCCAAGGTTCCATATTAGGTCCAGTACTGTTTCTTGTGTATATTAATGACCTGTCATCTGTTACATTACCAGATGCCAAGTTTGTCTTATTTCCAGCTGATACAAACATTGCAATAAATAGGTAATCAACTATAAATTTAGAAAGGACAGCTAATCAAATTTTTGCTGACATTGATAAGTGGTTCATAGCCAATTCACTGTCATTAAGCTTTGAAAAGACCCACTATATGCAGTTCAGAACTTCCAAGATATTTGTATCTGGTGTGTGTATAAAATATGATGACATGGAAATAGGAGAAGTTGAGAGTGTAAAATTCTTGGGATTACTACATGATAATAAATTCAGTTGGGAGCAACATACTAACGAACTGCTAAAGCACCTAAACAAGTCTGTGTTTGCAATGTGAGTGATGTCAGATATAGGAGATATAAATATAAAAAAAACTGGCATATTTTGCTTATTTTCACTTCATTATGTCATACGGTATCATATTTTGGGGTAACTCCACAAACAGAGAAAAACTTTTTAGAGTACAGAAGCGTATAATAAGAGTAATGAGTAGTGTAAATCCAAGAACATCATGTCGAAACCTATTCAAAGAATTGGGCATATTAACCACATCTCCTCAGTATGTTTATTCCTTAATGAAGTTTGTTGTAAACAATAAATCTCTTTTTCCAACTAACTGCTTAGTACACAGTATCAAGAACAATATACATAAAGATTTAAAGTCACTTACTCTTACCCAGAAAGGAGTCCAGTATTCATCAACGCATATTTTCAATAAGTTACCAGCAGCCATTAAGAGTTTAGTTTCAGACAAGGCACAATTTAAACATAATTTAAAAGAATTTTTGGTGGCCAACTCCTTCTATTCCATCCATGAGTTTCTCAACAAGTGCAGTAGACCATTTTAATGAAACTTCATTATACTTTAATTTTTGACAATACTTGGTTGTAACAACCAAGTAACTACATATTGTGTGAATGATGGATGTATGGAAAGCAGAAGTAAGCAGAAGTCTGTAAATAGTGGAAGTTTAATTTTAAATCTTGTACATAATCTGACTGTTCTTAACTGAGGATCACTGAAGTGAATAATTTAATTTAATTTTTGACACTACTTGGTTGTAATAGCCAAGAAACTAGCAAATGTCTAAATGATGGATTTAACGAAAGCAGATGTAAGTATTAGACCCGTAAATATTAGAAGTTTAAATTTAATTCGTGTACATAATTTTACTGTTTATTGACTGAGGATCATTAAAATTAATGAAACTGAAGTTTTTCTAATTACATTTTTGTAATGTGTTTCTCTTACATGTTACACACCCAATAGGATTCCCTCTTTTATGGGTCTATGGAATGAATAATTAATCTAATCTCATCTAATCTAATCCAATCTAAGGTAAATAATCAAAAGTCAGAATGTCTCTAGTTGTAAAGGATGTACCTCAGGGATCTGTTCTTGGACCTTTCCTTTTCATTATTTATTTAAATGATTTACCTGCACTTGTACCATGTCATGCAGTTCTATATGCTGATGACACAACACTCATACCATGTGATACCAACCTTGAAAATGTGCAATACAGTGTGGCAGTGGCAATGGAGAGATGCACTACTTGGTTTGAGGCAAATGTACTGCAGAAGAATAATAGTAAAACTGAAGCCATTGAATTCAACCTAAATGCTCCCAGTCATGATAACAAAACAGTAAAATTATTAGGATTTCATATAGATCAAAAGCTCAGCTGGGATACCCACACAGGGAAGTTATGTGGCATGTTGGCAGATGCCAACTATCTGCTGTATAAGCTGAGGAGCAGTGTCAGTAAAGAACTTCTGTTATATGCATATTTTGCATGCTTCCATTCCCACCTGAGTTATGGAATACTATTATGGGGCAATCCTGTAGGCTTAAAAATACTGTTTAAATAGCAGCTGCGTAGCAGGACTTAATCTATATGAATCATGTTGAGATTAATTTAAGAAACTAAATATAATGACAATGCCTGGCCTGTATCTTTACAATTGCCTTGTCTTCCTTATAAAGAATCTGAATAAATCTGACTTAAGGAGGACAATTCATGGTCATAACATAATAAGTGGACATACAACTAATGTGCCCTATGCTAGGCTTGCAAAGACACATAACAGTTACAAATATCTTGGCCCTGTCTGCTTCAACAAATTACCTGAAAATGCCGGCTGCGGTGGTCTAGCGGTTCTAGGCGCGCAGTCTGGAACCGCGCGACTGCTACGGTCGCAGGTTAGAATCCTGCCTCGGGCATTGATGTGTGTGATGTCCTTAGGTTAGTTAGGTTTAAGTAGTTCTAAGTTCTAGGGGACTGATGACCACAGATGTTAAGTCCCATAGTGCTCAGAACAATTTGAACCATTTTTGAACCTGAGAATGCCTACACAGTGCCAGTTCAAAATAGTTCAAATGGCATCTGAGGTCATCAGACTTAGAACTACTTAAACCTAACTAACCTAAGGACATCACAAACAGCCACGCCCGAGGCAGGATTCAAACCTGCGACCGTAGCAATAACGCGGTTCCGCACTGAAGCGCTTAGAACCACTCGGCCGCATCGGCTGGCACACACAGTGCCAGTAAATAAATTTAAAACTTGTCTTTTGAGATGGATGAAAAGTAATGTAATTTACTCTGCTCAAGAGTTTCTTGGGTATGTGACAAATAATCCACTTTCCTTACAAGAACGAACAAAAAATTAACTACAAACTATACATATGCCGCACTGTGCAATTATTTTATTACTCTTTCATGTACTTATTGTTAATAATTATCTGTAGGATTATTTATTTGTCATTTACTGAATTATGTAAATCATTCATCTTGAAATTGATCTGTTAGGAAACTTTTTGGTATTATTGACATTTGTATAAATACGTATTGTATCCATCTTGGATTATTATATTGTAGTCAATGACATTTGTCCAAGTTTATATTATTATTATTGCGTTACAACTGACGACAATAATTGCATGTAAATATGTTCAAAGGTGAAATAAAACATTTGTATTTGTAGTTGTAAATAATGTTGGGGAGAAGCTGCAACTCTGTTCCTTCTTCAGAATTCCAAAGAATCTAGTCCAGTCTAGTTGCTCAAAGGCAGTCTGTAGATCTAGAAACAGGGGTTTGCCTTTCTTCTACCTATCTCCTAAGATAAGGAGGAGGATGGGAATTGCTTCTCTAGAACGCAAACTGATCTTCCCTAAGGTAAAGTTCTAATTTTTTTTCCATCATTCAGTAAAAAATTCATGTCAGTATTTGACAACCATGAATTGTAAACTAATGGTATTCTGTCAACACCTGTTGACACCTGCTGCCTTTGTAAATGGAATTATTACATTCTACTTAAAGCTTAAGGATGTTTCCTTCGTGTTACAAACACTATGTGATCAAAAGTATCCAGACACCCCCAAAAACATATGTTTTTCATATTAATTGCATTGTGTTGCCACCTACTGCCAGGAACCCCATATCAGCAACCTCAGTAGTCATCAGACATCATGAGACAGCAGAATGGGGCACTCCATGGAACTCATGGACTTTGAACAAGGTCAGGTGATTGGGTGTCACCTGTGTCGTACATCTGCATGCAAGAGTGCCACACTCCTAAACATTCCTAGGGCAAAAGTGAAATCGGTCTGTATTTTGATGGTATCTCTTTATCCCCTTTCTTGAATAGAGACTTAACATCTGCATTTTTTAGCCAGTCAGGAAATGTCCCAGTTATAATTGACTGGTTACACAAGTAACTTAGAATTGTACTAAACTCACAAGAACATGTATTAATTAACTTAGTTGATATTTCATCGTACCCACTAGAATGATTTGTTTTTAAAGATTTTATTATGGAAGTTATTTCTTTTGGTAAAGTGAGTGATATATTCATGTACTTGAAGCTATTTGTGAAGGCTAGTTTCAGATATTCAAGGGCATTATTTACGAATCCTGAAAGTCCCATTCTATCAGTAACGGATATAAAGTAAAAGAACTTCCTGGCAGATTAAAACTGTGTGCCCGACCAAGACTCGAACTCGGGACCTTTGCCTTTCGCGGGCAAGTGCTCTACCATCCGAGCTACTGAAGCACAACTCACGCCCGGTCCTCACAGCTTTACTTCTGCCAGTATCTCGTCTCCTACCTTCCAAACTTTACAGAAGCTCTTCTGCGAACCTTGCAGAACTAGCACTCCTGAAAGAAAGGATACTGCGGAGACATGGCTTAGCCATGGCAGATACTGGCAGAAGTAAAGCTGTGAGGACCGGGCGTGAGTCGTGCTTCGGTAGCTCGGATGGTAGAGCACTTGCCCGCGAAAGGCAAAGGTCCCAAGTTCGAGTCTCGGTCGGGCACACAGTTTTAATCTGCCAGGAAGTTTCATATCAGCGCACACTCCGCTGCAGAGTGAAAATCTCATTCTGGAAACATCCCCCAGGCTTTGGCTAAACCATGTCTCCGCAGTATCCTTTCTTTCAGGAGTGCTAGTTCTGCAAGGTTTGCAGAAGAGCTTCTGTAAAGTTTGGAAGGTAGGAGACGAGATACTGGCAGAAGTAAAGCTGTGAGGACCGGGCGTGAGTCATGCTTCGGTAACTCAGATGGTAGACCACTTGCCCGCGAAAGGCAAAGGTCCCGAGTTCGAGTCTCGGTCGGGCACACAGTTTTAATCTGCCAGGAAGTTTCATATCAGCGCACACTCCGCTGCAGAGTGAAAATCTCATTCTGGGATATAAAGTACTTGTTAAATAGATTTGCCACACTATGCCCATCAGTTACTAATGTGTCATCTACCTTTGTGCTATTTGCTCCTGTTCCTTTCTGGTTCTACCAGTCTGCTCTTTCACTATATCCCATATTGTTTTTATTTTGTTCTCTGACATTGCTATCTTCTTCTCGTAGTGCATTTGTTTAGACGTCTGAATTACTTTTTTAAATGTTTTACAGTATTCCTTGTATTTAGCTAAATCATCAGCATTGGAGCTATTCTTGGTCGACAGATACATTTTCCTTCTTGTCTTACGGGAAATCTTTATTCCGTGTGTAATCCATGGTTTTATTGTAGACTTCTGTTTAATTTGAGTAACTTTTAGAGGAAAACAGTTTTTAAACATGGTACTGACATTGTTCATGAATGTGTTATATTTTTCATTCATGTCATGAGCACTATAAACATCTTTCCAATTCATATCTTTGAGCAGTTTTCTAAAACACTCAATTTTTAGTTGATTGACTACTCTCCTGTACTCAAATTTAGCAGTCTTGATAATCTTCTTAGAATTTACATCTAAAAGAAGGAGCTGCATGTCATGATCTGATAGTCCATTTATAACAGGTTTTATGATATGATTTTGTTCCTTTGATTTGTCTATAAAAATGTTATCAATGGCTGTCCTTGAGGATTTAGTGATCCTAGTTGGAAAGTTTACAGTGTGAGTTAGATTGAAAGACAACATTACTAACTGCAGTGAATGTTTACTGGAAGATTGTATTAGAAAATCTGTATTAAAGTCATCAGCAATCAAAATTTCTTTGTTTCTTCCTGTTAAATAACCCAAAAGAGCTTCTAGATGATCTAAGAATAGATTATAATTTCCTGCAGGTGCTTGGTAAATAGTTATTGTTATATAGGATCTGTTATGGAACTCTACTTCTGTTGCACATGCTTCTAGATGCTGCTCTAAACAGAATTTATTAATGTCAATGTTCTTGGATTTATGGCAGTTTTTGATAAATGTGGCAACTCCTCCTCCATCCATATCTACTCTGCAGAAGCAGGAAGCTAGCTTAAATCCTGAAATGTCTAACATATCTATATCAGTGGTCACTTGATGTTCAGAGAGGCAGATTATGTCAATTTCGTTAGATGAATTCATTTCATCGATACAAATGAGTAGTTCATCAACTTTATGTCTAAGTCCCGGAATGTTCTAGTGTAATAAAGATAACTGATACTGCATACTAATGGGATTGTAACTGCTTTGGCGAAGATGAACTGGCAGTTTCTGATTACTTTCTGGTAAACACTGTTCAAATGGAGGCTGTATGATAAAATCTGACTCCTGTTCATCTGTTTTCTCAAACTGAGTGCGTCTGCCAATCTCTCTTAAAACTCATTTTCTTTACCCCTTCCCTATCCTAAAAAAGGCATCCCTCTGACACCTGTGACCACTGGTATTTTACCACTTGTGCCAGTGTCCCCCCTTAAGTTTTCTGCAATCAACCCAGACAGTTTTCCCTTCCCTTTCCTATTGAGGTGAAGGCCATGCCTAGTGTAGTCCCACATATCGATAGGATCCACAGGAATCAAACCAATATGGGACACCATATCCGTCCTAAGCAGCCACTCCAACTCCAAGTTCACCCTCCTGATGGAAGAGTTCAAATGAGACCGATCATGGCATCTCAACACAGACACAAATCCCACACTCGTATGCTTCGTTGCTAATGCTATCTTCACCAGGTCACTCTCTATGGAATATTCAGAGTATCTGTCAATGCTATTTCCCAGACCACCCACTATAACCACGGCATCCTCCTTTGTGAAATCCTTGCATAAAGCACCTACATCCTCTGTTACCTGACCCAGATCTGCACTAGGCTTGAAAAAGGACATTGTCCTTTTTAAAAATGACTCTACGGTACTGTCTCATGGTAAAACATGAGGACACATGAGGTCTGCATTATACTGTTGCCCCATCAATGTTCCATCAATCACTGTCATCTGTGACCTGAAGTCATACCCAGCAGTTCCCCGTAGCGTGGCACCCACAATACAAGCCACATGCTCATGTAATAATTGTTCTAATTGTTCTCTCTCTCTCTCACACACACACACTCTCTCTCTCTCTCTCTCTCTCTCTCTCTCTCTCTCTCTCTCTCTCTCTCACACACACACACACACACACACACACACATGCAAATGTCATCTACTTACTGACTGTTATCAACATCTTTGTAGGTAAGGGGGCGAGCAGTGTTGGGGACTGTTAATGATGTACTGATGTTGATGAATTTAAGATGCCATAATCACCAATTGTAGATGAAAAACAGCAATATAAGGAGCACTAAGTCAATTTTTAAATAATCAGAGGAACTTTACATGCAGAAAGTACCTGAATTTTTGGCAGCACGTTATACCCCTAATGGATGCATGCCACTTGTATCTGAATCACTTTCACTATCATCAGTGTTGTCACTAGAACAGCTGTCAGAATTTAATGAAAATATGCTGTTCAGAATCATTTTCCACTACACATTCAGTGTCTCCCATGCTTTTGTTATTGCTTCTTTTGTGTGTCTTACAACATTATGCCAGTCTGAAGATAAAGTCTGGTATACAGGATCATTTGTCAGTCTTTCCACTTCTGCTAATGTACATTTTCTGTTGTTCCTTGCAACATAATTTTTAACTTCAGCCCACATGAGTTAACTGAAATGAAGTGACAGTGGTATGTTGGTAGTCTGAGGACCCTATGTTTATTCTGAGCTACAGGTTCCAGTAATTCACCCTGTCTATAGGTATCTGCATTAGAATGTTTCTTTGTTGTAGCCAGTCAATAATGTCTTGTTTTCTGAAAGCTGCTGTAGGCATCTTATGAAGGATAGTAGAACGATATGAAGCATTCTCTATAACTATCACTGAAATCTTGCTCAAGTTTTTCGAAAGTGAGTTTTTAAACCATCTCTGAAATTTGTCTCTGTTTATTTCCTCATGGTAATCAGCACTTTCCTTCTATCTAAATAACAACATACAGCTTTCCACCAAACCTGCTGATGTACCTGCATGGAGAAGAATCAGTCTGCTACATTTTCCAATGGGCTGTGGTGTGGTGCCTGTTACAGAACCGTCTGTCTAGCCTGTACCCATTGAATGGCTTTCATTGAACCATGTTTCACTGAGCCAAACGATATCATCAAAGTTTTCTCTTGATACTGTCCTCAAAAACAGACAGTGCTATGCTACAATATCATCTCTCTCCATTGTGACTTCAGTTAATGTTTTTTTTATTTTTGAAGCCTAAGCCATGGAGTACATTTGTAGTGATGATTTGCTGCCTCTGAAAAGTTCTATTCCTTCTAAGGAAGCCTTCAGTTTATCAAGGGTTGAATATTCCTTCCTCTAAAAGTAATCATAAATATGATGTCAAATTGTACTTCCCTAAAAATCATCAATATTCATCACATGTATCTCAAATTGTCTCTGTATTCTCAGAGTGCTTAAGTGAGATGGTCCAGTTTCACATTCTTCTGCTCCATGATTTTCCTTCCCTATTCTCACAACAGTGTTATTATGAGTTTTTAATGCATCCACAGTTCTGTCTATCATTTTAGTGACAGGTAGCAAGGGTCCACCATTATCTTTCTATCATTTGAAGTATTTCTTAGCATTGTTGCAGTATTCATTAGCCTGCTCTTGTAGTGAAGAAATAGTCACACAACTGTCACAGAACTCAGTTTACAGTGCACAGTAGAATTGCTGTATGATGACAGTAGGCTTCTAGTGCAGAGCAGAAATGAGTTCGTAGCCACAGTGTTTTTGCTTTCTGTTTCTTCTCTCCCGATGCTGCACAGTTTGAAAGCAAACACATTCCAAAAAGAGGAGTTTCCAATAGGATTTCTGTGTTCTTTCCTTGACATCCATAGATAAGGGCTACAAATCAGCTGGAATCAGTTCTGGTGGTGAATCTGTGGATGCAGCAGGGTGTGAGGTGTGTGGGGGTGGGGGTGAGAGGTAAGCAGTGAGGCTGGAGGGGGGGAGGGGAAGGGGGAGGGGGAGGAGTGTTGTAAGGCACTGGAACAGCCTTCTTTTCTTCCTTGAGGTACCTTTGTGCCAGAAAATGCACTTTCCATAACAAGCTTTTACTACGAAAACCATTCACATAACCTCAGTCTTATCTCTGTGTCGGTAACAGTTTGCAGCCAATTAAATAACATAAAATAAAAAATAAAAAAAAAAACACAATGCTGCTTTTCTTCCTTTTCTGGAGTTACACTTCCAGCATATTTGCTTTGAAAGTTTTGACTCTGTTATGCAGAACATGTAATATAGCAGCAGAAATACATCGTATTAAATTTCTATTAACTGTACTTATCTACTTCCTCATCGCTTCATGCCTACGGAACCCTTCTGTTGATGCTGCTCTGAAATTAAATTGTTTTTCTTTGTTATCAATAAGGCATTGTAATATAACATTCAACAACTAGAATTTAGAAATGGTGATTTATATGAAGTGTTAGTTTTTTCCTTTCATGCATGTAGAAATAAAGTAAAAAAAGCATTTAGTTTCTTAAATTGATAAAAATATTAGTACTAAGTGAAATGAGTGCCATTAATTTTATGGCTGTATTACTGTGAGAAAATAGCTTTCTTAGCAAAAAAAAAAAAAAAAAAAAAAAACAACAAATAAGCTTAAAAATAGTTTTGATGTGTACTCTGTTCCAACTAACAATCTTTTCATTACTAGTCCAGTGCTTTAGTCTTACACTAATGTGTAACACAGACAATTTTGTTTTGTTTAATCTTTTCACAGTACACAGTAACTGTAATGCCAACTTAGACTGCAGATCTGGCTGATCTGCTGAACTGCATAAAAAAGAGAAACGCAAAACACGTAAATGTATTCAGCATGGCATGTGGTGACAACTCTGACTGTGGTGCACATTTCCTCCACGTAGTTTTCTTGATATTGAAACATCACAATAACTATGACCACTGAAGCCAAACTATGATGTGAAATAGTATCATGTAACACAATGAATCAAATTTTGAAACAATTCATTTATGATTACTTAATAAAGATTGAGAATCTGACACTGTTCTTTTCAGTATTTTTGTGCAGAATGCTAAAGTTTACAAAAGTACTAACTTCAGCAGTAGATACAGTTTAAACTTATTTGCATAAAAATATCTTTATAGTTGCACAACAGATGCAAAACTCACTGGAAATCTGTGGCTTCCTTGTCTCCCCATCCTTTCCCTCCCATCTTTGTGGCCTACCTTCTGGCCCTCTCCCAAATCCTGCCGGCCACATCATATGGCTAAGCTCTGCAGCCCATGCAAGCAAAATAGACATCACTGTGAGCATGTTGAGCCCAAGCAACAGCTGTGATTGACTGACACCTGGCCCCTGCCACTTGAGTCACTGAAATGTCAATCACAAAGTAATTTTAATCCATGTACAACACCACTGTTCCTCTCTAAAACATTAGAAGACTGGGACCTCTCCCCAAGTTGCCATCATACTTTCTGGTGATGATCATCCTGGTTTAGTGCAGAACAATAATTCAGCACTGAACAAAATGTAGCGCCATTCATCGGCAGTCCACACTTGCTGGTCATGGCACCACTCTAAATGTAGCCATTTGCATTGTGGTGTAAATGACAACTTACGGAAGGGATGGTAATTCCCTAGTCTGGCTGTTGCTACTCTCTGGCCAATGGTGTGGGATGATGCAGAATGTTGCACTGAGTTCTTCTCATGGCAGGTACAGATGTGAAGTTGTTACAATGTGGTGATCCTCCCATGTGGTGCTTGACTGGAACCTTGACAATGGACATTTTTGCCCTTAAGTTCCCATGGAGTTGAACACTGGGCCACCATCACAGCTGAATGCCCCACATATCTGCATATGGCATGACTAGACCAGCTGGCTAAATGGAGACCCACAATGAGGCCCCTTTCAAACTCCACCAGCTGCTGATGATGCTAGATCACATGAGTAAATGGCATCACCATGTCCTTCACAGTGATGAGACAACACTTGATCCTGGTTGTACTCCTAATATATCCTCAAAAAACTGCTGATAACACTAAAAATGAACAAGACTAATATACTCTGGTGGCCATTCTACCTACCACAGAGAATTGCAAACTGCAATCAGTTAAATAGCAACAATGGTGTGTATGTGTGTGACTATATCTTCTGTGTACTTCACTTTTTTTTCTTTTTTTTTTTCTTGCCAGGCTGTGTATTGTGTTGCCATCAAATTCATTTTCTCTGTATACTCCTCCTACATATTTCTTACACCTTTCAGTTTTATATACAGGTAAGACAACTGTAATGTATCCTGTCCAGAGGGCATCAATTAAAATGACAACCAGACTTTGAGACATATGAGTAACCAATAGTATTATACTGTGGTTTGTCTGTAGTGTTATCCTCTTTAAGACATAAATATTCAGTAATATTTCATAATAAGCCAGCCTTCCTGTTACTACCTGCATGTTTATTCCCTATTCAAAATTTAAATTGGTTACTACATATAACATGTAAGTACTCAGCATAATCTACTAATTTAAAATAATTGATATTGCTATTAAAATAATAAATATTTTATTCCTCACAGTTCTGTCATATCATAATTTAACAGACTAAGCCTACTAAACAACTCAGAAGAAATGGTAAACTTCATGGGGTACTGATAGAAGATTTCATGGATTTAAATAACGAATTGTGTATGCACCATGATGTATATACAACTATAACACATTATGCATTTTGATGTCTATATACAGCTTGGCTACACATTTGCTATGTTATCACCTGCTTCCAGTAGTAGAACAGAGCCGACACAAAAGACTGCATTAATTTTTGGGCATCTCCATGATAAAATCATCTGCATTTTGTATCCTATGGGCCCTGGCTGGTGGATTGCAAAGTATGCTGGTTAGTAACTAAAGGTGTGTTTCCTTGGAGGATCCTAATGTTTTGCATGTGTATCTCAGTAGCAGACTGCACAGTGGACATTGCTTGAGGACACCCTAGGTGCAAGTATAATCTCACCATAGTCAAAAGTCAGACAAGTATAGTAACATAAAAAACATCAATACATTCTCCTTGCATTCCCAGTAATATATAATACCACTGACTTACTTGAGAGCTAAATTTCTCATAAATTAGTTTCCTGTAATGAAATTCAGCATGTCATGAGCACACACTGAAAAATCACACCTGCAGTGTCACAAGTATAAAAGAAAATTTTATTTAGTTTACACAAATGTTCTTATTTATGTGAGGTACAGCTTTTATCTGTTTATGATGATAATTTGGCCAGAGACATCAACAGAGAGTTTCTGCTTGTAACAGTAGAAGGTGGTGCAAACTAGAGAGCTAATAAGATTGAAACCAAAAATCCTTTTTTTCCCTATATTTAGCACTAACATCTTTTATGTTATGAACATTATGGTACCTTAGTAAGTTCCTAAGACAATGGATTACTTATTGCCTGTGAATCCAGTTTCTTAGAATAACAATATTTAGGCACCAGATCTCAGTTCAGTTGTAAGTGGTACCACCAATGTAGCTTTGTAGCAAATTCTGTAAGCAAAGTTCTGTACTGGAACTGACTGCTAGCAAAGGTCTCATTTCGTTCCACACACTTTCTTAAGCTTTTCAATGCCAGCTATTAGGCTTCACTGACTTAATTATTATTCCTACTGATGTAAAATTTGATGAGTGAATATGTAAATGGCAGTCTCAGTAGAGCAAGTCTTATGAAACCCTGACAGGGATTTACTGAGAATATTATTGTTGCTCAGGTTAGACACTATTCTAGAATGCATTATGTTCTCAAAAGGTTTGAAAATGATGCCAGCAGTGAAACAGGTTGGTAGTTATTGACATCTCTCCTGTCACCTTTCTTAAATAGGGGTTTGACAATGACATCTCTCTTGAAAAATGCCTTGAGTTAGTGACACATTATGCATATCAGGTAAGACAGGACTTATTATAGGGGAACAGATATTTAGTATTCCATTGGAAATGCCATTAAAACCACATGAGCTTTTATTTTTGAGAGAGTGTATAAATTTCTTAATTTCAGAAGGAGAAGATGATGATAAATACATATGACAGAATTTTATGAGAACTGATTTTTCAACATATTACTGTGATTTTTCTTTTATACTGTTTGTCCTTATACTTTCCACTATGTTTAAGAAATGATTATTACATATATTTGCTAATTGTGACTCATCATTTATAACCTTCTGTAACGTGCCGGGCTGTTTCCTCATATTAGTGCCTCTTACTAGTTCACGTCACAACCGGATGTACCGGTATTGAAACATTTCCCCACCCATTACATAGTGCGCAGTATTCTTGACCTGCCTTGCTTTGTTTATTCAATATTGTCTTCCCGGTAGCTGCGTCTGTCTCATCTAAATCACACTGAAATTAAGTTAAGTTTTCCAAAATCAAAAGTCAAGATTGTATTCATTGTTGAACATTTATGTCAACCACAGTACGATTTATTTGTTATTACTCGCACACACACTATTCATGTGACCAGGCCTCTTACACTTAATTGTCACATAAGGTAGGTCAAAAAATTCCAGTATTTAACAATGTTCACAATTACACTTTTTTGGTACTACTGGAAAAATTAACTGACTTGTGCACTTTTGCTCCAAGAGAATCTGACCGAGAACTAGCTGAAAATTGCACCAGCTCGGACCTTATATAGACGAGCACTTGAATATTTAACTATTTCCGTTAATAAATTATAGTTTATAATTTCTCAGGGTTAAAATGATCCTTTCTAACTGGTTTTGAAGTTAACTATTGGGTTTCATTATTTAAATAACATGAGCGAGCTGTATCAATTTAAACACGTGGAACTAACTTATGCATCCGCTGTGGGAATTCCCGACTTATACCCACGGCAGCCCTTTTGAACAATAATTTTTACATATTCAAATGTACTTAATTCTTAATTAATGCACTTAAAAAGTTGAGAGTGGGGTCATTTTACGTAGAAAAATAAAGATAACAAAAGTATGAAAACAGATCTCGGAATTACACTCCTGGAAATGGAAAAAAGAACACATTGACACCGGTGTGTCAGACCCACCATACTTGCTCCGGACACTGCGAGAGGGCTGTACAAGCAATGATCACACGCACGGCACAGCGGACACACCAGGAACCGCGGTGTTGGCCGTCGAATGGCGCTAGCTGCGCAGCATTTGTGCACCGCCGCCGTCAGTGTCAGCCAGTTTGCCGTGGCATACGGAGCGCCATCACAGTCTTTAACACTGGTAGCATGCCGCGACAGCGTGGACGTGAACCGTATGTGCAGTTGACGGACTTTGAGCGAGGGCGTATAGTGGGCATGCGGGAGGCCGGGTGGACGTACCGCCGAATTGCTCAACACGTGGGGCGTGAGGTCTCCACAGTACATCGATGTTGTCGCCAGTGGTCGGCGGAAGGTGCACGTGCCCGTCGACCTGGGACCGGACCGCAGCGACGCACGGATGCACGCCAAGACCGTAGGATCCTATGCAGTGCCGTAGGGGACCGCACCGCCACTTCCCAGCAAATTAGGGACACTGTTGCTCCTGGGGTATCGGCGAGGACCATTCGCAACCGTCTCCATGAAGCTGGGCTACGGTCCCGCACACCGTTAGGCCGTCTTCCGCTCACGCCCCAACATCGTGCGGCCCGCCTCCAGTGGTGTCGCGACAGGCGTGAATGGAGGGACGAATGGAGACGTGTCGTCTTCAGCGATGAGAGTCGCTTCTGCCTTGGTGCCAATGATGGTCTTATGCATGTTTGGCGCCGTGCAGGTGAGCGCCACAATCAGGACTGCATACGACCGGGGCACACAGGGCCAACACCCGGCATCATGGTGTGGGGAGCGATCTCCTACACTGGCCGTACACCACTGGTGATCGTCGAGGGGACACTGAATAGTGCACGGTACATCCAAACCGTCATCGAACCCATCGTTCTACCATTCCTAGACCGGCAAGGGAACTTGCTGTTCCAACAGGACAATGCACGTCCGCATGTATCCCGCGCCACCCAACGTGCTCTAGAAGGTGTAAGTCAACTACCCTGGCCAGCAAGATCTCCGGATCTGTCCCCCATTGAGCGTGTTTGGGACTGGATGAAGCGTCGTCTCACGCGGTCTGCACGTCCAGCACGAATGCTGGTCCAACTGAGGCACCAGGTGGAAATGGCATGGCAAGCCGTTCCACAGGACTACATCCAGCATCTCTACGATCGTCTCCATGGGAGAATAGCAGCCTGCATTGCTGCGAAAGTGGATATACACTGTACTAGTGCCGACATTGTGCATGCTCTGTTGCCTGTGTCTATGTGCCTGTGGTTCTGTCAGTGTGATCATGTGATGTATCTGACCCCAGGAATGTGTCAATAAAATTTCCCCTTCCTGGGACAATGAATTCACGGTGTTCTTATTTCAATTTCCAGGAGTGTATTTAGTAGTTTGGTCACAATTGGCACTGAAAGTCATACAGGCTACAGATTTTAAGTCTTGATATCTATTTAAGTAACAGAACTTAGGTTAATTTAAACATTTTGCTGAAATCAGTAAAGTTTAGGCTTTGTTTTGGATGCAGTCTTATAGCTGAATTTGATCTATTAGCTCACTCAAATTTTACTTAATATGTATTGCACAATATACATCATTGTCCATAACTGTTAATAGAATGCATTTCCAATAAAACTGATTAGCTCATTACTTTCAGAATAGACATTAGAATGTACTAAAATAATAGATTTTAACAGGGGAATTTTATTTAAACTATTTCTGAATTCTGTACTATGGGGCTGAAGGCCACAGAATCTGTAGTCGGAATCTGAGTAGTGAAAAAAAAAAAAAAAAAAAAGTTCATTGCTTAACTAAGTTACTGAAGGAGTGAAAAACCAAAACAGGATAGCAGTGGGCAATCCCGCTTCGTTACACTTTCCAATCAGTCCAGTAGTGAAGTTTTCCTGTTCTGTGGCTTGTTATCCTGTCTCTCATTTCACAGCATTCAATATAGACTTAATTCTGTTGTCAGAATTACTGATTTATGACATTATGTAAATACTGATTGATTTCTAATAACCTTTCTTGGTAATTTTGAGTAGTTTTTGTAGTGTGCAACTACTGCAGAATCTCTGCTTGTTCTTGCCAAAAGATACATTTCTATTTTCCTTTCACCAGATACTTTAATCCCTCTATAATCCCTCTAGTGATCCATTGTTTTTTACATGGCTGTTTAATGTCCTTTCTGATTAGCAATTAGCTTATGCAGAAACCTATTTTCAAATAATGATATGAATTTATCATGGAAGAGATTAAATTTTAGCATTTGGTTCATTGTAATTTTCATCCCAGGCTATTCCTTGTAAACTAGTCTTAAAATAGTTTTCTATGGAGCCATTAATTATTCTTACTGGTCTCCACTGAAGAGTATTCATACTATAATTCAGTATGTTGTTTATTACAACTAGCTTTGCAGTACAATCAGAGAGAGCATTTGTTACTGGGGTAAACAGTTATTTTCTTCCTTTGAGCTTCACAAAAGAAAACATTATCAGTTAGGACCACACAGTCTTTATACATCCATGTTGGAAAGTTAATCTCTGAGATGAAATTGTAGGATCCAAATAAGGTTTTTCTAATTCTAATAGTAAAATATTCTTCAAGTCAGTCACTTATTTGTGAAGACGCTCATTGTGGCACCATACTGGTTATCAGTCACTAATATGGTGGAGTATCAAATGTATTTTGGGAATCAAAGGAGACTGAATTTAACAGTTCTTCTGTTTCTGCTGTCCGCAAGATGAGGTGTATGAATAAAGCAAGCTGGATTATGCACTGAGATGACAAAACTCATGGGGCAGCAATATGCACATATACAGATGGTGGTGGTATCACATACACAAGGTATAAAAGATCAGCACATTGGCAGAGCTCTCACATGTACTCGGGTAATTCATGTGAAAAAGTTTCCGATGTGATTGTGGCTGCACAGTGAGTATTAACAGATTCTGAACGTGGAATGGTAATTGGACTAGATGTACAATACATTACATTTAGGAAATTGTTAGGGAATTCAATATACCAAGATACACAGTGCCAAGAGTGCATTGAGAATACAAAATTTCAGGCATTACATCTAATCACAGACAATGCAGTGGCCAACAGCCTTCACTTAACAATCAAGAGCAGTGGCATTAAAAAAGAGTTTTCAGTGCTAACAGACAAGCAGAACTGCATGAAATAACCACAGAAATCAATGTGTGATGTGAGATGAACATATCCATTAGGACAGTGCAGCAAAATGTGGCATTAATGGGCTATGGCAGCAGATGAATGACATGAGTGCCTTTGCTAATAGCACCACATCACCTGCAGCACCTCTGCTGGACACTAGATGATTGGAAAACCATGGCCTGGTCAGGCGAGTCCTGATTTCAGTTGGTAAGAGCTGATGGTATGGTTCAAGTGTAGTGCAGACCCCATGAAACCATGGAGCCAAGTTATCGAAAGGCACTGTGCAAGCTGGTGGTGGCTCCATAATGATAGGGGCTGTGTGTATATAAAATGGACTGAATCCTCTGGTACAATTAAACTGCTACTTGTCTGTAAATCATTATGTTCAGGAGCCTGAAGACTATTTGCAGCCATTCATGGATTTCGTGTTCCTAAATAATGATGTCATGTCACCGGGCCACAGTTGTTTGCAGTTGGTTTGAAGAACATTCTGGTCAGTTTGAGAGAAATGTTTGTCTACCAAGATTGCCTGACATGAATCCCATTGAACGTTTATGGATCATAATCAAGAAGTCAGTTTGTGCATAGAATCCTGCAGCAGCAACCCTCTCACAATTATGAACAGCTATGTATGCAGCCTGGCTAAACATTTCTGTAGGGGACTTCCAACAATTAGTTGAGTTGATGCCACATTGAGTTACTGCACTATTCCAGGCAAAAGATGGTGTGACACTATATTAGGAGGTATCCCATGACTTCTGTCACCTCAGTGTACGTGTGTGTTATTTTTTCTTAATCTAGGCTGATTCCTTGGGGTAAGTTTAATTATTACCAGGAGAGTCATAATGTTTGAATATAAATTTGCTCTAGGATCTTGTTACAGAAAGGCAGTAGTGATAGTGGTTTGCAGCTCTGGGCATCCATTCATGTACTCTTAATGTAAGCAGGAATGACCCTCACTCTTTTTTAGTCATGTTGGACCATTAGGGATGTGAGAGGTTTCTGACAAATATGAGCAAGGAAAGGGGCAAATTAACAGAATACTTAATATTAAGTCTAATAGTAATGCTATCAGGGCCTTGCAAGCTCTGTCATTAGTGATCTTCAGCAGAGGATGAATATAGAGTTTCCTCACACTGGGCCACGTTGATGTGGTTGAATTTGGCTTATCAAACAAACTTATTGTGCCCCACTTAAGCATTTATGTACTATGTCATATAATGCAATCTATTTGTTTCGACATATTAAAATTTCCTATGATTATTATTTCATTTAAAATCCTTTGACTCTACTGCAAATTACTTCTCTTTCATCTGCAAATATCACATATATGATAAGTTTAATTCTGAATGATCATTCAATTTGGTTTTCCATTTCCAGTTAGTGTGACATGAAAAAATGAATGTATTAATATGTTCATCCTAGTATTTCTTTTACAATTACTAGAATTGATGTCTATGTGTCATTTATTTCCATGTAAATCTTTTAATAAGCATACACTCATGTCATTTAACTGTGTTTCGTGATTAACTTTGGTTTAATGAAAATTTAATTATCCTTCAAGTCTCAAAGATACTCACAGCAAAGATTAAAAAATAATTATGCAGATTGTTCTGTTCATCAAATAATCTTGGCATCAAAGGTAAATGCAACAGGAAGGGTATACCCAACACCAAAGGTAGTTGCTTGCACATAGCAACTGTACAACCTTGTCACAAGGCCAAATAGATTTAATCAAACTATAGCAGGCACTATGATAAGACAGATTAGCAACAATTTACAATAATTTATTAATATAAATTATATGTCATGTTACTTGCATAAGGATGATGCCTGGCAATATAGCTTAAGAGTCACTTGTCCTGATCAACTTTTGAACACTTATCTTGTTCTGAATGCAGCGAACAATAACTAATATTGCTCATAGAATGACCAGTTAAGCCCTTTTGGGTGATGACTGTAGATAAATCCTGATGTTGTCTTGAGGCACGGTGCTGGTACTGCCAAACTAATTGTTGATACATTCTGAGTGGAGTTGTGCACCCATGTATCCAGCATTCCATGGATAGATGTTTACTTGAGAACTATTTGCATGACATAAGATGGATGCATAACATAGCGCATGTTCTGTGTGGCCTCTATGGCATCTGACAATAACTGTATTATGCCTCTCTGTGAATGACTGTGTCTTTTGGCTTCTGGCGAACATGGCATCCCTCCCCTGGGGGAAGGAAGGGGGCAGCTGATGATGTTTTCTTTATTAGCTTCATGCTTCCCAGTTTTTGCTGATGTGCAATTTGTGATAAGTGCACTGATGCTGCATCCAAGAAAAACCATACCTAAACCTGGGCAAGGAAATGGTCAGTCAAGCTAATCTGCCATGTCAAGTCCATATATTCATCTGTAGGGTGAGACATGATGTGCACCTCCAGATGGGTGTCTTCAGTTTACTGCAACTGAAACCCACTTCTGGTAGAGAAGATGGGGATGACTGCTGGCAGCAACTGCAGATCTCCATGATGGCTGGCTGCGTTGGAGTCATGTAAGCCTGGTTAAGGAAACAGCCTAAGGAATCTGTCTATATATGCCTGTGTGTGGTGCAATTTCCTTTGGTTTCTGTGTCACATTGTTACACCATTATTAGTTAGGAGTTTGGACATTATGTTTCCAAGCTGTTACATTCCCTTAGCTGGTATCCATGCTTTTCTCCATTTTTGTACATGGTAATAAGTGCTTGACCATTGACTTTGAAAAACTTTGTTGTTGACTGTTGTCAGTGCTCAGTCTGTGGATGCAAGAGTGGCTTATCATTGACATCAGCATACAATATGGTCTCCATACAATATTTTACACTGGAAATTTTGCATCATGGGGTGCAGTTCTGTACTGTCAAAGAAAAATTCATAATGCATTATCATTATTGTACTACAGTGTTAGCTTTATCATATGAGACATGAACGTCCTTACAAAACTTTGAGTGAGTCAAATTGCTTCACGGTGAAACAGTTTCATTTTTAAATGAGGTCGGCCGTTGCATTCACAGAAAAGTTTGCACTTCTGTGATGCAAATTGAGTATTACTGTCTGTAACTACTGATTTTTGCAACTGTTTGACTGAGAAAATACTTGCCAGAGTGTGCACAGTTTTCATAAAGGTTATAGACAGCATCTGTAACACACTGAAATTCAGAAAATGTATCTACAACACTCGACCATTAACTTCCTAAAAGTGGCCCAACAACACAGTCTATGTGTAAACATGACCAGGGTTGAAGCCTGTGACCATGGAAAATATTGCCATGTGGCAACATAGTGGTATTTCTGGCACAAGTGGCCAGCGCCAAATTCATGTCTTTATCATTGTTTTTCCAATAGGAATACTCTCTGGCAATGTGTTTGATACAGACTGTGCACCAGGGTCATTGACGTAGAATTTGAAACACTTTGTGTTTTAACACTTTAGGAATCACTGCTCCTGTCTTTTCTGATACTGAATGTATCAAAATGACATCTTTGTGGACAGTGAGAGCATGTCTCATATGCCAGTGTGATTTAATTTTTTGTTGATTGATTAACTTTTTATCTGAAGGCCATTCTCATTGAATTTATTGTTTTAATTTAGATAACACAGGCTCCTTTGACAAATGTTTTGGCATCAAGTTGGCATTTAATGGAAATTTTCAACAGTGTCTTGACTAATTATAGCCAAAATGAAGCATATCAAGAGAAGAATTGATATTTTTATCCTGCTTGATTCATAATCTCGATAATAAGTTTGCATTCGTATGTTGAGATGTAGATCTGCAAATTATATCATAATCAAAGTTCGATAAAAGTAGAGGTCATTGTCATAAGCACTGAGCTGTTCACAAAGCAACGTTATTATTGGGTCAAAATATAGCCACCAATGGCTTGTACTCACTAAACCTTTGATACCAAAAATAATAGAAAGAGATTTCTGTTCAGTTTTGCTATAATTCTTCTAAGCAATCATCAGTGTTTTGGATGTGGACATGATCAGCTTTTCTAAAACGTCCGCAGCTTGTTGTCGTGCGGTAGCGTTCTTGCTTCCCGTGCCCGGGTTCCCGGGTTGGATTCCCGGCGGGGTCAGGGATTTTCTCTGCCTCGTGATGACTGGGTGTTGTGTGGTGTCCTTAGGTTAGTTAGCTTTAAGTTGTTCTAAGTTCTAGGGGACTGATGATCATAGATGTTAAGTCCCATAGTGCTCAGAGCCATTTGCATCATTTTTTTCTAAACCATGCTGTCTATATGACATGACTATCTGAGTCCATATTCAGAAGCATCAGTTAAAATTGTAGTAGGACATTCAACATCCAGTAAACTTTGCTTCAGTTTTTCTAATTTGCATTGGCCTTCATTGTTCTGGATTCATTTTGTTACTTTCCATGGTAGTGGTTCGTGTATGGATATGACACACAGAATGAATTTTATATAGTAATTAATTTGGCCTAGAATAGTATGTAATTGGTAAAGATCTTTGGGAGTCAGAACACTCTTAAGTACTTCAATATGTTGTGGCCTAACGCCTTGTTGTGGCAGGATGTGTCTTAAATATTGAACTTCTCATTGGAAAGATATGAACTTTTCCTTGATACACATTAAACTGGCTACTTGCAAGATCTTAAATATACGTTTCAAATTAGCTTACAGTGTTACGTGCTTTCCAAATTAATTTTTCTAAATATTACTGGAACAAACTTGATGCACTGGCAATCCCAAAGGCAGTATTTTGCATCTGTGCAGACCAAATATTGCAGTTCTCACAAATGTGAGAATCAGTGTAAGACTTTTTACAGTTTTGCACAGAAATTTGTCACTATTGATCTCCTATTACTGTATTATTAAATATGAATGTTAAGTTTTAATCTGCCAGGAAGTTTCATATCAGTGCACACTCCGCTGCAGAGTGAAAATCTCATTCTGGAAATATGAATGTTGTTGTTGTTTTTGTTGTTGTAGTCTTTAGCCCAGAGACTGATCTGATGAAGCTCTCCATGCTACTCTATCCTGGGCAAGCTTCTTCATCTCCAAGTAAATACTGCAACCTACATCATTCTGAATCTAGTTAGTGTATTCATCTCTTGCTTTCTCTTTACTATTTTTATCCTCCATACTTCCCTCCAGTACTAAATTGGTGATCCCTTGATGCATCAAAACATGTCCCACCGACCAATCCTTCATCTAGTCAAGCTATGCCACAAATTCCTCTTCTCCCCAATTCTGTTCAGTACCTCCTCATTAGTTATGTGACCTACCCATCTGATCTTCAGCATTCTTCTGTAGCACCACATTTTGATATCTGCTATTCTCTTTTTTCAGAAAAGACTTCCTGACACTTAAATCTGTGCTCGATGTTGACAAATTTCTCTTCTTCAGAAACGTTTTCCTTTCCATTGCCAGTCTACATTTTATATCCTCTTTGACCATCATCAGTTAATTTGCTCCCCAAATAGCTAAACACATCTACCACTTTAAATCTCTCATTTCCTGATCTAATTCACTCAGCATCACCTGATTTAATTCAACTACATTCCATTATCCCATTATCCTAGTTTTGCTTTTGTTGATGTTCGTCTCAGATCCTCCTTTCAAGACACTATCCATTCCCTTCAACTGCTCTTCCAGGTCCTCTGCTGTCTCTGACAGAATTACAATGTCATTGGCAAATCTCAAAGTTTTTATTTCTTCTCCATGGATTTTAATACCTACTCCAAATTTTTCTCTTGTTTCCTTTACTACTTGCTCAATATACAGAATGAATAACATTGGAAATAGACTACAACCCTGTCTCCCACCCTTCTCAAACACTGCCTCCATTTCATGCCCCATGACTCTTATAACAGCCACCTGGTGTCTGTAGAAATTGTAGATAGCCTTTCGTTTCCTGTATTTTACCCCTACCACTTTTGGAATTTGAAAGAGAGTATTCCAGTCAACACTGCCAAAGCTTTCTCTAAGTCTACAAATGCTAGACAAACTTAGGTTTGCCTTTCCTTAAAAAATCTTCTAAGAAAAGTTGTAGGGTCAGTATTGCCTCACGTGTTCCTACATTTCTATGGAATCCAAACCGATCTTCCCCGAGCTTGGCTTCCACCAGTTTTTTCATTCGTCTGTAAAGAATTTGTGTTAGTATTTTGCAACTGAGACTTACTAAACTGATGGTTTGGTAATTTTCACATGTGCCAACACCTGATTTCTTTGGGACTGGAATTATTATATTCTTCTTGAAGTCTGAATATATTTCACCTATCTCACACATCTTGCTCACCACATGATAGAGCTTTGTCATGGCTGGCTCTCCAAAGGCTATTAGTAGTTCTAATGGAATGTTGTCTACTCTCAGGCCCTTATTTCTACTTAGGTCTTTCAGTGCTCTGTCAAATTCTTCTCGCAGTATCATATTTCCCATTTCATCTTCATTTTCGTCCTCTTCTATTTCCATAGTATTGCCCTCAAGTACATCACCCTTGTACAGACCCTCTATATACTCCTTCCACCTTTCTGCTTTCCCTTCTTTGCCTTGGACTGGTTTTCCATCTGAGTTTCTGATATTCATACAGGTGATTCTCTTTTCACCAAAGGTCTCTTTAATTTTTCTGTGGGCTGCATCTATCTTACACCTCATGATATATGCTTCTACATCCTTACATTTGTCCTCTAGCCACCCCTGCTTAGCCATTTTGCACTTCCTGCAGAGCTCATTTTGGAGACGTTTCTATTTCTTTTTGCCTTCTTCATTTACTGCATTTTTATATTTACTCTCTTCATCAATCAAATTCAGTGTATCTTCTGTTACCCAAGGATTTCTACTAGCCCTCGTCATTTTACCTACTGGATCCTTTGGTGCCTTCACTATTTCATCTATCAAAGCTACCCATTCTTCTTCTACTGTATTTCTTTCCCCTGTTCTGTCAATCATTCCCTGATGCTCTCTCTGAAACTCTCTACAACCTCTGGTTCTTTCAGTTTATCCAGGTCCCATCTCCTTAAATACCTACCTCTTTGCAGTTCCTTCAGTTGTAATCTACAGTTCATAACCAATAAATTGTGGTCAGAGTGCACATCTGCCCCATGGAAATGCCATACAATTTCAAACCTGGTTCCTAAATCTCTGTCTTATCAGTATATAATCCATCTGAAACCTTCCAGTGTCTCGTGGCCTATTCCACGTATACAACTTCCTGTTATAGCTCATAAACCAAGTGTCAGCTATGATTAAGTAATGCTCTGTGCAAAATTCTACAAGGCGGCTTCCTCTTTCGTTCCTTACTGCCAGTCCATATTCACCTAATAATTTTCCTTCTCTTCCTTTTCCTACTATCGAATACCAGCGCCACATGACTATTACATTTTCATCTCCCTTCATTATCTGAATAATTTCTCTTATCACATCATACAGTTCTTCAATGTCTTCATCATCTGTGGAGCTAGTTGGTATATAAACTTGTACTACTGTGGTAGGCGTGGGCTTCATGTCTATCTTGGCAACAATAATGAATTCACTATACCATTTGTAGCAGCTTACCTGCACTCTTATTTTCTTATTCATTATTAAACCTACTCCTGCATTACCCCAAATTGATCTTGTGTTTATAACCCTGTATTCACCTGACCAGAGGTTAGATACTGTGCGAGAAGAAAACGTTGTTTCCACATTAGAACAGGATTTATTGTACGCTAAAGAGTATATACATAATTTGGAAACAGTGATTAGTGATCTCAAACAAAAACAAAAAGTGGAAAACGAGCCTTTTCTTAGGCCTAAAATAAACAGGCGTGTGAAACAAAGTGGAAATCGTTTCGAACTAAAAACAAGGAATAAATATGAGCTGCTAGACACGTATGAAGAGACGAACAACCAGGGACATAAGAGAAATGAATACACGTCTCTAGGGCATACTCTGAAGAGTGAAGAAAACACTAAATTTTCGCAAAATGGTTCACGAAGTGAGAGTAAGGGCGATGTTTACATTTTTTCAGCTAGCCACGGAAGAGGCTTAGCAGGTAAAATGGCCACTATGCAAAATAAACGAAAAGTAAGTGGAACCACCAAGCCTGGGGCTCCTCTACGAGAAGTGCTAAAAAACTGTGAAACATCAGTAACAAAAGGTTCGAAATGTGTCATTATTGGAGGAGGTAACGACGTTTATAGAAACGAAAGTGTCAATGCAACAAGGGCTCTACGTGAAACCTTAGGGAAAATTACACATTCAGATGTATATGTTGTAAGCATTCCACAAAGACACGACTTGATGGAAGCTTCATGCGTAAATAAAGAAATTATTCGAACAAATAGAAAATTTAGAAAGATCTGTAGCAGTTTCGCCAATGTAACATTTATTGATGCAACAAGCTCTCAGAGAGATCACTTTACAAAGCATGGGTTGCACAGAAACAATTTTGGTAAAACAATTCTGTGCAAAGAAATATTAGAAAAAATTGACAAACCACAAGAACAGATACATCCACCCATAACACTGCCAGTGAAGGAAGAAAAGGAAGAGTCAGCCACTTTGCCCTATAAAGGAAAAATCAGTGTTATTACCAGCAGAAGAACCAGTGTTGTCACCTCCAGAAGAAGAAGTTGTGACACCACCAGCTGAAGAAGAAGCACCACCTTCAGAGATCCTGCAGCCAAGATATGGGAGAGGAGAGAGAAGAAAGAAACAGCTAAAGGACCAGGATTTTGTATACAATGAAGCCAGCAGCAGCCGACCAATTCACAAGAGGCAACCACCTGCGAGAAGTCTGGATTTTTGTTGGCCCCAGATCAGCAACAGCACACCATAACAGACATGGGGATCAACAATCTGACAAGCACACCACTCGTAGGTAATGTAAAAAATATAAACTGTGATTCAAAGTCAAACTGTATCCAGATAAACAAAAAGGGAGATAATATGCTGACATTACTTCAAGTTAATATTTGTTGTATTAGAAATAAGATGTTAGAATTGGAACATTTCTGTAAGATTAAGAATGTTGATGTAATATGTGTATGTGAGCATTGGTTAGTTGCAAATGAGGTAGATATGTTTGTACCTCAAGGATACGTCACTGCAGACATAATGTGCAGAAAGCAGAGGCGAAATGGTGGGGCTGGGATCTTTATCAGAGATAATTTCAACTTTACAAAAATAGATGTATCATCTTACTGTACAGAGTTAGATGCAGAATTTTGTTGTATAAAAATGACTGATGAAAATCTAATAATTGTAAGCCTATACAGATCTCCCAATGGCAACATTGATACATTTTTTGAAAGATTTGAACTACTGGTTAGAAAAATACTAATGCATAAAACAAAGATTGCCATATATGGTGATCTTAATATAGAAATGGTAAACACAAGTAATGAGCCCTCAAGAACTTTTCTTAATTTATTAAGGTACCTTAATCTGTACTGTACCATCCAGTGTCCAACACGTAAAAATTCATGCATAGACAATATTATTGTGAATTTTCCCCGTGGCAGCTACACTGTTAGCCTTGCAAATGGGTGCTTTGCAGACCACGACCCATTGCTTCTCAATCTCTTTAGTAAGCAACCAAATTCCACTAGTGTGCACAATATGACATGGGTAAGAAGACAAAAAGAAGAATACATTATGTCATTTATTCGTATACTAGAGGATGCAAGTTGGGACTTTGTCTATAAGTGTTCATCTGAGAAGTCTGATGTTGAAACTACCTTTGAAAACTTCCTTAAAAATTATACAGAATTATGGTATTCATGCTCACCACTAATTAAAACCAACTCTTCTGGAACATATAAAAATAAAAAGCTGGAATGGTACACAGACGAACTGGTCCAGATAAGAAAAAACATGCTCGTACTATACACAGCATATAAAAATGCATGTAAACAAAAATCAGAGCAGGAGGGCACCTTTTATGCAGCATACCAAAAATGTAAAAAATTCTACAAACTTAAGCTGATACAGACAAAAAAGGCTGCTTATGAAGGGTACATAGAAGGTGCAACAAACAAGTGCAAGGCAGCATGGCAGATTGTAGCACAAGAAAATCCCACACGTCACACACATGAAACTCAGCTCACTCCAAGGGAACTAAATGACTACTTCATTAGCTCAATTAAAGAAATTGAAAGTAAGATAGAAAAAACAGATACATCTGCAAGCGATTTACTTAATGCCCTTCCACCAGTAGATCATGTCTTTAACTGGTATAGTATCACACCTGCTCAGATTAAAAGAACAGTCACAAAATTTTCAAATTCTAAAAGTATGGACTGCTACTGGCTCTCCAATTACATAGTAAAAAAAACTGTAGACTCGATCGCTAAACCATTGGCATTCATATTTAATAAATGTTTACAGTCAGGAGTGTTTCCCGACTCCCTCAAAATTTCCAAAGTTATTCCAGTGTTTAAAAAGGGTGACAAACATCTTCCTAAAAGTTATCGCCCAATCTCAATTGTGCCAATATTTTCTAAAGTATTTGAGTCACTTATGTACACTCAATTAAGTAGCTATTTTGAGACACACAACCTTTTGAGCAATAGTCAGTTCGGATTCCGACAGGGCAGAAATACCACTGCGGCCATCCTGGAAATTGTTGACCAGACATTAACAGCCTTTGAAGACCGGAATATGGTGTCACTTGTCTTGTGTGATCTGAGCAAAGCTTTTGACTGCATTCCCTTTGGCACCCTGGTTGCAAAACTAGAATTTTATGGTGTATGTAACCCAGCATTAGCAGTAATAGAGTCATATCTTCATAATAGAAGACAGTTTGTCTCAGTTAAAAATAATTACTCCCCTGTAGCAGCAGTTAGTACTGGTGTACCACAGGGCTCGGTTCTGGGACCCTTCTTCTTCATCATAGCCATCAATGACCTACCTCATCACATAAATAGTACTACCATATGCTATGCAGATGACACAACCCTCCTCACCTCACATCAGAACATCTCAGCTTTGGACAATAACACACAGGAATCACTCAAATCAGCCATCCACTGGTTCACATTCAATAAATTACTGTGTAACTCAGAGAAAACACAACAGCTTCTCTTAGGGTTACCCAAAACCATAGAAAACAAAACTGTAAAACTATTAGGAATGCATATTGATTCCAAACTTAACTGGGAAGAACACGTAAATCAGGTTTGCAAAAAGCTTTCAAGAGTCTCCTATCTCCTTTGGAAACTTAGGGACATGATTAGCATGAACTTTCTGAGAACAATGTACTGTGGACTCTTCCAGTCACATATTACATATGGCCTTCTCATATGGGGGCACAGCTCTCACAGTAACAAAATTTTGTTGATGCAGAAAAGAATGCTGCGCATAATGTGTAAAGTCGGTCCCACGGAGCACTGTCGTCCTCTCTTTATAAGGCTAAGACTGTTGACCATTGTAAACTTGTATATTTATATCTGTGTGTTACACATTAAAAACAATGGTATGGAAGGTGTTGTCAGGGAAGAAATTCATAACTACAACACTAGAAGGAAGGCAGATTATGATATACCAAGACACAGACTAACAAAAAGTAGTAACTCACACAAAGTGAATACCTTAAAAATATTCAACAAACTACCGCAATCTGCTCGGGACATGCCCACAAAAATTCTTAAACAAAATTTGTACAATTGGTTATCTGACAATCCATTTTATTCTATGCAAGAATATTATGATCTGAGTAGCACAGAGATAAACCTGTAATTGCATAATTAACTTAATTAACTACTATATATACTGTTACAAAATATTTCATATCTAATACCTTTGTATTTCAACTGTGTTAGGTAACTACTTTATTTGCCAGTGTTATGATGTGTTGCGTAACTACTGTGTTTGCTACTACAATGTAACTCATTTTTGGTACCTTTGTATGTATCTGAAACAAGAATATGTATTAAGCATTGTAGTCACCTGCTTAAGGTTTATGTTATTTGTAAGTTACTCATATGCTAATTATATCTATGCCTTATATATAGTGTCTGGAATATTAATATTATTTTATGTACTGACGAAGCCTATTTCATCTTGCATGATCAATGGCTAATAAAGAATCTTGAATCTTGAATCTTGTTCCTCCTGCTGCCAAACTTCACTAATTCCAATTACGTCTAACGTTAAACCTATCCATTTCCCTTTTTAAATTTTCTAACCTACCTGCCCAATTAAGGCATCTGACATTCCACACTCTGGCCCATAGAAGATCCTTATTATGCGGATTTTTCCATCCACATAATGAGAAGGCAAAAGAGGCGTACCACTTGTAGACCAAAATTCAAAGAACTGTACATCCTATCAGTTCTGATTGCCTACTGCTTAAGTGTTACGTAATGATATCCTGATTTGAATTACCTGTAGTGAAATTCTTCCTCTCCAGCACAGACCGAGCCCTTTTCTCACCAATTTCCAGAGGGGGGAGGGGAGGGGTGTGGGTGGGGAGAGCTGATGGATTTCCCAGAGGATTAGATGTAATTAATTTATTGATTTAATTACTTAGTCAATTAATTTGATATCTAAGGTATGCTTGTATAGGCATGGGGTTTTTCCTGTAGGCGTGTGGAGGAGGAAGGGGGGGGGGGATTCTCAAAAGGACAAATTATCCCCAACGATCATAAATCAATCAACAGAACAATAGGTTGAATAGAGGAATCATAATTCAATCAAGTTTTCCCCTGAATGTACGCAACCCACACTAACAAAAAGCCTCAGAAAAGGCTTTGCCCCATTACTTATGTCGCCCATATGCTGCAATTCTGTGTATTGATGTGTCCTTAGATATGGAAGTACGCTTCATCTGTCTGTCCAATGTTCCATGGCTATTCATTGTCCATATGAGCAAGAAATTCTAGAGCAAACGTTTGTCTGATTGGCAGGTCAGCATGAAGCAGCTCTTGAAACTAGGTGATTTTGTATGGATAGCAACGCAGGATGTTACATAGAATTGTATGAACGTGCCCACAGTCATGTCCAAAAGTTCAAGCAACTCCTGGTGCACTGCATGTTTGTGCAACTCCGCTCAACCCCCCCCCCCCCCCCAGTACCACCACCTCCCCCTCACCCTACCCAAATGCTGTAGCCATGTCTTCTACTGATGTCTAATGATTTGTTTTCCTCATTCTGCCACATTGCACTAGAAAAAAAGAACCTGTTTTTTCGAACTTCATTATCATTTTCTCCAGACCTTTGGCAGACATTGATCCAACGCCTTTTTTCATACCCTATGGTGTCCAGAACTTCTGCAGAGCTGCTGGCGCATAGTCACCAGCAGCACTCAATCCTGCGTTGAGACAGTCAACGCTAAGCACTTCAGACACAAGCAGAGTAACAACCATGTATTTTGCATCTTTTATTTAGCATATTCTGCCACTTACAGTGCCATATAGTGGTGTAATTTTTATTGAATTTTGTTTGTCTCCGTAATGTCTCCCCCTTCTTCGATAATATTCCATTAAAATATGACATCATTGCAAGGCGTGGTCCATTTTTAATAGCGTTTTGAAACTGGAACTTTAATCATAAACACCCTTTACTATGAGGCCTACAAATTACCTACATTGAGTTTCCAATACTGTGAGATTCTTATAGGGACGAATATACTATATCAACAATATATCCCGTGACAAACCACATTAATCCATTTATGGATAGCACTCATCTCATTGAACAAAATTAATTTTATGCCTCACCATTCATGTAGCATATCCTATTGATTCTTAAGTTAAAGAGGCGATTTTCGTGTTAAGTTATGTGTTAAAACATTGCGAGGGAAACTTATCGATTTTCTGATCACTGGGACGAGAGCAGTGGGTTCCTGCCTTGAGAGCTTCAGTTTTCCCTCCATTTGTGATATAACGTTAAAGACAAACAAACAAACTAAATTTTTATATGTAGAGTTTAACTTCAGTTTGGTGGCTATTCTTTCAAAAGAAGTCAGTGCTGTATGCAGCTCCAAATCTGTAAACAATTGTCTGCAAATAACATTCAGAGTCGGGTGGGGGGGGGGGGGGGGTTCAGAACCGGTTTATCGGTAGTGAAAGCGGTTGAGAACATTGTTTTCATTTGTATTTTTCTCGTTGGAATCCAGGTTATCTGAAAACATACTGCATGTGGATTTCAAGAAGGCACTTTACTCTGTCAGACACATAATTCTGCTACAAAATCTACTGCTATGGTTTTAGAAACTCAGAGCTGTCTTTAATGAGATCATACCTAAGTGAGAGAAACAAATTTTGCAGGCTAACAATATCAGATCAGGTACTTCGAAAGGCACATGGTTTGTGCCACTAGGTTCTGTATTTCGACGTTTACGCTTCGCATTGTATGTAGATGATTTACCTAAAAGTTATAAATCGCATGTCCACACAATATGGAGATTATAGATCACAGTACATGCGTTACAGCTGTGAAAATTGTAGGAACATTGAAGTATCGTAGTAGGTATCGTCCCAGAGTAGCCAGTGCTATTTTGGAGTCAATTAACTGTGTGTTAAAACTTAAATATTTTCTTAAATTTATCTATTACTGATGATAACAATGACTTTGCTCCTGCTAAATTTCTTGGTATTCGTCTCTCTAAAACCGTAAATATGAAGCCTGCTATTCCTATTATGAACTACAGTAAAGTTAAAAATATTCATCATTTGTTAATTTCAAGAGATTCAGTACATCCTCTATAACGAAAATTAGTTTTGCTTCCGCATGTTGAGAGAATATCTTTCGATTAAAAATATTTCTTACGTCTGGATCTTAGTGATATAAATTTATTCACTCAGATTATATTATGCACAAAGATAAGGCTGTTTTATTTCACATAATCGATTCACAATCTACCGTTCCATTTCGTGGCAAATCGGAAAATTTCAAAAATGGGACTAGAAGCTGTTGCAATGTACTACTTAAAAATATATGTCAACTACTTTTCCATCTTAGCTTGGCTCCTAGTAATTGATCACTTCGCCGTTCCCTGATACAAAACGTTTATTAATGTACAGACAATTCGGGCACACTCTCTTTATCATTACACCAATATGTTATAATGAAGTATAGTAACTACCACTGGTAGATCTTTCTTTGTACTCATAGAACAATGAAAAACCTCCTTCTTCTGTTGTGGAACAGGTAAATTCAAGAATGATTGCCTATCGAACGCGCCGGCCACACACTATATAAATGGTGAATTATCTGAAATTGAACCTCAAATATTGCGGAAATGGGAAGTGCTACTGATGTGCTGTTTTCACGCAAACATACACTTTTTCAAATGGAATAATGCCCATTGACTTTAAGATAGTAAAGGTATGGTAAATTAGAATTTTAGTAGTGTTTGCTACAGGATTCTAGCGAAAGTCGTTTTCTAGATACCGTATTGTGAAAAGTTTCCACACTGACACCTGTATACGCCATTCAACCTTCGTAGTTTCTAGGTACTAAGTGGTTATGTTTGCTTATCGTGTGCTTGTGTTATTCTTGAGTGGATTGTGACTAGGTGTTAGTCAGTTAGTGTGTGACAGTCCAAGCAGTAGGTCGTGAGTGGACGATGGGATTTACCACTGCAGAAAATGTCGACATGATCACGGTGTATGGAAAGTGTAGGAACAATGCAGTTCGTTCTTGTACTGTTTTTGCGGCAAGATATTCTAATAGACGTCAAACATTTCGGCAATTATCTATCAACCTCTTCTATCAGTTACGTTAAAGTGGTAGTGTAATGCCTGGACAACGCACCAGAAGGAAACAAGTGACGACAGAAGAGAGGTAAATTAATGTTCTTGCTGCTGTTACAGTTGATCCACACGGTAGCTCCCGAGCTATCGTATTGTTAACTTATGTACATGGGCATTAAGACAGATATATCATGTATCTTGTTTGGTGATGAAGCCACATTTATGAATAATGACCAGGTAAACCGCTGAAACGTGCATTGTTCGTCTGTTGACAATCCCTGTTGGCTTCGTCCGGTGGAACGTCAGCGTCCATGGAGTGTAATCTTGTGGTGTGGGATAGTGAACCATTAGACCTTTCTTCATAGACAGCACAGTGAACGTGCACAAGTATTGCAGCCTCCTAACAGACTTTCTTCCACGGATGCTAGAAGACGTTCCTCTGCAGACTAGTTGATACCTGTGGTACCAATATAATGGGTGTCCAGCCGATACAGCAAGAAATGCTACAGCATTTCTTCTCTTATTGTTTCCAAGTCATTGGACTGGATGCAGCACACCTGTGTCTTGGTCGGCCCATTCCCCGGATGTAACACCTGTAGACTTTTTCTGTGGGGAAAGCTGGACGATACTGTCTTCAAGGACATACCAACTACACATGATGATATGCAACGACGTGTTACTGCAACCTACTTGAACATACCCACTGAAATGCTAGCATGTGTGCAGCAGTCGTTCCATACCGGACCCTAAGCGTGTATTGTTGTTGCCGGTAGTCATTTTGAACACAACCTATGATGATCAGTTGTCTCGTTGCTGGTCAGAAACCACATAACTTGTGTATGCACTTGTGTGTTACCATAGGTATTGCACAAGTGTCAATGTGGGAACTTTTCGAAATGGGATATCTCGTAAACGACTCGCACTAAATGCTAAAACAAAAACCACTGACAATCTAATTTACCCTACTTTTAGTTAGTTAATAGTAGGAGGCATTGTTCCATTTCAAAAATGGTATGTGTGCACAAAAAATACAATTTCTAAGTATTATTACAATCTATTGATTGGCTTACAATACGAGCCCTGACTGCCAATCCATTCTGTGAAAACCACACGTCAATAGCACTTTCCATATCCGCAATATCTGCGGTGCTACGTGATTCACCCTATATATCGAACTTGCGACTCGATGACTATCACACGACTCTGGTGGCGCGAATGATAATAAATGATGTTACTTTGGCAAGGTAATATAGTTTATCATGTGAATAGCAATGTGTGAAAGTGTTGCAGTTTCGACTACCGATCGTCTCACATGGTGAATCTAATGCTTCAGTTATGTATCGAGAAGAGCATCACTTCAGTTTCTTGTTGGATAACAGTTCATACGCTATAAGTGGCAGCTTCTGAAATGCAGTCGTCCACGAACACGTTGTACGACTACTACGATTTCTACCGAGAAGTCTGTTACGTCCTAATCACGAACTAGAGTGTTCCAATCGGTGGACAAAACAAGGTTGTCGAAACAGACGAATCACATATAGCTACTAGGAAATACTAGAGAGGACGATCGTTGAAAAATGATGTTAAACCTGTTTTGGGATAAGTCGAATTTATTCAAGGAGGAAGAGAACTTTAATCTCTCTGATACAGCACTTTAAACTGCCGGGCACGAAAGCGATAACAGAAAGCTTTAATTCATACAACACTGTAAAGAAAGAAGGATTTCAACATGAATTTTGAATCATTGTGTTGAATTTGCGTCATAGGACGGTCCGTCTGTTCACACACATCACATCGAACGCTTGTGGAAATCTGTGAAATCGTCGATAAAAAGATACAAGAATCCTGTATTTCCACAACCTGAGATTGCGTGGAAAATTGTATCCTCTTGTTACTCTCCCGATATTTCTGACTGACATGGCGAGAGTGTACCCGAAAAGGATTGCTGCCGGCGGCTTATACAACACGAGGAATAGTGCGTGAAAAAGACGTGGCTTACGAGTAAAGTCAGTTAAGTTACTGCTTTCATTTGTAATTAATTGCAACTTAGTAAACGTTCGGCCTTTGTCGTTGCCCTAGTGAAGGCTGTAAAATGTATCCATAGCTCGCACCAACAGAGTCACGTGGTCAATATCGAGTCGCACATTCGATATATATCGTTACGGGTTCGTGCCTTCGATAGGGAGTAATTCTTGAGATTTACCGTGTGACACACCTGGGAACAATGACTCAAATGAGGTGTAAAATTCACAGCTATTTTACATTTGCGTAAGGAACATTCTTTTTAACGCATGATAAACAACTTTGACTTCTTACAAGATCCCAGAGATTATACAATTTATGCCATGTAATCGCAGATGACTGCGAGAACGATCTTTGGCGCAACAGTTGAAGCACTGCTTGTTATTTTTCTAACATACGAGTCGACTGTAGAAGTGGGATTGGTGCACAAATTAAAGCATTGACCTAAAGCCCAAACAAGGAGCTTAGTGCATCTCATTATGGCGACAAATAACGATGATTCGGTAAGAAACATGTAGACTATAATTGTTAAGTATAACTGTTTCAGTTTTTGCAGTTGATAATTGTCTCGTTTGTTGCAGACTGATCGCTTCATGCAGGAGTACGCTAAAATACGAGACAAATGTTTTCGTGAGTGCATTCCCGCCACCAGATTGTATTCGGAGCTAAGACCCATAGAGGTAGGTACAAATAATGTATTTAGTAAGTTTTTTACGCATAAAAAGTTTTTAGTTTCAACATTTTTTTCGATTTGCGTAATCAGTGATAGGATTGAAAGTAACATCATTATTTCTGCTGTCGCAAACAGACGTACTGCAGCACTGTCTTTATATTTACCAACTTTTGTCAACTGAATACGTTACTTAGTCACTTCAGTAATACCCACTGTGAGTCGTATTGGTTAATTATATACAACATATTCGGAACTGTTAAAGCATTAACATCAAGACAAATAGGACTACATAATTTCTAGAAATAAACGGAAGAGGTCGAGAAATGAGCGTTAGTTCTATATCATAAAGTCCCTACTGAAAGTAATCTGATTCGGTGAAATGACTAATCAAACGAAAAATTTAGGTAATTCATAACCTTTCAAATAGGCATAATTTAGCAATTTGAGTTTGTGCTTGTATACCACTAGATAAAACAATTCGGGTTCGGTAAATAATTATCTTTGCTTTTGATCATTTTCGGTATTTCCTGTGTTAACAACAGAGGATAAACGCATCCAGTACCAGTAACGGAATCATTCTGTGCTATTTCGTTGTTTTCAAGTATGAACAGTGATCTTGCACTTCTGTTTTTCGAAAACATTTGTAAACATCTCATGCAGTTGGGAGAAATCGTTGTTATTACACTGGATAAGGAATTCAGCATACAGTATCACTGGCTGTGAGAGAAAATGAAGATAAATTGTTTCCTTAGTGAGAAATCACATTTATAAAATGTGCAAACACATATTTACTTAAATATATTCAGTGTTTTTGACCTTCACCTACCGGTTGGTTTCTTGGGAACACTGAGATTTCTTCATTCTCACAATGAATAATACCTGAGATGCCATTTGTGCAACTTACATATGATGTTGTTGTTATAGGGGTCTTCAGTCCTGAGACTGGTTTGATGCAGCTCTCCATGCTACTCTATCCTGTGCAAGCCTCTTCATCTCCCAGTACCTACTGCAGCCTACATCCTTCTGAATCTGCTTAGTGTATTCATCTCTTGGTCTCCCTCTACGATTTTTACCCTCCACCCTGCCCTCCAGTACTAAATTGGTGATCCCTTGATGCCTTATAACATGTCCTACCAACTGATCCCTTCTTCTCGTCAAGTTGTGCCACAAACTCCTCTTCTCCCCAATTCTATTCAATACCTCCTCATTAGTTATGTGATCTACCCATCTAATCTCCAGCATTCTTCTGTAGCACCACATTTCGAAAGCTTCTATTTTCTTCTTGTCTAAACTATTTATCATCCATGTTTCACTTCCATACATGGCTACACTCCATACAAATACTTTTAGAAACGACTTCCTGACACTTAAATCAATACTCGATGTTAACAAATTTCTCCTTCTTCAGAAACGCTTTCCTTGCCATTGCCATTCTACATTTTATATCCTCTCTACTTAGAACATCATCAGTTATTTTGCTTCCCAAATAGCAAAACTCCTTTACTGCTTTAAGTGTCTCATTTCCTAATCTAATTCCCTCAGCATCGCCCGACTTAATTCGACTACATTCCATTATCCTCGTTTTGCTTTTGTTGATGTTCATCTTATACCCTTCTTTCAAGACACTGTCCATTCCGTTCAACTGCTCTTCCAAGTCCTTTGCTGTCTCTGACAGAATTACAATGTCATCAGCGAACCTCAAAGTTTTTATTTCTTCTCCATGGATTTTACATGTAGTTAATGTATTCGTGACACTATGGATAGCAGTTGCTTGATTTCGTTGTAATGGAATGTGAGAAATATACTTAGATATTCCCATTTAAATAGTTAATTCATCTCTTGGTAATGGAATTTTTCTTGTATGTCTTAAAGGATGCCAAACTTACAGGTCTATATCCCAACTAAACACATTTCCAAAAAATTGAGAAATAGTTTAATTAGAACTGAAACACTTTATTGATAAATTTTATTTAATGTCAAATTACCAGCATGATTTCATAAAACTAAAGTAGAAGAACACAGCAATACATGAAATCTCAGCACAACATTAAATGTTTACCTTATAATAATTGGCAACGATTCTGTTTTGGTCTGCCAATAGGATGTGGTTCTTCTGGAATACCTGGAGTTCTTGGGGGATTACATTTTACCTGGAAAAATCAGGGAATCCTCAGGGATTTTCATTGAATTTTTTTTACCTAGAATTGGAAAATAATTTTATTTTGTTTTATAAACCATAAGTTTAATATACTTCACATTTCAAAGTGAGTTAATTATGTGCATATTATTCTATGGAAATTATTTATGTTTAAAAACTGCAGTCAAACTACTGCTTATGACCAGTGTATCTGAACTGTTACTGTGAAATGGTCCCCGCTCCCCCTCAACGTTATTTTATCAGGGACTTCTTAGAATGCCCTCTTGCTTCTCATATCTAGTATTCTCAGGGAAATTATTTTTCAAGTTTTGAGTAGACACTCTGTTCAATTGCTTTTATAACTGTGTTTCTTCAATTACTCCTGACTTAGTTTATTATGAAATAGTACACTGGTGAATGTCTGGAAGCCAGTTTCCAACAGGCATTGACAAGCAAACATATTGCTTTCATGTGGTCCACTGATGAACTGAGGGCCTAGAAGCTGGTTTAGGGCTTATATATATATATCGCCTGTGTGAGCTCTTAGGTAATCAGTTCATCAGTGCACCTGATGACGGTAAAGTGGTTGCTTGCGGAAGTAATGAGCATATTGGACATTGACATCCATTCATTCACCTGTGAACTATATTGGTTTTAGCATTATTATTTATGTATACATAAGAAACCTTTTAAACAGAGAACAATAAGCTGAAATATAAATTGAAGAAAGGTATACTAACAGTCATTATTATGTTGTCTACCTATCTGGAACAATGCTACTTCAGTACAGTATGCCACAGGAACAATCCTGGGTTCCATATTTGTTTGATTATACACTCAGGATATGAGCATAGGGCTTGCTTCCCAGCATACTAAACTATTTACTTATTCTAGTAATTGACACACTCAAAACTGGCTACAGCCAAAAAATAAGTACATAAATAAAATAAACCATGTTTTTCATCACTGACTGAATGGTTCAGTGAGATGAATGTCTTTTAAAATCTACATAAATCAATTCACACCAGCTACTGTTATATCCTTTGTAATAATGCACAGGCCCCTCACGTAACCCCTTTAGTAATAAAAATATGTCTTTGATTAGACAATTTAATATGTGTGGTTTATTTTATCACTAAAATACAACACATCACATAAAAGTACTATCCATTTTTTCTAAATAAAACAGTTGCAACACGTGTAGAAACTGTAAAAGAGGTAGTCACAAAGTTTACCATGATGTTTATGAATTTTATACCTATCAGTTTCATGACCACTGTTACCCAGCAGGATACGTCAGTCTGTTGGGCTGCAGTAATAATGACTTACAGATTTATGGTGACACAGTAACAAAATTCAGTTTTATTATGTGTGTTTACTGATAGCCAAATCAGGTAGAAACTATCTATGGTACTGGGTATCTTTGTCAGAAGTCACCTACACACCATCCAACATGTCCCTACACACCATCCAACACACCTGACATCTTGTAACATGTATTTTATAACATTGTAGGATAAAGTTTTCAACATATTATTATGCAATATGAGAGTGAGTGGTTACAATGGCTGTGTTGTGTTTGCAAAGAAGATTTTGACAAATCTGGTATTATTGGTTATATATGTTTTCCAGGTTCGGTGCATAAAATACTGTGTGGTTAATCGCTTACGGGAAGCAGAGAAGGCAAAAACTAAAAAATCAGGAGAATCAGATAACAAATCTACTTGTTGTGTGTCTTAATCAAAAAAGCAGTATTTAATTGAAATATGCTTCCAGTTATGTCACTCTTCTGTTTGGAATAATGAGTAAACTGTATTCTCTGTAGTGTTTTAAAAAAGTGTACTACTAAAATTTGTTCCCAAAATTTTTGTGTTCTATCTCTTAAATAACATAGGCAATGTGCAAGTAAATTTATAATCAGCAAATTACAAAAGTATGTGATGTAATTATCCTTATGCATAGACGTTTTCTCATTCTCGTAGAGAAAAAAGAAATGTTCCTTCAAAATATAACATCTTGGAAAATGTAATAATTATCAATAAATGTTACTTGATACGTGTGTAAAGTTGAACAGTTTACTTTCATGTTTAAATCTACTACTACATGTTAGCATACTTTCGGAGATAAGGTATCAGGTATCAGCTATAGGAAATTCCGATACTAATTATTAATAATTAATATAAGTGTGATATCTTGATAGCAAAAATTTAAGATGTGTAGCACTGATTCCCAAAATACGAAAAAAATACAAAGCTAATAAAGAACGAATAACCTTTTAAGGGTTTTCAGTTAGTTAGTATCTTGTATATTTTGCGAGCACTGTGCCCTTATGAACACAAGACTCATACATTTTATAATGTAGAAATAATGTTTCATTTTTATATTTTTGTACAATTTTAGAATCATCTTTATATTTTTGCCTTGACTCAGCCAGATAAATTCTTCTCATGCTGTGATATGGTCTCTTACGTTTAACTTTAAATTTTGAGGTGAGTACACGAGAGAGAAGAAAATTCTTTGGCAAACAGTGAAAAACTGTGTCCTTGTATGAAAATGGATTCATTTCTTCATACAGTCTATTTCAGTGTAATTAATATGATCAAATGTTTTTAGGTGAAATGAATTTATCTGTGAAATACAGTTCTTTAAAGTTTGCTCCTACAATGCTTTCAGTACACTCACATTTTACAGGAACAAGTTTAGTTTAGTGCTCATGTAGGTGGAAGTCAGGAGGTGGTCGCTGATTTGTGGTGAGGGACCAAACAGCGAGGTCATTGGTCCCATCAGATTAAGGATGGATGTGGAATGTGGAAGGAAGTTGCTGTGCCATACCAAAGAAACCATCCTGGCCTTTGCATGAAGCAATTTAGGGAAAACATGCAATAATCTAAACAAGGGTGGTCAGACACACGTTTGAACTGTCATCCTCCTGAATGTGAGTCTAGTGAACTAAGCATTGCGCTACCTCGCTTGGTCAGGTCAGGAGGAAGTACATATGAATAACTTGAAATTTGAACAATGCATACATAATAAATGAGTCAATATGTCCAACTATTTAAATACAGATGAGTACCTTTAAGGATCTTTAACCATTGACTGTAGAATGTAGAATCACCGTGCCATTTTTCAATGTATCTGCTTTAAGTCTTGGGTAGGAGGGTTTTACAAAATTCTGAAGTTCAGAAATATTTTGTTTTCAATTAAAGCATAAAAAATAGGTATTGCAATAAGTTAATTTGGACATTAGCCAATGAAGTTATTTTGATTAAACAATAGCAGCACATTCCTTGAATGGCTTTTATGCTAGGCTCTATTTGATAGAGCTGATTTCTAGCTGTGTTCTTTGCTCTCCATCTGTTTTTAAAGCCTGCCAAAAATTTAAGAATTTACTGGAGCCCAAGTTTTATATTTCAATTATGTCCGCATATTTCATCTATGTCAGCAAGAACCACACTATCATTCTAAAAATTCCCGTATACAGTTCTGAACAAAGAACAACTAGTACCAGACACAGTAACATTGTAGTATGAATGCTCTGTATTCTGAGATTTGAATAATACCACTACATCAGTCAGTAGTAATATTTTGAGAATTGCAAAATTTAGAGAAAAGAAAAGAATTTGCGGGCTAGGTTCTACTGAAGATGGTGTTAGAAAATTTCAAACGTAATGAAGTTAGGGATAATATCAAATGAGCTACACACGTTTTATAGTAATTACGGTGTTGCCACAATTCAGACTTCTGAGTCACTTTTCATCAAAAGCTTTTAGAGGTGAAGGGAGCTGTGAAGTTGTAAAAAACAACATTACTGCCACATGACTAGACAAATAAGGTCCTCATAGTTTTCAAAGAGAAACAGAGCTGTCACGTGTACAGCTTACAGACTAGAATGTTTATATAATAACAAATAACAGATCATCCTATGCCAAGATGAGCTTTTTCCACAAAAATATATCGTTGGTTAGAGAAAAATTAAATAAAGGAAAATCTTATGGTATTTTAATAAGTGACAGTTTTACACAAATTTTCTCTCAAACGACACTAGCCATATAAGCTTCAAAAATTTTATGAACAGCTAAAAACTTTGAACTAATGGTCAAATTTCCAACTAGAGTAAAAACCATAGTAATAGTTATCTGGACCAAGTGGTAAGTAATAACAATTGCACAGTATCCTCAGCAAATTTAGGATTCTCAGACCACAATGCATTAATTATGCAGGTTAATATGCCGATGATCATACTTCAACCCAAAAAGAAAATTAAAAAAATTGGTGTACAGATAGGAAAGTTCAATAAAAACAGCTGGCAAATTGCATATGAGGCTCAAACTGTATGCAGCAAATATACATATTCCTAGAAATCTTCTGCTATTATGTGAACTGTTACTTCCCCCTACAAACATAAAGTATAAGCAGGGACAGAAAACTCTCCAACTGGATCACCCTAGGAACCATCAGATCATCTCAAAGGGAAAGAGAACTTGTCTCCTTTAGCCAAACTAAACTTCAGAGTACTGGAGAATATAAGAAATACTTACTTCATATAAGCAGATATTTAGGAATATAGTTAGTGAAACCAAAAAGCTACAAAATGGCAACCTCCTCAAACAACTGTAAAATAAAAGCAAATGCATATGACAAATCATTAATATGAACAGTGGTAGAAGAAAATGACAACGAAGTGACATTCATGTAAAAGTAAATTGAAAACTATTCTTCAGTAAAAAAGAAATAGCAGGTGAATTCAAGCACTACTTCACAAAAACAGTTAATAACCTGACCTGACCACCTCAAGAACAATTGTCTCCTAAAATTAGAAGCAAATTTATGCCCTGACACACTATTCTTAATGCTATCATCAGAAAATGAGATAGAAAAAATAATTGATAGCAAAATAAAGAAAAAAGTCTTCTACTCGACAGGACCAAATCTTTCCTTTGTAACTGCAGTGGCCTTATCAGTAAACCATTGGCTCACATAATTAACCCCTCATTCTTGAATGGTAGTCATACGGGAAGCAACAAATTAAAAATGAATGTGAAATCTCTTTTATTAAAACACTATTTTCACCATCCAGAAATTTTTGATATCTGCCCTGTTATAATAAACTAAAACTAACTAACTAACTCCGTCTACAGGCCGCAAGCGACCCATCGGGACCATCCGACCGCCGTATCATCCTCAGGTGAGGATGCGGATAGGAGGGGCATGGGGTCAGCACACCGCTCTCCCGGTCGTTAAGACGGTTTTCTTTGACCGGAGCCGCTACTATTCGGTCGAGTAGCTCCTCAATTGGCATCACGAGGCTGAGTGCACCCCGAAAAATGGCAACAGCACGTGGCGGCGGGACGGTGACCCATCCAAGCGCCGGCCACGCCCGACAGCGCTTAACTTCGGTGATCGCACGGGAACCGGTGTATCCACTGTGGCAAGGCCCTGTTATAATAAACAAAAGTATATCAAAACAGTCATCACTTAAGCCATTTTCATGCACACCTTATGTTATCTGTAGAAATAACAGTAAATGAATTAGAAAATGCTACTGTTTCAATAGAAAAGTCATCCAGCCCACTCACACAGAACATAAGAAAAAAGATAAACTGAATGATATTATAGCTATTAGGATCTGTGTTATATAGGTAAAAATAACATTACCAATATCATAATGTCCATGTCTTCTGTCTGTAAAAAGCCTTTAATAAAATTTTGTGAAAATGCTGTATGATATTCACACTGTCTATGTTGTAATACAGTAGAGTCCCATTAATCCGAACTAATTGGGACTAGACCTTGTTCGGATTACCGATTTGTTCAGATTAGCCGGAATTATGGTGACGAGTTTCTAGAATGAAGTATACCAAGCAGATAAGTACGTACACCATGGGAACAAGTGTGGAAACAATGGATCACTCTCACTCCCTGCCCTTGTTGTTGTGCATCGTTAAGACCTTTGTAGTGTCTGATGTCAGTGCACTGCCAGTTGGCTCGCAAAGTGCTTGGTTATGTTAGTTATCGATCGCTGGCACACGCAACAGTTGTATTGTAATCGTTCAGGTGTAGTGGTGTACGTATTTTCGTCATGAGTAAACGGAAACATACAACTTTAACTGTCAAAGAAAAACTGAATGCTTTGAAGCTGATAGACAATGGTGAGAATGTATCTAAACCGGCAACGGAACTGGTTATTGGTAAAGCAACAATTTGCGATTGGAAGAAGAACCGAGTGAAGCTTGAACTGTCCTGTGCAACGACTTCGGGAAAAACACTCGAAATTCGGTAGACTTCGAAACAGTCCCAGTACGATAAACTGGATGAAGCTCTTTTCCTTTGGTTTAGCAGGAAAGAGAAAGCGGAACTCCTTTGAATGGTGCACTGGTTAATGTGTGGTGATGAGTCTTTTAGTGTGAGTACAGGTTGGTTGGGCAGATTCAAAGAACGTCATGGAATCTATCAGCTAACAATTACTGGAGAGAAGCTTTCTTCTGACTGTGATGCATCGAAGGAATACTTGGGTAAGTTTGAAAAAATGTTAAGAGAGAGAAGATATGCTCCCCAACAAATTTATAACGCTGACGCGACTGACCTTAATGTTAGGGCATTGTCAACAAAAACCTAGCATCAAAAACAGAAGACCTTGCTCCTGGTTTTAAAACGAACAAAGATCGTGTTTATTAGCGTGCAACAGCGCTGCTGATCCGCAAATCTGCTAGGCCCAGAGATGCAACATGAAGACCCTGCCCATATATTATTGCAACCAGAAAAAAGCATGGATGGATGGTAAGCTGTTCAAAGAATGGTTTCAAGGACAGTTCGCTCCCTCTGTTCGAAGGTTTTCTAAGAAAAATCATTTGCCTACCCATGCAATCCTTTTGACTGATAACGTGCCATCTCACCCCAGCACTGAGGAATTATGTGATGGAGAAATTGTGGCGAAGTTTTTGCCGCCAAATTTTACACCACTTCTATGGCCGATAGACCAGGGCGTACTGCAAACATTAAAACTGATTTACACAAACAAACTTGTAAGAATGCTGATCCAAGATGATTGCATTCCTTTACTGGACAAAATAAAAAAGACCAATGTGAAGGATGTTGTTTACTGGGCCACTGAGGCATCGTAGAATATTTCAGAATGTCCTCTGAGAAAATCGTGGAGAAAACTGTGGACATCTCTTGAATATCAGGACAATCTATTTAAAAATGAAGAGGAAAGCCTACTACAAATGATACATACAATACCTGGATGTGAAGAAGCTAGTGAAGGAGACATAGATGAGTGGATGGTAGCGGATGGGGCATGTGTGGAGAACCTTACTGACGCTGATTTAGTTGCTGCTGTGACTCAAGACCAGGAAGAAGTGGACTGCTGTGACGGAAGTGACAATGAGCCTGAAAGCGACAAAGGAGAGCTGGTGCCACAGAGTGACGTAGCAGAAGCCCTTGATCTCGGGCTACGTTATTTGGAGCAACAACCCACTGCTACACCTGCTGATTTGATGTTTATGAGACGATGGCGCAACTATGCGTCATATACCAGACTATCTTCATTACGCCAAAAAACAATGACTGAGTTTTTGTCATCTAAAAAGTAGGGATAAAATGGACGCTGTATTTTAGTAAGTTTGACAGCTTTTCTTTCATTGTTATGAATTGTTTAAACCTAATGTTTTCTTGCCAATTTTTCTAATACATGTTTACTGTACCGTTTAAATTAAAATAGTGCGTACGTACAGCAGTTTACTGTACAGTTTTCCATACTTAGACTAACATTTTTCATGTTCGGATTAATTAAACATTCGGATTACCGGGTTTCGGATAAGCTGGACTGTGCTGTACATACTTTTGTACTGACCTATCCCATATCAGTTGTACAAGCTACTGTACTGGTTTCATCCGTAGGACAAATAAGAATAAATCAATATTTCAGTACTATTGCAAAAAATGTGGATATATCTAATTAACAAATTGTCCAATATTTTGCCCTTAATACAATGAAATTCTTATCATCTTACAAATTTTGATTACATATGATGTTCAGATGTGGCTTTGTATCTGAGTAAGTGTTGAACTACAAATCCAAAGACTCAGATATCAAGATTTGTCGAGGCATAAGATTTCATATTCGGAAATTTTGTTGTATATATGGGTAAACAAAAGTAAAACGAGGATAATGGAATGTAGTCGAATTAAGTCAGGTGATGCTGAGGGAATTAGATTAGGAAATGAGACACTTAAAGTAGTAAAGGAGTTTTGCTATTTGGGGAGCAAAATAACTGATGATGGTCGAAGTAGATAGGATATAAAATGTAGACTGGCAATGGCAAGGAAAGCCTTTCTGAAGAAGAGAAATTTGTTAACATCGAGTATAGATTTAAGTGTCAGGAAGTCGTTTCTGAAAGTATTTGTATGGAGTGTAGCCATGTATGGAAGTGAAACATGGACAATAAATAGTTTGGACAAGAAGAGAATAGATGCTTTCGAAATGTGGTGCCACAGAAGAATGTTGAAGATTAGGTGGGTAGATCACGTAACTAATGAGGAGGTATTGAATAGGATTGGGGAGAAGAGAAGTTTGTGGCACAACTTGACTAGAAGAAGGGATCGGTTGGTAGGACATGTCCTGAGGCATCTAGGGATCATAAATTTAGCATTGAAGGGCAGTGTGGAGGGTAAAAATCATAGAGGGAGACCAATAGATGAATACACTAAGCAGATTCAGAAGGATGTGGGTTGCAGTAGGTACTGGGAGATGAAGAAGCATGCACAGGATAGATTAGCATGGAGAGCTGCATCAAACCAGTCTCAGGACTGAAGTCCACAACAACAACAACAATATGGGTAAAATGCCAATATACTGTTTTATATGCATATCACACTGAACTTAAAAAGTTTCGCATTTACTACCTTTGCGGGCCAGTTCTTAAGTTGGACGTTCATGAACACATCCCACTTAATTAGAGACTATGTGTAGTCAAGCTCCATGGTGTTCAGATCAAGCGTAGTATTGTTGACTGATTTATGTTCTTTCTTAAAATGGTCACGTGTGGTTCAATGCCAATGGTAAAGTAGTACCCACCTAACGGCGCTGCATATGTCATGTTAGCTGGAGTTCGATGCATCGGTCACTGTCTCATTTCTAGCAAGGAAATATAGGTGATTTCTCGTAAGAGCTCATATAAAAATGATAGTTTGTGACTATTTTTTAAAAGAAAAAATAAATGTTTAACCCTTGAGCACACGCACTGCTTTACAGAGTACCACATGTTTACTTTTTTGCTAGTGGCAACACAGCTGTTTGTCAGAGATCACTGGCACGGTAACCAATCCTCTCTTCTAGTCTCGGCTATCGATTATTGTAGTTCGCTTTTCTGTGTCACTTTCTGCATGCCTGTGTTTCCGAGAATCTGTTGGCTGAACCTTGTTGGTTTACACAGTACCCCACCCACAGGTATGCTCCCATAAATAAATGCGTATTTGTTATGTACACACAAATGTGGGTAGTTATTGGCTCCAGATCCGTAGTTTGAAAGAACTGATTACTTAGTTACTTGATCAGGGAAACGACGCCAGAGCTGCGCGGAGTGCCCTCGCGGTTAGAGGCGCCATGTCACTGATTGCGCGGCCCTTACCACAGGAGGTTCGAGTCCTCCCTCGGGCATGGACAGGTGTGTTGTTCTTAGCATACGTTAGTTTAAGTAGTGTGTAAGTCTATGGACCGATGACCTCAGCAGTTTGGTCCCTTACGGATTCAAACACGTTTGAACAATTGAACAACCAACGCTACATTTTTGTGGAAAAGCTTGTCTTGGCATAGGATGATCTGTTATCTGTTTTGTAGTTCTAGGCGCTACGGTCTGGAACCGCGCGACCGCTAAGGTCGCAGGTTCGAATCCTACCTCGGGCATGGATGTGTGTGATGTTCTTAGGTTAGTTAGGTTTAAGTAGTTCTAAGTTCTAGGGGGCTGATGACCTCAGAAGTTAAGTCCCATAGTGCTCAGAGCCATTTTTGAAATGACGTCGAAAGAAATATCCATAAGTTGGCAGTGGTTGTCGGAGGTATCGGTTGAATCAGATCATGAATTGCGTGGCATTGGCGGTGGTGAATCCGACGAGGAGGTGGAAGTAATTCGAGACAGTGAGCATGACAGTGGTTCTGAACGAGATATCCTGTCTATTATTGAAGGTGGCAGTAGAGATTTTAGTGAAAATGGAAATAGAAGTATTTTATTGGCACAGATAACGTTACAAAGTGGAGAAAAAGTGAATACTTCAACAAGATTAAAGCTATAAATAAGATTACACCGTAGAGAAAGTGTTTCCTAGTCCTATAAGCAGTGCAGATGAACTCAGTAACGAAGTTTCTCCTTATCATAAAGTAATTAACAAGAGTATGATTGGTTCAAATGGCTCTGAGCACTATGGGACTCAACTGCTGAGGTCATTAGTCCCCTAGAACTTAGAACTAGTTAAACCTAACTAACCTAAGGACATCACAATCATCCATGCCCGAGGCAGGATTCGAACCTGCGACCGTAGCGGTCTTGCGGCTCCAGACTGCAGCGCCTTTAACCGCACGGCCACTTCGGCCGGCCAAGAGTATGACACATAATATTGTCACTCATAAGAAGTTGGATATACTGAAGAAAAATGAATTATCTCAGGACTCTCGCAATAGAGCTGCGAAGGAGACATCACGAACTGAAAATATTGCTTCACTGGGATCTTAATATCTGATTGGAATAAAGGAAGCACATCACACTAACGCACTCAAGCTGTGGAACTCATATGGAACAGGAGTGAAGGTTCTAAGATCATGTGTAAGTTTGAAGAGATTTTTGTTTTTACTCCGATCTATGTGATTTGATGAGAAGGACTCAAGAGCTGAAGAAACTGTCATTTCTTGCAGCCTTTTGTTTTCAGTTCAAGAAATTCATACAACCTATTGATCTATGCGATTACTGATAAGGAACTAGAGGCTTTCAGAGGGATCTGCAGTTTCATACAATACATTCCCAAAAAGCCTGCAAAATATGGAAGCTTCAAAATATTTTTTACATGCAACTTGGTAGTATACTATGGAAAACTAGACGATGGCCCGTATCAGACTTCAAACATGCCACGCGACGATGCGATGGGCCTGATTCCTGACAGGAACATCACATTTGATAACTGGTACACCAGTTACCCTTTGGTAACAACTGTCCTCAAGAGCTAGCTCACGTGTATCGGCACACTAGGAAAGGACAAAAGAGGAATACCTATTGAAATTCTGGTATGCAAAAATCGAAAAGTTGGGTTATCAAGTTTTGGATTCCACTCTAACATCACACGAGTACGTACTAAAGCTGTGCTGTGCTGCACATTTTAGCCCTGTAATTAGCCATATTTGTAATTTTTCCTTTAGCAATGGTCAGATTCCTGAACGATTAAAACACTCAGTAGTAAAGTCGCTTTATAAAAAGGGAGAAACGGATAATGTAGACAATTTTAGACCTTTTTCTATGTCATCAGTGTTTGCTAAAGTTATTGAAAAGGCTGTGTCTGTAAGGATAATTGATCATTTTATATCACATAATTTGCTATCAAATGTACCATTCGACTTTAGGAGTCGTTTAACAACTGAAAATGCTATATTCTCTTTTCCCTGAGAGGTACTGGATGTGTTAAACAAAGGGTTTCGAACGCTACTCATATTTTTTTTTATTTAACTAAGGCGTTTGGTTGTGTTGATCACAAAATATTGCTCCAGAAGTTGGACCATTACGGAATCCAGTGAGTAGCTCTCAGTTGGTTCACCCCTTACTTTAACAACATGCAGCAAAAGGTCGTTATTCACAGCGTTGAGAATGGCTGTGATGTGGTGTTTGAATTGGGTATGGTCAAATGGGGTGTGCCACAGTGATCAGTGTTGGGGCCTCTCATGTTCCTTATTTATATAAATGATATACCCTCTTTTGTTACAGGTAACTCTAAAATATTTCTATTTGCTCATAATACTAGCTTGTTAGTAAAGGATGTTGTGTGTAACGTTGTCTCTGTTTCAAATAGTGCAGATCATGACATAAGTTCATGGCTTGTAGGAAATAAACCAACGCTAAATCACAGTAAGACTCAGTTTTTACAGTTTCTAACACACAATTCAACAAAACCCAACGTTTTAATTTCACAAAAGGGGCACATGATTAGTGAAACTGAACATTCAAATTTCTAGGTGTTCAGATAGACAGCAAACTGTCGTGGAAAGCCCACGTTCAGTATTTTGTTCAAAGACTTATGGCTGCCGTTTTCACTATTCGATTGGTATCTAAAGTAACTGACACGTCGACACGAAATGTAGTCTACTTTGCTTATTTTCATTCGCTTATGACGTATGGTATCATATTTTGGGTTAACTATTCCCATTCTAAAAGGATATTTTTGGCCCAGATATGGACAGTTCAGGCAATAAGTGGTGTAAGTTCGGGGACCTCTTGTCGACCCCTGTTCACTAGTCTGGCTATTTTGACATTGGCCTCTCAATATATATATTGTTTACTATCGTTTCTTGTTAACAATATCAGCTTATTCCCAAGAATAAGCAGCTTTCACTCAATTTATACTCGGCAGAAATCCAACCTGCATTTGGATCGCACTTCCTTAACTCTTGTGCAGAAAGGTGTGCAGTATACTGTTGCATCCATTTTCAATAAGCTACCACAAGAATTCAAAAATCTTATCAGTAATCCACGCGCTATCAACTAAAAACTGCAGAGTTTCCTCATGGGCCACTCCTATTCTGTTGAGGAGTTCCTTGAAAAATTAAGCTGATTCTTATGTTATATTGTTGAAAGCGTGTACTTAAACTTATGGCTTGACTTTTTTGGGTTCATAAACATTCTGTTTTTATCTGTTATTACTTTTATGCTGTAATTTCATGTACAGACACGTTCCATGACCTTGGAGATCTGCTCCTCAATTTGATCCCACGGAACTTGATGTGTAAATAAACAAATAAATGTCTTACCCTGGCCTTCACGTAGCCCACATTTGAACCACGTGGAGAACCTTTGGAGAATACTTGCAAGGCGTGTTTATAGCAATGGAAGCTAATCTGAGGCCGTATGTTTACTGAAAACAGCGATACGAGAAGAGTGGGCGACAATTTCGTTGCAAAAACTACAAACCTTAACAAAATTAATGCCGAAGATAATTTTTGAGGTAAATAGAAAGAACAGCGGTTGGAGGACAGTGAGTGCCTTTATACCAATTTCCATTCAAGAAATTCGAAAGCCTTGTTTTGCAGCTTGTGTTACGAAAGGAACTGTGTAATTCCGTAATGCTTGCTTATTTCTTACATATATCTACTACGCTCATAATAAATTCGATACATGTTTGCTTTGACATTGTACTACTACTTTCGTAGGAGCGCTGCCTATGTGCTGATTTCCACTACTGCACATACTTTGTGGATACTCTGTTATTACTAATTGTATTACTGACATTTCTTAGTGATACTACAGGACTGTATCCAGCCATGGTTCACATCAGTAACTGTGGTTCAAGGTATTTGTAGCAATGTATTACACATTCATTCCCACACCATAGTTCCTAGGTCTGTGCAGCTGACTACCTTGCAGAGGACCCAGATTCGATTTCTGGTACTGTCACGAATTTTTTCATCATGGAAGGACTGGTACGGAGTACACTCAACCTTGTGAGGCCAGTTGAGGAACTATTCGACCATTTAGTAGAGTCTTCAAGGTCAAGACACCCTAAACGACCGAGAGAGCGGGGTGCTGACAACAAACCCCTCCGTACCGCATCCAGTGACGCAATTGTCTGAGGATGATACGGCTGTCGGTCTGGCAGGATTGGCCCGTCTAGGGCCAGAAGGCGTAACTTAACTATTTTAGGCATTCTTTCCTTGTGCTGTGTACAGCAAGTATTTGTATTTAGTAAACCTCAGTCTAGGCGCTACAGTCTGGAACCGAGCGACCGCTACGGTCGCAGGTTCGAATCCTGCCTCGGGCATGGATGTATGTGATGTCCTTAGGTTAGTTAGGTTTAATTAGTTCTAAGTTATAGGCGACTGATGACCTCAGAAGTTAAGTCGCATAGTGCTCAGAGCCATTTGAAACCTCAGTCTCCATAGGGGAATAACATGAGGGACTCGCAACCTCCCTCAGATTAACATTTGGTAAATTGTTATGTCGTCATGTGATCCATTATAGAGAAATGGTGTTGCAAGTGTGCTTGGCCTCTACGTTGTTCCAGTAGTAACTAGCATAACTCTCCGTTCTGCTGTCACTAGTAGCTGGCTGATGGAGGTCAAAATTTTTCAGAGTTGCTTCTGCAGTTATAGTGGCCCATGTTAGTGGAGGCGTCACTAGCTAGAGTCTGTGCCTTAACTTCCTGATTACGTTTGTTGACTGCTGCAGCGAAATAAGTCGTAAGAGGGTGGTGTTTTCAATGTTATATAGGTCTTTGGCGCTTCAGATACTTTAATTTTTTTGAATTTTCCTCTCCTCCAAACAGTGATGACAAACTCGTATACACACTAGTTGTTTGTCAACGAACACGACTTTCTTCCTTAGTGAGCATTGTATCCACACTTACGATACATTGCTTGACTGCTGCATGCCTGTATCACTGACATTTAAAACATCTCAATGGATTACATGTGTAAGGTAGTACTCTCAGGCGAATGGAAGCTAGTGTAGCAAGATTATTTGTATTTTACTATAAATTTTAGGCAGTGTTTTTCAGATTTAATACACTCTGAGACAAAGAAAATGGCGCACCATGAAGGAGCTATGCAAATTGGTCACAAATTGATATCTTACAGGTATCGACGGAAAATGCAAAATTGTAAACTTCGGCGGTCGATGGATTAATGTGTGATGCTACAGCGCAATTTCACCGTGCAGCTGGCAAGGACAGTAAACATGGGTCATGTCGATACTAAGACATAAAGTCTTCGCGAATCTCATCCTACATACCCTGTTGGACAGTAACTACGTCTCGCAGACAGGTACATGAATAACATACGCAGATGCTAGCATTTGAGAGAGGATTTGTAGCTAAGCTCAAAGAAGCCAGTTGAAGTAATCGGCGAATCGCTCGACACATCATCAGAAGCGATGCCACTACTTGATGATGTTAGCACGAATGATGAACCATGGCCGAACACAGTGTCAAGAAGGAAGGGGTCGACCTGAGGAGATGACAGAACGAGAGCACCGAGCAATCGTCAGAGAGGCACCCAGAGCCCTGGATTCATCATTATCATAGATCCAACGTGCACCTAGTGCTCACTGTTAATAGGCGACTCACAGAAAGGAGGCTGAGCTCATGACGCCATTGCACCGACTACCGTTGGCCTCTGTACAGAATCAAGTCTGTTTGCAGTGGTGTCGGGCACATTAAGCTTGGAATCTCATTGACTGGAAAAGAACGGTCTTCAGTGACGCGTAACACTTCGAACTGGGCCGCGATGACCAGCGAAGACATGTCTGGAGGCGCTCCGGTAAGTGATGATGTAGAGTGCCATTTCATCATCGCACAACCCCTTACAACACAGCGGTACGTTGACGATATTGTACGCCCCATTTTGTTGCCCATCATGACAAACCATCCTGAGCTTGTATTCCAGCAAGATAATGTCGCCCGCACACATTGAGAGTTCCTACTGCTTGTCTTCGTGCTTGCCAAACCCATCAGCAAGGTCGTCGGAATTCAAACCAGCTGAGAACGTTTGTACCATTATTTGCATGGTCTTCATACCAGCTAGGGATTCTGACAATATAACACGCCAATTGGAGAGAATTTAGCACGACATCGCTCAGTAGGACATCCAGCAACCCTATTAGTCAATTCCAAGACGAATAACTGCTTGTACAAGGGCCAGAGATAGATGAATGCGTTATTGACTTCCTCATTTATTTTCTATACATATACATCACATCTACCGATTTCCTTTCCATTCCGATAATTTTTTAGTGGTACGTCGCTTTTTATCTTGGAATTTATATTTGAAAATATTTTGAAACCACAATACGTGCTGTGCCTGTTGACTATAGGTTTCCAACAAGGAAACCTTTGACTGGCAGACATGTTGAGAAAAAACAACTGTTTTTACATAGACGACTTTATCACGTTATAGAATCGCCAGTTTAAACGTCTTCTGCTATAATGTGCGTGTTAGGTTATTGTTTATTGGTCGAAACCAGTAAAAAAATGGAAATTGTCATCAGGATAGCAGCTTTTGTGAATTCCAAATAAAATCCTACTTTGATGAACGTTGTAAGTACGCTCAGACTGAAGGTTAACACAAACGCTACGGGTATCTGGAGTTCACTAGTCACTGTCTTCATAACATATCTAACATCAGCGACGCCCACTGTATCTCATTCTTAAGCTCCTCTATGTCGAGTGACGTAATTCAACATGTTTTGCAGCTCCATCGTGACCATGAGCACAATTTAACTGGAGCAGTGCCCCAAATGCTCGAGGTGAAGGGTCGCCCAGGCGTCCAAAATGAACTATGAAGAAAGACAAAGGACAATTCAAATGGAAAGCTAAAGTAAAATTATTGTATTACAGCATACTAATATGTTTGTTGACAAGTTTGCTTGGAATGGTCGTGGTTAACAGCCAAGTTCCAGTCCTATGCCGGCCGTGGTGGCCGAGCGGTTCTAGGCGCTGCAGTCCGGAACCTCGCGACTGCTACGGTCGCAGGTTCGAATCCTGCCTCGGGCATGGATGTGTGTGTTCTAGGGGACTAATGACCTCAGATGTTAAGTCCCATAGTGCTCAGAGCCATTTGAACCAGTGCTATAAACAGGCCTCTGAATGAGAGGTAAATTGAAACTTCCTGGCAGATTAAAACTGTGTGCCCGACCGAGACTCGAACTCGGGACCTTTGCCTTTGGCGGGCAAGTGCTCTACCAACTGAGCTACCGAAGCACGACTCACGCCCGGTACCCACAGCTTTACTTCTGCCAGTACCTCGTCTCCTACCTTCCAAACTTTACAGAAGCTCTCCTGCGAACCTTGCAGAACTAGCACTCCTGAAAGAAAGGATATTGCGGAGACATGGCTTAGCCACAGCCTGCGGGATGTTTCCAGAATGAGATTTTCACTCTGCAGCGGAGTGTGCGCTGATATGAAACTTCCTGAAGGTAGGAGACGAGGTACTGGCAGAAGTAAAGCTGTGGGTACCGGGCGTGAGTCGTGCTTCGGTAGCTCAGTTGGTAGAGCACTTGCCCGCGAAAGGCAAAGGTCCCGAGTTCGAGTCTCGGTCGGGCACACAGTTTTAATCTGCCAGGAAGTTTCATATCAGCGCACACTCCGCTGCAGAGTGAAAATCTCATTCTGGAGAGGTAAATTGATTACAGTTGGCACCGATAGCTGAGAGCTGTACGATACTGTTTCAATTCCCTCAGCAGACCACCGTAGGTTACAAGCACTATGCTTCAAAGCTGGTTAACGGCAGGCATACGCTTGCCATAACTATGGTCGTCTGCCCCAAAGAAAGCATGGTATAGTGTCGCAAGGAATTTCTTGCTAAGTAAACGGTTGTGCAGAGAAAGATGATAAGAATTATGTAAATCGATTACAAGATTATGATCGACAATTTATCTAACCAAATGAATGTTTCTGGTCGCTTACACTACAGGTGGTTTGGAAGCTCCGAAATAGATGTCTACTCATTCGAGCGCAGAGAGTTTTGGCCTGCAATTCCAGATAGGTAAGCAGCGTTTTCAATCTACTTCGAATCTGGTGACCACCCTGCCGCGCTCACTGTAGGTCATCCAACACGGAGGTTTCCGTAAGTTGACAGAGTAACGTCTCAAAAATCCAGTACGTTTCTCTAATGACTATTAACATTCACGCTGTTTCGGAGAATAACTTACAGGTGCATACAGAAATAGACCTTCATCTGTGTTTACCTTCTCTAACGAATCCCTTAAAATTAAAACTCATTCATTACGAAATTCTCTGATGACGTTTTTCCTCTGTTTCGAGCACAGTTGGTGTTATTTAGCACTACATTGTCTTGAAACTGTTTACAACCGTTAAGTACTATTAACCAGCGGCGTAGCGTGAGGGGAGACTTTGAGACTTAGTCTCCCCTGTATTCGTGCTTAAAAAAGATGCAATAGTAATTCATAACAAAAATATAAACAACATTCTACTAAGAGCACTAAATGTGCGAAGACATCAGTTTTGTAGCCCGCACCGCCGCATCCTGAATATTGGTGTAACTGCCTGCTTGAGACTCAACTGCTCTGTCTCTGTCTCACTTCCCTTACCTGGCTGTGTGCGCCTGAGCGCTCTCGGCTCCCCTCCACTTCCCCTCTTCCATGAAGGCCGGTGCGCTGCACTTGCTAGCAGGTATCGAGACTAGTCTCTGCCGCTTCGATGCTGGCTTTTAACACGGAAGTGAACAGTCGCGTGGTTTGTGTTCATAGTCATTCTTGTGTGATTTTAGTGCATATTTTCATTGTGTCGCCAACATGAGTGAGCCAGCAACTGAACGCCTTATAGAATTTTTATTAAAAACGCCCTTTTCTACATTAACGTACGAAAAAAGTGCGAATTGAAGGACAAACGACCTACTCCTATACTCAGTGTAGTTTTAAGTGAAGCCAAACAAAAACGCACTTTTCAGACAGCCTGGTACGAAAAGTATGCTTGGCTGTCTGCGAATGCAGTTAATAACAGATTGTATTGTTATATATATATATCTTCTGTTTGGTGGTGAAAAGGAATGATGCAGTGAGGGCATTTGTACAATAAAGAACTTTGACAGGAAAGCACGAAAACATCAGACATCAAAACGTCACCTGCAGAACAAAGAATCATTTCAGTTATTGGGCAAAAGTAGTATTGAGCACGCCCTTTCTGAAGCCGCTCGTCTGACAGAAATAAAATACAACAAACAAGCTGCATCCAGCAGGAGACTATTGGCTCGTCTTATTCAGGCAATTGTATTTCTTTGTAAACAAGAACTAGCCTTTCGTGGCCATCGAGAAGACGAGTCCTCCAGCAACAAAGGTAACTATCTGGAATTGTTGGATGTACTAGCTCAAGGAGAGCAGTTAATCCGAGACCATCTGTCATCATCTTCAACCTTTAAAGGAACGTCTCCAGATATACAGAATGAGTTAATAGAAATGATAACTCTGGCAGTTAATGAGAAAATAAGATCTGAAATTCAGAACTGCAATTTCATTTCGATTCAGGCTGATGAAACATTAGACGTATCATGCAAGAGACAAATGAGTATAATATTCAGGTACTGTATTGCAGACAAAATTGAGGAGAGATTCGTGGGATTCTGCAGTTCTTCTGGAGATAAAACTGCTGAAGGCATGTCAAACATTATTCACGCAGTACTGAAAGAATGGAATGTGGAAGGAAAAGTGGTTAGTCAAACATATGGTGGCGTTTCAGTAATGGCAGACAGAGAAAGATGACTACAACATTGTTACGCACACCAACTGAATTTGGTATTGTTACATGCCTCTAAAATCATACGACAAATACGCATGTTTGTAAGTGATCTTATTGCATTCCATTCGTTTTTCAGAAAATCATCAAAACGAACTGTATTGCTAACTGAGACAGGATTTGAACTGCCACATGCAAGCAACGCTCGCTGGAACTTCCGTTCCAGGGCATTTTCAACATCTAGTCATTTCTCAGGCATATATAGTGTTTTTAATTACATGTTTGATGATACAGACTCTCAGTGGGACCCATAATCTTTGAGCTGTGCTGTGGGAATGAAACGACGGATGGATGATCCTACGTTTGTCTACTTGCTTTGCTTCTACAGAGGGTGCTTTGTTTATGTTGATCATCTCTTTAATGTTCTTCAGTCAAAATCTGTCAGTATAACTGCCTGCCATGACGAAATAAGAACTGTTTTCAGAAACTTACGACAGTTAAGAGCGGAAACATTCGTTGATGAATGCATTAAATGCAGCTTGTGTTTGAATGGCAACTTATCATTCTGTGACAGTCAAAAGACATCTCTCAGGGCACTGACTTACGAGATACTGGATTTGCAAATTGTTCAGATGGAAAGAAGGTTTCAAGACTTTCCCCAAATTCAGTTTGTTGAACTTTTGAACGAAAAGTGTTTCCTGAACTATCAAAAAGAATTCCCAAAGTTGTAACTGCTTCAATTATTAGAACAGTACCCTTTTTTCAAACAAGAACAACTTGAAAATGAACTGTGTAACATATACACTGACGAGAAAAAAACATTTATATCCAAGAATCCTCTTAAAGTACATTGTCAACAATGATTAAGACTCCGTTTATGAAGAAACAACGAAGTTCCTGCGTTTGGTTTTGACCCTACCCGCAACTACAGCAAGCAGTGAACGAAGCATGAGTACTCTTAAACGAGTGAAGAATTATTTAAGGAATTCAACGTCCAACATCCGGCTTTCGTGTTTGAGCACGTTAGCAATAGAAAAGACACTACTTGGAGAGCTATCCAGTGATCAGATCTTTGTAGACCGAGTTATAGACTTATTCGTGGAAAGAAAAGACAGGCGTATTGCATTTGTGTACAAGAAAATACAGTATAAGTGCTTCTTCTCTTGCTGCTGGAGTTCTACAAATTTGCCATCGTTTCTTGAACAAGTTATTATTATTTCTATTTGTGGCGGTGGTAGTGGTGGTAGTAGTAGTAGTAGTAGTTGTTGTTGTTGTATTTGGCGCGTTTTGTTTCATTTGTTTAAATTATTGTTCATTGTACTATTTTGTCTCCCTATAATACTGCAGTCTCCCCAACCTTTCCAACCACGCTACGCTACTGGTATTAACAAAACATAGCTTCCTGTTGTCATGTCCTTATGATCTGTTTGCAGTTGTTAACGTGTTTAGTAATTATATCAAAACAACGTGAAATAGCGGGCATATTGATTTATGTGAAAACTCCAATCCTGTCTGCAGATATAAAACATGGAAAACACCTTTTTAAGTAAAAGAAAGGTGAATATTTACATACAGTTATATTTAAGATGTCTTCTGGGGTGAGAAGAAAGCACTCCTCTCACCATAGCGAATCGAATAGTATGAAGTGTCATGTGACTGGGATGTCATCGGACCTTGCACTAGCCACTGGCGTCACATCCGAAGGCAGGATGAGCGGGATGCTCTTTAACAGCAAGTCTTAGCTCGACCATATGGTGGGAGCCAGATCATGAGGCCTCCTATCTTCGAGGTCAAACGCGCATTAAGCTTTTAACAGGCCACCGTGACTTGTCAAGGGTTCACTGTGAACACCTCGATTTGGGGTAAAACACTGCCAAGAATCGGATGTTGTGGGCAACAAGGTGTCGATGAAAGGAGTCGTCAGCTCCATCGATGTGTAAACGAGCTACGGTGCAGTAAATCGCACGCCAATTCATTGCTGGACAACTACTGGTGAGGAGTCACATCGTACAGAATCCCTTCCTCACACTACTGGATACAAAAGGTACCAACACAAATGCGTACCTTGGCTTATCACTTATATCTCACAGCACTGAGTTTAGCACGGGCACAGGGAAACCACCACTCAACGCTAAAAACATGATAAAAAGTCGCCTAGAATGGTCAGTTGCCCTACACTTAGGTACACACTCTTGTCAGGGTATGTAAAAAACCACATGACATGATGAATCACACTTGTCATCAGGGCATCATTTAGGTAGGTGGTAGAGGTCATGTCGTACGTGCAAGTGGAACTGCCTTGAACTGGTTATGGTTGAGTTACAGAAAACAATTTAGCATTTATTGTCATTATGGCAGTTTCTATAAGCAATGTCCCACCTACGTCATTTCACGGATTTCAGCATTTCTGCAGCGCCCATCAGTGCTTTCAATACATAGAAACTTGATTTTTTTCAAACTTTTCTTCTTTCACTCTTTTCTTAGTTAAGAATACTTCCTATCTCTTTCTATGGTTGTTCTTCATATCCTCATCTTTACTGCCATTAGCTTTTCCTGTTCTATGCGTTGAAAACGGTGAAGGGGGAGCGCTGGTGTAGTGTGTGTGTATTAGAGAACATGTTCAATGCTGACGTAAGCGTCAGACACGTTCGTAAATGTTTTTCTTGGTAACAATGTATTTCCTCTTTTGTTGCAATTGTTAGACGCATAACATCGAGTTAGAGGAAGGCGTTCACAAATAAAAACTTCGCGAAGAAACAGACAGACAGTGAGAAAAGTCTGGGTCAACAGATAGAAGGACATACTCAGGCGCAGAAGCTGAGGTAGACGAGTTTCAGATAGTGCGTAAGTTGCATGGGCACTTCTAATAATGTGTAAATATCCTACTTTTGGACCCTCAGTTTTACAATACCCCTAGGCTCAATCTTCCTAATATCTTCATTCTGCCTAATTGCGACCATCTACAGTCACAGCGCATTTTGTAACGCTTAACCTTCGAGCAGGCTCGCCAAATTTCCATTAGTCGAGCATACGTGGGGGTATATTATACCCCACAACATAATTTACATAACACGATCTCAGACTTTGGAAAAATAGTGTTTATTTTGAGAATACTTACAGAGCATTTTAACTGTATATTTTTGTGAACATTTTGATTATTTGAACTTTTTGTAGGATAAACTTAAAATGTTTCAGCAAATCTTAATACAAAGTGTTTCACCTGAGGTTTACTTTATTTTTTTCCGTGTAGTGCGCTACATGTCTGCTACATGGTAAGGCTCATGAACACACAGAACTGATCCACACTGTCAACACCCCATCTTGTCATGTTATAGTCTGTTATTATTTCAGGCTGCTTGTTTTATCGTCGCCGGCCGCGGTGGCCGAGCGTTTCTAGACCTGTAAGTCCGCAACCGCGCTGCTGCTACGGTAGCAGGTTCGAATGCTGCCTCGGGCGTGGATGTGTGTGATGTCCTTAGGTTAGTTAGGTTTAAGTAGTTCTAAGTCTACGGGACTGATGACCTCATATGTTTAGTCTCATAGTACTCAGAGCCATTTGAACCATTTTTTTGTTTGTTTTATCGTCAAATATTTTTAGTCCACGCACAACCTTGGAGCTGGCCACAATGAAGCAAAGAGGCACGTGTTTCCTCAGTTTAATTTTTATCTGCTGGACACCATTGAGGACGTGGTAGGTTCTGAATGATTTCCATGCTTCAGTAACGTGACTGACGATGTTGCTCTAAGGTTTAAGGATGGACACCACAACGTCTGATGGCACCTCAAATGGGAATTCTGAAACCCTCAACGTTTAGAGACCAAAATCACTGTGATCAACCACAGCAGTCCCTACATACCTTCAGAGTATTGAAACTTGAGATCATTATCGTGGCGCCGCACAACGTCAGCTCTTCATTCACCATTTTTATCTACACGATAATACTGAGGATTGAAAAATGAATTCCGAGAACATCATGTGTCGGGAGACGCCTTTCGTTCCATATAAACCTTCCACTTCATATGCATTTGGTCGTTCATGATCCAAAAGAAAAGTGAAGAATATGACATTAATGAGAGGATCCAGCAGCGCTGCCATACACAGGGCTATTGACAAGATCTAGATCCAGGGTGCTATTGTTGACTCCAGTGAGAACTTTCGAAATGGAGGGTCGCTGTCTTTCAAAGACAATGAGCAATAGCGCGAATTGTGCTGCAAATAATATCGTATAGCGAATAACGTTGCTGGGTGGTGTCCTGCAGGTCGCCAGTTCAAACCAGTCATCTTTCAGTAGTGGTGAGGCGAGTACGCCTTGTTTGGGTCTTGCATGTTGTGCTATTTGCGAGCTAGCGTGCGGTTCTATACTTCCATGTAGCAGCTTCTCTTAGGGTCCAACTTCATGGCATTTTCCTACGCCCCTCCCGTTACAGCTTTTGCAGTCATCTGGCAGGTCTTCTGCTTCCTTGGACAAGAAGCTCCCATCGTCGATCTGTACCGCAGGACTGCAGTAGGGTTTCATACGGAGGATACAGATGATGCCTTTGTGCTTTTGTCTTCCTGATGAAGGGCTATAATCCTCGATTTCATATGTGATGTCCGACAAGCGACAAAGGATATGATATGGCACAAAGTAGCGCTTTTGTAACTTGTCTGATAGTACCACTTTCTGCACAGGCCTAAAAATTCATATCAAGTCCCCATGAATATCTCACAGGGCAGTGCTTTGCGTTATAGCCCTTTCGTTCCTTTTCCTGTGTATGCAGAGTCCATATGTGAGCCAGATGCTTCTTTGATACCGACGATATGGCGTTACAAATATTCTACATGCAAATCGTCTGGTTGAAGCAGGAACAGTGTATCCTCTGAAGTTTAAGTTTCAGTCTCTTGAGTGTAGAGCTGTTGTGTTTTGCTTTGCTTAGTTGTATGTGAATGTCACGACTGGAAGTATTGTATCCCAATGTGCTTGTTCAACATCGAGTGGATATTTGCTATGTCTTACTGAAACGTTCTGTGCGTTCAGTTGTCTATGGGTGGTAGACAGTTGTCATCCTGCGGGTCATGTTGTTACATAACGTTACTTCTGATACTAGACTAGACTGAGGATCCTTTCTACACTCACACGTCATCACATAAGGTCCTCTGTGCCTTATAATGGTTTTATCTACAATGATCTTAGTAATTTCTGGAGCTTTGGCAGTTGACACTACCCTAGTGACAACGGTGATGAGGTATTCGGTGCAGACAGAAATCCATCGATTCCAGGTTATTGACTTTAGGAACCTCCCCAGGAGGTCGATTCGAATTTGCTGCAATGGCACTGCTGCAAGTGAAATTGGTACCCCAAATGCAATTGTGGCAAGGGCGTCCATCACTGGCTTTCCTTACAGTGAGTCACATAGTGTCTAAGTGATTGATACAGACCTGACCAGTGATGTCTGTGTCTGATTCTGTCTAGAGTTTTATCGAACACCAGACAACCAGATTCTCGAGCATCATGGCTATACTTCAGCACAGCTGGCCATAGATGAGATGGGATGATGTGTAACCATTTCTGCAACATTGGATCATAGTTCCCCCTACATAATGTTCAGTTTATTAATTGGAATCTTTCTTTGGTTGGTGCCTGCTGAAGAAGCCTCCTATCATGGGGTAGCGCTCGTCCTAAAGGTGAAGAGGGCCGTGGACCATCAAAAATTTTGTGATATGTTAATTTCAGTTTTATATTAAATGGTTTAAGTTTGACATGATTGTGGCGTAGTGCAACTGACAGAAACCCGATGTAATTAGGCCCAGTTCTCTGTGCTGCAGACACACATTAGTCACATCATTCCGAAGTGATGAACCAGTTTTTCTTTCCCCATTCCACTTATCGAAAGCCGAGAGCCAGTGGCAAGTACCCCTTAGCCCTGTACTCCTTCTGCATTCCCTGCCCTCAACCGTACCTCACCCTAAACGTGCTGTGGGGCCACTGACAGACGGCCCTTACTATTCCCCACACCCCCAGCTCCTAAAACTGCAGTTGCAGTGATGTGACCAAGCTGTATCCTTTCCTCTGCCTTGGCCCTCGCCCTAGTGCAGACTACGACCAGTTCGAATGGACCCAGTGGATGGCCCACCTCACCCATACCCCTCTTACCCCGCAGCCCTGTGAACCCCCCGGTCCCTGCCACGTTCCCGCTCTCCTCCCCTTGCCCACCTGCCCACAAGTCTTTACAGTGTTTGGGGTCAGCCACCTCGGATCCACAGCCCCTAACTCTACTTGCCGTCACATGCCTTACTGCATTCCTTTCCCCTGCTACTGCCATTCATCAACGGAGAACGCAAAAAACAGTGAATGGGGCCATCTTTTAGTAGTGTCGTTTATTAAGGTGATGTGTGGTTCAAACTCGAGTGTTCGTATAGTGATTTTAAAATGAATAAAGTAGAAACTTTGCTTAAAACGTCCTTTCATTTATTATGTATGGAAGAGAAGCTTGAAATCAAGCAGTTGGAGAGAACTTTCTGCCAAAGGTTCTTTAAAACGTCTTGATTAACAATGAGTTAAGAGAAACAAATATTATTTGGATTCTATTGTGTGTTATTTGATGGTGAAGGATTATGGATAACAGGCGGCTGTAAGGATCTAAAGTGTGTAAGTGAACCAATTAAGAAACATAAAGAAAGTAGACTACATTTACAAAATGCATGTGAATACAAAATGTTTTTCACAGTTAATATTGCTGCCCAGACTGAGTTGTCATATAAAATGTCAGTTCAGAAACGTAATGAATTAGTTACGAACAATAGACACATATAAAAAAGAATAATAGAGTGCTTAATGTTTTGTGGAACTCACGAGTTAGCTCTAAGGTTTCACAATGAAGAATGAGAGTCAACAAACCGTTGGAGTGTCTTAGATTTGTTTTATCTTGAGGAAATCTTGACAGCGTGTTAGATGACCACTTAAGCTGTTCAAGTAGCTCTGTATGTAAATATATGTCACACATGGTGCAGAATGAACTTTCAGACTGTATATACCAAGTTTACACTGAAGAAATGATTAAAGGCGTTAATATTGGCACTTTCGTGTCTGTGCAGGCAGATGAAACAACAGATATTACGTGCAGAAGACAGTTTGTTATTATAGAGTAGATCGGGGGAAGATGCCATACTTAAGGTTCGGAGGATCAAAAGGCGAGTTAAAATTGAAGATTTAGGATCAACACTGAAATATTGTTCACTGATGAGATTTTTCTGTGTAAAGGTCAGTTGGTGTTTGGAAACCATTAGTAATTAATGCGTATTTAATTTTTTTTTAATGAACAGTGTCGTGCAGGCATCTCACCCCAGGCATCAGGGTGAGATGACAATTATATTGCAAGGAGATTTCAGCACTAATTTTGTGCATTTATGATACAACATAGCTACATAAGTAATTCAGAAAGCTAATTTATTGCGTTTGTAAGGAATATAATACAAAGCAAATATATAAATACAGTTAAGAATCAGCAAATGACAAGAAAGCATCCAAATGAAATCAGTATTTATTTCACAGTTATTGCACATGTTCTCTTCCTCTGTACAGGTTTCATGCAACCATCTATTGCAAATGACACACTGAATCCAATCCACCTTAGGTCCATTTTTATCACAGTAATTCTTGGCACACTCAGCACAATAATCACTGTCATTTGCAGAGTTACTTGGTTTGCTAAACTTAGACCGACCTGGAATTGATTTTTTGCTTGTAATTCGCTGTGACCTAGCTCTTGCTGCTTCTTTTCGACTCCCTCCTGTGAGAACTTCAGCTGTTTTCTTTCTGCCCTTGGATGGTAATGCATACTAGATAGGCATACGAGGAATTTCTTCAAACGATGTACTGGAATCGGCCTATTATCAACCTGTGTTTCAAGTCTTCTATTGCCTTTCTGTGGGGGAACAACCTGAGCACATCCTCTACAGTCAGTGTTATATGCTTCAATTTTGTCTGCCCACACTAGTAGCAACCAGATCAGAAATTTAAAATGCCTCCTCTGGAATTCTTTCCGGGTTGCATGGGTACAAGCCACAAGCTTCAAATCCAGATTGAACATTGGATGGAACTGAAGCTTTCTTCCAGGCTTCGCTGAGGAAGACTGGGAACTGGACTTTATGTCCAGGATGACACAATGTCCAGTTTCGCATTGTCCTGTAAAAAGCTTGTTTCAGTGATTTGAAAACACACCTGTCAAGAGGCTGAAGGTAGTGTGTTGATTGCGGAGGTAAATAAATCATGATCACATCATTTTCTGTTGCAAGATTAAGCATATCTGGATCAGTAGAATGTGAGATACGCCCATCGAGAAGCAGAACTACTTTCCCTTGTTGTTTTATGGGAATAAAGTGGTCTTTCATCCAACTCATGAACATATCAGAGTTGACATACCTTGATCTCTCATTCATTAATACAATCGAATCATTCGGAAGTCCATCCTCCCATTGAGACTTCTTTCTTTTACCATTTAAAATGTGCGCTGGAGGAATGAAGTTGCCTTCAGCATTGCAGCAAGTGATTACCGTTATGGATTCCCCTTTTTTGGGGGGACTTACTTGATACAGAGGAGAGAATCTTTTTCTGTTATCACTTTGTCTGGCCTAGGATTCATCTGAAATCCAGTTTCGTGCATGTTGTACAGGCTCCCAGGCTTATCCAGTAAATAATTTGCTGTTAAGACATCCAGAACTAAAGAAAAATATGCTGCAATAGCTTCTCTATTCATTCCCACAGGCCTATCAATAGAGAGACCTTGTAGCTTCTTCATACCTAGCTGTGGGTTTCGTTCCAGAAAGGGCTGTAGCCACTCCCAACCTGCCATTTAATTTTCTGTAGAAAATCTATGGGGAATTCCATTTCTTTCCGCAAACTGGAATACCAGCCTACGAAGAGTTTCTCCAGTTGGTGGAAATCCACACATTTTCAACTGTCTTATGTAAGTGAGCAATTGTTTCTCATTCTCTTCACCAAGGCTACCTATAAATAATAACAATAATTAAAATGTGATAGTTATTCATCACTGAGAATAGTTTGAGGAATTAAAAAAGCGAAGTCAATCATTAATTTTTAGGTGAATTAATATTTCAGTTAGAAATTATTCTCATTTTGCTCCATAATCAAATAAAACATTATAATTAATAGAATACTGATTACTTTTTGGGCCAGTGCCATGCTTCCTTTCATCTTTCTTCACCAGATGTAGTTTCAGAGTTCTATATGGGATCCCACATTCTTGGGAAGCTCTGAAACAATTCATTCCTCCAGTTCTTACACGTTCCATAGCTATTTGTAGCGATTCTTCAGACCACTGACCCCTGTTTGATGTTCTAACATACGTTCGAGGCATTTCCTACGAAAAGAAAGTCGGTGTACCTGAGGGATACGAGTCGCCATCTTCCCCTGAGAAAACAGTGGCGTCTCTTCCGAGGATCGGGCAGAGATGCCACTTACCGTGTCTGGCACAACATGGCCGTTGTGAGGCAACGGCGGATGGAAACTTGAACTACAAAGTATCTTCTACGCTCAACAGCATTTGGCTCTACTACATTATTCAGACGCTCGTCCGCTCTTGAAAATAGTTGCGCACTATTAAGAAGGCGTCAGTTTTCGCTCTTACCTTGTATTTGTTGCTTCCAAAGCGAAGAAACAACGATACATGGAGCTGCTTTCCCCCCATACTGCAGCTAGCGATTGCCGTGCAGGTTGGTGTCGCGATCTGTTGAGAGCCGGCGGAAATGACAGCTTAAGGCATCTCACCCCGATACGCATCTCCCCCCGATCTACTCTACTGCATTATATTAAGGGGAAGAAACCCGTTGAAAGCTATTTTCCTTTAAAAATGTCACTGATAGGATAGCATGTGGGTTTAGTGAGGTCCTAAAAAGAAGTTTGGAACCAAAACATGTTTAAAAAAAAATTCATTGCTCAGGCATACGATGGCGTCCCAGTAATGAGCGGCAGTCATAATGGTGTACAGACAGATGCAGAGTACTTTTCCATATGGCAAATGTGTCCACTGTTATGCACACCAAATGAATTTGGTTATTCAGAATGACTGTAGTAAAAACATAAAGTCTGTTGTGTTGCTCTTCGCAAATATTTTTATATTTATAACGTCTTTCTCTTCATCGTTTAAGAGAATTAATTGATTATGGGCACTCTGCAACAAGAGAATTTTTTCACTAAATTCAACTAGATGGAACTTCCAATCTCACATGGTAACTAATGTTCAAGACAACAAATTACACGTATTGAAATGTTTGATAAGACTGAGGAAGAAGATTCTTCGGATGATATTACAATAAGAAAAGCACTTGCTTTAAGAAATTCATGTCCCAATCCAGACGTTTTGTTCCTTCTAAATTTTTTCTACGACATTATGAAACAAATTGCTACTTTGTTAAAACAGTTCATATGCAGAGTGCAGATTCTGTTACTGTATATAATGCATTATGTCATTTGCAGTCAGCTGTTTCTGAAATAAGAAACAACATTGGAACGTATCAAGTTTTTGAAGATGAATGTTTCGCTCTTTCAACAAAACGTTCCATATATAACACTGAACCTAATGACAGCAGATGCCAAAGAAGTGTGTGACATTGTGAGCAATCAACTGAAAGGAAGATTTCAAAACTGTCATGTACTCAGCAGTTTCGAAATTATTGATCCAAAAAAGTTTGCTTCTTTCAAAGAACATTTCCCAACCACTTTAGTCAATAAATCTTATTAAATTACGTTCCCTTCATTTTCCATGATAAACTGAAAAATGAACCTGTTGTGTTGGCAGAAGAGCCAACACAGTGTTACTAGTGGAGGCCGAAATGCACGCGTTTTAGCTCACGCAGGGTGGCGTGTGGAGGGAAGAACTATACTGAACGTGAGGTCTGGAACATGACAAGGAATTAGAATTCAGAAAGCGGACGTAAATTAGTTTGATACTTAACTTTAATCCATTAATGATGAACGTCGCTCTTGACGGTACATGATTCACAATATCAATATCAATAGTAACAGAATATGGCGCCTTGCTAGGTCGTAGCAAATGACGTAGCTGAAGGCTATGCTAAACTGTCATCTCGGCAAATGAGTGCGTCTGTAGACAGTGAACCATCACTAGCAAACGTCGGCTGTACAACTGGGGCGAGTGCTAGGGAGTCTCTCTAGACTAGACCTGCCGTGTGGCGGCGCTCGGTCTGCAATCACTGACAGTGGCGACACGCGGGTCCGACGTATACTAACGGAACGCGGCCGATTTAAAGGCTACCACCTAGCAAGTGTGGTGTCTGGCGGTGACACCACAGAACCGTCAGTTATTTATCGCAAGACACAATTAAAAGGATTACATCGGTTAGTGAGCTGTTCACATTTCTTGTGAGACATTCCTATGAAGAATCGTTCACTGAAATGCACAAACCATTGTAAATTGCGCTAACAACACCTGTTTCAACAGCAGAAGCAGCAGGTCGCAATTTCAGCTCTTTAAAATGAATAAAATCTTCCTCGGGAACAGTTTGGGTCAGTAAAGGCGGAACTCACTGGCTGTTTGTTCCATTCATAAGGAGGAAATCAGTGAAATTTGAAACTTCAGCAAGAGAGTAAGTCACATGTAACCAGGCAGAAGAATAGTAGAGCACATCTACTGTATAAGTAACCTGCCAAGAAGAGACCTCATTACTTAACGTTCTAGTTGGGTAAAATACTCGTGAAACCACATCTATCCAACATTTCTCCCAGCATTTTTGCCTCTGACCATAAGGAAAATCCAGAACGATCCCTATATTGGCTCTCTGGTGCATTCCCGGTGGGGAAGAAGTTACATACTTCTTCCCAGAGTTAGACCATTTTTCTTTTTATTCCACAATCAGACTACAGAAACACAACTAGAGTAAGTATGAACATCAGCAGAAGGAGAACTTGCGAACTTCGGTTTGAACACAAACAGCTCCAAACCCCCAGTGATGAAACTGTTTCACCACTGCATCGTAAACCAAGACCAGACCGACTAAAAATTACACACACACACACACACACACACACACACACACACACACACACACACACACACAAACAAATGGTAAGTTTACATCTGTATATATTTTATATTTTATTATTAGCTGCAGTATTTCGTGGATTATCTTTATAACCACATATTTACCATATTTTCGAATATGTTTAAGCAGTATGGCGTAAATGAAGGTTATATATAATGAACACTTCAGAACAAATCCATTATACAGTTTACTAACATTTTATCTGGCCCCCACCAACGAAAATGAGTAAGAGCCGCCACTGGCTTCTATGGTTTTCAGCAGTGATGGATGTTCCCTTTATACACCAGTAACGTCATTTCATGGAGCGATGACTAAGATCTTGTACTCGCTGCTGTATTCGGCAAAAGGATCCTTCAAAGTCAGTCAATGTCCTCCTATTGACATCATTTTTGCATGCCACTGTGACATTGCACTCCTAAAGCGACAGTGCCTATCTTGACAGTCGACATGATGGATACTTCAGGTTAGTCAGCCAACAAAGAAAATCGTGGGACGTGACAATAGTGAACGATTCGCTAAATAAATATGGCGTGAATTTGTTGATGGCCCAAATAACTGCGAGGCACACTTTCTCAGTTGCAGACTAGTTTATCTTGGATTTTAAGAGTACTCTTGAAGCATACACTATAACCTTTTCAGCATCTTTCTGAATTTGTACTAGAGCTGCACTTGTTACATAACCACCACCATCATCATGAAGTTCTGTTCCAGCATTCTTGTCGTACAATGCTAGAAATGAATGAGATTTAAGCGCCTCCGTAAGGACAACGAAAGTATTTCTTGCGCAGTGTCCCAGGAAAATTTGGTATCTCCTTGTAGTAGTTCTTGCAACGGAAGTGCTTTGATACAGAAGTCTATTATGAATCGCCAGAAATACGAGTACATTCTGAGAAATCTTCTCAAGTCACGAATCACCTGAAGAGTCGGAAAACCTGTGAGAGCTCTTATTTTCCTCTGGATTGAGACGGACGCCATCGCCATTATTAGGTGGCCCAAAACTTTTTTATTTCTTGGGTGACGAAGAAACACTTTTTCGGTTTCACTCAGAGCTGTAGTCTGAAAATATTTCTACATGTTTGTCAGTTTGGCTTAGATGATTTTTTTAATGTTTTCGAAAAAATGAAAGTGTCATGCAGATACCAAAGACATGTTGTCCATTTAAATTTTTGAAGCAGGTTATCCACTGTACATTCAAACGTGGCTAGAGCGTAACTTGGTCCGTCTTTCCTCCAATCCGTACTTGGAAGCACCCGAAAATTCGCCGCAGAGTGACTAACACCCACCAACGTGTTCCTCAGGCCAGATCCTACTACTGGTTCGATAGTAGCTTTCACCGCCCAGTCGTCTGTAATAGCAGCCGAGTACGATTCTTTATCGATGACACTAAGCTGGCCTTCCTATACTGGTCGTATCTTTAGGGACGAGTTGTGGGCGCTTATGACAATTAGTAATCCGAAGTTCTCCTTAACCACCTACAGTGGCCATCGTTGTCGCATGAATATGGATTTCTTTCGTGTGCCGGAGTAGCTCTCTACAATCGGCAAAAGTTTCACTTTTTAACAGAGAATCTCGACTGACGTGTGCAACCCGTCTCGCTAATGATGCTGGGGTAACAGCGTCTCCTTTCTCAAACAACCATACAGAGCATTCTTTAATATGTGTGTCTGTAGGAACAGCATCTTCAGTGTGTAGCAATGATTTTGCACAGTTTGTGACTGCTTATGACTCCTGGTAGAAGAAATTCCATCCGAGGATAACATTATGACTGCCATTTGCTAACATGTCCTTTTTGAAGGGCTGTAGTCTGTCATTGATAATAATTCTTGCAATACAGGTCCCAGTCGTCTGCACACATATTCCATTTGTGACCTTTAGCATATCACTTTCGTATCACAGAACACATTCTTCTTGAGCTGGCGATCATAAACATTCGACATTAGGGAAAAAAAAGTCCCTGAGTCGACTAGCAATCAGACAGGCTAGGCACCGGTGAGACTGCCTGACATTTTTGTAACTATCGTCCATGGAGGATGGCGGCCTCGCTTGTGTAGATGATTGTCTTTTTTAGTTTTGCTGAAGTCGGAGGTTAGGCGAGAGCTTTTTACCTCTGTAGAGCGAAAGACTCTAGTGTGTTGGCGATCAACCTTGTCCAGGGTACAGGTCGGCTACAATCTTCTGCAGTTGACTGGTGTGAATAGTACGAAGTGTTGTGATGGATGACAACTTCAGGCGAAATAGTCGTCAAACATATGTGTTATTTCTCTCCAGTAGCGTATGACACGCTCAGGTGGTCCACAGTGAAAACATACCGGTGTGATATCCCCTGTCTTCCAAATGTCTATTCTCCGCCGGCAGGTGTGGCCGTGTGGTTCTAGGCGCTTCAGTCTGGAACCGCTACGGTCGCAGGTTCGAATCCTGCCTCGGCCATGGATGTGTGTGGTGTCCTTAGGTTAGTTAGGTTTAAGTAGTTCTAAGTTCTAGGGGACTGATGACCACAGATGTTAAGTCCCATAGTACTCAGAGCCATTTGAACAATTTGTCTATTCTCCTATTGGCTGTTATATTGAGCGAGGGGGGTGGTTGTACCTGCGTTCGTCGGATGCCTATCGTCGTTTCACGGCTCTGGCATCAGTGCGAGTTGGCTGAGTTCATTCTTCATGACTTGCTCGACTGGTAACAGAGATTGGTGCAAAGGACTAAAACATTGTTCTTCATCCTTCCTTGTTACGTCCTGACGTATGTGTTCAACATTCATGGTTGCTATCTCTTGTATACACGGTCTGACATTTCTGGCGGCTATGAAATTTTGCATCTCTCGTCTTCCAACCTTTCCGTTCCATTTACTTGACTTACTGGAACTTCTTGAAGAATTCCTCTGTTGTTTTGATATATTTTACTGGAAGAGCTTGGTACATGTTTTCTGCGACTCCTTTCATCGTGTGTGAGACTTTTTTCAACTTCTCTCACATTAAGATTCACAAAGTAGCGTAGGACCAAACATTACGTATGTATGACTGTGTAGTTTAAAATGTATGTGTGTGTGAGTTCCTAAGGAGTGTAGTTTCGTGACGATGTTGGGCCATGTTCTTCTGCTAAACGGATTTTCTGATGATTGTCATCAAATTCTTTCTTCAGTTTTGTCTGGGATTTGTCCCAGCTATTGGTATTCTCTTCATTGTTGTTGAACCACTGATGGGCTGTGCCATACAAGTAAAAGTATGCTTTTGCCATGAACATGATGTCAACCCACCTGTTGTATTTGGCGACTCGGTCGAATACTCTTGGCCATTTCATCGGGTACTGGCCATTTCCCGGAAAACATTGATGGATGTTTGATGAGCAGCCAATTGACTGATGTTTTGAAATTCACTGGTCTCCAGAATATACGAACTGTGGGAATGATGCACTGTTTGTATTCTGCTTCTTTCCTTCGTAGGCGGAGGTCTTTATGTCGCATAAATGGAGCCACGTATCCAGCGTCTCCACCAGACAATGTCACGCCGTAACCACAACCAAGTCAAAATCCTAAAGCAGGGTCCTCAGTGAAGTACAACACCCGAAAGCGCGTGTATTACTGACACAAACGCACAGAATGAATAGAACTTAACTCCTGGTCGGAGGGTATTGCCATTTATACGAATATTGAATATATCAACATACACATGCATAAGAAATTTCTAGAACCTTTTAGAGACGATAAATACAAAATTAGAGGTGGCCGGATTTGAACCGCCGACCCCTTAAACGCAAATTAGCATAGCTAATCGCTACAGTCCACTGGATGCTATACAGATCGTGGCAAAAACTCGGCACAATTTTTTAAGACTCTCTATCCTTGTGTTAATCTTCTTTCAAATTTCTTCGTTGCATATACTACTTCAATAATTTTTTTCTATTCTGTACAGGGTCTCCCTCTTTTTCTCTACTTTGGAAGTTTCTAACATAGTATTTTTTCGGCCATACTTCGCCCTCAAATCTCATCTCATACACATACCATTTTAACACTATGTTTCGAACTCTTCAGTGATGTACACGGGAGTTTTCTTTCGCTTTCTGATTGCTTTAGTTGGGATCCTCTTTCACTCTGAAACACTGCATATTCTTCCCTAAGAGTCGTTGTCTAGTCTTCTTCTGTCTTGTTTTGTCATTTCCTACGAGACCACACCATATAAACAAACACTTTGTATTATTGATTCTTGTAGCTTTTTGCCGGCCGTTGTGGCCGAACGGTTCTAGGCCCTTCAGTCTGGAACCGCACGACCGTTACGATCGCAGGTTTGAATCCTGCCTCGGGCATGGATGTGTGATGTCCTTAGGTTAGTTAGGTTTACGTTGTTCTAAGTTTTAGGGGACTGATGATCTCAGATGTTAAGTCCCATAGTGCTGAGACCCATTTGAACCAGTTTTGTAGGTTTTTTTATGTATTCAATACGTTTTTATTAGGTCGCTTTCTTGTTTGTCCGTTAGGTACAAATTTTGCAAATGATATGTAAGTAACTTCTCGATAAGCTGGAGACCAGAAACTTGCAACTTAGCTCAGCAGTGGATGACAATGCTACATTAACTCGCTTTCTTGTCCGGTGCGTGCCGGAGCGTGCTTTGTGTACCACCGCTGTTTCCTCCTTTTCCTGTTCCAGTCGTGAATATTTTGCTGTAAGAGCGATTCCTAGCAAGCCTCTGTGTGAGCTCGATTCTCTCTTTTACCTTCACGGTGTTTTCGTAAGATATACGTGGGAGGAAGTGGTTGATTCACGTTAAGAGAAACTGAAATAAAACTGGAATTAGCACATGTCTCTGTCGTAACCTCATCAGATCGTCTGAAATCGATTGAAAAATTTCAGACATATAAGTCTTAAAAGCAGATATAATTGTTTCAATATTTTTTTTAATATAACACGTTTTTAAACGCACTGTAAAGTATAAGATAATTCCTCCTAGCCCCACAAAGATTCCTAACCCCATACAGATACTCCTGACAATTTGCGATTGTGAAATTTTAGGAGCTATCACAGTACTGACAAAATCTGAAACGAAAACCCTGGAGAATATGCAGTAGATAGTGGTAAGGAGTGTAGAGAGTAGCTATCGTTGAGAAAAGTGAAATGCAATCCCCATTTTTTCGTTTCAAGTTTTACAAGTATTGTCACATCTATTAAAAATTCACCAGCAAAAATTTTCAGGAATATCAGTATGGTGTTAGGAATCTGTATGGGGCTAGGAGAAAATATTTGAAACTTTTTAGTCAGTTTTATAAACGGATTACGCTAAAAAGTTCTTTTTCCGAAATAATTTCTTAATTAGGACTATATCTGACCAAAGGTTGGAATTCGGCTTACAGGTTGCTTACTTAACATGTGTTACTTTCTGCATCATCTCTTGTTTACTGCAACCCTCGACAGAGACTATAAGTCCTAGATATTTATACTATAAGTCTAAGATATTCTACTTAGTAGAATATAGCCAAATTTAAACAGTGCAACTACAAACTGTTGTGGAATACGGTTTAAAAATTCACAGTAATTACGTTTTTATCTCTGCGTGGTTCCAGCTTACGTTGATATAAAAATTTCAGTCACATACATACAAACCTGTCACACTCTCCTTTTAACGAACTCATTAAGTTATAACGAAATAAAGAACGTTGTAACTATTTCTTCCTCGTAGACTAGGAAGAAAAACAGCTTTCGACAGACAAGCACGATTTTTAAACGACTGAGTTTCAGATTCAAATAACAAGCCGTATTTACTCTCTTCCGAACATTGTGAAACAGACCTTAGATGCAGACAGTGTCGAATTTGGGACACATTCACTGCAAGACACGAAACATGAAATGCTTCCAGTATCCAATAATGCATTTCCTTCCATTCAAAGGAAATCTAAATTCGTGTGTGGTTTTCATTTGCATCAGATCCTTGCTTCCGGTTTCTAAAACTCGATAAAAGCAAGAAAGTCGCTGGTGGCAGCTAGTACGATCTTTGGCGCATCAAGTGTAACTGTATCTTATTGTTTGTGTAATTACTCGAGTGAGGTAGGCGGAACTTACAGCAGGAGAGATTTAACTTCAATAGATTTACTTTATTGCGTCTCATTATGGCTGGAAACAATGACGATTCTGTATGAAACCTGTTCAATTTATTAATATACCGTAAACGTTTTAGTTTTTCCAGTTGATAACTACTTCTTTTCTTTGTAGGTTGACCGCTTCGTAAGAGAATACATCAGTATGCTGGAGAAATGCTTTAAGAAATGCATTCACAGTACTAATGTATCGGAACTGACTCACATGGAGGTAAGGATTAGTGATTTACCGATAATAAACGGGCTTCTTAGACAACAAAACTAACTTCCGCACTCTTTTCGATGAGCACAATGAATTATACTGTTTAAAGCGACATAATGCCATACGCTATCTCAGGAAGATTACTACAGCACTGTTTTTAATGTTCACAACTTTTGTTAACCAACTTCGTTACTCCATCGCTTCAATAATCTGCAATGCGCAACCTAACATATATGCAGCGTAGCTTATTCCGACGTCTTAGACGCCTCGGTTTCATCAAGATAATATTCTGACTAGCGAATATTCCTTGCAGTAAAGGGAAGAGTTGCGAAATTTGCATTAGTTGTATATCTCATAATTATGACTGCAAGTAAGCTGTTTCGTTTAAATGGCTAAAGGAAAAATATCATACATAATCTTCGAAGTGTGCGGAACTGCGAATTGGGAAAAGAGAAAAAAACTAATCTACAAAATATGTGTACCGATAGTACGACTCACAAATATCGATCTCGTTTAAAATGGAACTGCAAACATGTCAGACTTGAATCTGCATTCGTATGCCACCATACAAAGTAGCTGAGATAATTAATGATGATAGCTTTCAATTATTTTTTGTATGGTATTTCCTTTACTAAGTTTAGAGGACAGGCGTATTCAGTGATGCAGTGATGGTTGCGGTTCTGTAGTACATTGTATCGTGAATCGACAGTTACCTTCCTCTTCCTCCTTTCAGAAACGTTTGACATAACAAATACCTGTAATCACAGCTGAATGCCTTAGAAATTTGGGTGTTAACTGTAATTATCACACTGATTACATATTAATGAAATATAACATCAGTGTGTGTACAGGAGTATTGATATAAATAAATTGCTGCATGAAAAATGACATCCAGGAAATGGGCAATCAAATGCTTAGTTTCTCCTCTGAATCATCATTCACCTATGGGTTTCTGAATCATCATTCACCTATGGGTTGATTTCTTGGATCACTGAAGCTTGTACTTGCAATGGTAAATACATGTAATACCCTTTATGCAACTCATATACTGGCAATGTTTTTAATGAGAAAATCGACTGCTGTTGCAGCAAATATTTTATTAATCCTCAGGTAAATGATCATTTGTTTGTAAACGATCATTTGTTTGTAAATGAGTGATGAAATTGTGTCCAATACATAAGACATTACACAACACAATGAAGTAAATACAGTGCCCAAGCCTTTGTAACAGCTGGTCATATCCTTTTTCATTTTCATGTAAAAGGGAAATACACAAAATAAGTAAGTGGGTCTATATATGAATGCCTGAAGTCTCTGTAGTGATATAAAGTGAAGAAAAACATTTTAAACAATAATAGTTTATTACCACTGAGTACATTACAAATGGAGTACAGATAAACAAAGTTGAGGAAGGAAATTAGCTATACATTCGTTAGAGGAACCATCCTAGCACTACCATCAAGTGATCTGAGCAAGCAATGGCTACATCAATTAAGATATAAAATAGTGATTTGGAGGCCCTCAAACCCTGAAATGGAATTCTATTTTCCTAATAAATACACCACTTCAGTCCCTCTTGTGGTAAGACTATTTTTTCACCCATGTGCAAAAGAAGATATTGAAATGTATCTTTTTGTTTGTGATTTGTGCCACAGCTGCTGATCAAGAATGAAGTGGAGAAAAAATTGATCTATCTTCAGGAATATTTTGTTCTAGAACTTACCCATTACACTCTTGCAGTAGCCTAATAGTTGCAATAGACAATGGCAGGTGTCACTGGGTAACGTCAAAATGTAGAGTATTAGTTTAATGGCCATGAATCTTAGCCCTTACTGAGGCAGGATGGTTTGAGTGCCTCAGTGATACAGACAGCCATACCATGGGTGCAACCACAGTGAAGAGGCATCTGAGTGGAGACTAGACAAATATATGGCTGCTGAAGAGGGCAGCAGTCTTTTCAGTAGTTGCAAGGGCAACAGACTGGATGACTGACTGATCTTTCGTTGTAATGGTAGCCAACATGGCCTTGCTGTGCCGGTACTGTGAACAACTAAATGAAAGAGGAAACTGTAGTTGTCATTTTCCTCTAGCACATTCAGCTTTTATATACAGTTAAATGATGATGACATCCTATTGGGTAAAATATTCCAGAGGTAAAACAGTCCCCCATTAGTGTCTCCATGTGAGAACTACTCAAGAGGGTATCACCAGGAAAAACAAAATTGGTCACCTATGGATCAAAGTGCAGAATGATCCCTTAATAAAGTAGGTAGGCAAGATAATTTTAAAATCGAAATACACTACTGCTCATTAATTTCAATATACACAATAAATGGAATCTAGTTCTCTGCAGATAAGATTTAACACTATGGGTGCAGTTGAGGAAGCAAAGGAATAGTACAACAGTTGTACACATGTCTTGATTTTTGTTTGTGACCATCGAGATACAACAGTATTTAACAAACAATGTTGTGTACATAAATTTTATGTACCTCTCGGATATGTTTGTTTACCTATTTGCTGACAGATGCTGCATTTGGTGCACCTATGTTGTTCCCTGTACTGATGTGATGTCTGCAGTGAATGGCAAGCATTGCTACGGTACATAACATGTGGTTCCTGCATGTCAGTTCGTTCGTGACAGTGAAGTGTGCACATCGCTAGTATGGCTCCACTAGTGGAGATGTCCATAGAAAAATGTGCTGCAATTCTAGCACTTAGCCAAGTAGTTTAATCTATTCGTCAAGTTGCGAAACAGTGTACTGTGTCTATAGGGGGAGTGCAATACACCCTTCACTTCCAGGAGACAACAGGTAGCAATAATGGCATACCACGACCAGGATAACCTCGTAACCCAGCAGTGTGTTCTACCTACAGTTAAACAGGGTGGAGGTTCTATTATGGTTTGAGGATGTTTTGAAGGAGATAGAGTTAGCGACACTGTGAAAATAGAAGGATGTATGGATCAGAAGCAGTATCACTGCATACTTCAGTATCATGCAATACAAAGTGGATTGTTCTTAACAGGGAAAGGGTTCACCTTACAACAGGATAATGACCCAAACTGGCATACTGTACTAACTACAATGCATCAAAAGAAGAACAGAAAGTACTGAATGATATGGTATGGCCATCCCAATGCCCCAATTGTAATCCCATTGAAATGGTCTGGGATGAAGTGGGCAGACATATTGGGGAAGTTAATATATCTAGCAAAGAACATCTCTGGAATATTGTTAAGGATGCGTGAAATCATATAGATTCATGATACCTACAAAAACTGATTGACCGCATGCCTCGAGTTTTTGAGGCAGTCATTAAATCCATAGGAGGATACTCTGATGAAAGAATAGGACTTACAGTAAGGTGAGGATAGGTCTATAAATATGAAATCATACAGGGGTATTGCAGGAGTAGGACTAATCATCAATAAGAAAATGCAGATGCACGTAAGCTACTATGAACAGCTTTGTGAATGCATTGTCATAACCAAGTCAGACACAAAGCCATAGCCTGCCACAGCAGTACAATTTTATATGCGAACAAAATATAAAGAGATGATGATGTGTGATGAGATAAAAGGTGTTATTCAGGTAGTTAGGGGTAATGAAAATTTAATTGTGATGGGCACTGGGCCAGCCACTGTGGTTGAACGGTTCTAGGTGCTTCAGTCTGGAACCGTGTTGCTGCTACAGTCACAGGTTTGAATCCTGCCTCAGGCATGGATGTGTATGATGTCCTTAGGTTAGTTAGGTTTATGTAGTTCTCATTTGATGGGCACTGGTATTTGATAGCAGGAAATGGAGGAGGAGAAAAACCAAGAAGTGTACTTCAACCAGGGGAAAGGTAGAATTTTGCACAGAGAATAATTTAATCACTGCCAACACTTTGTTTAAGAATCGTGGAAGGATGTTATATAAATGTAACAGACATCAGGACACTGAAAGGTTTCAGTGTCATTATACAGGGTGTTTCCATAAGAGTGTGCAAAAATGTAATAGAACATGGAGAATGCTCCACTGAACAATTTTAGGTTAGAAACCTGGGTTCGGAGAAGCCAACTTAAGGAGATAAGGAAGTAAACTTGTCTATCGCTTTGTCTAGCATTATATTTACAACTAACCTGCATACAAATTTACATGTACTGTAATCTTTATCTACATGTACATTCTTTATTTCTTGCAAGGAAACAAGGATGATAAGCCTGATGAATAGAAAGTCATGATGCAGGATTTATTTACTTCACTTGTTCATAAGGTGGCTCTGTTGTATCGTATTTACGTTGTCCCACGACAGGATGTGCTATGAATCAATGACAGACCCATTCATTACTCAGTGCTATCCAGAGATGTACAGTACAATTTGATAGAGCAGTACTGCTACAGTTTTGCAGAACTCACTGACATGCACATTGTGTATGGGGAAGTACGTTGCAATGCTCTCACTGCTGAAAAGCTGTACAGGGAATGATTTACTAATATGCATCATCTGTCATGAGGAGCGTTTATTTCTCGTGATCAATGAATGTGGGAGACTAGTTAATTCAAGAGAAGAAACGAGGGACCTGGCAACACGAGGAACACACACACAAAATATTTGAAGAAGAGTTGCTGGAACATGTTGCAGCAGACCCCACTACAATTACTCATTGTATTGCACATGAAATTAACACTGCACATACTAGTATGTGGCGAGTACTCCACGAACCACAATTACACCAGTATCACCCACAACAAATCCTGCAATGCTTGTGACTGACTTTGCACCAAGGGTTGCATCGTGTCAGTGATTGATCCAGCAATGGATTGATCGACCAGATTTCCTCCGAATCATGTGTTTACTGATGAGGCCTCATCTGGTTGTGATGGTATTTTGAACAGCAGGAATAGTCATGTGTGGGATGAGGAAACCCTCATGCTGTAGTAGAATCACACGATAAAGTATATTTTGCTGTGCATATCTGTGCCGGCATTGCAGGCGACAATCTCATTGGGCCATATCTTCTATCTGACCATCTGAATGGGCATCTGTACTTGAGGTTCATGCAAAGAGTTCTATCTGAGTTATTGAAGAACATACCCTTGTCTGTTTGTGAGAGGATATGAATACAACATGACAGTGTACCTCTTCACTTCAGTGTGGATGTCCGCAACAATCTCAGTGCTGTATTTTCTGGTCACTGGACTGGAAGGGGAGTTCATATCCCATGACCTGCAAGGTCACGTGACCTGAATCCTCTTGATTATTTCCTAAAGGGATACCTAAAGACACTAGTGTTTGAGACCCTAGTGGATACGGAGCTGGAATTAACTGCCAGAGTTGTAGCTGCCTGTGATGTGGTTCGAAACACACCAGGGATATTTGTCAGGGTATATCAGAATCTTGTTTGCTGATGTCATGCTTGCATTGAGGTTGATGGCTGTCAGTTTCAGCATACTTTGTAAGATGCAGTTCAAATGGTACATTCACTGTGTCAGTGATGGTATTTGCACTTAACTGTAACTAATGTAAATAAATAGGACACAATAATGTGATTTTATTCCTAATATTTCCTTAAGCTGGCTTCTCCAACCCCAAGTTCCCTACCTCAAATTGTTCAATGGAACATCATTCATGTCCTGTTAAATTTTTGCACTCCTTACAGAAATACACTACATAATGATAAGGCATAGCTTTCTAAGTGAAATTTTAAGATGTTTGACATTTGTAGGGGCACATGTAGTCTCTAACCAAAATTGACTGGTTAGCTTCTTAAAACTTAAGAAATTGCAAAAAGGTAGGACATTACGAAGATGCCTCATGGATGAGTTGAAAGAAACAGAGTATAGAGATTTTCAGATTGTACATTAGGTGACATTTGACAGAAACAGCTGAAGGGAATTTAGTAGAAGATGAATGTGCAGCTTTGAGGGGTGGAATATTGAATGCAGCAGAGGATCAGATAGATAAAAAGACAAGACCTCACAGAAATCTTTGGTTAACACAGGAGATACATATATAAACATAGTGACTGAAGCTGACAAAATGGGGTACAGACACCTAAAAAATGAGACTGACAGATAGCGCAAAATGACAAAGCACGAATGGCTAGAGGACAAATACAAGTCTGTATAAGCATGTATAAATAGGGGAAAAACAGACACCAGCTATTGGAAGATTAAAGATACCTTTGTAGAAAAGAAAAGTAACTGTATGATTATCAAAAGTTCAGATTGCAAGCAAGTACTAAGCAAAAATGAAGAATTTTACAGAGCACTGAAATATCCAAGTCTCCTAGATTAGACAAAATTTCCTGAGAAGTACTGGGACCTTGAGGAAGCCAGCCATAGCCATAATAAAACTTCCACCTGGTATCCTAAATATACGAGATAAGTGAAATACCCTCATACTTCTAGAAGGATGTATTAATTCCACTTCCAAAGAAAGCAGGTCCCATCACATATTAATATTACTGTACTATCAGTTTAATAAGTCATAGTGCCCAAATACTGACTTGAATTATTTACAGAAAAATGGATAAACTGGTAGAAGCTGACCTTAGAGAGATCAGTTTGGGATCCAGAGATACGTTGGAACACTACACTCTCTGAAATTCTGATGGTACCATGCATAAAATACAAAGAGTGAAGGTTATATACGGCTTGTACAGAAACGAAACTGCAGTTATAAGAGTTGAAGAACATGAAAGAGAAGCCATAGTTCAGAAAGGAATCAGACAGAGTTGTAACATACCCCTTACATTATTCAGTGAGTACATTGAGTAAACCAGAAAGGAAACCAAAGAAAAATTTAGAGAAGGAATTAAAGCTCAGGAAGAAGGAATAAAAAACTTGAATATAACTGCATAGACTTCTGCAACCAGTCAGTTGACATAAGAGTTTACTGAGTATTGTACTGCATCATAATGTAAAAAAACTACAGTGGGGAGACCCAGAAGGCCACTGCAACCATTGCAGAACCAGTGTTCTCTCTACTATAATTTTTTACATTATGATGAGTTACAATATTCAGAAAACAGTTATGTCAAAAACCTTGAGGTTTTTTGAGGTCATTGTAGTTCTATCAGAGAAAACAGTGGACTTGGAGAAACAGTTGAAATGAATGGATAGTGTTTTGAGAAGATGTTACAAAATAAGCATCAGAAAAAGTAAAACAAGGGAATGTAGTTGGATTAAATCAGGGCTAAGGAAATTAGATTAGGAGATGAGGCACTAAAAGTAGTAGATGGGTTTTGCTACTTGGGCAGTAAAGTAACTGATTATGAGGAAAAATAGACAGCAAATAAAATGGAGCAAAGGAAAAAATTCTGAAAAAGAGGAATTTGTTAACAATGAATTTTATCTTATGGTTTAGGAAACTTTTCCTTAAGGTATTTACCGGAAGTGTAGACTTGTATGGAAGTGAAATGTGGGTTATAAGCTGTTCACATGAGAACAGAGACCTCTGAAATGTGGTGCTGCAGAAGAAAGCTGAAGATTAGATTTGTAGAACATGTTTCTATCGGGGAGATACTGAATCGGACCTTGAAGAGAAGATTTTTATGGCATAAATTAACTAAAAGATGGGGTTGGTTGATAGGGCACAGCCTGGGGCATCAAGGAATAGCCAGTTTAGTAGTAGAGGGACGTTTTGGAGGTAAAAAAGTATAGAGGGAGACCAATGCCTGAATACAGTAAGCAGGTTCAAATAGATGTTGGTTGCAGTAGTTACACAGATATGAAGAAGCTATCTCAAGATAACCTAGCCTGAAGAGCTGCATCAAACCAGTCTTCAGTCTGAAGATCACAACATCCAAATTTTTACTCATGAAATAGAAATCTCCTGTCTTTTCGCTCCAAACTTTTCTTTGCATATTTTCTTAACTTTTCCTGGTTTCAGCACAACCTTCCACTCCAATGAAGAAACTGCTTTCAAACATCTGAAATCTTCAAAACTGACTGTTGTTACTTTACCTAAGCAATTTGTTTCAATTGGTAATTGTTCAGTAGTTGATAAGACCTTAATTTGTTGGTAGGTCTGCTATATCAAGTGGTCTGAGGTTGGGCTCATCACCTAGAACAAGAATGATACAGAAATGAAACTGAAATTTGGGAAGGAAGAAGTTAATCAGATATTGGCTGTGGATAGTGTTTTTAGTGCCACCTGAGAAGGCTAGATGTAGGATGTAGATTAACTATTCACAAGGTATCATCTGTGCTCGTATGTCTAAAGTAAAATGTGGAGTAGATGAAAACAATTGACACATGATTCAGTGTAAATCATGTTGTAAAAACTTTTGATGGTGCTGAGCAACAGTGATACAGTAGTTTTTGAAAGAATACACTGCTATTAGATTACATATTATATTTTTCTGCTGTAAAATCTAGATTCCCACTTTAATGCCAATATTGAGTACAACATTCTGAGACCATGTACATCATTTTGCTGTGTAGTGTGCATGATGTCAGATACACACTTCAGTGTTAAAAAAAATGTGTTGAACTGTTCATTTGACATCCTACACAGCAAGATAATGTTAATGGTCTAAGAACTTGGTCCTCAATAATGGCATAAAACCCAAAATCTAGATTGTAGAGAAGAAAAAAACGCTGTAATATACAGATGGCAGTGTATTCATTCAAAAATAATTTGTGTTGATGTTCATCTGCAAAAGATGGCCTATCTTATATTGCTCACTTTGAGAGATGGTGGCAGTAGGGAAAAAATTTTTTTTTCATTCAGATGAGAGCCGTTGTTAATTTTTCTGACTTAACAATAATATTGATGATGATACTAATAGCAATGATAGCATTAATTAAAATATTCTACATGAATATTTCACAATTTCATTTTAATGTTTAGTACTCCCCTGTACTTCAATCAATAATTATTTGCTCTGTTAAAGCTGGACAGGTGAACCATTAAAGCTTCCTCTGTATTCATTCCTCTCCCATTGGCCCCTTTGAATACTTTAACTACTGTCTAATGACCCATCTCTTTGAATTTTGTTTGACATATTATCTATATTTCATAATATCTTTATTATTTTTCTTTGAATTTAGTTGTTCCTCTTTCTCTCACTATTTATTTTTACATGAAAAAGTTGTCATTTATTATTCATGTTGATTCTTCATGATGAGTTTGCTATTTCTTGCCACATTCCTGTTCATATTTGTTCTGTATTTCGCAGAAAATTCAGTCCAGGTTATAAATGATTTGCCATTAAATTCCTATGTTCCACCAGAAAGCCTTACTGGCTGTGAAGTGACATACAGCTGTGCTTCAATTTTTTTTTATCAAATTATAAATTGTTGTATTCCTTATTAGCACAATCATATATTCTGCATGCAAACAAAGTATAACTTTTTCAAAACAGCATAATTCACTTATATTGTGATACATGTTTGAAATGTGCTTCAAAGGTGCCAACAAAATTCTTCTGTGGGTTACAAAAGCATGGTACCCTGTGACATCACCCTAGTGTTCAACAACACATCAAATAGCAAAGTGTTGACCTATGTGGAAAAAAAAAGAAAGAAACCACAACTCATAAGTTATTGCAATGTGTAGCGTAGGTTAACATTGTTACTTTGACATTAAATGTCACCATAATTGTGGCCAATACCATTGTGGATGTCTCAAATGATGGGATAAGTGCAATACTCCCTCTTAACTAACTAACTAAGTGTTGAACTAACTAATTTACCCACATTTCAGCACTTCTTTTGATGTCCGTGTGGTGAAGGTCAGAACCATGACCCTAAACACTGAAATCACACAGTTTCACTATGTGTAGTCAAGGGAAACATTTCAGACACACCACAGCTCAGAATCTGTACAAAAATTCCTTGGTAGGTGTCATAAAGGGTGTGAAACCACCCCTGTCCCTAGGCTGTTAATACTATACATTTAGCAGTCAAAACTTACAATTCACAGTGTGATGAGGAACAGGACAACATTCTTGACTATGTTCAACACTACTAACACTCCCCTAGATAATTCAGTCCTACCCTAAGGACATCATCTGGCATCAAGCTTGTTCGACACCCCTTGGTGCAGTCGCCTGCCCTCAGGTGCTAGAGCAGCCATGAGACACCATTGTCCGGAAAGGGTTTCAAAGTCTCTGACAGGTACATTTTTAATGTGCTTAACAATGATGTGTGGGTGGCACCAAGCGTGTTGTCAAACTGGGGTGTCCTAAAGGGACCCTTTCACATTTTATTGATGCACATGTCAATGTTGCATCGCTCCACGATCACACCACAGGAGGGCATGAAACAGGAAGGCTGAAAACACATAAACACACTTTACTGCTTTGGATCACATTCAAATTTTGTTGAATGGTTTTGAACAGTTTCTGGTAGCTCCACCCTGTACAGCAGAGTGAATATTGTTGTCACACAACACACCAAAAGTGTCAGATTATGACTAGTCATGTTGCAGCCCCACAATGTCCTTAGAATTGGGTTGAATCTTTTGGGGGTGAGGAGAGACTCAGCAGTGTTGAACATTGTCAAGAACATTTTCCTGTTGCTCATTGCACTGTGAACTGCCATTTTTGACTGTGAAATACATTGGAATCAATGCCTCAAGGACACGGAAAGTTTCATTGACACTGTTTATACCTTCTCCTGATGGCTTTTCATGTCAGTTTTCAATGATGGTGTGTCTAATATGTTTCCCTCAGCCACCCATATTAAAACCAAGTGATTTGAACACTGAGTGTCATGTCTGCCATCACAGAAGTGTCAAAAGGAGTTAAACGTAAGTAAGAGGAGGTGTGATGAACCTCCCATTGTATATTCACAATGGTGTTGACACAGTTGTGGGGAAATTTGGTGCTAAGTGACATAAATAAACCACCTTTTTTCTCATGTGAACTTCTGAACTGTGGCCTTTTTTCTCATGTGTCGTAACTTAGCTGTCTGAAGTATCGCTGAAGCTGAGGGTGACATCACAGGGTGCCATGCTTTTGGACCATTACAGAGGAGGCTTGTAGCACATTTCAGCCAAATTTCAAATTTTGGGAGAATTTTGGGAGACAGTTATGTGGTTTCAAAAACTTTTTTGTGCAGAGAGAGAGAGAGAGAGAGAGAGAGAGAGAGAGTGTGTGTGTGTGTGTGTGTGTGTGTGTGTGTGTGTGTGTGTGTGTTGTATATATATATATACAAGTGTGATGATATTTACAAATATCATCACACTTATTCCAATGAGACTTTTGTGTAGTTTGCAATTATTGTTTAGAGTGGTAAAAGGAAGGTGTCGGAGGTTAAAAAGTCTGTGGGTTGTAGGGGTTATGGACAAGGAGAAAGTTTTGACAGTATAGACTGTAAAGAGATCATCATGATGAGTCCATCTGGAGAAAAATGTAAAGAAGATAAATTAGGATTCTGAGATTTTAAATTGCTTTATAGATCTATTTTTCTCCAGTCCAGTACTGAACATCAGATGCTGCCTGAAATTTCCATTAGCTAAGTGTGTGGTGGTGGTGAAGTGATCTAATGAACTGTTGAAATAATTACCTCTGTGCTGTGCAACCTCTACAGCTCCCAGATTGATCACATTTAACCTGGATTTTCATTTGTATGTTCTGATTAATATAAATGGACAGAGTATTTGTAATAAGACTAAAACGTAACTTGGCTGCTTTTTCAGATGACTCTACAATTCATCTCGTCTTCAATGGTTTAATCTCTCATTTATATGTTTCTTTCCATGCTCCTCTTGTTGCTTTTCTATTATCTTCATTTATTACTTTGTCCAAGACAGAATGAGGGTAGAGGTAGTGGGAGGGTGTGTGTTGCAGATGTCTTGACCCAAAGTGATTATCATGTATGTAACTTATATACCAGGTCTGTTGGAATTCAGTATAGTTGATTTGTGCTTATACCTATTCTGTTGGTAGCAGGAGTATTTTATGCAGCATAATTGTTACTTTTAATAATGAAAGTGATAAAATAAGTTCTATGGAGAAATTCCTAATTACTGAAATGGTGCTGTGTGGGGTCAGGCATGTGTATCTGTGACTGACTGAAAGTTGTCTTAGAGTGCACTGAGTATCAGGGTTATGTTTGCACATGGCCCAGGAGAGTTCTCCATGAATCAGATCACCAGCTACTGACTTTTAATGAAAAACATGGCTAGTTCATCAAGTACTGTACATAGACCTTTGTTTATCATTCAAAATATCAAAAGTCCAGTCACCATGAGAAATGAAGATGGACATTTTGTATGAAAGGTGTAATAAGTATGATGCAGACAGATGGTTTTTCAGTGCATGAGAGATTACATCATGGTAGGAGAGCTTCTAGGTGTAGCTCCAGGTGTATTTCATCAGAAAAAAAGATGCTGAAATTTTGATTTTATATTCATTTTATTTTACTTCACCTGTACTTCAGTTATTTTTTCTCTCCTCTGTTTGTTCCTTTCCATGTTCATCCTTGGTATTCTTCTATTCTCTTCATTTCTATTTAATTCACTACCAGCTATTTCAGTAAAGTATACCAACAATAAATTATGATTAGTACATAATTAGACCTACTGATAGAGGATTTACTTATGAATTGCTATATGTGTGAATATTGCGAGAAAACAGCTGCTCTGGAAAAAAAAGACACTGCACCTCCTCTAACAGATTCATAGCACCGAGAACATAAGTTGGCTCTGAGGCATACGTATATGTTCATTTATGATGTATCGAGATCACCAAATCAAAAACCAAACATTTCCATAACAACAAAGTCATCTGAGTCTCAGGGGTACCTTTTGCAGCAGTCCTCAGCAATGTCAGTATGCGATGGAACATCCTCTTGCTTGGATAAAGGCTTGAATCGGTAATGGCATACCATAAATGAGATAATCAAGCCAGCCTTGGTTCAAATTGTCCTACTTTTCAATGGCAATTCCTAAGTCTCACAGATATGTGGCCATTGTTGACATCCAAAAACACTTCATTTCAATCAGTCCTACACATGGTTGATTGGGTTCTTGTCTCGGGAACAAGTAGGCTACTCGATTTTGATGATCGAAGGATTATGAAGAAATGTATTCATGAGAATGGTATGATGAGCTCACACGTTATCATTCATGTAGATGAAACTGCTACCAAAATGTTGGTGATATGGTCCTACTTCTGGTTATAGGATCTCGTCCCTGTACTTTAGAGCAGTGAGGTTGGCCTCGACAACCATGAGAGATGTACAGTGGCCCCATGCAATGCCACTTGAGAACATCACTCCACAAACATCTTATTTCAGATGTAGGACACTGTGTTCAAGGTGTTCAGTACTAAGGGGTTGTTTCCAAACACATTTAAAATTATCATGGTACAAACAAATCGGTTATTTCTCCTTAAACAACATCAGACACAAGTACTGGGGCATCCAGATTGCATGATTTCTTGTCACTCTGCAAGTGAGTACATGGTTTTGTGGTGTGCAACATGTTGCTCATCATCGTCATTGGGAATGGATATTCAAATCGTGCAATTGTCTCCTAACAGTATCACGCATAGATAACATCCTGTAGCCTCTTCAAATGCTGAATTCACTTCTGGAGCACTCCACCTGCAGCTCCTTTGACTCAAAAGTTGTAGATATTGATCATTCTGTACATCTGTCAAATGTGGATGGCTTATGTGGTGTAAGACCTTAAGGCAGCCTGTCAATTGGTACCAATTCCAGGTTTGTGCCACTTCACTTTGACTCCGGTGGAACTGTCAAGTAACTTCCCTTGTTGAAAAGTCTATGGACCTGAGATTCTATGGACCTGATTGTAGGTCATGACTGTTCTTTGTGCCATGATGGATATTCATAATACTGTTCTACAGTTGTCTTTAATGTATCCCTACTAGCGCTTTACTTTAACTGAAAAGGAGCAATCAATTTGAATGTGTCATTCTGCTTATGGGTAGTGCTCATAATAACTGTGTGTATGTTTCTAAACAACAACAGAAATGCCTTTTCGGTCAGTACAGGAACAATCACAGTAGCAACAAACCTGCAAAATTTTATTGAGATAATGGAAAACTGTTGTTGGTGTATATGTTCAGTTATATCAGACAGTCATGATTTGTGTCTTTGATATGTACACGAATCCTGTTATACAATGACTGGTTTATAAGACCAAATGAATGTTATTTTGACAATGATGTGTTATTTAGACAGTTCAGACATTTTGTGACATTTGAATGTACACCTGAGAATGGCGATAAAACCAAAATCAGATGCTGCTACTTCCCGTGGTCTGGCCTTGGTGGTATAGACAGTGTTCCTTTGTGTGTGAATTGTCTTTGTGTGAATTTGTGTGTGTATGTTGCCTAAGTCAGAAGGACTTGTGGCTGTATGCTTATTGTTTAGCAGTCTTTTTGTTGTTCCTGTCTGTGACTCAACATCTCCACAATGTGGTGAATAGCAATCTATCCTTTTCATATTATTGTCATTATTCCATCGTGGATTTTCCATTGCTTTATTATGATTAACTGGTAGATGTGTGGCCAATCACTGGCAAAGCTGATATATAAGGAAGCATACTGTCACTATAGGCATAGGAATTGATTTACTTACCCAATAAAAGATATGATCACCAGCTTTTGCACCAAGAACATTAATTTACATGAAATGGTAAACTTCATTCATTGTTCACGAGCTACTCTGATGAAAGCATATATATGTGTGATGTAGTTTAGTCTTCACTGATGAATCACATTTTGCACTTTATATGCTACATCTCATGGAAGAATAAAATGTTGATGTGTCATTTTCTAGATCCAATGAAGAACACTCAGCTCAATTAATTGGAAACATATCCATCACATTCATTTATCTACAGTGGTTCTATTCCATGGGGTGCGTGGGGGTACGGTCTCAAATTAGGATAAGGCACATATCCCCATTGCTAGAAGTATTGAAAGGTAGAAGAACACCACCAGGCTTTCAAAACAACATATCACATCCCCAAATCTCCTGTCACAACTTACTTCAGCACCTGCGAAACCACACGACAAGTGGGCTTACTGTGTAATTGAACATATATCAGTCCACCTCAGTATATGTAACTAATTACAGGCCAGAATACTTGTTCAGTACATTTATAAAAGTAGTTGAGATATTGTTTCATAGGAGCGTGTAAAGCTTAATTACAAAATTGTCATTAATATCAACACTATGAAATGAAATGATCATATAGTAATGTTGGTCGGGAGGCGCCAACCGGGGAAGCTTGGCTGCCAAGTGCAAATCTTATTTCAGTCAATGCCACATTGGGCGACTTGTGTGCCAATGATGAGGATGAAACGATGATGAGGACAACACAACACCCAGGCCACGAGTGGAGAAAATCTCCAACCCGGCAGGGAATCAAACCTGGGCCCGCTGCATGGGAGGCAAGCATGGTAACACTTAGCTAAACAAGCAAACATCAACACACTAACATGGTTTCATAAGACAAAATAACCAAAACCACACCAATAAATGAACATATCAACAAATCAAAGCTCATATCTGATCATGCAATATTGTCAGTTGTTGATATAAATCTAGCTAAAAAAGTTAACAAGTTCTTTCAACACTAAATGGATGATTCATTGAGAAGAATCCCATTTTAAATAAACAGAAATGAATTCACATCAGTTAGTTTCACCCTATCTGTAAAACAACTACTATTAAAAATTTGGCTTTTATTTGAAAAATTTTATTGCGTGATTTCTTAAGTTCTAAAATAAAATAGGTTAAAGTTACATCCTCTGCACTACACTGACTAAAACAACTGCAACACCTGTACATGCTCTTTAAGAGCTGCTCTTTATATGGACTTGTTACCAACTTAAGTCTATCAGTATTCTCATCATTGGTAACAGTATGTTATTGTAACATGGACTGCAGTATTAATGACATACATTTATGGTGACCTATTTAAAAATGCATATATAAGGATAATTTTTGTGCAGCCTGCACTTAATGATAGTTGCATCATTTAGAAATGATACATGATACTGGGTATATCAGTCAGATGCCCTCTGCACACACATACCAATGTAAGACGTATTTTAAAATTTTACAGTATGCAATATATGAATGCATTGTTTCATGGTGATATATACTGGTAAAATTCTCTCAAACTTGCAGATGCATCAAGTGGTGTAAAATCCATGAACTTTCAACTGAGTACTCCTTGGCCATTGTTAAGTGGTGACTGTTATATTGTTGCTGCTGCAGATCCTCATATAGCTGCCCTGCCTTCTGAATGGAAGCCATCTCAGATGCTGAAAACTTGCTGAAGGAACTTAGCCGCTTACAGAAAGTATTCAAGGGAAATGGTTACAACCACCACATTTCGCAAGCCATCTTTCCAAAGACACATAAGCAAAAAGCCACATAGGAGGACATGAAGAACCTTGTGTTTTTGCCATTCTGCTGCTCAGTAACTGGAAATCAATTCAATCTTCAGAGCTTCAGTAAAAGTTTGGCAACTCAGGAGGCCCATGAAAAATGATGTAGGCCTCTGGATGCCAACAGTACATAAAATATTACATGAGTGTGGATGTCAGACACACTGTGTGTACTATTGAAGAACACTGTGGTACCCTGAGAAATCAGCGGTAGGAGAGCACATTCTAAAAACATGGCACTGTATTGCATTTTATGAGACACATTTTATTACACAGGCTAATAGCATTATAAAAAAAGTGATCAAGATATAAACTTTTGAAAACATCCTCGATAAGGATGACAGACTGCATTTAAGCATAGCAAGGGCTCAGCCATAAGAAGGTTGTAGATTGCACCAGACATCACAAAAGGCACCATGCCTTTATAAAGACACCAGCAACAATCAAAACTGATAATGACTGACTGCTGTAAGCTCATGGATTTTAAACCACTTGATGTGTCTGGAAGCTTGAGAGAATTAGTCTAGAATTTAAGTGTATTTGTGTTCTGTGTGAGATTGTCTGCTGATAATGTTCATTCTGTGTTTGGAAACAAGGTTTTGACTAATGTAATACTGCTGGTTATATATGTTTTCCAGATCAATTGTGTTAAAAAATGCATTGCAAACCAACTGAAAGAATCAGAGAAATCAACAAGCAAGAAATCATGGGGGCCTAAGAAGAACTCTACATGTTGTGTGTCTTAGAAAGTGTGGCGTTAAATAAATAACTTTCTACATTTTATTCTACTTCAAAAGGAAGAAAAATGCAGCCTGAGAAGATATAATGATCTATATGTGAATATATTTTCTCATTAGTTAGTAAAATAAAATGGTTTATGAACTAATAATGCACTTGTAAATGTAATACTTACAATAAATATTAATGTTGTACATCTTACTTTCATCCCAAAATCTATAACAGCAGTTATCCATTGTTAGTAATTCTGATAAATTAAAAATGAAGCTAAACGTGATGATATGCATTTTGAGATAGCACCACAAATTTATCTGAATATACTTTTTCCATTTCTAAAGTACTTTTGTTGCTCTGGCTTAGTGAAGAATGATACTTTTTCTTTTGCAGTTCAGCTACCCACCTATCACATATGTTTCTCCATACAGTTGGAGGAGATTATCTGCAAAGTATTTGCAAATTATTGTTTTGTGTGCTGCCTAATCACTTAGAAAAATCTATTCTGCATCCAGCAAAGCATCAGCTATATTATTTCCTGCAGTTGGAGACAATTTCATCTTTTTTACAGGGCAGTTGCTTCCAGCCACTGCTTTGATTGGTGTCTCATTTCAGACAGTATTGAGAGTGAACAAAGGTAACTTAAAGCAAATGTCTCATAACTGAGAAGTCCATTAGAAATGAAGAAACAAAGAAACAAATTCAACATAACAAGGGTAGGAATTCAAATTTTGTGTGTTTTTGTCAAAGGAACCTTCCTGATGTTAGCAGTAATGGAATAAGAAGAATCATGGGTTACCGAAATCTGAGTGCTAAATGTGGGGTTTAACTTCAGTTCTCCTTATAACGAATCCACTGCCTTAGCCACAGCAACACCTCTCTCAGCATCATATTATGGCCAACACACATTACATCTTAAAGTAAGGATTTAGTATAAACAATCTGTGTGGAGGTATTGGAAATTGTTCAATTTTTTTTCATTTACTTTTGGGCGGCATACACTGCATTTACACCTACATCTATATCCATACTCTGCAAACCACTGTAAAGTCCATTGTAGAGCATTTATCCCACTGGACCAGTTATTAGGGCTTTTTACTGTTCAATTCACATATGGAGAAGGAAGAATGGCTATTTAAATGCAGATGGTATCAGTCAACACATACATATTGGTGGATGTAATGCTTTGGAAGGCCATAAAATGGAATAATCACATAGGCTTACTTGTGGGTCAAGAAGCTAGCAGACGCCGATTTATTGGAAGACTACTAGGGAAATGCAATCAGTCTATATACTGCTCACAGATCACTCATGTGACCCAACTTAGAATATTGCTCAACTCTGTCAGACTCATACTTATGTGGACTAATAGGTGATACTGAACGTATAAAGATAAGGCCAGCACGAATGGCCACAGATTTGTTTTGTTAGCAAACGAGTGTTACAAAGATGTGGGAAGTACTGAACTGGTAGTCTCTTGATGAGGTATGTGAACTATCCCAAGAAAACCTACTTACAAAGATACTGCACACATCTTGCATAAGGCTACCTTGTAGTTAATTTGTAATGTTAAACATACCATACTCATTCTTCTGGTGTACCTATTTCTAGCTTATTTGCCTGAATCAATGGTTTTCATGTCCAGTAGATGAACTGCTAAGTGCTTAAACAATTTTACATGATTAAGTCAATATATCAAAGTTAGTATTTATTCCAACAGAATACTTTAATGATGTTCATCTTGGAAACAAGAAGGTCCACTGAAGTAGAAAGACTTTCACATCTTTCTAAAATACGGTACTATTAAATATCTAATAACAACCTAATATATACAAATAATAAACATTATGTTTACACATTACGTAATTAAAGTATTTTAATTAGCCAATATGTGCATAGTATTCAAATGGCTTTCATACTTTGCTCTATTTTAATTACCAAGTTTTTGTGTTCACACTTTTCTCCCCAGTTTTCATAAAAACCTACCAATAAATTTCCAGAAACCCAAATTTCAGCACCTGTTTGAATTATTTCTGTAATTAGTATGTATTCATAAGAGACATATACAATTTTGAGTGCTGGTAGGGAGAGATTGAGTCTCTAGGATGGTAACATTGAATTTTGGAAAGATTTTAATTATTGTTGTTGTTGGGATCTTCAGTCCAGAGACTGGTTTGATGCAGCTCTCCATGCAACTCTATCCTGTGCAAGCTTCTTGATCTCTCAGTACCAACTGCAACCTACATCCTTCTGAATCTGTTTAGTGTATTCATCTCTTGGTCTACTACTACAATTTTTACCCTCCCTGATTCCCTCCAATAGTATATTGGTAATCCCTTGGTGCCTCGGAACGTGTCCTATGAACCTGACCCTTCTTTTAGTCAGGTTGTGCCACAATTTCTTCTTCTCTCCAATTCTATTCAGCACCTCCTCATTATTTACAGGATCTGCCCATCTAATCTTCAGCATTCTTCTGTAGCACTACATTTTGAAAGCTTCTATTCTCTTTTTGCCTAAACTATTTATCATCCATGTTTCACTTCCATACATGGCTACACTCCATACAAATACTTTCAGAAAAGACTTCCTGACACTTAAATCTATACTCGATGTTAACAAATTCCTTTTCTTGAGAAATGTTTTCCTTGCCATAGCCAGTCTACATTTTATATTCTCTCTACTTCGACCATCATCAGTTATTTTGCTCCCTAAATAGCAAAACTCCTTTACTACTTTAAGTGTCTCATTTCCTAATCTAATTCCCTCAGCATCACCTGACTTCATTCAACCACATTCCATTATCCTCGTTTTGCTTTTATTGATATTCATCTTATATCCTCCTTTGAGGACACTGTCCATTCCATTCAACTGCTCTTCCAGGTCCTTTGCTGTCTCTGACAGACTTACAATGTCATTGGCAAACCTCAGCATTTTTATTTCTTATCCATGGATTGTAATTCCTACTCCAAATTTTTCTTTTGTTTCCTTTACTGCTTGCTCAATATACAGATTGAATAACATTGGGGATAGACTACAACCCTGTCTCACTCCCTTCCCAAACACTGCTTCCATTTCATGCCCCTCTACTCTTATAACTGCCATCTGGTTTCTATAAAAATTATAAATAGCCTTTTGCTCCCAGTATTTTACCCCTGCAACCTTCAGAATTTTATAGAGAGTATTTCAGTCAACATTGTCAAAAGCTTTCTTCAAGTCTACAAATGCTAGAAATCTAGGTTTGCCTTTCTTAATCTATCCTGTAAGGTAAGTCGTAGGGTCAGTACTGCCTCACGTGTTCGTACATTTCTATGGAATCCAATATGATCTTCCTGAAGTTCGGCTTCTACCAATTTTCCCAGTCATCTGGAAAGAATTCGTGTTAGTATTTTCTAGCCGTGACTTATTAAACTGATAGTTGGGTAATTTTCACACCTGTCAACATCTGCATTCTTTGGGATTGGAATTATTATATTCTTCTTGAAGTCTGAGGGTATTTCGCCTGTCTCATACATCTAGCTCACCAGATGGTAGAGTTTTGTCATGGCTGGCTCTCCCAAGGCTATCAGTAGCTCTAATGGAATGTTGTCTATTCCTGGGGCCTTTTTTTGACTTAGGTCTTTCAGCACTCTGTCAAATTCTTCACATAGTATCATATCTCCCATCTCATCTTCAACTACGTCCTCTTCCATTTCCATAATGTTGCCCTCAAGTATGTCACCTTTGTATGGATCCTTTATGTACTGCTTCCATCCTTCCGCTTTCCTTTGTTTGCTCAGGATTGGTTTTCCATCTGAGCTTTTGATATTTGTACAGGTGATTCTCTGTTCTCCAAAGGTCTTTTTAATTTTCCTGTATGGACTATCTTTCTAAGCCCTAGTGATAGGCATTACTATAACATAACATTTTTGAAAATTACAAAATTTAAGAAAGACATAGCAACTTGGATGCTTCTAACACCAATTTCAGAAAATTTTAGCTTAGAAATGACAAAGTTAGAGATATGCGAATTAGTCTAGTTACTGATATGCCAATTAGTCATGTAAGATATGGATTGAAGAACATCAAGGTACACAAAATGCAGTTATAATTAAAATTTATTTGTTAATTGAAATTTGTTGCACACTTATTAATATTAGCTAATGATGAATACTTATTTTACTACAAGAAAAGTAATTACTAAAGTAGCTTGCCCAAATGATTCAGTGAGACATCATGCACTTCTGACAAAAAAAAAAAAAAAAAAAAAAAAATTACCGCTAACATACAGTGTTGTTAGGACTTCAGGACTATTACAAAAATGTGTCAATATGGTCATGAGAGTATGTGTATTAATTAAATTACCAAATTATCCAATGTTATACAGTGATCAATCAAATTTCACATTCACAAAGACATAAATGAAAAACTCTGGTGTCTGATAAAGACACACATAATGTAAAATTCTGTGCTTTCATCATGTTTTGCTCCCAGTTATACTACAGTGAAATGATACTAAGCAGTCAGTTCTTTTATTCTATCATTTATTCCCTATTGTTTGGTTTTTAAATGATAAATAAAGTTGAAATTTGTGTCATCAACCTGGTGGATTACATAATATAATTATGATACATAACAAGATGAGTTTCTTGCAAATAATATACAGGTGGCTACCAGCACACATAGCAAGACCCATGTAGTTACTTGTATCAGAGGGGGCACCTGTTTTAGGTTAGGATCAGGATTTCAAAGTAGTAAAAATAACAGAACAGCCCTACAAAATGTTTGACCTTTTCTAGAACTGGTCCTCAGAGGGCCCTCTGTGAGGTTTAATATCTTTCCTGTATGTAAGAGGTGAGAGACTTAATATATATGTAACATAGCACACGGAATGAAGAAATGTTGACCATAATTTTACAGGCATATCAAGAGAATGCTGGACATCTGACAAATTAAACAGATGTTGAAGTACATAGAGGGTATTAAGAACATTAAGTAGACAATCAAAATCAGAAAAGATCTGAAGGATGCTGGTATAAGAGACTCAGGTATACAAGACCAAGAATCATTCAGTCACAAAGTACTGGAGATGAAATGTGAGTAATGAGATGAGGGGAGTAAGGACTGGAACAGCCTGGTTGGAAGAAAGGAAGAAAATATATAGTGAGAAGATGAAAGAAGTGTGGTACCTGAGAAAATCTCACACTTCATGTGGTCCTCTAGCAGTTTATAGTAATCAGAAAGGTACGCAATACCTCTCACCTGATGCCAGACGAAGACTTACAAAGACTACAGCATGTTCTTACTCCTGCTTGCATAATTCTAAATGGGCAGCATTGTAGGAAACATTTTGCAACTGTGTGACTACTGACTTATTTACAGTATAAAATTATGCTGCTAAATTCACTTAATAATCCTTGTCATCTCACTGAAAAACTATGAATACTTCAAATGTTATGTGTGATGTTAAGGTAACAATTTTAGTTTTTTTCAATAATTTCCTATATCCAAGCTAGAGACTGTTATTAACTTTAGCATTATAAACGATATGCCTTAGTCACCATTTTAGCAATGACAAAGTTCTCTGGGCATATGTCTTATCGTTGTACTGGTACTACTCCCATCACTGCATGAAAAGGTTGTGTCTTCTGTCAGTTCAAAACTCATTGAAGGACTTTTTCTTCTTTTATGTGTGAACCACTATGGACTACAGTTATTTCAACTGTTTTTCCTTTTTTTTTTTTTTTGCACATTTATTTCATCACTTTTTAGTGTTTCTCTGTTCTTTCCTCCATTCAAGTAGCTCCAGTGTTCTAGGGTCCTTCATGCAAACGTTTGGATTCCAGTGATTTCATTCTAAGTAGTGGCCATTCCTAACTATCTTGTGAAGTAATGTGGAGTTCGCCCATATCCCTTCCAACACCTTTGCACCATACGTTGTACATCTTTAATTTAGTAAAGTAAATGAACAGTCTTTTTGTCTGTCTGTTGGTATTCATCCTTCAGATCTGGCCATATAAAGTTATTCTTCTTTTTATATTTTCAATATGTATACAAAATTCACTGTTATGTCATGTTTTCCATTTTATTTTTTTCCTTAATTGGTCCCAAAATATTTTTTTAGTATTTCTTTTTGTGTGATTTCCAAGGCTTCCATCATTGCTTTTTTGTTCAGAGTTACTGTAAATTACTGCTGAAAGTAAAACTACTACTGACAAAATTTTTACAAGACTATGCAATCTTAACTGTAACACTAACCCTGTAAATATGTGTTATAGTGGTCATGAAGCTCAGCTCCAGTCTATCAGACTAAACACCAACTGTATAACTGAACAAAGAGAGTTCAGTGATGACAACATTGGAGGAAACTGAAATAGATAGCATATTTGACAGTTTCTGGTCACTGATAAGTTCAATGCATATTTTACTAATATAGCAAATCATTTTCTCCAAAATCAGTATGAAGACAGACGCGCTTGCCTACCAAATTATTTAAATGCTAGTCTGAAGTCTATGTTCCTTCAAGCATTCACAGAGACAGGGATAAGGCAAATAATAAGGTACTCAAAAACAAACATTGATGTGGGCTTGACAGCGTGCCAGATTATGTATTTAAAAAGTCCTCTGATTATGTAATAAAACCACTAATGCATTTAGCAAACACATCCTTATCAAATGGAACCTTTTCCAACAGCTGACATGAGTCCTATATTCAAAACTGGTGCACTGAAAATGTAAATAACTATTGGCCAGCTTCACAGCTCAGTCTTTTCTCCAAAATATTTCAAAGCCTTTTCCACAGCAGGCTTCAAAGCTACATATAGTCATCTTCTTAACACCCTGACAACAAATAAAATATTATCCAAATCACAATTCGGATTTCTAAAGGGTTCTGATATTGAAAAGCCTTTCTACACATACAGTAAGAATGTGCTTAATTCATTAGACTATAAATTACAGGCTGTTGGTACATTTTGTGATGGGTCAAAGGCATTTGACTATGTAAATCACAATATTCTTTTAAGTAAATGAGAATATTACAGTGTAACAGGATTTACTGCAAAATAGTTCAAATCCTATATCTCTGACTGAAAACAAAGGGTATCTATGGGACAGAGAGGTGTATTAAGCTATCAGGCAACATCCAACTGGAAAGCAATAACATGTGATGTCCTCCAAAGTTCCATCTCAGGGCCATTACTTTTTCTTCTGCATATCAGTGACCTCTCATCAGTAACATTACCAGTTGCCAAGTTTGTTTCAATTACAGATGACACAAACATTGTAATAAATAGTAAATCAAGTATAGCCTTAGAAACGTTTACTAATTAAATTTTAAATGACATTAATAAATAGTTCCTAGCCAATTATTTGTCACTAAAACTTGAAAAAACATACTACATGCAGTTCAGTGTGAACTTGTACATGTGAAGAGTGCAAATTGTTCACTGTTGAACAACTCCTACTACTCCATCTATTAATTTCTTAACCAACTGATTGATGCCTGTATGTTATTAATATTATCACATAATATAAATTGCTTACAATCTGACTTCTGAACAAATTTTGTGCAGCAATGTGATCATTATAAATAAGTACTGTAAAATGCATTTTTTTAATTTGATGGTGTGTGGCTACAACAGCAATTTAATATTTGCTTAGACGTTTTATACCTACTTAATGTAAATAGGATTAAGGCAATTTGATTTGGGATCTGTGGAAGGTACATTAGCATATCTGATCATATTTTGTAAATACTTATCATGTATTCTTGTTTAGTGTCATGTTCCACATCCCAGAAACTTCCTCACTATGGATCAATTGGAAAGAAAAGCACATCTAATATAATCGAATCTCTACTTTACAGAACTCCTTTATTCATCACCGATAATATGAGCACACTCTGAGAAATCTTCTCAAATCACGAATCTGTTGAGAAGTCTGAAAATCTGTGACTGCTCTTATTTTATTAGGGTTGGGACGGTCTCCATTGTTATTCACCATGTGCCCCAAGGTTTTCTATTTCTTGGGCGACAAACATATTCTTTCTAAGCCAGGCATAGACCTGTAGTCTTTACACATTTTAACAGATGGTCAATCAGCTTAGGGGCTTTCTTTTATCTTTTTTTAAATGTCATCCAGATAGTAAAGATATGTTGCCCATTTAATGTGTTGAAGAAGGTTTTCCATCCCTCATTAATAGATGACTGGTGTGTTGAATAGTCCAAATGGCATGACTTTGAACTCCCATAGACCATAATGAGATATAAAGGCAATCTTTCCCTTGTCAACATCATCAACTGTGATTTGCCTCTAGAGAGACTGGCTGTCCATAACAGAGAAATACTTCACTCTTATCAAGCAGTCTATAGTGTTATTAATATTTGACAGTGGGTAGACCCATTCCTTCATGATTTTTCTCCAGTTGGCAGTAGCTGACACCAAAACGCCATGTGCCGTACTTCTTCACAAAAACTTCAGAGGAGTACCGTGGACTCTCTGAATGCTCAGTGTTGTCATCCTGCTGCATCTTCTCCACCTCATCCCTAATCACTCATCGTTCAGCCGGTGACACCCTCTATGAGTGCTGGCTAATTAGTGTATGATCCCCACTGTTGTTACGGTGATTTACCTTTTGCCATTTGGTCTCCGTACATGGAAACACCTGAAGTCTGCTGCAGAACAGGTAACACCTGCCAATGTTATTCCTTGGTCTGGCCAGATCCTATTTGCAGTTCGATAGTAGTTTCCACCTCTCGGTGCCTTGTAATAGTAGTGGGGAGTAGTGGGACAAGGTCAGCATGAGCACATTTTTTTAGTGTGGGTTGCTACATCAGGGGCAGGTATGCGATCAGGGACAAATCTATTGTTCTCCTTTGACTGACACGTCATTAACCTATTGTTCCCCTTTGATTGACAGGTCTTTAACCTATTGTTCTACTAAAAGGATCCTTCCTTTTGATTGATAGGTCCTTAACCTATCGTTCCCCCCCCTCCTCTCACTCCTCCCCCCCACACACCTCAGGAATCCAACAACCCACCCCCTCCCCCTCGCTGCTACAGATACACTTTCAGGTCTACATTATTCAAATAGCTCCATGTCACTCTTATCAATCTGAATGACTACTTAATTAAATTGATCAATTACTTAACCCCTCCTCCTCCGGTAACCCCTTGATCTCCTCCTCCCGTCTCTCCCTCCCCTTCCCTACCTGGTTGTGGATTGACCTCTGAAGGTGATTGATGACCTCTACATTTAAACTCAATGGTCACAGTGATGGGATAACTGAAGACTCTGTGTTCCATTTCAACTGATGCCTCTTATTGCAGTCATGTACGTTTTGGTGCTAGCCATACCCAGAAGGTGGTGCCCCTCCACCAAGACGCTTTGTCCATCTCAAACAAGCGATGTCAGTGAATCATTACGTGGTAGCCAACAGCATATCAGTGGACAGATAGGATGGAAAAGACACTATTGGTGTACTGTAATAATAAACATCACAGTTGATAGTGTAAACAATTTTAGCAATTTTACAGTAATTTCAACACTGACCAATGATATGACAGCATGCTTCCCAATTTCAGTATCATTGCTAAACTGCCCGTCCTCTACTTTGTGAGCACCATTGCGAATGTAGATAGATGACTGTGCAGTATGTCCATTCATTGTTAATTCTCCGAACATATACATCATGAAAGTATACCAGACAGTGATCTACACATTTCTAACACCTCGAGCGTAATGTGTAATTTACAATCTGTCTCTATACGGATGGGAGTCATAGGTCATTCTAGCAGTCGTAGCATAATGTTAGAGACTGAAAATCCCCTTGCATAATCTTTGACCAACCTGCCCTGCAGCACAGTTACCGACTTAATGTGCCGGTGACCAGAAGTAGACCACTACATTCCATGTCTCGTGAGATTGCCGAGTCCACATTCATCCAAGTGCACAAGATTTCTCCGGATGTGCCCATGTCGATGAGGTTAACACACCTTATAAGTTTATAGTAGTAGATTTGAAAGTTTTCTAATGAAATAGGAGATGGTTAAGAAGAACAAGAAATGGGTGGCTTTTATGAATGATGGAACTCCAGACAGATGGAGTTCAAAGTATTTTACATAAATCAACTACACTATCAATTCTAAAGTATTGTTCTAATGTCTGGGTCCAGTACTGGGAGTGTATTGGTAAGAGAGAACATAAACACATGCACTCCTAAGGCAACACAGTTCTGCACTTATAACAGGCTATAATGTTAAATCACTTCAGTTTCTGACCTATTGGCCATGTGGAATACAGTGCTGTTAATATTACAATGTAAGAAATATATATTTCCAGTGCATGACATACATCCTTCTTGCATTTTTCTCTACAATAAACTATGGTTACAAACTGTAAAATATAAAAACTACTTCCTTAAAGTATCGGCTCTGTGTAATACATGCACAATATAGGTTTCCAGAGATGTATAGCTTCCACTGTTCATATCCAATCACGGTTCAGAAATTATACTGTGCCTGCAACAGTCCTATAGAAAATGATCATTAGTAATGGAGCGTACCTCTTATAAGGTAATAGATAAACACATAGCAGTGGTGTCCAACATGTGAAATTACATGTCATGCCGCCACTAACTCTGTAAACAGCACATCTGTCAAGCAGACATATACACAGGGATTGCAGTGTCTCACAAACACCTGTTGCTAACTTAGAATCATCTTAGTTATGAAACTGAAGTCTCGGTTTTATACTGAAGATGCGACAGGAGTACATCGCATAAATCTTCATTCATTTAGAGGAATGTGTTGAAACAGGATGGTCACATTTCATCACACATGAGATGGAATTCCTCTGATGACTGAGAGGTCTCCCATTAACAATCACAAGTAGACAGTGCCCTAAGTAACATACAGAACATGTGGTTGTATATGAGTCGAATTCAGGCTATGTTATGCAACTGATGCATCCTGATGGAACAGTGGAGAAAATGGTCAAATAACCTGCAGCAACATCTCCCTCTTCAGAATGCATCATGAGTCTGCCATTAAATCGTCCCTCTTTACAGCTCCATCTCAATCTATCCTTCTCTATTAACCTTTAACGCAGATGCATGTAAGATTAGAGGCAGATGCTTCTCTATTTTCCTGGAAAGTGTCAAATACAGTAATATAGTCAACTTGCATGTTACTTCAATAGACACACAGTAGAATGATGGCCCAAAGGGGGAAAAAAATGACTGTTTCCCTGGTTCCCTTCGCTTCCATGTCAACGTTTTCTCTGATTTCTTCTACTGTCACTCACTTGTTCCCATGTACAAATTGTTCTGCGCCAACCAGAAGACATGCAAGTACTTCCTCATTTTCTCTGCATTTCGGTGTATATTCCCTCAATTTATACGTATTTTCCGTCATCTTTCGCAATTCTATCGATTTTATGTCACTTATACCCATGCAATCTGCACAACACCTCTCGTTCTGTGTTCTAAAATTGCTTGTAAATGTAGTACAGCTGCCAACACCTAGCGCAAATGCACTATTTTTCTGATCAGGAGGCATAGTATAGCACTGTTCTCGATTGCATGCAGTCGCCTCCACCCACATATTCCACATTTGCAGTGCGTTTGCTCTGTTTTCTGTATGTCTGTGTATGTGCTTGTGTCGCAGATGTAATCTGTTACATCACCGAAATCGGTATTCGCGAGTGGAAATATCAATTTCTTCTATTTTTTTCCAATTTTCACGTAAATATCTTCGCAGACGGGATAAGTTCCTAGTTAGTGGTTTACAGTACGCTGCACCTCGCTTAAGTTTCGGGTTTCTAGAGAAATAATTTCCTGTCTATATCTTCGGAATTATGCTGTGCAAGTGATACTGCTGTGCAACCAATGTTTCTGTATGCTTGATATCGAGAAGTATTGCGTAAATAGTATAATATTCTCGCAAACCATGTGAAAATACATGTGTTCTTGTAAGTCCAGTTTCTGGAGATGGGTGTAGAAAGCAAGCGAGCAGGCAGGCAAGTTGGGGCCAGAAACAGCGACGCTTTTGGGCTTAGAGGAACCGAACCAGCCTTTGTACAACAGTCTTTGCGGTATATGTACGAGAGTCTGGTGATCACTGCTCAGTGTCCTATCATGAGGGAGGTATAGATTCATCACATCGATAGTTGTTAAGGGGAATGAAAGATTTTTTTTACGTGTAAAATTATGTGAGCTATAGATACTGAGATTCGTTCCAGAACCACGGCCGTCAAGAGGAGACATTTCCAGTACATTGCTCAGTGTCAGACTGCAACAGCAATCCTAATATTTAATTGTAGTTACACTGATAAATATGTGCTTGGTTCCCAATACTTTTGTGCGTCTGGCGATGGCAGTAGAAAGCACAGTAGCAAGCTAGCAGGTGGGGGCCGGAAAAAGCATCTCAGCGGACGCCTTTGTTCTGAACTTTGAACACCAGTTCAGAGAGTCTGAGAATGCTTCCGACTTATGACAATTTGGCTCATGGCTCCCCATGGATGGGTAAATAGTGAACTAAACCCAGTTTGTTCAATATGATGTGTGTTTGCACTGGGAGTATTGACAGCATTCAAACTCCTACCACTCAGATCCTACTGCGGTGGGGGCTCGTCCACAACTGGCTAGCCTCTCTGTGACTGATACGCACTTCCGCCGCTGTGGTCATGGGCAACGTTTATGTCCTCTGTCGGCGCTGCACTGTGTCACGGTGAGTATGTGGGATGTTCAAAATGGCTCTGAGCACTATGGGACTTAACATCTGTGGTCATCAGTCCCCTAGTACTTAGAACTACTTAAACCTAACTAACCTAAGGACATCACACACATCCATGCCCGAGGCAGGATTCGAACCTGCGACCGTAGCAGTCGCGCGGTTCCGGACTGAGCGCCTTAACCGCGAGACCACCGCGGCCGGCAGTGGGATGTATTTGATGATCTGTAGACCACTTTTTCGGGATTTAACTGTCTGTGCAATATAGCGATCTGTACAAAATAGCTTTGCCACTGAAAGTCTTGCCGGCCGCGGTGGCCGTGCGGTTCTGGCGCTGCAGTCCGGAACCGCGGGACTGCTACGGTCGCAGGTTCGAATCCTGCCTCGGGCATAGGTGTGTGTGATGTCCTTAGGTTAGTTAGGTTTAAGTAGTTCTAAGTTCTCGGGGACTTATGACCTAAGATGTTGGGTCCCATAGTGGTCAGAGCCATTTGAACCATTTGAACTGAAAGTCTTGTCTGCAGAAAACAATGGTGGATGGTGCTCCCACACCAGCAGCAGCAACAGTTTGATGGTTAAATTCAGTGATGGACAGGTTGTCCCATTAGGATCATCAGGAAGAATGCATTTGGTGTTATTCAGGACTATTTTCGTATACAAGTCTTGTTAGGATAAAAATTTCCATGCAAACCAGCTGAGACATCACGAAAGCTCCTACAATAACAACAAAAGAGACCATTAACTATTTCTGCGACACTTCACAAAATCCGAGAAGGGGCAGATAAGTAATGGACTGGCTGCCCTGTTAGGATCGCTAGGAAGAGTGCATCCTGTGTTCTTCTGGGAAGAATTGCAAAAGATTTCAATAGCGGGTCCAGAGGGAGACTTGGCTGTTATTTACATAGACATGAGACATCAGTATAACATCCAGAACCTTTTAGTGCGTGGGTGAGTCGCTATGCTGACATCTCTCGCTTGGTAATTAGGCCTGCACTGGTCTGGCAGGTAAGTGTGGTGGCTGGGTAAACACGCGTATGCAGCCAGAGGCACCTCGCATATGAGATGGCTGTCCCATTAGGATCGCTAGGGAGAATGCACCCTGTATTATTCTGGGAAGAATTGCAAGAGATTTATATAGTGCATTCAGAGAGAGACTTCTCTGTTATTTACATAGACATGTGACGCCAGTATAACATGGAGAACCTTTTAGCTGCGTCTGCGAGGGTGAGCCGCTATGCAAACATCTCTCATGGCGCTGGACTCTAAGTGTTATCATACCAGCAACAGTGCCTAAGTGAATGTATGTTTGAACAGGTATTTCTCAGGTGTTATGTATGAAAGAGATGCTGCCGCCTCTTCCTTGCGGGATTCGAAGTGACACCTGCACATGATTCGGCAACTGACGGCCACGTCGTCACTCCAAGGGGGGCCGCTGGTGCATCCCGACTCCTGGCAGCGTGTGCAGTGGCATTCCGTGCACTCCTGTGGACAGGGGATGGCGGGCGGTGCGTACTTCACGATTAAAAGACTTTTAACTGTGAATTACATGTGAGTGTGTTTCATGATGGTATTCCTTGAAAACTGGAGTAAAAAGAAGGGCGATCGATTTAATTACTTTTTACAAGACCTGCATCTTTCCAAACATCAGAGAATGATGAGTAAGAGAAATCCAACCTCTGCAAACTGATTTTTTTATAAATAAACAATATATCCTTGAATTTCCCTTTGTGAGATCCTTCCTCTCCACCACAGTCACCAATTTCCAGGTTGGGGAGGGGAGGGAGAGAGGGGTGGGATGACGGGTTTACCAGAGGGGAGGGGTTAATTAATTGATCAATTTAATTAAATAGTCATTCAAATTCATATGAGTGAGAGGGGGCTATTCGAGTAACTCAGACCTGAAAGTGTAGCTGTAGCAGGGAGGGCGAGGGGGTGGGTTGTAGGTTTTCCGAGGGGTGGGGGTGGGGGATTGGGAGAGGGCGGGGAAACAATAGGTTAAAGACCTGTCAATCAAAGGAGAACAATAGGTTTGTCCCTGAGTGCATACCTGCCCCTGATGTAGGCAACCCGCACCAAAAAAACGTGCTTGTGCCGCACTTACCCACTACTGTAGGGTACGATTCTTCATCAATGACAATAAGCTGCACTTCCTATACGCATTGTCTGTTCCTATGCACATACCTTCAGTGCTAAGTTGTGGGTAGTCTCGACACTTAGTGACCCAAAGTTCTCCATAACCACCTACAATGGTTATCATTGTTGCTTTTGTGTGCCTAAGTAGCTTTTTGCAATAGACAAAAGTTTCGCCGATCAACACTGCATCTCAGTTGACATCTGGAATTTGTCTCATTGATAATGGTGGGGTATCAATGTCTTCTATAGTTAACTAATTTCCAGAGCATTGTTTGATATGTATGTTTTTTGGAATAGCTTCTTCAGTCTGTAGCTCTGATTTTCCAGTTTGTGACTGGTTATGATGCCTCCTAGAAAAAGTCCCATCCAAGAATAATATTATGACTACATTCCAGTAAAATTATCTATTCAAAGAGCTATAGGCTATCATTGACAGTTATTCTTGCAATACAAGTTCGAGTTGTCTGTACATATTTCCCATTTTTGACATTCAGCACATCGCGTTGTATCACAAAACATAGTATTCTTGAGCTGCCAATGGTAAGCATTCGACATTATGGGAAAAAAATGTCCCAGAGTCGACTTGAGTTTCGACAGGCTTGTCATCGATGAGATGGCTAGATGAGTGACTTTTACCTCTGTAGAGAAAATGGCTCTGATGTGTTGGGGAGCAACCTCCTCCAGGATACAGGTCGACCCTATAATCATCTGCAGTTGACTAGCATGAACGGTAGGGTTGTGATGGATGAAATCTTCCAGGAAAGCAGTCGTCAAACATTTGTGTACTTTTCCTGCAATAGTGTATGATGGCACAGGGCAATCCACAGTGAAGACATACTGGTATGTTGTCCTCCATCCACCAAATATCTGTTCTTGTGATGGATGTTATACTAGATGGAGGAGATTGTTTTACCTGTGTTTGTCAGTTGCTGTGCTGTCGTTTGACGGCTCCGGCATAAATCCGAGTCAGCTGAGTCCATTTGTCATGGTGTGCTCGACCAGTGGCGAAGAGTGACGCTAAGGATTGGTACACCTGTTCTTCAGTGTTCTGTATTACGTTCTGATGTACGCGGTCGGCAGTCTTGGCTGCTATCCTTTGTGTACACAGTGCAATATTTCTGGTTGCCATAAAATTTTGCGTCTCTCTCCTTGTAACTTGATGTATGAGAGAGGAGAGGTCACGGTGCTGGCACCACTTGATGAATTCCTCTTTTGTTGTGACATGTTTCACGAAAAGAAGCTGCTACATGCGACTGCTTTCATCATGTGTGACATTTGGTCTACTCCTCTCAGTATTAGGATTCACAAAGCAGGATGTACCAAAACATTCTGTATGTATGGATTGCCAAGACATTGGGCCCTGTTCTTGAAATTTTCTTCTGCTAAGCGGACTTGCTGCTGATTGTCACAAATTTTCTTCTTCAGTTTTGCCTGGAATGTGTCCCAGCTACTGACTTTCTCTGTGTTGTTGTTGAACCACTGTTGGGCTGTACTGTCCAAGTAGAAGTATGCGTTTGCCAAACATATGATGTCATTCTACCTGTTTTATTTGCCGACACGAACGTATACTTTTTGCCATTGCATTGAGTTGTGAGTAGTGTCTGTCTCCAGAATACATGGATTGCAGGAATGATGTACTGCTTGTATTCGGGTTCCTGCCTCTGTTGACTACGGTCTTTACATTGCGTGATTGGAGACACAGTAATGTTGATGTACTATAATATCCAGTGTCTCCACCAAATAATGTTACTCCATAACCACTATCAAGTACAAATCCGAAGGGAACGTATTCAACAAGTTACGACACCCTAAAGTGTGCGTTTTACTGACACCAATGCACAGACAGAATAGTTCTGAATTCCTGGACGGAACATGGTTCTCTTTATACAAACGTTGAATATTCCAGTATATACAGACATAAGCAATTTTGAGAATCTTCCAGAGATGATAAATACTAATTAACAAATCTGGTAGTCGGGTTTCAACTTGTGGCCAATGCACGCATATAGGCCTAAGCATGGTTAATCTCTATAGTCCATTGAATGCAGCAGAATTCATTGCAAAATTTTATGTAACTCCTGTTAAGCATTTCGATCCTTGTATAAATCTTCTTCATTGCATATCCTCTTCCAATAAATTTTTTTTCTCTGCTCTGCTCGGTATCTCCCTCCTTTTCATGTTTTGGGCCATCGTTCATCCTCCAGTCTCATCACATACACAAGCCATTTAAACGCCGTATTTCCAACTCTTCGCTGATGTACATGGGAGTTTTCATTCTCTTCGTGATTTCTTTAGCTGGGATCTTCTTTCACTTTGAAACTCTACTACTTCTTCTCTAAAAATCGATTTCCAGGGCTTCAAGTCTTCTTCTGTCTTGTTTTGTCATTTCCTACAATTCCGCTCCATAATGCTTTGTATTATTTATTCATATAAGTTTTTTTATGTTTTTAACACGTTTTTATTAGATCACTTTCTTGTCTGTTTGTCCGTTAGGTACAAATTTTGCAAATGATTTGAAACTAAATTCCAGATGAGCTGGAGGCTTGAAAATTTCAACATAGCTCAGAATTGTATGACAGTGCAATATTAATTCGCTTTGTTGTCTGCTGTGTGGTGGGGTGGACTTCGTGTACCACTGCTCTTTCCCGCTTTTCTTGTTCCAATCGGTAATGTTTCGTGGTAAAAGCAATTGCCGGTTAGCCGCCGTGTGAGCTCAATTGGGTCTTTCCATTTCATGGTGATATACGTAGGAGGAAGCAGTATATTGGCTGACTAATGTGAAGAGAAATTGAAATAAACCTGAAATGTACCACATGTACCTGTTGTAATCTGATCAGATTGTTTGAAATCGAATGAAAAATTTCACACATACAAGACTTAAAGCGGAAAATAATTGTTTAAATAGAAAACATTTTAGTGTGACACGTTTTTAAAACGACCTATAAAGTAGAAGACAATTTCTCCTAGCCCCATAGAGGTTCCTAACCCCATAAGATAATCCTGAATATTTGTGCTTGTAAATTTGAAGAGCTATCACGATATTTGTGAAATTTAAAAAGAAAAACGTGGAATTCACATAGAACGTAATGATAAGTAGTGCAAAGGCAGCTCTCGTCGAAGACAGTCAAATGCGTCTCACGATTTTCGGTAAAATTTTACAATTACTGTCACAACTACAAAAAAGTCAGAAGTAAAAATTTTCAAGAATATCTGTATGGTGTTAAGAAACTGCATGGTGCTAGGAGAAAATATTTTAACTTTTTTGTCAGTTTTAAAAAACGTGTTACATTAAAAAGAATTTATCTGTAACTAATTCCTTAATTAGGACTATACCTGATCGAAGATTGGAATTCGGCTTACAGGTTGCTTGCTTAGATTGTTTACTGCAACCCTGATCTGAGACTGAATATGGCCAAATTTAAACAATGGAACAAAAACTGTTGCAGAATACGGTTTACAAATTGACAGTAATTAAATTTTTATCTTACGATGTCTCCAGTTTTCCTTTCTATGCTAATTTCATTAGTGTGTGTGCAAATCTGTCAAACTCTCCTTTTCAAGAAATCACTAAGTTATAACGAAATGAAGTATGTAGTAGCTCTTTCTTTTCGTGTATAGTAGGAAGACAATCGGCTTTCCACAGATAAGCAAAATTTTTAAACGATTTCGCTTCAAATTCAAATAACACCACATTTTTTCTGTCTTTCGAATATTGTGGGACACCTGAGACTCCGACAATGTCGAATCTGGCACACATTTACTTCCATTGAAAAGAGATGTAGACCTAAACTTCATGTGTCCTTGTGATTTGCATCAAGTCCCTTCTTCCTGGCACTCGAAAAATGTAAACAGCATGTGGCACCTAGTACAGTCTTTGGCGCAACAAGTGTAACTGTCTCTTATTGTTTGAGTAATTACTTGGGTGAGGTTGGTGCAACTCACAGTAGCGGAAATGTAACTCCAATTCATTTCTTCATTGCATCTTATTACGGCTGGAAACAATGATGATTCTGTATGAAACCTGTGCAATTTATTAGTATATCGTAACCGTTTTAGTTTTTCCAGTTCATAACTACTTTGTTTCTTTGTAGGTTAAATTCTTCACAAAAGAGTAAATCAGTATGCTGGAGAAATGCTTCAGGGAATACATTCACAGTGCGAATATAACTGACTCACATAGAGGTAAGGATTAATGACCTGTCTATAATAAACAGACTTCTTTCCCAACAAAAATAACTAAAGCGCCCTTCTTGATGGGTACGAAGAATGATCATGTTTAAAATACCATACAGTACCCCAGAAAAATTACTGCAGCACTGTTCTTAATGTTCTCAGCTTTTGTTAACCGACCTCATTACCCCATCACTTCAATAATGTGCAATGCGAAACTAAATATATAATTATATGCATCATATTCTCAAATTCTAGACGCCTTGGTTTCATGAAGAATGTATCAGGGGCAGCGAATTTCCCTTCCGATAAAAGGAAGAGTGTGGAAATTTGCATTTTGTCAGCAGTTATATTGCACTTCTGTCTTTCAAACATCACTGGTTTAACAAATACTTGTAGTCGTAACTGAATGTTTTAGGGATTCAGTGTTACTGTAGTAATTAAATATAACGTCGCTGACTGTAAAGGAGTGCTGACTTTAATTAATTACTGACTGCAAAATGACAGCTGGAAAATATCCTATCAAATATTTATGTAATTTCTGCTGTGAATCATCCTTCACCTATGGTTTGGTTTCTTGGATAACTGAAGCTTGCACTTGCAATGATAAATACATGTAATAACCCTTATACAACTGATGTACTGATAATGTTTTTCACGACATCATCGACTGACATCGCAGCAAATATGTTATTAATTCTCAGGTAAATGAGCATTTGTTTGCAAATGATTAGTGATTAAATTATGTCCGATACAGAATACATTATATAACATACTGAAGTAAATAAAAGCCCAAAGCTTTTGTAATTGCTGATCATACTCTTTCTCATTTTCATGCATAAGCCAAATGCACAAAATATTTAAGTGGGCCTATATGTGAATGCCTGAAGTCTCTGAAATAATCACAAATGAAGAAAAACATTTTAAGCGGTAGTGTTTTATTTTGTCTGAGTACATTACAGACTGAATACAGTTTCAGATAACACAAAGCTGGGGAAGAAAATTCACTATTATGTTTTTTAGGGGAATCATCCTAAAAATATCAAGTAATTTGAGCACACAGCGACCGCATCAGTCATAATCTGAGATAGTGATTTGGAGTTCCTCAGACCCTGAAATGGAATTGCATTTTCCTAATAATTATGCCACCTCAGTTCCTCTTGTGATATGACCATTTCTTTATGTGTGTGCAAAACACGATATTGAGAAATATTTTATGTTTGTGATGTGTGCAACAACAGTCGATCAGGACTGCTGTGGAGACACAAGTGATGTATTTTCAGAAACATTTTACACTGACCCATTAGAACTTTGCAGTAGCCTAATAGTTGAGAATAGAAAAATCTTCATTATGACAAATGTCACCAGGTGAAGTTAAAATGTGATGTATTAATTTACTGGCCATGAGTCTTAGACATTACTGAGATGAGATGATTTGAGTGCCTCAGTGATACAGACGGCCTTACCATGGGTGCAACCACAGTGAAGAGTCATACAAGTGGAGGCTAGACAAACATGAGGTTCCTGAAGTGGGACAGCAGCCTTTTCAGCAGCTGCAGGGGAACAGTCGGATTAACTGATCGGTCAGGGCTTGTACTGTTAGCCAACATGGCCTTGCTGTGCTGGTACTGTGAACAGCTAAAAGAAAGGGGAAAGTGAAACTATAGCTGTTATTTTTCCTGAGGGCATGTGGCTCTTCTGTATGGTTAAGTGATGATGGCATCCTCTTGGGTAAAATATTCCAGAGAGAAAACTTCCCCCATTTGTATCCCCAGGTGAGGACTACTCAGGAGGATATCACAGTGGAAAAAAAAAGACTGGGATTCTCCAGATCGGATTGCAGAATGATCACTTAATGAAGTAGGGAGGCTAGAGCATTTAAAAAGGGAATAGATAGTTTGAACTTTGTTATAGTGAGGATTCGTGAAGTGCACTGGTAGGAAGAATAGGATTTCTGGTAAGGTGTGTACAGGGTTATAAATAGAAAATCAAACAGGAGTAATGCAGGAGTAGGACTAATAATCAAAAAGAAAATAAGAGTGTGGTAAACTACTATGAACAGCTTAGTGAATGCATTACCATAGCCAAGGCAGACGCAAGACCAGTGCCTACCACAGAAGTGCAATTTTATATGCCAACTATTACTACAGATGATGAAGAGACTGACAAAATGTAGGATGAGATGAAAGAAGTTTTTGAGATTCTTAAAGGAAATAAAAAATTAATTTTGATTAAAAGCTGGAATTCTACATAGGAAAAAGAAGAAAAGGGAAAATGGTAAAATAATATGATTTGGGGGAAAGGCAAAATTTATTACATAGAATAATTTAATCATCACTAACATTTGGTTTAAGAGTCATGAAACAACGTTGTATACATGTATGATACCTCGGGACACTGAAAAGTTTCAGATTGATTATATAATTATAAGATAGAGATGAAATATTAAACTGTTAGACATTTGTAGGGGCAGATGTGGACTGTAACCAAAATTAATTGGTTAATTTTTTTTTAAACTTAAGAAAATGCAAAAAGGAAGGACATTATGGAGATGGGTCATGGTTATGTTGAGAGAAACAGAGATTGTAGACAGTTTTAGAGGGTACATAAGGCAACATTTGACCAAAACAGTGGCAAGGAATATGGTAGAGGATGAATGTAAGGCTTTGAGAGATGAAATATTGTCTGCAGCTGAGGATCTAAAACATAAAAAGGCAAGAACTCACAGGAATCTCTGGTTAGCACAGGAGATTCTCCATTTAACTCATGAAAGAAGAAAATATAAAAATGCATAGACTGAAGCTGGCAAAATGTAATTCAGATGTCTAAAAATGAGATTGACAGAAAATGCGAAATGGCAAAGTAGGAATGACTAGAGGACAAATGCAGGACTGTATAAGCATGTGTAAATAGGAGAGAAAATAGATACCACTTATAGTATGATTAAGAGATCTTCCTGGAAAAGAGACATAACTCTATGATAATTAAAATTGAGACTGCAGCAGAGTACTAAGTAAAGAAGGAAACTTAGGAAGGAATACACTGAGGCATTCAACAAGGGAAATGAACTTGAAAACAGTATTATAGAAAGGGAAGATGGATTAGATAAGATGAGAGATATGGTACAGCAAGAAGAATTTGACAGAACTCTGAAATATCTAAGTTGAAACAAGGCTCCTAGAGTATATGACATTTCTTGAGAATTATTGAGATCTCTGGGAAAGTCAGAAATGACAAAACTATTCCATGTGGTGTGTAAGCTATATGAGACAGATGAAATACCCACATACTTCTAGAAGATATTAATTTCAATTCCACAGATATCAGGTACTAGCACATTTGAATGTTACTGATCTATAAGTTTAATAACTAATAGTCATAAATAACTGACGTGAAATATTTACAGAAGGATGGATAAACTGGTAGATGGTAACCATAGGGAAGATCAGTCTGGAATCCAGTGTTACCTTGGACATATGAGCCAGTACCAAACCTATCACTTATTTTAGGAAATAGTTTAAAGAAAGCAAACCTATGTTTATTTCTTCTGTAGACCTGATAGAATTTTTGATGGTGTTGACTGGACTACAATCTTTGAAATTCTGGAGGATACATGTATAAAATACAAGAACTGAATGTTATACACAATTTTTGCAGAAATCAAACAACAGCTATAAAAGTTGAAGAACATGAAAGAAAACTAGTAGTTCAGAAAGGAGTGAACAAAGCTGTAGACTATTCTTGATGTTTTTCAAGTACCCTATTCCTGATGTTTTTCAGTCTGTACATTGAGCAAGCAGGAAAGGAAACCAGACAAAAATTTGAAAAAGGTGTTAAAGTTTGGGGAGAAAAACTAAAAACATTGATCCAATTGTACATGTTTCCACAGTCAGTGTGTTGACATTAAAGCTTTCCAACAATCGTACCTCATCAGACTGTAAAAAATTATACTGTGTAGACCCAGAAGAAGACCACTGTAACCATGGCTGAAATGTTGTTTTCTCCATCATAGTTTTTTTACATTATGATGTGGTACTCAGAAAACAGTTATGTCAAAAACCTTGAGATTTTCTGAGGACATTGTAATTCTCTCAGAGACAGCAATGTAATTGAAAGAACAGGTGAACAGAACGGACCGTCAAAAGTAAAACAAGTGTTGTGGGATGTAGACGAATTAAATCAGTGAGTGCTAAGGAAATTAGATTAGGAAATGAGATGCTAAAAGTAGTAGATGATATCTGCTACTTGAGCAGCAATGTAACTGATGATGGTTGAAAGTAGAGAGGATATAAAATCGAGCAAGGATAGAATTTCTCAAAAAGAGGAATTTGTTAACTCTGAATGCACTGAAGTGCCAAAGAAACTGCTACACCTGCCTAATATCGTGTAGAGCCCATGTGAGCAAGCAGAAGTGCTGCAACACAACATGGCATGGACTCGACTAATGTCTGAAGTAGTGCTGGAGGGAATTGACACCTGTCCATAAATCTGTAAGAGTATGAGGGGGTGGAGGTCTCTTCTGAACAGCACATTGCTAGGCATCCCAGATAGGCTCAATACCGTTGATGTCTGGGGAGTCCGTAGGCCAGCAGGCTTGTTTAAATTCAGAAGAGTGTTCCTGGAGCCACTCTGTAGCAGTTATGGACGTGCGTAATTTAAGTTTCAAAGTGAGTAACTCATGGCCATTATTCTACTCTGACATATATATCTATCTCACCATGGAATCTGATGCTTCTAGTGCATTTTCTCTTTAGTAGATAGTCTGTATTGCAGTGTGTATTTGTTGAAGATACAAAGTTTTAAATGATATGATCCACAGTATCATATTGACCTAATTTCATTCATACATGAAAATAGACCACATGTGATGCTTCATAAAATTTACCTTCATCAGCCATTCGGCACCCACTGCTTGATCAAAGGATCCTCGAGTCCTCTCCATACATTAGAGTTTTAAGGATGTGTGTGCCACCCATGCAGGTTTGAGCATCTTTCAAAAATCTTACTTGAACTACTGTTATGGTCTGATACATCACAATTATATAACATAAAAGTACATTATGGAATGAGATCTGGATAGAATATTGACTAACGTGAGAACCCATATGTATTGGATGAGAGTGACATATTATAAGTTTATCCACAGTTCACTTTATTATTGTTATTATTATTATTATTATTATTATTATTATTTTGATCACCAGTCTTCTGACTGCACTAACTTCTTCGTATCAGAGTAGTGCGTACATCCAGGATCCTGTCATGTTAAATCATCTCATTTTGTAAGGGCCTCTATTTATTTCCCCTAGTAGTTCTCGTTGGGCATTTCCTCTATCCCTATCAATTTGCCACACTGCTTTATGAGTGTAATTCTATTCTACAACAGTAAGAATCACAAAATTGACAACTACAATCCTGATCACCATATCCCACAAGTTAAATTGATGCCAAATTCCCCTGTGCCATGACCTTGGAAGCAAGTGTATAATGGTCATTAACACCATCTGCTCATAATGTAGAACTGGGATAAAAAGAAGCTATTCAACTTAGCTTCTCCTTGTGGTATGGCTACATTTGATCATAATGCTACCATTGAAGTAAGGATTACTATTATTATGCAGCTAATTTTTTTTTCAATGTTTTGGCGATGCAGCCAGATATTCAGCTAAGGAACAGAGATAATGTAACATGACCTATTAAATATGAGAAAAATTTGTGATTTGTACTGTAAAAATGGGTAGTCTTAACACCATGTCTTCAATGTTATTGTGTACTGTATAAATCAACCTAGTTAATACATAGGTATTGTGAAACTGAATGTACTGCTTCCTTCAAAGTTGATGATATGCTTAGAGTGGACATAAATACAAAGAGTTACTATGCAGTCTTCAAAGACGCTATACAACAACAACAAAATTATGTAATGTCCCAATGTGGATGGAATACCACATCACAGATGCATTTCAAGGCACTGTGATCCATTTACCATCCCCGAAGGCATGGTGGCTGCCAACACACTCAACTTTCTAACAGCCCTGGAATTATGTCAATATGTGGCAAGACTCTTGTAACACAGCATTGCATCAATTGGATGGCATGCTCTCACCACCAAGCAGCAAAATCAGTCAGCATGGAGACACTATAAATATGCAGATTTGGTGACCTACCAGCAGTGAAGAGACCAGCAACAGATCTCAGTGGACTTGCGTATTGGGTCTGTATCATGCCAGACAGCCTTGGCTTGCCATGCTCATTGGGGTGCAAAGTTCAATGCCGCCAGACTGTGAAGGTGGTGGGGCTATGCCAAGTTGCCACTGATTCCACTAACTTCAGGCAAGCCAACCTGCAAGGATGCAGCATAGGCAGACTACATTCACAGCACACTGTCTGTACCCAGTCTCTCAGCAGCTTATGTGGTCATGGACTCCCTCACACCAGTTACAAAGAAAGCATGGGTCAACACCACGCGGAAGCACCAGACAAATACATGATTCTGTGTCTGCTCCAGCTTAATGCAACCAGAAAGAGTTTTACTGTAGTCCATCTGTCTTGCTGTGGTGGCCCCCACCTTTGATAGACTCCTAACTACCCTGCTATTTACAATTTGTACAGAAACCAGATGGCAGTTATAAGAGTCGAGGGGTATGAAAGGGAAGCAGTGGTTGGGAAGGGAGTGAGACAGGGTTGTAGCCTATCCCCAATGTTATTCAATCTGTATATTGAGCAAGCAATAAAGGAAACAAAAGAAAAGTATTGAGTAGGAATTAAAATCCATGGAGAAGAAATAATAACTTTGAGGTTCGCCGATGACATTGTAATTCTGTCAGAGACAGCAAAGGACTTGGAAGAGCAGCTGAACGGAATGGATAGTGTCTCGAAAGGAGGGTATAAGATGAACATCAACAAAAGCAAAACGAGGGTAATGGAATGTACTCTAATTAAGTCGGGTGATGCTGAGGGAATTAGATTAGGAAATGAGACACTTAAAGTAGTAAAGGAGTTTTGCTATTTGGGGAGCAAAATAACTGATGATGGTTGAAGTAGAGAGGATATAAAATGTAGACTGGCAATGGCAAGGAAAGCGTTTCTGATGAAGAAAAATTTGTTAACATCGAGTGTAGATTTAAGTGTCAGGAAGTCGTTTCTGAAAGTATTTGTATGGAGTGTAGCCATGTATGGAAGTGAAACGTGGACGATAAATAGTTTAGACAAGAAGAGAATAGAAGCTTTCGAAATGTGGTGCTACAGAAGAATGCTGAAGATTAGATGGGTGGATCACATAACTAATGAGGAGGTATTGAATAGAATTGGGGAGAAGAGGAGCTTGTGGCACAACTTGACTAGGAGAAGGGATCGGTTGGTAGGACATGTTCTGAGACATCGAGGGATCACCAATTTAGTATTGGAGGGCAGCGTGGAGGGTAAAAATTGTAGAGGGAGACCAAGAGATGAATACACTAAGCAGATTCAGAAGGATGTAGGCTGCAGTAGGTACTGGGAGATGAATAAGGTTGCACAGGATAGAGTAGCATTGAGAGCTGCATCAAACCAGTCTCAGGACTGAAGACGAAAACAACAACCCTGCCTGCTGATTAAACTGAAACGTACATGTGGGAGAGCAGCTATGCTATCCTGCCCAACCAAAGCAACGCTCCCCCACCTATCAACAGAAGACCATGAGAAGAATCTATTGCAATTATTACAAATTAGTAATGGAATCTAATAATAGAAGAAAAGACATTTGATAAGTTTAAAATATATGTAACTAATTAGAGGTCAGTATTCTAGTTCAGTGCATTTTGAAAAGCAGTTAAGATATTGTTTCATAACATAATGTAAAGATTTATTACAAAATTTTAGTTAATATCAAAACATTAGCATGGTTTCATAAGAGTAAGTAACAAAATGATAGCAATAAAGAAATATCTCAACAAAACATAAAAATCTTTAGACAAAAAGGAAAGTACCATTGATATATATTTTTTTAGGTTTCTGAAGATAATTTGGTGTTATAGTTCACATAATATATGTTAGAAAGGTGTGTATAAAAAAGGAATAGCAAACCTATAAATGGAGACATATATTCCAAACAGACTGCAAAAAGTTGAAAGAAAATGCAAAAAAAAAAAAAAAAAAAAAAAAATGCTAACATTCATCATTACGTTGTACACTTTACTAGGATGATGCAAGTTCAGTACAGAATTCCATTAAAGGCAGTGCTGGATGCCATGTTGTTTTCTTTATTAAACTCACGACATACGCAAATCCCATACCCAACCATACCATATTGTTTCTTGTTGATAGAAGTATTTTGTTAACAGCACTGCCAAAACTGGCCGTAGTCAAAAAATTTAACAACTTTTTTCAATACTAAATGTATTGTTCAATGATAAGAACCTCATTTCAAATGTGGAAAAAGCAGTTCACATCAATTAGTTTTGTGTTATTTCTAAACCATTTACTATTAAAAATTGATCTTTGATTTAACTGATTTTATGGTGTGATTTCTTTTTTTATAAAATAAAATACTTTGCAGTTACATGCTCTGCATTATTCTGAGTAAAACAGCAGCAACACCTGTACATGCTCTTTAGGAGCCAACAGCAAAGTTTATATGGACTTGTATCAGCTTAAGCCTATCAGTATCCTCACTATTGTTAGCTGCATATTATTATATCATGTACTGTAATATTAATTCTCTTGGTTTATGGTGACCTATTTAAAAATGTAAATATAAGGAAAAATTTATTTTTATAATCTATGCTTAATGATAGTTGTGTTATTTAGAAATGATATATGGTATTGGGTATATCTGTCAGATGTCCTTTGCACACATGCCAATGTAAAATATATTTTAAAATTTTACACTATGTAATATAAAAATGCATATTTTCGTGGAGATATGTACTAATAAAATTATCATGAGCTGCAGCTGTTTTAAGTCATTTAAAATCCACGAGCTTTCATCTGAATACTCCTTGGTCATTGTCAAGTGGTGACTATCTTATTGTGGCTGTTGCCATCCTTATGTAGCAATACTGCCTTCAGAGTAGAAGCCATCTCAGATGCTGAAAATATGCTGAAGAAACTGAGCCATTCACAGAAAGTATTCAAAGTAAATGGCTACAAGAGCTGCCAGATCTCACAAGCCATCTTTCCAAAGACACATAGGCAGAAGGCTTTAAAGGCAGACACAAAGAACCTTACATTTTTGCCATTCTGTGGCCCAGTAATTGGAAAGATAAGCCAGCTCCTAAACATGCATAAATAAATTGCATATTCAGTACTACAGCAAAGATTAGACAACTCATCAGGCCTGTGAAAGATGATGTAGGTCTCAAAACACCAGGAGTATATAAAATGCTAAGTGGGTGAGGACAGATGGTGCATACTATTGAACAGCACTGTGGTACCCTGAGAAATCAATGGTAGAAAGGCATGTTCTAAAAACAGGATGCTGTATTGTATTCAGTGAGACATCTGTTATTACACAGACTAATAGCATCTTGATAGCATTATAAAATAAGCGTTTGAGATAAAAATTAATGACAGCACTCTCAGTAAAGGTGGTGCCCTGCTGTTAAGCACAGCTACGGCCCAACCATTAGGAGGTTGAAGTGGACACTTCAAGTGCACAACAAGAATATTACTATATATGGTGCCAGAGCCAGCATCTGTGACATTGCAAAAGGCAGTGTGCCATTATAAAGACAGCAGCGGCAAACAAAACTGACAATGGCTGAAAGCTGTAAGCTCATGGAATTTAAACCACTTGATGAGGATGGAGGCTTGAGAGAATTTTATAATTATAGTACAGAGTTTACTGTTTATTTGTGTTCTATATGAGACTGTCTGGTGATCATGTTTGTGTTGTGTTAAGAAACAAGGTTTTGACTAATGTGATACCACTTGTTATATGTTTTCCAGATCAAGCATGTTTAAAACTGCATTGCAAATCAACTGCAAGAATCAGAGAACTCAGAAATCAACAAAACATGGGAGTCTGAGAAGAAATCTACATGTTGTGTGTTGTAATCACAAAGTGTAGCTATAAATTAATAACTTTCTAGACTTCATACTACTTCATTCTGTCACATTTCTACATGGAAGTTTGAGAAGACTGTATGCTATATATTTTTCCAAAAGAGTCACATGCTATTACTGTGGTAAGACTTGTTTTTTGTGTTCTGCATCTGCACTGCAGATCTGAGGAACTTCGTGCTCAGGACATTATTTATTTAGCCATGCATGGACATTTTAAAATGTATGGATGTTGTCAGTTTGTGTACATTCATATATTTATACAGTTTGCTGTTACATGTAGTTAAACATTGTGGCATATAAGTTATTTACAATCCTTAGCAAAATGTTACATATAGTTAAATATTGTGAAACAAGAGTTATTTACAATCATTTTATACTAAGGAATTAACTTATAGTGTAAAACCAGTGTTCCTGCAAAAACGATTTAAGATTTTTCCTAAAGCAGTACATGTCATCTGCTTCTTTTATTTTCTGTGGCAGTTTATAATATAGTGTTACACCTTCATACAGGAAGCTATTTTGAGTCTTATGTTTATACTTCCTGTCTAGGTGAAGACAGTGACTTGTTCTTGTACTATAGCATTTCTGCTATAATTTTCTATGGTTCAAATGGCTCTGAGCACTATGGGACTTAACTTCTGAGGTCATCAGTCCCCTAGAACTTAGAACTACTTAAACCTAACTAACCTAAGGACATCACACACATCCACGCCTGAGGCAGGATTCGAACCTGTGACCGTAGCGGTCGCGCGGTTCCAGACTGTAGCGGCTAGAACCACTCGTCCACCCAGCCAGCATAATTTTCTATGTTTTTCTTGATGTACACTATGGTTTGGAATATAAATTCACTAGGAACAGTTAGAATTTCTAACATTTTGAAAAGTTCTCTGCAGTGTGTCCACTTACTGCTTTTTGTTATAATTCTTACTGCTCTCCTTTGCATTTTAAATACTGTTTGTAAACTCTGAGCACTGTTTCCCCAGAAAATAATACCATAATTGATTACTGAATGAACATAACTAAAGTATACAGTTCTCAAACATTCATTACTGCATTCGGCTACAAGGACTCAAGTGCATAACATGTTGTGGATATGTTTTTCGCGAGTTTCATAGCATGTTCATTCCACTTCATGTGGCTGTCAATGTGCAACCCTAAGAATTTTGTTGTAGGTACATCATCTATGGAGATGTTATCTAGTTTTAAATTTAAGGGACTCTGTTTTCTGTTCATTCTAAAGCATATTGTATTTGTTTGCTTTATGTTGTGAGTTACTTTGTTTTCCTGAGACCATTTGTGAACATCCCTCAGCACTTCAGTTGAATTTTCCAGCATTTGTGCTGGTGTCTTACTGGTGATTATTACGTTGATGTCATCAGCAAACAATATCTTCTCTCCATGGCTGATATGTTGTGGGAAATCATTTATATACATCAGGATCAATACTGGGGCCAGTACACTTCCTTGAGGAACGCCAATATTGATATATTGTGGATCAGATATATGTTTCTCAATGTACTTTGATTCACTGGTGACATGTGTGGTCTCTACTGACTGTACTCTGTTTTCTAGGTATGAACAAAACCATTTGAGAACCACTCCAATTACTCCTAGTGCCTCTAACTTATGCAACAGCTTCTGGTGGTCAACTGTATCAGATGTCTAGGAAAAGGCAAGTTACATAGCTGTTCTCATCTAGTGCTTCTAAATCTGTTTTTGTAAATTGTGCTATTGCAGATTCTGTATCTCTACCAGGCCTGCAACCATGGTGGTCATTGCAGAGGAGGTTTAATTTACTTAGATAGCTCATAAGCCTGTTTGTCTTCATTGTTTCTATCATTTTGGAAAAGCATGACAGTAGGGTCTGTAGTTCTCAGCATTTTCTATGTCACCTTTCTTGTGAACTGGTAAAATTTTGGTGTGCTTCAGATAGTCAGGGAAGCAACCAGCTTTGGAGGATTCATTTATGATTTCTGTTAGTGGAGCTTTGATACAATTTCTGCATTTTTTTCTGCACACATATTGGGATTTCATCTAAACCTGCCGACTTTTAGTTCTTTAATTGCCTTACAACATTGCATACTTCCTCCTCAGTAGTTGGAGGCAATACCATTGACTTTGCTACATGCTTCTGTATTGGTTGATTAGCACTTTTTGGAAAATTTTTCTGTAACTTCGTTGCAATTTTGCTATAGTAGGTATTCACATAATAATGAAAGTCTGAGAAGATCTAATGATCTACATGTAAATATATTTTCTCATTAGTTAGTGAAATAAAATGGCCTTTCCTTAATAATACACTTGTAAATGTAATATTCATCAATAAATATCATTAAGATTGTAGGGCTTACTTTCATCACAGAATATATGGCACCACTTATTCTTTTAAGGTACTTCTTATAAACAGTTATTCAAAATGGAGCTAAATGTGATGATATGCATTTTGAGACAGCACAATAAATTTATTTGCATGTACTTTTTTCATTTCTGAAGCATTTTTTTTCCTCTGGTTTCTTGAAAAATGATAGCTTTTCTTTTGCAGTTCAACCTTCTTACCACAAATGTTTTTACATACAGTTTGTTGAGAAGACTTGCAACTTTGATTGTTGTCTTAGCTCAGAAATTGTGGAGAATGAATGAAGGGAAATTAAAACAAATGTCTTATCAGTGGAAAGTTGATGAGAAATAAAGCAACAGATTCAATCAAACAAGGGTAAGGACTGAAATTAGGAGTGTATTTCTCAAAAAAATTCTTCTAACATTTGCAGTAATTGATTAAGAAGAATCATGGGTTGCATGAATTTGAATGCTAAATGTGGAGTTTAACTTCAGTTCTCCTTACAATGAATGCACTGCCTTAGCCACAGTAACACCGCTCAGTATCATATCCTGATCAACACAAATTACATCTAAAGTAAGAATTTGGTCCACAAGAACCATGTGAAATTATTAAAAATGCTCCAAATTCTTTTCCATTTCCTTTTGCCCAGTGGATACTATATCTACATCTACATATATATCCATACACTGGAAACCACTGTGAAGGCCATAGCAGAGTGTACATCCCACTGTACCAATTATTTGGGCAGCTATCTGTTCCATTGATGTATGGAAAGAAGGTAGAATAGCTAATTAAATTCAGCTGGTATCAATCAACACATACATGTAGGTGGATGTAATGCTTTTTAGGGTCATGGAATAATCACACAGGCTCACTTGTGGGTAAAGCAGGTAGCAGTCTTTGCTTTATTGGTCGAATACTAGGAAAATGCAATCAGTCGATAGATTGCTTACAAATATCTCATGTGGCCAATTGTGGAATATTGCTCAACTGTGTGGGACACATATCTAGTTAGACCAATAGATGATATTGAACATATACAGATAAGAAAAGCACAAATGGTCACAGGTTTGGCTGACTGTTGGAAGAGTGTCTCACATATGTGGAAGGTACGGAACTGGTATTCTCTTGAAGAGATGCAGTAACTATCCTGAGAAAGCCTACTTAAAAAAGATATCTTGCCTAAGGCTTTCTAATAGTTAATTCACCATGTTAAACAAACAATGCTCTTTCTTCTGGTATACATGTCTAATTTTTTGATGTTATTTGCCTGAATCAATATTTTTCTCATGTCCAGTAGATGAACTGTTAAGTGCTTATACTATTTTACAGGATCAAGCCAACAGTACCAAAGTAAGCTTTCAGCTAAAGAATATTGACTCACAAAGATGACCTTAATGATGATCATCTTGCAAATATGTACCTCCATAATTATCAGAAAATAAGTGACTTTCTTAAATATGTGGATGAATATGACCATTTATTTGAATGCTGGTGAATGCTCTCAATGAGCTTTAATCATTGCCTCATGAATGTCAGCTCATTGTAACATTGTTCATTGCAGCTATTTAAAGACTAGAATAGGAAGATTTTCACAGAATTCTAAAATAAAGAGCTATTAAATATCCAATTACAATGTAAAATGTACAAATCATAAGTATTATGTTTTGTAAAGTACTGTAATTTGCAATACAAGTATAGTATTTGAATGGCGTCTATTTTAATTACCAGGCTTTTGCATCCACACTTTTATCCACTGTTTTCATAAAAACGTACCATAAAATTTCCAGAAACCCAAATTTCAGAACCTATTTAATTATTTCTGTATTTAGTATGTTTTCATAATAGACATATACATTTTTGAGTGCTGGCAAAGAAAAATTGAGTCTTTAAAACGTTGTTAGATGACCTTTTGATTGTCTGCCATGGAGACTAAAATGGGATGTCAGGATGGCAGTGGATTTGTTAAGTTAACTTCTTTATTATAGTCAATTGCCATAGTACATCAGGAATAGCTTGGTGGAGGCATCCAGTTGCCTATCATGCAAAACAATAAATGTCTGTAATTGCAGACAGCACAAAGAGCAGGGCTGAGCATGGTGTCAGACTATGTTCATTTTGGGTTTAAGGAAAATACGATATACACCTTCTTGGTGGAAAACGAAGAAAGGCCTCCATCCCTCTGCTAGTATACTGCAGAATCAGCTGTTGTCATACCACACCAAGCTGGCTCTGCTTCACAATGCCTGTTGGCCAAGTTTTGCTTTGCAATACATAACCATCTTGCAACACATAACACATAACACTCTGTTGCAACTCATTTCCACTTCAGCATACTATTCTCACTGAATATGATCAATGTGCTACATTTGTCCTCGCCTTTATCAAGACCAAGACTCTCAGGTCAACCAAACTAAGTTATCCTTTAGACCGGCTGTTTTGGACCGATTTGCCTCTGAAGAATTATTCTAACATTTGATTTTCTTAACCCTATCTCTTATTCTTACACATTCCTACACAGCCCCTTGCCTTGCTTCTTAACTCAAACACCATGGAACTTATTTCATTACTTGGTTTATTGTAAAATAACTTCTAACTCTCTATTCACAAGTTACAAGCTAGAATGAACAAATTATCTTTAATACTAGTCATTTGAGCTTTCATCCTCATTCTACTGCATCTAGACTCAAGGTATCCAATCCACTGGAATCCAAACAATGGCTGGGTCTGCAGTCAGTCTTGTGCCTCATCTTCTATGTACCAAAACAAGGACTACGTTCAGTGGAACAAGTGTTGTTGCAGCGGTTGGTTTGACAATAGTCAATGTTGTCTCTTCCCAGCAACTGTTTTCCTCATATAAATTTATATGCTGCAAGTTTTGAGGGAGACTCACCCCCTCCCCCCTCCCCTCTGCTGGTTCAGAACCATGTTTATAGATTGCATTAATTCATCCCTAGAGTGTGATTTTAGTCGGTTAGATTGTCAGCAAGTATCACTTCCATAGGCTCCTATAGCCAATAAAAATGCAGCTACGAGATAGTCAGGTGAGTTATCCCTAAATTGTGGTGAGTACATGGAAAGTAGATACCATTATCTCACATGCTGTTCCATTTAATAACAAACCACTACCATTTAATTCTCTCCTTCTTGCTGATGCAAGCTTCCCCTGCTCAAAGCAACTAGCCACTACTACAAATTTCTCAAAGGTAGAGTATGAACAATGTACCTTGACCTGCTAGAGGTACAATTATGGTTTGATCTTTTGATTATTGCATTCTCTTACCTCCTTTTGTCCCATTAGCAATTTCACCAAAAACCTGCCCCTCTCTTATTACCATGTTTGAACAGACTGTGATTCCCCTTGGAGGCATTTTTGTAACTTTGCTTCCTCCATTTTCACATATCTTACCTTGTCTTTCACAACTAATAATAGACCCTTCATTTTTACTCTTACAAATTATTTCAATATCCCCCACTTGGCAGGATATACATGAACTATGTGCTGATTCTGTAATGCTTCCACCCCAATGAAAATGAGCAGTCCCACTATGAACTGTATCATGCCTTTTCTGCACCTCACCTATGAACAGGAATAACTGTTATTTTCCTCCTCATTAAATTCACTGCCACTCTGAAGCTGCTTATATTAATTACTCTAAATCTATACCTAATCTAAAAAAATATTAAATGACTATCTTCTAGGCCTTAATCCATACAGGTTCCTTGTTACCGTTACATTCACAACCTCTAGCTTATCTTCCTATACCTTTCTCCTCACTCTCCTTATCTCTGGAGTAACTTCTGGAGTCCCTTGAAAGGGTTTCAGCTGCCCTACATGGCCAAGTGTCATTCTTGTCAGAAATTGAATCTTGACATTTACTGGCTGCATAGACTCTACCACTTGGTATGGCCCCTGATACTTTGCAAAAAACTTCTATTGTCCTAGGTATGCTACCTCATCCATCACAAAATTACATTTTTCTGTACTCATTGTTAACTTTGCTACTTTTAACCTTAGGAATACTTCCCTTAATCATTGCAAATGCTGTTCCATATCACACCTATATACAATTATGTCATTGAGATACACTAAGCATTGCTGTGGTTTTAAATCTCTGAGTACTGTGTCCAACAATCTTTGAAACATTGCAGATGTTTTTATAATTCAAATGGCATTTCTCTGAATTGGTAGTGTCCCCAAAGTGCCAAAAACACTGTTCTGTATTGATCCTGCAGTGCAACCTCTGTTTGGTGATAGCCACTCTTTAAATCCATTGTTGAAAAATGTTTGCATTGCCCTAAATGTTCCAAGGTTTCTGTGATGTATGGCAAAGGGTAGTCATAACTATGGTTTTTGCATTTAGGTGTCTGTAATTACAACAAAATATATATTTTCGTGTTGCAGCCACTGATTTTTTGGGCATGATGACTACTCCTGCCCCCCCCCCCCCCCCCCTTCCCATTGGATTATTACTTTCTTCAGTTTTCATCTTTCAGCTATTGATCAATAAGTTACTCCAAAATTGATTGTAAGTACTTAAGTAGTCTGTATAATTTGTGGTAGACTGCTAATTCTTCTCCTGTTGGTATGTGGTGCTGTGTAATATACATAGCTGGCAATTACCCTTTTGTAAAAAATAAATCCTTAAATTCCAAAAGAAGCTTTTCCATCCATTCCCTACTGCTTCCCATTAGATGCTTCACTTTTTCTCATAATGCAGTTTACAACCCCATAGTTACTCCTATGGCCTCTGTGCTAAAATTAACACATAGAAATAGGTATGTTCTTTTCACCCTTTATTTCTTGTATGCGTATTATGGCTCTTTTAACTAAACCACACGCCTGAACTAATACTTCATTCTCTTCTGATGGTTCTACCATGCACAAAAGTGTTACCAGAAAGCTAGATTTTACACTGACCCAAAGTGATTTCCCAGTACCCATAGGTACATTATCTTGTGAATTGAGTGTTAGTATGATGGTCTGCAGTGTAATAGATTTGTCTTTCCTGACAGACTCCCCTTGCAGCATCGCTGCTGTGGTGATGGCTTCACCTGACTGAAATGTTTTTCCATCAAGTTCCACCCTATGTTGCAGAAGATCAATTATGGCACAATACTGAATTAAGAAATCTGATCCTAGAATCATGATGTTCCCCTTACTCATGTGTGGCACAATATCTAGCGATTGTTTAAATTGAACCGTATCCAGGCAAAAGTGTGTCCGTTGTTCATAATGATGTGCAATCTTTATCCCTCACTCCATGCGATCTGTACCCTGGTGGGCCCATTGCTTATGCTCATCCAGATCATTACTGTGCCTCCATGTCCAATGATATCCTGCAACCCTTGTCTCCTACTATTCGTATTATCACACAATCCACCTCTGTATACAATTTCGTAGCACCCATTTTTGCTTGGAATGACCATAGGTACGCCAAGGGTTCCTTTTAGTATTTAACACCTTATCCTTCTCCAGTCCTGCACTTCTAAAACTATTATTTCCTCTTACTTTATCCGCATGTCAACACAGCCTCCTCACATGTCCTGTTTGTCCACACTTGATTAATTTTATATTACTTGCACTGTGCATTTATCCTGCATTCCTATTGACAAATAGATCTCCTCACACTCTACAGCAAATTCCGATTCCAATAGGGGAAATTTTCTTATTTATTGACTAAAATTTCATTTGTGATAGAAAAAATAGCCTGCTCCGTTGATCTACCTTTTTGGAAACCAAACTGGTTTCTGTTGAGTATATTGTTGTTGTTAGAGTGTTCTACAATTCTTTTATACATTAGTTTCTCCAATACTTTTGAGAAACTACTTAGTAGTGATATTGGATGGTAGTTAGGTAAACTGGTGTTTTCACCCTTCTTGAAAAGTGGTTTCACAACGGCAAGCTTTAATCTCTCTGGGACAACATCTTGCTGCATAGACTCATATAAAATGTGACACAGGACGTGACATATGTGGTCACTACAATGCTTTAGAAGTTTAGGTGAAATGTTGTCAAAACCTCCCTGTGGAATTTTTACTTTTTGAGGCCTTGATGTTATTTTTAACTTCAGTGATAGTGACACGGGCAATAAAAATTGGGTCACATGTGTTGGGATTAGCTCTTTGTAATAGACACATAGCAGCGTTTAAGGAACCCTTACAACCTACATTTTCTGCTGCATTTAAAAAGTGATTGTTGAATATGTTGGATACTGTTACAGGTTATGAATAACCTCATCATTACAGCTTATCTCTACGGTATTAACATTCTTGTTGCTCTTGCCACACTCTCTTTATAACATTCCAAACCATTTTTATTTTGTTCTGGGATTTATCAATTTCAGACTTAATATACAAGCTCCTGGATTTGTTTATGACCCGTTTTTAAAACTTTACAATGTAGTTTATAATGAGACATTTCTAGGGGATCATTTGATACTCCTAGTGAGGCATGTAGCTCCCTCTTAGTCCTACAAAAGATATTAATACCTTCAGTAATCCAAGTTTTGTTGGAAGAAACCTCTTTGTTCTTTCTGACAGGTTTTTTTGCGAAGGCCATTTCAAATATAGAAGTAAATTCATTTAAAAAAGGTTAAATTTAACAGTAGCATCTTATGTACTATACAATGGATCCCAATCTATCTGTGCCAAATGGTAATTGAAGGCAGACATAGTTTCAGTGTTTATAAGCCTATAGGACCTATAGGTGTGGGAGACTTTGTTGCACAAACTAATGTTATTGACTTTAAGAAGTTGTCCATCACAGTCAGACAGGCCACAAATTACTTTGCTTACACTAGCACTGTTGACTCTACTCTTGTCAATGAAAATATTATCTTAAAGGCTCTCACAGTTTTGTGTAACTCTAGTGGGTCAGTTAACCATAGCAACCAAGTTGTAAGAACTCATTAAATGGTCCAGCTCAGTCATAAGGTGGTTATCAGTTAAGAAGTTGACTATTATAGTCACCTGAAACTACTAAATTTCTGGTTTTAGAGAACAGTTTGGCCAAAAGAGATTCTAAATTATTCATAAAAATGCAAAACTTCCCTTCTGGAGCTCTGTAAATTGCAAGCACAGCAAGTAACATGTTATTTGCAGTAATTTCAGTCCCAAAAAGTTCAAAATGTCCATCCACACAATACGTACTAAACTCCAAAGGTTTATAAATGATTTTAGTCTCTATATAAATTCCAGCACCATGTTTCTCTTTACTTGTCCTGCAATAATGAGTAGCTAGATCATACCCATCAAGCTGCAGCCCATCTATTCCAACTATCACATGTTCTTGCAGAGCTGGTTGTAAGTGTCTTTACTACTTCACACTGTTTCCATGGGTTTGATACTGATGAATCAATGTTTCTGCACAGCCTGAGTTTTCCTGTTTTGATCAAGTGTAGACCATGATTAGTGTAATCACACCTTTGCATGAATAAAATGACCCCAATTAGTTTCACATTAACAAACTTAGATAAGAAGTTCATTGTATATTCATTAAATCCATACACTGTTTTGTTAACTTCTGGCTTGTCATAGTGAATGGTACATAACAATAGGTTCGAATGATCAAGTGCTGCAGTCCACTTTTCTAAGTCTGGAATAAAGTTGTCTTTGTTACAAACGTCATTTGTTCCAGCATGGATAACAACTACATTATCCCAACTGAAATCACTAGTAAGTTCTGATGCCCCTTCAACTACTTCACTGGGGCATGCATTTGCTTTAAGAACTGATGTGGCGTAGTACTTGGGCTTCAAAAAGTTATTTAGCAAAGATGCACAGTTTCGGCCATGACTGTGTGATAGTAATGAGTTTTTTTTTCATTGGCTGACACTCAGGTGGTCTTTTTGACGGATTTTTAGAAACATTGTCTCTTTGTACCACTCAGGAAGATTTCTCTGTTTCATCAATTTTATCACCTAAGGAACTGAAAGGTTCCTTGTATTCAGATGATATAACTGCTAAGAGCTGAGCTGTTTCACTGTCTTACTGGGCTGGTACCACATTGTCCTGTGGTTTTGGGTTTCACATTTACTCTGTTGACTTTTGGTAGACAGTTTGACATTTTCAGCTTACAGTATTCGCGGCTCTGCTAACAACACGGAAATTATTTCTTCCTTGCTGTCTTTAGTGGCCACTGTTATGAAGTTATCACATATCTAGCTATTTTGTCTTGAGTCTGCACTTGCACAATTGTAATGGTAAAAAGTTTTAAACTCAAAACACATGATACCTTTAATGATTTAGCCGGCCGCGGTGGTCTCGCGGTTCTAGGCGCGCAGTCCGGAACCGCGCGACTGCTACGGTCGCAGGTTCGAATCCTGCCTCGGGCATGGATGTGTGTGATGTCCTTAGGTTAGTTAGGTTTAAGTAGTTCTAAGTTCTAGGGGACTGATGACCACAGCTGTTAAGTCCCATAGTGCTCAGAGCCATTTGAACCATTTGAACCTTTAATGATTTTCTTCCTGCATGAGCATAATTTACTGTTTGTTTCTTCTTGAAGCGCAGTTTCATGGCTGTATGATGAAGTTGATGTTATACAAGCACTGTGTTTCATACTTAAGTATTCTGTCTGATTTGTGTAGATTGGTGAATCCTTTCCTGTTGGTATGTGGTGCTGTGTAAGATACATAGCTGGTAATGGCCCTTCTGGAAGAAATGAATCCCTAAATTCCAAAAGTAGCTGTTCCATCCATTCCCTACTACTTCGCTCTACGTGCTTCACTTTTTCTCACAATGCAGTTTCAACAACTTTTGGAGATTGTCTGTGGCTGACCCCTCTGGGTTCCTTTCTTCGTCCTTCAGGATATCCATATTAGTGATTAATAACCCCATTGTTATTCCTATATCCTCTTCACTAAAATTATGTGTAGAAACAGGTATCTTCTTTTCACCCTTTATTTCTTGTATGCATACAGTGGCTCTTTTAACTAAACCACATGCCTGAACTAATACTTCATTCTCTTCTGATGGTTCCACAACACACAAAATTGTTACCAGAAACCTAGACTTTACACTGACCCAAAATGATTTCCCAGTACCCATAGGTACATTACCATGTGAATCAAGTGTTAGTGTGATGGTCAGCGGTGTAATAGGTCAGTCTTTCCAGACAGACTCCCCTTGCAACATTGCTTCAGTGGCAATGGCTTCATCTAACTAAAACATTTTTCCATCAAGTTCCACGCTATGTTGCAGAAGATCAATTACGTCACAATGCTGAATTAAGAAATCTGATCCTAGAATCATGTTGTTTCCCTTACTCATGTGTGGCACAATATCTAGCAATTGTTTAAATTGAACCGTATCCAGCCGAAAGTGTGTCCATTGATCCTAATGATGTGACATCTTTATCCCTCACTCTATGCTATCTGCACCATGGTGGGCCCATTGCGTATGCTTATCCAGATCACTAATGTGCCCCTATGTCCAATAATATCCTGCAACCCTTTTCTCCTACTACTCCTCTTATCACACAATCCAGCTCTGGATACGATTTTGTACCACCCATTCTAGCTGGGAATGACTGTAGATAGGCCAAGGGTTCCTTTTGGTATTTAACACCTTATCCTTCCCCAGTCCTCCACTTCTAAAACTATTATTGCCTCTTACTTTATCCACATGACCCTGAGGCTGGCAACACTGCCTCCTCACATGTCCTGTTTGTCCACACTTGATTCATTTTATATGACTTGCACTGTCCATTTATATTGCATTCCTGTTAACAAATAGATCTCCTCACACACTACAGTGAATTGTACTGCTGTGGGCAAATCCATCAAATCCCCTGTTCATACATCTCTTCACATTTCCACATGCTTCTCTCTTAAAAAAGCATTGGATGCCCTCTGCTCAGCTTCTTGCCAAATAATTTCATTGACTGCAGCATCCTATCCTAATTCATACGTATATCCACAAATTTTTCCCCGGTTTACATGTTTTTCTTAGTTATTATACCTCATTGTTCCCTATAGCGTCTGTCACTATTTCATTTCATATGTCTCTGAATTAATCCTTCTTTAAATTCTTTGGATGTTGTGGCTCCCTTAAGAGCTTCTATATACGTTACATAAACTTTAGCTTCCCTTGTTAGTCTCAGTTTTGCAACACTCAATAATTCCTTTGAGACCAACCTTCCATCTGTGCCAGATTTCCAAGGTCTCCCACTAAGACCTTCACATCCTCGGTTGCCTTACTAGAAGAAGGACCAATTAAACTTGCCACTGACAAATCTAAACCCCCTTGTGATGAACACGATTCTACCAGCCCATGAAATTCTGTATTATCTGTTGGTACCTGTACTACCTTTTATAACAATATTCCAACTGCTTCCCGTTCTGACACATCTTGCATTTCTGGTTCTGTTGAACCTTTGTCCTTGACAACATTAACATTTACAAGACAAGAAAACAAAATACATTAACTTAATTAATGAAACATGAACCATCTTGACTTCTGGTATTGCCTAGTCATATGCCCCCAAAGTTTACATATATAACATTTTACTGGAACTGATTTCATACATAGCAGTGAATGATCCACAAAGTTACACTGTGCACAACTAACAGGCACTAACCAATTATGACTTCCCTTACCTCTAAGACTAGACAAATCCACTGATTCTCTACTCACAATAAAATATACTTTACGAAATGCACGAGAATCAAACCCTTATTCCATTACCAAAAAACGATCAAAATTTTTTTGGACTCACTATACGGCAGGCTCTAGGTTCAGACATTACTCTAAGAAGGCAATGTGAGTGTTTATTTATTTATTTATTGCAATACGTATTCCAGAGATCCAGTTCTGCGAGTTAACGCATTGATGTGGAAGGAGGCAAAAACATTTAGTTCATTATTACATTAGTTTCCATCAAGACCAAAAACAAAGATTAAAAAAAATGGTTCAGATGGCTCTGAGCACTATGGGACTTAACATCTATGGTCATCAGTCCCCTAGAACCTAGAACTACTTAAACCTAACTAACCTAAGGACATCACACAACACCCAGTCATCACGAGGTTGGGAATCGAACCCGGGAACCTGGGCATGGGAAGTGAGACTGCTACCGCATGACCATGAGTTGCAGACACAAAGATTAATAATACAAGTTGGAAACACAATCATTAGGATAAAATTGCACTCACAAGCAGAGTTCCAGATACAACATTCTGAGTTTGTCCAAACAATTTTTTACAGATCTCACCAATTAATCTGATTAATACAAGATATATTGAGACAGGAATATACAATAGTATATGGGAAATAAAATTAGTTATCTCTGATATAGAATTCTTGTAAAGGATAGAAACTTTTTTCAAGCAAGAACTCCTTTAGCTTATTTTCAAGCAGTATTTTTTTATCTTGTAGACACTTTATATTACTTGGAAGTGCATTGAAGATTTTTATGCTTGTGTATTTCACACCTTTGTGCACCAGGTATAGATTTTTCAAGTCACAGTGTATGTCACATTTCCTCCTTGTGTTATGGTGATGGTACATTTCATTCGTTTCACATTGAGAAGGATTGTGAAGCATAAATGTCATAATTGATAATATATATTGTGAAGTAGTGGTTATGATCCCTATTTGTTTAAAAAGATTGAGACATGAGATTCTTGGAGGCAACCCACACAAAATTCCGTCAACCTTTATCTGATTTGTAAGAACCTTTTTTGATAGTGGTGAATTGCCCCAGAAGATTATTTCATGACACATAAGTGAATGAAAGTAGCCAAAGTAAGCAGATTTTGAGACACTCATGTCTCCGATTTTGGCAAATATTCGAATGGCAAATGTTGCTGAGCTGAGACTTTTCAGGGTTTGGTTGATGTGCTGTTCCCAGTTAAGCCTGCTATCTATATATATATATATGCCCAAGAATTTCAAACAATTTGCTCTTTCTATCTGCTGGCTATCATGCATAAAGTTTATTTCCGGTGGACTTTTGTGACCAGAATGGAAATGAATATAATTAGTTTTGCTGAGGTTTATTGATAAAGAATTTACTGTAGACCAGTTCAGAACATCCTCAAGTAAATGGATGGCATTTAATTCTAGATCAGAGGGTATCTTACTGTCTATTACAATACTTGTGCCATCAGCAAACATTGTAAAATTGCTTGCTGTGTTTGACGACAATGGTAGGTCATTGATATATATGAGGCATAGCTGGGGACCAAGGACAGAACCTTGTGGAACTCCATATTTTACTGTTCCCCAGTCAGACTCTACCCCTACTATGTGACTATTGTTACCATCTAGCACTTTTTTCGGTTGTCTACCATGTAGGTATGATTTGAGCCAGTTGCCCATTTGTCCTCGGAGTCCATAGTGGCATGCTTTCTCTATAAGTATTCTATGACTAACACAGTCAAAGGCTTTAGACAGATTGCAAAATATGCCCACAGGCAATGTCTTTTTGTTGAGGCATTCCAAAACGTTATTCATAAATGAAAATATTGCTTTGGTTGTGGAGATACCTTCTCTGAATCCAAACTGGTTTTTACTAATTATTCAAGAGAAGAACATGATTGGAAGAAAGGAAGAAAATGGAAAATGAGAAGATGAAAGAACAGTAGTGCCTGAGAAAATCTCATATCAAGTAGACACTTTGTGTGGTCCCATAGCAGTTTATTGCAATCAGCATAGTACACAATATCTATGCCAGAACAAGATTGGCAAAGGCTACAGCTAAATAAACGTGATATTACCATTTTTACCGTGGTTCTCAATGGGAAACATAGTAGCAAACACTGGCCAACTGTGTGACTACTGACTTATTTACAGCTGTGGTATAAAATTATACTGCTAAATTCACTTAATAGTCCTTGTCATCTTGATGACCTAACTCCGTCTCCTTCTCAATGATCAGTCACCCTTCCACAAGACTTTCCTCCACTCCCTGCTCACTTACTCCATACACTTCACCAAACTTAACCCATCAAACCACCCCAATATACCCATACAGCTGTACATATGTGCATGTATACTGGCACTATATAGCCCTGAACAAGGGTTCACCCAAAAGGTACCTACATATGGCACTGCTGTTTATGTGCCTGTCAACAACTCTAGCCCTTAAAATATTTAGATTCTACCAAAGATTATCCATTATCATATGAAACAATGTATTCTAAATAGTTATATTTTTATATCAATAAGAGCTTAAACTGGAATTTACAAGTTACAAATCTTAAAACTCTAAATTTGTAGCATTACTAACCTTTTCAGTTTCTTGTATTATTTTTTCTTTCTACAGGGCTGTTATAATTAAACTTCTGGTAGTTGATCCATTGGAAATGGAAAACTATTTATCATAGGGTTATTCATTTTTACCTGAATTACATTCAGAATGTGTGCTGCAGGATTTGTTTTATTAGTAGTGATTGTGTCATGCCTTGCTACTAGGCACAGTAACTGGTACAGTGACCTAGGTCTGAAACACAAGAATCAGTGTGCTTTACTCTTGCTGACAATCAATGTGGGTCTTGTCAACATGAGCAGGGCTTTGCCTGTAAAGCAGTTTTGTCAAAACAAGAGTAATGGTACTGCTGCGCTTTGCAAGTGTCAATCCGTTGAAGGAATATAGAGTAGTACTCTTTCCACAACGACACTGAAGAACATGATTTGGAAATTCAAAATTAGCTGGTGATTTGGGATTGCTTCTGGGAGAGGCTCACTGACAATTGCATCACAAATTGTTGGAGAAGTCACTGTTGCCACAGCTGAGAATGTGCATTCTTCAAGCAGTGCACAGGCTGTGTCATGGCAGCTGAGATAGTCCCAAATTGTTTTAGGTAGCAGTAGAGAAATCTCTAGTGTACTTCCAGCCTGTCATGAATGCAGATGGTAATCACATTGGGCAAAATTTGTAACCTGCAAAATAAATATGATACACAGTTAATAAAAAGAACACTCTCATGTGGAAATTAAAATGTGTCTCTTTCCATGGTTTATTCATTATTTCTCTTCGACGTATGCTCACAAAATTTCCCACACCGTATTTGTATCTATATTTCTTTATTCATCCTATAAATTAGGACTTTGTACATAGTTTGTACAAACAATTTAGGATAAGTCAGGTTTGATGTAGTTCATACAAGTTTATACATACTGTGAATTAGGAAACAGCATTTGATACATGCTGAATGTTGGTAACATAATTATAAAAACAATTAGATGATTGAAATGATAGTATTTTTGAGAATATGTGGTCAATTACACTATATTGTCTTGGGGCTCCAAAAACTCAGCAACAGAACAGAAGCAGTGGTCAAGTAAGTACTCTTTCAGTTCCACTTTAAATGTAGGTAAATTTTATACCTATTTCAGATAGGACGCTTTCTGGTTATACAATATAATCTGAGTGTGATACACTCCCCCTCTAGAAATGTTTTAGTTACTGTATTGACATGCAGGTAATGCTTCTGTCTAGTATCATGTGAGTGGAAATTATAATTACACTTAAATATATTTTCTTCTTTTAATATACTTTGTAGATATATAAACAAGGAAGGGGCAGTATACTGAGACTTTTAAATATTGGTTTACTGGTGTCTTTGTATTTAGCATGTGTTATTATTCTATTTTTTTAGCTTAAATATTTTTCTACTACATATAGAGTTCCACCAAAAGATAATTCCATACATCATCAGTGAATGGATACCACTGTGGTACATTATGACCACTGATGCATGGCTTGTATTTTGTGAGAGGATTCTTTCAACGTATGTTAGTGTATTTAACTTTTCATTTACATTATTCAGGTGTATCTCCCATTTCAGGTTAGCCTGGATATGTATATCTAAAACAGATAAACAGTTTCTCCATCAATGATAAAAATGGGTGCTGCCAGGTGGAGTTCCTGTGAAGGGTGGAAACTGTTTTTTTCCGGAATTTATTATTAGCTTATCTGTTCTGAACCATTGTGTTAAATCTTGTATTACATCTGCAGCTGTTTTTTGGAGTCTTTCTTTATCATGTGGCTTAATTACAATATTTGCGTCATCTATAAAAAATTCTATTGTCCCTTTAGTTCACTTTTCTGATAGATCATTAACATAAAGAATGATAAGAATGGGCCCAAGGACTCAATCTTGATGGGCTCCATACCTGATTTTTTTCAATTTTTTGCATTACTATATAAATTAGAAATTTCATGTGTTTTTATATATTTATATTTGAGTGGCGTGTTGACAATCATGCTTGTATGAGTAAATCCACCTGTTTGGTAGGCCTTATACTTCACAATTACTTAGTTCCTGCAATAGGATGTCATATTCATTTACATCAAATCTTTACTAACGTCAACGAATATTCTGGAAACATGGTGCTTATTATCTGCTGCATATAGAATCTCATCTAGGAAAGTTAAAACAGTTGACTGCTGATTTGTCAATTCTGTGTACATGTTGTGAATCACTTATTATCATTTTTTTATTTAGGAAGGCTGTTAGTCTCTCAGTATCAGTTTTCCAAGAATTTTGCCAAAGTGTGACAATACTGATACAAGCTTGTAGTTTGCAGCTTCACATTGGTCTGTTTCTTGTAGGGGAAAGAAGATAAAATAATCAGGCTGGGAAAAGTGGCTATTGCTTATCTCATGTATTCAACAGTGCTGCTTCCTACTGAAAATTAGCCAAACTAGATCTAATCAACACAATTAGTGTTGTCAGAGATGTTGAGAAAGGAAATTGCTGTTATGTTTCTGTGAAAATGCTTAAGTTTTTCAATCATTTGATGTAAGGTAAGGCTCTCATATTACTTTAGTTACTTCACTTTTATGTAGTGCAATAGGTTTTGGCCATACCATGGCTCATGCAATGCTTTTTGGCTTACAAACATAAGTCATTGTCATTCCCTTGGGTTGTGCTGTTTTGCGTGTGAACCACTGATACAGACATAGTGTCCAGTCATGAGAATTGGCCACATGGCACAACTTTTTCCAGTGGGTGGCCACTATTCTCAATAGTTCATTTTCTACCTGATATGAAAATGAGAATTAGCTAATTCCACATTTTATTCACAGTATAACAGTTGATATTAAAACATTACAAATTGTTTTTCTGCTCTTCTGCAAGGATTTGAAAGAGCTTCAAATTCCAAGAAAATACATTGGACACAGGGGACCCTGCTACAATGCAAAAGTCATTTGAAAGAGTAAAGAATGATAATACGCTTTATTCAGCAGCAGCAAAACAATTCAATATTCCACTTAATATGCAGATACAAACATTTGTATGGATAAGTATAGATGGGATTGGCAGTAAAAAGAGTATGGGCAGCTTGGGGGCAGTATTCAGTGAAGAACAGGAGCAAGAAATCTCTAATTACATTTTTTTAATGGAAAAGCGATTTTATGGAATTACAACCTATGACCTGTGGCAATTAGAATTCCAGTTAGCAGAACATAACAAAATACCACATCATTTCAACAAAAAGTCTAGAATGACAGAAAAAGAATGGGTGGCATGCTTTAGAGAATGGCATCCTAACATTAGTCGTAGGAAGCCAGAAGCTACCACTATGGCTAGAGCATGTGGCGGCAATGAAATCGACACCAACATCGATATGCATTCATCTTTGGACTCTAAGCATTATCTTCGGCTGTTCTGCCATGTTCAGTTCAGTTCTTTTTGATCCTTGTATGTGTTAAGGTTAATAAATGAACTATTGCTAAATGGGTGTGATTATTGGTGCAACCAACGCAGTAATCCTCCTCACTGGTGACCCCGAGTTGTAACGTCTTCCGTTTTCGCTGTTTTACTGTGTCCGCAACCTCTGCATCTGGTTATTTTCATGTGTATTACATCGACACAGCATTCGAACGATGACTTCGGCCCAGCGGCTAATGCCAGATTTTGTGATTGACATGCATCGTGTTGCGGGTGATGTACACCTGCCAGGACTGCAACACGATGCCTCTCACTAGATGATTCCGCCAATTTCGCTGGACGTTTTCGAGCCTGCAACAGTAAGTGAGGTTAGGAGTGCGCATGACTCCGGCTATCAAATGCCTTTGTTCCCTCCACATGTGCCCTCCCTCATCGACTGTGCAGTTACCTCTTACAGATCTTCGTGCAGTGCGGGACCAACGGCAATTTCTGCAAATGCTTCGTCGGACAACCTACTACCGCCAAGAAAACGATTTGCCACGCCGCAATCCGTGCAGTACCACACGGATACCTGCCACGTGGTCGGAACTGCTTCGTTCACAGGTCTACCTCCTCAGCATCCGACCACGCCCGCACCTGCCTCGGTTCAGCATCAGCACATGCCTTCCTACTTCGATACCTCAGCCCCCAACAGGAACAATAACTTGTTATCTGTGCCTGACCTCAACCTCCGTCCCACTGCTATGCCTCAGTGTTTCGTGCCACGACATTCACCTCATCCGCACACCGTTTTCAGAGGAGTGACTATGAACAGTGAATATTCACACATTCCATCCCACGTTCGACATCATTTCCCACACTGTGCTTCTGGAGAGCTGGCACCTCCACAACCTCCCTGCAACACAGGTGACCCCGGCTCTGATCATACGTTGAGCTATCTGTGGATTAACACGTGTTCTCAAACTTTGAACTTTTTTTCACCTGTCGCCCCCTTGCCAGCTCCAGTCGAGCTTCCACTACCATTCTCGGCACATCTAGGTGCCTCATCCGTGTCAGTCTTCCGTGATGCATCAATCCGAACACACCCGCAATGTGTTGAGCTTCCGCAACCGCAATCAACACATTACGGTGTCTCACCAGCGTCGGCCTTCGGCCGGCCAGCGTCGCGACGGATCGTGCTCAACCACACATGTCACTTCTTGCTGCCACCCGAACAGCCATTGTTGCCACATCCCCTGGACGCACACTCTCCTGGAATACTACAGCAACAACAGCTCGATTCAGGCAGTGCCCCGACGAACTCAACTCAACCTGTTCTTCTGAACATTCTAACACGCTTACCGACGCTGCTGCCGTTTAATCGCGACAGAGCAATAACCTGGTTCAAAACTGTGGACGAAGTGTTCGACCATTACAAACTCTATGAGTCAACCATGTTACTGTGAATCATCACCCACCTCCACGACCAGGATGACTTGTTTGCTGACCTGGTCGACGCCCCGCACTCATCTACCCGGTACACTCTAGCCAAAAAGACAGTTCTACTTCGGCTTGCACGCTCAGCTGAGGCAGCAATACGGCAAGTTCTCCACATCAAGCAACTAGGCAACGATAAACCTTCCCAGCTCTGGAGACGGCTACGTGCCCTGGTCAACGCCGATCTACTCTCTGACACAGCTCTCCTCGCCATCTGGTCAGATAAACTATCTCCTCACATCCAATTTGCTCTGGCTGAAAGGTCTTTTGAACCTGTCGAGCAAAGAATTAGAATTGCTGACAAGCTACATGATGCACCACTGCTCTATTTCGCCAGACACTGCTTACCTGACAAGACTCAGGTTCAGGCTCATCGCCCTGCGTCCGGACGCGGCCTGGGCCATACTGTGCCAACCGTTCCGCTCGCTCTGGGAAGCAGTAAACAAGCAGCTGTGACGTCACCGGCTCCGCCCACAGTCACGCCCCCTCCTGCAATCGAACCTGCTGCGGCCACCGAACCTCGGCCACTGCCACTGGAAATGAACCTTCAGCAGGAAATGCAACCGCACTCCCTGTACTGTTACTTCCACACACGGTTTGGTGAGGTGGCATGGAACTGCAGACCACCCTGCTACTTCCCAAACGCTAATCGCAGGAAGCTCCAGGTGCCGCCCCCTGCACACAACATGACAGGCACCCCCCAGTGCTCCATTCTGTCCGGGAATGACCGGATATTTGCGGACGACTTTACATTAAAGACATTTCGTCAGGATACCTTTTCATAGTGGACACAGGCGCCGATGTTTCGCTGCTGCCTACATCCTTAGCATCGTCGAACATCCGCCCTCATCATACTTCACTGCAAGCCGTGAATTCAACTAAACTACAATGCTCGGGTTCAACTTCCCACATCGTCTCACTCTCCACAAACTGCAAACTCGAGTGGACTTTTTTTGAGTGCGAAATTGACGAACCTATACTAGTCATTGACTTCTTGCGACACCACAAACTTTCACCGGACCTAGTGAGAAACGTCGCGTTTCATCATCCGTCCAAGACTCACTTGCCTTGTGCTCCATCGAGTAACCGCCCTCGTGACACATCGGTCCAGGCTCATCTCATCCGTACATGCTCGTCTCTGTTGACAACGTTACAAGAAACCACGCACAAGTGCCTTATCGAGCTTGAACACATCACTCGCCTATGCAAGGAAAACTTCGAGCTCTCCATCCGGCTCCACGAAACACAGCTCCAGCTCTCCGCTGCAGCAAAGGAATTACAGACACTACAGCAAGGACAAAGCAAGGTCAGTAAGTACGCCGAATCTGCTTGCAATCCCAGCAATCATGCCTCTGTGTGTTTACCTCCCACTACCTCTCGCAAATGTGCTATCAAGACTGCCATAACATGCACTGACAGTTCCGCAGGGCCACACCCTCCTAACACGGCAGCATTTGTCACTCGGCCGGACACAAGTGTGCATGCGTGACGAGCGTCACGTGTTCCTGAACTGACGCCTCCTACCACACCCTCACGGACAGCACCTCAAACTATGCAACTTCGGCTCCTGCGCGCCGCTGGCAACCGCCACTGACAACACAAACAGTGCACTCGCGCCAAGCGTTTCACCCGCGACCGTGCTGCCACAGGCCACGCCCTCGGACAATGGACTCAGTAACGGCTCAGGAGCTCTACCGAGCTCACCCGACCACTGCGCCACTGCTTCGGGCCGGCGGCCATCTTGTCGCATTGACTCCTGGTACAGTTCACCGCCTCGGTTCCCGTCGGATCCCCCGAGTGGCTCCGAACACCACGACCATGCCTCGCCTGCCCAGCCCGCCACACATTGTAAACAAACAGCCTCCCGTGCCGCTGGCACGAGAAGACAGCAATCACCACCCCTATCGGGGTTATTTCCATTTTGATTCATGCCCTTCAGTCTGAAAAACGCAACCCAGACCTGGCAACACTTCATCAACAAAGTGCTATTCGATCTAAAATTCTGCTTTGCATATCTTGATGACATTCTTGTGTTCAGCTCCTCCATCGAGGACAACATTCGACATGTGCAAACTGTTGTGAACACTCTCGCGGCAGCAGGGATCGAGACCAACCAGGACAAATTGCAGCTACATCAACCAACTGTCACTTTTCTTGGTTTTCGGGTCTCTGCCGACGGCATTTCCCCACCCCCCGAGAAAGTACAAACAATACTAAACTTACCCAGACCTTCGTCATTCAAAGAGCTCCGGCGCTTTCTGTGGACGGTTAATTATTATCGCCGACATCTATCTCGGGCTGCGGAGATTCGGGCTCCACTGACAGACGCCTTGGTAGGCACCAACACTTCTGGATCTGGGCCCGTTCCATGGACCCCTGCTATGATTGACTCTTTCACTGCCCTCAAAATATCTTCTTGCTGAGGCCTGCACCATTGCGCATACTCATCCCAATGCATGACTTATCATCGCCATAGACGTGAGCGATACTGCCATCGACGCTGTCCTTAGCCAGACAATCGACAACCAAACTTCATCTCTGAAGTTCTTCTCGTGCAAGCTCACCAATGCACAACGAAAATATTCTGCGTTTGACAGGGAGTTGCTTGTGGTCTACGAAGTGATTAAATATTTTAACACTGATGTTGAGGGACGCCCTTTCTATGTTTTAATGGACCACAAACCCCTGGCTGCGGCCATTACAAACCTGTCAGCTGACCCGCCTCCTCGCCGCTTCAGATACATGGACTTCATATCTCAGTTCACCACTGATGTCAGACACATAAAGGGTGCTGACAATATAGTTGCTGATTTCCTTTCACAAGTCGACGTTGTCCAGTCGCTGTTAGACCTCTCTGAACTGCCTAACGTCCAACCTGCCGGCGAGGAAACACAAAACCTGATTGCAGATTCTACTTCTTCACTACACTTCATTCATTCCACCTTCCCTGGCATTTCTGGTGAGATCTGGTGCGACGACAGTATGGGCACATTACGCCCCCTCTTCCCAACCACGCTCCGTCGAGTTGTCTTCAACGCATTGCATAATTTAGCCCACCCCAGTGTTCGTGCGTCTGCCCACCTCGTAGCGGAGCACTTTGTGTGGAGAAATGTCAACAAGGACTGCCAGCAATGGGCACCCTCCTGCGTCATGTAACAACGCTGCAAAGTACACAAGCACACTTCACCCCCCCCCCCCCCCCCCTCGGCGCCTTTTCGATCCCTCCTGGGCGTTTCCAGCATATTCACATTGACATTGTCGGCCCTGTCTCCCCCTCTAATGGCTTTCGTTATGCTCTCTTGTCTATCGACCGAACAACTCGCTGGGTCGACGCTGTCCCCCTCCCCATTAATATGGCAGAAACTGTTGCTCCAGCTTTTGTCGAGTCATGGGTGTTGCGTTTTGGATGTCCAGCTATCGTCAGGACTGACCAGGGCAGACAATTTGATTCGGCCCTGTTCAACGGGATTTGTAACATTTGTCGCATCCAGTGCATCCATACCACAGCATATCACCCGCAAAGCAACGGGCTAGTCGAGCGCTGGCACCGCACTTTCAAGGCAGCTCTTTGGCGCCACGACTCTCTATGGACGGAGGCCCTTCCCCTTGTGCTACTCGGCATTCGTGTGATCTATAAAGAAGACCTCAAAGGCACAATAGCCAGGTTCGTATACGGCCAGAACATTGTTCTACCTGGCGAACTTGTGAGCCCTTCCGCTTCTCTTCCTCAGTCTGAAACGCCTTCCTTCGTGGACCGCATCAGATGCCACTTCATCAACCTCCATATCCCTCCGCCCGCCAGCCATTCCCGCCCTAAGTTTCTTGTCCCAAAATCTCTGGACAATTGCAAGTATGTCATGCTCTGAGATGACACTGTCCGTACTCCCCTCCAACCTCCATATACTGGCCCAAACCGAGTTCTCCAGGGCTCAGCCAACACCTATGACATCCGGATGAAATATTCAGCTGCTACAGTCTCTCTCAACAGCTTTAAGCCTGTTCATGTCGAGCCTTCTGCAGCAAAGGAATTACAGACACTACAGCAAGGACAAAGCAAGGTCAGTAAGTACGCCGAATCTGCTTGCAATCCCCCTTTCAGGCCACGATGACGCCACTCATGGTCGTAGCTCACGTCGCTCCGACCACTCCCTCCACGTCGGACTTACACACTTAATCGAGTGACTTCCAGCTCTAATCGTCGAGCTCTCCTCCGACCACTCCCTCTACTCCGGTCTCACGCACTCCGTCGAGTGACCACATGCTCCCCACGTCGAGCTTACCTACGATAACGCCCTCGCCGCCGGGCCCTTCGCCGGTCCCTTCGACCTCTTCCCCTTCACCTGCCTTGCCCTGTCGAGGTTTCTCACACCCCCCCCCCCCCCCCCTAATCTTGAACGTACCATCGCTCGAGGTGTTTGTGCCTGTCTCCCTGGACATAATCCACGACATCTCAATAATACAGTAGAGTGGGGCACTCTGAACCATGGGGCACAATGAATCAGGTAGCATAATTTCAGTATAAGGTGGTAAATTACTTTTTCCTTTGTGCATATGTTGTCAGTACTGCTCTACCAACTGCAACTTGTTTTCTGCAGGACCTAGTTCCCGCAATTAGTGTTGTACTGGTGATATGTTAGTTTCGTGACAGTGAAGTAATTTTTGGGGACATAGATAGTTTGAATTTTGTTCAATCCTTTGTCACCAAATTTTAGGGAAAGTAAGTCATTGTAACAATATCAATACTGTTTTTTTTAATGATATAGATCTTCAAATATTAACAATGTTAATACATAACCTCACATGAGCTTTGTTTGAAATATGTACTGTAGGGGCACATTGAACCAAGCTCTCCCAGGGCACAATGAGCCATTGTTCATTGTGCCCCAGGAGTCTTTTAATTGTCCAATACAAGCACTCTGTACCTTGTTTCTGTAGCATGGGTGAAACATATGTGTAGGAATTTAAGACTTTTAAATCACAGACGTTCAGCAGTCATGTTTTATATTATCAGGTTTGAAGATGGTTCTTTCATACCGCAGGAAGACGGACAGAGGTAAAACTGACCATTACGTTATGCAAGAAGCTGTACAGGATGTTCTTAATAAGGGCATGGCAGTTCGCCAAGCAGCCAAATCTCATTTAATACCTTACCCAACTCTTCATTGATATGTTCAAGACATTAAATGTGGTTCCAGAGAAAGATTGACACCAAACTATGACAATCGTAAGGTATTTTCTGTGGAGCTGGAGAAAGAATTAGGTAAAGGATGAAGCTTTTGTTCCAGATAGCAACATACTTTATGTGCTACCACGACCTGCTACTGATGGTGTGACAAAGAGACAAAAATCATATTTCAAATTTGGAAACAGCTTCGAGTCTATTGATGTTCGGTAATTCCAAAATAAGTAACATGATTGTGTGCCTACAGATTTAATTATATGATTCACACATGGAATATATGTACACATTATGTTTAAAGTATACTTACACTTACTTTGTATGCTAAATAGGTTCTTTCAATGAACATGTTTAAAGTGGTTCATTGTACCCCACATGTGGGGCACAATGAACCATTTACCAAATTTTCTTCAAAGGCCTGCAGCTAAAAAACAATTAATGACAATGCAATCATATAAGGCCATTTTATAGTTGAATGGTTAAACTGTAACATCTGTAAATCACAACTCTGTTATAAAATTATTGTATGAGTAACATGGAGAAATATTTTTTTATGGTTCAATGTGCCCCACTCTCCCCTAACGCACGCAAAAATTTCAACATTTTCAACTGGTGCAGATTACATTTAAAAAAAGAAATGAAATACTTCCCTTGTGAGTTTATAAGTTTGGAAAATTGCAAATTTTGTAATGAGATAAAAATACGAAAACGTGAAAATTTTTTTCCGTTCTAACTCCCCTTAACTGGGAGCACAGGGTGATACAAGCTTCTTGGTGCAAATACTTTACACTTGATAAGACCTAACCAGTTGTTGTCATATTTTTTTGGCTTCAATATTTTCTTTGGATGTCTGACTGCGTTACAGTCGGGTATAAGCTGCAAATATCTATGCACAGCAATTTTTGTCAGAGATTTGTAGGTTAGTAGTACATTTTCTCCCACTGCAAAATGCATCTGGCGGATTCAGTGGCTCAGTGACATCTGCAGCTTCTTTAATGCTTTCTTTATATGTCTTACGATATTTACATACACAAGACCACATTTCAACAGCGTTGTAGCCATTATCGCGTAATTGTTTTGTCCTTTCCACTGTTTTTATATACACAAGGGGCACTCCAAAAGAAATGCACGTTATTTTTTCCATCTTTTATTCTGCATGTTTGAAAGTTTTACAGTGTGTAGATACATCCTTTAGGAACAATATTTTCATTTCTCCCCATAATTTCCATTCCTCTCAACGGCCTTAGCCATCTTGGATGCAGCGCCTGTATACCCACACGGTAAAATTCTGGACCAACCTGTTGGAGCCACTGTTTGGCAGCATGCACAAGGAAGTCATCATGTTCAAACCCTGTTCCACAAAGAGAGTCTTTCAGTTTCCTAAAGAGATGATAGTCACATGGAGCCAGGTCAGGACTGTAAGGCGGGTGTCTCAGTGTTGTCCATCCAAGTTTTGTGATCGCTTCCATGGTTTTTTCCACGCCTGTTTTAACGCCAACACTTTCAGTATTACTGGGTGTTGTGTGATGTCCTTAGGTTTAAGTAGTTCTAAGTTCTAGGGGACTGATGACCATAGGTGTTAAGTCCCATAGTGCTCAGAACCATTTGAACTTTCAGTATTCTGCAAACACTTCCTTCCCCTATCCCAAAGTAGCGTGACAATTCGTTCACTGTGATGCATCTGTCAGCAGTCACCAATTCGTTAACTCTCTGCACATTGTCTGGAGTGTGTGCAGTATGAGGCCTGCCGCTACGAGGACAATCCTAAATATTGCCGAGCCCACTTGCATCATGTAACCTGCTTGCCCACCAACTAACTGTACTGCGATCGACAGCAGCATCTACATACACATTTTTCAACATCTTGTGGATGTTTCCCGCTGTCTCGCTTTCACAGAACAGGAATTCCATGACAGCACGTTGCTTATGACGAACATCAAGTGTAGCAGCCATCTTGAAGACATTCTGTGACGGTGCCACTCACGGGAACAGGTTGAACTAAGTGAGAAAACAAGCGGGAAGGATGTATCTACACACTGTAAAAATTCACACATGCAGAACGAAAACTGTATTTTTTCAAAAATAGTGTGCATTTCTTTTGGAGTGACCCTCATAGATCGTCCATGATTTCGTTGATCACATTGTTGATAGTGTCTGGTGAATATCACTCCTACAGAAACCTTGCCAAAAGCAGCCGTGATATTGATAAATGGTTTTAGTGCTTGCATCATATCCATAAACTTTTGCGCCACATATTTCAACTTCACCGCCATTTACTGCATGCTGTACATTATCAAAAGTATTTAGCCAAGTGATAAATTCTTTGATAAACATGTCGTATTTCTCGTCTTTAACCACAACAATTGAACTTTTTATTACGAATTTTGCTTTGTAAATGGCCATACAAACACTGGCAATTATTATGTATTGAAAGAGCTCAATGTTTTCGATTTCCAGAAAATGCCGTCTGAATTTAAGATAGCCTCGCCGCAATGTCTCGACATCAGAATGGCAATAATCAGCTAGTTCCTTCTGGAAGTCGAAAACGTAATTTTCACGCTCTTTTTGAGAGCCCCATTCTAAGAATGCTTTTCTAGCTTCAGGTTTCATTGTGTCGACGCCATACTATTTTGTCGGTGGAATTTCCCCTATGTACTTCTGATTTTCTTTTGTATTAAAGAAGTGGGGAAAATAGATTTTTTTCAACTCATTTAAGCCAAATGTATTTGGAAATGTTGCCATACTACCTTGAACAAAGTTGATATTATCAATTATTCTCAGCTTTAGCGTAAATATTTTAGCTGCAGAATTTTGGTATCTCAATAGATAGTTTTGACTTTAATAGCATTATCGCCGCAGCATTTCAAATTGAAATATTCATCAAAAGCTTTTGCTTTGTGTGGTATACATGTTTAGCTTTTGAATTGATATGTTTTACCACTGAAGTCATAAACTGATATAAAATTGCCTTATGTTTCCTGCTATCTTGCCTTGCTTCATAACAAAAAAAGTAGTATTTTTCCATGTATGTGCAAATTTTACGACGCTCTGCTGCTTGTTTATTACATGTACAAGGTTGAGTACAATATCCGCCGTCCCTTCTTTTTCTCAGCATGAAACATTCATGCTCTTTTTTATTTACAATTTGGTAGCAATTCATACATTTTACACTTATAAGTTACACCACATACTTTTTCATGATTTCTTTTCGAATTTCATAATCATTTTTTCCAGACCCTTGGCAGACATTGGTCCAACACATTTTTTCATATCCTTGGGTGTCCAGAACTCCTTCTGAGGTACTGGCGCACAGTCATCAGCAGCATCCAATCCTGCAGCGAGACAGTCATGCCGAGCACCTCAGACGTAACATCAGGAACATCCATGGAACGCCGGCCACGGTGGCCCAGCGGTTCTAGGGCCTTCAGTTTGGAACCGCACGACTACCATGGGATAGGAGATCCGAATCCTGCCTCGGGCATGGATGTGTGTGATGTCCTTAGGTTAGTTAGGTTCAAGTAGTTCTAAGTTCTAGGTGACTGATGATCTCAGATGTTAAGTCCCATAGTGCTCCGAGTCATTTGAACCATTTTGAACTATGCATGGATTCTACTTCTTTTATTTTGCGTATTCTGCCTCTTACAGCGGCATCTAGTGATGAAATTTTCATTAAATTTTGTTTGTTTCCATAATGTTTCCACATTCTTCGATAACATTCCGTTCAAATGTGACATCATTGTGAGCAGTAGTACTTTCTTACAGTATTTTGAAACTGGAACTTTAATCATAATCACCCTGTACTACGGACCCTACAAGTTACTTATGCTGAGTTTCCGGTAATGTAAGATTCTTGCTTTGACGAATATGTAGTGTAGCACCAATATATCTCATGATATACTGCATTAACCAGTTTAGAAATAGCAATACAAATAGCACTTGTATCACTGAACAAAATTAATTTGATGCTGCACCCATCATGTAGCATATCTTAGTGCTTCTTCAGTTAAAGAGGAGATTTACGTGTTAAGTTATCGTTTCAGTCAATGTGGAGAAAAACCTATCGATTTCCTAAACACTGGGACGAGAACAGTGAGTTCCTACTTTGAGAGCGACATTTTTTCCTTCAGTTATGATATGAGATTAAAAGCGAACAAACGAGCAAAATTTTTACATGTAGAGTTTGACGTCAGTTTGGTTAAGTGTCTGATCAATGAATTTCCACACTTTGGATCCAAACGTTGTTTTATTATACCTCAACACGAAAAGGTGACAAGCCATAACCTAATAATCTCCACCCAGTATCTCTTGTACCGATTCTTTCAGAAGAAGTAGACTGCTTCATACTTCTCCAAATCTGTGAATAACTGTCTGCAAATAACAGTCAGAGTTTGGTGGATTCAGAACCCGTTTATCAGTAGTGACCAGTTGAAAACATTGTTTTCATTTATATTTTTCTCATTGGAATCCAGGTTATCCGAAAACGGACGCCTTGTGGGTTTCTACAAGGCACTTAACTCTGTCAGTCACATAATTCTGCTCCAAAACTACAGCTATGGTTTTAATATCTCAGAGCTGTCTTTGATGAGAGCACACCTAAGTGAGAAAAACAAATTTTGCAGGTTATCAATATAAAATCAAGTGTTTTGGAAGACACACGGGTTGTGCCACTAGGTTTTGTATTTCGACATTTATTATTCGCATTATATGTAGATGATTTACCCACAGTTATAATTCGTGCTTTTACATTCTATGCAGGTTACAATACAGGAGCTACAGCAGCGACAATCGTAGGAGCTTTCAAGTAGCATAATAGGGATTGTCTCAGAGTAGCCAGTGTTATTTTTGGAGTCAATGAACTGCTTGTTAAACTATACATATGCTCTTAAATTGAACTATTAGGGATGATAACAATGACTTTGCTCTTACTACGTTTATTGGTATTCGTCTAGATTCAAAATTAATGTGGAAACCTCATTACGAATAACTAATACAGGGCTCAAAAACCTTTAAGGTGAAGCTTGTTTTCCTGTTACAAAGTGCACTAAAGTTAAGAATATTCATTACTTGTTAACTTAAAGAGATTCAGTACATCGTCTGTACTGAAAATCTGTTTTGCTTTCGTATGTTTAGAGGATATCTCTCGATTACATGTAATTCTGATTCACTGGCGTTTGAATCTTAGTGATACAGATTTATTCGCTCGGATTAAATTATGCACAAAGTTAAGACTATTGTACTTCACATAAGCAGTTAATAAACTTTGTAGCATATCGGAAACTTTAAAGACTAGGACTAGAAGCTGTTGCAATGTACTACTTAAAAATATAATCAACTACTTTTTCGTCTTAGCTTGGACCCTAGCAATTGATCCCTTCACCGTTCCCTCATACAAAACGTTCATTCATGTATAGACAACTCTGCCACACTTTCTTTTTCGTTACACCAATTTGTTATAATGAAATAAAGTAAACACTAACGTTAGATCTCTCTTTGTATGCATAGAACAATGAAAAACATCTTCCTCCTGCTATGGGACAGGTAATGTCCAAGGATGATTGCCTATCCAACATACAGGGACAATCACCTAAAACTAGCACCTCAGATATTGCGGAAATGGGAATTGCTTATGATGTGCAGTTTTCACACAAACATACTTTTTTTAAATGGAATAATGCCTACTGAGATTAACAAATTGGAATGTCAGTGGTGTTTGTTGCAAGATTCCAGTGTGAGTCACTTACTAGAAACTGTATTGTGAAAAGTTTCAACACCGACACCTCTATGCGCCATTCAACCTGGGTAGTTGCTAGGTACGGTATGGTTATCTTTCCTTACAGTGTGCTTATGTGTTGCTTGAGCGCGTTGCAACTTGCTGCTAGTCAGTTAATGCGTGACAGTCCAAGTAAAAAGTCGTGAGTGGACGATGGGATTTACCAATGCATAAAAAGTAGACATTCTCGTGGTGTGTGGAAAGTGCAGGAAGACTGCAGTTTGTTCTTGTGCTTTGTATGTAGCACGATATCCCGATAGACATCAACCATCTCGACAATCATTTATCAACCTCTTCAGTCAGTTATGTTAAAGTGATAGAGTAATTCTTAGACAACGTGACAGAAGGAAACAAGTGACGACATAGGAGGGGAAATTAATGTTGCAGCTGATCCACACGTTAGGTCCTGCTCAACCGAATGAGGAAGTGCTGTGAGTCAGGCAAGTGTCCTATGTGTTGTCCACTGACATAGGTTCCATCCCTATCACATCACTTTCCATCAGGAGCTGCATAAAAACGATTATGGAGATTTTGTTAACTTCTATACACAAGGATTAAGACAGGATACTCCAGATATAACATGTATCTTGTTTAGTGATGAAGCCAATTTGCCAATCATCAACAGGTAAACTGTCGAAACATGCACTATATGTCGGTTGACAATACCCGTTGGCTTCGTCAGGTGGAACCTCACCATCCATGCAGTGTGAGTGAGTGGTGTGAGTTAGTGAACCATGAGCTTATAGACCTGTTTTTCATAGACAGAGCAGTGAATACGCACAGTTATTGCAGTCTCCTAACAGACGCTCTTCCATCGATGCTAACAGATGTTCGTCTGCAGACTAGCAGGAACCCGTGGTATCAGCAATGATGGTCGTCCAGCCTATACCGCACGAAGTACTGTAACACGTCTTTATGAACCGTTTTCAACACACTACACTAGATGCAGAGAACCTGTCTCTTGGCTAGCCCATTCTCTAGATACGACCCCTGTACACGTCTTTCTGAGGGGAAAGCTGAAAGACGCTGCCTGCAAGGTCATACCAAGCTACACCCGACGATATGCAACGACGCATTACTGGAGCCTGCTCGCACATCTCCAGTGAAATGATAGCACGTGTGCTGCATTCATTCCATACCAGCCTGGAAGCATTTATTGCCGCTAGCGGTGATTATTTTGAACACAACTTGTGATGATCAATAATCTTGTTACTGGTCACACTCCACAAACTTATGTTGTTCTTTATTGTGTATTGCCATACGTATTGTACAAATGTCAGTGTGGGAACTTTACAGAATACGATAATTCGTAAAGGACCCGCACTTAAAACATATTACAAAAATCACTGACATTCTAATCGACGCCACTTTTAGTTTATTAACAGAAGGCATTGTTCCATTTAAAACAGTGTATGTCTGCACAAAAAATACACTTTCCAAGGACTATTACAATCTCTTCAATGGATAACAATACATGCCCCTGACTGCCAATTCATTGTCATAACCGTACATCAATATCACTTTTCATTCTCGCAACATTTGTGATGCAAGTGTTAGGTGATTTACCCTGTGTATCGAACGTGCGATTCGATGTCGACCACACGAGTCTGGTGGCGCGAATTATGGCAAGGGAACATACTTTATCATTTTCGGTTGTGGATAGAAATGAGTAAAAGCGTTGCAGTCCCGACTGTAGATCGTCTCACATGGTGAATCTAGTTCCTAGGCTATATATTAAGAAGAGCGTCATTTGGTTTCTTGTTGGATAAGAGACCATATGCTACAAGCGACAGCTTCCGAAAAACAGTCATCCACGAACATCATGTACGACAACTACGGTGTCTGTCGGGAAACCTGTTACGTCATAGTCACGAACAAGAGTGTTACAATTGGTGGATAAACCATGTTGTCGAAACAGACGTATCACGTATAGTAACAGAAAATGCCAGAGAGGAAGACTGCTGAAAAGCGATGCTGAACATATCTGAATATTTACCAGCATGGAAAGACAACCCCTCAAGTGCTTTATAGTTCGAGTTAACTGAAGGGCGATGAAAACTTTAGTATCTCTGATAGAGAACTTTATATTTCCAGGCACTAAAGTAATAACAGACGGCTTGAAGTCATAAAACACCGTAAAGAAAGAAGGATGTCAACATGAATTTCTGAATCAGTCTATTGAGTTTGTGTCATAGGACGATCCGCCTGTCCACACACAGCATCGAGCTGTAATGGAAATCTGTGAAATCGTCGACAAAAAAAGACATCGTCCTGAAGATAGGGACGAACTCTATTTCGTCCAACACCCGTGTTTCCACAACTTGAGGTTACGTGGAATAATTTATACTGCTGTTACTCTCCTGATATTTCTGACTGACATGGCAAGAGTGTACTCGTGTTAGTGCTGCCCCTGGCTTATAGAACATGATGAATAGTGCGTGAAGAAAATGTGGCTGACAAGGAAAGTTACTGTTTTCATTTGTTGTTAATTGTAACTTATAAAACGTTCATCTTTTGTCGTTGCTATAGTAAACGCTGTAAAGTGTATCTATAGCTCACGCCACCAAAGTCGTGTGGTCAACATATCTCATTAACGGCCCGTGCGTTCGATAGGCAGTCATCATCGGAAATGACCGTGGGTCTCGCCTGGGAACTCTAACTCAAATGAGGTGCAAAATGCATAGCTATATTTCATTTGCGTAAGTTACATTCTTATTAACACGGAATAAACAACATTGATTTCTTGCCAGATCCCAGAGACTATACAATTTATGCAATGTAATCGCAGATGACTGCTAGAACGATCTTTGGCGCAACAGTTGAAGTACTGCCTCTTATTTTTGTAACGTTGGAGTACAGAGGCGGGACTGACGAAGAAATTGAAGCATTGACCTATAAAGCCAGTACACGGAGCTTATCGCATCTCATTATGGCGACAAACAAGGATGATTTGGTGAGAAACATGTAGACTATAATTTTTAATTGTAACTGTTTCAGTTTTTACAGTTGATAATTGTCTCGTTTTTTGCAGCCTGATCGCTTCATGCAGGAGTACGCAAAAATACGAGATAGATGCTTCAGTGATTGCAAACACTCCACAAGATTGTATTCGGAGCTAACCCCCTTAGAGGTGAGTACAACTGAAGTAATTAATTAGTTTATGCGCAACAAAAGTTTTTAGTTTCAACTTCTTTTCTATGGACGTAATGACTGATACGATTGAAAGCCACAAAATTCCTTCTGCTGTCGTAAATAGACGTACTGCAGCACTGTTTTGATATTTACCAGTTTTTGTCAACTGAGTACGTTACTTCGTCACTTCAGTAATGTCCACTGCGAGTCGTAATGGTTAATTATATATAACATATTCGGAACTGTTAGACTCATTAACATCAGGATAATTAGGACTAGATAATTTCTAGCAATAAACAGAAGAGGTCGAGAAATGAGCGTCACTTGTATAGTACTGAAAGTAATCTATTTCGGTAAAATGGTTAATCAATCGAAAAATATAGGTAATTCATAACCTTTGAAATAGGCATAATTCAGCAATCGGAAAACATAAAATCAAACAGGGTAACGTATGTACTGCAACACAGTAATATCAATCTCGTTGGAAATGAAACCCAAACTTCCCAAATTTGCAATTGTGCTTCTATACCACCAGATAAAACACTGAGGCACTGTAAATAATTATCTTTGCTTCTGATCATTACTGGTACTTCCTCTGTTAACGACATAGGATAAACACATCCAGTACCAGAACGTTGTTTTCATGTATGAACAGCGATGTTGCACTTCTCTTAACGCAGGCATTCTGTACTACTTAGTTGTTTTCATGTACGAACAGCGAACTTGCAGTTCTGTTTTTCGGAAACATTTGCAAAACAAACTTACGTCAGGAATCTCAAAATCTCATGGGTTTGGGAGAAATTGTTGTTATTACACTGTCTACCCAGGAATTCAGCATACCTTATCATTGGCTGTAAGAGAATATGAAGGTAAATAGTTTCCTTAATGAGAAATCGCATTTCTAAAACTTACAAACACATATTTACTTAAATATATTCAGTGTTGTTGACCTTCACATACCGGTTGGTTTCTTGGAACACTATATTTTTTTTCATTCTCACAATGAATAATTCCTGTAATCCCATTTATGTAACTTACGTATAATTAATGTTCTTCATGACAGTATGGATAGCTACTGCAGCAAATAGGAAATTTTTCTTTTGGTAGAAATAGGGAGGGTAAATAACAATTATTTTGCAAATCATAGGGGATAGAATTGTGTCCTTCATGTAAAGATGTACCGTACTGTATATAACTTAGGCATCTCAGAGAAGTAAATAAGGGGGCCAATGGCTGTCGCTGGTCATGTCCTCACTTGTTCTTATAGAAAAGACGAATATACGGTATGAGAGATGTTAGCATATATGGGTGCCTGAAGTCAGTGAAGCCAACATAAGCGAGGGAAAGAATTTTAAGCATTCATGTGTCATCACCATCAAGTACATTAGGAGTAGAGTCCAGACGAGGACAGGGGTGAAACTTTCCTGTAAGTTTATGATTTATGCAAGTCATGGGGACATGTGACAGGATGGCAGATGGTAAATTTTATCTGTCATTCTCTGAAGTGCAGTTACATTATTTAAATAACTTCATCACCTCTCTTCTTCCCAGAAGTACCTGTTTGGTTGTGATGGATACAAGATTTGTTGGCCAAAAATTAAATTGAGTGGTGAAACTGTTGATGTATTTTCTTGAATACTTTGCACTAGAACAGAACCATTACTCCCCTGCAATAATAGTTTAGAGTAGAAAATACCTAATGAATGATATGGTGGGTGACACTGAGTGAACTTTGAGACACAGTATAGTAGTTAAATACCAGCTTTATACCTCTCTATCTAATAGTTTACTGACTTTTCATCCAAAACTTTCCTCTGCATGTTTTCCTAACGTTTATTGATTTAAAAACGACATTTTCCTCTAGTAAAGGAACTATTTTTAAACATCTGAAGTCTTAAAAAAAAGTCGTCTGGTTACTGTACCTACTACATATATATTTATTATGGCTATGTTTCAGAAGTTGTTACTGTTTCTACTTATTGGCAGGTGTTCTATGTCAAGTGGCCATAGGTTGGACCTCTCACCCAGTAATCGGTGGTGCGGAACTGGGGCTGAATTTTGGGGAGGTAGAAGCTAATCTCATATTTTGTTGAAGTTAATGTATTGGGAGAAATTATTACTGTAAATTTTCTCAGTAAATCAGAAGAGGTGTCAGTTTCGGCGGTTGACAGTTTTTCAATTCCACTTGAGAAGGCTATATGTAGGATGAAAGACCCTACAAGGTGATATCATTTTCTACTGAAATGTTGAGTATGTCAAATCCTTGACACAGGGATCAGTGGAATCTGTGTTCATATTAACGCTATACGAGATGGACTATTATGTGATGCTCACTTGGCACATTGGCACAAAGAAATGCAAATTCTACTTTCATTCAAATGACAGGAGTGGTGAATTTTTCTGACTTGAGAATGGATGATGATGCCAATAATATTAATATCAATCATTAATTAATGCATCCAATATGGGAATCTCATTAGACAGCAATTTTATCATTAGTAGTTCCACAGATGTCAAAAGGCAGTTATTCACTTTGAAGAAAATGGACAACTTAACGTTTAAATTGTTGTTACCCATTGTTTCATTGTACATTGCGACTTGCAATGCTTTCAGTTCTGCCTAACGCTGACTTCGAAATTTGTTTAACATATGAGTTACGATTTACTTACAAATGTGGTTCCTTTATGTGTTGTGCCCATGATACACTCTTGTTCCTCTGTCTCTTACTGCTAGTCGTTTAAGTATTGTGATGCTTTATTTTTATATGGGAAAACTGCAGTTTATTATTAACGAGCTTGCTGTTTACATGTCACTTTAATACAAATGTTTTTACTGGATGTTATAGTCCATCTGATCCAGGTTCTTACTGATCGATCATTAAGTCACTTTGTTCCTCTATAGAACCTAAATGCTTTTGAACTAACATACATTCATGCTTTAAGCAGAGTTTTTGAGGGATTTATTAAATGTGATATTTCTTATTAGTGCAATCAGATATTCAAGACATAACTTACATACATTCAGGAAATCACAATTCTGTACATCAGTTAGAATATCTGGCGATGATTGTTAAGTTAATAACGTTACAGGGAGTCAGGAAAAAGGGAAAAATATTTCCATTGAATATCATCAATAGTAATTCACAAAAAAGCAGAGGTTTACCATAGCTTCTAAACTGTTTCTATTTGTCTGAAAGTGGTCATGCTGAATGTCATCACACACTTTCCACAGATATTAGTCTGTAGCTTTTAATTATTGTTTGCAGGACAATGCTAACTGCACAATGATACAGGGTTTAAGGAAAATGATGAAGAGGAAAGTGGTAATTGAGACTTCAGAGTGGTTGCAGGCAGAAAGAAAATTTGTCCACATAACTGTAGACTGTAATTCTGCGAAAAATCATAGGATAATCACCAGTGAGATTATAGAAATTTTAAGTTGTTTAAAGAGATATTTTTCACCAGTTGAATTCTGAATGATAGATTCTGCATGGAAATTTCCTAGTCTAGAAAGGAGGAGTCGTCTAAAGGGGCAATGAATAAACTAATTTTTGTTCTGTGTGGTATTTACTGCCAGCTTTCAGATTTTGTCTAACCCATAGTTTAATTTGTGTGTTGTGAGACATTCAAATAGACAGCTGTATTGTGATTTATTGGAGTAAGAGTAATACATAATGTAATACATTAGTTGTCTGCTTTGACAATTGCACTACATTTAATGGTGTGTAACATATTCAAGAGAGGAATGGGTCAGGGGTAATGACAGTCTGTATGTTGTGTATGCCTTGACCCATCATTATGTATGTAGCAGGATTTTTGGAGTTCAGTATAGATTAAGTAAGCATGGACAGATTCGACTGGTGGTAGAATACAGCTAATGCAGCTAATTCTGTTAAGAATACAACACAAATTTTGACAAGTAGTGCTCTTCTCATAGTGATAATTACAAGAATTACTTCCAAAATTATTTTATGTGTGATTGAGTATATTAGGAGGAAAAATCCCAGTATTACTTCTCTTACAGTACTCAGCAGCCTTTTATGTCCACTACTTATTACAAGGGACCGATAGCCTTTGTAGTCTGGTCCCTTCAACCCCCATAAACCAAACAACTAACCAACCAACTTAATACAAAGTTTTAATGCAACTTTACTGGTGTCAGAGATCATTATACCAATTTATGTGCTGGAGAATTAAAAAAACTGTTGAACTGAACATTAGTGTTAGCTAATCATATCCAGTTCAAACTAGGTTCAGCTAGCTCAGTAGGTAATGACATGTTAATGTGCACCCGTATGTCCCCTTTTCAGCAGTCAGCCTTGTACTAAATGAGCTACTAAGTGAACGTCTTACATAAACAGTTCAGCTCTTTACCTCTCATCTGCTATGCACTGTACTGAACTTCACTGGATTCACACACACACACACACACTCTTATATATATCACCCCAAACTATCTGTAAGGTCACATTATATTCTTTATTACTTTCTTATTACTAGATCTGTGACATTTTTCATGAATGGAAAGACTGCTTCATGTCAAGAAAAATATTCATATATATAAAAGATGAAAAAGTGTTATTTCGTTCATTCACAATTGAGGAATGCTACAATGGAGCATTATGGGTACTCTTTCAGGTCCTGTGCAGTTTTCCATTTGAATAGCCCTGTTGTCAGGGATTGTACTTCTCAGGGCAATTAACTGAACATTTTTAAAGCAACAAAGCAACCATTGGAATACTATCAGACAGTCAACAGCTTAGTATATTAGTTTTCCTCCTGTTGTGAGTGTTATTGTGTATGTCCTCTTGCTTGAAACTCCTTGGTTTTCTTTTATAATGATGAAGCATAAAAACACTTACTGCCAGAAGATTTTCATTATACCCAACTGGGTGAATATAGGCTTCCAGTGCTTGACTCTTTTGCTCGGGTCAATGATTGTCATTGCTATATTTTGTTGCGTTAATGCGGTCTTGCAACCGGCAGAGTATCCCCTTAATAGTAGGCCATAATTGATTTGGCAATGAAATAATTCATAATACACTGTTTTAAAGTCAGTTAATACACCTCTAAATCTCCTCAGAAGGTATATTATGTGGGAGAGCTTGGAGTACACATACACTGTATGCTCATTCACTGATATTTTACCATCAATCATGAATCCCAGCAGTTCGACAGTCTCCATATTATCGTGGTATTCCTTCGCTGATATCTTGAAGCTTTGACTTTGAGTGTTTGCAAGAGATACATGTACTGAAAGTAGATCTGCTACTCATTTTTTTTTCAGGTATATCAAGCCAATCTGCCTGCAACTCTCCCTACAGTCATTGACTTGTGTGTAGCAGAGGACTCATACAGGAACAACATTGACTGAGTTGTGTTCAATTACCCATTAAACGCATTTGCACAAGTGGTTCCCATATGTTGAAGAGCGCTAAGACCTCGGAATCTGAGCATGCGAAAAGTCGTTTTGACATCCTGGTGGTCTTCTTCGGTCTGAAAACAGGTCTAGATATGTGGTTAGTCACATTATATTGTTTTAACGTCATATTCTCCCAAAGAATTGATCGACTGTCGACAAGTTAATGTTTTGGACAGATCTGCAATAAATTAAGTTCAGAGTATCTTTGGCATGTTCTGTAGAGCTATAAAGTGTCCCATTCACATTTTATTCTTTTGTCAGAGCCATCTTATAAAGCAGAAAATGTGGCTCCTAATTGGAGGCTATCCTACACCAAACACAAGTTCCGTTTTGATACAGCTGCTCAAATTCAAGCAGCAACAGTGTTGTATCAGTGTGTTTCAGAGCTTGCTGACATCTGTGATGGATTGCAGTATGGTCGTCTTCTGATTGATTTGGATGCAGAACTCTTTGACTGTACTTTGTTAATGGGCCTCATTCCCTACTGTAAGTGAAAGACAAGCAGAGTTTCACAAGTTCCCGTTAAAAATATTCGCATTTGTATGATAACACTACACTCGAAGTGCTCTCACTGCAGTGGCATGTGGACACAAAATGAAGTATACTGTTTCAAGTAAACCATTTTTCTTTGCACAAAAGCTGGTGATCATCTCTTTTCTATATTATTTAAATTACTTCCTTCAGCTGGGATTGCATAATGTCCGCTCTACTTGCTGCCACAGAGGGGTTGAAATGAAATGTGCACTCTGTTTGTATACCGGGGGCCGGGCTGTCATCCTAGATGTCGAATGGGTCCTTCCGGATGACATAAGGAGCACAGGTCACAGCTAACTGCAGATGATGGCTCATGCTGTTACAAACGCTGTTTGTCGCTTTGGAGTGGTAGAGATTCTGTCTAGTACCTGGTGGCTATGTTGACTGCAAGATAAAAGAAGAGGTTACCAAATGTTGCATCGTTGCCAGGGGCTAAGGCTCGGACTGTTCCATGACCACATAGGCTCAGATACCTTAACATGTGCCATGGGGTGGAGAGGTATTGGGATCAGTTTAATGTATCAGGATTCCATTACACAGAGAATATGGCTACATGGGTTGAGGGGGCTGTATGAAGTGGACTGGAGCTTAGAGGCTTTTGGAAAAATACAAACCGGTTTCAGTCTCTGAGGGTGCAGGTTAAACACAGAACGAGGGTAAACCCAGGAATCATTGATGTTATAATTGTAAAGTGCTGTAGTTATGTCAGGAAAGAATTGGAACGTCAACCTCTCATAGAAAGCACCGAAACAAAAATCTTCATAGGTGCTGAAAGCTGACTAAAGCTAGAGAGAAGTTCAACTGAATGTTTACCAACGACCTAACGATGTTCGGAAAGGATAGATTAAATTCAGTTGCTGGTGGTGTCTTTGTCGCTGTTAGAAGTAGTTTACCGTGCAGTGAAATTTAATTAGATAGTTCCTGTGACTTGGTATGAGTAGAGGTTATACAAGAAAACCGAAATAAACTAATAATTGGTTCCTCTTACCAATTGCACAGCTGAGATGATGTAATCTGTCTGACTAAAAAAGACCCTATACATGTACAAACCACTGTACCAGTATGTAATTCTCCGTGACAGGTACATCGACAACCAAAATATATTAGCATTGATTGTGTTTAGTATTGTTACCAGGCCTGATAGCATAAATAAGGGGTGTGGGCAGCATAAGATGTTAAGGGATCTCTGTGAAGGGCATGGGCTACCACATACTTGTGCTAGATCTGGTATCGGCACATGACAGAGTTTAAAAGGGCCTCGTTGTGGGTCTAATCATGCATGTGACCACCACAAGGGAGGATCGTCATTCTGTGCGCCAGGCATACCATAACCCTTTCCTATTTGTACCTGCCTTCTGAGAACAAGTAATGGACAGTCTGTCATCTCTCACCATCGGTTGGAGACTAGCAGCAACTGCATTAGGAGCTTAGTGAGAGATGTCACCCTGAACTGCCTATGTGATGTTGAGGTACTCCAATGGCCAGTAAAATTCTCAGATATGTCCTCGAGAAACACGTGTGGGACTGGCTAGGACATCAACTCTGTCTCGGTGCCAGTATCCAGAATATCAACGACCATTTACCACAATTGTAGATTATAGTTTTATGACACCCTTCCCAACGGATGCAGAGCATGCATCTAGACCAGACGGGGCGCAACGTCATACTGTTGAGTGAGTCCATAGTGCAAAGTTCTTTGTGAATTTGACATGATTTTGTAATCTCTGAAATAACATTATATATCCTCTTAATCCATAAAGTTCCAATTCGTTTCCTCCTCCATTTCTGCGTGCTTCACCAATGTAGTTTCTGAAGAGTTCAAGGAAACTTTGTGTCTCATTTAAAATAGTTACCCAACTCATACAGATATTGTAGTGGATGACTTCGTTCCACTCGTGATATTACGGTGAAAATACATTTCTAAAGTCGGTGGTAGTTACAAAACATGAGAAATTGTTGTAAACGCTTTGTCAGAAAATTATCTTGAACTATTAGTTGAGGTGCCCTCATAATGTATAAAATAATGGATATGCTAACATACTAGACCTCTTAGCCACAAATAATCCTGAGGAAATTCAGAGTGCCATCATAGATACAGGGGTTAGTGGCTACGAGGTCGTTGTAGGGAAACTAAATACTGTAATATACAAATGCAACAAAAATATATCTAAATTAGCACACAAAATTTGTTAGGCACCTTCGTAAGAGCCAATCTCCACTCCTTCCAAACTATGTAAATTAGAGCAGTTGTAGAAGGTCAAGCAGAATTCGAACACGATAAGGGTCAGCCTTCAGGATATAGGAACATATAGTGTGGTCGAACATTATGAAATATCTCGAACAAAACGGTCTATTGACGCACAGCTGTCATATTCCGAAAATATCATTCTTGTGAATCACAACTGGTTCTTTATTCACACAAAGTAGTGAGTACCATCGACAGAGAATCTCATGTTGATGTATATTTTTAAATTTCCAGATAGCCCTTGACATGGTTCCTCACAAGCATCTTCTATCAAACAGTGTCCCAATGGACTATCATCTCAGTTGTGCAACTTGATTTGCAATTTCCCGCCAGAAACATCATACTAGTAATTCACGAGATAAAAAATGAAATGTCGTGTGGCTAGGGCCTCCCGTCGGTCACTAACGGAAACAGAAGTGGTATATGGAGTTCCCAAGGAAGTGTTATAGCCCCTAGAAGTTCTTAATCTATGTAAACAGTTTGGAGACGAGCTGAGCAGCCCTTCTAAATTGTTTGCAAATGTTGCTGTCATTTGCCTTATAGTAAACTCGTCAAAACATCAATTCGAATTTCAAAATAGTTTACGCAAGATGTCTACATGCTGCGAGAAGTGGCATCTGCTGCCGAATATCATAAAGTGTGAGCTGCTAGTACGCATGATTTGTGCTAAAAAAATTCCTTTAAATTTCGGTTACTACACAATTAATATTAAATTTAAAGCTCGTCGTTTCATCTAAATACCTTAGTGATTGTAATTATGAGAAACTAAAATTGGAAGCATCACAGAAAATTTTGTGGGAAGCTGAACCAAAGACTGCGGCCGCGCCGTGTAGCCGCGTTGTCTGGGGCGCCTTGCCACGGTTCGCGGGGCTCTCCCCTTCGGAGATTCAAGTCCTCCCTCGGGCATGGATGTGTTTGTTGTCATTAGCGTAAGTTGGTTATAATTAGATTAAGTAGTGTGTAAGGCTAGAGGCCGACGACTTCTGCATTTGGGTCCCATATTAACTTACCACAAACTTCCAAATTTTCCAAAGACTGCATTTTAGTGACAGAACACTTTGAAGATGCAACAGATCTACTAAAGAGACTGCCTACACTATGCTTGCCCGTCCTGTTCTAGATTATTGATGTCTAGTATGCTATCCTTACCAAACTAGATTTAGGTAGGACATTGAAAAAGTTCAAAAAAGGGCAACTTGTTTCCTATTCATCGCGAGAACAGGGGCGACAGTGTCACATATATGGTAAGCGAAGTGTATTGGCAAACATTATAACAAAGGCGCCGTACGTCGAGATGTTCTCACGAAATTTCAATTACCATCTTTCTCTTCGAATACAAAAGTATTTTGTTGTCTCACAACTACTTAGGGAGAAATAACCTTATTGAAAAACTAAGAGAAATCAGAACCCGCACGGAGAGATTTAGGTGTTCATTTTTGCCGTCAGCTGTTCGAGATTGGAGCAGTAGAGAAGTAGCCTGAAAGTCTCTGTTACGCACTAAAGTGTGAACTGCAGAGTACTCATGTATCTCCAAGGTGTTTATAGTAACGTGATCTCTTATTTGAGTAATTTGATTGATGTTTGTAAAAACTAAATTAGGCGCTGTCGTTTCAATATCTTAAAAATATTCCTTCAATCTTTACTATATACTGTGGAATTTAAACTATAAAATGTGCAAAGAATTAGGTATAGGCCTATTTCTTTCTTCTGTTCTGACACAATCACCTGTCTGGTAATTACTCTCACCACAGAATCTGATGCCTCAAGTGTGTTTGCTCATTGGTATATAGCCCGAGTCTATCTTTGTAAAACAGGTAAAATTCATATAATAATACCTATCCTCCAGGGTATTAAATTGTGCCTATTTCATTCTTACATGATCATTTTGCAAAACTGACTAATCATAAAAATCACCTTATTCTCTCATTCGACATCCACTGCTTGATAAAAATTATTCTTTGGACCTTCCCATCGCTTAGAGTCTACATTATTCTTGTAGCCAACCACACAGTTTGGACCGTTTTCCGAAAGTAGTCTCTTAAGTAACTACTATGGCCTGATGCACCCAATTAAATAACAAAGTAGTAAGTACTCTGTAGACAAAAATCCGAAACAGATTATTTTTACATGTGACAACCAATACAAATCACCATGTATTAGATATGTTACATTTGTTCCCACTAGTCATTCTGCATACCTCTCAAACTGAGAAATTTTTTCTGACTCTAATTCTACCTCCTGCCCCCTCTCAAATAAGAAAAAACTCGACTAGTCCTAACCTCACCAGAATAGCAAACAAGTTGAATTTTTGCAAACAACATTTGCTTAATGATCCTGAAGGCCTGCATGCATTAGCTTTTAACACAATCTGCTTTTGTTGTGGAACCAAGATAAAGGAACAAACGAATGTCCACTTGGGTAATTTATCTTGTATCTGTGGTTACACTTGGCTCATGACGTGACCAGTAAAATAAGGGTGAATGTATCCCTTTCTTCACAACTATTCTGCATTTTGAGTTTGAAAAAAGTTAATGGTACAGGCAGACACTGAACTAAAGAACAGAGTCAATTTATCATGAACAATAAAATACGAAACAAACCAGAAAATGTAATAGTAAAACCATTATGCTCAGCACCACAATCTAATCATTATCGTGTGCTTTATATCCTAAACATTACTGTTTGTTTGAGATTGTTACTATGTTAGGATACTGGTAATGTGAACTTTGGTATACCACATCTCCAAAGGCGATGGTTTAATTGTGCAATCTCCAAAGAAGTTATACAGTAACAAAAATTATATAATGGTAAAGTAATAGAGAGGTCTAATAATTAAATGTAAGAAATGAGACTAAAAATAAGCGTCACAGTATAATAAAAGTTTCAAAAGCAAATTTATACAGTTGTTTCATTTTGTGGTATTTCGGTAAAATTACTGAGGACCTAGCAAACGGGAACTATCATAGGGTAGGTGTCAATGTACCTGCACCACATTCCAAGCACTGATGTCATCACAGCTAAAACAACATGACCAAATAAGTATCTACTTGATTTACTTGTAATGGAATGTGAGAAATATACTTAGGTATATTCATTCAAATAGTTAATTCATCTCTTTGAAATGAGATTTCCTCTATCTCTTAAGGGATGAGAAAGTTACAGGTCTATATGCTAACTCAACACATATCCAGAAATAGCCAAGAAATTGTTTTATTAGACTGAAACGCTTTATTGGTAAATTTTACTTAATGTCAAAGTAACAGCATGATTTCATAAAAGTAAAATACAAGAACACAGCAATACATGAAATCTCAGCACAACATTAAAGTTTTGCATTATAAGAATTGGCACCGATTCTGTTTTGGTCTGTCAATATTGTGGTGATTCTTCTGGAATAGCTGGAATTCTTGGGGGATTAGATTTTAGCTGGAAAAATCAGGAAAATCTCAGGAAATTTTGTACAATTTTTTACCTAGATTTAGAATTTAATTATATTGAGTTTTATAAACCACAAATTTAAAATACTTCAAATTTTAAAGTGAGTTAATTATGTGATTATTATTGCATAGAAATTATTTATGTTTAAAAACTGCAGTCAAACTATTGATGGTAATGTTGTTGCTTGCGGAAGTATTGGGCCTATAGGAAACTGACATCCAGTTTTTGACTATTTTAATCTTAGCATTATTGTTCACATATACATAGAAACCTTTTAAACACAGATCAATAAACTGAAAAAAAACTGCCCAGTGTATCTCAACTTTACTGTGAAATGACACCCCTTCCCCCCCCCCCCCTCCACTCAACGTTAATTTATCACAGACTTCTTATGATGCCCTGTTGCTTCACATACCTGGAATCCTCAGAAAAATTGTTTTTCAAGTTTTGAGTAGACACCCTGTTCAAAATGCTTTTATAACTGTGGTTCTTCTACTACTCCCGAATTAGTTCATGATGATATAGTCCAATGGTGAATGTATGGAAGCCAGTCTTCAACAGGCAAAATATTTTGACAAGCAACCACATTGCTATCATAAGGTCCACTGTGGAACTGAAGGTCTAGAAGCTGGTTTAGTGCTTATATATATGGCCTGTGTGAGCTCTTCGGTAATCAGTTCATTAGTGGACCTGTTGATGGTAATGTTGTTGCTTGCAGAAGTATAGGGCCTATTGGAAACTGGGGACTGATGACCACAGCAGTTGAGTCCCATAGTGCTCAGAGCCATTTGAACCATTTTTGAGCCTATTGGAAACTGACATCCACTTTTTGACTATTTTGGTCTTAGCATTATTGTTCACATATACAAAGAACCCTTTTAAACACAGATCAATAAGCTGAAAAAATTGAAGAAAAGTATACCAACATTCATTTTATGTTGCATACCTATCTGGAACAATGCTAGTTCAATACAATATGCCACTGAGCTCAATTGTGTGTATCACGTTTGTTTAATTATATACTCATGACATGAACACAGGGCTTGCTTCCCAGCATACTAAGCAATTTACTTATTCAGTTAACTGACACTGTCAAAACTGGCTACAGTCAAAAAATAAGCACATAAATAAAATAAACCATGATTGTCATCACTGACTGAATAAATCAGTGAGAAGAATGTCTGTTAAAATCTACAGAAAACAATTAACACCAGTTACTGTTATACCTTTTGTATTAATGCACAGGCCCCTCATGTGACACCTTTAGTAATAAAAATATGTCTTTCATTTCACAAATTTAATAAGTATGATTTATTGTCTCACTAAAATACAACATATTATATAAAAATGCTATTTATTCTTCTAAATAAAACAGCTTTAACATGTGTGAAAACTGTCAAAGACGTAGTCACAAAGTTTACCATGATTTTTATGAACATTATACCTATCAGTGTCATCATGAATGTTACCTAGCAGGAAATGACTGTCTGTTGGGCTGCAGTCATAATAACTTACAGATTTATGGTGACACATTACACAAAATTCAGTTATGTGTGTTTACTGTTCGTCAAATTAGGTAGAAACTATCTGTGGTACTGGGTATCTTTGTCAGATGTAACCTACACACCATCCAACACATCTGACATCTTGTTACATGTATTTTATAACATTGTAGGATAAAGTTTATAACATATTATTGTGTAGTATGAGATTGAGTGGTGCCTATGACTGTATTGTGTTTGAAAGAAAGATTTTTACATCTGTTACTACTGGTTATATTTGTTTTCCAGGTTTGGTGTATAAAATACTGCATAGTAAATCGATTCCGGGAAGTAGTGAAGGCAAAAACCAAAAAATCTGGAAAATTAGATAATTAACCCACATGTTGTGTGTCTTAATAAAAAAACAGTGTTTAAATAAAATATACTTCACAGTTATGTCACTATTCTGTGTTGAATAATGAGTAAACTCTATACTCTGTAATGTTTTCAAAAAGTGTACTACTAAAATGTGTTCAAAATATTTTTGTGTTCTATGTTTAAATATTATAGTGAATGTTTAAGTAAGTATCTACTCAGTAAATTACAGAAGTATGTAATGTAATTATCTGTAGGCATAGCTATTTTCTCATTCTCTTAGAGTAAAGAGAATTGCTCCTTTAAAGACTGACACCTTGCTAAATGTAATAATTATCAATAAATGTTACTTCATACATGTGTAAAGTTGAAGAGTTTATTTTCATATTTAAATCTATAACTACATTTTTGCATACTTTCGGAGGTAAGGTATAAAGTATCTGCTAAGGAAATTCTGGTAGTAATTATTAAAAATTAAGATAAGTGTGATGTCATGATAGCAAAATTTTAAGAAGTGTAGGACTGATTACCAAATTCGAAAAAAATACGAAGCTAATGAAGAGTGAATAACATTTTAATTGTTTTCAGTTAATTAGTGTCTTGTTATGTTTTGCTAGCACTGTGCCCTTGTGAGCACATACATTTTTATAATGCAAAAACAATGTTTCATTTTTATATTTCTTCACAATTTCAGAATAATCTTTATATTTCTAACTTGACTCAATCAGATAAATTCTTCACATGTTGTGATATGGTCTTTAATGTTTAACTCTAAATTTTAGGTAAGTATGTGAGAAAGAAGCAGTCAGTGGAAATCATATGAAAATGGATTCATTTCTTCATAGAGTCTTTTCCAATTTAATTAATACCATCAAATTTTTATAGGTGAAATGAATCCACCTGTGAAATACAATTCTTGAAAGTCTGCTCCTACAGTGCTTTCAATACACTCACATTTTGCAGGTACAAGCCTATTTTAGTGTTCATATAGGTGGAAGTCAGGAGGCAGTGGCTGTTTGAAAACTGTTTTCCTCTAAAAGTTACTCAAATTAAACAGAAGTCTATAATAAAACCACGGATTACACAAGGAATAAAGATTTCCTGTAAGACAAAAAGGAAAATGTATCTGTCGACCAAGAATAGCTTCTATACTGATGATTTAGTTAAATACAAGGAATACTGTAAAATATTAAAAAAAGTAGTTCAGACATCTAAGCAAATGCACCATGAGAAGAAGATAGCAATGTCAGGGAACAAAATAAAAACAATATGGGATATAGTGAAAGAGGAGACTGGTAGAACCAGAAAGGAACAGGAGCAAATAGCATTAAGGGTAGATGACACATTAGTAAGCGATGGGCATAGTGTGGCAAATCTATTTAACAAGTACTTTATATCCGTTACTGATAGAATAGGATTGTCAGGATCAGTAAATAATGCCCTTGAATATCTGAAACTAGCCTTTACAAATAGCTTCAGCTACATAAATATGTCACTCACTTCACCAAAAGAAATAACTTCCATAATAAAATCTTTGAAAACAAAGCATTCTAGTGGTTACGATGAAATATCAACAAAGTTAATTAAGGCATGTTCTTGTGAGTTTAGTACAATCCTAAGTTACTTGTGTAACCAGTCAATTATAACTGGGACATTTCCTGACTGGCTAAAATATGCAGATGTTAAGCCTCTATTCAAGAAAGGGGATAAAGAGATACCATCAAACTACAGACCGATATCACTTTTGCCGGCATTCTCAAAAATTTTAGAAAAAGTAATGTACAGGCAGCTTCTCAACCATCTGACCACAAACAACATATTATCAAGAACAAAGTTTGGATTTCTGAAGGGTTCTGATATCGAGAAGGCTATTTACACCTACAGTGAAAATGTACTTAATTCATTAAATAACAAATTACAAGCAGCAGGTATTTTCTTTGATTTGTAAAGGCATTTAATTGTGTGAACCACAACATCCTTTTAAACAAATTAGAATTCTATGGTGTCACGGGCAGTGCTGCAAAATGGTTCAAGTCATACCTAGCTAACAGGAAACAATAGGTGTCAGTACAAGGGACTAGTGAATTAAGTCATCAGTCATCATCAGAATGGGAAGAAATTACATGTGGTGTCGCACAAGGATCCATCTTCGGGCCATTGCTTTTTCTTGTGGTCATTAATGATCTCTCATCAGTTACAATGCCAGGAGCAGAGTTCGTTTTCTTTGCAGATGACACAAGTATTGCAATAAATAGTATGTCGAGTGTAGTTCTAGAACGATCTGCTAATGATATTTTCATGGATATTAATAAATGGTTTAAAGCCAACTCATTGACATTAAACTTTGAAAAGACTCTCTACATGCAATTCAGAACCTGTAAGAGGTTTCCACCCAGCATATGCATAAAGTATGAAGAAGAGCAGATAGAAGAGGTTGACAGTCTTAAATTCCTGGGATTACAACTTGATAATAAATTCAGTTGGGAGGAGCACACCACAGAACTGCAGAAATGCCTTGACAAATCTGTATTTGCAATTCGAGTGTTAGCAGACATAGGCTACATAAAAATGAAAAAACTTGCATACTTTGCCTACTTTCATTCCATAATGTCATAAGGTATAATATTTTGGGGTAACTCTTCAAGTCAAACAAAAGTTTTCAGAGTCCAAAAGCGTGTAATACGTATTATTTGTGGAGTAAATTCACGGACGTCATGTAGAAACCTCTTCAAAGAACTGGGTATACTAACCACTGCCTCTCAGTACATTAACTCCTTAATGAAATTTGTCCTAAATAATACATCTGTTTTTCCAACAAACAGCTCAGTTCATACATACATTACCAGGAACAAAAATGATCTGCACAAAGACTTAAAAGCACTTACTTTAGTTCAAAAAGGGGTCTATTACTCAGGAACACTCATCTTCAATAATTTGCCAGCAAACATAAAAAATTTAGTTACAAATAAAGATCAATATAAAAGGAGCCTGAAAGACTTACTAGTGGCCAACTCCTTCTACTCCATAGACGAATTTTTTAATAGAAACGAATGATGTATTGTATATATTCGTACTATTAGTACTGTTATTTCAGCTAAAAAAAAAAAAGTTGACATGTTCCACATCCACGAGGATCTCCTCAGCATGGATCTATGGAACAAAAAACTAATATAATCCAATCTAATCTCAGGAGAAGGGACGAAACAGTAAAGTCATCAGTCTCATCAGATTAGGGAAGGATGGGGAAGATATTTGCTGGGCCATTTCAAAGGAACCATTGTGGCATTTGGCTGAAGTGATTTAGGGAAATCATGGAAAATCTAAATCAGGGTGCCCAGACGCAGGTTTTAACTGTCGTCTCCCTGCCGAATGTAGGTCCAGTGTGCTAACCATTGTGCCACCCTGCTCAGTGAAGTCAGGATGAAGTAAATATGAATAACTTGGTATTCAAACAATGCATAGATAATAAATGAGTCAATATGTCCAACTATTGAAATGCAGATGAGTACCTTTACGGATCTGTAAACGTTGACTGGAGAATGAAGAATAACAGAGCCATTTATCAATGTATCTGCTCCAACTTTTGGTTAAGAGGGCTTTACAAAATCCTGAAATACAGAACTATTATCTATTCAATAACAACATAAAAGACAAGTATTGGAGTAGGTTACTTTGGACATTCTGCAAAGTAGTTATTTTGAATAAACAAGAGCAGTACATTCCTTGAACGGCTTTTACACCAGGCTCTGTTTTTAAGAGTTGATTTCTGGCTGTGTTCTTTCTCTCCATCTGTTATTAAAGCCTGTCAAAAATTTTCTGGAACCCAAATTTTATATTTCAAATATTTCACCAAGAACCACACTTTCATTCAGTATACAGTTCTGAACACAGTAAAATTAGGACCAGACACAGTAACACTGCATTGTGAGTTATCTGTATTCTGAAATCTGAATGATAATACCACTACATCAAACAGTAGTAATATTTCCTGAATTGCAAAAGTTTGAAAAAAGAGAAGAACTTACAGGTTAGGCTCTACTAAAGCTGCTTTTTGAAAATTTCAAACGTAATGTAGTTAGGGATCAGATCAAAGAAGGTACAGACCTATCAATAATAGCTATTCATAAGTACTGGTACTTATTTTTCCTTAAGAAATGTACTTGGAAAAACGCATTGCCTAAAAGTTGCACAATAAAACGCTACATACCTTGCACATAAAGAAGAAAACCCCTTTCAGTACTGTGAGAGTAATATTAATGAACATTTCATGAGGTCTTTCGAAATAGTAATGGCTGTGTTATCACAGTTCACACTTCTGAATCACTTTTCAACAAAACCTTTTAGTGGTGAAGGAAGCTGCAAAGTTGTAAAAAGTAACATTACAGCCACATCACTAAACTAGTGTTTTCCCCATGGTTTTGAAAAAGAATTGTCATGTGTAGAGCTTACTGACCAGAATTTGTATATAATATCAGATAACAGACCATCCTATACCAAGATGAACTTTTTCTACAAATATCTAGTGTTGGTTACAGAAAAATTAAATAAAGGAAATCTTATAGTAATTTAGTACGTGGTGACTTCAACATAAATTTTCTCTCTGAAGACACTAGCCATTTAAGCTTCAAAAGTTTTATGAATAGCTAAAACTGTGAGTAGATGTTCACATTTCCGACTAGGGTAACAAACCATAGTAATAGTAGTCAGGAGCAAGTTGTAAGTAATATCAGTTGCACACTATCCTCTATAAACTTAGGATTCTCAGGCTATAATGCATTAATTATTCAGGTTACTGCGCCATGAGCAGACCTCAACCCAAAAAAATTATTGTACAGATGAGAAACTTCAATAAAAACAATATGCACACTTCGCTCTCTTATATGCAGTTACAAAACTAGCAAACTGTAGAAGAGGTTCAAACTATATACAACAAATATGAAGCATTCCTAGACATTTTCTGCTAGTATCTTATCTATTACTTCTCCTTGCAAACAAAAAAAAAGTGAACAGGGGCGAAAAACCCTCCAACTGGATCACCATAGGAATTGTCAGATCATCTGAAAGGGAAAGAGAACTTGTGTCTGTTAGCCAAACTGAACTTGACAGTGGTGGAGAATTTAAGAAATACTTTACTTCATATAAACAGATATTTAGGAATGTAGTTAGTGATGCCTTAAAGCTACAAAATGGTAACCTCCTCAATCAATTGTCAACTAAAAGCAAATGCATGTGGCAAATCATTAATTCGAACATTGGTAGAAGAAAACAACAACCAAGTGACATTAATCTAAAAGTAAATTGAAAATCATTTTTCAGTAATAAAGTAATAGCAGATGTATTCAATCACTACTTCACAAAAACAGTTGAAAACCTGACTTGACCACATCAAGAATAATCCTCTTCTTCCATTGCCACTACATCCCGGGGTGGGACTTTGGCAGCCTCTATAATTTTCTGCCATTCCTCTCTGGAATTCGCCGTGGGCCACCGGTTACGGCAACCAACTCGGGTAGCGTCGTCTCCAACCTCGTCGCTCCATCTCAATCTAGGTCCTCCTCTAGCTCTTTTTCCTCCAGGTTCACTGCAGCAGGCTTTTCTTGTGGGATCTGCCTCATCGAGTCGCATTACGTGTCCAGCCCATCTAAGTCTACACAGCTTTATGAACTTGACCACATCATCCTCCTTATGACAGTCATAAAGTTTGTCATTTCTTTGCCTTCTCCAGGTCCCATTTTTCATATACAGGTCCTAAAATCCTCCTCAATATACTTCTTTCTTGTGATCTCAGTTTATTTTCACCCTGCTTTGTAATTGTCCATGTTTCTGAGCCATAAGTAAGTACTGGGCATGTCAGCGTTTTCTAAAGTCGGCACATAGTCCCTCGTGATAGAAGCTTGTATTTACAATGCAACCAAAGTAGCATTAGTTAGAAGCACTTATGCGAGACATAATTTCAGTAACGGTGGTGCCATTTGTTTCTACCTTTTAGCCCAGATAGGCGAAACATTCCACTCGCTCAAATGTCATTCCATCAAGGGGTATCGTGGGCTGTGAGGGTTGGTTAGTGCCATTATACATACACTTCGTCTTTTCTTCATTAATCCTCAGGCCCATCTTCTCTGCACTCAGTTTTAGAGCTGAAAATGCACTTTGTAGATCTCTAAGTGTTCTGCTGATTAAATCCAAATCATCTGCATATCCCAGGAATTGAACAGACTTATAGTAGATAGTACCTCTGAGTACCCAATTTGCGTACCACTTTTTCAAGTGCCAGGTTGAAAAGTAGGCAGGAAAACCCATCTCCTAGCCTTAGCCCAGTTCGAGTGGGAAACTGAGGTGATAGCCTTGACTGCACTCGCACGGTACACTGGGGGCTCTTTAGGGTGACCTCTATTAAACGCACCAGTTTTCCATGCCCTCGAAATTCCAGCATTGCCTCATAAAGTGTGGTCCAATTTATTGTGTCATATACAGATTTAAAGTCAATGAAAAGATGGTGCTCACCAACATTGAATTCATTGGTCTTTTCTACTGTTTGGCGGAGAGTAAATACCTGGTTTACAGTTGACTTTTCTGGTCGGAACCTGCATTGATAGCTTCCAATAATATCTTCTGCTATAGGTGAAAGTCTACTAAACAGGATATTTGATAGTACTTTACATATAATGTTTAAAAGCGTTATGCCTCTGTAGTTGCTGCATTCAAATAGATCTCCTTCCTTATGCTCCAGACACACTATCCCTACATTCCATTCTTCTAGGAACTCTTCCTTTCTCTAATCTTGTAAATCCTGTGAGGTAGCTCAACTCCTCCAGCTTTCAATAGTTCAGATCTTACAGTGTCAGTTCCTGGTGAATTACTGTTCTTCAATTTGGCAATTGCTTTGTTCACTTCTCCTTGGGAAGGGGGAGGTACAGTACTATGGCAGCATCTTCTGGAGCGACTGGGATATCTTCAATAGGGGACTCTGAAGATTCCAACAGTTCACTGAAATACTCTACCCATGCTCCAATGCCTCTTGATCATAGGTTAGCAGTGTCCCATTTTTACTTTTACACGGGTTGTTGAGCGGCTAAAATGCTCTTCTTTCACTATGTTTTATGATAAAATTTTATAACATCATTTGTTTTTCCAGCTGTCTCCAGTTCTTCAATTTTCTTTCTTTCTCACTCCCTTTTTCTTTTTCCGATGTAGTTTCTTCCCTTCTTTCCTTTTATCTTGATAATTTCTTACCGTTAGACGAGTATACGAATTCTCAAGCATTTTCCTGTATGCCAGATTTTTCTCCTGACTTATCCTCTTGCATTCTTCATCAAACCAGGAATTCCTCAGTTGTTTTCCTTCTTTCCCTAGCACTTCTTCTGCTACCTCAACGCCTGCATCCCTGCAAGCGTTCCATCCTGATCCAGGTTATCACTTACGCTAGGAGTATATAATGCAAGATTCTCAGCAACCTTCTCAGAGTACATTTTAGAGTTGTCTTCATATTGTAACTTCGATACCATATACTTACTTTTAGGTGTTCCTTTGAATATTTTTGCATTGGATATTCGAGCTCATAGTTTCGTAATTACAAGGTAGTGGTCTGAATCTACATTAACTCCTCTGTAAGTATGCACATCTACTAAGTTTGAGCAATGCCTGCCATCAATAATTACGTGATAAATTTGGTTGAAGTTAAGCTGATCAGGTCTCCACCATGTTGCTTTATGAATCTTTTTGTGTGGGAACGTAGTGCTATCTAAAGCCATGTTACGCAACAGTGCAAACTGAATGACTCTGTGGCCATTGTCATTTTTGTACTCGTGGAGGCTGTGTTTTCCTATTGTTGGGAGATAATCGTATTCTTTACCAATCTGTGCATTTTTAGTGTTATAGGCAGGGTATCTGTAATAAGTTCTCTCGAGGTTCTCAAAGAAGTTGTCTTTATACTGGTCATCTAATTCTTCTGTGGGTGCATGTACATTGATCAACGAGTGGTTTGAGAATCAGGTCTTCAATCTCATATGTGAGATTCTATATGTTATTCCAGTGATTCCACTCAGTAGGAGTTTAAACTTTTGTCTTACTGTGCACTCGGTACCAAATTCAAGGTGGTTCTCTGAACCATGGTAGAAAATTATCCAGCTTCCCATATCAAGCAATCAATGTCCAGCCCATCGTATTTCTTGTAGGGCAATTATACCTGCCTTTGTTTAATCAGTTGATCTAGCAGTAACCTCAGGGCCCCCACCCTATATAGTGTTTGTACATTCCAGGTTCCAATAAACAAATCATTTTTTCATTTTCATTTGCCTTTAACAGTGCCATGTCATCATCCATAAATCCATCTGGCTTCTTTATTCTGAGGTTTCTGAACAAGAATTTTTTACAGGGAGGGGTTGTTACCCGCTTGCTCAACCCCGAACTTGAAGGATCAGGATTTATACGAGATTTACTCATTTAGGGAAGCTGGCTTCACTATGCCTATAGAGCCCACCCTGCCCCACATAGTGTGCTACACCTTGTCTGTCTCCTTTTTCAAGACCCCTCTGGCTTTGGTGACCCTGCCAGTAGCTACGCTACCGCTGACACAGCTCTTGACTTCATCAAAGCACGCAAATTCTCCCGCCTGGCACTAAAGGTGCCTTCAATATGGCAGTGTACCATGGGAGGGACCTCAGGAATAACTATCTCCTAAAATTAGAACCAAATTTACGACCTGACACACTGTTCTTAATGTTGACATCAGAAACAGAAATAGACAAAATAATTCCAAGCAAAATAAAGAAAAAAGTCATCTACTGGATAAGAGCAAATCCCTCCTTCAGAACTGCAGTAACCTTATCAATAAACCATTTCCTCACATAATAAAACCTTCATTCCTGAATGGTACGTTTCCTAGAAAGCTCAAAATTACAAAAATTATACATGTTCATAAAAAGGAGAGTAAAGAAGATCCTAGCGAATACGATGGCAATCAGACTTAATTCATTTCCAAACAAAGCAAAAATCTTGTCACCTCCCCAGTTTAGATTCCAAGAAAAGAAAACTACTGCTGATGCAATACATGAATTATGAACTCTTACTCTGGAGCTCATCAACAAAAATCTTCCCGCTATATGTATTTCCCAGACCTCACATATGTCTTCGACATGCTTAATCAGAGCATCTTGCTGCAAAAGACAAATCATATTCCTATGGAATAAGAAAAATCACCCATGACTGGTTTGAAAGATCAAGAGCAATATGTTGAATGAAATGAAATCAATCCATCAAGAAGAGCCAGCTCTCCACATTCTTCCACACAAACCATAAAGCAAGGTATTTCCCACTATTCAGTATTAGGCATCACGTTGTTTTTATTTTATACATAACCTATCAGACGCCAAAACCATTGTGTTTGCTGATGACACCACTGTTCTCATATCCTGCTACAGAAGAATCTCTCCAGTCTGCTGTGGAGAGAATCGTAGATCAATTAAACTCATGGCTTAAAGTTAATGCGCTGATTCTTAATGTGACAAAGACAGTCAGACTAACCTTTCTCACTGCCAAAATGGAAATCTAATGGTACCAACTATATCACTGGACAACGATAATGTTGAATTTTAAATGAAACTAAATTCTTGGGGCGTTTCCAGAACTGATACCCTTACTTGGAAAAAGTACATTGATTTATCTATCAAAAAATCTATAAAGTACGTTTTATGATAAGATCAATAAGGAATGTATTATGCTCTTTTCCACTCGATACGTAATTATGTAATATTTGCTTCTTAAAGTTCTGAGTCAGTTAAGTTATTTAATCTTCAAAAGAAAGTAATCAAACAATTTTATTCAATCAGCAAAGAGAAAAATGCAAACCACTATTTAAAAAGTTGAATGTATTGACCCTTCCATGCCAGTAAGTACTAGAAATATTACATTCCACTAACAAAATATGAAGCCAACAATTTATATTATCTAGAGCAGCAGAATTCAGAATATTCAGTCGCTTTTGATTTAGAGAAGTTCAGAAGACACCCTGAATTGAAAGTTATTTTTTCGCCGATTCATAACATACGCTGTACTGAAAATTAATTTTTTCTTCTGTGTTTGAGGGAATAACTTTGATAACATTCATTTCTGACACTTTTGAGTGTGCATCTTAGTGATCTAAACATATTCAGCACCCTACACTATGTAATCAAAAGTATCCGGACACCGCGAAAAACATACGTTTTTCATATTAGGTGCACTGTGCTGCCACCTACTGCCAAGTACCCCATATCAGCGAACTCAGTAGTCATTAGACATCGTGAGAGAGCAGAATGGCCCGCATCTCGTGGTCGTGCGGTAGCGTTCTCGCTTCCCACGCCCGGGTTCCCGGGTTCGATTCCCGGCGGGTTCAGGGATTTTTCTCTGCCTCGTGATGGCTGGGTGTTGTGTGCTGTCCTTAGGTTAGTTAGGTTTAAGTAGTTCTAAGTTCTAGGGGACTGATGACCATAGATGTTAAGTCCCATAGTGCTCAGAGCCATTTTTTTTAGAGCAGAATGGGGCACTCCGCGGTACGCTGTACGCGAGATTTCTACACTCCTAAACATCCCTAGGTTCACTGTTTCCAATGTGATAATGAAGTGGAAACGTGAAGGGACACGTACAGCACAAAAGCGTACAGACCGACCTCGTCTGTTGACTGACAGAGACCGCCGACAGTTGAAGAGGGTTGTAATGTGTAATAGGCAGACATCTACCCAGGCCATCTCACAGGAATTCCAAATTGCATCAGTATCCACTGCAAGTGCTATGAGACTTAGGCGGGAGGCGAGAAATGTTGGATTTCATGGTCGAGCTTCTCATAAGCCACACATCACGCCGATAAGTGCCAAACGACGCCTCGCTTGGCGTAAGGAGCGTAAACATTGGACAATTGAACAGTGTAAAAACATTGTGTGGAGTGACGAATCACGGTACGCAATGTGGCGATCCAATGGCAGGGGGTGGGTATGGCGAATTCCCAGTGAATGTCATCTGCGAGCACGTGTAGTGCCAACAGTAAAATTCGGAGGCGGTGGTGTTATGGTGTGGTCGTGTTTTTCATGGAGGGGGCTTGCACGCCTTGTTGTTTTGCGTGGCACTGTCACAGCACAGGCCTACATTGATGATTTATTCACCTTCCTGCCTCCCCCCCCCCCCCCCCCCCCCGCCGAAGAATAATTCGGGGATGGCTATTGCATCTTTCGGCACATTCCACATTCGAGCACCTGTTCTCATAATGCACGGTCAGTGGTGGAGTTGTTTCACAACAATAACGTCCCTGTACTGGACTGGCCTGCACAGAGTCCTGACCTGAATTCTACAGAAGACCTGTGGCACGTTTGGGAACTTCGACTTCGTTACAGGCCTCACGGACCGACATCGGTACCTCTCCTCAGTGCAGCACTCCATGAAGAATGGGCAGCCATTCCCCAAGAAACCTTCCAGCACTGATTTAACGTATGCCTGCGAGAGTGGAAGCTGTCATAAAGGCTAAGGGTGGGTGAACACCATATTGAATTCCTGCATTACCGATGGAGGGCGCCACGAAATTGTAAGTCATTTTCAGCCAGGTGTCCGGATACCTTTGATCACATAATGTATATCACTATGGCGTATTCGTAATCAAGTCAAAATCGGACAGCAAGGTCGTCAATGAAGTATAATACTTAGAGCTAAAAGCGCTTATATTACTGACACCGACCAACAAACAGAACAGAACGGAACAGAGCTCCTGGTTGGAGAATGGTGCTATTCAGACAAACATCGAGTATTCCAGAATATACAAAAATTATAGGCATAAGAAATACGTAGAACCTTCCAAAAATGAAGAATACTAAATAGCAAATAAATTCTGCTGGTCGGTTTTTTTTCTTTCTTCCCAAAGGAACATTCCTGGTGCCCAAAGGAAGGATTGTGGCAAAGTGGACCACGGTCGCAGACTGTTCCGTTCCCTCCCCCCACAGGAATCGAGGAAACTGTAGGGAATATGGAGTAGAGACAAAAATAATATCAATGAGTTATTTGTTTATGCTTGCTTCTTTTCCCTTTTTTAAATTATTATTAATATTACCGAAAATAGTAGGAAATCGACAGTGCAGGGAGGAGGGAGCAGCAAGTCGCCAGACTCAGTGAGACTATCAACACATAGGTTTACAGAGAAGAACATTCTGATGACCACAGAATAACCGGTTCTAACAGTGCAAAAGGAATTCATCAATTCCTCACTGCAGTAAAACGTCAACTCTGCGGTGGGTTAAGAACGACACTACAAAGGAAATCGCAGAAAAATTGCCTGTATTTCGGATTGTGGATAACTGCACAATGGCGCTCATCAGAGAAATGCCAAAAATCAAAGACATTTTTCTTTTCATCACCAAACAAGTACTGAACTGTGTGTCCATTTGTGGGAAGTATCCCGAGTCCAGTAACAGGAGCAGGTGTGGAGGTGTGCAGGTATCTGACGAGAAGTCATATGGATAACTAGGACCAGCATCTGTTGCACCAAGAACCAAATACCTATTGCCGATCCACACATCAGGCGATGCTCGTCTGTGTCCAGAACATCACACACAGTGGAATGTCTGCAAGGTGAATCCCGTAAAGAAGTGGCCAGCATGCTTGATTTCCACTAACGATAAGTTATCATGCAGAATAGATGTTAGTGGCAAGATACGGAGTACACACCAATCGCCAAGTGGCACACTAGTCGATGTGGGATGCTTCCTCTCAGTCACATTCACTGACCAGTGCTACTGAAGAAAACCATAGATCCCTTTGTGGATGTCAAGAGTGTTGGAAATATTACAGTACAGACATAGCTCAGTTCGAGGGAAATAAGGCAGAAGTAAAAGAAGGGGAGCAGGACGTCTGAAAGCTGGATACGGCCTGAGACAGAACATGGTTCAAGGATTTCCAGCAGCAGGTTGCAAAGCCACATAGGACAACGGCAACACAGTACTGTCTGAGAGCTGACAAAAAGCGCTGTCGTTCCATCAAGGACATGATACTGAGCTAAACCGGCCCTACATAATGGGGCGGTGAATGTCTCCTACCTTATCTTGAACAGCAAGCCATGGCAAACATATGAATGTAGTGCCACTAGGATGTGGTGGGCCACGGACGGCGGAATAGGAAATGTCTCTGCCACGTGGGGGGTATGTGACGCCAAACAGACATTTACATGTGCTGTCCATTGCAAAAGATCGAGGACGTGTGAACGATGATCTAGGAGCCAAGCTCGTATATGGGCAGTTGGCGCCGGCAATTGAGGTCAATGGTGCACCACAGGTCACTTGCAAAATCGAGTACTAAGCTTTGGATAATAGCAGCTACACGCAATGGAGCAGCGCTGTCTGCAGGAAGGCCTGCACCTATAGTCATGGCGCTCAATTTATTGACGTTAAGGCACCTAACAGAAGCTCTGCCATAGGTGGTAGCCATGTCAGTGATTCCCTGACCTTAGAATCACAAGAAAGAACGATGACGAGATCATCCGTATAAGCAGTGCAATTGAACATATGACCACCAAGAGACATCTCAGACACGCGTTGATGGAGACCACAGAGCAATGGTTGCACGATGAAAGCACACAACAGTGCACAGAGCAGCCATCCTTGATGCCCCGAATGACAGATCAAGATGGGAGCAGTGAGTCGGCCAGTCTAGGGTACTCGGATATAGCACCACGAAGGAGACGCATTGCGATGTCGATGGTATTGTCAGAGTATCTTGTGTTGCTGAGCATCCCTCCCAGGTAGCTGATATCGACCAAATACGACACCTTGCTGGATTCAAGAGCTGTCAATAGTCCAGGCACATGACAAGCAGGTGCAGAAGTAATCAAGTCCCGATTGCGACAGAGTGCAGTGCAAATGTCATTGGCATCTTCCAAAGAAGTTTGATCAGGGGAAACAACATATCAGGCCATTCATTTAAGCCGTACAGGCACAGCTGGGTAAATATCTTTGTGTCGCTGTTGAGCAACGTCAGGGGCATAAGGAAGTAAACTTGTCTATGACATTGTCTAGCATTACTGTTTTCCATTTTATTTGCAAATAACATGCGTACAAGTTTACATGTACTGTGCTGTTTATTTACATGTGCATTCCTTGTTTCCTGCAAGGAAACAAGGAGGATGAGCCTGATTACTAGGAAGTCATGCTGCAGGATTTATTTACTTCACTTGTTCATAATGTGGCTCTATTGATCGTATTTACATTGTCACATGACAGGACGTGCTATGAACCAAAGACGGAGCCATTCATTACTCAGTGTTATCCAGAGATGTACAGTACAATACGCTGGAGCAGTACTGATACAGTGCAATTTACCTGTATTATTCTGCGACTGTTCTCTTGAGTGTAAATATAATATTACTAATTGGTTTTAGAAGAAGCTACTATTTCAGAAGTGTTTACCATTTTTAATTTCCCTACAACTAAGCCTTACACATCCGGGCGTCCCCTGCGCGTCTAGGTATACCTAGACGGCTGATTCTCTCACACCAGAAGCAAACAAACACGCGAGTAAATAAACGGTCCTTATCAGAGCCAACTTTAATTATCATATCTATAAATATTGAAGGCATATCATCAGCCAAAGAACATCTGTTATCCAACCTATGCCGTGACAAAAAATGCGACGTCCTGTGTATACAAGAGACGCATAGAGATGAGCGACAGAGACGACCAAAAATACCGGGCACGAAACTAGCTGCAGAAACACCGCACTCTCAGTATGGAAGTGCTATATTTGTAAGACCAGGCCTTCAGATAATCAGTGCTCACTGCACCGTAGAAAATAACATCGAAGTCATCTCAGTGGAGCTGAGTAACTGCGTGGTTACCTCTGTGTATAAGCCCCCTTCGGCTGCATTTTCCTTCACACCACCCAGGAACTTCCATAACAGCAAGACGTCTGTAGTAATCGGTGACTTTAACAGTCATAGTCATTTGTGGGGATACTCTGAAGATGACGAAAATGGGGAGGCAGTCCTCTCCTGGGCTGAATCCTGTCAGTTGTCTCTTATACATGACAGCAAGCTACCCCCTTCCTTCAACAGTGGCAGGTGGCAACGTGGATTTAACCCTGACCTCCTCTTTGTGAGTGAAGGCATCACACAGCTTTGCTCCAAATCAGTGTGCTCGCCCATACCAAAGACGCAACACAGGCCACTACTGTGTCAAGTTCTTCCAGAAATAAGGCCACAGGAGGTGAATTTCAAACGGAGATACAATTTCAAGAAATCTGATTGGAAAAAAATTGCTAAGATGCTGGACAAGGAGATTAAGTCTGTGCGACGTATTCCTGAAGAGTATGACAGCTTTGTTCAAACTGTCAAACATTGCTCCCGGGCATCAATTCGAAGAGGGTGTAGGACAATGTATCTGCAGGGTGTGACACCTGAAACAGCTGCTCTGCTGGACGGATACTATCGACTATATGAAGAAAACCCTTATAGCGAGGAGACTTGTCTGGCTGCGCAAAATACTCTCTCCTCAATCTCTGAGGCGAAGAGAGAACAGTGGATTAAACAGAATGTGAGATGAGTAGAAGTAGTCAAAAGGCCTGGAGATTGTTACGACACCTTAAAAATGATCCCTTCCAACCCAATACACATACAAATGTGAAGGCAGACCAGATCGCACACCAGCTTTTGAAAAATGGTAAACCTGACCATACCAGTAAAATCGGGGGACGAACCCTGGGAAGGGAGCCCGAACAAGAGGGAAACACTCTGTCTCGACCATTCAGTTTGAATGAGCTCGACTCAGCTCCAAATAAGTGCAAAGTCGGAAAAGCAGCAAGGGTAGATGACATAAAAAGTGAACAGATCAAGAACTTTGGTCCAGGCGCAATGAATAATTGTGTCAAGAGCGGCAAGATACCAAAATCTTGGCGGAAAGCAAAAATTATAGCTGTACATAAACCAGGGAAAGACCGGGATGACCCCAAAAGCTATAGGCCAATCTCCCTCCTATGCCACCTGTATAAGGTATTGGACAGGTTGATCCTCCAAAGAATTACAGATATGATAGAACCATTACTGATCCCTCAACAGGCAGGATTCAGACAAGGGAAGAGCTGCACAGCACAGGTGTTGAATTTGACACAGCATATAGAGGATGGCTTCCAAAGGCGGCAGATAACAGGAGCGGTGTTTATAGATCTTTCAACCGCCTACGACACTGTCAACCACAGACTCTTGTTGCTGAAGCTATACAACCTCACCAAGGACTACAAACTAACCTGTCTAATTAGAAATCTTCTGCAGAACCGAAGATATTTTGTGGAATATCAAGGACAAAGAAGCAGATGGAGGCAGCAGAAAAATGGGTTGCCACAGGGCAGTGTACTGGCACCCACCCTCTTCAATATATACACTAATGACCAGCCGTTACCAGAAGGAACACAAAGCTTCATATATGCAGATGACCGAGCAATCACAGCACAAGATCACAGCTTTGAGAGGGTGGAGCGGAAGCTAACTGATGCTCTGAAAGAATTAACTGCCTATTACAGGGACAATCAATTGAAACCAAATGCTTCTAAGACCCAGACCTGTGCTTTCCACCTCCGAAACAGACAGGCTAGTAGAACCTTGCAGATAGATTGGGAAGGAACCTCTTTAGAGCACCGTAAGACTCCAAAATACCTCGGAGTGACTCTGGACCGTGCTCTTACATATAAGGAACACTGCTTAAAAACAAAGCAAAAAGTGGCTGCCAGGAACAATGTGGTTAGGAAGCTGACTGGAACAACATGGGGAGCACAGCCAGACACAGTGCACACATCCGCATTAGCCCTCTGCTACTCTGCAGCTGAGTACGCTTGCCCAGTATGGTGCAGATCTACACATACAAAGAAAGTTGATGTTGCTCTGAATGAGACATGTTGTATCACTACGGGTTGTCTAAGAGGCACACCTGTGGAAAAGCTGTACTGCTTATCCGGCATAGCCCCCCCAGACATCCGAAGAGATACAGCAGCACAGAGTGAAATGAAGAAGGCATTAAAATCTGAAGCCCACCCACTACATGGCCACCAACCGGCACAGCAAAGACCTGTGTCTAGAAAGAGCTTCCTTCACAGTACAGAACCACTCGCTGACACTCCACATCAACACCGGGAGAAGAGATGGCAGGTCAGATGCCAGCATCTGGAGGAGTGGCTGATCCCGCAACATGTTCTTCCCCCAGGCCACACAGAGAAATGGCCACATGGAAATCATTCAACCGCCTGTGTTCTTCTGTCACAAGATCCAAGAGTAATCTGGAGAGGTGGGGCTTCCAGGTGGACTCTCTCCAGTGTGACTGTGGAGCTGCCGTGCAGACATCAACACATCTACTACAATGCACACTACCACCAACTGTGTGCACCATGGAGGACCTCGTAAACGCTACAAAAAGTGCACTGGAAGTTGCAAATTTTTGGGCATCCACTGTATAGATTAAAATTATCTTATGTTTGACAACACAATCTGTGTCTAATCATTTATTTCATTCTTGAGTAGTTTAATTTATAAACCATAATGTATGTATGTTTGTAGTAATGTATCTAATATTTTTTTTTAGTTTGCTTCTGGCATGATAAATAAATAAAATTTCCCTACTGCAGGCCATGTTGCTGTTTGTAGGCTCTAATAAAGTCTTGTTAATTACCAATACAAAGGACTTGAAACATATATCTAGCTTTACATGGAGGCTTCATATTAAATCCTAAAGTTGATTAAAACCTTTTGTAAGCATCTTTTGTGATAACTGTTGACTAAATGGATATAGATCTGTGGGTACCGTATTTGCAGCATCTTTTGCATGACACACTTCTTTCCAACAAAAGCTATACCTTAAGGGTACGTTTCGTACTAGATGAATGTAGCAATGACAATGGTGTGGCTATTGATTGAAATTGACTAGGATGCTACTATTCCCAAAGGTCTAAGTTTGCTTTGGGGTGTTACTTGATTCAGGTTTACACAGATTATGTTAGAGTAGCCTATAAGCCCTTGACATAGGAAGAATTGTTTACATTCTCCAGATCACTTTCGACCACACTCAGAAACAGCACTCTAATGCTTGAGTTGTGTTCATGAAACAACATAAATAAAGTGAAGTCTCCCTACAATGAGGCCACACAGTAAATATGCTGTGAGGATGATCAGATGAAGGCATGTGTAATATTTAGCAGCAGGTCAATGGACTAACTGCAAACTCAACTATTACCATTATTGTATTTTAGATAGAGTACGACATGAACTGACAGGCTTCCAAATAGGTTTCAGTACAAGCATTCTGCCTCTCAACAACACATGTTAAGTGTTACGGTATAAGCTCTTACTGTTAATGGTAAAGTATCAATAGTAATTAATCCAGATTGTTACTGTTAATGTAGGACAATATCTTAATATTCTTCTCATTATCCAGAATTGCCACAACAGAAAGTGAATTACAGGTAAATTGTATGATACTGAAGTGGCAGATAGGAAAGTTTATTTTCAGAAAAAAAGTTGTATAATATTTAATATTCCCAGGGGCTTTAGTGATTACACATATTAATTGCACTATTACTATCAGATGTGCGATACCTGTTGTTTTGAAACTGCTGCAAAACAGAGTTTGACATTTCATAGAAAAACTTAGCACATTAAATTAATTATGGTATGACATAGCTTTAAGTAGCGCAGATGTCCAACGAAAAAAAATAGTAAGTTATGTATCTTGCATAGTGGAAGCATGAGATGAATGGAAAAAAAATTTCGGCTTATTTCTGCATCTTTCTAAGGCATGAAACTTAGTATGCAATAGAAACTTTTTACAAAAACCTAATAAAGTGTCTGACATTAGAAAACTGTAAATGGAAAGTGGGGCCAGAGTTGCACAGATAATAAATATAATATTCCACAGGTATCAATTCTAGGATCACTTATATTCAATGAATATGCAAATAATATGCCTTCAGCAGTTAGTGTCAATGTTTTGATGTAAGATCAGTTGAGGGAATGGCCACAATTTTACAAAGTGAATGCACAATTCATAACTCGTAACTGTCTAATAACAACTATAAAGTTATATTAATATCTTAAATGTATTTTATTCCATAGCACAACATGCATTATTCAAATATAGAATAAATGAACTGAATTTTCATCATAGTTAAAGGAAGAAGTGAAAGCCTAGTGTCCCTAGTTACCACTGGAAATTGAGGTAACTGGCCTGTAGCTGCCTTGGTTTCTTACAAACTAATATTTTATGGAATGTGGATAAGTGATGCTGTTGGTAAACATCTAAACCACACAAAAATTACAGCAGATCATTTGAACCAAACTATATACAGGTTACTAGCATTGTAAGAGCACTCTTAGAGGACAGTAGGGTGTGAAAAATAATTCATATTTTGGAATAACACAGTTTTAATTATGGAACAAGAAGTAAAATTAGGGATAAAACAAAAATGTTAATAATCATTTGTTAATTCATTCAGTGCAGATGTAGAGAAAATCATTAGCAAAGTTAATTGTCTACCTCTCAATCAAGTAGAACTGTATTTAATGGACTTTGACTGCTTTCTTACTATTTATTTTTTGGCAGTGAAGAGTGTTTTTTTGTGTCCATAAACTTCATTGTTTGGGTGTGATGTTAAGAAAACATGACATCTTATCCAGATTCCATTTTATTTATCACTTTTGGTATGTAATGCCTGACATTTAAACTTAATTTTGATTACCTGTGAACTTTTAGTTAAAATACCATATTCACATATACACACACATGCACACACACACACGTATATTAGTGTGTATTTACGCTATATTTGAATTGTTCGAAGTTTGCCCATTTTGTGTTTATTTCTTATTTTGTATATATCTCCAACATCAGGCTGTTTACATTATCGTCATAAAGTAAGATTTTTTTACACAACAACTGGAACTTTTAAAGAGCAGTTGAGCTCAGATAATACTTGGTATACTTCCTCTGAAAACTATGTGGAACAGGCAGTTCAAAATCCCTTTAATAACTGAAATACGTTACTGGTAGATTGAATGACTACTAATACATCTGATCTCTTTGAGGATGTCCACATTGAAACTGGTATCAATGACTATGAGGCTGTAGCAGTGACATTGACTACCAAGTGTGTAGAGCAACTGAAACAAGGGCAAGGGCTTACATGTTTTGTGAACTACATACATTCAGTAGTGTTAAATTTCAAAGAGAAAGTGGAAAAGTTAAATTTGGGTAGTAGCTTGTAGAGGATCTATTGCTCACGTTTAGAAGAATAGTTGATCAAAAACTGTATAGATATGCAGCTAACAGAGCAGTTCTTTTTGAGAGGGTCTCTTGATATACCGGTACAGTCTTTGTAAATAAAATGCAAAAGAGCAAACAAGTACTGCACAAAATGTCTAATAGATAGGAAAGGACACCTGTGTCTAGCCTTGGTCATTAAGAGATGCCTATATGGTAGCACTCAAGGTGGAGATACCCAGTTTGAATCCTGGTGGTGGCAAAGTTTTCCTGATCACCAAACTTTGTACCAATACCCTGGCTCAAATTACAAACCTCTCCACAGTGTTTGATGGAGTGATTAACTGTGAAACTTCACTGTGGTCTTTCCATTGAGTGTAATCAAAAAGCTTTGTGGGTCCTTTGGTACTAGTCAAGAGGAGAAAGAAATTCTGGTCATAAATAAGACTACTTGTTGGTGGCTCCAAAGTTTATGCAGAGACAATCATGGATGAAATAAGAATCAGAATTTGGGGCAGAAAAACAAAAGTGTACCTAGTTTAATTCAAACACTGTTATAAAATGAGTAGTATAGATATTAGTGATAGTGGCATTGTGAAATAGCGGAAATCACTCAAATTTAACAAGTCCACAGTGCCTGATGGAATCTCTGTGAGATTTTATATTGATTGTACAAATAGATTACGCCCTGTCTTAACCATGATATACAATTGGTTCCTCTAACAAAAAATTATCTTCTATAGTTGGATGTAGGCAATAGGCCAGTTCTGTTTACATGAAAGGTAGCAGAAGTGACCTGCTACAGTACCTTCCAATATCATAACATATTCTGAACTCAAAAGTAATAGGCATTTTAGACAGAAAGAGTTGCGATTTTCTCACATAAGGTACAGAAATTCACTCATGAAGTCAATGTGGCAGATGTAGTATTTCATGACTTTCTAAAATCATTAGAAGTAAGACCTCACCAACACTGTTTAACGAATATGCAAGGACATGGGTTATCGAATGAAATTTGTAAATGGAAAGAACACTTCTAGGAGGGGGAAACGTAGTCTTTATATCGAATGGGACAGATGCCCCCGGGGAATACAGTGGTACCCTTTGCGTTCATGTTTATATTAATAAGATGACACTCAGTATTAACAGAAACACCAGAGGTTTTTGTAGATCCCGCCTTGTGATTAAACATTTCTTCTGCTGAACGAAGAGTAACAGTTACTCCTTTATGTAGTACGAGTGTTACTGGGACTTCCATTACATCTTTTCTCGTCTTTTCCATGGTAAGAATGAATCCAGATTTTTTAAACAGAACACCTCCAGGCACCATTGGAGTAGCTCATGAATCAGGGTGGATGGCGCCTAAAATTTTCTGAAGTTCTTTACCAGTCATGCTTACTCGAGCAAACAAAATACACTCCTTATTATAAAGGGCAATCACGCATCACATGTCACTCTGGAGTCATTTGACTTTTGTAGGAATAATAGGATATGCCTACTAGGACTTTCAGTTCATACAAGTCACAGTTTGCATCCATTCAATGTGTCTTTCTATTGTCCACTGAAGACGCCTGTGAAGATTATTTAGGCCTACTGACTAAACAGGAGCCATGATTACAATCCACGAGGTAGCTGGAATATTTGGTAAAGCATACCTCAGAGTGAGTAGTATACAGACTGCTGTGAACAGGTTCGGAGCTACTGGCAATGAGCCTCTAGACAGCAAAATTTTTATGGATGAAGATTTTCAAGCCTCATTCACCACTAATAATGTTGAAAACAATCAACAGGTTGCTCCTGCCACTGGTCAGCAGCTCATTCCCTCGGACTTTTCTTAAGACCGCACGATCTCAGGAACCCCACCGAAACAGCCTACCATTTCCTCAGCTGTTCCTCCACAGCCATCAAATTCCTCGGCACTCCCTCCACACTCAGCACTTTCTTCCGATGGCCAGCAAAAAAACAGCCAGGAAACTAAGGAAGAAACTGGCTCCTTACAACATTTCTGGAAACCCTGTGAAATGAATTCTTGAAAACAAGAAGGAAGAAAAAGATTTGCTAGAACTGAAAAGACAAGAAGGATTGAAAAGAAAATCTGAAACACTAGCTTCAAAGAAATGCAAGTGCCCAAACGACCGAAAATTAAAGGAAACTAGCAAGTAACTGGACTACTCATCATCTGATGAATCAACTCAACGAATTCTTTACATGGAGGAAGAAGGCTCTGATACTGAAACAATATTAGAAGAAGTTGTCGAAGACCGCATTATTTGCGGAGAACATGAAAAGGAAGGGTTGTGGTATCAGTGCTTCGTGGCAAATCTGGGGTACATGCTGCATGTTCTTGCTGTGATGATGGTGAAGCGAAAGACACGCCCTGGAAGTGTGATTCTTGTGTATGAATTGTATTGCCTGCCTAATTAATGTTATTCTAAATTTCTGTTGTGAATAATATTTCACAACTGAGTTTCAGTATGAGCAATCTGGTATTATATTTTTGGTGTTGCATCTTTGACTTTTATGCATTATTTCTCCGAATTTTTAAAAATTTTCCTTCTTAATGTAAACGTTTATATATTTGGCAAGTTACCCACCCCCATTCGTCATCTTACCGCTTAGGCGGAGTAAGTTGACGAAAATTAAACTTTTTCTTAAAAATATTTTTCATATTTGAAGAAGTGACAACAGCATTTAAATATTTTTTATTCAACATGAAAAATTAAAATAACTGTCCCTTTAAATTTCAGATTGTTAAACCATGTACGAAACCGTGGGAAAAATCTGAAGTTTAAGTTCGTCATCTTACCTCATCTTCCCCTGCACAAATATTCAGACTATTTTGAATAAAATTCAAAGTGGTTTAACGATTGAATAATTGCTTTAAATGTTCAGAAATGTAAAACTTTGCGCTTCATAAATCGCAAAAGCGTTGAATCCCGTGACGGCAACACAAATTATACATTACTGGAATCAGTGACCTAATAGAAATACCAGGGTGTAAAAAATTATGGATCAATATATGTTATAGGCTCAACTGGAGACTTGAGTTCAGTCATAGGAATTCTACGAAAATGCATCAGTCTAAAAAGGAGATTCCTTACAAAATACTCTTGCGACCCATTCTAAAATACTGTTCAAGTGTGTGGAACCCAACAGTGGGCCTAATAATGCGGAATGTGGAGCACATACAAAGAAGGGCAGCATGAATGAACACGGGTTTGCTTGACTAGCGGAAGCTCATCGCGGAAATACCTGTATTGATAAATCTGTTAACTCTCAAAATCCTACTTACAAACATTCAAGAATCAGTACCAAATGAGAAATATAGGAATATACTACAGCTACCAATGCATCAGTCCCGTATGGACTGCGAAGATAACGAAAACGCCCACAGAAGTACGTATTCAGGCAGTCAGTCTTTCCGCTCTCCATACGAGAATGGAACGAGAAGAAACCTTAATAGGTGGTACGATTGGAAGTACTCTCTACCGGGTACTCCACAGACTACATAATTAAGTAGATGTAAATGTCCTAGATTTCCCATAAAGTATACCGCTTATTTACCTTAGCAGCGTAGCATTCCTAGAGTAAATGAGTGCTTTCGTATTCATTTATTTAACAATTTCAGTATTCATTACATTCAAGTGTCTCGCATTGAACTTAATATCGATGATCAAGTTGTAATAACGTTAAGACATCGAGAGCTACAACGCCTCGTTTATAATTCATCTGTGACAATCACGTCACTCCACATGCCGGAGATACAGTATTCCTTTTTACGATTGAAACTGGTAAGCGTATTTATTGACATTTTAATGTATTTCCTCTTCGTATCACTCACGTAAAATTAATGTGTAACTTCATTACTGCGCGAAAGTATTACTTTTTACATTTCGTTAGGGTGGACAGTAGTCCTGTGTCAGCTAATGAAATCTTTGGCGCAACAGGTTAGGTATTGTCATTCGTTGATTGAGCGCGAAGAAGGGAATATTCTGTGTTATTGCGCCGAAATTGTTGAGGAAGTTGGAGACTTGTCTAAATATATGGCTGCTATTATTCTTCAGAAACGTAAATATATTTGATTCCATCTCGTCATGGCCGGAAAGATAGATGACGCAGTAAGTAAACTGAACGATTATAATTACGAGGACCGGCAACTTATTGTAATTTGTTAAAAATAATTTATTTGTTTGCAGTATGAGCTACTACTTAAAACGTACCGCAATATTTCGATGAAATGTCTTCTGTCTTGCGTACCAACGCAAACAGAAATGAAGCCGAGACGTGGAGAGGTAATTATTAAAGATAATTGATTGATTTATAGCTTAGAATTCAGGAACGGAATTACACAATTTTTAAAGGATTTTTCAACGTGAATGAAGGGTGATACTGTTTTATATGTCGTAAATCGCGCAGTTTCTGAGGAAGAAAGTGCTTCTGGATAATTTATTATGCTCACATAGTTAGACAGCAAAGTGCGTAATTTTCCCGCTGCCATTATAGGCAGTGTTTTATTTTAATATTTATGTCTGGGTATTATGGTTAATTAATTGGCTATCCTACTTTTTCATTCATTAAAGCCAAAGTTTGTAGAAAGAAATTTGCCCTTAGCGGCCAAAACAAATTTCCTAAATTAGTCTAACATGGAAATAAAACACTATAAATAAAATTGATTAATCAGGTAACTTCTTAATCTTAGAAATTTACTAAAGCCACAGTGACAGAATATAATTAAGATTTTATACTGTTCTGTTTATGAAGAGTAGGAGTTGCACATTCAGGGAGCTAATTTTTCAACCGTTTCTCTCACAGGTTTGGCATATAATTTTGTGCAAGGTGGTGATGTTTGTATCAGCAAAGACGGTTTTCGTATTTCTTTACTGCATCATTGGACGATATTGGATTTGACTTAAACCTAGTGTTTATAAAGAAAAATAATATTTATTTTTATGTAATACAAATTACAAGAAGTATGAAAAGAAAAACAATATGTTCAGATAATGCACAGCACAAAAGCCTGATACTGGTACTGACACTCTACATCCACATACTGATAAATTTCATACATTTTTACATCAATCAGGAATATTGGTCTCTTCATTTTCTGTCACAGCAAAATAATGTTCTGACACATATAACACTGAGATTAAGTTTAACTTTGCAGATTACAGATCTGAATTTGTCTATTTTAAATACAATGAAATGCACTAAAGGAATGCCATCTTTCAACTCTCAGAATATGCAAGCAGCAGGGGTTTCTTACATATTCCTTACTAGATACATTAAAATATCACATGTAGCTGTAGCTGTGTGTTAAAAATCATTTGCTGCAATAAGTATCTGCTACCAGAAACAGAAATCATTAATGTGGTGATCACACTATCCCCTCTGAGTGAAACAGTATGTACAGTTTTGGTGATTTCTGAGGTAAATTTGTATACAGTATGAACTGTCAAATTCACTAAATTGATTAACAGATATTTTATTGATTTTTTTCCTGTTTGGTGTGTGTAAACCTTGAATTCACTTTTTTTAATCAGCAGAGAAGTCAATATTAAAATAGTATAACACATTCAGTCTCACTCATTCAAGAGGACATAACATCAATATATTTTGTTGCCACATAAATTTCCATTGCCGGAGGTTTCTCATTCAGAAAATTCTTACGCACGTCACACTGTGAAGCACCTTTCTGTTCTTAGTTTGGTTTATTATTGCATTCTGATGCAGAAGTACAAAAATAAATCTTTCTCTTTGAAGTAATTATAAACAAAAACCTGCATTTGACACATAGCAAAATGGTTCAAATGGCTCTGAGCACTATGGGACTTAACTGCTGGGGTCAACAGTCCCCTAGAACCTAGAACTACTTAAACCTAACTAACCTAAGGACAACACACACATCCATGCCCGAGGCAGGATTCGAACCTGCGACCGTAGCGGTCGCGCGGCTCCAGACTGTCGCGCCTAGAACCGCTAGGCTACTCCGACCGGCCACACATAGCATCAAATGGACTATCTTTTTTGTAATGGACTTTAATAAATATAACCTTTTTTCTAATTTAAGACAGGTCTTTCCTGAAATTTGGAACAGAAAAGAAAATTTAAATTCAGATTAATTGAATATTGGAGCCAGAAGCAAAAATGAAGTAAACACTGTGGATATAGGGGAATGTTAAAGTGTAATATTTTATCAGTGTATGGTATTGTGAGTGGAAATATTGGTTCTGGTGGGCAAGGATAAAGAACAAAAGCAAAACATCTAAGCATTTTCCTGCTGTTGTTGAAGCAGACAGTTGAGATATTAATCACAGAAACCAGAGGGAAATTGGAACCCTCCTCCTGCCATCTGTGGCAGTTACTTGCTTCAGTAAAATTGTTCCAGTAGTTGTTAAATATAAACATACTTCCCCTTAATGACTGATCAAATTTTGATTATGGGACTGTTGTTTACTATTTCTCTTCCTGTGGTAAGTTACCTTATGTGTGACCTCACAGCTGAGAGGAGATTCTCTGAGAACTTTTGCTAAAAATGGGTCACATTAGGCGAATCTAATTTTTATAAGAAGTCCATCTGTTAATAAAATCTTATTATATTTATCACCAAATTACAGGATGTACACAGGAAACACTGTCAGTTTGGAGAATGTGAAACGTAAAGTTAAGAGTGCCACATGTAAAATTAAAGAGTGCCACACGGCTTCACCAGTAAATGAAGAGTTAATTTGTAGTAGATTGTACAATATGGTAAATAATGTGTGTTAATTTTCACGCACAGGTGATGAGCAATATTGTGCTACTTAATTCAAGGCACAACGATTGTGTGTATCTCAGAATAAGTGGAATATTTGTCTTTTCTGTCTTGAGCATAATGATAGTGAAGATAATGGTACTAATAACAGTAACAAGTAAATATATCCAGTATCAGGATTATTCAGCATACTATTAATACATTTTACATTCTCTATCATTTTCCTCAGTTGTTATTCATATTTTAGCAGGAGGAAAACTAATCCTTATTTTATATTTGTTTCTTTCCATATTCGTTGTTCACCCTTAATGTGTTTGAAGCTCTCTAGTATTCCATGATCTTTGAATTATTTTGAATCTGTTTATCATGTTCCATCACATTTTTTCACTTTATTTCATCTCAATTGATCAATACTTTAGAGGAAACCAATTTACATAATTTATCTGACAGAAACAATACCAGATGCCAACACTAGCATTCAGCTCAGAACAACTTTCAACTAGTTTTTTATTAGTGGTTTACAGGAAAGAATGGAATTTCTGAAGCTGTTAAAATTCATGGACGAGGCTGTGTCAAAGAGAAAGTATAAGAACAACTAAGAGTTGTAAGGTGTGAGGAAAAAGAAATGAGAAATACGAAGTGAATACTTGAGAAGAATTAAAAATTGTAGGTCCAGTAATGAAGATAACATCAGAAGAGAAAAAAACAGGGTCAAAATAATGATTGGAAAATTGAGAATATACAGTGAAAGCAAATAGTGATGAATGAAAAAACACAAGACGGTAGAAACTGGAAAGTATAATAAAGGAATGCATGATTGGGCAGGAAAGGGAAGAGGGATCTCCTTGGCAGTGGAAGTAAGAGTGACATAGATCACTGCCATGAAACGTATGGGACTGCAAGTTGTTCTAGAGAAATAATTGCAACCAGCACAGTCCTAAGGATTGAGTGGTGCTTGGAATACTAAATGCTTGGTGGCAGAAGCAACAGCTGAAATAATAATTTTTGGGCTGCCTGCCTGAGAATACAGGTCTACATCAGAGGCATAACACAGTCCTTCAACTCACATCTGGTAAGCTGTGGTGGTGACTCCTCCCTCTTATTTTATGAAAAAACCTTTGATGCATTATCATCAGTTGTAGCTACTGATCTGATGGAAGTGACGACATCCATACAATATTTATTATTCCACGGATGAATAAATAAATAAATAAATAAATAAAAACCACAAATTTTCTACATCAAGACCTACATATTAACTTAAGTAAATCTCAGCTGCTAACATTTAAAACAACCAGCTTTCATTAGGATGAAATGAACAATATGTTTGATCTTTCATCAAAAGACACAGATAACTTTAAATTTCTTTGTTCATCTGCTCAAAAATCTTTGTTGGATAAACCAAATTAATTCTGTATGTGACAAAACCAACAGTGGACTGTTTCTGATAAGCCAGTGGCCAAAAATAGTTCCCAGCCAAACCTTAAAAATTGTGTAATATGAAACAAATTATCCATTCATTAATTATGGTATAGAATTATGGGACTGTGCAGCAGACATATACCTGAATAGAATGTAGACATTAGGTTAAAGCATGGACAAAGGTCCAGAGAGTCCTGCTGTGAATCCTTTGCCAAATGTAAATATTTGACAGTATCTAACTTACACAATGCATGACAAAAAAAGTGAAGTACTCAGAAAGCATGGACAGACATCAGTGTAGCTTCATACATGTACACACTATCAATGGGTATATAAATGACTGGAGTTGGAATTCTCTGTAATGGGCAGAATTGCCACTAATGTTGTCAATACTTATTGTTGTTACCATCCTTGTCAGGGTATTCTAGGGACATGAACAAGGTCAGATGTTTAGTGGTCACTGTGAATGACATGTAAATGCTGTGTGCTTGCATGCAACAGTGTTATCAGCAGCAGACAGACTTTGAAAGAGGTCTCATTGAAGGTCTCCATTTCGCTGGCTAGTTGAATGGTGAAATGTCCAAATTTGTGGGGCATTCAAATATGGTATGGCCTGAAGCTGGACTACATTGGAATGTGTGGCAGGCATACTCATTTTTAAGGTCCTTGTAGATCATGTCTGATCACCTAGGCAGGATTGATGTATTGTGTACCAAGCACTTCACAACACTTTCACATTTAAGCCTGCCATCCGAGAAGAAATAATGAACTCCCTGCAATATTCTGTGTCATCCTGCACCACTGGTCAGAGACTAGCAGCAGCAGGAATAGGGAATTATCATCCATTGCATAGGCTGCCGTTAACACCACAACAAAACCACTGCATTTGGAGTGGTGCTTGCCCAGGAGAAATGGACTGCTGACGAGTAGTGTTGCAGTGTATTTCATGATGAAACACAGTTCTGCTCTGTGACAAATGAGTGTTGTTGGTGAGTGTGGTCACAACCCAGGTACAGGTTACATTCTTCTAGTGTGGTGGGAAGGCACAGTGGTATTACTCTTGGTGTCATTGTGTCTGAAGTCATCAGGTATGACTTCAGTTCATGGCTGGTAGTGATTGACAGAAATCTGACAGCACAATCGTGCTGCCATTTTTCATCAGGACAATGTTCACCCACACATGGACTATGCCACTGCAAAGTGTGTGCATGATGTTGAGCAACTTCAGTGGCCAGCAGTATCCTGAGTCTGTCCCCAATGGAACATGTGGCACCAGCTTGTTAGTCAACTCCGTCCCTGTCCAAGTATCCAGGATATCAAGAACCATTATAAAGGTTGTCCACCAGCTTTCTCCACGAAAGAATACAACAGCTTTATGACGTCCAATGGATTTCTTTCATAGATCATTTTACATCATAGATTATAATGATGTTGAAGGAGTCATTTTACATTCACATCACAAATTAATTTGTACATAGTGTTACATTCTGGACATTTCTAATAGGATTTTTTTCACAAAAAGAAGAAAGATATACAGATGTGAGTTAGTATTTCCTACCCACCATCTTTTGCATATTAAGGTAATAGGAATTATTCTACAGAATAGAAGGAGTTGTTAAGGAAAGACTTAGAAACTTCCTCAGTTTGTTATCAAATTTTATTTTGCTATCTGTCAGATATTTTACGTCACTGGATAAGTAGTCAAAAAATTTTGTTGCGGCATTGTGCATCACTTTTTCTGCTGAAGACAACTTTAATGTGGAGTAATGAATGTGATTTTTCCTTCTGGTGTTGTAATTATGTACCTCATTGTTCTCGTTGAACTGTAGTTGTTGATTTACAACAAATTTCATGAGGGCATAAATGTGCTATGGAGCAGTAGTCACAATGCCCAACTCCTTACACAGATGTCTACAAAATGATTGTGGGTGAGCACCACATATTTTAACAGCATCTTGTAGCACAATAAAGACATTCTTTCTTAAAGATGTGTTACCCCAGAACATTATTGCATATGACATTATTGAATGAAAATATGCAAAATAAGTCAACTCACTGATTTGTCTCTCCCCAAGATTTTCAATTATCCTAAGCACAAATGTGGCAGAACTAATTTTTTTTAAGAACTCCAAAATGTAATTTTCCAATTTAAATTCTCATCAACACGGACCGCTAAGAATTTTGAAGTTTCAACCATATTTATTATTTTCTTGCCCTGTGTTACTCTTATCATTGGTGTAGTGCCTCTAGATGTGTAGAACTGAATATGTTGTGCCTTCTAAAACTGAGGGTGTGACCATTCACAGAAAACCAGTCAATGCTACTTTTAAGAACTTTGTATACAATTTCTTCTGTTTTACCATTTCTTCTGTTTCTTTACGTATTCTAGACTGATTACAATACTAGTGTCATCTGAAAAAAGAATGACAGAAGATCATTTACATATATGAGGAACAGTAGTTGACGTAAGATTAGAACTTGGGGGGGGGGGGGGGGGCCCATACATGATTTCTTCCGTCAGAATTATGTGCGTGGACTATATTGCTTGAATTATTAAGTACAACTTTCTGGTTTCTTTTGGTTACATATGATATTATCCATTAGTTGGCTATACCATCAGTCCCCATAAAATATCAATTTATCTAGGAGAATACTGTGATCCACACAGTCAAATGCCTTAGAGAGGTTGCATAAAATACCACCCAGCACTATTTTGTTATTTAATGCTTTTAAAATCTGGTGAGTGAACATGTAAACTTTAGAACAATCCCTCTGAAACACAAATTGTGATTTGTTAGGAGTACTATCGATGTTAAGGTGAGATACTATTCTAGAATGCACCACCTTCTCACGAATTTTGGAAAATGATTTTAGCAGTGAAATGGGTCATTAGTTATTGACATCTCTCTTATTACCTTTCTCAAAGAGGGGTTTAAGTGTGACATAGTTCAGCCTCTCTGGAAAAATGCCTTGAGTTAGTGATATATCACATATTTTGGATAAGATTGGGCTTATTACATAGGAACAAACTTTTATTACTTTATTGGGAACATCATCAAATCAGATGACCTTTTATTTTTGAAAGAATGTATAATTTTCTTAATTTCAGAAAGAGAAGTTGGTGAAACATTCATATGATTGAATTTTATGAAAGTTCCATATTCAACTCACTGCTGTGGTTTTGCTCTTGAACTGTTTGTCCCTATGCTTTCTACTATACTTAAGAAATGGTTATTAAATGCATTTGCTATCTGTGACTCATCATTTATTGCACTTCCATTCAGTTCAATAGTAATTTCGTCTTCTTCTGTGGCTGGTTGTCTTGTGTCTCATTTCACTGCATTCAATATATTCTTGAGTCTGTTGTTGGAAGTATTGATTTGTGGCTTTGTGTGCATGTTCCTTGATTTTTAAAGACATTTTGAGTATTTTTTGTAGTGTGCAACTCCTGCAGGGTCCCTACTAACTCTTGCCAAAAGGTATGTTTCCCTTTTCCTTCCAAAAGATACTTTAATCCCTTAGTGGGCCATGGTTTTTTGTTACTGTTTAGTGTTCTTTCTGATTACCATGTGCGGAAAGCTGTTTTATATAATTATATGAATTTACCATGGAATAGATTAAATTTTATGTTAGAATTTAGTTCATTATTAATTTCGTCCCAGGTCATCTCCCGTAAACTGTTCTTAAAAACATTTCTCATACCATAAGGCACTATGTTATTTATCCTAACTAGCTGTGCATCATGATCAGAGAGAGCATTTGTTTCTGGATAAACAGTTATTTTTGTGATTTGAGCATCAAAGAAAACATCACCAATTAGGATTCTGATGCCTTTACCTACCTGTGCTGGAAAGTTAATTAATGAGATCAAATTTTACTATGCAAATAAGGTTTCCAGATTATTTGTCCTATCAGGATCCCTAAAAAAATCTACACTGAAGTCACCACAGACTATCAACTGCTTGCCGATGCCTGACAGATAGCGCAGCAAGGAATCCATATTCCTTATAAATAGTTCATAATTTTCCAGTGGGGACCTATATACAGTTACAATTAAAAGTGAACAATTTTTCAGCATTACTGCACAAGCTGATTGTTACAAAATTTACTTGTCTCAATGTTTTTGAACTTGTGTTCTGTCTTAATGTATGTAACAATTCCTCCTTTTCCCATGTTATTCCTGCATTATTAAGCTGCAATAATGCAAACTTTGATATTTTACTAAACTAATCCTGTGGTTATATGGTGCTCAGACAGGCACAGGATGTCTATCTTTTCAGAGCTCTCTAAATTTTCAAAATGGACAAGATGCTCTTCTGCCTTGCTACTCAGTCCTGTAATATTTTGATGAAATAAGCTTAACTTATTTTCTGTGTGTTATTAAGCAGGGCTCTCCTGTTATTTTCACTTCTTTCAGAACAGGGTACCTGAATCTTGATTCTAACCTAAAAGTGGTACCCCTCTGACTCCAGGAACCACAGGGATTTTGCTGTGAGTGATGGTGCCCCCCCCCCCCCTCCCCTTTCCGCTGTATATTATCAGCAAGAAGCTCAGTCAACCTATCTTTATCTCTCATATTCAGCGGTAGGACATGTCTAGTATATTCCCATCTCCCAATTGTAGCATCTGGCACTGCACTCATATGAGATTTTGTTTCAGTAAGAAGCAATCTGCTCAACTCAGTGTTCATACAGCTCACAGCATTATGTACCCAGGGCTGGTCATGGCATTGCAAGACCTCTATGAAACTCACATTTGTGTGTGTAGTTGCTACTCCTGCTTCACCAAGGTCACCCCTCATGCTGTAATTAGTGTTCTTAACCAGGTTACTCCCTGCTTGACTAACTATAATAACCAGAACCTTTTGCCAAAACCTTTGCACAAATTCTCTATGTCCTCTGTCATCTGGCTAAGGCTAGCACTTATCCTCACAATGCTTGTGACCTGGTACCCTGTTCCTAATTTGTCCTGTACCATCTAGCCTACACCTTTCCCATGACTACTACCTAGCAATGCATGTATCCAGGACCAGGAAGGTGCAATATCCTAATGACAAGCAGAGTCATACTGCCAAGTTCTTTGTAAATTTGATTTGATTTTGTAATAACTGAAATATCATACACCCTTTAAACCTGTGAAGTTTAATTTCATTTCCTGCTTTCATTCTGGGTGCTCCAATTGTTTATCATGCATTGAATTTGTTTAAAAAATATTATCTTCTTGGTACATAGTCAAAACAAAGTAATCAAGCACAGTGTTACACATAACTATAGCACTAAAAGTAAGTGTAACTACTCCAAGCAGAGGACAAAATTAATATGTTAATGAGCGGATATGATTCAGCAAGAGGCCACATACTTTGAAAACTTGAGGAAAAGCTGTTCCACAGGAAACTAAAAGTTTTTGCATTCACAATATTAATTCTGAGTTAGAGACTTCCATTGTGGCATTTGTATCTCTGTATTATTTTGTATTTCTTACATACTATAGTGCTACATTGACAATAAAAACAGAACAGCATTTAATGTGAGTGTGATGAGCATTCAGGGCTCAGTTTACATGAATGAGTAAAAACAAACCATGTCCTGGAGTAAACTATTTTTATTTACATTTGAGTATAGACATTAATATAATGTAGTTGCATATGTTCACAATAGGACTGAAGAATTCATAGTGTGAGGGTATGTAAGATATGTGTTTGCCCTAAATTTTCAGTATCCTACATGTTGCAGGGACCCATGGACAATGTCTAATTTAAGTAAACAAGTTTGGTGGTTTGCAGACTATAGCTTAGGAGTTTAGTTAATAACATCTAAGTTTTAGGATGGAAAGATGCAAACAATCTGGAGAGTGTTTATGAGTTATTTTATCTGGGGTCATATTACATAGTGTGGGAGTACACTTCTGTGGATAATTAGCGGTTGAATATCAGGATTGATAGTGAATGCAGCAAAGGATAGAGACATGTGGGCCAGGTTAACATTCTCATATTTTCTTTGAAGGCTGTGATGAATCAGCCAGGCTGGTTAAGATGCAACAGTTTATCATTTCTAATCAGATATCCACAGATAGTGAGGGTACTGGGTATGGATCTTATATGTTAATCATATGAGTGTGGTCTCAAACAGTCAAAAGGAGAGGGCTGGGCGGGATGCTGTGGTGAGGACCTAGTTACACTCAAGAGCACCAAGGAAACATCACTGACAATAACACATATATTAGGTGGTAATACAGGATTGTTTTTGAAAGCACTACACCACAGCCAGGCTCAAGGGGCAGTACTTTGTCAGCAGCAGAAGGCCAGTGGGTGCTTGACTCGTAACACCACCAGTGCAGTGAACCATCGGGTGGTGGCTATTATGTCACAGGGCAGCTGTCAACCTGTGGTCTCCAGTGGACTTCAGTTCTATGTCAGCCTCCAAAGTGCACTCACTGATGTTGAAGATTTGCACTCATAGTCAGGCCCCAGGTCCACCATGAATGCAACAGTTTATCATTTCTAATCAGATATCCACAGATAGTGAGGGTACTGGGTATGAATCTTATATGCTAATCATATGAGTGTGGTTACATATGAGTGTTGGATTACATAGATCAGCTCTCAGCCACTCTTTAGAAAACAGGAGCCACAAGCATCAGTGTCTGCCACAGGAACAGGATGAGCAGCAGCAGTGCCCCCCCTCCCCCCCCCCCCTGCTCTTGAAGGCAGATGATGAAGGTGATGGATATCGTCCGGGTCACACAGGTCAAGCGTCCAGCAGACCTGCACAGTGAGGGCTGCTTCTGCGCTCCATCAGCATTGCCTCAGAAGTTGGAAGTACATCTGACAGCTGCAGTGTCCTTCCATCTGCTGGACTCTTGGCTCCATAAATGATCAAATGCAGCTAGATGTGTTGAGAGTCAAATTCCGTAGCATCCCTTTACATTGGATAGATACAGCTGACACAATGAGTGAGACTACTGGGCAATTGGCAATCAGCTCTTGGGAATCAAACATTTGTTAAGAAGGTTTGGGTATTTATGATGGCACTTCTTGTATGCTCTGCAATGGTGAGGATGGCTATGACATCATTTGTCCTGATTTTCTCTCACTGTCAGCTCTCCTAGTGACTTCAGACTTTTGCAGCTTCACCTTTCAGAGGCTCTTTCCTGCTGCTTCGGCACCTGGATATTTATTGTTGTATTGTACCTAGCCTTTCTCATGACAGTCTGCTTTGTCACTAGGTAAGCTTCCAAGATGTCATTATGCCTTGCTTGCACACTTGGGCATTCGGTCATTCCTCTGTGCTGTAGTAGATCCCATGTTTGCCACAACTTGCTCATCATTTCCCCCTAGCTGGCAGTGTACTGGTCATTGACACGGGTGGTTTGGCTTCCAGTAGTTGTCAAGGTAGGACCTGGACAAATTTTTAGTATCTGCTGGGGATAATATCCTGTAGCATAGCAGTCAGATGGCGATTTGGAAAAGTGACCCTCTGTAGGAGGTTGAGGTGTATGATGGGCATACAGATTTATGTGAAGCCATCATTGAGATGTAAGTAACATCAAGAAAGTAGTATTGTTGGAAAAATGACTGAATGAACTCGATATGGATGAGATTTCATCATTCTCATTTTATTACCATTTATTTTCCTCATTCTTCTTCCCTTTGTTGAATTCTTTTGAAAATCCTCCTCGTTCTTTCATTGTAAATATACTTTTATTTCCTTGGTTATTTTTACTTCATAGCTCTGGCCTTATGTCTGCTGTACCCATCTTTTCTTGCTGCTATCCCTTCCGTACATCTCTGAGGTGTTAAGACTTCTGCCAAATTAATCTGCAACAACAGTGACATACACTTATATAGATTGTATAATGTCTTGCACAGATTCTACAGACATGGCATATCGTGTGATGGGATATACACTACAAGAGGTGATGTTCTGGAGTAATTTTGATTGCTGGATGTTGGTAATTTATAAAAGGTCCAGCATCCAGATAAACAAAATACATATTTAATTATATTATTTTGTATTTGTTGTTGATACTTAAAGGTAGTCACATTAGCTACAAAAGGTCTATTGGGCTGCTCTTGACACACTATGATTACATTCTTTACCCTTTTTAGGAAATTGAAGTTGAAGGTCTTTGTGGTCTTGACTCATGGGGTGTGGGACGAACTTGGTGGCAACATGATGCATTCCAAGATGCTTTGTCAGGATTTCATGACATGATTCAATTGAAATTTTACATTCTTCTGCAAAGTTGTGGGCACTCATTCCTTGATTGGCACATGCAGTTTTGCTGATGTTCCTGACATGAGTGTCCCCAAAGGGTGTCATGAGCAAGGGTCATCTTTAACTTCCATCTAGCCACGTTTGAACCACCTCAACTATTTGTGACACTGACTATGGCTTAAGCACTCATAACTGTAGGCTTCCTGCATCATTTGGTGTGTCTCTGTAAAGGTTTTCTTGAGTTTCACACACAATTTGATGTAGACACATTGATCCTCTAACTCTTGTCATCTCCAAATTTGCAAACTGTGTGACATATTGTTCTGTTCAGTATAGCACTGAACAATAACTGACCTACATATAACAATGAAACTTCCAGCAGTTATACATGAAACACAGATACGAGCACGAATGCCAACCACGTTTCCCTCCAACACACCACTGGCACCAATTTACTTACGTTGCAGAAGTTTTTGAACAGGCATCGTATTTTGGGAGACATGTTGTATCAGATAGAAATCAATTATTTTCTTCTCTCAAATAATCACCCATACATATTTTTGAACATTCACTTACTCCTGGTTTCACATTTTCACCTTGGTATATTTGTTGTGAAATATTCCAAATTGTTTCCTAAGGAAAGACATAAGAAAACTGTAACCACTATCCATATAATTAGAAAGGAAGATCTAGCTCACTTACCTCATTCTTTTTGTGTTTACCACAAATTTTGTTTGATGTAGATATCATCTTTAGATCTGAAACTGGGAAAAAGAATGAAAGAGTGCACTACCGTTAAAATTCTAGAAGTATACAACCAGTGATGTTATTAAATATGCAAGAATATACAGCCAAAGAATATCCAATCAGTGGTGGGAAAAAAAAGAAAGAAAACACACATACACACACACACACACAAAGCTAGTCATGTCTAGTGGTGCAACGTGCAGTTAGTCCAGTATGAGGAAAGATGCTATAAGGAAAGTTACATGCTCAACTGCATGGCAATATGTGCACATGTCAGTGCCCTCACAGATGTCAGAAAAGCATTCATAATCTGTGAAAAAATTAAATTATTGATAAACTAATTAAAATAAAGACCGATAGTACATGAATTAAGTATATGATATAGACACATTGGAATTATTACACAATTGGGATAAAAATGTCTAATGTATGTAGAAACAGAAAAAGGTCTCAAAACAGTGCTGCATACAATAAGCTGAGCATTGCTGCCCAGTACTCTCTATGCATTCTTAAGACAACATATATGACAAACAAGTTGCTCTCAAGGATGTGGAATGAGTGGTACATCAGATATCTTTAATATAAGAGACCATCATCATAAACATGTAAGTAACTATCAGAGGAACATTCATTTTGGTCATTCTAAATCTTGTTTACCTCATTTATTTTGGTGGTACATGTGTGTAATTCCTCCAGTACTGGTACTTGTTCCCTCTTTATTCAAAATTTCAATATTACTGTTTATGACCTTATTCTATAGTTATCTGTTTGCAAAAGAAAAAAAAACTGTAGTGAGTAACCCAGACAGTGTTTTTCATTATTCAAAACTGTTATTACCTTTCATTCCTCTCTAGATGTATGACCTACTAGATTTTTGGACTAACAAATGACTTTCATTACACAATTTTCTACACATTTTTGGAAACATAGTTAAACTTAATATCCTGTATTGTAAATATTCAGTGAAATAATTATCTAAAATATATTTCCTTATAAAGTAGTCTTTATAAAATTTTCCTTATATGTAAGTATTCCACTAAATCACTTTGTGCTGCATTTGAAAGAAAGATGGTGGTTATTGTTATAAAATTAGTTAAATATGTTTTCCAGGTACTGTGTGCTGAATATTGTATTGCACGTGAAATGCAGCAGTTGAGGAAATCTGTAATCAACAAACTACCACAGACAAGGAAGCAATAAAAATATATATGGATATATGTTGTTTCATACACTTAGCATATGTGCTGAAATGTTAATCAATAATAAATGTTGTGGAAAATATTATATTTACCAATAAAAGTTAATTCACATCTAAGTATTGTTGGTGAGTTCAGTTTAACCTTTCATCCCATAACTACATTTTCAGTGCATTCATCTCTCTACATTTGCTTCTGTATCGGTAATCTGTGAATAACCTTAAAAGTCCTTTATTTAAAACCAAAGTAAATATTACAAGATGCATTTTAAGATATTACATATTCCAGATGTAACCAATATAATGTCCTATGTGTGTAGAAATATAAAAGTGAACAATTCTATGGATTATACTTTTACTGTGACTATTCATGGAATGTAATTTCATGAAGTGGCTTTCACTTTTCAAGATTCGCTAGGCTGCACTCTGTTATTAACATTATATTTCTGAATGTACAATTTTGTAAAGAAACTTCCACTTTAACTTCTTGATTAACTTTTGTATTTATAGTAGAAGTCTTAATGAAATTTTTCACTCAGCAATATGAAAGAAATGAATCAGTGTATGTAAGTTGTATAAATATAAATAATTGCCATTGGTTTTTACTGTTCAGTCCAAGTAGAAAAACTAACAAATATAATGCTGATATTTTTTCTAAAAAAGTTATAAAAAAAAAGTACCAAGACTAAGTTATCTGTGCACCGTTCAATCTTTCGACCAACTTTGTTGTATGGGAGTGAAAGCTGGGTGGATTCAGGTTACTTTATCAATAAGGTTGTGGTTATGGATATGAAAGTAGCTAGGATGATTGCAGGTACTAGTAGATGGGAACAATGGCAGGAGGGTGTCCACAATGAGGGAATCAAAGAAAAACTGGAAATGAACTCTTTAGATGTAGCAGTCAGGGCGAACAGGCTTAGATGGTGGGGTCATGTTACACACATGGGAGAAGCAAGGTTACCCAAGAGACTCATGGGTTCAGCAGTAGAGGGTAGGAGGAGTCGGGGTAGACCAAGGAGAAGGTACCTGGATTCGGTTAAGAATGATTTTGAAGTAATAGGCTTAACATCAGAAGAGGCACCAATGTTATCACTGAATAGGTGATCATGGAGGAATTTTATAAGGGGGACTATGCTCCAGACTGAACGTTGAAAGCCACAATCAGCCTTAAATGATGATGATGATAAGTTAAAAAGAAATATTAAATTTTAGGACTGTGCAATTCAAAATGGTAAATAATGTATACTTGAAAGGCATTAGATAGATAGTTAGTTATTTAAATGTTCAATGGGTCATAATTGAAATTTCTCGCAGTGATGGATGATAAGTTAGTTCAACAGTTATATTATGCTTTCATAGTAACATGACTGAAGATGGAAGATCACTTATATGCAACAGGACAACAGCTTGAAACTTCTTCCTTTATAGCATGCATTTCTTATCGTGTCAAGCTGCTCTATGCATTGGCCTTTGCAGTCTATGAATCTGAATTCTCAGTCATGGAAGTGCAGTTGGATTTCATATTGTAGGCATCTTAATTAAAAGAAACATGAGTACATGACACTAGAATTCAGGGGCAGTTTATTCCCATAACTTTTATAATCCTGATGATGTCAGATGTCATAGGTTTCTGAGTAGTGCATTATGATGTCAGATTTGTTCAAAGTATTTTCATTGGGGTGATGCAGCGAGGAAGCCAGTGGGCATTCTAGCAAGATCCTCTCCTGGAAATACAGAATTTTTAGCAGAAATGAATTGACAGAGGAGCAGGAGCATAAGATATGTAACCTTAAGGTGCAGTTACAAAACACAAAGGAGGAACTGGATAGGGCAAGGAGGGTGAAGGGCACTGAGGAATGGAAACTGTCAGTTGGTAAGAAGGCAGCTAGGAGGAGGAGATATTCCAACAGTTGTTCTTTGCTTATAACCAATAGATTTTCACCAACTGTTAGTGTTTAATGAAGAGGAGCCTCATCTAGCCATAGCTGTAGGAAACATGCAGCAGTCCTCAGCAGTTATGGAGCCTAAGCCTGTTGCAAATTTTAACAGAAAGAAGAAGGTTCTGCTGCTAGGTAATTTACATGGCAGAGAAATCTTGTTTAGGTGGCGGCACCATGGACTGCAGTTGCAGAAGTGAGGTACGAGCCATGATGAGCTTGCTGTAAGTGGATGCGACGCATTGTTTCAGCTTCTCATTGACCTGGCGAAGTTGTGTCGCCGAGTCGTATTCTGACAGTAGGTCGGTAATGCAGGTCACACTTTTGCCCATGAGGATGGAGCACTCGTGTACGATATTGTATGTTGTGGTGGAAACACAGCATTGGACATAGGTGCGGGTGCACGGTATGTGAGTGTTCATAGGATGGTGGAGCAATGAACCCTGTACGACGTTCGGAGATAGTTTGTAAAGAGACAAAAATCCATTCCGAGGATCGGTTAATTGATGTTGGCAATGTAGAATGTCCACGGAAAACAGAGAAGGAGATGGGGTCACCGTAACCTTTACTGGGCCTGAGGTATGTAACATCGACATGTTGAGAGCTCGTAGAAGTGACTTCATCTGTGAAGAAGTGGGTGGAGCCATCAAACTAGGTATGATCGACACGTCAGCACCAGTGTCGACCAGAAAAGCCAAACCTGACGCAATGTCAGTCACATAGAGACAACCACTCGGCTGGGTGGATGAGTGAATGGAGTGTAATGTAAGATGATGCCTGTTAGGATCCCCGCAGGACTCGGAATCTCTTAGTCAGTGTATGGGTGTTGGCATGGCAACCTGCACTTCTTGATGTCATTGCTGAACACTTTGTGGTACCAGCAGAAAGGGTGAGCAGGGTGAGGAGGAGGTGGAGACAGTGACAGCAGGGGGCAGCTTGTCCTCGTTGATTTGTTCTGGTAAATAGACCTGTATGTAAGGTGTGTGGGCAATCCTGGAGTGCTCGGACAGCAGAGAGAGTGAGCCAACGCTGTCAGGAGAAGTAGACAAGGTGACAGCGGAGCAAGCCATACCTCTGCCGGCCGAAGGTCAGTATGTATGCGGAGGCGGCTGTGCCAACGAACACTGTGAAATGAACTGGCTGATATTGCCGCAGCAGCGAATACAACTGGTCAGCAATGCGTAGGCAGGAGCCAATGGACTCGAATGAGTGTGGTAACAGTTGGATCTGTAGATCGGTAATGTAGTTTGGCAGACCACACATCCCATAGCCTGGTGTCGGGCGTGGTATGCTCGTTCACGAGCAATCGAAGGTGGCGCCAGAGTTGTGAGGGGGTGCATTCCCACAGGTGCTTCTTGTAGAGAATCTTGATTATTAACTCTTGTGCCGAGCAGCAAGTCATTCCATTATAGTCTTCTTTGCAAACTCATATTTTGGTGCAGGCGGCGGTGAAAGGACAGGTCACAAATCAAATCCGAGTGGTCGTGGAGGTTTGTGACGAGGCAGAGAAACTTTGAGTTGTCATCAGATACATTTTGTAACTCGAACAGATGTTCAACAAGCGTGAACCATGATGCCAGGTTGCCATCCTATAAGGGCACTAGCTTCAGCAGGCGGCCAGGAGGGGGGGACAACGGCGGCTTCGGTGTCTCCTGGGGTAGCGGCTGAACTGAGGTTAAGCCAGAGGCCGGTGCAGTAGGCCCGGATTTAAGCCAGGCGAGTGAATCTGTAGTAGTGGCAGCTGACATAGTTGACTGTGTGCCACGATAACACGGCACAGCAGGCACGGACGGTACCGTGGAAATGGGCGGATGGACGGCACACATGGGGGGCCTAGAAACTGGACCATGAGTGACGAGTGCTGGATGGAAACGATTCGATTCCGGAAAAGGACAAGAGACCGGCACAGCAGACACAGGCGGTGCTGTGGGAGCAGCAGGCGGTTGAGCAACCAAAAGCCGTGCCCTCCGCAAGTAGGGAAGGGGGAGGGGGTGGTTGAGAATGCCACCTGCGTGGAAACTATCTGATGCATAACATGCCTGTAGTGCATGTGGTGGGCCACTGAGGCGAGGTAAGGGATCCATGTTATGTGAAACACTGAATTGTGCATGTAAATTAGACATAACTGGAACACCACGTGTGGGTAACGGATCCAGTGCGGTTTGTAGTAATGGCGGTGTTGCACACAGCCCAACAATAACTGATGTTGGTGGCTAAACACGTGTTCGAATGGAGATCACTTTGTTCTTGAAACACTCAATTTGAAGAGACACAATTCAAAATATTGTTCAGTTCACATTTCACTGTCAGAAGGGCACAATCCGGTGACGTGAAGCCTGAGTCCATTGTTCGATCTAATGGCATAGTTGTCAAATGTTGAAAATTAATGAGGTTAGCAAATGGCGTTGGTTGAGAACGTGAATCACTGTGCGTAAATGACGAATGCACCGTTGGCGAAGAAACGACGAAACTCGGTGAGCAGAGTTGTGCTTCCACATCTTTGAACAAAGCATTGTTTGGTGTGGTCATTGTGTAGTGCATATAACCTGTTGCATAAAAAGATGCAAAACACGAATGAACTGTGGGGTCACCACTATGGGAACGGGATCAGTAATCGGGACATAGAAAACTTAATTCCCATATATGTCGTAGCCCGTATATATTTACACTTGACACTGCATCCACACAGAATGAAGTATAGCAAACAACTGACTAAAGTAAAGTTAAGATGGAGGCTTGACAGAGCACTTAGAGTTCACAGATATTAAGCTTCGTGGTCAATACGAATGATCGACGCCATACTTTCTTCCCTCATATTCAATGCAACTGTTTATGGTCAGGGCTAGTATCATGTATTATAACTTTTTTTTATGTATGATGTCACCTTAATACAATTGCATGTTCATTTACTATTATGTAGAAAAATAATCACACAACATACACATGAACACAATTAGAATAATTAATGATCAAGAACTGTCTCAGATAATTTTTGAAATAATTTTGTATTTTAACCAGGACATAGTTACATAATGAAATTTTACACCATGCAAACTTCTTACTGGGAAATATCTTTTTCTTTTCAACAAAGTTTATTACACACATTGAATCATTCGAGCTGGAGACTTGATCTTTACAAAATTTTAGTTTAACTAGTAATGGTCTGTTATCAATGTCTTGGATTGGAGATTATTAACTAATGTATTTCAGTAACGAAAGTGTTTTACTGTGGCCATTGATCTCTTGCAAAACATACTCTACTTATAGTTCCCTTCATTAAATTTTCTTACTACTGGTAAATCAGCTACTTTATTATTTACTTTATGCACCTACATCTACAACCATATTCTGTAAACCACTGCAAAGTGCATTGGAGAGATCGTGTCCCGTGGTACCAGTTATTCGGGTTTCTTCTTGTTCCATTCATGTATGGAGCAAGGGAACAATGATTGTTTTGCATGCCTCTGCATGTGCAGTAATTATTCTAATATGGTCCTCACAATACCTATTTGAGCAATTTGTAGGGGGTTGTAGTATATTTCTCTAGTCATCATTTACAGTCAGTTCTTGCAACATTGTTAGTAGGCTTTCTCAGAATAGTTAACATCTATCTTTAAGAGCTTGCCAGTTCAGTTTCTTCAGCATCACTGTAACACTTTCCCACTAGTCAAACAAACCTGTAAACATTCATGCTGCCCTCCTGTGTATGGTCAATATCCCCTGTTAGTCCTACTTTGGTACAGGTCCCACACGTTTGAGCAATATTCTAGAATCAGTCACATGAGTGGTTTGTAAGCACTCTCCTCTGTAAACTGATTAATCTTCCTCAGTATTCTAGCAATAAACCAAAGACTACCACCTACTCTTACAACAAATGAGTGTGTGTGATCATTCCAACTATAGATCAAATATTCACCATACGACAAACCCTGGAAAAAACAAATGAATATGAGGTTGGCACGCATCACCTATTTATAGATTTCAAAGCAGCTTATGATAGCATAAATAGAGAGCAGTTACATCATACTCTAGGTGAACTGGGAATCTCGAGGAAGTTGGTAAGGCTGGTGAAAATGACAATGAGCGAAACACAAGGTAGTGTAAGAGTAGGAGGTATGATGTCCAACACATTGAGTATTAAAAACGGAGTGCGACAAGGGGATGCATTGGCATGTCTTCTCTTTAAAGCCGCCCTGGAGAAGGTGATGAGAAACACAAACCTGCTGCATGGGGGAACGATCTTCAAAAAATCAGTACAAATACTGGCCTATGCGGATGACAGTTATAATAGCAAGAACCCAAAAAGCAATGGGAGAGACATTTACAGCTCTCGAACAGGCTAGGAGGAACATGAGGTTAATTATTATTGAACAAAAAACAAAATATATGGCAGCTGGAAGAAGCACATAGAGAAAATATGCCAAATGCAATAACAATGGGCAATTATAGGTTTGAGAGAGTTGAACATTTCAAGTACCTGGGCTCTACAGTTACGCTTCTAAATGATACCTCCTATGAAATTAAGCAGAGATTAATACCAGCCAATAGAGCCTATTTTGCCCTAACAAGACTTCTATCCTCAAGGCTCTGACTCATACCACTAAAGTAACGATCTATAAATCACTTATATGACCAGTGCTTACATATGCCTCTGAAGCCTGGACATTAACAACTAAAGGTATTGAAACACTGGATGCATTTGAAAGAAAGGTACTTAGACAAATTACCAGTCCAATCTGTGAAAGAGGAAGATGGAGGAGGGGATACAACCATGAGTTGCATATCATATACGAAGACCAACCCATCAGAAGCATAGTGAAATCATCCAGACTGCGGTGGGTGGGACATGTGGCTCACATGAATGATACAGAAGTACCAAAAAGAATATTACAAGGAAAGCCAGGAGGGCAGAGAGGATGTGTTTGACCAAGAGCTAGATGGGAAGATGGAGTGATCAAAGATCTTAGGAAGATGGGTTATAGAAACTGGAGAGTATTGGCAGAGGACCGAGAGAAATGGAAGGAAATTGTAGAAGAGGCCAAGGCTCATCATGAGCTGTAGCACCAAGAAAGAAGAAGATCATTCCATTTCATATCTCCAAACAGTGTTACACACAGGTATTTTTATGAGTTTGCCAATTCAAACTGGGACTTGTTGATATTATAGGATAACACAGTTTTTTTTTTTTTTTTCATTTTGTGAAGCGAATAATTTAACATTTCTGAACATTTAAAGCAAGTTGTCAATCTTTGCACCACTTTGAAATGAACATTTATGCACCTTCTTTCAGACTGTGCTTTGTTATAGATTACTGCACAGTCTACAAAAAGTCTGGCAGTATTATTAATATTATCCACAAGGCCATTAATATATAGCATGAACAGGAAAGGTCCCAATACACATCACTGGGGCATGCTCGATGTTACTGTAACTTCTGATAATTACTCTCCATGCTATGTCCCCTCTACCAATAAGTCCTCTGTTCAGTCAAAAATTTCACTTGATACCCCGCATGATTAAACTTTTGACAATATGTGTAGGTGTGGTACTGTGTCAGATTCTTTTTGGAAACCATGAAATACTGTACATATTTGGCTGCCTTCATCCAAAGCTCTCAGTATCACATGTGAGGAGAATGTAAGTTGGGTTTCACACAATTGATGTGTTCAGAACCCATGCTGTTTGGCATGTAGGAGGTCACTTTGTTCAAGATAACTCATTCTCTTTGAACACAGATGATTTTCAAAGATTTGGCAACAATTTGATGTCAAAGATGTTGGATGATAGTTTTGTGGATCACTTCTACTACCCTTGTAGACTGGTGTTACATGTGCTCTCTTCCAAGTACTGGGCATGGTTTTTTTTTTTTTTTTTTTTTTTTATGTTTGAGGGATCTGTGATAGATTATAATTAGAACAATGGGTAACTGAGCCACAAATTCAGTTTACAAAAGATGAAGTACTAGTAACCTTAAAGTATCTATTTAGCCCTATTAAGAAACATGTTAGCAAAACCAACCCTTCATTAATTCCAAAGTAATTAACAGTTTTGTCAAAAGTATTGTTTGTGTAACTATGTACGTTAATTTCATCATTTAAATAAATAATTCAGCCTCAACCTCGTAGTAGAAGGAACTGTGTAAAAGATGCAATTTTTCGATGTATTCAGTTAATTGAGTGAGTTAAGTTTTATTTTTAATTTCTGTAAATTTAACTTTAAACAATGTATAGTTTCAGCACCTATTATTGTCATGATATATAAGGGCTTGATTTTTGGTCATGAGACAGTCAGTCCACAGCCGAATTTCAGGCGAGTAACCTGTGCTGGTTAGAACAACAGCAATGCTCCAAATTAAGTGTGGAACAAGTGTTACACAATTAGGCCATGTGTAAAACCAGTGACAGTTTCTGCTCCATACGTACCTGATTATTCTACAAGAACTGTGAACTTTGTGGTTAGGTTTTACTGCTCGTAGCTGTTCAACAGTAAACTATCGTAGCAGTATGGGGAGTTTTGCCTGCAAACTATTAATGAGGCTCATGGAAAGTTTAAACAATAGTGCACTGGCGATATAACTGTGTAATGTTGGGGGGGGGGGGGTGCAAAGTGAAAATTAAAGTACTGTGAAACACAACTGTCCACCTGTCAGCTACATGATTTACAGTAGTCAGTGTCGGAATCCACGACCCATTTTTTCAGCCAGTGTAGCAACGCAGTAAGTCAACACTGAGTGCAGCAAACAGCAACAAACGAAGAGATAAAAGTAGGTGGAATCGCCACAATTACAGATGTCATTATGAAATAAACTTTTATAATTGAAAAACCTCAGAAATGACTTCTACAGCTACAGTTTAACACACACTATAGCTCCATAAATATCAAAGCTGCATACTTATACAGTAGTGACAACAACTAAGACAGCGATGTCATTTGGACATTAACACCACTTGGTGCATGTAACAAAGCATTGTTCTATAATATGTTAAATTAATTACTCCAAGATCTGAAATATTGTATCCAACTGTGTATTTCCACAGTTAACTTGATGATGGCAATTGCACCAAACTAGGACTACTGTAATAAAAAATATAATTGAACACAGAAGAATTATGGTGTCATAGCGTAATATACAAGGTCCTTACAAATATCACTAGTTGGAAGGTGAACAGAATGCAATAAGACAACACCTGCCCAAGTGTTCAACAGCCAGTAGATCACAGAAAACAGTCAGCATTAAAAAGCAATCAAAAATGATTTCTATTTATTGGTACAGTTTGACTGCATTTGCTAATAATGTTGCCATAGCTCATGTTTCTGTATGGAGCCAGGGTTAACATTATATACAGAATTTTGCAGTACTTCTACCTCCTGGACTCATGATATTGCTGGTGAGGCAGGTTGTTTATCTGAGAGTGGCAAGGAGGAAGGAGTGGTCAGTTACAGAGTGGTGACGAGGAAGTGCAGGTTTTTGGTGCTCCAGAGTTGCAGACATGGTCCACAGCTGGTCAGGTGGGTGATATTAGAGCTATGGGTTGCCTGTGTATGTTGTGGCTGCTACTAGTCCAGCAGGTCATAAGAAAGAAGAGCGTGAATGTAAACAATGTGGAAAGAGCCATGCTATTCCTGTTGCTATGTGTTAAAAGTACTATATATGTACATTCTGTGAGGAATAGTAGTGAGCTACAGTGACTTCACTGGAGAGTATTTGGCCTGTGTGTAGTGCTGTCATCCATTGCTGCGGGTGGTATTTATTTGCTAAGTAGTTTTGGAAGTCAAGTGAACTCATGTTACCTGATTGTTCTGTAATGTGTGTGAAGTTGTACCCTATTTTTATCATATCTAGAAGAATAACTGAACTCCTTTGATAATTACACTTATCATTTTTGTTTATTAATAATAGTCTGTTCCAGATTACTTTTAATTTTGCCTTTGAGTTTGAAGTTGCCATGTACTAAAGATTTACCCCATGCGGAAAGAAGTGTAATGTGACACAATTCAAAGTTAACCAGGGAAACTATATCTGGCATATGATTCACTATTTGAAAGTTACTCAGTATTTTCAGGTTGATACCATTGTGACTAGTGATTATAATCTTGGGCTTAAATTCTTGCATAGCCTTATCTGTTTCAGAAAATTAGTTACAGCTGTGTGATGCCATATTTTGTACTGAATCATAGAGAAATGTAGTTATCACTGGTGGCTGTATACTGACATCGAGTCTGTGAAACTAACTGTCTCACTAAAGTATTCCTAGTTAAGATATCTGTATTGGATATTGTATTTAACTAGATTTATTTATTTCTGGTTAGCCAGATGCTCTGTCATAGTAGTGATTTATTGTGCATCTTTTTAATCAAGTTAAAGTTATTCTCTCTTAATATAACCCGGAGCTAAAAATTTCTTTTAACCAGGAAGCCACTTTTTTGGTTAGTGGGACTGAGTCCATGAAACTGGTTGTGAAACAGAAATTTATCTCAATATTAAATTTTGGAATTATTGTAATAAATGCTTTGTTAAAGATGTAACCCTAAGCTCAGTCAATACTCCACCCATTATCCTAATGGTCCAGTTATACTGCTACATTCTGATAGTGGAGCATGGTTAGAATTAACTGAGTGAGGAAAGGGTCAAGGGGTCGGAGGGCAGGGGGGGGGGGGGAGGCATGGGAGTGATATAAGTTTTTATTGATAAGACTACTTGTATTTTTCAGAATGCCCAGAGATGTGAAGGGTTCAGCTTGTCTAAGACGCAATGGGCTAGTTTATGAATTGCATAGATGTCGGTTAGAACCCAAGGGCATGATGCAGGAACTGACTGAGTGAGTGAACCAGCTTATAATTTACCAGTGACACAAAATGACAAAGCCTAATGAGGTAAGCTTGGCAGCAGCTATTGGTGGCACATTGGTAGAGATCAGTTACCTTACCCAGGATTTGGGTAGTTAAGACATCTAGACATATGTGTAGATTACAGGCACGATTTGATTATTATCAAGATAGAATTAATGACTTGCTTGGTGTAGAGAAGCAACAGGCTCCAGAGTTATTGCCCTATAATAATACTCTTTGGGAGTGGTTTGAGAACTGTGATGATACAGTAAATGATTGGCACACACAAAGTAATTTGAGGGTAGATAGTAATGAGAGGGGACAAATGGTTCTGGATACTATGTTTGCTGAGTTACAGAAGGCCTTGAAGGACACGTTGAATCAGTGTGCCAATATGCTAGTACATTCAATGGATCATGTACTCAATTTCCTATATTTCATGTTAGAGTTTCAATGAAGAGCTTGTGCCCTGGATTTATCTGATTTAGATGCCTTGAAGATAATGGTGACAATGGTAAAAGACAAGCTCCACTAGGAAATGTTGTAGGCTGTTAAACAAAAGGGAACTTAGGAATTATTTAGAAGTAGAATAACTAGGTTTGTTCCAGATCAAGAGCTATGGGAAGTGATTCATTATCAGTGTGGGAGGGAGCAATGTCTCATGGAACCATTAGTAGATTATGTAGCCTGGCTTGAAAAGAGTGTAATGGTGTTAGATTTAAATTAAATCCAAGGATGAGTAGTCACCCACCTCTTGGATGGTGTGAATGTAGACGGCAGGCAAAGAGCTATTTTTGTCACGTGCCTACAACATTCACATAGCTGGATAAATTAATATGGCAAATTCAGTCAAGGGAGTATCCTGATCATTGTACGGGAAACTGCGCTGTGGGTAATTTAGTCAGCAAAAGTAAGCAGACAAAAGTGATGCTTCAGAGAGGGTCACATCATGGAAATGAAGCGAAATGAGGCCAATTGGATAAAGGAATTTTAAATCTGGAAGTGTTGGAACAGAAACAGAGCAGGTTACATTGAGAGGGGTTCTATGGAAAAAGAATAAAAATGAAAGTTATGACAACTATTGCACCAAGGGCAGGGTAAACAAATAGTGTCATTAAGCATAGATCTGGCAGGCATTTACTGTTTGTTCGTGCTGCATTGAATAGTGAACTTGCTTGTATGTTGTTGGATTTGGGTAGTATTATTTCAGCCATTAATTATGAATGGTTTCTGAAGTACCGGGGAATTTGTAAATAGGGAAGACTGGTGATGGGGAAGTGGCACCACATGATTGTAGACAAATGTAGGTTAATGGTGAAGAGAAGTGTGTTAGTTGAAGTGATGGTGGGGGACTTACCATAAGATGACTGTAATAGAAAATTTAGCCACTGATTGTACTATTGGTGCTGATTTTATTGATAAGGTAGGTTGGAGCACAATTAATGCTGACAGGTGCTGTGAGACTCTGAAAAAACTCAAACGGGCAATTCAGAACCAGAGAAGAGGAATGTTGAGCAAGGGCATACACATTCTGCATGACAATGCTCGCCCACACATCACTCGGCAAACCACTTCTCTCCTGCAACAGTTTCAGTGGAACATAATCACCCACCTACCCTATAGTCCTGACTTGGCACCCAGTGACTATCACCTGTTCCCTAGGTTAAAAGAACATTTGGCCAGAAAGCGATTCAGCTCTGACGATGAGGTGAAAGAAGAGGTTCATAACTTTCTGAACAGCATGGTGGCGAGCTGGTATGACATGGGCATACAAAAACTGCCAAAGCGTCTACAAAATTGTATCAACAGAAGTGGTGATTATGTCAAAAAATAGCTAAATGTTCAAGCTGTAAACCACTGTAGAAATAAACAGGTCTATGTACTTATAAAAAAATAGGAGACCTTACTTTTGGGATTACCCTTGTACTTGGAACACCATACATTTGTATTAGAAACAAATAACCAAGCTCTCAACTGGGTGTTGGCTAGGCCACACAAGACTGAGTGCATTGCTAGATAGGTGACCAGAATCCTGGTTTTCAAATTTGATGTGTGTCATATAAGGGGTTCTCAAAATGTTTTGGCAGAAGAGTTAAGCTACATATTTGAACAGAATGATGATTGTCAAATGAAGGAACCATTAAAAGGGGAACAGGATCACATGATCTGTGCCACTTCAATCCTTACAGAGTCCTAGTTTCTTTCAGGATACTAAGGAGTTCCAAGATTCTTTAGCAAAGGATACACAATGGTGAAGTGATACAACCATACATATTATGACTTAGGGTGGTGTGTTGCAGATTTTGTGGTCAAGGCCAGCCAAAAATAGCTCCCACTTGGGGTGTATAAGACATGGGAGAAGATTAGACAGCTGACTGCATGACCTAGAATAGATAATGACTTTCGGAAGTGAGTGGCCAACTGTGAAGTTTTTGACATTAGCAAACTCACAGGAGCTGGAAGTATAGGATAGTTAGCATCTGCCAGCTGTTGTGGCCAAGCAGTTCTAGGCGCTTTAGTGCGAAACCGCGCTGCTGCAAGGGTTGCAAGTTCGAATCCTGCCGCAGGCATGGATGTGTGTGATGTCCTTAGGTTAGTTAGATTTAAGTAGTTCTAAGTCTAGGGGACTGATGACCTCACATGTTAAGTCCCATAGCGCGTAGAGCCATCTGAACCATTTGAACATAGGCTGGATATAGACAACTATTTTAAGAATACAAACATGGGGTCACTGAGGTAGGTGACCTCAAAAAGTCATCCGTCTTCCTGGTGGTGCAGTAACCAGCGGTATGTATCCATAAGTTTGGATTTCTAGTGTCATTTGTCTTCATTGATACCTGTGCCCTAATGAGGAAACACTTTACTATTTCCCTCTGTCCTCATTTGGTGCTGCATACCTGAAGTGAGCTGTCATTTGTGTACTTCACTTCCACCTCAACTTAATACATAATCAAGGATTGTACCAAAGGTGGGATAGTGTGTTGTGGGACAATGGCACACACTTGCAAATGTAAATGGATTTTTTACTCTGTCTTGTCAAGTATAGGACTGGAACGATTAATGCAGAATGAACTTGCAGCCATGCACTTGCCTTTGGTGCTGCAGGAACTATAGGAGGTGGATGGTGTTTGGATGCAGAACATTATCCAAACAGATGAATACCAAATCAGAGAACATTTGCTACTGTGGATCGTCATCTCCATCAGAGGTGCACCCCAGAGGGGGATTTCCAGGCTTGAGGTCGACCATAGAATGTAAGCAGTCCTGTTTTTGAGGAAAGAGTACTACAGATATTTGACAACAATTCTTCAGATAGCATACACCCCATTGCTCATTCTCTAAGGTGTGTTTCTAGCAGTTATATGAAGGTTGAGAAGGGAAGAAAGGAAAGGAAAGGGAGGGAATCACTGCTTTCAGCCGCATGAGGACATTAGAAGGAATCAGCAGTGACCGGTGAAAATGTTTACTGAACTGGGATTCGAACTCGGGATCTCATGCATACTAGGCAAGTGTATTAACCACCGTGCCATCCGGGACACAGTATCTCAACTGCACAGACTATTTTGGTTTGCCTCATGGCCGTCCATACTCCCATTGAGTGCCACCTATCCGAAGTCCCTGTCAATTTCCCCAGTGTTCAGTCTGGTAGATTCCCACAGGACGTCAGATATATGTGTGCATCTGCACAAAAGATGGTGGACCAATCCACAGCTAGGCCAATAAATTATATGAATGTGTGGCGTCTGTTCTTTTGGTCATATAATTGATTGACCCAGCTGGGCATTGGTTCTTGGACAGACAATACCTCAGACACTGGACTGGACATAATTTACCTGTTCACTAGCCTCTAAGATCCCACAATCTCACACCACTTGGTTTTTATCTTTGGAGCCATGTGAAGGCTTGTGTATATCAAGCTCCTGTAAACACTGTGGAAGAACTCATAGCTTGAGTTGCTGTTGCTGCAGAAGATGTCCAAGATGAAGCCAATGAAACATTACCCAATGTCTGCCATTCATTAGTTTGGCAGCTTGCGTTATGCTGCCAAGTCAATGGCCAACACTTTCATGTATTTACTGCAATAATCACAATGTACAACGACATTTCTGCCATTATATATCCAATGCTTATGCCACCAATTTCGACTACTTCCTCAGCATAAACACAGATATCATTTACTACTGGGGCATATCCAGATGTATCTGGGTTTTTCAATATGTCTTTTTCCATATTTTTTCATTTCCTCCTTTCTTCCATAGTTTCCACATTTCTCCATTTTTCCGATGTTTTTTCATATGTCCCATTTTTCCATGTTTTGCACATTTTTATTGTCTATATGTAAATGTACAAGGGTATATATATGCTCTTATTGTGTACTATGCCAAATTTCTTTAGTACTGAACTGTGATACAGATTGCCGGCAGGAGTGGCCGAGTGGTTCTAGGCGCTACAGTCTGGAACTGCACGACTGCTACGGTCACAGGTTCGAATCCTGCCTCGGGCATGGGTGTGTGTGATGTCCTTAGGTTAGTTAGGTTTAATTAGTTCTAAGTTCTAGGGGACTGATGACCTGAGAAGTTGAGTCCCATAGTGCTCAGAGCCTCTTTTTTTTTTTTTTTTTTTTTTTTTTTTTTTTTTTTTTTTTTTTTTTTTTTTTTTTTTTTTTTTTTTTATACAGATTCCTCACCCAGACAAAGTGTTTACAAGGTGTAAGTCTTCCAGATGTCAACCCACACAATACCAACTACTGAGGGCAACTCTTACATACACCCTAAAACACATACACATGGATTGCTATGGAGGTGGAGTATGTCATATCTTATGCACAGATGTTTATCTATTAATTGTTACCAAATGTCACTCCATGACCAAATGACAACAGCATTTTGTTGTACACTGAAGCGCCAAATAAACTGGTATAAGCATGTGTATTCAGATACAGAGATATGTAAACAGGCAGAATACAGTGCCGCGGGCAGCAATGCCTGTATAAGACCAGAAGTGTGTGGCGCAGTTGTTAGATCAGTTACTGCTGCTATAATGGCAGGTTATCAAGCTTTAAGTGAGTTTGAACATAGTGTTATAGTTGGTGCACAGGCAATGGGAAACAGCGTCTTTGAGGTAGCGATGAAGTGGGGATTTTCCTATACGACCATTTTACGAGTGTACTGTGAATATCAGGAAGCCGGTAAAACATCACATCTCCAACATCACTGCAGCCAGAAACAGATCCTACAATAATGGGACCAGCGACGACTGAAGAGAAGAGTTCAACGTGACAGAAGTGCAACCCTTCCACAAATTGCAGCAGATTTCAGTGCTGAGCCATCAAAAAGTGTCAGCCTGCTAACCATTCATTGAAACATCATCGATATGGGCTTTCAGAGCTGAAGGCCCACTCATGTAACCTTGGTGACCACACGACACAAAGCTTTCTGACTCGCCTGGGCCTGTCAGCACTGACATTGGACTGTTGATGACTGGAAACATTCTGCCTGTTCAGACGGGTCCCATTTCAAATTGTATCGAGTGGATAGATGGAGACAACCTCATGAATCCATGGACCCCGCATGCCAGCAGCGGACCGTTCAAGCTGGTGGAGGCTCTGTAATGGTGTGGGGTATGTGCAGCTGGAGTGATATGGGACCCGTGACACGTCTAGACACGACTCTGACAGGTGACACGTACGTAAGCATCCTATCTGATTACCTGCATACATTCATGTCCACTGTGCATTCCAAAGGACTTGAGCAATTCCAGCAGGACAATGTGACAGCCTATACGTCCAGAATTGCTAGAGTGGCTCCACAAACACACTTATGAGCTTAAACACTTCCACTGGCCACCAACCTCCCTGGACATGAACATTATTCAGCATATCTTGGATACCTTGTTATGTGCTGTTCAGAAGAAATCTGCACCCATCATACTCTTACGGATTTATGAACAGCCCTGCAGGATTCTTGGTGTCAGTTCCCTCCAGCACTACTTCAGACATTATTCGAGTCCATACCATGTCATGTTGCGGCGCTTCTGTGTGCTCACAGGGGCTCTACACGATATTAGGCAGGTGTAACCAGTTTCTTTGGCTCTTCACCGTACTTTCTTAAATGTTATTAAAACACAAACAATCCACCTAGTGCCGTCAATGCTTAATATATTGATTGCTAATTACTGAGGAATAGAGACTCTGTTGGACAGGAATAATCACAGGCAATGATGGACAACATGGAACACAGTACATACATAATAGAGGTGGAGTGGTGTTCTTATAAATAAAAATGCTACAGGTTTTGCCACATGGGAAAGCAGGACAACCGATACAAATAATGTTCATGTTTGACACAGGTCAGACTGTCAATACAGAAGTTGATAACGGACTTTCAGTGAGGAAATGCCTTTCTCGGGCACTAATGCACAATTTATATTTGTTATTCATTCTGTCCACATAACTGTTGAAGATTCCTTGGTGGATATTGTTCCATTCCTCTCATAAGGTTGTTTCCGGTGCTTGAAGAGTTAGGGGAAGGGGTTTTGGTGAGAAACATGTCTGCCAAGCATCACAAGCACGCTCTGTAGGATTTAGGTCCAGGAAGGACACAGGTCGTTCCATATGTTCAATATCTTGACTTTCTATTGTGTCTTACACTGCGGTAGTCCTGTGTGGGCATACATTGTCGCCCATAAAGAGAGTCAGGGCCTGCTGCACCCTGAAACAGACCGATACGATCCAGAATAACTTCCATGAAATAGTGCTGTGTTGTAACGGTACATCACCCCAGAATATGCAGTTGTGCTCAGCCATTATGCATAATGCCTGCCCACACCATAATGCCTGGGCCATGCCGACGACATTCTGGGCGTTCTGCGGTGTGTAACGTCTTCCCGTCTCTCTCCACACTAACTGGTGGCCAGAATCACTTGCTGCAGTGAAGTGGGTTTCAATGAAGAACATCACTCTGGTCCATTGTTGCTGAGCACAACCAACATGCTTCCTACGCCAACGAACTCTCTCTTGACGATGGCGTGGTTGTTATAGGATACATTTATCAGTCTTCCAAGCATACACACCAGCCTGATTTAAATGCTGTGAAATGGTTCTGACAGAGACACATTTACCAGTAGCAGTGAAAGATCTGCAGAAATCTGCCTAGGAATGAGATGTTTGTTCCTAATTGACATTTGGGCTACATCCCTCTTGCACACAGCATTTACACCTTCAGCAGCCATTTTTAATCGTGAGATAACACAGTTGGACACACCAATTACTGTGACCACAGTAATGACATCCAATTGCTCGTCCAAGTTCGTAAGCACTCAAATGATTTCATGCAGAACTGTTGCCGTACCACACAGTATGTTGTACTAATTGGTTTCACAACAGCTTTCATCGAACACCATACTGTAGGAACTGTCGAACGCATATAAAGCTTTCATGCACTGACTTCACTGCAGTTAACATGTCCCACATTCTACACTTCCTTTTACTATAATTGGCTGGGTAATCGGTAGCAATTGTCAGTTGTTGGCAGTTGTTCCTCAGTAAGTGTCAGTTATTCCTTAGCAGCTATCAAGCAGTGTATATGCTCTAAAGATACAAGGTGCAAATATTATTCGGAATACAGATCAACCCTAGCTATCAAAGCTTAGAATGAGGATTTTTGTATGTAACAGATGGGTATAACAGTGTTCAAGGGAATGACTTTATCCTGCTATAAACACACTCTTAATTCAGTTACACTGTTTTCTAATGTGTCAGTATACTCACGAGGGCATCCATCTGTTACATACATAAAGCACATTGTGGGTCTAAGCTTTGATAGCTGGAGTCGATCGATATTCCAATCATTAATTCTATCTTTTGCCTTCAGAGCGTTTACTAAACTTTTATACCTGTATTGTCAATATGCTGCCATAAGGTACCTAAGGTTACCCATTATGGGCAATGTAATCTATACTTATTCATCACATGCATACAACATTTTGGAAAATGATTTGGAGTTTCAGGTGCGTCTTTCGTTGTGTATCACATAAAAGTATAGCAGATTATGGAATTTGCTCATCAGCATGAAACACTTGCGAGGTTGGATTAATAGTTACAATGGTGTGGTGTGTAATCATCACAAAACTTATCTTAAACGTATGTTCCCTAAAAGTTATCTAGCAGAGTGCGAACTATAAGAGAAAATCATCACATGCAAAGATGATGGACACCTTCTGAATGAAGTGCTATATTTTCCACCCTACAAGAGAACGAAAGAAAGATTTTAACTGAGATATATAGGTAATATCCTGTCTACAGACTTCTGCTTTCGGCAGCATCAGGTACTTAATTTCATTCTGATATTTGCCAATGTGTCCTTCGTCTTCAATGACGCTGTCGTAGATGCGATTTTGTCAGAGCTGTTACTGTTCTAACGATGGACGAGAAACAGGAGAGGAGAATTCCTGGTAAATCTTCATATCCAAATCTTAAAATGCGGTGATTTTATTGTAGCAGAGAACAGTTATGTAAGGGGTATTCTGGCGTGATTTTCTGGTATGCTGACGTCATTGATGACATCATTGATGAGTCGTGGGATTTTCCCATCCCCGCCGGCTGGGTGGCCGAGCGGTTGTAGTCGTTACAGTCTGGAACCGCGCGACCGCTACGGTCGCAGGTTCGAATCCTGCCTCAGACATGGATGTGTGTGATGTCTTTATGTTAGTTAGGTTTAAGTAGTTCTAAGTTCTAAGGGACTGATGACCTCAGATGTTAAGTCCCATAGTGCTCAGAGCCATTTGAACCATTCCCATCCCCACTCCATGTGACAAAGGCAAGTTGCCCTAGATATAAAATGACAGGAACTTAATAATTTGGCGGCAAATTAAAAAATAGCATAATTGCGCTTGTGTATTTGCTATGGAAGGAGGGCTGTTGTTGCCCTAAGTATGAAGTGGCGGGAAATTAAGAATGATGTGTTGTCATGCTGGAATATGGGCACCGGTCTAACTATGATGTCAGAATCGAAGATGTCCGACCTGACATTCAAGATGGCGGCCAGGGCATACTAGCGGAGCTCTATGACTCAATCCAGCTTATACCTGTCGGGCTGTATAAATGGTGTGGAATTCTGACCCAGAGTTGGAATACTGGCGCAACTCTATGATGTTAGATTCCAAGATGGTTAGACAAAGGTAAGTAACTTGCCTGTAGAGACCTCCTGTGTAATTCCAGCCTGCCTGTCTCAACTTAGCGATTCCCCCTGCTTAAACAAATGTTTATGTTTGGTCAGTACACATTTCATACAGCACTGTAGGTTGAAGTCCAAACTGTGTGGTTTGTATTGTCTTTATTTAAACAAACACTAGTGAGGGAGGGAGAAAAGCCCTCAGTCTCCACTGTGTGCATGCATTTCGCCAACCACAGTAACTGGTGATTCCGCGCCATGGAGTCAGCCATTATCCCCACTCTGGGGCTGTGCTGCCACTCATGCTGCTGCTGCAACCGCTGGCTGGGCCACAGTTGCTGCTGGACGCTAGGCTGCAACACGTGGGGTTGGTTGTCCCAGTCCAACTGGGAGCTCACAGCTGAATGACTGGTTCGTGCCACCATTGCTGCCCTGCCTTGGGGTTATGATTGTGCAGCCAGTCTCTGCGCAACAGTGGACTTGCCACCCATATAAAATGAGGCTTTATAGTTACTCACAAAACAGTGCAATTGGGCCAAGAGTTTGCAACTGGAGTGCAAGTACAACTAAATATAGAAATCTTGATCAGAAGTTCACATGACCAGAAAAGCCGCCATCTTGGTTGGATCTTTAGAGTATAAAAAGACATTTGATAGCTGCAACAAATCAGATTTCTGTGACAGCTGAAAGTGTTAAAATTGTTTCCTGCAAAGTGATAAATATCCCTCAGTTGTTGGAGAGGAAGACGAGATCAACCAACGATTGCTTGTAGTTTGTTATTATTACAAGAGAATCTGGACAGTTTTGTTACTAGCATTACCGGCCGCTGTGGCCGAGCGCTTCTAGGCGCTTCAGTCCAGAACCGTGCTGCTACTACGGTCGCAGGTTCGAATCCTGTCTCGGGCATAGATGTGTTAGTTAGATTTAAGTTGTTCTAAGTCTAGGGGACTGATGACATCAGATGTTAATTCCCATAGCTCTTCGAGCCATTTTTACTGACACTGGCGACATAAATTACGCCGAAAATGGAACGCTCCTTAGAAAGAAGACTTTAAATGTGTTTACACACAGTACAGAACAGTTTTGCAATAACATTATGGTAGTTAAAATGTGTGAACAAGTGGACTGTCAGAAGCAATTAGAGAAAGTACGTTCTGTAATGCTAGAGGAGATTTGTGGCTCATTTAACTTGTATCTGTGTAGTACACTACTAATCATTAAAATTGCTACACCAAGAAGAAATGCAGATGATAAACAGGTATTCATTGGACAAATATATTATACTAGAACTAACATGTGATTGCATTTTACCCAATTTTGGTGCATAGATCCTGAGAAATCAGTACCCTGAACAACCATCTCTGGCCGTAATAATGGTCTTGATACGTCTGGGCACTGAGTCAAACAGAGCTTGGATGGCGTGTACAGGTACAACTGCCCATGCAGTTGCAATACGATACCACAGGTCATCAAGAGTAGTGACTGGCGTATTCTGACGAGCCAGTTGCTCGGCCACCATTGACCAGACGTTTTCAATTGGTGAGAGGTCTAGAGAATGTGCTGGCCAGGGCAGCAGTCGAACATTTTCTGTATCCAGAAAGGCCCGTACAGGACCTGCAACATGCGGTCGTGCATTATCCTGCTGAAATGTGGGGTTTCGTAGGGATCGAATGAAGGGTAGAGCCATGGGTCGTAACACATCTGAAATGTAACGTCCACTGTTCAAAGTGCCGTCAGTGTGAACAAGAGGTGACCAAGACGTGTAACCAATGGCACCTCATACCATCAAGCTGGGTTATACGCCAGTATGGCGATGACAAATACACGCTTCCAATGTGCATTCACCGCGATGTCGCCAAACACGGATGCGACCATCATGATGCTGTAAACAGAACCTGGATTCATCCGAAAAAATGACGTTTTGCCATTCGTGCGCCCGGGTTCGTCGTTGAGTACAGCATCACAGGCGCTCCTGTCTGTGATGCAGCGTGAAGGGTAACTGCAGCCATGGTCTCCAAGATGATAGTCCATGCTGCTGCAAACGTCGTCGAACTGTTCGTGCTGATGGTTGTTGTCTTGAAAACGTCCCCATCTGTTGACTCAGGGATCGAGACGTGGCTGCACGATCCGTTACAGCCATGCAGATAAGATGCCTGTCGTCTTGACTGCTGGTGATACGAGGCCGTTGGGATCCAGCACGGCATTCCGTATTACCCTCCTGAACCCACCGATTCCATATTCTGCTAACAGTCATTGGACCTCTGCCAATGCGAGCAGCAATGTCGCGATATGATAAACCGCAATCGCGATAGGCTACAATTCGACCTTTATCAAAGTCAGAAACGTGATGGTACGCATTTCTCCTCCTTACATGAGGCATCACAACAACGTTTCACCAGCCAACGCCGTTCAACTGCTGTTTGTGTATGAGAAATCGGTTGAAAACTTTCCTGATGTCAGCACGTTGTAGGTGTCGCCACCAGCGCCATCCTTGTGTAAATGCTCTGAAAAGGTAACCATTTGCATATCACAGGATCTTCTACCTGTGAGTTAAATTTCGCGCCTGTAGCACATCATGTTCTTGATGTAGCAACTTTAATGGCCAGTAGTGTAAATTATCTGTTAGTCACGGCAAGAAATGGTGTCAAGGCGAAGCTGCCTTTTCTCCTATATGGGAACCAGAATGTGACAGCAAGAGGAATACCTGAAAAAATCAGCAAGGAAGAGCTGGAAACCCTTTTGAGGAAATAAAAAATTCTGCCGCTTTATTGTATAAAGCGGAATTAGCTGACGTTAAAATAGATGCTTTAATGGAACAGCTGCCTGGAATATTGCAGCTGCTTTGTGTAGATGACTGTTACCTTTTGTATTTGAACATAACGCAAGATTTTGCCGGAATTTTTAATAAAATGGAGATGTGTGACTACCTAAAATCAAACCAAGACTTCTGCATGGAAGGAGAATGCCCCAGGGAAAAGGGCAGTGTGATTTGGAGAACTACACTCCTGGAAATTGAAATAAGAACACCGTGAATTCATTGTCCCAGGAAGGGGAAACTTTATTGACACATTCCTGGGGTCAGATACATCACATGATCACACTGACAGAACCACAGGCACATAGACACAGGCAACAGAGCATGCACAATGTCGGCACTAGTACAGTGTATATCCACCTTTCGCAGCAATGCAGGCTGCTATTCTCCCATGGAGACGATCGTAGAGATGCTGGATGTAGTCCTGTGGAACGGCTTGCCATGCCATTTCCACCTGGCGCCTCAGTTGGACCAGCGTTCGTGCTGGACGTGCAGACCGCGTGAGACGACGCTTCATCCAGTCCCAAACATGCTCAATGGGGGACAGATCCGGAGATCTTGCTGGCCAGGGTAGTTGACTTACACCTTCTAGAGCACGTTGGGTGGCACGGGATACATGCGGACGTGCATTGTCCTGTTGGAACAGCAAGTTCCCTTTCCGGTCTAGGAATGGTAGAACGATGGGTTCGATGACGGTTTGGATGTACCGTGCACTATTCAGTGTCCCCTCGACGATCACCAGTGGTGTACGGCCAGTGTAGGAGATCGCTCCCCACACCATGATGCCGGGTGTTGGCCCTGTGTGCCTCGGTCGTATGCAGTCCTGATTGTGGCGCTCACCTGCACGGCGCCAAACACGCATACGACCATCATTGGCACCAAGGCAGAAGCGACTCTCATCGCTGAAGACGACACGTCTCCATTTGTCCCTCCATTCACGCCTGTCGCGACACCACTGGAGGCGGGCTGCACGATGTTGGGGCGTGAGCGGAAGACGGCCTAACGGTGTGCGGGACCGTAGCCCAGCTTCATGGAGACGGTTGCGAATGGTCCTCGCCGATACCCCAGGAGCAACAGTGTCCCTAATTTGCTGGGAAGTGGCGGTGCGGTCCCCTACGGCACTGCGTAGGATCCTACGGTCTTGGCGTGCATCCGTGCGTCGCTGCGGTCCGGTCCCAGGTCGACGGGCACGTGCACCTTCTGCCGATCACTGGCGACAACATCGATGTACTGTGGAGACCTCACGCCCCACGTGTTGAGCAATTCGGCGGTACGTCCACCCGACCTCCCGCATGCCCACTATACGCCCTTGCTCAAAGTCCGTCAACTGCACATACTGTTCACGTCCACGCTGTCGCGGCATGCTACCAGTGTTAAAGACTGCGATGGAGCTCAGTATGCCACGGCAAACTGGCTGACACTGACGGCGGCGGTGCACAAATGCTGCGCAGCTAGCGCCATTCGACGGCCAACACCGCGGTTCCTGGTGTGTCTGCTGTGCCGTGCGTGTGATCATTGCTTGTACAGCCCTCTCGCAGTGTCCGGAGCAAGTATGGTGGGTCTGACACACCGGTGTCAATGTGTTCTTTTTTCCATTTCCAGGAGTGTATATGACAGTTGGAATAAACTGTTTAACATGGATGACCTCCAATTGTAGAGTAGAGATATAGAATACATTTATATGGCATATCAAAAACCTAGGCGTGAACAAAGTTTTCGGTAACCACCTCACGGATTTTATAACATGCCCAGACTTGCGACTATGAGAAACTTTTACGTCCTCTTTGGCTAAAGAACATGGTATTATCGGGCTGGAAGCTACAATACACAGCTACAGAACGGACCTCCACAAGACTGTTTAAGTGTTTCAAACCTCTAAAAAACAGTATTTTCAACGTGCTCTGCTGTACTCTGTGCCAATCGCATCCATGTGGTGTCAGCTAACGAATAATTAGAGAACAGCTGTTGTGTGGTGTTTAATAACGTTCTGCGGTTTGTCTACTGGTGTAATAAGAGTACCTGAAAACTGATTGGTGTCCAAATAATGCTTCCATACTCTCAAGACTGAGGAAAGCTAATGAAATATGTTCTGTTGGTGTACCATTTTAATTACTTGGAAACTACGTGATCATTCTTAACACAAGCTACAATAAAGATAATATACCGTAAGTATTATACAGAAATGTTATATTAAAGCTGGAGGAACATATTACTCATAACTCATGGCACTGTTTGCCACAGTACCGTCAGATACAGATATTTCCAAATTGGAGTAATTTGCCTCAGATAATGTTGTGCCACAAGTCTTAAGACGACGAATCACTGTATTAGATAAACTTAAACAATTTCCCATCCAATAAATTACTATTTTAAGTGCAGTTAATATCTTATGTGTACGAAAAAGAAAACTAGAAATAGAAGAGGTTATGGTATCGTTAAGTATCGAATGCAGCGCAAGAAGTATCGACTACAAGAGAGATACTGCACAGCAAAGCAGTATCAAGAGGCGCCAATGGAATGCTAGGAAGAAGCAGTGCCTCCCGTAGTTCCGAGGCGCCACTATCTTGCTACTGTCCTGAAATAGCGTCATCCGAGACCAGGAATGCAATTCTGTTCGAGGTCGGATCATGCCCACTTCCAGGAAGTTCCTGTCGGAGTAACGTAATTGTGCTTCCTTCTCGCCGTGACGCAGCCTCTGTCAAACAGCAGAGAGTGAAGAGACTTCCATCTCTTGTGAAAAGTGCCTTTGTGCAAACGCTATCACTATTGTGTTAACAAGTATCTACGAACTTGCGTTTTCTAGTGACTGTAGTGAAGCCACAATGCGGCCATTCTGAACTTGTATCACATCAACACTCAGTAATCGTGGCTCATTTAGTGCGTTCTGATCCACAAGCCCATGTGTGCAGTTTCATAGCTACAGCCGAGTCTGGTGAGGAAAGATAAGTTTTGTTGTGATTAATAAAGTAGTACTTATTCAGAGTGTTCTAACTGACTGCATTATTACTAACCACCTCAGTACTCAAGAAGTAAGACACAACAAATAAAGTGAGATCAAGGATGAAACTCGTGATTATCTCACTGTTTGTGTAACTAACCCTCTCTTACACCAGTGCTATTTTCCTGTTTGTGTGTGTAGTTATTTGAGTGTTCACGATGTCTCTTCTGGATGTGTCTTTACTGCAAGCTATACAGCTGCAGGAACGAAGGGCTGAACAATTATTACAAGCGTTGCAAGAAACTGTGGCAGCTCTGTGACCGCCACCCCAGCCTCTTCAATTGGAAATAACTCAATAAACGGTTCAAGCACTAAATTCAGAGAGTTCCTGGTTCAAAGCAAAGACTGGTCTGATTACAATGCGCAGTTGACAGCGCATTTCAATGCCTATGGCATAACAGGTAACCAGTGCAGTTACCATTTTCTCTCTACCGTAGTATCAGATGTATTACAGCTGGTAGTAAAACTGTTTCCAGATCGCCAACCTCATGAGGTTCGCTATGATGAGTTTGTTGACAAACTGTCAAATCATTTTAAATCACAAGTGCATGTAGCAGCTGCTCATTGTAAGTTTTTCACATTAAATCAGCAGGCAGATCAGTCCTGCCAACAATGGGTAACAGAGCTTCGTGGCCTTATTAGAAACGTCACTTTCGGTGTTCATATGGGTTAAGTTACAGTAACATTATGATGAGAGATGTGATTACTCAGAATGTGTCTCATTGCTGTATTCTTGCTGCCATCCACACCCTGACCTCAGTACAATATTATCAATTATTGAGTCACACGACATTGTTGTTGTAACTGAGCATGATTTTCAAGCACCTGCAGTGTGTGTTGTGAAGAGTAAGACAGTTCAGGAGCCAACATCCTCCCTCCCTCGATCAGGTCAGACGTCGCCCAATGTCCAAATCATGTGTCAACTAGTCGCACATTCAGGCGGTAATGCAGCCTGCACAGTCATGGAAGTTGTGTCCATGTTGCTTTCAAACAAACAACAGGTCACTCTACCTGTTCCACAAAGCCAACTGTTTCACATGTGGCAAACAAGGCTAGATACAGGCGGTATGTTTATGTATAGAGGGGGTTAGGTAGCATTCACGTTTTTTCTCAGACAGTGATTCTAATGAGATTTATGTTTTGTCTGCTGTGCAATGACAGACAGATCCTGTTGTTGTTTCGTCAGATTGCCAGCAGCTACCAATTGGTAATCCAGTAAGTTGTATGTTCAGTTGCATGCGTTCAACAAGTGTGTTAATTTCCATTTAGATACTGGTGCTACTGTTATGCTGCTCAACCTTGATGCATATGAATGGTTAAGTAGCCCATGGCTTCAGCAACCATGTAACGCATTGTCAGCATACAGTGGACAAGCTATTCTAGTGCTTGCAGTGTGCAGTTTAACTGCAGCGTTCTGTGGAACTAATAAAACAATGTTATTTTATATGTTGTGCTCTCGTGAGTCTACTAACATTCTTGGCATGGATAATTTAGACTTACTCAGATTGTCAGTTCATGGGAAGATGTTACAAATTAATTCATCTGTGTTTCTGGTTAGGTCAGGTAACAGAGGATGTAGGTGCTTTATGCAAGGATTTCACAAAGGAGGATGCCATGGTTGTAGTGGGTGGTCCGGGAAATAGCATTGACAGAGACTCTGAATATTCCATAGAGAGTGACCTGGTGAAGATAGCATCAGCAACGAAGCATACGAGTGTGGGATTTGTGTCTGTGTTGAGACGCCATGATCGGTCTCATTTGAACTCTTCCATCAGGAGGGTGAACTTGGAGTTGGAGTGGCTGCTTAGGATGGATATGGGGTCCCATATTGGTTTGATTCCTGTGGATGCTATCGATAGGTGGGACTACATTAGGCATGGCCTTCACCACAATAGGAAAGGGAAGGGAAAACTGTCTGGGTTGATTGCAGAAAACTTAAGGGGGGGCACTGGCACAAGTGGTAAAATACCAGTGGTTACAGGTGTAAGAGGGATGCCTTTTTTAGGATAAGGAAGGGGGAAAGAAAACGAGTTTTAAGAGAGATTGGCAGACACACTCAGTTTGAGAAAACAGATGAACAGGAGTCAGATTTTATCATACAGCCTCCATTTGAACAGTGTTTACCAGAGAGTAATCAGAAACTGCCAGTTCATCTTTGCCAAAGCAGTTACAATCCCATTAGTATGCAGTATCAGTTATCCTTATTACACCAGAACATTCTGGGACTTAGACATAAGGTTGATGAACTACTCATTTGAATCGATGAAATGAATTCATCTAACCAAATTGACATAATCTGCCTCTATGAACATCAAGTGACAACTGATATAGATATGTTAGACATTTCAGGATTTAAGCTAGCTTCCTACTTCTGCAGAGTAGATATGGATGGAGGAGGAGTTGCCACATTTATCAAAAACTGCCATAAATTCAAGAACATTGACATTAATAAATTCGGTTTAGAGCAGCATCTAGAAGCATGTGCCACAGAAGTAGAGTTCCATAACAGATCCTATATAATAATAACTATTTACTGAGCACCTGCAGGAAATTATAATCTATTTTTAGATCATCTAGAAGCTCTTTTGGGTTATTTAACAGGAAGAAACAAAGAAATTTTGGTTGCTGGTGACTTTAATACAGATTTTCTAATGCAATCTTCCAGTAAACATTCACTGCAGTTAGTAATGTTGTCTTTCAATCTAACTCACACTGTAAACTTTCCAACTAGGATCACTAAATGCTCAAGGACAGCCATTGATAACATTTTTATAGACAAATCAAAGGAACAAAATCAGATCATAAAACCTGTTAGAAATGGACTACAGATCACGACATGCAGCTCCTTGTTTTAGATGTAAATTCTAAGCAGATCATCAAGACTGCTAAATCTGAGTACAGGAGAGTAGTCAATCAACCAGAAATGGAGTGTTTTAGAAAACTGCTCAAAGATATGAACTGGAAAGATGTTTATAGTGCTCATGACATGAATGAAAAATATAACACATTCATGAACAATGTCAGTACCATGTTTGAAAACTGTTTTCCTCTAAAAGTTACTCAAATTAAACAGAAGTCTATAATAAAACCATGGATTACACAAGGAATAATGATTTCCTGTAAGACAAAAAGGAAAATGTATATGTCAACCAAGAATAGCTCCAATGCTGATGATTTAGCTAAATACAAGGAATACTGTAAAACATTAAAAAAAGTAATTCAGACGTCTAAACAAATGCACTACGAGAAGAAGATAGCAATGTCAGGGAACAAAATAAAAACAATATGGGATATAGTGAAAGAGCAGACTGGTAGAACCAGAAAGGAACGTGGAGCAAATACCACTAAGGGTAGATGACACATTAGTAACTGATGGGCATAGTGTGGCAAATGTATTTAACAAGTACTTTATATCCGTTACTGATAGAATGGGACTTTCAGGATCAGTAAATAATGCCCTTGAATATCTGAAACTAGCCTTCACAAATAGCTTCAAGTACATGAATATATCACTCACTTCACCGAAAGAAATAACTTCCATAATAAAATCTTTAAAAACAAAGCATTCTAGTGGGTACGATGAAATATCAACAAAGTTAATTAAGGCATGTTCTTGTGAGTTTAGTACAATTCTAAGTTACTTGTGTAACCAGTCAATTATAACTGGGACATTTCCTGACTGGCTAAAATATGCAGATGTTAAGCCTCTATTCAAGAAAGGGGATAAAGAGATACCATCAAACTACAGACCGATATCACTTTTGCCAGCATTCTCAAAAATTTTAGAAAAAGTAATGTACAGGCAGCTTCTCAACCATCTGACCACAAACAACAAATTATCAAGAACACAGTTTGGATTTCTGAAGGGTTCTGACATCGAGAAGGCTATTTACACCTACAGTGAAAATGTACTTAATTCATTAAATAACAAATTACAAGCAGCAGGTATTTTCTGTGATTTGTCAAAGGCATTTGATTGTGTGAACCACATCATCCTTTTAAGTAAATTAGAATTCTATGGTGTCACGGGCAGTGCTGCAAAATGGTTCAAGTCATACCTCACTAACAGGAAACAAAGGGTGTCAGTGCAAGGGACTAGTGAATTAAGTCATCAATCATCACCAGAATGGGAAGAAATTACATGTGGTGTCCCACAAGGATCCATCTTAGGGCCATTGCTTTTTCTTGTGTACATTAATGATCTCTCATCAGTTACACTGCCAGAAGCAGAGTTCGTTTTGTTTGCAGATGACACAAGTATTGCAATAAATAGTATGTCAAGTGTAGTTCTAGAAAGATCTGCTAATGATATTTTCATGGATATTAATAAATGGTTTAAAGCCAACTCACTGCTCACTGACATTAAACTTCGAAAAGACTCACTACATGCAGTTCAGAACCTGTAAGAGGTTTCCACCCAGCATATGCATAAAATACGAAGAAGAGCAGATAGAAGAGGTTGACAGTCTTAAATTCCTGGGATTACAACTTGATAATAAATTCAGTTGGGAAGAGCACACCACAGAACTGCAGAAACGCCTTAACAAATCTGTATTTGCAATTCGAGTGTTAGCAGACATAGGCGACATAAAAATGAAAAAGCTTGCATACTTTGCCTACTTTCATTCCATAATGTCATATGGTATAATATTTTGGGGTAACTCTTCAAGTGAAACAAAAGTTTTCAAAATTCACAAAGCGTGTAATAGGTATTATTTGTGGAGTAAATTCACGGACGTCCTGTAGAAACCTCTTCAAAGAACTGGGTATACTAACTACTGCCTCTCAGTATATTTACTCATTAATGAAATTTGTCCTAAGTAATATATCTCTTTTTCAAACAAACAGCTCAGTTCATACATACAATACCAGAAACAAAAATGATCTGCACAAGGACTTAAAAGCACTTACTTTAGTTCAAAAAGGGGTCCACTACTCAGGAACACCCATCTTCAATAATTTGCCAGTAAACATAAAAAATTTAGTTACAAATAAAGATCAGTTTAAAAGGAGCCTGAAAGACTTACTAGTGGCCAACTCCTTCTACTCCATTGACGAATTTTTTAATAGAAACAAATGATGTATTGTATATATTCATACTATTAGTATTGTTATTTCAGCTTTAAAAAAAATTGACATGTTCCACATCTACGAGGATCTCCTCAGCATGGATCTATGGACCGAAAACTAATCTAATCTGGCCAATATTAGTGCATTATGTGACAAGTAAAGTTCACTGTTACATGGCAGTTTGGGCAAGACCCAAGGTTTCGAAGCCCATGTAACACTGAAAGACAATGCGCAGCCCAAGTTTTTTTGCTCTCGTCCAGCCCCTTATGCATCATGGCAACAGATTGCCACAGAGTTGCAGTGGTTGTAAGACAGTGATGTCATCAAACCAGTGTCAGCCAGCCAATGGATATCGCTCTTGGTGGTCCTTTCTAACCCGTCCAGCAGGTTGGCACTCTGTGTGGACTTTAAATCAACGGTCAACCCACAGGCTGTTGTTGATTCTTTTCCATTGCCCTGTCTGGAGGATTTGATGAGCAAATTAGGTCAGGATGATACCTTTTCAAACACTGATCTCCAGGAGGCCTACCTGCAACTTCCTTTAGCTGAAGAGTCAAAGGAGGTTTTTGTGATCGACACACACAAGGTATTATTCCAGTTTATGTGGTTAACATTCAGTAGCGCTTGCACACCAGCTATTTTCAAAGATACCTGGAGCAACTGACGTCAAAAGTACCTTCTTGCTCTAACTATTTAGATGATGTAGTTGTCTCTGGTCATACACCAGCAGAACACTTACAAAATTTAGGACATTGTTCCAAGTGTTGTCCAAAGTGCAACTGATGTGCAACCATTCTAAGTGTTCCTTCTTTCTCACTGAAACTGAGTGTCTTGGCCACATGATTGATGTGCATGATATCCATCCATCACAGTCGCACTTTGCGACCATTCTCAACATGCCTGCTCCAACCAATGTACCGGCATTCCATTTGTATGGTCGGCCGAATGTCAAACCACTTTCCAGCAGGTGGAAGGTGCACTACTAAGTGATAGCTGTTTAGTCCACATGAACTACAGCAAGCCTGTCATTCTTGCAGTAGATGCTTCATCTTATGACATTGGTGTGGTGGTGTCCCATGACAGGCCAACTGTGTTTGCATCAAACACATTGACCCATGCCCAACACAACTACAGTGAACTTGGAAATGAGGCTTTGGCTGTCATTTACAGGGGCAATCACTTCCATCACTACCTGTATGGCCACCACTTGTCTGTAGTTAAGGATCACAGATGACTGACGGCTCTGTTCGGGACATCCCAACTTGTCCCACCACGTACAGCACAGAATTTACATATTGTATGCTCGAAAGACCATCTCGTGCATACAGACAGCAGCTCCTTTCATCGCTGAAGACCGTGGCGCACCATTCCAACTTTGAAGTGATTCTCTGTCGGCACAAGTCGAGCTGTGAACGTCGATGCTGTGGTATGAATGGAAGATGGGCTAGAGTAGTGCGAGTCCATAGTTCCACTGCTAATAACTGGTTTGCAACAATTCATGTTGACACATCTGGGATCACAACTTCTCTTATCTGCACTGTGGTATCTGTATGATCTGGCGCTGCCACCAGTAAAACACGACGATCCTGGCAGGCGTCTGTGCTGCGTGGACATCCAGAACCTCGTCCATGGGTGTGAGAATGATCATGTGACCACTGTTACGAGCATTGTTGCATAACTGATGCAGCACATTCGACTTGTGTGTCAGTTCTCCAAAAGGACCATACTGCCACCAGGATGGCCACAATTTGTCCCCTTTCAAACTCTCTCAGTTGTCTGTATAAAGTACAAATGTGTCTCCATGGTATGGTTGCCTGTTTGCCCCAGACTGAGCATTCTGGCTGTGAACATTCCTTATCAAAGGGTAGACACAGATGACGCTCTGGTAGCTATGCCAATAATCTACCTGTTGCTGGACGATACTGAAACCATTATCTGTATATCTACTATCCCCTAGTGGCATATGCCATCATTAGATCAAAATAGATGTCATCTTTCCAGGTGTGCTAATTTTTTTCCATCAGTGTAGTAGATAAGCTGGTTGTTTGGCACATTCCACATAGAGATACACATTTGCAATTTGTCAACGATGGCTAAAGACATGGTCTACACGAATACCGTCCATACTGCAACACTGTGTGATAGATCAAGCTGTGTCAGACAATGGTGGCACTCTGATGCGAGTGGGTGAACAGCCAGTGAGCGTTGTTGTTGTCCCAGGTTTCACTGTTTAACAATTAGCACAGTCCTACAAATATATTTTTTATAAATGCCACAACAGTAACCGATCGCTTATATTTGTGTATTCAGTTACTCATTTCGACCATTTTGATCATCTTCAGATTGAGCTCAATAAATAAATGAGCGTATTTTGTAAAAAAAAAGTGCTTAAAGGTAGGGTATCAACTGTAACAAGCAGTATCGTAGTATACATAGACTGGAAAGTTAGCAAACATAATTGTCCTTCTGAAGTTCACAGAGAAAGCAATTAAAATACACTGCACATCCGAATGAAAGGGTCACTTTTGTGAAACCCTGTAATTGTCTCCCTTTATAACGCATATGTTTTTAATTTAGCTCATAGGTGCCTACAGCCTTCCTCTGTAATGGTGCAAAACCATGGCGCCCTGAGACCTCACTTTCAGGGATGGTGATGCTTCAAAGAGCAAGGTGTCGACACACGTGAAATAAGTCCACAGCTCGGAAGTTCATGTGAGCTATAAGGTGGGTTAATATGTCACATTTGCACCAGCCTTCACCGCAATTCTGTCCAACGCCACCGTGTCGTACGATGAGAGGGTCATCACAGCCATTCATACCCATGCTTCACCACTTCTTCTGATGTCTCCGCATTGGACACTGCTGCGCATGGTAGCCACTCGGTCTCAGGCGCCTTGCCATGGTTCGCACAGTTTCCCCCACCGTTGTGGGGCTGCATCCCCATTGAATGAATCCACACCACTTGGGAGTACCGTGCGACCACAATTTTTGCTCTCCCATTCTTGTGTATAGGTTGTAGCCACTAGAAACCATTTACGACTAGTCAACTATGTCTGAACATGATCCTAGGGTACTAGTGCTTTTTCAGCCCTCCTGTTTTCCGCTTTCCTGTGTTGTGATTACTGTGGAGTGCAACGTTAACATGAGCATTAATAAAACGGTGAAGGGTCCCATTAAGACCCCCCAGTTCAGCAACAACCTCATTGCCACAACTTGGGCTGGCTGCTGTGACCGAGTCGTTCTAGGCGCTTCAGTCCGGAACTGTGCTGATACTACGGTTACAGGTTCGAATTGTGCCTCAGGTATGGATGTGCGTAATGTCTTTAGGTTAGTTACGTTGAAGTAGTTCTACGTCTAGGGGACTGATGACATCAGATGTTAAGTCCCATAGTGCTTTGAGCCATTTGAACCATTTTTTGAGCCACAACTTGTTGAGCAAGCTACAAATGTATCTCTCAGAAATTTTGATATGTATTCAGCCTAGCAGCTGCTGCAGCACCTGATGGTTGAGGAATCCCATAGACACCCCTTGCCTATGCACGTATTGTGAAGGTACTGTATTTTGATGTAACACACAAGTACTTTCCTCTTGTGTATTTATACAACAAAGAAAGCACAACAGTTATAAGGGCTTGATTCATAAGTCACTCGTGAATAGCTGACCGCTAGCAGATAAGAAACTCGTTCCTGGAGACACAATGCTATGAGAACTATATCTACATCTACACAGGTACTCCACACGCTACCGTATGGAGCGTGGCGGAAAATATCCTCTACCACTACTAGCCATTTCTTTCCTGTTCCATTCACAAACAGAGCGATGGAAAAACGTCTGTCTATATACCTGCATATGAGCAATAATTTCTCTTATGTTATGTTTGTGGTTCTTACGCACAGTGTACGTTGGCGACAGTAGAACTGTTTGGTAGTCAGCTTCAAATGCCAGTTCTCTAAATTTTCTCAGTAGCGTTCCTTGGAAAGAACTTTGTGTTCCCTCCAGAGATTCCCATTTGAGTTCCCAAAGCATCTCCATAACACTTATATGTTGTTTAGACCTACTGATAACAAATCCAGCAGCCTGCATCTGAATTACTTTGATGTCCTTCAATTCGACCTGGTACAGATCCCAAACACTACAGCAGCATTCAAGAATAGGTGGCACCAGCGTCCTCTATGCAGTCTCCTTTATAGATGAACCACACTTCCCTAAAATTCTCCCCATAAACCGTAGTCGACCATTTGCCTTCTCTACCACAGTCCTCATACACTAACTCCATTTCATATTGCTTTGCAACATTACGCCCAAGTATTTGAGCGACTGAAGTATGTCAAGCAGTACACTATTAATGCTGTATCTGAGCATTACACAATTGTTTTTCCTATTCATCCGCATTAACTTACATTTTTCCACATTTAGAGCTATCTGCCATTCATCACACCAACTAGATACTTGATCTAAATCTTCTTGTATCTGCCTACAGTCACTCAACTTTGACACCTTACCGCAGATTGCTACCCATCCTGTTCGACAAATCATTTATATATATACCAAACAACAGCGCTCCTATCACACTACCCTGGGACACTCCTGATAATACCTTTGTCTTTGATGAACATTCGCCATTGAGGACAATATACTGGGTTCTGTTACTTAAAAATCCATCCAGCGAGCCACTCATATATCTGTGGAATTATTCCATATTCTCGTACCTTCGTTAACAGCCTGGCAATGGAGCACCATGTCAAATGGTTTCTGGATATCTTGAAATATCAAATCTGCCCGTTGCTCTTCATCCATATTTTGCAGAATATCATGTGAGAAAAGGGTAAGCTGAGTTAAGCAAAAGTGATGCTTTCTAAAACGATGCTGATTCATGGACATACGCTTCTCAGTTTCAAGAAAATTAACATATTCGGACTGAGAATATATTCACCGATTCTGCAGCAAACAGAAGTTAGGTATGTTGGTCTGCAATTTTGCGGGTCGGTTCTTTTACCCCTCTTATATACAGGACTTATCTGCACTTTCTTCCAGTCCGTTAGGAACCTGTGCTGGGTGACAGATTTGCGATCAATGCAAGCTACGTAAGGGGCTAATGCCGTAGAGAACTCTTTGTAAAATCGAATTGGGATCCCATCCAGACCTAGTGACTTACTAGCTTTCATATATTTCAGTTGTTCCTCTGTGCCAGGGATGCTTATTACTATGTTGTCCATACGGGAGTCTCTCCGATAGTCAACTGACGGTATGTTTGTACAATTCTTCTGCGTGAACGATTTCCTGAACGACAAATTTAAGGGGAGGATGAATGGCCCATCCTGCTAATGTTAAATTTGCTAACTCCATGACCCATTTTCTCAAGAACTTCTTAATGCAACATTATGAAAATTTTGTGGGTTACTTATACATGCTTAGAGTACATACTCCTCTAGTTTGATTGAAATATGTGTTACATAAGTTAAGACAGAAGTTTTTCTCTGTTTTATATTTTTATTACAATTTTCTACATATTTCTGTGCATTATGCCAGAAATGTGCAAGTTATCTCTAACATTCTAGAGGTATATTACAACAAAGGTATTACAAATTGACTCTAAAAAACTGAAGAGTCTATCTTTTACAGCTACTGAGAATACGGGTCATTTGTCTTAGCAAAATTTATTTTTCAGAAATTGCAATTGAAAATTATTTTTAAATAAAACTCACTTTTAAATAAAATCAACAGCTAAAATGTACCAACACTGTAGTCTTTATCTTCATCTACATTGGCAGAATGCATCCTCTGCCTCCTGTTCAAAGATCTTGCCTCCTTGGACACATTTTGGACTAGTAGCTCAACGTTCTTGACTCGCTACTTGTCCAGTTCCTCAAGTATGTCTTGCGTATTCCAACCAGTCTTCACTCCCAATTCCTCTAAGACTTTTAGTCTACCAGCATTACCATAATTAAATGTGATAACAGCATCAAACACACCAAGTGTCAATGTATGGTACCCCACAAATATATTTTTAGGTACTCTTTTCCACACTACATTGTTGAATGACTCATTCAAATTTTGTGTTTTCCCTGTTAGACATTTCTTCAATACATCTGGATTTGCCAAATCTCAATAAACTGGCTTTATAGCCAACATGATAGCCTCAGGTAAAGAGTTCTTGTGGGTAAACTTACCTAAAGTTCCAGCTGCTTCAGCTTTTTATATTTACACCACTCACCTGAGCGATAGTTGTGGATCGGATTGTCATCCGTTGATATTTTATGGAAAAAGGTTGCCCACACAGCTTTTTTCATACCATCTGGGTTATTCTGGTTGCTTCTTACGGCTTTACCATAGTACTCCGATAGCTGATTGATGGTTTTGACAAGTAGACGACCCCGAACAGTCTTGCCATCAGACAGCGGCGTCTTCAAAAACTCCTGTTTCCTCCATCAAAGTCGTGTGCCCATTCTTTTTTGTACATGGTTGAACCTCTTCAACTTTTCTGGTATCTTTTTGCCGTAAGGTCTGCTATCAAAAACAGATTTGAATGAGCTACAGTCACCATCTCCAATGAACTGCACATAGCGAACCCCTCGATTTTGTACAGAGCGATGAAAAATGTTTTCAGCTGAGGTACTCTCCTGTCCTCCACCAGAGCCTGTATAATTCTTGATGCACTTTCATTCATACTGCCTCTTTTCGTCTACATTTGACTTAGCAATATTGCATGCATGGCAATGTTTGCATAAAACTTCTACATCTAGGACCTTACCTTGTAACACCCCGCCCGTCACTTATCTGGTTTTGGTGTGTGTTCACCCCAGGTAATTGACTAACAGATCAACAGAGAGTGCAAAACTGCCGCAATGTCGGATAACGCAAAGAAAGTAATAAGGCCCTGTGACTTCTGATTGAACTGCGGTCGCAGTGTTGACATTAATTCAGAATTGATCCCTTTTCATTAAAAAGGGGTGCACATTGATGTTATATTCAGCTATTGAACACCAGATGCAAATGTTGAACATAAAATTAATTAAGAAAGTGACTTGGGATTTCAACTACTTGATTGAAAACAGATGCAGACGATTAGCACAGATTTATTTTAACTCATGACCTTCAATAATCACATTACATGACTCTCCTAACAGGCAGTGGTAATAAATTGCGTTTGTGTGGAGTAAAGCGCGATAAATCAAAAGTAATTCCTATGGACTGACCCAGGCATAATGCGAAGTGCGAGAAGAATTCTACAATACATGGCCCATGAAACCCTCGTGGAAACTTTGCTGACGTGATCCAACAAATTAATCAGTGGCCGGAGTGGGCGCAATATCACCGAATTCAGTGTAGCAGAGTGGCGTCGTTGTGTGGACGTCGGCCGACCTCGTGGTGCTGCAAGGCTGCTCTCGTCTATTCACTCCTAGCTATCTTGCTCAGTACATAGCTGAACCAAACCTTCCTATCTCCAAGCTCAGTCGTTCCATTTGCTAAGTCCTAAACTGCAGAGATGCTCACTATTTCTCAGGCAAGCTGAGTAAAGAACACCACGTCCACACTCTAGGCAAGCTGGGAAAGGAAGACCTCTACAGAGACTTCTCACAGTCAGCTCTTTGCCTCGGTTTCCCTTCCAGCAAAATCACTTACGCCAATTGCAGTGCAAGTCGCGTTAATTATGCATCGCTTCCCAGTGACGACCAATGCCTGCTCTGGGAAGTGAACAAATTCCCACAAAATTTCCCTTCCTCTCAACTTCTGCTATTTAGCTCCTCCCAGGCCACCCATCCAGGTTAGCGTCTGCACAACACCAATTTTTCCGGAATTCCGACTCCCAGGAGAGTACTTCAAATTCCTTGGTCCTACGTTCCCATCGGAGGCCGGCGTATTTCATTCTGTCGCTCTTGACCTGATTTGCTTCAGACTCTGCGGACCGTGAATTCAGCATGAAGTTGCTATAGTCACGAACACGCATATTTTGACCTCTGTTGACCGCTCCACCGTAGCTTTGCGCGGCTTTCTCACATGTTTCACAGAAAACAGGACGACGGACATTTATCAACAGGCGTACAAGTTCTCCGTCTGTTTCCCGGTACACCAGCGTGGAGTCGGGGTCAACCGCCCACTCGTTGTCACTCGTCTTAAGGCGGCTGGAGGCCGTGCCGCGTTACCGCTTTTCAGAGCCTGAGCCACCCTAAGCTGCCTATTGGCGCTTCCCTTCGCCGTACCCCAGCCGGCCACGGTCAACTCTAAATGCTTCCCTGGGGTAAACTAGCGTCTGGTAAGTCGACTCGTTTCCACAAAGTTTTCATGTCGTGTGAATTACTTTAAAACCATCACCAGACATTAATTATTTCAATACGTCCATACTATACCCTGTACAAGATGCATTGTGCCTTGTCAGTCATTTTGTTCAGCCCTACTGTTCGCTCAACGTGAGTTAGGCGATCTTTAATGACTTCATGTAAGGGGCATAGTTCTTGCCATCTTGCAACCTGTGTCAATACTTGTGACAGCTGCACAGGAGTTTCTTCTGCCAAGTACCATCAAATGCAAATGTTATATCTTTAGGTGTTTCACTGTCTCTATTTTCCTCAACTGCCTCCTGTGTTGCGGTTTTCATTGATTCCTCTGCTACATTTTTCACTTTGTCAAGTAAAATGTCTGTGTTTTGATATACTTGTAGTGAGGTCTGGCAGATTCATTATACCGCATAATACTTTTGCAACAGTAGGCCCTTTTCCAATGCACCTGAGTCCATAAAAATACCTTATGTGCGTCTCAAATAATTCGTAATATTTGCACTTTTCTGACGTAAAAAATTGCTTCTGAAGTTTACAGTTTTCGCATGAAACTGTCAAGCTACAAACTAACTCATATCGCCTTGAGGCGTCTTCAGTGATGCTTATTTTTCCTCCACATAAACTACAACTTGCAAATTCACTGAACACAGAGCTGAGAATACTGAAATCTATAATGATGTTGATGTCTTTATCATTCTCATTTCTCGTATTTGAATACATTTCACCAAATGTCGCAAGTGGAATTTGAGGGTGTAGCAGTGGGTCGAGCTGTACCTGTATTGACTGAACTATCATTCCTAACCTCACTTGTAACCTCTGTAGTACCCATTTCCTCAGTTTCTTACTTTCTTGAAAACTCCTTTTCCTCTTGTCATTGTCAAATGTAATCATTATCTCACAGCATCAAGAGTTCACTAGCACGACAGCAAAAAGAACGAGGTACTCACAAACGTTACACCAACAATATCGCATGCACAACGCAAGCAACACCCCCAACTGTCATGCATGTCCTACCAACTCATGCAGCAAAGTTTCCACTACAAATTAAATCAAACCATAGCCTTCTAGACCTTATGGTTCTTGAGATATAAGGTTTTAGCTGACCAATGGTTTACGAAATCCTAAAAACGTCCTCTGCAACTAATTAGATTAAATTCTATTAAAAATACTTCCAGTCGAACAAATTTAATAAACAGCACACCAAATTAATCAGCAAATTCCAAATAATATTTCTGCATCAAAAACAAAAAAATAATAAATTTTCGACAAAATGACCATTTATACTCTGACCTTAAAACTTCTGCTATTGTTTTGCGGTCTTCAACTGCCACACCAGGCTGGTCAACAAGGGACTGAATGGAAACCTTAGACCCGCTTAGCAATTTTGAATAGGACCAGATTTTCTCGATTTCTCTGCTAAGTTATGACTGTGGTATTTGTTCTATGCTTCACACATAGATCTTTTCACAGATGCATGGATCTCTATTAATCTTTGCTTGTCATCATTTGCATATTTTCTTTTGAGCCGAGAGTGCAACAGCCTCTGCTTTCTCAGCATCTTCCGATTCTCGTCATTAAACGATGGTGGGACTTTTCCATCCTTCATCCTCTTACTAGGCACCATACTAGTAATTCTCCAGACCAAGTTTTATAGTCTGCTTACACTTTTCCCATAATCCCTCTACGTCCAGCTTACTTGAACTAAGTGACGTCAATTCACTCTCTCAATGAGATGCTAACAACTGCTTATCTGCTCTGTCTAGCAGAAACACTTTCTTTACTTATTTATTATCTTTCATAACCATAGTTGTTAAAATGATATCATGACCGCTAATCCCCATTTCTAGACTGACATTGTCGATTAAGTCTGGTCTGTTTGCAGCTACAAGATTTAAAATATTTTCACTGTATGTGGGCTCAAGACATTTTTCAGAAAACATGTTCAAAAGTATTTTGAACGACTGTCTGTCTGCACACTCCACAATGAATTCATAGACATCCACTTTATACTTGTGGTATGTTAATGTCTCCTCCAGCTAGTATTGCATGATCTGGGTATTTCCACACAACTGACCATAGATTCTCTTTGAATGACTGTAGAACTGTCACAGTGGAACAACTAACTTGGTTTCACCTAGACCTGTTATATGTGACTAGATAACTACACTATCACACTGCACTTCACCTCAAATGAAAAAAATTTTTGACAATGCTACCCCTCCTATGGCCTCTAATCTGTCTTTCCGATATACATTCCATGACACCCTAAATATCTCAGAACTTTCTGCTTTGGGTTTCAGCCAGTTCTTGGATCCAAGAATGATTTGAGTGCGAGAACTTTCCTGGAGGGCAGTAATTTCGGGCACTTTGTTATGAGTGATATTTGTTTACTGATAAAGTTTTGACTGTCAAGGTGTCTTTATTCTGAATGCCACTGACATCTCTTGCTGTGTATCAACTGATGCGTCTTCTACAGAGCATCTCAAACTAATGTCTAGACTAAAAAACCCTCATTTGCACTTCACAAGTATGTTTCTACTTGAGTGACTCCTTGCTTTGTGTAGTGCACCGCTGGTATATCTAGGGGAGTCCTACAAATCCCAACCCAATAACGCAAGTCTAGAAATTTGCAACAAAGACTGTCACAGAGTCAATGAAGCCTTTGGTTGAGATCCTCCACTCAGCTCAGGACCAAAGGATCCTGATAAACTCTGGATACAATGCAGCAAATTGTGAGCTCTGGTTGCACCCCACACATGGGGCCAGCAGTCTCCTCCAGCTCTGCCAGCCACCTGCATGAACTGAGGATGGTCTCAGGACCCATTCGACAGGCGTCATTGGTGCCAGCGTGAGACACAACTTGCAGATGGCTTCGCCCTGCATGCTCAATAGGCACAGGTATGGCAGCCTCCACATCGCACATGAGACAGGGTGAAGGCACATTGTTTTTCTTTTCAGCACAGAATGCTATCTGCCTAAGGGGTTCCATCAAACACTGAATGTTGGAGCTCCCGATAACTAGTAAACCCCTCCCCCCATGAGTAGTAGACCTAGACCGATGTGGCCCCACATTCTATTGTTGCCAAATTTATTCAATATGGCGGCGATGACGCCATAGAAGATGGCGTCTTGTAGACTTGGCAACAGTGCTTTATGTCATCAAAGATGGCAGATTTGGGCGGGAAGTTTGAATTTTGGCGGGAAGAAGGTCAATTGGGCTACCTCCACTAACATAACCTTCCAGAAAAAAATTGGAGGGAAATTCAAATTCCAGTAGGAGAATGCATCACACCACGAAAATGGCGGGAAAATAGACCAATTGGGCTACCTCCACTAATCTTACCCCCTCTCCAAGAAAAATGGCGGCAAGTTCAAATTCCAACAGGATAATGCACCACACCGCTCTTATCTCTACTAAGCAAAGAAAATCGCAGGAAAGTAGCTCCACTAACCTAAGTCACTCAACAGCCACCTCTTCCTACGAACTGGCACCAGCTTTTAATTTTTGCGGTAAACAAAATTCTACTAAGCTAACAAAATGGCATGAAAGAAAACACACTTTACTAATCTCAGACTGCCACCACCTCCTAAGGATTCGTGGGAATGTATGATAGTTAACTTTACCAAGTTCTAGATGACTGAACAATGAACTAAGTATGTACTTGGCTGTTTTCGTGATCAAGTGTAACTTTGAGAAGATGGTGCGTCTGTGGTGGAGCGTTATTACTTCCATGTAAATTGTTTGGTCGACTGCTTCTGCACATTTGATGCCTTTATTTAGTTGAGGGAATATGGATTGTGGTGTGTAGGACACACGTTTGCCTGTTCTCTAGACATGGGAAAGACTGTAGTTGGTTTGTAAACAATATTGATCATATGGAATCTGTTAGATCACCGACTTCGTTATTCGAGAGTGCGAATATCAGTTTACTCTACTTGTTTCTAGTTAGTCAGTGGTTTACAGCATGCTGCGCCTCGCTCAAGTTTGTTGTTTGTGGAGAAATAATTTACAGTCTATATCTTACTCACTATGTTGTGTTAGCGATCGGGTGGCTAGTGCTGTGTGCTTGATATCGAGAAGTATGACGAAAATTGTATAATATTATGGCGAAAATATAGGTGTTCTTGTAATCCACTAGTCTGGAGATGACTGTAGAAATGCGAGCAAGAAAGCGGAAAGAGTAGAGCGTTTATGCCGAGGAGAAAAGAACATGTCTTTGAACATCAGTTCTGAAAGTGACTTCGGTTCATTGATGTAAAGGGGGTGATTTGGTTTGGTTGGGGATGTGAATTGCATGTTTACTAGATCGAGACAGTACTCGGTGATATATTCCCTGGATGGAGATTGGTTTGACGCTCCAATATTCTTGCTAGTATAATATGTATTTGATGACTTGTAGACAAATTTCCCAGGTTTAGTTGTCAGTGCAAAATGGTGATCAGTGTAAAATAGTTTATTGCCATTGAGTGTAGCGTCTGTAGAAAGAATGAACAGGTTGAGGGTGTATAGATTGAGCGAACTGTCTGTGCTATTTAGCAATCTTCGCAAAATAACCACTGGAAGTCCGAGTAAGAAAAGGCGAATGGGGCTTCGATACCTGCAGCATAAGTAATTCGAATGGTAAATTCGATCAGAGCAAATGAGAATACTCGATTGATTGTGGAGGGATTTAGGAGCGGTGAGAACATTTGCATATGTTGAGAGCAGGAAGGCTATCACGTTATGTCTGGGAAGAAGACTGGATGATGCGAGATTTTCGTAAACAGGTTCTGTTAGGATGAGAATTTCCGTGCATACAAGCTGAGGCATGACGAAAGTGGGCGTTAACTATTTCTGGGACACAATACAATTCCTGAGAGGTCGACTTGGCTCTTATTTTTTTTTTTTTACAAGGAGATGTGACATAAGGATAAGATTGGGTAGGTTGTTAGATGAGTTTGTAATTATGTGAGTCCACTTGGCGGTGTTGCGTCAGTTATGCTGGGGGCGGATACGTGTGGTTGAGCGCATGTGTCAACACGCTCTGTGCTGTTCTGCATTCAATGGTAAAGAAAAGTGGTGCCTGGAGATGCCTCGAATATGAGACTGTCGTGAACGCGCTTTGGAGTGCTATGACAGTATAACGGTGACTGTATAGAGGAATGCAACTTTCACCGGTGTTCAGTGGGGGTGGCTGGCGGGTGTGGCGGAGCGCTCGACCCTGGCTGGTCGCACCAGGAGCTGTGTCTACGTGAACACGTATTTGGATAGGAACTTCACAGGGATGGAGTATGAATGCGGCTGTCGCCACCTCATGTTTGCGGAAGCCGAGCAGGGACTTGTGCGCGGTTTGAGCGCTGTCAGACGTGTGACTTCGCGGGGGTGAGGGTGTGGTGGTGGGTGGTTGTGAGCATCTGTTGTGTTATTTTGCGAGCAGCCCTGTAGGCTGTGCCATGCATTATTTGGATAGTTTACAAGTACTGATCGTTTGGTTCAAATGGCTCTGAGCACTGTGGGACTTAACTTCTGAGGTCATCAGTCCTCTAGAACTTAGAACTACTTAAACCTAACTAACCTAAGGACATCACACATCCATGCCCGAGGCAGGATTCGAACCTGCGACCATAGCGGTCGCGCGGTTCCAGACTGTAGTGCCTAGAACCGTTCGGCCACTCTGTGTTTGTAGATATGTGTACTGCATTGTTTAGGAGCAGTTTGCAATTGTGTACTGAAATTAGGAGTTGTTTGCGTGTCTGCAGACTGTGTATTGTGACGCCAAGCACATTAGGGTGGATGTTTTTTATCAGTGTGATGGACATATTCGATCGCTAAAGAAAATGTTTGAAACTAAATAGAGTGAACTCCTTCTTTACTCCCCCCCCCAGCAGCCCAGAGCAGGCTGAGTCGTTTTCTCTCACGATCTCGATTTACGTCACGAACCGGACAACAGTGTTGTAGACCTCGTGGAGAACACACTGTTTACTGCCATCATGGATAACTGTGCTTTCGTCGTCAGCTGGTGTCACTGTGGTGTCCTCTGATGGCGAGGAAATATACTAAGACAGTTGGGGTCTGGAGCTTGTGAAGACCACACTAGGTGGTGCCATCTTAGATTACGGTACTTGCGTCACTACAGCATGCTCTAGTGGCATCGATATGAACTAAGTCAGTTGGGCTATGGACTCAGTGGCGAATACACTTGGTGGTGGTGTTGCCTCTAATTGTTTAAATAAAGGCTGATGTATGATTTCAACAGTTGACGATTAGCAAGCAGAGTCATTTACATGGATTATTATTTTGACAATTTAGGAGTTGTTTGGCTATATGGACGTGAATACTGTGCATTGTTTATGAGTGATATGCATGTCTGTAGGCTGTGCAATGTGCTATTTTTGACGGTTTGCAATTAGCAAGAGTGTGTGTAGAGCTTTATACATGAGTTATGTGGGAGTGGTTTGCAGGTCTGTATGCTGTGGGGCATGTTAGAGGGTGTGTTCTGTGATACATATACTCCATCCCTAAATAAATTGCTCACAAATCAATTAAGTACACCCCTTCCTCCCTCCATCAACCTAGTGCGGGCTGAGTCCTTTTACCACCCGCCCCTAGGAAGAGGTGGCATTCTGGCGACTTAGGCTAGTGGTGGTGACCTTCATGCACGTGTGTTCGCACAAGGTCTGGACTCCAGCTGGCAGCAGTGGGTGCCACCCTTACAACAGAACATGACGCATTTACCGTTATTCAAGATGGCTGTACACACTGTGTCCACCGTCATGAGGTCCAGGGTGTACTTCATATCTCCTGCATCAGAGGATACCACCATGACGTCCGCTTTCTCTCGTGCCGCCTCACTGGCCCGTGACCATCCGACCATTCACGTCACAGCCTAAGGTCAGCTGGTGTCAAAGTTGTTTGCTGGACAGTGGAATTCTGGCATTAAAGAAAGGTCACTTCCCCTTTCGCTACCAACCTAAGAAAAGAATCCAAACTCGGCGAGAGTTCCTAGGAAGAGCTGGCGGTCTGGTCCTTGAAAAGTAGTTGGAAGTAGGTAGTTGAACACCTTTTCATACCTATATGAAATTGTAAATTGAATTATTTAATATGATTAAAATTGAAATGGAATTAAGTACTTAGGTAATTGATAGTTTAGATCTGTGATGTGGGTGTTAGCATATTTACATAAGTCTATGTGCGGCGCGTGTATGGCGGTGGTGGCCGAAAGTGCATGACGTAAGTGGTCGGATGCCCATGATTTGGCGGCACAGTGCATGTCCGGTTATAATGTGATCGAGTGAGAGAGAGAGAGAGAGAGCAGACGTTCTTGTGTCAGTTGAATTAGGGAGAGCGTTCTTTGTCGAGCAATTCACGTGGTGGATCGGCGGTTGTGTGACACAAGGGCATATTCCACTGTCCAGCAAACAACTTTGACACCAGCGGTCCTAACGCTGTGACGTGAACTGTCAGACGGTCGCTGGCCGGTGAGGCGGCACGAGAGAAAGCGGACATCACGGTGGCATCCTCTTGTGCAGGAGATATGAAGTAGACTCTGGACCTCGTGATGGTGGACAGAGTAGGTGCAGCCATCTTGAATAACGGTACATGCGTCATGTTCTGATGTAAGGGTGGCACCCTCTGCTGGCAGCTGGAGTCCGGACCTTGTGCGAACACACGTGCATGATAGTGTTTAAATAATAATAAAGACAGGTAAGGTTTTCCCACCATTATTGTGCTGGAATTTGAACTTCCAGCCATATTTCCTGGGGAGGGGTTAGGTTAGTGGAGGTAGGCCAAGTGTACAATCTTAGACCATGTGGTGGATACACTGAGTGCAGCCATCTTGACTGACATCACGATCGGCTTCTTGGAGGACGTCACGGTGGTGTCTCTGGTGGCAAAAATATGTACTAAGTCAGTTGGAGTCCAGACCTCATAGTGAATACACTGTGTGTTGCCATCTTGGATTATGTCTCTGATTAGAGTGCCCTCTGGTGGTGGCAATGTGTACTAAATCAGTTGGAGTGCTGACCTTGTGGTGAACACAACTACATGGAATTGTTTTAATAAAGTCTTACGTCCAACTCCTTTTCCCACAAATCCTTACGAGGTGGTGGCAGTCTGGTGACTGAGGTTAGTAAAGTGTTTTCTTTCACGCCATTTTGTTAGAGATGCATAGAGATTGTTGTATTTAGTAGCAAATTTTATTCTTCGCTTTGTTGAAGTTAGATGCGGAGAGAAATTTGTGGTGTACTTGATGTTACGAAAATTAAATTGCCAATCAGAATCTAATAAAGTAGAAATCCCTCTTTATTTTCTCCAGCAAGCATGGCACTGAAATAAGTTAGGTCTAGTGGGAAAACCAAGTGAGGTGGCGCAGTGGTTAGCACACTGGACTCGCATTCGGGAGGACGATGGTTCAATCCCACATCTGGCCATCCTGATTTAGGTTTTCTGTGATTTCCCTAAATCGCTACAGGCAAATGCCGGGATGGTTCCTTTGAAAGGGCATGGCCGACTTCCTTCCCCGTCCTTCCCTGATCCGACGAAATGATGACCTCGCAGTTTGGTCTCTTTCCACAAAACAACCCAACCCAACCCTCTAGTGGGAAAAGGCTGGATTGGTGACCCTCCGGTTCTAACGTCTCGTTGGTTCATCCTGCAATTCCAACAACAGTTCAGTTACGAAAGATATTCCTTTATAACTTAGAAATCTATTAATTTTTTGCTGGAATTTTAATACATTTCCTTCCAATCATACTTGTATTTTACGTATAGCATATCTATCACAGCAGTGTAATTTTATTTAGCATTAGGTTTACAGACAACCTACTTCCGTCAGCTAATGAAGTCTCTGGCGCATCACTGTACTCCATCTACACTTTACATGAGAATTGAATTTTGTTTACCGTAATAAAAGTTGGTGCCAGTTCGTAGGAAGAGGTGGCGGTCGAGTGACTTAGGTTAGTGGTGGTAGGCCAAGTGAGCTATTTTCCTGCGATTTTCTTTGCTTAGTAGAGTGTGGTGCATTATCCTGTTGGAAATTGAACTTCCAGCCATTTTTCTTGGGGAGGGGGTTAGGTTAGTGGAAGTAGCCCAATTGGTCTATTTTCCCGCCATTTTCGTTGTGTGATGCATTATCCTATTGGAATTTGAATTTCCCGCCAATTTTCTTCTGGAAGGTTAGGTTAGTGGAGGTAGCCAAAATCAAACTTCCCACCAAAATGCGCCATCTTGGATGACGTAATTTTCTGTTGCCAAGTCTACATGACGCCATCTTGGATGACGTCATCGCCGCCATGTTGAATAATTTTGGCAACAATGGAATGTGTGCCACATCGGTGTAGCTCTACTACTCCCATGTGCCTGCTCAGACCCTGTTGAAGTAACAGCCACATGTCCACTCACATGGTGAATGGGTAAGGCTGGATGGTCAGTCTCCACATTAGCCCCCTGCCTCGAGTGACACGAATGTGTTACCACCTGCCACCCACTCTGTGGTTACTGGTGATTCACTACGCTGGGTACACTAGTAGGTGCCTTGGCAGCAGATCCCTTGCTTAAAACAAGTGGCACCTGAGGTGTCACATGCAACACACTAGATTATCCCCCACTGCTACACTTTGAGACAGCAGAGTGAAGGTGACTGACCATAGCGAAAAGTGCATTCAGCTGTTCATGAACTGCACCAGCTCCTCCTGCATCTGCACACAGCACGCACTCATCCTAAGAATACTAGCAAGACTAACTGAGGAAGTAAACTAGAAAAGCAGACAGAATCCCAGATATGTGACTTGCTACCCTCCGGATGTGTCACTGGACACTGAACACTGATATGTTAATGGGCTATGTAGCTAGCTGTTTAGTGAAGAACTACTACGCTACAGACTAAATGAATTTACCCTTACAAGAACGTGACATTAAACCTCCTAAACATGACTATAGCTAGGCACAATTGCAAATACTTTGTCTGGGTAACAACAGCAGTTTTACATCACTTCGTGGATTGGGAAAGTTTGCTGTGGTGCCTTTACCAGTACGTTTTGAGGCTAGAAAATCAGACGGCAATAAATGCATAGAGATTGTTACATTTAGTAGCAAATTTTATTCTTCTCTTTATTGATGGTAGATGCGGAGAGAAATTTGTGGTGTACTTGATGTTACGAAAACTAAATTGCCAATTAGAATCTAATAAAGAAGAGATCCCTCTTTATTTTCTCCAGCAAACATGGCACTGAAATAAGCCAGACCAAGTGGGAAAAGGCTGAATTGGCGACCCTGCAGTTCTAACGTCTCGTTGGTCCATCCTGCGATTCTAACAACAGTTCAGTCACGAAAGATATTCCTTTATAACTTAGAAATCTGTTAATTTTGTGCTGGCATTTTAATACATTTCCTTCCAATCGTACTTACGTGTATTTTACGTATAGCATATCTATCACAGCAGCGTAATTTTATTTAGCATTAGGTTTACAGACAATACTTCCGTCAGCTAACGAAGTCTCTGGCGCATCGCCGTAGTCCATCTCCACTTTTGTTGCAGTGGTAAGAGTTTTCCTCAGCATATAAGTCGTATTATTGTGGAAGTGTTCGAGAGGAGTAAAATTTACGCTTGTGATTGTTTTACTGAAAACGTTACAGTATTTGAAAATATTGATCAAAATTTATCTCAATATGGCCGATAAAATGGATAACACTGTGAGTATATTGTACAGATTATAGATAAATGGCTATTATAACCATTTTTATCAACAATAATTAATTAATTTTTTTCAGAATCAGCTATTGCGTAACATGTATCACGATATTTGGAAGCGATGTCGTCTTTACTGCGCACAAAAGGGAGGAGAAGCGAAGCAGAGTACTGAAGAGGTATTTAGTAACGAACTGGAATTTATCTAGCATTGTGTTTCAGAACTGGATGTGATGTTCGCAATTTTGGCCTTCGCCACTTTCATTGAAAACAGGGCATCATTTTAACTGTTTGACTGATTGTTCTTTATTCGTACCATAGATAAAATAAATACATAAATGAATTCTGGCTATGGGATAAGTCAGTTCCAATATTTGGACCTAGGTTCATATGGCTGACTGATTGCTTTTCGTACAGCAATAGGAATTTAATATTTATTTCAGTAATCCCAAAGTTATAAGCAGGAAATTTGCCATTAAACTACATAGACGCATATTCTAAAAACATCCATAAAACATTAAAGAGTGTTAGGTAACCAGGGGAAAAGAGAAATCTAAATCTTCGAAAAATTCCCAGGACCTCACCCAGCGACACCATAAAACGTGTTCGAAAATGCGTGTACCAGAAGATATTGTTGATTATATTAGAGTTTTATCTATGTGACAGTCAGATTTCTGTTGGCCTGTATAAGCACCTCACCAGGTAACCTTTACTCACTTCTTTGGTTGGTGTTATCAAGTTACTCTAGGAAGCCTAGTGTCCTCTTGCTTAAAAATAGAGATGCAACATCTCCGAAGATGATTTTTGTTATTTTCACTCATTCCAAGGAACATGCTGTAAAATTAAAATTTTTCTTTACCATGAAAGATGTTGATGCAGTAAATTTACCAGTATGGCGCAGTTAAAAAATTCTTACAGCAGATGCATCATCAGGATGCATCTAATGGCAATAACAGCTGGAGGTATTGGCGACATGTCCCATGCTCATCGTGCACTCCTAAATTTGCCTTGTTGTAGGCAGCAGTTGGCCAGTCAGAACAGCCCTATGGCCTAATCCATTAGTGATATTTACTTTAGTTACTTTACAAACATATCATTGTTGAACATCTTTTAAATATAGCTCTTTTACAATATTTCAGAGTGAACGGGATTATGAAAAATCTACATTTTGTCTTTAAGTAAATTTGGAACTAGATGTATAGACAAGCCACAACTCAAATACTCAAAGCAGACAGATTTTTAGAGTGGCTTCATAGGAATTGTATCACACTCGAACCCTACCATCAGCCCTTACCAATTGAAATCAGGACTGGTTTTCTAGTCGTCTAGGGTACAACCAGTATTGTCACAAGCTCAGGAGAGGTGCTGCAATTGATATTGTGCTGTTACCAAAGGTAATAACATCAGTTATCTGCTGCCATAGTCCATTAATATCAAACCATCACACTGTCCCAATGGATACATTCACTGTAGCTCTCACATTGATTTCCACAGTTATTTCAGTGTTGCCTGACTGTTAGCACTGACATCTCAATACAAACAATACTGCTCTTGGTGTGTCAATGCATTGTACATTTGTGAGATGTACTTCCTAAAATTTGGTGTTCACGGCATACTCTTGATACTGTAGATCTCAGAATATTGAATTCTTGAATGATTTCCAAACTGGAATGCGCCATGCATCGAGCTCCAACTACCATTCCACGTTCAATGTTTCCTGTGGCTATAATCTCATCAGAAAGATTTTCACATGAATCACCTGAGTACAAATGAGAGCTCCACCAATGCACTGCCTTTTTATGCCTTGTGTAAACTATACTACCACAGTTTGTATATGTGCATATTGCTGTCCCATGATTTCTGTCACCTATGCGTATATTGTTAACAGTTCTTAATTTTTTAGCTTCCTTTCCTTCCCGGAGAAGAAACTCCTTTTAAACATTCTATGTCTTACTGCCTAACAGGTGTTACCTCCATATCTGTGTCCCAGTGAATACCTTTGGTTACTATTGATTTAGCAGTTGTTGAGTATATACTCCCACTTAAGTGTAGGATCAAGTTTTGATTTTTGTGATCGTTTATTGATATGCTTCATGTGGAAAGAGGCATTAGACTGAATCTCAGAGCTGAGCAGATCAACATTTGAGAACTTGTGCATCTATTATGGGAAATATAGAATCTGTTTTTTCTGATCACAATATATGTAATGTCATGCACATACTGTGAGTTTCAAGAATGTAAGATAATAGGACTAATCATATCATAGAACTTCATCAGCAGCCATATGACTGGATATAAACACGAAGAAGGCTTAAACTGATAGTAAATTCTGCAGTCTGGTCTGAATTAATTGTTATACATAATGGATGAGCTGTAGTGCACTGCTCACTTTGAGGAACAAGAAATACATGTGCATACGTATTAGAATTAGTGGCATGTTTGCCCTTTTTATATTGAGTATAATAATTGGTAAGGTATAGTAATAGTCGCAACATGATAATTAATACACCCAGCATCAAGATTCACAAATCAGACCATTCAACTTATTTGTGTTTTGTATTTTGAACTGTTGTTATTTACATAAAAGGACAATGAAAACTAGTCTTCACTTTTTCTTTTAGCGACAATAATATGAAAAGGATAGTTGCTACTCACCATACAGTGGAGATGCTGAGTCACAGATATACACAACAAAAAGACTAACAGAAAATGAAATTTCAGCCAACAAGGCTTTCTCTGGAGGTAGAAAACACACACACACACACACACACAAATGCAGCTCACACACATGAGCACAATCTCTGGCTGCTGAGGCCACTTTATTTGTATTTAATAACTCATTCTTATTGGCACTGAACATCTCTAAATCACCAATAATGTGTTGGCACCACCACGATAGCCTTTTGTTTTCTCTGATACTTCTTATTCTGTTCACTCTGTCCATTCCTCTCCTCTGCTGTCTATCTTCCTCTAGGCATTATTTTGCAAATCTTACCACTTCTTAATTCTTTCCCATGTTGTAACACTTGATCTTGACAGTCTGCTAGGACTCTTTGTTTGGATTTACCCACTAAAACTTTTTCTTCTTTTCCCAATTTCATGTGTAAACTTTTCTAGAAATATTTCTGCTCTTGTCTATTTCCTAATATCTACTCCATAATATATCTTACTTTGTTCATGATTTTTTTATTTTCCTTAGTCAAAAATAAAATTTACTTCTGATACACGCGTGCATTTTGGTCACAGTTCAGTTTTAGAGCTGTTATAATATTTTGGTGTTTATGCCTGTATGGATAAATAACAGTTACAGCATTCATTATACTTGTATTCACAGATCAGTATTATACCATATACGCAAATGACAAAGGAACAACAATATAAAGATAGCTCACTGACTCATAGATCTTTACAACAAAGATGAAATAAGATGCTAGAAACCAACATAACACTACTGCATAATCTGCCAACAATTTCAACTTGTGAATAAAATGCTTGTGTCGCTCTTTGGCAAGTGGTTTAGCTAACATATCAGCAGACATTACCTTTGTTGACTACAAGAGCTTGACAACAGTCTCACTTCCTTCTACCCCCCCCCCCCTCCTCTCTCTCCTTTTTTTTTGTTTCCTTTTCTTTTTTTTCTTTTTTTTTCTAAGAAAAAAGAGTAAACTGCCATTTGACTGTGTATTACTGTATTTGTCTTCTGTCCTATCCAGATTTAGCCTTTATGCCATTATCAAGTACAATGCTAAAGTTGTTAGACCATTATTATGTCATATCTGTTAAGACAGCCCAAAGCAGGGCTTTATATTTAAGTACTTGCTCAAATGTCTGGCTAAGCAGTTCAGTAAAAAGTTTTCAATGGTGATGAGCCACAGTCACTCAGTAGCTTTTGGAGGCTGTGTATTGCTGTATTTATTTTCTGATTTTAAGATCTGTTTGTCATGGAAAATGATTGTAAGATTTTCCCCGACAATAAAGAACTCTCATATCATGAAAATCCAGTAGTTAAATCATCTACAAAATCTGAGTTAACCTAACTAATTACAGGGAGATCTTTAAAAATCCCCTTTGTAAACAGAATCCTACAGTTCATAATGCTCTTGAGATAATGAAAGACTCATATTGCGGCACTTCAATGTACACTATTACGCTTAAAATTCTATTGAATTAAAATACTAGCTGCGTAAGATATTTCACGTCTTGTATTAGTACTGATGTAAAGCAAATATCCCACTAATGCCTTACCATCCTATGCATCCCATTGGTGTTTCTGCAGGATTACCATATGAAATATTAAAGTGTTTCTGCACATCTACAATATAACCCTTCTGGGCCATTATTAAATTGCCTTCCTCTCAGTTTCTGTTAGTATAAGTGCCTGGACATGATTTTGCTTCTCCTAACTCCTTAACTTCAAAATGTTCACATAATCCCTGATACAACTTGTCATACACCACACATACAAAATGCCAATTGGAAGATTTTTACATGACCTTTTAATAAACACAAAAATCTTCTTCAATATTTACAGCATAAACTAGGTCTAAAAGTACAAAATTTTGCCTTTTTAGTCCACTGTCTTGCTGACATGTTTTAAACAATAAATGACCTTAGATAGTTAATAGACTCTGCCTTCATTCCCTTTTGATACAAAATCACATGGTTCCTTCATGAGAATATGTCCCTCAAGTCCATATATTGAAAAGCAGTTTCAATATCAAAATGATTAATTTCAAGATTTATAGTTAAACAAATGGACACTTTGAGAGTACTACATCTCATTACTGATGAACAGATTTCATCACAATCTATACCAAATATCTTAGTAAACCACTTAGAAACAAGTGTAGCACAATAATGTGCTGCATCATTTACATTCTTTTTCAACTTAAATGCCAACTTGTTACCTATAGTACTGTTACTCATTGGCGAGTCCACAAATTTGCAAATAACATTCTTCTGAAAACACTTTATTTCTTCTGTGTCACTCTTCAACATGGAAAACATGGTATCCTCTAGGTTCCAGGATATTTTCCCATACTGGAAAAATTACATATCAAATAGGTGACATAATCCTTGGGTTTTGATACACAGGCAGACTTTCTAACAGGCTCAAAAAAAAACCCTAACTCTATTGATTTTCACAATTTTCTTGGGGTTCTGTGAATCATTTAGTCTGTCAGACATGTATAGAAGGGCTCACTAACCAAAACTTTTAAATGATTCAGAGAAGATCCTTTTCCCTCCCCATAACTCATGTGGAACCTTACCATTAAGTGCCGTATGAGGAACAAGGTTCCTTATGTCAACAGCCATATTTCATGCCCCTGCCCCATAATGCTTAGACAGAGCAGAATCAAATAAAATGCATGGCGTCATCTTAGAAATTGATTAATTAGTTCCTTCCATACTATTATGTTCTGGGCTATAGAGCATACTAATGTTATGCACAGTCCCATTCTCTCTGCGAAATCAGTCAAATTCAGTGCTACTGTCTGATCTATTAGCTTTGATATTTCCATCAACCTTATTTTCTACACAAGTTTCAAACTGACAGAAAAAATGAAATGTTTGAACTTTACACTTGAGAAATTAACAGAATATACTTCTGAAATAATTTATACATGTACTTTGCCATACCGTGAGATGTTTGTCCCATGGAGCCACATAAATCCATATACAGCAAGGCAAGCAGTGTAGATACATGGTTTCCTGTGTCCCTTGAAAATGGAAATTTAGACATCTTACCAAGCACTCATGATATATGCCTGTCAGCAGGTTGTGAATCACAATACTCCAACTTTATGCCTCCATACAGAAAAAATGACTTAAGTCTAGTGTCAACTCAAAGATAACTAATGCTATGATGCCATAAATCTAGCATTTTACTAATTTTACTTCGGCTAGACCATGCTCAGCTGACACAGGCTCAATGTGTTTTAATTTACAATTGTCGTTTGATTCTCATCCAGAACTATGTTGCTCATCTCTTTTGAACACCTTACACCCAGCTTAATCAAAAACAACCTTTATGCCCCCATTAAGCAAATCAGAAACTAACTACAAATTAGTGGCTAACCTAGGGGAAAGAGTAATATTTCTGATTTGAGATATACCTTGTAAGTTAAAATTAACATTACTTCCCATTTGCTTGCTCATTCAACATTATCAGCACACTTCACAATTTTTCGGTTTGCACACACTCTGCAGCTTGGTGTCTACACCCAGAAGATGAATTACATAATGCTAATAATTTCCTCCAAATGTGGATAATGTAGTGTCCAACAAAGCATCCCAGACATTTATAATGGCCTGATGTTTATGATGGTATGGATAAATAACTGATACATCATAATCGCCAGCATATTCTAAGGGTAATAATTAATTTTTGCATTTCTAGAGAGTGGTACTTCATTAAAAACTCTTTTCTACAATGGAATTCTAAGTCTAACTTATCTAATATTGCCCTGATAGCACCTTTTTTCTCTCCATCAGTCTGATGATTCCTCTTTTATACTTAAATTTTCCTGTTCTTTTTATATCTCTGTAAGTTATACTTAATATTTATTAGGCTACCTCTGTTTTTTTTATCAAGTATATAGTACTACATCTTCTGCTGTGTGTTTAAGTACTTATGTTTGTTAGTATAGTACCAACAGAACTCTCTTTCTTCTCTACTCTGCTCTACTCTCTGTTAGAGGTCTCTGTGAAGCATAAAACTCAAATTCTTCATCAGAGAGAAATGCTACTGCTTGAGTTTTGGCTACTGCATGAGTACTGTTGGAAACCAAAATTTCTGAGGCTTTTAAACTGCACAGTGAGGCAGTGCTGAAGAGAGAGAAAGAGAGAGAGAGCAAAGTAGAATATGAATGCCACTGTGGTTTGTACTGCAGAGTGACAAGAATAGCAAGAAAAAGATAAGGCAAAATATGAGGATAACACTTTAAAAGAATTAAAATTATTGATTCAAAAAGGTATGGTGAGATGAGGAAAGGATGATGCAGGATGAAACAACTATACTTGAAAAGATAGTTTAAATTTAACTATTAATACAAACTGAGTGCAGGTTGCTGATCTGACAAAAATTTCAAAAGTTTATCTTCTGTTGTGGTGTGTGATGAGGATAAACTTTTAGGTGAAGTCTTTGCTGACACAGAGGCAGTATCAAGGAAGGAGTATTGTTAGACTATGGACTGGCTGCACAGGATTTGGGAACAGATTTTGTCACTCCCATCTTATTATAATTCATTTTCCCATATTTTCCTTCTCATTTTTGAGCTGTTGGAAAGCTCCCCCACTTTTGTTTCATACTCACTCCAGCTTTAGTATACATTTATTGTTGTTTTTTTCTGTGCTGCTATACTGATGATACTGCCTATATCTTTCACTGTGTGATGGGCCCTAATCATATCCTCACATAACAATCCCTTGAGATATCATCTGTCCTGCTTCTATCCGCTCTACATCTGAATAGGTTTATGCACTACATGCCACCCACATTTGCAGTGAGAACTGTGTCCACTATAGACAATAGAGTCAAGTTGATTCATACAACACTTCTATCATGTACAGGGAAGAGTATGTGTGCTGATTGTCAGTAGTATCTCCTCATGGTGTATAATGTAAATAACTGTACCTCCATTCTACAGTAGGCAACACAGGGTTTTGATTTGAACATTACAGTGAAAAGATAATAATGTTGTCAAATTTGTCTTCACTCTCCAGCCTCAAAATAACAATGAAACATGCACAAGGCTGTAGAACTTGATAAAAATTATTAAACAACAGAGTTATAGCTGGAAGTGTGACAAAAATGCCTCATTATTCTACATGATGAAACACATATTTTCTAATACATGTTCTAGAATGCAGTGTTTTGAACTGAGTTAGCAGCAACAGGGACATTCTCTTAGTTGGTGTCTACAAAGTTAATTGTTAGTGTCATGTAGAAACGTCTGATAAATGATTTTATGTTTATTGTCAACATTGAATGGTAGCGATATTGGCTAAAATGATATATTCGGCAACTCAGGCATGGTCAGCAGTACTTCAGCCATTTTATTGGCTTTTAAAAGAAAGTAATTTAAACATGTACTTCTGAAGATGTCTTGTTTTAGCAGCTTGAAATCAATTATTTGCTCTAATAACATATTCAGCAACACTTATTTTGTAAAGTTCACTTAAGTACTTCACTTTCAAGTATTCTTTTCAGTGCATTGCTGCATATTATTTTCAACTGCTTTAACCTCCATTTCTCTATACGCATATGATTTGACTATAAAATTACTTTCATTGTATAACTTTCTGTATACTTTCCAAAATATTTTAAGAATTATATCATGGATTTTAATATATTTGCTATACAAATATATAAGGCACATCCAGAAAATAAAACGTCTAAAATTTTTTTTTTCAAACCAAAATTTACTTTTACAAGAAAGAACATTTCTTAAACTAGTTTTATAGATAGTTGACACCATCGTTCAAAAATTTATCATAGCAGGAAACCAATTTTTTATGGCCTCTTCATAGAAATATGCTGCCAGTGAAGATAGACACTGCTGAACAACACTTGCTGCATCATCACTGCCAAATCTCCTTCCTCCAAAACCACACTTCAAGTTCAACAATGAGTGTGTTTCAGGTGATCAAACTGCTTCCAGCTGAATTGTTGAGTAAGGTTTTGAGTGGCACCATCAGAATGAGGACGTGTGTTGTCATGGAGCAACACAATGCATTGACTTAACATTCCACACCTTTTATTTTGAATTGTACACCAAGGTTTTCTCACTGTTTGACAGCATCATACCATATTGATGGTTTCAGCTCAGGGAAGGAACTCAACAAACAGAAAACAATACAGAAAACAATGTTTAACCATGGCTATCTTCACTGGCAGAATCTTTCTACAAAGAGCACGTAAAAAACATTGGGTTTCTGCTGTAACATATGTCTGAACAGTGTCGACAGCAGTGTAGAAAAATAGTTTAAGAAATGTTCTTTCTTGCAAAAAGAAATTTTGGCTTGACAAAAAATGGTTTTATTAGTTTTTTTTTTCCAAAATGGTACCTACTTTCTAGACTTGCTTCATACAAACATCATATGCTAGTGAATTTGCTTCCTGAAATTTTGCGTGTATGTTACTACTCCTGTATGATACGTAGTGATGTAGTGATACCTTATATAGGAAAGATTACTGTTGTTGTGGTAAAACTGTCTACAAATGTTTTTCAGGCCATGTGTGTTGAACTCTGTATTTCACGTGAAATGAATAAGATAAGAAGATCAATGCCCAGCAAATCACCACCAGCACTGAAGAAGTGATGTGATATTTTGCAGTAGAGTTATCTTTCTGAAATGTGGTTCCTATACTATCGCCCCAGCATGATATATAGTATTGTATTAGAAGTAAGGCTGAAGATTGCTGATATTATGGTACATAATTGCAAATTATTTTCAGGCTATGTTTATTGAATACAGTATTAAATTGAGCAGTTGTGGAAATTTGTGTGCAGAAAATCACCACAAATGAAGAAGACATAAAAATCTATCTGGATATATTTTTCTCATACACTTAATGAGAGAACTGGATCTTTAATTAATAACAGCAATCTGAAAATGTGATAATTATCAATAAATGTTCATTTATATGTAAGAATGTCATAACTTTGTATGTCACAATGTATTTAAAGATAGTATACCTTTCAGAAGTATGTAATTGTTCTAACTGTTTCAAAATTGTACCTTTATTACACCTGAATAAAAAAATACTATAAACTATATATTTATGTGGTTGTTTTTAGCATATAATTTCATGGAATGCCATATGATTCATTATGATTGGCTAGATTACTTACCTTTTACTATTTATAAAAATCTATGAATATATGACCTCGGCAGGAACTCTTGTATTAACCATTTTTTTAACTTCTGAACTGATAGCAGAATACATTATTTGATTTTTTTTACTCACAGATGTTGCACAAGTGAATTAGCAAATGTAAATCATTTAATTGTAAATGATACATGACTGTCAATGGTATATACACCACATTTCAACTGGTACACAAAGCAAGTATATGTTTAAATAAACAACAAGAATACAGAAGTATAACAAATATCGACTGAAATAAGATGGAAATAATTGCAGAAGAATAAAGTTTATTAGCATTCACATGTTGTTGAATACATTTACATGAATGAGTTATTGTAAATAGCTACTTATACTTTTTATAACCTCTTATAAGCTCTAATACAGTGTCATTTTTATTTCTGAACAGCACATAGCCCTTAACATTTATTTTAATACTCGGACAAGAAATTTCCTTATTTGATGTGTTGTGATCTGTCTAGAGAACTATTCCAGTGTAGATTTAAGTATTGTATTAATTGTTCATTAATCTTCTGCCACAAATGATGGACCTTGCTGCAGAGGATGGCTTGTGTCCTCCAGGAATACAAATAGCCTTACCACAGGTACAACCATATCAAAGAGGTATCTGCAGTGAGACCAGACTAACACATGATTTCTAAAGAGGAGCAGCAGACAACCAGTAGTTGCTGGAAGAACAGTCTGGGTGACTAACTGATCCAACCTTATAACATTAGCAACCTGGCTTTGCTATGTGGGTACATGATTTTTGGTTAGGCAAAAATAGGTTTATTAACACAATATGAAATATGAGTAATGCACAAGTAGGACTAATAATAAAGAATTTTTGCTACTAAAAATACTCCTTTTAGAATATGGCTGGGTGTACTCTCACACATCCAGCAACTAATTGTCACAATACTGCTGTTGCCATCATTGTATTAGGATCACCAGATTTCTTGCAGAAATTGCCATGACTATAAAATGATATCTTTATGGCTGTGCAATTCGTAAAGTGTTTTGAAATCTTCTGAATTTCTGTTTTGTAGGTTCTTGTTTCATTTATCATCAGAAACATGGTTGACAAAAGTTTGTTGAGTTAGTTTGCAAGTATAGCACGCGATATGACAATTTCAGTACAAAATATATGGTCATAGATTTCAAGAATTTTATCTGGGGTAAAATTGGAGTGGAAATTGAAACAAATGGTACTAAATTAAAGTGTATTTGTGTTATTATCTATCACAGTCTTAGTAGTGACATATTATACAGTAAGATTATAATTTTTTTTAAAAAACAAGTTTGCATATCTGTCACACACTGTAATTCAAACTTACATTTCCTTATATCTAGATGTTTCATTATTCAGTATCAGAATGAAAGAATTCAGTGAATATTTCTCATCCAAAAAATACACATTTAATTATGTTCTCTCCAAGGAAAATGTATATTTTGTTCTGTGTGGTCCCATTTCTTAAATCCAGTTCCCGCAAAATGTGATTGTTCATATTTTTATCGTATGTTTTAATAAAATTATGCAGCAACCAAGTGCATAAAATTAAGAAAATTACATGTTGTGGAAAAGCATGATTCCACCTATTGTGCTTGGAAGGATATAGATTGATGGAATAGTCTTAGAACTGGAAAAATCTCCTCCATCACTACTACTACCATATGTCCCGGCATCAACAGCAATAAATGTAGTGAGACCACTGCCACGTACAGCTGTATGTGAATTAAATGGCATATGCAATCCAGGCTAATGGAATCATGGGCTGTCATGATGCTGTCATACCAATGTTGTGTATGAATTGACCCTAAGAAAATCAGAATATGTGTGAACTACTATGAACAGCATAATGACTGCATTACCTTTGCCAAGATAGAGATAAAGCTAAGACCCACCACAGTTGTACAATTGTATTTGCCTACTAGCTCTGCAGATGATGAAGGGATTGAAAGATTGCAGGGTGAGATAAAAGAATTTATTTAGTTTGTGAAAGGAGAAGAAATTGAATTGTGATGGGGACAGGAACATAACAGTAGGAGAAGAAAGGGGAAATGAAATGGCAGGAGAACATAGACAGGTGGAAAGAAATGAGAAGGGAAGCTGCCTGGTACAATTTTGAACATATTACAGTTGAATCACCACTTACAATTAGTTTAAAGATCACAAATGAATATTTTTGTATATTTTTTTGATACCTAGATCCACTGGAAGGTTCCAGATGGATTACATAATGCAAAGATGTTTAGGAACCAAATTTTAAACTACAAACACATTCAGGATCAGATGTGGACTCTGACTGTATTTTAATTGCAGAAAGTTACAACATTAAAGAGGGGTCCTGCATAAACTGAAGGAACCATCGGTTATTGAGACTTTCAAGGGGAGCATTATGCAACTGTAGACAGAAAGAGGGAAAGGAATGCAATAGGTGATGAACAGATACCTTTGAGAGAAGATACAGTTAGGGCGACAGAGGATCAAACTGGTACAAACAGAGGAGGCCTGGAAGAACTCTTTGAACAACACCTGGGATATTATGTTAAACTGAAAAAAGAAGAAAACATAAAAATTCAGAGAATGGGGCAGGTAAGAGGAACTACATACATCCAAAAAGGAGATTGGTAGGATGTGCAAAATGTGTAAACCTGAGACGTTTCTGGAATGTATTACACACATGTGGAGAGGCCTGAGTGGCTGCATCATCCAGCCCTCACAAAGGCAGAGTACTTAACTAAGGCCTGAGTGGCTGCATCATCCAGCCCTCACAAAGGCAGAGTACTTAACTAAGGCCTGAGTGGCTGCATCATCCAGCCCTCACAAAGGCAGAGTACTTAACTAAGTGACTGATAATATTTTTGTTCACAGATTCATTCTGAAGGCTAATCTGCAAATCCAGTGATAATAATCATGGGCCAATTTCATTAATATTTAATAAACTGAAAAACTTACCAGGCTAATTTATACAATCTTATAAATTTTTCTCAGCGTTTTGGACCCACTGATGTGTTGCCTGGGTACGGCCACAAAGTATGGTGAACCAGTAAAGAACCTAGCCACCAATGTGCTCAAATTAGCAACAGAGACACACCAGAGCCAGAGAACTTTACTGGCACCACCGCAGGATGTTCAACCTAAGTGTCAGGGGGTCTCTTGGTCCCTCTGGCCAAAAAATAATACTAACAACTGGCACTGCCCCCTCCCCCTACTGCAGCTTTTTGACAGAGATATCCATACACACACTCTTGTTCATCATTAGAGCATAAGCCACCACCTTCTTTATATAACATGAAATATCTTCCATTAATTTGGAATCTGTAGTGTGTAAAATCATGTCAGTAGGATTTGGGTAACACTGTAAGAGTATGCATGACCCTACATTGCCTGACATGACTGTGTGAGCACACAGCTTGCACTGAAATATGTCTGAACCATGTCAACACACCAATGCTGATGGGATAAGAAAGTCATGCTTACCACTGTTTATGTTTGTATCTTGTATCTCTCATGGTGAGTAACTATATCTCTTGTACATCACTTCTGTAAGTTTTTCACATTCTGCTAGTTAGGAATCTCTCAGGGCTGAAGGATCTTTTATTTCCTGTTCATTGTTTTTCTCTTGTTACTTCTGTGGAGGACAAGGTTTTTGATGAGTAATCAAGAATTGTAGATCAAAGTTACTGTAACAAGATTACCTTGCATTCAGATTTGTTTCTAATAGTTCAGAATACAATTATTCCATTTATTTACTGTTTGTTTATTATTGGTTTGTGACCTTCCTATAATCCTTTTTATATCACTTATTCTGGCAGAAACACCTGTCTTAGGGTTGTCGCCCATTGCTGCCGTAATCAGAAGATCTGCAGGTAAGAACTCTTATATCTGTTGATAGGAAAGTGGTATCAGATATAACAGCTCATTCATTGTAATTAATCTCCCTCTCATCACCAACTAATTTTCTCACCCACTGTGTGGTGTTGCATAGAGAAATAGATTAAGTTAAGACAACCACTGTATAAGGTGTGAGAGTTAAATGGTGGAACCATGGAGAAGTTGACACAGAAATATGTTTAGTCCAAAACAAATATATAGAAAGGATCCAAGTATTTTCAAACAAGGAAATGCATCATGGTGGGGTACTTGGATTTGACTTTGTGTCTGCTAATGGGGCAGATACATTTGTAGAAGATGAAATATTAGGCTAAGCCATTGTAGCTGTACCCTCAGAGATCATGCTCCAGATCATACTCAGAGGAGCAGCAACACTGACTTAACATTCCACGTAGGAAAAATATATCTAAAATCAAAGGTGATGTGACTTACCAAATGAAAGTGCTGGCAGGTCGACAGACACACAAACAAACACAAACATACACACAAAATTCAAGCTTTCGCAACAAACGGTTGCCTCATCAGGAAAGAGGGAAGGAGAGGGAAAGACGAAAGGATGTGGGTTTTAAGGGAGAGGGTAAGGAGTCATTCCAATCCCGGGAGCGGAAAGACTTACCTTAGGGGGAAAAAAGGACGGGTATACACTCGCACACACACACATATCCATCCACACATATACAGACCCAAGTCTGCTTCCCTCTTTCCTGATGAGGCAACAGTTTGTTGCGAAAGCTTGAATTTTGTGTGTATGTTTGTGTTTGTTTGTGTGTCTGTCGACCTGTCAGCACTTTCATTTGGTAAGTCACATCACCTTTGTTTTTAGATATCTTTATACATTGTGGTAAACTGTTGTACAGTATGCACCCAGCAATCACAGGTTCTTTGTCTGTTAATTTTAGCCTGCTCCCTTCTATATGATAGTCCTTTTTTATTCTTGTATTATCTTCACGATATTCTCCATTTAGCAATGCACACATATCCATCCACACATATACAGACACAAGCAGACATGTTTAACTCTTTGCCTTTAAACATGTCTGCTTGTGTCTGTACATGTGTGAATGGATATGTGTGTGTGTGCGAGTGTATACCTGTCCGTTTTTCCCCCTAAGGTAAGTCTTTCCGCTCCCGGGATTGGAATGACTCCTTACCCTCTCCCTTAAAACCCACATCCTTTCGTTTTTCCCTCTCCTTCCCCTCTTTCCTGATGAGGCAACAGTTTGTTGCGAAAGCTTGAATTTTGTGTGTTTGTTTGTGTTAGTTTGTGTGTCTATCGACCTGCCAGCGCTTCGTTTGGTAAGTCACATCATCTTTGTTTTTAGATATATTTTTCCCACGTGGAATGTTTCCCTCTATTATATATGTATGAAATGATTATCTACTTAAAAACTAACTGCACTGCATTGCTAAATGGAGAATATCGTGAAGATAATACAAGAATAAAAAAGGACCATCATACAGAAGGGAGCAGGCTAAAATTAACAGACAAAGAACCTGTGATTGCTGGGTGCATACTGTACAACAGTTTACCACAATGTATAAAGATGATAGAAGGTATGTCTCTTTTTAAAAGAAAATTAAAAAGACATCTGATCAATATAGCCCTTACAGTGTTAAAGGAAATCTTGAAATAAAACATTAAATATTGTGTATGTATACATTTTTTATAATGTTATTTAATGACTTTTCTGTGAATATTCTATAAAATATATGTACATGTACTACCTTTTTGTAGCTACCTATGTATATATAAGATTTATATAAAAATGAAAGTGTCCAATATCATTGTAAGAAATGATCCAAGAACAAATAAAGAATAAAGAAGTTGCTGCAGATTAAAATCCTCCATGAGCAACAGCTGCCAAAAAGTCAGAAAATAACAATGACATAACAAATTACCAACTTGCCAGGCACTATAAAATTCTGAAGGATTAGTTTCTGTTATATTGGATGTGTATCATCAGCAGCTGAAGAAGACAGTTTCAAAATTTAAATGCACTTGTGCTGGAGGTTCCAACTGGGAAATATGTGCCATCAACATGAACTTGTCAAAATAGCTATCAATGAGAGAACAGAACACTTTGAATTTGTTGTTTAACATAATACAGTCAAAATGTTATCTTTTGACTGGGCTTCTTTCATGCAATTTGACAAAGCCATGCCAACAAGTTCAAGCTATAATAACTGCTCAAGGTGACTTTTACCACTATCCCATGGTTATCAGTGAGATAGGTTCTAGTCAAATTCAGATTCTCAGTTTAACTGAGCAGCTCTAGCTGGGCACAAAACATTACCCAGCCTCACAAAAGAAATCTATATGCCAGTGATGACCATAATTGTCACAGGTGGACAAGTGAAGCTTTAGGTCAACAGTTGTGAGGAAGAGCCTCAACCTTTCCCATAGCGACAGTGAAACCAGTCCAGAAACATTAATTTGGTGTTCTCAATGAAGAGAAGTGGTGCCCTATCAAGCTATCTTCAGAGGAATCTGCTGTCCAGTCATGAATATGTCCCTAATTGCACAAGCAATGGCTTTGGTGAATGATGGCCATTCATCATCACTTTTTGGATGTATTCAATTCTGGAATGACGACAAGGCAAACCAGAGGATCTGGTCTGAAACACAATATCAACACTGAGAATTATCAGCCAGTCAGCAGTCATATAAGATGTCTCATGATAAATGACAAATAATTCAGAAAAAGTGCAATAGATGCTGCAAGATGACATCGAGCATCCATCAGATCATTATAACTGCTGCTGGATTTTGTACTATACATGACAGTATTATGGGTCTCAGAAACTATTAATTTATGTATATTTCTTGTGTTGTGTGCATCATGTAGTGACAGTTACTCTATAGCATAAGTAGATCACATAATTTGTTTCAATAAGTAATTTAAATTTACTGTTGCAGTGCAACATATAAATTTTTCAGCTATATAGAACCCATAATCTCTCTGTTAGTGAACTGTTATCACAATTTAATTAGTTTATTGCAATTGGAGTATTGAATTAGTAGTAGGGCTTACATTAATGGGTGGTATTTGCTTCTAATGCCAGTGTGTATTTAACCAATATGACCACAGTTAAGCCATATGATGATTATGCACTATGAATGAGTAAAAAAATATTCAACAATAAAAGTTTAAGCCAAGTTTTACTACAGTTTGGAATTTTCTATTGAATATCAGTTGCTGTGGTTTCTAACTCTTATATGATTGCTGCCGAAATCATAATCCTACCATTCACCCACATAATTCCATTATCAGTGATGTTTCTCACAGTTATTTGTAACAATTTAATGTAAGACACATCATGTGTCACTCAGTCATAATATAATTTCGTGTCTTCCCTGTTATTTAACTGTATTATATCCACTTTCATATCTTTAAAACAACCAAGTGCTTCTTCATGTCCATACTCTGGCACTAGACTCAACATACTGACTGCAACATTTCCTCCAGCTAAGGTGAGTGATACACTTACCAACACTGTTGCAACAAAGCTGTCATTCACAAAATTTAGTGTCTTCTACACTCTTAACTGGTGCAAAAGTGTCTTCAGTACAAACAGGGGAGTTGGGTATAATTCATTTGATTAGAAACAATGACAGGCAAAAGACTCTCTTCCATAGGTAACAATTCACTACTCATTAAATCTATAAGAAACTAATGACTCTATGCCCTCATAACCATGCTGTTCAATTACTCTACAAATGATCTGTAACACACTGATGCCACTGTGTTAAAGAGTTCAATTAGAAAAAGTTTTCGCTGCTATACATACACAACCATGTTTCATATATTATTTCATAATCTTTACATTTGTTACACTATGAAGGAATAAATAAGAAGATCTATATACAGAAAAAAAATCTCCAGTGTTGGCTACAATCATAATATCCATTTATTTCTCAGTCAAACATTGTGCAACTGAATTTTTTCCTTTCTGGATTGATTTTGACCAAGTGTGTTGACTTCAAATAGATTTTGCCAGCTCTTTTATCTTCCTTTCCAAGCTTAGCTTAGTTTAGCTCTCAGAGTACTAGTGGAACACACAGTTGCTAGCATTATCTGCACACTGTATCAGAGAAAGTACCATTTACACTCATCCCCTGTTAGTAATAATAATTTTATTGTCATTAGGTCACTAAAGCAAAAGACAAAATCACACATGCAGTACAGATAATTTAAAAGAAACAAAAGACTAGTTATGAACATTTCAGTATTATACGAGGGTTGGAACTTAAATAGTGGCAACTATTTCTTCACAACCGATCCAAAAGAGTTACATGTTTGCGTCTGTTACTGTCATTCAAAGTAGTCACCAGTGTTGTGTGGAACCAATTGCCAGTGAAGTGGAAAGCATAGTATACCATTAGCAGAGCCTGTTCTGTCGATGGTGCGAATGGAGTGGTCTGCTGTCTGTTGAATCTCTGTAACAGTCATGTAGTGAATGCCATGAAGTGGTTCCTTCATCTTCAGAATAAAATCAAAGTCACAAGGACTTAATCCAGGGAGTATGGTGGATGATACTGTACTTCCCAATCCCATCGACTGAACAGAGCAGCCACAGCTTTCGTTGTATGCACCCACACGTTGTCATGCAAAATTATGAGTGGGTAGCACAGAAAGTGTTGCTGCTTCTTTCACAAAGCTGGTCGCAGGTGATGCTCCAAAAACAAACAGTAATACTGTGCATTGACAGTCTGCCATGGAGGAACATAATGCATTAGGATAACACTATCACAGTTGTACACGAGAATCACCATAACTTTCCCCATACTGGGGCTCTGATGCACTTTTGACTTTCTCGGCAACCCATAATGACTCCATTCATTGGATTGACGTTTCAGTTTTGGCTTGTATGATGTGGCCCATGTCTCAACCAGTGTTATGAAATGGCGTAATAAAGCCTCTCCTTTGCACTCGTAGCACTCCAAGTGCCTCTGAGCAGTGTCATAACGCATCCATTTCTGCATTTCCATCAAGCCATGTGGAACCCATGCAATTTTTCGCATGCCCAGGCATTCCTTCAGGATCTGAATCACAGTTGTATGCGCTAATGTGGTTTTGTGGACGAGCTCACGAATCGTATGGCATCGATCACTATACACTAATGCCGCAATAGCATGCACTTCTTCTTCAGAGACCCTAGGACAACCTGCCTGATGCATGTGTGCCACAGTTTGCTTACCTTTGTTGAACGCTTTTACCCAATGTTCCACTGTTCTGTATGGCAATGGCGATTCCCCACAAGCCTCTTGAAGACCTTGATGACACTGTCATTCTGTACATCTGGCACATTCAATTGTGATCCAACTCTGTTGTTGCTGTTTCGAAAACAGTTACACCATTACGATAGACCGTTCGCTCACAAGTGACTGTGTTTTCCTCGACTGTGGGTATGCCGTGACGTGGTACACATGAGTCCATTTGCTCGGACGTAAGGTAGGTATGTCAACAATGTGTGCTATCAGTGACAGTAGTAGATTCCATTGCACAGTGTCTCCGCAGTAGTGTTACCACTATTTACAGTTCATACAATCCTTTTATTGTAGAATGGATTGGCTACTAGCCCGTCATTGAGTGTTTGTTTGAAAGCTTGTTCTGGTAAATATTGTACAGACTGCATGGATATGTTTCTTAGAGTCATAATTTTTTGCTCATGAAACAATGGTTTCCAATGCACCTTATATGAAGATCCAATATTATGCTACTAGTTTTCTTCTGCAGTGTTAAGATGTTTTGCAGACAACTAGTGTCGTTATAAAATATTACTACATGTTATGCTTTGGAAATAAAGGATGTTCTGACATATATTTGAGGTTCGCCATTGATAAGTCACATTAACAGATGAATTACTCTTGACAGCTAGCCAGTAAGATATTCAATCTTTATTTCTTCATGATCTGGACTCGGGGCCAAGGTACCCTATCTTCATTCCTTCATGACCGCAACACCTTTTCTCCCATTTGCTTCGCTTGGTCTTTAGCCATTGTGCTACCTTCTGAGATGATGTTGACCTCCTTGTCTCTGATGCACCTCTGTCCACATTAAACCCACCATTCACCAACAATGCCTGCATCTCGACATCTGTCTTCCCTCTCACACCAAAAATCCCTCTCATACAGCCTAGCCAACCAGGGACGACATATCTGCAGTGACAGGAGCTCCCTTTCCCAGTATGCTGAGGGTCCCACCAAGGCCTTCATGGACAGGAACTATCCCCCAGACCTAGTCAGCAAACAGATCTCCCATGCCATTTCCACTCACACCACCAATCCTTTCACCACCACCAAGAACCAGTCACAAAGGAGTGTCCCCTTTGTCACTCAGTAACACCCTCAACTGGAATGACTGAATCACATCCTTTGGCAGGCCCTTGATTAATTATCATCTTTCCCTCAAATGAGGGGCATCCTACCCGAGATACTTCCCACCCTCCCTAAAGTGACGTTCTGTTGCCCACCCTATGTCCACAACATCTTAGTCCATTCCCATGCCGCTCCCAATCCCAGCCCCTTGCCACAAGCATCGTAGCCCTGTGGAAGACCCAGGTGGAAGACCTGCCCAAGCTACCCACCCAGCACTGTGTATTCCACTCCTGTCACAGGTTTATCCTATCTCATCAGAGGATGGGCCACCTGTGAAAGCAGCCATGTCATTTACCAGCAATGCTGCAATCATTGCACAGCTTTTTATATTGGTATGCCTACCAACCAGCTGTCCTCCTGAATGAACAACCACTGCCAAACTGTGGCCAAGAGCAAAGTAAACAACCCCCTGGTACAATATCCAGCCAAACATAACATGCTTGATTTCAATGGCTGCTTCACTACATGAGCCATCTAGATCCTTCACCACCAGCTTTTCTGAACTCTGCAGATGTGAGTTATCCTTACAACACATTCCCTGCTCCCACAATTATGCCCAGCCTACAGTAACATTCTGTCCCTGCTCCCTCCACCCAGCAATTTCCATCCCCTCTGTCCTATCACCCCACCCCCACCCCCCACCCCCCCCAGTTCTCATCTCATACACTCTCTGTTTGCCACACTCTGCCAACTCGCTCACCCATCTTTCTCTGCTCCCCTCATTTTTCACTGCATTTTTTCCACCTCACTGCCCCACAACCTCCTGATACTGCATCTGTTGGCATTCTAGTGTCTGCACACTCCAGCAAACAGTGCTCCTTTCTTCACCCAGCTGCATACTGCTATCCCTTCAAATGGTTCAAATGGCTCTGAGCACTATGTGACTTAACTTCTGAGGTCATCAGTCGCCTAGAACTTAGAACTAATTTAACCTAACTAACCTAAGGACATCACACACATCCATGCCTAAGGCAGGATTTGAACCTGCGACCGGAGCAGTCGCTCGGCTCCAGACTGTAGCGCCTAGAACTACATGGCCACTCCGGCCGGCGCTATCCCTTCGCCTTCCTCTTCCCTGCCCCCTCCAGATTTCTGCTTCCATCCCATGTGATAGTTGCATTCTGGCCTGAGCTACCTGATTTGGCAGTCATGTGTGCATGAGCTGTGCTTGCTTGTGCGAATGAATGGTGTGTGCTTCTCTTTTACTGACGAAGTCTGTGACCACAGTCTTATGTGTAAGTGAATTTTAATTGTACCTGTCTGCAACTTAATGTGTTATCTTTACAGTAAGTTGCCATCTACCTTCTCCTACAATGTTCACTAACATATTGTACCCATTGAACCCAAGGTAATTTACCATCTAAATATAGTCCCAAAAACTTAACATAACTAGGATCATCTGACAGAAGTTTGTGTATTGCACTAACAGCCAACTGCTGCCTTTTGTTTTCATTCAGAAATAATCAGTTTACATTAAACAATTAGGATGCTTCAGCAATTCATTTTGGCACACAGGTTTTAAGGACACTGAAATCCTCACTAGTGTGAAGAAAAGTTGCATCATCTCCATGTAGCACTGTGCTGGACTTAATATAATGTTGGCTGATCATTATTCACTATTAGGAATGAGCAAGGCATCACAGTGGTTAGCACACTGGACTCACATTCAGAAGGATAATAATTCAAATTTGTGTCCGGCCATCCAGATTTAGATTTTCCATTATTTCCCATATATCACTCCTGGAAAATGCTGGGATGGTTTCTCTGAGAGGTCATGGCCCATTTCCTTCCCCATCCTTGAAAAATGCCAAGCTTGTGCTCCCTCTCTAATAACATTGACTTTGACAGGATGCTAAACCTTAATCTTATGGAGATGTTTAATAAACTCAAGTGGCAGACACTGCAAGAGAGGCGCTCTGCATCGCGGTGTAGCTTGCTTGCCAGGTTTCGAGAGGGTGCGTTTCTGGATGAGGTATCGAATATATTGCTTCCCCCTGCTTATACCTCCCGAGGAGATCACGAATGTAAAATTAGAGAGATTAGAGCGCGCACGGAGGCTTTCAGACAGTCGTTCTTCCCGCGAACCATACGCGACTGGAACAGGAAAGGGAGGTAATGACTGTGGCACGTAAAGTGCCCTCCGCCACACACCGTTGGGTGGCTTGCGGAGTATAAATGTAGATGTAGATGTAGAATCTTCCTTCCTTCATTATAAGGAATGAGAAAGGGCCCATTATAGATTTCACTGTTATCTCTAATGCTATAAAATTCATGTTTTTCTAGAAATTGTGTATGCCCTGCACAGTCAAAGGTTTTGCTGAAATCACAAAAAATGTCTTACGGAAGCCTTTATCACTGAACACCTGAAGTAGGTTTTCGACTACAGAGTCTATAGCACCAAAAGGTGACAAGTTTTTCCTAAAACCATATTGTAAGCCGGTAATTTTACCTACATTTGCAAATTAAACAAGTAACTGTTGGTAAATTACATATCCCAATATTTAAGTAAACACTGGGTCTACAGATATCAGTCTGCAACTTGCAGGTGGATCGATATCTGCCTTTTTATATAACGAAATTATCCTAGACACTTTCAGCTCATCAGGAAAATATACCTTGGATATACACTTGTTTATCCAATGTGTTAAGAGGTACACAATACAACATAATACTTTCTTTAGTATGTTGCAAGATACGTTATATGCACCTATACAGTTTGGTGATTTGAACAGTGTCTCTATTGTTATGAAGACTCTTGGTGAGACCTCTGAGGAGGTAGGCATGCATGTATTTGCTGATGATCTAAAAACAGTTTTTGAAAGTAACTCTGATGAACTGATGTCAGCTTTTATAATAGCATTTCTTACTTCATCAAATATTTTTTTTTAAAAAACGATTGAATTTTTTGGATCAGGTGTTAATTGTTTTTTTTTTTTTTTGTATCTTTAGCAAAACTATTTATTAGTTTCCACCCAACTTTCACACTTAGTGGTGGAATTAACAATACTACAGAAAGTGGTTGCTTTTTCTGCTTTTTATACTCATTCCTACTTTTAACATAGATTAATCTGTTATGGTCAGTCTTCAAACTATTACATATATTGTAAAACAACATAAAATAGTATTTCAGATTTTTTAGTCGTTTAGAACGTCATGGATTTTGTCTCTTTGGAACTCTGGTTTTAAAGACTTTGTCAATTATAGTGCATTTCTTTATGGGAATGCTGTCATTAACTTGTACAAAAATGCTTTAGAAAACTAGTCAAATATTATATTTGCTGACAATTAATTACTTGAACTACCATGTTAATTGATTTGCTCTGAGTGAGTTTCCAGAGGATAACTTAACGAGATTTGTCCACCTTAGATTAACTGTGAACAAAAGTTGGTAAAAGATTGCTGCTACCCCTGAAATTGCTTTGTTGTCTTGCACAGTCTGCAGTAATAGAAAAAAGTGTATCAAATGTCACTATAAAAGATACTGAGCGTTCTTCCTCTGTTCAGCACCTGTAATCTCCAGAAGGGTTGCATTTCAGTAAAGGTTTTACATGCTTCATTGACACAAATGATATGTGGGGGAAAGCAGCTGATATCATAAAATCATTCATGGAAAATAGAGAACAGTGACTAGAAATAAAACAGAAAGTGAACAATATTATTACAAATTATAGCAAAATTTTGTATTTGTTAGATATGGTCTACCCTAATGATCAGTGATTGATTCACTAATTTTTCTTTATGTGTAAGTGATATGCACGGAATAGTACATAGAAATACTGTCATGTGTATCCTATACATGACACTTTATTCATTATAAATAGTGTTTCAACAGATGATTTAAACAAGAGACCTTCTCTAAGTATGAAATGGAAACAATTACAATACTTCAGAGAAAATAATTTCTTTTATAAATGTTAACAAACTCACACTGAAGGTACACACAAACAAAACACATAACTTGAGCAACATTACAGTCAATCTTGAAATCTTGGCTCTCAAAGAGACAGAAAGCTATAAATTTCTGCGTATGATGGCAGATAGGTACTTGATATGGCAGAATCATATAAATAACACGAGTTGAAAAATTAATTCAAACATATTTCTGATGAGAAAACTGTCAAGGACAATAATAACCCAAATGTACTATGGCCCCAACCATTCAAAACTTTCATATGGTATCACGGTCTGGGGAAATGCAGCAAAGGTGTACATACAATGACTGGTAAAGCTACAAAAGAAAATTATAAGATGTATAGCAAAATAAACTTCCAGAGATTCCAGCAGAATATAATTTCAGGAAATGAATCATGTTACGGTAACAGTAGTAATTACCACTATACATGTCTGAAACAATTATTTATGTGAGACGTAAAAAACATATTACTTCATTAAACAGATATGTCCATGACTGCAACACAAGAAGTAAAAACTATTGTAACATTGAAAGACATTGGCTTAAAGTAACTGACAAATATCCTGCGAATGCCTGAGCCTTTTGATACAACAGTTTGCCACAGTGTACAAAGGTGAGATTTTTAGGTGCTGCTATGAAGATCATCATATATTTTATCAATATCTTCATGTAATCATGTCATTTTTAAATTTGTAATTGCCTAACTTCTAAACTTTCTGTAAACATGACATCACCAGTATCATTGGACAGAATGGTCCATAGACAAATAAAACTATCACCAGACAAAGCTTGTGGTATCCACAGAGGGGAGGACTGCAACATTTATGTATCTGAAAAAACTTATAAAGTGTATCTCCTACTATGTTTCATCTATCTGCTGTACAAGCTGAGGAGCAGTGTCAATAATGAACTTCTATTACATGCATATTTTGCACTCTTCCACTTGAGTTATGGGATACTATTATGGAGTGTGAGGCAGAGATGGACAGAGAAAGGGGAAGGAGGAGATGGAGAGGCGGTGAGTGGAGGAAGAGGTGAACAGTGAGTGGAGAATGAGATGAACAGTGAGAGGAGGAAGAGGACATTGACAGGGAAAGAGGAGGATCACATGGACAGAGAGAGGGGAAGGAAGAGATGGACTAGGAAAGGGGGAGGAGGAGGTGGAATTGGAGGCATGAGGAGGAGATGTATAGAGGGGGAAGGAGGAAACACATAGAGAGGGGAAGGAGTTGATTTACAGTGAGGGAACAGCAGATGGACAGAGCAACAGTGTAGCAGCAGATTGACAGATAGAGGGGGAGAGTGTGATGAACAGAGAGAGAAGATGGTGGAGATGGACAGAGAGTGGGGTTGGAGGAGGTGTACAGACAGAGAGAATGAGGGAGACAGACAGAGAGAGGGAAGGAGGAGATGGACAAGGGGAGGGGGAAGAGGAGACAAAATTAGAGGGGAGGAGGAGGAGATGGATAGGGAGCAGGAGGAGATGGGCAGAGAGGAGAGCAGCATATGGACAGGAGATGATTGGCAGAGAGAGGGGAAGGAGAAGATGGGCAGAAAGAGGCTGGCAGCTGGAGGTGGACAGAGATTGGGGTGGAGGAAATGGACAGAGGGAGGGGGTGGAGGAGATGAACAGAGAGATGGGTAGGAGGAGATGGATAGAGAAAGAGACAAGGTGGAGATGAAATAATAGAAGAATTGAATAACTGGGCAATTTTGGGTACTCAGCTAGTTTAATTACAAAACAATGCATATAAAGAGAACATTTCTAAAGACAAATCATGAAGATGGTCAACATACTTGCATATTATTCACTTAGAAGTGTTATGTATCTTGGTTTTTAAAGCTGACTTGCCCCATGTTATATCAAGAGGTCGCTATTAAGTAAATAACTAAGCAGTGACTAGGTTTATATAGTATGTGCATTAATGACTATTTGCCAGTGGTATTACTGTGCTGTAAATGGACTGGTCAAAAAGTCATCATGAGAGCAATTGATATACAACAGTTATTGATGACTTAAACTGGATTGTGGTCTTTCTTATGTCAATGGACACTTCTAGCACATCTTCTTTTACAAAGAAGTAAGCTGCTTTGACTCTTCATCACAGTACTGCCGGAAAATAATTAATCTTATTGGTACGGTACTGTGACAACTTCTGCTGATCTGAGAAACGTTTATTCACTCCTCATGGATAGGGCATACACTTGTATTTCTTTAGTAAGGATCCCAAATGCAGCAATTCTCCAGAAGAAGAGAGACAAGTGTAGCATGTTTTAGGTGTTCTTTTAATAAAAACTAATTTTGGTTCACCTTCCTCAGAACTTTAACTATGTGATAGTTCCAATTTCAAATGGCTCAAATGGCTCTGAGCACTATGGGACTTAACTTCTAAGGTCATCAGTCCCCTAGAACTTAGAACCACTTAAACCTAAGTAACCTAAGGACATCACACACTTCCATGTCCGAGGCAGGATTCGAAGCTGCGACCGTAGCGGTCGCGCAGTTCCAGACTGTAGCGCCTAGACGGTTACAGTTTCAGTTTCCCGTAACTATAATTCCTAAGAGTAAAGTAGAATCAAAGAACGTTAAATTTAAGTGATTTATTTTGTGGCAGTAACCGAAATTTAACGGATTTTTGTAGTACTCATGTGAAGGGCCTCACACTTTTTATTGTTTATGGTCAGTTCACCACTTTTCGCACCATGCAGATGCCGTGTCTAACTCATTTTGTCATTCGTTTCGAATATATCATGACTTTAGTAGATGTTAAACGAGAGCATCGTCTGCAAATAGTGTAAGGTCTAATTGTCTCTTAAATCGTTTACATAGATCAGGAACAGCAGAAGGTCTATAACACTACATTGGGGAATGCCAGATAAACTTCTGTTTCACTTGATGACGTCCTTAGTTACTCTGAACTTTCTGACAGGAAATCACGAATATAGTTGCACAATTTGATTAGAAGCCGCTTGTGAGGCACTGTGTCAAAAGCAATCTCAAAATCTAGTAATAAGGAATCAAGTTGAGATCCCGTGTCAACAGCACTCTAACCTAACCTATTACTTCGTATGAATAAAGAGCCAGTTGTGTTTAACAAGGGTGTTATTTTCTGAATCCATGCTGGCTATATGCAGTATACCGCATGTTAGAAAATCCTACTGGAAATCAGTGTCAGCGATATGGTTCTGCAATTCAGATTTTCTTTCTTGTGTTGTGGTGTGACATGTGCAACTTTCCAGTCAGTACAGATCTTTTGCGAGGGCAGTTGTATATGATTGCTAAAACTGGAGCCATTTTATCAGCATATTCCAAAATAAACGTAATGGGTGTACAGTCTGGAAAGAAAGATTTGCTTTCATTGTAGGACGTAATTAAGTTCCTTCGCTACACTGAGGATAGACTACCTACTTTCAGATTCGTCATCCTGGCAGCTGTTCTTGATTCGAATTCTGGAATATATACTGAATATCTCGTAGAGAAGGAATTTCTGAGAACCACGTTCAGGAACTTCGCTTTAATGGCTTTGTCGTTGGTAACCATTGACAAAAAGGTGTTGACTGTGTCTTCTCACTGGTATATTTTACATATTTAGGTCCTATTATGAGCAGAATCTACTAGTATTTTCTGATAGTTATCGAGATTAGATTATCTTAGATTCAGTTTTCGTTCCACAAGCCCAAAAACGAGATGATTCTCGTGGTTATGGAACATGTCAGGAAGTATAACATAAAAACATAGAACAGTTGAATATAATATTCACCTTCCTGATCATTACCGAGCGAGGTGGCGCAGTGGTTAGCACACTGGACTCGCATTCGGGAGGACGACGGTTCAATCCCGCGTAGGGCCATCCTGATTTAGGTTTTCCATGATTTCCCTAAATCGCTCCAGGCAAATGCCACGATGGTTCCTTTGAAAGGGCACGGCCGACTTCCTTCCCCGTCCTTCCCTAATCCGATGAGACCGATGACCTCGCAGTTTGGTCTCTTCCCCCAAACAACCCCAACCCCTTTCCTGATCATTTGTCAGGAAATTGTCAAGATATCAGAGCAGCTAAACTAAAGCTGCAAATATTTACAGAATTAATACACTGCCAGAATGAAATATGATAAGCACTTTTAATGTTCGCTCCCAGTAGCTGAGTGGTCAGCGCGACAGAATGTCAGTCCTAAGGGGTCAGGTTCGATTCCCGATTGGGTCGGAGATTTTCTCCGCTCAGGGACTGGGTGTTGTATTGTCCTAATCATCATCATTTCATTCCCATCGACGTGCAAGTCGCCGAAGCGGCGTCAAATCGAAAGACTTACACCCCGCAAATAATGGTCTACGGGAGCCCCTTGTCGTATGACCTTTTAATAAATTTATCATACACAAAACACCTAATCTTGACTATTGCGACCATGTGCTGTCGAAACCAAAATCTAACAGACATTTTCACTTAAGGTGGCCTAACCGACCCTGTTAAGATATTCATCTATAGAGTAGAAAGAGCTGTCTACCGAAAAGTCTTTCCATCTCTCTCTAAAATGTGCTTTACTGAAAACAAATTTTAATTATTGCTTGCAGTTTATTTAAAATATGAGTTCATGAGTATTAAACCCCTTTTTTGATCAAGGTAAGTGGTTTTAGGTCCTTACACATATTGTTCTTATTCCTAATACTGATACTATTGGTTGAAAATAGAGGCATATGTTAGCCACAAATTTCATTAAGGAATAAATATGCTGAGTTTCTACATGATGTTCTTGAATGTACACCACAAATGAGTCTTATTACATGCCTTTTCACTCTAAAAATGTTTTCTCGGCTTCTCGAGTCACTCCAAGATCTCATTCCGTATGATATACTACACTGAAAGTAAGCAAAGTATACAAAGTTTTCTTTGTACTTACATTTCCTGCTTCTGACATCATTTGTACTGCAAATAACAGACTTGATTAGGCGCTTCTGCAATCCTGTGGTGATTCCTTTCTGACTGAATTTAATGTCAAGTTGTACTCGTAATATCAGAAATTGAACACTGTCAACCTCTTCTATCTGCATGTCTTCATATGTTATACACATACTCTTACAGGTCTTGAACTGCATTTAGTGGGTCTTTTAAAAGTTTAGTGACAGTGAATTAGCTTCAAACCATTTATTAACGTCAGTGACAATTTGATTAGCTGCCATTTCTAAATCTATACTTGACTTACTATTTATTGCAATGTTTGCATCATCTGCAAACACAACAAACTTAGCATCTGGCAATGTAATAGAAGATAGGTCCTTAGTGAACTCAAGAAAAAGCAGCAGACCCAATATGGAACCTTGAGGAACACCATATGCAATTAATTCCCAGTCATATGAAGACTGAATGCTTACTCCACAGGTGCTTTACAACGACACCCTTTGTTTACTGTTAGTTAGGTAAGACTTGACTCACTTTACAGCACTGCCATTGAGACCATAATATTCTGATTTACTTAAGATTCACAGAGTCAAAGGCTTTTGACAGGTCACAAAAAATGCCGGTCGCCTCCAATTTGTTATCTAATGAATTAAGTACATTCTCACCCTTCTCTATACCGTAACCCTTAAATAACCCAAACTGTGACTAGGGTAATATATTATTTTCAGTCACATGCATAAGAAGATGCTTGAACACAACCTTTTCAAATATGATTGAAGTAGCTGACAAAAATGAAATAGGCCAATAGTTCAACAGTATCTCTGTATTCCCTTCTTGTACAGAGGCTTACCTTCATCACATTTTAGCCAATCTGCAAATATTTTCACTGATAAAGAGATTGATTACACAAATAACTTAAGACAGAGCTCAGCTCACATGAACACTCTTTGATTAACTTCGTTGAAATCTTATCATAAACATTGGAATACCTTGATTTTAAGAATTTTATGCTGAATGCTATTTCTATGGGAGAAGTGACTGTCATTTCCATTTCACTGTATTTATTTGTAGAGACTGGACTCAGATATTCCTTTGCATTATTTACTGAACCTGATAACCCCAAGCTGTCAGTAACAGAAACAAAGAGCTTGTTTTAGAGGTTTGCAAAACTTCATAAACTTGTCACCAATGTCTCATTTATTCTTCGAGCTATCTGTTCCTCTTGCTTTCTGGCTCCACCTGTCTCTGTCTTCACTATACCCCATATAGTTTCTATTTTGTTGCCTGATGTAATTATATAGTTTTCTCCTAATAACTTGCTTAGGTTTCTGAGTTATTTGCTTGAATATTTTATAGTACTGTTTGTACTGCATTACAACGCTAACATCAGAGCTGTTCCTAGACAGCAGATACAGTTTCCTTTTTGTTTTATTTTTAGACTTTCATTTGATTTGAGTTACCTTTAGCGGAAAACAATTTTCGGATGAAGAAGTAACTTTATTAATGAAAGCTTCGTATTTTTCATTTGAGTTAGAAGTATAGTGAACATCTACCCATTCCTGTCTTTGAGCAATCTCCTAAAATTCTCAATCTTTTGGGAAACTATTAAAAGCATCTTGCACTGGAGTCCCAGCTAAATTTCGAACTTCTGTAAAACATCGCTAATCTTGGTCATTTGCCTTCTTTTAAATCTGGCATGATAGTTTAGTTTCTTCTGCAACAGTATTCTGACCAATTTCGTGTGTCATTGTGGATCTGTTCCGTCTATTAGGCCTATTAATTTACTCGGTATAAAACTGTCAATTGAGTGTATGAAGCTGTAACGAGATTAGGTGTATGGTAGCTCATTTTCACGGTATAGTCCAGATGGCACAGCAATGTAACATTAGTTTTAAATAATATAAATTGCAACCAGCAGAAAAACAGTCGCCATATGTATGAACGTTCACCTATAGTTTTCTATTTCTGAGACGTCCACGGAAGTCGAAATATGATATTTGTTTCTTTGCAAGACAGAAATTCTAAAACATGCGTACTGAAAGTTAACTGCTATCCTCCTGACAAGAAATGTGTGAAATTCGCAAGGCTTCATCGACTGCCTGAGGTACCCTATTTTGGAGCACAGAGTAAACGTAGACTCAGGGTAGAAATTCGTGTCCTCTAGTTTTATCTTTGGCGAAACAGGTGATACATTGTCGCATGCTTCGCCTAGGATGAAACTACTAGGGTGGGATCACCGAAGTGTTCTGCTGTGTTAACGTAAATGTGGTTTTGTTGAATAAAAATGGCTGGAAACAATAATGATCCAGTAAGTAATTTGCATGGATACGCAATAAATTTGTAATTATTTCTTGCAGTTAGTAATTTTTTATTTAATTTAATGTCTTGCAGTTTGAACGTACGGTGACTGAATACCTCAAAATTACGGAGAAATGCGTTAGAGAATGTCTTCACATTATTAATGTAACAGACGTCACTGGCATGAAGGTAATTTTCATTGGGAATATAAACCCTTTCCTTTTTTCTTCCGTTTCCCGTCGTTCCTTACTTGGCTCTAAATTCATAAATAATGCATTTTGTTTGCAAAACAGGTATAATCAGTTTCTGAGTCCTCTTCAGCTAGAACAATACGTACATAACATTTAACGCAGAAATGTACCCAATAATTTTACTTAGAAGGACGTACTCTTGACTGCTAAATGTTATTTTTCATCTTTTCAGTAACTTGCAATTCATTTCTCAAGTCGTCAAATATGGGATATGGACGACAAATATTATACGGTGTTGTTAAAGATTATTTTTATCGCCTGGATTAAAGTAATTCGGATTAGAATATACCTTGCGTTAAATTGAAATGGTCGTGAACAAATCCGCCATTAATAAGTACCGGTACAAATTGAGTACCGGTACTACAAAATTATTTGCGAGGTTTCGATATATAGCCAATAAAACGAAATACAGCGTTCATGACCAGCAAAGTAGCCTATACCAAAACGCGCACATCAGAAATAATGTGAAGGAGAGAAGAATGATGTGTGTGACTCGACACTTATGGATCACGTTGTGAAGGGAACTAAGAACTTCTCACTCTAGAATCTAAATTCGTAATGGTCAGAGGTGAAATGACTGAAGTTATTGCCCACCGATTCAGCATCTTTTAGCATCTTCTGTAGGCCTACCGTTAGTCTCTTTATCAGAATACAGGAAGGGGGATCAGTAATCTTACACGCATTTACCGGTACACGAAACAGTCATAGTATTGTAACGTATCACCATTTAACTCGCAGATGCAAGTGTTGAAAATATTTGCTTTTACAAACGTCAACCATCATACGATGTATCTGCAAGCTGTAGTTATCTAATGACTGCTGTTAGAAAATACATGAACATAAGTTTGTTTCTATGTGTGACGCCCTTTAATATGAGTATCCACATAAACTGATTAGAGGATAAATAATTTCATTCAGCATATGGGCTAACAAACACTCTCCAAGTATCATGTTGTATAAGAGTTATTCTTTAATTCAGTAATAACTTTTAAAATATGTTACTCAACTGTAACTGACAATATTAGTTTTTCTTGACGGTTTGCAAAGCTATTGCAGAAATTTCTCGTAATCAAAACGATTACACAAATCGCACATATTGCTTACTCTTGACATCTTTCTTACATATGCAAAAACTTTATTGCCTTTTGTTTCAGTTAAGGAATTAGTTTTAGGTATCTGATAACAGGGTTTATGATGCAGGAGAGAAAGCAGTGAAGTTCTTTCAAAATGAGCTACAACATGATTTAGGATGCACAAGAAAATCACTGGAGTTCCTTTAGAATGAAGTGTGTATATGAAGATAGCCATAGTGCACAGTACATGATTTAGTACCCTGTGTGTTCATTTTTAGTGCAGATGTTGAGCAGCAGCATGTTGCTCATCTGGGGAGCTAACTGATACAAAATCTGTATTCGTAAGAAGAAATGTTATCATTTGAAATTTTGGAATTTCCTGGTTTTTGCTACAGAACTAAAAATCTCTGCATCCGTGTTTCAATATTTACCAGATGTTCCATATTTCTTTATCATTTGTAATTTTTTATCATACTTGAATCTCTTTTTCTCAGTATTGGGCTTCTCATTCTTTCTTCTCACTGAGTTTTCAGTGGTCTCCCCTTTTGTGATCTTCCCCTTTCACAACAATCTGTCACAAATAACATTTCTTTTCTACTTTAGTCTCATTTTAAGTTTATACATATTCTCAGTTCTACATTAACTAAGATTACCTAGTCATACTTCCCCGTATTCTGATATTCAGACTGCACTTGAAAGAATTACTACCCTCAAAATGAAGCAAAAAATGTAATTCTTTTCTTTTGGAGAATTTGGTAGGCTATGTGAATTCTGACATCTAATAGCAGTGTAACTCAATACCAACATCATCATAAGTTGTTTAGTATCCATTAAATAATTAGTCTAGGCCTACTTGTTTACTGGAACATTAATCAGTAAATATATTTAGCGAGTTGCTCATGGCATAAACCATCCTGGGAAGTAATGAACACAAGTCCTCTCAGTAATGCAGACATCAAGTGAAACAGTTGAAAGAGAAAGAATACCCTGTCTCCTAGATCAAGATGTGGCTACTGCTTGCTTCAAATAAATGAAGACAGGGCAGTGGATGAAAGCTAATAAGAAAATGACCAGTAGGAAGAATGGCTGTATAAAAAGTAATTCTATCTTTGGTTGGGTATATTATAACAATGAAAGAACTGGTACAGTATGTAGGACAAATACTGTAACTAGATCAGAAGCTAAGGTATGTCACATGGGGCAGAGTTCTGTGTAAGGGTATGGACACCTTAAATGTAAGATCAGTTTGGCAGGTAAGAGAACGTAACTGGTAGTATTCCAACTAATTGTATTCACGTTTCAGGATATGTCAAGACAGAAAAACAATACAAAAAGCCATTCCAAAGAGTGTGACCATATTGTTCAGTTCTGTATAAGCCATGGTGATGGGATGAAAAGTACAGTTCCTTAGTAATTAGGGTAAGTGCTACAATTAATGCCAGGAGAATGGGTGGATATTGCACAGGAAAAAGACCAGAGAATACTATCCATAGAGACCTTATTTTGGGAAAAGTGTGAACACTGTTTGTATACTTATAGTGAAAGAAAAAACAAAATGTAAACAAGGACTCTCTATCATCACAAATATAGGGAAGGGGCTGCAACTCCTAGAGTGAAACTATTTTTGTGAGTATGAATTTTTTTCTTGGAAATACATTTTTTGAAGCCATATTAGGGGAATAGGTGGTAGCAATGAAATATTATTATAGATAAATAGTTTGATTAAGTGATTTTGGGAAAATTTATAAACTATCTTATTTTTTATTTCATTTAGTTTTTTCAAAATGCCACTCTTGTTCTCTCATTCCCTCAAGAGCCCTTTCATAATCATCTGTTCTACCCACAATGCTATACTTCCTTCTTTGCTGTGTCTTGTTCAACCCTGCAGTATTTTCACAGTCTCAAGTATTCTCATAATGTCCTCAGAAGGCTACAACCTCAGCTGTTCTCCAAAACATTTCCACACTGAGATTCTAAGAGTATATTTATTGGTCCTCAACACTACTGGTCAGTAGTTACGGATATAATTTATTTTTCTTTTGTGCGACTATGCACAGATCATGAACTGTTATTAAAAATAAGGCAGAAAATGTCCAATTTAGCAATATGTGTTTCCAGAACGTCATTCCACTGAATAATGATTGATGTTGACACTTAATACTGTTATATAATAAGAACAAGATGACAGAGATATTGGAAGAAGTAAGAAAAATCTGAAACTGAAATATCAGAGTTGATATTTCTTAAAAAATATTGTTATCATTGGATATGTGAATACATTTTTTTAATATAGATACAAAGTACACCAGTCTATATCCACATCTTCTCTTGTTAGATAATGCTATCTCTTTGACATTACTTAACTTCCACAGCAATAAAAGAATCCACCATGGATACTACATCAACAATGTAACATGTCTAGACGAGTGCATAAATAAGTCAATTGTTTTCATCAAGGCAGTGACCCCCAAAATACTGATAATACATAATACATTGTTACTCTTTTTTACGAATGTAGTTAGAGATTCAAATGATCTGTTCACCTTTTAGTATCTTTACATGCAACAGGTGTCATCAAAAGTTAAAAAAAAAAAAAAAAGAAAATGTCAATTAAGCAAATTTCCCTATGTACAAGGCATATAGCCTATACTGAATAATGAAGTAAATGGCAAAACTGGGAGGTTGTGTTGAAATGTGCCTGTGGCATATATTGAGGAGGTGAGCTGCCTGAGCCAAGTCTTTTTATTTGACTGCACTTTGATGACTAGCGTGTTGATGACGACGAAGATGACAACAGACCACCCAGCCCTCGGGCAGAGAAAATCTCCCTCCCATCTAAGAATTGAACCCAGCCCCGTTGCATGGCAATTCAGCCACACTGTCTCTTCAGTTGTGGAAGTAGATGAAGGTTGTGTTAATTAAACCTGCTTCATAAATAAGAGTAAAAGACAGAGCAATTTCATTGCCACCCTTAGAATACAAAATCTTATCAAAAGCTCTTCTGGACATATTAAATCCTTAATTAGATTATGAAGCTGGATTTAGGAGTAACTGATCCTGTCTAGAGGAAATTCTAAACCTTAAAAAAATAATGAGGTATATGAAAATATCAAACAAAAAGATAGTGCTAATATTTGCTGATCTCAAACTGAGTTATGATTTGATACATGTGTTTAATAAATGGCTACCATTTCTATTCTTAAATCTAATGTCTATAATGATATCATCAAATACTAATGGCCAGGGGACCGATGACCTCAGCAGTTTGGTCCAAATAAATAAATATTCTGTTGTCTGTACGTCTGAATAGCAAGAGGATCAGTTTCTCGAGCATTCCCACAAACAAATAATCATTGTGATTTGAAGGGTGATATATCTGTAGGAATTCCTGGTGGGAATGCAGGCAGGTAGATGCAGAAAGCAAATATTGATATTAACATGCACTTTATTGGTAACACTGATATACACAGAAAAGGTGTGTACTGTCAACTATTTATAGCAACATTAAAGCATCAAAGGTATTTTCGTCACAGGAATCTAAACTTGGTGCCAGAGGGTCTTGTTTTCTCGCACCTGTGTTATCGATAATGAGGTCACTACTGGGAAACACTGGGCCACATGTGGGGAATGCATGCACACTGCTAGAAAAGTTTACCTTGTAGAGCTGTTTCTGTGATGAGCATTGTGGTGCAGTATGCCCTGACTGTATGTCTCTGTCATCTGCCAATGTCAAGGTTGGTGCTGCAAGAGTAGTTTCATCTGGAACTGCTCGTGGATGTAATGCCAGACTGGCAGTGATACCAGTTACTGACTCACCACTACAGGTTTGCCTAAGGAAACCTCATGTCAGATGTGGAAGAATGAAACTGACAGAGAAAATCGGTACTTAAGATTGGTTCTCAAACAATGATGATGAAATGCTGCCAAATGAATTTTTTTTGCATAGGCTGAGGTCCGCAATGTGCGGGACAGTTCCAAAAAGTTTGATGTGAGTATCGTTTGCAGCATGTAGTTGGACAGCCAGTGTTATAAACTCCATTTACAGTTTCTCCCTGGGAATGGTGTTCACCTCTGAGCCAGTGTCTATCAGAAAGTATTGATTCATTGAGTGGTCTAACATGTACAGTCTACTAAAGTCACTCAGAGATGGGCCAAAACTAATTCGGCCCATGTGTCTGAACTGTAAGTGATTTTCTTGTGCAGTATGATCCAGATTGCATCTTGCATTTGCAGGGTTTCAGAGTGTGGAGCAGTTGTGTGCCTGTTTGTTGAAGGAAATGTGAAACCAACACAGGCGTGGCCATGTCATCTTGTCTGTGAGAGGAATATTTTTGCTTGCTGTTGACAAAAAGTCATTGCCCTCATAGTAGGGACAAGTGATTTCACTCTCGTGATTGCCTGGAATTGTTTGAATCACATTAGCTGTTAGTGGCTGTGGGCAACGTGTTGTGCTAGGAATGTACTGTTGGCAGTAATTGTCATCTGTTAGATCTGTATATTCTCATTACTGTGGTAATCCAATGGGCTATCAGCCAGGACTAATTTGTGTTACACCATTTTGTTCCCATGTGAGATCATTGCCATCTGTATCTATAGTGATTGTTTGATGAGCCATGGCATCAATAGCATGAAGAGGAGAATGAGAGATGAGGTGACTGAAGTAGAGAGATGTCTCAAAAGCTGAGATGGTGTTCTGTTGCCCAACATGTCCTCATAAATCACCTGTTGCTACTATTGCTTTGGTGTCTTTGGGAGCCTGTGAAGCAGCGGTGGTGTTGCCAGACATACATGCTCGTATGACATCACTGTCAATATGGGAATGATATCCTATGTTCCTTAACAGGATGATGAACTATGAAGAGTCATCAAAAGTGCCATGGCTCTGTGGGATTATGTCAGTGGTCATGAATCATGTTGGTGGGTGTTTCAGTTGGAATGACAGTAGTTTGGGATGAAAATTTTGTTCACACAGTGCGCCTCCAGATATTTGTGTAATTTGCACAATGCATTTGCACCTGTTCCCTTCTGTTCTGACTTGTCCCGACTTTATGCTCCACAGAAATTTTGTTGTTGATGTGCTGGGTTGTGTGGTCTGAGGACAGTGGCATATGATCCCTGGGAACATGTGCAGTGTGCAAGGCAACCTGAGAATCTTTTTCCATGGCCCAGCCAGTTGGGCCTCCCATGAGGTTATGAACAATTTTCACTGGGTTGTGCCCGATGAGGATGGACAAGTAAAATCAAATTATGTGCTGCTGCGTAGGCCTGAAATAGTGTGTAGAACACTGTTTTGTTAAAGTGAGGAAATACTGCGCTCATCACTAAAATCAATTAGGAGGTCACAGGCCATTATGCATTGTTTGTGCACATATACATCATAGATGTAGCTGATGGTAAGCTGCAATATGGTAGAACATCACTTTCACATTTCACAAGTTTGTCTAAGTTATTCATAAAGGCAGTGATCATGGGTTGGTTCCGTTTTTGAAGCAATCACAGTCCAATAAAGTAGATTTCTTATGTTGAAGTAGTTGCTGCTGCTCATCACAGGGTTACCACTGTAGTAATTCCTGGTGAGAATGCTTGCAGATGGCACCAGAAGGCAGGTAAAATACTATTAACATGACTTTATTGGACATAAACAGGAAGTATATGTGACCTCAGCAGTTATTCATAGCAGACTGAAAGCATTATAGATAATTTCACTGTGACACTAAACTCGTTGCCAAAGACCCCTGTTTTCTCACATTTGTGTTGGCAGTGGTGAGGTCTTTACATAACCAAGCAATTATGATTTTCTAGTTTGGCAACACAATGGCTGTAGCTGCAAATTTTGCCTTTATGCACAGTTCAATTACATCTATAACTTTAATGATTAGATACACTTTTATTTTTTCTTAAGATACATGGATACATCACTATTTTTAATACTTGTTGTTGATTAGCTGGTTGCTAATACATAACAATGCAGTACATTCAGTTTTAGTTCTTTATGACTAAGCCCGTATTTATTTCGTGAAAGCCATGTCTTCCAGCTAGTATCAATATTCATTAACTTTACATTTCAGAGGCTTCATCAGATCAAATCAAATGTGCAAGAACATTACACTTTGTGCTATTCTATTAGTCCAAATGATCTTTTGAAATAAACAGAAATAACAGTTTTTCTTCAGTGAAGTAAGACTATTGTCATTATATTTGTCTTCTTCAGAGCCAGGTTTGTTCTCGAAACATTCTACTTCTGATTCCTCTATATATGGCTTACTTGTTGCTTCTTCTTAAGAGAATTTGTAGGGCCACCTTTTGTGTTGAATAATGTACTTCAGCTATCGTAATACACAGACACTGCTTATTTCCAAACAATATGGTTTCTCAATGAATCAATCATTTTATTATCAATATGGTCATATTACTATTCTAAAAAGCAGTGGAAAGCATGAATATATCTCTAGTATCAAAAACAACCTCTTCAAAGACTTATAGAGTCTAACATTTGTACTGAAATGTGTAAATGTGTACAAATGCTTACAAAATGCTAGAGCATACTAAATGCGATGTGGATAATGTGGTGGAGTTTAAGACTGACTTGAAAAACTCTCTCTGTAAAGATGACATGTTGAGACAGTAAAACACACACACACACACACACACACACACACACACACACACATTCACACAAGCAGGCACACATCACACACACATGACCACTATCTCTGGCCATTGTGGACAGACTGCCAGACTGGCAGCACCTGCTTGTGTGAATATGAGTGTGTTTTCCTTTGTTTTCTGAAGAAGCCTTTGGTTGAAATCTCAGTGTGTCACAGTCTTTTTGTTGTGCCTGCCTGTAATGCAACATATCATTTTTATGCTGAGTAGCAATGTATCCTTTTCATAATTATTGTCTTTACAATCTGGACTTTCCACAGTTAAAAGAACTCTCTGTTTGGCAGCACCTCTTCCTGTCTTATAATTAATGTTTTCAGCTATTTTATAATTAGAATTAGCATATTAATGTAATAGTCTTTCACAATGTTAACTCATTACATTGTACTGCATTCATATTAAGTAAAATATTCATTTTTGACTTGTTTTCACTTCTCTGTAGGATCCATGGAATACAGTAAATGTAATGAAAATTATACTGAGTACCAGTAACTCACTTAGTAACAATATTCCTAAGTACTTGGGCTACTGAAGAAAGTGAAGAAAAGCATGTTAATCAATGCAGATATGTAGAACCGCTAAGTCTTTCATTGAAGAAAGCACAGATGGACTGTTGTTATTTCAGTGGTTGCATAGTGAGCCAAATTTATAAAGAATTTGACAGTATGAAGCCACAAATCAGTATGATGCTGCACCTCCTCTGACATGGATCTGTGCACTGATTTGGTTGCGAAGGGTGTCATAAAGCCATTGAGTCCTCTCCTGCAACATCCTGACTCACAACTGTTGTAACTGGTCGTTCATATCCTAGACACTGGCATTGAGACGGAGTTGACATCTCAACTGGCCACACATGTTCTATCAGGGACAGATCTGGGTATCTTATTGGCCATCAAAGTACCTCAACATCATGCAGACAGTTGATAGAAATACATTCCATTTATGGACAAATAATTCTGTGTTTAAAAATGACACCATGATACTGTCACATGGGAGATAAAGCATGAGGATGTGGGATGTCTATGGCATGCAGTTATGCTGTCAGAGTTCCTGCGATCACTACCAAATGTGACATGAAGTGCTACCTGATAGCTCCCCACACCATGACATCAGGAGTAATGCCACAGTGCCTCTCTAAGACATTGGTGAGACACAGTTGCCCCCTTACTCACCGACAGTGGTCGCATTGGGTAGTGCAGAATTGCCTGCCTTCATGTTCCCATGCAGGCCAGTATTGGGGCACTGTCACATATGAATGCCCCAAAGATCTTGATATTGCTTGATTTGATCAGCCAGTAAAATTGAGACTACAATGACGTCTCTTCTAAACTCTGTCAGGTGCTGATAATGCTGTCTGACACATGTACACAACATGTGCATGTCCTTCATAGTGATCGCCCAGAATCTGAAGCTATTCACACCCCTTTATATACTGCCATATCAGGTAACAACCCTAAACACAAACAACACTAATGCACTCTGGAGAGTTTTCTGAATTGATTCCCAACATTTTATTGATTCTAGATATGTACATTGTCTTAACTATGTTTCACTAATTCACTGTGAACTGTTTTCTGAAACTCTTAGCTACAGTGAAATGGTCTGATGGAAAGACAGAATGTGAGTAGTGGATAGAATTTGTTTCATCAGATGTGTACAAGTAAGTCAGTTCCCAAACAGCTACCTTAGTTCAAATGTTTGACTAACAACTGACTTGTTGAGGTACTTCTGTGCACATTTTCTGGTATACCATATATCCAGAATTAAGAATTTTAATAAATGTATTCTTTAGATTTTATGTTATATTTTTCAGGTAGTTTTTTGTACTTTTACATTTTAAACTTTTTGTTGGCGGTATCAAAGGTCATGTGTTGTATATGAAAGAAAGATTGTGGGCATAATTTTATTACTGGTTACTAATATTTTTCAGGTTATGTGTGTGAGATATTGTACTGCATATGAAATGTGGCGTTTGAGTAAGTCAGTTATCAGCAGATCACAAGAACCTGAGAAGAAATAATAATTCATGCTCTACATGTGTACCCAAATTCCATGGCAGAGTGTGACTTTAATTAATAACATCATGGAAAATACAGAACTTCACATTTTTGTGTGCCTGCCTGCTGTATTCACTTAATGCAAAGCAGGTTTATAATATAATTTACCTAAACTAGGATGTTTTGTTATTTACAATATGTTTGTGATTGTACAGCATTAGCTATGTCTGTTCAATTCAGTAACATATGGGTCACAAAATACCTTTCATATCACAGATATGAAAGTCATGAACAGATAGCAAAAACATTTGTGTATATATAAGTGATACATAAGTTTCATTGGAGTGTGAAAACTGGCACCCTTAAAATACATCTACAATAAAATGAACAGGTGAAATATGTATAACAAATTAAGTAAAAAGAAGAGAGAAAATGTAAAGTTTTGCAATGATTTGCAGTGAATCAGTGGTTCCACGTTCTTGTGAATGTTATTGACACTAAGTTATTCTAAATAGGCATTCTTAATTTTTTATGACACAGATTCAGAGGTTTAAAAGAAAAATTTTATTCTCTATTTGATAATTCCAAGAATTCAAAGATTGTTGTTTTTGTGAGTCAGAGAGAAAACAGTGTCACACATCATTACTCATAAATATTAAGTAATATGTTTAATACTTTTTTAACACTTCAGTCATCTCATCTGGATGTCTTGAAGTGCATTAAATATATTTGATCTGAAATAAAAGTACACATTTGACAGAAATGTGATCATATTAACACTGAAAAGTATACAATTTTAGTCTCTCTTACTTTAACATATAATAATGTGAAATAATATGCCATATTATCAAAGTGATAAATGTTATGGTGTGACTTACACATCTTTTACAGAACTAGATAAGTGCAGTGAATTAACCTCTGTGTCAGTTCACTCTGTGTACCATAGTAGAGTAGAGATAAACAGCTGGCTGTGAAACCCACATTCAGCTTTAGTGGCTATAATCACCTTAGTTACAAAGTTCAATCAATTCCAGTGTGAGCATTTTCTAGGAAGAATAGTTATACATCCATTAACTGAGTATAACTGACACAGAAGGCTGCTCTAATGGTCAAAAAAGCACTTATTGTTGTGATTTCTCACCTGACAACATGAAATGACACTCATTTCTGATGTATTTTTGTCACTTAATTTCTTGTAATGCCATTTGTTAAGAACTTAGCGTATAAAATATGTGACTAATAGTGTCATAAATCCTTCATATCTGATTTCAATTTACTCAGGCGCTATGAAAGAGTGCACATTGTTCATGACACTAGCCTCTGTGTTATATGGCAGGAAGCTTCTGGCATGAGTTCAAATATCTGTTGTAAATATTCTAATACTTCAATAAAGTAATGAAATTTTAACAGTCTGTGACTTCATTCATGAATAATACTAACTATCAGAGATCAAATCATTTGTCATAAAGTACATTTCTTAGCAGGCGTTGGTTAATAGTCCTACAAGAGAAGTATCACATTCATCATTGGCGAAAAACTGATTTGCTTATTTACATTTCACTTGACATTTAGTCATCATAGGATGACCTTTACAAACATCATACAATGAATTAGGTATAATGCATATGATATTTAGATACAAAAGTCTAATACATATCATATTTGTACACAAAGATTTAGTACAATAATATTTATCTTGAAAGGTTAATATATAAGAATATGAGGATAGATTCATACTCACAACATATAGGAAGCATTGAGTTGCAATCAGGCACAATGAAAAGTTAAAGTTTTCAGATATAAAAGTCCATCCAAAACCTTCCAAAATAAAGCACCTGTCCTTGCGCATGCACGAGTGCGTTCGCCCCCTCCCTCACCCCCTCCACACACACACACACACACACACACACACACACACACACACACACACACACACACACACACACACACACGTTTGTGCCATGTGTGTGTGAGTTGTTCTTATAGTTCTTATATATACTTGTGTGTGTGTGTTCCATTTTGGAAGGAGTATTCTTGCATCTGAAAGTTTAAATGTTTAGCAGTCTGTTCATTATGCTTGTCTGCAACTCAGCTCTTCATCTATGTCATGTGTAGAAAACAATTCTTTTTATATTTTTATTCTATCCTGGACTTTCCAAGGTTAATACACAACATTTAAAGCTCAAAATTCCTTCTATGAATACAGAAATTTGTTTGCAAGAAAATATTTTAATTTTTTTAATGCATCATCAATATGTGCTTTTATGAATTCTGACAGTTTGTTGTACCACAGTGAGACACTGATATATGGACTGTGAATTGCTATTTTCTAATTTTGTCCTTTGTCTATAAGAACTGTGTTTATTCCTTGTGTTGTGGTTATGTGAATCATAACATTGGTGTGTGCACCCCTGATGAAGTAATTATGTCTATATGCATATGTAGACTATGCAGTTAGAGATTTATTTTGGATGAGAGCATCACCAATATTTTGTTCAATATGTAAAATTGCTCACCTATAGTGGATCAGTGTGAGGAGCACAGAGAAACACAACAGAAAACAGTGCTTGTGTGAATGCATGTACAATTTCTAGAAGAAGACAGAGTGCTCAAAAACAACTGTGAATGCCATTTTCTGTTATTTGTTTCTGTGCCCCACAGATCAGTCAGCTATAGGTGAGTGGTTTCTTTTCCTTACTTTTTACGTATTGCACCATCCAGAAATTTCCAGTATTCTTCAACTGCACATCAGCAGTACATCTCATATTTCTCTACCAGCATTTATAAATGGAAAATCTGTATCACAGGCTATTGTTTTCTGTGTTTTTTTAAATACTATTTTTGACAGTTGGTTCCAGTAAAATCCAGTGCTTCAGAAAATTCCATAAATATTTCCTATATTTCTGTGGTATGAGTTGCCTGCTTTGAACTCCTGTAATTGTAATTTTGTGGTACTGAATATTAGGCAATGCTTACTTAAATATTTAATCAATGCTGATGATCCATGTGCTGAACAATAAGTTATCTCCTCATCAATGTCAGCATAAAACAGCAGGAAGATGTCATCTGCATAAAAAAATTACATAGGAATTAAAAGATATACAATATGACATACATACATGAGACATAGAAATGGCGCCAGGATTGACCTCTCTGGCAGGCCTTGCATTACTATTTCAATAATAGACTGAATGTTGATTTTTCTCTCCCCATTTTGATACTTTATATTTGTACATTGTTTACAGTTTTTTGGGTACATAGACAGATGTGTGTCTGATATTGTATGTCCTCAGTTTCTGTAAGTACAGTACATGGTTACAGGATTGCATGCCTTTTTGAGATCTAAAAATATGTCAACAGTATTCTTCCTTTCATTTAGATAACTATAGATTTACCTCTTGATGTAACTAAAAACTTCAGAGAAAAGCTAAGTTTGCTTGTATGTAAGTTTTGTAATCATACTGTCATTATTGGATGAGACTTTAATCATCCAATGGAAGCAGCTTGTTGTGGAAAAAATAAACATATGTATTGACAAGAAATTGGAGATAAGACACACAGCATCAAGGAAAACAGATACATCACCACATATTCTCTGTTCGCTAAAACAGCAGTCATCTCCCTGTTATGCAGAAGTGGTGCACAGCACATTGGAAGAAAAGAAGCAGACTCCATCAATGCAGAAGACTCCAGGCTCCCACACAGATGGTTTTTTAGGGACAGATCCTGACCAAGCAAGAATGATACAATAAAAATGCCCTTCAGAATGTCAGCTGTAAATGTAAATACCGGTACTGGTTATCAAATAAATTACAACAACAAACATCTTTCTGTTTGCCATAAAAATATTGAGTCAATAACAAACAAAGTTTTAGATATAGAGAGCTTAATAAATACACAACTAACCTTTATTAATGTTCTGTTCGTTACAAAGCACTGGCTAAATAATGACCAAATTGACTCTTTTTCTGTACCAGGATACACACTAGCAAATTATTTCTGTAGAAACAGCTATAAAAATGGAGGTACCACAATTTTCATCAAACATGGGTTAAAATATAAATCAATCAATAAGTTTCAACATCTCAGTGCAGAAAGAGACTTTGAGCTGGCATTCATTGAAGTCAGTGAGGCAAATATAGTTGTAGCATGTATTTATCACTCCCCAAATGGAAATTCTGACTAATGTCTAAATATGCTTGAATATGTACTAAACAGGCTTCATCTAGACAAAAAATCAATATTGCTTTTTGGGGACTTCAAGATTGATTTTCTTGGAACCAGTAAAAGAAAAGAACTATTGCTCAACCTCACAGATACTTTCAACTTAAAACAGGCTATAATAATCCCAACAAGAATAATAAAAACTACTGCTACTGCCTTGGATCAGATATTTGCGAATATGAGTTGTACTGCAAAATGTATAAGTACAAGCCTTAGTGATAACGAAGCTCAAGTTGCCACCATCCAAAGCCACTTACTGCCCAACTAGAGCTATAAAAGAACTACAACAGCAAGACAGTTTAATACACATAATAGAGAAACATTCAACTCCATGTTATCAGGAGAAAGGTGGGAAGAAGTTTTGGAAATAGATGATACCAACAAAAAGTTTGAGAAATTCTCTAGCATCTTCATTGATCACTTTGAAATTGCATTCCCTCTCAAAAAACAAGAAATTAGAGGCAAAACTAAAAAATGGATAACAGCAGGGATCAAAATATCAAGTGCAAGGAAAAGAGAATTACTCAGACACAGGAAAAACAATAACATACCCCCTCTTCTAAACAGTTACAAACAGAAACACATTCAAATCTACAAAAGAGTGATGGAACAGGGAAAAAAAGAGGCCAAAGACAAGTACATAACAGGCTCAGCAAATAAAAGCCAAGCAGTTTGGAAAGTCATAAAGAAGGAATCAAATAAAGTGTCCCATTAAATGGAAAATATTACTCTTAACCATGAGTGCCAGAGTATAACTGATCCCCAACAAACTACAAATCTTTTTAAATGGTACTTTGCAGAGATCACAAATAGTCAGTGACAAAGCAGATACTAGAAAGAAACAGAAAACAAAGTGCACTCATGTTCATCTTCAGTCTACATTGATGGAACAACCCCAGATGAAATCATCAGTGCTGCATCAGCTCATAGGAAAATGTCATCAGGGGTTGATGGTATTCCTGATTACATCATAAAGCAAATATTTCACTTCCTCTTGCAGATGCAGTAAATTCATCTTTTCTGACAGGCACATTTAGAGACAGTTTAAAAATTGATAAAGTGGTCCCTATCCATAAGAAAGGAGCCAAAACAAATATAGAAAACTATAGACCAGTTTCATTATTAATTTCATTAACCTATTATACATTACTTTTACCAGACAAAATTTCTGACTGGATTGAAAATTTCTTGGTAGGGATTACCCAACTTTTATCTTGGACAGAGTGTCATCAACAGAGGTAGAAATGACTTTGACTGTAACCTGTGAAAGTGTGTTGGTTCCCTTTCTGTTCATATTGTATATTAGTGATTTTATGGACTATATTAATAGCAACCTTAGATTTTTCGCAGATGATGCCATTATCTACAATGAAGTACAGTCAGAACAAAGCTGTGCAAATATTCAGTGAGTTGATAATATTTCAAAGTGGTGAAAAAATTGACCACTTGCGTTAAATGTTCAGAAATGTAAGACATTGTATGCTATGAATATAATCTCAGTAGTCACAGTTAGAATTGGTAAACCCATATGAATGGCTGCATGTAACACTTATTAGTGACATGAAATGGAATGATTACATACATTATTGGTAGAATACTAAGGAAATGCCATCACTCTGCAAAGAAGATTGCTTACAGATCACGTGTGTAATCCATCCTTGAATATGTCTTGGCTGTGTGGAATCTGTAACAAATAGAGCTAATAAGGGATCTTAATGTATACAGAGAAGAGCAGCGCAAATGGTCACAGGTTTGCTTAACCCATGTGAGTGTGTCACAGAAACGTTAAAAGAACTGAGCTGACAGACTCCTGAAGATAGGTGTAAATTAACCTTAAGAGGGCCTACTTAAAAAGTTTCAAGAACTGACTGTAAATGGTGACTCTAGAAATATACTACAACCTCTTACATATTACTCCAATAGTGATCATGAGGACAAGATTAGATTAATTACAACATGCACAGAGGTATTTCAACATTTATTCTTCTGAACTCCTTATGTGAATGGAATGCAAAAAGGTCCTAATAACAGATACAGTAGGATGTACCCTCTGCCATGCACTTCACAGTGGTTTCTAGAGTATAGATGTAGACGCAGATTGCGTGAAAAAATTTTGTGACACCCGTTGTGGTGTTGTAATCTTTTCAAAATTCATGTTAGGTTTCTGTGAAGAGATTGTTTTCAGTCATGAAGGCTGTATCACTGACTAAAAAATCTTATTAAATGTGTAAATCAGTGATCTTTACCTGTGGTTTAATGCTTCCTGCTTTGATTTTTAGTGTATTGGTGTAACTACTATTCTTTTTAGTGCATTGGGAAATATGTTCTTAGATGCTACAATTGATCAATTGACGAAATATGCGATTAGTTTGAGAAACACATTTCTATGTTTTTCTATTAGTGTGTTGGAAAGATCATCTGATTCACTTGAGGTCTTTGTTTTTTAGCTATCGCACTAGTTTGCTTATCTCTTTGTATTTTACTTCCTACAGTAAACATATTGGTTTTTAAAATCCAGAAGTCTCCTACTGTGCAATTAAAGTTGCTTGAATAAGTATAAATGGTAAGTACTTTAGGACTACAGTTTTTTACTGGCACATTTCTTTTGTTTTCCTATATAGCATTTTATAAATTAGTTACTTCCGCATATACTAACTGCTGATAAATGAACATTGCTGCTGACCTTTAACCAACAGCCTATTCTGATCCATTGTTGCATGGAAGGGAACAGAAATGACTTTAGCACTGGTATCCCAGACAGTGTGTTTGAATAAGGAACCATGCAGATTTTGGTTTCTATGTTTCAGCTTTTCATTATTATAAGTTCCATTGTGTTGTCACTGCTATACATAGAAATAGGACTGGATAACCTTTTTCTGACGCTACAGTAAACTACCTTTTCCATAGAGATGGTTGGTTGTCAGAATGTGCTTGTGTTTAATAAATAACTAACAATTACATTTGTTGATAATAGGTTTGTGTACAAAAATCAGAATTACATTGCATACACAGGAAGAAGAAGGAACAACAAGAAAACAGAGTCAACTGTCTCATAGATGGTTACACCAATGATGGAATAATGTTGCAGCCTATCATCCCCAGGAAATTGTATTTTTCCACAACAGTAAGGTACTCCATATGGTGGCAACCCTGTAGTTAAATCATCTAAAGAATCTCAGTCAACAGAACTAGTTACAGTTATATCCTTAAATTCCCATTATTTAAACGCACTGTCATAGATCATAGAACCCTTGAGGTAATGAAGGAGTTATTTTGTTGCCCTCCAACACAGACTTATTTTCAGTTAGCTTAAAATCCTTGTTGCATAAGATATGACACATATAATGTTATTTCACACATGTAACAAACATTCCACCCATTCTTGTTGTGGTACTTGAACCTTATCATCCTGCACATCCCAAAGCCTTAAGCCATCCTGCATTGGTGTTCCTGCAGGAGAACAATCAAACAAATTACAGCATTCAACACATATGGAATATAACCCTTTAGGCCAAGTTTTAAATTTCCTTCCCCAGTTATATGCTTGCATAGACAGGATGCTGCTAACTCTAGATACACTCCTGGAAATGGAAAAAAGAACACATTGACACCGGTGTGTCAGACCCACCATACTTGCTCCGGACACTGCGAGAGGGCTGTACAAGCAATGATCACACGCACGGCACAGCGGACACACCAGGAACCGCGGTGTTGGCCGTCGAATGGCGCTAGCTGCGCAGCATTTGTGCACCGCCGCCGTCAGTGTCAGCCAGTTTGCCGTGGCATACGGAGCTCCATCGCAGTCTTTAACACTGGTATGCATGCCACGACAGCGTGGACGTGAACCGTATGTGCAGTTGACGGACTTTGAGCGAGGGCGTATAGTGGGCATGCGGGAGGCCGGGTGGACGTACCGCCGAATTGCTCAACACGTGGGGCGTGAGGTCTCCACAGAACATCGATGTTGTCGCCAGTGGTCGGCGGAAGGTGCATGTGCCCGTCGACCTGGGACCGGACCGCAGCGACGCACGGATGCACGCCAAGACCGTAGGATCCTACGCAGTGCCGTAGGGGACCGCACCGCCACTTCCCAGCAAATTAGGGACACTGTTGCTCCTGGGGTATCGGCGAGGACCATTCGCAACCGTCTCCATGAAGCTGGGCTACGGTCCCGCACACCATTAGGCCGTCTTCCGCTCAAGCCCCAACATCGTGCAGCCCGCCTCCAGTGGTGTCGCGACAGGCGTGAATGGAGGGACGAATGGAGACGTGTCGTCTTCAGCGATGAGAGTCGCTTCTGCCTTGGTGCCAATGATGGTCGTATGCGTGTTTGGCGCCGTGCAGGTGAGCGCCACAATCAGGACTGCATACGACCGAGGCACACAGGGCCAACACCCGGCATCATGGTGTGGGGAGTGATCTCCTACACTGGCCGTACACCACTGGTGATCGTCGAGGGGACACTGAATAGTGCACGGTACATCCAAACCATCATCGAACCCATCGTTCTACCATTCCTAGACCGGCAAGGGAACTTGCTGTTCCAACAGGACAATGCACGTCCGCATGTATCCCGTGCCACCCAACATGCTCTAGAAGGTGTAAGTCAACTACCGTGGCCAGCAAGATCTCCGGATGTGTCCCCCATTGAGCATGTTTGGGACTGGATGAAGCGTCGTCTCACGCGGTCTGCACGTCCAGCACGAACGCTGGTCCAACTGAGGCGCCAGGTGGAAATGGCATGGCAAGCCGTTCCGCAGGACTACATCCAGCATCTCTACGATCATCTCCATGGGAGAATAGCAGCCTGCATTGCTGCGAAAGGTGGATATACACTGTACTAGTGCCGACATTGTGCATGCTCTGTTGCCTGTGTCTATGTGCCTGTGGTTCTGTCAGTGTGATCATGTGATGTATCTGACCCCAGGAATGTGTCAATAAAGTTTCCCCTTCCTGGGACAATGAATTCATGGTGTTCTTATTTCAATTTCCACGAGTGTATTTAATGTAAAAATGCTCAGACAATCCCTGATACTACTTGCCTTTCATCACACTGTTACAAAAGACAGGAAAATATCAACATAAAAAGTAACAATTGCAAGACTTTTACCTGACCTTTTAATGCACACACAATCTTCATCACCATTTGTGACATAACCTAGGTCTAAAAGTATACATTTCACCTCTTCATTCCAATGTCTCGCTGTTTTAAACCATAAATGACATTGGATAGCTTATACCGTTTACTCACATTACCATGTGGTATAAAACTACCTGCTTGATTCATGAGAATGATCCATCCAAGTCCCACATAGAAAAGGAGTTTCAGTACCAAAATGATTTAAGTTCTAGAATTACAGTCACTTTTAATTAAATCCCTTAGCAACAAGTGTAGAATGATAGTGAGCTGCACTGTCTGCCTTCGTTTTTAACTTGAAAACCAATCTATTATCTATGATACTTGTTCTCCTTGGTAGGCCCACAAGTTCCCTAGCACTATTGTTCTGGAAACACTTCATTTCCTCTTTCAAGGCCTTCATCCAGCCTTCCGTGTCACTTCTTAATATGGCAATCCTCCAGGTTCACAGGACTTTCTTCCAAACTGGAAAAATCAGTTATCAAATCAGAGATGTAGTCTGCGTAGTTGTTCAGTTGAGGTGCATGGTCTGAACTTCTGATGGCTGGATATCTTTTGAAGCTTCAGGGGTCATCAGTAGCATTTCAGTTATCCTTCATATCTGCCACTGACTGAGCATCAGGGATGTTCAGGAACATATTTCTTTCAGTCCAGAACATGGTTCTCCACAGTGCCACCTAATATACTGTAGATAATGCCAAGTTAGGTCTGTTTCTACTAAAGAGTTTTATTCCACAGATCTTAAGACAGAGAGTACATATATCATTCAGACTTTAATCATTCCCCACTAAATAAATTACTTCATTAAATGCAGTTAATGTGTTATGTGTATGCAAAACAACATTTTATTAGATGGTGAAAACAATTGTCATAATGGAAGAATATAAGCTGTAACTGGGAAAAGAAGAAGCCAGCGCAGACATGCAAGGAATACTTGCATACTACTTTAAACACAGGGTACAACAAACCTAGCTATGATCTTGAGAATAAAAGATATCGGCATTTACTATAAATAATAGTGGAAAGTGGCCTCATATTGGAGTGCTTTCAGAAATCAATGGATCCATGAATATATGGATGTTATTAAAACTACATCAATGGAGCTAGTTGCTATGAGACTGGATAGGACCTCATCCAGCTCAGCCGCTCCTATGCTAAATTCAACTATCATCTGTTTGCTTACCCCTATTTTGGACAAATCAATGAAGGATCTATTGTCATACATATGAGTGCATGCTAAAAATTAGTCTCGGAATTTTTTATGTGAAAACTCTTCAAGTTTTTTTTAAAAAAATAAACATTAACATTCTACATCTTTATTCTTAAAGCCGACATATTTGTTTCTCACCATAGTTACCCTAGTATGAACATATTTCTTCCAATGAGAGACCAGTCTATTGATCCCATCATTGTGGAATGTCTGACTTTGTTGATATAGCCACAACCTCGCATCTGCCCTCACCACTCCATCACTATCAAAGTTAAGCCCTCAAAGGTGTTCTTTAAGTTTTGGAAACATAATGGGCCATGTCAGGACTGCATGGAGGATGATCCATGACAGTGAATCAAAGGCACCAGAATGTTGCAGATGTCGGAGTGCTGGTGTGGGATCTTGCATTGTCATGCTGAAGGAGATGGTGCTCCATGTGTGGACGAATCTTCGAATTCAAAACTTGATTACAGCAAGCTGTTTCTCATGCACCAACATAGTTTCATTACATACTGCTATATTACACTCTAAAGTTCGGGGACCCCTAGCAGCAGAGGGCTGCAAATATGTAGACATGAAGAGTGAAGATGTAGAATATTAATAACGTTTTTTTATTTAAAATGCTTTAAGGGTTTTCACATAAAATATTCAGAGGCACTGCTTTGGAGCATGCCCTCATAAATGACCTACTGGCAGCTGCAGCTCTGGATTTCTGGGTACAGATTTTGGATTAATAGAGGTGATGGTAATGTTAGGGACGGTAAATAGAGTATGACTACCAGCAAAATTTTCACCAAACACTAGAAACAAAATCAGAGATTTGGTAAAGGGTAAAATTAGCATAATTATTTGGTGAGCTGCCAAATATCTTAATTTCTCAGATGGCTACCAGAAAAAAAAAAACAGAAAACCTTCATTAGGACAACTGTATATTTAGTCATATGCAGTCCTGAGGAAAACATGTCCAACCAATAAAACCAATACTGTCAGAAAAAAGTACTGTTGATCATCAAGCATTTTGTGAAAGAATAATGTCTGATGGTTTCTGTAATGTCAACCCTGAAGGAAAGAGGAAAATGTTTCAGATTTTGCTTACAGACAAGTTTCCAGTAGAAAAGCCCAAAAAACAAAATGCTCAAATCCTTAAAAATAAACCAGATGAAATTTCTCCAGTCCACAGACCAAAGGAAAGATTAAGATAATTTGCAGCTATGGAAAAACTGAACTGCATGTAGCTGATGCAAAAAGGTCTATCAGAGGTGATTACTATTGGGAAAGGGTTGTTTCTGTTTATGCTCAAGTGGCCCAGAGTGGTCTCCTCCATAAACCAGACAATGCTGCTCTTATGCGAGATGGAGCAACACCTCACACAGCCAAACAGATGATAGCATTTCTGAAGAGAACATTCCCAGTTGTTTGGAATGAGTGGCATGGAAACAGGCCAGACCTAAACCCTATGGAGCACCTGTGACCAGACTCCAGGATGCAGTCTTCATAGGTCCGTGTCCACACAACAGAGATGAGCATATGGTACATGATCAGGAGGAGTGGAAGAGAGAGCAGTGTTCATGGAGAGTGTGGCAGACATGTCAAAGAATTTCTTCATAATCATGGATGCCATACAAAATATTGTAAAAGTTAACAGGTGACTGTCCACATCAGTCATTGAAATGTAGAGACAAAAAAATCCTATGTGATGAAAATATACTGAAAAAACAAGAGGTAGAAACTTTTCCTCCACCCTGTATGCACTATATGATGATTTTTCCAGAAGAACATTATGCTAGTCTCTCAAAGATAAAGATCAAAAATTTGATTTTATCTGTGAATTTAAAACTTGGGTGGAAAATAGATTTGCTTTAATAATCAAAGCTATTAGATCAGACAGTGGCATTGAGTTTCATTCATTTCTCAGAGAGAAAGTGACATAACATTACATTAGTGTGCCCTATAGCCTAGATGATAATGGTTTTGTGGAAAGGACTAACAGAATAGTTTGTGAAATGGCATTAGTTGATTCTCTCCTGCTTAAGATGCTGGACAAAGGCGTGTAATACTGCTGTTTGCAGAGGGGATCATTTCCCACATAAAGTGTTTAATGGCAAGACTGTACAGGAATTATGGAGGGGTAAGGTATCTTCTTTTAACCATTTAAAAGTGTTTGGTTGTTGAGCCCTTCTCTGCATACCAGATCAGAATAGATCAAAGTGGGAAGCCAAGGCAAAGGCATTTGTTTTTGTAGATTATGGTGAAATGACTGAAGATTTCAGACTAATTAACCACAGAACTCCAAGAAAATGGAGATGTAGAGGAATGTTGTTTATCAGAAGAATGGTTGCAGCACTGATAGTACCAGGGCACCAGCTAAGTGAAGGTTACTGTGTGTTCTTGCTGAGAAATCATCATGCTGAACAGGGTGAGGCACAGGAAGTAGTGGAAGTCTATGTGGCTGTGAGTAACAGTGAAACACCAATCAACACTTGAACTGTATAATACTTACATTGACTTTGTTGGAGTCTGTGATAAGAATTTCTACATACTCTACAGGTAAGTAGTTAAAACTATAGGCAGACAGTATAGTTTAGAACTTTTCTTGATCTTGATTGTCTGTAAATTATACTTGTACATCAGTAAACATTTGTGTATTCATATTTCCCCAGTAAACAAACTGCAGAACAATGTTAAACACACCATCTGTTCTGTATGTTATGCATTAGCTGAACCATAAAGAACTGATTGGCATAGATTAGCAGAGATGTCATTCAAAATGGACAGTATATCCCATGTAGAAAACTGTATAGAACAACTGAAGTAACAAATGCTATGTCAGAAGTTGTCCTAGCATGGAGGTTCACTACAATATGAGGGCATGCTGAAAATTGATGCTTCCCATTTTTTTATTCTGTTGTCAGCGCTGATTGACATATTACATATCTTGCATATTACTGCTCCACTGATGTAAGTTATAATCCTCTGCCACTAGAGAGCTCTGAATACTGCAGTGCGCAACATCACTATGTCGGTGTGTGAGAAACAGTGTACAGTAATTGTGTTACTAAGCACAGGAGACTTTATCCACACATGGAGCACCCTCTCCTTCAGCGTGACAATGCTGGATCTCACACAAGTGCTGCAACATCTGTAAAATCTGACGTCTTGCATCCACTGTCATCGAGCATCCTCGATACAGTCCTTATTGTTTTGGCACCATCCGATTTTCAGCTGCTTTCAAAACTTAAAGAACATTTTGGAGAACTTCACTTCGTTGGTAATGAAGCGGTGCAAGCAGAGGTTGAGGTTGTGTCTCGCTCAACAAAGTCAAACACCTTACAGTAAAGGTATCAATAAACTGGTCTCTCATTGGAAGAAATGTGTTGGTCGTTAGGGTGACTATGCTGAGAACGTTAATAAAGTTTCTTTTATTTAAAAAGCTTTAAGAGTTTTCACATCAAAATTTTGGAGCCTTTCCTTTTCTTCAAGCCTTCACACACTATGAGATCAAAAGTATCCATACACCCCCAAAAACATACGTTTTCCATATTAGGTGCATTGTGCTGTCACCTACTGTCAGGTACTCCATATCCGCGACCTCAGTAGGCATTAGACATCATGAGAGAGCAGAATGGGGCGCTCCGCGGATCTCACGGACTTCGAATGTGGTCAGGTGACTGGATGTCACTTGTGTCATACGTCTGTACGTGAGATTTACACACTCTTAAACATCCCTAGGACCACTGTTTCCGATGTGATAGTGAAGTGGAAACGTGAAGGGGCATGTGCAGCACAAAAGCGTACAGGCCGACCTCGTCTGTTGACTGACAGAGACCGCCGATAGTTGAAGAGGGCCGTCATGTGTAATAATAGGCAGACATCTATCCAGACCATCACACAGGAATTCCAAACTGCATCAGGATCCACTTTTGTACTGTGACAATTAGGCGAGAGGTGAGAAAACTTGGATTTCATCATCGAGCGGCTGCTCATAACCCAACATCACGCCGGTAAATGTCAATCGATGCCTTGTTTGATGTAAGGAACGTAAACATTCGATGATTGAACATTGAGAAAACGTTGTGTGGAGTGACAAATCACGGTACATAATGTGGTGATCCGATTGCAGGGCGAGCGTATGGCCAATGCCGGGTGGACGTCATCTCCCAGCATGTGTAGTGCCAACAGTAAAATTCGGAGGCGGTGGTGTTATGATGTGGTCGTGTTTTTCATGGAGGGGTCTTGCACCCTTTGTTTTCTCGCGTGGCACTATCACAACACAGGCCTACATTGATGTTTTAAGCACCTTCTTGCTTCCCACAGTTGAAGAGCAACTCGGGGATGGCGATTGCATCTTTCAACACAATCGAGCACCTGTTCACAATGCACGGCTATATGGCGGAGCGATTACACGACAATAACATCCCTGTAATGGACTGGGCTGCACAGAGCCCTGACCTGAATCCTATAGAACACCTTTGGGATGTTTTGGAACGCTGACCGACATCGATACCTCTCCTCCCTCAGTGCAGAACTCCGTGAAGAATTGTTCTGATGGAGGGCACCACGAACTTGTGAGTCATTTCCAGCCAGGTGTTCGGATACTTTTGATCACATAGCGCATAGGGATGACTCTGATTTCGATTTAGCAGAAGTAAGACGAGTTTTTAGACAAAACAACATGAACAATTTAGACTTTGCTACGAAGATAATTTTTATTTGCAATCAGTGATCTGATTTTTATTTGCAATGAGTGATCTGTAACCATACTTATGTATTATCCACCTTCAAACACTACCCCATGCGCGGCGTATTGTGGATCCGCATCTGAACACCGCTCTCGATATAACTCGCGGCCGATCCACATTCAAACGTTAACCCTACTCTACCGCCGGTCCTGGGAGACTTCCGCAAGGCGTGCATGTACATAGGGATACAGAAACCAGAGCAAGCGCTCTCCGAATGTGGAGGTGACTGGATACGCCTTGGTTACATTTAGAGGCAATTTTAGAACACAGAACGATAACTTAGTGCGCTCGCATGGATGGATCTGACATAAAATCGAAAGAAATGCGAAAACTGATTAGCGCATAGATATAAACTAACCTAATCTACACCGAAATGCGGTGAAAATGAGAACGTACTTGCTTATCTTCTGGTTCGCAGGGGGGAATTTGTACATGGAGTCAAGTATCCGGCAACAAGAGGAATGCAGTAAAACGATGACATCGAAGCGAGCGGAATAAGGAAGGCAGTCAATTTTTTCTCGTTGAGTTCGTATTATAGTGTATGTCCACTGAGGTAGCAGTGATACACGCGAGTTGAATACTGTATTTGATGCTTTTCAGGAGGACAGAGAATCATTCACGTCTAAAGTTACTCACATCTGTGTTAAATGATAACAGAGGGTGTATGGGATGATTGATTGAGACAGAACTGCAACTAGGTACGATTCAAACGTTGACTCATTTATTCTAGAGAAGGACAAGTTTCTGAAGGTAGATTTTTTCCCCCAGTATTCTATTTGGATGCTTTAGTCACGTGATATAGCCAGCGTTCTAATCGTATGTGGCTACGTGTTCGGTATGTGGTTTAAAGCACTGTCTACTTGCGATCGTTAACGGTGAATCCGTCGGTCATCAGAGGACTTCCATCTCATGTGTGATGAAAGTTGACACATTCCTCTAAACGCACTTTGATTTACGCGATCCCCACCCTGTCGCATGCTTGGTGTAAAATCGAGACTTCAGCGTCATAACTAAGTTAGCTGTGGGTATTTGTGAGGGGCTGTAAGTATTGTGTACACACTTACCCGACAGACGGGTGTTTACAGAGATGGTGACGGGATGACTTGTAATTTTCACATGTTGGACGCTGCTGTTATGCGTATCTGTTTGCTTGTAGGATGTACCGGCTGCTAATAACTGTCATTTTTATATACACTCCTGGAAATGGAAAAAAGAATACATTGACACCGGTGTGTCAGACCCACCATACTTGCTCCGGACACTGCGAGAGGGCTGTACAAGCAATGATCACACGCACGGCACAGCGGACACACCAGGAACCGCGGTGTTGGCCGTCGAATGGCGCTAGCTGCGCAGCATTTGTGCACCGCCGCCGTCAGTGTCAGCCAGTTTGCCGTGGCATACGGAGCTCCATCGCAGTCTTTAACACTGGTAGCATGCCGCGACAGCGTGGACGTGAACCGTATGTGCAGTTGACGGACTTTGAGCGAGGGCGTATAGTGGGCATGCGGGAGGCCGGGTGGACGTACCGCCGAATTGCTCAACACGTGGGGCGTGAGGTCGCCACAGTACATCGATGTTGTCGCCAGTGGTCGGCGGAAGGTGCACGTGCCCGTCGACCTGGGACCGGACCGCAGCGACGCACGGATGCACGCCAAGACCGTAGGATCCTACGCAGTGCCGTAGGGGACCGCACCGCCACTTCCCAGCAAATTAGGGACACTGTTGCTCCTGGGGTATCGGCGAGGACCATTCGCAACCGTCTCCATGAAGCTGGGCTACGGTCCCGCACACCGTTAGGCCGTCTTCCGCTCACGCCCCAACATCGTGCAGCCCGCCTCCAGTGGTGTCGCGACAGGCGTGAATGGAGGGACGAATGGAGACGTGTCGTCATCAGCGATGAGAGTCGCTTCTGCCTTGGTGCCAATGATGGTCGTATGCGTGTTTGGCGCCGTGCAGGTGAGCGCCACAATCAGGACTGCATACGACCGAGGCACACAGGGCCAACACCCGGCATCATGGTGTGGGGAACGATCTCCTACACTGGCCGTACACCACTGGTGATCGTCGAGGGGACACTGAACAGTGCACGGTACATCCAAACCGTCATCGAACCCATCGTTCTACCATTCCTAGACCGGCAAGGGAACTTGCCGTTCCAACAGGACAATGCACGTCCGCATGTATCCCGTGCCACCCAACGTGCTCTAGAAGGTGTAAGTCAACTACCCTGGCCAGCAAGATCTCCGGATCTGTCCCCCATTGAGCATGTTTGGGACTGGATGAAGCGTCGTCTCACGCGGTCTGCACGTCCAGCACGAACGCTGGTGCAACTGAGGCGCCAGGTGGAAATGGCATGGCAAGCCGTTCCACAGGACTACATCCAGCATCTCTACGATCGTCTCCATGGGAAAATAGCAGCCTGCATTGCTGCGAAAGGTGGATATACACTGTACTAGTGCCGACATTGTGCATGCTCTGTTGCCTGTGTCTATGTGCCTGTGGTTCTGTCAATGTGATCATGTGATGTATCTGACCCCAGGAATGTGTCAATAAAGTTTCCCCTTCCTGGGACAATGAATTCACGGTGTTCTTATTTCAATTTCCAGGAGTGTACGTCTGATGGAGTAATACTATTATTCCTGACTCGTGATCTGGTGTGATCATTGGGCACTAGACGTGTCCGCAGGGCTATATTGGGCTCGTATCATAGAAAGGAAAAGATTTAGGATTGGTGTAGAGATGACTTAGCGTAGGGTGACCGGGGAGAAGGATGTATGTCTGACAAGACGGAAAAGTAAGCGATCTAAGGCTATTGCCCGTTTTTAAGTGCTGAACGTTCTAGTCTTAGGAGTGTGTATGTGTGTTTATGTTCTCTCTCTCTCTCTCTCTCTCTCTCTCTCTCTCTCTCTGTCTCTCTCTCTCCTACCGGAACCATCGGTGCACCGATCATGGACTCTAGGACAATACTTTACACATGATAGATTGGATGATTTACTTAAAAATGTATCGAACTACGTTGTGTATAAATATTGCTCCGTTCTTGTTCTTCTTAACTGTATGCTATTAAATTAAGGCACTTTGAGATCTGTTACTATAGATCGATATGGTGTGCTAAGCTCCAAGACTTGGTTACATTTCGAGAAATGTGGTGCACTTGGAGGGGTTAGGACTAGGAAAACTCTATTCAGTCAAGAGAGGTTGAGTGTAACTGTATTCGTCTGCTCGGTTGAGGAATAATTGGGTAGAAATGTTGCGGGGTAGGTTGGTCAATGCCGAGGTGAGGATGGTCTTTTAACGTAAGAGGACTAGATAGCTCTGTGACCGCCATACGCAGAGAGATTGATCGAGTACTATGCGCGAGGTCTTAGAAATATGTATAGCATTGTCTGGTGTAATTTGATCGTCTTTATGTGTTCGAGAATTAAGTGTGAATGGACGTGCTGAGCAGTCATCTTTGAATGTTCGCAATGATACTTGCAAAGTAGAGGATTTATGGTTTAGCTATGATTCTGAAATTAAGAAAACAAGCTGTCACATGATTGGCCAGTGTTGGACTTACTGTAAAATTTTTTGCGATATCAGCTGTGATGGATAATATTACAGTAGATCGGTGGTGTCTTATCCATCGCATCTGTGCATTGGGTACGACATAATGATTGACTGACAATGCTTGCTTGAGTTGGGGGACAAATTTTGGTTGATGGAGCGCAACTTCCGGGGTTGCTAGCACCGAAAACGGTGATCCCGTACTTGTGTGCAAAAATGACCAGTCACTAGATGTGGAATGCACAGTTATAAACGATTCGGTCACTGCGACATATGAGTTTAAATGTAGAGGTGGTCAATCACTTTCGAGGGAAGTCGCTACAACGCCAGCAGGCTCTTCTAGTTTCCTTGTGTTGTGGCTGTCCTTTATTTAAAATCATTCAATGTTATGCTATCGACTGTAAGAATATTATTTACAAGGTGCAAGGTATAGTTTCCTGTGAGAGGCCGTGTATCAGTCCGTGTTAATGTCTGTTTAGAATCAGACACTGACTTCGAAGTCGCGGCAGAAAGACGAAATGCTCGGCAGTGTGCAAAAGCGTGTTACAAAACACTGTTTGAACAAGGGCCAGAGGCAGCTTCTCATTTTCATAGAGTATGGGTGCTCAAACTTTAAAGGGGTCTCTGAAGCGTGTGTATATTTAATATGATCTTGTTCATATAGGCATCTGTAGTTTGAGGTGCCGGACTTGGCGAGCTGTTCGGAATTCTTCGATGGTCGCACTCTGACAAGAGAACCTCCCCATCGCACCCCCCTCAGATTTAGTTATAAGTTGACACAGTGGATAGGCCTTGAAAAACTGAACACAGATCAATCGAGAAAACAGGAAGAAGTTGTGTGGAACTATGAAAAAAATAAGCAAAATATACAAACTGAGTAGTTCATGTGCAAGATAAGCAATATAATGGATGCTCTGAGCTCAGGAGAGCTGTGGTCCCGTGGTTAGCGTGTGCAGTTGTGGAACGAGAGGTCCTTGGTTTAAGTCTTCCCTCGAGTGAAAATTTTACTTTCTTTATCTTCGCAAAGTTATGAACTGTCCGTTCGTTCATTGACGTCTCTGTTCACCGCAATAAGTTTTGTGTATCTGTTTTGCAACCGCGCCGCAAAACCGTGCGATTAGTAGACGAAAGGACGTGCCTCTCCAATGGGAACCGAAAACATTTGATCGCAGTGTCATAGGTCAACCGATTCCTCCACAGAAAAACACGTCTGATATATTCTATACGACACTGGTGACGGCATGTGCGTCACATGACAGGAATTTGTTGTCGACCTACCTAACTTAACTCGTACACTTGGCGAATGGGTAAAAAGGTTCTTCTGCCTTGCCCGATTTAGGTTTTCTTGTGGATGTGATAGTCAATCCCAAAAAATGATGAAAACATACGAGTTTGTCACATAAACTGCAACAAATGAATGCAACAGTTTCACAGTCGCACAGTTTTCCTTGTGCTCGGTCAAAACACATGTTTTTAACGCTTTCCAAGCAAATCTGAACATGTCCTGGAATTTTGGAGAGCGAAGTTGATTATGTGTGACTGCCTGAACTTTCATAATTGACACACGATCACGTAAACAATACTGCTCTGTGTACCTGTGCAGCTTCGCCTATTGCTTATTTTTTTCATAGTTCCACACAACTTCTTCCTGTTTTCTCGATTGATATGTGTTCAGTGTTTTAAGGCCTATCCACTGTGCCAACTTATAACTAAATCTGATGGGGGTGCGATGGGGAGATTCCCTTGTGAGTTATTCGGGGGGAGTATTGTGAATTCCGTTTGTACGCGCTGGAGGTGGATCGCATTGGTGCGTTCGTGTCTTTTTCACTGTTTGATGGTAGAGGATAAAGATGATAGGGTGTTGAGGATCTGTTGTACATGTACCTAGTTTGAGGCGTACAACATTGCGCGCATTTCCGGGGAATGGTCAAAACAAGTTCCTGTTGTAGTAACTGAGATAGTTCTGTTTATAGACAGGTTGCAGAAGGTAACAGATATGTCTTTCTCCAACTTAAATTGCAGAGATCAGATGGGTGAAGATAAATGCATACTCATCTATGCTTAGAAAGGGAGAATGCTTTTTTATTATTAAGTGAGTTTTGGCAGGAGTGAATATGGTTTTATATATGCGAATGTTTAAGATTTGTGAGTGGAAATTGTCAGCGAAGGGTGAATGACGTCGGGTTCGCTGGCTGGGGGAGACACTGTTTACATGTCCTGTTGGAAAAAAATGGTTCAAATGGCTCCGAGCACTATGGGACTTAACATCTGTGGTCATCAGTCCCCTTGAACTTAGAACTACTTAAACCTAACTAACCTAAGGACATCACACACATCCATGCCCGAGGCAGGATTCGAACCTGCGACCGTAGCAGTCGCGCGGTTCCGCACTGAGGGCCTAGAACCGCAAGACCACCGCGGCCGGCTGTTCTGTTGGAGATGCAAGGGGGAGATAGAGATCTGCGCTATCCAGGAATCCATTTGTGCACTGTATGTCGTTAGACAATAGCTGGAGAGCAGTTATATGGAGAGCCCACTTCAGCATTCTGGTCCTGGGGCTGAATGGACGGCTGTTTAGATGGACAGCTATGTGGCTTTGACATGCCGCCGCCGGCGCTCGGACACTCGCTTTTCGCTTTGTAAGGCGCTGTGGGATTAGTTTGAGCATTTAGTACTTGTTTCGGATTGTTATTGGATTAAGAACTGTAATATTGAAGGTCATGTCCAGAGCGGGACCGCTGTGTAATTGGGTAAGTGTATTTACGTATTTGAAGATATGTTTCGCGAATGGTGATGTTAAGTTGATGGCGCAATTCAGCTACCACTGTAAAAAAAATAGCTGTCTGCTGTTGAAAGAAAGAAAGAAAGAAAGAAGGAAAGAAAGGGGTGACCTTGCCCCCAGACCTGATGGATGGGTTATTAGATCAAAGCAAGTGAAAGTTGAATGATGGTATGTGTTCGGATATAGGAGTCTCTAAACGGCGGGGCAAGATTTTTCTTTATGTGGAAATTTATGCAATCTATAGATAGTGATATTCAACCGCTAGTGACAACAGTTAAGAGCGGAAAAATAGGTACAAATCGAGCGCTGGCAGAATGTTGCGGCAATGGTAATAATATTTAATTGAAGGTGGATGTGGTAAATATGGACCAGGCTTTGAATATTGGAGTGAGTGTCGTATGTGCTTGATGCTCTGTATAAAAGTTTGACTCTTTAATTGCGTTTGGTATTTCTGGGAGTGTGTAAAATTAATTTTACTGTTGAAAGTGCGAGAAAGATAAGTTGATTGGTGTTTAGATAGAGGCTACGTTTGTAATTAGAAAAGAGGGGCTGAGAGTGGTAAATTGATTGATGGGCATGGTTTGTGGGGTGATATATGACTGTCAAGATAGGGTTGAGGACGTTTGCATATGTTGATTGCGTGACGGGTGTGAGGTTAGGTGCGGTGGGAGGTGTAAATTAGATCTTATTAAAAAAAAATGTTGTAAAGTAAGAATAATATTGAGAAGGTTTTAGATGGCTGGTCACGCGACGAGGCGAGAGCAGGGATGTGTAGTTATGCTTAGTTAAAGGGCCGTGTAATGTCGTGTGAGGAGCAATGCGCAGTGTGCTACAGGGTCATAGGAGGTAAATACATGTGCTGCTATGATGTGTGTAGCGTATGGAGGCTGTGCGTTGATAATTATGCTACGTTGATATAAAGTTGACTTTCACCCGCGTTCGGTGGTAGCGGCTCGGGGTTGTGAGGGATTGCGGTCCTGGACGGACGTATGTGTGTGCTTTGACCGCTGACGAGCGCGTTGACTGCGCCAACTCACGCTTGCGGAAGCCGAGCAGAGACTGTGCGAGGTCTGAAATCAGACGGATGGGTGACTTAACGATCCTGTGGGCAGGGTGCGGAGTGGGGGTACCTGCACACGTCTGCTGAGTTACACTCCTGGAAATTGAAATAAGAACACCGTGAATTCATTGTCCCAGGAAGGGGAAACTTTATTGACACATTCCTGGGGTCAGATACATCACATGATCACACTGACAGAACCACAGGCACATAGACACAGGCAACAGAGCATGCACAATGTCGGCACTAGTACAGTGTATATCCACCTTTCGCAGCAATGCAGGCTGCTATTCTCCCATGGAGACGATCGTAGAGATGCTGGATGTAGTCCTGTGGAACGGCTTGCCATGCCATTTCCACCTGGCGCCTCAGTTGGACCAGCGTTCGTGCTGGACGTGCAGACCGCGTGAGACGACGCTTCATCCAGTCCCAAACATGCTCAATGGGGGACAGATCCGGAGATCTTGCTGGCCAGGGTAGTTGACTTAACCTTCTAGAGCACGTTGGGTGGCACGGGATACATGCGGACGTGCACTGTCCTGTTGGAACAGCAAGTTCCCTTGCCGGTCTAGGAATGGTAGAACGATGGGTTCGATGACGGTTTGGATGTACCGTGCACTATTCAGTGTCCCCTCGACGATCACCAGTGGTGTACGGCCAGTGTAGGAGATCGCTCCCCACACCATGATGCCGGGTGTTGGCCCTGTGTGCCTCGGTCGTATGCAGTCCTGATTGTGGCGCTCACCTGCACGGCGCCAAACACGCATACGACCATCATTGGCACCAAGGCAGAAGCGACTCTCATCGCTGAAGACGACACGTCTCCATTCGTCCCTCCATTCACGCCTGTCGCGACACCACTGGAGGCGGGCTGCACGATGTTGGGGCGTGAGCGGAAGACGGCCTAACGGTGTGCGGGACCGTAGCCCAGCTTCATGGAGACGGTTGCGAATGGTCCTCGCCGATACCCCAGGAGCAACAGTGTCCCTAATTTGCTGGGAAGTGGCGGTGCGGTCCCCTACGGCACTGCGTAGGATCCTACGGTCTTGGCGTGCATCCGTGCGTCGCTGCGGTCCGGTCCTAGGTCGACGGGCACGTGCACCTTCCGCCGACCACTGGCGACAACATCGATGTACTGTGGAGACCTCACGCCCCACGTGTTGAGCAATTCGGCGGTACGTCCACCCGGCCTCCCGCATGCCCACTATACGCCCTCGCTCAAAGTCCGTCAGCTGCACATACGGTTCACGTCCACGCTGTCGCGGCATGCTACCAGTGTTAAAGACTGCGATGGAGCTCCGTATGCCACGGCAAACTGGCTGACACTGACGGCGGCGGTGCACAAATGCTGCGCAGCTAGCGCCATTCGACGGCCAACACCGCGGTTCCTGGTGTGTCCGCTGTGCCGTGCGTGTGATCATTGCTTGTACAGCCCTCTCGCAGTGTCCGGAGCAAGTATGATGGGTCTGACACACCGGTGTCAATGTGTTCTTTTTTCCATTTCCAGGAGTGTATTTTTCGAGCGGATCTGCAGGCTCTGCTATGCGTTATTGGGATAGTTTACGAGTACTGAGCGTATCTACACATCTGTGTGAGGTATTATTTAGTAGCAGTTTGCTGTAGTGTGTACTGAAATTATGATTCGGTGCGTGTCTGTGGGCTGTGCAACATGGCCCAGGGCACATCTGGGTGGGTGTTTTGTGATAGTGTGACCACGCGCCTGCAACACAGATCAGAGTGATTGGTTTTCCGTCACCATCTCGGTTGCATGTGAGTAGTAAATGTTTTCCCACCTGCGTTAATTGTGTGTGTCAATGAATTATGGGCTATTCTGACAATAGACGTGAAGGCAGCTCCAGACCTGAGACGCCGGCGGTATACATGAGAAGAACAATGCAGCTTTGACATGTGTCGGAGGAGAGTGCACTTTCTGGTCGGCTGTCAGGAGCGCTCGGAGGCTGAACTTGAGTGAAGGCTGTGGAACGCCCTCCCCCAGCCGACCGCGCGCGCGCGCGGCTTGGGCCTGCCTTGGAGCTTAATCTAAGGCACATAGACGGTATCAATTTCTCTGGTGGTTAGGCGCGAATGTGACTGTGTTGAGGTCGTGTTTGGGGGGAGGACGAGCAGAGACTTTTGGTTGGTTTGGCAGCTGTGGGTGTTTGGGCGCGTCTGTTGCACTATTTTGCGAGCATGTCTGTCCACTGTGCTGTGCTTTATTTGGAGAGTTTAAGAGTACAGAGCTCGTCTGCTGATATTGTGTACTACATTATTTAAGAGCTGTTTGCTATTGTGTGGTAAAATTAGGAGCTGTTTACGTGTTTGTGGCCTGTGTCAGATGACCACAGTCGGATCAGTGCGGGTGTTTTATGACAAATATACTTCACTACTAAATAAAAGGGCTTGAAATAAATAGAGTGCAGTCCTTCCTTACTTCCCTGAGCAGCACAGCGCAGCCTGAGCTGTTTTTCCGCAATAACGGCAATCTGGTCAGATTGTGAGTGAGTCGACAAATAACTGGACAAATTTATCTGTAGAGGAGTTACAGGTCTGGATTGGAATGAATATCTTGATGGGTGTGGTTGTGTTGCCAAGTGTAGTGCACTACTGGAATTCAGAACATGCCTTAGGTCAGCCTTACATATCGAAACCTATGAGAAGCAAAAGTTTCAAAAAAATATGTCGCAAATAAATAAAGTACACTCGTCCCTCCTCCCATCAGCCTATGCACTGAAATTATTTCCGAAAATTAGCAGTTGTTTGGCTATTTGGACGTAAATGTTTTGCATTATTTACGAGCGGTTCGCATGTCTGTAGGCTGTGCTATGAGTTATTTTTAACTGTTTACAATTAGCAAGCATGTGTCTAGAGCATTATAAATGAATTATGTAGGAGTGTTTCGCAGGTCTGTATGGTGTGGAACACGTAGGTGTGATACATGTACTCCATTCGTAAATAAAGTTAATAGGCTCCCCCATCCATGGACCTAGTGCAGGGTGAATCCTTTTACCCGAAACGTGTACGAAGAGGTTGAGTGCTGGTGGCTTAGTTTAGCAGTGATGAGCTTGGTTTACAACAATTTTCTTAGGTTGGTGGCGGAAGCGCCGGTGAGCTTTGTTTAATGGCAGATTTCAAACTTGGCGCTGGTTCCTAGGAAGAAGTGGCGGTCGGGTGGCTGAGGTTAGTACAAGTGCCCTTTCTTTCCAACAATTTTGTTAGGTTGGTAGAGAAAGGAGACGTGACCTTTCTCTACTGCCAGAATTCAAACTCGGCGCTGGTTCCTAGGGAGAGGTGGCTGTCTGGTCCTCGAAAAGTAGTTGAAATTAGGTAGTTGAACACCTTTGCATACATATATGAAATTGTAAATTGAATTATTTAACATGATTAAAAACGAAATGGAATTAAGTACTTAGGTATTTACAGAAGACTATGTCTGTCGTGTGTATAGAGGGTGTGTAATGTAGAGATGGGGGATCCGCTCCTGAACCTTTCAAAGGAGTGAACAATCAGTGATTCAGACAAAAAGAACGGTAGCTCCAAACGTTTCCCCACAGCAGAGAGAGAGAGAGAGAGAGAGAGAGACGGAGCATATCAGCGGGGCCTCTGCTGGTCAGAGCACACTGCACGCCACACAACACAGCCAGCGCCGGCCTCTGCCCTGCTTCTACCTTGGCTGCCTGCATTGTGCAGTGCCCCATTGGATTTTGTGTTTCACATATGCCCGCCGTCTCTGTGCTTCCTCTGCCGCGTGCAGTGTCTGGAGCAGCATCGCACTCCGTCAGCGATCGTTTCAGTCGCACGTCCTGACCTCTGGGCAGTTGATGCGAGCAACAGGACAGAGAGAGCAGAGAACGTAAGAACTACTTGCAACAACCTGCCCACAAGAGAACGGACGATTTGTCTCAGAGCGGGTGACTGGTGGCCGTTCACCGCTCCCCCCACCCTCGGAACTCTCCCGCTCAACGCTCATCCCACCGTTCTCGACTCTAGCCAGAGCGTTGAGCAAAGCAACTCAGGTGTCACTCTGGTCTCTGCGGTCTTAGTAATACAGCTCGCGGCTCGACCTGCTTGACTCAGCGCCTCTGCATCGGAGTTCGTCTCTACTGGATATTGTTCTTCGTAGTAATACCACTATGTATATTACATTATTATGTTATGTATAGATCATTTGTTTTTATTTTATTTTTATTTGTTTAAACTGATCAGATTAGGTTCCTGACGACCCCTCTTACTATAGGATTTTTATTATGGACACTCGAATTTACGCTTTAATTACGAGCGAACCGATGAACGCATCGCAAAATATTTTCCTTAATCAAAATATCCACGGGTGTGCTGCCGGTCTATAGTGTCCAACGGGCACAATATTTCGGCGATCATACATGTCGCCATCATCAGGTGAACTGACGGACTGAGCTCCTGTGAACGTGCCGGCAAGGAGATCCGTACGCTATGGCTGCTCAGAGGGAACTGGATTCGGTCGCGGCGGCGGCCGATTTAAATACCCCCCGCCCGCGGCGCGCTCACTCCGCCGTCCGCGCCCCGCGCCACGGTCGCGCGGTGGAACAGATTGCGACGGCGTCTGAGATGATGTCGGTGTGATGGCTCTGTCCGCCTTGGTCGTCACAACTATACGTTTGCTCGATTTACTCTTGATTAACCCAATCGTTCTTTAGAAAGGCAAGAGTACTTAGCAAACGACATCTACGGTGGCGCAACTTTTCAAATTTCTTCATGCTGCGATACATCTCCTCCCCGTAAAGGTATATGATGTGATTCTTGAGTTTCTCCCGGCGTATTTGATAATCAAAATACCCACCTCCGCGACCGAACCCAGTTCCCTCTGAGCAGCCATAGCGTACGGATCTCTGTGCCGGGACGTTCACAGGAGCTCAGTCCGTTAGTTCACCTGATGATGGCGACATGTATGATCGCCGAAATATTGTGCCCGTTGTACACTATAGACCGGCAGCACACCCGTGGATATTTTGATTATCAAATACGCCGGGAGAAACTCAAAAATCAATGTTTTCCTTGTTTTATTCTGCATAAGGCTATATGCAGCACTTTAGTCTTAGAGTCAAATTTATATATATATTTTTTCTTATTCTGGTACGGATTTTGCGATTTTAGGCGTCTTTGGAAGGAAACGTTCACTTTAAAAATATATAGCTTGCGATGTATTTGTACGAGGTTAATGAAATCTTAACACTTTATAGCCAAATATATTGTTAATGTAAATCTCAAGTTACAACATTTTCCGATCACCCAAAAAACCACGATAGTGCAAAATAAATGAATAATCAAAAACTTTGTCATATCGTGGAAATTTCAATAAACAATACAAAAATCTTACTCATTATCTGTGTTACTTCAAAATGGGATCAAATAAGATCAAAATACAGGTATAGTACTGGAATAAACCAAGTTTAAAGGGCAATGTGCCTTCCATTTATTTTCTATTGTGAATGAGTGGTGAGTCATGTAAAAGAGCTAGTTCATTCCAGGGAGTGAACAGTTCTGATCCGATCTCTGAAAAGAACAGTTTTGCCCATCTCTAATCTCTGCACGGGCTGACCCGGAATTGATTGCCATTAGCTGCCATCTTATTTTTCCATAGCGTACATACTGATTCCCATAAGCTATCAACAGTGCCGTAACACGTCCCTTCCCACTTCACACAGACTTAGGAGTGTCTACATGTAGCAAGTATGGTTAAAAAGGTTTAGCTTTTTGATATTCTCAAAATATAAGTACAGCACAAGCGAAGTTGCAGTTGTCAAGCATAAGTAATAAAATTATGTACTTGGAAGAAACTTGTAGCAGAATTCATCCAGATGTTCATTGTTAAGTTTGTGGAACTTTAGGTCTTCGATTTGGTCAGAAGTTTTCCGATTTCAGATTCCTTGAATTTAAAATTATTTGATAATCCAAACGACTGAATATTTCTCCATCATGTCTTCCTAAGATAAACTCTGCAACGCTTTATATTCGTTTGGGATCAGACGTAAAAAAACTGTCTGGTGATGTGCCGTCTCAAAGTCAATGTATATAATGTCTGGATTGGTGTTATTTTCAATTAAAGAGAAAACTTCTTTATATGTTTCATACTTTTTTTTGGAAGCAAAATAATACCAATGGGAACCAGTTTTTTTCATTTACCCAGTGAATTATAAGTATTTGGTGGAACAGCTGAGGGCAACTGTTGAAGGTCCCATCTATAAATGTTGTTCTCAACTATTTCAGAAAATTCAGATTGCTTTGGTATGAGAAACGCTCAATATTCTTTCCAGAGTTGTTAAAAAAAAATTCTCCCCTGTTTGTATAGAATACATTTCTTTCCAGTTCTTCATGTAATTATGGTAAGTTATTGGGCAGTCCTGGGAGTTTGCGTGATCGAGAAGCATTAATATTTTTCCTTATGCGAACCAAATCGTGAGATCTAAGAGAGTCAATATCAACATTAGCTAACTCAAGGGGTATAAGTTTGCAAGGCTGCTCAGACAATTCTTTTTTTCAGAATTTCTCTGTAGAACACTATTGACACTCTGAATATCATATCGCATCCCCTCGTACACTTGTATCTATTAACGAGTCACTTATGGAAACGAAATTTATAACCGTCTGTCATCAACAGTGTCTTGCCCTTTTCACAGTAAGGTGACACAAAGTCCTGGGATAGCGATATGCACATATTCAGCTGACGCTAGTATCGCGTACACAAGGTATAAACGGGCAGCGCTTTGACGGAGGTGTCATTTGTACTCAAGCGACTCATGTGAAAAGGTTTCCGACGCTATTAAGGCCGCACGACGGCTATTAACAGACTTTGAACACGGAGCTGCAGTTGGAGCTAGACGCATGCGACGTTTCATTTCGGAAATCGTTAGGGAGTTCAATATTCCGAGATTTACAGTGTCAAGAGTATGCTGAGAATAGTAAATTTCAGGTATTACCTCTCACCATGGACAACGCAATGGCTGACGTCCTTCACTTAACGAGCTTGAGTAGCGGCTTTGGCGTATAACTGTCAGTGCTAACAGACAAGAAACGCTGCGTGAAATAACCAAAAACATTAATGTGGGACCTGCGACAATCGGATCTCTTAGGTCAGTGCGGCGATATTTGGCGTTAATGGGCCTTGGCAGCGGATTATAGATACGAGTGCCTCTGCTAACAGCTTGATAACGCTTCCAGCGCCTCTCTTGGGCTCGTAACCATTTCGTTCGGATCCTTGACGAAGCCATGGACCTTAGTTGTCATTGTGTAAGCTGGTGGTGTCTCCATAAGGATGTGGGCTGTGCTTATATGGAAAGGACTGAGTCCTCTGGTCCAACTCAATCGATCATTGACTGGAAATGGTTATGTTCGGCTACTTGGAGACCATTTGGAGTCATTCATGGACTTAATTTTTATGTGTTGACAAAGCGCCATGTCACCGGGCCACAACTATTCGCAATCGGTCTGAAGATCATTCTGGACAATTCGATCGAATGATCTGGCCACCCAGAACGCCCGACATGAATCCCATCGAACATTTACGGGACATAATAGAGAGGTCAGTCTGCACCGGCAACACTTCCGCAATTATGGGCGGCTATATAGGCAGATTGGCTCCTTGTTTCTGCAGGGGACTTTCGACGACTTGTTTGACCCATGCCCGTCGAGTTGCAGCGCCACACCATGGGAAAGGTGGTCCGACACGATATCCGGAGATATCCCATGACTTTAGTCACCTCCACCGCTCATGCACAGTGCAGTGACTGACCTATCCACGTGGCGGAGAAGTGGAGCACCGAAGCACCGCCAGGGCTTAACATGGATGTGATTGCTCGTAGAACATGCCGAAAGTGGAAATCATGTCGTCCATTATTTGACCGCAGGGGTACGCGCAGTTGCAGAGACGGAATTTGAAAAATTTTCTTTTTGTTCTATTCGAAATTACCTGAACACGGATGCAGTGAAAATCACAACATACCGACACCCTCATCACCAACGATTGGAAAAAGGAAACTAAGCAGAGCCTTCATACAGGCCTCTAGCTTTGAGGAAATAAAATTTCATTTTCAATTCGCTTTTTATAAAACAATGAGTTCCTTAACACTGTGGATTTAGATTATCTTCAATATACACCATCGTCAATGAATATGAATCTTTAGTGTGAATCACACCTAGCTAGCAACAAAATGGAGAAAACGTTTTAGTTGTAGTAAAGCGACTCCATGTCAGCTGGCTTGGTGACACGTAAACAACACCTGTAGCCGCAGTTGTGGAAATTGGCAGTCTTTTTGAGTAATCCTTTCATTGTCTTCCTTCTAGGCAAGCATGCTCCAAGAACTTCTTTCAGATTTCGTCTTTGAGGTTTTTTGTTCGGTGAGAGTAGTAAAAGAAATGTATCTCCCACGAAAATCGGCGGCGCGGCGCTAGCGACAGAATCGCAGCGACGCAGAGCGACAACAAAGGAGCCGCTTCCACATCAGTGGAGCGGCGCCGTGTCCTGTAAAGCTGGCTGACGTAGCTCAGGCGGACCGGAAACATGCGTTGCTGTCTGAAGTTGTCGCCTGGTGCCGCTTTCGGCTGTTCATCCCATACGGCGTTTCCTACTCTCTCTGCACAAAACTAGAGTATGGAATATGAGTGTCTTCAGCATCAGCCTTACCTAAAGAAGGGCTTGTTATAAATGTGAATCAAAAGTCTTTAGAAGCTTGCCACTCTTATCAAGAACTGTTACGTATATTTATGTGTAAAATAAAGATTTTACCACAGCAGCTTTCAGTGCAAATTAATAGTTGGCTGAGTGAGGCGTAGTGCGCTCAACCTTGGGAGTCGTTGCACGCCTTGCGCCCGCCTGTGCTGACACGATGACAAAATACTGGAAACCAGATATAACAGTCTTTCCTAAAGGGGATTGACTATCAAAATTTTTTATTTCTTTATTTACTTATTGGCCTCTAGGTACCAAAAGTTGAACGAAGGAGTTAAAGACACTGTTGTTGTGTTAGGCTTCTACAATAACCGTAAAAGATCACCCAACGGAAACATTCACTTGAAATTTCTATTTGTTCACAAACTGGGTTTCAAATACTCATTGTAAACAAACTACTCGGCTAGTTTCGGAGCAGCTATTGTTTCAACAACAACAAATGACTCATTTTAAAACAATATTAATGTCAGATCTCAATAGCCCCATCTCGTGGCCGTTTGAAGATCCTCGCAGCTCCTATATTAACGACTGTCAGCGACAGATCAGGACCGTCTCGATCTTCTTTTCGAGAATTCCTGTTCCCGCGATCTTCTATAAAGACTTAGCCCTGCGGCTATTCCTTCAGTCATTTTATATCCGCTTCCATTATCTTTTCTTCTTCAGCTGTCTTTCTTGCTAGCGATCTGAAACGCATAAAAAATTAAATCTGCATCTACATATGTGCCCTGAAAGCCACCACACGCTCCTTCCTTTACCACACGCAGCTAGGTCGAGAAAAAAACGACTATCTATATGCCTCCGTACAAGCTCCAGTTTCTCTTATTTCATGCTCGTGGTCCTTAAGCGAAGTGTACGTTGGTGGCAATAGGGTCGTTCTGCAGTCAACTTAAAATGCCGGTTCCCTAATTTCTCTCAATAACGTATCGCGAAGAGAACGTTGGCTCCCCACCGGAGACTCCCATTTGAGTTCTCAAAGCACCTCCGTAATACTTGCGTGTTGCTCGAACCCACCGGTAACAAATCTAGCAGCCCGACTCTGAATAGCTTCGACGCCTTCCTTTAACCTTAGATGGTGAGGACCCACAACACTTGAGCAGTACTCAAGAATAGGTCGCGCTGGTGCTCTGTACGTGGTCTCCTTTATAGATCAACTACATTTTCCTAAGGTTTTCATAGTAAAGCGAAGTCGACCTTTCGGCTTCCCTACAACCGTCCTTACATGCTGGTTCCATTTCATATCGCTTTGTGAAGTTTTGTTAAGATATGTAATCGGAGTGATTGCGTCAAGTAGCACACTACTAATAGTGCATTCGAACAGTACGGGATTGTTTTTCCTATTTATCTGAGTTAATTTACTTTTTTTACATTAAGAGCAAACTGCAATTTATCCCAACAACTAGAATTTAGTCTAGTGCTCCTACAGTTGCTCAATGGCGACACCTTCCCGTACACCACGGAGTCATCAGCAAACAACCACAGATTGCTGCTCACTATGCCCGTCAAATCATTTATGTAAACAGAGAATAATAATCACACTTCCCTGTGACACTTTTGGCGATACCCTTGTCTCTGACAAACATTCGGCGTCGAGGACAATGCTCTGGTTCTTTTACTTACGGAGCCTTCGAGCCACTCTCATAACTGTGAAACCAATCCGTAAGCTCGAACCTTAGTTAACAGTCTGCAATGGGGTATCATCTCAAACGCTTCCCGGAAATATAGAAATATGGAACCTGCCTGTTGCCCTCCATCCGTCTTTCGCATGAAATCATGTGAGTAAAGGGCAAGCTGAGATTTGCACGAGCGATGCTTTCTAATTTCGTGCTGATATGAGGACAGAAGATTTCCATATCAAGAAAATTTATTGTATTCGAACTCAGAATGTGTTCAAGATTTCTGAATTAAACCGGTGTTAAGCATATTGGCCTGTAATATTTCGGATCAGTTCTTTTAACTTACATTAGTCTATAACGATGGCGTGCTGAGAAGTAAAGCCACCGAATCTTTATGTGAAAACTCCTAAAGCTTTTTAAATAAAACAAACGTTATTAATTTTCTGCATCTTTATTCTTCACCACTATATTTGTTTCTCAAATAGTCACCCTGTTAACGAACACATTTCTCCCAACGAGAGTCCAGTTTGTTAATGCTACCACTGTAGCATGTTTGATTTTGTTGACTGAGCCGCGACCTCACCTGTAGTTGTGCCGCTTCATCACTATGAAGCTTAAGTCCTTGAAGAAGCTCTTTAAGTTTTGGAAACGGATGAAAATAACACTGGACCAAGTCGGGACTGTGTGGAGAATGATCGATGACAGTGAGCCCTAGGCATCGGATTATTGCAGATGTCGCAGCGTTCGTGTGTGGTTTTGCATTGTCATGCTGCAGGGGACGGAGCTCCATGTGTGGACGGATTCGTCGAATTCGAAACTCGGATATAACAATCTGCGTCTCACGCGCCGACATAGTTACGTTTCAAACCGCCATGGTACAAGCTCCAATTCGGAGCCCTCTAGCGGCAGAGGGCTACAAATATGTAGACATAAAGAATAAAGATGTAGAATGTTAATAAAGTTTGCTTTATGTAAAAAGCTTTAAGAGTTTTCACATTCAAAATCCGGAGGTATTTCTTTTCAGCACGCCCTAGTACAAGAGCATGTTATTGCGCTAGCAACTGTGGCCATCTGATTCTGTTGTGGCGCAGCACCTTGTTGTCCAGGTTGTGGATGTATCGTGTCCGTGACGTCTTATATTTCTCGTAGAAGTCACCGGCTGAAATTAAAGAAAATGGACCTCCACTGAAATTTAATATAACGTAAGCCAATTTTTTACATATTGAGGTTCCCTCTTTCTTAGTTGGTATTTTTTGATCTGGTATGCTAGTCTATAATAAGCAAAAAACTATATTTCGCACACCACTTTAAATAAAAGAAACTTCAATAAACAAATATAAACAAACGAGGCCTGGTTATATCGAATGTCTTTACCAGTTCTTTTCGATTGTAGTCGTAGAATTTAGACATATTGCATGATATTTACGTGGTATGCTTCTTTATTACTAGCCGAATGAATAATTACTCGATATAATAAATCTACAAATGTAATACGTTGGAAGGAAGGGACTGGCCAGAGAATCAGGACTATACAATTCTATATGCGTATTACGCACATGCGTGAATGATTCTGGCAGATTTGGGTAATCAGACATAATTAGAATATAATTGCCTGACACCTCGCTAGTGATAATGACTACACGTATCTGCGTGCTATTAATGTTTATGTGTATGTTACGAAAATATTGATTTATGCAGTCTTTCTAAATATTCTTAATTTTCGTAGTGAAGTTGTCGGCTAAGTGAAATTAGTTTGTGTGATTGATGCTAGCATTTTAGTGTATCTGGAATTTCTCTAGGCTGTGGAACCAGATTTTTAGATTTTTGGTAGCTAACACGACTCGTACCTGCACAGGCGGCCGGTGAATGCACAGTTGTTCGCGATTGGTTTGAACATTCTGGACAATTCGAGCGTATCCAGGTCGCCCGACATGAATACCATCGAAGATTTATACAACATAATCAAGAAATCAGTTCGTGCAGAAAATTCTTCACTGACAACACTTTCGCAGTCATGGATGGCTGTAGAGGCAGTATGATTCGTTTCCAGGACTGTAATGTAACGATTGTGACGGGTATATCTCACAGTCTATTTCTCTGCCAAATAGCTCTGGACATATGTATTTGTCATGTACAGTATCGGTTCGAAAAACGCAACGCTGACTATCTTTGTCATGACCTAGTCTCAAACTTAGCAGTGCGCAGTCGAAAAGTTTACTTGTGGAATTGCACTTCAATTATTTTGTTCGAAACTCCCCACGTGCCGAAACCGAGTTGCTGTTCTGTACCCTGTATAGCTGCCCATGCAGAAACATTAATATGTATTCGGAACGAGGACACGTCGCTCGTTTCAGTGTGCAAGGGCAAATAAAGCCCTAAAGCCCGGGATACTGTCTCGCAGACGGCCAATTTAGTAATCGTGCTGGGTACAGTTTCTTCAGACTGTTTCATAACTGGGTTTACCTCTATCAGTGAGTAACATTTCTGAGGCATTTCCTGTCTAATCAGTTTATCTACTCAAGTTTCTTCTCGTGGACTAGTAACAGCTAAGCTATAAGATGCTGTCCAAACTGAAAGAAGATTTCACTTTAATTTCTGTCAGCAAAAGCGTGTTCCAACTATGAATGGTCGTAACTGTTCTTAAAATTTATAATAAATTTGTGTGATACTATTTTCAGTCTCACAAATTAAAGAAATTCAATATCTGGATGAGCTCTCCAGACTGCCTTACTTGAAACTATCGTATTTTAAACGCTACAAACTTCGTTCTTAAGTGATTCAAAGCCAGAGATTTTGTTATAGCCATATATCTGCCATGGCATGCCATTTTATCTAATCTTGCCTACATTAAACGGCTGCTTCCGTCTTTCTTAGCTCAGTAATTTCGCATTCTAAAAATGTATTTTTCGCCTCTCTTTACAGTATAATATTGATATTAAGATGGAATAAAACTGAGCAATACCGTGTAGAAAAGTATAATTCAGAATTAATTACCCGAAGTTTTGTGTGTAATTTGTATGCTTACTGAGAACCACATTTTATCAGTTGGATGGTAAAACATAAAACGAAACATATCCCGCACCTACATTTATATTTTGAAAGACACTAAAAATGCGTGTCATAGAGTTCAGCTGCAAAATGGTAAAAATATTACCACGCTTCCTCCCAGTTACATTTAGTTGTAAAATTCGTATGATATTTTGAGAGACATAAAGTAATTTTTGCCATTTTTTCAAATGACTAGTTTTGAGATAAGAACTTTTTCTGCTGAGATCTTTGATACACGATAAATTTGTGGTTACCATATCACAACCATTATCTGTCGACAAGCGGAGTTACGTGCACGTATTAAAAAATGAGAATTCGCTCGCATTTAGCGAATTTAGAATCAGATTAGAAAACTATTGATACAAAACCCACGAAAAATTAAGCAGATAGTGCCAATAGTCAATCATGGCTTTCCTAAAACACAACGCAGTGCCCCTCCCCCACGTGCAAACGAGGACGGCTGCATGCTGCACGCTTAAATCTACGCTGCACAGACTTTCCGCCGGTATCGTCAACTTTGTAACGAACATCATAATTATACACTCTTCGATCATGTGTCTTAAATCGACACCTCCAAGATATCTGCCTGCAGTGAGAACACAAACAAAACATCCAGCCATCGAAATCAATTCTCAAAATTGCCCCCAAACTACAAAGCGGTGTTTCAAGAGACGGTTCTTTCAAACAGCATTGGAAATGTTTGGACTGACTTTTATCCCTGCTCGAATGAAATGACGGAAAATTTCATAGTATGGCGAACATAGCCGTCTTCTGCGTAATAACAGACAGTGTGTTCAATAATATTCACAAATGAGTGAAAGAAACATCAGCTCCACCATTTTAATTGATTTCCCACAACAGGTTTTATGTATTCATCTGATCAGGAATAATGAAGTAGTGTGCATTAAAGCTATTCCCAGTATGCATCACTTATCTACGAGAAATATATTTTTTTATTTTTTTTATCAGTATGAGGAAGATGCGCACAAACAACATTGGTGACTGAAGCTACGAGAGACAGATTGTACGGCGTGGCCTACAGTTAATAAATTCGCAGTGGTCAGCTCACTGGACTCGCATTCGGGAGGATGACGGTTCAGATCAGCCACCGGCCATTCAGATTTACACTATCCGTGATTTCCCTAAATCGCTCCAGGCAAATGCCGAGATAGTTCCTTTGAAGGGCACAACTGATTTCCTTCCCCATCCTTGAACATCACGAACTACCCACAGCAACCAAGTCAGAGTAATTCCAACTTACACCATGTGTTACTCCCGGCTATCCTTCTTTTTCAACACTCGGCATTAGAACAGACGAGTGAAGCTGGGAAGGGGAAGGGAGGGGGAGGATGATAGTGGTATACGATGTATCCTCCACCACAGCCCGTAAGGTGGCTTGCAAGCATAAACATAAATACATTGAGACTTCGATGAAAAAATGGCACACGGTAGATTTTTGCTTCGCCTTTCCTGTCATTCTATACAGGACGAGTTTGCTAAATGAGTACAAATTGCAGGAAATGATCCATGAGAGTACAAAAATAAAAAAGATCATATGAAAATATGTCCGGAAATCCATTCTTGTCAGCATTTACACATACATAAGTATTCCACAAGCCAGCGTGTGGAGCATGGCGGAGAGTATCTTGTAAACCTACTAATCGTTTCCTTTCCAGTTCCACGTCGCGCGGGGTAGCCGCGCGGTCTGGGGCGCCTTTGCACGGATCGAGTGGACTGCCCCCGTCGGAGGTTCGAGTCCTCCCTCGGGCATGGGTGTGTGTGTGTGTTGTCCTTAGTGTAAGTTAGTTTAAGTTAGAGTAAGTAGTGTGTAAGCTTAGGCACCGATGACCTCAGCAGTTTGGTCTCATAGGACTTACCACAAATTTCCATTGCTGTTCCACTCGCAGATAGAGCGAGGGAAAAACAAATTTATATATGCCTTCGTACAAGCCCTAATTTCTCTTGTCTTATATTCGCGATCCTTACGCAAAATGTACCTTGGTGGCAGTAGATTCGTTCTGCAGTCAGCTTCAAATGCCGGTTCTCCAAATTTTTGTCAGCATTTTTTTTGTGAAAAAGAGTCCGCCCTGTTAGCTGAGTGGTCAGCACGGTGGAATGCTACGCCAAGGGGCCCGGGTTCAATTCCCGGCTGGCAGACATTTTCTCCGCTCAGGTTCAAATGGTTCAAATGGCTCTGAGCACTATGGGACTCAACTGCTGTGGTCATCAGTCCCCTAGAACTTAGAACTACTTAAACCTAACTAAACTAAGAACATCACACACATCCATGCCCGAGGCAGGATTCGAACCTGCGACCGTAGCAGTCGCGCGGTTCCGGACTGCGCGCCTAGAACCGCGAGACCACCGCGGCCGGCTCTCCGCTCAGGGACTGGGTGTTGTGTAGTTCTGGCTCTGAGCACTATGGGACTTAACATCTATGGTCATCAGTCCCCTAGAACTTAGAACTACTTAAACCTAACTAACCTACGGACATCACACAACACCCAGTCATCACGAGGCAGAGAAAATCCCTGACCCCGCCGGGAATCGAACCCGGGAACCCGGGCGCGGGAAGCGAGAACGCTACCGCACGACCACGAGCTGCGGACTGTTGTGTAGTCCTCATCATCATTTCATCCCCATCTCCGACGCGCAAGTCGCCCAATGTGACGTCGAATGCAATAAGTACTAGCCCTCGGCGGTCGAACTTCCCCGAATGGGGGACTAAATGGCTCTGAGCACTATGGGACTTTACTTCTGAGGTCATCAGTCCCCTAGAACTTAGAACCACTTAAACCTAACTAACCTAAGGACATCACACACATCCATGCCCGAGGCAGGATTCGAACCTGCGACCGTAGCGGTCGCGCGGTTCCAGACTGTAGCGCCTAGACCCGCTCGGCCACACCGGCCGGGGAATGGGGGACTCCCGCCCCACAATGCCGCACGCTCATTTCCATTTTTTGTGAAAAAGAACGGCGTCTTCCCTCCAGGGATTCCCATTTGAGTTCAAGAAGCAGCTCCGTAATACTTGCAGGTAACAAATGTGTCGGCTCGCCTCTGAATTGCTTCGATGTACTCCTTTCATCCGACGTGTTGGAGAGTCCACACACTCGAGCAGTACTCAAGAAATGGTCGATCTAGTGTTCAGTACACTGAATCCTTTATAAATGAGGCACACTTTCTTAAAATTCTCCCAATAAACCGAAGTTCACACCCACTTGAAGGTGGAGATAAAGGTTCTCTGACACTGTGGGTTTCAGTGACTGAAACTACACATGAGAACACATCAGGCAAGGAGGAATGTTCTTTATGTACTGATGTTCTAGCTCCACATTCAAGAATGAGAGACGATGTCGAAGTGTACCAATCAGGAACAGGCCAACATGGTCTCTGCACATGGACAGGCAGGCTGCAATGGACGGGCGGCAGCGTGAGTGTGGTGGGAGAAGCATTACCACCGACAGTATTTTGCACTATAAACTGCAACAGTGTTTCATTGATTGTGTGAGATAGACTCGTTTGTAGTAATGGGTAACTAAGAAAGGCGGGAGCGCCCGGTACATACACAGGCACTAGAGCAACAGGTGTTGAACACTGCAGAATTCAACCCCAATATCTGATACAGGTAGGTGAGCCGCCAGGATGAGGTAAGTTGGGCTACCGTATGGAACATTTTGCACGACAACTGGAGCTATCTACATCGTTTAAAGCGAGTCCAGCCCTACGAACTTGCTTCTGTAGGGACAGTTTTGATTCAGGTTCGTCTGACAGTGATGGAACTGGAATTTCTGTCATCCATCCTATTCAAAGGTGAGGCTACCTTTTCGAGGGACAGTAACTTCAACCTTCACAACCGCCAGTTGTAGGCTATAGGGAATCCCCATGGCATGATGGCACCGAACCATCAGCACCAGTTCCGCCTCATTGTGTGGGCGGAGATCATTGGCGACCACCTCGTGGGACCAATCATCATTCCACAACGCCTCACAGGCAAGGCATATCTCCGTTTCCTGCGGGCGACCTTGCTTCCCTTGCTGGAAAAATTGTCTTTGCTGGTACGAAGGGTGACGTTCTACTACATGATGGCGCTCCATCTCACGTCCATATTATCGTGCTGGGACATCTCGAAAAAATGTTTCCGGCACGATGGATCGGACGAGCTGGTCCATTCACATGTCCAGCCAGGTCGCTGGACCCCAACCCCCTATACTTCTACCTACGGGCGCCCCAAGAAGCAGTCGTGCAGACACTGGAATACGTATTCATACTATCTGTGGCGCCATTCTGTTGTAGGATGGCACCTTTGAGTGTATGTATCAGACACTGCTGCATCGTGTTTCCTCAGGCTTAGACACCGGTAGCGGGTAACCTCGAAAATCATGTCCGACGGGAGTTTCATACTAGCATGTCGTGTACTGTGTTGTACTGTACAGTCATGGCGAAAAAAATGTTCAAATGTTTGTGAATTCCTAACGTACCAAACTGTTGAAGTCATCGGTCCCTAGACTTACACATTACTTAAAATAACTTATGCTAAGAACAACACACAAACCCATGTCCGAAGGAGGCCTCGAACCTCCGGCGGAAGGGGCCGCGCAGTCCGTGACATGACACCTCCAACCGCACGGCCACTCCGCGCGGCAGGCATGGTGATTTTGTAGCGTAGATACCATGCATTTTCGGTTATAATGTCTACAGGACTTTTTGTTTCGCTCCTTATCCTCTTAGAGATGGTTTCCTACAGTCATACCCCATTTAGAAAAATCACCCTGTATATTTCTGAATACAAGTGCCGATTCGAGCGCTGTCAGACGGCCCGTTCATTACGAAATCTCTGTAAACGGTTTTTAATTGCATGAGTAAACGTCTTAAGAAATAGAAAATAGTGATAACAAATCTTTCCACTACGCGTGGAAACGGAATTAGTGCGAAGGGACACGTTTCATTTATCGCATAAAACTAGTAGATCATCACATCGGTTCTCAGTATTGGTGCAGCAGCACCAGCGGCAGCAAGCGTGTTCTGTACTGAAAGCACTAGCGACGCGGATGTAAAATACTCTGCACTACATCTAAAGGTGGCAGGGGTAAAATACAGGGATCGAAAGGCTATTTACAATTTGTACAGAAACAAGATGGCAGTTACAAGAGTCGAGGGGCATGAAAGGGAAGCATTGGTTGGGAAGGGAGTGAGACAGGGTTGTAGCCTCTCCCCGATGTTATTCAATCTGTATATTGAGCAAGCAGTAAAGGAAACAAAAGAAAAATTTGTAGTAGGTATTAAAATCCAGGGAGAAGAAATAAAAACTTTGAGGTTCGCCGATGACATTGTAATTCTGTCAGAGACAGCAAAGGACTTGGAAGAGCAGTTGAACGGAATGGATAGTGTCTTGAAAGGAGGATATAAGATGAACATCAACAAAAGTAAAACGAGGATAATGGATTGTAGTCGAATTAAGTCGGATGATGCTGAGGGAATTAGATTAGGAAATAAGACACTTAAAGTAGTAAAGGAGTTTTGCTATTTGGGGAGCAAAGTAACTGATGATGGTCGAAGTAGAGAGGATATAAAATGTAGACTGGCAATGGCAAGGAAAGCGTTTCTGAAGAAGAGAAATTTGTTAACATCGAGTATAGATTTAAGTGTCAGGAAGTCGTTTCTGAAAGTATTTGTATGGAGTGTAGCCATGTATGGAAGTGAAACATGGACGATAAATAGTTTGGACAAGAAGAGAATAGAAGCTTTCGAAATGTGGTGCTACAGAAGAATGTTGAAGATTAGGTGGGTAGATCACGTAACTAATGAGGAGGTGTTGAATAGGATTGGGGAGAAGAGAAGTTTGTGGCACAACTTGACTAGAAGAAGGGATCGGTTGGTAGTACATGTCCTGAGGCATCAAGGGATCACAAATTTAGCAGTGGAGGGCAGCGTGGAGGGTAAAAATCGTAGAGGGAGACCAAGAGATCAATACACTAAGCAGATTCAGAAGGATGTAGGTTGCAGTAGGTACTTGGAGATGAAGGAGCTTGCACAGGATAGATTAGCATGGAGAGCTGCGTCAAACCAGTCTCAGGACTGAAAACCACAACAACAACATCTACGCCTGCAATATACTTTGCAAGCCACCTTCTGGTGTGTGACGGAGGGTACTTTTTGTACCACTAACTGAACTCTCGAATCCTGTCCACTCGCGAATAGCGCTTGGGAAGAATGACTGTCAGTAAGCCTATTGTCGCTAATTTCTCGAATCTTTTCCTCATGGTTATTACGCGAGACTATGTGGGGGGAATTAATATGTTCTCCGACTCTTCCCGGAAAGTGCTCTCTCGAAATTTCGATAGTAAATCTCTCCGTGATGCACAACGTCTCTCTTTTGCATCGCCTGCCAATGGACTTTGTTGAGCGTCTCCGTAACGTTCTCGTGCCGACTAAACGATCCCGTGACGAAAAGTGCCGCTCTTCGTTGGATTTTCTCTATCTCTTCCATCAATCCTATCTAGTAGGGATCCCGGACACATAAACAACACTCAAGATACGGTCGAACAAGCGCCTTATAAGCTACTTCCTTCTTGGATGAGGTACATTTCCTTAAAATTCTTCCGATGAATCTTAGTCTGGCATCTGTGTTTCCCACTATTTCTTTTATGTGGTCATTCCACTTAATGTTTCTCGGGATAGTTACTTCTACATATTTTGCGGCAGATATGTTTCCAGTGGTTTGTCATCAATAGTGTCGCTACACAGTAAAGGTTTTTTTTCCCCAATGTGTGCGCAATACGTTACATTTACTTACGTTCAGTGTCAACTGCCAGAGCCTGCACCATTCATCAGTTCTCTGGAGGTCATTCTCCAAATCGTTTCTATCTTCTGGCGTTGCCACTTTGTTCCAGACAACCGCATCATCTGCGAACAGCCTGAGAGAGCTTACGACGCTTTCTACTAGATCATTTACGTATATTGTTAATATTAACGGTCCTATCACGTTTCCTTGGAGTACTCCGGAAATTACCTTTACATCTGTCGATTTTGTTCGTTAAGAGCGATGTGCTGAGTTCTGTCTGCAAGGAACTCGTATTTTTTTCACTAAACGACAGTGCGGGACGGTGTCAACTGCCTTCCTGAAGTCAAGGAACACGGCATCAACATGAGCACCATTATCTACGGCGCTGTGGATCTCATGGAGGAAGAGAGCGAGCTGAGTTTTCGGAATCCATGTCAATTTTTATAGAGCAGATTTTGCTTCTCCAAGAAAGTCATAATTCTTGAGCATAAAACATGTTCTATAATTCTACAACAGATTGACGTCAACGATATAGGTCTCTGATTATGTGCATCTGTCCTACGGCTCTTTTTAAAAACGGGAGTGACTTGCTCTTTCTTCCAGTCGCTAGGTACACTTCGTTGCTGAAGCGATCTCTGATAAATTATTGCTAGAAGAGAAGCAAGTTCTTTCACATAATCTTTGTAGAATCTTATAGGTATCTCATCTGATCCTGAGCCTGTTCCACCACTAAGCGATTTATTTATTTATTTCATTAACAGTACAGAGTAATTCACCGCCTTGAAATGTAGGGTGGGTCGGATGCTTCTGAATCTAAAAGCAAAGACTTCTTATTGTTACAGTCTTATTGGTATACAGTTGTTAATGCTTTTTTTTTTAATAATATAAAGAACATAATATGTAAAGGTTTTTCTGAGGTTACAGCTAACTGAACGCTTAACAATTGTTGAAATGATTCCATATAATTTGTTACTACCTAGTTATTGAGAATATAATTTATATAATGCAAATGTCAAAGAAAAATAAAAAAGGAAAACATAAAACAATGAGTGTGGTGAAAATAACTTGCAGTATGTAGAGGGAAGTGATATGCTGTATTTGGATGTGTAATACAGTCTAAGTAGCATGTTGGGTAATAATGACCTATTTCTACCTATTTGAGATGAGTAGGTCTCCGTACAACCTCACCTGCAATGGTTTGTGCTAATGTATGTTTACACAGATCATACAGATTACATACTGATTGAGCACTTCATACATGGAATACATGAATTTTAGCTTTATATGAGAAATACACTTATGTTTGTAACTTGTTAGTAGAAATAGAGTATAGTTAATTGCTACTTGAATGCATTATTCCTTAAATAACTTAATACATTTCTGATATATAAAATTCATTGATTGTAGCTTTGAATAGAGAAGGGAATGTACTTTTGTCTGCACACAATAAGACGAGCAATATATTACTGCTTGTGTGCAGAATGTCATTGGGGAGAAGGAGCCTCGGAATAAAAGTTCTTCGAGCCTTCTCCTCCCAAGCGACATTACCTTAATACTGGAGCCTTAGTATGTGGTGCTGGTGTTTATTTGTTTTATTATTGTTTTGTTGTTTGTGACTGTGTTGTGGCATGCAGTGTCATGCATTGTTGGTTTTGGTACCTTCTGAGTCATGTTCACTTAGTGTTCCTTCCTCGGTTTCGGAATCTGTGGTCGTGTTTGTGTCCTCCCATGTGGTTTGTTGTGTTGTTTGTGCTTGTCTACGACTCCTTCCATATGAGTTTAGGAGCTTGTATTCTTCGAGCACAGTGTTCGATACAACATCGGCTACGCTATTTATTGTGTTCCAATCATCGGGATTACGTATTATTCTGGCGATGTCATTGTCGTTCTGTATAGGTCTCACTTGTGTTAGCGTATTACACAGCAGTATGACATGTTCTGGTGTCCCAGATTCTCCGCATACGCATACTTCATAGTTAGTTAGTCCTATACGGTTTAAATGTACCGGATACGGTCCGTGGCCTGTCAGGAAATGGACCATCCCCCCGCTTGGGGCGACATGTTTCAGTTGTAGTCTTTCGTGTACATCAGGAAAGAAAGAGTGTACTCGGCGACCCTTGTCGGATGCATCCCAATCTGTCTGCCATGTTTGAATCCGACATTGTTTCATTTGTGTTTTGTTCATAATGTTGGTTCCCGTAATTTCGGTGACTTTATCGAGCCTGTTGCTCTTAAGCCAGTAAAGTGCAGATCTATAACGTATTGTTATGTCTATAGGGCAGATCCCTATCACAACGCAAAGTGCCTATAGTGACATGGTGTTGAAGGCTCCGCTCATTCTCAGGAGTACACTACGTTGACCTCGTCTTGCAATTGTCTTGTTAGTCTGTACGTTCAGTCTGTGAGCCCAAGCACTTGCGGCGAAGCATGCGATGGATTCAAATATCGCAATGTGGTAGGTCCTTATCGTCTTAATAGGTAATTTTTACTGAGTTGTGTTTAGTCTTGCTGGTTTGTGCATAATTTTAGAGGCTTTGTCAATTGTCAGTTTTATATGATGGTTGAAAGTCTGTTTATTCGTCTAGATGCAGTCAGAGATAACGTGTGGCTTGCTTCCTCTGTATGCTTGTATTGTCTAATTTTAGAATTGTATTCCTCTGCAGTGTCGTTCTGAGCAGTAAATATACAGTTTTGTTGGGAGCTATTTTTAATTTATTTTCTTTGCACCCACTGTTAATTTTCTGAAGCAGTTACGTGCCTTTTGTCTCTAGTGCTGCTCTAGAGTTGTCTGACACCACGACGAGCAGGTCATCTGCGTAAGACACCACACCTCTTACCCTGCCGTCACTGTCCAGGGTGTTCAGCAATGGCTCGATTGCGATATCCCAGAATATTGGTCCGCAGATCGAGCCCTGTCGACGTACCTTTGTTATTCTCTTGGCAACCTTCCGTGTACCAGCCCTCCACTCCGCCACTCTGCCTCTGCAGTAGTCGAGGAGGCTATTGTAGAGGGAAGCTGATAGCCTCATTTCCCTTAACCTGGCGAAGAGGGACGGCCACCACAAGTTGTTAAAAGCCCCAGCTATATCGATTAGTATGGCGGCCGCGTATTTGTCACTGTCAGTGCTTGGCTGACGGCGTCTTCTATTGATCTATCTTCCCTGAAGCCGAATTGATAAGACTGAGGTGTCGTCTGTGCGATTGTAAACGGTCACACAGGAGCCTTTCCTGTACCTTGCCGAGAATGTCTAAGAGACAGATCGGTCGGTACTTTTTGGGGTCTGCTGGCTCTTCGACTTGTGATTTCCTGGTTATTACTACATTAGCAGTTTTCCAGAGGTTTGGAATTCTGCCTGTTAGTAGTACCTCGTTGAACATGTTAGTAAGAACAGGTGTGATTTGTGTTACTGTTTGTTTTAATGTTTTTGAAAGTATTTTGTCTGGGCCGGGTGCTTTTCGGTTTTTAAGCCTGCTGATTGCCATCGCGATTTCTTCTTGCGCGAAGGGCGTGGTTACACTGTCACTGATATATGGATTGTCTCATGTTCTCTCTTAGGAAAGCGTGGTGTCACTCGTCTTGTGTGGGGTCGTCATCTGGGAGGAGCCTGTTGAGAAGATATTCTGCTGTGTTTCTCCATCCTCTGGTCATTGTACCGTCAGTTTGTTTTAGTGTTGACAGAACTGCCGGTGTCTTAACTCGTTCTGTTTCTATCTTGAATGAGTGTCCCCAGATGTCTTTCTGTAGCTGGGTTTTTACAAAATTGGTCCAGTAGTCTTGCCTTGTGTCCTTAGTTGTTTTTGGTATTTCTGTTTAGCGTCACGATACATATCAAGTCTTATCTGTCTTTCAGGAGCTGTTTTTGCTTGTTGGTAGCACTTCCTTTTGTCCCGTGAATCCACCCTTAGTCTTGCCAGTTCTGTCGACCACGGTTGTTTCTATCCCCACCCAGTTTTTGACCGTGGTATAGCTGCTTCCTATGCTCTTTGTAGGACATCTGTCAGTACCTGCGTTTTGTAATCTATACTGCTTTGAACAGTGTGTAGTGATGACGCTTCAACAATTTCTCGAACTTTTTGCCAGTCCGCTCTTCCTATGAGTAAATGTTGCTGTTCGTGATCCATGTTATGTGTATTGACATATCTGTGCGTGGTTATGACGATTGTGTTGTGGTCGCTGTGTGTGGCTCTATCTAATATCCTCCATGTATGGACTAGTGGAAGAGATTTTGCGTTCCCTAGAGAAAGGTCTATGTTACACCACCGGCGCCTCAGCGGTAGTTAGGTGGCTGACCCTCCCTATTCAGTATGAAGAGATTGCATTCATTTACCACGTCAAGCACTAGTTGCCCTCTGTCGTCAGTTCTATCTGAGTTCCACAAGGGGGATTTTGCGTTGATATCAGTTACAATGAGCAGCACTTTTCTTTCTGAGTGTCGTGCAATGTCTTTTATTTTGTCTAAGAAAGGTACTATATCATACGAGTACTGAGCGTAAATAGACGACATGAGCCATAGATCCTGTCCGTCTGTTATTTCTACTGTGACAATGTGTTCAGAGCAAAACTGGGTGATCTGTGTTACTACGAGGTTATTATTAACTACTATTATCGCGGCTTTCGCGTTTGGTGTTCCTGCTATTGTGATGTAATGTGAGGGGAGCCCTGAAATCCTCCCGCCTCGCAGAAAAAGTTCCTGGGCGCAGGCGATGTCTGCTTTTGTTTTTCTAAGAGCCTACCTAGTTACATGTTTACTAGGGTACTGCCCTGGCAGTTTAGTTGTTTTACCTTCAGAGGGGATATCTAGTGCAGGGAAAACACTTGGGTGTGGTTTCTTTAAACTCCAGAAACACGCGTCCATGTGCTCTCACTAAGTCCTTGTATACTTTCTCCAGGTTTAGGCCCTCTCCCCTTCGGGCACATGCCCCCCCCCCCCCCCCCTAAAAGCTTACATAGCTCTTTGGAGTTCGTTAGCAGATTTTCAACTCTTAGGATCATCCTGTCAATTTATTCTGTTGTTGGAAAGCAGAATATATCCCCGTTTTCATGCTTAGTTCGTATTACATAGCGAAGACCTGTTTGAAATATATCCTTGTTTTCTAGTCTGCTAAGCCGTAGGTTAACTTCTAAGTTTTCGTAGTTCACGTAATTAACGGTGTTCAGCTTGGGGTCCTTGGTTGTGTCTGGTTGGTGTTATTGACTGTTTGTTTGTTGCTCCGAATTCGAGTAATTTTGTAGTGCTTTATGGTTTCTGGTAGTATGGAGTTTGATGTGTTTTCGCTGAGCACTTCCCCTGATAGTGGCTTGTTGTTTTTGATCTCTATCTGGGACTTGTTCGTAAAAGGTGACTGTTCTTTGTCCGTTTCTGGGATGATTGTGTCTTGCGTTCAGCCGGTGCAGGATGTGTCTTTCTGTTCAGCTACATTACCGTTTTGTTTTTCGTAGTGACTGTGTGCGCTCCCCCCGTAGACAAAACGAACTGGTGTAATATAGGGTCTACATTTGGTTGTATTGTATTCTACTTGTTGCGCGGGTAGTGTGCAACTGTCTTTGTGTCTGCCTGTGGTGTTGGATTTCTTGTGAACTCAGTGATATCTTCATTCTCAGGATGTTCAAGGACGTCGTTATATGTCTCTGTACTATCTTGCAGTATTTCGTCTTCCAGTTCGTCAACTCGTAAAAGGAGACCAGCCTGGAAGATGGCCCAGTCAAAGACGTGATGTTTCATGTGCCTGACAACTTCAGATTCAATTGCACTAAGCATGCACATATCGTCTATATAGTCGGTAATTGCTGAAGAACCTACACTGTCTTGTCTCCCACAACTGAAGCGTTACATTAGTATCGGTATCTGCATTTGGGGGTTGTAATATCTCCATGTGTTGTCGCTAGGCAACGGCTCGCCGCCAGCCTCTCATCCTAGTCGACGGCTATTTGTACCTTTGCCTGTTTGTGTTATTAGTTGCTTCTGTTCCTGCGTGTATTAGTGGGGGTGGGTTTCTGACAGTTATGGTAGCAGTCCTTATTAGTGGACGTTTTACAGAAAATCGTATTCGGTGCGCTCTATTTGTCTTTCGTAAAGCTGTTTATATGTAGGACAGTCTGGCCCCCCTGCCTTATCGCATGTTCTGTTTCTGTGTTTGCATAGTATACAGCGTACAGGATTCTCCTGGCTGCATTCTGACTTTTTATGTCCCGATTCTGCACATGTTGCATATACTGGATCTTTTTCGAAATGCTTCGATGGATGACTGAAACCCTAACAGTTAAAACATTTTTGTACAGCAACAAAGTCGTTGATGTACAAAGATTCAAACTGAATAAAAACCCTTTCTTTTTGAAGCAGCAGTAATCGCACTCTTGGCGACACTTCTAGAATATTATTTACTGTCCTTTCGCCCTTTGGTTCTGTTTTAAATTTTATTTTAACCTCGTTATCGAACTCGTCTTTAGTAGTGTGTTCACTCGGGTATATTTCGTAGAGCTCTTCTAAGAATTCCTGGTCCGATAAATATGTTGAGACATGGTGCACTGCGAGCAGGGGTCAGCACTTCTTGGGTTCTTCACACCTAATGTCCTTAAGCTGTGCTGTTTCTTCTATTATCTTCTTCTTTTCTACTTGTGATTCTGTTTCAATTATTATGGTGTTTCCTGTTGACCTGATTGATTTAATTTTTAATTGGTCTTGCTTGGGGTTCATTGTTTCCTTGATGGTTTCTCTAATGGTTCTCCCATCTTGGTTGGTTTCTGATTTAAAGATAAGTGTGCTGGACTGTTTAGCTTTTGTTTGTTGAATGCGTTCCTGTACTTTGCTTTTATGTTTTGCAATCGGACCGGCAGTCGCAACCGCAGCAAATGAGAGTGAGAGAGGTTTATTCTCCGACTTCAGTCTCTGGTTTTCGGATTTGTGTTTCGCTATTTCTTGTTCCAAGCACTGAATGCGTTCCTGGGCATCTGGAGCGTTTGCAACCGATAGTTCTTTTCTGAGTCTGGCGTTTTCAGTTCTGAGCTCTTCATTTTGTAGTTACTTTTCTATTCCGCGGTCGGTATCTGTAATTTCGACGTTTGAAAGGAGGGCCGTGTTACGATCTTCGGCGGTGAAACATTTCTGGAGACCGAATTCAGTATTTCGGCCTTCTCTCTGTTATCTTCCGTTTCGGTGCCAGTATGGTCACAGAATGAGTGATAGATGATTTTGCCCCACTTACGATTTTACATACGACTAAAACTTCCTACGATTTTTACTCAGATCCGTTGCAAAGTTTTACTTTCAAAGTCGTTGAACGCTTCTCTCATTGCTCTCCTTACGGTCATTTTCGCTTACTTCAGCTTTTGTTTGTCAGCTAAGTTTTTGCTTCTCTTGAATCTGAGATGAAGTTCTCTTTGTTTACGTAGCAGTTTTCTAATACGGCTATTAAACCATGGTGGGTCTTTCCCATCCCTTAAGACCTTACTCTGAGCATACTTGTCTAGGGCATATTTCACAATTCCTTTGAACTTTTTCCATTTGTTTTCCACATCTTCGTCCTATTCACCGAATATTTGGCGCTGACTGCTCAAATACTGTGAAATTTGCGTCATGTCACTCTTGCTAAGACTGCTCAAATACTGTAAAATTGGCGTCATATCACTCTTGCTAAACAAAAATATCTTCCTACCTTTCCTAGCATTCTTTGTAACACCCGCTGTCACGGATGCTATTACAGCCTTACGATCATTGATACCTTCCTCCACGCTAACGATAAGTTCAGGTCTGTTAGTTGCCAGGAGGTCTAAGACGTTACCCTCACGAGCTGGTTGTCTATCTGCACAAAGTAATTTTCGGACAAAACAATCGGAACAGTGTCACACAAACCCTTGCCTCTGGTACCAGTTTTCATAACATGACACTCCCAATCTATACTTGGCAAGTTGAAGTCACTCCCTATTACAACGGCATAATTCAGGAAATTGTTAACGATATTGTGCAAGTTCTGTCTGAAGCGCTCTACCACAAGAGGTCCTGTCCCAGGCGGTCTACAAAAGCATCCGATTATCATTTTTGACCGATCTTTGATACTTAACATCACCCAGATTAATTCACAATCGGAATCTGTGATAACCTCGCTCGATTTTATTGAATTCTTTACTCCAACTAACATGCCGACTAACCTACCCTTACGATAAATATTCCAATCTGAACTTACAATTTAGTTGTCATTAACGTCTGGTTTCAACCAACTTACTGTTCTTAATAGAATCCGTGCATTATAACCTTCAGTTTGCGATATTAATTTTCGAACCTTTCCTTGGATGCTTCTGCAGTTTACTAAAATCATGTTAACCTTTTCTGTCTCAGATCTGCGGCGACGAACGTCCTCTGACGACATTGTGACTAATTTATCAGGCAAATCGTCTTTGATCCTAAGGGAGTGTTTCTCTAACCTAAAAAAGCGCCATGTGGACGACACACGTACCTTACCCTAGTAGCCGCTTTCTGCTTATAGTGCACCCCTAACCTATTAAGGCGAACCCCACAATTCAGAATCCGATATCGGAGGTCGAGAAATTCGCATCCGATACCGTCGCCGAGATATCTGAGCCCCTGATTTAGACCTTCCATTCTGCTCCAAACCGGAGGACCTCGATCAACCCTGGATACGATGCTACAAATAGACAGCTTAGCCTGCACCCTGCGTGCGATGCTAGTTGCCTTCACCAAATCAGCCACCCGCCGATACGAGTCGAGGATGCCCCAGAACCCAAGCACAGGCGTTATTCTTGCCGACATGTGCTACTATATGCAGCCGGTTGCACCCAACAGTCGCCAGCAGGGCCTCTTCCACATCACGGACGAGACCTCCGGCAAACATGCCGAGTGCACACTGGCATTCTTTCCTGGCTTGCCTGTTATCTCCCTGGGGGCTCCATCACCCGTCTAGCTTCGGAGCTTCTAATGACAAGCATACCCACCGGCACGAAAATTGGCGGCTGGTCCAAAAGGAGAGGCATCCCGTGCAGGCTCAGAGTTATCATCAACACTGGGTAGCACCTCGTACTAATTGCTAAGGCGTAGGGAGCCAGCAGCATGACCTGCTCCCTTATTCGCCTATCGCCCAGTGACACGCGAACCCCCCACTGTTTGCCCCCGCTCTCGAGTGGGGACGGACCTGTCAGATATTGCGTATCAGAAGATGCAGCGACACCCGGGTCACCGGAGGATTCCAACGGCACAAAAGGTGTCGCAGGCCTCGTACCCAGCGCCCCAATGTCGCCCTAAATTTGAGTATTAGCCAGAAGCATGTCGGCAGGAGAGGCACTCGTTATTAGCTGGGTATCACTTACACGAAATATGTATATTTATCAGTACGGTACAAGTAAATTCTAAGAAAACATCTGTAGCATACTGCCATAGGTCAAAGTATCGCACTAGGCTGTGTACCAGGCTAAACTTACAGATCAGTTAATGAGCTTAGACGAGAAAAGGAACGTCTGAGGGTGGAGCTATTTAGATCTAATGCACAGTCTTTTCAAAGGCAACTTCAGAAATCAGATAAAGAGAATCCGCAATAACATATGTACCTGATTATTTTTAGTAAGTTCAGTCTTTTGATGCAACTGTAGCTGTTGGTAGTGCCACAAGCGGGCGTGGCGTCTTTGTAAATATAGCAAACGCATCAGAAAAGTGAACTAATACCAGTTTTGTGAAATCTATAGGTAATTAAGACTTCATGCGTACGGGCAAATGACTCTAGTCTTACTGAAGACTCGACAGACTAAAAATAATTACATTTTGTTAAGAATTTCATGGCTAAGATTATTATTTGTAGCGTCACAGCCCATAAGGGAGACCTGCTAAATATGGAGATGATGACTTTTTGTAGTTGCACCGCATGGTCGGAGGTAGCCATGAGTAAAAGGGGCGATGCGACACGGCCCAGTGGGCAAAGAAACATAGGAAAAATTCAAACGCAGCGGAAGAGTGGACATTATGTAGCAATGTATGATGCTGAGTAAGTGTTTAAGGGGGCCAAACAGCTAAGATCATCAAACAGGACAGAAGCAATGTACCCTAGCTATCTGCATATAGAGGGTGATTTTTTCCACCGTGTACAAACCCTAGGGACTGATCGATGAGAGGATACAGAACAAAAAAGGTCTAATGAACTTATGCCCACAAATGAATGTGTTCCATGCTAGAGACTATTAATTCAGTCATACATTGTTACAGAGAGTGCAGTCTAATTCGCGCTGTACCATGCAGTCACAGTTATGGTATGTGTTGAAAATGGTTTCCATGTGCCTCAACTCATGCGTGTACGTACCGTAGCATGTTCTGTCTCACACGTTCACACTGGCCAGGCTGCATCCGAACAGTGTCATAGGCAGCATGAATACGCTGCACCAGTGTCTCCACATCTGGAAGGGGCTCTGCATACACGACACTTTTGAGATGGCCCCATAACCAGAAATCGTACGAGTTGGCATCCGTGGACGAGCAGGCCATGCAAATGGACTCCCTCGTCCAAGTCATCACCCAGGGAAGACACGATTGAGATGCGGCCGCAAGAAACGCCGATAGTTCCGGCGTGTTAGGCGACTTGGAAGGAAGACTGGTCCCAAAATACTGTCGCCAATTATCTTGGTCCACACATTCCGGCTGCACCGATGCTGATGATTAGCTGTCACCATGCGTACTATCCAACGGATGACTGTTATGAAAGTTGAAGATACCACTCCACGTAAAGGTGTTCTCATCTGTGAATAGGATGGATGACACAAATCTCTAGGCGCTTCAGTCTGGAACCGCGCGACCGCTACGGTAGCAGGTTCGAATCCTGCCTCGGGCATGGATGTGTGTGATGTCCTTATTTTAATTAGGTTTAAGTAGTTCTGAGTTCTAGGGGACTGAGCCGGCCGAAGTGGCCGTGCGGTTAAAGGCGCTGCAGTCTGGAACCGCAAGACCGCTACGGTCGCAGGTTCGAATCCTGCCTCGGGCATGGATGTTTGTGATGTCCTTAGGTTAGTTAGGTTTAACTAGTTCTAAGTTCTAGGGGACTAATGACCTCAGCAGTTGAGTCCCATAGTGCTCAGAGCCATTTGAACCATTTTTCTAGGGGACTGATGACCTCAGATGTTAAGTTCCATAATGCTCAGAGCCATTTGAACCATTTTTTTGACACAAATCCCGGGATCGTGGTTGCCTGGTGAAGAAACCAGTGACAAAACTACTCCCGATGTGGAAAGTTTGTCGCTAGTAAGCCCTGCACACGCTGTAAGTGATAAGGGTAGTAACAGTTGTCATGGAGAATGTTCCACACGATCGTACTGGCCGTACTGGCGGACCAACTGCCTGGTACCGACACAGCGGTCGCCTTCCATAGTGCTAATCACATTTTCCTCCAAGTCTGGTGTCCGAACATTTCGGGTACGCCCTTCATGATTTTCTGTTTCCTGAGACGACCCTGCCTCAGACAAATGGCGAAACATTGTTGCAAACATTGAATGCTGTGGTTGCTGCGTAAGTAAACACGTTGTCGGCAAGCTCTTGGTTCATTAGACCTTTATTGTTCCGCATCCTCTCATCGATCAATTCCTAGAGTTTGTACACTGTGGAAAAAATCAACCTGCACATTAAAGTTTGTATTCAAGTGTAACAAAGTGTTGTAAGTGTGTGCGTAAAGTGTCTCTGAGGCGGACGGGGGAACTAGCCCGGTATACACCTAGTGGAACGTGGGTAACTTCCTAAAAGTCACTTCCAGGCTGGCCAACACACCGACCCGTCGACATTGAACCGACGAGCGGAATCGACCTGGGGCTGGCATGCCTCCCCGTCTTGGAATCGGTCGCATTAAGGTTGGGTTTAATTGGAGGAGGGGACCAAACAGCGAGGTCATCGCTCTCATCGGATTATGGAAGGATGGGGAAGGAAATTGGCCGTGCCCTTTCGAAGGAACCATCCCGGCATTTGCCTGAAGCGATTTGGGGAAATCACGGAAAACCTAAATCAGGATGGCCCGACGCGGGATTGAACCGTCGTCCTCCCGAATGCGAGTCCAGTGTGCCAACCACTGCGCCACCTCGCTCGGTGTCCCGTTTTGTACCATTCTTTACATGAAATTAACACATTTACTGTTAAGTTCCTTGACAATATATATTTAACATTTTTATGCAATTTGAAAATTTATGTAAAAAATATATATACCTTTTTCTCAGAAACCATTCAAGACATTTATACACATTTCCTCCCTTTAATCTCTTTGCATATAGTAAGCTTCTCTCATGACGATTTTTGAATATATAGAACAGCAGAATATTAATAATTTTCATTATAATTCGGTAAGTATAATATAAAATACAGGTAAACTTCCAAGCAATTTGCCCCATATCTCAGCTTGCAGACAGAATTCTATAATATACTTTCGAGACAGCGTTTATTGGGTTTAAAGAAATAAGTGTACAAAAATTCATAATTCTAGTCTTCATAGATCCTGAGAAAAAGATACAGAAACTATAAAAAACATAATTTTCAGGAAATGCAATTTTAAGATAAACCTAAGACATTTTCTTATGTCAGCTCTTCAGAAGACACCAGATTTGTACTCACATTCCTCTTTCCCTTCAAGGGTTCGCTTCTGGTTTCTCATTTTCTGCCCACTTTCCTTTACCAGTTCTTCAGCTGAATTTTCTACTGCAGAGAAGGGCTGTACGTTTATTTTTCTCAAAATATCTTGAGTGAAATTTCCTTTCTTAAAGCCCATTCTGTCTGATGCCCACATCCTCCCTACGGTCTCATCATTAAATACAAGAACTTCATCATAAGTTGCAATTCTGACAACTGTAGCAGATGAAAATATGATTTTAGGGCATAGTTTTCATATTAGTGAATTTAGATATTCATTTGGATACTGGATTTTGCCATGAACGCACTTTTTTCGTAAGTGAACTTCACAACATCCAGGATACAACTTGGAAGCCTCTCCTTGCGAATGTAATGGTTGTTCACTGAGCTAGTACTGAAGTGTTGCTTCAAAAAGTAGACGTTGCAGGAACGCTCCGTCACACAATTAATTATTTCCCAGGCACTGCGGTATCAATCATATAATTGAAACTCGGGCAACTTATTGACCATGAGTTCTGCTAATAAATAAAAAATAAACTTAAAATTGACATTTTCGGCCAATTTCATGAACATCCCCCCTTAATACGCATGGCTACCTGGGACGTATGATATATGATCAGAGATGTCTACAGCATTTTGATGTCCATTAACCGTGTTCGAGAACTAACCTTACGAGTACCAGATGAAGATATTTCGGCCGTCTGACAGTGCCAGACAGCTGACAGGTTTACTACTTCCGCATGTGTGCCACCCAAAGAGACGTCGAAGCACTCCGCTTTGTGGAAGGAAAAGGTTCGTCGTAAGTGCAGCACTAAGGTATAGTCGTCTGCCTCTGAAGAAAACATGACAGAAGGAATTTCTCACTAAGTAGACTTTTTCCAGGGAAAAACTGTGGCTAGGCTATGGCACTTCAGTCTCGGACGCTGACGCTTATTGGTAAAACAGCGACAGGAAGTCTGTTTTGAACAGTTATTTCTGCACCCATGAGTTTCGACTGAATAAAATACTTTGCGGCGTAGAGGTGACTCATTCGTGAGTTTTCAGTATTATGAGTCTCGTGCTGTACCGTTGCCGGTAACAGATTCTATCGATGCGTTTTAATATCCCAAAAACGATCATTAATGCAAGTTGTTTAATTAATAGTTTCTTTGACTATAGGAATTTATGTTTCGACGTTTCTGTCGTTGAGAAGATTCATTATATTCGACACACTAAACACGAGCTACATTATTGGTCTTTCAATACAAGGAGGATAATTAAAAATAAAGTTTTCGGTTATAAATGATACGAGAATGTCATCTTCCTTTCCTGAACACCGAGAAGAAAACAATAAGGAGAGAGACATTGATCCAAACTATTATCGTCTACAATTATCATCTGTTCTGCTTTGGAGGAAAAAATCCAAAGAAAATAACTGCGTAGAAAATCTGATGTCAGAGCAGTGAAGAGTCTAATCACAGTTTTTCAACACCAAGTATCTGCAACATTTTTTTAAAAATAGATTACTCCATAGGGAATAGGTTCATCGCACAGTCAAAATGGACACGAATACAGGGGGTGGAAAAAATATGGAAACATAAAAAACGCAACGCGTTACCATGCCTAATACGGTGTAGAAAAACTGTTGGCTTTCGATTCAACTTCCATTAGTGTGGGAATGAATAAATACGGTTCCTGTATGATTTTCAACGGAATCGTATACCATTCTTCCTGCAAAATGATCGGAAGTTCAGTTAATGATTATGGAGGTGGAGAGCAACCACGCAACATTCTTTCCAAAGTAGGCCACAAAGGCTCAGTAATATTGAGATCTGGTAACTGATTACTAAGGGAGATGCGACAGTTCATTCTCGTACTGACAATACCTGTCCTGGACGATGCGAGATGTGTGAACAGAAGCCCTGTCGTACTGGAAAACAGCGTCACCATTGGGGAACAAACAATTTAGCATGGGAAGGACCTGATCAGCCAAAATGGTCACATAATCCTTGACAGTAATGCGACCTTGCTGAGAAGCAATGGAGGCCATGTTTTTCTCTTGGGTCTTAAATGCAGCCCGCAGTTGCAGCCAGTGTGCAGCTAAACTCATCCAACTAAATGACAGTCTTCCATTGCTTTGCAGTCCAGGTTCTATGGCTTCGGCACCACGTTTTCCTGTAACAAGCATATACATAATTGATGAGTGGTTTTGGACCTATTTATGGACTTCCCTTCATGTTGTTTTGGTGCTAATAGAGTTTGTGAGTGTGACATTGAGGTTTGCAGTGATTTCTGCAACTTTCACCCCTTACTTTTCGTCACTATCCTCTTCAATGACTGCCTGTCACGATCGCTCAACATACATTTTCGCCCATGTTATGACTTAGCGGATGATGTTTTTCCACTTTCACTGTATATGGTACAGATCTTCGATACAGTGTCTGTTAAAATACCTAACACTTTGCTTACCTTCGTTATGGAAGTACCCACCGTACAATCATCAAAAGTTTGCCCATTTTCTACTTCACTGACCTCCGTTATAATGCAGTCAATTACACAGAACATGGTTCTGACCGCAACCGACACTTGCAACATATTGAGGACATTGCACAGGTGCCGCTTGTGGTCTAATACAACAGTACAGCATCCTGGCTCGGCTAAATATGCATTTACTTTCAAATATGCATTTCACACAATGTTTTCATATTTTTCTCCCACCTCTGTTGATTACGGCCTTGTTTACAGGGAATGTTGGCTGTACTTAAAATAGTCCAAATGATCAACTAAACACTACTGATCGAGTAAGGAACTATAAGTGTAAGCATGGAGCTGGGTTTTTGTAATATGAAGTAGTGAAGTTTTGTCAAATAAAGACATGGTTGGAGACAGTGGTCGCTGTATGAAATAAATTGTTGATGGGTTGCAGCAACCAGCCACAACTTGGTTGTAGGTTAGTTTATTCAAAATGGACCATTACCGGTTTCGAATTTAGCACCGTTTATCATCAGACGGCATTCACAAACTGATACATTGGTCTACTGGTGAGCTGACCTAGGTTAAATTATAATCCACAATTACAAATGTGTAACAAAGATGACAGCACTACAGATTTGTGATAGAATCCATCAGTAGAGGGACTAGGTGGTATCACCCCAAGTACCGTTATCAAAGATGCCGGCAATGACGTCATCCAAGATGGCGGCTGTGATGTCAGCTGATGATGTCATACAAGATGGCGGTCGTGATGTCATTCAACATGGCGGATTTTGACGGGAAGATCTGTCAATTGGGCTACCTCCACTAACCAAATCCCCTCCCCTCCCCCTCCCCTCTCCTCCCCCAGAAAATGGCGGTAAGTTCTAATTCCATAAGGACAATGCAACACACCACTACTAACCAAACAAAATGGCTAGAAAATAGGTCACTTGGGCTACCTCTACTAATCTAAGTCATCCGACTGCCACCTCTTCCTAGGAAATGGTGGGAAGAGGACTCTACCTGTGCTGGATTAAGTCTTTATTTTGCATGCACTATTTATTTAAACAATAAGAGGCAGTACCACCATCAAGTGTAGTCGTCATGGAGTCCGGAGTCCAACTGACCTAGTATGCACTACTGCCACCAGAGGGCACTGTCGTCCATTCCGTGATGTAATCCAAGATGGCGGGGGCAAATGGAGGCAAACAGTGTGGTCGCCATGACGTCTGGAGTCCAACTGGCTTAGTACACAGTACTGCCACCAGAAATGCTGTCGTACGTTCTGTGACGTAATCGAAAATGGTGGGGGAAAATGGAGGGAAACAGTGTGGTCCCCATGGGGTTGGGATTCCAACTGACCTAGTACACAATAGTGCCACCAGAGAGCGCTGTTGTCCATTCCGTGACGTAATCCAAGGGAGCAGTGGGCGGTGTCCGCGCACGTTGTTTGTGTCTCTGTTACATTATTTTGTGAACAGGTCTGTAGGCTGTTCTATGCATTATTTGGACAGTTTATGAGTTGATTTAGTGCCTGCACATCAGTGTACTGCATTATTTAGGAGGAGTTTGCATGTCTGTGTGCTGTGTACTGAAATTTTTTCGGTAATTTAGGATTTGTCTGTAGAGCATTATTTGAGTAATTTACGAGTAGTTTACAGGTCTCTAGGCTGTGTGGCATGACTCCAAGCATGTCAGAGCGTGTGCTTTGTATCAGTGTGATAAATATACTATCTAAAATGCATCCCTAAATAAACTGTAGCAAAATAAATAAAGTAAATTCCTTCCTCTCTCCAGCAGCCCAGTGCAGGCTGAGTCATTTTACCCTCCAGACAGCCATCTTGGGTTGCATCATGGAACACATGATGGCACGCTCTGGTGGCGGTAGTGTGTTCTAGGTCAGGTGGACTCTGGAGTCCATGGCGACCACAGTGTTTCCCTCCATTTCCCCCGCCATCTTGTGTTATGTCACGGAATGGATGACAGTGCCCTCTGGTGGCACTAGTGCATACTAGCTCAGTTGGACTCCGGAACCCATGGTAAGTACACTTGATGATGGTTCTGCCTCTAATTGTTTAACCAAATAGTGCATGCAAAATAACGACTTACGTCCAGCACAGGTCGAGTACTCTTCCCACCATTTCCTAGGAACAGGTGGTGGTCGGATGACTTAGGTTAGTGGAGGTAGCGCAAGTGCCGTTTCTTTCCCGCCATTTTCTTATGTTGGAAGAGATTGCCCAATTGGCCTATCTTTCCTCCAAAATTAAATCTTTCCGCCAGTTCCTAGGAAGAGGTGGCGGTCGGATGACTTAGGTTAGTGGTGGTAGCCCAAGTGACCTATTTTCCCGCCATTTTCTTAGGTTAGTAGAGGTGTGTTGCATTGTCCTGATGGAATTTGAACTTCCCGCCATTTTCTGGAGGAGGGGAGGGGAGGGGGATGGGAAGGGGTTAGGTTACTGGAGGTAGCCCAATTGACCTATCTTCCCGCTAAAATCCGCCATCTTTAATTACATCACGACCGCCATCTTGGATGACGTCATCAGCTGACATCACGGCCACAATCTTAGATGACGTCATCGCCGCCATCTTTGATAACGGTACTTGAAGTGACACCTCCCTACTTCCATTTTACATGAAATGTACACTGGCGCATTTGTTTTTGCAGTTTTCATTGCGAACAAGGGCACCGATGTTCCAAGATTTTGGTGGGTGCATATCAATGGCGAAATATCGTCCTGTGATTCAAGTCTTAACTGCTACACATCTTATGTCGGGGATGATCCTGCAGTTGTGGGTGTTCACTGAGTTTCAAGGCCTACAGCACCAACATTCCCATGGCCAAATCGAAAGAATGAAAATTTATACAATAACGCAGTTGAGACTAACATATTTGTGGGATGCCGTTAGATAGAAAAAACAGACATATCTGGTAGCGAAAACTGTCATCTTATGCGGACGTTCTGTGGCACAGCCCACAATACATACAATTTGAAGAACCAGCTACCAAGGCACATACTCATTTTATTCCACAATTTAAGCGGGTATGACACTCACTTTCTTGTTGAGCACTTGGCTGATTTCAGCATGAAGAAAGAGCAGGCCAATGTCCTGTCCGAGAATGTCGAAAAATATATTTCATTTTCCAAACAAATGGCGTCAGGAATTACGCTCTGCTTCCTACACACTCTACGTTTCACATAGGCACCACTCCAGAAAGTGGTTGAACCTCTACCTTGGGAGAAGTGTACATCACTCGAGATGAATTTTCCCATGAGAAAAAGTTTCAACTTTGAACTAGGAAGGGGTATTCCATTTGAGTACCTGGGTAGTATTGCAAAACTCAACAACACCAGGCTACATGACATAACTACTTTCTCCAAAAACCTTACACACGATGCCATAATGGATGTAGAGTATGAGCATGCCATGAATGTCTGGTGGGAAGTCGACATCTTCACTTTAGGAGAGTACAGATGGCTTTACATGGACACAGACATGCACTTGCTTGCGGGTGTTTTCAGGAAAAATTTCCGAGTCTATGCATGACCACATATTCTCTGGATCCTGCCTTTTATTACGTAGTACCTAGGTTGTCATGGGATGCTCTGCTCAAGACAACAAAGCACAGCATCGAATTATTGACCGATGCTGACATGTTTCTTTTCTTTGAGCGAGGGATACCTGGGGGACTATGCCAATGTGTCCGTAGGCACACCAACGCATATAACCCACAGATGGGTGACAGGTTCAATGCTTGATTTGAGATATGTCATGTACCTGGATGTAAATAGCTCATATGGGCAACAATCACTACTGACTGGCGAGTTTCTATGGGTGTCCAACGAGGAATGTAAGGGATTAAGTGGAAAAATCAAGTGGGGGGGGGGGGGTATGCTGCTAATTCTGATGTGGGGTATAGGGTAGAGGCAGAACTCATATGACCTGTTAGTTTGCAAGATACGCAGGCCAATTTTCCACTGTGTTCAGAGCAACTAGTTCCATGAGGAGGCTCCACCCGAAAGCTAATGACAAAACTGGGGAATAAGCAGAGATATATTATTAATTATCGTAATCTCCAGAAATATCTCAGTTTTGGGATGGAGCTGGTTAGATTCACAATGGCTAACTTCTGCAAGCAGTCCCCCAGGCTCAAGGAGTATATTGATTTGAATACAAGACAGAGAGTTTCCCCAACATGTAACTTTGAGAAAGATGTTTATAAATTAATGAATAATTCAATTTTGGGCACATCAATGAAGAATTTGAGAGAATGGTGGGACATTTTGATTACAACTGAATGGGTTAGGCGCTGGGGAATATGAAAATGTATCACCAGACCAAGTTTTGAGTGGGTCATCATATTCAATGAGAACGTCATTGTTGTGGAGATGGCGAAGAGTGCAATAGAGTTAATGTAACCTATTTACATGGGGATGTGCAGATTAGACTAATACGAAGTCCACACGTACCACTTTCATTATGAGTTTGTGAAAAATCATTTTGCATATATTATCCTGGCAAATGGACTGCCAGTTGTGGAGTTTGTAGGTCTGTAATCAAAAAGGTATGTGTATCACACATTGGAAGGTGCCACCCAGAAGTGGGCTAAGGGTGTGCTTTGTATGGCATCGAGGGCTTTCTCTATTGACGGCTTATTTGCAGTGCCTGTATAGCGGTGTTCATGGTGCTGCACAGCAGCCACTGCATATGGTATGGTAAACTAGTATTCAGACAAGGGGACATGAGTTGCACACTATGCTGCAGTCTAAAATCTGCCCATCGACTCATCATGATAGAAGGGTCAGCTTGATGATGGGATTGTAACTCACACTATTCACTTGTAGTGAGAGTAGTCGTGTGGAAAACTCTGACTGAGTGAGAGGGAGAGAATGTGTGTGTGTGTGTGTGTGTGTGTGTGTGTGTGTGTGTGGGTGGGTGGGTGGGTGTGGGTGTGTGTTGTGAGAAAAAAGTAAAAACAAAAGAAAAAGTGTTTTCAAAGTGTTATAATGCATAAACAAATGCATGTCATCTAAATATTTATTCATGTGCACTGCATGTGTACTGTGTACATACATGTGGATATATCTACACACCATGTACATCATCTAAATAGGATAGTTTTTATGTTTCATCTGCTACTAGCTGGTCAAGACTATTTAATTTTTAAGTGTATGTAGCTTAGAGACCATCAAATTTTTGTAAAGCCTATACTATTGGGACTGTGGAATTTAGTTGTAGTAGAAAAGTATCTTCATAAAAGTTTTCGGTGTGGATTTATACATCTGGAAAATTGTAAATATTCTCATCCAGTACTGCTGGGGGAGGGGGGGGGTTCTTTTTCCCTCATTATCAGTAACTATGGGTATGTTAAAAGCCTCTCTGTACAGAAATATCACAGTGAAATTGTATCTCAAGAACTGAACTGTGCCTCAAGAACTGAACTATATCTCAAAAATGAAATTGTATCTGTGTGAACTGAATAAATGAAAAAATTCGTTACCATATGTATTTTTTGTTGTTATTTAGAAAAAACTATCTGTTATTGCCTTGTTTATAAGAAGGGTGTGCGGTACACAAATGACATTTGTTTTGAATATGAAGGTGAAGTTGAACATGGAAGATGATACACACATCAAAAAAAGTTTGACATCACCCCATTTCCCAGAACTGCTGAAGATAGCCGTTGACTATGGATATTGTATCACAGACACTGTCCTTTTGACTGTTCAGAGATGTCACTAAACCCGCCCAAAGATATAAACAACCATGCATGAGCAGCGCCTGTTAGATGGAGGAGTCCGACAGCCAGTTTGTTCCAGTCCTTCCACCAGGAAGGAGGTACACACCTTGTGTTGTCTGTAGTGCCTAGACGGTCAATGCCGCGGTTCGATCGCGTCCGCATCGTTACTCCGTGCCAGGAAGGGCTCTCAATAAGGGACGTGTCCGGGCGTCTCAGAGTGAACCAAAGAGATGTTGCTCTGATATGGAGGAGATACAGAGAGACAGGAATTGTCGATGACATGCCTCGCTCAGGCCGCCCGAGGGCTACTACTGCAGTGGATGACCGCTACCTACGGATTATGGCTCGGAGGAACGCTGACAGCAACGCCACCATGTTGAATAATGCTTTTCGTGCAGCCACAGGTCGTCGTTTTACGAATCAAACTGTGCACAACAGGCTGTATGATGCACAACTTCATTCCTGACTTCCTTGGCGAGGTCCAGCTTTGCAACCACGACACCAAGCAGCGCGGTACAGGTGGGTCCAAAAACGTGTCGAATGGACCGCTCAGGATTGGTATCACGTTCTATTCACCGATGAGTGTTGCATATGCCTTCAACCAGACAATCGTCGAAAACGCGTTTTGAATCAGCCCCGTGAAGCTGAACGCCTTAGACACACTGTCCAGCCAGTGCAGCAAGGTGGAGGTTCCCTGTTGTTTTGGGGTGGCATTAGGTGGGACCGACGTACGCCACTGGTGATCATGGAAGGCGCCATAATGGCTGTATGATACGTGAATCCCATCCTCAGACCGATAGTGCAACCATATCGGCAGCGTATTGGCGAGGCATTCGTTTTCATAGACGACAATTCGCGCCCCCATCCAGCACATCTTGTGAATGACTTCCTTCAGGATAACGACATCGCTCGACTAGAGTGGTTAGCATGTTCTCCAAACATGAACCCTACGAACATGCCTGGGATAGTTTGAAAAGGGCTGTTTATGGACGACGTGACCCAGCAACCACTCTGAGGGAACTACTCCATAGATGAAACTGTTAAGCCAGCTTAAGTAAAAATATCTGTTAGATTTCAGTTTTGACAACACTTGGTCACAACAGTCATGATCAGGTATTTTGTGTATGATAAATTTCTTAATAGTGCATAACAGTGTTTGATTCTGACAGCGTGTTAATTCTGTAAATATAAGCTGCTCCAGTTTACTGAATTGTATTAACCTACTTCGACTATCTCTTGACAAATGATCAGGGTAATAAGTATTATATGCAAATGTTTTATGTTTTATGTTACACTTTGTCACATGTTCCACACCCATGAGAATCACCTCATTTTTTGGGTCTATGGAACGAAAATTGAATCTAATCTACGCCGAATCGCAGTTGTGGAGTGGGACGATCTGGACCAACAGTGCCTTGATGAACTTGTGGATAGTATGTCACGACGAATAAAGGCATGCATCAATGCAAGAAGACGTGCTACTGGGTATTAGAGGTACTGGTGAGTACAGAAGTCTGGACCACCATTTCTGAAGGTCTCGCTGCATGGTGGTACAACAAGCAATGTGTGGTTTTCATCAGCAATAAAGAGGGCAGAAGTGATGTTTATGTTGATCTCTATTCCAATTTTCTGTACAGGTTCCGAAACTCTCGGAACCGAGCTGTTGCAAAACTTTTTTTGATGTGTGTACATATAATGGTTGCCAGGGATAGTGCTTGTCGTGTTCCATGTATTGGCTTATGGGAGCAGGTGACATGTGACTGTGTCTGCTTCCAAAAATATACAGGGAAAATATCTAAAATTATATCTATCATGCTTAAAGAAAACCATAGACATAGTATCTGGGTAAAACTGTACACCACAAAAGTTGGAACAGGGTGAAGAGAAATCACACACGGTCTGTGAGACGAAAAAATCGTTAATTTTTCATCCAACTTAAAAGTAATTTTACATTTTCGACATCAGACACAACAATATTTTCACGCATCTTCTTCTTTGCCTTGAGTCGATGGAGAGCAGAACACCCGTACAATTGTAAATGTTGAATAGCAGTAAACCTGTAGATGCAATGCATCTATGCAATATTCTCCTTCCTCTTCATGAAGATGATGGTATCTGTGTGGTGAAATAATGAGAGCGACGACACCATATCTTTATAGGGTATGCCACGATTATTATATTGAATTCCACCATAGAAACGTATTCACTACTTTGCACTCCTCTGTGTTTTAGCACACATCACATTCTTGAAAGACCTCAGTGATACAATGTTTGCTGAGAATGTCTTCATAATACGTTTCTGCATCTTTTGTGTACACTACAAATGCATCATATTTAAACATGAACTGTCTACACTCATCATCACAGAAATACCGAGTGTCTGCAATGATGTTCACACCTTGAGATATCATTGTGGAATGCTTTGGGTAGGTCGCAGCACCAGTTCATTTATACAGCTTGTTGCACAACACCGGTGAGCAGGTAATAGTTAATCACACGATCATGTAGAAATAGTGCATATGCTGCAGTGTATTACTGGAAATTTGACGAAGATTCAAATTCAGTTTGTACATCTATAGGTCCAGATTTAATTATCTCGTTCCATTCTGTTTTGAACAGTCTATTACGGTGTTTGGTGCTAGCTCCTTCAATTTCCGTTGAGTAGGTATACATCCTTCCTCTCCATAATATGAAGCACGGAATCTTGTGTACATATCATATGCTAGATTGTATACATTCTCGTCCCACTGCAAGTGTAAACTATCATACGGGCAGAATTCGGAGTTCAGGTAGATTCTGTCATTACTTAACTTGAAATTTCAAATTTGGTGGGATCATTCGCTATATTCCCTCTCCTATTGGTGTGGTTCAAATGGCTCTGAGCGCTATGGGACTCAACATCTTAGGTCATAAGTCCCCTAGAACTTAGAACTACTTAAACCTAACTAACCTAAGGACATCACACACACCCATGCCCGAGGCAGGATTCGAACCTGCGACCGTAGCAGTCCCGCAGTTCCGGACTGCAGCGCCAGAACCGCACGACCACCGCGGCCGGCCCTATTGGTGTGAAACGCAACTATGATGAACCTGGGAGTCTCGAGTTGAGTGGAGGTTTTATTAGATCATCTTTGTCTGCTTACAGTTGGTAGCACTGGGTACTCGAAAAGTTTCACAAATGGAAAGATAACAGTGGAAATACACCAGCATTTAGAACATTTGAAAGCTTAAAACGCTACTCATCTGATACTCTGATGTGTGGCATTTTCCATATTTTACTGATGGTGATCTCTTTCTCCTCTTGAGCTCCTTGAATGTATTAGTTGTTATCCATTGCGCTCCATACCAGAATAAGTTCCTGTTTAGCATTCAGAACAATTTGCTGCATGTCCTCAAAGTATCCCATAATCAGTTTTAACGTTATACATGCAATAAATCTCTTGTACTCTTCTACTGTTTTATGCACTGGTTCGTCAATGAACTATCCAGAATTTTCTAAATCGTTCGCATCTGAGGGAGAAATAGAGACACATTTTAACAGTTGATGTTGTCCCTATATTACGTGTATGGTCAATCTCCACCCCAGTAAGTTCATCTGTTATCTCATGGGACAGGAACACAACAGCATTACATGTAAGGTTCGATGCCACTGTAGGAGCACCATCCCTTTCTGTAAATGATCCTTCAAGATATATTAAACTCTTCCATGGGAGCATTAAAGCCTCTTGGTGTTGGCTGACAATCGGAATTTAATCATTCTTGTTAAATGTGGTTGATGCATAAGGTTTAATCTATAAGTATTCCTGTCGTTTAATACATGCGTCATGTTCCATTAGGCTAGTTATGTAGAACGACGTGATTGCACGGCTTCAGACCTACTGATTTAAGGAACTCGTAGATTGCACTTGTTATCACTTTGCTCTTGTGCAGTGAAATGCCACACTGTGCATTGTGCTCTTTGGTATTATACCTTACGTCCATCCTGTATTCGTTTACAATATAGGGATGCTTTGATCCCTGACTAGTTGAACCTCGCCACTGACGTTTCTTGTCTGGCAAGTTAAAGGTCATCGCCTCTACCTCCAACAGTTCCCGACTGGTGAAGGCTACCCCTGCTTCCTGGTCTCTGCATGTTCAAGGTCAATGCCGTTTTTGCTTTAGATGTAGCGTACAATAACTTCCTCGCCACGAGAGTCTACAAGTTGACTATCCTGGTCCTCAGTATGCAGCTCCAGATAGTCCAAAGCCTGAATTGTTACTGGGAGGTAAAAAGCATTGGTTGGGGTCTCAATGATCTTATACCCTGTTCCCTCTGATGGGTAGAATTCAAAAATTTTACATATCAATCTTTTGTTGAGATAAGAGTTTGTTGCGATGTTACACTCGACATGGATTGTACTGACAGGAAGTATATCGACTGACTGGTTGGAACCGTAGAATTTATTAGGATCCTTCTACAAAACCTGTCCTTTTGTAAAACCTGGTACCCATCCTATTGATCCTTTCTGGTTAAATTTACTTGTTGCACTCATTACCTTTATATCAGATTTAAGTATATTGATGTTTCCACACAGCGCAATACCTTTTCTAGACCATTTTAAAACTTCGTTTAAATCATCAATATCATATGCAGCAGGTTCTGTTTCCACAATTTCTTCTCCACCATTACTTTCCAGATGAAGTTTACTCCCAAATGTTGTGGCCGAGTGGTTCTAGGCGCTTCAGTCCGGAACCGCGCTGCTGCTACGGTCGCAGGTTCGAATCCTGCCTTGGGCATGGATGTGTGTGATGTCCTTAGGTTAGTTAGGTTTAAGTAATTCTAAGTCTAGGGGACTGATGACCTCAGAAGTTAAGTCCCGTAGTGCTGAGAGCCATTTGAACCAATCTTCCCCGACGATGATGTCAACTTTCAGCGCCGTAATTGTCCGTGTCTTGGAACCAGAACCGTGCTACAGTGTTTTGAGGAGCATTATAGTGAACTCAACATTGATGTCACGGCGGCCGAATTCGCCTGATGTGAATTCTATGGAACCCATATGAGTCGCAAACGGGCGCCATTACCGCGTACGTAAATCAGCGGCCCGTTACTAACGCGAATTAATGACCTGTGCGTAGAGGTTTGATGCCATATACCTCCAGAAACTTACTAACAAACTGTCGGATCCCTGATACGCAGAATCAGTGAACTATGTCGTTCCAAAGACGGACAAGCAAGCTATTAAGCAGGTGGTCATAATGTTTTGGCTCACCAGTGTACGAGTAGTAAAATTAATGAAAATGTTCAAGTTATCTAGTTTGCCTGGGATTAAAAGAAAGTCTACTTCACTTACAAAAAAATGCTAACTTTATCTTACTAGTTAGTAGTTACTTTTTTATACTGTTAATATATCCCACATATTTTGCGTAATATTCTTCATTTTTTGGTGAAGTCGACAATGTAAATGTAGTGAACTGGCTTTCACAAATGTTCTCTATCGTCTCTGTAGTTATCTGGATGCCGTGATATAACTTAATAACTGGTGCAGTGTTTGTTACAATATAGGATGCTCTTAGCAGACACCTTAAATTATGCAGCCAAGATGGGTATCAGTTGTATTAACCCTTTGTACTGCCATCCAACATACAGCAAGAATTTGTGTATCCTACCACTAAGAAACTCATTAGTCACTTTTTCTACAGGCTATCTACACTAAAAAGCCAAAGAAACTGGTACACCTGCCTAAGATCGCGTAGGGTCCCCACGAGCACGCAGAAGCGCCGCAGCACGGCGTGGCACGGACTCAACTAATTTCTGAAGTTGTGCTGGAGGGAACTGGCACCATGAATACTGTAGGGTTGTCCATAAATCTGTAAGAGTACGAGGGGGTGGAGATCTCATGCGAACAGCACGTTGCAAGGCATCCCAGACAAGCTCAATCATGTTCATGTCTGGGGAGTTTGGCGGCCAGCGAAAGTGTTTGAACTCAGAAGAGTTTTGCTGGAGCCACTCTGTAGCAATTCTGTGTGGTGTCGCATTGTCCTGTTGAAATTGCCCAAGTCCGTCGGAATGCACAATAGACATGAACGGACGGACGTGATCAGAGGAGATGCTTACATACATTTCACATGTCAGAGTCTTATCTAAACGTATCAGGGGTCCCATATCAATCCAACTGCACACGCCCCACACCCTTACAGAGCCTCCGCCAGCTTGAATAGTCCCCTGCTGACATGCAGGGTGCATGGATTCATGAGATTGTCTGCATACCCGTACACGTCCATCCACTATATGCAATTTGAAACGAGACTCGTCCGACCAGGCAACATGTTTCCAATCATCAACAGTCAAACGTCGAGCGGTCTTGTGCGACACGTCTGTGACGCCGATAACGCCAAACAACATCTATTCCTATGCAAAATATAACGCGTAAAACCTCTCCACAACCTCTTACTTGATTGAAATTAGATCTATTATTTATTTGTATTTTGGAATTGCGTGAGATGTTTTCATTCTATAAAAGAATGAATGCAAATTCCTTGGCGTAACAATCCAAAGCAACCTGAAATGGGACACACATATTGACTCCCTAGCAACTAAGTTGTCAAAAAATATATTTGCAATCAGTACTATTAGCAAGTTCTGTAAAAACACTGTAGTCCTAAAGACTGCATACCATGCTCTTTTCTCCTCTCACTTGAACTACAGTACTGAAATTTGGGGGCAACAGCCAAAGCTAATCTAGATAAGCTACTCATTCTTCAAAAAAGAGGTGTGAGAATAATCTGTGGGGCAAAATATAGGGAATCTTGTCGCAACTTGTTTCCAAAAACAGAGGTGTTAACTGTTATAAACACATGCATTCTAAAAGCCATATTTCTTGTGTAAATACTGCACCCAAACACTTATTCAGATTTCCACCACTAGAAATAAAGAAAGATTTTACATTGGCAGCCACAGAACAGCACTTTCCGAAAAGGGTCCTCAGTACGCAGGTATGAAGTTAGCTAATGCACTCCCTAGTGCAGTCATGGCTCTTCCTACAATTAAACTGAAACATCAGCTTAAGAAATTTTGAGTAAAACACCCTTTCTACACATTAGAAGAGTACCATACTTACATGAAGAACAACAAATGCTTTATGAAATTATGTGAATAGAAATCAGTAAACATCTTATTGTAATTTTGTTGTAAATTAATGATGTATTTAGAAGAATGTGTCTTGTGTATTGTACAAATTACTTTAATCATTACTGTTTCTTTGTACATGTGCAGTGTACCATTCGATGTTGAATAAAGCTATTATTATTTTTATTATTATTAATTGGGAAAAGAAACGTGTCAGCAAGTTGAATCTTTGGCGCAACAGGTGTTGCATCACTCTTCTTTTTCCAGCGTGAGATTACTGGAGCCGGTTCGGCGAAAAATATAATTGCAACAAATTAAATTCGGCATACGTTTCTTCCTTTTTGCATCTCGTTATGGCTACAGACAATGTTGATTCAGTAAGTAACCTGCACAATTTATTAATATAGCTGTAACTTATTTTTCGTATGTCATAACTAGCCTGTCTCATTTCTTGCAGATTGAGTACTCGATAAATGAGTACCTCAAAATCATTGAGAAATGTTTCAGGGAATGCACCCATAGCTCGATAGCAACTGAGGTGACCCACAAGGAGGTAATTGTTGTTAACATAAACAGAGACTTGTTTCTGCGCAACAAAGCCTTCTTTTTCGGTGCCCCCAAATGACGTCAACCACTTAATAGGTCACAATTGAACTGCTGTCCTAGAAATATGTAATGGAGGGCTGCTTTAATGTTCACAGTACCTGTCAATCGTCGGTTTAATTTTTGCTCTCTGACATTCTGCAGTGCGCCTCTTAAAGCTAATTGTGCGCAACATACTCTGAATGCTTAGCCTTCTCGTTTCCATCAAGGCAAATAGGTAAATACAATTAGACATGTTTTGTAATAAAACAAAGAGTTCGACAAACAGATTCGCGATTAATAATCAGGAGCTGTAATATTCATCCCATATTTACTACTTCACCAAAAATTTTTCTCAAATGGGCAATAAAATTCATAACCTTTCAAACATGAGGACTTTTGCACTCGTCTAATAGGAGTTAAAGGGGAAAGCCTGCGTAATTCAGTATTTACGAGGAACGCCGAAAACTGAACTACAAATCATTTAACAGCCCAATTGTACTGTACATATTATTTCGGTATAGTTACGGCTGTTAAATGTGAACCTTTTGCTTATAAATTAATAAGGGCAAAAATCTATCGCCTTCGTCTCTATTAAGTAATGGTGCCTAGCGTTTGTAACTGCAGGTGAGATCCTCACTAGTTTTCGGGAGTCGAAATGTCGTTTGTTAATTACTTGGTCCACCTCTCATTTGCACTGGGAGATCACATAGACACGATGAAACAAGGCTGGGAGAGTTTACCTCTGTGAAAATTTTGGAAATTACATTAGACAATAAACTGTGATGGAGATGACGTCTATCTATTATGAATTAAACATTGTAATATTTATTATGAATGAGTTCATATAATTTTCCAGTAAACAACTTTTTTGGAATTATACCATGGTCGTTTTCACCATAACTGCATTACAGAGAAACTTCCGCAGCAACAATAAAAAAAAGATTTTTTGTATTAAGAATCATTAAGACCATTTTGAATTAAAGAAAAAAAAACTCATACAGAATCACTTTCCAAAGTCTACAACTATTGAAATTTCCGTATATGTACATATACACAAAATAGCTTCATTAATGATGTATAGTACATTATTCTACTAGAAAAAAAATCCTGATGTCAATAATTGACATGTGCCTTTACTTGTCACGTTGTGTGAATTACTCACACTATGCAGCTAAGAAGTACACGACATTGGCTGAGAGTTACTGAAAAAGTTGCTGAGTACTGGTATCAAGTGTTCACCTAGTAAAATGTTTGCCAAAGAGTCTACAGTATGAGGCAACAAGTCTCCAAAAAATCTTAAAAATTGTTTAGTCCAACAGGAATTTTACAGCATAGGCTATATGAACTAAGTAATATTTTGAATGCTCTACAGGTATATACTACATTCACCTGCGTGTTTAGATAACATTATGACCTGAATCTGAAACTGCAAGTAAATGGAATATGATATACTGCTATGTGCATTTTGTATGTGTCTGTTGTAGACATTTCTGTGGAAGAGTGTCTAGGTATCTGTAACTTTAAGACCTGAATACAAAACTATAGATAAATGTATAAATATTACAAATTATTATATCTAACATTTTATTTTAAACTGTAATTTGAGGTATAAATCTTAAATCATTTAAGTAAGCTGGCTTAACTGGTACTGCAACTACACACTCTATTTATATGATATCAAAATCAAATCAGTTTGAAACCATTTAGAGATAAGTTTAAATAATAGAGAAAAATATTTAGTTTGATAACAGAAATAAGTATTAAAACCTTGAAATTAAACGAGCTGCATGTTCTTAAATGAAAATTCATCTGTGGAACAGAAAAAAGGTGTCCATGAATGACAGTAATATTTTTAAAGTTTAGTGTTATAACAGCACTGAGTGCATTGAGTATGGATCACTGGCTCATTAGAAAAAGGACACAGAAGGAAATCTACCTTAGATTTGGTGGAGGAAGTCTCATACAGTGATTTAGGAAAATCAGGAAAACACTAATCAGGCCAGACAGAATGGAATTTTAGCCCCCATTGGCATCAAATATAAGTTTTAAACATTGCACCATGTGCCTTGTTCCTATGACAACTGGATACATTGGGTTTGTGTAGAGCAAACAGATGTTCAGAAATAGATTTCTGTTGATGGTAAATCCAACAGCTGTTGTACTAAAGTGTAATGATAAATATGTTGGTGTATTTTCAGAGACTTTTGCTCTGGAACTGATCCATTATACTCTTGCAGTAATAATTTAGAATAAACAATATCTAATGTATCAGTGCAGAAAATGTTCCTGGATGAACTCTGAAATGTACTAATGCAGTTTGTGTCACTGTGTGAACTTTGAAATGTGCTATTGTAGCACAACATCGATTTTATATGTCATGATTCCAGACTTAAGTAACTTTGTATCCCAAATTTTCCCTTACTAAATTTTTAAACTTGTTTTATTTTAATTGTGACCCTTCCTCCAATCAAATAAAATATTGTCAAACATTTGAAGACCTACCATTTCAAATATATAATTTCATATTCTCTTACTAACTGACCAACTGCAGTTGCTAATTGTTATATAGCTGTCACGATTATAGTCCAAAATATTGTTTGGAACAGTTGTCATTCAGAAAACATCATTCATGTGTAGACTTGATATGTGAAGTAGTCTCAGTTATGGCTTGTCACTTTGCAAATTAGTGTGTAAGGAGCACCACAGAAATTTGGGAAGGATGAAGTTAAACTGAGTTTTCAAAGGAATTAATATATGGGTGATGAAAATGACCATTTTTTTCATCATTTTACAAAGTGTGTAAATTTTGGCAGTGGAAAGTCATTCAGTTCCGTTTCTGACCATTAAATATATGATCTAAAGCATCACAAGGCATCACCAATGCTACTAAAATCAAGCTAAAAGCTGAGAAAAAGGAATAGCATTTGCCACTATCTTTGTTGTGCTAATTTTCATGCATGGAAGGTCAACTGCCTGATGCAGGGTTTGGTTATAATTGAACATTTGCTACTTAACAGGGCCCTCATGAAAAATGAGTGAATGTAGGGCATTTAAACTTCATAGAGGCATTTGTCAGAACATGTGGAACAGAAACAACAAATAAACTACTAAACAAAACACACTTTAATTTCCACATTAATTGCGTACCATGTTACAAATTGTCCAATGTGACAAAAATCTGCATCCACAACAGCTTGGAAATTTATGTGAATATCATTTCACAACTGTTCAAAGCACTTACCAGCCATGGCAGTAGTAACTTCTTCAAGAATTTGTGGCTCAATTGGTTGTCAGCCTCTCCCAGGAGAAATTCCCAATTCACCAGTTGATTTGGGCTTTTGAATCATGTTTTTTCTTTTTTTTAAATCGGATGCAGAGAGTGGACCTCTCCATATTCCTTTAATGTGTTGCTACCTGTGAAGAGCTGTAACCCTATTGCTGTTGTTGTGATAAAACAGCTTTACGAGTAAAGCTCAGCTCACCTTGTCCAGTCCCATGCTGACTGTCTACAGCTGTAATGTACACTGATGTTTATGTTTCAAACCTATGTTGCCATATCAATTCTGGTGCCTGAAACCAAGTCATGACACTAACACTACTAACAATGCAAATTCTGCAGTGTACAGTGTGAACACCATTTCTACAAAGCTATGTACCCATACAGATATAGTTCCCATATACACTGGCTCAAGCAACAAAATTGTAATTATAATGACCCTGTAGTTCTCTTTGGGAGGGTTAGATGGGACACAAAAAGGAATACAAGAGTTTTCAATTTATTAAAGTGAGTAAAGATGTTGATTTATATGACCTGAACATAGTATTTACAGTGATGTTAATAATGGTGACTATTCAACATAATCTTCTCAATTTTTCTTACAGAAATTTTATTTTAGGTATATAGTCGATAAAATTTCTGAATATATATGTTCCATAGAAATTTAATTTCTTTATTTATTCGGTCACAACTTGTTTCAAAAGTGAAACCTCACATAAAATGTGATGTGACTTAAGTACCAGTAATACGATGACAGTCTGTGCCTGGCTTCAAGAAGCTTTGATGCTAGGTAATGGGTCTTCAGCATTGAAACTAGTGGTGACCAAATAAACAGTGATAATGTTTAGTTGTGCAAGGGTTGTTTCCAGAAATTGTGACAATATTAATTAATATATTCAAATCCAAAATATCACATACCTGTGAATCAGTTTTTTTATTCCTTCAGTTATGATCAGTAACTATTCATTCTTCAACTGCAATGTATATGGTTACCGGTTTCTTTGTTTGGTGCAATTTCTCATTACTGTCTTTTAATAGCTTCAGAGCTGTCTAAGTATCCATTTCCTCCCAATTCGAATAACATATGTGCCATATACCTTCATAAAACTTTTATATTTTATTTCATATGATTTTTCTTTCATTTCTCCATCATTCAAATACTTCCCTTAAGCAGCTTTGCTTAGGACTGCATATATGGTATTTCTTTTTAATGTGATCAGATATTCAAGGTACATAAATCCAGCAACAATAGTGTGGTGTGTTCATCTGAGAAAGAAGTACCAGTTGTTGTTGTGGTCTTCAGTCCTGAGACTGGTTTGATGCAGCTCTCCATGCTACTCTATCCTGTGCAAGCTTCTTCATCTCCCAGTACCTACTGCAACCTACATCCTTCTGAATCTGCTTAGTGTATTGATCTCTTGGTCTCCCCCTACGATTTTTACCCTCCACGCTGCCCTCCAATACTAAATTGGTGATCCCTTGATGCCTCAGAACATGTCCTACCAACCGATCCCTTCCTCTAGTCAAGTTGTGCCACAAACTTCTCTTCTCCCCAATCCTATTCAATACCTCCTCATTAGTTACGTGATCTACCCACCTTATCTGCAGCATTCTTCTGTAGCACCACATTTCGAAAGCTTCTATTCTCTTCTTGTCAAACTGGTTATCGTCCATGTTTCACTTCCATACATGGCTACACTCCATACAAATACTTGCATAAACGACTTCCTGACACTTAAATCTATACTCGATGTTAACAAATTTCTCTTCTTCAGAAACGATTTCCTTGCCATTGCCAGTCTACATTTTATATCCTCTCTACTTCGACCATCATCAGTTACTTTACTCCCTAAATAGCAAAACTCCTTTACTACTTTAAGTGTCTCATTTCCTAATCTAATCCCCTCAGCATCACCCGATTTAATTTGACTACATTCCATTATCCTCGTTTTGCTTTTGTTGATGTTCATCTTATATCCTCCTTTCAAGACACTGTCCATTCCGTTCAACTGCTCTTCCAAGTCCTTTGCTGTCTCTGACAGAATTACAATGTCATCGGCGAACCTCAAAGATTTTACTTCTTCTCCATGAATTTTAATACCTACTCCGAATTTTTCTTTTGTTTCCTTTACTGCTTGCTCAATATACAGATTGAATAACATCGGGGAGAGTCTACAACCCTGTCTCACTCCTTTCCCAACCACTGCTTCCCTTTCATGCCCCTCGACTCTTATAATTGCCATCTGGTTTCTGTACAAATTGTAAATAGCCTTTCGCTCCCTGTATTTTACCCCTGCCACCTTCAGAATTTGAAAGAGAGTATTCCAGTTAACGTTGTCAAAAGCTTTCTCTAAGTCTACAAATGCTAGAAACGTAGGTTTGCCTTTTCTTAATCCTTCTTCTAAGATAAGTCGTAAGGTTAGTATTGCCTCACGTGTTCCAACATTTCTACGGAATCCAAACTGATCTTCCCCGAGATTCGCTTCTACCAGTTTTTCCATTCATCTGTAAAGAATTCGCGTTAGTATTTTGCAGCTGTGAGTTATTAAACTGATAGTTCGCTAATTTTCACATCTGTCAACACCTGCTTTCTTTGGTATTGGAATTATTATATTCTTCTTGAAGTCTGTGGGTATTTCGCCTGTCTCATACATCTTGCTCACCAGATGGTAGAGTTTTGTCATGACTGGCTCTCCCAAGGCCATCAGTAGTTTTAATGGAATGTTGTCTACTCCCGGGGCCTTGTTTCGACTCAGGTCTTTCAGTGCTCTGTCAAACTCTTCACGCAGTATCTTATCTCCCATTTCATCTACATCCTCTTCCATTTCCATAATATTGTCCTCAAGTACATCGCCCTTGTATAAACCCTCTATATACTCCTTCCACCTTTCTGCCTTCCCTTCTTTGCTTAGAACTGGGTTGCCATCTGAGCTCTTGATATTCATACAAGTGGTTTTCTTCTCTCCAAAGGTCTCTTTAATTTTCCTGTAGGCAGTATCTATCTTACCCCTAGTGAGACAAGCCTCTACATCCTTACATTTGTCCTCTAGCCATCCCTGCTTAGCCTTTTTGCACTTTCTGTCGATCTCATTTTTGAGACGTTTGTATTCCCTTTTGCCTGCTTCATTTACTGCATTTTTATATTTTCTCCTTTCATCAATTAAATTCAATATTTCTTCTGTTACCCAAGGGTTTCTATTAGCCCTCGTCTTTTTACCTACTTGATCCTCTGCTGCCTTCACTACTTCATCCCTCAGAGCTACCCATTCTTCTTCTACTGTATTTCTTTCCCCCATTCCTGTCAATTGTTCCCTTATGCTCTCTCTGAAACTCTCTACAACCTCTGGTTCTTTCAGTTTATCCAGGTCCCATCTCCTTAAATTCCCACCTTTTTGCAGTTTCTTCAGTTTCAATCTGCAGTTCATAACCAATAGATTGTGGTCAGAATCCACATCTGCCCCTGGAAATGTCTTACAATTTAAAACCTGGTTCCTAAATCTCTGTCTTACCATTATATAATCTATCTGATACCTATTAGTATCTCCAGGATTCTTCCAGGTATACAACCTTCTTTTATGATTCTTGAACCAAGTGTTAGAAGTGCCAGTATAAGAAATAAAATAATGTAAGCTACGAAAAAAAATAGGGTGCCCAGGGTACAATAGAAATAAAGAGAAAGAGTAGAGTAATATAAGAAAGATAAAATAAAAATAGAAAATCATACTTATACAACATCAGATATATGGGGAAAGAAAGAAAAGAATGTCTGACAAAGGAAGGAAGACTAAATAACTTATGGAAACCGAGACTGTGAGAATATAATTTGTTTCAGAGAGATTTCTCTGTCCATTCAGTTCTAAGGATATGGTGTTGCACAGACAATTGCAAATCCTAGGTTTGCTTGAAACAACAATTTGAATGATAATTTAATGTGCTGAACAGTATTAGTAGCAATCAGGTTCAATAAAGTTAACCCAGAATATCACCTACATGTTCAGATTAACACAATGAACAGATGAGTAGTAGTCATACCCAAATGTTGTACTAACCATTTATTCAGTAAGCCTGGTCTATGAAATTTAGTGGAATATCTTGTGGTAAGACAAGTGCATAGGTAGCAAGAGGATTTGCTTAGGTACCATCAAATAAGGTGAAGATGGTCAATTTTGGACTTTAAACATAAATATTTCCAAAACCAATAAAACCTGATTATCTGTTATGGGATAATTGCGAATTGTTTAGGATTCTGGGGTGACTTCAGTTGTTCTGAAACTTTATAAAGAACTGAAAAATAAATTTGGTTTTGCAATTAAATGTAATACTAATTTCAGAGTAACATACACAGACAGCTTAAGGACAAAAAAATGTGATCAACAATTTGCTTTATGAAATTTCAAAGAAACATGCCCTAAAACATGCTCACAGTACATTGAACCCTGACTGTCAACTTCAAAAGGAAAAATCTCTCATCTTCTAAGTATTTGGTTTCGGAAATTTTAAACAAAATCTGAAACTTTTTTAAATTTTTTCAGTCAACTTCATCTGAGCAGTCAGCTTCGCCATCATTTGATGGTAACATTAAAAAAAAAAAAAAAAAAAAAAAAAAAAAAAAAAAAAAAAAACCACATCCAGGCTGTATTTCTCCAGCTGTTCAAATTTAAACTTGTACACACATGGCATTTTCACACTGAGAACTCTTACAATCTCCATTGTATGATGCAACAAACAGAACTGTGACCTACATAACAAATTTGTAAGTTAACTTACAAACATTTGCAGCAATCACTTCCTCACTCTACAACTAAACAGTGAGAGACAATTGTTGCTGCATCAACTGTGTCACATTGTTGCTGCATTCATCAGATACCATTCTTGTCCCATGTACAAAGGTTTGTTTCTAAGAGAACCGCTTGGTCAATTTCACCCCAAGTTTCACAGGCTGTCAGTTTCAGTTCAATTCCATGAAAAACTTGCAAAGTTTTATTTATGTGTCTATAAACAGATTAGTACAATAAATTACCTTTTATTATTAGTTGGTTGATATTGTGAAGGGACAATGCATGAAATAGGTTATGTAAGACGTAGACACATGAGTCTTTTGGATCAGTCACATGAATAAAAGTTTTAGCTCATTAAAGAAGTTTATAAAATTAGTCATGCCCCAAGTAGCATGACTGTAAATACTATATGGCTTCATTAAGTGTGACACTAGTTTGATGATTGAGAGCATATAGGTCCTCACTTTTATCTAGCATAAAAACAATATTTTTATGACAGTAGGTAGATAGTAGATACAGCGTAGGAATAAGTTGTTCCGTCTTGAAATGGCACCAGGTAAGGAGAGGAATATGTTTGTGCAACAGATTAAAAGTTTGAGCAAGGCCGACAGTGTGTCAAAGATATGAGTGGATATGGCACTGTACATTGGTACAAGAACCAGGTCAACTGGCAGATACTGTTTGGTGGAGAGTATGGTGGATCTACAAACCTATATTTCAATACCAAGAGCAATAAATATGATTCTTGTGTATGAATAGTTTGTCAAATCTGATGCTTTACATTATCTTGATGGTTAAAGGCTGTGATCTGGATAGATTTTCTTATGATGTTAACAGAGTGTGAGATAATTTCATGATTACAGAGATGTAAATTTTCTCTCTCATGTGTTTCTTGTGTAAAAACCATTCCCTTTTTGCAATGAACAGCATGTATCATAACTATGACGCTAGTGTAAAAAAAGATCTACATCTTGAGCAAAAGAATGTAACAAGAGAACCTCCTCATCGCATCCCCCTCAGATTTAGTTATAAGTTGGCATAATGGATAGGCCTTGAAAAACTGAACACAGATCAATCGAGAAAACAGGAAGAAGTTGTGTGGAACTATGAAAAAAATAAGCAAAATATACAAACTGAGTTGTCCATGCCCAAGATAGGCAACATCAAGGATAATGTGATCTCAGGGGCGCCGTGGTCCCGTGGTTAGCATGAGCAGCTGCGGAACGAAAGGTTCTTGGTTGAAGTCTTACATCGAGTGAAAAGTTTACTTTCTTTATTTTCGCAAAGTTTTGATCTGTTCGTTCGTTCATTGACGTCTCTGTTCACTGTAGTGTTTAGTGTCTGTGTTTTGCGACCGCACCGTAAAACCGTGCGATTAGTAGACGAAAGGACATGCCTCTCCAATGGGAACCAAAAACATTTGATTGCAAGGTCATAGGTCAACTGATTCCTCCACAGGAAAACACGTCTGATATATTCTGTACGACACTGGTGACGGCATGTGCGTCACATGACAGGAATATGTTGTCGACCCACCTAACTTGGACACTTGGCGAATGGGTAAAAAGATTCTTCTACCTTGCCCGATTTAGGTTTTCTTGTGGATGTGATAATCACTCCCAAAAAAGTGATGAAAACATAAGAATTTGTCACATATACTGCAACAAAGGAATGCAACAGTTTCACAGTCACACAGTTTTCCCTGTGCTCTGCCAAAACATATGTTTTTAATGTTTTCAAATTTTTCCATGTGTAGAACGTCAAATCCTGCATATGTCCATGCAAATCCGAACATGTCCTGGAATTTTGGAGAGCAAAGTTGATTGTTTGTGAGTGCCTGAACTCTGATAATTGTCTAGAAATGAAAAATTAAAATTGTCACTCGAGGGAAGACTTGAACCAAGAACCTCTGGCTCCGCAGCTGCTCACGCTAACCACGGTACCATGGCACTACTGAATTCACAGTACCCTTGATGTTGCCTATCTTACACATGTACTACTCAGTTTATATATTTTGCTTATTTTTTTCCTAGTACCGCACAACTTCTTCCTGTTTTCTCGATTAATTTGTGTTCAGTTTTTCAAGGCCTATCCACTGTGCCAACTTATAACTAAATCTGAGGAGGTGTGATGGGGAGGTTCCCTTGTAAGTATGGTGCAAAAAGGAGTACACTACTCTTGCATAAAAATATTTAATGCTCTCCCTCAGGCAATAAAAATGTCAGTTACTGATCCACCTACTTTTAAAGATCGACTTAAACAGTATCTTCTAAGTAAAACCATTTACTCACTGGATGGATTTATGTATGAGAATATGTGCATTGATTTTGATCTATTGTAAGTCTGTTCAATGTAATTTATAACTTTTTACAAAAAACAATTCTTGTAAACATTTTTTCTATGTAATATATTATTCATTTTACAACCTATTATTAAAAACAAATGTCTCAAATCTATGTAAATGACACATTCTACACCCAAGAGATTTATTGGTAATGGGTCTACAGAACACGAATGTAATAAATAAATAAATATGTTGCACTGGATGTAGAGGAAGATTTGATTATTGTTATAATTCAATTTTTTTCACTTATGGTCATTTATCTGTTTCATCTCTCACTCTCTGATAGTTATTATGAAATAATATCATCACACTGATCTGCTGTGAAATGTTTCTTCAGATTTCTAGTTACTACTAAACAATCTGACTAAAGAATAGGTACCAAGCAATTGATAAAGCATCATTCAAACATTTACAAGTTGATAGGTGGCGAAATTTGTTTATTAAATGTGTGATAGCTATATATGTGACTGATAGTTGACTTTTGTGTTCAGTTTTCTGTACACAGGGTGAATCACCTAAAGCTTTCACCACAGATATTGCAGAAATGAAATGTGCTTTTGACGTGTGCTTTTCAGAGAATGGATAGGCAGTCAGGAGCTCATATTTTTAGCCAATCTACAGATTGTAATAATAATTAGGAAGTATATTCTTCCTAATAATTAGGAAGTATATTCTTTACAGACGAATGGAAAAACTGGTAGAAGTGGACCTCGGGGAAGATCAGTTTGGATTCCGTAGAAATGTTGGAACACGTGAGGCAATACTAACCTTCCACTTATCTTAGAAGAAAGATTAAGAAAAGGCAAACCTACATTTCTAGCATTTGTAGACTTAGAGAAAGCTTTTGACAATATTGACTGGAATATTCTCTTTCAAATTCTGAAGGTGGCAGGGGTAAAATACAGGCTATTTACAGTTTGTACAGAAACCAGATGGCAGTTATAAGAGTGGAAGGGTATGAAAGGGAAGCAGTGGTTGAGAAGGGAGTGAGACAGGGTTGTAGCCTCTCCCCGATGTTATTCAATCTGTATATTGAGCAAGCAGTAAAGGAAACAAAAGAAAAATTCGGAGTAGGTATTAAAATTCATGGAGAAGAAATAAAAACTTTGAGGTTCGCGGATGACATTGTAATTCTGTCAGAGACAGCAAAGGACTTGGAAGAGCAGTTGAACAGAATGGACAGTGTCTTCAAAGGAGGATATAAGATGAACATCAACAAAAGCAAAACGAGGATAATGGAATGTCGTCAAATTAAATCGGGTGATGCTGAGGGAATTAGATTAGGAAATGAGACACTTAAAGTAGTAAAGGAGTTTTGCTATTTAGGGAGTAAAATAACTAATGATGGTCGAAGTAGAGAGGATATAAAATGTAGACTGGGAATGGGAAGGAAAGCATTTCTGAAGAAGAGAAATTTGTTAACATTGAATATAGATTTAAGTGTCAGGAAGTCGTTTCTGAAAGTATATGTATGGAGTGTAGCCATCCATGTATGGAAGTGAAACATGGACAATAAATAGTTTGGACAAGAAGAGAATAGAAGCTTTCGAAATGTGGTGCTACAGAAGAATGCTGAAGATTAGATGGGTAGATCACATAACTAATGAGGAGGTATTGAACAGAATTGGGGAGAAGAGGAGTTTGTGGCACAACTTGACAAAAAGAAGGGACTGGTTGGTAGGACATGTTTTGAGGCATCAAGGGATCACAAATTTAGCATTGGAGGGCAGCGTGGAGGGTAAAAATCGTAGAGGGAGACCAAGAGATCAATACACTAAGCAGATTCAGAAGGATGTAGGTTGCAGTAAGTACTGGGAGATGAAGAAGCTTGCACAGGATAGAGTAGCATGGAGAGCTGCATCAAACCAGTCTCAGGACTGAAGACCACAACAACAACTACAAAATTTTTTGCACAGACATACCCCATTTTAAATTGAATATTGCTGATTGACATTAAAAAACAAAAAGTAGGGTAAATTAGAATGCCATGGGTATTCATTGCAGAATTATAATGTGAGTCATTTATGAGATATCACATATTGAAAAGCTCCCATGTTGACAATTGCACAATATTTGTATACTACAGAACAACACAATTGGACACACTAGTTATGTGGATTCTGACCAGTAATGAGACAACTGACCATTGCAGGTTGTGTTCAAAATGACCATCGACATGGCAACACATGCTTGCAGTTTGTTATGGACTGACATCCGCACATGTGCGGCAGGCTGCAGTAATGCATCACTGAATATCATTGAGTGCAGTTGGTTGGTCCTTGCAGACAACTTCTTCAGCTTTCTCCACCGACAAAAATCTACAGCTGTCAAATCTTGGAAATGGGCTGGCCAATGTTCAGCTTCTCTGTGTCCAATCCACTGACTTGGAAACAACTCGTGAAGACATGCTGTAGTACTTTGTGCACTATGGGCCAAACAGTCATCATGTTGGTACCAAAGGTTTATTGTAGTCTGCAGAGGAACGTCTTCTAGCATCTGTGGAAGATGGTCTGTTACGAGGCTGCATTACTTATGCATGTTCAGTGTTATATCTATGAAAAATGGGCCTGTGACATGGTGGTTCACTATCCCACACAATACATGTTTAGACTCCATGGACGCTGACATTCAACCTGAGAAAGCCAACAGGGATTGTCAATAGACCAATAGTGCCTGTTTGAGCAGTTTACCTAGCCAAGACAAATTTATATTTGTCTTCACCAGTAAACAAGATACATGATACATCTGGAGTAGCCTGTCTTAATGGCTATGTACAGAAGTTAACATGATTCTCATAATTGTTTCCATTGTTTCCATTCAGCTGTTCATGGAGAGAGATGTATTATGGCTGGAGCCTGTGCTAATGGAGAATGCTTAGGACACATGTGTGACTCATCCCATTTCCTCATGTGATTGTGCAGGTGCTGATATGTGGATCAACTGCTATAGGAGGAAGGACATTAATTTTCCCTTCTTTTGTTATCACTTGTTATGTTGTCTAGATATTACACTACCCCTTTCAAGTGACTGGTTGAAGAGGTTGACAAATAATTGCCAAGATCATTGATATCAGTTGGGTTATCTTCCCACATACACCGTACAAGAATGAACTACCTTCTTCCTACACTCTCCATACATTGTGAGCCTGTCAGCTTTTACTGCATTGGTAAATCCTATTGTCCACTCATGACCTACTGCTTGGACTGTCATACTAACTGACCAGCAGATCACAGTGCACTGAAGGGACACACAACCACAATGTCAGCAAACATAACAACATTGTACCTATCAACTCTGCAGGTAGAATGGCACAAACTAGTGTAGCTGCTGAAACTTTTCAAAATACAGCAACTTGTACCTGTCTTGCACTAGAATCTAGCAATAAACAATACTGGCACTCTAGTTTACCCTGATTTTAGGTAGTTAATATCAATACACATTGTTCCACTTCAAAAATTGTTTTTTGCACAAAACATACACTTTCTAAGTATTATTACACTCTGTTTATCAGCTAATGATATGAGCCCCTGATTACCAATCCATTCTGTGAAAACAACACATCACTAGAATTTTCCATTTTTGCAATATCTGCAGTGCAAGTTGTAGGTGATTTGCCCTGTATTTTCCAACATATCTGAGGAGTGATTCATTTCATCATATTTACAAAACAGAGTCTGCAACCTATTTCTGTACTGTATGAAAGAGATGGTTACACTGTTTTTGAAATATGTATTGTCAGTATTATGATATAACTAATTAAAAAATATTTTGCAGGCACAGTGTGTTAGATACTGCATTGAAGATGGACTGCACCAACCAAAGAACACAGTGACCAACAAATTACAAGTGCTTGAGAAAAAATCTATGTGCCGTGTGTGCTAATGTTAATTCATAATATTCCAGACAACCTTCTGTTCGCCTATGTTACTTGTGCAGCCACTCTAGGATGAAAGTGCACATACTCTGTGCTGACCTGTGTTTGTGAGAAAGAATGCTGTTATTGTAGTAAAGCTGCTTGAAATTTTCTTATGTTCTGTGTCTTGAATACTGTACTGAAAAGAAAATTCTATATTTGAGAAAATTTATGCTCACCAAATTATAAGAGTCAAATAAAACATACACTATCTCTATATATAAATAGTTCTTGTAGTTAGTGTCAAAGTCACTCTTTTAACCAACAAAATTCTGAAATATGTAATACTTATAAATTATTATTAATTAAAAGTGTGAACAAGTTGCTGAGTTCACATTTCAAAGCTGTTAATACTTTTCCAATTTTTCAGAAATGAAGAATCAGTTATCTTGTATTTGAAGTTCTGTAATTATCTGTTCAAATCAGAAACAAATACAATAAATGGTAATTACTATTAAAAGCAAATGAAAAAATAAATTATCAAGCTAAACTACTGTTGACCAAATTCTTGCAACTTTAACTGCACCTGGTCTTGGAGGCAGAAGCTCTTCTTCTGCACAAGATGTAAACAGTTACACTCCAGTAGGTGCTTTAGGGTATGAACTTCTCCACAGTCACAGCTGGTGGTATTAACAGGGAAGTGCCATTTCTGAAACTTACTCTTGAGTCTTCCAATGCCACATCTGCATCTACATACATTGTTCACAAGCCACCATATGCTGTGTGGTGGAGGGTACACTGTACCATTATTAGTCGCTTCCTTTCCCCTTCCAGTCGTATATAGAATGAGGGAAAAATGACTATCTATATGCCTTCATATCAGCTATGATTTCTGATATGTTGCCCTCATGGTCATTGTGTGAAATGTATGTTGGTGGCAGTAGGCTTGAACCTACTGGTAGAAAATCTAGCAGCCAGCCTCTGAATTGCTTCAGTACGTTCCTTTAATCTGACTTATGAGTAGGTCATACCAGTGTCCTATATGAAGTTTCCTTTACAGGTGAACCACACTTTCCTAAAATTCTCCTGATAAACTGAAGTCAACCATTCACCTTGGTTCCACATTATATAATTCTATTCATGATCAGGTTGGAGGGTCTCCAAAGGGAGAGGCCAGTTAGAGCTGTTCTCAGGTCGAGAAATCCACAGTTCTTTCCTTGCTGTTGTTTTCAGGAATGAAGTGGTCTTGAGAAAACTAATTCTGAACCTAAACTTTGGGGCTGCTGGAATGTGCTCATGTGATGGTTGATTTTCCTAATGAACTAGATTTTTTCTTTCTGTATTGGCAGTCACTTCAAAACAAATATCTGGTGTGACTATGCCTGCAAGCTGGTAGAATTTTGCAAGTGGCATGGGTTTCAAACAACCTACAATAAACCTATACATTTCATTTAGTGTCTTGTCAAATATGTCTGCATGGGTACAGTTGTGACAGACTGGGCATACATACCCTGCAGCAGTGTAACATGTGGGTATTGCCATTTTTCTCAGGGTTTGTGGTCAAGAGCTCCATATGCTGCTAGTAACCTTGGGAAGTATATTATTTCTGGCTTCGCTCTTCATTCTCATATTCTTGCACTGTTGCCTGTACATCAGAATATGACACAGAGTGATTCCCAGATATTTTAGATGGGGAATATTTACCAGTTGTATCCTTTTCCAAGTAATGTTAAATTTATGACATTTCTGATTGTGCTTAAGACAAAATGCATTCAGTTGGCTTTTAGCTGGGTTTGGATAAATTTGGAAGCTTTGGTTAACTGTAATTATAAGTGGATCAAAGTATGGGAAGACTCAGTTCAATGTACTTTATATCTGGTTTATTATAATTGTTTGGAATTCTGGAGATAAATGTTTAGGAGGAAAAACAATTAGAACTAAAAATGCATTAGTAACATCTCAATTCTTTCAATTTTTTTGCTCTTGTTTTATTTCATTAATCTGAAATACACAGAGACCTATCCAACACAGTTCATTTAAATGGTAAGAATTTCATTATTGATGACATATTTATGGCTGTATGATCCGTTCTACTGAACTGATTGAAAAGTTCATACAGGCAAGCAGAATACATGATTTTAAACCACAATAACTATGTTACTGGAAGTTGTTTAACACAGGAGAAGATACAAAACCAATACTGGTAATTAAAACTGTAGCAATTGAGATTTTGTATCTATTTATGATCTGTCTGATTTGATAAATTTGGCAGGTAAATTTGGTTAGGTATTTCTATTCCTGTGTGCTTTACATTTTTGTATAAGTTTTTATTGTGTGATAAGATTGGTAAATGACTTTTGTTTCTTTGCTACAAGTGAGGCACTCAAGCTTTGTATATAAGTACTTTAAATGCCAGGCAGTGAAACAAAAAAAGGTATCATTGTATATACAAGCTTGAATGAGGATTTTCACATGCTTGAAAAATGGCCTACTCTGTTTATATTTCCTCTTAAATGAGCATTCTCATTGCTCACTTCTTTGATTTAAAAATGATTTGAGATTCAGTGCTATTTCCTCAGAAAATTACTTTATCTCTTTACTAAACTGCACTATAGATAAGCATTAAAGTGTCTAAATTTGATGTATTTGTTAGTAGTTACAGTAAAACACTTTGATAAGTTTTATCATGACATATCTGCAGGTAATTTCCAGCTATAAATGTCACTGACATGCAGTCCTACAAATATGGTGTCTTCACTGAGCTATTGTTTTTCAATGATTATGTCCACATTGATAGTATGGACTGACATTTTGTCTGATGATGCTTATGTGACACTCACCATTCTGTCTCTAAACAGAAAACTGTAGAAGCTCTGCAATTCTATGGGAAAGAACTGGAGATATCTGAGGAAATCTAATAGACCTTCTCCATGGAAACTGGTAGTTGTGGCTGCTAGAATGTAGGGTCCAACTACTGCCACACTTAGAGATTTAACAATAAACAATATTATCTGAGGCATTTTGTACTAAATGTCATTTTATTTAGTCTGTTTATTAATTTCACAACAAGTGATGAATTAATTCTGGGACATGACAGGCACTACTTTCATGATACTTCTGCACTGAACAGCCAAAAAATTATGACCACTGCCCACTGTAACATAGGATGCCACCTGATTGTGTTGGGGTACGTGGTGTAGTAACAAAACTAACTAAGCAGATCAGACATGGACAGAAGAACACCCTGCTGAAGATATGGACTGCAAATGGGGAAATCTATTGAGATAAGTGACTTTGACAAAGGTTAGATTATTTTTATGCAGCACCTGTGAATGAGTATCTCAAAAACGGCAAAGCTGGTCAAATGTTCATGTGTTACTGTTGTGAGCACATATGGAAAGAGGTTAAAGGACATTGAAACCACCAATAGGTGCTAAATGATTGGATGTCCACAACTCTTCAAAGAATGTGGGGTTTGGAGGCTTGTCTGATCTGTAAAGTAGGATAGGTAGTGATTTGTGGCACCTCTGTCAAAAGAACACAGTGCTGGTGCAAGCACAAGTGCTTTGTAGCACCACGTTCATTGTACATATTTGAATATGAAGCTCCACCCCTATGTGACTCAGCAACATCTTCAGTTATGATTACAGTGGGCACAGGGCCATCAGATTCAACCATCAATCAATGGAAATGTGTTGTCTTTTCAGGTGAATCACATATTTGCTACACTATGTCACAGTTCATCTCCACAAATCCCGTGATGAAGGTGACTGGTGGCTCAAAATGAGCAGAATGCCATGGATTCAGGCTGGTGGGAGTAGTATTATGCTATGGCAGATATTCTCCTGTACTTGTATGTCACATGTGGTAGTAATCAAAGACACGTTGACAGCTGCAAACCTCCTGCATTCCTTCATGCTCGCCGGCCGGAGTGGCCGCGCGGTTAAAGGCGCTTCAGTCTGGAACCGCACGACCGCTACGGTAGCAGGTTCGAATCCTGCCTCGGGCATGGATGTGTGTGATGTCCTTAGGTTAGTTAGGTTTAAGTAGTTCTAAGTTCTAGGGGACTTATGACCACAGCAGTTGAGTCCCATAGTGCTCAGAGCCATTTGAACCATTTGAACCTTCATGCTTGGTGTCTTCCTGACAGCAATGTCATCTTTCAGCACCATGTCTCTGAACCAGAACCATGCTACAGTGGCTTAAGGAGCATCATAGTGAACTTATGATGATGTCTCAGTGAGGAAATTTGCCTGATGTAGATCCTATGGAACCTGTCAGGGTTGCTATAGGGCACTGTCACCACATATGCAAATCAGCGGCCCATTATTTACACAAATTACATGACCTGCGTGAAGACATATCACTCCACATACCGCCACAAACCTACCTGTTGGATCCATGATACACAGAATAAGTGATGTATTTCATTCTAAAGATGGACAAACATGCTATTAAGCAGAATGTTACAATTTTTTGACTCATAAGTAGAAACTTTACCTGCATTTAGAAACCTGCCACTCCTTCCACACTAAAAAATTTATCCCATATAGTAAGGCTAGTCGTAAGCAGTGCCCCTGCAGTAATGAGCAGTCTCGTACCCAGTATACTGAGGACTGTTTCCCAAATATTTTGAACAATAAGGAGTTTTTGGGCATTATCCACAAGTGGTTCAGTCACTACGTGAGTGGTAGAAGATAGTTTATAAAACCAGAAACTCTTATAAAGCAACATTCTAGAGATCAGATACACTTAGTACAATAAATAACTCCCAAATGGTCTGCAGTCAGTGATAATCATTTGAAATGCTTTGAACTGCATAATGAATATGCCTAAGTCTGGATGCTTGTGATCTATTAAATGTGAGTGTATATCAAGAAATGTGTATTCAGCATCAATAGTAGACCAGTTTTTTTTTAAAAAAAAAAAGTCCATGTTGGGAGGATTCAGTAATGGTGTTCGTGCTTAGGAAGTTTTTTAGTCTAATCATATATTCTGGAAAAGACAGATGATATTACAATTGGCAAGTAAACTGCTTTTTTTCTAATTAATAGTGGTAGAATTTTCACTATTTTGAAATCCTCAGGACATAGTCTCTCCTCAGTTGATGTATTTTTCATATCAGAGAGGGGGTTATTGGTGGTGTACTGTGAACACTTTTTTTTTACCCAAATCGACACTTATTTTTGGAGAGTACTTATAGTGTTACCTGTTTCACACACCTTTAACCTCTGATTGTCAATAGAATATTATGCACTTTCTCGTTGTAATCAGTGGTGCAAATAGTGAGATTTACACCCATATTTAAATTAAGTTTCTTTCTTAGAGGTTAAAAGAGAAGGAATACAATTATTGAAAACTTCACTAATTGTGGATGAATTTACATTGGTAGTAACTAATTCAAAACAGAGGATTTTGTGATAGTATGGTATTTTGTTGGAATGAAATATGGAAACCACGTCTACATTGTCCAGTCACACTAATGTGACCTGTCCAAAACCTGAATAAGCACCTTTTGCAGTGCAGTCCACTGTTGAGATGTGGAGGAAGGGAGTCAATGAATTTACTGAAGGTATCGACAGAAATGTGGAACCATGCCACTTCCAGCGCCATGGTCAGCTACACTTGGTTTCTCAGTTGAGGAGCCATGGCACGAACTGCCGGATGAAGTTGCTAGCACAGGTTCTTGACTGGGTTTAAATCTGGGGAGTTTGGTGGCAGGGGAGTGTGGTAAGCTCGTCCTGGTGCTCTTCAAACCATGAATGTACACTGTAAGGCGTGTGACACACTGCATTGTCCTGCTGGTAGATGCTATCACACCACGGAAAAACAAACTGCATTTTGGTGTGGATATGGTTCCCAAGGATAGATGCATATTCAAGTTGATCCATTGTTTCTTCCAGAATGACATGCTCATCCAGATCCATAGAATACTGCAAAAACATTCCCCAGATCATAATGCTCCCTCCTGTGGCCTGGACTCTTCTGATGATTGTTGCAGGTTTTCCTTTCAGATGTATCACGCCGTACATTCCAACAGCCATCTGTCATCTCAAAAGGCCACCTGAGCCACTCAGTGGACATCCAGCTGTGGTATTGGTGTCACATTGCAGCAATTGTTGCCAATGAACAGCAGTCAGCATCAGTGCATGAACCAGGCGAGGTTCATACACCACAACATTTGCTGAACGGTCATTGACGAAACAAGGTGCTAGATGTTGAGGTCCATATGCAGCATCATTTGCTCAACATTCATTGAGGAAACACCATTGATAGCTCCTTGCTTCATCTGGGAGTTCACTTGCTTGACAGTTGCATGTTTATTAGCCCATACACATCTCCGCAGCCGTCATTCACTGGTATCATCTATGGCCTGTGGCACAATACAGTTGCCTAGGCATCAATTTTGGATAAGTCTACTTTAACCATGATGGCACGTAAACAGTTTATGAACTTAGCTGTTTTGGTAATGCTTTCAGCCTTGGCCCAAAAACCAGTGCTCTGTTTCCACATAATGACAACTGTCTCACTGTTTTGTGGGTCCCCCAACTTGCATTCCATGCCGTTCACTGCTAGGGGTGCTACCTGCCTTCTGTGAGGAATTACTGCACATTGAAGTTGAACATAGGTAGTGGTCACACTAATGTGACTGTAATGTGTATTTTCAAATGCTGTATAAACACAACAGTTCCTCAGTTGAAAATCGACTTATGTTGTGCAACATAATAATTTTTTTAAAAATATTAATGCCATTCAGTGCAACATCAAATTTTTTTCCTTGGTGCACTGTCTCTGCAATCAAAACTGAAGAGGTCTATGAAATTCTGGATGACTGCTGACTCATCACCACTGGATGACAGTATGGAAAGGGTATTGTGTCAGCACACTGCTCACAGTCATGTTGGATTTTAAAACAAGAACTTGTCATATCTCAAATGTTCAGCTCAATGTAATTTGGTTCTTATATGACATATATTTCAACTAGAAGAAATTTACTCATTTATAAGAAATCTAAACATCCTTGTACTAAATGAAAAACATTTCCTACAGTTATAATTTTGAGAATTCATATTACAATTTTATACAGTGTGCCTATTACATAAACCTTTGGAAATAATTAACATCAACTGTGTTAGTCTAATATGCCAGTTTTACACTGTACACTGTATGTAGAATGTTCTTAAAGATATGTTCTGCAATGTTTCTCTCAACATATTTACATCACAAATTTTTGTATTTCCTGGTTTCCTACTTTTCTGTATACTACATATTACGATACAGCAGAAACACTGCTACTTATAAACTATTCCATAAAACGTTTGTTTGTGTGCCCACCTTCTGCAGCAGCTGTGAACATCTGTTATTTTAGGTTATCTGTCTTGAGCTGACTGTAATCTAATCTTAAGACACAGTACGCTTCCACATGAATACATCAAAGAAACAGCCAGGCTTCTACGGCTAATAACAGAACAGAATTATTTTCCGTTCAATAATGAATTCCATTTACAAAGTGAAAGATTACCAATGGGATCTCCAGTGTCTAGAACCATACCAAACATATTTATGAACTATGTAGAACAGATTATATTTAACAAAATAGTGCCAAAAGGGTACAACATCCTATACTGGATTAAAAATTTGGATGACATCCTGTACCTGATAGATGCACCAAGCAATAATATTGACCAGTTACACACAGACATAAATTCTGTTCATGATATGATACATTTTACAATAGAGAAAGAGCAAAATAGACAGTTAAATTTCTTGAACATCACCATAAAGGTTAAAAATTACCAACACGCAATTGCCATATACTGAAAACTATCAACAACAGACACAATTGTACATGAGACATCACAAGACTCCAATTCTCAAAAGCAGGCAGCACTTAGATACATGCTCCACAGACTAAACACAGTACCATTAGATACAGACAACTACAAAAAAGAAATGAATACTATAATACAAATAGCCACAAACAATGGATACAAAGAGAACTTAGTAACAAAGCTGAACAAAAAAATCAAGAAACAGAAAAGAACAAACACCCAGCTGTCACCAACACAAGGACAAAATCACATAGAAACAAATACACGAAATACAAGAATAGAAGCAACACAAAGTGTGGAAGAAACAGAAAGTAAAAGATGGTACACAATGACATACAACCACAAATACACACACAGAATATCAAATATTAAAAAAAAAAAAAAAAAACACAGGGCATAAGAATAGCACACCAAACCAACAACTCAAAACTGATCTGTATCAGAAATCAGGAATATACCAACTGAAATGCAATACATGTGATGGAACATGCATAAGTCAAACCAGGAGGACATTTAACACCAGATACAAAGAACATGTAAGAGTTGGAAGTATAGGACAAATCATTCAACTTTTGCAGAACACTTACACCAACACCAACATAAAATTAAAACCACAGACACAGACATGGAAATCATAAGGATAAACAACAAAAACCATCTCCTCACCTTACAAAAAAAATACCACATCCAAAAAACTGTAACAGAAAAGAAACAACTCAAAAATGATCAAATCAACTTGACAAATGTCACACTCTTTAAACTTATTGACCACTTAATGAAACATTAAAAGTACACATATAACCACAAGCCCCATTTACCAATACCATATCCTCCCAGATCTGTCCCATAATCACTGCCCAGGCCGTCCCTGTCTTTCCTACCTACTTACAAGAAATACAAGACAATTTCACTAAACATACTCTCTCTCTCTCTATCTCTCTCTCTCTCTCTCTCTCTCTCACACACACACACACACACACACACACACACACACACAAAATTGTTTCACAGGTTGACAATGCTCAAAACGTGAACAAAAACAAATGAATATGCATAAATGCTGTGGCAGTGATCAATGAAAAACAGTTATGAAAGTCAGTTGTAAACAGTGGAACACAGGAAATAGTGTAAAATGCCAAAAACTGCCAGGTGCTAATATGAAATGAAGCCCATCAACACCAACCACTGCTAGCAAGAGGGGAAGGAGCACATTATGTAAAGAAACTCCGTAAGTAGCTTGCAGACAAACTTTATAGAGGAAACACTGTTTTTGACCTAAAACAATAAAAAAAATGTACAAACGTGTGTATCCAATTTACAGACTACCGCAGAAGATGCTTTGTAAATAAAAGCAAAATGCATCTGGTGTAATTCTTGTTAATTAGATTGCAGTCAGCTCAAGACAGATAACCTACAATAACAGATATTCCATAAAAATTTCCACAACTCTCTGCGTCAGTAACATTCAGTTAATGAAATGACACAGTGAATATTTCAAGCAGTCTAGCAGTCTTTCACCATGACTCTAGTGTATGTGGACATTACCACCAACCTGGTGTAATAGGAAATGTGATTCATGTAACAGGCAGCATTCTTAAATTGATCTACAGATGAATCTTGATAATTTGACACCCACTGCAAATGTAATTGATTATGTCATATGGTCGGTATGGGAGTATGTAAAAGTCATCTGTGGTTTGAATCACTTGCACCTGCAACAGTATTGTTTTGTTTCAGGTGATCAGCCACAGATTGCCACCTACACAGTTTTCATAGGTGCTTGAAACAGAAGTATGCAAACAGCCAATGAGCTGCAGTGTTTCTAAATTGTTCATTCACAGGCAGAATGTTTCAGAGATGCCTTTATGAGTAGATTTCACTATTTGCAGCTTTTAATGGTACTGGAGTGATTCTGGATCCAAGTGTACTCACTTAAATATATTGTTTATTATGTAACATGCATGTAACACCATTTCCATGAATTAATATAATCCTGAAATAATATGTGCTCTCATGCTTTGAGAAAACTGATATTTAGCATGAGATAACTCAGTTCATTTGATTTTGTATCCAACAGTGTAGGTCAAGAGCTACAAATATTAACAGCACTTCTTGATCCATATGCAGAAACGCCATGTTTTAGAATAATTTTGGCTGAAAACTGATCCCACATTTCTTCCTCTCTGTTTTTATGTAAGTATTTTCTAGTTGTAAGTTTGTAAGTGTAATTACAGATGTTTCCTGATGGGTTGTCATTTTCATGCCACTGTATGTTACTGAATGTTCTGTTTCTGGGAGTGCTCAGTTGTAGATAACTGACTCAGATGTTTCATATACATACACAGTTCAAGTTTATTACATTAGTTCTTCATTCTGCCAGTGGAAGGCCCAAAATTTTGACATGATGCATGGACTGCTATAATGGTACATTCATGACACTGCACATCCAGGACTGCTTCTTCAACTCCTTAGTCACAGAAATATATATTACTGTAACACTTAGGAGTTTTTGAAAAGTTCACTTCTTTTTGAGGTTGAATTACTTGCTTGATATTGACACATGTCTTCCTGAGATATTTGAAATTTGACTTTTTTTCTGTCCTAAGAAATATAGTCTCCTTACATCCAGTTAACACTACTGAAAAAGCTGTTTGACTGGTGAATTTAAGTCATTGTGTTAAAATAGTTCACAGCTGTTACCAATACAATTATTGTGCTGAGTTGTGGTATTCTTGGTTGTATGTTCAAATGTAAAGGTTTGCTGCTCCACAATTTATATGTGAGGATTTGAACATTCTATAAATAAGAGAATATTATATTTGGAAATTTTCAAGTCTCTGTGATTCATGTGGCAAACATTATAAGTATTTACACTAGGAACCAAAAGAAGATAGGAAGATACAAATCGTCAGCTAGACCATTTCCAATGAGTCCTTGTCAAAGCCTTTCACAAAAGATAGGCTATTACTGATGAGTGTGGCCTTATCATGAACAGCAGTACAGGCAGTGATATCCACTGATGGTAAAACACATAATAATTAGGAAATGTAAAAAAAAAAAAAAAAAAAAAAAAAATCATAACACGTTTGAGTTCACTGCCGGCACTGGGTGAGCAACTTTCACTTAAAGTGTCTCCCCTTTACAGGAATACACATAATGAATGTATGAGTGCTATTTGTAGACACATGATTGATGAAATATGAAGCTGGTGCCTGGCTGAGAGTTATGGTTGCATAGCCTGATGGTAAGGCAACAGTTCATATGGGTGATGCTAGGATAGCCTAATGGTAAGCTGATTGCTTGCAATAAGTGGGAGATCTGGCTCTGAGTCCCAGTCCAGCACAAATTTTCAGTATCATCATTCCATTATGCTGCTGATGGATGTCCATATTTGCAAATGTCAATACATGTTATAACTTTCCAGTGATGCCTTCACTTTCTTGTCACCTCCTGATGCACCAGTTACCATCTTGGGCTCCTCAAACAGCCAACTGTCAGTTTTATGGCTCTGCTGTAAGTTTCACCCTGTCTCTGTGAAATTGCATTGCTGAGGTTCAAGGAGAGGTCTCCGAAACAATCACTTGCACAGCTGTAACTCGTATTCCCCTTTCTGCAGGCCACTTCTTCCACTGCCTGGTGCCATGGTGTCCCAAAGAAATTGCAGGAACTACCCAGGCTCTCCAGAGGATACTGCAACATCTCAGTCAAATTCTTCACAGACCACTTTAGTACTTATAAACAGCTGCATGCTAAGATCCACTATTTAATTAAACACAATAGGAAGGTATGCTGCAAATGTTACATCTCCTCCTTGTGAATGTGTCTCTTCCTCCCAGTTATGTGAGAAACTCTGTAGTCCTCTGGGTTGCCAAAGACAGCAATTGTTCACTCACAGTGAACTTCTTCAGACACTTGACTTATCACATAAAATGGCCCCAGGACCTGATTATACTCATACTCAGATGATCCAACATCCAGCTGTTGCTCAAAGATTCTATCTACTCAGGGTCTATGAACACATTTGGCTAGAAGTTGTTTTTCCTTTGCAATAGTGAGATAGTGTCATCATCCCAATCTTTGAACCAGGCAATATTCCAGCTTCCAATGACAGCTACTGACCAATTATCCTCACCAATTTGCTCTGAAAACTGCTTGAAAGGATGATAGCACGAGAGTTATGCTGGATTATTAAATCTCAGAGCCTTTTGTCTCCCTGTCAGTGTCATTTCTTTGAGGAATGATCATCTTGTTAGGATGAGAACCGCAATCCAGGAGGCATTCTCTACACACCAACATTTCATTGCAGTCTTTTTCCACCTGCATAAGACATACAATAGCACTTCAAATTATAGTTACCCAGCATTATGGCTCCCTAATGATTTTTATATGTCAGTTTTTATCCAACTGTTTGTTCCAGGTGGGAGTTGGTGCACCATTCAGCTCCTCAAGGGTCCAAGAGAATGGCATCCCACAGGGATTCTGTGCTGTGTGTTACACTCTCCCTCATTGCCATTGATGGGTTAGTGAACTTCATCAGCCCACCAGTTAACCCCAAATTGTATGTCTATGACTTTTATATTTGGTATTGCTCCTAATCTGTAACCTTGGCTAAATGCCAGCTGCAGAACACCATCTGAAAATCTTCTCCTTGGACCCTTTCCCATGACTTCCAATTCTCAAACACAAAAATGCTGGTCATGCATTCCTGTCATCATACCATGGTCCATCCTGGCCCAAAACTCTACTTGGCTAACTACCACTTAAATGTTGTTGCATATTCCCAAGTTTTGGGACTCCTGTTTGATAAAATAGTGCCATGGCTGCCTTAACTTTGTTAACTGTAGTCTAGCTGCTTCCAAGAGCTGAATGTTCACTGTGTCCTTGCCTCTTGGTGTTCAGGTTGCCCTAATCACTTCCATACCTATCTTGTCCTGGTCTCATCCTGATTCGACTATGGTAACCAGGTTCATGGCACAGTGGCACCTTCAGCTTTGAAACTGTTGAATCCAGTCCATCATCATAGAGTAAGACTGGACATTGTCATCTTGGATTAATCACATAGACAGTCTTCTTACTGAGGTGATCTTCCTCTTGCAATTCCAGTGGTACCATCTCCTGCTCAGTTATGCATTCACCATATTACAGTTTCCTAATCATCCAGTTTATCAAGTTATTTTTGGTAAACAAAGGGCCTTGATGTCTGACACTCACCCATGTATGAGATTACCAGTAGTAATATGCCCCTTTACCCTCCTCCGGGACTTCCTTAGAATGTGCTCACTGTGTTTTCCTGTACACACCCCCACCTGGTCAGTACCCAAATCATAAATTAGGACAAATCTCTTTTGAGGACCTAAAGTTACAGCCACCTCCATGTCTTTACAGCATTTGTTCCACCCAGTTCCTTAGACATATTGGGTGCTATTGTCATTTACTCTGATGATTATAAAACTGTAGCTAGGACGTGATATACTTTTACATTTCCTGCTGATCTGGAACAATATTTATTTCTGGGAACATACAGTGTTTTTATGGTGGAGCTAATATTAACAGAGCTGTATCTATTATGAAACAGAGCTCCCTCAGTTGTGCTTTAATTTGTAGCGAATTAATTAGCAGTTTTCGGGCTATTGATCGATGTTTCTCTTGTCACCCAATGATACCTGCTATTCATGACTTTCTCTCTGATCCTAGTCATATTACCTGCTCAGTTGTTTTTCTGTGGGTCCAGAGCCACGTGCGATCCCTGGAAATGAATTGGCCAAATGTTTGGTAAGAGAAGCAATTAATCACCCAACATTCACTTTGATTATCCCAGGTGCAGATTTGTGGGTGCAAATAAGACCTCTCCTCAGATGTGGAACATCATCTGCTGGGCTACTACCACCTCTAATAAACCCCGCACTATCAAGGTGACTACTGCTGCATGGAACGACTCCTTCCATTCCTTCTGGAAGGAATCCAACATCCTATTTTGCCTCCACTTCAGCCATACCAGCTCAATCCATTGTTTTATTTTATGTATTGAGCCACTCCACATTGTGGTTGTGTAGTGTTGCAGAAAATGGCTCACATCATGGTAGAATTACTCTCCTTCAGTTTCCCCAAGCTAAGAATGGCCTTCTGAATTATTTCTCCCTAATACTGGTGGACGACATATGGACAGATGAACTGGTCCTCCATTTTCTCAGTGAAAGTAGTTTTTATTCTCAAATATAATGTTTTAAGCTGCTTTCGGGGTGGGACAGGTTGGTTGAGATCAGGGCATCTCCTGATGTGTGCTGGGCCTGGGATATCCTTGATGCCACCTTCTTTGACAGCAGTGTTGATCATCCTTCTTTTAGTCAGTTTTAATTGCTTTTTGTTGCAGTTAGCCCCTTTTTCCTGCTGCACCATTTACTCCATTTCTGGGGTAGCACTCCTATGAATAACAGGTGCTGTCTTCCTCTATAATACTTTGAGTATAACAGAGGCTGCAGCATCAACTGCCTCAGTTGTATGCAGAGCCTCACTGGACACTCACCTGGCCCCACCTGCTGGCCTGATTCATTTTCTCAACTTATTATGTTACTGTTGGTCTAACTGATATCTATTGCACTGTTAGCTTTCTCACTTTCAGTATTACAGATATTGCACCTAGGATGTATTCTTTACTTGGTAACTGACTATGCCTTTAACCTGGTTGGGACAGATGTGAGTAGTGCCATTCTCATCACAGCTGAGCCCTTGGAGACCACTCATCTGCTCTGACTTACGTACTGACCTGATACATATACTTTTACTTTTCTTTGCATTATTTCTCACCTCTAGCATCGATGTTACTTTCAAGGCACCAATTTTTAGCACTCCTATGTAGTGTCATAATTTGATGAGATGTTGGTCTGACATCATTAGCTCCGAATCAACTATCTCTTTAGTGAGGGACTGATGACCTCACTTTTTAGTCACTTCAATTCAACCAAATCAACTGTGGCCAAGAGCAATAGTTAACATCCAACATCAGGGTATTCAGTTGTACATAAGATACTTGATATCAATGAGTGCTTTATAGTCTATGCCATTTGAATCCCTCTCATCTACAGCCTTTCTGAGCTATGTACATAGGGTTGGTGTGCGCAACTCATGCTTCAGTCCCATATCTGCTTGAACTCAGTCTGCACTAGACCCTGCTCTGCCCTTTAACCCTAACATCGCCTATCTTGCACTCACACCTTCTTTCCAGTTTTCCTCTTCTTCTGTTCAATCTCCCTCTCCAAAAACACTCCTCCATATCATTGTGTACTGCACACAACTCTCCCTACCAGCGCCAGAGTAACCTTACTGATGCAACATTCCTATCCCATCAACCCACTGTTTCTCCCACCCAGTGATAAGCCACCCTTCCTCAATGCCCCCTCCTACTTCCTGCCTCCTTTCCCTGACATTCATTCCACCTTACACAATCCTTCACCACAGGTTGAGTTCTAGTGCTGGGACAATGTAATTAGATAGGACAATGTAGCCGAACATGTATGTACATGTTGATGTATATGTATTTACGTGTAGTTTGTTCCTCAACGCTCCCTCCTACTTTCTGCCTCCTTTCCCTGCTCATTTATCTCACCTTACACAATCCCTCAACACAGGTTGAGTTCTAATTCTGGGACAATGTAATTAGGTAGGACAATGTTGCCAAACACATATGTATGTGTTTATCTATATGTATTTATGTGTACTTTATAGGCCTGAAGAAAGATTTCTTTAAATCTAGCACAGTTCTCAGTCTTGCCTATATTCCCTTTCATGACTCACTGGTTCAATTATATGATGAGCTATTACCTGTACTCCTTCAATTACTTATAAAGTAAGTGGAGGGGTAGACTGGAAATGAAGACCTCCTATGTGATTTTGGCATAGACTAGAGGAAGTGCAGTGGTGGAGTTCTGTGGAGCGACAGGGTGATAATGAAAAATCATGCAGTTAACAAACATTTATTTCTGAAAGTTTTGCAATCAGTCTATAATATCTCCATGCTGCCTAGCAGCAGCTGTGATGAGCCTCCTTTGCACAAAGGTGCGGAGTAGCACGTCAACACCCAACAAGGAATCCACAGGCTCAGGATCTCATGTTATCTGTACTGCAGCCCTATTGTACAAGGGTCCGGTTGCCAATGTGTTGCTACAGCCTGGTGTGGCTGTGGACATCTGTTGGAGTCTCAGCACTGTCATTAAGTAAATCTCCACTTAGCCCTAGAAATTTGCATGCCCTGGTTGTCAGTTGTTGAGATGGTGTATAGGAAGAAGCGCCAACAGCAAAGGACAGCCTGCAAGATAGGCCCAATATTCAGCTGGTAGTTGTACTGCTCTGAAGTGGTGGCACAGGCACCCTGCTTCCAAGTTGTACAGCTTGTAGATGGTATAATAAGACTGATAATGGGTAGATAAATGTACTAACCGATGTTGGACCATATGACGCGAACTATACCACACCGAAGACATAAAAACCAAAAATCAACTACTACATAGCTACAAGAAAAGTTTAAATATCAATGTTTATAAATACTTGATGTAATTACAATGATGATCACAGACTTCTCAGAAAAAATAGAGAATTAATTGTATTTTATTTATGAATTAATCTATCTTTCTAAGATTGTTTTGTGTAATAGATTCATATATGATAGTAATTTATTTGCTACGTGTTGTTAGAGGTAAATCTTTTCTCTTTTCTGCAATTGGTCATATGAGTTTGAAGTGCAAGGATGGAGAAGGGCTATGAGTGTTTTATTGATTTATATTGTGAAGTGAAATGATTGAAATTATGTGTGTAATTCTGCAGGAAGTCCACCAGAATTCATATTATTATTGAAATATCAATCTGATCATCCTCTAGATGATTATAGAAAGATAAACCACAGAAAGGAAATGCACAACAATTCATCAATACACAACAAAGAAGAGCAACAAAAAAGATGAATATTTTTATTACTAACAGAACCAGTTATTTAAATTTGACTGCCCCTGTCTCTCGCAGCAGTGTGTCACTATCTCAAAGTGGCTAGTACTGTGAAAATGTGATCAGCCGCCCAAGTTACTAACTTACTCTAAACATTAATAAGCTGACTTTGTGCAACAAGTGGGGTGGTACTTTCAACACTGCATTTAAGTATGAACTGGTAAAACACCTGAAACTATTGGGGTTGCACCTGTTTAGTATGACTGTGAAGGAGGTGAGACAACTTTGATTCCAAACAGCCGAGAAAAGCAAAGGGGTAACTTAGTTTTGGGAAAGAAATATTGCACAAAAAAGATCTTTTGGTGCCAACAGTGATGCTTCCGAAGATTGTCACTGTTGTACTGCTTGTAACTACACTCAGATTCAAAACGTGGAGAACACTGATTAAGGTGTCATCAGTGTAATTTGTGGGCACACACTGAATGTGCTGTAGTAAGCCACAGAACAAAAAACTTTATTTGTGATGTCTTCAAATAGATAGGATTGGTGAGTATTTTTTTTGTCCAAAATGGAACTAATTTTGTTGCTTCAGGGATTCATGTTCATAGTTCTACTTTCAGTCTTTACTTTTTGTGTGACTGAAATGATAAACCTTGATTGATACCATAGAAGAATTGTTTCAGGTGTAGTCTATTCCTTGTTAAGTACAAATCTGTTAAATATATCAAATATCTAACATTTATCTGAATTTCTTACTTTTTTCTTAATCCTATGTAATTTTACCCTGACATTGGTCTCAAATGGCATATTAGCCACTTTTTACAAAACTGTCAAAAATGTATGGTTTATAGTGCAGTTTATGAAGCAGTAATGACCTAAAAACAAAATGGCATATCATTTTAGCCATATTTCCTCTAGTTAACAGAAATCTTGTCAATAATGTTGGCACCATGTTTTGCAACATTCCAGTGAAGACTTTTCAGGTGAAGGTAGTTTACAACCTATAGACTTTCTGCATCCTTGAAAGGAGAACTTTGTGCCTAATATGACTGATATGAAAATTAAGTTTGTTTAGAAGTTTCTGGAAAGTGAAGCATTAAGCTGAGGAAATCAGTATTTGAATGAGGACACAACCTATATAGATTTTGAGAAAGGATTTTTTTGGTCAGAGACTAAACAAGCTAGAACGAAAAGTGAATTTCTCAATGGACCAAATCACAGGGATGTTTGTATTGGTATGAAACAGTTTTGCAAAAATCAGATTAAAAAATTAGCACATTTGAGCATGTCTTTTGATGAACTCACCCAGACTGGTGCTTTAAAAAGGAGTTTACCAGTTGAGGTACAGTGGCACCTAGTCTAGGGGCCAGATGATACAGTATACCAGTTCTTCAAATATGTGGGCAAATTAGATAAAGTTTTGGAACAAACAGGGAAATACAACTACAATATACACACACATTTTGAAAGAGGTAGTAATCAAAATTGGCACAATAATAATCATACCAGGAGAGGACATAGTAAACACAATGGTAACAATTATTATCAGAAGGGATGTAATGGAGTAAAGGATATCAATTTTCATTTTGAAAGCAACCTAGTTGTAGCAAAAACCAGAAGAAAAGAAAAAAGTTATATGTATTTGTTCCACACAGAAAGAAAAAAAAAGAAAAAAAAAAAAAACGGAGAGATGTTGTAGAAACAAAATGTTTTCTTCCATATGTAAATAATTATATAGTAACAGTTTTTCATCAATTTTTGTGCAAACAATTTAGATGTGTTAACTTCTTTTTTTCTGCTTGAACTGTGCTACTTTTCTGCTGGTTGGAAATAAGTCATGGTTTGTATTTTATTATGTTCCTTCATGAGGTAGAAGTCTCAACCAATTCCTGAGCATTTACTCAGTTCTAAATACAAATTTCTTTGTGGTATATAACATGTTGAATATCTATCTGCCCCTGGTAGCTGAGTGGTCAGCGCGACAAAATGTCAATCCTAAGGGCCCAGGTTCGATTCCCAGCTGGGTCAGAGATTATCTCTGCTCAGGGACTGGGTGTTGTATTGTCCTAATCATCATCATTTCATCCCCATCAACACGCAAGTCGCCAAAGTGGTGTCAAATCGAAAGACTTGCACCCCGTGAACGGTCTACCCGACAGGAGCCCCTAGTCACATGACATTTATTTTATTTATATGTTGAATGTCATAATACTGTATTTGGAATCTGTAACATGGCAATCAGGAAATGAATGTTATGCTACTGTCATGATGTTTCTGTAAGGTGAGTTTCTTGTTATTGATGATGTTTAGCAGTGAATCATAAAATGAGAATATTTTGTGTGAAGTGAGAATTAAGAAAAATGTTTTATAGTTTATGATGAGGATAATTATAAAAATGATGATTATGTTAATGTATTCTGGAGAACTATGTAGGGGAAGCACTGGACTAGGGACTTTGTATTATGTATGGTAGTAATTTACATTCAGGAAATTATGCAAAATATTATTACTAATTATCTACAACTCAGAAAGTAGTTAATGGAGGTATCTAAGACAAAAGTGAAAATAAGGTTTAAGATGAGCTATGCAAACATGAATGTACCGAACTATGTGGAATAATAATTTAACTGACCTATTACATAAAATGAAAAATAATTATCAAATATGTTAAGTAAAGAATGACATCAAAGCAAAGTACAAACCAAACATTGTAGGTAGACTGTATTGTACAGCCTGGTACTTTTTGCTAATGATACAAGTATAGCTATCACACCCAACAGACAAGAATTAACTGCTGAAATTGTAAACGATGTGTTTCAGAAAATCATTAAGTGGTTCTCTGCAAATGGGCTCCCATTAAACTTTGACAAAACACAATATATACAGTTCCACACAGTAAATGGAATGACACCATTAATAAATATAGACTTCAATCAGAAATCGGTAGCTAAGGTAGAATATTCAAAATTTCTAGGTGTATGCATTGATGAGGGGTTGAACTGGAAAAAACACACTGAGTATCTGCTGAAACATTTGAGTACAACTACTGATGCTATTTGGATCATTGCAAATTTTGGCGATATATATCTCAGTAACTTAGCTTACCACGCCTATTTTCATTCTCTGCTTTCATATGGCATCATATTCTGGGGTAACTCATCATTGAGTAAAAGAGTGTTCATTGCACAAAAGTGTGTAATCAGAATAATTGCTGGAGCTAATCCAAGATCATCCTGCAGACACTTATTTAAAGAGGTAGGGATCTTCACTGTAGCCTCACAATATATATATTCACTTTTGAAATTTGTTATTAACAATCCAAACGAATTCAAAAGTAATAGCAGTGTACATGGCTACAACACTAGGAGAAAGGATGATCTTCACTACTCATGGTTAAACCTAACTTTGGTTCAGAAGGGGGTAAATTATGCTGCCACAAAAGTCTTTAGTCACTTACCTAATAGCATCAAAAGTCTGACAGATAGCCATATAGCATTTAAAAGGAAATTAAAAGAATTTCTTAATGGCAGCTCCTTCCACTCATTCGATGAATTTTTGGATATAGTAAGCGGGTAATTTCCCCAAACCCCACAAAAACAAAAACAAACAAAAAAATTAAAAATATTGTGTCATGTAATATTTTTTGTAATGTAATATCTTGTATAGACACCTTTTATTAACCTGACACGTGCCTCATCATTACGAAGTGTCGTATTCATGATCTATGGAACAAGTACTAATCTAATCTAATCTAGTGAAATGATAAATAGAGGTGAGGTCACTGCTACATGAGACCTGGAAAATTTACTAGTATGTCAAAACTGACTATCTGAATTATTGTTTTTGCTTGTGAATGTTGCCTCATCAATTTGAATTTCCATGGTGCAACGTCTGTCTGTTACTTACCTATTTACCTTTTTGTAATTACATTATGCTATGTATTTGTCTTCTACTGTCTTAGTATAAAAAATCATATTAGTCAAGTAATCTCAGACAAATTAGTTTATACGCATTATAAAAAGAAATTTAGGTTTTCTACATTAATGAGTTAAACTCAGGAAATATTACCATTGTTAGGCAATATTAGCAATCCCAAAACATCTAGTGCTTAAGATGTTTATGGAAAATGAAAAAGTAAAAAATTTATGAGCCATGTCAGTTCAGTTATTATTGTGGTGTCTTTGTGAGGGAAAGATATAATGGAGAGTGTTGTTTCTGAGACCTATGTGAAGTTAATGATTAACATATTTTTCTTGGTGTGTAACACATATCGTACTATTATGAATTAGCCGATTGGTGTAACGCAAGGCTTTCCAGAGTGGGAAGGAGTGCCTGGTCCCCGGCACGAATCTGCCCGGCAGACTTGTGTCGAAGTCTGGTGAGCCTGCCAGTCTGTGGATAGTTTTTAGGCAGTTTTCCATCTGCCTCGGCAAATGCGGGCTGGTTCCCATTATTCTGCCTCAGCTACTCTATGTCGGCGACTGGTGTGCAAACAAGTTCTCCACGTACGCGTACACCACCATTACTCTACCATGCAAACATAGGGGTTACACTCATCCGGTGTGAGATGTTCCCTGGGGGGTACACCGGGGGCTGAACCACACCATAACCCTGGGTTTGGTGTGAGGTGGTGGAGGGGTGAAATGGACTGCGGTAGTCATTGTGGGGTTGTGGACCACTGCGGCTGCAGTAGTGACGGAGCCTCTCCATTGTTTCTAGGTCCCCGGTTAACATTCAACTATTATGAACAGAATACAAGAAATACAATGCAGACCAATTTCTCTATTTGAGACATACTGATGGTATTATGAGATTTTGTGAAATATTTTGTGATGATGATGAGGTTTAGGCTGAGATGAAGTGCTGTGAAAAATGATAGTTTATTGTTTTGTGAACTATAATGAGGATATGAATTTATGAAGTTTAAAATGACCTTCGGGAAATGAAATATTAGGGACTTATTGGTGCTCTGTTTTATAACGCATTCTACTTTTGTGTGTGCTGCTATACTGTATAAAATCCTGAGAAATGATTATAAATAAGTTAGGAAGGATGATGTTGAGCATTTGCCTTTGATTATATGATTGTTGTTTATGGAAGCTTGAGCTGGGTCTGATTTGTTGAAAATATCTGAATTTTATTTAACAACTGTATGATTCCATAGCACTGGAATGAGAAACAGTATTCATAGGAAATAACTTACATGTACAAAATATCTTGTTACCAAGTATAAAGTATTAACACCATCAACACCTTGTGAAGTCACTTCTATGTTAATTTTGATCATGATGTTTGTATTAAAAAAAATCCCTCTGGAAAAAGAAAATGACAGTTAAGCATCCGCTGTCTAGAACCCAATGAAACTTTGAAATTTGTTGTGTACTAATTCTGGTAATGTGTGTGGAAGGTAGCACACCATTTCTCAGAAAATAACTGCAATTACCTGCACTGCATATTATTTACTTATGTTTACTATGATAGTTTCTTTATATTTAATATTATTTTGTATATGTTTTGAACTTTCATTTTGTCCCACTAAATCAGCGTACTTTATGTAGATGTGAAAGAAGAATTTTAAATGTAGCAGTGACAAATAGTGAATGAACAGCACTTTAAAGCAAATTTGAGTGTTGGTAACATTTTTGGCATAATGTATGACCAATATGTTATACATAAGTAACTATATAATTCAATTTTAAACAAAACATGTAAGAATGAGATAGTTGTCTCATCCTGAAACATAATTTGAAAGTCTTGAAAAGCCAGTTTTCATATGCTATTGTATGATTTATTATGTGACATGAATCCTAATGAATGCAAAATCTTTATAACAATCAGAGCCTAAAGGACAAAATAAGTAATACAATTGATATACTTGCACATGAAATAGGTATGGGGTCTGCTGACTTTGGTGGGCACACCACTTGGTGAGTGGTGCCTCCCTTGCTGGGTGTATCCATTCTTAATTTCTGGGGCACTTTATTCTAACCCTTTCCTATCTGCGTTCTGTTCCGACGGGTTTTTACTCTTTTCTAGCAGGGTATATCCTATTTATGTCACCTTCTGTGGATGGTCCTAACCTACAGTACTACACTTGTAGCATCCACCAAGTTCTGCAAGAAAAATTTTTGTTATACCATATTTTTGTATTCCGAATGTTGTTATAAAGATTTTTCATTGGTTTTATGAGAGAAAGGATTAAGTTCCTAACTAAGTACATTAGTTTTGAGGTAAATTTGGAAGTAAGACATTGTAAAATGTTGTTACAAAGACATTTCATTGGTGTTATGAGAAAACGGATTAAGTTTCTAACTAAATGCATTAAGTGTGAGACATTGTAGAATGTTACAAAAACATTTCTGTTATTATGAGAATAAGGATTAAGTTCCTAACTACATTAATTTTGTATGTGCTCTAAAGTATTTTGCTGTATTTCCTTTGTGAAACACTTCAAATAACTTTATATTGACTAAGATGTTCCCTTTTGATCATAGAGCAGTATCATTCAATGCTATTTCACATGTAAAGACAGATTTATGAATATAGGTATACAGACATTCTCATGAAATACAAGTTTTACTGTTATGCTAATACAATAAAATCACAATTATGTGTACCGTTGTTCTGCATATCTCATCTAAGTTATATGATATTTGGTAATAATTTGAGAGCTACAGGATAGGTAAAAGTCAGACTTTGAAATTGTTTTTGAAAATTTATGAGAAAAGACTTCAGTAAACCGAAATTTTGTTCTTGACCTCATTTGAATCAAGTTGTGATGCTAATGGAGTGCAAATGCTGTCTATTATGTAATGAAGAACCATTGAATACTGATTTGTTACCCTCCAACACTTGTTGGCTTAACCAGTTGTATCAAAATTTTTCTCGCATTTTATGCTTTCAAAATTTTTGTGGAGCTATTGTAATAAAACTAACTATGGTGAGATAAATGTACTAACTGATCCTGGACCATATGAAATGAACAATACCACACCGAAGATACAAGACCAAATTGCACTACTACATAGCTATACGAAAATGTTTAGATGTCATCGTTTATAAAAATTTAATGTAATTACAATGAAGATTATGGACTTCTGAAAAAAGATGGACAATTAATTGTATTTTATTTATGAAATGTATCTTTCAAAGATTATTTTGCATAAATAGAATGATATATGATGGCAATTTCTTTGCTACATGTTGTTAGAGGTAAATCTCTGTTCTTTTGTGCAGTTGGTTGTACGAGTTTCAAGTGCGAGGATGGAGAATGAGTTGTGTGTGTTCTATTGATTTGTATTGTGAAGTGAAATGACTGAAAAAAATATATATATATATAGTAGAGGGAAACATTCCACGTGAGAAAAATATATCTAAAAACAAAAAACAAAGATGATGTTCCACTGTGACACCCTCACACTAAATGCGGGCCAGGAGGCATGCACCACCACAGCTTATGGCACGATGATGCAGAGACCTCTAGGGGTCTTCGACGTCCATGACGTCTGGTGTGGATTCAAATTCCGTGGTGCGCAGTACCAGATCCCTCCCCTCTGAGACTTTCGCGTAGAGGTGGAAACGCTCAGGACAGTGCCGAGGTGGGTGGCAGGGAGGAAGGGGTGCCCGAGGTATCCATGACAGCTGATCCAGAGTCCAGGGCAGGGGAGGAAGCCACCGATCCACCCAGAGGCAGAGAGGGCCGGCAGCAGGCCCGCGGGGATACGGCAAGCGGGGGCAGGTACAGTGACTCGAGGACCATGTCCGCACCTGAAGGAGGTAGGGAAGGAGGAGGCGGCGCGAGTCCCGTGGCTGCACACGGGCAGAGTTGATTATGATGACAGTGCTCCAACCCTTTCGACGTCTGCACCAACGTCACATGCCGCCCATGGGCTGCAATGACCGTGGCGGGTGTCCAACCCACCTTGCGTCCATACTCGTGGGCCCACACGGCCGTGCCAGGGGAATACTGCTGTGAGGGTCAGGAGTGTGGGCGGGAGGAGGATGGCATCAGCAAATAGAGCAGGGTGTTTAGGAACGATAGATTGCATGCAACCGGTGGTGGAGTGTTTGTCGCTGTTAGTAGTAGTTTATCCTGTAGTGAAGTAGAAGTGGATAGTTCCTGTGAATTATTATGGGTGGAGGTTACACTCAACAACCGAGCTGGGTTAATAATTGGCTCCTTTTACCGACCTCCCGACTCAGCAGCGATAGTGGCAGAACAACTGAGAGAAAATTTGGAATACATTTCGCATAAATTTCCTCAGCATGTTATAGTCTTAGGTGGAGATTTCAATTTACCAGATATAGACTGGGACACTCAGATGTTTAGGACGGGTGGTAGGGACAGAGCATCGAGTGACATTATACTGAGTGCACTATCCGAAAATTACCTCGAGCAATTAAACAGAGAACCGACTCGTGGAGATAACATCTTGGACCTACTGATAACAAACAGACCCGAACTTCTCGACTCTGTAAGTGCAGAACAGGGAATCAGTGATCATAAGGCCGTTGTAGCATCCCTGAATATGGAAGTTAATAGGAATATAAAAAAAGGGAGGAAGGTTTATCTGTTTAGCAAGAGTAATAGAAGGCAGATTTCAACAGATCAAAACGAAAATTTCTGTTCCGACACTGATAATGTTGAGTGTTTATGGGAAAAGTTCAAGGCAATCGTAAAATGCGTTTTAGACAGGCATGTGCCGAGTAAAACTGTGAGGGATGGGAAAAACCCACCGTGGTACAACAACGAAGTTAGGAAACTACTGCGAAAGCAAAGAGAGCTTCACTCCAAGTTTAAACGCAGCCAAAACCTCTCAGACAAACAGAAGCTAAGCGATGTCAAAGTTAGCGTAAGGAGGGCTATGCGAGAAGCGTTCAGTGAATTCGAAAGTAAAATTCTATGTACAGACTTGACAGAAAATCCTAGGAAGTTCTGGTCTTACGTTAAATCAGTAAGTGGCTCGAAACAGCATATCCAGACACTCCTGGATGATGATGGCATTGAAACAGAGGATGACACGCATAAAGCTGAAATACTAAACACCTTTTTCCAAAGCTGTTTCACAGAGGAAGACCGCACTGCAGTTCCTTCTCTAAATCCTCGCACAAACGAAAAAATGGCTGACATCGAAATAAGTGTCCAAGGAATAGAAAAGCAACTGGAATCACTCAACAGAGGAAAGTCCACTGGACCTGACGGGATACCAATTCGATTCTACACAGAGTACGCGAAAGAACTTGCCCCCCTTCTAACAGCCGTGTACCGCAAGTCTCTAGAGGAACGGAGGGTTCCAAATGATTGGAAAAGAGCACAGGTAGTCCCAGTCTTCAAGAAGGGTCGTCGAGCAGATGCGCGAAACTATAGACCTATATCTCTGACGTCGATCTGTTGTAGAATTTTAGAACATGTTTTTTGCTCGAGTATCATGTCGTGTTTGGAAACCCAGAATCTACTATGTAGGAATCAACATGGATTCCGGAAACAGCGATCGTGTGAGACCCAACTCGCGTTATTTGTTCATGAGACCCAGAAAATATTAGATACAGGCTCCCAGGTAGATGCTATTTCTCTTGACTTCCGGAAGGCGTTCGATACAGTTCCGCACTGTCGCCTGATAAACAAAGTAAGAGCCTACGGAATATCAGACCAGCTGTGTGGCTGGATTGAAGATTTTTTAGCAAACAGAACACAGCATGTTGTTATCAATGGAGAGACGTCTACAGACGTTAAGGTAACCTCTGGCGTGCCACAGGGAAGTGTTATGGGACCATTGCTTTTCACAATATATATAAATGACCTAGTAGATAGTGTCGGAAGTTCCATGCGGCTTTTTGCGGATGATGCTGTAGTATACAGAGAAGTTGCAGCATTAGAAAATTGTAGCGAAATGCAGGAAGATCTGCAGCGGATAGGCACTTGGTGCAGGGAGTGGCAACTGTCCCTTAACATAGACAAATGTAATGTATTGCGAATTCATAGAAAGAAGGATCCTTTATTGTATGATTATATGATAGCGGAACAAACACTGGTAGCAGTTACTTCTGTAAAATATCTGGGAGTATGCGTGCGGAACGATTTGAAGTGGAATGATCATATAAAATTAATTGTTGGTAAGGCGGGTACCAGGTTGAGATTCATTGGGAGAATGCTTAGAAAATGTAGTCCATCAACAAAGGAGGTGGCTTACAAAACACTCGTTCGACCTATACTTGAGTATTGCTCATCAGTGTGGGATCCGTACCAGATCGGGTTGACGGAGGAGATAGAGAAGATCCAAAGAAGAGCGGCGCGTTTCGTCACAGGGTTATTTGGTAACCGTGATAGCGTTACGGAGATGTTTAATAAACTCAAGTGGCAGACTCTGCAAGAGAGGCGCTCTGCATCGCGGTGTAGCTTGCTCGCCAGGTTTCGAGAGGGTGCGTTTCTGGATGAGGTATCGAGTATATTGCTTCCCCCTACTTATACCTCCCGAGGAGATCACGAATGTAAAATTAGAGAGATTAGAGCGCGCACGGAGGCTTTCCGACAGTCGTTCTTCCCGCGAACCATACGCGACTGGAACAGGAAAGGGAGGTAATGACAGTGGCACGTAAAGTGCCCTCCGCCACACACCGTTGGGTGACTTGCGGAGTATGAATGTAGATGTAGATGTAGATGTCTGCAGCTGTCGCCCATGAAGGAGCTCTGCCGGACTTTGTCCGTCAATTAGCGTAGTGTGATAGGTGCTCAAAAAAAGGGTGAGGGCCAACATGGTTGGAGATGTGTCGACCGCCTTAGTCAACTGGTATTTAAAAGTGCGGACAGGCCTCTCCACCACGCTATTGGATAAACGGTGGAAAGGGGGGCTACGGGTATGTTTGATACTGTTGGCCTGACAGAAGTCGTGGAAGGAGGACACCGTGAATTGGGGACCATTATCAAAGACCAATGTGTGCGGCAGGCCCTCAATGGCGAGAACCTGGGTGAGGGCCATGAGTGTAGCCTCCGTGGTGGTGGATGCCATGCGGACAACATATGGGTATTTGGAGTATGTATCAACGATGAGTAATGACATGGACCCCAAAAACGGGCCTGCAAAATCGATATGGATGCAATCCCAGGGCCGGCAAGGCACAGGCCAGGGCACAAACGACTGAGGGGGGCTTGCCTGGTGACGCACACAGACAGTGCACCCACGGACCAGGCATTCAATATTACCATCGATGCTGGGCCAATGCACATGCCGGCAAGCCAAAACTTTCATACGGGACATACCCCAGTGCCCGCGGTGTGACAAACTGATCACTCGAAGCCGCAATTCCGGAGGGATGAACACCAGATGGGCATCTGACTATGTGGCCAACAGAAGGACATCATCGATCAAGGAGAGCCTCTGGGACAGGTGGCGCCAGGGGCTGAAATCTGACTGCATCCGACGAGTAACATAGGACGGCCACTCGTGGACCACATAATTGAGAACCTGCCGCAAGACAGGGTCGTGGCAGGTAGCCACAGCAATGTGAGCAGCCATAAAAGGCAGACCGTGCAGCACATCCCGGCGGGCGGAATCTATGTGAAAGCAGAGGATCAGGGCCTGCTGGGAGAAGTGACAAAACGTCTGCTTTAGCATGGTGGGTGGTGGGCTTATACGTGTAAGTGTAATTATGTAAAAACAATGCCCAGCTCTGAAGACATAGAGCCGTCTGCTCTGGAAGCTGAGACCTGGGGTCCAAAAAGTGTAACCGAGGGTTTATGGTCCGTCAGGAGGGTGAACTTTGCCCCAAAGAGATAGGTGTGAAATTTTTTGGACAGCGAACACGATCGCCAGAGCCTCCTTTTCAATCTGGGAGTAGTTCTGTTGTGCTGGGGTCAACGTCTTAGAGGCATAATCGATGGGCTGTTCAGAGCCATTGGCATCCCAGTGCGCAAGGATGTCCCCAATGCCATATGCTGATGCATCACCTGCCACAACCAAGGGGCGGTCCGGAGGAAAGGAAATAAGGCAAGGGGCAGACTTCAGCATCGCCTTTAAACGGAGAAAAGCCTGGTCACAGACAGAAGTCCAATCAAAAGGTACACCTCTGCGACGCAAGTGATTGAGGGGTTGAGCAATGGAGGCAGCCTGAGGCAAGAACTTTAAATAATAAGTAACCTTGCCCGAAAACACCTGGAGTTCAGATAAGTCCTTGGGACGAGGAACGGCCTCAATGGATGCCACATTACAACCCAAAGAACGAATGCCATCTTTGCTAGGCCAGTGGTCTAAGTATTCCACTTCCGGTTGAAAAAAAGAACACTTGTCCAGCAACAGCGTAAACGAGCAGACTGCAGAGCGTGAAATAAGGCGCTGAGGTTTTGCAGATGTTCCTGGTGGGAACGCCCAGTGACCAAGATGTAATCCAGATAATTCACACAGCCAGGGATATGCTGTGTAGCCTGCTCCAGGAATCGCTGGAAAATGTCAGGCGTGGAAGAGCCACCAAAGGGAAGGCGCTTGTACTTATACAATCTGAAAGGTGTGTTGATAACCATAATGTCCTGAGATTCGGCATCCAAGGGCAACTGGTGGTATGCCTCAGCCAGGTCGATCTTGTAAAAATTCTCTCCCCCCGCAAGCTTGGCAAGAGGGTCTTCCAGTGAGGGAATGGGATAGTGTCAACGAGGGACTGAGCATTGACTGTAGTGCCCAAGTCCCCACACAGCCGAAGGGACCCGTTGGGTTTCCGTATGACCACCAGTGGTGTCGCCCATGCACTGTAAGTTACAGGCTCCAGCACACCAGCGGCATGGAGCCAATCAAGTTCCTGCTCAATCGCTGGCTGTAAGGCCACTGGAAGGGGCCGGGCCCGGAAAAAGCCAGGCTGTGCATCCGGCCATAGGGTAATGTGCGCCTGAATGCCGGAAACACAGCCGAGATGTGGTGCAAACAACGACGCAAAAGTGGAGCACAGATCGTCCAAGTCCTGAAAGGGAACAGCCGTGGAAACGACCTTAACTTCGTCGGACATTGAAAAGCCAAACAGTTGAAACGCATCCAGGCCAAAAATATTCGAAGCCGACGGATGGTCGACGACAAAGAGGCTAAGGAGCCGGGGAACACGCTTGTACGTCGCCTGGACGACGAACTGCCCACGAAGGGGAATGGAACCGTCTCCATAGTCGACCAAACGGCGAGAGAGAGGCGACAATGCAGTAGAGCCCAGCCGGGTATATGTCGCCATATTAATCAAGGAGATGGTGGCCCCAGTGTAGACCTGAAAACTGACATCCTCAGTGAAAATGCGGAGCGTGAGGAAAAGCTTGCGCTGATGGGTCATCCTGTGGGACGACCAATTGCAGAGCATGGACTGTATCTTGAGGCCCAGGAGGGGCAGGACTGGAGCGAGTCGAGCAACTACGACAAACCAATCGGTTGTGGCCCTCCTTGTTACACAGCGTGCACGTTTTCCAGCGTTGGGTACAATCAGTCCGTGAATGGGCAGTAAAGCACTGTCGGCTAGATGGAAGTGGGCCGCTCGACCGGCGACGAGGGGTGACCGAAGGCGCTGAGGCCATAGAGACGTCGGACAACAAGGAGTCCCGACGTCGCGAGGGCGGAACCCGCCGTGACGCCACGATCGCCGCCGCCTGCGGTCGCGCCTCGTAAGTCGCTTGAGCAATTTCAAAGGAGTGGGCAATGTGGAGAATCTCTTCCAAGGAGGGGTTGTCGAGTTTCAATGCCGCAGTATGGACCTCAGGATCGGGAGTCAGCTGAACCACCACATCCCGGATCAGGAAGTCCACATACTAAGCCTTACACTGCTGATTGGTGCACGTATAATCACATCGACGGCTGAGACTTTGCAAGTCCGTGACCCAGGAACGATACGATTGACCAGGCTGTTTATGGTACTGGTGGAACTCCAGCCGAGAGGCGACCACACGGTAGCGTTGGGAATAATAGTTTGTCAGCAAAAGGCAGATCTCCTGGAAAGAGAGAGGTACAGGATCGGACAACGGTGTCAACTTGCGGGGAAGAAAGAACGTGTCTGGGGAGGCCCAAGACAAAAACAACGACCGCTGCAAGGAGTCGTCCGTGACCTGAAAAGCCATGAAATGTTGTTTCAGCCGATGTAAGTAGGTTTCCCTGTCCTCTTTAGCGTCATTAATGGGTGGAAACGACGGTGGACGTGGGAAAGCAGCATCAGACACCCGAGGACTCTGAAGCTGTTGTGGTAACATGTTCTGGGCATCAACTTTGTCCGTTAGCAACTGCAGCGACTTTTGTAAGATGTCTACCTGGAGCTGCTGCTGCTGCATGAGCTGCTGCTGTTGCTCCAGCTGACAGACCAACTTCATCTCCATACCAACAACAACCACCGTTTACCTCATCGCCAAAATGTTGTAACGGCAACCGGAACAGTCGCAGGGTTGAAGTGACGGAAAGCGCGGCGGGACCCGTGGAGTGACCCACGACCAACCTAACGGCAGAGGACAGACACGAACAACGAAGGACAGAACAAACAACAACGAGTTCGAAACAACGGACTGACAAGAAAACCTAACAACCACGTCCACTCGTACACAGAACAAGAAAATAAATAAGCTGTCTAAGGCGAGGCGATGTGTCCAGAAACGTACACAAGGTTAGTCTGGCTGGCTGAGGGAGAAGCAGGCGCTTAAATGCTCTATCGGGGACGCCGCTATTGGCCGCTGGAACCACGTGTTCCACTGTGGCACCCTCACACTAAATGCGGGCCAGGAGGCACGCGCCGCCACAGCTTACAGCGTGATGGTGCAGAGACCTCTAGGGGTCTTCGACGTTCATGACGTCTCGTGGGGGTCAAAATTTCGTGGCACGCAGTACCAGAGTGGGGACGGTCAGAATGTGCAAATTGTTCTTCATTCACGGAAGATTGTTCCAGTCCACATCTTCGGTCGGTCCCTATTGTGACCAGCAGCAGTGCAGCTCACAGAGTTGAAGTTTCCTCCACAGTCAGACTGCTGTGAACTCACAGTGACTGTAAGACACTTCATTGTAATCACCAGGGTATCCTACAACTAGTAGGGCTGATCTTTCATCAGTATCAGTAGTGCTGATGAAGTGGCACAAGTCTGAGAATGAGTGGAAGGAAGTGATGTGTTTCCCCCCATACAGGTGACTGAATGTGCTCCCTTTTTATGAGCCTGTCAGTGCTCTTGGCCAGCATAATGTTTAATTTCAGGGCTCCAGAACGTTCTTTTATATGGAGATTGCAGCCTGAAAGGCATTCTTATGTCATCCCTAGGTGTAGTTACTACACTTAGAATTGTTACAGACCGAGCGACGTGCGCAGTGGCTAGCACACTGGACTCGCATTCGGGAGGACGGTGGTTCAATCCCCCATCCGGCCATCCTGATTTAGGTTTTCTGTGATTTCCCTAAATCGCATCAGGCAAATGTCGGGATGGTTCCTTTGAAAGGGCACGGCCGACTTCCTTCCCTAATTCGATGAGACCGATGACCTTGCTGTCTGGTCTCCTTTCCAACCAACTAACCAACCAACCTTGTTACAGAAGTGCTTTGTGTCTGCTACACATTGTTGTCTAAGAGCTGAATCTGGTGTTCAGATATTCACTCTCACACACTATGAGGCAGTAAGATCCCTGTGTGTCTGTACTTCAGTTCTTCCAAGTGTTGACACTGGTTAAACTATGGTTGCATACTTGACTGACATGTTCCTCTTACTGTTACCCAATTGGGTCTAAAACAAATTTGTTCCTACATTTAATTACTCTTCTGCTGTTTAACATTCCCCAGCTCTGTATAAAACTGGCCTGACTTTTTGTACGTTACTAGCTAGTTTTCATGCTCTGTTAATTCATCCTTTCATGGAATATCCTTGCTTTCAAACTGAAAAGTATGACACTAATTTGTAATCAGTTCTTTATTCTTATGTCTTAGTGCTTAGACCTATAATTCAGCTTTAATTATTCTGTAGCACTTCCTGTCATGTTGCTAAACTAGGGAACAGATAACTGATGCCTAGGTGTTTATGGGTGTTCTATGCTTGTAACAAACATAAACTACACAAGTGGTGACTAGAATTGCCACAGTGCTAATAACTGAAATGATTATGTTCAGTACCAGGTTAAGCTCTTTCTCATGGTACTGCTGGATGTGTTACAGCATCTTTTCTGCGGTAATCTATTGCTTCTATGAAACTATAAGTTGGTCAAATGTGTAAAGGATATCTAGGTTTAGGATGTCATTTAGAAATATTAGGTTCAGGATTGGTAATATATCTGACAGCTTCTCTGGCCAAAACAACTACATCTAAGTTAGTAAGGTTTCACTGGATTTCTTATCATGCCCACCACTAACAAAATTGTAATTTAATAAATGTAATAAAAACAATTTTCATAGTCCTGTTAAGAAATGCTATGGCAGTAATAGCGTAGCACTTAGTTGCCTTTCTATGGTGTGGAAGATGGATTCCTGTAAAGTTTCTGTCTCCAATCTTGTGTCATTGTTACTGTGTGTCAAAATTTGTAACACTCTAGGTATAGCTATGTGCTCATCAATTGCATCCATTTAATTCTGTACCTTTTTAGATCACCAGTTATACTTTGCTTGGTGTTTTGTATATACTGCATCAACTACAATGCTAACTTATTGTTATTTAGTGCAACCTGCTGTATGTTCACTAGTTGTGTGGTATGCCACTCTACCTTAGCCTTCATATCATCTGCTACTGCTTATGCCTGGCCTGGTGTGCTATTAAATTCTGAATATCTTGATCATCTGTTGTCCTGCCAAACACTGTGAAGGAGAACGATACTAGTGTTTAACATCATGATGACAATTAGGTCATCAGGGATGGAGCACATGCTTGGATTAGGGAAGGATGGTGAAGGAAATTGGCCATGCACTTTCAAAGGAATGATTCTGGCATTTGCCTGAAGTGATTGAGGGGCATCACAGAAAACCTAAATCAGCAAAATCAGCATGGCTTGACATGGTTTTGAACCATCATACCAAACACGGTCTTCAACAGTTTTCTAAATGCAGTTATCCATCCTTTCTTTCTTCAAATCACTGTTCTCGGCACCAAGTTGATCACCTGTTTCAAACTATCCCTTAGTTATTTGCAAGAGAGCTGTGATACTCCTCCTGAAGTTCTGCTTGGATTTCCTATTTCTCTGCTTCCTTCTGCAATTTCCAAAGATTTTTTCTATACCATGCACTTTATTTCTCATTTTTCGTACATTCAGAGTTAACCCAACCATTCACTGATGACTTGTTACCAGGACTTCAGGTTATTTTGAAAACACCACTCCTTATTCGAGAGACTTGTTCTGTAGTTCACCTCCTACATCACTCAGTTGTCTTGGTGCATAAGCCACTCGATGTTACGCGTTATCCACGATTTGGCTCAAAGCACAACTAACTGCCATATTGCTCACATCACAGAAAAGGATGAACTCTTGTTTGAAGGCAGGAAATACCAACACGGGACTCGATATCAAAGCATGTTTGAATTTCTCAAATGCAGCTTGACCCTTGGCTGACCGCTCAATTTCACTTTTTTTCTTAATAGGCAATTCAAGTGCTCGGTAATTTGTGCAAAATTCCTCTCAAATATTCCTATAATAATACAAAAGGCCTAAATATGACTCTAAATGCTTCGTAGTCTGTGGTGGTACAAAAGCACAAACCACTGATATCATCCATGGGCCAGTTATTATTCCTTCCTAGCTAATTACAAGTCCCAGCCAGTTTACTTCGGTTTGATCGAAATGGCAATTATCAGCACGGTGTTAAGCATACTGCTTGTAGTCAATTAAGAAAGTCTTTCAAACATGTCACATGTTATTCCATATCCTTTGCAAAATCCAGTTATGTTATCAAGGTATACCACGTATCCTTTAGGTTTCAGTCCCCAAAGCACTGCATCCAAGAGTCTCTGAAATGTAGCTAGTGTGTTTTTCAGTCCAAATGACATCTTTCGGTACTGGCAATGTCCCCATGATGTGGGAAAATCAGTCTTCAGCTGGTCTTATGGAACTACTTCGGCTGGTGGTGGCCATTAACCAAATCCATGGTCGAGAAGTATTTACGTTGACCCAGATTGTTGAGTGTCTCTGTAATGTTAGGGATTGGATAGCATTGGTGAAGATGTTTGCACTTAAGAAGCAATTCACATAGCCTATGTCATGGGTACACAAGTCTCTTCTTACCTAATAGGTCCATACTAACAACTGGTATGTGTACATCTGGGTCTACTAACAAGGGAACCTCCCCATCGCACCCCCCTCAGATTTAGTTATAAGTTGGCACAGTGGATAGGCCTTGATAAACTGAACACAGATCAATTGAGAAAAGAGGAAGAAGTTGTGTGGAACTATGAAAAAATAAGCAAAATATACAAACTGAGTAGTCCATGGATCACATAGGCAACATCATGGAGAACATGAGCTCAGGAGCGCCGTGGTCCCGTGGTAGCGTGAGCAGCTGCTGAACGAGAGGTCCTTGGTTCAAGTTTTCTTTCGAGTGAAAATTTTACTTTCTTTATTTTTGCATAGTTATTATCTGTCCGTTCGTTCATTGACGTCTCTGTTCACTGTAATAAGTTTAGTGTCTGTGTTTTGCGACCGCATCGCAAAACCGTGCGATTAGTAGACGAAAGGACGTGCCTCTCCAATGGGAACCGAAAACATTTGATCGCAAGGTCATAGGTCAACCGATTCCTCCACAGGAAAACACATCTGATATATTCTATACGACACTGGTGACGGCATGTGCGTCACATGACAGGAATATGTTGTCGACCCACCTAACTTGTACACTTGGCGAATGGGTAAAAAGATTCTTCTACCTTGCCCCAATTAGGTTTTCTTGTGGATGTGGTAACCACTCCCAAAAAAGTGATGAAAACATAAGAGTTTGTCACATAAACTGAAAATAAAAAGTTAAAATTTTTCACTCGATGGAAGATTTGAACCACGGACCTTTAAATCCGCTCTGCCCACGTTACCACGAGACCAAGGCGCTCCTGCGTTGCTAGTGACCTTGATGTTATATATCTTCCCATGAACTACTCAGTTTGTATATTTTGCTTATTTTTTCACAGTTCCACACAACTTCTTCCTGTTTTCTCAATTGATCTGTGTTCAGTTTTTCAAGGCCTATCCACTGTGCCAATTTATAACTAAATCTGAGGGGGATGTGATGGGGAGGTTCCCTTGTAAGAATTTACTTTCCTCATTACTCACTGCCACATGCAAGCAACAATCCATCTTTACGTATGTCCTTTTAGAGCATCGTTCGACCTCCAATGGTTCAGGGCCCCTGGTTGCGTTTAAAACATGCTTCTTTCTAGTGTGCCTATTTTGCTTTCCACCTCAGCAGTCACACACTTAATGCCCCCCCTGAACACATTCAGAGCACTGTGGCTGGCAACATTGCTTCTTCATGTGACCCACTCATCCACATCTGCAGAATTTGACCTCAGATCAGAAGATGGTTCAAATCACTCTGAGCACTGTGGGACTTAACATCCTGTAACTTAGAACAACTTAAACCTAACTAGCCTAAGGACATCACACACATCCATGCCTGAGGCAGGATTCGAACCAGCGAACGTAGCAGTCGCTCTGTTCCAGACTGAAGCGCCTAGAACCGCTCGTCCACCGCTGCCGGCTCAGAGCAGAAGACATCATGATCCCTCCATTTTTGACTTTCAGTATCTATTTGCTCTACCTTTGCCACGATTTTGATAACTGAGGACAAATCACTAAGGTTTTCTATCCTCACCCATCATGAGATATCGGCTGAAGTACAACATGAGTACTGTTAAGGCCCTATTCCCACGGGAGGTCTACACTGCTGGCCATTAAAATTGCTACACCACGAAGATGACGTGCTACAGACGCGAAATTTAACCGACAGGAAGAAGATGCTGTCATATGCAAATGATTAGCTTTTCAGAGCATTCACACCAGGTTGGCGCCGGTGGCGACACCTACAACGTGGTGACATGAGGAAAGTTTCCAACCGATTTCTTATACACAAACAGCAGTCGACAGGCGTTGCCTGGTCAAACGTTGTTGTGATGCCTCGTGTAAGGAGGGGAAATGCATACCTTCACGTTTCCGACTTTGATTAAGGTCGGATTGTAGCCTATCGCGATTGTGATTTATCGTATCGCGACACTGCTGCTCGCGTTGGTCGAGATCTAATGACTGTTAGCAGAATATGGAATCGGTGGGTTCAGGAGGGTAATACGGAACGCCGTGCTGGATCCCAACGGCCTCGTATCACTAGCAGTCGAGATGACAGGCATCTTATCCGCATGGCTGTAACAGATCGTGCAACCATGTCTTGATCCCTGAGTCAACAGATGGGGACGTTTCCAAGGCAACAACCATCTGCACGAACAGTTCGACGACGTTTGCAGCAACATGGACTATCAGCTCGGAGACCATGGCTGTGGTTACCCTTGACGCTGCATCACAGACAGGAGCGCCTGCGATTGTGTACTCAACGACGAACCTGGGTGCACGAATGCCAAAACGTAATTTTTTCGGATGAATCCAGGTTCTGTTTACAGCATCATGATGGTCGCATCCGTGTTTGGCGACATCGCGTTGAACGAACATTGGAAGCGTGTATTCGTCATCGCCATACTTTCGTATCACCCGGCGTAAGGGTATGGCGCGCCATTGGTTACACGTCTTGGTCACCTCTTGTTCCCATTGACGGCACTTTCAACAGTGGACGTTACATTTCTGATGTGTTACGACCCGTGGCTCTACCCCTCATTCGGTCCCTGCGAAACCCTACATTTCAGCAGGATAATGCACGACCGCATGTTGCAGGCCCCTTACGGGAATTTCTGGGTACAGAAAATGTTCGACTGCTGCCCTGGCCAGCACATTCTCCAGATCTCTCACCAACTGAAAACGTCTGGTCTACATCTACATCTACATTTATACTCCGCAAGCCACCCAACGGTGTGTGGCGGAGGTGGTGGCCGAGCAATTGGCTCGTCACAATACGCCAGTCACTACTCTTGATGAACTGTGGTATCGTGTTGAAGCTGCATGGGCAGCTGTACCTGTACACGCCATCCAAGCTCTGTTTGACTCAATGCCCAGGCGTATCAAGGCCGTTATTACGGCCAGAGGTGGTTGTTCTGGCTACTGATTTCTCAGGATCTATGTACCTAAATTGCGTGAAAATGTAATCACATGTCAGTTCTAGTATATATTTGTCCAATGATTACCAATTTATCATATGCATTTCTTCTTGGTGTAGCAATTTTAATGGCCAGTAGTGTATATCTTTCTCTGTAGTGTGCATCAGCTTATAAGTCTGCAAGTTTAATTTAAGAATTTTGCCAGAGAATGCCTCTAATGACTCACTGTATTTCTGTCTTAATTCTGTGAGCTTTACCCTGAAAAATCTACACTATCTTGATTGTGATAGCGTTGGACAAGTTCTTCAGTTAGCGGGTAAAATGTGTATGTTTTACTAAGGATTTCATGGTTTGTGAGATACGTTTTAGGGTGAACCGTTAACCATAGTATTGACATAGACAGTCATGTGACACTGGATCAATTCCCCAACCATGCTGCTTCCTTCACATCATCCAGAAAGGCTGATACATCCTCAGATGTTTTCCCAGAAAAGATGTGAGGAGACTAGATCTCATAGGATCAATGAATGGGACTGATAAGTTTACTACAGTCCTGGTATCCTCCCCCTTATGATTGCATCAACCCTGTCACAGCCCATAATGCTTCTAGTTCTCTCTGTAGTTTTTCGCTAGCCTGGCTATGTTCTGTTTTATCCTGGAGCAACATGGCTACATGACGTTTCAAAATTTCAATCGTTTCACTCAGAGTTTCTGTATTCATTTATCGTCTGCTTCGACTAATAATAAAGACCCAGAGAGAACCTATTATACAGACACACTTTCAACAAGCGGAAAAAAACTGTATTAATCATTACTACGGATCACAGTCCAGCAGGACTCCTTGCACTGCCATGTTTCATGGCTAAAACTTCTACACGTTACTTGCACTGCCCTAGTAAATGGTAATTCATGCCCTCATAAATTACAATACCGGCACCTATTTGGACATAGGTACTCTTCTGTGCAGTTACCCCTCAAGTGTGAAACGTCTGCATGTTCTGGCCTATACAATGCCACTTTCAAGTTCATATGCACATCCTTCCAACTCAACATGGCCACAAAATAGTGGAAAACAGAAAACAGGCCAACAAAAATTGGCCACTCACCACACTGCGTAATGAAAGGAGTAAATGGCTGCTGATGCATAGTTGTGGCACCTCGATGGCGACAGTACTGATGTCTACGTTCCTGGTGCCCAATTTGCAGGAGACTACCAGAAGTGGCCTCCTACTTGACTGTAGGATAGACAAGCGGAGGTGTGCGGGTGGGGTTCTGTGCAGTACTGGGGAGCACATGAAACATCATTCAATTAACAGATATTTATTTCTGAGAGTTGTAAAATTAATCTGTCTTTTCCCTGTGCTGCCTAGTAGCAGCCATGCTGAGCCCACGTTGGATGAAGGTACAAAGTAGCACATCTGCACCCAATTAGAAATCTGCAGGCTCAAGCTCGGGGATTGTCTGGAGTCAGTGCCGTGGATCTGCCATAGAAGGGTCCAGCAGCCGGCGTGTTGCTACAGCCCAGTGTGACTGTGGGCACCTCTCAGAGCTACAGCACTCTCGTTGAGTGAAGCTGAACTTAGGCTCATCACCAGAAATTTGCATGCCTTACTGCCGGATGTCAATAGAGGGGGTAGGCAGAAGAGCTAACAGTGACGCCAAGATTAGCCTGAGAGGTGGTCCCAGCATAGAGCCGCTAAGGCTGTACTTGTAGTGCCCATGAGTGACTGCACAGGCACCTGATCCCACGTTGAACAGCTCACAGATGGGCAGATCAGTTCTTTTTTCATCTTCACTGAGCCACCATTGTCACCGGCAGGAGTGCAGCTCACAGAGTTAATATTCCCACCTCAACCAGACAGCTGTGGATTCTTAACAGTCCGCAGCTCGTGGTCGTGCAGTAGCGTTCTGGCTTCCCGCGCCCGGGTTCGATTCCCAGCTGGGTCAGGGATTTTCTCTGCCTCGTGATGACTGGGTGTTGTGTGATGTCCTTAGGTTAGTTAGGTTTAAGTAGTTCTAAGTTCTAGGGGACTGATGAGCATAGATGTTAAGTCCCATAGTGCTCAGAGCCATTATCCCGGTTCCCGGGTTCGATTCCCGGTGGGGTCAGGGATTTTCTCTGCCTGGTGATGACTGAGTGTTGTGTGATGTCCTTAGGTTCGTTAGGTTTAAGTAGTTCTAAGTTCTATGGGACTGATGACCATAGATGTTAAGTCCCATAGTGCTCAGAGCCATTTGAACTCTTAACAGTGGACTCCAATGCGGCAGCAGCTGTAGACACTTTGTGGAATTTATCAGGGCATCCTGCAACTAGTAGATCTGACCTTTCATCAGTACCAGTGATGTAGATGGAGTGGTCTTGCTCTTTGAGTGGGAGGAAGGTGAGGATTTTATAACAGTGGATGATGTGATTTCCCATATGACTGACTAAATGTGCCCCCATTTTCTGTGCCTGTCAGCACTCTTCACTGGCCTGATGTTTAACTTCAGGGCTTCAGAGTGTCATCTATCCTATGTTTCCAGCCAGCAAGGCATTCTTATGTCATCCGTATGTGAAGATACTACATGTAGTCTAGTTAAAGAAGAGCATTGTGTCTACTCTGTGGTGTTGTCCTGATGTTCTGTCTCACACTATGAGACATTTTCTCCCTGCCGCTTTGTACTTCAGTTCTTGTGAGTGTTAAGATTGGTTATGCCACCACTTTGTACCCAGCAGGCGTTTTCCACTTAACGTTGCCCCAACCGCTTCTAACGAAATTTTATTCTTACAATTTATTACTATTCTACTGTGCAACAATACTGATAATAGAAATACTGCATCTGATGTATCACGAGAAATTTAGACTAATATTGACCATGGTGAACTTGGAAAAATGGAATGACTGTTTGAGTCATTTGAATAAGACTACGTATTTGAATTTCTTTAATTCAAATATCTTACCAGTAAATTTTAACAGTATTACTGGCCAAGCCTGCATACATAAATAACTTGGCACATAGCACTAATACTGTTTGAATACGTCTGTAGCTTCAGTCTCAGTTAATATTTTCACAAACTTCTCCAAACTTCTACACTGTCAGATACGGTGTTGGGCCTAATGCACTACTTCGGTTACGCTGGAGTCAATATGTTTTTGCTATATGTGCTACTGATCATGTTATTTCTGTAATAGCTACTTTTGATTGTCAACAACACCCATACACCTGTTAATTAGACTTGTAACAAATAGTGACTACTATATACACACTTCAAAGTGCAATCATTTGATCGAAAACTATGATTTTCTTCAACCATATGGTAAACCCAGGCTCCTTCAATTGCAACCAAGTGCAATTCATGGCATGCTGACGAATTTGGCCAGAAAAATGAAGTTGTATTCCTGGAGGACGCGACAGCAATTTCTTCCTTTTTATGTTTACTTGAATTTAGGTGTTGCTCAATGTCACTCTTCACTCCTGGACACACGCAAAACTCGCTATTACATATGCTACAATGCTCATCAGAATCAGACAGTTTTTTCTATATCAATGTGTACCTAAGATACAACATAAAGTACAAGTAAAAAAAGAACCCAGTATTTGTTGATTTATGCATAATTATCGTGAATTAATTTAAAATTCTCTATAAACTGCAAGTCCTATGACATAGGCTAAGATACATACTTTTCTTGAAATGTAGCAGTGAACACACACTTTCGTTTTGGCATCTTGAATATCTCACAGAACTGCTGACATGGTGCATATCACTCTCCGACTGTCACTGAGTCACTAGGTGAATGGAATCGAATCTTCGATGGGAAGTGTGGGAAACAAAACAATGTAGGTCATGTGGCGATTTCGATGACTTGTTTTTCCTAACGAATTTTGTCCATGGATGACATGAAATGAAATGAAATGTCGTGTGACAAGGGCCTCCGACATAACTTTCGTTCTTAGCTGTAATGGACATAAAGATCTAAATATTACGTAACATAACATAGAGAATAAAAAATAAATGCTACTTTCTAACAAAACGGGACAAAGAGGCGTCCTGACAAAAATCTATTGGAACCCCGGGACCGCAGGTTGAAAAACGGCACTACCCCGTTCAAAATGGGATGTCTGATTACTTTATACAATGCGGCAGCATCCATTTATTATTCTTCTATGCCACTTCATAGTTATCTTTGTCTCTTTTGTTTAAGAGGTGTGAAGCAACATTCAGGAAACATTTTTAGTAATCACATAAAATCTTAATTGACAAATGAAAATTAAGAGCCCCTTCCCAGTTATTGTGTGGACAAGTGGGATAGTTCGTTCAGTCCCCTCTTAAAGGATGAAACTCAGTTACCAGCTCACTTCAACTGATACAGCAGAATACATTATTTATTTTTAGAACCTGTAAATATTAATAAATGAGAGTCTAATGATTGTTACATTATGTGTTGTGATGTAATGAACTTCAAAAATGCTTGTCGTGTTGAATTTCGCAGATATATCTCTTTAAAGTGGATATTGTCCTCTCTGTTGTAGATATAGTTAAGAAAGTGTGGTCAGTATCTTCAGAAGGTTGTTCGTATTTGGATACATGTCTTCGTTGGGTAATTGCAGTGCTTCCATGGCAGATGAAGATCTGGAATCTTCTTTCACAGATTCATTCTCCAGAAATTTAATTTATTATGAACATCTCCAACTCCACAATCCGTGTCTTCAATGCAGTATTCAAATAAATTGATGTCAGAAATAGTGAATAAAACGCAGAGACCACTTTATTATGGTCTGCAAGGTTTAGCTCTGTTATACAAAAATCTAAAAATGGGAAAAGACCGCCACTCAGTAGTACTCTTCAGGATCAGACTTCCAGCAGTTTGTTCTGTTCTTTTGTGTCTCAACCACATTCGAAAGCAAGGTTGAGATGTACAGCTGTTGATAAATTTCAGCTGTTTTCTCGAAAACAGTCCTCAGAATTTCATAGTATCAGACCTTAGAATTTCCAGCTCTTCCCTAGTGTATTCGGTTACTTCCGTGGCTTCTCTCAGACACAGTGTTGGCGTATGAAGTTACATGCTTTTATCCAGAACAGGTCTATCTTCCGGATCATCACCCTTATTTTTAATGCATTTAAAAGGCCACTAAGAACAAACTATTTATGGTTTATTTAAGCGATAACCCCTTACCTCACTATGACTGATCAGAGATCCAAGGAGAGAGCCACTGGGTGTCGTTATGACATTGGAAATAGGTCCAACTTATGTATTAGTTATATCATTTTTACATCACTAGGCGTGGAATTCTTGAGACACTCTAAAGTTTAAAGCATTAAGTCACTGACGCTTTTGCTAACCTCTACGTTGTTTAAGCCACGTTTCTTTTATATCAACTTTTAGTGATACCAGACGCAATTCTTCCGCTCAATAGATATTGATAGAAGATAATATAAGTTTCTAGGGCTAAGGTTTCCTTTATAATTCAGTAATGGTTTTTGGGCATTACCCATACACCCATTCTAACCGATTATATGTTACATCCATTTAAACTGAACTTAAGCCAATGGTCTAAGCGAATTATGATACAGTCAGGGACAAGAAAGAAGAAAGGTGAACTACAAGGAAATCATCCGAATGGAACACAAATCTGTAGATGTGATGTACGGACAAAAAAAGGTTACAGTTTCGGAAAAACTTGTAAATTTATTCAGGAAAAAGATTTACACGATTTGGACAAGTCAATAACGGACTGGTCCATCTCTGGCCCTAACGCAAGCAGTTGTGGGATATTCTCCTGAAGGACACCATCCAAAGTTTCGTCCAATTGGCGTGTTAGATGGTCAAAATTTCGAGATTGTTGGAGGACCCTGCCCATAAAGCTCCAAACGATCGCAATTGGAGAGAGATCCCGCGGCCTTGCTGACTAAGGCAAGTTTTGGAAAGCACAAAGACAAGCAGTATAAACATTCACCCTGTGCAGATGGGCATTATCTTTACTGAAATGTTAACCCAGCATGGCTTCCCCTAAAGGGCAAAAAAATGAGGCCTAGAATATCGTCGACATACCTCTGTGCTGTAAGGGCGCTGCAGATAGCAACCAAAGGGGTTCTGCTATGAAATGAAATGGCACCTCAGACTGTCACTCCTGTTGTCGAATCATATAGTGGGCGACAGTCATTTTGGTATCTTACTGCTGCCATGGGAGTCTCCAGGCACATCTTTGGCCTGGAATCTCATTGACGAGTAGAACTGTCTTCATTGATAAGTCTAATGACCAGCAAAGATGTATCTGGATACGTCCCTGACACTGATGGGATACCAAGCTGACTGTCACAAGCCAAACGGCCTCACAACCAGGACTGATGGTCTGGAGTGCCGAAGCATGCATGAATAAACCATTCCCTGCGATGTACCGACACTTCATGAAACATGTTTGTTCTTGCGCTGCATGTTGTGGCTGATGTGGACACAACTTTATAGACATTTTGCCAGTCTGTCTACTGGCAAACTTTTCTATCTGTTATTATAATATTTAATATAATATTCATTACAACTAATAATTGCCATATTTTGACCTGGGCGACTTTAAACTTGCTAAAAAAAAAGACATGTCTCTGTGGGAGGTATTTGCACTCCCTGCGACCCCCCCCCCCCCCCATCTATGGCCAAGACTTCTGCCACTGACAATAAGTAGTTGTCTGTAATGTCACATTCAGCTATTCTTACAGTCTCGTGTTTGATGCATGCTGTCAAAACAGGAATGCATCCTCACATGGCTGCACCAAGCGAAAATTATGCTCTTGTGATTTCTTGATCGCACTCAGTGTCTCATGGTTGGAAGATTATTGAATTGCTGCAAGCTGGTTTTATTTTAAATCATCCAGTTACATACAAAATACAATGTTTAAATAATTTTACTTATTTTCACATTTATTGGCACTAATGGCAATACTATGGCAAGTTTCTGATTTCACATAAAATGGTGTGCACAGGCAGGAAATTTCAACTTCATATTAATCAGTATGACACTGGCAAATTGTCTATAGTGCACTTTCTGAGTAGAGTTCTGACCTTGGTTTCAGTTTACACAGCTAGTTGGCAGTCCAGACACAAATCTACAGACGTCCATGGTGTTGACAGAACGAGAGGACTGGAATGAATGTTACCCACAGACTGACTCAAAAGAGTTAATCAAGTTCTACATGGTGTTAACACCAATGACTGACACAGTTATGTTTTTCTATGCTAGCTTATCAGGACTGAATAGTTTTGGTTGGAAGAGGTATTTATAAACTGGCCCAACGATTGTTTAAGATATTGAGAATTAAATTATAATTTCTAAGACAGCTGAGTGAAACATTGGCAATATAGATGATCTATTGGCCCCAGTTATGATTTGTTTTAGATATAGGGTTGTTAATTGAAGAGTTATAAAAAGTTCTCGATGATATATGGATAACACACTGTACGCTTCCTGTTTTTGAGTAAACTTCATATAGTTTTAAATTATGTTAATTTAGTCACTTTTTTAATTAAATGTTTCATTGAATAATTAATGAAGGTATCCGGTTCACAAAAATAGAGGCAACAAAATTACAAAGTGAAATTCTAGACCATACTTGGCATATTGACTCAAATTGGCAAATGTAATTTTGGAGAGGTGCTAATTTTAATTACAGATGGATTCTAAGTTAATAAGTATTTGGAAAAATGAAATAGGTTACCAGAAAGACTGCAGTGATCACTTTCTAGTGAGAGGCGTTAATATTATCACATTTTCTGACCAGCTCATGAAAATATCTCCATTGTGTACTGTAGTAGCATTTTCAATTATAATTTATTCTTCATTAAAGTGATTTACAGCAAAATTAAGTATAGAGGGTGGATCAAAAAGAATCATCCGATTTGGCAAGTCTATATTACTGAAACTAATAAACATACGAGGAGTGATTGGAAAGTTTTAAGAATGGGCTTGTAATTGTACAATGGTGGTACTTACTTGCAACTGTGATGTATCTCCTTCAAACTAGTCCCCTTATGACTGAACACCCCGACTCCAACGGTGTTTCCACTTTTGGAAACATTCCTGGAAATTTTATTCCTGAAGTGTGTTAAGGACGCTTTCGTATTTGCCTGGATGTCTTCAATAGAGTTAAATCGCTCCCCTTTCAGCGACAATTTCAGTTTTGGAAACAGGTAGAAGTTCGCAGGGCCCAAATCAGTGGAATATGGCGGTTGTGGAAGCACAGGAATTTTGAATTTGATCAAAAATTCAACGATGGAGAAGTCACAATGAGCCGGAGCATTGTCATGGTGTAGTGCCCAACTCCTGTCTTTCCATAATGCAGACCTTTTATTCTGCACCTTTTCGTGCAAACGCTGAAGGACAATTTGTAGTATTCCTAGCTAATTGTCTGTCCTCCAGGTGTAAATTCATGATGCACAATACCGATAGAATCGAAAAAACTCAACATTGTCTTTACCTTCGACCGACTTTGCGGTGTTTCTTTCGGTCGTGGTGAACCTGAGTCTTCCACTGTGAAGACTGTACCTTGGTTTCAGGATCATATCCATATGCCCACGATTCCCTGTTTAACAAATCTGGGCCATTTTTAGTTCGATTAACCGGTTCTTGGCTCGCTTCAAGTCGGTATTGTCTCTGGTCACTTAACAACACTTATGGAATGAATTTTGTGGGCACTCGTTTTATGTTCAGATCTTTAGTTAAAATTGACTGAAGTTCATAGAAACTTAAAGTAAGTTCATCAACCATCTCCCTAATTGTAAGTCTACGATCAGGGAGCACTAAGTCGCGAACTTTCACAACATTTTCATTCATTTTTGAGGTGGAAGGATGGTCGGACTGTGGTTCATCTTCAAATGATTTGTGGCCATTTTTAAGTCTGTTGAACCAGACAATAAAATTTGAATGCCTCATAAAATTCTCCAAAAGCTGTTTTTAATAGTTCGTAAGTCTTAGAAACTGATTTCCCGGTTTAAAAACAAAATTTTACACAAACTCGTTGCTCCGTTTTTACGTCCATTTTCATGCAGACAGAAACCGGCAACAAGTCCTAACTGACCCGCACTCAACCAGCTGCCACAATGAACTGAATGAAAGAAACGCAGTTTCCTGTCAGAGGGCGTTCAAAGACAAAGAAATGGCTCACTCCCCACCCTCCGTGTACCTGCCTGTCAAACCAGTAAGCAGTAGCGGATTCATTCTTAAGACTTTCCAGTCACATCTCATGTATAATGAATTTGGTTTTTGATGAACGGGAACTCAAAAAGTTTTTTTCATTCATTTTCATAGGTGTTCAATATGTTCTCACTGAGATGCAAGGCATATGCCAATGTAGTATTCAAATTGTTCCCACGCTGCAGCGAATATGTTTTGAGTTACAACTTCCGTAGCTGCTGTTATGCAATGTCTCAGTTCATTCATTGTTGTTGGTAACAGAGGCACATAAACAGAGTCTTTTATAAACCCCTGCAAGAAATAATCACATATATTCAGGTCTGGCGACCTTGGAGGCCAGTGATGTAAGGCTGAATCATTTGGTCCAATGCCACCAATTCATCGTTCAGTAGTCTTTTGATTAAAAAATTTCCCCACTTGCAGATGCCATTATGGCAGCGCCCCATCCTGTTGGTAAATGAAATTGTTTGAATTATCTCCAACTGTGGTAAAAGAAATTTCTCAAACAAATCAGGATATGTGCTTCCTGTAACAGTGTTCTCGGCAAAGAAAAATGGACCATACACCTTCTTCTGTGAAACTGCACAATACACATTAAATTTTGGAGAGTCCCTCTCAAGTTGTACAACTTCATTTGGTTGTTCCATAACCCACATTCTGACATTATGACAGTTCACCTTTCCATTTAAATGGAATGTTGCCTTGTCACTAAACACTAAATTAGAAGGAAACTGTCATCCTCTATCTTGCCAAGAACGAAATTAGGGAACTCCACACATTGTTGTTTGCCACCTTCGTGAAGAGCTTGCAATAGCTGAATTTTGTATGGTTTCATATGTAAACATCGATGCAACATATGCCACATGGACATTGGGGGCATGTTGAGCTGTTCAGCTGCCCAGTGAATGGATTTATGTGGACGCTTTGTGAAACTATGGCGGATGCATTAAATGTCTGTGTCTTACTCTTGGGGACAGCCCAGCAATATGCCTTTATGTGAACAACCTGTTTCTCAGAATTGTTGATGCCATTGTCTAATGCATTCTGTTCTAGGAGGATCCACATCATATCTGGTACGAAAGTCACACTGAACAGTTATTACTGACCCGTACTGTGCAGAATGTAAAACACAAAACACTTTCTATTGTTACTACTCTGTTTTAACTCTCACATTGTTCACACAAATATCTCAAATAACATAATAGTTTTGATATTTTAAAAATTGGATGATTCTTTTTGATACACTCTGTATTATTATAATCAATGGAATATAATTTGACAAACAATTTGAACGGCAGGCAAGGTGATGCCATCATGTGGCTCAGACATTAGTGCAGTGTGGCACTGTGCATCACATCATGAAGTGGTATAATGTGGTGTAATGGAAAAGTCTTGAGTGCATGGTGCAGTGGCCTGCACAGACAATCTGCCTCCAGAAGGAACCTCTCCTCCAATTTTTCTGTTTAAATAACGCCGTAAACATTCCTATCCTCTCCCAGTGGTGGTCAAAAATACAAAAGCGGGCAGCAAATGGGAGGGCAAAATTGCTTAAGAACAGGCTAAATGGACTTAGAATGAGTCAGCTTCAAAGTTAAGATACCAACTTACGAACAGATTAGATTACATTAGATTAGTACTTGTTCCATAGATCATGAATACGACACTTTGTAATGATGTAGAACATGTCAGGTTAATAAAAGGTGTCTATATATGATATCACATTAGACAAAATATTACATGACACTCAATATATATATATTGATGAGTTACCCCTGAATAGGATGCCATACGAAAGGAGAGAATGAAAATAGGCGTGGTAAGCTAATTTACTGAGATGTATATCGCCAAAATTTGCAATGACCCCTAATAGCATAAGTAGCTGAACTCAAACGTTTCAGCAGATCCTCAGTGTGTTTTTTCCAGTTCAAAAAAAAAAAAAAAAAAAAAAAAATATATATATATATATATATATATATATATATATATATATATATATATATATATATATATATATATATATATATATATATATATATATATATACTCCTGGAAATTGAAATAAGAACACCGTGAATTCATTGTCCCAGGATGGGGAAACTTTATTGACACATTCCTGGGGTCAGATACATCACATGATCACACTGACAGAACCACAGGCACATAGACACAGGCAACAGAGCATGCACAATGTCGGCACTAGTACAGTGTATATCCACCTTTCGCAGCAATGCAGGCTGCTATTCTCCCATGGAGACGATCGTAGAGATGCTGGATGTAGTCCTGTGGAACGGCTTGCCATGCCATTTCCACCTGGCGCCTCAGTTGGACCAGCGTTCGTGCTGGACGTGCAGACCGCGTGAGATGACGCTTCATCCAGTCCCAAACATGCTCAATGGGGGACACATCCGGAGATCTTGCTGGCCAGGGTAGTTGACTTACACCTTCTAGAGCACGTTGGGTGGCACGGGATACATGCGGACGTGCATTGTCCTGTTGGAACAGCAAGTTCCCTTGCCGGTCTAGGAATGGTAGAACGATGGGTTCGATGACGGTTTGGATGTACCGTGCACTATTCAGTGTCCCCTCAACAATCACCAGTGGTGTACGGCCAGTGTAGGAGATCACTCCCCACACCATGATGCCGGGTGTTGGCCCTGTGTGCCTCGGTCGTATGCAGTCCTGATTGTGGCGCTCACCTGCACGGCGCCAAACACGCATACGACCATCATTGGCACCAAGGCAGAAGGGACTCTCGTCGCTGAAGATGACACGTCTCCATTCGTCCCTCCATTCACGCCTGTCGCGACACCACTGGAGGCGGGCTGCACGATGTTGGGGCGTGAGCGGAAGACGGCCTAACGGTGTGCGGGACCGTAGCCCAGCTTCATGGAGACGGTTGCGAATGGTCCTCGCCGATACCCCAGGAGCAACAGTGTCCCTAATTTGCTGGGAAGTGGCGGTGTGGTCCCCTACGGCACTGCGTAGGATCCTACGGTCTTGGCGTGCATCCGTACGTCGCTGCGGTCCGGTCGCAGGTCGACGGGCACGTGCACCTTCCGCCGACCACTGGCGACAACATCGATGTACTGTGGAGACCTCACGCCCCACATGTTGAGCAATTCGGCGGTACGTCCACCCGGCCTCCCGCATGCCCACTATACGCCCTCGCTCAAAGTCCGTCAACTGCACATACGGTTCACGTCCACGCTGTCGCGGCATGCTACCAGTGTTAAAGACTGCGATGGAGCTCCGTATGCCACGGCAAACTGGCTGACACTGACGGCGGCGGTGCACAAATGCTGCGCAGCTAGCGCCATTCGACGGCCAACACCGCGGTTCCTGGTGTGTCCGCTGTGTCGTGCATGTGATCATTGCTGGTACAGCCCTCTCGCAGTGTCCGGAGCAAGTATGGTGGGTCTGACACACCGGTGTCAATGTGTTCTGTTTTCCATTTCCAGGAGTGTATATATATATTGTGAGGTTGGGACATTACCCACTTACTATATCCAAAAATTCATCTAATGAGTAGAAGGAGTTGCCATTAAGAAATCTTTTTTATTTCCTTTCAAATGCTATATGGCTATCTGTCAGACTTTTGATGCTATTAGGTAAGTGACCAAAGACTTTTGTGGCAGCATAATTTACCCCATTCTGAGCCAAAGTTAGATTTAACCTTGAGTAGTGAAGATCATCCGTTCTCCTAGTGTTGTAGCCATGTACACTGCTATTACTTTTGAATTCGTTCGGATTGTTAATAACAAATTTCATAAGTGAATATATATATTGTGAGGCTACAGTGAAGATCTCTACCTCTTTAAATAAGTGTCTGCAGGATGATCTTGGACGAGCTCCAGCAATTATTCTGATTACACGCTTTTGTGCAATGAACACTCTTTTACTCAATGATGAGTTACCCCCGAATAGGATGCCATACGAAAGCAGAGAATGAAAATAGGCGTGGTAAGCTAATTTACTGAGATGTATATCGCCAAAATTTGCAATGACCCTAATAGCATAAGTAGCTGAACTCAAACGTTTCAGCAGATCCTCAATGTGTTTTTTCCAGTTCAACCCCTCATCAATGCGTACACCTAGAAATTTTGAATATTCTACCTCAGCTACCGATTTCTGATCGAAGCCTATATTTATTAATGGGGTCATTCCATTTACTGTGTGGAACTGTATATACTGTGTTTTGTCAAAGTTTAATGAGAGCCCATTTGCAGAGAACCACTTAATGATTTTCTGAAAAACATCGTTTACAATTTCACCAGTTAATTCTTGTCTGTCGGGTGTGATAGCTATACTTGTATCATCGGCAAAAAGTACCAGCATAGCATCTTCGTGAATATAGAATGGCAAGTCATTAATATGTATTAAGAACAGCAGAGGACCCAATACCGAACCTTGCGGCACCCCATTCTTGATTGTTCCCCAATTTGAGAAATCACCAGTTTTTTGCATATTATGTGAACAACAGAACATATTCATATAAAAAACAGAAAGCCCTAAATACTACCATCAACTCTTAACTACGCTTCGCACTCTTGAACTAAAATGTAAAATTAATATTTGTTTTCGATTTCTCAAATACCTTCGTTCTAAGACAGAATAAACGCAAACACTGGAAAGGAACGTGTCAGCTAGTATTATCTTTGGCGCGCAGGCGACGCATTGTCGTTTGTTCCCTAGAGCGGAATTACTAGGCCGAGGTTAGCGGAAGATTTTCATTAATCTACCATTAATCCGATACATTTACTTCGCTGCATCTCATCATGTCTAGAAAGAATGATGTTTTGGTAAGTAATATGCACGATTTATCAAAATAATCTTAACTTACGTTTCGCCATGGATATATACCGGTATCTTGTTTCTTGCAGGTTGAACGCGCGATAAAAGAGTATCTCATGATTGCTGAGAAGTGCTTCAGGAAATGTATAAATACTACCAGAGTGCAGGAAGTTACCCGCAGGGAGGTAATTATTACTGATATAAGAGACAGCTACTGTTATGGGCAACAAAGTTGTCTAGTTTTAGTAACTACCCTGTGTGCACAGTGCCTGATTTTGTTTCAAGAGTTATAATCCCAGCTTTTGCCCAAAGAAAATATACTCCATCATGGTTTTTAATGTTAGCAGCTGTTAATTGTTCTCTTTCTACGCTCTTTACAAGTGCGCGCAATGAATGATGCCGTTTATTACGTCATAATTGCAACCGCATTTCTAGAAAGATTTGCCACAGGACTGCTTCTAAAATGCGCAGTTCTTTTCAAATAACTATGTTATATTTGTCACTTTAACTACCTACAACTGACCTCTTAGTGGTTACTTATACGCAGCGTATTCTCCACTGTTTGACGTCTCGCCCTCGTAAATGTCATTAGGGTTGGAGCATTTCTCGGAATACGGAAAATGCCCTGTTCATCAACAAGCGTACAGCAGGCCTATTGTGTAAATGCTTGTATTCTCTGACGAGATTTGTTTCTCTAAAATGGTTAGCATAATCAAAATGGAAACGAAATTCATAACCTTCGAAATCTGCTGAAATACGCCCTTAGATAACTTTATAAAACTAGTGGGTGAAACGTGCGTAAACAGCAGTTTGTCGATTATATACGAGTAGCAGGTATCCGTCTTCATAAATAAAACAATGGATGTATTTTATTTCCATTCTTTCGAGCTTTTTCTGGAATTCGTTTAGTAATGACATGCTGAACTACTTAGTTAATATGTTTTAAGAGACATCTTGCATCTCATTTCTTCAAAAAGTGCAGAGTCTGTGGTTGTCACATTAACTACCTTAAATTAATTTAATAACTGATCATAACTCCAATGAGCTCGATGGAGTGTCAACATTAATAGCTTAAAAAAATTTGAGCCGTCCAGTGAATTACAAGTTCATTGATTTAGCCATTGCACCTTGTCACTTCTTCTTAGGTTGTCAGGGTCTTCATAAAAATCTTTTGGGTTGTGATGCATGCAGTTTTTTGTTTCTTTTGAAAGCTTTTAGTGAAACTGATTGCATATTTTTTGAGTGACTGTGCACTGGGACTGACTCATAATGTGCATAAAGAAATGACTTATGAAAAATCTAATACTCAAAATGTATTAGTGGATGATCTGTCAAACGCAGCACTGAAGTTTAATATAACTGATCCACAAACTGAGTATCAGTAAAATTAAGTTTAGTCACTTTTTTTTTAACTTTTCCTTTTTTTAATATTTCCTTTGTTCTCAATGGAGAATCTGTTTTTAATATCTGAAGTTTTGAATTATGACACCAGTTATTTCATTTTCAGACATTAATTGTTCTTCTTCAGTTGCTGATGTTCCTGCTGTTACAGTACTCATTAAATACATAGTCCAATGTGGTTCTATAATTGGTAAAATTTTAGGGTATACTGTAATTTTGGTTCATTAGTATGCTTGTTATTTAAAAGTAGTCTTGGTTTCCACACAGCAACTGCTAAAGTCAAAACACTCCTGCCAAAATTTGTGAAGGATGGAGGTAATCTGAGTTTTTGAGGAAGATAATACATAGTGGCAAATGACTATATTTTTTTCATCACTTCACAAATTCTATGAGTATTGCCAGTGTACAGTCTTTCTACTACACAGCAGATGGCAAGGTGCTTAACACAGTTCCTTGCACAAGTAGCTCTACATTTGTAGGATATTATAGATGACAGATAACATAGGGCAGAGGTAGTTACAGAGTATATGTAGAACATGTCTTAGCCCAAAAAATATCTTAAATGTGACTGATGTAAATGTACTGTTCAAACTTAAGATAGTAAGATGTTGTGGCACGAGGTACCCTCCGCCACGCACCATATGGTGGATTGCGGAGTATGTATGCAGATGTAGAGTAATAGCATAGTTGGCACAATTCCACATTGTATTTACAAATGTCATAATATTCTGCAGCAGTTCAGCTAAGGCAAAAGGCTGTTATTCTCTAGAAGCATACAGTAATATTATTATGTAAATTTAGGAGTACTTGCACCAAAGTGAAAATAAATTTACTGTCTAATTTTGTCTGTGACCAGCAATAAGAATGTATTTAGGTTGACCTGTGAAATTCACAACCACATTAGGGGAGAGTAGTACACAATGAAACAAAAATTACATATTTGATGATTTTGAAGAAATTGTTTCTTACAGAACAAAATGTTTGTGTTTATCTAAAAGAACAATTCATTGCCCACATTATGAACTAAAAATAATTTGGCAGTAATTAACCAATGAAATTACAATTTTAAAAATATGCTGTAAGTGTTTTACTGGGTACCATGTATAGCATGCAGTGAAACAGTTGCAATTTTTTACATTATTAGTACATGAATAGCCTAAATCACACATTAGAGTTTAATATGCATGTTGAATACAATTGTGAACAGTGAGATACAATAACTTTTGCTCATTGAGCATTGTGTCTAGCCCGCATCTCGTGGTCGTGCGGTAGCGTTCTCGCTTCCCACGCCCGGGTTCCCGGGTTCGATTCCCGGCGGGGTCAGGGATTTTCTCTGCTTCGTGATGGCTGGGTGTTGTGTGCTGTCCTTAGGTTAGTTAGGTTTAAGTAGTTCTAAGTTCTAGGGGACTGATGACCATAGATGTTTAGTCCCATAGTGCTCAGAGCCATTTGAACCATTGTGTCTATCAAAATTGATTGGATATAAAAAATAATTTGTCACTCTCCTCGTAGCCATAAGCAATGCTGGAGGCAGAATCATCAGAGCGCCCTTATGTGGTACACAAGTTATGTCTTCTGCTTCTGAGGATACAAAACCTGTTTTTTTCTTTTTTCCAAATGAATCAGATCTCATTTTCATCATCACTGTCTACTGGATTAAACACTTCAGCTATAAAAAAAATATGTCATTTGGAAATGTTAGCAAAATACAGCCACCTATCACAAGACCCCAGTTAAAATTAAAAAAGATCTAGTGATGAACTCTCCACTGATCCATTGGATGATACCGAATCTTTATTGTTTTATTCATCACTTTTGCTTGAAACCCTTTTATTTTCACATTGTGTAGTTTTCTTGTTGTTGGCACTCTCCACACTCCTAGTCTCTTTCCTTTTGACTTAAGCCTTTTCCTTGAAGTTCTTCCATCAGTAGCCTCTTTTTTAGATGATGAAGTCACTATGATGCTCCCCCTTTCTAGTGTCCACTTGTTTTTCTTGGAGGAGATTTTGTGAAACAATGAAACTTCTTTGGAGAAGTATATGAATTGCTGGTGCTACTGCTATTAGTGTATAACCTGCATGTGGCTGCCTCAGTATTTTGCACATTATCTTCCAAAGTGTTTGGGATACCTCTGCTGGATCAGGCACATCATCAGAATTTACTGTGTGGTATGAAACTGCAGACATAAGAAAATCTAACTCATCATAGGTGTTGTTATTGAGTGAGTAAACTCTGCATTTTACAGAGTGGGTAAATTTCAAATTTTACAAACCCAGAAGCTACATTTCTTGGTGTCACTGCCTTAAGAAAACTTTCACCAACACATTCACAACTTTGTGCATTGTCATAGGCTTGAATGTCTCAGCATCCATGAGTATATACTATTTCACTGTGAACCGTATACAAGTATTTCACTTGTACTAAACACAAAGTAAACTAAAATATTTAGTAAGATTCATAACCAACATATCTACCACATCCAAAAGTGGGTAATATATAGCTAAAAGTGTATATTTGATTACAAGATAGCAAATTATTCTTAGCTATATGTATTTAGGGAAATATTTAATTTATCAGTAGATGTTAATTGTATTTTCTGACTATCAAAAAGATTCAATAACATATAAAGAAGAAAACAGCACATCAAATTTTTCACCACTAAAATCAAAGATGTCTTTAGATTAAGCCTATCCATTATGAATTTTTTAGAACCTGTGACTGTTAACTGATTGTAAATACATATAACTGCAACCAGTCACTTTTTTGAATAGTTATTTATTATTCCATGAAACGGTTTTCAAACTTTTTCAGGTTCATCTTCATATGGTTTTCTGGATGTTATATCACTGTTTCTAGCATAATGCTGGTTGCTGGCTCTGTGACAAGAAAATGGAATGCACTTTAATGCATAGCCATGACTATTGTTTATCTGTCGATATAGATGTAAAATTTAGTATTTTAGTTACTGCTTCCATTTTAATGGACAATTGGTACATGACTTCATACACTTTTACACAATCTGTACTCATTTACACTGTGGCATCAAAATTTTGTCTTTCATAGAGGTCAACATATAGTGATATCAAGATGAAGGAAAAATATCAATGAAAGAACTGAAATTAAATGTTTCACTATGTACTCCTCTTCCCTGCTAGAAGTTAAAATAATTTCCATGTAAACTTTGGTTTCCTGTTTAGGATACAAAATGTACACTAATATTCTGGTCCAAAACTCTTTAATAGGTTGCCAGTAGATGCCAGACACAAAATTGGAAATCTGCAAATATTCCAAAATAATGTGAAAGACTACCTTATAGCCTATCCTTCTCTAATTTTACATGATGTTTTGGCTTTGGTATGTAAGTTTCAGTTAACAATAATTTTCATGTTAAAATGGTTTCAGCTTTTCAAGTATACACACGTTTCATAACATTCATTGTAGTCACTGAAGTTACATACATTTTTAGTGATAGGTAAATACAGAATCTTGATAGTATAAGAGGATAAACTTGTTTACTTTTTTATTTTTATTTTTGTGCAGCATTTGAGGTTTTGCTGGTATACATTTGGCCTAATTTGCAATTAATTAAAACGTAATGTAGACATTATTACCATAATTAAGTGTGTGACAATATTAACTCCAGTCATAATTGATTGTTAACATACTTAAATGAACTAGACAATACAGGTTGCTTCTGCTCATTAGTCTGTTCCAAACACCTGACAGCTTTTCTTTAAGGTTGGTTTTATAGCACATTGTAGGTGATCAAATGAATGAAAACTTGAATAGTAGAAGGAAGAAGCTTATGTGACTAATTAAAGTGTGTTCTTTGTATTATTATAATTGTCATTATTATTATTATTAAATTAAATTGCAGTAGAGCTTACATGCTTTTGTCATAATGCACATTTTCAGTTACACAGCTTATACATACAGATACAAGCACTGAACTTCATTTAATCCCTCCAAAAATCCAGCTTCAGTCTTTTCCTGAAACACTTTGGTGTCTCACAGTAGGGATTTGAGACTTGACTTGATAAACTCTTTCACTCCCTTTGACCTTTCCCTGTGAAATAAAATCTGGTCACAGTCTTGTTGCAATGCAGCACATTTATTTTACATGAATGGTGTAACCTATGCCTTGCACCTCCATTCCCCCACATTCAACTTCTTTTTAATAGCAGGCTATGCATTGCAACCTGCAATAACATAATTCATGTTTTCTCATCTGTAAATCCCTATGAGATCCACTTCAGCTCCCTTATCATGGCACTGGCACAACTCCACTGCTACTGTGTTTCCTGAGACAACTATTTCTGCCCTTTTGTCTCAAACCCAATCTACAAGATCATGTTTGAAAATAATGCCTCCAAATATTTTGTCTGAAAACTCTTACAGCTTTTTAAATAAAACAACCGTTATTTACAGTCTACATCTTTATTCTCCATTTCTACATATTTATTTCTCAACATCATTAACCTGGCAACAAACACATTTCTCCCAACAAGTGACCAGTTTGTTGATACTCTTACTGTACAACGTTTGATTTTGTTGATGGAGGCATAGCCTCTCCTCTGCTTGCACCACTTCATCATTATTAAAGTGGAGACCTTGATGTTGTTTTTTAAGTTTAGGAAACAGATGTACAGGGCTATTACAAATGATTGAAGCGATTTCATAAATTCACTGTAGCTCCATTCATTGACATATGGTCACAACACACTACAGATACGTAGAAAAACTCAGTAAGTTTTGTTCGGCTGAAGCTGCACTTCAGGTTTCTGCCGCCAGAGCGCTCGAGAGCGCAGTGAGAGAAAATGACGACAGGAGCCGAGAAAGCGTATGTGTATGTCGTGCTTGAAATGCACTCACATCAGTCAGTCATAATAGTGCAACGACACTTCAGGACGAAGTTCAACAAAGATCCACCAACTGCTAACTCCATTCGGCGATGGTATGCGCAGTTTAAAGCTTCTGGATGCCTCTGTAAGGGGAAATCAACAGGTCAGCCTGCAGTGAGCGAAGAAACGGTTGAACACGTGCGGGCAAGTTTCACGCGTAGCCTGCAGTAGTCGACGAATAAAGCAAGCAGGGAGCTAAACGTACCACAGCCGACGGTTTGGAAAATCTTACGGAAAAGGCTAAAGCAGAAGCCTTACCGTTTACAATTGCTACAAGCCCTGACACCCGATGACAAAGTCAAACGCTTTGAATTTTCGGCGCGGTTGCTACAGCTCATGGAAGAGGATGCGTTCAGTGCGAAACTTGTTTTCAGTGATGAAGCAACATTTTTTCTTAATGGTGAAGTGAACAGACACAATGTGCGAATCTGGGCGGTAGAGAATCCTCACGCATTCATGCAGCAAATTTGCAATTCACCAAAAGTTAACGTGTTTTGTGCAATCTCACGGTTTAAAGTTTACGGCCCCCTTTTCTTCTGCGAAAAAAACGTTACAGGACACGTGTATCTGGACATGCTGGAAAATTGGCTCATGCCACAACTGGAGACCGACAGCGCCGACTTCATCTTTCAACAGGATGGTGTTCCACCGCACTTCCATCATGATGTTCGGCATTTCTTAAACAGGAGATTGGAAAACCGATGGATCGGTCGTGGTGGAGATCATGATCAGCAATTCACGTCATGGCCTCCACGCTCTCCCAACTTAACCCCATGCGATTTCTTTCTGTGGGGTTGTGTGAAAGATTCAGTGTTTAAACCTCCTCTACCAAGAAACGTGCCAGAACTGCGAGCTCGCATCAACGATGCTTTCGAACTCATTGATGGGGACATGCTGCGCCGAGTGTGGGAGGAACTTGATTATCGGCTTGATGTCTGCCGAATCACTAAAGGGGCACATATCGAACATTTGTGAATGCCTAAAAAAACCTTTTTGAGTTTTTGTATGTGTGTGCAAAGCATTGTGAAAATATCTCAAATAATAAAGTTATTGTAGAGCTGTGAAATCGCTTCAGTCATTGGAAATTGGATGGGGTCAACTCGGGACTGTAAGCAGAATGATCAATGACAATGAAACCAAAGGCTCAGGTTGTGGCAGGTGTCTCAGTGCTAGTGTATGGTGTGGCGCTGGCATGCTAAAGGAAGAGTGCTCCATGTGTGGGCAAATTTTTAGATTTTAAATTCAGTTATGGTACACTGTTTCACAAGCACCACCATACACTGAAGAAAAAAAAGACAGCACCAAAAAATAATTAATGTAGAATAATGAAATTTTGAGAATACATTTGTAATACATTTGTCTCAGTAACATATGTCAGTGATTAACATTGCAAGGTCACAGGTTAATGTAAGTGTGAAACAATCCACTGCAAATTTTAAATGCTGGTGCATTAATAATCAATGTAACTGCTAGAATGTTGAATGCAAGCATGCAAATGTGCATACACAGTATTGTGTGAGTGCCAGATGTCAATTTGTGTGATAGAGTTATGCACCTGTTACACTTGGTTGGTCAATACAGGTATGCTGGTTGTGGATGACACTGGAGTTGTAATCCGATGATGTCTCACATGTGCTTGACTGGAGATGGATTCAGTGATCACGTAAGCTAAGACAACATATTGACACTCCCTTGAGCATGTTGCGTTACAACAGCAGAATGTGGGTGGTTGTTATCCTGTAGAAAAACACCCACTGGAATGCTGTATATGAATGGCAGCACAACAAGTCAAATAACTAGATCAACATACAAATTTCCAGGAGTGTCCCTACTGTCATACGAAATCACACCCCAGACCATAACTCCAGGTGTAGATCTATTGCGTCCAGCATGCAAATAGGTTGGTTGCAGGTCCTCAGCTGGCCTCCTCTAGCCAACACACGACTGTCACTGACACTGAGGCAGAAGCAGCTTTCATCAGAAAACACAAGAGACTTCCAGCCTGACCCCCAATGAGCTCTCACTTGACACTACTGAAGTCACTTATGGCAGTGGTTTGTAGTCAGTGGAATGCATGCTACAGGGCATTTGGCTCAGAACTGTTCTTGAACTTACCAGTTTGTAACAGTTCATGTCAACTGTTGCTCAAGCTGCTGCTGCAGATGCAGTACGGTGCACCAGAGCCTTACACTGAACATGATGGCAGTGGCTGCATTCCTGCCAAGTCTTTTTGCAGTACTGCAGAAGGAACATCTAGCGTCTCATAGCCCTATTACATGAGCTCATTCAAGTTCAGTGAGATGTTGATAATGGTATCTTTGTCACCTTAATGGCATTCTTAACTAACATCAACTCACAATGTCCAATCGCAGCTAAAGATTGTGGCTGTATCAGTGTGTGTTTAAAGCAAACTGATTTGCATCATCATAGTGGTGCTGTTAGAGCCACTCTCATGCAACTTATTTGGAATTTTAATATACATCATCTTTCAAATGTAGAATCATGCCTATCAACTTTTTTTTATGTTGCACAGGCCCTTCTTGGCGTTGCAATTTTTTCTCCATTGGTGTAGTTATACGACACACTGTCATGTTACATGATCAATTCAGAGGTCTATAGTGTCAGAGGGTGGAAAATATGTAGTCATGAATAATATAGATGTAGAATGTTAATAAATTTTGTTTTATTTCAATATCTTTATGAGTTTTCATATAAAAATTTATATGCGTTACTTTCAGGACACCCTCATAAACTAATCTAATTTAATCAGATATGATTGGTATACATACCATACAGAGCTACAGTACTTCATATGAAACCACACCAAATAACAGAATAGCTCTTGCTTCACCTTCCTTGAACATCCCTTCAAGATTCTCATTACTTGCTAACTGCCCCTGACAAATACAGATGTAAATGAATATTGCAATCAAATTCAAGATTATCTCTGTCTTAATTTATACTGTACATAAATGTTGTATTGGATTATCTGCAGCAGAAACTGTCTATTTCACTTTTACTTACCTTGGTGACTGTCCCACTTGTTTTTAACCACTTCTATAGTTGAAAGGTCATTCTAGAGTGTCTAACATCCTCACAATTCCATAATTCTACTATGTACCCTCAGATCATCTACAAATACTGTTATTATAGTGGGAATCCCAGTATCTATAAAATTCATATTCATCATATTATAAACAGCACGTGACCCACGACACTTCCCTGTTGTGGACTTGACTGTACCTCCACTTTGGTAGGTCCAAAGTTGCCCTCTGCCTCTCCCACCCACCACATATACTGTGTGTACTACATTTTGAATGTGTACTTCAAATTTTGATTCACAAAAGTATTGTCTCATAAATACATGCTGAGTTTCCTTAAGCCATTGGATTGTGTTTTTTATTGTATAGATATACTTAGGAACTAGCATTTCCATAATATTGCTGACCACTGATGTTAGACTAGCTGGCCTACAGTTTCCTTCAATTGGATCACCTCCTTTGTGGATAGGGATCACAGTGCCAACTTTCCAGTCCCACGAGTTTCCATTATAGCTCACTTTTAGTCCCTGATGCTCTCCACTGCTTCTGTTCAGTGATTCAAGTTTTACAGTACATCACTACATAATTGAAATGTCTATCTTACACCCAAGTGTTTGTTATCTGTTGCTTATTGGTGCTTATCCCCCCTGCCCCCCCCCCCCCCCATCTCCTTTCCAATTTATCCTAGGCAGTTTTAAATTCTAATAACCTGATCATGAGTTTCAGTAATTTTTCTGTGCACTTTTTCCCACCCCATGTCATGCTTGTACAGTAAACTCCAACCACCCTCACTTTCTTCATGTTCCTTCCACAGAAGTTAACTCCAAGGACTTCTTATTTTTGTAATACTTTAACAATGTGAAAAGTGGTATCCTTCTATAATTGTGATAAAGCATCTCCCTCCTCTGTATAGTCTTCTGTGCCTCTGACTGCAAACCTGAGTGGAAAAATCTCACTTCTAAGTATGTTATCTGTTAACTAAGACTCCATACCAGTCACAACATGGCATTCATATATTTGTAACACCTACCAGGGTTTTACCACTATCTCTAACACACTGGTACAGTTTTACAATAGCAGTCTCAAATTAAGTTCATCTGCAGTCCCTTTGCATACTGTTGTATGTGAATTGCTGCAGTTGCTAATTACATTTTTCTTTTTGATATTAGTTCCTTCCCATTATATTCAAGTTTCCCAGTTGTATTTTATGAAAGTCACTGAACATTTTGCTAAATGTTGCCTGTATAACTGCATGCAGATTTTCGCTAAACACTCATCCCACAGGAATTTATCAGGGTCAATACATATTGTGCCTAGCATGTCACATTTCTCTCCTATACTTTTGTCACTGAGCATCATTTTACAACACTACCACAGATCCCCAAGTTAAATCCTGGAAATGCATTTGTTACCACCCCATTCATGTTTTGAGTGTCATTTGGAATTTGTTCTTCACTGTAATTTTGGACTGCATTTGTGTCCACATGAATGATAATTTTATTTATAATACGAGGGTCACTCCAAAAGAAATGCACACTATTTTTTTTAAGATCCATCTTTTATTCTACATGTTTTAAAGGTTTACGGTGTGTAGATACATCCTTTAGGAACAATATTTTCATTTCTCCACATAATTTCCATCCCTCTCAGCTGCCTTATGCCATCTTGGAACCAGCGCCTGTATACCCGCACGGTAAAATTCTGGACCAACCTGTTGGAGCCACTGTTTGGCAGCATGCAGAAGGGAGTCATCATCTTCAAACCTTGTTCCACAAAGAGAGTCTTTCAGTTTCCCAAAGAGATGATAGTCACATGGAGCCAGGTCAGAACTGTAAGGCGGGTGTTTCAGTGTTGTCCATCCAAGTTTTGCGATCACTTCCATGTTTTTTTGACTGACATGTGGCCGTGCATTGTAGTGCAACAGCAAAACATCCTGCTTGTGGTGATGTAGTTGAACACAACTCAGTCGAGCTTGAAGTTTCTTCAGTGTCATCACATATGCATCAGAATTTATGGTGGTTCCACTTGGCATGATGTCCATAAGCAAGAGTCCTTCGGAATCGAAAAACACCATAGCCATAACTTTTCCAGCAGAGGGTGTGGTTTTGAATTTTTTTTTTATCTTGGGTGAATTTGCATGATGCCACTCCATTGATTGCCTCTTCATCTCTGGTGAAAAATGATAGATGCAAGTTTCATCATCTGTCACAATTCTTCCAAGAAATTCATCTCCACCATTCTCGTACTGTTCCAAAAGTTTGCTGCATACCGTTTTTCTTGTTTCTTTGTGAGCCACTGTCAACATGCTGGAAACCCACCTGGCACAAACCTTTTTTAACGCCAACACTTTCTGTATTCTGCAAACACTTCCTTCCCCTATCCCAACGTAGCGTGACAATTCATTCAGTGTGATGCGTCTGTCAGCAGTCACCAATTCGTTAACTCTCTGCACATTGTCTGGAGTGTGTGCAATATGATGCCTGCCACTGCGAGGACAATCCTCAATATTGCTGTGCCCGCTTTCATCACATAACTTACTTGCCCACCGACTAACTGTACTGAGATTGACAGCAGCATCTCCATACACCTTTTTCAACCTCTTGTGGATGTTTCCCACTGTCTTGTTTTCACAGCACAGGAATTCTATGACAGCATGTTGCTTTCGATGAATGTCAAGTGTAGCAGCCATCTTGAAGACATGCTGTGACGGCGCCACTCACGGGAACAGGTTGAACTAAGTTTGAAAACAAGCAAGAAGGATGTATCTACACATTGTAAAACTTTCACACATGCAGAATGAAAATGGTATTTTTACAGAAATAGTGTGCATTTCTTTTGGAGTGACCCTCATATTTCTTTGTATTCTCAGCCTGTCTGTCAGTTTTGAATATGAGTTTTTAATTGATGTGCCATAACTGTAGGTAATATATTTAGTTTCCCATTGGAAACAGTAATATTTTGGAACATACAGTCCCCGACTACCAAAAAACCTCCCTTTAAGTGCTTTGTGCTGTTCTCTAATTCCCCTTCATTATGTTTGTTATTTGAGGCTGTTCTTTTACATGTATTTGTCTTTTACAAAAAGAAATATTTTTCTCTCTGTTATTATTTAGCACTAAGTTGTGCAATGAATACTTGTATGTATCTATAGTCGTTTGAGATCAGTTCAGGTTCCGTATACATCATACACTCCTGGAAATGGAAAAAAGAACACATTGACACCGGTGTGTCAGACCCACCATACTTGCTCCGGACACTGCGAGAGGGCTGTACAAGCAATGATCACACGCACGGCACAGCGGACACACCAGGAACCGCGATGTTGGCCGTCGAATGGCGCTAGCTGCGCAGCATTTGTGCACCGCCGCCGTCAGTGTCAGCCAGTTTGCCGTGGCATACGGAGCTCCATCGCAGTCTTTAACACTGGTAGCATGCCGCGACAGCGTGGACGTGAACCGTATGTGCAGTTGATGGACTTTGAGCGAGGGCGTATAGTGGGCATGCGGGAGGCCGGGTGGACGTACCGCCGAATTGCTCAACACGTGGGGCGTGAGGTCTCCACAGTACATCGATGTTGTCGCCAGTGGTCGGCGGAAGGTGCACGTGCCCGTCGACCTGGGACCGGACCGCAGCGACGCACGGATGCACGCCAAGACCGTAGGATCCTATGCAGTGCCGTAGGGAACCGCACCGCCACTTCCCAGCAAATTAGGGACACTGTTGCTCCTGGGGTATCGGCGAGGACCATTCGCAACCGTCTCCATGAAGCTGGGCTACGGTCCCGCACACCGTTAGGCCGTATTCCGCTCACGCCCCAACATCGTGCAGCCCGCCTCCAGTGGTGTCGCGACAGGCGTGAATGGAGGGACGAATGGAGACGTGTCGTCTTCAGCGATGAGAGTCGCTTCTGCCTTGGTGCCAATGATGGTCGTATGCGTGTTTGGCGCCGTGCAGGTGAGCGCCACAATCAGGACTGCATACGACCGAGGCACACAGGGCCAACACCCGGCATGATGGTGTGGGGAGCGATCTCCTACACTTGCCGTACACCACTGGTGATCGTCGAGGGGACACTGAATAGTGCACGGTACATCCAAACCGTCATCGAACCCATCGTTCTACCATTCCTAGACCGGCAAGGGAACTTGCTGTTCCAACAGGACAATGCACGTCCGCATGTATCCCGTGCCACCCAACGTGCTCTAGAAGGTGTAAGTCAACTACCCTGGCCAGCAAGATCTCCGGATCTGTCCCCCATTGAGCATGTTTGGGACTGGATGAAGCGTCGTCTCACGAGGTCTGCACGTCCAGCACGAACGCTGGTCCAACTGAGGCGCCAGGTGGAAATGGCATGGTAAGCCGTTCCACAGGACTACATCCAGCATCTCTACGATCGTCTCCATGGGAGAATAGCAGCCTGCATTGCTGCAAAAGGTGGATATACACTGTACTAGTGCCGACATTGTGCATGCTCCATTGCCTGTGTCTATGTGCCTGTGGTTCTGTCAGTGTGATCATGTGATGTATCTGACCCCAGGAATGTGTCAATAAAGTTTCCCCTTCCTGGGACAATGAATTCACGGTGTTCTTATTTCAATTTCCAGGAGTGTATTTCAGGACATGAATACTGGTTATTGCTAGTACCTTCATCACTGTTCTCACATTTTAATTTATCACTGTCTTATTTTATTATTAATATTTCTTATTTGGGCATAGTTAATTATGTGGAAGTGATATGTTTGCATATGACACCAAACATTGGCTGATGGACCAGCTGAGTAGTGTCTTACTGTCTGTGAAAATGGTAGTTAGTCCATCAAGCCCTTATACAACACCAGACAAAGTGACAAATATGCTTCTATGTATGAATTGTATGACCAGTCACTAAGTTAAAGTTCTGTTGGTAGTTAAGGCCTGTACATTGGACAGATGTCTTTCAGTGAGTGAAACGTGACTTCAAGGCTGAAGATCTTTTAGGCTTAGAACTGCATCAGAGAATAGATACTAAAATTCTCATTTTATTTCTGTTCTATTTTGCTTCATTTTCCCCACAACTATTTCTTTTCTCCTGTGCTCTGCATTTTTTATATTACTTCTTATTTCTTTTGTATATATGCCATTTTTGTTTACATAGTAATTCATAGTTCTTTCTCACTTGATCTTCCTACTGACTGACCCAAAAAAAATCACTCATTTTGCAATATAACCTATTTTTTTCTCTTGGAAGGTCCCCATAGCTATTTTGGCTACCCATCTCGAGTGGTGTTTTCAGGCTCATTCTATCTTACACATTTAACAATCACATATATGAATACTGCCACTATCATCATAACTAACCACTTCAAGTGCTTCAGACAATGACTGAACCTTGATCCTGGCAAAATGTGTGTTCTGATCTTTAAAATCACCCACTAATTGTATATAACCAGTACAAAGGAGGTACCAGTAACAAACAAATGTTCTCTTATGGGTCTGGCTACAATTTGCTCATGTATTATACTCTATACATAACATGGTCATCATGATAAAGGTCATTATTTCCCTTTCAGCATTGTAAGTTTTTCTGTTCAGATTTTCAATTGATTGTTAATTATGGCAGATATTCAACAGAAGAATAGGGACATCAGATTGTTTTAGAAGCAACATTTGTAACAGACTGCAGAACAAGTGTACTGCTGCTGATATTCATCTCCTGTAAGAGGTGTAAGCAAAAATTAGGGGCGATGAGGGCTCATTCACATATCAAAAAAAAGTTTTGCATCACCTTGGTTCTGAGGGTTCCAGAACCTGTACAGAAAATAGAGATCAACATAAGTTCATTTCTGACTTTTGTTGCTCATGAAAATCACACATTGCATATCGTACCACCATACATCGAGACCTTCAGAGGTGGTGGTGCAGATTGCTGTACACACTGGTACCTCCAATACCCAGTAGCACATCCTCCTGCACTGATGCATGCCTGTATTCATTGTGGCATACTATCCACAAGTTCCGCAAGGCACTGTTAGTCCAGATTGTCCCACTCCTCAGTGGAAATTCGGCGTAGATCCCTCAGAGTGGTTGGTGGGTCACATCATCCATAAACAGCCCTTTTCAATCTATCTCAGGCATGTTTGATAAGGTTCGCACCTGGAGAACATGCTGGCCACTCTAGTTGAGCAATGTCGTTATCCTGAAGGAAGTCATTCAAAGGATGTACATGGTGGAGGCACCAATTGTCATCCATGAAGACAAATGCCTCGCCAATATGCTGCTGATATGATTGCACTATCAGTTCAAGAATGGCATTAACGTATCGTACAGCCGTTACGGTGCCTTCTATGATCGCCAGTGGTGTACGTCAGCCCCACATAATGCCACCCCAAAATATCAGGAACCACCACCTTGCTGTACTCACTGGACAGTGTGTCTAAGGCGTTCAGCGTGATTGGGTTGCCTCTAAACATGTCTCTGATGATTGTCTGGTTGAAGGCTCATGCGACACTCATCGGTGAAGAGAATGTGATGCCAATCCTGAGCGGTATATTCGGCATGTTTTTGGGCCCATCTTTACCGTGCTGCATGGTGTTATAGGTGGACCTTTTCATGGACACCAGAACTGAAGTTGCGCATCATGCAGCCTATTGCGCACAGTTTGAGTCATAACACGACGTCCTGCGGCTGCACGAAAAGCATTATTCAACATGGTAGCTTTGCTGTCAGTGTTCCTCCGAGCCATAATCTATAGGTAGCGGTCACCCACTGTAGTAGTAGCTCTTGGGCAGCCTGAGTGAGGCATGTCGTCAACTGTTCCTGTTTCTCTTTATCTCCGCCATGACCGAACAACATCACTTTGGTTTACTCCGAGACATCTGGACACTTCCCTTCCTGGTGCAATTGTACTGTGACCGTCCAGGCATGGTTGAACTACAGACTGGAGCTGATTAGTTGTCAGACCCTCTCCATCTAATAGGCGTTGCTCAAGCATGGTTATTTACGTCTTTGGGTGGGTTTAGTGACATCTCTGAACTTCCAACTTTGCAGCGCGTCAGCAATCGTAAATATCGAAATAATTATGAAAAATCTGCCTCAATAGCACAAACTACCTGGTGTTGACCTAGGTTTCAGCGTGGGTAACCACGCCTTCTTCAGAACAAATATAAAACAGCTTGCCTAAATAGGCATAGTCAAAGGCTAAGGTCAACACCTACAGCGGCAAGACCCAATAAATTTTTTTTTTACAAATACACGTTACGTATGTACCAAGTCAATAATATTACTTATCTCAACCCTGTGTGTGCTGCCTCACCCCAGCCAACGTGCGATGGTCACTGGCTCTCCACGAACTGACGCACCGCAGGCTGCTCACATGCACGGCAATCTAAATCACTGCGCATGCGAATGGCCAGGAAATGCTCTTCTTATGCATAGGAGCGGGATTACAAAGTTAATACAGATTGGGACCTAACTGATTGCCAAAAATTGTCTCACAAATAGCAAATTGAGCAAATGATAAAACCGATGATGCGGGAATTAAGACATATTTAATAGAAAACTTTGTGCACGGATGGTAAATCAGCCACAAGCTAATATGGAGGCCCTAGAATTAGGTAGAAATTACAACTAAACTAAAAAGATAGCTATGCTGACGACATTATTGTCAACGGATAAAATCGCACTAATAATATCTGCAGCAGAAGCAACCATAGTCGCTACATCACCATAATACTAACCGGCTGACCAAGCCGTAATCAGAAAACGTTAAAGATGTATAACATACCTTAGCTCCATGATCTTATAATTACATAGAAGCCAATGAAGATACATAAAATATCTCCTAAAAGCGGGCGTCAATAATAAAATACAAATGACGTCATTACCATCCGTGAACAATCAACATAGTGCGCGTGCATCAACCAACTTCCACGTCATGCAACTTAATGTGAAGAATTAAGTAATGGACCGAAACCTTAATTCTTCACATTAAGTTGCATGACGTGGAAATTGGTTTATGCACGCGCACGATGTTGATTGTTCATGGATGGTAACAACGCTCCCCCCCTCCCCCCGCCCCTTTTGGAACGTTTTCCCTCCTTTTCCCTCCTACTGCATTAAGGGTTTGGTTATCAAAGAAGAATACCATTTGTGTTTTCTTATTGATGTGCCTGTTGATGAGTCAACATTGCTATTTGGTGAGTGGTCTCCTTTGCTCCTAAATAATTTGTATTTGTGATCTATAGCCACAGTGTTCAAACATAATCCATAGATAAAGAAAGCTTGTTTTTTTAACTGCGTTAAACTGTATTCATATTGATAACAATTGGTGTACTCGATATATTAAACACAGCTAGCAAAACTACAGCTATGTACTTGGTCTATTTAAGCAAACAAAGTAGAATATATTCATTCAGAAATGTGATATTGTGTCATGGGGTGTCTGTATTTTCTTCCTGTGCCATAGACACTGACACATTGCTTTGAAACTTCATTACTTTCTATTACCGGTACTAACATTTTTGTTGTCTATTATTTCAAACAACTTAAATCTTTTCATTCTCAATAAACAATTTTCTGTGTGTATGCTGTCTATGTTTGTACACCACTTTCCAATTGTGAAAAGCGTTTTGCAGCTATCAGCCATTGTCAACAGTTGCATGTGACAGTTACTTGCTATTAAACAAAAAGGTCAGGACATGAGCAACTTCTTTTCAAACACTTATAAGTGATTCAGTTGAAAGTCAATGATCAGCTTACACTGATACATGTGATTAAATGCTGACATTTTCCACCTCCATAGCTGAGTGTTCAGCATGGCAGAATGCCATTCGAGGGGCCCAGATTCAATTCTCAGCTGGGTCAGAGATTTTCTCCTCTCAGGGACTGGGTGTTGTGTTGTCTTCATCATCTTATCATACTCATTGACACTCAAGTCACCGAAGTGGTGACAACTAAAAAGACTTTTGCCAGGCAACTGGTCTACCTGATGGGAGGCCCTCAACACATGATATTCCATTTCAATGCTGACATTAATATATTAGTGTTGATCAGTTTGCAATATGTGCTGAATGATTCATTTTAACATGTAAAATTTGTGAAATGTAAGTCTTTTGTTGTGCCTCATGAAAAACTTTGGTGCCATGGTGTACTAAAGTTTGGAATAAAGATTTTCACTATAGTGATACTACTGTTTATGAATGTTTCTAGGTACAGTGTGCGGAGCACTGTATTGCACTTGAACTGCGCCAGCTAAAGAAATCAGCAGCTAACAAATTACCACAGCTGAAGAGGAAGTAACAGTCTATATGCCATGTGTGGTTTCTTGTTCATGTACTGAGAAAGTTAAACTTTTATTGCTGTATTCTATGTAACTGAATACCGGTATTAAAATATTTCAGTGTGAAAGGATGTGCAGGCATCGTGCAGTGCTGTTTTTCAAAGATATTATGCTGTTATCTTGGTGACACTGGTCCTCTTACGTAGGCTACTGCTGTTGAATAACATACTGCATATGACATTCCTTATTTAAGGATAACCATGTTTACCAAATTACCATAGTTGAAGAGAATGTAATAATAAGCATGTGCAAATTTTTCTTATAATTTCTGGGATAAACTAGTTCTTTTAATTAATAATGTTCTAGAAAATGTAACATGTATTGATATATGTTAAGTAAAATCTAAGTAGAGTTGCAGAGATTACTTTCATCTTCGTTTTCTAATAACATCTGGGGTAAAATAGGTTTTACACTTAATAATATTCTGGAAAATGTAACATGTACAACATGCATTAACATATATTAATTACAATGTAAGCAAAGATAGAAAGTTTATTTCCATCTTCAGGTCCTTAACTACCTTCTCCATAATAAGAAACAACTGAGAAAGTAATTGTCCTCTTGTAGTACAAGGTTTTTATTGTATTACTGTAGAAATTTTAAAAGATACTTGTAAATATCCTGCCATCATAGACATCATGTGAAAAGCATCTTTAATCATCTGCACATAACATTATCACTGGATATTTGTGAAATTCTACTCTACACAGCTGTAGATATCTCTTGAATTTCGAAGCCTTTGGCTGCGGTTCATTATCTACAACAATTGTGACAGGAATTCAATATGAAGGGATGATATCATCTAGTATTGCAGTAGGTGAAATAGCTGTGGTTGAGAGAGCTACTCTCACATCCAGCCATTACTGTAGGCATTAGCAATGTTGAATAATATTGTATCTCCAGGTTGTACTATGTAATATATTTGTATCTCCGTTTATAGTCCTTTAGGATACTCCCAATGATGGATTCAAAATTTTTGAGTAAAATGTTTGTGCCTATCACACTAATTGCAAGATTTTGTGACTTGTTCAATAACTGCATGAGTACTATCCCAGTAAATGTAGCAGTGAGCAGTGACCATCATGGTGACATATCCTTCATAACTTGTATGTAGAACATTCTGAATTGTTTACCATAGTGTAGTTGGAATGCTCAAACAGTATGCAGACAGCTACTAACACATTCTTAGCTTCTGAGGGTTGTATTCACCACATACGAAGTTCCTTCCTGCCACCAGCAGTTGTACAATCCAACCAAAATCAGGCTCCTCCTAAACCATATTATTCCTCCCATACTGACCATTATCATATTTGGCATAATATGAATTGTCAAATTCTTAATGAGCTATTTCACCTTTAAATGCCATTTTGTGAACAGCTTGCATTATTTTGGGTAATGCCTCATGAGAGTGGTAATTTGTATATGTGTTGTACTTTTTGGGTTAGCATTCAACCTCAAAATGGAAAGGAAAAAGGTAATCAGTGTAGTTTGTCATATTACTAACACATAATACTGGTAATTATTTATTTGGATGTAAAAGTTGTGTGAGAGGCTTATGCTCTGCTGTCAGCATAAAACTACAAGCAAATTGTTAATAGAGGAATGTTTGTGCAGCCTATACAATTGGCAATACCTCTTTCTTATTGTGAGTATACTGCTGTTCAGTAACGTTTAATGTATGGTTGGCAATTTTTGGTCATTTTTTGTCATCTTTCAGTTGATACACCGAAACAATAACCACTCCTATTGTATTTACATATCTTGTTAGCACTAGTGGTTGGGCAAGATCATCAAACATCAGAACTTGTGAACAAATTAGTGTACCATATTCTTGAAGTCATAATACTCTCTTTCTACAGTTGTTGCCTATGTAAAAGTGTCCGTCAGAAGTGCACCTCTCAGTGGACTGCTTCTTGTTGTTCTTTATGTAATACAGAAAGGGTAGTATGTAGCTTTATGTAGGAGTGGGTGTAATTCTTCTTATGGCATTGCTAAGGAGCATACCATACTGCTTCAGTGTCCTTATTTGAACTTGTATGCCATTGGAATCTGTTCTGCGGCCTAGAAAATGCAATGTTGAAGTGCCAAAGATTCATTTCTTCCAGAAAGGCAATGTTTCCACAAGAAGTATTACTAGATTTCCCAATCCCTCTGCAGAAATCTAATATGTCATCAAAGAATTTTAACCGATTAAGAAGATCTTGTTAAATGGTTTCTGTATAACCATGTCAAACAGCAGATATGTTTGCCACACCACAGGCCATAGGCTTAGGATGAATTAATCATTGTCTTAATTTTTTTACTGTTAATGCGTGCCCAAATTCTTCATTCACTGGTACATCAGTATAGTCATCAGTAATAATCAGACAGTAAAAGATTTATGCTATTCCTATCTGATTGGACAGGACAAATGTTCAAGTTTTGGCATACGATGATCACCAATGCATGAATTTAAACTCATCCTATGGTTACCAGTAATATGTATTTTTTCATTTTTTGTGGAATCTTATTTGGAGTATTTTACTTTTTCATAGAGATCAGATGCCACTTGAGACTTACCTATCGTCAGTAATTGTCACAAAGTTGTGCCTCCATTTGGTAATGGCTCAAATCCTCAACTACCATGGATATACTTATGTTTTGTAGTCATTTTATTAGAGGTTGTAGATCTACATCCATATGTCTGAGGTGCTTTGAAATGATAGAATAATAAACAAAACTGTGTGTAATATTTAAATATAACCACACATCACAAAATAAAAACGTACTGCTCCACTATGGCCATCTACAGTGTTGGTATCATATTATATATAAGAGTTATAATGAAAGTGATCAGTGGTACACACATTTATTTTTAATACACAAGCTGATGCATTCAGTAAAGGCACTACCCAACTCAATAACATTTTTCATGTAAAAAAGAAAGTTTGATTTTTTATTGCATTTAACCAGATAGTAAAATATAATTTGTTGTTTTCAAATGTAAAAACATGTAATGAAAAGTTTTTTTTAGACAGAACATTGTAATACTGGAAACATGTCAAATTTATTTTAGAATTTGAACAGCATCCATTATGACTATTGTTATTATTATTATTTTTACAATTATGTAAGATCACTTGTAACATTTATAGTTTCAATTATCAAAAGTATTAATTACACATAAAATTGTCTTTGCTTGTATGATTCAAGTTTAAACAACATCTTCATACAGCAAAATATAACACTGATCTCTTTGTCTTTCTGGTGTATTTTTAGTAGTTTTTGTTGAAAAGGAAGTATAGACTGTCAATGGAATGTTAAGGCAGACATGTTTATATAAAAGTTTTTTTGTAATTCACGATTTTGTGTGATGTGATGTGGTCTTAAAAACTGTATATTATATGATCAAAATAATCAAGAGAAAAAGCTTCACAGAAAATCATGTTAATGTTAATGCATATCCAAATTAACGATACTGGATCTCTTCTCTTCAAACAGGGAATATACTTCCCGATATACTGAACCAACAAAAAAATCAATAAAACTATAAAGAAAAGACAATGTTACAAGTGTTGTGAGTTATTATGCTTCACAATGATAATTCACCATACTTTTTTATATTCTTAAGTTATTGATAATTATTTTCACACACCATATCAATGTTCACCAAAGAGGTTCACAGAACAATTTTGAAAATTACTTTTATCTCACTATGAATGAGTAGGTTAGAGAGTCAAAGATGTACATGAAGCTCTTCCTCACACAGAAACACTCCACACGAACTTGTACTTTCAGCTCATGCTGCCTTTTTTTTTTTTTTTTTTTTTATGGTAACTTGAAATATGATACTTAACCACATCAGTGAAGGTCTACGTCCGCCAGAATTATGATTTGCCTTAGGAATCTAAATACTAAATATCACATTTACAATTTAAAATGACATTGAGGACCAATTATCAATTTGATTCAGTAAATCAAAACAGAATTTGTGGACCTTCAAAGTTCTCCTTGCATGCTAATGATTTTTACTGAAATGAGTTGATATGGTCACAGAAGGGCTTAACACACAAAAAAATGGACTGCTAAATAGGGTCACTGGTATATGAGCCATCAGTGAGGCCTGATGATTCTAGGCCCTGAACAGGATATGCTGTGGTGAATTCGATCAGTGGCTACCATTGCCAGATGCATTATCTGAGTGGCTGCAAGAGCACTTCGGAGTTCAACTCAAAGTGTCTGCATCTCACTCAAAGTGCCAGTGTCTTTTCTACTAACCACCATAGGTCTTTGGCAATGTGCAATACCCAACCACCTCATCTTTTGATGGCAAAGCTGACATACTACTTGGTGAGCGAGGATGCCGATGCTGCTAGCCACTGTTGCTCTGCCTTAGCAACCATGGGGATATTTCAAATTACCTGAGGGTCATGGGTCACACTATGGCAGCTTTTGCTATGTATAGTCATTGTCCAGTAAGTGAAGTTGAAATATGAAAATAGTTTATGTCCAACACAATCACACTAATTTCTAAACAAAAAGCTGACAATGCCTAAAACCAAAAAGTTTGTTAAAACATTAGTGTGGTTGAGCTGGACAGTAAATTTTTTGAAAAGAAATCACTGTGCATCTACAGTTTGAGTAAAATGTTGTTTTTTGCAAAGTTCAATTTGTTGATCCATTCCTGACTCCGCATGCGCCATGGTAGTGTGGAATCTGTCCCACTGGCAGCACTGGAGGCAGAATTGGTACAGTAGTGTTCACATATTATTTTAATAATTCTGTAGATACTTTGTAACAGGGGACCCAAATGCAAAAATTTGTAATACACAAACAAAGTTGATAAAGTAAATATAAATAAAAAGATTGATATTTCCCCAAACAAACATAAGTAACAAGTTGCGTAAGGTATTCAGATTAATGAATCATGGTAGGAGTAAAAATATTGTGCCATAATAAGAGAATAGCACTCCATCTTCAGGCCACAAGTGGCCCATCGGGATCATCCGACCGCCATGTCATCCTCAGATGAGGATGCGGATAGGAGGGGTGTGTGGTCAGCACAAAGAGAAGCTTTTATGAATACTGAAACCAAACCACAATTCCTGTTTTTATTAACTGTGTTAAACAGTATACACCAATAATAATGTAAGTCATATCAAAAACAAAAATGTCAAATAGTGACACACAAAATTGCAGGACAAATACGAAAGGAATGTAAAGACATCATCTATAGAGAAATGGATCCAGTGGTATTTGTTCACAGTAACAAAGAACTTAATGAAAAATAAATGATCCCACATTAATGACTAGTATATAACAGTTACTTTTAAAATGTAGAACAACAGCTGATTATCAAACATCATGGCACACAGTTATATAGCAATAAAGTACTGCCACATTCATCCCTCTATTGCCTGCACAGATAACACTTGTCATCCACATGATTTTCCAACTCTATTTCTTTCTGACCAGGCTGGAATAAGTTTTTTCCATTTCCAGTACCATTCCATTAGCTCCATTAGCTTCAGCCATCACTGGCTTTCTTTTATGTGGAGTTGCATTGTTTATGAAACATTATTAAAGGTTGGAGGGAACTGGTCATCCATACAAGCATTGCTGCTATGATTTGAAACAAAGTAGGTGTATGTTACTTTTCTGATCTCCTAGAGTCAATTCAACTTTCATATTCATAATTTTAGGTGTATTGAAACTAATAACAGTTAATTTGATTTAATCTAGAATACTTACCTACAAAAAGTAAGTAATAATTTATGTTGTGGATGACATATGTCATCTGCAAGAGTAACAGTTTCAGGAATTATTGTGAGAGTAATGGAGAGTTGAAATTTCATACAAATACACTGTTCATGTCACCACTTTGTCAAAAACTGACATTTTAAGACTATGGCTGTGTACAAAATAGAGATTAATTCTTGCAGAGAAGGAAACAGCAACCAACCACTTTTAATAATTCTATTTATTCACATAAATAGTGCTGTTGCCGATTTGAACTGAGAGGTTTATAATCAGATGCCTGTTCACATTAAGATACATAACTGTTATTGTTCACATCGGTTTTCACTTTTTATTCCTCCCTGCAGTGAAAAATTCCTTGGGGCACTGGTGCCATACAACAAAAACCTGATGTGAGACACAGCCTGTTGGAATGTAATTGTACAAGTAGTGTGCTGAAATAAAATACACGTGCATAAATGCTGAGAAAAATGTCTACTTTGATTTTCTGCAAGTAAAATATGGAGTAACTCGTGGTTCAGGACTAGGATCTCTGCTCCTTATCTTATATAAATGACATGCCCACTGCAGTAAAAGAAAAAAATAGTTTATTTATCTATTTATTTGTTTGCAGTTGCCTAAAACACAAACTAATATCCAGACCATGAATGTAACGTACTGATCTCTCCATCATCACCAAGAACTCTATTGGATACCCAGGGAAAGCTCTCAGAGAACATTGTGGAATTATATGGTGAACTGTTTGCTTTTCAGTATGACAGTCACAACCTGGAGAACTTACTTTCTTCCACTTGTGCAGAGAATTGACACCTGTCAGTGTTGGTTCTTATTCAATCAAGAGCTGACCAGATCTTTTATTACATTCAAAGCCAGCAGGTTTGGTTGATGAGCAGGGCACCTTAAGTTGTTCCATTGTAACATTAATCTGCCAAATGTCTCTTTTAGCCAACTACAGCTTATCTACATCTACTAAAGAGACACAACATAATAGTCAGGCAATAACTTCTTATTTCCTTAAGCTCGAACACCAATAACTGACAAATCTAAGTCAGTACAAAGAATACTGATAAAAATCAAAGAGTAAAGCATGTTGTCTGTGCACTCATTGCCACGGAATAATGCTGTGTTTCATTGCATATTCACAGATGTTCTTCTGATGACTCCCACACAGCCCCCACACCTCTGGGAATGTAGGGGTATTTATATTTCACCCAATGTCCAGCTATTGTGTGTTCTGAAGGCACTGCTTGAACTTCTTCAGCCTCTGGTGCTGGCAATGATACTGGTACTTTCTCCTGTGTGAAATTATCTATTGCATCAAGGAATGGCTGTTTGGTGGATAACACTAGCAACATGAAGATACACCCACCTCAGTCCATTCCTGATAAACTGGAATTATGGCTTGAAATGCTCAGTCTAACTTTCCAGCACCATGGCATTGTAAACAAAGATACCAAATTTTTGATTGCTGTTAGTGTGCTTGATAACAAAACAGCAATGATCAGCACAGATATAATACTCTGCCTGCCTGCCATGTGGAAATATTCTCATTTTAAACAGCTACTCCTTGAGCAGTTAGGTCGACCAGTGGAACAATGTACCCCACAAGCACTACATGGTGAAAAGAGAGGAGATAAGTCACCTTCAGAATTTTGGCGGCACCTGTGAAGCTTAGTCGATAACTCTGAGTTGCCAGATATGACATTGCAACATGTATGGCATGTACAGTTGCCAGAGGCAGTTAGAATGGCTGTGGTGCTTTCCGATATATGTGATATTTCATCATTGCTCTCACTAACTGATGGGGTCTATGTCTCATTAGGTGCAGGGCTTATATTATCTGTGATGTTCAAACACAGCAGTACAGACATTCAGGAAGCTGCAGCGATACAATGACACCAACAAATTGACATTATTCAACAACTGGACAAGCTATGAAATCACGTTGATGACTTGCGGTGACTGATATCGATGTTGCTCTAAGGCAAACCAGCCACGTACAAAAAGAGTAAGGAAGATGGCAAAATGTCTAAGGAATGTATCTGCTGGTATCATCGTCACTTCCGAAACAAGGTGACACAATGGACATCACACTACATTCAACCAAAAGGTGACAGTGGTCAGTGATAGGCACCACTGATTGCGAGTTCAAGCACCAGCACCTACCACTGCAAGGTGACAGCATTTATGGTGTTACTTCCTCTTGTGGTGCCAAGACAGTGTCATCCAAGTCCAGTGGGGTGGAAGATGACACATCATGTTCAGTGTGTACATCCTCTTCGGTCGGTAACATATGTGCAGGTTTTATGCATTCCAATGATACCAACTGGGCCTTCTCATTTTAATCTCTATGGATGGTATGTTCATCCCAGAAGAGAACTGTATAGGACCCAGAATATGGGGCTGCAGCGGTGACTTGACAGCATCTATCAGAGGCATCAGATATGTACATGTATATAGTTACTGCCCCATGTCTTGAGACAGTGGATGGGTGAAGTCTGGCCATATGGTCTTGCACTGTTTGCAGTACATAAGGCAATTCAGTGTTTTGTGCTCTGGTTTGAATGGTGAAGAATTCTGCGGGCAGTCTTAAGGGTTCACCGTAAACCAATTCTGCAGTGGATGCTCCTAAATCAGCTTTTAATTCTGTACAAAGGCTAACAAAACCAGTTGCAAAGCTGATGAGCAAGACTGCGCATGGCACATTAACACATCTTTTAATGTTCTATGCCGGCATTCCACCATTCAATTGCTTGTTGGGTGGTAAGCCATGGTATGATGATGGTGAAAACCACAGAGTTTGATCAATTCTGAGAACAGGGTTGATTGTAATTGATGCCTCTGATCTGTGGGGACATGTAAAGGGCAGCTAAAACATGCAGTCCACAATGAAAGAAATACCGACACCATTGTTCCACGGAAATGTCCAATAATGGAACCGCCTCCGTCCATCTGGTGAAGTGGTCCAGTGCAGTGAGGAGATAATGATATCCTTCCGACAGCAATAGAGGTCCCACAACGTCCAGCTGCACATGTATGAAATGTTGGTTATAAGTGGGAAGTCTACTACCGCTTTGAACACGTGTCGTCCAACCTTGGCCCTCTGATGATCTAAGCACGTATCTGCCCAACTGTGGCAGTCCTAATTTGTATTGGGCCACACGAATCTGTCTGTTATCAGTTTCACACTGGCGTTTATTCCCTGATGAGCCAGTCCATGGATGGTGTCAAATAATTGCCGTCGCAATTTTGTAGCTACAAAACGTCTCAGTTTTCGCAGTGATACGTCACACTAAACTTGTGAACATTCACCAGCAGGTCGTATTTGCCACAGACGTACTGTTGCAGTGGAATTCGGTGAGTTGTTGGACTGTCTCTTGCACAGCAGCTGACTCCTTGTAGTCAATAGCCTGAGACATTGATTACAACTGAGACAGGAAATCCACTATTAGGTTCTCAGCTCCTTTTATATGCTGCATTTGCTCATCTAAAAAGGAATTCAATACACTGTGTGGGAGTCACCAGAAGAATATCTGTGAACACACAATAAAATGCTGCATTATTCTGTGGCGATGACTGCACAGACAATCCTCTTTACTCTTTGATTTTTATTAGTATACTTCATACCGACCAAAATTTTCTAGTTTTTGGTGTTCGAGCTTAAGGGAATAAAAAGTTATTGCCTGATTACTATGTTGTATCTCATTAGCAGATGGAGATAACCTGTGGTTGATAAAAGAGATAAAACATAGTAATCAGGCAATAATTTTTTTATTTCCTTATGCTCGAACAAAAATAACTGAAAATTCTAAGTCAATAGAAAGACTACTAATAAAAATCAAAAAGTAAAACAGACTGTCTGTGTGCTCATCACCACAGAATAATGCTGCATTTCATTGTGTGTTCACAGATGTTCTTCTGGTGACTTCCACAGTCTCAAGCATTCATTAGTATTAAAGTTATTGCCAATTAACATTGTTGCTGTTTCCAGATATGCATGATGAGACAGAAGCTTTCCTTTACTGATGGTTGGAATGTCTGTGTGAACATGGAGGTGAGAACTTTTCTATAGTTTTTTGTACTCCCATATAAATGCTCTTTCCTGCTGCAGAGATGGAGGAACTCTGTGAGCTAAGTAGGGTAGCCAGAAAGTGGGTATAGGTGTGACTGTACCAGCTATAAGCTGCATGATATGGTTGAGTTTTGTGTGAGAACTATTTATCCAAGCCTGCAAGCAATACCCCACAGCTGTGTAACCCAATCTCACAACTGAGGCATGGAGTGTAGATGCAGAACAACTATGGCAAACATCTATTGTTTGAAATACATCTAAATACCAATGAGGATATCTAATAATTTGGTTTGCAAAAGCACTTCACATAAGCTCACACACATTAAGTAAATAAATGAGAATGATCTGAAAATACCATGTTGTATTTGATGCACAGTGCATGTAAGATCATTTTATGCATTCCACTTCACAGAAAACTTCCCAGACCACTGCAAGCACCAAAAAATGGACAGAATTTTATTGACAGACATAATCTATGAGGCTCACAATATCAGTGCCCTACTGTTAGCTGAGAAAACGATTGTGTGTCTCATCTGAAGCAATCAGACCCTGCTCATAGGTGCACAGAGCCACCAACAGCCTCTACAGCCCCAACCTGACAACCACAATGGTTAGTGTCCCATGGTATCCACCATAATTCATTCCAATAGTTGGTAAAATTACTTACATTACATTTATTAACCAATTTGTCTCAAGTAGTTCTGGTACTTTCCAATATACTTACCAATCACATACACACTGTACACAAATGCTGCAAGTAATGCACTGACTTTCAATGTTGTCAGTGTGTCCCAGACTCAACAGACTTTCAACTTACTTAGGATTTCATGATTCAGTTTTGTAAGTCACTTGATACATCCTCTACTCAATATTGGTCCAAATGGCTCTGAGCACTATGGTACTTAACATTTATGGCCATCAGTCCCCTAGAACTTAGAACTACTTAAACCTAACTAACCTAAGGACATCACACAACACCCAGTCATCACAAGGCAGAGAAAATCCCTGACCCCGCTGGTAATCGAACCCGGGCGTGGGAAGCGAGAACGCTACTGCACGACCATGAGCTGCGGACTCAATATTGGTATTTGTACTTATTACACAAAAAATGTTCATACGAAGTACAAGACTACTACTGAAATTTAGTTACAACAGACAACCTTATACCAGCATTGCATGTTAGTAAAAAGGAAGGCCTGCATAGTGTTGAGTGAGGGATCAGTCCAGTGAGTGCTCTCCACTTCCCTCACAGCTTGATAACTGGCTTTCTTTTCTCAGCTGCTAGCGTTGTTGCAATACAGATAGTTTTTTCAGTGCTGCCACACCACAATAATGCTTTCAGTTAAGTTTCCAGAGTACCATGCTACCACTCAGGAAGTCATATTGGAATGTCAGTGACTGTCTTTAATGATATAACAAAACAGGCAGTCTATATAATGGCAACTGTGTAGTGGTAACCAATTGCAGTCAAAAGTGACCATCTTCAGATTGATGACTCTGAAATTAACAAAATGGGTCAAGTATGATGCAGATATTTACTGTTCTGGCACTTAAAGAGTTTATTATGGTTGTGCAACCATTTTGTTTCTCCAAATGAGACTATTTGTTTCCTACTTAATATACTAGGTGCTTACCTGATGAAATTTCATGCTAGTTACCACTGCATTCAAATGCAACTGTAAATAGTTCCTGCAAATACATTACAGACCACAGTTTGGTAGAGCTGTCTCTACATTTTAAATAAAAATTCTCAAAGTTGTATTTTATAAAAATTTCTTTCATGATTTGTAATTAATTGACTGTCATTCTGTGCATGTAAAAGTTTTGTAATTAAATCCCACACAATGCTGAACATGAGATGGGACACACATCATTCTACAAGCTCATTGGATTTGCAGGACATGGTATTGCTGGGACAGTAGTATGAATAATCAAGTGTCCTCATGGCAACTAGTTATGTCCTGCACAACATGTCTTTGTTTGGTTGCTTGTATTGTCTGTGTTACACCATATGGCAATAAGTACACAGTGTAAATATTCTATCCAACACACACCAGAGGGCAGTCTATTTATATTCTACCAATTGCTATCATACTTTTAAGTTTTTAATTACTTTTTAAATGGTTTAAACATATTTGCAGATTATAAACAACTTTACATCATGTTTGCTTATACAATATCAGGTTCTTGCTAATTCTATGCATGTTGTTTGAGAATTTAATTGCTCATTGCTTTACTCAATGATTACATATGGAATGGTGGTTGGAGCAGTTACAGCCAGTAGCATCCACATGCTAGTCAGCAATTGTTGACTAGTAGATTTCAGTACGAATAAAACGTTCTCGGTTTTCCAGCCGCATCAATTCAAACCAAATCCTTGAGCTTTCGATGACCACCTCCACCATCATTGTCAGGAGTTCACTGACTGCTGGGACTGCTATGGTTTCTTGCGTATATAGGCATGATGACATCATCAGCAGCCAATCAGATAGACCAATGTGGCCAGCGCAAAAGTCGACATGGGCAGCTAGCGGAGCTATTGCCCGTGGCCACACTGGTGATTTCATGTGGCGCCAGGAGCAGGCGCCATGTTTGAATGATGTCATCATGCCTATATAAGCAAGAAACCGTAGCAGCCCCAGCACTCAGTGAACTACTGATGACGATGGCAGAGATGGTCATCGAAAGCTCGAGGATTTTATTTGAATTGATGCTGCTGGAAAGCTGAGAATGTTTTATTCATGTATGCCGTCACAGAAGACCCCGAGGACACATAGATTTCAGTATGTAAAGCAGCTTTGTGTACCAGTTCTGCACATCATCAAGGGTATACGTATAACATGTTTTGTAACTATGTTGCATGTATCTTAGTTTGTAAGGTAAATAACTATATAATACTTGGCTCCTCTTGTTAATTTCAGAGTTACTGATCTAAGGATGCCCAACTTTGAGTGAAAGGGGAACCAAAATTAATAAATAAATATTTTTTACATTCTGGACTGACTGTTTTATTATAGTGTACTATTAAAACATTTAAGTTTTAAACTATTTGATTTTGCCATTGACACCAAAACTTCAGATTAATTAATCCAGTTCATTCCATTTGCTGGTACTGGTATCTTGACATTCCTTCCATGATCTAGTGGCAGGCCTGTAAAAGATCAGTAGTGACTGAATATTAGGATGTAGGAACAAAACTTGTGGTTTACTTTTAGTTTTGCTTGGAAAATGTGTCATTTCTAATATGGATAGCCCCATCAATCATGGACCTTGCTAAAATGGGGTGGCTTTTGTGCCTCAAGAATGCACACCATAACCATATCATAAGTTAAAATGTAGCAATATAAAATAGCTCCATTGACTACAGTTACACTCCTTTACAATATATTTTTTCTCTTAGCTATCCATTCCACTAATGTGTAAAACATCATTACATGGAATTACAAAATCCTTAGTCACACTCTGTCTTGTTACACTTTAATTCTCACGTTTCAGACTACAGATTACTGATGACTCCTACAAATATTTTTGTGACATATTCTAAATTTAAGATACATGTAAATTTGACCCCACTAGAAATTTTTTGTTTCTAGCTTGCCATTTGTTATTTAAAAGCAATCAGTCTTCTCATTTCAACAAACATTTAACTTTTTCAAGAACCATAAAACTGATCAGTTATACAGCATGTATACAAAATTATTGTCTTCCAAAATGTTTGAATCTTAAAATAAATCGTGTTAAAATTCTACTGTTCCAGTTTTGCAGCTATGAATTTTCTGGTTACAAAAATGTACAAATTTCCTAAAGTAACATGTTAGGATTCGAAATATTCCAGTTTTAAAATTTAACTTTCAGAAAATTCTTGGCAAGCTTTGGAAATCCAAGTGCACACAAAAAGTTCTGCATCATAAAATAGAACCAAAAATTTATTAGTTAATGATTATACACTTTATAGTTAGTCAAGATAACTACAATAACTAAATCTTGTATTTCACTTTTGTTTCCTTTATATTATAGGCCTAATCTGAAATGTAATAGCTTTGTATTTTATTATTTTGTAATTGCTGTCCTTCACATGCCATTCAATTGAAACACTACGCTGCTCATTGGCCAGTAGTCAAAATGCATGCATCTGTAGTTAGTCAGTGATGAACATTTAGTCGGTTCAGTTGCTAAGGTCAAAGGTATGTAGCCATCATTTGCCACTTGTGAATTTATGAAGCCACTCATAGTCTGCGTAACTTACTGGCTGATTGACAAAATCTGTATTAATATGACGCTAGCCATACGTCAATATTGAGCTTAGTGTCAATAAATGTGAATAGAAAGAAAAATTAAGTTCAACACTGCTGTGCAGGTCTGCTTAAAATCAGTTTATAACATCACATAATTGTAGGAGGAAGGTCAAAGAAGATGAACTTCCATGAGGCTTAAGATGTACCCAAAATCAGGCCAGTAACATGACAAATGATGCTCAATGCCCGATGAACTGTGAGATATAGGCATTCCATAATATCAGTAAAAATGACAGAAATTTTACTACAGGTGAAGGGAAATGAAATACATACAAACACATGTATAAAGTGCAAAGAAGGGTGTGACATCACATAAGACTTTAATAACTAGCAGTATATTGGACACGAATACATCAACTGTTTGTGAGGTGTTTATTAGTGAAGAACAAGAGCAGATAGTATTTAGAAGTGAAACGGCCTACGAAATTGAAGTATCTTAAAGCTCAAGCCATATTTAAATCCACCCATTGAGACATTAGATGGAGTCAACAGACTGTTAGCCATATTTGGAGGATGACAGAGAAGGGAAACCTGCTGGCTGTAAACAAATGAACTGGGTAGAAAGAAACAAAACATCAGTAACATGCATCAGCAGTTAATGCCGGCAGAAAATTATAATTTTTTTGTTAAAAGCAAATTATCATTTTCAAGGAGAGTATTGAAAAAGGTATGGACAATTCAGTACACAGAAGAGAAAAAGAATTATTTAGTAACAGAGAAAATGATATGCATAATGCCTTAAAAGTGATGACAAATTTAGGGTATAAATGAAAGGATATAATGATAAAACAAATTATGAAGCCAGTATTTAAATTCAAAATCAGAAATAATTGTAGTGACATAATTAAGGAAACTAATAAGAAACTTGATGGTTTGAAAAAATAACACTTTCAATGAAGGTTGTTTTGAGAATGGAATGAAAAGTATAAACAGAGAATTTAATTATAAAACTGCTTCTGTTACAAATGAATGTGTAGTCAAAGAAAAGGAAATTGAAAACAGTTGTAAGAAGCAAATGGTAGTAGCTGTTAATTCTTGTTGCACCAAGTTAGAAGTAGTAGTGCCAGCATATATGACGATAATACCAAAGACCTGCATCAGATCTGAACTGATGATCTACAGCACCCCAGTAAATGATGCTAACCACTACTCCACAAGGATGTAGAAGAGCTGTGTTGATTGTGTAGCTAATGGGGACGTATTGAATCGAATTGGGGGGGGGGGGGGAATATATTGCACAACTGCATTAAAAGAAGGGAATGGCTAACAAGACACATCGTGAGGCATCAAGGAATTATCAGTTTGGTAATTCAGGGACGTGAGGGGCGTAAAAATTGTAGAGGGTGACGATGCTTGCATTATGCAAGTTCAAATGGATGTAGGTAGTAGTAGTTATTTAGAGATGAAGAGGTCTCCTTAGGATAGACTAGCGGGGAAAACACACCAAACCTTTGCGACTGAAGATCACAGCAAAATAGTACATGCCATTAAAAATAGTTTTTTGCGTAAACAGAACATATCATGCTACACCAACACTACATTGACTACTACACTTATAACTTGGCTTGACTTGAGTGAATAACTGCTTTACCTTCATTTGTTGGACGATTTCACTTTTTTGTGAAATACGTATGTCTCCTCCACTGGGCAACTTAGTATAAATAATTAAATTCTAGTTACGTTATAAAATCGGCTATCACTACTTAATGATTGATAATAGGTTAATAAGTGTAGAACGTTATAATTTCATAAATGAGGAGCAAAAATATTGGAGTATAATTTATAAGTGCATTTAAAACAACGCGCCAAAGGTATTGCCTTTCATTGATTGGTCGGTACTTCGAGGGACGTCAGCAGCAATCGAGTAAGGGAACATTATTCCTCTTAGAAAACAAATCTAGAATTTTCTACGTTTGAACTTACTCACAGTGTAACTGTAGATACGCGTTAAATATATGTAGCATCATACGTTTTAAGTTTAATTACAGAGGACAATGTCATCTAATAAAATCTTTGGCGCAACAGGTTATGTATTCCACTTGTTGCTTGAGCGGCAAGAAGGTGCGGCTTCGCGGTATCGCGCTGAATTTATTGTGGAAGTGGCAGTGGTTCGTGACACCTAGGCAAGCAATATTACTGTTCTCTAGAAACTTAAATTCTGAATACTCAGATCTGATTTTTTATGAACATGGCTGGAAATATAAATGACCCAGTAAGAAAACTGTCAATTCTTACAGATTGAGGAAACAAGAGCAACTTCGTTTGGTCTTCACATTAACTTATTTCTTACAGTATGAGCGTTTGCTTAATACGTACCGAAATATTTCGATACAATGCCTCGAGTCCTGCGTGCCAACGCTGAGAGAAACGAAGACGAGGCGCGGAGAGGTAAATACTATTGGAGTGATTTATAGCCTTGTGTTTCTGTACGTAGCTTCCCAGTTTATACGGCTTTTGAGCACGAAGAATTGTTTGGTACCATTAATTGTATCACGAATCCCTCCGCTTCCCCAATTTCAGTTGGAATTGCGTGTGTCTTTCAGGAGAGCAGAAGTTTCGAGGAACAAGTTTGTTTTAAAGTCTAAATGTGGATTCATTGGAAAGAAACACTAGAAACAAATTGATAATGAAGGAGAAAACTGATATCTTCACCTTCGAAATACAAGGATCAGCACACTCAGCCAGAGGCTTAAAGCCATGTTTTATAAACATTGGTCGATACTCGTAACTCAGGCCACGATTGATTGCTTTGTAAATCCAACTGGGAAGCTCTTATTTTTTAATAGGGATTGATAAGTTTCTCTCTAGTTGAAGCGACTGATGTATTTAACTATCTAGCTAGGGCTTATTATTTTAGCGTGCTATTATACCGTAACCTATGGAAATACGTTTCTCTTAACGGTGTCGCAATCAAGTACTTGAATTTTTATTCCTTTCTTTCACGTGTTCAATGTTGAATTTTTGGTTTCCGTTAAGGAAAGATGGCTCACAATTATATTGCATTTAAACTTTGTATTGGAATTTGGCGGATTTCATACTTCCCTTCGTCACACACGCCGTATCGTCACCCATATTTCAAATGCAATTCATTGTGTTTCTGTTCTACAATATGCCAATCTATCCCTGAATGATGCTCTTCTTAATTTTCACGGCTAGGAAATGACGTTCAGCCACTCTTATGACACATCTGTTTACACTGATCATTTGAGTTATTCATCTGAAAGGCAGAAGCAAGCCATTCGAATTATATTGAAAAAGAATCGTGTAAAAGTTGTTTCAAAGAACTAAACATTCTAACGTTTTCATCATTGTATATATTCAAGACCACTGTGATTGCATTGTGTGATCACACAAAACTGGAGACTAATGAGACTGTTCATACAGACAACACAAGGAACAGAAAACAACCGCGGTGCATTCCATGTAGATTTAAGATTTTTGAAAAAGGACCCAAATACTCTGGTATCAAGTTAATACAAGCAATGCCAAGGGAATTACAAGACCTCAAAACTGAGAAAACGTCCAGCAACCTAGTATCAAATCTGTAATTGCTTGTTTAAGTTGTCATCTGTGTGCAGATGTATTGAGGTTTTCAGTTTGACCCATGTTCGTACAAATATTCTGCAACATATTCCATGTTACTCACGCTAGGGCACATAACGTTAATGTTATTGATATATACATATCTCAGTCACATATTTCTTGCACACAAGACAATGAGCAACAGCTTTCACATTTCAGTTTGGTAGATCATTCTGTAGTGAAAATAGGTATGAAATGCAATTTGTTTGATGTTAATTAATGAAGAATAAAGACTCTCATCTACTTATGGCCTTAGATGGGCATAGATCTCCATAGAGGAAATTGAGAAGCAATGCTTTTGTTACTTCAGATATGCCTTCTCTTCGCTCTTGGAACAGAGAATGATGTATAAACGAATAAAATAACCAGGACTAAATGTAGTACCCTGAAGTCAGTGAAGATGAATGTAATGGATGAAAGAAATCTTTACGTTAAATGTTGTAGAATTATTGAATATATTTAAGTAGGTTATGAGGTAGATGAAGAGAATCAGCTGTAGGTTCATTAGAGGAAACATTCCAGCTTCCTCCTTATGTGATTTAGGCAATTATGGAAATCTAAATCGGGAAGAGAAGGTGACAATTTGAGGCCACACTCCAAATGTACAAGTCCATTGTGTGAAATCATGCACCATATGTCTTCATGTTATTGCAAATATTTTCTATATTTTTTATTTTGTGTATGTCTGAGGGCTATGGATATATGTTTTCTGGTTATTGCATATTGGAAAGCCATTGATTAATAACAAACTGATAAAACTATTGGTGCATTATTTTAGAGTTGTACACTGTATCTGGCATATTAACTAAATGTCATAGTAGTTCTTAACAGAAACCATCTAACATTGTAAATGTGTGAAACACACTATTATTGTTAACTATCAACTTTATGACGACAGCTCTGGAACTAAGGTGACTATCTGAACTCTTTTTTCTGTGATGTGTTCTGGAGCTTCTCATAATCTCTACTTACAGTGAAAGAACACTTTTTAGACACCCAGTGCCTTAAAAATTACAGTTCAACGTAGAACTTCTGTGTATAACTGACTTACTTGTTCTAGTAGCTGATAAGGATATACTCCCACTTAGTGTTTTATTCAGTGTTCAGTTGGTACTGGTAACTGTTATTTATTGTAAAACAGGCCCAGGTTCCCTCTCACACCTCTGAAAATCAATGCCTGAGAATCTAGTCTAGACTGGGCATGGCGAATCAGAATTTTGTGAAGACTTCGACAATCATGTGAAATGTAGGATCTTTTCACCAAATCACAAGATGTGCATAATAGAACTGATAGCACTCTGAGATCCAAATGAAGATGTTAGATGTCTATTTATTTATTTACTTATTTATCTGAAGATCATCTTACAAAGGTATTAGATTTGTTATCATAGTACAGTGAAAATAAATAACTCAAAAAAATAAATGCAGGTAGAATATATAAGAATGCTTTTATGAGGATAGCATAACTGGTTAGCCATAGCCTTCATGAAGGAACCATTGCAGCATTTGCCTGAAAAGGTTTAGGAAAATCACTGAAAAACTAAATCAGTATGGCTGGACAGAACAAACTCCAGCCTCCTGGTTATGGAGTCAGTGTCTTAACAACTTCACTGCCCTGCTCAGTTGGTCCATATTATAAAATGTTCTTTGATATAAACATATTCATTGCTGCACACATCAGAGACACCTGCTGGTGACTCTGGAACAAAGACCTTGCTGCTATGTCCCTTGAACTAACCCTAGTCCATTAGGAAAACTGGTTGCAATAAGACTTGCCAACTGGGAAACAGCTAATGAAGATACCCAAGTTAGGTGTGTTAGAATAATAAACAGTGAATCCACTAATATGTTTAGAAACAGTCTACAACAGGAACTATGGGAAGAAGTCTACCATGAATACACTGTGGATAAGAAATTTAATTCATTTCTAAATGGCCAGCTGGAGTGGCCAAACGTTTCTAGGCGTTACAGTCTGGAACCGCGCGACCGCTACGGTCGCAGGTTCAAATCCTGCCTCGGGCATGGGTGTGTGTAATGTCCTTACGTTAGTTAGGTTTAAGTAGTTCTAAGTTCTATGGGACTGATGGCCTCAGAAGTTAAGTCCCATAGTGCTCAGAGCCATTTGAACCATTTCTCAACCTCTTTCCCAAACATCTTGAAGACATTGTCCCCCAAAGACAAATTAAAATTAAATCAAATGTAAGTACGCATTAGGACTGGGTAACAACTAGGATTAGAATATTATGCACCAGCAAAAGGACTTTACCTAGAACAGAAGAACAGTACACACAAGCAGTGAAAATGCACTGTAAGAAATGTCCTAAAATCTAAACTGTGTAATCAGGAGAGCCAAAAATATGCACCATACACAGCAAATTAACAGATCACGTAATAAAACAAAAATCTTATGGAAAATCATAAAAACTGAAATGTACAGGGACAAAAATTAGAACAGTTAGGAGTATCACATTTCATAGATATGAGACAGACAACAGTAATATGAAATGGGTAGCCTCTGGATTCGATAAATTCTTCCCATCTCTAACTGGAAGTACGGGAACAAAAATCACTCAGCCTCCCTCAGGTGCCATAAATTACTTAATCTTACTCAATGTGCACTAATGATGACACTGCACTTCAAATGCACAACACATAATGAAATTAAAAAAGTCATCACATACCTAAAAATCACCAGGTTTTCTGGATATGACAGAATATCAAACAGGGCACTAAAATTGAATAGTGACTTACTCAGCAAAATACTGTGCTATTCATGCAATGAAAACTGGATTATTTCCTTATAGATTAAAGCATTCTACAATGATACCAGTTCACAAAGGTGGTGACAGACATGTAATATCTATCAGCATGTCTCACTGCTGCCAGTTCTTTCAAAAATATTTGAGGGGGTAGTGCACAATAGGCTACATGAACACCTAACACAAAATGGCTCACTAACCCCCTCCCAGTTTTTCTATCATAAAGGGCTCTCCCCAGATGGAGCAATATTCAGTCTCACAAAGGAAAATCCAGGTGAACTGAACTGTAGAAGGTGTCCTGTGGAGATTCTCTGTGATCTTGTTGAGGCTATTGGCTGTGTAAAACAACATATTACTCCAAAAACTCACAAAATATTACATCAAAGACCAGCCACTAACTTTACCAAAATCTTACTTATATAATATGAAACAAAGAGTTGCCCTAACAGAGTCAGGTGGAACAACAAAAACAGAGTGGAGAGTTGTTGTGTAAGGTGTTTCCCAATGCTTGATCCATGGGCCATTGATCTTCATAGTGTACATTAATGACCTACCAGCATCAGTATACAGGATGATTCAAAAAGAATACCACAACTTTAAAAATGTGTATTTAATGAAAGAAACATAATATAACCTTCTGTTATACATCATTACAAAGAGTATTTAAAAAGGTTTTTTTTTTTCACTCAAAAACAAGTTCAGAGATGTTCAATATGGCCCCCTCCAGACACATGAGCAATATCAACCCGATACTCCAACTCGTTCCACACTCTCTGTAGCATATCAGGCGTAACAGTTTGGATAGCTGCTGTTATTTGTCGTTTCAAATCATCAATGGTGGCTGGGAGAGGTGGTTGAAACACCATATCCTTAACATACCCCCATAAGAAAAAATCGCAGGGGGTAAGATCAGGGCTTCTTGGAGGCCAGTGATGAAGTGCTCTGTCACGGGCTGCCTGGCGGCCGATCCATCGCCTTGGGTAGTTGACGTTCAGGTTTCATAACTAACCTTTTTCGTAGGACTCTCCATACAGTTGATTGTGGAATTTGCAGCTCTCTGCTAGCTCTGCGAGTCGATTTTCCTGAGCTGCGAACAAATGCTTGCTGGATGCGTGCTACATTTTCATCACTCGTTCTCGGCCGTCTAGAACTTTTCCCTTTGCACAAACACCCATTCTCTGTAAACTGTTTATACCAACGTTTAATACATCACCTATCAGGAGGTTTAACACCATACTTCGTTCGAAATGCACGCTGAACAACTGTCGTCGATTCACTTCTGCCGTACTCAATAACACAAAAAGCTTTCTGTTGAGCGGTCGCCATCTTAGCATCAACTGATGCTGACGCCTAGTCAACAGTGCCTCAAGCGAACAAATGTACAACTAAATGAAACTTTATAGGTCCCTTAATTCGCCGACAGATAGTGCTTGACTCTGCCTTTTGTCGTTGCAGAGTTTTAAATTCCTAAAGTTGTGGTATTCTTTTTGAATCACCCTGTATAACAATGCAAATGTAGTAATGTTTGCTGATGATACTAGCATCTTCATCAAGGATTTGAAAACCTCAGTACAGATTGCTACAGAAGCTATAAATCGATGGTTTGCAGTGAATAATCTATTGTTAATCCATTGAAAAACGGATCTAATGCAGTTTCAGACAGCAAATAACAAGTGATATATATATATATATATCAGAAAATTAATGACATTTCAGATATAAGATTTCTAGACATACAAATGGATAACTGGTTAAAATGGAATGAACATATTAATCACCTGCTCAAGAAAGCTTCTGAGTGTACTTTGCACTAAGAGCTATCTTGTCTTGTATTGACAAGGTAATAATAATGTTGTCATATTACACATATTTACACTCTCTCATCTCTTATGATATGATAGTTTTGGGAAATGCTTCAAAAGTGGGAAAAGTGTTTAAACTACAAAAACGAGCTGTGAGGCTGATCTTTGGTGTTACAAAATGGACATATTGTAAGCATATATTCAAGAACCTTGGGATATTGACATTCACAGTCATTATATCTATTCATTGGTAATGTCTGTAATAAACAACACAAAACAAGACTAAATGTAACATGGACAACCATGGCAAAAAGCAGAAGCAAAGCCAGCACAACGTCACAATAGCCCTCATTGTAGCGCAAAGAGGAATTATCCAGTCTGCTATAAGGGGTTACAATAAGCTCCCACTGCATATAAAAACTAGTATTGACAATCCTCATATATTCAAGAGGAAACTGAAACAATTCCTCAAAAATTATACTGTGTATAATTTAAAAAAAAATTGTAGAGCTATAAGTGGTGTAAAAGATGTATCAGGTTATAAATGAACTTATAATATTCTGCGCATACATATGTAACCTCGAGTACCTTGTATGTATATTTCTTGCAGTATTTTTTTAAAACATTGGATATAGTATTTTATACCTTAAATTTATATTGTTTGTTCTTCTTCTCTTTTTCATCAAGCAATATTGTATTCTTTGGTTGGTCCTACATTACAGTACAACCATTGTACAGAATGTATTATAGCCACCAAACAGATATAAAGTCCAGGTGTGTAAACATGCCACTATGCCCCATGCACATCTTCATGGCCCCCATCAGTTCACCTGAAAACTGAGTCAGCATCATGCCATGATGATATGTTGAACACAGAAGAATGACAAGGCATTACCATTGTGCATTATAGGTATTGGCACCTATTGTTATATATTAATTATAATTTTGATCTCCTTGGCAGTTTATCATACAGTTACTAAAAGAAAATGCTGTTTTCCACTTTTTGTTTGTTTTTTCATGCTAAATGTATGTTCACAGTGGCTCTTGTTCCTTGACTATATTCCTCTTCAGGAGTAAAGGAATATATGTTCCATAAATGTTAGAGTAAGCAGGCTATCTCTCTTATTTTCTTGAGAATGATGACAGTACTGATAATGAGATGCAGTGAGAGAGGTATGAGGAATGTATGCCATTTTATTCTGTAAGAAACACGGCAAGCTGATAAGCAAAAGGACAGGAATAACTTGCAGTTGTCTAATGTAAGAGAACAAAAGTATATATGCAAGGTGAACACTTGAGCAGAATTACAAATAATGAGTGAGTAAAAGAAGTTGAGATGGGATTAGGATAGGATAGGATGAAGAAGTGAATATAATACAGGAAAATGAAGTAAAACAAATAAAAGTAAAGGAAAAACAATAAAACAAAGGAAGCGTAAAAGCAACTCATGAAAGTATAGGAATGGAAAGAGGAACTGCCTGGCATTGGAAGTAATAATGACACACATAACAGTATCAGATGCACTATGGGAATGTAACTTGTTTTAAAAAGACAAATGGATGCTAATAGTTCTGCGGGCTTTTGTTTCCTAGAGACATCACAGTGCATCAGATGAAATTATATTACTTAAAATTAAAATTATGGAAATTATAAAAAAGTGTGCAATCCATGGCAAAAATGTTATCACTTTAAATATTCAAAGAGACTGAAAAATTAATAAAAAGACAAATGTTGTGTCTGATTAACTATCAGGCTGGCAAGTGTTAGGTATCAGGTATTCAGGTAGACACAGCAGTGGACAGAGGTACATCTGCCAGGTAATGATGGATTTGCATTATATGAAGTATATGGCACAGCAATCAGCCAATCCAGAAAGGGACTGTTTATCATCAGAGGGTAGATATCTGCGTATATGTGAATCAAACAGCAACACTGGAAGTTGATATTCTATCAGAGGCTGTTTTGTGATGTGGATGCACTTGTATATGAACCTGTCTAACTAACTTTGAGATGCAGGTGACATCAAGGAAGTATCGTTGATAGATTAGAGGCAAGGTGATCTGAATCTGCAACAGAATTTGTCGTTCCCACATTCAGAATCATGTTTTATTTTTCCTCCCTCTAGCTCTTTCCAGAGTCCTTCTCACTCCTCTTCTACACACTCTGTTTGTATTTTAATGTTCATTTATTATTCTTTCTTTCCTTGTTTTTTTCCCATTGATCATTCTTTAGTTTGTGATCTCTTACTGTGTGATGAAATCTAATCATATACCATCATAACTCTCCCTTGATGTCTTGTCTCCCAACCTTCCTTAACTGTTATCCCTTCTATGTCTCATTATACAGCATGGCAAAACTTTGAATAGTCTCATCTGGTCTCCAGGGAATGCAACTTATGATTTGACGATTCACATTAGAAAAAAATATTTCCACTTCATTGCACATTCTCCATCATTGACATAATACAACAGGAGTAGTCATGAATGTAAAAATGAGAAGGATATTAAATTGTAATGTTAAATGTGGCAGCATTGGCTCAGTTTCCCCTTATGCATATGTTGCAATACATTTTTGATAATGTGAACATTAAGTGAGCCTATGTGTGCCACATTCTGTTTTACTCACTCCATGATGTAATGTATTTTAACCAGCAGAAACAATGACATATACTTACATATATTTTACATAGTTCCCCAAAAGTTATAAAGATACTTGACTTCAAATGAATCAACACCTCCAATATTATAAAAAAAATGTTAATTTCTGGGGTAACTTTCACTATTAGGCACCAATGTTGGTACCCTGAACATTTCTTTGGCTGTAAGGAAAATTTTAATGTAAGTAAATAACACAATGTGTTTAACGATAGTCGTACTGACTAAAAATGAGAAACTAGGCAGCCTGATACAGAGTCACAAAACTGTGATCATGTTCTTGAATTTTCGAGGAAACTGAAAATAAAAATATAGACTCTGAGATACGTTAACAAAACACATCTAAATCAGTCATTTCTCGCATCTCAGAATCAATAACACTTATTTTTAAATTAAAATCTTTCCTTATATCTCCAGTTTGCATTGTATTGTGGCCATATTCCACACTTCTTTAACCTCTAACTCCTCTCTAAATTTATGACCAAGTAAATGTGTGACTAATGCTTCCATTTCTTTATGTATGAGTGGACTTCTAAGAGTAAGTTGCACATTATTATGGGGGGCTAAGTAACTTTCATTGAATACTGCACTACATTTCCAAGTGACACATATAAATGACATTATGATTTGTATTGACTGTTTTGTTTGAGATAGATAATTTCCTCACTACAAAATAATGTAAAAATCAATTTGTAAAAATTACTTATAAATATGCTCTCTTCAACTATCCAATATCATACGTACAACTGCACAATTCTATGATTGGCTAGATCAATAAAATACAATACAATACTATTTTTCAACACATTCACCATGTATCTGCAAACAACAGTCAGAATTTTCTACCAATCATTCAGATCCTCAATGATAAAAATCTGCTGCTTGGTAATGGAACCATTTGAGAATGACTGTGTGAACATCCTCATGACTGGAAAATCTCCTTATCACTCAGATGTTGACCTTTGACCACCTGGTCATTACCTTCTGTGGCCAATGTCAATGTCCTTCCTTCCAGATAAACAGTGCCCACACTGGTACATCCTTGATCAAATTAGTGGCACCATTTCGCTACGGTATATGTGACATTGCATTTGACCCATTTACACCAGTATTTCACAGGGAATCTGTGTGCAAATTAAGCCTTTTGCCCACAAGAATCCTACTGTGGTAGGGGACTTCAGCTTCGGAGGACATTTCAAGTTGCTGTACAATTTCACTCTGACAGTATGATGCAGTTGTTGTTGTAGGCTGTTCTGACAATGTGTCACCACTGGCTCCATTACCAAGCACCACATTTTTGTCATTGAGGAGCTGAATGATTGGTAGAAAATTCTGGCTGTTGTTTACAGATACTTGGTGAATGTGTTGAAAAATAGTATTGTATTGTATTTTATTGATCTAGGCAATCATAGAATTGTACAGTTGTACATATGACCATTAGTGGTTTTAGCATTGGATGGTATGTGTAACTTGCTTTCTAAAGCCTCTACATAATTTTCTGTGCGGTTTTCAAAATATTTTAAGACTTGAATTACATACCGGGTGATCAAAAAGTCAGTATAAATTTGAAAACTGAATAAATCATGCAATAATGTAGATAGAGAGATACAAATTGACACACATGCTTTTAATGACATGGGGTTTTATTAGAACCAAAAAAATACAAAAGTTCAAAAAATGTCTGACAGATGGCACATCATCTGATCAGAATAGCAATAATTAGCATAACAAAGTAAGACAAAGCAAAGATGATGTTCTTTATAGGAAATGCTCAATATGTCCACCATCATTCCTCAACAATAGCTGTAGTCGAGGAATAATGTTGTGAACAGCACCGTAAAGCATGTCTGGAGTTATGGTGAGGCATTGGCATCAGATGTTGTCTTTCAGCATCCCTAGAGATGTTGGCCGATCACGATACACTTATGACTTCAGGTAACCCCAAAGCCAATAATCCCATGGACTGAGATCTGGTGACCTGGAAGGTCAAGCGTGATGAAAGTGGCACCTGAGCACATGATCATCACCAAACAATGTGCTCGAGAGATCTTTCACGCATCTAGCAGTATGGGGTGGAGTGCCATCTTGCATAAACATCGTATGTTGCAGCAGGTGTTTATGAGCCAGGCTGGGAATGATGCGATTCTGTAACATATCGGCGTACCTCTGACCCATCACGGTAGCAGTTACAAAACCAGAATCACGCATTTCCTTGAAGAAAAAAGGACCGATAACAGTAGATGTGGTAAATCCAACCCATACCGTGACTTTCTCGTTGTGCAATGGAGTTTCCACTACAGTTCTAGGATTTTTGGTAGCCCAAAGTCTGCAGTTGTGGGTGCTGACAGACCCTCGGAGCATGAAATGAGCTGCATCAGTTCACAACACGTTACTCAACCAGTCATCATCTTCCGCCATCTTTTGAAACGCCCATACCGCAAATGCCCTTCAGTTCACTAAATCACCAGGCAACAGTTCATGATGCTGATGGATTTTGTATGGATAACATCGAAGGGTATGCCTCAGTGCCAACCAAACAGTAGTGTATGGAATGCCAGTGCGGCATGCGACTCCACGAGCGCTGACTTCCCCATGCATAGACAAATCCACTATAGTCTCCATTTCTTCCTGAACTGTCTCAGCAGCATTACACCTTGTGCTCGGTCAGCCACTATGGGGTCTATCGTCTAAACAACACGTGGCTTCGAACTTTGAAATCATTCTCAACACAGCTGCATTTGTCAATGGACCTTTACCCGTTCAAATCCCCTTCCTATGGCGATAGGATCATATCGCTGAACTAGCATATTCCCCATTCTGATAATACAGCTTCACTAAAAGCACCTTTTCAGGTAACGTCAACATGCTGCGACTGCTGGTGCATGTGATTCTCTCTCTCATTACAGCTCCTTTTATACACGATTGTCATGCGCAGTCACTGACATTTTGCTGTCCAGCACCATCTGTCGGACATTTTGTGAACTTTTTTTTTGTTCTAATAAAACCCCATGTCATTCCAAGCATGTGTGTCAATTTTTACCTCTCTATCTATATTATTCCGTGGTTTATTAAGTTTTCAAATTTATACTGAATTTTTGATCACCCGGTATTTTAACATATTATTGCTGTATGTTTTCCAGTGCTATATTCTTTTGCATTGCTTTCCTTCTGAATTTTATAATTTGTGTTACCAATCCATTATCAATAAGTGTGTAAATATCATGTTGCTCTCTAACTCACGGAAACATGATATTATTCCTGTATATCTAACTGAAGATGTTTTTCAGATTCTCTGTGCCGAATACTGTATTGCACATGAAATGCAGCTATTGAGGAAGTCTGTGCTCACCAAACTGCCACAGACAACAAAGAAATAAGAACCCACATGACTAAATGTTTTAGCACATGGTTTATAAGAAAGTGAAATTTTGGTTCATAACAACACTATGGAAAATGTTGTATTTGTCAGTAAAGATAATTTGTATACAAGCACTGTTATAGAGTTCTGTTTTATTCTGTATAACTTAAAATATAAGAAGTACTGTACATATTTTATTCAAAGCAAAAGGAAATATGAAAAAGAGCATTTGAAGGAATTAATTAAAATTTGAGAGACTTAGAAATGTTCTACCTGTTTAAAAATGCGAAACTTAGTATTTAGAGGAAGAACTCACATCATGTTTTACAAAATCTAGGTATGAAATTACATATGACTCTCTGTAAGGTTTACTTACTTGTGTAATCATATTTCAAATTAAAGGCGTCTTACTGTATGTATTTCATCATTTAGAATGTGTCTCAGACTAAATGACCTTGTAGCTACCACCAGTTTGGTTAATTTACTAATAATAATAATAATAATAATATTTATTCAACATTGAATAATCAAATACAATCCCTAGAAATAGTACAGTTTCAGGACATCATACAGATTATTCTTCTGAATACATCAGTTTATAAATTACAAACTAAAGATTTGTTTGTATTAATAAATTTTACATTTTGATGGATTTTACATTTGGTAGTATACAATCACCACATTACAATTATTGTTTTTATCAACATTATATTAGTTGCAGGTTACTTAAAACTATGAGCTTGACATGAAGCACTTTTCATACAGATATAATACTCGTCTAGGGAATAAAAAGGGTTTTCAATTAGAATTCTTTTTAGCCGATCTTTTAATTTGTTAGTAGGAAGGGTTGTGAGACTTTTTGGTAGGGCATTGACTAGCTTCAGCCCAGCATGAAGTGCATTTTTTTTATATAAAGCTGTTCTGTGGCTATTTACATGGTATCTGAACTTTTGCCTTGAATCATACTGGTGCAGGTCACAGTTGAAATTCGGATTTATTGTTTTCACAAGCAATATAACTTTCAATATGTATACACCTATAATGGTAAGCACACCTAATTTTGGGAACAGATTCCGACATGATTCTCGAGGTTTGGCACCACAAATAATTCTGATAACTTTTTTCTGTAGTATTAATAATGTACTTAGGTTGGCATGAGTTGTTGCACCCCATATTTCTACAGCATAGTTTAAGTTTGATGAGAATAGGGCATGATAAGCAGTTTTTAGTACACACATGTCCTTACAATATTTGCTAACCATATTTATAGCAAACACATTCTTCGACAGCTTACATGCTAAGGAATCAATATGCATGTCCCATTTGAGGCTGTCCTGGATTGTAATTCCCAAGAACTTTGTCCTTTTTTCCTTTTTTACAATGTCATTTCCTATGGATAATTTCATGTCAAATTCTATTTGTTTCCTTGTGTTAAATTCCATCATTGCAGTCTTTGAAGCACTTACATTTAGATGGCTTTCATTAAAATACTTGACTATTTCATTAGTTACACTGTTGCACAGTACCTCCAGACTCTCATAGTCTTTGTGTTTACACACTATTGATGTGTCATCTTCATACAATATTTTTGTACAGTTAGGAGAACAATACTGTATATTATTAACATAAATCAAGAAAAGAAGGGGTCCCAAGACAGAATCTTGAAGCACTCCATATTTGTAATTTTAGATTTGTAAGACCCACTGTTTGTTTTAAGCAAGACAAATTGTTTTCTTTTGCTCATATACGATTTTATTAGCTCATAGCCAGTTCCTCTGATACCCAGGTTCCACAGCTTGTCAAGTAATATGGTGATGTTGACACAATCAAAAGCTTTTTCTAGATCAAGGAACACTCCAGTTACTTACTCCTTGTTCTCTATGGCCGTTATTATTTTGTCTATTAATTGTGCTGATGCTACTGATGTTGACTTGTTTTTCATAAAGCCATTCTGATTTTCAAATATTAAATTGTGTTGACTCAGGAATGTCATTAGTCTAGTATAAATAACTTTCTCAACTACCTTAGAAAATGCAGGTAAGACTGAGATGGGGCGGTAGTTTTCAATTTTAGATTTATCACCTTTCTTGTGAATCGGGGTTACTTGTGCTGTCTTTAGACTATCTGGGAAACAACCTGATGCAATTACATCATTTGCTGCTGTGGCCATGGCATCAGATATGTTGTCTATGCATATTTTCAGTGTACTGATAGACAATCCATCATAGCCTGGTGATTTTGTATTTTTTAATGACATTACTATGTTTTTGACTTCCTTGTTATTGGTTGGGGCCAAGTATATGGTTTGTTTGATTGGAATGCCCCTACATCTATGCTGAAGATTCTTAAAATGGTCATTGACAGATTTTCCAACAGAAGAAAAGTACTCATTATAAACATTTGCGATCTGACATTGACATTTCATGATATGCCCTTTATGGTTTATAGTAAAATGACTTGTTAATCTGTCCTTACAGTCCCTAAAGCTATTTATTACTTTCCAAACAGCTAAAACTGTGTTAGTAGAGTTTCTTAACATTGTGGCTACATATTTACTTTTAGTTTTTAGTAGAAGATCTTTATAGTAATCCTGATAGTTCTTAAATTCTACCTTTAGTCTTATTATTATTGTTATTATTTATCATTGCATATTGGAAAAGTCTAAGTTTCTCTCTTGCTGTTTTTACTTCATGATTTATCCAGTTATTTTTTTGTATCTTTTTGCAGTCATTTACTGTAAAGGTCATTTCTGGACATGAGACATTGAAGCAATAATAAAAATCTGATGAAAACTCACTGAAAGTAATGCTGTTTTTTTCACCCCATTGTAGGCTTTTTAGCAAACTGTTGAAATCTTTAACATTGTCGTCATTGGTCATTCTTTTTGTCACATATTGTTTCTCTTTTCTATTGACATGAAGATTTTCAGCTTCTATCAATACCTGTACTGCGTGGTGGTCAGAAATGGCAAGCGTCAGAACTGATGCACTGCATGTAAAGTGGGACATGTTAGTTATAATGTTGTCAATGCATGATTTTACACTATTGACCTCTCTAGTGGGCTAGTTTATCAGAAATGCTAAGTTAAATTGAGGTAGAATTAGCATTAGCTTTTTAGATACAGAGTCATTGGACAGCAAGTCAATGTTTATATCTCCAGTTAGTATTATGTTAACCCAGCCATTTTTATTGCAGTGTTTACTGTCAATGTCAACAAGCAGGTCATTAAGAACATCAAAGAAACTATCTAGGCTACCAGATGGAGGTCTGTATAGGCCTACAATAATGAAGTTCTCTTTCCCCCACTTATAATTAATTGCTGCTAGTTCTATTACACCCTCAATGCTGAAAACACTTACATCTATTACACCATAATTACTACCACTGGCTGCAAAGATAGCTACACCGCCACCACGTTTCTCTTTTCTACTGAAGGCAGAGCAAAAGATCATGGAAAGTGGCTTACATACACTAATTAGCTCATCTGTGTACCAGTGTTCACTTATAACTAAAACATCAGGGTTGTCAATTGCTGCAACGGTACCCAACTCGTTGTGCTTATTGCCAAGACTTTGAAAGTTCTGCTGAATTAGTTTGAAAGTGAGTTTGGATTGTTGAATGCTTGATGGACGTGTCACCCTCCCAGAACCACTTATACATTTACGACAATTTCACAAATAATGGACGCTAAGTGACTTTTTCCGCGCCGATTGAGGTGAAGGCCGTGAGTGGTGTAAAGATCTCTACTAAAATGTTGCATGTTAACCATTTGTATATTTGCGTAACGGTTGCAAATTTCTGCATATTGACTGTTTGTATATGCTACTGCCCTGTTTACACACGAGAATTGAGGCAAGTCATACCTGAGTGGAATATTTATTGATATTAGCAAACTTAGGATGAGTTTTTACTTAAGGATACAATACAAGCACATGAAAATTGTGAAAGTGATACACAGCTACCACAGATGAACAAAATTACAGAGGTTGTGGAAAGATATTTTCTGTGTATTTTGGTTTAAGGGAATCAAAGTTGCTTGTGGCTTGTTACAAAGTAATAATTTATTCACAATTTATTTGCTTTGTTACAGCAGTTACCACTGTTTCTGTGAAAATACCTTCACAACAGAAAAAAGCCTATAATACACAGTCACTCAAACATATGACACAAACTACAGTTATGAAACAACATTCATGGAGATGAAACAAAGTAATGGGATTTGGTTGACATCACTACAGTAGTAGTTCAGGATATCGTCACTGTACATCTGCTCCATTGCATACAATGAACCTACAAATGAGGTGCATATTGCCCAACTCTTACTCTTTAAACCTATCCATATTCATGTATTTAACTATTAATGTACACCTAATGCGTGAAGAGTAACTGGGCATTACTGTCGCCAGCAAAAAGCGTGGTGAGTGGATGGGAAAGATTTGCTTCCAAACAAGACACACAGTGTATCCTGTTGACATTTGGAGTGTTATGCAGATATCTGTAGTATAATACTGGTACAAAGACAATAATTCAATTACTCTGTAATAAATAATTGGAGACCAAGCATCTGCTATACATAAATATCCTGGAACAACCTCTAAACTTTTATCAGAACTCAGATTCATCCTTTATTGTTGTACAAGTGGCCAACCACATATTAGATATCTTTTAAGGTGACCCATTTTAGAGTAAGTGGCTGTAAATAGATGAATTTGTAGTGAACAGACCTCAATCTGACCGTCCGTTAACAATGGAAAAAAAAAATCATTTAAATTGGATCTGTGATAACCTGTTTTTGCTATCAGAATGTACAGAAAAAACATGTAGTCATTAACCATGATAAATTAGTGCGCTGAAATTAGATTGTCAATAGGTATGTATGATGCCACAAAAATGATGGCTCCATGTGATAATTTTGCAATGCCACTTTGAAACAAATGGTGAGCTTGCCCATGTTGGACTGCATCCCCAATATTTCCTACAGTTATAAACTCAGAAAATCATAGGACATTATTTTAATAATATAAAGGGCAGTTTATGGCTATGAGAACATTTTTTTCTAATGAATGTGTTGAAGACATTCTCACATTTCCATTTTTAAATAGACCTAGTACTTACCAAATTTACCAAGACAGAAGAACTGTCTTTGCCTCATAGTGTAGTAGCTGTATGTTTATTGTAATCCCACCTTTAAGTCATATTATACCATTCTTGAATCTCATTCACTGATGCTTTCTTGCAGTAAATTACATCTGTATATATCTTTTGGTCTTTGGTTTCACTTGCTCTGTTGTCTTGTGTGAATCATTTCCTCCAGTCTTATTTTCATATTGACGTGTTCTGATTTAGATGTTCTAATATCTAGCTCATAACTTAGCTCAAAATAGAAGAACAAATTTTCATGACTAAGATTCCATAAACATGAATCCTTGGACACAAATCCTTAGTCAGTGATTAAAATGCCAAAACATTAATTACTAATATTCATCCTTTACATTAATTTCTTCTCATTGTTTTTTCAATGACTTATATTTTTTATTCTCCCAGCAAAGGTCATATTATCAAGTAATTATTTCACTTTCATACTTTTCTTCTTGTTAGTAAAAAATTAATTTTTACTATAACCATCCCACTTACCTGACAAATACTAACATTTTGTTCCTAAGTGTTAAATAAAATTTTCAACTGTACAAGACACTGGAACACAGAATAGACATTGTCCTCAGTACCTACCACTGCATATTTAACTTGTTTTTGGTGCTGTTTATAAGCAAATGACAGCCATATATTGTCAGAGTTTTAACTGGTATCAATTAAAATGTGCACATACCTCAATCATTCATATGATGTTAGTTACCTAAACATCATTCAAATCCTGTATGTATTGCAGTGCTGAAAATAATGCTGATAATTGAACACACTGTACCATAAAAACAAAAGAGGTTTGCAGTTCTTGTGTTGTAAATACTCATGTACTTCCTATGAGGTCCACACTTGCCACAGCCATGTGCACACCTGTATCCAACAAAAACTTATGTTCCCTTCCATCCACTAAGCCAGTTAAGCAAAATTCCACCTTTGTAGCTATTCTAGTTGTGTTACTGCCTGTTCACCTAGAATAGTAACATTTCATGTTAGCGGAAAAAATCCCCCTTAATCGTGGACCCCATGTATCTCCTCCAATGCTGTTGCCATTCCTGAGGTTCCAGCTAAGTCTTTAAGAAACTATTCCTATACCTTTTTCAATAAACTGGATGACAATCCCTGCAAAAATGTGTCTAATGCTCTCTGTTCTGATTCTTGCAGGAAGACCTAATTAGTGCTATGACCTTCCATTAGTTCATATGTTCTCACATTACGCTTCCTGACCCAGTCCACAAATCGCTCAATGGACTCTAAATTTTTTGTGATACACTGTTTAATTGCTCCTGGTAATACATAGAACTATTTTTCCTCCATTATCACTGTAGGAAGCCTGTCCTCAAATGTCAGAGCATTCCTTAACTCCTCATAATACATCACAAATGTTTTAGCATCTCCAACCAACTGTAACTTGGACAAATGCAACAACTGTTCTTCTGACCAACAATCTAGCTTTGTGGCTGTCAACAGGTTGTCCAAAAATGCTGACACATACTATACAGCTTTACCCAAAAAAAGGGGAAACTAGGGTAGTGGTAGTAGCATCTGTTGGATGGGTACTGACGTAATGAATGAGGATCCATCATTTCTTAATGCATATTATGGTTTATACAAGCACATGTTACCTGCCCACATTCATGTCACCCTTTCCAGCAAAACCTGAATTGCCTTTGTCATGCTAACCCCTCTGCCCCTTGACTACTCATTACAAAGCCTGTATCTACAACAACAGTAAAATTAAAAATGGGAAGGGATAAATACTAATTTCAACATTACACATTTTACTAAAAACATTTCCAGTCTGTATCTCTAAATGCTATATCCATGCACATTCTTCACTCTGTCAGATATAATGCCCAGGCATTCTACATTTAAAACAGATCACTGCTGAAGGAGCACTATGCCAACACTTAACTGGGTACAAACCATCAGTTTCTGTAGTGTTCCCCCTTAAGTCACTCAAATCGCTGACCTTCTCTAGTTTCACCAGCCACACCTTCCAATCAACCCTACAGTCCAAAGAATTAGACATTCTCAACACAGTCACATGGGGAAAAAATGTTCTCACTCACCACACTGAGATGACATGCTGATCAATGTCCCACTACATCACTCATTGTCACTGGATTTCTTCTGGTACCAAGTTTAATAGTGTTCAGGGGTCTCGACAATAGCTCCTACACCAGTAGGTAGCAAATGGTATATTTTTGGAAAAATTCTGTTCTAGAGATGAGAAGCAAAGAATTTGAGTGAATTTTGGGGTGGTGAGAGATTACATTCCAGGAAATGCACCTTCAAGGGTTTCTTTCATTATTGGATTGATATAACAAACTATTTGGTTAAAGAATTAGGCAATGAGTTGCTCATAATCAGATTAGAGAACAAACTTTTTCAAAAATAAAAGACTTCGTAAGCTCACCAACCTGATTTTGTGTAATTCCTATTACCTCTTCAGCAGCACATCAGTCTGTGTCTTGAAGCTGAAAATCTTATTCATTAGTTCACAATGTTTGCTCAAAAACATGTATACAACACCACAATTAAGGATGCACTTTTTTACACATTTATTAGCATCAAAGTTGTATGTTGCGATGATGAATAGCTTTTTCTACTTCTCAAGATTATTAGATGTTACAGTCAGGTCAGCAGTCACAAACAACCAAGAGTCCAGTAGCAGAATTACTCAGACAAATTCTAAAGTCACTGAAGCATAAATTAATGAACCACTGTCCAAGAATCAGTGGTAGTTCTAAAACATCACTAACAATGTAATTAAATGTGGCACAGAGCACAATCAATTTTTACACTGAAAATCACAGTTTGCATTCTGTCTCGTAATAACCTAAAGGATAAAGCTTCTCTGCAGTAGTTCACTTAGTTCAGTTGTTAATGAAAGTCACAAAGCTCAACAATAGCCCATTCAAATGACAATGACAGTCCAAGACTCCTACTGACCACAATACAATTCACACGAAGTATGCATTAATCTGAGTTACAGAAAACAAATGGAGGTTTATAGACAATGACATTACTGAGTTTTCACATATGTCAGTTCACAGTTTTTCATGAACAAGTTGTGCATGAGCAAATATTGGGAACATGCTTGACATATGTGTTACACCCTTATTAGCTCAACTGGGACTGGGTGCAGACTGCCTCAGATTTTACGAATATGCATTAATCTGAGTTACAGAAAACAATTGAAAGTTTATAGATATTGATATTACTGAGTTTTCACAGATGTCAGTTCACATTTTTTCATGAACAAGTTGTGCATGAGCAAATATTGGGAACATGTCTGACATATGTGTTACACCCTTATTAGCTCAACCAGGACTGGGTGCAGACTGACAATTTTGAGTGAAGGTCAACTATTTGAAGACTGTCATATGAACAATCTGTTATTTCAGTAATAACAGAGTCATTGCCCTCCACGATTAATCTGTGGTAATGTTATAGTCCAACCCCTTGGTGCCTGCACTTTCCAAGGGAGCGAGTACATACATTGGCAATTCACTGCAGCAACATGTCTGTAAGCACTTGAAGATGAGCAGTCGTCTCCTTGAAATATTGTGCAGCTTTCACAGGACTGTCCCAAGTGACATCCGTGAATCACAGAAACAGTTTTTATGACAGGAAGGCCACACAGCTACACAGTTGTTTGAAAAATGAGTATGTTAAAAAATTATGAAATCACTTTGTGCATCCGTATGGGTAGTATCTTACTTGCAAGTACATGTACCATATTAAAAATTGTTTTACATCTTATTAAATTATGTAAACCCGTAATTAGTGACTTAAGTAATTACTCAGGGGTGTCATCTGACTTGAAAAAATGGAGTAACAATAGTATAGTGCCAGTGTTCAGAATCTAACAAGCAGAGGGGCAAAAATTGGCAATAGAAATTACAATGGTATGAATCTTTCAGTGTTAATTATCTCATACTCATAAGTTCGTTAGTTTCAGCAAAGTCAAAGTATTTATTCAGAATGAATGGTAACAATGCCACAGATTTTACCAATAAGCTGAAATTGTGTTTCCATTATAGGTTGTTATTATAACCATAATTAGCCACATCTTTTAGTTAATAGAGCTTCTAGTAAAAGTAACTGCATCATTGAAATCAGTATGGCCAATATAACAAACTAAATAATAAATCTGTGTGGAATACAGTTCATATAACATGTTGGCATATTGTGGTTTATGTAACTCCTTACATAAATAACTGTATTAAAAATGTGATAAAAAAACAGGACAGAATTTAATTACTTACAGGGCTTGAAGTCATATGTAACAGATGGGGTGGTTCCAACTAGATATGTCATGTAATCCCACATTGGGTTATATAGACAGATGATAGATAGGTGACTCTATGACTCAGTGTACACCAATTACTTACAAATATCTTAAAAAACATTGGAAACAAAACTTGAATTTTTCATATAATCCTAATTTACAATGACAGACATCTATCTGTAAATAGACTGATACTGGTCATTGCCCTTCATCTCGAAATACTCCTGGTTCAAACTTCGTTAGTCACTGTCCTCACCCATCCAGCCCCTTCCCTGTTCCCATTCCAGTACTACACAGCTGTTATTCCACCACCACACCCAGTCTTTTTATTTCTCTCCTTTTCCATTACCCCCCCCCCCCCCCCGCAATCTCTCCCCTGCCGTCTGTCTAACCTGCAGCACTTCACTGTCGGCCACCCCTACCACACTATCCCTCTCCCTCCCCACTCCAGGTTCCTCCCTATCCCCAATCCAGTGGCCACTCCCATCATGCACTGGTGCTGCTGCTCGCAGTGTGGTTTCAGTTGCCTGATACTGCAGTTGTGTGTGAGTTGCGTTTGCGTGTGTCTGTGTGTGTCTATTGTTAATGAAGGCCTTAATGGCCAAAAGCTTTAATTGTGAGAGTCTTTTGTTGTGCCTATCTGCGACTCAACGTAGATGGGAACATTTTACAAAGGAATAATAATAATAGTCTTTTCACATCTGTCCATCACGACACATCTCACCTGCAAAACAACCATTTTCACTGACACTTCCATTCACAGCCCCCAAATGTCCAGATGGTGGGGTCTCTTCCAGGCATTCCTGACAGTATCCTTAGCTACAATTGTGTTCAGGAACTGACAACATGAAAAGTTTATACGAAAGAACTTATATTAGCAAAACAGCACAATCATTTTTTCTAGCCCCAGACAAATTAATTAAAATTTTTCATCACACATTTAACATTTATTTATTTATTTAACCTGGTCTGCTTAGCTTACATCAGAACAGTGTTTCACACATACGGTACCTTTCTTATATTATGGTTGCCTAAGAAATAACAATTTCAATATGACAGTATATGAGAGTATTAAAATCATTTGAATGTTTATACTGACAATGTGAGTAAGTATTGCTGACTGTGAACAAATAAAGTTAATACTGACAGTACTTGTACTACTGCTGCCACTGGACTCGCATTCGGGAGGACGACGGTTCAATCCCGTCTCCGGCCATCCTGATTTAGGTTTTCCGTGATTTCCCTAAATCGTTTCAGGCAAATGCCGGGATGGTTCCTTTGAAAGGGCACGGCCGATTTCCTTCCCAATCCTTCCCTAACCCGAGCTTGCGCTCCACTAACACCACCACTACTGCTGCTGTTGCCATGAATAGTGATACCAATAATAATAATACCAGCAATGATAGCAATAATGGCAGTGGTAGGTACAAAAAGAATTTATGGGTGCACAAAACTGAGGTTTTCTCATATGGCAGTTTCTAGGCAAAGGAAATTTAGGGAGACTGCATCAGCTAAGAATACTGGGGAAAGAGGCAGATCTGGTTGGAAAGGAGGATGTACTAGGGTATTGAGTACACACAGGGACAATGATAATCTTATTGTTGCTTTAGTTGATATGTCATTAATTGTCTTCTGAAGCTGGAGGTGTTGTTCTGTTCTATAATATAATGTTGGAGCTTATTCCAGAGTCAGGTTCCTGTTACTAAGGAGGACTTCAAGAAAGTGGGTGAACAATGGAGTGAGAAAGAAAGGATTTTTCTCTGATGCAAATGGGCATTCCTGCCATGGTGTTGAGGAGGGATATAAGGACAGTGTACACTGATAAGGCTGTAGAGAAGACAGAGGGTATGGAGTTCTTTGCGCTTGTCTACACACAGCTAGAATAGCTGTGCACATAATGGTGAAATATAATCAAAGAGTCGAACGTCACAGATATAACAAACACAAGCATTCATAACCATTTACAGGTGCTGTGAGCCTTCCTGTGAAAGGCCTTGTGGGATAACATCATTGTAGCCAATAATTGAAAGTACAAGAGTTTGTATATGTTTCTATTGGCTGGACCAGTTGTATCAGCTGCAGCTTTTACTTCACCTATGCCAAGAGCACGCATATTTTCTGCGGGACAGTTGGTCTGTTTATGTTGTCAGTTAATGTGTGGGGTTGCCTGAGTTGCATTTCTGATAACTTTGCTGACGCTGTTTCGCTTCTGCTTGTAAACAATGTAATTTTCAGGCGGCCAAGGATGCAGCATCTGTTTTAGTTATTTAGCTAGCCAATGTGCAGGTTTCCTTCTCACTTTTATGGTCTTTAGGGGAGCGTCTTTGTCAAATACTTGAATATGTTTGTTATTAATTCTATGCAGTTTTTCGTTACGTACTTGAAGGGAGTAGAAGACGTCCACGAAGCTATTTCTTGCGCTTCCATACCAAGTTCAGATAAATTAATGTGTTTAGATTCTCGGTATAGAGTCAGTAGCAGTTTTCTTCTGGGACGTTCTAGGGAGTACGTCATGAAAGTTATGTCATAGGTAGACATTCCAGATGCAGATATTTGTGAGGTAAGAATTACTCTGACGATTTCGTTGCAAGAATGTCTATGAGAGTGTGACTACAGCTCATATGATGGGCAGGAGCAAGTTGAAGCAGCGACACGTTTGAAGAAGAATGGATCCACTTAAATTTCACACTGAGATAACTACTCAATAGAAAAATTACATTAGTGTCATCAGTCATAATTTTATGCCCATGTGTTAATTCGAAACTTGAAAGAACAGTTTCGAAGCTGGTAAACCCACCTACTTTAGGAGGTTTGCAAAGGACTCATATCAAGCACATTCTGTTAAGGGACTTGCTCTCCATGAACATATATTCCACTTCTTTATCTTTATTATTGTTGCATGTGTGCACAGTATGTGATAAATCAGAGTGTATGTACACCCCTACTCCATCCCCACGTCTGTTACATCTGTCATGTCTTAGAGAGATATGGCCATTCATATTTACTGAACTTGTGCGAATACTTGGTCTGAGCCAGGTCTACGGCATAAGTATTACATGGATACAAAACGTTATAATCTGGTCAACCACAACCACAAAAAATCATGTTGGGAAGTAAAACCGCTTCAGTTCTGAAATCATTTTATTCTTAGGCATTACCCGTTTCACAACACTTAGAGCTGCATCTTCAGGTGCAAATTGAAGTCAGTTCAGGATATACATAACAAACTACAGGGAGATCCGGCGTTCATAATCAGTCCCATGGACTAGATTATCCGCAAGAAGGCGTGTGTCCAAGAATTAATAAGATATGGTGGACAACACCCCTGTAATTGAACGTCACCATGTAGAGGTGAACACCCACTGTGACATGCTACCTAGGTGACGGTCCACAGGTTTTTAGGCCATAATGTGTACCATTGCTTGCGTGGAATGTTTTCGAACCAACCCTGAACTTAAGATACAAAATTAATGTATTTAATTTGAGGAAAAATGTTCGAAGAAAAATTGCCAAAAATACTTTGAACATAACAAAATTGTATCTGTCCGCAGTTATTTTAGAGCCCATTGTGTGTAGTAGTGTAATGTTTTAAATTCAATCTTTCGTTCTTAAAAAGGAGATATGCTTTTGGATCCCTTGTGTTCTCTTTTCCCCCTATTTCCCCACCTTCTCATGCTGCCGTGCTGCTGTACTGATTTCGAACGAGGGCACTGAAGCCGTCTTTTCTGACTAGCCTGTGCTGCTCTTATTTAATGGACGCAAACTGTATCTTTGTCGCTTTGGCGCCTCTCGCATATGTTTCTTGTGCTTCTCCTATCATATGGGCCATAATTAGAGCAGTAGCCGAGTAAAGTCGGGACGGAGGGAGATGATGGAAATGCATTACTCAAATACGGTAACGGTACGTCCAAGAGTGCTGCGTGTTTTGGAAGCTTGCTTCGTTATCAGAGACTTTTTCTAGTAAGATTATCTCATCTCTCTCAGGAAGCACTTAGGCCAATTATTGTTCGGCCGTCTGTAAGCCTTGCGCCAGACAACGAAAACAAGATGCATCCTTCGCGAGTGTCGGAAGTCGCACTCGCGAATGACAGGCGGTGAATCGAGCAGCGTCAACTGCACGTGTGGGTACGTTTGCTAATTCGATAACCTTTTCTGGCAAGCTGGGCGTCCGTTTCACTCCGTCATCACGGCCGGTGACCACTCTGCACTTGTTCGAAAGACACAGGCTGTGGTAGAAGGGCATACTTTGCATCAAATATGGCCCCATTTCTGCCAAAAGTTGCGATCGTGTGTGTTAGGAGAGGAGCTAAAGGCGGATTCTAAAGTGCAACCAAATGATCCGTCGCTTTTATGAAGAAATATTCTTGATCCAGCCCTGCTTTGAGCACTCATACACACCATAAAGCGATTAGGGACAAATATACCGCACGTTCAATTTCATCTGGACTTATTGCATCACAAACCCATATTTTATGGTTCTACATGTCTTAAGGAGTCATCACTGTTTCCTTGTAGACATTTTGTTTTACACTGCTGGCCATTAAAATTGCTACACCACGAAGATGACGTGCTACAGACGCGAAATTTAACCGAAAGGAAGAAGATGGTGTGATATACAAATGATTAGCTTTTCATAGGATTCACACAGGGTTGGCGCCGGTGGCGACACCTACAACGTGCTCACATGAGGAAAGTTTCCAACCGATTTCTCATACACAAACAGCAGTTGACCAGCGTTGCCTGGTGAAACGTTGTTGTGATGCCTCGTGTAAGGAGGAGAAATGCGTACCATCACGTTTCCAACTTTCATAAAGGTCGGATTGTAGCCGATCGCGATTGCGGTTTATCGTATCGCGACATTGCTGCTCGCGTTGGTCGAGATCCAATGACTGTTAGCAGAATATGGAATCGGTGGGTTCAGGAGGGTAATACGGAACGCCGTGCTGGATCCCAATGGCTTCATATCACTAGCAGTCGAGATGACAGGCTGTAACGGATCGTGCAGCCACGTCCCGATCCCTGAGTCAACAGATGGGGACGTTTGCAAGACAACAACCATTTGCACGAACAGTTCGACGACGTTTGCAGCAGCATGGACTATCTGCTTGGAGACCATGGCTGCGGTTACCCTTGACGCTGCATCATAGACAGGAGCGCCTGCGATGGTGTACTCAACGACGAACCTGGGTGCACAGAATGGCAAAACGTCATTTTTTCGGATGAATCCAGGTTCTGTTTACGGCATCATGATGGTCGCATCCGTGTTTGCAGTGAACGCACATTGGAAGAGTGTATTCGTCCTAGCCATAGTGGCTTGATGCTATGGGGTGCCATTGTTACACATCTCGGTCACCTCTTGTTCGCATTGACTGCACTGTGAACAGTGGATGTTACATTTCAGATGTGTTACGACCCGTGGCTCTACCCTTCATTCGATACCTGTGAAACCCAACATTTCAGCAGGATAATGCACGACCGAATGTTGCAGGTCTGATACGGGCCTTCCTGGATACAGAAAATGTTCGACCGCTGCCCTGGCCAGCACATTCTCCAGATCTCTCACAAACTGAAAACGTCTGGTCAATGGTGGCCGAGCAACTGGCTCGTCACAGTACACCAGTCACTACTCTTGACGAACTGTGGTATCATGTTGAAGCTGCATGGGCAGCTGTACCTGTACACGCCACCCAAGCTCTGTTTGACTCAATGCGCAGGCGTATCAACGCCGTTATTACGGCCAGAGGTGGTTGTTCTGGATACTGATTTCTCAGGATTTATGGACCCAAATTGCGTGAATATGTAATCACATGTCGTTCTAGTATAATCTATTTGTCCAATGAATACCTGTTTACCATATGCATGTCTTCTTGGTGTAGCCATTTTAATGGCCAGTAGTGTAATTTTCCTCGCAGATAAAAGTTCAGAGGTGTTAAATCTAGTGAGTGTGCAGGGTATTCAGTATTTGCTGAATGACTAATCCAATGAATCCCAGATGTAGTGTTGAGGAGATCTGTAGGCCATAACTATCCATGCACAATGGGTAACACATCATTCATATTTGTTACACATGGATTACTTTGTATCCTGTGGGATGTCCTCCAATAACTGCAGCAGCAAATCTCTTAGGAACTGTAGATTTGTATCGCTATTTATAGTTCCATGACAAACCAAGATTGTTGTTTATCCATTTACCTCAGACTGCAAGAATTTTCAGCCGACAGCAGTCCGTATTGCCTAGAGTGATTTGCCCATGGTTTATAAACAGTGTTTTGTATAGAAACGCCACATCACTTGGCAGTTTTCGTGGACATCATAAACGATTTCGAAAGTCATTGCCATGAAACATTTGGTGGAGCGAAATGTGGAACACTCCCTTATCTCATCCCACTTAAAGATTCCAGTTGCCTAGAAGTGACATGCTTATTGTGTGTTACTGCTAAAATGTTAGTTGCATTTGTGTTATAATCTGCCGTTCTTTTTCATTGGCATATTATGGCGTTAAGACTTTAGTTTTATGAAACTTTTTTATAATCTCTACAAAGATTGTGATGATTTGGCACAATCAGGGTGTGACTCAGCACAACCGCGTCGATCCTCTATCAGTTTGGGAACACTCACTATAGAAGGAACCCAACATATCAGTCAGGTTTCCACGTTGATTTGTTGCTACTAGGACACAGACAAAGCTTATTAAAGAAAACACGTTCTTTGTTAACCAAAAGCAGAAAACGTCACTAAAGACTACTGACTAATTTTGAAATTACGTGTATTATTTATATGGCTTTTTTATTCTTCCAAGTGTCTAGGTTTGATGACTATGACAAACGAAGGCCCCATAAAAATATGTGTCGCCAGTACTATCTTTGGCGCAACAGTGGCGCGTTTTTACTCGCTAGTTGTCTGAGGAGAATACTCTCAATTTCAACAGAAATCAGGCGCATTTATGTCCTAGCTTATCAATATGGCATCAGAAAATGATGAAACTGTAAGTAGCTTACACAATTTGTCGCTTAAGTCGTTTTACATGATCATATCCAACAAATAAGCCTAACTAATTTATTACAGTTTGAACGTTCAGTCAAACAGTACATCGAGATATGTGAGAGATGTTTCCGAACTTGTCTCAAACCTCGTGGAATAATCCGACTTAGCCCTGGAGAGGTAATTAATACTGGCTCAACATAGAGGTTTTAGTTTGTAGAAGAAATTTATTCGGTCTATGCGCCTTTTTGGTTGTGCATAAGTAATATTTTTTAATGTGTCATTCTCAATTCACAACAAAATTTTTTAATGTGTCAGTGTTCCATTGGAATTTTTGGAAAGACCTGCTGAAAAAAGTATACTACCTCATGTTCGTAGAGCATGACAATTGATTTTAGTGTTTTGTCAATTCAGTAACTTTCAACACATCTCGTAATATTTGTCTGTATGAAGAATGTTGTGAACCTTTAATGGTCTGCCTAGTTTCCGAGCACTTCTTGCAGTCAGGTGAAGATTTACAGATGTGAAATTCGTCATTTTCCACCTGCTGTAATACTGAAAAGTAGAATATCACAACAATTACTTCCGGAAGTAAACTAAACACAACTACTATTGTGAAATTCCAAAGTCGTTGTTTATTTAGGAGGTATGGAGTATAGAAATAAATTTACTTATGGTAGTTTTATGGTAAGTACCCCCTTTAGTAAAACTGTAAGAAATGCTTCTGATTCAATATTATTGAACAGTTTTTGTAATATTTATAATCTCATATGTTTTAGTGCGGTACTGTACCAGAATTTATATATCTACGTCCATGTTACATTGTTATTCAAAGTTCGATTCTCATGGGACAGGATGTTATGTGATTGAACAGAAAAGATGGCAATGACTGTAATTACACATTTAAAAACACAATTCTCAGTTTACACATATACAGTGGTTTATGATATATAATAACATTTCTTTATTTTTATTATTATTCATGGGAATTATGTTGGAACATTATTTTTCTGTAAGTTCGTAGTAATATACAGGAAGCAGTTTTCTACTGAGGATTACATATGTAGCCATTCAAAGTCACAGTTTTCCCAGCAAATTTATACTGCTAGTGACATAATGAACTCTTAACTTAAGTCTTCACAACACTGAGGTGAATGAGGGTGTTTTGGTGTGAAACATACAGTGGAATACACATTCTTCTCTATATGTGCAAGGCTATATTAGTGTGGGCTTTAGCACATGAAAATAGGCATGTCTGTGCTTAGTCACTAATTAGAATGCATACAATGGAACATATGTTCGTAGGTGTTTCCGATATGTAGCTAAGTGTATAACTGTCTTATTTAGATAGCTGCAATGAGAGTTTGAGTTGTCATATGTCGTATTTGTGGTGTTATTAAAATTTATGAACTGAAAGGAAGAATGACCTTAAGCATTTATAGCTGAGTTTCTAACCAACAAGGTGAACTGACTGTTGACATAGAAATTATATTTGTTTCCAGTTTACTTTTGCATAACTTATCACTTCCCTTCTTCTGAAAATGCCATAAAGATAGTGATGCCAATTATGTGAATCACTCCTTACCATTCTTGTTCTGAGCCATTTCAAAATAATCTCCCATGTGTTGCTAGAATTTATATTGCTGTATACCCTGTTTTGCCCAATATACCTAAGTATAGAGATATCGATGGTTACTAGTGTGATCATATTGAAGATAACTCCTCTTTATGAGTGCTAAATACTCACCTCTATAGCCAATACCAATAACATACATTTTTGGCATTGACAGTGCCAAACAGTGCATATCATTCTGTATAATGCTTAAGTGTTAGCCTAGTGCATATCATATTTCCATCTAGTACCGGTACTCTCTGAATGAGTGTTGCAGTTGCTTCTGAATGAGTCAATATTGACAAAAAATCACATGGGAAAATATATTATGGGGATGGCAGAGTTAGAATTCTAGGACACATTAGATTAGATTAGATTAGATTTACTTTCATTCCAATTGATCCGTAGTGAGGAGGTCCTCCAGGATGTGGAACATGTCAGCAGCGGTCTACCTGAAATTCATGAACTGACACCACAGATCAGTCTGAGTATCCTTTTCTGGATTATGAATATTCTTTCTGAGCTGACAGAGTTGCCCTAAAATGTAACATTATATGAGATAATAGACTGGGAGTACACAGAGTAAACTAGCATTTGAATTTGAAAGTCAAAGACCATGGAAATTATTCTTAAAGTGAAGAAAGTGGCATTCACTTTCTGCAAAAGATCTCAAATGCAATACTTTTACTTCAATTTAGTTCAGTCTCTTTATTGATCCATTAACAGTGTACATTGTATGGATGTAGCCAGTTCATAGCCATGGCTAGTTACATTAAATTTTCTTATATTTACAATATAAGGGAAAAGATAGATTGCTACTCACCATAAAGATGACACACTGAGTTTCAGAAAGGCACAAAGAAAAGGCTGTTACACATTTAGCTTTTGACCAAAGCCTTCTTAAGAAAAGCAATCACACACACACACACACACACACACACACACACACACACACACACACACACACAGAAATGTGCACATTCACTCCCACAAGAAAGCACACCTCACATACACATGGCTGCCATTTACAGCAGCTTGCATCGATACAAACAGTTGAAGATGGTGGTCATATGTGTATAATGTGTGCTTGCTTGTGTGAATGAATGAATGAATGGGTGAGTGTGTTTTTCCTTTCACAAAGAAGGCTTTAGCTGGAACCTAAATGCATAATGCTCTTTTTGTTGTGCCTGACTGCAACTCAACGTCTCATCTTAACGGTGAGTAGCAATCTGCTTTTTCCTTACATTGATGATATTACAAATTGGAGTTTCCTTGGTTTGATTTCTTATATTTAAGTTATTTATGAACTTTCATGTAAATACCGGGTGATCAAAAAGTCAGTATAAATTTGGAAACTTAATAAACCATGGAATAATGTGGATAGAGAGGTAAAAAATGACACACATGCTTGGAATGACATGGGGTTTTATAAGAAACCATGTTGCTAGATGCGTGAAAGGTCTTGCACGCATTGTTTGGTGATGACTGTGTGCCATTTTCGTCATGCTTGGCCTCCCAGGTACCCAGACCTCAGTCCGTGTGATTATTGACTATGGGGTTACTTGAAGTCGCAAGTGTATCGTGGTCGACCGACATATCCAGGGATGCTGAAAGACAACATCCGACGCCAATGCCTCACCATAACTCCGGACATGCTTTACAGTGCTGTTCACAACATTATTCCTCGACTACAGCTATTGTTGAGGAATGATGGTGGACATATTGAGCATTTCCTGTAAAGAACATCATCTTTGCTTCGTCTTACTTTGTTATGCTAATTATTGCTATTCTGATCAGATGAAGCGCCATCTGTCGGACATTTTTTGGACATTTGTATTTTTTTGGTTCTAATAAAACCCCATGTGGTTCCAAGCATGTGGGTCAATTTGTACCTCTCTATCTACATCATTCCGTGATTTATTCAGTTTTCTAATTTATACTGACTTTTTGATCACCCGGTACAATCATCTTAAATCAGTTTATGTAAATAATTTCACTTTCTTTATATTCGGACATTCTTCAATGTTATAAAAGTGATTTGTTATCTTCAATTTTATAAAAGCGATTTGTTATTAAAATTGTGTTACCTGCACTTTGAATTTATGAAATTCCTTAACTTTCTTTATTGCAGCAGGCAATGCATTAAAAAGTATTTTGGGTTGATAAGGTACACATTTTTTGGTAAAGGACGTTTTTGTGAACGTGTCTGCGAAAATCATCTCTGTTTATTGTTTCATAGTTGTGAATCTGTTTGTTCGAAGCTGAATATTTCTGGCGACATTTCAGAAAGCACAGACATTAATAAATGTATAAGATAGGACGTGTCATTGTTTTAAATTATTTAATATTTCCCTTTGTGACTCTATACGGGGAACTCATATCATTATTCTGATAAATCGTTTTGAAATTTGAAAGTTTGTGTTTTCCTGAATAATCACACCGTATCTAAGCAAGCTGTTCATATAAGCATAACAGTCAAACAACAATGATCCAGTGGTGCAGCAGTCCCAAAACATTCTTATCGCATTTGAGTATTTACTTAGTTTTCTATTCATAACTTTTAGATCCTTCTCCCCTCGCAAGTGCTAATCCACCCATATGCCTAGAAATTTTGTGTATGGAGCTTGTGCAATAGTAGAGTTTTCCAACTCAGCTTTTATGCTGCTTCCAAGAATGTATTCTGTCAACCCTTAATCCAAAGAACTTAAAATCATTAACCCCTGTGATGGTTTGATCACCCTGGGCAAAAAAATTTTGCTTTAAGAAGAGGTCAGTGGCAGAAACTATATGCTTTGCATTCTGTTATATGTTGTTGTTGTTGTGGTCTTCAGTCCTGAGACTGGTTTGATGCAGCTCTCCATGCTACTCTATCCCGTGCAAGCTTCTTCATCTCCCAGTACCTACTGCAACCTACATCCTTCTGTATCTGCTTAGTGTATTCATCTCTTCGTCTCCCTCTACGATTTTTACCCTCCACGCTGCCCTCCAATACTAAATTGGTGATCCCTCGATGTCTCAGAACATGTCCTACCAATCGATCCCTTCTTCCAGTCAAGTTGTGCCACAAGCTCCTCTTCTCCCTAATTCTATTCAATACCTCCTCATTAGTTATGTGATCTGCCCATTTAATCATCAGTATTCTTCTGTAGCACCACATTTCGAAAGCTTCTATTCTCTTCTTGTCTAAACTATTTATCGTCCACGTTTCACTTCCATACATGGCTACACTCCATACAAATACTTTCAGAAACGACTTCCTGACATTTAAATCTATACTGGATGTTAAAAAATTTTTCTTCTTCAGAAATGCTTTCCTTGCCATTGCCATTCTACATTTTATATCCTCTCTACTTCGACCATCATCAGTTATTTTGCTCCCAAAATGGCAAAACTCCTTTACTACTTTAAGTGTCTCTTTTCCTAATCTAATTCCTTCAGCATCGCCCGACTTAATTTGACTACTTTCCATTATCCTCGTTTTGCTTTTGTTAATGTTCATCTTATACCCTCCTTTCAAGACACTGTCCATTCCGTTCAACTGCTCTTCCAAGTCCTTTGCTGTTTCTGACAGAATTACAATGTCATCGGCGAACCTCAAAGTTTTTATTTCTTCTCCATGGATTTTAATACCTACTCCGAATTTTTCTTTTGTTTCCTTTATTGCTTGCTCAATATACAGATTTAATAACATCAGGGAGAGGCTACAACCCTGCCTCACTCCCTTCCCAACCACTGCTTCCCTTTCATACCTCTCGACTCTTATAACTGCCATCTGGTTTCTGTACAAATTGTAAATAGCCTTTCGCTCCCTGTATTTTACCCCTTCCTCCTTCAGAATTTGAAAGAGAGTATTCCAGTCAACATTGTCAAAAGCTTTCTCTAAGTCTACAAATGCTAGAAATGTAGGTTTGCCTTTCCTTAATCTTTCTTCTAAGATAAGTCCTAGGGTCAGTATTGCCTCACGTGTTCCAACATTTCTACAGAATCCAAACTGATCTTCCCCGAGGTCGGCTTCTATCAGTTTTTCCATTCGTCTGTAAAGTTATAGTTCTGTTATAGTGCAGTGTTAATCTCTCCTCAGAAAGCCACATGCTCATGTTACTGACTGTCCTGTTACCTACATAGTGTACATGCTGAAGTAATTAAAGTTGTGGGATAACTCCCAATATCCTGTAGAAACCTCTTTTGCCCAGTATAGTGTAGCAACTCAACGAGGCATGGACTTAAAAACCCGTTGGAATTCATTTGCAGAAATTTTGAGCCATGCTGCCTCTAGAGCTATCCATATTTGTGAAAGGGTTGCCAGTACAGGATTTTGTGCATGAACTGACCTCTCTATTATGTCTCATATTGGGGGATCTGGGTAACGAAATTGTTTGCTCAAATAGTCCAGAATGTGCTTCAAACCAGTCACAAACAACTGCGGCCCAGTGCCACGGTACATTGTCAGCCATAAAAATTCCATTGTTGTTTGGAAACATGAATTCCTTGAATGGCAGCAAATTGTGTCCAAGTAGCTGAACATAACCATTTCCAGTCAATGATCAGTTCAGTTGGACCAGAAGACCCCGCCTATTCCATGTAACACAGCCCGCACCATTATGGAGCCACCACCAGCTTGCACAGTGCCTTGTTGACAACTAGGGTGCGTTGCTTCAAGGCATCTGTCTCACACTCAATGCTATAACCAGCTCTTACCAACTTATATTGGGACTTGTCTGCACAGATCACAGTTTCCCAGTCATCTAGGGTCCAACTGATATGGTCATGAGCCCAGGAGAGGTGGTGCAGTGGATGTTGTGCTGTTAGCAAAGGAATTTACACCTATTGACTGCTGCCATAGCCCCTTAATGCCAAGTTTCACCACACTGTGCTAACGGATACATTCATCATACATCCCATATTGATTACCTTGGCTATTTCATGCAGTGTTGCTTGTCTGTTAGATCTCACTACTCCATGCAAATGCCGCTGCTCTTGTTTATTATGTAAAGGCCATCAGCCACTACATTGTCTGTGGTGAGAAGTAGTACCTGAAATTTGGTATTCTTGGCACACTATTGACCCAGTGGATCTCAGAATACTGAATTCCCTAATGATATCCAAAATGGAATGTTCCATACATCTGGCTCCAACCACCATTCTGCGTTCAAAGTCTATTAGTTCCTGTTGTGCAGGTACAATCATGTTGGATCCCTCTTCATATGAATCATCTGAATATGAATGACAACTCCACCAGTGCACTGCCCTTTTATACATTATGTACGCAATACTTCCATCATCTGTATGTGTGCATATTGCTATCCCGTGACTTTTTGTCATCTCAGTGTATAACACTCTATTTCTTTCACATAACTCTTGTCTTATCCGCAAAGGGATAAATGTTTGGGCCAACTATCACATTTAGTAACAGATCTTTTATAAATATCAAGAAAGAGCATATTGAATACTTACTGGATTAGTAAACAAAATAATAAAATCTAGGTATTAGCAGAATACATGAGACTGGTTGCTGAATTCTTCAGGATTATACTGAACACCACTATCATGGAATATTTGCATTTTTTTTCTAAATTTTGATTGCTTTAGAGGTCACCAAAGTCAATATGACCATGTGGCATGGACATTTTTTAGCATTTCTAAATTATTGTGCTTCATGATATATTGTCTTTAAGACCTATGTCATTGACAGGTACACAAACAAAAGGTACAGAGCTTTGCTTTACTAGCTTTTGGAATGGAATTCCTTTCTCAAGCTTGTACAAGACATGTGCACACAAACACACACACTCCCACATATGCACATGCCTGTCTCCCTACATTACACTGAATCGACTGTGCACAATGTAGAGAGATGGGCATGTGCATGTGAGTAAGTGTATGTGTGTGTTTGTGTCCATGTTTGTCCTACAAACTTGAGAAAGGATTTTCATTCTGAAAGCTAGCAAAGCAAAGCTCTGTACCTTTCGACAACACAGTGCTTCTGTCTTTCGGTGAATTGTTCCTTTAGTCCTAAGTAATTCATTATTCTCAGCTAGAACTTTCTGTAAATAATTGTCTTTAAGACCTGTTCCAATGTAAGTAAATACTTTCATTTCTAATTGGTTCAAACTGTAACAGGTTATGGAATAGTGTTACTCTATTAACAGAAATCCATCTGTATCCTGCTAATTCTAAGATTTTGTTATTCAGTTTACTAACCCAGTAAGTATTCAATATGGTCCAGGCTATGAGTGGAGACTTCCTCTTTTACAACTATAACGGTAACACAAATTTAAAAATGTTCTGTAAGTTCATAAATTTTATAAACTCAAATGAATTTTCTCAGTGCAATGTGGCTTTTGACATTTACATGCAATGTTCTCATGACATTTCTAAAATTGTTGGTACTACTATGTTAAGGAAAAACTATGTACATATCTACGGTCCAGAGAAAGAGAAACAGCTAATACCATGGAAGTCAAACCCTTAAGCCAGCTGTAGGTTACCAATTAATAGTGCTTGTGTGTTCTGGGACAAGACATGGTCACAAAACCACATAGACTGCAGACTATTCATGTGCTTATTTCTAAAAGTAAAGACATTAATGAAAAAAAGGCTCCTACGTGTGCTAGAAGTGTAGGTAGTTTGGTTTGTTTAATTTTGTTTCTAGTTTTTAGGTCAGTGGAAGTGGATTCAATACCTTAGGTGTTATAGGAGTGTTAATTCCTTAAGCATTTGTGTGTGTGTGTGTGTGTGTGTGTGTGTGACTTTGGCTCACAGTTGTCTTTTGTATAATGTTCTGCATGAGTGTTCACTCTCTCTACATATTTCAGTAACTTACAGCAGAGTGTTATATGTGAGTAAGGTGAAGTATGTATATTGAAAAACTAAATAGGAAACAGTCTGTTGGGTAACTTTATGGCTATTGGCCATGCCACAGAAACCACAGTGTAGCTGTACATTACTGTTTGCAGCAGGTATATATACAGCATGATATAATTTCTATGCAGTAAGGCTGGTTGGTGTGTGAACAGGTAAAGAGTTATTTAAAGGCTTAATCAAGTAGAAATCACTCTCATTTCATAACAGTATTAGTTAAGAGACGTAGCAACAACCAGAAATTCAAGAAGCTCTCTAAACTGTAGCATGATACTGTATTTACTCTGTATAGACTTTATCAATTTAGTCAGAGCCTGGAGAGAGAAAAAAATAATAATTGTTAATATCAGACAAAGACACTGTTCCAAGTATAATTTTTGAGCTTACAAACATAAGTTACACACTTCAGTGTCAAATGGGTTCACTTTCTTAAATAAAATAATATCAAACTTTTTAAGATGTGGCTCACTCTCCTGGTTTGTTGTACAAAATTTTTTACCTCTCTACTGTGCTCATCTTTTCCTTGTCTGTAGACTCTTCTTCCTTCCAAAATCCTTGTGTTTATTAACAATGTCTTCTTCTTTGCTCTGAAAGATAGATCTGTATTCCCATCTTTGTTAGTTGTTGTTGATGCTGTAGGTGACAATGATGTGTCAACCAGAATGAAAGACTTCAAGAAGAGGTATAAATTACTTTCCATTTAAGGAATCTGATGATGTTTTGTATGGAATGTGACACCACAGAGTACACAGAAGATCTTTAGGGACCTAAGTGAAACAAATGCCAGTCATATCCAGTGCAATGCTGTAGTTAAAATAAACAAATAATTCACAGCATCCTCCCTGTTGGTGAAGAAGTCCTGAACTGGCCCACATAATAGGGTAGAGATACACTTTAGCTCTTGGATTATAATTCTTTTTCAGAAAGAGGCAGTGTAGAGTGTCATTGCAAACTTTCTACTGAGATTTGAATACAGTATCTGCACTTAGAAATGTATGTGGGGGTTCTGAAGTGGGGTATGGGAAACAGGTAATGGTTCTAATTCGTGATTGTACTCCTGTTGCCCATTAAATGCAAATTTCTTCTGAAGCAGCGCCAAAATAATGCTAGAAACAGCTTCAAGGTGCCCAGGATAAGCCTGTATATACACTGTGTCACAAAAATGTGAAGTACTCAGAAGGAGTGCAGGAAACAAAAAGAAAGCTTTATGGCTTGTGAGGGTATTTGATGTAATTTCAATTATTACAAAACTTATTCAGTAAACTGTATAAAGATCCTGGAAGTATTAGACTGCTTATCAGTATGACATTGCACCCACTCTGGCCAATATGCATGGACCCGATTTGGTAGGGAAGGGTGTTATAAAGCTGTTGTATCCTCTTTTGAGGCAATCTGGCCAACAGCTGTTGTAACCGGTCCTGAATATCCTGGGTACTGATACTGGTATATAGTTAATATCCAAGCTACTCAAAAACATGTTACATGGATATAGGTACAAGGATATAGGTGGTCATTGTAGTACTTCAACATTAAGCAGACAGTTCATAGAGATATAAACTGTGCACAAAGAAATAGGAGACTACAGCTATATGTAAAGAAACTTTGGTAATAATATAATAACTACTGTTTGTGAGGAACAGTACAATCATAAATAACTACCATTGATGTTGATAGACGGGTTCCAATATGTAGAAAGGGAGTGGATAGCTTCAGTGTAGAAACTTCTGGGTTGCTGACAGACCAAGTTTGCATTGGTGTCCTGCACTTCCTAGTCACAACTGAACCTTTGACTTTTCACAGTCCAGTGATATGCAAGTCACATGGGGAGGTATTGAGGCTGTAAGGAGGACGTTATGCGACTCCCATCAAAATTTTTGAAGGAGTCTGAAGGACTTCTTGACCACTAATACTGTTTCATAACTGTGACACCAACGGAATATTGTGCAATGTGTGAGACACTGCTCTCCATACAGCTCTTTCAGCTTCCAGTAAATTTGTGAAGCCTGCTCCCCTTCTGCATGAAGAAATTGGATAACTGCTCTTTGTGGTGATTGGAGGAATCCATCAGGCATCTAACTATGCAAACAACTCTCCCGTAATGAGGAAATTTGTGCAAATCTGTTAACTCCACTTGTGCAACTGGGAATACCACCACACCATCTCTTGGTAAAAACATTCACCCACTAGGATTACATGCAGTGGTGCTACAGTTAATTTCTCCCTTTCAATTGGGTATACCTTATATGTGCCATATGTGGACAAGAAGTGTTCTATTGAAGAATGGCACCATGGTACTGTCATACGAGAAGTGACACATGAGGACACAGGAGGTTCATGATGTACCGTTGTGCCATCAGAGTCCCTCAGCCACTGCCAACCATGATCTGAAGACTGTAATAAACAAAGACTTTATGTAACTTCTTCAGATTATGGAGACCTAGGGTAGCACCTTATTTTCTGCCATGGTTGTAGGTATTTTGAGATATATAACATCTGATTCATGTTTTTCGATATTTACACGATATTTTAGAGTCTGTCATAGGTCTGGCTTCCTTAAAGTTTGTCAAGTATATATCGATCTTTTTATACACTACTAGGTTAAACTGAGTAGTCTTCCTTAAAATATCACAAAAAAATATAAAATAAAATTCTCAACTTTGTTCTATGAAATCAATATAACATCACTTACGTGAGATTCCACTTTTATCGGTTGAACTTAATAACCTATGTTATCTTGAGCATAGGGTATGGCATAACACCTCTATTTCTGAAGAACATTTAATTAATTTTGTCACTTTCATAGATAAATTTTAGCTCCTTAATATTTTTGAGTATTTTTTATGTGTGAAAAACATCAACTAATTCTGAGTTGTGTGAAATATTAAAAGCAGAATTTCATTCTACCACCAATTTTCTTCCTCAAATGTTCTGGATGCTTCTGGAACATTATATTATTGACATATACACTGTAACTGGCACCAAAGATATGAAATTTGTCACTAGTATTTCTGGTGCGCTGGGTTTCAGTTCATGTAATTCTTTGCAATGAATGACTACGCATAATGAGTTTATACTGTGATTTTACCTGGTGTGAAAATGTTTGTGATTTTATGTCTACTAAACTGAACATAGTAGAAATAAATAGTGGATACGTAAAAATCAACAAGTTATGCTTTAGCCATCTCTGCAACAAAACCCAGGACCAAAGTTTACATTCATTAAGGTTGTTAACTCAAGACAACTCCTAGACACTGACATCAACTGCTACGTAAATTACTTTTTTCTTTAGTATAAAGTTGTAACATTAGCAATTTGTTAAAATAATGTCAACATATGTGTGGTGTCAATATTGGAAATTTGTTAAACATCAGCACTAGATAAGGGGGTACTTGATAAGACATAACCAATGGCTCCCAGCACCATGACTCCAGGAATACCATTGCTGTGCCTCTCCAAAAAGAATGAAACCTCTCCAAGGTGAGTACCATACTCGCCAACAATGGTCATCCAAGATAGTACATAGCTGTGATTCATTGCTGAACACAATGCGATGCCACTCATAGCAGTCCATGCTTCCCCATTGTGGCACCACTCCAAGCACAGCCATTTGTGTTGTGGTGTTAATGTCAGCCTATGCCCTAACCCAGCTGCCACTAGCCTCCATCCAATGGTGGGGGATGACTCAGAATGTTGCAGGGAGTCCATTAGTTTTTCTGCGAGGGCAGGCACAAATGTGAATTGGATACTACGTGCTTGGTGTACAAATGGTGAGTTTCCCTTTTGGTGTCCAAATGTGGTTGACCAGTACCTTGATAATGAATATTCCTGCCCTCACATTCCCTTGCAGTCCAATATCAGGCCATTGTCACTTATAGATGCTTCAAAAATGTGGGTATTGCATGACTTCACCATCCGAAAAACTGGAGACACACAATGAGGCCCAGGAAATATCTCAATGTCCTTCACAGTGATCATCAAACAACTGATGCTATTCACACCCCTTACAAATTGTGCCAGGTCTGGTAACATACTAAACATGAACAACACTAATCCAATGCCAGAAAATTGCAAATCCAATCATTACCTAAATGCTGATGGTGTCTACATGTATGAAGTTACACTGACATCTGACTGTGTCTTCTAAGTGCTTCACTTTTTTGCATCTTAGAAAGGAAGGGAGAAATTTTTTTAAGATTAATGTGGGATGGCTATGGAATAACAGTGATAATCAAACATTCTGGGAAAGGTTTACTAAAGTCAGTAAGGCCTCTTAGTCAAACTGGTGGAAGAAACAGAAAAATGAATTAAATAAAAAGTGAGCAACAAGCTTCAGATTGTTCTGCATTCATCCTACTTTAGAAAACAATGAAAATAATGTAGGGTCAGGTGTGGCTGTTAATCTGTAGAAAAGTGAAAGTGAGAAACCTAGTAAGAAAAGTATAGTGAAAGAATAAAATTTTAAAGAGATTGAAGATTATGAGAGAAAAGATGAAAGTGAGCCAGACTATTTATATATGAAAGTCAAAATTGTTGGCTGCTAAAAGGAATGCCCAATAGACACAGAAAGCCCTATCTCAGAAATAGCGCAGTAATTTTGAGATAAAATTATGACAGGAATGATTTTTGTTGAGTTATCAATAATAGGACTGTGACTCTTCAGGCTTTCCCGGCGGATATGTTGTAAATAGTCTTCACGGGTATGCCGCCAGATGACGTTGTGCAAATCCCACTATATTTCCTTGGAGAAACTGTCCAACATCATCAGGTGGTTGAACCTCGCTGGTGGCTAGGTACGACTGACAAGATCCGCATGTCGACGCTGCTGTATATAGAGCACGCACGTGAAGATTGCGCAGGCGAGATGTGATTAGTGGAATAGAACAGGTGTTTTGAAACTTCCTAAGGAAGCTGCCGAAGAGAATAGGCATGATTCATGCTGCATATTGACTCAGGCGCCACCTAAGAAGACCAGCTTTAACATTACCGTAGCTGAAAGAACTGCACTACAAGATCTGAGAAGAGACCAAGACATCGTCATCTTACCTGCTGACAAAGGAAACGCTACTGTTCTCCTCTCACACACAGAATATAACAGCAAGATGCACAAACTGCTCGATGATCCTGCATACAGTAAATTAAAAAGTGATCCAACAGGTAGGATCTAGAGGAAGACTTTGGAACTCATCAGGAAGAGCTTGATTCAAGCGCAAGTCGCTAAGGGTTTATGTCAACAAGCTGCAGTTCCTCCTAGACTCTATGGCCTACCCAAGATCCATAAGAATGGGGTGCCTTTGCGCCCTATCATGAGCAACATTGGAGCACCTACTTATTTTGTTGCCAAGTATCTGACGTCACTATTGGGACCTCTCGTAGGGAAGTGCGACCATCATATTCGCCACTCTGAAGATTTCATAGGTCGCTTGAAAACTCTTAGACTGCAATCATCGGATCTCTTAGTAAGTTTCGATGTAGTGTCTTTATTTACAAAGGTGCCCTTGCGGGACTCTATATAGCTCATTAGTAACAAGTTTGAGGAGGACATAGTAGAACTATTTAAACATGTGCTTACTTCAACATACTTCTTATTTCAAGACCATTATTTTGAACAAGTGGACGGTGTCACCATGGGGAGCCCTCTTTCTCCTGTGCTGGCCAATTATTTTATGAAGGACTTTGAAGATAAAGCACTACAGTCAGCCACTCTCAAACCGTCTTGTTTTCTGCGGAATGTTGATGATACGTTTGTGGTGTGGCCACACGGACTGGATACTCTACCTACATTTCTTCAACATTTAAATTCGCTCCATCCAAATATTAACTTCACTATGGAAGTGGAAAAAGATGGCACTTTACCTTTTCTTGATTATTTGGTACGAAGGAAAGCAGATGGAATCTTGGGACACAGCGTATACCGCAAGCCAACGCATACAGATCTATATTTGCAGGCCACAAGCTGTCCGACATCATCAGGTGGTTGAACCTTGCTGGTGGCTAGGTACGAGTGACAAGATCCGCATGTCGATGTCGCTGCTCCGAGGAAATATTGTGGGATTTACACAACGTCATCCGGCGGCACACCCGTGAAGACTATTTACAATAATAGGACTGAAAATAAAGGGTGCAGCAGGAAGACATAATCATTCAGCACAATGCGGTAGTGCATTACGTACGCTAGTTCATAGAGCGCATGTGGTATCTGACTCTGAAAGCCTGCCGAGTGAGATGCAACATTTGAAGACAGTCTTCTGTCAAAACGGTTATTCTGAGAGACAGATACGTAATGCATTCAGGCCCAAGCGAGTTTAATCTATGGAGCAGAATGAAGATACGAAGACACCCACCACCTTGGCCTTCTTGCCGTACTTTGGTGCCATGTTGTCAAAAATCGGAAGAGTCCTTGAAAGATATGACATCAAGTGTGTTTTCCGACCATCTGCAAAACTGAGGAACCTGTTAGGTTCGGTTAAGGATGATCTTGGTCTGAGGAAACGTGGTGTGTACAAAATTCCTTGTCAGTGTGGGGCGGCATATATAGGTCAGACATGTTGCACAGTACAAGAACGTTGCGATGAACATCAGCGTCATACACGCCTGCGCCAAACGGAGAAGTCGACAATTGCAGAATACTGTCTGAACACAGGACATCGCATGATTTATGAAAAGACGGAAGTTTTATCCCCAGCATCCTCTTTCTGGGATTGCGTCATTAAGGAAGCAATACATATCCATACAGCTGCTAACCTTATCAACAGGGATGCGGGATTTCAATTGAGTACAGCCTGGAACCCTGCATTGGCCGCTGTTAAATCACGACGAGAAAGCAAAGAGCTTTCGATAATAGACTCGTCACAACTTTGGCAGCATGTTAGTAAACACAGCATCAGCGGACATGCAGAACGGCCACTCTGCATTTCCCGGCAGAGGACGTTTGAGTCTGGCACCATCTATCTGCAAATTTTGGCTCATGCATGGTTCCCGCGCATGCGCAATCTTCACGCGCGTGCTCTATATACAGCGACATCGACATGCGGATCTTGTCACTCGTACCTAGCCACCAGCAAGGTTCAACCACCTGATGATGTCGGACAGTTGCTCCGAGGAAATATTGTGGGATTTACACAACGTCATCCGGCGGCACACCCGTGAAGACTATTTACAATAATAGGACTGAAAATAAAGGGTGCAGCAGGAAGACATAATAAGATGGTAAAGAATCAAATGCTGTTCACTCTTGAAATTAAAAACAGAACCTTTAAACATAGGCAGGCAGTGATTCCAGAAAATTTCCTTCTGGACATGGATTGGATAGTAAAAGAAATTGCCAATTTTGTTTGGGGTGTAAAAAAATATGATAATTACTGAAAATAAATAATATTACTTTGAATAAAGCTAAGTTTGTTGTAAGCTATGCAAAAGGGTGCAATCATAATAGCAAAATAACTATTACAGGGATAACCAACACCTTTCTGATGAAAGAATTTTATATTATCTATGTGATCTTGGGTAAAATATTCCGGAGGTAAAATAGTCCCCCATTCGGATCTCCGGGTGGGGACTACTCAAGAGGACGTCGTTATCAGGAGAAAGAAAACTGGTGTTCTACGGATAGGAGCGTGGAATGTCATCTCCCTTAATTGGGCAGGTACGTTAGAAAATTTAAAAAGGGAAATGGATAGGTTAAAGTTAGATATAGTGGGAATTAGTGAAGTTCGGTGGCAGGAGGAACAAGACTTTTGGTCAGGTGAATACAGGGTTATAAATACAAAATGAAATAGAGGTAATGCTGGAGTAGGTTTAATAATAAATAAAAAAATAGGAGTGCGGGTAAGCTACTACAGTCAGCATAGTGAACGCATTGTTGTGGCCAAGATAGTCACGTCTACTACAGTAGTACAAGTTTATATGCCAACTAGCTCTGCAGATGACGAAGAAATTTATGAAATGTATGAGGAGATAAAAGAAATTATTCAGGTAGTGAAGGGAGACGAAAATTTAATAGTCATGGGTGACTGGAATTCGGTAGTAGGAAACGGGAGAGAAGGAAACGTAGTAGGTGAATATGGATTGGGGTTAAGAAATGAAATAGGAAGCCGCCTGGTAGAATGTTGCACAGAGCATAATTTAATCTTAGCTAACTCTTGGTTCAAGAATCATGAAAGAAGGTTGTATACATGGAAGAATCCTGGAGATACTAGTAGGTATCAGATAGACTACATAATGGTAAGACAGAGATTTAGGAACCAGGTTTTAAATTGTAAGACATTTCCAGGGGCAGATGTGGACTCTGACCACAATCTATTGGTTATGAACTGTAGATTAAAACTGAAGAAACTGCAAAAGGTGGGAATTTAAGGAGATGGGACCTGGATAAACTGACTAAACCAAAGGTTGTACAGAGTTTCAGTGAGAACATAAGGGAACAATTGACAGGAATGGGGGAAAGAAATACAGTAGAAGAAGAATGGGTAGCTCTGAGGGATGAAGTAATGTAGGCAGCAGAGGATCAAGTAGGTAAAAAGACGAGGCTTAGTAGAAATCCTTGGGTAACAGAAGAAATATTGAATTTAATTGATGAAAGGAGAAAATGTAAAAATGCAGTAAATGAAACAGGCAAAAAGGAATACAAACGTCTCAAAAATGAGATCGACAGGAAGTGCAAAATGGCTAAGCAGGAATGGGTAGAGGACAAATGTAAAGATGTAGAGGCTTATCTCACTAGGGGCAAGATAGATACTGCCTACAGGAAAATTAAAGAGACCTTTGGAGAAAAGAGAGCCACTTGTATGAATATCAAGAGCTCAGATGGAAACCCAGTTCTAAGCAAAGAAGGGAAAGCAGAAAGGTGGAAGGAGTATATAGAGGGTCTATACAAGGGCAATGTACTTGAGGACAATATTATAGAAATGGAAGAGGATGTAGATGAAGATGAAATGGGAGATACGATACTGCGGGAAGAGTTTGACAGAGCACTGAAAGACCTGAGTCGAAACAAGGCCCCGGGAGTAGACAACATTCTATTAGAACTACTGATGGCCTTGGGAGAGCCAGATCTGACAAAAATCTACCGTCTGGTGAGCAAGATGTATGAGACAGGTGAAATACTGTCAGACTTCAAGAAGAATATAATAATTCCAATCCCAAAGAAAGCAGGTGTTGACAGATGTGAAAATTACCGAACTATCAGTTTAATAAGTCACAGCTGCAAAATACTAACACGAATTCTTTACAGACGAATGGAAAAACTGGTAGAAGCTGACCTCGGGGAAGATCAGTTTGGATTCCATAGAAATGTTGGAACATGTGAGGCAATACTGACCTTACAACTTATCTTAGAAGAAAGATTAAGGAAAGGCAAACCTACGTTTCTAGCATTTGTAGACTTAGAGAAAGCTTTTGACAATGTTGACTGGAATACTCTCTTTCAAATTCTAAAGGTGGCAGGGGTAAAATACAGGGAGCGAAAGGCTATTTACAATTTGTACAGAAACCAGATGGCAGTTATAAGAGTCGAGGGGCACGAAAGGGAAGCAGTGGTTGGGAAGGGAGTGAGACAGGGTTTTAGCCTCTCTCTGATGTTATTCAATCGGTATATTGAGCAAGCAGTAAAGTAAACAAAGGAAAAATTTGGTGTAGGTTTTAAAACCCATGGAGAAGAAATAAAAACTTTGAGGTTCGCCGATGACATGGTAATTCTGTCAGAAACAGCAAAGGACTTGGAAGAGCAGTTGAACAGAATGGACAGTGCCTTGAAAGGAGGATATAAGATGAACATTAACAAAAGCAAAACGAGGATAATGGAATGTAGTCTAATTAAATCAGGTGATGCTGAGGGAATTAGATTAGGAAATGAGACACTTAAAGTAGTAAAGAAATTTTGCTATTTGGGGAGCAAAGTATCTGATGATGGTCGAAGTAGAGAGGACATAAAATGTAGACTGGCAATGGCAAGGAAAGCGTTTCTGAAGAAGAGAAATTTGTTAACATCGAGTATTGATTTAAGTGTCAGGAAGTCGTTTCTGAAAGTATTTGTATGGAGTGTAGCCATGTATGGAAGTGAAACATGGACGATAAATAGTTTGGACAAAAATAGAATGTAAGCTTTCGAAATGTGGTGCTACAGAAGAATGATGAAAATTAGATGGGTAGATCACATAACTAATGAGGAGGTATTGAATAGAATTGGGGAGAAGAGGAGTTTGTGGCACAAGTTGACAAGAAGAAGGGACCGGTTGGTAGGACATGTTGTGAGGCATCAAGGGATCACAAATTTAGCATTGTAGGGCAGTGTGGAGGGCAAAAATCGTAGAGGGAGACCAAGAGATGAATACACTAAGCAGATTCTGAAGGATGTAGGTTGCAGTAAGTACCGGGAGATGAAGAGACTTGCACAGGATAGAGTAGCCACAACAACAACAACAACAACATGTGATCAAAATTTTTTAATAATTTGTTAACTGTAAAGTCAATGAAGATATAACTTTAAACTCTGAGTCGAAGACAAAGTTGAATGAAATGTCATGTGATTTGCTAGATATGTTTTGTTGTAAAACAGGGAAAGTCAAAAGCTATCAATGCAAGATACACCTTAGACCGCACCAACCATTTTTATGAAACCATATGGTATCTTTTTTTCAATAATCAAGACAGTAAAAAATGAGGTTAAAGAAATGGAATCATGGGAAATCATAGAGTTATGGAAACAGGATATGAATAGCGGTATGTGGAGTAAACTGTTCCCACTAATATCTGCACATACATATATTTTGACAATTATAATACACGTGCACACAGTACAAGGTATGAGAACAGACTGAATTAACATGGCAGCTTGGATGAGTGACCTGAGTCCCAAAGATTAATGTTGTCTATGGCCGATATGACCTATCGATGCCACAGAGTAAAGTAGCAGTGAGTACAACTACCATCCAATAATTTTTTCATAATAAGATGGTGATGTCAGGCTTGTTCTCAGTTCAAGACAGTTGAATAAGTTCCTGCAAAGAGAGAATCATGGTCCAGAAAATACTGAATAACTATTACATAAAGCTGAGTGTGTTAAGTTTACAAGCAGCTAAGATTTTACTTAAAGTTTTCACCAATTTTGTCTTGATCCATGTTCTAGAAAATACACAGCATTTTTATAATGAGGTAGATGTTTTCAAATATCATGTTGCACGTTTTGATTAAATGTACCTGCTGCTGAATCTATTAGAGCCTTGGATTTTGTTTTGCGGAATGAAGTCAATTCAAAAATATATTTATGTAGATGACATTCTAATGACAGGAAACACACACACACACACACACACACACACATCCAGCCGCATTGATTTAGTTTTTGTGTGATTTCCCTAAATTGGTTCATGCAGTTGCCAGGATACAGTTTTTGATGTTGCTGACCAACAATCATACAGTAATTTTTAAATGGACACACCACTATTTAACTGTACTGTTTTTCTTAATTATGCCCAGGTTTTGGACTTTTGCACCATTTTAAAATGATTGAGTTTATGTCATTAAAATATATTGAGCTTGATGTCCTGAATTATATGGTAATGACATAAACTCAATCGCTTGAAAATGGCATAAATAGCTGAAATCTGGGCATAGTTAAATAAACAACAATACAGTCAAATGGCAGTGTGTCCATTTAAAAAATTTCCAGGATGGTTCCTTTGCAAGGGTACTGCCAATTTTCCTCCCACATCTTTCCCTAATCGAAGCTTCCAAGCTTGTGCTCCGTCTCTAATGACCTCATTGTCGACAGGACATTTAACACTGACCTCCTCCTCCTCCTCTTCCTCACCATCCCTCATTATTGTCTCTCTTTCTGCACATCTCACAGTGTTCCATGCCGGGGGAAAAAAAAAGTGCTTATTTAGGCTTTTGACAGGAGATGACATTAATGTGACTGGTCAGTGTATAATGAGTGTTAATCTGGAATGTAACATAAGAATAATTTAATTTGATAATTACACACAAAAACTGGAAATTAAAAAAAAATATCCAATCTATCTGCTTCATTTATTTATTTTTTTCATTTTAACATGTGTTTGAAGTCAATCCTTAAAGACAAGGAGCTGACTCCTTAGTGATAGGGATTTTGATTGATTTGTGGAATTATGGTGCATTCAGAAGATGAAAGTGACTGTGCCATAAAGAACGCTGATATACTTCTGTGGGCTCTATCATATTCACAATTATTTGTGTTTATATCCATAAATTTCTTCAATTTTTGTATACCCACAACCAACTCAATGAAAGATAGCTGCTACACTGGAAACAGAATGCTCCTGTAGCATTAGACCTATAGTTGTGTCCTAAGCATTGCAGTGCAGTGGACTAATTATTTACTAAAATATTTTCTGTTTATTTAAATTCATATGCTCTATGACTTTTCATTGTATTATTGTGCTACATGATTGGTCTTGTGAATTTTTGCAACTATATCATTATTGCATTATGAAAGAATATACGGATTTCATACAATGTTGTATTTAGACAATTACTATCATGTATGTAAGAATTACAGTGGCTTCTGTGTTTCAGGTAAATTGCACGGAAGCATGCATAAGGAGAGAATTAAGACGCAACAAACAGAGGGTAGAAATCACCTCTCAGCAGAATAATTAATATGTATTTGGCAGTGGATTTTGTTTTGAGTTGAAACATAACATTTAATGAACATCATCTTAAGGGTTTTCAAATGTAACACTAAAACTTTGCACATTATTGGATGAAAAGTTAATATGTAATAAAAAATATTTGCCTTTGTAGATTATCACTGTGTTTTATTTCCCATAATCCTTGTACAGATTTCTCTGAAACAGTTTTTATAATTGTGCTGTGCTGAAGATTTCAGTCTGTATGTAAACGTCCTTAACTACGCTGATTATGACTCATCAGATATTCTTGGGTCTCATCAGATATTTTTGTGCTTGATGTGAATCCTTACAGTCTTTCACTGACTCTTTAATTGACTGTGCATTTTCAAGTAGCATATTTTATGAAAATCCCATTGTATCCATAACTCTTTCAGCATTACCACAGAAGTAATACCTGTAAATGTTTCAGCATATCAGTTTCCAGCCATTCTTGGTCACAATCTTTCACAGGTAGATAGGCCTATGTTTCTACAGACAGAAATGAAGTTGCCATTGACTTGAGATGTTCAGAATTTAGTTCTGGTATTGTGTGCTACTTCTATTTACCTGTTTTAAGGTGTAGATCAGTACATAATACAGTTACATACAGAGGAAATCCAGAGGGAAACTTGGAGGAGCAGTAACACACTCTTTTTTTTTAAAAAAAAAAATATCCAAATGGGACAGAAACTGGGAGTGCAAATGGGACAGAAATTGGTAGATATGACGTACATGTACAGGCAAACAAATGATTTCAGTTTCAGAAAAATCATATGATTTATTCAAGAGAAAGGGCTTCACAAATTGAGCAAATCAATAACGTTTTGGACCACAATGTGTAAACATGGACAAGTGTATAACAGAAAACATTGATACCAGCTGTAGTGACCACCTTTAGCAGTTAAATCATACCTGCAAATCACATTTCGACCTATGTACAAAATATTATCGATAAAAACTGTTATAGTCACAAAAATATTGAACACTTCCAGTATCCAATCAGCAAAAAATCTTGGAAAGAAGTATATGATACCTCAGTTACCAATGGAAAGATGGAAATTTTTTTGATAATTTTCAAGCATAACTTTGACATAGCTTTTCTACAAAGGAAAACAATTTCCAGAAACACAGACACATACAGAAATTGGATTACATCAGGCATTAGAGTATCTTTTGAAAGGAAGCGGTAACTTTTTCTGCACCCAAAAACTGACAGCAGTCAGGAAATCCTTAGTTATTTCAAAAAATACAAGTTGGTTTTGAAACGTGTCTTAAAATGATTGCCCATTACATGTTAGCCACTGAGAACCAGTACTGTTTGCAGATGACACCAGTCTATTGATTGAAGGAAATAAAGAAAAAAATCTTACTGTATCTGCAAAAGATATTATTGAAGAAGTCTCTGAATGGTTTACCAGAAAATGGCTAATAGTTAATTCCCAAAAAACAGTAGTCATGAATTTTCACACAGATCAGAATAAAAATGCAGCACATCTGGTAATTTGTATAGATAACTAAAACATTAGTTCTGTATCGCTGAAACTAAATTTCTTGGGATTCACATGCAGAAAAATCTTAATTGGACCTGTTGTATCACATCCCTAAATTCATAAGTAGCAAAAATGAGCTATGTCGTGAGAATTCACTGCAATAATGAGAGTGCAGAATCAGTTAGGACTGTATACTTTGCTCATGTACACTCAGTACTGAATTAAAGTACCATTATGTGGGGAAACATACACCAGACCATAACTGTTTTGAGTAAACAAAAGGCAATTATAAGCATCATGAAACAAGCAAGCAGCAGAAAACCATGCAAACCTTTCTTTAAAGATCTAAAAGGCTACCCCTTCCCTACATTTATATACTGGAAGAAGTCATGGATGTTAATAACAGTATACGAAGAAAAGAAAGCCTTTTTCCTCAAAACAAAAGTGTCCATGATTACAGTACCAGGTCAGACAGTGAGATACATGTTAGTCAGTGTAACACCACATTATGCCAGGAACAAAACTATACAACATATTACCAAGATATGAAACTTCCTGGCAGATTAAGACTTTGTGACAGACTGAGACTTGAACTCGGGACCTCTGCGAAAGGCAAAGCTCCCAAGTTCAAGTCTTTGTCCGGCACACAGTTTTAAACTGCCAGGAAGTTTCATATCAGCGCACACTCCGCTGCAGGGTGAAAATCTCATTCTGGGAAACACCCCCAGGCTGTGGCTAAGCCATGTCTCCGCAATATCCTTTCTTCCAGGAGGCTAGTTCTGCAAGGTTTGCAGGAGAGCTTCAGTGAAGGTTGGAAGGTAGGAGATGAGGTACTGGCAGAAGTAAAGCTGTGAGGACAGGGCATGAGTCATGCTTGGGTAGCTCAGTTGGTAGAGCACTTGCCTGCATAACGCAAAGGTCCCGAGTTCGAGTCTCGGTCTGGCACACAGTTTTAATCTTCCAGAAAGTCTCACACTCCACTGCAGAGTGAAAATCTCATTCTAGATTACCAAGACATGTAAAACCTCTTCCTGAACTACAAAACTTTAAAAAGTCTCTGACAGCCTATCTAGTGCAAAACTGCTACTATTCACTCTCACAGTACCATATGCAAGAAAAAATGTACTTTGTAGAAGTAAGCTATAAATATACTGTATTTAATCAAATTTGTAATTATTAACTGCATGGATCCAATTTGCCATAAAAATTGGAATGATGTATGTTTGATGTTTGTAAAACCAATAGCTAAAAAGGTTTTCTGTCCGATACCCTGTGTATGATATGTATACCGAGAAAGAGATTTATTTGAACAAATAAATAAATTAATAAATAAAGGGGTAAGCTGACACTGTAATTGGTACACCTTATGTAGAATCAATGAGAGGAATAAGGCTTTGCACAAATTCGATTCTGTCACACCGAAAGCCAAAATACACTCTCCGGGTCTTTTTTCATAAAGTTCCAATCCTGTATCCGCCCCGATAGCTGAGTGGTCAGCACAGCAGCCTGTCACGCCATGGGGCCCATGTTCGATTCCTGGCTGGGTCGGAGATTTTCTTCGCTCAGGGATTGAGTGTTGTGTTGTCCTCATTATCATTTCATCATAATCTGTGGAAGACAATGGGAAACCACCACTGGAATCACTTCCCTAGACGCTCATGTGGTGGACCTCTCTGATGAGGCTTCCACCATGACAAGACCTGCCGTAAGGCAGAACACAAAAAGTGAACTAATCCTGTGCTGAAGCATCATATGGAGGTAAAGTGTGTGGATAGACCTGCTGTGGAAGAAGTAATGTTCAAATTCAGTGACTTCTTTTGTACAGAGTGGTGGTTACCAACAACTCTGGCAACTCAACACCATATACGAGTGGAATCTAGTGATACTTACTGGAGCACAAGTATAATTATTATCACTAAGAAATCATTACATGGAATGAAGAAATATAGGTTTTTTTTTTTTTTTAGTTATAAGTTTTTAAATGCCTAATCCATTACAGGCATGTATCCAATCCTTAATCTTATGGAAACTTTGGATAATCTGGATCAGTGTTATTACTTTACTATGATAGATCTCAGAAGTGGTTACTATCTGTTAGAAGTAGCACCTGAAGATAGAACAAAGACAGCATTTATGGCACCATGCAGACATTATCATCATAAAAAGATGCCATTTGGTTTCAAAAAATGGGCCTGCTACATTTCAGTGGTTACTGGATGGCCTTTTAAGAGTGTTAATGCCTAAAACTTGTATGGTATGTTCAGATGACATAATAGTTTATTCAAAGGATATACTGGAGCATGTGAGATGGTTGAAGGATATGTTTTGTAGGTTATGGTCAGCACATTTGACACTGGGCATGGACAAGTGCCATTTTGATCAAACTCAAGTTAATTACTTGGGACACACAATTAGCGAACATGATGTGCAGACCAGTCCTCGTCTTAAAGAAGCAATTCAAAATTTTTCAACACCATGAACAACCACACAAATAAAGTCATTCATCAATTTTTATAACTTCTACCATAAATTTGTAAAGGATTTCCCAAAAATAGCTGAACATTTGAACAGATTACTCAGAAAGGCTGTAAAATTTCAGTGTGTACAGGAGTGTTAGCCACATTTGAGAAACTGAAGGAGGCATTTATTTCAGATCTGGTATTAGTTTTCCCTGATTTTGCAAAAGAGTTCAATCTCTCATGTGATGTTTCTAATGAAGCAATTGGCTGTATTTTGGGTCAGACAGTTAATAGAAGGAGCTGCCAGTAGCATATTCTTTGAGGTAGTTAAATGAAGTAGAATGTAACTACTTGAGAGCTAAGAAGAGACTGTTACTTTTCATACATAGCATCACGAATTTACAGTGTTACTTGTATGTTAGGGAATTTAAGATTCTGACTGATCATGTGTCATTGAAATGGTGCATGGTGTGAAAGACCCATCTAGTCATCTACCAGACTGGGTTCTCAAGCTTAGTGAATTTGATTGCAAGGTAGAAAACACACGAATGTGGACACATTCAGTCGCAAAGTGGCTGTGTTGAGCTTATTGGGAAAGAGTGTGTCAGAATGCCAACAAGCACAGGCAGAGCATTAATATGGTCAGGCTTTTAAGTCGCAGCCACACTTTATCTTACATGAGGATCTATTGTGTAAAGACTCAAAATGCAGGCCACATGTCGTAGTCCTGGCAGTTTTTGAAAAGGAGGACTTACAACAGGCTGATGACCTTGTGTTGTCAGGTAATGGTAGCTGATGGCCCAGAGATAGATGTAATGCTCAACGGTTTTGGTGGAGGAATAGGAAGTGCAACATGGAGCAGTATGTAAAAGATTGTGTACTATGCACACAAAGAGCAGATATTTCATACCAGAAAATCCCTTTGTAGATGTTACCAGAGGCCTCGAAGTCATTTCAAATGCTTGGGCTCAACTTTTGTGGATCACTCAACAAAACACCAGCTGGGTGTAGGAATGTGATTACGATCACTGACCATTTTCCATGGTTGCTAGTAATGGTAACAATTCCAGACCAACAGGCCAGTACTGATGTGCAGGCATTATGTAACAACTGGATTTTGAAGTTCAGAGTGCCTGATATCTTAGTCACAGACCAGTATACAAACTTCATTTCAGAACTTATGTAACATCTATGCCTTGTGTTATGTATTTGGAAGTTGCGCATGAGCCTATTCGTTCCTCAAACCAACAGCAATACAGGGTATGTCCATAAATCCATTTAAGATATGCTAAGAATCTTTGTGAATGCTAGACACAGTGACTGGGATAACTGTACTCCGATTGTGGTTTGTGCATACATCTCAAAGACTCATATGGGAACAGGCATGTCACCATTTGAGGTGGTGTATGGGATGAAGATGCAATCACACCCCTCTCACATTCACATTCTGCATCACAAATTGGAAGTATGGTGAAATGTAAGAAAGGCTATCATAGATGCTCTGGAACACCAGGAACAGACAAATGGACAGAATACCACCATAATGTAGGGCAGTGGGAATTGGTCACTAATCCCTATATAACGAAGATAAAGATGAAGAAGTTCTTGACAAAATATCACGGACGGTATCAGGACATGCAAGTGACCTTACCACTTAATGAAATGGTACAGTTTCCTACCAAAACATCTACTGTTCACATCAGTCAGGTAAAACCATAAAGATGTGATGGATATGATACCACAATTACCTGTGAACAGTGTGGTATACAGAGGTGGTACAGGCAGAAAACTGGAACTTCCGACAGTTAGAAAGTGCAATTCACATGGATGCTTTATTCTTTGAGATCACACAATTAATTATGTTGTCATATTCTTTGCAATGTTTTGGTGGTGTTAGATTTATTTTTCACATTTGAGTTTATGGATATGTTTTTCATTGTGTCTGGATTGATTTAGTGTCTTCATATCTCTGTCATGTGTAATTTTTTTATTGTTGTAGGGCTATTGTCAGGTTTCCTTACAGCTGTTTCTTGTCTTCTACTTGTTGTTCATTGCTTGTTTCAAAGGAAGGTGGGACAGATCCTTACCTCAGGTGGTGAGTTCACAGGGACATCCTGGGGGATAGGGAAATGGATAGGATTAAGCACAAAGGGACAAAGAAGATGGTGTAGATTACAGATAATAGAGGGGCTGAATTAGTTATGTCTTAGTAGCTTTGAAGAAGTGCACTCAAGGTAGTATTGTTTTCTGTCCAGACAGACCAGTGCATGCTGATATGCACACATTTGATGCAAGTATGTTTTTGGAGTAAATGATTGAGACAAGTTCCGAAAAGGAAATCCTGCCCACAAATTCTTACTTCCAAAAGGCAGGTATACATTTGGTGTACAGTCTTCTTGCCAGAAATTATGATGACAATTTGCTATGAAAAAGGAAAACCTGAGGAGTTGAAGAAATTAGAGTTGCAGGGAAGTGGTGTTATGATAACAGTGCTGCTGGTGAGATTGTCAGGAAGGATATCTGTCTTCAGGTTACACCCACTGGTACAACTGTCATGGCATTGACATGGAATATGTTATGTTGGTGAGAAGGGTACTAGGTGTGCTACCCACCCAAAATATAACTTACCATAATGCCATCCTCAATGCTTGAACTTATGCATTCTTTAGACAAATTTACTGAGTTACAGCAGGGGAAAATTTCAATGGAGAAGGTGTTACAAAATGTTCATATATATCAAGAAAATTGTTAGTACAAGATTATATTGATAAGAATTTCAACTACCACTTGTGGCATGTTTCTACTAGTTACTTGCATATTTTATTTCTGCAATATACACAGACATGCATAGTCAACATATACACTTATGCATCACTTGCCAGTCAAGTAGTTAGCATTGGCTGAGGGAACTATTGATGGAACTAAAATCACTGTATTTAAGTAATCATTGGACTAAAGACTGTATTGTAATACAGTTCTGGATACCATGCTTTAAGAGTAAACTGATGTAGTAGTAGTTAAGGAAGAAAACCATGTGGGACAGATCATGGTTAAAGGTGGGTGTTGCCATCAGCACAGTACAGAGTTCTGTTGTTTAAGTGTAGATTTAAGGTAAGACTAGTCTTGGTAGATCTGGGACAAATCTTTTGAAATTGGGGAGTCATGTTCTGCCCTGAAAAAGTTTGCAGTGTAAATGATAATTTTTTTTTTTTAAAGTAAGCCACTGGGCAGTATTGTTGACATTACATCAAAACACTACTCACAGACAAGGTTTGCAACACTAGTCACGACTGAGGTGTATAGAACTGCTAACAACACAACACTGTGTGACCGGAAGTGAATTAACATTTTGTAACTCAGAGCATTTGCATGCTCCTGATAAACACACACATTGCTCACTTGACCGGACCTAGAAATCTGTGCTTGGGGCCGAGTAAGGAAGGAAAAGCTGACTGGACAAGTATATAACAAACCTATGCATTCATCCCTCCCCCTCTTTCCAGCCAGTAGAAGTATGTCAAAGGTTTACCTGTAAGAGAATAAATAATTGAGCATAGGGGCTCAAAACATTCAGTGGTACTGCCATTGTGTCTCCATCTTCAACCAGAGACAATAACAGGTTTCTGAGAAACAGTAGTTATCACTGGGTGATGAGGATCAGCTAACTTTCTGTCTGCTGATTAACTCATCAAGTTCCATCACAAGGCATCCAATAGCTGTCATGTGGCAGCTGCAGGAATCGTGAAACATCACTGATGCAGGGAGTTGGTGTCCGGCCAGCCACTGCCTCTGAGTGATTTGAGCTGACAGACTGCAAACTGTCTGTAACACAGCTGGGAGAGGTGTGCCTTCACTGTCTCCTAGGCACCTAGTCAACATCAGCCACCATCCGGGTCTACCTCTGGGGGGTGAACAGTGCAATGCTGCTCAGCATCAGGACATCTAGTGTTAGCTATCACACCTAAGCACACGACATTGGGATAATGAGTACTCACATGGGTGTGTAACTGGAAAATCTCCAGAGGGTCTGGGTGGGTCACACTTGTTCTTCACCCACTGTCAACCTGCACAACACTGTGGCAACAACTGTCTGAGACAAAGGGCAATGGACATCACAGGCATGATCGGGCATCAGCACATTCTACAATCAGCTGCATTCAATCACAGCTAGCCCTTTCACTGATGGAGTGCTGCATAAGGCTGCCTGAATAAACACCAGTCAATACTAGCACTGTTTAACTGCACAACACACTGTTAATCTGCCCTCTCCCTCTCCATTTCTCTCACCCACCTGATGCATAGGCTTCCAGAATAGGCCCTGTCATTACACTGGACACAGCCCACATCTGAATAGGAGAGGGAAAGATAGGTTGGCTGAGCCTCTTGAAGAAAATGTAGAGGGTGGCACCATCACACCATGCAAGATCACTGTGGTTACTGGTGCCAGAGAGGTGCCTTTTTTTAGGTCAGATTCAGTTTTCAGGCACCCTGCTTTGAAAGAAGTCAAAATAACAGAAGAGCCCTACAAAATGCTTAAGAAAGCACAGATAAGAAAGGGTAGTTTATTTCTTCAGAATATTAGAGGAATGGGTAATAATTTTCAATAGCTTCTAGGCCATTTGGAAAATTTAGAGAGCTCAGGAAAGATAGACATTCTGTGCCTATCTGAGCACCAGATACAATTTGATCACCTCAGTCTCACTGTTGAGCACCCATAAGCTCCTCTTCTACAATTTGATTTTAGTAATTAACTTTCCAAATCAGGTTCCTAAAGAGAGTAGGACCCTAGCTGATAATGTTTTGTTTGGTGAAAAACAAAGCATGAAAATAAGTTTACCCAGTAACAAATGCTCTCTCATATCATAGTGCACAGTTAGTTAGGATAAATAAGATAGTGCCTTTAAGTATTTATACTCATCAGCAGAGATCAGTTAGAATAATTAATGACTCCTGGACAAATGTTTTTAAGAACAGTTTAAAACAGATGACATGAAATGAAATTTACAATAAAGCAAATGCTAACATAAAATTTCATATATTCCATGATAAATTCATATCATTATTTGAAAATAGCTTCCCACATAAGCTAATCAGGTAGGATATTAACATCCAGGTAAAATTCTATGGGTCTCTAGAGGGAATAAAGTACCTTGTGAAAAGAAAATGGAAATTTATCTGTTGGCAAGAACAAGTACTGGTGTTGCAGTAGTTGCACACTAAGAAAAGTACTCAGAATTACTAAGAAAAGTTATAAAAAATTGAGGAGGAGGCACATTATGTCATAAATCAGTAATTACAACAACAGGTGTAAGGCTATATGGAATGTAGTTAAATGAGCATCAGGAAAACTGACCACAGGACAGGTAAACATCAATGTTGAACTGAATGGAAGGGCTACAAATGATAAGTCACAAGTAGCAAATATATCTAATAATAATTTCTTAAAATTGAGCAGGAATATAGGGACAAACAGTTCAAGAGAGAAATCACAACAGTATGCTGAAAAAGCAAAACTCATAAAATTCAGCCATATGAACGTATCACCAAATTCTCCTTCTGAATTAATGTATTCTAGAATAACCCAAGCAATAATAATATTCTCACTAAATCACAGTTTGGATTTCAGAACAGTTGCTGTACTGAGAATGCCATTTATATGCTCACTCACCAAATGTGCAAGCATTAAGTAACAAAATAGTGCCTGTTGTTATATTCTGTGACCTATCTACAGTATTTGACTGTGTGAATCACAGTATCCTCCTAGATACACTGAAGCTTTATGAGACTGATGATACAGGCAACAAGTGGATAATGTCATATATAATCAAAAGAATACAGAGAGTTGTACTTCATAATTCAACCAATGTAGTCTCAGGACATTACTTTGACTGGGGAGAAGTCACATATGCATTTGCTCAAGGCTCAGTCTTATGTTTGCTATTGTTCTTCTTATGTGTAATTGATCTTCTATCTAATATACAACAAGCAGTGACATTAGTGTTGCAATCAAACTAAACATACATACACCGGCAGAAAAAATGGTAAACAAGTTTCTTGAAGTTATGGTTAACACTGTTTTGCAAATTATCTTATTCTCAGTTTGAAAAAGACAACATATTCAGTTTGCACATCTAGGGATACTACACCAGTGAAGAGTGTAACATGTGGTGAGTAAATAATAAATGGTTTGGAAACTTCAAAATTCTTAAGTATGTGTATTGATGAGAATTTTAACTGGAAAAAGCACAGTTTGGAACTCCTGAAACAACTTAGTCCAGCCATGTTTGTACTTAGAACAATTGCAAATCTTGGGAAGAAGCGAATGAGTAAGCTGAGATATTTTGCATATTTTCCTTCAATAATGGCATGTGGAATAATGTTCAAGGGTAACTCATCTTTAAGAAAAGAAGTCTTCATAGCTCAAAAATGTGCTGTAAGAATAATATGTGATGGTCACCCATGACTATCTTGTAGACATCTGTTTACGGGGTCAGGCAATATGACTACTGCTTCACAGTATATTTATTCTCCCTTGAAGGTTGTTGCAAATAATACGCTGCAGTTGAAAAGAAACAATGATGTATATAATTACAACACCATATTCAATAACGACATTCATTACTCCACGTTAAGGTTGACTTTAGCAGAAAAAGGGGTGGACGGTGCTGATATTAAAGTTTTTGGTAACTTGTCTAGTGATATAAAATGTCTGACAGACAGCAAAGTAAAGTTTGAAAACAAGCTGAAAAAATCTGTCCTTGACAACTCCTTCTATTTTATATAAAAATTTAATTACTGAAATGTGTAGCAGGTGTTGTGTAGGAATGATTTACTCATATTTGTATATTCAATAATAATAATTAAAATAAATTTATAATTTTTCAGCATGTAGCAATATTTACAAGTTAATTTGCAATGTGAATGTTAAATGACCCATTCCATATCATTATGCTGTATCACGCTAATGATCCATGCCTCATGGAACTAACTATCAGGCAGCTGTCCTCACTTTATATTGGCATAGAGAAAATTTACTCAATGTGCATACTAACAGTAAATTCCTCAATTGGGTTTAAATTCGGGGAGTTTGGTGGCCAGGAGAGTATGGTAAACTCATTCTAGTGCTCCTCATACAATAGGAGCTGTGTGATATATTGCATTAGCCTGCTAGTATATGCCTTTGTACTGAGGAAAAAACAAACTGCACATGAGAGTGGACATGGTACCCGATGATTAATGCAATGTAGTGTTGATTCACAGTGCCATGCAGGACGACAAGAGCACCCAGAGAATGCCACAAAAACATTCCCCCAGACCATAACACTCACCTTTGAGCTGGAACGTACTGATGATTGCTTCAGGAATGCACTTGCCAACGACCATCTGCCCAATGGAGTATAAAATGTGATTCGTCTGAAGAGGCCACCTGTCACCACTCAGTGGATGTCCAGTTATGGTACTGGTGTGTAAATTCCAGTGTTTTTCACTGACGATCAGCATTCAGCACAGCTGCATGAAACACGCACCTGCTGTGGAGGCTGATATACAGCAACATTTGCTGAAAGGTTATTGAGGAGACACTGCTGGTAGCCTCATGGTTCATGTGGGCAGCCAATTGCTCAGGAGTTCCATGTCTGTTAGCCTATATACATCTTCACAGCTGTCATGCACCCCTGTCATCTATGCCCCATGGTGTAAAACTGTTGCGTTGGTGTCAGTTTTAGATAGCACCATTTTGCCATGTATGTTATACTTTAACCATGGAATCATGCAAACAATTTAAAAACTTATTCATTTCAGAAATGCTTCCACCCCTGGTCCAAAAGAAAATGATCATGCCCATTTGAACATCATATAAATCACTCAGTTTCTGCATCACAACAATGACTGTATTGTTTATCCCATTCCCTCAACACACTTTATATACCCTCCACTGTTAGTGCTGCCACTTCCACCTGTGGCTGGTTATTGCATGTTTACACTAAACATAGGTGGTGGTAATACTTATTTATTTACATGTCAAGTTTCGTAGGACCAAATTGAGGAGCAAATCTCCAAGGTCATGGAACATGTCAGTACTTGAAATTACAAAATAGAAGTAATAACAGATAAAAGTAAAATGTTTATGAACCCGAACAAAGTCAAGCCATAAGTTTAAGTAATGTGATAGGTAATTTCAATACACTAGTTTCTTGTACAAAGTATCTTTCATGTGTTTGCATAAATTTCATTGTTCTTGTCATATGTATGTAGAATGACACCTCAGCTCCATCTTTGTGACTTGTGAGACCTTGACAAGATGATGTCAAAGATTGTAGAATCTTTGCTGTAAACTTTCACAGTCATGAAATTTACTGAAGTAAACACCATGGTTTCTTCACCTGAAGAAAAACTCTCTGCTGAAGATAAGTGGACATAGATAACAGAGCCTTCAGACTCCTCAGAATCTTCCAGATCAAATAACTTTCTGTTTAAAAAAATCATTTTGTTTCTAGACCATTGACCTATTTGTCTTTTATATTTCTTCACATTCGTTCCTTCTCCTAGTCTAGCTCCTTCTTCAAGACTGTTTTTGATGTGGGTGCATGTCAGAATCATTGATTTTGGTGTATTCTTGGGAAAGGGGCTTGAGGATGAGGCTGAATGGCTTCTGGAGATATCGCTCACTTCTTTTGCCTTTGAAGGCTATAAAATGTTCAGATCTGTAGTTATGATAGTCTTCAGGTCCAAAAATATCTGCATTCAGTGGTTCAGTCCCACATGCCTTAAACTGCTGCATATATTTCCATTGGTGATTGCAAGATGGAATTCTCTGCCAAGTGATACATGTGTGCTTGCCTTAATATCACAATGTGATGCGTTATGGAATTCCTTGAATGAAGCAAAGATCCCAAATCAAGAGTATATAGCTTATGGTTTATGTGAGGTGTCAGAATAAGCAAAATAATGCCATTGTCTTATGCATGTGAAATTGCTGCTATTCTTGTGTGGCTTTCATGATTGTCCTGAATAATGTGTCCAGAGTGTTTTTTGGTTGAACTTTCATGTTTGACAACTGGTAGAACTGGTAAAAACAATTCACTGTTCATTTTCTGTGAGACTGTGGCACCACCCCTAAGAGCCAGGTGGACACTGTACACATATGATCTTTAAAGCACACCCAAGGAAAGCAGTGTGGGATCATCAAGCGTCACCATACATACCTATGGGCAAGGGGGAGCCGTGACCCCCCTAGGCCTGAGGAAAGGAAAAAAATGTAGCGTACTCAGGTGTTTTTCTTTCAATAAAAACGTTTAGAAGTCAGTATTGCACTGATTTTAATGTGGCCAGATCTGAAAACATTCTGTGCCTGCTTACATGTAGCCATTTGTCTTCCAAAATATTAAAAATATACCATACACCCAGCTCTAGGCCGCCCCCTCCCCCCTCCCTGCAAAGTATTGTATGGGCATCCTTGGGGGCCACCACTAATTGTTGTAATCATTTACATAAGTGAACCTCTTTCAGCAGATGTGACTTGTCCAAAGGCTATGTGGTAAGTCTGAACCAGTATCCTCAGTGGCTTCTACAGACTGGTTGGTGTTGCCTCATCCAAACAGTGTATGTATTGCAATTCAAACTTGTATTTTTCTTTAACGGAAACCAGATTCTTAAATGACAGTTCCCCAGTAAAGTCTCTAAAGTTAGTGCCCTTTGATATATTCGTCTGTCCTGGTGCAGATCCTGAACGTCCATGATTTTTTTTCTTTTTTTTTAATGATTTTGTGAGTCATTCCAGCTCTCTATGTTACCTCTTTCCAAGTATCTTGGTTCAGATTTTCCATTCCCCTAGCAAATCCATATGCCTGAATTCTTGCAGTTTCTGTGGTTAAGCCATAATGAATATTTCATGCTGAAATATTATTGTCAGAAACTGTTTTTCTTACTCTTTTATGAAAATTTTTGAAGTGTTCATTTGATGGCCTAAAACTGATGTTGTCAGTTTCTAGAATAAAAGTTATTTCTTTGTATTATTTAAGGACTGACATAGGAATGCCCACACTTCTTTCTAATTTTCATAAAGAAACGAAACTTCCTGGCAGATTAAAACTGTGTGCCTGACCGAGACTCGAACTCGGGACCTTTGCCTTTCGCGGGAAAGTGCTCTACCATCTGAGCTACCGAAGCACGACTCACGCCCGGTACTCACAGCTTTACTTCTGCCAGTATCTCGCCTCCTACCTTCCAAACTTTACAGAAGTTCTCCTGCGAACCTTGCAGAACTGGCAGAAGTAAAGCTGTGAGTACTGGGCGTGAGTCGTGCTTCGGTATCTCAGATGGTAGAGCACTACCCCGCGAAAGGCAAAGGTCCCGAGTTCGAGTCTCGGTCGGGCACACAGTTTTAATCTGCCAGGAAGTTTCATATCAGCGCACACTCCGCTGCAGAGTGAAAATCTCATTCTGGAAACATCCCCCAGGCTGTGGCTAAGCCATGTCTCCGCTATATCCTTTCTTTCAGGAGTGCTAGTTCAGCAAGGTTCGCAGGAGAACTTCTGTAAAGTTTGGAAGGTAGGAGGCTAGATACTGGCAGAAGTAAAGCTGTGAGTACCGGGCGTGAGTCTTGCTTCGGTAGCTCAGATGGTAGAGCACTTCCCCGCGAAAGGCAAAGGTCCCGAGTTCGAGTCTCGGTCGGGCACACAGTTTTAATCTGCCAGGAAGTTTCATATCAGCGCACACACCGCTGCAGAGTGAAAATCTCATTCTGGAAACATCCCCCAGGCTGTGGCTAAGCCATGTCTCCGCTATATCCTTTCTTTCAAGAGTGCTAGTTCTGCAAGGTTCGCAGGAGAACTTCTGTAATGTTTGGAAGGTAGGAGGCGAGATACTGGCAGAAGTAAAGCTGTGAGAACCGGGCGTGAGTCGTGCTTCGGTAGCTCAGATGGTAGAGCACTTGCCCGCGAAAGGCAAAGGTCCCGAGTTCGAGTCTCGGTCGGGCACACAGTTTTAATCTGCCAGGAAGTTTCATATCAGCGCACACCCCGGTGCAGAGTGAAAATCCCATTCTGGAAACATCCCCCAGGCTGTGGGTAAGCCATGTCTCCGCTGTATCCTTTCTTTCAGGAGTGCTAGTTCTGCAAGGTTCGCAGGAGAACTTCTGTAAAGTTTGGAAGGTAGGAGGCGAGATACTGGCAGAAGTAAGGCTGTGAGTACCGGGCGTGAGTCGTGCTTCGGTAGCTCAGATGGTAGAGCACTTGCCCGCGAAAGGCAAAGTTCCCGACTTCGTGTCTCGGTCGGGCACACAGTTTTAATCTGCCAGGAAGTTTCATATCAGCGCACACTCCGCTGCAGAGTGAAAATCTCATTCTGGAAACATCCCCCAGGCTGTGGCTAAGCCATGTCTCCGCTATATCCTTTCTTTCAGGAGTGCTAGTTCTGCAAGGTTCGCAGGAGAACTTCTGTAATGTTTGGAAGGTAGGAGGCGAGATACTGGCAGAAGTAAAGCTGTGAGTACCGAGCGTGAGTCGTGCTTCGGTAGCTCAGATGGGCACATTCCGCCGCCGGCGGCCGTGTTGTGCGGACGTGCGGAGCGGCTGTTGCGGTGTTTACATCGTCGCTGCGAGCGGCCGGCGCTGTGTGGTGAGTGCGCGCTTTCTGCGTTTGTCGTATTCCACGATCACATTCTAGAATGACATAATGGAACAGACAACGCGACGTGATACTTTGAAGTTGATTTTCGATCCGAACTACGCCCGACCGAAATCTTACGAAGTAGAGGCATTTATCGAAGAAACTTTTCAGATCAAAGTGAATGAATTGATTGGAATTCACCTGTCGATTGTCAGTCCGACTGTGTTCCTTAAGTTATCAAGTTCTGACAAGTGCGACCAAATTGTAGAAACATGTGGTGGGGTGGCAAAATTCAAACATTCAGACGGACACATAGGGCAGGTCACGGTTTCGCGTGCAGGAATGGGAATAAGAACGGTTCGAATCTTTGAGCTCCCCTTTGAAATAACGCCCGAGGAGATTAACAACAAACTGAAAGAATATGGCGCCATTATCAGCAATGTCGCCGAAAAATGGTCTAGCTTGCACAAGTATCCAGTATTAAATGGAGTCAGGCAAGTTAAGCTTGACATGCTGAATCATATCCCATCGTATCTATGGATTGGTGGATATCGAGCGATCATCATTTACGATGGGCAGCCGAGAACCTGCTCGCGTTGTGGTTCGACCCAACACGTCCGCGCGCAGTGTGTTCAACGGCGTGTGACGCAACTGCCGACTGGGGAGCGAGACCCGCCTAGTCAGATGGCCACGCTACCCGTGACGTACGCCGCCGCAATTCGCAGTGACGTCGCCCCAGATATGTGTTTTGACAGGGCGGTCGTTGCTTATGCCGACGTTCCCGATGGTACCGTAGCCATGGATACTAGCAGCACAGAAGCTACAGGTCCAGCACACTCACAAGACGAGGAAACTGACAGGTGTGCAGAACAAGAGCAGGCTAAGACGGCAGCAGAAGGCGTGTGCAAACCACTCGAAGAAGTCGGGCACCACAAAGAGGACACAGTTGCAACATCGGAGGATAATGACCAGCAGCCTACAACTGTTTCACCAAAGAAACGGAAGAAACGTCGAATAGCCCGTCAGGGAGCAGCAGAAATCGCGCCAATCTTGCGTGAAAAGGCGAAACAGATAGGCCAAGAATTGGCGGAGACGACACAAGCAGCTCCTCCGGAAGATCGAACAACAAAAACGAAGACCCGAAACGAGGACACTGAACCCGACCGTGGAATCCACGTTCCAGGCGGTACAGCTAGTCGGAAGGACCCTCCACCTGTACCAACAACGGACACGCGGGAAGTTACGTGCACGCAAGATTGGGCGGATGACATGGAGGAGCAAAACCATGATGCAGAGATGGCTGACATACCACAACGTTCAGGACGGACGGCACCCTACCGTCGACAAGATGTGTCCACCCGGCAACAAACCACCATCAAAGACGCTCGTGCAGAAGATGATGATGCCGATTTCTTCTAAGTAGAGCACACATCCACTTCACCTGGCAAACAGTATCCCACCTGACGCGGTATAGTCGACATGACGTCCTTGCAGGCGTACAAAATTGCGACCTTGAATATAAATAAAATTAGCAGCACCCTCAATCTGAGAAATCTCCAAGATTTTCTGTACGCCGCTGATGTTGACATCTTAATGCTGCAAGAAGTATCGGCTATCCGTTTGGACGACATCACTGGCTACAACGCCGTCATCAATCCTGGCAATGACAATAGCCTCGGCACAGCGATTATGACTAAAGAGGGGATCCTACTTACAGACGTGACGAAACTGCCGAACAGTAGAGGTCTCGCTGTCACGATAAACAACACCAGGCTTATCAACATCTATGCCCCGTCAGGAACCGGAAACAAGCGCCGCAGGGCCGAATTTTTCAAGGAGGACATCGCCCCCCTTTTCGCGGTGCGATTTGAACAAATAATATTTGCGGGTGACTTTAATTGCGTGCTGAGTCCCAAAGATCAGACGCCAAATTTTAACAAATCTCTGGAGCTGGAGAACATCGTAGGAGAATTCCATCTGTTAGATACTTGGGAACTAAAACATGATGATCAGCTCGGTTTCACCTATATCACCAGCCATTCTGCCAGTCGTATCGACAGGATTTACGCAACGTCCAATTTAAGGCGACACGTTTTACAGTCCGAGCTATGGCCCACTATTTTCTCTGATCATATCGCGTACATATGTACGATAAATTTAGAGAAACAAGGAACTTACAGGGCGAGAGGTCAGTGGAAGCTAAACGTTGCTCATCTTTCGGATCCTGGATGTCACGCCGCCTTCCACACCACTTGGGCAGAATGTGAAAGGAAGTTCCAATTGTATGGTACGGCGCTGAATTGGTGGCTAAACTGCGCGAAGCCCGCAATAATAAAGACAATGAAAACTTACTCCCGTGAAAAAGTCGCCTGGCGGAAGCGGACATTAGACTTTTACTTCAGCTGTCTGAGAGACTTGTGCGTTCGAGATGCTACAATCATAACAAACTATGGGCAAATCAACAGAATAAAAGCAAAATTGCTCACCCTGCAGAGACACCATCTCGAAGGCTGTAAAATACGAACGCGTTTGCAGAACGGTACACGAGAAGAAACAACATCGATGTACCACATCCTCCAAGAGAACAAAAGACAAAAACGGAAAATTCTGACGGAACTCAAAACTTCAGACGGGAGACTCTTGACAGATCAAGCTGCAATACGAGACGAGATCCATCGACACTTTAGTGAGTTGTTGGCCAATACACAGACAGATGAAACAGCGCAGCAAGCTCTCACTGCTAGGACGACAGAGCGACTCACTCCAGAAGAAGCAAGAATAACGGATGAAGACGTCGAAGATGCCATCTCGAGGAGTCCAAAGAATAAATCACCTGGACCAGATGGGCTACCCGCTGAATTTTATCAAACTTTTCGCGAAAAGATAATTGCTAAATTGACACTCGTCTGCAATGAAATACTAAATGCCGACACTGACCTTCCGAAGGAATTCTGTGAAGGTACAGTCGTCTCAGTCCCCAAAACACCAAGAGGCAAAACCGTGGAGAATCTTCGACCCATAACACTTCTCAATAGTGATTATAAAATCTTCGCCCGTATCATGATGCAAAGGTTTAATTCAGTTATTCGTACAGTGACAGGAGCTTACCAGACAAGTGTGGGAAAGGATAGAACGATATTTCAGACCTTATGTGACTATAGAGACATTATAGCGATATCGGAAGCCTGCAACATTCGCTGTGCCCTGATGTCGCTTGACTTTGAAAAAACTTTTGATAAAGTTAATCATTCGTACCTGTTCCGGTGTATGACATCCATGCACTTCCCACAGAAAATTATAGCCTCCGTGAAAAACATACTGACGAATAGCACGTCAAGAATCAGTGTCAACGGACAACACAGTCACCCGATCAATATTCACAGTTCGGTAAGACAAGGTTGCCCCATGTCCATGACGCTTTTCGCGATTGCGCTTGAACCTCTCTTAGTTTCCCTGACTCGGCAACTCCGTGGACTACATATACACGGACAGAAGATCATATGTCAAGCCTACGCGGACGATGTAGGGGTACTTGTGACTGACGAAAGCGAGGTGGCAGCAGTACTTGAAGTTGTGGCGACCTACGAACTGGCGTCAGGAGCTAAACTCAACCGCAATAAATCTGGTATTATGAATCTTGGTAGGGGCATAGAGATCAGAGCCGCTGGACGTATCAACACTGTGGAAAAACTAAAATGCCTTGGAATAGAATATACGAATAATGTCCGCCGCACAGCCGCTCTCAGTTACAGAAAATTACTTGCCACATTACGAGCAAGCATAAAACAACACAGCCTGCGTAATTTAAATGCAATACAAAAAGTGCAACTAGCCAATACCTATATAACCTCCAAAGTAAACTATGTTGCTCAAGTGCTTCCTCTGCCACGAACCATAGCACAACAACTGCCAGCAGCGCTTGGTTATTTTGTCAGCAGAGGTCAGATATTTAAGGTTTCATATGATACCTTGACGCTACCGACACGCAATGGAGGGCTACATCTGACAGACATCTACCTTAAAGCGCAAGCGCTATACTTTAGCAAAACTTATAAACAGTGGCAACGATCACCGCGGACCTTAGTGGCTCATCTCTTACGTGAAATCACCCCAGTCAGCAGAGATCCACCAATCGATGTGCATCACATCTCCCACGAGCTATACCACTATAAACACTTTCTTGTGGAATACAGCTATGTACGCCATAGAATACCGGAGAAGGACATATATCAGGTTAAGGAGGTTTACAACACCTTGCTGGGAGGAAAATTGCGCAATCGAATAGAAAACAAGTTTCGACATTATAACTGGAAAAACATATGGGAAAACATATCTGACCCCAATCTACCATCCAATGTGCGATCGACGTGGTACCTCGCAGTCAATAGAAAAATCCCCACCAACTCTAAACTGCACGCGATACGTCTGGCACACACACCAAACTGTCCCAGCTGCAATGTCGACAACACCGAAGAACATCGTTTCGTCTGTGACGATGTGAAAGATGTGTGGAATCTCTTCAGGCAAAAACTAGCACATGTGCTCCGCACGTCACCTAACACCATTACACCGACACACGTCCTTCTGCCAGATGACGTGCCATATCCTAACACTAAAAGAAAGTCAGCCAACTGGCTCAAAGGACTGACAGTCCATTACATCTCAACGGCTATGACGAAGAGTGCAGCAGACTATTGGATGTACCTGATGACAGAACTTCAAAAGCTCGAACGACAAAAGAAATACAAAGAAAATTACGCAAATTTCTTGAACCGAACTTTGTCCTACCGACAGAGCTGAAGAACGATTAAACGATATTTTGTACAACCTCAGGATTACTTTTTTTTCCCTGAAATTCTCTATTAAGTTTCTCATTCCTTTTGCGCCAACAAGGTGGCTATTTCGTTTACCCTTTGCCCTCGTGTAGAAGCACTAATAGGTTGCTGACGTAAACCTGAGACACCAGCGGGCTGAAGTACGCCTGGCTCTCCTATAAAAATCGCTCCCGCACAATGATGGACGAATGTAGCGGACCTATTTTCTTTCCACAACTCCAAAAGAAGGGATTTTGTTCACTTGTACACATTTACTTCGTTTGGTCAACTATCTCTTATGGAACAAACATAGCACAGAAGTTAGCCGAAGAAGGCACAAATGGCGAGCGGAAGGAAGGGCTGTAGGGGAGGAAGGAGGCCCGGAAAAAAAAAAAAAAGATTGGTAGAGCACTTGCCCGCGAAAGGCAAAGGTCGCGAGTTCGAGTCTCGGTCGGGCACACAGTTTTAATCTGCCAGGAAGTTTCATATCAGCGCACACTCCGGTCCAGAGTGAAAATCCCATTCTGGAAACATCTCCCAGGCTGTGGCTAAGCCATGTCTCCACTATATCCTTTCTTTCAGGAGTGCTAGTTCTGCAAGGTTCGCAGGAGAACTTCGGTAAAGTTTGGAAGGTAGGAGGCGAGATACTGGCAGAAGTAAAGCTGTGAGTACCGGGCGTGAGTCGTGCTTCGGTAGCTCAGATGGTAGAGCACTTGCCCGCGAAAGGCAAAGGTCCCGAGTTCGAGTCTCGGTCGGGCACACAGTTTTAATCTGGCAGGAAGTTTCATATCAGCGCACACTCCGCTGCAGTGTGAAAATCTCATTCTGGAAACATCCCCCAGGCTGTGGCTAAGCCATGTCTCCGCTATTTCCTTTCTTTCAAGAGTGCTAGTTCTGCAAGGTTCGCAGGAGGACTTCTGTAAAGTTTGGAAGGTAGGAGGCAAGATACTGGCAGAAGTAAAGCTGTGAGTACTGGGCGTGAGTCGTGCTTCGGTATCTCAGATGGTAGAGCACTTGCCCGCGAAAGGCAAAGTTCCCGACTTCGAGTCTCGGTCGGGCACACAGTTTTAATCTGCCAGGAAGTTTCATATCAGCGCACACTCCGCTGCAGAGTGAAAAATCTTATTCTGGAAACATCCCCCAGGCTGTGGCTAAGCCATGTCTCCGCTATATCCTTTCTTTCAGGAGTGCTAGTTTTGCAAGGTTCGCAGGAGAACTTCTGTAAAGTTTGGAAGGTAGGAGGCGAGATACTGGCAGAAGTAAAGCTGTGAGTACCGGGCGTGAGTCGTGCTTCGGTAGCTCAGATGGTAGAGCACTTGCCCGCGAAAGGCAAAGGTCCCGAGTTCGAGTCTCGGTCGGGCACACAGTTTTAATCTGGCAGGAAGTTTCATATCAGCGCACACTCCGCTGCAGAGTGAAAATCTCATTCTGGATTCATAAAGAAACATTTCATTGATACGTTCTCTGACTGTGTCTTCAGCACTTTGGGGGTAACATCAATGACTGACTGTTTTATTCTTGTCATTATGTGCCATGTAATTCACAGTATGGATAATTATTATGCTTAATAATGTCTCTATTGGTGTATAACAGTGAATATTAGAGTAGGTACAAGGTAGGTTTTTAGTGGGGTAACTGTACCACCAACTAAATAACCCCCAAATGTGTGGTTCACATGTCCCCAATGAAGTATATCAACGCCTGTTTGCAGCTACGGTGTCCATTTAATAATCATTTCATGGTTCACTTATCCCCATATGCACTTGTGAAATATATGTTACAAAAGTATAACCTAAACCAATAGCATGTTTGAAAATGAGTTGTGCACTAAATCCTTTGAAAACATATTTTTTAAGGACATCATCAGAAATATAACTGATAGTCAATGACTGAGAACAGAATGAAAAAAAGATAAAAACTGAGTTCAAAATTTGTTAGCTCAACAATGGTTAATACACAGCGGTCATATATTTTAGCCACTAAAACATAATATGAGGTAATGAAAGGCCGTGGATTGAAGATAACTGATTTTGTAATGACTAAAATTTCTCTACTATTTCATTTTTAATAGAGTGGTTCCATGGCCAGTTAACCTCACTTTACCCTACTAAATAGACGTTGTATTTTAGGTATGAAGTACACTGCATTGTCTTGGGCTTTTATTCTCTGTAATCTGTGGCTACAGAGACCTACACACTGTTAGTGCTGGCCATTTATAATGTTCAGCTGTTGACTTGTTGTTTCTACATTCCTTCATTTGTCATGAATTTCTGTTTCTTTAGCATTTGTACATCTTAATAGTTTGTTTTTCTTCTCACCATCTTCTTCTTTTTTCTGTTCTCCCATGTCAACTCTCTAATCGCATTACTTTTTCTGGTTTCCACATCTCTTATTCTTCTCAGGTATATACATTTTCCAGTGACTGCTGTAGTTCCCCCCCTCGCTTGCCCCTTCCGCATTCCCCAGTTTGTGAGCAGACCTATGATCTTACCTCTTGGGCATCACCTGTCCTATACCCATGAAACTGGCGTCACATCATTCTCCTCATTCTGTCTGCACTGCACTGAAGTTTGCCCTATAGCATTGAATAAAAATGCCATTGTCCATTGTCTTGAAATATATAAAATGGATGGCACTCAGTATTACAATATTACCTTCTGTTCCTCCTCTTTCTACTCCTTTTTACATTATGGCTAAAGGAATCCCTCCATAGATATAGATTTGTTATCCTCTTATCTCAGAAACTCTTCTGTAGCCTTTCACTTCTTCTCCCCCATGTTTTTATTTTTTATTTATTTATTTATTTACTTTTGAGATCTGCAGTATTTTCTTATTTTCTTCTCATACAGACACCACTGGTAAGGCTCGGTCCTTCCTTCATTATCCTTCACTGTCATTGATCTATGCAATGTATGGTAATGTTTATTTACCTTTCAGTTTTTCTTTATTTCCAACCTGAACCCCAATTTTGAGCGATCACTCCTGAGTTGAACAACCTATGGTGTTGTTAATTTTCCTCTTATCATACCTCTTCTTTCACACATTTGTTTGCTCATTCTGTTCACATTTATCTTACTCACATCTTCTATGAATCTTGCCGTCAGTCTGATTTCTCTTGACATTGCTTTCATTTTGAATACAGCTCTACATCTACATCTACATCCATACTCCACAAGCCCCATGACGGTGTGTGGCGGAGGGTACCTTGAGTACCTTTATCGGTTCTCCCTTCTATTCCAGTCTCGTATAGTTCGTGGAAAGAAAGATTGTCTGTATGCCTCTGTGTCGGCTCTAATCTCTCTGATTTTATCCTCATGGTCTCTTCACAAGATATATGTAGGAGGGAGTAATATACTGCTTGACTCCTCAGTGAAGGTATGTTTTCGAAACTTCAACAAAAGCCCGTAACGAGCTACTGAGTGTCTCTCTTGCAGAGTCTTCCACTGGAGTGTATCTATCATCTCAGTAATGCTTTCGCAATTACTAAATGATCCTGTAACGAAGTGTGCTGCTCTCCATTGGATCTTCTCTATCTCCTCTATCAACCCTATCTGGTACGGATCCCACACCGGTGAGCAGTATTCAAGCAGTGGGCGAACGAGTGTACTGTAACCTACTTCCTTTGTTTTCATACTGCATTTCCCTAGGATTCTTCCAATCTGCTTTACCGACAATTAATTTTATATGGTCATTCCATTTTAAATCACTCCAAATACCTACTCCCAGATAATTTATGGAATTAACTGCTTCCATCTGCTGACCTGTTGTATTGTAGCTAAATGATAAAGGATCTTTCTTTCTATGTATTTGTAGCACATTACACTTGTCTACGTTGAGATTCAATTGCCATTCCCTGCACTATGCGTCAATTCATTGCAGATCCTCCTGCATTTCAGTACAATTTTCCATTGTTACAACCTCTCGATATACTACAGCATCATCCGCAAAAAGCCTCAGTGAACTTCCGATGTTATCCACAAGGTCATTTATGTATATTGTGAATAGCAACGGTCCTACGACACTCCCCTGCGGCACACCTGAAATCACTCTTACTTCGGAAGACTTATCTCCATTGAGAATAACATGCTGCGTTCTGTCATCTAGGAACTCTTCAATCCAATCACACAACTGGTCTGATAGTCCACATGCTCTTACTTTGTTCATTAAACGACTGTGGGGAACTGTATCAAACGCCTTGCGGAGATCAAGAAACACTGCATCTACTTGGGAACTCGTGTCTATGGCCCTCTGAGTCTCGTGGACGAATAGCGCGAGCTGGGTTTCACACGATCGTCTTTTTCGAAACCCATATTGACTCCTAAAGAGCAGATTTCTAGTCTCCCGAAAAGTCATTATACTCGAACATAATACGTGTTCCAAAATTCTAATACCGATCGACGTTAGAGATATAGATCTATAGTTCTGCACATCTATTCGTCGTCCCTTCTTGAAAACGGGGATGACCTGGGCCCTTTTCAATCTTTAGGAACGCTACGCTCTTATAGAGACCTACGGTTCACCGCTGCAAAAAGACGGACAAGTTCCTTCGCGTACTCTGTGTGAAATCGAATTGGTATCCCATCAGGTCCAGCGGCCTTTCCTCTTTTGAGCGATTTTAATTGTTTTTCTATCTCTCTCACATCTATTTCCATATCTAGCATTTTGTCATCTGTGCGACAATCTAGAGAAGGAACTACAGTGCAGTCTTTCTCTGTGAAACAGCTTTGGAAAAGGACATTTAAGTATTTCGGCCTTTAGTCTGTCATCCTCTGTTTCAGTACCATTTTGGTCACAGAGTGTCTGGACATTTTGTTTTGATCCTACCGCTTTGACATAAGACCAAAATTTCTTGCCTGCCGTAGTGGCCGAGCGGTTCTAGGAGCTACAGTCTGGAACCGAGCGACCACTACGGTCGCAGGTTCGAATCCTGCAGTTGAGTCCCATAGCGCTCAGAGCCATTTCAACCATTTTAAACCAAAATTTCTTAGGATTTTCTGCCAAGTCAGTACATGAAACTTTACTTTCGAATTCATTGAACGCCTCTCGCATAGCCCTCCTCACACTACATTTCGCTCTGTATAATTTTTGTTTGTCTGCTAGGCTTTGGCTATGTTTATGTTTGCTGTGAAGTTCCCTTCGCTTCCTTAGCAGTTTTCTAAGTCGGTTGTTGTACCACGGTGGCTCTTTCCCATCTCTTACGATCATGCTTGGCACATACTCATCTAATGCATATTGTACGATGGTTTTGAACTTTGTCCACTGATCCTCAACACTATCTGTACCTGAAATAAAACTTTTGTGTTGAGCCGTCAAGTACTCTGAAATCTGATTTTTGCCACTTTTGCTAAACAGAAAAATCTTCCTACCTTTTTTAATATTTCTGTTTACGGCTGAAATTACTGATGCTGTAACCGCTTTATGATAGCTGATTCCCTGTTCTGCGTCAACTATTTCAAATTGTTCGGGTCTGTTTGTCACCAGAAGGTCTAATATGTTATCGCCACGAGTCGGTTCTCTTGAGCAGTTAGCTCAAGGTAGTTTTCAGATAATGCACTTAAAAAAATTCACTGGATTCTTTGTCCCTGCCACCCATTATAAACGTTTGAGTCTCCCAGTCTATATCCGGTAAATTAAAATCTCCACCCAAAACTGTAACATGGTCGGGAAATCTACTCGAAATATTTTCCAAATTTTCCTTCAGGTGTTCTACCACAACAGTTGCTGAGCCAGCGGGCCTATAGAGACAGATTAGATTAGATTAGTTTTTCGTTCCATAGAATTGTGCTGAGGAGATCCTCGTGGATGTGGAACACGTCAATTTTTGTGTTTGTTGTTGTTGTTGAAATAACAATACTATTAGTATGAATATATACAATACGTCATTTGTTTCTATTAAAAAATTCGTCAATGGAGTAGAAAGAGTTGGCCACTAGTAAGTCTTTCAGGCTCCTTTTAAACTGATCTTTATTTGTAACTAAATTTTTTATGTTTGCTGGCAAATTATTAAAGATGAGTGTTACTGAGTAGTGGACCCCTTTTTGAACTAAAGTAAGTGCTTTTAAGTCCTTGCGCAGATCATTTTTGTTCCTGGTATTGTATGTATGAACTGAGCTGTTTGTTGGAAAAGAGATATATTATTTAGGACAAATTTCATTCAGGAGTAAATATACTGAGAGGCAGTAGTTCGTATACCCAGTTCTTTGAAGAGGTTTTTTACAGGACGTCCGTGTATTTACTCCACAAATAATACGTATTACACGCTTTTGGACTCTGAAAACTTTTGTTTCACTTGAAGAGTTACCCCAAAATATTATATCATATGAAATTATGCAATGAAAGTATGCAAGCTTTTTCATTTTTATGTCGCCTATGTCTGCTAACACTCGAATTGCAAATACGGATTTGTTAAGGCATTTCTGCAGTTCTGCGGTGTGCCCCTCCCCACTGAATTTATTATCAAGTTTTAATCCCAGGAATTTAAGACTGTCAACATCTTCTGTCTGCTCTTCTTCATACTTTATGCATGTGCTGGGTGGAAACCTCTTACAGGTTCTGAATTGCATATAGTGAGTCTTTTCGAAGTTTAATGTCAGTGAGTTGGCTTTAAACCATTTATTAATATCCATGAAAATATCATTAGCAGATCTTTCTAGAACTACACTCGACTTACTATTTATTGCAATACTTGTGTCATCTGCAAACAAAACCAACTCTGCTCCTGCAGTGTAACTGATGAGAGACATTAATGTACACAAGAAAAAGCAATGGCCCTAAGATGGATCCTTGTTGGATACCACATGTCATTTCTTCCCATTCTGATGATGACTGATGGCTTAATTCACTAGTTTCTAGACTAGACATCCAGTCACCATGTTTGAGCCTGTTTTAACTATGACCTTCACCCAAATTATTTCACATTTCGAATTGCCGTCAATTTCCTTCCATCTATTGCACTTTTTATCGCTATAAACACGCCTCCCCCTTCACTGCCCAGGCTGTTTCTACGGTATACATTCCAATCTGAGTTTAGAATTCCATTACTGTTTACATCTGGTTTCAGCCAACTTTCCGTACCTATGTGGGCATTGTGACTGTTTATTAATGAGAGCAGTTCTGGGACCTTTTTATAGACGCTCCTGCAGTTCACTATTACCACATTAATATTGTCATTCCCTGTTGCGTTTTGCCTACTGCTACCTTGTCACGTCTCAGGAGGCGTCTTGTCGGGCATAGGGAGGGAATTCTCTAACCTAAAAAACCCACATGTGCACTCCACACGTACTCTGCTACCATTGTAGCCGCTTCCTGTGTGTAGTGCAATCCTGACCTATTCAGGAGGAGACTACATTTCTCCACCCGATAGCGGAGGTCGAGAAATTTGCACCCCAGATCTCCACATAATAGTCTGAGCCTCTGGTTAAGCCTTCCACTCAGCTCCAAACCAGAGGACTGCGATCGGTTCTGGGAACGACACTACAAATAGTTAGCTCAGATTCCATCCCACGAGCGAGGCTTTCCGCCTTCACCAACTCCACCAGTCGCCTCTATGAACTGAGGACGACCTCTGAACCCAGACGGCATGAGTCATTGGTGCCGGCATGAGCAACAATTTGCAGTCGGGTGCACCCAGTGGTCTCTATCGCCACCGGCAGGGCCTCCTCCACATCTCGGATGAGTCCCCCCAGCAAGCAGACCGAGTGAACACTGGCCTTCTACCCCGACCTTTTCACTATTTCCCTAATGGGCTCCATCAACCGCCTAACGTTGGAGCTCCCAATCACTAATAAACCCCTCCCCCGTGTGCCTGCTCGGACCTTGCTGAAGGAGCGTCCACATGTCCACTCACAGGCAGACCGCGCGATGCTACACGGCCAGCCTCCACATTGACCCTCCACCTCGTGCGACGCGAACGCCGTTGAACCCGCCCAACTGCACCGGGTACCCGCGAAGATCTCTCGACAGCAGGGACCGTGGGTGAAGCATGTAACACCTGGGGTGTAGGTGTACCAAGCGACGCACCAGACTCCCCACTGCCGCTACACTCCGAGGCAGCAGCCTGAAGACGGCTGACAACGGCCATCAACACGCTCAGCTGTTCGCGAACAGTGGTCAGCTCCTGCTGCGTCCGTACACAGCGCTCACACATCCTATCCATGCTAAGAAATCAACAATTTAGTGTAGAGAGTTTAGTAATCAACTTTTAACTAGACTGCTAATTCACTAAATGCTGTGGTTACTAGACACTTCTTGTTGGAAACAATGAAAATAATCACTAACTGTCTCTGGACTGTATTCAAAACAAACACGAAATCTATGGAACACTATTACTAGTACTCGAAAATTAAAGCTTCCTAAAAGCAAAAGCCGGACGGAGTGGCCGTGCGGTTCTAGGCGCTACAGTCTGGAACCAAGCGACCGCTATGGTCGCAGGGTCGAATCCTGCCTCGGGCATGTATTTTTGTGATGTCCTTAGGTTAGTTAGGTTTAATTATTTCTAAGTTCTAGGCGACTGATGACCTCAGAAGTTAAGTCGCATAGTGCTCAGAGCTATCTTTTAAAAGCAAAAACACGCGGAAAAAGAAGTGACAAGTAAGTAAAACACAGTTAATACGCAAATTTACGTAGCTTGCTGCACAGGAGATGTGAAGCAGCCGGCAGTTACGACGACACTCCCTAGGTCTACGCATCCATCATTCACCAAAACTTTTGGAAATTAAAATTTACCTCAGTCTGTTTCTCTGATCTGGCTCTAGTTGTTCCATAGCATATCTTCCTAATAGTATCATGTCAGCTGTACGAGTATAAACTACCGCATTCCTCACTGTGGCCTTGTTGTGTCTGATATTTGCGTCCAGAGATGTATTCTTTTCGTCATATACTTTTCTAGTTATGAACAAGACTGACGTCATATGTTTCTCGAAACCTTTTACTCACACACAGCTGCAGTATCTTGAAGTTATGTATTCTCCTGAACAATTAAATTGTCCTAGATATTTAAATTTGACCATCGTTGTTATGGTTTCTTCTTCTGTTTTCCAGTCACCAGTGCATCGCACATTCAACTGTGGATTGTCTGTAAGATAGTGTGATACCTCTGCCCATAGCCACTTTTCCCAACTCGTAGCACCAGCGGCTGAGGAGAAGGAGGGAGCCGTAAACCCTGAAACGAGCACCCGAGAAGAGGACACTGCAACCATTCTGCAACAGTGGGAAGCCGGTGGATGCTCTCGCCTCACTGAAGAGGGGACACGCTGCGAAGAGCCTGGCTGACAACGAGAAGCGTGCCAAGAAATGATGCACCCGTGCAGCCGATGGCATGTCAAGAATGTACGTGTGAAAGTATGTGAGATTTTCTGGCCTGGCAGCAGCCATTTTACATGCCTTACGAAGCAGGAATGTGCTGACAATTTCAGCACCCCACAGGCAAAGGGAGAAGCGTATTCAAAGGGCGGAGAATTCGCGCAGGGAGGCGTGTGAAAGGAGTCAGCCTTTCTTAAGAAGGCGTTTTTCTCGACAGTAAAGACGTTCCTTATTAATCGCGGACGCCAGCAGGCTCTGAGACGAAGCCCAAACAAGAATATGTCAAGGCCTCAAGCAGAGATAGCGCATACAAGAAAGAGTTGTGTAGCTGCCCTCACAACAGCTTCGGAATTCTGAAAAAGTATAGTAAGAATGTGAAACCCTGAGAAACATGCGAATTCCTGAGGCACACACCAGCCCACGCCAGATGGGAAAGTTCCACCCTGCATGGAGAGGTGTGGCCATGAGACGGCGATCTGACATTTGACTGCATTGATAATTTTGTCTCTAATGACAACGCCGAAACGAAGAAAATCTTGAAGAGTAGTTGAGCTGAGTGATGGATGAGAAGAGAAGGGGGTATCAAGCGCGGAAGGACCTGGGCATTCTCCCATTGGTCACCAACATGCTCCTACCGACACCATGATAGCTACGCCACGCAACTGACAACAGACGGACAACGCGTAGATCGTACGTGGGCCACGCCGCAAGACCGCGAGTGCTAATGAGAGCAGCCGACTCGTGCTGCACAGTTCCGAAGCAACGCACTGCACCAATGCAGTGCCTGCCGCCGACAGCACCGCACGACGAATGATCATGAATAACGGCGAGACGATTCGTCCCTCCCCCCAAGTTTCTCTTCCTGCTCTTCGTCGGTGGTCTTATTCTGATATTTCCCAGAAATCACTTCTTTCACTTGATGGGTGCTGTAGCCGTTATTCCTGAAAACCTTGCGTAGGTGGCTCAGTTCGTGGGGCAGGTTGTCGTCGTCTGATATTATTATTGCACGATGCACCAATGTTTGCAACACTGTACGCTTCTGTGCTGGATGATGATGGCTGGCGGCGTGCAGGTACAGGTCTGTGTGGGTGGGTTTTCTGTAGACGCTGTGATCAAGGCACCCATTTCGTTTGCTGTGGACAGGGATGTCGTGGAAGTTCATTGCATTATCTTTTTTCACCTCCATGGTGAACTGGATATAATTTTTCATGGCATTGAGGTGTTCCAAAAACTCGTCTAATTTCTCGCGTCCGTGTGGCCAAATGACGAATGGGTCGTCAACGTATCGAAAGAAAATCTTCGGCTTCAATGGCGCTGTATCTATGGCAATATCCTCAAACTTCTCCATGAAGAGGTTTGCAACCGCTGGAGCCAACGGGCTACCAATTGCTACGCCGTCTGTCTCATCGTAATACTGGCCGTTGTACACAAAGACAGTTTAATAAAGGAAGCTATTGAAATAAAAATTACCACAAACACCCTGAATAGAGACGGTGTCTTGCAGCTCAGCGCTGCGTGGGATCCAGTGATCGCGCGGTTGAAGAGGCCACATCGAACGCCGACTCAAAACATGTCCATATATGGCAATGTCACGGACACCATTGACGTCACAGCCGGCAGCTAGCGCATATAAGGGCGCACCAACAGCCCACTGGCAGTCATAACACTTGACAATGGCCAAGGAGTGCTTGGCCAAAAGCTCGTGTAGTTTTAACCAATTGAGGCGGTTGGAAACCCGAGAACATTTTATTCAAATCTGAGTGACATTCAGTATTAATTGGTAGGTCGTTTATGTAAAATAGAAACAGTACCGGACCTAAGACTGAACCTTGGGGTACTCTTTATGAAATGGTTTTACATTTTGAAGCATAATTTACTCTCTCTGGTGTTATAACCGCTCTTTGTCTTCTGTCGGTTAGGTAGGAGCTAAAGTACTCTATCACAGTGCCCCTAATTGTAGCGAGTATTGGTTCACACTGTCAAATGTCTTTGATAGGTCACAAAAAATTCCTGAGGCATACAAAAAGTTGTCTAGTCAGGAGCTAATTTTGTCTACGTTTTTGGAAAACTGCTTCAGTAATTTTGCTTCGTTTTACACACATTATGTTCTTTCAGCATCTCAGCAGATTATTCAGCTTTTAGCTCTCCTGAGTCATTTCTTGAACTGAACCTAGATGTGGACATGATTCTCTTATGACACTGCGAAGAATCTGCTATAAAGAGTACATGACAAAGAATTGCAGCAATGAGTGTCAACAATGTATCACAAAGCTTGACAAGAGGAATGTTGTAACATGATCTAAACATGTACATAACGCAAGTTTTTTTCTTATTTGCACTTTTATCTGTCTCACATAAGCCAGCGTATGATACTTATGAAATCACACGCAACTCACCTGCCATGAGCTGTTATGTCATGTAAGTGATATGAAAGAAATGGTATTCAGTTACTTGATGATATTCCCTGAACTTTATTCATAATCCTGCGCAGTGGACAACAAACAAAATACGATATGCCACATGTCATCTGGCAATGGATACTTAATGCTATGCATGTGTAGCTGGGCTGTGTCGCTAGTGTATGCATATGTGCAGCTCAAATGTATACATTTTATAGCTCTCTTCACACTTATCCCACCTCCATGTGCAAAACAAATTAAAAAATTCTTGTGAACAATAAAAATCAAATAAAACAAATAAAAAAACATATTTCCATGGAACACAGTAGTATTGGGACAACCTGTGTACAATTCCAAAGTACCATTATCCAAGATGGCGGCGATGACGTCATCCAAGATGGCGGCGATGACGTCATCCAATATGATGGCCATGAAGTCAATCAAGATATCGGATTTTGGCTGGAAGTTAGAATTTTCGCGGGAATGTGTCACGCCTCCCTCCCCCAGAAAAATGGCCCGAAGTTCAAATTCCAACAGGATGATGCACCACACCACGCTTATCTCTACTAAGCAAAGAAAATGGCGGGAAATAAGGACTTGTCTTTATTATTTAACCAATTTCAAGCAGATGTGTTCGGCCGGCCGAAGTGGCCGTGCGGTTAAAGGCGCTGCAGTCTGGGACCGCAAGACCGCTACGGTCGCAGGTTCGAATCCTGCCTCGGGCATGGATGTTTGTGATGTCCTTAGGTTAGTTAGGTTTAACTAGTTCTAAGTCCTAGGGGACTAATGACCTCAGCAGTTGAGTCCCATAGTGCTCAGAGCCATTTGAACCATTTTGATCCAAGAAGGTGTGTTCGCCACTGGGTCTGGACTCCAACTGGCTTAGTTCATTAAGGTGTCACCAGTGGGCACTCTCCTGACGTCAGATCATGACGCAAGCACCGTTATTCAAGATGGCGGCACCCAGTGGGTTCACCACAAGCTCCAGAGTCCAACTGACTTTGTTCATATAGTGCCCACCAGAGGGCCCTATCGTGACGTGGGGTGATGACACAAGTTCTGCTCTCTCTCTCTCTCTCTCTCTCTCTCTCTCTCTCTCTCTCTCTTGCTCATTATAACTGGACACGCGCCGCGTCAACGGCCCATGAGCGAGCGGCTGCTGACATCATAGCCTCCAGCCTAGACCTTTATACTCGCGGTGTCACATGTGTTCAGTTAAATTAGCATATTTACAGAAGACTATGGTCTTCTGTAAATATGCTAATTTAACTGAACGCATGTGACACCGACATTGCGCATCTAACCTATCAATTACCTAAGTACTTAATTCCATTTCAATTTTAATCATATTCAATAAAGTGAATTTACAGTTTCAATATTCAATGATCAAATGAGAAGTTCCACATTTTCCCACTATGAGCACATTGTTCATTCATGACCTAGCAGCCCCCACCCCTAGAACGCTGTACTCCTATTGGGTACTGCATTAGTGACGTGATTCGACTTCATAGAACCTATGATTTCGAATTAATATTCACGAATGCCGCACCCACCTGGACTTGGAATCAAATAGTTAAAGTCTCCACCACTATCCTCAACCGACCGTCACATCCCCATACCAGCCCATGTTGTCGGGCTAATGTGCACTAATATGTACTAACGTGCATAGTGCATGATGTAATCCGAGATGGTGGGGCGAAATGACTGGAAAACGACACTCTCTGTTATGGGCATAAGTTTTTATTTTGCGATCAATGTCTCCACCACGAGATCTAGTCTAAAAATGGTTCAAATGGCTCTGAGCACTATGGGACTCAACTGCTGTGCTCATAAGTCCCCTAGAACTTAGAACTACTTAAACCTAACTAACCTAAGGACAGCACACAACACCCAGCCATCACGAGGCAGAGAAAATCCCTGACCCCGCCGGGAATCGAACCCGGGAACCCGGGCGTGGGAAGCGAGAACGCTACCGCACGACCACGAGATCTAGTCTCCAACTGACCTAGTACACATTACTATCACCACAGGGTACTGTCATCCCTCCTGTAACCTAATCCCAGATGGTGGTCTGTTGGAGGAAAATGGCGCGAAAATTACTCAGACTCCGCTGGGCTGTTGGGGAGGATAAGGAAGGAGTGCACTCTATTTAGTTTCGAACATTTTATTTAGGGATCGAATATATTTATCACACTGACGCAAAACACTAGCCATCTTATGCTTGTGGTCACAATACACAGTCTGCAGACACGCAAACAACTCCTAATTTACGCAAATAATTTAAGTACAGACATTCAGGCTCCTAAATAATTCAACACAGTTATGTCTAGACACGCACAGTACTCGTAAACTGTCCAAATATCTCATAGCACAGCCTACAAACCTGAGCGCAAAATAATTCAATCAATGCGCGCAAACACCTTCCGCCCACCCCTGTCCAGTAGAGTGCACAGGCAACTCCAACGACGTGGCAGAATTGTCAGCTGTCAAACCATGCACAGGCCTCTGCCCGTATCCCACAAGCATGAGGAGGCGACATCGCGTTCATACTTCATTTTTGAGATATTCCTATCCAAATGCGTGTTCACCTAGACACATGTGCTGACATGATAGGGCGGGAGCGCAGTTGCGAGCTGCCGCTGAACGCAGGCAAAAGTTGTATGTAGACGCCGTTGATGACATGATCGGACAGGGGCAAAGTCTTATTTACAGAGCGTGCACTCCAAGCAGGGCCGTGCGCATGGGGGATTCCTCGCTACCCTCACTCGAACTGTGGTCCGACGAAGACACTGTATAAATCCATTACAGAACATCAGAACCTGCTTTCTCCTTAGCCATTCTAACGGACCATATGCGACGTTTGACTGAAGCTTCGCCACGCATATACTCAAGCCACATTCTTCTTCTTTCTTGGCTCTACAGCTCATGATGGGCCTTGGCCTCTTCTACAATTTCCCTCCATCTCTCTCGGTCCTTTGCCAATACTCTCCAGTTTCTATAGCCCATCTTCCCAAGATCTTCGATTACTCCATCTTCCCATCTGGCTCTTGGTCGACCACGTCCTCTCTGCCCTCCTGGCTTTCGTTGTAATATTCTTTTTGGTACTTCTGTATCATTCATGCAAGCCACATGTCCCGCCCACCTCAGTCTGGATGATTTCACTATCCTTCTGATGGATTGGTCTTTGTATATTGTATACAACTCATGGTTGTATCTCCTCCTCCATCTTCCTCTTTCACAGATTGGGCCGATAATTCGTCTAAGTAAGTACGTATCTTTGCTGGCCGGAGTGGCCGTGCGGTTCTAGGCGCTACAGTTTGGAACCGAGAGACCGCTATGGTCGCAGGTTCGAATCCTGCCTCGGGCATGGATGTGTGTGATGTCCTTAGGTTAGTTAAGTTTAACTAGTTCTAAGTTCTAGGCGACTGATGACCTCAGAAGTTAAGTCACATAATGCTCAGAGACATTAAAACCATTTGTAAACCTTTCTTTCAAATTTATCCAGTGTTTCAACATCTTTAGTTGTTAATGTCCAGGCTTCAGAGGCATATGTAAGCACTGGTCGTATAAGTGATTTATACATAGTTAATTTCGTGGTACGAGTCAGGAGTCTTGAGGATAGATGTGTTGTTAGGGCAAAATAGGTTCTGTTGGCCAGTATTAATCTCTGCTTAATTTCAAAATAAGTATCATTTAGGTGTGTAACTGTCGAGCCCAGATATTTCAAACGTTCGACTCTCTTAAATGTATAATTGCCCATCGTTATTGCATTTGGCAAATTTTCTCTATATGATTTTCCAGCTGCCATATATTTTGTTTTTTTTTTTTTTTTTTTGGTTCATTAATAATTAACCCCATGTTCCTACTGGCCTGTTCAAGAGCTGTAAATGTCTCTTCCATTGCCACATTGCTATCGAAAATAATAACCAAGTCGAACTCTAGTAAATTCTATAGTCCCCCAGAAATACTTAACGTGTTCTTTTCTAGTAATTTTCGTCTTCTCTCAGACTGTATACACGGTAATTCTTGTCCTAAGAGAACCTCTTTACGGAAATAGCGCACAATAACGTCCAATGCAGTCTTCTTCGCGGACCTAATGTGATACCCAATCCATCACGCGATGCTCATCCTGCTCTCAACATACGCAAATGTTCGCACAGCAATGTAGAAGCTCTCATATACCAGCACAAAGCATGCGAATGAATCCAACATTATCATTTGCTCTTATCGAATTTACTCGCCGAATTACTGATGCCGCCGGTATCCAAGCACAATCCACCTCGTCTTCTTGGGACTTTCAGCAGATAAATGCATAGCAGCAGCGTCCGACATGTGAAAATTACAACTCACTCAATCACTAACTCTGTAAACAGCACATCTGTCGGGCAAATGTGTACACAGGGATTGCAGCGCCTCACAGGCTCCTATCGCTAACTTAGTTATGACATTGAGGTCCCGATTTCACGACCAAGAGGCGACAGAGGGGATCGCATAAATCAAAATTCGTTTAGGGCACTGTGTCAAGTTTCATCACACATGAGATGGAAGTCCTTTGATGACTGACAGGTTTAAAGTTAACGATCGCCAGCAGACAATGCCTTAAACCACATACTAAATACGTGGCTGTATACGAGTAGAACACAGGCTATGTTACGTGACTGATGCAGACAGAACACTGGAAATGCAACACATTTTTTTTTCTGAAACAGGGGTTGTTTTATTCAGCATTGAAATACACCAGGTTATTCCCCAATCTTTTAGCTACACAACACTATTTTTCAACGTAATCTCCATTCAATGCTACGGCCTTACGCCACCTTGAAATGAGGGCCTGTATGCCTGCACTGTACCATTCCACTGGTCGATGTCGGAGCCAACGTCGTACTGCATCAATAACTTCTTCATCATCCGCGTAGTGCCTCCCACGAACTGCGTCCTTCATTGGGCCAAACATATGGAAACCCGACGGTGTGAGATCGGGGCTGTAGGGTGCATGAGGAAGAACAGTCCACTGAAGTTTTGTGAGCTCCTCTCGGGTGCGAATACTTGTGTGAGGTCTTGCGTTGTCATGAAGAAGGAGAAGTTCGTTCTGATTTTTGTGCCTACGAACACGCTGAAGTCGTTTCTTCAATTTCTGAAGAGTACCACAATACACTTCCGAGTTGATCGTTTGACCATGGGGAAGGACATCGAACAGAATAACCCCTTCAGCGTCCCAGAAGACTGTAACCATGACTTTACCGGCTGAGGGTATGGCTTTAAACTTTTTCTTGGTAGGGGAGTGGGTGTGGCGCCAGTCCATTGATTGCCGTTTTGTTTCAGGTTCGAAGTGATGAACCCATGTTTCATCGCCTGTAACAATCTTTGACAAGAAATTGTCACCCTCAGCCACATGACGGCAAGCAATTCCGCACAGATGGTTCTCCTTTGCTCTTTATGGTGTTCGGTTAGACAACGAGGGACCCAGCGGGAACAAACCTTTGAATATCCCAACTGGTGAACAATTGTGACAGCACTACCAACAGAGATGTCAAGTTGAGCACTGAGTTGTTTGATGGTGATCCGTCGATCATCTCGAACGAGTGTGTTCGCACGCTCCGCCATTGCAGGAGTCACAGCTGTGCATGGCCGGCCCGCACGCGGGAGATCAGACAGTCTTGCTTGACCTTGCGGCGATGATGACACACGCTTTGCCCAACGACTCACCGTGCTTTTGTCCACTGTCAGATCACCGTAGACATTCTGCAAGCGCCTATGAATATCTGAGATGCCCTGGTTTTCCGCCAAAAGAAACTCAATAACTGCCCGTTGTTTGCAACGCACATCCGTTACAGACGCCATTTTAACAGCTCCGTACAGCGCTACCACCTGTCGGAAGTCAATGAAACTATACGAGACGAAGCGGGAATGTTTGAAAATATTCCACAAGAAATTTCCGGTTTTTTCAACCAAAATTGGCCGAGAAAAAAAATGTGTTGCATTACTTATTGAACTGCCCTCGTAGTACTAAATATAATGCAGATTTCTCAGATGTATTGAATACATTATGTCTATGTATTATTGGACCACAGACCTTGAGTAATAGTTGCAGTGTGTTGCATTTTAAATATGTCTTATGTCATTTGAATGATGAGTTCTGAGTAATACTGAATGATGTTTTGTAATAATGCATAAATGCTATGCCAATAATTTCTGTAAATAATATTTGTTATACTCTATAAATGCTATGCCAATAATTAACTCTCATTTTGAATGATGACTTCTGAATAATACTGAATAATGTTTTATAAAACTATATGAATACTTTGTAACTGGCCAATGAATGCCACTGTTTCTTATATTTTAAATTTGTCTTATGTCAATTACATGCTATTATATATGAATACCAGTAGCTTGATGCTACACTCATTAACTCCTGTTTTGAATGATGACTTCTGAACAATGCATAAAAATGGTTTGTAACTGGCCAATGAGTGCCAATGATTAGTATAATTAGATGAATTATGTTAATGCTATGCCATTAATTAACTCTTGTTTTGAATGATGACTTCTGAACAATGCATAAAAATGGTTTGTAACTGGCCAATGTGTGCCAATGATTACTATAACTAGGTGAATTATGTAAATGGTATGCCATTAATTAACTCTTGCTTTGAATGATCACTTCTGAATAATGCATAAAAATGGTTTGTAACTGGCCAATGAGTGCCAATATTTAGTGTAATCAGATGACTTATGAATAATGTTCTGTAATACTCCATACATAGTACAGAAATGTTTAGTAACTAGGCAATGAGTGCCAACAATTACTCAAATCGGTTGATATACTAGTGTAATTCTCTATGATGACTAGCATAAGACTTTATGTCTTTCACCTTCTGACCTAAATGCAATATCCATTTGTCCCGTCCATCCTCATGATCATGGAGCACTATATTTGGATTTTGCACTAATTCTACGTTGGTGAAAAAGTATCAGTTCTGCAGGAGTGTGGTGTTGACACATCATGCTGTCCACCACCTTGAACGATGGAGATGTTATTATGGTCCCACTGTTTGGTGTACCTAATGTACTACCAAAATGATAACATTGAAAATTAATACAACATTTCAGTGTCTTGGGTACACTGATTAATACTTCAGGGAAGAGAACTTCAGATTGTCTCACTTGGTGTTGTGCTTCTGTAGAAAGATATGGACTTTCAGTACAGCTACGTGCAACCTACTGTGCTACAACCATGATGCAAACCTTCCCTTTCCTTTCCTAGTTCTTATAAAATGGTAAAATTATATATATATATATATATATATATATATATATATATATATATATATATATATATATAATGGTTGTAGCACAGTAGGTTGCACGTAGCTGTACTGAAAGTCCATATCTTTCTACAGAAGCACAACACCAAGTGAGACAATCTGAAGTGAGTACAAAACACATTAACAAATGACATAAAGTGCACACGCTCTGTACATATTTTTTACCGTTTTACGAGAACTAGGATACGCAATGAGTACAAAATATATTAATAAATGACATAAAGTGCACACGCACTGTATATATATATATATATATATATATATATATATATATATATATATATAGTGTGTGTGCACTTTATGTCATTTATTAATATATATATAATATATATATAATATTATATGTGTATATATATATACAGTGCGTGTGCACTTTATATATATATATATATATATATATATATATATATATATAGTGCGTGTGCACTTTATGTCATTTATTAATATATTTTGTACTCATTGCGTATCCTAGTTCTTGTAAAACGGTAAAAAATATGTACAGAGCGTGTGCACTTTATGTCATTTGTTAATGTGTTTTGTACTCATTGCGTATACATTTTGTCATTGCTTGATATGTTCTGTACTCAGTGCATGTGCACTCGATTTCATTTCATGTTCTGCACTTATATATATATATATATACTCTGTGACGGTAAACTTAATTAAGTAGATTTTAGAAAAATTTGTTGCTCATGGCAAGTCCAATTGACTCACCATCACTGCCCATCTGTACTGCGCTGCATGGTGTCACGGTTGCATAGCTGGACGTCGCCATGAACGTCGGGAGTGAAGTTGCGCCTCGTGCAGCCTATTGCGCACAGTTTGAGTCGTAACACGTGGTCCTGTAGCTGCACGAAAAGCATTATTCAACATGGTGGCGTAGCTGTCAGGGTTCTTCCGAGGCATAATCCTTAGGTAGCGGTCATCCACTGCAGTAGTAGCCCTTGGGCGGCCTGAACGAAGCATGTCATCGACAGTTCCTGTCTCTCTGTATCTCATCCATATCCAAACAACGTTTTGGTTCACTCCGAGAAGCCTGGACACTTCTCTTGTTGAGAGCCCTTCCTGGCACAAAGTAACGATGCAGCCGCGTTCGAACGGCAGTATTAACCGCCTAGGCATGGTTGAACTGCAGACAACACGAGCCCTGTACCTCTGACATCTCTGAACAGTCAAAGGAACTGTGTCTGTGATACAATATCCACAGTCATTGTCTATCTTCCAGAGTTCTGGGAACCGGATTGATGCAAACCTTTTTTGATGTGTGTATAACAACCAAGAGGACAATAAGAGTGGAAGACCAATAGGGCTGGGCTCGGATTGTAATTTGGTAATTTGTTTGTCGTATGGCTAACGGGAATCTGCAAGTTTCAAATGCAACCTTGCTTCCGCACTGTTCAACCTGACTCGCTGATGACATTGCTATCCTCAGCGAAAAGTTTGTGAGCTCACTGAGCGTTAAGGAACAGCAAGGTCATCAGTCCAGGAGTAGCTCATCCGGAATTAGTGACGTCTGCGAAACACGTGCTGTGTGTAGCAGCGGTAAGATCAACGCATAGAAGGTAATATTGGTGCCATAGCTGAGAAAGAATTTACGGAGAAGTACATCGATCGGGCCGGTATGTAGATCAGAGCAGGTGAGGGTTTGCCAGTGCTCATCGAATGGCGAGAAAAGCCCCACCCTGCATCCGAACCCACACCAGCTCGATGCAGAGCGAAGACAATTACAGAGCAAAGAATATCTATCCAACAGTGTGCTTCCTCTAAAATATAGGGTGCTGGAGAAAAAGGAGACATACCGCATGGAAAACCAATTGAAACGGAGTAAGAAAGGGATGAAAGACTTTGCTGGTAAAGAAGGTAGGGTCGGGGGTGCCCTACACCCAGCATACAGCGGGAGATGCCCCTGTCCCGAAGGCAGCTTAAAACCTTATATCTGAAAATAGAAACCACATTCACGGAGAAAACTGAGAACCAGTTCAACCGTCCTTGAATTGCCTGCCAATATTTGAGGCAAAAAATTCGGAAGGTCAAGCTTGGCTTGGCACTATACTCAGTGAAAACGTGAAAGAATTACAGGACCTGATGTAATAAGCTCTACGGGGCACAGATTGAGAGTGTGCCAAAGAACGACTAACGGAAGAGGACTGACAAAAACGAGATTAGCGTCAAATTTAATATAAAAGTAGACAAATGGAGGGATGTACTACGTTGGAGGCAAAATAACACAAGACAGACGAAGCAGCCTTGTACAGACAAAGCATTCCTCGCTAAAGGAAGTATGCAAGTATGAGACATAAGTCTCAGTAAGAACAGATTTCAGACAATGTACGTCTGTGGTGCATCAAGTGCAACACTGAATTGAAGCTAATGTTGGAATACGGGAAAAGCAGAAAGGAGTGACTCGAGGCGTTTGAGGTGTTCTTTTAGACAAGGATATTGAAACTAAATGGACTGTTAAGATAGTAATTGAGTAGGTCTCCCACCTCCCCCCCCCCCCCCACCACCACCATCACCACCGCCACTCCGAAGTAGCGTAGAGGGGAATACTTGAAAGACAAGAAGAAGGGATAGTATGATAGGATGTGTGTTAGAGCACCAGTTTGAGGTTTTTCCTCTGACAAAGTCCTGTAAGTTGCTTATGATAGCGTAATTCATTGAAATAAATGGAACAATATGATGCAACGTGGGAAAAGCCGAAGAGAAGAGAACCTACGCGTTTGAGATGGTATGTTACAGGACGATACCGAAAATTAAATGGACTGATAACGAATGCATGGTGCTCTCAAAAATAGAATATTTGACAAACAGGAGGAATGAACAAGTTGATAGGACATTTTTACGATATCAGAGAATATCAAGAAAGCGGGTGTAGGTCATGGCGGAAAATAATTGTAGAGGAAGACAAAAGATGGAATATTTACAACAAATAATGGAGTATGATAAGTTACTAATGATATTTAGTAGAAGAAGTAACTGTGAAGAGCTGCTTGAAACCAGTTATTGTACTAATGACCGAAAAAAATATCTGTATTTCGATTCTATTTCTACTTCAGTGTGTTACATTAACTAAACTTCATTCCAGTGAACTAAAAAGCATCAGAAAAGTTTACATTTATGAGATAGAGCCCTTTTCTCATGATACAACTCTTTCGATTATATTTATTTATATTTACTCATGATTTTTCCAGTTTATTACAGGGATTTGCGTGTGTTCGCGCTAATAGGGCGTGGCAGAAACCTCCAAATCACAAAAAGTAGCACATTGTTATGCTATATGTTTAACATTCTCAGCGTTTTTTAAACACTGGCAATGATAATTTTAGTCAGGAATATTTTATTGCAAAGTTGTGCTAATGGGGTTTATTATTTTATAGGTTTCTCATATGTTATGACATGTTCTATAACATTTTGTTACTGAACAGAAGCCCAACCGAATGAAGTGATGTGATGATGAATAAAATAGATTTGTAAAACCTCATTTTCGTAGCTAGATACTTACAGTTCAAAGTTCGTGCGATAAAGTAATAAAACTCTCTTCTGTCCATACATACATTACCTCCTGCCTCAATTTATTACAGAAAATATTTGCCACTAGACTTCATTAAACCATTAATTTAATAATAAGATGTTAATTATCATCTAATAATTCCACAGCTCGCAATCAGTTTTAAAGTGAGATAGAAAATGATATATTTAAGAACAGTTGAACATCCCTACCAAAATGAGATACTTGCTTCAAACCAACTTTAAGATTAAAATACTCTTTTTAATACAGAGTTTTAAATGACCAAATATCACCAATTTGGCAATATTTTGTTATGAAATTGTCTAGTCTACTACACTAATCTAGGAGAAGAAACCTAGGTGACAAGCAGACAACTACTGAGTAAACTCCAAATACCTCTTGGGGCTCGGCAAAGATACATCAGATCACGCTGCAATTTTCTCTACAAAACTGGGGTAAGAAGAAGCAAACAGAGATTTAAAAGTGTCGCTGGTATGTTGTTTCCGTTATTCCTTTCTCAAAAAAAAAAGAAAAGAAAAAAAGTAAAACGTCAGATTAAGGAAGTCAGGGAGTGAGTGCAATGAATCACTGTCACAAGAGAGGTCATAAGCTATCGCTGGTGTGTCACTTGCCTCTTTACTCGGTACAGTGTTGCTCTTGTTATGTATGAATGATTTCTCGTCTTATTCATGAAGGTGACATAATTCTCTTTGTGACGATGCAGTTTTCACTAAGTTCTATACAGATACAATAGCTCCAGGAAATATAAGCGAAGTTTCCTTGGAAATTTTTAACTGAATTGATGGATTGTCTCTAAATGTCTTTTAAAGACGAAATTAAATTCTGACCTAATTAATACCTGAGTTCTCCACTGTGATAACAGATGGTCGAAACACTATACGCAGGGTGTTTCAAAGTCTTTGCATCGTCTAGGGATGATAGACCACTTCGTGGGGAACTACTCTTGTTGGGACAAAATGCTTAGTGACGCTTTCTGGAGACGATAGGTGGCCGGCAGCTGTGACCGAGCGGTTCTAGGCGCTTCAGTCCGGAACCGCGCTGCTGCTACGGTCGCAGGTTCGAATCCTGCCTCGGACATGGATGTGTGTGGTGTACTTAGGTTAGTTAGAACTACTTAAACCTAAGTCTACGGGACTGATAACCTCAAATGTTAAGTCCCATAGTGCTGAGAGCCATTTGAACCAGTTAGACGTTAGGCATGCATTTGTGTTTGCTAGCTCCTCACAGGTGGCGGGGCGTAGGCAGTCTGCGGCTTGCGTATGTGTTGCAGGTTACCTACAATTCACTCATCTGCTCCATGTGAAAGGGGAAGGCACAGCAAAAATTAAGTTCTTGATTTGCTTCTAAAACATCTTTCTCCGCGTGTAGGCGCTAATTCTTGTTGAAATTTTCTATCAGTGTACTGAGATAACATGCAGCACACCTAGTTAGTATATCCTGCTATTCCAGCTAAATTTTGCCTTCCCAGGGCTGGCGAATACTTAGTGATACCAAGCGTTGACGATAAGCGTCAACAAACATTTTGTCCCGAAGAAAAGTTGATCCCCATGACCTGATATATCACCCCCGCACGTTTGACACAAAAACTTTGGAACACCCTGTGTAAAGCAGGAGTTAGAAAATCTTTGGACATGTATGTTGATACAAGCTCTAAATGGAAGATGGAAATTGAACTATCCTTAAATACCTTAGTTCAACGGTTTTGATACGTAATAAAGGTCTAAAGAGTCGATTGTGTCACAAAATACTGTTGTACGTTTTTTGCCTCGTTTTGGGCAGTTACGTGACTATTTCAGTGTCTTATCATATGATCTTTTATTTTTCGTCAGTATTCCATCGTCTTTCCATCATATCTCTTTTTTTTATTTCTGCAGACCACTTCGCCTTTGTTGCCATACTGCTTGTATCGTCAAGTACTCTAAATTACTTCTGAATATCTCTTTCTGCTGCTACTTCTGCTATTATACTGTGAATTCCTAAATCTTTAATTTCTCGACTTCGGCTTCTTGTTACTTTTTTTCCCAGAAATGCTTGAGAATTTGTTTCGTCGGGTTATTGTGTGTTTCTATTATTATCTCCTGGTAGAAAGCTCTGGATGAACTCTCCATTTTGAATGAAAACATTTGTTGGACAGAAATGGAAATGCCGTGTGGCTAGGGCTCCCGTCGGGTAGACCGTTCGCCTGGTGCAACTCTTTCGAGTTGACGCCACTTCGGCGACTTGCGTGTCGATGGGGATGAAATGATGATGAAAGACACACAACACCCAGTCATCACGAGGCAGAGAAAATCCCTGGCCCCGCCGGGAATCGAACCCGGGACCCCGTGCGCGGGAAGCGAGAACGCTACCGCAAGACCACGAGCTGCGGACTGTTGAACAGAAAGATATAACGGCAATAACATAAGGTGTCTGCCCTCGAAACTCACAGACAGGTCTTTACACAGGTTGTCATACAGAAGACACATTCTTAGTATATACATTTTTACGTAACGTTTTGTGACAAGACTCGCTATCAAAAAATGTTTGTAATATAAATATAATATATGTGTACGTCAGAGCTTTCGGAAAATTTGCAAGTGGAATTAAATATATGTTATCATATCTATAAGATTAACACGACTAATACTTTGTAAATGATCATTGCTTGGCGCAGAGAAGCGTTATAAATATATACCGCATGTTTTGACGGTGTATCATGCTAAGTGTCCCAAGTCGTAGATAACTACGATGCTTTTGATTATGGAACAATTAACTAACTCCAGACTCGCAGAATGTGTGACTGTGACTGAGGACGACACTTCAGAATGTGACTTTTATAATATCGTTGATATGGATGTGGCTTGTTGTGTTATAGCGAAACAGATTGCCCGTCTGGATATGAAAATTTTACTTCAGCGAGTACTTTCCGAGACATGCAACCACGTTCTATATTTCATAAAGATAAGACCCCGCTTCAGAAAACGTGGCTTCCTTCGTGCAATTAATCTCTACCGACAAGAATCGGTCACCCGGCCAGAGCACGGAACTCAAACTGCGTGCGGTTCTAACGTCCTTCGCATTCACAGACTGGGTCTTGCGAGACGCGAAGATTAGGTCAAGGATTTCTCTATACTTAATGAGGCGCAGGCTAGAGGAAAAGTCAATTACACGCGTGACGGTTTTCTTAAGTTAGAGAACACTGAATTCTCCATATATGCGGTAAGCTATAAGATAGCATAACCATCTTTTAAATCGTCAGTCAATCAGGCAACCAACGTGCACAGTCTGGATATTGTTGTTGTTGTGGTCCTCAGTCCAGAGACTGGTTTGATGCAGCTCTCCATGCTACTCTATCCTGTGCAAGTTTCTTCATCTCCCAATTCCTACTGCAACCTACATCCTTCTGAGTCTGTCTCTAGGTCTCCCTCTACGATTTGTACCCTCCACGCTCCCCTCCAATACTAAATTGGTGATCCCTTGATGCCTCAGATCATGTCTTACCAACCGATTCCTTCTTCTAGTCAAGTTGTGCCACAAACTCCTCTTCTCCCCAGTTCTATTCAATACCTCCTCATTAGTTATGTGATCTACCCATCTAATCTTCAGCATTATTCTGTAGCACCACATTTCGAAAGCTTCTATGCCCTTCTTGTCCAAACTATTTATCATCCATATTTCACTTCCATACATGGCTACACCCCATACAAATACTTTCAGAAACGACTTCTTGACGCTTAAACCTATACTCGATGTTAACAAATTTCTCTTCTTCAGAAACGCTTTTCTTGCCATTGCCAGTCTACATTTTATATCCTCTGTAATTCGACCATCATCAATTATTTTGCTCCACAAATAGCAAAACTCCTTAAGTGTCTCATTTTCTGATCTAATTCCCTCAGCATCACCCAATTTAATTCGCCTACATTCCATTATCCTCGTTTTGCTTTTGTTGATGTTCATCTTATATCCATCTTTCTAGACACTGTCCATTCCGTTCAACTGCTCTTCCAAGTCCTTTGCTGTCTCTGACAGAATTACAATGTCATCGGCGAACCTCAAAGTTTTTATTTCTTCTCCATGGATTTTAATACCTACTCCGAATTTTTCTTTTGTTTCCTTTACTGCTTGCTCAATATACAGATTGAATAACATCGGGGTGAGGCTACAAACCTGTCTCACTCCCTTCCCAACCACTGCTTCCTTTTCATGCCCCGCGACTCTTATAACTGCCATCTGGTTTCTGTACAAATTGTAAATAGCCTTTTGCTCGCAGTATTCTACTCCTGCCACCTTTAGAATTTGAAAGAGAGTATTCCAGTCAACATTGTCAAACGCTTTCTCTAAGTCTACAAATGCTAGAAACGTAGGTTTGCCTTTCCTTAATCTCGTAAGGTCAGTATTGCCTCACATGTTCCAATATTTCTACAGAATCCAAACTGATCTTCCCCGAGGTCGGCTTCTACCAGTTTTTCCATTCGTCTGTAAAGAATTCGCGTTAGTATTTTGAAGCCATGGCTTATTAAACTGATAGTTCGGTAATTTTCACATCTGTCAACACCTGCTTTCTTTGTTATTGGAATTATTATAATCTGAGGATTTTTCGCCTGTCTCATACATCTTGCTCACCAGATGGTAGAGTTTTGTCAGGACTGGTTCTTCCAAGGCTGGCAGTAGTTCTAAGGAATGTTGTCTACTCCCGGGGCCTTGTTTCGACTTAGGTCTTTCAGTGCTCTGTCAATCTCTTCACGCAGTATCCGATCTCCCGTTTCATTTTCATCGATGATATACTTACAAATTTGGATATATTTACAAATCTGAAGACGATATTCTTTACGTATGTCACTGTGTTTGAATGACTCATTTTTTCCAAAGAACGCCACATTCAAGTGACGAATAGTCTAACAAATATGTATCCGAACCAAGACTTTTACTAACAAAGAAAAAAATATTACAGAAAAGAGTGATTCTTCTGGGTCATCGGCAGTAAACGAAGCGAAAATAAAAAAAATAACAAAATAATGCTAGACAGTTTGTGGCAAAATTGTATTGCATCGAATATCAGTAGGCTATAGACCTTAAGCTTATGTCGCGAAGAAAAAATAACGATCACAGTTTTCAGCAACTTATTCCGCATTGCTTATTCCTCGACATCAGGTGTAGTAAAGGAAGTTCACAAGGCGATTAGGATTTACAATTGAGTCTCCAGCTAAGTCTTTGCTGGCCATCGTGGCTCAATACGAAGCGGGCGTCTTCACTGAGACGCCTTGGACAGTGGTGGGATACCAACCTGACTGTCACCCACCATACGGCCCAACAGCCCAGGAGTGATGGTCTGGGGTGCCATTTCTTTCTGTAGCAGGATCTCTTTGGTTGTCATCTGCTGCACCCTTACAGCACAGTGGTACGTCGACGATATTCTACGTCCCGTTTTGTTGCCCTTGATGGGAAGCCCAGACACGGCGAGAGTTTCTATTGGTTATCTTCGTACTTGCAAAACCGTATCTTGACCAGCAAGGTCGCCAGATCTTTCCCGAGTTGAGAATGTTTGGAGCATCTCGGGATTCCGACGACCTAACGCACCAACTGGACATATAATTTGGCACGGTATCCCTCGGAAGGACACCCAACATCTATCAAACAGTGCCAAGCCGAATAACTGCTTGAATACGAGCCAGATGTGGGCCAACGCGTTATGGACTTGGGCATTTGTGAAGCTCTTTCTTTTGTATAAATCATGCAACTTTTCTGAACTTATGATCGTTGTCTGTACATGTACAGCACATCTATCTATTTGTGTCCCATTCGGATAATTCCTACGTGGTGCGTCGTAGAGCGTGTTAAATAACACAGAAATGAAACTAGCAATAAACTTATCAAAAGTGAGGACCGCGTTGTGGATGACTTTAAGAAATGTCGCTACCTTGAAAGGAAAATAACGGATGATGGACAAAGCAAGGAGAATAAATGAAACAAGTGACCATAATCAAAGTAGGCGTTCGTCGCCAAACGAAATCTATTGCTATCAAAGAAATGTTTTAGTCTGGGGAAACCTGTATTATCGTAGAAGTCCTAAACCAATTTATATAAGAGATTTGTTACAATTTTGAGTATTTACAGTCAGATTTCATTAGCGTCTGTCCCTAGGCTACAAGTGCCTATGACACACGTTGCCCGATTTTTAAAACTCTTGATTTTTGTTATTATTTTTCACTATCTGGTCTATACTTCACTGAGCCTTCAGTAGGATATTACTACGAACACCTCGGCGTTGGTCTGACCGCAGCAAAAAGAAGCGAGACTCTTCACTGAAGAACACAGAATGCCACACAATGTCCCAACTGACCCTGGCTCTACATCGTGGACGTTTGTTGTCTGTGGTATTCTGTCAGTGATCAATGACGCATGAAAATTCGGGAATTCAACTCAGCTTACAGTAACTGGCTCCCGACGGTTCGTGGTGACACTCCTCCTGTAACCTCTGCCCAGATTTCAGCTGTTCTCATTCCTCCAACTCGTCACGACTTTTTCTGAAATCATTTCAGTACTGCCAGCTGATGATATAATGCTCCCATGTCTCTAATGTGGACGACCTTCCACAAAGGCTGAAAGACTGCACGTGCAAGTTCTCTGCATATCTAGGCATTATATATGGAAAGTTCGAGTAACGCCAAACACTGAAATTCGTGTTCTGAATTCATTCCGGACACGCTCTATCAGAATGAAGTCCAGGGCGTCGTTGGAGGGCCGACTCTTGGGATATCCTGATTGCTGAGAATTCATAATGCAGAGCAGCTACATGAAAGACTTCATCAGCCACAGATAGAATGTCCCGGCCAACAGCAACTCTCGAAAGTAGCTCATACGGTTGTAATACTACATCTCTCTGTCTCTGGGCGTTGTCAACATTCTTCAGATGAGCAACTAAAATAAGTAGAACTGTTCGCCCATAGAGCAAGGAAGGAGTGTGAGTTTTCTGTCAGCCAAACTTACTCATTATCTGAACACTTAAGTACCACGGCAGCCCTAATTATTTTATTTTATTTTCGGCATTGTTGCCGGAGCTGGTCATTGTCACCAGCAGGGACACGAGGCAGTCAGCGTGTCAGGACTCGCCTGAACAGTTGAACGGGGCCTTGTTGTGCAGTAAATCGCGTTATGCATGATGTGGTAACTTTTCTACCAATGTTTTATAGGATTGTAGTGTGAATATTGTGACGAACTGGACAGTATATTTATAGCAGCGTACTATATTCGCTAACGAAGGGTACCTGTTGTTTTCTCACAGTGCTATTGTACATGCTAATATGAGAAATTATTATCAAGATATTTGTGGCTGCGTCACTGATGAACTATAGTAACATTGCTCAAATGAACTGTGCGTAAACGTGTTTACCGATATTGCAATGCCAGTGCTTATCAACTTTATTGCAGTACCAGGCCCCAAAACATTCTGAATTTATTTGCACAATAATGAGCACCGAATAATTAATTATGATCACACACTCACAATTAGCAGTTGTAAAATGCAGAATGCAACTGATTATTTTCGTTGGAGGAGTTTCAGAGTATACGTGACTGTAATGTAGAGTTGTGGTATGTTACTCGGAACTCTCCTTCCTTCTCACGTGGTTAACACTTTCAGATACGACCTGCTGATCAGTAAACTGTGAACGACTGCAGCCTGTATACTGTCGAAAAGTGAGTTGATGATGTAAACAGTGTTGTATCCTATTTAAACATTAGTGAATATATATACTGAAGCTCCAAGTATAGGCATGCGTCTTCAAACACAGAGATATGTACACAGGCAGAGCCGGCCGCTGTGGCCGAGCGGTTCTAGGCGCTTCAGTCCGGAACCGCGCTGCTGCTACGGTCGCAAGTTCGAATCCTGAACCGGGTATGGCTGTGTGTGTTGTCCTTAGGTTAGTTAAGTTTAAGATTTTCTAAGTCTGAGGGAATGATGACCTCAGATGTTAAGTCCCATAGTGCTTAAAGCCATTTGAACCATTTTTTTAAACGGGCAGAATACGGCACTGCGGTTGGCAACGCCTGTACAAGACAAGTTTCTGCCGCAGTTGTTAGATCGGTTACTGCTGCTACAAAGTCACGTTGTCAGGATTTAAGTGAGTTTAAGCGTGCTGTTATAGTCGGTTCACGAGCGATGGGACACAGCATCCCCGAGGTAGCGATTAAGTGGGGATTTTCCCGTACGACCATTTCACGAATGTACAGTGAATATCAGGAATCCGCTAAAACATCAAATCTTCGACACCGCTGCAGCGGGAAAAAGATGCTCCAAGAATGGGACCAATGACGACTGAAGAGAATTGTTCAACTTGACAGAAGTGCAACCCTTCCTCAAATTGTTGCAGATTTCAATGCTGGACCATCAACAAGTGTCAGCGTGCGAATCATTCAACGAAACATCATGGATATGGGCTTTCGGAACCGAAGGCCCGCTCGTGTAACCTTGATGACTGCACGACACAAAGCTTTAAGCCTCGCCTGGGCACGTCAGAACCGACATTGGACTGTTGTTCAGACGTGTGTGAATTCCTAAGGCACCAAACTGCTGAGGTCATCGGTCCCTAGACTTACACACTACTTAAACTACCTTAACCTAACTTACACTAAGAACAACACACACACACCCATGCCCGAGGGAGGACTCGAACCTCCAGCGGGAGGGGCAGCGCAATCCGTGATATGACGCCTCAAACAGCGCGGCCTCTCCGCGCGGCTATTGGACTGTTGAAAACTGGAAACATCTTGCCTGGTCGGACGAGTCTCGTTTCAAATTGTTTTGAGCGGATGGACGTGTACGGGTATGGAGACTACCTCATGAATCCATGGACCCCGTATGTCATCAGGAGACTGTTCAAGCTGCTCAAGGATCTCTAATGTTATGGGACGTGTGAAGTTGGTGTGGTATGGGACCTCTGACACTTCTAGATATGACTCTGACAATTGACGCGTACGTAAGCATTCTATCTTATCACGTGCAACCATTCATGTCCGTTGTGGATTCTGACGGACTCGGCAATTCCAGCAGGGCAACGCGACACCCCACACGTCCAGAATTACTACAGAGCGTCTCTAGGAACACTCTTCTGAGTTTAACCACTTCCGCTGGCCACCGAACTCCCCACACATGAACATTATTCAGCATATCTGGGATGCCTTGCTGTTCAGAAGAGATCTCCACCCCCTCCTACTCTTGCAGATTTATGGGCAGTCCTTTCATGGTGACAGTTCCCTCCAGCACTACTTCAGACATTAGTCGAGCCCATGCCACGACTTGTTGTTGCACTTCTGCGTGCTCGCGGAGGCCCTATACAACATTAGGGCAGGTGTCACACTCTTCAGATATATATATATATATATATATATATATATATATATATATATATATATATATATATAGAGAGAGAGAGAGAGAGAGAGAGGGCCAAAAATATGGAAACGCTGAAAACACAATCGTTATCGTGCCTAATACAGTGTTTCGAATCCATTGACAATGAAAAAGGCATTCAGTCGTCTCGGAATGGATAAATTCAGGTCTTGTATGGTTTTCAAGGGAATCTAATACCATCCCTCCTACAAATAAGGCCAATGCCTGTTAACGATGATGTAGATGGATGACTTCTCTCCTAGGTAAATCAGAAAGGCTCAACAGTTCTCGTGATACCGCTGGCCAGGGGTAACGCGATATTTTATCGAATTCTGTCCACTACGAGTTGTGTAACAGGGACCCTGTAATCTTTCTACATGGCATCAGCACTATGGAATATGCACTGTACGATGGGATGGACCTGTATAGTCAAAATGCTCACATAATTCCTTGCAGAGTAACCATGTGGCGCTTGGAATACCACGATATGGCTGCCCAAACCGTCAACGAACCCATGCCATTTTTCTCTCTTGGGACGTAAAGTCGGCCAGAAGCTGTGAACAGTCTCATCCAACAAAATGACTTTCTACCATTGCTCCGTGGTCCTAATCTTATGGCTTTGGCACCACGTTTTGCCGTTACGGACTTTTACATCAGTGCTGAGCCGACTTGGACTTCCAGTTCCCCTTCAATTCGCTGTTTATGGAGCTGACAGGGTTTGCGAGAGCGACATTCATTTCCGCATTGACTTTTGGGGCTGTCGTCCTTTTATTTTTCGTCACAATCCTCCTCAATGACCGTCTGTCACAATCACTCAACACACATTTTCGTCTGCTTTATGACTTAGCGGATGATCTTTTTCAGCTTTGCTTGCATGCGACGATATAAATCTTCGAATGGATGGCTCTTGAAACACCAAATATTCTGGCTACCTTGGTTACACAAGCACCCATCATTCGAGACCAACAACTCTTCCACTATCGAATTTACTTAGCTCCAGCATAATGCACTCACAACTTTGGAGAACACTGTTCTGACCACGACTAACGCTTGCAACGTATAGAGGAGATTACATGGGTACCGTTCGTGGCCAAACACAACAGCGTAACCTACTGGCTTGGCTAGCACTGCATTTATGCTGAAGTATGCATTTCTCGCATTGTTTCAGTATTTTCGTGCAATCCCTGTAAATGCACCCTGTACAGGTATGGCAGCATCATTACGAAGATAAAGCACGAGAGGCGCTTACAGGTGCAGAGCTCAGTACCATCATACAGTATCGGTAGAACGGAGAAGACAGAAATGTAGCCATCTGAAGCATTTGAAGTGTGGTGTGACAGGAGACTAAGGAAAAGATGAAATTATTGCAAGATGACTACTTTTTGTTGATGTTATTGATGTGTTAATATTAGTAAAGGAAAATGATGTATTATGAAGATTGTGGTCAGAGAAACAGCTATTAGAAAACAGTATCTGTGCTTGCGATGTTAGCACTGTGGGGTCGTAGATTCTTTGATAGTCAGTTGTGGATAGCTGTGGTGTGCAACAGGCGGGGATTCGTTGCGTGGACGACAGTGTACTGCATCGACGCGCCTTTGGAACTATGTAAGTTACAGATTTATTACAAGAAGGTATGATTACTCACAACAATGGTTGGATAGCATACGGACATAAAAAAAGTCTGAAATGAAGAGTAAGGTATTAATTGTGAGGTAAAAATTTATTTTTATTTTTGTAGACTTGTATTGTTCGTCCATTTCACCCTCGTCATAGTCAAGTTTTTCGTAATTCTTCTATTGATTGATCTTCTGAGTTAATTTACTGAACCATGGAAGTTATTAGATTAAATGAATTTTCATATTAGTTTATAATGGTTTATATATATATATATATATATATATATATATATATATATATATATATATATATATATATATATAAACCTAGCTGAAATTTCAGAACTTAAAGGTTGAAATACGTGTTTCACTGGCATTCTGTGTCAAGATTATGAACACAATTTCCTCGGATCAGCTCTTCCTGAATCTTCCTGTATTGCTGTTTGTGCCAGTACTTCATTTTGCAGGTGAGAGTCATGACACGCGACTGTTCTGTTTCCTTTGCGCGATGTAGGTCAGTTTCTTATTTTACCAGGACCATATGTCAGTGCAGAAATTTTCGAGTGTTTCAGGTTACATTCTTATACAGGTCGACATTACAGATTTTTTATACAGTTTTTTTTTCCAAACAGATCGCAATGTCCAAGTCTACTGAGCGTGAAATTATTGGTTTACTTATTTATTTGCTTATGAATGAGATCGGTTTTCACACACACAGAAGTTTTTTTTCAGTTTCATGTAAGTGATGTTGCTTTGAGCTCAGTAGCACATTTAGGTCGTCGGTTCACATTCCCAGGTTTGCGTTTACGGTAACACACACAAGAAAAGGCTAGTTACTTACATGGTCAAGCAAATAACGAAGACCACCTCTAGTGAGGCAACGAGAAAAACATCTCTAATAGAAAGTATGATGAACAGAGAGAATAGCTGTGCATATACTACGACATGAGTCAAGTGATGATTGAAGGAAAGAATCGCTGGGTCAGGCATATGTTGAGTGTACGAGACATGTCTGATGTGGGATACAGCGATTATTTCTTGAACGGAGATGATATCTGGCGAAAAACAGGGATGGAGAGGTATATCAAACCAACGTTGGCGCTGGTAGTCCAAACAATAACAGTGCAATACAAGTTTAAGCTGAAACGTTGAAGACTTACACTGCCAACTCTAATTTTCTGTTTCAGTTTTCTTCTTCTCTCAGTTGTTCCAGTATTTTTTAAATGCTGTAATGCTCTGTACTAAGTGGTATATGGAGTTCTGGTCTTTGTTATTGGTTTGATTTATTTTTAATTTTTTTGGCTTATGACCTGGTAAGAACAATGGAGCACCCAGATGATATGGCCAGATCTCAATGTACCTTCATACACGTACACATTGTCGCAAGGTAGGTACATTCCAAGACAAAAAATAAAAGCAATCAAAAAGGAGTTATGCAGATTCTTCACAAACTGTGGACGACCTATGCAAAAATGCAAATTTTGGTGGCCGATGGAATAATGTGTGACGTAACAGTGCAATTTCACTGCGCAACTGGCAAGGATAGTAGACAAGGGACATGTCGATACTAGGGCACAAAGTCTTTGTGAATTTCATTTCGTATACTCAGCTGGACAGTAACCATGCCTACACACAGGCGTGTGAACGATATACGCAGATAACAATATTTGAGAGAGGACATGTAGTTGGGTTAAAAAAAGCCGGCTGGAAAAATCGGTAAATCTCATGACATCTGAATAGGACCGGTGCAACTATTCGACGATGTTGGCAGGAATATGTCAACCATGCTCGAACACAGCGCCAAAAAGGAATCGGTCGAACTCGAGTGTCGACAGAATTTGAGGACCGAGCAATCGCTATAGACGCCCTCGGTGCCTCGGATTCATGATTACCATCGATACGATGTGCATTTGGTGCTTCAGTGACCAAAAGGACCTTTAATAGGTGGCTCATAGAAAGGAAGTTGAGCTCACATCTTTGCGCCGACTACCATTGACTCTGCACACCAATAAGGCCGTTTGCAGTGGTGTGGGGCACATTCAGCCTGGAATCTCATTGACTAAGGTGGAATTGTCTTCAGTGATGAGTTCCGCTTCGAACTGAGCCTAAGAGACTAGCGAAGACGAGTCTGGAGACGCCCCAGTCAGCAGTGAGATACCAACCTCAATACCGAGCGAGGTGGCGCAGTGGTTAGCACACTGGACTCGCATTCGGGAGGACGACGGTTCAATTCCGTCTCCGGCCATCCTGATTTAGGTTTTCCGTGATTTCCCTAAATCGTTTCAGGCAAATGCCGGGATGGTTCCTTTGAAAGGGCACGGCCGATTTCCTTCCCAATCCTTCCCTAACCCGAGCTTGCGCTCCGTCTCTAATGACCTCGTTGTCGACGAGACGTTAAACACTAACCACCACCCCCCAACCTCAATTTCATACAGAACTCCTTTGGTTATCATCCACGGCCCCTCCCAGAGCACTAGTGGAGGCCAAGCGATTGGCTGTAACTACCAACTGCCCAGTCGATTGTTGTTTTTTTTTCGTTCAGTCTTACTGTTCAGCCAAATGAAACAACCAAATGAAACTGATGTCTCCAGCCATGTCAGCTATATGAACGTTTTTCACACACACTCCTGGTTTGAGTGATTGATTCAATGCCAGCAACCAACCGACCTCTGTGGGTTACGTCAGCTACATGAATGTTTTCACTCAGTCTCCAGGCTTAAGTCATTTCACACATATAACCTACTTAAGAGGACGTCGTTATCAGGAGAAAGAAAACTGGCGTTCTACGGATCGGAGCGTGGAATGTCAGATCCCTTAATCGGGCAGGTAGGTTAGAAAATTTAAAAAGGGAAATGGATAGGTTAAAGTTAGATACAGTGGAAATTAGTGAAGTTCGGTGGCAGGAGGAACAAGACTTTTGGTCAGGTGAATACAGGGTGATAAATACAAAAGCAAATAGGTGTAATGCAGGTGTAGGTTTAATAATGAATAAAAAAATAGGAGTGCGGGTAAGCTACTACAAACAGCATAGTGAACGCATTATTGTGGTCAAGATAGACACGAAGCCCACGCCTACTACAGTAGTACAAGTTTATATGCCAAATAGCTCTGCAGATGACGAAGAAATTCATGAAATGTATGATGAGATAAAAGAAATTACTCAGGTAGTGAAGGGAGACGAAAATTTAATAGTCATGGGTGACTGGAATTCGTCAGTAGGAAAAGGGAGAGAAGGGAACATAGTAGGTGAATATGGATTGGGGCTAAGAAATGAAAGAGGAAGCCGTCTGGTAGAATTTTGCGCAGAGCACAACTTAATCATAGCTAACACTTGGTTCAAGAATCATGAAAGAAGGTTGTATACATGGAAGAACCCTGGAGATACTAAAAGGTATCAGATAGATTATATAATGGTAAGACAGAGATTTAGGAACCAGGTTTTAAACGGTAAGACATTTCCAGGGGAAGATGTGGATTCTGACCACAATCTATTGGTTATGAACTGTAGGTTAAAACTGAAGAAACTGCAAAAAGGTGGGAATTTAAGGAGATGGGACCTGGATAAACTGAAAGAATCAGAGGTTGTACAGAGTTTCAGGGAGAGCATAAGGGAACAATTGACAAGGATGGGGGAAAGAAATACAGTAGAAGAAGAATGGGTAGCTTTGAGGAATGAAATAGTGAAGGCAGCAGAGGATCAAATAGGTAAAAAGACGAGGGCCTTACCCTTGGGTAACAGAAGAAATATTGAATTTAATTGATGAAAGGAGAAAATATAAAAATGCAGTAAATGAAGCAGGCAAAAAGGAATACAAACGTCTCAAAAATGAGATCGACAGGAAGTGCAAAATGGCTAAGCAGGGATGGCTAGAGGACAAATGTAAGGATGTAGAGGCTTATCTCACTAGGGGTAAAATAGATACTGCTTACAGGAAAATTAAAGAGACCTTTGGAGAAAAGAGAACCACTTGCATGAATATCAAGGGCTTAGATAGAAACCCAGTTCTAACCAAAGAAGGGAAAGTAGAAAGGTGGAAGGAGTATATAGAGGGTCTACATATGGGCGACGTACTTGAGGACAATATTATGGAAATGGAAGAGGATGTAGATGATGATGAAATGGGAGATATGATACTGCGTAAAGAGTTTGACAGAGCACTGAAAGACCTGAATCGAAACAAGGCCCCGGGAGTAGACAACATTCCATTAGAACTACTGACAGCCTTGGGAGAGCCAGTCCTGACAAAACTCTACCATCCGGTGAGCAAGACGTATGAGACAGGCGAAATACCCTCAGACTTCAAGAAGAATATAATAATTCCATTCCTGCCCGCATCTCGTGGTCGTGCGGTAGCGTTCTCGCTTCACACGCTCGGGTTCCCGGGTTCGATTCCCGGCGGGGTCAGGGATTTTCTCTGCCTCGTGATGGCTGGGTGTTGTGTGCTGTCCTTAGGTTAGTTAGGTTTAAGTAGTTCTAAGTTCTAGGGGACTTATGACCACAGCAGTTGAGTCCCATAGTGCTCAGAGCCCTTTGAACCAACCATTTGAATTCCATTCCCAAAGATAGAAGGTTTTGACACATGTGAAAATTACCGAACAATCAGTTTAATAAGTCACTGCTGCAAAATACTAACGCGAATTCTTTGCAGACGAATGGAAAACTGATAGAAGCCGACCTCGGGGAAGATCAGTTTGGATTCCGTAGAAATGTTGGAACACGTGAGGCAATACTGACCCCACGACTTATCTTAGAAAAAAGATTAAGGAAAGGGCAAACCTACGTTTCTAGCATTTATAGACTTGGAGAATTCTAGCATTTATAGACTTGGAGAAAGCCAATTATAAACTTGGAGAAAACTTTTGACAATGTTGATTGGAATACTCTCTTTCAAATTCTGAAGGTGGCAGGGGTAAAATACAGGGAGCGAAAGGCTATTTACAATTTGTACAGAAAGCAGATGGCAGTTATAAGAGTCGAGGGGCATGAAAGGGAAGCAGTGGTTGGGAAGGGAGTGAGACAGGGTTGTAGCCTATCCCCGATGTTATTCAATCTATATATTGAGCAAGCAATAAAGGAAACAAAAGAAAAGTTCGGAGTAGGTATTAAAATCCATGGAGAAAAATAAAAACTTTGAGGTTCGCCGATGACATTGTAATTCTGTCAGAGACAGCAAAGGACTTGGAAGAGCAGTTGAACGGAATGGACAGTGTCTTGAAAGGAGGGTATAAAATGAACATCAACAAAAGCAAAACGAGGATAATGGAATGTAGTCGAATTAAGTGGGGTGATGCTGAGGGAATTAGATTAGGAAATGAGACACTTAAAGTAGTAAAGGAGTTTTGCTATTTGGGGAACAAAATAACTGACGATGGTCGAAGTAGAGAGAATATAAAATGTAGACTGGCAATGGCAAGGAAAGCGTTTCTGAAGAAGAAAAATTTGTTAACATCGAGTATAGATTTAAATGTTAGGAAGTCGTTTCTGAAAGTATTTGTATGGAGTGTAGCCATGTATGGAAGTGAAACGTGGACGATAAATAGTTTAGACAAAATGTGGTTCTACAGAAGAATGCTGAAGATTAGATGGGTAGATCACATAGCTAATGAGGAGGTATTGAATAGAATTGGGGAGAAGAGGAGCTTGTGGCACAACATGACTAGAAGAAGGGATCGGTTGGTAGGACATGTTCTGAGACATCGAGGGATCACCAATTTAGTATTGGAGGGCAACATGAAGGGTAAAAATCGTAGAGGGAGACCAAAAGATGAATACAGTAAGCAGATTCAGAAGGATGTAGGCTGCAGTAGGTACTGGGAGATGAAGAAGCTTGCACAGGATAGAGTAGCATGGAGAGCTGCATCAAACCAGTCTCAGGACTGAAGTTCACAACAACAACAACAACAACAACATTTAAGCGTTTTCTGTCTTATATTAACTATGACTAGGGTTGCCAACTTTTTTGGAGTCTAATAATGTGCCGTATTTCAAGAAGACAGCAATAAGAATATATTTCTAAAAATGAAATATTTTTCCGTATTTACGTATTTGCTTACTTAAAAAACGAATTTTTCGTACTTCTTGCGTTTAATATCGGTTTTAAAACGTAATTAATCGTTCCTACATGATAAATTTGGGTTAAGCTAATAAAATGATCTAGGGGTAGCTTACTTGACTAGCATCGAAAACGTCCTAATCTCGGGTTCAAAACAGCCACTGCTTAAATTTGGAATAAAAATCGTTGACAATTGTGGCTGAAGACTTCCGGCATCGTAAATCACCTTCGTTGTGCCAACAGACGTGTCAAAGAGGGCGAAGGAACGGAATGAAGTTCAGAGCACTGTCGTGCCCTTGGTTGAGAAACTGCCCCCAAAAAGCATAAGAATCAGATATAATCAGCTACCTGAGGATGGCAAAAACAATAGAAGCCTCTGCGTTAAAGACACGTAATTGAAAAAGTGCCGTGGAATTTGCCCCCCATTCTGATCTCTGGGACGGCACTGCCAAGGCGGAGATGACTATGAAAAACAGGGTTACATTTTACACGTTCTACATGTATGTCAAGGTGTGTCAGAATTTCGAAGGTAGTGGGAAAGCTAGAAAATCTGTGAAGGCGTATCCAAGAGAAGAGATACGCTCATATCACAAGTGTGTCGTGATGAAGAGCGGACTAACATTTGAGGGAATTTTCAGGAAGAATCCGTGTCGAAGGAACGAGTATAATTAAGTACTGAGAAACGATTAGATGGATTCGAACTTCGCTGAGGACGTGGGTACTTCCGTAAGTACGAGTAATGCCAGATTAGGAAGTTCAAAAATGGACATCTCTAAAGAGAGCAATCAAAGAACTTAGACAAACATAGGTACAAGGAAGGTTACAGCGAAGGAACCTTCGATAACAGGATAAATATGTATTCCAGTTTCCCTCTTCCTCTATAGTTTTTGCCCTCTATAGCTCCCTCTAATACCATGGAAATCAGTCCCTGCTGTCTTAATAGATGTCCTATTATCCTGTCCCTTCTCCTTGTCAGTGTTTCCCACATATTGCTTTCCTTTCCGATTCTGCACGGAACCTCCTTATTCCTTATCTTATCAGTCCACCCAATTTTCAACAATTGTCTGTAGAATCACATTTCAAATGCTTCGATTACCTTCTGTCCCGGTTTTCCCACAGTACATGTTTGACTACCATAAATGATGTGTTCGAAACGTACATTCTCAGAAATTTCTTCCTCAAATTAAGGCCTAGATTTGATACTAGTAGAATTCTCATGGCCAGGAAAGCCCTTTTTGCCAGTCCTAGTCTGATTTTGATGTCCTCCTTGCTCCGTCCATTATTGGTTATTTTGCTGCCTAGGTAGCAGAATTCCTTAACTTCATGTACTTCGTGACTATGAATCCTGATTTTTAGTTTCTCGCTGTTCTCATTTCTGCTAATTTTCGTTACTTTCGTCTGTCTTCGATTTACTCACAATCCGTGTTACGTGCTCATGAGGTCGTTCATTCTATTTAGCAGATCATGTAATTCTTCTTCACTTCCACTCTGGATAGCAATGTCATCAGCGAATCGTATCATTGATATGAATTTTAATTCCACTCAGTTGGGCCTTTGTCGCCAAATGATGGGTCTTGCCCACTCGTCTAGGATGCCTAAGGGATGCCTCGTTCTCTGACTGCTATACAATAATTCAGGCAAATAACATTGGTAGTTTTATTTCAGTAAAGCGGACTGACAATACTTATCTGTGAAATTACAATGGTGTCACAAGCGATGCAAACAGTGATGATCTTCGCTATTGACAGAGTCCCAACAAGCAAAGGATGTGGATCATTAATAACTGTTCTCGTAGCACTCTCTGCTACGCCGTGCTAATACTCTGCGAATACTGTCCACTAATGTTTTGCCGAGGCTAGCAGGAGCGGCACTTATATTCACTTCGGCTAGATGCCGCTCCTATCATGACGACGTCCTGGCCTCGCGCACTGTTGGCTGACGTCGTCTCAGTGCCTTCTCTGGTCTTGTGTTCTTCCTCTTCGTTCTGGCACTTGAGGTTACACCAGAACACACACTTCAAGCTTTGCTTATTTCCATCATTGCTGATCGCTGTATGCATTGAACAGTAGGGGCAAAAGGCTACGACTCTATCTTACACCATTCTTAATGGCATTGGGCACTATGGGACTTAGCTTCTGAGGTCATCAGTCCCCTAGAACTTAGAACTACTTAAACGTAACTAACCTAAGGACATCACACGCATCCATGCCCGAGGCAGGATTCGAACCTGCAACAGTAGCGGTCGCGCGGTTCCAGACTGAAGCACCTAGAACCGCTCGGCCAACGATTCTTAATCCGAGCATTCGTTTTTGGTCTTCTAATCTTATTCTTCCCTCTTGGCTCTTGGACATAGTGTATGTTACCTGTCTTTCCCTATGCTTACTCGTATTTTTCTCAGAATTTTGAATATCTTGCACCATTTTACATTGTCGAACACTGTTTCCAGGTCGACAAATCCTGGGAACGTGTTTCCATTAACAATCGCAGCGTCGGAATTGCCTCTCTGGCGCCTTTACCTTTTGTTAAAGCCAAACTGATCGTCATCTAACATTTCCTTAATTTTCATCTCTATTCTTCTCTATTTTATTCTTATCAGCAACATATACGCATGAGCTGTTAAACTGATAGTGCGATAATTCTCGCAATTGTCACCTCTTTCAATCTTCGGAATTGTGTGAATAATGTTCATCCGAAAGTCTGATGGTATATTGCCGGTCTCATAATTCTACACACCAACGTGAATAGTCATTTTGTTGCCACTTCCCGAATGATTTTAGAAATTCTGATGGAATATTATCTCTTTTGCCTCATTTGGTCTTAAACTCTACAGAGCTGTCTTAAATTCTGATTCTAATACTGCATCGCCTTATCTCTCCTAAATCGACTCCTGCTTCTTCTTCTACAACATCAGACGTATGTTTCCTCTCGTAAAGGTCTTCAATGCGCTCTTTCCAACTATCCGATCTCTCCTCTGCATTTAACAGTGGCATTGCAAAGAATGTTCAAATGCGTGTCAAATCCTATGGGACTTAACTGCTAAGGTCATCAGTCCCTAAGCTTACACACTACTTAACCTAAATTATCCTAAGGACAAACACACACTCGAACCTCCCCCGGGATCAGCCGCAGTCCATGACTGCAGCGCCTTAGACCGCTCGGCTAATCCCGTGCGGTAACAGTGGACTTCCCGTTGCACTTCTAATGTTACCACCCTTGCTTTTAATTTCACCGAATGTTGTTTTGACTATCCTATATGCTGAGCCAGTCCCTGTGACGGTCATTTCATTTTAGATTTCTTCAGATTTATAATGCTGCCATTTGGGCCTAGCTACCCTGCTCTTCTCATTTATATAATTCCTCAGCGATTTGTGTTTCTGTATTCCTGAACATCCCTGAATATTTTTGTACTTCGTACTTTCATTGATCAGCTGGAGTATTTCTTCTGTTACCCATGGTTTCTTCGCAGTTGCCTTCTTTGTACCTTGAGCCTATGTTTTTCTTTCCCACTTCTTTGATTATCCTTTTTAGAGGTGTCCATTACTCTTCAACTGTACTGCCTACTAAGCTATTCCGTATTGCTGTATCTACAGCTTTAGAGAACTTCAAGCGTATCTCGTCATTCCTTAGTACTTCCGTATCCCACTTCTTTGCATGTTGATTTTTTCTGACTACTCTCTTAAACTTCAGCCTGCTCTTCATCACTATTACATTATGACATGAGTCGATGTCTGCTCCTGTGTACGCCCTACAATCCAGTGTCTGATTTCGGAATCTCTGTCTGACCATGATGTAATCTATCAGAAATGTTCCCGTATCACTCAGTCTTTTCCAAGTATACCTTCTCCTCTTGTGATTTTTGAACAGGGTAAGCGCTATTACCAGCTACAATTTATTACAGAACTCAATTAGTCTTTCCCCTCTCTCATTGCATGTCCCAAGTCCACATTCTAGTGTAATCTTTTGTCATACTCAAGAAATGAATACAGCAATATAAATCACTTATGAAAGAAATAGACAGGAAATGAAGAGAAGCCACCGTGAAATGGCTGTAGGAAAAATGTGAAGAAATAGGAAAGGATGATCGTCAGAGTGAGTGACTCAGCCTACAGAAAAATCCAAAGAACCTTTAGTGAAATTGAAAGCAGGGTTGATAATATTAAGAGTGTAATGGGAATTCTACTGTTAAACGCAGAGGACAGGGCGGAGAGGTGGAAAGAGTACACTGAAGGCTTCTATGCGGAGTAGTACTTGTCTGATGACTTGATAGAAGGAGAAATTGGAGTCAATAAGGAAAACATGCGGGATCCGTTATTAGTCAGAAGTTAAAAGATCTCTGGATGACTCGAGATCAAATAAGGGAGAAGGAACAGATAACCTTCAACATTTCTAAAGTGACTGAGGGAAGTGGCAGCCAAATAGCCTGGTATGTGAAATCTATGAGACTGCCGACGTACCATCAGACTTTATGAAAAATCTTATCCATACAATACCGATGACAGCAAACGCATAATGTGCAAGAACTACCACACAATCACCTTCACAGCTCATCATCTGAGCCACTGGCTGGAAAAATATACAGAAGAACGAAACAGAATATTGAGGACATGTTACATGACGATCAGTTTGGCTTTAGGAAAGGTAAAGGCAGCAGAGAGGCAACTCTGACGTTGGCTTGGTAGCGGAAGGAAAATCAGGGCACGCTCATAGGAGCTGTCGACCTAGAAAAAGCGTTCGACAATGTAAAATGGAACAAGATCTTCGAAATTCTTAGAAAAATATTAGTAAACTATAGGAAATGGCGGATAGTACACACCATATTCAAGAACTAAGACAGAACAAAAATGGCTCTGAGCACTATGGGACTTAACTTCTGAGGTCATCAGTCCCCTAGAACTTAGAACTACTTAAACCTAACTAACCTAAGGACATCACACACATCCATGCCCGAGGCAGGATTCGAACCTGCGACCGTTGCGGTCGCGCGGTTCCAGACTGTAGCGCTTAGAACCGCTCGGCCACCCCGGCCGGCCTAAGACAGAACAATAAGACTGGAAGACTAATAACGAAGTGCTTGAGTTCAAAAGGTTGTAAGACGGCAAAGCAGTCTTTCGTCCCTACTGTTCAATCTATACATCGAAGAAGCAGTGACTGAAATAAAAGAAAGGTTAAAGAGTGGGATTATAATGCGAGTGAAAGAATATTAATGACATTGGTGTCCTCAGCGTAAGTGAAGAAGAATGACAAGATCTGTGGATGGAAGGGACAATGTAATGAGTAAAGAATATGGAGTGAGAGTAAACCGGAAAAAAACTAGAGCAATGACAAGTACCAGAAATAAGAATAGCGAGAAACTAAACATGAAAATTAGACAAAGTTAGGAAATTCTGCTACCTTGGAAGCAAAATAACTAATGAAGGACGAAGCAAGGAGGACATAAGAAGCAGAATATCACAAGCAATGAGGGCATTCCTGGCAGCGAGAAGTCTACTAGTATCAAACATAGATCTAAATTTGAGAAAAAAATTTCTGAGAATGCGCGTTTGGAGCACAGCTCTATACGACAGTGAATCGCGGGCAGTGGGAAAACCGGTACAGAAGGAAATCGAAATGTTTGAGATGTTGTGATAAAGAAAAATTTTAAAAATCAGTGGGCTGGTAAGGTAAGGAATGAGGACGTACTCAGCAGAATCGGCGAAGGAAGGAAACGGTGACAAGAAATAATCTCCATGGTACTAGAGTTAGCTGTAGAGAGTGGGAAATGTAGAGGGAGACAAAGGCTAGAACACATCCAACAAATAGTTGAGGACGCAGGGTGCAAGTGCTACTCTGACGAGGGGGCCCTTGAGTGCGATGTTCCAAAAGGCCAGTGATGTTTACGGCATTCGATGCTCCACGTATTGTTTGCCACGCAACCACGATATCGGCTGGTAATGGCAACGGGTTGAGGGATTGTAGGTATTCAATGGTGAGCACAGCATGAGGCTACGGAGCCTAGTTGAACTGCTCAGTCGACGAGTAACTCACAACGGAGCTACAGTGTTAGTGGTGTTCGTACGAAGCAGAGCGTTGGCAGCGAGAAACAAAGCAAACATCTACAACAACAGCTGCTAAGTTGATATTTCGTGAGAAAAGAACCCAATGAATTTCGCAGAATGAGAAAGAAGTGGCAGATGAAATATCACCGTTTCTGCAAAACGAGTCAGTGTAGTATGTGGTGTCGTGTACGCTCGGCTGTGCGGACAATGTACGTGAGGTGGTACAATGATGACGATACATGCTTAACAAGTGAAAATTGGACTGAAACAGGTGTCGAGCCGTGTAGTTCAACATCCTTGTCCAACAAAGAACAACGAAGCCCGTCTCCAGTGAAATGTAGTAAAGGACAATTGTTGTCCACGGAGCGGGTACTAAACAAAATTACATAGTTGGAGGATCATCCGCAGCATAGAGAAAACAATTATGAACAGATTTCGAATAACACCGCACATTACGATCGTGTAGTGCATAAGAAAAACGACGGATATGCAAAGGAGGGCAAAAAGTGGTGTTTGCCCGTTTCAAGGATGCCCGATACAATTTATGGGATGTGCATCATAGTGAGTTACTACGTTATGCATATCAAATTGCGCGCGACATGGATTACGGTGACTACAAGGGGCAATTCATGGTTGCATAGCTTCAAACAGTGCTACAGAATTGGAAGATGTAAGATAACGAAATTTCAAATAGAGCGTCAACTTGACGATGTACAAAAAACTGAGGAATGGCCCGAAAACTTGTAGGTGAGATAAACAAACTTATCCCATTGTTCGGTAAGTAATTTGTTTTCAACTCCGACCAATCGGGGTTCGAAGAGGAAGTGCTTATGAAATGAACTATGGAGATTAGAGGTACCAAGTGAGCTGTATCAAGATGAACTAACATCAATGGACTAATGCATTTGCATGCAATTATGCCGACTGTTAATCTGGATGGTAAATTGACTGGAATATTGTTTATTGTGCTGTGAGACGTTCTAGGTGCCTGCCCTCTACGATTCTTCCTCGAGTGCGTGATCATGCAAGAGCAGTAGGGAATGTTTGCGCCACAGCAAGCAAGAGTGGGAAAATGGCGTACGAGAACTCCAACAATGGTATGAGCACTGTTTTCGGCCAATAATCTGGTCAAAATAACTTGCTTTCGCTTGATTCCTGGTTCGCATACAAAAACGATACTCCTTTACAGCAAACTATATCCCTCCTGAAAAGTGTGTGACGTTACAGTTCATACCACCTGGAACCACTGGACAGAAACAGCCTGTCGATGTTGGGCTTTTCCTTGCCTATAAAGCATATCGTAGCACTGGAATGAAACTTTCACTCTGCAGCGGAGTGTGCGCTGACATGAAACTTCCTGGCAGATTAAAACTGCGTGCCGGACCGAGACTGGAAGTCGGTACCGTTGCCTTTCGCGGGCAAGTGCTCTAACGACTGAGCTACCCCAGCACGACTGCCGGCACCTCCTCGCATGGAAACATGAAAATTTCATTCTGAAAACATCCCTCAGGCTGTGAGAAAGCCATGTTTCCACAATATCCTTTCTTTCAGGGGTGTTAGTTCTGCAAGTTACGCAGGAGAGCTTCTGTGAAGTTTGGAAGGTAGGAGACGAGGTACTGGCGGAAGTAAAGCTGTGAGGACGGGTCCTGAGTCGTGTTTAGGTACCTCAGTCGGGCGTCGGCACGGCAGATCAGCGAGTTCGGTCAGAGGGTTAGCTACCCTCTGTAAAAAAAAAAAAAAAAAAAAAAAAAAAAAAAAAAAAAAAAAAAAACTGAGTGACCGGATCAGCGATGAACTTGGAACAGGTGTCATAGGACGTTCGCGGCGAACAAATGCTTCGAACAATAAAGAAAAAATGAAATGAGCAAAGAAAAAAGAAGGTGACTGTAGAGCACTTGCCTCCAAAAGGCAGGGGTTCCGAGTTCGTGTCTCGATCCGACACACATTTTTAATCTGGCAGGAAGTTTCATATAGTATTATCTACAGCTACGCCTTAAGGGATAGCTAGTTTCACGATAAGCTCGACGACATGTTATTTCGCATTCCAGTCACATTTCACCTGTTCTCATAACCCCGTTAACATCAATACTATTCTATGCTGCGGGTAATGGTTTGATTTGAAAATTTATTGAATGTCAAGGCTGAATGTTTGCGAAATGTGATAAATACATCTCATAGAAGGTTGTTCTCTGCATCTCCCGGGTACTCATTTTCTGTCGCCCTCCTGATGCATATGGTAAGTCATTAGCAGCTAACAATTTTCCTGTTATATTTTTTAACGCAACACTACTATAGGTATAACTCACGACCTCGCACCCAAGGGTGGTAAAGGTGTGAGGTAAAGAGCTTAGCATAGGAGAAGAATTTGTGGCTGTTTTAAAAGAAATATTTTTTATTTGAATGTATTGCTATGTCTTCCTCTTCGCGCTGGTTTGTACCCATCATCGACAGTTCCCTTTCGGTAACTACTGGAGGTGAGGTGAACAGAAGGCATACAACAATACTTTTAAAAATAGTCTGATGACTTAATCATTTGCTTTTAAGCATGAATTTTCGTTAGGTGAACGTAATTTCTTAACGAACAATGTTTGTCATCATTTGTTAATGTCCTATAATAAATTTACTTTCACAGTATGAATCATCCTTGCAGATACTGTGTATCCTGCTCAGTTTATTTTAAGGATCAGTTTTTATCCAGTTATGCACCACGCCACTGAGAGTTTCGTCAGTTTATCCAGACCAGAAAGTCCACTATTTTGTAAACGCCTATTCACTGAACTAAAGGGTGCTTATTGACAATCAATAACAAGCAAATATAGGAACAACAACAGTGACGATGGGCGATAACAGAATGCTGTGAACAATAATGATTTAACAATGGCAAAGCGATCGAGTGTTTCGGCTCAGAACTGAATGCACCATAGATCAAGCGACTCCAGTTGTCGCTCCTAGCGGTCCAGATTGCTGCGAACGTGGTTACAGAATGTTTATAGTGATGGCTAGAGATAAGTTTAACTGTGAAATTGAAGTTCCCGTGTGTTAATGTGGATGTTACTCCTTCATGCCCGTGAAATACTGAGCCAGCTACTATTCAAAGGCTGGATGTGATTTGTACTTTCGTATCGGTTTATATAATTTTCTACACAGTTTATTTACCTTCCACACAAATAAATTGCTGAATAACTTTTTAAAGACTAGACTTAATATCGTCACAGCTCTTCAGTAAAACGAAATGCAAACTGTCGCAAAATATTTGGCAATGTACCATTCTTCTTCGGGTACCCTCGACCCTTTAAGTGTCAGAATGACCCCAGCCATCAGAACAATGAAATGTAGGTCAATACAGTGAAATATATGTCAATATATAGCCTGTGGGAATAGTAGTCAGTAAAATTGCTAAATTTAACTTCCAAGTCCACCAAGAGTTATGGGGGTGGTGATTATTCATACCAACGAGCACAAAATCGTACGTGGTACTTTCGCTGGTAACTCTGAAAAAATCTGCAGGACGTTATTTATATCAACTTCTATTAGTACACATATGCCCTCAGGAGGAAGCCATCTCCAAAAGGTAAGAGACACACAATCAACTTAAGACAATGAATATAAATCTCCATCAGTATCAGAATTAGTTTCATGACTTCGTAAATGATTCTTCAGATACAGCAAATGGTCTACGCTACCTAGTAAATTTGCACGAGACATTTCACCCACAGGTCCATTTGACACTGTATTACTCAGACTGCAGTTGTGTTTGAAACGGTAGAGATAGTAGCTATATCATATGCATCAGAGTTTCCTCCAAATTCTGAATATCTACCTGCTCTTCTGTAAGCTCTTCCCAAACGTTCATTTCGTGATCTGCCAGAACTTCATCTACCATGATCTATGACACCTTTACAACGTCACTCTGATAGATTTAATGAAACATTCACGAATGTCAACACGAACCCCAAAAAAAAAAAAAAAAAAAAAAAAAAAAAAAAAAAAAAAAAAACAACGTAAAATGAGTGAGTAGTATCTTAATCGCATTGAAATGTGTACGTAAACTGTCTTCGTCATGTTACGTATTTTCAACCATCCTACTATCAGCGTAAATAATTTATTTTATCTTAGTAGTTAACATTTTCAAGATAATCTGTGAAACAGTACTATCTACAGTGTTCATTTTTCATTATAAGCATTATTTTACAGCACATAATCAGTAAAATTTGATGTAACTAGGAACTTTAATCACGACAATCTATTTGCTTCCATGTAGAGTACGGAAAAAAACTAGCTGTAAACACATATGCTTATGCACGACTCACGTATTTGTTTTTATGTTCTGTAATGTAGAAAATGTTGATGTGAAGTAAACGTACAGTCATTTATATCAGAAGATGTCAGAAGAGTATGTCCAAAAGCGACTAATGGTAGCTGAAAAAAACCAGCTCTTAAGGATGGTGCCTCAAAGACCATCGTTAAATATTCATATAGTTATACACTTAGATCTCACGCCTACCGACTTAAATACATACAAATGATAATACAACTTATCATTGAAACTATTGTGAATATATTAAAGGGGTTAGGAGGTAAAATATTTTTAAAAAATTGATCTTTCAAAAATATACCTATTTTGTAGCTCACATCTTCCGTAATAGTTTGATGTACAAAACATAAATATTTGAGATATTATAAGGCAAGTTAATTGGTCTTAAGTGTACTAAGATGCAGCTCCACACCCCTTTGCACAGCGTTCTTCTGTCATACGTAAGTCTATTACGCTCTCTAGATGTTAGAATGTGTGGCACATGTACATAAAAGGCTTGGCACGAGACAAGATTTGTCAGGACGAAAATTATCTGATGGGAAGGGAATTAAGGAGAGAGGACGACTGACGGATGCAAAAATTGACAAGCTGCAGACATATTATGGCTTGGCAAATAAGAAGGAACACAGGGGACTTAAAAAATATGAAGAAAGCAGTTTGGGTCTTATAATTACACAAAAGTCCACAGACAAAAAACCTATCCACAACTTGTGCCCAAAAGGAAGTGAATCATGGTGTGGCTACCAAATGCCAATCGCTGGTGATGAAAAATTTCATCACAGGAATTCTCTACCAACTGCTGTAATGGAACCCATCAGACCTATGTTCTGGGACCTTGCAAATGGAAGCTTATTGAAGAAATGTCTTCATGGCGGTACCCAAAGTCCAAATGAAAGTTTAAACCAATGTTTATGGGAAAGAATGTCAAAAGCCATTTTTGTAGGAAGAAATGCACTTGCTGTTGGTGTTTATGATACAGTTTCATGTTTTAAATATGGTGTGCAAAGCAGGAAATATATTTTAGAGAAAATGGGAATTAAGCTCGGAGTGAACTGCATCAAAGCTTTGTACGCGATAGTCAGAGAGCGTGTAGTGAAAGCAGATGAATCATTTTTGTTGGTAATAAAATCAAGACGAGTGCATCACAGGAATTTTAGAAGGAAGAAAACTGATTTATAAAATGAAAAAGAACCTGCTTGTGGTGGTGGACAGTTCTAAAAGATTGCCAAATACAGGCAAAAACTTTAACGGTCATTTTCGCAAAACATCCAAAGTAAATATCCTATTACTTTCAAACTTGGTGTACAACTCCTTAACGCAAAACTCTAGAATTTTCCAGATCTGTTAAGAACTGTGGTAAAATTGAGATAATGAACTATACAATTTGAGTTTTGTCGAAAAATGAAGTTTAAAATGTAACAGCTTATTAATTTTTTCGTAAATGAAATAAATTCTGGAGTTTCATACACCTGTAACTATGGTTTCTCTCTTACTTATGAAGAAAAGAATACGTATAGCAACAAATGAAAACAAAAGTAAGTGAAAAAATGATGAAATTTCACATGTAAAACAATTATTTTGCTATGTTATTGAACTTCCACTGCTATGAGTGTGAATCCTGAAACCTTCCTGGTCATTCTGATAAAATTTTATAAATTTATTAGAAAAAGTATAGAAAGTGGAAATTAAAATGTCCTGTGGTGCCTCTCCTGCTCCAAGTCGGCCCGTTTGACGTCCTACTCCCCCTCAATAACAATAAGATCGACTGCCTGTAGTAAATAAAGTAATAAAGAGCATTTAAAACGAGTGGTATATACAAGTGACACTTAAAGGATCAAGGGAACTTTAAACTTAGTACCCCCAACGGAACATCAGCTTAATTAGTTATGTGCTAACTGCATCTGTAACAACCTAATCCTAAACAATATATTAATGAGGCTTAAATGATTAAAATAAGACATTGTCTATTCAGTAGGTAACCAGATGAAAAATTCTTCTATTGGACCACGTGAGAGGCGAATGCATTCCTCTTTAAAAGACCGTGACAGAAAAAGTGGTGAACCGGCTGCCTCAGTCCTCATTCGGCCTTCCTTAGCAAAAATTTTGCCATGCGAACATATTCACACTGTTATAACACAGAACATTTTAAATACTTTTACTCAGCCCCTTTTTGTATATAAATCTTCATATTCAGTGACTCCCTCTCACCGCTATTGTTTATATACGTCTCTCTCCCACTGTCTCCTTTTTTCCTACTGATATACAGTAAATCCCACCACTGCTGTCTCCTCTTTCACTTACACTGTCTCCTTTAGTTTTGCTTTGCCACTGTCTTCATCATATCTCAGCAGCTCAAAAATTCTGGAGTCGAACTTACTTTTTCCGCTATACCCACGTCCTTAAAATTCGGTCCAAAATGCGCCCTCCTCTATACCTGCGTGTGAAAGTTCCCCAGGGTGGAAGATTTGAGATCCCCCAAGCCTATGTATTGTCTCCACTCATCTGTTTCCAATGTCTGCTCCTTCTTTTGCTCCCGCTGTTCCTATCTTCATCCATCTCTCTTTCTCGTTACTGCCAATATCTCTCACTGACGATAGATACCTCCTCTCTTTTTGGTTTTCACTGCTGTTGTCTTCATATGTCTCTCTTTCTCTTTCACTGCCACTTTCTCTCTCCCACCAATTCTGCCTCCTCTCTCTTTCCTCTCCACTGGCACTGTTACCTGTCTCTACCACCATCACTGTCTCTCTTCTACTCCATTTCAGTATAAAAAAGTGCGAATATGTTCGCATGCCAAAATTTTTGGTTACGAAGATGGAATGAGGCAGCTGGCCTCCCTCTTTTCTGTTAGTGATTTAAAGATGAGTATGTTCGGCTCTTATGTGCTCCGACTGGAGATTTTTTCTGCTGGTTTCCTTCTTTTCGCTGCAACACAAGGTTTATAAAACAAGTTCTGTAGATTAGTACAGTTTTAACAATTTATTTCTATCCTTCGATACACTTACATACTTTCACGCATATAAACAACAAATGAGTACGCCTAATATAAGCTTAAAACATTAACGTTTAGACCGCAGTTCGTCGCCAATGCCCGACTTATGATTTGTTTATTAAAGGATTGAAAATGTTATTAGAAATATTTTACTGAATTTGCAGTCTTTCCAGTTTCACCTAATTTTTGGCAGTTGTTTAAAGTTCTTTTCAAGCATGTTGTAACTCTTTTTTAGCCCATTTTTTGTCCTGCAATATCAATCTGGGCGTACTTGTCCAGGCATTAAGTGCACGTTATAGGGAGACAGAGCGTCATCAAGTTTTATTGGTGAAAACTGCTGATTAATGACATAGTTTGGTGACCTTAGAACGTATCAGTTAAATCAACATTTACGCCTCTGACAAAATAATAGGTGCATAAGTATGGTAACTTTAAACCTCCGGATCTCGGTAACTGATAATGAAATCGAAAAAGATTTCAGGTTTCCCACGAAGATCATCTCTGGTAAAGTTTCGACGATTTGTCGCGACCAGAGGTTATACAGAAGTATTTATTGCCACAATTCATACTTTCCATACCCAAAAATCGTTATTTTTCGGATGTATCTTGATAACGGACACAAATTTTTGAGAACTGGAAAGTGTGGTTCGTAGATGAACGTCAAAGGATGCACAGATAAAATTTGAGCCATTTTCTACGGTTAGTTATTCAATTAATTGCTGCCCACGGCGCGAAAATGGCAAAAACTAGCCTTTGTGGTTTTATGCATAAGTAAGGTAAATTTGAACATTTGTATCGGGGGTATGACGTCGGAAAACGTGTAGAAGTTCCCCGAGAGTATCATCCTAGGAACATACACGAAAAATTTCGACGATCTGCCATGGATAGAAATTATAGAAGTGGCTGTCCCTACAATTTGTACTTTTCGTACCCAAAAATCACAGTTTTTCGGAGTATTCTCAGTAGTGATGGGCTAAACTGCGATTTTCCGATATCAGTGATTTCTGTGAATGCTACTTTTCAGTATCTGTTATTCTTAACTGTGATTTGTCGCAGTTAAGGAACATAGGTCGTGTATCCCTCCGCCACTGCTATTTCTGCGATTTCTGCTACTTCCGCGATTTCTGTGACTTCTGCTACTTCTGCGATTTCTGTGATTCCTGCGATTTCTGCGACTTACCACCGTATGAAAAAGTTACATCTGTCAACACAGAAAATTGCATCTCAACAAAACTGTCATTGGCAAGTATGCTTTACGTTTTTTCTTCCGTTGGCTTTAATTTTGTATTAAAGAAACAACTGTGAAAATATTAATAGTGTAATTAATATGTAAGTAGCCGTACAGTACCGTAATAGTTCTTATTTAGAAAATGAATTCTAACATTTTGTTATGTTCACAGGTACCTGAACTACATTTCAGTCACTCAGTAAAGTGATAACTCTAAATATCATTGTCAACAGATCTGAAGAAATTGCCACTGCGTCTTTAGACCGTTTCCGTCAGACGAGAGGTTAGTTTCTAAGCGTTTCGATGGACTTAATTACTTCAGTGAGATCGTTCTTGCAAATGTGATATTCATTATAGCAAATATTAGCAATCTACTCTGTCAATTATATTGCTAATAATTAATGACAGCAACAATTGTTTAATAATCCTTGTGTTTTTGCAGACACAGTTCTGACGCTGATTACTGGTTGCTGTACGTATCTATCCACATCAAGGCTGTTGAGAGAGACTCGTGAAGATTCAAGACAGCTCTTAGAGGATTCGCAGTTTAAAAGTGAAATAATTGTGAAATAAGTGTGTGAATGATTAAACTGTGTTTTATTGAAGTTGTTGTGCGATTTTAAAGGAATAATAAATGTCAAATACAGTGAGTGAATAATAAAAATCTCGTTTTCCACATGTTTAAGCCGTATTATACCCATTATTTTCCGCCACTTACATATTGGTAAACACTTGTTGGAGAGTGACATGCCGCCTCCCCCCCCCCCCCCCCCCCCACCCTTTCTCCACAATCTTGGTGTGACACTGACCTGTTACATATCCCGAAGTCTACAATATGCATTTTGAGGCTGTTGATATGAAAGTGGGAAGTACAGATCTTCCAGTTAAATCAGGAATAGCTTAAGTGCATTACTTGAAAGTAACACAGGAAAAGCTTACTAATGTAGGTGGTAGTAGTGTCGGCAAAAAGTTCTTGTGTGTGAAGTTGCCATGTAGAACACCAGGTGTAAAACTTTTCTCCCGACTCTTGAACTGTGTCGGAACAAAAGTGAGGCATTCATATGACTTTTTTCATTTCTCTACACTTATACAGATGTCTGAGTTCTGCTGTGTTAACATTTCAAAGTCCTGTAGGCATGTGGAGTATTAACCAAAACTGTCATATTGGAAGCAGAATCAAACAGATTTGTTACATTTGATATTTTCAGGAGAAAAAGGCAATGTTGCCTCTTATTAATATAATACATTCAGAGTCACAGCAGTATTTGACCAACCATAACTGATGCTGAATGTGCATGTCGTCATATAATATAAAGGGCTTATTTCAATAGTGGTACAAGTCCATTACCTCCACTTTTCTGTCTATAATGCTTCTGAAATTAGTGATCCAAACAAACATAAATAAAGGTTCATCTCTAGCAAGAAGCCATATGCTTGAATATTTCTGGTATCTCAACTGCAGATTTTTCAGCGCTCATTTAACTTTACGACTCTGTATCTCAAAATGAACAAAAATGGACTTGTACCACTATTGAAATAAGCCCTTCATATGCACACGCAGCACATCGATCTCGTGAGGCACAAGGCTCTCATAACGAAGTACGTACGTCGGTCAACAGATGACACTAGGAAAAGTATGTTAACTGCGCTTTTTAGTTGCTACTTGCGACTCTTAGTTGCGATTTGTCACAGAAATCGCAGTTTGACTCGGTAGCGAATAGCGTAGTATGAACTTTGCTCAACAGATGGCAGTGCTAACTGTGGTGTCACAGCCAGACACCACACGTACTAGGTGGTAACTTAAATCGGCCGCGGTCCTGTAGTACATGTCGGACCCGCGTGTCGCCACTGTGTGATCGCAAACCTAGCGCCACCACAAGGCAGGTCTCGAGAGACTGACTCGAACTCAGCCCAGTTGTACGGACGACAGAGCTAGCGACTAGACGTACGAAGCCTTTCTCTCTCATTAGCCGAGAGACAAACTAGCCTTCAGCTAAGTTAACGGCTACGAACTAGCAAGGCGCCATTAGCCTTACAGTGATTGTAATTAGAGTCTCACTTGTGTTCACCATAGAGATGTACAAGAAGACATTAAAGATAAGTATATGAGAAGCTCCGTTCTTTTCTTCATAGCATTAATTACGTATCCTGTTCCAGTACTTCACGCCCGTCTGCGTTAGTCTCGCGTGCCCTTTAAGCGCCGGCCGCGGTGGTCTAGCGGTTCTAGGCGCTCAGTCCGGAACCGCGCGACTGCTACGGTCGCAGGTTCGAATCCTGCCTCGGGCATGGATGTGTGTGATGTCCTTAGGTTAGTTAGGTTTAAGTAGTTCTAAGTTCTAGGGGACTGATGACCACAGATGTTGGGTCCCATAGTGCTCAGAGCCATTTTTGCCCTTTAAGCCACCTCTATCTACAAGGTGTTGGCCCAGCTGCCGACACATCACTAACTGCGCTTTTTAGTTGCTACTTGCGACTCTTAGTTGCGACTTGTCACGGAAATCGCAGTGGGACTCAATAGTGTATCGCAGAGATGGGCGCAGTACGAACTTTGACCCACAGATGGCACTGTTAACCGCGCTTTCTAGTTGCTACTTGCGACTCTTAGTTGCGACTTGTCACGGAAATTGCAGTTAGACTCCATAGCGTACCGCAGAGATGGACGTAGTACGAACTTTGGTCAACAGATGGCACTGTTAACCGTGCTTTCTAGTTGCTACTTGCGACTCTTAGTTGCGACTTGTCACGGAAATCGCAGCTAGACCCGATACCGTATCGCAGAGATGGACGTAGTACGAACTTTGGGCAACAGATGGCACTGTTAACTGCGCTTTTTAGTTGCTACTTGCGACTCTTAGTTGCGACTTGTCACGGAAATCGCAGTTGGACTCCATAGCGTACCGCAGAGATGGACGTAGTACGAACTTTGGCCAACAGATGCCACTGTTAACCGCGCTTTTTAGTTGCTACTTGCGACTCTTAGTTGCGACTTGTCACTGAAATCGCAGAAGGCAGTGCTAAATTCGACCAATAGATGGCTCACGTCTTTGAATGTGAAATACTACTTGCGACTGCTAACTGTGACTGAAATCGCAGTTAGATTCTATAAAGTTGCTACTGTGATATCTGTGACTTCTCAGTCACTGTGATTTCTAACAGATACGCGATTTCCTGCCCACCACTAATTCTCAGGAACCACCCATGAAAAACGGTGCTTTTGTAAGCCGTCTAAGGCCACCATACACCACATCTAAAGCAAAGGAACCAACCCGTTTTCTCTATTTTCATGGGCTGGAGGAAGTGTGTAATGTTTAAATTTTGACTCTATACTCTATGATAACTAGAGTACTATCGTTCTTCCGATAGGTATGCAAGTGGTCCCAAGGCCAAGGTCTATCCAAAACACTTGACTCTCATATTTTTGATCAATAGAACCTAGACATGATCCCCTCGGAAATCACATTTTCGCGTGCGGTTTCTTGCAGCATATTGGTAGCGTCCACTGTCATGCACAGACTGATTACACGAATATGTATCACGCTTATTTTCACATATGTAGCCCCAGCTGTAGGGTTACTCTCTGGGGGTATGCATGCCCCTGCTGTATACCGCTGATTTAGTTCACGTAAAGAAAAAAAAACTGTGGATTGGTTTCACTCAGAAGCGTGTCTGGATAGCCCATACAGTTGAAGCAGTGAAGAGTAGTTTCAGCTGAATGAACGGTTACATGGTGCAACCAACAGAAAACTGCATAGTGGCTTCGCTTGAAGAAGACAGAATGAACAATCCAGTCAATATGCAAAACTACAACTGTCGTCGTCGGTCGTTTTCAGTCGGTTGCTCCCACAGGCTAGCTTACGTCGGAAGAAATGAATGATACGTAAAACTACAAACGACTAAATCGATTATTTTGATTTTGTTGCTCCCATAGACTGGTTCCACTCAAAAGAAGGAATGAATAATTCAATTACCACGTAAGACTACAGTAGAATGAGTCGATCGTTTTTCAACAAGCTACTGAATCGATTGTTTTAATTCGGTCTCTCCCATCACTACAGAAGACTGTCCCTCCCTCAGCTTCCACCGTCTATTCTGTTTCTTACCCTCCGCAGCAGCGCTAGCTCAAATTGAACGGGATGCGATTGAAATGAGTCCACGTGCTTCCATTTGTGGGTGAAGTGAACTGGCAGCTGTGATCCGCGTGGCGGGTGTTGCTCCGCCTTGTCCTCGCACCTGGGCGCCGCCGACAATAGCGGCTTCTGCAGCACTCGCGCAAATAATGACACTTGTTAAGCCTAGTTTACACGACGACATTGGGTTGCGCCACTCGTTGCGTGGAATGAGTTGCACGCAAGTTGTTTCATTTATGACCGTAGACACGGCGACACCAGTATACACTTCAGTTTCGTCGTTTTGTGGGTCTCTTAGTCGTGTCTGAAATGATAGTTTAGGCAGCTGCATGTCGCACGAGTTGTGATGGAGTTAAAGCTCGTTGCGTGGAATCGCTGCATAAGAAAAAAAATAAGAAACGTGTTTCGATTCGTGACTGGATGAAGAAAAGATGTCAGCTTGGTTGCTCAGCAACCTTGCTGAAATAATTTATAACGGAAGATCCAGGAAGTTATTTTAATTATGTTAGAATGTCACCAGAACTGTTCACGTTTCTTCTAAATAGAGTTAATTATACATTAAGGAATAAAGGTACTGTAATGCATGCGGCACTGTGTCGCCAGAACTGAAATAACATACCATATTGCGTGCATTACAATTGAGAACACTCAGCATGCTATAACATACGGTTTTAGTTGGTGATGACGCTATTTCATTAACACAAATAATTATTAATATTAACAGTAATAATTATTAACATTAACAACAGTAATTATCCGAATCAGGTCGCATTAAGAAGAGAATGATTTGCAAACTACTCTCTTGAAGATAGATCTGTACAGTGGCATATTTCAAAATTCTAACATATGTGAATAGGGTGCACTGCAGCGACGATTTAAACAGATGAATATTGAGTAAAGAATGCAGCTTCTTGAGTTTGTATAGCCTTCCCTCCTGTCAACAATATTCCTTAACAAAGAGTTGACCAGCTCGAACGATGAGATATTAGTCTTGTAGACGAGAGGATTGCCACAGCTAGAAATACATTTGCTTGTATTTTTCTTAACTCAGTTGTATATGTGCTCCTAACTGAATAAATTTTGCCCTGCAGCTCAGATGCTGTCTCAGCGGCAGCAATATGTTGCTTATTTTTGTAATCAGCATCACTGAAATCTCACAAACACCTATGCAAAGCATAGATATTCAAAAAGCGAATGTTATTCTCCGTTTCTCACTTCATATTTCAGTTTGTCTACATTGTAAGAACACACATAACCTCAAAACTCATGCAACTACTGTCGCCAAAGTTGAAACACACCGAAAGTGTTTAGTTTCACCAACGAGATGCGCAAACGCGCGGCGCGCATGCGCAGTGGCCGGTAGCGCAGTTGACTTTAACTTAGTGTCGCCGTGTAAACTAGGCTTTAGCTGGGTGGTGGACTGGCAATGGACGAGGAACCCTTAAATTCCGTTGGAGTAATTTAAGTTCCTGAGAAACTTATTTCCCCATTACCGTCAAGCTGCTGTACCAGAGAAACTGAAAAAGTTGTGAATGGTGAGCAAAAATTCGCGTAATCGTATGCCACAGTACGTACAGTTCCTTACAAACTAACAGTACAAAAATGTTACTCATAAAAATTTGTCCAGTACATGTTTTCGGTAGAAAATGGACGTCAATGCAAGTGAATCTGATAACACTGTAATCATATGTGTGACAGGTGCCTTTATTCAATACGGCTTAGTCGTGCAGCACAGTTAGATGAATGGGAGGAGTTTCGTGCTGGAATACTGGAGTTTTAGAGTTCGATTCCAGATCTAGCTGTAATTTTTATTTATTTTCTAATGTTAGACTGCGCAACATGCTATCAGGTTTATTACAACAGTTCTTAACACAAAAAAGATGCACTATCTATATTCATACTACTATATAAAGCCAAGTCGTCGTGTAATGTTGTTACTAAAACTCTCGAAAAGTTCTTGATCGATTTATTTTACGTTTTTTCTAATAAACGTTTGGACGGGTGTAGGGTACATATTTTTTAACATATATGGTATATAAATGTATACAGGAGGTGTCCATAATTAAAGTTCCACTTTAAAAACGCTGTAGAAAGAAAACACTCCTCGTGATATCCTGTCAGAGAGGTCACAGTTTCTAGTAATTGACGGAAAGTCATAGAGTAAAATGTAAGTGATTTCTGACGTTCCCCAAAGTAGCGTTATTGGCCCTCCGCTGTTCCTTATCTAAATAAACGGTTTAGGAGACAATCTGAGCAGCCTTCTTAGATTCTTTGCTGATGATACTGTCGTTTATCGTCTCGTAACGTCATCAGAAGATCAAAATTATTTGCAAAACGATTTAGAAAAGTTATCTGGATGGTGCGAAATATGGCAAGTGGCCCTTAATAACGAAAAGTGTGAGGTCATGCTCATGAGTGCTAAAAGGGATTCATTGAACTCCGGTTACCTGGTAAATCAGTCATATCTAAAGGCCGTAAATTCAACGAAATACCTAGGAATTACAGTTACGAACAACTTAAATTGGAAAGAACATATAGAAAATGTTATGGGGGAAGGTGAACCAAAGACAGCTTTTTATTGCTGAACACCTAGAAGATGGGACAGGTCTACTAAAGACATTCCCTACACTATGCTTGTCCGTCCTCTTTTGGTGTATTGCTGCGCAGGGTATGATTCGCACCAGATAGAATTAACGGTCTACATGGAGAAAGTTCAAAGAAGAGCAGCACGTTTTGTATTACCGAGAAGTAGGGGAGAGAGCTATTGCAAAATAGGATATTGATCTGATATATAGCTGAAGCATCTAATACAAGGTGAACATTACCACGGTGTCTAGCAACTGATAATAAAGGACTGCAAAAAGATGACAGTGAGGACTATACAATTTTCCACTTGAGCATTTGTCCTATTTCGTTTTTGACCACCTCTTGTTTCATACGTGGGATGGAGCATGTGTTACAATACCAAATTTCTTGTGGGTGTACTTTCATGTGATACTGATCAGCACAAATAACACCTGTTTTTTTTCTCAAAAAATTGCAGAAATTTAAAAAGTAAATCCTTTAGTTCGGCCTGCTGTAGGGAATCAATGGTTGAAGATTGTATGACCTTGTCCTTCATGTGATCTTTGTTATCCTTTATCAAACTACGGTGAGGAGGTAGGCCACTGATGTTTGTTTTGATAAAATTCATTTTTATACGTTGGCAGTATTTGCCACTAAATCAATGACAGCATTCTTGCCATCGATGCTCAAATAGTACTTGGGAGGAGTCGGTCTTCGCATTCCGCTCCCTCAGATAAACCATACTAGAAATGTATTCTACAATTAAACCAGTCACAATAAGGAAGGAGCAGGCTAGGTTCCATTTCCCATAAGAACCTCAGCCCGTATCTGCACTTCGACATGACTCAACGTGACACTGACTGCTCCAATTATCTTGCAATTTCGTATGGGGAAAGTAGGTACCCTCGTAACCATACTGAACTTAGTACGTACAGTTGCTGACATCACATTAATTGTAACACCTGTATCAAGGACAACTGATTTGGAACTTTTCCCACACCAACATTTACACTACTGGCCATTAAAATTGCTACACCACGAAGATGACGTGCTACAGACGCGAAATTTAACCGACAGGAAGAAGATGCTGTGATATGCAAATGATTAGCTTTTCAGAGCATTCACACAAGGTTGGCGCCGGTGGCGACACCTACAACGTGCTGACATGAGGAAAGTTTCCAACCGATTTCTCATACACAAACAGCAGTTGATCGGCGTTGCCTGGTGAAACGTTATTGTGATGCCTCGTGTAAGGAGGAGAAAAGCGTACCATCAGATTTCCGACTTCGATAAAGGTCGGATGGTAGCCTATCGAGATTGCGGTTTATCGTATCGCGACATTGCTGCTGCGTTGGTCGAGATCCAATGACTGTTAGCAGAATATGGAATTGGTGGGTTCAGGAGGGTAATACGGAACGCCGTGCTGGATCCCAACGGCCTCGTATCACTAGCAGTCGAGATGACAGGCATCTTATCCCCATGGCTGTAACGGATCATGCAGCCACGTCTCGATCCCTGAGTCAACAGATGGGGACGTTTGCTAGACAGCAACCTTCTGCACGAACAGTTCGACGACGATTCCAGCAGCATGGACTATCAGCTCGGAGACCATGGCTGCGGTTACCCTTGACGCTGCGTCACAGACAGGAGCGCCTGCGATGGTGTACTCAACGACGAACCTGGACGCACGAATGGCAAAACGTAATTTTTTCGGATGAATCCAGGTTCTGTTTACAGCATCATGATGGTTGCCTCCGTGTTTGACGACATCACGGTGAACGCACATTGGAAGCGTGTATTCGTCGTCGCCATACTGGCGTATCACCCGGCGTGATGGTATGGGTTGCCATTGGTTACACGTCTCGGTCATCTCTTGTTCGCACTGACGGCACTTTGAACAGTGGACGTTACATTTCAGATGTGTTACGACCCGTGGCTCTACCCTTCATTCGATCCCTGCGAAACCCTACATTTCAGCAGGATAATGCACGGCCGCATGTTGAGGGCCCTGTACGGGTCTTTCTGGGTACAGAAAATGTTCGACTGCTGCACTGGCCAGCAGATTCTCCAGATCTCTCACCAACTGGTGGCCGAGCAACTGGCTCGTCACAATACGGCAGTCACTACTCTTGATGAACTGTGGTATCGTGTTGAAGCTGCATGGGCAGCTGTACCTGTACACGCCATCCAAGCTATGTTTGACTCAATGCCCAGGCGTATCAATGCCGTTATTACGGCCAGAGGTGGTTGTTCTGAGTACTGATTTCTCAGGATCTATGCACCCAAATTCCGTGAAAATGTAATCACATGTCAGTTCTAGTAAAATATTTTTGTCCAATGAATTACCCATTTATCAACTGCATTTCTTCTAGGTGTAGCAATTTTAATGGCCAGTAGTGTATAACAGCCTGAACAATATATTTTGATTGTGGGATTTATAGTGGTCAGTATTTAATTCATCTATAATGTCTGTGTCGTCATATCTGAACAGTCTCATAGAATTATGTTCTTTACCCCCACTTCATCTCACAACCATCATTGGACGACGTAATGAAGTGGGATCTACTTTTTTGTGTTCGCCAGCTTGAGTCAACGGTATGGTTTTGAAATGGACCATTTAGTTGATGAGCATTGTTCATGTTTAAATTACTGTGGTTTATCATTTGGGATAACATTTCAGTGACAGACTGCTGTGTAAGATGTGGTAGATCACCAGTTAATCGTCGTTGGCATCAGGAAGGCCTTGGTGCAGTTTTCCATTCCATGATTTCGATTGTTAACACTATGCCGTCCGGCGACACCACAGTGGTGTCGTTCGCGGAATAGCGGACAACGACCGGCGACACCGCTGTGGTGTTGTCTGCATAGTATCGCTCAATGGCCGGCGACACCAGAGTGGTGTCGTGAGCATAGTATCGCGCAGTGTCCGGCGACACCACGTTAGTATGTTTTGCATTCTGTTGGTGTTTTGTTTAGGTAACAGAAAGTTACACGCCTCAGCAAGTGTTTTCTTTTTATAAGTACTTGTGCCCTTTCATAATGTCGGACGAAAGAGAGAATAGGATTATTTACGATGAATGCGCGAACGTCTTGTCTGACGTTCCGCACGACTTGGCCGATTGGGAAGAAGACATTGGGTATCAAGAGATGAAAGTGAAGCAGAATCGTAGGACGAGAGTGAAATACGTCCAAGAAGTATTCGACGAACGCTACGGTTGCCAACTGATTCTACATCTACATCTACATCTACATCTATACTCCGCGAGCCACCTTACGGTGTGTGGCGGAGGGTACTTATTGTACCACTATCTGATCCCCCCTTCCCTGTTCCATTCACGAATTGTGCGTGGGAAGAACGACTGCTTGTAAGTCTCCGTATTTGCTCTAATTTCTCGGATCTTTTCGTTGTGATCATTACGCGAGATATATGTGGGCGGTAGTAATATGTTGCCCATCTCTTCCCGGAATGTGCTCTCTCGTAATTTCGATAATAAACCTCTCCGTATTGCGTAACGCCTTTCTTGAAGTGTCTGCCACTGGAGCTTGTTCAGCATCTCCGTAACGCTCTCGCGCTGACTAAATGTCCCCATGACGAATCGCGCTGCTTTTCGCTGGATCATGTCTATCTCTTCTATTAATCCAACCTGGTAAGGGTCCCATACTGATGAGCAATACTCAAGAATCGGACGAACAAGCGTTTTGTAAGCTACTTCTTTCGTCGATGAGTCACATTTTCTTAGAATTCTTCCTATGAATCTCAACCTGGCGCCTGCTTTTCCCACTATTTGTTTTATGTGATCATTCCACTTCAGATCGCTCCGGATAGTAACTCCTAAGTATTTTACGGTCGTTACCGCTTCCAATGATTTACCACCTATGGCATAATCGTACTGGAATGGATTTCTGCCCCTATGTATGCGCATTATATTACATTTATCTACATTTAGGGAAAGCTGCCAGCTGTCGCACCATTCATTAATCCTCTGCAGGTCTTCCTGGAGTACGTACGAGTCTTCTGATGTTGCTACTTTCTTGTAGACAACCGTGTCATCTGCAAATAGCCTCACGGAGCTACCGATGTTGTCAACTAAGTCATTTATGTATATTGTAAACAATAAAGGTCCTATCACGCTTCCTTGCGGTACTCCCGAAATTACCTCTACATCTGCAGATTTTGAACCGTTAAGAATGACATGTTGTGTTCTTTCTTCTAGGAAATCCTGAATCCAATCACAAACCTGGTCCGATATTCCGTAAGCACGTATTTTTTTCACTAAACGTAAGTGCGGAACCGTATCAAATGCCTTCCTGAAGTCCAGGAATACGGCATCAATCTGCTCGCCAGTGTCTACGGCACTGTGAATTTCTTGGGCAAATAGGGCGAGCTGGGTTTCACATGATCTCTGTTTGCGGAATCCATGTTGGTTATGATGAAGGAGATTTGTATTATCTAAGAACGTCATAATACGAGAACACAAAACATGTTCCATTATTCTACAACAGATTGACGTAAGTGAAATAGGCCTATAATTATTCGCATCTGATTTATGACCCTTCTTGAAAATGGGAACGACCTGTGCTTTCTTCCAGTCGCTAGGTACTTTACGTTCTTCCAGAGATCTACGATAAATTGCTGATAGAAAGGGGGCAAGTTCTTTAGCATAATCACTGTAGAATCTTAAGGGTATCTCGTCTGGTCCGGATGCTTTTCCGCTACTAAGTGATAGCAGTTGTTTTTCAATTCCGATATCGTTTATTTCAATATTTTCCATTTTGGCGTCCGTGCGACGGCTGAAGTCAGGGACCGTGTTACGATTTTCCGCAGTGAAACAGTTTCGGAACACTGAATTCAGTATTTCTGCCTTTCTTCGGTCGTCCTCTGTTTCGGTGCCATCGTGGTCAACGAGTGACTGAATAGGGGACTTAGATCCGCTTACCGATTTTACATATGACCAAAACTTTTTAGGGTTCTTGTTTAGATTGTTTGCCAATGTTTTATGTTCGAATTCGTTGAATGCTTCTCTCATTGCTCTCTTTACGCTCTTTTTCGCTTCGTTCAGCTTTTCCTTATCAGCTATGATTCGACTACTCTTAAACCTATGGTGAAGCTTTCTTTGTTTCCGTAGTACCTTTCGTACATGATTGTTATACCACGGTGGATCTTTCCCCTCGCTTTGGACCTTAGTCGGTACGAACTTATCTAAGGCGTACTGGACGATGTTTCTGAATTTTTTCCATTTTTGTTCCACATCCTCTTCCTCAGAAATGAACGTTTGATGGTGGTCACTCAGATATTCTGCGATTTGTGCCCTATCACTCTTGTTAAGCAAATAGATTTTCCTTCCTTTCTTGGCATTTCTTATTACACTTGTAGTCATTGATGCAACCACTGACTTATGATCACTGATACCCTCTTCTACATTCACGGAGTCGAAAAGTTCCGGTCTATTTGTTGCTATGAGGTCTAAAACGTTAGCTTCACGAGTTGGTTCTCTAACTATCTGCTCGAAGTAATTCTCGGACAAGGCAGTCAGGATAATGTCACAAGAGTCTCTGTCCCTGGCTCCAGTTCTGATTGTGTGACTATCCCATTCTATACCTGGTAGATTGAAGTCTCCCCCTATTACAATAGTATGATCACGAAACTTCTTCACGACGTTCTGCAGGTTCTCTCTGAGGCGCTCAACTACTACGGTTGCTGATGCAGGTGGCCTATAGAAGCATCCGACTATCATATCTGACCCACCTTTGATACTTAACTTAACCCAGATTATTTCACATTCGCATTCGCTAATAACTTCACTGGATATTATTGAATTCTTTACTGCTATAAATACTCCTCCACCATTGGCGTTTATCCTATCCTTGCGGTATATATTCCATTCTGTGTCTAGGATTTCGTTACTGTTCACTTCCGGTTTTAACCAACTTTCCGTTCCTAATACTATATGCGCACTATTTCCTTCAATAAGAGATACTAATTCAGGAACCTTGCCCTGGATACTCCTGCAGTTTACCAATATTACGTTAACTTTTCCTGTTTTTGGTCTCTGAGGACGGACGTTCTTTATCAACGATGATAATGTTCTCTCTGGTAAGCCGTCAGGTATTTTATCGTTTCGCCCAAGGGGGGGTCCCTCTAACCTAAAAAACCCCCGTGTGCACGCCACACGTACTCTGCTACCCTAGTAGCTGCTTCCGGTGTGTAGTGCACGCCTGACCTGTCTAGGGGGGCCCTACAGTTCTCCACCCAATAACGGAGGTCGATGAATTTGCAACCATTATAGTCGCAGAGTCGTCTGAGCCTCTGGTTTAGACCCTCCACACGGCTCCAAACCAGAGGACCGCGATCGACTCTGGGCACTATGCTGCAGATATTAAGCTCAGCTTGCACTCCGCGTGCGATGCTGGTTGTCTTCACCAAATCAGCCAGCCGCCGGAAGGAACCAAGGATGGCCTCAGAACCCAAGCGGCAGGCGTCATTCGTTCCGACATGTGCTACTATCTGCAGCCGGTCACACCCAGTGCGTTCAATAGCTGCCGGAAGGGCCTCCTCCACATTACGGACGAGACCCCCCGGCAAGCACACCGAGTGCACACTGGCATTCTTCCCCGACCTACCCGCTATTTTCCTGAGGGGCTCCATAACCCGCCTAACGTTGGAGCTCCCTATAACTAATAGGCCCGCCCTCTGTGACTGTCGGGACCTTGCCGGAGAATCGGCCACTGGCCCAACAGGCGAGGCATCCTGTGGTGGCTCGGAAACGATGTCATCACCACTAGGAAGCACCCCGTACCTGTTGGAAAGGGGTAAGGCAGCCGCCACGCGGCCAGATCCCACCTTCGCCTTTCGGCCAGGCACGCGCGAGCCCACCACTGTCCGCCATTCACCCTGGAGTGATGGCTGACCGGTAAGATGCTCACTGCCGGAAGACGCAGCGACATCTGGGGTTCCATGTGATTCCAAGGCCACCGAAGTAGGCATAGGTCTCACCACAGTTGCCCCAACGCCACTACGAGCCGACGCCTGCGCCTCGAGCTCGATGAGCCTAACAGACAAAGCCTCCACCTGTCCCCGAAGAGTGGCCAATTCTCCTTGCGTCCGCTCACAACAACCACAGTCCCTACACATGACTATGTTTACCCTACTCTATACGGTGACAAATTCCCAAGATAATCTTCTGATGAGCTACTCTGATAATCAAGAAACACTGAAATACGAGACGCGAAAACTACGCTAGGTTTTCCCAGAAAAACTATTTAAAAGCTAAGCGCAGCAAATAAGTACAAAAACACTGTTATTGAAATAAAAGGTTCTACCTAGTAAGCACTCGAACACGCAAGAAATTACAAAAATAAACTAGTAATTACACAGATAACTGAAAATAAGTCGCTGCTGTTTGTAAAATATGTAAGAAGCAAACGGTGTACTCGCCTTAGTAGCAGCAGGAGCTAGCGATGCGCTCTCGCTGACGGTCTAACTGACGGCTGAATCAAACGAAGAAGACAGTGCACAGTGGTCAGACTTTGATTTACCGAGTACAAATAATAAATTTGAAGGATCCTCGAGTCCAAACATATTTCCCAAAGATACACAGAGCGTCGAGGATATCCTACAACTATATATTGGGAACGCTCTATTTGAATATATTAGCAACGAAACCAACAAGTACTACAATCAAAATTGCAGTAGAAGGAAACTTTATTTAAAAAATGCCAAATTTGTCGACGTTACGGGACCCGAACTTAGAAAATGGTTTGGGCTTGCTATCCTTATGGGAATTAAATAAAAAAAGCAAGGATAGATGATTATTGGTCAACGAATCCGTTGATAGAAACACCGATATTTCGCAAAGCGATGTCCCGCAACCGATTCAGACAAATATTATCATTTTTACATTTTTCAGACAACAACAATAAACCGGATTATGCCGACCGGCTTGTCAAAGTGCAATTCGTAAGAGATCATTTTTCCAAAAAGTTTAAAGAAACGTTTAATCTAAGTCAAAACATCTCAGTTGATGAAGGAATGATACCGTGGCGTGGGCGGTTAGGTTTTAAAGTTTACAATCTGTCGAAAATTACGAAATACGGCATATTCATTCGGATGCTATGTGATTCGAGTACGGGATACATTTCCTCATTCAATATATATTCCGGCGCTGGACAGCCCTTAGCGAAAACAGTGATGGAACTTTTGACACCTTCTGATGGAAAATGGTATCACCTCTGCATGGATAATTGTTATAACAGTGTAGAACTTGCAGAGAAGTTACTTGAAAAGAAAATTCGAGTTTGTGGAACGATACGGCAAAATAGAGGATTTCCTGAAAATTAAAGCGAGCAAAAGTCAATTTGTTTGAAGCTTGTCATCAACGGAAAGGTGACAAGCGGCCGGCTACAAGCCAAGTAATCCGACTGAGCGCTGTCGGCGCCAAGCGAATAAATTTGTACTACACGTGCGGACGGCATACTGCTGCAGTGACAAATTTGTCAGTTTTGATGACATTGTACCTTCTTGTAAGGACACATTTGTTACGTCACTGAGGAGCTTTTTAGTTCAGACGACATACCATTTTGTCTATATAACATTTCATTTTGCTTAGCTGACATTTCATTATGCTTAGTCGACACTTCATTTAGCTTGGATGACATTTCTTTCTTTTTTTTTGTAATAACATTTCATTTTGCTGTTTTGATAAGTGTTTATAATTTGTTGATATCATTGCCTCCAAACTACGATACAGTGCTGTAAATAGATATTGAGTGGAGGTAGTTTGTGCAGTAACTTCTTCACTCTCAGCTTACAATTCCATTTTGCGAGATGAAGAGTCGATACTTTCAATAGCCACATCAGTGCACTCGCTATCTTGGCATTTGATTCTACTTCGTCACGTGTTTCAGATTGCATTTTTGTGGACTTCCCTATTTTTATCATAATGTATAGGTGGAATATGTTACATATGTAAAGTTATGTACTTTAATTTGATGACAGCACCCAGATAATGATAGTCATTGTGGAAAGACAAAATTACTTTATTGAAACAATATAGCGGTATTGTACCATGCTGTGCGCTCGTGACGCAGCGTCAGCTATCTTATACAATCCAACTTTGTGATTATTAGACATGATTACAACCAATTGAAATAATTAAATCTTGAATCAAATTTACACCCCGAATAATCAGTTTGATAAGAGACACGATTCGCACAGTCAAAGGAGAATAAATAATGTTGTCCTTACCTAATACGTTATGTTTTAATTAACATCAATTTTCAAAAATATTATTTTAGTTATTGTTTCCTTTCAAAAATTTCCTGTAATTCCTTTTTGTTAAGTCACTTCCTTCTAAATTAATTGGTGGTCTTCAGCTTCACAGAGCTCTCCTTCAACAGTTTGTCGTTTTCACTGTACATGAAACAGATAAAAAAAGATTGTAACAATTTAATGACACTAAAATTTCGTAAGCAGAATATTTATCAAATTATAGTCCTCACACCAGATCGCCAGTGGAATTCAACTTCCTCTGTACCGGTTTGGATTTTGACTTTTTAAACGGGAAAGTGAAACATCTACTAAGGAAAGACGCATCCCAGTGTAATTAGAGTCATAGATGCGTTGGCCGTGTGTGTTCACGCATAGTAATGCATGAAATAACTTAAGGTCTGTAAGTTAGTTGTTATTACTCTGAAAGAAGACAGCAGTATATTGTTCACGTACCTATCAGAAGTTATAATTTGCTGAAAAAAGATCGCTTCAGTAATTAATGCTGCTCTAATTGCACACCACACTCCTGTTGTCATGCAGAGGTTCTTGATCTAACTGGTGAGAGTTTTCAGATGTCCAACGTCGATTGCTCAGCGAATCCATGTACCATAGCAAATGCAACAATGCATCAATAGAAAAGGAGAGTGTTTCAGGCTCAACCCCTCCATGACAGACAGACTCCAATAGCCAGTTTTAGTACAGACATCTAGAACAGTATATGCGATTGACAGTCGCACTGCAGTTACTTTGGAATAGTTCAGCTCTAATCTTCAGCACAGGTCTGTGGGAAGATGTTGTCGATTCGCCAGTGTGAAACGCTAAAAGGCGAAACGATCTTGTCCGACCTCTTTTCAAGACTATACCCAAAGCATCACTTCGACTGAAACCTGTCAGAGTGACGGGCAGACGCGTATGCGGTACTCGAAGTCTCGCTCCTCAGCATTAATAACTGCGGACAGGTTGGATCACGGAGCTCCCTCATAAACAAAGGAAAACTGAATGGATAACTGAAATTTGATGTTTGCGTTACGCTTTCATCAGAAGCGGTAGAATCCGTTTCGGAGGAAAATAAAAAAAGAAAAGAAACAGTCCGCATTAGTGTTTTTAAGCTACATTTTTCATCAGTCATCAGTAAAGCAGCGGATGAGCCGAAGTGTCTTAATAAAGAGGAGAGTACATTTTCTTTCTTCGTTAGGGCTGTCCACCCGTCTACAATGAAGACAAGAAAATGGTTCAAATGGTTCAAATGGCTCTGAGCACTATGCGACTTCTGAGGTCATCAGTCGCCCACAACTTATAACTAATTAAACCTAACCAACCTAGGGACATCATACACATCCATGCCCGAGGCAGGATTCGAACCTGCGTCCGTAGCGGTCGCTCGGTTCCAGACTGTAGCGCCTAGAACCGCACGGCCACTCCGGCCGGCGACAAGAAAATGGAACAGGGCAATAGACAGACTACAAACTGCGAACGAGTAAGTAGTGGTCCTCTAGAATAAAATATTCAGGAGGTTCCCTTTACGTTATTCAAAACCATAGCCAATTTAAATCACCAAGATTGGGCCAGAATTAATGGACTTCTTTTTTAAATATGGAACCATGCTGTTAATTACTGCCGAACGTCACTCAGTCATGGTTAAAATTGAACATCTATCCCGTGATATTTCATAATCAAACTTTTTCATTGTTGATCTTGTTCTGGCAGTGAGCGCAGTGTATTTAATGTAATAATAATTGACATTATACCTAAAGTACTATTTAAAACGTAAGTATTAACAATTGTCTGCCTTAAAAGATGGGATACTGCGCGACTTTAGTTTTCTGATTCTCAAATAAAACAGTTGTGTAAAGTATAGAGCAATTATTTTATCTTTTCGCACATAAGGGACTCAGAGACTACGGGCCAGACAGCAATTCCAATGTGTGGCGTTTGGTCTACTGTTATTTAGGTATTTTTCTATGACTTGCAGATTCTTTCAATTCCGGTAATTTTAGTTATTGTGAGTGAAGCAGTGTTGCAGCGTGGTTCGACGTCCACGTTACAGCTGTAGGTATCCCTATAATTGGCTGTGTAAGTCAATTCAGACGTTGCAGGTAAACAATCGCATGCTACTTCCAACAGGACTATACTGTACTTTCAAAATGACCTTTCCGGTTGAGGACAGCTGCACTTTACTAAAAATGTCGTAGTATTATTCGCCAGAATTCACTTAAAGACTGGCTGAATTTATTGTTTTCTTGTGTTGTATTAGTAGTGTCTCTTTTTTAATACAGAGACTCTTAACTTGTCAAACGTTCATATTTACACTTAAAAAGTGTAGTAATAAATAAATTTTTGTTACTAGCTTCACAATGGGCACTTTTATCTCGCCATAAATCTGCTAAGCCTTCTCTGACAGTTATGTTACGTACTGATGGATTTATTATATGTCGCTCGACAATTGCTAAGGAACAACTGCCAATTGCAACGCAAGAATCGACAATTGCTATGGAACACCCAACCAATGATAGTAAAAGGAAATGTAGAGCTCGGGACGTGTTAACTGCAGCGAAGTCTGTACCTCAACGATCTGTATGCGTTCGACAGTTCTCGTGTTACAGTGTTTGATGAAGGCTGTAATGGAGCTGATTTGTGCGACATTCTGTGTGGTACGCCAACATGTCTGCAAGACATCGTTTGCGTGCTCACGATCGTGGACAAGCCAGCCACAGTAATGGGTGTCATCTCGCCATTAAAGAAGGCCGCTGAAGGTGGAAATGGTATGTGAAAGCGTGTAGATGGTCGTACACGGACCACCACACCGCAAGAGGATCGATACGTATCCCTGGTGGCGAAAAGGAACAGACATCTCACTCCGAGGCTGGTTGCCGCATACCTTTGCAACCGTTAGCAGTACACGTGTCTCTGCCTGAATCACTTCTCAGCCACTAAATCAGTCTGGTTTGTATGCACGAAAACCTGTTAAAGGCATCCCATTGCGACGCCCTGCTAAACCTGCAGGACTGGACAGGTAGCTTAAATTGTGGAAAGGGGCCAAAATAAGTGGCTGTCAGTTACACTCGAACATACAACTTTATTTATTTGACCAAACATTACAAGAGCCAAGAAAATTTTAAAAAAATACAGCTTTGATTTACCGGCCGAATGCACCATACAATCTCATGCCTTAAGGGCAAGACAACTTTAATTTAAAATCGGCCGAAAGCCAATAACTTAAAACTCAAATCAAAATCAGAAATTTAAAGGGCAGAAGGCCTTATCTTAAATCAGTTCTTTCAATTAGGCTGAAGACCCAAACGATCTCACACATTAAGAGCAAAACAACATTAAATTAAAAAAAAAAATCGGCTGAAGGCCCATCTCTTAAGACTCAAACCAAAATTAAATTTTTAAAAGGCAAAAGGCCTTATCTTAAAACAGTTCTTTAATTAGGCTGGAGGCGCAAACAATCCGACACATTAAGAGCAAAATAACCTTAATTTAAAAACCGGCTAGAAGCCATACAAATGCAAACAAGAACAAATAAGAAAAGGTAGTACCCCCAACGGCGCTCAGAAGTTTCCGAGGGTCGGCCTGGAATTCAACCACTAACGCTCGCTTAGGTGAGACAGGCAGTCGGCCCAACCATTCTCGATCCGGCGACTACCAACCGACAGTCAGTCAACGGACCCATCGACGAGATAACTTTCGCTCCACCCGACCAGCACACAACAGGGAGTTCAATGGAACGACGTAGAAGGTATTGGCGCCCACAACCAATTATACATTGAGCTGTCAAACTGCACACCGTGCTGGACAGCGACAACACGATGAGGAAAATACACTGCCTGAATTTACCTCAACGGCCAGGGCAGGTAACCGGAACGTTAACGGCCACAAGGCAGGAGAATCCGATGGTGCACTTCAGTTCAAAATAACCAAGTATAGTTAAACTCCACCGGAGGGCGGCTAAAATTTGCCGACTTCAAAACACACGTTGTTGGTTATCACTGTTAGCATTCAACCGCGATTCTTATACATATATTTTAACAACGCGTTTCAAGAGACAATGCTCTCATCATCAGGTTGTAAAGTCTATGTCATGAAATTAAACGAACTAAAAAGACAAAATACCATGACAAATAGTTGGGAAGTCCATAGAGTAAAACGGACTGTGGGTCCTCGTCTTACATTTAAGTTGTTGACACAAGTCGATGGCCGTCCCATAGCTACCAAATATGCTGTCGCACTGTGCCGGCTCGGGAGCTGTTGTGGACTAACGTGCCTAGGTGTTGTGGCGAGGTTACAGCCGTGTGCTTGACGGTAACGCTATGCTATTGGGCGCCTGATTTCCTTATTGCATTGGTCTGCCATCGTTAGGCTCTCGCAACTCCGTCAGTGACATGCTACAAGTTTAAAGTCGCATACCTACTCTAAAATAATTCTAAAAACCCGCTAAAAAATCTCATTTCTTTAAAATTATCTTGTGCATTTAGAATATTGCTTTGTTTCTTTTCATGGATAGCTATCTCGAATTCCTCTAGTAAATCAAGTTTCCTCCCTTTCTTTTCTACGCTGTTGCTCGCAGCAATGTCCCAACAGCCAACAACGAAATCCAAACGACACAATGTGAACAGTCTTGACTAGCTGGTAGATTAAGTGAAAACTCAACTTTCGTGTCCAGGATCGGTGAGCCACAGACCTCGTAGAATGGCAACAGCACCACACACTCCGACCGTGTGTGGACGCCGCCAGCGGCCTCGGCCAAACTACGCGTCGCGATTTCCTCACTGCTCCACGTCAACTGGCCAACTCCAGGCCCGGAAACGGTGAAAGGACCAAATCTACGCCGGCCGATGAGACGACCAACCGAACGACCAACCAACGGTCGTCCCGCTCCTATTTGCCTCCATCGGACAGTTCATGTGTGTTGCCAACTGTCGGCGAGCACTGGCTGTCGGCGCCTCACCGGCGCTCCGACCCCGACTTCACTGCTGCTGCGTCCCGACTGCACTGCTGGTCCAACTCACTGCCAGACACACGAAGACCCGGAAATATTATCGGTCTCTCCAGAGATGGTACGACAGTGCACTCATCGATACGCGCTGCTGCTGCCGCTCACGGGCAAGTAAGGCAGGAAGTTAGTGACGCCAGTAAATGGAACAAGAAAACGAGGCATCAGTACCGTAATAGAAGGTGACAATAAATGGGATAAATGCGAGCCGTGCACGACTCACCCGTTTCAACCACGCCATTGTCGAGAAAGATTTTGTTGGCATATGGAACATGTTGGTTGGGGTGAGCAACAATGGTCCAGAGTGATGGTCTCCGACGAATCAGGCTTCACTGTGCAAGGGATTGTGTCCACCATTTAGTGCGGAGAGAGAGGGTAGCACGTTACACAACACAGGACTTTCATTAATGTCATCGGTATTCCTTAGGAGATATGGTGTGTGCAGTCGTTATGCACAATGACCGAGCACCGCTGCATAGCTTTGCGCGAGTTACCGTTACAGCACTGTGGTACTGCAGGGAGATTCTGCAACATGTGTATTTGTGTATGGGTGCGGTAGGGCCAACTTTATGTTTGTGGCCGACAGTTCCTGCCCATATAGGACGGCTGAGGTGTCGTACGCGCTGGAAAGCGAAGATATTGAACTATGAAATGTTCTGCGTTCTCCTCGGACCGAAACCCTATAGAGCACGCCTGGGCTGCTCTTGGCAGACGCGCTTCTCAACGAACAAACCCTCTCCGAACTGTGAAAGATCAGAAAATTGCCTTGACAGAGAACTCCTCGACAGATTGAAATCCAACATGAATAACAGAAACAAAATATACATTAGTGCTAGAGGAGGATATATTCCTTACTGCGAGTCCGATATCGACCTTTATGTTGGGAATCTGATCGTGTCGAACATGAACGTTATTTATGTCTGATATCTACTTTCCAATGTTGTGAAATCTGTACCATCATTCCTTATAAATATACCACTCTACCTCTACCACGTATACAGGGTGTAAATTTTCAGTTGACAATCCAGAATAACTCGAAAAATAAGCTTCACTCGAAAAAATGTGTAGAATCCAAAGTTGATTATTTTCCAGTAGGACATCTGCTGGTGCTAAAATTGGCCCGCCACCCCAGCCCCCTGGAGGTGGGGCGGGAGGCAACTTTAACCCTTTGTTGCCTGACGGTACTTAAAAGTACCAGTAAGTTTTGACTCTCATTATTTTCTCGTGGTGCAGTTTCGTGATCTGAGAGCCTGTCGTTACGTAACAGTAACTCTGCTCTACTGTTTCATAGATGTTATTGTGCAATACATAGATCTCTCTGGTGGTCAGAGCTTGAAATTGTTTTTTCGCGCGCTGCTGTGAAAACAGAAGATTGTATGTGCTTGTTTCCATGGTGTTGCCCTGAATTTGTGCGCAATTTATTGTAACTTCCGTTGAGTTTTCCATTGTAAGTACTTACCTTCTTTGTTTTTTATAATAGTTTGAAGCATTATGTTACAAGTGAATGAGATAAAGTGGAAAATATAAAGCGGACTTATTAGTACCGCCAGGTTGTGCGAACACTTTATTGTAGCAACAGTGCGTTACCTCTCACTAGTTGTTGAGCCCACTTTTTCTCACACAGATGGACGAAAATCGTAAAACTGGTGGCTACTTTCGAGCTTTGAGTGATGCAGAGTTTGAAGCAATTTTGTATGAGGACATTCCCTCTGATGTTGCAGAGGATAGTGACATCGAAGATGATGACGAAAATGTTAATAATTTTGACAAAGCTTTTTCGTGCAATTTGAAAAAAGGCAGATTGTGAAACAAACTCCACTTGTTCGGATAATGATGCCTCAGAGTGTTCTTTGCCGTTTACATCTTCACCTCAATGTGAATATTGGACAAACAGAATGTGGAGAGACAAACACATTGAAACAAGGAACTGTGAATACAGATATAGTGAAGGTATCTTCTTACACTTAGATTATCATAAATTCTTTTTCAGCATTAGTCAATTTCCTCTTTTTCATTTCACGAATTACTCTATAATCCTGTTCCGTCTGTGACAACTGCAGTACTATTTCCATTCATGTATTCGTTTTGCAGGGCCTATGGAAGAATTATTTCAGGATTGCCTCAAAGCTACTGATGTTTTTATTTTCATTTTGAAGCCAATTGTAGAAGACATAATATTCCAGAGCAATCTTTACGCAACACAGAGGGGAAAAATTTTAAATCTGAAGGAACATGAGCTGTTTGCTTCTTTGGGAATTAATTTATTTATGGATTACCGCAAGCTGCCGTCGTGGAAACACTACTGGTCTGCAAGTGATGACCTTGGTATTTCTATTGTAAGGCGATTCATGAGTAGGGACAGGTTTGATTTTATTTTGAGTAATTTACATCTTAATGATAACACAAAAATTCCAGAAAGAAACACTGATAAATTGTATAAAATACGCCCGCTTCTGACTGCTTTGAATAAGCAATTTATGTCCATATACAGGGGCACTAGAGAACTCAGTATTGATGAATCAATTATTGTCTTCAAGGGAAGAAGTAGCATTAAGCAATATAATCCATTAAAACCAATCAAAAGAGGCTATAAACTATGGGTAATTTGTGATCAAAAAGAATACACACTCAATTTTGAAGTGTATCAAGATAGAAATGAGACACTGGAGAAGGACTTTGAAAGGTACGGTTTAGGGGAGAGAGTAGTACTGAAATTGTCTAAACCGTATTGGGGTCAGTACAGAAAATTGTACTTTGACAATTTTTTTACTTCTATTCCACTTTTGGAGAAATTAAAATCCGTAAATACATTTGCCTGTGGAACAATTAGAACAAACAGGAAAGGTTTGCCAGCAAATTTACCTAAAGAAAAATGTCTAAAGCGTGGGGAATCAAATCACAGAGTGTCATCTTTAGACCTAACAGTATTTCAATGGAGGGACAATAAAGTAGTGTATTTTGCGTCAAAATTCCATGGCACTGAGCAGAGCCTAGTGTCAAGAAAACAGAAAGATGGAACTAGTATGACTATACCATGTCCAGTTATTGTATGTGATTACAACAAAAACATGGGTGGTGTGGATCATGCAGACAGATTACGTTCGACTTATGGTCTTGACAGGCGATCAAAGAAATGGTGGCACCGTCTCTTCTGGGGAGCAATAGAAATTGCTTTTGTCAATGCTTACGTCATTTTCAGTGATCTACATGGGGCACTGCCACTGCTGGAATTCAGGCGTGCTGTGGCACTAGAGCTAATGAATGAACAGCAAGTGCCAAATCTCAAAAAGAGAATGTAAAGATGAAATAACTCCCCCAAAGAGAAAGAAAGATAACTTTTCTGTTCCTAAGGATGTACGTCTTGGCAACCGAGGAAACCATTTTGTAGTGTTCAGTTGTAAAAGAGGACGATGCGAAATGTGTGCGAAAAATAAAATTCAGTCGAGACCACATTCACAATGTAGTACATTTAAAGTGTATTTGTGCTGCAATGAGAAAAAGAACTGTTTCCTACAATTTCATGAGGTATCACTAAATATGTTATATGTATATACTGTCAAAAATGAACAGCTAAGTTACTATGTATTGTAAAGTTGCTCTAGAAGGGAAATTCAGAAATATCATATTTTTGTTAAAAAATTTTATAATGTAAAAATATTTAATATTTATGTGGAATAAAGTACAAGTTATAAAAATTGGAGCATTTTTCTGCACATGTTGTGATTCTGTCCAAGGAGTCTGACGGTACTTCTGAGTACCAGGAGTGAAATAAGTTGTAAAAAATAAAATAAAATTACACAAAAAATCCTACCGTCATTTGAGGCTACAATAGCATAAATTCTGCAAAGAAAATGTTAAAAAGTAATTTTTTTCTTATGTCAGGAAACAAAGGGTTAAAATTTCAAATGAGAGCCGCATTTTCGCATTTTTTATTGCAGAATCAGATTACACATAAAAAACAACGTACATTATGTCTTAAATGCTTGTTTTGATTCTGGTAGTTGGCGCTGTGATTCAAGAAAATCCATGTTCTGATTAGGTTCGTGAGTCACTCAGTGTTTTAGTTAATGAGTTCACTCGTTGGGAAGTAGGATGTTTAGTTAGTTAGTGAGCTAGTCAGATGATTTGTTTGATAATTAAGAGTTGTGTGACCTCATGACCACGAAACAAACAAAACTTATCCGAATCTGCGGAAAAAATTAATATTTGGTCAACATTTGTAAAACTCTAGCTGCCCGGAGTGGCCGAGCGGTTCTAGGTGCTACAGTCTGGAACCGCGCGATCGATACGGTCGCAGGTTCGAATCCTGCCACGGGTATGGATGTGTGTGATGTCCTTAGGTTAGTTAGGTTAAAGTAGTTCTAAGTTCTAGGGGACTGATGACCTCAGAAGTGAAGTCCCATAGTGCTCAGAGCCATTTGAACCATTTTTTTGTAAAACTCTTAATTCCTCTCTCTCAAACTCCACCCTATGGGGAGAGAGGGAGAGTTTTAGTTTAAGCGAATCAAAATTTACGAAGTAAATAAGTATTTTTTTTTATCTATAACCATTTTCCAAGCAAAAATGTCAACATGGATTTTCTTGAGCTACAGCGCCAACTACCAAGAATCAAAACAAATATTAAAGACAAAATGTACGCAGTTTTTTTATGTAGAATCTGATTCTGCAGTAAAAAATGAAGATTCCCATTTGAAATTTTAAAGTTACCTCCCGCCCCACCCCCATGGGGCTGGGGTGGCCGGCTAATTTCAGCACCAGCAGATGTGCCCTTAGAAAATAATCAACTTTGGATTCTACGCATTTTTTCGTGTGAAGCTTATTTTTCGAGTTATTCTGGTTTGTCATCTTAAAATTTACACCCTCTATACTAGATTAGATTAGATTAATACTTGTTCCATAGATCATGAATACGACACTTCGTAATGATGTGGAACGTGTCAGGTTAATAAAAGATGTCTGTACAAGATATTACATTATACAAAATATTGCATGACACTAATGTTTAAGTTTTTTTCCCTTAACTTATATCTAAAAATTCAGCCAATGAGTAGAAGGAGTTGTCACCTAGAAATTCTTTTAATTTATTTTTAAATGTTAGTTGGCTATCTGTCAGGCTTTTGATGCTGTTTGGTAGGTGACCAAAGACTTTTGTGGCAGCATAATTTACCCCTTTCTGTGCCATAGTCAGATTTAACCCTGCATAGTGAAGATCATCCTTTCTTCTGGTGTTATAGCTATGCACACTGCTATTACTTTTGAACTGGGTTGGATTATTAACAACAAATTTCATAAGTGAATATATATACTGAGAGGTTACTGTGAGGATCCCTAGATCCTTAAATAGATGTCCGTCAGTGTCTATAATTATTCCTATTCAACAATGTCTCTGTTCCTTCGGAAACGTCATAAAGTGTATTATCTAGTTTGAGAATCTAGTTTCGGTGTGTTTCATTCATTAATTATAAAAACTTAAACTTGACTGTAGCATTTCCAGTGAATGAGTAGAAGGATCTTTGACTGTAGCATTTGCAATCAGCAGATAGGGGGATGAGAGATACAAACTGCGGCACTGTATATAGAATATATTAAATTGCTTTCTTTTTCAAAAACTGGTCGTATTATGAACCATATCTAAAATTATTTTGTTGCCCTTTGCTCAAACCGTTCTGAAAAAATTAACATACTACCACAATATCGTGAGATGAAGTAATAAAATGACATAATCTTCAATTTTATTGCGACTGCTCTTATTAGCTATAGTTATTACTTTGCGACGAACGGAACGTGCGAAGGAAGAATTATTCAAATGGTTCAAATGGCTCTGAGCACTATGGGACGTAATATATGAGGTCATCTGTCCCCTAGAACATAGAACTACTTAAACCTAACTAACCTAAGGACGTCACACACATCCGTGCCCGAGGCAGGATTCCAACCTGCGACCGTAGCCGTCGCGCGGTTCCAGACTGAAGCGTCTAGAACCGCTCGGCCACAGCGGCCGGCGGAAGAATTATGTCTGGCTACTGTGAAGCAGTTTCTTACCGGAAGTGTAAGTCGATCAACCCATCCACACTCGGTTATCCTTAAGCGCAGATGCAAGTAAGTGTAGAGGTGAATAGTTCTCTGGCCTCCTGAAAAGCACCAAATACATTAGTTAAGTCGCGTGTGTCACTGGTACCTCAATAGACATACAGTATAATACTACTTCAAGGGGAAAAAATTGACTGTCTCCCTAATTCCCTTCATTTTGATGTTAACGCTTTCCAGGATTCCTTTTGTTTCCACATACCTGCTCTCATGCAGGAATTGTTCGGCACGAACCAGAAGATACGCAAGTACTTTCTCAATTTCCCTTCATTTCAGTGTATATTCGGTCAATTTATATCTATTCCCTCGTCATTTTTTGCAATTATATCGATTTTAGGTCAGATCTATCCATGCGATCATGACATAACATCTCGTTCTGTGTTCTAAAATTGATTGTAAATGTAGCACAGCTGCCAACACCTAGCCCAAATGCACTGATCGGGAGGTGTAATATAGCACTGTACTCGACTGTATCCAGTCACCTCCACATTCGGAGAGCGTTTGCTCTGTTTTCTGTATCTCTGTGTATATGCATACCTCGAGGATGGCTCCTACGACCTAGCCCCCTCCTTTGGCGGACCAAACTACGAAAATAGAATATGTGTCCAGATGTAATTCATGGTTGGTCCACCCATGAACCCTATCGCAGATGTGGTGTGTGGTGGATCTGTTTCCAAACATAGCTATGGATATATAGTCCTCGGCAGATCCACACTTGAACACTAACTCGGATGTGGTATATTGTGGATCTGCATCCCAACACATCTTCGTACATTGCGCGTGGCAGATCCACCTTCAAACCCTATCCTGTTGTTGTTGTGGTCTTCAGTCCTGAGACTGGTTTGATGCAGCTCTCCATGCTACTCTATCCTGTGCAAGCTTTTTCATCTCCCAGTACCTACTGCAACTTACATCCTACCAACCCTATCCTATGCGCTGCATATTGTGGATCCACATCTCAGAACCCCTTCGTACATTGCGCGTGGCTGATCCACCTTCAAACCCTATCCCATGTGCGACATATTGTGGATCCGCATCTCAACACTGCTCCGGATATAACGCATGGTGGATCCACATTCGAACCCTTACTCGGGTCTACTGCAGGTCCTGGGAAGGTAGTGTACATTTTTCTTCTTACGACCTCAATTGGCACATCATTTACTACTGTTTATGTACCTTCTCAATCAGCCATCGCCAGTAGCTCAGTGAATATGTGGCAGAACGTCTGTTATGGTGTCGAGACAGAATGCGCTAGAAATACTATAGAATTATCTAGTTGGGGTGGTGTGAGGGAGCCACAAATACAGCTTACATACGATGTTCCTTTTCAGAATCACTTTCAAAATGGGGAAATTTTATCATGAGGTTGCATCGTGGGCTGGTAATACGCATTCCTACGATCACCATCGCGGTATTTGTCCGAAAAAAAAAAGACCTCTTTCAGAGGTAATGTTGTACCTCAATTCGTAAAGCAGGTATAGCTTTTAACATGGATACTTGTGTGCACCTGTATAACAAAGACCGCTTGTGACAGTAAAATATGGAAGTTGCTGCGATCAGGTTTTTCTTTAACCCGGCGGTTCACACACCTGGAAAAAAGGACGGCAGTACACGCAGCTGGTCTCACAAACCCTTGCAATTTCTATTTTTCTGAATTTGCATTTAGATGTATATTATGGGGGGAAGCGTTATTAAATGAAGTAATATAATTAAAAATCAGTTTACTAAATATATTTAAGGGATAAATTTAATATTTTGGTCAAAAATATTTACACAAATGGAGATACATAAAATTTTGCTGTTATCAAAGTAATGCATGTATTCAATCAGATATTTTGTCGATACAGTCTTGGCACACAGTAACAGAATTTTCAAGGCAAATGTATTTCTTACAGTTCTTACAAATAAATCTTGTTTTTCTGTTTTTGCTTCTGCAGTCCACACACCGTCCTCCTGAAGTCGCATTTGATTCCCCTTGAGAAATTTTCACACTGCAAAGCTCTCCAATTCTCTCAGTTATCTTCCTTGGCAATATTTTTGACATTGCTCTTTGCTGAAGATGATCCTGCAGAAGCGCAAAAGAAAGCTGCCTCAAAAACTCTCTTCTTCTCAGCTGTTATTTCTGATTGGAGTTGAAACTAATGGCGACATTTATCGCAGCTGTGTTCATGATGCAAAATTACGTTAATATTAACCATTTGCCTCAGGTGCATGGGCAGAGTTCCTGGAAGTCTTCTCATTGCCAGTGACTGTGAAAAGATGGATATTTGCGCTACCCTACTGATGATACCAAAATGCACTACTCAATGTAAATCACCCACAAACGAATGCTATGTGCCAGTATTGATATCACCTGCGGACAAATCCTTCGTTTCCTGCACTGAGCTCAGCAGGACATAGTGTCGTTGTTATAACTTGCGTGGCACTATTGTTATTGGCTTTGCATTGTAAAAATCGAATGTCTCACTCATGATTGAAAATTTTGTTTATATCATCAGATGGCACACAGCCCTAGCCAGTTTAAGTGATATTTGGTGATTATAAAGAGTCCCTTCTACAATCCTAATGGATGATCGTTAAAGTCTCATGTCCTACTAAGGGCCTGTACCGAAATCGCGTGGTGAGGTGCAGTAGATGGCTAGACTTCTGCGACGAACAAACTCAAGGCTTTCCAGAAAAATTGTTGAGTTAACACTGTTTTCGGGTATTAGTGTGTATACGTGTAGTCTACTGGGCCACAAATCTCTATCTTATGCGAAAGATATCTTCAAGTAAAATACACTCCTGGAAATGGAAAAAAGAACACATTGACACCGGTGTGTCAGACCCACCATACTTGCTCCGGACACTGCGAGAGGGCTGTACAAGCAATGATCACACGCACGGCACAGCGGACACACCAGGAACCGCGGTGTTGGCCGTCGAATGGCGCTAGCTGCGCAGCATTTGTGCACCGCCGCCGTCAGTGTCAGCCAGTTTGCCGTGGCATACGGAGCTCCATCGCAGTCTTTAACACTGGTAGCATGCCGCGACAGCGTGGACGTGAACCGTATGTGCAGTTGACGGACTTTGAGCGAGGGCATATAGTGGGCATGCGGGAGGCCGGGTGGACGTACCGCCGAATTGCTCAACACGTGGGGCGTGAGGTCTCCACAGTACATCGATGTTGTCGCCAGTGGTCGGCGGAAGGTGCACGTGCCCGTCGACCTGGGACCGGACCGCAGCGACGCACGGATGCACGCCAAGACCGTAGGATCCTACGCAGTGCCGTAGGGGACCGCACCGCCACTTCCCAGCAAATTAGGGACACTGTTGCTCCTGGGGTATCGGCGAGGACCATTCGCAACCGTCTCCATGAAGCTGGGCTACGGTCCCGCACACCGTTAGGCCGTCTTCCGCTCACGCCCTAACATCGTGTAGCCCGCCTCCAGTGGTGTCGCGACAGGCGTGAATGGAGGGACGAATGGAGACGTGTCGTCTTCAGCGATGAGAGTCGCTTCTGCCTTGGTGCCAATGATGGTCGTATGCGTGTTTGGCGCCGTGCAGGTGAGCGCCACAATCAGGACTGCATACGACCGAGGCACACAGGGCCAACACCCGGCATCATGGTGTGGGGAGCGATCTCCTACACTGGCCGTACACCACTGGTGATCGTCGAGGGGACACTGAATAGTGCACGGTACATCCAAACCGTCATCGAACCCATCGTTCTACCATTCCTAGACCGGCAAGGGAACTTGCTGTTCCAACAGGACAATGCACGTCCGCATGTATCCCGTGCCACCCAACGTGCTCTAGAAGGTGTAAGTCAACTACCCTGGCCAGCAAGATCTCCGGATCTGTCCCCCATTGAGCATGTTTGGGACTGGATGAAGCGTCGTCTCACACGGTCTGCACGTCCAGCACGAACGCTGGTCCAACTCAGGCGCCAGGTGGAAATGGCATGGCAAGCCGTTCCACAGGACTACATCCAGCATCTCTACGATCGTCTCCATGGGAGAATAGCAGCCTGCATTGCTGCGAAAGGTGGATATACACTGTACTAGTGCCGACATTGTGCATGCTCTGCTGCCTGTGTCTATGTGCCTGTGGTTCTGTCAGTGTGATCATGTGATGTATCTGACCCCAGGAATGTGTCAATAAAGTTTCCCCTTCCTGGGACAATGAATTCACGGTGTTCTTATTTCAATTTCCAGGAGTGTATATGCTACGAGTGGTTACGGGGTGTTAAAGTGGTTTGTCTAACACTACCGCTATGGAATACTTTAAATGTACACAGTTTATAACTCTCTTCAGGCTTGTCACACAGCTATGTGTGAAACAAACTCTGAGGCTGCTGGGAACAATAAAATAAGGTACTGATGAAATAAATATATTTTCACGGAACACTGTTTTAAAACTAATTGAAGCAACTCGCTATTTCGATCAATGTGTCTATGTTTGTTTGTTGTTATTCGGGCGTTGACAGAGGTAAATGATAATTGACGAAACGCGTTCTTTACGAGTGAAATACATCGCTAAAGACTACTGACTACATTTGAAAGTAAGTGTACAATTTGAGTGGCTTCTTAATCCTACCAGGCGCCTAGTTTGGAATAACACGATAAACGAAATCTTTATCAAAGTGTGTGTCATTAAGTACGATCTTTGGCGCAACAGTGAATGCATTCTCAATTGTTTCCGAAGCGCGCATTTACTGGGAATTGAAGAGCGGAGAATATTCTTAAGTTCAACTTCATCTAGACGCATCTACCTCCTTGTTTCTCAATATGGCCACAAATAACGATGACACAGTAAGTAGTTAGTGCAATGCAACGGTACATTATATTTATATGTTTGCAGCTACCGTAACAAATTATTAATTTATTGCAGTTTGAACGTTCAGTCAAGGAGTACATAGAGATATGTGAAAAATGTTACCGAAGGTGCCTCAAACCTGGGGGACCTCTCCGTCTAAGCCCTGGAGAGGTAAATACTTCCTTTATAACACAGAACATTTAGTTTGCAGAACAGATGTGTTCAATTCTTGCGCCTTTTTCAATGTGCATGAGTGCCGCAATACTTTTTAATGTGTCATTATTCCACCTGAGTTCGCAAAAGACGAGCTGAAACACCATATCTCATATTAGCAGATATTCATTGTATTGTCGCTTCAGCAATGGTCAGTGCGCCTCTTAACCATTGCATGCATTAATCGTTTTCTTAATGCTCTAACTGTTCGCATATTGTTTGAAAATTTTTTGCAGCCAGTTTATAATTAACAGCAATTTATTGTTTAATACCCACGGTAATTGCCGTTAGTAGAATGTCACAAAATTTACTTCCAGATCTAAGTTAAATGGTGACTGAAATTGTGAAATTCGAAAGTTGTTGCTCACTCATGATTCTGGTTCAGTAAGTCTTACTGCACAGTTTTCGTAATATTTGCACCTCCTATGTTTTGGAACTGTATCATAATTTCATGTCTTGATAAATGTTACATTTCTGTTCAAACTTGAATTTCTGAATTGACTTTAGTTGACTAAAAAAAAAGATGCTAGTGACTGTTGTTATATATATTCAAATAGGCCTATAATTCTCTGATCACATTTGACGCAGATATTGTTCTTTGTGATATTAAAAAAACATTTTTAGTATTATTTTAAAATGGTATTTATATACCATATGGAAGTTATTTTGCATATTATTTCATCCCTAAGTATATACCGACATTTAAATGAGTAAAACCAGGAATGTATTTCTGTACTGAGGATTACATATGTACCCATTTAAAACCATGGGTTTTTTGGCACATTTATACCGCTAGTGATTTAATGAACTGTTAATTATTTTAGATTTCTAGATAGCAATGAAATGTGTCTGGATACCTTAGTGTGAAACAGATAGTGACAGATACGTTCTTCTTCTATATGTGAATGAGTGTGTCAGTGTGAGTATCAGTATATGGGCATACATGTGTCTGTGATCAATCACTAATCTGAATTCAAACCTCTGGACTATGCTGAATAAATGAAATGGAGTTTATTCCTTTCCTAGATGTTGTGTGATAGGAGTGTGCCTGTGTTAGGATGGCTACATGAGGTGTTTGTGCTGTCTTCTATTGTGTTTATAGATTGAAAAGAGGAGAGTGCGTTAAATCCAATGCTGGTACGTAATCTATTCTTCTTGGTTAGCACCACTGCACTAGATGAGCATAATGCTCTCATCCAATAGACAGATTGAACATAAAATTTGCCGGCCGAAGTGGCCGCGCGGTTCTGGCGCTGCAGTCTGGAACCGCGAGACCGCTACGGTCGCAGGTTCGAATCCTGCCTCGGGCATGGATGTGTGTGATGTCCTTCGGTTAGTTAGGTTTAACTAGTTCTAAGTTCTAGGGGACTAATGACCTCAGCAGTTGAGTCCCATAGTGCTCAGAGCCATTTGAACCATTTGAACATAAAATTTTTTCTCTTGCTAATGAAACTAAGCAGAAGGGTTTATACTTAAGAACTGAGGCACTGGCACTGTACAAGGACTGTTTTCAGTGGTCATGAGTCGTGTAACTGCACTCATATGGGATAGCTGATTTATCAAGAGAAATTGTGTTCTTAAGGCTTTATAACTGAGTTTCTAACCAACAAGGTCAAGGTAATATTAATGTAGGATCAATAGAACACTACTTAACTATTCTGACATTTATTCAACATTGTCAATTGGACATTTTCATTACTGGTAATTAAATGAAGTAATTTTGATACCTCACAAATTTGTACTTGCATCAGCTCTGCTGTTTAAGTGTTTTGAATGTAAATATGTGAATGCCCAAGAAAGGGGAGTAATGAGCAATGTAAATAAAAATATTTATTTTTACTAGGGACAATTGAGTCTATGTAGTTGGTAGGAACCTGTAGATCCAGAAACGAAGTTATGGATAATATAAAAGAGAGGCTAGCAGGGTTTCCTGTCAAATAAATTTTCATTTTCCAATTTACTTGTACATAACTTGTCAGTTTTCTTCTTTTGAAAATACCATAATGATAGTGATTCACCGCTCAAAGCTTTTGTTGTGAGCTGTCTCTAAATATTCTTCCTCATGTTATCAGCATTTAAGTTACAATACACTTTTTTGCCTGATATATCTCTGTTTGGGATTTTGGATGGTTACTATCTTGATCAAATTGATTAAAAACACTTTTTATCAGTGCTAAATCCTAACCCACTGTAGCTAATGCAGATAATATACATGTGTGTGGTACTGGTAGTGCTCAACATGGCCATAGTCACTTAAAGCTGCAGTAATATAAGCTGGCGAAATATTCATCACTGGAGTTTGGCTGAGAAATGGAGAGAAATTGGCATACAGTTTCTGATCACTAGCCTTTGCCAAGTGTCTAGTGGTTGAAGAATATGTAACACTGTCACAACACACATACTTCATAAAGAAATGTTTTTCAGTTAAGACACTCCTTCCTACTTAATTTATTAAGCAATTTAGGATTATATGAAACATGAATGTGATGCAGTAAGTGGTGTTTTTCTGAGTTTTGTTTGGATAAAGAATAATCCTAGTCAGCTGCACTATGCAACACTGGCATTTCTTAGCACTTCCAAATATTGTTTTGCTTTGTGACTTTGACTGTAAACTGGTTACATGTAAGTAAAAAAGTTTTTAATCAGCTGATTTCATGAAGCTATAATTAGATAAGGAATACTGTTACACTGTCTAAACATCGTTACATGTGTTGTACTTACACCCAGATTGTCTTCTTTAACCCTGTAAATTATTCAATATTTTACAAGCTGTTGGTTGAGTCCCCTTCTTCCGTAGTTGCCTGTTGTCATCTTACTGATGCCCTGAGTCATAATAATATGTGCAGAATTGTAGCACATTCCCACAAGAAAAGATTGGAGTCTGTATTCACAAATTTTGGAAAATAAAATCTCTTGCAATGAGCAGTTCTCTTTGACATTTACTCTCCCAAAAACAATTTTTACATTTCTAATGTAGTATGTATTGAAGTCAAAGAACAATCTTGTACAGATGTATGGCTTTGTTTTTCAGATCATTACAAGTGAGCTCATATCCTTAGACAATAGTGAGTGTGTGTGTGTTTTGTGTCATGTCCTAATCACACTTAGTTTTCTCTGAAATAGTCTGAAAAATGATCACCCTCTATATAGTGTTATACACTGTAAAATACATGATCTGAAAATTTGTTGGGGAAGTAATCAGTTATGTAGGCTGATGACAACTGCGTGCACCACAGAATTCGTAGTGTAGCTTTTCTTCAGTCTTTGCACCATACTATTTGTGCTTATGTGTCAGCAAATAGGACTGCATAGGATGGCAATGGTATAATTCATGTGACATAGAGCAGGTGGGTGTATGAACAGGCAGGGAATCATTTGAAGGTCAACTCAAGTATAAACCTCTCTTCTTTTGTAACATTACCAACCAGTGAAAAAGAATATTAAAGAAATACACCTCTGAAAGCTCTCAAGTCACTGGTCTATCATAATCAAGGCTTCCAGTATAGATTGTGGAATTACATGTAAATCTTCAGTGCAGTTTATATGGCAGTTCCAAACTATAAGATAAACGTTTCATTGCAACTGTGTCTGCTTTTCTAAATAGAGTAATAGTTATCTTCATGTACCATGAATTATTTGCACAATAAATCTTAATGATGTGGAAACAAACATTTTTATTTCCATATCGCAAAGTAATTTATAAGTATGGTACATACTGAACATTTATAAGACTTTTAAAATTATTATTAATAGATCTACAGGTGTGAATTAATAATCCCCATCCATCACTTCTTACACATTACAATAACAGGATATCATGCAATGAACATCTGGTTCACCTGAGAGGAAATGAAATGACTATCATATACTTTCTATTGTAACTTACAAGCAGTCGTTCTTCCCACGCACAATTCGTGAATGGAACAGGGAAGGGGGGATCAGATAGTGGTACAATAAGTACCCTCTCGTGGAGTATAGATGTAGATGTAGATGTAGGTATTGAACTCATAGAAATATCGTAACTTATAGTGCTAATGATAATAATAATAATAATAATAAATAAACTTTTCAGCATTATGAGCCACATATCAAAACTTGTTTATAAGCATTTCTGGGGTTTCGTTGTATTTTACAGTATAAAATTTTTTGTCTCTCCACATTGGCCGCTTTTTCCCTTATATTTACTCCATACTTCTTTCCCTAATCCATGCATTTTTTACCTTAATGCTCTGTGATATCCTTTCCCATTTTCATTGTTTCTGTATTGTCATCTCTTTAGTTATTTGTAGATACCCATGTGACATTGTGACTGGAAGACTGAGGCAACTATAAAATTATCTCCTATTTCAGATATTTTATAATGATTCAAATGAATTATGATACTAGATATTCTTGAAACCTTTGAGTACACATACAACCATGTAAAGGGAATGTAACCCAACCTTAGTCAACTCAATATTGTAACTTTAATAAACAAATACTTTGCATTACTTACTCTTGAAGTCTTGAGCTGCTACACATAGTACCTAGAATAGGGGTACACTTTAGTTTCAAGATGTAATTCTTTTTATGTTTTTCACAAAGAGGCTGTATAGTCACCACACACTTCCTACAAGTAGGGATGGTGGGAAAAATAGTGTTATAGATTACTTGAAAATTGATAAGAACTGAACTTATCATCTTTTTGGTCTCTCTCTTTCTCTCTCTCTCTCTCTCTCTCTCTCTCTCTCTCTCTCTCTATTTATCTATCTATCTCTGTCTCAAGCAGTTGGTCATAAAAATCTGGGAGCAGAATTCTTAGAGATTTTAGGTATGGAGAGATGGAGAGATAGTTGTTAATGGTCTTAATGTATTTTTAATAAGAATAACAAATGTTTTGAACACTGCATCCACCTTAGAACACATAAATATGCCTCAGTAGGCTTTTGATTTGCCAAATTAGGAAGCATCTGGAAGATGAAAATCATTGTGTCATAACTGATATCTCTGTAACCTCAGTGCTCTCTGTCAGATTCACTCTTATTTTTGTTTATTTTACATGCAACCATATGCATCTGTATTAATGATAAATGCTGCTTTAGGAATAGAGTATTCTTGATACCATAGCCCTAAGTTGTGAAGCCAAATATTGATGTTTAGTGGCCACATTTTTTGCTGAAATCACTTTTGTGTTTTTAAACTCATATGCTTTATAATTTTTCACTGTACTACTGTGTACATGATTATTCCTGTAAATTTTCCTGATTCCATTACTATTGCAATATGAAGTCAGTAATATGAAATTACTTGCTGACTTCATATTGTGCTTTATTTGGACAGTTGTTGTGATTTATGAAGTAATACATTTGCTAATGGGTTTCAGATAAGCTGCATGGAGTCTTGTATGAGGAAGGAACTGAAGCGCTACAAATGGAGAAGAGAAATTGCCTCTGAAAAGAATAATTAATACATATTTGCCTGTATATTCTGCTTTGAGTTCAAAAATAACGTTTAATGAATATAATTTCCAAAGTTTTAATATGTAATGGTAAAACTATGTACTTTTCTAAAACTGCAGTATGTATAAGAATAAATGTTTGTCATGATTTCCCTGTTTATTTTCTTATAATTCTTGTACATCATCCTCTGCCAGAGTCCTGATCATTGTTTCGATATGTTGAAAAAACAATCTGTAAATAAGGCTCCTTAAATATATTATCTGTTTGGGAACTATCAGATGTTTCCAACTTGATTTGACATGAATCTGTACTGTCTTCCTCTGACTTTAATTGATACTGCATTTTCAAACACAGTCAGAAATATTTTGGAAACTCCATAGTAACATAGCTTTTCTACCATCATCACAGATATGTTACCTGGAGATGTTCAGCCTGTCTGTTCCCTGTGCGTCTATAACAAAATCTTCCAAAAATAAGCTTGTTTCTATTGGCATAACTTAAACTTCCTGTGAATTTAGATGTTGTGTTTAATGGTGTCTTCAGGCTAATTCTGTTTAACTGTATTTAAGCTGGTAGCTAAAATGTGAGTCATGGCCCATATTATCACTAGATTCTAGGATTTTGTACTGAACAGATCTAGAGAGAGGAACATTAATGCTTGAATGAGGTTTGTGGTGTTGAGACTTAATTTTTCTTTCCACAGGGGACATTTTATCATTTGCAGCTCTATAGCAGCAGTCCCCACCAAGAAATGGTACAAGTGATAGGATGGGATTCATGATGTGAGGATACACATCTTAGTAAACTCACTTTTAGAATTTAGTTTATTGATGATCGAACTGAAAGTGGACATTTTATGTATCGCATAAGGCACATTTGATAAGTATGTCACATCATAAGGTAATTCATTTCTCATGATTTTTGATTTTTTTCCTCATGATTTTAACATCTGTATCTTTTCATGTCTTATATTTACCACAACTTTCTGTTTTTTTTTATATTTTACTACAACTTGTTCTTCTTTCTTCTGCCTTCTCAACTCTCCTATTATGTTACATTTTCAGCCCCCCCTTTTCTTTTATTCATCTCATGTATACAAATTTTGCATTCATTTCTGCAGTTTTCAACTCACCTAAAATTCTTTATTTTGTAAGCATATATATAATCCTCTTACTCTTAATGATCCCCTCCCACTGACAGCAGATTTGCACCTCTTTCTTCTCATAAACAATAATTTCATTTAATAGCATTCTGTCAACATAATACTAATGGCTGCCTAGCAGTATACAATACAATATAACAAGTCATGCCCATCAAATAATGTCTCCTCCTCCTTTTTTGTTATAGCCTATGTAAGATTATGGGTAGCCTCTTCACAAATTCCATTTTCTTTTATCTTGGACCATCTTATGTCTTTCACTTCTGAGATATTCAGTGCTTTATTCTCATGCCTGCACCACTAGTGACACTGTCCTTTTTCTGTACCCTTCTCTGTCATTGATCTGTGCAGTGTATATCAGTGTCTACATGCCTCTCCCATTGTCTTTACCTTCCATCTTCTTTCCAAATTCAGACCAGACCTTCCTAAGCTCAACAACCAATTCGGTTGCTGTCTTTCCTCCTCTCTTACCCTTTGTTTCCCATATTCTTTTAGTCCATTCAGTTAATACTCATGCTCATCACAAGTACTGTAAATCTTTCAATATCAGTCTGATTTCTCTTCATATTGTCCTCTCACTGTAGTCTCTAGGTGTTATCATGTCAGTCAGATAGAATACGGCATTCCTCACTGTTGCCTTGTTTATGTCCATCAATTAATTCTTTTTATTCTATTTTTCTCCTGTTGTACATAAAACTGAACTTGTATTTACACCCACTCTATTATTCATTCACAGCTGCTTTTCTTTGCTGTTATGTACTCTCCTGGGTATTTCAATTATCTCCAGCAATGTTTAGTGTCTCTGTGTTGTAGGCAATCATCATTTCCTTCTTTCTGACTATCTTGCTTAGGTGTTAGAGTCTTTGTTTATGTCTTCTTCTATGTTACTATTGCCAGACCACTTGTAAACGAGGTTAAGTCATCTGCTTGGGCTGTGTTGAACCTTCAACCCCCAATTTCATCTTTAATATTATTATTCCCTTGATTTTTTTTCTCTACTCTTAGGTCACTTCATTCAGTTCTGTGCTGAAAATAAGTGGTGACTATCTGCCACCCTATTTGATACCAGTGTTGATTTCAAACTCTTCCAGTAGTGTTTATCTAAATTGTACCCAAGCCTTGGTTTATGTCATAATCTCCAATATCAGTTCACATGTACTCCTCTGCTCTTCGAGATCATTTCAATAATAAGTCTATCAGTGCAGTTATATACCTACATGGAGTGTCTAGTGGTTACAAGTGCCTTTTTCTTCTTTACGATCCTACATTATACGAGTCGCTTCTTGGTAAAGATCTCAAGTATTCATTATTTTCCCTCCTGAAACCAGCCTCTAACAGGTCTTTCTACCTGATCTACTCTCTTCACTAGTTTGGACAGCACATGGTCACCAGCATCTTTATTGGAATTATGCGTTCATCTTCAGGTGGTTGAACAGGTCAACGAGTTTGTGTAAGTACTCTGCAAGCATCTCATTGCTCTTCTTTACATTTAATAGCTTGCTCTCCATTCTCAATCTCTTGTAAACAGTTCTCTCCCTTGTGATAAGATAGTCACTAGTTTTAAAATGTGTGCCATTTCTAACATAAATATTACTTAAACACTATCTTTAAGGTAGTTCTCTAGTAATAACTTTCACATTTAGATGACGATGGCACCAGATGCCGTATCTCAGTGTCACTGCACCAGCACTCTATAATGCATACCACTGCACTGTTCACAAACTGTAGTTCAACTTCAAGGTGTTTTTTTTAATACCTTGCAAATTTCAAAGAAGAGTGGATAATGCTGAGTAAATTTCTATGTGGTTTGTCCTGATGGTTTTTTCTCTTTGATAATTGGAGCATGTTTATTTGTCCACTACAGAATGGCAAATTCTATCTTCTGTGTATGTGAAGAAATTTATAAACTGCTTGAGACACTCGGGAGGTAGGTGAGCATGTTGTAATCATTTGTCCTAATAGAGGCCTAGTCATCCTACCCATGACAATAGTTATTAGACAATACATGGTCCCATACCCACCTGTTATATTCTCACCAGTTCACTCAATCAACCTCCCATTTCCACTCCTGCTGAGGTACAAACTATGTTTAGTATAGCCCTGTTTAGTATAGTCTCATCTCCCAATAGTCTCCACCACCACCAATGTAACATGTGGGCAGTCAACAGGCATCAGTACCATTTCCAGCAGTTCATCAACTCACCCCACAGCACTACCATGACAAGACCAGTCATGCTGCCACAACAGCTCAAACTTGCACCTGGCATCCTCAGATCACCAAATCTTATGTACACTTGAAGCCTATCAAAGTTGTTCCCAGTACTACCCACTACACTATATGATCATATTTAGTGAAATCCTTTCACAAAGGCCCTAAATTCTCAATCCAGTCCAGCACTTGGCTTAAAAATTCTTATGACCTGATATTCTTCCCCTAATTATTCCTGTAATTTAGAGCCTACTCTCTGCTATGATTGTTACCTAGCAGCAATACTGTCTTCTCCCTAACATAAGTGGTATTCCATGCATTACTAGTAATGGGCAGAGTCTGCTACACATTTCATACTCCCACACCAACTTGAGGCTCCTCTGTCCTCAACTCAGACAGCTAGAACCCGTTACTAATAGGCACAACAAACTGCCAGACCTCCTTCTTCATCCCCAGTATTCCTTCCAACTGCAAGTTCCCAGCCACCACCATCACCACTTCCTATCTTCATCCTCACTAGTTCTCTCCTAGTTTTTCCCAAATGTGCCTGAAGGGCACAGATCTTTCTTTTCCACTGCTCTATCAATCTATTTCTATTGCATATTTTGCAGTTCCAAGAGATCCTCAGTGACTGCCCCTTAGTTCTCCCCACTACATTCTCCCCAATGAAAACATTTGTTACAGATCCAACAGTGTATCCCACTACTCTCTTTCCTGGAGCAACCCCCAAAGTTTCCATTAAGGGTAAAATAAAATTACTTTAGCATAGAAAAAACCTTACATATTTAAAGTTAAAGGCATATTCGGAGATGTATTATGTTTATTCCACTATAAAAGTATATAACTTCACGTTAAAATGTTAATTTCTCTATGAGTGCTAGTTCACTGACAACAGCCATAATGCAAAAATGTTAAATAAAAGTCCCATAAACAAAATTTCAAATCAGTGCAAGATACATCCTAAATACAATACAGAGATGGCAAATCTTTACTTGTTTGAGAAAAAGTGCAAATATTCTCAGCAAAGATATATTCAGAGATGTATTATGTCCATTCCACTATAAAATTATAGAACTTCACATTAAAATGTTAATTTCTCTATAAGGGCTAGTTCACTGATAATAGCCATAATGCAAAAACATTAGATGAAAGTCCCATTAAACGAAAATTCAAATCAATACAAGATATATTCTAAGTGCAGTACAGAGATGGTAAATCTTTGTTTCTGTGAAAAAAAGTGCAGATATTCTCAACAAAATGAATACATAAAATACTCATAAATGTACACAGCTTGTTACCACCCAGTTTACTTATAATTTTTTAAATTTTCATATCTCATTTTGACCTATCAGGATGATCATCTTCAGAGTCAGAACTCTGGGAATAACTTCTCTTGACAGTATTATAACAATGACTCACAGTTAGTCAGAATTAGCTATGTGGGATTTTTTCCATTTAATATTTTGTTAGGGAGTCATTTACTCCATTATAGCTGGCAAGAACACAGGGCAACTAGAAAATGACAACACTCTTTCAGTCAAGTTTTATCAGAATTTAACTCATTATTGGTGCACATAGAGCTATACTTCATGTAAAAATGATTACAAAATAACCTCATTGGGCCATGAATAGATATAATACTTCAAAGCTCCTGTGTTAGGCTCTGACATAAGAAACAGTGATAGCTCCACAGTTTTCAGTAACTTCTTTGCTTCACAACTTGCAGTTTTGCATACGTTTGGTGTGATGTGAATTTGCAACATCAGGTGGGACACCAGTAATGATAGTGATTTTTCACTATCGAAGAACTTTCTTTCTGTAACCTTATTCTTTTAATTTTTTATATAACCACAGTTATAGCACTGCACAACAATTTTCTTGTAGGAAATGATGATTTCTGTATTAATCGTATAAAACTTTTGAAGTTTTATCCAAAGTCATACATCACCCAGCTCATCAATTCATTGTGTGGCTTCTCCCTGTGATTCTCAGTTGTCATGATTCTGCTACTATCATTATGTGCTAATATTTTAGATAACATTCTTCTGTTTAAAACTATATGTGTTGTGTAGGTGTTCATAGTTACTATTGGTTTATACATAAAATATATAGAATTACACTCATGAAAAACAGTTTTATGGCTTCAACTGAATAACAAGAAATCAAAATAATTTAGCAATAAAAGATACATAGTTTACAATGTTTTGCCACCAGGGAAACAAAACTGGCATTATATGGATCAGAGCATGTGATAGTGCAGGTTGGTTAGAAAATTTAAAAAGGGAAATGGATAGGTGGTAGTTATAAATTGTGAGAATTAATGAAGTTTGGTGACAGCAGGAACAGAACTTCTAGTCAGGTGAATGCAAGGTTATAAATACAAAATCAAATAGGGGTAATGCAGCAGTAGATTTAATAATGAATAAGAAAACAGAAATACAGGCAGGCTATTATGAAGAGTACAGTAAACACATTATTGTAGCCAAGACAGATACAATGCCAACACCCACCACAATAGTACAAGTTTATACAACTCAGATAATGAAGAGATTGAAGAAATGTGTGATGAGGTAAAAGAAATTATCAGATAGTTATGGGAGATAAAAATTTCAAAGTGATGGAGGACTGTAATTCAATAGTTGGAAAAGGAAGGGAAGGAAAACTTGTACATGTATAAGGACTGGAGGAAAGGAGTGAAGGAGGAAACCACCAGGTAGAATTTTTTACGGAGCATAATTTGATCATAGCTAACACTTGGTTTAAGAATCAGGAAGGTTAAATACATGGAAGAGACCTAGAGACACCACAAGGTTTCAGACTGCTTATGTAATGGTAAGAAGGAGATTTCAGATCAGATTTTAAATTCTGTGATATTTTTACAGGCAGGTGTTGGCTCTGACCACAATTTGTAGGTTACGAACTATGGGTTAAAACTGAAGAATTAGCAAATTAAGGAGATGGTACCTGGATAGATTGAAAGAACCAGATGTTGTTAAGAGTTTCAGATGGAGCATTAGGCAAAAATTTGCTAGAATAGGGGAAATAAATACAGTAGAGGACAAATGAGTAGCATTAAGAGATGAAATAGGGAAGGCAGTAGAGGAACAAATACATAAAAAGGCAAAGAATCCTTTGATACCACAGGAGATATTGAATTTAATTGATGAAAGGATAAAACATAAAAATGAATCAGGTGAAAGGGAATACAAATGTCTAAAAAATGAAATTAACATGAAGAGCAAAATCACCCAACAGGAATGACTATAGGGAAAATGTAAGGATTCAGAAGCATATATCACTAGGGGAAAGACATATGCCACCTGCAGGTCAATTAAAGAGGCCTTTGAAGAAAATAAAAGCAAATATATAAATATTGAAAGTTCAGATGGGAAACCAGTCCTAAGGAAAGATGGGAAAGTTGGAAGCAGTATATAGAGAGTCTGTACAAGTGACATGAACTTCAAGGCAATATTATAGAAATTTATGAGGATTTAGGTGAAGATGAGGTGGAAGATACAATAGTGCAAGAAGAATGTGACAGAGCACTGAAAGATCTAATTCAAAACAAGGCTCTATGACTAGACGACATTCCATCAGAACTACTGACAGCCTGGGGAGAGCCAACCATGACAAAACTCTTTCATCCAGTATGCAAGATGTATGAGACAGGTAAAACACCCTCACACTTCAAAATGAATGTAGTAACTCCAGTTCCAATGAAAGCAGATGTTGATAGGTGTGAATATTACTGAACTATCTGTTTAAAAACTCTTGGCTGCAAAATGCTAACATGAATTCTTTATGGAAGAATGGGAAAACTGGTAGAAACTGACCTCGGGGAAGGTCTGTTTGGATTCCATAGAAATGTAGGAACATGCGAAGCGGCACTGATCCTCCACCTCATCTTAGAAGGTAGGTTAAGGGAAGGCAAACCAATCTTTATAGCATTTGTAGATTTAGAGAAAGTTTTTGACAATATTAACTTGAATACTCTCTTTGAAATTCTGAAGGTATCAGGGGTAAAATACAAGGATCAGACTGCTATTTACAACTTGTGCAGTAACCATAAGGCAGTAATAAGAGGTGTGGGGCATGAAAGGGAAGCAGTGGCTGAGAAGGGAGTGAGACAGGATTGTAGACTATCACTAATGTTACTCAATCTGTACACTAAGCAAGCATAAAGTAAACAAAAGAAAAATCTGGGGTAGGAATTAAAGTTCAAGCAGAAGAAATGAAAACATTGAGGTTTGCTGGTGACATTGTATTTCTGTCAGGGACAGCAAAGGAGTTGGAAAAGCAGTTGAATGAAATGGGCAGTAACTTGAAAGGCAGATATAAGATGAGCAGCAAAACAATAATGATGGGATGTAGTCAAATTAAATCAGGTGATGCTGAGGGAATTAGATCAGGAAAAGAGACACTTAAAGTAGTTAATGAGTTTTGTTATTTGGACAGCAGAAAAACCAACGATGGTCAAAGTAGAGTGTAAAATTTAGACTGTCAATGGCAAGAAAAGCATTTTTGAAGAAAAGCAATTTGTTAACATCGAATATAGATTTAGGTGTTAGGAACTCTTTTCTGAAAGTTTTTGTATGGAGTAGAGCTATGTACGGAAGTGAAACTTGGATGATAAACAGTTTACACAAGAAGATAATAGAAGATTTTGAAATGTGGCACTATAGAAGAATGCTGAAGATCAAGTAGGTAGATCATGTAACTAATGATGACATACAACAATACGAGATATGGAAAGTTGCTATTCTCCATATCGCGGAGATGCTGAGCCGTGAGAGGCACAATAAAACGATGATGTGATACTGAATACAGTCCAGGAGAAAATTTTTTTAGCTTAACATCACTAGAAGAAGGGATGGGTTGATAGGATACATTCCGAGGCATCAAAGGATTCCAATTTAGTATTGCAGGGAAGTGTGTGAGTAAAAATTGTAGAGGAAAATCAATGAGAAAGATGTAAGTTATGGTAGTTATGCAGAGATGAAGAGGCTTGCAAAGGATAGAGTAGCATGGGGAGCTGCATCAAACTAGTCTCTGGACTGAAGATCACAACGACGACAATTTATGATATAGTCAGTAACATAATGAACATGACAGCTAATTGAAACCATCATTAATAGTAGTAATAGCAGCAGTAGCAGTTTTATTTATCTGCAGCTCTCTTTTACAGGGATACTGGAAATGTCAAAATTAAGTAATATGCAGAGATTTACATTCATGCAGGTCTAATAGGACATGCATGAGACCAGCAGTTGGCCATGGCCTACCATCCTGGCAATTTCCTGAAGCAGTTTAGGGAAAACATGGAAAATCTAAATCAGGATGGCTGGATGGAGACTGGAGTCTTCACTCTCCCAAACATAAAGCCACTCTGTTTGAAACACTGCAGTGTCATTCAGTTTACCCTAGCATACAATATTGTTTTACAAATAAGATATTTAATAATGATAAAAGTTTAATGCTACACTGTTCATCCATTTCTCTCTCTCAGTCATGACACACCCTATAGACACATTGCTTCACAGAACACCCACCCACCCACACACACACACATGTGTGGAGCTTCTTGAAAATGTCCATGGGCAGGTGTACGTCAGTGTTCATGTATAATCTTGCATATGCTCCTAAATCAGAGCTGCTGAACTTCTGTCAAATATTCAGTGCATGCTCATGCTCCACATTCATTATTGAAGTACTCATTAGTTTACTGTAAAGAAAACACAGTTATGTTGGGCACTGTGGTTTCATGGAATCTTTCCACTGAACCCAGGTATTCATGTGGCATGAACTACTTCTTCATCACAAGCTGAAACTTTGCTTAATCAATAAATGTAGCTTCAGTGATATGTCTCTCTTCCTGATGCATCATCTCAGCAAGTTTCTGAAGCAACACATGCATGAAGCAAAGCAAATTGAGGAATTGAAGAGTTACTGTTGGTCCAATTCTCTTGGAAAAAGAAATATACTTTCAACAGTATCAGGATGACACTGATCTTATAACCCTACAACCTGAAACCACCCAAGTGCTGAATTAGAAAGTGAGCATTTTACTCACACAAACTGTGAAAGAAGTTTGTACTTCAAGTTGAATGCATTGTGAGCTGTGTGGTGGAACCTGCCCATTAGATGACAATGATCTCTACATGGAGTTTCTGTTCCTTCCAACAGAAGCCCACAAACAAGACACTTGCACAAGGCATCATTCTCCCCTAAGTCACTTATAGGAACATCATTGCAATACATCCCATCAAGTACATACACCCCAAGCAAGTTTTTCGAGTTCAGCAACAAACCTTTTTGCAAGATTATCCCTGATGTATGATTTGAATGTATTGTGGGTAGAATCCCATTAGCTTACAGCTTGATATAAGAGCACTCACAGTATGTGCCATTCTGTGAAGGCAATATGGGAGGCAATGGGGTCACTTTCACAATGCACCACAGGAACAAGGAGGCACTCGAAGTCTGTGTAAATGACCAAGGGACATCACTCCTGGTCGTGAGTGTTCTTAAACTTCAAGAACCTTTTGTTATGTGCAGGCATTTCCACATGTACCAGCACCTGTTGAGAGCAGTCAGTGAGATGCGTTTCAGGTTTCTCACTCTTGGTAAGTGAGTTGCGACATCTACTGCAAAAACATAGTTTATGTTCTTTTTTAATCAATTTGGAGGAAAGTGGGTAGGACATCCTTTGATCCATACATAGAGTCGCTTCTCATTCTTGGAGAATAGCAACAAATTTACATGTTTGGGATGCTTACTGACTAATTTTGAAAAGTAAGCAGATCTTACTATTTTACGATTAGCTTCTCTCTTCAGTATAGTCATTTCTATATTCTGGTGTACCAACAGGGTTTTTCCTCTCACAATTTGGTAGGTTCTGGAGTTTTATGGGGAATGAGATGCCTTGGAAATTATAATGCCCACAAACATCAGATATTTAGAATTACTTGTATGCTGAGGATCATCACTATAATTTCTGTCACCAGGCAGAAGCTACCATGCAAAGCAGTATACATCCTCCTCATCTAGCTTCTGCACATTAATACAAGCATTTTAGCAACAACATCTTCTGGAAGGGGGATAAACTGGACCATCTATGAAATAAATCAAAGACATGTGAGTATATATCAATATGTAGCACATAATTGAATGCCTCACCCAATCTTCTTTCCTGCATATTGGGAAAATGACCCAGTGTGACACTCTTGACATAAGGTTCGAACCACTCTGCGACTGAATATCCCCACAATATCTCTTCCAAATTTGGACAATAATCTTCTCCTCAGCTGCATTGCTGCCCTTTTTGAGGAGAGTGTGAGCTTACAGTATAGAACTGTATTACACTTAATGGCAGGATATTGTGAGTCACTGACAATTTTGGGGGGAGCATCCTTTCCAAAAAGCATTACCAGGCATTGATAAAAGTGGCACGTTCTTGACATCCTGCATTCAAGTTATCAATGTGGGCTTGTGAGATCATATCTTCAAAAGTGTCAGCAACCACAGAACAATCCAGTGCAGCTGCTGGACTTACTTGGTGATCTGTAACAGACTGGGCATGGCTACAGATATTGCTAGGCTCAGAGATTTGTTGAAGAAATGTCTGATGTTGTGTATGTCCATGATAACTGCAAGATGGCCCATGGCTGCATCAGTGAACAAGCTGGTGTCATCAGCCCTTAGCAGGTTGATGATGATAGACGCATCTGTATATTTGCAGATAGGGTCAATACATTGTTGGCAAAACCAGGCTGGGGTGACAAACACATCATAGTTGGATCAGCTGCTGCAGGTACAAGCCCTAGTGCACATTTGGCCCCCATCTCATCTGAAAAAGAAGAAAAACAGTTGATAAGTATCATGCATATTTTTAATATATATATATATATATATATATATATATATATATATATATATATATATATATATATATATATATATATATATATATATATATATATATATATTTTCAGGTGTCTATAGTACCTTACTCACCTTCAAACTCAGTGGTATTCAAACGAGCCCATGAACTCCTCATCACATCATTATTTACAGTGATCTCTTGTAACATCAGATCCTGTCACTCCATCACAATATAATATCAGCATTAATTCAGTCTTGAGATGAAGGTCTATGTTGATTGTGAGATGGTCCAGGGCATGGCTGTGTTGGCAAATGAGCAGGCATCATCAGTCCATACCATGGTGACGATGATGAACTGGGCTGTTGTGATATTTGTAGGTCTGCCGAATACATCATAGATGACCCAGTGTGGGGTGAGGAACACAGCATCTAGTCTTGTCAAGCTGTGGAGCAGTCCACACACATCCATCAAATCTGCAACAGAAGGAGAAGAACAATAAGAAGAAGAAATTAAATATCAGAATGCTGAAACGAGCATACAGAATCATAAAATAAAAACAATCATCTGAAGTACATACCCATGGGATCACTGTAGTTATAACGTGGTCACTTATTACCGCATGGTGTACAAAATTTTGTCATTCCATCATGGCAGTTGTTACAGCAACCGGTGTAAACTGTTTCAGAACAAAAACAGTCTTGGTTGCCAAATTACTTAATATCGATGATGTGTTTTGCCCTTTCAGGGCGTCAATAGATTGTCTGATATGTTCTATGAATGAAATGTTTCAAGAACAGAAATTTTTAAAAACCCATGCTTTGCAGGCTTTCTGTTCAGTCCAGCACACAAATTACAACAATAAGTACTAAAGGGATATGCCCCATACAAAATATCCCTTTAGTACTAATCTTTGGGATTTGCGTGATGAACTGAAAGGAAAGCCCACAAAGCATGGTTTTTCAAATATTTCTATTCTTGAAATGTTTCATTCACTGAACATATTGGGCAATATGATAATGACCCAAAAGGGCAAAACACATGATTGGCATTGAACATTTTTGCAGCCGAGACTGCTTTTGTTCTGAAACCCCTGATGAACCATTGTTTCCATTATAACCTTTCATCTCTGCTGATTCTATCAGCATTGTAAGTGTTGCTGCTAGCAAGTCTCAGACTGGAATGACTGTTCACACCAAAATGACTCATATTTATAGCCAGAAACCTCATTTCTTTGTGCATTTCACTTTATGGGAAACAAGTGTTCATTTCTGTTGTCAAGTGGTTCCCAGCATGATGTTGCCTACTCATGGCTATACATAGGCTCATGAGATCTCACATTATTTCTGCCAGTGTTTCTAAATATAGAATTACATTTCAGTGTAGGTGTGTGCACTGATCCATCACATGGGTGTCAATTCCACTGATCAAAGTGTAAGAAGAATTCATCAACTCTATCAGACTCAACACACACCACGTTCAGTACCTGCAGCCCACTACCAGTGTATCAAACACCACTGTCAAGGAACGTCATACATACTGCAGTAATGTACCTTTTGCAGGTGTTCACTATCATGGAAGCCATCAATGTAAGCATCACGCATCACTCAGAGTCTGCTACAAACTGCTACTGCAATAGTATTAATTACAGTAATTAATGGTATTGAGATTAAGTTTTTTACTCCACCATTGAGGGCCCATGAGACCCTTGCAGACTGTTCAGAGGCATCAGGCAGCTGTTATCTTGCAGAGGCTACCTACAAGCCTGCTGTCACTACCTGGTGATAGAAGAGTGTGGGCGGTATCAAGTCATTACCAGCCTGTGATGTGTGTTGACCAGTACCACTCTGCAAAGTATGTTTATAAATCATTCAATGTTGTTTCATATGATCATGACTTTGAATAATGGATTTCCAAATTAAATAATTAAAATTATAGAAAGATGGTTTATATTTTGGATTAGATCCTAACATGTCAAACTCAGTAAGTCGATTATCTGTATTAACAGCAATATGAGTAAAGACTACAAAAGACAGCACTTTCCATCATACGCTCTAAGTTCATACAAATGGAGGAAAATCATATTAATGCCATTCATAGCCACTTTATATGAGGAGTCTTATTACTTATTTATATATTAATAATGTATGATGGTAAAAATATGTTAAATAGAGGATGGTGAGAGGAGCTCACTAGGTAATGCTTAATGACACAGGGAAACCATACAATTGAGATGCTGAGAAGGAGACCTAGCATACCACACCATAATATGAACAGTATCAGTAATGACAGAAGCTTCAACCATCTTTCTCTTGTCAACTTGAGTTCATTCTCCTCTAAAACACTCAATTGCATGTCTGTCTAAAACAGTAAATTTCTCACAACTAATACTGTGGGAGAGAACAATCAGAAAAATAATCAAAGCAAGATAAATCGTTAAAAAGTTAGGCAAAATGATGAGCAATAGTATTAAGTTCTAATCTGAGTGATATATGCTATCTATACAAAGTTCTTGTGATTCCATCTGTAGCAGTGGCATCAATAAGCCTTATATGTGATACATATTTATTGCCTCCGGAATCATACCACTTTACATTCCATCCAAATATTTTTATGATTACAAATATATATATGACTAGCCTTGGAACATACTTGTGGCTTTTGGAAAATACTCAAGAATGCTACAGATACTTTGATCTAATGCTTACATTACAAAAACTTTGGGTATTTCCAAAGTATAAATACAGATGTAACGTATGACCATGTCATAGCCTAATTTTATCAAATTTTTCACAGTTTTACCTTTTATGCACATTTTTCCCATTTTAAATATTTTCCCATATTTTCCATATTATTTTTCCATATTCCATTTGCAAATGAACAGGAGTTCGTATGGCTGTATTGCTTACTTCACCAGCTGTGGCTTGTTTTTTTTTTTTTTCCTTTCTGCAAGGGTATCTACAAATAATCCTTCTTCCTCTAAATGTCAACACCACATGCCAAATGCAATGGTAAAACACACATTTACATACATGAATTGCTGGAGGGTGGTGGTGGCGGTGGGGGGGGGGGGGGAGGGGGGGGTGTGAACTTTTGACGTTATTCTGTTGTAAGGGCAGCAGGCAGTGGGTGGCAGGCAGTGGGCAGCGGGCCACACTGGCAGCATCATACCTGATGCAGGAGGATCCATATCCCACACCTAACACAGCTGGAATCACCTTCCAGATGCAACTCTGTATACACCCCGTGACTCTGTGGGAAGCCAAAAAAAGACATAATATGTTATGTGTATGTATGTGTGAGTGTGTGTGTGTGTGTGTGTGTGTGTGTGTGTGTGTGTGTGTGTCTTTACAACAGAATAACATCGATGTTCTACCTCCACAGCAATTCATGTATGTGCATGTGTGTTTTAGTGTTGCCTTTAACACTTAGCACTGGAAGAAGTATAGCTTGCAGATAACCTTGCTTGGTTGGACTCTGTATCACAGTTGGATGGTAAACAAATAGCAAGTCACAGCAGGTGAAGAAAACAGTAAGACGTATATACTCTTGATAATTTACAAATGGAATAGGGGGAAAAAGTATGAAAACATTTTATAAATGGAAAAAATGTACGAAAATGGTAAAAAAGTGTCAAAAATTCAATAAAATCTGGATATGACACTGTCATACAGAATATCTGTATTTATACTTCAGAAATGTCCAAAATTAGTACTATTGCTCATCGTTTTTTATAAATTTTTAACAATTTATCTTGCTACAACCATTTTTCTGATTGTTATCTCTAATAGTATCTGTTCTGGAAAATTTACTGTTTTCAAAATGCATACTATTGACTGTTTTGCTGAAGAGTGAATGCACACCCGTGACAGAAAGTTGGTTGAAGGTGCCATCAATACTGATACTCTGATACTACACATATCATGGTGCGGTGTGTTAGGTCTACTTCCCAATATCTCTATCTCAGGGTCATGCTGTATTATTGTCCATCAGCCAGTGAGCTCCTGTCACCATCCTCTGTTTAATGTTTCTTATACCTTTATACATTATTATTATTATTATTACTTAAAAAACTATTTCACTCATGATATAAACTGGATACACACACACACACACAAACACACAATCCAAATTCAGACATAATGACCAAAAGTGCTGCCATCTGATTAGATTAGATGAGATTAGTAGTTGTTACATAGATCATGAATATGGCACTTCGTAATGATGTGGAACATGTCAGGTTAATAAAAGGTGTCTATACAAGATATTACATTATACAAAATATTACGTGACACTTTTTTTTTATGCAGTTGGGGAAATTGCCCACTTACTATATCCAAAAATTCATTTAATGAGTAGAAGGAGTTGCTATTAAGAAATTCTTTTAATTTCCTTTTATATGCTATATGGCTATCTGTCATACTTTTGATGCTATTAGGTAAGTGACCAAAGACTTTTGTGGCAGCATAATTTACCCCCTTCTGAGCGAAAGTTAGATTTAACCTTGAGTAGTGAAGATCATCCTTTCTCCTAGTGTTGTAGCCATGTACACTACTATTACTTTTGAATTGGTTCAGATTGTTAATAACAAATTTCATAAGTCAATATATATATTGTGAGGCTACAGTGAAGATCTCGAGCTCTTTAAATAAGTGTCTGGAGGATTATCTTGGATGAGCTCCGCAATTATTCTGATTACACACTTTTGTGCAATGAACACTCTTTTACCCAATGATGAGTTACCGCAGAATATGATGCTATATGAAAGCAGAGGATGAAAATAGGCATGGTAAGCTAATTTACTGAGATGTATATTGCCAAAATTTGCAATGACCCTAATACCATAAGTAGCTGAACTAAAACGTTTCAGTAGATCTTCCGTGTGTTTTTTCCAGTTCAACCCCTCATCAATGCATACACCAAGAAATTTTAATATTCTACCTTATCTACCGATTTCTGATCAAAGTCTGTATTTATTAATGGTGTCATTCCATTTACTGTGTGGATTTGTATATACTGTGTTTAGTCAAAGTTTAATGAGAGCCCATTTGCAGAGAACCACTTAATGATTTTCTGAAAAACATCGTTTACAGCTTAACCAGTTAATTCTTGTCTGTTGGGTGTGATAGCTATACTTGTATCATTGGCAAAAAGCACCAGCTTTGCATCTTCGTTAATACAGAATGGCAAATCATTGATATATATATATATTAAGAACAGCAGAGGACCCAAGACCTAACCTTGCTGCACCCCATTCTTAATTGTTCCCCAGTTTGAGAAATCACCAGTTTTTTGCATATTATGTGAACCGCTTATTTCAACTTTCTGCACTCTTCCAGTTAGGTATGATTTAAACCATTTGAGCGCTGTCCCATTCATACCACAGTACTTGAGCTTATCTAGAAGTGTTCCATGATTTACACAATCAAAAGCTTTTGAGAGATAAAAAAAAATCCCAATAGGTGACTTCCGATTACTCAGAGAATTTAATATTTCATTAGTGGAAGTATATATAGCATTTTCCATTTAAAAACCTTTCTGGAAACCAAACTGACATTTTGTTAAAGATTTATTTTTACAAAGATGTGAAGCTACTCTATGATACATTACTTTTTCTGGAGTATTTACTCATACGTTGCTGCTACTGATATGGATAATCTAAAAAACTGTGTTTGATATGTGGGGGTCAGATGCTGAATATTATATATTTGTCTATAACTTTAATATGAAAATTGATGACATAAACTTGTGATCAAATAAAATAGAACAGAACAATTTATAAACACTCCTTGCTGGCAGCTATTGGAAAAATCATTCATGTTTTTACCATGGTTCTTTTTGAACACTTGTCAACACATGACATCTCAATACAATCAGGCCCCTCTATCAGTAGATATCATCTGTCAGGCTGTAGGCATGCTCTGCATATCAGCTGCTGAATGATGGAGTAAAAAAATTAATCTCACTACCCTCCACTACTATTTTTAATGTTATTGAGAAGCTCTGCATAGTGGACCCTGATAGATGTCTGATGCTTACATTGATGGAAATATGTATGCTATCCCTTGACAGTGGCTTGTGATGGATTGGTAGTGAGTTGCAGATGCTGGCCGCAGTGCACAGGGAGTCTCAGAGCATTAGTAAATTATTTTTGCTCTTTGAACAGTGAAAATGGTACCTATGTGATGGTCCAGTAAGCACCTCCACTGAAATATAATTCTCTATTTAAAAACTTTGATGGAAGTGGTGTGATATAGTTGTTCCTACATGTAGACACAAGCAGGTGCCATTGTGCATATAAAAAAACCACATGACTAGAGATATGAATATTCATCGTCTTCAGTTGAAATATTCCAAGGAATGTGCTTTTTGGCCATAAATACAAATTGTTGTATTGCAAGAAGTCATTCCAGTCTGAGACTTGCTACCTGCAATATTAACACCACCTACAGATTCAAAAGTGATGAAATGCTGTAATGGAAATAAATGTTCATCAGAGGCTAACGGGCAATCTGAGTTCAAGTCAGTTGATTCTACAGTTATGTTTTAAGGTGATTGTTTTTATTTATTCATTTATTTCTCATATTTGTATGTGTTTGTTTCAGCTGCATTCTGATGATGAATTTCTTCTTCTTTTTCTTCTCATTCTGTTGCAGATGTAATGGATGTGTGCAGACTCAGAAATGCACCTGTGACAATTACTCCACACTCCAGTGAGATAATGATGTATTCATTGCCCGGTTTGTCTACAATATATTAACAATGCCTATAAATACCACCACACACTGTCTCATCACCATCACTGTGGTACAGACAGCTGACATCTGCTAGTTTGCCAATGTTGCCATGCCCTGGACCAGCTTACAGTCAACACAGACCTTAATTTCAAGATTCTCTCACCATTAATATGGAGACGGCTTGAAAGATATGATATTACAAGATATTATTGCAAATAACAATGAGGTGAGGGGTTCATGGGCTTATTCAGATGCTGCTGATGTTGAAGGTGAATAACTTACTATATATGGCAGCATATATAATTTCTTTTATTAGGCATGATATTTATCAATTTATTTATTTCTTTACAGACAAGATGGAGGCCACACACTGACATGGACTTGCACCTACAGCTTCTACTACAACAATTCACCCAAATATGATGCATTCATTGCCCTAGCCTGATTCATCGACGATGTGTTTACAGCACCCACAAATACCACTGCCATCATCATTATCATCATAAACATGATGACATCAGCTCATCTGCCAACACAGCAGCACCCTGGACCATCTCACAATCATCGTGAACCTACATCGCATCACACACCCCTCTGACTTCACTGTGGACCTCGCTGCAGCAGCACCCCTGTCCACTCTGTTGTGAATTACCAAGTAACTCCCACAGCTGCATTGGATTGTTCTGTGATTGCTCTCTCTTTTAGTGAAAATTAACCTGCATTGGTAACTCAAATGTGGGCTACTGAGATCCTGCCATTTTTCTGGATGCCTGCCAAGGTGATTTGGAAAGGATACTTATCAAAATTACCAGAGACCAGTGGCATCCTGTCATAATGTGTAACAAAGTACTATACTGGGATCTCGTGCTTCCCCTGAAAGAGGGCAGTGATGCTGGTGTGGAGAAGAGCATTATCCAAATTTGGAGGAGAACTGGTGTGATATCATGGGGCTATTCAGTTGCTGGGTGGTTTGTAACTTCTATCAAGAGTGTCATACTCAGTAATTTTTCCAACTTGTGGTAAAGGAGTTGGGGTAAGCCATTCATCTGCATAGTCCATTTTGATATATACTCACATGTCTACTATATATACTCACATGCCTACATGCCTTCACACGTTTACATTTCTAAAGTTAATGAAAAGGCTGTGTACGTAAGGATAACTGATCATTTTATTTCACATAATTTGCTATCAAATGTACAGTTTGGTTTTAGAAGTGGTTTAACAACTGAAAATGCTATATTCTTTTTTCTCTGTGAGTTACTGGATGGATGAACTAAAAGGTTTTGAACACAAGACATTTTTTTAAATTTAACTAAGGCATTTGATTGTGTTGATTACAAAATATTGCTCTGGAATTTGGACCATTATGGAATATGGGGAGTAGCTCACGATTGGTTCAACTTTTACTTTAACAACAGACAGCAAAAGGTTATTATCCAGAGTGTTGAGAATGGCTGTGATGTGGGGTTTGAGTGAGGCACGGTCAAATGGGGGGTATCCCATGGATTAGTGCAGTGGCTAATCCTGTTTCTTATTCATATAAATTCCTTATTTATATAAATTATATATAAGTATTACAGGTGATTTTAAAATATGTCTGTTTGCTGATGACACTAGCTTGGTAGTAAAGAATGTTGTGTGCAACATTGGCACTGTTTCAAATAGTGCATTTCATGATGTAAGTTCATGGATTGTAGAAAATGAATTAACACTAAAGTATTTACATTTTCCAACACACAATTCAACAAAACCCAACATTTTGATTTCACAGAATGGGTACATGATTAGTGAAACTGAACAGTTCAAATTTCTTGGTGTTCAGATGGATAGTAAACGATTGTGGAAATCCCATGTTCAGGACCTTGTTCAAAGACTTCATGCTGTCATTTTTACTATTCAAACAGTATCTGAAGTAAGTGCTAGTATGACATGAAAAGTAGTCTACTTTGTTTATTTTCATTCACTTTTGGCATACAGTATTATATTTTGGGGTAACTCTTTCCATTCTCAAAGGATACTTCTGGCTCAGAAAAAATGGGCAGTTTGGGCAATAAGTGGTGTAAGTTCACAAACCTCTTCTCAACCCCTGTTCACTTGTCTGGGTATTCTGACATTGGCCTAAAAATAAAATACTAGGCAGAAATTGAAAAACTGAATATGCATTTGGATTGCACTTCCTTGACTCTTGTGCAGAAAGTTGTGTAGTATACTGCTGCATCCATTTAGTGCATTTCATGATGTAAGTTCATGGATTGTAGAAAATGAATTAACACTAAAGTATTTACATTTTCCAACACACAATTCAACAAAACCCAACTTAGTACCAATCCATGCTCTTTCAAATCGATGCTGAGGAGTTTCCTCATGGGTCACTCCTTCTATTCTGTCTAGGAGTTCCTCAAAAAATTAAGCTGACTCCTGTGTTACACTGCTGACTGCTTTACATAAACTTATGGCTTATAATTTTTTTGGGTTCATAAACATTTTATTTTACCTGTTATTACTTTTATGTAGTAATTTCATGTATTGATACCTTCCATGACCTTGCAGATTTGTTCCTCAATTTGGTCCTACGGATTGTAATTAAAAAATCCACTTAATGGAGGATCCAGTTTCATACCTTTTCTGAAAGATATCGCTGCTAAGAAAATCATGTAGAATCTAAATGAGATGTATGTATATTGCTTTGCCTGGTCACTCTGACCAGCGAGAAAAATTATAGTGATCATCTTGAGCACACAAGTAAATAAGAAACACTTATGCCAGTGAACATTACGATTTCAGTGGCATCTTATTCCCTGCAAAATGTCAGGTCCTACCAAATACCAAAGGTAGGGATTTGATTATTCAATTCGTGTTTAGCCCCCTGTGAGTTGATGATAGCAAACCAGGAGATGAAGAGCATGAGCACATTCTGCAGAACAGAAAAGTCAATTATCAAGTAATTGGACCCCTCTACATTAGCAAATTAGTTGGTCAGCACTCCAAACATGTAGATTTGTTACTCTTCTCTGAGGGAGAGAATTTACATCACCTGCGGATCAAAAGAATGTCCTACATACTTTCCTTCCGATTGAGTAAAAAAGAACATAAACAACATTTATGCCATAGATGTCTCAAATCATTTGCAAAAAGTGAGTATTTGAAAGGCACCTCACTGACTGCTCAAACAAGGAACCAATATTTGTGGAAATATCTATGAAGGATAAAAAGTTCCTAAATTTTAAGGATGCCTACAACCAGGAGTGAGGCACGTTCATGGCATACACAGACTTCAAGTGGCTCCTAGCTCGTGTGGCATATTGTGAAGGTGGCCTCTTTCCTTCCATATTACCTTCACAGAATGGCACATATCATATGCAGCTTCATATCAACATGTATTCTCATATGACTACAATCACAACAAATTCGAAACTTACACTGGGGATAATCATGCAAGGTAGTCGCTGAACTCAAAAACTTGCATCGGAAGTTGATGTGATTTAACACAACAATGTTCCAATGACTGCCATGGAGAAGATGATGCATTGTATGAGCAGGCAGTTAATTGTCATATTTGTAGGATGCGACTGGATAGAGAAGCAGAGGCCCCGTGAAAGGACCTCTGTCATCTTATGGGGAAGTTGCATGGCACAGCTGACAATGCATGCAGTGAAGTACAAACTGTCACAGGACATACCCATCTTCTTTCACAAGTTGAGTGCATATGATGCTCACTTTCTGACTGAGCAATCAGGTGGTCTCGGTTTGATGGGTGATAAGGTCAGTTTCATCCCTGACACTGTTGAAAGGTCATTTCGTTTTCCCAAAGAAACAGGCCAAGAATAACTTTCAAATTCCTGTATTTTCTTTACTTCATGCATGTGTCCTCATGGGGACACAGGGAAAACAGTGATCAAGTTTCAATAAGTTTATTGATGATAAGAAGAAAAGGCAAAAGAGCATCCCATTAGAGACTGGTACGGAGGATTAACAGAGCTGCTCTGTAAAAGTCACCTGATTATTTCTCATATGTAGTACCACCACCAGGAGCTTTGTAGGAAAACTTCCTTACAGGGAAATAATCCAAGTTCCAAGAATTTTGTTCTGATTATGTCCAACACAGGCACAGAAGAGTGTGTCCTTAATGTATTCTAAGTCCACAGAGGAAACAACAACAATATCTGAGAACAGTGGCACTGGTCCCTAAAATGGGCTTTTAGAGCATCCTGAGATGATGAGGTAAGTAGCACTCACCCCGAGGCCAGGAGAGGCTCTCAAAGTGAGAATAACTGGCTCGTGTAGTCCAAGCACTGACCTGGATGGCTGCCGGTGGCAGAATACTTGTGATACTTTTTTCTTATTATGTGTTGCGCAGATGCAAACAGGTTCATCAGAAGTGGTGGCCTCTGCTAGTGCTGGTACCGCTGCCTGATGTTTGGTCATGACTTTAACATGGAAAGTACATGATGCTGAGGCATGCAGGGGCTATGTAAAAAGCATGCATGCCTTTGGATCCTGAGGGTTGCTGCTCCCTTTCTCACAGCTTCCCTACATAACATTGGACTTTTTTGAACATATGATTCTTAGTGGACTTTGCCATTGGTTTAAGTTACATCCTTTATCCAGATGTAAACAAGCTCTATGGGTATGCCATGCTACATGGTCTACCATTTGGAGAGTTCTGATACATGTCCAAAGACCCATGATGTGGCTTTAGATGCTGGTGAGGGTAGAACTGGAATACCCTGCCCAATTGCAAGATAAACACAGTGTCCAGAGTGCCTAGTCCCATGAAATGGTTCTATCCTGAAGCTATTGATGACACTGGGGAACACGAAATGTTGTATTCTCCACTACAGAAACCGCCAGCAGTGTATCAGATTGAGGATGGAACTTGCCAGTATCACCCATGGAAGTTCCTGCAAGCAGTGTTGCTGGTTGAAAGAATAAATTGATGTTAACACTGAACAGACACTGAACTGATTTTTTAAAATGATTTTTACAAGTTAACGATCAATTCAGTTTTCAGAAAAATTATAGAAAATGTTAGAGAACACTGCAAAATTTATGTAGCTATCCAGTGAGATGGCCGTTAAGGCACAAGAGATTACATTGCAGGACGAAATTTCAAATGTGTCACCATCTTCAATGAAGCACTCGTACCTGTGGAGATGGCCAAGGTTTCAGTGTAGTTCACAATGCCTGTCCATATCAATATATGTGTTCTGGAGCTCATCTACACAACTGCACCACATGTGAGTGTGTAAAGTATTGTATATATACTTCTGGGTGTGTATGGGTGGTTTCTTCATCTGCTACTGCTAGTCCCCAATTTCCATATATTATACGCAGAGTGGGGAGAAACAGTATGATCAAAAGTGTGGGGCAGAAAACATCAAATAAAGGACTTTGATTACAGGAACCTGCAGTCACAGCTGCATATTTTTGGCGCTATATAAACATAATTGAAATGTAAGATATGGATGTCTTTACTCAAAATGACCCCCCATGAACCATGGACCTTGCCGTTGGTGGGGAGGCTTGCGTGCCTCAACGATACAGATAACCGTACCATAGGTGCAACCACAATGGAGGGGTATCTGTTGAGAGGCCAGACAAACGTGTGGTTCCTGAAGAGGGGCAGCAGCCTTTTCAGTAGTTGCAGGGGCAACAGTCTGGATGATTGATTGATCTGGCCTTGTAACACTAACCAAAACGGCCTTGCTGTAGTGGTACTGCGAACGGCTGAAAGCAAAGGGAAATTACAGCCGTAATTTTTCCCTAGGGTGTGCAGCTTTACTGTATGGTTAAATGATGATGGTGTCCCCTTAGGTAAAATATTCCGGAGGTAAAATAGTCCCCCAGCTTTTGTTATTAAAAGTGAAGACAAAACTATAAGTGATCCTTTACGTATTGCCAATATATTCAACCTTCATTATGCAAGTATTGTACAAAGCCTCATAAAACCCAAAGACAAACCAAGATTAAACATAACATCCCACAAATCCTAAAACTGTGTTCTTATACCCTGTAAGTGTACAATAATTACATAATGCAATCAACAAACTAAAAAATAAATTGTGTTGTGGCACTGATGGCATTCCAGATAAAGTACTTAAACACAGCATAAATACGGCTCATCCCCTTGTAGACATAATTAATGCCTCTTTCAGCACTGGCACTTTCCCTAAAGAACTAAAGCTGTCAATAATAAAATCATTATATAAAAATTGTGATCCTCTTGATGTAAGAAACTTCAGACCCATATCCTTGATATTCTGCTTCTCAAAAGTTATTGAAAGAATAATGCATGAAAGACTCTTCGCTTTCCTGAACACAAGTAGAGTATTAGTCAGTGAGCAAAATGGCTTCAGAAAAAATAGGTCAACTGAAACAGCTGTATATAATTTCCTAAAACTTCTCCTTATCTCTATAGATCATAACGAAGTAAACTGTGGGGTGTTTTTAGATTTATCAAAGGCATTTGATGTTATTGATCATGAATTATTACTTGAGAAACTATATTGCTATGGTGTATGGGGTACTGTTCACAGCTGGTTTAAATCATACCCGTCAGACAGATATCAGAAAGTAGAAACAGTTCACAAAGGAACCTCTTACTTTTCAGAATATAAGATAGTTAGTAATGGAGTGCTGCAAGGTTCTGTGTCGTGACCCCTCTTGTTCTTGATTTTCATAAATGGCCTACCAAACTGTTTAACACTAGCTAATGCTGTATGGTTGGAAAAGGAGTGAGACAGGGTTGTAGCCTCTCCCCAATGTTATTCAATCTGTATATTGAGCAAGCAGTAAAGGAAACAAAAGAAAAATTTGGAGTAGCTATTAAAATTCATGGAGAAGAAGTAAAAACTTTGAGGTTCGCCGATGACATTGTAATTCTGTCAGAGACAGCAAAGGACTTGGAAGAGCTGTTGAACGGAATGGACAGTGTCTTGAAAGGAGGATATAAGATGAACATCAACAAAAGCAAAACGAGGATAATGGAATGTAGTCAAATTAAATCGGGTGATGCTGAGGGAATTAGATTAGGAAATGAGACACTTAAAGTAGTAAAGGAGTTTTGCTATTTAGGGAGTAAAATAACTGATGATGGTCGAAGTAGAGAGGATATAAAATGTAGACTGGCAATGGCAAGGAAATCGTCTCTGAAGAAGAGAAATTTGTTAACATCGAGTATAGATTTAAATGTCAGGAAGTCGTTTCTGAAAGTATTTGTATGGTGTGTAGCCATGTATGGAAGTGAAACATGGACGATAACTAGTTTGGACAAGAAGAGAATAGAAGCTTTCGAAATGTGGTGCTACAGAAGAATGCTGAAGATAAAGTGGGTAGATCACGTAACTAATGAGGAGGTGTTGAATAGGATTGGGGAGAAGAGAAGTTTGTGGCACAACTTGACTAGAAGAAGGGATCGGTTGGTAGGACATGTTTTGAGGCATCAAGGAATCACAAATTTAGCATTGGAGGGCAGCGTGGAGGGTAAAAATCGTAGACGGAGACCAAGAGATGAATACACTAAGCAGATTCAGAAGGATGTAGGTTGCAGTAAGTACTGGGAGATGAAGACGCTTGCACAGGATAGAGTAGCATGGAGAGCTGCATCAAACCAGTCTCAGGACTGAAGACCACAACAACAACAATGCTGTATTGTATGCAGACGATACAAGTCTTTTTATTAAAGCTCAAAATGAGACTGACTTGCAACACAAAGTAGAAATAACAAAAGAAGAAACAGGAAAATGGTTTAGAGATAACTGTTTATTTGTAAATGAGAAAAAAAAAAAGCAGTATGGATGAATTTCAGCCATGTATCGAATAAAGTAAAGCCCAATATAGTCTTGAAACTTGGTGAACAGAAGATTTTACAAACTTCAAACACAAAATTTTTAGGTATCTGGTTAGATGAGCATCTAAAGTGGGATAAACATATTGAAATGCTCAATAAAAAGCTAAGTAAATGCTGCCATGTACTCAGAATCCTGAAAAACTGCTGCAGTGAAATAACAGTACTATGTGCTTATTATGCTCTTATGCATAGTCTATTGCAGTATGGTGTCTTACTTTGGGGTAATTCAAGTCTGGCAAACCAGTCATTCATTATTCAAAAACGAGCATTAAGAATAATGAAAGGGGCTGCACCAAGAGAGCCCTGCAGGGAAATTTTCAAAGAAATTCAAATAATGTCGCTTCCATCTTGATATATCTACGAAAGTATCTGCTTTTTCAAATCTCACCCCCAATTTTCTTCTTTAAATAGTGAGTGCCATGACTACCTAACAAGACACAGGAATGATTTCCACAGAGAAACACACAAAACATCCCAATATCACAAAAGTGCAACATATCACCCCAAAATCCTTTTTAGTGCTCTTCCCCTAAACATCAAAAAGATAGAAAAGTTTTCCATTTTTAAAAATGAGCTTAAAAAATGTTATTAAGAGAATGTTTTTACAATGTTACATAGTACATGGATTTTCAGAACATAGTGACATAGTGGTCAATGATAATGACAATTCATATTTGAACAAATGTATGAAAATAGTCTGCCTGTACACACTATAATTAATTAATTACTGTTTGTTCTGTTATTCTCCACTAGAGTGGTCAATGATAATGATAAGTCATATCTGAAAAACAAATGTATGAAATAGTGTGCACTATAAATAATTAATTATTGTTTGTTTTGTTATTATCTACTATACACTGCATGAGATATATATTTATATATGTTTTACAACTGTAGGCCTATGTTATTAATTTACTGTATAACTCAAACTCATATAATGTAACGTGACAACTCCTATATCATTGTATATGATAAAATGGATGCTCAGTGAATGAATGAATGAATGAATGGATCTCCGGGCGGGGACTACTCAAGAGGATGTTGTTATCAGGAGAAAGAAAACTGGCATTCTACGGAACGGAGCATGGAAAGTCAGATCCCTTAAAAAGGGAAATGGATAGGTTAAAGTTAGATATAGTGGGAATTAGTGAAGTTCGGTGGCAGGAGGAAAAAGACTTTTGGTCAGGCGAATACAGAGTTATAAATACAAAATGAAATAGGGGTAATGCAGGAGTAAGTTTAATAATGAATAAAAAATAGGAGTGCGTGTAAGCTACTACAAACAGCATAGTGAACGCATTATTGTGGCCAAGATAGACACAAAGCCCACACCTACTACAGTAGTACAAGTTTATATGCCTATTAGCTCTGCAGATGATGAAGATATTGAAAAAAACTATGATGAAATAAAAGAAATTATTCAGATAGTGAAGGGAGACGAAAATTTAATAGTTATGGGTGACTGGAATTCAGCAGTAGGAAAAGCGAGAGAAGGAAACATAGTAGGTGAATATGGATTGGAAATAAGAAATGAAAGAGAAAGCTGCCTGGTAGAATTTTGCACAGAGCGCAAATTAATCATAGCTAACACTTGAGTTAAGAATCATAAAAGAAGGTTGTATACATGGAAGAAGCCTGGAGATACTGACAGGTTTCAGATAGATTATATAATGGTAAGACAGAGATTTAGGAACCAGGTTTTAAATTGTAAGACGTTTCCAGGGGCAGATGTTGACTCTGACCACAATCTATTGGTTATGAACCGTAGATTAAAACTGAAGGAACTGCAAAAAGGTGGGAATTTAAGGAGATGGGTCCTGGATAACCTGACTAAACCAGAGGTTGTACAGAGTTTCAGGGAGAGCATAAGGGAACAATTGACAGGAATGGGGGAAAGAAATACAGTAGAAGAAGAATGAGTAACTTTGAGGGATGAAGTAGTGAAGGCAGCAGAGGATCAAGTAGGTAAAAAGACGAGGGCTAGTAGAAATCCTTGGGTAACACAAGAAATACTGAATTTAATTGATGAAAGGAGAAAATATAAAAATGAAGTAGGCAAAAAGGAATACAAACGTCTCAAAAATGATACCGACATGAAGTGTAAAATGGCTAAGCAGCGATGCCTAGAGGACAAATGTAAGGATATAGAGGCTTATCTCACTAGGGGTAAGATAGATACTACCTACAGGAAAATTAAAGAGACCTTTGGAGAAAAGAGAACGACTTGTATGAATATCAAGAGCTCAGATGGAAACCCAGTTCTAAGCAAATAAGAGAAAGCAGAAAGGTGGAAGGAGTATATAGAGGATGTATACAAGGGGGATGTACTTGAGGACAATATTATGGAAATGGAAGAGGATGTAGATGAAGATGAAAAGGGAGATATGATACTGTGTGAATAGTTTGACAGAGCACTGAAAGACCTGAGTCGAAACAAGGACCCGGGAGCAGACAACATTCCATTACAACTACTGACAGCCTTGGGAGAGCCAGTCCTGACAAAACTCTACCATCTGGTGAGTAAGATGTGTGTGACAGGCGAAATAACCTCAGACTTCATGAAGAATATAGTAATTCCAATCCCAAAGAAAGCAGGTGTTGACACGTGAAAATTACCGAACTGTCAGTTTAATATGTAACGGCTGCAAGATGTTGTTGTTGTTGTTGTTATGGTCTTCAGTCCTGAGACTGGTTTGATACAGCTCTCCACGCTACTCTATCCTGTGCAAGCTTCTTCATCTCCCAGTACCTACTGCAACCTACATCCTTCTGAATCTGCTTAGTGTATTCATCTCTTGGTCTCCCTCTACGATTTTTACCCTCCACGCTGCTCTCCAATACTAAATTTGTGATCCCTTGATGCATCAGAACATGTACTACCAACCGATCCCTTCTTCTAGTCAAGTTGTGCTACAAACTCCTCTTCTCCCCAATCCTATTCAGTACCTCCTCATTCGTTATGTGATCTACCCATCTAATCTTCAGCATTCTTCTGTAGCACCACATTTCGAAAGCTTCTATTTTCTTCTTGTCTAAACTATTTATCGTCCATGTTTCACTTCCATACATGGCTACACTCCATACATATACTTACAGAAACGACTTTCTGACACTTAAATCTATATTCGATGTTAACAAATTTCTCTTCTTGAGAAACGCTTTCCTTGCCATTGCCAGTCTACATTTTATATCCTCTCTGCTTCGACCATCATCAGTTATTTTGCTCCTCAAATAGCAAAACTCCTTTACTGCTTTAAGTGTCTCATTTGCTAATGTAATTCCCTCAGCATCACCCGACTTAATTCGACTACATTCCATTACTCTCGTTTTGCTTTTGTTGATGTTCATCTTATATCCTCCTTTCAAGACAATGTCCATTCCGTTCAACTGCTCTTCCAAGTCCTTTGCTGTCTCTGACAGAATTACAATGTCAGCGTCGAACCTCAAAGTTTTTATTTCTTCTCCATGGATTTTAATACATACTCCAAATTTTTCTTTTGTTTCCTTTACTGCTTGCTCAATATACAGATTGAATAACATCGGGGACAGGCTACAACCCTGTCTCACTCCCTTCCCAACCACTGCTTCCCTATCATGCCCCTCAACTCTTATAACTGCCATAGGGTTTCTGTACAAATTGTAAATAGCCTTTCGCTCCCTGTATTTTACTCCTGCTACCTTCAGAATTTGAAAGAGAGTATTCCAGTCAACATTGTCAAAAGCTTTCTCTAAGTCTACAAATGCTAGAAACGTAGGTTTGCCTTTTCTTAATCTAGCTTCTAAAATAAGTCGTAGGGTCAGTATTGCCTCACGTGTCCCCATATTTCTACAGAATCCAAACTGATCTTCCCCAGGGCCGACTTCTACCAATTTTTCCATTCGTCTGTAAAGAATTCGCGTTAGTATTTTGCAACTGTGACTTATTAAACTGATAGTTCGGTAATTTTCACATCTGTCAACGCCTGCTTTCTTTGAGATTGGAATTATTATATTCTTCTTGAAGTCTGAGGGTATTTCGCCTGTCTCATACATTTTGCTCACCAGATGGTAGAGTTTTGTCGGGACTGGCTCTCCCAAGGCCGTCAGTAGTTCTAATGGAATGTTGTCTACTCTCTGGGCCTTGTTTCGACTCAGGTCTTTCAGTGCTCTGTCAAACTCTTCACGCTGTATCATATTTTCCATTTCATCTTCATCTACATCCTCTTCCAATTCCATAATATTGTCCTCAAGTACATCGCACTTGTATAGACCCTCTATATACTCTTTCCACCTTTCTGCTTTCCCTTCTTTGCTTAGAACTGGGTTTCCATCTGAGCTCTTGATATTCATACAAGTCGTTATCTTTTCTCCAAAGGTCTCTTTAATTTTCCTTTAGGCAGTAGCTGTCTTACCTCTAGTGAGATAAGACTCCATATCCTTATATTTGTCCTCTAGCCATGCCTGCTTAGCCATTTTGCACTTCCTGTCGATCTCATTTTTGAGACGTTTGTATTCCTTTTTGCCTCCTTCATTTACTGCATTTTTATATTTTCTCCATTCGTCAATTAAAATCAATATTTCTTCTGGCACCCCAGGATTTCTATTAACCCTCATCTTTTTACCTACTTAATCCTCTGCTGCCTCCACTACTTCATCCCTCAAAGCTACCCATTCTTCTTCTACTGTATTTCTTTCCCCCATTCTTGTCAACTGTTACCTTATGCTCTCCCTGAAACTCTGTACAACCTCTGGTTTAGTCAGTTTATCCAGGTCCCATCTCCTTAAATTCCCACCTTTTTGCAGTTTCTTCAGTTTTAATCTACCGTTCATAACCAATAGATTGTGGTCAGAGTCAACATCTGCCCCTGGAAATGTCTTACAATTTCAAACCTGGTTCCTAAATCTCTGTCTTACCATTATATAATCTATCTGAAACCTGTCAGTATCTCCAGGCTTCTTCCATGTATACAACCTTCTCTGATGATTCTTGAACCAAGTGTTAGCTATGATTAAGTTATGCTCTGCGCAAAATTCTACCAGGCGGCTTTCTCTTTCATTTCGTACCCCCAATCCATATTCACCTACTACGTTTCCTTCTCTCCCGTTTCCTACTACCGAATTACAGTCACCCATGACTATTAAATTTTCGTCTCCCTTCACTATCTGAATAATTTCTTTTATTTCATCATACATTTCTTCAATTTCTTCGTCATCTGCAGAGCTAGTAGGCATATAAACTTGTACTACTGTAGTAGGTGTGGGCTTTGTGTCTATCTTGGCCACAATAATGCGTTCACTATGCTGTTTGTAGTAGCTTACCTGCACTCCTATTTTTTTATTCGTTATTAAACCTACTCCTGCATTCCCCCGTTTTGATTTTGTATTTATAACCCTGTATTCGCCTGACCAAAAGTCTTGTTCCTCCTGCCACCGAACTTCACTAATTCCCACTATATCCTACTTTAACCTATCCATTTCCCTTTTTAAGGGATCTGACTTTCCATGCTCCGATCTGTAGAATACCAGCTTTCTTTCTCCTGATAACGACGTCCTCCTGAGTGGTCACCGCCCGGAGATTCGAATGGAGGGCTATTTTACCTCCGGAATATTTTACCCAAGAGGACGACATCATCATTTATTCATACAGTAAAGCTTCATGCCCTCAGGAAAAATTACAGCCGTAGTTTCCCCTTGCTTTCAGCCGTTCGCAGTACCAGCACAGCAAGGCCGTTTTGATTAGTGTTACAAGGCCAGATCAGTCAATCATCCATACTGTTGTCCCTGCAACTACTGAAAAGGCTGCTGCCCCTCTTTAGGAACCACACGTTTGTCTGGCCTCTCAACAGATACCCCTCCGTTGTGGTTGCACCTACGGTACGGCTATCTGTATCACTGAGGCACGCAAGCCTCCCCACCAACAGCAAGGTCTATGGCTCATGGGGGAGGAGGGGGGGGGGCTGCAAGATACTAATGCGAATTCTTTGCAGATGAATGGAAAAACTAGTAGAAGCCGACCTCAGGGAAAATCAGGTTGGATTCCGCAGAAATATCGGAACACATGAGGCAATACTGACCCTACGACTTATCTTAGAAGCTGGATTAAGGAAAGGCAAACCTACACTTCTAGCATTTGTAGACTTAGAGAAAGCTTTTGACAATGTTGACTGGAATACTCTCTTTCAAATTCTGAAGGTGGCAGGGGTAAAATACAGGGAGCGAAAGGTTATTTACAATTTGTACAGAAACCAGATGGCAGTTATAAGGGTCGAGGGACATGAAAGGGAAGCAGGGGTTGGGAAGGGAGTGAGACAGGGTTGTAGCCTCTCCCCAATTTTATTCAATCTGTATATTGAACAAAGCAGTGAAGGAAACAAAAGAAAAATTTGGAGTAGGTATTAAAATCCATGGGGAAGAAATAAAAACTTTGAGGTTCGCCGATGACATTGTAATTCTGTCAGAGACAGCAAAGGACTTGGAAGAGCAGTTAAAAGGAATGGATAGTGTCTTGAAAGGAGGATGTAAGGTGAACATCAACAAAAGTAAAACGAGGATAATGGAATGTAGTCGAATTAATTCGGGTGATGCTGAGGGAATTAGATTAGGAAATGAGACACTTAAAGTAGTAAAGGAGTTTTGCTATTTGGGAAGCAAAATAACTGATGATGGTCGAAGCAGAGCGGATATAAAATGTAGACTGGCAATGGCAAGGAAAGCGTTTCTCAAGAAGAGATATTTGTTAACATCGAATATAGATTTAAGTGTCAGAAAGTCGTTTCTGTAAGTATATGTATGGAGTGTAGCCATGCATGGAAGTGAAACATGGACGATAAATAGTTTAGACAAGAAGAGAAGAGAAGCTTTCGAAATGTGGTGCTACAGAAGAATGCTGTAGATTAGGTGGGTAGATCACATAACTAATGAGGAGGTATTGAATAGAATTGGGGAGATGAGGAGTTTGTGGCACAACTTGACTAGAAGATGGGATTAGTTGGTAGGACATGTTTTGAGGCATCAAGGGATCGCCAATTTAGTACTGGAGGGCAGCGTGGAGGGTAAAAATCGTAGAGGGAGACCAAGAGACGAATACACTAAGCAGATTCAGAAAGATGTAGGCTGCATTAGGTACTGGGAGATGAAGAAGCTTGCTCAGGATAGAGTAGCATGGAGAGCTGCATCTAGCCAGTCTCAGGGCTGAAGACCACAACAACAACAACAACACTCAAAATGAAATTTAATTCACAGAAAATGTATATAAAAGCAAAATTTTTGGACTAACCAATAATCATGATGAGAACAAGAAAATCTTAAAGCATCATATTCACGTATGTCATACTTAGCTGACATGCTTAGAGCACTTCTTCAGAAATTAAGTAATCAGATGTCCATGATTTACGTTTCAGTATGACTTAAGAAGGGCAACATAAATGAAAAATGAGTATGCTCTTGTACACAGACTTGCCACTATTTCATTAAAATATAATCATATCATAGCAAATGTTCAAACTGACCACCATTTTCATGCTGGCATAGCATCATAAATATTTTCATATACTTAAATTTCTTTATTGAATGCTGTCTTTCTGTCCTACAGCTTTGGCCAAATTGTTTCTACACACCCTGTATATGTCAAAAATGATCATTCATGAGGAGAAAAGAAACGTAAATGCAGTTTTTAGTATCATAATACAGAAAAACATAAATATTGTATAAAAGAATAACAAGTGTACATAGAAGCAAAACGGGAAATGTAGTATTCCAGTTTCCCTTATCTGTACTAACTTTAGTGTTAATAATTCTATCTGCTAGGCATAAGTCATCAGAAAGATAATAACTCTGTCGATAAAATTAATGTATGTACATAAAAGAAAAAATAGTTGTGTAAATACATCACTAAAAAAACTGTAAAAAAAGTTAGCTTTGCAAATTATTGTATACAAGAGAAAAATTGCTTTGCAAGAAAACACAATAAGATAAGTCATCATGTACAAGTAACTTAGTAGTTAAAAGATAAAATTGTTAATAAACAACCCAAGTTATTGTAAAATAATAATTTATAATACACTTGACCCTCTCTCCCATGACTCTCAGACCTCGAATGATGAGGCCAACACACAGTTGAGCTAGTTTATTTATTTATTTATTTTATTTTGATCCAACATATACTGATTACAAAAAAAGGTTTTTTTTTGTTCCAGTCTTCTGGATAAGTCAGAGCCTTACTTACTAGGGTTACATATTATTGGCTGGCACTTTTATCTACACAACTTTTTCTAAATGTAGTAGAGAGAACAGAGTTACATATATGGACTATACAGAAAAAAAATTGTTATTGCCATACTTAGATTAAGGAGTCTACAGTTTGTAACAGTATTCATATCTGACATTCAAATATTTACAGTTTGTGACACAGTCTAAGACCTGAGATTACATATATTTTTAGATAGATGGTCTTCCATCATATGAGTGTACTAAATCTAGAAACTCATCTATTGAATATACAGGATTGTTTAGGAGCCATAATTTGAATTTCATTTTTAGTTTTGTAATGGGCAATTTGGAGATATTACGATGGAAGCAATGCAGTGGTTTTATGCCTGCATAGTGAGGGCTTGTCTCATAAAGTGTTGTTCTATGAGAGATGATGTGGGGTCTCTCTCTACCTCTAGTGTTGTGATCGTGTATTTCTTTATTAAGTGTTTTGTTACTGTTTACTGCCATAATGATTATCTTCAGCACATGCAGGTTATGAACAGTTAGTATTTTAAATTCTTTAAACAAATTTCTGCAGGACTCCCTGGCACATTTCTTTCCCATAATTCTAAGTGCCTTCTTTTGTAAGGTAAGTACACTTTTCATATTACCTTTACTGCTGGATCCCCATACCTCTATCCCATAACTTAGATGGGATTCAAATAGTGCAAAATATATTTGCCTCAGAGTGGTGATGTTGCAAAAAGGTGTCAGTTTTCTTGGGACATATATGGTAGTACATAGCTGTGAATAGCTTGGATTGCTGCATATTAACGTGGTATCATCTGCATATAAGATAGCTGTTGCATGGTTTGTTATGGACTGAATATCATTTACATAGATAATAAAAAGAAGTGGTCCTAATATTGACCCCTGTGGGATACCAAAATTTATGTCAGTGGTGTGTGATTTGTATGTTCCCTCTGTAGTGCTAATAGACACAATCTGCTTCCTATTTGTCGAGTAGGACCTCATCAGATTATGGGCTGTGCCTCGAATGCCATAGTTCCACAGTTTGTCCAGCAATATGGTCGTATCAACACAGTCAAATGCTTTTTGTAAGTCTAGAAAGATGCCACATACATGTTCTTTATTATCTATTGCTTGAGTGACACCTTCGATTAAGTTTGATGCTGCTGTGATGGTGGATGACCCCTTGACAAACCCATACTGCCCCTTAGAAATCACTTTTTTGCATACCAGGAAGTTCCAGATTCTGATGTATATTACTTTCTCAAAGATTTTGGATATTATTGGAAGAACAGAAATGGGTTGAAAGTTTTCTACTAAATTCCTGTTTCCTTTTTTGAAAATAGGCACAACTCGGGCAATTTTCAACTCATCTGGAAATAGAAAAAAAATGGTTCAAATGGCTCTGAGCACTATGCGACTTAACTTCTGAGGTCATCAGTCGCCCAGAACTTAGAACTAATTAAACCTAACTAACCTAAGGACATCACACACATCCATGCCCGAGGCAGGATTCGAACCTGCGACCGTAGCGGTCGTTCGGCTCCAGACTTTAGCGCCTAGAACCGCACGGCCACTCCGGCCGGCATCTGGAAATAGACCATCTTCCATATGAGAATTGATAACTGTTGATAAAGGTGATGCAATTTTATGTATACATTTCTTAAGAGTGTCCAGACTAAGACCATCATATCCTGCTGCATGGGAATTCTTTAAGCTACTCACTATTTTAATTATTTCTTCTTTACTTGTTGGCATCGAAAATATACTTCCTGACACTGGTGTTCCTCTGAATTTGTATTTATGATTTTTAAGCTGATTGTTTATGCTGGAGCCAACAGAAACAAAGTAATTGTTAAATAGATCTGCTATCTTATTCTGATCAGTTTCTATTGTGCCGTTTATCAGCAAGTGATTTTCAGTTGTATGGTTCCCAGATTTACCTATTTCTCTATTTACTAGTGACCATGATGTTTTGGAGATATTATTTGAGTTCTGAATGACACTTTTCAAAATGTTTCTGTTTTTCTGAAATTAGCAGGTCTACATAGTATTTCTGATACTTTTTGAATTCTTCTTTTAATTTTTTATTGCTCAAGTCAATTAACATAGCATACTCATACCATCTTAGTGTTTCTCTAGCCTCAGTGACTGAACTTGATATCCAGTTTCGGGTTACAGCATGTGACTGAATTCTCTTTTTTATTAATGGGCAGGCTTGGTTAAGAATGTAGAATAGTTCACTTGAGAATTTGCCATAACTATGAAGTGTCGTTAGAACACTGTTCCAATCCACATTCCTTAGCATATTATTCAACTGAGTTATATTTTGGTCTGTATTCACCCTAATATATCTATAGCAACTGTGTGTAGGATCCTTTTTTATGTGCACACTTAGTTCTACTGCATGGTGGTCTGACAAAGCACTTATAATAACAGAAGATGTAAGATCGTATAGATGAATACCAGTGATTATGTTATCTATTGCAGACTTGCATGTCTCAGTCTCCCTGGTTGCAGTGTTTATCAGGTATCTTACATTATATTCAAGTAGAGTATTCTTGAATAGTCTAGTGTGTAACTTATCTGATAATACATTTATGTTGAAATCTCCTATAATTACTAACTTGTTCAGGTGTGATATAAAAACATTCTCTATCATGTCACAAAACATTGTTAAGAAAACTTCAAAGTTTCCACCTGGTGGTCTATATAAACATATAACATAAATTTCATCATTTGGTATCTTTATACATGCTGCACATAATTCAATTGTCCCTTCTAATGAATATTTACTTACATTTACAGAATTAAAATCAAATGTGCTCTTAACATACATTGATACACCCCCACCTCTGATAGTAGATCTGCAAAACTTATTAGCTAGTACCATGTTTAGAGGTTTAAAAAGTTCTAATTTGGCATCAGATAGCCAGTGTTCACTAATACAAAGCCCATCAGGCATAGTTTCATTTACAAACACGTCTAATTGTTCATATTTCTTGCTCAAGCCCTGTACATTCTGGTGGATTATTTTAAAGTTGTAAATACCTTGTTGTAGATTTCTCTGCTTTACTGACTTAAATAAGGTATTTTGTGGTGTCATACTCTGTTCCTTGCCCTGGCGAGGTACCAAAAATCCTCCAGAAGGACAGGTCTTCTGCACCTTGTAGGTCGTTCACTGGGATATGGTGAGTTGCTTGCTGCTGCTGCTGGTGCAGCTCCCGGTGTCATTGATGCTGTCATTTCTGTTGTTGTTTCTGTTGGTGATGATGATGGTGTATCTGTTTCTGATACTTCAGGTGTTGGTTCTGTTGTTTTTGATATGCTTCCTTGTGAACTACTAGCACTTGGTGTGTTTTCTTGCAATGTCAGAACATCACACTTGTCTTGTAGTGGTGATGCTTCATTTTCAGATTTACCAAGTAGTTTGTGGGTCTTGTCCTTGAGGGGAATTACGTTTGAAGTGTCACAACTTAGTTTCGTGTTGGCATTTACTATTTCTATTATTTTTGCAATTACGATATTTTTTTCCTAATCTATTTAAGTGGAAACCATGTCTAGTATGGAATCTCCTTCCTAGTTTGCTTATATCAATGAAAGTCACATTTTCGAACCGTTTGCATATCTGTTTCATCTCACTATTTGCACTTTCCACTTCTTTGTTAACGCAGGACCATTCCGCTAGGTCATGACGATGTGGTAGTGAAAATACAATGACGTTAGTACATCTTAGTTCATACAGTCGCCTTTTTAGTGAAAGCAACAGATCTTGTTTTTCGTTTCTTGCGACGTCGTTTGTTCCCGCCAGGAAAACGGCAAAGTTTTTGTTGCTTAATGTGGGAATTTTTTCGTGGCTTATTGCAGTTGCTGTGCAGAATTTCGCACCTGGTTTCACCATGGAAGTTAAGTTCACATTACTTTTATTACGAAAGTCAGTAGCTATGTTTCGCCCTTGGCTGTCTGAATATATTTCGATTTTTGTAATTGTTTTGGAGCTACAAAATGTAGGCCTAACTGAGTTGTTTATTTCCTCTTTTTTTTTTCACACAAGCCGATAATCCATCGGAACTACATAAGGTCGGCAGATGTCTGTTTACTAAATTTACGTCGGATTTCTTATTTTTCTGCGTCAACGAATTCTTTTGTTCTGGCTTCTTTACAAGATCCTTTTGCTTTTCACATGGTTCATGAGCACTATCACTAAACACTGCACTTCCGCAATCTGTTGTGGAAAGTACTTGAAATAAGTTGTCGTGCACGAAGCTTACATTTATTTCACAATTCTCTTGATCTTGTACTTTTTGTTTGCAGCCGCTGCACTTCACCTTTGTCCACTTTTCGGAAACTGTCGAACTATCTTTCAGAAAACGTGGTGTGTTCACTTCGGTATTTCTTTCTTGAATTTTAGTAATATCCATTTTCAGGGCATTGATTACGAACTGTGGCTACTAATTCGTTCATTTAGCTTCTTAATTTCGCCCTTGCAGTTTTCACACGATTTCTTTTAGTTATAAACAAAGGCAAGGGCGATGGGGGGGGGGGGGGTGAGGGTTAGTTCGAATCTTATTGGTCCATTGGGTTTCTATTGTGCTCCCACTGGTAGAAATAGATGGGAGGAATTTCCCACTGATTTTATATCACATGAACACTACTGAGCTACATCATGAGCTTGAATATATCTCACACAATTGCCTAAGGTGCATAGTGTGGCGGCACTGATCAATTGCTGGTAGTTCCCTGGGAGGAGAGGAGTGGAGGGAGTGGGTGGCCTTACATTTAAGTCAGATAAGTGGGTAATGTGACAATGGCTGTGTGACCTGACATCAGATGTGATAAGATGGTTATCTGCACCAGAACTGGATTCATGACCTATGGCTAGTCAATTGTGGTGTTACCATACCATAACTGCATATTGATAACACAGCTGCAGGCTACTGAGATCTTGCAACTTTTCTCAATGCCTGTGAAGGTGATTTTCAAAGCATGCTCACTGGAAATGATGCATCACCAAATGTTTACCTGTCCCACAACCCACAATCTGTCCTACTTCCAAGAAGTTAGAAAATAAAGCTGGAAAAAAGATGCAAAAATTATGTGTTCATACATCCACAATGTTAGATTGAAACTGCAATATAAAAACCTGAAACAGGAAAAAAGTCAGAATGACTGAGAAAATCCTACTGGATATCGACAAAAATTCAAAGAAAAAGCTTTGAAAAAGGTTTTCTCAACTTCCATGCTATCTATAGCTCTTGGTTTGCTTATAAAACTTCACAGTTTTCATGTTAATAGATTTATTGCACTACTTCCATGATTTCTATTTTTTTAGTATAACTGAAGGTGAATAAAATGTATTTTGAAACCCTCATTTTTTAGGGTTTGTTAGTAAATTACAGCCCAGGACCTATATACTATTACAAGATTGGCCTCACATGCTTTGTGTTGACAACAGTGTCAGCATGATGGCAGCGGGCCAGTCAGCAACAATTGGGCTGCAGTGCAAGACATCACATGTGGCTGGCTGGGCACGTGGGGGGGTGTGTTCTCACATGGCCCATTAGTGACAGCAGAGGCAGGTAGTGGTGTCCTGAAGCCACCTGTGAGGATGGGTCGTTCAAAATGTTCAAAGCATACATGTTGTCTCAGAAGATACAAGCACATGAACAAAGTCTGATAAAACAGCAATAAAAGACACAAAACAAAACATTCACGTAGATGTGCTGTTCATAATGCACTTAATTCTTAATATACCCAACATAGAAACACAGCATGGCAGTCAATGTGTCTTTGAAATATGTGGCAGCAGGGGTGTGGAGACTACAGAGAGTCTACTCTTGCATGAATATGGTGTCATTTGGACTCAAGTGAGTCTCCAGGAACTGCAACAGACAAGCCCAGTGGTGTGTTGGGCAATTTCCAGAGCTCGATGGGAACATGACTCAGTTGCTGGTACGAGAGTAAATGCAGCCTCAATGCCCGATGTGGAGAAGGCAGAGAAATCCAACAGTGGGGCAAGGAGCTGCAACAGACAAACAGCTGGTGAGATGTGTAGTGATGTCCGGAGCTCAACTGCAGATGAGATCGCAGCTGGTGAGGGGTCCTGCCAGAGACAGTGTCTCAATGGTTGGCAGGAGGTGCAGGTGGGATGCATGCTGGCTGCTTCATTCTGCATTTGAAGTAGATGTGCCATGGCCTGTTGGCTGCTGTGCAAGTGGTGGCTGACCCACCTATGTGGGTAGGTTTGGGTGGCTGCCTGGTCAGGGTGAGGGTAGGGAGAGGCACATGTGGCTGCACAGTGACAGCTGGCAGTGTCAATGCATCACCAGCAGCTACGAGAGTGGACTCTGCGTGACCAGTTGTGTGGGAAGCATTGTTCATTGACAGGTCCTCTGCCAAATCAAAGAAATGAATGGCAGCTGGGGCAGTCAAGACTTCAGTCACTGTGACTCGGTCGATGGACACTTGTATTGGCTTGCTGTTACATTCGCGTTTTCTCATTTTCTCATCTATGGTGTTCACGTGGTGTGATCTGAAGTTGGGAAGCATAAGGGGTGGCTGTACCATATATCTGTGTAACATAACATGCATGCAGCGCTGTAAGTAGGAGTGAACGAATACCTTGCCGGTGCTGTGCCATGTCAGTACGTACGATCAGAGGCCAGCCATGTGACTGCACAGACATTGTGATAGTGGTGGGACAAGGCACTGTGTTCTGGTGGTACCTCCTCCATGAATTAACTAGGGATGGTGACCAATTCACCATAGATGAGGTGTGCAGGTGAAACACTGATCTCGTCCTTTGGTGTTATCCACAGGTGAGGAGTATGAGGAGAAGTGCATCCATCCAGGTGATGTGATATTTCAGGAATGCTTACAGCATCTGGTGGAGCCGTTCAACCGTACCATTAGATGCCAGCTGGTAAATGGTCATTTGATACAGCTCCACAACTCACAGCTGTGTGACATACGTAAATACCACACTGTCAAACTATCGGCCCCAGTATGGTGTTATGTGACTGGGGGAGCTGAAGCGTGCCACCAACGTGTCAATGAATGCAGTGGAAATAGTCTCGGCAGTGATGTCTGCTACTGGCATTGCCTCTGGCCAATGTGTGAAAGAGTCCACCATTGTCAGTAGATACCATTTCCAAAGGGAGAGGGAAAGTGGGTCCGCAACGTCCACGTAGACATGTGCAAAATGCTGCGTTATTTGCATGGGCATGTCTCCCGTCTTTGGAGTGCAGCACAGGTATGTGCCCATTTCAGGCAGTCTCTCCAAGGTCTCAGCCAGATGAAAGTCGTGCCGACAAGTGTCATAATGGTGCTTACGCTGAGGTGTTGTGCCTCGTGGTGCAGCCAAATGTGTTGTGCCAGAATTTCTCTCTGAGAAATGGGCAACGTGAGCCTGTCAAAACGTCACACCAAAGCTTGTGGGAAGACCCAGGAATGAGTACCAGTTGTAGGCTTTTGGAGGTGTTCCAACGGAAGCTGACTAATTGTTCATCACTCTCCCGTTCTTGTGCGACGTCTTCAAAGTTCATTGAGGAGGAGATAGTAGCACAATTGCGAGACAAACAGTCATTGACGACGTCTACAAAATGCATGGGTTATCGGCTTGTGGTCAGTGAAAATAATGAGAAAAATGGTTCAAATTGCTCTGAGCACTATGGGACTCAACTGCTGAGGTCATTAGTCCCCTAGAACTTAGAACTAGTTAAACCTAACTAACCTAAGGACATCACAAACATCCATGCCCGAGGCAGGATTCGAACCTGCGACCGTAGCGGTCTTGCGGTTCCAGACTGCAGCGCCTTTAACCGCACGGCCACTTCGGCCGGCGAAAATAATGAGAGAGCAGGCTTCTACCAACCAACAAAAGCATGATACACCTCAAGCAACTTGCAGTCATATGCACTCCATGAGTGTTGCAATGACAATAACTTGCGGAAAAAGGAACCGAGTGGCTGCTGGCTGCCACCAATGCATTCTTGGAGTGCTGCACCCATAGTGGTGTGGCTGGCATCCACATCTATGGCTAACTCCATGTTGCGTATCAGGTGGACGAGTAGCATTGCTTTCACAAGGTTCAATTTTGTATCAGCAAAGCTTTGTTCTATTGGTATGTCAAAGTTATGAAGGGTCTCGGGCAGTGGCTCGCATAGCATTGCCGTCAGTGGTTCGAGCAGCATGGCAATTTTATGTAGATGGCTGGGGCAAGAGTTTATCACATTGAGGTATTGACAGAGGCCCTCGTGGGTCTGTGGGTGTGGCATGTTCAAGATCACTTGCACCTTGTCTAGTAGAGGCTTGGATCAGGTAGGGGTGATTAGATACCCTACAAATTTGATCTCCATTACCCCGAGTATGCATTTCAATTGGTTTATAACGATTGCAGCTTCGCTGACGCTCTGGGAGACGGTCGTTAAGAGGCTGCAGGCAACTTCGAGAACACGAGGATGCTGTCGAGGTATGCAAAACAGCCTCGCAAGCCTCGAAAAGTCTGGGCAGCTTTCCAAAGACTGAACTGCATGTACGGTCCAGAAGGGGTGATGACTGCCATTTTTTGTATGTATTCTGGCGCCATGGGATCTGCATGTACACCTTCCTGCAATTGACCTTGCTGAATATACACTCCTGGAAATGGAAAAAAGAACACATTGACGCCGGTGTGTCAGACCCACCATACTTGCTCCGGACACTGCGAGAGGGCTGTACAAGCAATGATCACACGCACGGCACAGCGGACACACCAGGAACCGCGGTGTTGGCCGTCGAATGGCGCTAGCTGCGCAGCATTTGTGCACCGCCGCCGTCAGTGTCAGCCAGTTTGCCGTGGCATACGGAGCTCCATCGCAGTCTTTAACACTGGTAGCATGCCGTGACAGCGTGGACGTGAACCGTATGTGCAGTTGACGGACTTTGAGCGAGGGCGTATAGTGGGCATGCGGGAGGCCGGGTGGACGTACAGCCGAATTGCTCAACACGTGGGGCGTGAGGTCTCCACAGTACATCGATGTTGTCGCCAGTGGTCGGCGGAAGGTGCACGTGCCCGTCGACCTGGGACCGGACCGCAGCGATGCACGGATGCACGCCAAGACCGTAGGATCCTACGCAGTGCCGTAGGGGACCGCACCGCCACTTCCCAGCAAATTACGGACAGTGTTGCTCCTGGGGTATCGGCGAGGACCATTCGCAACCGTCTCCATGAAGCTGGGCTACGGTCCCGCACACCGTTAGGCCGTCTTCCGCTCACGCCCCAACATCGTGCAGCCCGCCTCCAGTGGTGTCGCGACAGGCGTGAATGGAGGGACGAATGGAGACGTGTCGTCTTCAGCGATGAGAGTCGCTTCTGCCTTGGTGCCAATGATGGTCGTATGCGTGTTTGGCGCCGTGCAGGTGAGCGCCACAATCAGGACTGCATACGACCGAGGCACACAGGGCCAACACCCGGCATCATGGTGTGGGGAGCGATCTCCTACACTGGCCGTACACCACTGGTGATCGTCGAGGGGACACTGAATAGTGCACGGTACATCCAAACCGTCATCGAACCCATCGTTCTACCATTCCTAGACCGGCAAGGGAACGTGCTGTTCCAACAGGACAATGCACGTCCGCATGTATCCCGTGCCACCCAACGTGCTCTAGAAGGTGTAAGTCAACTACCCTGGCCAGCAAGATCTCCGGATCTGTCCCCCATTGAGCATGTTTGGGACTGGATGAAGCGTCGTCTCACGCGGTCTGCACGTCCAGCACGAACGCTGGTCCAACTGAGGCGCCAGGTGGAAATGGCATGGCAAGCCGTTCCACAGGACTACATCCAGCATCTCTATGATCGTCTCCATGGGAGAATACCAGCCGGCATTGCTGCGAAAGGTGGATATACACTGTACTAGTGCCGACATTGTGCATGCTCTGTTGCCTGTGTCTATGTGCCTGTGGTTCTGTCAGTGTGATCATGTGATGTATCTGACCCCAGGAATGTGTCAATAAAGTTTCCCCTTCCTGGGACAATGAATTCACGGTGTTCTTATTTCAATTTCCAGGAGTGTAGTTGAGCCTGTCAAGGTGTAGTTAAAATCCAGCAGGTCTGGCACTGTGTATCTTTCTGGCACTGTCCTTCAATTGAGTGGCCACACAAGCTGTCCTTTGTCAGCACTAAATGTAAGATGGCATACCATAGACTGTTTGATGGTCGCATGATGCCTTGTTGCAGCATTGTGTCAAACGCAGCCTTTGCTACCGCTAGCCCATCAGATGCGAGGCACCATGGGTGGCAGGAGATGGGAGTACTATGTGCAGTGGTAATATGGCGGAGCATCATATGTTTGACTTACCTCTGTGCTCCAGATGGGTGAGTAAGCTCCAGGAATTTCTCCAGGATGTCGAAGTACAGTCTGGAGCACGCTGTGGGTTTTATACTCGAGGACACTGCCTGTTTTCACTGTCCTGATATCTTCAAACTCATTGTGGAGGCGATTAGTTTGGTGTTTGCGGTGTCAGCAAGCAGCTTGTACTGAGGAAATCCATGCCAAGGGTTAGGTCCACACTCCGGTGATGATTACCATATGTTTTTATGGTGTAATTGTTTGCTGCTGACAGACACAGCGTTTCAGCTGTCCTATGGTCTCTTAATATTATCCAAGGGAAAATGGATAAATATTAACCTGTGTTAACCAGGTCCCTCAAGCCGCAACCCTGTTCCACTATAAACAAACACTCTGATATGGCATTGCAGCTGGGTAGTCTCGGCCCGGACACAGCTGGCATTTGAGAGTGAGCATGGTGACTGACACCTGATCGCTTCGATGCCAAAACAGGTGTGGTACCAACAGGAATGACTTGCAGGTGCTTCAGCTGTCACTGGGGTAACATTAAAACAGCTGTTACTGCGTCACCGATTGCACAAGCTGGGTTGTCTGTAGGCAGATTTGCTGCTGCTGTAATGCCTGCTGCCCTCGGGCTGTGAGAACACAAACTGATTGACCTGTTTGGTGAGTGGTGCCAAGTTCTGGGCAGCCAAGATCTGCACTACGTGGTGTAGGTTGGAGTCTGAGGAGCTGGCTGCAGGGGGACATTGCCAGCATGTCACATACTGGACTGAGTAAGTTTGCAATGGCATCCAACTGTGTATCTGTCTGCACAGCTATTACTGCTGGCGTCTACACAAGGCGGCCGCGCACCCAGATAGTATGCAACACCGAGTCCAGGACCATGTTAGGCTGCATGAGGCTCCACAACCGATGCAGGAACTTAGACACATTCCTCCTGACGAAGCAATTGGTGCAAGAGTTGTTCTTCAGATGGCAAAATCCATCAGATTAATTCCTCATTAAGGAACAAGAGTGGCAGGTGTTTATAGTGCCGATAACATAGATGATAAGTATATTGCTTTCCTTAACATGTTTCTTCATTCTCTTTGAGAGTTGCTTTCCATTAGAACGTTCTAAATTGGCTACTAGCAGTAATAAGCAGCCCAGGTGGCTGACTAGTGGGATAAGGATATCATGTAGAACAAAGCTGGAATTATATCAAAATGTTAGAAGTAGTCACAATCTAGCTGCAGTAGCCCATTATAAAAAGTATTGTAAGGTGCTTAAAATGTTATTAGGAAGGCAAAGATTATGTGGTATGCAAATAAAATAGCTATTCACAGAATAAAGTTAAAACCATATGGTCAGTTGTGAAAGAAGGTCTGGTCAGCAGCACAAGGTTGACAATATAAGGTCAGTTGGTAGTAAAAATATTTCTGTTACTGATTAATCAGAAATTAAATTTCTACAGGGAATCATATAACTTTCTTGGCAAATACCTTTCCAAGATTGATGTCTGAAATACTTCTCTGTGATACTGACAAGGGGGAGATTTAGTCAACAATTAAATCACTGACGACTAATGACTTTTATGGATGTGACGGAGTGCTTAGCAGAATACTAAAGTACTGTGCTGCACATGTTAGCCTTGTATTTAGCCATATTTGTAATTTTTCCTTTAAGAATGGTCAGTTTCCTGAACTATTAAAGTACTCAGTAGTAAAGCTGCTTTATAAAAAGGGTGGAAGGGATAATGCAGATAATTTTAAACATGGTTCTATGCCACCAGTCTTTGCTAAAGTTATTGAATAGGTTGTGTATGTAAGGATAATTCATCATTTTATATCACGTAATTTGCTATCAAATGAACAGATTGGCTTCAGAAGTCGTTTAACAATTGAAAATGCCATATTCTCTTTTCTCTGTGAGGTACTGAATGGATTAAACAAAAGGTTTTGAATGCAAAAAGTCATTATTCACATTGTTGAGAATGGCTGTGATGTGGGGTCTGAGTGGGGTACGGTCCAATGGGTGGTGCCCCAAGGATCAGTGTTGGGGCCACTCCTGTTCCTTATTTATATAAATGATATGTCCTCTAGTATTATGGGTAATACTAAAATATTTCTGTTTGCTGATGACACTAGCTTGGTCATAAAGGATGTTGTGTGCAACAATGAATCTGTTTCAAATAGTGCAGTTCATGACCTAAGTTCATGGCTCATAGAAAATAAACTGATGTTAAATCACAGTAAGACACAGTTTTTGCAGTTTGTAACACATAATTCAAGAAATTCCACAGAATGGGCATATGGTAAGTGAAATTGAAGAGGTCAAATTTCTAGGTGTTCAAATAGATAGTAAACTGTCATGGAAAGTTCACATTCAGGATCTTGTTCAGAGACTTAATGCTGTCATTTTTACTATTCGAACGGTATCTGAAATAAGTGATCGTTCGACACAAAAATTAGTCTACTTAGCTTATTTTCATTCTCTCATGTCTTCTGGTATTATATCCGAAAGAACAGATACCATCTTAGTATATATATAGTTAAGGCTCACCGGCCACTTGACCATCTTTTTCTTCTGTGCGAATGCACAAACAGTGCCCGAACTCTTACGGGAATCGGCAACGCGCCGCGAGTAATGAGTATAATGGGCGGGGGCACTACGAATGTAGTGCGGGACAATACGTTGAGAATGTGGGTTTCGCGGGAGGCGTGCCAGAGATAAATCCCTGCAGTCGCGCTATCCTCTGTGTCCTCGGTGGCTCAGATGGATCGCCGGCACGGTAACTCAGCGTGTTCGGTCAGAGGCTTAACTGCCCTCTGTAATAAAAAAAACTGTGGTAATGGATCAACGACGAACTGAAACGGGTGTCTTGCGACGTCCACCCCGAGCAGATACAACGAACCGAAACGAACAAAATGAGATTAAAAAAAAAAAAAAAATAAGATGGATACAGTGTCTGCCATGTAAGCAGGGGATCCCGGGTTCGAGTCCCGGTCGGGGCACACCATTTCATCTGACCCCGTTGGCGTATGTCAACGCCTGTAAGCAGCTAATGGTGTTCATTTCATTGTAAGGATATTTTTGGCTCTGAAACGGGCAGTATTGTAAGTTCGCAAACCTCTTATTGACCCCTGTTCACTAGTCTGGATATTTTGACATTGCCCTGTAGTTTGTAATCCACACGCTTTCAAATCGTAACTGCAGAGTTTCCTCATGGGACACTCCTTGTAATCTGTCTAGGAGTTTCATGGAAAATTTAGCTGGTTCTTATGTTACCTTGTTGATTATGTCTACTTACACTTATGGCTTGACTTTTTTTGGGTTCATAAACATTTTGTTTTATTTGTTATTACTTTTATGTTGTAATTTCATATACTGACACGTTCCATGACCTTGAGATTTGCTCCTCAATTTTGTCATGTGAAACTACACGTGTAAGTAAATAAACTGAAGCATTTGGGACATTTTACAGCTGTAGTTTTGAGAGGTTTCACAATAATGTTTTGTTACCTAACTCGCCCAGCGAGTAAACAGTGGTAGTTAAGTCAATGCAACCCCTGTTAAATGCACTCAGTTTGGAAGTAAACTGTGTTAAGTACCTATTGACGTATTTTTAAGCATAAAATGTTCGATAGAATATTTTAAAAATATGTCGCTGCTGTACAAAAGTTTGGAAACAATGACTTACCTAAATTAAAATAAAAAAATACAATGGATGATCTTGAAGTGTCTGATTTATGAAGTTTTATTGAAACTTTACTCCGAAATTTCTCAAAGCAACTAACTTGTCCCTTGCCAATGTCTACAGCCGCGGTCTTCATATCATTTTAAACCTTTATTCAGTTAATGGCTACGTCTTAGGCATCAACAAATGTCGAATAACATGTCACATGCCTCTGATAGAAACAAAACGCGAAAGCTCCTTAATGACCACTGATTAGTTTCTCATTCGTTGAAGTATGGTATGAAATTAATATGGATTCTTTTTTTTTTTCATTTGTGTGCAGTGTCTTGCCTCAGAAAATCAGGTAAATGCAAACACAATGAAAACTTTGTCAGCTAATATTATCTTTGGCGCTTCAGGTGCTGTATTGTCGCTTCTTTCTCAGCGCGGAGCTATTGGGCGGTGGCCGGCGGTGAATATTCCTGCATGGACGTAAATCTTATATATTAACTGTCTTAACTCCTAGAATGTCTGGAAACAATAAAGAGGCCGTAAGTATTATGCATTATCAATGGAATCATTTATATAATTTTTGTCTTCAATAAAAAATTCATTTCTTGCAGTTTGATCGTGCAGTAAATGAATACATCAAAATTACGGAGAAATGCTTCCGAGAATGTGTCCAGAGCGTTAGAATTCCGGAGCTGACCCGCAGGGAGGTAATTATTAGTCGCAAGAATGTACATTGTTCTGTTTGCTAAACTCATGTAAGATGTTCATCAATCCTTTTACTACTATTCACGCATTTTGCGAGCAACAGGTAGGCGTGTTGTTTGTCGCTACAAATAATTGTATTGCTCTGTTTAATACCACTTTAGATATAACTGATTTTGAATACTTTAGTGTGTCGTTTACACCGTGACCCCTCAGATTAGAACATTTGGTGAAGTAAAGACAAGATTTTAAAAAATAAAGTGATCATTAATAAGCAAACTTTGAGTAACGCATTTTTTTTTTTTTTATGTAACTGACTTCAGCAAAGTACACAGAAAGAAGAACAGAATGCATGACCTTCGAAATAACGGGAATTATGTAATCAGCTTGTGAGCTAAACTTGTACAGAAAAATTAGGATAACTCAATGTTGAGCACGCCCTAAATGTAATACAAGTATATGTCTTTAATCTTATTTTGAATGTAGTGCTCCAATTACTTAGATATTCTGTAACAATATCTTCATTATTATCTCTATGAATGGAAACTGCACGTATTTGCAGAAGAAATTTATTGTTTCTGTAACAAATGCATTATGTCATATTTCAGTTTGTGCTATTTTATCGTGTGTGCTATATGGAAAAATGGTCTAATGCAAGTTCAGGCGTAAATGATTCTCATTATTTAGTATACATTCATGACAAATAATTGTGTGATACATTCTTTCACCTATATTTTTGTATTTAAGAACATAACAGGAATGAGGTCTATTGGACTATTATGTTGCAGGTATCTCTCTACATGTGGAGCAGTAAAACAACAAATTTCCTCTAAAAAATGTATCATCATAAAGTAAATTAAAATAAATTTGCAGAGGAGCATATATACCATGCATACAGACACATCATCAGTGGGACATTAAATCGCACACTTTCTTCCATCTTAAGAAAACAGATGATGCTTGAAACATGCTGTCAGATTAAAAATGTGTACTACACTAGGACTCAAATTTGGAACCTTTGCCTTTCAAAGGGAGTTGCCATACCAACTGAGCTATCCAGACATGACTCATGCACTATTTTTACAGCTTTACTTCCGCTTGTAACTCATCTCCTACCTTCCAAACATTACAGAAGGTTTCCTATGAAACTTGCAGGACTAGCATTCCTGGAAGAAAGGATGTTATGGAGACATGTTTCTGCAATATCCTTTCTTCCAGAATTGCTGGTCTGGCAAGTTTCACAGGAGAGATTCAGTGAAGTTTGGAAGGTGATGGTTCTAATGGCTCTGAGCACTATGGGACTTAACATCTGTGGTCATCAGTCCCCTAGAACTTAGAACTACTTAAACCTAACTAACCTAAGGACATCACACACATCCATGCCCAAGGCAGGATTCGAACCTGCGAACGTTGCAGTCGCGCGGTTCCGGACTGAGCGCCTTAACCGCGAGACCACTGCGGCCGGCTTGGAAGGTGAGAGATGAGGTATGGGGAGAAGCAAAGCTGTGAGAAAGGGTCATGCATGAGTCATGCTTAGGTAGCTCAGTTGCGCACTTGCCTGTGAAAGCAATGGTTCTGCTTTCAAATCTTGGTCGGGCACACAGTTTTAATATGCCAGGAAGTTTCATACCATTGTATACTCTGCTGCAGAGTGAAAATTCATTCTGTTGATACATTCTTCAGATTTTCTGAATTGATTTGTGACTGGAAAAGTGACTAGTTGATTACTCTAACACTGAAAGATTAACAGAATGCTGCCTCATTGCTCTGTCTATTGAAGGTCATCAGTGAATTTTTTCCAGTCAAGGAATTAGTGACATAAAATTATTTAAATTAGTATCAACATGTGCGCACACACACACACACACACACACACACACACACACACACACACACACAAGTTGTATTAGACTTGCCTCCATAATTTTTTGAATGATATATTAAATTCTAATATTAATTTTCATTTTACTTTTATGCAACCAAACAGGGACATTATATGATCATCTTACTGTTACTGAGAGCATAGAAAAGCTACAAATTTAGAAAGAGGTATTCTTGTTCTATACGCACTATATCATTTACTTTTTCTACCTACTAATTTATTGTAGGTGTAACCAAGTTTAAACCAGAAGAAGTTAAAAATGAGTCTATATGAGGTGTGGCTAGAAAAAAACCGGACTAGTACTGGTGAAACAATAAAACGAATGCAATATGGCTGAAAGTCGCGTGGCCTGTCACGTGACTCTCGCTCCGACTACTGCTCGAGTTTCATCTGCCTCCTGCACTCAGTCTGCCCGTGGCGTCTGTTTTAAGTAGTTGACGTTTTGTCTGTGCGTCGGAAAATGTTGAGTGTACAGAAAGAACAGCGTGTTAACATCAAATTTTGTTTCAAACTAGGAAAATCTGCAAGTGAAACGTTTGTAATGTTACAACAAGTGTACGGCGATGATTGTTTATCGCAAACACAAGTGTTTGAGTGGTTTAAACGATTTAAAGATGGCCGCGAAGACACCAGTGATGACACTCGCACTGGCAGACCATTGTCATCAAAAACTGATGCAAACATTGAAAAAATCGGTAAACCTGTTCGACACTTTCCTTGTCAACTCCTGTTAACTCAGACACTGCTCTGATTGTTAAACGGCGATCTTAGTATAGGTAAATTGAAGTTGGAGATGGGGAGAAAGGAAAGGGAAGGGATTACTGATTTCTGCTGCATCAGGATATTACATGGAATCAGCAGTGATGAGTGAAAAAGTGTAACCGGACCAGGATTGGAACCCAGGTTCATCAGCTTACTAGGCATATGTGTGATAAAGTGTTATCATAACTGCACAGACTGTCTCAGCATGCCTCATAGCCAATCCACACTTCCACCGAGTGCAGCTTATCCATAGTCCCTGTACATCTCCATAATGCTTGCTACTCTGATATTCCTGAAGGAGGTAGGACATACTTGTGCACCCACACTGAAGAAGGTGGATCCATTGACCATCTAGGCGAATTTATTATATGAATGCCTGGTGTCCTTTTGGACATGTCCTGATGTAGCTGACTTCAGTAACCACTTCCCTTTCCTTTCCTTTCTCCCTACCTCCACCTTCAATGTACATATAATGTATCACAGCTGCGGGTTCCATGTGGTGTCTGTTCTTTCGGATATGTCCATAAGAACAGACACAATGCTTTCATACAATAATTACTTATTTCAATATGATAATGAAAAGCTCTGAGGTGAATACAAGCAAAGGAAGGATTAATGGTAACAACTTACACTTTGGTTGCCACACTGCTCAGTTGAAAAGTGGATAAACAAATCTAAAAATGTAACTAGGTTTTCAGATAACGTTTTTTGTAGATGAATAATCTAGAATACAGCTGCGTTGTGCCACGGAACTACCTCATACTGGCAGTGCTGCTTGATTGGAATGAAGGGCTGTAACGCGAAGATTGGGGAAGAGGAGAATGTGGATGGGGTGGGGAGGAGATGGTGGAGTGAAGGGGGGCTGATAACTGTATCGACAGAGGGAGTGAGTTACAGGGGATGGTACAGAGATGTGCCCTGTTGTAGAAAGGGGGCATGGGGGAGGGGTTGTGTATAACACATAACTGCAGAAAGGGGACTTCTTCACTCTACATTTTGTTATTGTATCAGGTGAAGTGATCCTACAATTATTCACAAGACATGGGATGGAGATGGACATGGGTCTGGGAGAGAGCCTGGTGGAGAAAGAATTCAGGGGGATTGTGGGGTTATAGAATGTGTTATAGAGACAACTCCCATTCAGAGAAGAAGATATTTGGGAGGGGGAGATCCAGATGGCATAGGTTATGAATGAGTTGTTGAACTTGAGCACTGAGCATACTGCACTAAGCAGCATGTTCTGCCTCTGGGTAGTCAACTCTGCTCTCAGTCACAATTTGGTGGTGGCTACTTGTTTGTTTGGGTAAATGGTTCATAGCCATGCCAACATAAAAGGTTATGTAAAAGTTACAACAGAGCTGGTATATCATAGGACTGCTTTCACAGCAATAATAGGCAACCTTAGCCCTAGTAAAGAATGTAGCTAAGTTATTCTAGTTCAGGGTGATCTTTGGTTATGAGGATGTTGCTCATTTGTAGTTGGTTTCATGAGTCTGGTTAAAGGATTAGAGGCATTTATGGATAAGGCATGGAAGATCTGTTTGTGAACTTGATTTCAAGGCTACTGCCTATCTGTGAAGGCCTTAGTAAGACCTTCAGCATACCGGTCAGTGGATTTTTCAACACTGCAGATGCACTTTCAGTGGGTGGCTAGACATTGTAGGAAATATTTTCTGATGTCAAAAGGATGGCAATCACACAGAATTCATAGTGAACTTTTTGCATATTTCATAATATACTGTATTTTTGCATATACCACATATGTTATCGTGTGATGTGACATGGAATGGAAACATGCCAACTGCTGCACCTTCCTCTTTTAATTTTTTCCCCAATGACAGTTAGATACACCTGAAAGTGTAATGTAAGCTCAAATGAATTTTGTGATAAAAGCATCAACATGTAACCTATGATTTACTTTTTCACACATTTTACAATGGTGTACTAGAAATTTTCAACGTACAAGTAACTATAATAATAACACACAAGCTGTGTAACATCATAATCTTCCTTGTATTCATTTTGTGTTGTATCACTGTATTTCTAATCTGAGTTAGTGGAATCCAGTACACATGGCTCTTTGTCTTTAAATATGTCTGCTTGTGTCTGTATGTGTGGACGGATATGTGTGTGTGTGCGAGTGTATACCTGTCCTTTTTTCCCCCTAAGGTAAGTCTTTCCGCTCCCGGGATTGGAATGACTCCTTACCCTCTCCCTTAAAACCCACATCCTTTCGTCTTTCCCTCTCCTTCCCTCTTTCCTGATGAGGCAACAGTTTGTTGCGAAAGCTTGAATTTTGTGTGTATATTTGTGTTTGTTTGTGTGTCTATCGACCTGCCAGCGCTTTTGTTTGGTAAGTCTCATCATCTTTCTTTTTAGATATATTTTTTCCACGTGGAATGTTTCCCTCTGTTATATTCATATCATTAATTATATACTTTTTTTATTTATGCACTATGATCCTTTTTCCCACATAATTGGGTCCCTCTTCCTTCCATACTAAAAGTGCACTGAGCTGACAAAAGTCATGGGATACCTCCTACGCCACACCAGACCTCCTTTCTCCTGGGATATTGCAGCAACTCAGCAATGCATGGACTCAACAAATCATTGGAATTCACCTGCAGAAATATTGAGCCTTTCTACCTCTATAACTGTCAATCATTGCAAAAGTGTTGCAAGTCCGGAATTTTGTGCATGACCTGAACTCCCAATTATGTCCCATAAATGTTCAAGGGGGTTCATTATGGGCACTCAGAGTGGCCAGACCATTTGCTCAAACTGTCCAGAATGTTCTTCAAACCAATTGCATAATGCACTGTCACCCATAACAATTCCATTGTTGTTTGGGAATATGACATCCATAAAAGGCTGCAAATGGTTTCCAAATAGCCAGAGATCCAGAGATTCCAGTCCAGTCCATGTAAATGCAACCCACACCATTATGGAGCCATCATCAGCTTTCACAATGCGTTGTTGACCACTTGGGTCCATGACATTGGAGGGTCCGCACCACACATGAATCCTACCATCAGCTCTTAAACTGAGGACTCATATGACCAGGCCATGGTTTATCGGCTATCTATAGTCCAACTGATATGGCCACAAGACCAGGAGTGGCACTGCAGGCTATTTCATGCTGTTAGCAAAGGTCGTTTGCTGCCATAGCCCATTAACGCCAATATTTCACAGCACTATCCTAGTGGATACTTTTATCAAATGCCTCACATTGATTTCTGCAGTTATTTCAAGCAGTGCTCCTTTTTTTCTTAGTGCTGACAACTTTATGCAAACACCGGTGTTGTCAGTTATTAAGTGAAGGCCGTCAGCCACTGCATTGTCCATTGTGAGAAGTAATGCTTGAAATTTGGTACTTTTGGCACATTCTTCATACTGTGGATCTTAGAATATTGCATTCCCTTACAATATCTGAGATGGGATGTCCCTTGCATCTAGCCTCAACTACCATTCTGCATCTGAAGTCAGTTAATTCCTGTCATGAGGCTGCAATCAAGTTTGGATCCTTTTCACATGAATTACCCGAGTACAAATGACATTTTCACCGATGCACCACTCCTTTATACCTTGTGTATGTGACACTAATGCCATCTGTCTATGTGAATACCACTATCCTATAACTGTTGTCATCTAAGTGTATATCTCATTTATTCCTCTTTTTAGTTTGAATGAGTTTACTGAGTAATTCAGTCAACTATTTGTGGGTGTGCAACTTGTTAAATTGTTAGTAATTTAATTTCTTCATAAAGGCTACATTTACATATGTACTCTCACAACAACTGTACAGTGTGTAGCACAGATTGCTCTGTAACGATATTACTGATTTTTTGTCATATTGAACTGGTGTGTTGCGTGGGCTAAAAATGACTTTTTATATGCCTCTATACACACACTAATGCCTCTTATCTTATTCTTATGATCCCTGTATGCAAGCTAGGATGGTGGAAGTATAAATGTCTTCTTTGAATACATATTATGTAAATTAACCCAACAGGGTTTGACAGCAACTATTTTGTCCTTCTTCCAAGAACTGGCATTCCTGTTGCCTGAGTATTTCTGTTACACTTTTGTATGTGCTATACCAACATGTCACAATCCTGGCGGAGTGTATCTGAATTCCTTTGAAGTAATATCTCATGCCAGTTTGGTAAGCAGTGGAACATTGTTCTACAATTGGTCAGAATACCATCTTGTATGTGATTTTTTTTTCTGTTACATTGCACTTTTCCAGAACCTTTCCTACGCATCCAAATCTTCCACTCACCATCCTTAATATCAATATTATGTGAATGTCCAGTTTCATGACACTTATTAGTAAGTCCCCTAAATACTTATACAAGGTGACATGTTCAAGATATCTCCACTGGGCTCATAATAGGATGCTATCAGATTACATCTAATTGTTATGGGCACATCTTCCATTTAAAGATAGCTCTCATTCGTCACACCAAATGCAAATTTTTATTATGTCTCTATGAATTATCTTACAATTGTCCAACCTTGATACCTACCTGTAGACAACAGCATCATTAGCAAACAGTCTTGTAGTGATGTTGATCCTATCTTACAGTTGAGATCATTAGGGGTCTTATTATGTTTCTTCAATGCACACTCAACATTACTTTTCTTTTTGTGGAACATTCACCATCCATTGTAATGTCTGGAGTTCTATTGGACAAATATTCATTGAAACATAATTTCAAAGCTACTGTGTAAGTTCGTATTTTACTTATTAGTCAATAATGTTTAGTCCCCCATCACATTTTAGGATACATTTTATTCTAGAAGCCAAGTTGTACTCAGTAACTATTTTTACACCTTGCACACATTTTAGTTGAAATAATAAAAAAGAACAATCAGATGAGCATCTGTTTTTTAGTCTTTTTGCATTTGTCTTTATTATATTCTATCATGGTACTATATGTAGCTGTGATGCACAAAATAGACTCTTAAACTAGATTTATTCATCTCAAATAATTTTGTCAGGGACTATGTGGTGTGTGATATTGTGAATTTCATGCAACGAAATACTGCAGAAGTAATTTCATACATCCAGGAAATGAATAATCTAATCAAGTACTGGGACTTCATTTAGTGACTCTGATAAACACGCAGCAAACAATTAAGGAAAGAGAAGTAGACTAGCCCATAAGATAATGTTGATTTTAGGAAAGTCCAGAGATACCCTTCAGTTTTCTACATCTACATATATACTCTGCTAGCCACCAAGCAGTGTGTGGCAGAGGGCACAGTTTGCGCCAAAGTCATATTCTCGCCCCCCCCCCCCCCTCCCACCCTCTGTTCCACTCGCGGATCGCACGAGGGAAAAACTACTGTCTGAACGCCTCAACTGTACTACAATTTCAGAAAGAGATGGCACATCACTTTCACTCTACTGAGATCAAAGTTCAACTACTACATGCATAAAGTTGGTGGAAATAGGAAGGTGGTGATGTATTCTATAATAAGTCTAAGATAGAGAAGGAACAAGGAAGCTGATGAATTACTATACATGAATACTGTATTTACCTTTCAGCTCCCTGGACCTAAAATGACACATGTGAGAAGCTTCTGTGCAATATCAATACATATTTCTGAAACTGAAACTCTACAATACATATGAAGAATATCTGTTTGCCAATATCATCGTGCGTCACTCAAAAAAACCATAATCATCTTCACACCCACCTATTACTGTACTTATGGTACTACTTCTGCTCTTAGGCATAATGTAATTATGCTAAGATTATTTACTGGTGTTTGGTGGAATGAGTCAGCTTCCAAATATTGTGTCATATGTAATGAGATGCTGAACTCAGAGAAACTGAATGTAATTTGTGAAGTTCATGGCAATGAGATTTTTGGGATAAATCAATATTTATATAAAAACAATAGGCTAATGAGAACTGGACATGGTGTATTCAGAGCAGTAGACAAGAAAGTCAACCCCACTGAGACAGAAATTTGAACTGTGTGCAAGAACATTGAGCAAGAATGAATATCAAGAGTTGGTGTAAACTTATAAATTGGGTCTTCTATCAACCATCAAACTCACCCTCAAATGTAATTGAAATTTTAGACAAAAATTCAGCTCACTAATACATACACTTCCAAATTGTACTATCACCCCTGGAGGAAACTTTAATCATCCAATAACTGACTAGATGTGACAAGACAGCCTGTGAAACAACACTTTATACTGTCTCAAAAAGCTGCTTGAGGCAGATAGGAGATCCACACCTGGTGGGAATACATTTGATTTAATGATGTTAAGTAGATCTGAGATTTTTTTAAGGCTGTTCACGTTGAAACTGGTGTCAGTGACCATAAGGCAGTCATAGGGACAATGGTTACCAAAGTATACACAGAAACTGAAACAAGTAGTTAGATTTACATGTTCAGTAAAGCAGATAAAGATCTGATAGTCTCCTATCTCAGGGTAGAGCTAAGAAATAGTTATGGGCATGAGCAAGGAAAGAAACTATGGTTCAAGTTCAGAAAATTAGTTAAGCAAACAATGAATATATATGAATGGCACCTAGGAAAACAATGGTATACATAAAAGCATTCCCAGGATATGTACTGGAAGGGGTGGGAGGGCAACCCGTGTTGTTTGTGTGCTTAATGATTACATACTTTTGAGACTTTGTAGCAGATGGCTCTGGGTACACATGTGAGTAGTCAGTACCCATTTTGTTTTCTAGCTATTTTCAAAGTGATATTGAATTGATGCATTTGTCTGAGTGGTGGAGCAGAATGTGATCAGTCTCTGCATCACTTTCCTCCCTTGCCTTTGAGTAAACAGTCTCTGAAAAAAATCTAGAGATGCATTGATTACTACACAATAGGAAATAAAAAGTGTCAGGCTAATGATCAAAGATGCTAAATTACAGGCTATTCTTTGTCCAACACACAGTCCATGAAACCTTCAGTGACTACTTCAGCAGAGCCTTATAGACAGACCTCTTTCAAAACCCAAAGAAATTCTGGTCTTATGTGAAAGCAGTCAGTGGCTTCAGAGTGTCCAGACACTCAGGGATAACAGATGAATCAAAAGAGGGTAGCAAAGAAAATTTGAAGAAACTTTTAATGGCCAGGATTGCATTCAATACTATTTATTCCTGATGACCAGTTTCAACAGTTAATACTGTCATATTCTGATCTTGTGTTATATATCCTGTTCCATTATCATTGTATCACCCATGCCATGTTGACATTATAGTGAATAGTATGCAGCAAATTCCACACATATTTTTTAAAAACTTAAACAGGTTTGTCAAAAATAAAAACAATATAGTTAATAAGCATCTCTGTAACAAGGGATGTCCACACATGTAACAATCCACTGATGGCTGTTAGATGTTGAACTGCAGAACAATGTTCATTTCTGAACATGTTTACATTTACATGGCAAGTTAAATAAATCCTGGATCAACATTCTTTGAAGCACATAGTTCAACATTTGCCTGTTTGGTGTGGCAGAATGTGAGGTCAGTTTCCAAATATTTTTTTCTGTGGGATGTTGGGGTGGGGGTAGTGTGTGTGTGTGTGTGTATGTGTGTGGGTGGGGGGGAGGGGGTTGTGCACTTCGAGGAACGTGGATCCATGAGGTATGTAACTTGTCATGTAAATGTAAACATGTGCACAAATGTGCACTGTTACTCAATTCAACATCTAACAAGTGTCAGTGAAATGTTATGTGTTTGGATAGCCCTAATTACACAAGGTACTTTTTAACTGTATTGTTTTCATTTGTGATAAACCTGTTTCTATTTTCAACATACCTGTGTGGAATGTGCTACATACTATACACTATGTGAACATGGTACGTGTGATACAATTATAATGGGACAGGACATATAACAAAAAACATTTTTTGAAGATCAGAAGATGACAGTCTTAACTTTTGAAACCAGTCATCAGGAATAAATAGTACTGCATGTAATCCAGGCCACTAAAAGTTTCTTCAAAGCAGATACAGATTGCTCATTCCCATCCATAATTATGAGAAATTTCAATAAAAAGTTACTGAATTACATTTGAAAATGTTCTTTCATAGAGAAAGAACCAGGTGTACTGCAGCAGTTTAATGTTCATGGCACTGCAATGATGAGTGGTGTAGGTATTAGTGTAAGTGATGTTGAAAATGGTTGAAACTGCTGAAACTGAACAAGGTAATATGATCCAGTGAAATCTCTGACAGATTATACACAGAATTTGCAACTGAGTTGGATCCTCTCTTATCCATTACATAGCATAGATCCTTTGAATAAAAACTGTCTCGTAGTTGGAAGAAAGCACAAGTAACATCCATCTACAAGAAGGATAATAAATAGAATCACCCAACTTACTGTCAAATATTAACATCCCTCTGTCTTCGAATCTTAGGACACCTTCTGAGTTCAAAAAGAATGACTTTCTCCTTAAGAACCAGCCTGTATTTCTGAAACATCAATCATGCTTTTCTTACATGCTAAAAGCCATGGATCAAGGCACTTTGGTAGATGCAGTATTTTTTTTTACTTTCAGTAAGCATTTGATGTAGTACTGCACCAGTTCTTATCAATGAAAATGTTATCATATGAGGTATTAATGAAATATGTTACTCAATAAAGGATTCCTTGCATAGAGTGTTACTGACAGATGTAGAAGGAACTTCAGATGTGCACCAGAGAAATGTGCGGGAACTCTTGCTGTTCTTGTTGCACCTGCATAAGTTGGCAGACATTAATAGTGATAGCCTCAGAATTTTTGCAGGTAATACAGTTATCTGTAATGAACTTCTATCTGAAGGAAGTTTCAATAACCTCCAGTCAGATCTTCATAATATTTCAAAGTGTAATTTGTGCACAAAATACATCAAATGTACGGCATGCTAGATGTATGGTGCTAGCAGGTTTTTGTTGTGGTGAAAGTTCTTTGGGATTGTGGGCCCATCAAAAGTCTTGCCATTTTATAGCACTGTTCATTCATTTTGAAGAAGCTGATACACATACAGCAAAGTATTTTGCCCACATCGAATACATTACAAGAATTGTACAAACTGTATGTAATTTTATATGTGGACAGCTGTCTGAAAATGAACCTGTCAGTTGTACACCAGTAATGGCCTAATTTATTCTTAAGAAATAGCATTCCAGACAGCTGCTATTTCCTTTTTTTGTTTTTTGTAGACTTAACCTGTAACACATAGCTATAGATGTGTTTTCTAACCTGTAGACATTGCTGCATAGTTTAACATATGATTTAGGCTTATCATTCTCTTTCAGTAATTTAATAAGTATTACGACAGTATGAGGTATCTTAATAAACCTTACAACATCTATGGGAGCTGTTCTTTTATCCTTTATGCACATATTCTAGTGAAATATTCAGTATGTATCCCCATATGACTTGGTATGCTATAACTGGTAGCACATAAATGAGTCACATATTTGGATTGCAGGTATTCACTATTCACTATTCACATGCATGAAGTAATTGCCTCAAAAGAAGTAATAGGTCCTCATAAGAATTTCAGAAAAAAATTTGCATGTTATTAGTTATTGAATATATGTATGTGTGTGAAATCCTATGAGACTTACCTGCTAAGTATATCAGTCCCTAAGCTTACGCACTTCTTAACCTAAATTATCCTAAGGACAAGCACACACACCCAAGCCCGAGGGAGGACTCGAACCTCCTCTGGGACCAGCCGTACAGTTCATGACTGCAGCGCCTTTGACCGCTCGGCTAATCCCACATGGCGAACATATGTAAATATGGTTAATATGCGAAGTAATGTGTACTATTACTCAAATAAGATTCTTGACTGTTTTTGACCTTTAGCAATACTATGCCTCTTTCTTATCCTACCAATCAGTTTCCTCGTTTACAACTAGCTAACTATAATTCATTCTTCTCCACTCATTTGTTTTGACTTCTGTTACAGGGAGTCACTTACATTTACATAAAAATATTGGAAGTACTAATTGAAATGATCAAGCAGTGAAAATAATGAAAATCATACTCTTGGAGTTGTATTGGGAAATGTAGTGTGAGACATCTATGATCTAATTAGAATTGCTTGAGAGTTGACATTTCACATGATGGAGCTGGTTTCCTCTAATCAGAGTGCTCATCATGCCTGAACTGCTTGCCATTGCCAAACTGCCACAATAATTGGTCAGTGGCAACAGCAGAGAAGTACACGTTTTTGTATAGTAGCCATGTCTTTCATTTGTTACACTTAAATTAGGTAGTTCAGCAAGTATGTATTTAACACTGTCAAGAATATATAAATTAATTACTGTTAAAATTCTATATTTAATGAACAATGGTTTACAATGTGTTCTATTATCTACCTTAGCCATTACTCTGATTGCTTTCTTCTGGATCACCATAATTTCATTTATTTTTCTGCTGTTTCCCCAGAGTATTAACCCATACCTTAAAACAGATTGAAAAAAGGCAAAGTAGGCTGTCCTTATGTACTCAAATGTCACACAACACATCAGTCTCTTCAACAAATATTTAACTCTTGACAACCTAACCACTATGTGATCAACATGAGAGTTCCATGTTAGACTGTTGTCAAGTACAATACCTAAAAACTTTGCCTTTTGTTTTTCTATTTTTGTAGTCTTTGATATACTGAACCACATATTCTGGGTCTTTTCCTCATTTAATAGCAGACCATTGGCATTAAACCATGATGTTGCATTTTCTTTTGCCAATTTCATATCACTTACAAGGTTATCAAGTACATGGTTTACAGATAGAAAAGTTGTGTCATCTGCATACATATATGTCTTTACATCTATATTTCCTGGTAAGTCATTTATGTGTACAAGGAAAAGAAGTGGTCCCAATTTAGATCCCTGTGGCACTCCATGTTGAACCTTGAGTATGTTTGACAGATGACTTCCTGAACTCACCACCTGGTTCCTTTTATTGAGGTATGATTTGATGAGTTTTAAACTTTTATCACATATTCCATAGTACTCAAGTTTAGAGAGCAGAAGTGAGTGGTCAACACAGTCAAAAGCTTTGCTCAGATCACATAAGGTTACCTGTGCGTGTGCATGGTCCTCAAATGCTGCTAGAATGTCTCTGACTAAGAGCTCTATGGCATGTATAGCTGACCTTCCTTTTCTGTAACCAAACTGTGATACACTTAACATACCATTTAGTTCTAGGTACTCATACATCTGCTTATATATTATGCCTTCAAAGACTTTTCCTAGTACTGGAATTAGTGAAATTGGTCTGTAGTTTGCAGGATCTGATTTGACACTCTTCTTAAAGACTGGAGTTACCTTGGATAGTTTGAGAGGATCAGGAAAAAACCCTTCTATGAGACACAGGTTTATAGAGTATGTTAATGGTGCTGTAATGTAATGTATGATTTCTTTCAATAGATTGTTTGACATATTAAAAATATCTGTACTGTATGAATTTTTCATTTCTTTGACTATTTTAAGAACTTCATGTTGGCATACCTCTTTGAAGTGTTTCAACACAGCACTAACTAAAAACTACTGGATACCTTTGAACAAAGTGTGATTCAGCATCACATGTGTAGTTATCATAATCACAGAGATTGGCTTACATCAGATAAGCTTCACACGATATTACATGGAACAGAGTTTCTGAAAGTTGCAATTCATAACTGAGACTGGATGATCACTCAAAAATATAACATAACTCAATGTTATAGTTTAGTGCAACGGTTAGCATGATAGCCTGTCATGTTGAAGGTCATATATTTGAATTTTATCAAATGACGTGAATTTTTTTTTTTTTTTAATTTCTAAATTTAATCAAAAGAATTTGATGATCATTTTTATTCAAATAATTGGTTTAAATGTAATTTTTTTTGTTTCTAGTTCTTTGACACATTTTCAGCATCATACTGACTTTTTTATTCACTCTTTTTTCTACCTATCATACTTTTTTCATCTGGAATATGCCTATGTTGTTCATAATATGTAGCCAAGTGCCAACCAGGATTGTTCATCCATTGCTAACATAGCAGGTCATGTAGATAGTGAGAGGATAGGTTCAGGTATCCAATGAGAGCAGAAGTTACAGTTTGCTTTTAGCACTGAAACTGAACTTTTCCTGTCTTCTGTTTGCTTATAGATGTTAGCTTTAATAGCCATGATCAAAGAGATCCTGATTTTAGTTCTACTACAGAATACTAACTATCGCTTTCTTGGATGCATAAAAGATCATGAGGGTACTATTAGCTTAAGATATGAGTTTAAATTCAGGTATATAAAACGTGTGTCCTGCCACAGTTCAGTCATTGGTCACCAAAAATCAGTTGCCAACAGAGCATCTCGCATTTCTGACATACCTTTTGGGGGCCACTTCCAACATTGCACCCTGTTACACATTAACTCCATTTGTGAAGTAACTTGTTATGTTTGTGTGTTACCTATAACTGAGCAGTAGCTGGTGGCTGATATGGTAACACCATAGTGGCAAGTGAGAGACATCAGCTACCAAGTAATTTTAAGGCCGATAAATGGTGAACCCAAAATATACAAAAAATATGTAGGTACGTCAAGGTGGAGTTTCCACTAAGTTATAGAGGAAACTGTGCCAAATTTTATGACATTAGTAAGAAATTTTTAAACCTTCATAGGTGCAGAGTTGTGACAGTGACTTTATCATTGTTTTAATGGAATAACATATTTTGTATGTTGTACTGCAAAGAGCCTTAAAGAAGACTTAAGTAACATAAAATGTGAGGAACTTGTTAAAAAGTAACATAAAATCCTTGTGAACAACTGTCCCACAAAGGAAGTAGAGGTCCCATTAATATTTGCCTTGTTGTCCATTATAACTTAGCAAAACTCGCACTTCGATATATTTACTTATTCTGGGTGTACACTCCTGGAAATTGAAATAAGAACACCGTGAATTCATTGTCCCAGGAAGGGGAAACTTTATTGACACATTCCTGGGGTCAGATACATCACATGATCACACTGACAGAACCACAGGCACATAGACACAGGCAACAGAGCATGCACAATGTTGGCACTAGTACGGTGTATATCCACCTTTCGCAGCAATGCAGGCTGCTATTCTCCCATGGAGACGATCGTAGAGATGCTGGATGTAGTCCTGTGGAACGGCTTGCCATGCCATTTCCACCTGGCACCTCAGTTGGACCAGCGTTCGTGCTGGACGTGCAGACCGCGTGAGACGACGCTTCATCCAGTCCCAAACATGCTCAATGGGGGACAGATCCGGAGATCTTGCTGGCCAGGGTAGTTGACTTACACCTTCTAGAGCACGTTGGGTGGCACGGGATACATGCGGACGTGCATTGTCCTGTTGGAACAGCAAGTTCCCTTGCCGGTCTAGAAATGGTAGAACGATGGGTTCGATGACGGTTTGGATGTACCGTGCACTATTCAGTGTCCCCTCGATGATCACCAGTGGTGTACGGCCAGCGTAGGAGATCGCTCCCCACACCATGATGCCGGGTGTTGGCCCTGTGTGCCTCGGTCGTATGCAGTCCTGATTGTGGCGCTCACCTGCACGGCGCCAAACACGCATACGACCATCATTGGCACCAAGGCAGAAGCGACTCTCATCGCTGAAGACGATACGTCTCCATTCGTCCCTCCATTCACGCCTGTTGCGACACCACTGGAGGCGGGCTGCACGATGTTGGGGCGTGAGTGGAAGACGGCCTAACGGTGTGCGGGACCATAGCCCAGCTTCATGGAGACGGTTGCGAATGGTCCTCGCCGATACCCCAGGAGCAACAGTGTCCCTAATTTGCTGGGAAGTGGCGGTGCGGTCCCCTACGGCACTGTGTAGGATCCTACGGTCTTGGCGTGCATCCGTGCGTCGCTGCGGTCCGGTCCCAGGTTGACGGGCACGTGCACCTTCCGCCGACCACTGGCGACAACATCGATGTACTGTGGAGACGTCACGTCCCACGTGTTGAGCAATTCGGCGGTACGTCCACCCGGCCTCCCGCATGCCCACTATACGCCCTCGCTCAAAGTCCGTCAACTGCACATACGGTTCACGTCCACGCTGTCGCGGCATGCTACCAGTGTTAAAGACTGCGATGGAGCTCCGTATGCCACGGCAAATTGGCTGACACTGACGGCGGTGGTGCACAAATGCTGTGCAGCTAGCGCCATTCGACAGCCAACACCGCGGTTCTTGGTGTGTCCGCTGTGCCGTGCGTGTGATCATTGCTTGTACAGCCCTCTCGCAGTGTCCGGAGCAAGTATGGTGGGTCTGACACACCGGTGTCAATGTGTTCTTTTTTCCATTTCCAGGAGTGTATTTGGGGTGGTTCATCTTAGCTTTCTCACCCTGAGTTCCTCATTTATGACAATGGAAACTATTTTTATACTTTTCAGATAAAGAGAATGTGAGTATACTGTCTGTGGTTCTAGTTTTATTAATATGTTATAATATGCACTAAGTATCCAACAACAACAGTTCCTCTCTCTTTTATTGTTTTGTAGAGAAAAACTGCTGATTTCCAATCAGCTGACATCGTGTGAATTTGCAGCATCATTTATAGTACAAGTAATAATTGTGCATTGTCTATCATACAGCACCCTATTTTCAATAACATTACTTTTTTGTAAAAGTGTATGGCTGGCTTTGGCTTAGTAACTTATGTCAATTTGCATTATACAACATATCTATTGATAACTGGTAAACAGTTTAACCTTCTTTTTTCTGAATTTTATACTTTCTGTTAATAATACCACATGTAAGAGTTTGTAACCACCACGTCATTGCCGTATTTCTACAAATATGGGATCTGAAACATAATTGTTGCCTTATTGGGTTTCAGTCAAATAGTTTGGAGTCCTGTGTCAGGAGGGAAATAAAGTTGTACAATCAGAAGCTCAATGAAAAATCGAGATATTCTAAGAAGAAATAAACAAAGTTTGCAATGTGTTCATGTTTAATGTAAATATGACATACATTATGACACATTTGTTGAAGTGTAATATTATATGAAAAAATGTATTATGAATCTGATGAGTATTTTTTGAGTTCAATTTAATTTACCACTTCATAATTATATTTTCAGTTATTTGGAATATGACTTATCACCACATATCAAGATGTAAAAGGGCATCCTCTTATCAAATGATAAGTCAGTAGCTTTCCTGATGTTAGGGCTCCTCTCTCATTTCAACTAGCTGATTTTAGAAAATAATCTCAACATTTCATATTTAAAGAAGACACAAAATATCCATAATGGCCACATCAGCAATTCATATCACATTTAAATGCTGTAGAAAGGGTGGGTTGTAGTTTAATAACATTAATGAATTATTACAACTTATGGAAATAATTATCACTGTCTTCAACTTCTAGAGAAGTGTATCCACTTCCAGCTCTTGAGCAGCTATTCCCATCAAGAAGTAGTAATGTGAAAAATATGTGGAGGGATTTGATGATCAAGAGATCTATGGATTTATCTGCATGCATGCTTAGGTAGAAAACTCACTAAATTTTCCTCCTGATGAAGATAGAGATATTATTTATCAGATTATGTAAATAATTTATACAGTGGAGAATACAAATAACAGTTAGAGATAGCCACTCACAATAGTGCACACACACTGGAAAAAGAACTTAAACACTTAACTTCAAAACATTTTCCTTCAAATGACTTGTCTTTGCCACTTGACAACATTAATTTTTGCACTCCCACTTCTTAGCTTCATATTTATTTGGTTTCTCACTTTAGATTAATTATGGAACATCAGCTTTGTTGTTCTCACAGTAGTCTCCTCAAATCCTACCCTACTCAAAGCTGTCCCATTGTACCTCTGTCACATGTACGTTTCCCTGCAACTGAGAAAGATTTATCTGTCCAGCATTGCTATCCTCTTCCACTGATCTCTCTCCTATCTCAATCCCATCTCTTACCTATTCACCTCACCTGCTGCAGCCAAGGTAATCACTCCCATCAGCCAGGCCACTGGGAAGGGAGAATTTAGTCCTGTGTGTGTGTGTGTTTGTGTACTACATGACATTTATTTGCAGATATGTGAGTGCCTTTCCTAATTTTTCTAGCATATAAAGATTATAATTGGCTTTCTTTGATAGATTCTAAAGAACTTGTGTGTGATTTACCCCACTGTTTTAATCATATTGTAGATTGTTCAAACTAACTCTGCCCAGCTGGAAATTTCAGGTCACAAGTCACTGCAAGAAACTTAATGGAAATGGTTGATGAAACTACCATACACGATTTTGACATTCATCTGTTGTAGGATGTTACATAAATATGAATAGATATCTTGAATGAAATGACCTCTATGCTACTTTGTACGTATTCTGAAAACACTTGTTATGTTAAAACCAGCTTTTAATTATCTCTTTTGACTTGCTAAGTACCATGGATCAAGATAATCAGGTGGCTGCAGTATTTCTTCACTTTTAGAATGTATTTAACTCAGTACCAAAACAACTTTTGTAAAATATGATCATGTAGGGAATCCAGTAAAATTTGTAACTGGACTGAAGATTTTTTGGTAGGGAATGCAGAGCATGTTATCTTAGATGGAGAGCCATCAACAGGTATACAAGTAACTTCAGGTGTGACCTGTAGAAAAGTGATAGGACCTTTGATGTTCATGTTCTATGTTGATGACATAACACACAATATTAATAGTAATTTCAGACTTTTTGCTAATGATGCTGATTTCTGCAGGAAAGTATTACTGGAAAAATTTTGCGTAAATATTTAGTCAAATTTTAACACAATTTCAAACTGGTGCAAAGACTATGAACATCTTTAAATCTACAGCAATTTAAAATTGTGCACGTTAGAAAGTACAAAAACATAGTGTCCTATGACTGTATTATCACTGAGTAAGAACTGTATCAATCAACTATATGCAAATACCTGGTATAACAATTTGTAGAGATATGAAAAGAAATGATCACATAGCCTCAGCTGTAGATAAAGCAGCTGGTAGACTTTGGTTTGTTGGTAAGATAGTGGTAAAATGCAATTAGTCTCCAAAGGAGACTGTTTACAAAACCCTCATGTGACCCACTCTAGAACAATGCTCGAGTGTTTGGGATCTAAAAAAATTTGACTAACAGGGGACATTTAATTTATGCAAAGAAAAGTCAGTATAGTCACAGGTTTCTTGGACATATGGAAAAGTGTCATGGAGATGCTGAAGAACCTGAACTTGCAGATGCTTGAAGATTGATGCCAACTACTCTCTGAGGGCCAACTTATAAAGTTTCAAGCAACAGCCTTCAGTAAGGGATCTAGGAATGTTCTTCACCTCTACATATTATTTTTCCCATTGCAACAGTAAATGCAAGAATAGAATAATTGTTGCTCACTGTGGCATTTAAACAACCATTCTTCCCATGCTCCATACGCAAATGGAATGTTAATGGTTCCAAATAAATGGTACAATGGAAAGTGCGTTCTGCCTTCCACTTCAAAATGGTTCATAGACTTCAAATGTGTACATATATGAAGCCATAAATACAGGCTGTTGTCTCAGGAGGAATCGTCACTATTTAGGGGTATGACAGGAATGATTATTTGAAGCAAAATACTTCATATGGACATATTCCATATTCCCAATGATTTCCAAGACTGAACACATTTAATGTATATTGTTATTTATTTTATGTTTTTTCGGTACATTGTCAGGTTTACACATGTACAACAGTCAGTCAACATTACAATATGTGTTTGCAGTGCATCAATTGAAAAATACATACACTGTTCAAAGAAATTAGAGGAACACGTGTATCAGTGTGTGGCATGTTAATTCTATTTTGATACTGGTGGTACTTGTGATCTTATTGCATAGCTAGAGATTTTGCTTGCAATGTATGGTACAACTGAAGTAATTTACAATTTGTCAGCTGTATCATGCATTACAGTGTCAAATGTTCAAATGTGTGTGAAATCTTATGGGACTTAACGGCTAAGGTCATCAGTCCCTAAGCTTACACACTACTTAACCTAAATCACCCTAAGGACAAACACACACACCCATGCCCGAGGGAGGACTCGAACCTCTGCCAGGACCAGCCGCACAGTCCATGATTGCAGCGTCTTAGACCGCTCGGCTAATCCCGTGCGACATTACAGTGTCAGGTGACCCCTCAGAAGGAAGTGAGTACCAGTACCCCAGTGTTTCTAGTGATGTACGCAGATGCCAGTTGCCATTTGTGGACATTGTATTAGACCAGGAAAATACAATGTGAAATCATTCTGCAGTGCAAGCTGCAAGAGCAGTCTGTTTGATCCAAGAGGGATGAGCTTTCTCTCATGTTGTTGCAGATGCTAATGTCTCTCCATCTGTCATCTACAGGTACTGGACATGCTACAAGGAGACAGATCAGTACACCAGGTGAGGTGGACAAGGTCATCGTCATTTTACAACCACATGTGAAGACTGATATCTGGCCCTCTCTGCATTACGGCGTTGTACGGTTAGGGCCAGATCATTACAAGATGATCTCGGAAGGTCCACTGGAGCCATTGTGGCTGTCAGTTTATAAGGAAAAGGTTACAAAAGAAGACCTTATGACACGGGCATCCTATTTGAGTACCGCACTTGATAAGACATCTTGCAGCTCACATTCAATTCTGCCGTTTCCACGTCAACTGTCAACTTCATCACTGGTGTTTCCATGTCAACTGGCAGCTTCATGTCTGGTGAAAGGTGTTATTCACAAACAAGTTCAGATTTCTTCAGACACAAGCTAATGGCTGTATTTATGTGTGGAAAGGCAGTGGTGAGTAATACCTGCCAAATGTTGTTCAGGAAGTCAACAGATTTGGCTAAGGTTCTGTGATAACATGAGGAGGCAACAGCGTTGACAGTTGCACGGATCTTGTCAGTGTCCATGGTTGCCTGACTACCAAGCAGTACATGGACAGATTCTGTTGGACCATGTGGGGGCTGGTGCATACGCTGGTAGCAGTTAATTCTTCATGATGCGTCATACTGCCAGCGCCCATGTGCAATATCAGTGGTGTCTTGCGAAGCCTAGACGTTGAAGTAATGGAATGGCCAGTGGTGAGTCCCAACCTAAACTGCATGAAGCATGTGTGAGAAATGTGCAACAGTCATGCTCATGATATTCCTGTTACACCACAGAACCTCCAAGAACTCTCACAGGCTCTCATTGAAGAATGGAAAGGATACTACCTGGTGACCTCCATAGACTTATACAGAGCATATCATGTAGGTGTCAGTTGATGACAAGCACTCACAGAGGGCATACATGTTACTGACACTCTCCAAGTCTAACAAAAAGCACCCATTATGACGGGATTGTTGACACAACTTCAATGTAAGACGAGGACCCACAGTCCAATATACTTTTAATTTTGTTTTACTCTATGGACTTCCCAACTATTTGTGATGGTATTTTGTCTTTTTAGTCCGTTTAATTTCATGACATAGACTTTACAACCTGATGATGGAGCATTGTCTCTTGAAATGCGTTGTTAAAATATATGTATAAGAATCGCGGTTGAATGCTAACAGTGATAACCAAGCCACAACCAGTTATGTTACACGATTTTGTCAGTAGTAGTGTTTTGAGTGGATGATTTGCAATTATTTTAGCCTTAATTACCAGTTCCAGTTTATTTTGGTTACTGCTTGGTATTTTCCAGTAGCTACTGTTTCCAACGACAGCAAAGTGGAACACTAATGTATTTCCTCCCCTCTATATGCACAATGTATTACATCCGATATCAACCCCCAAGTCGTTGTGTCTGCAATTCCCTACAGACTACATGCACGGCTGCATTTTTATACACAGCTCCATCATCTGCAACCTGACTTTTGCATTTTACGATAAAAAATATATATGCAGAATGGCTTCCATTAAGAGAATCAAAGTAAACGATGCCCACTTTGTTTTATTTATGTAGCATTGACAGTCTCTCATTTGTTTATAAAAAAATAGTTCAAGTCCTACTTTCAGTTATATTACTAGCTGGTGAACCCTATTTTCCTATGATAGGACCTACAGTCACTTGCCCAATCTGGACTGACAGGTTTGAGGTTAGCAAGTTTGAATACAGTACATGCACAGTCCAATTTGTGAAATATTGCCACATGCCAATAAGGGCTGATGTGGAACAAAGAAGAATGAGTGTGTTTTAAGTTGCAATATGTGAATAGTATTGTCACTATGCAAGAGTATTTTGCGCGCCCGTGTGTGTGTGTGTGTGTGTGTGTGTGTGTGTGTGTGTGTGTTTGTGTGTGTGTGTATGTGTTCAAAATGTTTTATTCTGTTCTCAGTATCGGTTGAGGAATTAAATTTCATGCATATTGCTTGGTCGACTTTCCCACTTTGATGATGGAAGTTTCAGCCTTCTGCCACTTGAGGGCTCTGAATTGCAGTGCATGACATGGCAGTGTGTAATGTAGCTATGTCAGTGCATGAGGAACACCTTGCTGTAATCGAGTTTCTAACTGCAGAGAACATGCTTCCCATTGAAATCCGTAGACGAATGAAATCTGGGTATGGTGATTATTGCATCAGCATCAGATATGTTTGACATTGAGTGGTTCATGCTCATAATGGAGGAAATGATGGTTCTAACCTCAGCATGTGTGATGGACCTTGGAATGGACGAACACATACAGAAACCGATGAGCCTCTTTGTGATCAGGTTGATGAGCTCATCAGAAAAGAAATGTTGAGTAACACAGTCACAGCTCTCAGGTAAGTGTGGCATATCACAAGAGCAAGGTTACGCCATAATTGCAGAACTACCGTACACAAGACTGTGTACATGATGGATTTCTCAAATGCTCGCTCCTGTCATGAAACAGAGGAGACTGTCCATTAGTCAAGTTTCTTGTGCGTCTTGAATGTGAGGGTGCGAGGGTCCTTAACAACATTCTGACAGATGATGAAAGCTGGATTCACAACTTTGACACCGAAGTCAACAGAGCATCAATGGAGTTTGGCCACAAAGGCATGCTAACACCAGAAAGAATTCAACATCATGCCATGAGATATTAAAGGTGTGATGCATTTGTAATTTATGCCTAAAGGCACCACACAAACTCTAGTGGGTACTGCAAGACCCTCAGAAAACTGAAAGTATGCATTTGAAGAGTTCACCCACATATAGAGCATTCTTTCCTTCAACATGACAATGCCAGACGACACACGAGCACTGTGACATCTGCAACAATCCGTCTGATTGGTTTCACTGTCGTAATTCATTCTCCATACAGTCATGACTTCATCCTACCTAATTTTCATCTCTTTCCAAAGGGTAAAGAACACCTTCGAGAACTTCACTTTGATCGTGAAAAGTGGTGCAAGCAGAGGTGTGATTGTGGCTCTGTCAACAAACATTCTACAGTGACGGTATCAACAAACCAGTCTCTCATTGAGAGAAATGTGTTCATCATCACAGTGACTATATTGAGAAAGAAATATGTAGAATGAAGTTGTAGAATGTTAACAAAGTTTGTTATACTTAAAAACCCTTAAGGGATTGCCCATAAAAATTGTGTGGCATTACTTTTCAGCATGCCCTCATGTTTCTTTGTTCCACATCAAACCCTATCATCATGCAGCAATATTTTGCTGCTTGCTTCAATCATAAAGTGGGCGTGGAATTCTTACCCTGTGCCCCTATGCTCACTATATATATATATATATATATATATATATATATATATATATATATATATATATATATATATATATATATATATATGGTGTTACAAAAAGGTACGGCCAAACTTTCAGGACACATTCCTCACGCACAAAGAAAGAAAATATGTTATGTGGACATGTGTCCAGAAACTCTTACTTTCCATGTTAGAGCTCATTTTATTACTTCTCTTCAAATCACATTAATCATGGAATGGAAACACACAGCAACAGAACGTACCAGCGTGACTTCAAACACTTTGTTACAGTAAATGTTCAAAATGTCCTCCGTTAGCGAGGATACATGCATCCACCCTACGTCTCATGGAATCCCTGATGCGCTGATGCTGCCCTGGAGAATGGCGTATTGTATCACAGCCGTCCACAATACGAGCACGAAGAGTCTCTACATTTGGTGCCAGGGTTACGTAGACAAGAGCTTTCAAATGCCCCCATAAATGAAAGTCAAGAGGGTTGAGGTCAGGAGAGCGTGGAAGCCATGGAATTGGTCCGCCTCTACCAATCCATCGGTCACCGAATCTGTTGTTGAGAAGCGTATGAACACTTCGACTGAAATGTGCAGGAGCTCCAACGTGCATGAACCACATGCTGTGTCGTACTTGTAAGGGCACATGTTCTAGCAGCACAGGTAGAGTATCCCGTATGAAATCATGATAACGCGCTCCATTGAGCGTGGGTGGAAGAACATGGGGCCCAATCAAGACATCACCAACAATGCCTCCACAAATGTTCACAGAAAATCTGTGTTGATGACGTAATTGCACAACTGTGTGCGGATTCTCGTCAGCCCACACATGTTGATTGTGAAAATTTACAATTTGATCACATTGGAATGAAGCCTCATCCGTAAAGAGAACATTTGCACTGAAATGAGGATTGACACATTGTTGGATGAACCATTCGCAGAAGTGTACCCGTGGAGGCCAATCAGCTGCTGATAGTGCCTGCACACGCTGTACATGGTACGGAAACAACTGGTTCTCCCGTAGCACTCTCCATACAGTGACGTGGTCAACGTTACCATGTACAGCAGCAACTTCTCTGACGCTGACATTAGGGTTATCGTCAACTGCACGAAGAATTGCCTCGTCCATTGCAGGTGTCCTCGTCGTTCTAGGTCTTCCCCAGTCGCGAGTCATAGGCTGGAATGTTGCGTGCTCCCTAAGACGCCGATCAATTGCTTCGAGCGTCTTCCTGTCGGGACACCTTCGTTCTGGAAATCTGTCTCGATACAAACGTACCGCGCCACGGCTATTGCCCCGTGTTAATCCATACATGAAATGGGCATCTGCCAACTCCGCATTTGTAAACATTGCACTGACTGCAAAACCATGTGCCTGATGAACACTAACCTGTTGATGCTACGTACTGATGTGCTTGATGCTAGTACTGTAGAGCAATGAGTCACATGTCAACACAAGCACCGAAGTCAACATTACCTTCCTTCAATTGGGCCAACTGGCGGTGAATCTGACGAAACTAAAATAGGCTCTAACATGGAAATTAAGCGTTTCCGGACACATGTCCACATAACGTCTTTTCTTTATTTGTGTGTGAGGAATGTTTCCTGAAAGTTTGGCCGTACCTTTTTGTAACACCCTATATTGGCCCGCTAGATGGCGCTGCCATAGGTCAAACGGATATCAACTGTGTTTTTTTAAAAATAGGAACTCCCTTTTTTCTACTTCATATTCGTGTAGTACGTAAAGAAATATATATATATAACGTGGTCCATTGATCGTGACCGGACCAAATATCTCACGAAATAAGCGTCAAACGAAAAAACTACCAAGAACGAAACTTGTCTATCTTGAAGGGGGAAACCAGATGGCTATGGTTGGCCCGCTAGATGGCGCTGCCATAGGTCAAACAGATATCAACTGTGTTTTTTAAAATAGGAACTCCCTTTTTTTAATTTCATATTCGTGTAGTACGTAAAGAATTATGAATGTTTTAGTTGAATCACTTTTTTCGCTTTGTAATAGATGGCGCTGTAATAGTCACAAACATATGGCTCACAATTTTAGACGAATAATTGGTAACTGGTAGGTTTTTTAAGTTGAAATACAGAACGTAGGTACATTTGAACATTTTATTTAGGTTGTTCCAATGTGATACATGTAGCTTTGTGAACTTGTCATTTCTGAGAACGCATGCTGTTACAGCATGATTAGTACATGTAAATACCACATTAATGCAATAAATGCTCAAAATGATGTTTGTCAACCTCAATGCATTTGGCAATACATGTAACGATATTCCTCTCAACAGCGAGAGTTCGCCTTCTGTAATGTTCGCACATGCATTGACAATGCGCTGACGCATGTTGTCAGGCATTGTCGGTGGATCACGATAGCAAATATCCTTCAACTTTCCCCACAGAAAGAAATCCAGGGACGTTAGATCCGGTTAACGTGCGGGCCATGGTATGGTGCTTCGACGACCAATCATTTGTCGTGAAATATCCTATTCAATGCCGCTTCAACCGCACGCGAGCTATGTGCCGGATATTCGTCATGTTTGAAGTACATGGCTATTCTGTCATGCAGTGAAACATCTTGTAGTAACATCGATAGAACATTACGTAGGAAATCGGCATACATTGCACCATTTAGATTGCCATCGATAAAATGGGGGCCAATTATCCTTCCTGCCATGATGCCGCACCATACATTAACCCGCCAAGGTCGCTGATGTTCCACTTGTCGCAGCCATCGTGGATTTTCCGTTGCCCAATAGTGCATATTATGCCGGTTTACGATACCGCTGTTGGTGAATGACGCTTCGTCGCTAAATAGAACGCTTGCAAAAAATCTATCATCGTCCCGTAATTTCTCTTGTGCCCAGTGGCAGAACTGTACACAACGTTCAAAGTCGTCGCCATGCAATTCCTGGTGCATAGAAATATGGTACGGGTGCAATCGATGTTGATGTAGCATTCTCAACACCGATTCTCGCGCAATTCGTCTACTACTGATGTGCGGATTAGCCGCGACAGTAGCTAAAACACCTACTTGGGCATCATCATTTGTTGCAGGTCGTGGTTGACGTTTCACATGTGGCTGAACACTTCCTGTTTCCTTAAATAGCGTAACTATTCGGCGAACGGTCCAGACACTTGGATGATGTCGTCCAGGATACCGAGCAGCATACATAGCACACGCCTATTGGGCATTTTGATCACAATAGCCATACATCAACACGATATCGACCTTTTCCGCAGTTGGTAAATGGTCTATTTGAACACGGGTAATATTCACAAAGCAAATACCGTCCGCACTGGCAGAATGTTACGTGATACCACACACTTACACGTTTGTGACTATTACAACGCCATCTGTCACAAAGCAAAGAAAGTGGTCCAACTAAAGCATTCATATTTCTTTACGTACTACACGAATACGTAATAACAATGGGGGCTACTATATATATATATATATATATATATATATATATATATATATATATATATGTGTGTGTGTGTGTGTGTGTGTGTGTGTGTGTGTGTGTGTTTTCCACTACGCTATCGCTAGAACCAGTAGCTACTCTAAAATACCTAGGAGTAACAAAACTAAACTGGAATAGTTAGCCGCCTGGAGTGGTCGAGCGGTTCTAGGCGCTTCAGTCTGGAACCGTGCGACTGCTGCTACGGTCACAGGTTCGAATCCTGCCTCGGGCATGGATGTGTGTGATGTCCTTAGGTTAGTAAGGTTTAAGTAATTCTAAGTTCTAGGGGACTGATTACCTCAGCTGTTAAGTTCCATACTGCTCAGAGCTATTTTTTGGAATGGTTACATAAGACCGAGAGAAATGTAAATTAAAAAAAGTGGTTCAAATGGCTCTGAGCACTATGGGACTCAACATCTTAGGTCATAAGTCCCCTAGAACTTAGAACTACTTAAACCTAACTAACCTAAGGACATCACACACACCCATGCCCGAGGCAGGATTCGAACCTGCGACCGTAGCAGTCCCGCGGTTGCGGACTGCAGCGCCGGAACCGCACGGCCACCGCGGCCGGCGAAATGTAAATCATTCACGAAATATCTGGTTTCTCGGAACACTACTTTAGATAAAATCCCGTAATTTGATTACTTGTGGCTTGCAAATTAGCAGCATCATGTGGCAGCTACAATCCTATTACGTCGGTATACTCCATTCGAATATGTAATATCGACAGCATATTGGCGAGGCATTCGTTTTCATGGACGACAATTCGCGCCCCCATCGTGCACATCTTGTGAATGACTTCCTCCAAGATAACGACATAGCTCGAATAGAGTGGCCAGCATGTTCTCCAGACATGAACCCTATCGAATATGCCTGGGATAGGTTGAAAAGGGCTGTTTCTGGACGACATGATCCACGAACCACTCTGAGGGATCTATGTCGAATCGCCGTTGAGGATTGGGACAAAGTGGACCAACGGTGCCTTGATGAACTTGTGGCTAGTATGGCACGACGAATACAGGCATGCATCAATGCAAGAGGACGTGCTACTGGGTATTAGAGGTATCGGTGTGTACATCAATCTGGACCACCACCTCTGAAGGTCTCGCTGTCTGGTGGTACAACTTGCAATGTATGGTTTCAATGAGCAATGAAAAGGGCGGAAATGATGTTTATGTTGATCTCCATTCCAATTTTCTGTACAGGTACCGGAACTCTTGGAACCGAGGTGATGCAAAACTTTATTTTCAATATAGTATTTATAAATGCAGAAAATTTGCGGTCTTATTATTTAATGACAATATTATAAACATTTTTATATAGTAAATGAGCAAAACATAATTACACAACTGCTGTAAATTCTCTTTTTGTTTTATTTTTTATCTTTTTGAGTGAAAAGGTGGTTTTCGTTCATGTTTCTTAGTAAAACGTATTTATTACCATTATTAACAGTACTAACCCACGAAGTGGTTTTTCATGATTCCATTATGTATAAATTCACCTTGACATATAAATAGCAGTGAGAATTATTCCTGTAGACAAGCAATCAAATATCTGTTCATCAGTGAAACAGGGTTTTTCGATGAGTAGGAAACTCTAACCCATCATTAATTTGCTTTAAAAATGGCCACACAGTTTCTTTCGACAGACGAAATCTCTCTTCAAATTTCATGTCACCAAAATTTTCAAAAGAGTTTCCCCTCCTCGCAGTCACTGGTCTTGGTCATGTTTTAAATTGTGAAGTTATAACACTTCTTCTTCAGTGCCATCTATATCATCGAAATATACCAGCATCTTAATACTACATGCTTATGAAACACTGGTTATCTCGAGAAAACTGGGAGTCAGTCACAGTCAAATTTAAGCGTGGTGAACTCCCTTCCATAACTATTATCGAGGTCAGTGCACCAGAACTTTACGTCGTACAGCATTAATCAAGGTTGGTGCACTTTGTCCTAAGAGCTCCCAGTTTGGAAAAATCCTTGGTGGCACCCTCTCACCTTTCTTGAGAAATTTGAAAATGCACCTGTACAGACAGAACCTGTGACGAGAGTCCTAGGCTGCTGCAGACAGGCTACAGTGCTGTTCTTTCGCTAGTACACTGCTGATCTTATGCCTTATAGTAGCCATCTGGAATCGGAGAGTGTTGAAGGGATTGCCAGCCTGCAGGCGCCGTGGACTTCATCACAGGCACTGTCTCTAAAGGTACATTTTTAAAATTCTCAGTAAAGATGGTCAGGGGCCACCGAGGGTTTTTGTGAACTGCAGGCTCTTAAAATGGCCCTTTGTGGCTTTAGTCACACTTGTGTCAATGTCGTATCCTCCTGTGATCACACCAGAAGAGAACAAAAAATATGAGCGCTGGAAAAGCGTAAGCACCCCTTGCTGCCTCGGATCACATCCAAATTTCGTCGAATGGGTTTGAATGGTCGCAAATTTTCCAGCTTATACATCAGAGCAAAAATTGCAGAGATACGATCATGTTCGATGCTGATACACCCCGACGGTTTCCTTAGAGAATGGTTGAAACGCCCATGGTTATCAGCAGTGTCAAAGGTTATGTAGAACAGGGTCTTGTTGTTGCTCATCACACTGAGACCGCGAAGTGTGTGGGAATCAACGACCAGGAAAAGCGTTGATTTCATTGACGCCCTTTATGACATGCTCTGCAACCTTTTCCTGCCAATTCTGGACTGCAGTGTGTCTGAAATGTTTTCCTCGGCCATTCATGAGAAAACCGTGTGATTTCAAGCCTGCGCGTCGCGGTTCTGATCTCCATCGCAGAGGTGAGCGGGATGAAATGTAGGCAACAGGGGGTGTAACGACCTTCCGATCGTGTGGCACGTCCATCGTGGCACCGGGCAGAATTGTGGTGAAATTTGGTGCGAATGTGACATCATTAACCCACCTTACAAGTCACATGAACTTCTGACCTGTTTTTCGCATGCATCGACACCTTGCTGTTCGAAGCGTCTTCGAGTCCGAGTGTGACGTCGCAGGGCGCCATGCGTTTACGCCAATGCGGAGGATGTTTGTAGGCACCTTTGAGCCATATTCAGAACTTAAGCGTCGCCGTTAGTGGGAGTTACGGAAGCTACTGGATTTCGAAAAAATAATCCTTTAATTATGGTGCGCAGTGTTTTTCTGGATATTGAACGAGATTATGATACAGTGTAGATTAACAAAGTGGCAGTAAAAGTATTTAACTCTACTGGTACAATAATTTACTACTGCTACCAGTGCATGGAAAGTTGAAAAGCCTTATGACATATGGTATCAGTAACGAATTTTATACGTAACAACAAGATAAACATCAGTCTCAAAAGCAGCCAGAATTATAATCCAGCAGGGATCGCTTCTAACCAAAATAACCGAGAGAGGAAGCAAAGTGACACAGTAAGACAGTGAACTTGTATTCGGTAGAATGGGGATACAAATTCTCATCTGGACATCCGTCTTTTGAAACGCAACAGCCGATTTTCTTCCCCATTCTAAAGTTGTGCTTCATCTCGATTCACCTAGTCGTCGACGAGTTGACCCTATTTCCTTTTCTGCTCCCTTCTAACCCAAATGCTTTCACAGTGTATGTGAGCGATGTACAGCACCTAAGTTAGCCCCATTCAGCGGAAATGGCGCCCTGAATACGATCAGCAGGTGACATACTATCACAAAGGTAACATGGTCTGAAAAGTGAAAAGATTGTTTACTCGCAATTGAGTACCCACATTTAAGAAATAAATAATTGATTAACATCGAGCTAGCTTGTACCAAAATTCATTTTTAACGTTGTCATCAATTCTGTGTAAATAAAATTATGCCAGTACCGTTATAATTCAGCACTGCTATTTCAAATGGTTCAAATGGCTCTGAGCACTATGGGACTCAACTGCTGAGGTCATTAGTCCCCTAGAACTTAGAACTAGTTAAACCTAACTAACCTAAGGACATCACAAACATCCATGCCCGAGGCAGGATTCGAACCTGCGACCGTAGCGGTCTTGCGGTTCCAGACTGCAGCGCCTTTAACCGCTCGGCCACTTCGGCCGGCACTGCTATTTCCTTAGGACTGCTTAACAAGAGGAACGCCGGCCTCGGTGGCCTGCGGTTTTAGGCGCTTCGGTCTGGAACCGCGAGACTACTACGGTCGCAGGTTCGAATCCTGCCTCGGGCATGGATGCGTGTGCTGTCCTTAGGTTAGTTAGGTTTAAGTAGTTCTAAGTTCTAGGAGACTGATGACCTCAGATGTTAAGTCCCATAGTGCTCAGAGCCATTTGAACCATTTTGAACAAAAGGAACTTCAGTTTCATGTATGTATCAGAACGATACAACTTCTAAGAACAAGAAGTTTCAGGCGATGTCAAGGGCGTAAATATGGACCAGAAGATACAATATTCATTAAGAAACTACACTTGATAACAACAGAGTATTCTGTGCATGTAACACAATAAAAAAATATATCAAAACAGGAAGAATTTACAATTTCATAAGACTTATGTAGAGTATTTCAACAATAGAATCAACACTATGGCATTGGATTACACTGCCAAGAGCTACGACCAATGAAAATTTACAACTGAAAGAGGCGAAAAGGTTACAGACACCAGAGTCAAATAAAAATAAGTACGGATAACAGTCCAGTGAAATTATCGAGCCTTATCTCAGACACAGAACAGTGCGAGTCGTCGGGTGTTGCACTAGTGCTTATGTAGACAGTCAGAAATTAAACAAAAAAGTTCAAATCAGTTCACAGGAGAAAGCGTCTCGCAACGCTGTCTCTAACTCAGTTAATTTCAAAATTTAAAGCAACCTTTCTTGTGTAGAGTACCGCCTTTCAAGGACTTTGTTTTGTGTCACTGACAACGACAGTAGTAAAATAGCAAAATACTTTCCTTTGTAAGATAGGAAGCGTAAACTCCCCAGTTACCATTAAATAGCCTATATTTTTGTACGACTGAAGTGAGTTATGAAATTATGTTGCTTCCTGATCTATGAAAGTTTGCTTATTTGTTCGAAGAGGTTAAAAACGATAGTCCAGAATAAGAATTTGTCAGAGAGTATTATCTTTGGCGCAATAAGTCGGTTGTTATGTGTATACCAGCACGAAATTACTTGGGAGAGGTCGGCGAAATAATCGCCGGATATATGTGGATCGAGTATCATTAGCTTGTTGCTGTTTAGAATGACGACTAGAAACAATGATGATTCTGTAAGTACCACTGACATGTTATTACTACGACTTATCTTATTTCTTGCGTTCCTAAGCACCTTACGCGCTTTTCACAGTTTCAGCAGTTGCTCAATGCATACCTGAAGATTACGGAGAAATGCTTCAGACAATGTATCCATACGAATGAAAGAGCCGAGTTGAAACTTAGAGAGGTAAATGTTATAGCCATAACATGTAGCGTTTTATTCATGATACACTTTCATTCCGTTACGGGACATTTTGCTCGTAACGACTGTAATAGTCCTACCGCTGATTGCGCCGTTAACAAGACGGCTACCTAGAAGGCTAATACTGTCGTCCTGTTTCAAATGCTCACAACTTCTTCCAAATTACTCTGTTATTTGAACGCTTTAATTTTTAATTATTTCTAGCTCTAACAGTCTATTAATGTGTATCTTACTTGTTCTGACTGAAACGACATATAAAAAATTGAGATTAGGAGGGTTAGCTCCTTTATTTCAATAAAGCCAAAGAAAATCGCCACTATTTATCAAACCGCCATTGTAAAGTTAGCAGTGGAAGTAATAATTCTGTGATTAATTACAGAAAACTGAAAAATAAATGTAAAAACAGTTCACTGAATGAACAGCAAGTGTGTAAATAATTATGAATGTTATATGTAAAAGATGTAGGCCTACAGCTCCAAGCTTGATGACAATTTTGGAAGTAAACGTGCTATTATTACTCTAATATTAACACATGTGGCTATATTGGACTATTTGGCGAGATGTATAAATCGTACTGGAATCAGACAGCATGTGACAGAATTAGGTCTGGATAAGTGTAGTTATAACTATTAAAAACTTTTTTCCTCAAACTCATCTTATGTAGTCCTATAGCGAAATATTTTACATAACAAACAGGATTTTCTGTTTAACATGTAACCTGAAGTATTAAATTAGTATGTGTTAGCAGAAAATCTTTACATATTATTTTATAACTTGGATAGTAAAATAATGTGTGTAGAAATTGTGAAAGTATTTCCCTCAATACACGGTGAACAGATTCATGTCACTAAAGAATATTTACTGAAAGTGATCCAGCTGTATTTTTAGTGTGATGTCCCTTGTGGGAGGACTGAATGAATTTTGCATACTAAGTTACCTGTACATCAGTGCAAAGTATAGTGTGGTGGCTCTAGAATTAAAATTACACATTTCAGTTGCTGTGCTCCTCTATTGCCTTTTTGGTTCTTGTATTTGTGGTATTAACTGTCACTTATTGCAAAAACACTTAGCTTTTTTTGGTGGCAAGTAGCATAAATCCACAGTAATGAAATGAAGCAGTGTTTGCCTGAACAAAATAGACTGTCTTAACAGTCAAAGAGTTAATCAAATCTGAGTTTATGGATGCTTCCATAAGGAAAGTAATTATTGAAGTGAATTTTAAGAGATGTTTTACTAGGTACAACTAATCTAATTGTACTAACGGGGATTTGCTTCACCAGAGCTCATGTGCATATATAACTGGCAACACGAGTGATATTCTACAATAATATTGCTTTCAATGTCTCTCAGTCTTCATTTCTTTGTTTTTTTCTTTAAGTAGCTGTTTGTCAAAATTTTTTGCAAAGCAGAAACATGGGGGCACAATTCATTAACGGGCATCTACTGTATTTAAATGGGTTTCAGTCTTAAATTGTAGATATGTGCTTCTGAGTTCATTCAAACTGACTCCTTTGCATCTTCCTTTCTTGTTTTAGTTTGTGTAAATACTGAAATAAAAGGAAGTCATATGGCATTGTTGGTTGGGAGATGCCGAAGGGCAGGTTCAACCACATAACTGAAAAGGCTTTTTGTTTTCCCTACGTGCAAAATAGCACTTTTCCTTTGCAAAGTGTGAGAGTTGTGTGCTTAAGTATATCTGATAAGTAAAGGTGACTGTGATGGTTGTGTGTAGTGTGGAGTCATGTTTGTGTTGGATGATGATAAACAAAGGGACAGGATGAAACCAAGTATCAGCATATAGCCTACATCTCTTGAAGAGCACCTAGGGGGCTACCAAGCTTAGCACCCATCTCTGTCAGTTTTATCACCATCAACAGTGTCACATGCCCTCTCTACCTGAGACACTGCAGAGAGATTTGGGAGTTTAATTCAGGACATTGGCCCAATGACTCTTGATCACGGGCTTTAAAACATCACCCCTTTGCCACAAGGCAAGCAGCCAAAAGCAAGGGACATACACTGGCAGTTGCCCATCTAAGTACTGATTAAGCATGACACTGTTTAACTTCAGTGATCTGATGAGAATCAGTGTACCGGTATTCAAAGAAGCAAGGCAATTGTCAGTACTGAAATGATTAAATAACATTTTTCTCCCTTTTTTAAATTTTACCTTCGGAAGATGAAGGACATCATGCTTTAGAATATACGGCAAATCTTGAGAGAAATATGATGAAAACTTTGTCCTTAAAATAACAGCACATTCATTCTTATATAAACACACTAGTATAAAGCTCTAATTGGTGTGCCATTCATGCCTGTCAAGTAGTTATTCAAATGACTGGGACACATTTCAGTGACAGAGTCATAATATTACATTCTTCCTTAAATACTCCCTGAGCAACCTTTTTTCCTCTTACCCATTTTCCAGCATAAGGATCTACATATGTTCTCTTGCCTGTATGACTATCTCAGTTCTTACACACATATCAGTTCTGTAAATAAACTGAAATGATTATCCTCTATATCTTCTGTTTTTGATTCAATTTTAGACCTTTATTAGTTTTTTTGAGTGATTTTAACCCTGTGTTTCTATAGAAACAAGATGATAATATGTTACTAATGTCACATCCTGATAAATTGTACATTATTTTAGTATATCTCAAGTGAATCTGTGTTCTCACTCCTCTAGTCGGTCAGTCATCCTTCACTGTAAAATGTGTAAACATAAGCAAGTTTGTGCATGTGTATGTGTGTGTGTGTGTGTGTGTGTGTGTGTGTGTGTGTGTGTGTGTGTGTGTGTGTGTTTTTTCTGTGTATATTATGACTCTTTCTACTGAGTAGCATGTATCCATGGTACACCAAGTTTAGTAACAAACTGTAGCATCAGATTCTTAACAAACTTTTATTGAGAACTATCTGGGTTTCACTTTTTCATATTCGAGCAACAGGATGGTACACAAATAATTCTAGCAACATCCAGAAAACTGTCAAGATATATAAACAGTTCCCTGCACATCATTTGGTGATTATAATAACAATTAATAAAAGGGAAAAAGCACATTTCCCTTGTTAATAAAGTCTTGAAAAAGCATACATTAAAGAACAGAGACTTCTCACATTTATCAAATTGTATTCCTTGTTCAAGAAGAAGGAGTACTGAGGATCAGTTTGTACAATGTGTAGAGTCAAACTTGCTACTACCGCATACAGCAAGTGAAGGGAATGGGAAGTATGATATTGCAAGTTGAACTATTACACAGTGAAGGAAAGGAAGTGAATAAATTATACCAGCACTGCATTTGTTTGTTTCATACTTAAATGGTTACTTTTATTTATATTGCATCAATGGGTACAATTATGGTGATCTGTTTATCTTGTAGGAAGTTAATGATTCATTAGTTGTGAATGTCAGTCAGAGATGACAGTGGGCTTTGTCTGGATGGTAACCACATCAGCAGGAGTGTGCTTATCATTATTGCTGTTTGCAATATTGCTACTGTTGATTGGTGTTCCTTTATTATTCTCTAGCTTAGTCGCTAAATCTGGAGTAAGAAATCTACGTTTTCTAGAATTTATCATTACTTATCTGGTAAGTTAATTAGCTTCAGAAAAACCAAAACACAATACTATAAAGTTTGATGACAGTGTATCTAATGAATAGTGTCAATGTGTCAAAAAAAACATATTAGCACACTCAAAATCTGCTATTGCATAGTGTAGTAATAAGTTCAGTTCATGATATCTTTTAATTAACCTGGTTTCCATTAAAACTAGATACATTAATAGGATCATCATATTGAAAGCAGTAGTCTGACTAATAATTCTAAGTGAGGCAAAGTCTAATTAATGTTTTATGGGATAGCTGGTATAGCCAACCAATAAATTATATCATATCTACCTACACGAATGCAGAATGTTGTACCTAGTAATTCAGCCTGCATGTAAGCCACCTTCTGTCTAACATACTAAAAACAGAATTAGTTCTTTTTGTGGATGACACTAGCATTCTAATCATCTAAACATTCACACAGAAACAGAAGAAGGGATAAACAGTGTTCTTAAAAGTATCATTGACTTGTTTCCTATTAATTGCCTCACCCTCAATTTTAAAAAGACACTACATATTCAGTTCTGCACATCTGGTGGTACTACACCACTATGTGTAACATGTGATGAGGAAATACTAAATAAGGATGGAAACATCAAAATTCTTAGGTATCCATATTGACAGGAATTTAAACTGGTTTTGGAACTCCTAAAACATCTTAGTTCAGCCACATTTACACTTAGAATTATTGCAAATCTTGGGAGACAGAAGTCTGTAAGTGACATATTTTGCATATTTTTATTAAATAATGTCATATTTAATAATGTTCTGGGGTAACTCATCTTTCAGAAAGAAAGCTGTTTCACAGAGGAAGACTGCACTGTAGTTCCTTCTCTAGATTGTTGCACAGATGACAAAATGGTAGATATTGAAGTAGGCGACAGAGGGATAGAGAAACAATTAAAATTGCTCAAAAGAGGAAAGGCCTCTTAGACCTGATGGGATACCAGTTCGATTTTACACAGAGTACGCAAAGGAACTTGCCCCCCTTCTTGCAGCGGTGTACCGTATGTCTCTAGAAGAGCGTAGCATTCCAAAGGATTGGAAAAGGGCTCAGGTCATCCCTGTTTTCAAGAAGGGACATCGAACAGATGTGCAGAACTATAGACCTATATCTCTAACGTTGATCAGTTGTAGAATTTTGGAACACGTATTATGTTCGAGTATAATGACTTTTCTGGAGACTATAAATCTACTCTGTAGGAATCAGCATGGGTTTCAAAAAAGACAATCGTGTGAAACCCAGCTCACACTATTCATCCATGAGACTCAGAGGGCCATAGACAAGTGTTCCCAGGTAGATGCCGTGTTTCTTGACTTCCGCAAGGCATTCAATACAGTTCCCCACAGTCGTTTAATGAACAAAGTAAGAGCATATGGACTATCAGACCAATTGTGTGATTGGATTGAAGAGTTCCTAGATAACAGAACACAGCATGTCATTCTCAATGGAGAGAAGTCTACCGAAGTAAGAGTGATTTCAGGTGTGCCACAGGGGAGTGTCGTAGGACCGTTGATGTTCACAATATATATAAATGACCTTGTGGATGACATTGGAAGTTCACTGAGGCTTTTTACGGATGATGCTGTGGTATGTCAAGAGGTTGTGACAATGGATAATTGTACTGAAATGCAGGAGGATCTGCAGCGAATTGATGCATGGTGCAGGGAATGTCAATTAAATCTCAATGTAGACAAGTGTAATGTGCTACGAATAAACAGAAAGAATGATCCCTTATCATTTAGCTACAATATAGCAGGTCAGCAACTAGAAGCAGTTAATTCCATAAATTATCTGGGAGTACACATTAGGAGTGATTTAAAATGGAATGATCATATAAAGTTGATCGCCGGTAAAGCAGATGCCAGACTAAGATTCATTAGAAGAATCCTAAGGAAATGCAATCCAAAAACAAAGGAAGTAGGTTACAGTACGTTTGTTTGCCCACTGCTTGAATACTGCTCTGTACCAGATAGGGTTGATAGAAGAGATAGAGAAGATCCAATGGAGAGCAACACGCTTCGTTACAGGATCATTTAGTAATTGCAAAAGCGTTACGGAGATAATAGATAAACTCCAGTGGAAGACTCTGCAGGAGAGACGCTCAGTAGCTTGGTACGGGCTTTTGTTGAAGTTTCGAGAACATACCTTCACCGAGGAGTCATGCAGTATATTGCTCCCTCCTACGTATATCTCTCGAAGAGACCATGAGGATAAAATCAGAGAGATTAGAGCCCATACAGAGGTATACCAACAATCCTTCTTTCCACGAACAATACGAGACTGGAATAGAAGGGAGAACCTATAGATGTACTCAAGGAACCCTCCGCCACACACCGTCAGGTGGCTTGAAAGTATGGATGTAGATGTAGATGTAGAAAGTCTCCTTTGATTGAAAACGTGCAATTCAAAAGGAACAATGACGTCTATACCTACAATACCAGAAGGAAAAATGACATTCCTTATTCAACATTAAGGTTGTCTTTTGTACAGCAAGTAGTGCACAATGCTACAACAACAAAATTTGCCAACTTACCCAATGGTATAAAATGTCAGGCAGACAGCAAACTAAAATTTGGAAACAAATGGAGTAAATAAGATGGAAAGTTCAAAATTCCTTGACAATTCTTTCTATTCTGTAGAAGAATTTGTATTATGGTAATGTGTAAAATGTGTTAGGTAGGAATTATTAACTCACATCTGCATATTTTTTAAACAAAAAAACACTTAGAAATGTTCAGCAAGTGACTATGTTTACAAATTAATTTGTGATGTGAATGTAAAAGACTCCTTCCACATGATTACAATTTATTACACAATATAATCCACGTGACATGTAAGTATTAACTGATAGGTCCAGGTACACACACACTACATATGCACTATACAGATATTTGAGCAAAAATGAACAAAGAAATAACATTAATTATTAGCAGCAGTGCAATCTTAGCAGGTGGTGTGGTTCCAGCTTTCTATATTTTACCTTCTCAGAAAAGAGAACTGTTTCTGTTTCTTGGATAAATGATGAAAGACCATTTGTACATAATGAGTGTCAACCCAATATTGATCTCTGTGCCAAATGTGTAGAGATTATTTATCATTCGGAAGATGATGTTTTATTGTGCACATTCACTGAGTTTTTTAATGCAACCTTCTGCATCATTTTCATGAGACAGGATGAAACCAGTTACCAGGAATGTGTCTGACACTATAATATTTGAGCTTCTGTGAGAGAAACCTGTGTACAGCACAATCAAATGTTTTTGACAAGTCAAAGAATATAGCAGTTTGCAATATTTTGTCCAACCTGATTTGTGAATTGAAAAGTAGCGTGTTGTGTGGAGAGTTTCTTTGGAAACATGGAGACTGACTAAGAAATCACATAGTGATGGGTGCATTATGGTTCTTACAAATATAATATTTTTCAGCGCCTTTGAAAAAGATGTAAGTCATGAGGCCACTCAGGAACTAATAATATCTGACTGATCCTTTTAAAATACAAACTAAGACTGACTAACTATATTATTTTGAGAGAGGTACGTTATGCTTCTTACAAACATAATTTTTTGCAATACCTCTGAATAAGAGGTAACTAGTGAGACTGCTCAATCATTATTCATATTTATCAATCTATCTTTCTTGTAAAGAGATCTGAGAAAAACATTTTTCATTCCACCTAGAAATGTCCCTTATAATAATGATGTACTGTGCATGTGACTGAATACATTGCATACATGAAAAGAAGATAATTTTAGTACTTTGCTTTAGACAGGAGACACTCCATGGGAATTTTGCAGTTTCACGGAGTTAATTACATTCTTAATTTCTTTGCTAGAGCATGGAGTAATTATGATTTACCTGTATGCATGTTGCATTGCTTTTTCCACATATTCTGTTGCTTTATCTCTTGAGCTGTTCATGTCAATCTTCTGAGATACTTCTAAGAACTGATTATTAAATAATTTAGCCTCCTGGCTGCTATCATTTATTATTTGATGTTTTCTTTAATAATGAAGTCCTCATATTCCATACATGATTTTCTAGTTTCTCTTTTAACTATTGTCCACATAGATTTAAATTTATTATCTGAATTATTAATATCAGATATTTTTTGAGGTTTCCTTAAGTCATCAAAGTATTTCTCATAATATTTCATCAATCATAGTTCTCTATTTGTCTTAACCAATCCAGTTTCCTTGGTCATGATACTTTTTATTACTTATGTAATATAGTGCTCTCTTATGCCTTATTAGTGCTGTACTTTATTATTTTCTTGAGAAATTAGCTGTTAAATAGTCTAAATTTGGAATTGACATGTGTCCTATTATACATATCTCCTCAGATAACTTGCAGCAAGGCTGTGTTAAGATTTTCTGTTGTCTTTTCATTAATTATTCTGTTTTCCATGATAACACTTCATTGTAATCAAATCCATTATTTATTAGTATATTGCTTTTATATGTAATGTTGGTGGGAACATTAACAAAAGAATAATTCTAATAAGTGTTAACAAAAAATTCAAAACTGTTTACATTATCTGATCTTTCAGAAAATCAGTACGAAATCTCCACAGACTTTTACCAGATTTCTTTTGTCTACTAGGTGGCATAGCATAATAATGACTCAAGTTTTTCTAAGAATATGTGAAAGTTTCTCAGTTGGGTTCTACATACTGTGTCAATTATAAATGACTTTCCCAGTAGCAGCAGTTCACAAGTAAAGGATTCCAGTTGTTGACCTAAGCAGAAACTGGTAGTTTCAATAGTTCTGATCGCTATATAATTTTTGACATACATGACAGCTCCTCCTTCATTCATGCTTTTTCTAGAGAAATGGGCTGCTAATTTATAATCCTCTGTGTTTAAAATGCAGATCCCTGTATTTAAATGGTACTCAGGTAAACATAATGCATCTACTTCCTTGTGACATTCTGGATTATTTAAAGAGATAAGCATGTTGTACTGCAGTGATCAATACTTGGGCATAGGTTTCTAGTCTGTAAGCAACTGTCTTAATTCAGAGCGCAAACTAGAAACTTATCCTGTATGACAATTACAGTTCAGTTGCATGTAGAGATGATCAGAGGAGATAGGAAACAAAACACTGTTGAGTGTGGATAATGTAGAGAGTTGTAAATATTGAATAAAATGATTAATTTCAGTGTAAGAAGTTGCCACAGTTTTAAAAGATATCTCTAACAAGACATAAAACTGCATATGGGAGAATACAACATTTTAATGTGCATAGAAAGTGACATTTGTCTTCACTTTATTTATTGAATATTTTATACTAACTCATTATTGTAGCCATATTATTTGTGTTTTTAGGTTACTTTACATTAATTTAGTTTATTGCTAATATCGTACTGTATATTTTATGTGAATATTCTTGGATCTTCCAGTACATGTTAAGCCTTATAATATATTTTTAAATTGATTTACTATATGTGTTTCAATATATAATATTATGCACTTTTTTAGTTGCTCTGAAGTTTGCTTTGTGTGTCAATACAAATGCATGAATGTTATGTCGACACTAAACACTTCAGATCTAAATGAGACCATACGTTAAAAATCAAAAGCAATGAGCGGTTGACAGGCAGTCTCAATGAGAAATAAAACTTGCTGGCTTTTGCAATAAAGCCTCTCTCTAGCTAGAGTACACACACACACACACACACACACACACACACACACACACACAGGCAAGGCGTGTGAGCATGGAAGTCAGAGCTGGTGGGGAGTATCACTGGATAAAGGTGATATGGAGACATGAATTGGCAAGTGGTAACAGAAGAGTGGAAGGGGAAACTGTTAAGTGATTTAACATAGATAGAGGCCATGAGGTTACAGGAACATAGGCAGTGTTGCAAGGGTAATGCCCATCTGTGAAGTTCAGAAAAGCTGGTGGTGGAGGGAAGGACCCGTATAGCCCCGATTTTGAATCAGCCGTTGAATATGAGCATGTTGTACCCCTTTGCATGTTGTGCCACTGGCTAGTCAACTTTGTTCATGGTCACAATTTTATGGTGACCATTCATTCTGCTGGACAGCTGGTTGGTTGTCATACTGGCATAAATAGTTGTGCAGTGATTGTAGTAGAGTTTGCATATCACATGGTTGCTTTTGCAGATGGCCCTGCCTCTAATGAAGTAAGATAATTCTTTGACAGGACTGGAGTGGGAAGTGCTAGGGGAGTGTTTTGGGCAGGTCTTGCATCCAGGTCTTCCACAGGAATAAGATCCCTGTGGCAAGGACTTGGGAGTGGGAGTGACATAAGGATGGACTCGGAAAAGCTGTGAAGGTAGGATAGGTGATGGAACACTACTTTAGGAAAAGTGGGAAGGATCTTGGCAAGGATGTCCCACATTTCACAGCATGGCAGTAGGTAACCAAACCCCTGGTAAAAGATATGGTTCAATTGTTCCATTCCCTGGTGATAATGAGTGATCGAGGGAGTAATAATTGGCAGCTGATTCTTGGGGGTGGTGGCAGTATTAGTGGCAGTTAAAAATACAGCACATGAAACTTCTTTGTAGACTGGGTGGCGGAGGGTTAATTCCCATTAGTGAAGGCCCCTGTGAAACCTTCAGCATACTGGAAAAGGGAGTTTTCATTACTGCAGATACACTGTCCACAGATGGTCAGGCAGTATGTGAGGAATTTTTTTGTGTGAAATGGATGACAGATATCAAAATGTAGATACTGCTGGTGGTTAGTGGGTTTAATGGGAACAGAGATGTGTATAGAGCCATCTGAGAGGTGAAGGTCAATGACTAGGGAAGTGGCACATTGGGTTGAGGAGGAACAGTTGAAACAGGTGGGAGAAAAGGTGTTAAGGATATGATAAAATGAGGATAGGCTGTTTTGGCTCTGAGTTCAGGTCATGAAGGTATCAGCAATGAACATGAACCGGACAAGGAGTTTGGGAGTTTCAGATGCTAGGAAAGTTTCCTCTGGATGGCCCATAAAAATGTTGGCATAGGAAGATGTCATGCAGGTCCCCATGGCTGTGCTGCAAATTTGTGTATATACCTTCTCTCAAAATAGATAGTAGTTTTGTGTCATAATATAGTTGATAAGTTGTATGAGGAATGAGATAGTGGGTTTGGAGTCAGAAGGACTGGGAGGGGTAATTGTCAACAGCAACAAGGTCATGTGCATGAGGGGTGTTGGTTTATAGGGAGCTGCCACCAACAGTAATGGTTAGGGATACACAAGGTAAAGTGGTGAAGATGGTGGATATTCTGTGAGGAAAGTGGTTAGTATCTACGGAGTGAGAGGCTAGGTTTCAGGTGGTGGGTCGGACGTGTTGGTCAACAGGAGCAGAAATTCTGTCAGTAGCAGTACAATAACCAGCCACTATGAGGTACCCAGGATTGTTGGGTTTATGGACTTTGGGGAGAGCATATAGAAAGAGGGTGTGTGGGGTGTCATTTGGGATGAGCACAAAGATCAACTTAGGAGAGGTTATGGTGTGGACCTAAGAATTTCATTAGGGATTGGAGGTCATGTTAAACTTCTAGAATGGGATCACTATGACAGAGTTTATAGATGGAGGAGTCATACAATTTTCAGAAGCCTTCTGTCAGGTAATAAATATGATTTATCAAGACAGTGGTGGAACGTTTCTCTGGAATGAGCATTATATCAGGATATGTTTTGAGGTTGTTTATTAGATTAGATTAGATTAGATTTACTTTCATTCCAATTGATCCGTAGTGAGGAGGTCCTCCAGGATGTGGAACATGTCAGAAAAACAACAATACATGACAAATATTTACAACTAAAACAAATAAGCTAATGTACCATTCCACAGGTCCCAAGTGGAATGATCGTCATTTTTTAATGAACACTAAGAGTCATTTTACAAATACTAATGCACTGAAATTAAAATAAAAATGTTTTTTATTTATTTATAAGGTAATACAACTACTGTAATACTTATTTACAATGAACACATTACTGCACTGAAATGGTGCAGAAGTTAGATTATACTAACACACACACACACACACACACATTTTCAATGAACACATTACTGCACTGAAATTGTGCAGAAGTTATGTTGTACTTATATACAAATCAGTTGGTTTTACTAAGAAATTCATCAATGGAGTAGAAGGAGCTGGCCACCAATAAATCCTTTAGGCTTCTCTTAAACTGAATTTCATTGGTTGTTAAGCTTTTTATGGCTGCTGGCAAGTTATTGAAAATGTGTGTTCCTGAATAATGCACACCTTTTTGTACAAGACTAAGTGACTTTAAATCCTTGTGAAGATTATTCTTATTTCTAGTATTGATTCCATGAATTGAGCTGTTGGTTTGAAAAAGTGATATATTTTTAATGACAAATTTCATTAAGGAATAAATATATTGGGAAGCAGTAGTTAGTATCCCTAGTTCCCTAAACAGGCTTCTGCAGGATGTTCTTGAGTTCACACCACATACAACTCTTACTGCACGTTTTTGTGCCCGGAAAACTTTAGCTTGGCTTGATGAATTACCCCAAAAACTAATCCCATATGACATTATGGAATGAAAGTAAGCATAGTATGGCAGCTTTTTCATTTTTATATCCCCTATGTCTGACAAAATTCGCATTGCAAACAGAGATTTGTTAAGACGCTTCAGCAGTTCTGTGGTGTGCTCCTCCCAGTTGAATTTATTATCAAGCTGTATTCCCAAGAATTTAACACTGTCCACTTCTTCTATCTTCTTGTCATCGTATGTTAGACATATTCTCTTGGGACACCCCTTACAAGTTCTGAACTGAATGTAGAGTGTTTTTTCAAAGTTTAGTGACAAAGAATTGGCTAGGAACCAGTGATTAATGTCCACAAATATTTTATTGGCTGATCTTTCTAAGACTACACTTGATTTGCTATTTATTGCAATGTTTGTATCATCGGCAAACAAAACAAACTTGGCATCTGGTAATGTTGCTGATGAAAGGTCATTGATATACACAAGAAAAAGTAAGGGCCCCAAAATGGAACCTTGTGGGACCCCACATGTAATTAGTTCCCAGTTGCATGATGCCTGATAGTTTGATACATGTCTCTTTCCTAATAACACCCTTTGTTTCCTGCCAGAGATATAAGATTTGAACCATTTTGCAGCATTTCCTGTTATACTATAATATTCTAGTTTACTTAAAAGGATATTGTGATTTACACAGTCAAATGCCTTTGACAGATCACAAAATATACCAGTTGCCTGCAATTTTTTGTCTAATGAATTAAGCACATTTTCACTGTAAGTGTAGATAGCCTTCTCAATATCAGATCCTTTTAGAAATCCAAACTGTGACTTTGACAGTATGTTATTTGAGATAAGATGGTTATAAAGACGACTGTACATTACTTTTTCGAAAATTTTTGAGAATGCTGGCAACAGTGAAATTGGACGGATATTTGATGCTATTTCTTTATCTCCATTCTTAAACAGTGGCTTAACTTCAGCATATTTCAGCCATTCAGGAAATATTCCACTAATAAACGACTGGTTACACAGATAGCTTAATAAGTTACTTAGCTCAGAATCACATTCTTTAATTAACTTTGTTGATATTTCATCATACCCACTAGATGTTTTTGATTTTAAAGATTTTATGATGGACATTATTTCTGTTGTGGTAGTGAGGGTCAAATTCATATTATGAAAGTTACTTGAAATGTCTGGTCTAAGGTAATCCATAGCAGCATCTACCGAACCTGACAACCCCATCTTTTCAGTAACAGTTATAAAATGTTTGTTAAAAAGTTCTGCAACACTATACACATCTGTCACCAATGTATCATTTACTCTTAATGCTATTTGTTCCTCTTCATGTCTGGTTCTACCAGTCTCCTTCACTATATCCCATATTATCTTTATTTTGTTATCTGATATGACTATCTTTTCCTTGTAATATATTTGCTTTGACATCCATATTACAGTCTTTATGGCTACCCCATCTTCTTCTGAAAGGTTAGTGTTCTTAGGAAGAGAAGGGTGAGGTGGGCAAATTGGAGGTAAGGAACTTCTGGAAGATGACTAGGGGCTTGTTAGGTGGTAGGGTGGAGGGTTAATTAGATGGTGGTATGAACTGGGAGAAGCAATGTTTAGTGTTGGGATCAGGTTGGTTTGGGTTGGAAGGATTGCTGGCAGTATGTTGTATACCAATCTTACAGTCAGTTGTCTGACTCTGTCACTTACAAACTCTGCCATAGTGATCGCATCCCAGTAGTCTGACATAACCTCCAATCCCCACTGAAATTCTTAATCCCATCCAAGAACTTATCCCTTGAGTCCATTCACATCTCCAATACAGCCTGGCCACCTAGTGGTGGCGTATCTGTAGTGACAAGAACTCCTTCCCCAGTATGCTGAAGGTATCACAAGGGCCTTCACAGACAGACAATAGCCCTCCCACCCCCAAACCTAGCCCAACAACAGATTTCTGTGCCATATCTTACTACACCCTTCATTCTGCCACCATCCAAAAGAATCAGCAACAGAAGATTGCTCCCTTATCACCCATTATCATCCATGACTGCATGACTGGAATAACTGCACCTTATCTTTCACTAGAGCATTTTATCTATCACATTCTGTGAAATGAGGGATAGCCTACTCATGATGCTTCCCACCCTTCCTAAAGTAGTGTTCTGTCACCCACCCAACCTACCCAACACCCTAGTTTATCCCTATGTCACACCCATTGCCAAAACCTTGGATCATCTCGCTGTGGAAGACCCAAACCACCCACCACATCATACTCTAGTCCTGTCACATATGTATCCTACCCCAACGGAGATGTAAGCAGCCAGTCTGCTGCAATGACTGTGCAGCTCGTTACGTCACTGTGACAATAAACCAACTGTCCATCAGAATGAATGGCCACTGCCAAATAGTGGCCAAGAACAAAGTTGACCACCCAGTGGCATAACGTGTAGCTGGGCACAACATTCTTGACTGCAATGGCTGCTTCACAACACAAGCCATCTGAATCCTTCCCTCCACCACCAGCTTTCTTAAGCTAAACAGATGGGAGTTATTCTTGCAACACTTACTCTGCTGTTGCAGCTATCCTGGCCTCAATCTCTGTTAACCCACTGTCTCAACACCCGCAGCCCAACAGTTTCCCATTTCCCTGCCATATCACCTCCTCCCAGTTTATGTTGCATGACACCTAAATTGCGCATTGCACCCCATCCTCTCCAACAACCATTCCCACATGTCTAGCGTGTACATTTACCACCTCTCGCTCTTGCATTCCTAATCAAAATGCAGGCTGCCTCTCTGTGAGCCACTAGCTACCCACCCCTGAACCCCTCTTGCTGCCTTCTGCCTCCTGCCTCAGCCAGCACTGTGTGGGAAAACAGATGTGTGTGTGTGTGTGTGTGTGTGTGTGTGTGTGTGTGTGTGTGTGTGTGTGTGTGTGTGTTTACATTTGACCAGGAGCTTTCTACCATAATTATGTATATTATATGATGCTCTTAGTTCAGAAAAACATTTTTTAGTTGTATTTAAACTGGTAATTATGTTTCAGGTTCGACGTTATGAGGCCTGTGTAAAACGAGAAATGAAGCTGTACAGAGAAGATATGTACAATAAAAATACAGAGTGGAAGACAGAATGAAATTTTATTGTCTATGTATGATACAGTGTAAATTAAATGGATTTTATAAGTGACATTTTGTGATAAATGTAATACTTACAAATAAACTCTGTTTCTCTTCTCAAGTTAGTTCGTATTAGTCAGTCTTATTTGAAGGAAACGTTGTCATATATATTAGGTTTTACATCAGTTATAACTTTTAAGACACATCTGTTTTTTTTCTCAAAAAGAAGTCTTAAGCTGCTAATGTGCAGTGTGGTAGCTTATGAGACAGGAAGGTAATCAAGACCCAGACTGAATCTGCATACCAGGTTAACAAGCATTCATCTGGTAAACAAGTAAGCCTGATTGGTGTCCTCAGTCAGTTAGATTTCTATGCTAAGAAAATCCTGCAGTAATTAACAGCCCACCCATAAAAACACACTACTCAAAACTTTAAAATATGGAAACACGCAGAACAAAATGTAAAGAAGACTTTGCCTCCTTTCTGTATCTGATAGTCGAATCAACAAGAAAGGAAGCCAGACACAGAATTTCAAAAGCCATAGGTGTGCAATTACCCATCACTGGGTATACCTGCCACAGGTTTGACCATGATGAAAATGAAAATATGAGTCTTTCATATCACCATGGCAAAAAGACTGCCACATTAACATAGTATTATATCAGCCATACGACAGCCATTTTATCACACCAGGCTGTCAGATAAAACAGTGAGGTGTTCCATGATCACAAACAAATATACTGAAATGAGACACTCTGTGGTATTTTATTGTACAGATTAACTGGCTTAACAAATAAATCATGGAGGTGTATTCCGAGAGAGTTACTAAAGCTTACACCAAACGTCATCTCATCAGTGCACACAAGATACAAGACTGACCTTCAGGATCCATTGGTAAACTGCTTTAAGAACTTAAATGGATGAACTTGATCTCATCAATTAGATTTCATTTTTCTGAAATGGATTCCCCCATAAGTTGTTGTAACTCTGGTTTTATGAGGTTAATCAGTCAGATAGGTGTCCTATGGACAGTTTTCTGTAAACAGAGAGTGTTTCTTCTAGATCTAATGAAGGGCAGAACTATTGGAACCAGAGAATTCAGGATGAGTGTTGGAAACATGGTACATCTGGCATCTTTTGCACCCAAAACTTGCTGCATAAATGTAATTTGATTGAAAGAAAATAGTATTAACCCTCTTGTTTTCCTTGAACTCTCTCTCTCTCTCTCTCTCTCTCTCTCTGTGGTTGTGTATGTGTTTGTGTGTGTGTGTGTGCATGTAAATGCTTGACAGAATGGGTAACTGATGCAGCAAACCTGTCATTTATAGCAAAATCCCCATACAGGTAAACTCCTTTTCTTTTAATGATAGGTTCAATAGACAAGAACGGAGGGGCAAAAGTGTCATCCTCAGAGAAAATGAGTATATCGATTAAACTCTGTGAAGGTAACCCTGGATTCATGTGCTAATTCTTCATGTGAATGCACTGTAGTAAGGTTACTGGTCTTCAGGTTGGAGCAAAAATTTTGGTGATGAAATACTGTAGTGAAAACCTTGCAATGGGGCTTCGATGTTATAAATACGTAGAATGTAATGTTTGAAAAGTTGTTAAAGTGTGTTTCACATGTATGCAAAAGGATTTTATATGAGACAGTGTGCATATGCACTGATGGGACATAAGATTATGACCACCTGTTTAATAGTGCACATGTCCCCTACTGGAACGTAATACAGCTGTGACTCAGCAAGGCATGGGTTTGACAGGGCCTTCATAGGTTTCTGGATGCATTTGGAACTAGACATCGATGCAGATATTATGCATTTCCCATGAATTATGGGCCAGTGGTTTGTGGGAATGGAATTAGTGGCTAATAGGATTCCAAATATGTTCCATTTGGTACAGATGAGGAAAATTCAGTGGCTCAGACATCAAATGTGAACCACTATCATTCTCATTAAACCATAGCAGCATGAGTCCGGCTTTGTGAATTGGACAGTTATGCTATTTGAAGATACCATTGTCATTGGGGAAGATTGATTTACTGCTCATTTAGAGATCTGATGTCTTACATTTTGTAACAGGTTGTTCATTTATAGCATTTCATGCTGATGACAAAACATATTACGTAATACAAACAGCAATTACTGTTTTTAATAACTACAATTGAGGTAATAATAAATTAAAAATACATTTGAAATGGAAAGAAAAAAAAACACAGAAATATTCAGCCTTTAAGAAGATATGATGATAGATGATAGGAAAGAGAGAGAGAGAGAGAGAGAAATGTCACCCTATCTGAGCCAGTGTGGTCTGAAAGTTTTGGAACTACTTCAAACACTGCAGTCCCAGTTTGCTACAGTTTCATTTACAAAGTTGGGGAAGACATCAGTAATATTTACGTTGGCCAGAGTTGTAATGGTGCCTTCTTTTATCACTTCAGGTTTCTTGGAAATCCAAATGCATGTCCCCCATAACATAATATTGCTCCGACCAGCATGTGTCTACGGTGCAATGCATATTTCTAGCAGCTGTTTTCCTGGATGACAGGTTTTCCAGACATAACAACTGACCTGGTGGAACAAGAAACATGATTCATCCAACAAAGTGATAAAGTTTCAATGATGCATGGTCCAAGATCAGTGAACCTGTTCGCACTGCAATCTTAATTTACAATGATGTTGGGTCAAGATGGAAACATATACAAGTTGTCTGCTGCACCAACATTGTACTCCATGACCACATCTGCTACTGATCACTGCCTATCCTGTTTTACAGAGCAACCAAAGCTCTGACCTTCACATTCTATGATGAAACATGGATCCAACACCCTCTCCCCTACTCACGATTTCATCATCCTTCAACCAGTTTTATAGATGCTTATGACAGCAGCATGTGAACAGCTGACTGACTTTAACATTTCAGATACACTCACTCCTAGGTGCTGTGCCGTAACAATCCACCCTTTGTCAAAGCCACTTATGTCAGTGTATTTCCTTGTTTGCAGCCCAAATCATCACTATTGTGGTTTTCCAGTTGTCTCTTTAGTACACCATGTTTCCACAAATCCAGCAGGCAGCATTCAGTGGTCATTGTGTTTTGATTCATCAGTGTATATTAGGCATAAAAACTCTTGACACCCAAAACATAGCGAAGGCATATGCCATGCAAATTCCAAAACAGGTACATTGGCTTTATTAAGGTGTAAATACATTAGCCATTCAAATAAGTGGAGAAAAAAATTATACTCATGAGAAGTGTATATTACAAGAAATAAGAACAAAATTACATAAAACCATTGCAGTATATATCTACACTGATAGCCATGGACATGAATTTGCAGAAAGTTTCTGTTATCACTGAAATTCAGCAGCATTCAACTCTGTGAAACCTGGGGTGCCACTATGGGAAATTGTCAAGGATATTGCAATGTTCACCAGAAATAGTCATATTCCATTAATTGGAGTTGTAATTACTTTTATTTTATTTGGTATACGTATTCCATGGATCCGTACATGCAAGTAATTCACTTGGATGTGGAACGTGCCAATACAGTTATACAAATACAATTAATACTACAGAATAATGATAACATAATACAATAATATAAATAATAGTAAGTATACATTTTTCTTATTTACTAGCTAACATTTATCTAGTATTGTAATCCACTGTCTAACATTAACATAATATTGCATCATTCATCTAATAACAGAATAATAAGATATATCTTTTTATTCAAGAAGTACATTAAAAGTGCATATGGGAACTTTTAATTATTTCTGGAGAAGAAATCATCTAAGGAGTAGAGTAGCTGGTCAAGCAGGTATTTCTTTAACATATATCTGAATAGCACTTCATTTTCTCTTGTACATTTAATATTATTACGCAGTCCATTAAAAATCTTAATAGCAGCATACTTTACTCCCTTCTGTATGAGTGACAACTTTTTAATTCAAAATAGAGATCATCTTTACATCTAGTATTATAGTTGTGGTATGAACAATTTGTTTCATACTGAACATAGTTTTTAATGACAGAATTCACCAGAGAGTATATGTACTCACTTGTTGTTGTCAGTGTACTGAACTGTGTGAAGAGTTTCTACATGAGGTTCATGGAGAAACCCCACACATAATTCTGAGTGCTCTCTTCTGAATTGTTAGGATTTTTTTGAGACTGATGAATTACCCCAAAAGATCATGTCACAACTCATTAATGAGTGAAAATACCCAAATAAGCTGATTTTTAAATGATGGTGTCCCGAAGATGAGTGATGATTCTTAAAGCAAAAGTTGCTGATGACAGCCTTTTAGAATCAGGGACATATGATGTTTCCAGCTGAGCCTACTGTCAATATGAACACTTAGGAATTTAGTGTAGTGTACCTGTTCTAGTACCTGGTTGTCATGTGCAATGACTACATTTTCTGGATTTTTATTTTTAGTGTGGAACAGAATACAATTAGTTTTTTTAACTATTAACTGAAAGAGAATTAATTGTAAACCAAGCTGTAACTTTTCTGAGTATTTCATTAACATCAGGCTCTAAATCAGTAGTGGACATATTTTCTACCGCAATACTTGTATCATCAGCAAACACTGTGAATTCACATTTTTCAGTAATGGACAGGGGTAGATCATTAACATATATTAAAAACAGGCAAGGGCCAAAGGACAGATCCTTGGGAACCCCATGCTGTATTTTGCTCCATTCAGAAGCCACTATATTAAGAGATGCATTCTTGCAGCCATGCAGGACCACCTTTTGTTTCCTGTCTTCAAGATATGATTTTAACCAATTACCTATGGGTCTTCTGATTCCATATTGATAGGCCTTCTCTAAGAGTATCTTGTGGTTTACAGACTCAAAAGTCTTGGAAATGTCACAGAAGACACCATCTGGTGACTTCTTACTGTTAATAGACTCCAAGATATAATTTATGAGTGAGTATATGGTTTTCTCTGTTGAAACCCCTTTTGGAAAAGCAAATTGTCTATGGATCATAATATTATGCTTATCTAGGTGGGTCACAGTTCTGTTATACATTCTGTTATACACTGTTTTTTCAAGAACCTTTGAAAATGTTTTTAACAGAGAGACAGAATGATAATTCGTGACACCTCTAGCATTGCCTGATTTGTAAAGAGGTCTCTCAGTGACATATTTCATCCTCTCATGAATTACTCCATCACAAAGAGATGTGTTGCAAATGTGAGCAAATACTACACTTACTTCATTACTGCAGGATTTTAACAGCATGCTGAAGATGTTATCTATACCTGAGGATCTTTTATTATATTTGTTTTTATTCTATTGACAGTTATGGGTGATACATTTATACCATTAGAAATTTAAAGGAGGTTAAGTTTCAGATTATCTGCAGCTTCACTTAGGTCACCACCAAAATCTATTTGAGAAATGACAGTTAAAAAGTGGTTGTTAAATGTCTCTGGTATCTGTTTACTATCGACTAATTTCAAATCATTAATTTTTAGGACAGCAGTTCTTACATTGTCAGATGGTGAAGTTCCTGTTTCCCTTTTTGTTATATTCCAAATTGTTCTGATTTTATTATTTGAACAGCTAACGTCAGAAGTTATGCACATACTCTTTGATTTACTGATTACTTTTGTTAAAATTTTACAGTATGCCTTATAATAGTTATGCTGGAGAGGATTACTAGATTTTCTGAATATTATATACAGTTCTCTTTTTCTCGGGCATGATATTTTTATACCCTTGGTGAGCATGGTTTTTTGCCTGATTGCCTCTCCTGTAGTCTATAGATCTTTTTTAGAAGACTTTCAAATATACCTGATATCTTATAAGTAAATAAATTTTATTTTGTATTAGCATCACCTGTACAATAAACATACCTCCAGTCAGTCTCCCAAAGGTACAATTTGAACTCTTGTTTATTTTTCTCATTCATCAGCATTACTCTGATGTGTATTAATGTTGTTAATGGCAAGTATTTGTCCACCATGATCAGAGAGACCATTTATGACTTTTTCTACTGTGGTATGATTAGCTCTACTCATATCTACAATGATATTGTCCAATTAAAGTGCTAGAAGTGGTAGTAGTTCTTGTGGGAAAACTGACAGTGGAGACAAGATTGTAGGTAAGCATCAAATTTGCAAATTCTACTTTAGAAAATACATTTACTAGGAAATCAACATTAAAATCTCCTTTCACTATAATGTCCCTATTTTTCCTTGTTAGATGATGGAGCCCTGTATACTGCTATAATTGCCAATTTCTTGCCATATTCTGCTATTTCAGTAACACATACCTCAAAATGTTGCTCCACCCAATATTTTTGTACATCTATTGTGTTAAAGGACACATTCTTTTTCACATAAATAGTGACCCCACCTCTGCTCATATGTTTTCTACAATATGAGGTAGCTAATACACTCGTGGAAATGGAAAAAAGAACACATTGACACTGGTGTGTCAGACCCACCATACTTGCTCCGGACACTGCGAGAGGGCTGTACAAGCAATGATCACACGCACGGCACAGCGGACACACCAGGAACCGCGGTGTTGGCCGTCGAATGGCGCTAGCTGCGCAGCATTTGTGCACCGCCGCCGTCAGTGTCAGCCAGTTTGCCGTGGCATACGGAGCTCCATCGCAGTCTTTAACACTGGTAGCATGCCGCGACAGCGTGGACGTGAACCGTATGTGCAGTTGACGGACTTTGAGCGAGGGCGTATAGTGGGCATGCGGGAGGCCGGGTGGACGTACCGCCGAATTGCTCAACACGTGGGGCGTGAGGTCTCCACAGTACATCGATGTTGTCGCCAGTGGTCGGCGGAAGGTGCACGTGCCCGTCGACCTGGGACCGGACCGCAGCGACGCACGGATGCATGCCAAGACCGTAGGATCCTACGCAGTGCCGTATGGGACCGCACCGCCACTTCCCAGCAAATTAGGGACACTGTTGCTCCTGGGGTATCGGCGAGGACCATTCGCAACCGTCTCCATGAAGCTGGGCTACGGTCCCGCACACCGTTAGGCCGTCTTCCGCTCACGCCCCAACATCGTGCAGCCCGCCTCCAGTGGTGTCGCGACAGGCGTGAATGGAGGGACGAATGGAGACGTGTCGTCTTCAGCGATGAGAGTCGCTTCTGCCTTGGTGCCAATGATGGTCGTATGCGTGTTTGGCGCCGTGCAGGTGAGCGCCACAATCAGGACTGCATACGACCGAGGCACACAGGGCCAACACCCGGCATCATGGTGTGGGGAGCGATCTCCTACACTGGCCGTACACCACTGGTGATCGTCGAGGGGACACTGAATAGTGCACGGTACATCCAAACCATCATCGAACCCATCGTTCTACCATTCCTAGACCGGCAAGGGAACTTGCTGTTCCAACAGGACAATGCACGTCCGCATGTATCCCGTGCCACCCAACATGCTCTAGAAGGTGTAAGTCAACTACCCTGGCCAGCAAGATCTCCGGATCTGTCCTCATTGAGCATGTTTGGGACTGGATGAAGCGTCGTCTCACGCGGTCTGCACGTCCAGCACGAACGCTGGTCCAACTGAGGCGCCAGGTGGAAATGGCATGGCAAGCCGTTCCACAGGACTACATCCAGCATCTCTACGATCGTCTCCATGGGAGAATAGCAGCCTGCATTGCTGCGAAAGGTGGATATACACTGTACTAGTGCCGACATTGTGCATGCTCTGTTGCCTGTGTCTATGTGCCTGTGGTTCTGTCAGTGTGATCATGTGATGTATCTGACCCCAGGAATGTGTCAATACAGTTTCCCCTTCCTGGGACAATGAATTCACGGTGTTCTTATTTCAATTTCCAGGAGTGTACATAGTTTGGAATATTGAGAATTTCCATCCCAACAGTGAGATGGTGTTCTGTTAGGCAGGGAATGTGAGCACATTTTGCACCTCTCAATTCATCAATATTTATTATAAGTTGGTCAAACTTGCAAAACAGGCTTTGAATATTTTTTTGGAAAATTGTGAGCTTATTATTAATGACATGGTCGGTTGAGGTGCTGCCATTATTGGGACTGAGATTTATTTCCTTTGACATACTTGTATAATAGGAGCAGTCTTCTGCAGGGGAGGTGAAGCTGTTGTGCTGGTAACACCGACAATTATTGGAATGGACTGTGTTACTTACATACTGATTGGAACCTTTCCCATTCCGCAATGATACCACACAAAATCCTCATTTGGAGTTGAAGACTTTCAAGGTCTCAGATACACCCTATGAGCTGCTGTCACTACAGAGCTTTGTGTTGGTATTCTCGATTCTGTTGGAGTTGGTCTTGCTGTCTTTGCTGATGATGACTGTTCTTCCTTCTTGAATGCTGCTGCTGATGATGATGGTGCTTGTGTCACTCTTCTTCTGATCAGCTCTCCACCAGTTTTTTCTGCTGGACTGGATGCTGTTACAGATGGTGGTGATACTGCTGCTGCTGGCTGTTGTACTACTGCTGTTGAAGCAGTCAGGTCCTGTACTGCAACTGGTGAATGTTGGCAGGCTCAATCTCATAATGGGTTTCTCTGCTGTTGTTGTTCTGCTGTTGCATTATTCTCAGATAAATGTTTGATAACTGTTTTGGCTTCCACAGACTTGTCTCTTCCTCTTGATGATGAATTTTTCCCTGTCTCACTTACCAGCTCTGCTTTTAGTTTGTTACAGAAATTTATTTTTCCTTTGGACACCATATGCAGCCCATGTCTTTTATAATCATTTCTGCTGAGGAATGTGTTTATGTCAATTACTGCAACATGATTGTGCTCAGCTGCTGCTTTCATTATTTGGCTGTTTAATTTATAAATGGATTTTTTTTGGTCGGAATGTCATATCTGTATGGGATTCTATATGATATTAATTTCGTCTGCACTGTTTTTTGTATTGCTTCACTAGAAGCATTTCAAAATAGCATGGTTTCTCTTCATTGTAGCTTTTGTTTGTTCCAGCAATCTCAACTGCACTGTCAGTTTTTCTGTAATATTTGGTCTTTTCATTAACGTTTTCTGTAACTTTGGAATAATGTGTACCTGGTTTCAGAAATTAAGTTATTGTGTAATTCTTTTCTAGAATATTGTTCAAAAGCTTTCTGCAGGGCCTACCACGACTGTCACTCAGGAAAAGCCCTTTCCATTTTGGGCACAAATTTTTTTCATCTTGTTTATGTGAATTCGCTTTGTTTGAGTTTCTGCATATGTCCTTGGGATGTATGATGTCTGACAATTGAATTTTACCATTTCTTCCAAGCAGATGTTCTCACTGTTCCAGGGTGGCACACTTGTAATGAATCTCCTCATTTTATAATCTGGTGTATTATGTACTTTTATAGGACTCTGGCAATGGTTATGATGATGTGTATGGGAATGTTCTAGAAAATGCTGTCCACCAGCTAGAAAGTACAGCATTTTGGTAAATGTTGAGAAGCAATACAAAATTTTGAATGGTATACCACCCAGGCATCACCTCATGTCTACTTTGTACATAAATACAGCAATTCATTAACAGGTAGGCCCCTACCACTCCATAATCATCATCATCATCATCATCAACAACAACAACAACAACAATAATAACAGTAGCAACATCAGCACCACCAATAGCAGTAACAGCAGCAACATCACCAAAACCAACAGCAGTATCACCAGCTTTACCAAAACCAGTAGTAGTAAGATTACCAATAACAGTAAAATAGCAACATCTCTCAAAACATTAGCAATGACACTATCACCAAAAGCAGTAGCAATAGCATGTGTGAATTTTGAAACCAAAAAACTGGAAAGAAATGAATATATGGCTCATGGTCTACATTTAAACAGATGAGGAAAGATTGACATTTGCAGTAGGGCTGCCTCTTTCATGCATATGCTGAAAATAGAAAAACCAAGTATCAAAATAATGCATACACAAATGGGCAAAAACGTAAAAAACTATTGTTCTAAACTAAAAGAAGAGGTAAAAAACCACTGTCTTCAAGTGAAAATATCAAACCAGAAGAGACAGACAGTTATGGTCCAATTTGTAAGTTGAAACAGGCAAGAAACAGCAACACAAATACCCACTTGAACTTAAACCAACAAATACAGCAACACGCAGACATGAATGGCTAAATTGGTAAAAAAGGGCTGTAATAAAGTGGAAATTAGGGGCATTTCAACAGAAGAAATGCATAATCCTACATCCAGTGAACCAACAAGCTAAAGGTTAGGCACCAATGATTCCATACTGGGAAAAATTTTTGTTTTTTTCCACTAGTGCAAAAAGTGAGGTAAGTCCTCAAGAAAGAAAGGATGTATTCCATGTACGTAATTTTGAACTGCTTGATTAGAATATTCAGTGACAGTTCAATAAACTTAATGAAACACACAGAGCTTTTCTTCCTGAGTGAATGAAAGCCAAAACTGTCAGAGAGTTCACGCTGAGTGTTGGAAATGTGGTACATCCAGCACCTTTTGCACCTACAACCTGCTGCGTAAATTTGATTGAAATAAAATAGTATTAACCAATAAGTTTGCCTTGAAGAGAGAGAGAGAGAGAGAGAGAGAGAGAGAGAGAGAGAGAGAAAAGAGTGAGAGTGATCTGAACGACATTTCTGCCCCCCTGTGCTTTACTAAACACTAGTTACAATAATATGTGTTAGAGCTCCCTTAGTTCAAAATTGCAATCATGTTTTGTAGGGAAATATAGAGTCATAAGGATATATATTAATTCAAAGGTGTAACTACATATCATAATCTTTCTGGTGAAAAAGCTATAGAACTCTCTATACTTGAACTGCCAAGTCAAAGGATGATGATTATGTGTGTACCAATCACCAGATGGAGAAAAAAAATTTTTATAATCACATGGAGGAACTTTTGGAAGAAATTGACTATCCCAAGAAAAACATAATTATCTGTGCTGACTTCAATATTAATTTCTCAAAACACAATAAATTCGAAGATGATATTATAAATTTACTACCGTCATTCAACATAAGCTCAACTGTAACTGAACCAAGTAAGAAAACACCAACTTCTGCATCTGTCATTGAACAGAGTTTCATAAATATATGATCACTATGCTCAAATTCTTGCAATGAATGTTGCATAAAACAGAAACTCCACAGAATAAGATGAACTGTAAGTAATTTCAGTACTAAAAATGTGGAATATTTTTGTTTGCTTCAGAAGGGTGAAAATTGGAATGATGTATACAATTGTAATGATACCAATGAGAAATATCATAAATTTATGGCCACATTTAACCATCTTCCTTAATTGTGTTTTCCAGGGAATCATCTACATTTAATTCTGTTCAAAAAAACAAACAAGTGATCTCTTAACAATAAATATATCATAGGAGGGTAAAGATACAATAAGATGGGATTGTATGAGTACTCCAAGCAAGATACTAGTCCTGATTTTATTATTGACTTTCAAAGATAAAAATGAATATTAATACAAGTTATTTTAGTAACAAAATAATTAGAAAATGACAGCCTAATGTGTAATTCCAAGAATAAAACTAAAGCAATGAGCCCATTTTTAAAAAGATAAATAAGTGCAAGATGAGTTAATCAATGTAATATAAATCTGACTGTTTTGTTGAGGTCTTTACTCTGAGGAATGGTTTGATGCAGCTTTCCAAGCTACTCTATCCTGTGTGGGCCTCATCATCTCTGAATAACTATTGAAACCCTCATCCTTCTGAATCTAACTACTTTATTAACCTCTTGGTCCTCCTCTATGATTTTTACTGCCCACACCTCCCTCCAGTACTAAACTGGTGATCCCTTGATGTCTCAGGACATGTCCTACCAACTGATCCCTTCTTCTAGTCAGGTTGGGCCACAAATTTCTTTTCTCCCCAACTCCATTTGGTACCTCCTTATTAGTAATGTGATTGAGCCATGTAATCATCAGAATTCTTCAGCAACACCATGTTTCAAAAGCTTCCACTCTCTTCTTGTATAAAGTGGTTATTGTCCATGTTTTATTTCCACACATGGCTACACTTCATACAAATACTTTCAGAAAAGACTCCCTGACACTTAAAATCTATGCTTGATGTTAAGAAATTTGTCTTCAGAAATGATTTTAATGCAATTTCCAGTTGACATTTTATATCTTTGCTTCTTCGACCATCATCAGTTATTTTGTTGCCCAAATAGCAAAACTCACGTACTACTTGAAGTGTCTCATTTCCTAATCTAATTTCCTCGGCATTGCCTGATTTAATTCAACTACATTTCCTTATCGTTGTTTTGCTTGCTTTTGTTGATGTTCATCTTATACCCTCCTTTCAAGACAGTGCCCCTTCTATTCAACTGTTGTTCCAGTTCTTTGCTGTCTCTGACAGAATTGTTTCACTTTCTTTGCTGCTTGCTCAATATAAAGAATGAATGACATTGTGGATAGGCTACAACCCTGTCTCACTTCCTTCTCAACCACTGCTTCTTTTTCATGGCCCTCGACTCTTATAACTGCCATCTGGTTTCTGCACAAATTGTAAGCAGCCTTTGCTCCCTGTATTTTACCTCTGCAACCTTTAGAATTTGAAAGAGAGTAATCCGGTCAATGTTGTCAAAAGCTTTCTCCAAGTCAACAAACACTATAAACCTTTTCTTAACCTATCTTCTATGACAGTTCTTAAGGTCAGTATTGCCTCACACATTCCTACAGTTCTCCATAATCCTAACTGATCTTCTCCAAGGTCAGCTTCTACCAGTTTTTTCATTCTTCTGTGAAGAATTCATGTTAGTAATTTGCAGCCGTGATGTATTAAACTATTAGTTCTTTGTAATTGTAATTATTGTATTCTTCTCAAAGTATGAGGGTATTTTGCCTGTCTCACACATCTTGCTCACCAGATGGAAGAGTTTTGTCATGGTTGGCTCTCCCTAGACTATCAGTAGTTGTAATGGAATGTTGTTGACTCCTAGGGCCTTGTTTTGTCTTGATCTTTCAGTGCTCTGTCAAATTCTTCACGCAGTATTGTATCTCCCATCTCATCTTCATCTATGTCCTCTTCTGTTTCCATCATATTGGCCTCAAGACCATCTATTTACTCCACCCAACTTTTTGCTTTCTGTTCTTTGCTTAGGACTCTTTTTTCCTAAGGTCTATTTAATTTTCCTGTAGATGGTATCCATCTCTACCCTACCCTTACATTTGTCCTCTAGCCATTCCTGGGTAGCTATTTTTCATTTCCTATCAATCTCAATTTCCTATCAATCTCAGTTTTTAGATGTTTGTATTCCCTTTTGCCTGCTTTGGTTACTGCATTTTTATACTTTCTCCTTTCGTTAGTTAAATTCAATATCTTGTGTGTTATCCACAGATTTCTACTGGCTTTCATCTTTTACCTACTTGAGCCTCTGCTACCTTCACTATTTCATCCCTCAAAGCTACTCGTTCTTCTTCAACCGTATTCCTTTCCCCTGCAATTGTCAATTGTTCCTTAATGCTCCCTCTGAAACTCTCTACAACCTCTAGTGCTTTCAGTTTGTCCAGGTCCCATCTCCTACAATTACTATATTTTTGCAATTTCTCCACATCTGCCCCTGGAAATGGCTTAAAATTTAAAATCTGGTTCCAAAATCTCTGTCTAACCATTACATAATCAATCTGAAACCTGCTGTCTCCAGGTCTCTTCCACTTACCTGTATACAACCTTCGTCCATGATTCTTAAACCAAGTGTTAGCTATGATTAAATTATACTCCGTGCAGAATTCTACCAGGCAGCTTCCCCTTTCATTTCTTTATCCCAGTCTGCATTCACCTTCTATTTTTCCTTCTTGTCCTTTTCTGACTGTTGAGTTCCAGTCCCCCACGACTAGTAAATTTTTGTCTCCTTTAACTATCTGAATAGTTTCTTTTACCTCATCATATATTTCTTCAATCTCTTCATCATCTGTGGAGCTAATTGGCCTATAAACTTGTACCACTGTGGGGGGTGGGGGATCTTGTGTCTATCTTAGCTACAGTAATGCATTCACTATGCTGTTCATAGTAACTTATCTGTGCTCTATTTTTTTAAATTGATTATTAAACCTACTCCTGCATTCTGTATTTATAGCCCTGTATTCACCTGACCAGAAGTCCTTTTCCTCCTTCCACTGAACTTCACTAACTCCCACTATATCTAATTTTAACCTATCTATTTCCCTTTTTAAATTTTCTAACTTGTCTTCCCTATTAAGGGATCTGATATTCCTTACTATGACCCATAGGATGACATTGAAATTCTCCTGTGTCATCCCCGTGCACAGATCCAAATGGGGGACTGTTTTACCTCCAGAATATTTTACCCAAGAGGATGCCATCATCGTTTAGCCATACAGTAGAACTTCATGCCATTGGGAAAAATTCAAGCTGTAGTTTCTCCTTGCTTTCAGCTGTTTGCAGTACACAAGGCCATTTTGGTTGATATTACAGAGCCAGATCAGTCAATCATCCAGACTGTTGCACATGCAGTTACTGAAATGGTTATTGCCCCTATTCAGGAACCCCACATTTGCTTGGCCTCTCAACAGAGACCCCTCCGTTTTGGTTGCACGTATGGTATAGCTGTCTGTTTTGCTGAGGCATGCAAGCTCCCACCAATGGAAAATGGTTCAAGGGCTGTCGGGAGGGTGGGGGGGGGGGGGGGGGGGCTGATTACCTGAGGAACTGTCTAAAATTAAAAGGGGATTAACTAATAAATATTTAGTAAGTGCTGATAAGATACCATATACACTCCTGGAAAATGAAATAAGAACACCGTGAATTCATTGTCCCAGGAAGGGGAAACTTTATTGACACATTCCTGGGGTCAGATACATCACATGATCACACTGACAGAACCATAGGCACATAGACACAGGCAACAGAGCATGCACAATGTCGGCACTAGTACAGTGTATATCCACCTTTCGCAGCAATGCAGGCTGCTATTCTCCCATGGAGACGATCGTAGAGATGCTGGATGTAGTCCTGTGGAACGGCTTGCCATGCCATTTCCACCTGGCACCTCAGTTGGACCAGCGTTCGTGCTGGACGTGCAGACCGCGTGAGACGACGCTTCATCCAGTCCCAAACATGCTCAATGGGGGACAGATCCGGAGATCTTGCTGGCCAGGGTAGTTGACTTACACCTTCTAGAGCACGTTGGGTGGCACGGGATACATGCGGACGTGCATTGTCCTGTTGGAACAGCAAGTTCCCTTGCCGGTCTAGGAATGGTAGAACGATGGGTTCGATGATGGTTTGACTGTACCGTGCACTATTCAGTGTCCCCTCGACGATCACCAGTGGTGTACGGCCAGTGTAGGAGATCGCTCCCCACACCATGATGCCGGGTGTTGGCCCTGTGTGCCTCGGTCGTATGCAGTCCTGATTGTGGCGCTCACCTGCACGGCGCCAAACACGCATACGACCATCATTGGCACCAAGGCAGAAGCGACTCTCATCGCTGAAGACGACACGTCTTCATTCGTCCCTCCATTCACGCCTGTCACGACACCACTGGAGGCGGGCTGCACGATGTTGGGGCGTGAGCAGAAGACGGCCTAACGGTGTGCGGGACCGTAGCCCAGCTTCATGGAGACGGTTGCGAATGGTCCTCGCCGATACCCCAGGAGCAACAGTGTCCCTAATTTGCTGGGAAGTGGCGGTGCGGTCCCCTACGGCACTGCGTAGGATCCTACGGTCTTGGCGTGCATCCGTGCGTCGCTGCGGTCTGGTCCCAGGTCGACGGGCACGTGCACCTTCCGCCGACCACTGGCGACAACATCGATGTACTGTGGAGACCTCACGCCCCACGTGTTGAGCAATTCGGCAGTACGTCCACCCGGCCTCCCGCATGCCCACTATACGCCCTCGCTCAAAGTCCATCAACTGCACATACGGTTCACGTCCACGCTGTCGCGGCATGCTACCAGTGTTAAAGACTGCGATGGAGCTCCGTATGCCACGGCAAACTGGCTGACACTGACGGCGGCGGTGCACAAATGCTGCGCAGCTAGCGCCATTCGACGGCCAACACCGCAGTTCCTGGTGTGTCCGCTGTGCCGTGCGTGTGATCATTGCTTGTACAGCCCTCTCGCAGTGTCCGGAGCAAGTATGGTGGGTCTGACACACCGGTGTCAATGTGTTCTTTTTTCCATTTCCGGGAGTGTATTATCACCAATATTCTGAGATCCACCAAGTGAAGAGTATGCTGAGTATACCACATTTCTTTACCTCTCACCATGGACAATGCAGTGGCCAATGGCTTTCACTTAATAACAGAGCAGTGGCATTTGCATAGAGTTGCCAGTGCTAACAGACAAGCAACACTGCGTGAAATAATCGCACAAATCACTGTGGGCTGTATGATGACTGTATGCATTATGACAGTGCAGCAAAATCTGGTATTAATGGGTTCTGGCAGCAGATGACCGACAAGTGTACCTTCGCTAATGGCACGACACTGTCTGCAGCACTTTTCCTGCGAAAGCTGGTGGGTGCTCCATAATGGTATCGGCTGTGTGTACATGCAATTGAGGTGTTCTCTTATCTTATTGAGCTGATCATTAATTGGAAATGGCTTTGTTTGGCTGCTTGGAGACCATTTGGAGCCATTCGATGATGGAATTTTTTGGGACGACAATATGCCACATCACTGGCCTACAATTGTTCTCGATTGGTTTGAAAAATATTCTGGATAATTTGAATGAATGATTTGGGCACTCACATCACCCGATATGAATCCCATCAAATATTTATGGAACAAAGTCAACAGGTCATGCACCAGCAAAACTTTTGCAATTATGGATGGCTATAGAGGCAGCACGGCTCCATATTTCTGAAGGGGACTTCCAACGACTTGCTGAGTCAATACCATACCAAGTTGCTGCACTGTGCTATGCAAAAGGATGTCCAACATGACATTAGGAGGTATCCCATGACTTTTGTTACCTCAGTAGACATATATAGGTCCTGCCTAATGACTTAACGGGGAATGTGATGGAAAATAAACATTTATTTAAAAAATCATTACAGCCATATTTATTAATGTTCAAATCTAAAATTTTGCATGTGTAAAGCAAAAAAGCTGTGTTTTAATGAAAAAATATAATAAAGTATGCAGGATTAACATTTTGCCAGAAAACTTAATTTTTAATTCTTTAATTGTCTTTTTTATAAAAAAAGCCATAACTCAAATTATAATGACGCAATTAAGCTGAAAATTTTATTGTAATGTCCTGAGAAGGTTAAAAGACCACTGAACTAAAGTTATTAATTTATGGTACAAATTGTATCATTAACAGAGTTTTTAATTTTGCACATCCAAAATTAACTTTTTTTCTACATACAATCATCTAAAAATCAGAATGTAATTGCAGGATCTCATATTTTTTAGTTCCAGAGAGACAGCAAGATGCAAACAGTTCCTGAAAATTTCATAGCATTAGCGAATATACTTTTTGAGAAAAGGTTTCTAATAATGTACAAAATGAAAAACAGAGGAAATGAAGTTCAAAGATTTTCTTCTCATACTTCTACATGTAATAAGCTTATCTCAATTTACTGATACTCTTCATTCTCCATGTTTGTCTTATCTCCTCTTTGAATTTGCCTGGCCTGTACTTACAAGTGAGAAACTGATTTGTTAGCTTCCTTGATCCTGCTCTCGTTGATGGTGTAAAACACTTTTGTTACAAACACACCAAGATCTATACCAATTCTCTTCAGCACTTCAATTTTGCCCTTATTTCCATTACTGTAACATAAAACTGCATCATAGACACCTATTTTGAGTACTACTTCAAGTCCACAGAATGTCCTTTTTGAGCATCTAATCCCAATTAAATTACTGAGGCTCTCATTTGCATTTTGTGTCTTTCTGCGAAGGAACTCCCTCAATAAATCAGGGTTTGCAAGAAACCTGAACATGGGCATAATTGCATTCATAACAGTTGCTGGTAATAAGTGTTTGTGGGAATACGTCACACTTCTGTTGTTGAACTTACACCAATCTTCTTTCAGAAACAGATTGTGCATTAGTGTTTGGTCAGTGGATAGTTTACGGAAAAAAATGGCCCACAAAGCATGCCTCATTGCCCCGAAATTATGTATGTTTTTCCTGATAGCTCTTCCCTAAAATAACTGAAGAGAATCAATCTCTTACAGAGTAAGTCTGCCTTTTCCTTCTAGTGGTATTCCATCCTCAAGTACTTCACCTTTATTCTCTTTCAGCAAGCGACAAAGCCTGCCACAAACCTCTTTTGGATGTGGCCAACACATTCCAGCTTTTCTATTGTAGTACTGTATGGATTTTTATCTGCTACACCTTTCAACTAAGAGGAGTTGCCATTACCAGGGTATTTAGATAATCTAACACCACTCTGGACCTCAGATCTGGAGAACATCTTCATAACTGCAGCAGCCCCCATGCCACCATTTGAGCCACTGTAATTTTTAGAGCATGCTGCTGCATGCTTTTCTTGTCACTGTTTCTCACTGTCTTCATTGTTGGACATTTTCCTTGTTGCACACTGGTGGCAGTATTTAGACATAATTTCTACATCTAAAACTTTACCTGAGTCAATACCAATAACAGATGCAACACCATATGGAGATGTGTGACCCCTTTTCATCCAGGTCCTGTCCACAGGCTCATACAGGTCAGTAACATTTTAGGAGATTCACTATCGTGAATATCTGCCCCAGGATCTGTTTCTTTTTGGTTTACTTCCACAATTCTTCCACCGCTTTCTTCAGAGAAACTTGGGCAGTATTGCATACAGCATCAGACATTTCTTTATTTATTTTTTCAAACCTTGCACAAAATGGAGGCATGTTCAGAAAACCACACAATAAATTACCTTCTGCCCTGCCCTGTCCAAGGCATCTCAGAGCATATGCTAACCTAAAATTGCTTTAAAAAAATACAGCTTTTTGGAGGAGGAAAATGAAAATTTATAGCCACATGAATTACAAATTAATTTAGAATCACAAGCTATTCCCACTCTTCTTTCTTTCTTCAACAACAATCATGCATTCTGTATAGCCCTATTGTCATGCTTTTCCACAGTGATAGAAACAATAATGAAAAACAGGCTTTTGAGCTATCTAAGTAAATTCAATCTCCTCTGCAATGACCGGCATGGTTTCAGGCCTGGTGGAGGTACAGAATCTGCAATAGCACAATTTACAAAAACAGTTTTAGAAGCACTAGATGAGAACAGCTATGTAACTGGCTTTTCCTAGACCTGTCTAAGGCATTTGATACCGTTGACCACCAGAAGCTGTTGCATAAATTAGAGGCACTAGGAGTAAGAGGAGAGGTTCTCAAATGGTTTCATTCATATCTAGAAAACAGAGTACAGTTAGTAGAGATCAGACATGTCCCCAGTGGATCAAAGTACATTGAGAAACATATATGTGATCCACAATATATCAATATTGGGGTCCCTCAAGGAAGTGTACTAGGCCCTGTATTATTTCTGGCATATATAAATGATTTCCTGCAACATATCAGCCATGGAGAGAAGATATTGTATGCGGATGACAGCAACATAGTAATCACCAGTAAGACACCAGCATAAATGTTGGAAAATTCTACTGAAGTGCTGAGGGATGTTCACAAATGGTTTCAGGAAAACAAAGTAACTCTCAACTAAAAGAAAACAAATACAATATGCTTTAAAATGAGCAGAAAACAGAGTCTCTTACATTTAAAACTAGATAACATATCCATAGATGATGTACCTACAACAAAATTCTTAGGGTTGTACATTGACAGCCAAATGAAGTGGAATGAACATGCTATGAAACTCTCGAAAAAGATATCCACAACATGTTATGCACTTAGAGTCCTTGTATCCGCATGCAGTAGTGAATGTCTGAGAACTATATACTTTAGTTATGTTCATTCAGATATCAGTTATGGTATTATTTTCTGGGGAAACAGTGCTCATAGTGCTCAGAATTTACAAAGAGTATTTAAAATGCAAAACAGAGCAGTAAGTATTATAACAAAAAGCAGTAAGTGGGCCCACTGCAAAGAACTTTTCAAAATGTTAGAAATTCTAACTGTTCCTTTACATTCCAAACCATAGTGTACATCAAGAAAAATATAGAAAATTATAGCACAATTTGCAGTTTTCATAACTATAGTACAAGGACAAGTCACTGTCTTCACCCAGACAGGAAGAATAAACTTAAGAGTCAAAATAGCTTCTCATATGAAGGTGTACATCTGTAAAATAAACTGTCACAGAAAATAAAAGAAGCTGATAACATGTACCGCTTTAGGAAAAATCTTAAATTGTTTTTGCAGGAACACTGCTTTTACACTATAAGTGAATTCCTTAGTACAAAATGATTGTAAATAGCTTTTGTTTCACAATATTTTGATAAGAAGCAAAAATGTATAAATATATGAATGTATACAACTGACAACATCCATACATTTTAAAATGTCCACCGATGGCTAAATAAATAAATAAATTTTTAAAGCTAACACATGAACGTAGAAACTTTATAGCTTGGCAGAGAAGCTCTAAATCAAAAAGTCTGAATCCAGTGGAATCCATATCAACGTTATTCAAGTACCTGTACAATTCTCCTGTCCTGAGATTCGATGCTGTCATTCGTTTTGAGCTGCTTCCTCTTTTTTGTTGGTAAGCCAATTTCCATGAAACTTTCATTTCCTAAACACAGTTTTTCCACCACCCATTATGCATAAATCTTGACTTCGACATAAAGGTTTGTGAATCCAACCTCCCACTGACTAATATTAGTTAGTATTCTCAAAACGTAAATAAACAACGTGGAAGAAAGTTTTCAGGCAAAGATATAGATGCCAGCCACAGATATAGATGTCAGCCAAAGGTATCAACAAAAAAAAATGGCCTTCACACTGAGAAAAATTCCACTGAAGCAAGCAGTTTCCCAAATGTCGGAAAAGGTGGGAGTGGCTGCCAGTGCAGAGTTAATCAGTTCAACAATTTAAAGGTATTTCTAAAACCGCTATCATGATAAAATTACTACACACACAACACTTCCTCTGGAAGTGATTGGTCATGTGACACAGTAATGTTATGTATAGAATGAAACTTTTTCAACTTTTCCTCATCAGTCTTATTCTTTAACATAACTCATTTTCAGTAGTGTTGGAATGAGGAGATAACTGTGTAGATCATGAAAATGATATTTTTGAAAAATCGATTTTTTGGATCAAAATCCATTACATCCCCCTGTAACAGTTAAACAAGCAATCTAAATTATCTTTGAAATCCTATGAAAAATGAGCTGTTACATTTTGATAACACTTGCTCGAACCCCCTCCAGAAATATTTTACAACCACAGCTTGGACAAAACTTTTGCAGGCAAGCCACAAAACGGCTAACAGAGCACAAGAACTTATGCATTCATATATATGACAGTAGTTACTACACACACAACACATCCTCCAGAAGTGATTGGTCATGTGAAGCAGTAATATTATGTATAGAATGAAACTTTTTCAACTTTTCCTCATCTAATACAGGATCAGTCTTTTCCTTTAACATAACTCATTTTCAGTAGTGTTGGAATGAGGTACATAAATCTAACATTTATCCTAACTTTCCTTTTGAGGCAGGCAAGCACTACTGACATTTCGGCCTTTCACTTCAAACATGACACACAGTGACAGTACTATAGATCTCCCTGTACAAGTTTTCATAGTCAGCAAATCATCAGTAGTGCATATTCCCTATAGAGTGATTTCAGTATTGATTTTATTTTACTAATCCAAGTAATCATAATATTGTGCAACTTTCATTTATAATTTTGGACAAGTCAGCCTACATTTTTACAAGTAATTTTTACAATTATATTGTTGCAATTTTCATTGTTTCATGAAAGTTTGTTCAATATTACAAGAAAATACACTCCTGGAAATGGAAAAAAGAACACATTGACACCGGTGTGTCAGACCCACCATACTTGCTCCGGACACTGCGAGAGGGCTGTACAAGCAATGATCACACGCACGGCACAGCGGACACACCAGGAACCGCGGTGTTGGCCGTCGAATGGCGCTAGCTGCGCAGCATTTGTGCACCGCCGCCGTCAGTGTCAGCCAGTTTGCCGTGGCATACGGAGCTCCATCGCAGTCTTTAACACTGGTAGCATGCCGCGACAGCGTGGACGTGAACCGTATGTGCAGTTGATGGACTTTGAGCGAGGGCGTATAGTGGGCATGCGGGAGGCTGGGTGGACGTACCGCCGAATTGCTCAACACGTGGGGCGTGAGGTCTCCACAGTACATCGATGTTGTCGCCAGTGGTCGGCGGAAGGTGCACGTGCCCGTCGACCTGGGACCGGACCGCAGCGACGCACGGATGCACGCCAAGACCGTAGGATCCTACGCAGTGCCGTATGGGACCGCACCGCCACTTCCCAGCAAATTAGGGACACTGTTGCTCCTGGGGTATCGGCGAGGACCATTCGCAACCGTCTCCATGAAGCTGGGCTACGGTCCCGCACACCATTAGGCCGTCTTCCGCTCACGCCCCAACATCGTGCAGCCCGCCTCCAGTGGTGTCGCGACAGGCGTGAATGGAGGGACGAATGGAGACGTGTCGTCTTCAGCGATGAGAATCGCTTCTGCCTTGGTGCCAATGATGGTCGTATGCGTGTTTGGCGCCGTGCAGGTGAGCGCCACAATCAGGACTGCATACGACCGAGGCACACAGGGCCAACACCCGGCATCATGGTGTGGGGAGCGATCTCCTACACTGGCCGTACACCACTGGTGATCCTCGAGGGGACACTGAATAGTGCACGGTACATCCAAACTGTCATCGAACCCATCGTTCTACCATTCCTAGACCGGCAAGGGAACTTGCTGTTCCAACAGGACAATGCACGTCCGCATGTATCCCGTGCCACCCAACGTGCTCTAGAAGGTGTAAGTCAACTACCCTGGCCAGCAAGATCTCCGGATCTGTCCCCCATTGAGCATGTTTGGGACTGGATGAAGCGTCGTCTCACGCGGTCTGCACGTCCAGCACGAACGCTGGTCCAACTGAGGCGCCAGGTGGAAATGGCATGGCAAGCCGTTCCACAGGACTACATCCAGCATCTCTACGATCGTCTCCATGGGAGAATAGCAGCCTGCATTGCTGCGAAAGGTGGATATACACTGTACTAGTGCCGACATTGTGCATGCTCTGTTGCCTGTGTCTATGTGCCTGTGGTTCTGTCAGTGTGATCATGTGATGTATCTGACCCCAGGAATGTGTCAATAAAGTTTCCCCTTCCTGGGACAATGAATTCACGGTGTTCTTGTTTCAATTTCCAGGAGTGTATGTAGGTCAGACTGCTGTCTTGTTTTGTAGCTATGAATGTGTTCATTTAATATTAGTGGGCTGTCAGTGTTAATAGGTAGGTTGTAACAGATGATATAATACTGTGAATGTAAATAGATGGCAGTGTCAAATAGCAAGTTTCTTGAAATGTTGCCTACATGACTTATTATATCTCAGATTGCATATTATACATATCGCCTTTTTTTGAATTTTAAAGATATCTCTGCTGCAGGGTGAGTTCCTACCAGAACATGATCCCATACTGTAGTATGGAGTGAAAGTAAGAGTAATATGTCTGTGTGAGGACTAATTTGGTGACTGATTTGCTGAATAATCCTAGAATATAACACACAGTTGATAGCTTATTTGAGATGTAATTGACATGTATGTTCCACTTAAGATTTTCTTCAAGCCATATACCAAGAAGTGTAATGGAGCTTGCACTGGAGAGCTCTTCCTTGTTCAGGAGTGAGTTGGAGATTTCTCATTTCTGACATGAAAGGCTGAAACTTATGTAGGTTTGTAGCGACCTGCAGCCCAGCATTTTGAGGGATGTGCGCAATGCTGCACCAAACCATGCATGTTTCCAAATGCCAGTGGCAACTGAACATAGGCGCTTCATCTGATTGCCTTTCTCCTGCCAGCCGATGGGCATTTTGTGTGAGAGGTCGCAGGGCCTGAAGGTAACGCATACGGATAGTTGAAGACAAAATTGATCCACCACCTATCTGCATCACAAGAAGAGCGCATCCATCAGTTATTAACTCAAGAAGAAATTGTAGACCATAGTCTGTCACAGTATCTTAGAAGTAAAATTGACTCTGGTACAGTACCTGATCAACTGCTACGTACAAGCTGGAGCAGTCGCTTACCTCCATCTATCAAGTTGATTATCGCGACACTGTTGGACACACACACACACACACACACGCACACACACACACACACACACACACACACACACACACACACACACACACACAATCAATATGTAGGTGGGAGATGCTGTCATAGTTGGTGTGGGCCTCTGGGTCGTTTCTGTTGTTCTGTTGCTTGGGTTGGCGCTGGAACAGGCAGTGGGTGAGGCAGCAGTTGTCTGTTTGCTGGGGGTAGGTCGTGGAAAATATATGCCGGTTTGACTCTGTCAAAAGTGACGGTGGTACGTTTTCCATTCAGGAGACTGTCCAGTGCCAGGCTTGAATGGCTGTGGGGTGCATATCTACTGGATCAACTCTCTGACACACCTAACAAGCATAGAAGGAACCTCTTCTCATCTTGGTGCTGCTTCTATGAAATCACAAGGTAGTCTCAGCACTTTGCCATATACTAGATCAGCTGAGGAACCGCCCAGGTTGGATCTGTATGCGTTTTTGGAGTCTGAGTAGGACGATTGGTAAAGGCTCAGTCCACCCAGTCGCATGGCACATCAGGGCTGCTTTTAGGGTGCATTACCATTGTTTCACCATTCCATTGCTTGCCAGGTAGTAGCTGGCTGTCCAGAGGTGGTTCATGCTGCAAAGTACTGACAGTTTTGTGAACAATTCTGACTTGAATTGTCTGCCTCTGTCGGTTGTAACATGGAGTGGGCAGCCAAACTGTGATATCCAATGTGACAAATTGGTACTGCTTTCAGCCAACGAGTGAATCTGTCGATGATGCTGAGCAGGTAGCATTCAGCGTTTGAAGGTGGCTGTGGTCCAATGATGTAAATGTGAACATGTGTGAATCACACTGTGACATCGTGGAAATTACGTAGTGGTGCATGTACGTGTCTGCTGACTTTACTGCATTGGCACTGGAGACAACACTTCGTCCACTCTCTACAATCCTTCTTTGCTCCTGGTCACACGGAGCGATCTAGAACCAGACGGAGCATAGATCATGCACCTAGGTTGCTCAGACTGTGTAGGGATTCGTACACTTGCTATCGGAGGTTAACAGGCAGGTATGGACACACCGCAATAGAGTTGCACGCCAGCGCCTGGAATGTATACAGGTTGTAGTCGTTATGGAGCCTGTGGTCTTGCAGCTCTTGGTCTGACCTCTGTGCTTCTGTGAGTGCCATCCAGTCCAGTGTAGAGACACTGCCGACGCAAGAGAGACCGTGCACCATGATGTTGTCGATCCCAGAAATGTGTGTTGCCTTGGCAAGCAGTTCAGATTATTTTGCTGGAAGGCGAATGTCAGTGGCTTGCTGTCTGTAAATATTGTGGGGCCTTGACATGAGGATAAAAGTATTTGGACAGCCTCATACATTGCCAGCAGTTTGTGGTCGTACACACTCCATTTCTTTTGCGAGGTGGTCAGCTTTTTTGAGAAGAAAGTTAGCAGCTGCCAGGCCTCACGAATGTGTTTGTTGAATCACACCGCCTATTGCTGTCTGTCTTTCATCTACAACCACAGCCAACAGTGAATTCGGCTCAGGATGTGCATCCACTACCACTTGTTTTGTTTTCCCAAAAGTCTCGACCAAGTCATCCATCAAGGTAATTGCATATTGCCTTTAGCCTTCAGGTCCACCAGCGTGGTTGTCAGTGGCTCTCTAACTTCGGCTGCGTGTGGCAGATGCCGCCAATAAAAGTTCAGCATGCCTAGGTAGCATTTTAACTCCTTACGTGTGTCCGGCCGGGGCAGCTGGCGGATAGCCTCTACTTTATCCAGCAATGGAAGCGAGCCTGAAGGAATAATGCGGTGGCCTAGGAAATCAACTTGTGACTGTCCAAAGATACACATTGCCACATTCAACACAATTCTGTACTCACTTAGTCAATGAAAAATCTCAACAAGATGCAAGCGATGTTCTTCTGGTGAGGCTGAGAAGAGCAAAATGTCGCTTAGGTAAGGGAAACAGAATGACGTCCTCCCAACACTGAATCGACGAACTTTTGCCATGTTTGAGCTGCATTTTGGAGACTCAGTATCTCAAATAAGCCAAACAGCGTAATAATTGCAGTATTCGGTATATCTTCATCTGCCACCAGATCTGTGCGTAGGCCTTGGCGCAATCTAGTACACTATCCATGCAAGTGGCACTCAATGCGTTGTTGAAGTTGAGCAGAGGTATCGGGGACTCTTGCGCCAGTCGTTGTGGTCGGCAGGAGTTCGGCACCCCTCAGTTGTCTTAATGTAGTGCACAGTGTTGTGCCTGACATCCTCCGGTAAGCCCGGTAGATTTGTTAATACTGGAAAGTACTGGAAAGTCCTTCAATAGTGCGGTGTACTCATCGTCAGGGTCGGTAATCACCTGGGCAGATGTCACCATTCTTGCCACAAAATACAGCACTATCATTTGCAGACGTAGAGGCAAATTACTTTTACTCAGGCGTTCCTGCAGATGCATCTAAATTTGCATTGGTGGTGAGCCATTTGGAGCAGCAATATGCAGCAGATGTGCAAGATATCATCATCACACCACCTGAAGGGAATGCATATGAGCAGCTGAAGATAGAACTGATCTGCCGTGTATCTGCATCACAAGAAGAGCACATCTGTCAGGTAGTAATGAAGAAGGTATTGGGGGATGAAGACCATCACAATATCTGTGATATCTTAGAAGTAAAATTGACACTGTTATCATACCCAGTCATCTGCTGCATACCATCTTGAGCAGTCGCTTATCTCCATCTAACAAGGTGATTACTGTGACACAGTTGGAGATGTTGTTAGTCGCCATGTTAGAATTGATGAACAAGGTGTTGGATGCCGTCTCAACAGTGCCTATTATGCTATCAGCCAGGCAGTGCACAAGTACAGCCACCACAGTAGCACAAGCTGAGTACAATGCATTAACAGCAAAGGTTGATCAACTGATGCAACAGATTAGCTGGCTGGTAGCATGTTGCAGCACCCGTGGAGATCACAGCTGCCCAAAATACACGAGACACTCCCATAGCAGGGCTGTGTCCCACTCGCCTGTACAATCACCTGATGTACAGTAGGTCATGTGCTGGTACTACTGGCATTTTGGGTAACGTGCACAACGTTGCACCAAACTGTGTGTGTTCCGAAATGCCAGAGGCAATTGAACGTAGGTGATTTGTCTGATTTCTGTTCTCCCATTAGCTGACTGCACACCTAGTGGTCATTTTGTACATTTTTACTAACAGCATGACAGTATTACACAAGACCTGATTCATTCACACTGTTGCTAAAGATTGTTTTTTGCACAATTGTAATGAGATTGTTCTCACTGAACCATTCACTCAGTAATGACATAAGTGGTTTAATGTTTTGACCTTGGTTAGCTTTGTCTGCACCTGTTACCAGAATACTTGTGTCATCTACAAATAGTGTAGCATGCCCTGAAGTATGCTTTGTGTTAATGTCGTCAATATATAACAGAAACAGTATGGGTCCCAGGATTGAGCCTGGTGGAACACCATATTTAACTGGCATTTTCTCAGAAGAGTGCACAGTACACTGATGAACATTAGTATTTCTTTTTTTTTCAAATTTCATTTCAACTATTTGTAGTCCATTTCTTAGATCTGATTCTAACCATTGGTTTGTAATTCCTCTCACACCTTTGTTAGCTAAAGTTCTAAGGAGTATGGTGTGGTCAGTAACATGAAAAACTATAGACACATGTAAAAAAAATACCACTAGTAATTTCTTTTTTATCAAAAGATTTTAAGGTTGTGTTGAGATATTCATACATTGCTGTGTTTGTTGTTTTAGCTTTTCTAAACCCTTATTGGTATTCTGATATTACAGAGAATCTGTTAATAAAACTGTCTAATCTGGTGTAAGACAATGTCTCAAATATTTTTGAAAATGTGCTGAGTGGTGCTACTGGGCTGTAATTAGCTACATCATTTTCTGGTCCCTTTTTGTAAAGTGATGTAGCTTTATCAATCTTTAGGATGTCAGGGAAAAGTGCATTACTAAAGGATGCATTAATTATAACAGTTAATGATTCTACAGTGTATTCCCCACAATTCTTTACAATAAAATCTGGTACGTTGTCACTGCCATTGAAGTATTTATTCTTTAGATTTTTTGAAACTGCGAGCTCTTCTGTGTTTGAGGCTTTTTCGAGAAACATTGACACTTTTGTGTGTTGGGTGTTGAGCACTGCTCTATGGCAGTTATTGTTTATTAGGTTTTCAGCTATGGTACTGAAATAGCCATTAAAAACATTTATGATTTTTCCTAGTTCTGATGTCAACTCTTAATGTAGATTCAGTTTCAAATTTTGTGTATAGAATGTTGGTTGTTGTTGGTTTCATTTTTCACAACTTTCCAAATGCCTTTCATTTTATTTTTTGAGTCTGTTATTAATTTATAATTACATAATTTTTTGCTTGCTGAATTACTTTTTTATAGACAGAACAGTAAGACTTCCAGTATGTTCTAGACTTATCATCCACCATATGCTGTTTCAGATAGTTCTTCAGTTAGTGCTTTTTTTTGGCTAGAGATTTTTATCCCTTTTGTTACCCATGAACTTGTCCATTTCTTTTTCAAATTCTCCTTGACTATAATGGAAATGCAATATTGAAATAGTGAAGAAATGTTTTATGAAATTAAACATGCTATTAACATCATTTTTTCATAGTAAATAATATAAATCAGTGGTGTTCATAGCAGTTGTGCTAATGCAAATTCCAAATACAAACATTGAGTCCTAATTCAATACATATATGGCCACCTACCTAATAGCTGGTACGTCCTTTCACACAGATAATGGCTGCAACCCATAGTGGCATGGAAACAATGAGGTCTTGGTAGGTTGCTGGAGGGAGTTGGCACCACATCTGCATGGACATGTCACCTAATTCCAGTTGGGGGTCGATGAGCTCTGATGCCACATTCAGTAATATTCAGATGTGGCAAGTTGAGAGAGGGGGGGGGGGGGGGTCAGCACATCAATTGGAAATTAGCACAGTGTTCCTCACACCACTCCATCACACTGCTGGCCTTATGACATGGTGCATTATGTTGCTGAAAAATGCCACTGCCATCGGGAAATATGATCGTCATGAAGGGATGTATGTCGTCTGCAACCAGTGTGTGATACTCCTTGGACATCATGGTGCATTGCACAAGCTCCACTGGATCCATGGATGCCCAAGTGAATGTTCACCAGAGCATAGTGGAGCTGCCATCAGTTTGTCTCTGTCACTCAGTACAGGTGTGAAGGAGCTGTTCCCCTGGAGGAGGATGGATTTGAGACCTCCCACTGACATGATGAGGAAGATATCAGGATTCATCAGAATATGCAATGCTGTGAAACTATGTAACATTGAGTCCCCCCCCCCCACACCCCCCTCCCATCTCTCCCTGCTCAGGTAATCTAGACGAAGCATCAGCAATAGCATTCTCCCTTCCTTTAATGTACTCTGTTGAGTAATCAGATTGCTGTAAATAAACTTCCCACCTGCTGATGCTCCCTTGAATACAATTTACATTCCTGAATATAACATAGAATTTTATTATCTGAATAAGGTAATTCTTCTCATGTTTCTATACATTTCTGGTTTCAAATTCACTTGAATCATGTTCTGCATCACCCTGTCTAATTTTTCCTGAAAAAAGCAAACACCCAAGGCTGAATCGTTATCATCAGTTACTAAACAGAATGGCAAAGAAAAATGTGGTCTGTGTAGAATCTTACTCTTACTAAGTAGCTCTTTTATTTCATGAAGGGTAATCTAATACTCTCAATCCATTCCAATTTGACACTTCTCACTCCATTGCCATACAAAATTCTTTTTCAATGGATTTTTAAAGCAAGGTGCATTTAAAGCATGAGTCTTGATATACTTTCTGTAGGAACCTACAAGACTCAAGAATGATTATAGTTCCCTCTTGGACAAAGCCTTTGGAAATTTTGCAGTGTTTTGGATTTTTTCCATTATCAGACGAAATTTCCTCCTCTGTTATTCTGTGGCCAAGAACACAGCAGATTTGCATTTCTCTAAGTTCAAAGACTTACCTCCCTGTCTCAGTTTATCCCCAATTTCCCTTAAGGCATTCATATGCTCTTCCCAGGTCTTAGTGGATTATAAAACGTCATCTACATAAATAGACAATCTTGTTAAAATTTTCTGCCCCAAATTGAATTCCAGAACCAAACAATACTGAAAACACTTACCATCATATAAAAATGCAGAATAATTTCTACAGACATATTCTAATTCATTTTGATAAAAACCAGAAGTTAAGTAAAGACTACTCATGTATTTTACATTTTCTTTGCAAGATGTGGCAACCCTGCTGGCTTGTGTAGGCACAATATCTTTGACCTTGGTCTATAAGCTGCTTCTAGTCCAAGCGGCACATCGATGCAACTGCTCAGTTGTGAGTTGTGCTGTAATAAGTTAACATGTGTTTGTGTCTCTCAGCATGGAAATGGAACCACATAATATTGCGCAATGATATGCCATTTCTTTTCGCATTAAACTGGGTGAAAATGCGACAACAAATCACGGTAAGTTTCAGAAGGCTTTTGAAGAGGAGGTTATATCAAGAGCTCAAGTTTTTTGTTGGCATAAAATGAATGTTGAAGATGAAGACCACAGTGGACAACCATCAACCTCACAGACAGTCAACTTGGCCAGGGTGCGTGAACTCGTATGATCTGATCAAACATTTTCCCTGAAAATTATTGTAGAAGAACTGAACATCAATCAAAAAACGGTTCATCTAATCATAACTGAAGATCTTGGTATGAGAAAGATTTGTGCAAAAATGGTCCCCAAAAATCTCACACCACAACAGCGAGAAACACAGAAAAATGTGGCAGCCAATCTGTTAGAGCAAACAGAAATCTATCCAGAGTTGTTGAGCCATGTTATCACTGGTGATGAAAGTTGGTTTTTTCAGTACAATCCAGAGACAAAATGCCAAAGTTCGCAATGGTGCTCAAAGGGATCACCCAGACCAAAAAAAGCTCGCACATCAAAGCCAAAAGTGAATTGCGTGCTTGTGTGCTTCTTTGATTTGTTGCAAGGGAACTGTTCATAAAGAGTGGGTGCATCCTGGATAACAGTTAACCAATATTACTACAAAGAAATTTTAGAAAGACTTCATAAAAGAGTTCTTTGTGTCCATGCCAACAGTGCTAATAATAGGATTCTGCATCACAATAATGCGCCATCCTATACTGCTCTGCCAGTACAGCAATTTTTAACCTCAAAACAAATTTCAGTACCACCACAGCCACCTTATTCACCAGATATTGCTCCGTTAGACTTTTTTCTATTTCCAAGAGTCAAAATGTCAGTCAAGGGACACCATTTTCAAACAACATAAGATGTCCAAAAAACTGTGACGGACAGAAGATGAGTTGCTGAAATGTTACCATCAATGGAAGAAGCACTGGAAAAAGTGTGTTCAATCAGAAGGGAACTACTCTGAATGAGACAACACTAAACTTGACTAAAATGGTAAGCAACATTTTTTTTTCCACATCAGTCTCATTATTTATTGTTGCACCTCGTATACATATTGAAAGTTATATTGCTTGTGAAAACAATAAACCCAAATTTCAACTGTGACCTGCACCAGCACGATACAAGACAAAAATTCAGATACCATGTAAATAGCCACAGAACAGCTCTATACAGAAAAAATGCACTTCATGCCAATGCCCTACCAAACATTTTCACAGGTCTTTCTATTAACAAATTAAAAGACCAGATAAAAAGAATTCTAATTGAAAACCCTTTTTATTCCCTAAATGAGTACTTTATCTTTATGAAAAGTGCTTTGTAAGTGTGTCAAGCACATAGTTTTAAGTATCTCACAACTGATCTAATGTTCATAACAGCAATGTTTGTAACATTGTTATTTGCACATTTCCTAATGGAAAATGCATTAAAATGTAAAATTTACTAACATTGGCAGTCATCAACCACCAGAATCGAGTGTCAATGCAACATGCTTTCTTTGAACTACCAAAATCTTTGACATTTCAAATGTGTGCTGCCATTGCAATTTGTTCTTTAGTCTTATTCTGGCACTTGGCATGTGATTGTGTGTTGTGTACAGTGTTCTCAATAAATATAGAGTTTATATACAAAGTGGTGGTCAGGTTTTTAATATGACAATTGTATGACCAGTTCCCCATAATTTAAATGGAAATTTTCTGGCACCACACAATAGGTACAACAATGAGTTCACTTGGGAGCATGTGCCTCAACTAGTTTTTGCACAGTGACACACACTGCAGACAGTTAGGATTATGATTTTTTATGTATGCAAAAAACTGTAACACATAGTACTAGATTATTAGATGATAGTTCTTCGAGCCTTGAAATTATTTACTTCCTCATCCTCTTTGTGGACAATGTTATGGCGCCCAGTTACAGATACTGGTGAGACAGACAGATAGAGCAGGTGAAATAAGGAACTAGTAAATGAAGATGACTTTGTACTATAAGAATTAATGTATTTCACATTATTAGTGACCTAACCAGAAAACCACATCCTCTCTCTATCACAGACCGGAAAACGGTAAAATACAAACAGTGTCTATCTCATGCATCAAACCAGCTTGTCAGCTTGACGAAGATAGAAATTTGGAGGACAACTCCCACTCCCATCCCCAACCCCACTTCCACATCACCACTTGCTACCAGTGTTCCTAACAAACAATGCTTTCTTTCTGGCTCTGTGTGTGACACTAGTGTGTGACACTAGTGCATCGTGTCTTCCACTGAGCTTGGAGGTTGCACATGATGTTGCGTGTGAATGAATCCCTTCACGTTCCCCCCACCACAGTGATTCCACTGACCGGCTGACAGCATCTGACGACACCTGTGTTGCCATCTTCCACGTCAAAATTTCATCCTTTCCCATCAAGGACCTGTCTTTGCAGCTATGTGATGGCACACTGTTCGTCCTGCGTGCACATCAAGCAACTGGATGATTCGATTGGTCACGCCATGCTCCTCCGTGTCTTTGTGATCCCTCCAGATGCAGAGGAGACATCAATCACCACCTCAATTGAGGACAACAGCCATCTCTCTATTCGTGTACCACTCATGGTGCACCACAACCCCACATCACTGGGCTGCCTGATCCCAGTTTCCTGGTATGGCTGCCCGCTCCACCCATGGATGTGGCAATGCATTTTCATCATTAATGCAATGTACACCCATGGGCCCGCTTTCCCCACAATCACAAACCAAGCACAACGCCCACCTCCATTACCATGTCTCCCCGTGCTCTGTACTATGGTGGGGGGACGGCTCTGTGGCGCTCATCGACCACTAGAATCGAGTGTCGATGCATCATGCTATCTTTGAACTACCAAAATCTATGACATTTCAAATGTGTGCCCCCTTTGCAGTTTTTCCTTTAGTCTTATACTGGTGCTTAGCATGTGATGGTGTGTTGTGTACAGTGTTATTATTAAATATAAAGTTTATATACCAAGCGATGGTCAGGTTTTTAATATGATGATTGTATGACCCATACCCCATATACACAAACAAATCTTTAGTTTTTAACTCATAAACTGACATATTCACAAGAATAATCTGTATCATGTCCCAAAATTACATTATTTCTAAGGACTGTACTTGTTTATTTGATGTTGGATAATAATAACTATTATTATCATTATTATTATTATTAAACTTATTTGAGCTCTGTGTTTACAAATGTTTTAGACACTTTCAAATCCAGTTCTATTCCCCCAGTTATCTCTGCAGCTTTCTGTACCTAAACTTCGAGATCATCTAAATCTTCTCTGACACATTCTAGTGCTTGACCCTGCTTCTTTATAATTTTATCCAAACAATCTATTTTTTGGTCTAATTTTTCCCGCTGTTTTTCAAGTTTCAAGTTTCTGACTTTGTTTATCCAATGAGTTTCGAAATCATATTAAAAAGGTTGCTATTAAAACCCCATATATTCTCATGACTGAAAATATGAATTGGTGAACAGATAGCTTCTTTTTCCCCCATGGACCACAATATTTCCACTTGCAGCATCCAGAGAACACTCCCTGTTACGTACAGTCTGATTAGGAGATATAGGAAGCTGAATACAGCAGATAATATGGACCTGGTGACCTCAGCTATGGGCAGCTGGATATGGTGGAAAATATACACTTGGTGCCCTCGGCTGCTAAATTCAGAGGTCAGTAAGTCAATAAATCTTTGTCGTTGCAATATTCCACTTTTAGCATCCAGAGAACATACTTCCTTTATTTCAGTAACAAAACATGAAGCCAGCTTGACTGTCTAAGGCTGAGATATCTGTAACAAAATAGAGCAGAAAATATGAGGTGTGGGTCCTCTGTCTGAAAACGATTAATTATCACAGCTATAGACTATACATGGTATGCAGTTTACTATAGTATGATAAATATAAAAGAAAAGGGGGAAGATGCCCTGTTCAGAGCTAACAAATCAATATTTAAAACTGAAATTTGGCAACAACTTGAATAAACATTTCACTTGCTCGACTGACAGTGCTAACAACATGATTACTTTGGGCAATTGATAATGACTGGATTGGATATACAAATTTGAATAACAATATAGGAAATGTCTGTATATCAGAAGACATAAATTTCTTTAATTTTCCATAAAAGTGAGTTATTGAAAAATATGTGGGGTTGGTGGGCTGGATAGTCTGGATGTGGGTTTCAGGAGCTTTTCCACACACCACTAGGTGAATACCAGGTTTCAGCAGCGTGGGGTCGGTGTGATGGCCAGCCTCGATGTGAGTTTTAGGCGGTTTTCCACACCCCACTAGCAAAATACTGGGCCTGTTCCAATGTTTTGCCTCAGATGGGACCTATGCAAACACTGATAACACTTTCTCACACTTGCAGACAAAATTTGCTCTCTATGTACACAGAATGTGTACACTGCTTCTGCCGTGGGGGATGAATAGGAGTCTAATGACCTTTGCTATTTGGTCTCTTAAAACACACAAACCACATTTGGTTCATATTTCTTATTTAACTCCTACAACCCATTACTACAGTTTTCATGAAGAATAAAATTAATATCTTTTGAACGATAATGTAAAAGCAAAATGTAGCTATATGTGCTTTCCTATTATCTTTCAAGGATATTCTTTCACCATCTGTAAGGCCCTTTGGTGTCTTTTCAGCCCATTTGCGACTGCTCTCCAGCATGGTTTCCTTTCCATTGTTGTTGTTGTGGTCTTCAGTCCTGAGACTGGTTTGATGCAGCTCTCCATGCTAATCTATCCCGTGCAAGCTCCTTCATCTTCCAGTACCTTCTGCAACCTACATCCTTCTGAATCTGCTTAGTGTATTCATCTCTTGGTCTCCCTCTACGATTTTTACCCTCCACGCTGCCCTCCAATGCTAAATTTGTGATCCCTTGATGCCTGAGGACATGTCCTACCAACAGATCCCTTCTTCTTGTCAAGTTGTGCCACAAACTTCTCTTCTCCCCAATCCTATTCAATACCTCCTCATCAGTTACGTGATCTACCCACCTAATCTTCAACATTCTTCTGTAGCACCACATTTTGAAAGCTTCTATTCTCTTCTTGTCCAAACTATTTATTGTCCATGTTTCACTTCCATACATGGCTACACTCCATACAAATACTTTCAGAAACGACTTCCTGACACTTAAATCTATACTTGATGTTAACAAGTTTCTCTTCTTCATAAACGCTTTCCTTGCCATTGCCAGTCTACATTTTATATCCTCTCTACTTCGGCCATCATCAGTTATTTTGCTCCCCAAATAGCATAACTCCTTTACTACTTTAAGTGTCTCATTTCCTAATCTAATTCCTTCACCATCACCCGACTTATTTCAACTACATTCCATTATCCTCGTTTTGCTTTTGTTGATGTTCATCTTATATCCTCCTTTCAAGACACTGTCCATTCTGTTCAACTGCTCTTCCAAGTCCTTTGCTGTCTCTGACAGAATTACAATGTCATCGGCGAACCTCAAAGTTTTTATTTCTTCTCCCTGGATTTTAATACCTACTCTGAATTTTTCTTTGTTTCATTCACTGCTTGCTCAATATACAGATTGAATAACATCAGGGAGAGGCTACAACCTTGTCTCACTCCCTTCCCAACAACTGCTTCCCTTTCATACCCCCTGACTCTTATAACTGCCATCTGGTTTCTGTACAAACTGTAAATAGCCTTTCGCTCCCTGTATTTTACCCCTGCCACCTTTAGAATTTGAAAGAGAGTTTCCAGTCAACATTGTGAAAAGCTTTCTCTAAGTCTACAAATGCTAGAAACATAGGTTTGCCTTTTCTTAATCTTTCTTCTAAGATAAGTCGTAAGGTCAGTATTGCGTCACGTATTCCAACATTTCTATGGAATCCAAACTGATCTTCCCCGAGGTCAGCTTCTACCAGTTTTTCCATTCGTCTGCAAAGAATTCGCGTTAGTATTTTGCATCTGTGACTTATTAAACTGATAGTTCGGTAATTTTCACATCTGTCAACACCTGCTTTCTTTGGGATTGGAATTATTATATTCTTCTTGAAGTCTGAGGGTATTTCGCCTGTCTCGTACATCTTGCTCACCAGATGGTAGAGTTTTGACTGGACTGGTTCTCCCAAGGCCGTCAGTAGTTCTAGTGGAATGTTGTCTACTCCCGGGGCCTTGTTTCGACTCAGGTGTTTCAGTGCTCTGTCAAACTCTTCACGAAGTATCATATCTCCCATTTCATCTTCATCTACATCCTCTTCCATTTCCATAATATTGTCCTCAAGTACATTGCCCTTGTATAGACCCTCTATATACTCCTTCCACCTTTCTGCTTTACCCTCTTTGCTTAGAACTGGGTTTCCATCTGAGCTCTTGATATTCATACAAGTGGCTCTCTTTTCTCCAAAGGTCTCTTTAATTTTCCTGTAGGCTGTATCTATCTTACCCCTAGTGAGATAAGCCTCTAAATCCTTACATTTGTCCTCTAGCCATGCCTGCTTAGCCATTTTGCACTTCCTGTCGATCTCATTTTTGAGACGTTTGTATTCCTTTTTGCCTGCTTCCTTTACTGCATTTTTATATTTTCTCCTTTCATCAATTAAATTCAATATTTCTTCTGTTACCCAAGGATTTCTACCAGCCCTCGTCTTTTTACCTACTTGATCCTCTGCTGCCTTCACTTCTTCATCCATTCTTCTTCTACTGTATTTCTATTCCCCATTCCTGTCAATTGTTCCCTTATGCTGTCCCTGAAACTCTGTACAATCTCTGGTTTAGTCAGTTTATCCAGGTCCCATCTCCTTAAATTCCCACCTTTTTGCAGTTTCTTCAGTTTTAATCTACAGTTCATAACCAATAGATTGTGGTCAGAGTCCACATCTGCCCCTGGAAATGTCCTACAATTTCAAACCTGGGTCCTAAATCTCTGTCTTACCATTATATAATCTATCTGATACCTTTTAGTATCTCCAGGATTCTTCCATGTATACAACCTTCTTTTATGATTCTTGAACCAAGTGTTAGCTATGATTAAGTTATGCTCTGTGCAAAATTCTACCAGACGGCTTCCTCTTTCATTTCTTAGCCCGAATCCATATTCACCTACTATGTTTCCTTCTCTCCCTTTTCCTACTTTTGAATTCCAGTCACCCATGACTATTAAATTTTTGTCTCCCTTCACTACCTGAATAATTTCTTTTATCTCATCATACATTTCTTCAATTTCTTCATCATCTGCAGAGCTAGTTGGCATATAAACTTGTACTATTGTAGTAGGCATGGGTTTCGTGCCTATCTTATCCACTATAATACGTTCACTATGCTGTTTGTAGTAGCTTACCCGCACTCCTATTTTTTTTATTCATTATCAAACCTACTCCTGCATTACCCCTATTTGATTTTCTATTTATAGCCCTTCCTTTCCATACTAGAAACATATGTACAGTTACTATCTCGATATCAGCTACAGTCTCACTAAAACGTGCTCATGAGAAACAGTCGCAGAATAATCGGGAACATATATTATCTTTTTTTACCGGAAGCTATCTTACAGTGTGGGACGCAGGGTACTCAGTAGACCACTTCCTCCCTTTCCTGTTTCAGCCGCTAACAGTTTACAGAAAGAAAGCCTGTTGATAGTTTGTTTGTGAGCTCTAAGCTCTATAAATTTTGAATAACGATCTTGTGTGAGAAATGTGTAGACTAGGGGGAAGCAATACGCTGGTTGACTCTTCTAGGAAAGTAACAATCAACACATTGCTGTGTACAATGCCTCTCTTTTAGTGTCTATCAGAGGGTTTAAATTATACAGATTTAATAATGGGTAATAAAGGCCATTTTTCTAGCTACTGTTGTAGGTATGGACCTAACCGTTCATCTTAAATTGCAATGGATTCTTTACAACAAATTTCATTAGCGAGTATAGGCCTACTGTATGTAGGCCCTACTGTGACTGCACAGTTAAAATGCCTAGTTCCTTGACGTACGTGCTCGCGTTTGAGCAATCAGTACTTTCTTTCTCAGTGTCATGTCACCAGAGAAAATTATTCCGTAAGACATCATTGAGTGAAAGAGATGCAGACAGGTGGGCCCTGATCTAAAGTAGGACAAATGCTGAAAAGAAAAAATATTATACAGATATCAAATTTAAATTTTAATGGAGATTAAATATTATTACAACATAAAATTTTCATGTATTTAGAAATACTGTTACCATGCGTTCTTGCAATATTTTGTGGGGGAGGGAGGGAGGTGTCCCATAATTTTTGCTGCTCCATGACCCCAACGAATCTAAATCCGTCACTGGCCACAACTCAAGCAATACAGTGCTTTGGTGTTGACGAGTATGAGTTTGCCAAATTTGTTATGAGAAATCAGTGTAAGCAATGGCAGTATTCAAAATCTTTCCAACATAATTGATCTCTGTACTCGATACTTTACCAGATTTCATCCCATAACTTAATGACACGGATAGTAGGAATACTTATGTGGCTGGTATTATTGAGAATGCATCTACTCTGTTGAAAATAGTAGTTCCAAACATAGTAACTGTAACAGAATTAATGCAGTTTCCACATCACCCAATTGGTAGGCCTACGCAGCCCAGTGCATTACCGTACTGTTTTCAATAACTGGTGAATTTGCCAGTAGCCATTTAATCACACTGCTTGCAGACAGATGGAGAAACACATTTTTCACTCAGAAAGAGGAGCAGCGTTGCACACCTTCCAAATGAACTGAAAGTTTTCTGCATCATTGAGACTGCATAATCCATCACAGAATTTGTCAGGCAGCAGTCGCCTGCATTTTCCGCAGTACACGCCTTGGTGAATATTTGCTTCTAAACCACAATAAATACATCTACTGTGTACATTTAGAGATATCTCTAACAGCTTTGGTTGCCAAAACTATCTCGTATCAGATGGATAGGCTATACCCCTTCGGTATGTGACTTTCCTACAGCAATGTTATTCAAATGAGTTATGACAAACAATCCACAGCTCCAAGCTTCTTTTTGGCTTGAATGTTCCACCTCAACCACCTTCAAGTTCCTGCAGGTATTTTATCGAATATAGACAAGTAATTTCACACCTACAAAAGTTTGTGAACATTGACGGGCAATCTTCACCTTTCCCATTTTGCTGTAGCAATGAAACAGCAAACACTGACCAGTGATTTCCATTTACATGTAGTGGAATGAAAAGCCTTTCAAAATCATTGAGATTCTTCTGATACGTAAGATTATTTCCACAATTTTTACGTGTCCGGATGCTGCCGGCTGTCTGAGAGCCAATGTAGAAATCTTTCTCATGACCATGAAAAATAGTTTCTGCGCAATAATCTACAATAACGTTTGTCAGACAATTGTTACCAAAAAGAGATTTATAATTCTCACTTAGCAAGAATTGTTCTTTTTGTGGTTTAACCATGTCACGGAAAATAGCAACAATAAAATCCGCTTTACATCTTTTTTCATAGTGGGCTAGATACTTGAGCAAGCCATCGTTTAAACATACGCCCTACTGTTACACAGTTTGGAAGATTATTGCTTTCCGTGCATTCAATTTCTTTGTAACCATTCACAGAACACTGAACGGCTGTGACGTCAAAATTAAATCAGAAATAAGAAAACGTTGTCTTCTTTTTTTGCCAGAATTCCTCTGCAGTTGGCCCAACATTATTTTCAAATTGCTTCTGTCTTCCCTTTCCTTTTGACTCTACTGCAACTTCTTCCAGTGAATGTGAATTACTGATTTTAAAGTCCCAGAAAACAGATCGTACTTGGGTGTCCATGATCTCTAAGAATTGCCCGTTAAAAAGTGGTCTCATTTGCATCTGTCTGAACCTGTTCTCCCCTGCTGCACCTCTTGATGTCTTCTCCACTGGGCAGGAGATCTGTGACAGTTCCAAACCGCAAAGGCACAAATGGCACATATCTCCTTAAAGTATGCGTAACAAAATCTTCCTGATGGAAAGTATTCTGGGCGGTATCATTTCCAAGAAATATTTCGTCTCTGTTTTGTTGTACCTTGGTTTTGAAAAATCAGTAATATCTACTCTGTTCGTACAATGCTGATGCTGGCATATGATGATCTGATTCGCTTTCGGGGGCATCTGTACAGTGCAGCCAATGGTCATTCGTGTGAAACTGATTTAGCACATCCAGTTTCTGCACACGTGACTGTCACATGGCTGGAGGTATCATTCATAGGTGTGCACAGCATGAGGCTACAGAGCGTAGTGCAAATGCTTAGTAGACAAGTAGCTCATGAAAGTGCTACAGTGCTAGTGGTGTTAATACAAAGCAGAACAATGGCAACGACAAACAAAGCAAACATAGTATTATATCTGCAACAACAGTTGCCAAAGTTGACATTTCGTCAGAAAGGAGTCCGAGGAATTTCGCAGAATGAAGAAGTAGCCTTATATGGTGGTAACAAAGTAACCTATTCGGAGGAAAACATGAACACCTGAAGCGGCACTTATACACGCTGAATGTACTTATCTTCTGCATTTTGACTGAGGTACCGTTTTACCATATTAAGATGATCGTTCTCATCCAAATCACGATCACAAAAAGCTTCCAATCTGGCTTTCTGCAAAACACATAATTTCCGTACATATTCCATATTATTGCACAAAGCAAAATTTTCATCGCAGAGGTAATTAATTCCAGATACAACTGCCTTGGGGCGACATCTCAAAGAATACTTTTCATCCTTCTCCTCTAGGAACATCTGAGGGCATAGAATTTTTTATCCTGATTTGTGTGATTTCCGATTACATCAGTTGTAGTCGTATAAACACGGACAATTCCATTTCCAAGGACACAGTTGGACTTGAAAGTCGTACAGTTGTTATATTTGCTCTTTCTATAGCAAACATAACTTAAATATGTTTGTATTTACCTACCGTTGTTGAACCCCTTGAAACATACGACGCAAGGTAATTTCATCTCAGTAAGCATGAGTCTAAGAGTCATCAAGAACTTCTCCTTATCGGTGTTGTGCGTAATTTGAAGACCACAGGTAACAAATTCTAAATCAACTACGCCTACTTCATAGTTAAATGACGCTGACTGATTATTCCGATTAGTCACTTTCGTGCAAGACCTTGTATTTACTACTTGTAAGTTACCGTACCTTTCACTTTTGGTTGTATTCCTTCCGTATCTTTCTGCCATCATTTATGAAGTTGACTCATAGTTACCCTTTTATCAGAATGCCTCGTAATACTGGTGACTTCCTCGATGACAGAAAGAACTCCACAATCATCAAAATCAGCGTCTTCATAGTCCACGTCTTGTCTTTCGATCACCCGCACAATATGAACTGTGGCGTAGCAAGCGTCCGAAGATCCTCTGAAAGACGTTTCATTCTAGTAGTACAGTTTAACACCACCAATTTACACTGAAAAAATGTCAAATCGGAAGCAAACAAACAACAGAAGCAGCACCGGCGCACAAGCAAATGCCCTGTGTGGACGATGATGCCTATGTTTGGAATCCAGATAGAGGGAGTTCCGCGCTGGAGATTGGTGTGGTCCACTACAAAAACACTCTCGACCTGATTGGGTGCACTGCCGAGAACGCAGTAAGGATAGCAGTCCTCATCGAAATTCGAGAAATCGTTGAGAACGACCTGCAGAAGTTAGTGACTTGAAATGAATGGTCTTTAGAATGAAAAGAAGACAAAAGATTAAGGAAGTAAAAAAGTCTATTTACACAGTTGAACTAGAACGTTATAAAAGTCAAAGTAGCCTGCCTCTTTCAGATGTAGCCCAAAATGAGATGGAACACAAACTCCTCAAGCAGGCTGCGCACAAAAAAATATATTGAGAGGAGCTATCGGTTGCGACGAAACACCGCCAGTAGTTACACCTATAGATACATGACTTCTCTGCTGTTCACACTTATTTGCCTGGCAGTATGTTTCTCGAACCATCTACAGACTATTTTCTATCCTTCCATTAACAGCGTGCGGAAAAAAATGAACATTTAAATCTTTATATACAAACTCTGGTTTATTTTATTATGATGATCATTTCTCCCTATGTGGGTTGGCGACTATAAAATATTTTTACATTCAAGGAAGACAGTTGGTAATTGAAATTTCGTTAAAAGACCACGCCGCAATGGGTAACACCTTTTTTTAAATGATTGCCATCCTAACTCGCTTATCATATCCGTGACACTCTCTCCCCTATTTCTCGATAATACAAAACGAGATCTCCTTCTGAGAACGTCTTCGATGTCCTCTGTCAATTCTGTCTGGTACGGATCACACGCAGCGCAGCAGTACTCTAGCAGAGCACAAATAGGCATAGTTTTGTTGTCTTTTTAGTAGATCTGCGGCCTTTTCGAAGTGCTCTGCCAATAACACAGTCTCTGATTTCCATTCTCCACCACAACATTATCTACATGATTGTTGCAATTTAAGAAATGGTTCAAATGGCTCTGAGCACTACGGGACTTAACATCTGTGGTCATCAGTCCCCTAGGACTTAGAACTACTTAAACCTAACTAACCTAAGGACATCACACACATCCATGCCTGAGGCAGGATTCGAACCTGCGATCGCAGCGGTCGCGCGGTTCCAGACTGTAGCGCCTAGAACCGCTCGGCCACTCCGGCCGGCCACACAATTGTGATAAAACTCAAGTTTTCTTTGAACTGTTAAGCAACGGAATCATTCGAGCGAGGGTCACAAGAAATCGATACAAAGTTTGTATCATTTCAAATAATGATGGAGATCTTTAGCCAGAAGAAGAAATTAACAAAAGCTGGTTGACCAATAAGGAATGATGTGACATGCTAACGACTAAATATTTTTAACAACGCCATATCGTTTATCGGCCTCCAGTATAAGTGGATGAAACACTACAAAATAATTATTAAGATTGCAGTGGAAAATGACTGAATAATATTAAATACTGTAAGGCGAGCAAAACTGCAAATTTAACAGTTTGTTTGTTTTGCTACCAACTAGTATAATTTCATTTACTCCCTGGACATTATTTTGCACCAGTAATAATTCTGTAACTATTTTTGTATTTGTGCCTCCTGCCATTCATACATCACTCTTATCTATTGTCATTTCTTAATTTTGGTAAAAATCAGCACATTCACATCCAACTACTTTTATTTTGCTGCATTTCTGTTTGTTGTAACTGAATATGTTACAAAAACTAGTTGTTGGTTACTCTGTTCTTAATTCCAGATGGAATTAGAGCTTCGTGTGGTAACATTGTACCAGTAATTATTAAGTTTTTTCTGTCTACTAGCAGCATAGACATTACAAATAATCCCTCTCTTTGTTTACACTCTGAACAGCACGATATACTGGCAACAAATTCGTGCTTAACATTCCATTGCTATCGCTGTTTCAGAAAGAGAGTTTGTAGGTAGTGGGGAGCGGGCGTGGTAATTACGACGATAAATAATCACTCACACTCCCATCAGTTACTATGAATACTTTTATTCTCGCAACATATACACAACGCCCATAGCATAGAGCGTGTACTACAAGGAACTGATATGGCAAAGGTACAGTTGTTCTTGCTGCGTTAAGGCAGAGTAGAGCCAGTGGTTCAAAGTCCCCACAGAGCCGCCCCCCACCACCCCCCTTCCCCCTTCCCAAGTGCAGAGCACAGTGACGGGTGAACGTCGTGATGCGTTGTCCCGCTGGCGATGGCGAGGGTCGACATGTCAAGGGTCAACATGTCGTAGGCCGCCAGTTGCCTGGGTGGCCGGGCCGTGATGTCAGCGGTGGTTCTGATGGGGCCGTGGCAGTGTCTGTTGACGCGTTGGTGGCTGGTGATGCGTCGTCCGGTGTTGGTGAGGCTGTCGGTCTGCTGGAGGTGGTGTTCGGGGTGTCTGTCGTTATGAAGTGCTCCGGGGCCGACACAAGCAGGTAGTCGTCCGAAGAAAGAGTAGACTTCAGACCTGCTGTGTCAATCGTATGCAGAAGGGTTGTGGAGTGCTCTTATGACCTCGAGACCGTGCTGTAGCCCAACTGTCTATTGTCGAATTTCGCCTTAACCATGAGTAGTGAGTTTTGCAGCGTTGGGTAAATGTCTTCTGGGAAGTAGTGTTGCAGGTCCAGGCTGACTAAACTGGCTTGAGGGGCCTGGAGCTGGAGCGGTGGAGGGTAAACACCAGGTGTGTCCACTAAAGTCCAAACCGGTTTTAGATGGTTCAGTGACACTGTTGTCATTTCCCCAGGTTGCAAGATATCAAAAGTATTTGGCCCTTATTTCAACACATTGTAAGGGCCACTGTACACAGGGTGGAGGGCAGGTTTGATAGCGTCAATCCTGAGCGTGACGGGTGTACACGATTGGAGGTCCTTGTGCACAAAGATGGTCGGTTTGGCATGGTGGGATAATGGTGGGATGTGGATGTGGTCATGCTTCACTAGGTCCGGCAGGTTGACACCCAATGGGTTGATGGTTTGAGATATGAACTCCGCTGGGAGGGTCACTGGTTCCTCATAGAGCACCTCTGCCAGCGAGGCATCCAGATTTTCTTTGTAGGCAGTTCGTATGCCCAGCAGCACACAGGGGAGGGCCTCTGTCCACTCCTGGTCGTGGCGTACGAGCACCATCTTGAGGGTGTGGTGTCACCATTCCACAAGTCCATTGGATTCAGGATGGTAGGCTGTCATGTGGAATCGGTGGCACCCACAGAGGTGGCAGGGCTCAGAGAACAGGACGGACTTGAACTGCTCGTCCTAGTCAGTTGTCAGGGACTCTGGACAGCTGAAGCATGTAATCCAAAGTGTGACGAAAGGTCGGATGATGGTGTTGGCTGAGGTATTAGTCACAGGTGTGGCCTCCACCCATTGAGTAGTCCTGTCTATGGCTAACAAGATGTACTTGTATCCATTTGACTCTGGGAGTGACCCCACCAGGTCTATGTGGACATGCTGGAAATGGTCCCTTCGGGATGGGGAATTTCCCAAAGGGTGGTTGGTTGTGACATCATGTCTTGGCCCATTGGCATTGGACGCAGGCTCTCGTCCATGCAGTGCAGTCCCATTTAATGTTAGTCCAAATGAAATGTTCCGTTATGAGTTTCAGTGTCGGGCATACTTCAGGGAGGGACAAGTTGTGGGGAGGTCGAAAACTGTCTTCCTTAAGTTCTGTGGGCAACTGGTCATTGCCTACCATGGGATACATCTCACCAAACTAGTTTGGTTTTGCCTGCAATGGTGCAATGCTTGAGCTGGAGGCCTGCTGTGTGTCCAGATAGCAGATTTTGAATGTCGGTGTCAGTTGATTGTGCCTACACTAGTTGGTTGAAGTCAAGGTGTGCTGATGAGGTGGCAAGTTGTGAGAGGTAGACAGCCACCATGTTTTCTGCTCCCCATACATAGCGGATGTCCATAGTATATTGCGAAATCAAGTCCAGGTGGCAGAATCATCGAGGGAAGGTACTGGATGGCAGGTTTTTAATAGTATCATCCAGAGGATGGTGGTCTGTGTAGATAGTAAGAGGCCAGCCCCCAATGTGTTCTCAGAAGTATATCAGCAAATGCTCATAGTTGAAGGATGACCACCTTTTCTGAGAGTCAGTAAGTTTCTGTGAGAAAAAAACGTAAGGGTAGGGTTGCACTGGGGACTTTCTGTTGTAGTACTGCCCCAATCGCCCAGTTGCTGGCATCGGCCTCTATAACTATATGGGCGTCTGGCGATGAGAGTGCCAGGGTGGTGGTCTAAGTGAGCTCAGTCTGATGATCTCTAAGGCGACTTGCGTATCAGGAGTCCAAGTGAGCTTACGTTTGCCTGACATGTTCTTCCTGTGGAGTGACTCTGTGAGTGGCAGAAATGTTTCTGCAGTATCGGGGAGGCATTGTTGGTAATAATTAATTACCCCTAAAAACGGTCCAACTACTGATAGTCTGGTGGGGGTGAGAGGTTACGGATTGGTCTATCTTTTCCAGGGTGGAGCGGATGCCCGAGGCATCGACAAAGTGGCCTATGAATGTAACGCATTTTTGCTGGAGTTGACATTTGTCCTCGTTGACCACAACACCATGCTCTGCTAGTTTGTTGAACACCTCTTGGAGGTGTTTCTCATGACGTTGAGTTGTTTGTGAGAAGATAATGTCGTCATCCAACTGACAATAGCAAAAGAATATGGTAAAAAATAAGCTGTCAATGACCCATTGCCATGTCTGGGCTGCATTCTTTAGTCTCAAGGGCATAAAGAGGAATTCAAATAGCATTAATAGTGTAATTATTACCATCTTTGGGATGTCCTCTGTGGCCACTGGGATCTGCGAATAAGCTCTTTTACAGTTGATGTCCCTGCTGATGGTTGCACCAACCAGTTCCTGGGAGAAGCCCTGCATATCTGTCATGGAGTAACTATTAATGATGGTGTGCATCTTCTAATGTCTACAGCCCCCCCCTCCCCCCCCCCTCCACACACACACAGACGCCAAGTTTTATCTACCTTCATTCTCATAGTAATCAGTGAGGCCCGTGCACTGTCTGATGGCCTGAAGTGTCCCTCGCGTAACAGTTCATTGATCGCGGCCTTGGCCGCCTTTAATTTGTGAGGGGCAAGGTGGTGCAGGTGGCATCGGACTGGTGGACCGAGGATAGTATTAATTCTGTTTATGGTACTGTCACATACAATGTTAATCTTTCTATGTGGCTGATGTGGAGTAGCACATGAGGCCCACTATCCACTTGCAAAGGTGATATCACTGTTTACACTCCACCTGCTTGCGAGAGCAATATCACTGCTTTTGTGCAACCCGCTTGCCACAGCATTGTATCCAGAAGTAAGAGGCACTGGACCGACCTCTGGTTCTAAATGCCTGGCAGCGTCTCGGGTGGGTAGCTCTCATTGTTTCTGGTGTGATGACAGCTGTTGCTGTGTGCAGTTGTGCCGTGAGCTCAGAGCAGCAGTTGTGGAGGTGTTCGTTAGCACCTGTTAAGCTAGCATTGGTGCAGCAGAGGTCAGTCTGCACAGTAGACACGGCTTTAAACTCCTCGAACAATGCCTGGCAATTTAATGAGAGGTCGAGTACTGTTTCAGAGGTAGGAGGCGCAGGCGGCGGAGTCTTGTCCATTGGTAGGTGGTCACTGTTTCCTCCACTGATAGGTGTGCGGCCGTCGTGATGTAGTAATAAGGTCCTTCCCAGGTCTGGCAGAAGATTTTAAGGCCTCAAAAAATGTGTGTCCAACACTGGGTCTACAGTGTCAGCCACAAAAAATGTCCATGGGTGAGGGGTGTGGTTGTCCAGTTGAACTATGATAGATGCTGTGCCTATCATGAGAATCACTAAATCATTTGCAGAGTGTAGTTGTATAGCAGATGGTGTACGTTTTCCAGGTGCCAGCTAAGGTGGCAGCATGCTAACATTGGCGCCCATGTGAACAAGGAAGTAGGCTCTAAGATGGTTGTCGTAGATGAAGTGCCATGTGCTGTTAGAATGTAGACATGGGATATGATGAGTGTTGTCATGTTCGATAGTGAGGTGACTTGTAGCAGAGCAGCAAAATGATGCACCTGTCTCAGGCGGATGTACTAATTTGGGTAGCTGCAAGGTGAACAACAGCGGCGCGTTAGGCAATGAAGTGTGTGTGGAACCAGCAGGGGTGGAGTGGGACGAATAGGTGCAGCATCCTGGCCGGGTGAATTGTTGGGATGGTTGGGCATGGGGCAATGGCTGGGTGTGAATGTGGCAGGTGGTTGCTTGTGCCTCACTGCAGCAGTCTTGAGAGGCTGCTGCAGGTGCGGTGTGGAAGAGCTCGGCTGAGGTCAGAGTGTCTCAGCTGAGGTCAGAGCAGTTCAGCAAATGTCAGCTGGCTGGGCTCTGCACGGTGAATGCTGTGCAGTGATCTCCATGAGCGTAGTAGGTGTGTGGGCTGGCTGTAGATGCAACAGGTGTTGACGTCGGTGTCGAAGCCAATGCAAGTGTTTATCAAGGCATGATGTTGTGTGAGGGCAAGCATCTGGTCGGCAAGGCATAACTGCATTTCCAGTGGTTTGTTATCGTGCATTGGCATGGCTGTCTGTACGTTTTCAGGCAGCTTGAGAAGCTGTAGTGACCAGGGAGCATGATCTGGTTTGGTTGTGTTGATTTGGAGGCATAACCTGCACCAGAGTGCTGACGGGGTAGCATGGCCGAGCAATGTCTCAGCAATGTCTAGGTGGAGTTGTTCAGGTGAATACAACAGGCACTGTTCATTGTCTCGTATCTGTCAGTGGTTGGTGCATGTAATAGGAGGTCACTGATAAGATCAGTGTTGGTGTGGAGGCAGTTCAAAAGCACCAAAAACTTGTCGCGGGCATCTGTGATCCTGGCCGACTGCATCAACTACATCATGCACTTGCTGTGAATCAACTTGTAGTGGCCACAGATGTAACTTGGTGTGTGACCAGTGGTAATCTGCCTGGTGGCAAGGGGCTGGGACCAGTACGAGGTTGTTATAATTGTGTGAAGTATATGGTGCGGGTTTGTAAATGCCACCTGGTGGCACTGGTAGAGGTGGCAGCTGGCGTCACAGCATTGTAGTCACTGTAGGTGTGTTGGTAACGTGGGTGTCCTACTAACTATTTATCACACGACGCGGTGCTGGTGTCATGGCCGGTGTGTCGGCATTGTGGAGGATAGCATCATAGTGGGGTACCCAGGAACACAGCGCTGTAGGTAGTTCCTGGTTGGTGGCAATCGTGATAGATGGTGCCTCAGTGTATGTCACCCAATGCGGCTGCTGCTGTAGGTATTCCTTGTATTTCATGATGCGTGGGTCATAGTTGGTGTCAATCTGCTGTATTGCTATGCTGTGGTTGTAACTTGTGAAAACCCTATGTGGTTGCAGGTAGACACAGTGTGCCTGCTTGTTGAGTGACAACACATGGGAGGCGTGGCCTGCAGCACAGCACAGCTGTTGGTGTGATGTCATCATGATGGCATGATGCAGGTCGCGGTGTGGCAGTAACAAGTGTGACTTCACCCAGATGTCGTACGCCGTCAAGCAGAATGTAAAGTTCAGGCATAGGCCCTGCAAAAATATGGTCTCAGGAAGGTCACTTGTAGAATGGAATTTTCCACATCGAGCATGGTGGTTACAATGATAAATAATCACTCGCACTCCTGCCATTTAGTGTGAATACGTTTATTCTTGCAGCATATACACAATACGCAATGCATAGAGTGTGTACTACAGAGAACTGACCCGGCAAAGATACAGTTGTTCTTGTTGCGGTAGAGCAGTGATATTATTTGGGGGTAGAGCCAGCGGTTCTATGTCTCCGCAAGTTAAAGGATTCATAAACAGTACTAACACGATCATAATTAACTTCCACCATCCCTCTAGATTCTCAAACCTCTGCAATCTCTTCTTCAGTGGCAATGGGACATGCAAAATTCTGGTCTTACCTGAGTTATCACAATTCCCAGAATTGGTGACATTTGTCCTCTGCCACAGGTAGGTTCAACATTGCCAAACACCCATCAGCAAGCCACTCAGAAGTAACCTGCTAACAGGGCACTGTAACACCAATACTTGTCAAACATTAGGAAGAACTTGCATATTTTCTCTAAATAAGGAGAGAACTGTGTATGTAGCAAGTAACAAATTGCAATGGCGGATATATTTATTTACTTATTGAAAACCAAAATTAGCTACCAAAATTGCCCTACATGTATAATCTGTCATATGCAATTGCAGTAATGGGGCCATGTTCTCTAGATGCTGCAAGTGACTCATTGCAATGGCGAAGATTTGTTGAGTTATTGACCTCCAAATTCAGCAACCGAGGCACCAAGTGCATATTTTCTGCCCGATTCAGCTGCCCATATCTCCTAATCAGACTATTAAACAGTTTTTGTAGACTGGTTACATAAATAGCACAATGTGTTGCTGATTAATTCACCACATAATTTTAGGCTCTGGCTGAGATTCCATCATGCCCAGAAGAGCTGGTGCTTTTTAGGGATCTGATGACTTTTATAATTTCATTGGGTGCTATAAATTTGGAGTGTACTGTCATCAATGGTGTATGTTGGGTAAGATTAAGTAGTTTTATGGCTTCTGAGGGAGACTGATTGTGTTGTGTACCTTTGTTTTTGGCTACAGAGAGGAAAATTTAAGACTTCTTATGCTACCCTTTCCAGATTATTGTGTCTAATTTCCTATGAACTGTGCTACCCTTGCTTACTCTGAAATTTTGTCCCCATTTGTTTCCAATTTAATGATTTTCCGTATGTTTTGTTTTTATTGTTTGAACTGTTAATTGCAAGCAGTAGTGATGCCAATACACAAAGATGGCAAGAGACGTGTAGTGTCAAACTATAGGCCTATCTATCTGCTGCTAGTTCTATCAGAAACATTTTATAGGGTAGTGTACAACAAGCTACATAAATACCTAACACAAAATGGCTCACTGGCTCCCTCCCAGTTGGGTTTTACAAAGGGCTATCCACACAGGGGCAATACTCAGTCTCACAAAAGAAATTCTAGATGAACTTAACTGTAGAATGTACCTGTAGGTATTTTCTGTGGTCTCACTAAAGCTTTAGGCTGTATAAAACATAACATATAGGTACAGTATCTCCCACACTATGGAATCAAAAGCCAACCATTAGCTTGGTTAGAATACTACCTAGATAACAGGAAACAAAGGGCCACCCTACCAGGTGTAAGTGAAACAATAAAATCAGGTTGGAGAAATACACAGGCCAACGAAAATTTTTTTTCAAAAACTTTTTTTTTTACTTTGACAGCTTATCTTTATAGATTCTTATGAGCTGAATCCAAATCTAGCATTAGTTTTTCTGTATCGCCCATAGTTTTCCAGAAATATGCTTTTTTTATATAATATAGAAATCCTATGCTATACGGTAAATGGGGAAATTAATGAAACACTTTGTAACAACATAAGCATGGTTTGTATTTACAGTAAGCTATTTAAAAAAAATGATATGTGTTAATAGAGGTTTCACTTGTCATCTGGAATTGGTTTGTATTTTCTTTCTCTTTTATCTTTGAAGCCTCTTGTGTAGCTTTTTCTATGATGAGTCACTTAAATGAACTTCTCGGTGAAGTGACCAACAGTAGTCCCCCATCATGTTGGTGTTCCAGCAGCCTTGGTATTGTTTTTCTATCACTTTAATGTCCTGGTGAAAACACTATCCTTGCTCCTCACTAACATCTCCCATATTGTCTCGGAAGTAATCAAGCTGACTGTTCAAAAAGTGAACGTTCAGGCTCATTAAACATCCTAAAGTTTTAAACTTCTTTAACATTGTAGCTATAGTAGAAATATATTTTGGCTCTTTTTCATGTCCTAAGATCCTTATAACGATTTGCTTGAATGATACTCATGCTTCTTTCTCATTTAAGGCCATTGTGGCTTCAAAGTTAACATCAAACATCAATTTTATAATCTCAGGTCTGACAAAGATGCCTTCATTTAGTTTAGCTTCTGATAGGTGTGGAAGCTGTTGGCAGAGATACTTAAAACATGGTCCATCCTTAGGCAAAGCCTTTTACAAACTGTTTCATTAGGCCTGACTTTATTCGTAGAGGTGGTAGGAGTACATTTTTTGGATCTACAAGGTTTTTGTGTAGAATGTTCTTGTCACCAGGTTTTAAAGACTCCCTCACAGGCCAGTTCTTTCTGCACCAGTAAAGGACATGAAGTTGAACTGCTGGAAATAGAAAACAGTGCTTGTGATGTAAATAATATGAAAAACCACCAGTGCAGTTGAAGGTTTAACAAAAACAGTAAATCAACCAAAAAAAGACAGTTCGAAAATAAGAATGCAACTCAGTACAGTGATTGCCACAAACTGTAGATTAGGAAAGCTAGCAACACATCTAACAATATCGTCTCACAAAAAAAGTGGAAAACCTCGAAAAAATATCACACTGATTGCTAAAAATAGCAACACTAAATGTCTAATAGCAAATCTAGGGTCGACTACTGAGCCTGTAACACACGACTCTGCTCCATTTATTCAAAATTCAAATGTAAGTTCGTCACAACCTCCTGTATTACTTGAAAAACAAACTGAGTGTGCAAACGAAAAAATATTTTAACCACAATAGGCGGGTTGGAACAAATAAACGATAGTGAATCAATAACCCACAGTGTAAACCAGAATCTCTGTGTGAATACTACCAGTATTTCCTCTTACAAAACAAAAACAGGGCAAGAAAACATTGCAACAATGACAGATGCATGTAACAAATCAGAACGAACAAATAGGCCTACCAATAAAGAGCTTACAGTCCATGAAGCGACAGAAGAACGATGTGTTAGCAATACTTCTTTGAATAATTCGAAAATTGGAGCCAGTATAAATGAAACCAGTCCCTACGTCTTCATCAGACCTTCAGATGAGAAACCTTCACCCAATAGAGATACAAATTGGCGTGATGTACAGTGTAGGGAAAGAACTTTTCGATCTACAGATCAGCAAGTATCATTCACAACATGAAAACAACAAACCAACAACATACACAAAACAAAGCAGTATGCATCTGCACAACGAAAAATGCTGTATGCAACTGCACTAAAGAAAAGTGTAGAGGAAGAAAGACCTCAAGCATCTGCCGTAGCATCAGTCAGAAATTCAAGTACTAGAGAAAGATAAAATCAGATAATAGGCACTGGTGAAGAACAAGGAATGCTATATGGCAAGAAAAGAGCATGGTTTCATTTAGGAAAAGAGAAAAACGGCACAACAACTGAAAATGTAACCAAATTCCTTGAGAAAATCTTTCCAGGATGTAGCAACTTTCATGTAGAAAAACTGGAAACAAAGGGTGTGAACAGCAGCTTCAAGATTGGTGTGTGCTTTCATCTAAAGGACAAGGTGAAGGACACAACACTATAGACAAAGAATATTGTTGTCAGGCGTTTTTTATTCCGGAGATCGACCAGTGCCCCAGTAAAATAGTGCCTGAAATAAAAACCCAAGGCCCCATAATATCTCACAGAAGTAACAGTAGAGATGATGGTCATATGCCAATAGTTATAGCAGTTGTTAATATACAGTGTTTAAGAACCAAGGTGGACCTTCTATCATTCTTTGTAGAAGAAGTCAAACCAGATGTTTTATGCATCTGTGAACACTGGTTAGATGAAGCAGAAGGTGACTGTTACAGAGCCATTGAATATTTGGACATGGTAAATTCATGGTATCGAACTACTACAATTCATGGTGGTGTATCTGTATATGCAAGCAAGACTCTTAGTGTAAAGGAAATAGACTTAAAAAACTTTTCCACAGACCTAGATCTAGAATTCGCTTCACTAGTGTTAACAGATATTGACCTTATTATTGTCTCTGTGTACCACTCACCAGATGGTAATTTTGAAAACTTTATTGCACAAATGGAAACCTGTTTGTCCTACCTAACACATCTTACATCTCAAATTGCACTGTGTGGAGGTTTCTACATACATATAGGTGATGGAGGAACTAAAGATAGAGTCCTCATGACTTTGATAAAGAGCTATAGGCTGTTTGTTGCAAACCAACTTCCAACACGAGGTGATGCCCACCTAGACACAGTTATCACTAACCTCAATATCTGGAACTATAATATCAGTGTAGTTGAATCAATGATTGCTGACCATAGTGCATTAGTAATGGAAATAAGTATGAAATGCTTGAGTCAACTGCACAACCAAGCTCATGGCACTCCAGTTACACATTTAGTAAGAGGACCATAAAAGAAGAAAGACTAAATGACCTTAAAAGAGCCCTGTGAAGTGTAAACTGGCAGCAAAAAATTGCAGGAATGGGGGCCAGTGCCTCATTCGAACGTCTGTTCCAATCATTAAAAACTAAATTTGATGATTTATTTCCAAAAATCCACAAGAAGTAGGTGTCGACTGATGGGAACACAAGACAGCTTTCCAGTGGTTGCCCTAAAGATGTTCAACTCACTGACTCAAGGAGTGCAACCCCTGCCACTAGGAACAATCAGAAGGAGAGTAGCACAGGACCTGAAAGAACGTCCATTGTACTCCATTGGTGAATTCTTTAATAGTGACCAAAGTGAATGTACAAACAAATATTGTTTCTATTAAGTATAAATGTCTTAATTTTGTGAATATTTTTTTAAATATATATATGTAATTAATCTTGACGCAGTCAGTCCAGTCATGGCTGGTAAATGACATAGATCTAGTAATAAAGTAATAAACATTTCTAGTCCTGATGTCCCATTCACACAAGAAACATGGAAATTTGGTAAAGCCACCTTGCTGACCAAGGAGCCTGCATGATACATTTAGATCGCCTCATATCATCCAACCATGAGCAGAATAGTCTATTTTATTTAGCACTATTTCTAGGTTTTCATAGGTTTCTTTCATATGTACAGAATGTCCAACAGGTATAGAAGCATACATTAGTTTCCATTGTGTAATAAAACAGCCTTTACACTAGTTTTGGATGAATCAATAAACAGCCTCTAGTCTTCCGTTTTGTATTTAATACCAAACTCATTCATCAGACTGGGAATGCCTGAGCAGTACACTAAACCACCTTCTTGTTGAAAAAAACTTTGAAAATTGATGCTCTCTGTCTGTCTGTACATGTACATGCTGGTTCGAACTGCCAATAAGTTCTTTTATTTTAATCTAGTGCCATGCCGTTCAGCTTTTCCTTTCGTTATGCCCAGATCCCTAACCAAATCGTTAAGCTCGGTCTGAGTAAACAATTTGGACTCTAGACTTTCTGTATTACAATGGAATTTATCATCATCTGGTTCATCTAAATCACATTGTACATCAGAAAATACTTCTCTTGGAATAAAATTTAAATCATCTGGTGGTTCAGGAACTGGTAAATCTACACCATGCCCTACTGGTTAAATGGCGGACAAAAGGTTAGGGTAGCTTATTACCTTCTTGTTTTTCGAATTATGACCACTAATATCAACAAAGAAAAAGTAGCAATCATCAGAACGATTTCTTGGCTGCCTCCATATCATAGGAACAGAAAATCTAAAGGCTTTTTTCTCCTTTTTGGACCATTTTCTCAGATCTTCAACACACACACAACATACCTTACACGGCGCCGAAGATTTATCTTGATCACCAAGTTTAGGTCCAAAGTATGATAGATACACCTTTTCCACAAAGTCTGTAATGTTTCTTTGGGTGTTTTTCAATCACAAATTCAACAAAAACTGTCAGAAGAGTTCTTAAAACCATGATTAGAGATTGTACGGAGCCCAGGTACAGGAAACGGGAAACTGAGGTTAGAGATGGGGAGGGAACGCCATCTGTTAACACACAAAAATAGAATCGACTTTTTTTGTCAGCAACTGTTTTTCAGCAGTGCTACCAATGTCATCTACATTCATTACACATCCTTTTTAAATTATTTTAACTTTATAATAGCTGTTAGATTCTTTAAAAAATGGCTTAATTTAATAATTTTAACTGTAAAATGTGAAGAAATGGTGGGCAATTCAGTTTTTTTAAGTATCATATTAGGATTTCCCACCCTAAAAAACATAATAAGGTATTTTCAGCAAAAGCGTTTTTCCATCATTGACCTGTGCTATTAAGTATGGTGTTTCCCAATGATCTATCCTTGGACCACTGGTCAGCATTAGTAAATAAATCTCCAAACATATTCACTGATGATACTTGTATCTCGGTCAGGGGCGTGGAATCCTCAATGCAGATTACAACTGAAACAATAACACAAATATACAAATGTTTTGCAGTACATAGTCTATCACTAAATCTCTCAAAAACAAATTAAATACAGTTTCAGACAGCATATAACAAATTTCAAGCTCTTAAAATAGACATCAATTGTCAAAAAATGAATGAAACTTCACTTATAAGACATCTAGGAATACAAATGGGTAGAAAATTAAGATGGAATGAACACCACTGATTACCTATTCAAGAAACTAAGTTCAGCATGTTTTGCACTAAGAACTGTAATGAGCTATATTGACAGGAAAATATTAATTTTGACATATTTTGGATATTTGGACTCTCAGATCTGATGTGTCATAATTGGCTGGGGAAATTCTGCAGAAATGGAAGAAGTTTTTAAAATACAAAAACGAGCTGTGAGGTTAATTTGTGGTGTTTCAAATCAGATATTTGTAGGCATCTATTCAAGACACTCGAGATATTGACACTGACAAGTCAGTACATCTACTCATTGATGGGATGAATCAATAGATCAATAAACAAAGCCTCTGCTAAAGCTCAGCTACTCTCAATGTAATACAAAAAGGAGTTGTCCAGGTGGGATTAAGAATTTACAATAAGGTCCCACTGAATATGTAAAATGACATTAACAACTCTTAGGTATTTGAGAAGAAACAGAAACAATTCATAATATACCATTCTGTGTGTAATTTAAATCAATTTATAGACCTATAAGATCTGTATAAGCCATATTACATTATAAATGATGTAATTTGTATTTAGTATTGCAAATCCTGTATGTATACGATCTGTAGTTTTATTTATTTATTTACATATTTTGGTGTTCCATAGATCCTTGATGCAAGTGTATCACTAAGATGCAGAACATGTCAGTTTATTACAGTAAAAACCATATCTAAATTGCCATGGGGCTAACAAACTCAACCATATATAAAGAGATACATGACGTTCATGTGTATAAACAACAACACAGATTATAGTAGTCATAATGACTATACAAACAAATTATGTCTTTAATTCTAATACATACAAAAAGCATTCTGTCATTAATTGATATGCCAGTGCTACATAGTAAGTTTTTATAGGAATGCTTAAAATTAAACAGATGTTATTACGTGTGATATATTGTCAAAAATTCCTGTAAAGAATAGAAAGAACTATTGAAACGATAATGTTTCAGTTGTCGTTTGAATTAGTTATATCCCCAATGACTGATTTAACATGAAATGGAAGTTTATTACATACTTTTATACTTGAATAATGTATCTTTGTGAATATTATGTTTACTTCTTGTATTGTGATCTTGATATTCATTGTTTGTTTTGAAAATTGTATGATTATTGCCGGCCGCTGGTGGCCGAGCGGTTCTAGGCGCTTCAGTCTGGAACCACGCAACCGCTACGGTCGCAGGTTCGAATCCTGCCTCAGGCATGGGTGTGTGTGATGTCCTTAGGTTGGTTAGGTTTAAGTAGTTCTAAGTTCTAGGGGACTGATGACCTGAGATGTTAAGTCCCATAGTGCTCAGAGCCATTTTTTGTATGATTATTGTTCACAAAGCACATTAGTGAAAAATAGTACTGACATGGCCTGGTGAGGATCGCGAGTTGTCTGAAAAAGTTTCTGCAAGAGCATCATGAGTGCACTCTAGCCATAATTCTGATGACTCTTTTTATGTACACTAAAGGCTTTGTTTGCACAGGACTGGTTACCCCAAAATATGATGCCATATGTCACAAGTGGATGGAAATATTCTAGGTATGCAGCATTAATTATTTCCAAGTCACCAACAGATGAAATTTAGCGAATGGCAAATGTTGCTGAATTCAGTTTTTTACATAGGTCATTGATGTGAACTGACCATTTTAGATTGTTATTTACATGTAACCCCAGGAATTTGGAAGACTCTGATCTCAATATTTCTTTGTCACCACATTTTATTTCAAATATTTTCATGTGTTTTTATTTGGTGTTTGAAACTAAATGAATTGAGTCTTGTTAACATTGAGTGATAGACCATTTGAAATGTACCAGTCTAGAAATTCTTTGAATACTGTGGTCACAGTGTTCCATAGACTGCAGTTGGGTGTTTTGTCAAATGGCTGTGTCATCAGAAAACAGGCTGAAGTGTGCTTTGAACATTAGCTTCACTAGGATTTTAGAGAGACTTGTTAACAATGAAACTGGCTAGTAGCTGGAAACATTGGCTACATCATCTTTTTTTGAACAGTGGTTTCACAACTGCATATTTGAGTCTATTAGGGACAGTACCTTGATTTATGCACCCATTAAATATGTGACAGAGAACTTCAAGTATAAATTTGCAGCAGGGCTTCCATACACTTATAGATATATTATCCACATTAGTGGAATTTTAAATTTTGGTTTGTCTTATTACCTTCTCAGTATCTTCAGTTGTAATATAGGGTACATGCATCTGACTAATTTTGTTCTGCACTGCTCTTTGTAGAAGATTCATGGCTTCAACTCTAGACCCTTTACCACTAGTTTGATCTGCTAATGTCAAAAAATGGTTGTTGAAGTTACTGGCAACTATATCACCTTCACCTACAATGCTTGCATTACAACACACTTCGATACTGTCTGTATCTTCTGTAATTTTTCCTGGCTCCATTTTGACCACCTTCCAAATAGTCTTATTTTAATATTTGAATTGTTAATTTCAGATTTGATAAACATGCTCTTGGATTTTTTTAATGACACTCTTTAGGATGCTACAGTATAATTTGTAGTGCTCCCTATCCTGAGGTTTGTTACAATTTCTAAGTGAGGCATAAAGCATTCTCTCTGTTTTACAGGATGTTTTGATTCCCTTAGTGAGCCACTGTCTCCTGTAATAATTCATATTGGTGGTTTTTTGAAATTCTCTTGGGAAATACAGCTTCAAAAATGGTGATGAATTCATTCAGGAATACATAAAATTTATCATTGACATCTTTAGCCTAATATACTGTGTCCTGTTCCAACTGCTGCAAATGTCTGCTGAAAGTTTCCAGATTCTTACTGTTGATTAGTCTATAAGCGCTATTGGTAAATCTACTCTTGATAGCTGGGCTTACATCATTCATTTTTTACAACAGCCCATCACAATTGGAAACGCTATTGAAGATTTGTGTTACACATGTTATCAATTCTGTTATTGTCTACAAAAATATTGTCAGTCAGACTTGTTGCAGTTCTTAGTCACCCTTGTGGGAAAGGCAACAACTGCCCTCAGATTAAAAGAGCTCATTACATTCTCAAAATCTGTTCTATCATTACTACAGGTAAGGAATTGTACATTAAAATCACCATGTTTGATTATTTCTATGTTTTTTGAGAATAGGCTAGTTAAAAGTGATTCTATTTGCTTGAGGAATATATTAACCTTTCCTCACTGTGCTATATAAACAATAATCACATGAACAAGCAGAGTATTGAAGTGGTATTGTTGTCCTTCTTGAAACCTTGAAAGTAACATAGTATGTCTATTATTTATACTATTTTTTGTTTAGTTTTCTTCCATTTATATGCATGTATTATTTTATTCATTGGTTTATCCTGCATTACCATACAATGTCTGCCCCGACAGCTGAATGGTCAGCGTGATGGACTGCCGTCCTAAAGGGCCTGGGTTTGATTCCCAGCTGGGTAGGGATTTTCTCCACTTGGGGACTGGGGGTTGTGTTGTCTTCATCATCATTTCATCCCCATCCGGCAAGCAGGTTGCCCAATGTGGCGTCGAATGTAAGAAGACCTGCACCAAGGCAGCTGGACCTGCCCCGTAAGGGGCCTCCCGGCCAATGATGCCAAATGCTCATTTACCATACAATCTTCGTACAAAATGTAATTCTACAGAACCAAATAAAAAATCAATCAATCAAGCTATACCCCACAGCAATCCAATGGAAGGGTTTGGGTTTGGCCAATACCTGGAGAATGTTATCTGCCAATATGTTGTATTGCACCTCTTTCTCTGGGGAACAAATATTAATTATTATTAGTAGTAGTGTATTAAGCTACAAATTATCATTTTAAACCTGTGTGGTCTCCCTGGTGGGCCTAGTTGACCACATTTTGAATCCTCATCCAACAGAACTTGTAATTGGCCTACAGATAAATCAATTGTAGAAGAAAAATCTGGCCCCTGGCGCGTTTGGCCAACAACTCTTCTTGATGGGGCAAAGGGTAGGTCTCAATAATAGACTGAGCATCAATGGACACTTTGAAGTAGCCACAAAGGTGCTTTTTAAGTCACAAGAGGGGTAGAGCACTCACTTGACTTATAAGCTGTATGACACTCAGCAACCTCAGCCTGTAGAATTCTGACGGCACCTGATCACACAAGGCCACTAGAAGAGGGCATGCCTGGAAGAAACATGGCCACACCGTTAGTTTCAGAGTAATTTTGGCTGTAAAATTACTAGCATAACTTAATCCATCTGAAGAAAAGAGATCTGAAGAAAAGAGATGAGAACTCAGAAAACAGAGAGTCTAACCGCTGGTAATGGACCTGGTCAGAAACAATGAGCATTGCAGCCACAGCAGAAAAACCAAAAACATTGTAATCATTCAGGCCAAACAAGTTGTTGGTGCCAGCATCTTCCAGTACCATAAATGTCAAGGAACAAACCGCTGATTTATACACAATAGGAGCCATAAATTGACTCAAAATTAGAATATGATGCTTGTTGTAACCCACCAAATGTCACGGAACAGGAGAGATCCCACGCCCACATAAATTTGTGACTTCAGCAATGTCACAGATGCACCCATATCCACTCGCACTTTAGTAAACAGTTTTTTAGAAAGCATAAACACTGGAGACACACAATTAATGTGCTTGTCCATTTTGCAGGAGTAGGCTTGGAATTATATGCATATGCTATACGTCCCTTTTTCTACCGTTGTTGCAGGTCACCCAGTGCTTAGGGCATGAGCAAGATGGGAGCACTGAGTGCTGCCACAGCTGTGGTGGTTGTTGTCTGGCATGTCATTATCCATTGCGGCGTGGAGGCTGTATTTGCACTACTGCCATGTCATCCTCCAACTGAACGTTAACTGATGCCCGACATCCAGGTACAGGAGCCGTCAGAGTGACGTCAAACCAAAAAGCCTCGATCTGGTTTCCAGCAACACAAGGAACCTCAAAAGACTGGGCAGTACTTAATATTTCAACCATAGATGGGTTTTTGCCACTGCAGTGCACGTTAACATACGTTGTTGGGAGTCAACTGAATGATGGTGTCATGGACCATAGAATCGGTATAGGAATCACAGTGAGCATTGGTAACAAATGAACATTTGTGACTGATGTCATGGAGTTTGGTTGCCAAAGTCCGCTAAGACTGATGGCCATAAAATAACACCGATTTTTTCCTGTCCCTACTGATGGGACTGTTTAGGACTCAACATGAATCAGAATGACATGCATGTGTTCATGGTGATAATTAGACAATAACTTACACATATTGTCAAACAGAAGTCATTCTGGTTCCTGAAAAAGGACTAACTTCTACAACAACCAGCAAATCTGAGGCAAAATCCAAGAAGGAAGCAAATCCTTACACCACATGTTAGCATCAGAAACACACAAAAAATGAGGAAGTGTTTTCGAAGCCACTTCTCGTAAGCTTCCCAGTCTTTGCCAACATCATCATAAGGAGGAAAAGGTGACAGGTACAACAATGGTATAAAAATTTGCATAGTCAATGTCGCAGACAAATGTATAATAGCAACTGTTAGAGCCTCTTCATGCTTGATGAGAGATTCAAGCACTGCCTCCATAGATATGAGAACCAAGAGAACAACCAAAGAAACTGTGCACACAGAAGCAAACACTGCACTCATTGCCAAATGTGTCATAATGCAGGGCACAAGTGATGAGGTGGCCACCAAATACAAGATTTTACTACTCCACATTCAGGAACACACAAGCATAGAAACAATACAAGGCAGCCTAATACATCAGAGGATGAGTGCCTGCTGCACTGTCCTTATAAAGGGAAGAGTTCTGCTGGAAGAAGCAGTGGGTGCTGTGACATATGCACAAGTTGTGGGTGGCCTCTGATGGTCACCCCATGCAGATGCCGATGGCGGAATGTTTGAATCAAGAGTGCTGTCTGCCTTATCTGTGATGTGTATCCAGTTATGATACACAAGATTACAGCAGTCATGATCAAAACACAAAAGGTTATTGTGCATTGTTTTCAAAGCAGTGAAAAGTGTGTATTGTTTTCAGAGTAATGAAGAGTAAGACTCAACAGGGATCTTACTTTTACAATACAACTTTTTAAGAATAATTATTGCAATACTTAGAAACTTTTACATCAAAAGGAGTGAGGTTTGTTCTACCAGAAAAGAAGCTGTTATCTGTGAAAGTCATCCTTCAGAACGTTCCCCTGAGGCAAAATTGTATAGAAATCATTGAAAAGAGAGAGAGAGAGAGAGAGAGAGAGAGAGAGAGAGAGAGAGAGAGAGAGAGAGGGAGGGAGGGAGGGAGGGAGGGAGAGATGGTGAATATTTTAATTATGTCTACAAACAAGAAGCAGCAGGCAATGGAAGCTGTTCAGTCTAATAGGGAGCACCAGTTAACACATAACAGACCATTAAGAATGCCAGCAAGATATGAGAAAGATGTGCCTATTTTAGATATTGTCAAAGTTGAGAGGTTTGGTGGAGTAGTTACATATAAAAGGCAGACTAATTGAAAAACGCAATGAATGAGGAAGTTAATTCCTTGAAATTTAGATAAACCTGGACATTACTGTATCCTCCCACACTTCAACAGGTCATACATAACCATAGATTGTACCAAATGAAGTATTATAGTAGTTATGATGTTCCAAATTTCAGCACAAAGACTTGTGGCTGGAGGTTGCTAATAAGCTGCAGATATAGATTATCATGAAACTTATGATCCAGTGACCAAATTTCAAAAAAAAAGGGTAGTACTATAAATTTTAGCCTCCAGAAATAACTGTCTTGAGCAATATGATGTCCAAACTGTTTTTGATACAGAACTTAAGCTGAAAAATTTATACAGTTCAACCTAAAGGTTCTGAAGATGGAACTAAATGTGTATGTGAATTGAACTGAAACTCCTTTGGCTTGAAACAAGCTTCCAGGTGCTGGAACTAACATTTCTCCACAGTTTTATGCAAAATTGGAAACCATTCAATATTTGCAGACTCATACTATTCACCATTTGGAATACATATAAACAATCAATACTAAGAGCAAATGCGGATTAGAGTCTCATAGCTGCTAAGAATGCTATTATATTGATATTTTGCTAACTGAACCACAATGAGAATTTGACATCATGTGCAGAGGATGAGGTACCTACGTGCGGCCGAAGGCATTATGGTCAGCAGATGATTCTACTTTCTTACTTCAAGAAGCTTGCACCATGAAGAATCTATGAAACTTCAGGATGGAGAGTGTTAATCCAGCAGCAGTACCATTAGTTATTATCAGGTGTGTGCTGGCATGCACAAGAACAAGATCAGTCTACCATACAGCAACTGATGTGCTTTTCAATAGGAAAATAGACAGACGCTAGTTTCACAGTCAACAATGCCAGTCAGCATGAGTTGGTAGAAGACCCATGTGGGTGGTGGAAAGCAAGACAGAGAGCATGGTGTTCAATGATTTGGAAGAATTTACAGACCTTTAGTGTGGTGGAGATCCAGGCAACATTTGAATAGCAGAGGATGGGTGAGATCAGTGTATGTTTTGGTGGAGGAATGTACTCCCAAAATTGTGTCTGTTAGTAGTTTCAGTATTTTAAACCTCTTGTGGGCTTTCTGTTGGATGACTAATAGCTGAGGTTTTCACATTAGTTGCTGGCAGAGGGTTGGCCCAAGATATTTTAGTGTTAGTTAACTGGATAGGATAGTTGCAGTTGGTAAGTTAGAAGTCAAGGAAACAGAAGGTGCAGGTGGTTTGTCCTACAATTATTGCATGGATTTTGGAGGGATTGACCTCGAAGAGCCACTGGTCACACCATGAGGCAAAATGATTCAGATGGATTTGGAGGGATCATTGCGATTTCTTGCATGTATGGTAGAAAGCAATGGGATTTCTTGCATGTAGGCCTATGCTAGAGAGCAAAGAAAGCAGTGTCATCAGCATACTGAAGAAGGTGGCGTGGTGGGGGTGGATTTGGCACTTCTGCAGTGGGATGAAAGGAACAGGAATTGGTGTTGTTAACAATGACCAAGGCTGGGCAATTAGATAGGAAGGATGCAATAAGGTGTGCACAGTTAACTGAAAGTGCATATGTCTGGAGTCTAAAAAGGTGACCAGATAAATCAGGCAGCGAAAATTATATTCACAGATCCTGGAAATTTTCAGTGGTTTTGATACAATTGGTACTGAAAATTTTTCTGCAGGTGAAGCCAGCAATTATGAGTATCTGTTAAACTAATTAATACTAAACTAATGTAAATACATTACTGAAAAGGGGAAATTGTTCTTCAATTTGAAAGTAGTCTTTCCTTCTGACTTTACCTATTGGCTCATAAGATATTCTCTATGGTAAGATGTACAAACTTTCATAATTTCACTAACCTTTGATTGCAATAATTTCTGATGAAACTAAAAGTTTCATTGCAACCAGTACAACAAATGTTTCGCTGTCTGAGTTCTCCAAGTCTATTGACATGCATACTAATGAGCACACATCCTTCATTAAGAAGTGCACAATTTTCAGTAACTTAATTCTAATGTACAAGATGGATGCCAGGTGATAAACCCAAGCTTCCCATTCCATAAGCATAAGTTAGTACTGGATACTTTATCAGCTGCTGCTCATACCAAATAATATGTAAACAAAATATAAAAGTAAATCTGTCAGCCAGCTAAAGGCAGTCATTCTTAACTACAGAATTAATAAACCATTATAAATTAAATAAAGTGAACAATATCCTGGAGCAGGTCTTTATAAGGTCAAGGATTACACAATTTCAGTTCCCACCAACTCAACTCTGATAGATCTGCCATTTTGTCTATGTAGTTCTAGAGAAAGCCTATGACTGTATACAGCATTCTGGTCACCTTTTTAGAACCCAGACATATGCACTTTTAGTTAACTGTAACTACTTATTGCATCCTTTATATGTAATTGCACATCCTTGATCACTGTTAATAATAGAAATTCCTGTACCTTTCATCCCACTGCAGAAGTGCCACAAGGCACCATTTTCTTTTTCTCAAGTCCAAACCCGCCCCAACCAGTCCACCTCCTTCAGTATGCTGATGACACTGCTTTCTTTCCTTCTGCTGTACACGCCAGAAATCCCAATGATCCCTCCAAATCCACCTGAATCATTTTACCTCATGGTGCAACCAATGGCTACTCAAGATCAATCCCTCCAAAATACAGGCAATTATTATAGGATGAATCATCTGCACCCTCTGCTTCCTTGACTTCTACGTTACCATCTGCAACTGTCCTATCCAGTTAACTAACACTAAAATATCTTGGGCTAACCCTCGACCGGCAACTAATGCGAAAACCTCAGCTACTAATCATGCAACAGAAAGCTCACAAGAGACTTAAAATACTAAAACTACTGACAGACTGAATTTGGGGAGTACACTCCTCCACTATTCTTGACAGCAATGAAAACATTGATTTAACCCACCCCCTGCTATTGAAATGTTGCATGGGTTTCCACCACACCAAAGGTCTTAAGTCCCTCTAATTCCTCAAATGCCATGTGCTCTGTCTTGCTTTCCATATCTGTTTACCTTTCCCCACATGGATCCTCTACCATCTCGTCAAATTTCCAACCCTCCTCACCTACAATGTACACCTCTGCATATATTATACTATCTGAAAACTAGATTCCATTAATCCAATTGTCTCCCCTCTGATCACTTTGGTATGTTGCTGCACCTTCAAAATCTTATCCTTCTGTCCTTAAACCTACATAACTCCATATTGTATCCCAACACAACTGCAACCAACTCCCTCTTGGCTGAACAGCACACTTTTGTACTACTGACAGTCCCTACCTACCCCTGCTACCCCTCCCCTCCTCCCCCCCCCCCACCAATCCACCCACCCCCACCCTCCCACCCTCCCACCCTCGCACCCACCCACCCACCCACCCATTTGGTGCGAGGGTATGAAATAGCAACAAAGGAAAGAAAAGCCATTTCAGTTTGTTTCATTTTAGTTTTCACTCAGGCATGTTACCAGCAGCATATAGTGCTAATTTTGCCTCTGTCTTTGTTCAGTTTAGCCCAGGATACATTAGTGTTAGTATTTAGGTTTGTTTAATCAAGATTGAGTCCAGTCCTGTATCTTTAAAATGTATGGTTCTGGTTTAGGTGAGGAATCTTTGTAGTTATAATAACTTTTGTGTGCTATATGTACCAAAATGTGCATGAAGCAAATTTTGATCACTTCATTTGTACTGCATGGTCTTTTACTTTCTGATAAGATTAGAACTATTAAGTTCCATGTATGTCTGTAATAACTACCTGATCATAAACATTAGAGACATAAGATATGTGGCTATCACCAGTAGAATCTTAAGGATGCAGTTTAAGATTGGTGAACGTCCAGCATTGAATTTTGTAAAAGGAACTGATAACTATTTGTTTTTAGGATAAAACCTACACTAGCACTTTCAGTTGGTGATACTATGTGCCCCCTGCCCCCCTACCTCCCATCACATGGATGCCTATGACCGCTACATACCCTTGACAGTTTCCACTTACAGTAGCCACCATTGCTGAAGCTACACAGACAGCATCCTTTGTATCAAGAGTTCTGCCATGGTTAGGCCATAGTGCCTGAACATTGATTATTCATCAATAACCATTGTATTTTGATGTTTCAGTTCCTTCTTCCTTCCACCAAAGAAATGGACTGCATGCATATGGTGGCCCCTACAATCATCTAACCATAATTTCAGCAGAATCTACGTAAAAGTCAATGGAGGATTGTGCATACTACAAAATCGGCATGCCATTGCAATGACATCAAAACCACAGTCCACAACTGCCGCCAGTGCACCTTTCATCAGATCACACTGCCTCAGTGTTTCACATAATATCCCGCACCACATCGTCCTTGGGAACATTCCCATCTCAGTTTTGCTAGCCCTTTCCTCAAACACCTGTTGCTGTTAGTCTTCAATGTTCTCTCAGATTTCCCATATATCATCCTGAAGCTATAATGAAAGCCTACCAATTGATGGCCTTCCAATCCAGTGTCAAAGACAATGGACCACACTTTACCCCACACTACCAGCAAGGTGCCACCATACCCATTCTTGTCCTGGCAACCATATCTGGGCCTGGGAGTTGAGGCTCTTATCTCACTGCTAACCAGCCACTATTACCCATAAACAGGATTAATATCTCTAGACAGTGATAACAGCCAACAGCAAATGGATTCACGACCAGAGTCAACTTTGTCCACATACTACAATGGACTTGCACACAGCATTAAACAAAAGGCTGTAGTCTTCATGGTGAGGACTGCTGCCAGAGAAATCACAATCAGTACTTCAAAGTGCACCCTTATATGTCAACAGATGGCAAATGTAAGTGGCAGCACTGTCCAAAAGTAACACCACACACGACAACCTAACCTAAGAAGCAAACTTTCCCTGAGGACACACAAAAGGCTGTATCATCTGTACTCAAAACTATGAACACCGATTCTCAGCTTTCAGCCACCGTTACACCAGAAGTCCACGTATCAGAATCTCAACTCTCTTGTTAGTGCATTACTACATCACAAGGGTAGTTCTGCATCATAGAACACATGGATATGGCTAAATATCTCCCTCCAGTTTAGCCAAACAACCCCCACCTTGCTGTCTTCAATCATTGTACCAACAAAACTCATAAATATTTAATGGTCAGTATTCTGCAGCTTCAAGGGCAGAGTATGGTTGTTTGGCACAGGAGGTACCTCCAGGAAATGTTAAACTACCTCTGCCACATTTAAGTGGCCATACCTTCTGGGGCCTGAGATAAATTGGTCTACTGTCAGATGCTGGCAGTTCAGCTCTCTCCTTGGATGCAAGTATGATTACACTTCTGAAAAGAAATTCACAATGATTCATTGGCCTTTCCAAGAATCTAATGGAGGAATACTTGCATTTCCTGTGGATTTTGGTTGTACACACTGTCTGTGGACTGGATACGAATTGTTAGTTGGTACTGCTAGTCCTATCATTATTTGTTGAGTGAATATCATATCCGGAGTTGTGTATGGGTAACCTCCTTTAATAAATCTGTCATTGACAAAATAAAAATAACCACAAATTGTTGTTTTTATGTGTTACTTGCAAAGTAGTGTCCTGTGAAATATGAGTTTTGTGATTCATTCTAAAAAGGTTTGTTTGAGGTGGTTCCATAGAAACTGAAAAGATTAAAAGATTGAAAAAGTAATTATAAGTAGCTGCCAACATTGAGTAGACAATAAAGCAAACACTTATATGGTAATCATTGTAGTCATCTACACACTGATGAAATAATGGTGTGATGTGCCCATGGATATAAATAGCTTTGATTAAAACACATGGACATTCTGTAGCCAATTTGAGTTTTAAGGCAATAGCCCTTATGAAATAATTTCATCATCACTGATAACTAGAATCAGTAGAAACTGTCTTAGCTAATTCATGTGGTCCACATGTATCTAAAGCATATAGAGCAGGCCTGTCCAAACAGTGCTCCACAACCACTAGTGTTCCGGCCACACCAGCCACCGTATTGCCCAGTGCTTTGGGCGTAGTGGTGAATGGGGCTGTCAGAAAGGTATAAGGAGGAAGAAGAAAATGAAGGCAGCTGCAACTGGACAGTCACCTCGTCAGACCCCAAGCAGTTTGCTGGTAGTACTATGTGGTTTAAATTAGGTTTACATTTTACATTAGCAGGAATGTGTTGTCTCTGCACACACACACACACACACACACACACACACACACACACACAAAAGTGGAAAAGCCATTCAATCAGTGCCCATATCATTTAAAGGCCATGCATACTATTATGAGCCAGAAAAAATTTATTGGAATGTCATTACAGCTCCAACCACAAAGAGGATATAATGCACTTGTTTTCTGACAAACAACAGTGAATGGTGGCTGAACTGAAAGTGGCTTTAGGGAATAAACCTGAATTCAAGATAAGCAGAGCAGTGACAAAAGTCCTTTATTGTTGACATCATATATTGGGTCTGGCTTCAGTAAGTGTCTTAACATAAGATGAGAATCATTTGGTAACACGCATGGCAGAGAAGATTCATGCTAAAAAAAAATTAATCCTGTGCAAAAATCAGTTTCACATTTATGGCATGAAACAATTCCCAGAAGTCTAGGCAGTCATTTGTGGATCAGATATAGCTGAATGTGTTTCTGTAATTCAAAATATTTCATAAAGAGTACTCAAAGAGAATACAAGACTTTGAGTGACTGAAGACAGATTTTTTATTTAATTGTCAGAACATCTTCAGTTTTCATTGCTAATGAACTCCATTACTTCTGACTTAACTTGAGGTGATAGACACACAGTGGAGCACCCAACCCAAAGGCCTGTTTGTCCAATGCAGGAATTTACAAGACTTTTATAAAATTTTACCCAGTCAGCAATATTCTCAACTGCACAGACAAGCCGCTAAATTATTTTAATGTTTGGTCCAGCAGTGTGTCCTACCATCTCTTCTTCTCTTATGAAATTGACAAAGTCCCACCAAAATTTGGGTTTAACAGATTTTAATCTGTGTGTTGAACTATAACATAAATCATAGTTCCAGATATATTACATATTTTAAGCCAGAAATCCATATAAGTTTTGGAACATCAAAATGAAATGTTGAATACCAATATGTAATGATTTTTTTCATTGTGCTAGCTGTGTTAGTGTATCTAATTTATTTATTTAATCAAGTAATAAAATCACTACTTTGGCATAAAAATAAAACGTTGGAAATAGACACACATGGAATATTCCTGCTTATAAAAATATGCTGCAGTATTCATCTCTTAGCAGTAGCAGCACTGTGTTGCAAACATGTCTTCCTAAGTTTCCTGCATGTGTTTTCTTCAGTATATAGCCACCTAATAGTAGGTAGTGTCAAGTGTCTCCTCTCTCCTGTCTCAAGACTGACTCCAATGGATTCTCAGTCAGGTAACAGCACTAATAGAATGAAAAAGCAAGAGGAAGACATCTCTTTCTTTCATCAAAATATAAGGGGCCTCTTACACAAAACAGATCAACTTCTTATTAACATTAGTGAAAAGGACAGTATTAATAATGCTCAGATTTTGTGCATAACTGAGCACCATGTTACTGATAAATGTGCCTTGCCATCTATAGCAAGTTGTAGTTTAGTAACATACTACTGTAGGGAAAGTAAAGACAAAGGTGGAGTAGCAATTTATGTTAAGGATGGTGTAGCATACAAAGCTATAGATACTAAGAAATATTGCGTGGAACAACAATTTGAGGCATTGTTGTTGTTGTTGTTGTTGTTGTCTTCAGTCCTGAGACTGGTTTGATGCAGCTCTACATGCTACTCTATCCTGTGCAAGCTTCTTCATCCCCCAGTACCTACTGCAACCTACAGCCTTCTGAATCTGCTTAGTGTATTCATCTCTTGGTCTCCTTCTATGATTTTTACCATCCACGCTGCCCTCAAATACTAAATTGGTGATCCCTTGATGCCTCAGAACATGTCCTACCAACTGATCCCTTCTTCTAGTCAAGTTGTGCCACAAACTTCTCTTCTCCCCAATCCTATTCAATGCTTCCTCATTAGTTATGTGATCTACCCACCTAATCTTCAGCATTCTTCTGTAGCACCACATTTTGAAAGCTTCTATTCTCTTCTTGTCCAAACTATTTATGTGCCTCAGAAATAATAATTAAATTCCACCCAATAAGAGTCATGTTAAGAAATATTGTGTGGAACAACAATTTGAGGCATGTGCCACATAAATAATAACTAAATTCTACCCAATAATAGTGTTGGCTGTCTACAGGGCTCCTTCAGGTGACATAAAAACTTTTCTGCATTCAATGGAACTCCTCCTGTCAGAGTTACTTTCAAAAGCAAAGGATATTGTAGTTTTAGGTGATTTCAATATAAACTTTATGACAAAAAATAAGAATAAAATTGACTTTGAGATTGTGATGACCTTACATCTGACATCAGAATAAACTTCCCAACAAGAATTACATCCGAGTGCCAAACTATGATAGACAACATTTTTTTAGATGTAAGTAGACATCAGAATTATACTGCCAGGCAGGTTATAAGTGGGCTTTCAGATCATGATGGACAAATTTTCACTCTTTATGACATTAATCTGTTCAAAAAAGAATTTCCTCAATGGAAATGCATAAGAGTAATGAATGAAGAGGCAAAAGGAACTTTCAAACACATGTTGCAACAAATGCATTGGTCTTTAGTATATAGCTATGATGATGTTGATACTAAATTTAACTGTTTTATAAATGAATTCTGTGCTCTTTTTGAAGAAATATTTCCCAAGAAATGGGTCAGAAACAGTTCTTCCAGTTCTGCAAATAAGCCTTGGATTACAAAAGGTATAAAACAGTCATGCAAAACCGAAAGGGAAAGTTATGCTGCAATAAGATTCTGTAAAGATGTAGAAAAATGAGAACATTATAGATTATACTGTAAAATTTTTGAAGAAACTAATATGGATATCAAAAGCCCTTTATTATGAGAAGAAAATAGATAATTCCAATAATAAAATAAAAACAATTTGGAGCATTGTAAAAAAAGAAACAGGAAGAGATACAATAAGCAAAAAAGATGTAAATAAAATCAGATATGAAGGTACCCTAGTAGATAACCCCAAAACGGTGGCTGAGATTTTTAATAAACACTTTATATCAGTAACTCAACAGATTGGTTGCAAGCCCTATGTTGACGAAGCTGTAACTCTTCAACAGAAGACGCAGTCTATGCACTTGCAAATGAAGTCCTATAAACCCTTAATGAAAAAATGCTAGCACTTGGTGTCTTCTGTGATCTATCCAAAGCGTTTGACTGTGTTTATCACCAGATTCTCTTGCAAAAAGCAAAATTAGTAGGAATAAGTGGTGTTGCAGGCAATTGGCTACAGTCATACCTCCAAGACAGAAAACAAAAAGTTGTCTTGAATAGCTCGGGTGGAGTATGTGACACTTCCTCAGATTATGAATGGAGTTCCATTACATGTGGAGTGCCTCAGGGCTCAATTCTTGGGCCACTATTATTCCCAATTTTTATAAATGATCTACCATCATGTACAAGCCTGTCATGTAAATTTACATTATTTGCTGATGATACCACAATTTTTATGAGCAGTAGAACAGACAACAATCTTGAGGAACTCATGAATCACATACTCCCAGATGTGGTAAATTGGTTCAAGGTGAATGGTCTCTCATTAAATTCCGGTAAGACCAGCTTTATTCAATTTTGTACAAAAACAGAAAAAGAGAGAGACATAAGTGTGACATGTGGTAATCAACCAATAGAATAAATGGAAACAACAAAATTTCTTAAAGTGCACATTGACAAGTAAATGAACTGGCCTTTACATATTATTGATCTCTGTAAGAGGCTTAGCTCTGCTACCTATGCTTTACGGGTTGTCACTACATGTGTTGAATCTAACACTGCAAAAGTGGCATACTATGGCTATTTTCATTCTCTCATTGAGTTCATTGCACAGAAACGAGCTTTAGGAATCATATGTGGATTGCGCCCAAGAGACTAGTGCAGAAATAATTTTCGTAAACTTAAAATATACACAACTGCATTCCAATATATTTTTTTCTCTCATGTGTTTTGTTTGTAAAAATATAGAGATATTTCAACCAAACAGTAATTATCATGAGCATAACACATGGAGGAAGAATGACATACACAGCGAGCTCAAAAATTTGAGCTTGGTGCAAAAGGGTGTCCACTACACTGGAACCAAACTCTTCAATGCTCTTCCTCCTGAAATAAAGACAGAGATTCATAACAAGAGTAAGTTTAAGAAAGCACTAAAGATATTTCTGCTAGAAATAACTTTTTACAGTCTAGATGAAGTTTTAACTAAATAAATTGTAATATTTTAATATTATGTAATACAAGTTGACATAATGCCACTAACAACGTTATTTAACCTGAGCTCTGTATCTGTGTGGACTCTGTATCTGTTTTCTGTAGTGTTTTAATGATTCTAAGAAAATATGTATTTTCTTTTTCTGTATTGCTGCCCAAATAATTTACTGTATAAATTTTTATATAATTATGTACTCAAATTTCTGTATATGCTATTAGATTATCAGACTGTATATGTAAAAAAGTGATTCGTTCCACGTCCTTTTGTATCCACCACTGTTGGACCTATCGAACACGAAATAAATCAAATCAAATCAAATCAAATCAAATCAAATAACTCACAGCTGGTTTGAATAGCACAGCTGTAGCACTCAGCAGAATTGACTACACTCATGGAGCTTGAGCGTCCTGTGGGAGCACATAATGTGCCTAGGCCTGATAAATGAAGTACAGGGTTTCAGAGTTATTAATATAACACCCTTTACTTAAATTATCATGAACACATTCAATATATTAAACTCATTTTGGATCTTCTTAGAGTCACACGTCCAAATATTTTATTATGTTTAAGAAGAGCAATTGTTTTATACAATATCTGGTTAGGCATGTATAAAAATATGTAATGATAGTCTTCCTGTCATCCGTAATTATCTGTTTATAGTACATCTTCTACTGATTTGCTTCTGAACTGTGTTAACAGTGTACTACAGTGCTTCACCATTGTAAATACTCAGTAACTGTTGTACCATCAGAAAATGAGGGAATCTTACACCCATTCATTTGTAAATTCCTGGAGTAATGTAACAACTGGGGTCAGGAGGTCTGTCAGGGGTGTATGAGGGGAGAAAGGAGATGAGCAGCAGGAGTGGAGTTTGGGAATGGACAGCTGACAGCTGCCACAGAAAGGCAGGAAGTATGTGGGATAGGAATGTGGCACCAGTGAGCTTGATCTGGCTGCAGTCAGGGTGAGGTTTTCACACCACATTATGATGTGCAGGAGTGAATTAGGAGACACAGACAGAACAAAGGAAGAAGGAGACTCAAGGGAAGACAGTCTGTATGCAAAATTAGTGAAGTCAATGGTAGGCATAGAAGTAGGGGTAGACTATTAAAAATAATTGAGGCCAGTATGATTATGGGACTGAAGACTGTGTCGCAAGGTCAATCCCTTCTGTGAAATTCAGAGAACCTGTTGTTGGTGGAGGGGTAAGATCCAGATGGGTCAGGTTGTGGAGCAGCCATTGTAATTGACCATGTTGTGCTTAGCAGTATATTCTGCCACTGGTTGCCCACCTTTGCTCTTGCCTGTAACAGCTTGGCAGTCTTCATATGTGTGAAAAGCTGGATGATGATCATACTCACATGAAATGCTGTGCACAGAAAAGAGAAAGATGGTATACGACATGACTGTTTTCATAAGAAAGAATAGGGCAAGAAACTCTAGGGCAAGACTGTGATGGAGCTGGAATATGATTCGGTGGATTCGTTTATGAGACAAGTTCCTTACAACAGGGGCAAGGGATTAGTGATATGTGTGGTATAAGAATGAAACAGTATATTGCATAAATTGGGAGTGCAAAAAAATATTGCACTGGTATGGATGGGAAGGATTATGGACAGAATGTTATTAATTTGCAGGAAGTGATAAATAGTTGAAGGCCTTGTGAAGGATAGTGTCCAATCATTGCGGTCCAGGATGATACTAGATGATGAAGATGGTGCTCTTTGCAGCTGGTTCCTGAGGTTGGTCAGAGAATTAGCAGTATGCATGATATGACATAGGAAATCTGTCAGACTAGGCTTGGAAAATATTGCCTGTCTGTGAGGACTTTATTAAGGCACTTGCTGTGTAAGGGATGAAAGCTATCAAAATAGGTAGTGTTGATGTATAGTAGGATTGATTTGAACAGGAGTTATGCTGGAGCCATCAGAGAGGTGAAAATCGATGTCCAGGAAAATGGACACATGGAGCTGATGGTAGAAAAGATGTTGAGCCTGTGGAGGAGTGGGGACAGGGTTTCTTGGCCCTGGGTCAAGATTGTGAAAATATGAATGTGAACCATAAAAGGGGTTTGGGATCTTTCGAGACTAGTAAGGTTTCCCATAAATGACCCATAAACAAGTTGGCTTGGGAAAGTACTGTGAGGATCCCCATGGCCATGTCATAGATTTTTGTGTGTATATTCCCCTAAAAGGAAATATTATTGTGTATGAGGATGGTGTCAGTCACATGTATAAGGAATGAGATGGTGAGTTTGCAGTTGGAAAGATATTGGAAAAACTAGTGACAGTTAATGGCAAGACCTGGGGCAGGGAGGTTATTGGTGTATAGGGAAGTGATGCCAACAGTAACAAGTAGGGATCCAAGTGGAAATGGCGTGAAGTTGGTCGAGTCAGTGAAGGAAATGATTCACCTGAAAATGCATGTTCAAAGTAGAACTGTAAAAACAAATGTAGAAAAATAGAACTAATAAAGTTGGTAATAATATAACTTAATTTTGAGTTTTTAGTGCCTTTATTACCAAGAGAAAAGTGAAGAAATCAAACTTTATTGGATCATCCACTGTATAAAGAGAAAAATTAGAAAAATACAGCATAGATACAGCAAAGAGAGATGAACTGTCAGCTTCAAAAAAATTGATAGAAGCTTCACAAAAGAATGAGATTTAATATTACAACATAGGAAAACTTTTTATAAATTTGCTTGGTCATTCATTTCTGAACTATTATGAGCCATGATGAATTGTAATTGTACAGTCAGTCCACTGACAACCAACAATGTCAATAAAATTAGCTGAATTTTCCATTGGTGGTGTGACAGGACATGATACTAACATTAAATTCAACAATACTGCCTAATGTTTTGCAAAATTACATTTATCTGGTCATGAACTGGCTATTAGCTTCTTTGGTCATCTGCAGGTGACAATAGGAGGTGGCTCACACTTGCAGAGCACTGTTTGTCCAGGCCTGTCTTACATGGCCTAAGAACCTAAAAGCTGGTTTAAGACTGAATAAATATAATTTTGTAGAATATTAGAAAGTGTTTTCCCAATAAATATTAACACCAGTACCGATTTGTAATTTCTTTGTGTGGGCTATCACTGACATTAATAATGAGACAAAAAGAAGCCAGTATAAGGTTGCACATGCTACAAAAGCTGCTTCTCTCACTATTACTGTAAGGTTCCATCAGCAGATGTCTCTGAAGCAGTTTTGCTCATTTCTTTGTTTCTTAAGCCCCCATTTGATTCATGATTTTGACCTATACCTAGTGAAATATTCCTTATGACAATTACTGTGGCTGTAAATACAGTTCTGAACCAATGTCATCTCCAGGCTTGTTCCTTTATTTCATGCTTTAAATGGGTTTACACCTTATTGGAATACTGGAGTGTCACTATTTCTATTACTAGCTAACTGTGTTTCTGATTCATCTATTGACCTGTATAAACTGTGATAGAAACCTTTCAGTTACAATATAAATTTCTGTCTCTTGTTAGTGTCTCATCTATTAACTTGAATAATTGACAGTGATATCTACCTAACAAAAATTTATTTTGATTTTTTCATGATCTTGGTGCTTCAAAGTTGCTCCTCTTGCCAAATTTTCATTCTACATTCTAACATCCCTTTGAAGACAAATGATGTTATAATGTATGCAGATAGTCACAGTAGAGGGATTGCTGGAACACTGTGACATCAGCAACATACATGTTTCGTATTTTGTTTATCTGTCCACACATCCATTATGGTACCCTGTATCCAGCATGTGCTGGGTCAGGACTAGTATGGTACCTCTCCCGTTTTGACAGAGAAGCATACCTGTATGTATGCTATTATTATGATGGGGTCACTGGTCATAAGGGCATTTTAAAGCTATTGCCAGCTTTCCCTCCCTCTATGCTGAAGGCTACAAGTGCAGGAAAGTTAGAAAGCACAAAGTGCTCGCACTTGCAGAGCACTGTTTGTCCAGGCCTGTCTTAGTGTCTTTTCATTAGTTTTTGATAGCCAACATTTTGTGGTGACCTATTGTTCCTTTATACACTCAGTTCTTAGCTATGGGATATTTTTCTGGGCATCAAAGGCACAAAATATGGCCAATTTTTTTAAAGGATGGGAAAAGGCCATAAGAAGAATAGCTAGAAGAACTACTCATTGGTCATAACAAGTTGACGCTTCACATGGTGGCTGTCGAGTATGGCAAGAGGCATGCCTTACCTTTTATTTGGACTGCATAGGGGAGAGTATCAGAGAGGGGGAAGGCAGCACAAACTCCTTCCTGCAGTTCTTTTTGCTTACTTGAAAACAAATATGACATGTGGAAATAATGGAAGTGTTCAGGGACAAATGAATATCTTCCAACTAGTACTGATGTTCTATGCTACTGGAAATACCAACAAAAAGTGTCAACTTGTGGCCGAACAGCAGTTGGACTCACTGAAAGAAATATTTTAAAAAATGAATATCCACACTACTTCAAATGAGCACATCTAGCAACCTGGTGTGCAAATAAGGGAAACATAATGAAATATTTCACTAAAGTGGTGTACATATTCATGGAACAAGAGTCGATTTGGACTTAAATTTACCAAGGAAAAATGAACAGGAAACTCACTAAATCGTTCCATATCTAGGGATAATACTGTATAATTAATTGCCCAAGGAGACGAAAACGATTACTAAAATGCATCTGCTTAAAAAGGCAGCTAAAACGTATTTTCATAAATAATGTATAATACATTAATAAAGGTTACTTAGAGAACTGAGAGTAGTGGTTAAAAGTGGAAGGGAACAATAAAAACATCCTGTCACATCACATGATCACAATGTAATGCTTTTACAAGAAAGTCATGACAAGATCTATAGTTTGTAACAGTCATGTACTGTCATTCTCCTGAACTTAAAGCTAAACATCTCACTCATTGTTGTGAGGAGGGTGGGTGGAGAGGGGAGGTGGTGGATAACATGCTGACTCAGTTTTTCACGTGAACTGAGGGGAAGATATGAAGACATGGTCTGGGCATAGTTGCAAGATTATGGGCCTGGAATCAGTATTCTGAATAGACAAGAGGCAGTGTGAGGGGCATAGCACCATGCCTGTGGTCCAGGAATCACCAGTGGGAGTTCTTAGTGCATGTCATATTGCAGTACAGAACTATGTTTTATAATGTAAGTTACCTGGTACAAATTGTCTGTAAATCAAAGAACATTGTACAGTAGGGATTAAACAAATGAGAGAGTATAGCTGTTAAGACAATAACCTCATATTCAAAATGAATGAGTTTTCTCTGTCCAGCAGACCTGCTTTAGGTTTTCCATGGTCTCACTAAATCATTTCGTACAAGTCGCATTCCAAAAATAGTGGACAAAAATGTTCAAAACACATCCAACAAATCTCAACAAGTAACAAATCAAATATAATGAACTTGGATTTTTTTTTTTTGATAAACACACAAGCACTGGAACATATACAACACAGAATATAGTTACAGTAAGACACAAAGTAGGTGCAAAGATTTTTATGAGAACCAACCCAAAAATTAAAACAACCAAAGATATCATTGAAGCTCTGTTAAAAATAAATTTGTCCTGTGTCTACATATTATTAGCACTCCCACTTGGAGGACCGAATTTTTTTTTCTAATATATTTAGAAGTCTCTCACAAATGTCCTAAATGCTTTGAATGTTCAGCATCTTCCTGTGTTTTTGATGTGGCATCTTTGATACTGGTTTTGTTGGTGAATTAGCCTGCTGGTCATTGGATAAAATATGTTCCAGTACATATTCATTCACTTTGTACTTGTTTCACACAAAATGGTTTCACACATCAATATGTTTATGTCTTTGGTGAAAGTCTTAGTTTTTGTTTCACTGTACTTAAATTGTAAATACAGCCATGCCCTTGTGCAAACTCTAAACTCAAACAGTTTATCTCACAATTTGGTTGAGTATAATGTATTTGACATCATTCATAGAGAGCATCACTGCTTTTTGTTTTGTCGAACCCTGGGTCACTAACATACCAGTTGTGAATTTCCTAGTTTCCACATCACAAACGTTAGTGCACTAATAGTGTAGAAAAACGCAAGGGGGCAACACCAGAAAGTACTTACAAAGACGCAGATAAACAAAATAAAAGAGTTAGATCTCTTTGGACAAGTCTGTCAATGTAATAAAACGAAGGACACGAGCAGCTGCTCGAGCATCATCAGCTAAAAGTTCCTGTAAGGTAGATGGCAGACACAGGACAACATGAGAGTGAATAAAATGGGGACAGGACAATAAAACATGGTGCACCGTCAATGGATGACTACAGCTGCAATGCGGGGTGGGGTCACAGGACAACAGGTAGCGGTGGCTAAATCAGCAATTCCCAATCTGCAACCTGGCCAAAATGACCTCCTCTGGCCAGGAAGGGCGTGAGGAGGACGTCCAAGACGTCGGAATCAGTTTGCTGGCCCTAAGCTTAATTTCATGGAGAGAGGACCAAGCCTCATGCCACAACGATGAAAGTGCCAACAAAGAACCCCACTAACATCAGTTGATGGGACACAAAAGGAAGCCGTCCGAGGCAGGAGCACAGCAGCCTTGGCCGCAGCATCAGCAGCTTTGTTCCCAGGCACACCAACGTGGCCAGGAATCCACAAAAAAAGGACACGAGCGCCAGTATCAGCTAGTGACTGAAGGGACCATTGAATTCGTTGCACGAGAGGGTGGTCCAAATATGGGTCACAGAGACTATGAATGGCGCTCAAAGAATCAGAGCAGATGGCATAGGGAGAATGATGATGGCAGCGGATATGCTGAAAAACCTGATAGAGAGCAAAAAGCTCAGCTGTAAAGCTTGAACACTGGTCAAGGAGCAGGTATTGAAAGGTATCATCCTCAACGACAAAGGTACATCCGACACTAGCAGTAGTCTTGGTGCCATCTGTGTAAATAAAGACGTTATTAGTGAGCCTCAAACGAAGTTCGACAAACCTCGAGCGGTATATCGAATCCGCGGTCCTCTCCTTTGGGAGTGAGCTGAGTTCAAGGTGAATGCGAATATGAGCCTGGAGCCATGGTGGCGTCGGGCTCTCACCCACTCGAAAAGTCGTAGGGAGGGTAAAATCAAGTTGCTGAAGCAGGCGACGAAAGCGAACTCCAGGAGGTAACAGGGCAGATACATACAGCCCATATTGGCGGTCGAGAGAGTCGTCAAAGAAGAGGAAATATGACGGGTGGTCGGGCATTGACATCAGTCGGCAGACGTACCGACAAAGCAACATATTGCGCCAGTAGTTTAGCAGTAATGCGGCAGCTTCGGCATACAGACTCTCAACAGGGCTGGTGTAGAATGCTCCAGTCGCCAGACGTAACCCCCGATGGTGGACAGAGTTTAGACGGTGTAAGATGGATGACCAGGCAGAAATGTAGACAAAGCTCCCATAATCCAGCTTTGATCAGACAATGGACCGATGTAAGTGAAGCAGGAGCATTCGATCTGTTTCCCATGACGTACCGCTGAGAACGTGGAGGACATTTAGGGAATGGCTACAACGAGGACCCAGGTAAGACACTTGTGGAGACCAGCAAAGTTTCCCGTCAAATGTAAGACCTAAAAATGGGAGACCAATGGGTCCAAGATGTAAGGATGGTGGAAGAAACTGTTTGTAACGCCAGAAGTTCATACAGACCCTTTTCTCAGCAGAAAAAACGGAAACCGTTAGTGACACTCCAGGAATATAGATGGTCTAGACAACGCTGAAGACAGCGCTCCAGGAGACATGTTCTCTGAGCGCTGCAGTAGATCGTAAAGTCGTCCACAATAAGGGAGCCTGAAACGTCAGCTGGGAGGCAATCCATTAGTGGATTGAAGGGCCATGCTCAAAACGGAGCCCTGGTGCACCCCATTCTCCTGGCAAAAGGCATCTGACAAAACAGAACCAACACGTACCCTGAACATTCAATCCATTAAAAATGCATTAATAAAAAGAGGGAGGTGATCACGAAGGCCCGAAGTGTGCATGGTGCGGAGAATGCCCGCCCTCCAACAGGTGTCATAAGCCTTCTCCAAATCAAAGAACACAGCCACCGTCTGGCGATTACGCAAAAAGTTATTCATAATGAAGGTCGACAAGGTAACTAGGTGGTCAAAAGCAGAGTGGCGCCTACGAAAGCCTCATTGGACATTGGTAAGGAGGCGCTGAGATCCAAGGAGCGAAACCAATCAAGAATTTACCATATGCTCCATCGCCTTGCAGACGCAGTTTATAAGGGAGATGGGGTGATAACTGGAAGGAAGGTGTTTGTCCTTTCCTGGTTTGGGTATGAGAACAACAATTGCTTCACGCCAGTGTGTGGGAACATGACCCTCAGTCCAGATGCGATTATAGGTGCAAAGAAGAGAGCCTTTACCTGCAGGAGAAAGGTTCTGCAGCATCTGAATATGGATACCATCAGGCCCCAGAGCAGAGGATCGGGACCGAGCGAGTGCCCGAGTTCCTGCACGGTGAAGGTGGCATTGTAACTTTCACGATTCAAAGACTGGAAAGAAAATGGCTGTGCCTCCTCTGCTTGTTTTTGGGGGAGGAAGCCAGGGTGGTAATGGGCAGAGCTCGAAACCTCCGCAAAAAGTGGCCAAAGGCATTTGAGACATCCTCAGGATCCACAGGGACTTCATTCACTACAGTCAGGCCAGAAATCGGGGAGTGGACCTTGGTGCCAGATAGCCAGCGCAGGCTACCCCAGACAACCGAAGGAGGAGTAAAACTGTTGAATGAGCTGATGAAAGCCACCCAGCAAGCCTTTTTGCTTTCTTTGATAACACGACAACATTGTGCACGGAGTTGTTTGTAACTGATACAGGTATGCGACCTGACTATCGCAGCTGGAGAAGCTTTGATCATGGAAGGGCGCCAGGGAGGTGAAAACCACCAGTCGGCTTTGGAGATGTTCCAGCTAGTGGAACATGGAGAAGAGTTGTGATGCAGGAGATGGATTACGCAGGGGAAGTAGTCGCTCGAGTACGTGTCAGACAGTGCATACCACTCGAATCGAAATGCAAGTTGGATAATGGATATGGAGAGGTCCAAGTGGGAATAGGTATGCATTGCGTCCGAAAGGAAGGTAGGTGCACCAGTATTTAAGCAGACTAGATTGAGGTGGTTGAAAAGGTCTGCCAAGAGGGAGCCTCTCGGGCAGAATGCTGGAGAGCCCCAAAGGGTATGGTGGGCATTAAAGTCTCCAATCAACAAAAATGGTGTAGGAAGCTGAGCAATCAGTTGTATCATGTCTGCCCTAGTAAAGGCAGACGATGATGGAGTGTAAACAGTACAAATGGAAGTTGTGAAAGTGGGGAGAGTAATTCGGATGGTAACTGCCTGCAGATCTGTGTGCAATGTGATTGGATCATAGTAGACATAATCCCGAACCAGCAACATGGCCCCTCCATGAGCCAGAATACCTGCCACATGGGGGGTACGTCAAAACGCACAGAGGTATACTGTGCCAGGCCAATACAATCGCATGGGCGTAACTTCATTTCTTGGAGACCTACGACAAGCGGGCAGTGCATTCGAAGGAGCAATTTTAGTTCCTCTCAGTTGGACCGAATGCCACGAATATTCCATTGAAGAACTGCCATTATGAAAACGAAAAGGAAAAGAAGAAACAAGAAAGAGTCTCCTCGATGGCCGCTGAGGGCCTGGCTTCGAGGGAGCACTGCTGCTACAATTGATAGGTGGTGAGTCATGGTCCATCAACTCAACAGTTGCGTCTGCCACCTTCCTGAGCTGGTCAGGAGGGGCAGCTTCCTCTGCCAGTGAAAGGCCAGACGATCGGCCACTAGCGGTGCGGCTTGGCGAAACTGAAGATGGCCAGGGACGGCAACCGCTTGGTCGTGCAGGAGAAGAAATGCGCCTCAGCGGAGATGGAGAATTCTTTTTTTCTATGAGCCTTCTTTGAAGAATTACGTTTTGTTGAAAGAACAGTTGATGGCTGTGAAGTTTGTGTACGCAAGAAATCTTTGTGTGTCGTTTCTTTTTGAAGGCCTGCTGCTATTGAATAACTTGCGAGCAGCTGAGGTCGACACCTTCTCTTTCACTTGAATTTCCTGTATACTTTTCTCATCTTTGTGGACGGGGCAGTCGCGAGAGGAGGGCAGCATGGTTGCCCATACAGTTGATGCAACAAGGGGACGGAAGTGGACAGTCACCCTCATGGGCATCCCTGCCACAGGTAACGCATTTAGCCGCACTTGAACAAGACTGCCGTGTATGGTTAAACCGCTGACATTGGTAACACCTTGTACGGGTGGGTACATACGGCCAAACAGAAATGATCTCACAACCCGCTTTAATTCGTGAAGGCAAATGCACATTGTCGAATGTCAGGAATATGGTTCGGGTTGATATGAGATCCTTGTCGACCCTTTTCATGACCCAATGGATGGACGTCACTCCCTGATCAGAGAAGAAAGAGAGAATCTCCTCATCGGTCAGCCCGTCAAGTGACCTGGTATACACCACGTCACACGATGAATTCATGGTGTGGTGGGCCTCCACCCATACAGGCAATGTGTGTAAGAGAGTGGCTCGAAGTAATTTTTGGTCCTACAGCAAGGTACCGTTGCGTAACTGACTACAAGATTTCACTGGTCCTGCAACCGCATCTACACCCTTCTGAATGACAAAAGGGTTGACTGTTGAGAAATCGTGACCGTCAGATCTTGTGACAACAAGAAACTTTGGTGCTGGTGGTAGAATTTTCGGAAAAGGAGTTTCATCTAGCTTTCTTCTTAGGGCAGAAGACAGGGAAGAAGAAGAAGATAAATCCATTGCAGATGAATCCCCCATGACTGCTAGCGTCTCCGATGGCACGCTCCTTCCTTGTGGGGGCCCTCTCAGAGGCCACTCCTGCCTTAGGTGATTGTCCACACCTCAGGTCACACCTCCTGAGAAACAGACGGAGGGACCAATCAGCAAGTTCGGAAGGTAACAGCTCAGGCAATCACCCCTCCCTGGGCCTGGCCTTTACCAGGGGGTACGTGCGTGACTTACTTGCCTACCCGGGGCGGGGAATTACGCGTTACCCCGTCACCGGCTACCAGTGTGAACGCATGGGTTGGCCTTCAGACACGCACAGGGAGGAAAGAAGAGATGAAAGAGAGAGAGGGAGAGAGGGATAGAAGAAAGAATCTCAAACGTCAAAGCAGAGAGTAAGACATGGAAAAGAAGACAAGGAGAATAGGGCAAGGAGAATGAGGCAGAGATAGAAGTAAGGGCATGAAAGCAAGGAGAAGAGTGAACATAGGGAAAGACCAATAGAGGAAGAAAGTGTGAGGATAGAGAAAAACAAACGAAACCGGATCCTGGAGTTTTCAAACGTCCGTCTCCGGACGAAGGCTCGATACATTACTCCTAAGAAGAGGGAGTGTGAAGGGGTGGTAAGGCAGGGGGAGGGGGGAAGGATTGGGGACAAGGAGGGATGGGGGAGTGGGGTAGGGCAGCCCAGAAAGCAAGGAGAACTGCATTAGCTCGGGGCCCCGTGGTCGCCACGCACGTATCCACAAAAGATAGGTGGACCCCCCTGGGGTGAGCCTGAAGGTGAATTCTCCTGTTTTGAAGGGAAAGAAACATATTTTACAGTTCTTTTCACAGCATCCCATTGAAACTTTGTTATTTTCTCAAGTTTATGACTGTAATTGTTGACTGTGAAAGCAATGTCAGGCTATGTTCTTATTGAAAATTGCATCAGAATACCTACAACTTGCCTGTATGGCAGACTGAACTTGTTCTTTTGTGTGCCAGCACACACCTGATGATAATTGCTGGGCTAACAATCTCGACCCTGAAGTTTAATAGTGTCCATAGATTCTTCTTGATGCAAAAATAAGTATAATCATCTGCTAACCATTCTGCCCTCAGGCCCAAATAGGTACCCAGTTTTCTAGACATGTCAAATTATCATCATGGTTCTATTAGCAAAATGTCAGTAGTAAAAGCCTCCTTAGCAGCTATCAGACTGTAATCCATATTGGCCCTTGGCATTAACTGTTTGTGTCCTAGTTGCTGAATAATATGAATCTGCAAATGTTGAATGGTGCCCAAACTTTTATAAAACTCCAGAACTTTCACTCTGCAGTGGAGTGTCCACTGCTATGAAACTTCCTGGCAGATTAAAACTGTGTACCGGACCGAGATTCGAAACCTTGCTTTTTGCAGTAAAGTGCTCTACTGACTGAGCTACCCAAGCACGACTCATGACCTGCGCCCTCAGCTTCAGTTCTGCCAGTACATTGTCTCCTACCTTCCAAACTTCACAGAAGCTTTCCTGCAAACCTTGCAAGCAGAAGTAGCACTCATGATAGAGCACTTGCTCCTGAAAGACCAGGTCCCAAATTTGAGTCTCAGTCCTTCACACAGTTTTAATGTGCCAGGATTGCATAAAAATGTTGTGAAATGTTATTTCCAGCGACTGGTAGCTTGTTTCAAGCCAAAGAAGTTTCAGTTCGATATACATGCATATTTAGTTCCATCTTCAAAAATTTGTGGTTGACTTGAATAAATTTTTCAGCTAAATTTCTGTATTGAAAAGCAGTTTGGACATCATATTGCTCAAGACAGATATTTTTGGAGGCTGAAATTTATAGTACTAGCAGAATTTATTGAAATCTAGTCACTGGATTGTAAGTTTCATAATAATCTATATCTGCAACTCATTAGAAGCCTCTAGCCACAAGTCTTGTGTTGAAATTTGGATAACATTATAACTACTATTATACTTTATTTGGTACAATCCATGGTTATGTATGACCTGTTGAAGTGCAGGAGTATTATGGCATACTCACCTGTGCTACATATACTTTGGACCATGGTAATCTAAGAACACTATGTTATTTAAAATACATGTAAAGACAGTGAGGAGAGTACTGTCAGTGCGGAGAGTCTGCCAGAAGAGCAAACACACCACAGTACCCATGCAGGATCCGTTATATCGTATGATACCTAAGGAGTTGAGACAGCTAGTTGCAACAGACTTGATAGGACTTATATCCTTTATTGAGGTGTTGTGCACAGTGTGTGAGGCTTACAAATGCTCAATATGGCAGGAATTAGGATTCCATCTGGAAAATATGTATGGAAAATAAATGGTAAGAAAACTGGAATTGGAGTCTATGGCAGGTAAGGAAACAAATTTACGGTGTGTTTCATTGTCTTAGTATTGGTCTGTACTTTTGCAGTGGGAAACGTCAAGCTCAAACTATGCTACAGATGAATCTGTTACTTATATTGCATTCACAGACTCGTAACCATATTGCCACCTATGTACCGAACCTAGACATTCAGGTACGCTACGATCAGTCTGTCACCTAAGCCAATATTCCGCAGGGAGGGGGCGAGACACAGTATCAACCCTATCCATATTTTAGAGATTAAAAGAAAGGCAGAGACAGTATTTGTAGATGCCAGTAGTGAACTGTTCATCTCCTTGTTTGTGGCTTATTTCATTGATGATAATTTTCTGTGTTGTATGTTTTTTTTTCTTTCCCAGTTATGAACTATATGATGAAAAGCCTATAGGCAGTCATGAGGTCCAATTAGGTTGATTGTAGTTTACGATTAAATGTATTTTCTTAAGTAAGCAATTTTACAAAGTTGTTATGTTAACATTAATCTATCATAATTAATATCTGGATAGAGTTGTATGTAAAACTCTTGACATTTCAAAAGGCAGGACATGTTTCTTAATAGGGTGTGTGACCACCGTGTTTGGCAATGCATGCTCTGCAATGCGCTCCCAGGCTGGCCCCAAGTTTGGTAAGGAGGTCTTGTGGTGTGGCATTATATTCCTCCACCAGCACAGTTGACAAATGCAGGGTGGTCATTGGTGCATGTGGATGTGCTGTCATAAATCTCTCCCATATATGCTAGATGGGAATTAACCCTCACAATACTGAGGGTGTGGGGGTACTTTATGCCAATGTTCTGAAAATATTTAAACTTGCCCAAAACTCAACAGCAGATGTCACTTTCTCATTGAATATTGTATTCAATATCTCTGTGATCAGGGCTTTACTTACACATCAATACCTTTAAAAAGTATGTAAAGATTGAAAATCAATAGCAATGAACTGAATCTGAATTTTTTATTATTTTTGGTTGTTTGTTATGAAGTCAGTAGAACACATTACTAAAAATACGTTGATATTACTAAGATTGTCCTAGAAGATATTTTCATGTTCTGGACCCTATTTACACATCAAGGTGTCTTTAAAAAGTATGTTGTTAATAGAATTCAAGAATACTCAATGAATTTTTATAGTTATGGAAAATGCCTTGGCATTGCTAGGGTTAGGGCACAGTAATGAGAAGGCCAGCCATTTGACAAATACCTTCTCGTTCCAAGAGCTCCAGTACCTGTACTGGCAAACAAAGTTCCACATTGTCATCCATAAAAATGAAGTCCGGAGCAAATGCAGTCCTGAAAAGAGGAAGTAGAATGTCACAGTGGAGTTGACTGGTGAGTGTATTGTGTTCAAAGACTTGGAGTCCGTACATCCATGCAACAGTAGTTCTCCCCACACCATAACACCAAAATAACCATGTTTGACAATGTTCCAGTGTGCACAGGGTGCATTTCATGCAGCCTCATAGGGCAAAAGGTGGGAACATGTAATGCACCAAAGAACTTTGTTGAACATGAACATTTTGATGGGACAGGTGTTATGGTTTGGGGGGAGGGGGGGGGGCATGATGCATTAGCTTACTTCCTCCAAATCTGAACCAGTACATTCACCAGTCAACAGCATTGTGACACTACTCCTTCCTGACATTTGTCTTTACAGGAGTGCATTTGGCTCTGATACATTGGTGTCCAAAATTACAGTGACAAACGGAAGTTTAGCAAGATTACATTTATTTTGCCACAGAACAGTACAAACAGGAGATAGTAAAGTAGAAACAGTTTAAAGAATATAGAATATAAACATTTACAACATGCATAATGGTTGACAAAAATGTTCTTTGTGTTTTTTTTTTTCCCAACTTAACAGATTAGCATACACATTCCGACAACTGGTTTAAGTGCTCAGAAGGGGATGTGACCACCTCTGGCAGCCCTACAGGTCTGAAAACAGTGCCCAGAAGTGGATGTGACCACCGCTGGCAACCACACAGGTCTGACAATGATGGAGCATGCTGTGAATGATGTCATCAATCTCATGTTGAAGCAATAATGCCCATTCTTCCTGCAGAGGCACTCGCAAGTGTTAGAGAGTGGTTGGTGGATGCTAACATGATGAAAAGCCAAGTCCTGAGAGCATCCCAGACATGCATTATGGGATCAAATTGGGAGAGTGAGCAGGCCACATGTTGGGTGCAAAATCTTTCATTTCCAAGAAAACGTCAACCACCCGTGCTCTATTAGGTTGAGTATAATCATCCACCAGTATGAAGTCTGAGCCTACAGCACTTCACAACAACTGCACATGAGGTCCCAAGATGTCTTCATGAAACTTGACAGCATTGAAACTTTGTCGATTCACCCGTACAATTTCATTAAGAGTTGTCAACATAATCCCTGCCCACACCATTTGTGATCCTCCTCAATATCAGTCTCTTTCCACAATGTTTTGGTCCTTAAATTGTGTTCCTTGTTCCCTCCAGATGGGACTCCATTGAGAATCACTCTCCAGACCAAATTGGGACAAAGTAAGAGCATATGGACTATCAGACCAATTGTGTGATTGGATTGAAGAGTTCCTAGATAACAGAACACAGCATGTCATTCTCTTCCGAAGTAAGAATGATTTCAGGTGTGCCACAGGGGAGTGTCGTAGGACCGTTGCTGTTCATAATATACATAAATGACCTTGTGGATGACATCGGAAGTTCACTGAGGCTTTTTGCGGATGATGCTGTGGTAAATCCAGAGGTTGTAACAATGGAAAATTGTACTGAAATGCAGGAGGAATTGACACATGGTGCAGGGAATGGCAATTGAATCTCAATGTAGACAAGTGTAATGTGCTGCGAATACGTAGAAAGAAAGATCCTTTATCATTTAGCTACAATATAGCAGGTCAGTAACTGGAAGCAGTTAATTCCATAAATTATCTGGGAGTACGCATTAGGAGTGATTTAAAATGGAATGACCATATAAAATTAATCGTCAGTAAAGCAGATGCCAGAATGAGATTCATTGGAAAAATCCTAAGGAAATTCAATCCGAAGGAAAAGGAAGTAGGTTACAGTATGCTTGTTCACCCACTGCTTGAATATTGCTCAGCAGTGTGGGATCCATACCAGATAGGATTGATAGAAGAGAGAGAGGAAATCAAATGGAGAGCAGCGCGTTTCGTTACAGGATCATTTAGTAATCACGAAAGCGTTACGGAGATGATAGATCAACTCCAATGAAAGACTCTGCAGGAGAGAGGCTCAGTAGCTCGGTACGGGCTTTTGTTGAAGTTTCGAGAACATACCTTCACCGAGGAGTCAAGCAGTATATTGCTCCCTCCTACGTATATCTCGTGAAGAGACCATGAGGATAAAATCAGAGAGATTAGAGCCCACACAGAGCCATACCGACAATCCTTTGCACGAACAATACGAGACTGGAATAGAAGGGAGAACCGATAGAAGTACTCAAGGTGCCCTCCGCCACACCCTGTCAGGAGGCTGTGGAGTATGGATGTAGATGTAGATCTGTGAAAACAACATTGGCCTACTGTTTGACTGTCCTGGTGGCATGTTGATGACTCCACTCTAGATGTTCCCTTCTGTGAAGATGTGTCAGAGGTACACATACAGCAGATCTCTGACAAAGGCCACACTGCTGAAGCGTTCTGCACACTGTTTGTCTCGATAAAACGTCCAGTGGATGCTGCTAGGTCCGGTGCCATTTTCCATGCAGTACTAAGGCGGTACTATTGTGCCCTGGGTGCCAAATAATAATCGTCTCTTTCTGATGTCACATGCAGTTAAACCTGCACTAGTCTCTGGAATGCAGTTTCAGTGTCTATAACCAGTTGCCACATCCAAGAAGCAACAGAACGATTCCTATTAAGCCAACAGGTCACATCAATTTGCAACTGTTCTGTTTCCATTCTTCCTATGGCCTTCCCCTGCAGAGTATCTGAAGGCATCTTCTCTGTGCCATACTGCACTGTCTGTGACTGTGTGCACAGCAACTGTGGGTGTGTGACTACCCAGTAAACACTAGCCCATTTGACAGCTGCCATGACGTCGTCATTGGCGTGGTTGTCTACTGACTGGAATGCCATCTTCTCTGCAGAACATGATCAAACAGACATCTGATGACAGTTTGTGTGATGGTATCATGAATTAGACACAGGGTGGGGAAATAGAGGTTTGTTGCTTTAATTTTGGACACCAGTGTATTTGGCAGATGGCCTAGCCTGCCCATTCCCTCAACTTAAATTGCATCGAACATACATTGGATGTGGTGGGGGGATGTATTACAGCACACCCCCATGTACCAATGACCATCCAGCTGTTGTCAACTGCACTGGTAGAGGAATGGAATGCCCTACTATAAGAGAACTTGTAACCAATCTTTGACCAACATGGGAGCACATTGCAGAGCATGCTCTGCCATCTGTAGTGATCATACACACTGTTAAGAACCATGTCCTGCTCTTTGCAATGTCCAGGGGACCACCACAAATCACAGTGACATCAGTGTAATTATTATCCTTGAATTAGAGCATAATTTCTGTTCATTACCTGTTATAGTTTACTGTGCATATCAGTGTCATATAAGCAAACACCATCTGATACAGGCCTTGAAGGGGCAATTGTGCCGACCAGCTGCTTTGTCATCCTCAGCCTATAGGCGTCAATGGATGGGGATGTAGAGAGAGATATATGGAGGTGCATTTAGTCAGTACCCTACTCTCCCAGTCGTCGTCAGTTATCATTACTGGTGTTGTTACTTCTCAATTAAGTAGCTCCTCAAATTGGCCTCACAAGGGCTGAATGCAGCCCGCTTGCCAACAGCATTCAGCAGGCCTGGAAGATGAGCCACCCAAGTGCTAGCCAAGCCTGACAGTGCTTATCTTCTGTGATGTGACAGGAACCAGTCTTACCACTGCAGCAGAGCTGTTGACACTGGTCTTCATATGCTTGAAGTATATTCAAATATAAACCTAATAATGCTATTAAATCCTAACGAAGCATTAGTGACACATTATGACTATTGCTGAAAGTATGTTAGGTTTCACTATAGAACAAGTTTATGAAAGATGCACATATACACCAAAAAAAACCAACTAATGTTATTATTGGTGTTGAGTACTGAATACGCTGTATGTATTCCCATTGTAAAATGATATGTGAATTCAGGTAAATGTATGTGAGGAACTTGGCAGCCACTTCTATTAACTCACCAACTGAAAGCAATACAGCACTTGAATTGGCAGGCTGGCTGGTGTGGCTGAGCGGTTCTAGACACTTCAGTCTGTAACCGCTACTGTCGCAGGTTCAAATCCTGCCTCGGGCATGGAAGTGTGTGATGTCCTTAGGTTAGTTAGATTTAAGAAGTTCTAAGTTCTAGGGGACTGATGACCTCAGATGTTAAGTCCCATAGTGCTCAGACCCATTTGAGCCATTTTTTGAGTTGGCGGCTGTGACTGAACAAACATCTTCCATAGAGTGTGTACAAGTATTTACATACATAAGGTTTATGTAGACTTGAAAAACTGGTAATATATTAACACTTTTGTAGAAATGAGGAATCATTTATTCACATTGGTACAGTCAGCCAGCTTTTTAATAAAGAGTAATTTCACCATATTTAGTATATCTTTCATTTGGTGCTGCTTTTCTGTTTTGATGGTTTCAATGCATTGAAGAATAATAATTATTGCAAAAACTTGGACAAAATTGATACCAAATTGCCGATCTTGGTAATAAATTAAATATTTCATAAAATTTGTCTGACTGCGTATGTAAAACACACAAGTGGTACCAGAACAAATGCTCTAAATACACATTTGCATGTACAGTACCTGAAGTATATTACACTGTTCCTTTTGAGATGTTTAATTGAACAGTAGATGATACTGTGGCTCCAACTGCCATTAGTAGTTGACACTTTTGTTCACTCAGTCAGGGGCTTAATGCAAAGAGAGTAAAACAAAAGTTATGTTGTACTACTGTGGGAGATAATATCTAAGAACCTCAAGACCTGAGTTTTCTGCCAACCATGTTTGGAGCAAATCATGACACCAAGTTTATGTGAGAGAGTATTATAGTATTTATTTTACAATTAGAGCTACATAATGAGGGCAAATTGTGTCTCCATAATGAAATTGTAGGAGCAGGAGGGTAGTGGTAAGGTGCTAAGCCACTTTACAAACACACCTTAAAAACAAAATTGTTGCTAGTCTCTTCAAAAATTTACACACCTTAACACAGATCATCAGTTCAGAAAACTTTAAACAAGCTCTGATAACTGGCATTAGAGAACATTACTAACATTAAAACTCTGATTACTGGTAGTAAAATAATATTAACAATAAACAATATGTACAAAGAAAGTATGACGTTTCTCCTTAAAACAAATACTTACAGCTCATAATTTCACAAATGGCTGACTTGAGAAATCAGTCACGACAATGAGCTGAACAACAGTTACAATCATTGCTTATACATTCACAACCAAGGGATAAACAACAGTACTTAACATGTGGGTCAGGGGTGGGGGTGGGGGTGGGGTACAAGGGATAAGGGTAAGGGATAAAGGAGTGTTTATGTGCCACAATATTGGTATTAGTTTTAAAAATGGTAGGTACTTCAGTGCACTTGCTGGCCTCTCTCTTTACAATAGTCCACAACTTGGCCCTTCTGGTTTGAATAACTTGCGGTACATGTAACATAAACCTGTTAGCACCATGTATAGACAAGAAGTCACAGTGCTTAATTAAGATATGTAATAATGGCAGCAAACATACATAACCCGGTGTGCATGCGCACACAAAATCTGCAATGAAAAACAATGACAAGTATTAAAATTATCACTTGGCATTACAAGCCACTGACCCATTTAATTTTAATATTTTAGTTTAGCCATCTGTGAATTCAGCAATTGATGATTGCTCCCTCTCAAACTTACTTAACAAACCAACAATCTGAATTACTTCCAGACACTTTGAGTAAAAAGTAAGTATTTGAACAATGCAAACAAGAGCATTTGACTTCATGAAACAATTCTGGATCAGCAGCAGTGCAAACAGTTTAAGCCAGTTACTCATGTTTCCACACACACTCAGTAAGTCAAAAGCTAATTCACAAACACCACCTCAGTTTAAAAGAAACAACAGGGTCAGCTCACTTCATCATACAAAAATTATAAACAATTCAGTGATCATACTCCCACTTAATTTTTAAGTAATGATTGAGTAAACGAATCTCCATTTAAAGCATAAAATATCTAAAGTACAGTAGAATAACAACAACAGCATGTTATTGTTCTTTAAATATGAACACCATGCTAAATTACAGCCAACTGAAGCTAAGATTTCTTAATGGGCAAAAGAAACTTTAACAGCAAAATGTGGACCAATTACTGATATCAAATGACTTACACCAACCAGCTGTTCAACACATATACCCTTGGTAGTGCAGTCACATCACAGAATAATGTATAATAGTGTAACTGTACTCACACTTCCTCTATAACTGGGGTGTGGGACACACTAATGCTTTAAACAGCAACTCAGACATCAAACCAACTAAACTGACAAACAGTCACCACTGTTTGTGAACACCAGTGCAAATTGGCCCCTCAGATTCGAATACACAGCTCTCATTTGACTTTTACTCTGTCACAAAGACAGCTCCGCACAGTCACGGCAGGCAACGTGTTCTCACTGCACCAACCGCTCACAATACCAGCAGCCGCGTGACCCGCCATCTCTTTGAGTATCCTTGCACTATCGTGGAACCAAACTTTAAGGACTCAAGAGTAACCAACATGCTACACACATTTACATTTTACATAGCCGTCCACTCAAAAACCCTCACACCAGTGTCTCTGACTGGAGGACTAAGTAATAAGTGACCATTGACAACAAGAGAGGCACTACTCTGTCCATCAAGCCAGCACACATGGCTCACATAAATTGATACCAGTTTTATCTCACAACATAGACATATTGCAGTATATGGTTTTGTTTTTGTCTTATTGTAAGGCATTAAAAGTGGAATTATAAGAGACTACATGATAAGCCCAACCAACGAAAGGAAAGACAGCTAAAGGCAGATACTTGTAGAAAGGTCCATAAAATACGCCATAGAGAAATGGAGGTGATAAACTGAAGATTAAATTTCCTTCGCCATATTGCTGCGACAGATAAAAAGTAAAATGCGGTTGACAGCCCACATGTCATTCACCAAAGCAGCTGGTAACTCAGACAACAAACATAAATTGGAACGTAAGTGATTAATAAAAGGGCATTCTGTCAGGAAATGGCAAACCGTCAAAGGTTGAGGGCAATGAGCACAAAGTGGTGGAGGAGCACCACTTAACAATGGTGATGGCTAAAAACACAATGCCCAATACGCAACCTAGCTAAAATGATCTCACGGCAAGATGGCCAAGATGAGGTCGTCCAAGCCGCTGGGAGAGGTTAAATTTCCTGGAGCTTGTTCCCATGAAAGGAGGACCAGTGATGAGTCCAATGTGCCATTACCTACTGACAGACGGCAACACAGATATCATTCGAGGGAATGGAAGAGCTAGGGGGCCGAGGCACAAGGACTGCAGCATTGGCAACAGCATCAGCAGCCTTGTCTCCCATCGGATCAACATGACCAGCGACCCACATAAACATCAAAGTGGCTCCACCAACAGCGAGAAAGTGATAGCTTTCCTGGGACCTTTGCACTAAAGGATGCATAATGTACCGCACACAGAGGCTCTGAATGGCACAGAGAGGGGCGGGATGTGTACTGCATGGCCCTACACAGGGTGAAGAGCTCTGGTGTAAATACTGAACAGTGTTCTGGAAGCTGATACTGAAAAACATCAGTGCCAGTGACAAAGGCACACTCAACATGGTGGTCAGTCTGAGAGCCATCAGCGTACAGAAAGGTGCTATTGCCAAGTTCCATGGGAATGTCGTGAAGCTTACAGCGATAGAGTGAAGCTGGAGTATTGTCCTCCTGAAACGAATGAAGGCCAAGGTGAACACAAGACGCTGCACAAAGCCAGCGTGGTAGGGGTTTCACACCCATCAGGAAAGTGGCAGGTAGCATGAAGTTAAGCTGCTGGAGCAAGTGCCAAAAGTGAACTCCAGGAAGTAACAGAGAGGAGGGATGCGCCTCATACTGAGGATCAAAGGAGACATTGGAGAAGGAGGCATAGGATGGGTGCTTGGCATGACAGACAAATGACTTGCCTATCTGCTGAGGAGGAGGTCACAGTGGTTTGACAGTGATATTTTGGCAGCTTCTGCATACAGACTCTCGACCAAGCTAGTGTAAAAGGCGCCAGTGGCCAAAAGGATGCCAAGATGGTGGACTGTACTGAAACAGTGTAAGATGGGCAGATGTGCAGATGCATAAACATAAACCCCATAGTCTAGATTTGAATGGGCAAGGAACCGGTACAAATGGAGGAGGGTGGTCTGATACGTTCCCCAGAAAGTACAGCTGAGAACACACAGGACATTTTGAGAGACCTCATACAGCAGGCAGGCACATAAGACATGTGGGAGGACCAAGAAAGTTTCCTATGGATCATGAGCTGCAGAAATTTCGTAGTTTCAATGAGTGGAAGAGCAACAGGCCCAAGATGTAAAGACAGTGGAAGAAATCAATTGAGCTACCAGAAATTTATACAAACGGTTTTGTTGGCAGACAAGTGAAAACCACTCTCAATGCACCATGTGTAAAGATGTTTGAGACATCGCTGAAGATGCTGCTCAAGAAGGCAAGCCTGTGAAGAACTGCAATAGGTGGCAAAATCGTCAACTGAAAGGGGTCTGGAGATGCTTGGCAGGAGACAAGCCATAATAGGGTTAATGGTGATAGCAAAGAGGATGAAGCTCAGCACAGGATCCTGAGACACACTGTTTTCCTGAATGAAGGTGTCTGACAAGGCAGAACCCACAAGTACCATGAAAACATGGGCTTTTAAAAATTCCCGAAGGAAACGGGGCGTGTGGCCACAGAAGCTCTGCATGTGGAGAATACGGAGGATACCAGTCCTCCAGCAGGAGTCATAGGCTTTCTCCAAATCAGAAAAGGCAGCCACTGTCTGGTGAGGGTGGGGGAAATGACGAGATAGTCAACTGCAGAACAGCATACTCAAAATCCACTCTGCGCAGTGGTCAGAAAATTTTGAGACTCGAGCCACCATACCAGCCAGGCACAAACCATATGTTCCATCACATTGCAAACACAGCTGGTAAGAGAAATGGGGCTACAACTAGAAAAAAGGTGATTGTCTTTGCTGGGCCTATGTATGGGTATGACAGTGGCTTTATCCCAGTGTCTGGGAAACGTGATCTCTGCCCAGATGTGATTGTATGTTTGAAGGAGGAAGTGCTTGCCCATAAGAGAAAAGTTCTGCAACATCTGAATGTGAATGTCGCCCAGCTCTGGGATGGAGGATCGGGATGAAATGAGAGCAAGATATAGCTCCAGCACAGTAAAGGTGGCACTGTAGCATTCACCATTCTGAGAAGAGACTGGTATTCCCCAAGCCTTCTCCACTCATTTCCGATGGAGGAAGGCAGGGTATTAGTGTGAGGAGGTTGAAATCTCCACAAATTATTGGCCTCAGGTGTTTGAGATAGCAATAGGGTACACAATGACATTGGCTGCTACTGTCATGCTGGAAATCAGGAAATGGACCTCGGTCCCAGAAAGCTGTTGGAGGTTGTTCCACATGATGAAAGAGGGAGTGGAACTGTTGAAGGAACTAGTTAATGAAATCCAGCTAGCTTTTTTGTTAACCCAAAGAATGCAATGACACTGTGCATGAAACTGTTTGTATTGAATGGAGTTTGCCATCATAGGATGATAGTTAAAAACATGGAGAGCATGTCTCCATGTGCGAATAGCATTCTGGCACAACCCAGTCCACCAAGGGATCTGGACATGTTGCAATAAAGAGGAAGTGCAAGGAATGGTACGTTCTGTGGTGGTAAGGATAACATTTGTAAGATATTCTACTTGGTCATCACTATTGGGGAAATGCACTTCATTTAAGGTCGCTAGGGAGGAGTAAAACCTACAGTTGGCCTTAGAAAGCTGCCATTTGGGTGTGCACATAGGTACATAGGTGGGATAGAAATCAGCACACCGACAGCACACAGGAAATGGTTGCTCAAGTACATGTCAGAAAGAATGGACCATTTGAGATGACCGGAAGCTGCACAGTGGAGAATGAGAGGTCCAAATGGGAATAGGTGTGTGTGGTGTCTGAAAGGAACGTGCATACTCCTATGTTAAGGCAGATGAGGTGAAGTTGACTGATAAGGTCAGCCATCAGGCCACCTGGGAATACTCCAAAGGAGATGGTGCACATTAAAGTCAATGAGCAGCAGAAATGGGTGAGGGAGTTGCCCAGTAAGATGGAGGAAGTCTGCCTTGATGACACTGAATGATGGAGGGATGTAAAAGATGCGAACGGATAACATGAAGTCAGGAAGGAAAATATGTACTGCTACAAGTTGAAGCAGGTTAGTCAGGGAGATGGGTTGACTGTGAATGTCATACTCGATGAGCAGCACGACTCCCCCACAAGCTGGAATGCCATCAGGGGAAAGTCAAAGTAGACCAGAAAGAAATGCGGCCGGTGAAAGCTATCATCGTGACCCCACTTTGTTTCCTGGAGGCAGAGGACACACAGACACTGCGTTTCGAAGGGCAGCCACAAGTCCTCTTCATTGGATTGAAGGCCACAAACATTCCATTGGAGGAGAGTCATGATGAGGAAAGGGGAGTGGGGAAAATGAAGGGATGCCATATCGGCAGCTCCCGAGTGCCAGCCTTTGATGACTCACTGCTACATGACACAGAGACTAGAAGATCTGGGTCCATGAGGTCTGCAGATGTGTTGGCATTCTCCTTCTGTCAGTCTCCACAGTCAAGGCCAGAAAAAGGTTGGCAGTGTGCACTGGCGACATGTAGGTTGGCTGGGTGAGTGTTTCATGTGGTGACACCATCAAAGAGGATCTCCGAGATGGTGAAGGAGATGCCTTTGTTTGACTTCTTGGAGCCTTTCCAGTTGACAGGGGAAGACTCAGATGTTAGTTGGCTGGAGGGACGTAGAAAGTCTTTGTGGGAGTATTCCCTCTGTCCATTCGGGCCCGCTGGTTGTGTAGCAGGTGACATTGCCCCGTGCAGTGAAACTTTGGTGGCTTGCTGCACAGCTGGAGGAGGAGGACACGAGGATGCTACCATGACACAGAGATATTACAACCATTGTGCTGAATTTTGTGTCACATGTTTGCATGGACATGTCCCTCATGGAGCGAGAAGCAGCAAGAACAGTACTGTAAGTGGCAGATGGTAGAACATAGAGTTTACGACTAGCCAACAACTTGCGAACAACAGGGAAAGGCACTTTTTCCTTCACCTGGATCTCCTGGACAACCCAGTCATTGAGATACATGGGACAATCTTGGGAGGAGGTGGCATGATCGCCATTACAGTTGATACAGTGGGGAGAAGAAGGTGGACAATTGCCCTCATTAGTATCCCTACCACAGGTTACACATTTGGCCGGTTGTCATCAGGACATGCAACTGTGGTTGTAACAATGACACTGGTAGCAGTGCCAGGTTTGAAATGTACTGTTGAAATGTGATAACTTCATAACCTGCTTTGATCTTTGATGGAAGCACCACTCTATCATAAGTCACAAAGCGACTGTGTGTGGGCACTAAGGGTGCATCTACCTTTTTCATTACCCAATGGACTGCAACAACACCCTGATCAGAGAGGTATGGCTGGATTTCTGCCTTGGTCAGGCCACTGAGCAGCCTAGGGTCAGTAACACCATGGAAAGAATTCACCGTTTTATGGGCCTCCACATGAACAGGATAACCATGGATGAGTGAAGCTGCAAGCTGTTGTTGTGCTTGAGAATCAGAAGTACTCTCCCAAAGCAAAGTGACATTGTGTAAACGATAACAAGATTGCACAGTGCCAGCAACTTCATCAGCACTTTTCTGAATAAAAAATGGATTTACCTTAGGAAAGGACTGACTGTCTTCAGTATGTGAAAACACAAGGAACAGCTGGGAGAGTCTTTGAATCGTTAGCCTCATTCAGTTTATGTTTAGTAGACATTGGCTGTGAAGAAGGTGACTGGCTCATTGTGTGAAAATCCCCTGGACTGCCAGCATATCAGATGGCATGCTCCTTCCAACTAGGAGACCCTCTCTCACAGAGGGGGGGCTCACTCACCTTAGGTGGTAGTTCACACCTCCTGAACATCTGACAGAGGGACCAAATTGAACAACTCAGGCAATCTCCTTTCCCTGGGCTTGGCCTGTAACAGGGGGTATGTGCAAAACTCACCAGTCAACCTGGGGCAGGACATATGCGTTACCCAGCCATCTGTTTTGTGTCAGATGTGTGGGCTGGCCTTCAGGAGTGCACATGGAAGAAGAAGAAGAAGAAGAAGAAGAAGAAGAAGAAGGAGAAGGACCTCAAACACTGAAGCGCAGGAAGGGCAGGAGAAGGGGAATAAAGAAAGAAAAAAGGAACAAAAAACAGTGGAGAGACTGTTCTGATATCAGATACTGAAAATGCAGAACTCATTTCCAAAAACATTCCAGACATGTTTCCCAAAGAAGAGGCACAAAAAGTAGCAAGAGGATAGACATGAAGCATGGACAGGAAATGACGCTGCAATGGTTTGTACTTTCGGAACAACGGTATGACCATACTAAACATCAAACATGGGAGAGTTCACACTCTGTGGTGTAAAACCGCACTCATGATGCTTACTGCATCTTGTAGAGGTTCATTCTTACTTCTAAAGCAATGTTTAAATGACACAATCTTCAACCACTGTAAAACCATGTGTCATCAGTTTCTGACTTTTGGTACAATATGTGGCCTATGATTAGCAATATTTCCTTTTCAACTGTCGAAACTACTATATGTTAAATGATTTTTCCATTGGAGCACATAGGATCAATGAAACATAACAGCGAAGTGCTGGCAGCCTACAACTGCATGAAATCTTGCAACTGCATAAAGCTTCTGGCACACATGAATCTTCTTCAGGTTTGAGTCCGTGTCAATTTTTGTCCTACATTTGAATCTGCTATGAAGTGGTCCCTCACTTCCAATAGAAAATACAATGACCTCGAGTATCCAAAAGCAAGCATCATGTTTGTGTCACCTCTAACCGCACTAGCCACCAACACACCCTTGTTCTTCCACCAACAATGTAAGGAAAAGGATAGATTGCTACTCACTGTAAAGATAACATGTTGAACTGTGGACCAGGACAACAAAAAGAGTTATATTTTCAGCTTTCAGTCAAAGCCTTCTCCAGTAAAAGGTGCCTGTCATGTGTGTGTGAGGTGTATTTGCTTGTGTGTGTTTCCTTTTCAGAAGATGGCTTTGTTGTGCCTATATGCAACTCAATATGTCATCTTTATGGTTAGCAGCAGTCTGTCCTTTACCTTATATTGTTGATATTACAACCTGGAGTTTCCATTGTTTGCTTATTATTCCACCCACATGTGATGGTTGTAGTGTAATCAACAAGAAATAGTAATCCACAAACTTCAGAAGATTCAGGTTGTTCTGTTGAAGATAACACAACAAAGCAAAGATAAAGATTATTTGAATCAGGGTGGTATTGACAGTGAAACAGTGATCACAGTCCTACTAGTCATACTTTTTACATATATTGTCTCTCAGAAACATCAAAGGAAGTATCAAGCTACAGCCATGTCTCAAGGTATGTATGATTCAACCAAAGCTCGGTCTAAATATATTTGTTGCATATTTGGGAAACCAGGTCATGTTAGTGCACAATGCACAGTTAAATTGTCCCAAAAGCATAAAAATAACAATTCTGCAAACGTAGCAAAAAATGTGCAAGAGATAGGTGGAAGTGAAAATAATTTTTCTTTCTCAGCTGTTACTGGAGGTTTTGCAGATAGCAAAGTAGAGTCGTTTCTGAACTTGTGGCAACAGAACATGTAATTAATGAATCTGTTCCTATGATGCATGTGAAAGAACTGGAAAATCCAATAGAACAAAGGTTGCCAAAACAGATACAATTTTGTTTGCCAGAAATGTTGTAGTAGTTGATAGTGAAGGCATTTATCTGGAAATAAATTTGAAATAAAAATAAAAGATGTTCTTACAGTGTCATGTTTTCTAAATAATTTGGCAGTGTGTAAACTAGAGATGACTGGACACTACATTGCTTTGGAAAATTCAGTGTATTCAATTCAAAAGGGTAATAAAGTTGTAGCTCAAAGAAGAGTTTCAGGCATGTATACCCTTTTGTTCAAACATACTAAGAGTTCTATTTAGCATCGCTGTGTTTCTGACAGTGGTGTAGAGCTGTGGCATATGTGCTTAGGGCACTTGAACCTTGAAAATCTAAAGAAACTTAATTATCTAGCATTGGGAATGGACCAAGCATTATCGTAAAGTTTTATAAACCCATAAACAAATGTTTGACCTTCACGGATGGTAAACAGACATAATTACCACATATTCAGTCTCGTGTTTGAGCCAGACAACCATTTGGATGAATACATAATAATGTGCTTGGTCCTATAACGATTGTTTCTTTTGATGGAAATAAATAAATAGTGACTTTCACTGATGACTGTACTCACTTTACAACAGATTACTCTCTTCAGCCAAGCCTGAGGTGTTTCATTACTTTAAAGTATACTATGGGATGGCTACTGCTCATTTTAAGAAGAAGATCAGCAGGTTTAGATGTGACAGTGGTTGTGAAAACATTTCAAATGAAATGATGAAATTCTTTGAAGGAATCGAGGTGCAGCTCTAGTTAACCATAAGGTACACACCTCAGCAAACTGGAGTGGCAGAATGACGCATCATACTATCATTGAAAAGTTTCATTGGATGCAAACTTGGAAAGCAATTTTGGTCATAAATGGTACTGCCAATTGTTTCTATCATTACCTGCATTCCAACCTCAGCTATACACGGAGAAATTCCAGCAATGCTATGGTATGGAAGGAAGCCAAATTTGAAGGAACTGTCTGTGTCTGGGTGTAATGCATACTTGCACATTCCAAAGGAACTAGGGGCTTGTAACTTTCGCACCAGGTGATTAGAATATTTAATGATGAGATATTGTCCAAATGGTTACAGATTATAGTGTCCCATACAATACAAGATTGCATTTGTAATGATGTAATTTTTGAAGAAGGTAATTTTCTATTTGAGGGTCAAAGTAGTGGTGACTGGATCTTTAAGGAGACTTTTCAAATGGACAACATAACACAGAATATAGCAGATGACAATACCATCAGAATGAAACTAACCCTGAGGAATCTGAACAAACTGTTGAAGATAACTCAGAGACCTTCACTTCAGAAGAAGTGAAGAAAGTAGAAGCCACTGCTGAAAAGCAGTAGTACAACAAGAAAACCTAGATACTTTGATGATTATGTGGTATTAGCCTTGAATGCAGAAGCATTTGTGAATAACTTATCTCAGAAGTCTGAAAATGTGAAGTGTCACCATGATAAAGAAGAATGGACAAAAACAATAAAGGAAGACCTGGACTCTGTCATCTAATGGAACTGCACCACTTCCAGCAAATAAGAGAGTCATTAACAGTATGTGGGTGTTCGAAGTAGAAAGAGATGCATCTGAAAATACTGAAAAATATAAGGCACCTTCAGTTATTAAAGGTTGTGTTCAGGTAAAAAGACAAGACAATGAGGAGACATATGCTCCAGTTGCTTGACTCCCAACAGTGTGAACTTTTGTTAGTCTGGTGAATGAACATGATTTATTTATGGAACAAATGGCTGTACAAAAAGCATTCCTGCATGAAGAACTGACTGAAGAAATTTATACAAAAGTTCCACAAGTTGTAAAGAGTAAGGAAGGACTTGTATGCAAACTCAACAATGTTTTATATGGGCAGAAGCAGGAATCAAGAACTTAGAACTTTAAATTTGACAGTTTAATGAAGGAAATCAGGATTCGAAAATCTGAAGTTGATAGCTGTCTCTCTGTTAAAAACACTGATGGATATAATACTTATTTGCTACTGTATGTAGATTATATTCGAATTGCTGGAAAATCATTGATACTAAGAAGTAGTAAAAATTAAGTATATTAAAGGAACACTTGACATTCATCTGTGTCACAAAAAGGGAAATTCAAGTGTTCGTCTCTGACTGGGCAAGTGAAGACGATTGAATATCTACAACAGCATACATAGTCCAGGTATTTCGAAATACTGTTTGTTGGGCTAAAAGGAGGCAGGAGCATAACATATTGCTTCAGCAACAGCTACACAGACACCCTGTGGCTGACGAATCTTCTTGAAGAATTTAAAATATTTATGAAAACTGAACACTGTATCACGCATGTCTATTACAGAAGTGGGAACTTGGAGGATTGAGGCATATGAATATTAAATTCGATCTCATACATCAGCTGCTTCACGAAAGACATCTGAATTTTCAACACATCAGCTATGAGGAATGAGACGCAGATATTCAACAAAAGCTACTATGAGTGCACAGTTCAATAGACCGTGTCCAAAGATGGGATTAGTGAAATTTGCAGATACTTAATGGAAGTATCAAATTGAGGCGAGGGGTGTTGAAGTAATGATTGTTAAATAATCATACTTGGAACTTTTCTTCTTTTATTTTATTTTTTTTTTTGTGTGTGCTTTTCTCTGTTTTCTCACCCCATGATTGTTATAGCAGTAACTAATAAACTGATATTATGTATCTACATACCCAGTAATTTCTAGCATTAATGACACACATTTCATCCCCAGTTGTATATACACTAGTGATGCACAGTTAAAGTATCAATCAATGATTTTTTTTTAACAACAGCCTTTCATAAATTCACCAGATTTACAGAGGGCATAAATTCAAAAGTTTTTGCAAGAGTTGTGGAAAAAACCCACCCTACACTGCAAACACACTATACCCAAGGTTTTAATACCTTCCACCATACAACATTAAGTTAGGCTTACATATACAAAACACTGTATTAAAGCTCATGGCGAATATTTGCTTTCTGGGGATATGAATTCTCATATATTTTTCACTAATACATGACGTTTACACTGCCGCAGACGTTAATTTTCACAGGGCATTTAACCAGTTCCACATTACAATATCAACAAGCAAACACAAAACATTAAATATCTCTGAATATCATGGCTTTTTGGGCATAAAAGGAGGCAGCAAACCTTTTGCAACTCCCAGCCGTTTCGTAACTAATATTCCTTTTATGCCTCCGATCACACAATAAAAGTTTTGTTAACGCAAAAAATTAATTTACAGTCGCTTCACGCTGTACGGCATCGTTGGTTGATGGTAGCTCAATTCTCATTGGTTGACGGCACTGTTGAGGCTTAACTTTCTAATGGTATGTATTTTAGGTCGAGGAAATATGTGGGTGTAGGGATTGCTAGCTCAGCAGTTCTACAAGCAGAGCTACCCCAGTCTGGATGGGGCGCTGGTAAGGAGGGTGGTGGGGAGGGGGGGGAGGGTGGTAATTCGGAAAAACTGGTAGGTGTACATTACTTTAAAATAAAATAAACTGCATCACAATAAAATACCTAATTCTGATATTGTGTGTTTTTCCGTTACTTGTTACTGTTGGTTCATGACTTTTTATTTATTTATTTATTCCATGTGATCTGATGGTACACAGTGTGTTACCGATGTCGAAAAATATCAGTTAACATTGTTAACATATATTAGCTTACAGTATCCTAATGTATTATATTGGTTAAGTTTACTTCACTCCAGTGCTCAATGTTTTCAGTTTAACATAAATAGCAAGATTAGGTATTCATTTACAGAGTAAAATCAGCTACACAACAAATATGACTTCACAGCTTAGCTAAATTTTATGTTGTCTTCGATGGAATTAATACTAGTGTGAAGATTATTGAACTGTTGGAGGCCCATGTGGAAAGCTTCCTTTTTACACAGTTGGTGTTTGTACATAAAACATGCACATTTGAGTTTTTCCTAGTGTTGTGTTTATGTATTTCATTATTTTTTACCACTCTGGAGGCGGTTGGCACTATGTGGTTTCTGAAAAACTTTAGAGTCTCGAGAATGTATAGGCAAGGCAGTATAAGGATCTCCAACTTTCCGAAGATGTGTTTGCAGGAGTGTCTGGGTTTGCTCTCTTCTGGATTTTGAATGTGCTTAGGGCAGTTGGAGAATTTCCCCAAAATATCACACCATATTTTAGGTGGGCTTGTATGTAAGCATAGTACACCTTGGTTAGTGTTTTCAGGCTAGCACATGATTTCAGTACACTCAGTGCATAACAGCCAGTACTAATTCTGGCATTTACCTTTCCTGTATGTGTATTCCATTTAGGTTATCTTGAACCCAAAGACCCAGGAATTTGAAAACAGTGTCAGTACCTATTGGCTGGTTATTTACAGTGACATGTGGCTGAAAGGAATTTGCATTTTGTGTTGTGCAAAAGTTCATGGAAGCTGTCTTTTTGGTGTTGATAGTTAATCTCTTGATTTTAGCCTAGTTGCTAAGTTGTCCAGTTTCCAAGTTCACAGGTTTTTGCACAGACTCTGTATTCTCCCCTTTGAGGAGTACAGTTGTATCATCAGAAAATATTATTGTTTTGTGTGCATCTACATTCAGGCTCAAGTCATTCATATACAGGAGGAAAAGTAGAGGTCCCAATACTGAGCCCTGTGGTACAACTTGCTTTACAGTATTATTACTCAATAGGATTTCGGTTATTGAGTTGGTTTGTCTATTAGTGTATTTCATGCTGACTCTCTGCATCTGATTGGTTAGGAATGAAGCAATCCAATTGTTTTGGATTCCTCTGATACCATAGTGTTCTATTTTTTTAGCAATATTTTGTGGTCAAAAGTCTTTGACAGATCCAGAAATATGCCTGTTACGGCCTGTTTTTATCTAACAGATCTAATAGCATATTTATGCAATCATATTCTGCAGTTTCAGTTGATTTGTTGCTTCTGAACCCATGTTGAGCTACACTTAGTAAACCTTTCTTTTCAATGAAATCCATCAGTTTTTTGCACATAATTTTTTCAAAAACTTTACAAAAGCAGTATGGGATTGAGATAGGCCTGTAGTTATTCATACCGTTATTATTAACTTTTTTGAAGACAGGAATTAGGCCTACTTTAGAAAGTTTCAGAGCTTCAGGGAAAGTACCTGTCTGGAAAGAACAGTCACAGAGATGAGTTAATGGTTCAGTAATTGTGTGTACACAATTTTTGATGACCGTTACGGGGATAACATTAATTCCAGCTAAATATGCCTTTTTTAAGTCTCTGAGGACTTTTGCAACATCATTTTCAGTGACTTTGGTAATGAAAATTGACTCTGCACATGTGTGATATTTTTGGTTTGCTGGTCGGTAGTTTGTGTTAGGATTATTTTTGATTAATTTTCCAGCTATGCTTGCTAAGAATTTGTTGAGAGTTAACCACAACTAAGGGATTAGATATAGATTCATTGTTGAGTTTGATTTCTATGTTCTTGTTTGTAGCTTTGTTTTCCCCTCTTTCCCTTTTTATAATATTCCACATTGCTTTTACTTTATTGCTGGATTTGTCAATGTATTCATCATTTTGCATCCTTTTTGCCTGTCTCTTCTTATGATACATGTGTAGTTTTTATAGTATTCTGTTAGTTGAGGGGAGTCACTACTTTGTTTACATAACATGTGGAGTATTCTTTTATGTTTGCAAGAGATTTTTATAGCTGGTGTAATCCAAGTCTTGTTTCCCTTATTATTATTTATTCTTACTGGTTTTTGTGGAAAAGCCTCTTCAAAGTGGTGGATCATTGTGTCAAGAAATATGTTGAATTTCATGTTGACATCATTGGCTGTGTACATCGCTGTCCACTTTTCTTTACTAAGGAGGGCATTTAGCTTGTTCAAGTTATCATGAATGAAAAACCTTCGTAAAGTTTTAGGTGGGACTGGGTTTGAGGTATCTTTGCTAACATCGACCTTTAGAATGACAGCTCGGTGGTCGCTGAATCCTGCATTGTAAAGGCCTACTTCTAATGTTGGGTTAAGTTTATTCCTATTTGCAAAAATTTGATCTAGAGGTGTCTTGGATGTGGGTGTTATTCTAGTGGACTCATTTACAAGGCCATGCAGATTATAAGTTTTTGCAATGTTAATCAATGTCTCCCTGTTTCTGTTGTGGGTGAGAAAGTCTATATTAAAGTCACCACATATAATTACATCCTGTTTCCACTGACTTATTTTGGATAGAAACAAGACCATTTGTAACACAAAATCATTAATAGTACTGGAGGGGGGACGGTAAATTGTAGCTACAATTAGATTTAGATCTGTAAGCTTTATGGCTGCACATTCAAAGAACTTCTCTGTTCCTATTTCCTTTAGGGTAGGAAGTGGGCTGTATTCAATGTGTTGTTTTATGAAGATAACAACCCTACCATGTCCATCATTTGATCTGGAGTAGTGTTCACACAATATGAAATTTGATAGTGAGATTAACTGAGGACCAATCTGTGATTGAGACCACTTTGTGATAAAATCAGTCTTGAGAGAGAAACTGTCACTAACAAATGGCAACAGAATGGGGAAGATGATGAAATGGAATGCAGACAAACTGAACATCCCTGATGAAGTAAAAAAAATACCAAGTAACACTAAGCAGAAAGTTGAGCAATGAAGAGACCACAGTAGGAGTAGATGAAACATGGAACAGGTTTGAAAAAGCCATTAAGGATGCTGCAGAGGAAATAATAGGCATAAGACGGAACAGAAAAACCCAGGAATGGTTTGATGAAGATTGCAGGTCAGCAATAGAGGAAAACAACAGGGCAAGAACAAAACTGCTGCAGAGAGAAACCAGAAATAATGTGGAACAATATAGAGAATTAAGGAGAAGAGCTAACAGACTGTGCAAGAGAAAGGAAAGAGAGTGGAATAAGAAGAAATTTCAAGAACTAGAAGAACTAAAGGAACAGGGTGAAATAAGAAAGTACTATCATGCCATAGGCAAAATGAGGAATAGACTCCAACCAAAAACAATGGCCTGTTCCAGTAAAGATGGGAAAATGGTAAGGGAGGAAGAACAGATAGTGGGAAGATGGGCAGAGTATTTCAAAGATAAACTAAGCACCAGCCAAGAAGATGAAGAGACAGCCACACAGGAGGGAAGAGTGGAGCTGGAAGTAGACAATGAAACCAATGAGCCAAGGAAGCCAACACTACAAGAGGTCTCATTGATATCAGATATATGGGAAACATAAACTATGCCAGATAATTGGAAAATTGGAATAATAGTCCCCATTTATAAGAAAGGGGACCAAACAGCATATGAAAACTATAGAGGTGTAACACTCCTAAATACAACTTATAAGATTTTCACAAGTATATTAAAGGAAAGGATACAGAAGTGTGCAGAAGGCATACTAGGGGAATATCAGTGTGGCTTTCGACCAGGCAGAGGAGCAACTGATCAAATATTTGTGACAAGACAAATGATGGAAAAGTTCTATGAATATGATATAGATCTGCATTTCCTATTCATCGATTGCAAACAAGCCTTTGACAGAGTAAATCGGCAAGAACTATACAGAGTACTGAAAGAAGTTGGTATATGTGCTAAATTAATAAGATTAATCAGAATGACAATGCCAATGACAGAGACAAGAGCAAAAGTAAAGGTCCTTAGCAGAACAAGTGAAAGCTTTGACTTTAATAAAGGTGTGAAGCAAGGGGTAGTCTCTCCACTGTGCTATTCAATATAGCCCTGCATAGTGTGGTACATAAAATCAACAAAAGAGGCACCATATTTATGAAAACTTGGCAGATATGTGCATATGCTGATGACATTGCTACAGTGGGAAGAAATACCAATAGGCCTACACTCCTAGAAACATACCAGGCAATGGAAACAGAAGCCTTAAAAACTGGCCTCACAGTAAATGAAAACAAAACAAAATATATGGTAATGCCACAATCTGAGGCCAGAAGAACCCCTAAAAACCTAAACATCAATGGGAAATGATTCAATGGAGTGTCCGCCTGCACGCGAGACACTGGTAAGTTTCATAAGCGCGCGCGACCGGGTTTCAGAGCGGCAACGTGGCTCTTGCTATCCGCTCAAAGTCAGGCCGTCATTGGCTGCCTGCCTGAGGTCGCTAGGCAACGGAAAGACGCTGCCGAGCTGTCAATACCAAAGACGCGTCTCCCAGACTATAGCGACGCCATCTCTTTAACCGGGCTGGCGGCAAAGTACTTCGCTGTATAACCGCTGTGCAGCGCCACCATTACTTCTCAGCTATGACACAGAAAATAAAAATCTGCAAGCTTACGCAGCATAACTACATGTGTTACCTCATAAGAAATTGCTTACAATCAAAATTAGTAAGCGTATAAGCTCCCTTGGGAACGCACACAATTATTACCGAATGCAAAAAAAAAAAAAAAAAAAAAAAAAAAAAAAAAAAAAAAAAAAATTGTACCCATTCAAGAATCGTAAAGGATTGTTTTTATAGGTCGTAGATGGTGGCATGAAGATCATCATCTAGAGGGTTGGATCCCCTCCTTCGAAAGCGTCAGATTGCAAAGCCTGGGCTACTCTCAGGGTGGAATCTCCGTCTTCGAAGATTGTGTGTTTTGTCTGTGTGCCCGCCGCTTGTTGCTGTCGCTGTTCGTTCGTTCGTCCGTCCGTCCGCCTGCCTGCCTGCCTGCTCGCTGTCCATCGCCGTCGGCGTAACTGCCTGCCTGCTCGCTGTCCATCGCCGTCGTCGTAACCGCTGCCGCCGCCGCCGCCGCCGCCGCCTGCTGTTCGCCGCCGACCATCGCCGACGCCGACGCCGACGCTGACGCCGCCGCAGCCTGCTGCACGTCCGTCTGTCCGTCGCCGTTCGTCTGCAATGAGTACTCCCACCTCCACCGTCATCTACACCTCCCCCTCCCCTTCTCCCACAGTCACTTCTTGGAGTGCCGCCCCTGGCCTCCCTCCTTCCGCCTCCCCTTCCCTTCCCCCGCTCACACATCCCCCTATCTCCTCCCCTGCTGTATACCCACACCTCTACACCCTTCCTCCAGCTTCCACACCCTCAACAGCTCCCACTCTTACCCCCGCCCTCACGTACGCCTCTGTTGCCGCCTCTGCTGCCGCCCCTCAGGTCGTTGGCTTCCCCTCTCTCACCGACCCCGACGCTTCGTCTTCTGCATCTCCCGCACGCATCACGTCGCGCCGAGCCACCATCGCCGCCACTGAACCAGCTGCTTCTCCCGGTGCCTCCGCTACGCCACAGGGATCTGCCACCCGCCACCTCCCTCTCCTCCCCGTCCCTCTCTCCTCCTCCCAGCCTCCAGTCTCCAAAAAACCCCAAAAGCGCGTCCTTACCGACTCTGCTCCCGAGACTTCCCACAAAAAATCAACACCACCTCCCCCTCCCCCTCCCCCTGCCGTCACCATGGACACCACCCCTCCTCCTGCCACCCATACCTTGGCCTCCACCCTCCACACCTTCGTCCTGTCAACTCCCGATCCTAAGTTCCTCGACGCTCGTACCCTCACCAAGGAAATACGAAAGTACTTACCTGGTGCTCCCATTTCCCAACTCATTCCCCGCAGGGACTCAGTCCTTATCAAGTCCCCGTCCCCATCCTTTCACACAGACCTCCTGCGAAAACTCCCACGAGTTATGTTTGGCCCCCACGCCTCTCTGACACCCTTCCTTTCCGCTTCCACTCCCCGTCAGCCCCAGCCTCCCCGACGCCCCCCCACCTACACCGCTGTGATCACCAAGCTCAGCCCGGTGATCACAGAGGATGAAGTGTTGGTAGAACTGAACTCCCACCCGGACTTGGAAATCCGCTCTGCCCGCCGTATCCACAATGCCTCTGGTCCCACCTACCTCATGCGGGTATTCTCTGAATCCGCCCCATCCATAGACCATCTCCTCACCCAGGGTGCCCTGATATACCACCGTCGCCACCCTGTTGAATCCTCCAAATCCCCTCCCCAATCCTACCGTTGCCAGCGGTGCCTGATGTACAATGACCACCTGACTCCCAACTGCAAAAACCCCCCCACCTGTCCCCATTGCAAGGCCTCCCACTTTCTTAAAAACTGCCCCAACCTCGCTGCTCCTCCTTCCTGTAATACCTGCAATGGCCCCCATCCCACATACTCCCACAAATGTAAAGCTAAACCCCCTCCCGCCACCCCTGAACTTACGGTCCCAGTTCGTCCCGTCGATCCCCCTGTCCATCCCAACAATTCCCTCCGTCCACCCCCCACGGCCGAGGACATCATCCGGTTCATTACCGTTGTCCTCCAAAACATTCACCCTTTTCAGCGCCCCCACACCTTCCAACAAATATCCCTTGCTGCTCGCTCTGTTTTCCACCTGAACGCCTTCGCCACTTACTCCCACAACCAAGCCCACTTCACCTTCACCCGCCTCGACACCCTAGTTTAAGTCTCTTCCCTTCCCTCTCTTCCCCCCCTCCTTCCCGTCATGGCGCGGCACGAGTCTCGCATCCTCTTCCAGAACATTCGCTCCTTCCGCTCCAACAAATACCTCCTCATGCACACCCTCTCCCACCACCAGGTCGACACCTTCCTCTTGAACGAAACCTTTCTCCAGCCCCACCATTCTATCCGCACCTCCCCCTATATCCTCCACCGCACTGACGCTCCTGGTCCTCGTGCGCAGGGTGGAGTCGCGATTGGTCACCTTAAGCATATCCCTGTCCGGCCACAACCTCTCCTCAATGACCCCACTGAACACCTTATCCTTAGCGTCTTCTTCCCCTCCCTCACCATTACCTGTGCCACCATCTATGTCCGCCCCACTGCTCCTCTTCCTTATGACTTCATCTCACACATTGACCACACCTTCTCCACCTATGTGATTGCCGCCGACCTCAATATCCATAGCCGCACTCCTGCTGCCCTTCGGCGGTGGCATCAGTTCCTCTCCACACTTCAAGGTGACCTAGTTCCTCTTCCCCAGCACACCCGACCTGAAAGTAACACCACCCCCGATGTTGTCATTGCCTCCGCCAACCTCCTTGGGCGTATCACTGTCGCCGTCCTTGACCCCACAGGTAGCGATCACCTCCCTGTCCTTCTCACCATCGCATCTGCAAACCGCCCCCCTCCGGCTCCGCACCCTGCACCCCCTCCCAAGGTCGTCCATGACTATCGCCGTGCCAACTGGGATGCCTACCGGGACTCCATCTCCGCCCAGGTCGAAAGCCACCCTCTTACCTATCACCATCCTGACGACATCAACCACGCCTCGTCCTTCCTTCAGCAGGTAATTACTGACGCCGTGGAGGCCCATGTTCCTACTAAAACCATCCACCCACACCGTCCCACACTCCCTCCGCGGGCTGTCCTCCTCCTCCGTGAATCCCGCCGCCTCTATCGCTCCTTCCTGCGCACTCGTGACAGGGATACACTCCAACGCCACCGGCAAATACAGCGACACGTACGGAACCTTATTACAGCAACGAAACGCCGAGACTGGCGCCAGACCTGCACACGACTCAACGCCACCCTCCCTATCAACTCCTCCAAGTACTGGTCCGCCTTCCATCGTCTTACTGGTTCCCTTTCCGCTCCCCACTACCCCCTTCTCCATAACGATCGCCCCCTTCCTGACAACCTCAGTAAGGCCAACCACTTCGCTTCCCACCTTTCCGAGGTCTTCTCCATCCCCGATGATCCCCACTTTGATTATTCTCTTTTCCCCACGGTCATGGAACGTGCTGATACCTCGGTCGCTCCTCTTGCTCCTAGTCTCCAGTACTTGGGGCAGTTGCCCCCCTCCGACATAAACACTCCCATCACAGCACAAGACATTAAACTTATCCTCCGGTCCAAACGTAACACGGCCCCTGGTCACGACTGTGTCACCTACCGTCACCTTCGCGAAAGCCCCTATTCCTTCCTGACTGTCCTCGCCCATCTCTATAATGTCGTCCTCTCTACTGGCTTCTACCCTGACCTGTGGAAGACCTCCCGCGTTCTCTTATTCCTCAAACCCAACAAACCCCCTTCTGCCGCCTCTTCCTATCGTCCCATCTGCCTCACCTCCGTCTTCAGTAAGGTCTTTGAATCCATCCTCTCCCGCCGTATCCATCGGCACCTTGCTCAACACCACCTCCTCCCCCTTACCCAGTGTGGCTTCCGACCCTCCTTCTCTGCAGACGACCAACTCCTCAACCTTGTTCACCTTCTGTCCCTCCAGCTCAACTCCCGTCGCTCCGCCATTTTTGTTTCCCTTGACCTCCAAAATGCCTATGACCGTGTATGGCATCCCGGTCTCCTCTTTAAACTCCAAACCTACGCCCTGCCTATCAATTTTGTCCGTCTGGTCGCTTCCTTCCTCTCGCACCGTCCTTCCTATGTCACCCTCCACAACACCAACTCCCGTATCTTTTATCCCACGGCTGGCGTCCCCCAGGGTTCTGTCCTCTCCCCTCTCCTTTATCTCTTGTATACAGCTGATATGCCCAAGCCACCCCCACCAGTCCACCTTCTCCAGTATGCTGATGACACCGCCTTCCTGGCTCTCTATCCTACCCTTCAACGGTCTCAACGTACCCTCCAAACCCACCTTAACCAGTTCACCACTTGGTGTAACCAGTGGTTCCTCCGTCTCAACCCCTCCAAAACCCAGGCAATCATCATAGGCCGCACCACTCGCTCCTTCCGCCTCCATGATTTCTACCTCACCCTTTATGGTCGTCCTATCCAACTCACCCCCACCCTGAAATACCTTGGCCTCACCCTTGACCGCCACCTCACCTGGACCCCTCATCTCCTGACCATCCAGCAGAAAGCCCATTCCCGCCTCCGCCTTCTGAAACTCCTGTCTGGCCGGACATGGGGCTTGCATCCTTCTACCATCCTCCACACCTACAAATCCCTCATCCGTCCTATCCTCTGTTATGCCAGCGTTGCCTGGATCTCCGCCCCCACCCGCTTTTACAAGGCCCTCCAAATCCTTGAACGCCATGCGCTCCGCCTTGCCTTCCGTATCAGCCTTCCTTCCCCCACACGGCTCCTGTATGAACTGATCCCCTTCCCCCACCTCCTCCTGTTCCTCCAACATCTCCGCATCCTTTACATTGTTCGCAGGCTTGATCCCCCCCACCCTCTGGTTTCCTCCTTCCTCTCCACCCCCCGCCCGTTGCCGCGCCTCTATCGCTGTATCCCTCCCTCTCTCCACCTCCATACCCTCCATCTCCTTCATCAGGGCAATTTCCAACGCCTCCCTCTCCCGGATGACGAACTTCGCCGTGACATCTACCCTTCCTTCCAACTATAACCTGGCCTTGTCCCCCCCCCCCTCCCCAGGGCCCCTTTCCCTCTTTCCTCCTTCTCCCAGAGCGGATTTTCCTCTGTCCGCCCCTCCCCTGAGACCCTGCACCCCATACTTGCCTCTCTCCTTCCCACATCCCTTCCTCCCTGGCCCTCTTCCACGCGCCCCCCGGTCACCTCCCCCATCTCTTCCCCTCCCTCCCTTCTTCAGGTCTCCCTCATCTCCTAGCGCCTGGCAGATCCTCTGTGTTGCTCTTCATCAGTGTGCCACATCAGTGTTGTTTAGTGCTGTTTCTCGTGTGCGTCAAGAGGTGTGATTTTAATTGTGTCCTGCCTTGAGGTTCGCCGTCAGTGTTACATTATGTGCTATGCCTTACGTCGCTACCTTTATGCTCCAGTCATACTGTGCCTCGTGTTCTTTTAACCGTCGCAGTGTGTGGCTTTTTGTGTGTGCTACCTTTAAACAGTTCTTTATCTCCATTTTAGTCTCCCTTTTTTTTTTTTTTTTTTTTTTTTTTTTTTTTTTTTTTTTTTTTTTATATATATATATATCTATGTTCACCTTATTCTCTCCTTTGCTGTTTTTAACTGTCTTCTGTTGTTTTGTTCTATGTCTTTCGGCTGAAGAGCAGCGCCTATGCTGCTGCCAGCCCGCCCCGATGGGGAATTGAAATACAATAAAGGAAAAAAAAAAAAAAAAAAAAAAAAAGCATGAAGATTACACCGTTGACTTTACTGATTCTATCATACCTCAATTTTTGGAGGCCTCTGATCAAATGTGATCAGCGGCCGTAATCAGAACATAAGTTTGGTGTCTGTCATGCAGATCAATAGCGTTACTCATCTGCAGCGTTTTTCTTTTCCGTCTTTGCGATGGTGTTTTCTGTTCGTTAATGGTGGTTTTAAGAAGTGCTTGATCGCAATCAACGAATTCGCGTCTTACATCCCTCTGTTAATGCTAACTGCCATTTACCAACGTAAATTAATCGCAAGTAACAACTAGAGGCACTTGCAAGTACAATACTAATTATCTGCTAACTGGTATTTCTGGCCAGGTGAACAATGCCAGTGCAACCAAATGATATGTTTTCGCCTGTAAATACAACTATTAGTACTTGTCAGGACCTAAGATTAACGTCTTCCGTTACCAAAGGGGCAAAAAGTTACGTGAGATCGTGTTGTTTATATTTGCAACTATTCTTCCTCATTTGTTACATGATATACAAAAGTTACGCTTGTGCACAGAAAAAAATTCTCTGGACAAAACAGTCAGAAGTAATTATGTTTTACATTTCTTTTTTTTTCCTTTATTGTTTTTTAATAACCCTGCTCATGTGGGCTGGCAGCAGCACCGCTCTTCAGCCAAGAGACTACATAAAACAACACAGAAGTAACGGTACGTACGTAAACTATGGAGATAAAAGTATAATTTTCCACATGAAAAGGGGGAACAAAGGGCGTTAAAATTTACAAAACAGGGGTAGTTTCACGAGGCATGTTTATATAAAATCCACATATAATTAAAATGACACTTGACGAAGACGAGCACATAATCACTGGTGGCACGAAGAGTACAATTAAATACGCTGATCACAGCAATAAGAGCCACACGGGACGACGACACTGACCACACACTGCACACGGCGAGCGCCGAAACGCGATAGCATAACTTACATTAAAATCAGAAGGACCTGCCAAAGGATGGGAGGTTAGAGAGAAGGGAGAGAGGAAAGATAGAAAGATGGTCGGTGCATGAGGGGAGGGCGCAGGAAGGGACACAAGGGGATAGCCGGTAGCACACCATTGGCAGGAGACAGGGAGGGTGGGGAGGGAGCAGCCTAGGAAAGAGCTCAAGGACTGGGAAAGGAAAAGTGAGAAAGATGCCGGGGGGGGGGGGGGGGGGGGTCAGGAGGGAGAAAACAGCAGATAGGGAGGGGAAGGAGGTTAAGTGCAAGGGAAGAGAAGAGTGGAGGCCAGGTTCAGACTTGGAAGGAAGGATAAATATTGGGGTGAAGCACGTCATCCAAGATGGGAGATGTTAGAAGTTCCTTTTGGATAAGAGGTGGAGGGTGATGACTTGGAGAGAGGGTGGGACACATCAGTAAAGGTACAGTAGGAGGTGTGGAATGGAGAGGAAAGGAACACCAGGGGGTGAGGGGGATCGAGGCAGCTGTTGGTGTAGAGGATACAGATATGTTTAAGGAAATGGAGGAGATGTGGGAAGGGGATGACGTCATTCAGGATCCTCATGGGGGACAGGAGACAGATACAGAAAATGAGGCAGTACACATGGCATTCAAGAATTTGGCGGATTTTATAGAAATTAGGAGGGGCAGAGATCCAGGTGACACTGGCATAACAAAGAATGGGATGGATCAAGGATTTTTAGGTAGGAAGAATGCAATCCCCAAGTCCACCTGGAGAAGAGTTTCAGGAGGTGGAGTCTGCTGTGGGCTTTGCATTGAATGGTAGAGAGATGCTGAGTCCAAGTGAGGTTACGGTCAAGGTGAGGCCAAGGTATTTCAAGATGGGGTTAGGATAGGGCAGTAATAGATGGGGAGGTAGAAATCAGGGAGTCAGAAGGAGTGGGAAGAGAATACCATAATGAGTGCATGGTTTTGGAAGGATTGATTTGATGGAGCCACTGGCTGCACCAAGTAGTAAACTGGTTTAGGTGGGTTTGGAGGAAGCGCTGGGACAATTGAAAGTTAGGATAGAGAGCAAGGAAGGCGGTGTCATCAGCATATTGAAGGAGATCGTGGGTGGGATGGTTAGGGCATATCAGTGGTCTACAGGAGATATAGAAGAGGAGAAAGGATGGAGCCCTGGGGACATACTTGTGGTAAGGTAGAAGATATGGGAATTGGCATTGTGAATGGTGACATAGGATGGACGGTGGAGAGGTAGGAGGCAGTGAGATGGATAAAGTACATAGGAAGGGTGTAGGTCTGGAGCTTGAAAAGGAGTCCTAAGTGCCATACACGGTCATAGGCATTCTGGAGATTAAAGGAAAAAAAAATATCAGAGCAATGGGGTGGAGGGCAGGGAAGGGGGGGGGGGCAGGGTGAGGCAGAACATGGAGCTGGTGCAGGGTAGGGCAGGGTGCAGGGTAGGGCAGGGTGCAGGGGCAGGGCAGGGCGTTGGGGGAAGGCGACAGACAAAAGGGATGGTGTGATGGACTGGGATGTGGTCACTGCCAATGGGATCGAGGACTCCTGCATTGTTACACCCAAGGAGGTTGGGGGAAGCGAGGACAGTATTGGAGATGGTGTTACTTTTGGGACAGGTATGCTGAAGAAGGGACAAAGTCACCTCGGATGGTGGAATGGAACTGATACCACCACCAGGGGGTTCGCAGGGTCACAGCTATGAATGTTAAGGTCTGCAGTAATCACAAAGGTGGACAAGGTGCAGTCAGAAAGGGAGAGGAATTAATAGGCGATGGGCACTGGAGGACAGACATAGATTGTGAAACAGGTGACAGTGAGGGCAGGGGGGAGGTAAAGACACTGAGGATCAGGCGTTCGGTACCATAATTCAGCAGGGGCTGTTGCCACACAGGGATATGCTTCAGGTTGCCAATAGTGACCCCATCTCATGTTAAGGGGCACGGATTATCAGTATGGTTAAGGACATTGGGAGAGGTGTGGACAATGTGGTAAGGCTGTAGGAAGATTTCATTCAGGATGAAGGCATCAATCTGGGGTTGGGACTAGTAAGCATGAATAGGGGCTTGTTTGCAGGGAAGGGGAGGATATTTTGATAAAGGATACTCTCGTTGTGCCTGGACAGAGAGAGTGGAAGTGGAAGGAGGTCAGGCAAGAAAGGTTTTGTAGAGGGTGTCGAGATAGGTAAAGACAAAGTGACTTGGTTATGGGAGTAGGTGGTGTAGGTATTCAGGTGCAAAATGGAACAGGTGGTGAGGGAGATCTGCTGGAGGGTGTGTGGGCGTTTGAAGGGGTGGATGTTTTGAAGTACGATGGTAAGGAAACAGATGATGTCTTTGTCTGTGGAGGTGAGGATGGGTAGATGGAAGTGTTAGGGTGGAGGGTTTTATCAATGGTTCAAACGGGGACGGTGAGCTCTAGTTTGGTTCACGGGGGGTTTGCCTTGCATTTAGAGGATTAGGTGGGCTGGGCTTCATTACATGTATTTCAGCAAGGAGGGGAGACCAGGTTGGGACACTTTTTGAGGAAATGAGAGGCTTTGCGTTGGGGGCAGGTGGGAGGACTTTCACAGGCAGAGGAAAGGCTAACGTTACAGACAAGGCACTTTTGGCATAGGTATAACTGTGGGGGGGAGTGGGAGGAGCCAACAGGGTTCTGGCAGTCACAAATAAGGGCTCCCTATGTGAGTAGGTGGTCGATGGAGAAGGGGGATTTGGTGAAAAGATGCATAAAGAAGGTGCAGCCGGAGTCACTGTAGATACTGCAGGCGAAGCATATTTTGAGTGTAGTATGGGCATTCAGTTCCGCCAACACCTCCATCTCCATGACCACAGGTCTGAGCTTTGTGGTCATGGTGGTGAAGGTCGGAGGGTAGTGGGGGTTTGGGGATAGTGGGGATAGAGGATGGGATAATAAAGGGTTTAAGGGTGGCATGGGGGCCAAAGGTGACACGGGAAATCTTTTTGAGGTGGTCAGTGCCGAGGGAGGGATTGAGGTATTCGATAAGGATGGAGTCCTTTTGGGGAATGAGTTGAGAAATGGGGGCACTGGGGAAGCTTTTGCAGATTTACAAGGACCTGGGCATTCTCCCATTGGTCACCAACATGCTCCTACCGACACCATGATAGCTACGCCACGCAACTGACAACAGACGGACAACACGTAGATCGTACGTGGGCCACGCCGCAAGACCGCGAGTGCTAATGAGAGCAGCCGACTCGTGCTGCACAGTTCCGAAGCAACGCACTGCACCAATGCAGTGCCTGCCGCCGACAGCACCGCACGACGAATGATCATGAATAACGGCGAGACGATTCGTCCCTCCCCCCAAGTTTCTCTTCCTGCTCTTCGTCGGTGGTCTTATTCTGATATTTCCCAGAAATCACTTCTTTCACTTGATGGGTGCTGTAGCCGTTATTCCTGAAAACCTTGCGTAGGTGGCTCAGTTTGTGGGGCAGGTTGTCGTCGTCTGATATTATTATTGCACGATGCACCAATGTTTGCAACACTGTACGCTTCTGTGCTGGATGATGATGGCTGGCGGCGTGCAGGTACAGGTCTGTGTGGGTGGGTTTTCTGTAGACGCTGTGATCAAGGCACCCATTTCGTTTGCTGTGGACAGGGATGTCGTGGAAGTTCATTGCATTATCTTTTTTCACCTCCATGGTGAACTGGATATAATTTTTCTTGGCATTGAGGTGTTCCAAAAACTCGTCTAATTTCTCGCGTCCGTGTGGCCAAATGACGAATGGGTCGTCAACGTATCGAAAGAAAATCTTCGGCTTCAATGGCGCTGTATCTATGGCAATATCCTCAAACTTCTCCATGAAGAGGTTTGCAACCGCTGGAGCCAACGGGCTACCAATTGATACGCCGTCTGTCTCATCGTAATACTGGCCGTTGTACACAAAGACAGTTTAATAAAGGAAGCTATTGAAATAAAAATTACCACAAACACCCTGAATAGAGACGGTGTCTTGCAGCTCAGCGCTGCGTGGGATCCAGTGATCGCGCGGTTGAAGAGGCCACATCGAACGCCGACTCAAAACATGTCCATATATGGCAATGTCACGGACACCATTGACATCACAGCCGGCAGCTAGCGCATATAAGGGCGCACCAACAGCCCACTGGCAGTCATAACACTTGACAATGGCCAAGGAGTGCTTGGCCAAAAGCTCGTGTAGTTTTCACCAATTGAGGCGGTTGGAAACCGGAGAACATTTTATTCAAATCTGAGTGACATTCAGTATTAATTGGTAGGTCGTTTATGTAAAATAGAAACAGTACCGGACCTAAGACTGAACCTTGGGGTACTCTTTATGAAATGGTTTTACATTTTGAAGCATAATTTACTCTCTCTGGTGTTATAACCGCTCTTTGTCTTCTGTCGGTTAGGTAGGAGCTAAAGTACTCTATCACAGTGCCCCTAATTGTAGCGAGTATTGGTTCACACTGTCAAATGTCTTTGATAGGTCACAAAAAATTCCTGAGGCATACAAAAAGTTGTCTAGTCAGGAGCTAATTTTGTCTACGTTTTTGGAAAACTGCTTCAGTAATTTTGCTTCGTTTTACACACATTATGTTCTTTCAGCATCTCAGCAGATTATTCAGCTTTTAGCTCTCCTGAGTCATTTCTTGAACTGAACCTAGATGTGGACATGATTCTCTTATGACACTGCGAAGAATCTGCTATAAAGAGTACATGACAAAGAATTGCAGCAATGAGTGTCAACAATGTATCACAAAGCTTGACAAGAGGAATGTTGTAACATGATCTAAACATGTACATAACGCAAGTTTTTTTCTTATTTGCTCTTTTATCTGTCTCACATAAACCAGCGTGTGATACTTATGAAATCACACGCAACTCACCTGCCATGAGCTGTTATGTCATGTAAGTGATATGAAAGAAATGGTATTCAGTTACTTGATGATATTCCCTGAACTTTATTCATAATCCTGCGCAGTGGACAACAAACAAAATACGATATGCCACATGTCATCTGGCAATGGATACTTAATGCTATGCATGTGAAGCTGGGCTGTGTCGCTAGTGTATGCATATGTTCAGCTCAAATGTATACATTTTATAGCTCTCTTCACACTTATCCCACCTCCATGTGCAAAACAAATTAAAAAATTCTTGTGAACAATAAAAATCAAATAAAACAAATAAAAAAACATATTTCCATGGAACACAGTAGTAGTTGGGACAACCTGTGTACAATTCCAAAGTAACATTATCCAAGATGGCGGCGATGACGTCATCCAAGATGGCGGCGATGACGTCATCCAATATGGTGGCCATGACGTCAATCAAGATATCGGATTTTGGCTGGAAGTTAGAATTTTCGCGGGAATGTGTCACGCCTCCCTCCCCCAGAAAAATGGCCCGAAGTTCAAATTCCAACAGGATGGTGCACCACACCACGCTTATCTCTACTGAGCAAAGAAAATGGCGGGAAATACGGACTTGTCTTTATTATTTAACCAATTTCAAGCAGATGTGTTCGGCCGGCCGAAGTGGCCGTGCGGTTAAAGGCGCTGCAGTCTGGGACCGCAAGACCGCTACGGTCGCAGGTTCGAATCCTGCCTCGGGCATGGATGTTTGTGATGTCCTTAGGTTAGTTAGGTTTAACTAGTTCTAAGTCCTAGGGGACTAATGACCTCAGCAGTTGAGTCCCATAGTGCTCAGAGCCATTTGAACCATTTTGATCCAAGCAGGTGTGTTCGCCACTGGGTCTGGACTCCAACTGGCTTAGTTCATGAAGGTGCCACCAGTGGGCACTCTCCTGACGTCAGATCATGACGCAAGCACCGTTATTCAAGATGGCGGCACCCAGTGGGTTCACCACAAGCTCCAGAGCCCAACTGACTTTGTTCATATAGTGCCCACCAGAGGGCCCTATCGTGACGTGGGGTGATGACACAAGTTCTTCTGCTCTCTCTCTCTCTCTCTCTCTCTCTCTCTCTCTTGCTCATTATAACTGGACACGCGCCGCGTCAACGGCCCATGAGCGAGCGGCTGCTGACATCATAGCCTCCAGCCTAGACCTTTATACTCGCGGTGTCACATGTGTTCAGTTAAATTAGCATATTTACAGAAGACATTGCGCATCTAACCTATCAATTACCTAAGTACTTAATTCCATTTCAATTTTAATCATATTCAATAAAGTGAATTTACAGTTTCAATATTCAATGATCAAATGAGAAGTTCCACATTTTCCCACTATGAGCACATTGTTCATTCATGACCTAGCAGCCCCCACCCCTAGAACGCTGTACTCCTATTGGGTACTGCATTAGTGACGTGATTCGACTTCATAGAACCTATGATTTCGAATCAATATTCACGAATGCCGCACCCACCTGGACTTGGAATCAAATAGTTAAAGTCTCCACCACTATCCTCAACCGACCGTCACATCCCCATACCAGCCCATGTTGTCGGGCTAATGTGCACTAATATGTACTAACGTGCATAGTGCATGATGTAATCCGAGATGGTGGGGCGAAATGACGGGAAAACGACACTCTCTGTTATGGGCATAAGTTTTTATTTTGCGATCAATGTCTCCACCACCAGATCTAGTCTAAAAATGGTTCAAATGGCTCTGAGCACTATGGGACTCAACTGCTGTGGTCATAAGTCCCCTAGAACTTAGAACTACTTAAACCTAACTAACCTAAGGACAGCACACAACACCCAGCCATCACGAGGCAGAGAAAATCCCTGACCCCGCCGGGAATCGAACCCGGGAACCCGGGCGTGGGAAGCGAGAACGCTACCGCACGACCACGAGATCTAGTCTCCAACTGACCTAGTACACATTACTATCACCACAGGGTACTGTCATCCCTCCTGTAACCTAATCCCAGATGGTGGTCTGTTGGAGGAAAATGGCGCGAAAATTACTCAGACTCCGCTGGGCTGTTGGGGAGGATAAGGAAGGAGTGCACTCTATTTAGTTTCGAACATTTTATTTAGGGATCGAATATATTTATCACACTGACGCAAAACACTAGCCATCTTATGCTTGTGGTCACAATACACAGTCTGCAGACACGCAAACAACTCCTAATTTACGCAAATAATTTAAGTACAGACATTCAGGCTCCTAAATAATTCAACACAGTTATGTCTAGACACGCACAGTACTCGTAAACTGTCCAAATAACTCATAGCACAGCCTACAAACCTGAGCGCAAAATAATTCAATCAATGCGCGCAAACACCTTCCGCCCACCCCTGTCCAGTAGAGTGCACAGGCAACTCCAACGACGTGGCAGAATTGTCAGCTGTCAAACCATGCACAGGCCTCTGCCCGTATCCCACAAGCATGAGGAGGCGACATCGCGTTCATACTTCATTTTTGAGATATTCCTATCCAAATGCGTGTTCACCTAGACACATGTGCTGACATGATAGGGCTGGAGCGCAGTTGCGAGCTGCCGCTGAACGCAGGCAAAAGTTGTATGTAGACGCCGTTGATGACATGATCGGACAGGGGCAAAGTCTTATTTACAGAGCGTGCACTCCAAGCAGGGCCGTGCGCATGGGGGATTCCTCGCTACCCTCACTCGAACTGTGGTCCGACGAAGACACTGTATAAATCCATTACAGAACATCAGAACCTGCTTTCTCCTTAGCCATTCTAACGGACCATATGTGACGTTTGACTGAAGCTTCGCCACGCATATACTCAAGCCACATTCTTCTTCTTTCTTGGCTCTACAGCTCATGATGGGCCTTGGCCTCTTCTACAATTTCCCTCCATCTCTCTCGGTCCTTTGCCAATACTCTCCAGTTTCTATAGCCCATCTTCCTAAGATCTTCGATTACTCCATCTTCACATATGGCTCTTGGTCGACCACGTCCTCTCTGCCCTCCTGGCTTTCGTTGTAATATTCTTTTTGGTACTTCTGTATCATTCATGCAAGCCACATGTCCCGCCCACCTCAGTCTGGATGATTTCACTATCCTTCTGATGGATTGGTCTTTGTATATTGTATACAACTCATGGTTGTATCTCCTCCTCCATCTTCCTCTTTCACAGATTGGGCCGATAATTCGTCTAAGTAAGTACGTATCTTTGCTGGCCGGAGTGGCCGTGCGGTTCTAGGCGCTACAGTTTGGAACCGAGAGACCGCTATGGTCGCAGGTTCGAATCCTGCCTCGGGCATGGATGTGTGTGATGTCCTTAGGTTAGTTAAGTTTAACTAGTTCTAAGTTCTAGGCGACTGATGACCTCAGAAGTTAAGTCACATAATGCTCAGAGACATTAAAACCATTTGTAAACCTTTCTTTCAAATTTATCCAGTGTTTCAACATCTTTAGTTGTTAATGTCCAGGCTTCAGAGGCATATGTAAGCACTGGTCGTATAAGTGATTTATACATAGTTAATTTCGTGGTACGAGTCAGGAGTCTTGAGGATAGATGTGTTGTTAGGGCAAAATAGATTCTGTTGGCCAGTATTAATTAATCTCTGCTTAATTTCAAAATAAGTATCATTTAGGTGTGTAACTGTCGAGCCCAGATATATATATATATATATATATTTTTTTTGTTCATTAATAATTAACCCCATGTTCCTACTGGCCTGTTCAAGAGCTGTAAATGTCTCTTCCATTGCCACATTGCTATCGAAAATAATAACCAAGTCGATCTCTAGTAAATTCTATAGTCCCCGAGAAATACTTAACGTGTTCTTTTCTAGTAATTTTCGTCTTCTCTCAGACTGTATACACGGAAATTCTTGTCCTAAGAGAACCTCTTTACGGAAATAGCGCACAATAACGTCCAATGCAGTCTTCTTCGCGGACCTAATGTGATACCCAATCCATCACGTGATGCTCATCCTGCTCTCAACATACGCAAATGTTCGCACAGCAATGTAGAAGCTCTCATATACCAGCACAAAGCATGCGAATGAATCCAACATTATCATTTGCTCTTATCGAATTTACTCGCCGAATTACTGATGCCGCCGGTATCCAAGCACAATCCACCTCGTCTTCTTGGGACTTTCAGCAGATAAATGCATAGCTGCAGCGTCCGACATGTGAAAATTACAACTCACTCAATCACTAACTCTGTAAACAGCACATCTGTCGGGCAAATGTGTACACAGGGATTGCAGCGCCTCACAGGCTCCAATCGCTAACTTAGTTATGACATTGAGGTCCCGATTTCACGACCAAGAGGCGACAGAGGGGGTCGCATAAATCAAAATTCGTTTAGGGCACTGTGTCAAGTTTCACCACACATGAGATGGAAGTCCTTTGATGACTGACAGGTTTAAAGTTAACGATCGCCAGCAGACAATGCCTTAAACCACATACTAAATACGTGGCTGTATACGAGTAGAACACAGGCTATGTTACGTGACTGATGCAGACAGAACACTGGAAAAAAATTGACCTGCAGCAACTTCTCCTTCTCTAGAATGAATCAGTCTACCATTAAATCCTACCTCATTACAGCTCTATCTCAGTCGATCAACCCATCCACACTCGGTTATCCTTAAGCGCAGATGCAAGTAAGTGTAGAGGTGAATAGTTCTCTGGCCTCCTGAAAAGCACCAAATACATTAGTTAAGTCGCGTGTGTCACAGGTACCTCAATAGACATACAGTATAATACTACTTCAAGGGGAAAAAATTGACTGTCTCCCTAATTCCCTTCATTTTGATGTTAACGCTTTCCAGGATTCCTCTTGTTTCCACATACCTGCTCTCATGCAGGAATTGTTCGGCACGAACCAGAAGATACGCAAGTACTTTCTCAATTTCCCTTCATTTCAGTGTATATTCGGTCAATTTATATCTATCCCCTCGTCATTTTTTGCAATTATATCGATTTTAGGTCAGATCTATCCATGCGATCATGACATAACATCTCGTTCTGTGTTCTAAAATTGATTGTAAATGTAGCACAGCTGCCAACACCTAGCCCAAATGCACTGATCGGGAGGTGTAATATAGCACTGTACTCGACTGTATCCAGTCACCTCCACATTCGGAGAGCGTTTGCCCTGTTTTCTGTATCTCTGTGTATATGCATACCTCGAGGATGGCTCCTACGACCTAGCCCCCTCCTTTGGCGGACCAAACTACGAAAATAGAATATGTGTCCAAATGTAATTCATGGTTGGTCCACCCATGAACCCTATCGCAGATGTGGTGTGTGGTGGATCCGTTTCCAAACATAGCTATGGATATATAGTCCTCGGCAGATCCACACTTGAACACTAACTCGGATGTGGTATATTGTGGATCTGCATCCCAACACATCTTCGTACATTGCGCGTGGCAGATCCACCTTCAAACCCTATCCTGTTGTTGTTGTGGTCTTCAGTCCTGAGACTGGTTTGATGCAGCTCTCCATGCTACTCTATCCTGTGCAAGCTTTTTCATCGCCCAGTACCTACTGCAACCTACATCCTACCAACCCTATCCTATGCGCTGCATATTGTGGATCCACATCTCAGAACCCCTTCGTACATTGCGCGTGGCTGATCCACCTTCAAACCCTATCCCATGTGCGACATATTGTGGATCCGCATCTCAACACTGCTCCGGATATAACGCATGGTGGATCCACATTCGAACCCTTACTCTGGTCTACTGCAGGTTCTGGGAAGGTAGTGTACATTTTTCTTCTTACGACCTCAATTGGCACATCATTTACTACTGTTTATGTTCCTTCTCAATCAGCCATCGCCAGTAGCTCAGTGAATATGTGGCAGAACGTCTGTTATGGTGTCGAGACAGAATGCGCTAGAAATACTATAGAATTATCTAGTTGGGGTGGTGTGAGGGAGCCACAAATACAGCTTACATACGACGTTCCTTTTCAGAATCACTTTCAAAATGGGGAAATTTTATCATGAGGTTGCATCGTGGGCTGGTAATACGCATTCCTACGATCACCATCGCGGTATTTGTCCGAAAAAAAAAGACCTCTTTCAGAGGTAATGTTGTACCTCAATTCGTAAAGCAGGTATAGCTTTTAACATGGATACTTGTGTGCACCTGTATAACAAAGACCGCTTGTGACAGTAAAATATGGAAGTTGCTGCGATCAGGTTTTTCTTTAACCCGGCGGTTCACACACCTGGAAACAGGACGGCAGTACACGCAGCTGGTCTCACAAACCCTTACAATTTCTATTTTTCTGAATTTGCATTTAGATGTATATTATGGGGGGAAGCGTTATTAAATGAAGTAATATAATTAAAAATCAGTTTACTAAATATATTTAAGGGATAAATTTAATATTTTGGTCAAAAATATTTACACAAATGGAGATACATAAAATTTTGCTGTTATCAAAGTAATGCATGTATTCAATCAGATATTTTGTCGATACAGTCTTGGCACACAGTAACAGAATTTTCAAGGCAAATGTATTTCTTAAAGTTCTTACAAATAAATCTTGTTTTTCTGTTTTTGCTTCTGCAGTCCACACACCGTCCTCCTGAAGTCGCATTTGATTCCCCTTGAGAAATTTTCACACTGCAAAGCTCTCCAATTCTCTCAGTTATCTTCCTTGGCAATATTTTTGACATTACTCTTTGCTGAAGATGATCCTGCAGAAGCGCAAAAGAAAGCTGCCTCAAAAACTCTCTTCTTCTCAGCTGTTATTTCTGATTGGAGTTGAAACTAATGGCGACATTTATCGCAGCTGTGTTCATGATGCAAAATTACGTTAATATTAACCATTTGCCTCAGGTGCATGGGCAGAGTTCCTGGAAGTCTTCTCATTGCCAGTGACTGTGAAAAGATGGATATTTGCGCTACCCTACTGATGATACCAAAATGCACTACTCAATGTAAATCACCCACAAACGAATGCTATGTGCCAGTATTGATATCACCTGCGGACAAATCCTTCGTTTCCTGCACTGAGCTCAGCAGGACATAGTGTCGTTGTTATAACTTGCGTGGCACTATTGTTATTGGCTTTGCATTGTAAAAATCGAATGTCTCACTCATGATTGAAAATTTTGTTTATATCATCAGATGGCACACAGCCCTAGCCATTTTAAGTGATATTTGATGATTATAAAGAGTCCCTTCTACAATCCTAATGGATGATCGTTAAAGTCTCATGTCCTACTAAGGGCCTGTACCGAAATCGCGTGGTGAGGTGCAGTAGATGGCTAGACTTCTGCGACGAACAAACTCAAGGCTTTTCAGAAAAATTGTTGAGTTAACACTGTTTTCGGGTATTAGTGTGTATACGTGTAGTCTACTGGGCCACAAATCTCTATCTTATGCGAAAGATATCTTCAAGTAAAATACGTATATGCTACGAGTGGTTACGGGGTGTTAAAGTGGTTTGTCTAACACTACCGCTATGGAATACTTTAAATGTACACAGTTTATAACTCTCTTCAGGCTTGTCACACAGCTATGTGTGAAACAAACTCTGAGGCTGCTGGGAACAATAAAATAAGGTACTGATGAAATAAATATATTTTCACGGAACACTGTTTTAAAACTAATTGAAGCAACTCGCTATTTCGATCAATGTGTCTATGTTTGTTTGTTGTTATTCGGGCGTTGACAGAGGTAAATGATAATTGACGAAACGCGTTCTTTACGAGTGAAATACATCGCTAAAGACTACTGACTACATTTGAAAGTAAGTGTACAATTTGAGTGGCTTCTTAATCCTACCAGGCGCCTAGTTTGGAATAACACGATAAACGAAATCTTTATCAAAGTGTGTGTCATTAAGTACGATCTTTGGCGCAACAGTGAATGCATTCTCAATTGTTTCCGAAGCGCGCATTTACTGGGAATTGAAGAGCGGATAATATTCTTAAGTTCAACTACATCTAGTCGCATCTACCTCCTTGTTTCTCAATATGGCCACAAATAACGATGACACAGTAAGTAGTTAGTGCAATGCAACGGTACATTATATTTATATGTTTGCAGCTACCGTAACAAATTATTAATTTATTGCAGTTTGAACGTTCAGTCAAGGAGTACATAGAGATATGTGAAAAATGTTACTGAAGGTGCCTCAAACCTGGGGGACCTCTCCGTCTAAGTCCTGGAGAGGTAAATACTTCCTTTATAACACAGAATATTTAGTTTGCAGAACAGATGTGTTCAATTCTTGCGCCTTTTTCAATATGCATGAGTGCCGCAATACTTTTTAATGTGTCATTATTCCACCTGAGTTCGCAAAAGACGAGCTGAAACACCATATCTCATATTAGCAGATATTCATTGTATTGTCGCTTCAGCAATGGTCAGTGCGCCTCTTAACCATTGCATGCATTAATCGTTTTCTTAATGCTCTAACTGTTCGCATATTGTTTGAAAATTTTTTGCAGTCAGTTTATAATTAACAGCAATTTATTGTTTAATACCCACGGTAATTGCCGTTAGTAGAATGTCACAAAATTTACTTCCAGATCTAAGTTAAATGGTGACTGAAATTGTGAAATTCGAAAGTTGTTGCTCACTCATGATTCTGGTTCAGTAAGTCTTACTGCACAGTTTTCGTAATATTTGCACCTCCTATGTTTTGGAACTGTATCATAATTTCATGTCTTGATAAATGTTACATTTCTATTCAAACTTGAATTTCTGAATTGACTTTAGTTGACTAAAAAAAAAGATGCTAGTGACTGTTGTTATATATATTCAAATAGGCCTATAATTCTCTGATAACATTTGACGCAGATATTGTTCTTTGTGATATTAAAAAAACATTTTTAGTATTATTTTAAAATGGTATTTATATACCATATGGAAGTTATTTTGCATATTATTTCATCCCTAAGTATATACCGACATTTAAATGAGTAAAACCAGGAATGTATTTCTGTACTGAGGATTACATATGTACCCATTTAAAACCATGGGTTTTTTGGCACATTTATACCGCTAGTGATTTAATGAACTGTTAATTATTTTAGATTTCTAGATAGCAATGAAATGTGTCTGGATACCTTAGTGTGAAACAGATAGTGACAGATACGTTCTTCTTCTATATGTGAATGAGTGTGTCAGTGTGAGTATCAGTATATGGGCATACATGTGTCTGTGATCAATCACTAATCTGAATTCAAACCTTTGGACTATGCTGAATAAATGAAATGGAGTTTATTCCTTTCCTAGATGTTGTGTGATAGGAGTGTGCCTGTGTTAGGATGGCTACATGAGGTGTTTGTGCTGTCTTCTATTGTGTTTATAGATTGAAAAGAGGAGAGTGCGTTAAATCCAATGCTGGTACGTAATCTATTCTTCTTGGTTAGCACCACTGCACTAGATGAGCATAATGCTCTCATCCAATAGACAGATTGAACATAAAATTTTTTCTCTTGCTAATGAAACTAAGCAGAAGGGTTTATACTTAAGAACTGAGGCACTGGCACTGTACAAGGACTGTTTTCAGTGGTCATGAGTCGTGTAACTGCACTCATATGGGATAGCTGATTTATCAAGAGAAATTGTGTTCTTAAGGCTTTATAACTGAGTTTCTAACCAACAAGGTCAAGGAAATATTAATGTAGGATCAATAGAACACTACTTAACTATTCTGACATTTGTTCAACATTGTCAATTGGACATTTTCATTACTGGTAATTAAATGAAGTAATTTTGATACCTCACAAATTTGTACTTGCATCAGCTCTGCTGTTTAAGTGTTTTGAATGTAAATATGTGAATGCCCAAGAAAGGGGAGTAATGAGCAATGTAAATAAAAATATTTATTTTTACTAGGGACAATTGAGTCTATGCAGTTGGTAGGAACCTGTAGATCCAGAAACGAAGTTATGGATAATATAAAAGAGAGGCTAGCAGGGTTTCCTGTCAAATAAATTTTCATTTTCCAATTTATTTGTACATAACTTGTCAGTTTTCTTCTTTTGAAAATACCATAATGATAGTGATTCACCGCTCAAAGCTTTTGTTGTGAGCTGTCTCTAAATATTCTTCCTCATGTTATCAGCATTTAAGTTACAATACACTATTTTGCCTGATATATCTCTGTTTGGGTTTTTGGATGGTTACTATCTTGATCAAATTGATTAAAAACACTTTTTATCAGTGCTAAATCCTAACCCACTGTAGCTAATGCAGATAATATACATGTGTGTGGTACTGGTAGTGCTCAACATGGCCATAGTCACTTAAAGCTGCAATAATATAAGCTGGGGAAATATTCATCACTGGAGTTTGGCTGAGAAATGGAGAGAAATTGGCATACAGTTTCTGATCACTAGCCTTTGCCAAGTGTCTAGTGGTTGAAGAATACGTAACACTGTCACAACACACATACTTTATAAAGAAATGTTTTTCAGTTAAGACACTCCTTCCTACTTAATTTATTAAGCAATTTAGGATTATATGAAACATGAATGTGATGCAGTAAGTGGTGTTTTTCTGAGTTTTGTTTGGATAAAGAATAATCCTAGTCAACTGCACTATGCAACACTGGCATTTCTTAGCACTTCCAAATATTGTTTTGCTTTGTGACTTTGACTGTAAGCTGGTTACATGTAAGTAAATAGGTTTTTAATCAGCTGATTTCATGAAGCTATAATTAGATAAGGAATACTGTTACACTGTCTAAACATAGTTACATGTGTTGTACTTACACCCAGATTGTCTTCTTTAACCCTGTAAATTATTCAATATTTTACAAGCTGTTGGTTGAGTCCCCTTCTTCCGTAGTTGCCTGTTGTCATCTTACTGATGCCCTGAGTCATAATAATTTGTGCAGAATTGTAGCACATTCCCACAAGAAAAGATTGGAGTCTGTATTCACAAATTTTGGAAAATAAAATCTCTTGCAATGAGCAGTTCTCTTTGACATTTACTCTCCCAAAAACAATTTTTACATTTCTAATGTAGTATGTATTGAAGTCAAAGAACAATCTTGTACAGATGTATGGCTTTGTTTTTCAGATCATTACAAGTGAGCTCATATCCTTAGACAATAGTGAGTGTGTGTGTGTTTTGTGTCATGTCCTAATCACACTTAGTTTTCTCTGAAATAGTCTGAAAAATGATCACCCTCTATATAGTGTTATACACTGTAAAATATATGATCTGAAAATTTGTTGGGGAAGTAATCAGTTATGTAGGCTGATGACAACTGCGTGCACCACAGAATTCGTAGTGTAGCTTTTCTTCAGTCTTTGCACCATACTATTTGTGCTTATGTGTCAGCAAATAGGACTGCATAGGATGGCAATGGTATAATTCATGTGACATAGTGCAGGTGGGTGTATGAACAGGCAGGGAATCATTTGAAGGTCAACTCAAGTATAAACCTCTCTTCTTTTGTAACATTACCAACCAGTGAAAAAGAATATTAAAGAAATACACCTCTGAAAGCTCTCAAGTCACTGGTCTATCATAATCAAGGCTTCCAGTATAGATTGTGGAATTACATGTAAATCTTCAGTGCAGTTTATATGGCAGTTCCAAACTATAAGATAAACGTTTCATTGCAACTGTGTCTGCTTTTCTAAATAGAGTAATAGTTATCTTCATGTACCATGAATTATTTGCACAATAAATCTTAATGATGTGGAAACAAACATTTTTATTTCCATATCGCAAAGTAATTTATAAGTATGGTACATACTGAACATTTATAAGACTTTTAAAATTATTATTAATAGATCTACAGGTGTGAATTAATAATCCCCATCCATCACTTCTTACACATTACAATAACAGGATATCATGCAATGAACATCTGGTTCACCTGAGAGGAAATGAAATGACTATCATATACTTTCTATTGTAACTGTAGGTATTGAACTCATAGAAATATCATAACTTATAGTGCTAATGATAATAATAATAATAATAATAATAAATAAACTTTTCAGCATTATGATCCCACATATCAAAACTTGTTTATAAGCATTTCTGGGGTTTCATTGTATTTTACAGTATAAAATTTTTTGTCTCTCCACATTGGCCGCTTTTTCCCTTATATTTACTCCATACTTCTTTCCCTAATCCATACATTTTTTACCTTAATGGTCTGTGATATCCTTTCCCATTTTCATTGTTTCTGTATTGTCATCTCTTTAGTTATTTGTAGATACCCATGTGACATTGTGACTGGAAGACTGAGGCAACTATAAAATTATCTCCTATTTCAGATATTTTATAATGATTCAAATGAATTATCATACTAGATATTCTTGAAACCTTTGAGTACACATACAACCATGTAAAGGGAATGTAACCCAACCTTAGTCAACTCAATATTGTAACTTTAATAAACAAATACTTTGCATTACTTACTCTTGAAGTCTTGAGCTGCTACACATAGTACCTAGAATAGGGGTACACTTTAGTTTCAAGATGTAATTCTTTTTATGTTTTTCACAAAGAGGCAGTATAGTCACCACACACTTCCTACAAGTAGGGATGGTGGGAAAAATAGTGTTATAGATTACTTGAAAATTGATAAGAACTGAACTTATCATCTTTTTGGTCTCTCTCTTTCTCTTTCTCTCTCTCTTTCTCTCTCTCTCTCTCTCTCTTTCTCTCTCTCTCTCTCTCTATCTATCTATCTATCTCTGTCTCAAGCAGTTGGTCATAAAAATCTGGGAGCAGAATTCTTAGGGATTTTAGGTATGGAGAGATAGTTGTTAATGGTCTTAATGTATTTTTAATAAGAATAACAAATGTTTTGAACACTGCATCCACCTTAGAACACATAAATATGCCTCAGTAGGCTTTTGATTTGCCAAATTAGGAAGCATCTGGAAGATGAAAATCATTGTGTCATAACTGATATCTCTGTAACCTCAGTGCTCTCTGTCAGATTCACTCTTATTTTTGTTTATTTTACATGCAACCATATGCATCTGTATTAATGATAAATGCTGCTTTAGGAATAGAGTATTCTTGATACCATAGCCCTAAGTTGTGAAGCCAAATATTGATGTTTAGTGGCCACATTTTTTGCTGAAATCACTTTTGTGTTTTTAAACTCATATGCTTTATAATTTTTCACTGTACTACTGTGTACATGATTATTCCTGTAAATTTTCCTGATTCCATTACTATTGCAATATGAAGTCAGTAATATGAAATTACTTGCTGACTTCATATTGTGCTTTATTTGGACAGTTGTTGTGATTTATGAAGTAATACATTTGCTAATGGGTTTCAGATAAGCTGCATGGAGTCTTGTATGAGGAAGGAACTGAAGCGCTACAAATGGAGAAGAGAAATTGCCTCTGAAAAGAATAATTAATACATATTTGCCTGTATATTCTGCTTTGAGTTCAAAAATAACGTTTAATGAATATAATTTCCAAAGTTTTAATATGTAATGGTAAAACTATGTACTTTTATAAAACTGCAGTATGTATAAGAATAAATGTTTGTCATGATTTCCCTGTTTATTTTCTTATAATTCTTGTACATCATCCTCTGCCAGAGTCCTGATCATTGTTTCGATATGTTGAAAAAACAATCTGTAAATAAGGCTCCTTAAATATATTATCTGTTTGGGAACTATCAGATGTTTCCAACTTGATTTGACATGAATCTGTACTGTCTTCCTCTGACTTTAATTGATACTGCTTTTTCAAACACAGTCAGAAATATTTTGGAAACTCCATAGTAACATAGCTTTTCTACCATCATCACAGATATGTTACCTGGAGATGTTCAGCCTGTCTGTTCCCTGTGCATCTATAACAAAATCTTCCAAAAATAAGCTTGTTTCTATTGGCATAACTTAAACTTCCTGTGAATTTAGATGTTGTGTTTAATGGTGTCTTCAGGCTAATTCTGTTTAACTGTATTTAAGCTGGTAGCTAAAATGTGAGTCATGGCCCATATTATCACTAGATTCTAGGATTTTGTACTGAACAGATCTAGAGAGAGGAACATTAATGCTTGAATGAGGTTTGTGGTGTTGAGACTTAATTTTTCTTTCCACAGGGGACATTTTATCATTTGCAGCTCTATAGCAGCAGTCCCCACCAAGAAATGGTACAAGTGATAGGATGGGATTCATGATGTGAGGATACACATCTTAGTAAACTCACTTTTAGAATTTAGTTTATTGATGATCGAACTGAAAGTGGACATTTTATGTATCGCATAAGGCACATTTGATAAGTATGTCACATCATAAGGCAATTCATTTCTCATGATTTTTGATTTTTTTCCTCATGATTTTAACATCTGTATCTTTTCATGTCTTATATTTACCACAACTTTCTGTTTTTTTTTATATTTTACTACAACTTGTTCTTTCTTCTGCCTTCTCAACTCTCCTATTATGTTACATTTTCAGCCCCCCCTTTTCTTTTATTCATCTCATGTATACAAATTTTGCATTCATTTCTGCAGTTTTCAACTCACCTAAAATTCTTTATTTTGTAAGCATATATATAATCCTCTTACTCTTAATTATCCCCTCCCACTGACAGCAGATTTGCACCTCTTTCTTCTCATAAACAATAATTTCATTTAATAGCATTCTGTCAACATAATACTAATGGCTGCCTAGCAGTATACAATACAATATAACATGTCATGCCCATCAAATAATGTCTCCTCCTCCTTTTTTGTTATAGCCTATGTAAGATTATGGGTAGCCTCTTCACAAATTCCATTTTCTTTTATCTTGGACCATCTTATGTCTTTCACTTCTGAGATATTCAGTGCTTTATTCTCATGCCTGCACCACTAGTGACACTGTCCTTTTTCTGTACCCTTCTCTGTCATTGATCTGTGCAGTGTATATCAGTGTCTACATGCCTCTCCCATTGTCTTTACCTTCCATCTTCTTTCCAAATTCAGACCAGACCTTCCTAAGCTCAACAACCAATTCGGTTGCTGTCTTTCCTCCTCTCTTACCCTTTGTTTCCCATATTCTTTTAGTCCATTCAGTTAATACTCATGCTCATCACAAGTACTGTAAATCTTTCAATATCAGTCTGATTTCTCTTCATATTGTCCTCTCACTGTAGTCTCTAGGTGTTATCATGTCAGTCAGATAGAATACGGCATTCCTCACTGTTGCCTTGTTTATGTCCATCAATTAATTCTTTTTATTCTATTTTTCTCCTGTTGTACATAAAACTGAACTTGTATTTACACCCACTCTATTATTCATTCACAGCTGCTTTTCTTTGCTGTTATGTACTCTCCTGGGTATTTCAATTATCTCCAGCAATGTTCAGTGTCTCTGTGTTGTAGGCAATCATCATTTCCTTCTTTCTGACTATCTTGCTTAGGTGTTAGAGTCTTTGTTTATGTCTTCTTCTATGTTACTATTGCCAGACCACTTGTAAACGAGGTTAAGTCATCTGCTTGGGCTGTGTTGAACCTTCAACCCCCAATTTCATCTTTAATATTATTATTCCCTTGATTTTTTTTCTCTACTCTTAGATCACTTCATTTAGTTCTGTGCTGAAAATAAGTGGTGACTATCTGCCACCCTATTTGATACCAGTGTTGATTTCAAACTCTTCCAGTAGTGTTTATCTAAATTGTACCCAAGCCTTGGTTTATGTCATAATCTCCAATATCAGTTCACATGTACTCCTCTGCTCTTCGAGATCATTTCAATAATAAGTCTATCAGTGCAGTTATATACCTACATGGAGTGTCTAGTGGTTACAAGTGCCTTTTTCTTCTTTACGATCCTACATTATATGAGTCGCTTCTTGGTAAAGATCTCAAGTATTCATTATTTTCCCTCCTGAAACCAGCCTCTAACAGGTCTTTCTACCTGATCTACTCTCTTCACTAGTTAGGACAGCACATGGTCACCAGCATCTTTATTGGAATTATGCGTTCATCTTCAGGTGGTTGAACAGGTCAACGAGTTTGTGTAAGTACCCTGCAAGCATCTCATTGCTCTTCTTTACATTTAATAGCTTGCTCTCCATTCTCAATCTCTTGTAAACAGTTCTCTCCCTTGTGATAAGATAGTCACTAGTTTTAAAATGTGTGCCATTTCTAACATAAATATTACTTAAACACTATCTTTAAGGTAGTTCTCTAGTAATAACTTTCACATTTAGATGACGATGGCACCAGATGCTGTATCTCAGTGTCACTGCACCAGCACTCTATAATGCATACCACTGCACTGTTCACAAACTGTAGTTCAACTTCAAGGTGTTTTTTTAATACCTTGCAAATTTCAAAGAAGAGTGGATAATGCTGAGTAAATTTCTATGTGGTTTGTCCTGATGGTTTTTTCTCTTTGATAATTGGAGCATGTTTATTTGTCCACTACAGAATGGCAAATTCTATCTTCTGTGTATGTGAAGAAATTTATAAACTGCTTGAGACACTCGGGAGGTAGGTGAGCATGTTGTAATCATTTGTCCTAATAGAGGCCTAGTCATCCTACCCATGACAATAGTTATTAGACAATACATGGTCCCATACCCACCTGTTATATTCTCACCAGTTCACTCAATCAACCTCCCATTTCCACTCCTGCTGAGGTACAAACTATGTTTAGTATAGCCCTGTTTAGTATAGTCTCATCTCCCAATAGTCTCCACCACCACCAAGGTAACATGTGGGCAGTCAACAGGCATCAGTACCATTTCCAGCAGTTCATCAACTCACCCCACAGCACTACCATGACAAGACCAGTCATGCTGCCACAACAGCTCAAACGTGCACCTGGCATCCTCAGATCACCAAATATTATGTACACTTGAAGCCTATCAAAGTTGTTCCCAGTACTACCCACTACACTATATGATCATCTTTAGTGAAATCCTTTCACAAAGGCCCTAAATTCTCAATCCAGTCCAGCACTTGGCTTAAAAATTCTTATGACCTGATATTCTTCCCCTAATTATTCCTGTAATTTAGAGCCTACTCTCTGCTATGATTGTTACCTAGCAGCAATACTGTCTTCTCCCTAACATAAGTGGTATTCCATGCATTACTAGTCATGGGCAGAGTCTGCTACACATTTCATACTCCCACACCAACTTGAGGCTCCTCTGTCCTCAACTCAGACAGCTAGAACCCGTTACTAATAGGCACAACAAACTGCCAGACCTCCTTCTTCATCCCCAGTATTCCTTCCAACTGCAAGTTCCCAGCCACCACCATCACCACTTCCTATCTTCATCCTCACTAGTTCTCTCCTAGTTTTTCCCAAATGTGCCTGAAGGGCACAGATCTTTCTTTTCCACTGCTCTATCAATCTATTTCTATTGCATATTTTGCAGTTCCAAGAGATCCTCAGTGACTGCCCCTTAGTTCTCCCCACTACATTCTCCCCAATGAAAACATTTGTTACAGCTCCAACAATGTATCCCACTACTCTCTTTCCTGGAGCAACCCCCAAAGTTTCCATTAAGGGTAAAATAAAATTACTTTAGCATAGAAAAAACCTTACATATTTAAAGTTAAAGGCATATTCGGAGATGTATTATGTTTATTCCACTATAAAAGTATATAACTTCACATTAAAATGTTTATTTCTCTATGAGTGCTAGTTCACTGACAACAGCCATAATGCAAAAATGTTAAATAAAAGTCCCATAAACAAAATTTCAAATCAGTGCAAGATACATCCTAAATACAATACAGAGATGGCAAATCTTTACTTGTTTGAGAAAAAGTGCAAATATTCTCAGCAAAGATATATTCAGAGATGTATTATGTCCATTCCACTATAAAATTATAAAACTTCACATTAAAATGTTAATTTCTCTATAAGGGCTAGTTCACTGATAATAGCCATAATGCAAAAACGTTAGATGAAAGTCCCATTAAACGAAAATTCAAATCAATACAAGATATATTCTAAGTGCAGTACAGAGATGGTAAATCTTTGTTTCTGTGAAAAAAAGTGCAGATATTCTCAACAAAATGAATACATAAAATACTCATAAATGTACACAGCTTGTTACCACCCGGTTTACTTATAATTTTTTAAATTTTCATATCTCATTTTGACCTATCAGGATGATCATCTTCAGAGTCAGAACTCTGGGAATAACTTCTCTTGACAGTATTATAACAATGACTCACAGTTAGTCAGAATTAGCTATGTGGGATTTTTTCCATTTAATATTTTGTTAGGGAGTCATTTACTCCATTATAGCTGGCAAGAACACAGGGCAACTAGAAAATGACAACACTCTTTCAGTCAAGTTTTATCAGAATTTAACTCATTATTGGTGCACATAGAGCTATACTTCATGTAAAAATGATTACAAAATAACCTCATTGTGCCATGAATAGATATAATACTTCAAAGCTCCTGTGTTAGGCTCTGACATAAGAAACAGTGATAGCTCCACAGTTTTAAGTAACTTCTTTGCTTCACAACTTGCAGTTTTGCATACGTTTGGTGTGATGTGAATTTGCAACATCAGGTGGGACACCAGTAATGATAGTGATTTTTCACTATCAAAGAACTTTCTTTCTGTAACCTTATTCTTTTAATTTTTTATATAACCACAGTTATAGCACTGCACAACAATTTTCTTGTAGGAAATGATGATTTCTGTATTAATCGTATAAAACTTTTGAAGTTTTATCCAAAGTCATACATCACCCAGCTCATCAATTCATTGTGTGGCTTCTCCCTGTGATTCTCAGTTGTCATGATTCTGCTACTATCATTATGTGCTAATATTTTAGATAACATTCTTCTGTTTAAAACTATATGTGTTGTGTAGGTGTTCATAGTTACTATTGGTTTATACATAAAATATATAGAATTACACTCATGAAAAACAGTTTTATGGCTTCAACTGAATAACAAGAAATCAAAATAATTTAGCAATAAAAGATACATAGTTTACAATGTTTTGCCACCAGGGAAACAAAACTGGCATTATATGGATCAGAGCATGTGATAGTGCAGGTTGGTTAGAAAATTTAAAAAGGGAAATGGATAGGTGGTAGTTATAAATTGTGAGAATTAATGAAGTTTGGTGACAGCAGGAACAGAACTTCTAGTCAGGTGAATGCAAGGTTATAAATACAAAATCAAATAGGGGTAATGCAGCAGTAGATTTAATAGTGAATAAGAAAACAGAAATACAGGCAGGCTATTATGAAGAGTACAGTAAACACATTATTGTAGCCAAGACAGATACAATGCCAACACCCACCACAATAGTACAAGTTTATATAACTCAGATAATGAAGAGATTGAAGAAATGTGTGATGAGGTAAAAGAAATTATCAGATAGTTATGGGAGATAAAAATTTCAAAGTGATGGAGGACTGTAATTCAATAGTTGGAAAAGGAAGGGAAGGAAAACTTGTACATGTATAAGGACTGGAGGAAAGGAGTGAAGGAGGAAACCACCAGGTAGAATTTTTTACGGAACATAATTTGATCATAGCTAACACTTGGTTTAAGAATCAGGAAGGTTAAATACATGGAAGAGACCTAGAGACACCACAAGGTTTCAGACTGCTTATGTAATGGTAAGAAGGAGATTTCAGATCAGATTTTAAATTCTGTGATATTTTTACAGGCAGGTGTTGGCTCTGACCACAATTTGTAGGTTACGAACTATGGGTTAAAACTGAAGAATTAGCAAATTAAGGAGATGGTACCTGGATAGATTGAAAGAACCAGATGTTGTTAAGAGTTTCAGATGGAGCATTAGGCAAAAATTTGCTAGAATAGGGGAAATAAATACAGTAGAGGACAAATGAGTAGCATTAAGAGATGAAATAGGGAAGGCAGTAGAGGAACAAATACATAAAAAGACAAAGAATCCTTTGATACCACAGGAGATATTGAATTTAATTGATGAAAGGATAAAACATAAAAATGAATCAGGTGAAAGGGAATACAAATGTCTAAAAAATGAAATTAACATGAAGAGCAAAATCACCCAACAGGAATGACTATAGGGAAAATGTAAGGATTCAGAAGCATATATCACTAGGGGAAAGACATATGCCACCTGCAGGTCAGTTAAAGAGGCCTTTGAAGAAAATAAAAGCAAATATATAAATATTGAAAGTTCAGATGGGAAACCAGTCCTAAGGAAAGATGGGAAAGTTGGAAGCAGTATATAGAGAGTCTGTACAAGTGACATGAACTTCAAGGCAATATTATAGAAATTGATGAGGATTTAGGTGAAGATGAGGTGGAAGATACAATAGTGCAAGAAGAATGTGACAGAGCACTGAAAGATCTAATTCAAAACAAGGCTCTATGACTAGACGACATTCCATCAGAACTACTGACAGCCTGGGGAGAGCCAACCATGACAAAACTCTTTCATCCAGTATGCAAGATGTATGAGACAGGTAAAACACCGTCACACTTCAAAATGAATGTAGTAACTCCAGTTCCAATGAAAGCAGATGTTGATAGGTGTGAATATTACTGAACTATCTGTTTAAAAACTCTTGGGTGCAAAATGCTAATATGAATTCTTTATGGAAGAATGGGAAAACTGGTAGAAACTGACCTCGGGGAAGGTCTGTTTGGATTCCATTGAAATGTAGGAATATGCGAAGCGGCACTGATCCTCCACCTCATCTTAGAAGGTAGGTTAAGGGAAGGCAAACCAATCTTTATAGCATTTGTAGATTTAGAGAAATTTTTTGACAATATTAACTTGAATACTCTCTTTGAAATTCTGAAGGTATCAGGGGTAAAATACAAGGATCAGACTGCTATTTACAACTTGTGCAGTAACCATAAGACAGTAATAAGAGGTGTGGGGCATGAAAGGGAAGCAGTGGCTGAGAAGGGAGTGAGACAGGATTGTAGACTATCACTAATGTTACTCAATCTGTACACTAAGCAAGCATAAAGGAAACAAAAGAAAAATTTGGGGTAGGAATTAAAGTTCAAGCAGAAGAAATGAAAACATTGAGGTTTGCTGGTGACATTGTATTTCTGTCAGGGACAGCAAAGGAGTTGGAAAAGCAGTTGAATGAAATGGGCAGTAACTTGAAAGGCAGACATAAGATGAGCAGCAAAACAATAATGATGGGATGTAGTCAAATTAAATCAGGTGATGCTGAGGGAATTAGATCAGGAAAAGAGACACTTAAAGTAGTTAATGAGTTTTGTTATTTGGACAGCAGAAAAACCAACGATGGTCAAAGTAGAGTGTAAAATTTAGACTGTCAATGGCAAGAAAAGCATTTTTGAAGAAAAGCAATTTGTTAACATTGAATATAGATTTAGGTGTTAGGAACTCTTTTCTGAAAGTTTTTGTATGGAGTAGAGCTATGTACGGAAGTGAAACTTGGATGATAAACAGTTTACACAAGAAGATAATAGAAGATTTTGAAATGTGGCACTATAGAAGAATGCTGAAGATCAAGTAGGTAGATCATGTAACTAATGATGACATACAACAATACGAGAGATGGAAAGTTGCTATTCTCCATATCGCGGAGATGCTGAGCCGTGAGAGGCACAATAAAACGATGATGTGATACTGAATACAGTCCAGGAGAAAATTTTTTTAGCTTAACATCACTAGAAGAAGGGATGGGTTGATAGGATACATTCCGATGCATCAAAGGATCCCAATTTAGTATTGCAGGGAAGTGTGTGAGTAAAAATTGTAGAGGAAAATCAATGAGAAAGATGTAAGTTATGGTAGTTATGCAGAGATGAAGAGGCTTGCAAAGGATAGAATAGCATGGGGAGCTGCATCAAACCAGTCTCTGGACTGAAGATCACAACGACGACAATTTATGATATAGTCAGTAACATAATGAACATGACAGCTAATTGAAACCATCATTAATAGTAGTAATAGCAGCAGTAGGAGTTTTATTTATCTGCAGCTCTCTTTTACAGGGATACTGGAAATGTCAAAATTAAGTAATATGCAGAGATTTACATTCATGCAGGTCTAATAGGACATGCATGAGACCAGCAGTTGGCCATGGCCTACAATCCTGGCAATTTCCTGAAGCAGTTTAGGGAAAACATGGAAAATCTAAATCAGGATGGCTGGATGAAGACTGGAGTCTTCACTCTCCCAAACATAAAGCCACTCTGTTTGAAACACTGCAGTGTCATTCAGTTTACCCTAGCATACAATATTGTTTTACAAATAAGATATTTAATAATGATAAAAGTTTAATGCTACACTGTTCATCCATTTCTCTCTCTCAGTCATGACACACCCTATAGACACATTGCTTCACAGAACACCCACCCACCCACACACACACACATGTGTGGAGCTTCTTGAAAATGTCCATGGGCAGGTGTACGTCAGTGTTCATGTATAATCTTGCATATGCTCCTAAATCAGAGCTGCTGAACTTCTGTCAAATATTCAGTGCATGCTCATGCTCCACATTCATTATTGAAGTACTCATTAGTTTACTGTAAAGAAAACACAGTTATGTTGGGCACTGTGGTTTCATGGAATCTTTCCACTGAACCCAGGTATTCATGTGGCATGAACTACTTCTTCATCACAAGCTGAAACTTTGCTTAATCAATAAATGTAGCTTCAGTGATATGTCTCTCTTCCTGATGCATCATCTCAGCAAGTTTCTGAAGCAACACATGCATGAAGCAAAGCAAATTGAGGAATTGAAGAGTTACTGTTGGTCCAATTCTCTTGGAAAAAGAAATATACTTTCAACAGTATCAGGATGACACTGATCTTATAACCCTACAACCTGAAACCACCCAAGTGCTGAATTAGAAAGTGAGCATTTTACTCACACAAACTGTGAAAGAAGTTTGTACTTCAAGTTGAATGCATTGTGAGCTGTGTGGTGGAACCTGCCCATTAGATGACAATGATCTCTACATGGAGTTTCTGTTCCTTCCAACAGAAGCCCACAAACAAGACACTTGCACAAGGCATCATTCTCCCCTAAGTCACTTATAGGAACATCATTGCAATACATCCCATCAAGTACATACACCCCAAGCAAGTTTTTCGAGTTCAGCAACAAACCTTTTTGCAAGATTATCCCTGATGTATGATTTGAATGTATTGTGGGTAGAATACCATTAGCTTACAGCTTGATATAAGAGCACTCACAGTATGTGCCATTCTGTGAAGGCAATATGGGAGGCAATGGGGTCACTTTCACAATGCACCACAGGAACAAGGAGGCACTCGAAGTCTGTGTAAATGACCAAGGGACATCACTCCTGGTCGTGAGTGTTCTTAAACTTCAAGAACCTTTTGTTATGTGCAGGCATTTCCACATGTACCAGCACCTGTTGAGAGCAGTCAGTGATATGCGTTTCAGGTTACTCACTCTTGGTAAGTGAGTTGCGACATCTACTGCAAAAACATAGTTTATGTTCTTTTTTAATCAATTTGGAGGAAAGTGGGTAGGACATCCTTTTGATCCATACATAGAGTCGCTTCTCATTCTTGGGGAATAGCAACAAATTTACATGTTTGGGATGCTTACTGACTAATTTTGAAAAGTAAGCAGATCTTACTATTTTACGATTATCTTCTCTCTTCAGTATAGTCATTTCTATATTCTGGTGTACCAACAGGGTTTTTCCTCTCACAATTTGGTAGGTTCTGGAGTTTTATGGGGAATGAGATGCCTTGGAAATTATAATGCCCACAAACATCAGATATTTAGAATTACTTGTATGCTGAGGATCATCACTATAATTTCTGTCACCAGGCAGAAGCTACCATGCAAAGCAGTATACATCCTCCTCATCTAGCTTCTGCACATTAATACAAGCATTTTAGCAACAACATCTTCTGGAAGGGGGATAAACTGGACCATCTATGAAATAAATCAAAGACATGTGAGTATATATCAATGTGTAGCACATAATTGAATGCCTCACCCAATCTTCTTTCCTGCATATTGGGAAAATGACCCAGTGTGACACTCTTGACATAAGGTTCGAACCACTCTGCGACTGAATATCCCCACAATATCTCTTCCAAATTTGGACAATAATCTTCTCCTCAGCTGCATTGTTGCCCTTTTTGAGGAGAGTCTGAGCTTACAGTATAGAACTGTATTACACTTAATGGCAGGATATTGTGAGTCACTGACAATTTTGGGGGGAGCATCCTTTCCGAAAAGCATTACCAGGCATTGATAAAAGTGGCACGTTCTTGACATCCTGCATTCAAGTTATCAATGTGGGCTTGTGAGATCATATCTTCAAAAGTGTCAGCAACCACAGAACAATCCAGTGCAGCTGCTGGACTTACTTGGTGATCTGTAACAGACTGGGCATGGCTACAGATATTGCTAGGCTCAGAGATTTGTTGAAGAAATGTCTGATGTTGTGTATGTCCATGATAACTGCAAGATGGCCCATGGCTGCATCAGTGAACAAGCTGGTGTCATCAGCCCTTAGCAGGTTGATGATGATAGATGCATCTGTATATTTGCAGATAGGGTCAATACATTGTTGGCAAAACCAGGCTGGGGTTACAAACACATCATAGTAGGATCAGCTGCTGCAGGTACAAGCCCTAGTGCACATTTGGCCCCCATCTCATCTGAAAAAGAAGAAAAACAGTTGATAAGTATCATGCATATTTTTAAAAATATATATATATTCAGGTGTCTATAGTACCTTACTCACCTTCAAACTCAGTGGTATTCAAACGAGCCCATGAACTCCTCATCACATCATTATTTACAGTGATCTCTTGTAACATCAGATCCTGTCACTCCATCACAATATAATATCAGCATTAATTCAGTCTTGAGATGAAGGTCTATGTTGATTGTGAGATGGTCCAGGGCATGGCTGTGTTGGCAAATGAGCAGGCATCATCAGTCCATACCATGGTGACGATGATGAACTGGGCTGTTGTGATATTTGTAGGTCTGCCGAATACATCATAGATGACCCAGTGTGGGGTGAGGAACACAGCATCTAGTCTTGTCAAGCTGTGGAGCAGTCCACACACATCCATCAAATCTGCAACAGAAGGAGAAGAACAATAAGAAGAAGAAATTAAATATCAGAATGCTGAAACGAGCATACAGCATCATAAAATAAAAACAATCATCTGAAGTACATACCCATGGGATCACTGTAGTTATAATGTGGTCACTTATTACCGCATGGTGTACAAAATTTTGTCATTCCATCATGGCAGTTGTTACAGCAACCGGTGTAAACTGTTTCAGAACAAAAACAGTCTTGGTTGCCAAATTACTTAATATCAATTATGCGTTTCGCCCTTTCAGGGCGTCAATAGATTGTCTGATATGTTCTATGAATGAAATGTTTCAAGAACAGAATTTTTTAAAAACCCATGCTTTGCAGGCTTTCTGTTCAGTCCAGCACACAAATTACAACAATAAGTACTAAAGGGATATGCCCCATACAAAATATCCCTTTAGTACTAATCTTTGGGATTTGCGTGATGAACTGAAAGGAAAGCCCACAAAGCATGGTTTTTCAAATATTTCTATTCTTGAAATGTTTCATTCACTGAACATATTGGGCAATATGATAATGACCCAAAAGGGCAAAACACATGATTGGCATTGAACATTTTTGCAGCCGAGACTGCTTTTGTTCTGAAACCCCTGATGAACCATCGTTTCCATTATAACCTTTCATCTCTGCTGATTCTATCAGCATTGTAAGTGTTGCTGCTAGCAAGTCTCAGACTGGAATGACTGTTCACACCAAAATGACTCATATTTATAGCCAGAAACCTCATTTCTTTGTGTATTTCACTTTATGGGAAACAAGTGTTCATTTCTGTTGTCAAGTGGTTCCCAGCATGATGTTGCCTACTCATGGCTATACATAGGCTCATGAGATCTCACATTATTTCTGCCAGTGTTTCTAAATATAGAATTACATTTCAGTGTAGGTGTGTGAACTGATCCATCACATGGGTGTCAATTCCACTGATCAAAGTGTAAGAAGAAATCATCAACTCTATCAGACTCAACACACACCACGTTCAGTACCTGCAGCGCACTACCAGTGTATCAAACACCACTGTCAAGGAATGTCATACATACTGCAGTAATGTACCTTTTTCAGGTGTTCACTAGCATGGAAGCCATCAATGTAAGCATCACGCATCACTCAGAGTCTGCTACAAACTGCTACTGCAATAGTATTGATTACAGTAATTAATGGTATTGAGATTAAGTTTTTTACTCCACCATTGAGGACTCATGAGACCCTTGCAGACTGTTCAGAGGCATCAGGCAGCTGTTATCTTGCAGAGGCTACCTACAAGCCTGCTGTCACTACCTGGTGATAGAAGAGTGTGGGCGGTATCAAGTCATTACCAGCCTGTGATGTGTGTTGACCAGTAGCACTCTGCACAGTATGTTTATAAATCATTCAATGTTGTTTTATATGATCATGACTTTGAATAATGGATTTCCAAATTAAATAATTAAAATTATAGAAAGATGGTTTATATTTTGGATTAGATCCTAACATGTCAAACTCAGTAAGTCGATTATCTGTATTAACAGCAATATGAGTAAAGACAGCACTTTCCATCATACGCTCTAAGTGCATACAAATGGAGGAAAATCATATTAATGCCATTCATAGCCACTTTATATGAGGAGTCTTATTACTTATTTACATATTAATAATGTATGATGGTAAAAATATGTTAAATAGAGGATGGTGAGAGGAGCTCACTAGGTAATGCTTAATGACACAGGGAAACCATACAATTGAGATGCTGAGAAGGAGACCTAGCATACCACACCATAATATGAACAGTATCAGTAATGACAGAAGCTTCAACCATCTTTCTCTTGTCAACTTGAGTTCATTCTCCTCTAAAACACTCAATTGCATGTCTGTCTAAAACAGTAAATTTCTCACAACTAATACTGTGGGAGAGAACAGTCAGAAAAATAATCAAAGCAAGATAAATCGTTAAAAAGTTAGGCAAAATGATGAGCAATAGTATTAAGTTCTAATCTGAGTGATATATGCTATCTATACAAAGTTCTTGTGATTCCATCTGTAGCAGTGGCATCAATAAGCCTTATATGTGATACATATTTATTGCCTCCAGAATCATACCACTTTACATTCCATCCAAATATTTTTATGATTACAAATATATATATGACTAGCCTTGGAACATACTTGTGGCTTTTGGAAAATACTCAAGAATGCTACAGATACTTTGATCTAATGCTTACATTACAAAAACTTTGGGTATTTCCAAAGTATAAATACAGATGTAACGTATGACCATGTCATAGCCTAATTTTATCAAATTTTTCACAGTTTTACCTTTTATGCACATTTTTCCCATTTTAAATATTTTCCCATATTTTCCATATTATTTTTCCATATTCCATTTGCAAATGAACAGGAGTTCGTATGGCTGTATTGCTTACTTCACCAGCTGTGGCTTGTTTTTTTCTTTTTTTTCCTTTCTGCAAGGGTATCTACAAATAATCCTTCTTCCTCTAAATGTCAACACCACATGCCAAATGCAATGGTAAAACACACATTTACATACATGAATTGCTGGTGGGTGGTGGTGGGGGGGGGGGTGAACTTTTGACGTTATTCTGTTGTAAGGGCAGCAGGCAGTGGGTGGCAGGCAGTGGGCAGCGGGCCACACTGGCAGCATCATACCTGATGCAGGAGGATCCATATCCCACACCTAACACAGCTGGAATCACCTTCCAGATGCAACTCTGTATACACCCCGTGACTCTGTGGGAAGCCAAAAAAAGACATAATATGTTATGTGTATGTGTGTGTGTGTGTGTGTGTGTGTGTGTGTGTGTGTGTGTGTGTGTGTCTTTACAACAGAATAACATCGATGTTCTACCTCCACAGCAATTCATGTATGTGCATGTGTGTTTTAGTGTTGCCTTTAACACTTAGCACTGGAAGAAGTATAGCTTGCAGATAACCCTGCTTGGTTGGACTCTGTATCACAGTTGGATGGTAAACAAATAGCAAGTCACAGCAGGTGAAGAAAACAATAAGACGTATATACTCTTGATAATTTACAAATGGAATAGGGGAAAAAAGTATGAAAACATTTTATAAATGGAAAAAATGTACGAAAATGGTAAAAAAGTGTCAAAAATTCAATAAAATCTGGATATGACACTGTCATACAGAATATCTGTATTTATACTTCAGAAATGTCCAAAATTAGTACTATTGCTCATCGTTTTTTATAAATTTTTAACAATTTATCTTGCTACAACCATTTTTCTGATTGTTATCTCTAATAGTATCTGTTCTGGAAAATTTACTGTTTTCAAAATGCATACTATTGACTGTTTTGCTGGAGAGTGAATGCACACCTGTGACAGAAAGTTGGTTGAAGGTGCCATCAATACTGATACTCTGATACTACACATATCATGGTGCGGTGTGTTAGGTCTACTTCCCAATATCTCTATCTCAGGGTCATGCTGTATTATTGTCCATCAGCCAGTGAGCTCCTGTCACCATCCTCTGTTTAATGTTTCTTATACCTTTATACATTATTATTATTATTATTATTATTACTTAAAAAACTATTTCACTCATGATATAAACTGGACACACACACACACACACACACACACACACACACACACACACACACACAAACACACAATCCAAATTCAGACATAATGACCAAAAGTGCTGCCATCTGATTAGATTAGATGAGATTAGTAGTTGTTACATAGATCATGAATATGGCACTTCGTAATGATGTGGAACATGTCAGGTTAATAAAAGGTGTCTATACAAGATATTACATTATACAAAATATTACGTGACACCTTTTTTTTTATGCAGTTGGGGAAATTGCCCACTTACTATATCCAAAAATGCATTTAATGAGTAGAAGGGGTTGCTATTAAGAAATTCTTTTAATTTCCTTTTATATGCTATATGGCTATCTGTCATACTTTTGATGCTATTAGGTAAGTGACCAAAGACTTTTGTGGCAGCATAATTTACCCCCTTCTGAGCGAAAGTTAGATTTAACCTTGAGTAGTGAAGATCATCCTTTCTCCTAGTGTTGTAGCCATGTACACTACTATTACTTTTGAATTGGTTCAGATTGTTAATAACAAATTTCATAAGTCAATATATATATTGTGAGGCTACAGTGAAGATCTCAAGCTCTTTAAATAAGTGTCTGGAGGATGATCTTGGATGAGCTCCGGCAATTATTCTGATTACACACTTTTGTGCAATGAACACTCTTTTACCCAATGATGAGTTACCGCAGAATATGATGCTATATGAAAGCAGAGGATGAAACTAGGTACGGTAAGCTAATTTACTGAGATGTATATTGCCAAAATTTGCAATGACCCTAATACCATAAGTAGCTGAACTAAAACGTTTCAGTAGATCTTCCGTGTGTTTTTTCCAGTTCAACCCCTCATCAATGCATACACCAAGAAATTTTAATATTCTACCTTATCTACCAATTTCTGATCAAAGTCTGTATTTATTAATGGTGTCATTCCATTTACTGTGTGGATTTGTATATACTGTGTTTAGTCAAAGTTTAATGAGAGCCCATTTGCAGAGAACCACTTAATGATTTTCTGAAAAACATCGTTTACAGCTTAACCAGTTAATTCTTGTCTGTTGGGTGTGATAGCTATACTTGTATCATTGGCAAAAAGCACCAGCTTTGCATCTTCGTTAATACAGAATGGCAAATCATTGATATATATATTAAGAACAGCAGAGGACCCAAGACCTAACCTTGCTGCACCCCATTCTTAATTGTTCCCCAGTTTGAGAAATCACCAGTTTTTTGCATATTATGTGAACTGCTTATTTCAACTTTCTGCACTCTTCCAGTTAGGTATGATTTAAACCATTTGAGCGCTTTCCCATTCATACCACAGTACTTGAGCTTATCTAGAAGTGTTCCATGATTTACACAATCAAAAGCTTTTGAGAGATAAAAAAAAATCCCAATAGGTGACTTCCGATTACTCAGAGAATTTAATATTTCATTAGTGGAAGTATATATAGCATTTTCCATTTAAAAACCTTTCTGGAAACCAAACTGACATTTTGTTAAAGATTTATTTTTACAAAGATGTGAAGCTACTCTATGATACATTACTTTTTCTGGAGTATTTACTCATATGTTGCTGCTACTGATATGGATAATCTACAAAACTGTGTTTGATATGTGGGGGTCAGATGCTGAATATTATATATTTGCCTATAACTTTAATATGAAAATTGATGACATAAACTTGTGATCAAATAAAATAGAACAGAACAATTTATAAACACTCCTTGCTGGCAGCTATTGGAAAAATCATTCATGTTTTTACCATGGTTCTTTTTAAACACTTGTCAACACATGACATCTCAATACAATCATGCCCCTCTATCAGTAGATATCATCTGTCAGGCTGTAGGCATGCTCTGCATAATATCAGCTGCTGAATGATGGAGTAAAAAAATTAATCTCACTACCCTCCACTACTATTTTTAATGTTATTGAGAAGCTCTGCATAGTGGACCCTGATAGATGTCTGATGCTTACATTGATGGAAATATGTATGCTATCCCTTGACAGTGGCTTGTGATGGATTGGTAGTGAGTTGCAGATGCTGGCCGCAGTGCACAGGGAGTCTCAGAGCATTAGTAAATTCTTTTTGCTCTTTGAACAGTGAAAATGGTACCTATGTGATGGTCCAGTAAGCACCTACACTGAAATATAATTCTCTATTTAAAAACTTTGATGGAAGTGGTGTGATATAGTTGTTCCTACATGTAGACACAAGCAGGTGCCATTGTGCATATAAAAAAACCACATGACTAGAGATATGAATATTCATCGTCTTCAGTTGAAATATGCCAAGGAATGTGCTTTTTGGCCATAAATACAAATTGTTGTATTGCAAGAAGTCATTCCAGTCTGAGACTTGCTACCTGCAATATTAACACCACCTACAGATTCAAAAGTGATGAAATGCTGTAATGGAAATAAATGTTCATCAGAGGCTAACGGGCAATCTGAGTTCAAGTCAGTTGATTCTACAGTTATGTTTTAAGGTGATTGTTTTTATTTATTCATTTATTTCTCATATTTGTATGTGTTTGTTTCAGCTGCATTCTGATGATGAATTTCTTCTTCTTTTTCTTCTCATTCTGTTGCAGATGTAATGGATGTGTGCAGACTCAGAAATGCACCTGTGACAATTACTCCACACTCCAGTGAGATAATGATGTATTCATTGCCCGGTTTGTCTACAATATATTAACAGTGCCTATAAATACCACCACACACTGTTTCATCACCATCACTGTGGTACAGACAGCTGACATCTGCTAGTTTGCCAATGTTGCCATGCCCTGGACCAGCTTACAGTCAACACAGACCTTAATTTCAAGATTCTCTCACCATTAATATGGAGACGGCTTGAAAGATATGATATTACAAGATACTATTGCAAATAACAATGAGGTGAGGGGTTCATGGGCTTATTCAGATGCTGCTGATGTTGAAGGTGAATAACTTACTATATATGGCAGCATATATCATTTCTTTTATTAGGCATGATATTTATCAATTTATTTATTTCTTTACAGACAAGATGGAGGCCACACACTGACATGGACTTGCACCTACAGCTACTACTACAACAATTCACCCAAATATGATGCATTCATTGCCCTAGCCTGATTCATCGACGATGTGTTTACAGCACCCACAAATACCACTGCCATCATCATTATCATCATAAACATGATGACATCAGCTCATTTGCCAACACAGCAGCACCCTGGACCATCTCACAATCATCGTGAACCTACATCGCATCACACACCCCTCTGACTTCACTGTGGACCTCGCTGCAGCAGCACCCCTGTCCACTCTGTTGTGAATTACCAAGTAACTCCCACAGCTGCATTGGACTGTTCTGTGATTGCTCTCTCTTTTAGTGAAAATTAACCTGCATTGGTAACTCAAATGTGGGCTACTGAGATCCTGCCATTTTTCTGGATGCCTGCCAAGGTGATTTGGAAAGGATACTTATCAAAATTACCAGAGACCAGTGGCATCCTGTCATAATGTGTAACAAAGTTCTATACTGGGATCTCGTGCTTCCCCTGAAAGAGGGCAGTGATGCTGGTGTGGAGAAGAGCATTATCCAAATTTGGAGGAGAACTGGTGTGATATCATGGGGCTATTCAGTTGCTGGGTGGTTTGTAACTTCTATCAAGAGTGTCATACTCAGTAATTTTTCCAACTTGTGGTAAAGGAGGTGGGGTAAGCCATTCATCTGCATAGTCCATTTTGATATATACTCACATGTCTACTATATATACTCACATGCCTACATGCCTTCACACGTTTACATTTCTAAAGTTAATGAAAAGGCTGTGTACGTAAGGATAATTGATCATTTTGTTTCACATAATTTGCTATCAAATGTACAGTTTGGTTTTAGAAGTGGTTTAACAACTGAAAATGCTATATTCTTTTTTCTCTGTGAGTTACTGGATGGATGAACTAAAAGGTTTTGAACACAAGACATTTTTTTTAAATTTAACTAAGGCATTTGATTGTGTTGATTACAAAATATTGCTCTGGAATTTGGACCATTATGGAATACGGGGAGTAGCTCACGATTGGTTCAACTTTTACTTTAACAACAGACAGCAAAAGGTTATTATCCACAGTGTTGAGAATGGCTGTGATGTGGGGTTTGAGTGAGGCACGGTCAAATGGGGGGTATCCCATGGATTAGTGCAGTGGCTAATCCTGTTTCTTATTCATATAAATTCCTTATTTATATAAATTATATATAAGTATTACAGGTGATTCTAAAATATGTCTGTTTGCTGATGACACTAGCTTGGTAGTAAAGAATGTTGTGTGCAACATTGGCACTGTTTCAAATAGTGCATTTCATGATGTAAGTTCATGGATTGTAGAAAATGAATTAACACTAAAGTATTTACATTTTCCAACACACAATTCAACAAAACCCAACATTTTGATTTCACAGAATGGGTACATGATTAGTGAAACTGAACAGTTCAAATTTCTTGGTGTTCTGATGGATAGTAAACCATTGTGGAAATCCCATGTTCAGGACCTTGTTCAAAGACTTCATGCTGTCATTTTTACTATTCAAACAGTATCTGAAGTAAGTGCTAGTATGACATGAAAAGTAGTCTACTTTGTTTATTTTCATTCACTTTTGGCATACAGTATTATATTTTGGGGTAACTCTTTCCATTCTCAAAGGATACTTCTGGCTCAGAAAAAATGGGCAGTTCGGGCAATAAGTGGTGTAAGTTCACAAACCTCTCCTCAACCCCTGTTCACTAGTCTGGGTATTCTGACATTGGCCTAAAAATAAAATACTAGGCAGAAATTGAAAAACTGAATATGCATTTGGATTGCACTTCCTTGACTCTTGTGCAGAAAGTTGTGTAGTATACTGCTGCATCCATTTTCAATAAGCTTAGTACCAATCCATGCTCTTTCAAATCGATGCTGAAGAGTTTCCTCATGGGTCACTCCTTCTATTCTGTCTAGGAGTTCCTCAAAAAATTAAGCTGACTCCTGTGTTACACTGCTGACTGCTTTACATAAACTTATGGCTTATCATTTTTTTGGGTTCATAAACATTTTATTTTACCTGTTATTACTTTTATGTAGTAATTTCATGTATTGATACCTTCCATGACCTTGGAGATTTGTTCCTCAATTTGGTCCTACGGATTGTAATTAAAAAATCCACTTAATGGAGGATCCAGTTTCATACCTTTTCTGAAAGATATCGCTGCTAAGAAAATCATGTAGAATCTAAATGAGATGTATGTATATTGCTTTGCCTGGTCACTCTGACCAGCGAGAAAAATTATAGTGATCATCTTGAGCACACAAGTAAATAAGAAACACTTATGCCAGTGAACATTACGATTTCAGTGGCATCTTATTCCCTGCAAAATGTCAGGTCCTACCAAATACCAAAGGTAGGGATCTGATTATTCAATTCGTGTTTAGCCCCCTGTGAGTTGATGATAGCAAACCAGGAGATGAAGAGCATGAGCACATTCTGCAGAACAGAAAAGTCAATTATCAAGTAATTGGACCCCTCTACATTAGCAAATTAGTTGGTCAGCACTCCAAACATGTAGATTTGTTACTCTTCTCTGAGGGAGAGAATTTACATCACCTGCGGATCAAAAGAATGTCCTACATACTTTCCTTCCGATTGAGTAAAAAAGAACATAAACAACATTTATGCCATAGATGTCTCAAATCATTTGCAAAAAGTGAGTATTTGAAAGGCACCTCACTGACTGCTCAAACAAGGAACCAATATTTGTGGAAATATCTATGAAGGATAAAAAGTTCCTAAATTTTAAGAATGCCTACAACCAGGAGTGAGGCACGTTCATGGCATACACAGACTTCAAGTGGCTCCTAGCTCGTGTGGCATATTGTGAAGGTGGCCTCTTTCCTTCCATATTACCTTCACAGAATGGCACATATCATATGCAGCTTCATATCAACATGTATTCTCATATGACTACAATCACAACAAATTCGAATCTTACACTGGGGATAATCATGCAAGGTAGTCGCTGAACTCAAAAAACTTGCATCGGAAGTTGTGATTTAACACAACAATGTTCCAATGACTGCCATGGAGAAGATGATGCATTGTATGAGCAGGCAGTTAATTGTCATATTTGTAGGATGCGACTGGATAGAGAAGCAGAGGCCCCGTGAAAGGACCTCTGTCATCTTATGGGGAAGTTGCATGGCACAGCTGACAATGCATGCAGTGAAGTACAAACTGTCACAGGACATACCCATCTTCTTTCACAAGTTGAGTGCATATGATGCTCACTTTCTGACTGAGCAATCAGGTGGTCTCGGTTTGATGGGTGATAAGGTCAGTTTCATCCCTGACACTGTTGAAAGGTCATTTCATTTTCCCAAAGAAACAGGCCAAGAATAACTTTCAAATTCCTGTATTTTCTTTACTTCATGCATGTGTCCTCATGGGGACACAGGGAAAACAGTGATCAAGTTTCAATAAGTTTATTGATGATAAGAAGAAAAGGCAAAAGAGCATCCCATTAGAGACTGGTACGGAGGATTAACAGAGCTGCTCTGTAAAAGTCACCTGATTATTTCTTATATGTAGTACTACCACCAGGAGCTTTGTAGGAAAACTTCCTTGCAGGGAAATAATCCAAGTTCCAAGAATTTAGTTCTGATTATGTCCAACACAGGCACAGAAGAGTGTGTCCTTAATGTATTCTAAGTCCACAGAGGAAACAACAACAATATCTGAGAACAGTGGCACTGGTCCCTAAAATGGGCTTTTAGAGCATCCTGAGATGATGAGGTGAGTAGCACTCGCCCCGAGGCCAGGAGAGGCTCTCCAAGTGAGAAGAACTGGCTCGTGTAGTCCAAGCACTGACCTGGATGGCTGCCGGTGGCAGAATACTTGTGATACTATACTGCAAACAGGTTCATCAGAAGTGGTGGCCTCTGCTAGTGCTGGTACTGCTGCCTGATGTTTGGTCATGACTTTAACATGGAAAGTACATGATGCTGAGGCATGCAGGGGCTATGTAAAAAGCATGCATGCCTTTGGATCCTGAGGGTTGCTGCTCCCTTTCTCACAGCTTCCCTACATAACATTGGACTTTTTTGAACATAGGATTCTTAGTGGACTTTGCCATTGGTTTAAGTTACACCCTTTATCCAGATGTAAACAAGCTCTATGGGTATGCCATGCTACATGGTCTACCATTTGGAGAGTTCTGATACATGTCCAAAGACCCATGATGTGGCTTTAGATGCTGGTGAGGGTAGAACTGGAATACCCTGCCCAATTGCAAGATAAACATAGTGTCCAGAGTGCCTAGTCCCATGAAATGGTTCTATCCTGAAGCTATTGATGACACTGGGGAACACGAAATGTTGTATTCTCCACTACAGAAACCGCCAGCAGTGTATCAGATTGAGGATGGAACTTGCCAGTATCACCCATGGAAGTTCCTGCAAGCAGTGTTGCTGGTTGAAAGAATAAATTGATGTTAACACTGAACAGACACTGAACTGATTTTTTAAAATGATTTTTACAAGTTAACGATCAATTCAGTTTTCAGAAAAATTATAGAAAATGTTAGAGAACACTGCAAAATTTATGTAGCTATCCAGTGAGATGGCCGTTAAGGCACAAGAGATTACATTGCAGGACGAAATTTCAAATGTGTCACCATCTTCAATGAAGCACTCGTACCTGTGGAGATGGCCAAGGTTTCAGTGTAGTTCACAATGCCTGTCCATATCAATATATGTGTTCTGGAGCTCTCCAGACTCCACACGTATCATTTTCACTTTGAATTTGATAAGCCAAATTTCTCCCACCTCAACTTACTTTATACGGATACAGACTTTATATGGATACAGAGTGCAAGCCACACCAAGTAATTAGGTAAAGTCCTGAAGAATTTGACATGTCTGGATACATTGCTGCTAATCCATTTGCAATAACACCTCAAAACTAGAAGGTTGTTGGAGTGCTGGGAGGAAATCCAAATGATTTGCAGACTGCAGAATTTGTAGGGATGAGATCCAAAATGTATGCATACTTGATAGATGCATGTGCCACCTAGAGGTGAGAGAATTGTGTGCATCCTTCTCCTCAAAGGATTTCAAAATAGACGATTACAAGAGGTGCCTTCTCGAGGGTGTTGGCACAGCAGCACATATTGTGCACAAAGCAGTCTTTCAACTGAGAGTCCATGAGGTACATACTGCACTGCACCTGAAAGTATAGCGGTCCCATCATGACAACAAATGGTTCATCTGTGAGAATGGATTGGCACACTACTGTATTGACACTATTCATTGGAGTGATTGAGTGTGTGGCTGTATATTTATTTGTAAATAATTAATAGTTGGATGAACCACTTGTTGTAATTGTGTGTGTGTGTGTGTGTGTGTGTGTGTGTGTGTGTGTGTGAATGTATGATTGCTCATTGTACACAATGAGTACGCATATATTGTGCATAACATCTACACAACTGCACCCCATGTGAGTGTGTAAAGTATTGTATATATACTTCTGGGTGTGTATGGGTGGTTTCTTCATCTGCTACTGCTAGTCCCCAATTTCCATATATTATACGCAGAGTGGGGAGAAACAGTATGATCAAAAGTGTGGGGCAGAAAACATCAAATAAAGGACTTTGATTACAGGAACCTGCAGTCACAGCTGCATATTTTTGGCGCTATAGAAACATAATTGAAATGTAAGATATGGATGTCTTTACTCAAAATGACCCCCCATGAACCATGGACCTTGCCGTTGGTGGGGAGGCTTGCGTGCCTCAACGATACAGATAACCGTACCATAGGTGCAACCACAATGGAGGGGTATCTGTTGAGAGGCCAGACAAACGTGTGGTTCCTGAAGAGGGGCAGCAGCCTTTTCAGTAGTTGCAGGGGCAACAGTCTGGATGATTGATTGATCTGGCCTTGTAACACTAACCAAAACGGCCTTGCTGTAGTGGTACTGCGAACGGCTGAAAGCAAAGGGAAATTACAGCCGTAATTTTTCCCTAGGGTGTGCAGCTTTACTGTATGGTTAAATGATGATGGTGTCCCCTTAGGTAAAATATTCCGGAGGTAAAATAGTCCCCCAGCTTTTGTTATTAAAAGTGAAGACAAACTATAAGTGATCCTTTACGTATTGCCAATATATTCAACCTTCATTATGCAAGTATTGTACAAAGCCTCATAAAACCCAAAGACAAACCAAGATTAAACATAACATCTCCACAAATCCTAAAACTGTGTTCTTATACCCTGTAAGTGTACAATAAGTACATAATGCAATCAACAAACTAAAAAATAAATTGTGTTGTGGCACTGATGGCATTCCAGATAAAGTACTTAAACACAGCATAAATACGGCTCATCCCCTTGTAGACATAATTAATGCCTCTTTCAGCACTGGCACTTTCCCTAAAGAACTAAAGCTGTCAATAATAAAATCATAATATAAAAATTGTGATCCTCTTGATGTAAGAAACTTCAGACCCATATCCTTGATATTCTGCTTCTCAAAAGTTATTGAAAGAATAATGCATGAAAGACTCTCCGCTTTCCTGAACACAAGTAGAGTATTAGTCAGTGAGCAAAATGGCTTCAGAAAAAATAGGTCAACTGAAACAGCTGTATATAATTTCCTAAAACTTCTCCTTATCTCTATAGATCATAAAGAAGTAAACTGTGGGGTGTTTTTAGATTTATCAAAGGCATTTGATGTTATTGATCATGAATTATTACTTGAGAAACTATATTGCTATGGTGTATGTGGTACTGTTCACAGCTGGTTTAAATCATACCTGTCAGACAGATATCAGAAAGTAGAAACAGTTCACAAAGGAACCTCTTACTTTTCAGAATATAAGATAGTTAGTAATGGAGTGCTGCAAGGTTCTGTGTCGTGACCCCTCTTGTTCTTGATTTTCATAAATGGCCTACCAAACTGTTTAACACTAGCTAATGCTGTATGGTTGGAAAAGGAGTGAGACAGGGTTGTAGCCTCTCCCCAATGTTATTCAATCTGTATATTGAGCAAGCAGTAAAGGAAACAAAAGAAAAATTTGGAGAAGGTATTAAAATTCATGGAGAAGAAGTAAAAACTTTGAGGTTCGCCGATGACATTGTAATTCTGTCAGAGACAGCAAAGGACTTGGAAGAGCTGTTGAACGGAATGGACAGTGTCTTGAAAGGAGGATATAAGATGAACATCAACAAAAGCAAAACGAGGATAATGGAATGTAGTCAAATTAAATCGGGTGATGCTGAGGGAATTAGATTAGGAAATGAGACACTTAAAGTAGTAAAGGAGTTTTGCTATTTAGGGATTAAAATAACTGATGATGGTCGAAGTAGAGAGGATATAAAATGTAGACTGGCAATGGCAAGGAAATCGTCTCTGAAGAAGAGAAATTTGTTAACATCGAGTATAGATTTAAATGTCAGGAAGTCGTTTCTGAAAGTATTTGTATGGAGTGTAGCCATGTATGGAAGTGAAACATGGACGATAACTAGTTTGGACAAGAAGAGAATAGAAACTTTCGAAATGTGGTGCTACAGAAGAATGCTGAAGATAAAGTGGGTAGATCCCATAACTAATGAGGAGGTGTTGAATAGGATTGGGGAGAAGAGAAGTTTGTGGCACAACTTGACTAGAAGAAGGGATCGGTTGGTAGGACATGTTTTGAGGCATCAAGGAATCACAAATTTAGCATTGGAGGGCAGCGTGGAGGGTAAAAATCGTAGACAGAGACCAAGAGATGAATACACTAAGCAGATTCAGAAGGATGTAGGTTGCAGTAAGTACTGGGAGATGAAGAAGCTTGCACAGGATAGAGTAGCATGGAGAGCTGCATCAAACCAGTCTCAGGACTGAAGACCACAACAACAACAATGCTGTATTGTATGCAGACGATACAAGTCTTTTTATTAAAGCTCAAAATGAGACTGACTTGCAACACAAAGTAGAAATAACAAAAGAAGAAACAGGAAAATGGTTTAGAGATAACTGTTTATTTGTAAATGAGGAAAAAAAAAAAACAGTATGGATGAATTTCAGCCATGTATCGAATAAAGTAAAGCCCAATATAGTCTTGAAACTTGGTGAACAGAAGATTTTACAAACTTCAAGCACAAAATTTTTAGGTATCTGGTTAGATGAGCATCTAAAGTGGGATAAACATATTGAAATGCTCAATAAAAAGCTAAGTAAATGCTGCCATGTACTCAGAATCCTGAAAAACTGCTGGAGTGAAATAACAGTAATATGTGCTTATTATGCTCTTATGCATAGTCTATTGCAGTATGGTGTCTTACTTTGGGGTAATTCAAGTCTGGCAAACCAGTCATTCATTATTCGAAAACGAGCATTAAGAATAATGAAAGGGGCTGCACCAAGAGAGCCCTGCAGGGAAATTTTCAAAGAAATTCAAATAATGTCGCTTCCATCTTGATATATCTACGAAAGTATCTGCTTTTTCAAATCTCACCCCCAATTTTCTTCTTTAAATAGTGAGTGCCATGACTACCTAACAAGACACAGGAATGATTTCCACAGAGAAACACACAAAACATCCCAATATCACAAAAGTGCAATATATCACCACAAAATCCTTTTTAGTGCTCTTCCCTTAAACATCAAAAAGATAGAAAAGTTTTCCATTTTTAAAAATGAGCTTAAAAAATGTTATTAAGAGAATGTTTTTACAATGTTACATAGTACATGGATTTTCAGAACATAGTGACATAGTGGTCAATGATAATGACAATTCATATTTGACCAAATGTATGAAAATAGTCTGCCTGTACACACTATAATTAATTAATTACTGTTTGTTCTGTTATTCTCCACTAGAGTGGTCAATGATAATGATAAGTCATATCTGAAAAACAAATGTATGAAATAGTGTGCACTATAAATAATTAATTATTGTTTGTTTTGTTATTATCTACTATACACTGCATGAGATATATATTTATATATGTTTTACAAATGTAGGCCTATGTTATTAATTTACTGTATAATTGCAAACTCATATAATGTAACGTGACAACTCCTATATCATTGTATATGATAAAATGGATGCTCAGTGAATGAATGAATGAATGAATGGATCTCCGGGCGGGGACTACTCAAGAGGATGTTGTTATCAGGAGAAAGAAAACTGGCATTCTACGGATCGGAGCATGGAAAGTCAGATCCCTTAAAAAGGGAAATGGATAGGTTAAAGTTAGATATAGTGGGAATTAGTGAAGTTCGGTGGCAGGAGGAAAAAGACTTTTGGTCAGGCGAATACAGAGTTATAAATACAAAATGAAATAGGGGTAATGCAGGAGTCAGTTTAATAATAAATAAAAAATAGGAGTGCGTGTAAGCTACTACAAACAGCATAGTGAACGCATTATTGTGGCCAAGATAGACACAAAGCCCACACCTACTACAGTAGTACAAGTTTATATGCCTACTAGCTCTGCAGATGCCGAAGATATTGAAGAAATCTATGATGAAATAGAAGAAATTATTCAGATAGTGAAGGGAGACGAAAATTTAATAGTTATGGGTGACTGAAATTCAGCAGTAGGAAAAGCAAGAGAAGGAAACATAGTAGGTGAATATGGATTGGAAATAAGAAATGAAAGAGAAAGCTGCCTGGTAGAATTTTGCACAGAGCGCAAATTAATCATAGCTAACACTTGATTTAAGAATCATAAAAGAAGGTTGTATACATGGAAGAAGCCTGGAGATACTGACAGGTTTCAGATAGATTATATAATGGTAAGACAGAGATTTAGGAACCAGGTTTTAAATTGTAAGACATTTCCAGGGGCAGATGTTGACTCTGACCACAATCTATTGGTTATGAACTGTAGATTAAAACTGAAGGAACTGCAAAAATGTGGGAATTTAAGGAGATGGGTCCTGGATAACCTGACTAAACCAGAGGTTGTACAGAGTTTCAGGGAGAGCATAAGGGAACAATTGACAGGAATGGGGGAAAGAAATACAGTAGAAGAAGAATGAGTAACTTTGAGGGATGAAGTAGTGAAGGCAGCAGAGGATCAAGTAGGTAAAAAGACGAGGGCTAGTAGGAATCCTTGGGTAACACAAGAAATACTGAATTTAATTGATGAAAGGAGAAAATATAAAAATGAAGTAGGCAAAAAGGAATACAAACGTCTCAAAAATGATACCGACATGAAGTGTAAAATGGCTAAGCAGGGATGCCTAGAGGACAAATGTAAGGATATAGAGGCTTATCTCACTAGGGGTAAGATAGATACTACCTACAGGAAAATTAAAGAGACCTTTGGAGAAAAGATAACGACTTGTATGAATATCAAGAGCTCAGATGGAAACCCAGTTCTAAGCAAATAAGAGAAAGCAGAAAGGTGGAAGGAGTATATAGAGGATGTATACAAGGGGGATGTACTTGAGGACAATATTACGGAAATGGAAGAGGATGTAGATGAAGATGAAAAGGGAGATATGATACTGTGTGAATAGTTTGACAGAGCACTGAAAGACCTGAGTCGAAACAAGGACCCGGGAGTAGACAACATTCCATTACAACTACTGACAGCCTTGGGAGAGCCAGTCCTGACAAAACTCTACCATCTGGTGAGTAAGATGTGTGTGACAGGCGAAATACCCTCAGACTTCATGAAGAATATAGTAATTCCAATCCCAAAGAAAGCAGGTGTTGACACGTGAAAATTACCGAACTGTCAGTTTAATATGTCACGGCTGCAAGATGTTGTTGTTGTTGTTGTTATGGTCTTCAGTCCTGAGACTGGTTTGATACAGCTCTCCACGCTACTCTATCCTGTGCAAGCTTCTTCATCTCCCAGTACCTACTGCAACCTACATCCTTCTGAATCTGCTTAGTGTATTCATCTCTTGGTCTCCCTCTACGATTTTTACCCTCCACGCTGCCCTCCAATACTAAATTTGTGATCCCTTGATGCATCAGAACATGTCCTATCAACCGATCCCTTCTTCTAGTCAAGTTGTGCTACAAACTCCTCTTCTCCCCAATCCTATTCAGTACCTCCTCATTCGTTATGTGATCTACCCATCTAATCTTCAGCATTCTTCTGTAGCACCACATTTCGAAAGCTTCTATTCTCTTCTTGTCTAAACTATTTATCGTCCATGTTTCACTTCCATACATAGCTACACTCCATACATATACTTACAGAAACGACTTTCTGACACTTAAATCTATATTCGATGTTAACAAATTTCTCTTCTTGAGAAACGCTTTCCTTGCCATTGCCAGTCTACATTTTATATCTTCTCTGCTTTGACCATCATCAGTTATTTTGCTCCCCAAATAGCAAAACTCCTTTACTGCTTTAAGTGTCTCATTTGCTAATGTAATTCCCTCAGCATCACCCGACTTAATTCGACTACATTCCATTATCCTCGTTTTACTTTTGTTGATGTTCATCTTATATCCTCCTTTCAAGACAATGTCCATTCCTTTTAACTGCTCTTCCAAGTTCTTTGCTGTCTCTGACAGAATTACAATGTCATCGTCGAACCTCAAAGTTTTTATTTCTTCCCCATGGATTTTAATACATACTCCAAATTTTTCTTTTGTTTCCTTTACCGCTTGCTCAATATACAGATTGAATAACATCGGGGACAGGCTACAACTCTGTCTCACTCCCTTCCCAACCCCTGCTTCCCTATCATGCCCCTCAACTCTTATAACTGCCATAGGGTTTCTGTACAAATTGTAAATAGCCTTTCGCTCCCTGTATTTTACTCCTGCCACCTTCAGAATTTGAAAGAGAGTATTCCAGTCAACATTGTCAAAAGCTTTCTCTAAGTCTACAAATGCTAGAAACGTAGGTTTGCCTTTTCTTAATCTAGCTTCTAAAATAAGTCGTAGGGTCAGTATTGCCTCACGTGTCCCCATATTTCTACAGAATCCAAACTGATCTTCCCCAAGGCCGACTTCTACCAATTTTTCCATTCGTCTGTAAAGAATTCACGTTAGTATTTTGCAACTGTGACTTATTAAACTGATAGTTCGGTAATTTTCACATCTGTCAACGCCTGCTTTCTTTGAGATTGGAATTATTATATTCTTCTTGAAGTCTGAGGGTATTTCGCCTGTCTCATACATTTTGCTCACCAGATGGTAGAGTTTTGTCAGGACTGGCTCTCCCAAGGCCGTCAGTAGTTCTAATGGAATGTTGTCTACTCTCTGGGCCTTGTTTCGACTCAGGTCTTTCAGTGCTCTGTCAAACTCTTCACGCTGTATCATATTTTCCATTTCATCTTCATCTACATCCTCTTCCAATTCCATAATATTGTCCTCAAGTACATCGCACTTGTATAGACCCTCTATATACTCTTTCCACCTTTCTGCTTTCCCTTCTTTGCTTAGAACTGGGTTTCCATCTGAGCTCTTGATATTCATACAAGTCGTTATCTTTTCTAAAAAAGGTCTCTTTAATTTTCCTTTAGGCAGTAGCTATCTTACCTCTAGTGAGATAAGACTCCATATCCTTATATTTGTCCTCTAGCCATGCCTGCTTAGCCATTTTGCACTTCCTGTCGATCTCATTTTTGAGACGTTTGTATTCCTTTTTGCCTCCTTCATTTACTGCATTTTTATATTTTCTCCATTCGTCAATTAAAATCAATATTTCTTCTGGCACCCCAGGATTTCTATTAACCCTCGTCTTTTTACCTACTTAATCCTCTGCTGCCTTCACTACTTCATCCCTCAAAGCTACCCATTCTTCTTCTACTGTATTTCTTTCCCCCATTCTTGTCAACTGTTACCTTATGTTCTCCCTGAAACTCTGTACAACCTCTGGTTTAGTCAGTTTATCCAGGTCCCATCTCCTTAAATTACCACCTTTTTGCAGTTTCTTCAGTTTTAATCTACCGTTCATAACCAATAGATTGTGGTCAGAGTCAACATCTGCCCCTGGAAATGTCTTACAATTTAAAACCTGGTTCCTAAATCTCTGTCTTACCATTATATAATCTATCTGAAACCTGTCAGTATCTCCAGGCTTCTTCCATGTATACAACCTTCTCTGATGATTCTTGAACCAAGTGTTAGCTGTGATTAAGTTATGCTCTGCGCAAAATTCTACCAGGCGGCTTTCTCTTTCATTTCGTACCCCCATTCCATATTCACCTACTACGTTTCCTTCTCTCCCGTTTCCTACTACCGAATTACAGTCACCCATGACTATTAAATTTTCGTCTCCCTTCACTATCTGAATAATTTCTTTTATTTCATCATACATTTCTTCAATTTCTTCGTCATCTGCAGAGCTAGTAGGCATATAAACTTGTACTACTGTAGTAGGTGTGGGCTTTGTGTCTATCTTGGCCACAATAATGCGTTCACTATGCTGTTTGTAGTAGCTTACCTGCACTCCTATTTTTTTATTCATTATTAAACCTACTCCTGCATTCCCCCATTTTGATTTTGTATTTATAACCCTGTATTCGCCTGACCAAAAGTCTTGTTCCTCCTGCCACCGAACTTCACTAATTCCCACTATATCCAACTTTAACCTATCCATTTCCCTTTTTAAGGGATCTGACTTTCCATGCTCCGATCTGTAGAACACCAGCTTTCTTTCTCCTGATAACAACGTCCTCCTGAGTAGTCACCACCCGGAGATTCGAATGGAGGGCTATTTTACCTCCGGAATATTTTACCCAAAAGGACGACATCATCATTTATTCATACAGTAAAGCTTCATGCCCTCGGGAAAAATTACGGCCGTAGTTTCCCCTTGATTTCAGCCGTTCGCAGTACCAGCACAGCAAGGCTGTTTTGATTAGTGTTACAAGGCCAGATCAGTCAATCATCCATACTGTTGTCCCTGCAACTACTGAAAAGGCTGCTGCCCCTCTTTAGGAACCACACGTTTGTCTGACCTCTCAACAGATACCCCTCCGTTGTGGTTGCACCTACGGTACGGCTATCTGTATCACTGAGGCACGCAAGCCTCCCCACCAACGGCAAGGTCTATGGCTAATGGGGGAGGGGGGCTGCAAGATACTAATGCGAATTCTTTGCAGATGAATGGAAAAACTAGTAGAAGCCGACCTCAGGGAAAATCAGTTTGGATTCCGCAGAAATATCGGAACACATGATGCAATACTGACCCTACGACTTATCTTAGAAGCTGGATTAAGGAAAGGCAAACCTACACTTCTAGCATTTGTAGACTTAGAGAAAGCTTTTGACAATGTTGACTGGAATACTCTCTTTCAAATTCTGAAGGTGGCAGGGGTAAAATACAGGGAGCGAAAGATTATTTACAATTTGTACAGAAACCAGATGGCAGTTATAAAGGGTCGAGGGACATGAAAGGGAAGCAGGGGTTGGGAAGGGAGTGAGACAGGGTTGTAGCCTCTCCCCAATTTTATTCAATCTGTATATTGAACAAAGCTGTGAAGGAAACAAAAGAAAAATTTGGAGTAGGTATTAAAATCCATGGGGAAGAAATAAAAACTTTGAGGTTTGATGATGACATTGTAATTCTGTCAGAGACAGCAAAGGACTTGGAAGAGCAGTTAAAAGGAATGGATAGTGTCTTGAAAGGAGGATGTAAGGTGAACATCAACAAAAGTAAAACGAGGATAATGGAATGTAGTCGAATTAATTCGGGTGATGCTGAGGGAATTAGATTAGGAAATGAGACACTTAAAGTAGTAAAGGAGTTTTGCTATTTAGGAAGCAAAATAACTGATGATGGTCAAAGCAGAGAGGATATAAAATGTAGACTGGCAATGGCAAGGAAAGCGTTTCTCAAGAAGAGATATTTGTTAACATCGAATATAGATTTAAGTGTCAGAAAGTCGTTTCTGTAAGTATATGTATGGAGTGTAGCCATGTATGGAAGTGAAACATGGACGATAAATAGTTTAGACAAGAAGAGAATAGAAGCTTTCGAAATGTGGTGCTACAGAAGAATGCTGAAGATTAGGTGGGTAGATCACATAACTAATGAGGAGGTATTGAATAGAATTGGGGAGATGAGGAGTTTGTGGCACAACTTGACTAGAAGATGGGATCAGTTGGTAGGACATGTTTTGAGGCATCAAGGGATCGCCAATTTAGTACTGGAGGGCAGCGTGGAGGGTAAAAATCATAGAGGGAGACCAAGAGATGAATACACTAAGCAGATTCAGAAGGATGTAGGTTGCAGTAGGTACTGGGAGATGAAGAAGCTTGCACAGGATAGAGTAGCGTGGAGAGCTGCATCTAACCAGTCTCAGGGCTGAAGACCACAACAACAACAACAACACTCAAAATGAAATTTAATTCACAGAAAAGTATATAAAAGCAAAATTTTTGGACTAACCAATAATCATGATGAGAACAAGAAAATCTTAAAGCATCATATTCACGTATGTCATACTTAGCTGACATGCTTAGAGCACTTCTTCAGAAATTAAATAATCAGATGTCCATGATTTACGTTTCAGTATGACTTAAGAAGGGCAACATAAATGAAAAATGAGTATGCTCTTGTACACAGACTTGCCACTATTTCATTAAAATATAATCATATCATAGCAAATGTTCAAACTGACCACCATTTTCATGCTGGCATAGCATCATAAATATTTTCATATACTTAAATTTCTTTATTGAATGCTGTCTTTCTGTCCTACAGCTTTGGCCAAATTGTTTCTACACACCCTGTATATGTCAAAAATGATCATTCATGAGGAGAAAAGAAACGTAAATGCAGTTTTTAGTATCATAATACAGAAAAACATAAATATTGTATAAAAGAATAACAAGTGTACATAGAAGCAAAACGGGAAATGTAGTATTCCAGTTTCCCTTATCTGTACTAACTTTAGTGTTAATAATTCTATCTGCTAGGCATAAGTCATCAGAAAGATAATAACTCTGTCAATAAAATTAATGTATGTACATAAAAGAAAAAATAGTTGTGTAAATACATCACTAAAAAAACTGTAAAAAAAGTTAGCTTTGCAAATTGTTGTATACAAGAGAAAAATTGCTTTGCAAGAAAACACAATAAGATAAATCATCATGTACAAGTAACTTAGTAGTTAAAAGATAAAATTGTTAATAAACAACCCAAGTTATTGTAAAATAATAATTTATAATACACTTGACCCTCTCTCCCATGACTCTCAGACCTCGAATGATGAGGCCAACACACAGTTGAGCTAGTTTATTTATTTATTTATTTTATTTTGATCCAACATATACTGATTACAAAAAAAGGTTTTTTTTGTTCCAGTCTTCTGGATAAGTCAGAGCCTTACTTACTAGGGTTACATATTATTGGCTGGCACTTTTATCTACAAAACTTTTTCTAAATGTAGTAGAGAGAACAGAGTTACATATATGGACTATACAGAAAAAAAAATTGTTATTGCCATACTTAGATTAAGGAGTCTACAGTTTGTAACAGTATTCATATCTGACATTCAAATATTTACAGTTTGTGACACAGTCTAAGACCTGAGATTACATATATTTTTAGATAGATGGTCTTCCATCATACGAGTGTACTAAATCTAGAAACTCATCTATTGAATATACAGGATTGTTTAGGAGCCATAATTTGAATTTCATTTTTAGTTTTGTAATGGGCAATTTGGAGATATTACGATGGAAGCAATTCAGTAGTTTTATGCCTGCATAGTGAGGGCTTGTCTCATAAAGTGTTGTTCTATGAGAGATGATGTGGGGTCTCTCTCTACCTCTAGTGTTGTGATCGTGTATTTCTTTATTAAGTGTTTTGTTACTGTTTACTGCCATAATGATTATCTTCAGCACATGCAGGTTATGAACAGTTAGTATTTTAAATTCTTTAAACAAATTTCTGCAAGACTCCCTGGCACATTTCTTTCCCATAATTCTAAGTGCCCTCTTTTGTAAGGTAAGTACACTTTTCATATTACCTTTACTGCTGGATCCCCATACCTCTATCCCATAACTTAGATGGGATTCAAATAGTGCAAAATATATTTGCCTCAGAGTGGTGATGTTGCAAAAAGGTGTCAGTTTTCTTAGGACATACATGGTAGTACATAGCTGTGAATAGCTTGGATTGCTGCATATTAACGTGGTATCATCTGCATATAAGATAGCTGTTGCATGGTTTGTTATGGACTGAATATCATTTACATAGATAATAAAAAGAAGTGGTCCTAATATTGACCCCAGTGGGATACCAAAATTTATGTCAGTGGTGTTTGATTTGTATGTTCCCTCTGTAGTGCTAATAGACACAATCTGCTTCCTATTTGTCGAGTAGGACCTCATCAGATTATGGGCTGTGCCTCGAATGCCATAGTTCCACAGTTTGTCCAGCAATATGGTCATATCAACACAGTCAAATGCTTTTTGTAAGTCTAGAAAGATGCCACATACATGTTCTTTATTATCTATTGCTTGAGTGACACCTTCGATTAAGTTTGATGCTGCTGTGATGGTGGATGACCCCTTGACAAACCCATACTGCCCCTTAGAAATCACTTTTTTGCATACCAGGAAGTTCCAGATTCTTATGTATATTACTTTCTCAAAGATTTTGGATATTATTGGAAGAACAGAAATGGGTCGAAAGTTTTCTACTAAATTCCTGTTTCCTTTTTTGAAAATAGGCACAACTCGGGCAATTTTCAACTCATCTGGAAATAGAAAAAAAATGGTTCAAATGGCTCTGAGCACTATGCGACTTAACTTCTGAGGTCATCAGTCGCCCAGAACTTAGAACTAATTAAACCTAACTAACCTAAGGACATCACACACATCCATGCCCGAGGCAGGATTCGAACCTGCGACCGTAGCGGTCGTTCGGCTCCAGACTGTAGCGCCTAGAACCGCACGGCCACTGCGGCCGGCATCTGGAAATAGACCATCTTCCATATGAGAATTGATAACTGTTGATAAAGGTGATGCAATTTTATGTATACATTTCTTAAGAGTGTCCAGACTAAGACCATCATATCCTGCTGCATGGGAATTGTTTAAGCTACTCACTATTTTAATTATTTCTTCTTTACTTGTTGGCATCAAAAATATACTTCCTGACACTGGTGCTCCTCTGAATTTGTATTTATGATTTTTAAGCTGATTGTTTATGCTGGAGCCAACAGAAACAAAGTAATTGTTAAATAGATCTGCTATCTTATTCTGATCAGTTTCTATCGTGCCGTTTATCAGCAAGTGATTTTCAGTTGTATGGTTCCCAGATTTACCTATTTCTCTATTTACTAGTGACCATGATGTTTTGGAGATATTATTTGAGTTCTGAATGACACTTTTCAAAATGTTTCTGTTTTTCTGAAATTAGCAGGTCTACATAGTATTTCTGATACTTTTTGAATTCTTCTTTTAATTTTTTATTGCTCAAGTCATTTAACATAGCATACTCATACCATCTTAGTTTTTCTCTAGCCTCAGTGACTGAACTTGATATCCAGTTTCGGGTTACAGCATGTGACTGAATTCTCTTTTTTATTAATGGGCAGGCTTGGTTAAGAATGTAGAATAGTTCACTTGAGAATTTGCCATAACTATGAAGTGTCGTTAGAACACTGTTCCAATCCACATTCCTTAGCATATTATTCAACTGAGTTATATTTTGGTCTGTATTCACCCTAATATATCTATAGCAACTGTGTGTAGGATCCTTTTTTATGTGCACACTTAGTTCTACTGCATGGTGGTCTGACAAAGCACTTATAATAACAGAAGATGTAAGATCTTATAGATGAATACCAGTGATTATGTTATCTATTGCAGACTTGCATGTCTCAGTCTCCCTGGTTGCAGTGTTTATCAGGTATCTTACATTATATTCAAGGAGAGTATTCTTGAATAGTCTAGTGTGTAACTTATCTGCTAATACATTTATGTTGAAATCTCCTATAATTACTAACTTGTTCAGGTGTGATATAAAAACATTCTCTATCATGTCACAAAACATTGTTAAGAAAACTTTGAAGTTTCCACCTGGTGGTCTATATAAACATATAACATAAATTTCATCATTTGGTATCTTTATACATGCTGCACATAATTCAATTGTCCCTTCTAATGAATATTTACTTACATTTACAGAATTAAAATCAAATGTGCTCTTAACATACATTGATACACCCCCAACTCTGATAGTAGATCTGCAAAACTTATTAGCTAGTACCATGTTTAGAGGTTTAAAAAGTTCTAATTTGGCATCAGATAGCCAGTGTTCACTAATACAAAACACATCAGGCATAGTTTCATTTACAAACACGTCTAATTGTTCATATTTCTTGCTCAAGCCCTGTACATTCTGGTGGATTAGAATACCTTGCCGGTGCTGTGCCATGTCAGTGCGTACGATCAGAGGCCAGCCACGTGACTGCACAGACATTGTGATAGTGGTGGGACAAGGCACTGTGTTCTGGTGGTACCTCCTCCATGAATTAACTAGGGATGGTGACCAATTCACCATAGATAAGGTGTGCAGGTGAAACACTGATCTCGTCCTTTGGTGTTATCCACAGGTGAGGAGTATGAGGAGAAGTGCATCCATCCAGGTGATGTGATATTTCAGGAATGCTTACAGCATCTGGTGGAGCCGTTCAACCGTACCATTAGATGCCAGCTGGTAAATGGTCATTTGATACAGCTCCACAACTCACAGCTGTGTGACATACGTAAATACCACACTGTCGAACTATCGGCCCCAGTATGATGTTATGTGACTGGGGGAGCTGAAGCGTGCCACCAACGTGTCAATGAATGCAGTGGAAATAGTCTCGGCAGTGATATCAGCTACTGGCATTGCCTCTGGCCAATGTGTGAAAGAGTCCACCATTGTCAGTAGATACCATTTCCAAAGGGAGAGGGAAAGTGGGTCCGCAGCGTCCACGTAGACATGTGCAAAATGCTGCGTTATTTGCATGGGCATGTCTCCCGTCTTTGGAGTGCAGCACAGGTATGTGCCCATTTCAGGCAGTCTTTCCAAGGTCTCAGCCAGATGAAAGTCGTGCCGACAAGTGTCATAATGGTGCTTACGCTGAGGTGTTGTGCCTTGTGGTGCAGCCAAATGTGTTCTGCCAGAATTTCTCTCTGAGAAATGGGCAACGTGAGCCTGTCAAAACGTCACACCAAAGCTTGTGGGAAGACCCAGGAATGAGTACCAGTTGTAGGCTTTTGGAGGTGTTCCAACGGAAGCTGACCAATTGTTCATCACTCTCCCGTTCTTGTGCGACGTCTTCAAAGTTCATTGAGGAGGAGGAGATAGTAGCACAATTGCGAGACAAACAGTCATTGACGACGTCGTCCATCCCAGAAAATGTGTCGATTGTCTGCGGTGAACTGCTGTTGTAGCTGGCATGGTGAACAGTTGATGTTGTCACTACAAAATGCATGGGTTATCGGCTTGTGGTCAGTGAAAATAATGAGAGAGCAGGCTTCTACCAACCAACAAAAGTATTTCATTGCATGATACACCTCAAGCAACTTGCAGTCATATGCACTCCATGAGTGTTGCAATGACAATAACTTGCGGAAAAAGGAACCGAGTGGCTGCTGGCTGCCACCAATGCATTCTTGGAGTGCTGCACCCATAGTGGTGTGGCTGGCATCCACATCTATGGCTAACTCCATGTTGCGTATCAGGTGGACGAGTAGCATTGCTTTCACAAGGTTCAATTTTGTATCAGCAAAGCTTTGTTCTATTGGTATGTCATAGTTATGAAGGGTCTCGGGCAGTGGCTCGCATAGCATTGCCGTCAGTGGTTCGAGCACCATGGCAATTTTATGTAGATGGCTGGGGCAAGAGTTTATCACATTGAGGTATTGACAGAGGCCCTCGTGGGTCTGTGGGTGTGGCATGTTCAAGATCACTTGCACCTTGTCTAGTAGAGGCTTGGATCAGGTAGGGGTGATTAGATACCCTACAAGTTTGATCTCCATTACCCCGAGTATGCATTTCAATTGGTTTATAACGATTGCAGCTTCGCTGACGCTCTGAGAGACGGTCGTTATGGGGCTGCAGGCAACTTCGAGAACACGAGGATGCTGTCGAGGTATGCAAAACAGCCTCGCAAGCCTCGAAAAGTCTGGGCAGCTTTCCAAAGACTGAACTGCATGTACGGTCCAGAGGGGTGATGACTGCGTTTTTTGTATGTATTCTGGCACCATGGGATCTGCATGTACACCTTCCTGCAATTGACCTTGCTGAATATAGTTGAGCCTGTCAAGGTGTAGTTAAAATCCAGCAGGTCTGGCACTGTGTATCTTTCTGGCACTGTCCTTCAATTGAGTGGCCGCACAAGCTGTCCTTTGACAAACTGCCTATTGGCTTCTGTCTCGGGTTCTTCGGCCGACGTTCATCTAATGATTTTTCTGACGTTTCGCCAGCACGAGTGGCTGGCATTGTCAAAGCTTCACCCTCCATTGCCGGTGGTGAACTGGAGGCGAGCTCGCGGCCGCAGACTATATGTACCTGGCGCGCCAACGTCCGAGGGCTTCTCCGCGGTCATTTCCGGTGCGGTTCTCCTCTAGCTACCTGCGACGGTCGTTCGCTGCAGTACGGGAAGCCAGGATCCGTTTACCTTAAGGCTTTCCTCTTTCTTGTTGAAACTGTTCGCGTGTTTTTGTATTTCTACAACTTCTCTGAACAAGCGCGTGTGATAGTGCTTCTCTACAGCTAGAACTTCCGTGTCGGCGAATTTTATTACGTGGTCGCTCCCATTCAGTGCGTGCTCTGCCACGGCCGATTTCTCCACCTGCCCCAACCTGCAATGTCGCTTGTGCTCTTTGATCCTGGTGTTAATTGATCGTCCAGTCATTCCGACATAAACTTTTCCGCATGTGCATGGTATACGGTATATTCGCGACCTTGCAAGTGGGTCTCTTTTCTCCTTCGCCGATCTAAGACACTCTTTGATCTTCCTTGTCGGTTTGAAAATCGTCTTTACGCCATGTTTGCGCAATGTACGGCCGATTCTGTCCGTCACTCTGGGAATGTATGGCACAAAGGCCGTACCCGACATTTCTTTTTCTGGTTCCATCAGATTAATTCCTCATTAAGGAACAAGAGTGGCAGGTGTTTATAGTGCCGATAACATAGATGATAAGTATATTGCTTTCCTTAACATGTTTGTTCATTCTCTTTGAGAGTTGCTTTCCATTAGAACGTTCTAAATTGCCTACTAGCAGTAATAAGCAGCCCAGGTGGCTGACTAGTGGGATAAGGATATCGTGTAGAACAAAGCTGGAATTATATCAAAATGTTAGAAGTAGTCACAATCAAGCTACAGTAGCCCATTATAAAAAGTGTTGTAAGGTGCTTAAAATGTTATTAGGAAGGCAAAGATTACGTGGTATGCAAATAAAATAGCTATTCACAGGATAAAGTTGAAACCACATGGTCAGTTGTGAAAGAAGGTCTGGTCAGCAGCGCAAGGTTGACAATATAAGGTCAGTTGGTAGTAAAAATGTTTCTGTTACTGATTAATCAGAAATTTAATTTCTACAGGGAATCATATAACTTTCTTGGCAAGTGCCTTTCCAAGATTGATGTCTGAAATACTCCTCTATGATACTGACAAGGGGGAAAGTTAGTCAACAATTAAATCACTGACGACTAATGACTTTTATGGATGTGACGGAGTGCTTAGCAGAATACTAAAGTACTGTGCTGCACATGTTAGCCTTGTATTTAGCCATATTTGTAATTTTTCCTTTAAGAATGGTCAGTTTCCTGAACGATTAATGTACTCAGTAGTAAAGCTGCTTTATAAAAAGGGTGGAAGGGATAGTGTAGATAATTTTAAACATGGTTCTATGCCATCAGTCTTTGCTACAGTTATTGAATAGGTTGTGTATGTAAGGATAATTCATCATTTTATATCACATAATTTGCTATCAAATGAACATATTGGCTCCAGAAGTCGTTTAACAATTGAAAATGCCATATTTTCTTTTCTCTGTGAGGTACTGGATGGATTAAACAAAAGGTTTTGAATGCAAAAAGTCATTATTCACATTGTTGAGAATGGCTGTGATGTGGGGTCTGAGTGGGGTACGGTCCCATGGGTGGTGCCCCAAGGATCAGTGTTGGGGCCACTCCTGTTCCTTATTTATATAAATGATATGTCCTATAGTATTATGGGTAATACTAAAATATTTCTGTTTGCTGATGACACTAGCTTGGTCATAAAGGATGTTGTGTGCAACAATGAATCTGTTTCAAATAGTGCAGTTCATGACCTAAGTTCATGGCTCATAGAAAATAAACTGATGTTAAATCACAGTAAGACACAGTTTTTACAGTTTGTAACACATAATTCAAGAAATTTCACAGAATGGGCGTATGATAAGTGAAATTGAAGAGGTCAAATTTCTAGGTGTTCAAATAGATAGTAAACTGTCATGGAAAGTTCACATTCAGGATCTTGTTCAGAGACTTAATGCTGTCATTTTTACTATTCGAACGGTATCTGAAATAAGTGATTGTTCGACACAAAAATTAGTCTACTTAGCTTATTTTCATTCTCTCATGTCTTCTGGTATTATATCCGAAAGAACAGATACCATCTTAGTATATATATAGTTAAGGCTCACCGACCACTTGACCATCTTTTTCTTCTGTGCGAATGCACAAACAGTGCCCGAACTCTTACGGGAATCGGCAACGCGCCGCGAGTAATGAGTATAATGGGGGGGGGGGGGGAGGGGGGGGGGGGGGCACTACGAATGTAGTGCGGGACAATACGTTGAGAATGTGGGTTTCGCGGGAGGCGTGCCAGAGATAAATCCCTGCAGTCGCGCTATCCTCTGTGTCCTCGGTGGCTCAGATGGATCGCCGGCACGGTAACTCTGCGTGTTCGGTCAGAGGCTTAACTGCCCTCTGTAATAAAAAAAAAGCTGAGGTAATGGATCAACGACGAACTGAAACGGGTGTCTTGCGACGTCCGCCCCGAGCAGATACAACGAACCGAAACGAACAAAATGAGATTAAAAAAAATAATAATAAGATCGATAGAGCGTCTGCCATGTAAGCAGGGGATCCCGGGTTCGAGTCCCGGTCGGGGCACACCTTTTCATCTGACCCCGTTGACGTATGTCAACGCCTGTAAGCAGCTAAGGGTGTTCGTTTCATTGTAAGGATATTTTCGGCTCTGAAACGGGCAGTATTGTAAGTTCGCGAACCTCTTATTGACCCCTGTTCACTAGTCTGGATATTTTGACATTGCCCTGTAGTTTGTAATCCACACGCTTTCAAATCGTAACTGCAGAGTTTCCTCATGGGTCACTCCTTGTAATCTGTCTAGGAGTTTCTTGGAAAATTTAGCTGGTTCTTAGTTACCTTGTTGATTATGTCTACTTACACTTATGGCTTGACTTTTTTTGGGTTCATAAACATTTTGTTTTATTTGTTACTACTTTTATGTTGTAATTTCATATACTGACACGTTCCATGACCTTGGAGATTTGCTCCTCAATTTGGTCGTGTGAAACTATGAAACTACACGTGTAAATAAATAAACTGAAGCATTTGGGACATTTTACAGCTGTAGTTTTGAGAGATTTCACAATAATGTTTTGTTACCTAACTCGCCCAGCGAGTAAACAGTGGTAGCTAAGTCAATGCAATCCCTGTTAAATGCACTCAGTTTGGAAGTAAACTGTGTTAAGTACCTATTGACGTATTTTTAACATAAAATGTTCGATAGAATATTTTAAAAATATGTCGCTGCTGTACAAAAGTTTGGAAACAATGACTTACCTAAATAAAAATAAAAAAATACAATGGATGATCTTGAAGTGTCTGATTTATGAAGTTTTATTGAAACTTTACTCCGAAATTTCTCAAAGCAACTAACTTGTCCCTTGCCAATGTCTACAGCCGCGGTCTTCATATCATTTTAAACCTTTATTCAGTTATCGGCTACGTCTTAGACATCAACAAATGTCGAATAACATGTCACATTCCTCTGATAGAAACAAAACGCGAAAGCTCCTTAATGACCACTGATTAGTTTCTCATTCGTTGAAGTATGGTATGAAATTAATATGGATTGTTTTTTTTCATTTGTGTGCAGTGTCTTGCCTCAGAAAATCAGGTAAATGCAAACACAATGAAAACTTTGTCAGCTAATATTATCTTTGGCGCTTCAGGTGCTGTATTGTCGCTTCTTTCTCAGCGCGGAGCTATTGGGCGGTGAATATTCCTGCATGGACGTAAATCTTATATATTAACTGTCTTAACTCCTAGAATGTCTGGAAACAATAAAGAGGCCGTAAGTATTACGCATTATCAATGGAATCATTTAAATAATTTTTGTCTTCAATAAAAAATTCATTTCTTGCAGTTTGATCGTGCAGTAAATGAATACATCAAAATTACGGAGAAATGCTTCTGAGAATGTGTCCAGAGCGTTAGAATTCCGGAGCTGACCCGCAGGGAGGTAATTATTAGTCGCAAAAATGTACATTGTTCTGTTTGCTGAACTCATGTAAGATGTTCATCAATCCTTTGACTACTATTCACGCATTTTGCGAGCTACAGGTAGGCGTGTTGTTTGTCGCTACAAATAATTCTATTGCTCTGTTTAATACCACTTTGGATATAACTGATTTTGAATACTTTAGTGTGTCGTTTACACCGTGACCCCTCAGATTAGAACATTTGGTGAAGTAAAGACAAGATTTTAAAAAATAAGGTGATCATTAATAAGCAAACTTTGAGTAACGCAATTTTTTTTTTTGATGTAACTGACTTCAGCAAAGTACACAAAAAGAAGAACAGAATGCATGACCTTCGAAATAACGGGAATTATGTAATCAGCTTGTGAGCTAAACTTGTACAGAAAAATTAGGATAACTCAATGTTGAGCACGCCCTAAATGTAATACAAGTATATGTCTTTAATCTTATTTTGAATGTAGTGCTGCAATTACTTAGACATTCTGTAACAATATCTTCATTATTATCTCTATGAATGGAAACTGCACGTATTTGCAGAAGAAATTTATTGTTTCTGTAACGTATGTATTATGTCATATTTCAGTTTGTGCTATTTTATCGTGTGTGCTATATGGAAAAATGGTCTAATGCAAGTTCAGGTGTAAATGATTCTCATTATTTAGTATACATTCATGACAAATAATTGTGTGATACATTCTTTCACCCATATTTTTGCATTTAAGAACATAACAGGAATGAGGTCTATTGGACTATTATGCTGCAGGTATCTCTCTACACGTGGAGCAGTAAAACAACAAATTTCCTCTCAAAAATGTATCGACATAAAGTAAATTAACATAAATTTGCAGAGGAGCATATATATCATGCATACAGACCACATCATCAATGGGACATTAAATCGCACACTTCCTTCCATCTTAAGAAAACAGATGATGCTTGAAACATGCTGTCAGATTAAAAATGTGTACTACACCAGGACTCAAACTTGGTACCTTTGCCTTTCAAAGGGAGTTGCTGTACCAACTGAGCTATCCAGACATGACTCATGCACTATTTTTACAGCTTTACTTCCGCTAGTAACTCATCTCCTACCTTCCAAACATTACAGAAGGTTTCCTATGAAACTTGCAGGACTAGCATTCCTGGAAGAAAGGATGTTATGGAGACATGTTTCTGCAATATCCTTTCTTCCAGAATTGCTGGTCTGGCAAGTTTCACAGGAGAGATTCAGTGAAGTTTGGAAGGTGAGAGATGAGGTATGGGGAGAAGTAAATCTGTGAGAAAGGGTCATGCATGAGTCATGCTTAGGTAGCTCAGTTGCTAAAGCACTTGCCTGTGAAAGCAATGGTTCTGCTTTCAAATCTTGGTCTGGCACACAGTTTTAATATGCCAGGAAGTTTCATACCATTGTATACTATGCTGCAGAGTGAAAATTCATTCTGGTGATACATTCTTCAGATTTTCTGAATTGATTTGTGACTGGAAAAGTGATTAGTTTATTATTCTAACACTGAAAGATTAACAGAATGCTGCCTCATTGCTCTGTCTATTGAAGGTCATCAGTGAATTTTTTCCAGTCAAGGAATTAGTGACATAAAATTATTTAAATTAGTATCAACATGTGCGAACACACACACACACACACACACACACACACACACACACACACACACAAGTTTTATTAGACTTGCCTCCATAATTTTTTGAATGATATATTAAATTCTAATATTAATTTTCATTTTACTTTTATGCAACCAAACAGGGACATTATATGATCATCTTACTGTTACTGAGAGCATAGAAAAGCTACAACTTTAGAAAGAGGTATTCTTGTTCTATACGCACTATATCATTTACTTTTTCTACCTACTAATTTATTGTAAATGTAACCAAGTTTAAACCAGAAGAAGTTAAAAATGAGTCTATATACTAGTAATTATTTAGCTAAGAGTAATGCAATATATATACTAATGGGAATTTATAATCTCACAAGTGAAATGGTCAGATAATGTGGAAGGTTGGAGACCAAGGTCTGAACTTTTTTTTAAAATAATACCTGAGGATTGTCAACTTCCCCTTGCTTGTAGCTCATTATATATGTTTGAGTCAAGGGTGGGGTGTCCGCAGCTCGTGGTCTTGCGGTAGCGTTCTCGCTTCCTGCGCACGAGGTCAGGGATTTTCTCTACCTCGTGATGACTGGGTGTTGTGTGCTCTTCATCATCATTTCATCATCATTGACTTGCAAGTTGCTGAAGTGGCGTCAATTAAAAAGGTCTTGTAATACGGCGGCCGAACTTCCCCGCAAGGGTCCTCCCGGCCAACACTGCCATACGATCATTTCATTTCAAGGGTGGGGTATAAGATAAAGCTACTTTTCCATCTTACGCAGATGTAGACTCAGTATTTTAATATTTTAGAAATGCCATAAAAGAGTAGATGCACTTGTATGAAATAAAGGACAATATCATTGTAGTGTGTATACACAATAATTAGTATAGGTAAATTGAAGTTGGAGATGGGGAGAAAGGAAAGGGAAGGGATTACTGATGTCTGCTGCATCAGGATATTACATGGAATCAGCAGTGATGAGTGAAAAAGTGTACCGGACCAGGATTGGAACCCAGGTTCATCTGCTTACTAGGCATATGTGTGATAAAGTGTTATCATAACTGCACAGACTGTCTCAGCATGCCTCATAGCCAATCCACACTTCCACCGAGTGCTGCTTATCCATAGTCCCTGTCCATCTCCATAATGCTTGCTACTCTGATATTCCTGAAGGAGGTAGGACATACTTGTGCACCCACACTGAAGAAGGTGGATCCATTGACCATCTAGGCGAATTTATTATATGAATGCCCGGTGTCCTTTTGGACATGTCCTGATGCAGCTGACTTCAGTAACCACTTACCTTTCCTTTCCTTTCTCCCTACCTCCACCTTCAATGTACATATAATGTATCACAGCTGCGGGTTCCATGTGGTGTCTGTTCTTTCGGATATGTCCATAAGAACAGACACAATGCTTTCATACAATAATTACTTATTTAAATATGATAATGAAAAGCTCTGAGGTGAATACAAGTAAAGGAAGGATTAATGGTAACAACTTACACTTTGGTTGCCACACTGCTCAGTTGAAAAGTGGATAAACAAATCTAAAAATGTAACTAGGTTTTCAGATAACGTTTTTTGTAGATGAATAATCTAGAATACAGCTGCATTGTGCCACGGAACTACCTCATACTGGCAGTGCTGCTTGATTGGAATGAAGGGCTGTAATGTGAAGATTGGGGAAGAGGAGAATGTGGATGGGGTGGGGAGGAGATGGTGGAGTGAAGGGGGGCTGATAACTGTATCGACAGAGGGAGTGAGTTACAGGAGATGGTACAGAGATGTGCCCTGTTGCAGAAAGGGGGCATGGGGGAGGGATTGTGTATAATACATAACTGCAGAAAGGGGACTTCTTCACTCTACATTTTGTTATTGTATCAGGTGAAGTGATCCTACAATTATTCACAAGACATGGGATGGAGATGGACATGGGTCTGGGAGAGAGGCTGGTGGAGAAAGAATTCAGGGGGATTGTGGGATTATAGAATGTGTTATAGAGACAACTCCCATTCAGAGAAGAAGATATTTGGGAGGGGGAGATCCAGATGGCATAGGTTATGAATGAGTTGTTGTACTTGAGCACTGAGCATACTGCACTAAGCAGCATGTTCTGCCTCTGGGTAGTCAACCCTGCTCTCAGTCACAATTTGGTGGTGGCTACTTGTTTGTTTGGGTAAATGGTTCATAGCCATGCCAACATAAAAGGTTATGTAAAAGTTACAACAGAGCTGGTATATGATAGGACTGCTTTCACAGCAATAATAGGCAACCTTAGCCCTGGTAAAGAATGTAGCTAAGTTATTCTAGTTCAGGGTGATCTTTGGTAATGAGGATGTTGCTCATTTGTAGTTGGTTTCATGAGTCTGGTTAAAGGATTAGAGGCATTTATGGATAAGGCATGGAAGATCTGTTTGTGAACCAGATTTCAAGGCTACTGCCTATCTGTGAAGGCCTTCAGCATACTGGTCAATGGGTTTTTCAACACTGCAGATGCACTTTCAGTGGGTGGCTAGACATTGTGGGAAATATTTTCTGATGTCAAAAGGATGGCAATCATACAGAATTCATAGAGAACTTTTTGCATATTTCATAATATACTCTATTTTTGCATATACCACATATGTTGCAACTCAACAATGCATGGACTCAACAAATCATTGGAATTCACCTGCAGAAATATTGAGCCATTCTGCCTCTATAACTGTCAATCGTTGCAAAAGTGTTGCCAGTCCAGAATTTTGTGCATGACCTGAACTCCCAATTATGTCCCATTAATGTTCAAGGGGGTTCATTATGGGCACTCAGAGTAGCCAGACCATTTGCTCAAACTGTCCAGAGTGTTCTTCAAACCAATTGCATAATGCACTGTCACCCATAACAATTCCATTGTTGTTTGGGAATATGACATCCATAAAAGGCTGCAAATGGTCTCCAAATAGCCAGACATCCAGAGATTCCAGTTCAGTCCATGTAAATGCAACCCACACCATTATGGAGCCATCATCAGCTTTCACAATGCGTTGTTGACCACTTGGGTCCATGACATTGGAGGGTCTGCACCACACATGAATCCTACCATCAGCTCTTAAACTGAGGACTCATATGACCAGGCCATGGTTTATCGGTTATCTATATTCCAACTGATATGGCCACAAGGCCAGGAGTGCCACTGCAGGCTATTTCATGCTGTTAGCAAAGGTCGTTTGCTGCCATAGCCCATTAACGCCAATATTTCACAGCACTGTCCTAGTGGATACTTTTATCAAATGCCTCACATTGATTTCTGCAGTTATTTCAAGCAGTGTTCCTTTTTTTCTTAGTGCTGACAACTTTATGCAAACACCAGTGTTGTCAGCCATTAAGTGAAGGCCGTCAGCCACTGCATTGTCCATTGTGAGAAGTAATGCTTGAAATTTGGTACTTTTGGCACATCATTCATACTGTGGATCTTAGAATATTGCATTCCCTTACAATATATGAGATGGGAAGTCCCTTGCATCTAGCCTCAACTACCATTCTGCGTTTGAAGTCAGTTAATTCCTGTCATGAGGCCGCAATCAAGTTTGGATCCTTTTCACATGAATTACCTGAGTACAAATGACATTTCCACCGATGCACCACTCCTTTATACCTTGTGTATGTGATACTAATGCCATCTGTCTATGTGAATACCACTATCCTATAACTGTTGTCATCTAAGTGTATATCTCATTTATTCCTCTTTTTAGTTTGAATGAGTTTACTGAGTAATTCAGTCAACTATTTGTGGGTGTGCAACTTGTTAAATTGTTAGTAATTTAATTTCTTCATAAAGGCTACATTTACATATGTACTCTCACAACAACTGTACAGTGTGTAGCACAGATTGCTCTGTAACGATATTACTGATTTTTTGTCATATTGAACTGGTGTATTGCGTGGGCTAAAAATGACTTTTTATATGCCTCTATACACACACTAATACCTCTTATCTTATTCTTATGATCCCTGTATGCAAGCTAGGATGGTGGAAGTATAAATGTCTTCTTTGAATACATATTATGTAAATTAACCCAACAGGGTTTCACAACAACTATTTTGTCCTTCTTCCAAGAACTTGCATTCCTGTTACCTGAGTATTTCTGTTACACTTTTGTATGTGCTATACCAACATCCTGGCGGTGTGTATCTGAATTTCTTTGAAGTAATATCTCATGCCAGTTTGGTAAGCAGTGGAACATTGTTCTACAATTGGTCAGAATACCGTCTTGTATGTGATTTTTTTTCCGTTACATTGCACTTTTCCAGAACCTTTCCTACACATCCAAATCTTCCACTCACCATCCTTAATATCAATATTATGTGAATGTCCAGTTTCATGACACTTATTAGTAAGTCCCCTAAATACTTATACAAGGTGACATGTTCAAGATATCTCCACTGGGCTCATAATAGGATGCTATCAGATTACATCTAATTGTTATGGGCACATCTTCCATTTAAAGATAGCTCTCATTCATCACACCAAATGTAAATTTTTATCAAGTCTCTATGAATTATCTTACAATTGTCCAACCTTGATACCTACCTGTAGACAACAGCATCATTAGCAAACAGTCTTGTAGTTGATGTTGATCCTATCTTACAGTTGAGATCATTAGGGGTCTTATTATGTTTCTTCAATGCACACTCAACATTACTTTTCTTTTTGTGGAACATTCACCATCCATTGTAATGTCTGGAGTTCTATTAGACAAATATTCATTGAAACATATTTTCAAAGCTACTGTGTAAGTTCGTATTTTATTTGTTAGTCAATAATGTTTAGTTCCCCATCACATTTTAGGATACATTTTATTCTAGAAGCCAAGTTGTACTCAGTAACTATTTTTACACCTTGCACACATTTTAGTTGAAATAATAAAAAAGAACAATCAGATGAGCATCTGTTTTTTAGTCTTTCTGCATTTGTCTTTATTATATTCTATCATGGTACTATATGTATCTGTGATGCACAAAATAGACTCTTAAACTAGATTTATTCATCTCAAATAATTTTGTCAGGGACTATGTGGTCTGTGATATTGTGAATTTCATGCAAAGAAATACTGCAGAAGTAATTTCATACATCCAGGAAATGAGTAATCTAATCAAGTACTGGGACTTCATTTAGTGACTCTGATAAACACGCAGCAAACAATTATGGAAAGAGAAGTAAACTAGCCCACAAGATAATGTTGATTTTAGGAAAGTCCAGAGATACCCTTCAGTTTTCTACATCTACATCTACATATATACTCTGCTAGCCACCAAGCAGTGTGTGGCAGAGGGCACAATTTGTGCCAAAGTCATATTCCCCCCCCCCCCCCCCCCTCCTGTTCCACTCGCGGATCGCACGAGGGAAAAACGACTGTCTGAACGCCTCAACTGTACTACATTTTCAGAAAGAGATGGCACATCACTTTCACTCTACTGAGATCAAAGTTCAACTACTACATGCTTAAAGTTGGTGGAAATAGGAAGGTGGTGATGTATTCTATAATAAGTCTAAGATAGAGAAGGAACAAGGAAGCTGATGAAGTACTATACATGAATACTGTATTTACCTTTCAGCTCCCTGGACCTAAAATGACACATGTGAGAAGCTTCTGTGCAATATCAACACATATTTCTGAAACTGAAACTCTACAATACATATGAAGAATATCTGTTTGCCAATATCATCGTGCGTCACTCAAAAAAACCATAATCATCTTCACACCCACCTATTACTGTACTTATGGTACTACTTCTGCTCTTAGGCATAATGTAATTATGCTAAGATTATTTACTGGTGTTTGGTGGAATGAGTCAGCTACCAAATATTGTGTCATATGTAATGAGATGCTGAACTCAGAGAAACTGAATGTAATTTGTGAAGTTCATGACAATGAGATTTTTGGGATAAATCAATATTTATATAAAAACAATAGGCTAGTGAGAACTGGATATGGTGTATTCAGAGCAGTAGACAAGAAAGTCAACTTCAGTGAGACAGAAATTTGAACTGTGTGCAAGAACATTGAGCAAGAATGAACATCAAGAGTTTGTGTAAACTTATAACTTGGGTCTTCTATCAACCACCAAACTCACCCTCAAATGTAATTGAAATTTTAGACAAAAATTCAGCTCACTAATACATACACTTCCAAATTGTACTGTCACCCCTGGAGGAAACTTTAATCATCCAATAACTGACTAGATGTGACAAGACAGCCTGTGAAACAACACTTTATACTGTCTCACAAAGCTGCTTGAGGCAGATAGTTAGGAGATCCACACCTGGTGGGAATACATTTGATTTAATGATGTTAAGTAGATCTGAGTTTTTGTAAGGCTGTTCACGTTGAAACTGGTGTCAGTGACCATAAGGCAGTCATAGGGACAATGGTTACCAAAGTGTACACAGAAACTAAAACAAGTAGTTAGATTTACATGTTCAGTAAAGCAGATAAAGATCTGATAGTCTCCTATCTCAGGGTAGACCTAAGAAATAGTTCTGGGCATGAGCAAGGAAAGAAACTATGGTTCAAGTTCAGAAAATTAGTTAAGCAAACAATGAATATATATGAATGGCACCTAGGAAAACAATGGTATACATAAAAGCATTCCTAGGATATGTACTGGAAGGGGTGGGAGGGCAACCCGTGTTGTTTGTGTGCTTAATGATTACATACTTTTGAGACTTTGTAGCAGATGGCTCTGGGTACACATGTGAGTAGTCAGTACCCATTTTGTTTTCTAGCTATTTTCAAAGTGATATTGAATTGATGCATTTGTCTGAATGGTGGAGCAGAATGTGATCAGTTTCTGCATCACTTTCCTCCCTTGCCTTTGAGTAAACAGACTCTGAAAAAAATCTAGAGATGCATTGATTACTACACAATAGGACATAAAAAGTGTAAGGCTAATGATCAAAGATGCTAAATTACAGGCTATTCTTTGTCCAACACGCAGTCCATGAAACCTTCAGTGACTACTTCAGCAGAGCCTTATAGACAGACCTCTTTCAAAACCCAAAGAAATTCTGGTCTTATGTGAAAGCAGTCAGTGGCTTCAGTGTGTCCAGACACTCAGGGATAACAGATGAATCAAAAGAGGGTAGCAAAGAAAATTTGAAGAAACTTTTAATTGCCAGGATTGCATTCAATATTATTTATTCCTGATGACCAGTTTCAACAGTTAATACTGTCATATTCTGATCTTGTGTTATATATCCTGTTCCATTATCATTGTATCACCCATGCCATGTTGACATTATAGTGAATAGTATGCAGCAAATTCCACACTTAAACAGGTTTGTCAAAAATAAAAACAATATAGTTAATAAGCATCTCTGTAACAAGGGATGTCCACACATGTAACAATCCACTGATGGCTGTTAGATGTTGAACTGCCAAACAATGTTCATTTCTGCACATGTTTACATTTACATGGCAAGTTAAATAAATCCTGGATCAACATTCTTTGAAGCACATAGTTCAACATTTGCCTGTTTGGTGTGGCAGAATGTGAGGTCAGTTTCCAAATATTTTTTTCTGTGGGATGTTGGGGTGGGGGTAGTGTGTGTGTGTGTATGTGTGTGGGTGGGGGGGGGGGGGGAGGGGGTTGTGCACTTCGAGGAATGTGGATCCATGAGGTATGTAACTTGTCATGTAAATGTAAACATGTGCACAAATGTGCACTGTTACTCAATTCAACATCTAACAAGTGTCAGTGAAATGTTATGTGTTTGGATAGCCCTAATTACACAAGGTGCTTTTTAACTGTATTGTTTTCATTTGTGATAAACCTGTTTTTATTTTCAACATACCTGTGTGGAATGTGCTACATACTATACACTATGTGAACATGGTATGTGTGATACAATTATAATGGGACAGGACTTATAACAAAAAACATTTTTTGAAGATCAGAAGATGACAGTCTTAACTTTTGAAACCAGTCATCAGGAATAAATAGTACTGCATGTAATCCAGGCCACTAAAAGTTTCTTCAAAGCAGATACAGATTGCTCATTCCCATCCCTAATTATGAGAAATTTCAATAAAAAGTTACTGAATTACATTTGAAAATGTTCTTTCATAGAGAAAGAACCACGTGTACTGCAGCAGTTTAATGTTCATGGCACTGCAATGATGAGTGGTGTAGGTATTAGTGTAAGTGATGTTGAAAATGGTTGAAACTGCTGAAACTGAACAAGCTAATATGATCCAGTGAAATCTCTGACAGATTATACACAGAATTTGCAACTGAGTTGGATCCTCTCTTATCCATTACATAGCATAGATCCTTTGAATAAAAACTGTCTCGTAGTTGGAAGAAAGCACGAGTAACATCCATCTACAAGAAGGATAATAAATAGAATCACCCAACCTACTGTCAAATATTAACATCCCTCTGTCTTCAAATCTTAGGACACCTTCTGAGTTCAAAGAGAATGACTTTCTCCTTAAGAACCAGCCTGTATTTCTGAAACATCAATCATGCTTTTCTTACATACTAAAAGCCATGGATCAAGGCACTTTGGTAGATGCAGTATTTTTTTTTTTTTTTTACTTTCAGTAAGCATTTGATGTAGTACTGCACCAGTTCTTATCAATGAAAATGTTATCATATGAGGTATTAATGAAATATGTTACTCAATAAAGGATTCCTTGCATAGAGTGTTACTGACGGATGTAGAAGGAACTTCAGATGTGCACCAGAGAAATGTGCGGGAACTCTTGCTGTTCTTGTTGTACCTGCATAAGTTGGCAGACATTAATAGTGATAGCCTCAGAATTTTTGCAGATAATACAGTTAGCTGTAATGAACTTCTATCTGAAGGAAGTTTCAATAACCTCCAGTCAGATCTTCATAATATTTCAAAGTGTAATTTGTTCACAAAATACATCAAATGTACAGCATGCTAGATGTATGGTGCTAGCAGGTTTTTGTTGTGGTGAAAGTTCTTTGGGATTGTGGGCCCATCAAAAGTCTTGCCATTTTATAGCACTGTTCATTCATTTTGAAGAAGCTGATACACATACAGTAAAGTATTTTGCCCACATCGAAAACATTACAAGAATTGTACAAACTGTATGTAATTTTATATGTGGACAGCTGTCTGAAAAAGAACCTGTCAGTTGTACACCAGTAATGGCCTAATTTATTCTTAAGAAATAGCATTCCAGACAGCTGCTATTTCCTTTTTTTGTTTTTTGTAGACTTAACCTGTAACACATAGCTATAGATGTGTTTTCTAACCTGTAGACATTGCTGCATAGTTTAACATATGATTTAGGCTTATCATTCTCTTTCAGTAATTTAATAAGTATTACGACAGTATGAGGTATCTTAATAAACCTTACAACATCTATGGGAGCTGTTCTTTTTTCCTTTATGCACATATTCTAGTGAAATATTCAGTATGTATCCCCATATGACTTGGTATGCTATAACTGGTAGCACATAAATGAGTCACATATTTGGATTGTAGGTATTCACTATTCACACGCATGAAGTAATTGCCTCAAAAGAAGTAATAGGTCCTCATAAGAATTTCAGAAAAAAATTTGCATGTTATTAGTTATTGAATATATGTATGTGTGTGAAATCCTATGAGACTTACCTGTTAAGTTTATCAGCCCCTAAGCTTACGCACTACTTAACCTAAATTATCCTAAGGACAAGCACACACACCCAAGCCCGAGGGAGGACTCGAACCTCCTCCGGGACCAGCCGTACAGTTCATGACTGTAGCGCCTTTGACCAATTGGCTAATCCCACATGGCGAACATATGTAAATATGGTTAATATGCAAAGTAATGTGTACTATTACTCAAATAAGATTCTTGACTGTTTTTGACCTGTAGCAATACTATGCCTCTTTCTTATCCCACCAATCAGTTTCCTCGTTTACAACTAGCTAACTATAATTCATTCTTCTCCATTCATTTGTTTTGACTTCTGTTACAGGGAGTCACTTACATTTACATAAAAAGATTGGGAGTACTAATTGAAATGATCAAGCAGTGAAAATAATGAAAATCATACTCTTGGAGTTGTATTGGGAAATGTAGTGTGAGACATCTATGATCTAATTAGAATTGCTTGAGAGTTGACATTTCACATGATGGAGCCGGTTTCCTCTAATCAGAGTGCTCATCATGCCTGAACTGCTTGCCATTGCCAAACTGCCACAATAATTGGTCAGTGGCAACAGCAGAGAAGTACACGTTCTTGTATAGTAGCCATGTCTTTCATTTCTTACACTCAAAATTAGGTAGTTCAGCAAGTATGTATTTAACACTGTCAAGAATATATAAATTAATTACTGTTAAAATTCTATATTTAATGAACAATGGTTTACAATGTGTTCTATTATCTACCTTAGCCATTACTCTGATTGCTTTCTTCTGGATCACCATAATTTCATTTATTTTTCTGCTGTTTCCCCAGAGTATTAACCCATACCTTAAAACAGATTGAAAAAAGGCAAAGTACGCTGTCCTTATGTACTCAAATGTCATACAACACATCAGTCTCTTCAACAAATATATAACTCTTGACAACCTAACCACTATGTGATCAACATGAGAGTTCCATGTTAGACTGTTGTCAAGTACAATACCTAAAAACTTTGCCTTTTGTTTTTCTATTTTTGTAGTCTTTGATAGACTGAACCACATATTCTGGGTCTTTTCCTCATTTAATAGCAGACCATTGGCATTAAACCATGATGTTGCATTTTCTTATGCCAATTTCAAATCACTTATAAGGTTATCAAGTACATGGTTTACAGATGGAAAAGTTGTGTCATCTGCATACATATACGTCTTTACATCTATATTTCCTGGTAAGTCATTTATGTGTACAAGGAAAAGAAGTGGTCCCAATTCAGATCCCTGTGGCACTCCATGTTGAACCTTGAGTATGTTTGACAGATGACTTCCTGAACTCACCACCTGGTTCCTTTTATTGAGGTATGATTTGATGAGTTTTAAACTTTTATCACATATTCCATAGTACTCAAGTTTAGAGAGCAGAAGTGAGTGGTCAACACAGTCAAAAGCTTTGCTCAGATCACATAAGGTTACCTGTGCGTGCGCATGGTCCTCAAATGCTGCTAGAATGTCTCTGACTAAGAGCTCTATGGCATGTATAGCTGACCTTCCTTTTCTGTAACCAAACTGTGATGCACTTAACATACCATTTAGTTCTAGGTACTCATACATCTCCTTATATATTATGCCTTCAAAGACCTTTCCTAGTACTGGAATTAGTGAAATTGGTCTGTAGTTTGCAGGATCTGATTTGACACTCTTCTTAAAGACTGGGGTTACCTTGGATAGTTTGAGAGGATCAGGAAAAAACCCTTCTATGAGACACAGGTTTATAGAATATGTTAATGGTGCTGCAATGTAATGTATGATTTCTTTCAATAGATTGTTTGACATATTAAAAATATCTGTACTGTATGAATTTTTCATTTCTTTGACTATTTTAAGAACTTCATGTTGGCAGACCTCTTTGAAGTGTTTCAACACAGCACTAACTAAACACTACTGGATACCTCTGAACAAAGTGTGATTCAGCATCACATGTGTAGTTATCATAATCACAGAGATTGGCTTACATTAGATAAGCTTCACATGACATTACATGGAACAGAGTTTCTGAAAGTTGCAATTCATAACTGAGACTGGATGATCACTCAAAAATATAACATAACTCAATGTTATAGTTTAGTGCAACGGTTAGCATGATAGCCTGTCATGTTGAAGGTCATAGGTTTGAATTTTATCAAATGACGTGAATTTTTTTTTTTTAATTTCTAAATTTAATCAAAAGAATTTGATGATCATTTTTATTCAAATAATTGGTTTAAATGTAATTTTTTTGTTTCTAGTTCTTTGACACATTTTCAGCATCATACAGACTTTTTTATTCACTCTTTTTTCTACGTATCATACTTTTTTCATCTGGAATAGGCCTGTGTTGTTCATAATATGTAGCCAAGTGCCAACCAGGATTGTTCATCCATTGCTAACATAGCAGGTCATGTAGATAGTGAGAGGATAGGTTCAGGTAACCAATGAGAGCAGAAGTTACAGTTTGCTTTTAGCACTGAAACTGAACTTTTCCTACCTTCTGTTTGCTTATAGCCATGAACAAAGAGATCCTGATTTTAGTTCTACTACTGAATACTAACTATCGCTTTCTTGGATGCAAAACAGATCATGAGGGTACTATTAGCTTAAGATATGAGTTTAAATTCAGGTATATAAAACGTGTGTCCTGCCACAATTCAGTCATTGGTCACCGAAAATCACTTGTCAACAGAGCATCTCGCATTTCTGACATACCTTTTGGGGGCCACTTCCAACATTGCACCCTGTTACACATTAACTCCATTTGTGAAGTAACTTGTTATGTTTGTGTGTTACCTATAACTGAGCAGTAGCTGGTGGCTGATATGGTAACACCATAGTGGCAAGTGAGAGACATCAGCTACCAAGTAATTTTAAGGCCGATAAATGGTCAACCCCAAATATACAAAAAATATGTAGGTACGTCAAGGTGGAGTTTGCACTAAGTTATAGAGGAAACTGTGGCAAATTTTATGACATTAGTAAGAAATTTTTAAACCTTCATAGGTGCAGAGTTGTGACAGTGACTTTTTCATTGTTTTAATGGAATAACATATTTTGTACGTTGTACTGCAAAGAGCCTTAAAGAGGACTTAAGTAACATAAAATGTGAGGAACTTGTTAAAAAGTAACATAAAATCCTTGTGAACAACTGTCCCACAAAGGAAGTAGAGGTCCCATGAATATTTGCCTTGTTGTCCATTATAACTTAGCAAAACTCGCACTTCGATATATTTACTTGTTCTGGATGTATTTGGGGTGGTTCATCTTAGCTTCCTCACCCTGAGTTCCTCATTTATGACAATGGAAACTATTTTTATACTTTTCAGATAAAGAGAATGTGAGTATACTGTCTGTGGTTCTAGTTTTATTAATATGTTATAATATGCACTAAGTATCCAACAACAACAGTTCCTCTCTCTTTTATTGTTTTGGTAGTGAAAAACTGCTGATTTCCAATCAGCTGACATCGTGTGAATTTGCAGCATCATTTATAGTACAAGTAATGATTGTTCATTGTCTATCATACAGCACCCTATTTTCAATAACATTACTTTTTTGTAAAAGTGTATGGCTGGCTTTGGCTTAGTAACTTATGTCAATTTGCATTATACTACATATCCATTGATAACTGGTAAACAGTTTAACCTTCTTTTTTCTGAATTTTATACTTTCTGTTAATAATACCACATGTAAGAGTTTGTAACCACCACGTCATTGCTGTATTTCTACAAATATGGGATCTGAAACATAATTGTTGCCTTATTGGGTTTCAGTCAAATTGTTTGGAGTCCTGTGTCAGGAGGGAAATAAAGTTGTACAATCAGAAGCTCAATGAAAAATCAAGATATTCTTAGAAGAAATAAACAAAGTTTGCAATGTGTTCATGTTTAATCTAAATATGACATACATTATGACACATTTGTTGAAGTGTAATATTATATGAATAAATGTATTATGAATCTGATGAGTATTTTTTGAGTTCAATTTAATTTACCACTTCATAATTATATTTTCAGTTATTTGGAATATGACTTATCACCACATATCAAGATGTAAAAGGTCATCCTCTTATCAAATGATAAGTCAGTAGCTTTCCTGATGTTAGGGCTTCTCTCTCATTTCAACTAGCTGATTTTGGAAAATAATCTCAACATTTCATATTTAAAGAAGACACAAAATATCCATAATGGCCACATCAGCAATTCATATCACATTTAAATGCTCTAGAAAGGGTGGGTTGTAGTTTAATAACATTGATGAATTATTACAACTTATGGAAATAATTAACACTGTCTTCAACTTCTAGAGAAGTGTATCCACTTCCAGCTCTTGAGCAGCTATTCCCATCAAGAAGTAGTAATGTGAAAAATATGTGGAGGGATTTGATGATCAAGAGATCTATGGATTTATCTGCATGCATGCTTAGGTAGAAAACTCACTAACTTTTCCTCCTGATAAAGACAGAGATATTATTTATCAGATTATGTAAATAATTTATACAGTGGAGAATACAAATAACAGTTAGAGATAGCAACTCACAATAGTGCACACACACTGGAAAAAGAACTTAAACACTTAACTTCAAAACATTTTCCTTCAAATGACTTGTCTTTGCCACTTGACAACATTAATTTTTGCACTCCCACTTCTTAGCTTCATATTTATTTGGTTTCTCACTTTAGATTAATTATGGAACATCAGCTTTGATGTTCTCACAGTAGTCTCCTCAAATCCTACCCTACTCAAAGCTGTCCCATTGTACCTCTGTCACATGTACGTTTCCCTGCAACTGAGAAAGATTTATCTGTCCCAGCATTGCTATCCTCTTCCACTGATCTCTCTCCTATCTCAATCCCATCTCTTACCTATTCACCTCACCTGCTGCAGCCAAGGTAATCACTCCCATCAGCCAGGCCACTGGGAAGGGAGAATATAGTCCTGTGTGTGTGTGTGTGTGTGTGTGTGTGTGTGTGTGTGTGTGTGTGTGTGTGTGTGTGTGTGTGTGTGTGTGTTTGTGTACTACATGACATTTACTTGCAGATATGTGAGTGCCTTTCCTAATTTTTCTAGCATATAAAGATTATAATTGGCTTTCTTTGATAGATTCTAAAGAACTTGTGTGTGATTTACCCCACTGTTTTAATCATATTGTAGATTGTTCAAACTAACTCTGCCCAGTAGGAAATTACAGGTCACAAGTCACTGCAAGAAACTTAATGGAAATGGTTGATGAAACTACCATCCACTATTTTGACATTCATCTGTTGTAGGATGTTACATAAATATGAATAGATATCTTGAATGAAATGACCTCTATGCTACCTTTTATGTATTCTGAAAACACTTGTTATGTTAAAACCAGCTTTTAATTATCTCTTTTGACTTGCTAAGTACCATGGATCAAGATAATCAGGTGGCTGCAGTATTTCTTCACTTATAAAATGTATTTAACTCAGTACCAAAACAGCTTTTGTAAAATATGATCATGTAGGGAATCCAGTAAAATTTGTAACTGGACTGAAGATTTTTTGGTAGGGAATGGAGAGCATGTTATCTTAGATGGAGAGCCATCAACAGGTATACAAGTAACTTCAGGTGTGACCTGTGGAAAAGTGATAGGACCCTTGTTGTTCATGTTCTATGTTGATGACATAACACACAATATTAATAGTAATTTCAGACTTTTTGCTAATGATGCAGATTTCTGCAGGAAAGTATTACTGGAAAAATTTTGTGTAAATATTTAGTCAAATTTTAACACAATTTCAAACTGGTACAAAGACTATGAACATCTTTAAATCTACAGCAATTTAAAATTGTGCACGTTAGAAAGTACAAAAACATAGTGTCCTCTGACTGTATTATCACTGAGTAAGAGCTGTATCAATCAACTATATGCAAATACCTGGTATAACAATTTGTAAAGATATGAAAAGAAATGATCACATAGGCTCAGCTGTAGATAAAGCAGCTGGTAGACTTTGGTTTGTTGGTAAGATAGTGGTAAAATGCAATTAGTCTCCAAAGGAGACTGTTTACAAAACCCTCATGTGACCCACTCTAGAACAATGCTTGAGTGTTTGGGATCTAAAAAAATTTGACTAACAGGGGACATTTAATTTATGCAAAGAACAGTCAGTATAGTCACAGGTTTCTTGGACCTATGGAAAAGTGTCATGGAGATGCTGAAGAACCTGAACTTGCAGATGCTTGAAGATTGATGCCAACTACTCTCTGAGGGCCAACTTATAAAGTTTCAAGCAACAGCCTTCAGTAAGGGATCTAGGAATGTTCTTCACCTCTACATATTATTTTTCCCATTGCAACAGTAAATGCAAGAATAGAATAATTGTTGCTCACTGTGGCATTTAAACAACCATTCTTCCCATGCTCCATATGCAAATGGAATGTTAATAGTTCCAAATAAATGGTACAATGGAAAGTGCATTCTGCCTTCCACTTCAAAATGGTTCATAGACTTTAAATTTTTACATATATGAAGCCATAAATATAGGCTGTTGTCTCAGGAGGAATCGTCACTATTTAGGGGTATGACAGGAATGATTATTTGAAGCAAAATACTTCATATGGACATATTCCATATTCCCAATGATTTCCAAGACTGAACACATTTAATGTATATTGTTATTTATTTTATGTTTTATTCGGTACATTGTCAGGTTTACACATGTACAACAGTCAGTCAACATTACAATATGTGTTTGCAGTGCATCAATTGAAAAATACATACACTGTTCAAAGAAATTAGAGGAACACGTGTATCAGTGTGTGGCATGTTAATTCTATTTTGATACTGGTGGTACTTGTGATCGTATTGCATAGCTAGAGATTTTGCTTGCAATGTATGGTACAACTGAAGTAATTTACGATTTGTCAGCTGTATCATGCATTACAGTGTCAAATGTTCAAATGTGTGTGAAATCTTATGGGACATAACGGCTAAGGTCATCAGTCCCTAAGCTTACACACTACTTAACCTAAATTACCCTAAGGACAAACACACACACCCATGCCTGAGGGAGGACTCGAACCTCTGCCAGGACCAGCCGCACAGTCCATGATTGCAGCGTCTTAGACCGCTCGGCTAATCCCGTGTGACATTACAGTGTCAGGTGACCCCTCAGAAGGAAGTGAGTACCAGTACCCCAGTGTTTCTAGTGATGTACGCAGATGCCAGTTGCCATTTGCGGACATTGTATTAGACCAGGAAAATACAATGTGAAATCATTCTGCAGTGCAAGCTGCAAGAGCAGTCTGTTTGATCTAAGAGGGATGAGCTTTCTCTCATGTTGTTGCAGATGCTAATGTCTCTCCATCTGTCATCTACAGGTACTGGACATGCTACAAGGAGACAGATCAGTACACCAGGTGAGGTGGACAAGGTCATCGTCATTTTACAACCACATGTGAAGACTGATATCTGGCCCTCTCTGCATTACGGCGTTGTACGGTTAGGGCCAGATCATTACAAGATGATCTCGGAAGGTCCACTGGAGCCATTGTGGCTGTCAGTTTATAAGGAAAAGGTTACAAAAGAAGACATGACACAGACATCCTATTTGAGTACCGCACTTGATAAGACATCTTGCAGCTCACATTCAATTTTGCCGTTTCCACATCAACTGTCAACTTCATCACTGGTGTTTCCATGTCAACTGGCAGCTTCATTACTGGTGAAAGGTTGTGGTGTCACCGCTAGACGCCACACTTGCTAGGTGGTAGCTTAAATCGGCCGCGGTCCATTAGTACATGTCGGACCCGCGTGTCGCCACTGTCAGGATCGCAGACCGAGCGCCACCACAAGGCAGGTCTCGAGAGACGTACTAGCACTCGTCCCAGTTGTACGGACGACATTGCTAGCGACTACACGTATGAAGCCTTTCTCTCATTTGCCGAGAGACAGTTAGAATAGCCTTCAGCTAAGTCCATGGCTACGACCTAGCAAGGCGCCATTAGTTACTTCATGAATCTAAAGAGTCTCACTTGTATCATCAAGAATGCTGTATACCAAAGGACGATATAAAAGTTAAGTGTTCTAGTAGCTACGTTCTTTTCTTTATCACATTCATCACGTATCCTGTTCCATACTTCGCGCCAGTCGGCGTGTGTGTACGTGTGCCCTCTCGGCTACCCGTCACTGTGGACTGGCTCCCTTGTCAGTCCACTACAAAGGTGTTATTCACAGACAAGTTCAGATTTCTTCAGACACAAGCTAATGGCTGTATTTATGTGTGGAAAGGCAGTGGTGAGTAATACCTGCCATATGTTGTTCAGGAAGTCAACAGATTTGGCTAAGGTTCTGTGATAACATGAGGAGGCAACAGCGTTGACAGTTGCATGGATCTTGTCAGTGTCCATGGTTGCCTGACTACCAAGCAGTACATGGACAGATTCTGTTGGACCATGTGGGGGCTGGTGCATACGCTGGTAGCAGTTAATTCTTTATGATGTGTCATACTGCCAGCGCCCATGTGCAATATCAGTGGCGTCTTGTGAAGCCTAGACGTTGAAGTAATGGAATGGCCAGTGGTGAGTTCCAACCTAAACTGCATCAAGCATGTGTGAGAAATGTGCAACAGTCATGCTCGTGATCTTCCTGTTACACCACAGAACCTCCAAGAACTCTCACAGGCTCTCATTAAAGAATGGAAAGGATACTACCTGGTGACCTCCATAGACTTATACAGAGCATATCATGTAGGTGTCAGTTGATGACAAGCACTCACAGAGGGCATACATGTTACTGACACTCTCCACGTCTAACAAAAAGCACCCATTATGACGGGATTGTTGACACAACTTCAATGTAAGACGAGGACCCGCAGTCCAATATACTTTTAATTTTGTTTTACTCTATGGACTTCCCAACTATTTGTGATGGTATTTTGTCTTTTTAGTCCGTTTAATTTCATGACATAGACTTTTCAACCTGATGATGAGAGCATTGTCTCTTGAAATGCGTTGTTAAAATATATGTATAAGAATCGCGGTTGGATGCTAACAGTGATAACCAAGCCACAACCAGTTATGTTACACGATTTTGTCAGTAGTAGTGTTTTGAGTGGATGATTTGCAATTATTTTAGCCTTCATTACCAGTTCCAGTTTATTTTGGTTACTGCTTGGTATTTTCCAGTAGCTACTGTTTCCAACAGCAGCATAGTGGAACACTAATGTATTTCCTCCCCTCTATATGCACAATGTATTACATCCGGTATCAACCCCCAAGTCTTTGTGTCTGCAATTCCCTACAGACTACATGCACGGCTGCATTTTTAAACACAGCTCCATCATCTGCAACCTGACTTTTGCATGTTACGATAAAAAATATATATGCAGAATGGCTTCCATTAAGAGAATCAAAGTAAACGACGCCCACTTTGTTTTAGTTATGTAGCATTGCCAGTCTCTCATTTGTTTATAAAAAAATAGTTCAAGTCCTACTTTCAGTTTTATTACTAGCTGGTGAACCCTATTTTCCTATGATAGGACCTACAGTCACTTGCCCAATCTGGACTGACAGGTTTGAGGTTAGCAAGTTTGAAAACAGTACATGCACAGTCCAATTTGTGAAATATTGCCACATGCCAATAAGGGCTGATGTGGAACAAAGAAGAATGAGTGTGTTTTAAGTTGCAATATGTGAATAGTATTGTCACTATGCAAGAGTATTTTGTGTGTGTGTGTGTGTGTGTGTGTGTGTGTGTGTGTGTGTCTGTGTGTATGTGTGTGTGTTCAAAATGTTTTATTCTGTTCTCAGTATCGGTTGAGGAATTAAATTTCATGCATATTGCTTGGTCGACTTTCCCACTTTGATGATGGAAGTTTCAGCCTTCTGCCACTAGAGGGCTCTGAATTGCAGTGCATGACATGGCAGTGTGTAATGTAGCTACGTCAGTGCATGAGGAACACCTTGCTGTAATCGAGTTTCTAACTGCAGAGAACATGCTTCCCATTGAAATCCATAGACGAATGAAATCTGGGTATGGTGATTATTGCATCAGCATCAGATATGTTTGACATTGAGTGGTTCATGCTCATAATGGAGGAAATGATGGTTCTAACCTCAGCATGTGTGATGGACCTTGGAATGGACGAACACATACAGAAACCGATGAGCCTCTTTGTGATCAGGTTGATGAGCTCATCAGAAAAGAAATGTTGAGTAACACAGTCACAGCTCTCAGGTAAGTGTGGCATATCACAAGAGCATGGTTAGGCCATAATTGCAGAACTACCGTACACAAGACTGTGTACATGATGGATTTCTCAAATGCTCGCTCCTGACATGAAACAGAGGAGACTGTCCATTAGTCAAGTTTCTTGTGCGTCTTGAATGTGAGGGTGCGAGGGTCCTTAACAACATTCTGACAGATGATGAAAGCTGGATTCACGACTTTGACACCGAAATCAACAGAGCATCAATGGAGTTTGGCCACAAAGGCATGCTAACACCAGAAAGAATTCAACATCATGCCATGAGGAGTTGAAGTAACACAGTATTATGAGATATTAAAGGTGTGATGCATTTGTAATTTATGCCTAAAGGCACCACACAGACTCTAGTGGGTACTGCAAGACCCTCAGAAAACTGAAAGTATGCATTTGAAGAGTTCACCCACATATAGAGCATCCTTTCCTTCAACATGACAATGCCAGACGACACACGAGCACTGTGACATCTGCAACAATCTGTCTGATTGGTTTCACTGTCATAATTCATTCTCCATACAGTCATGACTTCATCCTACCTAATTTTCATCTCTTTCCGAAGGGTAAAGAACACCTTCGAGAACTTCACTTTGATCGTGAAAAGTGGTGCAAGCAGAGGTGTGATTGTGGCTCTGTCAACAAACATTCTACAGTGACGGTATCAACAAACCAGTCTCTCATTGAGAGAAATGTGTTCATCATCACAGTGACTATATTGAGAAAGAAATATGTAGAATGAAGTTGTAGAATGTTAACAAAGTTTGTTATATTTAAAAACCCTTAAGGGATTGCCCATAAAAATTGTGTGGCATTACTTTTCAGCATGCCCTCATGTTTCTTTGTTCCACATCAACCCCTATCATCATGCAGCAATATTTTGCTGCTTCAATCATAAAGTGGGCGTGGAATTCTTACCCTGTGCCCCTATGCTGTGTTACAAAAAGGTACGGCCAAACTTTCAGGACACATTCCTCACACACAAAGAAATTTATCCAAAATTTTTGAGAAAGTAATGTATTCAAGAGTAGCTTCACATATCTGTAAAAATGAAGTACTAACAAAATGTCAGTTTGGTTTTCAGAAAGGTTTTTCAACAGAAAATGCCATATATGCTTTCACCAGTAAAATTTTGAATGATCTGAATAACCGAACACCACCCATTGGGATTTTTTGTGATCTCTCAAAGGCTTTTGATTGTGTAAATCATGAAATTCTGCTAGACAAGCTCAAGTATTGTGGCATGAGTGGGACAGTGCACAAATGGTTTAATTCGTACCTAACTGGAAGAGTGCAGAAAGTTGAAATAAGTAGTTCTCGTAACATGCAAAGATCAGCACATTCCTCAAACTGGGGAACTATCAAGAATGGGGTTCCACAAGGGTCAGTCTTGGGTCCTTTGTTGTTCTTATTATATATTAATGACTTGCCATTCTATATTCATGAAGAGGCAAAGTTAGTTCTCTTTGCTGATGATACAAGTATAGTAATCACACCTGACAAACAAGAATTAACTGATGAAATTGTCAATACTGTCTTTCAGAAAATTACTAAGTGGTTCCTTGTAAACGGACTCTCACTGAATTTTGATAAGACACAGTACATACAGTTCCTTACAGTGAATGGTATGACGCCATTAATAAATATAGACCTTAATCAGAAGCATATAGCTAAGGTAGAATATTCCAAATTTTTAGGTGTGTCCATTGATGAGAGATTAAATTGGAAGAAACACATTGATGATCTGCTGAAACGTTTGAGTTCAGCTACTTATGCAATAAGGGTCATTGCAAATTTTGGTGATAAACATCTTAGTAAATTAGCTTACTACGCCTATTTTCACTCATTGCTTTCATATGGCATCATATTTTGGGGTAATTCATCACTGAGGAATAAAGTATTTATTGCACAAAAGCGTGTAATCAGAATAATAGCTGGAGTCCACCCAAGATCATCCTGCAGACATTTATTTAAGGATCTAGGGATATTCACAGTAGCTTCTCAGTATATATACTCTCTTATGAAATTTGTTATTAACAACCAAACCCAATTCAAAAGTAATAGCAGTGTGCATAACTACAATACTAGGAGAAAGGATGATCTTCACTATTCAAGATTAAATCTAACTTTGGCACAGAAAGGGGTGAATTATACTGGCACTAAAGTCTTTGGTCACTTACCAAATAGTATCAAAAGTCTGACAGATAACCAACAAGTATTTAAGAAGAAATTAAAAGAATTTCTGAATGACAACTCCTTCTACTCCATAGAGGAATTTTTAGATATAAATTAAGAAAAAAAAGAAAAAAATATTAAAAAAATAAAAATAAAAAATAAAGAAAAACAAAAAACACAAAAAAATAAAGTTGTTATATTAACTTAAGTATGTTGTTAAATTAACCTAATTATGTCATGTATTGGAAAATTCGACTCGTTCCACATCATTACGAAATATCGTATTCATGATCCATGGAACTAGTATTAATCTAATCTAATCTAATCTTATGTGGACATGTGTCCGGAAACTCTTACTTTCCATGTTAGAGCTCATTTTATTACTTCTCTTCAAATCACATTAATCATGGAATGGAAACACACAGCAACAGAACGTACCAGCGTGACTTCAAACACTTTGTTACAGTAAATGTTCAAAATGTCCTCCGTTAGCGAGGATACATGCATCCACCCTACGTCTCATGGAATCCCTGATGCGCTGATGCAGCCCTGGAGAATGGCGTATTGTATCACAGCCGTCCACAATACGAGCACGAAGAGTCCCTACATTTGGTGCCAGGGTTACGTAGACAAGAGCTTTCAAATGCCCCCATGAATGAAAGTCAAGAGGGTTGAGGTCACGAGAGCGTGGAAGCCATGGAATTGGTCCGCCTCTACCAATCCATCGGTCACCGAATCTGTTGTTGAGAAGCGTATGAACACTACGACTGAAATGTGCAGGAGCTCCAACGTGCATGAACCACATGCTGTGTCGTACTTGTAAGGGCACATGTTCTAGCAGCACAGGTAGAGTATCCCGTATGAAATCATGATAACGCGCTCCATTGAGCGTAGGTGGAAGAACATGGGGCCCAATCAAGACATCACCAACAATGCCTCCCCAAATGTTCACAGAAAATCTGTGTTGATGACGTGATTGCACAATTGCGTGCGGATTCTCGTCAGCCCACACATGTTGATTGTGAAAATTTACAATTTGATCACATTGGAATGAAGCCTCATCCGTAAAGAGAACATTTGCACTGAAATGAGGATTGACACATTGTTGGATGAACCATTCGCAGAAGTGTACCCGTGGAGGCCAATCAGCTGCTGATAGTGCCTGCACACGCTGTACATGGTACGGAAACAACTGGTTCTGCCGTAGCACTCTCCATACAGTGACGTGGTCAACGTTACCATGTACAGCAGCAACTTCTCTGAGGCTGACATTAGGGTTATCGTCAACTGCACGAAGAATTGCCTCGTCCATTGCAGGTGTCCTCGTCGTTCTAGGTCTTCCCCAGTCGCGAGTCATAGGCTGCAATGTTCCGTGCTCCCTAAGACGCCGATCAATTGCTTCGAGCGTCTTCCTGTCGGGACACCTTCGTTCTGTAAATCTGTCTCGATACAAACGTACCGCGCCACGGCTATTGTCCCGTGTTAATCCATACATGAAATGGGCATCTGCCAACTCCGCATTTGTAAACATTGCACTGACTGCAAAACCATGTTCCTGATGAACACTAACCTGTTGATGCTACGTACTGATGTGCTTGATGCTAGTACTGTAGAGCAATGAGTCACATGTCAACACAAGCACCGAAGTCAACATTACCTTCCTTCAATTGGGCCAACTGGCGGTGAATCGAGGAAGTACAGTACATACTGACGAAACTAAAATAAGCTCTAACATGGAAATTAAGCGTTTCCGGACACATGTCCACATAACGTCTTTTCTTTATTTGTGTGTGAGGAATGTTTCCTGAAAGTTTGGCCGTACCTTTTTGTAACACCCTATATTGGCCCGCTAGATGGCGCTGCCATAGGTCAAACGGATATCAACTGTGTTTTTTAAAATAGGAACTCCCTTTTTTCTATTTCATATTCGTGTAGTACGTAAAGAAATATATATATAACGTGGTCCATTGATCGTGACCGGACCAAATATCTCGCGAAATAAGCGTCAAACGAAAAAACTACCAAGAACGAAACTTGTCTATCTTGAAGGGGGAAACCAGATGGCTATGGTTGGCCCGCTAGATGGCGCTGCCATAGGTCAAACGGATATCAACTGTGTTTTTTAAAATAGGAACTCCCTTTTTTTAATTTCATATTCGTGTAGTACGTAAAGAATTACGAATGTTTTAGTTGAATCACTTTTTTCGCTTTGTAATAGATGGCGCTGTAATAGTCACAAACATATGGCTCACAATTTTAGACGAATAATTGGTAACTGGTAGGTTTTTTAAGTTGAAATACAGAACGTAGGTACATTTGAACATTTTATTTAGGTTGTTCCAATGTGATACATGTAGCTTTGTGAACTTGTCATTTCTGAGAACGCATGCTGTTACAGCATGATTACATGTAAATACCACATTAATGCAATAAATGCTCAAAATGATGTTTGTCAACCTCAATGCATTTGGCAATACATGTAACGATATTCCTCTCAACAGCGAGAGTTCGCCTTCTGTAATGTTCGCACATGCATTGACAATGCGCTGACGCATGTTGTCAGGCATTGTCGGTGGATCACGATAGCAAATATCCTTCAGCTTTCCCCACAGAAAGAAATCCAGGGACGTTAGATCCGGTTAACGTGCGGGCCATGGTATTGTGCTTCGACGACCAATCATTTGTCGTGAAATATCCTATGCAATACCGCTTCAACCGCACGCGAGCTATGTGCCGGATATTCGTCATGTTTGAAGTACATGGCCATTCTGTCATGCAGTGAAACATCTTGTAGTAACATCGATAGAACATTACGTAGGAAATCATCATACATTGCACCATTTAGATTGCCATCGATAAAATGGGGGCCAATTATCCTTCCTGCCATGATGCCGCACCATACATTAACCCGCCAAGGTCGCTGATGTTCCACTTGTCGCAGCCATAGTGGATTCTCCGTTGCCCAATAGTGCATATTATGCCGGTTTACGATACCGCTGTTGGTGAATGACGCTTCGTCGCTAAATAGAACGCTTGCAAAAAATCTATCATCGTCCCGTAATTTCTCTTGTCCCCAGTGGCAGAACTGTACACAACGTTCAAAGTCGTCGCCATGCAATTCCTGGTGCATAGAAATATGGTACGGGTGCAATCGATGTTGATGTAGCATTCTCAACACCGATTCTCGCGCAATTCGTCTACTACTGATGTGCGGATTAGCCGCGACAGCAGCTAAAACACCTACTTGGGCATCATCATTTGTTGCAGGTCGTGGTTGACGTTTCACATGTGGCTGAACACTTCCTGTTTCCTTAAATAACGTAACTATTCGGCGAACGGTCCAGACACTTGGATGATGTCGTCCAGGATACCGAGCAGCATACATAGCACACGCCTATAGGGCATTTTGATCACAATAGCCATACATCAACACGATTCCGCAGTTGGTAAATGGTCTATTTGAACACGGGTAATATTCACAAAGCAAATACCGTCCGCACTGGCAGAATGTTACGTGATACCACATACTTACACGTTTGTGACTATTACAACGCCATCTGTCACAAAGCAAAGAAAGTGGTCCAACTAATGCATTCATATTTCTTTACGTACTACACGAATACGTAATAACAATGGGGCTACTATATATATATATATATATATATATATATATATATATATATATATATATATATATATATGGCCGGCAGAAGTGGCCGTGCGGTTAAAGGCGCTGCAGTCTGGAACCGCAGGACCGCTACGGTCGCAGGTTCGAATCCTGCCTCGGGCATGGATGTTTGTGATGTCCTTAGGTTAGTTAGGTTTAACTAGTTCTAAGTTCTAGGGGACTAATGACCTCAGCAGTTGAGTCCCATAGTGCTCAGAGCCATTTGAACCATATATATATATGTGTGTGTGTGTGTGTGTGTGTGTGTGTGTGTTCCACCACGCTATCGCTAGAACCAGTAGCTACTCTAAAATACCTAGGCGTAACAAAACTAAACTGGAATAGTTAGCCGCCTGGAGTGGTCGAGCGGTTCTAGGCGCTTCAGTCTGGAACCATGCGACTGCAGCTACGGTCACAGGTTCGAATCCTGCCTCGGGCATGGATGTGTGTGATGTCCTTAGGTTAGTTAGGTTTAAGTAATTCTAAGTTCTAGGGGACTGATTACCTCAGCTGTTAAGTTCCATACTGCTCAGAGCCATTTTTTGGAATGGTTACATAAGACCGAGAGAAATGTAAATTAAAAAAAATGGTTCAAATGGCTCTGAGCACTATGGGACTCAACATCTTAGGCCATAAGTCCCCTAGAACTTAGAACTACTTAAACCTAACTAACCTAAGGACATCACACACACCCATGCCCGAGGCAGGATTCGAACCTGCGACCGTAGCAGTCCCGCGGTTGCGGACTGCAGCGCCAGAAACGCACGGCCACCGCGGCCGGCGAAATGTAAATCATTCACGAAATATCTGGTTTCTCGGAACACTACTTTAGATAAAATCCCGTAATTTGATTACTTGTGGCTTGCAGATTAGCAGCATCATGTGGCAGCTACAATCCTATTACGTCGGTATACTCCATTCGAATATGTAATATCGACAGCATATTGGCGAGGCATTCGTCTTCATGGACGACAATTCGCGCCCCCATCGTGCACATCTTGTGAATGACTTCCTCCAGGATAACGACATAGCTCGAATAGAGTGGCCAGCATGTTCTCCAGACATGAACCCTATCGAATATGCCTGGGATAGGTTGAAAAAGGCTGTTTCTGGACGACATGATCCACGAACCACTCTGAGGGATCTATGTCGAATCGCCGTTGAGGAATGGGACAACGTGGACCAACAGTGCCTTGATGAACTTGTGGCTAGTATGGCACCACGAATACAGGCATGCATCAGTGCAAGAGGACGTGCTACTGGGTATTAGAGGTACTGGTGTGTACATCAATCTGGACCACCACCTCTGAAGGTCTCGCTGTCTGGTGGTACAACTTGCAATGTATGGTTTCAATGAGCAATGAAAAGGGCGGAAATGATGTTTGTGTCGATCTCCATTCCAATTTTCTGTACAGGTTCCGGAACTCTCGGAACCGAGGTGATGCAAAACTTTATTTTCAATATAGTATTTATAAATGCAGAAAATTTGCGGTCTTATTATTTAATGACAATATTATAAACATTTTTTATATAGTAAATGAGCAAAACATAATTACACAACTGCTGTAAATTCTCTTTTTGTTTTATTTTTTATCTTTTTGAGTGAAAAGATGTTTTTCGTTCATGTTTCTTAGTAAAACGTATTTATTACCATTATTAACAGTACTAACTCACGAAGTGGTTTTTCATGATTCCAGTATGTATAAATTCACTTTGACATAAATAGCAGTGATAATTATTCCTGTAGACAAGCAATCAAATATCTGTTCATCAGTGAAACAGGGTTATTCGATGAGTAGGAAACTCTAACCCATCATTAATTTGCTTTAAAAATGGCCACACAGTTTCTTTCGACAGACGAAATCTCTCTTCAAATTTCATGTCACCAAAATTTTCAAAAGAGTTTCCCCTCCTCGCAGTCACTGGTCTTGGTCATGTTTTAAATTGTGAAGTTATAGCACTTCTTCTTCAGTGCCATCCATAACATCGAAATATACCAGCATCTTAATACTATATGCTTATGAAACACTGGTTATCTCGAGAAAACTGGGAGTCAGTCACAGTCAAATCCAAGCGTGGTGAACTCCCTTCCATAACTATTATCGAGGTCAGTGCACCAGAACTTTACGTCGTACAGCATTAATCAAGGTTGGTGCACTTTGTCCTAAGAGCTCCCAGTTTGGAAAATTCCTTGGTGGCACCCTCTCACCTTTCTTGAGAAATTTGAAAATGCACCTGTACAAACAGAACCTGTGACGAGAGTCCTAGGCTGCTGCAGACAGGCTACAGTGCTGTTCTTTCGCTAGTACACTGCTGATCTTATGCCTTATAGTAGCCATCTGGAATCGGAGAGTGTTGAAGGGATTGCCATCCTGCAGGCGCCGTGGACTTCACCACAGGCACTGTCTCTAAAGGTACATTTTTAAAATTCTCAGTAAAGATGGTCAGGGGCCACCGAGGGTTTTTGTGAACTGTAGGCTCTTAGAATGGCCCCTTGTGGCTTTAGTCACACTTGTGTCAATGTCGTATCCTCCTGTGATCACACCAGAAGAGAACAAAAAATATGAGCGCTGGAAAAGCGTAAGCACCCCTTGCTGCCTCGGATCACATCCAAATTTCGTCGAATGGGTTTGAATGGTCGCAGATTTTCCAGCCTGTACATGAGAGCAAAAATTGCAGAGATACGATCATGTTCGACGCTGATACACCCCGACGGTTTGTTTAGAGAATGGTTGAAACGCCCATGGTTATCAGCAGTGTCAAAGGTTATGTAGAACAGGGTCTTGTTGTTGCTCATCACACTGAGACCGCGAAGTGTGTGGGAATCAACGACCAGGAAAAGCGTTGATTTCATTGACGCCCTTTATGACATGCTCTGCAACCTTTTCCTGCCAATTCTGGACTGCAGTGTGTCTGAAATGTTTTCCTCGGCCATTCATGAGAAAACCGTGTGATTTCAAGCCTGCGCGTCGTGGTTCTGATCTCCATCGCAGAGGTGAGCGGGATGAAATGTAGGCAACAGGGGGTGTAACGACCTTCCGATCGTGTGGCACGTCCATCGTGGCACCGGGCAGAATTGTGGTGAAATTTGGTGCGAATGTGACATCATTAACCCACCTTACAAGTCACATGAACTTCTGACCTGTTTTTCGCATGCGTCGACACCTTGCTGTTCGAAGCGTCTTCGAGTCCGAGTGTGACGTCGCAGGGCGCCATGCGTTTACGCCAATGCGGAGGATGTTTGTAAGCACCTTTGAGCCAAATTCAGAACTTAAGCGTCGCCGTTGGTGGGAGTTACGGAAGCTACTGGATTTCGAAAAAATAATCCTTTAATTATGTTGCGCAGTGTTTTTCTGGATATTGAACCAGATTATGATACAGTGTAGATTAACAAAGTGGCAGTAAAAGTATTTAACTCTACTGGTACAATAATTTACTACTGCTACCAGTGCATGAAAAGTTGGAAAGCCTTATGACATATGGTATCAGTAACGAATTTTATACGTAACAACAAGATAAACATCAGTCTCAAAAGCAGCCAGAATTATAATCCAGCAGGGATCGCTTCTAACCAAAATAACCGAGCGAGGAAGCAAAGTGGCACAGTAAGACAGTGAACTTGTATTCGGTAGAATGGGGATACAAATTCTCATCTGGACATCCGTCTTTTGAAACGCCACAGCCGATTTTCTTCCCCATTCTAAAGCTGTGCTTCATCTCGATTCACCTAGTCGTCGACGAGTTGACCCTATTTCCTTTTCTGCTCCCTTCTAATCCAAATGCTTTCACAGTGTATGTGAGCGATGTACAGCACCTAAGTTAGCCCCATTCAGAGGAAATGGCGCCCTGAATACGATCAGCAGGTGACATACTATCACAAAGGTAACATGGTCTGAAAAGTGAAAAGATTGTTTACTCGCAATTGAGTACCCACATTTAAGAAATAAATAATTGATTAAAATCGAGCTAGCTTGTACCAAAATTCATTTTTAACGTTGTCATCAATTCTGTGTAAATAAAATTATGCCAGTACCGTTATAATTCAGCACTGCTATTTCCTTAGGACTGCTTAACAAGAGGAACGCCGGCCTCGGTGGCCTGCGGTTTTAGGCGCTTCGGTCTCGAACCGCGAGACTACTACTGTCGCAGGTTCGAATCCTGCCTCGGGCATGGATGCGTGTGCTGTCCTTAGGTTAGTTAGGTTTAAGTAGTTCTAAGTTCTACGGGACTGATGACCTCAGATGTTAAGTCCCATAGTGCTCAGAGCCATTTGAACCATTTTGAACAAAAGGAACTTCAATTTCATGTATGTATCAGAACGATACAACTTCTAAGAACAAGAAGTTTCAGACGATGTCAAGGGCGTAAATATGGACCAGAAGATACAATATTCATTAAGAAACTACACTTGATAACAACAGAGTATTCTGTGCATGTAACACAATAAAAAAATATATCAAAACAGGAAGAATTTACAATTTCATAAGACTTATGTAGAGTATTTCAACAATAGAATCAACACTATGGCATTGGATTACACTGCCAAGAGCTACGACCAATGAAAATTTACAACTGAAAGAGGCGAAAAGGTTACAGACACCAGAGTCAAATAAAAATAAGTACGGATAACAGTCCAGTGAAAGTATCGAGCCTTATCTCAGACACAGAACAGTGCGAGTCGTCGGGTGTTGCACTAGTGCTTATGTAGACAGTCAGAAATGAAACAAAAAAGTTCAAATCAGTTCACAGGAGAAAGCGTCTCGCAACGCTGTCTCTAACTCAGTTAATTTCAAAATTTAAAGCAACCTTTCTTGTGTAGATACGCCTTTCAAGGACTTTGTTTTGTGTCACTGACAACGACAGTAGTAAAATAGCAAAATACTTTCCTTTGTAAGATAGGAAGCGTAAACTCCCCAGTTACCATTAAATAGCCTATATTTTTGTACGACTGAAGTGAGTTATGAAATTATGTTGCTTCCTGATCTATGAAAGTTTGCTTATTTGTTCGAAGAGGTTAAAAACGATAGTCCAGAATAAGAATTTGTCAGAGAGTATTATCTTTGGCGCAATAAGTCGGTTGTTATGTGTATACCAGCACGAAATTACTTGGGAGAGGTCGGCGAAATAATCGCCGGATATATGTGGATCGAGTATCATTAGCTTGTTGCTGTTCAGAATGACGACTAGAAACAATGATGATTCTGTAAGTACCACTGACATGTTATTACTACGACTTATCTTATTTCTTGCGTTCCTAAGCACCTTACGCGCTTTTCACAGTTTCAGCAGTTGCTCAATGCATACCTGAAGATTACGGAGAAATGCTTCAGACAATGTATCCATACGAATGAAAGAGCCGAGTTGAAACTTAGAGAGGTAAATATTATAGCCATAACATGTAGCGTTTTATTCATGATACACTTTCATTCCGTTACGGGACATTTTGCTCGTAACGACTGTAATAGTCCTACCGCTGATTGCGCCGTTAACAAGACGGCTACCTAGAAGGCTAATACTGTCGTCCTGTTTCAAATGCTCACAACTTCTTCCAAATTACTCTGTTATTTGAACGCTTTAATTTTTAATTATTTCTAGCTCTAACAGTCTATTAATGTGTATCTTACTTGTTCTGACTGAAACGACATATAAAAAATTGAGATTAGGAGGGTTAGCTCCTTTATTTCAATAAAGCCAAAGAAAATCGCCACTATTTATCAAACCGCCATTGTAAAGTTAGCAGTGGAAGTAATAATTCTGTGATTAATTACAGAAAACTGAAAAATAAATGTAAAAACAGTTCACTGAATGAACAGCAAGTGTGTAAATAATTATGAATGTTATATGTAAAAGATGTAGGCCTACAGCTCCAAGCTTGATGACAATTTTGGAAGTAAACGTGCTATTATTACTCTAATATTAACACATGTGGCTATATTGGACTATTTGGCGAGATGTATAAATCGTACTGGAATCAGACAGCATGTGACAGAATTAGGTCTGGATAAGTGTAGTTATAACTATTAAAAACTTTTTTCCTCAAACTCATCTTATGTAGTCCTATAGCGAAATATTTTACATAACAAACAGGATTTTCTGTTTAACATGTAACCTGAAGTATTAAATTAGTATGTGTTAGCAGAAAATCTTTACATATTATTTTATAACTTGGATAGTAAAATAATGTGTGTAGAAATTGTGAAAGTATTTCCCTCAATACACGGTGAACAGATTCATGTCACTAAAGAATATTTACTGAAAGTGATCCAGCTGTATTTTTAGTGTGATGTCCCTTGTGGGAGGACTGAATGAATTTTGCATACTAAGTTACCTGTACATCAGTGCAAAGTATAGTGTGGTGGCTCTAGAATTAAAATTACACATTTCAGTTGCTGTGCTCCTCTATTGCCTTTTTGGTTCTTGTATTTGTGGTATTAACTGTCACTTATTGCGAAAACACTTAGCTTTTTTTGGTGGCAAGTAGCATAAATCCACAGTAATGAAATGAAGCAGTGTTTGCCTGAACAAAATAGACTGTCTTAACAGTCAAAGAGTTAATCAAATCTGAGTTTATGGATGCTTCCATAAGGAAAGTAATTATTGAAGTGAATTTTAAGAGATGTTTTACTAGGTACAACTAATCTAATTGTACTAATGGGGATTTGCTTCACCAGAGCTCATGTGCATATATAACTGGCAACACGAGTGATATTCTACAATAATATTGCTTTCAATGTCTCTCAGTCTTCATTTCTTTGTTTTTTTCTTTAAGTAGCTGTTTGTCAAAATTTTTTGCAAAGCAGAAACATGGGGGCACAATTCATTAACGGGCATCTACTGTATTTAAATGGGTTTCAGTCTTAAATTGTAGATATGTGCTTCTGAGTTCATTCAAACTGACTCCTTTGCATCTTCCTTTCTTGTTTTAGTTTGTGTAAATACTGAAATAAAAGGAAGTCATATGGCATTGTTGGTTGGGAGATGCCGAAGGGCAGGTTCAACCACATAACTGAAAAGGCTTTTTGTTTTCCCTACGTGCAAAATAGCACTTTTCCTTTGCAAAGTGTGAGAGTTGTGTGCTTAAGTATATCTGATAAGTAAAGGTGACTGTGATGGTTGTGTGTAGTGTGGAGTCATGTTTGTGTTGGATGATGATAAACAAAGGGACAGGATGAAACCAAGTATCAGCATATAGCCCACATCTCTTGAAGAGCACCTAGGGGGCTACCAAGCTTAGCACCCATCTCTGTCAGTTTTATCACCATCAACAGTGTCACATGCCCTCTCTACCTGAGACACTGCAGAGAGATTTGGGAGTTTAATTCAGGACATTGGCCCAATGACTCTTGATCACGGGCTTTAAAACATCACCCCTTTGCCACAAGGCAAGCAGCCAAAAGCAAGTGACATACACTGGCAGTTGCCCATCTAAGTACTGATTAAGCATGACACTGTTTAACTTCAGTGATCTGATGAGAATCAGTGTACCGGTATTCAAAGAAGCAAGGCAATTGTCAGTACTGAAATGATTAAATAACATTTTTCTCCCTTTTTTAAATTTTACCTTCGGAAGATGAAGGACATCATGCTTTAGAATATACGGCAAATCTTGAGAGAAATATGATGAAAACTTTGTCCTTAAAATAACAGCACATTCATTCTTATATAAACACACTAGTATAAAGCTCTAATTGGTGTGCCATTCATGCCTGTCAAGTAGTTATTCAAATGACTGGGACACATTTCAGTGACAGAGTCATAATATTACATTCTTCCTTAAATACTCCCTGAGCAACCTTTTTTCCTCTTACCCATTTTCCAGCATAAGGATCTACATATGTTCTCTTGCCTGTATGACTATCTCAGTTCTTACACACATATCAGTTCTGTAAATAAACTGAAATGATTATCCTCTATACCTTCTGTTTTTGATTCAATTTTAGACCTTTATTAGTTTTTTTGAGTGATTGTAACCCTGTGTTTCTATAGAAACAAGATGATAATATGTTACTAATGTCACATCCTGATAAATTGTACATTATTTTAGTATATCTCAAGTGAATCTGTGTTCTCACTCCTCTAGTCGGTCAGTCATCCTTCACTGTAAAATGTGTAAACATAAGCAAGTTTGTGCATGTGTATGTGTGTGTGTGTGTGTGTGTGTGTGTGTGTGTGTGTGTGTGTGTGTGTGTGTGTGTGTGTGTTTTTCTGTGTATATTATGACTCTTTCTACTGAGTAGCATGTATCCATGGTACACCAAGTTTAGTAACAAACTGTAGCATCAGATTCTTAACAAACTTTTATTGAGAACTATCTGGGTTTCACTTTTTCATATTCGAGCAACAGGATGGTACACAAATAATTCTAGCAACATCCAGAAAACTGTCAAGATATATAAACAGTTCCCTGCACATCATTTGGTGATTATAATAACAATTAATAAAAGGGAAAAGCACATTTCCCTTGTTAATAAAGTCTTGAAAAAGCATACATTAAAGAACAGAGACTTCTCACATTTATCAAATTGTATTCCTTGTTCAAGAAGAAGGAGTACTGAGGATCAGTTTGTACAATGTGTAGAGTCAAACTTGCTACTACCGCATACAGCAAGTGAAGGGAATGGGAAGTATGATATTGCAAGTTGAACTATTACACAGTGAAGGAAAGGAAGTGAATAAATTATACCAGCACTGCATTTGTTTGTTTCATACTTAAATGGTTACTTTTATTTATATTGCATCAATGGGTACAATTATGGTGATCTGTTTATCTTGTAGGAAGTTAATGATTCATTAGTTGTGAATGTCAGTCAGAGATGACAGTGGGCTTTGTCTGGATGGTAACCACATCAGCAGGAGTGTGCTTATCATTATTGCTGTTTGCAATATTGCTACTGTTGATTGGTGTTCCTTTATTATTCTCTAGCTTAGTCGCTAAATCTGGAGTAAGAAATCTACGTTTTCTAGAATTTATCATTACTTATCTGGTAAGTTAATTAGCTTCAGAAAAACCAAAACACAATACTATAAAGTTTGATGACAGTGTATCTAATGAATAGTGTCAATGTGTCAAAAAAAACATATTAGCACACTCAAAATCTGCTATTGCATAGTGTAGTAATAAGTTCAGTTCATGATATCTTTTAATTAACCTGGTTTCCATTAAAACTAGATACATTAATAGGATCATCATATTGAAAGCAGTAGTCTGACTAATAATTCTAAGTGAGGCAAAGTCTAATTAATGTTTTATGGGATAGCTGGTATAGCCAACCAATAAATTATATCATATCTACCTACACGAATGCAGAATGTTGTACCTAGTAATTCAGCCTGCATGTAAGCCACCTTCTGTCTAACATACTAAAAACAGAATTAGTTCTTTTTGTGGATGACACTAGCATTCTAATCATCTAAACATTCACACAGAAACAGAAGAAGGGATTAACAGTGTTCTTAAAAGTATCATTGACTTGTTTCCTATTAATTGCCTCACCCTCAATTTTAAAAAGACACTACATATTCAGTTCTGCACATCTGGTGGTACTACACCACTATGTGTAACATGTGATGAGGAAATACTAAATAAGGATGGAAACATCAAAATTCTTAGGTATCCATATTGACAGGAATTTAAACTGGTTTTGGAACTCCTAAAACATCTTAGTTCAGCCACATTTACACTTAGAATTATTGCAAATCTTGGGAGACAGAAGTCTGTAAGTGACATATTTTGCATATTTTTATTAAATAATGTCATATTTAATAATGTTCTGGGGTAACTCATCTTTCAGAAAGAAAGCTGTTTCACAGAGGAAGACTGCACTGTAGTTCCTTCTCTAGATTGTTGCACAGATGACAAAATGGTAGATATTGAAGTAGGCGACAGAGGGATAGAGAAACAATTAAAATTGCTCAAAAGAGGAAAGGCCTCTAGACCTGATGGGATACCAGTTCGATTTTACACAGAGTACGCAAAGGAACTTGCCCCCCTTCTTGCAGCGGTGTACCGTATGTCTCTAGAAGAGCGTAGCATTCCAAAGGATTGGAAAAGGGCTCAGGTCATCCCTGTTTTCAAGAAGGGACATCGAACAGATGTGCAGAACTATAGACCTATATCTCTAACGTTGATCAGTTGTAGAATTTTGGAACACGTATTATGTTCGAGTATAATGACTTTTCTGGAGACTATAAATCTACTCTGTAGGAATCAGCATGGGTTTCAAAAAAGACAATCGTGTGAAACCCAGCTCACACTATTCATCCATGAGACTCAGAGGGCCATAGACAAGTGTTCCCAGGTAGATGCCGTGTTTCTTGACTTCCGCAAGGCATTCAATACAGTTCCCCACAGTCGTTTAATGAACAAAGTAAGAGCATATGGACTATCAGACCAATTGTGTGATTGGATTGAAGAGTTCCTAGATAACAGAACACAGCATGTCATTCTCAATGGAGAGAAGTCTACCGAAGTAAGAGTGATTTCAGATGTGCCACAGGGGAGTGTCGTAGGACCGTTGATGTTCACAATATATATAAATGACCTTGTGGATGACATTGGAAGTTCACTGAGGCTTTTTACGGATGATGCTGTGGTATGTCAAGAGGTTGTGACAATGGATAATTGTACTGAAATGCAGGAGGATCTGCAGCGAATTGATGCATGGTGCAGGGAATGTCAATTAAATCTCAATGTAGACAAGTGTAATGTGCTACGAATAAACAGAAAGAATGATCCCTTATCATTTAGCTACAATATAGCAGGTCAGCAACTAGAAGCAGTTAATTCCATAAATTATCTGGGAGTACACATTAGGAGTGATTTAAAATGGAATGATCATATAAAGTTGATCGCCGGTAAAGCAGATGCCAGACTAAGATTCATTAGAAGAATCCTAAGGAAATGCAATCCGAAAACAAAGGAAGTAGGTTACAGTACGTTTGTTTGCCCACTGCTTGAATACTGCTCTGTACCAGATAGGGTTGATAGAAGAGATAGAGAAGATCCAATGGAGAGCAACACGCTTCGTTACAGGATCATTTAGTAATTGCAAAAGCGTTACGGAGATAATAGATAAACTCCAGTGGAAGACTCTGCAGGAGAGACGCTCAGTAGCTTGGTACGGGCTTTTGTTGAAGTTTCGAGAACATACCTTCACCGAGGAGTCATGCAGTATATTGCTCCCTCCTACGTATATCTCTCGAAGAGACCATGAGGATAAAATCAGAGAGATTAGAGCCCATACAGAGGCATACCAACAATCCTTCTTTCCACGAACAATACGAGACTGGAATAGAAGGGAGAACCTATAGAGGTACTCAAGGAACCCTCCGCCACACACCGTCAGGTGGCTTGAAAGTATGGATGTAGATGTAGATGTAGAAAGTCTCCTTTGATTGAAAACGTGCAATTCAAAAGGAACAATGACGTCTATACCTACAATACCAGAAGGAAAAATGACATTCCTTATTCAACATTAAGGTTGTCTTTTGTACAGCAAGTAGTGCACAATGCTACAACAACAAAATTTGCCAACTTACCCAATGGTATAAAATGTCAGGCAGACAGCAAACTAAAATTTGGAAACAAATGGAGTAAATAAGATGGAAAGTTCAAAATTCCTTGACAATTCTTTCTATTCTGTAGAAGAATTTGTATTATGGTAATGTGTAAAACGTGTTAGGTAGGAATTATTAACTCACATCTGCATATTTTTTAAACAAAAAAACACTTATAAATGTTCAGCAAGTGACTATGTTTACAAATTAATTTGTGATGTGAATGTAAAAGACTCCTTCCACATGATTACAATTTATTACACAATATAATCCACGTGACATGTAAGTATTAACTGATAGGTCCAGGTACACACACACTACATATGCACTATACAGATATTTGAGCAAAAATGAACAAAGAAATAACATTAATTATTAGCAGCAGTGCAATCTTAGCAGGTGGTGTGGTTCCAGCTTTCTATATTTTACCTTCTCAGAAAAGAGAACTGTTTCTGTTTCTTGGATAAATGATGAAAGACCATTTGTACATAATGAGTGTCAACCCAATATTGATCTCTGTGCCAAATGTGTAGAGATTATTTATCATTCTGAAGATGATGTTTTATTGTGCACATTCACTGAGTTTTTTAATGCAACCTTCTGCATCATTTTCATGAGACAGGATGAAACCAGTTACCAGGAATGTGTCTGACACTATAATATTTGAGCTTCTGTGAGAGAAACCTGTGTACAGCACAATCAAATGTTTTTGACAAGTCAAAGAATATAGCAGTTTGCAATATTTTGTCCAACCTGATTTGTGAATTGAAAAGTAGCGTGTTGTGTGGAGAGTTTCTTTGGAAACATGGAGACTGACTAAGAAATCACATAGTGATGGGTGCATTATGGTTCTTACAAATATAATATTTTTCAGCGCCTTTGAAAAAGATGTAAGTCATGAGGCCACTCAGGAACTAATAATATCTGACTGATCCTTTTAAAATACAAACTAAGACTGACTAACTATATTATTTTGAGAGAGGTACGTTATGCTTCTTACAAACATAATTTTTTGCAATACCTCTGAATAAGAGGTAACTAGTGAGACTGCTCAATCATTATTCATATTTATCAATCTATCTTTCTTGTAAAGAGATCTGAGAAAAACATTTTTCATTCCACCTAGAAATGTCCCTTATAATAATGATGTACTGTGCATGTGACTGAATACATTGCATACATGAAAAGAAGATAATTTTAGTACTTTGCTTTAGACAGGAGACACTCCATGGGAATTTTGCAGTTTCACGGAGTTAATTACATTCTTAATTTCTTTGCTAGAGCATGGAGTAATTATGATTTACCTGTATGCATGTTGCATTGCTTTTTCCACATATTCTGTTGCTTTATCTCTTGAGCTGTTCATGTCAATCTTCTGAGATACTTCTAAGAACTGATTATTAAATAATTTAGCCTCCTGGCTGCTATCATTTATTATTTGATGTTTTCTTTAATAATGAAGTCCTCATATTCCATACATGATTTTCTAGTTTCTCTTTTAACTATTGTCCACATAGATTTAAATTTATTATCTGAATTATTAATATCAGATATTTTTTGAGGTTTCCTTAAGTCATCAAAGTATTTCTCATAATATTTCATCAATCATAGTTCTCTATTTGTCTTAACCAATCCAGTTTCCTTGGTCATGATACTTTTTATTACTTATGTAATATAGTGCTCTCTTATGTCTTATTAGTGCTGTACTTTATTATTTTCTTGAGAAATTAGCTGTTAAATAGTCTAAATTTGGAATTGACATGTGTCCTATTATACATATCTCCTCAGATAACTTGCAGCAAGGCTGTGTTAAGATTTTCTGTTGTCTTTTCATTAATTATTCTGTTTTCCATGATAACACTTCATTGTAATCAAATCCATTATTTATTAGTATATTGCTTTTATATGTAATGTTGGTGGGAACATTAACAAAAGAATAATTCTAATAAGTGTTAACAAAAAATTCAAAACTGTTTACATTATCTGATCTTTCAAAAAATCAGTACGAAATCTCCACAGACTTTTACCAGATTTCTTTTGTCTACTAGGCGGCATAGCATAATAATGACTCAAGTTTTTCTAAGAATATGTGAAAGTTTCTCAGTTGGGTTCTACATACTGTGTCAATTCTAAATGACTTTCCCAGTAGCAGCAGTTCACAAGTAAAGGATTCCAGTTGTTGACCTAAGCAGAAACTGGTAGTTTCAATAGTTCTGATCGCTATATAATTTTTGACATACATGACAGCTCCTCCTTCATTCATGCTTTTTCTAGAGAAATGGGCTGCTAATTTATAATCCTCTGTGTTTAAAATGCAGATCCCTGTATTTAAATGGTACTCAGGTAAACATAATGCATCTACTTCCTTGTGACATTCTGGATTATTTAAAGAGATAAGCATGTTGTACTGCAGTGATCAATACTTGGGCATAGGTTTCTAGTCTGTAAGCAACTGTCTTAATTCAGAGCGCAAACTAGAAACTTATCCTGTATGACAATTACAGTTCAGTTGCATGTAGAGATGATCAGAGGAGATAGGAAACAAAACACTGTTGAGTGTGGATAATGTAGAGAGTTGTAAATATTGAATAAAATGATTAATTTCAGTGTAAGAAGTTGCCACAGTTTTAAAAGATATCTCTAACAAGACATAAAACTGCATATGGGAGAATACAACATTTTAATGTGCATAGAAAGTGACATTTGTCTTCACTTTATTTATTGAATATTTTATACTAACTCATTATTGTAGCCATATTATTTGTGTTTTTAGGTTACTTTACATTAATTTAGTTTATTGCTAATATCGTACTGTATATTTTATGTGAATATTCTTGGATCTTCCAGTACATGTTAAGCCTTATAATATATTTTTAAATTGATTTACTATATGTGTTTCAATATATAATATTATGCACTTTTTTAGTTGCTCTGAAGTTTGCTTCGTGTGTCAATACAAATGCATGAATGTTATGTCGACACTAAACACTTCAGATCTAAATGAGACCATACGTTAAAAATCAAAAGCAATGAGCGGTTGACAGGCAGTCTCAATGAGAAATAAATCTTGCTGGCTTTTGCAATAAAGCCTCTCTCTAGCTAGAGTACACACACACACACACACACACACACACACACACACACACACACACACACACACACACAGGCAAGGCGTGTGAGCATGGAAGTCAGAGCTGGTGGGGAGTATCACTGGATAAAGGTGATATGGAGACATGAATTGGCAAGTGGTAACAGAAGAGTGGAAGGGGAAACTGTTAAGTGATTTAACATAGATAGAGGCCATGAGGGTACAGGAACATAGGCAGTGTTGCAAGGGTAATGCCCATCTGTGAAGTTCAGAAAAGCTGGTGGTGGAGGGAAGGACCCGTATAGCCCCGATTTTGAATCAGCCGTTGAATATGAGCATGTTGTACCCCTTTGCATGTTGTGCCACTGGCTAGTCAACTTTGTTCATGGTCACAATTTTATGGTGACCATTCATTCTGCTGGACAGCTGGTTGGTTGTCATACTGGCATAAATAGTTGTGCAGTGATTGTAGTAGAGTTTGCATATCACATGGTTGCTTTTGCAGATGGCCCTGCCTCTAATGAAGTAAGATAATTCTTTGACAGGACTGGAGTGGGAAGTGCTAGGGGAGTGTTTTGGGCAGGTCTTGCATCCAGGTCTTCCACAGGAATAAGATCCCTGTGGCAAGGACTTGGGAGTGGGAGTGACATAAGGATGGACTCGGAAAAGCTGTGAAGGTAGGATAGGTGATGGAACACTACTTTAGGAAAAGTGGGAAGGATCTTGGCAAGGATGTCCCACATTTCACAGCATGGCAGTAGGTAACCAAACCCCTGGTAAAAGATATGGTTCAATTGTTCCATTCCCTGGTGATAATGAGTGATCGAGGGAGTAATAATTGGCAGCTGATTCTTGGGGGTGGTGGCAGTATTAGTGGCAGTTAAAAATACAGCACATGAAACTTCTTTGTAGACTGGGTGGCGGAGGGTTAATTCCCATTAGTGAAGGCCCCTGTGAAACCTTCAGCATACTGGAAAAGGGAGTTTTCATTACTGCAGATACACTGTCCACAGATGGTCAGGCAGTATGTGAGGAATTTTTTGGTGTGAAATGGATGACAGATATCAAAATGTAGATACTGCTGGTGGTTAGTGGGTTTAATGGGAACAGAGATGTGTATAGAGCCATCTGAGAGGTGAAGGTCAATGACTAGGGAAGTGGCACATTGGGTTGAGGAGGAACAGTTGAAACAGGTGGGAGAAAAGGTGTTAAGGATATGATAAAATGAGGATAGGCTGTTTTGGCTCTGAGTTCAGGTCATGAAGGTATCAGCAATGAACATGAACCGGACAAGGAGTTTGGGAGTTTCAGATGCTAGGAAAGTTTCCTCTGGATGGCCCATAAAAATGTTGGCATAGGAAGATGTCATGCAGGTCCCCATGGCTGTGCTGCAAATTTGTGTATATACCTTCTCTCAAAATAGATAGTAGTTTTGTGTCATAATATAGTTGATAAGTTGTATGAGGAATGAGATAGTGGGTTTGGAGTCAGAAGGACTGGGAGGGGTAATTGTCAACAGCAACAAGGTCATGTGCATGAGGGGTGTTGGTTTATAGGGAGCTGCCACCAACAGTAATGGTTAGGGATACACAAGGTAAAGTGGTGAAGATGGTGGATATTCTGTGAGGAAAGTGGTTAGTATCTACGGAGTGAGAGGCTAGGTTTCAGGTGGTGGGTCGGACGTGTTGGTCAACAGGAGCAGAAATTCTGTCAGTAGCAGTACAATAACCAGCCACTATGAGGTACCCAGGATTGTTGGGTTTATGGACTTTGGGGAGAGCATATAGAAAGAGGGTGTTTGGGGTGTCATTTGGGATGAGCACAAAGATCAACTTAGGAGAGGTTATGGTGTGGACCTAAGAATTTCATTAGGGATTGGAGGTCATGTTAAACTTCTAGAATGGGATCACTATGACAGAGTTTATAGATGGAGGAGTCATACAATTTTCAGAAGCCTTCTGTCAGGTAATAAATATGATTTATCAAGACAGTGGTGGAACGTTTCTCTGGAATGAGCATTATATCAGGATATGTTTTGAGGTTGTTTATTAGATTAGATTAGATTAGATTTACTTTCATTCCAATTGATCCGTAGTGAGGAGGTCCTCCAGGATGTGGAACATGTCAGAAAAACAACAATACATGACAAATATTTACAACTAAAACAAATAAGCTAATGTACCATTCCACAGGTCCCAAGTGGAATGATCGTCATTTTTTAATGAACACTAAGAGTCATTTTACAAATACTAATGCACTGAAATTAAAATAAAAATGTTTTTTATTTATTTATAAGGTAATACAACTACTGTAATACTTATTTACAATGAACACATTACTGCACTGAAATGGTGCAGAAGTTAGATTATACTAACACACACACACACACACACACACACACACACACACACACACACACACATTTTCAATGAACACATTACTGCACTGAAATTTTGCAGAAGTTATGTTGTACTTATATACAAATCAGTTGGTTTTACTAAGAAATTCATCAATGGAGTAGAAGGAGCTGGCCACCAATAAATCCTTTAGGCTTCTCTTAAACTGAATTTCATTGGTTGTTAAGCTTTTTATGGCTGCTGGCAAGTTATTGAAAATGTGTGTTCCTGAATAATGCACACCTTTTTGTACAAGACTAAGTGACTTTAAATCCTTGTGAAGATTATTCTTATTTCTAGTATTGATTCCATGAATTGAGCTGTTGGTTTGAAAAAGTGATATATTTTTAATGACAAATTTCATTAAGGAATAAATATATTGGGAAGCAGTAGTTAGTATCCCTAGTTCCCTAAACAGGCTTCTGCAGGATGTTCTTGAGTTCACACCACATACAACTCTTACTGCACGTTTTTGTGCCCGGAAAACTTTAGCTTGGCTTGATGAATTACCCCAAAAACTAATCCCATATGACATTATGGAATGAAAGTAAGCATAGTATGGCAGCTTTTTCATTTTTATATCCCCTATGTCTGACAAAATTCGCATTGCAAACAGAGATTTGTTAAGACGCTTCAGCAGTTCTGTGGTGTGCTCCTCCCAGTTGAATTTATTATCAAGCTGTATTCCCAAGAATTTAACACTGTCCACTTCTTCTGTCTTCTTGTCATCGTATGTTAGACATATTCTCTTGGGACACCCCTTACAAGTTCTGAACTGAATGTAGAGTGTTTTTTCAAAGTTTAGTGACAAAGAATTGGCTAGGAACCAGTGATTAATGTCCACAAATATTTTATTGGCTGATCTTTCTAAGACTACACTTGATTTGCTATTTATTGCAATGTTTGTATCATCAGCAAACAAAACAAACTTGGCATCTGGTAATGTTGCTGATGAAAGGTCATTGATATACACAAGAAAAAGTAAGGGCCCCAAAATGGAACCTTGTGGGACCCCACATGTAATTAGTTCCCAGTTGCATGATGCCTGATAGTTTGATACATGTCTCTTTCCTAATAACACCCTTTGTTTCCTGCCAGAGATATAAGATTTGAACCATTTTGCAGCATTTCCTGTTATACTATAATATTCTAGTTTACTTAAAAGGATATTGTGATTTACACAGTCAAATGCCTTTGACAGATCACAAAATATACCAGTTGCCTGCAATTTTTTGTCTAATGAATTAAGCACATTTTCACTGTAAGTGTAGATAGCCTTCTCAATATCAGATCCTTTTAGAAATCCAAACTGTGACTTTGACAGTATGTTATTTGAGATAAGATGGTTATAAAGACGACTGTACATTACTTTTTCGAAAATTTTTGAGAATGCTGGCAACAGTGAAATTGGACGGATATTTGATGCTATTTCTTTATCTCCATTCTTAAACAGTGGCTTAACTTCAGCATATTTCAGCCATTCAGGAAATATTCCACTAATAAACGACTGGTTACACAGATAGCTTAATAAGTTACTTAGCTCAGAATCACATTCTTTAATTAACTTTGTTGATATTTCATCATACCCACTAGATGTTTTTGATTTTAAAGATTTTATGATGGACATTATTTCTGTTGTGGTAGTGAGGGTCAAATTCATATTATGGAAGTTACTTGAAATGTCTGGTCTAAGGTAATCCATAGCAGCATCTACCGAACCTGACAACCCCATCTTTTCAGTAACAGTTATAAAATGTTTGTTAAAAAGTTCTGCAACACTATACACATCTGTCACCAATGTATCATTTACTCTTAATGCTATTTGTTCCTCTTCATGTCTGGTTCTACCAGTCTCCTTCACTATATCCCATATTATCTTTATTTTGTTATCTGATATGACTATCTTTTCCTTGTAATATATTTGCTTTGACATCCATATTACAGTCTTTATGGCTACCCCATCTTCTTCTGAAAGGTTAGTGTTCTTAGGAAGAGAAGGGTGAGGTGGGCAAATTGGAGGTAAGGAACTTCTGGAAGATGACTAGGGGCTTGTTAGGTGGTAGGGTGGAGGGTTAATTAGATGGTGGTATGAACTGGGAGAAGCAATGTTTAGTGTTGGGAGCAGGTTGGTTTGGGTTGGAAGGATTGCTGGCAGTATGTTGTATACCAATCTTACAGTCAGTTGTCTGACTCTGTCACTTACAAACTCTGCCATAGTGATCGCATCCCAGTAGTCTGACATAACCTCCAATCCCCACTGAAATTCTTAATCCCATCCAAGAACTTATCCCTTGAGTCCATTCACATCTCCAATACAGCCTGGCCACCTAGTGGTGGCGTATCTGTAGTGACAAGAACTCCTTCCCCAGTATGCTGAAGGTATCACAAGGGCCTTCACAGACAGACAATAGCCCTCCCACCCCCAAACCTAGCCCAACAACAGATTTCTGTGCCATATCTTACTACACCCTTCATTCTGCCACCATCCAAAAGAATCAGCAACAGAAGATTGCTCCCTTATCACCCATTATCATCCATGACTGCATGACTGGAATAACTGCACCTTATCTTTCACTAGAGCATTTTATCTATCACATTCTGTGAAATGAGGGATAGCCTACTCATGATGCTTCCCACCCTTCCTAAAGTAGTGTTCTGTCACCCACCCAACCTACCCAACACCCTAGTTTATCCCTATGTCACACCCATTGCCAAAACCTTGGATCATCTCGCTGTGGAAGACCCAAACCACCCACCACATCATACTCTAGTCCTGTCACATATGTATCCTACCCCAACGGAGATGTAAGCAGCCAGTCTGCTGCAATGACTGTGCAGCTCGTTACGTCACTGTGACAATAAACCAACTGTCCATCAGAATGAATGGCCACTGCCAAATAGTGGCCAAGAACAAAGTTGACCACCCAGTGGCATAACGTGTAGCTGGGCACAACATTCTTGACTGCAATGGCTGCTTCACAACACAAGCCATCTGAATCCTTCCCTCCACCACCAGCTTTCTTAAGCTAAACAGATGGGAGTTATTCTTGCAACACTTACTCTGCTGTTGCAGCTATCCTGGCCTCAATCTCTGTTAACCCACTGTCTCAACACCCGCAGCCCAACAGTTTCCCATTTCCCTGCCATATCACCTCCTCCCAGTTTATGTTGCATGACACCTAAATTGCGCATTGCACCCCATCCTCTCCAACAACCATTCCCACATGTCTAGCGTGTACATTTACCACCTCTCGCTCTTGCATTCCTAATCAAAATGCAGGCTGCCTCTCTGTGAGCCACTAGCTACCCACCCCTGAACCCCTCTTGCTGCCTTCTGCCTCCTGCCTCCTGTGGGAAAACAGATGTGTGTGTGTGTGTGTGTGTGTGTGTGTGTGTGTGTGTGTGTGTTTACATTTGACCAGGAGCTTTCTACCATAATTATGTATATTATATGATGCTCTTAGTTCAGAAAAACATTTTTTAGTTGTATTTAAACTAGTAATTATGTTTCAGGTTCGACGTTATGAGGCCTGTGTAAAACGAGAAATGAAGCTGTACAGAGAAGATATGTACAATAAAAATACAGAGTGGAAGACAGAATGAAATTTTATTGTCTATGTATGATACAGTGTAAATTAAATGGATTTTATAAGTGACATTTTGTGATAAATGTAATACTTACAAATAAACTCTGTTTCTCTTCTCAAGTTAGTTCGTATTAGTCAGTCTTATTTGAAGGAAACGTTGTCATATATATTAGGTTTTACATCAGTTATAACTTTTAAGACACATCTGTTTTTTTTTCTCAAAAAGAAGTCTTGAGCTGCTAATGTGCAGTGTGGTAGCTTATGAGACAGGAAGGTAATCAAGACCCAGACTGAATCTGCATACCAGGTTAACAAGCATTCATCTGGTAAACAAGTAAGCCTGATTGGTGTCCTCAGTCAGTTAGATTTCTATGCTAAGAAAATCCTGCAGTAATTAACAGCCCACCCATAAAAACACACTACTCAAAACTTTAAAATATGGAAACACGCAGAACAAAATGTAAAGAAGACTTTGCCTCCTTTCTGTATCTGATAGTCGAATCAACAAGAAAGGAAGCCAGACACAGAATTTCAAAAGCCATAGGTGTGCAATTACCCATCACTGGGTATACCTGCCACAGGTTTGATCATGATGAAAATGAAAATATGAGTCTTTCATATCACCATGGCAAAAAGACTGCCACATTAACATAGTATTATATCAGCCATACGACAGCCATTTTATCACACCAGGCTGTCAGATAAAACAGTGAGGTGTTCCATGATCACAAACAAATATACTGAAATGAGACACTCTGTGGTATTTTATTGTACAGATTAACTGGCTTAACAAATAAATCATGGAGGTGTATTCCGAGAGAGTTACTAAAGCTTACACCAAACGTCATCTCATCAGTGCACACAAGATACAAGACTGACCTTCAGGATCCATTGGTAAACTGCTTTAAGAACTTAAATGGATGAACTTGATCTCATCAATTAGATTTCATTTTTCTGAAATGGATTCCCCCATAAGTTGTTGTAACTCTGGTTTTATGAGGTTAATCAGTCAGATAGGTGTCCTATGGACAGTTTTCTGTAAACAGAGAGTGTTTCTTCTAGATCTAATGAAGGGCAGAACTATTGGAACCAGAGAATTCAGGATGAGTGTTGGAAACATGGTACATGTGGCATCTTTTGCACCCAAAACTTGCTGCATAAATGTAATTTGATTGAAAGAAAATAGTATTAAACCCTCTTGTTTTCCTTGAACTCTCTCTCTCTCTCTCTCTCTCTCTCTCTCTCTCTCTCTCTCTCTCTCTCTCTCTCTGTGGTTGTGTATGTGTTTGTGTGTGTGTGTGTGTGCATGTAAATGCTTGACAGAATGGGTAACTGATGCAGCAAACCTGTCATTTATAGCAAAATCCCCATACAGGTAAACTCCTTTTCTTTTAATGATAGGTTCAATAGACAAGAACGGAGGGGCAAAAGTGTCATCCTCAGAGAAAATGAGTATATCGATTAAACTCTGTGAAGGTAACCCTGGATTCATGTGCTAATTCTTCATGTGAATGCACTGTAGTAAGGTTACTGGTCTTCAGGTTGGAGCAAAAATTTTGGTGATGAAATACTGTAGTGAAAACCTTGCAATGGGGCTTCGATGTTATAAATACGTAGAATGTAATGTTTGAAAAGTTGTTAAAGTGTGTTTCACATGTATGCATAAGGATTTTATATGAGACAGTGTGCATATGCACTGATGGGACAGAAGATTATGACCACCTGTTTAATAGTGCACATGTCCCCTACTGGAACGTAATACAGCTGTGACTCAGCAAGGCATGGGTTTGACAGGGCCTTCATAGGTTTCTGGATGCATTTGGAACTAGACATCAATGCAGATATTATGCATTTCCCATGAATTATGGGCCAGTGGTTTGTGGGAATGGAATTAGTGGCTAATAGGATTCCAAATATGTTCCATTTGGTACAGATGAGGAAAATTCAGTGGCTCAGACATCAAATGTGAACCACTATCATTCTCATTAAACCACAGCAGCATGAGTCCGGCTTTGTGAATTGGACAGTTATGCTATTTGAAGATACCATTGTCATTGGGGAAGATTGATTTACTGCTCATTTAGAGATCTGATGTCTTACATTTTGTAACAGGTTGTTCATTTATAGCATTTCATGTTGATGACAAAACATATTACGTAATACAAACAGCAATTACTGTTTTTAATAACTACAATTGAGGTAATAATAAATTAAAAATACATTTGAAATGGAAAGAAAAAAAACACAGAAATATTCAGCCTTTAAGAAGATATGATGATAGATGATAGGAAAGAGAGAGAGAGAGAGAAATGTCACCCTATCTGAGCCAGTGTGGTCTGAAAGTTTTGGAACTACTTCAAACACTGCAGTCCCAGTTTGCTACAGTTTCATTTACAAAGTTGGGGAAGACATCAGTAATATTTACGTTGGCCAGAGTTGTAATGGTGCCTTCTTTTATCACTTCAGGTTTCTTGGAAATCCAAATGCATGTCCCCCATAACATAATATTGCTCCGACCAGCATGTGTCTACGGTGCAATGCATATTTCTAGCAGCTGTTTTCCTGGATGACAGGTTTTCCAGACATAACAACTGACCTGGTGGAACAAGAAACATGATTCATCCAACAAAGTGATAAAGTTTCAATGATGCATGGTCCAAGATCAGTGAACCCGTTCGCACTGCAATCTTAATTTACAATGATGTTGGGTCAAGATGGAAACATATACGAGTTGTCTGCTGCACCAACATTGTACTCCATGACCACATCTGCTACTGATCACTGCCTATCCTGTTTTACAGAGCAACCAAAGCTCTGACCTTCACATTCTATGATGAAACATGGATCCAACACCCTCTCCCCTACTCACGATTTCATCATCCTTCAACCAGTTTTATAGATGCTTATGACAGCAGCATGTGAACAGCTGACTGACTTTAACATTTCAGATACACTCACTCCTAGGTGCTGTGCCGTAACAATCCACCCTTTGTCAAAGCCACTTATGTCAGTGTATTTCCTTGTTTGCAGCCCAAATCATCACTATTGTGGTTTTCCAGTTGTCTCTTTAGTACACCATGTTTCCACAAATCCAGCAGGCAGCATTCAGTGGTCATTGTGTTTTGATTCATCAGTGTATATTAGGCATAAAAACTCTTGACACCCAAAACATAGCGAAGGCATATGCCATGCAAATTCCAAAACAGGTACATTGGCTTTATTAAGGTGTAAATACATTAGCCATTCAAATAAGTGGAGAAAAAAATTATACTCATGAGAAGTGTATATTACAAGAAATAAGAACAAAATTACATAAAACCATTGCAGTATATATCTACACTGATAGCCATGGACATGAATTTGCAGAAAGTTTCTGTTATCACTGAAATTCAGCAGCATTCAACTCTGTGAAACCTGGGGTGCCACTATGGGAAATTGTCAAGGATATTGCAATGTTCACCAGAAATAGTCATATTCCATTAATTGGAGTTGTAATTACTTTTATTTTATTTGGTATACGTATTCCATGGATCCGTACATGCAAGTAATTCACTTGGATGTGGAACGTGCCAATACAGTTATACAAATACAATTAATACTACAGAATAATGATAACATAATACAATAATATAAATAATAGTAAGTATACATTTTTCTTATTTACTAGCTAACATTTATCTAGTATTGTAATCCACTGTCTAACATTAACATAATATTGCATCATTCATCTAATAACAGAATAATAAGATATATCTTTTTATTCAAGAAGTACATTAAAAGTGCATATGGGAACTTTTAATTATTTCTGGAGAAGAAATCATCTAAGGAGTAGAGTAGCTGGTCAAGCAGGTATTTCTTTAACATATATCTGAATAGCACTTCATTTTCTCTTGTACATTTAATATTATTACGCAGTCCATTAAAAATCTTAATAGCAGCATACTTTACTCCCTTCTGTATGAGTGACAACTTTTTAATTCAAAATAGAGATCATCTTTACATCTAGTATTATAGTTGTGGTATGAACAATTTGTTTCATACTGAACATAGTTTTTAATGACAGAATTCACCAGAGAGTATATGTACTCACTTGTTGTTGTCAGTGTACTGAACTGTGTGAAGAGTTTCTACATGAGGTTCATGGAGAAACCCCACACATAATTCTGAGTGCTCTCTTCTGAATTGTTAGGATTTTTTTGAGACTGATGAATTACCCCAAAAGATCATGTCACAACTCATTAATGAGTGAAAATACCCAAATAAGCTGATTTTTAAATGATGGTGTCCCGAAGATGAGTGATGATTCTTAAAGCAAAAGTTGCTGATGACAGCCTTTTAGAATCAGGGACATATGATGTTTCCAGCTGAGCCTACTGTCAATATGAACACTTAGGAATTTAGTGTAGTGTACCTGTTCTAGTACCTGGTTGTCATGTGCAATGACTACATTTTCTGGATTTTTATTTTTAGTGTGGAACAGAATACAATTAGTTTTTTTAACTATTAACTGAAAGAGAATTAATTGTAAACCAAGCTGTAACTTTTCTGAGTATTTCATTAACATCAGGCTCTAAATCAGTAGTGGACATATTTTCTACCGCAATACTTGTATCATCAGCAAACACTGTGAATTCACATTTTTCAGTAATGGACAGGGGTAGATCATTAACATATATTAAAAACAGGCAAGGGCCAAAGGTCAGATCCTTGGGAACCCCATGCTGTATTTTGCTCCATTCAGAAGCCACTATATTAAGAGATGCATTCTTGCAGCCATGCAGGACCACCTTTTGTTTCCTGTCTTCAAGATATGATTTTAACCAATTACCTATGGGTCTTCTGATTCCATATTGATAGGCCTTCTCTAAGAGTATCTTGTGGTTTACAGACTCAAAAGTCTTGGAAAGGTCACAGAAGACACCATCTGGTGACTTCTTACTGTTAATAGACTCCAAGATATAATTTATGAGTGAGTATATGGTTTTCTCTGTTGAAACCCCTTTTGGAAAAGCAAATTGTCTATGGATCATAATATTATGCTTATCTAGGTGGGTCACAGTTCTGTTATACATTCTGTTATACACTGTTTTTTCAAGAACCTTTGAAAATGTTTTTAACAGAGAGACAGAATGATAATTCGTGACACCTCTAGCATTGCCTGATTTGTAAAGAGGTCTCTCAGTGACATATTTCATCCTCTCATGAATTACTCCATCACAAAGAGATGTGTTGCAAATGTGAGCAAATACTACACTTACTTCATTACTGCAGGATTTTAACAGCATGCTGAAGATGTTATCTATACCTGAGGATCTTTTAATATATTTGTTTTTATTCTATTGACAGTTATGGGTGATACATTTATACCATTAGAAATTTAAAGGAGGTTAAGTTTCAGATTATCTGCAGCTTCACTTAGGTCACCACCAAAATCTATTTGAGAAATGACAGTTAAACAGTGGTTGTTAAATGTCTCTGGTATCTGTTTACTATCGACTAATTTCAAATCATTAATTTTTAGGACAGCAGTTCTTACATTGTCAGATGGTGAAGTTCCTGTTTCCCTTTTTGTTATATTCCAAATTGTTCTGATTTTATTATTTGAACAGCTAACTTCAGAAGTCATGCACATACTCTTTGATTTACTGATTACTTTTGTTAAAATTTTACAGTATGCCTTATAATAGTTATGCTGGAGAGGATTACTAGATTTTCTGAATATTATATACAGTTCTCTTTTTCTCGGGCATGATATTTTTATACCCTTGGTGAGCATGGTTTTTTGCCTGATTGCCTCTCCTGTAGTCTATAGATCTTTTTTAGAAGACTTTCAAATATACCTGATATCTTATAAGTAAATAAATTTTATTTTGTATTAGCATCACCTGTACAATAAACATACCTCCAGTCAGTCTCCCAAAGGTACAATTTGAACTCTTGTTTATTTTTCTCATTCATCAGCATTACTCTGATGTGTATTAATGTTGTTAATGGCAAGTATTTGTCCACCATGATCAGAGAGACCATTTATGACTTTTTCTACTGTGGTATGATTAGCTCTACTCATATCTACAATGATATTGTCCAATTAAAGTGCTAGAAGTGGTAGTAGTTCTTGTGGGAAAACTGACAGTGGAGACAAGATTGTAGGTAAGCATCAAATTTGCAAATTCTACTTTAGAAAATACATTTACTAGGAAATCAACATTAAAATCTCCTTTCACTATAATGTCCCTATTTTTCCTTGTTAGATGATGGAGCCCTGTATACTGCTATAATTACCAATTTCTTGCCATATTCTGCTATTTCAGTAACACATACCTCAAAATGTTGCTCCACCCAATATTTTTGTACATCTATTGTGTTAAAGGACACATTCTTTTTCACATAAATAGTGACCCCACCTCTGCTCATATGTTTTCTACAATATGAGGTAGCTAATACACTCCTGGAAATGGAAAAAAGAACACATTGACACCGGTGTGTCAGACCCACCATACTTGCTCCGGACACTGCGAGAGGGCTGTACAAGCAATGATCACACGCACGGCACAGCGGACACACCAGGAACTGCGGTGTTGGCCGTCGAATGGCGCTAGCTGCGCAGCATTTGTGCACCGCCGCCGTCAGTGTCAGCCAGTTTGCCGTGGCATACGGAGCTCCATCGCAGTCTTTAACACTGGTAGCATGCCGCGACAGCGTGGACGTGAACCGTATGTGCAGTTGACGGACTTTGAGCGAGGGCGTATAGTGGGCATGCGGGAGGCCGGGTGGACGTACCGCCGAATTGCTCAACACGTGGGGCGTGAGGTCTCCACAGTACATCGATGTTGTCGCCAGTGGTCGGCGGAAGGTGCACGTGCCCGTCGACCTGGGACCGGACCGCAGCGACGCACGGATGCTCGCCAAGACCGTAGGATCCTACGCAGTGCCGTATGGGACCGCACCGCCACTTCCCAGCAAATTAGGGACACTGTTGCTCCTGGGGTATCGGCGAGGACCATTCGCAACCGTCTCCATGAAGCTGGGCTACGGTCCCGCACACCGTTAGGCCGTCTTCTGCTCACGCCCCAACATCGTGCAGCCCGCCTCCAGTGGTGTCGCGACAGGCGTGAATGGAGGGACGAATGAAGACGTGTTGTCTTCAGCGATGAGAGTCACTTCTGCCTTGGTGCCAATGATGGTCGTATGCGTGTTTGGCGCCGTGCAGGTGAGCGCCACAATCAGGACTGCATACGACCGAGGCACACAGGGCCAACACCCGGCATCATGGTGTGGGGAGCGATCTCCTACACTGGCCGTACACCACTGGTGATCCTCGAGGGGACACTGAATAGTGCACGGTACATCCAAACCATCATCGAACCCATCGTTCTACCATTCCTAGACCGGCAAGGGAACTTGCTGTTCCAACAGGACAATGCACGTCCGCATGTATCCCGTGCCACCCAACGTGCTCTAGAAGGTGTAAGTCAACTACCCTGGCCAGCAAGATCTCCGGATCTGTCCCCCATTGAGCATGTTTGGGACTGGATGAAGCGTCGTCTCACGCGGTCTGCACGTCCAGCACGAACGCTGGTCCAACTGAGGTGCCAGGTGGAAATGGCATGGCAAGCCGTTCCACAGGACTACATCCAGCATCTCTACGATCGTCTCCATGGGAGAATAGCAGCCTGCATTGCTGCGAAAGGTGGATATACACTGTACTAGTGCCGACATTGTGCATGCTCTGTTGCCTGTGTCTATGTGCCTGTGGTTCTGTCAGTGTGATCATGTGATGTATCTGACCCCAGGAATGTGTCAATACAGTTTCCCCTTCCTGGGACAATGAATTCACGGTGTTCTTATTTCAATTTCCAGGAGTGTACATAGTTTGGAATATTGAGAATTTCCATGCCAACAGTGAGATGGTGTTCTGTTAGGCAGGGAATGTGAGCACATTTTGCACCTCTCAATTCATCAATATTTATTATAAGTTGGTCAAACTTGCAAAACAGGCTTTGAATATTTTTTTGGAAAATTGTGAGCTTATTATTAATGACATGGTCGGTTGAGGTGCTGCCATTATTGGGACTGAGATTTATTTCCTTTGACATACTTGTATAATAGGAGCAGTTTTCTGCAGGGGAGGTGAAGCTGTTGTGCTGGTAACACCGACAATTATTGGAATGGACTGTGTTACTTACATACTGATTGGAACCTTTCCCATTCCGCAATGATACCACACAAAATCCTCATTTGGAGTTGAAGACTTTCAAGGTCTCAGATACACCCTATGAGCTGCTGTCACTACAGAGCTTTGTGTTGGTATTCTCGATTCTGTTGGAGTTGGTCTTGCTGTCTTTGCTGATGATGACTGTTCTTCCTTCTTGAATGCTGCTGCTGATGATGATGGTGCTTGTGTCACTCTTCTTCTGATCAGCTCTCCACCAGTTTTTTCTGCTGGACTGGATGCTGTTACAGATGGTGGTGATACTGCTGCTGCTGGCTGTTGTACTACTGCTGTTGAAGCAGTCAGGTCCTGTACTGCAACTGGTGAATGTTGGCAGGCTCAATCTCATAATGGGTTTCTCTGCTGTTGTTGTTCTGCTGTTGCATTGTTCTCAGATAAATGTTTGATAACTGTTTTGGCTTCCACAGACTTGTCTCTTCCTCTTGATGATGAATTTTTCCCTGTCTCACTTACCAGCTCTGCTTTTAGTTTGTTACAGAAATTTATTTTTCCTTTGGACACCATATGCAGCCCATGTCTTTTATAATCATTTCTGCTGAGGAATGTGTTTATGTCAATTACTGCAACATCATTGTGCTCAACTGCTGCTTTCATTATTTGGCTGTTTAATTTATAAATGGATTTTTTTTGGTCGGAATGTCATATCTGTATGGGATTCTATATGATATTAATTTCGTCTGCACTGTTTTTTGTATTGCTTCACTAGAAGCATTTCAAAATAGCATGGTTTCTCTTCATTGTAGCTTTTGTTTGTTCCAGCAATCTCAACTGCACTGTCAGTTTTTCTGTAATATTTGGTCTTTTCATTAACGTTTTCTGTAACTTTGGAATAATGTGTACCTGGTTTGAGAAATTAAGTTATTGTGTAATTCTTTTCTAGAATATTGTTCAAAAGCTTTCTGCAGGGCCTACCACGACTGTCACTCAGGAAAAGCCCTTTCCATTTTGGGCACAAATTTTTTTCATCTTGTTTATGTGAATTCGCTTTGTTTGAGTTTCTGCATATGTCCTTGGGATGTATGATGTCTGACAATTGAATTATACCATTTCTTCCAAGCAGATGTTCTCGCTGTTCCAGGGTGGCACACTTGTAATGGATCTCCTCATTTTATAATCTGGTGTATTATGTACTTTTATAGGACTCTGGCAATGGTTATGATGATGTGTATGGGAATGTTCTAGAAAATGCTGTCCACCAGCTAGAAAGTACAGCATTTTGGTAAATGTTGAGAAGCAATACAAAATTTTGAATGGTATACCACCCAGGCATCACCTCATGTCTACTTTGTACATAAATACAGCAATTCATTAACAGGTAGGCCCCTACCACTCCATAATCATCATCATCATCATCAACAACAACAACAATAATAACAGTAGCAACATCAGCACCACCAATAGCAGTAACAGCAGCAACATCACCAAAACCAACAGCAGTATCACCAGCTTTACCAAAACCAGTAGTAGTAAGATTACCAATAACAGTAAAATAGCAACATCTCTCAAAACATTAGCAATGACACTATCACCAAAAGCAGTAGCAATAGCATGTGTGAATTTTGAAACCAAAAAACTGGAAAGAAATGAATATATGGCTCATGGTCTACATTTAAACAGATGAGGAAAGATTGACATTTGCAGTAGGGCTGCCTCTTTCATGCATATGCTGAAAATAGAAAAACCAAGTATCAAAATAATGCATACACAAATGGGCAAAAACGTAAAAAACTACTGTTCTAAACTAAAAGAAGAGGTAAAAAAACCACTGTCTTCAAGTGAAAATATCAAACCAGAAGAGACAGACAATTATGGTCCAATTTGTAAGTTGAAACAGGCAAGAAACAGCAACACAAATACCCACTTGAACTTAAAACCAACAAATACAGCAACACGCAGACATGAATGGCTAAATTGGTAAAAAAGGGCTGTAATAAAGTGGAAATTAGGGGCATTTCAACAGAAGAAATGCATAATCCTACATCCAGTGAACCAACAAGCTAAAGGTTAGGCACCAATGATTCCATACTGGGAAAAATTTTTGTTTTTTTCCACTAGTGCAAAAAGTGAGGTAAGTCCTCAAGAAAGAAAGGATGTATTCCATGTACGTAATTTTGAACTGCTTGATTAGAATATTCAGTGACAGTTCAATAAACTTAATGAAACACACAGAGCTTTTCTTCCTGAGTGAATGAAAGCCAAAACTGTCAGAGAGTTCACGCTGAGTGTTGGAAATGTGGTACATCCAGCACCTTTTGCACCTACAACCTGCTGCGTAAATTTGATTGAAATAAAATAGTATTAACCAATAAGTTTGCCTTGAAGAGAGAGAGAGAGAGAGAGAGAGAGAGAGAGAGAGAGAGAGAAAAAAGAGTGAGAGTGATCTGAACGACATTTCTGCCCCCCTGTGCTTTACTAAACATTAGTTACAATAATATGTGTTAGAGCTCCCTTAGTTCAAAATTGCAATCATGTTTTGTAGGGAAATATAGAGTCATAAGGATATATATTAATTCAAAGGTGTAACTACATATCATAATCTTTCTGGTGAAAAAGCTATAGAACTCTTTATACTTGAACTGCCAAGTCAAAGGATGATGATTATGTGTGTACCAATCACCAGATGGAGAAAAAAATTTTTATAATCACATGGAGGAACTTTTGGAAGAAATTGACTATCCCAAGAAAAACATAATTATCTGTGCTGACTTCAATATTAATTTCTCAAAACACAATAAATTCGAAGATGATATTATAAATTTACTACAGTCATTCAACATAAGCTCAACTGTAACTGAACCAAGTAAGAAAACACCAACTTCTGCATCTGTCATTGAACAGAGTTTCATAAATATATGATCACTATGCTCAAATTCTTGCAATGAATGTTGCATAAAACAGAAACTCCACAGAATAAGATGAACTGTAAGTAATTTCAGTACTAAAAATGTGGAATATTTTTGTTTGCTTCAGAAGGGTGAAAATTGGAATGATGTATACAATTGTAATGATACCAATGAGAAATATCATAAATTTATGGCCACATTTAACCATCTTCTTTAATTGTGTTTTCCAGGGAATCATCTACATTTAATTCTGTTCAAAAAAACAAACAAGTGATCTCTTAACAATAAATATATCATAGGAGGGTAAAGATACAATAAGATGGGATTGTATGAGTACTCCAAGCAAGATAAGAGTCCTGATTTTATTATTGACTTTCAAAGATAAAAATGAATATTAATACAAGTTATTTTAGTAACAAAATAATTAGAAAATGACAGCCTAATGTGTAATTCCAAGAATAAAACTAAAGCAATGAGCCCATTTTTAAAAAGATAAATAAGTGCAAGATGAGTTAATCAATGTAATATAAATCTGACTGTTTTGTTGAGGTCTTTACTCTGAGGAATGGTTTGATGCAGCTTTCCAAGCTACTCTATCCTGTGTGGGCCTCATCATCTCTGAATAACTATTGAAACCCTCATCCTTCTGAATCTAACTACTTTATTAACCTTTTGGTCCTCCTCTATGATTTTTACTGCCCACACCTCCCTCCAGTACTAAACTGGTGATCCCTTGATGTCTCAGGACATGTCCTACCAACTGATCCCTTCTTCTAGTCAGGTTGGGCCACAAATTTCTTTTCTCCCCAACTCCATTTGGTACCTCCTTATTAGTAATGTGATTGAGCCATGTAATCATCAGCATTCTTCAGCAACACCATGTTTCAAAAGCTTCCACTCTCTTCTTGTATAAAGTGGTTATTGTCCATGTTTTATTTCCACACATGGCTACACTTCATACAAATACTTTCAGAAAAGACTCCCTGACACTTAAAATCTATGCTTGATGTTAAGAAATTTGTCTTCAGAAATGATTTTAATGCAATTTCCAGTTGACATTTTATATCTTTGCTTCTTCGACCATCATCAGTTATTTTGTTGCCCAAATAGCAAAACTCACGTACTACTTGAAGTGTCTCATTTCCTAATCTAATTTCCTCGGCATTGCCTGATTTAATTCAACTACATTTCCTTATCGTTGTTTTGCTTGCTTTTGTTGATGTTCATCTTATACCCTCCTTTCAAGACAGTGCCCCTTCTATTCAACTGTTGTTCCAGTTCTTTGCTGTCTCTGACAGAATTGTTTCACTTTCTTTGCTGCTTGCTCAATATAAAGAATGAATGACATTGTGGATAGGCTACAACCCTGTCTCACTTCCTTCTCAACCACTGCTTCTTTTTCATGGCCCTCGACTCTTATAACTGCCATCTGGTTTCTGCACAAATTGTAAGCAGCCTTTGCTCCCTGTATTTTACCTCTGCAACCTTTAGAATTTGAAAGAGAGTAATCCGGTCAATGTTGTCAAAAGCTTTCTCCAAGTCAACAAACACTATAAACCTTTCCTTAACCTATCTTCTATGACAGTTCTTAAGGTCAGTATTGCCTCACACATTCCTACAGTTCTCCATAATCCTAACTGATCTTCTCCAAGGTCAGCTTCTACCAGTTTTTTCATTCTTCTGTGAAGAATTCATGTTAGTAATTTGCAGCCGTGATGTATTAAACTATTAGTTCTTTGTAATTGTAATTATTGTATTCTTCTCAAAGTATGAGGGTATTTTGCCTGTCTCACACATCTTGCTCACCAGATGGAAGAGTTTTGTCATGGTTGGCTCTCCCTAGACTATCAGTAGTTGTAATGGAATGTTGTTGACTCCTAGGGCCTTGTTTTGTCTTGATCTTTCAGTGCTCTGTCAAATTCTTCATGCAGTATTGTATCTCCCATCTCATCTTCATCTATGTCCTCTTCTGTTTCCATCATATTGGCCTCAAGACCATCTATTTACTCCACCCAACTTTTTGCTTTCTGTTCTTTGCTTAGGACTCTTTTTTCCTAAGGTCTATTTAATTTTCCTGTAGATGGTATCCATCTCTACCCTACCCTTACATTTGTCCTCTAGCCATTCCTGGGTAGCTATTTTTCATTTCCTATCAATCTCAATTTCCTATCAATCTCAGTTTTTAGATGTTTGTATTCCCTTTTGCCTGCTTTGGTTACTGCATTTTTATACTTTCTCCTTTCGTTAGTTAAATTCAATATCTTGTGTGTTATCCACAGATTTCTACTGGCTTTCATCTTTTACCTACTTGAGCCTCTGCTACCTTCACTATTTCATCCCTCAAAGCTACTCGTTCTTCTTCTACCGTATTCCTTTCCCCTGCAATTGTCAATTGTTCCTTAATGCTCCCTCTGAAACTCTCTACAACCTCTAGTGCTTTCAGTTTGTCCAGGTCCCATCTCCTACAATTACTATATTTTTGCAATTTCTCCACATCTGCCCCTGGAAATGGCTTAAAATTTAAAATCTGGTTCCAAAATCTCTGTCTAACCATTACATAATCGATCTGAAACCTGCTGTCTCCAGGTCTCTTCCACTTACCTGTATACAACCTTCGTCCATGATTCTTAAACCAAGTGTTAGCTATGATTAAATTATACTCCGTGCAGAATTCTACCAGGCAGCTTCCCCTTTCATTCCTTTATCCCAGTCTGCATTCACCTTCTATTTTTCCTTCTTATCCTTTTCTGACTGTTGAGTTCCAGTCCCCCACGACTAGTAAATTTTTGTCTCCTTTAACTATCTGAATAGTTTCTTTTACCTCATCATATATTTCTTCAATCTCTTCATCATCTGTGGAGCTAATTGGCCTATAAACTTGTACCACTGTGGGGGGTGGGGGATCTTGTGTCTATCTTAGCTACAGTAATGCATTCACTATGCTGTTCATAGTAACTTATCTGTGCTCTATTTTTTTAAATTGATTATTAAACCTACTCCTGCATTCTGTATTTATAGCCCTGTATTCACCTGACCAGAAGTCCTTTTCCTCCTTCCACTGAACTTCACTAACTCCCACTATATCTAATTTTAACCTATCTATTTCCCTTTTTAAATTTTCTAACTTGTCTTCCCTATTAAGGGATCTGATATTCTTTACTATGACCCATAGGATGACATTGAAATTCTCCTGTGTCATCCCCGTGCACAGATCCAAATGGGGGACTGTTTTACCTCCAGAATATTTTACCCAAGAGGATGCCATCATCGTTTAGCCATACAGTAGAACTTCATGCCATTGGGAAAAATTCAAGCTGTAGTTTCTCCTTGCTTTCAGCTGTTTGCAGTACACAAGGCCATTTTGGTTGATATTACAGAGCCAGATCAGTCAATCATCCAGACTGTTGCACATGCAGTTACTGAAATGGTTATTGCCCCTATTCAGGAACCCCACATTTGCTTGGCCTCTCAACAGAGACCCCTCCGTTTTGGTTGCACGTATGGTATAGCTGTCTGTTTTGCTGAGGCATGCAAGCTCCCACCAATGGAAAATGGTTCAAGGGCTGTCGGGAGGGTGGGGGGGGGGGCTGATTACCTGAGGAACTGTCTAAAATTAAAAGGGGATTAACTAATAAATATTTAGTAAGTGCTGATAAGATACCATATACACTCCTGGAAAATGAAATAAGAACACCGTGAATTCATTGTCCCAGGAAGGGGAAACTTTATTGACACATTCCTGGGGTCAGATACATCACATGATCACACTGACAGAACCATAGGCACATAGACACAGGCAACAGAGCATGCACAATGTCGGCACTAGTACAGTGTATATCCACCTTTCGCAGCAATGCAGGCTGCTATTCTCCCATGGAGACGATCGTAGAGATGCTGGATGTAGTCCTGTGGAACGGCTTGCCATGCCATTTCCACCTGGCACCTCAGTTGGACCAGCGTTCGTGCTGGACGTGCAGACCGCGTGAGACGACGCTTCATCCAGTCCCAAACATGCTCAATGGGGGACAGATCCGGAGATCTTGCTGGCCAGGGTAGTTGACTTACACCTTCTAGAGCACGTTGGGTGGCACGGGATACATGCGGACGTGCATTGTCCTGTTGGAACAGCAAGTTCCCTTGCCGGTCTAGGAATGGTAGAACGATGGGTTCGATGATGGTTTGGATGTACCGTGCACTATTCAGTGTCCCCTCGAGGATCACCAGTGGTGTACGGCCAGTGTAGGAGATCGCTCCCCACACCATGATGCCGGGTGTTGGCCCTGTGTGCCTCGGTCGTATGCAGTCCTGATTGTGGCGCTCACCTGCACGGCGCCAAACACGCATACGACCATCATTGGCACCAAGGCAGAAGCGACTCTCATCGCTGAAGACGACACGTCTTCATTCGTCCCTCCATTCACGCCTGTCGCGACACCACTGGAGGCGGGCTGCACGATGTTGGGGCGTGAGCAGAAGACGGCCTAACGGTGTGCGGGACCGTAGCCCAGCTTCATGGAGACGGTTGCGAATGGTCCTCGCCGATACCCCAGGAGCAACAGTGTCCCTAATTTGCTGGGAAGTGGCGGTGCGGTCCCCTACGGCACTGCGTAGGATCCTACGGTCTTGGCGAGCATCCGTGTGTCGCTGCGGTCCGGTCCCAGGTCGACGGGCACGTGCACCTTCCGCCGACCACTGGCGACAACATCGATGTACTGTGGAGACCTCACGCCCCACGTGTTGAGCAATTCGGCGGTACGTCCACCCGGCCTCCCGCATGCCCACTATACGCCCTCGCTCAAAGTCCGTCAACTGCACATACGGTTCACGTCCACGCTGTCGCGGCATGCTACCAGTGTTAAAGACTGCGATGGAGCTCTGTATGCCACCGCAAACTGGCTGACACTGACGGCGGCGGTGCACAAATGCTGCGCAGCTAGCGCCATTCGACGGCCAACATCGTGGTTCCTGGTGTGTCCGCTGTGCCGTGCGTGTGATCATTGCTTGTGCAGCCCTCTCGCAGTGTCCGGAGCAAGTATGGTGGGTCTGACACACCGGTGTCAATGTGTTCTTTTTTCCATTTCCAGGAGTGTATTATCATCAAAGGTAGTGCAACATTTATTGTAGAATCAGTAGTAGACATAGCAAGTCTGTGATGTTTGCCTGCTTTTTTTCTTTATTGATAGTGTTCAGTGTTGATGTACCACATTATTATACTGGTTGAAAAATGGAGGGTGGAAGTTCAGCACTGACTACTGTAAATGATGTAACTGAGAGTTGCACAATTGCGTTTCACAGTTCTTTACTTTCACTGTTCACAACCCCTCAGTATTACACAGTTATATGGCCAGTTTACTATTGGTAAATGTTAAGCCTCATTAATAGGTTGCAGGCAAACATCAGCATACTGCTACAATAGTTTTCTGTTGAACATCTATGAGTGGTAAATACCTAACCAAACAGTTCACAGTTCTTGCAGAATTATAAGGTACGTGTGACACTGCTCCTCAAATAAATTGAGCAGACACTGTCACTCTTTTATCCCACAACCTATTTGTGTTACACTAATTCCACTGTTAAGTTGATGCATTATTGTTACTTGAAACAGTAGATAAATTCCCTCTGACAATCTGCCATGGACTGACCATGCAGAGACCAAAAGTCTGACCTTTATAGATCCTCACAATAATAGGCACTGGAACTATATATTGTTCGATGTTTAATTTACAAAAATTACAATTAAAACATAACTCATTCAATTAACTGAATACATTAAGAAATTACTCCTTTTTAACAGTTCCTTTTATCACAAAGGTTAGGTTGAATTGTTTGTTTAAACAATGCTATTAACAGGTATAGTTATGCAAACAATGCTTTTGACAAAGCTGGTAATTATTTTGGAATTAAATAAGGGCTGGCTTTGCTAAAATGCTTTTGAATAGAGCCAAATAAATCCTTAAAGAATCCTAGTAGTTTTTCTTCCAAATGTTTATAATTAGTATCAAATTTATATTTGTTTATAAGTCAACAATAGAATCTTAAGTCACAAAACAGTTACTGATTTCACCCTATAACTAAAGTATTAACTACAAATGGTCAAAACAAATTAGGAAATTAATTACATACACAACACTAAGCACAAAATTAGATCTGGTGCTATATTCTTTAAGACTGAGAGCCAGCCACTCTCTTTCAAGAAAAGCAGATTATATTTATGTTAATGGTAATTTGGTAGAAATGAAAATAAAATGAATTTAAGGAGGAATATGAGAAAACAGGAGAGGAAGTGAAGAGATCCCTGCCTGCTTTGTCACATATTGATCATTTGAGAGTGATGTATTTTGAAATAGACTACAAAATGTGAAGTAACACCTCTGCATAAGAAGGGTGCAAAATGTGAAGTTACTAGTTACAGGCCAATTTCAGCTTTGACAGGCTTCAGCAAAATTATGGAAAGAGTGTTTCTTAGAAGATTAACAGCTCTCTTAAACAAAGAAATTGTGGTAAATGACTCACAACATGGGCTCAGAGCTGTAAAGTAAACCCGTACAGATATTTTTGCCTTTTTAAATGAAATACTGACACAAGTGGATAATGAACAACATCTATATGGAAAATTTTGCGTTCTTGGTAAAGCCTTTGATGATAATGATCATAGCATTTTCTTGTATAAATTAAGTAATTATGGAATCAGAAGTCAGTCTCAAAGATTGATCCGATCATATCTTAACAATCATCAAAATAATAGAGAAACAAAATAAAAGACAGAGAAACACAAACAGTTCCTAGTTTTTACTGTAATGAGCAAAAACTCAAATATGGAGTAATGCAAGTGGCACTTCTGGGATGTGTCCTATTTTTTCTGCATGATAATGATTTGGATTGTAAAACAAATGGTGGAGGCAAAGTACTCTTTGCAGTTGACACTAATATTCCAATTAAATTGGAAAAATATGAAGGAATTTCCAATACTGGATATGCATAGTTTAGCACAGTGGTTCAGGCTCAGCAGGCTCCTCGTGAATTCTGGAAAAAAACTTGTAGCAATTAACTTCCATGCAACACAAAACCTCCATCCTGGAAACCCTGTTTTCACCATCAAAGGAAAAAATGTCTCAAATGCCTGAAATAAAAATTTTAGTTACAGATATTGAGGAGGATTTTAAGTGGGAGATACACCTCAACAATCTAAATAAAAAACTATAGGATTCTCACTCAAGATGCAAGCTGCTCATCAGTGGTGACAACATACCATGGCAGTATATAGTCACTGCCACTGCATAGAATAATTTTGGGGGTGATTCCTCAATTAAAAAAAATTAAAATACAAAAAAAGGGCGTTGGGTGATACCAAATGGTAAATGCAGGGATTCCTGCAGACCCCTTTTTAAAAGTCTAAAAATATTGCCTCTGCCTTGTTTGTACAAGGAAGCATCTTAAAAAAGAAAACATCTTAAAATATAACTATGATTTACATTTATGTGAAGCTAGTAGGACCTTAACCTACACGTAAACACAGTACGTACAGACAGATGCAGAAAAGGAGTATACCATACTGGAGTTATGTTATGTAGCCACGTGTTGTCTTAGTTAAAATGCATGCTGACATTAGGTTCATTTAAGATAAGGTTGAAGAAGGCCTTGCTTGACCACTGCTCCTAAATTGTCTCTGAATTTCTGGAACATCATAATGAGTAAAGCTAATTGATTAAATATTGTTTATTATATAACTGTGTATTATGTCACTTTATATTATTATTTACTTTGATTGTGTTGTTTATGTAGTCTCACTTCATAAATGTGTAAATGTCTGACTTGCCCTCTATTGTATGTGCAAACAATGTAGTACATCAATTTATATCACTACGTACTTTGATCTCAGTGACTACTGTAATCATAAATTAATTATGTTAACCCAGACATGTCCTATATAATATGTACAAACTACGCACTGAAATGATTTCCTCAAGCAAATAAATAAATAAATGTCAATAAAAATATTGGCAGAGAGATCACAGAAAATAGAAGCAGCTATATCACCAAAAACAAAAGCATCAGTATTGCCAAAAGCAGAAGCAGCATTATTAGTGAAAACTGTAGATGGTACAGCAGCATCACCAAAAATTGTTTCAGCAGTACAGAGAACAGTGGCAATGGTAGTACAAACAACAGTGGTAGAAGCAGCAGCAGCAGCAACAAAAAATATCCACTGCTGACTGCTGGAGCAGAGCCAGAAGTCATGGTAAGCAGCACCAGTGACGAGAAGCCCATGTTCCTAAAGATGTGGTATTTTTAGTGTCCACGGACAGAAAAGTGGTATATTGAAAACAGAGCAATAGATGTGAATAAAGCACATAGCACTCTCAGTGCCGACAAAATGTTTTGCCGAGCAAGGTGGTGCAGTGATATTCTTCAGCAGGAGTGCTGTTGCATCCATAATCAAGCCAGTCTCATTAATGTTTTCTGTCATATCCATTAATCTAAGTGCCTAAGTACACTGGATGGAAAGAAAACTACAAACTGTGTACGCTCTCTACTTCTTATTAGGCAAGGTACTTATGCAGATGAGTAGTGTGCATATGCATAGTACCAGCTCTATTTACATTAAGATCTTTATACATTTTGTGCCAATTTAATTCCCAGAAAGTACACCAAATGGAAGACATCTAAAAGTTATCAGAACTGATTACCAAATAAAAATATCAGTATTATCTGTTTATACAGTGCTCCACTTAGTGATATGAGTATTTTATTAAATAATGTAGACTATTTTCTACATAAATAAAAAACATATTTTGCTACATGTGGTGACTTTAATGCCAACTACCCATAGGATCAAAACAAAAATCACATATATTAGAACTCTTCTTAACATTTAATCTAGAATGTGTGACAGGAACTACAACAAGGAAAACAAGCATCTTCAATACAGCTATTGACAAAGTATTTCACTAACAGGTCTGTGAGATGTATTTTATTTATTTATTTGTCTTTATTTATCCAAGGATCATCTCACAATCTTCTACGTCCTACATGGGTCCATGTCTCCATTTTGCTCTATCACGGGCTGCATCTGGGTGGATGTTCACGGATTTAAGGTCTTTATGAATCGTATCAGCCCAATGTTGCTTAGGTTGTCCTTTGGGTCTACTGCTGACGACTTCATGTGTGTAACCTGCCTTGGCAACAGAGTCATTACTGGTCTGTAAAATACGCCCAAACCAATGAAGATGACTCTCACGCATCTTGTCTTGGATCAGTGCAACACCAAACTGTTTCCTAGTGCTGTCATTAGAAACGTGATCTAACTTAGTGAGGCCTGCTGTCCTCCTTAACATCTTCGTTTCCATTACACTTAGGACGAGTTCTGTCTCAACTGCAGTCGATCAGCACTCACAACCATACAAGGTGACTGGCTGGATGACAGTTCGATAGATCTTTGATCTTAAATTATATTTCATCCTGTGGTCGCAAGTGACTCTGGTTGTTGTTCGCCTCTTCGTCCAGGTTCCCTGAGTTCTGGCGTTGACCTCTTTGGTGAGTCAGCCGTCAACGGTGATTGTGGAACAAAGGTACTTTAACTTACTCACATGAGTCAGATCTTCAGCATTAATCGTGATGGTTCCCATTTCATGTCTGTCTGATGCCATGTACTCGATTTTCTTCAAATTAAGGCACAAACCGTGTTGCTCCAATCGGTCACTCCATTCTTGAGTTACAATCTGCAGATGAAGCTTGTTTTCTGCTGCCAGCATCACGTCATCAGCATAAAGTAGGGTCCATGGTAATGGCCAGTGCAGCTCAGCTGTCACAGTGTCCATTAAGAGGATGAACAGAAGTGGTGATAATGCACAACCTTGATGAATGCCGACTGTGATGCGAAAGTCATTGGATAGTCCTGAGGTTGTACGGACATAACTTCTCTGCTGTGCATATAGTAACTGCGCCCAGTTAATAAGCTCCTCTGGCACATCATGCTATCGAAGTGCTAGCCAGATGAGTCTGTGTGGCACCCAATCAAAGGCCTTTTCGAGATCCTGGAATGCTAGATGCAGCAGCTTGGCTTTCTCATGATGCTTCTCGACTAAGATTCTTGCAGCATTAATCGCATCAGTTTTGCCGCAGTTCTTCACAAATCCAGCTTGGTTTCTGGAAATCTGTGTGATCTCGCGGATTCTTTGGTCCAGAACGCGCTCAAAAATTTTCATGGCGTTGCAGATAAGTCGAGTTGGACGGTAGTTCGTGCACTCAGCGGCATTTCCCTTCTTCTTAAACATAGGCATGGTGATGCTCTGCTGCCAATCACTTGGTGTTGGTCCCTCGTAAATGATCTTGTTGAAGACTTCCGTTAACGATTCGGCTGCCTTCCAATGATGGGAACACCATGGAAGGTCAACTGGGCCAGTGGCTCTCCCAGGCTTCATTTTCCTGAAAGCAGTCTTGACCTCTTCGACTGCAATTTCTCTTACGGGTCCTTCAACAGCATGGCCGGTGGGTATTGGTAGATGGGGGAACTCTTCTGTTGAGATCTTCTTAAAGTAGCTGCGCCATCATTCTCTGGCCTTCTTCCAGTCGACTAACGGATTACTGGTCTAATCATTGACTCCGTAGAACCGATGGACATCTGAATTGCGATGTCTTGCTTTAGGGAGTCGATATAAATCCCGCTCTCCTTCACGTGTGTCACGTTTTGCGTATAGATCAGCATAACGTGAGGATTTAGTCGCTGCTATAGCCTGTTTTGCATCTTTTCGGGCTATTCTGTACGCATTCCATTGCTCTGGTGTTTTATCGGCAAGAAACGCATGATAAAAGCGTTTCTTTGTGTGTACCGCGTCTTTGACGGTGTCATTCCAAAGCCACGTATCTCTATCGATCCTCCGTCGTCCTGGTTTTGTTGTCCCAAGAATTGCATGCGCAGCTTCGTGGGCAGACTCTTTCAGTTTCTTCCAGCTTTCGTCATTTGTGGTAATTTGGTGGCAAAGTAATTTGGGATATGATGCCAGCTTCTGTAACCTTGAATTTCCACAGTTTGATCTTGCAGGCCCAGTGTGATCTACGTGCTTGTTTGATGGCAACTTGATTCGCAGCTTACAGATCAATTGACGGTGTTGTGTCGCGTAGGGAATGACTTTTGCATCAACCACATCTTTGAGATCACGGCGTCTCACGAGGATGCAGTCGATCTGAGTGGCGTTAGTGCCGCTGCAATACGTGATTAGATGTGTCACGCTTTTTGAACCATGTTTTCGCAATTGCCAGGTTATGATCTTCTGAGAAATCAAGGATACACTGACCGTCGTCATTCTTTTCTCCGAATCCATGTCCACCGTGAGCAGTATGTTCTTCCTTTCTGCACCCTACATGCCCATTCCGATCACCAGCGATGATGATGTAATCTTCTGGGGCACTTCAGCAGTCTTTGCATCAGTCATCCTCCAAAAGGCGTCCTTGATGGATGTTGCTTGGCCAGTTTGAGGAGTGTAGGCACTGAAAAAGTGGATTTTTCTGCCGTCTGTGATGTACACAATCTTCATCAGGCGATCATCATTTCTTTGCACTCAAGTGATATTACTGTCAAACTTGGATGATACTGTAATCCCAACACCACTAGCCATTCTTCATGTGCCCTTATACATCAGCTTGTAACAGTATCCAATGTCATACCATTTGCTTCCACTCCACCGTGTTTCTTGCACTGCACAGATGTCTATGCGTAGGGTTTCAAGGGCTTTAGATAATTTGTTGTACTGTCAAGTCATGGTGCCGACGTTGAGTGTTGCAAGACGAGATGTGAGGGCTAGCTTGTTTAGCCATCGCCACCCATGTGATGGTAACCCTTGCATATTTCTTACCATGAACAGGCCATTCCAACGCACATCGCCTACGAGGGACATCCTAGCCTTTGTACTGAATCCAGAAGACAACATTTCCGTAAACATCGTCTCACAATGATATGGTATTTGTCAAGGTAATACAATGCAAATCAATACGACAAAATACTCAACACATAGCTTGCTGAGGACAGTACTAGTAATCAATGTGGATGAGAGAGGGGGTCAGCCAAGGCCTTCATTAATGCAAATGCAAATTTAACAGTGTTCCCCATAATATTACAGCAAAACTACATTCTGATTATGCTACATTGACATACATGAGGAGTTACTCTATGCAAAAATAAATTCATTTGTTTACTATCTGATAAAATGATATGGGGACAAATTTATGGTATGGTCATGGTAACGCAAATTAACACAAATTAAAATGCGTAGAAGTAAAGCGAAAAAATTGAAGTGTTGCTTCTTTATTTGGCTGTAACAGTTACAGAAAAGCCTATGTATCTTACAGTTGATTGCACCTACAATGGCCATTTTAAACTGATATGTACATCACCTGAAAGAGAAGTCATCTGTCTTGTTGTTACATTCAGATATGAGAACAATGACTTCACTTAATAAATGAAATATAGAGGTAAAATTTTAGACCCTTATCAGGTTGCACATAAATTGAATATAGGGGAACAGCTTGTACCCCGTGTATTATTTTATTTATTTATTTTTTTTATCGTCATAGCAGATGCAGTAATTGGGTTTTTGATGTGCTTATTTAACCATTCCTTTACTTGTTCCATTTCCTATAAATGAATCACAATATGTAATCAATTTATTAAAAGGCCTTTCCATAGAGATAATGTTCCAGAATGCTATATTTGGCTCAAGGTATTAATGTGATAATATACCAGGAGCCACAGCTTGAAAGAAGTGGACAAGTCATACATTGTGAGTGGAATTTATCAAACATAAACACAGGACTAACAAACTGAACATGAAAATAAACACTCATAAAAGTAGGTATTCTGTGGTAAGAAATTAGGCTAAAAATGCATGTTGATAAATACAGGGCTATTACAAATGGTTGAAGCGATTTCATAAATTCACTGTAGCTCCATTCATTGACATATGGTCACGACACACTACAGATACGTAGAAAAACTCATAAAGTTTTGTTCGGCTGAAGCCGCACTTCAGGTTTCTGCCGCCAGAGCGCTCGAGAGCGCAGTGAGACAAAATGGCGACAGGAGCCGAGAAAGGGTATGTAGTGCTTGAAATGCACTCACATCAGTCCGTCATAACAGTGCAACGACACTTCAGGACGAAGTTCAACAAAGATCCACCAACTGCTAACTCCATTTGGCGATGGTATGCGCAGTTTAAAGCTTCTGGATGCCTCTGTAAGGGGAAATCACCGGGTCGGCATGCAGTGAGCGAAGAAACGGGTGAACGCGTGTGGGCAAGTTTCACGCGTAGCCGCGGAAGTCGACGAATAAAGCAAGCAGGGAGCTAAACGTACCACAGCCGACGGTTTGGAAAATCTTACAGAAAAGGCTAAAGCAGAAGCATTTATTAAACAGGAGACTGGAAAACCGATGGATCGGTCGTGGTGGAGATCATGATCAACAATTCATGTCATGGCCTCCACGCTCTCCCGACTTAACCCCATGCGATTTCTTTCTGTGGGGTTGTGTGAAAGATTCAGTGTTTAAACCTCCTCTACCAAGAAACGTGCCAGAACTGCGAGCTCACATCAACGATGCTTTCGAACTCATTGATGGGGACATGCTGCACCGAGTGTGGGAGGAACTTGATTATAGGCTTGATGTCTGCCGAATCACTAAAGGGGCACATATCGAACATTTGTGAATGCCTAAAAAAACTTTTTGAGTTTTTGTATGTGTGTGCAAAGCATTGTGAAAATATCTCAAATAATAAAGTTATTGTAGAGCTGTGAAATCGCTTCAATCATTTGTAATAACCCTGTACTTAAAAGCAAAAAGTTACCAGTGCTTTTACTGTTTTAAGCCCATGCACCATTTCTATATTGTTGATCTCTGTTGCCATATTTTTAATGTCTATTACAAAGCTATGTCAATTTCAGATTGCTTAAGTGATGTTATAGCCATGGAACTGAAGAGGAAATCTCAGTTTTCCAAACCTTACTAATACATGTTCTGGAAGTAATCTGAGGACAAATCCCTGTGAAATTTAACCATCATCTATTAAACCCATACAAATATTCCACCTACTCTTCTCTTTGTTAGAAATTTTACAGTTGGGTCTCCATAATTTACAGAAACAATCTTTCCCACAAAATTACTTGTTTCTCAAATTTCACCAAAACATATTGTCCAGAATATAGTGATTCCTGTCTGTCTGTGTATACATCAATTAAATATCATCATCTTTATTTTCTTATGCCTGGCTTTGTGATAGGAAGTCAAATTCATGTCACTGTCACTATCTTCACACACATAAATTGGAATGGAGTCACTCTATGAAGTAGTAATCTATAATTTACTTTTCCTTCATTTTTTCTGAGTTACTTGGTCCAATGTTGATTATAAACTGATAAAGAACATTGCAACATTGTGTCTATTAATACTTGTAGAATGAGCTATGTTCATTGCATCAGGTGTTCTTAGGCTTAGTCAATTCATGTCTTTTCATGAAGACTAGGAACTATTGTTTACCAGCTACTCCATTTTCCAAAAGTTGGAGGCATGCTTTTATTCTATAGTGTGCCAAAGGGAAATGCCAATTTCCTTATCTCAATTCAGGACAATCCATCATGCATTTGGAAGCAATTATGAGATAATAAACCAATTTATTTTCTCCCTCAGGACTAAATACCTGTTAGTTTGCAGAATTTCTATAAGAATCATAATTAAGATTTTTAAATATCACTGTTGTTTTATGCCCCTTTGCCCATGGGCATTTGTCAGAATCAACAGGGAACTTATTGTAACAACAATTAATTTACCTTGAGTCATGATCATGGTGTCCACAGCTCGTGGTCTCGTGGTCTCGCGGTAGCGTTCTCGCTTCTTGAGCAGGGGGTCCTGGGTTCGATTCCCAGCGGGGTCAGGGATTTTCACCTGCCTCGAGATGACTGGGTGTTGTTGAGCCGTATTCATCATCATCATTCATCCCTATTGTGGTCGAAGGAAGGCAATGGCAAACCACCTCCACTAGGACCTTGCCTAGTACAGCGATGTGGGAATAGTATTGAATTAAGAACACAAAAAAATTACATTCAGGTGAAAAAAAAGTGTAGGAAACTGTAGTAGCTGCTTCTTGCTCCTGTAACAAAAGCTGACTGTATCCATATATTGATGGACAACCTTGCTGTGAAAAAGACTGAAGTTTGAGAGTAAATACCAGAGATATAAGACTGGCTCTAGGTATATGCTGGCTCATGGTATTAGCCTGTCATTCACATTTTCCAAAACAGTATGGAATCTGAGACAATAGCATGAAACATAACAGATGGAAAGATATAATTTGTGCCGAAAACTTGAAAAGAAAAATATGATTTTTCAGGAATTAAAACCAAAATATTCTTCTGGTGCAATGAGATCCCTGATTGTGTAGTAAAGAAAAGTGTAACAATCTTGTCAATATCCTTACTGGTACTCTACTTGGCAGCTCCTTATTGCCCAGATCTAGCAGCATATTTCCAGAGAAAATGAAACTGATCAAAGTAAATTATCTGTTTCAAAAGGAGGGAGAGAACAGGTATAACAATTTATTGACCAATATCTCTGTTGTTTTCTGACATCTCTGAAATATTGGAAAAAGTCTTCTAGACACGACTCATTAACTACATGGGAAAAATCAGTTCGTAACACCCAAGAAGGCTTCAGAAAATTGAGTCAACAGAAACTGCTATCTCTCACTTTCTAACTTAAAACCCGAATGTAGTAGATAAGAAGGAGTTTGCAGAAGCAGTTTATTTTAGATCTGATGTAGGTTTTCAATGTGACAGGCCATAGCCTATCACTTTCAGAAATCTAATGGAGCTAACAAGTAAGAAAATATTGTGATTCAGTATAATACTTTGAAGAAACTCACCAACGAGTAGAAATTACTTTAGAGCCAAAATATGAATTACAAGAGCCATGGAAAATATGGCAGACACAAGCTCAAGGAACCACTTATTGAGAAAATAGAAATATAATCATTATCATTTTTACACATCCTAATACTAACAACATTATAATATGTCAAGAAATTTGCAAATGAGGAAACCAGTTTAGTATTTACAAATCTCTGTATGATACAAGAGAAAAACAACACTCATTCTTTCAAAATGAAATTTTCACTCTGCAGTAGTGTACATTAAAACTGTGTTCCAGACCAAGACTTCAACTCAGGACCTGTCTTTCATCGGCAAGTGCTCTACCAAATAAGCTATCCAAGTGCAGCTCAGGATCCACCCTCGCAGCGCTTGCCTGTGAAAGGCAATGGTCCCAGTTCTGAGTCTCGATCTGGTACACAGTTTTAATCTGCCAAGAAGTTTCATATCGGCACACACTCCACTGCAGAATGAAAATTTCGTTCCGGAAACATCCTTCAGGCTGCGGTTAAGCCATGTATCTACAGTATTCTTTCTTCTAGAAGTGGTAGTCCTGAAAGATTTGCTGGAGAACTTCTGTGAAGTTTCAAAGCTATGAGGTGAGATGCTGGCAGAAGTAAAGCTGTGAGTCTGGATTGTCAGTCGTGCTTAGGCAGCTCAGATGGTAGAGCACTTGCTTGTGAAAGACAAAGGTCCCAAGTTTGCATCCTGGTCTGGAAAACAGTTTTAATCTGCTAGAAAGTTTTAACACTGATACCAATTATGCACCCTACATACTAATTTATATGAAGCATGTTCGTTGCAAGACCTAGGGTACACAATAAACAGTTGAGTGGGAGAGGGGACAAGGGCAATATTTTGGATCATATTGTCTATTACACCTACATAGGTGTGGTGCAAATGGCAAGTGTATTGTGAATTAGAAACAGGCTGAACTGCAGTGTAGCCCAATGTCTAGGTTAGAATGGAGTGTGTAAATTTTGTTGCTAGTTGATGATGCCTACGAATGTTTCACAATCTTATTTTTATAATACATTTCACACTGCATAGTTACATATATCTCACTGATGATCACCGCTATTTTTTCACTGGGATTAGATATTTTCTAAATTTTTATATACTTGAAGGCTTTAATAGCAACCGAAAATCCCTAGTCTCGTAGAGGTTTTGTTAGTTTGTCGGCTTTCATATTGTTTACGAGGTCATTCACTGGTTGTAGCCTGACTGAACCTCCACCAATATATCGGTGCTATATCGTGTTATATACTAAAACGTGTAAAATATTAAAATAAAAAGTAAAACCGGCTGCACTTTCAAAGGGTAAATAAACAAATAATCAGTTTTAATAAAAACTGACACAGGTAGAATCTGTAATCTACAGAAGGCTCTACAACTCTACATACAAAGATGTCTGTTCATATAGTATGCTACTGTTGCATAAAATTCGGTAAGGATAATATTTTCAAGTTTGGCCGATATTACAGGGTTCAATACATCCAATGAATGAAAACTGGTTTCAACGCAGTACCATTAATAAACTTCAAATACTTTAGGGAAAAAACAAGGTTTTTTGCTGAGTTGCCAAGAAACGTAATTCATAACCACGAACAAAATAATCGGCCAGATGCACCAAGCACAATAGTGGGACAATATCACAACCTCAGAAATCGTAACACATATAAAATAAATAAACAAATAAATTTTGGAAGAAACATTCAAATATTCGTGATAATTAAGATTGTAAATGTAATTGTTGATCGTTCAGCTTGCAGCAATTTAAACTGTGCTGTTATGTCCCAACCTAATCACAACCTTGTAGTTTGTGATACGTTCGGAGAAAACAGTCATATATTTGTGGCAACAGCGAAGAAAAGAATGGTTTCAATTTCGGCGCTAGAAATTCATTGCCGTTTTTCTCGCCTCTCATTGGTAATGCGAAAGTATCTTCCCAATGGGTACAGGAAACTGTTGCGGTGCCAACCTATGAGCATTAGAGAAACAAGGCCGTGACTGGCGCTGGCCCCTGTCTAGAAATTTCTAAATATTTTAGTTCAATAACTGCACATTCATTTCCGGAGATGTTAGCTTTATTTCAAGAAATGTTATAATCTTAGCTATCAATGTTGGCTAAACGTGTAACCTTTTGGAATAAATTATAAGTGACTGACTATGCAGAGATGCATTTCAAACGCTTAAAGTACCCAAATCAAGTAAGCCTCAGCAGGGGTGTTGTAACATATCTTTCAAGTAAAATCGTTGAGTTAACGGAGCATTAAATACTATTACTACCTTGTTGAGTACACTGAAAAATAGACATAAACGCCGATTTCCACTTGACGGAATGGAACTTCACGTTACACTATCCGCGAATGGCGGCATTCACATGACGTTAATAAATTCGATGGCGGGGGAGGGGGGGGGGCGGACTGTGTCGTCATCTGCTAACATTTCTAGAGCGATTAGCAGACAATATCGCGACATAAATATAAATGAGGTATGCCAATGATTTATATCTCCTATATCTCGATAAAAAACGAAACGCATATTGATTCTATTATTGACCTGTACAAGTTACCAGTCAAATTATATTTTCGTATATTTAATACTTCAGAAGCAGTGATTTAGAAATTATTCTGAGACTGTAGGAATAGCCCAGTTGACCTCCAGAGAGGTAATTCTGCGTTTGCAAACAGATCTGTTGCGCGAAAGCCAATTCACATAGACGTAAACGGAACGGAGCGGGCTGTCAGGTGACGTTACCGTTAAATGGTGGATGCCGCAGTTGACACTGTATGAAATACCAACACGACATCAATTCGCATAGCCCAGTACCGAAAGATGAAAGTGGGTTTGTGAGAAACCATCCACGATAAGTAAAGTCAGAATATAACATTGGAATTAAGGAACCAACAACAATAAAATCATTTTAACCACTCTCACTCGTGTCAATTTACTGTAGTTGATTTTATTCTTTTGTGTTTACTTACAATTAATTTTATTATCTTGCTTTTTTCGCGGTAAATTGCAAATGTTCAATGACGACTTGAATTTTTTTTCAGTTGAGGCTTGTTTAATAAGAGGGGGCCAGATTTCTGAGAGCGAAAACTGATTTAGTCTTTACTGCAACTGAACAGAGCTTACGCCGACACCATAGTCCCTACAATGTGTATAAATAGCACTACTTAGGAATTCATCATACAAAATTGGTCAAGAACATCCGTTATGAAGTTTGCATGGGCATTAAATAAATTTTATCGTTGTTAGTTCCTTAATTCCAATATTATATCGTACCGTGATGGTATCTAAAACCCCACTCTCTTGTTCGGTGCTGGCCTAGGCAAATTGACGTCGTGTTGATACTCTGACTAGAGTTAACTGTGAAACCTGTGGTCTCCACGATTTGACGGTAACTTCTCCTGACAGTCCGCATCGTTCCGTTTACGTCTTATGTGAATTGGCCTAAGCTGAATAGATCTATTCAAAAGCCCATAATTATCTCTCTGGGGCTCCAATGCGCTGTTCCCACAGTCTCACAACAGTTTCTAAAGCACTGCTTCTGTATCTTGATATACTCCAGTGGACTTTCATATTGCAATAAAGTATTGAATAATACAAAAATATAATTTGATCGATAAACTGTACGTGTTACTAATAGAATCAACGAGCGTTCCGTTTTTTATCGAGACCTAACAACACTGACATACCTCATTTATATTTATGTCGCACTGTTGTCTGCTGATAGCTCTAGAGAAACACACTACCAAAGATAGTACTAGAGACATGTTATTACGCGGAGTGCGCGTTGGTAAGGTCAGTTCACACTTAACAGAACGGAAAATCAAAGCATTCTACAACGCATTTGTAAGAAGGCATTCACACAGCCGTCAACGGAAAGGGACGGGATGGAATGGGACATCAGTGTCAAGATTTCTCAGGAAGAAAGCTTCGACTTTGACATTATTAGGGAGGAGGGACAGTGTTACTGAGTGGTAACTTCGAAAATTATCCTAATTTCGACGGGCTTGCTCATGTTATAGTACCTGATTATGTGTGTTTGCGTCTTCTCGATCTTTATTTTATTATTTTGCTGTGTTTTCGCGACACGTTTCAATTGTTTTATGATGAGTTCGAAATTTTTTCATTAAATATTCTTCCACAGGATCGCCAATGAGGAACTACGTAGGTTGGAACTTAAATAGTGGCAACAATGCTGTGGAGACACTATGCAATGGAATCTACTATTGTCGCTGATAGCACACGTTGTCTACATACCTACCTTACATCCGAGCAAATGGACTCGCCAGTTCCACGTCACCGGCGTGCGCACAATCGAGGGAAACAGCCACTTGTTAGCGAGCGGTCCGACGTAACAGTGTCACTATGTTTTCGAAACAGGAACAACAGAGTTGTATTAAGATTGAATGTGCCAGAGGTCGTACATCACGACAGATTCATCAAGGTCTTCAAGAGGCGTGCGGGGTTCCAAAAAATGGTTCAAATGGCTCTGAGCACTATGCGACTTAACTTCTGTGGTCATCAGTCCCCTAGAACTTAGAACTACTTGAATCTAACTAACCTAAGAACATCACACACATCCATGCCCGAAACAGGATTCGAACCTGCGACCATAGCGGTCGCGCGGTTCCAGACTGTAGCGCTTAGAACCGCTCGGCCACACAGACCGGCCGGTGTGCGGGGAATCGGCATTGCCGTACAGAACAGTGGCACATTGGGTAAAAGCCTTCAACGAAGGTCGGCAAACTGTGGCAGACATGCATCGGGCAGGTCGTCCTAGCGTCTCTGAAGAAGAAGTGCATGCTGTTGCAGCGTTAGTGGACAGTGATCGACGCTGTATGATTCGTGAGCTCGCCCACGAAGAAGGGATTAGCGCATACGGCTGTGATTCACATCCTGAAGGAACGCTTGGGCGTGTGAAAAATTGCATCACGATGGTTTTCAGATGTTGTTGTTGTTGTTGTTGTTGTTGTGGTCTTCAGTCCTGAGCCTGGTTTGATGCAGCTTTCCATGCTACTCTATCCTGTACAAGCTGCTTCATCTCCCAGTAACTACTGCAACCTAAACCCTTCTGAATCTGCTTAGTGTATTCATCTCTTGGTCTCCCTCTACGATTTTTACCCTCCACGCTGCCCTCCAATACTAAATTGGTGATCCCTTGATGCCTCAGAACATGTCCTAGTAACCGATCCCTTCTACTAGTCAAGTTGTGCCACAAATTTCTCTTCTCCCCAATCCCATTCAATACCTCCTCATTAGTTATGTGATCTACCCATCTAATCGTCAGCATTCTTCTGTAGCACCACATTTCAAAAGCTTCTATTCTCTTCTTGTCCATACATGTTTCACTTCCATACATGGCTACACTCCATACAAATACTTTCAGAAATGACTTCCTGACATTTAAATCTATACTCGATGTTAACAAATTTCTCTTCTTCAGAAACGCTTTCCTTCCCATTGCCAGTCTACATTTTATATCCCCTCTACTTCGACCATCATCAGTTATTTTGCTCCCCAAATAGCAAAACTCCTTTACTACTTTAAGTGTCTCATTTCCTAATCTAATACCCTCAGCATCACCCGACTTAATTCGACTACATTCCATTACGCTCGTTTTACTTTTGTTGATGTTCATCTTATATCCTCCTTTCAAGACACTATCCATTCCGTTCAACTGCTCTTCCAAGTCCTTTGCTGTTTCTGACAGAATTACAATGTCATCGGCGAACCTCAAAGTTTTTATTTCTTCTCCATGGATTTTAATACCTACTCCGAATTTTTCTTTTGTTTCCTTCACTGCTTGCTCAATATACAGATTGAATAACATCGGGGAGAGGCTACAACCCTGTCTCACTCCCTTCCCAACCACTGCTTCCCTTTCATGTCCCTCGACTCTTATAACTGCCATCTGGTTTCTGTACAAGTTGTAAATAGCCTTTCGCTCCTTGTATTTTACCCCTGCCACCTTCAGAATTTGAAAGAGAGTATTCCAGTCGACATTGTCAAAAGCTTTCTCTAAGTCTACAAATGCTAGAAACGTAGGTTTGCCTTTCCTTAATCTAGCTTCTAAGATAAGTCGTAGGGTCAATATTGCCTCACGTGTTCCTATATTTCTACGGAATCCAAACTGATCTTCTCCGAGGTCGGCTTCTATTAGTTTTTCCATTCGTCTGTAAAGAATTCGTGTTAGTATTTTGCAGCCGTGACTTATAAAACTGATAGTTCGGTAATTTTCACATCTGTCAACACCTGCTTTCTTTGGGATTGGAATTATTATAGTCTTCTTGAAGTCTGAGGGTATTTCGCCTGTCTCATATATCTTGCTCACCAGATGGTAGAGTTTTGTCAGGACTGGCTCTCCCAAGGCTGTCAGTAGTTCTAATGGAATGTTGTCTACTCCCGGGGCCTTTTTTCGACTCAGGTCTCTCAGTTCTCTGTCAAACTCATCACGCAGTATCTTATCTCCCATTTCATCTTCATCTACATCCTCTTCCATTTCCATAATATTGTCCTCAAGTACATCGCCCTTGTATAGACCCTCTATATACTCCTTCCACCTTTCTGCTTTCCCTTCTTTGCTTACAACTGGGTTTCCATCTGAGCTTTTGATATTCATACAAGTGGTTCTCTTTTCTCCAAAGGTCTCTTTAATTTTCCTGTAGGCAGTATCTATCTTACCCCTGGTGAGACAAGCCTCAACATCCTTACATTTGTCCTCTAGCCATCCCTGCTTAGCCATTTTGCACTTCCTGTCGATCTCATTTTAGAGACGTTTGTATTCCTTTTTGCATGCTTCATTTACCGCATTTTTATATTTTCTCCTCTGATCAATTAAGTTCAATATTTCTTCTGTTACCCAAGGATTTTTACTAGCCCTCGTCTTTTTACCTACTTTATCCTCTGCTGCCTTCACTACTTCATCCCTCAAAGCTACCCATTCTTCTTCTACTGTTTTTGTTTCCCCCATTCCTGTCAATTGTTCCCTTATGCTCTCCTTGAAACTCTGTACAACCTCTGGTTCTTTCAGTTTATCAAGATCCCATCTCCTTACATTCCCACCTTTTTGCAGTTTCTTCAGTTTCAATCTGCAGTTTATAACCAATAGATTGTGGTCAGAATCCACATCTGCCCCTGGAAATGTCTTACAATTTAAAACCTGGTTCCTAAATCTCTGTCTTACCATTATATAATCTATCTGATACCTTTTAGTATCTCCAGGATTCTTCCAGGTATACAACCTTCTTTTATGATTCTTGAACCAAGTGTTAGCTATCATTAAGTTGTGCTCTGTGCAAAATTCTACCAGACGGCTTCCTCTTTCATTTCTTAGCCCCAATCCATATTCACCTACTACGTTTCCTTCTCTTCCTTTTCCTACTACCGAATTCCAGTCACCCATGACTATTAAATTTTCGTCTCCCTTCACTATCTGAATAATTTCTTTTATTTCATCATACATTTCTTCAATTTCTTCGTCATCTGCAGAGCTAGTTGGCATATAAAGTTGTACTACTGTGGTAGGTGTGGGCTTCGTGTCTATCTTGGCCACAATAATGCGTTCACTATGCTGTTTGTAGTAGCTTACCTGCACTCCTATTTTTTTATTCATTATTAAACCTACTCCTGCATTCCCCCGTTTTGATTTTGTACTTATAACCCTGTATTCGCCTGACCAAAAGTCTTGTTCCTCCTGCCACCGAACTTCACTAATTCCCACTATATCTAACTTTAACCTCGTACGGGCCAAAACTGAAACGCCAATACAACGAACGACGTCATTATGGGTCGTCGCAAAAGTCGAAAGTGCCTTTAGAGCCCCAGTAAGGTGAAAGTTATGGAGATTCTCGTGGATGACTGTGATGGGGTTATCCTAACGCAGTACATTCCTCTACGGCAGACCGTCAGTGCACGGTATTACTATTCATTCTTGGAGCGTCACCTGCGACGAGCTTTGCGAAAGAAGTGGCGACACTTTCTGTGCAACCCACCCATCATTTTGCACAATACCCGGGCGCATACAGTGCAAGCTGTGGCTGCTCTGTTCGATCGATGGGACTGGGAAGCACTGTGCCATCCACCATACTCCCCGGATTTAAGTACGTGTGACTTTGATTTGATTCCGTAGATGAAGGAACCACTTCGTGGCATTTCCTTCAGAACTGTTCCAGAGATTTGACAGGCAGCAGATCGCTCCATTCGCACCATCGACAGAACAGGCTACTACGTCTCCCACATTGCTGGCAACAGGTTCTACACAACACTGGTGACTACTTTGAAGGACAGTAACAGGTGCAAACATGAAACTTCCTGGCAGATTAAAACTGTGTGCTGGACCGAGACTCGAACTCGGGACCTTTGACTTTCGCCGGCAAGTGCTCTACCAACTGAGCTACCCAAGCACGACTTACGACCCGTCCTCACAGCTCGCAGAAGAGCTTCTGTGAAGTTTGGATGTTTTGAGCAGTTACTGCAAAGCTCTTATATATAAGGTCGATGTGTTAACGTACTTAACACTATGAAGAGTGTAATTATTTTACTGACATTTGTTAGTTATCCTACATTTGCCTTTGCCCTCAATTACGTTTAATTATTGTTCATCACTCGTGTAAATATGCAATTTATTTAAAGTAACTTGTAAATACTTGTTCTTTTACAGTGGGAGCATGTCACGGGAATGGGTTATCTCATACCAATATCCGGGCATAGCACTTAGTTGTGAACTGAAGTGGAACGATCACATAGCCTCTGTCATAGCTAAAGTAGACAGCAGACTTAATTTTATTGGCAGAATACCAGGGAAACGTAATCACCATACAAAGAAGACTGCCTACACTAATACTAAAATATTGCTCAACTGTGTGGGACCTGTACCACACACGAGTAACTGGAGATACTGAACTTATACGGGGAAGGGCAGCACGAATAGTCACACGTTTGAAACTTCCTGGCAGATTAAAAGTGTCTGCCGCACCGAGACTCTAACTCGGGACTTTTGCCTTTCGCGGGCAAGTGCTCTCCCGACTGAGCTACCCAAGCACGACTCAAGACCCATCCTCACAGTTTCAATTCTGCCAGTACCTCGTCTCCTACCGTCCAAACTTCACAGAGTCATCGACAATTCCTGTCTCTCTGTATCTCCTCTATGTCCGAACAACATCGCTTTGGTTCACTCTGGGACGCCTGGACACTTCCCTTGTTGAGAGCCCTTCCTGGCACAAAGTAACAACGCGTACGTGATCGAACCGCGATATTGACCGTCTAGACATCTTTGAACTTCAGACAACACGAGCCGTGTACCTCCTTCCTAGTGGAATGATTGGAACTGATCGGCTGTCGAACCCCCTCCGACTAATAGGCGCTCCTCATGCATGGTTGTTTACATTTTTCAGGGGGTTTAGTGACATATCTGAACAGTCAAGGGACTGTGTCCGTGATACAATATCCACAGTCAACGTCTATCTTCAGGAGTTCTGGGAACTGGGTGACGCAAAACTTCTTTTGATGTGTGTCTTACCTGCTGCCCAAAGTTGTACTTAGGCAGTTACACTTCTTTCTTTTCGGTGGTTTCCTGCCATTCTAGAGCCTTCTTATTCATCTTTTTAACCTGACGCCATAAACTTTTTTTTATCTTTTAGCAAAATTTCGAATGGAGGATACAACTTCTCCCAGGGTATGTTGGTATAATTCCAAAGGAGAGGGCATTTTCGAATTATATGATGTCATGACAAATGGTAGCAGTGTGTCCCAATCATTGTTGCTGCTTTTTACGTAGTAACTTAACATTTTCCGCACTGTCCTGTGAACTCTTTCAGTTCTGGCTTTCACTTGCAGGAATAGTGCACGTTTGAAACTGATAGCATAACTGCTTCAGTGACTCAGACATAAATTTACTTCATTGATCAGTTATTTACAATTTCTGGTGTTCCGAATGTCAACAACCATTGGTTAACAATAGCCTGTGCAACTGTTTCTACCTGTTGATTTGGCATGGTGATCACGGCCAACAACCGTGAGAAATTATCAGTTATAGTCAGTACCTATCCACTGCCTCTGGTGCTTGTGCAAAGGAAGACATCCATTGCGACCATTTTCAACAGTCACTCCACCTCAAGTAAGAGTTCGCTGACGACTCATCTTGTCTCTTTGAGAGTAAGAAATGCAGTTTTTTACATAAAACTTTGTGTCTGGTTCCTTTGTTTTCCGCTACTAACATTTCACACTGCAGCTCTCTGTGGCACGACGGAATTGTGAGCCTGCTTCAATACTTCATTTCACGAACTTTCCTTGTATAGCACTCCGACATCAAAGCTGAATAGTGCTTCCCTCACCAACTGTTTGAGCTTCCACACTTCAGTACATTCTACGGCAGGTATTTTACGGCTGTGTTCATCGGTATTCGCGTGAGGCTTCCCTTAAGATGTCGCCCACGCAGATAACAACGGAAACAGTTGACGATAAAAATTAGTGTGAGCATTTCTTTTTCAATAGCTATGTAGTTCTTTCCCCTTATTGAGCTATCTAAAAGCGTAAGCTACTGAATGTTCTTTGTGACATATTTCTTGACTTAAGACACAGTCTAGAGCAGTGTTGCATTAGTCACGCTACAATGTAAACTGTTTTTAATAGGAAAATCAAGCACTTGACTGGTGGCCAATAAATTTTCAATCTCTCAGATACTGCTTCGCAATCTAGAGTCCAGTGAAACTTTACTCCCTTCTTTAATAAATGCGTAAGGGACCTGTGGGGTGGCGGGTGGAATAATTGTTAATGTTCCTATTATTTATTTAATGCTGTTGTTTGCCGTTCTCAACACTGGCTCTCTAACTACAATATTGGCAACCAGAAAGTGATTAGCAAAACGTGAAGCCTGTAATTAGAATTTCTAGTGCCCACTTCATCTGAGAAATACATTTATAGCTACAACTTATAGCTCTGAGGAATTAGGAGATTGTCTGGGATTCATAATCAAAAACCATTCTCTCTAAAATGTTCACTATATTCTGAAATTCACAGACCAAAAAGAATCCACACTATCCAACTACCAGAGGAGTTCAGAGTCTAATGCGCCGATGCAACTATAACTGTTCAAATTAAATGTTTAAGTGAATGCTCGCCATAATTTGATGATAATGTTCATCAAACGCCACGCTAATAATGGTAGAATGTCTGTCCTGCGGCGGCACGTGAAAATACGACATACGCAAACTAAAGATCATTAACGTCATCCCAAAATTAACACTTCACTCTAAAACGATTTCATGGTTACGCGTATCCCGAGTAACTTATTACTGCATCCGAGGCTGTTTATATCAACGATACCGACGCGACGCGACTCCCGGCACAGGTGGTGCGCTAATAAGTGTCTGGAGAGAACTGGGGCCTTCTTCCTTCTCGCGCAGCGTTCTTACATATAAAGCCGTGGTGCGGACAGCTAAGGGAACGCCTGATCAAATCTGCTCTCCCGACTAGCCGCTGGGCTAGTAATGCACCACTTTAAGTTATCGAATAAATCATTGCTTCCTTTGCTGATGGCCGATGAAGCTCTCAATTTAATTGTGCAATCAGCATACAACTAAGTAATCATAATAAAAGTCTGACGTGGCTAAGTCAAATATTTTGGGCGAGATAATTAATTACAGTACACGCAGCAGACGAGCTCTGAACTTGCCTTTTGGAGATACGCTATCGCTATAGTTTTATAGTTATTCAGTTGAAACTTCTCACATCTTTATGATTATAGGGGATCTCCCTTCTACGTAAATTTAAACATCCTAGCTTGGTTTATTCGCCTACTTAATCTATCTTGCTTCCTTAATTTCTAAGATAAAAACCAGAAAATCATGAATTTCAACTAAAATTCTAATTTGTGAGATCCAGAATACTGTTTCGACTAAATTATTATGCAAAAGGAATCTAAATATAATTTTTTAAGTTTCTATCTCTTTTCTGTTGCGCCAATGATTTTTACAGAAAAACATCCAAATTTCGAAAATGGTTAAAGTTATTGAACTGATATCCAACACATATTTATTTTGTATTACTCCTGATATGCTAGAAACGTTTCAGGTTATTTACTTCATTTTAAAGTATTGCGCAATATTTATGACGTCAGAGCTAGTTACAGCGGACTAGGCTGGCACACAATGGAAAGACTGATGTGAATTTTATAAGGCGTGAGTATGCTGCTTCCCTACAGACCTTGATGCATCTGTAAATTTTGGGATATATCCATATACACAGATGAGCCAAAATATTATGGCCACCTGCTTAATAGCTTGTTTGTCCGTCTTTGGAATGAAATACATCACTGATTCTGCGTACGAGGCATTCGACTGTTTTTGGTAGGTTTGTGGAGATATGTGGCGTTAGATGTCTGCTCTCAGGTCATGTATTTCTCAAAATAACGGGCCGCTGATTTGTGTATGCGATGATGGATCCCGATAGCGACCCAGATGGGTTTCATAGGATTTCAATCAGGCGATTTTTGTCCCCGAGACATGAATGTGAGTTCACTATAATGCTCCTCAAACCACTGTTGCACGGTTCTAGCTCCGAGACGTGGAGAATCATAAAGCTGAAAGATGACATGGCTGTCGGGGAAGACATCAGATATGTAGGAATGTAGGTGCTTCGCAGCCATCAGAGTCAGAGGTCCCACGCAAGCGCAGGAGAATGTCCCAAGTAGCACAATACTGCTCCCACCAGCTTGCGTCCGTGGCGCGCTGTACGTTTCGAGCCGCCGTTCACCTCGATGACGTAGTTTGTGGAGACGACCATGTACCTAGTGTAGCAAAAATGTCATTCACTCGAAGAGCCGACACGTTTGCGTTGATCGACGGCCGACTTCCGATGACCGCGTGTCCAGTGCAATCGTAATTCGTGATGTCGTTGGGTCAACATTTGAACACGTACGGGTGGTCTGCTGCGAAGTTCCATGTTCCGGAGCGCTTGTGCGTCCACCAGCATTGCGCTCTTTTGGCAGAGATGCCACATATCACCGCCTATCCTACTTTACAGATCAGTCAAACCTCCAAACCCCACGTCCTGTGAAGAATCGAGACGTCCAGTCACATAGCGCCTAGTGGTAGTTTCACTATCCTTCTACCTCTTTCCGTAGATGCTCACGACAGAAGCTCATGAACGTATGACCAGTTTCGCCGTTTTCGAGATACTCGTTCACAGGCTCCGCGTTATAATTATCTGCCCTTTGTCAAAGTCGCTTGTCTCTATGGATTTCCCCATTTGCAGCGCGTATCTACGCTAGGGTGATCTCCCATCCATGTCTGCTCCACTTACACACTTTTGTTACCGTGTCACGTGCGTCAGTGAGACCAACCGGCAACCAACGCCGTGGTGGGCAGTGGTCATAATGTTTTAGCTTGTCAGTGTACATATAATAAATGTGGAAGTACGAGTATGTATGTATGTTCCAACTCTCCTAAACCACTGGACCGATTTCAACCAAACTTGGTACACATATCGCTTACTGTCTGGAAAGAACCACTGTGGGGGTAAGAACCACCTCCATCAGAAAGATCCCTAAACCCCTGGATCGATTTGAAACAAACCTGGTGCACATATCTCTAGATAAGAAAAGGAAACCAATTGCTGAACTGCAGGTGCTAATGTAGAGAGAAAACTTGGAGGAGAAGACAGACAGGCAGACAGAGACTGGAAGTAGGAGAAGAACACAGGTAGTGGGGAGGAGGAAACTGACAGAAAGGGACGGAGCACGTTGATAGAAGACAGAGGAGCAGATGGAATGAGAGAGGGAGAGGAGTAGATGGACAGAGCGAATGGGGAAGAGCATATGGTACCAGGGAGAGGAGCAGAAGGAGATGGACAGAGAATGGGGGCTGGAGGAGATAGGAGATGGACAGATACTGGGGTAGGAGAAGATGGACAGTGTGAGTGGGAGAAGAAATTGAGAGGGGGAGGAGGAGATGAACAGGGGAGGGGAGCAAAAGATGGATGGAGACAGGTAGGGGGAGGATATAGACAGGGAGAAGGGGAGAAGGAAATCGACTGAGAGTGGAGGTTTGGAGAGTTGGGCAGGAAGAGAAGGGAGGAGGAGATGGAAAGGGAGAGGGGGTAGGAGGAGATGGGCAGACAGGGAAATAAGAGGACGATTGGCAGGAAAAGGAGGGAGCAGGAGGGGTACGACAAGATAGAGCTGATCAGGAGGTGATAAAAGGGAAGAGGATATGAACAGAGGGGGTATGAGCTGGTCGACAGAAGCGGGCGGGGGGGGGGGGGGGCGGGGAGGAGCAGATAGAATAAGAGATGGAGGAGAAGCAGATGGAGAGAGAGACAGTAGGCGAAGGAGGAGATCGATTACTAGAAGGCTGCAATAAATACATACCCTAGCAATGTCGGGTAGCTATTTTTCTATAAAAATTAGTGAATCAGGGATATGACTGTAATACCACCACCGTGTTGGGGATTCTTTTGCGGCTTGTACCAGTCGTAGGTTGGGCTGTTCACCATCTTTGCCAGTGATATGGCCTCTACATGGATGAGAATAACAAAGTGGTTGACAGTGAAGCTCAGTTGAGCGTGTTCCCGGGTTCGATTCCCGGCGGGGTCAGGGATTTTCTCTGCCTCGTGATGGCTGGGTGTTGTGTGCTGTCCTTAGGTTAGTTAGGTTTAAGTAGTTCTAAGTTCTAGGGGACTGATGACCATAGATGTTAAGTCCCATAGTGCTCAGAGCCAGCCATTTGAGCGTGGAAGGGGGTTATGATGTCAGTTTTCCGGTGCGTGCGCTCGCAGTACGGCTGTAACAGCAACTGCTGTTCAGTTGCTTACTGACTACCTGCACAATGCAGCATCTTAACGTGAAGTATTCAGTTCCCAATACAGAATCGTAATATCCTTGTGGCTTAACGAACGCACTCCTGCGTGTATTGTTGCCACCATTCCAGTTTTCGACGGGATTGTTCCGGAATTTGAAGTACCGTCCAGGATCCCAAATAAGTGACTCAGGACACCCTCTGATTCTGCCTCGTGCCGACTTTGCGAATCATGCTAATGAAGAGAAAGTCACTATGCATGATTCACAATTGCATGTTAGAGTAGGAATTGTTGAGTAGTTAAGGTGTCAGTTTGAGCATTTTAGAATTAGAAGGGATTATCATTTGGAAAAGATGTTTCATCCTTCCTGGAATGATGAAGACAGTTCCTCTTTTCCGAAGGAGGAAGCTAAAAGATACACCGTGCCGCTTCAACAAAGACTGGTTAGGAAACAAAGATTTGTTCCACATGGTTAATGAAATAAAAGTCTTCACAGGAGAATGTGAGATTTGCCCCGTCACATTTCCGATAAACCCACGCTGTAAAAAACGGCGTTTGCTACAAGTCGTTTGATTACGAAATGAAATTTCATCTTTCCCTGTTTCCAGGCAGTAATATTGCATCTAAAACTTTGTGTAGAAGAACTAAGGCGACGGATTTTTCGGAAACTGTTCTTGGTCCATACAGTCAAGATGTAGTGATACGAGAGCTTCATTAAAGCCATTCATTTTCCTGTGTCCTCAGGCTGTTAAAACTGAGGAAATATAAAAAGTTCTCCTCATGCAGTTTAGTACTTTGCTGTTAAACACTGGGATACATCAGAGATTGCTAGATTATTATGGTGATTCCACACAAGAACCCACAAAGACATTTTTCATGCAATAAAGAACATTACCAGTATCAGATCTAACGGCTTTCATCTGAAATCAAGTAAGTAACTTACATACAGTGCTGACGATACTCCAGTGAAAAACGAAAATCCACACATTTGGAGAGCTAATTGCAACTGCCATGTCATAAATAATGTTACAAGACATGGTTTAAAAAAATTTCATTACGATTTAGAGGCATTATTTCTCAACATCTAAAGTGAATTTGTTCGTCTGCATAAAATGCTCTGTCACTTAGAAACTTATCAGAGTTTAAGGAAATGTTACAATACGTCAAACGAGATGGCTCTCGGTACCTCCTGCAGTTGACATAATTGTATATTGATGGCCTCCCATGAACTCATATTTTATCACAAAGGGCGACGTAGATTATTCAAGACTGTTTTAGCAATGTGTGACACCAAATGACAGCATGATGCTGAAGAAAAAGCACATTTTCTTTCTGAATCCTTTGTTTTGTGCAGCATATTTTGCCTGCGCCTGAAACTGCTTATAGAAAACTGGGAAACAGGGCAGTTACTTCTGTTGAGTTGTATAGAATATTAAGAGATCTTAAGAGAAAGCTAGAAAACAGAAAACAAGATAAGTTCTTAGGAGAGAAAGTTCATGGAGTCCTGGAACATGAACCAAAATCACGGAGGATGAGTTTTGAAAATGATCCACAATCTTGCTTGTCACGTCGCAAGGATTATTTGCAGCAAAACTATGACTTTCCTGAGAACAATGTGTTCAATATGCTCACAACTTTCTCGCTTAAAGAACATATAGACTTTCGACTGCAATGGCAGTATATTTCAAAGGCGACCAACAAATTGAATCTCAGCCTGGATGAAGATCAGTTATACAATGAATTCTGTGATTTGCGGAATGCATATGCTGGTCTTGATAAAAGTAAAGAAATAGACCAAATTTGGCAACATGTCTTTAAGCAACAGAGCACAATTAACATATCGCATTCAAAGATGCCTAGGTTTATACATTATTTCAGTTCCTACCAGTAACTCATTTGCTGACAGAATCTTCAGTGCGATGAAGAACCAGTGGTCAAAAGAAAGAAATCCGATGTCCGTGGCCTTAGTGAAAAGAGAACTTAGAATGAAAGTGAATTTTCAGAAAGTTATTGTGAATTATTGAATTTTCTGATAGAGACAGGAAACAGTGAAGGATTACTGAAATTAAGTCCCATAAGATTTCACACATTTTTTTGGTTACTGAAAGCAGCAAAGGCAACACAAAATATGCATTCAAGGTGATCATGTTACTGTTGGAGATTGCTTCAAGGTTTTTTATCTCTCTGTTTTATCTGAACTTTGAAATGAATTTATCAATTTGCCTGTAACTGTTCATTAAAAAAATATTTTTTTTAAATAGCAAATCTACACTGTGGTACCAATAAGAATGAAAATGAGCTGACTTTCTTTTTTATTTTTATGTTCAAACAGTATGAAAAGTAATTTTGATATTTGGTAGAAATTATAAGTACAATAAATTGATTATATTACTTACGGTATTTGTAGTAAACTATTAGTAGTTTCTTCATTCTGTATTATCGAGAAGTTGTTCAGCCCAGTGTTTCTTGAATGGTGGAATCGCTACCTGTGTTCCTATTACTTACATTTCTGAAAAAAGGGGGGGGGGGGTGAACAGGAAGAGCACTGTCTTTTACAGTAACCTAAATTACTCAAATTTACTTCAATTATTGGTTACGAAAGGGATAACGAAATGGATCTGAATCGTTCTTTGGATCATGCAAATATAATACTCCACAACATTAAAATAATATAAACTGCATAAGTACTTACCAATCACTGTACTGTGATTTAGTGTGTTGAACTTATGTAGAGGGGCATTCCTAAATAACAAGATAAGATTTATTATGGAAATGTGATAGATATCATCTCGTTAAAAATATTAAACACAAAAATAAAGACGAATTATAGCAAGGGGTAAATGTCACTTAGTTCAGAGTCACTTTCTTCCTCGACACTGTTATTATTTGTGCTCTGGTCGGTGGAAAATTCACTGGAATTGCTCAAGAATATACCGGGTAGTTATAATTAAACTTTCCCTATTTAACACGTGATAACACGGAAACTAATTACCATATTAGGAGCCGGCCGGAGTGGCCGAGCGGTTTTAGGCCCTACAGTCTGGAACCGCGTGGCCGCTACGGTCGCAGGTTCGAATCCTGCCTCGGGCATGGATGTGTGTGATGTCCTTAGGTTGCTTAGGTTTAAGTAGTTCTAAGTTCTAGGGGACTGATGACCTCAGAAGTTAAGTCCCATAGTGCTCAGAACCATTTTGAACCATACGAGGACATGACTTGGTAGCATTAATATCAAGGACATGGGGAAAAGAAATAATTCAGAATAAATTCTACTGAAACACTTTTAATGTGCTGCTACGGTACCATTACTGCTACAAAAGGGGCTCAATATGGCGCTCATGAGTTTCCAGAAGAGTCTGAAAGCGCAAGATTGGATTCTGCACACCAGAACGAAGAAAGTCCGTAGGTATGCTGACTATCTCTCTTGATATGTTGTGTTTCAGATCACCACATGTGTGAATGTTCCCCTGGTAAACCCTGTCCTTCCGGTAGCCCCACAACCAGAAATCACAGGGGGGTGAGATCAGGTGATACTGTCGGCCAAGCATCTGGAAACGATCGGCTGATAATTCGATCGTTTCCAAGAGTGTCTCGGAGAAGCAGGTGAACTTCACGAGCGCTGTTCGTTGGGGCCCCATCTTGCATGAGAACTGTTGAGTTCAATGCGTCTCTCTCCTGTAGGGCGGATATGATATGCTAGCAAAGCATATCGCGGTAACACTGGCCAGTCACGCTACACATCTTTGGTTCTAGAGCGCCAACCTGTTCAAAAAGGATGGGCCAATGATGAACGTAGCCATGAAGCCACGACATACGGTGACACATTCACCATACAAAGGAACTCCATGCACAGTGATTGGAGGTGAAGATCCCCTCACTCGGCAATTCTGTGTGTTCACCTCAACCATCAGAGAAAAATGAGCTTCGTCTCTTCATAGGATGGTCCAAGGGCAGCCCTCATCAGTTTCAATCCTTACAGATACCATTTGAGAATGGTTCGAAGCACCAGCACAGTGGATCACGGGATGTTCAACTGTCGAGCCACAGCACGCGCACTGCCTGACGATCGAGAACTGTGCGCAGTGGTGTCTGCCATAGCAACAGCGATTTCATCAACCACCTGTGGTGCAATCGGCCGTCGGCCTCTTCCCGGAGCGATGGCAAGTTCTCCGGTTGTTTCGAACTTCTTCATCATGCTCCGCACACCAGGTGGAGAAAGAGGATCCTTCTGTAATCCGTTCAGACTGCGATGTGCTCGAAGCGCAGCTGTGGCGTTACTGCTGTTTTGATAATAGAGCTTTACCAATAATGCCCTGCTCCTTTTATCCAACCTCAAGTTGACACGTCAACAAGTGCACTGCGACTGATCAGGTGTGTGAGACTATGAATCACCATGACTGATCACGGTACTTGGGGGCCATAGTTGGAACTAGACGGTATGCATGGAGATCATGTGCCTCATACTTTGGACATTAATACTGCCTACTTAGGTACTCGAAGGGTAATTACACTACTGGCCATTGAAATTGCTACAACACGAAGATGACGTGCTACAGACGCGAAATTTAACCGACAGGAAGAAGATGCTGTGATATGCAAATGATTAGCTTTTCAGAGCATTCACACAAGGTTGGCGCCGGTGGCGACACCTACAACGTGCTGACATGAGGAAAGTTTCCAACTGATTTCTTATACACAAACAGCAGTTGACCGGCGTTGCCCGGTGAAACGTTGTTGTGATGCCTCGTGTAAGGAGGAGAAATGCGTACCATCACGTTTCCGACTTTGATAAAGGTCGGATTGTAGCCTATCGCAATTGCGGTTTATCGTATGGCGACATTGCTGCTCGCGTTGGTCGAGATCCAATGACTTCGTATCACTTGCAGTCGAGATGACAGGCATCTTATCCGCATGGCTGTAACGGATCATGCTGCCACGTCTCGATCCCTGAGTCAACAGATGGGGACGTTTCCGAGACAACAACCATCTGCACGAACACTTCGACGACGTTTGCAGCAGCATGGACTATCAGCTCGGAGACCATGGCTGCAGTTACCCTTGACGCTGCATCACAGATAGGAGCGCCTGCGATGGTGTACTCAACGATGAACCTGGGCGCACGAATGGCAAAACGTCATTTTTTCGAATGAATCCAGGTTCTGTTTATAGCATCATGATGGTCGCATCCGTGTTTGGCGACATCGTGCTGAACGCACATTGGAAGCGTGTATTCGTCATCGCCATACTGGCGTATCACGCGGCATGATGGTATGGGGTGCCACTGGTTACACGTCTCGGTCACCTCTTGTTCGCATTGACGGCACTTTGAACAGTGGGCGTTACATTTCAGATGTGTTACGACCCGTGGTTGTACCCTTCATTCGATCCCTGCGAAACCCTACATTTCAGCAGAATAATGCACGACCGCATGTTGCAGGGTCTGTACGAGCCTTTCTGGATACAGAAAATGTTCCACTACTGCCCTGGCCAGCACATTCTCCAGATCTCTCACCAACTGAAAACGTCTGTTCAATGGTGGCCGAGCAAGTGGCTCGTCACAATACGCCAGTCCCTACTCTTGATGAACTGTGGTATCGTGTTGAAGCTGCATGGGCAGCTGTACCTGTACACGTCAACCAAGCTCTGTTTGACTTAATGTCCAGGCGTATCAAGGCCGTTATTACGGCTAGAGGTGGTTGTTCTGGGAACTGATTTCTCGGGATCTATGCACCCAAATTGCGTGAAAATGTAATCACATGTCAGTTCTAGTATAATATATTTGCCCAATGAATACCCGTTTATCATCTGCATTTCTTCTTGGTATAGCAATTTTAATGGCTAGTAGTGTAGTTTTCGTGTTATAACATGTTACGTAGGGAAGTTTAATTATAACTGCACGGTAATTATATTTTCAGTATTACTTTCTACACTCATTTCACTTTTCCATGCTTCCCTAAGAGCTGTTTCTGTGTGGCGTATAACATTTCTCCACTTCTCTGGTGCCGTTTGTGCTACTGCTTCTTGTAACGGTTTTTGAATTTCTGCCACAGTGAAGCTTTTGTTATTTGTTGCCATGCAATGTTTAATTTGCGACCAATCGTTTCGATGGCGTTAAAGTGCCAGTGGTATGGTGAACGCCTAAGATCGATGTGGCCACGTAATTAAGCCTCCTCGGTCACAACATAGTATACTATTTTCATGAGCTCCGTCTTACATAAATCGCCCTGAACTTTCATACCTAACAATGTTGGACCTTTCGTTGTATCGTTGGAGCTTTATATTTAATAACTGAATGGTACGGAGAAATATCCATTACCACGAAAGACGGACCATTTAAGTGTCCCAACGGTTGCCCCTTGAACCACGTCAGAAAAGAATTGTGGTTCATCTCATCGTATCAGTCACTTGTTTTCCTCGATTTGTAAACTAGGAGATTGTGGGGTACGAAACCAGATGAAGTTCCAGCTTCCATGACAGTAATTCGTACGCTCTTTCCCACGGGAACAGCCAAACTTACAGGTATGCGGGGATTGCCCAGAAAGTAACGCACTGCGTTTTTTTTTTTTTTTTGAGCCGAAAACAGCGCTATGAATGCAAAACGTTATGTATGTATTATTGGCAGTCTTGTGAGTGAGCGCGCCAAGTTTCCGTCACTTCCGACAGATATTGTAGCTCCAGGACAGATCGAAAATGAAATCTGTAGGTGATGTACGTTGCAAGCAAAGTTCCGTCATTGAATTTCTCACTGCAGAGATAGAAACTCTGGGGAATATTCACAAACGCTTGTTCAAAGTCTATGTAGCTTCTGTTGTCGACAGAAGTATAGTTAGTCGCTGGGCAGGGGTGAGCTCATCAGAAGGCGGTTCGGCAGAGCTCCACGATTTGCAGCAGTCAGGGAGACCAATCAAGGTTGGTACACCTGATAACACAGGCGTCAACATCATGGGGCCTGAGGTTTGACGATAGTTACCCTCTCAAATACATTCAGTAACGAATTAAAACAAATAATTATTATGGTAGTAAGCAAGTTAACTGAAAACGAGTGGTGTGAATCGTGATAGTGTTAGAGTGCTGTGGGCAAACTTAGAATTTTTCCCGGTGCGCGAACCGTCAGGTGAAGTCTGGCACCGGCGGACCAGCGCTGCGGCTGCAGCATCATAAAAAGGACTGGAGCAGAAGCACCTGGAACCCTCCGCCTCGCGTTGCCTTGACGCTTCGAGACATTACGACGCAGCGGCTATATAAACCCCACCTTGCTGTCATAGTCATTCAGTGTGGATAGTTTCGTTCAGTGCATGCTACAGACGTGTTTAGTTTTCCGACTTTTGTGTCTCAAATGTTCAAATGTGTGTGAAATCGTATGGGACTTAACTGCTAAGGTCATCAGTCCCTAAGCTTACACACTACTAAACCTAAATTATCCTAAGGACAAACACACACACCCATGCCCGAAGGAGGACTCGAACCTCCGCCGGGACAAGCCGCACAGTCCATGACTGCAGCGCTTCAGACCGCTCGGCTAATCCCGCGCCGCTTTTAGTGTCTAGTGGACTATTTAATATGACTATATTTTATTCAGTTTCTTTAGTCTCTTAGTTTATTGTGAATTAATATATGTGTAAATTTGTTACCAAAAAGGCGCGGTTGGAAGTTGATGATACTGCAAGTCAACCTCCAACAATTATTGTGTCTTCAATTGCTTCATCATCTTCAGACGAGAACAATTCACAGCCGAAATCTGGAAAATCTGGTAAGGGAAGATCATTTCAGAAGTTTTGGTTGATCAAATATACATGGCTAGAATATGAAGCATCTACGAGTACTGAAAAAGTTTTTTGAAAAACCTCCAAAGAGACAGATGCTGAAGATTTATTACAATTTTCTTCAAAAAAAAAAAAAAAAAGAAGATGCATTTATTTCCATAGGGTTTTCTAACTGAAAAACGGCTTTGGAAAAATTCCGTCTTCATGAAAATACGTTCACGCATAAAGAAGGTGTTCTGAAACTAAATTCTATCATTAACCCAAGTGTGGCCTCCCAATTGAATGAACAGTTAGATAGTGATATGAAGAAAGGCCGTTTAGCTCTTGAAACACTTTTTACTACCGTGCAATTTCTATGCCAACAAGGACTAGCAATTAGAAGGCACGAAGATATAAACTCACATTTTTTTCAATTGTTGGAACTCCGAAAGAATGACATACCTGAGTTTAAAGATTGGTTAGGGCGTTCGGGGTATAAGTAGACGTTCCGCGATATTCAAAGCGAGATCATTTATCTACTAGAAGTGTGTGTGTTGAGAAAGGTATTGGCTTCAGTCAAGAAGACTGAATATTTTTCCATTGTGGTTGACGAAACAAGTGATTCTTCGATTTACGAAGAAGTGCCATTTTGTATTCCTTAATCATCAACGAAGACTTTATTGGCTAATACGAGACCCACAACACTGAATCACAAACTCTGTTTAGCATTTTAAAAGACGTTTTTGCTCGTCTTGACTTGTCAATGGATAACTTAAGAGGACAGCAATATGAGAGATAAGTTCAAAGGACTAAAAAAGTTAGTTTTGGATATACAACCAAAAGCACGTTATGTGCACTGCATTGCTCACAGTTTAGACTTTGCAGTTGTAGACAGTCTCCGCCGTCTTACGTCTATGAGGGATATTATGGCTTTAGCCAAGGACTTAATAAACACCGCAAGGGAATCCAAAAAAAGGATGGGACTTTTCAGAAGCATATGCTGTGAAAGCGCCAACGACCAAGCTGGTCCACGACCCCTTTCTCCGACTCGAAGGACTATGCGATCTTCTAGCATCTTGAGAATAGTGAAAAACTTTGAAGAACTTCTAGAGTTTTTTTAAACATTTTCTGCAGAGGACAAAACAGAGGCCGGCTACAAATGTGCAGGCTATCTTGAGTCAATGTTACAATTCAGGACATTTCTTTTTACGTCTTTATTGCCATACAATTAACCCAGTAGAGTATGTCAAAGAAAAAATTCAATGCCCTGTGTTGCTGATCTGAAAAAAATATATTAGGGCTTGATTTGTATATTGGATGGAAGGCGTGATAGTTTTGAATACTTTTGGGAATTGTGTTTAAAAAAAACCTACACGAGTTGACGATTCTTCGCTTCCTCGGAGTCGTAGTGCACCGAAGAAGTATGAAAACAACGAAGGCAGCTCACCACACTCTTTCAAAACTCCAAAGGAATACTACAAAGCTATTTACATTGAAGTTTGTGAAACTTCCGACCATTACTGAGCAGTCTGCTTCAACTGGACTCACACAGGTCATTGCAGTTGAACAAGAGTGCTTGCTTTTAGTAAACAGAGGTGAAACAAATGTGGAAAAATCATCTAAGCTTTTCAAAAATGACCTAGACATTGAGAGACTGCACTTACACCTGAATATGCTAGCCGATATCGCTAATAAAAAACAACTGCTCTTAAAAAAAAAACATGCGTGATGTAAGAAAATACATTACACAAGAGCGTGCAGTTGGAGAAATGTTATGTGAAGTAGTGAAGTGCATTAAGCTTCCCCAAGTAGTTCCAATCACGACAGCAACAGCAGAACGGTAATTTAGCGCCCTTACACATCTGAAGTCATATCTCCGATCAACAATGGGACAGAAGCCATCGAACAACTTGGCTGTTCTTCATGCCCACCGAGATGTTTTGGATGAATTGGGTATCCGACCAGTCAACAACGACTTCATAATCAGTTACCCAGTCAGACGGTCGACATTTGTACCTTTCTAAAGACACTCTAGCCCTAATAATGGCATTTAGAGCAATATGAAAAATCTTTATAAAACAGAGAATTAAATACATACATAATGTTAAATTTTCATTTTCGAAATATTAGTACTAGTTTAGTACTATATTACTGTATTACTATAGTACTGTATTAGTCATTTTCAAATACTTAAATATTATTAGGGTGTAAGACCCAATTAAAACCCGCTATTTACATACTTTTTGATTGAAAGTATTAGGCATACTGTATTAAGTTTATTAACTGTATTAAAGCATTAACTTTGAGATATTGTTTTTATTTAATGAGCCCTGAGCCTAATTGGCTCTGAGCACTATGGGACTTAACTTCTGAGGTCATCAGTCCCCTAGAACTTAGAACTACTTAAACCTAACCAACCTAAGGACATCACACACATCCATGCCCGAGGCAGGATTCGAACCGGCGACTGTAGCGCTCACGCGGTTCCAGACTGTAGCGCCTAGAACCGCTCGGCCACTCCAGCCGGCCCTGAGCCTAATTCAAAGTAAGCTTAAATTAGCTATTTCACTTATTAATCAAAGTGCTATTACTGCACGACAGCAATATTTTATGTCGTATTGTTTTAATGATAGTTTAGGATTTATTTAAATATAATTTCATTCTTTTCAGAGCTATATATTCACTGATTTGTAGAAGTCTATAAGCATGATTATTACTGTAAATTAAATTAGCTTTTTACGAAAATACCGTGCATGTTTATGCTTTGTTTCTTTTTTCAAAGTCAAAAAGTTTGTCGAGTTTCCGTGAGTGTCGCGTTATCGCGAGTCCATTTTTCGGGGTTCTAATGTTGATCATATGACTCTAAAATGCTTAAAAATAGTTTAAAACGCAATATTTTTCATCTAAAATTTAGAAAATTTCCTGAGGCAAGACTTCCAAATGGTCCCCTCCAAATTTTTTTATAAGTCGGTGCCTCTACCTGACACACCTGGCTTAGCTCCCTCGAACTTCCACTTATTTGGGGCATTGAAGGATGTCATTCGTGGAAGGCATTTTGAGGACGATGAGGAGGTGATTCGCACAGTGAAGCACTGGTTCTGCTACCAGGACAAGGATTGGTACCGACGAGGCATGCACTTCTTTGTTTTGCGCTGGAGGAAGTCTGTATGATGGGATGGAAATTACGTGGATAAATAGGGAGCGTAGATAAAACACCATTCTTTGGTGTGTGTGATTCTCATTATATTCAATTAAGAATTGTCGAAGGAAACAAATGCTGTGCAACATTTTCTGGGCAACCCTCGTATTATCACCTTCCGTCTTTTCTGACAGAACGACCGGCATTTACCCAGGTTTTGTCGAGTCACACAACGTCTTCAATTGGCACTCTAACGATATTTCTTAAAAATCGACAACCTCTCGGTACGACATCACTTTTCGCCATCATAATATTCCGTCCATTAATTTTTTTTGTACCGAAAACCGAGGGCTCTGACAACTATTAACAAAGAAATCTTGCTGCCACTGAATAATTCAGCCTCACGAAGAATAACTTTTTTTTTTATTTTTACATCTACATCTATACTCTGCTAACAACCGTGAAATGCATATCAGAGGATACGTCCCACTGTACCAATTATTAGTGCTTTTTCCGTTGGATTCTCGTATGGAGTGCGGGAAGAATGACTGTGTAAATGCCTCTGTGTATGTTGTAATTAAACTGATCTTGTCCTCACCATCCCTACTGGGGCCATATTTAAGGGTTGAAGTATATTCCTAGAGTAATTATTTAAAGCAGGTTTTTGAAACTTTGTTAGCAGACTTTCTCAGGATAAGTTGGATATTCTTTTCTCTCGTAATATGTGTGGCAACGGACAGTATCTTGTTGGAATGAACTCAGATTTGTTACTTGTGATTCTATTCTCCTCTTTTTACTGGTTGTCCGTAGTTAGTTGAAACGCGCTCTTACTCTTCTGCACAGTATTTTTGCTTCAGCGACAATGTTTTTTATCTATCTTGAACGCGACTGCAGTTCTTTCGGCTACCTTCATTAGAAGCAATTGAGTCACACCATTGTCTTTCTCCTTCTCGAAATATTCTCGTATCGAGCACACAAAATCACGCGTTGGACCATGCAAAACTTTAGATTTAGTTTTACATAGTCGCTTTGTGCCCAAATCCTCAAATGTATAAGTGTAATCTGTATGTATTTCATAATATTTCCTGTTGTCACCACAAAATGAATAAAAATAGCTATCCAGACATGAACAAATCGCCAAACTTTCCGTTCAGCAACCACACTTTTCTGCATACTTCGGATTTTCTGTGGCCAAAAATTAATTCGCCACTCAGAGAAATAAAGCAAGCAATGAAACGGACCACAGCTGTTTAGATTAGGTACCAGCCGTAAGCATAATCTGCAACTGGGTATAGTAGACTGGTAACCGTAGCAGAGAGATTTGACTATGGTGAACGGGAAGAAGGCGTGACCAAGTGTGTTCTCTGACTGGCTCTTGCTATGGCAGCAACCCTGTAAACCGCTGGACGTCATTCACTTTGTTATTCTGATCCACATATAAATAATGGAAGTCCTGAAACATGAAGGGGTGCTGGTCTAAGCTAAGCGACAGTCGTGCTGCACTTAACTGCTCAGAGACCTCTGGTAGATGCATCTCACGCTCCTGAATGTCCTTGGAGAATACAGTAACATCGTCTAGGCAGAGCAGATATTGTTTCGGTTTCAGATCCCACAGCTACCTGTCTAGCAAGCGTTGCGGTTTTCAAACCGAATAGAGTCTGATCATACTGGTAGTGACCAAATGGAACAAAGAACGCTGTGCTAGAACGATTATCTGGTGCTACCCGCAACTGGTGTGGTCGAGCGGTTCTAGGCGCTACAGTCTGGAGCCGCGCGACCGCTACGGTCGCAGGTTCGAATCCTGCCTCGGGCATGGATGTGTGTGATGTCCTTAGGTTAGTTAGGTTTGATTAGTTCTAAGTTCTAGGCGACTGATGACCTCAGAAGTTAAGTCGCATAGTGTTCAGAGCCATTTGAACCATTTTGAACCGCAACTGGTAGTAAAATAACGGCATTTCCCCAGGTTATCTAAAGTCTCTGTAGCAATCAGCAAAGGTTGCGCGTCAGTTGTTGTCCATTGGTTTAATTATTTATAGTGTCAGCAGAATCTATAAGCTTTCTTAGGCTCTGAGGACTTGTTTGGAACAACGACAATCGTAGATGAGCACAAACTGGGGCTTTCTTCAATAGTCCCATCCTGGAGCTGTAGGTCAATAAATTCCTCCATTACTGGTAGTAGAACTTGACCAAATACAGTTTTATGTATACTGGCGACTCGTTTCGAACGGAAATTCTGTGTTGGACTAGTGGAATAGCCAGCAGTGGTGTAGACGTGTTAAATAGTTCCGCATATTCCTCCAGGAATCTCTGCATGTCGACTAGCGTAATGGCTCTTGGGTGTGGCAAGATGCGACACAAACTGTAACTGCAGCGTCGATTAGCGAAAAATGCATGGATCTTAAAAATTTAGGGGCCCGCTGGGAATTCGTGGAATCGACTAGTCAGATGTTGTCCCTCGTCGGGCATAGAAGAAAGCTCTTAGTGGCCAAATCGACGCAGATGTATTTCTGTAGTATATCATTTCATTGAAACAGGCATCTGGGATCTATAGGGATTGGTCAAGCTCAGTTAGATTGTGGAAAGACTACAAGAATAATTCTTGATTTTTTTGTGCGGGCGTTGAGTTTTGTCAGGAGTATCCAAATATCTGAAGGCGAGTGTGGGATTTAGCGCAGAACCGCTTTACTTGAAGGTTGGAGCTTCAGGTAATGAGCAGTTTTGTTCTTCAAAGCATGGTATACGGAGATAGAAGAAGATGATGTACCTAAGCAAAGGCAGCATTGTAGACCAAATAACTAGCTGTTAGAAATAACGGCCGCTATGAGGCTCGTTAAACTGAGAATAAACCATGTTATTTTGTTTTACTTGCTCTTTTATTTCGCTGAAATTTATGATGACATTAATATATACTAGTTTGGGGTTAAGTTATATGTATTTGTGTTTCATTTTCCGATTTTCCGGTGACTTTTTCATGTTTTTTTCCGTGTTGATGTCACTTTGAAGATCTCTAGTTTTCATGTCTACTCTTCGCTCTGGTTTTGCACTGGTTGTCTACCCAAATTTTATCACTTAAAAAAAGAGCTAGTGAGCTGCTTCTGCAGACATGTAAATGTACTCAAGACGGTGTTAAACCCACTGAGTAGTCTGTGTCCCTGTGGACAACAGTATCCTGCAGCCAGAGAGTGGAGCTTAAAGGTGCATTTCACAGTAGACCCACGCTTTCCCACTAGCTCTGCTCAAGGTTAGGATAGCGTGGAACGACAATTTTCGGTGGCTTGACAGTCGCCATGGAGCGTAAGGATGAAACCATCGAGGCTGTGGCTAGTAAATGGGCAACATCGCACAACTTTATTGCTGTTTTGGAACGTGGTGAACGCTAAAAGGGTTGAGATCAAACAATGAGCGCTACCTTATTTCGCAAATCGCCACGTAACACAGCAAACTTTTCTAGCAATTGCTCGCGGATGATTCTTATTTAATACTGTGATGGTCTAGAGGTGTTAATATCAAACAATCAAGCAATAATTTATGAAAACACTGCGTTGGCTGGGAGGCACTACTTTGCAAATGTAACACAGGATCAACTAGATAAACCTATTATTGCTATTTCTGTCTCTTTCTGTCATAACCCTACTGCAAACAGCACATTTTATTCGTAAGAACTTTTTCTCTTTTATGAACACAGCATCAGTAATGACTTTTTAAAAATCATTACAGATAGAAGTTACTTTGCGTTGTTGTGATTGTTATAGACTGAATGACAGTTTTATTTTAGAATGATGTATTGAAGACTGTACTGTCAGCGTATTTTGTTCCTTTTTACACTATCTACTTTAATTTCTGCATATCTTTGTTTTTCCGGTAATTGCCCATATTGTGCATTGTTTCTTTGCAAAGTGCGCTTGAATGATTCGAGACTTAATATTAGTTGTAGTTTATGGAATTTGTCTGTGGATGTTCACGTTTTGGTGTCGATGGTCTGTTATTGTCCCCTCATTTGCGTTCCTCTCTTTTGGGGTTGTGCCAATGACATAATTCTCAAGAAATATCTTTTTTAACTCAATAAAGATCAAAGGGTGTGTTAATTACGCATAATGTTTACACTGCAACCCCCGTAGGCGCTTATGAAAAGTAAATCACGTCTGGCTAGTGAGCTTTTCGGTTTTCAGTACGCTTAAGAAAGAAAAACAGCTACTGATTTTTCATTTTTAGCTTGCAGTAAGTGCATCTTGATGTTATTGGTATCCGCTGCATAGCCTCTACGCCTGGTTGCAGAAATGAGAGTACAAGTCATTGATTAACACTGCCGATATTTGGGCGCTGTGTCAACTCGGCAGTGTATCTCTGAAATGCGAGCTACATTCTGCACTTCTAAGCCCGCTGAGGGAAGCCGTCGGCTGCGTATTCCTCACATGAAGCCCTATGGGCAACACCAGTGTCACTGTGGACAACAGCATCCTGCAGCCAGAGAGAGGAGCTTAAAGGTGCACTTCACAGTAGACCCACCCCACGCTTTCCCACTAGCTCAGCACTAGGTTAGGATTGCGTGGACCGACAATTTTCGGTGGCTTGACACTCGCCATGGAGCGTAAGGATGAAACCATCGAGGCTGTGGCTAGTAAATTGCCAACATCGCACAACTCGTTTGGCAACTGTGATGGTCAAGTTATTCCCTGGAATGGCACACAATTATCCTGCTACATTCTCTTGATATTTTCTTGTCAGTCGCATTAAATAGTTTGAATGATTTTCATGTGAGGTGTGACATCGGATTATCAGATTTATAGTTCTGAATCCAGGAAGATCATTCCACGGAGAAAATAAAATTACTCTCGTCTTTTACGTCGCGGATTAACTGTGTCAGCCATCACAATGGCACTGACACAGGACGAAATGTAGCTTTTGCTCGCTAGCATTGCGGTAGTGTGATCGCTGCCTAAAATTACAGACATGTAAGCTATGGGTTCGAAGCTCATGGGAAGACTATTATTTTACATCTACGTTTATGCTTTTCTTTAAATTGCCAGACCGAAAATCGGCAAGGATATCCTAAGAAAATCTCAGCATCGTAAGTCTTTTCAGAACCCTTATTCAGTACATTTTAGATCTGAAGGTGAAAAACTCAAGAAGTTCTTCAATTACACACTTCTTAATACCAGCATTTTTCTGCTTCAGCCACCAATGTATAAATTTTTTTGTGAATACGAAATTTTATTCTATACTGAGTATCACTGACCAATTTATTAAGTAGGTAGATAACTTAACTTGCCATGGTAGCGATATACAACAGTTTCTGACGATCAAACCCAACTTTCGGCTGGAACGTAAAGTAAGTTACTGCATGTAATATAATATTGTGTTATGTCAATGTCGTTCTCTGTTTCAGCTGAATCCTCCGACGGAGGGATGTAGCTGAAATGCTTAATGGTAGATAAAAGAAATCGTTTCAGTTCAACCCATACGAACCCATATATTGCTCGAAATGTTTAAAACCAGTCAAAAGGCTTGGAGGCTACTGTAAAGGCAGAATACCGCCTTCGAGACACGTCTGGGGTACGTCAACCTATCTCCTCACACTGTTTCTCATCAGCTCTTGCTTAGCTGAAAAATTGGGGATCAGATAAATATAACATAAAGGAATGACAAGCAGCTATCGAAACCAGCAACACCACATATGGAACTGCCTTGCAAGAACATTATAAAATCATTAAAACGACGAAAAATGCTGAAGCAACAGTTTTAGCTGATATAAGAATGGAATAGATTAAACATTTAGACACCAAAGAAGATCAGTGCTTCTGTTAGTTTATCTGTGTCTATTTGTCCCTAAATGCCGAAAGAAGCCGTGATACGCGTCATAGACGGTTTCTTACTTTCGCAGCTCGTGGTGACGATCATCGGGGCAACCCCAGTGTGGTAAGGCATACAGACGCATTACACGAGGCAATTATGCCATTCTGGGAAACATTTATCAGCAGACCCGGATTCTGTTGGGAAGTGTCACGAGCCTTGCCTTGGGCCGCAGGATGAGGATAAAAGCGGTACCACACATACTGCTACGTGCTCTGTAGTCACTTCATTGCCTTACGTTAAGTTCCAAATTTCTCCCACTGAACCGGAAACATATATCGCTACGAGTCTCCACTTAACTGACTCCGCTTAACTCTCAGCTAAAACACTGAAATGTCATCAAAAACTAATCAAAGAAAACTTCTCGGTACCACGTTCAAAGCATGAATAATCCAACAGGCGCAGGAAATCAAGTACATCAGATCTCACGGAAGCTTATGCTGCTAGATGAAAAATATTTGAATCATTGTCCGAAATTCTACGTCTTTTTCATTCTAGTGAATTAAGCACAAACGGGAAAAAATGGAAACTTGTAACTTTGAACGCCGGACCTTCAGACCACCAGTCCACTTTTGTAGCCATTACCCCATGAGAGACAAACCGTACAGTAGTCTTCTTGTACACTAGACTCCATATGCTCGTCGAAGGCAATTCTGTGTCTTGTACATTCATTCTGAAACGTACGAAAAGACGAATACGAGCGATTTGAAAACAAAAAAAGAACTAGTTTTAAAACTGGTATTTCATTCTTAGTTCTACATCTACATCTAAATATATACTCCGCTAGCAACCAAGCGGTGTGTGGTGCAGGGCACAATTCGCGCCAAAGTCATATATCCGCCCCTGTGTTCCACTCGCGGATCGCGCGAGGGAAAGACTGTCTGAACGCCTCAGTACGAGCTCTAATTTCCCTTATCTTTGAATGGTGATCATTGCGCGATTTGAAAGTTGGTGGTAACAATATATGCTCTACATCCTCGGTGAAGATCGGATTTCGGAATTTAGTGAGCAGCCCCTTCCATTTAGCGTGCCGTCTATCTGCAAGTGTGTCCCACTTCAAACTTTCTATGAGATTTGTAACGCTCTCGTGATGGCTAAATGTATCAGTCACGAATCTTGCCGCTCCTCTTTGGACCTTCTCAATCTTATGAATCAGACCTAACTGGTAAGGGTCCCATACAGACGGACAATACTCTAAGAATGGACGAACTAACGTATTGTAAGCTATTTCCTTTGTTGAACGACTGCATCGCCTCAGGATTCTACCAATAAACCGCAATCTAAGTCTGAACGGTAGACAGTGAGATATTATAGACGCGTTATTTAAACTTTTATAGTCTCTGTGCGTCTTATTTGTTGGTATCTAGATGCTGTCGCCGAGATTCGAACATTCAATCAGGTCCATAGCCTGTGTCATAAAGTAAGCAATCCTTAGCACACAGGACATAGGTGACCGTCTCTAATGACCTCGTTGTCGACGGGACGTTAAACACTAATCTCCTCCTCCTCTACAGGACATAGGTGAAAACATAGTGAGCATCTGATACCTCGCATTTCTTGAATTAGCGACCCATCATCTGTTTGACGTCACACCCTGGCGTTCAATCTGTCATGCTGCTATTGTCAAATGGTCCGTTTTTCTGCCGTTTTGTCTACAGTGGTTTAGTTTTTTTTCTGTTGAGTATACTTTACATGGATGGCAGAGAGATGAGAACATGTCAGTTGGTGTAGGCCAGAGTAGTCTAACATATGTCTACACCTTTAATATAGTTCAGTTTTGTTAATTGTGCGCCCCGCGGGATTAGCCGAGCGGTCACAGGCGCTGCAGTCATGGACTGTGCGGCTGGTCCCGGCGGAGGTTCGGGTCCTCCCACGGTCATGGGTGTGTGTGTGTTTGTCCTTAGGATAATTTAGGTTAAATAGTGTGTAAGCTTACCCCCCCCCCCCCCATGAACCATGGACCTTGCCGTTGGTGGGGAGGCTTGAGTGCCTCAGCGATACAGATGGCCGTACCGTAGGTTCAATCACAACGGAGGGGTATCTGTTGAGAGGCCAGACAAACGTGTGGATCCTGAAGAGGGGCAGCAGCCTTTTCAGTAGTTGCAGGGGCAACAGTCTGGATGATTGACTGATCTGGTCCTGTAACCCTAACCAAAACAGCCTTGGTGTGCTGGTACTGCGAACGGCTGAAAGCAAGGGGAAACTACAGCCGTAATTTTTCCCGAGGGCATGCAGCTTGGTTAAATGATGATGGCGTCCTCTTGGGTAAAGTATTCCGGAGGTAAAATAGTCCCCCATTCGGATCTCCGGGCGGGGACTATTCAAGAGGACGTCGTTATCAGGAGAAAGAAAACTGGCATTCTGCGGATCGGAGCGTGGAATGTCAGATCCCTTAATCGGGCAGGTAGGTTAGAAAACTTAAAAAGGGAAATGGATAGGTTAAAGTTAGATATAGTGGGAATTAGTGAAGTTCGGTGGCAGGAGGAACAAGACTTTTGGTCAGGTGAATACAGGGTTATAAATACAACAACAGTGTGTAAGCTTAGGGACTGATGACCTTAGCAGTTAAGTCCCATAAGATTTCACACGCATTTGAACATTATTTTTTGTTAATTGTGCGGTTGGAGTAAATTTCAATGCGTGGGTTTATAATGGTTTTAAATTACATCTAGAACCAAATTATTTTTTCAAACAAACTGAATGATTTATATGAAATTATATGGAACTTGATGGAAAATCCTTGTCTTTAGATACAGCGAAATAATGTCTATATTTGACAGTTACTTACCTGTAGAAAAGAGAACTAGTCTTTGATAATAAAAGAGCTATCTGTTATTCGAATTACTGTTGTTTGTTATTCTGAAGTTATATTAGTTGTTAACTAGAGGCTCTTTCGAAGAATGAACTAAGAATTTTCATTCACAAAGTAACATATAAACTCTTATTGCAGTGTCTTTTGCGACTTGCTAAATGGGAGTAAAATATTCACATACTTACCAAATCATATAATTTTCTTTTTCTCCTTCCGCACCTTTCGGAAGTATTAAAGTTTTAGGAAGTAATGGCAGCTACGTTTATGATCTTTATTGTGCAATTTGAATAGACAGATTTTCCTTAAACCCCCTCCAGGACAATTTTCATGTAATTTTTGTTTGCCTCTTGCGACATACATTTAATGCACTGCATATAATCACCCATACCTGGTTATGAAGAACTTTCTCTGCACCTATTGTTCACGAAGACTGCCATGCTATGTAGCGAAGAGACAGAAACGACAACGCTCAAATTGCGCAGCTCGGCAGGTGGTAGCTGACGCAACTGCCCCTTTAGAAGAAGGGGTTCGCTTCGTCCAGCACTGAGGACAAAAGATACGTTTCTGCTCAGCTGTCACGTCTTTCTTCACGATCTGTACTATTGGGCTGCCAGGTGTGCAATAGTGATACACACATTATGCTGTTGCTATGATGAACAGAACAATGACACTATATAACACCATTCTTCGTGTCTGCATAGTTTTCACTGTTCCTGAAGCACTTTTTAGCGCAAATTTCAGTTCTATTAGCTATTACAACCATGTAAGATTTTCACCAATGTAGGAAACTCATTTTTCATTTAAATCTGAAGTTCCACAGAGAGAAATTATATTGCAAGAAATTTCATTTTAGTAAGATTGTTACACCAATATGGCTATCAGGTGGGAAAGTTTACTTCACTTTTGACATAGTGTAACGTTGTGAGTGTATATCTGTACTGTTGAATGTAGTTTTGTAGCTACGTAGAAAAGAGTTCCTGCAAGTGTTTGAATGACACAAACGTATTCTTTTCTGTTTGTGGTAGCTAAGCAAAGTCATAACATTAATAGCTTCGTGAAAAATGGCTACTAAACATACTTCAATATAAAGTATATGATGAAGACAAAAGCTGCTTACTGTATGCAGTATGCCATGAATTTTTTGAGGGACTAGGACTGTGGGAAAATGGGAAAAGGAAACCAATGTCTTCCGCAATTCCAATGGTTTGGAGTGAGTCGCAAAATCATGTACATGGGTTTGGGTTGTTTGGGGGAAGAGACCAAACTGCGAGGTCATCGGTCTCACTGGATTAGGGAAAGACGGGGAAGGAAGAAGCCGGTGTCCTTTCAAAGGAACCATCCCGGCATTTTCCTGGAGCAATTTAGGGAAATCACGGAAAACCTAAATCAGGATGGCTGGACGCGGGATTGAACCGTCGCCCTCCCGAATGCGAGTCCAGTGTGCTAACCACTGCGCCACCTCGCTCGGTTCATGAACATGATAATTATTTTCATATAGCTAATGTTGAAGATCATAACGCAAAAGTAAGTTCGGCATAAAAGATACTAACATTTATTCAGCCTTACGGTCAGTTACCCGTACTTTCACCCTATTCCAGATCCACCTATCATTTTCGGGAGAAGGGTAGCACAGAAAATGAATACAATGTTGGTAATGATGATAATCGAGAAGAAGATTCTGCACCAGAATTATTTAGTCAAAACGAACTAAATTATTTAAATCGTGACTTCAGTGTGACAAAAGATGCCACTGAACTGCTCGGGTCAAGACTGAAAGCTAGGCACCTTCTACTATCTGGAGTATCATTCTCTTGCTACAGGAACAGAGGACGGTAACCAAAAGGCATGAATTTACAGTACCAAGTAATTGATAATATGCTAACTGAAGAAAGAGCTTTCAAAAACCCATTATTTACATAAAAATCATAATCCAAGTCAGAAATAATAGTGACCTTAAAAGAACAAATTTGGTATGTTTGGTGATGTAGTCTTACTGAAACTGGTTATCGGAATATATGCTTTACCAGAGAAGTTGATTTTCGAAGATTTTCTTCTGAGTTTATTACACTGCAGATCGCCCCCTTTCTGGCACAACGTTAGGAATATATAACACTGTAAAATAGTTCGTGATTTGATATTCATGTTTCTTTGTTAAAAGCTAAAGTCAATTTAGAATTACATTGCCATCAGAAACCTAGTTACTTCCTTTCTCACATTGACTCGACAGGTGTTTAGGTGTACGTATGTTACCGGTACTATGTAAAATATCAATACACTGCCAATGTTGCATTAATTTTTATCATTTGTAGAATTAAGTGAATTCCTATGAAGCTACGAATCAATGTTCACTAATTACTCAACATAGTTACTTATTCACATGCAGATGTTATCCACAAATGAGATAAAAGGAATATCATATGATTTCACCACATAAATTAATAATTTTGTGCTCGTAACTGCAATAGTTAAACTTTTTACTACTAGCGACCTTGAATGTAGAAAGACAATATTATGTTAAAATACGCACCACACTATCATAGATCTGTACACATACCACCTACAATAAAAGCAGACCTATGTTGTCAGAATTACTTGCTACTTACCATAACGAGTGAAAGCATACTCTACATCATTTGTGTCATTATAGCTGTGTACTTGTTATACAGCTTAAACTGATGATTTTTTTGTGTTGGATAATTTTATTTTCATTCAACTTTCACAAACTACCTCATTTAAATTTTAAAGAAAATGCAGGAAATTTTTCTTCAATTCGTGTAAAAGAAAGTGAAAGGTTCTTTCAGTGTAACTAATTTTGTTTACGAATATACTTTTTATCACACAGTTTTCAGAAATCAGTCTTTTTGTGTGGCAGCTAGCGTTGCAGATGCACCACTCTTATAGGATTTTAACGCTTTGTCATGTTACTGATGCAGTCATTGCGAACGCTTCTTATTTTAGCCTTTGCAATAAAATCACAACTAGGGACGTGTTTCTACATACTACCCACAATTTAAAGCAATGTTTAAACTGCTCTATTTGTGACATTCGTTTTTCGTGACTCCACAAAGGAAGTTGCTCTTCATACAGTTGAAGAAGCTCCACAACTTTCGATACCAATTGCTGTCTGTCTGTGTGTACTTTTTTTTTTTTTGGTGCTGCAACACACACACACACACACACACACACACACACACACACACGCACACACACACACTACACAAACTCCAAAATTTCTGTCACAAAATACAGCGATGGTAATTTGAAATTAACGTCGTGGTGGCAGTTGAATGATGCTAATGGTTGGTAGTTGAAAGAAATTGGTGTCAAAAAGTTAAAGTGAGTTTATACCACTCCGAGTAGAGGCCATGTGGCATTAGTTTAGTGGCACGTGGAAACTCAGCTTTAAACTTATACCTGTTAGTGATATGGGCTATCTTTCGCGTGATCTGTGAAGTGTTTTGATGTAATCTTTCTTCAAAGCATGAATCTCTCCCTGTTTATAGTCATATACAATGTGTTTTTAAGACTGAGATGCGCTGTACATTGATGTCCTTACTATTGGTTTTAAGATAAGATTATGAGCTGAGCATCACCGATCCACAGTGACAGGATGTAAGTGTGGCAACTAAATGACTAGATAAATGAAATATATAGGTTGGAAGATCTTTCGAACAGGCAAGGAGAGAACAGGTAATGAAAATTTTTCGTTTTTGCGGTTTTCTAAGAGGAACTGTAGGCGATAGTGCGTAATCACTCTTGAAGTAACAGAAACAAATGAATTTAACGAAGATAAGCAGGTAAAAGGTGAAAGGATTGTAAAAAGCGTTACATACACGAAGTGGATATTTATATTTCTTTTTTGAGAACGTTGCACATAAATTCCATCTAAACGTGGATAAAGTGTCGAGAAAGTGACGGATTGTTCACTCATTTACTGTCGAATATTGTAAGCAAATAATATACGAATGGGAAAGATTCATTCTCTACAATATACGAGGGCGGTTCAGAAAGTAACCTCCGATTGGTCACAGTGCGGGTTGTGGGGGGAGTAGCGACGCCATCTGTGCGTTCACGCACTCAACAGGTCAGTCGGCATCAAGCCGTGGTCGAGTGAATGTCGTACCTGCGCTAGTTTAGTTTTTGTGGCAGTTTGAAATGTGTGCTGCAATAGAAAACCCCGCCAAATGTGAAGTGCGTGCTGTCATAAGGTTTTTTACAGCCAAAGGATATTCTGCAGCAGCTATTCATCGTGAGGTTTGTGCCGTGTACGGACCAAGAGTTATGAGTGAAGGAGTTGTCCGTGAATGGGTACGTTTATTTAAAAGTGGACGAGAAAACGTTCATGATGAAGAGAGGAGTGGTAGACCATCATTGGTGACTGACGAACGCGTTCAGACAGTTGATGCAAAAGTTCGTGAAAATCGACGTTTCTCAATGTCGGAGTTGTCTACTGGTTTTCCACAGATTTCTAAGACTCTCTTGTACGAGATAGTGACAGCAAGATTGGGTTACCGTAAGTTCTGTGCACGATGGGTGCCCAAAATTCTTACCGACCACCACAAAACTCAAAGAATGGCCTCTGCATTAGACTTTCTGTCACGTTATGAGGACGAAGGAGAACCATTGTTAAACAGAATCGTGACTGGTGACGAAACCTGGATTAAGTACGTGAACCCTGAGACAAAAGAACAATCAAAGATGTGGGCACATTCAAATTCGCCTACCAAACCAAGAAAAGCCTCGTAAGATTTTTCTGCCAGAAAACTGATGGCAACGGTGTTTTGGGATGCCAAAGGGGTGTTGTTGGTTGAATTCATGGAACGTGGTACGACCATTAATCAAGACGTGTACTGTGAAACAATAAAAAAGTTACGACGGGCTATACAGAACAAACGCCGTGGTATGCTGACTTCCGGTATCGTTTTTTTTTTGCACGATAACGCCCGTCCTCACTCTGCTCGCAGAACAACGGCCCTTCTTGAGTCCTTCAAGTGGGACGTTATCAACCATCCACCTTACAGCCCAGACCTGGCGCCAAGTGATTATCACCTCTTCATGCATTTGAAGAAATGGCTCGGGTCACAGCGGTTTGATGACGACGAAGAGCTCAAAGATGCGGTCACAGGCTGGCTCCAGGCACAAGCGGGTGATTTTTATGCAGAAGGAATTTCAAAGCTTGTGAAGAGATACGATAAGTGCCTCAATCGCTATGGAGACTATGTAGAAAAATAGTGCAAAGATGTAGTTGTAAGATGTATATATTAAAATATTTTTATTTAACTTGGTGTATTTTTTTAAATCAACCGGAGGTTACTTTCTGAACGGCCCTCGTATTTACACCGTAAAGCAAACAAGGCTGACTGTTGCGTTAAGATGTTTACCGCCTTGGTCTTAAAGAAATAATGGTATACTCACCAGCAAACAGTGTTAAGAGTGCAATCGATTCTGGCATGGGAAAAAACCACATAGGACGAATGATAGGCAAAAAAGGGGGCGATGGGAATCCTGTTAACAACTGTAGACTCCCATACACATTTTGATTTGTGGTATGGAATGTTTGTCTTACAGGAAAATGTAAACGTCTAAAAGAAATTGGTCGAATGAATGTTAGATTACTTTGCGACACGTATTGCACTGCTGTTCAAATTTCACCGTTCTGGTGCAGAATTATCGTACAAGCTAGGAGGGTCTACCTATCGAATACGAAACTGTTACAAGAATTATGCTGTGCGATGATTCGGACTTCTCTTTTTAGAAATTCGAAGGAAAATGACCGCATACAGACATGAAATGTGAAAATGAAGTAAGAGCATTAAATGTTCCTTCTGTCAGAAGGGGGCAAATACAACAAACAAAGCGGGATTGAAGTGATCAAAGAGGACGACACGTGGCCATGGTAACGGCCGTAAAGGGTGTGTACATGTATACCCTGCGAACCACTGTGAAGTGCATGGCAGAGGGAACGTCCCACTATACCAGCTATTACGGGTTTTTCCCGTTCCATTCAAATATGGAGAGTGAGAAGAACGATTATTTAAATGCCTCTGTGTTACTGTAATTAATCTAATGTTGTCCTCAAGATCCCTATGGGAGCGAAATGTAGGGAGGTGTAGTACATTCCTAGAGTCATCATATAAAGTCGGTACTTGAAACTTTGATAGTAGACTTTCTCATGATAGTTTCCATTTATCTACTACAGTGTGCCACCTGAGTTCTTTCAATATCTTCGTGACGCTCTCTCGCAGGTCAAACAAACCTGTGACCATTCGTGCTGCCCTTCTCCGTATACGTTCAGTTTCTCCAGATAATTCAGTCTGGTACAGGTCCCACACAGTTGAGCAATATTTTAGTATTATTGTAGGCAGTCTTCTTTGTGGGGTGATTGCGTTTCCCTGGTATTCTACCAATAAAATTAAGTCTGCTGTCTACTTTACCTACGACAGAGGCTATGTGATCGTTCCACTTCATATCACAACTAAGTGCTATACCCAGTTATTGGTATAAGATATCTCCTTCCACTGACATGCTCCCACAGTAAAACAACAAATATTTACAAGTTACTTTATATAAATTGCGTATAATTAAATTTACACCAGTGATGAACAGTAATTAAACGTATTGAGAGCAAAGGCATACGTAGGATAATTAACAAATTTTAGCAAAATGATTATACTCTTCCTAGTGTTAAGTACGTTGACACATCGACCTTATATATAAGAGCTTCGCAATAACTGCTCAAAAGTAACGTGTCGCTAATACGACGAAAAACCTTGTTTTATGACCATTACATGCAGTCATAGGAGCAAGGAAGTACATGGCATAATACACTAGTAAAGATTCATCCATAAAGTAAGTTATAATGCGCCTAATATATCTATAGATATGACTTGTTCCTGTGTCAAAATCTCAAGTGTCACCAATGTAACCGATGTGTAATGCTTCCGTTTTAGATACTTGAAAATAGTCTCAGGCCGAAATTGCCCAATCGTACCGAAACAAAGAGAATGGCAGCTGAAGGTATCACAAAATATTCAAAAAATATTCCAGCTGTGACTCACTGATTGTCAGTACACAGAGCCCATGGAAATATATATCGAGCAAGTAACGTGGATATGCCGAGCTCTGCAGGGAAAGAATTTGGTGGTGGCAATGGATACCAATGCTAAGTCATTCCCGTGGCAGAGTGGTGAACAAGATGAAAAGAGTCAGTTATTAGAGGATTTAATGAGTGAGCAAATTTTCCATTTTGTGAACAAACCTGGACACATACGTACATACACAAGTCGGACTTGAGCCAGGTCAAATATTGACTTTGCTCTGGTAAGCAATGTGGCTGTAAACAAGACAGACGACTGGGTAGTCCCAGACTCTCAGAAATCTAGTGATCATAATTTTATAATGTTCACACTTCCATCTGAACCAGCAGCTGTGTGGCAGCAATGGATCTCTAGATATAAGGAGGCAGACTAGGACTTGCTCCTTCGGGAATATACTCCTTCAGAACTGGGTAAGAGTTTTTATGCGCATGAGGCCGCTGTGGCGATGATTGAGTCAATACAGAATGCGATTTCTGTCGCTGCACGAATGCTGGGAGGAGTCCAGAACGTCCGCCCGGCGCCAAGGACTCCCGAACCAACTGATCTTCGTAGATCTGTGGGCAGTGCTTGAGGACAGTGCCAGCGCTTCTTGAATCCGTGGGACTGACAATATACTCTTAGCATATATCGTTCACAGCGGGAAAGATACAAACAGAAGATATATGAGGTAAGGAAGGAAAGCTGGGACAAGTTTGTACAGGAAAACTTGGTCATGTCCCCATGGGGAAGTCCGCAGCTCGTGGTCGTGTGGTAGCGTTCTCGCTTCCCGCGCCCGGGTTCCCGGGTTCGATTCCCGGCGGGGTCAGGGATTTTCTCTACCTCGTGATGACTAGGTGTTGTGTGCTGTCCTTAGGTTAGTTAGGTTTAAGTAGTTCTAGGGGACTGGTGATCATAGATGTTAAGTCCCATAGTGCTCAGAGCCATTTGAACCAACCCATGGGGAACGCCATTTTGTAAGAGAGAAAATAAGGGCACATACAGTGTTGTCATCAGTTAAAAGATCAGGTCAAGAGGAGTACGCGACCTCGCGCCAGAATAAAATTGAAGTCTTGCTAGAGATCCTGCCACCTGACGATGTGTCAGAGCAGGACACTCCGGCGCAGACTGAAGTACATAGGCGCTTGGAGGAACCCGAGAACGCAACAGCTATGTACCCTTGTTCAGCTCTGGAGGCCTCTAGCATTATCAGAAGATTAAAAAGAGGTAAGTTTCCGGGACCAGATGGAATTCCACTTGAAGTATTACAAACTCTGACACCTAAGGTCGCCCCATATATGGTCCAAATCTTTAATAAATGTTTGGAGACTTGCATATTTCCACTTACATCGAAACTACGTAAACAAGATAAAGATGCACGTGACGCCAAGTGATATAGACCAATTTGTTTGCCGGCCGGAGTGGCCGAGCGGTTCTAGGCGCTACAGTCTGGAACCGCGCGACCACTACGGTCGCAGGTTCTGATCCTGCCTCGGGCATGGATGTGTGTGATGTCCTTAGGTTAGTTAGGCTTAAGTAGTTCTAAGTTCTAGGGCACTGATGACCTCAGAAGTTAAGTCCCATAGTGCTCAGAGCCATTTGAACCATTTGAACCAATTTGTTTACTAGACATCCTGGAGAAAGCGCTGGAGAAGCTGCCCTGTGACAGACTATGAAGTCATCAGGAAATAGCTCATATGACGGAGTGACAATTCGGATTACGCCGAGGTCGGTCCATAGAGGATCCGATCAATCTGGTAGCCGAATTTGTATGTTCGGCGACCTGCTCTGGGAGTTATGGTAGATTTCTCCGGTGCATCTGACAATCTGTGGTGGCCGGCGCTGTTATCCTGCTTGCGGGACATGCCGTGCCCGGAGTCACTGTGTGGTTGCCATATGGCCGGCTAGAGTGGCCGAGCGGTTCTAGGCGCTACAGTCTGGAACTACGCGAGCGCTACGGTCGCAGGTTCGAATCCTGCCTCGGGCATGGATGTGTGTGATGTGCTTAGGTTAGTTAGGTTGAAGTAGTTCTAACTTCTAGGGGACTGATGAGCTCAGAAGTTAAGTCCCATAGCGCTCAGAGCCATTTTTTTTTTTTTGTGGTTGCCATATGGATTATTGCGTACACTAAGTGGTAAAGATAACTTCCCGCAATTCAGTTGTAGTCAAAGACATATATAGAGGACGTCCCGAGGATTCAGTATGGAGTCCCTTCTGAGGTCCTTGCAGGTGGACGCTACGGTATCGGGGCCTGTCGCTTACGCTGATGACTTACTCGTGTTGGTGCCGCCTTGAACTGGATTGAAGAACTCGCATATGGTGATAATAATGGACTGGTGTGAAAAATCTAAGTTGAGTATAGCACCACAGAAGTTGTTGTATATGTTGCTTAAAGGAAAGCTTATAGAGATCACACAGTAAGAAATGAGAACTCGGTGTAAATACCTTGGGGTATATCTGGACCAGGACTGGAACTTCGCGTCACACAGGCGAAAAGGCACTGGATGTGCTACACGGATTAATAAGTATTGGGCAGAGGAAATTTTATCTTCCGCCTCGTATAATAAGATTATATCATGGTAGCCTGTAGGTTTCAATGGTGGGATACGGTTCCAGCCTATGGGTTCATAGATTGTGTTTGATGAGACCCGGAATGGCTATGAGAAGAGTACAAAGAAACGTATTAATCGGGTCAATTGAAGCTTTTGGTACTTCTCCTACTGATGGATTTCTGGTGATAATGGGCTTATGTTACTATTAAGGCACAGTGCTGCAAACTACTGGTTATGGAAAAGGGATTACAGAAAGGTAAGGGAAATTATGGGCAAGCACCTAAATAACAAAAGAGAAATATGAGAAGAGGTCGTGAACATATGGCAAGAGCAATGTGACACGTCAACAACTGCGAGAAGAGTCTATGGATTCTTCCCTAATGTAACGGAAAAGTTAAACATGAAATATTTTGCACTTAGGCGGGGATTAATATATCTTCTCACATGCCATGGGCATGTGTTTGCACAGGATTGGAAAGCGAGATTCAGGAATATGCGGCTGTGGCGCTCTAAAAGATACTTGTGAGCGTATGCTATTCGAGTGTCAAACTGTCAGTAATGTAGCCTCAGAAGAACGTGAGGGTCTGTCAGCTGCTGATATTAAACAGTTGCTGTATGACTATGTAGTTTGCATCGGACAAGACGCAAGTTAGAACAGGAGAATGGCGTGAGCTGTTGGTCCTCCATCCTTTGCTTCTGCGGGGGACCGAAGGATTTAGAAGGTGTTCGGGGGATTTGCTTAAGCACGCGGGCTGGCAGCTGCTGTTCGGATCGGATGCGTGGGATCTGGAGCGCCTCGTCGGTTGCTGGTTATCTTCCCTCCATCTACTCATCTAAGTAGTTTTGTACGATGCCCAGTAAAATAGATAGTTACTGTTGTAGTAGGAGCAGTGGAATGTCGTTTAGTATGGTGGTGGGTAAAAATTAATAAAATTTTGTTAAGTATCCAGGCAGTAGCTTCGTAAATGGATAGTAGCGGCCAGCGTCATCGTCACGACGTACGGGCAACCTGCTACTATCTCCCAGTACGGATAAGTAGGCTGATTGTATTGTATTCATGTGTTTGTGTTATTTGTAAATTAAAGTACCACTGTAGTTTGAAGTAGAATTGTTTAGTATATTGCAGTACGGTCCATTGTATTGTAGAAGGTAGTGGATCTTAATTGTAATTAAATCTAAAAAACGTGACGCACTGATATTATATTCATACGATACTGTTGTTTCGTCTTGTGAAGTGCACAGTTTTACATTTATGAACATCTTAAGCAATTTCCCTATCTCTGAAATTTTGTCAAGGTCTGCCTGAATACTTGTCGAGATTCGTTCAGACTGCACTTTATTGTACATAACTGCATAATCTACGAAAAGTCTGAGGTCACAATATTGTCAACAAGGTCATAAATACACAACATGAGCAGGAAGGGACAGAACACACTTCCCTGGAGTGCACAGGAAGTTACTTGTACCCAATCCAGTCAGAAATTTCTTGGGTGTGGAATTGAGTCAAATACTTTTAGGTAATCGAAAAATACTGCATCTACCTGACTGCCTTGATCCATGGTTTTCAGCATGTCTTGTGGGAAAAGTGCGAATTGTGTTTCACATTATTTATGGTTATGAAATCCGTGCTGGCATAGGGGAGGTCGTTCGGTTCGAGAAACCTCATTACGTTTGAGCTCACAATATGTTCTAAGATTCCACAACATATGGATGTGAAGGATTCTGGACAGTAGTTTCGTAAATCACTTCCGCGAGGCCTTCGTACTTAAAGATTTTGGACGTTGTGCACCATAAAGGGCTTCGGTTGGCCACTGGGGCATTCCGAACTAGCCCCATACCAAGCCTCTGTGCAGAGGCTGGTGAACCGCCACTTCATATGCGGCGACAGCTACTTATGGTCCGCCAGGCGTATAAAACTTTGTCCACACCATACACCCCTGCATACCATACCGTTGCTCAGCCTCCTCTGGCACGGTTATTTCATAACCGGCAACGTGCGACGCAGCCCTATGGGATTCGCGCACAGGATTGCCTCGCTGCAATGTCTATGGCTGGTCTTCGTGTTTTACGTCGCGGTTGGAGCAGATCTCCACCTTGGCTCCTCCGAAGACCCAAACTTATTTTAGATTTGACTCGTTTTAAGAAGGATGGCACGCCAGATTTTACATTCCAGTCACTGTTTTTTAACATTTTAGATGTGCATCACGGTTTCACTGTCGTTTATACTGATGGCTCCAAACAGGAGACTTCCCTTGGCTGTTCTGTGGTGTTCCCTGATCATGTTACCCGGATTCGCCTCCCTGCTGAATATACCGTTTTCGCAGCGGAGCTCCACGCGATCCTGACGGCGCTGGAGCAGATGAATCGTGTTCGGGGCGATCGATTTCTTCTCTGCTCCGATTCTCTTAGTGCCTTACAATCGCTGCAGAACCTATACCCGACTGAGGAGATGGTCCAGTTGATACATGACCAACTGTACTTGCTCCAACGGCGGGGTAAAGAGGTATCCTTCTGCTGGGTGCCTGGTCATGTCGGCATTTGGGGCAATGAACAGGCTGATCGGGCTGCCAAGGAGGCCTGCAGAGAGCAGGATGTGGTCCAGTGTCCTATCCCCTTGCAGTCAGTCATCGCTGCACTCCACAGGAAGTGCATGGAGTTGTGGGAGGACGAATGGCTGGCGGTGACGGCCAATAAACTGCGGTCGGTAAAGTCAACCACTCGGCCGTGGCGTTCCTCCTGCCGGTTGCTCAGGCGGGAAGAGGTGGCCCTCACACGTCTTCGGATCGGGCACTGTCCTCTGACGCATAGCTATTTATTACGGCGGGAGGCTCCTCCGTTTTGTGCTGCCTGTGGTGTGCACATCTCTGTCCGGCACATTTTAACGGACTGCATTTTATATCGTGATGCAAGGGCAGACGCACAAGTTGCTGGGGATCTGCCTTGTGTTTTAGCAAACGATGAGACGTGTGTGTCTAGGGTTTTTAAGTTTTGTGATGTGTCTGGACTCTGGCCTCAACTTTTAGGCTGGAGGTTTTAGTGTATTGCAGAGTGGCTGACTCCTCCCTTTTTTTCTTTGCGGTCAGCCAGCCACTTCCATCTGCTACATTGTTTTAGCTCCCTCTCTCAAATTCTTCCTGTGTTGTCCATGTTTTACTGCTGACGCCCTGCTTCATCCCACGCTTCGGTGTGGGTGAGCACATATTTTTAAATTATTGTTCCCAGTGTTTTATGTTCCGTTTCATGTAAATGTTCTGAACTTTTTTCCTTGACACCCGTCTCACTAGGATACTGAACGGGCGCTGAAGACCTTGCTGTCGTACGCCCACAAAACCCCTCTACTACTACTACTACGTAAATCACTTCTGCCACCGTTTTGTTGACAGAAGTGAGCTGTTCTTTCTTCCAGCTACTGTTCTTTTGTTCGAGGGATCTACAATAGATTATAGTTAACAGAAGGGCTAATCCGGCTGCAAGCTGGGTATAGGATGTGATAAGGAATCCATTGGGTTCTGGGGCTTTTTCAGTTTTAACGATTTGAGTTGTTTCTCAACGCCACTCACTCTGTTATACAGGGTGATTCAAAAAGAATACCACAACTTTAGGAATTTAAAATTCTGCAACGACAAAAGGCAGAGCTAAGCACTATCTGGCGGCGAATTAAGGGAGCTATAAAGTTTCATTTAGTTGTACATTTGTTCGCTTGAGGCGCTGTTGACTAGGCGTCAGCGTCAGTTGATGCTAAGATGGCGACCGCTCAACAGAAAGCTTTTTGTGTTATTGAGTACGGCAGAAGTGAATCGACGACAGTTGTTCAGCGTGAATTTCGAACGAAGTATGGTGTTAAACCTCCTGATAGGTGGTGTATTAAACGTTGGTATAAACAGTTTACAGAGGATGGGTGTTTGTGCAAAGGGAAAAGTTCTGGACGGCCGAGAACGAGTGATGAAAATGTAGCACGCATCCAGCAAGCATTTGTTGGCTGTTCCCTCAGCTCGAACAAGAAGCACAACAATTCATATTTCAGCAGGATGGAGCGCCACCACATTGGCACTTATCTGTCCGTAACTACCTGAACGTCAACTACCCGAGGCGATAGATCGGCCGCCAGGCAGCCCGTGACAGAGCACTTCATCACTGGCCTCCAAGAAGCCCTGATCTTACCCCCTGCGATTTTTTTATGGGGGTATGTTAAGGATATGGTGTTTCGGCCACCTCTCCCAGCCACCATTGATGATTTGAAACGAGAAATAACAGCAGCTATCCAAACTGTTACGCCTGATATGCTACAGAGAGTGTGGAACGAGTTGGAGTATCGGGTTGATATTGCTCGAGTGTCTGGAGGGGGCCATATTGAACATCTCTGAACTTGTTTTTGAGGGAAAAAAAACCTTTTTAAATACTCTTTGTAGTGATGTAAAACAGAAGGTTATATTATATTTCTTTCATTAAATACACATTTTAAAGTTGTGGTATTCTTTTTGAATCACCCTGTATATTTCACTCATCTTTTCAGTGATACAAAGATTAAATTTCGTAGCACTCCTAGCTTTTCCTTTATAAAGGATCGTTTGAAAACAGAATTACGAATTTCTGCTATTGCTATGGACATGTTAGATAATATTCCCCACAATTTTGTGACCGCGTTTCAAACAACAAGCAAGCAAAACATAGAAAGGGAAATATATTGAAATAACATGTCACTAAAATACTCTCGAAGCTGCGTTGCTGCCATCGAAACAACCGCACAAAATGTCACTCTGCAAATGAAGTAAGTGGAAGCCTGTTGGATAATGTTACGTATTCACATGTAACACATAACACTTTCTGAGAAAATGAAAAATTTCTGACAGTGTAACTACGGACCACATGACTCATCAGCTTCATAAATTCATCACTTACTTCAAACACAAAGAGTCAGTAAAAGTACCGAACCGTGATGGACATTCGCTACGTAAGGCTCCAGCATTGTGCGCGTATGTCTATCAGAAGTATGTGGAAGAGACAAACGGTTGACTTGCGAAATATCTTGTACATTCCAGACATTGAGTGTAATTTGATATTATTCCCTCAGATGACCGATTAAGATACGGTGGTATCGTCGCCAGAAAATGATACTAGAGTCATGAATCAAAACTGGGAAATAATCACAAAAGCTTCAAAGACAGGAAAGTGTAATACTTAAGTTAGGCAACTCCAGCGTTTAGAAGTGTGGACGTGGCACTGTCGCAAAACCCTACTGTTAGTCTTATGCCACTGAAGATTAGGCTACATTCATATTGATAAAGCTAAGAAATAGGTCTAATGTAATGGAATAACTCTCGAAGTGTGAGACGACAGGAATAATCAGTTGTGCTGTATTTGAATCGAAGGCAAAAGGAAAGCTAGACCTTTCCCGAAACATTCTGTAAACATAGCAAATGAACAGCTGTGTTTGATGCACAGTGATGTAACGTGTGTCTTTGGCTCAACACTTAGTGGTGCGAAGTAAGCTATAACATTCATTTACGATTATTCGAGATATGCAGAAGTCTATTTGCTAAAAGCTAAATCTGAAATTATTAGTCATTCAGAAATATAAATTGTACACAGATAATTTTCTACAGAAAAGAATAGAAATTCCCCATTGGGACAATGAAGGTGAACATATGAGTAATGGTTTCGAAGCATTTCTTGGTAAAGAGGGAATTCAGAGGCAGATTACTGCCCCTAGTAGACACCAAGAAATTGATGTTGCAGAACGGTGGAACCAAACTCTTGCAAATACTGCACGATGTACGCTTTTGAAGAGGGGACTAGCACAAAATTACTGGAGCAGAGTGAATTATACGATACATTTGATCACATATAAGTTATTATTTCATTCAGAATGTGCTGTAACTAATAAAATATTTCTTTTGAGCTACAGGTACAATCCATATGTTCAACGTACAGCAGTAGATTTTGAAACAATATCATTTATGTTAAAGCAAACGAAATAATTAAAAAACAAAGAGGGAACTAATAACCCAAATAAATCTTCATATTCATTTTGCATTTCCATTAAACACGTAATGTGTAATCAACATATTCTTAAAATCGTCGAAACTTTAAGATTTTTCCCATTAAGCTTTGTTATTCAGTATGTAGTTAGCAGACTCCTGCTCATGTTATGTAATTAGCGTTATGAAAAATATGTTATTTAAAGATATATGATAAAATCATGATACCTACAAAGCACGTATTACTCCAGATTTTATTGCAATTACAGACCATGTATTCACATAGAGAGAAGTCAGCAACTATATTGATTTTAAATTTTTTTATATGTTTATCCTTTACTTTTCTCTAGTGTAATTCCGATAGAGAAACAACAGGGAACTTCCACAAACTACATAGTTCTGAAGATAATCCAGTGAGACTGAAATTAGTCATACTGCAAAAAAAATTCCAGCTGGGACTGGAAAATAAATCAAATATATGAACAAATTTTTAAATATTTGTATTAGCTTAGACATAACTCAATGGAAACCTACTTTTCTCAGCTGTTGAAAGAATAATTTTCCTTTTCCAAAAATAATTTCTTTGAAAAGTTATTGATGATAGCAGCTTTCATAATCTAGAGTATGATTTTGCAAAACTGAATAAGACGTGAATAACAAAGACTATAGTCTTGTAACACTAATTCTCAGGTTTTTTACAGTTTGCACTTTTGTCAAAATTAATATTCCAGTTATAAAATTATTGTGATTAAAATGTTTCCATTCCATGACAATTCTGCTGGGAAATATAAGATTACAAATATGGGCATTGCTCTCCAATTCCGAGAATCTGTGCTTAGTTTCCGTTCTGCAAACATACTAAGCTACTAGTCTCAAGATGGTTGTCATTTGTTTCACTTGTCTGTTGAAGCAATGTCGTGAACAACTAATCTGATACTAATATACACTGAAGAGCCAAAGAAATTGGTACACCTGCGTAATATCGTGTAGGGCCCCAGTGAACACGCGGAAGTGGCGTAACACGACGTGGCATGGACTCGACTAATGTCTGAAATAGTGGTGGAGGGAATTGACAACAAGAATCCTGCAGGGCAGTCCATAAATCCGTAAGAGCACGTTGCAAGGCATCCCACATACGCTCAATAATGTTCATGGTGGGCTGTTTGGTGGCCAGCGGAAAGTTTAAACTCAGAAGTGTGTTCCTGGAGCCATTCTATAGTAATTGGGGACGAGTGGGGTGTTGTCCTATTGGAATTGCCCAAGTCAGTCGGAATGCACAATGGACACGAACGGGTACAGGTGATCAGACAGGATGCTTACGTACGTGACACCAGTCAGAGTCGTATCTAGACGTCTCAGGGGTCCCATATCTGTCCAGCTGCACGCGCACACCACAACAGAGCCTCCACTAGTTTGAGCAGTCCCCTGATAACATGCAGGGTCTGTGGATTCATGAGGTTGTGTCCATAACCGTACACGTCCATCCGCTCGATGCTATTCTTGACGAGACTCGTGCGAGCGGGCAACATGTTTCCAGTTATCAGCAGCCCAACGTCGGTGTTGACTGGCCCAGGCGAGGCGTGAAGCTTTGTGTCGTGCAGTCATCAAGGGTACACGAATGGGCCTTCGGCTCCGAAAGCCCATATCGATGATGATTCGTTGAATGGCTCGCAGGCCGACACTTGTTGCATTGAAATCTGCAGAAATTTTCAGAAGGGTTGCACTTCTGTCATGTTAAACGATTCTCTTTAGTCATCGTTGGTCCCGTTCTTGCAGGAACTTTTTCCGGCCGTAGCGATGTCGGAGATTTGATGTTTTACCAGGTTCCTGATATTCACAGTACATTCTGAAATGGTCGTACGGGAAAATACTCACTTCATCGCTACCTCGGTGATGCTCTGTCCCATCGCTCGTGGGCCGACTATAACACCTCGTTCAAACTCACTTAAATCTTGATAACCTGTCATTGTAGCAGGAGTGACCAATCTAAGAACTACGCCAGAAACTTGTTGTCTTATTTAGGAGTTACCGACCGCAGCACTCTCTACTGACTGTTTACATATCTCTGTATTTGAATACGCATGCCTATACCAGTTTCTTTGGCACTTCAGTGTATGAAAACGGCAAAGAAATATGTTTCAACCATTTCGTAACAAACCTGAACTTCGACTACCACCAAAAGGCAAGAGACAAAAATAAGTAAAACGTATTTTGAATGTAATTATTTCTTCCCAGTGATAATTAAGTATCGCAAAAATGGTGAATATTTATACCTGAAATGTATTTACTTTGTTTGGTGTTTAACTTTGTTGTATACTAATTGGGATGAAATATTAGAACGTACCGCTGAAAAGCAGTGTACAACTAAAAGAAAAAGATCCATAAAGCGTACAAGAATCAACGTCAGCTAATGATAAAAATAAATGGCAAGAAGTAATGGAAAGACTAATGCAGAACCCTACCTGGACATCTTTCCCACGAGCTAACAACACAAAGACAATATAAACAAATTGAGTTTTCAAGCGAAAACGTGATGAGAATCAAAGAAATTTCAGATGTAGATTGTGAGTGGTGACTTTAAGTAATGAGCGAAGTCCAGGAACTGATTTTGACAAATGTTACGGTCCAACTATAAAGATGAAATTTATGCAATTCCTTACAGGAATACCAGTTAAACGAGACTGTGACATTCGTCGTTTGGAAGGCACTGCAGCATTTGAGATAGAGGACGTAAAAGATGAGGCCTATGTGGAACTAAGGATGTATTTCACAGATGCCACTGTCAAATGACGAAGGAAATTCAATGCCACCCCAAATAAGAAGGAATCGCACAACAGTGAGTGCCCCTACATATCTGTAAAGTGCATCTATGGATTGCACCAGTCCAGCAGGAGGTGGAAAGGAGCTCCAGTGAGTTCCTGCATATGCAAGGGATACTGTGATCAAGAGTCTGAAAGGAAATAACTGAAATGAAATAGATATCAAGCATAGAATAAGGAACCTCGGAGTAGCAGGTCATGAAGTCAGTCTAGGGATAGCGACCATTAATGAAGGAACCGGTTTTCGGTTATATCGGTTATTTTCTACGCGAGTTTAACCTGACAGTTAAAATCCTTAAATTAACCGGTTTCTGAAATAGCTACTTTTCGGTTTTTTTTTATTCCTCCTATTACCTGGAATAAACGTGGAAATCGAGCAAAGGCTGATAATTTTGATTCCTTCAGTTTCAAGTTACATAGGAACAAAATATTAAATTAAGTCGGCAAATAAAAGAAAATTTAGCCCTCCGCCGTTTCTCGAAAAGTGGCAAGTGGTTGAATACTACGCACATTACCAGTATCCTCATACGCATTGTAATTTATTGAAATTCTGCTCAAAAGTCACGTTTTAAACGAGGATCATACCAGTATTTGGGCATTACGGGTAGTAAGTGAAAAAGGATGAAGCCTGGGGTTGTTTGTCCGTTTTCAAGGGCAGCAAGCAGATGAAGGTATATTATGTAGACACATGCAGCGAATCAGCTACATGTTGTTAAGTTTTTAGTTTATCACTGTTACCATAATTACTTCCTCTTTTATTATTTCATAGAAATGGCAGCCCCTCCCCCCTCCCCGAACCATGGACCTTGACTTTGGTGAGGAGGCTTGCGTGCCTTAGCGATACAGATAGCCGTACTGTAGGTGCAACCACAACGGAGGGGTATATGTTGAAAGGCCAGACAAACGTGTGGTTCCCGAAGAGGGGCATCAGCCTTTTCATTAGTTGCAGGAGCAACAGTCTGGATGATTGACTGATCTGGCCTTGTAACACTAACCAAAACGGTCTTGCTGTGCTGGTACTGCGAACGGCTGAAAGCAAGGGGAAACTACAGCCATAATTTTTCTCGAGGTCATGCAGCTTTACTATATGGTTAAATGATGATGGGGTCCTCTTGGGTAAAATATTCCGGAGGTAAAATAGTCCCCCGTTCGGGTCTCCGGGCTGGACTACTCAGGAGGATGTTATCAGGAGAAAGAAAACTGGCGTTCTACGGATCGGAGCGTGGAATGTCAGATCCCTTAATCGGGCAGGTAGATTAGAAAATTTAAAAAGGGAAATGGATAGGTTAAAGTTAGATATAGTAGGAATTAGTGAACTTTGATGGCAGGAGGAGCAAGACTTCTGGTCAGGTGAACACAGGGTTATAAATACAAAATCAAATAGGAGTAATGCAAGAGTGGGTTTAATAATGAATAAAAAAATAGGAGTGCTGGGAAGCTACTACGAACAGCATAGTGAACGCATTATTGTAGCCAAGATAGACACGAAGCCCACGCCGACCGCAGTAGTACAAGTTTATATGACAACTAACTCCGCAGATGATGAAGAGATTGAAGAAATTTATGATGCAATAAAAGAAATTATTCAACTAGTTAGGGGAGACGAAAATTTAATAGCCATGGGGGACTGGAATTAGGTAGTAGGAAAAGGAGGAGAAGGATAAGTAGTGGGTGGATATGGAAAGGAGGTAAGGAATGAAAGAGGAAGCTTCCTGGTAGAACTTTGCATAGAACATAACTTAATCATAGCTATCACTTGATTTAAGAATCATGAAAGAAGGTTGCATACGTGGAAGAGGCCTGGAGATGCTGGAAGGTTTCAGATAGATTATATAATGGTAAGACATAGTTTTAGGAACCAAGTTTTAAATTGTGAGACATTGCCAGGGGCAGATGTTGACTCAGACTACAATCTATTGGTTATCAACTGTAGATTAAAACTGAAGAAACTGCAAAAAGGTGGGAATTTAAGGAGATGGTTTCTCGATAAACTGAAAGAACCAGAGATTGTAGAGAGTTTCAGAGAGAGCATTAGGGAACGATTGACAGGAATAGGGTAAAGAAGTAGAGTAGAAGAAGAATGGGTACCTTTGAGAGATGAATTAGTGAAGGCAGCAGAGGATCAAGTAGGTAAAAAGACGAGGGCTAGTAGAAATCCTTGGGTAACAGAAGAGATATTGAATTTAACTGAGGAAAGGAAAAAAATATAAAAATGCAATAAATGAAGCAGAAGGAAAAATACAAACGTCTCAAAAATAGCTAAGCTTGAATGGCTAGAGGACAAATATAAGGATATAGAGACATATATCTCTAGGGGCAAGATAGATACTGCCTACAGGAAAACTAAGGAGACCTTTGAGAGAACCCCCTGTATGAATATCAAGAGCGCAGATGGAAAACCAGTTCCAAGCGGAGAAGGGAAAGCAGAAAGGTGGAAGGAGTATGTAGAGAGTCTGTACAAGGACAATGTACTCGAGGGCACTATTGTGGAAAGGGAAGAGGACGTAGGTGAAGACGAAATGGGAGATATGATACTAAATGAAGAATTTGACAGAGCACTGAAAGACCTAAGTCGAAACAAGGACCCAGGAGTAGACAACATTCCATTAGAACTACTGATAGCCTTGGGAGAGCCTGCCCTGACAAAACTGGGTTGTAGCCTATTACCAATGTTATTCAGTCTATATACTGAGCAAGCAGTAAAGGAAACAAAAGAAAAATTTGGAGAAGGAATTAAAATCCACGGAGAAGAACTAAAAACTTTGAGGCTTGCGATGACATTGTAATTCTGTAAATACAGAAAAGGACCTGGAAGAGCAATTGAACGGAATGGACAGTGTCTTCAAAGGAGGATATGAGACGAACATCATCAAAAGCAAAACGAGGATAATGGAATGTAGTCTAATTAAATCAGGTGATGCTGAGAGACTTAGACTATGAAATGAGACACTTAAAGTACCGTAGTAAGTGAGTTTTGCTATTTAGGGAGCAAAATAATTGATGATGGTCGAAGTAGAGTGGATATAAAATATAGGCTGGCAATGACAAGAAAGGCGTTTCTGAAGAAGAGAAATTTATTAACATCGAGTATAGACATAAGTGTCAGGAAGTCTTTTCTAAAAGTATTCGTATGGAGTGTAGCCATGTATGATGTGAAACATGGACGATAAATGGTTTAGACAAGAAGAGAATAGAAGATTTTGAAGTGTGGTGCATAGAAGAATGCTGAAGATTAGTTGGGTAGATCACATAACTAATGAGGTGTTACTGAATATAATTGGGTAGAAGAGGAATTTGTGGTACAACTTGACTAGAAGAAGGGATTAGTTGGCAGGACGTGGTCTGAGACATCAAGGGATCACCAAGTTAGTACCTTAGGGCAGCGTGGAGGGTAAAACCAGTAGCGAGAGACCAAGAGATGAATACATTAAGCAGATTCAGAAGGATGTAAGGTGCAGTAGTTACTTGGAAATGAAGAAACTTGCAGAAGATAGAGTAGCATGGAGAGCTGCATCAAACCAGTCTCTGGACTGAAGACCACAACAACCACAACAGAAATGGCAGACAACTCTTCAATCTCTTAAAGCATATGAAGCATTGTACTTCACTGCTAAGTGACTTCGTAAAAATATTTTCAGGATAAGTTGGTGCCATTCAACAGTACAACGAATGTCTGGCGACGACAGCGAGAAACTACGGTATAGACCACGTGGGGTCAAGTCTTGCACGCTGCATGTTCACGCTTACTTTAAACCGCGACAAGTGGCAACAGGGACATTACTGTCTCAGGAATGCTGTATTAATTCTTATGCCATACATTTCTTGCTCGTTTTTGTCGGCATTGTTATTAAAACAGCACTTACTGCTTTTCCCATTTTCTGTAATAACGCAATATTTCAAACCAATGCTAATACGACTAATAAAAATTTTTCCTGTTTTGAAAAGGGTTTATTTAAAACTGAACAATTTTAGCACAGCTGCTATGGCTAATTGATAATTAGGTTTTTTCTTACTCGGTTATGAGTATAATATAAAAAATCTTTTATAACCGAGACTACACAAATAACTAGAAATACCTATTATTCGGAACTAAAATACCGGCATCGGTTTTAACCGGCCGGTTTTTCTCATTCCTAAGCCAGTCTGAGTTACTAGAGAAGATGGAACACCAATTTTAGTTCAAACAACGAACAGAAAAGAAATCTGGTAATAATTCCGAGTAGAAAACTGGAAGCCTATGACAACAGTTCTCATCCTGAATATGTAACTACAAAATACGACAGATAAAGGGAAGCCCAGAAAAAAGGGTGCATCAAGATACAAAACCATATCTGGAAGTCTCCTATACTAGGTAGTGTGTACCAGGCAAGATTTAACTAACCCAGCGCTGTAATTAAGCAAGTTTAGTAGGACTCTGAGTGAGGAAAACTGGCATGCCATCGAACACACGCTAAATTATTTGCGAGAGAAAACAAACGCTACACTCGCTTGTGGCAAGACTGGTAAGAAAACAGAAATTTTTGCGATTGCAGACTGTAGACCTGATTCAAACCACCGTAAATCTATTAGAGGATAATCGACAGTCTTTCGGAGTGTGACTGTGAGCTGGAGCAGCAGGAAACAATGGACTGTGCCACAGAATTTGTTGCACTGAGAGGATCTGTGAGAGAAGCGAAATGGATGAACAGTTTTCTTAGTGAGACTGTTGAAGATCGTTTTTTGTTCCATCCTTTGAAGATTTTCGTGGATAATAAAGACATAAAGAAAGTTGATGAGAATCGGAAGGCTCCAGAAAGAACCGATCGTATGGACCCAAAGATGTTCTTTGTGCAAGCGGATGTGGAAGTTTAGAATATATAATGTGAGAAGAATATCACTTGCTGACAGAGGCAATCGACAACCCTAGGTTGAAAATCCATATGAAGTTAATGCGATCGAGGACCAGAGGTGTAATTAAATGGATAATTTTTCCGACGGTATTTCAAGTGCTTGAAAAAGCGAGAATCTCTCTCACTGTATAGGTTCGAATGAAATCTGATTTTACAACTATCATGTGCTGTACATTTATGTATCCTTCATATTGATTTTAAGAGAATATTATTAGTTCCTGCTCAACTTCTTGCTCTCAAATTGTCTACTGCTATTAATGGAATTTACCTCTTGACTAAAATTCTACATTCAGGTGGTCTTTCCGTTGGCGAGTACTTCTTCTTGCAAGACTAAATTGAACTGGCTGCAGATTAGTGTTAGCAACTAACTTTACGTAATTTGTTTTCACCAAAAGGTATGGCAGTTCATGTTTTAGGTGTAGATCTGGAAATTTGTATGAGGGCTGGTTAGTGGGAATCACAATCGCTGCCTCTGAGACCGACCTTTTCACAGATCACTTAAAATTAGCTTTCCTGTAATTTCATGATCATTACTTGCCGTCCTGTCTTAGGTACATTCACGATATTTTTGCCTTATCGACTCATTATGATGATGAGATGTATAACTTCTTCCAGTGAAATAATGATTAACTTTTTCCAAATTAACCTTAAAATTTTCACAGACTTGTTTATTATTCATCAACATTGTCTCACATGCTACCAATTACAGTCTTTTTATTACGGTAAATATTCAGTATTAAATGTTAGATATGTATTCCTCTCATAACATCATAAAATCATGATCACTGAATGTGTGCATCATATTGTAAACATAAGCCAAGAGTTCTGAAGTAATTACATAAAAGGGGTCTAGTACTTTCACAGAGACACACTACTAATTCCTAACCCAATTTCTTTTGCCCATTTGACTCTTCTGTGACTCAATACCACTCGTCACCAAGAGTCTACTTCTTGGTCATTCTGTTCTTACCTTGGTGACTGTACCTCCTTCAAAATGATTTTGTCTTTATGACTGGGTAGATGCCTTTTACAGACCCACAGATGAGAATTTTTGTTCAGAGTAGGATCTGTTCATAATACCTGCCACCTTTTACCTTACGGATAGCCTCAGCTCTTCTGACCTTCTTCTAATCTCTACTTACGTCGTGACAATTGGCGCTACATATTACTGCTTCCCTCAGTACTCCGTTTCCTAACACCTGCTTTCTGTGCATCTCATTATTTTCTTCTTCTGCTTCCTTGTTTTTCTCGCCCTCTTCTTTCACCCCTCATTTTCTTTTAATTGCGCATGTATCCTTTCTTTACATTTTAACCTCTACAGCCTTTAAATATAAAAAAGAAATACCTTTTTAATCTCTAACATGTTTTTATTTTCATAAATGGTGTTTGGTTTAGTGTAGTTAATGTAGTTATTAAAATGAAAACGTTCTTGATGTGGTCAGCATTTTAAAATCAAAACGGGTGTATGTAAAATCGTTTCCATATACTTTTCGTACCCCTTTCGAGCTCTTGAAGAAGGAGGAATCCCTGATATCACAAAATCTACATCACACATTTGTAACAGCTGCCACTTTTCGTACCAGCCTTAAAAAACATTAATTCTTTTTCATTGAGACATATTAAATTTTTGACTCATCCGCCAACTACATTAAGGTAAAGGCACTTGTAATTGACATATTTCTGGTAACTGACAACTGCAAATAAATTTGTTTTCGATTTTAAAAAATTCTCAGTGCCACTTTCGTGTGGATCACCGTCAACAGTGAAATATGCCCTCAACCCACGAAACAGTATGCAGAGATTTGCACTTAAATATGGGACATTGGCACCAACACCGGATGTTACGAATTTTATGTCTCCCTCTCTCCTGTACTTGCTGATCACCTACTGCTGATGTCAATTCACCACCAGGGTTCAAACCATCCACCACTGCTGCGTTGAGCATGACTGTACAAGTGTGAGATAGTGACTTCAGCTACATAAATGACTGAAGTATGCCAGTGTCAACTACTGATGTTTGTACCTTGAACTGTTTATGTTTTTCTAAAAACAATTTCAACTTCTTTAAAGCAATGAATAATAACGTACTACATAGAAAAGCAAGAAAAATGTCCCATAACTTAATCTAATTTGAATGTATTATAAAGTTGGTTTTTAAATGTAATATGTATGGAGTTTCATTTTTGTAAAATGACAACAACTGGTGATATTACTATTATTAATTGAAATAACGCTAGATTATCACTGCCAGTAATCTATTTACCTCACTCATGTTAGTATTATGAACTGGAATGAATGCTATCATTGATAACCTGATATAATAAAAATGACATTACTGTGACGCATAGAGTTTGAAAAAAATACGGAAACACGAAAACCACGACACCTTACCATGCCATGTAGGAAACCCGTTGGCATTCGAGACAATGTCTGATCGTCTCGAAATACCAGCAAGTTCAGGTAACTATGATAGAGGTGGATAGCGGTTATGCACCTTCCTCTCCAAAGTAGACCACAAAGGCTCAATAATACTGTAGTACTGAGATCTGGTGACTGTGGTGTCCAGGTGAGATCCGACAATTCATCCTCGTCCTTCAGAAATCAGTCCTGAATGATGTGAGCTATGTGAACAGATGGCCTATCGTCTTGGAACACGGCAGCACCATTGAGGAACAAACAGTGCACCATAGAATAGATCTGATAAGCCTTCACAATAATACGGCCTTGGAGAATAGCGATGGCGCCCATGGAATACCACGTTATGGCTGCCCAAATTATTACCAATCCCCCCCCCCCTCCGACACCATGAATTACTCTTGTAACATAAACCCAGTCAGTAGGTGGAAACAGTATGAAACAAGACTCGCCCAACCAAATTACTTTCATCCATTGCTCCTTAGTCCAGGTTTTATGTCTTCGGCGCCACCTTTTCCAGTTATGGGCATTTGCATCACAGATGAGTGGTTTCTGTATGCCAGTTCGCGCTGTTATGGAGCTCCCTTCGTATTGTTTTGGTGCTCACAGGGTTCGCGAGTGCGACATTCAGTCCTGCAGTAAATTTGGCAGTTGTTGTCCTCTTATTTTTAGCACAATCGCCTTCCCTCACCGTCTCTCAAGATTACTCAGCATTCACGTCCGTATTGTGACTTACAACATGATGTTTTTACGCCTTCCGTGTATACCTTACAATTCTTCGATGCAGTTCGTCTTGAAACACGAAACACTTCGGCTCCATTGGTTATGGTAGTACCAACCATACGGGCACCAACAATCTGAATACGTTCCAATTCTCTTTGCTGCGATATAATGGACTCACAACTATAGTGTTCTGATCAGGAGCTGACGCTTGCAACGCACTGAGGACATTGTACAGGTGCCGTTCGTGGTCAAATACAACACCACACCGAGCGAGGTGACGCAGTGGTTAGCACACTGGACTCGCATTCGGGAGGACGACGGTTCAATCCCGTCTCCAGCCATACTGATTTAGGTTTTCCGTGGTTTCCCTAAATCGTTTCAGGCAAATGCCGGGATGGTTCCTTTGAAAGGGCACGACCGATTTCCTTCCCCATCCTTCCCTAACCCGAGCTTGCGCTCCGTCTCTAATGACCTCGTTGTCGACGGGACGTTAAACAACACTAACCTAACCTACAACACCACCACTTGCAGGCTTTGCTAACCTCTGCATTTATGTTCAAGTATCTGTTTCTCACGGTGTTTCCATAATTTTCTTCATCCGTTATAGATGCTGCATGTTGTATATGAGAGACAGCGAACAATGTCTTGGTTCGAAGTTTCATTGCATCATTGCTCTCTAAATATATGTCCTAGTTGTGATATTATTTGTAGTTTCGTGCAGTGTAACTTACCAGTGAGTGTGAGAGAAATTAGAAAGGTTTGAAGAATATGATGTCTAATAACTGCAACTTACTGAACTTCACACTTGATTACGTAACCAGCATATGTAACGTGGGGAAAAAGCACAGGTACCGGTATCACTGTTGTGAAATGAATGTAAAATGGTTTGTAAAAAATGTTTTATTCATAAATGTAAATTACGTCAGCAGTACAGATACTCTAAAGTTGCATTTGTAAAATATATGGAACTACCGCAATAAATACATATTGTGAATATCACAGGCAGACAGAACTGACAACACACGCCACTACCAGAAATTGGGATATTTTTTTCTGTTGCCAGAAGACTGCCAAATTACTTGTGAATTTGTAGGAGAAATCTCTTAAAAAAACAGACCACACTTCAACAAATACTTATTATGAAATATGCTGGATAAAAATTTCTAGTGTTACCATGAAAGTTACAAATATTAACGAGAAACTGTAACTTAAGTGAAACAAACTGGATAATATTAAGTACACTTTAACTTTAAATAATAGATAACCATTCAAGTAGAGAAAAATAACAAAGTCAATTATTGTTTAGTAATTCTTATTTTTAAGTTATTATGTAGCTCACTGGAAAATTCAACATTATTAAGAGCTGCATGTAGTAGGACAAAATATCAGCGTAAAAATGGATTTAACAAACACAATTTTTATTTTAGAACTGAATGAAGAATAATAAATTTTTATATTGATGAGAGAATTGAGTGTCAGATGTACACATTTACTTTAATGGTTATAATCTGATTCATGTGTAATCCATTAAGTACCAGAACAGTCTGTCATCTGAAGAAAAAAATTATATGTTACCCATTTAAAAAATAAGTGTCCTGTATTTTCCATTCAGAAAAAACTGTGAAAGAAAAGTTATTGTGTACAAAACCGAGTACTGTAACCACTATGCTGTTCCCTTATGTTTTTAAAATGCTTTGCACCATTAAAATTACTCTTTATGTTCCTCTTGTAACACATAATGGTAAATATGTTTGCTATGTCTGACTGTAATGTTATTGCTCTGATTTGTGAAATTCATTTAGAAGCATATTAATTGTCACAATTATATATTTGTTACAATCATTGTATTGCTATGAGAAAAGCCATCCTAAAATGTAGTTTAAATTTTAAAGTTTGAAGATCATATTCTACATACTAAATTGTTGTTACATCGTTACTGAAGTAACAGAATATTACAGGTGTACAGATACTTAAAATAATAAAAAAGGAAATAGTGCCTTGTAAGGTGAAAAATCAATATGGGTAACTCAGCTTAATTATAACTTCTGTCTGTAGCTTGAATGGAAAGACAGACTTTCACTTCATCATGTTTTAATAGCATAATCAAAATTATAGTTAAACATTACCAGAGTCACTGTACAATTAAAAAAATTATGCAGTACATCTACACAGTGCTAGTAATAAATTACACATCTATAGTATGCCAACTCCTGCTTAATAATTTTATTAGGTTGAATGACCTACATATTTACCAAAATTTATAACAAATTAATACTTATATTACTAAACATTAGGCAGCATAAGAGCTGAAAAGATAAGAATGTAAGTGTCACCCAGTCAAATATCAGTCAGTCTTCGATTCTGTGTGTTTCCTCCATTGACATGCTAGTTTCCAATAAAACAGTCTAGTCATAATAAAAGCTGTGAAATTCAAATTGATGATATGAAGTTTGAATGGATGTAAATGACAATAAATGAAATGAGTTTATGGAATGTTTTTTGGAAATATATAGCCACACAATGAGGGAGGAATGTTTTTATTCTAAGGACAACCACACTCATCAACAACCATTTTCGGGAGATCTCTCTTTATTATTTTGTTATCTAGACCCCAATAAATTAAAGACATTGATGAGAACTTGAGTGGAGCACAACAAGGCTGTAAACCTGGTAGGCTGTCCATCTTTCTATACTCCTCCAGAGGAGGCGTATGGAAGTTCACGTAGGAATCTGGCGTTCTGTGAGCTCCACCACAATCACCACGACAGTAATTTGCATAGTAACCACTAGGTGCTATAATCCAGTCTTCCCATCCGATTTCTGTAAAATTAACGTAAAATTTGTTTTTGCAGCAAGGACCTTTGTCTCCGTCAGTGCAATCCAATGCTCTTCTTCTGACACGTCTAATGGCAGTTGGATCTGTGTGGACTACTAGAAATGGACGCTGGGTATCATTGGAGAGACCCAGACTGCTAGGGTGAGTTTGAGAGTACAGGTCACTTGTGGAGTCAATACTGTTAATCACCCTAGAGAAACTAGTCTCAGTATGTGGCTTATAATCAGCATCTGGTGGCCGCTGCTGGAACAGGATGGCTTCCACCATATCAGAACAACCAGAACAGTCTACCAGAAGGCGCAGACGTTCTCTTGGAGCATGTCTAGCAGCATACCAGTTCTGCACTGTTGATGTGAGATCAAATTTCAGCCATCCCAGTCCTGATAGTGTGACAGGTAAGGATGCTGCCATTTCTGTGTAGTCATCGAACTCCTGCAAGAAATAGAAACTGATACATATTGGATAATACCACAACACACAAGTTCTCAAGAAAACAACAGGTTATGACTGAGAAACATCTGAAATATCACAGTTGCTCCTTTTCTTAAAGACAACAGCTTATTCTACTAACATTTCGATTCTGCTGTTGAAGAGCACCATTAATCATCAGCATACTAAATAGCTTTCTGCTTTAACTCAAGTGTTCAAGATTCGTCAGCTTTATAATAAATATTCACAAATTTCTGAACAAACAATAATTTGGAGTATTTTCATATTTTAAATGAACAGAACTTCTCAAGAGGAAACTTACCTACACAAATATTCTACAAACCACTATGAACTGCATGGCAGAAAACACTCCTCATTCTACCACATGCTAAGGTTTCTTAGTGTTTGTTTTGGGCGTAGAGGACAGCAAGAATGGCTGCTTAAATGCTTCTGTGTAGAGAGCGATTACTATAATCTTGACTTTGTGATTCCTACGGTAACGATCTGTGGGGGACTGTGGTACATTCCTAGTCGCTTATTCAGTACTGATTGTTGAAACGTTTTAAGTAGGCTTTCACAGGATAATTGACGTCTTTCCTCAAGAGTCTGCCAGATCAGGTTTTTCAGCATTTCCGTGAGTGTCTCTTGGCTCAGATAATCCTGTGAACAATTGTGCCACCCTTCTTTACATACAGTCAGCATCATTTATTAGTTATAATAAGTATGATTCCACACATTTCACCAATATCTGGTGGTTGGCTCACAAGAGTTTTGCAGGCGATCTCTTGTTTAAAATTACTGTGTTTTTCCAGTGCCCTGGAAATGAATGAAGCCTGTCACCTGCTTTATTTATGATCCATCCTATGAGATCATTCTGTTTCATATCTCCACAAACTGTTACACCGAAGTATATGTATGCGCTGACTAATTTCAACTGTGGGTCATTGTTATTGTGGTTATTGGCTATAGTGTTTTGTGAAGCGCAGTGTTTTACGTTTATTGCCATTTGCGACTCTTTGAAATCTTTTTAAGACCTGACTAGATATTTGTGCAAATTTTTCCGGACATTATTATTTTTTATTTCCCTTGTTGTGTTTGGTAATCATTGTCTCTGCAGCTGTCTCATGGTCACTGAACCAGTTTTTGTGGGCACACTCAGAGAGGTCCGATCTATTTGTTGCCATTATATCTAATAATGTTTCCGTCGTGAGTGGGCTTCTGAACTACCGGTTCTAAGCAGTTATAGCAGATTAATCTGCAAAGATAGTACTGACTATGAATGTACTCAGATTGTTAGAACGTACATTCAAAATCAGTAAATTTTAGTGAAGATTTTGAATGAACTGACTATATTCTTGGTTGTTCTGCACTACTGTTTGTTTCTAAAATGGTATGGAAATATATATAAAATACATTTGCAGTTAAAGTGTGCATGGCATGGAAAGTGAAACTATCAGATGATGCACCAGGAGACATATATAAGGATCTACCATATTAGCAATATTGATTACATGTGTTTATAAATGCCTGAAGAAGACCAGATATATAAATTAATTGAAAACTAAAACTAAACTCCGTCCGAACAGGCCTTGGAAGGCCCAAAGGAACCGACCGGCCGCCGTGTCATCCTCAGACCACAGGCGTCACTGGATGCGGATATGAAGAACTTGCATAGATGTGGTACACATTTAATTGACAGATGAAGTGTAAAGAACATACATGAAACATTCTTGCATCACCAGGGTTCACACTGGCTTACCTCCGAGTCGGGTGTCACCACACAGGTGTGTGGTACTGGCATTGACTACAGAAGTAGACAATGAAATTCATAACAATATTGGAATGTTAACTATTTTCTAACATAGTTTCTGAATCCAGAAGTCAACATAGATGGCTTTCTACGAATGCATAGCCACTGTTATGAAAGCTATTGATAAAAAACTGCAAGCTGTAGGTATCACTTTAACTTAACCATAGCTTTCGATATGATGGGCCATAGATCTCTCCTTGAATACTATGGCATTTGGGGCCCATCAAATGAATTGACGCATTCATTTGTTAGCTACTACAAGCAAAAAGTAAATATAAAAGATGCAGAAGTACAATGCCAAGCAGTACCAGAATATTTGTCAGAAGAGTGATTCATCATCTATAAGATACTGTAGGGATTATTAATGAGCTCTCTTCCATGCCTGATTTATATTAATGATATGAACGTGCATATTGATTCTCATAAAACAGTTCTGTTTCCTGATGACACAACGGTGTTTGTAAAAGCAGCAAAAACGAAGATTTCCATCATGGAATGAGTGTTACAAGTCAGCTCAGTTATTGGTCAACAATAAACTACATCATAATAAACTGCAGGAAAACAGTATCAATAAATTTCCATAGCTGCTGAAATAACATCTTGCTTTACCCTAAAGTCATTGTAAATAAAGAGGCAAACAGTTTCTTAGTATCTGTATATGAAGTGACCTAAAGCAGTGCAAACATATTGAGTACATCAGTTCCAGGATTATTACAGACTGTAACCTTTTAAGTGCCCCGAAAGGCTGAATAAATGATCATTCATTATTGTGTGTTTACGATGCATATCTTAATGCTCATCTGAAATATGGTCTCATATTGTGATGAAATTCCCCAGCAGATCAGGGGGCCTTCAGAATCGAAAATTATGACGTACAACACCGTAATAGAAGATCAAAAGGAAACTTACGTGTAATCCCAACAAATACATGTTTTTGTCGGATAGGTACATGCTTATGGGAATAAAGCTATTTAACAAGTAGTCACGTTATAGTATTTAAAATGTACCGGTAAATTAAATTTAAACACACTAGAAAGATCTAATAGAGTTTAACTTCAGTATCACTATTTCCATTCAGTAAGTGAACTTTAGCACATGTACATATAGACACGAATATGTTTCTTTTGAAGCACAGATTTAAGTCAAGTCCAATATCATTTAGCACACAATACAGCGAATGAATAAACAGGCTAAATAAATAAAATAGTGATTCACTTGTGCATCTGGTTTCTTCGATGCTGCGAAGTTTCTTCTGTGCTTTATTGCTATTGATTGCATGGTGATAAGCATATTAAAGGGCATTAAAGGGGTGATTGTGATAAATGTTGTGCTCCATAGCATCCTTAAATATCTAAATATATGAATAACTACAAAATACAGTTTTATAGGCTAACTAAGAGCAGAAAAACAACGTTTGACGACCTAATACATATGAATACACATAGGTAAATCATTTTAAGAAACTAATGGAGAATTTTAAGTTATTTCCACAGTAAAATGTTGCAGCGTCTAACTTCAAAGTAGATATCATAGGCTCTTGTGCCATTATACTAAACGTATTTTCCGAGTATTACATTGAGAACTCTAGGAGACAATTCAAGTGTAAGGGAAATTTGGATCTGCTGGCAATAAATTGGTGTAATTTTTTTGATTCCGTGAATGTAGAGATAGTAATCAGGTATTGTAGCATCGTTGTTCACTGGTGTTGAAGAAAATGCTAAGAAAGATACTGCTTCGTATCATACGTGACAAGTAAATTATCAGAGGCAGACAACAGCAGACTTTCAGCTCTGAGGAGGAGATTGTGTTACAAATTCATACATACTGTGTGCCACATACTACATAACCTTGTGCTACAGACAATAGCTACAGATGGGAAAGATGTACAATAGTTCATAAACAATATCAGTAAGTTACTACACAAGGAGAAGGATGTGCATTCCAGATTCGAACCAAACAGAATCGTTGCTCATAAACAGAAACTGAACAAAGTCAAAAGAAGCATAACGACAGCAGCGCGTCCAGCATTCAATGAGGTTGAGAGCAAGGTCTTATCAGCAGAGTTCGCGAAAACGCCTAAAACGTTTTGGGCTTACTTAGCATCTGCTAATATGTAAAATCAATCGGTGAGTGAAATCATTGCTTCCTTAGCCTGAATGATTTCCAGACATTTCACTCGTTGGAGGTGTTTGGAAAAACTGATCAGCTGTTTGTTCAACAGGGCCACAAGCAACTAAACCATGTGCAGGGCAACACCACAGGGACATATGAAGCCATTTTTTATCCTATAATGTGAAATTAGGAGCATTGACTGCAACATATGGGATCCTCGTGCCATACCGCAGTGTCAGTTCTGTAACGATAATAATTTGTGTATCATCGCGTCCTTAACTTGTGACCAATTAAGTTAATTTTAGTGAAATATACTCTTTTTCTTGTTTCAATGAACTCAAAGACTAGTGGTATATAGGGCGGTCAGCAACAACCTGAAAACTTGTAAGAGTGTTGCAGGGTCGGTTGTGCTGAGAAATAACTGTTACGAAAAAAATTCGATACATTGCGCCATTTCCGAGTTAATTAGCGTTGAAGTTAACCAGTGAGATTGGTGCACACGCAAATTAAACAGGCCCACCAGATATAAGGGCATTCAAAAAGAAACGAGTCAGAGGCATAATTACAGAAACCAGTACCTGTATGTTAGAAGTATTGACCCTGGGTGTTGAGCAACTTGTCCAACTGTGGCATAAGGTGATGAATGGCTGTCTCATAAAATTCCCGGGGATGCGATGTTAACCAGTTCCGCACGTGCAGCTGGACGTCATCGTCCGAGGTGAATCGTTTGCCCCTCAGAGCCTTTTTAAGGGGACCAAAAATCGCGTAATCACAGGGAGAGAGGTCCGGGCTGTATGGAGGGTGCCCGAGAACCTCCCATTTGAATTTCTGCAGGAGTGTCGCTACCGTGTTGGCAGTATGAGGCTTCGCAATGTCGTGGAGCAGAACAACCCCACGAATGAGAGTGTCTGGTCGTTTTGATTTGATCGCTTGGTGAAGGGTGGTCAAGGTTTGCGAGTAATGCTGAGCATTTGCTGTTGTTCCGTGCTGCATGAAGTGAACCAGAACGGGGTTATCTTGGTTCAAAATGGTTCAAATGGCTCTGAGCACTATGGGACTTCTGAGGTCATCAGTCCCCTAGAACTTAGAACTACTTAAACCTAACTAACCTAAACACATCACACACATCCATGCCCGAGGCAGGATTCGAACCTGCGACCGTAGCGGTCGCACGGTTCCAAACTGAAGCGCCTAGAACCGCTCTGCCACCCCGGCCGGCCAGGGTTATCTTGGTCAAAGAGGAACGTCACCATAACATTTCCTGCACTCGTGTGGATGGCCTTGGCTTTTTTTGGTGGTGGTGACCCTGGATGCTTCCACTGGAGACTTTGTCGTTTTGATTCTGGTTCAAAGTGATGATACAATGACTCATCTCCAGCCACCACTTAGCCAGGAACACGTTCCCTTGGCGGCAGCTGTGGCCGAGCGGTTCTAGGCGCTTCAGTCAGGAACCGCGCTGCTGCTGCGGTCGCAAGTTCGAATCCTGCCTCGGGCATGGATGCGTGTGATGTCCTTAGGTTAGTTAGGTTTAAGTAGTTCTAAGTCTAGGGGACTGATGACCTCAGATGTTAAGTTCCATAGTGCTTGGAGCCATTTGAACACATTCCCTTCCCGAGCATAGTGCTGCAGATGAGCAAGACAGTGGGCCATTCGACATGCTTCCTGGTGTGGTTGAAGACTGTGGGACACCCATTGGGCACATACTTGGCGCATGTGCAGTCGATCCTCCATGATCGTGTGAACACTTTCGATCCTCAATCCGACCATGGCGGCTATGGTTTTCACTGTCACTCGGCGGTCCTGGGTAATGAGTGCATCCACCAGCTGGACGATGTCATCGGTAATGCAGTGTGATGCTCCAGACTGTGCATCATCGGCTAACGACACCCATCCTTCCCTGAAGCGCTTGTGCCACGCCTTGATCCTGGCAAGGGACATGCAGTGTTCGCCGTACACTTGTGACATTCGTCGATGAATGTCTGTTCCTCCTACTCCTTCCGCTGTCAGACAACGAACAACACCTCTTTGCTCGTCTGTTGACGCCTCCAAGTCGCTGTTTGCAATGCGACTGGCAGCGTTGGAGGATTGATGCATGCTGCTGCTAGCTCTGTATAGTCACGTTACATGCACGCGTGCCCTCTAGCGACGGGCTGTGAACATCCACACTCTGGCTGGAACCACACCTCGTTACACACGTCACGATATTAACCTCCTGTCACCGGTTTGCGCATTCCAGACTCCGGCTCGTTTCTTTTTGAACGGCCCTTACACAATTAGTGTCCATTGTTCTCATATTATAGATGATTGCGCTCGAGACTGGTCAGCCTTTGACTCGGTTTCGATCCTTAATATCGCCCCATGTCCAGTTTTTGTATCGCTCTCTTGTTCAGTTTTGGAAAATCAAACGAAGGAGCACATACGGGGACACCGTCTCTGGCGAGTAGCTTGAATTTGGGCGGGAACGGCCTGATTGGCTAACTTCAGTGCTGATTAACTTGGAAACGGCGCAACGTATAGAATTTTTTTCTCAACAATTGTTTATCAGCACTACTTACCTTGCAACACCCTTACAATATTTTCAGGCTATTTGTGGCCACCATGCACATTAAAAAATCTACACAATGGAATAATGGCTTCTCTTTCAATCCAGCATACAGAAAATGACACTGCATTTCTTGTTGACAAATAAACTGAATTGAGAAAATGATTCCTCAGGCTGGAACCACATGTTCTAGCAGGTATTCAATGATATTTTAATTATGTGTACATAGGTATAATTAATATGTGAACAGCAATATAAATGTTAGTTTAATGAAATGAAGTGAAAATAAATGAAAGACTACTGATACAGTAAACAGCCAATATAGCTAACAAACACTTTTACCACCCCATTTCTTACAGAGGTGGGCTGCTACATTTGTCACCGGTAAGTTTGGCAAGAGACGCGAGTGTTAAGGAACACAAATGGGAATCCCTGGAGGGAAGACGATGTTATTTCCGAGGAACGCCATTGAGAAAATTTAGGAAACCAGCATTTTAAACTGTCTGCAGGACGATTCTACTGTCGCCAACATACATTTCACATAATGACAACATAATTACACAAATTATGTATTTCCCGTGTAGGAGAAGACAACTTTATCAGGCAGCGACTTTCAATAAAGTTGTCCTCTCCTGTACGGGAAATACATAATTTGTGTACGAGTACATGTTGTGACGCAGGAACGATGACATATGGAAGTTTGGGTCTGGCACTGATAGCCAAAGCGGTTAAGGCGGCCGCTCGCCTAAAGCGGGAAATCCAGGTACGACTTCCGGTCCGACACAAATTTTCATTGCCGTCATTCCCTTATACAACTAATGGTTGTTCGTATTCATAACTACGAATACATTTCATGTATGTATGACAATACCAGAGACTGCATAATCTTGTGATCACTGTTCCAGCAAATTAAGGACGACAATAAACGACTTATGGTCGAGTATGGGTGAAAGTAGACTGTTAAGTTAAACTGTCTTGTCGAGACAATACGACACAGCTACTAAATCTGACTTCATTGACATAATGAATGATTTTCTGAAAGCGAAGAAAAGCAAAGTGAAATTACAATCAGAACACAGTTCCTGGAAAGGAATATTTTCTCAGCTTTTGGTCATAGCTCTTTTCTTTCACTTCTAAATACTAATTTATGAATAATGAATATTTTGTGACGAGTGAATAAAATCTGTTATGTACCACACGTCATACTAAAAACAATATACAATAGCTGCAATAAACGTTAACATACTGATTTGGTTTTACTTACAATCTTTAATTCATTTACTACAATGATATACTTAATTTCATGTGCGGATTGTTTGTCATTAGCGTAGTTCATATAAGTAATAGCTTTCAATAATGGTTCGTTTTTTATATCTGCTTATATGAGTTAAAAATTTGTATAGGTTTACGCGTAGTGGGAGGGGGGGGGGGGGGGCGGGAGCACATTTACGCAGTAAAGAGTAAAGTGGAAGGAAATTAGTACGAAGATTAATTTTCACGATGGTAATGTTTCAGCAGACTGGTAGTTTTTTATCATTTAGTTTTGAAGGACATGTAAATGACTAGAATTTCCATGATGTGCAGCAGCTAGAACCCCATTAGTGTTATTTACTGAAGGGATGAGATGATGGAATTACCAGTTGTGATGGCGTTACTAACGATTGTGCAGAAAGTTAAATGGCTCTTAGGTCAGACAGCAGAAGTAATTTGAAAAGTGGGAATTATTTTAAAGTGAGCCAGTGTTGGACAGAAGGAACGAATGGGGGCAAGCTGTACTATTCTAGATCTTACTGATCACGAAGACTTATAATACCCAACACCAAGGATGAAGTACAGCAGAGGCTACTGTATGCCATATGCCTGGCATCCGGAAACTAGTGCGAATACTCGTACTATAGAACCCAACCATCCACTATTAACACTTGGCATCTGTCGACATTTGCATCTACATCAGAGCTCTAGAAGCAAGCGTATAGTGCGGCGTGAATGGCATATGGTGTATCGCTAACATTTTAACCCCTTCGTATTCTATGTAAGGATCTCACACAGCTCAGGAATACTCCAGAAGAGAATAGACAAGCGAAGTGTAGGCGGCCTCTTCAGCAGATCTTTTGAATCTACTAAGTGTTCTGCCAATAAAACGTAGACTTTGATTCGCCTTCCACACAAACTTTCCCATGTGATGGTTCCAATTTACGTTTCTCGTTATTGTTATCCCTAGATGCTGCGGTGAATCAATAACTCTAAAATTTTAACAATACGAGTACATCAATATTTGAAATGCACCTACGCCTTCTTTTCGAATACCGAGTACGAAGTCCACTTCCGCAAAATTCCAGAAGCTTGTCTGTACGCACCGGTATACTCCCACAGGGTAGTCAGTAACAGTCCGAGAAGCTTGTAAAGATGTTGCAGGATAAGTTGTGCTGAGAAATAACTGTTAAGAGAAAGATTCGATACGTTACTCCGTTGCCGAGTTAATTAGAGTTGAAGTTAGCCAACCATGCAGTTGCACGTGCAAATTCAAGCGGTCTGCCAGATACAATTAGTGTCATCTGTTCTCATAGCGTAGGTGATACCGCATGAGACTGATCAGCCTTTTTTTAAAACTTCCTGTTAATTCTGTAGATGAAAGCTGTGTGTAGTAAAAGAAACAAATAGCAGAATTTTTGTCTCGTGAATTTTAGAACGAACTGACGTCGAAACTGCAATGCGCCCTTCAGATTTAAAATCGGAATTACGGAAACAAAGTGCTGTAATACAAAATGCAGAGTATAAAAGTGCTGTATGGGCACTAAAAAATTCTTAGTCAGAAAAACTTTTATGGAAGAGAATACCAATGGGAATCATGTCATGTAAATTCAAAGTGGATTGGCGGGGAAGGCTGCAACGAGACTTTATGCGGAATCGCCGGCGACAAGTGCAAATGCGTGCCGACTCACATTTCCACCTAGAGCCCCTTATCCGCAGCCCCGTCCATGGTTGGTTGGTTGATTTGAGGGAAGGGACCAAACAGCGAAGTCATCGGTCCCATCGGATGGGGGGAGGATGGGGAAGGAAATCGGCCGCGCCCTTTCAAAGGAACCATCCCGGCATTTGCCTGAAGCGATTTAGGGAAATCACGTAAAACCTAAATGGCCGGACGAGGGATTGAACTGTTGTCCTCCCAAATGCGAGTCCAGGGTGTTAACCACTGCGCCAGCTTGCTTGGTTGCCAGCTACTTTGAGATTCACTCAGGAGGTCTAACGTAACTGTGCATCCGCACTGAAGGTGGTGGATTCATTACCCATTGAGGCGATCAGTTATATGAATGTGTGGTGTCTGTTCCTTGGGACAAGTCCCAAAGAACAGGCACCATGCGTTCATATAAGAGAATCATACCGGTAGTCGAATTAGATTTCTCTCTGTCTCTACCCCTCGTCCTCCCTCCCCCCCCCCCCACTCTCTCTCTCTCTTTCTCTCTCTCTCTCCCTCTCTCTCTCTCTCTCTGTATCTCTGGGAGACACGGAAGTTCTGTACGGGGTGACCACAAACACCCGCTATCATTAAGAAAAATCATGACTTGGGAAATGTTAGAGACATTTATCACCTCCCAAAAATTTTACTCCTTTTTCTTTTGTGGCAGATTTGACTTGGAGTGCATCAAAATGGCGACAGGCCAGGAGGAGGCGCCAATATGTCATCTGGTACGCCAAATCCTAACAGTTGAAAATGGTACTGTGGAATTAACGACGTCAGTATGAAAGGGCATGAAGAGGAAAAACAAAAATAATGAGGTGGTTCAAAAACTTTAAAGAAACAGGCGATGTCAAAGATTTTCTTCAAAGTAGACGTCTACCTGTTTGTCAAACACGCATTTCTAGTGAGCTTAATTTCAACACAGTCCTCGTGAGTAAGTTCATCGTGGATCACGCTAATTGTAGTAAGCAAGGTCAGCTATCCATAAATAGCTACATGAGCTGTTATCCTTATTTTCGTAGAAAGTGATAATGGTCCAAGGATTACAACCAAACGTTCGACCTCTGCGGTATGCATTCGCGTATCCCCCCATAGCTGGTGACAATGAATTCCTAAAAAAGTACCTGTTTCCAGATGAAGTAAAGTTCCACAATTGTGGGCATGTGAATCGCCACGAGATTAAGATTTGGGGCACCTAAAATCAATTCAACACACCTGAAAACATCTATGATAGCCCAAAACTTAATGTTTGGTGTGATCTAATGTACGGTAGGGTGTATTTTTGTTTGAAGAGAAAACCGTAACGAGAACTGTTTACCTGGACATGCTCGAACAGTTCCTGCTACCACAGATCGAAGAGGTGCAGCCGTCCATCATCTTTCAGCGCGATGGTGTACCCCCACATTGGAATTTGAACGTGCGAGACGTATTAAATGACACATTTCCTGACAGATGAGTAGGTTTCAGTGGCCCGATGGCATGGCCCCCGCACTCTCCCTATGTCACGCCTTTAGACTTCGTTTTGTGAGGTTACGTCAAGGATCGCTTGTACACAACACCAGTCAATGACATCGCTACCCTTCCTGCACAAATCAGTGAAGCAATGAAAACTGTTGATGACGTAATGCTGACCCGTACATGGGCAGAACTCGAATACCTTTATTTCTTAGAGCTACGAATGGGGCACACATCGAAATTCTGCCATAACAAGAAAAACTTTGAGGGCTGATAAAGGTTTTACAATAACCCACGATGCTCTAACAATTTCCAAACTATAATCTTTCGAAATGATAGCGGGACTGTATAGTGATGATGGTGGTAACACAGGAAACCTACTATAAAATCGACATAGGCAATAATATGAGAAGTCTTCTGACATCCTTTGATTTGGAAATTTGTGTAAGGTCTTATCAGACCAAACTGCTGAGGTCATTGGTTCCTAAGCTTATGCACTACTGAATCTAACTTTCACTAAGGACAACACACTCACACCCATGCCCGAGGGAGAACTCGAACCTCCGACGGGTGGAGCCACCCGGACCGTAACCAGACGCCTTTGATGTTCGTTCCAAAGGCGTCAGCCATGACTAAAAGAGTGCATGACCTCTTTGTGCAATCACTAGGACCAACAGTACAATCTTCGGTTAAGGCTTTCCGCTGACTTCTGATACACGGAAGGAGGAACTTGTTTTCATTCCTCCTGGAGCACTGTGAAGGATTGTTGCTGGGTATTGGGGCTAAATGGTTTGACACGCGTCCTTGACAGAGATACACGAACACGAGGGCAGGAAACTGCTCGTCCACTGCCACTGAATTCTTCGATTTCGATAAAACTTGGTTAGACGCAGATCAGGGTTGGGAAACAATCGCGCAATAACACGTCGCGATAAACAGCTTATCCGCAATGAGAGCAGTTTTGAGTCGAAGTAGTATACGTTCGATTGCATAGCCTGACTTTACTGAGAGGTCATTCAATATCGCGTCCAAAGACATAGTATAGTTGTAACTGCGCATCAGCAGAATAGTGTAGTAATGGGTAGCAAAAAATCAGTTATCAGTTTTTAAATCCTAGTTTACGTATCTCGTTATAGGTTATTTTACCTGAGTTGAAACATAGGTTATTTAATTTCGTTTGTATGTTTTGTCTGTTTTATCCTCGGTCAGTCCTGGGATTTTTATCTGCCAGTTGCACCTTCTTTCACATCCGGAAATGTATGCTGATGTGAAAGACGTCGAGATACATCGTGGCTCGGGGTTAACGTTAAACTATACACTGTTTGATCCACAGTATACAGACACAGCTATGTAATGCGGAATTGACCACTAGGCACGATGAGAGGGGACGGAGAGTATTGTGTTATCAATAGAGAAGCAGCAGCAGAGTAGGTCCGTCAGGAGAGCTCTGTGACTTCGAACGTCACTAGTTATTGGATGTCACCTCAATAAAAAATGCACCAGAGACATTTCAACCCTTCTAAAGCTGATGAGTTCGACTGTTGGTGATGTTTCTGAGAAGTGTGAACACGAAGAAACAAATACAGCTAACAGAGTCAGAGAGACCTTCTTTGCTGACGGTCAGAGACCGTCAAGCGTTGTGGAAAGTGGTTATACAAAATCGCAAGAAATCAGTGGAAGGAATCACTTGTGAGTTCCAAAGCGAAACCAGCAGTCCATCTAGCGCCATGTCTCTGCATAGGAAGTTAAAACGAATGGGGTATAATGGAAGAGCAGATCCTCATAAGCCACACATTTCTGTAATCACATTTTTGTAACCAATGCAAAGTGATACACTAGGTGGTGTGAAGAGCGAAGCTACTGAACAGAGAAAGACTGGAAACGAGTGATTTCGAGTGATGAATCACGCTATACCCTGTGGCAATCTCATGGGAAATTTTGGATTTAGCTAATGCCTGAAGAACGTTACCTCCATAGTGTATAGTGCCAACTGTGAAGTACAGAGGAGGTGATGTTACCATATGGTGGTATTTTTCACTGTTACGATGTGGTCCCCTTATTGCACTTATGATAAACACAAAATGCTGCAGGATATGAGAACATTTTACAGCATTCTGTACTGCGTATGATAGAAACATAGTTCGTAGACGATGATTGACTGTATCAGCACGGCAGTGCACCATGTTATAAAGCAGCATCTGTAAGACAATGGTTTTTGGAAACTAGCATTCCTGTAATGGACTGACTTGTAGAGAGTCCCGACCTGAACCCAGTATAACACCTTTGGTATGAGTTAAAACGTCGCCTTCGCTCCAGAGTCCAGCGCACGATATCACTGTCTTCACTGGTTTCGGCTCTTGAGGAATAATGGGTTTCCATTCCTCCACAGACATTCAGACACCTCATTGAAAGTGTCACCAGCAGCGTCCAATCCGTCATAAGGGCGAAGGGCCGGCACACCACATATGAATGTCCACTAATAGGTGTTCGGATAACTTTGATCAGATGATGTCGGTCCTATTACAACTGGCTGCGTAAGTGAGTTCAAAGGTCGGAGGAAGGCAAGACGTAAGACCGTACCTAATAAAGCACTCCGGTGTTCAGACTAAGGTACAGGATGGTGACAGTTTTACTTTACATGGAACCGATTAACTAACTGTAACAACCAGTATTACGAGGGTAAGTCAATTATTATCCGCAATTTAGTTATATTATTGTTTATTTTGGTAGTAATGTCGGTTTACCTTGCTGACGCATGCTTTGTTTATTTGTTGTTATATCTTTGCAATTTTCAAGCTGCTAGGTTAGTTTCGTTATCGCTGCCGTGCTGTTAATTGTGGCTGCTCCACTATCTATTTACACCAAAGAAGAGCAACGTTCAGTGATCGGTTTTTTGTGGTCGGAAGGCGTATCATGGGCCGAAATTCATCGAAGACTTTCGGTACAGAACGGGAACAGTGTTTTGTCACAACAGATTGTCTACGAATGGATTGAAAAATTCCGAAATGGTCGCACAAGTGTTACGCACGATGAAGGAGCCGGACGACCGTTTACCGCCACAAATGAAGAAACCACTGAGCGTTCACGTGAAATGATTCTCTTAGAGAGACGATTAACTGTTGACGAAGTGGCACATCGTCTGCAAATCAGTCACGGTTCTGCCTACGAAATCATCCACAACAGACTTGGGTTTCATAAAGTTTGTGCAAGATGGGTCCCAAGACAACTTGCACTGTTGCATAAACAAACGCGCTTGAGCATCTGCAAAAAACATTTGGATCGCTATGGTAATGAAGGGACAACTTCTTAGACAGGATCATTACTGGTGGCGAAACGTGGATCCATCGTTACGAGCCGGAGAGTAAACGGCAGAGTATGGAATGGAAACATCAAAATTCGCCGTGCAAGAAAAAGTTCAAGACCTAACCGTCCGTAGTGAAACTGATGCTTACGGACGTACAAGGTCCAGTACTGGAACATTGTGGGGAAAGGGACAGAACAATAAACAGTGTACGTTACACTGAGATGCTTACTGCCAGGCTAAAGTCTGAAATTCGAAGCAAACGCCGAAGATTGCTCTCAAAAGGTGTTGTGTTGTTGCACGACAATGCCCGTCTGCATACTGCTGCCCACACTACTGAAACGCTCCAGAAACTCAAATTTGAAGTACTAGATCATCGTTCATATAGTTCCGATCTTGCCCCCTTCTGACTATCACTTGTTTGGCCCACTCAAACAGGCATTAAGGGGCCGTCGATTTGCCTCGGACGAAGCAGTGAAAGAAGCGGTGCATTCCTGGTTCGCAGCTCAACCGAGAACCTTCTTTTATGAGGGCATCAAGAAGCTTGTACAACGATGGACCAAGTGCGTTGAAACGCAAGGAGACTATGTCGAAAAATGATGTTCTTGTAAGTTTCCTATTTGATTACAATAAAACTTATAACTACTTTACGGATAATAAATGACTTACCCTCGTATCTAACACATAAAATAATGGGGCCATAATTGTACCCCATAGTAGTAACTTAAATAAATTGCACCAAAAGAATGGGGACTGTCTACCTCGTTCAAAAATATGACTATAGTCGACCATGAGTGGAAGTGAGCTCATTACCTATTTAAGAAATTGTCACTTGTTAATGCTGAGAATGTTTGTAAGCTATTTGTTTATTTGATAATTATGTGATCCACGTCATCGGGAACAATATCATAGTCAGCATCATTCAAGTACTACTACTATAACCGAAGACAAGTTCCGCAATTGTTACTAAAAGTTCATACGGTATATGCAGCTCATATTGCATTTACTCTATTTCTGTATTGATAACACAAGAGGGGCAAGCCATCGTCTACTGGCTGCAAAATATCATAGACGGCACAACAGAATTAAAGGGACTTAATCGAAACCCCATAATGTCTTCCACTGCGACGCTTAAGTTTGAAATTTGGCTCAGATGTGCCTACAACCTTTCTATGTAACGGTGCAAAAGCGTGACGCCCTGCGACGGCACCCTCGGATACGGCGACGCTTCAGACAGCAAGGTGTCGACACGTGCGAAAAAAAGGCCACATCTCAGAAGTTCGTGTGAGATGTAAGATGGGTTAAGGGTGGTAGGACGTCAAACGGGCCGACTTGGAGCAGGAGAGGCACCACAGGACATTTTAATTTCCACTGTCTATACTTTTACAAGTAAATTAATAAAACTTTGTCAGCATGACCAGGAAGGATTCAGGATTCACACTCGTAGCAGCGGAAGTTCAAAAACATAACCAAATAATTTTTTTACATGTGAAATTTCATCATTTTTTCACTTACTGTTGGCTGCATTTGTTGCTATACGTACACTTTCCTTCATAAGTAAGAGAGACTGTTCGATGAATTTTGCACAGTATACAAACCATACTTACAGGTGTCTGAAATTCTAGAATCTATTTAATTTATGAAAAAAATGAATGAGCTGTTACGTTTTAAACTTTATGTTTAGAAAAAAATCAAATTTTGTAGTTAATTATCTCAATTTTTACCAAAGTATTTAATAGATTTGGAAAATTCTAGTTTTTCATACACCTGTAAGCATGGTTTGTATGCTCTGCAAAATTCATTAAAGAATCGCTCTTACTTGTGAAGAAAAATGTACCTATAGCAACAAATGCAGCCAACAGTAAGTGAAAAAATGATGAAGTCTCATATCAAAAAAAATTATTTTGTTATGTTTTTGCACTTCCGCTGCTATGAGTGTGAATCCTGAATCCTTCCTGGTCATGCTGGCAACGTTTTATGAATTTATTTGTAAAAGTATAGACAGTAGAAAATCAAATGTCCTGTGGTGCCTCTCCTGCTCCAAGTCGACCCGTTTGACGTCCTACACCCCTTAATGATGTCACACTGACACCACATTTTACCACATGCTGACCAACTCCACCGTGAAAGTGTCACACGATGAGAAGTTCGTTACACCCCCTCCTACTCACAATTGTACCACTTCATTTTCTGCCTCCGCAGTGGAGGTTTGAACCACGACACCTGGCGTTGAAATCTCGCGGTTTTTTCACTTGTTTGGTTCAAATGGCTCTAAGCACTATGGGACTTAACATCTGAGATCATCAGTTCCATAGACTCAGAACTACTTAAACCTAACTAACCTAAGGACATGGTTCAAATGGCTCTGAGCACTATGGGACTCAACTGCTGAGGTCATTAGTCCCCTAGAACTTAGAACTAGTTAAACCTAACTAACCTAAGGACATCACAAACATCCATGCCCGAGGCAGGATTCGAACCTGCGACCGTAGCGGTCTTGCGGTTCCAGACTGCAGCGCCTTTAACCGCACGGCCACTTCGGCCGGCCCTAAGGACATCACACACATCTATGCCAAAGGCAGGATTCGAACCTGAGACCGTAGCAGCAGCTCGGTTCCGGACTGAAGCGCGTAGAACAGCTCGACCACAGTGGCCGGCTCATATCTTTGGCCAAGGAAAACATTTCAGACACACCGACGGTCAGAATCGACACGAAAAGACCTTAGAAGTTGGTTTAAAGGGTGTCAATGAAACCACCCCTTTCGCTGGGGCGTTGGTGGCCACACGTTTCGCGCACTAAGACGGCAGTTCGTAGGGCGATGAGCGACAGGAAGATGTTCGTGACAACCTTTGACCCTGCTAATACTCTCGGACGTTTCAACCTTTATCTATGGACAATGTGGGGCAACATTCCCACTGAACATGATTGTACCCGTTTGGAGTGCAGTACGACCACAATTTTTACTCTCGGGTACAGCTTGAAACTGCTTGGGACCGTTCAAAACCATTCGACGAAATTTGAGAGCGATCGAAGCAGTAAAGAATACTTTTGCTTTTTCAGCCCTCCTGTGAAGAATTCTCATGGGAGTGCAACATTAAACTGTGGGTGAATAAAACGGCAAAAGGTCCCTCTATGCTCCCTGTCAGAAATTTCGACACCAATTCAACCTGGTGGCTGCTCTGGCGCCTACGGGTTTGGCAACCCCCTCGACAACCTTGAGAGCGGTTTGTCTGGCTTCAGGCGCTAGAACAGCTGCCGGGCTGAATTAGTGTCGAAGCTTCCGACAGGTACATTTGTAACGTGCTCAGTAAAGTCACGTGGGTGGTACCGAGGATGTTGCGAAACTGGGGGATCTTAGAGGGATCCTTTGCCGTTTTATTCACAGATCTGTTACTGTTGCACTCCCGCATGCTCACGCCACTGGAGTGCGGAAAACAGAAGTGTTTCTAATTTCGTCGAATTGTTCTGAACCGTCCTTAGTGGTTCCACGCTGTATACGAGAGTAAAAATTGCGGTCGCGCTGCACTCCAAACGGGTACAATCGTGTTTAACGCGGATGGTGTCCTACAGTGTCCTTAGATGAGGGAAGAAACATCCGAGGGTATAAGCAGAGTCTAAAGTTGTCAAGAACATCTTCCTATCGTTCACAGCACTTCGAACTGTCATTTTCGACCTTACACCTCACATGAACTTCTGAGCTGTATCCTTTTTTCCGTATGTGTCGACACCTTCCTGTTTGAAGCGTCGCCGAGTCCGAGAGTGACGTTGCAGGTTGCCAAACTTCTGCATCGTTACAGAGAAAGGTTGTAGGCAGCTATGAGCAAACTTTTGAACTTACGTCTCTTAATGGAAGTTAAGGTTCAAATGGCTCTGAGCACTATGGGACTTAACTTCTGAGGTCATCAGTCCCCTAGAACTTAGAACTACTTAAACCTAACTAACCTAAGGACATCACACAAATCCATGCGCGAGGCAGGATTCGAACCTGCGACCGTAGCGGTCGCGCGGTTCCAGACTCTAACGCCTAGAACCGCTCGACCACTCCGGCTGACGACCGTTAAGGGGTTTGGAATGAGTGATCCTTCAATTTTGTTGCACATTGTAGATCGTAAGTTCATATCTCGTAATATAGCCCTTTGACAAATTTAAATATTTTGCTGTCAGTAACAGAAAAAGAGAGACAGAATAATAGGTGTTGATTACGTTATTCACTGTATACACTAAAAGAAGCATCAATGTAATTTCATATGACACTGTTTGTACCTAACAAAACGTTTATAATAACAGTTTAAATAAAGGAAATCAAAGTCTTTAACACAGAGTCTACTGCAAGGTCTTCGTAATGCCGTTTAAGATTTCTTCAATGATCTTTTGATTAGAAGAATGAATAATTAATTACTCATAGATAGCCATTGTAACCATGCTAATTAAATACGGGGCGTGTTAGTGGTATCTTGACGGCAATAAATATTCGCTGTCTTTCAAATCACAGAAGTGAACATTGTCAATGTCTCCGGAAACTTGCAGCGAAAATCGTACAGTAGGTTTATTGGGACTTTTTTTTCAGGACATGGACGTGTGCTGGAGATGCCATAGTGAGTGGACGTGTGTAGCAGGACAGGTACTTTGAAGGCGCCACAGTGAGTGGATGCATGGTGGGTAGCTATACTGTGATGCTTTTGCGGCTGCTCAGTAAATCTGCTGTTTATATAGAACTCATCGCTATCTGTTTTGCCAGCTGAGTGAAAATAACGGAAGCGCAGAGAATCTGTTCTCTCTACATTTTCGAAGACTTATTGTACGAACTCAGGAACAGAAGCCGACAGGTGAAATGTGCATATAATGTTAATGGCCCAAAGTGTATACGGAGAGAAAGTGTCGAAAAACTGTAAATAAAAATATTCCGGGAAAGCTTTATATGAGGTGGTAGACGGGAGAATGAAAGCAAACTAGGAGGTCCAAATGTTCTGCAATACACATGAACGATCCCGATTGACAGTGTTCTTACAGAAGTATTAAAGAATTAGACTTAAAAAATCTACGGAATATGTCAGCAGAGAGAAATCTAATGTTTAAATATGGATCAGAAGATAATAAACAAGTCGATTTCACTTAACATAACTATATCATTTAGTCATATCGTTGGTATGGTAACTTAGTGAAACGGAAGAAGGTCGAGAGCAAAAAAGAGGGGATGGAGTCTTATTGATAGGAGACCAAGATTTTATTCGGAATAGCCTGGCTTTGCACATTTGCCGCAAGCCTGCTCCTTGTCACAACGCTTAGGTACAGCTACATATTCCTTAGCCATTTCTGACCGAGTGATTCCAACTGGAATCACCAAATAATCTGGCTTGTGGAGCCCATATTACGCAGAAAATGTTCCCAGATGGAATCATAAGATGTAGTTCTGTTTTCTGCCAACAGATTGTAGCACCTTGTTGGTCGATAATAATCGAGTGTTAGGTCTCAATCTTTCGTTGTTTGTTGACATGAGCATGGCGTTCCTGTTTCGGTATGCAATAGCAACTTTGTAAAATAATAACAGGTATGCATTACATTTATAAATATTAGCTTTTATCTCTTTCTGTTGCTTTAGAACTAGAGAATAATGTGCTTATATACAATTTTTAGAATGTTTTTCAGAAATAAGAATTGTCACAATGAGAAAACAATGATTCCATTTGGAATCAGTAGGTTTTTGTCATGTGCAAACTTTAACATATGCTGATGTTGTTTACTGTCGATTAGACAGATATTTAGTTTCTGCTATCCACTTTTATCACTTCTAAATGTGCTATCAAAACAAATATTACATATAATCTGAAGAAGATACTGCTAATGGTTATTTTTTGTGATATTAGATTGCAATTTGTAGGCTATAAGTCACGATATAATTACTAATTTTATATGCTTCATTTGCAGGTATGTCGCGGGCACTGACAGATGCAGAAATTGTCGCAAGTTCGGAAGATGATATATCTGATTTTGAAGATGCTGACTTTGAAGAAGATCAGGAATCTAATTTGGAAGCTGATGTTCGAGAAAGAGTTTTTGGTGATGGAGATCTTGCTGATGAAACTGTAAATATAGACTATTTAGATATTCCTATCGAAATTCACACACTGAATGACAATGAAGAGAAAGCGCTAGATGCGACTCCCCTCGCTGTACGTCTTGAAGCACAAAATCCAAGTGATCTACATGTATGTCAGGTAAGAAGCAGACGTTGGCTACACAAAAATATGGAACCAGTAAATGTGACCTATCAGTCCACAGTTTCTGATCCGCCAAATGAGGAATTATCCCCACTGAATTACTCTGAAAAATTTATTGATAGTACTATCATTCAGAAACTAGTAGATCAAATAAATCCATATTCTACGCAAAAAACAGGGACGTCCATCGACACATCTACAACTGAGATGTCACAGTTTCTTGGAATCCAAATTTTAGCTGGAGTTGTTCCAGTGCCAAAGTATAGGATGTACTGGGCTGCTTCTACCCGTTATTAGCCTATAGTAGGAACTATGTCACGAGATCGATTTTGTAAGTTGAGGACTTATTTACACGTAAACAATAATGATAATATGGTACCAAGAGAACACAAAGACTATGGCAAATTGTTCAAAATTAGACCTTTTGTCGATCCTCTGAGAAATAATTTTTTGAAAATTGAGCCAGAGGAGTACAATTCAGTAGATGAGATGATAATTCCACTCAAGTCTCATACATCTATGCTGCAATATATAAAGAACAACCCACACCGATGGGGAGTGAAAAAATTTTCATGGGCTGGAGTAAGTGGCTTTGTGTATGATTTTGAAATATATGTTGGTAAAGGGACAAACATGAAAGATGGCCCTTTAGATATGAGTGGTAATGTCGTCATGAGGCTTGTAGATAATTTGCCTAAACATCAAAACCACAAATTATTTGTAGACAATTGGTTTGCTTCCTATTATTTGGCTATGGAACTAAAGTAGCTGGGAATCTACATGGTGGGAACTCTGAGAAAGAATCGACTGGCAGGGTGCTCCTTGCAGACAGATGGTTCTTTGAAACAAACTGGTCAAGGGTCTTATGATTACAGATTAGAGACAAATGAGAACATCATGTTGCTAAAATGGTTTGACAATAAGGGAATACACCTTATTTCTTCATATAAAAGTCAAGAGCCCCTTGAAGATGTAAGACGACGGTCTGTTGCTGCTAAGCAATACCTGAATGTCCCTAGACCTGCCACAGTAAAAGATTACAACACTTTTATGGGGGGGGTGTTGACCTGCATGACATGCTAGTACAACTCTAGAGAACAAATTTCAAGACCCATCGGTTCTACCTCAGAATAATATTTCAACTCGTCAACATGGCATGTGTTAACGCGTGGCTGTTGTACAGAAGACATTGTGGAAAAAAAAAGTAAAATACAGACCACTACTTGATTTTGTCAGTGATATTGCAGAAGGTCTTTTGAAGAGGGGTACAGCAGAACCAAAAAAGAGATGGCTTTCAACCAGTTCACCACGTCCAAACCCAACGAAGAAGAGGAGAACAGGAAAAGCAAATCGTCCAGTTGCTGATGTACGCTATGATGGTATAGGACACTGGCCAGAACACCTCCCTGACATAGCAAGATGTCAGTTGTGTATAACAAGCTATTTTAGGATAAAGTGTATGAAATGCAAGGTCTCAGTTTGTCTTAAGAAGGACAAAAACTGTTTCAGGGATTTTCATGTTATATATTGAGTGTTGCCATGTATTAACGAAACAAAATATGTTTCTGTAACAAAAAAATTCATATTTCCGTAATTTAATGTGTATTTTGTAAAATGTGCGTAGTTTTGCTTAAATAAAACGTGAACTGTCAAAAGGAAAAATGTTTACTTTTTGCTCTCACATGTCACACCATTTTCCCAATGATTTCAACTGGAGTCATTTCAAAAATCATACGCCAAAATATATTTTTGAAAAATATGATTAAAATTCTTGCTCACTGTGACCTAAAGACCACATAAACTGAAAGAAAATTTTTTTTCAGTGGTAGAAAATAATTCAGGTCAGAAAGGATGAATGGTCAGTGCTTCAAACTGTATGTAGACCCCGACTCTTTAGAGTACGAGATGACGAACCCTGGGGGGACCGCAATTATGTTTTTAACTGGACGCTTCCCCTTTGGTCCTGCGTTGAATTGTATTGCTACTTCTTCCTTAAATTCTTCTTCTGAAATATTTTTACTCGAGTTGATCTCGTAAAGTTCTTGTAGGAAGTCCTTAACTGTTAATGTAGCAGGTGTCTGATAGACAGCCAGAAGTAGTCTAAGTTTTCGGAGTTCCTCACATTTGTTATTCTTTAGCTGTGCAGTTTTCTCATGATTTTTTTTCATCCTTCTGTGTCTCTACTTCCAGAATCACTGTATTTGCTGTCGACCTAATGGCCTTGATTTTGATCTTATCCTGTCTGAGGTTGATAGTCTTTGTTAGGGTTTCTCTTACAGCCTTTACATCTTGATTATTTGCTGATTTAAAGAAAAGAGCACTTTTCTGTTTGGCTTTAGCTTGTTCAATGTGTTTTTCACCCTTCCTTATTGGTTTATGTGTTGTGCCGTCTGCAGTGACTGCCGCAAAGGATAGTGGAACGGACTTGCTTTCTATGTCAAGTCTTTGGTTCTCTTCTTTAAGGTCTGTTATTTCTGCCTCCAGGCGCTGGATTTGTGCTGCGAATCTGGGGCATTGGCAACGCCCAGTTCTTTCCGCACTCTGTGAGTCTCTTTACGAAGTTGTTCGTTTTGGTCTTCTAGTTTACACCGTGCAAGAGCAAACGCCCATATTTTATTTCGTACATTGGCTGAGATTTGCTTACAAATTCAGTCAATATGTCATCAACTACAGCGATCTTGTCTACTGTTGTCGCATCCAAGTGTCATATCGGCAGAATTACTTCGTCTCACTGCACCAGTATTACGTGCGTTATTTCACTCCTTGACGATGTGACGCTACCGCTGCTGGGATTTACTGCGGCTGCTGCCAGCTCGGGACAGTTAATTTTTCCAGTGTCTACGCTTAAACGGGAGACGGAGTCGGCAAAGTCAAAGAAATGCGACACACACGTCTTAGGTTCTTCAGTGTGCGAAGTGTTTAGAGTTAGCGTCGCCTTTGCGTTGACAAAAGTCTTCTACGAGTCCAAACAGGCTTCTAAGGTCCACTCACCTCCCGTAATAATGTTTATTAGCAGCAGCAGCAGTAGTAGTACGGAGGTATGCTGTCTGCAAGGCCATCGTTTGGTTTCGCCCGCTGAGACAGCCGTCTAGATGCGCGAGGCGAACAGGGAGAACAGCTGAAGGCTGCTGACGCGTCGGTTGCCGTTGCCGCTGACGGCGAAATCGGTGCATTGCTGCGAGGCAAGGCGTGGCGCGGCGTGCTGACGCGTGAGAACCGACTGGCTGACGCGAGAGACCGACACGCGCAGGCCTGGCGGGTGGGCGCGACCGCTCCGCTCCCTCGGTGTACAAGCGCCCCGACGTATGAATCACCACAAAAATTTATTCACTCTCCGTATGTAAATCACAATATCTAACGAGTAAGCAATAAACATACTGATCGAAATTTTCACTCTGCAGCGGAGTGTGCACTGAAGAAGATTAAAACTTTGTGCCGGACCGAGACCCGAACTCGAAACCGCAACGTCCGTTCTTCCTGGAGTGCCAGAACTGGAAATTTCGCAGGAGAGCTTCTGTGAAGTTTGGAAGGTAGGAGACGAGGTACTGGAGGAATTGTAGCTGTGAGGGCGGGTCGTGAATCGTGCTTGGGTTGCTCAGTTAGTAGATCACTTACCCATGAAAGGCAAAGGCCCTGAGTTCGAGTCTCAGTCCCGCATACAGTTTTAAACTACCAGGAAGTTTAATAAACACACTGTCTGAAAGAACACTCCCGGCACATGCGAACGTAAACACCAACTGTTCTTGCTCAGTTTTAACCTATGAAAACTGCATCGGAATGCGTAGCCACATCACGGTGCTACCGGCTTGGCAGCCATCTTGGGTACGAAACGGGAATTTTCAACCTGGTGCATAATTCGGACGATTGGCTTCAATGCTCACGGCGATTTCGCCTGATTTGCATACTGATTCTGAACCCTATGGCGTTCGAAAGAAAGCTTTTTGGTCGCCCTCTATATATAATAGTGTGTGTGTGTGTGTGTGTGTGTGTGTGTGTGTGTGTGTGTGTGCGTGCGTGCGTGCGTATGTGTGTGTTAATGAGGGCGTTCGCAAATGATACTGTGTTCATAGCGAATTCACAACGCCAGAAAACCGTAGCGCATTGTAGGAAGACTGCAGAGAATTAATTGTTGGTGCGGCGGCTACCAGCTGATTCTCGCCCTAAACTGATGTGACTCAGTGTCCGTAAACAGTCGGAACGTCTTCTTATTATTTGATTACACAATCTGACGATTGTTCACAAGAAATTGTCGTTGGCATTACATAACGAGTTGTATATATCCGGAGCTATTTAAATTGAAACGACGACATAACTAGGAAAAACTGCCAGACTGAAATTCCTTCAAGAAATCCTAAGAAAATACGTTTCACCCACGAAGGAGGTCGTTTACAAAACCATCGTTCGGCCAATTCCTACATTATGCTCATCATACTGGGGTCCTTGTTATGTTGGGTTAGTAGCGGCGATATGTACAATCCGAAGAACAGCATCAGGTTTCACCAGGGTTCGTTTAATGAGCACAAGGGAGTGAAGAAGATGTTCATTCGACTCCAATGGTAGTCACTGCAAGACAGGCAATGCACGTTAACTCAGAGATTTACTGTTATAATTTCGCGAGCGTACGTTCGAGGAAGAGTGAAGCAACGTGACACTTCCTCCCACATATCGCGAAATGACCATGACAGTAACATCAGAGGCGTTCTAACTCTTACAGAGCATAGAACAAGGCACAGTGGAAATGATAGTGTTACACTGCGACTTACAACGTAAGGTGGTTTGCCAAGTATAAATGTAGATGCAGGTCAAGGGGACAATAACACTATTACCATTTTGATGAAGAGGTGCAGCCCAGTATAACGTTAGAAAAGTAAAGCTGTTGTCTCATTCTGTTCAAGTAAGTTTTCAATGACTGCAAAGCCGCTCGGTATTTTCTTACGATTTCTATCAAATCGATAGGGCCAGATGACATTGTCGTTATGACACTCGAATTATGTACTGAAAGAGCGGACGTTCAATTTTTGTCTACCTATTATGATTTACATTTTTCATGGTGCCGCAAAAGACACGTCAGCGTAAAGCGGTGACGATTCGTAAACTAGACGACAGCTGTTTTCGTCTTTCAGACATGCACAACAAGAACAACCACCCCGTCCCCGCTTGTTAGAAAAAAAAAAAAAAGGTAAAGTGTGTCCGATGTACCAACTCAAAAAGATTTTTTATGTAAGATAATGAATAAATGTTTAGCTTTCCAGGTAACAAGGGCAACATAACGAAAAAACGTTTTTCCTTTATTATTTTAAGGTGGATGGAGCACCATAAATGAATCGAAAAATGTAGTCTGCACAGGAAAAAGCACGGCTCGTTTCTTGGTTTGTTAAAACGAAGTCAGACACCCAAGTTCAGAGAAATTTGAAAACGGAATACGGGAAACCACCATCCTCGCAGGCAGCAAAAAGAAAATTGCACAGGAACTTCATGGAAACAGGAAGTGTGAATCTGAGGCACCATATAGACAGGGCAAGGAGAAGTGACGAAGATACGCAGATAATTCGACAGGTTTTCCAGCGTTCACCACGGAAGTCTGTTCGTAAGGCATCAAAAGAACTGGGAATCCCTCGTATGACAATGCACCGGATACTCTGAGAGCGTCTTTATCTGTTCCTCTGAACTTGGGTGTCTGACTTCTTATCAATAAACCAAGACATTCACTGTGTCTTTTCTTGTACAGAATCAATTTTTTGAGTCATTTGTTGTGTTCCAGCCACCGTTCAACAACAAAAAAGGCTTTTTTTCAGTTGTGTTGCTCACCTCACTTGTAAAGGCAAAACAGTTAATCATTATCTAACACAAAAGAATGTTGTTGAGTTGGTGCATCAGCCAAACTTTTTTTCTCAAAGTTAATTAAGGTCGAGTTTTATGACACTGAAATTATAACGTACCTTTTGGGACACACTGTACAATGGAAGATGTGACAGAGCTGTCAGTTAGTAGTACCGGTGAATGGAAAGATTGAAAAACAAAAACTAAACTATAATCAATTCTTGAGTCGGTTAGTTGTCACAATTGAGGAAAAATTCTATGAAAAGGCGTAGTAGGGGCTCGTGCGGACTACGAAAATGAGTCTTGAACATGTCCCTACGGCACCACAGAGACGTTCTGTAATGAAGTGCAGTGCGTACAATGTATTCAGTAGCATTTCAGAAAAAAGATCAATGAATCACAGTGTGCCTGTAAAGACACTACTAGCCATTAAAATTGCTACACCACGAAGATGACGTGCTACAGGCGCGAAATTTAACTGACACGAAGAAGATGCTGTGATATGCAAATGATTAGCTTTTCAGAGCATTCACACAAGGTTGGCGCCGCTGGCGAAAACTACAACGTGTTGACATGAGGAAAGTTTCCAACCGATTTCTCATACACAAACAGCAGTTGACCGGCGTTGCCTGGTGAAACGTTGTTGTGACGCCTCGTGTAAGGAGGAGAAATGCGTACCATCACGTTTGAGACTTTGATAATGGTCGGATTGTAGCCTATCGCGATTGCGGTTGATCCTATCGCGACATTGCTGCTCGCACTGGTCGAGATCCAATGACTGTTAGCAGAATATGGAATCGGTAGGTTCAGGAGGGTAATACGGAACGCCGTGCTGGATCCCAACGGCCTCGTATCACTAGCAGTCGAGATGACAGGCATCTTATCCGCATGGCTGTAAAGGATCGTGCAGCCACGTCTCGATCCCTGAGTCAACAGATGGGGACGTTTGCAAGACAACAACCATCTGCACGATCACTTCGACGACGTTTGTAGCAGCATGGACTATCAGTTCGGAGACCATGGCTGCGGTTACCCTTGACGCTGCCTCACAGACAGGAGCGCCTGCCACGGTGTACTCAACGACAAACCTGGGTGCACGAATGGCAAAACATCATTTTTCGGATGAAACCAGGTTCTGTTTACAGCGTCATGAAGGTCGCATCCGTGTTTGGCGACATCGCGGTGAACGCACATTGCAAGCATGTATTCGCCATCGCCATACTGGCGTAACACCCGGCGTGATTGTATGAGGTGCCATTGGTTACACGTCTCGGTCACCTCTTGTTCGCATTGACGGCACTTTGAACAGTGGACGTTACATTTCAGATGTGTTACGACCCGTGGCTCTACCCTTCATTCGATCCCTGCGAAACCCTACATTTCAGCAGGATAATGCACGACCGCATGTTGCAGGTCCTTTACGGGCCTTTCTGGATGCTGCCCTGGCCAGCACATTCTCCAGATCTCTCACCAACTGAAAACGTCTGGTCAATGGTGGCCGAGCAACTGGCTCGTCACAATACGCCAGTCACTACTCTTGATGAACTGTGGTATCGTGTTTAAGCTGCATGGGCAACTGTACCTGTACACGCCATCCAAGCTCTGTTTGACTCAATGCCCAGGCGTATCAAGGCCGTTATTACGGCCAGAGGTGGTTGTTCTGGGTACTGATTTCTCAGGATCTATGCACTCAAATTGCTTGAAAATGTAATCACATGTCAGTTCTAGTATAATATATTTGTCCAATGAATACCCGTTTATCATCTGCATTTCTTCTTGGTGTAGCAATTTTAATGGCCAGTAGTGTAAAAACTAATTAAGAGAAAGCTGTCATCTCTAAATTACAATAATTTCAAACGACAGTGAAATGTATAACTAGTAAATGAAATGGAAAACCCCTGTGAGATAACGTACCTTACCACTCAGGTGCGTGTCATTGGTAAAAGATACAGTGGCCGGCTTGGTTACTTTGAACAGCCAGAGCGTAAGGTTCTTGTCAGGGATGCTCCTCATGTCTTTAGGGAGCGAAGGGCGGAAGGCGACGCGGACCCACAGAGCAGCAGCCTTCACCCGCAGTTCTGGGCCAGCTCCTTCCCCTTCCATTTCTTGAAATCGAGAGAATTCAAGGAGGGTCTGGCCATTTAAGGTGTGACCTGGAAACATAAAGAGTACAGTTGTTAGTTGTCTGGACACATGTACTGTAATTGTTATTTTTATTGTCTAAATACAGACAGCAAGTAAGTAAAAAAATATAATATATGATCGTGCCCAACGTAAAGTCCCGAGGGACTGGAAAAAAAGCGCAGGTGACGCCTGTATATAAGAAGGGTAGAAGGACGGACCCTCAAAACTTCAGACCAATATCGTTAAAATCGGTTTGTTGCAGGATTCTCGAAAATATTGTCAGTTCGAATATAATGAATTTCCTTGAGACAGAGAAGTTGCTGTCCATGCATCAGCACGGCTTTAGAAAGCATCGCTCCTGCAAAACGCAACTAGCCCTTTTTTCACATGATATCTTGTGAACCATGGATGAGGGGTATCAGACGGATGCCATATTCCTTGACTTGCGGAAAGCGTTTGACTCGGTGCCCCACTGCAGACTCCTAACTAAGGTACGAGCATATGGGATTGGTTCCCAAGTATGTGAGTGGCTCGAAGACTTCGTAAGTAACAGAACCCAGTACGTTGTCCTCGATGGTGAGTGTTCATCGAAGGTGAGGGTATCATCTGGAGTGCCCCAGGGAAGTGTGGTAGGTCCACTGTTGTTTTCTATCTACATAAATGATCTTTTGGATAGGGTGGATAGTAATGTGCGGCTGTTTGCTGATGATGCTGTGGTGTACGGGAAGGTGTTGTCGTTGAGTGACTGTAGGAGGATACAAGATGACTTGGACAGGATTTGTGATTGGTGTAAAGAATGGCAGCTAACTCTAAATATCGATAAATGTAAATTAATGCAGATTAATAGGAAAAAGAATCCCGTAATATTTGAATACTCCATTAGTAGTGTAGCGCTTGACGCAGTCACGTCGATTAATTATTTGGGCGTAACATTGCAGAGCGATATGAAGTGGGACAAGCATGTAATGGCAGTTGTGGGAAAGGCGGATAGTCGTCTTCGGTTCATTGGTAGAATTTTGGGAAGATGTGGTTCATCTGTAAAGGAGACCGCTTATAAAAGACTAATACGACCTATTCTCGAGTACTGCTCGAGCGTTTGGGATCCCTATCAGGTCGGATTGAGGGAGGACATATAAGCAATTCAGAGGTGGACTGCTAGATTTGCTACTGGTAGGTTTGATCATCACGAGAATGTTACGGAAATGCTTCGGGAACTCGGGTGGGAGTCTCTAGAGGAAAGGATGCGTTCTTTTCGTGAATCGCTACTGAGGAAATTTAGGGAACCAGCATTTGAGGCTGACTGCAGTACAATTTTACTGCCGCCAACTTACATTTCGCGGAAAGACCACAAAGATATGATAAGAGAGATTAGGGCTCGTACAGGGGCATATAGGCAGTCATTTTTCCCTCGTTCTGTTTGGGAGTGGAACAGGGAGAGAAGATGCTAGTTGTGGTACGAGGTACCCTCCGCCACGCACCATATGGTGGATTGCGGAGTATGTATGTAACTGTAAATGTAAATCTTTCAGGTTCTTTCGTAATGAAATGTACAGTTACCCTAGATGCTATTAACATTGTTACTAAACTATGTTGCGTATAGCGTGTATCGAAAGTAATCGCGAGTAGTGAACTATCAAATGACTCAAGTTGGTTGGTTGGTTGTTTTGGGGAAGGAGACCAGACAGCGAGGTCATCGGTCTCATCGGGTTAGAGAAGGACGGGGAAGGAAGGCGGCCGTGCCCTTTGAAAGGAACCATCCCGGCATTTGCCTGGAGCGATTTAGGGAAATCACGGAAAACCTAAATCAGGATGGCCGGGCGCGGGATTGAACCGTCGTCCTCCCGAATGCGAGTCCAGTGTCTAAACACTGCGCCACCTCGCTCGGTGACTCAAGTAATAGTAAGTAGAACAGTATATAGATCAGCTTGGTTCCTGAAATGTTTAGTTTCTGAGTTAATGTCAATGTCTTATTTTCTTACGTATTTCGTTGCTTCTTGAAAGTAACTTTGATATCAAATGTACCCTTAGCCGAAGACACTAATGCACATGTGTTCCATGTTAATCGATTAGTGGGCAGCTTGTCCGAATCGCGCTTGCAGGAGACATTTAAACCGCTGGTATCAGACTGGTAAGGGGAAGAGAGGTGATAACGTAAAGTATCACCTGACTTTCTATGAAAAAATGCGTTTTCAACCATCAGCTGTTTATTTTAAAACATAAATGTCGACCGGTTTCGGTCATGGACCACCTTCACAGGAAGTAAGATGAAAACAGATAAGATAAAAACACATTTCATGTTCCATTTAGACTGATATAACGTCAAAACTGTCATAATGAGAACTCACAATCAATAGTCAAGTACAGCTCTTCCAGAAGCAACGAATACGATTCACAGTGATTAATGTCACTAGGCTATACACGGTTGGCGGTGGCGTGTTTGTTGCTGTTAGAAGTAGTTTAACTTGTCGCGAAATTGAAGTAGATAATTCCTGTGAGTTAGTATGGGCAGAGGTCATTGTTGGCACAGGAATAAAATAATAATAGGATCCTTTTACCGACCTCCCAATTCAGATGATACAGTTGCTGAAAGGTTCAAAGAAAATTTGAGTTTTATTGCAAACACGTACCCGACTCATACGATAATAGTTGGTGGGAATTTAATTTACTCTCTATATGTTGGCGAAAATACATTTTTAATTCCGGAGGTAGGCATCATCATCTGAAATCGTGCAAAACACATTCTCTGAAAATTATTTCGAGCAGTTAGTTCATGAGCCCACGCGAATAGTAAACGGTCGTGAAAACACACTTGACCTCATAACAACAAATAATCCTGAGCTAATAAAGAGCATCAAAACCGATACAGGGATTAGTGAACACAGGGTTGTCGTAGCGAGACTGAATGTTCTAATCCCTAAATCCTTCAAAATTAAGAGAAAAATATACTTATTCAAAAAAGCAGATAAAAATTCACTTGACGCTTTCCTAAGAGACAATCTTCACTCATTCCAAATTAATAATATAAGTGTAGATCAGATGTGGCTTGAATTCAAAGAAATAGTAACGGCAGTAACTGAGAGATTTATACCAAATAAATTAACAAACGTCGGAGCTGATCCTCCTTGGTACACAAAACGGGTGAGAACATTATTGCAGAAACAACGAAACAAACATGCCAAATTTAAAAAGACGCCAAATCCCCATGATTGGCGATCTTTTAGAGAAGCTCGAAATTTAGCGAGGACTTCAATGCGAGATGCTTATAACCGTTTCCACAACGAAACTTTGTCTGGAAACTTGGAAGAAAATCCAAAGAGATTCTGGTCGTATGTGAAGTATGTTAAGCGGTAAGAAACAATCAATGCCTTCTCTGCACGATAGCAATGGAGATACTATCGAAGACAGTGCTGCCAAAGCAGAGTTATTAAACACAGCCTTCCGAAATACCTTCACAAAAGAAGTCGAAGTGAATATTCCAGAATTCGAATCGAGAACAGCTGCCAACATGAGTAACGTAGAAGTAAATATCATCGGAGTATTGAAGCAACTTCAATCACTTAATAAGAGAAAGTGTTCTGGTCCATACTGTATACCAATTAGGTTCCTTTCGGAGTATGCTGTTGCATTAGCTCCATACTTAACAATCATATACAACCGTTCGCTCGACGAAAGATCCGCACGCAAAGACTGGAAAGTTGCACACGTCACACCAATATTCAAGAAATGTAGTAGGAGCAGTCTACTAAATTACTGGACCATATCGTTAACGTCGATATGCAGCAGTATTTTGGAACATATATTGTGTTCAAACATTATGAATTACCTCGGAGAAAACTGTCTATGGAAGCACAGTCAACATGGGTTTAGAAAACATCGTTCCTGTGAAACACAACTAGCTCTTTATTCACATGAAGTGTTGAGTGCTATTAACGAGGGATTTCAGATCGATTCCGTATTTCTGGATTTCCGGAAGGCTTTTGACACTGTACTACACAAGTGGCTTGTAGTGAAATTGCGTGCTTATGGAATATCGTCTCAATTATGTGACGGGATTTGTGATTTCCTGTCAGAGTGGTCACAGTACGTAGTAACTGAGGGAAAGTCATCGAGTAAAACAGAAGTGAGTTCTGGCGTTCCCCAAGGTAGTATTATAGGCCCTTTGCTGTTTCTTATTTATATTAACGATTTGGGAGAGAATCTGAGCAGCCGTCTTAGGTTGTTTGCAGATGACGCAGTCGTTTATCGGCTAATAAAGTCATCAGAAGATCAAAACAAATTGCAAAACGATTTAGAAAAGATATCTCAATCGTGCGAAAATTGGCAGTTGACCCCAAATAACGAAAAGTGCGATGTCATCCACATGAGTGCTAAAAGGAATTCGTTATACTTTGGTTACACGATAAACCAGTCTAATCTAAAAGCCGTAAATTCAACTAAATACCTAGGAATTACAATTACGAACAATTTAAATTGGAAGAAACACATACAAAATGTTGCGTGGAAGGCTAACCAAAGACTACGTTTTATTGGCAGGGTACTTGGAAAATGTAACAGATCTACTAAGGAGACTGTCTACACTACACTTGTCCGTCCTCCTCTAGAATACTGCTGCGCGGTGTGGGATCCTTACCAGATAGGACTGACGGAGTACATCGAAAAAGTTCAAAGAAGTGCAGCACGTTTTGTATTATCGCGAATTATCCTTACCAGATAGAACTGACGGAGTACATCGAAAAAGTTCAAAGAAGTGCAGCACGTTTTGTATTATCGCGAATTATGGGAGAGCGTATCACTGAAATGATACAGGATTTGGGCTGGACATCATTAAAAGAAAGGCGTTTATCGTTGCGACAGAATCTTCTCACGAAATTCCAATCACCAACTTTCTCCTTCGAATGCGAAAATATTTTGTTGACGCTGACCTACATAGGGAGAAACGATCACCACGATAAAATAAGAGAAATCAGAGCTCTTACGGAAAGATATACGTGTTCGTTCTTTCCGCACGCTATACGAATTTGGAATAATAGAGAATTGTGAAGGTGGTTCGATGAACCATTTGCCAGGCACTTAAATGTGATTTGCAGACTATCCATGTAGATGTAGATATAGATGTACATGAATGTCAAAGGGTCGAAAAATCATGGAGGAACATATACACATGAAACTGGCAGACAATCGTCTACAACTGATGTTGACGATTGTCTTTGCTAGTTTCATATCTATATGTTCCCCCAAGACTTCTGGTCCGTTTGACATTAATCACTTTGAAGTGTGTTCGTTACATTCAAACTTCGTAAATATTCTAGGATTGGTCTCACAAGTGTTATGTCAGCCACCTTATTACCAATGGACGGAAATCTACCGTCTGTTTTACCTACGACTGAGCGTATGTCATCATTCCACTTCACATCCCGACGATCTGCAACACCCCCGAAATGTTATCATGACCGGTATGGATATGTGTGCAGCTGTTTTCATATAATACTTAATTACAGATAACTACAGAATATGTAAAAAAAATCTAAGGTTACTTTTATTATTGTTTGAATTGTCATTAGTATACAATACGAACAGTAAGGCTCCCAAGACACATCTCTGGCGCACACTTGAAGTTACTTCTATATCTATCTGTATGTACTGAATCAAGATTACATGCTCCGTCCTTCCTACCAATAAATCTTCAATCTAGTCAAAAATTTCAGTCTGTAGGCAATTTTTCACTTACAAGCGTTGTTACGGTAATGAGCCAAATGATTTTCGGAAGAACGCACCAAATATTTTCCATTTTGTTCGGAACGCACTAAGGTGGTGTGCTAAACCATTGTATTCTGTAAGAAAGTGAGCACTTCGAACATTTTGCGCAAGACGTTGTGAACAATTCGTGAAATTTGACAAATGGCAAATGTAATGAACATTTGCTTCAGCTGACATACTATGAGCGATAGCCTCATCAGTCGAAAACTAAGTATTTCCGTACCCAAGTTGACTTGAAGTTTTCTTTTTATATGAAGAATCTGAACCCTCAGTATTGACACTTCGTTAATACTCAGTGAATATAGACCACAGTTAAGTGAACATAAAATAGTGCAAAAAGTGGTGCAGTATGATTAAAATTATGTTGTTGATTGATACTTCATGCAATATACGAGGGCTATTCCGAAAGTAAGGTCCGATAGGTCGCGAAATGGAAACCACGGTAAAAATCAAAAATGTTTTATTTGCAACAGTTAGATACACCTTGCAGCTACTTATCTCCATAGTCGCCGACCCGACTTAGACGTGTATCGTAGCGTTGTACCAACTTTCCCATACCCTCGCTATAGAAGGCAGCCGCCAGTGCTCTCCGCCAATTCTCTACGCTGGCCTACGGCTCGTTGTCTTGTGCCGAAATGTTGTCTTCATAACCAGCGGTTCATGTGACCTGAGCTGAAACTCAGAGGGAGACAATTACGGGCTGTATTGTGGGTAATCTCACATTTCCATTTGAAAACGATGCAGGAGCATCTTCATTGCCCCTGCAGAATGCGGCTGAGAATTGTCTTGAAGACGAAACAGCACGACAGTTATGTAATGTTAGCTGCATAGCTTCAGGGGAAATTTCTCACCAGGCCCCCGTACTTGGCGGCAGACACTATTTCCCAGACATCTTTACGCACTCACTGCGAGCTCAGAAATGAGAAGAGCGACGTGATGCTAACTGGGGTTATACTAGTGACACTACCCAACACATCTGTGCAAAGCTTTATCGGATTTTCATAGTCGTTTCCATTTCGTGACCGATCGGACCTTACTTTCGGAATAGCCCTCGTATTTCTAAAACAGATTTACTTACAAAAAGCAATGCATTTCTGCCATTTAATTTTTTATTTCTAACACAATGCCAAATGCGTCCGATGACGTTGTTTTTAACATATTGCTTGCCTTCGTTATTATACAACAATGCTCACAGTTTAATACGTCGTGAGTGTGACGACTTCTCTTATTCACCTTGTAAGACATATGTTGTCTTCTTATCTCTTTCATTGATTCTAGGATAGGTTTATTTAACTTGGTATCATATTATGTTTTTGCCTGTGTTCAATTCTGTGAAGCAATACCGCTGCACAGAGGAAATTCCGAAAACCCACATTGGAAATGAGTCAAGAAACGCACCGCTTCCTGAAACGTAATGACTACGACGCTAAAATAGAGAAATTCGGGCTCATGCGGAGGGGTATCAACTATCGACTGCCTTTCTTCCAGCCTACCATATCTGATTCGAACAGGAGGAGGAGAATATTGCAGTGGTACCCTTCATCACACACAGTACGGCAACTTACGGATCCAACTCCTGTGCCGTAGCCACGGCTACATCTTCCCGTACTCTTCAATGGTTGCTGCATTTTGGTCTTCTAAGTCCTATGAAATTACTAAGACTGTCCTTAATTTGGGCTTTTCTTCGAAAATATTTATTGTATTCCATGCGATGTTCTTGCATCCCTTAGTCATCTATCACAGTGAGTATCGATCAGTATGTAATACGTGCCTATGCTGAGGTAAAATAAATGTCTATGAAATATAAATACAAAAACGGTGATGACAATTTACGTATTGCACATGCTGTCAATGAACGACACGCAGTCATGCGTTTCTTCATTAGAAGCAATAACAAACCGGGAAACCGTCATCAGTAGAATTTGGCACAGATTTAATAATCGAGGGCTAACGGACGGCAGCGAATCGAGTTCCGCCCCTGACGTTCTCGCCATTCATTCACGGTCTATAACGCTTCAGAGACCGTGCTAGGTAGAGCAGTGGTTGACACACTACACTCACATTCGGGAGGACGACGGTTCAAATCCGCGTCCAGCAGTCCAGGTTTAGATTTTCCGTGATTTCCCTACATCGCTTAAAGGAAATGCCGGGATGGTTCCATTGAAAGGGCACGGCCGATTTCCTTCTCCATCCTTCCCTAAACCGAGCTTGTGCTCCGTCTTTAATCAACTCGTTGTCGACGGGACGTTAAACACGAATCACCGCCTCCCTCCTAATGCCTTAGAACAGATGAAGTACTGTGGAGAAGCACTATGGGGTTAAGAACAATGAAAAGGGTGTGATATTCAAGCACAAAACAGGAACATTTGGAGCAATTTCAACCAAATTATTTAGGTACATCACTTATTATTTGCATAAAAATACTTTTGGAGTAAGACTGCTCCCTGCCATTAGGGGATCGAGCGTGGTTGAGAAGAGGTGACGTAAAAATGTTCGACAATGATCTGTTAGTATTTATTTTCAGTATTTAATTCGCTTGTAATACTTCAGAACGTATGACGTGGAATTTGTTTGTTATTTATGTGCTGTTCAAGTAGCGAGAATGAACACTAGAGTGAGCCAATAATTTTGCCAATGTGTTTAGAGACCTAAGATCAAGCAATACCGCTTCATACAACGGATAAATTTAGCATCCTCTCTGTAATCGTATGGTGTAAAACAACAGAGAATCAGACATATAGGTGAACAATATATGTCAATATTCCTATGTTTAACATATCCTCCTAAACCTCTGGATTGATTTCAACCAAAATGCTACACATATTATTTACTATCTGGAAAGAAATAATGTGATGGTGAAAACCACCAACCTCTCTCATTGGGGCGAGTATGGTGGTGATAACATGGTGATGGATAGAGAAAGGGGGGACACGGAGATGGACGGAGAGAGGGAGGAGGAGGAGGAAATTTACGAGTGAGTGGGGAGGAGAAGATGAACAGAGAGATGGAGGTAGAAGGAGATGGGACAAAGACAGGCTGGTGTATAGACAGAAGGGACTAGGAAATGGACGGAGAGAGGGGGGAGGAGGAGATGGACAACGACAGGGGGAGGTGGAGATGGACAGAGACAGGGGAGGTGTATTAAGAGGGGGAGGAGGATGTGGATAGAGAGTGGGGGAAGGGAGATATGGATAGAGACAGGGGGAGGAGGAGATGGACAGAGAGAGGTGGAGGAGGAGATGACAGAGAGAAGCAGAGGAGGAGGTGAACAGAGAGAGGCGGAGGAGGAGTGGATAGAGAATGGGAGAAGGATGTGGATAGAGAGTAGGGGAAGGGAGAGGTTGATAGAGAAATGGGGGAGGAGGAGATGGACAGAGAGAGGTGGAGGAGGAGATGAACAGAGAGAGGCGGAAGAGGAGGTGGACAAAGAGAAGATGGAGGACAAAATGGACTAATAGAAGATTGGAATAAATAAATACCTGAGCAACGTCAGGTTTGCCAGCTAATTGTATATACAGGGTGATTATAATTACAGTTAAACTTTCAAACCGCTGTAGAAATAACACCACTGGTCAGAATGACGTGAGATTGCAACGGAATAGTACCGGGGAAGGGAGAAAAAGTATGGCAGAAGAAAAAAAAGTGTGAAAATTGATCAATAGATGGCGCTGTATTCGTCAGAATACATAATGAAAACACCAGTCATGTGCACGACCCATTGAAGTTGCTACACGGATTTTCCTCCTTTCGCGTCTGCGACTTTCACCACGACTGCCTCAATGCAGGATCGCGCTCTGTTTGTAAAGCTGTATTACAAGAAGGATAACTGTGCACACGTCGTTCTGCAGAAGTTCCAGACACTGAAGGGTTTGAAAAAAGGCGTTGGTCCGATGACTGCCATGGGTCTGAAGGAAATGATTCGGAAATTCGATAAGACAGTTTCTTTTGGTGTGCAACCTGTTAGAGGGAGGAAGCGAATTGATTCGACGTCAATGGAAGCAGTGGCCACAGCATTGTAAGAGGAGACGAGTGATGGTGTGCAAACTTGTAGTGCACGGAGAATTCCCCGGACAGTGGATATACCCGTGAGCACGGTGCGTAAAATCCTACGAAACATCCTTCTTTGCTATCCTTTCAAAATTACTGATGTGCACGAGTTGCTTCCTGTTGACCTGCCAGCAAGAGAGACCTTTGGTTTAGAATTTCTTGCTCGTATGGGAATGGACAGTGACTGGCCAGGGAAGATTTGTTGACAGACGAAGCCCACTTCCATCTGACAGGATACGTCAATACACAGAATTGTCGAATATGGGCAACGGAAAATCCACACGCAAATCATCCAGTACCACTTCATACTAGAAAGGTCACTGTGTGGTGCGAGTTTACGGCATCATTTGTTATAGGTCCATATTTTTTCCAAGAGACAGGTGCTACCGGTCTTGTCACCTGCACCGTCACTGGTAAGTGCTAAGATTATCTTCTGCGCAACCACGTCATTCCATCTCTCCAGCAGCGTGGATGTGTGGATGGGATCATTTTTATGCAAGATGCCGCACCTCTGCACATTGCAAATCCAGTTAAGCAGCTGGTGAAGCACCATTTCGGAAATGCTCGAATTATCAGCCGCCACTTCCCTACAGCCTGTCCGTCCCGATCAGCTGATCTTAATCTGCGAGAGTTCTGGCTCTGGGGCTATCTGAAAGATGTGTTCAGTGTTCCGACTGCAAACTTAGCTGCATTGAAGGCACGCATTGCGTCACACATTCTGAACGCGACCCCGGAAACACTTCGATCAGTTGTGTAACCTGCTGTTCTCGATTTCAACTTGTTGCAGAAAACGGTGGACAGCATACTGAACATGTTTAGCGCCTGTCACACGGAAATTAACAATCCGATTTGATTCTGATTCATGCTTTTTATGAGGTTTTCGATCTCAGGACAATTAAAAACCGATGGGACTAATGCTTTTTATGCAGTTTTTGGCCTCAGGACAATTAAAAACCGATATGAGTGATGCTTTTTATGCGGTTTTTGACCTCAGGACAATTAAAAACAGATTTTTACCATCCGATGTTATATGACCTTGCGGGCTTACGTAACTAGCAGTATCACACCTGTACACTCATGCACACTGAGTAGTACAGTTCGTTTAATGTCAAACGTACACCTTAGCCATTAATGTATGATTAATTTGTCATTTGTAGTCGACCACAATTAAATTATGATGCTTAAAGCGCCGTCTATTGCTACGTTTTGTAACTATTTATTTTTCTTCTGCCATACGTTTTCCCCCTTCTCCGATAATATTTCGTTGCAATTTGACGTCATTCTGACCAGTGGTGTTACTTCTACAGCGGTTTGAAAGTTTAACTTTAATTATAATCACCCTGTAAATGTGTACATTCGGGGTCATCTCAGGGTTTAGAATTGTAACGTAAAACTGTTAGGAACAAATGGGCTTCCGCAGTCCCTTGGAATCAGAACAAAAGGTCTGAGCGAGACTCGCTCCGACGCACTCCGTTGTTGATTTAGTAATAATCTGAAGAGACGTAGTGCTCCCCTCTGGCTGCGTGGTGCACTGAAGTAATTGAGAATGGAACAGTATTTGCGTTAAAAGGTGTTTATGTGGGCAGCAGCGAGTCAGGTACTGTATGGTATTAGTTCCAGACAGAACTATCGCACGCCGCGTTCGCCGAGGCAGCGATATGTACACAAGAGGCCCGTGAATTGTTGACCATGATCATCATTTGACGACATCACAATCAAGGAGTCGAAAGTTTGTAAGAAACTTAAAATGGTGATAATACTCAGTAAATGTCTGAAGATGGCCTTGTAAGCCGAAAACCGCTTAACAATAAAAGTAATATTGTAGAACAAAAGCAAACTGGTGCTTTTCATTTATTAAACTTAAAACTGTTTAGCATGTAAAAGGTAGTCCCAGTGACTGCGTTGGTTAAACAGTAGTAACAGCGTTGCGTTATTGTAATTTTGTTGTTAGTGTTCTTTGTTACCTTCCTGTCATTACAAGCTGAAAAAATCATTTTCATCCCCATCGGCACGCAAGTCGCCGAAGTGGCGTCAACTCGAAAGACTTGCACCAGGCGAACGGTCTACCCGACGGGAGGCCCTAGCCACACGGCATTTCCATTTTTCATTATAAGCTAGAGTAAGGCACTGTACCTATTCTTAATTATAACCTAGTGACGTTGGGGTAATGAAGTAACCAGCATTTATCTGTTATATACAGGGTGAGTCACTAACTATTGCCGGCCGCGGTGGTCTAGCGGTTCTGGCGCTGCAGTCCGGAACCGCGGGACTGCTACGGTCGCAGGTTCGAATCCTGCCTCGGGCATGGGTGTGTGTGATGTCCTTAGGTTAGTTAGGTTTAAGTAGTTCTAAGTTCTAGGGGACTTATGACCTAAGATGTTGAGTCCCATAGTTGTCAGAGCCATTTGAGCCACTAACTATTGCCACCAACAATAACTGCGGAAGTATGATAGGAGCTGAAAAGTTTGTGGGACAATAGTTGCAAGGGACAACGGGGGACATTATATGACGTTGGTGTTTTGTTGCTAGGTGGGATCGCTTCAGAGATATGGAGGTCAACTTTGTTTTTTTGTAATGGGATGCTATAGTTCGGTACTTATTTTCTGACAGCGGCCATCGAGACGAATCCAATGATGTGTAACAGCAAGGGCTTTGAACGTCAACGAAGGTCACAAAGCTGGCATGAACGTCCATTTACAGAAGGTGTTCCAAGCGATGACCATTTATATCAACGCAGTGCTGCAATCTGTTAACAGATGTAAACGTTAACAAAAAGACATACATAATGAAATATACGTACTTACAGAAAAGTATTCACAGCATTATGTTAGGCGAAAGATTAAATCATTATCGTCAGATGATAAAACCATGATACACTGAAAATAAAGGTATACTATCACACAATGATGTGATGGTTGGTTTGTGGCGCTCAACTGCGCGGGCATCAGCGCCCGTACAAAGTCCCAATTTTTACACATTCCAATTTTTACCCAATGCTATGTAGCCACTGTCACGAATGATGATGATGAGATGATAAGGACATACAACCGCCCAGTCCGCGGGCAGAGACAATCCCTAACCCGGGACCCCATGATCCAGAGGCAGCAACGCTAGCCCCTAGACCACACAGTGATGTGACCAGTTACGAAAATCATATGTCATACAACCGTATATGGCTCACATTTGTACTTATCGAAGTGTTATCATACCGTAATATAAATTACACCGTCAGTCTATAAAAACTGTGCTAGATAGTGCACTCATTCGTGTTAAAACTGTAATCAGCGTTAACGCATTGGACAGATTCATACCAAAAAGCGGCGACTACACAGCTGGTCACTGTTACTGGTAGAGCCAAAGATGGTCATTGAGGTCTACATACATAGATAGATAGCGTTTAGCAGCTTACAGTTAAAAAGCCGTGTGGCGTCTGCTACGATAAGTACATGTGACAGTCATAACAGGTGGTCTATATGTTGCACCAAATAACAAACAGTCTGCGAGTGTTACAATTACAGGTGTGGTGACAGAGGCCAGAGTGGCCGAGCAGTTCTAGGCGCTACAGTCTGGAACCGCGCGACCGCTACGGTCGCAGGTTCGAATCCTGCCTCGGGCATGGATGTGTGTGATGTCCTTAGGTTAGTTAGGTTTAAGTAGTTCTAAGTTCTAGGGGACTGATGACCTCAGAAATTAAGTCCCATAGTGCTCAGAGCCATTTGAACCTTTTGTGGTGACAGAAAACAAAATGCATGGAATTAATGGTTTATATGTAGTCATAAGCAACAGTGTGAAACGAGTAATAGTCACATTAATATGTGTACTACTTCCATCATACAGTATCTTTTATGGGACAGGCCGTACAGATGCATAAAATATATGCCTAGTTACATTATTTACATATACAGGATGATTCAAATAAAATTTTGCAAACCGACATGGCACATTGGGCATACAAGAATCGGTAATCATACGGGAACCGGACATGAACAAAAACCATCCGGAGCTACTAAATGTCGTTTCAGTTATTTGGTCACATGCTACAAATGGACGCCCACTACAGGGAATCTCAAAGTTTTGTCCAGATGCGTCGAGACACGCCTGACATCGACATTGCATTGAACGGCGCCCCCTCTCAAAGATTCCTGGTTCAAAATGGTTCAAATGGCTCTGAGCACTATGCGACTTAACTTCTGAGGTCATCAGTCGCCTAGAACTTTGAACTACTTAAACCTAACTAACCTAAGGACATCACACACATCCATGCCCGAGGCAGGATTCGAACCTGCGACCGTAGCGGTCGCTCGGCTCCAGACAGTAGCGCCTAGAACCGCACGGCCACTCCGGCCGGCCAAAGATACCTGGTGTATCTCGAAGACATCCTACTGCCGCAACAATCCTGCCGACCAGGTCTTCTAGCGATGTAACAGATGCCTCATACACAGGGCCCTTCAGATAACCCCGCAAGATAAGATCGATTGGGACAGATTGCGGTGGCCATGTGACTGGCCCACCGCGACCAACCCAGCGTCCGGGAAAGGTTGCCTGAGAATGTGCCCTCACGTGTCTGCTGAAATGCGCGGGGGTTCCGTCGTGGGAACATCATTCAACATGTCGGGCAGAGCCTCTCGCAGGAATACGAGATACGTGTGAGCATCAAGTACGTCAAGAAGAATGTGTGGCCCAATTGAACAGTCTTCGACGATGCCAGCCCACACGTGACCGTGGTGCCCTCTCGTGGTTACGTGATCAATGATTCGTGTTGATGTGTCCGACGTACCATGTCAATTTGCAAACATTTTTTTGAATCACCCCGTATAAATGGATAACACTTGTAACACGCTCCATTTCATGGACAAAAAGTTAGGCCGGCCGTTGTGGCCTTGCGGTTCTAGGCGCTTCAGTCCGGAACCGCGCAGCTGCTACGGTCGCAGGTTCGAATCCTGCCTCGGGCATGGATGTGTGTGATGTCCTTAGGTTAGTTAGGTTTAAGTAGTTCTAAGTTCTAGGGAACTGATGACCTCAGATGTTAAGTCCCATTGTGCTCAGAGCCATCTGAACCATTTCGAACAAAAAGTTATACCAGCATCTCATATAACACACTAAAGCGGCTGTTACGTGTGATGAATGACCAATTAAGGAGCCGCTCGGGGTAGCAGCTCGGTCTAAGGGCGCCTTGCCCTTAGAGGTTAGAGTCCTCCCTCAGACATGGGCGCAAATTAGTTTTAGTTAGATTAATTAGTGTGTAGGCCTAGGGACCGAGGACCTCAGCAATTCGGTCCCATAGAAACTTACCATCACCAATTAAGGATTTCTCACAGACACAAAGACGTATGTTGACTGAAATCGTGTTGTCACATATATAAGCGCTTACGTAATCAGACTTGTCGTTAGACTGGCCGTGTCCTTAGAACGTCAGACACAATAAGCGTCTAAGTCTAACTATGTCTGTCTTGATACTTGAGTCTCAGTAATTACAGTACGGCCCGCATCTCGTGGTCGTGCGGTAGCGTTCTCGCTTCCCACGCCCGGGTTCGATTCACGGCGGGGTCAGGGATTTTCTCTGCCTCGTGATGGCTGGGTGTTGTGTGCTGTCCTTAGGTTCGTTAGGTTTAAGTAGTTCTAAGTTCTAGGGGACTGATGACCATAGATGTTAAGTCCCATAGTGCTCAGAGCCATTTGAACCAGCCAATTACAGTACAAATATATCACTAGCGTTTCTTTAAAATATGCCAGGACATGTTTTCCTTCAAATTATAAGTTTATTTTTAACCAGACTGGGAAATTTTCGCTTTGTACTCGCGGCGCATTTACTTAATATTAATTGCGTGCATTTGTCTAAATTAGGAGATACATTGCTGGAATAGCTAATTAATTAGGTAGCGGAAGTGCCCGTAGTGGACTGGCAACCGGACTGTTCTGTGATAATTAGTTTGTTCTTCTTTATTGGGGCAGTTAGTAAGCACTTTTCGTGATTCAGAAGCATACTGATGTTGCGCTACATTTATCAAAATGCCCACGTTCTTTTATTTGAAGTTGAGGAGCAGAGGTGGCTTCAAATGGCTCTGAGCACTATGGGACTTAACTGCTGAGGTCATCAGTCCCCTAGAACTTAGAGCTACTTAAACCTAACTAACCTAAAGACATCACACACATCCATGCCCGAGGCAGGATTCGAACCTGCGACCGTAGCGTGGCGCGGTTCCAGACTGTAGCGCCTAGAACCGCTCGGCCACCCCGGCCGGCTGGAGCAGAGGTGACTGTCATTTTTGGCAGAAGTATACATTTTCCAGCTAGGTCTGGTTGTGTTTCGGAACCAGTTGCAAGTTTTCGAACTTTTTGGCTTCAGATGACAAGAAGAGCATTGTGTTTAACCAAGCGGGGTGTGAAGTGCTACACACCCAAGTGGGTAAACGGAGAGCTTTTTATTCGCTGTTCGTAGCTACCACCGACGCCCACGAGACTCGTCATGACACAGAAGAATTAGTAGAAACTAAGAATAAAGCTTTGGAAACGCTTGGGAAATGTATTCGGGTAGGAATGTTCACAACTGAAGGTCGTATCGCGGTGGTGCCTTTACGCTCAAAAGAAACTACCTGGTCCTTGCGAGAGCTACATTTGTTGGTGCAGTGACTGATGATTGAGGATATGAGCTTAGAGATTAGAGCGGTGTCCTCCGTCCGGGCAAGCCCAAGATAGCGGCGTGGCTGTCGCCACGGCTGATTTGTGGCGGCGACAGGCGGATGCATTTGTCTGGCAGCGGTCATGGCGGCGCGGCGGCGGTCCGGCGCCAGCGCAGGCGCCACCCGACGGATGGGCTCGTCAGCCACGTCCGATGCTGGCCCGCGATACGCGCAGCCAGGGCGCCTCCTAGCAGACAGGCCCATTTCGAAACAGCTCATTACGAAAACATGTCTGCACCTCATTCCCAGGATCCGTAGGTACAGGCCGTAGAAGAAGATGCACCGAACTCCTCTCTCACTTCGAGCCAAGTTTTAGGACTGCCTACTACTTGTAACAAGGACAAAGAACCTGTTAGTATCTGATTACAAGATTTATGGTCAACATATTGAACATGTCACATCGCGCAAATACCAAAAAATACAGAAAAAGCCAGGTACGTCGTGGTCCGATATGTCGTAGGTTGCCGATGGATGTGTGTGATGTCCTTAGGTTAGTTAGGTTTAAGTAGTTCTAAGTTCTAGGGGACTTATGACCTCAGCTGTTAAGTTCCATAGTGCTCAGGGCCATTTGAACCATTTTTGTTATGGACAGGTGCTCGATCGTGTTGAAAGATGCAATCGCCATCCCCGAATTGCTCTTCAACAGTGGGAAGCAAGAAGGTGCTTAAAACATCAATGTAGGCCTGTGCTGTAATAATGCCACGCAAAACAACAAGGGACGTCTCCATGAAAAACGCGACCACTCCATAACACCATCGCCTCCGAATTTCACTGTTGGCACTACACACGCTGGCAGATGATGTTCACCGGGCATTCGCCATACCACACTCTGCCATCTGATCGCCACATTGTGTATCGTGATTTGTCACTCCACACAACGTTTTTCCACTGTTCAACCGTCCAATGTTTACCCTCCATACACCAAGCGAGGCGTCGTTTGGCATTTACCGGCGTGATGCGTGGCTTATGCGCATCCGCTCGACCATGAAATCCAAGTTTTCTCACCTTCCGCCTAACTGTCATAGTACTTGCAGTGGATCCTGATGCAGTTTGGAATTGCTGTTTGGTGGTCTGGATAGATGTCTGCCTATTACTCATTACGACCCTCTTCAACTGTCGGCGGTCTCTGTCAGTCAACAGACGAGGTCGCCCTGTACGCTTTTGTACTGTACGTATCCCTTCACGTTTCCACTTCACTATCATATCGGAAACAATGAACCTAGGGATGTCTAGGAGCGTGGAAAACTCGCGTACAGACGTATGACACAAATGACACCCAATCACTTGGCCACGTTCGAAGTACCTGAGTTCCGGGGAGCGCCCCATTCTGCCCTCTCACGATGTCTAATGACTACTGAGGTCGCTGATATGGAGTACCTAACAGTAGGTGGCAGAACAATGCACCTGATACGAGAAACGTATGTTTTTGGGGTGGTCCAGATACTTTTTATCACATAGTGTACCACACAAGAAAATGAAATAGACCTAAAAACTGTAAATGTGTCATAAATACAGCTTAACAGATATACACTGAGTTGACAAAAGTCTTGGAATACCTACCATTACCGTGTCGGACCTTCTTTTGCCTGGTTTAGTGCAAAAACTTGACGCGGCATGGACTCACTAAGTCACTGGAAGAAATATTGAGTGGTTCCTCCATAGCCATTCATAATTGCGGATGTGTTGTCGGAGCAGGATATTGTGCACGAAATGACCTCTACGTTATGTCGCATAAATGTTCCATGGCATTCATGTCAGCCGATCTGGGTGGCCAAATAATTCGCTCGAAATTTCCAGAATGTTCTGCAAACCAATCGCGAACGATTGTGGTCCGGTGAAACGACATCGTTGTTCGGGAATTTGAAGTCGATGAATGGCTGCTAATGGTCTCCAAGTAGCCGAACGTAATCACTTACAGTCAATGATCAGTTCATTTGTACCAGAGGACTCAGTCCTTTCCATGTAAACACACCCCACGCCATTACGGAGCCACCACCAGCTTGCACAGCGCCTTGTTGGCAACTTGGGTCCATGGCTTCATCGGGTCTGCGCCACACTCAAAGCCAATCATCTGCTCTTACCAACAGAAATCGGGACTCATTTGACTAGGCAACGGTATTCCAGTCTTCTAGAGTCCAACCGATATGGTCACGAACCCAGGACAGCCACTGCAAGCGATGTCGTGCTGTTAGCAAATGCATTCGCGTCGCTCGTCTGCTGCCATAGCCCATTAACGCCATAGTTCGCCCCACTGTCCTAAAAGGATATGTTCGCTGTACGTCCCACATTGATTTCTACGGTTATTTCGCGCAATATTGCCTGTCTTTTAGCACTGACAACGCAAACGCTGCTGTCCTCGGACGTTAAGTGAAGGCCGTCGGCCAGTGCGTTGTCTGTGTTGAGAGGTAATGCCTGAAATTTGGTATTTTCTTGGCACAGTGGATCTCGGAATATTGAATCCCTTAACGATTTCCGGAATGGAATGCCCCATGTGTCTCGGTCCATCTACAATTCCGCGTTTAAAGTCAGTTAATTCCCGTAATGCGGCCATAATGACCTCAAAAACCTTTTCATATGAATCACTCGACTACAAATGACAGCTCCACAAATGCACTCTCCTTTTATATAATGCGTACGTGATATTGCCGCCAGCTTTATATGTACATATCGCTATCCCATGAATTTGGTCACCACACTGTATAGACGTAGAACAAGTAAGATCCTCATTGCTGCTCTAGCACAATCTTCATTAGTATTTCTACCATCTGTCATTTACCTATTCGACATGGGAAATATGCAACACATTTGAATTTACTTCCTATACGCGGAACTACCATTACTGTACCAAAAGATTAGGCCGATCGTTTTCGAAAACTCTTTCGTCTCTTTGGTCTTCAGCAATGCGTCAGTAATTTGGCACTAACTGAGTTGATAATTACTCTTATTTTAAAACGATCAGCAATAAGACTGCTGGGTAGATTTTTTCATGTGTCACAAGCTAATGGTTTCCATTTGATACCTACATCTACATAAATATTCCGTATGCTACAGCGTGATGTGCGGGAGAGAGTGCCTTGTAACACTGCTCGTCATTTCCTTTCCTGTTCCATTCGCAAACAGAGGGAGAGAAAAATGACTATCTATGGGCTTCCGTACGAGCCATTATTTCTCTTATATTCCCGGACATTACGTGAAGACTACGGTGGGGGCATTAGAAGCTTTCGGCAGTCACCTCCAAATTCTAGTTTTTTAAATTTTCTCAATACTGTTTCACGAAAAGATCGTCGTCTTCCTTCCAGGGATTTCCATTTGAGTTTACGAATCATGTCCTTAGTACTCACATGTTGATCGAACCTACCTGTAACAAATCTAGCAGACCGCCTCCGAATTGCTTCGATGTCTTCCTTTAAGTCGACCTAGTAGGGATCCCAAACACTCGAGCAGTACTCAAGAACCGTTGGACTAGTGTTCTACACGCGGTCTCCTTTACAGATGAACCACGCACGCCTAAAATTTTGCCAGAAACTGAAGTCGGCCATTTGCCTTCCCTGCTACAGTCCTTACGTGCTCGGTTCCATTTCATATCGCTTTGCAGTTTTACGCGTAGATATTTTGTCGACGTGACTGTGTAAAGCAGTACACAACTACTGCTGTATTCAAATATTATGGAATTGTTTTTCCTATTCATCTGCGTTAGCTTGTATTTTTCTACATTTAGAACAAGTTGCCACTACCACACATACGAGAAATTTTATCTACGTCATCTTGTCTCCTTCTAAAATCACTTAATGATGACACCTAAACGTACACCACACCGTCATCAGCAAACAGCCGCAGATGAGGAAACTGAAGTACTGTATCAGATGAAATATTCCGATATCACTGTAAAAAGTGTTGTTTTTCAACTGCAGTTTACGTTACCACTTTGCTCTTCATAGGAGAGGAACCATTGGTGACAGTTATGTTCGTTTCCACGAATATCAATTAAAATAATTTTGTATTTATCTTGTTAGGTGTGCATGTAACTGCTCTACTACTGCATCAAAATCTGACATTCAGACGCCCAGACTGGACCTTTTTTCAGCCGTTGAATTTTAAGCACGTACTTAATATTTAAATGTGCGTGCTATGTCTGCGCCGCAAATCGACAAAAAGTTAGTTTCGGCTTCCTGGCAGGACTTTTTGATCCGACAAAAAACTCAAATTTAATGAGCTGTTTGTGAAGTACAGAACTCTTCTATCTGAACAGCATTTCAGCAAATGACAGGCATAGGAATAAGTCTTTAGTAAAGAAAGTTGGATTTTTAACTGTTACAAAGAAACGATGTTACGACGATAGCTCTTATAATAGTTTTTTTCGGTTAGTAGCAAGAATTAATTTCGAAGACAGTGACATCAGAAAATGAACACAATGTCCAAAAGTCGACTGAAAACTGTGTAGGGAGTAAAGTTCTTGTACACAGTTTACAGACAACTAGCTGGCAATGTACTGTGCTGAAAATGATCTTTGACCGAAACCGGTCGCTTATTGAAGAAAAAAAAAATACTTTTAACAGCAGTTAACGGTGTTACAACATGACGTTATTTCTATACTATGTTACACAATATTATTTCTTAAGTTTAACAACAATATGGAACATAAGCAACAGAAAATGTTTTAGAATTGCTCCTCCATTTACCAAATCTGTTAGTAATACTATTTAACAACTATTACAGGAATCATCTGATCCTTGCGACAGGATGGCACTTCATCTCCCCACTAAACTGTCATCTGTTCAATTTGCTTTCAGTTCATGTGACATTTTACAACGCTAGTATCTAGAAGCCCTACTTTTAGCATATTTGTGAGAACTATTGTTTGAAGATGTTCAGTTGTAGTTTTTTGTTGCAATATCCGCAGTTCACATTCAGATATGGATAAAAATGAACGAAGTGTACTAAATTTACACAGAGTTCATTTTAAAAAAGATAGCAGTAACAAATGACGATAATTATCGAAAAATTCGAGATACAAGCTGATGCCCTGAGCATGATGCATGGTAATATGGACTTAATACAGTCGTCTAGTTGTGACTTTTACGAAGTTGATACGTGCGAAGAATGGCTGCCTTCAAGTTCTTATTACAAAAATCTCACCACAGTTAATACACAGTTACTCTAAAATAGTAAACGATATGGCAATATTTTATCACGGTGATTCCTCGTAAATCAGTATAGAAACGAAACGGTATAATGCAGCAATACTTAACACAAATTCGATATAAAACGATAATAAAATTTGCTTGAACTGTAGAAACTTCGTTTGAAATCTCTTCGCTAAAACAAGACGAACGCTAGAAAACACGGATCGTTACAGTCTTCACCTAACAAAGATAGACGCAAACAACTGTTCACAAATGCTGCACCGGGAGAAAGTTCTGACTATTGGTACCCTTCCACACAAAATAAACGTTGATAAGGATATAAATAAAAGTTTGAGCATTCATATGTATCTATGATCTACATATTCATTCTAATCACTGGAAAAAGGGCATTGTGGTTGATTCCAGACGATGAGCTTGATGTATAGACTTCCATGTAATTAATACAGCCACGTTAGGAACAAGGATGTCATCTTCCCGGACTTAAAATACACGTTTCGTAACACAGGAAATAATACACTAAAGAGCCAAAGGAACTGGTACATCTGCCTGATATCGTGTAGGGCCCCCGGAAGCACGCGGATGTGCCGCAACACGACGTGGCATGAACTCGACTAAAGTCTGAAATAGTTCTGGAGGGAACTGACACCATTAATCCTGCTGGGCTGTCCATAAATCCGTAAGAGTAGGATGAGGGGAGACATGTTCGGAACAGCACGTTGGAAGGCATCTCCGATATGCTCAATAATGTTCATGTCTGAGGAGTTTGGTGGCCAGTGGATGTGTTTAAACTCAGAAGAGCGTTCCCGGAGCCACTGCGTTGCAATTTTGGTCGTGTAGGGTGTAGCACTGTCCTGCTGGCATTGCCCAAGTCCGACGGAATCCACAATGGACATGAATGGATGCAGTTGATCAGACACGATGCTTACGTACGTTCCAGCTGTCAGAATCGTATCTAGACGTATCAGGGGTCTCATATGACTCCAACTGCAGGCCCACACCATTACAGAGCTTCCAAGAGCTTCAACAGTCCCCTGCTGACATGCAGGGTCCATGGATTCATGAGGTTGTCTCCATACCCGTTCACATTTATCCCCTCGATCAATCTGAAACGAGACTCATCGGACCAGGCAACATGTTTCAGTCATCAACAGTCCATTGTCGGTGTTGACGGGCCGAGGCGAGACGTAAAACTTTGTGTTGTGCAGTCCTCAAGGATAAACGAGTGGGCCCATATCGATGATGTTTCGTTGAATGGTTCGCACACTAACACTTATTGATGGCCCAGCATTGAAATCTGCAGCAATTTGTGGAAGAGTTGCACTTCTGTCACGCTGAACGATTCTCTTCAGTCGTCGTTGGTTCCGTTCTTGCAGGAACTTTTTCCGGCCGTAGTGATGTCGGACATTTGATGTTTTACCGGATTTCTGATATTCACGGCACACTCGTGAAATGGTCGTACGGGGAAGTCCCCACTTCATCGCTATCTCGGAGATGGTACGTCCCACCATTGGTGCGCCGACTATTGCACCATGTTCAAACTCACTTAAATATTGATAATCTGCCATTGTAACAGGAGTAACCGATCTAACAATTCCGTCAGACACTTGTCTTACATAGGAGTTGCCGACCACCTGTTTACATATATCTGTATTTGAATACTCATGTCTATACCAGTTTCTTCGGCACTTCAGTGTACAATCTATCGAATAACTTGGTGTAGGCTATGGATCACAATTAGAAGGAATTATTATTTGTGCTTCATGTAGTTGGAAGTCTACATTTATTTCTCTGATAATGGAGCTTATTAAATTATCATTAGCTACCAGAGTGCCATATGTGTCTACCCTTTCATAGGACATGCTCACAGCAAGAAGGCTCAGTGTGGAGTAAACGTGTGAAGCAAGCAAGGAACCATGCTTCAGAGACGCACTCGAGCTTGTTACAGCCAACTGGGCGAGTTTGACAGGGGTCAAATTCTGGCCTTCCGAGTAGCGGGATGGTCCTTTCGGAGCAGTGCCACACGAGTCGGACATGCTGCATCAGTTGTGCAACGATGTTTATATCAGTGGTCACGTGACCATTCTCATACCCTTACACGAGATTTTGGACGTTCACGCGGCACAGGCGCCCGCCAGGATCGTCGTACTGTGAAGGACCGCAGTGGTAGCTACCACAGCACAGGTAACAGGGCTTGTGACCCCAGACGCGTCAACACGATGCGTTGCGAACCGGTTTTTAGCTGTAGGACTACAGGTACGCACACTTCTAACTCGTCTTCCACTCACGCCACAGAATCGACGTGAACGGCTCGACTGGTGTCGTCAGAGGAGCACTTAGAAGATGAAATAGCGCACTGTGGCCCTCGGAGATGAAAGCTGATTCTGTTTGCAAGCAAGTGACGGTCGTTTGCGCGTACGACGTAGATCTGGTGAGCGATGTCTCGTAGAATGCATTCGTCCAGGACACACTGGCCCTATCCTGGGCCTTACGGTCTGGGGTGGATAAGCTACAACTTTCTTTCACCTTTGGTGTTCCAGGAGGGGACGCTAATGAGCGCTAGGTACGCGCAAAACGTTGTTACAGCCGTTCTTTAGGCATTCTTGCAACAGAAAGATGATGTGTTGTTTCAACAGAATAATGCTTGTCCACACACTGCCCATGAAATGTCCTGTGCAAGCTGCAGCAACTTTCCTGGCCAGCACGATCTCCAGAGCTGTCTTTAATCAAGCACGTTTTGGATATGATGGGACGAGAAGACGCTCATGCGACTCGTCAGCCAACAACTCTTACAGAACTACGTGTTCAGGTCGAGCAGGCGTGGCATAACGTATCAGAATGGTTCAAATGGCTCTAAGCACTATGGGACTTAACATCTGAGGTCATCAGTCCCCTAGACTTAGAACTACTTAAACCTAACTAGCCGAAGGATACCACACAAATCCATGCCCGAGGCAGGATTCGAACTGCGACCGTAGCGGTCGCGCGGTTCCAAACTGAAGTGCCTAGAACCGCTCGGCCACACCGGCCGGCGAGGGGGAAACTAATGTTCGTGCTACTGTTGCAGTTGATCCGCACGTTAGCTCCCGTGCAATCGCACGAGAAAGTAGCATGAGTCAGGCAACTGTCCTACACATTTTTCATCGACATATGTTCCATATCTATCACATCTCTCTCCATCAAGAACTGCATGGAAACGATTATGAGAATGGTGTTAACTTCTGTACATGGGCATTGGGAAAGGATACTCAAGATGTATCACATATCTTGTTAAGTGATGAAGTCACATTTACCGTCCATGGCCAGGTAAACCGCCGAAACATACATCATTGATATGTGGTCAGTCCCCGTTCTCTTTGTGTTGTGGAACGTCAGCGTCCCTGAAGTGTAGACGTGTGGCGTAGGATAGTGAACCATCAGGTCACAGGTCCGTATCTCATAGACGGAACACTGAGTGTGATGATGTATCGCAACCTCCTAACACAATCTCCCACGAATGCTAGAAGACGTTCCTCGGCAGACTAGGAGGAACCTGTGATACCACCATGATGGTTGTCCAGCCCATAGTACACGAGGTACTACAGCATGTCTTCACTAACTGCTTCCAAATCGTTGGAATGGATGCAGAGGACCTGTATCTTGGCCGGACCATTCCCCGGATTCTTTTTGTTATGGTTTTTAGGGCGCAAAACTGCCCGGATTCGTCGCCTGTAGACTTTTTCTGTGGTGAAAGCTGAATGACGCTATCTACAAGGACATACCAACTATACCCGATGCTATGCAACGACGTATTACTGCAGACTGCTCGGACATCTCCGCTGAAATGCTAGCACGTGTGCAGGAATCGTGCCATACCAGACTAGAAACGTGTACTGCCGCTGCCCGTGATCATTTTGAGCACAATCTGTGATGGTCGATTGACTCGTTACTGGTTAGAATCCACAAACTAATATATGCGCTTATGTTGTTCTTTGACGTTTGCTACCACTGGTTCAAAATGGTTCAAATGGCTCTGAGCACTATGGGACTCAACTGCTGAGGTCATTAGTCCCCTAGAACTTAGAACTAGTTAAACCTAACTAACCTAAGGACATCACAAACATCCATGCCCGAGGCAGGATTCGAACCTGCGACCGTAGCGGTCTTGCGGTTCCAGACTGCAGCGCCTTTAACCGCACAGCCACTTCGGCCGGCTACCACTGGTACTGCGCAAATTTCGGTAATGGAACTTTTCAGAAAACGATATCTCGTGAACTACTCGCACTAGAACCCTGCAACAAACACCACTGACATTCTAATTTACTCTTTTTTTAGTTTGTAAAGTCAATAGGCATTGTCCCATTTTAAAAAAGTGTATGATTGCACAAAAATGAAATTTATAAGTGTTATTACAATCTGTTTATTTGCTAACAATACGACTTCCTGACTACCAATCCATTCTGTGAAAACCGCACATCAATAGCAGTTTCCACATTCGCGATATTTGGGGTGCAATTTTTAGGTGATTCATCCTGTATATAATTAAGGAGACGACGACAAATGATCGTTTCCGTACAGATGCACATCAAGCTCGAACTTTTTCGGGAATCAGCTAGTGAGCAGAGGTGTGTGGTACAAGTTGAGAATTTGGGTCCGATGAGAGTTCTGCTACAGTAGTCCGTGTGTTTGTGTTGATCATCGTGTCCAGATGGCGTAGTGGTAGGCACAACTACCTAGCGAGCTGGAGACCCGGGTTTGAATCCCGGTCCCGCACAAATTTTCAACTTGCCCAATTCATATAAATCAATACCCACTGGCAGCTAATATATTTAATTCCCTTGTACAATACTTCATTAGCAACATCCTTTAAGTAACTGCTGAACTGTTACTTTGTAATTTACCGTTCTGTTTAACGTAAAATGGCCCGCACTAGCGTTCTACGCTATGTTTTAGATGCACGTGCACCAAAATTATAATACGCGAAAAATGAAAACCATTCAATATAGACTTAAATACTGTGTTCCAGCTGCTATTAACAAGGCAATTAAACACAATATGTTGGCCGGCCGGAGTGGCCGTGCGGTTCTAACGCGCTGCAAAAAAAAAAAAAAAAAAAAAAAAAAAATTCAGATGGCTCTGAGCACGATGAGGTCATCAGTCCCCTAGAACTTAGAACTACTTAAACCTAACTAACCTAGGACAGCACACACATCCATGCCCGAGGCAGGATTCGAACCTGCGACCGTAGCGGTCGCGTGGTTCCAGACTGTGGCGCCTAGAACCGCTCGGCCACCCCGGCAGGCTCGAATTAGTTCACAGGTGAACCTTGCGGATGTCAGTGTCCAATGGGCACAATACTTCGGCAAGGGATTGCGTTGCCCTCATCAGGTGCGCTGATGAACTGACCGCTTTGGGGCCGGCGCGGCGCTGTTGTCTCTTTCCGCTCCCACCCTCCCCTCCCCCTGCCACCCATCGATCTGCCCCTCTGTCTGCATTTCCTCCCTGACTTTTCTCGCCGGCACATTGCTCCGTTCTAGATTCGTACCCTGGCAAGCTCGCTGGCAGTACTCCTGCTGTTCCTCCACCTGCCTCCGAAGTCAGATCGTTGTGGGATATCTCACCTCTTTTCTGTTCAGATGTGTGTGAAATCTTATGGGACTTAACTGCTAAGGTCATCAGTCCCCAAGCTTACACACTACTTAACCTAAATTATCCTAAGGACTAACACACACACCCATGCCCGAGGGAGGACTCGAACCTCCGCCGGGACCAGTCGCACAGTCCACGACTGTAGAGCCTTAGACCGCTCGGCTAATCCCACGCGGCTCACCTCTTTTCTCTTCTTGAATAAACTAACTGCGGGCTTCTAGGCGTTAATAAGGACGTAGCTGCTATCTCTATTGAGCAGCGATTCCCTTACTCGAATCTCAATAGATTCTTCAGTGTTACAGTCCCAGTGTCAAAATAGTTCAAATGGCTCTGAGCACTATGGGACTTAACTTCTGAGGTCATCAGTCCCCTAGAACTTAGAACTACTTAAACCTAACTAACCTAAGGACATCACCCACATCCATGCCCGAGGCAGGATTCGAACCTGCGGCCGTAGCGGTCGCGCGGTTCCAGACTGTAGCGCCTAGAACCTCTCGGCAACCCCGGCCGGCCGTCTGTGTCAGAACGTTAGTATGATTGTAACCCATTCTGTAACTCCTATAGGTCATGATCCGTGACTGCCACCTGTTATGCCGCTGCAGTCCGGTGTGCTTTTGACGTTCTCAGCAGCCATCTTCGACATTACGCACCTTCTGACCTTTACCGTATATATACATTAAATGTATTCGCAATTGCAAATATGGCAATAGAATGGAATGACGACTATGAAAATTTGTGCCAGACTGTGACTCGAACCCCGATTTCGCGCTTATTTTCTTCGATTAGCTTCTATGCTTTAGTCTTTTATTATTATTACTATAATCCATCGGTCTAGCAATTTCTTTATTTTTTATTTTTTTTTATTTTGAAGCCGATTCTTATTTTTCTTACTTTTTTCCACTGCTCTGCCACTTTTTTTTCCTGGTCGGCTGCCAATTTTTTTGGAAGCCAGACGCCTTAACCGCTTTTCCTAACATAAAGAGATAAATATTTCTTCTGAATATTAATTAAAGAAAATTAATCTTCGTCTTGAGGTTGCAAAGACAAGCATATTAAATTAAAATGAACGTGAAGCCTCTCATCTTCAAAGGAAAACATAAAAACTTGTACCCCTTGAAGTTAAAGCTATTTAGAACATAAAACTTCTCTTTTTATCACATAAGGTGATTAAAAAGTAAATAAAAGAAATTTTTCTCCAATTTCTTCATGCGGATTTAGTCCTGGGCTTCTTGCCTGGGACTTTATTTTTTTCTTTTCTGAAATGTCTCGTGAAAGGATCTAATACAATCTTGTGCTAGTTATCTGTGATCGTGCAAGACTATCATCTTAGGAGTCAGTACCAATCTTGATCTGTTTTTGTTCTCTGTAACATTTTATTCCATTGTTCTCTTTAAGAAGCATGCGTAATTCTTTTTGCAGTCTTTTGTCCGCATAAGATGGTGGTGCTGAGTCGTTAAGTACACACAGTAAACTTCCTTGCTTTTGTCTTCTTCCTTCAAGATATAATGCAGCGGGTGCCCTTTTAGCCAGTTAACAGTGTTTCTTTTGGTATTAGGATATGCACTGCGTCAAGAGTAAGAAAATCTGAGGCTGTGAAGGTGGTTGGAGATATTCTGTTGACGGTCGCTAACTTCTGCTTAACTATATGCCAAATTTCTCTGACTTTTTTACACACAAATCGGTGTTCTTCAGCATTAAGAAGATTGCATGACGCGCACATGGGTGAATTTGTAAGATGTATAGCAAGCAGTTTGGAATTAGTTGATATTTTCCTGTTGACTGCTTTATACTAAGTTGCTTTCACATTGGAAGGTAAGTTCCGATCGTGGATGTCTTTCCAAATTGCACACCAGTCGTTGTTAGAGTATTTTCTTTCGGTGATATTTCCTTCCTTAGCTTCCATCAAATATGTCAAATATGTATAGATGTCCTTTACTTTCGTCGATTGCTGTTCTGAGAGCATAGAGGAGATATAACTCTATTCAATGAGAAAAGTTTTTAGATGACAAAGACCCTACTTAAATTTCCTTTCCCCCAGAACTCGCTATATCAGAAAACATCTATTTTACAAACTTATAAAGTCTTTTCATATTTTTTGCTATCACATATGTTATTATTGTCATTATTATAATTGTAACTATTATTACTATTACTATTATCACCATTAGCTGCAGTAGAACGAGTTCTGCCATTATTAACTTCATTAGTTCATAGTCAGTGTTACTTATTCACATTATCACTACAGATATTCAAATCATTTAACACTATTTTTTCATAGTAAAACTGTTATTTATTAGGTAAGTATGATGTAAAAAAGACACTGTATGTGTGAAGCCTTGGTCCGATGTAAGAGACAGCCTGGTTACCCTAATCAGATCACGTTAAATAAATAAATAAACAATGTAATGTCTCATTCAGTTACTTCCGAGCTTTTTAAAATTCAGTAACATACCACTGGAGACATTGCCAGTAGACTCTAGATACGTTTTGAAAACAGCAGGAGAATATATCAATCTGTAAATTTTTGTTAAATTCCGTTTGAGTGATGATCAGAAGCAACTGGAAATCTAAATTATAAGAGCTGAAGAGAGATCTGAACCTTGCTGCTTACCACTGCATTTCTTCCGTTTTTACCATCGGACCTGTAAGGCCTTCTCTCATCCTGTCAGTCAATATACATACTTGTTCGCATGTTACGAGTCGTAGACGCAGTTGTGTGAAAGTCTAGGACGATTTCCACGGGTATTTCATCCGCCTGGACAAACGTGAAGTCCATTTTAGAAGTTGTAAAGTTTCCAAGAATAGCTCGCATCTGGAATTCCAGAGAAGGCCGTCACAAAACGTCACAGTTACGCTGGTTACCAGCTGACAGAATGCTGAAATTATGCTCATAATGACTGCTGATATTTACGGGTAAACAGAAAACAAGAACGCCTCCTTCTTCGTAGAGAAAGATGCGAAATCCCTTTAATGCCCTGTTCTGTAGGACTTCGGTGGATTTTCTAAGATCGTGCTGTCTCTACTATGAAGCTACTGTATCACTAAAGACTGAGTCACGAATCACATTTACTTTTGTGTTTGAAGTTTAAGCTCCATCGACAGCGTAGTTATTAGAGACGTAGCACAAAGTCTGTTGGACAAAGATTTGAGAAACAAATTGCATGTGGCATTGTTAAAGGTACTGTCTTGCTCGCTGACTGGAATGGCTTGTGAGAACCACGGAGAGCCTGTATCAAGGTGGCACAACAGAGATCCGAAACGGATTTGATCAGAAAATGAGCCGAATATCATAATCATTGTGACTTCTCATACTCTTGTTCCTTCTTAAAATAGGGCTGAAAAATAAAATCATTGTGATGAAGCTATCACGACGATATTGTGATATTTATGATTAACTTGAGCAGCGATGACACAAACAAGGTAAATTAACGCTAGTGGGCAAGTGATGACTGCGTGCTATCCTCAAAAGCCGGCCGGAGTTGCCGAGCGGTTCTAGGCGCTTCAGTCTGGAGCCGCGCGACCGCTACGGTCGCAGGTTCGAATCCTGCCTCGGGCATGGATGTGTGTGATGTCCTTAGGTTGGTTAGGTTTAAGTAGTTTTAAGTTCTAGGGGACTGATGACCTCAGCTGTTAAGTCCCAAAGTGCTCAGAGCCATTTGAACCACATCCTCAAAAAAAGTGGAACGATAAAAAAATCATTTTAGTGCAGCATGTAATATACGGTGTGTAAGATGAAACAGTGGACTCTGCGAGATTCTGCGTATCAAGTGAACGACTGTTGTTATGTTGAAATACGGGATACGTCATTTGTGCTTTATTACGATGTAATTACCATAAGTCTATATATGCAACTCCAAAAAAAAAAAAAATCTGAATCTATACATGGATGTGTCACCTGGCCGCACATATTCTGCAATTCATTCAACAGTAAGCACCCCATTTCTGAGTTCGATAACTTACTTAGGTACGCAGATGATAGCTCGGCAGCATCCAGATAACGACTATATCTTGAATAAAACAACTATGATTGACAGATACCTGTGGCGAGTGGGAGTGTTGCACGTAGTCACAGTTCACAAGGTTCTGTATGTACCTTCAAGACAGGCAGTGCAGTGAGTACGTGGCACTTGAGACAGCTACGACTGACCGACGACTGGACCCCAACACTGAAGTGTTGACAAGTCAAACAAAAAGTTCATAGTATGAAGGCTTTCACGACCAGATGACATATCTTCTGGTAAACCTTCCGGGATGTAAGGTCGTGGTCCATGAAACTCTGAAGATGTCCAGCGCAGCTCTGGACGAAACGTTAGGAGATGAAGAGTTTCATGGACCACGACCTTACATCCCGGAAGGTTTACCAAAACAAAAAGTTGTTTTATCGAAGTATAGTGGAGATGGTTTATATTCAATCAAACAGTTACGAACTGTCCTTGTTTTTATAGACAGGCATCACTGTACTTCTGAACGGTAGTGCTGTACTTGCGTCTTTGTCCATAAAGGTCAATGAACGGAAGGTTGACGTTGAAACGGTGAACAGCAGAAAGGGTCTAATAAATTACTGACCCGTTATGAACAACAACCACAATTAACAGAATCACTTCCTGTCACTTCATGACACTTTGCAAAGATATATGGGGTGTAAATCGAAGACATTGACTCATATACTATCTGATCAAAAGCATCCGGACATATATTACTGGACATTAGTATAGGGTGTGTCCACATTTCGCATTTATGACGACTTAAAATCTGCTGGGAACACTTTTAGTGAGATTCGGCACTGGTAATCTAGATCTGGACGAGGTTTTAAATTCTGTTTTCTCTTCAAATAAAAATAATTTCTAGTTGCAGCTAATTTAGATACGTGCGTTTCATAGCTCTCAGAAATCTTAATATCAAGGCAATAGGCTTTCAGCACATGAAAAGAGTGAACTGAAGGTGATGGGTTCAAATGGCTCTGAGCACTATGGTATTTAACTTCTGAGGTTATTGGTCCCCTTGAACTCAGAGCTACTTAAACCTAACTAACCTAAGGACATCACACACATCCATGCCCGAGGCAGGATTCGAACCTGCGACCGTAGCGGTCGCACGGTTCCAGACTGTAGCTCCTAGAACCGCTCGGCCACCCTCGCCGGCGAAGGTGATGGGGAAGAAAGGAAAGGGGAAGGAGGGAATGAATGATATCAGCACCATCAGGACTTTATGCGGCATCGAGTGAAAATGCCTACCGGACCGGGTCTCGAACCCGGGTTCTCCTGCTTACTAGACAGTTGGGATAACGACTGCGCGATCCGACACAATGTTTCTCGCAACTGCACGGGCTATGTCGGCACTCTCCCCGGCCGACTCACATTCCAACTTAGCGCCATCAATTCGCAGTCTCCATCAATGTCCTCCATACTCGCTAATTTTAGATTGACGCTAGAGATCGAACGATATTGTGCGCCTGCATTGAAAGTTGTGGCTTCATTGCCCATCGAGGCGGCGAATCAATTATGTGAAGGCGCAGTGTCAATTCTTTCGGACAGTTGATTCGCCTCGATGAGCAATGAATTCACAACCTTCAGTGCGGATGCACAATATCACCCGATCTCCAGCGGGAATGTAAAATTAGCGAGCATGGACGATATGGACAGGGACTGTGGGTAGATGGCGCTAGGTAGGAATGTGAGTCGACCGGGGAACGTGCCTAGATAGTCCGTGCATTTGCGATTAACACTGTGTCCGGATGGCGCAGTAGCTACCTCAACTGTGCAGTAAGCGGGAGATCTCGTGTTCGAGTCCCGATACAGGACACATTTCACTGGTCGCCCCTGATTCCGCATTAAGTCCCCATGGAGCTGATATTATCCATAACTTCGCCTTCCTTTCTCCCCCTTCCACCTTCAGACAACAGACCCCGCGCATATACAGACAACAATTTTTACACCTTAACTGTGGGTAGACCTGTTATCACAGATGATATTTCTATGTTAGCAAAGATACATTAGCCTGTTAATAACATTTAGATGCTGATTGTGAGATATCGGCTCAAAGTATATCGCTACACTGAGTAAACTAGACAAAACAGTCGTACAGCAACTACATGCGTCGATTTTCATTTGATATAAACAAGAGCATCCTTTTAAGTAAATAAGAACATTGTTGCGTCGCAGGAATTTCTACGAAATCGTTAAAGTCGTACTGTATGTCTCTAACAGGAAATAAAACATGTCAATAGAAAACAGTTGGGCACTAAGCGAGCAATCTTCATCCTGCAGGGACGACGTGATTTCTTCACATGATCTTCAATTCTTCTTCTGTATATTAATGACTTTCATCTGTAACTTTAGCAGATGCTAAGCTTGAATGTTTGCAAATGCTATAAACTATAAGAGCCAAGGGCCTTGTCGCAGTGGTAACACCGGTTCCCGTCAGATCACCGCAGTTAAGCGCTGTCGGGCTGGGCTAGCAGTTGGCTGGGCGACCATCCGGTCTGCTGAGCGCTCTTGTGAGGCAAAATGAGGAGCTACTTGATTGAGACGTAGCTGCTCCGGTATTGGAAAGTGACATACGGCCAATAGAGCGGTGTGCTGACCACATGCCCGCTCATATCAGCTTCCTGTGACCATGCCTATGAACTGAGGATGGGGATGGAGTTCAGTTTTATAAAAGTTAAGATAAATGACAATTAATGGATGGTTTTAGAAAGAACTGTTAATGAAATCATTATGGATATTAATAAGTAGTTTCTAACCAATTCATTGTCATTAAACAATATGAAGTTACAAACGAGCAAGGGATTTTTACTTACAACGTGGATAAAAACATGAGGAGAAACAGAAATTTGACATTTTCAAATTATTGGTATTACGATTTGATATTAAATGCAGCTGGGATGAGTGGCCCTCAGAACTGCTAACTAAAGTCTAAGGATATTTTTGTTTGCCATTTGAATGTTGACAGACGTGGGTAACTGGTTATTGTCACCTCATAAACTCATACGATATAAAATTTTGGGTACTTCAAGCTAAAGTTGGCCATGTCCAAAAGCATATAATACGAATCATTTGTGATATGAATTCAAGAACGTAATGCACATATCTTTCCAAAGAAATTAACTTATTAACGACTGTTTCCATATGAATTTAGTATTTAATAAAATTTTCAGTAATTAATAATTATTTTGTTCAAACTAACAGCTCGGTTCACGGAATCGATACTAAGAACGGAAACAATACATACAGGGAATTTAATCCATATTATTGTCCATTATTTAGAAAGAAAGATTTTCAGTAAATTGTAAACAACTACAAAAAATTGAAATTGCTAGTAAAGTGCAGTTTAGATGAAGCCTAGAGGCTTTACTTCTCGTTAACTCCTTCTACTTCACAGATGAATTTCATAGTACTGTATAACCAATTAATATAAATATTGTTAGCAATGTCACATGAAGTGTTTGCTGTGTAACAGCTGACAGCTGCACAGCCTACACATAATAAACCGATCTGCGTAAGTAAGTATGGCTTTTGTTCTTTTTTAACGATGCTTGGTTACTATAGTTCAGGTGTCGTGTTATGCACTATAGCGTGTATACATTTACACGTTTAGATAAACTTTTTATTCGACTTTAGCTGATAATTGTTTAAAATTTTGGATGAATTCCTCGACCTTGAGTACCATTCCACTTAAGATTTGCCGGCCGGAGTGGCCAAGCGGTTCTAGGTGCTACAGTCTGGAACCGAGCGACTGCTACGGTCGCAGGTTCGAATCCTGCCTCGGGCATGGATGTGCGTGATGTCCTTACGTTAGTTAGGTTTAAGTAGTTCTAAGTTCTAGGGGACTGATGACCACAGCAGTTAAGTCCCATAGTGCTCAGAGCCATTTGAACCATCTTGAACTTGAGATTTGTGGCAGATATTTTGCAAATATTAAATGTGTATTAGATGTTTTAATTTTTCTTAGATGATTCACTGCCTGGAACGAATAGTGTGTCTAAGGTGTCTAATCAAATACAATCCTGTTGTAATACTCGAATAGTCTGTAGGACGCAGTACAAAGAAATAGAACATCGCGATGGGTCGAAAATGTCCATAATTTAGATACACACACATCTGCATTAGGGATGACCAAAATAAAAGTCCCATGGTATGTAGTGTTAGTTTTCCTTTCTGCTCTCATCTCTGCCGACAGAACGACTACCAGTTATGAAACCAGCAACAAATTGCTGTTAAGAATTTAAAAAAGGTGTCAGACAAATTTCACTTCACAGGATCGACGAGACACTTTATTATTGCTTAATGCATGCAAGTAATATCAAAATTACCCAATTTTCAAATTATGCAGTAGATATAAGTAATTATGCAAGATTGACGCGAAAGCTCATTAATATTCAGGTAGTACAGAAAGGTGGTGGCTGCCGGCGGCTGCGGCTGGGGCGCCTGGTCACCCAGCCGCCGCGCCGGAGTCTGTAACTTAATACGGCAGTTAACGCCCGCCACGCCGGCCAGACGCCATAAATCAGCGCCTTATACTTAACATTGCGACACAGTTACAAGCGTTCTATGTCGGCGTATATTCAAATCAGTAAAAATTGTTTGGCGCCGCTCTCATCGTTCCGAGCAGCCTACCTCGAAGAAATGCATATTTTAAAGTTAATTTTTGGCGTGCGGCCTTGGCGGCGCCATGTGAATGTAGACTGTCAGAACGGGCTGCTCTGGTAATTTGGGACGTAATGAGTCGTAGCTCACACACACCGGCTGCATTCAAATTAGTAGTAAATTAGCCGATGCATAAATAACGACCAGACTAACGAGGAATGACGGTAACTTTCTGCGTCTAGAAAGCAGACAAAATGTGTGTGTGTGAACTGTGTAAATTAATATCAGCGTCCGTTTAAGGCCCACGAGCAATGTCTCCGCTTTCCATGACTGTTGGATTCCCGTTAAATGTCCGTCTGCTTATCTGAATGAAGACGAACACCGTTTAACATGTGGATCGGCGTTAGAGGTATGGCTGCTAGTGCAGAAGATCCTCGCCTGCTACCTACGTATCGCGCCTCGCGCAATTGAGCCACGGCTCCTCCTTTGTCCAGAGGATACTTATTTCCCACCTGCGAAGACTCACGCTCTCACATGGTTTAAAGGCGTGTCCATATACTACCTCTTTCGAGATGATGAGAAGATGGTACTTGATTACTGGCAATTTCTCCAGGACAGTCATAACACACTTGAGTGTACACCCCGATACCGACAACTATTTGCGAACTATTTGCGCAGTGTCTTCGATAACCCCCCTCACAGTTGGGGAGTACCGGGCAGAGGATGACCGCTGTCATGAAGCTCCACACGCTGCGAATGTTTTATCAATTTGGAACATTTGAATTGGTACGCAAATGGGCCATGAGCGTGGAATGGCGTGCGGGATTTGGTTCCATTTTTCTTTCTTTACTATCTATCATCAAACTATTAGTTTCAAATTCTATTTCCTAGTTTAGAAGGAACTCTTGTTCTGTTTGTTGCTACGGATGTACATTCTATTTTGTTTGTCGTAACTGAAAGACGCCTTTTTCCATATAAAAAAATAGTTGGTAGAGAAAAGATTTACAAATAAAAAAAATTAAAAAAAGAAAAAAGAAAAAGAAAAAAAGAAAAAAAGAGAAAAGAAAGGGTTACAGCTACCGCGCTGGAGGTACCGTGTTCGAGTCCTGCTCGTGTATTTTTTTCTTCAAAATCGAACAAATTTTTCAATTTTATTTTTAAAAAAATTAAAAAGAAGATAAGACGTCGCGAGTCCTACTACATTCGCTGCTACATTTATTAAAACGCAGCTCAAAAAAAAAAAGTTGTTACGTGCTTGCCTACCATTCTGCGGGCCCGCGTTCGTCTCCCAGCCGGGATGGAGGATTTTATTCGCTCGTGGACTTGCTGTTGTATTGTTATCATCAACCTTTCATCATTACTGACACGCAAGTCGGCCAGTCTGGCTAAGACTTGCAACCCGGGTGCCGAACTTCCCGGGATGGGACCTCTTGGCTAACAATGCCACAAGATCATTTCATATCATTTTCCTCTTAAATTTGCAGAGAAATTTAAGTAGTTATCCGCGACTGGACACAACGCGTCTAACCGAAAGAGTATGGTCACATACATTAAACTATCCGGGCATCCATTTTCCAATAGATAACTGGACGACAGCTGTTACTATATCTTTGTGTAGTAGCGATGGCACCTTTAGTTGTATTTATAGGTCTAATTTTGCTTTCAATAGGTTTTACTGTTGCATTATACCATCTTCAGGCCACAGAATGCAGTAATCATCTTTTTGTCATGACTGTACAAAACGCAATATCAAACTGTTTATATCTACATACAGACACATCTTCACTGGCCATCGGGACTCAGTTCGAAGCGAGACTCATCACTGAAGACAATTCTACTCCAGTCAATGAAACTTCGGACTGAAAATGTGCCGGCCAGAGTAGCCGAGCGGTTCCAGGCGCTTCAGTCTGGAACCACCGCGCGACCGCTACGGTCGCAGGTTCGAATCCTGCCTCGGGCATGGATGTGTGTGTCGTCCTTAGGTTTGTTAGGTTTAAGTGGTTCTAAGTGCTAGGGGACCGATGACCTCAAATGTTAAGTCCCATAGTGCTCAGAGCCATTTTTGAACTGAAAATGTGTCTATAGGCGTCCCAGACAGCGGTGGGGTACCAGCCTGACAGGAATGACGGTCTGGGGCGCCATCCTTTTCGTTTGGTTGTCATCCTTTGCACCCCTACAGCAAAGTGGTACATCGACAATATACTACTCTCTGTTCTGTTGGCCTTCATGGCAAGACATCCCGGTCTTCATTTCAGCAAGATAATACCAGCCCGAAGACGGCGAGAGTTTCTACTGCTTGTCTTCGTGCTTCCCAAATCTTACCTTGGACAGCAAGGTCGCCGGATCTCTCCTCAACTGAGAGCGTTTGGAGCATCACAGGCAGAGCCCTCCAACCAGCTCGGGATTTTGACCATCAGCTGTGCCAATTGTACATAATTTGGCACGATATCGCTCGGGAGGACATCCAATAACTCTGTCAGTCAATGTCAAGCCGAATAACAGCTTCCATAATTGCCAGAGGTGTAACAACGCGTTATTAACTTGCTCAATTTCTTAAGCTCTTTCTCTTAAATACATCATCCAGGTTTTCGTAAATTGTAATCATTTGCCTGACTGTAAATGTACATCTCATCTACTAATTTCCGTCCCATTCGGATAATTCTTTCGTGGTGAGTCGATATTGTTTTTGTCTTAGATTGTGTTTTGTTCCTCAGTTATTGTTGGGCACCTTATTCAGTGTGAAGGATTTGTGGGTAACTGCGGTGAATCACGTGTGTTGCCTTGGCTGTTGGTGGCTGCTGGCCACTACACGAGCAGGGTAGCTCCATCGCAAATGGCAGACTGCCATACCGGTCCGCCCTACTTAGGCTACGTGCCGCTGATAACGTGGCGCAGACAGCCCAGACCGCTGCGTTAGTGCCAAGGTCGGGACAGCCAGCCATCGAGCCTCGTCTCAGTACTAGGTCATCGGGGTTTTACTTTATAGCCGAAGTAGTGGTTATTAACAAACGAAAGTCAGTGTATGCCGTGGGAAAATAGTAAATTGTAGTTCATCGATTTGTCCATTATTTAAACAATACTGGTGTTCTCGTGGTACTAATGAACCAGGCCAAATGAAATAATATTTTTCTGACACGACACTTTTTTTTAAGTCCTGGCCTTCGAAGAAGCCAGTAAATGCAGAATGCAATAATGTAATAAAATCTTAAGAAAAACGGCTATTGCCCTGAATGAGAATATTAACGTCATAAAACTTTGTCAGTCAGTGGATGACGGTACAGTATCTGGGAGGAGTACGTGCGGTTGAAGTCACTTTCCGGATATCCTTAATTTTTCTTATGGTGCTTGACGGAGGGTGCTTTGTGTAGCATTGTCACTTCCCCACTTTTCCAGTTCAAGTCGCGAATGGCGCGTGGGAAGATCGTCAGTTGGTATGCCTCTCTCTGAGCTTGATTCTCCCTTATTTCACCTTCGTGGTCCTTCCGCGGTGTATACGTCGGAGAAAGTAATATACACTGACGTGAAAGGTTGCAACACCAAAAAATATTGATGAAGTGAACTAGAAATTACACAAACTTGAATTCCTAGAAAGAAATATCATTGGAAAAATACTTGGACCACCAAAAAATACTGAGGTATGGAAATTAAGAAGCAATGAAAAAGTTTATCCCAACATAGAAAATATAAATGAAACAATACGAAAGAGGCGACTGCTATTTTTTGGACACTTATAGAGAATGAACAGCAACAGGTTAACCAAACAGATTTTTAAATATCTTTGGGACAAGACGTCAACAATAGCCTGGATTCAAGAAGTTAGGAAAAATTTGGAAAGAAACAACATAAGTGAAAAAGATGCGACAGAAAGAGAGAGTTTCAAGAGGAAAGTGTTAAAAATGGAAGGATTCCAATGCAGGAGGAAGAAGAAGACAGGATCAAAATGGTCCGAGGAGAGAAAAAGGATACTTAGTGAAAAGATGAAAGAATACTGGAGGAAAAAGAAACAGCAACAAAGAAGGAAGCAATGAAATTGGTGCGTGGTCCTTAGATGACCCGAACGAAGAAAGAAAGAAGAAGAATAATTGATGTAGAGTAATGAAAAAAATGGCTCTGAGTACTATGGGACTCAACTGCTGAGGTCATTAGTCCCCTAGAACTTAGAACTAGTTAAACCTAACTAACCTAAGGACATCACAAACATCCATGCCCGAGGCAGGATTCGAACCTGCGACCGTAGCGGTCTTGCGGTTCCAGACTGCAGCGCCTTTAACCGCACGGCCACTTCGGCCGGCCTGTAGAGTAATGAAATTTCGGGAATACATTTGTCTAGGTAACACATTTAAATGATTAAAATTGGAAGATTACAGGCCGGTCGCGGTGGCCGAGCGGTTCTAGGCGCTTCAGTCGGGAACTGCGTGACTGCTACGATCTCAGGTTCGAATCCTGCCTCGGGCATGGATGTGTGTGATGTACTTAGGTTAGTTAGGTTAAGTAGTTCTAAGTCTAGGGGACTGATGACCTCAGATGTTGAGTCCCATAGAGCTCAGAGCCATTTGAACCATTTTGAAGATTACAGGTTAATGTAAGGGTGACATAAGCCATTGCAAATGTGAAATACCGATACGTGAATAACGGGTGTAACAGCCAGAATGTTGAAAGCAAACATACAAACATGCATGTATTATATTGTACAGACGACGGATGTCAGTTCGTGGGATGGAGTTCTATGCCTGTTGCACTTGGTCGGTAAATAGAGGGATGGTTAATGCTGTTTGTGGATGACGCTGAAGTTATCATCCGATGATGTTCCATATGTGCTCGACTGGGGACGGACCTGGTGATCGAGCAGGCTAAAGCAGCACGTCAACACTCTGCAGAGCACGTTAGGTTACAACAGAGGTATGTGGGCTAGCATTATCCCGTTGGAAAACACGGGCTGGAATGCTGTTCATAACCGTACAGATTTGCTTTCAGGGTGCATGAAATAGCCGCGAGCATGCTCCTGTTGTCATACGAAATTCCACCCCAGACTATAACTCCAAGTGTTTGTACAATGTGACTAGCAAGCAGGCAGGTTGGTTGCAGGTCCTCAACTGGTATCCCCCTATCAAATACACGGGCATCATTGGCACCCGAGGCAGAATCGGCTTTCATCAGGAGACACAAAAGGCTTCCACTCTGTCCTCTAGTGAGCTCTCGCTTGACACAACTGAAGCCTCAAATGGCGGTTGTTTGGGGTCAGTGGAATGCACGCTATAAGGCGTCTGGCTCGGAGCTATCCTTGAAGTAACCGATTTGTGACAGTTCGTTGTGTAACTGTTGTGCCAACTGCCGCTGAGACTGCTGCGGATGCAGTACGATGCACCAGAGCCATGGGCCCAACGCGGTGGTCTTCCCTCTTGGTAGTGCAATGTGGCCATCCAGAGCCCGGTCTTGCTGCGACCGTGCATTCTCGTGACCATTGCTGCCAGCAGTGACTTGCAGGGGCATTCCTGGCAAGTCTTTCTGCAGTATGCGGAAGGAACATCCAACTTCTCGTAGCTCTATTACATGACCTGATTGAAACTCAGTGGTCGAAGTTCGAATCGTGCCTCGGGCATGGATGTTTGTGATGTCCTTTGGTTAGTTAGGTTTAAGTAGTTCTAAGTCTAGGGGACTGATGACTTCAGATGTTAAGTCCCATAGTGCTTAGTGTCATTTGCACCATTTGAAACTCAGTGAGGTCTTGGTAATAATAATGCTGCTGCTGCTGATGATGATGATAATGTTTGGTATGTGGGGCGCTCAACTGCGCGGTTATTAGCGGAAGTACAAATTCCCAATCATTGCTCAGCCCAATTTCGTCGCTTTCATGAATGATGATGAAATGATGAGGACAACACAAACACCCAGTCTTGGTATTGTCGTCTTTGTCGCCTTAAAGGCATTCTTGACTAACATCATCTCACCACGCCCAATCGCAAAGATACCCAACGTTCACGATCGTTACAGCGTGTATTCAAAGCAAACCTGATTTGTATTCTCATAGGGGTGCTACCAGTGTCATTATTATGCGACTGGCTCGAAATTTGAAGAGGAACAATTTATCAGATGTAGAAACACACAGGAGTTATTTATCAGGTGTAGAAACAAACAGGAATAATTTATCAGACACACATAGCAACGTCGGTTTATGTCGCTCAGCTTCTTGTTGTTGCTGCGATTATTTTGAGATCAGTGTATCTATTGACTCTCCTAGAAACGCACGCTCTTTAAAGTCTGTAAGGAGACCTCACAGTGGTACATACCGCATCATTGGCAGCGTTGGTCACTGGAGTCGGATGAACATCTCCGTAGCGCTTACGCGCTTACTACACGCGCTGCTCTTTTTTGATTCTGTCAATCCTATTTGGTATGTATCAGAGACAGAGGAGAAATATTCAATTGTCAATTCATGTGAGTTTTGTAAGATGCCTGTTTCGTGGTTAGACTACACTTACTGTGTCCGAGACTGACGAATAATATTCAAATATCAGTCAAACGAACTTTATTACCTACCTGTTTCGTGGTTGGACTACAGGTACTGTGGATTCTTCCAGTGAATCTCAGTCTAGCATCTCCCTTACCTGTGATTAATTTTATGTGGTCGTTCTACTTTAAATCGCCCCAAATTTTTAATGGACTTAACTGCTTTCTGTGATTGTTTTGCAATTCTGTGGTCGTACAATAACGGGTTTTTCGTCTATTTATGCGCAATACACTACTTTTGTTAATGCTGAGGGTCAACTGCCAACGCTTGCACAAGCACCGGTCCTCTGCAGGTCTTTCTGCGTTTCACTACAATTTTATATCGTTGCGATTTCTCTGTATGTAACGGCATCATCCATGCAGAGCCTCATGGAATTATTGATATTCACTGAGCCATTTATGCACCTACATCAATACTCTGCATTTCATATTTAAGTGCCTGGCGGAGGGTTCATCGAACCACTTTTACACTATTTATCTACCGTTCCAACCTCTGACAGTGCGGGAGAAACGAAACCCAAATCGCATATGATATCCGTGACACTCTCCCCCATATTTCGTGATAACACAAAAGGGTATGTTCTTACTGGATCTTTTTCGGTGTCCTCTGTCAGTCCAATCTGGTAGATATCCCTACCACGCAGCCATTCTCTAGCAGACGCTGACAAGCGTAGTGTAGCCAGTCTCTTTAACGGACTTTGTGCATATTCTGTGTTCTGTCAATAAAACGCAGTCTTTGGTTCGCCTTCCCCGCAACATTATCTACGTGAGCGTCTCTATTTCAGTTGTTCGTAACTGAAATCCCTATTTATTTTGTTGAATTGACAGCCCTTCGATTTGTGTGATTTATCGTGTAACCGAAACACAACGGATTCCTTTTAGAACTCATGTGGATGACCTCACACTTTCATTGTTTAGGGTCAATTGCCACTTTTCTGACCATGCAAATAATTTGTCTGCATCATTTTGAATTCGGTTTTGAACTTGTGATGACTTTACTAGACGGTAAACGTTAGCATTATCTGCAAACAATGTAAGAGGGCTGCTCAGACTGTCGCCTAAATCATTTACATAGATTAGGAACAGCAGAGAGCCTGTAACACTTCCTTGGAAAATTTCAAATGTCCTTATGTTTAACTCGATGGCTTTCCATTTGTTACTACAATATGTTACCTTTCTGTCAAGAATTCACAATTAATAAAATATTTCTTTATTGAAGAAAACCGATTTCAACAGACTACGCTGTCATCTTCAGGTCTTAAAAATCTTTTGTTGTAAAACGTGTTCATTTTACGCAGAACCTCGCGCAAGATGTCAAGTGGACAAAAATCCGCACATTATAAAAAGTTTGTCATCACTAAACCTTTTATAATGTGCTCATTTTTATACATTTGACATCTTGGCGTGAGATTCTGTGTAAATGAGCACGTTTTACAACAAAAGATTTTCTCATCTAACGCGGTGGCGTAGTCTGCAGTAATTACACAGTGCTTCAACTATTACCTTTTAGTTGAATGGATCTTTGGTTCTGCAGTGCAGTCTACATGTATACGAAACTTCCTGACGGATTTAAATTGGATTGCAAAAAAAAAAAAAAAAAAAAAAAAAAAATGGTTCAAATGGCTCTGACCACTATGGGACTTAACATCTATGGTCATTAGTCCACTATAACTTAGAACTACTTAAACCTAACTAACCTAAGGACAGCACACAACACCCAGTCATCACGAGGCAGAGAAAATCCCTGACGCCGCCGGGAATCGAACCCGGGAACCCGGGCGCGGGAACGCTACCGCACGACCACGAGCTACGGACTGCATTGCAAACTGGAACTTGAATTCAGTTCATAGCCTATCGTGGTAAATGCTCTAATCGACTGAGATATTCATACACGCTTAGCAGATCGCTTCACAGGTCCAAATTGCCACTAAATTTTTCCGATCTTCCTCATTCAGTGAAACTTACCTACACGATTTTCTGGAAAGACGCTCCTGGTGAAGGGATATAGTTTAAAATGGAGACGAGAAATATGGGCAAATACAGTACGTGAGGCGGTCACAAAAGCAGGCCTGGATAGCTTAATCGGGAAGAGCGTTTCCTGCAAACGGCAGGGCTGTGCGTTCGAATCATCGTCTGGCACTCGCTTTTATTATTTCAGAGACTGTCAAATCTCTTTCATCACATATTATGTTATTGACCTTTAGCGTTTGTTAAAATTGTGCTGGAAGAGTCACTGAGACGTATAGGTGTGACGCGCGCTTAACGTCCGGTCGGCGCGGCCGTTGTCGGCGGGCACTACACTCGCCTCGAATGCGGAAGTCGAGACCAGGCGCCGTCTCACTGTTACAGGCGAGTCTTCTCTTTTCCAGCCGAGACTGTTGACCCCTATTACCGCGCCGCAGCTCACTGCGAGGGAGGCTATGCGCCGCTCAAACTTCACGCCTTCTGCTACGACCCAGTGAGTCTACTTCGTGGAATACAAGGATAACCGACTGGTGTATTCTGTCGCTGTCAACTTTTTTCCACACAAAGCAAGCTCTTAGTACGTAGCCCTCGACAGAAAGCAAACGAACTTCTATCGAGCTATTATTCCGAATGATTACGTTGCTGCAGAAATCCGATAGCATAAAAATGTTCGACAATTATGTAGAATATCCCTTATGTATTTGACGGTTCCTTAGTCTACAGTGTGTTTCACACTTCTTGTTACACACTTCTGTAGGTTGTAGAGGGGACTTCGTAGATCAAGTTTTCTTTAAGAACCCGTGTCCGAAAACGTCCTCTAAAGATGCTATAGAGCGTCGAAGCTATAGTCGCTGGGGCCTATAAATGCACGTATACAGGGTGTTACAAAAAGGTACGGCCAATCTTCCAGGAAACATTCCTCACACACAAAGAAAGAAAATATGCTATGTGGACATGTGTCCGGAAACGCTTACTTTCCATGTTAGAGCACATTTCATTACTTCTCTTCAAACCACATTAATGATGGAATGGAAACACACAGCAACAGAACGTACCAGCGTGACCTCAAACACTTTGTTACAGGAAATGTTCAAAATGTCCACCGTTAGCGAGGATACGTTCATCCACCCTCCGTCGCATGGAATACCTGATGCACTGATGCAGCCCTGGAGAATGGCGTATTGTATCACAGCCGTCCACAATACGAGCACGAAGAGTCTCTACATTTGGTACCGGGGTTGCGCAGACAAGAGCTTTCAAATGCCCCCATAAATGAAAGTCAAGAGGATTGAGGTCAGGAGAGCGTGGAGGCAATGGAATTGGTCCGCCTCTACCAATCCATCGGTCACCGAATCTGTTGTTGAGAAGCGTACGAACACTTAGACTGAAATGTGCAGTAGCTCCATCGTGCATGAACCACATGTTGTGTCGTACTTGTAAAGGCACATGTTCTAGCAGCACAGGTAGAGTATCCCGTATGAAATCATGATAACGTGCTCCATTGAGCGTAGGTGGAAGAACATGGGGCCCAATCAAGATGCTACGTACTGATGTGCTTTATGCTAGTACTGTAGAGCAATGAGTCGCATGTCAACACAAGCACCGAAGTCAACATTACCTTCCTTCAATTGGGCCAACTGGCGGTGAATCGAGGAGGTACAGTACATACTGACGAAACTAAAATGAGCTCTAACATGGAAATTAAGCGTTTCCGGACACATGACCACATAACATCTTTTCTTTATTTGTGTGTGAGGAATGTTTCCTGAAAGTTTGGCCGTACCTTTTTGTGACACCCTGTATACAGGGTGAGTCCGTGATCACATTACCAAGGAGAAGGTTAAATGTATCATAATAGCGAAGATGAACAAGTGCTCATAGCTCCCCAGGTTTAGAGCCCACGTTTACTGAAAATGCCTGCCCTACAATCTTAGCAACAACAATACCAATACATGTATTCCACTGTCATAGGTATCAGAACGGTTTACCTTTATGACTTTCGAATCGTTAGTTTCCGGCACAGGGACCTGTACCTCAAATTGATACATTTATTCTTCTCCATCATCCTAGGAAGTTTGTAACATCATCACGGTACACCCTGTACATATGTACATTTGCAAGCGCCGGCGCCTATGGCTTTGATGCTCTGTAGCGTCGTTCGATGACGTTTCCGGACCTGGGTTCCTATGTGAAACTGGATCTACTACGTACCCTCTACAGCCTCTAGAAGTGTGTAACATGAATTGAGAAACACCCTGTATATCTGAGACCCAGACGTTATGAATAATTTGCTGTTTTTGTGGGCCATGCTGAAATATTGGTCCGTCTTTTTTTTTTTCAGCATGACAAATGCGTAATTGTGTAGCGTGGATGACAGTGGCTTTACAATCCAGTGTCGTGTTTATGTTATTGTGGATGACTGTGCAAACGAAATGTAGGAAGAGGGTGAAATACGATGCCGATTCACGGTTAATTTTTCTCTCAGATCGACGTTCCTCTTTGACAGAAGACTCACCAACCGTGTTCTACATCCACACGACCACTGTGTGACTCACTCTTAAGTGCTTCGAGGAGAGTTCATATGCACTCACTGTTTGACAGGTTGGGAATATTACTAAAGACATTGAGACACAACATTGTTACACAGAACTGTATGCCGTCACCTAGTGTCATTACCGTCACATATCGCTACCAGATATTAATTCATATTCTTTTTTGCTATTATTTTGTTGTTCATTTTATTTAGAGCGTACGTTTGCCTCGCGTCTCTTTCACTGGGGAGATGTTTTACCGGTGTGTTCTCTGGGTACTCTTTGTCGGCAGGAGGTTGTCAGTGAGTCTCATCAGACAGGGCGAACGTTCTCTGGGAGCTGGTCAGTTTTCACGGGCGGTGGTCTCGCGGTTCTAGGCGCGCAGTCCGGAACCGTGGGACTGCTACGGTCGCAGGTTCGAATCCTGCCTCGGGCATGGATGTGTGTGATGTCCTTAGGTTAGTTAGGTTTAAGTAGTTCTAAGTTCTAGGGGACTGATAACCACAGCAGTTGAGTCCCATAGTGCTCAGCGCCAGCCAGTTTTCACGGAAGTAGGGCTCCGACCTGCTTCGTGCTTTTGTTGCCAAGGCCAACGCCTCTCCTAGTGCTGAGCAGAAGATGCCGTACCGCCGCTGCTTTCACTGGAGAATAATTATTGAGCACGACATTTTTGTCTATTCTGTTCGGCTATCAAAGGACGAGACAACGAGATGCTGCCGGACCAGCGTGGTAACTTCTGTTGCTTCCGTTCCAAAATTTGGTGCCCCTAAAAAAGCGGAGTCACCACGCCACCGTGCTCGGTGCGAGAAAGCTGATCAATCGGTGCGACATTGCTCCATCCCAGTGCGAACTTATGACACGCATTCGTGAGTTTTGTACTATGAGAACGGAAAGTTTCTGCAGCATCCCACCACTTTTTCGTGAAATAAGCGATATTCTCGTCTGTCATATTGGCAACAGCACTGATTCGTCACCACCACATAGAATTTTTTGGAAATTAGAGAGTTGTGGAGGGAGCTCTATGTTTCGTAGTCGTTCGATCACCGCCCACCATGAGGGTCGCTTCCACACATCTTAGTGCCATCGCCACAGAGTTAGCGTCATTTAGTAAATTTATCTGAGTTTTAAAGAAGTCTGTTCTCTCTTAATTTTTATTGTAATTTTTGTCAGTTATTACAGAAAACAAATGTCTGTTAACCTCAGTCTTGACTAAGATTCCAAGATCCTCTATATTGTCTTACAACTTTTCCATGTTTAGGTGACCCACTAATAATAAATATAACCTCATGCAAACCTCAGCTTGTTGTCCTTGCTGTGACAGCATTATCGTCGTGCACAGCGGTCAAATTCAGTGATCAGTTATATCAAGAATTAAGAGAAAATAACGCGCGTTGCACTCTCTCGCCTTGTTTGATTAAAGATTTGTTTTGTAACGAGCATTGCACTTATGCTCCTCGACTATGATCCAGAAGTGGGACCAAATTTCCAGCCCCTTATCTCATACTTCATAAAATTATGGAGAAGAAAAATTTATTCCACCACAGGGATTCGGGCAGTTTCATCCTCAATTTCGTTACAGTAATATTATGTATCTTGAAGACGCGAGTCCAAAGAAATCGATCGTAATCCAGACAGAGAACAAGACATATGACCATCATCATACCAGTGATGGATATTTGAACATTGTAGCGAGCTGGTGCGGGGTAAGACACTGGACGCAAAAATGAGAGGACTGTGGTTCAAACCTCGGTCCGGTCATCCAGATTTAGGTTTCCCATATTATCCTTAAATCACTTAAGGCAAATGCAGGGATGGTTCCAATTAAAACGATACGGACAATTTGTTTCCCTAATTCGAGCTTGTGTTTCATCTCTAATACCCTCTATGTCAACGAGAGGTTAAACCGTGATCTTCCTTCCTTTTTTGCTTTGAACTATGTCTCGAGCTTTGGTATGGCGTTGTAGCACTGCTGTAGGTGTGTAGTATTCTGTCTCACATCTCACAGAGCTGTGTCCCGCCTGGTCACACTTCTCTGCCCAGCCAAATATACCATGGTTACAGTAATGTCGTCAGCACATGTAGTGGTGTATTGAAGCACAGGTTGCTTCCTTCGATGGGTAACCACAATTTGGATAAATACAGCTATGACTGAAAACGTTTAGAACAGTGTAAAGAAGAACGTTATCGTTCAGTGTGCATGATCCAGCATAATAATGGTGTCCATATCCGGAGCCGCAAAACGCACAGATAATGGAACTGTAGCAATTCGTAATTTTCAATTTTCACAGCCTGCTTGCTTACTGATGCCTAGGCATAATTTAACGAACAGTAAGAGGCGGTTTTTTGTCTTAATCAGTCTCGACAGGAGTAATGGTTGCCAGCATTTGTGCAAGCTCAGATTTTGTACTAAATGTTTATGTCGCAGGTATTCAACCGGAAATACTACATTCATCTCTAGGTTGGGAGAACTTCAAGCCTGTTGGACTGCCTTCCTAAAATACCTCACTGTCACCAAGCACAATTATGAACCGAACGAAATTTGGAATATACAATACAAATTAATATATACGAGCACATAAGAGGTTTTTTTTTTTTTTGTCGCCGCAGGATCGAGACGAATACAGGTACACAGTGCATAGACGAGAAGAACGAAATTTAAAAAAAAATATATTTGACAAGTTTCGCGTCTTGATACCCCTATGCTGTAACAATACAAATTTACTACGAAGCTTTAGAAAGAAACGTGATCAGATGGAATAGGAACACAAAACTAGGAAATATGCTGCGTACTGTTTATATTGCTGTCTGTCATACCGGTATCGACTAATACTTTTGCCCCTTAGCTTTGGACATTTTTCAACGCTTCCTAGGTTTATTATAAGGAACGATTAAGAAGTTTCTGTTTGAGAGTGTTGCTGCAGCGTAATGCAACGTAGCAGGACGCCGATGTGACTATAGAAAGCACCGGCATGTAGAAAAGGGCTTAGTGTGGCATTCTTGTCTTCCCGATATGCGTGCGGTAAATGTGAAAACGCCGCGCGGGATTAGCCGAGCGGTCTCCCCAGTCATGGACTGTGCGGCTGGTCCCGGCGGAGGCTCGAGTCCTCCCTCGGGCATGGGTGTGTGTGTTTGTCCTTAGGATATTTTAGGTTAAGTAGTGTGTAAGTTTAGGGACTGATGGCCTTAGCAGTTAAGTCCCATAAGATTTCACACACATTTTTTGAAATTTGCCGTAGAACAAACATTGGTAGATATCAATCCGAGAATGAAGAATGAGTATGGGGCAGCGTGTCTGTCGAAAACCATCGCTGTGGAATGATGCGCCAAGTTCTGTGCTGGTCACGATTCGACAACTGGAGCAACCGCCCTTAGTCCTCATCTCTATGTTTTTTTATTATTTTTTTATTTTATAATCTAGTCACGAAACTTCCTGGACTGAATCTCTCCCCATGCGATTATTACTCCTTTGGTCCCTTAAAAACGGCCTTGAATGGTCAGCGATTACTTTATGACGGGGATGAGCAGCAGGCAATTACGGACTTTTTTAAGCAGGACACGGTGTTTTACCAAACGGCTACCTTGAACCTGGTGCGTCAGTGGGATGATTGTCTCAATGCTCACGGCGATTTTGCCTGATTAGCATACCTGTTCTGGATTGTACGGTCTTCGAAAGTAAAGTTTTTGATCGTCCCAATTCTATATTGTTGCTTAATCAAATTACTATAGAAGTCACTTCGGATTTTTCCTGCAATGAAGCGACGTTCCAGACGCTTCTCCATCGTTGTGCATCTGTGTTAAGAGCACAACCTCAGATTACGGAATAATGTGGAACGAAAACTGCGTGCAGTGGCCGAGCGGTTCTAGGCGCTTCAGTCTGGAACCGCGAGACTGCTACGGTCGCAGGTTCGAATCCTGCCTTGGGCATGGATGTGTGTGATGTCCTTAGGTTAGTTGGGTTTAAGTAGTTCTAAGTTCTAGGGGACTGGTGACCACAGATGTTAAGTCCGATAGTGCTCAGAGCCATTTGAACCATTTTTTGAAATCTGAGATGACATGTAGCAGTTTTCTCTAGAACGGCGTCGTCAGCTTAACGTCCCCATCTGCCAAACGGATGAACATCGACAAAGTCACATGATCTTACTCTTTTAGATAACGACAGTTGGCTGCATCTAATGTATTGGCAACTGACCTAGTAAATAGGAACTGTGTAGCATCTCTCTCTTTGCCCATAGAATTATTATGATGAAAATACCTCTGCCAACACGTTTCGAAGCGGCTGCTTTAAGGTGAACTGTCTTCGTTACACTCGAACGCCACTGAACTAATATGCATTAGTAACGTAGAGTAACGTGATACTAATGATGATAGGCGAGAGATAATATTCATTTCCTGGCCTTTACTCCGTCTTCTTCAAGAATGTTTACGAATCATATTCGCGATTACTGGTGGCCATAGCGTCTGGGAGTAGATGACTTCGTATGGCGAATATTTTTTTGAGCGTCAGTGCAAATCAAGAGCCAATTGACTGTCTTCAGTACCTCGTGTAGTACAGCTGCTTTTCAGTGCGCCGTTACCATTTATACTAAATTAAAACTAAACTCCTCCCAAACAGGCCATGAAGGCCCAAAGGTACCGACCGGTCGCCGTGTCATCCTCAACCACAGGCGTCACTGGATGCGGATATGGAGGGGCATGTGGTCAGCACTCCACTCTCCCGGCCGTATGTCAGTTTCTGAGACCGGAGCCGCTACTTCTCAATCAAGTAGCTCCTCAGTTTGCCTCACAAGGGCTAAGTGCACTCCGCTTGCCAACAGCGCTCGGCAGCCCGACAGCGCGTAACTTCGGTGATCTGACGGGAACCGATGTTACCACTGCTGCAAGGCCGTTGGCTACCATTTATACATTAGAATGCAATTCATACTCCATATTGGCACTGAACTTTATGTAAGATGCGGAATATGGGAGAAAATAAGGAAATCACGTCTGATAATTAATATACGATGAATATATGTATAAGAGGGAAAAGGTTTACAAATCCCATGTACTGCTTACACAGACCGTCCAAAACGTTCCGACACTGATTTTCTTCCTGGCGTATAAACAACCTCAGCTCAGTAACTGCGGTGACAGCTTGAACTGTAAAAAAGAGATGTGCATCCGATCAGTCATTTGTGAGCAAGCAGTGTCAGGCAATGGAGGTGCGGCTGTAGTGTGTCAAGGTCCTTGTGTCACAAATCGCAATGGAGCAACATCTGTAGATCAAGTACTGAAGACATTCTCCAGAATGTTTTGAAGAAGATTAAAATGTGTGCGAAATCTACCACACCCACCTTGACCCCCGAACAAAAATGACGTATGGACGCCTGCCGTGACTTGATTGAAATGCAAAATGCTGACAATTATTTTCTGGAAAAAATCATCACATGTGACGAGACTTGGTGTTATCAGTACGAACCTACAACAAAACGACAAATTGCAGAAATTCAAATTAAGAGTGAATGTCAGTTAAGCACAGCTGAAGAGGCTTTCACAGAACAGACTCAGGTGGAGGGCTGTATCAGACTAGCCTTAGAACTGAAGACCACAACAACAACAATGCCTGTCATTGCAGTTTGTTGTACATTTCCGTCAAGCTCTCTCTCTCCTCCTTCAAGACAGTGTAATGCATGAGTTGAGCAACATCCCAATGAAAGACATTTCTGACAGTTTCACACGGTTGAACGAACGTTCAGTGCATTTTACTCAAGTAGACGGAAACTATGTAGAACACTTGAAACATTAAAACCATCATCTTAACTTTTCTCTAATTTTTACTAATCAGGTCTCGAAACTTTTTGGACTGATGGAATGTATGGCAGAGCAGGCAGTTGGGCTCCTGTCTGACCTTGCTTTCTGTGAGTTCTCCACTTGAAAGTTGCCAGTTCAATTGCGCTTTTTGTCCACAATTTTTTTTCTTTCTAAGCTCCCAAATTTATATTTGCAATATGCTGCGAGATCATCTTACTTCACCTTCTATTAGTCTAGCCAAACTCATTACGTTATATATTTGTGGCACCACCGAAACGTTTTTACATTTTTGGGGGCTTGCACTTTTGTTAGCCAATCGGGGACGGGGGTGAGTCGAACAGGCCACGCAGCTGAGTGTAGCTAGCATTGCTTTGTCTGACGGATTTCTGGTATGTTCTGGTATGTTGGACATTTTGAGTGAAATCTTTACAGTTACTTGGTGAGGTAGTTAATAGGTGATGTGTAAGTCGTTTCAGTCAGGTGACCAAAGCTTTCGCACATTTATTTTACATTATTTTCGCCTAAAGAACTTGCGGTGAACTACAACGTGGAGTAGTGTTCTTCTGCATGGCGACACGAAGACTTACATATCACTAGTCTTTCGTAAACTGGAAGCTGATTTATGGGATCGAGTAATATTTTTCCAATACGATCAATATTCGATCTTATCATCCTCTCCTGCGCTATAAATAATTTATTGTCCTGAGATATGACGTATATCGCGAACTTACAATTTCGTAGCTTTTTCTAGAATTTCAGTTCATGTTACATATACTGGGAATCTGTGTGGTCTTTCTCACCCTCTACAATATATGCTATATTTCTGTTAATTATTTTGCTCAATCTAAGTCATTTCTCTGTTATTGAACATAAAATACTGCCATGCTGGTTTAGTGCCATCTTGTCCACACCTGTTCCAACAATCTTTGTCGCATCGGTTACCAGTCAGTGCATAAATAGTCAATAGTCAAATAATTCATTCATTCGTACGCTGCTGTTTCAGTCCATTAATAACATTTTTTTTTTTTTTTTTGGAAGAGTGACTTTCAGGTGCAGAAAGGTAGGTCACTGTTCTAGAATGCAGATGACTGTGGAAGGCTATGCATTGTACTTTTATATAACAGTGATATATTTCGTGGAACATATGATAATGTGACATCCCTTGTTTCCAATAGTACTCGGAGATTTTGCTTATAAATTATATCATTATCTCACTGGTCTAATGAAACATTTTCAGCAACTGTTCTTTTGCACTCTTTATTCATTGATTACAGTTACGAGGAAACCTCTCCATAGCACCGATTTTGGCTATAAGCTAAAAGTATACATATTACATAACACTGTGGCTAGTATTTGATGAGTGATTACCCACTGTTCGGTGCTCGAGTACGTGGCTACGCAAAGTCACTACCGCTGTGCATACACGAAATTTTTAAACAAAGGCGCGTGTTCTAGGAGCATCCGAGAATGTTAATCAGTTGATCGAGTCTCATTTCAGTCATTACTTTTTTCGTTTTTTTTATCCAGTTCGATACAATATTCATCAAGTATGTGCTAATTAACACATGTAACTGACATTTTCATGAAAGCTGTATGTCTTCTTACGTCTTCTTATTCCTAATTGCCGGCCGGAGTGGCCGAGCGGTTCTAGGCGCTACAGTCTGGAACCGCGCGACCGCTACGGTCGCAGGTTCGAATCGTGCCTCAGGTATGGGTGTGTGTGATGTCCTTAGGTTAGTTAGGTTTAAGTAGGTCTAAGTTCTAGGGGACTAATGACCTCAAAAGTTAAGTCCCATAGTGCTCAGAGCCATTTGAACCATTCCTAATTAAATGTCGCACACAAATATCCAGTTTTCATTGCAAACATAAGTTATTAATTACCGATCTTTTTAAAAAGATCGTTAATCAAGATTGGTTGGATTAAAAAATTACGAATTAAATTTTTCCATTTTTATGTGTTTTACACTGTACGGATATGCTCTTAGAACATGCACTTTTGTTTAAAAATCTAATTCCACCATGAATCGAATCAGGCTTCCCTACGTGGCAGACATATGCACTACAACCGAGCCACATAGCTCACATTACAAAAAAAGCGTTTCTCTAGCGCTCTTTTCAAAGAAATCATTCTGCTGTTCACGGAAAGTGATGTAGGGAAACTGCTAAAAGCTTGAATTCGAATAATCAGAACGGTATTTGAGCTCTGCTCCACAGACTACGGAACTAGTACCTTAACAGCAAATTTTGTTTTTGATAATTTAGTAAGAAAAACTGATATTTGTTTGCAGGGCGTCTAAATCTGTTGCGATAAGAGAGAAAGTTTTGTGGCTGGAGTTGGCAGCGGAAGGTAATGAATCAGTACAGCGAGTCAAGAGAAAGAGGCGGAGAGTAAAGTACCGACCGAAAGTCAAATGTTCGGAAGTAACGCAGTGACTGATGAAAGGAACCGTATTTGTGCCTTTTATGTAATACGCTTGTTGACCGTGCCAGCTGAACCGGGCGTTTTTGCTGCTTTTAGCCTTGGTGCCAGAATGCTTAATTCGCGTCTAGACTGTGGGAAGTGAAGGAACCGGCGGTGCCTTCCACGGTGAGTGGGCTACTAAAACTGCAATATGTCACGGCGCTGGCGACAGCCACAGCCAGTGCCCCGCCGGATCAGTTTCTCCAGACGCGTATCACTTTCCGGCTCCGCCGTGTCTGCCGATCTCATTACGATCCCGCTGCCGCCGCCCCGCAGCCTCTTCGCCTCGCACCTTCCTCCCGTGCGCTACAGCACGTGACACGTTTCGGCGAATCGAGGAGGAAGCGAGATTAAGGTTGACGGTTAAGTCATTAAAGACGGAGAGCAATCTCGGCATGGGCCAGGATTGCGAGGGAAATTGGTCTTGCCTATTCAAAGGAACAATCTCAGCATTTGCCTCAATCGACTTAGGAGAAAGTGTGGAGAGCCTAAATCTGTACAACTGAACAGGGATTCGAACCCCGCATATCTCGAATAAGAGACCCGTACCCTTATCACAGTGTCGCTTTGCACGGTGGAGCCACACATGGACACCAACCAATGCAAACAACTTGGTATATGATGTAAACTGAGCTTGTAGGGCGTTCCTGAAACAGACCCGCGGTAGTTCTGTTTGTTTGGAAATTTGGAAATTTGTGGTAAGGTCTTATGGGACCAAACTTCCGAGATCATCAGTCCCTAAGCCTACACACTACTTAATCTAACTTAAACTAACTTACGGTACATCTAAATCTACATTTATTCTCCGCAAGCCACCCAACGGTGTGTGGCGGAGGGCACTTTACGTGCCACTGTCATTACCTCCCTTTCCTGTTCCAGTCGCGTATGGTTCGCGGGAAGATCGACTGCCGGAAAGCCTCCGTGCGCGCTCGAATCTCTATAATTTTACATACGTGTTCTCCTCGAGAGGTATAAGTAGGGGGAAGCAATATATTCGATACCTCATCCAGAAACGCACCCTCTCGAAACCGGGACAACAAGCTACACCGCGATGCAAAGCGCCTCTCTTGCAGCGTCTGCCACTTGAGTTTGCTAAACATCCCCGTAACGCTATCACGCTTACCAGATAACCCTGTGACGAAACGCGCCGCTCTTCTTTGGATCTTCTCTATCTCCTATGTCAACCCGACCTGGTACGGATCCCACACTAAAGAGCAATACTCAAGTATAGGTCGAACGAGTGTTTTGTAAGCCACCTCCTTTGTTGATGGACTACATTTTCTAAGGACTCTCTCAATGAATCTCAACCTGGCACCCGCCTTACCAACAGTTAATTTTATATGATCATTCCACTTCATATCGTTCCGTACGCATACTCCCAGATATTTTACAGAAGTAACTGTTACCAGTGTTTGTTCTGCTCTCATATAATCATATAATAAAGGATCCTTCTTTCTATGTATTCGCAATACATTACATTTGTCTATGTTAATGGGCAGTTGCCACTCTCTGCACCAAGTGCCTATCCGCTGCAGATCTTCCTGCATTTCGCTGCAATTTTCTAATGCTCCAACTTCTCTGTATACTACAGCATCATCCGCAAAAAGCCGCATGGAACTTCCGATACTATCTACTAGGTCATTTATATATATTGTGAAAAGCAATGGTCCCATAACACTCCCCTGTGGCACGCCAGAGATTACTTTAACGTCTGTAGACGTCTCTCCATTGACAACACCATGCTGTGTTCTGTTTGCTAAAAATTTTTCAGTCCAGCTATGGACAACACATACACCCATGCCCGAGGGAGGACTCGAACCTCCGTTGGGGGAGCATCTGTGTGTTTAAGAAGCCCTCTAAACACCTCAGTTAATTTTGTAGTGCCTTGCCTCTTACTTCCCTCTGATTTATATTTTTAATGTGGGGGAAGGTGGATAAAAACCGAGTACCTAAATTTTCAGTTCATATAGATTATTTTCAGTGGTCAATAAGTTTGCAAAGTGAGATTATTCAGATCTTTCATATACTCAACAACATGATACTGTCCGACTTTAGCTTAAAATAAACCATCTCAGCATAAAAAATAATAAACCCATTTAGGTAAAAAACCGGTTTTCCTCAAACGTTGGGTAAAACGGGGTACTACTTTAAATGAATGAAAAACTTAGCCGGCCGGAGTGACCGAGCGGTTCTAGGCGCTTCAGTCTGGAGCCGCGTTACCGCTGCGGTCGCAGGTTCGAATCCTGCCTCGGGCATGGATTTGTGTGATGTCCTTAGGTTAGTTGGGTTTAAGTAGTTCTAAGTTCTAGGGGACTGGTGACCTCAGAAGTTAAGTCGCATAGTGCTCAGAGCCATTTTTGAAAAACTTGGAAACAAGAAAAAAGGCTTATTCTGCTTCAAAAATGTATAAAAACTTGTAGATATTCTTAAATTTACTATCAGAGGATACTATAAATATTTTGAGTGACAAAATTCGTTTTTAACAAAGACCTTCAACAATTCAAAATATTTCGCTACACTAGGTAAAGTTCTCAGAAATTGGTCCTAATAAAAAGCCTAAACCACACTTTATTAAGAACAGAAATCACAGACTAAGTAGTTTTCTCCATCCTCAGCACTGGAATATTATTCATGAAACAGACGCTGGATCCATCCCTTCTTTGATAACGAGTCTGGATATCCCCCATTACAAAACATGCATACTTCGTCTGGGTCTTCTTCGCCTGATGGAGTCAATGAATTTTGCTTTCTCTTTCTCTATTTTCTTTTTTTGAGCTGATCTAGTTTTCCGAACTTTTGTTTTCTGCTACTTCACCTTCGTTACAGTTTGATTATCTAGTTTCTTCCCGATAAAAAGTTTTCGTTTTGAGTTTCTCTTTCTTCTTTATCGTTCCTACTTTTTCTTGAACTTCCAAACAATTTTTTCATGGAAATAAGGTCAGTATTTCTGCTTGTCCCTTCTCCTGTTGCTGATTTTTTCACTTTCTACGAAGCTAGCTTTTAGAGGAGGCATCACAAGCTCTTTCCAGTCCGGTTTTGCTCCACTCGGTGTATCCGATTTTCCTCACAGTGCAAGACTGAACAAAACATCGCGTTGGAAAGTTAGCATTCATACCATGTGCATTATAGAAACACTGAAATACAATGAAAAACATTATTAACCGAAACAATTACTTAACTGTTTTCATCAGATAATGTTTCTCTTCAAGACACTGCTCCAAGCTTCGCCAACATCGAAGAAAATTTCAGCAAAAACTTAAAAAATATCTAGAAGGAAAAGCAAGAGACGGTTGTTAGTGACAGTTATTGACGACTTCCATAATGACAATTGCTAGTAGTTCTGGATGTTATCTAACCGATGGCTGCACTAGTCTCGGAAATCTGAAGCTGCCCAGTTAGACCCGCAACCCGGTTTTAACCTATTTTTCTCTAGATTAAAAACCCATCTTAAGGAACTTTCATAAGAGAAAGCAAAGAATATCTTGGGACCAAGAACATGTCTGATATACTAACACTGATGAGCCAAAAACATTATGACCATCTGCTCAGTAGCTTAACACGGATTCGAAAAGTCTTTGGTACGTTTCCAGCTCACCATGCAAGTCTGTTCTGAGCAAGCCTCTTCATCTCTGCGCAACTGCTACAACCTACATCCATCAGCACAGCGAAGTTCATCAGTCTCCTAATCACCCACTAGCACACAAGCAGTGTACCTAGCATATAGTGTAAATTCTGTGCGCAAGCGTTGGAAAGTATTCTAAATGTTGGAGTAGCATGTACCTGAGGGGTAAAATGGACCAAGCCTGGCCGTAACCTAGTGGGCTGTGGGAAACCGCCTAAAAGCCTCCTCCAGACTGGCCGGGACACCAACCCCTCGTCGTCAAACCGCCGGGCGGATTCGATCTGAGACCGAAAAACCTGCCCGTCCCGGAATCAGTCACGTTAACACACGTGGCTGCCTGGGAGGGTCTCTTCTCTAAACTGTTTATTATTTATGTTTAGCTTCAGTACAAGGCTGTTACTTATTTTTCACTTCAGTAGAAGGCTACTTAGAAATGTATTCAGTAGCGACATCCTGATACTAAATTTTACTCGATTTTAACAAATTTACAGTTTTCTCTTTTTCAGAAACGTTTTTCTTGCTAACGCCAGCCAGCGTTTTATATCGTCTCATCTTCAGTTATAGACAATTATTTTGGTGACCAGTTAACAAAACTCGTCTACTACTTTTAGTGTCTCATTTCCTAATGGACTCAGGATCGTCTCATTTCATTCGTCCACATCCAATAACCCTTCTTTTCCTGTTTTTTTATGTTGACCTTACGACATCTTTTCAAGACATTATCCATTCCGTTCAACTGATCTTCCAAGTCCTCTGCGTTTCTGACAAAACTTCAATGTCATCGGCAAACCTGAAAGTTTTTATTTGTTCTCCCTGAACTTCAGTGCTGTTTCCTGATGTGTCGTTAGTAGAGATGGCTAATAAAGACGATCAGATATCGACAAAAATATAGCACATTAGTCAGTTTATTTACACTATCTACACTTAATAACTGATTATATATAACTCTGAAAGCAGTAGGTGGTTCTGTGGCACTGAGTTATATACAATAAGAATAAAGTACTAGAGCGTAAAAATAGATTTCGATGCTGATACTCTTCGATAGGACACTGAATACAATTATTAGTGAATCACTGCTGCTTAAAAAGATGTGCCTGCCAATCAGAGTCGCAACAATGAGGTCGTGTACCTTTTTTAGCGTCCTCTGATAGTGAGTATACGTGGCGCGCCTCAGCGGAGACTGCAAGCGCTGGAGAGCGAGATCGCTCGGCGGAGCGCTGGCGGGAGATTTAGAAACGTCGTCTCTGGCGTAGCTATGGGCAAGACGCGGCGCGCCAGGTACGGTCGACGAAGATGCCGTCGATAACACATCTCCAGCTTTCTCCTAGCTTTCCTTTACTGCTTGCTCAACGTATAGCCTAAATAACGTCCGGGATAGGTTACAATCCTGTCCCACTCCCTTCTCAACCACTGCTTCCGCTTCATGTCCTTCGATCTTGTAACTGCAGTCCGGTTTCTGTACAAGTTGTAGACAACTTTTCTCTCCATTTATTTTGTCCCTGTTACCTTCAGAATTTCAAACACTGTCTTCCTGTCAGTACTGTCAAGAGCTTTCTCTAAGTCTACAACTGCTATAAACATAAGTCTGTCATTCCTCAGTTAATCTTCTAAGATAGGTCATGTGTTCGGTATTGCCCCACGTGTTCCTACATTTTTCAGGAATGCGAACTGATCTCTGAGTTCGGCTCCTACCAGTTTTCCCATTCATCTATAAAGTGTTGGAGTTAGTACTTTCCGACCATGAGTTATTAAACTGATGTGTTGTGGTTTTCAGTCCAGAGACTGGCTTCATGCAGCTCTCCATGCTACACTGTCCTGTGCAAGCCTCTTCATCTCCGAATAACTACTGCACCCTACATCCTTCTGAATCTGCTTAGTGCGTTCATCTCATGGTCTCTCTCTACGATTTTTACCCTCCACGCTTCTCTTAGAAATATCGCATCTTCTACCTTTATTGTATTTTTATTTATTTATTTGAGTCACCAGTCTTCAGACTGGTTAGATGCGACCCACCATGAATTGCTCTCCCGTGCCAACCTCTTCATTTTAGAGTAGCACTTGTTGCACCCCACGTCTTCAATTATTCGCTGGATGTATTCCAATCTCTGTCTTCCTCTACCGTTTTTACTCTCTATGGTTCCTTCCAGTACCGTGGAAGCTCTTCCCCGATGTCTTAACACATGTTCTAGGAGCTTGATCCTTTCTCTTGTCAGTGTTTTCCATATGTTCCTTTCTTCTTCCTCATTACTAACCTTATAAGTCCACCTAATTTTAAACAGTCTTCTGTAGCACCACACCACAAACTCTTCGATCCTGTCCTGTTCCAGTTTTCCCATAGTCCACGATTCACTACCATTCACTGCTGTTCTCCAAACGTACAATCTTAGAAATGTCTTCCTCAAATTGAGGACTATGTTTGATACTAGTAGATTTCTTTCGGCCAGAAATATACCCTCTTTGCCTGTGCTAGTCTGGTTTTTATGGTCTCCTTGCTTAGTCTATCATGAGTTATTTTGCTTCCAAGGTAGCAGAATTCCTTGATTTCGCCTACTGTGTGGTCGCCAATTTTGATTTTAAGTTTCTCGCTATTCTAATTTATGCTATTTCTGATTACTTCCGTCTTTCTTCGATTTACTCTCAATCCATCTTCTTTAGTCATTATCCTGTTCACTCCATTCAACAGATCTATTAATTCTTCTTCGCGTTCACTGACGATAGCAATGCCATCAGCGAATCTTGTCGTTCATATCCTTTCACCCTAAATTTTAATCCCACTCTTGAACCTTCCTTTTATTTCCATCATTGCTTTTTCAATGTATACATAGAATAATATGGGCGAAAGACTACATCCCTGTCTTCCCCCTTTTAATCTGAGCACTTCGTCCTTTGTCTTATCTTCATTTAATTCCTCTTGCCTTCTATAACATTCTCTTCAGGTTTTTTCATCTCGCATACCTCTTCCGTACATTGCTTCGACTTTGTTTTCCTTTCTTTACTTATTTTGATATTCATATAGCTGCTTCTCTTTTCGGCACAGATTTCTTTAATTTTTCTATAGGCATCATCTATCTTTCCATAGTCAGGCATGCTTCGGCAGAGCTGCATTTCTCAACTAGCCATTCCTGCTTTGCAACTGTGCATTTCCCGTCTGCACTCCCCGTCACAGACATTAGAGGACAGTTTAAGTATCTCAAATATATATTTATTTTCTAAACTGGGAGAAAATAGTTCCAAGACGAGTCTCACCTACGTTCCAATTTACGTGCATAGTGGTAAAATTATGGTAAATCGGACTTACACCAATGCGTATTTCTCGCTTACCATCAACGTTTGATACCTTAAGAGGGATTAACCATACTGGTACAGAATGTGCTCACCGCCATGCGGCGCACAGAGATAGATACAGAGTACAGTCTCTTAAATACCCGTTTCATTACAGTGGTGGATTTCAGAGACACTGGAGTAAAGAACATGGATAGAGCGCAAAATACGATAGTCCGTAATGAATCGTTGTTGTAGTAACACGAAGACGATGAAAACGAAGAAAAACATCCCTCAAAATTTTGAAAAGCTCTCTAAATGCAGCCTAGAGTAATTCCACATCTGGCTTCTTTAACATGAAGCAACGAGGCGCATTGGTAAACCTTTAATTACCACTGCAACTGTTCGAATCGCAGTACGAAAACTGTGAGTAAGGTTTCCGTGTTTTATTAAACCGATCCACGAAATTTGACGTTTCCTGTTCCACAGAGCTTGACGGTTTCTTCTGTAATCTGTACCATGTTCCAGAATGTGTTCTTTTTCTAATTATATGTGTGGTGTCACCGCCAGACACCACACTTGCTAGGTGGTAGCCTTTAAATCGGCCGCGGTCCGTAGTATACGTCGGACCCGCGTGTCGCCACTATCAGTGATTGCAGACCGAGCGCCGCCACACGGCAGGTCTAGTCTAGAGAGACTCCCTAGCACTCGCCCCAGTTGGACAGCCGTCTTTTCTAGCGATGGTTCACTGTCTACATACTGTCGCATTTGCCGAGACGACAGTTTAGCATAGCCTTCAGCTACGTCATTTGCTACGACCTAGCAAGGCGCCATATTCAGTTACTATTCTGAACAGATAATATTGTGAATCATGTACCGTCAAGAGCGACGTTCATCGTTAATGGATTAAAGTTAAGTAAGAAACTAATTACGTCCGCTTTCTGAATTCTAATTCCTTGTCATGTTCCAGACCTCACGTCAGTATAGTTCTTCCCTCCTCACGCCAACCTGCGTGAGCTAAAACGCATTTATTTGGGCCTCCTCTAGTAACACGGTGTTGGCTCTATATCCAACACAACAATATGTATAGCTTCGAAGTCATAGAGATAAAATTCGCCTATAAAAGATTGCCCATTTTCAGATTAACATCGAAATTCAATTTTAATGCGTCTGCAAATATGTGCTTTCTTTTATCATTCCCGACAAAAAGTGAAAGAAACTCTTAGTTACTATTTTTTCGGCGTATTTCTTCCCTCCGGTATTTCATTAAGCGCTGCGAAAGCCACACTCAAATACATGTACTGATTCGCATTAAAAAGAACGGAAGGTTGAAGTTTAACGTTCCATCGACGAGCTGATAATTAGAAACTTAGCACAAGCTCCGACTGAGAAGTTTTAACGTCCCGACATTTATGTTAAGATTTAGGACAACTATCAAAAACCTGAAGTTAGCATCAGAATGGAGATTTTTAACCACCATACGCTTAGTTGGAGGTGAGTGTTTTCCTACTGCGCAACCTCGCGCCATTTAATTCGTAGTCTAGTACCCGCTGTATCTACAACTTGTACAGAAACCATACCGCATTTATAAGGGCAGAAGTGCATGACAGGGAATCAGCGGTCAGGTAGAATGTGAAACGAGTTTGTAGCCTACCAATGATGTTATTCAATCTGCACATTCAGTAAGCAAATGGGGAATTTCGAATGAGAATTAAAATTAAAAGAAGACAAATAAAAAATAGTCGATTTGCCGATGATGATGCCTTTCTGTGTAGAAGGTAAAGGACTTCGAAGAGCAGTTGGACAGAACGAATAGTGTCTTTAAATACTAAAACAATCGTAATGGAATGAGTTCTAATGAAGTCAGGTGATTGACAGAACTAAATTAGGAAATGAAACATTAAGAGTAGTCCATGAGTTTTTGTATTTGAGCTACGAAGTAACTCACGAAGTAACGTAACTGTGAAGTTACCTGGATGCGTATAAAAGGTCTAGGTAAAATCAAGTTAATTGTAGGATGTTTTTACCAGCTACTCGATTCCGCCGTGACAGTTTTACAGTTATTCAAAGGAAGTCTACGCTAACAGGAGAATGGTTCAATCCGAGATGTCGAGACCCCCTAAAAGTTTTTATACAGGAAGAAAGAAATACAATGACAAAATTATCTACTAAGACACACAAGTGTTTATTAAAAAAGGTTGAAAATAGACAAATTCGTAGCTCGCCAGGTGGCTGGAGAAATGCACACTCCTGCCGTAGCTGTAGCCGGCAGTGCATGCGACACACCGCTAGCTCACATCCTTCGTTGACAAAACATCGGTAAACAGATAACACGGCACAATGCGTTCGTAATTTGGAAAGTGAATTTCAGTTACTGCTGATAGTTTCTCTGACACCACTGTTCACAGTTAGTATTAGCTCGAATTTGCAGCTCCTTTAATATCCATAATAATTAGCAGTTGCCTTTGCGTTATTGCCAAGTGTTAACAGTGAATACAAAAGTGAATTAATTAATTTCTTTGCGTTTTCTTTATATATGCTTGCTAATAGCATCTGTCTTTGTGCAGATTCGAGTTTCACAGTAATGTAGAATTCAGTTAACGCTTACAATCTTGCAAAGGACGTAGTATGCCTGAAAAATTACTACTCCCGAAGACCTACACATGCGTTATTCATTTGTTAATTTCTTACTCATTCGAATGATGTCAAAATTTCGCTAGAAACTATGGAAACATTAGAAGAAACAGGAAATAACTCTGACGATTCCGTCAATTGTGGTGCCTGCGCTCTCGTAGGAACTTAAGGAATTGAGTGCATTTCTCTGCGTCTTCTCGACGTCGAGGTCTCACTTTGACGCACCTATAAGATTATGACCGCATTCCCGGTTGAAGTTGTTCTCGCACGTACCAACATCTTCTGCTTCTTTACTAACAGAAACCCAGTATATTAAAGCGTGATACATGATTGTATTGTCATCGAACATTATTCAGTGTTTATTTGTGAAACTGTGTTCAGGAAGTGCTGACTTCCCAGTCTCTCAGTTTGTGGTGTGCCTTTGGTGTTCTGCACAGGGTCCTACCTATTTTGCAAGACACAGCAAAACGAAGAAGCACAGTACATAGATCATCACGAGATTGTTCAACGTTTTCGCGTTTTCGTTTCTGGAAGAAGGCTGACTTTATATCTTAAACTCCACAACTATTCTTTCGGAACACATTCTTCGTGTTATTAATACATAGAGCTACGACTGTTCGTGACAGGGACCATCTGGATTCGGAGATTAACGAAGACATACGCCGACCAATCACAAGCCATCTGTGGGCTATAGCCGGCCGAGGTTGCCAAGAGGTTCTAGGCGCTACAGTATGGAACCGAGCGACCGCTACGGTCGCAGGTTCGACTCCTGCCTCGGGCATGGATGTGTGTGATGTCCTTAGGTTGGTTAGGTTTAATTAGTTCTAAGTTCTAGGGGACTGATGACCTCAGAAGTTAAGTCCCATAGTGCTCAGAGCCATTTTTTTGTGGGCTATAAATTGTCTCCACGACAGAAGCCACGCAGTCAGTTGGTCCAGATGAATACATTGGAGGACTTCAACGAAAGCTGTAGACTTTATGCAGATCTGATGCGACAAGTAAATCGAGAAACTTATATAGAAATATGTGATAAGAAAATTCTATCTCACATCTATAAGCGCCACTGGACAGGCGTCAATCATTGTAGACAGTGCTGTCAATCTGTCATATAATTATGGAACTCGTTTGATGTTCACATCGTATGATCATTTTGGTGAACGATAATATCTTCTGTAGAAAGCAACATGGATTCTACCAATAACAATTTCGTGAAATTGAGCTCACGATCTTTGTCCATGAGTTCCTGAAAGCAGTATATAACGGCGCCTACGTTGATGCCATGTTATTTCGCTTTCGGGATGCCAGATTCGTGATTGGATTCAGTAGTTCTTAGTCAACTGAAGTAACCACATTGTCAGTGTAACTCGGGATTACCCCAACAGAAAGTTACAGGACTGTTCCTCTTCATAATATGCAGTACATACGGAGAGAAATAAACCCCACTCACAACACTTAGCATTTTGTGGGCGCCGTCAAACTGGTCAATTTTTCGAAAGGGAACCTTTTGTCCATAGAAGCATAGTTTTTGCCCAGTGGAAAATCTAAGATTAAAAGCAGTGACGTCAAAGTCACTTCAGAATTAATAATGCAGCTCATTAGCCATCTGTGTAGGGTGGATGCACAGCTGCAACTCACAGCATTCCCGCGCATTCGCCGCACCTGTTAAAAGGCGTCGTGCTCGTCGTAAGTGTTATGTTGAGTACCAGTGCTGTAGTTCTGGTAGCAAAATTACAAACACCACTAGACAAATATCGGGTTGATCAACATGCCGCTTGCATACGGCTAAGTTGATGGAAATGACAGATATCAGCACGATTGTTTCACCGCATAAATACTCACACGACATTCGGAGGAGCTGACAGAAAATCAAGAGAGGGCGAAATGTTGGTAGTAAATATTTTGTTTTCGACACCGAATGTTTTCAAAATTTTAGTGTTTACGTACAAAAAAGTGTGTATTATGTGCTTGACACATTTTACATTTAGTAGTAGGGCTACTGCAGTATTATAGGTCTCCTGTCAGTTGTTCGGCATTCCTGTCCTGTATTAGATCTCACAGCCGGCTGACGGCAGTTCATGTTCCCATGGAACGATTTTCTTTGTGCGGGACATTTTGAGACTCTTTGAAGAGGAACTGTCCACCAGAACTCGGCAAACGGCACAAGCCTTGGACACTTTTCATGCTGATGTGAACTACATCTATAAGCCAATAGTGGTGGAGGACTAACCACTATGAGTACTGTCTGCGCACTGCTATTTACAGCGCCCCATGCTCCAGCTACAGTTCCGGAATTTGGTGCTATTCATCGATGAATTCCCGTTCAGTCGAGATGACATTGTGAACTCACACATCATGTTTGCAATGACGAAAAATGCGTGTACAGGCGGTTAAAAGTAATTAACACAGGTTCGGTGTGAATTCATGGATCTGGATGACTTTTCGATTGGAGCTGTATCAAATGCCAACCAGACAAAGAGGACCTAGCCGTCCCTTTTTTCCAGATACTTTTTTCCTGTCCTGTTGGATGAGGTCCTACTAGGCGTTCGTCAAGTAAAGTTGTAATGAAACGACGGATCGCTAGCTCACTTTGACCAAAATACGCAGCATCACTTGGACTCCAAATAAGCAAACCTATAATTTGGTAAAGGAGTATCTCTTCCATTGTCACCACAGTTACCCGATCTCACACTTCTTTACTATCTCCTGTCTAGTACTGTGGAAAGACGCTACTCCTGTAACATCAGAGGATGCCAATAGCAGGAATCCACTGCGTGACCGACTTACTAAGCGTGTAGCAGCACATACAGGGTGGTCGGAAATTCCCGTTACAGACTTCTAGGGCTTGTAGAGGGGAGTGAGTACATCGTATTTTGAACAGGAGCCCATGTCCGGAAACGTCACCCAACGAGACTACAGAGCGTCAAAGTTATAGGCGCGGGCGGTAAATGTACGTACACACGGGGTGATTAAAAAAAATGGTTCAAATGGCTCTGAGCACTACGGGACTCAACTGCTGAGGTCATAAGTCCCCTAGAACGTAGAACTACTTAAACCTAACCAAGCTAAGGACAACACACACATCCATGCCCGAGGCAGGTTCAAATGGTTCAAATGGCTCTGAGCACTATGGGACTCAACTGCTGAGGTCATTAGTCCCCTAGAACTTAGAACTAGTTAAACCTAACTAACCTAAGGACATCACAAACATCCATGCCCGAGGCAGGATTCGAACCTGCGACCGTAGCGGTCGCGCGGTTCCAGACTGTAGCGCCAGAACCGCTCGGCCACCAGCGGCCGGCGGGGGTGATTCCGTGATGATGTTACAGACTTTCTAGTATGATGGAGAACGATAAATGTATTAATTTGAAGTAAGGATCTCTGTACCGGAAACGAACGAGTCGAAAGTCATAAACGAAAACCGTTCCGATACCTCTGAGAGTTGAATACATGTACCGGTTCCTGTGTTGCGAAGAATGTAGGGTTGGTAACTTTCAGAGGTGGTAGTACGGACAAAAACAAGTAAAAAATGTCCAGTAAACGTGGGCTCTAAAGTGCGTACCTTAACAGCTATCAACACTTGCTCAATAGAGGAGATGTGTTTCACGTTAGTCAATAAAAACGAATGATCATAGCTCCCCTCTACAAGCCCTAGAAGTCTGTAACGGAAATTTCCGACCACCCTGTATCCTAAGACACAAAAAAGATGCACTACAAAGTAATTATCCGAATGGGATAGAAATCAGTAGATGTGTTTTAAATGTACAGACAAGCGAATTATTATAAAAGTTGGATGATTTATTCAAGAGAAAGAGCTTCACAAATTGGAGAAGTCAATTCTGCGTTGGTCCGCTTTGACCCTTACGCAGCCAGTTATTCGGCTCGTCATTGTTTGATAGAGTTGTTGGATGTCCTCCTGCGTGATATCGTGCTAAATTCTGCCCAATTGGCGCGTTATATCTTCAAAATCCAGAGCTAGACGGAGGACCCTGCCCATAATGATCCAAACCCTCTCAATTGCGGAGGGGTCCGGCGACATTTACAGCCAAGTCAGGGTATGGCAAGCACAAAGACAAGCAGTAGAAACTCTCGCCTTGTGCCTTATTTTGTTGAAATGTAAGACTAGGATGGCTTGCCATGAAGGGCAACAAAACACCGCTGTGCTGTAAGGTTGCAGCCGATGACAACCAAAGGGGTCCTACTATGAAAGGTAATGGCAGCCCATGCCATGACTCCTGGTTGTCGGACCGTACGGCGGACGACAGTCAGGTTGGTATGCCACTGCTTTTTGGGGAATCCCCAGACAGGTCTTCGCTGGTTGTCGGAGCTCAGTTCGAAGTAGGATTCATCAGTGAAGACAATTCTACTCCATTCAATGAGAATCCAGGCCGAAGATGTGTCTGGATACGCTCCAAAATGGTTCAAATGGCTCTGAGCACTATGGGACTTAACATCTGAGGTCATCAGTCCCCTAGAACTTAGAACTACTTAAACCTAACTAACCTAAGGACGTCACACACATCCATGCCCGAGGCAGGATTCGAACCTGTGACCGTAGCGATCGATCGGTTCCAGACTGTAGCGCCTAGAACCGCTCGGCCACCGCGGCCGGCGGAGACGCTCCAGACAGTGATCGGATATCGACCTGATTGTCGGCCGTCACACGGCCAGACATCAAGAATTGATGGTTTCGGGTGATGTTTCTTTTCATAGCAGGCCCGTTTGATTGTAATCCGCGACTCCCTTACAGCACAGTGGTTCTTCAACGGTATTCTACGCCCCGTTTTATTGCCCAAAGCAAGCCATCTTGGACATAGACATCATCAACATAATGCCCACCCGCACATGGCGAGAGTTTCTATTGCTTATCTTCGCTCTTGCCGAACCCTACCTTGGCCAGCAAGGTCGCCGGATCTCTCCTCAATTGAGAGCGTTTGGAGTATTATGGACAGGGCCCTCCAACCAGCTTGAGGTTTTGACGATCTGCGCGTCAGCTGGACAAAATTTGGTACGATACCCTCAGGATATCCAACAACTCTTTCAATCAATGCCATGCCGAATAAGTGTTTGCATACAGCCCAGAAGTGGACCAAAACGTTATTGACTCACTCAGTTTTTCTGCAGTCATTTGTTCGTCAGTACACGTACATTACATCTGCCGATTTCAGTGCCATTCGGATAAATCCTTCGTGGTGGTCGCTCTCTGCATCGGCGCTATACACTTTACAATCAAGCTGAAATCAAAAATTTTGAACACCTTTAGTAAGTTAATGCACGGTGTGATACACTTTCTTAACGAAATTTGCAATACACACCCGTCACTATATCCAATCTGTTCTCAAATTTTCACCCCACAGCACCCACCTTCGAATTTCGGTATATGCATCCACATCCACTCTTGAAAGTAAGGCTGAGTTTGTCTCGCTCGACGTATTACGTGATCATGCAGCACATGCATCTATCTTATACTGAACACTAACGAATGGATTCTATAGCTACTTATGCTACCAAACACAATCCGAAGCTTTGACGCCACAGTTATCAAACTTTTCGCCATCCCGCAGGGCCTAGACTATGCATTTCGGGAATCGATTTCGCCCATGAAAAATGACCAGTTTGCCATTCTGCGTAACATACTAAGCGTTGTCGAGGTTTTTTCTGTAGCGTCGTAATATAAATGATTCAGTATATGCCGCTAGGAGATCTGCGAGGCTTGCCACGGATGCGCTGTCTTAGCGCCAGCAAAATAAAAGGAAATGTAGAAATACCTGCTGAGGTTCGATACTTGGTGCGGAGAATTGTAGTTGATCTTTATCATATACAGTTGTACCGTATTTTGAATAAGTAGTCGGAAAGTTTCATTATGGTTTGATTATATTTTGGACGATCGTTCACTACAAACAGTAACATCCGTAAAATATCTAGGAGTATGAGCCGGAGCGACGGTAAAATGGAACGACCAGGAAAATTAGATGTCCGACTGAGATCACTGGAATAATCCTACGGAAACATACACGGTCACGTCGCATTAATGAATGTGACCTCCTGTCAAAAGCCTGAACAACCACGTTCTGCAGCGCGGACATGGAAGAAGCGATGCAGTGAGATTCTCGAAGTTACAGACAGGGATGCTAGGCCACGACTCAAGAGCCGTGGCCATCTGCGTTGGGTTTCTCAGTTGAGAACTCATGGTGCGAACAGCCCGATCGTGAAGGTGTCACAGACTCTCGATTGGGCTTAAATCCGGGGAGTTTGGAGGCCAGGGAAGTGGGATAAACTTAACGTGGTGCTCTTTGACCCACGCACGTACAGAGCAAGCTGTACAACTCATTGCATTGTCCTGTTGGAAGATGCTATCATGCCGAGGAAAAACAGACTGTTTGCAGGGGTGGACATGATCGCCAAGGATAAATGCATACTTATTTTGATCCATTGCGCCTTCCAGAATGACGAGTTCACCCAGGGGATTCCAGAAAACCATCCTCCAGACCACAACGCTCCCTCCTCTGGCCTGGTCCCTTACGAAGATTGTTGCAGGTGGCCATCTCTCTGATGGAGCATAAAAAGTGGTTCATCTGAAAATTCCACCTTTCGCTTCATCCTTCTTTCATCCCTGTCATCTATGGCCCGTGGAGCTCCACAGTTGCCTCGACACTGGTTTTGGATAGCGCCACGGTATACCTGAACCACGGCTTCCACTCTTGTCTCCAAAATCAATGATCAGGCCCTTTTGGACATCAGATAAATCGTTCCGTTTCCGGATTACGACAACGCCTGCACGTTTTCCGCGTTTGCCTAACACGCTTTATATACCCTCAGCTGCTAGTCCTGCCACCTGCCGTCTCTGAGTGATTAATGCATGTTGACGTCGAACATAGGCGGTGGCCACCTTGATAGTGTAGTGCACCGACAGAAGGAGTAACTTACAAAACCCATATCTGACTGATTCTCTACTACTGATCGTTAGTCTGCGATCTTTAAGATTAGGATTAAGAGGGACGATCCAGAAAAGAACTTCATGTTTAATTACGTGATCGTATAGAAAAATGAAAGCTGATCAAACAAATATTATCATGAAACTTCAGAGACCCACGCTACAGCACCATGGCGGGGATTTAATATCCCAGACTCAATAAATATGGAGACGGACCCAGTGTTAGACACAGATATTGTTCGTACGGATCATGGTTCCGCCTTTGGCCACCTCAAGCCTAGAGGTATTGACAAACACGTCATACGTAGTTGGCCGTTAGCCCTCCAATTGAAATATATACTCGGCGTCCTGAGTGGATGAGACAGTCCGTAACTGAAGCCATAGTTAGGCAGTATCTCGAATACAGGCTGTTTCACACTTCGTATTGCAAGGTACTAGGGATTTTAGGGGAGACTTAGTAGATAAAGTTTCGATAAGAAACACAAGTCTGGAAATGCACCGTCTGTATGTAGAATAATTTTGAAGACCGGATCACTTTTAAATCTCCCGCTTGACGGTAAGTGCGCAGCGGAGACAATTAGCTCTGAGCTGTGTGCTCTACAGACAATGTTTCGAATACTCGTCGTCGGGTGCCCTTCGTGACAGAGGACATCCTCTTCAAAGTCGAGACTATGGCGCGTCCGTGCAGCACCACATTTAGCCCAGATATGTGAGCTCGTAATTACAACAGGGACCGACGGCAGCCCTTTCTTCTGGTGCCGTGCAGCGGGAGATTTGGTAGTGATCCGATCTTCACACTTATTCATGTCCTAACACAACATTTCAGGACATGGGTTCCCTATCAAAACTATCTACTAAGACCCCTCTACAATCCCCTGAAGCCTATAATAGGTTTTGTGAAACCCTCTTTATGGTTGTTACCACGTCTTCCTGACCTGGTCATTGATTTGGTAGTCTTTTGTATTCTTTGTTACTTTGGAAGACGATTCTGGTACCGTTTCAGGCTCACGTTACTTGTGGTCCCAACATTCGCTCTCTACTGCATTTGTCACTATCGTCCTAGCGTCGATTGTTGTTTCCACACCCTGCGTGGTTCGCGGAGCGACCCGAGCAATTACTGGCAGGATAAGACACTTAAGGGAAAATCAGATTTTGGAGCTGTAACAGAGCTACATTTGTTCTTCCCGCGTACCGATTGCGGATGGTACTCTGAAATACTCTCGGCCACACAGCGTAAGACGGCTGGAGAAATGTAAGCGCAGATCAAAGAAGAGTGCGCTGATAACTGTTCTTTGAAATCTACAGAGACAACTTGTTGTGTAAGAAGCCATCCCACCGCTTGATGTAGCGGAGGTGCTGGGAGAATAAATTGAGCGAGCACTACGAAACCGAAAGGATGTTTTGCGCTCGCGTTATGCCAGTGAGGGGAGAAGGGAGCGCCGCAGCAGCACAGACTTGGCCGCCTGCCTCGCTTTTCAGATGTCCCGCACTTGTCAATACTGCGTACTGCCGCCTACGCACACACTGTCTGGAACTATGCCCGCTTCTCAGGAACTACTCAGTACCTACCTTTACTCATTCTTAATGCGTGTACAACAGATGAGGCCGAAACAGTACCAAAGGAATGAATGCTTAGGGAGAGAGACGGTGGTAGTAAAACTTAAGGACGAAAGTAAATTTCGCTTGATGGGTCCCTGACGAGTAACACAGCTCGGTGAAACTTGGACCATACAGTATAGCACAGAAGTTAAGTGAAAGAAATACGGCATGAGACGAAAAGAAGTTAGACCTTTATTTTAAAGACAATAATTACACTGAAGTCACCACGATTTAGGGTGGTCACCTGAACATTACAAACAGCGGAACATGGTTCTTAACAGGGTGTATGATCACCACGGACAGCAATAAATGCCATGCAACGTGCACCCATCCTGGCCACATGGTTGCTATCGAGTTATTGTGGTAGGGCGTTGACAACTGCTGTATGGTCGTTACTGCATGTGGACGTGCTGTAATTCGTCTCCCCACCGCATTGCACAGGTGCATGACGGGATTTAATTTTGGGAACGGGCAAACCAGTCCACTCGCCGAACATCCTCTCGTTCCTAAAGCTTCTCTACCTGCATTGTCATCCATAAAAATGGAGTCAGGATCGAATGCACCCATGAAAAGACGCACATAAGGAAAGAGTTCAGTATTATAATTACGTTAACCGGTGAGCATACCGTGACCAAAGATTTGGAGAGCAGTACACCCATGCAATATTATGCTTCCCCACGCCATAACACCTGGACCTACAAAATGATCATGTTGGACAACCCAGAATGAAATTTTCACTCTGGAGCGTAGTATGCGCTGATATGAAACTTCCTAGCAGATTAAAACTGTGTGCCGGACCGAGACTCGAACTCGGGACCCTTGCCTTTCGCGGGCAAGTGCTCTACCATCCTTTTTTTTTAATCTCATTTTGTACGTTTTCGTTCGTTTATCTGCTCGGGGCGGACGTCGCAAGACACCCGTTTCTGTTCGTCACTGATCCATTAACTCAATTTTTTTTTATTACAAAGGGCAGCTAACCCTCTGAGCGAACACGCTGAGTTACCATGCCGGCGCCATCTGAGCTACCCAAGCACGACTCACACCCCGTCCTCAAAGCTTTACTTCTGCCAGTACCTCGTCTCCTACCCTCCAGATTTTGCAGAAGCTCTTCTGCGAAGAGGCTATGAGGACGGGGCGTGAGTCGTGCTTGGGTAGCTCAGATGGTAAAGCACTTGCCCGCGAAAGGCAAAGATCCCGAGTTCGAGTCTCGGTCCGGCACACAGTTTTAATCTGCCAGGAAGTTTCATGTTGGACAATGTTCCCGACTGCGATACGTGTTTCCACCTCTGACATATGAGGGTACATAGTGCACTCAGGAACACTGTCGAACATGATGGTTTTGGTGGACCACGAGTTACGGTGAGAGGAGAGCGTAACGTAGCAATGGCGAATTTGCCTCCAAATCTTTGAACATGGTACACTCACCGGTCAATGTTATTGTGACACTATGCTCCTTCCCCAAGTGTCTCTTTTCCGGGGTGCATTCGGCCCTGACTTCATTTTTTTGGATGACAATGCGCGACCGCAGCGAAACGCACAGGCGGAGAATGAGATAATATTCGGCGAAAGGGCTGGGCTGGCCGTTCTAAGGACATAAATCCCATCGAGCACGTGTGGGATGCGCTGGGGGGGGGGGGGGGGGGGGGGGACGTACGGTAGCACGTCCTGATGCACCAACGAACAGCCAGCAGCTGTCAACCGTGGTGATGAAGGAGTTGAACACCCTACCATATGATCTCCGTACCAACTCTGTGGCCAGCATGGTAGCACGTTGCAGACGTGCAATGCTACACGTGATAATCACACTCCCCATTCAAAATCATGTACCGCATTTGGTTATGTCCACGGGACTATAATGAATCACAGTGAGTTCAATGTAACTTTTTTCATCCGATAAGAGTGATAGTTACAAATGGTAGCTTGTAACGTGCCGCAGACGACTGAGCGAAGATCGGACTGGACCAAGGTAAATGCAGAAAACCGAGAAATACCTTTGCGGAGGATCTGTGTTTCCATTGGCTTAATGCTGCCGGGTCGGGCAGTTAAATATCTTTATTTTCTTCTGTAATGTCCAGAAAAATGCTTCATTTTCTTTTAAAGTATGAATAAGTACATTTTGTGACTGTACATTTTGTTTCACATAAAGTGCTACGTTCATACGTTTAGTTCATTATTTTGTACTAAAGGAATTTTATTAATTTATGAAGTTGCAAGAGCGACAGAATTTTGTGATTCCATAATTTCAACAGCAGGAAGTTAAAGCCATTTACTAAGAAGATTTTATATTATTATTTGAGTATGAGAAAAAAAAGTTGGTCTGGTGGCAAAGCGCGTGCTTGGACACCGAATGTTCACGGGGTCGAATCCTGGTCGGTCCACGAAGCAAACTGTAGCTCCCCTTCGCCCGGTGGGATTACTGGGGTTGGTTAGGGACGCGTAATTCGTCGATGTCGAGTCTGATTGGAAGGCCGCTGAGTTACCTTGATGCGAGCAAACAGTTGATAACACGAATTTGCAAGACAGGGAGGAATGTGAACCTTATTCTTAAAGTATCCTAAATGCGTCAGCCTTGTAACTAATAGCACATAGAGACTCATTCTGCTACTGCTGTAGTACTTAAACATTGCGAAGACTTTCCACTAAGTTCTGTTACAATGAGGGTGAAATCCGTTTTCATTCCCGAAGCATGTGAATATTTCTTCCAGGGGACTTGGGCTGTTGGTATGCTGTGGCTCTTAGCAGCTAAAATTTTGGCAGTGCATTTCTTTCATTGTCGTTCTTCCTGTGTAAAAAAAATTTCAGTGTAGGTTTCGACGTATCTTATTGGACCATTCCCTTGCAAGTACCCTCTGCCACACACCAGCCAAGAAAGCGAGGTAATGGTGCATTCTCATCCAGTTCAGAGGAATGTTTAAAATTTCAAGTCTCTGGCTCATCGAAAAATTAATTCAAATCAATTCCTAAATTTCTACCGGACAGAAAGACAAGAAAATGACTTAATGAAAACGTAGTGACATAAGAAGTGGCAACCATTATATACAGGTCCATTTGACATTTGTCACACACGACAGGCTAGAGCTGATCTATTTATTTACACTGGAACAAAGAGAATAGAGGGACTGTACCCTCTCCAGGACCGGAAAAGTGGCTTCCCATAGCATTCTGGACATGTATGTGTGCATAACTATGTGTATTAGTGTAGACTGTGTTCACTGCAAAGTGAATCTGTGGAAGTTGACATTTTACCTGCAGTTTCAGAAATTAGATGTGTAAGCACTATAAATGAACTACTTTACACTTAACACGTGTTCACTGTAAAATATACACTGCCGGGAAAAAAATTAGTACTCCCTTTTTGAGGTTCCCAATAGCAGAGGAGCAAAGTTCTAAATTTATCCAAGATGGCGGCTCTCCTTGGGTGGCCTCCCCATCTTCTCTCTCTGGAGTGCTGGAGTGTAGATTTTGATATATTGCAATTTAACTGATGCACAAATTAAATGCAAATTAATTAAATTAAAATTGGCGGGAAACTCAAAAATCGCGTGAATTTCGGAAATGTCGGGAAATTTAAAAAATGGTAGGAATTTCAAAATTTGGCTCCCTAGCTCACAATATCACGACTGAAGGGTGCTGTTGGCTCCCCCCCCCCCCCCCCCCCGTCTCTCCCATGTCCCCTCTCCCCTTCCCAATTTTTACACTTGCGAATTGGCGGGAAAAATATCCAGTCTGTACTGAGCTGCTGAAGAGGAAGATACAGTCTTTGTTTACAGATCTAACGGCCAGTAGCTGTCCCAGTGACCTGCCCCAGCGCTGCTGTGGCGCTATAACGCGGCGAGTCAGATAGCTATCCTCTAGTGGTGTCACGAAGTACCAGCACTGTGGGTTGTGTTTACACACTCGGTTGGGATGTGCCTAATGTTCTGCTGGCGGGGAGGTACTTTGTGGGTTAAAGAGGCGGCTTCCTTCTATGGTCGTAAAATACTGAGACTCTCAATGATTCTAAGTGAATACCAGAAACTGTAATGGTGTAGGCCTTCAGAACCACCCCACCCTAATGTGACGGCGGCTTCAAAGGTCCTCCTAGAAACATCAGCAAACACGAACACAGAACGCTAACCAACGGAACCATCTCATCATTCAGTGGCTGCTTCACAGCCATCCTTGCAACTGCAAGTAAGTTGTGGGGGGACGCAAGCAGGAACCGCCTCACGATAAGACGGCGCCTTTAAAGGTCTTTCTAGAAAAATAATGGTGAACATCTGTCTCACCAACAAAGAACAATGCTTCCAGGAACAGCTCCATTGTTCTAAGACATCCATGAATTTGAGGAGAATTGTAAACGCATTTGCTTTGTCTTAGATGGCAAAAGACCCTCCTGGGAGGGGCGGAGAATGCTGACAAAGACCGTCCTAGAACTCATGGGTTAAACAGCGAGTGGCTTTGATGCAGATGGTACCAGACTCTCCTGGTTGGTTCTTACTGAATTTAGCCGCCAAAATTCTGCTGCTGGTATGGGAGCACTATCAACCACTTTCTACAGGTGGACAAATTACGAGATATTTAATCAGCTCGAAAACTCGAAAACTACAAGAGTCACATTTCACTGATAGTTACACCCAGCAAAAGAAGTCTTCTGATCATGAAATATAGAAACTTATGCCAGAGACATAGTTAGTTACTCTTCTCTACTACTATCGAGGAAAGCTTGAAGTTTTCGGCGTGAAACCGATCTTCAACCAGGTTACATACCGCAAACGATCGTACCACCAAACTGTGTTGCTACGTCACTGGAGTAAACACAATTCGTCTGGTTCCTCTGGCACAAAGGCGTCTGTTAACGGTGGTGCTTCCTGGCCCGGCCTGCTTGCTGCCGTGGTTTCTGCATCGAGCTGTGACTATCTCCAGACTCTGGGAGTACAAGAATATTAACTTCCCGAGCTCTATGGATGAGAAGGGCTTCGTTAATCTCGAATTAATTTACCCATATCGAAACCGATATCAACTGCAATATCCGGTTTCACACGCAAAAAAAAAAAAGTATTTGTGACACTTTTATACTGAAATCATCGAGCTGCATATGAAAATTTTCAAAATTTCGTGTATTTTCACGTGGATTGCCGGAATATCACACCGTTTACACGACTGTTCTCGATATCAGCCACATAGCAATATGCTACGGATCGCCTGCAAAGTATAATTCCGAAGATAAAGAGTGGAAATTTTATCTCTAGAGAGCCGAAACGTTAACGAGGTCATTACGTGGGACGTGCTGAAAACCATTAAGTAACTAGAACATTAAGTCGTCTGCAAAAGTTTTTACGTGAAAACTCGAAAATAGAAGAAACTAGTAGTTCCACTCATATTTTTCAATGAATACCGATGTCAATGATATATCAGATTCCAGATCATCCTTGTACATTAAAGAGTCAACTAAGGTTTTAATACTCACAACTGTATGTGTTTCGCATGTTTAGAGAACTAGTAGATGTCTCACTGGTGTTTCACCATTTCGATGCAAACAACACATCAAAATCGATGTTCTCTCAACCAAATAAAGACGGGAAATGTGTGGAATGGCAGTACACCTCAAGAGACTTCTTCAATTCTTGGACCTGCCAGACTAACAACACAAAGAGAAAGAGGGACTTCTAACGACCTGTCTCACTATAGTCCGTACAAAGAAGAGAGACGTCACTGGTCACACCACCTCACAGTGAAACAAGAGGTTTCTGGAACTCTTGCACCTGCTGGACTGGCGACACACAAAAACAGAGACTTCTAACGACTTTTATCACTACGGTTTCCAGCCATGACAAAGAATTGTGATGACTTGGATCACGGCACCTCAGAGTCAAACACGAGTTTCTGGAACTTCCACTCAAAGTTTCAGTATCAATGGTTCCTGAAAATACTCTTTCCTGTTCACACGCCGGCTGTTCCAGACACTCAGAGGTCAGAGAGACTGTCACCATGACCGCCAAGCAATCAGCCAATCAGTTTACGTGGAGGGGAATAATCGTCCAGTGGAAACCCTCGCCATATTGGATCCTCTCAAATTTACACATAAAAGTTGGAGAATATTGGCAACACATACGTCTCTCCCGGCGTACTAATTTTTTTCTGGCAGTACATATACAGAATGTTGTCTTTGCATATACAGGGTGTTACAAAAAGGTACGGCCAAACTTTCAGGAAACATTCCTCACACACAAATAAAGAAAAGATGTTATGTGGACATGTGTCCGGAAACGCTTAATTTCCATGTTAGAGTTCATTTTAGTTTCGCCAGTATGTACTGTACTTCCTCGATTCACTGCCAGTTGGCCCAACTGAAGGAAGATAATGTTGACTTCGGTGCTTGTGTTGACATGCGACTCATTGCTCTACAGTACTAGCATCAAGCACATCAGTACGTAGCATCAAAAGGTTAGTGTTCATTACGAACGTGGTTTTGCAGTCAGTGCAATGTTTACAAATGCGGAGTTGGCAGATGCCCATTTGATGTATGGATTAGCACGGGGCAATAGCCGTGGCGCGGTACGTATGTATCGAGACAGATTTCCAGAACGAAGGTGTCCCGACAGGAAGACGTTCGAACCAATTGATCGGCGTCTTAGGGAGCACGGAACATTCCAGCTTATGACTAGCGACTGGCGAAGACCTAGAACGACGAGGACACCTGCAATGGACGAGGCAATTCTTCGTGCAGTTGACGATAACCCTAATGACAGAGTCAGAGAAATTGCTGCTGTACAAGGTAACGTTGACCACGTCACTGTATGGAGAGTGCTACGGCAGAACCAGTTGTTTCCGTACCATGTACAGCGTGTGCAGGCACTATCAGCAGCTGATTGGCCTCTACGGGTACAGTTCTGCGAATGGTTCATCCAACAATGTGTCAATCCTCAATTCAGTGCAAATGTTCTCTTTACGGATGAGGCTTCATTCCAACGTGATCAAATTGTAAATTTTCACAATCAGCATGTGTGGGCTGACGAGAATCCGCACGCAATTGTGAAATCACGTCAACACAGATTTTCTGTGAACGTTTGGGCAGGCATTGTTGGTGATGTCTTGATTGGGCCCCATGTTCTTCCACCTACGCTCAATGGGGCACGTTATCATGACTTCATACGGGATACTCTACCTGTGCTGCTAGAACATGTGCCTTTACAAGTACGACACAACATGTGGTTCATGCACGATGGAGCTCCTGCACATTTCAGTCTAAGTGTTCGTACGCTTCTCAACAACAGATTCGGTGACCAATGGATTGGTAGAGGCGGACCAATTCCATGGCCTCCACGCTCTCCTGACCTCAACCCTCTTGACTTTCATTTATGGGGGCATTTGATAGCTCTTGTCTACGCAACCCCGGTACCAAATGTAGAGACTCTTCGTGCTCGTATTGTGGACGGCTGTGATACAATACGCCATTCTCCAGGGCTGCATCAGCGCATCAGGGATTCCATGCGACGGGGGGTGGATGCATGTATCCTCGCTAACGGAGGACATTTTGAACATTTCCTGTAACAAAGTGTTTGAAGTCACACTGGTACGTTCTGTTGCTGTGTGTTTCCATTCCATGATTAATGTGATTTGAAGAGAAGTAATAAAATGAGCTCTAACATGGAAAGTAAGCGTTTCCGGACACATGTCCACATAACATATTTTCTTTCGTTGTGTGTGAGGAATGTTTCCTGAAAGTTTGGCCGTACCTTTTTGTAACACCCTGTATATGTTGATTACCGCTCTTTACATTGTGAAAGGTATCTAAAATGATTTTTAATTTTAATTAAGTGTTGTTGTTGTTGTGGTCTTCAGTCCTGAGACTGGTTTGACGCAGCTCTCCATGCTACTCTATCCTGTGCAAGCTTCTTCATCTCCCAGTACCCACTGCAACCTACATCCTTCTGAATCTGCTTAGTGTATTCATCTCTTGGTCTCCCCCTACGATTTTTACCCTCCACGATGCCCTCCAATACTAAATTGGTGATCCCTTGATGCCTCAGAACATGTCCTACCAACCGATCCCTTCTTCTGGTCAAGATGTGCCACAAACTTCTCTTCTCCCCAATCCTATTCAGTACCTCCTCATTAGTTATGTGATCTACCCATCTAATCTTCAGCATTCTTCTGTAGCACCACATTTCGAAAGCTTCTATTCTCTTCTTGTCCGAACTATTTACCGTCCATGTTTCACTTCCATACATGGCTACACTCCATACAAATACTTTCAGAAATTGACTTCCTGACACTTAAATTTATATTCGATGTTAACAAATTTCTCTTCTTCAGAAACGCTTTCCTTGCCATTGCCAGTCTACATTTTATATCCTCTCTACTTCGACCATCATCGGTTATTTTGCTCCCCAAATAGCAAAACTCCTTTACTACTTTAAGTGTCTCATTTCCTAATCTAATTCCCTCAGCATCACCCGACTTAATTCGACTACATTCCATTATCCTCGTTTTGCTTTTGTTGATGTTCATCTTATATCCTCCCTTCAAGACACCATCCATTCCGTTCAACTGCTCTTCCAAGTCTTTTGCTGTCTCTGACAGAATTACAATGTCATCGGCGAACCTCAAAGTTTTTATTTCTTCTCCATGGATTTTAATACCTACTCCGAATTTTTCTTTTGTTTCCTTTGCTGCTTGCTCAATATACAGATTGAATAACATCTGGGAGAGGCTACAACTAAATAGCTTCAGTAAATTAATTATGTGTTTTCTGTATACATTAGCTATTCACCCTCCCAGGTATGTCCACACACGCATCAGCAAGGTGCTACTTTCTTTCCAATACGACGAACTTGTCGGGCGTCGTCTGTGCTGCGTGAACGTCCAAAACCTTGTCTACGGGCGTGAGAATGGTGACGTGTCCACTGATACAAGCATCGTTGCACAACTGATGCACCACGTCCAACCTGAGAGGCACTTCTCCGAAAGGACCGTCCCGCTACTCAGAAGACCTGAATTAGACCCCTTCCATACTCGCTCAGTTGGCTGTAGCAAACACGAGTGCGTCTCCGTGGTATGGTTTCCTGCTTCCTTCACACGTTGGCACTACAAGGAGCCTTCTGGTTGCGAGCATTCCTTATTAAAGGGTAGACACGAAAGGCGCTCTGTTAGATATGCCCTACACTATCTGTTGGCGGACGACGCTGAATCCATTACCAGCACATCTTCTATCCCCCAGGTGGCATATGCCGTCATGAATCAAAATCGACGTCGTCTTTCCAAAAGTACTAATTTTTTTCTGGCAATACATATATAGAATGGTGTCTTTGCATGTATGTGTTGATTACCGTTCTTTACATTGTGAAAGATATCTAAAATGAATGGTAATTGTAATTAAGTACCATTAGTAAGTTAATTATGTGTTTTCTGTACATATTGCCGAATCTTACACTAATAAAGAATTTTTTATTCTGGAAGACAGCCTGAAGTCAGGTGATAGCTATGTCTCAGTAGGTATAAAAATAATTTCATTTATTGACTATAAAGGGCAATTATTACAATGTACTATTAAGTAGTTATTTGGCTTTCATTATGATGTAGGATTTTAACCTTACGAAGCTATTTTTGCGCAGGTGGAGCATAAGTTATGTGTTACTTACATGAGTACGAACTGAAGCTATTAAGATGATTATCTACTGCTAAAGTAATTGAACATAGAGCTCCCGCTACAGAGAATGCTCTCCTACTGATGAATTAGTCTTGTGTTAACAGTTTTGCTCGTGAAAGTAGTGCTGTTATACGGGTGAGAAACGTGCAAGGTTACCTCTACAATCACCAAGAGTTTGCACGTCTCCCCTCAATAGGTGTCTCAGGATAATACTTAAAAGTTTTGGATTAAATGTGATATCCAAAGACCTTTGGAACAGAATTAGAGAGGAACCTATCACTATCCAAATGGATTCAGTTCTAGCCCTATGCCTGTTACGTTTCTGGTTGGCGTTAAGTTTTTAATTGATGAAGCTTGAGTTTCAATTGACGGTATACGACTGGTATGCAAAGTCGTTTTGTACATATATATTTCATGGTCAGTAGATGATGAGATAATCCCGAAACCCATCATGACCAGAAACAATATAAAGTAATTCACAAAAAGCCAGTCAATATGCCGGCCGAAGTGGCCGTGCGGTTAAAGGCGCTGCAGTCTGGAACCGCAAGACCGCTACGGTCGCAGGTTCGAATCCTGCCTCGGGCATGGATGTTTGTGATGTCCTTAGGTTAGTTAGGTTTAACTAGTTCTAAGTTCTAGGGGACTAATGACCTCAGCAGTTGAGTCCCATAGTGCTCAGAGCCATTTGAACCATTTGAACCAGTCAATATTTGTAAGCAACCTTACAGCATTTTAAAAGTCTATTTCATTACAGAGTTGACCTTATCGTAACTAGCACTTGAAAACTTCCAAGATATTCTTCTGTCCAAACAGTAGACACGGAAAGAAAACCGAAACATCAAACTCTGGATTTAAAAATGCATTATTTCATCCATAAATGGTTATACTGAAATAATAGACGGAACGAATCCTCCATGGTGTACAAATCTGGTCATATCACTGTTGCAGAAGCAACGAAAATGCATGCCAAGTTTAAAAGAACGCAATATCTCCAAGACTGTGCGATATTTAACAGAAGCTCGAAATTTAGAGCGGAATTCAATAAAAGATGCTTTTGATAGTTTCCACAATGAAACTGTATCTAAATCTGGCAGGAACTCCATTGAGGTTCTGGTCGCATGTAAAATACGCCAGCGGCAGGAGAGAATCACTACCTTCATTGTGCGACAGCAATGATCCCGAGTTCGAGTCTCGGTCCGGCACACAGTTTTAATCTGTTAGGAAGTTTCAGCAATGGTAATGTTACCGATTACAGAACCCCTAAAGCAGTGTTACTAAATACGATTTTCCGCAATTCCTTCACCAAGAAATAAGAAGTAAATATTGCAGAATTCGAATCAAGAACAGCTGTAAAAATGAGAAACTTAGAAGTCGATATCCTCGATGCAACGAAGCAACTTAAATTACTTACTGAAGGCAAGTCTTCCGGTCGAGTTAGTATACCAAATATATTTCCTTTTAGAACTTCTGGCTCGACGAAAGATCCGTACCTAAAGACGGAAAAGTATCACAGGTCATATCGATACTCAAGAAAGTAAACTGGAGAAATCGACTTAATTATTACGTTCAAACTTCGTGAGTAACCTCGAATGAAACGATTCATTGACACTTAGCCAGAACGAAACAAAAATGTCATTCTTGTGAAGCACAACTAGCCCTTTGTTCTCACGAAGTAATGAGTGTGATCGACAGGGCATCTCAAATTAACTGCATATTTCTATATTTCCAGAAAGCTTTTGAAACCGTTCCTCGCAAGCAGTTTCTAATCCGATATCATGCCTGTGGAGTATCTTCTCAGTTATGCGACTGGATTCTTGATTTTCTATCAGAAAGGTCACAGCTTGTAGTAATTGACGGAAAGCCCTCGAGTATAGCAGAAGTAATGTCTGGCTTTCCCCAAGGAAGTATTATAGGCCCTCTGCTGTTCTTAATCTACATAAACGGTTTGGAAGGAAGTCAACCTGAGTAGTCCTCTTAGTGTTTGCAGATGATACTGTCATTTACCGTCTAGTAATCTCATGAGATTATCAAATCCAATTTAAAAACGGTTCATAAAAGATGTCAGCATGGAAGTCATTGATTCTAAATAATGAAAAATTTGACGTCATCCACATGAGCACTAAAAGGAATCCGTTAACTTTTGGTTGCGCGATAAATCAGAAAAATTTGAATCCCGTCAATTATACCATATACCTAGGAAAAACAATTACAAACAAATTAAACTGGAACAATCAAACAGAAAATATGACTGTGTTTTATTGGCAGAACACTTGGAATACTCAACTGACTTATTAGAGAGACTACTTGCTCTACGCTTGTACGTCCTCTTCTGGAGTAGTGCTGTGCGGTATGCTATCCTAAACGGACAGGATTTGACGGGGAACATCGATAAAGTTGAAAGAGAGGAATCTCGTTTTTGAGTTATTCCGATACAGGGTGTAGTGTCACAGATGCGATAAGGAAGTTAGGGTGATAATTATTAAAAAAAGGTGTTATTCGTAGCGGCGGGATTCTTCACGAAGTTTCAATCACCACCATTATCGTCTGATTGTGCAAATATTTTGTTGGCGTCTACCTAAATAAGGAGAAATTATCATCTTAATAAAATACGAGAAATCAGGGCTCGTCCGGAAAGATTTAAGTGTTCGTTTTTCCCGCCTGCCCTTCTGGAATGTTACGGTAGGGAAGTAGTCTGAAGGAGGTTCGATGAACCCTCTGCCAGGAACTTGTGTGAACTGCAGAGTAATCATGTGGATGTAGATGAATATCTCACACTACCCAAAGACAAAAGAAACGTAAAACCAACAGGGCGCCGAAGCAGATGTTACTCTTACAACGCTATGTTGACTAAACCGTGAAAATAGCCCGTTTTCTAGCTCATGTTTATTGAGAATCTCTCACGTGACTATTTAGAGCGTAGATCTCTTTCCTTCTTAAAAATGATAATAGAACTGAAGCACGGATTAACAGACCAGTATCCCCAACCATCGTTTGTTGCAAGACCCTAAATGACAATCTCAGCACGTACACAATAACAATCCTCGATGAATAAGAACACATCTCGGCAAACCAGTATGGAAGTAGGTAACTTTATATGTGTGGAGCATAGCTCGTTGTTTTTCTCACTATGTATTTTGTAGGTTATACGCGCCCGTTTATCTAGATTTACGAAAAACCTTCCAGACTGCATTACACTGACGACTGAGGACAAAATGTAGTCATACGGAATATCTTCACATATATTTGATTAGTATTGGACTGATAGACCCTACTAGACCTACGAATGTTCAATAATAACCGAAGTAACATCGAGTGTCCCCCAAGGAAGGGTTGAAGGACCCCAGATGATCTCAGTTCATTTTACCACATGGTGTCAGCATCACTCGCTGGCGGTTTGATGACGACGCAATTGTACACAGGAATATATCGTCGTTAGATGATTGTTGGGAGGTTTCTGGGATAGCGCAGGGCATCTGTTAACACAACACTACGTACAAGACACTAGCGTTGCCTATTCTAGACTCTAAGAGTACTGGTCCAGCATTTGCCCTCCTTGTGAACTGCGCCTACTAGTAGACGGTGATGGTATGCAGAGACGCTCTGCTAGGATCGCAGAATTTCTGCACACCGACAGAACACCAAAGAATATTTCTCTCCTGCTCTCTCTCTCTCTCTCTCTCTCTCTCTATGAATAATGATAACACAATGTATGTTATCACGGCCGGTATTTATTTAATACTCCCGGGCTGAGAGGCCTTGCCGATATACAAATTTATCCACTGACGTTCCGTTCCTATCTGCAGGAGACATCTGCAGAGATAATTCAGCAATGGCACCAAAAGATTAAAGGGATTACGAATTTATAGATCTCTGTAGAGGCTACCGCCATTCTTCACGTGATGCTGAATACGTGATTATCTGTGATTGGTGATATCGTTTCCGATTAAGAATAATCAATCTTTACTCCATTGACGCCAAGTCGGCTACCATTTTATTTAACTCTCTCTTCTTTTCTGTTAAAGTGACGATGGAATTTATAAATTTCTAATGCTCGTCTATACAAATGCGGATGGTAATGTGTTACCTTGGTTACAGCGCTAGAGTCACTAAATTTTAGTTCACGACCCCATTTTGGAAATCGTGTTCGGCTACTGACGATTTATTCGTCTGTCCAAAGAGACAGCTCCCCTCATTTTCATCTAAGACAATATTTAAACTTCTTCTCGTGGTTCCAAGTCAGACAGTCTCAAATGAGCCCGACGTCGCAAACAAGGTATTCTACATCACGGAGAAGTCTATCGATAGAATTCCGAGAATGCGCGTTCCAAGAAGAGACAGGCAACATATTACGTTCTCCCACAGCCTTCTCGCGCAACGACCACGACGAGATAAACAGAAATTATAGGCTTACCGAGAAGCATTCTTCCTATACACCATTCTCGTGTGCAGTGGAAAAGAAGTGAAATGATAGTGCTACCACAAATATCCTTCGTTTGAAGTCCTAAGGTGCCTTACAGGCTGTAGTTGTAGGTGCATGGAAAACGTCTGGGAGAGGTGAATTAAGTCCACTCAATGCTGTAGTCTGTGCTCCTCAATATGTGGCCCACGAAATGAAAGAACACTTTCTTGAAATAAAAAGGTCATCTAACAAAAGTCTCACATTATTTCTGTGTGTAAAGCTGTAGAGAGGGACAGTTTACGCATTTATGAGTGTCACAGAGGTGTACAATCGGCCACATCCATTTGGGCGCTGATGTCTATGAAATGCACACTGCTGTAATAATAATCCGCCAGAGCTGCTGTTTTTATATTTTATATGCTGCTACGGTCTTCGAGTGATGGCTTGATTGTATGTAAAATTTTCATTTACGGTATAAGATTTTAAATGTTGTTTTTTCAATGATGATCTACTTTTGTTGTCATATATGTAGATGACTGTTACAATATGAATTTATGTGTCAGAGAGATGGTTTGTAATTAAATTTATACTTTTGATGAAAAGTGATTTATATCATATGTAAAATTTAGAGCTGTTCTTTTGCTCTGAATTATCTATCACCGTTAGGAATTTTGTATAATTTCTCAGTATAATTTTTTAATCTAAGTTCTATTTGTTCGTTTAAGATGTTATTTAGATTCTTTGCTAAATATGTGTAGATTTCTGTTTCCTTTAAGATGCGCATGTAGCTTCGTTTTTCGGCTCTATGAAGAACAAAACGATGAGTGCTTATGTCTGCTGTTGAGTGTTGATTTTGTCGAAGATGCATACTAAATGTGGAGAGGTTGTTTTCGCTTTTGTGTATGCATTATCTGTATCTTGCAGGAAGTTAAATGAACATTTTAGAGGTAATAGAAATCTGCAACATCTGGCGAAAAGTCCAAATAACGTTTTAAAAGAACAACCAGTGTATTGACGGAGAAAAACCGCATCACCAAAAAATAATTAATGTAGAGTAATGAAATTTTCGGAAGACATTAGTCTCGGTAACATATTAGTGATTAACTTTGCAAGATTATACGTTAAAGTAAGTGCGAGATAAGCCATTGCTAATGTGAAATGCTAGTACATTAATAACCGCTGTAACCGCCAGAATGTTGAATGCAAGCATGCAAACGTGCGTTCATTGTGTTTACAGGTTCCGGCTGTCAATGTGTGCGATGGAGTTATATACATGTTGCACTTGGTCTGTCAACACATGGACCGATGACCTCCCATAGGAACTTACCACAAATTTCCAAAAAATCTGTTCATGAATGGCTGCAAACAGGTCGAATCACCAGGCTGATTAAGAAATTTGCAGCCAGGGTGCGTGGTACAATCATTAGAGTGCTCCTGCCGTCATACAACATCGTACCCCAGACGGTAACTCCAGGTGAAGTGCAATGTGTCTAGCAAACAGACAGAATGATTGCAGGCCCTCAACTCTCCTCCTTCTAACCAACACAAGGTCATCACTGACTCCAAGGGAGTTTCACCAGAAAACGCAACAAACCTTCACCCTGCCCTCCAATGAGCTCTCGCTTGACACCATTGAGGTCTCAGATGGTGGTGGTTTAGGGGTGGAGGAATGTCCTTGAGGTAATCGATTAGTGACAGTTCATTTGTCGCTGTGGTGCCAACTGCTGCTGAAATTACAGCTGCAGACGTAGTACGATGCACCAGAGCCATAACTCGAAAACAATGGTCTTCCTCTCGGTACTGCCACTTCATCGCCCAGAGCGGTCTTCTTGCGACAGTACTTACTCGTGATCACACCTGCCACCAATCATGAACAGTGGCTACATTCCTAGCAAGTCTGTTTCCATTAATGCAGAAGGATCATTCGACTTCTCATAGCCCTATTACACGACCTCGTTCAAAGTGAGTGAGGTGTTGATAATGGCGTCTTTGTCGCCTTAAAGGTATACTTGACTAAAATCAACTCACCACGTCGGGTGTCAAAGGTAACTAACGCTCACGACCGTTAAAACGTGTATTTAAAGTATACCGGATTTTAATCCTCGTAGGGACGCGACGAGCGCCACTCTAAAACCACTGGCGCGAAACTGGAACAAATGGTTCAAATGGCTCTGAGCACTATGGGACTTAACATCTATGGTCATCAGTCCCCTAGAACTTAGAACTACTTAAACCTAACTAACCTAAGGACATCACACAACACCCAGTCATCACGAGGCAGAGAAAAGAAACTGGAACAGACATCATCTTTTACATGTAGAATCACGCCTACCAACTTTCGTTTATGTCCCACAACTCCTTCATGGTGTTGCGATATTTTTTGCCTCAACGAGAACATTATGACCACCGTCCCTACTATCGATATAAACCCGTCCAGGCGATAGCAGCGTCACCTGGCGAGCAGTGACTGCTATCAAACACACGCACGATGCATGTAGTATCAGTGAGACCTATCTGAGTTTGACCGAGGGCAGATTTTGATGGTTCGGAGGCTTGGCACGCAAATTTCAGAAACTGCACGACTTGTCAGGTGTTCGAGGAGTACTGTCGTGAGTGTTTTCAACACGTGGTGAAACCAAGGTGAAACCAAGTCCAGACTTCGTAGGGTTGGGCGGCCATACCTCATTACAGATATCAGAATCCATAGGTGGGAAACTGGTAAAACAGGACAGGCGGCGAATTGTGGTGGAATTAACATCAGACTTTAATGCTGGGCAAAGTACAAGTATGTCCGAACAAACAGTGCACCAAACACTCCTAATAATGGTCCTCCACAGGCGACGAGCCCTGCATGTGCCAACTTTTCCCACGACATTGGCAAGTACGACTCAAATGGGCTTGCGACCATCGGCACTGGACGTTGGCGCAGTGGCAGAGCGTTCGTTCATCCTGCCGACGGGTGGGTGGGAATCCATCGTCTTCCTGGGGAACAGCTCCTTGACACCTGTACTACGGGCAGAGACAAGCTGGCGGTAGCTTTATTATGCTCTGAAGAACATTCACGTGGGCATCCATGGGTCCAGTGGGGCTTCTGCAAAGCACCATGACGGCCAAGTAGTATCGCACTCTGGTTGCAGGTCACGTACACCCCCCTCCATGACGATCATGTTACCCGACGGCAGTGGCATTTTTCAACAAGATAACGTGCCATGTCACAAGGACAGAAGTGTGGTGGAGTGGTTCGAGGAACACAGTGGCCAGTTCCAATTGATCTGCTGGCACCCGAAATTGAGAGGTATGAACCCAATCGAACATATCTGGTTCAAATGGCTCTGAGCACTATGGGACTTAACATCTGTGGTCATCAGTCCCCTGGAACTTAGAACTACTTAAACCTAACTAACCTAAGGACATCACACACATCCATGCCCGAGGCAGGATTTGAACCTGCGACCGTAGCAGTCGCGCGGTTCCGGACTGAGCGCCTAGAACCGCTAGACCACCGCGGCCGGCGAACATATCTGGGATGTGATTTTACGTGGCGTTAGAGCTCATCCGACCCCTCTTCGATATTTACAGGAATTATTTGATTTGCTTGTATAGATGTTGTTTCAACTCCCTCATGCGACTACCAAGGCATCATTGCTTCCTCGCCACGATGCGTCGCCGCTACCATTTGTGCCGCAGGTTGACATCCCGGCTATTAGGTGGATGGTATAATGTTTCAGCTGATCAGTGTATGCATGTATGTGTGTGTGTATCTGTGTGTGTATGAGCTGAGAATAGCTTGGCTGTATCTACGCATCGGTTCAGATGAGCTATAAATAAATTATAAATACACAGTTCTGGTGGATTATTACAACAATTTGCATTTAATACAATTCGTTAACGTATGTCAGTAGTTCAGCATAAATCACCTGCGGCAAACAATACATGCTACAATATGCTACAAAATCTTAGTTTTTAAACAAAAGAAACTTTCTTCCATTAACATACGCTGAACTGGGGAGCACGTCTCCTTTTTAAGGGGGGAAAGCAGTTCTGCAGTTCTATTACCCACCATAACATAAGCAAAAGACAGTACGCTGCCTGGCAGCTACCCTAGAACTGTTTTAACCTGCAGCGTGCGAAAGAAACCTCAACGCGGTGGGGACAGCATTCCACTCTTCATAATCTCACCCTACTGGAGGTGGTAGTGCAGAAAGCTTTCCAGTGCAAACGCCACCTCGCGCCAGCCCTCTTTGTCATTGAGAAGGCCTGCGAGAGTACTTGCACAGTACTCTTTCTAGTAGAATGCATCCCATATGAACGCTATACTCCTTATACAGGCAGAAGCAGCAAGGATATGAAACCACAAACATAACCAGAATGAGCAAAGATATCGATGTGTTATTTTCGCTAAGATACAGGGGAAATGTGGCGAATTTTCTGGCGAATTCAAGTAATTGCGGCATGTTTCATATACACTCAATTATAACACAGACTTTTTTAATGCAGCTATAAACTTTTTTCGGTGGCACTAGAAAAATCCTTCGAGGAGGACTCAAACGACGTATCGTGTTTGTATCTTGATCAAACAGTAGAAAGATAACATCGCCGCAAACCATTGTTTCGCAGTCAGGAAAAGACGTCCAGCGAACACCTGCTGCATTGTAGCAAACGTTAGCAATTATACAGAGTGATTACGGGAGGATGTCAAGAACTTAGAAAGATGATGGACAAGGGCAAATATATCAGTTTGAGGTAACGGACCCTGGTCCGGAAACGACCGAGCGGAAAGGCAGAAAATCTGATAGTCGGCCTCTTCTTCTTTGCTTTCAATGTTTCGGGAGGAGGCAGTATGAACGAAAAGAAAGAAGTCCAGTAAACATGCTATAAAGTGCATACCTTACGAACTATGAGCATTTGTTCATTCTTACTACTGTGAAACAGATCCCTTCTACTGAGCAAATGCTTATAGCTCATAATGTGTGTATTTTACAGCCCATATTTATTGGACATTCTTTCTGAATTTGGTCCGTACTGTGACTTCTCAAAATATGTGCAGCAAAGAGCTTGCAGTAGAAGAGATCCACTGTCAGTAGTATAAGAAAGATTTTAGCTTATAACTTTCGACCCGGTCGTTTCCGGACAAGGGTCTCTTATCTCAGGTATACACATTTACCCTTCTCCATCATTCCTGAAAGTTTTTAACATCATCAGGGAATCACCCTGTATAATGTGGGCATCAGTGTGTGTACCTCGCCCGGGTTCCCGGGTTCGATTCCCGGCGGGGTCAGGGATTTTCTCTGCCTCGTGATGGCTGGGTGTTGTGTGCTGTCCTTAGGTTAGTTAGGTTTAAGTAGTTCTAAGTTCTAGGGGACTTATGACCACAGCAGTTGAGTCCCATAGTGCTCAGAGCCATTTGAACCATTTTTTTTGTGTGTACCTGTGCGCCTGAAGTTCGTCAGTCAGTGCTGTTCTGTCATTCCTCGTGAATGTATTCAGCATTTCGTAACGTACACAACAGTCTAGAAGGCGGATACCGTTTTGGTTTATGGTGAATAACGCCATGGTATTGTATAAGCGGCGCGGTTGTATGATGAAAGGTTTCTTGATTTTATCGAACACTCACGATCTGTACAAGAAATCCATGAAACTGTTGGTAAGGAGAAGAAAATACACCAGCCAGAAAGAACAGGAATTGATAACATAAATGCAGGAAACATTTAACCAGCGGCAAAACACAATACATATGTAGTCACGACGGAGCTTGAACGTGCCAATGGGATCGGTCAAAGTAGTGTTCCTCAAATACACTACTGGCCATTAAAATTGCTACACCACGAAGATGACGTGCTACAGACACGAAATTTAACTGACAGGAAGAAGAAGCTGTGATATGCAAATGATTAGCTTTTCAGAGCATTCACACAAGGTTGGCGCCGGTGGCGACACCTACAACGTGCTGACATGAGGAACATATCCAACCCATTTCTCATACGCAAACAGCAGTTGACCGGCGTTCCCTGGTGAAACGTTGTTGTGATGCCTCGTGTAAGGAGGAGAAATGCGTACCATAATGTTTCCGACTTTGATAAAGGTCGGATTGTAGCCTATTGCGATTGCGGTTTATCGTATCGCGACATTGCTGCTCGCGTTGGTCGAGATCCAATGACTGTAAACTGAATATGGAATCGGTGGGTTCAGGAGGGTAATACGAAACACCGTGCTGGATCCCAACGGCCTCGTATCACTAGCAGTCGAGATGACAGGCATCTTATCCGCATGGCTGTAACGGATCGTGCAGCCACGTCTCGATCCCTGAGCCAACAGATGGGGACTTAAGCAAAACAACAACCATCTGCACGAACAGTTCGACGACGTTTGCAGCAGCATGGACGCTGCATCACAGACAGGAGCGCCTGCAATGGTGTACTCAACGACGAACCTGGGTGCACGAATGACAAAACGTGATTTTTTCGGATGAAAAATGGTTCAAATGGCTCTGTGCACTATGGGACTCAACTGCTGAGGTCATAAGTCCCCTAGAACTTAGAACTACGTAAACCTAACTAACCTAAGGACAACACACACATCCATGCCCGAGGCAGGATTCGAACCTGCGACCGTAGCGGTCGCGCGGTTCCAGACTGTAGCGCCAGAACCGCTCGGCCACCAGCGGCCGGCTTTTCGGATGAATCAAGGTTCTGTTTACAGCATCATGATGGTCGCATCCGTGTTTGGCGACATCACGGTGAACGCACATTGGAAACGTGTATTCGTCATCGCCATACTGGCGTATCACCCGGCGTGATGGTATGGGGTGCTATTGGTTACATTTCAGATGTGTTACGACCCGTGGCTCTGCCCTTCATTCGATCCCTGCGAAACCCTACATTTCAGCAGGATAATGCACGACCGCATGTTGCAGGTCCTGTACGGACCTTTCTGGATACAGAAAATGTTCGACTGCTGCCCTAGCCAACACATTCTCCAGATCTCTCACCAACTGAAAATGTCTGGTCAATGGTGGCCGAGCAACTGGCTCGTCATAATACGCCAGTCACTACTCTTGATGAACTGTGGTATCATGTTGAAGCTGCATGGGCAGCTGTACCTGTACACGCCATCCAAGCTCTGTTTGACTCAATGCCCAGGCATATCATGGCCGTTATAACGGCCAGAGGTGGTTGTTCTGGGTAATGATTTCTCAGGATCTATGCACCCAAATTGCGTGAAAATGTAATCACATGTCAGTTCTAGTATAATATATTTGTCCAATGAATACTCGTTTATCATCTGCATTTATTCTTGGTGTAGAAATTTTAATGGCCAGCAGTGTATTACATTCCAACGCATTTTATCCTTTTAACGTTCCGCTCCATCAGCAGTTTCAGAGGATTTAATTTGAAACCCAATTACATTTCTCCAAATGTTGTCGACGAATACGGAAAGGTAATGGAGTATTTCTATGCAAAATTGAATTTGCGGATGAAGCATCGTTTACAAACACTGGGCATATCAGTCATCGAAATACGTGCGACTAGTCGCCAGAAAATCCGTGCTGGCTGAGGAAAGTGGGTAAACAACTATTCGTATCTGCATCTACTTCTACATACAGACTCCGCAAGCCGCGTACGGTGCACGGCGGAGGAACCTTGTAGCAGTACTAGTCATTTCCTCTCCTATTCCACTCGCAAATGGAGCGAGGGAGAAACGGCTGTCTAAAAGCCTCTGTATGAGCGCTTATTTCTCGCATCTTATCTTCATGGTCTTTACACAAAATGTACGTTTGCGACAGCAGAATCGTTGTGTGTGCGGCCTCAAATGCCGAATCTCTAAATTTGCGCAATAGTGCCTTGCGGAAAGAGCATCGTGTGCCCTCCATGGATTTCAATTTGAGTTCGCGAAGCATCTGCGCAGTACTTGCGTGCTCAGAGAACCTACTGGTAACAAAACTAGCAGCTCGACTCTGAATTGCTTCGATGTCTTTCTTTAATTCGACCTGGTGGGGATCTCAAACACTCGAACAGTACTCAAGAATAGATCGCACTAGCGTTCTATACGTCCGTCTCTTTTATAGGTGAGCTAAATCTTCTCAAAATTCTTCCAATAAAACTAAGTCGACCATTCGCCATCCTTACTGCCCACCTGACGTGCTCATTCCATTTCGTATCGCTTTGCAATGTTACGCCTAGATATTTAATCGAAGTGACTGTGTCAAGCTGCACCCTACTAATGCTGTATTCGAATTTTACGGGACTGTTTTTCCTATCCATTCACATTAATTTATGTTTTTCTAAATTTAGAGCAAGCTGCCTTTCATCACATCGACCAGAAATTGTACGATAGATGTTACAGTGCATGTATTATTCAGAGTGACCACTGCATCGTAATTTTGAAAAACACAAGCGCTGGAATATCCTTTGTATCTGCCTACACTGGGCAAGCGACTTTCAAGTAAAATATCGCCTCTGTACGGGAATATACGTAATGGATGGACGAGTACAGATTGTAGACACATGGTCGACGTTATATGGAAGTTTGGGTCTGCCCGTGAGTCGTGCTAATCCTGGTTTGAGTCTTGGTCCAACATAAATTTTCACCGTCGTCATTGCATTTTATAGCTGATATTTGTCGATATTTGCAACTGCAAATACATTTCTTGCACACTAGAAATTTAGTCTCAGTCAGCGTGTATTTTCGTACATTAACTCAATGACGACACCTTCCCGTACACAACAGCTTCACCAGCAAACAGCCGTAAATTGCTGCTCACCCGTTCCGCCAGGTTATTTATATGCGAGGTACGTGAGAAAAGTAATGAGACTGATTTTTATTTACCAAATATCTTTTTTAAACAACAATATTGTCATATGCAAAACACGTCCTTTCGACAGCTGTACACCGGCGGAGTCGTTGTAACAGCCCTGAAAGGCTTCACTTGGTAGGGCCTATAACGTGTAGGTCACATTCTTCTGGATGTTCTCCAGAGTCCCAAAATGAGGTCTTTTTACGACATTTGTGAATTATTGAAAAGAAAAAAGTCACAAGGATTTAGATCAGGTGAAAAGAGAGGCTGTGGAACAACAGGAATGCCTTTTGAGGTCAAAAATTTCGTGATGGAAGTGGCCGTGTGATATGGGGCGTTGTCATGATGCAGCATCCACTATAATAATAATAATAATAATAATAATAATAATAATAATAATAATAATGTCGTGTGACGAGGGCCTCCCGGTGGGTAGACCGTTCGCCAGGTGCAAGTCTTTCTTTTATTACAGAGGCCAACCGGCTCTCTGACCGAACACGCTGAGCTACCGAGCCGGCTACCACTCAGCTACCGGGGGCGGACAGCATCCACTAGGCCGCAAAGTCTGATCTCACTAGATTCACCCTTTTCCCGATACTTTAAAAGACATCTTTGTTAAACGCTTGCTTAACATTTTGTTCCGGAGGAACAAATTCTTCATGCACGATACCCCTACAGTCAAGAAAGCAAATCAGCATTGTTTTGATCCTGGATTTGCTCATTCGAGCTTTTTTCGGCCCAGAACATGTCTCAGTGCGCCACTCCTCACTTTGCTGTTTTGTCTCAGTATCGTACTCAAAAATCCAAGATTCTCCACCTGTGATCACGTCACTGAACTATTAGTGCTCATTGGCAATCCGCTCAAGAAGATCAACGCACCCGTTTCTTCGATAGTCCTTCTGCTCAGTTGTGAGGTTTCTCGGCACCAGTTTGGCACAAATCTTTCGCATGTGCAAATCTTCGGTCAAAATTTGATATTTGGTGGAAGTGTTTAACAGGTCACCCATTATCCTCATTGTTAAACGGTGGCCTGATCTCACAAGAGCACGGACACGTTCGACGTTTTCGTCAGTTTTTGAAGATGAAAGTGTACTACCCCACCGCATAAGTCTTTAGGTAATTAATCTGCATCGTATATAGAATCCCAGTGAAGACTTTAAACTATCATTTGTTACGCAAGGATTTTTTATTGACGCTAAATTATGGTCCTACAGACTTCAAAAGGGTGGTGGAATAATGACACTGTAATTTAATTTTGTGACCAGGTGGGATAAGTATATTATGAAAGTCAGAGTTACGATGAGTTCTACTGGTTATTATAAAACTGACACAAAACGAGTGCAGTAGTTGCACTGAAGTATAGCACGAACATATTTAGAAACATACTATTCACTGACAAATTACCACAAAAAGATGAAAGAGTCACAAGTAACTAAGGCTGCCGGAGATTCAAGACAAGAAACGTATAGGATACTGCAGCGCCTGTGTTATTCTGATTACGATGCAAAGTTCCTTTGGACATGCATGCATGTCGTAGACGCTTGGTTGATGACATATGGATGTTTGGGTCTGGCCGTGAGTCGTGCACGGATAGCGAAATGGTAAGGTGACCGCTCTCGATAAGTGGGAAATCCGGGTTCGAGGCCCGGTCCGGCACGGATTTTCATTGTTGTCAGTTCATTCTATAGCTGATGGTAGTCATCATTCGCGATTGCGAATTAATTTGATAAGATGGTTCAAATGGCTCTGAGCACTATGGGACCTAACAGCTGAGGTCATCAGTCCCCTAGAACTTAGAACTACTTAAACCTAACTAACCTAAGGACATCACACACATCCATACCCTAGGCAGGATTCGAACCTGCGACCGTAGCGGTCGCGCGGTTCCAGACTGATGCCCTCAGAACCGCTCGGCCATATCGGCCGGCAATTTGATAAGAAACGAATACGTGGGTTACTACTTCATTAGCACACTGAACCGTTTCCGCGATCTGGCGACAGTGAGTGCCAAAAAATTAAGTTCGTAAAATTATGCATGCCAGACGGCCGCCTTCTTCCTACTCATTAACAGTCTAACGTTTAATAAGTACATTTCGACCTACACACACCGCAGCTGATTGAAAATCTGAGCTCTTTTTTTTTTCTTTTTTCCTTTTTCTTTCTTTCTTAAAAAAAAAACAAAAACAGCGTCATTGTCTTATACGCCAGTGCTGCCGTCGTCGACCACTGTCTCGGACGACACTATCATTATCATAACGATAAACTCTACATCATGCTCCAATTGGAGCTGAAAAGTTAAACGACTACTTCTTACGGCGATCACTGCGAGCGGAATTAGAAGTGATTTTCTTACTAGCGACGGACGAAGTCACCGTAGTTCCTCCTGTCTTCCCTTGTAACATTCGCCCCTTCTTCGAGAGCTAATCATAGCTGGCCTCTCACAAGCAGTCATCCAATGATAGGTGTCCGTTCCCCTGGAGCATCCATCCACTTCTCAATAATTTTCCAATACTACGTCAGACCAAGCTGACCAATGAAATTCCCGTATTTTCACGCCCAGGGTCCTACAGCTAAGGAAAGGAATATGTTTTGGCTCTGTCCAGTCGATGCCTCAAATGAGCACATTACCATGTTGTTTCCCACGACCCTCCTAAGACTATCAGCTTTATACACTGAAGCGCGGAAGAAACTGGTGTAGGCATGAATATTCAAATACAGAGATATGTAAACAGGCGGAATACGGCGATGCGGTAGGCAACGCCTATGTAAGAGAACAAATGTCTGCCGCAGTTGTTAGATCGGTTACTGCTGCTACAATAGCAGGTTATCAAATTTAAGTGAGTTTGAACATGGTGTTATAGTCGGCGCACGAGCGATGGGACACAGCATCTCCGAGGTAGCGATAAAGTGGGGATTTTCCCGTACGACCATTTTATGAGTGTACCATGAATATCAGGAATCCGGTAAAACATCGAATTTCCGACATCGCTGCGACTGGAAAAAGGTCCTGGAAGAATCAACGAAGACTGAAGAGAATCGTTCAACGTGACAGAAGTGCAATCCTTCCGCAAACTACTGTAGATTTCAATGGCACAAGTGTCAGCGTTCATGCCATTCAGCGAAACATCATCGATATAGCTTTCGGAGCCAAAGGCCCACTCGTGTACCCTTGATGAATGCACGACACGAAGCTTTATGCCTCGTCTGGGTCCCTCAACACTGACATTGGACTGCTGATGACTGGAAACGAGTCTCGTTTCAAATTGTATAGAGTGGCTGGACGTGTACGGGTATGGAGATAACCACGTGAATCCATGGACCCTGCATGTCAGCAGGGGACTTTTCAAGCTGGTGGAGGCCATGTAATAGTGTGGGGCGGGTGCAGTTGCCGGCCGGAGTGGCCGTGCGGTTCTAGGCGCTACAGTATGGAGCCGAGCGACCGCTCCGGTCGCAGGTTCGAATCCTGCCTCGGGCATGGATGTGTGTGATGTCCTTAGGTTAGTTAGGTTTAATTAGTTCTAAGTTCTAGGCGACTGATGACCTCAGCTGTTAAGTCCCATAGTGCTCAGAGCCATTTGAACCATCTTATCAAATTAATTCGCAATCGCGAATGATGACTACCATCAGCTATAGAATGAACTGACAACAATGAAAGTCGCATAGTGCTCAGAGCCATTTGAACCATTTTTCGGGTGCAGTTGGAGTGATGTGGAACCCCTGATACGACTCTGACAGGTGACACGTACGAAAGCATCCTGTCTGATCACCTGCATCCATTCACGTCCATTGAGCATTCCGAGAGATTTGGGCAATTCCAGCAGGACAATGTGACACCCCACACGTTCAGAATTGCTTCAGAATTGCTACAGAATTGCTCCAGGAACACTCATCTGAGTCTAAACACTTCCGCTGGTCACCAAACTTCTCATTATTGAGCATATCTGGGATGGCTTGCAACATGCTGTTCAGAAGAGAACTTGACCCCCTCGTACTCTTACGGATTTATGGCCAGCCCTGCAGGATTCATGGAGTCATTTCCCTCCAGCACTACTTCAGACATTAGTCGAGTCCATGCCACGTCGTGTTGCGGCACTTCTGCCTGCTCGGGGGCCCCTACACGATATTAATCAGGTGTACCAGTTTTTTTGGCTCTTCAGAGTATATATGAGGGGCCAGCTACAGGTATTTTTGGGATGAAAGTGTTGCCGTCTCACAGTAATAAATCCTCATATTTCGTCTATTGTGTTCGGCCAGGAGCATGCAGGCATAAATACCTGTAGCGCTCACAGAGCCTGCATACTATCCACCGGTATATTGCTCTCCTATCGGCGGATTGGCGCCGTCCTCTTTTGCATTGTCCGCCCAAGGCTCTTTGTTTCCCTCCTTCCCGGTCCTTTACTGTATTTTACAACGCCCTCACCACAGGAACACCCTTTAGGAACGTGGGAGCGGCAATCACCTCGTGCAGTATTCCAACGAGTCTGCGGGTGTCGGAACGGACGCGGCGTGACCTGCTGTCCGCACTGTGTAGACATGCGACGGGCAACGAGCATCTCTCGCCCTGTCCAGTACACACAACAGCCTTCGGTGAATACTGTCCTACGTGGCGTCGGCGTCACCTTTTACAACCTGCGTTAAGTTAATGGTGCTCTTCGGCCCGCTTTGATCTGCTGTCTGTCTGTGAAATTGCCAGCCCTGCCAAACGTACTTTTCAAGAAATAAAACTACTACAAGTGCTTCATGTTTTGGCAATTACTATCGGATAAGCTTTAATATAAATAAACGAATATGCTAGCTTCAACTCTAAATTAATTCGATCCACACACCACTTTATGTTATTAGCATCTCAAATATCGATATTGTGAAAGTCGACGAAACCATTAGTTTCGCCATCTTTCAAAGGCCGTCCTGAGCTAGGTTCATCTTCAGCGTGGTATCGGCCTTCCAAAAATGATTTGTGCCAGAGTAAAACTTGTGCTATTGATAATGAATATTCCCCATAGGAGCGTTTCAACTTTTCAGCGGACTCTTTCGCAGAGTCCCCAGGTTTAGCATAAAACTTGATTGCATTATATTGCTCTAAATTGCACTATTCCATTTTTGTAACATAAAACAAAACACAACTTCACTGATGGCGCTCTCAATAATCACATGATGGCTGTACGGAGCTTAAACTTGGGCTGAGCATCTGGAAGGGATGAACACACTGTTCTGCACAAGAGAACAACACAGCGTTGACATATCGCGCGCGGTGTTACCAGTCTCATTACATTTTTCACACACATCTTATACAGAGAATAAAAGGTCTTAGAATGAAAGCGTTCGTCGTACCTTCGTTTGTCAACGTGTGGCAGCCTCAAGAATCGCTATAGTGGTCACCGTTTCATTCATGGGGCTCTAAATAGGCATACATATCTACACTTAGGAACAGATAAGCTGCCGTGGTTTTTGGAAGACATCCTACTGGACATAAGATAATCGGAGAGTTCCTAACGTGACGGATCTCCCGTCCATCCCTCATAGATAATTCAAATGGCTCTGAGCACTATAGGACTTAACATCTGAGATCATCAGTCCCCTAGAACTTAGAACTACTTAAACCGAACTATCCTAAGAACATCACACACATCCATGCCCGAGGCAGGTTTCGAACCTGCGACCGTAGAGGTCCCGTCGTTCCATATTGAAGCGCCTAGAACCGCTCGGACACAACGGCCGGCTCGTGGATAATTACAGGCCTTCTTAACAGAGCAATCATAGATTGTTGGATGGGTCGTTCATGGAACAAAAAATAGTTTGCACTCTCACCAGCTTTTACAGCTCTCGGCTTTTACCTGTGGGGACAATTAAAACGAGGGGTCTACAAGAATACACAGAAGATTCTCGTATTAAATCTCGTACAATACGGACCAGTGCTGCGAAATGTTCAGATGAAATTCATTATACAGAGTCGGCTTCCCGGAATCGCTTTATAGCTTGAATCATTGTTCAAAGGCGACATCTTAAGCATTTGATGACAGTCATAATAATAAACACATTAACCGTAGCTGAGTTTTTATCAGAGCACGATATTATTTCACGTGGACTTGCTTGGCCGTTATCGGAAACACGTGGTGACATTACTGTAAACAAGTACAGTGATGACTAAAGAAAACAAACAGAAATGCGAAACGTTTCAAGGCAGTTGTGTATTTTTTATCAGTTAGTTCAGCATTTCCTCCTGACATATCAAGCTAAAATCTCACGATACACCGATCGAAGCGCTCCCACTTCCAGATGCAATATTATTGTGTTCCACTAATATATGTGCAGTAAAACCGACGTTCGTGGGGTTTCCTCTCCTGACAGCAGGACAGTTGTTTGCAGCACAGTTATCTTGTTACTATTTGATCACTTTCAGCAGATCTTATATTGATGAAGTCTTCTTCCAAGGCTCTTTCCAAAGCCACAAAAAAGTCTGCAGTTCCATTAAAAAAAAAGATAAAAAAAACAGAAAAATCGGTGCCATAATTCGGCAGCTACAAATGCATTTGCGTACATAAGAAATATCGTTAATTTGCACGTTACAACATAGCGCAAACAATACCTCGATATATATTTATTCGTCCTGGGCATATTTGAGGAATTTTCTTAGCTTCCTCGCCAAGTACAGTCGATGACATTTTCAGACCGATAGTTACAAGAGGACAGTGTACATTAGTACGGGCTTTCCACATACGACGTTTTGCGGGAACGAATACTTAGGACGCCCACTGAGGACCGTTCCTCCAACACGTTAGTTGGTTTGTCGGTTTAGTAAGAGTAGGCCTGGAAGGATTTCTCATTTAGCATTGAGCTAGGTGCGCCAGTGGAATCTGCTCACAGAGCTGTCATGAACTCAAACTGGACCTTACCAAGTAGCGTAGTACATCGACTGATCAAGTACTCTTCTTGGGCTTGCAGCCGGATCTCCAAGTCAAGTGGGCACAATACTTCTACGGTCCAACTGGCCGTTATCTCCAGGTGAGATGCTGCTGTTGCTGAGTGTCGTCGAACTAATGCCATGTTGGAGCCGACGCCCCTTTATAGGCCAGCAGAGAGTATTCTGTGCATGCCGTGAATGCTGCGCCCACTGCAAAAGATAAGAGCAGTGCCGTCGGTGGTGAAAGCACACAAAACCGAGTTATCGCAGACGTACCTAATCGTCAAGGTTTTCTCCCGATTCAATCAAAGAACGTCGTGTTTTAATACAAATCAGAGCAGGGTTCCACAACATACCCAGAGGATAACCTTTGCGCCTGTTAAGAAGACTATCACCGATCTTGACTCCAATGGATTCCTTCAGAACATAATCCCAGTAACGGAAAGCGGCAGTAACCACCGGTGCACCATTATACAGGGTGATTCCATGATCATGTTACAAACTTTCAGGAATGATGGAGAACGGTCAATGTACAAATCCGAAGTAAAGAACCCTGGCCCGGAAAAGGCTGAGCCGAAAGTTATGGGTGAAAGCGTTCCGACACCTCTGACAATGGGCCTCTCCTTCTGCAAGCTCTTTGCTTACCGTATTTTAAGAGGAAGTAGTATGGACCAAAATAAGAAAAAAAGTCAGGTAATCATGGGCTTCAATATTCAAATGAGCACTTGCTCAGGAGAAGATATGTGTTTGACAGTAGCAAAGATGAACAAGTGCTCATAACTCTTGAAGTCTGCGGTTTAGAGCCCATGTTTACCGGACATTTTATTCTACCTTTGGTCCAGATTACATTCTCATAAAATATGGAAACCAAAGAACTTGCGGTAGAAGAGTTCTACTGTTAGAGATACCAGAACGATTTTCGCTTATACCGACGACTCGGTCGTTTTCGAATCATAGTCCCTTACCTCAAATTGATAAATTTATCCTTCTCCATTGCCCCTAGAAATTTGTAGCACCACCACAGAATCACCCTGTATTTCATTACGTGTCCCTCGGCAAAGCAATACTACGCCACCCCAGATTTTTCGAGTTGTTGTAGCCTAGTCTGGCGGCGATGATCCAGACATCAGTTACCAGCACTAAGAACAGACTGACCAACGTATGATTTTCCATTGTGACATGGACTCTTAGAAACACCGTGATTTCTTAGACGCGGAACCCAAAACCTGCTCTTGTCTTGGTGCAGAGCGAGATAATTTTTGGTGCCCAAACTCCTTACAATCCTCCCTATTTTAACAAGCCGTTTTTTGACTCAGTCGGTAGAAGATTGTGACTGTTGTCTGACGTGTGTAAATCTGGCGGTCGGGAAAAACAACCGATTATGAATCTAAATGCACCGACGCTCGTTATGGTTGTTAAGAGATAGCTGATAGATTCATTTTACATCTCGCTACAACAAATTTTTCTAATTGTTTTTATAAATACTCCGCCTCTTGTGGAGTATAATCAGTCTTTCCAACGCATGTTCTAAGTGGTGTTGAAAATTTTCCTACTTCAAGTTTTGCATCAACTCTCAGTTCCAAGTATATGAGAATGGCTAATTTCTTGGAGAAAGTTCAGTCCTAGGACTTTCTTGCGAACGCTTCAACCATTGACAACTAGTATTCTAAATTCTCAGTCTCCATACTTGAAATCCGAACAATTTGAATAATTAGTTTCCCAAATGTTATCACTATTTTCTCCAGTTTCTGGAAAGGATCTAGAATGCTATCAGAATCCAGACGACAGCCATCGTCGATGCCGAAGTGAGCGACGTCTAAAACTGACCGCAGCCCACAACTGGCAGCCTCTGCAGCTGCCCCAATAAGGAGGAGTAAGACCTGGAGCGCTGGTTCTCCGGCACTATCAGCGGCAGGCAGTGCCATGACTGTTATTATTATTCTTCTTATTGTTATTATAGCCAGTGATGAATAATTACCAAGGAAACTTCCGGAAAACACTTAATTTTTATAGATGAGCGAGTCTCGTGAACCCAGATCCTCTTTCACTGTGCCCAGAAGAGCTGTCGGCTGGTGGGCGGACGATCACCTTCGCTTGATATATTTTCATACATATTGTAATTTGTAAAGAAATATTTCTCATATACGAAAAAAGCTTCGTACACTTTACATTTCATTCCTTTCAATTTGGTTACTCTTGCAGTTTGACTTGGAAAGTCTCCTTATTTTGATAGTGTGAGTATCTAGCTCCAGAAACCTACCGAGGACTTATCGAATCCTTACCATACAGAATCGCTGCAGTATTTCGTTCCAAAAGTAGATCAAAACACTATTTAACAAGTGGTAATAATGTTTTGGCCCATTAGGGTAAATCTGTATGACTGGGCTTAGACGGCATCTCTTCTGTATACTAAGAACGACAATCCACTTTTAAGAAAGGCGGGTATAGATAAAATTACATGTCAGTGTGGTAAATGTTGCATGGGACAAACCATAAATAAACTATACCTACTGTACGATAAGGGTACATTGAACACTAATGCCATATCCTCCTTTTACAGCTGGACAAATCTACTGTGTCTGAATATTTTGTTCTTACTGATCATTCCACTGATTACGAAACATCTCAAATATTGGTCACAACACCACCCTTTTGAATTCTGTGATCAAAAAATCAGTGAAAATACGATTATTAGAGAACAAGAACAACATGTGCGGCGGCCTCCATCTGGCCAGTTCATAGATTTATTTATTTATTGCATCTTTAATCTCACAGGAATTTATATTCTGTGTTTTCACTACCTGGACTCTACAATCTGCTACCGATTTGAATGACGATCCACCGAACCACATGCTCACAATTATCGTTAATTTGCCGCTTCTCATCGAATTCTGTTTCTGTATTTGCCCTCCCAACTTTTGTCTTTGACACATCTGTGGTTCCAAGTACGTTAACTGTGATGCATGAGCACTTAACTCCGCGGTTTAACTTTCTGTAACGCAGTTTTGGCATATCAAGGAATAAATTGGTACCTACTCACACAGAAAAGTTGATCACCGACTTACCTAACAGTTATGGAAGTTCTTAGCGACAGAGCATATTAATGTACTGAAGGCGGCAGCTAGACAAATTATATTTCAAATTCCCTCTTAAAAGTCTCGAATGTCGAAGACAACCCAAGAAAATAAACTTTAATTATGAAAGACTAAATATTGTTGGTAAATTTGAATAAATCAGTGAACCAGTCAGACTAGATAAAGAGGGGTTAATATAAATAACCGGAAAATGGAAGTAGTATTGTTGGACACCACAGACATCTACAAAAATGTGATCTTTTGTATGACTGTCGAAATTCACCATTGTACTACTGTCACGAATTCAGTATGTATAGGAATGTCTTACCTTATAAGGAAAATGTCTGCATGCTGAACTAGAACGAAAATACAGAAAGGTATTTTAGAACATCCTTGGCGCAGGCAATAAGAGGAGATCTACGTAACACAGCACTCGAATGTAGACGAAGTTCCGGATGCGAAGTGCAGACACAGAGATCGTCCCTGCAATCATATAAGACGAATAAAAGCATACCCAAGTGCCCAGGTTCGTAGTCGGAAAAACAGCTTCCTTCTTTAACGCGAATGTTACGTTAGATTTTCAAGAAATAGAATGCGCGTGACTGTGACTCTTTGAGAACAGCGATGTTGGCTTTTGGGGCATTCAGAGATAAGAAACTATTGCGATATGGACAGAATAACGTAATAATGAAAAAAGTGAGCTGATTAAAAAAAAAAGCTGGTTCAACGCGAAAATAAACACGTCTGAATACGAATTCAAGCTTATCGTGGTCCCTTTTTAAATAGTTAGTGAAATAAATATTAATATTAATAGTCATAGTTATCGTACTGGGTTGAATAGACGTGTAAAAGAATAAGCTTACAGTCTGTAAAGTGATAGGACTCCGATGAGACCGCGTTATGCGATGCATAAATAGCACTAAGTCTGGTCAGTGACATACGTCAAATGAGCTGCCGTTGATGTAAAAAATGTTCAAAAGTGTGAAATCTTATGGGACTTAATTGCTAAGGTGATCAGTCCCTAAGCTTACACAGTACTTAACCTAAATTATCCTAAGGACAAACACACACACCGATGCCCGAGGGAGGACTCGAACCTCCGCCGGGACCAGCCGCACAGTCCACGACTACGTTGATGTAAGGTGGCCCGCTGAGTGCGACGCGCCACGGCGTCGAAATAGATGAATTTAGCTGAGTGCTATATTAAAATATGCAAAAATGCGGCCTGTTTAAAAGCATGGCGTTAAATACGAGATCACACATCAGTCACTACGGATAAGAGAAATATCAGAGTACTTTCCTAACATCTAGCTTATGCTTATATTTAATTGTAAGCGTAGGCTGTTGTCAACGGAAATCAAGAGATATAATGCTTCGTACGGAGATACTGATGCAGCAAAACATAACGTCAAAATACAACACTCAACAAACACTGATATTATTTCTCAGGCTTGTTCAATGTTCAACTGACACCGAGGCTATTATACAGAGTGGCCAAAAATCATTGGAAGACGTATCACGAGTCGGTTGTAGATTTTTGTAGTATATACAGTTTGTCTCTGTACAATCATGGTAGAAATACGTTCCTGAAGCCCCACATTCAAACTGATGGACCGAGCGAGGTGGCGCAGTGGTTAGCTCACTGGACTCGCATTCACGAAGACGACGGATCAAATTCGCTTTCAGCCATCGAGATTAAGGTTTTGTGTGATTTCCATGAATTGATCCAGGCAAATGTCGAGATGGTCCCTTTGGTAGAGTACGGCCGATTTCCTTCCCCATCCTTGACATACTCCGTCTCCAACGACGCCGTTGTCGAAGGGAATTTAAACTGTAATCTTCCTTGCTTCAAACTGCTCGAGATCTGACAGTAAAAGGTGACGGAACATCCGTTCGTCAAACACTTGTGCTCATCCTGTACAGCGATTTACGCTCGTGGAAAAGTCTGTGTTATTTACACTACTGGCCATTAAAATTGCTACACCACGAAGATGACGTAGTACAGACGCGAAATTTAACCGACAGGAAGAAGATGCTGTGATATGCAAATGATTAGCTTTTCAGAGCATTAACATAAGGTTGGCGCCGGTGGCGACACCTACAACGTGCTTACATGAGGAAAGTTTCCCCACCGATTTCTCATACACAAACAGCAGTTGACTGGCGTTGCCTGGTGAAACGTTGTTGTGATGCCTCGTGTAAGGAGGAGAAATGCGTATCATTACGTTTCTGACTTTGATAACGGTCGGATTGTAGCCTATCGCGAAAGCGGTTTATCGTATCGCGACATTGCTGCTCGCGTTGGTCGAGACCCAATGACTGTTAGCAGAATATGGAATCGGTGGGTTCAGGAGGGTAATACGGAACGCCGTGCTGGATCCCAACGGCCTCGTATCACCAGCAGTCGAGATGACAGGCATCTTATCCGCATGGCTGTAACGGATCGTGGAGTCACGTCTCGATCCCTGAGTCAACAGGTGGGGACGTTTGCAAGACAACAACCATCTGCACGAACAGTTCGAAGACGTTTGCAGCAGCATGGACTAATGGACTATCAGATCCGAGACCATGGCTGCGGTTACCCTTGACGCTGCATCACAGATGCCTCGGGCATGGATGTGTGTGATGTCCTTAGGTTAGTTAGGTTTAAGTAGTTCTAAATTCTAGGGGACTGATGACCTCAGAAGTTAAGTCCCTTAGTGCTCAGAGACATTTGCATCACAGACAGGAGCGCCTGCGATGGTGTACTCAACGACGAAACTGGGTGCACGAAAGGCAAAACTTCATTTTTTCGAATGAATCCAGGTTCTGTTTACAGTATCATGATGGTCGCATCCGTGTTTGGCGACATTGCGGTGAACGCACATTGGAAGCATGTATTCGTTATCACCATACTGGGGTATCACCCGGCGTGATGGTATGGGTTACCCGTCTCGGTCACCTCTTGTTCGCATTGACGGCACTTTGAACAGCGGGCGTTACATTTCAGATGTGTTACGACCCGTGGCTCTACCGTTCATTCGATCCCTGCGAAACCCTACATTTCAGCAGGATAATGCACAACCGTATGTTGCAGGTCCTATGCGAGCCTTTCTGGATACAAAAAATGTTCGACAGCTGCCCTGGCCAGCACATTTTCCAGATCTCTCACCAATTGAAAACGTCTGGTCAATGGTGGCCGAGCAACTGGCTCGTCACAATACGCCAGTCACTACTCTTGATGAACTGTGATATCGTGTTGAAGCTGCATGGGCAGCTGTTCAAATGGCTCTGAGCACTATGGGACTCAACTGCAGTGGTTATCAGTCCCCTAGAACTTAGAACTACTTAAACCGACCTAACCTAAGGACATCACACACATCCATGCCCGAGGCAGGATTCGAACCTGCGACCGTAGCAGTCGCACGGTTCCGGACTGCGCGCCTAGAACCGCGAGATGGGCAGCTGTACCTATACACACCAGCTCTGTTTGACTCAATGCCTAGGTGTATTAAGGCCGTTATTACGGCCAGCGGTGGTTGTTCTGGGTATTGATTTCTCAGGATCTATGCACCCAAATTGCGTGAAAATGTAATCACATGTCAGTTCTAGTATAGTATATCTGTCCAATGAATACCCATTTATCATTTGCATTTCTTATTGGTGTAGCAATTTTAATGGCCAGTAGTGTAATATCCTCCCTTCTTGTGTAACCTGCGATAGGGTGTGACTCATGTTTCTCGCACCGATTATCATCCAACGCCGGCCGTAGTGGCCGAGCTGTTTTAGGCGCCTCAGTCCGGAACCGCGCGACTGCTACGGTCGCAGGTTCGAATGCTGCCTCGGGCATGGATGTGTGTGACGTCCTCAGGTTAGTTAGGTTTAAATAGTTCTATGTTCTAGGAGACTGATGACCTCAGGTATTGAGTCTCATAGTGCTCAGAGCCATTTGAACCATTTTTGTCATCCAACGTACAAACTCGGTTAACTCGCGACGTGATATCATATTCACTACACAGCTGTCTGTACCATGCTGCTCAGGTATTGTGTCTAAACTCGACTCATACGCCTCTACATTTGGGCGTCATACACGGCATGGTACAACCGTTCCTTAAGGTGCGTTTAGATGGACCATATTTCACGGCATTATTTGTGTCTGTAATAGCGCTGCCGTCAATAGTGCTGCAATGTGGCTGCAACAGACGGCAATTTTGCTGGGCAATATTTTTGGTGCTGCAGGTAGTTGCTGTACTGCCAAGGGGCCGCTGGTATTTTCTACTAAGGGTGAAGAATATTTCGTATTGTAGGACAATCAGGACAACATCTACCTGTGGTCTTGTCTATAAACGCTTCTGTAAATGCTCTCACTTGCCTTGCCTTGGCACTTTTTTTCCTCTGCCCTTACAACCGCTACCCTTCGATCGCTTTCATCCATCGCCTATCTCCTGATGGACCATGTTAATGAGTAATTTTACCCAGACGCATGGATAACATCACAGCCCGCATCCTGTGACTCCCGATTCAAAAACTAACATGTTATACGGAGGTGACAGTGGAACTTTTGGTTTGGTCACCACGTTGGTGTGGGCGTGGAGGGGCCCCATCCTAAATTTTTTTAAAAAAATCTCAATTTTTTTCCAACTTATCTCGTTCACAGCGCGGAAGTCATGTGACTAGGCAAAAATACCGTTTCCTTTCTGCTAGACAGTTTGCGTGTGTACATATAGCCACATGCTTTGTAATTGTTTGCTTTTGTGTTTGTTGTGTACAGCAATGGAAAAGTGGACAAACGAGAGAACTGTAAATTTTGTAAACGTGATTCCTATGCGACGTTGAAAGTAATGTATACAAATGCTGCAGTAAGAGAAAACAGTGGCCAAGCTGTTTATGAGGAGCTCGTAATTATGCTTGATGAAGCATACAAAAATTTCCGAAGTCTTTCAACCTGTGCCTAATGCGAGGTGACATTTCATCCGTACAGTCTGTATTTACTGTCATGAGTTTCGTAATATACGGGGACGTACCTGAAGTAGGAACTGGTAGTGTAAATAGTTGTGTGTGCTGCAAAACAAAAATAAATATAAAAATGTTTCATAATGAAATATTTCGGTCCTTCTTCCAAAGCATTGCTTATTTCTTGTACCAAGAGGCTTATTGATAAATAGGTATCGTATATCAAACTTCTTTACGAATCATCAGTAACTAAAAACCTAAGGGTGATTGACAATCGGTTTGTAACTCATCTACACTCTTTCATATTTGTATCAATTTTAGCAACTCTCGTATCAGTTGCTTGTACGATATATTTGAAATAGTGTTTCGAAATTCTGGTAAAACTCTGCCATAAGTAGGTATCCAGCATCGCATCACCAGTAACACTTTCTGGTGCATTCCGCTTACATAAAAAAGAACGCAACATCAAAGCCCGATTTCTCTGGTTCTTTCTAACCTGATCCCTCGTGTGATGTAAAAGCAGTAGAGCCGCAGTCACTCCCGCTAGCTCACGTTCGACAATTTTGTGGCAATAGTGTCGTCTTTTGTAAACACCTCTGACCAGGAAAAGTATAACCGCAAACATTGTTGGGCAATAGTGGCCGGTAATATTGTAGTACATGTGGCTGCAGTTCGTGTGGCCACAATGTTGCTTGACAACACTGTGAGGATATATTGCCGAAAATATGCAATTTTTATGGCGCATATAAACAAACTTTTGGAGTTTTATTCACTCAGTCTAATAACGGGATCAATAATCGTTTCGACCGGCTAACAGAAGTGGTAAAAGCTGCCAGTCTTGCTTGCGAGACGAAAGCAGAGTAGACCATTTGCAGCATAGTCGACAGGACCGATTGCAGCGAATCTGAATCAGAGGCTCAGACGGTCCTGCGGCCGTGTAGCCTGCAGATTCCTTGACTTTGGCCATAGGGTGGCTGGGTTTCGGGTTCCGCTGTATAGGTCAGGAGTCCGCTACACGAAGGAGGCAGCTACACGGGCACCAAGGGCTGTGTAACGTGGACTGGGCGGATTTTTAGGTTAGAGGGGGAAACACAAAAAGGGCTTCAGTCTCAAAAGGTGAAGGTCGAACACAGGAAGAACGTTGATTCAAGAACCATCGGAATAACAGTTGTAAATTGTCGTAGTTGTGTTGGGAAAGTACCAGAGCTCCAAGCGCTAATAGAAAGCACTGATGCTCAAATAGTTAGAGGCACTGAGAGCTGGCTAAAGCCGGAAACAAGTTCAGCCGAAATTTTTGCGAAGAACCTAACGGTGGTCTGAAAGGATAGACTAAACACAGTTGGCGGTGGCGTGTTTGTTGCTGTTAGAAGTGGTTTATCTTTCAGCGAAATTGAAGTAGATATATTCTGTGAGTTGGTATGGGCAGAGGTCAGTTTGGCAACCGGATAATATAATAATTGGATCCTTTTACCGACCTCCCAATTCAGATGATACAGTTGCTGAAAGGTTCAAAGAAAGCTTGAGTTTGATTTCAAACACGTACCCGACTCATACAATTATAGTTGGTTGTGATTTTTATTTACCCTCTCTATGTTGACTAAAATGCATGTTTAATTACGGAGGTACGCATAAAACATCATACGAAATTGTGCTAAACGCATTCTCCGAAAATTATTTCGAGCAGTTTGATCATGAGCCCACGCGAATAGTAAACGGTTGTGAAAACACACTTGATCTTTTAGCAACAAATAATCCTGAGTTAATAACGAGCATCAAAACCGATACAGGAATTAGTGAACACACGGTTGTCGTAGCGGGACTGAATATTGTAGCTCCCAAATCCTCCAAAAATAAACGAAAAATATACCTATTCAAAGAAACAGATAAAAATTCACTTGACGCCTTCCTTAGAGACACTCTCCACTCCTTCCAGATTAACAATATAAGTGTAGACCAGATGTGACTTGCATTCAAACAAATAGTAACAGCAGCAATTGCGTGATTTATACCAAATAAATTAACAAACGACGGATCTGATTCTCCTTGGTACACATAACGAGTCAGAACACTGTTGCAGAAACAACGAAAAAAACATGCCAAATCTAAACAGACGCAAAATCTCCAAGATTGGCGATCTTTTACAGAAGCTTGAAATTTTGCGCGGACTTCAATTCTAGATGCTTATAATAGTTTCCACAACGTAATTTTGTCTCGATATCGGCTAGAAAATCCAAAGAGATTCTGGTCTTATGTGAAGTATGCTATCGGCAAGACACAATCAATGCCTTCTCTGCGCGATAGCAATGGAGATACTATCGAAGACAGTGCTACCAAAGCAAAGTTATTAAACCCGGCCTTCCGAAATGCCTTCACAAAAGAAGACGGAATAATATTCCAGAATTCGAATCAAGAACAGTTGCCAACATGAGAAACGTAGAAGTAGATATCCTCGGAGTAGTGTAGAAACTCAAATCACTTAATAAAATCAAGTCTTCTGGTCCAGAATGTATACCAGTTAGGTTCCTTTCAGAGTATGCTGATCCAATAGCTCCATACGTAACAATCGTATAAAACCGTTTGCTCGACTAAGGATCCGTACCCAAAGACTGGAAGGTTGCACAGGTCACACTAATGGTTCAAATGGTTCTGAGCACTATGGGACTTAAGAGCTGTGGTCATCAGTCCCCTAGAACTTAGAACTACGTAAACATAACTAACCTAAGGACATCACACACATCCATGCCCGAGGCAGGATTCGAACCTGCGACCGTAGCAGTCGCGCGGTTCCGGACTGAGCGCCTAGAACCGATAGAGCACCGCGGCCGGCGTCGCACTAATATTCGAGAAAGGTAGTAGGAATAATCCACTAAATTACAGGCCCATATTATTAACGTCGATATGCAGCAGAATTTTGAAACATATATTGTGTTAGAACATTATGAATTACATCGAAGGAAAAAGTCTATTGATACACAGTCAACACGGACTTAGAAAACATCGTTTCTGTGAAACACAACAAGCTCTTTACGCGTACGAAGTGTTGAGTGCTATTGACAACAGATTTCAGGTTGATTCCATATTTCTAGATTTCCAGAAGGCTTTTGTGATCCTGTACCACACAATCGGTTTCTAGTAAAATTGCGTGCTTATGGAACACCGTCTCAGTTATGTGCCTGGATTCGTGATTTCCTGTCAGAGAGGTGACAGTTCGTAGTAATTGACTGAAGGTCATCGAGTAAAACAGAAGTGATGTCTGGCGTTTCCCAAGGTAGTGTTATAAGCTCTTTGCTGTCCCTTATCATATAGATAGCAGCTATATTAGGTTGTTTGCATATGACGCTGTCGTTTATCGACTAGTAAAGTCATCAAAAGATCAACACTGTTTAGAAAAGATATCTGTATGGTGCGAAAATCGGCAGTTGATCCTAAATAACGAAAAGTGTGAGGTCATCCACATGAGTGCTAAAAGGAATCCGTTAAACTTCGGTTACACGATAAATCAGTCAAACCTAAAGGCCCTGAATTCAATTAAGTACCTAGGAATTGCAATTACGAACAATTTAAATTCGAAGGAACACATAGAAATTGTTGTGGGGAAGGATAACCAAAGACTGCATTTTATTGGCAGGACACTTAGAAAATGTAACAGATCTACTAAGGAGATCAATTGAAGACATAAAGTCTGAAAATGAATCAGTTATCATATTTTTGGCAATTCGCACTTTATTTTATAGGTCTGCCTCGATCACATAATTTTTGTTTGTTTGTAAATAAGTTATACAGAAATGGAACCAGTCACTTTTTTGAATAATTATGTTTTATTCCATGAACCGGTTTTCGAACCTTTTCAGTTTCATCTTCAGATGGTTTCAGGAAGTTACATCATTACTGCTAGCATAATACTATGACAAAAAGATGGGTCACACTTTAATGTATCGCCAAGCGGTTCCCCTGCATATTGTAGATCCTGTATATGCCTTTTTCGAGCAGAACTTTCGTAGCTGTTCGTAATTTAGCCGAAACAGTTAATTCCTGTTTGCATCCAGTTTTCAGCATAGAAGAATATAGATGATGTACATTTATTTATTAAAATCTGTCAGAGTTTTATTTGGCTTGAGGACAAATACTCTACTCGTAGGGTATTAACTGAGTTCGTCGTACGCGCAGGATAGCCATAGCTATGGGGAGATGCAGATTTCTCGACATTATGAGACTCCTCATTCGTATTGTATAAGCTGTTTGTTTCGGGAGATTGCTACATCGCATTCTAGCGCAACGCCCTTTTGTCGAGGACGTGGAGTGCTTGTCAACTTGCCAAGTACTCTACATTGTTTCGAGAAGAGAGGTTCGAGATAATAGTTTTACGGCCTCGAGGCTACTGTCCTCGTTTCGATTGTAAGTGTTAATAAAACAGTGTGCGTCCAACGCCATTTTATTTTACTGTGCTTCTGTTGTTTGAGAAGCTTTCGCGCGTATCTGAAAATTCGTTAAAGAACGGGGCAGTGTAGCCGAAGTGAAATAAAATGCATTTCCTTTTCACCGTCTCTCCGTTCATGTGCATCTACTTGGTGTGTAATAGGAAGAATAAGCTGTAAAAGTAGATTGATCAAATTTCTGTTCACGGCGCCGATGATAAGTTTACAGCAACACGATGAAATCAAATTTCGATCAACTGCTAGGGAAAGGATATGTGAGCTTTGCATCCGCTTAGTGTCCACTTATCGCACAAAACAAGCGACCTTAACGCAACGGAATATCGGTTATGCACATATGAATTAAAACGTCACATACTTATCAACTGCAATAGCAGATAGTACCAAAGTCAACGATACAGAAACTGGTCGAGTTTAAAAAACACATTTTATGCTAGTGTATTAAGATCTTTTAATAGATCAAAAATCTCCTCTGTAAAATTAACGTGTCTTCCGAAAACAACGATTCTGTGAATATCAAACACATTTCGTCCACGAGATCCAAAAACAAACGCAACGTGTTCCACAGTAATAGACGCAACGACCCAATCTCGTTCGGTTACACGACTAGCAATAATTCATTGGTAGCGGTAAAAAGAATAGTGTGTTTCGAAAGCGCTTCTGGAGAGTTTGTTGTGGAGCGGCCATAGAAAATTAGTTTTAGTAAGAGCTGACGCCAGACTAGAAATGTAATTCGCCCCCAAACGTGCTGGCTTACAAAACGCCCTTTCGATTGATTCTCGAATATTGTTCTTTGGGCTCTCGCACTTACAAGGTGGGATTACTAGATGAGACAGAGAAGATCGAAGAATAGCTACATGTTTGGTCACGGGCACGTTTAGTAAAGGCGAAAGCGTTACAGAAATGCTCATTAAACTCCAGTGGCAGACGCTTCAAGAAAAGCATTGTTCATCCCGGAAAATGGAAGGAAACGTGCGTATGGCATTTTTGGCTGGGAATCCCCTTCTGGGTAGTTCGGTCGTCTGGTGAAAGTCTCTTTATATGACGCGACTTTGGGGACTTGCTCGTCGATGATGACGTGACTTGCGGAGTATATACAAAGGGTCGAAAGAAATTTGGAAACACTACCTTACTGTGCTTAATACGGCGTAGAAAACACGTTGGCATTCAAAACAGCTCCCAGTCGTCTTGTAATGGAGCATACTTGACCTCTTAGCAACAAATAACCCTGGACAAATAGTGAGTATCGTGACGAATACAGGAATTAGCGACCACAAGGAAGTAGCTTCTAGGCTGAATACCGTAACTCCAACAACCACCAAAAAGAAAAGCAAAGTATATCTATTTAAAAAAGCTGATAAAAGTGCTCTTAACGCCTTTTTGAGAGATAGTCTTTACTCCTTCCGATCTGATCATGTAAGCGTGGAAAAGTTGTGGAATAATTTCAAAGTGATAGTATCGACAGCAATTGAGGGATATATACCACATAACTTAATAAGTGATGGTATTGATCCCCCATGGTGCACAAAACGGGTCAGATCGCTGTTGCAGAAGCAGCGAAAAAAGCATGCCAAATTAAAAATCCCCAAGATTGGCAAAGTTTTGCAGAATTTCGAAATATAGTGCGTACATCAATGCGAGATGCTTTCAATAATTTACACAACGAAACTCTGTCTCGAAATCTGGCAGAAAGACCAGAGAGATTCTGGTCATACATAATGCACACCAGTGGCAAGACGCAATCAATACCTTCACTGCGCGATAACAACGGTGAAGTCACTGATGACACTGCCACTAAAGCAGAGTTATTAAACACGATTTTCCGAAACTGATTCGCCAAAGAAGACGAAGTAAATATTCCTGAATTCCAATCAAGACCAACTGCCAAGATGAGAAACATAGAAATCCTCGATGTCGCAAAGCAACTTAAATAACTTAATAAAAGCAAGGCTTCTGGTCCAGATTGTATACCGGTCAGGTTCCTCTCAGAGTATGCTGATACAATAGCCCCATCTTTAGCAATTATATACAACCGCTCGCTCACAGAAAGATCCGTACCTAAAGACTGGAAAATTGCTAAAGTCGCACCAATACCCAAAAACGCAAGCAGGAGTAATCCGTTGAATTACAGGCCCATATCACTAACGTCGATTTGCAGTAGGGTTTTGGAACATATACTGTAATCGAACATTATGATGTACCTCGAAGAAAACGATTTATTGACATGTAGTCAGCACGGATCCAAAAAATATCCTTCTTGCGAAACACAACAAGCTCTTTATACTCATGAAGTAATGAGTGATATCGACAGAGGATGTCAAACTGATTCCATATTTTTAGATTTCCAGAAGGCTTTCGACACCGTTCCTCACAAGCGTCTTCTAACCAAACTGCGTGCCTATGGAATATCGCCTCAGCTGTGCGACTGGATTCGTGATTTCCTGTCAGAAAGGTCACAGTTCGTAGTAATAGACGGAGAGACATCGAGTAAAACAGAAATAATATCCGGCCTTCCCGAAGGAAGTGTTATAGGCCCTCAATTGTTCCTGATCTATATTAACGACATAGGAGACAATCTGAGTAGCCCTCTTAGATTGTTTACAGATGATGCTGTCATTTACCGTCTTGTAAAGTCATCAGATGACCAAAACGCCTTGCAGCATTAAGAATGATTCCAAGTTCTGACCACTGGACTGTAACAAGTGCTATCAGTCAATATCCTGCCTTCAACTTGGTTCCTTACTGCTTCTGCAGAAATCGTTACAAACGCAAAATATTGTTGTATAATTTTTATTGTGTTCTTACGTCATGTGTGCTAACGTCTTAGCAACGTTGAAACGGTGCCACGAACGTGGATTCTCTGTGCCTGTGTTTCCACCAGTCTGACTGTCCTTTGGATTTGGTTGATCTTACTATGTAGATTTGTGGATGGCTTCTGAATTGCTATCTCTAACATATCCCTGTAGGAGTCGTGGTGCAGGTCTGTGATTCTAGAGTATCTGATACCTTTCAAAATCCAACTAAACACTCATTGTAGACTAATCGCATTTCGTAGAGACGGATTTTACTCGTTAAGCCCCAGACACGAATGCCACACAGTGTCGTTGATTTTAACTACATTTTTCTGCAGTCTAAGTTTAGTAGAAACTTCTAGCTCACTACTGAGGAAAAGGGGCACCGTAAGCGTTTTTGTTTAGAGTTCTTCACATGTTTGTGGACGAACTGATATTGGTCTGGCTCTACCCGCAGGGGCCGGACAGCAGGGTTCCATGAGATATTCCTATTTCGTAATCATAAAGCGTTGTGTAAGACATGCCTTTTCTTACTTAAGTAGACCGCAGATTTATTTATACCTGCGACTCCGCGATTTTGAGACGTCAGAACTACATACTGCCACGCACTTGGAATGTTTTACATTTTATACGGGAGCGACGGTTATTAGGTGAAGCGTCAATCTCACCGTGTAGCCAGAATCTCGCATTATGTAACATTTTTCTCATAATATTTATATAATAGTACACGCATAGGAAATCTGCTTCAATTTCATACAAAGCCGCCAGAGACTTACACGGCACGAAGGGCAGCTCTCATCAGCTTTTACGAGATTTGTGTCATTAGGATCAGGTGCTTATTTTGAGTACTATTTTTTTGCGTCAACAGTTGCAACCGCCTTTTTTTTTTTAATTACGTCTCACCTCCAATGTTTGAAATCAGGTCATTGTGCACCATGGGTCGCGGCTTCTCAGTCTAAACGTTTTAAGTTAAATTTTCCCATGCTGCTTTAGGTTTTTTTAATTCTTATTTATATTTACGATATTTTCACTAAAACAAAGTAAGAAATATACAAAAGTTACAATGACACACGAAGAATCGTTGACTGTCAGTTTTTTTATTAGATTTGCATTCTAAGCCGCATTTGCATTGTCATTTATTTGCGCTGCCGCTCATATTCATGGAGTGATTACATTAAAAGTTACAATTTTTTTATGAATTTAGGATTAGTTCTTCTCTTTATCGCTCTGTATTTTCTAAATTAATAATGCTACAGAGTCCAGCGTAGTGTCATATGTTTCATCTCAAAGAGGTCTTTAAAATGCTATGCCTAACTATTTCCTTTGTAAAAGGATCACGGGCTTGCCGTTGTTGGCTAAGGTTTCAAACCGCACGCTGGCTTACCGCCGTTGTCGGAATCCGACCGCCTATTTTCTTTGAAACATGTCACTTCCTGCCCTGAAAATTTAACACTGATTAGACACATGAAAGTTTTTGTCCACGGAGAGAGCCACCTTCTACCTTCTGCCGTCCCAGCACTGTCAAACATGGCGAGCGGCCACGGCCCCCTTTCTTGCGGACGCGCTCGCATATACTGTACGATTTCGCATGGTGCCCAGCGGGCTGTAGTGTCATACGTAGCGTGACGCGAGGCGAAGGGTTTTTAGGGTACCACTGTCATCCCCCCCCCCCCCTCTCCCCACCCGCTTTTCGTGTTTCATTAGCCAAGCGTATGCATTAAGAAAAACTGTCGGAAAACTTCAACACGAATTTCTCTCGTTTACTCGCAATCCTCGTTTCTTCACAATAATTATTTCGGGAAATATATGTGAGGGGAAGTGTTACAACGGTTGGACACAAATATAGAGACAACTCGAGAAGTGCATAAAAGTAGATGCTAGCCAAGCCAGCAGCTCGCTCTGTTGTACTTGACAACTAACAACACTTTCAGGATGTCCTCAATACTTCGCAAGTGTCAGCCGTAGTCAATACAGTGTTCTGTGTAGTTGGGAGTGCATTATGTCGGAGCTCAGTGAAGTCGAACGTGGGAAAACTATTGGCGCTCGTATGGAAGGTGCTTCCTTAACCGAGAAGCTGAAGTGCCTGTCGTTTCAAGAGGCGCTGTATCGAAGGTTTATATTGCATACAAGGAAATCGGAAAAACATCATCCGCCAGGTTACAACGTTGGCGAAAGTGTGTGTTGAGTGATGGGGACAGACGGTCATTGAAGAGGACTGTGATGAAAAATAAGAGGATGAAAACCTGAATTGTAGGGCAAGGGAAGAAAGTCATTGGTCGGATGAATCTTTACGCTCACTGTTTCCCACTTGCGGCCGAGTTTACATCCCATTATTTAAAAATGGCGAGGGTTCAACGATGATCTGGCCAGTCACATCGTGGCATTTCATGGGCCCCATGGCTACTCTGCGAGGTCGTGTGACTGCCAAGGGTTATGTGAACATTTTGGCTCATCATGTCCATCACATGGTACAATGTTTCTTTACCAGTGGTGACGCTATGTTCCAAGATGACAGGGCCTCTGTTCACACGATTCGAATCGTCGAAGACTGATTTTGTGGGCATTTGGACGAATTTTCGCATTTTTCCCGGCCACGAGGTCACCAGATCACAATATAATTAAGCCTTTGTGTTCTGCTTTGGAGAAAAGGGTGCATGATCGCTATCCACTTCCATCGTCGTTACCTGAATGTGGCACTATACTGCAGGAAACCTTATATAAAATTCCTTTGAAAAGCATACATGTACATCTACGTGATTACTCTGCTATTCACAATAAAGTTCTTGGCAGAGGGTTCAATGAACCGCCTTAAAGCTGTTTCTCTACCATTCCACTCTCGAACGGCACGCGGGAAAAACGAGCACTTAAATTTTTCTGTGCGAGCCCTGATTTCTCTTAATTTATCGTGATGATCATTTCTCACTATGTAGGTGGGTGCCAACAGAATGTTTTCGCAATAGGAGGAGAAAACTGGTGATTGTAATTCCATCAGAAGATCCCGTCGCAACAAAAAACGCCTTTGTCTTAATAACTGCCACTCCAACTCACGTATCATGTCTGTAGCACTATCTCCCCTACTTCGCGATAATACAAAACGAGCTGCCCTTCTTTGTACTTTTTCGATGTCATACGTCAGTCCCATCTGATGCGGAGCCGGCCGCGGTGGTCTAGCGGTTCTAGGCGCTCAGTCCGGAACCGCGCGGCTGCTACGGTCGCAGGTTCGAATCCTGCCTCGGGCATGGATGTGTGTGATGTCCTTAGGTTAGTTAGGTTTAACTAGTTCTAAGTTCTAGGGGACTAATGACCTCAGAAGTTGAGTCCCATAGTGCTCAGAGCCATTTTGAACCATCTGATGCGGATCCCACACCGCACAGCAATACTCGAGAATAGGGTGGACAAGGGTGGTGTAAGCAGTCTCTTTAGTAGACCTGTTACATATTCTACGTGTTCCGCCAATGAATCGCAGTCTTTGGTTGGCTCTAGCCACAACATTATCTATGTGATCGTTCCAATTTAGGATATTTGTAATTGTAATCCCTAAGTATTTAGTTGAATTTACAGCCTTCAGATATGTGTGACTTATCGCGTAATCGAAATTTACAATGGTTTTATCACAGGTGTTAGGATAATGTCAGTTTGACGTGTGTCTTGCGTAAAGCGTCTGTGATGAACGCGAATTACCTGCAAACAAGACACTTGAGAGATCCATTTTATGAACTAACTTTCGACTGGTATCCAGAATGAGATTTTCACTCTGCAGCGGAGTGTGCGCTGATATGAAACTTCCTGGCAGATTAAAACTGTGTGCCCGAACGAAACTCGAACTCGGGACCTTTGCCTTTTGCGGGCAAGTACTCTACCATCTGAGCTACCGAAGCACGACTCACGCCCAGTCCTCACAGCTTTACTTCTGCCAGTATCTCGTCTCCTACCTTACAAACTTTACAGAAGCTCTCCTGCGAACCTTGCAGAACTAGCACTCCTGAAAGAAAGGATACTGCGGAGACATGGCTTAGCCACAGCCTGGGGGATGATTCCAGAATGAGATTTTCACTCTGCAGCGGAGTGTGCACTGATATGGAACTTCCTGGCAGATTAAAACTGTGTGCCCGACCGAGACTCGAACTCGGGACCTTTGCCTTTCGCGGGCAAGTGCTCTACCATCTGAGATACCGAAGCACGACTCACGCCTAGTCCTCACAGCTTTACTTCTGCCAGTATCTCGCCTCCTGTGAGGACTGGGCCTGAGTCGTGCTTCGGTATCTCAGATGGTAGAGCACTTGCCCGCGAAAGGCAAAGCTCCCGAGTTCGAGTCTCGGTCGGTCACACAGTTTTAATCTGCAAGGAAGTTTCGACTGGTATGTTTCACAAACACTCTCAAAGTTAAAGTAATGAACAAAGAAAAGTGTAAGTACACTACAAGGAGACTGAGTGTGGCCAGTAATAACGAACTTACATGATTTTAAATTTATCTCTAGAACTTCGACCAGTCATCTCCTAGAACCTGAAGAACGCCGCACGTCTGTGACGGATACATATATACGTATAAAATACTCCGTCAGAATCTGATAAATCGTCGTGTACCACAGTTCCAGCTAGGCAGGCTTTCTTCGTACATTATAACTCACACAACTTGCTAGTCACCCGCGCGAGTAGCACTGGAGAAACGTACGAGAGCGTGCTGAAGAATAATACCTCCAATTTTTTTATGTAAAACATGTTAAGGATTTTCAAATAAAACAAACGTTATTAACATTCTAAATCTTTATTCTTCATGTCTATATATTTATTTCTCATAATAGTCACCCTAGCGACGAACACGTTCTCCCAACGAGAGGCCAGTTTGTTGACATCGGCACTGTACAGTGTGTGACTTTGTTGACGGAGCCAAAACCTCACCTCTGCTCGCGCACCTTTATCATTATCAAAGTGCAGCCCTCGAAGGTGTTCTTTAAGTTTTGGAAACATATGAAAACCTGATGGGACCAGGTCGGGACTCTATGAAGGATCACCCATGACAGTGAACCCAAGGCGTCGGACTGTAAGCGATGTCGCAGCGCTTCGTGATACTAAAAGGGAGGGTGCTCCATGTGTGGACGAAATCTTCCTATTCAAAACTTGATTAAAGCACGCTGTTTCTCACACAGCGATATAGTTACGTTACACACCACCATGTCACCAAGTCGGAGCCCTCTAGCGGCAGAGGGCTGAAAATATGTAGGCATGAAGATGTTGACCATTAACAACGTTTGTTTTGTTTAAAAAGGTTTAAGGGTTTTGACATACAAAATTCGGAGGCATTACTATTAAGGGCGCTGTCGTATTTCACGCAATAATATTAAAATCAGATCCAGCCGCAGAACAAACTTCGAGCCAGTCCCAGATGGAGCAGCAATTTGCTTACATGTAACTAAAAATGATATTAATGTTATTTACAATTTTTCATTAAATATAATACGAGGTGTCCCACTCAAACGTCCCTGATTTCAAGGACCCAGGAGAGAAAAACCACAGTAGATACGACAATTAAGAATGCACCACATTGTAGAGCATCTCGAAGAATTTATATTCCGTCGTCAGAACTGCCAAGTATCGTCGCCAGAGTGCGGCATGGTCACATTAAGTGAAAATGGCGGCTCCACAGCAGCGCACGCAAGGAGTAGTGTGGCTTGCAGTAACAAAATCGCCGATTACTGTGCAAAGAAATTATCGTCGTGTGTATGAATGTGAGCCACCTGATGTGAAAACAATTAAGGAGTGGTATAGGAAGTTTCTGGTAACAGGAAGTGTTCTGAAACATGCTGGCGGTGTACGTTTCGGAGTTTCAGAAGAGACATTTGAGTGCATTAGACAAATATTTCTCAGAAGCCCACATAAGTCAGTTCGTCAAGCATCTAGGCAACCTGATATACCACGATCAACACTGCATCGTGTAGTTCACAGGTGTCTTCGTATGTGTGCATACAAAGTGCAAATTCTGCAACATCTGACGCCGAACGACAAACTACGCCGACAACAATTTGCTGCAGGTATGCTGCAGAGTATTGATATCGATGCCAGCTTTCTGGAAAGATGTTTATTCTCAGATGAGGCAACTTTTCATCTCTCAGGAAGGGTTAATAGGCATAATGTTCGGATTTGGGGTTCGCAAAATCCGCACGTTGTCATTGAACATTTTCGTGATGGCCCTAAACTAAATGTCTGGTGTGGGCTAATGCACGACAGGATTGTTCTACCATTCTTCTTTGCGGAACAAACAGTGAATGGGTCAGTGCATCTGGACATGTTAGAGCAGTTTGAGTACCCTCGGATACAAGACTTGCAACATAACATCATTTTTTCAGCAAGATGGACCTCTGCCACATTGGTCAATGGCTATTCGTAAGTTCCTGGATAGGAAATTTCCCAATCGTTGGCTGGCCAACACGTTCACTCGACATTACGTCGCTTGATTTCTTCATGTGGAGATTCGTGGAGGACCGCGTGTATGCGACCAAAGTGGACGATATTCCTACGTTGCGACATCGTATCACTAATGCGGTTGCAACAATAACAGAGGAAATGTTACAAAGAACTTAGACTCGATATTCTTCGAGCTACAAATGGTTCACATGTAGAGGTGTACTGATGATAAATAAATAAATTCTTTGAGATGCTCTACAATGTGGTGCATTTTTCATTGTCGTATCTACTGTGTTTTTTTTTCCTGGGTCTTTTAAATCAGGTAGGTTTGAGTGGGACATCCTGTAACTTGTATACATTTCTCATATTAATTTTCTGTTGATTACTGGCAATGTCATGGCTTTTCCTGTATGAGGGGATCCTCGAAAGTTCGTCGAGCCTCTCCTCTCCAGGAAGTTTCAGTTCAGTGTAGTTCTGTAATGTACGCCGTTATGAAGTTAAACTTAGCAATTATTTACATGTTACTTCAAAAATGGCTCTGAGCACTATGGGACTTAACATCTGAGGTCATCAGTCCTCTAGAACTTAGAACTACTTAAACCTAACTAACCTAAGGACATCACGCACATCCATGCCCGAGGCAGGATTCGAACCTGCGACCGTAGCGGTCGCGTGGTTTCAGATTGAAGCGCCTAGAACCGCTCGGCCACTCCGGCCGGCACATGTTACTTATCTATAGTTACAATCCTCATACATTTTATACATTTTCGATCGTTGGATAATGTTCAATATATACTTTTTTCATTATTCTTCTTATTTTTATATTATTCTATGAATCCACATTATCTTGTTCTAAGTTTGTTGAGGCATCCGAGTTAGTGGTTCTGTTGTTGTCGGAATCCTTCTGTGTGTTATGTCGTCTTGTTAAGGTGATTTTCTATTCTCCGTCTCATGTATGGTTGTTCCTGTCTGTATGGAGTGCCTGTGACATTTTGTCGGTGATGGTGTTTAGTTCTAACCAGTCATCTGACTGTCTTATCATCTGTCGTATGCTGTTGCGGTCGTATGTGTCTAAACATGTCGCAATATAATGTGAAGTGTTCCGCTGTGCCGATTTTTCGACATGTCTGTGTCACTTAGTCCAGCATGATGGAGTTGTCGTGGGTATGGTCCATGTCCTGTAATAAAGTGGACCATACCACGTGTCGGATCTTTATATTATATGCTCAGTCGTTCGCGGATGTTCAGGAAGAATTTGTGTACGCTGTGTCTTTATTCTGTTGCGTCCCATTCAGTCTGCCAAGTATTATTTCGCCATTCATTAAGTTGTTTCTTGTCCTCTGTTTGTTTTCCTGTAATTTCCCGTACTTCGAGCTGATGACCCTTTTTCATCCAGTATGTTGCAGCTCTGAAACGTTCTGTAATGTCTATTGGGTACATACCCAGGACGACGCACAATGCCTCTATAGATGTTGTCCCAAACGTTCCTGACATTCTTAAAAGGATGCTTCTCTGCCCGCATCGCACAATGGTTTTGTGTGATGTGAGGCAGAGACGATGGGCCCATGTGCTGGCTACAAAGCTCAAAATAGACTCAAACAAGGCGATATGGTAGGTTCGTATCATCTGTAGTGGTAGTCTAAACTGTGCAGTGTTGAGTCCGGCTAGTTTATACATCAGTTTTGTCGCCTTTTCAGTTGCGAGTTTTGTGTAATTTTTGAATGAAAGTTTTCGGTCAACATATACTCAGAGGTATCTTGTTGTAAGTTTTCGTTGTATGGTGGTGTTGTCAAGTCTGATTGTTGGGTTTCTTTTTAATGCTCCCTTTAACAGCAGATAGACAGTTTTGTTGGCTGCTATTTGAAGTTTGTTATTGATCAAGCTGTTAGAGGCTCTGTAATGGTGTCGGGCGTGTGCAGTTGGAGTGATATGGGACACTGATGGGACTACACACGACTCTGACAGGTTACACATACGTAAGCATCCTACCTGATCACCTGCATCCATTCATGTCCATTGTGCATTCCGACGGACTTGGGCAATTCCAGCAGGACAATGCGACACCCAACACGTCCAGAATTGCATAAGAATGGTTCCAGGAACAATCTCCTGAGTTTAAACATTTCCTCTGACCACCAGACTCCCCAGACATGAACATTATTGAGCATATGTGGGATGCCTTCAACGTGCTGTTCAGAAGAGACCTTTACCCCCTCGTACTATTACGGATTTATGGCCAGCCCTGCAGGATTCATGGTATCAGATCCCTCCAGCATTACTTCAGACATTGGTCGAGTCCATGCCACGTCGTGTTGCGGCATTTCTGCCTGCTCGAGGAGGCCTTAACGGTATTAGGCGGGTGTGCCAGTTTCTTTGACTCTTTAGTGTATATATACTCAAGTGATGTGTCCTGACACGTGACATTTGGGCCATACATAGAAAGAAAAAATAGTAAAGGAGGTAACTGAAATAAATACGCAATAAGACGAACAGATGTGAGACTTTTCTTCAAAGCCAATAATAACACTGAATTCACCGCGATTCAGGATGATCCTCTGGACGTTAGAAAAGGCGGTACATGGTTCTGTATAGTAAATGTGATCGCTACAGACGGCAAGCATTCTCTGCTACATGCTTCCATGATAGGGACAAGATTGGTAAGAATTTCTTGGGGTTATATGTTAAAAACAAAATTATTTTTAAAGCGGGATTTTACATGCCCATTAGATAGAACGATCCCAAATTAGTCTAGTGCGATATTCATTTTGTCGGTAAGTGTTTTTTGGGAGCAATAAAACAAGTACGCCAGCGGCGACTGAGCAGCACTGCTGTATGGTGGTAGCAGACAGTTACGCGAGTCACTGGTGGAGTACAATAACAAAATTGCAAATATCAGCCGAAACCCCAGAGGTAAAGCGCCTGAGGGCTCGCAGGAGGGACAGCCTATGTAATGTGCTTAAATATTTACAATTTTTCCTTTTAAAAATGCCAGTATTCCAAAAAAACAACAACTTATATACCTAGATTTCAGCACCTTTATTTGTTAATTGTCGTTGTACCATTTTCGTAATTTGTGGGTTGTTTCCATTATTTACGTCACTAAAGAATAGATAATAGTAAATTTATTGTCTGTCGTCTAGTATGCTAGAGAAGGTTCCCAACATATCACTGACACAGCGTCAGCTTCGTCACTGAGTAGGCTCTGCCCATGTTTTCTGTTGTGGATAAATCATTTCAAGTTCTTGATAGAGGTTCTCGAAACGCGTCGTGGGAGAAAACAAAACTGACGTAGATAATTATTTTGATTTATCTTTTGTACCAGAAACAGTAGCATTTTCCAAACCACAGTCCAACATGGACAACATAAGGTTAAATTCGAATATCTTCTCCAGTACAGTCAAACCTCTGCATAACGGTTAGGAATACAACGATAAATCGGGGTACAGCGATAATTTTATATGGCCCCGGCTGATTTCCTATATGTGTTATGTTAATTACCACTCATTACAACTATGAAGTAAATTCAGAAACACCCTGTTATAACGAAGACAAAATTTCGAGGAATTTACTATTTCCTACTTCTAAGAAGTTCACTATATTGGTAGGTGTTGTTTATTTTGTTACTAGACTTTTGGCGCTTTATTTCCAGAAGCTACGCTAGATACTACACTACAATATTTATTCTAGTGGTAAAGAGAATAGCGCACAGCGGCAGACGAGCTGTGCTGAGTGGCAAACGTCAAATACCTCCTTTGTTTGAACACGTGTTTAGTTTGTCCATTGCTGAGCTTCAGTAGCAGACATGAGTGTTTTGCTGGGCTCATGCGCAGCTTATCTCCGTGATTTTTGCAATCTGTGAATGTTTTTAGTTGATGTAAACGCTTTGGGCTTCGCTAAGAGTTGGACTATGGCTGAAACTCGGAAACAAATAAGGTTGAAGACAAAAATGGAGGTTTTCAAAGACGTTGATAACGGAATGAAACAAGTAGATGTGGCGAGGATGTATGAACTTGCACAATCAACGTTAGCTACATTCCTTAAAAAACGAAAAGAAATTGATGAAAGTTTTGAAGTTGGCAAATATAACACTTCAAGAAAAAGAATGAAGACGGCTGCTGCTGACGATGTGGACAGTACTACACTGCGGTGGTTTAATGAGCTCCGTGCCCAGAATGTACCAATTAATGGTCCGTTGATAAGTCAAAAACCCTTAGATTTCGCTATGTTGCTGGGCGATTCTTATTTTAAGGCAAGTAACGGATGGTTTCAAAGATTTAAGGACAGGCATGGGATCATTTTTTAAAGTGATTACAGGAGAAGAAACATCAGCACCTTTAGGTGATGCAGAATTTTGGAGGTAAAACACCATGTGTAAACTGTTAGAAAAATACAGTCCTGAAAACTTGTACAACGCAGATGAGTCAGGATTGTTTTATCAGCTGACGCCATAGAAGTATAAAGGAGGGAAGCAGTCTAAAGTACGCCTAACTGTTCTTCTCTGCAGCAAAGCATCAGGACACACAAATTGACACCTCGGGTGATCGAACGATCAGCAAACACATGGTGCTTCAAACATGTAAGAAGCTTACCAGGTAAGAGGGTACATACATTTTATTTTACCTTCCTTTAATTTATAAGTTAATTCAGTACAGTATAACTTCAGCTGTAATGTTTTGTTACAGTCGTACTGTAAATGTGATTTCTTTTATTGCAGTCAGTTACAAGGCAAACCGAAAAGCATGCATGACGTCTACTCTTTTTAGTGAGTGGCTCCTTTCCCTTGACAAAGAGATGTCAATGAGGAATAGGAAAATTGCATTGTTGGTGGATAATTGTAGTGTGCATAGCAACAAGACAGTGTTGAAGAACGTTGAACTATGCTACTTCCCCTGGAACTGTAATTCGGTTCTTCAGCCACTGGATATGGGGATAATTAAGAACTTTAAGACAAAATACCGTTCACATTTAGTTCAACACATGATCGCAAACACTGAAAGAAAGGTGAGTAGTCCCTACAATTTCAATGTGAAGCAGGCTTGTGACATGATTGCTAGTTCCTGGAACAGCGTACAGCCAAATGTGATTGTGAACTGCTGGAAAAATGCAAGAATTTCCGAAAGTGAAAATGTTGGTGAAAATTCTGTGGTGGATGAAATAACGCAGGATGATATTGAAAGCAATCTGGAGAATTATTCAGCAGTTACTGGTAAAACCATAGATGCTTCAGTAGTTGAATACTTGTCAGTGGATGATGAGGGGTTGGTGTTTGAAGCATACGCCAACAGATGTATCATCGAGGAGTTAAAGGGCAATTCGCCTGTTTAATATTCTGAGGATGACAGTGATGTGGTAAGTGCGAATCCCCGTTCTCTGATGGAGCTAATAGGTCAGTTGCAAACCATTCAGCAAGTAGCAGTGTTTCAGCGCAGCAATTAATTACGTTGGAGGAGGCAGAGACAATATTCACAAGAGAATCCTTAAGAAAAACAAACTAAGGAAAATAAGTGAATTTTTCTGTACGCAAAAGTAAGATATTTTACAGGTACAATATTAATAAATGAAGTGAACAAAATGTGTTTCATTATTTGTCTTTTAGTATTTTTTTTCATCAGAAAAGCGTTACAGTAATGTACTTTTCAGCCACGAAAATATGGCTCCTTGCTTCGAGTCACGATAACAAAACCTCATTATAACAATAACCCTGGTACAACAATTTAATTTTCGTGGTCCCATGAAATTCGTTAGATCGAGGTTTGACTGTATTCGTCGCATATGATGTACATACGAGGGAAGGCTATAAGGGATGATTCATATCCACCATTTAAAGAAGGAAGCTTGGATTTAACGTCCCTCTGACGAAAGATTATTAGAGTCCGAGGACAAACTATATGAGATCATGAGGAAGGACGTCGTCCAACATTTCAAGGGAAACATTCTAGCGCGTGCCTTCGTCGACTTACGGACACTGCGAAAGATCTAATTCTACACTGCCGAACGGTGTTTTATATCAACTAATCAGATGTTAGTTGACTACAGATACAGAAACGTAAAACGGGGGAAAAGACCAGTGGAAAACTGAAAACGCTTTCCTAAATCAGAATGCAGAAGATGGCCATTTATTGTTTCCATTGTCACTGTTCGCACTCCCCCTAAGAATTTAGTGAGTTCAAAAAGTACTAGCCTTCGGACAAAGACGAGGTTATCGAACCTGACTGGTTAGCAGGTAGGGTGAAGACTATTTACAACACATGAGCCGGGAAAGCTTGAAGAGTCACAACAGGGTTTATATCTATTTGCTCTCAGATCTTCACGTGACTTCTACAGACTGTTGGATTAAAATAACTTTAGAATTTCTTGTTCTAAATCATGACAATGCATTTACCTGACACTTAACGAAAACCGGTTCCTTCAGTAAAACCCACATAAATTACTTAAATAACTGATTTTTAGTCTTTCTCGATGTTAAATTTCAAGTTACAGAACTATCGAGAAAACCTTTAAATTTCTAAGGTCATATTCACACAGTTTAACGCAAAGATGTTTTTGTATTTCTATAAGTTTCAAGTTACAAATTTCACACTGTACGTCACACACATAAAACTAATTTAGTATTAAGTTATTCCTAATATTTGTTTGAATTCTTATTTCTCTCCATATTCGAACACCGAAAAACTCTGAACAGAAGAGGTTTACAAACTTTTGTGGCTCGTAAGAGCTATTCGTATGTTTCAGTAACAAGCTTCTATTTAACACCTTGTTGAATTTATAATGTTGTCTCCAGCTCCAAAACAGATCAGTGATAAATAAATAAATGCCGTGTGGCTAGGGCCTCCTGTCGGGTAGACCGTTCGCCTGGTGCAAGTCTTTCGAGTTGACGCCACTTCGGCGACTTGCGTGTCGATGGGGATGACATGATGATGATAAGGACAACATAACACCCACTTCCAGAGAAAATCGCCGACCCAGCCGGGAATCGAACCCGGGCCGTTAGCTATGACATTCCGTCGCGCTGACCACTGAACTACCAGAGGTGGACGGTGCAGTGATGAAGTCACTATACTCGTATTCTGGAGAAATCCTGATTTATTCTTTCCAGGTTTGCTTCACTCAAGGCGAATGCTGCGATTGTTCCTTAAAACAAAGCCGCAGCTGGTCTCCACCCCACCCATGTCCAGTCAGAGCTCACGATCCGTCTCTACAGACTCTCAACTGATGGATCGTTAAGAACTAATTTTTCTTCCTTCTTTGCCGTTCTTCATTAGCACTATGTCTTCGGGGTGTTAAAATAGAACGAAGGTTATATCTTCCAAAGCTAGCATCGATGATGACGTGAAAAATGAAGCCTACCTCAAGAACTGCCTTGAAATACAAATTCCTAACTATCCACATCTCTTTTCTGCCTTTTAATAAGTATACACACAGGATAATTAGACTCATGACTTGGAGTGTAGTGAAAATTGAGTTCCGAAGGGCGTTGTCGCTACCACTGCCAAAAGCTACTGCCATTGAGGCAATACCTTCTACCAGAAGGTCGATAAGAAAGTTTCGCAATGATCGTATATTTAGACCGAATTGTCTTTGTGTGTAAAGCGTAAGACTGCTCCATTTGGCAATCGCAGTGCTTCCGCGCTGTGAATGAGCTAAATCTCAGTACATTGTTTCTGAGTTCGCTTCTTGCCAGATTAAAGTGGCGCGCGTTCGTATACTTTGTTTCCTTATTAACCGAAAATAATAATATTTCCATCTTGGTATGAGCTTATCAACGTAACATTATTTGTCATTCTAAGTTAAGAGAATTGTTTCGAGGACAGCACAATCTCACAGTTTTCTGGTTAATGATTATCGGTTTCCAGATATTCTATGGATCAATAGAAAGTAGGAAGTATGTTGCACATTTTCATATCTGACTCATTCTGATCAGTATTTCAAAGAACATTAACAAAAATACGTTTGCTGAACAACATTCCAATTTACATGAATATTTCTTTAAACTAATATACTTTCGTTAAGTCGTTGGGATAATTTTAACACCATTAACTATTTATTTCAAAACCTATCTACCTTCGAAATGATTCGAAATACAGGGTGTCCCAAGAAGATTGTTTAATGTTGATGGATATGGATATGACAGGAACGATTATTCGAAGGAAAAAAGTCTGGTAGACATAGGCCCTAAAATGCATTCCTTGAGAGCTATGAGAATTACTTCACATTCGATGCTGTGAAACAAAACTCTTCTACTACTAGCTCTTTGCTTTCCTCATTTTAGGAGTTAATAGGGACATGAACAACAAAAAAGTCGAGTAAACATGTGTTCCATGTGTTCTAAAACACATACTTTAAGAGCTATGAGCACATTGTTCAGTAAAAGAGATGTGTTTAACAGTAGCGAAGATGAAGAATTTCTCATAGCTCTTAAGGTATGCAATTTCGAATCTAAAGTTACTGGTCTTTTTTATTGTTTTGGTCCATATTACCGCCTTCCAAAATATAGAAAGCAAAGAGCTTGCCATAGAAGATATTTTTTTTCACAGCATCGAAGACGAAGAATTGATCATAACTCTTAAGATATTCAGTTTAGAGGCCATATTTGCTAGACTAATTTGCTTCGAATGATCGCGCTTGTCATATTCTTGAATACTGACCATTTCTCCTGGGACAACCTGTAAAATTTTAGAAATAATTCTCACTTCGACCATGGAGTGAGGTTAGCACTCGATCCATGGTCACCTGTTTTCATTTTGATTTCCTGCAGTCTCACTGAACCACTTCAGCCGAATGCTGAAATGGTTCCTTCAAAAAGTCATGACCATCTGCGTCCCCCGTCATTCTAGAACTAAGCAGACACTCACGGTCTAAGGAAGTGAAGTTTTACATGTCACATATTCAATTTTAAGGGCATGCCATTTCATAAATGCATGAAGGCACGTTCTGCCATATTTATAACTTCCTTTGAGTGAATAGTTGTTTACGAAGATAGAATAAATACATAATACGCCTGACATGGTCACAATTTTACGTCTTGAAGACGCGTGAAATCTCGTACTGTGTGCATACTTCTTACGAGGGCGCGCTGAAAAGTAATGTCTCCGAATTTTTTATGTGGAAACACTTAAAACCTTTTATATAAAACAAAAGTTAATAACAATCTACATCTTTTCTATCCATTTCTACGTATTTATTTTTCAATGGTCGCCCTGACGAGGAGCACATTTCTCCCAATGAGAGACCAGTTTGTTGATACCATCACTGTAGACTGTTGCCATTTTTGACGGAGTCGCAACCTCGCCTCTCCTTGCACCATTCATCATTATCAAAGTTAAATCCTCGAAGTAGTTCTTTTGCAAAGAGATGAAAGTTGGACGGGGCCAGGTCGAGACCGTGAGGAGGATGATCGGCGACAGTGAAATCAAGGTGCCAGACTGTAGCAGACGCTGCGCTCGTGTCTGGTCTAGTGTTGTCATGCTGACGCATAGGGTGCTCTACGTGTGGACGATCTCTTTGAATTTGAAATTCGATTATAGCACGCAGTTTCTCACGCACCGACATAGTTACTTTATACAGCGCTATGTTACACGCTACAAGTCGGAGCCGTCTAGCGGCAGAGAGCTGCAAATAAGTAGACGTGAAGACTAAAGGTGTAGAATGTTATTAGTGGTTGTTCTGACTGATTTTCCTCATCTTGAGGAATTAGGATCGACCTTTTTTACTAGGTAAAAACTTTCTAGCGCGAAGTTCGCATAACTCTTCTTTATTTTTGACAACCGGTTTCGACAGGTATAACTGAAGATCAAAAGGTGACAGTTATATCTGTCAAAACTTGTTATCGACAATGAAAAGGAATTAGTGGGAGCTTGGCTATAGAAAGTTTTTTGCCAATGTCTGTTTTATCTAAAAAGCATTAAGAGTTTTCACATAAAAACTTCGGAGGCATTACTTTGCATCACAGCCTCGTAAACGAAAGCAAGTGTTCAGAAATAAGTTTGACATTGCACACAGCTTTGGTGGTGTGTTCTGTGGTAACCATAGGACACACGTAGACATATTTGAGAAGTCGTATACCATAAAACAACTTCATCCCCAGCCTACTTATATTCCGTGATACAGCCTCCCAGAAGACGTTCTACTACGAGACAATGTATTCTAAAACGACTCTGAGTGATACAAACTAATGGGTATTAATAGAAAGAGATATTAATTTGGACAGGCAACTCCCTCAACTTTTACACGGTCCTAAGTCCATATTACAGTGTCCTCTGCAATTGTAATTGACTAGCCACGCTCCACGGCTTCGCACGGGTAGCTCTCAGTATTTACCGTTAGACGCCTTGTCTGGAGTAGTGGAAGTAAATTATAGACACAAAACTTCCTCATGAATCCGTCTGTCTATTACTGAAAACTGTATCAAAACTCCCACAGTAGTTCATGAGATTAATCTCAACATGCAGACAGAAAAACGGTGTGGGGGACTTTAATTCATCATATTTCAGCCAATTTTCATGAAATATTTCTAAATTATATTCACAAATCTTCCTCGTGAATCAGTATGACAATCCTAATATGAGCTATAGGCTATATGCAACTATGTATGACGAACGGAGTAATTCGAAGTAATTGCATCTTCTAAATTGTAATCCATTGCCTGCTGCGAGGTAGAGCGCCTTCTTCCTTGTTTTCTAAAGGGAGAATAAGGAGCACGTTCATAGTCAAGGCAGGCATTTCCCACGCCTTGCCATCTACTAGCAAAGGAAAATGTTTTCAACCTCCCGTCGGCGACGAGGTCATTAACGTCAGAGAAAATGCTAGGACATGAGACGGAGAAGGAAATCAGTTGTGTTGTTTTCTAAGAAAAATCCGCTTATTCGCCGTAATCTGTTTAGCCAAATCATACAAAATATAAATACGAATGCCCAGAGGCTGATCTGAAACCAGCTCCTTCAGAATGTGAGTGCAGTGCCGAACCCACAGCCATGCGTCCATTTTCTACAGATGCAAATGACATTAGCAAATGAAGATTCCGCAATACTTCTTCATATGCAGCGGGCCAACAACATATTCCGTTTACCCAAGTACTTTCCACTAACAACTTCCATGTTTCCAGAATGAGATTTTCACTCTGCAGCGGAGTGTGCGCTGATATGAAACTTCGGTAGCTCAGTTGGTAGAGCACTTGCCCGCGAAAGGCAAAGGTCCCGAGTTCGAGTCTCGGTCGGGCACACAGTTTTAATCTGCCAGGAAGTTTCAACTTCCATGTTCTTTGTAAACAAAGTTCGAAGAATGATTATTCCCCATCTCAGCACGTCTTTCGTTTAGTTCGATGTTACGCTATCCCCCTGTGACCAAAGTATGGACATAATCACGTTAGTTGGATGAGTGTGACGTTATGGTTATTTTTGTACAGTTAGTTTAAGGATAATGAAAAGAATCTGTAATTTTTTCAAATTTTTGTCATACTTCACGTATTAAATTTGTCTAATATTGGGTATCCTTGGAGGAATAGTCAATATTCAGTGACGTGACAGGAACGATCATTCGAAGCAAAGAAGTCTAATAAACGCGGATTCTGTGAAACAATTTTCTTCTACTGCAAGCTTTTTGCTTTCCTTATTTTGAGAGCTGGTAGTATGAACCAAAACAAGAAATAAATATGCAGTAAGCATGGTCTCTAAAGTGCATACCTTAAGAGAGATGAGAACCTGTTTATCTTCGCTACTGTGGAACACATAGCCGGCCGAAGTGGCCGAGCGGTTCTAGGCGCTTCAGTCTGGAACCGCGCGACCGCTACGACCGCAGGTTCGAATCCTACTTCGGGCATGGATGTGTGTGATGTCCTTATGTTAGTTAGGTTTAAGTAGTTCTAAGTTCTAGGGGACTGATGACCTAAGATGTTAAGTCCCATAGTGCTCAGAGCCATTTGAACCATTTGATTTGTGGAACACATCTCTTCTACTGAAAATGTGCTCATAGCTCTTAGGGTATTCTTTTTAGAACCGATGTTTACTAGACTTCTTGTCTTTGAATGATCGTGGTTGTTATATCCCTGAATACTGACTTTTCGTCCTGAGACATCCTATATAATTACAATGGGTTGCGAATATGTTCTACAAACACAAAATACTTAAGTTTTCAATAAAGTTCGGTATCTCTGAACTGATTTAATTTTATTAACTACTTTGCACACGGCACCTTATGATCAACCATTTCAATCTGCAATGTCTATCTGTGTCACGTAACACATCATATGCTAAATACGAACATTGTAACATTACTGCAGTTAATAACGCCACAGGAGAGATGGGGTTGTAGAAAATACTACGTCCATAGTTTGAATCCCCATCCAGCCATCGAAATACTGAATTTCCGTGATTTCCCTAAATCGAATAAGGTGAAGCCAGGATGGTTCCTTTGACAGAGCAGGACGAATTTGCTTCCATATCCTACCCATGACGAGTTTGTGTTCTGTTTTTAATGACATCGTCGTTTACGGGATGTTAAAACCTACTCTCCGTTTCTTTTGTTGTTAATGCAGGGGTAGTTGCATTTTTTCAACTGGCGGTTTTTCAAAAATAAAATTTTTGGAACATTTTAGAGGTGGCTGTTGGATGCCGTGTGACGCGCGAGGCGCCGTGTGTATTTTCTCTGTGGAAAAGCCAATTGTATTCGGAAGACAAAGGCAAAATTTGTTTCATTTACCGTAAACTCTAAAAGGAGCAACAACTTACACTTGCAAGGTGTTAAATTTATAAACTGCAAAAACTACGACAGAAGATGTGAAGAACAACTGTTGTTTTCTAAACGAAATTACAATTAGAATGTACAGGAATAAAAATAAACCAAACAGCAGAATGACAGAGGAGAAAAAGATTTGTTCGGAGTAAGATAACTGTTGTTGTCAAAACTACCCTATAATGAAAAAGAACTTTCAATAATCAAAGGCTCGGAATTGAATATTATATGGAATAGTAAAGGAAGGACATAAGTTTTGCCATTAACACAATAAGAAAGAGCGGAAGTAAGAGAACCAAACGTGAATCTTGAAGACAGAAGACAAAGTAACTGAAATGAGTAAGCAAGCTGTACACAAAAAAATAATTATGTAAAAATTAATGGATTTTAATTTAGCACGTTTTTAAATCGGGCTACATAGTATAAAATTATTTCTCATAGCCCTTATAGATTCCTAAGCCCACATATATACTCCTGAAAATGTATGGTTGTGAATTTTTAATAACTATGAAAGTACTTGTAAGATTTAAAATGAAAAACGTGAGACAAATGCAAAAGATAACGCGAAAGAGGTGAACTATCCATTAATCAGTTAATAGGTAGCGTAATAGTCAGGAGGTGAACTATTCATGCATCAGTTATGTAAAAAATGAGCCCAATGTTCATAGTTTTAAATCTTATATGTACACTGTTGGAAAAAAATTGTACACTATTTTAGAGGTTTCCAGTGCACCCAAGATTTATCGTTGCAGCAATTCATATGGAGTACATGAAGTGATTACATTTACAAATCAATAGCACAAGCAGTTCTGAGGTATCTGTTATCCACCCATGCTGAAACAGCAATGTTATTATGTATTGTAGCCTACACGGGTGCCGGCCGTGGTGGCCGAGCGGCTCTAGGCGGTCAGTCCGGAACCGCGCGACTGCTACGGTCGCAGGTTCGAATCCTGCCTCGGGCATGGATGTGTGTGATGTCCTTAGGTTAGTTAGGTTTAAGTAGTTCTAAGTTCTAGGGGACTGATGACCACAGATGTTAAGTCCCATAGTGCTCAGAGCCATTTGAACCATTTGAACCTGTTCACATAGTTCTGTAAGCGTTTTTGATTCACGAGTCACACTTCTCGTCCCACCATATCATACAAGTATTCGATTGGAAACAAGTCCGGAGATAGTGCTGCCCAGGGAAGTTGCTGCACGCCTTGCAGAGCACGTTGAGTTTCACGGGCAGTGTGCGGGGGAGCATTATCCTGCCGGAACAACAAATATCCTTCATGTTGCGAGAACGGAAAAAGAACGGTTCTAAAATTTTGCACATACCGGGCTTTGCCTGGTTAGCGTCCCCTCCAGAAACACTACAAGTGTTGGGAAGACCATAAAGCCTCGGGTGGGACCAGTGTATCTTGGACGAGTGCACCCTACAACACCCTACGAGACAGCGCTACCAGGTCTTTGTATTCCGTGCGAACGATCAAAAAAAAAAAAAAAAAAAAAAAAAAATTCAAATGTGTGTGAAATCTTATGGGACTTAAGTGCTAAGATCATCAGTCCCTAAGCTTACACACTTCTTAACCTACATTATCCGAAGGACAAATACACACACCCATGCCCGAGGGAGGACTCGAACCTCCACCGGGACCAGCCGCACAGTCCATTGCGAACGATCATCACTTGCGTGTAGGAAAAGTCTGCTTTCCCCGCTGGAGACCACGGCGCGCCAATCCAAGTGATTCTCTGACGCCTCAGTCCATCCTTGCATGTCGATACTGCGGTGTGACTGGAAGACGAGCTACAGCTGTGCATATTCATAGTCACACTGCTAGTAACCGGTTCGCAACAATTCGTGTTGAGACGTCTGGGATCACAAGCCCTCTTATCTGTGCTGTGGTAGCTGTATGGACTGCCATTGCTCTCCTTACAATCCGATGATCCTGGTGGGCGTGTGTGCTGCGTCGGCAACAAAAATCTCGTCTACGTGTGTGAGAATGCTCACATGACCACTGATACCAGCATCGTTGCACAACTATGTAGCACGTCCCACTTGGGCGGCGATTCTCCGAAGGGCCATCCCGCGACAGGGATGGCTACAACTGCGTCTCGTTCGAACTCTCTCATTTGTCTGTAGGAGTTATGACTGTGTCTCCGTGGCACTGTTGGCTGTTTGCTTCACACGTCTGTGCCACGCTGAGGCTTCTGGCTGTGAGCATTCGCTATTAAAGATTACAAGCAAAAGGGGCTCTGGTAGCTATTCCACTACCCTATCTGTTGGCGGACGACTATGGAACCATTATCAGTACATCTAACACCCCCCAGCTGGGATACGCCGTCATTGGATAATAATCAACGTCGTCTTTCTAAGTGTACTGATTTTTTTTTCTGGCAGTGTATTACTCTTGATAATTTTATTTCTGACGCTTGCACTATAACAAAAATGTTGTTACAACTAAACCGTCAGCGGCTCGTGGTCTTGCAGTAGCGTTCTCGCTTCCCGCGCACGGGGTCCCGGCTAAGATTCCCGGCGGGGTCGGGGATTTTCTCTGCCTCGAGATGACTGGATGCTGTGTGTATTCATTTCATCCTCATTCACTCGCAACTCGCCGTAGTGGTGTTAAAGTACTTGTGGAGCGGTGGCCGAACCGCCCCGCGAAGAGGTCTCCCGGCCACCAATGCCATACGCTCATTATCATTCACAACTAAACCCAAAATCAAAATGTTTCTGTACTCAGGTGATCATTACATTTTTCCTTACACAATTATTTTGTGGAATGGTATTTTCGCTCTGTAGCGGGGTGTGTGCTGATATGAAACTTCCTTGCAGATTAATACAGTGTGCCGGACCTTTGCCTTTCGCGGGCAAGTGCTCAACCGACTGAGCTACCCAAGCGCGAGTCACGACCCTTCATCACAGCTTCGAGTCTCGGCCCGGCACACAGTTTTAATCATCCAAGAAGTTTCAATTAGTTTCTACGTTTTTGTCTTGTGTTTTAGGCATTTTTAGTCGATTTCAAAAAATTTGAAGAGATTACAGCAGAGAAATGTGGTAAATTTCAGGTTTATTTCCGTTTCTCTTCATCTGACTCAACCAGTATGTTGCTTTCTCTTACGTACTCTCTAAGCCAAAAAAAAAGAAAGAAAACGACGCACCACGAAGAATTATCTAAATGGGATGGAAATCGGCGGGTTGCTGTGATGTGTATGTACGACAAACAAATGATTACAATTTCAGGAAATTTGATAATTTATTCAAGAGAAAGAGCTTCACAAATTAGGTTAGGTTGGCCTTCATGCAAGCAGTTATCCTGCTTGACAGTGATTGGTAGAGTTGTTGGACGTCCTCCTGAGGGATATCGCGCCAAATTATGTCCTATTGGCGCGTTAAATCGACACAATTCCAAAATAGTTGGGGGGACCTGCCTGTAACATACCAAACGTTTTGAACTGGGCGCGATCCGGCTGCCTTGCTGGCCGAGATATGGTTTGGCAAGGACGAAGACAAGCAACAGAAACTTCCGCCGTGTGCGGACGGGTATTATCTTGCGGAAATGTCAATCCAAGACAGCTTGCTACTAAGGTCAACAAGGACAGAATATCGTCGACGTACCGCTGTGCTATACGGGTGCCACGAATTAAAACCAAAGGGGTCCACTACGAAATGAAGTGGCACCCCAGACCGTCACTCTTATGTCGGGCCGTATGGCGGCCGACTCTAGATTGATATCCCACCGCTGTCTGGGGCGACTCCAGACACGTGTTCGCTGGCACTCGGGACTCAGTTGGAAGCGGGACTCACCACTTAAGACAATTCTACACCAGTCAATGAGATTCCGACACCACTTCAAACGGGCTTGTTGGTTTAAAGAGGTCAATGGCAGTCGGCGCCAGGGGCGCCGTTAGGTCAGCCCCCTTCCTGTGAGCCGCCTATTACTGGTCCTTACGGTCATTGAAGCACCAGCTGCACGTTGGATCGATAACAATGATGCAGCGGGGGCTCTGAGCGCCTCTCTGATGACTGCTCTTTTGTCACGTTCTGTCGCCTCTCTAGGTCGACTGCTTCTTCTTGAAGCAGTTTTCGGTGGTGTTCAATCCATTCTTATCAACAGCGTCGCAAATGTAGAGCTATTCGTCGATTACTCCAGTCGGATTCTTTGAGCCCAGCTACGTGTCTTCTCCCAAATGCTGACATCGACTTAATTTATTCACTCGCCTGGCTGCTAGGCGTAGTTATTGACCAACTGAGTACACGGAATGAAATTCACGAAGACTTCATGTCCTGGTACCGACATGTCCCCTGTTTACTACCCTTGCCAGCTTCACGGTGAAATTGCGCTACATTCATCCACAGGCCACTATGAATATCCTGTATGAATATCAGTCTGTCTGAATATCATTTTACGACCGATTGGCATAACTCCTTCGCGGTACATGAGGTTTGTCTTAGAGTGTTGTTGTTGTGGTCTTCAGTCCTGAGACTGGTTTGATGCAGCTCTCCATGCTACTCTATCCTGTGCAAGCTTCATCATCTCCCAGTACCTACTGCAACCTACATCCTTCTGAATCTGCTTAGTGTATTCATCTCTTGGTCTCCCTCTACGATTTTTACCCTCCACGCTGCCCTCCAATGCTAAATTTGTGATCCCTTGATGCCTCAAAACATGTCCTACCAACCGATCCCTTCTTCTAGTCAAGTTGTGCCACAAACTTCTCTTCTCCCCAATCCTATTCAATACCTCCTCATTAGTTATGTGATCTACCCACCTTATCTTCAGCATTCTTCTGTAGCACCACATTTCGAAAGCTTCTATTCTCTTCTTGTCCAAACTGGTTATCGTCCATGTTTCACTTCCATACATGGCTACACTCCATACAAATACTTTCAGAAACGACTTCCTGACACTTAAATCTATACTCGATGTTAACAAATTTCTCTTCTTCAGAAACGATTTCCTTGCCATTGCCAGTCTAGAGTCTTAGAGTGTATATATTGATAAAAGACAGCGCAGCTAACAATGAGATAGATTCGAGCTCACACAGAGACTTACTAGCAATCGCTCTTCCTGCGAAACAATTATCTGGAACACAAAATGGTGGAAGCTTTCGAAGATTGGCATCATCTACATCGTCAGACGACTTACTGCCTGGTTCGATGTGTGCGTCTTATATAGCGGCGGTCAGGCGTACTGCTGATGAACTAACGTCACCTAGGAGCTGCAAACGCATGTGACATTTGTACCTTCAAAGAATTCTTACACCCATTCATAAAGCTATGCTTAGCTATCGATGTTTTTTTTACACTTTGTCATGATATAATGAAAATAATAATATATCAAATTAACTTAATGAGAAAGTAAATGGGAGGGAATTCTATCCTACGGGAAAAAATATTCGTAGAGCTAGGTGAATCAGCTGCAAAATCTTAGCTTTTTGTTGTAAGAGTCGAGGATCAGTAATTAGTTGAACTATATTTATCTTTCTTCACCACACTGAGTGAATATAGACAAGTACTTACAAATCTCATTTTCAATAAACCAGAAAAATGTTTTCGGCTCAGTGACATACAGGGTGTTTCAAAAATGACCGGTATATTTGAAACGGCAATAAAAACTAAACGAGCAGCGATAGAAATACACCGTTTGTTGCAATATGCTTGGGACAACAGTACATTTTCAGGCAGACAAACTTTCGAAATTACAGTAGTTACAATTTTCAACAACAGATGGCGCTGCGGTCTGGGAAACTCTATAGTACGATATTTTCCACATATCCACCATGCGTAGCAATAATATGGCGTAGTCTCTGAATGAAATTACCCGAAACCTTTGACAACGTGTCTGGCGGAATGGCTTCACATGCAGATGAGATGTACTGCTTCAGCTGTTCAATTGTTTCTGGATTCTGGAGGTACACCTGGTCTTTAAAGTGTCCTCACAGAAAGAAGTCACAGGGGTTCATGTCTGGCGAATAGGGAGGCCCATCCACGCCGCCTCCTCTATGTTTCGGATAGCCCAAAGCAAACACACGATCGTCGAAATATTCATTCAGGAAATTAAAGACGTCGGCCGTGCGATGTGGCCGGGCACCATCTTGCATAAACCACGAGGTGTTCGCAGTGTCGTCTAAGGCAGTTTGTACCGCCACAAATTCACGAAGAATGTCCAGATAGCGTGATGCAGTAATCGTTTCGGATCTGAAAAATGGGCCAATGATTCCTTTGGAGGAATTGGCGGCCCAGACCAGTACTTTTTGAGGATGCAGGGACGATGGGACTGCAACATGGGGCTTTTCGGTTCCCCATATGCGCCAGTTCTGTTTATTGACGAAGCCGTCCAGGTAAAAATAAGCTTCGTCAGTAAACCAAATGCTGCCCACATGCATATCGCCGTCATCAATCCTGTGCACTATATCGTTAGCGAATGTCTCTCGTGCAGCAATGGTAGCGGCGCTGAGGGGTTGCCACATTTGAATTTTGTATGGATAGAGGTGTAAACTCTGGCGCATGAGACGATACGTGGACGTTGGCGTCATTTGGACCGCAGCTGCAACACGGCGAACGGAAACCCGAGGCCGCTGTTGGATCACCTGCTGCACTAGCTGCGCGTTGCCCTCTGTGGTTGCCGTACGCGGTCGCCCTACCTTTCCAGCACGTTCATCCGTCACGTTCCCAGTCCGTTGACATTTTTCAAACAGATCCTTTATTGTATCGCTTTTCGGTCCTTTGGTTACATTAAACCTCCGTTGAAAACTTCGTCTTGTTGCAACAACACTGTGTTCTAGGCGGTGGAATTCCAACACCAGAAAAATCCTCTGTTCTAAGGAATAAACCATGTTGTCTACAGCACACTTGCACGTTGTGAACAGCACACGCTTACAGCAGAAAGACGACGTACAGAATGGCGCACCCACAGACTGCGTTGTCTTCTATATCTTTCACATCACTTGCAGCGCCATCTGTTGTTGAAAATTGTAACTACTGTAATTTCGAAAGTTTGTCCGCCTGAAAATGTACTGTTGTCCCAAGCATATTGCAACAAACGGTGTATTTCTATCGCTGCTCGTTTAGTTTTTATTGCCGTTTCAAATATACCGGTCATTTTTGAAACACCCTGTACTTACCACTTAGTTAAAATAGTGCGGCGAAATTCGGCAACATTCTCAGATTCTTACAGACATGATCTGCTGTATTCCCATTTTTCCACAGTCGCTGTAGGCAACGGATCTGTATGGAATCAAAGATGCTGATTGAAAGTAGCAGGACACCACTATGTAATGCGAAATGGACCACCATATCTCACGAGAGGCAGACCCACGCCTATAAAAGGAGGTCGGGAGTATTGTGTTGTCAGTAGAGAAGCATTAACAACAGAATGTGGCGGTCAGGGGAGCTTAATGACTTGGAACATGGACTAGTTGTTGGAGGTTACCTGAGTAACAGATCCATCAACGACACTTCAACTCTTCTAAAGCTGCCCAAGTTGACTGTTGGCGGTGTGACTGTGAAGTGAAAATGTAGAGCAACCATTGCTATTCCAAGACCACACAGACCTCTTGACTGATGGACAGCAACCATCGAGCATTATGTGGTGGTAAAAAATCGCATAATATCAGTGGTACGTGTCACTCATGACTTCTAAAGAGCTGCCCACAGTCCATGTAGCACACTGGCTGTGTGTAGGAAGTTAAAGAGAATTGGGTACAATGGTCGAGCATCTCCTCATAACACACACATTACTGTAGTCGATGATTAGCGACGCTTGAGATGGTGTAAAGAACGAGAACACTGGACAGTGGATGACTGGTACCGGGAGATTTCGAGTGATGAATAACGCTATAGCCTGTGGCAATCTGATAGAAGGGTTTGACGACCGCCTGGAGAACGTTACCTGCCATATCGGTAGTGCCAAATCGAAGTTCACAAGAGGTGTTGTTACGGTATAAGGGTGTTCTTCGTGGTTGGAATGTTGTCTTCTTATTTCACTTAAGGAAACGCTAAGTGCGGAAGGATATTAATACATTTACAGAGTACAATAGAGTAACAGGATGAGATTTTCACTCTGCAGCGGAGACAGTGGTCACTGGTACGAGCATGACAACGCACCCTGTTATAAAACAGCACTTGTGAGGTAATGGTTTGTGGAAAAAAACGTTCCTGAAATGGACTGGCATACCCAGAGCCCTGCTCTGAACCCAATGGAACATCATTACAATGTGTTAAAATGTCGAACTGGCCCCACACAGCAGCGTGCATCACTACCCTCTCTGGTTTAGGCTGTCGAGGACGAACGCTCTGCCACACTTCCACAATCATTCAGACTCTCCATTGAATATGTCACCAGCAGAGCTGACGCCTTCATAAAGTTGAAGGGTGGACTCAACTCATTAATATTCAGTAGCAGGTGTACGGGTACCTTTGATGAAATTATGTAAATATTTTGAATTGTATTAAATATAGCCAAACTACTGTAATATTTAACGACTGGGAGTACGGTGAGCAGCTTGCTGGCTCACAAGGGGAGGCCGCCAATTGTGAAATTCAGATTCGATTCATACTGCGCATGATAAAAGCTCATGGCCAGAGGTGTAATGTGGTAAAGCACCAAGATGCACTTATCAGCCGTTGTCGAGAAAATCGACAGTTAAAAGAAACCGTTGCGGTGAGCCGGCCGGGGTGGCCAAGCGGTTAAAGGCGCTACAGTCTGGAACCGCGCGGCCGTTACGGTCGCAGGTTCGAATCCTGCCTCGGGCATGGATGTGTGTGATGTCCTTAGGTTAGTTAGGTTTAAGTAGTTCCAAGTTCTAGGGGACTGATGACCACAGATGTTAAGTCCCATAGTGCTCAGAACCATTTGAACCATTTGAACCGTTGCGGTGAAATACTCTCTACGATTATTGGTTTTCTACAGCGTCGTGGCGCAGCGGTAAGCGCTCGGGTTCGTAATCCGAAGGTCGCCGGATCGAATCTCGCGCCATGCAATTTTTTTATTATTAGTTTTTTGTAAATGTGTATATATATATATATATATATATATATATATATATATATATATATTTGAATTACGAAAAACAAATACTAAAAAAAAGGCTGCATGGCGCGAGGTTCGATCCGGCGACCTTCGGATTACGAACCCGAGCGCTTACCGCTGCACCACGACGCTGTAGAAAATTATTAATCGTAGAGAGTATTTCACTGCAACGGTTTCTTTTAACTGTCGATTTTCTCGACAACGGCTGAGAAGTGCATCTTGGTGCTTTGCCACATTACACCTCTGGCCATGAGCTTTTATTATGCGCAGTATGAATCGAATCTGAATTTCACAATTGGCGGCCTCCCCTTGTCAGTGGAAAATTGCCAGATTGCAAATCCAGACGTCTGGCATTCGATGTCCAACAGGTCTTACGATTTTTTCTATCACTCCTCTCTTATTTCACCTTTGGCAGTGATTTGTGAGTGTGAAAAATGCCAAGCTGCAGTGTCGCTCTAGGCCCACGTTAAACTCTAAAGTTTCCCTGTAACTGGCTGGATATATCGCATCCTAGGGCAGATGAGGTAAGGGTATATCGCTTCCATTTGGACAATGGCTAGTAAATCACTGTAGTGTTCAAATCAAATGGTTCAAATGGCTCTGAGCACTATGGGACTTAACATCTGAGGTCATCAGTCCCGTAGAACTTAGAACTACGTAAACCTAACTAACCTAAGGACATCCATGCCCGAAGCCAGGATTCGAACCTGCGACCGTAGCGGTCGCGCAGTTCCAGACTGAAGCGCCTACAACCGATCGGCCACACCGGCCGGCCGTGTTCAAATCAACATTCGTGTTGAAGACAGCTTTGCTTCAGTAAAGAGAATAAGTGCAGTTTTGCCTTAAAAGTTTGTATTTTGTTTATATTTTTTTTTTGGGGGGGGGGGGGGAGGGGGGCAGGAAGAAAGTTAAACTGACACGTAAATTACGAAGTACAGACGAAGCATCACATTGACTAAATTTACTCTAATGTAAAATACTTATAAAGACGTCTCAAGATTGGAGTGTGTTAATAGTACGCTTAGTGGAAATTTTAGTTGGTAATAAAAAGTTGCTGGTCCAAGAAGCGTTGTGCATACTTGATATAACTCTCACATACTGTCGTGAACCTCAATAAGTTTCATTTTTTAATGTAATAAACGTAAATCAGATCAGCGCCGGTTTATTTCCTCTATTCTTGTGAAACCTCAGCAATGTGCTTCGTTCTAATGACTACTTCCATTTGAACTTGAAATTCTACCTAAAATGGAAATTCCATTAAACTGGCATATTATTGTATAAAATAGTGTATTATAAGGAACCAGCGAGGTGGAGACTGATTTTAATTAATATTTGAGAGATGCGGAACCAGTTCAGGACGAGAAGAAGATAAAGGCGGCATCAGACAAGTGGAACACACTCGTTGCGAAAGCCATTTACTATTTTAATGAGTCGAGTAATAAAACGGGGGCGCACCAGGCGTCGGAGTTAGGGGCGGGACGATATTTTTGAGCAGGCTAGTAAACATTGCGATTACTGCGCGCCGCGCGGCAGCGGCAGCGGCGGGCGTCGCGAAGTCTAGACAGGCTCGTAGCGCCGGTCTCCGCACATCTTAACGACGCCGCCGCCGCCGCCGCCGCCGCTCGATTCCTGCGCGACGCATCCTTCATCCTTCTGCTCTAGATACTAACTTCGCTCAGCCGTACTCCTCCCAGCCTGTATGGCAACCAATCTTCCGCTAGAATTATTTCGACTGTTAGATTTTATTGTCTCCGTTCTGATTTCTGAAGTATGCTATTCACTAGCCGTCCAAGGGCACCCAGAAAAAAATGGTTTCATTCACTTTTATTATCTTAAAAAGACTTTTTTCGATTGTTCGTACGCACCACCAATAGTCTTACAGCCGAAATTACATTTCAATATAACAGTATTTAATTTGTAACGTACTATAAACATCACAGACAAGAAGAGAATGTAAGTTTCTTGAAGTGTGGTTCTACAGAAAAGTGCCGGAGATTAGATGGATAGGTCGAATGACTAAAGCAGAAGTATTGGACTGAAGAAAGATATAATTTGGTAATCGAGGGTAGACAGTTAACACAAGAAGAAGATAGAAGCTTTTGAAAAGTGGTGCCATAGAAGAATGCTGGAGATTAGGTGGGTAGATGGAATAACAAATGAGTAACAGAATCGAATTCGGAAGGAAAGAAATTTATGGTACAAACAGACTGAAAAACGGACCGATTGAGTGGGCGTATCCTGAGACACCAAGGGACTGTCAGTTTAGTAATTGACGGAAGTGTGGAAAGGAGGGGGCAGGGTGTGGGGTATATGTTGCAGAGGGTGACCAACGCTTGACTGCAGCAAAACAATTCAGGTGGATGTCTGTTACTGTAGTTATGCAGAGATGAAGAGACTTGCATAGGGTGGACTAATGTGGAGTGCTTCGTCAAAACAGACTTCAGATGCTAGACAACAACAGTGTACTATTTATAAAATAGCTGAGTACAAAGTAAACGATCGTTTCCTTCTCATTTACTAAAAGTGGCATAGGAGTACGACTGACAAAATGAGAAGTTGTGGGACTTAGGGTTCGACAAACAGCCTTTCGTGCTGCACGAAAAAAGTGGCCAGGTGCGGGTAGAACTGGCGGACCGAGGCTTCCGTACAAATTTAATTATGCATATAGACAGCTCATCCGTCCCGGGAATCGAAAATATAGACCATTTTTGCCTCTTACCGACGATGATCCTGGCAAGATACTGGTCCTGGGAATTTCGAGACTTTCGAGAGTGCTTCAGCTTTAGGTTTGAGGTCGGATAACAAATGAGTAAGGATATATTCCTTTGTGTGATGTAATTAAAAATTAATAATTTTCTGATTTTATATTTACTTGTTCTGTAAGACTTTTCTTCTTGCCAAATTTCGTGATTCTAGGTCAGTCTACAGGTTTTCATGAGTGAGTTTGCGAGTATCAAAATATGTGCCATAAATGGCTGTATCTTTAATTTCTTTGACTTAAAAGCTTAACGTTACGACACCACCAGGGGATCATAGACCTTAGTACGCGAAATAAATTTCAACTTGATGTGTTTACCCCTTCCTGAAAAAAAGGGGTCTTAACAGATGGACGGACAGGCACACAGTCGGATAACAAACGACAAAAAACTTATTTTCGTATGATGTAATTAAAAATTCACCGTTTTCGAATTTTTTTCCTTTACTTGTACAGTAAAAATTGCTTCTTACCAAATTTCATGATTCTACACCAAAGGAAAGTATCCTATAGGTTTTGATGAGTGAATTTTCGAGTATCAAAATATGTGACACAAATGGCCGTGTCTTTTGAATGCTTTGTCTTAGGAGCTCACATTTATTACAACACTAGCCCGCTCCCGGTAGCTGAGTGGTCAGCGCGACAGACTATCAATCCTAAAGGTCCAGGTTCGATTCCCGGCTGGGTCGGAGATTTTCTCCGCTCAGGGACTGGGTGTTGTGTTGTCTTAATCATCATCATTTCAGCCCCATCGACGCGAAAGTTGCCGAAGTGGCGTCAAGTCGAAAGACTTGCATCAGGCGAGCGGTCAACCCGACGGGAGGCCCTCATCACACGCCATTATTATTATTTTCGATTATTCCCATTTAAGAGAGCGTTTGAACTTGAATTCCTTTATGGTGATTGTTTATGTTTTTTCTGAGCCCAAATTTTCTTCATGTGTTCACTTTGTTGTTTCTTTCGCTCCGCTGTCCATTTGCATCCTGGTCTCTCCTGCGTTGTGGTGTCAAATTTATGTTTTTTGATGATGTTCCTGAATTCACTTCTATTTTCTGCATCGTTTACTGTTATGTGTGCTTGTCTGAGGTCCTCTTCAACTTCTTTTATCCATTTTGTTTTTCCCCTACCTGAGTTGATGACTTTAAGAATCCGCTTTGAAATTCTGTTTTCATTCATCCTCTGGATATGTCCGTAGAACTGCATTCTTCTTTTCCTTATTGTATCCGTAATCTTGTCTGTGTATTTATATAATTCTGATGTTGGTCTCTTCTTCCAGATTCCTTGCTCTTGTATCGGGCCAAAAATTTTCCTGAGAATTTTCCTTTCTTGTTTCTCTATTTCTTTGATTTTAGTTTGCCCACCTATTTATGTTGTTTCAGATGCATACAGTGCCTCCGGAAGTAGGACAGTGTTGTAGTGCCTCAATTTTGCGTTAATGGATATGGACTTCTTGTTATAATAGTTCCACGTGAGTTTATACGCTTTCTGTGGTTTTTTTATTCTTTCCTCATTGGCCTTTAGGTTGATCCCCGATGGCTGGATGATTTCTCCCAGGTACTTAAAATGTGGTACTTGTACGATTATCCCATGGGTTGTCACAATAGGCAATGTGTCTTGTGGCACTCTTTCTCTGTACTGGGTTTTCTCATATGAGATTTGCAGGCCAGTTCTTTGTACAATTTCGTGTAACTTCTCTATGGCGTTAGTGGCTTCTTTTCTATTATTTGTGAGGATTGCAAGGTCATCCGCAAAAGCTAAACACTTCACATTGAATCTATTATCTTTTCTAATGCCAATTTGGATTCCTTTGACTTATTTTTCCCATGTCCTGATAATTTTTTCAAGAATGATATTAAAGAGTAATGGTGAAAGTCCCTCACCCTGTCGCACTCCAGTTTGGATTTCAAATGGTTCCGAGATATCCCCCATAAATTTAACCTTGGAGACTGTGTCAGTTAATGTTTCCCGAATGATTGCTCTTGTCTTTCTGTCAATGCTGAATTCTTCCAGCGTCTTGCAGAGCGCTACTCTGTCTATTGAGTCGTAGGCCTTTTTAAAATCTGAAAAAGTAACCACTGTGTTTCGGGTGTTTCTCATCTGGAGAATCATTTTCAGATTCCAGATCTGCTCTATGCATGATCGTCCCTTGCGAAAACCAGCCTGGTATTCTCCTATTTGTGGTCAGCTTGTTCTTCTAATCTATTCATGAGAACTTTTGATAGGATTTTATATGTGACCGGTACGAGTGAGATACCCCTGTAATTATTTGGTTCAGTTTTGTCCCCTTTTTTGTGGAGTGGATGGATGAGCGCGCATTTCCATTCAGAAGGGATCTGTTCTGTTTCCCAAATGTTTAATATGATTTTGTGAATTTTTCCTGTTAATCTTTCATCACACGCCATTATTATTATTATTATTATTATTATTATTATTATTATTATTATTACAACGCTAAATGACTACATACCTTAGTATGTGACATAAATTTCGGCTTGATACGTAAACTCGTTCCTGACAAAAATGGTTTTTAACACTCAGACAGCCAAACAGACAGACGGACAGACAGGCAGACGGACAGACAGCAAAGTGATCAAAATGGTTCAAATGGCTTTGAGCACTATGGGACATAAAATCTGAGGTCATCAGTCCCCTAGAACTTAAAACTACTTAAACCTAACTAACCTAAGGACATCTCACACATCCATGCCCGAGGCAGGATTGGAACCTGCGACCGTAGCGGTCACGCGTTTCCAGACTGAAGTGCCTACAACCTCTCGGCCACAGTGCCCGGCGCAAAGTGATCCTATACGGGTTCAGCTCTTACCTATTGAGTTAAGCAACCTTTAAAAAAGGTCACCTCATAAACAGCTAAGAATATCCCTATGTGATGGTACCACATAAATGATTTCTTAGCATGTCATTCAGGTTGTGCACTACGGTATATGTGATCACATGAGTAATCAAAGGAAAAAAAACTTTCAGGAGGGGATTAAAATTTCGCTTGAACCGATATCAATTCCAAGATTCACTGATGACATTGCTATCCCCTGTGAAAGTGAGGAAGAATTACAAGACGTACTGAATGGACTGAGCTGTCTACTAAGCACAGAAAATGAACTGAAGGAGTTCTACCGTCCTGGAAGTAAACTGGGCGTAGCAGACTAGTAAGGTCAGTGTTTCTCACATATTCATTTCCTAGCCGATTCTGCGAAGAACTCCCTTTTATTATCGGTCCACTTTATGTCTAGCGTCCACACCTCAAACGCTTTGACCCTCTCCTTTTCCGATTTTCCCACATTCCACGATCCACTTCCGTAAAGTACTAGTAAATGCAAAGAGAGAATTCGTAGTGAAAAGAAATGTTATAATGTCAAACATGCTCCTAAACTTGCGAAATACATTTCTGAGAATGTACGTCTGGACCACGAGATTGTACGGAAGTGGATCGTGGAATGTGGGAAAACCGGAAAAGGAGAGGGTCAAAGCGTTTGAGGTGTGGACGCTAGACATAAAGTGGACCGATAATAAAAGGAAGTTCTTCGCAGAATCGGCGAGGAAATGAATATGTGAGAAACACTGACTTTACGAAGGGACAACGTGATAGGACATGTGTTAAGACAGTAGGAGAACACATTCTATAACTCCCATGGTGCTACAGGGAGCTGTAACAGACCAAATTTGAAGAAGGAGACGGAGATTTGGATATACAAAACAAGTAAGTGAGGCGCGATGGGAGTAAATTCTGCACTGAGGTGAGAGATTAGCAGAGGACAGAAAACCATGACGAGTCGTCTCATACTAGTCGCAAGAGCGACACAAAGTAATTATTCAACTAAAAATGAATTTTTAATATACAAGTTTTTAAATCGAGACTAAAAGTGTGAAATAATTTCTCCTAGCCCCACACAAATTCCTACGCCCATACAGACAGTCCTGAAATTTTGTTCAAAAATGGTTCAAATGGCTCTGAGCACTATGGGCCTTAACATCTGAGGTCCTCAGTCCCCTATAACTTAGAACTACTTAAACTTAACTAACCCAAGGATAGCACACACATCCATGCCCGAGGCAGGATTCGAACCTGCGACCATAGCAGTCGTGTGGTTCCAGACTGAAGCGCCTAGTACCATTCGGCCACCCCGGCCGGCTGAAATTTTGTGATTGTGAATTTTTAAGAGCTATGAAAATACTGGTAAGATTTAAAACGACAAACGTGTGGTGCATGCAGCACATAATAGTAAGGGGACGAACTATTCATGCATCAGTCATTTATGGCATGCGCTCGACGTTTATCGTTTTAAATCTTACAATTACTTTCACAGCCATTAAAAATTCACAGTCACAAATTTTCATGACGATCTGTATGGGCTTAGGAATCTGTATGGAGATAGGAGAAATATTTTATACTTTTTAGCTCGATTTAAGAACATGGGCTATTAAAAATTCATTTTTATCTAAATAATTATTACATTTTTTATCTCGTCTGTGAGAAACTTCTCAGTCAATTTCTAATATTTTCATGAGATTGCGGCTAACACACGTGGTAAATTTCAAGTTTATTGCAGTTTCTCTTCGCCTGATCTGTCAATATATTGCTTCCTCCTATGTATATCCACAGTACAGACAGCAAAATACAACAAGTACAAAGAAACGCTTCACTATGCGTGTAAGATAACGTTTTGGAAAAATTCAGTGCGAAAATGCTATACATACGTTCGACTTTGAGGGCTCTCTTAATTTTATCACTTTAGCTGCAAACTTAGAGTGATGCGGAAACTTTTGTTGGGAAGGTAGGAAGGCAGATTAGGTCTTAGCGTGCCGTCGGTGGCGAGGTCATTAGAGACGTATTCTGTTTGGATGGCTACCTTCATACAACCATGCGCAAGCTATAACGTTTTACCATAATTCTTCCTTCTGTTAGCAGTACATCGCTATCCCTGTTCAGATTTTTCGTTGATCCTATAAAACTGCTTAATGTAAATATCTGGATGGTTCCTTTAAAAAGGACACATCATAATTCCTTCCGCATCCTTCCCTCAATTCCAGTTTGTGCTCCTTTTCTAATTATCTCTGTGGGACATCAAAACGTAGTCTTCTTCCCTTTCGAATAAGTTTATGTTGGAACAGGAAACAGGCTGTAAAGATTTTAAAGGAATCGTCTTGGCATTCCCGTCAAGCTGGGGTAAGCACGGAATATGTGCATTTGAGTGGTTGATCGGTGTTTTAATCCAGTGTCTAAAGCATTACGTCACCTCACTCGTCGAATGAACACAAATACCAAAAAATCAATGAATTATCCATGGGCATCTTAGAGAAATATGCGATCCACGGTGACATACGATTTGTATTTCCTATTGACAAGTGCTTGTAGAACAATTTATATTTCAACATGTTAAAAATGTAGATACTTTCCCAGCATTAAGACCAATGAAACTTTATGAGGTATTGTCGCGGTGGGAGCCTCCAAGAGCAGAAAAAAAATTGTTCCACACTGATATAAATTTCTCTGTAGAGAAAAGTCCTGTCGAAGAGTTGAGCTCTTCTTCTATGTCTGTGTGATTAAAGTAAAGCTGCATCAAATCATCGAGTAAAACCGAAGTGATATCAGGTGTTCCCCAGGGAAGCGTCCAGGGACCTCGGCTGTTCCTGATCTATATAAATGACCTGGGTGACAATCTGAGCAGTTCTCTTAGGTTGTTCGCAGATGATGCTGTAATTTACCGTCTAGTAAGGTCATCCGAAGACCAGTATTAGTTGCAAAGCGATTTAGAAAAGATTACTGTATGATGTGGCAGGTGGCAGTTGACGCTAAATAACGAAAAGTGTGAGGTGATCCACATGAGTTCCAAAAGAAATCCGTTGGAATTCGATTACTCGATAAATAGTACAATTCTCAAGGCTGTCAATTCAACTAAGTACCTGGGTGTTAAAATTACGAACAACTTCATTTGGAAAGACCACATAGACAATATTGTCGAGAAGGCGAGCCAAAGGTTGCGTTTCATTGGCAGGACACTTAGAAGATGCAACAAGTCCACTAAAGACACAGCTTACACTACACTCGTTCGTCCTCTGTTAGAATATTGCTGTGCGGTGTGGGATCCTTAACAGGTGGGATTGATGGAGGACATCGAAAGGGTGCAAAAAAGGGCAGCTCGTTTTGTATTATCACGTAATAGGGGAGAGAGGGTGGCAGATATGATACGCGAGTTGGGATGGAAGTCATTAAAGCAAAGACGTTTTTCGTCGCGGCCAGATCTATTTACGAAATTTCAGTCACCAACTTTCTCTCCCGAATGCGAAAATATTTTGTTGAGCCCAATCTACATAGGCAGGAATGATCATCGAAATAAAATAAGAGAAATCAGAGCTCGAACAGAAAGGTTTAGGTGTTCGTTTTTCCCGCGCGCTGTTCGGGAGTGGAACGGTAGAGAGATAGTATGATTGTGGTTCGATGAACCCTCTGCCAAGCACTTAAATGTGAATTGCAGAGTAATCATGTAGATGTAGATCCCATCGCGGACGGATGACTTGGGACAGTAATTAAGATGAATTTCGAATACACTAATCGAAAAAAGGTCAAGGGAATTTGGGAACATTTTCTGACGCTAATTCTTTACAGAGTTTACAAAAAATACTACAACAAGCTTTAGTGGAGGGTTTCTCATTAAACCAAGGAACAAGTACCGCGTCAACATGCGTTCGAAATGTTTTATTTGTGGACTGTTATTGAAACATTTCATGAGGTGTTTTCGATAACTGTCAATCTGTTGACGAACTCTCCCAGATCGTCGACAGCATGTGGCCCTTCCGATAAAAAGAGCGATATGTTTTATATACGCTGGGACTCTGGCACATTGTAGGCTACTTATATTATTCGAGATGTCTGCCATGGCACATGATTAGATAGGAGTGGATCAGTTCCGTCTACGAAGGATGTCAATCTTCTCAATTTTTGTATATAGCTACCCTTAAAAACATCGAACTAGGGGGAAAGTTTTATACACCAACTGGAGTTCTTTGAAGTTGTGCGACAGCCCTTGACCAGACAAATTCAGTCGTGTGTCAGGCCAAGAAAAATACATTATGAACATTTTAATGGGTTTATATGTTTTTATGACACTTGGAATCATTCCAACGAGATGAAAATTAGAAAGAGATTAGGTTGTGCGAGCAAACATAACGTATGTTAGGAGATAGCTAATTACGACTCTTGTAATTTTATTCACATTCTTATTTGTCTACGTTGAACGATGAACGAAATTCATACGTGAGCTGGTGTTTGCCGTAAGATTAATGGTTAATCGTCTGCGTCTCTTATTCTCTATCATAGTTGGAATGTGCTAACTGAGCCGGCAGGGGTGGTCGAGCGGTTCTAGGCGCTACAGTCTGGAACCGCACGACCACTACGGTCGCAGGTTCGAATCCTGCCTCGGGCATGGATGTGTGTGATGTCCTTAGGTTAGTTAGGTTTAAGTAGTTCTAAGTTCTAGTGGACTGATGACCTCAGAAGTTAAGTCCCTTAGTGCTCAGAGCCATTTGAACCATTTTTTTGCTAACTGATTCTAGTTACGCTGAATATGATAAATGTTTGCTAAGAAGACACAGTATCCTGTCATCTGATATTTATTTTACGCGCTTTCTGCCTTTCGAAAGACACACGTTCCCATTTGATAACATGGAGAAATCAACCAAAACCGTATCCTATTGTCGTGCCGGAAAAAGTTTAACTGTATTGCTACTGTTCCATGAAAAAAATGTAAGTGATCAGGTCATCTGCCACGGTAGTGAGTATTACAGAAGAATTTCTGTGGTCAGATTATAATTAAATTTCTATGTGAGAGACACTTTTTTCATCCGTTTCTATTTCCATATCACGTGAGATCTCTGATTCCTATTTGAAACAATGTGGACGCTGCTGTATTTTGCACATCGCTTGAAAGATACTAGAGGCAAGATAGGTTACGTTTGAATTGTTGGAATTTTCATGCGAAAATGCTAAACGGTTGCTAACACACAAGTCACAGTAGAAGTTCTTTAAAAAAGAGAAAGCGTGTTTGATTTACCAGTCAGAATATTACAAGCTTAAGATTTTAAAAAAAGACATCCATATTTGGTACAGCTCCTCAAATAAGTCTTTTCGTATCGTTTCGTAAGGAAACCTGGTGAAAAACTCAACTAGAAGTGGCTGGACGCTAATCATTTACGATCTTCCCGAATGCGAGTGGGCTGAGTCGCTGACTCCAGAATTGGCGTCGTGCTGGTAGCTGACGGTGGTGCCACAAGAAGAGGAACCGAAGCCAGCAGAAGAGCAGGATCGATAACCCTCGCCTCGGTGCATCTTATGCGCTCGACCGGCCGCCCCTGGCTCGTCGCCATTTCTGCTTGTGTTTTGGGTTCAGTTTATCCACTTACTAACTCTAGCACGTGCCTTATTCTTTTCGAATACGTACTAGTAGCTCGTGTGGTCTGTACAGTGTTGTATCTTACTCAGATTATCTAGCTAATTTCTATGCCGCATAAAAAAACATTAATTTTTCGGATACGAATTTTATACCAGAGCAGAAAATATTGATTTATAAAATGATAATCTTAATTTTTATGCTTCGATGATCGTAAGGTCATCTCAAAATGTTATTTGCTGAAGGAAATAATTAAGGCACCAAAGCACATGTAATTTCACTTAAGGACAGGCAACTTGGTGCACATAGCCAAAACAGCTACAAATACAGCCCTTACACATCAAGCTCGTTTATTTCTTCAACGAAATCTGTAACTGCTGTGTTATTAAGAGCTAACAATGTGCGTGATACTTTAGCCGTTAATTATGTAAAATACACAAGGAAGATATACTTTATTCCGTTTCTGGAAAACTTTAAATCATATTTTTCATTAGGCATAGCAATTCTGTGGGTCTAATTTGTCTGGTGCAAGAATTATCAGAAACTTCAGGGCAGAGTACGTGTAAAACAGTAACGCGTGGATGGGTAGAGCGTGACATCACACCTCTTCAAGTCCTCTGAGAGCGTTTTTGCCAATCAGGTAAACGACCGTAAACTTGATATATAGCTCGTAAATTTAAGTGATGGTTTCACTCAGAGCTGTTATAAAGCTGACGTTGACAATTGCCTCATTTTTGCCACTGTAAGAGTGTACAAGTGAAACGTCGTCAGTACTTTCACAGACGGTAGGTGAGAGAAGAAACGGAGATATACACGTAACTGCAGTGACTTCTTTGCACAACTTCTATGTAGCCGCCAGACAGCTGACTGTGCGATTACACAGCTGCCTTACAAATATTATTTCATTACTTGTTGCCGGCCGGAGTGGCCGAGAGGTTCTAGGCGCTACAGTCTGGAACCGCGAGCGCTACGGTCGCAGGTTCGAATCCTGCCTCGGGCACGGATGTGTGTGATGTCCTTAGGTTAGTTAGGGTTAAGTAGTTCTAAGTTCTAGGGGACTGATGACCTCAGAAGTTAAGTCCCATAGTGCTCAGAGCCATTTGATCCATTCATTACTTGTTCACCGTTTCCTTTTTTTTTTAATGATAAAACCGAATTAAACTTTTCCCCTCCAACGAAATGAATTCCAGAACAATGTCGAAGTTTGTTTTAAATTATTATGAGATACTAATATACTTCGTTAGGTCATGAACTCTTCTGTGAGTTTCCGTGAAATATGATTTATTTATTTCAGTTTTACTTTTCGGGAAAAGTTCTACATTTCTTGAGACTGGAGGAGTATTAGTGCAGACGAACACCAGCTCAGGTCCGACATGAATCGAGAAAAGAATGAGTTTGATCCTTGGGTAAGAGAGTATTTTACATTACATTTGGGACATTTGGAAGAATTATGATAACCTGATTCTCAGAAACCGCAGAAATTTTCGAGTCATGTTAGTCGCAAATGAATTCAGTCATTCTACTATTGAACCCCATCTCCATAAAAAGCAGTTTTAGTATACTTCTAGCCCGGACACCTTGTACTCTACGTTTTCGACACACTAGCTTCAATAATGTGAGGCTTATTGTTGGTTGTGATTGTGTGCATGCAGAGGTTCAGTTTGTTTATAAAATAACAAAGCGTGTTCCAATAGTCGAATACTCTTTCCACGAGAGGAAAAAAAAAGAATATTAAATAAAACGCAGTTAGATACATGTAAGTAAATGAGGTTTGCTGATGACATGGTCCTTCTAGCCACAGGGTATAAAGAATTACAGGATTTAGTGGACACCATAGAAGCTAAAGGAAAAAATTATGGAATGAAAATCTACACAAAGAGAACAGAAGTATTGGTACTAGGAGGAAATAAAGAAATAAAAATTATGCTGAGTGGAGAAATATTAGAACAGGTGCAAAATTTTAAGTATCTTGGAAGCAGGATAGACACCGAGTGGAAGTGCAGCACAGAAATTAAACAAGGAAAACAATGGCAAAAGAGGCATTTTATAACAAAAGGACAATTTTCTGCGGCAGTCTGGCCAGAGAACTTAGGAAAAGACTCATAAAATGTTTTGTATGGAGTGTTCTTCTGTATGGCGCTGAAACATGGACTTTGAGAAAGAAAGACAGAGAAAAGCTGGAGGCTTTTGAGATGTGGACATGGCGGAGGATGGAAAGAATAAGTTGAACGGGCAGAGTAAAAAATGAATAGGTACTGAGGAGAGTTGGAGAGAAAAGACCGTTACTAGATGTAATAAAAAGAAAAAAAAAGAAATTGGACTGGGCATATATTAAGAAAGAATGACTGACTGATAAACTGTTTTAGAAGGTTATGTAGAAGGGAAAAGGAAGCGAGGAAGGAAGAGTGTTCAGATACTGGATGACGTGATGGACGGTACAACATTCTAACCTTAAGAATGAAGCAATGGATCGCAGAAAATGGAGAGGCAAAGGACGTGCTGCATAGCAGAAAACTGATGATGATGAAGTGAATCCATTGGTCTTATAACTTTAAATAGGGAACTATAGAACAGGCCACCATTCCTTGAAGAGGACATTATTTAAAAAAAAAAAATTCGTAAGTACTGAAAAGCCCAGTCCACTGGGTGTGTAGGAAAGTAAACGATAAAAATATAGTATTTAAATTATGTTCTATAATGAATATTTACCTAAAAGCGTGCGGTATACAATATTCCCCTACGTGCACGTTTTAAGTAATGATCGGCATATTGTTACTTCATCCAGTCTTCAGTTTGTATTTGTATGAAAACTTACTTTCTATTAAAACTGTTCCAATAGACAGCATAAATTAAATAACTAGTTCAGTATTATTTCTGGGGTAGGTATTATGCCACCCTGTGACATAATATTTCAAGCCTTTTTACTGTCGTAGCAAGTTTGACGTATAAATCAAAGTCCATGGGAATTTTCTTTGTGTATCTGTTTGTAGGTCATTACAGGAAACATTGTCAGTTGCAAAGGGGACAAAAAGCATTATATCTAGCTATGTCTGTCAACCACCATTATAAAAGGACATTTCTAGTTCTCACTTAGCAGGGCAAAGTGCGTGAGAATTGTTTGTACACTGGTTTGGTCTGCTGTACGTCTGTTTATCCCGATATTCGTGAGTGCATTCTTTTACTGTAGCTGACTTTTGCAGCTGTTGTGGAAATATGAATTGGTCACATGACTGCAAGTTTCACAAGTGTAGTGATATCCTTCTACTGAAAAAAAAAAATAGTGACACACTGCATCGACACAGAACAAACATGGGTTGTTGGTCGCATTACTCCACTGGCTTAATTCACTCTCTGCTCTTATCGCCTTGCACCATTCTGGTGAAGTGTCACAACATGCTGCTTATTTACCATGCAAACCTTTCGTTTAATATTAAGCAATAGAGTGTCCAAAGATTAAATACCCTGTCTGGTAGCAGTTTTGAGAGATGACATTGCATGGCTGTGCAGTGAACAATTATCATGCGTTTCTCAAGGATACGTCAGAGTCCTGTATCTTGTTTTCATATAGCTACAAATCGTCTTATAGCATGGTATAAAGATAGAAAAGACACTATAATTACAAATACGTTTACATTTTATGTGATCGCCTCGTATAATTTGTGAAATTAAGACTCTTTCCCAAAGTAAGTTAAATTTTCAGATGGACGCACAGAACTATTGTGCAATCTCATAGAGGAGAGTCCATAAACACAGAAAATTTAACGAGCTCATTAGAAGAAATTCCAGGTACGAAATATAAAAACTCCATGTAATACGGATTACTAATATTTAGATTTTAGTAAGAACAAACAACGGTGTGTCTTACCCATTTTGGACGCTGAAAATTGTGACTTGTGTAAACAAGTGTTGATTTAGGTAGAAACTGTCCGTCTGTTTAAAATCTCCTGAAATTATCCCACGAATCAGCTTTCGACCCACTACAGACTCATCACGAAATGGTGAGCAATCACAGGAACTTTATTTCGTAGCTCATGTGCAACTAGTTGTTAGGCTTGCAATGAAATCATAAGATTCAGGAAATGCACCGCGAAAGTGTCCATTTTACACCAGCATCGAAACAGCGTTTAGATGCCCGAGCTTTACTAACTTCGTAAGTAATTGGTAGAAACTAGCTGCACACCGTATACAAAATAAAATTCGTCTGACTGTCCATTTTACGATGACCCTGCAGTGGTCCAACAGCCAACTAATGGTGTAGCATTCCGTTTTAGAATACTGGCTGGACTGTTTTAACCAAATTAACGGACATTCTAAGAAATTTCATCTATAGTTGCATAAGAGTTTCACATTTGCTCAAATGTTCAACTTCTGGCCCTGTAACACTACGAACCTGATCAACAGAATCTTTTTTCTACAAAGTGTGCGGATTAAATAATATCTTTACTTATTGCTCTTATATTTCTTAAAAACTAAATAAATTTTTTCATTACTTTGCTTAAATATCACCTTCATACTACAAAGTTTTACGTCAGAACTACTCTACTGGTTGTCTTCATATAAAACGTGGTGAAAAATAATGACTCAGTACTTTTTTATGTGAAAAGTCCTAACGCTTTTTAAATAAAACAAACATTATTAACATTCTAAATCTTTAGTCTTCAGTTGTTCACGTTTATTTCTCAATGTAGTCACCCTGGCGTACAGAACATTTCTTCCGACGAGAGACCAGTTTGTTGATACTGTCACTGTAGAATGTTTGACGTTGTTGACGAGCCACAACCTCACCTCTGCTTGCACCGCTTCATCACTAGCAAAATGAAGTCATTGAAAGTGTTCTTTAACTTTTCAAGACAGATGAAAATCGGATGGGGCCAAGTCGTTACTGCATGGACGATGATTGATCTCAGTGAAACCGAGGCGTCGGATTGTAAGCTATGTCGCACATCTCGTGTGTGGTCCGACATCGCCATGCTGAAGAAGGTGCTCCGTGTGTGGACGAACTTCTCGAAGTTGAAACTCTGTTTCTCACGTACTCACACAGCTAAGTTACACACCAGGTTACACTACCAGTCGGAGCCCTCTAGCGGCAGAGGGCTGTGAATAAGTAGACAGGAAGAATAAAGATACAGAATGTTAACAACGTTTGTTTTATATAGAATGTTTTTGTTGGGTTGGCAGAAGAGCCAACACCGTGTTACTAGAGGAGGCCGAAATGCACGCGTTTTAGCTCACGCAGGCTGGCGTGAGGAGGGAAGAACTATACTGACGTGAGGTCTGGAACATGACAGGGAATGAGAATTCAGACAGCGGACGAAACTAGTTTGATACTTAACTTTAATCCATTAACGATGAACGTCGCTCTTGACGGTACATGATTCACAATATTATCTGTTCAGAATAGTAACTGAATATGGCGCCTTGCTAGGTCGTAGCAAATGACGTAGCTGAAGGCTATGCTAAACTGTCGTCTCGGCAAATGAGAGCGTATGTAGGCAGTGAACCATCGCTAGCAAAGTCAGCTGTACAACTGGGGCGAGTGCTAGGGAGTCTATCTCGACTAGACTTGCCGTGTGGCGGCGCTCGGTCTGCAATCACTGATAGTGGCGACACGCGGGTCCGACGTATACTAACGGATCGCGGCCGATTTAAAGGCTACCACCTAGCAAGTGTGGTGTCTGGCAGTGACACCACAGTTTTAGTCAAGGCTTTTCACATAAAGAATTCGGAGGCATTACTTTTCAGCACGCCCTCGTACAGTATCCTCGGGGCCCGACATAAAGCAGTTTTTGTCCGTTCAGTCCTTTGAAGGACTTTAAGGCTTTGCCACTTAATGAAACAAAATACAGAATATTTCTAAATTCATCTCACAGCCTACTAGGGCTCACAAAGAATGCAACGTGAAAAGTTGTGTTAATAAGAACCCATGGCCAAAGACATGACGTTTGCGTACTACAGAAACATACAATAAATTGAATGCTCCCACATATTTTGGACGATAAGTCTATAATAATAGTGATCTTGATAATTACTGCATGTATAACTGTTTTGGTAGAGGAGGCCGAAAGGCACGCGTTTTAGCTCACGCAGGCTGGCGTGAGGTCTGGAACAGGACAAGGAAATTAGAATTTAGAAAAACGGACGTAGCTGGTGGAATACTTAACTTTAATCCGTTAATGAAGAACGTCAGTCTTGACTGTACATGTTTTACAATATCAACAGTAACTGATAATGGCGCCTTGCTAGGTCGTAGCAAATGACGTAGCTGAAGGCTATGCTAAACTGTCGTCTCTGCAAATGAGAGCGTATTTTGTCAGTGAACCATCGCTAGCAAAGTCGGTTGTACAACTGGGGCGAGTGCTAGGAAGTCTCTCTAGACCTGCCATGTGGCGGCGCTCGGTCTGCAATCACTGGTAGTGGCGACACGCGGGTCCGACGTATACTAACAGACCGCGGCCGATTTGAAGGCTACCACCTAGCAAGTGTGGTGTCTGGCGGTGACACCACAATAACCAGCTAACTAACGTAGTAACAATGTCCAATACTTGATGATATTGTGACCATGGGATGCATCTCATCAATCAATGAAGCGGCACATTGTATTCCGTGTGACAATTTAGTGTAGTACGTTTCGTCTGTTCCTTAGAACTGGGCGTTGTTTCTGCACTGGTTAATTAGGTAGCCGCGCGGGGTTAGCCGAGCGATCTACCGCGCTGCAGTCATGGGCTGTGCGGCTGGTACCGGCGGAGGTTCGAGTCCTCCCTTGGCCATGGGTGTGTGCGTTTGTCCTTAGGATAATTTAGCTTAAGTAGTGTGTAAGCTTAGGGACTGATGACCTTAGCAGTTAAGTCTCATAAGATTTCACACACATTTGAACATTTTTAATTAGTTATAAATGTAGTAAATAACACAGTCACAGTAAATTAAGGTCACTCTTTCACTTGGTAGACTTGGGAGAGTAGAACACAAGTGTCATAATGCTTTCTGTAAGATAGAAATGATTCTTCTGTAGATATGAGTTCATACGGTAATTATTACCAAACAAGTGTGCGACGAGTAAATTCTTTAAATTATTCTCGATAAAATGCTACCAAGAATCTAAGGAAAGAATTCAGACGATTCTTAAGGTAGAGCGTTAGAGTCATTTCTGTTCGTCATCGGCATTACTGAAGTGCCAGATAACATTAGCAGTCTTTTCAAAAGGGCAGGTGTTGTTACGTGCCATTATCCAAATCGATAAAGTTCATCGCTCTTGTAGGAACTACCGATCGAGGTGGTGTAATGGTAACAAACTCAACTTGCATTCAGGAGGACGATGGTTCAAGGCCCCCTGCGACCATCTAAATTAAGCTTTCCACGAGTTACCTAAATTGCGTAAGGTGATTTCCAGAATGGTTCCTCTGAAAGAGCTAGGTCGATTGCCTCCCTTATTCTACTTCAATGTAAGATTGAGCTCCGTCTGTAATAATGTAGTCATCGGCGGAACGTTAAAACCAACTTTTCTTTCATGAACTGAAAACTGCCAGATATATAATATCCGATAGTACTATGTTTCACTAAACCAAAAAAATGAATAAGGTGCGATCAAAATGTTTCCGATAGAGGGATTTGATGCACCGTATATGCAACGTAGCGCGACTCCGATGCGAGTATAAAAGCACCGACATGTAGGCAAGGAATTCGTGTGGCATTCGTGTATTTTCGAACTGCGTGCGGTAAATGAGGACCCGTGAAATATGGCGACGTTTTTGCCAAATGCTTCCAAACTGGACCAACGTGCTATTATTCTTTCCTTTGGCTGCCGAAGGACGAACACCGGTAGACGTCCGTCGGAGAATGAAGAATGTATACGAGATAGAATGTGTGACGAAAACCACCGCTATGGAATGAAGCGACAAGGGGTGCAGCAGCTTCGCGATAACCCAAGTCCCCATATGGCAGACATCGTCACACAGAAGTTACGTCAACTCCAGTGGGCGACACTCAAGTACCCGCTCTGTAGACCTGATCTCTCGCCTTCGGTCCCTTAAAAAAGGCCATGGAATGTCCACGATTTCTGTCGGACGAGGATGTGCAGCACGCAGTTACGGACTTCTTCACGTAGCAGGGCACGGTGTTCTAGCAAATGGGTGTCTTCAACCTGGTGCATCGGTGGGATTATTGCCTCAAAGCTCACGGCGATTTCGCCTGATTGCCATACCTATTCTGGATTGTACGGCCTTCGAACGGAAACTTTTTGATCCTCCCTTATAATATACACGGTGGTCCATTGATCGTGACCGGGCCAAATATCTCACGAAATAAGCGTCAAACAAAAAAACTACAAAGAACGAAACTTGTCTAGCTTGAAGTGGGAAACCAGATAGCGCTATGGTTGGCCCGCTAGATGGCGCTGCCATAGGTCAAACGGATATCAACTGCGTTTTTTTTTTAAATAGGAACCCCCATTTTTATTACATATTCGTGTAGTACGTAAAGAAATATGAATGTTTTAGTTGGACCACTTTTTTCGCTTTGTGATAGATGGCGCTGTAATAGTCACAAACATATTCTCACAACTTTAGACGAACAGTTGGTAGCAGGTAGCTTTTTTAAATTAAAATACAGAACGTAGGTACGTTTGAACATTTTATTTGGGTTGTTCCAATGTGATACATGTACCTTGGTGAACGTATAATTTCTGAGAACGCATGCTGTTGCAGCGTGATTACCTGTAAATACCACATTAATGCAGTAAATGCTCAAAATGATGTCCGTCAACCTCAATGCATTTGGCAATACGTGTAACGACATTCCTCTCAACAGTGAGTAGTTCGTGTTCCGTGATGTTCGCACATGCATTGACAATACGCTGACGCATGTTGTCAGGAGTTGTTGGTGGATCACTATAGCAAATATCCTTCAACTTTCCTCACAGTATGAAATCCGGGGACGTCAGATCCGGTGAACGTGCGGGCCATGGTATGGTGCTTCGACGACCAATCCACCTGTCATGAAATATGCTATTCAATACCGCTTCAACCGCACGCGAGCTATGTGCCGGACATCCATCATGTTGGAAGTACATCGCCATTCTGTCATGCAGTGAAACATCTTGTAGTAACATCGGTGAAACATTACGTAGGAAATCAGCATACATTGCACCATTTAGATTGCCATCGATAAAATGGGGGCCAATTATCCTTCCTCCCATAATGCCGCACCATACACTAACCCGCCAAGGTCGCTGATGTTCCACTTGTCGCAGCCATCGTGGATTTTCCGTTGCCCAATAGTGCATATTATGCCGGTTTACGTTACCGCTGTTGGTGAATGACGCTTCGTCGTTAAATAGAACGCGTGCAAAAAGTCTGTCATCGTTCCGTAATTTCACTTGTGCCCAGTGGCAGAACTGTACACGACGTTCAAAGTCGTCGCCATGCAATTCCTGGTGCATAGAAATATGGTACGGGTGCAATCGATGTTGATGTAGCATTCTCAACACCGACGTTTTTGAGATTCCCGATCCTCGCGTAGTTTGTCTGCTACTGATGTGCGGATTAGCCGCGTCAGCAGCTAAAACACCGACTTGGGCATCATCATTTGTTGCAGGTCGTGGTTGACGTTTCACATATGGCTGAACACTTCCTGTTTCCTTAAATAACGTAACCATCCGGAGAACGGTCCGGACACTTGGATGATGCCGTCCAGGATACCGAGCAGCATACATAGCACACGCCCGTTGGGCATTTTGATCACAATAGCCATACATCAACACGATATCGACCTTTTCCGCAATTGGTAAACGGTCTATTTTAACACAGGTAATGTATCACGAAGCAAATACCGTCCACACTGGCGGAATGTTACGTGATACCACGTACTTATACGTTTGTGACTATTACAGCGCCATCTATCTCAAAGCGCAAAAAGTGGTCCAACTAAAACATTCATATTTCTTTACGTACTACATGGATATGTAATAAAAAATGGGGGTTCCTATTTAAAAAAACGCAGTTGATATCCGTTTGACCTATGGCAGCGCCATCTAGCGGGCCAACCATAGCGCCATCTGGTTTCCCCCTTCAAGCTAGACGAGTTTCGTTCTTTGTAATTTTTTCGTTTGATGCTTATTTCGTGAGATATTTGACCCGGTCACTATCAACGGACCACTCTGTATACAATATAGCCACATTAATGTGACCACCAGTCAAAAACCTGAATAACAACCTTTTGCAGCGCTGACGTGCACGAAGAGAGTGAATGAGGTTCTGGAAGGTGCAGATAGTCCGACAGAGGTGATCCCATAGATTCTCGATAGGGTTTAAATCAGGGGAGACTGGTGATGAGGGGAGTACGGTAAACTCATCCAGGTGTTCTTCGAACCGCGCAAGTACACTGCGAGCTGTGTGACATGCTCCATTGTCCTGCTGGTAGATGAAATCGTGCCGAGGAAAAAATAAACTGCATCTAGTGATGGACATGGGCCCCAGGCAGAGATGTATGATCCATTGTGCCTTCCAGAATGACGAGATCACCCAGGGAATGCCAACAAAACATTCCCCAGACCATAACGCTCCCTCCTCCGGCCTGGACCTTTCCGACGATTGTTGCAGCGCCGTATACGGCAAAGGTCATCATTTGGATGAAGCATAAAATTCGATTGATCTGAAAACGCCATCTTTCGCTACGTAGTTGACGTCCAGTTGCGATATTGGTTTGCCGATTCCAACCTTCTTCCCCGATAAACAGCAGCATTGGCGTAAGAAGCAGGCACCTGAGGCGCTTGCTGCGGGGGCCAGACGCAGAAACGTTAGATGAACGGTCGTTGACGAGACACTCTTGGTAGCTCCTTGGTTCATCCGGGCGGTCATTTGCTCAATAGTAGCACATATATTCGTCAGTACACCTCTCCACAGCCGTCATTCACCCCTGTCACCTATGGTCGGGGTGGTGCACTCGCCGGTTTTGGATAGCGCCATTTTGACATGCACTGTATCTTTAACCACAGCGGCACGCGAAAAGTTTACAAACTTAGCTCTTCCCGAAATGCTTTAACCCTTAGCCCAAAAGCCAATGTTGATGCCCTCTGGTACGTCAGATAAATCGCTCCCTTTCCTCATTACGACAACGACTGCACTGCTTTGCGTAACGTCCGACATGCTTTATATACCCTCCACTGCTGGTGCTGCCACCTGAAGTCTGTGCGTGATTATTGCAAGTTGACGATGAACATAAGCGGTGGTCACATTAATGTGACTGGAGCGTGTAATTCTTGCGGATATGTAGGAAGCAATAGTGGAACCAGTCTGGCAATATATGAAGTTTAGAGTATCAGTACGTGGCGTTTGTAATGCCCTCTCAGTGTTGGTGAGTAGGTTGGTAGGGTTGGCGTCATCAGTATAATTCCAGAAATTTGTATAACTCAGCAGAGAAGAGTACTTGTAAAACCACGTAACAAATTATCTTATAATATGTCTTAGGCGTGGTCAGTGGCAATTACAATGGAATGCAATACTACAGGCGTATCCAGAGGTCAGAGACTCCAGGCACTTTGGCCGGTGTGGCCTAGCGGTTCTAGGTGCTTCAGTCTGGAACCGCGCGACCGCTACGGTCGCCGGTTCGAATCCTACCTCGGGCATAGATGTGCGTGATGTCCTTAGGTTAGTTAGGTTTAAGTAGTTCTAAGTTCTAGGGGACTGATGACCTCAGATGTTAAGTCCCATAGTGCTCAGAGCCATTTGAACCATTTGAGCACATTTGGCACGACGAATACGTCAGTACGTTATTACAGGGGGAGAAAATTACCAAATTACGCTGATCATTATGGGCTATTTGCGGAAAATCTCATTACTGAGAAATCTTAGCGTATTCTGCAGCAGCATTGAAGACGCAGGAGCAGACTTCAAGAAGTAAAAGAAATTATTAAATACATTATACTCGCTGACATACAGGGTCGGCGAAATAAAACTGTCCCCGAAGATATTTATAAGATTGACGTAGAAATGGCCCTTGTTAACGAATAGGAGAACTGCCCATCGCAGAAAATGCTGGAAACAGTCCGTTGCTGTCATAGGTGTACGCTCGTGCATCTCCCTCATGCTGTGCCCGGAGTATTTCGCTGTCATTACGTCTGAGTGAGCGATATGTGCAGACGTGTTTAGAGACAGGCTGAACACAACACATAACGATGCTCACGATCAAACGACGCGTGCTGATAGTCGAGAAAAAATTCGTGAAAAACGTGTGCGGAATTGTTTGCGTCAGAGTTTAAGATCTGAAGTGTATTGACGAAACCTACAACAATGGCTGCAGTGTAAATCTTATAGACAGAACGGCGCGAAACGGGATCTTCAACGAACTATCAAGAGAACATTGGTCAAGTGAAGGAAAGCCTGGAACATAGTACGATGAAATATTAACACCGTTTATCAGTACAAGTGGAAACTAACAGAACATAGAGTCGAAACATTAGCAAAAAGGACCTGCATCCGCATCCTTACAAATTTACTGTTGCACACGGGTTAAAGCATTCAGACGAACTTTCGCTTATTGAGTTCTACACAAGTTTCTGTGCGAAACGGAATCATTACTTTTCGATTTTTCAGTTCTCCATTTCTTCAGATGAGTCTTTTGAACCTGTCAGGATATGAGATCTCTAACAACATGCGCCATTACATATTAGAAAATACCTACTCTGAAGAGCCGTTACATAATCTCTACATTAGTGTCTGGTGCGCAGTGTTTGGTGTCCACATCATAACATGATCCTTCCATAAACTGTTAATGGCAACCGGTACGTCAACGGCCTTGTCTCGCTGAATATTCAGCTCCCGTAGGATCACAGAAGTTTAACAACGCTTAGCGTGACTGGTACTTGGAAGGGTAGCCGTCTCTGTACGCCACACTCTGTTGAAAATTTTCTCCTTGCCTTTCGGACAAAGGGGAGGAAGGGCGATGGTGTAAAGTTCCTGACTGTCAGACTTTGCGGCAGTGTCCTGGGCTAAATTCTAAATCTCTCCACAGTGTCTCATAGATTGGGGACATATGACGCGGTTAATGATGACCCGTCCGTCGGATGTGGTCGTTAAGCTCAGCGTTCCTTTGGTACTATTCCAGAGAAGTAAGCTGTGTGACGGCACTGGGTATCAAAAAAAAAAAAAAAAAAATGGTTCAAATGGCTCTGAGCACTATGGGACTCAACTGCTGAGGTCATAAGTCCCCTAGAACTTAGAACTACTTAAACCTAACTAACCTAAGGACAACACACACATCCATGCCCGAGGCAGGATTCGAACCTGCGACCGTAGCGGTCGCGCGGTTCCAGACTGTAGCGCCAGAACCGCTCGGCCACCAGGGGCCGGCCACTGGGTATCACCCTCTCCATTCACTCATCATTGTACAACGCAAACATGACACCACACTACACGCACACACGCACATTATAGTCGTCTTCTCATATCGCATGGACTTAACACACAATTTTCAAATTTTGCGAACGAAAAGCCCCAGTGTGTGCGAAGGATAGGAAAGACCTTTCCAATTAGGCGGCTGAACCTTCCCTTTGGGATCTCCCAGCCAATCACACTATACGATTTTAGTTTTTTTACTAACTAGAATGTAGAAAAACTGTTTAATCCATATGTGGCTCCTCTCGCGGAAGATTAACGACTGTCTCGAACCGCGCGACCGCTACGGTCGCAGGTTCGAGTCCTGCCTCGGGCATGGATGTGTGTGATGCCCTTAGGTTAGTTAGGTTTAAGTAGTTCTAAGTTCTAGGGGACTGATGACCTCAGAAGTTTAGTCCCATAGTGCTCAGAGCCATTTGAACCATTAACGACTGTATGGATATTTTCAGCAAGACGCAGCAACAGCATATGCCGCCGTGACAACCTCGTCACAAGTGCATGAGATGTTCAGTGAGTCGCAGCGCCATCTCCTCACCGTTGCCATCCTCTGATTTCTATCCCTGTGATTTCTACCTGTCGAGGCTGGAAGGGTAAACGGAAGTGTCAGATGTACTCAAATATCCTCACACACTGGAAGAGTTACAGCAGAACAATGAATACGCTATTGCTGCTATCCCTCAGGCAGAACACGTGTCTCTGTTTGATAAATCGAGCACAGCACTGCATCGACGTCAACATTGGCCAATTCCAGTATCTTCTGTGAAGTTCATGAACAAGAGCCAGTTCCATGTCAGACTCATTTAAACATTTTACAGGCCAGTATCACATATTTTGCCCACCTTGTGTAAGAAGCAGTTATTCTGTGGCTCCATACGTGAAGGGACTGGAAGAAGTAGAACGATGCATAGTTTGAAAAGTGTAACGTATGACTATGAGAACAAAGGGTGGCGTGCTCCAAAAAGAGCCTCTCATTAACGGGAATTCTCATTCACTCGATTGATATGCGAGTACACAAAATATAAGTGGTTGCTGTAATACCCCCATCACCCCAGTGATATCGAGACGGACTTAGAAAGAGATGGGAACGTTACACATGCAGCTCCTATCCGGCCTTCGGCGGTTGCAAGCGTAGGGCTCGTGGCAAATATGTTGATGAGCCTAAGGATTATGATTATCTACGAGGGCAGTTCAATAAGTAATGCAACACATTTTTTTTCTCGGCCAATTTTGGTTGAAAAAACCGGAAATTTCTTGTGGAATATTTTCAAACATTCCCGCTTCGTCTCGTATAGTTTCATTGACTTCCGACAGGTGGCAGCGCTGTACGGAGCTGTTAAAATGGCGTCTGTAACGGATGTGCGTTGCAAACAACGGGCAGTGATCGAGTTTCTTTTGGCGGAAAACCAGGGCATCTCAGATATTCATAGGCGCTTGCAGAATGTCTACGGTGATCTGGCAGTGGACAAAAGCACGGTGAGTCGTTGGGCAAAGTGTGTGTCATCATCGCCGCGAGGTCAAGCAAGACTGTCTGATCTCCCGCGTGCGGGCCGGCCGTGCACAGCTGTGACTCCTGCAATGGCGGAGCGTGCGAACACACTCGTTCGAGATGATCGACGGATCACCATCAAACAACTTGACATCTCTGTTGGTAGTGCTGTCACAATTGCTCACCAGTTGGGATATTCAAAGGTTTGTTCCCGCTGGGTCCCTCGTTGTCTAACCGAACACCATAAAGAGCAAAGGAGAACCATCTGTGCGGAATTGCTTGCTCGTCATGTGGCTGAGGGTGACAATTTCTTGTCAAAGATTGTTACAGGCGATGAAACATGGGTTCATCACTTCGAACCTGAAACAAAACGTCAATGGAGTGGCGCCACACCCACTCCCCTACCAAGAAAAAGTTTAAAGCCATACCCTCAGCCGGTAAAGTCATGGTTACAGTCTTCTGGGACGCTGAAGGGGTTATTCTGTTCGATGTCCTTCCCCATGGTCAAACGATCAACTCTGAAGTGTATTGTGCTACTCTTCAGAAATTGAAGAAACGACTTCAGCGTGTTCGTAGGCACAAAAATCTGAACGAACTTCTTCATGACAACGCAAGACCTCACACAAGTCTTCGCACCCGAGAGGAGCTCACAAAACTTCAGTGGACTGTTCTTCCTCATGCACCCTACAGCCCCGATCTCGCACCGTCGCATTTCCATATGTTTGGCCCAATTAAGGACGCAATCCGTGGGAGGCACTACGCGGATGATGAAGAAGTTATTGATGCAGTACGACGTTGGCTCTGACATCGACCAGTGGAATGGTACCGTGCAGGCATACAGGCCCTCATTTCAAGGTGGCGTAAGGCCGTAGCATTGAATGGAGATTACGTTGAAAAATAGTGTTGTGTAGCTAAAAGATTGGGGAATAACCTGGTGTATTTCAATGCTGAATAAAACAACCCCTGTTTCAGAAAAAAAATGTGTTGCATTACTTATTGAACTGCCCTCGTATTTAACAGCGTGCTGGTCCGCATCTGAAACGCAATGAAGCAGCGATTCTGATGCATGGATTCAACACACCCTTCGTAGGTTTCCGGAGGTACGTCGTACCGGATGTCTACGAACATACCACGCAATTCCCATAAATTATGGGTCGGTGGTTAGTGGAAATGAAAATGGCACCGAAATGCGTCCCGGAGGTGCTCCATCAAGTTCAGACGACAACTAACCCTGTGACAGAGAATTATCCTGCCGGAAGATGCAATCGCCGTCAGGGAAGATACCAAGCGAGAAGGGATGCAGGTGATCCACAATAATGTCCACGTAGTCGACAGTTGTCATGGTACTTCGATTACTGCCACAGCTCCCATAGAAGCCCAGAAGCCAAGAGGCCCAGTTGAATGTGCCCCATAGCACAATAGCATAATTCTGTCCAAACCGTCCTGTATATGTTGCACGGTGCATGTTTCGAGCAGCCTTTCTCCTGTATGACCAGACGATACGTTTCCATTGATCACTCGACGACGTCGAGGTGTAAACATTGGAATACATTGGAATCGTCTGCTGTGGAGTCCCACGTTTGTGCTGGACGGTGTGCTCCAAAAGCTTACACCTGCACCAGTATTGTACTCTGTAGTTAGATCTGCCACATATCACCGCCAGTTCCGATTTACAGAGCGGATAAGCGTCCGTCCTCCATATCCTGTCACGAGGCGTTTTATCCAACGCTTTGTCGCGTACTCGTTTCACCGTCCTTCAAACACTTTCCATAGACGCTCACGACAGTATTACGCAAACAGCCGATCAGCTTGGCCATTTCCGTGATGCTCGTTCCATGCACCGGGCCCTGATAATCTACAGTTTATCAGGGTCCCTAGAATGATTCCGCATTCGTGTCTCCTCCGATTGTATACCATGCTACCACGTCTTGTGCCCACAGTGCCACCAAACAGTATTAAGTGAAGCGTTGGGCAATAGTTATAACGTTTTGGCTCATCAGAGTATGTCAAGTGCGGATGGCCGTTAGTCCACTACCGGAAATAAATTCGCAGCACGTCGATCAGAGCGAGATCCATGAATATCCCATCCATCAATCATACGACCCAAGCTTTCACTGTCGGTATTTGTGTTTTATTGGTATTTGTTTTATGGGCATTGGGCTGCGGTCTAAGGCACGGTATTATGTTTAACGTTTCGTCTTCCAATGCTGGAGTCAGTAACAACACAGAAAGCTGTACTACAGACTGTATTACATTCTTCCACCTTGTTCTATACCTGTAAAAGCCTTATCTGACTCATCCTCACCTTTTCAAAGGTAGCCTGGAACTCCACACCTCCTAAATTTAACACACCTTCCAAATATTAGAAAGCCATGTACTCTGCCATACATCACATATCCGGCTTCCATGTCTTACACATGTGTTCTATGACTCTATAAAATATTCCCCATCCTCTCCTCAAATTGCTCGAACATCTACGCATTCCCACACACCTCGTCGACTTCCCCAATCTGTTTCAATCCTGGGCTGATTTAACTCCTACAGCAACACGCCTCACCCTACCTTCACCACTACAGCCTGCACATCCTATCTCAAGGCATTTTCAGTGGGCCCCCTATCCTGATTCAGAAAGCTGTCCTGTAATATGTCTACCGTATGCAACCCATCTATCTGTATTGTTCTATTGTCCTTCAGCCATTCCTCCTACAATCCTACTCACACAGCATTGACTGAGAACTAATATCGAGGGCCCTACTAGGAAGCAACGTCATCATCATCAGCATCATCATCATCATCATCATCACCATCTTAGCACCAGCCAAACTATCATCATTTGTTTCTATAGTGTGTAACGAAAAGAAATTATTTTTACTTTACCTGAACATCATTCAGTAAAAATATGGCTGCTGCGAGCAAGCACCCCTCCATCCTACCACCCCATGTCAAGGGAATAAAATAATCAGTAAAGAAAGAAGGCGGGTGGAACTGTTGTTGTTGCCAAAGTTATGCCAACTCGCGTATACAGTTATTACCTCACTTTCTGGACCTTGGTTTTGAAACTCTATTTGAGTGAGTTACGTTGTGTGAAACAATTCGGTCTTCTGTACATTGATGCTGATTCGTGCTCATTTAACATCTAGTCGTAAAGTTAGCTCACCGTTGCGTTTGCGGAGGAGAAGGGTACTTCCTGTAACACTCTGATTTTCCCTTTTCTGTCCCATTCGCGAATGTGCGTGGCACAGTCGACTGTCGATAAGCCTCCGCATGGGCTCTAAAATCTCTGATATTTTTGTCGGGGTCATTTTTGAGGCGTATACGGTAGGAAGTAAAAGATGATGCCTGACTTTTCTTCAAACGTCTGCTTTCGGAATTGTAACAGTAAACAGCTCAATGGTACATAAAATCTCTCTGGTAGCATCTGTCACTTGGGTTCCATAAGCATCTCCGTAACGCTTTGCGCTTACTAAAATAATCTTTGGTGAGACGCTTCGTTCTTCGTTAGACCTTCTCTATGCCTTTTATTAATCATACCTCATAATAATCCCAGACTGACGAGCAATTCTCAAGAATCTTTCGAATGAGTTTTGTACTCCCCTACTTTAGAGATGAATTAAGTTTCCTTGGGACTTTCCTAATAAATCTAAGCCCGTTATCTGCTTTTTGTGCCACTAGTTATTTGTGATCATTTCACTTTAAGTCACCCCTGGCAGTTACTCTCGGTTATTTTAAGCTTATAATAACCAGGAAGAATCATATGGCGTCACTGGCTGCGAGACGCCAAGGTGTTGCTCAGCCGCTTATTCTGAATGGGTTTTTTGGCTCCGCAGACAATGGCCCCATTCTTCGCAGTGTGTGACAATTGTGAATTACGTGTATATGTTGAGCGAAGGTGCCTGCTATGGATGTGAGTACAACGCAGTGTCATATTTGTGTTTCCTGATGCTGAGAGAAGCGAGAGTGTTGAGCCCGATGCCGTCACATAGCCTACTCATCTTGCATAACACCAGTGGTCTACCGAGATTAATGTCCCCACCCGACCGACGGATTATCATCAACAGCGTCACATGCCCTCACTCAATGAGACGCTGCAGAGAAGTTTGGAATTCAGTCCGGCGTATCGGTGCAAAGACTGTTTATCAGAAATCTTATCTGAACAGCTCTCCTCCATATTTCTTTCATCACCAGGATTCGAACCGGCCATATTCAAGTACAGCGTCGCCGCACAGGCGTGCTATAGCGGCCTCGGTTACAGAGGCTGACAGTACTGCAGTAATTGAAACAGAGCAATACACTGCAGCACCTAGAGAAAACGGCACAGATGAATCCAAACTCTTAGAAAGTGTAGGATAGTGTTCCAGCAATGTGAAATTAACACTAAAGATAGACAGCCTACACGAATGCCCAGTAGCATCCTATATTATATGGTCACAAAGGTCAGTCTGACCCCAACCCGTAGCACGAAGAGATGTCAGACGTGGTAGAAACGTGAAAGCAAGCGGCGCTATTTATTTTTCAACAGTATCTGAAAAAAACAAACATTGGTCATGATCTTGCAGCTTTACTAAATTTGTGAAATTTATTCGCCGTTACTGAATCTTTCAGACATTAGCTGCATTAGATATAATAATAATAATAATAATGTGTCATCTATAGGTAATATCTTCATACCTAACACAGCTAATGTCTCAAAGATACCGCAATATGAATTTCATAAAGTTAGTACAGCCTCAAGATCGTTACTAATGTCTGCTTCTTCAGACAATGTTAAAAATAGGTTTTATAAACCTCGACGGGCAACATGACGATCGTAGTACTAACGCTGAATACGTTTGTCTCCTTGAAACACTGTGTCGGGAATCCAAGCAAAGTTTAGAGCGATGGGTTTGCAGACAGAATGACATAAGAAAGTTTGGGTGGTCATGGAAGCGTACGAGGCAGCCGAAGTGGTTAAGGCGAACGCTCGCGACAAGCGGCAATTCCGGTTTGCGTCCTGGTCTGGTACAAATTTTCATGTGTCACCAGTACCAATACCTAATGCAGCTAATGGATGAAAGATTGCACAATCGCGAATAAATTTAGTATGCCTCGTCGACGTCAGAGGGAGCAATACCGACGTGTGAGGGACGACGAACAGTGCAAAATGATGGGTTTGCAGGAAAGATATTTGTCATAAACTCCTGAAATTTTGTCTTGTACATGACTTGCCACGGCCGTGGTGGTCTATCGAGTAGAGCACTAGACTCCGGGGCTGGTGGTCACGAGTTTAATACCTGATAGGGGTTCCTCCTTCATTCCAACGAAGCTGAGCTCAGCTACTCTCAGCCTGCTATCGAATGAGTACCAGGGATCTTTCCCGGGGGTAAAAGGTGGCTGGGACAATGGGCGCCCGAGCGTCCTCCTCCTAGTGCAGCGGCGAAGAAAGGTTGTCAGGCCAATAGCCCGCTTGCAGGCTTTCGCCACACACTCTAACATTACCATTTTTATATGACATGCAACTACGACAGTAAAGGGTATGTGGAACCAGTAGGCGGCGACGAGCGGGTACTGAATGACACTATTTGACAACTGGACGAGATGAACGTCAACTTGCACGCGTGGCGGTAAAGGAATGTAAAGTTTCGTCTATAGTGGTGGTCAAGCACTACAGTACGGCAACGGATGTAAACTAGTCCGCGTCGACGATTTGACGCCGTCTGCTGCAAGCCAGACAGGTAGCAAGAATGCCATGGGGGCAGCTACCAATTTTGAGCGACCCCTTCTGCCTCAGATTGCTTATTCATTCATTTATTTGATGCAAAATATTACCAATCCGCAGTCGGTATACTACCGTATTTTACGGATTACAAGACGTCACAGACTATAAAACGCATTTTAATTTTAAGTAGTTTTAAAAAATAACATTTTTATCATTTTTATAATTAGGTTGCATAGCCAGACTAAGAAAAAGTTCTTAATTTATAATACCCAACTGACCTTGAAAATCCCTGAAAGTCCTTATATGAACTCTCTTCTTCTTCTTCTTCTTCTTCTTTGCTGTCCACTTCATATATAAAATAGGCTTTTCTGGCATCGAGAGCGTTACTGAAATATTTAACAAAAATGTCTTCTGTCAGTCTAGACCACGATTGTTTTATCCACTGACACACTTGTTTGATTGTGGGTCGTTTTAAAGCTCTCTTCGCGTGAATTCATGTTGGTTTCATCCATTTGTTCCATCCCTCTCTCATATACACTTTAAGTGGTTCATTTATCGACACATCAAGAGATTGCAATTGTGAAGTAGGTCCTCCCTCTGTATTTCCCTGTCTCAGTTTCTCTTTCACATAACTTTCTAAATGACTACTAAACTGATCTAACATAAGAAGAGAACTCTTCTTCAATAAACCACCTTTCCTTCTCTCCCACACTCTGTTAATCCATAATTTCATATCAGCCTCGTCCATCCAACCCTTGTCATGTACGTGAACAACACCTAGCGGTATTTCTGAATGGTTTGGTATTGTTTGCGCTTGAAAATGATCATTGGATTAATTTTAGTACCGTCAGCATAGCATGAAAGAGCAACAGTGTTGTGCATTTTTTCATGTCCACCTGATTTTATAGGTACAGTTTTAGCACCTGTCATGGCAAAAGTGCTGTTACTCGTCGCGTCAAATGTCAGAGGAGTTACGTCCGTATACGCTGTTTGGCTTAGTTCCACACTGGTTTTCTTTCGATGTTGGATAATAAAGCGATGGAAAGACAATATTTTCTTATCATACTCTTTTGGCATTTTCTGAGATATTTTGGTTTTGGTTCGCATGCTAAGTCCATGACGCTTCATGAACCTGTAGCACCAACCAGCTCCGCCAATAAAGTCTATTAAGTTCCATTGTAGCGCCAGCTTACGAGCGTGTATTTGAATCATTTTCATATTAATTCCATTGCCATTTTGACAGTGTCCTTGAATCCATTTCAATACGTCATCTTCTATGTTTAGCCATTTTGCATTCAATCCTGTACACATTTAATCTACCTCATGTTTTCAGTTCTTCTTTACTAGCCCGACAATCGCGAATGCTTTTTTTCTGTTGGTGGAGGGGCGAAATGTCGCTCAGCTGCTCTGTTTCCATGTTTTTCTGCAGATGTTCTTAGTTTCAGTTTGTAGCCCGCATTATATGAACACCTTTATTCCATTACGAAACCAGCTACTAGGAAAAAATATTGTACTGTTACCGACAACGTTAATCAGAGGTAGACAGTGTTCTGGCTTTGTGATGGTGGGCAAGGAGGGAAACAATAGAAGCAAGCTTGTGGATCCCCGCAACTCATGTTCGTCGCATCGGTGCACTACTGCTACCAGTTGACTCCAATGTTGCCAGATAGTGATAGGTTTGCAGCGGCATCGAATATGTCACCATTATTAAGAGTGGCGAGAATCTTAAATGACACACTCGACATAATTTATATTATTTTCGAGTGTAAGACGCATTCGAATTCGGAGGTAATTTTTCGAAGAAAAATGTGCGTCTTATAGTCGGTAAAATACGGTATAGATGACTGTACATTCCATTAGAAAGACACAAACGTACAGTCCTAGTTTCAACAATAAAATCATATACAGTCATTAGATACAATCATAATTCCAGTATAAAATTTAGTCTGAATGTATAATTTAATTCTAATGACAACTTCTACCGATCTATTACCCAGTACATTGCTAATCTAAAAATATATAAACCGTGCTGAAAACCGAAGGAGTTTTTCTTAAAAATTAAGTTAATGTATCATTTTCATGGAAACATTAATCAACTTAATTTAATGACAATATTCAAATTATACTGGAAGATGGTCAGAAACGAGAATAAATAGCAAGAGATTCTGCAACTGTCAGACGCTGTGACGTTGCAATACGCACTAAGGGTACACACCACGGCCGACTGCATACTTCAAGAAAAGTTCCCACTTCTGTGAGTTTCCCTAGGTTTGATTCAGCCTTTGATGAGCTAGAACCTCTGCTCCTCTTACAGGGCCGTTGTTAGTAATGACGAAGGAATACTAAGCTGCCTGATAAAGTTACAATTTTATTTTAAACTGAATATATTCCATAGCTACTACTATTAGAACTATAATACCAATAAAACATTGCTAGTGCTCTAAACCTGCGTCAGTTTTCAGAACATGACATCCTTTTTTCTGAGGGTTAGATACGGAAATAGGCATGAGCTTTGGCGATGGAACTATGAGCTCCACTTGCATAGTGTCGTCACTTTCACTTCCTGACGCTTCCTCTTCAGCCGCATTCACTGCCCTGTCTTCTTTCGTATTTTGCATTCGTGGCACCCTAAGATGTGCACGGCGGCACTAACTGTATAGCGCATTTTGGAGTCTTTTAGAGTCGCGTATATACAAATTGGGTGCAAGTCGAATGTTTTGTCTGGATATTTATAAAAATGCACTATGGAAGACAACGTGTTGTGGAATTCCTTCGACTCCGTATTTACATATGCTTCTCTGTCTAAGCTTGAATAGCTCAATACGAATGTATATAAATGCCATAAGGGCCGCGTCCTGCCAAAAGATGAGGGACGCTCAGGCTGGGATTGATTTGATTCACATTTAGAACTGAAATACATACTATTAGTGTTCACCAACAATATTTATTTTACTTTTTACTGAGAATCAACCTTGCGTCCTTCTAGGCCGTCGTCAGACATCTTAAGGTTGAACAAACAGTCCAGCTGTCCAGTAACAGTTTCTAGCTGTGCAAAGACCGTTATTTCCAAAGACATGTGACATCTATATGAAAAACACCACCTTCATCTATATCAATTTCTCAAAATGAATTAAAAATCATTAAGGAAACTGTATATAGCAATGGTTATAGTCCTACCCAGATTGATAATAAACTTAAGAGGGAGAATATAAAGAGGATAATAGCAGTTCTTTATCCTCCTCAGAAGGCAATAAATCACATAAAAAACAAACATATCCCCATCTTGTATGAGGGCAGGAGTTCATAGGCACGTGCCAGCAGACTAAAATCTAGGATACATTCACCAGCTTCCTACACCAGGAATATTGTTGGCCCCCTTATGTTCAACAGGAAAGACAAAATTCATCCTTTAGAGCAGAACGGAATTTATACATTGCAGCACCAAACAAACTGATGTAGTCATGCATATACAAATACAGAGATATGTAAACAGATAGGATACGGTTCTGCGGTCGGTAACGCCTAAATAAGACAACAAGAGTCTGGCGCAGTTCTTAGATTGGTCACTGCTGCTGCAATGGCAGGTTATCAAGATTTAAGTGAGTTTGAACGTGGTGTTATAGTCGGCCCACGAGCGATGGGACATAGCATCTCCGAGATAGCAATGAAGTGGGTATTTTCCGGTACGACCATTACACAATGTACCGCCAATATCAGGAATCTGGCCGGCCGGAGTGGCCGTGCGGTTCTAGGCGCTACAGTCTGGAGCCGAGCGACCGCTACGGTCGCAGGTTCGAATCCTGCCCCGGGCATGTATGTGTGTGATGTCCTTAGGTTAGTTACGTTTAATTAGTTCTAAGTTCTAGGCGACTGATGACCTCAGAAGTTAAGTCACATAGTGGTCAGAGCCATTTTATCAGGAGTCTGGTAAAACATCAAATCTCCGACATCGCTACGGCCGGAAAAAGATTCTGCAAGAACGGGAATAACGACGACTGAAGAGAATCGTTCAACGTGACAAAAGTGCAACCCTGATTGCTGCAGATTTCAATGCCGGGCCATCAGCAAGTGATAGCGTGTGAACCATTCAACGAAACATAATCGATATGGACTTTGGGAGCCGAAGGCCCTCTCGTGTACCCTTGATGACTGCACGACATTATGCTTTACGCTTCGCCCTGACCGTCAACATCGACATTGGACTGTTGATGACTGGAAACACGTATCCTGGTCTCGTTTCAAATTGTATCGAGTGGATGGACGTGTACGGGTACGGAGACAACCTCATGAATCCATGGACCCTGCATGTCAACAGGGGACTCTTCAAGCTGGTGGAGGCACTGTAATGGTGTGGGGCGTGTGCAGTTGGAGTGATATGGGACGCCTGATACGTTTGGATACGGCTCTGAGCGATGACACGTATGTAAGCATCCTGCGTGATCACCTGCATCCATTCATGTCCGTCATGCAATCCGACGGACTTGGGTAATTCCAGTAGGACAATGCGACACCCCACATGTCCAGAATTCCTACAGAGTGGCACCAGCAACACTCTTATGACTTTAAACACTTCCGCTGGCCACCAAACTCCCCAGACATAACATTATTGAGCATGTCCGGGTTGCCTTGTAACGTGCTGTTCAGAAGATATCTCCACCCCCTCGTACTCTTACCGATTTATGGACAGCCATCGCTCTTGGGTTAAGTGGCTAAATATAGCGTTTTCTAATCAGTCTTAGTTCCCGCTAATGGCCTCTTGCATCTTATACGTTATCTTGGTGACCATAACCAGGACTCCTCGATTTTTAGACGTCAAAGCTAACAAACACGTGTGATGGCCTATAGTACCATCAAATACAACGTGCGATCTCAGCTTCCACGTTTTAAGAGCGATCTAGGCAACAGCCGCTACACCCAGGAGCTCTTAGAACCCAAGGTTCTGCAAAATCTCATGCCATATTTCGGCAGGAAAACGAAGACAGTGTTAGTCGATGTCTTACTCGTCATGGTCATTCAGCAACTCATGGTCATTGCCGCGAACCATGTCGCGTGTAGAAACTAATATTGACGCAAAGTCGATACCCGAAAACGCAGCAGTAACCTAATGTTACGACCAGGAGATAGATGAACCCGAATCAGTACCGACGTACGAAAGACGGATTGTGTTAAACAACATTACACACTCAAATGAAATTTCAAAATTTATAAAAAAAATTAAAAAGAACTATCCATAACTGGCTTACATAGCTACAAGTTCCTATGGAGCATATAGTGTACTCTGTGGTTCGGATTTGGGCTTTTCGGCACAATAATATGCATAGATCCGACGCTGCAGAATTCACATTGTAATTCGTGCCTGATCAAATGAGATCTTAGATTTTATTTCAAAATAATTCCATTCAGAACTAAGAAGGAATTTTCATATACAGGTACCCTATTTGGCCAGAAGGTCTGAAGACCCCATTTCAGCATTGTGTGAAGCATCAAGTTATGCTTCGACACAAAATGCATCGCCATTTTGTAAGTTCTTTTGTCGAATGAGTCAAGAGAGACGAAAGGACGGCTGATGTATAACTATAACGACTCAAACATTTGTGAACAGTCACGGAACAACCATAACTAGCCATCACATTGATACTAGTAATCAATTAGCTGCAACGGTCTATCGATCTCTGATGTCCGCAGTGGGAACTAATACACTGCTGTACAAAACTTAAGGACAAAAGTAACTTTCGGATGATGTGTCACTGCCAAGTAATATAGCTCCATGAAAGCTGGACCAAACATAGAAAGAACTGCTATAGTACAGAAGGCAACTGAAAGAAATACACAATGAGACGAACAGAAATGACACTTTAATTCAAAGACAATAATTAGACTGAAGTCACCGGGATTGTTGTTCACCTGGACACTACAAAAGGCGGGACATGGTTCTTAATAGGGTGCGTGATCTCCATGGACAGCAGTGCATGCTATGCAAGGTGCAACCACGTTGGCCACATGGTTGGTAAGGAGTTGTTGTGTGTTGTGGTGGGGCGTTCCATTCCTCCACCAGTGCAGTTGACAACTGATGGATGGTCTTTGGTGCTTGTGGACGCACTGTAAATCGTCTCCCCACCTCATTCCACAAGTGCACGATGGGACTTAAGTTCGTAAACGGGCAGACCAGTCTATTCACTGAACATTGTCTAGTTCCGAGAGCTCATTCACCTGCGCTGTTCGGCGTGGTTGGGCATTGTCCATAAAAATGAAGTCAGGGTCTAAAGCACACGAAAAGGCGTACAGCGTCCCAATAACGTATACCGGTGAATGTACTGTGTTAGAAGACTTGCAGATCAGTACGCCCATGCAACACTATGCCTTGCCACACCATAACACCTGTACCACCAAAACGATCGCATTAGACGTGTTCCTGGGTGCATTACATGATCCCACCTCTCGCCATATGAGGGTAAGTCCAGAATCACTGCTCAGACTGAATCTGTTGTCATCCGAGAAGAGCATGAGTCACCACTCCTCGTTGGGCCAATCCCTATGCCCCCACACATTCATTCATTTCCACCGAGTAGTTAATGTGTTATGTTACGTTATCTATCTCGTCCTTAAGTTTGCAGAGGATTGTAGTACGACAACCATGTCGGCTAATGAAACGACGAGCGCTATCTCCCGACCGGGATCTCATAGCTTGTGATGTGGTGCTAGGAGTGTCGTCGCATGAGGTCGTCTTACTGGACATTACCGGATGAGATGGAGCAGTGGTGAGAAACCGGATGCCGCATTCACGAGAACGGCGGTTCGAATCACCGTCCGGCCAACCTGATACAGATTTTTCACTATTTCCCTAAATCGTTTACGGCAAATGTACGAATGGTTTCTTTTAAAAGGACGTGGCCAGTTTCCTCACCCATTATTCTTCTAGTACGATCTTGTGCTCTGTCTCTAATGACTTTGACGTCGACAGGACGTTAAACCCTAATCTTCATTCCATTCCTTTCTGTAGACCATTCGTATGCCGACTGTAGTTTTGTACAAAGAATGGCTTTCACTTCCTATGGAGCTCATAGATATATTACTTAACAGCATCACATAATACTTAATCGCATTTCCTGTATTAGTGCTCGAAGCAATAGCACGCATTATTGAAGCTACTTGGGCAGTACCAAAGTGGCACGTCCATTTTATAATTTTCCAACTGGCTGACAAATTTGATTTTGTGACAAGTTAAAGCATTTTGTCGCATGAGTCTTCCAACCCCGATACCCGCCTTTCTGCGCAATGTACTACAAATTGTGCTGAAAACTCGAAGACTGAACTTGCTGCAGAATGACGTGACTAGATAGCACAGATAGTAGAACGCAGCTCCGGAAATGTGGGCATACAGATTTAGATCCTGCTCTGGTTATAAGTTTTAACTTGACACGTTCCACCAATTTGGATAACACCGTATAGAAAAATTGCTTGTTACGAACACGATACATATTCGACTTAAATTCTTTGGAACTTTTTGTTTTTGTTTTTTCTTAATTTGTCTTACGGTACGTGTATGGCTAACGTTTAGTTACAATTATTTTGGTGGTTTGTCATGATATCTGAGACTAGTGTAGAAGATTTTAGATCTGCAGTCGAGTTCTCATTTTCTTTACAAAATATTTCGACAACTTCTTAGTTGTTTCCCTCAAGTCTTGCTTGCTGTTTGGACTCCAAGTAAACTGCGAACGGGACACGTAGCATGTCACGATTTTTTCCCGCCGAGCCACAATTGTGCAATCGATCTAAGAGAGGTGGGCGTTTCTTTGACAAGGGCGGAGGCTTTAGTTTAGGGACAGCCTTTGACCGGTGCTTAAAACAAGTCGGAAAAAATTCGCCGCTCTTTCTCTCTCTGCTTTTACTGCCTTACTTTATTTCCTCACTTATAACTTTTATTGCGGTTTGGCATAGCCTTTTGGTTGTTCTCAAATTTCTGTCTGACTGTTTTATTCTTTGATGTTGCAGATGTACAGTCTCTAGGGTAACACTGAAAATGCCTGGTTCACAGTTAGGTTGAAGTGAAAACAGCGAACAACGCCTGAAGATGACACCTAGGGATGTTGTTGAAATATTGTGTAAAGAAGATGACAACACGAATGCCAAACCTCTAACTTGCAAATCATCAATTTCGCTAAGGATGCCTAAGAGGTCGAATCTGAAATTGTTCTGCAGTCACATGTACAGTATAATGCAAACGCTTGTTTTACGCAATAGAGGACTCAGGATGATAGAATTTAGTTACTGAGGCGGAAATACACTCCTGGAAATTGAAATAAGAACACCGTGAATTCATTGTCCCAGGAAGGGGAAACTTTATTGACACATTCCTGGGGTCAGATACATCACATGATCACACTGACAGAACCACAGGCACATAGACACAGGCAACAGAGCATGCACAATGTCGGCACTAGTACAGTGTATATCCACCTTTCGCAGCAATGCAGGCTGCTATTCTCCCGTGGAGACGATCGTAGAGATGCTGGATGTAGTCCTGTGGAACGGCTTGCCATGCCATTTCCACCTGGCGCCTCAGTTGGACCAGCGTTCGTGCTGGACGTGCAGGCCGCGTGAGACGACGCTTCATCCAGTCCCAAACATGCTCAATGGGGGACAGATCCGGAGATCTTGCTGGCCAGGGTAGTTGACTTACACCTTCTAGAGCACGTTGGGTGGCACGGGATACATGCGGACGGGCATTGTCCTGTTGGAACAGCAAGTTCCCTTGCCGGTATAGGAATGGTAGAACGATGGGTTCGATGACGGTTTGGATGTACCGTGCACTATTCAGTGTCCCCTCGACGATCACCAGTGGTGTACGGCCAATGTAGGAGATCGCTCCCCACACCATGATGCCGGGTGTTGGCCCTGTGTGCCTCGGTCGTATGCAGTCCTGATTGTGGCGCTCACCTGCACGGCGCCAAACACGCATACGACCATCATTGGCACCAAGGCAGAAGCGACTCTCATCGCTGAAGACGACACGTCTCCATTCGTCCCTCCATTCACGCCTGTCGCGACACCACTGGAGGCGGGCTGCACCATGTTGGGGCGTGAGCGGAAGACGGCCTAACGGTGTGCGGGACCGTAGCCCAGCTTCATGGAGACGGTTGCGAATGGTCCTCGCCGATACCCCAGGAGCAACAGTGTCCCTAATTTGCTGGGAAGTGGCGGTGCGGTCCCCTACGGCACTGCGTAGGTTCCTACGGTCTTGGCGTGCATCCGTGCGTCGCTGCGGTCCGGTCCCAGGTCGACGGGCACGTGCACCTTCCGCCGACCACTGGCGACAACATCGATGTACTGTGGAGACCTCACGCCCCACGTGTTGAGCAATTCGGCGGTACGTCCACCCGGCCTCCCGCATGCCCACTATACGCCCTCGCTCAATGTCCGTCAACTGCACATACGGTTCACGTCCACGCTGTCGCGGCATGCTACCAGTGTTAAAGACTGTAATGGAGCTCCGTATGCCACGGCAAACTGGCTCACACTGACGGTGGCGGTGCACAAATGCTGCGCAGCTAGCGCCATTCGACGACCAACACCGCGGTTCCTGGTGTGTCCGCTGTGCCGTGCGTGTGATCATTGCTTGTACAGCCCTCTCGCAGTGTCCGGAGCAAGTATGGTGGGTCTGACACACCGGTGTCAATGTGTTCTTTTTTCCATTTCCAGGAGTGTATATGAGAAAACCTCCAGAAACCAAGCCCATTCGGGCTCCAGGTTTGTAGCAGACCACACACGAATGATGGCCAAGTATCGAATAGTAACACATTATCTTCACGCTTGTTTATTTCTTTCGGTGTGAATTTTTTCGCTAACTCTCCGCAATCGGTTTTCAAAAAGTTAGCTCTGGCTCTGGCCTACCATACATTATTTATCAAAGCGTCGTAGAGTGTTCTGGAGATGCCGCTCTAGTTTATCTTGATAAGGGTGAGGGAAGGATGTGATACAAAATACTGGAGGAAGCATAACAGGATTCACCTGTAATGATTCAGAAAATCACCTCGCCTGTGTTGGTCTGGCGAAGCGAGGCGGAACTTTGCCTCAAATGAGTCTGCGCTCAGCAGTCGATTAAATTCCAACAACAGTAAACATTTTTAAAAAAAGTTGTTATTTAATCGAAATGAGTTTGTAATTTGACGCACTATGCTGAAATTACAGCACTAATCAATCGTAATAAAATTATGCTCTTAAATCGAGAAAAAGAAACAGTATTTGTTTTTGCGCTGCTTTTACCTCGACCTTCCCGATGTTACACTGCGAGAATCGCGTTTTCCTGCGGTGATTCTCTTATCTTGAATTCTTCACTTGTGCTTCGAAACACGCTACATCCTCAGGCATGCTCCTCTTTCGTTCAGAGAACACAGTTAAGGTTGACGACCCTCTGAATGAATGTGTGTGGCCGTCTGCCCTGCACTCATCAAACACTGGAGCAAGTGGTCGGTCGACTGCAAACAAAATGCGCGCCGGCGAGTAAGCGGAAAATGAATGAGTACGCGTAAAGGCAATTAGTGCAAAGCCTTTCCAGGGCGCTCTTACAGCCATCCCGGTCTCAGCCTGACGACAGCCTAGCGAGTCATTTGGCGCTGCTCTCCACTGAAGGTTAAGCAATTGCCAGGGCCCAGGGACGAAACCTGTATCCAATAACAGCGGAATCATAAGAAATTACTGCCACTAGCCGGTTTATGACTTCAAACAGAAACCAAACTTCGTAAACACACTCTCTCAGTACTCCCTGTGCTCATCTTCGATTAACGAAAAGACTGACTTTCGAAAAACTGGCACCAAAACCGGATTCACGAGAATGCTGGAAACACCAAAGAATATCCCATCACCTAAAAACGACATTACCGCAGATACGTGGAAATCAAGAGAAGGCACACATTCACAATAGAGGCTCCGGAAACAGCAAGTCATATAAAACGAAAACGTTAGTTGAAACATAGGATCCGAACACCTGCAGAGGCTTATCGATTGTGCCGATCACTTACAGTGTTTCTTCTGAAGCTGTCCGTAATTTCTGGAAACAATAGGCAAGCCATCTGACGATTGAGAACGGTGTGGACTACAACAATGGACGATCGTGTGAGGAACAGTCATGAAACATGAAGAGGATGTTAATCATCTGTCGATCGACAGCACGATCGTCACCTTTGTAGACTTCAACAAAGTCTACAACCGAGGAGATATAGACTGTAGTTTGATGTTCTAGAAAGTCGCAGACCTGACAAGAACACCAGAGAGCTAATCCGACAGATCTCATGAACGCAACATCAAAGCGAAATACCTTGTTCATCTCTCTGATCTTTTCGAAACACGTACAAATGTTCGACAAGAAATAGTCTTAGAAAACGTATAAAATGTTCACAGTGAATTTTTTGCATCATTTCACTCGAAAAAGATCGTTAAGTGCCAGTTCCAAGGCAAAATACCTGTGGGGAACTTCTGAAACACCCTGTAGATGCCCTCGATACAAATTGGCACAGTAACATATACTGAAATGGGAAACGCTACCACATTATGCAGCAATTTAGTCCTCTGTTCAAATTAAAATATTACGTACGGTGAAGTTCCTAACTGAACTGATATTCATAAACTAAAAGGAAGCAAAACTAAACTGTGGTAGGACATGTAACAGTATCTTTGCAATTATAACGAGGCAGTCGGTGTCCTTTTCGGGAACTGCGAAGCATTTTCATGCTCTTTAGTTCTAAGCAATCGTCGTAGCGTATCTCGTTAAAGACTAACTCAAACAACTCTCCATGCATTAAACAAAATTACACTGTTATGACAAAAGTCATGGGATAGCGATATGTACATGTACAGATGGCGGTAGTATCATGTACACAAGGCATAAAAGGGCAGTGCATTGTCGGACCTGTCATTTGTACTCAGGTGACTCATGTGAAAAGGTTTCCGACTTGATAATACCCGCACGACTGGAACTGACAGATTTTGAGTGCGTAATGGTAGTTGGAGCAAGACGTATTGATATTCCATTTCGGACATCATTAGGGAATTAAATATTCCGAGATCCACAGTGTCAAGAGAGTGCTGAGAATACCAAATTCAGGAATTACCTGTCATCGTGGACAACGCAGTGGCCGACGGGATTCACTTAACGATCGAAAGCGGGGGTGTTTGCGTAGAGTTGTCAGTGGCAATAGACAAGAAACATTGCGTGATATAACAGCGGAGTCGGCCGCTGTGGCCGAGCGGTTCTAGGCGCTTCAGTCTGGAACCGCGCGACCGCTACGGTCGCAGGTTCGAATCCTGCCTCAGGCATGGATGTGTGTGATGTCCTTAGGTTAGTTAGGTTTAAGTAGTTCTAAGTTCTAGGGGACTGATGACCTCAGATGTTAAGTCCCATAGCGCTTACAAGGGAACCTCCCCATCGCACCCACCTCAGATTTAGTTATAAGTTGGCACAGTGGATAGACCTTGAGAAACTGAACACAGATCAATCGACAAAACAGGAAGAAGTTGTGTGGAACTATGAAAAAAAATAAGCAAAATATACAAACTGAGTAGTCCATGCTGAACATAAGTCACATTAAGGACAGTACCAGCTCAGTAGCGCTGTGGTCATGTGGTTAGCATGAGCAGCTGTGGCACGAGAGGTATTTGGTTCAAGTCTTCCCTAGAATGAAAATTTTAATTTTTTATTTTCAGACAATTATCAAAGTTCAGGCACACACACACACAATCAACTTCGCTCTCCAAAGTTCCAGGACATGTTCAGATTTGCTTGGACATATGCAGGATTTGACGGTGTATACACGGAAAAATTTGAAAACGTTAAAAACATATGTTTTGACGGAGCACAGGGAAAACTGTGCGACTGTGAAACTGTTGCATTCATTTGTTGCAGTTTATGAGACAAACTCTTGTGATTTCATCACTTTTTTGGGAGTGATTATCACATCCACAAGAAAACCTAAATCGGGCAAGGTAGAAGAATCTTTTTACCCATTCGCCAAGTTTACAAGTTAGGTGGGTCGACAACACATTCCTGTCATGTGTCGTATAGAATATATCAGACGTTTTTTCCTGTGGAGGAATCGGTTGACCTATGACCTTGCGATCAAATGTTTTCGGTTCCCATTGGAGAGGCACGTCCTTTCGTCTACTAATCGCACGGTTTTTCGGTGCGGTCGCAAAACATAGACACTAAACTTATTACAGTGAACAGAGACGTCAATGAACGAACGGACAGATCATAACTTTGCGAAAATAAGGAATGTAAACTTTTCACTCGAGGGAAGACTTGAACCAAGGACCTCTCATTCCACAGCTGCTCACGCTAACCACGAGACCACGGCGCTCCTGAGCTCACACTATCCTTGATGTTCCATATCTTTGGCATGGACTACTCAGTTTGCATATTTTACTTATTTTTTTCATAGTTCCACACAACTTCTTCCTGTTTTCTCGATTGATCTGTGTTCAGTTTTTCAAGGCCTATCCACTGTGCCAACTTATAACTAAATCTGAGGGGGATGCGATGGGGAGGTTCCCTTGTTAGAGCCATCTTGTCCTGGGATCGTGACCATATCGGTTAGACCTTAGACGACTGCAAAACCGTGGCCTGGCCAGATGAGTCCCGATTTCCATTGGTAAGAGCTGATGGTAGAGTTCGAATGTTGGGCAGACCCAACGAAGTCGTGGACTTTGTGTATGGATACGCAAATGATCAGCATTTGAGTGCAACCGCAACATGTAGATAGGTACAACACCATCTACATTCACTATCTAACGAAAGATATCTAACTAAAGATTGTGTAACTGGTTTCTGATTCAGAAATCGCGTTTGAATGATGTTGTATGTGAGAAGATCGTGTTCCGCCTTGCGTAAGAAGGTGAAAAGTCTTGCCAGCAGATTCCGGAATTCGATAGTGGTAGGATCGTGTCCTATCGCGACTTTGGGTTACTGTTACGCTATGTACCTGCTAGAGTTGGTCAGTATCCGAATGTGAAATGTGAATATGGACTCAGTGGGTTGAGGAGGGCCACACATACCGCCATACAGGATCTCAACGTCCTAGAGTTGTGAAATTACCGTCTGCTACCGTAGACTGTAGTAAGTAAGTGTAGACTACGGTTATTTTCGTAGTAGCTTTGGTCAGTTAAAATCGAAAACGCGTTTCCAGTACATTAGGTGCGTCACATACCTATCGGGCGTTACACCATTTCAGTAGCGTTTGTATATGCTATTATTCTCGTACTAGATTCTCCTAGAAACCCGGAAGCGGTGAACCGTCTAGAAACTGAGTTAGGACATGTAAAGGACCACGTTACCTGTGGAACATTTTTGTTCTATTAGTTATCCTCCGGAATGGTACTCCAAACAAGCAGTATTTAGGGATATTGTAGTAAAAATAAAAAATAAAAAAACATATTTATCAGATAGCGCTAGTAAACGCAATTTACTCAAAGAAAAGATATAAAAATGACACAAAACAAAAACATATAAAAAATCACGTCAATACTTCGTCAAACTTATGAAAAACATATTTCCGTTGTTGCTCAATAGCTTTCACATTTGTCAACAATAACACGCAACTCTTCCCTTTGGTCATGATGAACATTCATTGAGTACAATATAAAAACAATATCTGTATAGATTTTCTATGTTTGTGCATGTAAACTATACGTACATCAAAAGTAATTGTTTTGGTTACATAACAGTTTAACACTTGGTTTAAGAATCTTGATAGAAGGTTGTATACATGGAAGAACCCTGGAGATACTAAAAGGTATCAGATAGATTATATAATGGTAAGACAGAGATTTAGGAACCAGGTTTTAAATTGTAAGACATTTCCAGGGGCAGATGTGAACTCTGACCACAATCTATTGGTTATGACCTGTAGATTAAAACTGAAGAAACTGCAAAAAGGTGGGAATTTAAGGAGATGGGACCTGGATAAACTGAAAGAACCAGAGGTTGTACAGAGTTTCAGGGAGAGCATAAGGGAACAATTGACAAGAATGGGGGAAAGAAATACAGTAGAAGAAGAATGGGTAGCTTTGAGGGATGAAGTAGTGAAGGCAGCAGAGGATCAAGTAGGTAAAAAGACGAGGGCTAGTAGAAATCCTTGGGTAACAGAAGAAACATTGAATTTAATTGATGAAAGGAGAAAATATAAAAATGCAGTAAATGAAGCAGGCAAAAAGGAATACAAACGTCTCAAAAATGAGATCGACAGGAAGTGCAAAATGGCTAAGCAGGGATGGCTAGAGGACAAATGTAAGGATGTAGAGGCTTATCTCACTAGGGGTAAGATAGATACTGCCTACAGGAAAGTTAAAGAGACCTTTGGAGAGAAGAGAACCACTTGTATGAACATCAAGGGCTCAGATGGAAACCCAGTTCTAAGCAAAGAAGGGAAAGCAGAAAGGTGGAAGGAGTATACAGGGGGTCTATACAAGGGCGATGTACTTGAGGACAATATTATGGAAATGGAAGACGATGTAGATGAAGATGAAATGGGAGATACGATACTGCGTGAAGAGTTTGACAGAGCACTGAAAGACCTGAGTCGAAACAAGGCCCCCGGAGTAGACAACATTCCATTGGAACTACTGACGGCCTTGGGAGAGCCAGTCCTGACAAAACTCTACCATCTGGTGAGCAAGACGTATGAAACAGGCGAAATACCCTCAGACTTCAAGAAGAATATAATAATTCCAATACCAAAGAAAGCAGGTGTTGACAGATGTGAGAATTACCGAACAATCAGTTTAATAAACCACAGCTGCAAAATACTAACACGAATTCTTTACAGACGAATGCAAAAACTAGTAGAAGCCGACCTCGGGGAAGATCAGTTTGGATTCTGTAGAAATACTGGAACACGTGAGGCAATACTGACCTTACGACTTATCTTAGAAGAAAGATTAAGGAAAGGCAAACCTACGTTTCTAGCATTTGTAGACTTAGAGAAAGCTTTTGACAATGTTGACTGGAATACTCTCTTTCAAATTCTAAAGGTGGCAGGGGTAAAATACAGGGAGCGAAAGGCTATTTACAATTTGTACAGAAACCAGATGGCAGTTATAAGAGTCAAGGGACATGAAAGGGAAGCAGTCGTTGGGAAGGGAGTAAGACAGGGTTGTAGCCTCTCCCCGATGTTATTCAATCTGTATATTGAGCAAGCAGTAAAGGAAACAAAAGAAAAATTCCGAATAGGTATTAAAATCCATGGAGAAGAAATAAAAACTTTGAGGTTCGCCGATGACATTGTAATTCTGTCAGAGACAGCAAAGGACTTGGAAGAGCAGTTGAACGGAATGGATGGTGTCTTGAAGGGAGGATATAAGATGAACATCAACAAAAGCAAAACGAGGATAATGGAATGTAGTCGAATTAAGTCGGCTGATGTTGAGGGTATTAGATTAGGAAATGAGACACTTAAAGTAGTAAAGGAGTTTTGCTATTTGGGGAGCAAAATAACTGATGATGGTCGAAGTAGAGAGGATATAAAATGTAGACTGGCAATGGCAAGGAAAGCGTTTCTGAAGAAAAGAAATTTGTTAACATCGAATATAGATTTAAGTGTCAGGAAGTTATTTCTGAAAGTATTTGTATGGAGTGTAGCCATGTATGGAAGTGAAACATGGACGGTAAATAGTTTGGACAAGAAGAGAATAGAAGCTTTCGAAATGTGGTGCTACAGAAGAATGCTGAAGATTAGATCACATAACTAATGAGGAGGTACTGAATAGGATTGGGGAGAAGAGGAGTTTGTAGCACAACTTGACCAGAAGAAGGGATCGGTTGGTAGGAGATGTTCTGAGGCATCAAGGGATCACCAATTTAGTATTGGAGGGCAGCGTGGAGGATAAAAATCGTAGGGGGAGACCAGGAGATGAATACACTAAGCAGATTCAGAAGGATGTAGGTTGCAGTAGGTACTGGGAGATGAAGAAGCTTGCACAGGATAGAGTAGCGTGGAGAGCTGCATCAAACCAGTCTCAGGACTGAAGACCACAACAACAACAACACATAACAGTTCAGAAGTTACGTGAGCAGCTAACTTTTGTCACCTATAAATTGCAGATTATATTTTGTAAAGATATAAAATACGTAGTGGATTAAGAGTGAACGATGTGCGGTTCTAATTATGTGGAAAACAAACAAACAAAAAACAAAGAGGCCTCGGCTCCCAGTTCCTCTCTCCCACATTCATTTAGATTTCTTTGCATACCGATGCTACCGATACTACCGGTAATACTACTATTTACTATGTCATTTATGTACTGTGCCAAAGCTACCGAACCGTAGTTTTGGTAGTGTGCAACATTACAACGGTCTCGCACCATCTGCACCCCTTCAGCCGTGCAGGATCGTAAAGCCACGTCGCGTACCTTGAGTAAGGAAACAGGCTTGTCTGTAGCAAGACAAGTATCCACTCGGATAGTGCAACGGCATCTGGTGCGCCACGGATTGTCAGCACGGCGACCGTTGTTGGGCCTTCCGTTGACGCGGCAACAAAGATAGGCGCGCCGACATTGCTGAGCCCAACGATAACAATGGGCACGTGAGTGGCACTGTGGTGTCACCGCTAGACACCACACTTGCTAGGTGGTAACTTAAATCGGCCGCGGTCCTGTAGTACATGTCGGACCCGCGTGTCGCCACTATGTAATCGCAAACCTAGCGCCACCACATGGCAGGTCACAAGACACGGACTTGACCTCGCCCCAGTTGTACGGACGACATAGCTTGCGACTAGACCTACCAAGTATTCCTCTCATTTGCCGAGAGACAGATTAAATAGCCTTCAGCTAGTCCATCGCTACTACCTAGCAAGGCGCCATGTGTATCATTGCTAATTGCTTACTACTATGCAAGAGATGTATTTCAACAAGAAGAACATCATTAAAAGTTAAGTAGATGACAATCTCTCTTCTTTTCTTTATAGTTTTCATCCAGTCTCCTGTTTCAGAATTTACGCCCGTCTGCGTTAGTTTCGCGTGCACCTAGCCACTCATTGTGTCGAGACCTTAGGGAATCGACACAACAGGCACTATGTCTTCTTTTCAGAGGAGTCCAAATGTCCAATGAGAACGAATGATGCCAGATTGCATTCGTCATCGTCATTCGGACCCAACACCTGGTATGACGGTGTTGGGTGGGTGCCGTTGTGTACAAAACACGCTCACCTCTGATTCGCAAAAACGGGAATTCAGATAGCAACTGTTGACTGATGACATGTTAAGGACAGTAGCCGTGCCTCATCTTCGAGGTCTCCGTGATTTCAACAAGATAACGCTAGATCGCATATTGCCCGTACTGTCGTTGATCCACAACCATACAGAGAGTGTTCGACTGTGGCTCTGGACAGCACGTTCTCCAGATACGTCACCAACTGAAAACATCCGGCCATCGGTTGACCGACCGACTACCGCTTCACCATACACGAGCCACTACATCTGATTAACTCTGGGATAGAACTGAGCATGGCATAACATACCCGTATCTGTTGCACCCTACATACCCCAAATTGCCTACATACTTCAACCATGTGTTCTTCTTACTGTACTGTACACCCACAATAAATAAAAGTTCATTATTTGAAATCCCTCTTGGTGTTGCAATTTTAATGGACTGCAGGTTACATTTGCTACCGTTTCTACCTTAGTGTATACTCCATCAACATTCTACGTATCTTTTTAATAGATTGCTGCACACCATTTCTCTGAGATCTGCGGAGTAGCTGGAAGGAAGTACGTGTTTAAAGTTCCGATGAGTTCCTTAGAGGTGGAGCTGAGGCTCTGCTTAGGGGGAGGAAATTGATTGTGACCCCTAACAAAAACCATCTTGGCATTCCCCTTAAGCGATTCAGGGAAATCACGGAAAATTATGGTTGGCCGGTATGTTTGGCCGGGAGGTGAGTTAAACCGCCCTCCTCTTGTTCATGAGTAAGTGTTCTTCAAATGGTTCAAATGGCTCTGAGCACTACTTAAACCTAACTAACCTAAGGACAGCACACAACACCCAGCCATCACGAGGCAGAGAAAATCCCTGACCCCGCCGGGAATCGAACCCGGGAACCCGGGCGTGGGAAGCGAGAACGCTACCGCACGACCACGAGATGCGGGCTCAGTGTTCTTCCACTACGGAGTTATGGGCCAGGCGTCTTGCCTTTCATTGCCCACTTAATTACTACCCTTGTAATTTTTTATGTAACCTCACTGTCAGAATTAAGCAGACTTGGAAACGTCCAACCAGAACTCTTGTGTCAGTAATTTATCTCTAGTTTATTAAGTCGATGAGAAGAAAGTAGTGGATCTTGAAAGTGAAATCGATAAAAGCAGTGCGTACCAACGGTATGCCACTTCTCAGGTCCTTCTGTGACGTGCAATTTTCATCTGAGATGAAGAGATTGGCCTTCGTGGCGGGCAGCATCAAACGATACAGAGGATTGATGGCTCCAAAAACAAAAAAAGGACCTTTTATTATAGAAAACGTTTTACTTCAAACTGAAAAATTATTATGCATAAAATTACATGTTATCACGTTTTTATTAGGTCGCTTCCTTCTCTCTCTGTCTGGTAAAAATTTTGCGATTTATTTTAAACTAATTTCCTGATTAGCTAGAGACTTGAAATTTTAAACATAAACTGTCAATGCAATATTAACTCGCTTTCTTGTCTGGTGTGCGATGGAGGGTGCTTCGAGTACCACTACCATTTCTCCCTCTTCCCGTCGTGAATGATTCTCTCTATAACGATTGTTGATAAGCCTCTGTGCGAGCTCATGTCGCTCTTATTTTTACCTTCACTGTGTTTTTGCGAGATGCACGTAGGAGGAGGCAATATATTGTTTGAGTCAGGTGAAGAGAAACTGGAATAAAGCTGAAATTTACCACATGTTTCAGTTGTAATCTCATCAAAATGTTTGAAATCTATTGAAAAATAGAAAATAATTATTTAAATTAAACTCAATCTTCAATGTACCACGTATTTATATCGGACTAAAGAGTATAAATTAATTTCTTCTAGCCCTGTACAGATCCCCAACCCTATACAGATACTCCTGAAAAATTTTGACTGTCAGTTTGTAATAGCTATGAAAACTAATAAGATTTTGAACTAAAAACGTGGGGAGATGCAATACATTACTGATGCATGAATAGTTCACTTCTTTAATACTACACTACTAACTAACTGAGACATAAATAGTTCACCTCCTTACTATTATGTATTGCATGAGTCCCACGTTTTTCGTATTTAATTTTAGAAGTATTTCCATAGTTATTAAAAACACGTGATCACAATTTTTTTCAGGACTATCTATATGGGATTAGGAATCTGTACGGGGCTAGGAGAAATTATTTTATATTTTTTAGTCAGATGCAAAAACGTAGCATATTGAAAAATTATTTGTGTTTAAATAATATTGTCTCCGTTGTATTTCACAGAGTATCGTCTAACCAGTCCTTGTAGCACGTTGTTACGTTTTATCTACCTTAAACACATACATATAATGTTTGTGGAAACTGATACACTACGTGGAACCACGAGATATTAATAAAATTTTATTCGCGTGTGATGATTCCAGGTTCAGATTAGAATATATAGTCTTAAAGTCATAATTTTATATACAGTTGTTGCCATGCGGGACATGTAGCGGAAATCCACTCACATAATTCAGAAACATTTTTTACTCTGATTGTATCGATTAATGTAACATACGCCACATTTGTGGACTGGCTTGTGTGAAATAAAGTGATGTTGTATTTCTAATATCAGAAAATAAACTGAAGGTGAAGCATATAAAGTGAATGCATATTCGAACTCCAAATCTGTAATACAATAAGTTGCTGATTAAATTAAATATAAACAATCTTTTTAATTCGAGTCATACTTAGTTGTGACAGATAAATCTGATATGCATATTCTTGCACCCTCAAATAATTGAACAGTTGTGCGCATCCAACCCAAAGCAAGATCTTTGCCAGGTGCTAAGATCCACGTACTTCCAATAGTCAGTTTGTTGGGTAAAGTCTCTAACAGCTGTGTAAAAAAAATACTAGTGTTGTCAAACGGTCCGATTTCTCAAAATGAACAAGTAAATACGTTCCTTGCCAAAAAACTGTGAGCTCACTAATCATGCCAGTCGCAATAAAGATATGCCACAATTATGGGAACATATTCATGAGTGGCTGTATATACCAGCGTAAATGATGGTGATACAAAGGGTACTTACGATACTCATATGAATATTATCCATAAATACTGAAAATATCGTAGTCGATTAGAGCTACAACCTTACACTTGCCGTCGATGGACTAGTCGGATTTTATGTTTTATAGACCTATTAACAAATAAGATTTTTTTCCAAACAAGTTTGGTCATTGTCATCTTTAAAAATACCCCATAGGGCACTCAAAAGGTGAGCATTCAGTTACTTAAATTAAGTTCTTTCAATTTTATTCTTTCATCGTACAGCAGGTGACTTAGTAATGGATGAACAATATTAATTAGCGAAATGTAACTTGTCGATGGCGAGTGGTATTTCACGCTGCGACTATTGTGGAAAAGTAGGAGATCATTTATTATTTTGGACATTAAATTTCTTTCGCTTTGTTACTCAACACCTTTTACATTTCCGACAGCGTTACACGTAGTCCGAACATTGCAACCAGAGCAATGTCTGTGGCAGTTTATGTATTTTCTTAAGTATGTAATATAAGCTACCCATCACGCTGACCGAAGTAAAGTTCCAAAAGTGTTTAAACCATCATCATCCATTTACGTCAATTCGACCACTTCCACACATCATCACAGTGTTTTAAAGTAAGCAGTTCATGTCTACGCAACTCTACCGTTTAACGTAGCTCTACGTTTGTAAAACTGCAACAAACCAGGAAAGTCGATGCAATAGAATCCAAATGCGGAGAATATGGGCAAGAGTCATCCAGAAATATGCAAGTAGCATTCTAAGAGATATGACGTACACGAAAGCCATCTCGAGTAATCGAGACTGAGTGAACTGGCGCTGCAGGTAAGATACAGGGCTCACATTCGAGAGGACGGCGTTTGAAATTCCCGTCCACCCATCCACATTTAAGTTTCCCATGTTTCTCTAAATCGGCCAGGGCCAATACCAGGATGGTTCGTTGGAAAGAGCAACTGCCCATTTCCTTCGTGATTCATCCTTAATACGAGCTTGTGTCCTGTATCTAATGACTTCGTCGTCGACTGACCGCTCAACCACTATACGCCTTCCTGCCTTCTTGAGTGATCGGAAGACTCAGTTTAAACTAATCTCAACCAGTAAAGTGCCGTAGGTGTCGTAAAATGTAGCAGCAGCTTGGAAGAAAGTGCCAATACGCTTCATCGACGTCACAGGGCACTATATCGGCCTGTTAGCTCGAAGAAGACAAAACACTCGATCACTGGGAAACGGGTTAGCAACTTTGTGGTGTTGTAGTTCGTACATGGCATACTCCAGAAACAAGATGCGTGTGTGTAATAGAGGGTTGTAAACTGCAACGATGAGAAATGGTCTACATATTATGACTGTACTACGATATGAACGACATTTGTACTGCGCAGCAGGAATGGACTGCAGCTTCGACCACAAAGTGTGGGCGGGGGGGCTATGGTGGAGTACTGCAGATATGTGAAGCCATAAGCGCCCACTACAATGGACTCGTAAACTTGGCTGCTGGTATACTGAGTAACAAAAAACAGTGGTTTTTTTAAAAGCATCGTAACCTGCTACTAGTATAGCTCTGTGACTCAATGCTAGCGTGCCACTCTTTATATCCAGACGCCCAGAGTTCCAGCGCTATTCAGTCGTAGTGTATTTTCTGACTCTTTCCTCTCTGACAATGATTTGTGTGTATGAAAAATGGTAAGTTGCGCTTCAGTTTGGAATAAATGCTAAACTGTAGGTCTTCTATAACTGAATGAGCAAGTCAGTACGATCAGAGGAAGGAAAGAGCAAACCGCCCTGCAATACGATGTTAAGTCCCATAGTGCTCAGAGCCATTTGAACCATTTTTTTGCTGAACCAGACAGGCCCTGCCACGAACCACTTAGTGGACAGAAACCAATTCGACAGCAAAAAACGCAGTAGAGAGTGAACGTTTCGACTACGAATACCATGAGCCCTTTTCGGTTCCGATGGACGAAAGCCAGAAACGCCCTAAGAGACAATACATGCGCCAATAGAGATCCAAAATCGAAGTCTATGTCCAGAAAGTGAGGTAACAGTTGTATTCGCGATTCGGGGTACCTATGTCGTCAATATCGAACGACGCATTGCTCGATCCTTCCGCAGTGCCGGATATTTATTCCAGTAAGAGGGCTAACTCCCACTCCATGCGACGCGTTGCCACGACCCGTAGGCTTGCAGCTGCCGCAGGGGCAGCTATGAGTCGTACAAATAATTCCGCTGCCACTTCTGAATCCGTTTCCATATGAATGACGTGGCCGGATAGCCTATTAGTATCCCTACGAGTGCTCCTAAAAACTGTTCTATAGTACATATATCTTAGATTTTACAGTGGCTGTTACAATCTCAATGCGTCCACTGTTGAGCAGCATAGTTAACAAACAGCAGAGTGTGATGGTTTGCGACATTATCGGTTACTCGCACAACACAGGATCTCGAATGTCACATAAAGAGAGTAATCTAGGTATGTGTCCTCTGAGTCTTTCGCGGCGGCATGACTGGTTAAAATCTCCTCGGTTTTCAGGACGCGACCTGAAAACAGAGAAGATTTTATCCAGTAATCTGGGTAGCTCGGACTGCATCTGAGTCGTTTGAGACCCCGAGGGACTGCCCTCTGTCAGGCAACTCTACATATCACATTTTAGCAGGACAATATGCAAGAGATGTGCAAGCTTACCTAGAAGAACGACTTGCACCATTGTTTCGCTGGTCTGCATGTTCGTTTTCTACGTTTCCCAGCCTTGCGGGATGGCCGCGCGGTTTGAGGCGCCATGTCATGGGTTGCGCGGCCCCTCCCACCGGAAGTTCGAGTCCTCCTTCGGGCATGGGTGTGTGTGTGTGTGTTGTTCTTAGCATAAGTCAGTTTAAGAAGTGTGTAAGTCTAGGGACCGATGGCCTCAGCAGTTTTGTCCTTAGGAATTCACACACATTTGAACATTTTACGTTTCCCATTGGAATTGTCTTGCAAATACTTCACCACCGGGCACTTCCCCTTTCTTCCACTCCCTAATACAGACTGAACACATTCTATATGTTATATAACCAACAAACCTGATTCTAAGAACCCATTGTTTTCCTTGTAATTCACAATCCTGGTTCGCTGCTGCGCCTATACGAATACATCCCAGGTGGCCTATACCTGCCCACTCTCCATATCTGGTTCTTTGGTACAGTAGTGGAAATCAGCATAAAGGCATAAATATTTGTAGGAAAACTAACATTCTCGTTTGGAATATTTGTGCACAGTGTATATGTAATGGTTCAAATGGCTCTGAGCACTATGGGACTCAACTGCCGAGGTCATTAGTCCCCTAGAACTTAGAACTAGTTAAACCTAACTAACCTAAGGACATCACAAACATCCATGCCCGAGGCAGGATTCGAACCTGCGACCGTAGCGGTCTTGCGGGTCCAGACTGCAGCGCCTTTAACCGCACGGCCACTTCGGCCGGCTGCATATGTAATAAAATGAGATCCAGTTTACTGACAAATGCAATCAAATGGTATCGAACTTGATGTCAGTAGCACAGTATGTAACAAGACATCAGGTGGTAGAGAGTGGAACTTGGTGTAAAGGCTGTCAACTCTGTGTGATTTTACTGTGTGTGTACGTGCCTTCCTGCAGATAGGAAACAGACACCGTTAGTAACAGTGCGTATTGTACACATAAACCACGACTGTGACATTGCTACGCGGAAAACAGTTATCATGTGATGAAAAAGCAAAAATCGGTGTCTAGAAGGAAATGGGACTCTCTAATCGTCAAACCGCCAAGAAGATAAACCGTTCAAAAACAATTATTTATAGTTTTGTTAGAATAGGCGCACGATGTGGACAGACCGGAAAATATTGGCAAAGTAGAAAGTTATCTGAGGTATCGAAACGGTTACTTTCGCGTAAAGAAAGGCCACAAACCGTTATTCTCCTCAACCTGTTGCTGATATACAGTTGCCAGTAGCTGCCAGACTTTTACGACAACTTTTTGCAGATGATAAACATACTGAATTCAAGAAACGGCTGCAGAAACCTGCTATAAAACCCAAACATAAAGAGGCTAGTTTCAAGTTTGCTGAAAACATTTGTCACGGACTTGAGAATGGGATAAAGTGATCTTCAGTGTTAAGAAGTAGTTTAATTTAGATGGTCTGGACGGATTTCAGTATGATTGGCATAATCTGAGAACAGCACAGCAGGTAAGAATGAGCAAAAATTTTGGTGGTGGATGTGTTATGACTTGGGCAGATTTCTGCAGTAAAGGTAAATCACCTGTTGCTTGAGTGAACACTAGAAAGAGCTCTAATATGTACAGTGAGATACTAGAGACAGAATGAAATGGAATATAGGAGTACCTAGGAGACGAAAGTGTAATGTTTCAACAAGATAATGCGTCTCTACATGTTCCTCCTACAACAAAAAAGTGGTTTGAAGACAAAGATATCGGTGTCTTGGGCTTGAACCACGTGGAAAACCTTTGATGAATACTTGCAAGTCGTGTTTATCGTAATGGAAGGGATTTTGAGGCCGTATGTGAGCTGAAAAGAACAATACGAGAAGAGTGGGTGACAATTTCACTGCAAGAACTACAAACCCTAGCAAAATCAATGCCGAAGAGAGTTTCTGAGGTAGTTAAAAAGAACAGAGGTTGGAAAACACTAACAATGCAACAACACAAGAGGACAGTGAGTCTCTTTAAATCAGTTTCCATCCAGGAAATTCAAGCGCCTTAATTTGTTACTTATGTTATGAAAAAATTATATAATTCCGTCATGATTGTTTATGTCTTATATGTATCTACTACTTTCATAATAAATTCCACACATTTATGCTTCAGACATTGTACATTCCTTTCGTAGGAACCCTGCCTTGATACTGATTTCCACTACTGTAGTTTTACGAGACTCCCTCTCCCACACAATCCGCCTAACATTTACCTTTCCTACCTGATCTAATCCACTCTCTATCCTCCCCCATATCAAGGCTGCCTCTTCCCATCCCATCCTCTTCTACTGTTCCCTGCTCGTAACCTTAGCCTGACCTCCGCCGATCCCATAAGACACGTTTTCCTATCACCCACATTCCTACGTTACATCTATTCCCAAATATCAATTTCCTGCTTCGTTAATATAGCACACGTTACACTATTAGAGAGCTCTTAGCCTCTCCTCTCCCATACACCACCGCCCTCACCCCTTACAAATTCTTCTCATTTAAGTGCAGTGCAGTATTTCATCAGTTTTATCAGTAGTTCCTTTAAAATAACATCGATGTAAAAGGAGCATCCTGATAATTTTCTAAAATATGTAAATGTTGCATCATCTTTGGAAATTGACACTGTACAACAAAAACCCTTTCCACGAAACATGGACATTACATTGCCGTTGGTGGGGATGCTTGCGTACCTCAGCGATACAGATACCACTACGGAGGGGTATCTGTTCAGAGGTCAGACAAACGTGTGGTTCCTGAAGAGGGGCAGCAGTCTTTTTAGTAGTTTAAGGGGCAATAATCAGGGTGATTGACTGATCTGGCATTGTAACATCAACCAAAACGGCCTTGCATTTATACCCGAACATGTCTTCTAGGTCACCATTTTGTCAGGCAGCGTATATTAAGTAAACGCGTTTGACTGTTAGACGTATCACAGTGTACCATCCACTTATACATGTTAATCATGACGTTATTAAAAACGTAGCAAAAAAAATTACTTTCACTCTCCTGTACCAGTACAGAGCGCAGGTCCAGGGGTTACCTCACTAGTCCACCTGCTGGAGCTGACAGTAAAAGAATGTAGAATTGTAACAAATGTAAAAATACAAAATTGTGCACTTCACAAAACACAAAAACGTAGTATCCTATGACTATAACATCGATGATTGACAATTGGAATCAGTCAACTCACACCAATGCCTGGTGGTAACAACTTGTAGCGATATAAAATGGAACGATCTTACAGGCTTGGTTGTAACGAAAGCAGATGGTGGGCATTCGTACATTTGTAGGATACTGGGAAAATTTAATAAGCGTACAAAGGAAGTTGTTTACAAAGTGTTTGTGCAGTCCATTATAAAATACTGTTCAAAAGCGTGGGGCCCTTATGGAATAGGACTATCAGAGGATAATGGACATATACAAAGAAGGGCAGCTTGAATGGTCACAGGCGTGTTTGGCCCACGGGAGAGAGCCAAGTGGATGCTGAAAAACCTGTACTGGCAGACACTTGGCGATAGACATCAGTCATACACTGAAAATCCACTTAACAAGTTTTAAGAAACAATACTACATTAGGAATCTTGTAATGTACTGCAATTCTTTACGTTTCACAAATAGGGACCGCGAAGATAAAATTAGACCAATTAAAGTGTGCACAGGGGCAATCAATCAATAATTTTTCCAGCCATCCATTAGCGAATGGAAAGAGAAGAAACTCATACCATCCACGGTGACCTTCACTATTGTTTTCAGGGTGCAGTTGTAGGTGAAGATGTGTATACAGGTGTAGAACTCGCAGGCAAGCTCAGCTAGACGTTTTGCTGGTTACTGTGAAACGTCTGCGGTCGAGAGGTCCTGCCAATGGTACTATCTTCAAATTATTGCCAGTAAGGAAAGCATGTGCTCTTTACTGTTCCCGACTGGACACATCAAAGAGATTTTTGTGGCAATTAGTTAAAAGATTAGAATGCATAGACGAGTACTGGTAACAGAAATAAAAATATAAATGGCGTATGAAATTGTTTACTGGGATAGCCCATGGGATGGGTTCAGCTGCCTGTCAAAAGGGCGTTCTTCCTTCGCGTACACTGGAGACTTTTCTTGTGGATATGTAGAGTTGTGTCATATGTGTATTTGTGGAGTGTAAGTGAGTGTAATGGATAAATGTATAGTCTAATTTTATGTTCGATGATGTTAATGATGATGAGGAAAGACTGGACAGGGTGAAAACCGTTGCCGGTACATAGCCCACTACTCTCGAATAGCGCCATGAGGCCAATAAGCTTCACGTCTCCATCCGACGGACGGATCACCATCAACATTGTCACATGCCATCACCTCATGAGACACTGCGGAGAGGTTTGCAATTTAATATAGGACTCTGGCGCAAAGGCTGGTGATCAGGAACTTCCCCTTGCCAGGCAAATACTGGCAGTAAAAATTTTATCCACCTCCAGGATTCGAACTGTCTTAGCTCCGAGTGGAGCGTCAGACCACATGAGTGCGTTAGTAACCTTTCTAATTTATTTAATTCTAGATTATTTTTTAGAACCTCCATCCACCCCTACAATCCTTCCTTGTGCTAGTCAGAGAATTCCTTGATCAACTAGTCTCCATCAGCTACATTCGTATTTTCCTTAATTAACTGAACTACTCTTCTTAAAATTAACTAAATGCTTCTAATTCTTAAACCTCGGCTCCAGAGGCGGATGGTAGGAGAAGTACTTCACATATAATATCTGAGAAGCTCTCAGTCTACACCAAGTAGCTACCTATCCTTGTTCAATTGGGAACTATAGAAAAAACATTTTCATTCCCTGAGAATACGAAATGCTGAACGGACAGTTATCTGAAGAAAGATAGTAATGTTAGCTATCTCAGGGGATAATTGCTTAATTAGGAAAGAGGATATGGGCAATCACTGAAGGCAAGAAGAATTATCAGAAGACTGGAAGTCAGGCAAGGAGAATATAAGTGTCCCTGCCCAGTAATCTGATAACGCCAGACGCCATACGTTATTCCTACAAAATTTGGCAGAGTAACTATCGCATGAGAATTGGAAATAACGTACAACACTCCTGAACACTGGCCCAAAAGTCCTGATTAAGCTTGAAGAGCTGATGAATGACAGACAGGGGCAGTCATGTCTCACTTACGTTGTCAGAATAGTTAATGCAGAAGCAGTGAAATGAATGGACTGAAATTTTACCAGTGGTGGAGACAACAATACCATATGCGGCTGTAAAATACGCCGAGACGATAACTAAAAAAGTTTATTTTCAGATGGAAGTGAGCAACCGATCCTGGAATATAAATCTGTTAATGTTAGAGTGGTTACTGACATCTGCAATCCTAGCAGCTGTTTCGCTAACGCGGGCAAATTTCAACTTAAATTTTGAAAACATAGCCTTGAAATTAGATTAGAAGATGCTGATGTCTCATTCTTCCGAGATGTAAGGGAGGACGGAGGGATGATTAGAAGTCAGGATAAAACTCCAAGAATACAAGGATCAAGTGTTATGGCTACAGGGCATTGGATGAGAAGAGTAATAGTGCTGTCGGAGACAAGCGAATTATGCCGCAGAACATCGGTATGAAGGTAAGTGCTGTTGTCATGCTAATGTCAAGTCTCTAGGGAGCGTATCGAGCGGGTGAATGAAAGAAAACAGGCATGGGCCAAGAAAGCGGTGGTACTCGACCACAGGTACACAAAAAGAGGTGCGTAGCACAGTACACGTACCAACCTCCCCTCGCCAGACAATTTGGATCTGTGGGCTGCCCACCATGGACTTTGGATGCTGGAAGTGAATTTTCCTGCCACAAGAGCGAAAACTGTCAGTCCACCTTTTCAGAGATTGGTGCATCACCGTAAGTCACTTTGGTATACAGATCGCCAATCCTTAATCCACGGAGACCGGAGCTGAGAAACTGACGAACGATGCTCAAGAGGTCAGCTATCGAACTAAAGTATCTGCCTGTCGAGGGAGTTTGATGCAAGAGTTTTGTTATGCTCCTGTTTACTGAGAGTAAATCCAGCCTCACATCAAACAGAGGGAGGAACGTAATTCTTCATTCAAGAAGTTGGTATAATGGTGCTTCTACAACTCGGAAGGGAACGACAGGCGAGAAATGGAAAGGAGGTGGGATGAGTATTTTTTGGACATACCTCCTATTCCAGAAATATAAAGGTCTACACGGAGAAAAAACAGCACTCTGCCCTGAATGGAAAGCCACCTGCAAACGCCTAAGTAAATTAGAGCATGCTTCAAGGACAAGTGATACGGTCATGGTCTATATTAGTGACTTAGTGGATAGTATTAATCTTTATGTTACAGGCATTTCGAAGATGACGCTATTCGCGATGACGGAATTTTATACGACAAAAATTGTAGTAATTTCCAATCATACCTGAACAGCTTTACAACTCGTTGTATCTCCCTTCATTAGACAAGAAACGTTAACTTGTGCATTTCACGACGCGTAAAATGTAATAATCTTTTACTAATGGTTTAATGAGTGGCACAGACTATCAAAGAGGTCACATAAACTTTTGCAGACACTTAAGCGGAGCCACCAGATAGGCTTTGTTATAGGCTCAGCAAATATGGCTCTAAGTTTACTGGTAGAACACTGCGTCACCGCCGTTCCCATATGAAAGAGATTGCTCAGAAAACACTTGTGCAGCCTGACCGGGAATATCGCTCAAGTGTTTTGGATTCATTTCAGGACCACAGGAACATCAAACATCTATTAGGAATGGTAACTGGAATATTGACTTCCTGTAGGAGTGTAACAGAAACAATGAAAAACCTCCTGTAGCAGACAACCCATCCAGTCCTCTACGTAATGCTACCGTAGAGACCGCGAAGGCGATATTACGCTGCTAACAGCATATGTAGAGACATCTACAGAATGTTTTTGTTTAGAGTCCATCCGAGACAGGAACAATAATTGCAGTGATTAACAGAATATAAACAGAGATGTGGGTGTTTACGCACATCTATCTTGGGCGAAGACGGTATGTTTTAGACGATTCAACTCCAACTGTTTTAAGTCAAGTACTGTCTTCTCATCAATCTTGACTCCGAATTTTAGACTATTGAGCACGTCCCTTTCAGAAGCCACTGACGTTTAGTTAAAAGGTTGTGTAAATGCACCTGAATATAATGAAGCAAGAAGAGATCATCAGAATGTTGATCTGGTTTTCATTTCCTTCCATCAACTTTTCCAGTTAAAGACCTCATCGGGAATCGAACGTGAAACACTTGCGTTAGAAGCGGCAAGACTCCCGAGATACCCAAGGGCACGGGTAGTGACTCGTTCATGCATTTAAAACAGAGGAGAAATACAATCTCCCTTCATCAAATCGGGACAGGAATAGCCAAGAGCGTAACATGAGCGCTGTTCCTTGTTTCTCGAGTGACATGACTTGAATCCGCAAGAGGAGGGCGTGTATTGTGGGTGAGATAATGGCTAGAAAGCGTGTCGAAGCGCCGCTCCAGTGCAACTCAAGCAGACACAATTCTGCAAACTACTCCGGATTTGCTCTGCTCGCATTCATACCCATAACCCAGACCATTATGAAAATTCACCTAATAGTGTGCTGGACAATCTATCATGATCAAAACAGCTGCAGTTAATAATTGCAATAAGTCTAAAAGTCATCCGTACGTAGCCGACGAGGATAGCTTCGCGGATCGATGCACTGGTCACGTAAATAACATAAATTTCCAGAAACTGATTTGTTAACTGTCAGCTCGCGCTCCATTTCATCCTAGATGTGTTCGATACTTGTTGATGGCGCTCACGTACTGGAGAACTGTGAAAGAAGACCACTTGTATGAACGTGACGACGGAAAGTGTTTGGGTATTCTCTGAGCATTTGATATCTGCAATGAGAAGTGTAGCTCAGTTCGATTCTGTCAACGTTTCCACTTGCCTGCTAGGAGCGATAATTGCATTGAGAGCTGTGTAATGTAAATTTCGGAATGAATTGGAAACTGTCATTTATTTTCTCAGTGCTCGGAAGTTCTAATTTCGCATCATTATACAGTCAGTTGGAAGTGCGAAGTCGAGTGAACTTGTTAAGATTTATTCATTAACTAACAATAACGCTATTTTATTGAAATAGCGGAGGTTGAAAATACCGCTTCAGTTGTAAATTTCTTTATTTTCTTACGACCGGTTTCGGACTGTTATAAGCCCATCTTCAGGTGTCGTAGCTGTGCTGTGGTCCCCGAGCGCCGAGTGTCCCATGGGCTTATAACAGTTCGGAAGCCGGTCGTGTGCAAATAAAGAAATTTACAACTGAAGAGGTATTTTCAACCTCTGCTATAATGCTCAGTTGCCGATGTTCTTCCAACAGAATTGTTTATTGAAATAGAGTCAACGTAGACAAAATTTCCGCTGAACATTTAGATTTTTCGTCATTTGTTTATTAATTTATAATGACATTAACAATGATGACACATAGAACAGTCGACATCACTCATGCGATAAACAATGCTTGCTTATCATGCAAACTGAAATAAAATAAGGTGATAAATTAAATAATAATAGTCTCAGGAAGTATATATACTGACACTGTATTTTCAAGATGTAGTATTTTAAGACATAAAGGAACTGCAGATATTGGATGTGAGGGGCATTGACTTAAATCAAAGTTGAAAATTTGTGCTGTACCTGTAGATGATCGTGGATTACCTAACGCTGGTATCCTGCGAACAGTTAGCATCCTTCGGTTCAGATCCGTCCAATGATCTGGATTTTTTATTTCTTAGGTAAAGCTTTTATTGAATATTTCAGTTTCCTACAATCCTACTTAATTTTTCCACGTAATCTCCATTCACTTCCTAAGTATTTTTCGTAACGTTGCACCAACTTTGTCATCACCTCTGCAAAAACTTCTCTCACTGTGAATCGAGTCCTGGGAACGTTGCGCTCACCGTCTGCAAACGGTTGATTCTTCTTTGGTACAGGATATCCACGTCTTGTCGTCCGTAACAGTGTGGAAAAAGAAATAATCTCCATCTTTTCGGCAGCGGTCCAGAAACAGTCTTCCTTTTAGCATTCTTTGCTCTTTTGGTTGCTCAGTAAAACATTCTCTTTGCCCGTCTTGCAAACAATTCGCTATATCAAATCTTTTGCATGACAATTTAGTGATTTGTTGTGCATCCAATATCAGGAAATTCGCCATCCAGAACACCAAGGAAACTGCAGTGACAGATTCGCACCATTTCCTCGGCTGAATATTGGGCTTCCCACTTTGTTCTTCATCATGACTACTTGTAAGGTCACTTTTAAATTCTCGACGCCATTTTTTAAGTTTTCTTTCATTCATTACTGAGTCCATAAACTAGGGACAACTCATGATGAATCTGAGAAGCTGTAGGTTGTTTTACACAAAAAAAGTTTCGGTTTTTTGATGATTTCACCCACAGTCCAGTAACTACTAAATCAAAGCAATGACTTCTATAGCCTCGTAAACACACAACAAATGACGTTACATTCGTGCAGCTTTGTTCCGAGGTGCCAACTTTTAAATACGGGCAAACGCCCCTTAGTTTGTTGAATACACTTGGTATCTATGAGAGGTAATATAGCCGGCCGGAGTGGCCGAGCGGTTCTAGGCGCTACAGTCTGGAACCGCGCGACCGCTACGGTCGCAGGTTCGAATCCTGCCTCGGGAATGGATGTGTGTGATGTCCTTCGGTTAGTTAGGTTTAAGTAGTTCTAAGTTCTAGGGGACTGATGACCTCAGAAGTTAAGTCCCATAGTGCTCAGAGCTATTTGAACCATTTTATAAATGCCATATCATTATTGGTTTTATAAAAGTTACGTATTCTTTCAGTACGTAACAGCCGAAAATGAAGCGACTAGCAGCATAACAAATCTACAACAGTGCTTTGATCAAAAAAAAAAAAAAAACAATCAGAAGGATTTAGATTGTACGAGTATGTATAAGGCGACTGGAAACTCGTCACTACACGTGCACGCAGCGGCCCTGCTATAGCTTTCTTGCCCCCCGCTCCCCTCACTCTCCCTCTCCATCCCTGCCTGCCCCTCCACCCAATCACTCTCTCTCTCTCTCTCTCTCTCTCTCTCTCTTTCTCTCTGCGCGCTCTCTCATCTGTGTCATCCACACATGCCACGGAGATTCCACTACGCTTTCTCCATCTCTCTCTCTCATCCACAAACACCTCGAACTGACGTCGTTACGCTGTCTGTGTTTCACCGCCCGGGGCTATATATAGCCGCACCACGCAGCACAGAGTACAGTTCCTACTATTTTATTTTATTTACAGGCTTTTGGGACGTCACCATACAGCCATCTCAATCGTGGAACGTCAATTATGACGATACGAACCCATTCCTCGAGTGGAGCAAATCTCCTACCCTGCCTGGAATCGAACCCGGATAATCCGCCACGCTGACCATGCAGCTACCTACGCGGACGGTTCTTTCTTCAGTTTGTGATTGCAACACACAGCACAATTCGACGTGGCGAATCCGTTACACTGCTGATTTTAAAATAGAATGGGGCCTGGGCATAAAGACGTTGCAACAGAATCTTACATCGAAAGTTCAAACGTGGTTCACCCGGATGATGTGACTTTAATCCAAAGGTTCCCGATCAAGACTGTGAAATTCAAGAAGGAAGTGTGACGACTTAAAGTTCCACAGTTAAAGCAGTAAGATATTTAACGACTTACTAAATGGGGAAGAAAATAAAATGTGACAACTTTTACACCATTCTCGGATTTATTGACTCTAACGACTCACCTCTCTGGATGTTATCTATCATGTTACTCCCAAATTGTTCCATGGTGCCTGTTAAGGTGCGCTGCCATATAGAAACTATACATCCGGATTGAAAAGACTATAATGAAGAATAATAAAATGTGACAACTTTTACACCATTCTCGGATTTATTGACTCTAACGACTCACCTCTCTGAATGTTATCTATCATGTTACTCCCAAATTGTTCCATGGTGCCTGTTAAGGTGCGCTGCCATATAGAAACTATACATCCGGATTGAAAAGACTATAATGAAGAATTGTTTAGAAAAAACCGTTATTAAGAAGTAAAAAAACGATGAATTATGTGACTAAAACTGTGAATGAAAAAGCTCGAAGGCATCGCATGTGGTCAGCTCTCGCGCTGTGCAAAGAGGCGAAGCACATATCATCGCCGAGAATTTAAGAAACCATGTGTGGTAAACGTAACACAATGTATGCTCGAAGAAAAATCGGCAGAGCATGTTTCTACAGTGCTGCTTTCGAACGACAACGTTTGACGTCCAATTAAGGGTCTTCCAGGCTATATCAAATAAGAATTAGTTAGCCGTCTTCAACACAACGAATTCGTGTTCCAGATGAATGAGTAGACTGATGTTGCTGGACTGGCCGTTTTGCTGATAGTTGTACGATATCCATACAAACATTCATTCAGAGAAGTCTTGGTTAGATGCCCTTCGCTGCCAACCAACATTACTGAAAGAGAAATTTTTAAGATGATGAACAATTTTTTTTTCAAATAAACCGTCTATAGTGGAACGACTGATCGATATTTGTGAAGACAGAGCCAAGGCAGTGACTAGTAAAACAGCAGAATCGGTATTACTGTAGCTTAAGCCGCTGTATACTATATAAACAAGAACTTGCGACAAAAAAGATGCGCCAAATCTAAAATTGGTTCTTGATGAATCACTAAAAATAATGAATTACGTTAAATCGAACCCTCTTCAGTGACGATTGTTTTCAGAATTGTGTGAAGATTGTGGGGGCAAACATGAAACACTACCGCTCAACACGGAGATTAGATGTATATCTCGTGAAAAGGCCTTAACAAGGTTATTCGAATTAAGATCTGAATTACAAGTTTCCTGATGGACTTTTTTTTTTTGTAAATTAAAGGATTATTTGAACGATTTGACTTGGTTGTCCAGACTGGCTTTTAGGCAGGTATATTTGAAAAAGTAATGAATTAAATCTAACTTAACAAACAAAACAGTTTTCAGCATGAATAACATAATGATATTCTCAAAAAAATGGGATTTTTTCATCATTTTTGTTGCCAATAGAGAACTATAAAGATTTTTAAAACCTAATTTATTCGTTGGCGAGACGGCAGAATTAACGAATGAAATGTTTGAAGACGTGGCTCAATGACTCCATGATATGCGAGCATGTTTTCAGATGTATTTACCCGAAGAGCAGAATTCAAAACTGAAAGTGAATTAATACACTACTGGCCACTAAAATTGCTGCACCAAGAAGAAATGCAGATGACAAACGGGTACTCATTGGACAAATATATTATACTAGAACTGACATGTGATTACATTTTCACGCAATTTGGGTGCATAGATCCTGAGAAATCAGTACCCAGAACAACCATCTCTGGCAGTAATAACGGCCTTGATACGCCTGGGCATTGAGTCAAACAGACCTTGGATGGCGTGTACAGGTACAGCTGCCCATGCAGCTTCAACACGATACCACAGTTCATCAAGAGTAGTGACTGGCGTATTGTGACGAGCCAGTTCCTCGGCCACCATTGACCAGACGTTTTCGACTGGTGAGAGATCTGGAGAATGTGCTGGCCAGGGCAGCAGTCGAACATTTTCTGTATCCAGAAAGGCCCGTATAGTACCAGCAACATGCCGTCGTGCATTATCCTGCTGAAATGTAGGGTTTCGCAGGGATCGAATAAAGGATAGAGCCACGGGTCGTAACACATCTGAAATGTAACGTCCACTGTTCAAAGTGCCGTCAATGCGAACAAGAGGTGACCGAGACGTGTAACCAATGGCACCCCATACCAACACGCCGGGTGATACGCCAGTTTGGCGATGACAAATGCACGCTTCCAATGTGCGTTCACCGCGATGTCGCTAAAGACGGATGCGACCATCATGATGCTGTAAAAAGAACCTGGATTCATCCGGAAAAATGATATTTTGCCATTCGTGCACCCAGCTTCGTCGTCGAGTACACCATCGCAGGTGCTCCTGTCTGTGATGCTGCGTCAAGGGTAACCGCAGCCATGGTCTCCGAGCTGATAATCCATGCTGCTGCAAACGTCGTCGAACTGTTCGTGCAGATGGTTGTTGTCTTGCAAACGTCCCCATCTGTTGACTCATGGATCGAGACGTGGCTGCACGATCCGTTACAGCCATGCGGATAAGATGCCTGTCAGCTCGACTGCTAGCTATACGAGGCCGTTGGGATCCAGCACGGCGTTCCGTATTACCCTCCTGAACCCACCGATTCCATATTCTGCTAACAGTCATTGGATCTCGAGCAACGCGAGCAGCAACGTCGCGATACGATAAATCGCAATCGCGATAGGCTACAATCCGACCTTTATCAAAGTTGGAAACGTGATGGTACGCATTTCTCCTCCTTACACGAGGCATCACAACAACCTTTCACCAGGCAATGCCGGTCAACTGCTGTTTGTGTATGAGAAATCGGTTGGAAACTTTCCTCAAGTCAGCACGTTGTAGGTGTCGCCACCGGTGCCAACCTTGTGTGAATGTTCTGAAAAGCTAATCATTTGCATGTCACAGCATCTTCTTCCTGTCGGTTAAATTTCGTGTCGGTAGCACGTCATCTTCATGGTGTAGCAATTTTAATGGCCAGTAGTGTAGGTTCAGAATCCTTTCGTATCGAATTTGCAGTAGCCAAAAAAGTGTTCAACGATACCTATGAATCCCGTTCAGGAATGACATCAGATTCAAGCATGGAATCATTGTACAAAACGATGTCACTTGATGAATTTTGTTGTTGGGTTCGTGATGACTATCCACGATTTTCCATGCAGGACCTGACTGTTCTTCTCCCGTTCCTAACAACATACTTGTGTGAAATGTGATTCTCAGCATATGCAGCTGTACAGACAAATTACCACAATAGAATGGATACTGTGCCTGACATGCGTTTTCATCTCCCTTCTATTAAGCCTTGCATTAAACTGTTGGTCAAAAATAAAAAACAACATATCTCCCAGTAAATGGAAACAAATTTATCGGTTTACAGTGGAATCAATACAGTGTTATTTTGTGTATTCTGTTATTGTGTGTTATTTTGTATATTGTTATAGAAGCCTGTGGTACGTAATGTACCTATTTTTCTATGGTTGTTTTAGAGCTCCATAAAATACTTGATATTTCAAAAGGGTTCAGTCGCCGTGAGGGAGAAATTTCATCAATAAGCGCCCGTCAACTTGCCCACGAGATGAATGTAGTGTGAAGACTGCTGGCTGAGCAGCAGTTTCACCTCTCTTAAATTGATCATCAAGAATGAAAGCAGTTCATTTGCAACTTACAGTTCACTTCTCTCATTGGGTTACATTATAATGTATACAACGAAACTAGCGGGATCTACTTCGAACTGGAGCTGTACACTAAAGTTTATAAAATTATAAACATTTTTACCAACGACTCGTTCCGTATCTCAGATTAATCAGTTTAGGACTATTTTAGCATCTGTATAGTTTGGACTATTGAAGTTTAGTAGTCCCTGTGTAAAGGTTTATTAGACAGTGTCTATTTGCTGACGCTGCTGTTATATACGGTAGGAATCATAAGTGATTAACGTAAGAAAATATAGCAAGTTGGAGTAATTACCACTTAGTGTAGTGAGTGCCATTTGGCCTTATATGAAGGGCTTATTACAATAGTGCAATAAGTCCATTTTTGTTCATTTTGAGATACAGAGTCCTAAAGTTAAATGAGCGCTGAAAAATCTGCAGTTGAGATACCAAAAATATTGAAGCATATGACTTCTTGCTAGAGACGAACCTTTCTTTCTGTTTGTTTGGATCATTAATTTCAGAGGCAGTATAGGTAGGAAAGTGGAGGAAATGGACTGTACCACTATTGAAATAAGCCCTTCATATGTGACAAATGTAGGATAATATGCACAGAAGGAAACAGAAAAAAATATTTCCCATAACAGTACTCAGCAATGTTCATCTCAATGGTTTCAATTAAATCACAGTGAGTAAAGTTCTTAATAAATATGAAACGAAAATGACATAATGACGCTTTCAGGGAAGGTGAATGAACACTTAGACTCGATGGAAAATTTTTATAGAAATGTAACTGCTAACGAATCGCAAATTTCTCTCATATAGGGTGGACAATTCTTGAGCACGATCCAGTTTACAAGAAGCTTATAAGATTTGTATGATGGAAGAAGCCAGAAGGAAAACGCCTCGTAGATGCTCAGGAAATAGAAAGAGGAATCGTTGGGAGAACGGTGAAGGTGTTCTCGTGAAGCAGTGCTGGGTCAATCTAGAGAACCAGTAGCTCAAATTTTAAAACTGTTTCGTAGTGTATTTCCTGTAGCAACCGTAAAGTGAGAAAGATTATGAGTATGGCGCGAACCGATGTAAACAGTCATTTTCCCCTGTTTACACAAAAACTCGATAAGCAGCAACAAAATAGTAGAGATCTGATACACCTCACACCGTTCGCGGTATAGTGTGTAGTGGAACAAAATGAGTTTTAAAATGATTCCGATAAAGCCCCAGATATCTGGGGAGGAATAAATTTAGAGTGCAACCCAAGACTGGAAAAAGGTTGCTATTCTCTATATTTTTAGTCCATTTAGCACTGCTAACAAGCTTGTTTGACTGCGAACGAGTGTTACAGATATACTGAAAATCTTTTACTGGCTAATACTCGAAAAAGACGCAGCACATCTTGGATGAACCTGCTTATAAAACTTTAAAAATCGTGTGTCAGGGCAGACAGAAGAAACATTCTTGAGGTCCCTAGATATGTTTCCTGTAGAGATCAAACAGATAAGATTAGGTCAGCAAAAACACAACAAGAGGACGACATGGGAACATTCTTTCGACTTTCTTCATCCGTGAATCGGTTTACAACGGCTGTAAAGGTTTTTCCCGCTATTTTTAATACTTCGGCGTCCTATTAAAAACTTTTTCCCTGTGCATAGGAAACTCGCACACCTTCCCGCTATTTTAAAGTTCCGTACCTGCCTCTACTATTGATATTCCTCCCTGTTTTTGCGAATATCATGTGAATACACTACAAACATGCACCTGTGACGATATTTCCGTGTTGTACATGTGCGCTTTACGAGTCATGGACGTAATTTCTTTTGGCTCAGCAATTGCTGTGCCAATGACCAGAGATGGAAGTTACCAAATTTCACCTCCGCGGGAAAGAACAAGGCGAACATACAGGAAGAAAATAGGCCGCGGACGTGTTTCAAGGATAGTCCTCGTAGTTATCCGAAGATGAAAAAAAAGCAACAACAAAAAAATATTTCAGAGACGCCCGACGGTGTCCGCTGGCACATGAATCACGTGAGTAATAGTGTATTCTAAACGAAAATATTTGTCCTAATTATAGCGAAACACGTGAGGCTTCGTTTTTCATTTTTTTTCAAAAGTCTCCAAACAATGCAGAGGTAATCCACACACCGGATTACCCTCTCCTTGACATTGCTGTATGTTGAAAACCAGTGACACTGAAACGGAATTTTCATTCTTGTAAATCGCAACTTTTTCATTGTTACATGCACCGACACACTTAAATATTTTCTGTTGCATATAGGAGGTTCAGTAACATTAATGTGGCCACCATCTATGTTCGACGTCAAAGCACAGTAACAACCCACAGACGGCAGGTTTCAGTACGAGAAGTCCTGCGCGGTTGGGGGATACGGAAAATAGTTGAGTTGTTCTCGTAAAGCGGAAACGGAGCGATTTTTCTGACGTTCAAAAAGGAATGACCATTGGCTTATGGGCCAAGGGTGGATGCATTTCGGAAACGGCTTGTAAACTATATGCGTTTCGTCGTGGTTAAAATACACAGCGCATGGCAAAATGGCGCTATCCAAAACCGGCGCCGATGAAAATGTGAAACAATATTAACAATTTTCGACTCCCACAATAATTTCTGTGGATGCTACGAGGCAATGAAAGCCAGCTGGATTTTGGTACCTGCATTGTGTTTAATATTTCTGAGACTTTTCAGGTGGAGGTCGCAACACATCATGACCAGAGGACGTGCTCGTGCAACTTACCGCCATCTTTCACACTTTGAGAAAAGTCGAATTACTGGCAGAGCATCATACCGCGTCACCGTCACATTGCGTAGACAACTTGACTGTAGTGCAGTGACTGCAGAACGAGTGGTGACGAGGTGGACCCAGGATAACAGTCTGACACAAGTTCTTCTAGAAGGATTACGCTACGAGTAGATAAAAAATGTTCTTCCCCTCAGTGTGGCTCATACACTGGTGAGAACAGCTTAATTGCAGGCAGAGATTGCAGGAAGGGCGTCACCACGATCCGCCGGAAACATATTACTGGATGTTGGGTTGAGACCACGAGTTGCCATGCATCGTTTATCGTCGACACCATAACATAAACAGCAGAAACTTACATGGCGCAGAGTCAGAGTCAACTGGGACATTGAGTGACATTCTGTGGTGTTCGACGATGAATCTGGAATCTGTTTGGAGGGTCCAGATCGATGCAAACGCATCCGTAGACGACCTGTTGGAAGGTCATAGGAGGCAGCAATTCTCGAGAGCCAGCTCCCGAAATTATGCTGAGGGGAGCTACTAATGCCAATAACAGTAGAATCCATTATCGTAACCTTCATGGCCTGGGCACCAAATGGCATATTCAAGTAATATAGTGGAAGATCCCAAGGCGGCCGGTATGGCCGTGCGGTTAAAGGCGCTTCAGTCTGGAACCGCGTGACCGCTGCGGTCGCAGGTTCGAATCCTGCCTCGGGCATGGATGTGTGTGATGTCCTTAGGTTAGTTAGGTTTAAGTAGTTCTAAGTTCTAGGGGTCTGATGACCTCAGATGTTAAGTCCCACAGTGATCAGAGCTATTTCAGCCATTTTCAAGAATGTAAGGATCCTTGACTGCTCTCTGCAGCCCCATGGCATGTTGTCCAGACACCACGTCAGAGATGCAGAGATGCGATGTGGGAACGGTCCCCAGTCCCCACCCAAAAATCTTCACGAACTTATATACGATATGTTCGAAACATGGCAAAAGTTCCTCAAGTTGACACTGAGGCTGTCTGCATGCATGCCGCAACGAATACGAGAGTGTATTCGTGTCCGTGGGCATCACACCTCATACTAACATTGATGACAGAACACTTTAAGAAAAAAATGAAAAAAAGAAAAGATGCACCGCAAACGAATTATCGGAACGGGAGGAAATCGGTAGATGTGACATACATGTACAGACGAAAAAATGATTTTAGTTTCAGAAATATTGAGCAAGTCAACAGCAAGGGTGGTCCATCTCGGGCCCTTATGCCAGCAGTTAGAAACTCCTCCCGAACAGACCATGAAGGCCCAACGGTACCGACCGGCCGCCGTGTCAGGAGCTGCTACTTCTCAATCAAGTAGCTCCTCAGTTTGCCTCACAAGGGCTGAGTGCACCCCGCTTGCCAATAGCGCTCAGTGGTCACCCATCCAAGTGCTAGCCCAGCCCGACAGCGCTTAACTTCGGTGATCTGACGGAAACCGGTGTTAGCACTGCGGCAAGGCCGTTGGCCCAGCAGTTAGACGGCTTAGCATTAATTGACAGAGTTGTAGATGTCCTCCTTATGGATATCGTGCAAGTTCTGTCCAATTGGCGCGTTAGATCGTCAGAAACCAGAGCTGGTTGGAGGGCCCAGCCTATAATGTTGTAAACATTCTCAATTGAGGAGAGATCCGACGACATTGCTGCTCGAGGAAGGGTTTGGCAAGCACCAACACAAGCAACAAAAACTCTTGCCGTCGTGCGGGCGAACTTTATTTTGCTAAGGTGTAAGCTCAGGATGGCATGACATGAACGACAACAAAGAAAGTCATAATGGTTTCCCACCACTTTCCAGTGCGTCTGCAGACATGTATTCGCTGGTAATTACGGCTCAGTTCGAAGCGAGACTCAACAGTGAAGATAATTCTACTCCTGTTAATGAGATTCTAGGTCGAAGACGTGTCTAGAGACTCCCCAGACAGCAGTCGGATACCATCCTGACTGTAGCCCGCCATACGGCCCGACAACCAGATGTGGGGTCTGGGGTGCCAGTACTTTTCATAGTAGGACCCCTTTGGTTGTTATTCGCGGCACCCTTACAGCCCAGCGGTATGTCGACGATATTCTACGCCGCGTTTTGTTCCCCTCACGGCGAGCCAACCTGGACTTGTTCCAGGAAGACAATGCCCGCCCGCGCACGGTAAGAGTTTTTACTGCTTGTATTCGTGCTTGCCAAACCCTAACTCGGCCAGCAAGGTAATCGGATCTCTCCCCAATTGAGAACGTTTGGAGCAGTATGGATAGAGCCCTCTAAACCAGTTTGAGATTTTGACGATCTAATGCCACAGTTGGAAAGAATTTGGTATGATCTCATTCAGAAGGACATCTAACAAATCTCTCAATCCCAAGCCGTGCAATTGCTTGCATAAGAGCCAGAAATAGACCAACGAGTTACTGACTTGCTCAATTTGTTAAGCTCTTTCTCTTGAATAAATTACCCAATATTTCTGAAATTGTAATCAGTTGTTTGTCTGTACAGGTACGTCACATATACCGTTTTCCGTCCCATTCGAATAATTCCTTCTAGGTGCGCCGTTTTTTCTTAAAGTGGTACGTCAGATCCGAATAAAGTCGACCTGATTGCTTTGTGGTTTCACACTTTCCATTGACGCCGGTGTATTTTTATAGCACAAATCTCATGATGATACTTTTGCAGTGTGTTACGAATGTGAAATACCTACGTATGATTGACTGTGACTCCTCGTGTGTATGCTTTGTACAATAACTCTTTCAGCACGTGGAGAGGTCAACTAAGTATCCAGACCTGAAGAGCTCGGGACCAGTGTAGCTAAATTCGAACAGAAATTCTTTATTCTTGCTGTGTTTATATATTTTTTTGACATACTATGCTACTCTTTGGCTATTTTCTCACACTCGTTACAAACATTTTTGAATTTCCGATTATTTTATGATTTTCCTTCCTCTGTGGCACTAGTTAACTTCGTAGATTACTTACTGCTTGTACATCTTCTAGTTTAGTTTTCCCTAGCAAAACTTTTGCTGCTACCCGTCACGATGTCTATTCGTTTAATTTATCCTGCGCACAGCGCACTTCCGAAAATAATTCTCATTTTAAAGTGTTTTTCTTTCACACTCTGACGCATTAAATGTGATGCTTCCTCTGTGTGAGTTGCAGTAACATACCAGAAATATCACTATAATGCGTACACGAGAAGAAATTTTGTTACTGACGTTTAGTGTCTCACAGATACTTGGAAACGTGAAAGTAATTTTACTTGTGGTAGTCTGAGTAGTTTTTATGTAGGAAGTCACATTTGCAAATTATCACTTAAATTTCATCCATAGAAACCCCACGGCATCTTGACGATTTGTGAGATGTACTGAGAAAAATCCACGAAAATTTCCAATGTCTTATATAACTCCAGTTGCCCAGAGTTTGTAAGAACTCAGCTGTTTCGTAGTTTAGTTGTGTCTTTCACATTCAGCATACATCACTTCACTGAGTTACATAATATTTTATGAACAACTGTCAGTTTAGGAATTCTGTTTATGATGATAGAAGACTATATATCTAATACTTTTTACTACAAAGGGAGTAAATGGTAAAAGATGAGTATTTCTTTTGCAAAGCAGATTAAGTAACAGTTGAAAGCATTAACTGGATGACTATCGGGCTGTTGCTCCGGTATACTACACTTGGAGATAAAATGACAGCATTTTATGTCTGTGCCATTAACCTATATTCTTGATAATTTGTTCTGTCCCTTCGTGAGGATAACGTATGTACATAGCTAAACTGACATCACAGCGTGCACTGAAAATAAATTATCCTTGTAAGACCGCTCCCACTACTTGCACATTTGTAAGCTTTTTTAGGACTCTATATTATTTGGGAGCTCAGTTTCATTCATTTTAAAAGTCATTTTCGGTCTCGTAGTTTTAAGAATTGTGGCGTTAATAACTAATCAGGAAAATAATATGAAAATCTTCTGAATTAATGATCCATAAATTTCTTTCAAAGGGGTGTAAATGCTGAGTACACATACGAGGACGTGCTGAAAAGCAATGGCCCCGAATTTCTTGTATGAAAACTCTTAAAGCTTTTTAGATAAAACAAATGTTAATAACATTTTACATTTTTATTATTCATGCCTACATAACTGCAGCCCTTTGGCGCTAGAGGACTCCGAATTGTGTCGTGTAACATGACGATGTGTAACATAACTACATATGTCGGTGCGTGAGAAACAGCGTGCTGCAATCGAGTATCGAACTCGTACTGCATGACGCTGCCAGACCACACACGAGCCCTACGTCATCTGCAACAATCCGACACCTTGGGATCACTGTCATCGATCATCCTCTATACGGTCCCGACTTTGCCACATCCGATTTTCGTGTATCTCCGAAACTTCAAGAACACTTCGGGGACATCACTTCGATACAGATGAAGCGGTGCGAGTAGAAATGAGGTTCTACATTGACTGTATCAACAAACTGCTCACTTCAGGTTACCTTCCATTCAGAAGGCTGTTTCACACAGCGAATATTATATTGACTTGTAAATAATAGATTTTAGCTATCAGTCGGAATAACAGATTTCAGCTATCAGTAGAAATAATAGAATTCATCTATCAGTCGAAATAATAGATTTCAGCTATCTGTCGTATTCATTGAACTGTGAATAAAGCCCGACCAACAGGCATTACATGCATTGATCAAAAATGATAGTGCATTGAGAATGGGTAGTTTCTAGCTGAAATCTAGATCTGCCAATAATATTTAAAAAGGACGACTGATAGCTGAAATCTATTATTTACCAACTGGTCACTTGTTGGGAGAAATGTGTTCGTTGTCAGGGCGGTAATGTTGAGAAATAAATACCGGGTGATCAAAAAGTCAGTATAAATTTGAAAACTGAATAAATCACGAAATAATGTAGTTAGAGAGATACAAATTGACACACATGCTTGGAATGACATGGGGTTTTATTAGAACCAAAAAAATACAAAAGTTCAAAAAATGTCCGACAGATGGCGCTTCATCCGATCAGAATAGCAATAATTAGTATAACAAAGTAAGACAAAGCAAAGATGATGTTCTTTACAGGAAATGCTCAATATGTCCACTATCATTCCTCAACAATAGCTGTAGTCGAGGAATAATGTTGTGAACAGCACTGTAAATCATGTCCGGAGTTATGGTGAGGCATTGGCGTCGGATGTTGTCTTTCAGCATCCCTAGAGATGTCGGTCGATCACGATACCCTTGCGACTTCAGGTAACCACAAAGCCAATAATGGCACGGACTGAGGTCTGGGGACCTGGGAGGCCAAGCATGACGAAAGTGGCGGCTGAGCACACGATCATCACCAAACGACGCGCGCAAGAGATCTTTCACGCGCCTAGCAATACTTTTTTTTGTTCTAATAAAAGCCCATGTCATTCCAAGCATGTGTGTCAATTTTTACCTCTCTATCAACATTATTCCGTGGTTTATTCAGTTTTCAAATTTATACTGACTTTTTGATCACCCGGTATGTAGATATGAGGATAAAAGCTCTAAAATGTTAATGAGGTTTGTTTTGTTTAAAAAGTTAAAGGTCTTCGCGTAAAAAATTCCGAGGCATTACTTTTCACTACACCCTCTTATATCATGAGATATTTCAGACACAGAGCTGCTATTACGGCAAATCTTTTTTTTTATAAAAAACTTGGAGGAGCAAGATTTGAAACTGTTGAAAGCCTTAGCGCGTCAGACATGTACGTAAATGGAAAGGAGTGAAGATGTAAATTTCAGTGTAAAGTACCCCATCTACTTTTCGCTTTAAAACTAAACGTCGTTCTGAAGCAAGGAAAATGAAAAACAAGAACAATGCTTGACGAAGCAGTATACTGTAACTGCTGTTTTGCGTCCCTATGAAAATGCTTACAACTGTGATGACATCCCCTCTCCCTCACCACTTCTAACAAAGAAACGTCCAGAGGAATCCAAGCCGTATCTATAAACATTTTGGGGAGGGCTCTCACCCGGCCATAAAAGCAGAATATATGGAGGTTCTGTCAAAGAAATTCCTCATCGAGTCCCCCCCCCCCCCCCCCAATAAAGATGTACTCGCTTCCGCAAAACAAAGCCGTAGGCGGAAATGTGACAAACAAGCTCGCTTTCTGTGAGGCAGTGCTACTGTTATTGCATTCACGTGGGGCGGCTCGCGTCTGGAGTTTCGACCCCGCCATCCGACAGACACGCGTGCAGTGGAGCCGACGTCGCACTTTGAGGGGCGTCGTTTCTGGGGCACTCACCCGGCAGAAAAGAGAACACGAGGCACTGCTGTTAATGAAATGCCTCGCCCAGTTGCCGCGATAAAAACGTACTTCCTTGTGCAAAACAAAGACATACCGGAAGTTGTGACGGGAAACAAGGCCTGTGAGGGAGGGGGCAGTCAGTGTTATGGCTTGCACGTGGAGGCTGGCCGACAGGCGCGCCGGAGCCACGCGCTTGCCGGCGCGCCTGCAGACGGCGGCGGCGGCGGCGGCGGCGGCGGCGGCGGGGGCAGCGGTGCTATTCGGCGGAATGTCTGGAGACGCGGCGCGGCGCGGTCGATGTGCGCGGGACTGGCGGGCGCCACGGCCGGCGCCCCACCCCGCAGCCCTCGTACTACGCAGCCACTCCGTAGGCCCACAGACTTGCCAACAATAGCACTCCGTCGGAGCTCTCAAATTCGCGGCACATCGAGAATACTTGCCCCCCTTCTAACAGCCGTGTACCGCTAGTATCTACAGGAACGGAAGGTTCAAAATGATTGGAAAAGAGCACAGGTAGTCCCAGTCTTCAAGAAGGGTCGTCGAGCAGATGCGCAAAACTATAGACCTATATCTCTGACGTCGATCTGTTGTAGAATTTTAGAACATGTTTTTTGCTCGCGTATCATGTCGTTTCTGGAAACCCAGAATCTACTCTGTAGGAATCAACATGGATTCCGGAAACAGCGATCGTGTGAACCGAACTCGCTCTATTTGTTCATGACACCCAGAAAATATTAGATACAGGCTCCCAGGTAGCTGCCATTTTCCTTGACTTTCGGAAGGCGTTCGATACAGTTCCGCACTGTCGCCTGATAAACAAAGTAAGAGCCTACGGAATATCAGACCAGCTGTGTGGCTGGATTGAAGAGTTTTTAGCAAACAGAACACAGCATGTTGTTCTCAATGGAGAGACGCCTACAGACGTTAAAGTAACCTCTGGCGTGCCACAGGGGAGTATTACGGGACCATTGCTTTTCACAATATATATAAATGACCTAGTAGATAGTGTCGGAAGTTCCGTGCGGCTTTTCGTGGATGATGCTGTAGCATACAGAGAAGTTGCAGCATTAGAAAATTGTAGAGAAATGCAGGAAGATCTGCAGCGGATAGGCACTTGGTGCAGGGAGTGGCAACTGACCCTTAACATAGATAAATGTAACGTATAGCGAAATCATAGAAAGAAGGATCCTTTATTATATGATTATATGATAGCGGAACAAACACTGGTAGCAGTTACTTCCGTAAAATATCTGGGAGTATGCCTGCGGAACGATCACGAAGTGGAATTATCATATAAAATTAATTGTTATTAAGGCGGGTACCACGTTGAGGTCCATTGGGAAAGTCCTTAGAAAATGTAGACCATCAACAAAGGAGGTGGCTTACAAAACACTCGTTCGACCTATACTTGAGAGTATTGCTCATCAGTGTGGGATCCATACCAGATCGGGTTGACGGAGGAGATAGAGAAGATCCAAAGAAGAGCGGCGCGTTTCGTCACAGGGTTATTTGGTAAGCGTGATAGCGTTACGGAGATGTTTAGCAAACTCAAGTGGCGGACTGTGCAAGAGAGACGCACTGCATCGCGGTGTAGCTTGCTGCCCAGGTTTCGAGAGGGTGCGTTTCTGGATGAGGTATCGAATATATTGCTTCCCCTACTTGTACCTCCCGAGGAGATCACGAATGTAAAATTATAGAGATTCGAGCGCGCACGGAGGCTTTCCGGCAGTCGTTCTTCCCGCGAACCATACGCGACTGGAACAGGAAAGGGAGGTAATGACAGCGGCACGTAAAGTGCCCTCCGCCACACACCGTTGGGTGGCTTGCGGAGCATAAATGTAGATGTAGATGTAAACAAGGCAACATTCGAGAAGTAACGAAAATTAAATCATCTCACTTCAGCAGAAACAAGAGTGACTTCAGGTGTGCCCCAGGGCGCTCGGTGGCTAGCGGAGTATATATGTAGATATGTAGATGTAGAACACTTCGATATCTACAGGTGTTAATCAAAGTGTGAGGTTGGTGCATAAGTTTGCAGCGTTATTGTTTTGCACGTTGGCATTGCGGTTGCTATGGGTTTATTTATCGACTGACTTGTCATTTTTTGTTTGTAGTTCACTGTTGCTGTACGAGCTCACATATTGCCATTTTGTCATTTGGAGGTAGTGAGTGGAGCTGTGGACACTGGAAAATTGGGTGCCAAGTGAGGAAATCGGTACATTCCCGACATTTTCTTCTGTTTGAGTTCACTAGAGAGGTGACAGTAGCAGAGGCAGCCACAAACACTGACGCCGTGTATGAGGATAATGCTATTGGGCAGAGCTCGGCAAGAAAATGATTTTCTCGTATTAAGGAGGATCCCTTTGACATTAGTGACTCTCCACGGTCGCCGGCCGCGGTGGCCCTGCGGTTCTAGGCGCTCCAGTCCGGAGCCGCGCTGCTGCTACGGCAGCAGGTTCGAATCCTGCCTCGGGCATGGGTGTTTGTTCCGCTATCATATAATCATATAATAAAGGATCCTTCTTTCTATGATTTAGGTTTAAGTAGTTCTAAGTTCTAGGGGACTGATGACCACAGCAGTTGAGTCCCATAGTGCTCAGAGCCATTTGAACCATCTCCACGGTCAGGAACACCTTTGGGGTTTGATGAAGATCGTTTAAACGCATTAATCCACAATGATCTAGGTTAGTGTACTCAAGAAGAGGCAAATGGGATGAACTGTGATCATTCCACCATCGTGCGACCTTTGTATGAAATGGGGAAGGTTCAAAAATCGGGTATATGGCTCCCATAAGCTCTAAGCCAAAGTCACAAAAATCAGCGGTTTGGCCATAGTGGTTATCTGGTTGCTCGTCATCAATTTGCTCGTGAATAACACCGATCATTCCTGCCGGATGTGGTGGCCGAGCGGTTCTAGGCGCTACAGTCTGGAACCACGCGACCAATACGGTCGCAGGTTCGAATCCTGCCTCGGGGATGGATGTGTGTGATGTCCTTAGGTTACTTAGGTTTAAGTAGTTCTAAGTTCTAGGGGACTGATGACCTCAGAAGTTAAGTCCCATAGTGCTCAGAGCCATTTGAACCATTTTCGATCATTCCTATCATGCTTCGTCACTGATGACTAGAAATGGTGTATTTATGCTAACATACGGAAAATAAAAGAGTAACTGAGCCCAAACAAAGCAGCAATTACCTGAACAAAGAGCTGTGCGACGGTCTGGTGTACTACGAATTGCTTCCCCAAGGTGCAACCCACACTGCTGACATTTATTGTTAATAATTGAGACATCTAACAGATGCAGTCCAACAACAGCGCCCAGGAAACCTTCGTTAAGAGATGCTACTTTACAATACTGCACACCGGCATTCTGCTGGGCTGACAAAATTACTACATCTACATCTACACTTATACTCCGCAAGCCACCCAACGGTGTGTGGCGGAGGGCACTTCACGTGCCACTGTCATTACCTCCCTTTCCTGTTCCAGTCGTGTATGGTTCGCGGGAAGAACGACTGCCGGAAACCCTCCGTGCGCGCTCAAATCTCTCTAATTTTACATTCGTAATCTCCTCGGAAGGTATAAGTAGGGGGAAGCAATATATTCGATACCTCATCCAGAAACGCACCCTCTCGAATCCTGGAAAGCATGCTACACCGCGATGCAGAGCGCCTCTCTTGCAGAGTCTGCCACTTGAGTTTGTTAAACATCTCCGTAACGCTATCACGCTTACCAAATAACCCTGTGACGAAACGCGCCGCTCTTCTTTGGATCTTCTCCATCTCCTCTGTCAACCCGACCTGGTACGGATCCCACACTGATGAGCAATACTCAAGTATAGGTCGAACGAGTGTTTTGTAAGCCAGCTCCTTTGTTGATGGACTACATTTTCTAAGGACTCTCCCAATGAATCTCAACCTGGCACCCGCCTTAATAACAATTAATTTTATATAATCTGTCCACTTCAAATACGTAGTTCCGTACGCATACTGCCAGACATTTTACAGAAGTAACTGCTACCGTTGTTTGTTCCGCTATCATTTAATCATGCAATAAAGGATCCTTCTTTGTATGTATTCGCAATACATTACATTTGTCTATGTTAAGGGTCAGTTGCCACTCCCTGCACCAAGTGCCTATCCGCTGCAGACCTTGCTGCATTTCGCTGCAATTTTCTAATGCTGCAACTTCTCTGTATACTACAGCATCATCCGTGAAAAGTCGCATGGAACTTCCGACACTATCTACTAGGTCATTTATATATATTGTGAAAAGCAATGGTCCCATAACACTCCCCTGTGTCACGCCAGAGGTTACTTTAACGTCTGTAGACGTCTCTCGGTTGAGAACAACATGCTGTGTTCAGTTTGCTAAAAACTCTTGAATCCAGCCACACAGCTATGCAGGAGTTAGGTTGGAAAATCATTCCGCACCCACCTTTGTTCATCTGACGTTGCGCCCTCGGATTTTCACCTTTACTGCTCTCTGTCGAGCAGTCTTCAAGGAACTTCCATTCCAGATGGTAATGCGTTCCGAATATGGCTCAATGAGTTCTTCGCCTCAAGACCACGTAATTTCTGCAGGCGCTAAATTTAAAAGTTACCCTACCGGTGGCAGACTATTGTAAATAGTGAGTAGAATATAGTTTTGACGACTGAAGCCTACGTTAAGTGTATCTGTTGTGTTTATTAAACTTACTGAAAAAGCTGCGATCTTATGGAGCAAACCAATAATATGAACACTCTGGTATAAATAACTCTCCTTCGGAGCTCGTCTTCACGCATTTATCGCTCATTGCGGAAGTCTCGAGAGGCAGAGTACGCAGTCATTCTGTAGGCTCAAAAACTAGCTAATAATAAAACTCAGATAGAATATTCAAACGTTAAACACATCAGTAAAAAGGCGACATTCAAGCACTAACTAAAATGAAATCAGCCCATCTGAATACATTCGAAATATACAGGGATTAATTGAAATAGTTTGTACACCCTGATATAAGGAACTTGTTACGGAGCTCGTCATCTTACATTTATAGCGCATTGACCGTTGTCTTTGCCGGCCGGGGTGGCCGAGCGGTTCTAGGTGCTACAGTCTGGAACCGCGCGACTACTACGGTCGCAGGTTCGAATCCTGCCTCGTGCATGGATGTGTGTGATGTCCTTAGGTTAGTTAGGTTTAAGTAGAAGTAGTTCTAAGTTGTAGGGGACTGATGACCTGAGAAGTTAAGTCCCATAGCGCTCAGAGCCATTTGAACCTTTTTTTTTTTTTTTTTTTTTTTTTGACCGTTGTCTTTGCAGTTCACCCATTACAGCACCTGACAAAAAAAGTGAAGCGCCACGAGGACATGATCGGACGTCAGTGTCACATCGCACACGTACACTCTGTCGGCAGATATGAACATGATTAGAGTGGCAGTTGTCTGTGACGAGTACAGCGGACACCAATGCGCGTTTTCTGGCGCTGCAGTCCGGAACCGCGGGACTGCTACGGTCGCAGGTTCGAATCCTGCTTCGGGCATGGGTGTGTGTGATGTCCTTAGGTTAGTTAGGTTTAAGTAGTTCTAAGTTCTAGGGGACTTATGACCTAAGATGTTGAGTCCCATAGTGCTCAGAGCCATTTGAACCATTTGAACCAATGCGCGTTAGTGTTGTTCGTGTTTAGTGATGTTATGAGGCTTTGTTGAATATATATACGGAGCGTGAATATAATCAAATATTGAGTAATCGATATGAAGGACACAGAGATGCCATGCACTTGCGTGTGACGGCATTATCAGCACCTGAAAAAGTTTGAATGTGGTCTCATTGTGGGTCTCGATTTGGCCAGCTGGACGGATCATGCAATATCCAAAGCTATGGGGCACTCATATGTTGCAGTGGCCCGATGTTGGACTGCATAGGAACGTAATGGTAAGCATACTCGTAGTCAAGGTTACGGTTGACCACGTTTGACCAACGCAAGGGAAGATATTCGTATTATATACCAAGCACATCGTAGCCCCTTCACATCTGCACTTGCCTTCCCAGAGCAAATATGGACACCCTGCAGCGTTCTATAACATCCTGCAACATTGATTTAAGACCAGCGGCAGCCGAAGAAGGGTTTTGCCGCCTCCTGTGTAGACTGCCGTTAACATCACAACACAAATGGATGCAAGTGACCGGTAAGCGTAGCCTGCTGATAACTGGCGCCCACTGTATTCAGTGACGAATCTCCTTTCTGCACCAACCTGGATGACCGTAGTCGGCGAGTATGGAGGCTGCTTGTGAAGGGGATCCATTCTTCCAAAGTTTACAAAAGGGACAGCGGTGTTACTCCTGGTCTCATGGTGTGGGAAGCCATTGGGTATGACTTCAAGTCACGCCTGGTAGTGATTAAGGGCATTCTGGCGGTACTGTGGTACGTCACAGACATCCTGCGTCCTCATGTTGCCTCTCATGCGACAGCATCGTGGTGCCATTTTTCGGACAGCGCTCGTTCACGCAGGGCACGTGTTTCTATGAACTGTCTGCTTGATGCTGAGGTACTCCCATGGCCAGCACGTTCCCCATATCTGTCCCCAATAGAAAACATACGGGACCAGCCCGGACTTCAGATATCCAGGATACCAAGGCCTAGTTACAACATCAGGCCAGCTTGCCTCAGGAGACGATACAACGACCTTATGACACACCTTTCCTAACCGAATTGGTGCATGCATCAAGGCCAGAGAAAATGCAACGTCGTACTTATCGGTGGGCTCACACAGCCAAGTTCTTAGTACACTACTGACCATTAAAATTGCTACACCATGAAGATGACGTGCTACAGACGCGAAATTTAACCGACAGGAAGAATATGCTGTGATATTCAAACGATTAGCTTTTCAGAGCATTCACACAAGGTTGGCGCCGGTGGCGACACCTACAACGTGCTGACACGAGGAAAGTTTCCAACCGATTTCTCATACACAAACAGCAGTTGACCAGCGTTGCCTGGTGAAACGTTGTTGTGATGCCTCGTGTAAGGAGGAGAAATGCGTACCATCACGTTTCCGACTTTGATAAAGGTCGGATTGTAGCCAATCGCGATTGCGGTTTATCCTATCGCGACATTACTGCTCGCGTTGGTCGAGATCCAATGACTGTTAGCAGTGATGTGTCGGCAGAAGTGCCAACACCGTGTTGTTTGAGGAAGCCGAAATGCACGCTATAAGCTCACGCAGGATGGCGTGAGGTCTGAAACAGGATACTTAATGAATGCTATAAAGAAAAGTACGTAGCTGCTGGAATACTTAACTTTAATCAACAATTGGTGAACACTGGTCTTGTTACTGTACATGCTTCATTAGATACATAGCAAAGGATAACTGGCGCCTTGCTAGGTCGTAGCAATTGACTAAGCTGAAGGCTATGCTAACTATCGTCTCGGCTAATGAGAGCGTAATTCTCAGTGAACCTTTCCTAGCAACGTCGGCTGTACAACTGGGGCGAGTGCTAGTAAGTCTCTCTAGACCTGCCGTGTGGCGGCGCTCGGTCTGCAATTACTGACAGTGGCGACACGCGGGTCCGACGTATACTAATGGACCGCGGCCGATTTAAAAGCTACCACCTAGCAAGTGTGGTGTCTGGCGGTGACACCACAAGCAGAATATGGAATAGGTGGGTTCAGGAGGGTAATACGGAACGCCGTGCTAGATCCCAACCGTCTCGTATCACTAGCAGTCGAGATGACAGGCATCTTATCCGCATGGCTGTAACGGATCGTGCAGCCACGTCTCGATCCCTGAGTCGACAGATGGGGACGTTTGCAAGACAACAACCATCTACACGAACAGTTCGACGATGTTTGCAGCAGCATGGACTATCAGCTCGGAGACCATGGCTGCAGTTACCCTTGACGCTGCATCACAGACACGAGCGCCTGCGATGGTGTACTCAACGACGAACCTGGGTGCAAGAACGGCAAAACGTCATTTTTTCAGATGAATCCAGGCTCTGTTTACAGCATCATGATGGTCGCATCCCTGTTTAGCGACATCGCGGTGAACGCACATTGGAAGTGTGTATTCGTCATCGCCATACAGGCGTATCACCCGGCTTGATGGTATGGGGTGCCTTTGGTTACACGTCTCGGTCACCACTTGTTCGCATTGATGGCACTTTGAACAGTGGACGTTACATTTCAGATGTGTTACGACCCGTGGCTCTACCGTTCATTCGATCCCTGCGAAACCCTACATTTCAGCAGGATAATGCACAACCGCGTGTTGCAGGTCCTGTACGGGCCTTTCTGGATACAGAAAATGTTCGACTGCTGCCCTGGCCAGCACATTCTCCAGATTTCTCACCAATCGAAGACGTCTGGTCAATGGTGGCCGAGGAACTGTCTCGTCACAATACGCCAGTCACTACTCTTGATGAACTGTGGTATCGTGTTGAAGCTGCATGGGCAGCTGTACCTGTACACGCCATTCAAGCTCTGTTTGACTCAAAGCCCAGGCGTATCAAGGCCGTTATTACGGCCAGAGGTGGTTGTTCTGGGTACTGATTTCTCAGGATCTATGCACCCAAATTGCGTGAAAATGTAATCACATGTCAGTACTAGTATAATATATTTGTCCAATGAGTACCCGTTTATCATCTGCATTTCTTCTTGGTGTAGCAATTTTAATGGCTAGTAGTGTAATTTCCACTCGAATTTGTACTCACTGAAATAACATCATATACCTTCTCAACCAGTGAAGTTTCAATTCATTTCCTCCTTCCTTTATGGGTGCTTCACCTTTTTTATTGTCAGACAGTGTATGTGAGACACCTACCTAAGACAATCTATCAGCCACGTTCGTACTGAAAACGATGTTGACGGTTGGTGTCATGGACTCCACCAGACAGAAAGCTTTGGCGGAGCCTTTTTGATTCGAGACCGCTCAGCCGCCGCTCAAAACCTACAGGGATAGGTCGGAGCTAGGACCAAACCGTGCACATTACTAGTGGGTCTCAGACGTACCCTCACGTAATTCTCACGACGGAGTGTTACAGTGTCTTGATGAAGGTAAATGTCGCCTGTGAGGTGCTGAAAGCAAACACGGATAGACAGATGAACATGAACGAACGATAGTTTTCTGTATCGTTAGCTGCAGAGAGACTGTTACGCATACGTCAGCGTTCCCGCTTCATCCGATTAAACACTCGCCATACGAGAATACCGTCTCCATTGCGAGAATGGTGCTCTGTTCAAAAACGGCATGCATCGCCTCTTGTGATTTCCGACGTCATTGTACCCTACCATCGACGTATACTTACACGTACTGCGGCTCATGAGTCTACGCGAGCAGGGGTACACGTGTGGATGCGGTAACGAGTGAATGGTTTCGGATAGTGTGGCTGCCAACAGATTGGCTGTTCCTTGTTACAACCCTCCTTAATACCTGCCATCAAAACGTTGTTTCCCATGCCACTTCACTCTGGTGCCAGCGGTGTTCCCTGAATCAAAGGTATTCGCAGCACACCCTCGACTGGGTGGCACGTAAAAATTCCTTGGTATCTTCACGTGACCGGAGAAGGAACATTTCACGTGTGTGGCCTATCTGGCCGCGATCGAATGTGCTGACGTCGCGCGTCTTGCGCAGGCTGTACTATTACGGCCAGTACAACGTCCAGCATCTTGGATGCAAACTTTTTAGTTTAAAATAACCGTGACTATTATGAATATCAATTGGCATATTCTGTAAACTGTAACCAGAGACTTGTATTTCTTTTTGCGCTATACGTTTTTGGGGAACCGTATTTCCATCTTCAGAATGATTTACAAATGACTTAACATTGATAGTTTACATTACAGTTCTCTTGAAAATCCGTGCCACTGTTTTTCAGTGACCATTAGCTCCTATTTCACGTCGTGTTTACATTTGAAACTTCATTTTTAATGAACTCACACAACCAGAGTTTGCATACTGACACGGTGTTGGTGTAGACTGCTGCACTGATCTGCAAAATCTGGAACGGCTGTTACTACTTACGTGTTGAAGAAACGAGGACAACATGTGACATCTTTTGACATATTCCAGCGCTCCGTCGTTCATATATGAGTGATCAGATACTAGAAGACCCTTTATTACCCTAGGAATGATAAAAATTTCCGCAATGAAAGCGCTTTATTTACTGAGCTCTGACACCTTGCAAGCTTCCACAATGAAATTTTCACTTTCCAGCGGAGCATACACTGATACGAAACTTCCTGCCAGATTAAAACTGTACGCCGGTCAAACACTCGAGCTCGGGACCTCTGCCTTTCGCGGGCTAGTGCTCGCATAATGATTCCTAGGTAATGGAAGCGTACACAGTGTTTCAGTTACGTGCAGAAGTGAGTAAAGCTCTTCAGCCACACAAGTAAGTCCAGCTACCAGTTGGCCTCATGGGAATGTAGGGCAAAGTAGGATTCTTGTGTCCTATTTGATGAAAACCCTGTGATAATCGTATTCAACCTAATTTTAGCGAGCTTTTCAATAGCATTGGGTTAATAAATATGAAAACACGGGAAAAGAGAAGATGTAGATTACAATTAAATTTATTTACGATAGTTTGCGTTGCTAGTTATATGCCGAAGTACCCGAATTCATTCCTTTTTCTTTCCACACTTAGTAGAAACGATTACATAAAATGTTTCATTTTACAGTCATGCCATCTGAAACATGAACACTTGTTATAACTATGGAATTTTACTGATTGGCATTAATTAACATTACATTACGAAATTACGACTTTATTGTGATATTACGGTGATCTTAATGGAAAATATGTTGACATGTTACGTAATTATGAATATTTAATGATTACATTGCTAAATATAAAAAAAAACCTTGGACAATCTTTAGCTGTTATCGTTTATGTGTAATTACATGTAATCAGTCTAGGTTGATTAAAAAAACCAATGCCTTAACTGCAAGACCATTACACATGTAGTAACAGGATGAATATGTCTTTCTTTCGCGAATCAACAATGTTTTCTACAGTGCTAATAGAAGGGGATGCCTGTCACTTTCCTTCAATTCTTTTATGTTGTATCAGATGTGCTTTTTTGAGAAAATTTGTTAGTACGTATTACGTGTATTGGTTCATAAATTCGGGAAAGAGAAGAAAAAAGGAAGCATGGTCATAACATATACTTCCATAGTGTATATTCCTGTGTTAAAGTTCAAAACTTGTATTGCAGCACCTGTACAAATGATTACCAACAAAATGTTACAAAATTAACTCAGGTAGGAGATTAAGAACTACATGTCGTAATCTTTCCAACTCTCTCAACCTACTTTGCACAGTGAACCACTTTTTCCATAAGTTAACCAACTTGGCTGCAGAGATAGGTGAAATTAGTTCACAATCGTTTGCTGCATCCGATCCAGTTTCTTTCATGGGCGTACTATGGGATTAGATGAATTACTCGTTTCAACGTCCACTGCATACTGTAATCTGATAGAGTGTAATTATGATTATGGCCACAATATTTTCCATTTCGTATTTAATTGGTTATTTCAGACACTGTTTCACTGTGGAATGACCAGTGTACAAGACGAGATGAACACCACATCAACATAAGAGAAGATACATACAAACAGAAAATCCTAGAGATTAGCCTGGACATCGTGAACAGTTTCATATAATGCATGACCACACCTGTAGCTAATTCACAGTGATAAACAGTACACACTGTTATAAGCCTGAGAGTATCTAAGAGACAACAAACAAATCACAATGAAAAGAGTCCGTTTGTCAGCATCTGACTCAGTGAGCTAGTAAACATTAATCAGAATCGCATCCTACTGCCAGTACGAGATATTCAGCATTCCTAAGTGGCCGGGGTATGTCATCCATGCCGGAAACACTGAATCTTGTAGTGAAGGTTACTGAGAGAGTCTCGGTCATCCTCCAGACGCATCTCAAAAAAACAAACTAAAATAAAAATAGGGTTTAACGTCCTGTCGACAACGAGGTCATTGGAAGTGCTCGGATTGTTTCCACAATGGGGAACGAAATCGGCGTTGCCCTTTCAAAGGGATCATGACATCATCAGTCTGGAGCTATTTAGGCAAAGCACAGAAAATCTAAATCAGGATGGTCGAACGCGGATTTGAACCGTTGTCCTCCCGAAAGAGAGTTGAGTGTGCTAATCACTGCTCCACGTCGCTCGTTCCGCACCGAGTTGTTTGGTAGCAGAGCCACTGGAGCAGTCTCCGTCTCGGAAACCTGTGGTGCATAAGAGGCAGGAACGGTTCAGGGTCCATGTCCGTAAGCCCTTACACGTAACGTCTTGGAGTTACTAGCATGTGTGGACAACATCCGTATGGCGAGAATGGCGTCAGCGGCGTATAAACGTACCGTTCAGGCAGAGACCAGCGACAAGAGTATCTCAAAAATCTTGTGTTAGGTATGGCCTTCTGGAACGTGTATCGGCGATTTTGGTGCTGTTTCTGGCGATGTTACAGATCTCCTTCTCCTTGGATCTCGAGTGTTTGGGGAACCATAGGTGTTGATAATGGCAGCAAGAATCCATCCAACCTGTCACCTGCAATTGTGTGCGCGGGCACAGCTGCCTAGCTATTCGAGGTACATTCAAGTTCTAAGGCCTCCGATTTTTTTTTTCTAATTAACTACTCACCCGAAATCGATGAAACTGGCGTTACTTCTCGATGTAATCGCCCTGCAGACGTACACATTTTTCACAACGCTGACGCCATGATTCCATGGCAGCGGCGAAGGCTTCTTTAGGAGTCTGTTTTGACCACTGGAAAATCGCTGAGGCAATAGCAGCACGGCTGGTGAATGTGCGGCCACGGAGAGTGTCTTTCGTTGTTGGAAAAAGCCAAAAGTCACTAGGAGCCAGGTCAGGTGAGTAGGGAGCATGAGGAATCACTTCAAAGTTGTTATCACGAAGAAACTGTTGCGTAACGTTAGCTCGATGTGCGGGTGCGTTGTCTTGGTGAAACAGCACACGCGCAGCCCTTCCCGGACGTTTTTGTTGCAGTACGGGAAGGAATTTGTTCTTCAAAACATTTTCGTAGGATGCACCTGTTACCGTAGTGCCCTTTGGAACGCAATGGGTAAGGATTACGCCCTCGCTGTCCCAGAACATGGACACCATCATTTTTTCAGCACTGGCGGTTACCCGAAATTTTTCTGGTGGTGGTGAATCTGTGTGCTTCCATTGAGCTGACTGGCGCTTTGTTTCTGGATTGAAAAATGGCATCTACGTCTCATCCATTGTCACAACCGACGAAAAGAAAGTTCCATTCGTGCTGTCGTTGCGCGTCAACATTGCTTGGCAACATGCCACACGGGCAGCCATGTGGTCGTCCGTCAGCATTCGTGGCACCCACCTGGGTGACACTTTTCGCATTTTCAAGTCGTCATGCAGGATTGTGTGCACAGAAATGCCAACTCTGGAGGCGATCTGTTCAACAGTCATTCGGCGATCCCCCAAAACAATTCTCTCCACTTTCTCGATCATGTCGTCAGACAGGCTTGTGCGAGCCCGAGGTTGTTTCTGTTGTGAACTGACAAGACAGCCAGTCCACAGTGACGGGTAACCGAAAGGCACGCGCTTAAACTCACGCAGGCTAGAGAGGTCTGAAACAGGATACGTAATGAATGCTATAAAGAGAAGTACGTAGCTTCTGGAATACTTAACTTTAATCCATCCTTGTTGTACATCGCTCTTGACAATACAAGTGAGACTCTGTAGATACATGCTAATTGCGCCTTGCTAGGTCGTAGCCATGCATTTAGCTGAAGGCTATTCTAACTATCTGCTCTGCAAATGAGCGAGGCTTCGACAGTGTGCATCGCTAGCTACGTCGTCCGTACAACTGGGGCGAGTGCTAGTCCGTCTCTCGAGACCTCCCGTGTGGTGGCGCTCGGTCTGCGATCACTGACAGTGGCGACACGCGGGTCCGACATGTACTAATGGACCGCGGCCGATTTAAAGCTACCACCTAGCAAGTGTGGTGTCTGGCGGTGACACCACAGTTTCGGTTTGTTGTCACACGATGTTCTGCCTTCATTAAACTGTCGCACCCACGAACGCACTTTCGACACATCCATAACTCCATCACCACATGTCTCCTTCAACTGTCGATGAATCTCAAATTCAGAAAACGAATGATTGCACGCTGTTCAAGTAAGGAAAACGTCGCCATTTTAAGTATTTAAAACAGTTCTCATTCTCGCCGCTGGCGGTAAAATTCCATCTGTCGTACGGTGCTGCCATCTCTGGGACGTATTGACAATGAACGCGGCCTCATTTTAAAACAATGCGCATGTTTCTATCTCTTTTAAGTCCGGAGAAAAAAAATCGGAGGCTTTAGAACTTGAATGCACCTCGTACAGATCGGAGCCCTGTACCATCGAGCAAAGTACGGTACGAGGAACAATACCAAAAACTGCCGCGTATGCAGGATTTCAGGCTGTCTTTTATCGCCAACTGGGCCTGATCTGTAGATACTGAACATTATTGTCAACACACTTATCGTGGATGTTCTTCTTTTTATTGTGCCTTTGTCCCAGAGCGGCGCAGGTCGACATGGTTATTTACGGATTTGGCATGGTTACTTCAGGTGGTGACTGGATCCCCTCATGTTGCCAACCCGTACCCTCTCGGACGGAATATGTGTACCCCAAATGCATATGTGTAGTGTTATTCATCTGAAAGTGAGAAATAGTTTTCTAAATATTGGCGAATCTGAGGGGCGACTTGGGTATCAGCCCGGTATTCACCTAGTGTGATGTGAGAAACCCGCTAAGAATCACATCCCGGCTGGCCAACACATCGACCCTCGTCGCTAATTCGCCAAGCGGATCTGTCGCACTTCCTCCTCCCGGGAGCGGCTCTTTCATACACACGGTTATCCGGGCGGGTAAACATCGTGGATAATGTCCATATAATTTCAGACCCCACGTGTGTGCTAGTCAGATTGCTATTGTGTTCGCCACGGTCCAGCGTGGAGGAGGTGGGGCGTCTTTCGCCAAACCTCCTAATTGGGTTTGGCCGGAGCCTTCGCGGCTGGCTTTAAAGTTTGTAATTTCTCATGACAGCCGGTGTTTTTCAACTAGCGTTGCGGGAAAAGTTCTGAAGTCCCGGCAGGAAGCAGCACCTTAAGGACGTCCTATTAGCCGGAGCAGGAAGCGGCCAATAAAAATACTTACATCCTGTTCCTGTTTCTGACTGGCTGACAGCTCTAAATGTTAAGTAATCAAGTACTACGACGGCAGCCCTCGTGGGGTGCAGTAGTGGTATGACATCTGAGGTGGAGGTGCTGGTGTCATCTTTTATTTCACAAGTCTGAAAAGGGGGATCCTTCGTGATCAGCCGAGTTATTCCTTGTAACATTGCTTAATTGCGTTCCAGTGTGCGGAAGTAGGTTTCGGATTGAATTTTCCGTGTTCTAGGGGAGTGTTGACTTTGGGTGAGCGAAGATGTGCTCGGTATGCAGAACACGGAGAAAGCAGGTAGCTGGCTGGTGCTGTTTTAATGAATGAGACAGATATGGAGAGGTTTAGTAGAAACCTATAAATAATATTTCTTTCCGTGGTCATTTGAGAGTTTTGTTCTTGTGTCACTTTTTCCCTATTGACTTTTAACTGTATTTCCGTTATGTTGTTGTGGGTATTATTGGTGGGAGTTGCTAGCAGGCAAATGGAATCAGCGTATTGCGCTGTTACCGGTGAGCATATTCCAGTCCAGTGGCGGGATATTGGAATATATGTCCTGAAAGTTACATAGCTACAGGGTTTTGGAGTTGTGGGACTGCCAATAAACTTTTCCTTTTAAATCAGTGTAGCAGTACGTCACAAAATTGTTTTGCGCGCCGCACATCGCCAAGAGTGCGTGAGTCTGACTACGGCCACGAATGTTTGTTTCGGAAGCTTCGAGGCACCAACGGAAGGAACGTTTCCTTGTTTCTATAACAGTTTTTTTCACACGTGAGAAATAATTGTGTGCACCATCACGACAGGATTCGTCGTTTGAGTTAAGAGTGGACTGGAGGCATATGGGCATGCCAGTGCCGTTCTACTCACGTAAACAAGAAAACTGCTTCACTAAAAACAATTGTCATTAACAGTGGAGTACAAAGAACCCTACTTCCCAAATACCTTTCTCGAAGCAGCTTCTATGACCTTCGCGGTGGTGGACTGCATGGCAACTTGTAGAGAGTGTCTACTACAATAAGTAGCAAGATTTTCAAAATTCGGCTTACACAGTCCATGTGGAAGCATGGCCTGTAGGTCACGGAGGTAAGAACCTGAGGAGATGCTGTCCGGTGCTTAGCATAGACCTACTCGGGACAGGTCCTGATAAAATTTGTTCAATGTCAGTACTGACGCCTGGTTAACATGTATGGTGATGGAACACGTCCTTGACGCGGATCGTTCGCCACAGGCTACGGTGCTGTATGTCCAATACATGGATCTACAGTAACAGGTGAATAACCACCCGATAAGCTGCATATTCAAAGCTGACCGAAGTACCAACCACTTACCAGTGTCAAATCTGGAAAATCGAAAGCATGGTGTGGGGTCACCAGCGGCCAGAATTTGACAATTACATTCACATTTAACCCCTTCGACTTTAGGGCTTCCAGCTGTGTCGATACACTTGGCTTTTCCGATTACTTGGCACGGGGCAAATATAGACTATCAGTGGATTAAAGTCTGTCATCTGACGATATTTAGCGTCATACAGTTGGATTTTGGAATTGCCGAACGGCATCTATTATAGATAATGTTTATTTCCTATATGTGAAAAATTTTGTTGCACTTGCGCAAATGTTTTGGAAGCTTGAAGGAAGATTAGATTTTAACATCATATCAGTGGTCAGATCATTAGAGACGAAGCAGATCCTTGCACAATCGATTTAGGAACTGAGGTTAGGACTCCACTTTTTCCGACTGAGCGTCCTGTACCTTAAGTGGTTCAAATGGCTCTGAGCACTATGGGACTTAACATCGGAGGTCATCAGTCCCCTAGAACTTAGAACTACTTAAACCTAACTAACCTAAGGACATCACACACGTTCATGCCCGAGGCAGGATTCGAACTTGCGACCGTAGCAGCAGCGCAGTTCCAGGCTGAAGCGACTAGAACCGCTTGGCCACACACGGCTGGCCCTGTACCTCAACCAGCTCGCCACCACGATCGGTAAATTGTTTCGGATGCTTCCGGTAAACCGTCATACAACATGCAATTGTTTCAGGTTTCAGCCGGGGAAGGGAGGGGTGTAAGTAGTCAGACAAGGGTCTGACTGAGATGATTGAAATGTATTGTTATGGTACAGAAAACCACACTCACAGTCTCACAGTAGACGACCAAAACGCTGCCGCTCCTTATTCCGCGGTTGATTAAAGATGTATGAAATATCAACCTCAATTAATAACACAAGCGCTACAATTCATCTTTCAAACGAAAAACGGCACGTCTATTAAATTTGGACCCTTATGGTTTTTGATTTATTGATCTCGATGCTACAAATTTGGTGTATCTTTACTCAATTTTCTGTACTTATTTCAAAAATTTGTATTTATACAAATTTGTATTTATGCAAATTACACTGAAGCACCACAATGTACAATTTAGTAAGTAAAGCATGCCGGTACTGCAGTCATTACTGTCGCGTGGGACCAGTTACGACGATATCATCCAAGTAATTCGTAAATGATGGAATACAGTGAGCGAGTCATTTACAAAACCCTTGAAATATACAGGTGGACCGGCAACCATAATATAACAGTCAGCCAGCGGTACGAAACACACGACTAGAGAATCATAGCTCTCTTTCGCGTCTCGACATTGTGTGCTTTAGAAAATTATTCCGTTGAGCTAACTGGATGAGAATCGTTTGCCGACTGAATGTTGATCATGGGCTTAAAGAACCAAGTAAACGTAGTATTGATCAAAATTAGAAGAAACGTTGCTATGATACGTCCGGAAACTGATATCTATTGAAATATGGGCCAACCTGCCCTCTTATTCTCATTCTGTCTGTTATGTAGACACTAAAGGCAGTTCTGCATCTGGCTACCAAGCGACCTGATACGTCCTTCAGCAATTCTCCTGTCATGGTAAATCTATTTTTCTATCTGTTTATTTGTAGATGAAACATTGCGTGCATGCCGCAGATTTACGCAGTTATTTTGTTGTCAGTTCTGGAGTACGTTTCACAGAATGGTCAGGGACGGCTTAAACTAAACATTTCTTTAGCAAAATCACGAAAACCCACATGAGGAACAGTTTTCAAGTAAGAGCATTATTGATACCATTTATTAAACAGGGTTCTCTTACAGTAGTTGCAGGGGTGTGTTGGCAGAGCGAAATGAATTAACGTGCCAAGACACCATTAACTGCAGTGGCTTAAGAGAGCTATGCTTAGCCACTCCACATTCCAAGGCACTTAGCTCCATTCCTGATATTGCCATCTAAATAATCCCCGGAAAGATGTAGATGTGTGTCGTAACGGGTGACAAATAACAAACCACATACTGTACTTAGAGAATGGAGGGACTTTTTTTGCTGTCCAGATGTATGAATAGACGTAGTCTTGTACGTGGCTGAGTCCCTCTAACCATTTTCTTCGTTTTATGGGTTCAGTAAGTGGTATGCCGAATGTAAAAAAATTCCAATATAAAAATAAACTGACGAACCAAAAAATTATGACCACCTGCTTAATAGTGTGTTGCTGCATATTCGGAACATAATGCAGCAGCGATTCTGACTGGCATGTATTCGACAGGTCCTTGGTATGTGGCGCCAGATGTCTATGCACAGATCACATTGTTCCCGTGAATTATCGGTCACAGATTTGTGGATGGGGAGCTGGCGTCCGATAACATGACACATGTGTTCTGTCGGGTTCAGATGAGTCGCATTTATTGGCTGAGGCATCAACCTGGGTTCACTATAATGCTGCTCAAACCACTACGTTTCTGCCCTCGTGACACGGACAGTTATCCTGCTGGAAGGTGCCACTCCTGTCGGCGAAGGCATCAGGCGTGGAAGGAGGCAGGTGGTCCGCTATAATGTTCACGTAGTCCACAGGTTTCATAGTGCCTTCGATTACTACCACAGCTCCCATGAAAGCCCAGAAGAATCTCATCCGTAGCATAGTAATGCTCCCGCCGGTCTGTGTATGTGGTGCAGGGCAGCCGTTCGCCTGGATGGCAGCGTATCCTGGCACGACCGTTGACTTGGTCTAACAAGACACGTGATTCATACTATCAGGTGATACGTTACTCCATAGTCCAGTCTTGATGATCCTACGTCCTTTGCAATCGCAGTTGTCGATAGTGTTGGCTCAACTTGGGAACATGTAGGGTCGCCTACTCCGGAGCCCGCTGTTTAACAATGTGTGCTGAAAAGTGTGTTCCTAAACATATGTTCCTACACCAGCCATGTACTCTGTCCATAGATCTGCAACAGATCGCCTCATATCCTGTTTTACAGAGCCGACAAGCCCTCTTCTGCCACTTTTTGTGATGAAAAGTGGACATCCAACACTTTGTCGCCTGCTCGTGGTTTCACTGTCCTTCAGACACTTACCATAGATCTACATCTACGTGATTACTCTGCTATTCACAATAAAGTGCCTGGCAGAGGGCTCTATGAACCACCTTCAAGCTGTCTCTCTACCATTCCACTCTTGTACGGCACGCGGGAAAAACGAGTATTTAAATTTTTCTGTGCGAGCCCTGATTTCTCTTATTTTATCGTGATGATAATTTCTCCCTATGTAGGTGGGTGCCAACAGAATGTTTCCGCAATCGGGGGAGAAAATTGGTGATTGAAATTTCATGAGAAGATCCCGTCGCAACGAAAAACGCCTTTGTTTTAATGATTGCAACTCCAATTTACGTATCATGTCTGTGACATTATCTCCCCTATTTCGCGATAATACAAAACGAGCTGCCCTTCTTTGTACTTTTTCGATGTCATCCGTCAGTCCCATCTGATGCGGATCCCACACCGCACAGCAATACTCCAGAACAGGGCGTACAAGAGTGGTGTAAGCAGTCTCTTTAGTAGACCTGTTGCACCTTCTAGGTGTTCTGCCAGTGAATCGCAGTCTTTGGTTTGCTCTACTCACAGTATTATCTATGCGATCGTTCCAATTTAGGTTATTTGTAATTGTAATCCCTAAGTATTTAGTTGAATTTACAGCCTTCAGATTTCTATGACTTATTGCGTAATAGAAATTTAGCTGATTTCTTTTAGTACTCATGTGAATAACTCCACACTTTTCCTTATTCAGGGTCAATTGCCACTTTTCGCACCATACAGATATCTTATCTAAATCATTTTGTAATTCTTTTTGATCATCTGATGACTTTACAAACCGGTAAATGACAGCATAATCTGCAAACAATCTAAGACGGCTACTCAGATTGTCTCCTATGTCGTTAATATAGATCAGGAACAATAGAGGGCCTATAACACTTCCTTGGGGAACGCCGGATATTACTTCTGTTTTACTCGATGACTTTCCGTCTATTACTACGAACTGTGACCTTTCTGACAGGAAATCACGAATCCAGTCGCACAACTGAGGCGATACTCCGTAGGCACGCAGTTTGATTAGAAGACGCTTGTGAGGAACGGTGTCGAAAGCCTTCTGGAAATCTAAAAATATGGAATCAATTTGACATCCCCTGTCGATAGCACTTATTACTTCATGAGTATAAAGAGCTAGTTATGTTTCACAAGGACGATATTTTCTCAATCCGTGCTGACTATGTGTCAATAAATCGTTTTCTTCGAGGTACTTCATAATGTTCGAATACAGTATATGTTCCAAAACCCTACTGCAAATCGACGTTAGTGATATAGGCCTGTAATTCAGTGGATTACTCCTACTTCCCTTTTTGGGTATAGGTGTGACTTGAGCAATTTTCCGTCTTTAGGTATGTATCTTTCTGTGAGCGAGTGATTGTATATAATTGCTAAATATCGAGCTATTTTATCAGCATACTCTCAGACGAACCTGACCGGGTTACAATGTGGGCCGGAGGCGTTGCCTTTATTAAGATGCTTTATTAAGATGCTCACTATCGTAGCACGTGAACAGCTGACAAGCTTATACGGTTCCGAGAGGCTCGTTCTCAGGCACCAGACCATAACAATCTGCCCTTTGCCAAAGTAGGTTATGTCAGTTGATTTCTCCTTTTCGGCCCGTATTGTGGATAGAATGATTTCTCATTCGTCTTTACTCCGCTTATATACACTGCGCAACTTAATTACGGGATCGCTTGTTCGGAACGCCGTAATTGTCTCCCATTACAACATAGAAGTTTGAAGTTTGGCTCAAAGGTGCCTACAGCATTCATCTATAATGGTGCAAAACTGTGTCCCCCTGCGACTTCACCCTCGGGCTCAGCGACGCCTCAAACATCGAGGTGTTGACACATGCAAAAGAAAGGCTAATAGCGCATGTGAGGCAGAAGGAGGGTTAACGATATCACATTGGCTCCAAATTTCACCACAGTTCTGCCCAACGCCATCACGGACGTATCACGTGATGGTAAGGTCGTCACAGCCCCTCTTACCAACACTGCACCATTAAGCAATGGTAGCTTATATTTTTATTCACCCTTCCCATTGCGAGGCCTCCTGTGCGTGATCACGTGGGAGTGTGACATCGACACATGCATGAATGAAATGGCAAAGGTTCCCTATAACACTCCCCAGTTCGAGAAAATCCACATTAAAAATGTACCTGCACAGACAGAAACTGTAATGGAGTCCTAGACACTTGCAGACAGTCAACCCCTTGGCACCCCTCTGACACCACATGCCTACTAGGAGGTCCAAGAGCAGCAGCATAGCTTGCCTGCAGCCGCCTAGCACTCTCGACCTCGTTTCTCTCTGTACAGGTAAATTTTAAAGTGTTCAACAAAGGCGGATGGGTGGCACAGAGGTTTTTGCCGAACTTGGGGAGAGAGTGGGGTCTTAGATGGATCCTTTACAGTTTTATTCACGCATATGTCAATGTCGCGACCCTCCGTGATCATGTCAAAGCAGGGTACGAAACAGAATAGCTGGAAAAAAAAAATAAGCACCCTTTCCTGCATCGGAACGCGTTCAAATTTCGTCGAATGGTTTTGAGTGGTCCCTCGTGGTTCCATTCTGGAGACCAGAGCTAAAACTGTAGTTGCACTGCACTAGAAAGGGGTGTTACCATGTACAGTGGGGTTCCTGGTTCAAAAGGCTCTGAGCGCTATGGGACTTAACATCTGAGGTCATCAGTCCCCTAGAACTTAGAACTACTTAAACCTAACTAACCTAAGGACATCACACACATTCATGCCCGAGGCAGGATTCGAACCTGCAACCGTAGCAGTCGCGCGTTTCCAGTTTGAAGCGCCTAGAACCGCTCGGCCACACCGGCCGGCCTGGGGTTCCTGGTCCACGATGTTCTTAGAGAGGAGTTTAATCGTCTGTGAGTGTCAGCAACGTCAAAGATTGTCAAGAACGTAGTCCTGTTGTTCACCGCACTGTTAACTGTCGTTTTCGGCCGCAAAATGTGTGGGAAAAAACGCCCCGAGGAAAGGGTTGATTTCAGTCACGCCCTTTATCGCACCCTTTCCGAATCGACTCTTTTTTATGAAAATTTGTGCCAATGTGACGTTATTAACTCACTATCACAACTAACGTGAGCTTCTGAGCTGTGGCCTTTTTTTCACCTGTGTCGACACCTTTCTGTTTGAAGCATCACCGAGCCCGAGAGTGACGTCGCAGGGCAGCACGTCTTTGCACCATTACTGAGGAGTGTTGTAGGAACCTTTGCACCAAACTTAAAACTTCTATCGAAAATGGAGACAATTACGGCGTTCCGAAGTTATGATCCTTTACTTGTGTTGCTACGTGTACTGTTCTGACCGCGTCACGTGCCTGCAATACCACCAAGACGCTACTCAATCTTGCAGTTGGCAGTGGGCATAATTTTTTTTTATCGTCAATGTTAATATTTCCGTTTGTGAGGAGTCTCCTGAAGCTTCTCCTATATTCCCAGTATTATGGTTGTTAACTATTCTCAGTTATAGCTCTACTGCACTGTACTTCCCGGGCTGGTAAACAATGTTAGGGCTTGTTTAGAATCCATCGTGGTGCCCTTCAGGGTAACTATTTTTCAAGGTGACCTTCAACACTCCTTTCTGTTCCTGCAGAAAGCGCACTGAATAAAGCGAAAATAAATCAACAAAATGGTTAGAGAGAAATAAAGCAACATTTATGGAAACAGCTGGGATGATGTGAGACATCGTATTCTGCAAACGTCATACATGATTAATTAGACTAGACACAGCTGCTGTGTGGACAGCGCTCCTCCTTCTACGACGAATGTGACATCCAGCGTCTCACGCGACTGAGCTTAGCCGTCCATGTATCCCTCGTGATTATCTTGGAGGGCAATAACTAACGGTCACGCTGGAACAATGGCATTTTACGCTCGAAGCACTCTTTTCGATTGATGAGTCGCGTTACGCGTTGGTAACAGTTGTTGATACGGGATGAAATACAATCCCTGGTATGTCTCCAAACAAGAAACACTGTGGACATCCATTTCACCCACCCTAAGCACTGCTGAGCATGTGAGCAACCCCCTGGAGCGAGATGTGTACGTGAGTGCAGACTAATCTCTTTAGTTTTCAGGCAGTGATTCAGTTGCGGATCACAGCGGCGTTTCGTTGAGTCAAGGCCACAACGAGTAGCCGTTGTCACCAGGGAGGACTGGGCTGCAACGTGCTACCAGATAGGTGTCTCCAGTTCAGTTGCTCATGTATGTACATTAAAACGCCAAACATTTTCGCTCTTACTATCGCTGGTCTCATCATTTACCTCATTTGTTGACTAAATACAGACAAAGAATCAAATGGAAGCTACAACAGAAATACTCTTCGAATGGAGTTTGCATGACGCTGACTCCCCGAAGAATACCGTTCATTATTCACTGATTACGGGAAGTGGAGTTGTTTTAGTATACAGGCAAGACCAAGGTCCTAACACAGACTTCGAAATATTGGAACTGTATCATCAAAGAAGCTATAGAGATCAGAGTTAGAAAACCAGAACTGAATCGTGACAGCGGCTATTCTCTTAACCGAGCTTGGGAACCAGTCATTATCCGGATTAAAGAGGAGATGGAAGTATCCCAGAATGTACTGACTTCTAGGGCAGGGGGAGGAACCTCCGAAATGCAGCTGGCAAACCTCCCTGGGCGTGGCTCCACGAGGGAACACCCAGACGCGGGGCCACTAGCCGGGCGTCGAACCCCGGCGCGGACTGCCGAAAGAGCGCCCGTGGCGCGGACGGCGGAGAGAACGCCCGAGAGAGGGGTAGGGGGAATCTGATATGTCAGAGTCGGTGATGCGCTTTCCACGGCACGACCTATCCGTGCAGTAGTACCACAGGGTTCGGTGCTTGGGCCGGTCCTTTACTCCGTCTTCACCTCGGAACTCCCCTCACCACCACGCGTCGAGAAAGCCATTTACGCTGATGACACAATGCTTTACACCAGGGAAAAATGGCTCGAAGTACTTCCCCATGCCTGCAGAGTGCCTGCTACGCCTTAGAAGACTGGGTGGCGAAGTGGCGTATCCGGTTGAATCCGCAGAAAACGCAAACTATCATCCTCACCAAGAGGCGACCTGGTCCTCGCCGGCTTCGTCATCTTCGGAACCTTCGGCTCTATGGAACCGAACTGCAGTGGAAGGACTCCGTTAAATACCTCGGAGTAACTACGGACAAGCAGCTTACATGGAAGCTCCACGTCGACGACATCCACGCCAAAGTGTCTCAAAGGATAGGGGCACTTTACCCCTTCATAAACGAAGGTTCGGACCTTTCGATAGCAAACAGTCTATGGATATTCAGAATGTACATCCGCCCCATTTTGACTACGCCTGCGAGGTATGGGGCAACACGGCAAAGACACATCTTCAGCGCCTTCAATCGCTAGAAAATAAGGTACTTCGTCATGTTTTCCACGTTCCCCCGCAGTTCCCGCACCGGTACATCCATCAGGCTGCAGATGAACTGGAAGTGCCACAACGACATCAACAGATTCTACACCAGGACTGGAACTTTCGCCAATCCCCTGATACGAAACCTTGGAGCGCCGCATCAGCCAAGGGAACGCTATGCGCGACCCATTGCCATGCTGGAACGGTAATGTAACTAATCCGAAATAAGACGGAATCTGCACCAAAGACAGGAGATAATTCGTGCCCGCCCACATCCAAGACACAAAAGCAAATAAAGATGTTACACACAACCCCCCCCCCCAAGAGAGAAGTAGGAAATGCTCCTGAGTAAACCCTACAGAGTCCGTAGCTTGTGATCGTGCGGTAGCGTTCTCGCTTCCCGCGCCCGGGTTCCCTGGTTCGATTCCTGGCTGGGTCAGGGATTTTTCTCTGCCTCGTGATGACTGGGTGTTGTGTGATGTCCTTAGGTTAGTTAGGTTTAAGTAGTTCTAAGTTCTAGGGGACTGATGACCATCGATGTTAAGTCCCATAGTACTCAGAGCCATTTGAACCATTTTGAAACCCTACAGAACCCAGCTGCCGCAGAACAGCCTGAAGCAAAGCGGAAGTAGCTTAGTCAGTGGGTTTCCGCATTTGCAGTCCGTATCTTCGCTATAATGACTGCCCATCTATATCTCTTCCACTCACAAACTTTCCTTACTGCGTCACGTGCCCGCAACACAATCAGGAAACAAGAAGGCATTCAACCTCGCAGTGGGCAGAATGTTTTGGATCATCAGCGTATGAACTGTTCTCAATATCTATGAAATCTTTGTAGCCGTGAAAACCGAAATAATACAGTCATGCATGCGTAACAACTGCCATCAAGGCATCCTGCTGGTTCTATGATTCACTAAAAGAAATCATTCCTTTCAAACTTCAAAAGTTACTTGCACCAATCAGTAATTGTGACAGTGATGCTTGCAACGTGAAGAAAACTTCAAATATTTGAAATAAAAGTACAAAGAAAGATTTTTGGGCCCATATAGGACGACCATTTCCTATAATGGATAACTAGGAAGACTGAAGAACTATTCGGCGTAGAAATGTCAAAAACTGTCCAAAAGAAGGTGACAATGCATCAATATGCCAGGTATGTAGTATGGATGCCAGAGAACGGGCTGCATTCGTATCATTCGCTAGAAAGTCGGCTGAAATCAGAAGAAGAAAATGGAAGGAGAACATCTGGGACGATGAAGAAAAATTTTATATAGACGATACGCAAGCAGATTCTAATGGAGCAGTTTTGCTGACAAGGGAACCTCCCCATCGCCCCCCCCTCAGATTTAGTTATAAGTTGGCACAGGGATAGGCCTTGAAAAACTGAACGTCCCGTGGTTAGAGGGAGGAGCTGTGGAACGTGAGGTCCTTGGTTCGAGTCTTCCTTCGAGTGAAAATTTTACTTTCTTTATTTTCGCAAAGTTACGATCTGTCCGTTCATTCATTGACGTCTCTGTTCCTGTAATAAGTTTAGTGTCTGTGTTTAGCGATCGCACCGCAAAACCGTGCGATTAGTAGACGAAAGGACGTGCCTCTCCAATAGGAACCGAAAACATTTGATCGCAAGGTCATAGGTCAACCAATTCCTCCACAGGAAAACACGTCTGATATATTCTATACGACACTGGTGACGGCATGTGCGTCACATGACAGGAATATGTTGTCGACCCATCAAACTAGCACACTTGGCGAACGGGTAAAAAGATTCTTCTACCTTGCCCGATTTAGGTTTTCTTGAGGATGTGATAATCTCTCCCAAAAAAGTGATGAAAACATAAGAGTTTGTCACATAAACTGCAAAAAATGAATGCAACAGTTTCACAGTCGCACAGTTTTCCCTGTGCTCTGTCAAAACATATGTTTTTTTACGTTTTCAAATATTTCCGTGCGTAGACCGTCAAATCCTGCATATGTCCAAGCAAATCTGAACATGTCCTGGAATTTTGGAGAGCGAAGTTGATTATGTCTGAGTGCCTGAACTTTGATAATTGTCTGAAAATAAAAAATTAAACTTTTCACTCGAGAGAAGATTTGAACCGAGGACCTCTCCTTCCGCAGCTGCTTACTCTAAGCACGGGACCACGGCGCTCGTAAGCTCAGACGTTCCTTGATGTTGCATACCTTGCGCATGGACTACTCAGTTTGTATATTTTGCTTATTTTTTTCATAGTTCCACACAACTTCTTCCTGTTTTCTCGATTGATCTGTGTTCAGTTTTTCAAGGCCTATCCCTGTGCCAACTTATAACTAAATCTGAGGAGGGTGCGATGGGGAGGTTCCCTTGTGAGTAGGTATATTATTAACCAGGTCCAAATCGGGCTTTGTGGTCTAGGGGAAACCGAGAGGTCGCAGGATCGGATTTTCAGTTTGCCTTTAATCTAACCTTCACCTGTCAAAGATTCCACGTTAAACTGTTAAGTCCTCTTTCCCCGGCTGGATAACTGGGGCGAAACAGGTAAACGAAAGTCACCGAAATGGCGTCCAGTTGAAAGACGTGCACAGGACCACTGAGTCACACGAAATTATTCTTAATTAGGTCCATGCCTTATTTAGAAATGGAGCAAGTTTCTCTATCGAACACAGGAATATCATCTAGCGACAGCTCAAAACGTCAAAAGCCACGTCTTTGTAATGGACTTGAATTGTTTGACTTGAATGCTTATTTCTAGTCCCATATATGTCCGGCTCACACGAAGAACTTACCAGGCAGAAAACCTAGAGCAGAATTCGAAAGATGGGAGATATCAGTTCATTTGATCACGGCCTGTTCGTGCATGTCCACTGCATGGTAAACTATATTTCAAACATCATGCACCATTAAAATTTTATCGTTCCTTGTCAAGAATATGCGTTGCGTACTCGAATCAATAGTAATAACAATATCTTGATACCAGGGATCACCGTCGAGTATTGCGAACTATAACAACCACTGGTCTGACAAAGCGCAGCACATTGCTCTCCAATTCAATTTCGGACACATGCAGTCCTTCACGCAAGTAAAAGACACTTTACGTACTGTGGTGAGATTCAATTTCAAATTAGAGTTTGCACTTCACACTTCATATTTGAAACTATTCTAGATGTGTCAACAAGTCTCTTCTACTGCACGTTTTATATGCTACTTCCCGGAGAAAGAAATGTTTGGAAAATATGCTGGAGGTTTTGGAATACACAGCAATGATTGAAGTGAAAGATATCTTACGAAACCACAACATATCGGTGGCACGACGGAGATCCACGAAGAACTTAGCTACTTTGGTGAAGGTTGCAGAGAGTAAATCGCAACACTACGCTTTCTGCATGCAACGTGTAATGAAATTTTGGCGTACTCTTAATTTAGGAGTAGCAGTGAACCTGACGTTTTTCTCAAGGTGTCGGTTATCTTTTGATAGTGAGCATTACGGTTCTATTTCCATACATATCCATACCAATTCGCAATAAAAAAATTAGTTACGATGAAATTAAAAGATCTTCATCGCAGTTATCTGCACTGCTGAATTTTGGATGAAATGCAAAAAAAGAACATTAGAAAGATCAATTTTATGAAGACATTGTGCTGAACGGCAGCGGGGATTCTCGGGTCAGTGTAGTTCCTTGATGATCATATAGGAAGCACGCTGCAACAGTTTTAAACGACCGCATATTCTCAGTACACACATAAGTGATAGAGTACGTTCTACTTTAAGCACTAGTCGAGTACGAGAATTGTACGTCCCTAAATACGTGCTGTAAAAAAATGCTATTTGATGGGGAACTGATAAACTTCAGTACGGGAAATGACTTAAAGAGCCCAATTGTAATCGGAAAGGGAGACTACTCACTGGGTACAAAAACATAGCCGCTTACAACTGAATTTCAGTTGTTGCGACCATTTAATAGGTTAGTAAAAATTGTAAGCGTTTTCAAGACGGCAACTACTAGAAACATTCGCGATAATTAATCGAAATTTGGTGTGAGCGTGTGGGAGTCTGCAATGTCCTTTTGAATAATTTCCCTAAATTTGGTTCGAGAAATATCAGTTCTGTATCAGAATTTTCGGAAGGTTCACATGCTCGTTTTCAGAAATATCTGAAAAACAAACAAATGTGTTACAGGAGATAATTCCAGATATTGAAGTTCTTTCCCAGGAAAATGTGCCCATAGTCATAACACCATGTGATTATTAACACATGTGATGTACAGCGTATAATATATAAAAAGCCTCATTTTTTGCAATCAGAATTTCAGTTTCAAATGGTTCAAATGGCTCTGAGCACTATGGGACTTAACTTCTAAGGTCATCAGTCCCCTAGAACTTAGAACTACTTAAACCTAACTAACGTAAGGACATCACACACATCCATGCCCGAGGCAGGATTCGAACCTGCGACCGTAGCGGTCGCGCGGTTCCAGACTGTAGCGCCTTTAACCGCTTGGCCACCACGGCCGGCGAACTTCAGTTTGTTCATTATTAATTCTCGATAGCTTGATAAAGATTTATAACTGAATGGGTGACTGAGCGGTACAAGAAAGTAAAAGGAACGCTTATAATGTAATGAACTGACAGCAGTAGTAGACCGATGAAAGTGGACTGCATTCGTGTTTTATGCAGAGAAATGGGAACGGAAATTTGTCAGCAGTCGTCCGCAGCTGCATACTGCTGCAGACACAAAGAGGTCTTTTGACTTATTCAACGATTGAGCTCTTTATTAGATACCTGTATTCACGAGTAGCTGCACTGTATGTTACATATCACTGGGTGCAACGCGACAGATGTGCATATTGACTCTTAAATGGTTGCTGCAATCGTGAAAAATCTGTTAACATTGCTTCCGTCCTTACGTGCCTGAGGCGATGTCAGGACACCCAACGGAAGTTGTGTAAGCAAGGTCTCCATGACCTACGTTTAACAAGCACTATGTTTTACATTTTCATCATTAAGTGTTTGACTCACAACATTTAAAGTATCGTTTGACCATTCGGATAGGTCTTATCTATAACTTCCATAGAACCTCTGAACGAATGCCGGAGCCCTTCTTCCGTAAGTCCGTGAATAATGCATTAATCCAGTCTTTTCTTTTAAATATTGACTATATGTGTGTCAGCACTGCAATAAATGTTCGCGAACATGAGAAACAATCGGCCAAGTGCATCAAATACTCATACAGTACTCGAGAATAGTACACACAAAGATCTTGTACGTGATCTTCTTTGTAACTGCACTACGGCCCTAGAATTTACTGTGTAAATATTAGTAAACCACTTGTCCTCCGTACAACACGTCTCTGTAGGGAGTTGGCATCACATCTGCACGCACAAGTCATCTAATTCTCGTAAATTCCGGGGAAGGGGGCGGTCAGCTCTGACGCCACGTTCAATCTCATCCCAGAAGTGTTCGATCATGTTCAGATCTGGCGAGTCGGGGGGCCGACACATCAGTCGGAACCCGCCACTGTGTTCTTTGAACCACTCCATCGCACTCCTGGTCTTGTGATACGGCACATTATCTTGTTGAAAGATATCACTGCCGTCGGGAAGCATGACCGTTATGAAGGCGTGTATATAGTCTGCAACCAGTGTACGACATCTCTTGGCCGTCATGGTGCCGTGCACGAGCTCCACTCGACCCATGCATACCCACATGAATGTTTCCCAGACCGTAACGGAGCTGCCGCCAACTTGTCTCCGTCACGCACTGCAGGTGTCAAGGTGCTGGTCCCCTCGAAGACGATGGATTCACGCCCTCCCGTCGGCACGATGAAGAAGGTATCGGGATTCATCAGACCATGCACCGCTCTGCCACTGTGCCAATGTACAGTGGCGAAGGTCATGTCCCCATTTCAGTCGCAGTTGTCGATGTCGTGGTGTTAACATTGGCACATACATGGGTCCTTGGCTGCGGAGGCCCATTGTTATGAGTGTTTGGTGTGTCCTACACACTTGTGCACTGTCCAGCATTAAATTCTGATGTTACTTCCGTCACAGTTCGCCACCTGTCTTATTTTGCCAATCTCCCGAGCCTCTGATGGCCACAGTGTTCAGTTTTTACTATCTACATTTCCTGCGATTAGTACTGCGAAATTAAAAAAGGAATTTTCATTGGACCTCAGATTCGTGACTTGATGAAAGATATTACCTTTGAATAGTTGCTGACACAAACTGAGAAGTCAACTTGGCTTACTTTTAAAGATGTGTGCTAAAGTTTCTTGGTTAAAGTAATGTCCGAGAATTACAGGGAACTGACGGAACACATGCTGGACTGTTACAAGGTTGTGCGGTGTAACATGTATCTGAAATTACGCTTCCTTCATTCCCATTTGGATTTCCTCCCACCTAGTCTCGGAGATGTGAGTGAAGAACATGGTGAGCGATTTCACCAAGAATTCTCTACAATGGATAGACAATATAAGGGAAGATGGTCACAAAACCTTTCGGCTTCTTACTGCTGCATACTCTACAAGAAGTTTCACCATTCACCCACAAACGCAAAGTTTCCAGGAAATGTTTCTAACTTGTGAGTACATTTCAAGCTTTATTCAGCCTTCTCGTACTATGTTCATTTTATTTTATGTTTCCTAATACAAACAATTACTTTTGTTATATGATATGTATATAAATCAACCACAGATTCCTCATGCATTGGCCGTCCAGAGTGGCGGAGTGGTTCTAGGCGCTACAGTCTGGAAACGCGCGACCACTACGGTCGCAGGTTTGAATCCTGCCTCGGGCATGGATGTGTGTGATGTCCTTAGGTTAGTTAGGTTTAAGTAGTTCTAAGTTCTAGGGGACTGATGACCCCTGAAGTTAAGTCTCATAGTGCTCAGAGCCATTTGAACCAGTCTCTTGCATTGTTACTGAGTCAGTTCAAAGTTTCTCGAAAGAGATTTATGTGGCCCAACTTTTCCAAAAAAATTGGTGCGTGGAGGAACATTTCTGGTTTCACTTTCGCAATCAGCATATGTGATTTAGTAAAGACCACATACTTTCATCTCGCGGCAAGGCACGAAGTCCAAATTTGCTGCATTGTGTAATCTTCCTGCTGGTTATGGTGGAAATAATAACCAACGAACTATGGTCTGAAATACATTAGGTAGTATTCTCTAGAAACTACCGGTCACCCCAAAATGAAATATTCACTCTTTCTCATTCTCGGCAGATGCTCTACCCACTGAACTATCCATACACATTCTGTAAAAAAACTTCTACCTGCAAGTACATACTTCTCTTCTACTATTCGAAACTTCGAATCTCTTCTGCGTAATATGTTGGTCTTCGTGAGTGCAAAAGGATAAATTCTAGAACAACTTCGCCGCTCTTCGGCTTTCAAAATCGATAATATATTGTCTACGTTGAAGAAAAAACAGTATTATTATGAGTGTAAGAGAATGTGAATTTCTACAATAGCCTGTTGACAGAATGAAACATTCAAATGAATCATTATTATATAAGCGTGATTTCTAGAAGCTCAAGCAACGCGTCGATTCTTGATGCTGTCTGTACATGCTCATTAACATTATTAAAATCAACTCACTTATGTGAATTTGGGGATAAATGTAGGCGCATAAAGTTAAAAGCTATTTGCTGCTATCACAGACGGCTTTGACTTCCCCGTACATCATCATTATTGTGTTTGTAATACATATTTAGGTCTTTATTTTTATTGTTTTATATAGCCTGTAAATATAGCAACATAGTCCGTACATAGTTTTATTTGAACGTTTACGAAGGAGAGTGATGAAGTGAACACGTGCAACGACAGTTTTAACATACATCGAATCATTGCATCCAGGTTCGTTTAGCGAGACTGGCAATTGTTGTAATGCAATTAGGGAATATTAGAACCAGACGTTTAATTTAATGATTTCTGCGGCTTTCAGTCTATTTATACCTATTTGATTTACCGTTCTGCGTGAATAAATACCGAGTAAGGGTCTTCCAGAGTCAACTAATCATAAAACAGTGTAAATAACAAGCAAATTGGCGGAACAGTAAGAAAATAAATCCAAAAAGCATGAAATGAATGTGTGTTCCTGTAGAGTTACTGAAATGAAGCAATGGTAAGAACCTCTCCGCCCACTGCCGAGGAACCGAGGTTTGTTCTCAGTCGGCTAGGTTGACTTGGGTCTTCAGTGGTTTTCCTAAGTCATCGCAAGCCATCGCTGAGACGGTTCCATATAGGCTACGAGGGATTACTTCCATGCTCTTGTTATTGATTCTGTTGTCGAACAGGAAAGTTGATGGCACCTTTAACATACCCACTTAGGCAGTTTCAGACCTTCCCCCAAGAATCAATCGGAATGTTTTTGTGCAAAATATAATATTTTTATGTAAACGTCATTATGGTGAAATATGTGTCTTTTATGAAGTATCTGTTATATGAAATGGCGGATTAAATCTAGTGAATCATAGAAAATACTCAGATCTTTATGTGCTATGTGTCTTAGTATATCTGGTAATAATTCTCTCTAACAAACTGGCTCTTCTTTATCGTTTATACATAGTGAGTCAGGAAGAAAGGTAAGTGGTTTTTGGGATGATAGTATTAGTGATTCTGAACAAAAACAACGTTATATGGACATATGTCCTGTTCTTCACAGTTGCCGAAGAAACTAATGAAAACCACGAGGAACAGGACAAATACAGATTTAATCTTTTATTTAACTGTGTGCATCTCCTCACAAACGATGTTCAAGAAGTCCACCGTCTGTTGCTATCCATTTTGCCGCTCTTGTAGACAGCTGCTGTTTTGCTGCTTTGAGCTCAGTCTACGGTCCTTTACTTGAGCACACGCATGTGACATACGAGAGAGAAGTTCCTCCTTTGTGACAACTCTGCGCTTGAAGACTTTGCTCTTAAGCAACCCCACAAACAGTAATTTAATGAAACAAGATCGGCTGACGTCAGTAGCCAAGAAATGACTCCACGGTGACCGGTCCAACGCCCAGGTACTGTGTCACAGGCTGTAGAGAATGTGCAGAAGCTCCCCCGTGCTAAAAGTACGTACGATGTCGGGTTGCCAAAGGAATATCTTTCAAATATTCCGGTAGCATGTTTTGAAGGAAATCAGGATACCGTACTCTATTAAGATGGTTATCTAAAACAACTGGACCGATGGGTTACCCATCAGTAATACCGCACCACTCCTTCAGTGAATAAAGACAAACACTACGTAGCCTACGGTCGCTTTGGTTGTATTCACGCGTGAGTGCCGGTAAAGAAGGACATGAGACTGACGCCTGCGATTTTCAAACAGCTGTATGTCAGATGCGGTTAAGATATTCACTGAAGTTTTTTGCTCGGAATCACCTATACCATCACCCCTCAAAACATGTTCCTTTCGTCCTGATTCACCCTGTATACATACGAGTGTTTCTTTTGATATTTCATTACCGAAAAATACATTAATGCCGCGATTATCCACATTTTCTGGACAATACGGTATTGCAGTACAGTGCCTGTGTGTGATAAGTGGGCGTATCCCTGCAGCTGTAGAGAGAAAACGTGTTTGATTCAATGGGCAACGTCGAGGACCGCGCGAATTATCCCTACTCGGTGAAATAGTCATTGTAGTTACGGAAAATAGTTTTAATGCACGGTGTTTCTCTTATGTAACAGTAATATTCCATTAAAAATATACAATAGATCTTCTCAAATGTATGCACAACTAAACGAATTATGTTGGAACTTAGATTGACAGTTTGTTGCGAATAAACAACTGTTACAATTTCCATGAAAATCTACATAAAATAGAGCACAAATTTAAGAAACAGCACATTGAAGATTAGATTAGATTAGATTAATACTAATTCCATGGATCATGAATACGATATTTCGTAATGATGTGGAACGAATCAAATTTTCCAATACATGACATAATTAAGTTAATTTAACAACATAATTAAGTTCATATAACAACTTTTTTATTTTTTGTGTGTTTTTCCTCTCTTTTTTTTGTTAATTTATATCTAAAAATTCCTCTATGGAGTAGAAGGAGTTGTCATTCAGAAATTCTTTTAATTTCTTGTTAAATACTTGTTGGTTATCTGTCAGACTTTTGATACTATTTGGTAAGTGACCATAGATTTTACTGGCAGTATAATTCACCCCTTTCTGTGCCAAAGTTAGATTTAATCTTGAATAGTGAAGATCATCCTTTCTCCTAGTATTGTAGTTATGCACACTGCTATTACTTTTGAATTAGGTTTGGTTGTTAATAACAAATTTCTAAAGAGAGTACATATACTGAGAAGCTACTGTGAATATCCCTAGATCCTTAAATAAATGTCTGCAGGATGATCTTGGGTGGACTCCAGCTATTATTCTGATTACACGCTTTTGTGCAATAAATACTTTATTCCTCAGTGATGAATTACCCCAAAATATGATGCCATATGAAAGCAATGAGTGAAAATAGGCGTAGTAAGCTAATTTACTAAGATGTTTATCACCAAAATTTGCAATGACCCTAATTGCATAAGTAGCTGAACTCAAACGTTTCAGCAGATCATCAATGTGTTTCTTCCAATTTAATCTCTCATCAATGGACACACCTAAAAATTGGGAATATTCTACCTTAGCTTCTGATTAAGGTCTATATTTATTAATGGCGTCATACCATTCACTGTATGGAACTGTATGTACTGTGTCTTATCAAAATTCAGTGCGAGTCCGTTTACAAGGAACCACTTACTAATTTTCTGAAAGACAGTATTGACAATTTCATCAGTTAATTCTTGTTTGTCAGGTGTGATTACTGTACTTGTATCATCAGCAAACAGAACTATCTTTGCCTCTTCATGAATATAGAATGGCAAGTCATTAATATATATTAAGAACAACAAAGGACCCAAGACTGACCCTTGTGGAATCCCATTCTTGATAGTTCCCCAGTTTGAGGAATGTGCTGATCTTTGCAAGTATTTTAAACACGGAACTTAATTGCTGATATAAACGCATACAAGCCTGGTTCGAAATATATTATTTCAAAAAGGTAGTTTGATCATGGAAGTTCAATGGGATATTCTTCAGACCACTACAGCTGTGATGGGAAAATAAATTATTCTGATACGGTCAGTAGGCTCACGGTATAACAACAACCTAACTGATTACATCCTACGGGCTCCAGAATAAGTCGTTGAATGTCACACGACATAAGCACACGTTTCTCAGGACATGTTATAAATTAGGATAGTGTACCGTTTGTTTATTTAGGTAAAATTTTCAATAAATAGTTTCAAAACTTAACAGTCTACTTACTCTAGATACGACCAATAGAAAAACAATCTGTTCAACGTGGACAAAATATATCAAAATGCTGCTTTTTAAAATGTTCCTTGAACTACTGCAAGAGACCTTCACAAATTAAAACCTGGAGACTGGTTTCATTACAGAATTGAATATTCAAGTGTAATGACTACAGTAATTGCGGAGAAGAAGTACTCGCCTTGGCTCCTCTCAGTGCACTGCTGACTTACTGCTTCACTGAAATTGAAATTCGTTACATACACTAACATGTATTTCGAGCTTATAAATGACTAGTGCAAAACAATAGTGTTAGCTAAAACGAAACTATTACTCTGTGATTACAAACTGCTAAAGCTATAAATTATTTTGCGGGTAATGAAACTGAACTCTGTGCTTCATAATAATACCACAATTCGTATTTGATTAGGTGTGTGACACTCTGATCTCTGCTTTTTCTTCTGTCAAAGTTTTCCAATTCGAGGCCTGGTATTTCAGTGTGACTTCTACACCTGCCCTAGTTCATTCCCGAGTGAAATCTATAGGAAACAGTGACATGGTGGTGATTATTGCGGTAGCTGACTACTTTTTTCTTACAGCAGTGACAAGAAACTCTATTCTTTCCTGGAAGTAGACTTTTTTCAATAAAACAGCGATGTAGCAAACTTTTCGTGCTAATTGTGATGAGAATCAATGTTTCGGGAAAATTCACAAGCGTCTTTAAAGTTTGTTTATTAATAATTTTATTTGTATTCCACGGTCATCAAATTCTACTTAATATACATAAGCTCACTTCCTAGTGTTGGAATTTATTGGTAATGGTGCTTTTTAACGATTATAATTCCAGCAGCGGAATGTTTTTAAACTTAATATTGTGAATACGTATCTCAACATGGAAATCTTAGCTATTCGACATAGCCGTTTATGATATTTAAAATATCAGTTTCATATACAGGGTGATCATAAAGTCAGTATAAATTTGAAAACTGCATACATCACGGAATAATGTAGTTAGAGAGATACAAATTGACGCACATGCTTGGAATGACATGGGGTTTTATTAGAACCAAAAAAATACAAACGTTCAAAAAATGTCCGACAGCTGGCGCTTCATCTGATCAGAATAGTAATAATTAGCATAATAAAGACAAAGAAAAGATGATGTTCTTTACAAGAAATGCTCAATATGTCCACCATCATTCCTCAACAATAGCTGTAGTCGAGGAATAATGTTGTGAACAGCACTGTAAAGCATGTCTGGAGTTATGGTGAGGCATTGGCGTCGGATGTTGTCTCTCAGCATCCCTAGAGATGTCAGTCGATCACGATACACTTGTGACTTCAGGTAACCCCAAAGCCAATAATGGCACGGACTGAGGTCTGGGGACCTGGGAGGCCAAGCATGACGAAAGTGGCGGCTGAGCACACGATCATCACCAAACGACGCGCGCAAAAGATCTTTCACGCGTCTAGCAATATTGGGTGTCTTTTTTTTTTTTTTTTGTTCTAATAAAAGCCCATGTCATTCCAAGCATGTGTGTCAATTTTTACCTCTCTTTCTACATTATTCCGTGGTTTATTAATTTTTCAAATTTATACGGACTTTTTGATCACCCGGTACATTACGCTACATGAATACCCTGACGTTGGCTATTATCAAGGGGTCGACATAAGCCTACGGAGACTATTATGTGTCAATAAATATCTATTCGATCTCATAAAATAAGTTGAGCTTCTGGAGAAGTAATTTGGCTTACATGACGCAAGAAGAACAGTGTTTGTCGTTACTCTCAATTGAATAATGAACAGTTTTTTCTGCCTTGACGTAAAATTTAGATCCAAAATTTTTCTTAAATCATTGTCGGCTCAAGTTATAGTAGGAGTATATGTTCATTTTTGTTGACAGAATTTTACACAAGTCCAGATAGGGTAACTAGAATCTCGCGAAATGCCAACTGTGAAATTTCGGGAGATACATACCTCGAGTTTCAATTCCCAACAAGCACGTGCTGCCGGCCGGAGTAGCAGAGCGGTTCTAGGCGCTTCAATCTGGAACCGCGCGACCGCTACGGTCGCAGGTTCGAATCCTGCCTCGGGCATGGATGTGTGTGCTGTCCTTAGGTTATTTAGGTTTAAGTAGTTCTAAGTTCTGGGGGACTGATGACCTCAGAAGTTAAGTCCCTTAGTTGTCAGAGCCATTTTGAGCCAAGCACGTGCTGTGGCGTCTGAAAGGACGGAAGCTCCTCGTCCACCAATATAATCTCTGAATTACTTATTCAGTGTGGTATGTGAAGCGAGATTGGGCCCAATTAAAGTGACATGAGGCCCCCTCCAGCGGGCCAGCGTCGGTTCGGTGCGACATGTGGGTGCGTCCCTGGAGGCTCCAGCCAGTACTGTTATTCAAAAGGAACTCTCTCCGTTATTTTCCAGCAGCGCGATAGGTACTCAAGTTGCCGATCCAGTTCGGATAGTGATCAGTCACACGTTGTGTCATCCAAATTGGTGTATATTTGGGCTTTTCTCTTCATTAATCTAATCAATTACTAGGCTGATGGATATTTTAGTCATTTACGCGATATTAATGCGAAAATAGAATAACTCTTAATACAAACTTATACCTCTCTCTAACATAAGGTGCCCCTAATTTCCATTTCAAGACTTCGGACTTAAGTATTTCTGCCCAAGACGTGAACTTGTTCATAAACAGTACAGATTCTCTTAGATCCCACATAACAACCAGCTTCTTCAGACACAAAGTAAGCTGACTCGTTAAGTTCACGAAGGTAGCCGGCCGGAGTGGCCGAGCGGTTCTAGGCGCTACAGTCTGGAACCGTGCGGCCGCTACGGTCGCAGGTTTGAATCCTGCCTCGGGCATGGATGTGTGTGCTGTCCTTAGGTTAGTTAGATTTAAGTAGTTCTAAGTTCTAGGGGACTGATGACCTCAGAAGTTAAGTCCCATAGTGCTCAGAGCCATTTGATAAAATCCGATACAGTTGTAAAAATTATTTATTTCTGCAGGATCCATTTTCACCAATATTCCAACAGAACAGTAAAGCTTCAATTATAAACCCAAAATTTTCAGATTCAGCTTGAAAGGCCTCCTTGTAGCAGATTCCTCTTATTCTGAATTCGTTGACTTATCTTAGAGCTTCGCAGTACTATGTATTATTTGTTGTGTAAATCATCTTAGATTTTTTGTGTCTTTTTAAATTTTGTTTTATTTCGTTTACCGTTTTCAAATTTATCTATCGGATTTTTGTGAATTATGTGCTAACTCTTGCAGAGAGGAGGTGTGACACAGGAAGAAGGTGGTGCTACCGAAGTTCCTTAATTTCAGGAAAAGACGTTGCACCGTACACTTCGTCTAAGGTTGATCCAATGCTTCTGTCATGACACGCAACCAGCAACAGATCGACAAATGTACATTGATTTGTATTTCTTGCGTTTTTAGAATTAACAAACCTCTGTGAATGCTACGTATGCTCATGTACACATGGTGCTTTTTATATGTAGATAGTTTTACTGTCGACAAACCTGTGTATAATGTGCTGTATTTTATCCATCATAATGACAACATGGTATGAAGTACTAACCACAATGGAACACGTTTTATAACAAAATTTCTTTGAAAGCGAGAAGATGACAGCTACAACTGTCGAAACCGGTTGTCAACAACAAAGACTAATTCATGCGATCTTGGCTACTGAAAGTTTTTTCCCACATCTGTGACACTTGGCTACTTCGGCATGTTACGATTCTAGCATCCGAATTCTTTCGCAGTCCTCTTTTCAGGGCCATTTGATGAGGCCCCAGGTCACTGAAAGAGCACTCTAGAGGACGCTACGATTTTTTGGCAGTGTCCGTAACTGAGGCCTCGCAGGTTTCCGGAATCCTTCCGTCCTATCTAAGTTATCCATCCGCTGATTCCACGTGTTCGTTGAAGCTATATCGCCTACGTAGTATTTCCTCTCTATCCAATCGTTTAAAAATTACGACTTTCCGTTGCCACATGAACACCAATTTCATCTGCCCTGCACTATGCTCAGAAAACTTTCCAGGGTGGACTCCATTATTTCTGTGTTGCCATCAGTTCATCTCATCCTTCGCTGCCTTCTTCTGCTCTTGCCTTCGTTCTTCTCCGGTATTAAAGTCTTTTCCATCGAATCATGTCTTCTCGTGATGAGTTCAGAGTAGGTCTGTTTCTGTGTCAGTATCAGACTTGCCGTTTTATTTACTGTAATACGACCTATTCGTTCTCTACATAATTCTTATTTAAATTTCTCGATCGCAAAATATTTTAAGAAGATTGTCGGTTTCAGTTATGCAATAGCCATGTTCAGAATCTCTCAGTCTGGTGCACTGCAACAAGTCATAAACATTTAAAAATAACACGAGTTTTTACATGTTTATGACTTGTTTCAGTATAGCAGAATTAGCTCCTGAAGATGGCTATTGCGTAGCCGAAACCACTAATCTTGTTCAAAAAAGTTTGCAGTCAAGGCAGTTAAATAAAAAATTACGTAAACCATATGATCGCTCTCCATATGGTCATTTTATCTTAATTTTCACTCAGTTTGTTCTCTTTGCAGTCCACGGAACTCTAGGAATTCCCTCCAACATACATTTCAAAAGAGTCTGTTCTAAGACGTTCAGCCTTTCTTACGATTCATTTCGTAGATCCGTGCAACACAAATGAAAAGACCATAGCCTTTGAAACTTCCTGGCAGATTAAAACTGTGTGCCGGACCGAGACTCGAACTCGGGGCCTTTACCTTTCGCGGGCAAGTTCTCTACGATTTGAGCTACCCAAGCACGACTCACGTCCTGTCCTCATAGCCTCTTCGCAGAAGAGCTTCCGTGAAGTTTGGAAGGTAGGAGACGAGGTACTGGCAAAAGTAAAGCTGTGAGTACGGGGCGTGAGTCGTGCTTGCCCGCGAAAGGCAAAGGTCCCGAGTTCGAGTCTCGGTCCGGCACACAGTTTTAATCTGCTAGGAAGTTTCATATCAGCGCACATTCCGCTGCAGAGTGAAAATCTCATTCTGAAACCATAGCCTTTACTATACTACGTAGTATTACAAGTATATATTTAAACGGCGCTTCAGGCACCACAAGATTGCCAGTGATGCTGTGATCTGATACCATTGTTTTTTTTTAACTTTTTTATGGCCATCCTCTCGAATTTCTTCACAGTTAAGGTAAGCTTCATTTGGTCTAAATTTTCTCGCTACCATCCTGCGGCGGTATTTTCTTGAAGGCAACAACAGCGTCAGCGGAAGATCTGAAATAGCTGCTTATCTCTTCTACATGTTGCCCTGCATTCTAAGAAGGCTAAAGAGTCCCGCCATGTTATCTTGGAGCACACCAGTTTCTACTTTCGTTTCTCTGTAGCATTCGGCGTGCAGTATAACATTCGGATTCCTTCACTTAAAACTGATTCGGCGAATACATAGCGGAACGCTTTCCGGGTAACTGAGTGACGGCTTCCTTTGTTGTTCTATTATCAAAGTTACGAACGGCGGGGCATCGTATTGTGCCGCGGCAAACGCTTTCGTCTCTCTGGTGTTCCTTTCATGGAACTTCTACTCACCTTTTCGGATTCCGATCCTTTAAATTTACCCAGTCACGTACCACAAGCAGAACATCGCCTTTGTTTCGGCGTAGAACCTCCGACACAAGGCGGATTTACGATTCATTTCATCGGCACTCGTGTGGTGAGTAAGAGAGGAGTGAGCGGTGGGTACCACGCGCAGCCGAGACCGCAGCCGGCTGGCTGGCAATTGCGGCGGCGGCGCTCCAGACGCGCGTCATAACACATTGATCTCGTTGGCGGGCGGGTCGGCGCATGCAAGGGCGCAGACGCAGACCCACTTTCCGAGCAGACAGTTAACGCCAGCGCCGCTGAATCAGCCGCCCCTAAACTGAGCTACGGCGCCACAGCTGCATGCCGGAAATTCCGCGCCCGCTACCTAGAAGCTCAGCACTCCGGCTGCACACTTCTTGCCTTCACAACTGTACGTCACTCTCTTGCCGTCTGCCACATGTTAAACTTCCACGGTCTCTTTACCTCATCTACATCATCTGTTCTCTGCGCGTGCTTAGCAGAGGACGCTCTTTACGGTACAATTCTTTCTACACGTTCCATTCGCACGTGAGACGTGAGAAGAATGATTGCTTATATGCCTCTGAGGAAGTTGTGATCAGACTAATTTTACCTGGACAATTCCTGTGGCTGTGATATGAAGGGGACAAAGCAATACGAGATGGTTGCTGTGGCACTGGGCCAGCAGTCCTGTTGCTAAGCCCGTGTCACGTGACACTAACGCCATAATCTTGTATTGGCCGCCAGCGTGATAGCCGAGAGCATGGCCGGCAAGACTCACGACATCAGCATATTTGATCGTGATTAACTTATGCATGGGACAGCCACTCCTTCAATCTCCTTCAAGCTCTTGGTTTTTCCTTCGCCACCGTGTAAAAATATGCCGCCACGACTAATGTCTGCTGTGGGAAACAACGTGTTGCTTATAGGTGGCGTCGTTTACTACCGCCGATTATAACAAAAGGCAGACGGACCGAAATGCAGAAATCACTCAACAGGTCAATGCTGGACGATAATGGCAAATGGTGAGTAATCATATCACCCAGAAATTCTTCCTCGCTATACAGTACAGTCGCCACTGCTCCATACCTTTTCCTCTGCATATAGCAAGTCGCGGAGCACAGAGATTAACATGGGCGGCAAAATATCGCCATTAGACGCTCACAGCCTAGAAAAATGTTGCCTGGCCACATAAAGAGCGGTACGCTCGGACAGGACGGGTTTGATTAGGCTATGTCCAAAAACACACGAAATTGGTGGAAAATTAAGTTATAACGTACCGTCGGCGACGAAGTCATCAGAGACGGAACATAATCTCGAATTCTAAACTTTGGAGAAGGACCTGTCCCAATACCTGCCTTAGGTGATTTAGGGAAACCGCGGAGAAACTGTCTCGATGGTTGGACGAGGATCTGAACGTCCGTCCTTCCTAATATAGTCTATTGTCTTACCAGTGCGCCACCTAGTTCGGCAAACCGCCATAAAGTTGGTTGATTGATTGGTTGGTTGTTTGGGATAAGAGACCAAACAGCGAGGTTATCGGTCTCATAGGATTAGGGAAGGATGGGGAAGGAAGTCGGCCGTGCCCTTTCAAAGTAACCATCCCGGAATTTGCCTGGAGCGATTTAGGGATATCACGGAAAACCTAAATCAGGATGGCCGGACGCGGGATTGAACCATCGTCCTTCCGAATGCGAGTCCAGTGTCCGCCATAAGGCTACACATGACATCTACATCAACGTCTGCCAACAGGGCAGTGTGGAGGCAGCTGGTGGAAGTTTTATCGTGAGTGAGATGTTTGCGTGGTATGAACTGGGCACTTGACGGCGTCTCTCACCAACAACTGGTGTAGAAAGCTATTATCCGATCGCTTGCATCTTCACCGAGAGCACTCAGCAGGTGCTCCGCACCTTCAGCTACACTATGCAGCACCCCATCATTTCCGAACTGTGTCGATGGTTTGTGAATGTCTCACAGAGTTCTGCCACTTCAATGTTTGCAAGTGATTTTACATAGGATAGTAAGCATCTTTTTACGTTCATTTGTTAGCTGACATTTTCAGCATTTCTGTTACACTCTCCTGCGAGGCATAAAAGCCTGTAATAACTCTTCTTTGTACACCCTTGAAGCCTTCCGTTAGACCAATCTGAAACGAATCGTTCGTGCTAGGTTATTATTCCAGTAGAGGCTCTACATGTATTTTTAGAACAATCCTTTTATCCTGGGTAAGCTTTAGTGTCTCAGAATCCAATCAATAAATAGAAACATGTGGTTATCTGTTCCTATCACTAATCCTATGATATCTGTCCGCTATATACACGCACATATTCTCGAAACAGTGTATTTGCACGGCATAACTGATTCTACCTATGATTGATAAATTGTATATTCAAAAGCTACAATATTTTTATTTTTCCTGAAATGAATAACATCATATTTTTCAACGTTAGCAGCTAGTCCTCTGTCTTTGCATTAATTTGGGATTTCGTCAATATATGACTGAATGTTACTGTATTTTTGTAGATATGCTACATTACATATGGGCACACGCTCTTATTTCGAACAGTTATCATATTTACATATACATTTTCTATCTGAAATCCGAAAGGTGCAATGAAGTACATGGCGAAGGCTTTTCCAGATCACTGATAATAGCTCTCTCCCTTGTTTCATTTTCATTCGGAGATAAGTAACGGCGAAGCTATAGCATCTATGCTACTAACACCCTCATCTCCTTTATCTTGTTGTTGTTTGTTATGGTGAGCTTACGCTTCTTTCGTGAAACATGCAATTAGAACCGCATAAATTTTTACTTTCTTTCTCGAATACTGATTCTCTGAATTTACTCATTCGTCTAACAGTTACCGACATCGTCTATCTTTCAATGGTCTCTATATAAGTCGCGTAAGCTCCCCGTAGCTTTCTTGTCTTGACTAAACGGCAGTTGCAATTACAACAAGTTTTTGTAACGTGCGATGGTGGTTGCATATGCGCTACGTATCGTATTCTCAAGGTAAAAAAATATGTTCATGCGCCTCCGTTCAACAGGCTTTATGTGTTTGTTACGTTTTATACCATTTTTCAGTGTTACTCAGTTCGCGCGTCTGCGAACACAGTGGGAGTGCTGCCCTCTCGGACACATCATTTAGAGGAGTATCATCCTTAAAGTAATCGTATGTTGTCATCCTATGTAAAATAATGACAATTTCAGAAAAAGAAGTAAAACTTGTTGTGATATATACTATTTGGGCAATATTATAAATTTCACTGTTTTCCTGTATTGGTTAAGCCAGTTTTTGTGCTCTCTAGTTGCAGAAATGGGTCTACTGTAATGATAACATACTGTTAGTAGGTACTTTTGTATTGTCACGGAAGTATTGTCCAACAAAAAGTGATATGAGATGCAGAAAGAGTTGCGTTTCTATTGCAGGCATTTCAGAGCAGCAGTGGGTGTGATGAAATTACTTCCTGAAAGCTGTTCGGACAGATGAATTCTGTGTCGTTTGACATTTATAAAATTGATAGATAAGATCGAAAGAGGATGTATTAGATCCTAGAAAGACTTATTACACAAGTATGAATATGTTTCTCATCGAATGTACTGTTTTGTCTTTAAGTAGATGTGCCGCAAGGAAGATAACTTCACTCTGGCTATTTCAAAATTTAGGAGTTCTGCTCGTCACAGTGACTTTATGAGCGTTTGTACTTTCTCGTACGTCCGTCTCACACAGGGTAGAACGGTACGAGTAAATTGTCACCATTTCTTAAACCGTCGTTTCTTCGTACAAATAAAGATGCAAGATTGTTCTAAAAATCCTAAAGCGAATTTTATAACCATTACATTTAAATTCGAATAAAAGTCTTCTTAAGTCAATTATTGCGATGTTGAAAAGGAATCAACCAACAGGCCTATCTAAATCTACAGCGTGCTAAAATTCTTCGAAAAGTAATGCCTCACCTTTTGTGAAACGTAATAAAAGTACAAATGAATCCTTCCCTTATACATATTGCTTTCCACCCAATGCTCGGTCATTTGCACATCATTACACCAGAAGGAAACAATGGCAAGTACGCCTTGCTAGTTAAAGCAATGATAGCATACACGTTACAACTCTGAACAAAGCATGTTCTTTCAGTCCTCACATATTATACCGTGCTTAGTTTCTCCAAGGACCTATAAACATGTACATAAAATAAACTTAGAGAGGTATTTCAAGACAAGAAAGCCAGTGGAAGAACGGGATTTTAGTACTTGCGTCCTTATTAGTACAAGAGTGGATACCAAGCTGATACATTTTCGAAGTGAGATTTGTACAGAAGTGATGCTGTTATGTAGCTCATTGACGTCACAGCGAGACTACTCGTAAAATGACACGCAGCAGAAGCACTACAATCGGAAACAGTGAATGCATATTTCACAGTCAAGATCTGACACACAATACTTTCTCATAGCATTAAAACGCTTCATCAGTTTACTAACTTGTGATACATTTTGGTTATTGTAGGAATTTGAAGAACTTCAACCATTATGGAAATCTGAAAGGCTTCGATAATAACGGCCGTTACCATCGCTTATTAAAAGCAGGAGAATCGCCTTCTCAGTCTTACGAGGACAATGGGCGCCAACGCGGTTCATTAACCATGGGCTGCATGTTGTGGCAAAGTGCCCGCCAAAATTCTCATCATCAAAACTTCCGAAGTTTGACCTTCACCAGGTCAAAGCCGACTTAAATTCCTTGTACTGTAACTTCTGTTTCTTCTGAATAATTCTTTTGCTAGTCGTTCAACGTACAAAATACTAATACTTTCGTTAACTTCTGTAGTAGACGAGGATGTCTCTCAGAAAATTCCTGAAAACATGTAAATTGTGTATCCTCGTTATGAGACAGAATGAAATCGAAGTATCACTCCTCGGGGAAGCGCAGACTGCCAAGTACGGCAAACGCTATTACAGGCACAAGTGTTCTACACAGGGAGCAGACCGCTTCCGTTTCATCGATACCGGATTAAAATCTTCATTTTTCTACCAAACGATATTCGGAAATAAAGCGCCTTCCTTTTTATGTTGGGCAGCACGTCGGTATTACAGACGCTGCACTGGCACTAGAGGTGTTATGGATCCCTTCTCTAACATGTCAGTATTACCATATATTTTCTATGGTTTCCAGGACAGAGTTTTGTGGGTTCTTAATTACGCACTCCAACTTCAGTACGGTACCATCCAACGTGATTTGTGTTTGTCAACATGAGACAGATTCCAGCTTCTACAAGGAAAAGAAAGCACCGATTCCTACGAGAGCGTGCTGAAAAGTAATGTCTGGTAATTTTTTATGTGAAAACTTTTAAAGGTTTTTAGGTAAAACAAACCGTACTAACATTTTACATGTGTACTCTTCATATCTACAGATTTATTTCTCAGCATACTCACCCTGGCGGCGAACACATTTCTCCCAATGACAAAACAATTTGTTGTTACCGTCGATCAGGAATGTTTGATTTCGTTGACGGAGACAGAATCTCACCTCTGCTCGCACGGCTTCATCCTTATGAAAGTGAAGTCCACGAAGGTGTTCTTTAAGTTTTGGAAACAGATGCAAATGGCCAGTTCGGGCCCGTATGGAGGATGATCGATGACAGATCGATGACTGTTGCAGATGTCACACCGCTCGTATGTGATTTGGCATTGTGTCCTCCATGTGCAGACGAACTCTCCGAATTCGAAAATCGGTTACAGCACGCTGTTTCTCACGCACCGACATAGTTACTTTACAAACCACCATGTTACGCGCTAGAATTCCGAGCCCCCTAACGGCAGAGGGCTGCAGAATGTCAATATTGTTTTTTTTTCACATAAAAAATTCGGGGCATTACTTTTCAGCACGACCTCGTTTTTCTCAGGGCCTGTTAGCCAACAAAGACACGCCGTTTTGAAGTAACTTTTTAGCGTCTCTTTGATGACTTGTGAGATAAAGGAAAAAATAACACGAAACCTTAGTAGCACGTAGTTACCAGTCTCTGACCTTCAGCTTGACCACAATGTAGGAGATTGTGTAACCAGCCTGAGGAGTGTCAGAAGAAAGTTTATCTTCTCTAGATTTGGGAACAGGGAAGTGTACTTCTGAACAAAGACATCGCCGACGACGCAGACAAATAAAAAACCAATGTTGACGGGGCAATAAACAGCAGCTCCAAAGAAATGCCTGCTGACGTTGAGAGCCGCCGCTAGCTTGTACGGGGCTTCGCTTTCCCTCGCTGTGGAGGGAGCCAGTCCGGCTATCTCCAGAACTGGAACGTCGAGCCTCTCAAATGAATCACCATTTAAAAAGCTACGGCGCTTGTTGTATGCTATCTCGTGGCAAGGACAGTGCACCCAATGGCCGAGACGTTTATTCACGCCGGGGACGTTCCGGAAAAGTTACAGCGGGGCCGGTGACGAGTAACATACAAAATATGCTAATGTTGGGCGGCGCAGCGGTCGTAAAGCCGCGCCGGTAGACGCTGGCCGGGCGGGGGGCAGGAATACAGCCCGCCACGCCACTTCGAAACCCGCTCTGGGCAGCGCCATGCACTCGCCCATATACGGAAGTCCATCTTCGTACGTACAGCACCGGCGCGTTCGTTCTGGTCCTTTCGTGGGTGGCCGCTAACAATGAACAGTTCGTTTCTCACGATGTAACTCCTGTCCTTCGTCAAGTCTCAGACAACTTTTAAAAAAAGAAAAACGACACGACCGCGTAGAGGCTGCAACATGACTTTGTTTACTCACGAATAACTACAATAATATTATCATCTGCTGGGCGACGTAATCGAGTCATCGTAGTGTGTTACTATGAGCCATTTCGGCAGATTCCGTGAAGAATTAAGCTTGTTCAAATACGGCATACACAGTAGTTTTTGGGTGGTGTCAAACAATGCATTCGTATTTACACTGCGGCACTCAAATGTATCGTGGTTGTATAGTGATATATACTGTTACTGTCGTGTTAATGAGGTTTATACTGTATTATTATCAGAGTAGGACAATTATACATGTACATTTACAATTCTATTCTACATTGCTTAATGCTTCCCGTTATTTGATGACATGATATCTTGCGAACCATGGATGAAGGGTATCAGACGGATGCCATATTCCTTGACTTCCGGAAAGCGTTTGACTCGGTGCCCCACTGCAGACCATTAACTAAGGTACGAGCATATGGGATTGGTTCCCAAATATGTGAGTGGCTCAAAGACTTCTTAAGTAATAGAACCCAGTACGTTGTCCTCGATGGTGAGTGTTCATCGGAGGTGAGGGTATCATCTGGAGTGCCCCAGGGAAGTGTGGTAGGTCCGCTGTTGTTTTCTGTCTACATAAATGATCTTTTGGATAGGGTGGATAGCAATGTGCGGCTGTTTGCTGATGATGCTGTGGTGTACGGGAAGGTGTCGTCGTTGAGTGACTGTAGGAGGACACAAAATGACTTGTACAGGATTTGTGATTGGTGTAAAGAATGGCAGCTAACTCTAAATATAGATAAATGTAAATTAATGCAGATGAATAGGAAAAAGAATCCCGTAATGTTTGAATACTCCATTAGTAATGTAGCGCTTGACACAGTCACGTCGATTAAATATTTGGTCGTAACATTGCAGAGCGATATGAAGTGGGACAAGCATGTAATGGCAGTTGTGGGGAAGGCGGATAGTCGTCTTCGGTTCATTGGTAGAATTTTGGGAAGATGTGATCTGTAAAGTAGACCGCTTATTAAACACTAATACGACCTGTTATTGAGTGCTGCTCGAGCGTTTGGGATCCCTATCAGGTCGGATTGAGGGAGGACATAGAAGCAATTCAGAGGCGGTCTGCTAGATTTGTTACTGGTAGGTTTGATCATCACGCGAGTGTTACGGAAATGCTTCAGGAACTCGGGTGGGAGTCTCTGGAGGAAAGGAGGCGTTCTTTTCGTGAATCGCTACTGAGGAAATTTAGGGAACCAGCATTTGAGGCTGACTGCAGTACAATTTTACTGCCACCAATTGATATTTCGCGGAAAGACCACAAAGATAAGATAAGAGGGATTAGGGCTCGTACAGAGGCATATAGGCAGTCATTTTTCCCTCGTTCTGTTTGGGAGTGGAACAGGGAGAGAAGATGCTAGTTGTGGTACGAGGTACCCTCCGCCACGCACCGTATGGTGGATTGCGGAGTATGTATGTAGATGTAGATGTAGACAATGAGTCGCCCTGTCTGATTATAATAACTCGCTTAAAGCTACCAGAAGATAGCTTAGTTTATCGAAAATGGTTGTGAATAACTAATATCGTATTGCAGCTTCTTGGCGATCTTGTCTTCTATTCTCAACTATTGAAAACTCTAGAACACCACATTTACGCTATACATCCACTTTAGATTATTTGTTATTTGTGTAAAACTATCAGGCTAATTCAATTAGCCGATCACAATAGGCGTTACTGTCGTTCAAGGTGTCAAAACAGTTTCATTTTCAACGTTTCAGGATTGATTTTTTGCAAGTTATCAGGTTACCGACTGGTTTAATGCCGTCATCTATCTGTTCTTTTCTTATTCAAATCTTAGCATCCCCACGTACTTTTTGCACGCAACATCCTCTAGAACATGTTTTCCATACTATAGTCTCTCTTTGTGTCTACAACCCTTATCCCTGTCACGCACCTTCCATTGTCATTTTCACAATTCTTGACTGCCCAGTATATATCCACATAATTTGCCTATTGCCTCTAGCGCCTCATCGTTTCGCAGTTCATATGTGTGCTTCATTTTATCACCTTTCCGTAGCATAGTATTTCTAGTGCTTCCGTGTTTACAGTATGTTCTCCATCCTTCTGACTTCTTCAACTCAACAAATCGACTTCTTTCTTCTTTGCTTTGGCCTTCTGACATAATCTTGTAGATTCGTAAAGAGAATTCTTCCACTTTTTCCAGTTTATGTTTCGCAATTTTGATTTCCAGACATTCTGTTATCTCCTTTCGTCTTGTCGATATTGTACGATCGATAGTGAAGTAAAGAGATATTCTTTTTAGTGTGGCAAAAACCTCGCAGACGTAGTTGTCAAAATATTGACTGGTAGGAAAGAAGGATGTACAGTGTAACGACTGGGTGCAGTCACAATCGTAGTCATTATCTACTGAAGCTACAATAATCACTACCACTGTCCCTGTACGCACTCGTTACGTCTGTACATCCTTGTTTCCAAGGAGATCGTCCCTGATTTCCCAGCATTCTTAGATGGTGCAGTCTCCCTAAATTTCCTTTTCCCAGAACTCGCTATATTATAAAACTTCTATATCTGTAACTATAAATTCTTTTTATATCTGCCACTACCATTAGTGTTATCTTTGTCATTATTATTACTATTAGTGACAGTTTCCTTTATTAGTTCATAGCCAGTATTATTTACTCACATTGTCTCTACAGACAACCAAATCACTTTAATAATATTTGTCACATTAAAATTGTTATTTCTAAGGTACCTGTGATGTGAAAAAGGTACTGTAGTGTGGATCCCTGGTCCGAAGTAATAGAAGATGTGAGGGCACGAATCGGATTAGGTTAAATAAATAAAAATAAAAACAAAATAAATGACGAGGTAAGAGAGTTTCAAACTTTTACAAATACTATTGGAACAACCCCCCCCCCCCGTCTATAAAACACACACGAGTGATATATGTGTGTTAGACAGTCTATCACGTTATTAAGGTGTTAGGAGTTTCAAGGATATTTATTTCGAGGATGAGGGTAACATTGTTTTCTGGGTTTCATTAACACTTACGTCAAAGTGTGCATAATCATTTGTACAACTACTAATGGGACTTTCTTCAAGGATTATAAAAACGCTTCATACACAAATAAAAAACTGTTTTGTGGAGCTAGTAAGGACAGTTCTCTTTGGAGGCTTTGAAGATGCTCTAGTGGGAGGATGGTGCGTTTAAACGATTTGACTCACATGATACGTTCGAAGTGAAATTCATCGTGAATACGGACCATGGACTATGGAACACGTAAAGCAGATGTATCCGTTCATGCGCTATGTCTATTTTAAAACTCTAGAAACAAAACGTTTTTGATGCTCTGTATGAAGGGCTAAAGACAGGAGCGCAGTTTCGTAAGTGGCAGAATTTTAATACGCCAGGACTTTCAAAAAGTGTACTCCTGGGTGCGGAGTAGCAGATTCATTCCGGAAACAGAATTTATGATCTCGTTTAGTATTCTCCGTCAGTACAAATGCTTAAGAATCCCACATATTCGAAAATATTTCCGCTTGTGTCACAGACGTATTTTGAAAGGTTTGCTTAATAGACAATTTGTATTTTGACACCATACCAAACTTGCCATTTGCTTTACTTATATCTCACATTAGATGAAAGTTGCATTTCGTATTTCATCGTAACGTTATTTTTACTTATATTAAGTGATGCGTTTCATTTGGGACATCATATTTAGAAATCGAGCTCTACTACGCTACTATATTTGGTCAACGCTTGAAGCTTAACACTTTTTTCATATTTAATAACAGTTGCCAAACACTATAAACAGGGCGAATTAATTTCGTATTGTTGATTTCATTCTGTTTACAAAACACAAATGAAAACAAGAAAATCGCATTATATTACTGTGCAAATGTGCAGTTTTTGGTATAAAGCAAACATTGTTTGAAAAACAGAAATTTATTGAGGACTAATTCGAAAAGAAATGGAAAATTCGTGAAACGTAAATACCGTCATACTTACTATTATTATTATTTTATAACTTTCTGGCTGATGAAGCAAATGCACAGTAAAGAACATAAAAAACATATATGCAGAGCTCTTGCTCAGAGGAATGCTGCCCAACTCAGCAGTGTTGAGTTTTAGTGGAAAGCAATATTGCATCTATCTTTCGTATTTGTCGATCCAGAGGACACAATACCAGAATACAGGCAGACATGGCTACATTCGTAAAATATTTTTAGCCATTGCGCCTTTGATTGTTGTGTCATGTCGGGTTATATACATGCAAATTTCACACGTCATTCTTAGTTTATAGTGAGGCAGCGTGGTGTAGAAGAGCGGCAGTCATATTCGGGAGTAGCTTCCTTCATATCCTGATACGTCCAATCTTACTCAACGTTACGAGTCTTGCGCCTATTACTTTAAGCGAACTATTAAAGTAGTGGATCCACATGAAATTATTAGGGCAAAATATTTATTCCTACCATACGCGTCTCGCGACGTGACCACGACGAGAAAATCAGAGAAATTAAAGCTCATATCGAAGTTAGGGAGAGGAGGAGGTAGTGGTACCCAAAGTAACGGCCTCCAACCCGCATCTCGTGGTCGTGCGGTAGCGTTCTCGCTTCCCACGCACGGGTTCCCGGGTTCGATTCCCGGCGGGGTCAGGGATTTTCTCTGCCTCGTGATGGCTGGGTGTTGTGTTATGTCCTTAGGTTAGTTAGGTTTAAGTAGTTCTAAATTCTAGGGGACTGATGACCATAGCTGTTAAGTCCCATAGTGCTCAGAGCCATTTGAACCATTTTTAACGTCCTCCAAACACCGTAAGGTGACTTGGGAGTTATAGAAATTGATGAAGAGGAGACCCAATTCTAATCCAATTCTGATCTTCTTGTTTTAGTTTTTACGTTATTTCCCTTGATCACTTAAGTTCATCGTCCACTTTCTTCTCTTGTCTCGGCGAATTCCGAGCTTGTGCTCAATCTAATAACTTGGCTGTTGATAGGGCGCTGATTTTTACTTTTCTTTACATGAGTGCCTCAATGATTGAAGACCATGGGTAGTTCCTTCCCAGGAGATTCCAAACGCGTCATTTGTCGATCTTGTTCAGTAGTACTGCTATCGACAGGGCGTTACCGCTTCCTCACTCCCTCCACCTCCATATTAAGATACATACTCCAGAGCTCCAATTAGTCGAACTCCAACTATTCGTAACACCAATTATCCAGATCGCTTTGTGGAAAAAGAAATTTGTACTGCATGACTAAAATTGTTGGTTTTGTTCGATGCAGGTTCGAATCCTGCCTCGGGCATGGATGTGTGTGATGTCCTTAGGTTAGTTAAGTTTAAATAGTTCTAAGTTCTAGGGGACTGATGACCTGAGAAGTTAAGTCCCATAGTGCTCAGAGCCATTTGAACCATTTTTATTTTTGTTCGATAGTTATTGCAGTATACAGTGCACTGCACGGTTCTTTGTCATTCTAAAATCACTCCGCAATGAATATATTAGAAGACAAAATCTTCCAGTGAACAACGAATACAGTAAGTGCATTATTGTACGCGCAATACGTGCATTGTTCTGTTTGTAGTGCCCGTAGCTGAGTGCGGCCTACATCAATCTGTGTCGTGACCTTAATGTTGGGGAAAGTCGCGCAGTATCGGCCAACCTGAGTTTTTAACTTTACTGTGTAACTATGGTGGTTAATCGGAACATTTACTATTCTCTCATCTCAAGTCATTTTCTATCAATAGCACAGCGTAATGACGTTTATTTTTTTATTTCTTGTACTTAATTACATCTAACGCAAAAAGGCAATAATGAAACGGCTTGTAGAAAGTGTCTTGCAGTATCGGCCATTGTCTTTTCTGTGATAATTCTGGTTACTAGTGATACACAGCACTGACACTTATTGAAAAATACTAGAACACATAAGCACGGGAACATTGTCCCTATTTCAGCTCGTTAAACCAATGTTTAGCTCACTGTTTTACAGATATCGCAAATAAAATACGAAATATTCTCCTGATCCACACAACCAACATGTGCCCAGCGTCTACACTTGGTACACAGGACCCGTATCTCTTCAAATCACTCCAAACACAATGCAATTGACAGTGTCTTCTGTTGACCCATTATTTCCAGTAAATTCCAGTTTTCTTCGTCGCTCTCTAATTGGTTTCCATGGCCACTTTTGTGTGTTTATTTTATTTTGGAACCCCGACTAGAATTCAGCTTTCTTCAACACTCTTTCAGATTATTTTGTTCAGCTATCAATCTCTTCTCTTTGGTAGCAATCATTTCTTTTCTAATTGCTGAACAAGATTGAGCTACCTCCCCCACGGTCTTTTTGTTAGACAGAACTTTGCTCACAGCCATTACCATGCGCTCTTCATTCCATTTTACTCTTACTTTTCTCACATATTCCACCATTTCAATCTGAAAAGAAGTAAGAAGAAGAAATTTTGAAATTACATCTGGCCGATACTGAAAGACAGTCGGGTGGCCGGAGCTGCACGCAGTAGGATCTAGTCATATTGTGAGTCCTTCTAAAGAAATCATCATAAACCGTTTGTTTGATGTCATTTCTTACGTAACATATATAACCGAAATATAGCAACGAAATTAATCACTTACCTTAAAAACAGGTACCACAGGCCTCAAAGTATCTTCCGTACGCTAAGAGCCACAGCAACACCATCAAGCACTCGGAGCAGACATAGCACTGAAGAGAGGAAAATGATTACCGATTCTCGTGCACATGGATACACACGCTTGCTTCTGCTTACTGTACGCTTCTGCTATTTGCAGGCGGAAAGGGAAATCACGATAGTAGCCGCTACTGTAAGCCGGCCGATACTGCTTGACTCTCCTCTACTACACTGAATTGTCGCTATACGTTCCGTCTTCCGAGTCTTTTCTTTCGTGCGTGTGTTTTAATTTACTGTACTTCATAATATTCTAAAAGGAAAAGCGTTGCCTTATCGTTGGAAGACAAAATAAAAGTCCTTGAACAATTAGACAAAGGCGTGAGTAGCAAGTAATTAGCTAAGATGTTTAGCGCGGGAGCATAAACAATTTCAGACATAGAAAAAACAAGTCCTCAATTTTAAACTTTGTGTCTGTCCTTGAGATAGGAAATGGGAGTTCGTCGAGAAAAGCGATGAAAACAGCAGTAAACGAAGAGCCTGAAAAGGGCGTATTCAAGTAGTTTTTGCAGCAGCGAGCATTGGGAATCCCCCTTTCAGGGCCAATTGTTTGCGTAAAAGTTGGTCTTTATTTAAAGCGAGAAATGGCTAGCAACGGAATTTCAAGGCAAGGCAGGGTATTAGTGAATTGGATTTAAATGCCGAGAAACTATCTACAGACCCAAAAGCAGCAGAAAGTGTGATTGAAAAATTCAGAAATGATGCAGAATCTTTGTTCCTGGTCATATAGTTAGTAAAGGCCGTGTTAAAGTGCTGAACTGTGCTAACTCTACAAGGAACCACAAAATACTGCTTGTGTTAATCCCTGGGCTTTCAAAAATGTTAAAAAATTTCCCATCTTTTACAAGAATCAACCAAAGGCCTGGATGACTGCTACTTCGGTCTGCGAATGGTACGACTGAATTTTCATACCTGAAGTAAAGAGATACCAAACGCCAATGGGGAAAGAAGGCAGTAAGGCGATTTAATTCTGGACAATGCACATTGCCACTCCACAGAAAGCTTTCTTGATAGAGAAGATGGGCGTGTAAAAACATTCTTCCTGCCGTCAAACGTAAAGATTTTGTTGCAGCCTATGGACTATTCGGTTATCGAAACTATGAGGCGACGTTACAGAAGACAACTGGTGAGGAAATTTTCGATAGAAGATGGAACTGAAGGAGGTATTTTGGCTCACCACCAAAAAATGAATTTAGAAAACTCCTCTTACATAGTGGAAAGCATGGAATTAGGTGAAGAATACCACATTATAAAGAGCTTAGAACAAATTGAAAGGCATTTGAAGCAAAGATGAGCTACGGAAATATGAGGATGAAAAGAAGAACCGTGAAAAGGAAGAAGAAGAATGAGAAGCGGCAGTGGATGAAATGTCGCTTGAGCACGTAAGAAAGATCATTTTGAAAATTCCTCGATGTTCCGACTACAGTGGAGAGGATATACACGAGTGGATTGCTTGTGATTCTTAGAAACCTGGATTCCATATTTTCAGTGGTGATGAAATCATTCCAAGTGCGCGAGAAGAAATTGATGGCCAGGAGGATGACATTGCGTTAACATGGATGGGGCGGCACCCGGGGGTCTGACCATACGCAGCTGCTCACCGTCAAGCAGGCGCGAGGCTTTGCTGCAAGAAAACGATTGAAGCCACCAAAGCAACTTACTCTGACCGATATGTTCAAGGACTGACACTGTATGTAAGTACAGTACTTATAATATCTAATCAACATATTTTTTTGTAGTCATGTAATTAATATTGCGGAGTATGAACGCACAAATTTAGCTCTTTTTAAAGAAATGACGTGTTTTTATGACCTATCCAATTATCCGGATGTCTGATTATCCGGATCGGGTCCGGTCCCGAGTCATCCGGATAACTGGAGCTCCACTTCAATATAACACATCGCTGAAAGAGCTGACACAGTGAGCGGAGGGTTTAGGCAGAGAGTCGTGGGGTTCAAACCCAACCTGATTGACAAGTTTTATGCTTCCTTTAGTGTTCTTAAATCACTTAAATTGAATCTGCGCCAAAGGTTCACAACATGAATCTACATCTACATACAAACTACGCAAGCCACCGTACGATACGTGGCGGAGGGTACGTTGTATCACTGCCAGTTATTTCCTTTCCTATTGCGCTCTCAAATAGAGCGAGGGAAAAACGACTGTCTCTGTGCCTCTGTAATAGCCGTAATTTCTCTTGTTTCATTTTCGTGGACCGCATGCGAAATGTACTTTTGCGGCAGTAGGATAGTTCTGCAGTCTGCTTCAAATGTCAGTTCTCCAATTTTTTTCAATAGCACTTTTCGGAAGGAATGTCGCCATCACTCCGGGGATTCCCATTTGAGTTCCCAAAGCATCTCCGTAACACTTGCGTGTTGGTCGAACCTACTGGTAAAAAACTAGCAGCCCATCTTTGAACTGCTTCGATGTTCTTTAATCCGATCTGGTGCGAATCTGCTTCAATGCTCTCCTATAATCCGACCTGGTGCAGATCCCAAACACTCGAGCAGTACTCAAGAACGCTAGTGTTATATTTGCGGTCTCCTTTACAGATGAACCAAACTTCCCCAAAACTCTCCCAATATTTGCTTTCATCACTACAGTTCGTACAAGGCCGTTCCATTTAATATCGCTTCGCAACGTAGGTATTCAATCGATCTGACTGTGTCAAGTAGCACACTACTAATGCTGTACTCGAACCTTACGAAACTGTTTTTCCTACTCATCTATATTAACTTACATTTTTCTACATTTAGAGATAGCTGCCATTCATCTCACCAACTAAACATTTTGTCTAAGTCATCTTGTATCCTCTTGCAGTCACTCAACGGCGACACCTTCTTGCACACCACAGCGTCATCAGCGAACACCCACAGATTGCTGCCCATACTGTCAGCCAGGTTATTTATGTATATAGAAAATAGCAGCAGTCCTATGACGCTTCCCTGGGGCGTTCCTGATGTTACTCCTGTCTCCGGTTTACACTCACCGTCGACCAAAACCTACTGGGTTCTACTACTTACGAGGTCTTCGAGCCATTCCCATATCTGGGAACCTCTACTGTATGGTAGTACCTTTGTTAACAGTCTGCATGAGGTACCATGTCAAACGCTTTACGGAAGTCTAGGAATATAGAATCTGCCTGTTGCCCTTCATCCACAGTTTGCAGGATATCAGTGAGAAAAGGGCAAGATGAGTTTCGCACGAGCGGCGCTTTCTAAAAGGTGCTGAATTGTGGACAGAAGCTTTCCAGTCTCACGGAACTTAATTATATTCGAACTGTGAATACATTCAAAAATTCTGCACCAAACTACATTAAGGATATTGGTCTGTAATTCTGAGGGTCAGTTCTTTAAACCTTCTTATATACAGGACTAACCTGTTTTTTTTTTTTTCAGTCACTTGGGACTTTACACTGGGCTAGATTCGCGATAAATGCAAGGTAACTAAGTGGCCAATGGCGTAGAGAACACTCTTTGTAAAACCGAGATGGGATTCCATCCGAACCTGGCGACTTATTTGTTTTCAATTATTTCAGTTGCTTCTCTACGCCAGGGATGCCTATTATTGCGTTCTCCATACTGGAATCTGTACGATGTTCAAACGACGTTTTGTTTGTATGATCCTCCTGCGTGAACGACTTCCTAAAAGTTAAATTTAAAACTTTAGCTTTCCTTTTGTTATCTTCTACTGCCACTCCAGGCTGGTCAACGTAGGCCCAGAATTTCCTTGGTCCTGGACTCGATCCTTTGCTAACGTATGGCAGTGGTAGTTGCATGCTTCACGCATCGATGTTTTTACAGACGCACGAATCTCTACTAATTTTGGCTTGTCGCCATTTGCACGTTCTCTTTTGAACCGAGAACGCAACAGTCTTTTTGTTTCCTCAGCATTTTCCGAATTTTTTTTTTGTCAAACAACGGTGGGTCTTTATCGCCCTTAACTCATGTACTCGGAACATACTTCTCTAGATCGTGATTTACCATCCATCCAAACATGATATCATCAAAAGAACTTTGAATAATTGTAAGTGGAGGCTTCAATTATTTCGTTATGGTTCCGAAACCCTGACGTTTCATGTAAAAGACTTACCAGACGTTTTGAGGTATAGTATAGTAGAGTCTAATGACAAAAGTCATACAGTTATTTTATCATTTAAGTCTGACGGGGATAGTGGGCAACATGTAAAATGCATTCGAGACATGGGATGGTTGATTCAAAACAGCTACGGTTGATTCCTTCCTATCCTTGTCCAACGAAGCTTTCGCTATATCTCTGGTGATATCGACGTTAACGAAAGAGCAATGTTGGAGGCTCATTTTATCTTTATTATGTGTGACTCGTCACCAGTCACTTTGTGTACTGGACAGATTTAATTTGACCATAGCACGAATCCCAGTCTCTCATTGCAGACAGGCCATTTTTTGTGTGCAGATGTTTCAACAGTTCTGTCAGAGAACACAACGCTGATTCTTTGTTCTCACCATTCAGTAGTATGATTAGCACTTTGAAGCTTTCTCGACTATTCTGTAACATTTGGAAACTTTGTTTCCTTCTCCGTGAGCGGAAATTTTGGACTTTCGGGTGGCTTTCCCATGTTCTTGAACAGAGCGAGGTGACTCGGTGGTTAAGACAGTGGACTGCCGTTCAGTTTCCCATCCGGTGAACCACGTTTGGGTTTTGCATTGTTCCCGTAAATCGCTTATGGTAAAAGCGATGACTTTTCTTTTGAAAAGAGTATTAGACCGATTTCTTTCCTCGTTCTGAGGCTGTACTCCAACTCTTCCGATATTATCGTCGACGGGACATTAAACTTCAGTGGTCTTTCTTCTACGTATCCTTGACTAAATTGAGATACATTTTTGAGGTTGCGAGCACAAAGGCGATAGACTAGGTCTACAATATTTCGTATACTAGAACAACTTTGATCGCACACTATTATCTTATTGATACGTGGACATAATTGTGTACTTGCAAACGATGAACCGCCTGTTATACTATGAAATAGTGTTACGATGGAAATCACTGTGCTGTGTCTTATGTCTACATTCTCGCTTATGGTTATCGTTCATATATATGTTGTATTTTAGATCTATACTCTGCAGCCGGCCGGAGTGGCCGGGCAGTTCTAGGCGCTACAGTCTGGAACCGCGCGACCGCTACGGTCGCAGGTTCGAATCCTGCCGCGGGCATGGATGTGTGTGATGTCCTTAGGTTAGTTAGGTTTAAGTATTTCTAAGTTCTAGGGGACTGATGACCTCAGAAGTTAAGTCCCATAGTGCTCAGAGCCATTTGAACCATTTTTTCATACCCTGCATCTGTCACAGTGGGTCCTTTTACAACAAGGGCTAAAAGTTATAAAACTATTAAATATGTATCGAATATATTGTATCCTCTGTAAAGAGTCCCCACTGAAGATGCTTAGAACCTAGACAGCGGACTGTATTTTATCCGAACTTCAATTAATACATAAAAATGATATAATAATTATAAAAATAATATTTATTAGTTGTTAATGAAAGCGCGATAAATTCGCCGATTGCTTATTAAATTGTAAAATATAATGTTTTGAAGGGTCTGAGTGTTAATTGCATACATCTGCATTTGCAGATGTGACTGTATTGGGCGAGATGTAGTTCAGTTATCTGACATTGCTACATGATTGGAGACAATCGTAGAAAATAGCTCTCTACTTTCAAAGAGCTTTTAGTTCTATATATAACGAACATCTATAAAATAGAAATCTTCAGCAATGCAAGACAGATTCGAAATCTTGATTTTGGAGTATTACAAATAAACTGTGACGGACAATGTTAGATTTATTTTTAGGACTGAACGTCGAGTCGACGTTGAGGTACCTAGAGAACTAGAAGTCGTTTCGATTTGACAAATTTGGCGCCGCATGAGAAATCATCATATCTCTCACACAGAGTGATTTAGGGAAATCATAGATAACTTAATGAAGGAATATGGAATTGAGATCGAACCACAGACGTTGCGCTCCGAACAACGTTTCTTATTCTACTGCAAAACATCGGCACAATGTCAGGCCACAAGATTTACCGTTGTCCAGACCTTTTCGTTTCACCAGTTTATATCATATTACGTCCACAGGACGACAATCTACCTCATACAGGAGTTCAACTCGTGTCTTCGTCAAATGTCCACAAGGACAAAATCATACGTTTCTCTGCGAGTTTTTAACTGAAATTCTCCCTAAGAAACTGTCCTGTCTAGCAAGGACACACTTGGTTGCAGCTCTACGGAATTATTGACTGCTAGATGTTCCAGTCAGTACTTCAAGTTCCAGGCATCGTCCAGTACCATTTCAACTGCGTTTGGAAAACACCCAAAACTTGCTCTCTGAAAGCAACAGTTGATCGGAATTTCATAACTGTGATACAGTTCGAATGATACTTATACAACTAAAATCAACAAATTTCTTTTACTGGAATCTTTGCTCACAGCTGTTATAGTATTACTATCTCAAGCTACAAAGGCAGTATTTGGCGCTGAACCATTGGCGGTGATACTCGTTCCATATCAAACTACATCTCATCTGCAAATAAAACAGGGAAATGTAACTCATAACAGTTTAATTATAAACCTGCGGAGAAACTTGTTATCATTGTTAGAACAGAACTGCTTCTTTCACCTACCAGAGCTTCAAGTATCGTCTTCCTTACGTCAGTGCCGGCCGAAGTGGCCGTGCGGTTAAAGGCGCTGCAGTCTGGAACCGCAAGACCGCTACGGTCGCAGGTTCGAATCCTGCCTCGGGCATGGATGTTTGTGATGTCCTTAGGTTAGTTAGGTTTAACTAGTTCTAAGTTCTAGGGGACTAATGACCTCAGCAGTTGAGTCCCATAGTGCTCAGAGCCATTTGAACCATTTGAACCTTACGTCAGTATTCTTCTCCAAATATCCATGGTTAGTGGTAATACGGTAGTTTACGACTATTGTGTTTGTGCTCTTATATACCGTTTCCTGCAGTATATATTCAATTCACCCAATTAAGCTTGAAACAGGCAATATGAAGCCATACAGCGGCTTCCGTTTGTCTTAGACGATACCACGTTCTCATAAGAGAACACACACGTCCCTGATTTGTTAGCAAGCGCAAGGAGTTACCATTAGGCAGACGTTTTCACCCTGAGCAACAGCGACGGGTATTTTCTCCGTCTGTCTCGTTACCAGCCTCACTCTGGGTTGAAAGCAAGTTTGTTTCTAATTTTAGACTATATTACTCAAATAAAGACTGATTCACTGTCCTCTACGTCGGCACTACACCATCAGGAAGCGGTTATAACAAATCGTTGACTGTTGGTACTGGTTCCGTACCAGTTGCATGGTGCGACGCATTGTTGGTAACAGGCGCAGCACGTCTCTAAAAAGTTGTAACTTCCGTACTTAAAAATACATACTTTAAGAAAATCTCATTACTTCCAAGGGGAGGAGGGCGGATCGCAGAGGCAAGCGCACGAAATTATAGCACGAAACAAATACAACAAACAGCACAATTTTGCATTTCTTATAACTACAACGATAGAAACAGAACGTTAGCAGTGAATCTTCTCCCTTGCAGTAGCTGTCTCAACGAATGGAGATTGACAGTTCTGTCAGTAGTTAACTATTCTAACAGGTAACAAGCGTATATATCTTCTCCCTTCCAGTAGCTGTCTCAACGAATGGAGACTGACAGTTCTGTCAGTAGTTAACTATTCTAACAGGTAACAAGCATATATATATATATATATATATATATATATATATATATATATATATATATATATATATATATATATATTCCGAATGCCCTCACAAATTTAAGTATATTTAAAAGCTTTTGTGTGACCACTTACATTATTGTTTATTACGTATTTCTTATGTGTCTTAGAAATGGAAATGCGATGTGTTGGATTTTTTTTCTAAATAAAATTTTTGGATGAAATACACTCTAATTTTTGGGTTTCTAAGGACACAAGCAGCAATAAACGTAACAGATAATAATGAACTCGGTTCTCTACCAACCCCCGGTATCTGGTCGAATTCCTCTGCTGGTGCCACAAGTTTCGTGCAGAACGTGTACACATTCGAACTGTAAGTACAGCTCCGTACGAAGCTGAGACGTGGCAGCGAGCGTTCGGCAGCCGCGGCGAGGGCCGTGCTTACCTGGTTCGGCGAACGTGATGATTTCGGAGGTGCGGCCGTAGAAGTCGTCGGGCACGGTCTCGGCCGAGCGCTGGCGCGGCATGTCTGCGGCGGTGAAGCGGCGGGCGTCTCCGCCGGCGCGCTCCAGGGTGTCCAGAGCGACGGCCCGCGGAAGCGCCGACGTGACGTTGGGCTTGGAGCGCAAGCCCAGCTTGGAGAGGATCTGCTTCTTGATGGCCTCGATGCGGCTCGCGTCGTCGACGCCCGCCGTGGTGGTGGCGGCGGCGAGCGGCGGGACGTGCGGCCGGCGGTGGTGGGACCGCGGCCGCGGCCGCGCTGCACCGCTCGCCGCCAGCCACAGCGCCGCCAGCAGCAAGGCGTGCACGCGCCACCGCATGGCCGCTGAGAGTGCGCTCGGGAGCTGCGCCGCAGCCGCTAGTGGGGGGCCGCGGAGGCGGAGGCGACGCTGCGCTGCATGCCGGCGGCCGCCGTCAGCTGCGGGCCATGCGTGCGGGCGCGAGTCCGGCCGGAGACTGCCGCCGCCGCCGCCGCCTCCGCCGCCGCCGCCGCCGCCGCCAGACGCCAGACGACGCCGCCGCCGCCGCCGCCGCCGCCGCCGCCGCCGCCGCCGGCCCCCACCCCCGCGCGCCCCTCCTCGCCCCGCCGCGGCGCCGTATTCTTCACGTACATATGCGATCCGCCGAGGATAGTGGCCGCTTCTCGATCCTTCCACGTCGGCCAAGTGCAGTGCTCCTCGGCGGCTGGGTGGTCTCTTCTTCGATTGGGCCGGCCGGCTGGCCTCGCGGCACAAATTTTTCGGACGCCGCCGAGGTCGCTAACCTTACGTCAGACGCGCCTCCCCACCTCGCCTCTGGCGCGTCGTCACTCGTTACACCAAACTGTTTGCACTGAAGTTAATACCTACCGCGCCTGCGTTTCAGTCGTTTCACTTTCGGAGATGTACTGCAAACTTTGTCGCTTCAGTGCTGCATTTCTAAAGCTCGGCGTACTCCGTAAATGCCTCGAGCCGTACGACTGAGGGCGTCCGTAGTCCTAGTCTCAAATCTAGTTGATACTTCCTAACACACGCCGTTGCTATACACAACATACATAAATGACCTTGTGGATGACATCGGAAGTTCACTGAGGCTTTTTGCGGATGATGCTGTGGTATATCGAGAGGTTGTAACAATGGAAAATTGTACTGAAATGCAGGAGGGTGTGCAGCGAATTGACGCATGGTGCAGGGAATGGCAATTGAATCTCAGTGTAGACAGGTGTAATGTGCTGCGAATACATAGAAAGATAGAACCCTTATCATTTAGCTAAAATATAGCAGGTCAGCAACTGGAATCAGTTAATTCCATAAATTATCAGGGAGAACGCATTAGGAGTGATTTAAAATAGAATGATCATATAAAGTTGATCGTCGGTAAAGCAGATGCCAGACTGAGATTCATTGGAAGAATCGTAAGGAAATGCAATCCGAAAACAAAGGAAGTAGTTTACAGTACGCTTGTTTGCCCACTGCTTGAATACTGCTCAGCAGTGTGGGATCCGTACCAGGTATAGTTGATAGAAGAGAGAGAGAAGATCCAACGGAGAGCAGCGGGAGATGATAGATAAACTCCAGTGGAAGACTCTGCAGGAGAGACGCTCAGTAGCTCGGTACGGGCTTTTGTTGAAGTTTCGAGAACATACCTTCACCGAAGAGTCAAGCAGTATATAGCTTCCTCCTACGTATATCTCGCGAAGAGACCATGAGCATAAAATCAGAGAGATTAGAGCCCACACAGAAGCATACCGACAATCCTTCTTTCTACGAACAATACGGTATTGGAATAGAAGGGAGAACCGATAGAGGTACTCATGTTACCCTCCGCCACACACCGTCAGGTGGCTTGCGGAGTATGGATACAGATAGATTTAGAAAACGCTTAACTCGGAAATGAGGGAACCGAAATATTTTTTCTCTTAAAATAATTTCGTGTTAAAACACACTCTATCTTGTCGTATTTATTACAGCACAGTGATACCATTTCCTTCTAAAATTTGCTCTTATTGGTACATCTGTTTCTTCTTCGTCTTTTACGCACAAGTCGCTATGGATTACTCTTATTTCTGATGTTTCTCATTTCTTTTCTTCCACATTTCTCTCACCATTTCTCGATGTTTCTCTCTTCTTTCATCTGTTCAAGTGGCCCCAGTTGTCTTGGGTCTTTCATGGAAGCCTTTAGAGTCCTGTATATATCTTTCTGAGGGGTAGTCGTACCTCCATATCTTGTGGACTAATTTGTAGTTCATCCATCTCTCTTCCAACTTCTTTACAGCGTATGTTTTTCATTTTTAATTTGCCGAATTAACTGAACAGACTTTGTGTCAGTCTGCTGGCCTGCCGAAGTGGCCGAGCGGTTCTAGATGCTTCAGTCTGGAACCGTGCGACCGCTACGGTCGCAGGTTCGAATCCTGCCTCGGGCATGGATGTGTGTGATGTCCTTAGCTTAGTTAGGTTTAATAGTTCTAAGTTCTAGGGGACTTATGACCTCAGCTGTTAAGTCCCATAGTGCTCAGAGCCATTTGAACCATTTGTCAGTCTGTTGCGATTCATCCTTTGGATTTGGCTGTAGAAAGCTACCCTTCTTTTCCTAATCATGTCTGTAATTTTTTCAATGTGTGTATAAAGTTCACTATCAACCCTCAAGGTTAGCCGAGAGCGCTAACGCCCTGCTTCTTGGACTCGGGGAAGGCTCGCCGGCCCCGGATCGATTCCGCCCGGCAGATTAACGACAAGGGTCGGTGTGCCAGCCAGCCTGGATATGGTTTGTAGGCGGTTTTCCACATCCCCTAGGTGAATACCGGGCTGGTCCCCACGTTCCGCCTCAGTTACACGGGTCGCAGGCATCTGAACGCTTTCGCCCTATTCCATGGATTCCACTAGTCGCAGACAGTTGGGGTACACTAATTCCTTCCCGAGGGGTACAGGGTGGCGGCAGGAAGGGCATCCGGCCACCCCTTAAACTACCATTGCCACATCCGATTAACCGTACCGACCCTGCGTCTCCGTGGGACAAACGGCACAAGCAAAAAAAAGTGTATAAAGTTCGCTATAGTGGCGTTCTCTGTATAAATCAGTAAACGGATCGAAGCCATACACTTTGTGGCCATAATGGCAGTGAAACGAAGGACAACACAGAAAAAAACCGAAATGCTAAACTTTTTTTTCCAAAACTGTTTTACTGAGGAAGATCGCATTATAGTTCATCTCTTAAATCGTCGCACAAATGAGAAAATTGCTGATAGCGAAATAAGTGACAATAACGGGATAGAAAAGCAACTGAAATAGTTCAACAGAGGGAAAGCCAATGGACCTGACGGGATGCCAATACAATTCTACATAGAGTATCCGAAAGAACTTGCAACTCTTTTAGCAGCAGTCTGCCGTACATCTTTGGAGGATCGAAATGTTCCTGACGATTGGAAAAAAAGCACAGGTGATTCCCGTATTCAAGAAGACTCATCGAACAGAGGCACAAAATTATAGGCCTCTATTTCTGACGTCGGCCAGTAGTAGAATACTTGAAGATGTTTTATGCTCACGTATTATGATATTTCCAGAGGCAGAAACCAAGACCGGTTCCGAAAACAATGATCTTGTGAAACCCAACTCGCTCTGTTCGTTCACTACGCCCAGAAAGCAGTAGATACAGACCCCCAGGTAGATCCCATTCTATACAGTTCCGCACTGTCGCGTAATGAACAAAACAAGAGCGTACGGAATATCAGACCAGCTGTGTCACTGTCCTTGAAGAATTTCTAGCAAACACAACACAGCATTGATTCTCAACGGAGAGAAGTCTTCAGACGTAAGGGAGTGTTATAGGACCATTGCTTCTCACTATATACACTGCTGGCCACCGTAAATGCAACACCAAGAAAGACAAGAGGTAGCACAACAAAATTTATTTTGTAGATAACATGTTGACCAAGTATCAAATGATTACGTTTACTGACGTCTGTGACATGTGGTTCCTGCCAGAATCAGTAGCCAGAGTAGCCGCCATTCTTGGAGATCACCGCTGCCACACGTCTCGGCATTGAGTCAAAGAGACGTTGGATGTGTTCCTGGGGTACAGCAGCCCAAGCAGCTTCCACACGTTGCCAAAGATCATCTGGTGTGGCAGCTGGGGATGTAATCTGGGTCACTCGTTGAGCAACCATGGACCACATGTTTTCTATCGGCGAAAGATCCGGAGAGCGAGCCGGCCAGGGAAGCAATTCAATCTGGTTATTGACGAAGAACCTTTGGACAATGCGTGCCACGTGTGGTCACGCATTATCCTGTTGAAATATGGCTGCGGCCGAGCCCTGAAGGTAAGGAAGGACAACTGGCTCCAGCACCTCGGTTATGTAGCGCCGGCTATTTAAAGTACCGGCAATGCGTACTAAAGGCGTGCGAGAGTAATATCCAATACCGCCCCATACCATAATACCCGGTGCAAGACCAGTGTGGCGGTGCATAATGCAGCTGTCCAGCATCCTCTCTCCACGGTGTCTCCACACTCGAATCCGACCATCGTGCTGCTGCAGACAGAAGCGTGCCTCGTCAGTAAAGACAACGTCATTCCATTCTGCCGTCCATATCCGTCTGTCATCACACCATTGGCGACGGTGACGTCTGTGGTTCTGCGTCAATGGTAGACGAAGCAATGGACGTCTTGCGGACAGACCACTCTGCTGTAAACGGCGTCGAATGGTACGCGCAGACACTGGATGATGCGTTACAGACGCAATGTGCTGTGCTGTGGTTCGGGATATCACTGAGCGATCCGTCACTGCCATGCGCACAATTTGCCTATCAGCACGTGCAGTGGTGCACCGAGGTGAATGCGATCGACCACGTCGGTCCGTCGTACCCTCCTGCATCCAACGGTCACATATCCGCATTACAGTTGTTTGGTTTCGTCCAACACGACTAGCGATTTCTCTGTATGATAATCCACAATCTCGGTAAGCCACTATCCTTCCTCTGTCGAACTCGGATACTTGATCAAACGATGTTCGCTGTTGTCTACGAGGCATAACTGATCGTCTTGTGAAACAACCAAAAGGTAAACACACGTGCCGAACGTACACTCGTCGAAATCGCCAAGCCTTAAATGGCGCTATGAGGTGGCGCCACAGGTGCGCGTGATGTGCGTCTGCGCTGAAATTCTAATCAGTTGCATATCTCATCGCTGCAAACCCATGGTGTAAATTTCACTTGATTCGGTTGCTTCCTTCAGGGTGTTGCATTTACGGTGGCCAGCAGTGTACATAGATAACATTGTAGCGAAATGCAGGAAAACATGCGGAGGATCGACATTTGGTACATCATCGCATCGTATTGCGAATTATTAGACAGGAAGTTGTTTTACTGTATGATTATACATCTGCAGAACTACCACTGGGAGCAGTGGCATCCATAAAATGCCTATGGGTATGCGTACGGAGTGATTTGGAATGGAACAACCACATGAAATTAATCGCGTGCAAGACAAATGCCAGACAGAGATTAATTGGAAGAATGCTCGGGATATGCAGGCCATCAACAAAGGAAGTAGCTTACAAAACACTCTTTCGACCAGTAATTGAATATTTCTTTTCAGTATAGGATCCGTACTAGACTTGACTGATAGAGGAAATATAAAAGATCCCAAGAAGAGCGGTGCATTTCGTTACAGGTTCATTTAAAATGCACGAAAGTGTTACGGAGATGATCAACAAACTCCACAGCCAGACGCTGCAAGAGAGACCTTCTGCATCACGATGTAGTTTATTGTTAAATTTCTGGGTTAGAGAGATTCGAGCCTATACCGAGGCTTACCGGCAATCATTCTTCCAGCGAATTATTTGCGACTGGAACACAAAAGCGGGAGGGGAGGAGGGGGGGGGGGGTAGTGGTAGTGATACACAAACTACCCTCCGCCACACACCGCAAGGTTGTTTGCAAAATACGGAAGCAAATTTAGATGTGCTTGCTCTTTAACTGGTCTCAAAAGTTTCCTTAGTATATTTCTTCCTGCGATTTTCAGTGCTTCCATCATCACCTTTTTGTTCAGAGTTAAAACATTCTGTTGTGTACAGTACCTCTAGGCGAATTACTGTTGAATAATGTGTAAGTTTAGCAATGATGGATGCTGATTTCTTGTTATACACATCCTTCGAGAGGTAGTATGTTCTTTTCATCTTATTAACTCCTGCTTTAATTGCTTCGCTTCTTTCTCCGAAGTGTCTTGTTCAGTTACTTCTCCTAGATACTTGAACTTGTTAGTTTTCTCAATTTTTCCATATGTAGTTTTCATATGTTTGAGGCTACCTTAATGTTTGTCATAAATTTTGTTTTCTCAAAGGAGATTTGTAAGCCTGATTTTTCAACTTGCTGTTTGAGCAATTCTGTTTGTCTCGTGGCTGTTTCCACTAAGTCTACAAAAAGAAGCTAGGTCATAAGCAAAGTCCACACGGTCTCTTGGTTGTCTCTCTTGTAACCTAATCTAGCTCCCTCATTGATTTGGTTTTCACCTAATGACATTCTCCATTCCCTTATGATTTTTTCTAGAACACAAAGAGCAGACCATCTCCCTGCCTCACTCCAGTTCAGATCTCAAAGTTTTCACAAATTTCACTTTAGAATTAGTTTTTGTTAGTGTTTGCTTAATTAGAGCTGTGGTTTTACTGTCTAAACCTAGTTCGTTGATTATTTCAAACAGTGACGTCCTACCAACTGAGTCATTGGCTTTCGTGAAGTCAAAAAATGTGATTACGACAGTTTTAGATCTTATTTTCAGATACGTTATTACTAAATTTACGTTGACAATCTGCTCTGAACATGATCTATTCTTTCTTAAACCACACTGATATTCATTAATATGAGAGTCGGGTTGTTGTGCCACACTAGCTAACGATGGTTTTTATAAGATTTTGTAGGTAACTAATGGGAGAGAAAAGCCTCTGTAGTTATTCACGTAAGTTTTATCACCTGCTTCGTGTCGTGGGTGGATCAGGCCGTCTTCCAGTCTTCAGGAATGTCATGTGTTAGCCAATTATTTTGGGCGATTTCTGTTAACCTGTTCAGGAATTGGTTATTTGAATATTTCCAATTTGCAGAATCCTCCCCAGGTGCTTTATTGTTTTTGAGAGATTTGATGATTTCCTAGCTTTCCCCGTAAGTTTGGAAATCTATGTCTGGGTACTGAGTGTTTCCCCGCGTAAATTTAAATCTCGATTTTTGGCTTCATAATTTAGTAAATTTTCAAAATATTTTGCTGAAATGTCATAGTTTTCTTTGTTATTGTATTACATTTTTCCATTTTGGTCTTTAAATTGATGATTTCGTGGGAAATATTTACTGAAGTTTCTTCTAAACCTACTGTTTATTGAATTTTTTTATGCCTTCCTTTTGTGAATCATCAGTCTACTGACTGGTTTGATGGAGCCCACAAACACTAATTTTTCTGTGCGAATTTCTTCATCTCAGAGTTATACTTAATCCAAAGTCCTCAATTATTCGTCGGATGTACAAGTATCCCAATCTCAGTCTTCCCTTATAAATTTTACATTCCACACATCATTCTAGTACCGTGGAAGTTATTCTGAGATATCTTAACCCATGTCCTGTAATCTTGTTCCTTCTTCGTCTCAGTGTCTTCTACATATTACTTTCTTCACAGATTCTGTGGAAAATCGACTCTTTTTTATCTTGTCGCTCCACCTAATTTTTAACCTTTCTTCGAAAACACCATATTTCAAACGCTTCGATTTTCTTGTTTCGCAGTTTCTCCAGAGTCCCAATTCACTTTCGTGCAATGCTGTGCTCAAAGTGTACATTCTCAGAAATTTCTTCATCAAATTAAGATCTATTTTTGGTGCTAGTGAATTTATTTAGCGAGGAATGTCCTCTTTGGGTGCATTAGTGTGCTCATTATATCCGCCTTAACATTATCTTTTTTAATTTTTTATTGCTTTTTGATGCGTCTTTTTCAGCATCAAACGTTAGGCAAATTGTTCGATATCGTCCACCACGTTATTCGTTTTCTGATTCGAATGCGCTTCTAAACAGCTGTGCATTTCATGGAGTTCAAAATTTCTGTTGTAGAAGTGACAGAACTTGCAATGTTGATTTCATTTTCATATTCTTCGTCGTCGCTTACATATACGCGATCTTACGAGCTCTTAGTGATGTCAGTTCTAGGGAACTAATGACCTCAGCAGTTGAGTCCCATAGTGCTCAGAGCCATTTGAACCATATTTTTCTTAGTGATGTCCAAACCGTCTTCATGTGTCATTTGCAGCGCCGTGCACCCATCATCATTGACTGCAACAAAGTCATGTGTGTGACACTGTCTGACATGTAATAATGTAGACGTTTTCCCAGTTCCTCTGTCAATTAGCAATAAAAATAAATTTGCAGCAGTTCCTTTTCAAAAAAACACGAAATGATTTTGACACAGAATTCACTGATTTCGACACAGAATTAAACGACTTCGACGCGCTCATCACCGAATTCAGAAAGTAAAGTTTTTTGGCATTGGCTGTCCCCAGGCAATAGCATAGCAACAGGAGCATCCATTGTTTACTGTGTTTGGTTCAAAATGTTCGAATGGCTCTGAGCACTATGGGACTTAACATCTATGGTCATCAGTCCCCTAGAACTTAGAACTACTTAAACCTAACCAACCTAAGGACAGTACACAACACCCAGTCATCACGAGGCAGATAAAATCCCTGACCCCGCCGGGAATCGAACCCGGGAACCCGTGCGTGGGAAGCGAGAACGCTACCGCACGACCACGAGCTGCGGACTTTGTGTGTTTGGTCCAACCAAAAAAAAAATCATTGACTTCACCATTGCAAAAAGAAAGGGTGTTTTTTTACACGCGTCGGAGGAACATGGTCAGGTAGGTGAGGGCGTGGGCATCTGAAAGTATTATTTCAAAACAAATAGTTGGTTACAAATTAAAAAGACGATATATTACTGCACGAGATACAGATGGGGGCTTCCAGATTGTCTGTGAGGCCATTAGCCGGTCATGGCGATCGTAAGATGAAATTAATTTGTGTCGGAACAAAGTCTGAGAATAAGTGTAGGAGAGGAGGACTTACGTCATTGCCAGCTGGAAGCCGGTGCCAGAGAGCGCCCAGCTTGGAGTCGACACTCCAGCAGTTAGCACGTGATTTATCTCACGTGCCCCCTGCTGGATACACACAGCAGGTGCATAGTGGGCATGTTGTCAGCAAATCATGTTTCACAGGAATAAACAATCTCTGCTGAAGCGACGATGCTACTCAGAACGTAGGCCACAACGAAATATACTTGTCCATTACAAAGAATATTAAAATGAAAAATTAAAAATAAAATAAAAAATAAATACCTGTCTGATTGACTAGGGGACCTGCACACCTTTTCGTCCAAGCAGCGAAATCTTTTTGGTTTCAACTATTTATGATTCATATTAAAAAAAGTATTAACTTACATGGTATTTTGTCGGGACCGCAGCATTTTTCCATCTTAATCTGTTTTTCGTGTTAAGAGTGTTCATTTTATTTATAAAACTAAAAATAAAAAGCTTTTACACAATCATAATTTGAGCTCAGAAATTCAGCCCCGTGTTTAAGCAAAATGAGCACTTAACGTGAGGAGCTGAACTTCCGTGCCGGAGTGGCCGTGCGGTTCTAGGCGCTACAGTCTGGAGCCGAGCGACCTCTGCGGTCGCAGGTTCGAATCCTGCCTCGGGCATGGATGTGTGTGATGTCCTTAGGTTAGTTAGGTTTAATTAGTTCTAAGTTCTAGACGACTGGTGACCTCAGAAGTTAAGTCGCATAGTGCTCAGAGCCATTTGAACCATTTTTGAACTGATCTTCCGTGAGGGATTATTGCGGAAATATGAAGAAAGTGTGATAAGAAAAACATATTCCTTCAGTTCTGAATATTTCTTCACGTCTTTCTGAACAACAATGAAAACTTATGCTGTTTAAAGAGGTACACTTTCTTTGTAGCTTAGCGAATTGTAGTGTCTGAGGGCATTGCGGTGGTAATTCCCTTTTCTCCCCCTTAATTCTGATCTCCTTCTCGGCAGGTTTGTGTTACTGACACATATGTTCGAACATGTACTACGATTCATTCTTCCAGCTGCACAATCTTTTGCGTGCAAAACTTAGGTAATACACGAGAATTAAGTGAAAAAAAATTATCCACAAGTAATAGAGAGACAAAGAAAAGTTAAAGAAAGTGTTCACTCGTCATAGAGATAAATTCGACATCTAAGTAGCGTATTTTTTGAGACGAGGGTCTCCAACCATATGTGAGGCATGTTGTTGTTGTTGTTGTTTTGTTGTTGTTGTGGTATTTAGTCCGAAGACTGGTTTGATACAGCTCCGACGCTAGTGTATCCGGTGTAAGCACCTTCATCTCCAAACAACTACTGCAAACGACATCCGTTTGACCTATTCCTGTATTAGTTGCTTGGTCTCTCTCTACAGATTTTACTCTCCACGCTTCCCTTCGATACAAAACTGACAATTTCTTGATGCCTCAGAATGTGTCCTAACGACCGATCCATTATTTGAAGTCGTGCCATCAATTTCTTTTCTCACCAATTCGATTCAGAACCTCCTCATTAATTTGCGATCTACACGTCTAACATTCAGCATTCTTCTGTATCACCACCTTTCAAAAGCTTCTATTCTCTTCTTGTCTGAACTGCTTATCGTCCACATTTCACATCCGTACAGGGCTACACTCCAGACTAATACCTTCAGAAAATACTTGGTTGACGAGAAATTCCTCTTTTTTCAGAGATGCTGTTCTTGCTACAGCCAGTCTGCTTTGAACATCTTTTCTTCTTCGGCCATCATTAGTTATATTGTTGCCGAAATAGAAAAACACATCTACTACTTACAGTGTCTTATTTCAATATCTAATCCTCGCAGTACCGAGTTATTTATTTCGATCACATTCCATTAACCTTCTCTTATTTTTGTTGACGCTAATCTTACAATCTCTTATCAGGACACCGTTCCGTTTAACAACTCTTTTAAGCCCTTTGCTGTCAGTGACAGAATTTGGCAAACCTCAGAGTTTTTATTTCTCCTCCCTGAACTATAATTCCTTTTCCAAATTTCTCTTCGATTTCCTTTACTGCTTGCTAAATGTACAGATTGAATATCATCGGGAGTAAGCTACAAACCTGTTCCTCTCCCACCTCAAACATTGCCCCCTCTTCAGGCCCTTCGACTTATGTAACTACAGTTTGGTTTCTGTACAAACTGTACATTACCTATCGCTCTCTGTATTTTACTACTGCTACCGTCAGTAGCAGAGTGTATTTCAGTCAATATTGTCTCTAAGTCTACAAATATTATAAACGAAGTTCTGCCTTTCTTTAACCTGTCTTCTAAAATAAGCCCAAGCATAAGTATCGCCTCGCGTGTTCCTACAGCTATCTGGAAGCGAAGCTTATTTTTCTGCAGTCGGAATCTAACAATTTTTCCATTCTTGTGTAAAGAATTCATGTCAGTGTTTTGCAGTCATGACTTATTAATTTGATAGTTCGGTAATATTCACTCCTGTCTGCACCTGCTTTCTTTAGATATGGAATTATTACACTTTCCTGAAGTTTTAAACATGCACATTAGAAAAGATAAATATTCCCCTCTTGCAACTGAAAGGAGAAAATTTATAAGATAAAAAAATTTTATTTGATAAAACAAGTATCTCTGTTTTGCCTCTTTTTCTGTCCCCCACCCTCACCCCCAACGTGTACAATCGCAAGATATTTCATTAACATTCAGTGCTCCTCACCCCATAGTCAATCAAAATACCTAAAGAAGAGCACCAATATGTTGACAGTTTCTTGTAAAAGCAAACCAGTACAGACGTAACTTCCTCAGATTTACAAATAAGGTAAAGAAGCACGAATTCTGTTGCTGCTGGACCATAAAGTTGTTTTCGTATGTCAATCCTTAAAACAGGTGGAAATTTAAATTCAGGAGTACAAATGGTTCAAATGGCTCTGAGCACTATGGGATTCAACTGCTGTGGTCATCAGTCCCCTAGAACTTAGAACTAATTAAACCTAACTAACCTAAGGACATCACACACATCCATGCCCGAGGCAGGATTCGAACCTGCGACCGTAGCGGTCGCTCGGTTCCAGACTGTAGCGCCTAGAACCGCACGGCCACTCCGGCCGGCTTCAGGAGTACACTATTTGTTAAGAAGTGTAATGAATTGCACAATTAATTGATTTCAGGAATCTCTCAGAACAATGTGTGTTGGTCAACTACCGCCAATAGTTTCACATTTTCCTGTGTCAGAGAGGGAGACACCACCATTATGAGTATGCCTGCAACAGACCTGGCGTTCGCCGTGCCTAGCTGACGTGACGTCACGAACAAGCGCCGAGGCCTTCCTTTGAGTCGGTGTTGACGTGACGCGGTAACAGAAGTATGTAAGCGGATCAGACACGAACGGGGGAGCACCGTAGACAGTGTATAAGCTGCAAATGGGGAAATCCATTGAGATAGGCGACTTTGTTAAAGGATCTATTATTATTACACAAAGCCAGTGAATGAGTATTTAGAAAACGGTGAAGCTGGTCGAATGTTCACGAGCTACTGTCCTGAGCATCTACGGAAAGATGTAGAAAGGCAGTGGAACTACCACTAGGCGCTGAATGACTGAACGTGGGGTTCGGAGGCTGGTCTGCTCTATAAAAAAGGATAGCTGACGATCTGTGGCAGTTCTTCCGAAAGAACACAATGCTGGTGCACCCATTAATGTTTTGGAGCACACTGTTCATCGTTGAACCTTGGGCTCTGCAGCAGGTCGACCCCTACATGTTCACATGTTGATCCAGCGAGATCGTCAGTTACGTCTGCAGTGGGCAGGGGATCTTCGGGATGCGACCGTCAATCAATGGAAACGTGCCGGACTTCGGGTGAAACACATTTCTGTTACACCAGGTCGACGGTCGTCTCCACAAACAACGTCATCGAGGTGAACTACGGGTCGAAACGTGCAGTACGCCATGGACGCAGGCTGGTGGAAGCAGTATTATGCTATGGCAGGCAATCTCCTGTGCTTGCACCGAACCTGCGGTAGTAATCGAAGACACTCAAAATGGCTCTGAGCACTATGGGACTTAACATCTGTGGTCATCAGTCCCCTAGAACTTAGAACTACTTAAACCGAACTAACCTAAGGACATCACACACATCCATGCCCGAGGCAGGATTCGAACCTGCGATCGAAGACACTCCGACAGCTGCAAAGTACCTGCATCCCTTCACGCTTGATGCCTTCCTCTACGGCGATGTCATCTTTCAGCTGTATAATTGTCCGTATATCGGAGCCAGAAGCGTGATACAGTGGTTTGAGGAGCATAATAGAGAACTCACGTTGATGTCTCGGAGACCGACTTCGCCTGACGTAAATCTTACGGAACCCATCTCGGTCGCAATAGCGCGCTATCACAAATGAGTGACCTCTTATTTACGCGAATTATATGACCTGTGCGTAGACATCTAATGTCACATACCTTCACAAACCTACCAACAAACTGTCGGATCCCTGATAAGCAGAATCACTGTTGTATTTCGTTCCAAAGACGGACAAACAAGCTATTAAGCAGGTGGTCATAATGTTTTGGCTTACCAGTGTATTACTTCCACGTTTCAGCTTTCCCGTCTTTACTTAGTATTGCGTCGCCGTCTGAGTTCTTCATATTCATTCAGCTGCGCTCCTTTTCTCCAAAGATCTGTTTAATCCTCCATAGTCGGTATCTATCTTTCATTTGTCCTTAGCCATTAGTGATAAACCATTTTTCACTTTCTGCCAATCTCAGTTTTTAGACGTCTATATTCCCTTCCTGCTGTTTTATTTGCTGTATTTTCATATTTTCTATTTTCGCCAAAAATACAAAATTTCCCGTGTTATGCAAGTATTTCTACTAGGACTTGTCTTTTTAATTATTTGGTAATCTGCTGCTTTCATTATTTCATCTCTCAGAGTACCCATTCATGTTCTGCTGTATTCACTGCGCTTGTTTCAGTCGAACGTTCATCTGAAACTCACAACAACCTCCGGTTCTTTCATATTACTCAGGTCGGATCTCCTTAATATCTTATCTGAGGTACAGAAAAAGTCTTTCTCTTTCGGTCGGTTAATAGTATAGTAATAGCAGCTGCTAGAACTGTAGGTGACAAAACTGAAGGAAGAGCTATAATAGGAACTGATAATCGAGGTTTTCGGCCTAAGGTTATACTTTCTGACCGTATATGAGTTATTGAGGCATGTTTTTGTTGTTGTTGTTGTGGTATTCAGTCCTGAGACTGGTATGATGCAGCTCTCCATGCTACTCTATCCTGTGCAAGCTTCTTCATCTCCCAGTACCTACTGCAACCTACATCCTTCTGAATCTGCTTAGTGTATTCATCTCTTGGTCTCCCTCTACGATTTTTACCCTCCACGCTGCCCTCCAATGCTAAATTTGTGATCCCTTGATGCCTCAAAACATGTCCTACCAACCGATCCCTTCTTCTAGTCAAGTTGTGCCACAAACTTCTCTTCTCCCCAATCCTATTCAATACCTCCTCATTAGTTACGTGATCTGCCCACCTTATCTTCAGCATTCTTCTGTAGCACCACATTTCGAAAGCTTCTATTCTCTTCTTGTCCAAACTGGTTATCGTCCATGTTTCACTTCCATACATGGCTACACGCCATCATACAGTAAAGCTGCATGTCCTCGGGAAAAATTACAGCTGTAGTTTCCCCTTGCTTTCAGCCGTTCGCAGTAGGCATATGTCAACAAAATTCACAAACGATGACATCGTCAACTGTATTAGAAAATTAATAAATGCTCGTAGAGTAATGTAACTTACCTCTTGAACTGAGAAAGGATAGCATGTGGAGAGGTGGCAGTAGGACTGGGGGGGAGGTTTGGTGGAATGAGGTTGTGGCCGCAAAAATTTACAGATTGTGATAGTGAGCAGAGAATAAATGTATCATAGAAAACCACTAAAATCGTTGGTTCTGCATCCTGTATTAAACCTCACTAACTGCGTGTTAGAATTAGCATGAGTGGCGTGCTATGACACTTCATGTTATCTGGGCTCTACTGTTTTTCTTAGAACTAACTCATATGAACAGGTTGCGTCATTACAGTTACGGGTAACTTAAACTGGAACAATCATATAGATAATGCTGTGGGAAAAGTAAACCAAAGACTGCGATTTACTGGCAGAAAACTTAGAAAATTCAACAGTTCTGCTAAAGAGACTGCTTACGCTACACTTGTCCGCCCTCTTCAGGAGTACTGCTATACGGTGTGGGATCCGCATCAATAAGATCGACAGAGGACATCGAAAAAGTTGAAAGAAGGGCATCTCGTTTTGTGTTATCACGAAATACGGAGGAGAGTATCACAGATATGAGACGCGAACTGGAGTATCAACCATAGAAACAAAGTCGTTTTCCGTTAGGGAAAATTCTTTTCGTGAAATTTCATTCCCCTACTTCCTCCTCAGAGTGTGAAAATATTTTGTTGGTGAAAACCTAAACAGGTAGAAATACTTATCATAACAAAATAAAATAAATCAGAGCTCTCACGGAAAGATTTAAGAGTTCGTTTTTCCCGCGCGCTGTTCGAGAGTGGAACTGCAAAGAAATAGTTGGAAAGTGGTTCATTGAATCCTCTGTCAGGCACTTCATTGTGGATTGCAGAGTAATCATGTAGATATAGATGTTATGTTATTATACTTCAAAGATTAGAAATAAGCCGGACAATAGAAATTTTGTGAATCATTTAATATTTCAGGTAGTCCACCATTTAATTTCAGGACCCAAAACGTACAGTTTCCTAGTGAATGTCTGTTGTACCGTTATACCAGGCATTTTTGAAGAAATACCTCGCAAAGCAAAATTCCTGTGAGTGTTGGGTGGGCATGAAACTAATTGTTTATCAGTCTGCCAACTCTCCAATATGCTGCAACATACCGATGAATTTACGGACCGAAAACATTTCCTGTTAGTTCTACAGTCCTTACTTATCACCCTAAGATGTTGGTGGAGAAAAGAAGAATTCACCACAAATATTATCCTGTACACCAGAACCCGAGAAATGTTATTAATACCATCGACAACAGCCGCGAAAGTCTACAACTCTACATCCTTATGTGGAATTACGGAGCACGACACCGCTGATCAATGCAGTAGAACGGATAGCGCAGAATCGTAGCAGCCACTGACAGTTGATAGAGCTTGGAAGTGTAAACGCTTCTCACTTACTCTGAATAACTTTTGTGTTAAGTTCAGTCAGGTGAAAATTGTACCAAAGGTATATTCGTCATTATTGAGATGCTGTTATGCATTGTAAATTCATACGTGAGTGCAATAATCGATCTAGAACAAGTGTTTCTATATAATGTATATAGCAAAATCAATCGTTAGACGTTTCAGAGTTGAAATACTCAATATTATCGCTTTTCCTTATCATGTTAAATATTACAGAGCTACGATAACTTGTTTATATCGTAAATTTGAGAGAAAAGATTCATTTCAGTGCCTGGTCTGTTAATAATGAAACCATTGCTTCTTCTGATGCAACAGGAATTGCATAAACAAGGTTTCGCATATCTCTCCACACAAAAAAGTCCAGACATATCTGGGGATCGCGCAGGCCATGGTACAGGACTACCTCTGCCTATCCACGTTTCTGGGAACCGTCGGTCCAGGAATCGACGCACACGACAACTGAAATGTGCCGGCTCCCCGTCATGTTGGAACCACATGCGTTGTCTTCTAGGGAGCGGGACGTCTTCCAGCAATTCTGACAATGCTCTGGGTGGATAATCAACTGGTTCCAGGTTGTGGATACGCTGTAAGTGAAATGGACGTAACAACTGCTCTCGAAGGACTGTTCTTACATTCGTCTGATTCGTCCCCATGTTACGTGCAATTGCACGAGTGCTGCAAGACAGCTTCCTCAAATTACAGCGTTCGTAGCGTGCGACGGCGTCCCTGTCCAGGTAATCTGCTAAATGACCCGGTCTCACGCAGACGTTGGTACACAGCAGCAAAGGTCGTATGATGCGGGATACGGCGATTAGGATATTGTTGTCGATAAACTCGCTGCGGAGCTCGTCCGCTGTGGTGTGCTACGTAGTACGCACCAACCATATCAGTGTACTCACTCCAGGTGTATCGCTCCATTAGTAAACACAGACAATGCACTACTACACTGGTGGACAGCAGTTACCCACAACACAAGTGAAGAGCGTAATAGGTCCTCTACGAACTGAAGATTGTAATACGGCCTCTAACAACTGAAGAGCGTAATACGGCCTCCACCGGTTTAAATAATCCTCATGAGAAAAAATGACATTAGGGAAAAATATTTGTTTTGATGTCCCCTAAACCCTCCCAGAGTTTGTCGGTTTAAATACTTTTCACCCTGTAGACTTTTTCTGTGGAGAAAGTGTCCACACCGACATACTAACTACACCCAATGATATGCAACGATTTATTACTGCAACCTGCTTGGACATCTCTGCTGAAATGGTAGCACGTGTGCAGAAGTCATTTCATACCAGACAGGAATCATGTATTGCCACAGCCGGTAGTCATTTTGATCGCAACCTGTGATGGTCAGTCGTCTTGTTGATGAATCTACGTAACTAGTGTATGAACTTGTGTTGTTCTTTAGTGTGTGCTACCACAGTTATTATACAAGTGAACTTTTAAAAATACGATAACTCATAAACGGCTCACACTAGAATCCTGCAACTAACAAAACTGACATTCTAATTTACCCAACATTTAGTTTGTTAATGTCAATAGGTATTGTTCAATTAGAAAATGCATGTTTGCCCAAGTTATACAATTTCCAAGTATTATTACAATCCGTTAACTGGCTAGCAATACGAGCCACTTAATACCAATCCATTCTGTGAAGACCGCACGTCAATAGCACCTTCCATTTCCGCAACATTTGCGGTGCAAGTTTTAGGTGACACCCCGTATAGTCACCAGAGACTCCTCTCTCACCCTCTACTGTTGGGTGCACTCCATCACGAATACACTGTCCTAGCACGATGGGGTTTTTGCCTTCAAGTTCGAAGGACTGGAATTAGCTTGTGAAGCTGCTATACGATCGCAGAAATATTTCCCAACTATTTCTTTCTCAGAGCTCTTGGGATCGTACTAACTTTTTCAGTCCAATAATGTAAAAGATGGAGCACCAAGGAAAACTCGTTCTCTTGGTGGTCGGGTGAGCTGGAAGAGTACACAGGGCGTTTAAATACACGTGTCACATATTCGCACAGCAGGTAGATTTGCTCAAAAGTAGAACCAAAGTTCCTAAAATTACATGTCCAGAAACAAAATACCTATTGAGATATGGACCAATCTGTCCTCTCATTTCCATCTGCCTACAACGTAGAAGTAGACACTATAGGCAGCACTGCACGTGGCTACAACACATTTTGAGATAACCTTCAGTCTCCTTCAAAATGGATCACACACTATTTCAAAAACACCTTGCTCCTATCGAATTGCGTTGCATGCATTTTTTTTACTCGCTTCTCTGTCATCTGCACGTTGTCGATCGGTCTGGCGTATGCCAATGACTCCGAATATCCCTACAGCAAGAAATCCAGCGAATTCAGGTCCAGCGAAATGGAAGACCATGCTACCGGGCCACCTCGCAAAAGACACGTCGCATTGAGCTACTATCGTACGAGCCGTAGAAACTGAGGTGGTGCCACATCGTACATTAATCGTAATCGCTGTCTTTGTGCAAGGGCAATGTTCTCCAGTACTGCTGGTAATACAACGAAAACCGGAGATACACAGAACCTGTTAAACAGTTTGGTAAAATGTTCACAGTATCTGGGTAACAACAATATCACCTTTGTCAAAGTTGCTTACGTCAGTATATTTTCCCATTTGCAGCCCTTGTCGTCGTTAGAATGATTCCCCATCCGTCTTTGATCCACTAATATACGAGGGTGGTTATAATTAAAGTTAAACTTTCAAAACGCTGTAGAAATAACACCACTGGTCAGAATGACGTCAAATTGCAACGGAATATTATCCGAGAAGGGGGAAAACATACGGCAGAAGAAAAAAAATAGTGTGAAAATTGCTCAATAGATGGCGCTGTGTGTGTCAGAATACGTAAATGAAAACATCTGTCATGCGCACGACCCGTTGAAGGTGGTATAAACACGCCGGGTACACGGCTTTTCCTCCTTTCGCGTCTGCAACGTTCGCCGTGATTGTCTCAATGCAGGATCGCGCTCTGTTTGCAAAGCTGTATTACAAGAATGAAGATTGTCCACATGTCGCTCTGCAGAAGTTCCGGACATTGAAGGGTTTGAAAAAAGACGTTGGTCCGATGACTGTCGTGGTCTGAAGAAAATGATTCGGAAATTCGAAAAGACGGGTTCTTTTGGTGTGCAACCTGGTAGAGGGAGGAAACGAATTGATTCGACGTCAGTGGAAGCAGTGGCCACAGCGATGCAGGACGAGACGAGTGGTGGTGTGCAAACATGTAGTGCACGGAGAATTGCCCGAACATCGGACATACCTGTGAGCACGGTGCGTTAAATCCTACGTAACAACCTTCTTTGCTATCCATTCAAAGGTACCCATGCGCACGAGTTGCTTCCTGTTGACCTGCGAGCAAGAGAGACGATTGCTTTAGAATTTCTTGCTCGCACGGAAGTGGACAATGATTGGCCGTGGAAGATTTTGTGGAAAGACGAAGTCCACTTCCATCTGACAGGACATGTCAGTACATAGAACTGTCGAATATGAGCAACGGAAAATCCACACGCAAATCAACCAGCACCACTTCATCCTGAAAAGGTCAGTGTGTGGTGCGGGTTTATGGCATCATTTACCATAGGGCCACATTTTTTCGAAGAGACAGGTGCTTCCGGTCCTGTTACCTGTACCATCACTGGTAAGCGCTATGAGTGTCTTTTGCGGATCCACGTCATTCCAGCTCTTCAACAGCGTGGATGTGCGGAAGGGATCATTTTTATGCAATGTGGCGCACCTCCGCACGTTTCAAATCCAGTTAAGCAGCTGCTGAAGCGCTATTTCGGAAATGCTAAAATTATCCCGATCACCTGATCTTAATCCGTGTGACTTCTGGCTGTGGGGCCAGCTGAAAGATGTGTTCAGCGTTCCGGTTGCAAACGTAGCTGCATTGAAGGCACGCAACACATTCTGAACGTGACTCCGGAAACACTTCGATCACTTGTGGAACATGCTGTTTCTCGATTTCAACTTGTTGAAGAAAACGGTGGACAGCATATTTAACACGTTTTGCGCCAGTTACACGGAAATTAATAATCCAGTTTGATTTTAATTGATGCTTTTTATTCAGTTTCTGGCATCAGAACAATTACAAACCGACGTTATTGATGCTTTTTATGCGGCTTTTGGCTCCAGGATAATTAAAAACCGATGTGAGTATTGCTTTTTATGCGATTTTTGGCCCCAAGACAATTAAAAACCGATTTTTCCCATCCGATGTGATATGACCTTGCCGTGGTGGATGGACTTACGTAACTAACAGTATCACACCTGTACACCCATGCACACTGAGGAGTACAGTTTGTTTAACGTCAAACGTACACCTTAGGCATTGTTGTATGATTTATTTGTCATTTGTAGTCGACCACTATTAAATTATTATGCGCCATCTATTGCTACATTATGTAACTATTTATTTTTCTTCTGCCGTACGTTTTCCCCCTTCTCCGATAATATTCCGTTGCAACTTGACGTCATTCTGACCAGTGGAGTTATTACTACAGCGGTCTGAAAATTTAACTTTAATTATAATCACCCTGTACCTCCCTTACCATGTTACGTTCCCGCAACGCCACCAGGCGAAATCCGACCTCGCGGCGGGCAGTAGTCATAATGTTTTGTCTTATCAGAGTACATTATTGCTGGCAGTGGTGGTCATGAGAACGTACGGTCGCAAGAAGATGGCCATGTGGCACTACCGTGTTCGGCGTATAGCTCTGGCGCATCTGCAGCAGTAATCTGAGCAGCAGCTGGCACCACAGTGACACAATGAACTGTTACAAATTGGTTTCTTCAAGCACAGGTGTAAACCGGACGCCCTGTAGCATACACTCCACCGACCCCAAACCCCTTCCATTTGCGGTTTCACTTAAGTTCAAATGGTTCAAATTGCTCTGAGCACTATGGGACTCAACATCTGTGGTCATAAGTCCCCTAGAACTTAGAACTACTTAAACCTAACTAACCTAAGGACATCGCACACATCCATGCCCGAGGCAGGATTCGAACCTGCGACCGTAGCAGTCGCGCGGTTCCTGACTGATCGCCTAGAACCGCTAGACCACCGCGGCCGGCTCACTTAAGTCAAGCGAGAGCTCACGGGAGAGTACGGTAGAGGTCTGTTGTGTTTTCTCATGAAAACTGGTTCTGTCCCGGTGGTAGTGCTGACCTTGTGATGCACGAGCACTCTCGTGGTTATCCCACTCACCCTAACCGCAAATATGTACGTCAGTCTGGTGAGTCTACATGTTGTGCTGCCATTCACGAACAGCATTCCAGGGGGGGGGGGGGGGCTTCCAAAAGCATAATGCTCGGCCACACAGCTCTGTAGTAATCCAACATGCTCTACAGAGTGTTGACATGTTGCTTTGGCCTGCTCGATCACAGACCTGTCTCAAAACAGGCACATATGCGATATCATCAGTTCCACCGTCCTCCACAACCAGCATTAACGGACCCTACATTCGACCAAGTGCAACAGTCATCGAACTTTGTCCTAAAAACTGACATCCGTCACCTATTCAACACAATGCATGCACGTTTGCATGCTTGAATTCAACATTGTGGCGGTTACACCGGTTATTACGACTTTCGCATTTCCAATGGCTTATCCCGCTCTTACATTAAACTGTGATCACACAATGTTAACCACTTAAATACACTCCTGGAAATGGAAAAAAGAACACATTGACACCGGTGTGTCAGACCCACCATACCTGCTCCGGGCACCGCGAGAGGGCTGTACAAGCAATGATCACACGCACGGCACAGCGGACACACCAGGAACCGCGGTGTTGGCCGTCGAATGGCGCTAGCTGCGCAGCATTTGTGCACCGCCGCCGTCAGTGTCAGCCAGTTTGCCGTGGCATACGGAGCTCCATCGCAGTCTTTAACACTGGTAGCATGCCGCGACAGCGTGGACGTGAACCGTATGTGCAGTTGACGGACTTTGAGCGAGGGCGTATAGTGGGCATGCGGGAGGCCGGGTGGACGTACCGCCGAATTGCTCAACACGTGGGGCGTGAGGTCTCCACAGTACATCGATGTTGTCGCCAGTGGTCGGCGGAAGGTGCACGTGCCCGTCGACCTGGGACCGGACCGCAGCGACGCACGGATGCACGCCAAGACCGTAGGATCCTACGCAGTGCCGTAGGGGACCGCACCGCCACTTCCCAGCAAATTAGGGACACTGTTGCTCCTGGGGTATCGGCGAGGACCATTCGCAACCGTCTCCATGAAGCTGGGCTACGGTCCCGCACACCGTTAGGCCGTCTTCCACTCACGCCCCGACATCGTGCAGCCCGCCTCCAGTGGTGTCGCGACAGGCGTGAATGGAGGGACGAATGGAGACGTGTCGTCTTCAGCGATGAGAGTCGCTTCTGCCTTGGTGCCAATGATGGTCGTATGCGTGTTTGGCGCCGTGCAGGTGAGCGCCACAATCGGGACTGCATACGACCGAGGCACACAGGGCCAACACCCGGCATCATGGTGTGGGGAGCGATCTCCTACACTGGCCGTACACCACTGGTGATCGTCGAGGGGACACTGAATAGTGCACGGTACATCCAAACCGTCATCGAACCCATCGTTCTACCATTCCTAGACCGGCAAGGGAACTTGCTGTTCCAACAGGACAATGCACGTCCGCATGTATCCCGTGCCACCCAACGTGCGCTAGAAGGTGTAAGTCAACTACCCTGGCCAGCACGATCTCCGGATCTGTCCCCCATTGAGCATGTTTGGGACTGGATGAAGAGTCGTCTCACGCGGTCTGCACGTCCAGCACGAACGCTGGTCCAACTGAGGCGCCAGGTGGAAATGGCATGGCAAGCCGTTCCACAGGACTACATCCAGCATCTCTACGATCGTCTCCATGGGAGAATAGCAGCCTGCATTGCTGCGAAAGGTGGATATACACTGTACTAGTGCCGACATTGTGCATGCTCTGTTGCCTGTGTCTATGTGCCTGTGGTTCTGTCAGTGTGATCATGTGATGTATCTGACCCCAGGAATGTGTCAATAAAGTTTCCCCTTCCTGGGACAATGAATTCACGGTGTTCTTATTTCAATTTCCAGGAGTATATGTTAACTCTCTCCAATCCTTTAAACTCTAAACTCCGCCCCAACCGGCCTAGAAAGACTCTAACGATACTGATCGACCGCCGTGTCATTCTCAGCCTATAGACAACACTTGATGTGGATATGGAGGGGCGTGAGGTCAGCACACCGCTCTTCCGGCCGTTGTCAGTCTGCGTGACCGGAGCCGCTACTTCTCACTCCAGTAGCTCCTCAATTTGCCTCACAAGGGCTGAGTGCACCCCGCTTGCCAACAGCGCTCGGCGGACCGGACGGTCACCCATTCCAGTGCTAGCCGAGCCCGACAGCGCTTAACTTCAGTGATCTGACGGGAACCGGTGTTACCACTGCGGCAAGGCCGTTGGCTAAATATCTTACCTAGACAAAGTTGTTCCGGGAAATTTCATTACTCTACATTAAATATTTTTTGATGTTGCGATTTTTTCCCGTCAGTGTATTTGAAACATTGTGCTGCGCTGGACAAAGAAGAAATAAAAGAAGTGAGATTATTTCAGTCTTATCCAGAAAATTTTGTTTTAATGCCTCGATGATGTTGAGATCATTAGAGACGGAGTGCAAGCTCGGATTGTACAAGGAAGCAGGAGGGTAGAGGTGGGGGGGGGGGAGGGGGAGATGAATCTATCATCTCGTTCTTGAGCGACATACGGAAACCAAGGCAAACCTAGAATCGTTTTGTACCCTAGTCATCCCGAATTCGAGTCCATTGTGTTTACCATCCAGCCACCAAGGTCTGTGGATTGCAACACTTGACATCTTGCTTCCGTTAGTCCGCAGCTCGTGGTCGTGCGGTAGCGTTCTCGCTTCCCACGCCCGGGTTCCCGGGTGCGATTCCCGGCGGGGTCAGGGATTTTCTCTGCCTCGTGATGACTGGGTGTTGTGTGATGTCTTTAGGTTAGTTAGGTTTAAGTAGTTCTGAGTTCTAGGGCACTGATGACCATAGATGTTAAGTCCCATAGTGCTCAGAGCCATTTGAACCATTTTGCTTCCGTTACTCATATTTTGGCTAAAATGCAGTTAAGGTGTACCTAAATGTTACACCGGGTTGTGAACTTGACAATTTATCTCGCTGTTGTTTCCGTTGCTCGTAGCCAGTGGTTGAGAATACGGGATGTTCATAAATGTTTAATCTTATTTTAAGATTAAACATTAATTAGACTTATGATGATAACTTTTTTTTTCAAGTCTACTACAGAACCCACTTCCGTCACAAGGAACACTGCGCTAGCAGAAACCAAATCACCGATTACTGTGCAGCGAGCGTTTGAGTCCCGTTATAGAAAGAAAGCATATGATGTCAAGTTAACCAGAACATGGATGCAAACTTTTGTAGGAACGGGGTCAGATCAGAAATGGACGGGCAGTGGCACACCATCTGTTTCGGAGGAGACTGTGCCGGCAGGTCAAAATGTATTCACGAGGTCGCCACAGAAATCGAGTAGACAAGCTTCGCGGCACCTTCAAGTGTCCATGAGGACAGTGCATAAATTGATTAGGAAACTTCTTGAACTGTATGCGTACAAGATCCAAATTTTTCAGGTATTACAACTAGATCATCGTCCAAAACGTGAACAATGTTCAGTGGACATGCTGAACCGTTTGGGTGAGGACAATGATTTCTTGAAGCGTGTGTTTTTCCGATGAGGCTACATTTCATACTTGTTGCTCAGTTATTTGCCATAATGTCCGGATCGGGCATCAGAAAATCCTCATGTCGTACGAGAACACATTCGGGACAGTCCAAAGGTTAACGTGCGGTGTGGGTTAATGTGTGATCGAGTGATTGGCCCATTGTTTTTCCTTCAAAGCAGTGTAAATGGATACTTTTACATAGACATGTTGGTACATTATGCCGTTCCGAAGCTACAGAATATGCTGAGAGGTTTCTACTGCTGTTCGTAATCGACGAGAGGTGCAATTGGTCGTTTAGATAAGGTTGCGTACTGTATGGCTCAAGACAAGCCTCTCAGTTATCTCCAAAAAGGCAGCCCGCAGTTCTTTTAAACTGTCGGAGGGTACCTACCAATGATAATTTGTAAATGCCACTCATCTGCTAGTGTTATTGGCCGTGGCAGACCAGTACACACCATATATCCATTGTTTTGTGTCTGATGATGGTGGATGAAGGGCCCAGTCATGTCGCTGTTGTCTAAGCCACTTCGGCTGGCAACTTCCGCTACTGATAACACTTTTTGCCGTTAAGTGGGACTCCACACACGCTTTAAGCTGAAAAATCACCTTTCTACCGATTCTGTTGGAGTTAACAGTGTACACGAGCCGCATCGTTCACTTTACTATTGGAGACAGGGTGCGCCCTACTGGACTGCACTGAAAAAGTTGCTTCACTTTTACCTCCATTAAAGGGGTGGTTGTAGACAGCGATTTCCTGTGGTTAAAAAGTATCGAGGAAGACGTTTTCGACAAATGGAAAACGCACTCAAACTATGCAGGTCGTTGGGATGGTCCTGATTGTTTTTGAGTTGTGTATGTAAGATCTAGAAAACTTGGCAAGTGTCGTGTCTGATTATATTTTTACTAAACTCGCCCATAAAAATACAGCAGACCAAAAGTTAATTGTTACGGAGGTATTTAATGTTCTACACGCCTCTGCACTACAATTTTTTATTGAACACATAACTGTAGTGTGACTGAATCGTTTCATGGTAGACTAAAAACACTCTCTTAAGTGAAAAAACACTCTCTTAAGTGACAAAAGGATAGCACACGAAAGGATACTGCACCGAGTAACGACCAGAACCGTCACATTACTAACCTCTTTGGTGCTGTCGGGGGCGTTGCCACCACAGGGTTTCAAACCCTTCCTTTATCATTGAGAATAAGACACTATACGCACACTCATCTACTTTTAAGGCATAAACAGGAGCCCTACACCACAGAGACTTCGTGCAATAAAAAAAAATGGTTCAAATGGCTCTGAGCACTATGGGACTCAACTTCTGAGGTCATTAGTCCCCTAGAACTTAGAACTAGTTAAACCTAACTAACCTAAGGACATCACATACATCCATGCCCGAGGCAGGATTCGAACCTGTGACCGTAGCAGTCACGCGGTTCCGGACTGAGCGCCTAGAACCGCTAGACCACCGCGGCCGGCTCGTGCAATAAACATGCAAACATGCGAGTGGAAGGAAAGTTTTTCCATTTGAACCGCGGAACAACACTTCAGCGTCTCCCAGATGTTCACAGTTCATTACGTTTTGGATGCGTGCAACCATCCTTAAATCTACATATATACTCCGCTAGCCACCAAGCGGTGTGTGGCGGAGGGCACAATTAGCGCCAAAGTCATATCCCCCCCCCCTCTGTTCCACTCGCGGATCACACGAGGGAAAAAGCGACTGTCTGAACGCCTGAGTACGAGCTCTAATTTCCCTTATCTTTGAATGGTGATCATTGCGCGATTTGAAAGTTGGTGGTAATAATATATGCTCTACATCCTCGACGAAGGTCGGATTTCGGAATTTAGTGAGTAGCCAATTCCGTTTAGCGCGTCGTCTATCTTCAAGTGTATCCCGCTTCAAACTCTCTATGAGATCTGTAACGCTCTCGCGGTGGCTAAATGTACCAGTCACGAATCTTTCCGCTCTTCTTTGGACCTTTTCAATCTCATGAATCAGACCCAACTGGTAATGGTCCCATACAGACGAACAATATTCTTAAGACTGCACGAACCAACGTATTGTAAGCAATTTCCTTTGTTGAAGGACTGCATCAGAATTCTACCAATAAACCACAATCTAGAGTTCGCCTTGCCCGTTACTTGTGTAATATGGTCATTCCATTTGAGATCATTTCGAATAGTCACACCCAGATACTTGACGGACGTTATCTCTTCCAAAGACTGGGCATTTATTTTGTACTCGTACATTAATGGGGATTTTCGCCTTGTTATACGCAGTAGGTTACACTTACTAATATTGAGAGATATCTGCCAGTCATTAAATCACGCATTTATTTTCTGCAAATCCTCATTGATTTGTTCACAACTAACGTGTGATACTACTTTCCTGTAGACTAAAGCATCATCGGAAAACAGTCTAATGCCGCTGTCAATACCATCAACCAGATCGTTTATGTAAATCGTAAAAAGCAGCGGACCTATTACGCTGCCCTGGGGCACACCTGAAGTTACGCTTGTTTATGTTAAAGTCACTCCATTCAGGACGACATACTGCTCTCTGTCTGTTAGAAAACTTTCTATCCAACCGCATATGTCATCGGATAGACCGTAAGCGCGCACTTTTTGCATAATTATACATGTAGTTACTTGTTAGTTGTCAAACACATCTGCAGAGCTGTCATCGCATTATTACATATACATACCGAGCGAAGAAGGATATAGTTGTTAAGGCACTGCTTTCTTATTCCTGAAGAGCGGCATTCAATTTCTTTTCTGTCCACCTATCTGATGTTTTGTGTACTTCCTTAAATCACTTCAGATGAGTATCTAAAAGTGTATATCTACGAGGGTCACTCAAAAAGAAATGCACACTATTTTTTTAAATCCATCTTTTATTCTACATGTTTGAAAGTTGTACAGTGTGTAGATACATCTTTTAGGAACAATATTTTCATTTCTCCACATAATTTCCATCCCTCTCAACTGCCTTACACCATCCTGGAACCAGCGCCTGTATACCCGCCTGGTAAAATTCTGGACCAACCTGTTGGAGCCACTGTTTGGCAGCGTGCACAAGGGAGTCATCATCTTCGAACCTTGTTCCACGAAGAGAGTCTTTCAGTTTCCCAAAGAGATGATAGTCACATGGAGCCAGGTCAGGACTGTAAGGCGGGTGTTGTTCATCTGAGTTTTGCGATCGCTTCCATGGTTTTTTGACTGACATGTGGTCGTGCATTTTCGTGCAACGGCAAAACATCCTGCTTTTGCCGATGTGGTCGAACACGACAAAGTCGAGCTTGAAGTTTCTTCAGTGTCGTCACATATGCATCAGAATTTATGGTGGTTCCACTTGGCATGGTGTCCACAAGCAAGAGTCCTTCGGAATGGAAAAACACCGTAGCCATAACTTTTCCAGCAGAAGGTGTGGTTTTGAATTTTTTTCTTGGATGAATTTGCATGATGCAACTCCATTGATTGCCTCTTCGTCTCTGGTGAAAAATGGTGGAGCCGTGTTTCATCACCTGTCACAATTCTTCCAAGAAATTCATCTCCAACATTCTCGTACTGTTCCAAAAGTTCGCTGCATACCGTTTTTCTTGTTTCTTTGTGAGGCACTGACAACATCCTGGGAACCCACCTGGCACAAACCTTTTTTAACGCCAACACTTTCACTATTCTGCAAACACTTCCTTCCCCTATCCCAACGTAGAGTGACAATTCGTTCACTGTGATGCGTCTGTCAGCAGTCACCAATTCGTTAACTCTCTGCACATCGTCCGTCTGGAGTGTGTGCAGTACGAGGCCTGCCGCTGCGAGGATAATCCTTAATATTGCCGTGCCCGCTTTCATCACGTAACCTGCTTCCCCACCGACTAACTGTACTGCGATCGATAGCAGCATCTCCATAAACCTTTTTCAACCTCTTGTGGATGTTTCCCACTATCTCGTTTTCACAGCACAGGAATTCTAGGACAGCACGTTGCTTCTGACGAACATCAAGTGTAGCAGCCATCTTGAAGAAATGCTGCGACGGCGCCACTCACGGGAACAGGTTGAACAAGTTTGAAAACAAGCGGGAAGGATGTATCTACACACTGTAAAACTTTCGCACATGCAGAATGAAAACTGTATTTTTATAAAAATGGTGTGCAATTCTTTTGGAGTGACCCTCGTACATCTGCTGTGCAGACTGAAGAGTACTGGGTACTTGAAGAAGCCCAGGAATATCACAGCACACATACAACCTCTTCAATGCCTTCTATATCCAACATAACTGTGGATCGAATGCAATAAATTCTTTTGCTTAAACAGTTCTTGAGGACACTCAGAGCAAATTGCAGAGCAGTCAAGAGAGCACCCTTCATTGTGTCCATCTGTAAACGTGACTGTGTAATTGCAGGGCTCGTTTACAATTTCATAAAGTCACGAGTCAAAAATGTATATGGGGGACAGCCATCGACTTACCTCAGTAAATATAACTCCGAGTGTCTTCAGTATCCATGTTGGTAATCGTAATTCATGTGCATGTAGAAGCAATGGTAAGATATTTCGGACATTTCCTGTGAGTTCTTTTAAGAAGTCATTAGATTCTGAAGAATTCTTGAAGCTACCAGTTGCAAACAGATGGTTTACCATTGTACAATGTTACTTCAATGACAAGTCAAAAACGAAGCATTTCTGGACCTACTCTTTAATGGGATATACCTGCTCTCAAAGTTCAGGTATTTTTTATTCAACCAGTAGATGTCGTTAACTCTTAATAACAAGTGAATTAAAAGACGCACGGCACATTGAAAAATCAGAAAATTCTATATTAATGTCATTACTGCGTGACGTCGTATCAGGAGAAAATATTAATTTTGTTTAATTGAAAGAGATAATGCTGTTGAAGCACCTGAAGCAATTTTGGCCTTGCTGCCATCGTGACCATAAGGTACATCACAGAACAGTCCCAGGTACATCACGCAGTACTGTACTTACGTTAGGTGCTGAAAATGCCGGATGTGGTGCATGTAATGAAGACCGCTATATCCGCACGTATGTCATAGCAGACTCTCACAACACATCCAGAGACATTGTTCACACTGTCTGCCGTTGCCACTTTTCATATGGTGGATGGAAAGGCGATACACTGGTTTCACTGAGTCCTGTTTTGACCGACAGTGGATAGTGGTTGAATTCAGCATTAATTCGAGGTCGCCGCACCTTTCGAACTCCATAATTTGCAATTTATATTTTCGTTAATGATGACCCCACTAGTTTCGTTGATCAGGAGAGGGCATTTTAAATCTTGGCTCAAGTAGCGTGGATTTATTCTGTAGTTCCACCAATTCTGATAATCAGAATACACAGTGCCTTCAACGTCAGTTATTATCATCATTATCATTGTTGTCACATTATCTTAAAAGTAGGTTTTGTAACAGTCTTCCTCATTTTTTTCAAGAGAATTTTATTGCGGATTCGTAAGTGACAAAACATTCTGAAAATGCTCCTTCAACGTCGACACTATGTCCATATTTATTTGGTCACTAATAATTTTAAATTCAAAGTCAAATTATCAAGCACTCCTGGTGTGACAAATTCTACATAATATTCTTCATTTTCCTAGGAACACTTTTTGCGGGAATGTATCTGATGATAACTTCCCTGGCTTCAACGAAAGTGAGTGCTTGATATTGGAGCTTCGGTCTTAAGAATAATATTAGTCAAGTTGTAAGATGCAATATTTCTGGTTTACTTATTCTAGGATTGAAGACAACTGTGTAAGTTGAAATGACATGTTTAATGTCGCAATATTAGCACAAAAATACACGCTTTTACACAGTTTTCAATGTGACAAAAAAAAAAACAGTTGCCAGGATAACGCATCTCGTCAACATCAAAAAGTGAAATAATCCTAAACACAACAATATTAAATATTAACTCTCAGAAGGTTAAATTTTCCTAAACACGACAATATTAAAGTTTAACTGGAAGTTTCTTTACAAAATTGTTCGTACACTTACGTTATAATGTTGGTCAGTACTACGAAAATCGTCCGATTCCAGTTCAAAGTTCGGTACTATTTTTAGGGCGACAATCAAGTCTACACATATGTGAAGACAGTAACTGTTCTCGAATGAACAGATTACTGTTGTTGACCGTGCAGCTTTTCCCTGGAATAAATGATGACTAACTGAAACCCTCAGCTGCCGACAGGTGTTGATATGCGCACAGGTTGCCCAAACTCTTACGGGAATCGCCGAAGCGTGCGCGAGTAATGAGTGAATGGGCAAGTGTCTGTAAGGTACATTACATATGTAGAATTGTGGACAGTTGGGAATGTGAGTCTCACGGGAGGCGTGCAAGGGATAAGTCCCTGCAGTCGCGCTATGCATCTGTGTACTCGGTGGCTCAGATGGATAGAGCGTCTGCCATGTAAGCAGGAGATCACGGGTTCGAGTCCCGGTCGGGGCACACATTTTCAGCTGTCCACATCGAGGTTTATCAACAACACCTGTCGGCAGCTGAGGGTTTCAGTTAGTCATCATTTAATCAAGTCTACGGTGGATGGTTAGTTATGTGACAAATTGAGCAAAAGAGTACCCAAGGTCGCTCGAGTTTACAGTGGCCTCAAGCTGGTGAACCAACAAGTTTATGCCTCTGCACGCGGTATTTACCTTAAGCTGCGATGAGCTGTCGTCTGCTAGGCCGCTCTCTTCCGCTGAAGTTCCTATAAGAGTAATTACACCTTTGCTAAATTTTCGAGCAGAAAGTTTCCCTATGTTTCTCGTTATGCGAGAGAACTTGTACTCATCCCTAGTCTTAGAATGTGGCGCTATACACGCACATGGTTGGAGCAGCGTGCATATTATAATGCTCTCTCAGTTCTCAGAAGAATAATTAACTAAATGGCTGGTTCGTTTGTCCACAGTTGTAGCTAAACGATGCTACAGCTAATTTCTAGTTGGATATCAGCCTCTGTGAACGCAGTGTTCACACAAATGACTTCTCTGCGTCGTACAGAGCGCTATGCGCTCTGTTGTACACTTGACGCCAGTTCAGGGGAGAGTGTTCGAAAATTTCCGTCTTGTCTTCCTCATAGCCGAACTGTCTCCCCACCTGGGTTCTTTTGTTCTTCACGTCACTGCTTTTTATGACCAATAGGAGCGTTCCTCTTATATTGTGGAAACACACTGTACCAATCGCATGGTCCCTACCGTTAAATTGCGTCGAAACTTTGGCTCTTTTCTCCTTGCTAACGCGTTTCTCCCAATCGGACTTTTGTGCCCATTCCAGATGCCTAACTGCGTACATTGACTCTCTCATGTGTGTACCACTCACTGGACACGTGATCCAAAATGCGTCACTGGTATTGTTTTGTACCCATTTGGAATTCCGATACGCAGTTTTCTAAAAGCTTTCTTTCCAGTCCTCCCTCAGATGGGCCGTTATACTCGCTCTCCTTGTCTGAGTCACCTGGCTGGTCATTGACTTTCTGCCTGGGACACCCCTTTAAGTGGTTTGCATGGTACCCCCTGTAGCATGGCCTTGTCTCTGCGTCGTCCCACTGAATTCCAAACTAAAACGCCTCTCGCTGCTTGTTGCACCTTCCGCTCAAACATGCATTATAGGAACGGTGTGTTAATTGCCGTCGATTGAATGTCATCCCTTTTTGCATTACATACTGCTAGGTAAATTTGCTCCTTACCGCCAAATTAAGTTAGGTGCCATATTCACCTTCCCATTGCAATGTATAAAGCTCTCATGTAAGGTGCGAATCTGACCTTCATTTATTCTGCCACGATTCAAAGTAAGTGAAGAAATAGTCTAGCTGTGGAAAAATTATCAGCTACGAATCTGCAATAAAGTTATCTTTGAAAAATCTGAGAAGGTTACGAAGACATATCAGGAACACTTGATAGAGACGATTCGACCTTGAAATTAGTAGTAATCAAAAAACAAAGACATTGTGCAACTGCAGAAAAAAATCAGTATCGTAGTCATCTGTAGTGCATTAAAGTTGAAACGGCATGATTCCATTAAGAAATCAACATCCAGTTCCATCCTTTTTTTTTTTTTTTTTTTTTTTTTTGCTAGTTCAGACAGTACTGTATTGATCTCGCACCGTGAATGACGTTAAATGGACACAAAAACCAGTTAAAACGATAACGCCTCACGTTTGTAGAAGTTACAGATTCTGCACTTGGTGCTGTTTTCTAGTAGCCCACCAACATGATCATGCAGCAGGATAATTCACGTAATTGCAGTAGGTACTGACGAGCTGCTTTGTCTGCGGCTTAAAGTATAGTTTAATAAGCCAACTATTATGGTTATTCGGAATGTATCCGTCGAAAGGTACCTGTGTGAAGTTGCAGGAGGCATGAAGAGATGAGTTCTGTACCCATGCAACAAAATGCTATATCGTGTCATTTTGTTTACAACCATTAAATGAACCTTCGATCTAAATATTATAAACTACACGTACTTATTCCTCCAACTGAAATTATTCACGTTCCATAACCTTACGGCTTATCAGTGCTCAGCAAAGACTCTGGTAGGGGTGCTGTGCGTAACTATTTTCATGACTTGAAGTGTTTCTTTAGGCTGATGAAGAATTGAATTATAGACAAGTCCGTAGTAGTGAGCTGATGCTCTGAACTCGCTTTTCAGGAGTCCCCCATTCGGCCATCGTTTTTCAGAGTTCCTGCGATTTTCTTAAATAACTTTAGTTGAATGTCCTTACGATCCCTAGAACAGTCCATTCTTTTTGCAAAATATGTATCCAGCTCACCCTTCTACTCAGTCTTAAACCACCTCTTCGTCGATGGGACATTAAAACCCAAGTTTCGTTTTTCTCTGGCACAGATGATTCCGGCGACTCGGCATGGAGTGAATTTCGCAGGGCACGTCCCGCGACCATACTTGCCGAAAACTCTCATGGCTCCTGAAACCAGACCTTCATGAAGTTCCATCTACCGTTAGCAAGCTGCAAATCTAAAAGCAAATAGATCACCACAGTTCAGCATTTCACATGCCAGTGCAGTGATGGTAAACAATATCTAAGCAGCGAGAGCTAATTTCTCGCTATGGAGCACCGACGTCTCCGTCATAAACAAATACGTCCGGTAATAGTGCGACACAGAGAACAGTGATTTGATTACTACTGGCGCTGACACATTTAAGGTAACAATTACATAAGACGAATTGGGTTTCCAGTTGCTTTTTATGCGCCTCCTCAAAGATAAAAGATATGAAAGGTTGCTGGCAGATCTGCAGGCAGGTCATGAACGCCAGTTTATTCGTCTGATATTCCCTGCTGCGGGTCTTGAAATATAATTTAAATAATCGATTATCGATTACTGAAACAAGTTCGATTGCACCACCTTGCAACAGACTCTTTGATCCTAAACTAAAGTGATTTAATGTAAATTCTATTTTGTTTCTCATAAGATATGTCTATAGCAACAACACAACATTGATGATTGTTTGCTGATCCCATAGATACCATACAATTTTTCTGGGACAGTATTGCTGTAATAAATACATATTTACAATTCTGAAACCAGATAGCAGTGCTAAAGCGCCGCTTGTGTAACGGGGTTTTGCGTCGGCCTCAGACTGAATCCGCCCGGCGGATTAGCGATGAGATCGTTGTGCCAGCCAGCCTGAAGGTGGTTCTTCGGTGGTCCCCACATACTTCTAGATGAATACCGGGCTAGTTAGTACCCAAGTCCCGCCTCCGTTACATGTTTCGAAAACAGTTCGAAAACTTTCGCACGCTTTCATATGAATAACACTACACGCAGACAATTAGCAAACACACATTCCGACGCGGGGTGAGGGGGCGTAACATTCTCGAAAGTCTTGGAATGCCCGGGACCGATATGTTGCTAGTATTGACTTGATCGGCTGGTCCCGGCGGAGGTTCGAGTCCTTCCTCGGGGATGGGTGTGTGTGTTTGTCCTTAGGATAATTTAGGTTAAGTAGTGTGTAAGCTTAGGGACTGATGACATTAGCAGTTAAGTCCCATAAGATTTCACACACACACACACACACACACATTGACTTGGTAACAGGCAAACATAATCGAGATTCTCTATTTACAGGATGCTACTCGTAATTGTCCGGGTTTTTTTCTTGACTGTTCTATACTTGCACCTCCCAAAATATTTACTTTTTCTCCGTAAATACTTCGTCTATTAGCGTGCCAGAGGGCCAAACAGAAGCAAGTAGGTACACTACTAGCCATTAAAATTGCTACACAACAAGAAATGGAGATGATAAACGGGTATTCATTGAACAAATATATTATACTAGAATTGACATGTGATTACATTTCCACGCAATTTGGGTACACAGATCTTGAGAAATCAGTACCCAGAACAACCACCTCTGGCCGTAATAACGGCCTTGATTCGCCTGGGCATTGAGTCAAACAGAACTTGGATGGCATGTACAGGTACAGCTGCCCAAGCAGCTTCAACACGATACCACAGTTCATCAAGAGTAGAGACTGGCGTATTGTGACGAGCCACTTGCTCGGTCACCATTGACCAGACGTTTTCAGTTGGTGAAAGATCTGAAGAATGTGCTGGCCAGGGCATCAGTCGAACATTTTCTGTATCCAGAAAGGCCCGTACAGGACCTGCAACATGCGGTCCTCCATTATCCTGCTGAAATGTAGGGTTTCGCAGGGATCGAATGAAGGGTAGAGCCACGAGTCGTAACACATCTAAAATGTAACGTCCACTGTGGAAAGTGCCGTCAATGCGAACAAGAGGTGACCGAGACGTGTAAGCAATGGCTCCCCATATCATCACGCCGGGTGATACGCCAGTATGGTGATGACGAATACACGCTTCCAATGTACGTTCACCGCGATGTAGCCAAACACGGATGCGACCTTCATGATGCTGTAAACAGAATCTGGATTCATCCGAAAAAAATGACATTTTGCCATTCGTGCACCCAGGTTCGTCGTTGAGTACACCATCACAGGCGCTCCTGTCTGTGATGCAGCGTCCAGGGTAACCGCAGCCATGGTCTGGTTGGTTCAAATGGCTCTGAGCACTATGCGACTTAACTTCTGAGGTCATCAGCCGCCTAGAACTTAAAACTAATTAAACCTAACTAACCTAAGGACATCACACACATCCATGCCCGAGGCAGGATTCGAACCTGCGACAGTAGCGGTCGCACGGTTCCAGACTGTAGCGCCCAGAACCGCACGGCCACTCCGGCCAGCAGCCATGGTCTCCGAGCAGATAGTCCATGCTGCTGCAAACGTCGTCGAACTGTTCGTGCAGATGGTTGTTGTCTTGCAAACGTCCCCATCTGTTGACTCAGGGATCGAGACGTGGCTGCACGATCCGTTACAGCCATGCGGATAAATTGCCTGTCTTCTCGACTGCTAGTGATACGAGGCGGTTGGGATCCAGCACGGCATTCCGTATTACCCTCCTGAAGCCACCGATTCCATATTCTGCTAGCAGTCATTGGATCTCGACCAACGCGAGCAGCAATGTCGTGATACGATAAACCGCAATCGCGATAGGCTACAATCCGACCATTATCAAAGTCGGAAACTTGATGGTACGCATTTCTCCTCCTTACACGAGGCGTCACAACAACGTTTCACCAGGCAACGCCGGTCAACTGCTGTTTGTGTATGAGAAATCGGTTGGAAACTTTCCTCGTGTGAGCAAGTCGCAGGCGTCGCCGCCGGCGCCAAACTTGTGTGAATGCTCTGAAAAGCTAATCATTTGCATATCACAGCATCATCTTCCTGTCGGTTAAATTTCGCGCCTGTAGCACGTCATCTTCGTGGTGTATCAATTTTAATGGCCAGTAGTGTATTTACTTTTTCTCCATAAACACCTCGTCTATTAGCGTGCCAGAGGGCCAAACAGTAGCAAGTAGATATTTCTTTCCCTTAACATGTAATTAATCTTGCTCTCTCTTTCTCTATCTTTGTTCCTCTGCTCTCCTATCTATTTTGCTTTATTTCGTAATACAGCATTATGCTACACACACAGATACATTGTAAATTTTATGTAAGTTAAATACAATACATTAACTGTAATTTAGCTATATTATTTCATATGGAACTTATCTTCTATTTCAGAAACTATACAACAAGCCAAAAGTATACAGCGAATAAATCTAAATAAATATTTACAGAAAAAAATAGACAGCGACTGTAGTACAATGACAAACACTTTGTGACAGTATTGTCTTTACTAGAACGAAAGCTACTATCTTTTATTCCACAGGCAAAAGACTCTCTGAGTCGTAAAACGGTTACATAATCATACATTTAAGTGTCAATTGCACCAGCGTTCTGAGGTAACAGGTATGTGTGAAATCCTATGGGACTTAACTGCTAAGGTCAGCAGTCCCTAAGCTTACACACTACTTAACCTAAATTGACCTAAGGACAAACACACACACCCATGCCCGAGGGAGGACCCGAACCTCCGCCGGGACCAGCCGCACAGTCCACGACTGCAGGGCCCTAGACCGCTCGGCTAAGCCCGCGCGCCGTACCAGGTATCGACTCATACTGAAACACCCATATTAGTACGTGGTGTAGCCTCAACGGGTGTCAATCCAGGCGCTGACTCTGGCATCCAGTCGATAGTACAGTTGGCGAGTGCTATCCTAGGGGACGTTATACCACGTCTGTTTGTCTTATTCACGTAGTTCTGTAAGAGTTGTTAACTCACAAGTCGCAGAAATCACTTCTCGTCCCATCATATTCCACATGTGCTCCATTGGAGACAAGTCCGGAGATTATGCTGGCCAGAATAGTCGCTGCACGTTGTAATGGTACTTGAATTACGTAACCATTACGGTACCTCACCTCAACCTCTCGATACTAGCAATATTCTACTGTCTTTCTGTAAAGTAGTTAACATATTTCTGAGACAACATTTAGATTTGATTTCATTAAGGTAGAGGTATTTTGATACATCGATATGTTTATACTGCAATGATATTATTCTTATGTGTATTCTTTCTTTTGTCACTATGAACTTTGACGTACTCGTAACTCTGATTTTTGGGCGCGTAAGCGGTTATTAAAGAGTCAAGTCTTGGTCATCATGTTGGAAAGACGCAAACTGTAGTCAGTTTATAAAATACGAACTTTAACTGTGAGGAAGATATTTTCTGGTATGTTTTATATTGTGAAGTGATGTTTTGGAACGAGTTACGTGATATTGCAACAAAAGTAATAAAAAAGAAGTGTAACTTAAATTCGGAGTGCTGATTACTTTTTTTACATCACCATTGTGCTAAATTTCAAAAGTTTAATCTTCAAGAATGGTTTATGAAACACATCTATAAAACTTTTGAATATCGCAGAATAAAACCTACGCCTCTTTGCATCCGAGCTTGGAATCATCACTACCTAGATTCTCGACGATTGAGCCATGAGTTTACAACGAGACCAGCGTGGGAAACACGAAAAGATGAGTGCCTAGTTTATCCATTATTTCATGAAATGACTTTATTAACTGTGCTCTAATGACACCTGCCACATAATATAACTTTGTTGTTGCCCGAAAATGCAATATTTAGCAGCGTGAGCAACACTACAAATCATAATTAATTTTTGACCTTTGTTTTGGTAGGGTTGTTAGAACGTCTTGTAGAGCACATTGCGTTTCAGGGCAGTGTGTGGGCTAACATTTTCCTGCTGGAACAACACTTCACCTTCTTGTTGCAAGAACGGCTAGGGAACGGTTCTAACAACAGTCTGCACGTGAAGAGCTCTGGTTAGCATCCCCACCAGAAACACCAAAGGTGAAAGATGGTTGTAGCTTATCTCACCCTAGACCATAAGGCCTGGGGTGGGACCAGAGCGTCTTGGACCAATGTACCGTACGAGACAGCACCCACCAGGTCTACATTGTACGCACAAACGACGCTCACCTGCGTGCAGGCAGAACCCGCTTTCATCGCTGAAGACCATGGCACGCCATTCCACCTTCTACGTTATCCTCTGACGGCATCAGTCGAGTCGTGCACGTCCATGCTGTGGCGTGAGTGGAGGACGGGCTAGAGGTGTGTGTGCCTGTAATCCTACTGCTACTAACCGGATTGCAACACGTCTGCGTTCACAAGCCCTGGTACCTGTGCTGTGGTACCTGTACGATCTGTCACTGTTCCCTTTACAATACGACGATCCTGGCGGGCGTCTGTGATGTATGGACGTCCAGAACTTCGTGTAGGATGTGAGAATGTCCACGTGACCACTGATGCCAGTATCGTGCTCATCTGATGTAGCACGTGTAACTTATGCAGCAATTCTCCCAAAGGACTATCCGCCACTCGGAAGGTCACAATCTGACCCGTTTCAAACTCGCTCAGTTGGTTATAGGAAGCACGAGTCTGTCTCCGTGGCGTTGTTGCCTGCTTGCTTCACACATTTGCAGCACACTGAGCCTTCGGGCTGTGAATACTCCCTATTAAAAGGCAGACACAGATGGCGCACTGGTAGCTATGCGGCTGGTCCCGGAGGAGGTTCGAGTCCTCCCTCGCGCATGGGTGTGTGTGTTTGTCCTTAGGATAATTTAGGTTAAGTGGTGTGTAAGCTTAGGGACTGATGATCTTAGCAGTAAAGTCCCATTAGATTTCACACACATTTGAACATTTTGTTTTTATTTTGTAGCTATGGCACTACGCTATCTGTTGACGAACGACGCTGAAACCCATTATCAGCATATGTACGAGGTGCATTCAAGTTCCAAGGCCTCCGATTTTTTTTCTAATTAACTACTCACCCGAAATCGATGAAACTGGCGTTACTTATCGACGTAATCGCCCTGCAGACGTACACATTTTACACAACGCTGACGCCATGATTCCATGGCAGCGGCGAAGTCTTCTTTAGGAGTCTGTTTTGACCGCTGGAAAATCGCTGAGGCAATAGCAGCACGGCTGGTGAATGTGCGGCCACGGAGAGTGTCTTTCATTGTTGGAAAAAGTCAAAAGTCACTAGGAGCCAGGTCAGGTGAGTAGGTAGCATGGGGAGTCACTTCAAAGTTGTTATCACGAAGAAACTGTTGCGTAACGTTAGCTCGATGTGTGGGTGCGTTGTCTTGGTGAAACAGCACACGCGCAGCCCTTCCCGGACGTTTTTGTTGCAGTGCAGGAAGGAATTTGTTCTTCAAAACATTTTCGTAGGATGCACCTGTTACCGTAGTGCCCTTTGGAACGCAATGGGTAAGGACTACGCCCTCGCTGTCCCAGAACATGGACACCATCATTTTTTCAGCACTGGCGGTTACCCAAAATTTTTTTGGTGCCGGTGAATCTGTGTGCTTCCATTGAGCTGACTGGCACTGTGTTTCTGGATTGAAAAATGGCATCCACGTCTCATCCATTGTCACAACCGATGAAAAGAAAGTCCCATTCATGCTGTCGTTGCGCGTCAACATTGCTTGGCAACATGCCACACGGGCAGCCATGTGGTTGTCCGTCAGCATTCGTGGCACCCACCTGGATGACACTTTACGCATTTTCAGGTCGTCATGCAGGATTGTGTGCACAGAACCCACAGAAATGTCAACGCTGGAGGCGATCTGTTCAACAGTCATTCGGCGATCCCCCAAAACAATTCTCTCCACTTTCTCGATCATGTCGTCAGACCGGCTTGTGCGAGCCCGAGGTTGTTTCGGTTTGTTGTCACATGATGTTCTGCCTTCATTAATCTGTCGCACCCACGAACGCACTTTCGACACATCCATAACTCCATCACCACATGTCTCCTTCAACTGTCAATGAATTTCAATTGGTGTCACACCACGCAAATTCAGAAAACGAATGATTGCACGCTGTTCAAGTAAGGAAAACGTCGCCATTTTAAGTATTTAAAACAGTTCTCATTCTCGCCGCTGGCGGTAAAATTCCATCTGCCATACGGTGCTGCCATCTCTGGGACGTATTGACAATGAACGCGGCCTCATTTTAAAACAATGCGCATGTTTCTATCTCTTTCCAGTCCGGAGAAAAAAAATCGGAGGCTTTAGAACTTGAATGCACCTCGTACTATCCCCAGGTGGCATATATATATCAAAATCGACGTTTTCTTTCTAGATGTACTACTTTACTTACGGCAGTGGATTTTTCATGATAATTTTATTTCTGGTGATTATACTATAAGAAAAATGTCGTTACAACTCAACTGAAAATCGAAGTGTTCCTAAATTCATATGAATGTAACTTTTTTTTTACCTTTTTGTGTGAGTAATGTGCCACCAAAATTTGGCTATACAGTTATGATAAACTATAAGCGCCTATGTACCGGGTGATCAAAAAGTCAGTATAAATTTGAAAACTTAATAAACCACGGAATAATGTAGATAGAGAGGTAAAAATTGACGCACATACTTGGAATGACACGGGGTTCTATTAGAACAAAAAAAAAACAAAGTTCACAAAATCTCCGACAGATGTGCTGGACAGCAAAACGTCAGTGACTGCTACCATGACGGGTGAGAGGTTCGCCGATATGTTACAGAATCGCATCATCCCCAGCCTGGCTGATAAACACCTGCTGGAACGTACGATGTTTATGCAGGATGGCGCTCCACCCTATATTGCTAGACGCCTGAAAGACCTCTTGCGCGCGTTGTTTGGTGATGATCGTGTGCTCAGCCGCCACTTTCGTCATGCTTGGCCTCCCAGGTCTCCAGACCTCAGTCCGTACGATTATTGGCTTTGGGGTTACCTGAAGTCCCAAGTTTATCGTCATCGACCGACATCTCTAGGGATGCTGAAAGACAACATCCGACGCCAATGCCTCACCATAACTCCGGACGTGCTTTACAGTGCTGTTCGTAACATTATTCCTCGACTACAGCTCTTGTTGAGGAATGATAGTGGACATATTGAGCATTTCCTGTAAAGAACATCATCTTTGCTTTGCCTTACTTTGTTATGCTAATTATTGCTATTCTGATCAGATGAAGCGCCATCTGTCGGACATTTTTTGAACTTTTGTATTTTTTTTGTTCTAATTAAACCCCATGTCATTCCAAGCATGTGTGCAATTTGCACCTCTGTATCTATATTATTCCGTGATTTATTCAGTTTTCAAATTTATACTGTCTTTTAAATCACCCAGTACATCGTATTAGTGAACGAGTATTACTAGTAATTTCTCAGTAATAAGACAAGGCTGAGGAGTGTAGCTGCATAAGTCAAGGAGTAACACTTTTTATACATTATTCATGTTAGAGAGGCAGCAAATATGGCTAGCTAAGGGTTCTAATTTATCCCTTGGAAGTACAGCGTGTGAAGCAGTGAGAAGTGGTTTTACTGACACGAGGTCACAAACAGAGCCATTACTGACTTCATGTTCTGCCTCGTTTCCTGTTGTTTCTCGTATCACAAACGACACCAGTTTTTCCTTCGAAGTAGCAGTGCTATTTGTCTCTATATCAAATGACGCTTGTGTGACTATTTTTGTTGGAAATATTATCTGAAGAAAGGAAATAATTATTTCTTTCTTTTACTATCACATCTTACTGCTACAAACATTGTTAGCATGTAACTTTTGATCTATAGAAACAAAAGAATCTACGACCTTGCAACGTAAGAAAATTTCGTCTTTAGATGTGTCTATAGCAATCGTGATATTTGTCCATTTAGCTAAAATTAGCAAAGAAAATTACTCTTTTAAAGAAGTTCGTCTAGCATTTAGGAAGAGTTCCTTTCTTCTACATCAGAATATCTTACACATCAAGACATGAAGCAGTGCATTGTGACATATGTGGTGAGCGTAGTCACGAGCGCACGCTTGCACACACACACACACACACACACACACACACACACACGCACACACACACAAAGTGCGCGCGCGCGTGTGTGAAGTTTCACCGTACCTTCATGGTACCTCGATACAAAACCCGGAAAATAAGAACTGTAACAGAATGACCTGATAGGGAAAGGACTGTGGATGGACAGTCAAAACCTGATTTACTCTGTATAGCCTTCCTTATTCGAGATTTGAGTCTTCGATTGAGAAACTGGTAGCAGCAGCAAAACTGAAGTGCAAACATTCTCATAACATTAAAAAAGGACAGTTACAATACATTTCACTGCCCTACGTTGGTACCTATATTTCATGCAAATTCCGTATTTCCCAAAAGGTTAATCGTCTGGAGCAGTGGTTAGGACGCAGAACTTGTGTTCGTAAAGAGGACTGTTCAAATCCCCATCTAGGCATTGGGAACTGACATCTCGCAGGTTTTCCGAAATATCTAGAAGCAACTGCTATGCCAGTTCCTCAAGCACAACCACTGTCGAGTTTCTTTCACATCTTGTTAAATTCCAGCCTGTTGTCTGTCTGGATTTTCTCCGCCTCGTGATGACTGGGTGTTGTGTGCTGTCCTTAGGGTAGTTAGGTTTAAGTAGTTCTAAGTTCTAGGGGACTGATGACCATAGATGTTAAGTCCCATAGTGCTCAGAGCCATTTGAACCATTTTTTTGCTGTCTGTCTCTAGTGACATCGAAGTCCATACATCGTTAAACTCAAACGTTCGCCTGTTTCACCAACAACGACACCCAATAGTGATCTGAATATCCCTTTCCACGCTAACATCAGTGAGCAATTTCGAAACGTTACAGTGGACAAGCCACGAAAACATGTGTCATTCGAAATGCGGAACAGTGAGACAATCCTTTGTAAAACTTGAAACCGGCTGTGTTTCGAAATAGTGATCCAGAGTAAAAAACCATGAACGGCGACACCTATAAATGTACTACCTCAGTTTTATAGTAGCCTTGCAGTATAACAACAAGCAAATTGCAGAGGAAAAATAGCAGCATTAGGAAGAAATCAGATACCGTTTATCGTAAGAAATAACTGTTAAACACAAAGCCACGACTCAAAACTGTAGAACAAGTATCAATGCCTATTGTCACAGCAGATGGAAAGATTAAAAAACATATAACGCGATAAAAATAATTGGCTCAAATGGTTCAAATGGCTCTGAGCACTATGGGACTCAACTGCTGTGGTCATAAGTCCCCTAGAACTTAGAACTACTTAAACCTAACTAACCTAAGGACGGCACACAACACCCAACTATCACGAGGCAGAGAAAATCCCTGACCCCGCCGGGAATCGAACCCGGGAACCCGGGCGTGGGAAGCGAGAACGCTACCGCACGACCACGAGATGCGGGCAAAAATAATTAAGCAGTACGTTCATAGAGATGAAAGTTTAACTGGGTTGAGGGTCTGGATAATACAGTGAAATAAGGAAGGGAAGAAAAGATTGATGAAGCAAATGGACTGCGGGAAAGGAGTGAAAGCGGCTGTTACAATGTTGCACGGATCACGTTTTAGCCACTGCAAACACTTGGTTTAAGATCATGAAAGAACATCGTACACGTCGAAGAGACCTGGAGACACAGGAAGGTTTCACACGGATTACATAATGGTAAGGCTAAGATTCTGAAAGCAGATTTTAAACTGCAAAACTTTTCTAAAAGCGCAATGGATTCTGACGATAAGTCGTTAAACCTGCAGCTGTTAAGTTTCTTACGAAATGCATGGCACGCAATTGTCTATATGACTTTCATTATCACTACCGGTTTCGGGTAAAACCATAATCACAATATAAAAGCTCATACGTTATTGACGTTATAACTGTGCTTGCACATGTGACACACCACGTTCTGAGTACGGATACCTGTTTGTTCTTTTGATGTACAGCAGTTCCGGATGGGGCTGTATTTTCACTTAGCGTGCGGCTGATGTAATATCCCAGCGCTTGCAGGATATGGGAATGTGCGGTGGACATAATATTACGTCACGCAATTATGATATTTTTTTTGCTATTTCAAACGTATATTTTCGGCTCGCCCAAACGCCTGCCCGGTCTGCAGGCTTCATAGGTTTTACTGATTTGTAGTAGCGGTATAACTGAAAAAACTCGTCGTTTTTGAAATCTTTGTTATTTTCTCTTGTTTTCTAGTCGTTACCTGACGTTCACGTTCTCTCTCTTTCGTGCGCTTTGTGTGCTTCTGTATTTATTTGTTCAAAATGTGCAGATAATTTACAAAGTGCTTCACGAGTCTGAAATATTTGATGGCGATCCAGATTACATATTCATCATATTATTTTCGGAGATCAGGTTGTTATGAAGGTTATTTCTGCATGTAAATCAGCAAATTAATCCGAGCGTATGTTCCGAGTGAGTGCAATATTGGACAAGCCACGAAAACAAGTGTCATTCGAAATGCGGAACAGTGAGACAATCCTTTGTAAAACTTGAAACCGGCTGTGTTTCGAAATAGTGATCCAGAGTAAAAAACCATGAACGGCGACACCTATAAATGTACTACCTCAGTTTTATAGTAGCCTTGAAGTATAACAACAAGCAAATTGCAGAGGAAAAATAGCAGCATTAGGAAGAAATCAGGTACCGTTTATCGTAAGAAATAACTGTTAAACACAAAGCCACGACTCAAAACTGTAGAACAAGTATCAATGCCTATTGTCACAGCAGATGGAAAGATTAAAAAACATATAACGCGATAAAAATAATTAAGCAGTACGTTCATAGAGATGAAAGTTTAACTGGGTTGAGGGTCTGGATAATACAGTGAAATAAGGAAGGGAAGAAAAGATTGATGAAGCAAATGGACTGCGGGAAAGGAGTGAAAGCGGCTGTTACAATGTTGCACGGATCACGTTTTAGCCACTGCAAACACTTGGTTTAAGATCATGAAAGAACATCGTACACGTCGAAGAGACCTGGAGACACTGGAAGTTTTCACACGGATTACATAATGGTAAGGCTAAGATTCTGAAACCACATTTTAAACTGCAAAACTTTGCTAAAAGCGCAATGGATTCTGACGATAAGTCGTTAAACCTGCAGCTGTTAAGTTTCGTACGAAATGCATGGCACGCAATTGTCTATATGACTTTCGTTATCACTACCGGTTTCGGGTAAAACCATAATCACAATATAAAAGCTCATTCGTTATTGACGTTATAACTGTGCTTGCACATGTGACACACCACGTTCTGAGTACGGATACCTGTTTGTTCTTTTGATGTACAGCAGTTCCGGATGGGGCTGTATTTTCACTTAGCGTGCGGCTGATGTAATATCCCAGCGCTTTCGGGAAATGGGAATGTGCGGTGGACATAATATTACGTCACGCCAATTATGGTTTTTTTTCTTTTTTGCTATTTCAAACGTATATTTACGGCTCCCCAAACGCCTGCCCGGTCTGCAGGCTTCGTAGGTTTTACTGATTTGTAGTAGCGGTATAACTGAAAAAACTCGTCGTTTATAAATCTTTGTTATTTTCTCTTGTTTTCTAGTCGTTACCTGACGTTCACGTTCTCTCTCTTTCGTGCGTTTTGTGTGCTTTTGTATTTATTTGTTCAAAATGTGCAGATAATTTACAAAGTGCTTCACGAGTCTGAAATATTTGATGACGATTCAGATTACATATTCATCATAATATTTACGGAGATCAGGTTGTTATGAAGGTTATTTCTGCATGTAAATCAGCAAATTAATCCGAGCGTATGTTCCGAGTGAGTGCAATATTGGACTATGTACCGCTCCATGTTTCAATTTGTATCACGCTGTACACCACTATGAACGCTAAATTTTGTCTGTTCTAGTGTTTTGGGAGTTTCTTTAAATTTAAATGGGCTGGGAAAAAATTTTAAAAGAAAGATCACTTGTTTGCCTACCTGGGTATGTATCTGAATACCAGAAATACTTTTCAATTTTTTTCTCGTATAGTTGCTATTAAATTGAAGATTTATCTATGGATTCCAATTCAATACTACCAATGTCAACATACGTAAATTTAAAGTGGAAATTCCAATAAACCTAATAATGTTTTGAAATTCCAACTACATATTCGTACACAGGACTATAACTTCCAAGAGGCCACATATGTTAACCAGTCAACAGATAATGGCAGCTACATAAAGACCAGCACCGTAATTGTTATTAACGTTGATACGACACGACATGATACTTTAATAATATACGAGCTTTTATACTGTGATGATGGTTGCCGGGCGGTGTGGCCGAGCGGTTCTAGGCGCTTCAGTCTGGAACCGCGCGAACGCTACGGTCGCAGGTTCGAATCCTGCCTCGGGCCTGGATGTGTGTGATGTCCTTAGGTTAGTTAGGTTTCAGTAGTTCTAAGTTCTAGGGGACTGATGACCTTAGATGTCAAGTCGCATAGTGCTCAGAGCCATTTGAACCATTTTGTGATGAAGGTTATTAACCGAAGCCGGCAGTGATAGAGGAAGGCATATAGACAGCTGCTTTTCATGCGTTTCGTAACATAATTAAATGCTTCTGGCAACGCAGAAAATCAGGGGGATTTGACCAGTAAGAGTTGAAACAACGTAAGGTTGTTAAAACTTTGAAAGTGCAAAAGAGTTCGTGGTTTGGGGACGGGGAGAGAAACTTCTGACACCAATGTTAATGTATAAAATGGCAGGGAAGGGGAAAGAAGGTTGTTAAATATGTCTCGTGGCGGCAGTGTGCAGGAGGTCGAGCGGTCAGGATTTGATAGTGGACAACCAGGGCTACCGTTAAATGACACAACAGGGAATTATGTACAATAAAGAGGATGTATTTCGATATACGGAGAACAAAAGGCGCGCCTAGGGTCAGAAGTTAGCAGGTTTAGGCCAGTCTAGGAGGTCGAAGAATTAAATGAAATGGATAACGGAAGGGGAAGCGGTTCATGTTAACTTATGTTGGTGGCCGGTCGCGAAAGAAGAGCCAGAGGCTCTGCCTTCGAAAAGGACGTCTGTTCTCCTCGAGGTCTGGATTACAAGAGAGAGAAGCAAGTGTGTTCTGCCACGCAGAACACTCCAGCGTCCACACACGTGATCGGTATCCCGCGCACGCTATTGGCTAAAATCAATGGCGTGAATTCGCTAGCGAGTTTCAGCAGAGGGCTCAAGGCGTATCTTGTCAGCAGCTTTAGCTGAACCGAACTGCCTCGCTTTTGAAAGACAAACTACTTGTGTCACGTAGGCACGGCGTAAGTTACTCGGGAAGAACACTTGTAAAGATTTGAATGGGCCTTTGAAATAAATTTCTTAAACCAATTACCTAAAATATTCCTTGACTGGTTGCCATCCTGTACAAAAAGTTACATTAGATAACGACAACCGAAATAGGTAAATGAAATACAATAGACGATGAATGGGGAACTTCGAGAGATGAAACAGAGAGAGAGAGCCATTCGGATGTGACACTGGCTCGATGATGGACTGTATGCGAAAGAGAGGGCAGGTGTACTCATCATCAAGGTTCCAGTCGACCACGCCTGACCTCCACAAGGGAGGATAGCTGTATTGTGCAGTACACACATCGTAGTCCATACACATCTGCATCTGACATCCAAGAACAACATTATTACTTGATTGGTTGTAACATTTTATGTCATCACGCACCATTGATACACTACTGGACATTAAAATTGCTACACCAAGAAGAAATGCAGATGATAAAAGGGGATTCATTGGACAAATATATTATACTAGAACTGACATGTGATTACATTTTCACGCAATTTGGGTACATAGATCCTGAGAAATCAGTACCCAGAACAACCACCTCTGGCCGTAATAACGGCCTTGATACGCCTGGGCATTGACTTAAACAGAGCTTGGGTGGCGTGTACAGGTACAGCTGCCCATGCAGCTTCAACACGATACCACAGTTCATCAAGAGTAGAAACTGGCGTATTGTGACGAGCCAGTTGCTCGGCCACCATTGACCAGACGTTTTCAATTGGTGAGAGATCTGGAGAATGTGCTGGCCAGTGCAGCAGTCGAACATTTTCTGTATCCAGAAAGGTCCGTACAGGACCGCCAACATGCGGTCGTGCATTATCCTGCTGAAATGTAAGCTTTCGCAGGGATCGAATGAAGGGTAGAGCCATGCGTCGTAACACATCTGTAACGTCCACGGTTCAAAGTGCCGTCAATGCGAACAAGAGGTGACCGAGACGTGTAACCAATGGCACCCCATACCATCACGCGAGGTGATATGCCATTATGGCGATGACGAATACACGCTTCCAATGTGCATCCACCGCGATTTCGCGAAACACGGATGCGTCCATCATGATGCTGTAAACAGAACCTGGATTCATCCGAAAAAATGACGTTTTGCCATTCGTACACCCAGGTTCGTCGTTGAGTAGGCTACACCATCACAGGCGCTCCTGTCTGTGATGCAGCGTCAGGGGTAACCGCAGCCATTGTCTCCGAGCTGATAGTTCATGCTGCTGCAAACGTCGTCGAACTGTTCGTGCGGATGGTTGTTGTCTTGCAAACGTCCCCATCTGTTGACTCAATGATCGAGACGTGGCTGCACGATCCGTTACAGCCATGCGGATAAGATGCCTGTCATCTCGACTGCTAGTGATACGAGGCCGTTGGAATCCAGCACGACGTTCCGTATTACCCTCTTGAACCCACCGATTCCATATTCTGCTAACAGTCATTGGAACTCGACCAACGCGAGCAGCAATGTCGCGGTACGATAAACCGCAATCGCGATAGGCTACAATCCGACCTTTATCAAAGTCGGAAACGTGATGGTACGCATTTCTCCTCCTTACACGAGGCATCACAACAACGTTTCACCAGGCAACGCTGGTCAACTGCTGTCTGTGTATGACAAATCGGTTGGAAACTTTCCTCATGTTTGCACATTGTAGGTGTCGCCACCAGCGCCAACCTTGTGTTAATGCCCTGAAAATCTAATCATTTGCATATCACATCATCTTCTTCCTCTCGGTTAAATTTCGCGTCTGTAGCATGTCATCTTCGTGGTGTAGCAATTTTAATGGCCAGTAGTGCAGAAGACTAGCGGCAGCCACACACATATTGTATACCCTACACAACTACACATGACATCCGAGAACAATTAATGGATTGCTTGGAATATCTTGTGTCGTTCCGCACCGTGGTTAGGAGACAAGCGGCCGTCCAACTAGGAAATTATTGTGCCATGCGTAGGGTGCCGTTAACATCACTACACAAACGGCTGCATTCGAAGTGGTGCCGCGACCGGGAAGAATGGACTGCTGATGAATGACGTCACATTGTGTTAAGCGAAGAATCGGGGCTCTGCACTGCCGCTGATGACCATAGTCGGCGAGTATGGCTCCGACCTGGGTAGAGGTTTCATCCTCCCAGTGCTTTGGAGAGGCACTGTGGTGTTACTCTTGGCGTCATGCGGTCATAAGCCATCTGGTACGACTTCAGGCAGTGATTGAAGGAACACTGACAGCACAATGGTAAATCAATAGCTGCTGCAACAGTATCTAGGTGCCATTTTTCAACAAGAACATGTCCATCCATACATGGCATCTGTCTCTATGAACGGTCTCCGTGATGTTGAGGTACCTCCTTGTGCAGCGACATCCCCAGATCTGTCCCCGATGGAAGGTGTGGGACCAGACATCAAGGAGGTGTGCGCCAGCTTGGCTCTGGAGAGAATAAAACGGCTTTCCAAAAAAACTTCCCAGCCGAATCAGTGTGAAAACTGCCTCCTCATTCAGCACTTTCATTTCTTCCCATTGTACACTGTTCAAAAATCGTGGGATATCGATATGCACATACAGAGATGGCGCTAGTATTGTCTGCAGACGGCGCAAAAAAAAAAAAAAAAGTGTGTGAAATCTTATGGGACTTAACTGCTAAGGTCATCAGTCCCTAAGCTTACTCACTACTTAGCATAAATTATCCTAAGGACAAACACTCACACCCATGCCCGAGGGAGGACTCGAACCTCCGCCGGGATCAGCCGCACAGTCCACGACTGCAGCGCCTGAGACCGTTCGGTTAATCCCGCGCGGCAAGGTGCAAAAGGGCAGTGCGTTAGTGGAGTTATGTCTACTCAGGTGATACACGTGAAAACGTTTCCGACGTAATTATGACCGAAGGACGGGAATTAACAGACTCTGAACGGAACAGTGGCTGGAACTAGAGGCATGGGACATTACATTTCGGAAATCGGTAGGAAATTCAACATTCCGAGATCGACAGTGTCACGAGTGTGCTGAGAATACCAAATTTAAGGTATTAACTTTCACCACGGACAACACAGTGGCCGATGGCCTTCTCTTAACGACCGACAGCAGTGGCAATTGCGTAGATGGCTCTAAGCACTATGGGACTTAACATCTGAGGTCATCAGTCCCCTAGACTTAGAACTACTTAAACCTAACGACATCACACACATCCATGCCCGAGGCAGGATTCGAACCTGTGACCGTAGCAGCAGCGCGGTTCCGGACTGAAGCGCCTAGAACCGCTCGGCCACAACGGCCGGCGGCGATTGCGTAGAGTTTCCAGTGCTAACAGACAAGCAACATTGCGTGAAATAACCGCAGAAATCATTGTCGGACGTACGACGAACGTATCCGTTAGGGCAGTACGGCGAAATGTGGCGTTAATGGACTACGGAAGCAGACGATCGACGCGAGTGTATCTGCTGACAGCACGACATCACCTGCAGCGCCGCTCCTGGTCTTCTGATCATATCAGTTGGACCCTACACGACTGGAAAAATGTCGCCTGGTCAGATGAGTTCCGATTTCAGTTGGTAAGAGGTGATGGCAGGCTTCGAGTGTGGCACAGACCCCACGAAGCCAAGGACCCAAGTTGTCAACAACGCAATGTGCGAGCTGGTGCTGACTCCATAATGGTGTAGGCTGTGTTTACATGGAATGGACTGGGTCCTCTGGTCCAAATAGACCTATCACTGACTGGACATGGTTATGTTTGGCTGCTTGGAGACCATTTGCAGTCAAACAACGATGAAATTTTTATGGATGGCAGTTCACCATGTCACTGGACCACAGTTATTCTCAATTGGTTTTAAGGACATTCTGGACAATCTGAGTGAATGATTTGGCCATCCAGATCGCCGACACGAATTTCATCGAACATTTATGGGACATAATCGAGAGAACAGTTCGTGAACAAAGTCCCGCACCAGTAACACTTTCGCAGTTACGGATTGCCACAGAGGCAGTATGGCTCAGTATATCTGAGCGAGCTCCCAACGACTTGTCGAGTTCATGCCACGTCGAGCTCCTGCACTGCAGCGTGCAGAAGGAGGTTGGACACGATATTACGATGTATTCCATGACTTTTGTCGCCTCAGTGCATTTTGCTGCTAGTAAATCGCCATAGATACTTTTGATACATTTTACGTGAGCTTGCTGTAATGAGTTTCGATTAATTCAAATGGTTCAAATGGCTCTAAGCACTATGGGACTTAAACAACTGAGGTCATCAGTCCCCTGGACTTAGAACTACTTAAACCTAACTTAACCTAAGGACATCACACACAACCATGCCCGAGGCAGGATTCGAACCTGCGACCTCAGAAGCAGCGCGGCTCAGGACTGTAGCGCCTAGGGCCGCTCGGCCACAGCGGCCAGCTACGATTAATTGATATAAGCACTTGGCAGTCTCTTTGCATGATTACTGAACCAGTTTTACTTTTTTAGGGAGTCAGTTTGTTCTCTGACGAGTGAGAATCAGTCGGGGATTGGAGGCCATGACGTCGTTCTTGTTTGAAAGATGATTCGCCATTGAAGACTGCGTTCTTATCATCCGCAGTTAGATGAGAGATTCTGCTTCCTGTGTTTGGACGAGGTTTGTGCTAGACAAGGACACAGTCTTTGTCTGGTTGAGATTCATGCTGTTGCAAAGATTCTACAATGCATAAAGTATTTACTGAGATCATTCCAATTTACTTGCTGTAATGAAGCTTAGTGAAAGTGATGACGCTGTATCGACCTCGCTTGGTCTCGATTGCTCCACAAGCAGGAATCGGGCCATTTGCTACTGCGTAGTAAAATCGAATCTCTTAAGCTGCTCACACAGCAGCTGATTATAGCGCCGTATATTATTCTTTCACTCAGTCGTCTTGTGAATTCCAAGTCGTTACCCTCTCCTGAAGTAGAAATAATTATTGCTTTGTCAGAAGCCTTGATATGAAAACATGATGTCCCGATTGCTTGTGGTGAATCTGAAACTTGAACTTGTAGGTTTGAATACCCATGTGGGTATCAGAAATCATGTCCTTGTGTTCACTGACAATATAATTGTTTATCAGTGTTCTTCTTTCCTATTTATTTCGATTTATACCCCATCGTCCTTCGTTATTACCGAGCGAGGTGACGCAATGGTTAGCACGTTAGACTCGCATTCGGGAGGACGACGGTTCAATCCCGTGCCCGGCCACTCTGATTTAGGTTTTCCGTGATCTCTGTAAATCGCTCCAGGCAAATGCCGGGATGGTTCCTTTGAAAGGGCACCGCCGACTTCCTTCCCCATCCTTCCCTAATCCGATGAGACCGATGACCTCGCAGTCTGGTCTCCTCCCCCAAACAACCCAACCCAACCCCCCCCCCCACACTCTTCGTTATTAAGACACAAGATCCGGCCACGTTGCAAGGCAGTCATCTTGTTATAAGATGTGGCTTCACATTAAAACCCATAAGCATTCTCATGCACTGACGATCACATATTGATTTGCTGTCACGAGTGATAGTAGTTCTTTGGATTCTGTCATGTTGCAAGCACTTCTAGGCCTAAGGTAGTTTGACAGGTGTTGTTTCATCGATTGCTGTTTTTCAATCAGGCTACTATGATGTATAAGACATTCTCAGATTGCTTGTTCGGGATAAAACCTCGAGCTTCAAACCATTACCTCCGTCTTCTTCGTCAGTAGCAACTGATTGTCAAAACTGCTACTGTGATGCGCATATGTATTATACATGGGCTCTATAAGGCCACCACAGCAGTAGTTTTAACAGTCAATTGCTCCTGACAAAGATGATGGAGGTAATCGTCGAAAGTTCGATGTTTTACCCTGAACTGACGCAGAAGAAGTCCGAGAATGTTTTATACAACATTGCCATCGCGAAAGCCTTTCTTCTCCTGCTACTGTGATGTTACGTAAAAACGAAGTTCATGAGTTATATTTTAGCTCTGATGATTTAACTGTCTTTTGGACTTTAAGTCAATAGTTACAAACCTGAGGAGAGTTCCTCATTGTAAACTGGACCCTATAAAAAGGAAGTCTAACACTTGTTTACTTTTGGATCAGTGTTTAGGGAATCATTATTCACAGTATTTAAATAGTAACTATACAAGGCCATTTTTCTCAGTTGTGCTGTATTGTGATTATCACTATTTCTACTAAACTTTTCGAACTATACAACGTTTCCAAATTATTTTCTTTGGCATAGGAAATATGTTTTTTTGAATAGCTTGGAGGTGTTAGGGCTTAATTATCACTACTTACTGGAGTAGTCATCACTTGTTACAACCACAAACGTCTTTTAAATTGACTGAGCACGTCAGGATTTTTCGTTCCTGTGAATTTTATGGTCAGTTCTTAGTCACAGTTTCTTTCAATAAATGTTTTTCACATCAAATCTAGGAAAATATTTAATTTACACGATGCATGCCATGATGTGGATTGCATTTTTTCTGATAATTTTATGTTTCCTGTTGTCAAATTTGCCAAAGTCTTTCAATATTCGGTACCCTGCCAGAATTTTTTTCCCGTGAGTTTCTTTGATCAGCTATTACCTACAAATTGTTTAATTTAATTTCAGTGTTTCTTACTCAATTAGTTAAGTTTTTCAATGCATGATAATGCTGTTTATGATGACAACACAAAACTTCGCATTTACATTTAGATTTTGCCACCAGTTTACTAAGTATATACACTTTATCTGTAATTTTGGGTGTGATATTTGTGTGAATAGTGTGTTGTGTTGATGTAGTATAGTGAGGTAAAATTAATTTTCATGTATGGTCTATAAGAAGAGTGGAGACTATTTGTGATAATTCATTAATATTATACTGAGGGTAAAGGCAATACAATGTGGAAAATTGGTGGAATGTCGTTGTCTTGGTCTGTAATTAAAATTTTGTTAACCTTTAAATATGCAGTGGGAACTTGTCATTTATTTTGAAAATACAGGGAAGTTCAATATTCAGTGAGTAGAAGATTACTCTTCTATGGTTACTGGGTGAGGTGATCTTCTTATCCGAGAGAATTTTTTAATATATGGGAACAATAATATTGTACCTTTAAGGTAACAATCTTTTTACAGTGTTGATTTCATTTTTCATTCATGTACCATGCTGTGTGTGGTGTCTACTTTCACACATGGACATTGGCTCAGTATAAAAGCATTTTTTTTTTTAATGAGGAAAGTATTGGGGTTGTTATCTACTTCGTACAGTTTTATGAATCAGGTATTAGTTAGGGGAACCTTGTGTGGAACCCTATGGGAATCCTCTAGGAAGTAATAGTGCTATGAGACAGTCAGTGGTATAAACTTCCTCCGACAATCAATTTTTGTGACTTAATATGTATATTTGAGAACCCTCCCATTGATTTTGTGGTGAGAGAATTGAGATGAAAAATCCATTGAGGAGGCATTTCCAGTTGACCGAGAGGTGTTAACAGATTGAACATCTGTAATGTACCCTATTTCTCTATTTATTTGCCTGTGATAAAAGTACCTGGGACTTGGAAAAATTTTAGAAGTGAAACACTATCTGGTGTAGTGTTGAACAGTTAGGAAGAGAGTTTAGACTGTGTGAGGTTTTTTGGGCATACAGGTGGTACTCTTATGTGCTTTGTGGAGATTTGTTTAGATATAGTGCATGATTTTTCATTTTTTTAGATATGGACTTCTGAAATTTTTTATTAGATTATATATTGAGATGTCACTTCGAAGTTGTAGCTTGGTCCTTTGCGATGTTATTATTTAGTTTATCTATGGAGAAAGCTTATAGTTAGGCAGAGGTAGACAAGGAGGGTCCGTCTTTGAAAGATCCAGGAGGGAAGAGTGAAAGTTAATGTGATGAAACATGTGACAAATAAAACTCAAATGAAAAGACTTTCAAATAGCTCCTTGTTGTCTATTCTAGGGAGGCTATAGTCTTCATCTAACATTAATCCCTTTTTTAAATGACTATAGATAAACAAATAATTGCTAGGTTGAAGTAAGTGCATTCAATGTCAAATAACATACCCCAACTACACTTGTTTAAGTTTAACTGACGAAGTTTATTGTCTGTAAATCCACACAATAATTCATAGAGTGTTGATAATCTGCTACATGATTAAGTGAACTGAAATTAGCTTGCGCCCACAATATTGTGGTCAGTGAACTCACTATATTATAAATTAAATAAATGGTATAACTGACAAACTGAGCTAACGTTCAGACTCACTGTAACTAATTCACAGTCCAAATCAGCTTCATGCACAAGAAGTACAATCTCATCTGAACTACCAACAGAAAAAAACAGTCCTGACTACTGCAGAAAAACTGTGTCCCCAATGAACTAACATGAAATATTTCAGAATGTTATGACCGATCATGTTAAAAATTTCTGTCTCCGAAAACGTATGGCTGGACCACCGCTCAGACCAGCACAGACAAACCTTGCCTCTTCAAATCCAACCTGAATGCTGTGAAAGAGGAACATAGCCACCACCCTTTTAAAGCCTTGCCTTTCCCCTCCATGAAACATACTAAATTCACATCACTTCATGTTGTCGCCAGTCTGATTTACAACTTTTCCACACATGATTGATATCAAAAATATGAATGTGCCAATAACTCCGTTCTAAATTCTAAACAAAACTGATATCTTACACTTAATTTTAAATGCAGTAGTTTACCCAAAATTTAATGTTATGGAAATGCCAAATTCTGCTGCAGTACTAAAAATCAGTTCATGAACTTTTTGCAATCAATTATTACAATAAAAATGAATAAGGCACTCCTCTTTTACAGGAATTTTCCTGTACTTTCCATTGCCAAGAATTAATGTAAATTTACTAAATTTTTAAGTTAAGTGACAAATTATGCAAATTAATAAACAATTAATAAAGTCGCAATAAAAACATAGATCCTATAAACTAAATGTTACATGTGGTGTGTAATTACATCTTCCAACTCGCGTCACCTTGCAGGTGTCTTATATCAAATAATATACTGATTTTTAATTAAAGTACAATTAAAAAGTATCTCATGTGACAATTAATTGTGATGCGACACATGTGAGCAGTTTAGTAGATGGGCATTCATGATCTCTACACTTTCGTGGCTTGATCTCTATTGTAACATAAGCATTATAAAAGTTATTAATCATTTATTTGAATGAAGTTAGATAAATCATCTCAGTGGTGTAACTTCCCCCATATGTTAACTAAAAAGCATATCTGCATACTAGCAGAATCATATTCATCTCCTCTTTAAATTGACATACTTTTCTCCTCTGCACTTACAGTAGTTTACGTTTTAGGTGTCCAAACGTGAAAAATATAAATCATGTCTTTCTGTGGTGGATTACAGAACTGATGTCACGTGCATCTCGTTTAAAATTGACAGGTACATGTGGCATAACCAGTGCCTGCTGCACGGGTCCGCCATGCCACATTTGCTGACTGCCAAAACACCCACTGTAGCTCTGGTTGGTGCCATCTGCGCCCAGCCTCCACAGTGTGGAGCCTGCGCAAAGTGAATGCTGTTTGTGACCAAACTCGATCAGCCATATCCAGATTTTTTATGTTGTGTCTCACCTGATCTTTCAAAAAGTGACAATGATAATCGAAGCTGCGCGAAAAAGTAAACACATTTATCAAAGAGATCCAAACAATAATCAGCAAAAAAATACATTAACAAAAAAGTATAATATTTTGCGCATTGGCAGGGTCAGTGTGTGCAGTGCATATTTGGCCTCCTAAACCAAATGTGTATAAATCTCTGTATGTAACTCATGTGTATTTGTTCATTTGTGACAGAGTAATACTTTGTAGAAAAACAACACATTTAAATCTAAGACACTGCATCTGTGTTAAGGAATAGATGGTTGCTAGGAGGTCAAGTATATTTTCACAAACATTTACACTTCGACAGGGCTCCTGAACAAATTATTCGAAATAATACTCTGCAAAAGCATTCAGTACGATCCTAGACGACGTTTTATGCCTACCTCCTACCTTAGACAGGCATTTTCGCCAACGTATCGAGGCTAGATTGAAGTTGCCACCAACTATAATTGTATGAGTGGGATACCTATTTGAAATGAGACTCAAGTTTTCCTTGAACTGCTCAGCAACTGTATCATATGAGTTGGGGTTCGGCAAAAGGAACCAATTATAAATTTGTTCTGATGGTCAAGTATAACTTCTACCCATACTAACTCACAGGAACCATCTACTTCAGTTTCACTACATATTAATTATTTCTGACAGCAATTGTATTTAATCTGTCCTTTCTGAATATGGTTAGATCGTTTGTAAAAATTTCGGCTGAAATTATTTCCAACTTCAGCCAGCTTTCCGTACCTTTAACGATTTGAGATGCAGTTCTTTCTATTAGGGTTTAGTCCTCTGGTTCTTTCTCAACATAGATACGACAGTTTACAACTGCGATATTGACTGTTGCCGTGTCTACCCTCTCCCTGTGTTCGTCCTGCGCCATTTGTAACTGAAGTCCTTTCTGCACTTTCCTAATGCCCTCTGACCTAAAAAACCGCCCAGTCTCTTGTACTCAGCCCCCAACACCCCTGTAGCCGCTTCCTGTGTGTAGTGAACCAGTGACCTACTTAGTGGAACGCGGAAACCCACCATTCCATGGCTCAAGACGAGGAATCTGCAACCCCCACGCTCGCAGAACCGTTTAAGTCTCTGATTCACATCCTCCACTCGGCTCTGTATCAAAGGACCACAGACAGTTATGTTGACGATGCTACAGATGGTGAGCTCCGCCTTCATCTCACAAGCAAGTCTTTTAGTCCGTACCACTTTAGCTAGCCACCCAAAACCAGAGAGAATCTCTTCCAAATCAAAGCGACATCTTTCGTTAGTGCCAACATAAGCCGCCACTTGCAGCTGGCTGCACCCTGTTGTTTTCATGGCATCCAATGGCACTCGTTCCACATGTGGAATAACTCATCCTAGTATGCGGAGTGCGTTTGGATTCGTTCCCCTCCTTCGCAGCCATATCCCTAAGGGGCCCCATGATGCGCCTAACGTTGGAGCTCCCAGCTACTAGTAATCCTATGTTCAGACAATGTGGGCCTAGAGGCTTTCTCTGAAGCAGGGCAAGTGACTTTATGTGGCCCAGGGAATCAGTCAGCCACAGATAACGCTCGAAATTTATTCGTCTGACGAACCATGGAGGCTAAAGAGCAGCGATGAAATTCAAAATAAATCGCTTTTTATGAGAAGCTGTGTCAATTCATAGTACTTTGATGAGGTGCTGCTATGAAAGCCACCACTCGTCTCAAGGGTCTAACTACTACAATTGGCTCCTGAAACACATAACAAATCTTTCGCGCAATGCAAACAGCATTTCTACGTACGACACAGTTAATAAAGAGCGGAACTATGCTTGATAAATATACAAACATGCACGAAATAAAGGAGTTGAAACTAGTTGCTGATATTGATTCTCTAGTCTGATTGCTTAGCTCTCATGCTGCCAACCTGACATTATTATCATCCTCAAAAGCTTACAGGTTAAATAAATAAGTTAAATCAATGTGTACAGATGCAGACACTGCCTCTGTTTCTTTCTGTCTCATGCTGCCTTTAATCTCTCCATCTCACTTCACTTCCCAGCACTGCCTCCATAATGAACATTCCAACTTCCACATTATACCTTCACATAAGTCCATCTATGGTCCTCTTTCCATCATACCATGTCCTCCCTTCATGGACCACAGTCGGAAGAAAATTTAGTTTCCCAGCTGTTAATTTGCAATTTGCTAATCACTGCCGCCTTGCCTACTATTATCAGGCCCTTCCCGCATCAGCTGATTACCGCGGTTGTGGGAATTCTTTTGAAGATTATTAACATCACGCTGTAATCACTCTTGATATGCGTTCTGCACCTCATACCAGTTTCTGTTACTCTTATCGTTTTCATTACTCCTTGTGCTACTGGTTCCCCTGCTTCGGTAACACATAGCATCGTGCATTCGCTACACAAAGTCAAAAAAATTGTCTATTATTTCCGCGGGGCCGCGAACCAAATCCCACTGCAGATAGTCAGGCAAGCGCTTCTTTAGAGTGGAAATCTACGTGAGCGTGCCCAACAGTTTGTCTAAATGCACTAATTTTTGCAGTTCAGACTTGCAAAACTCTTGCACACTGCCCCAATTACTGTTGTAACACGGCCCTTTCAGGAAAGCGTTCTGCAGGCGCATCTGCTTCCGTACGTACCAGCATTTACTAAGAGTGCCTCAAACGCGGCAGAATCACTAAACTCTGTTGCATTTTGATCCACCCACGTTTGCGCACACCCATCATTGCCTCTTGCAATCAAAATCAATTATCCACACGCAGATATAGAACACTGTGTCACAAACATATTGATTCTGGTATCTTGTGCAGTGTTGCTACTCAGGGAAATGGTAGTGTATCTAATAAGTACTCAGTTAATATGGGACTTAGCCACGTAGAAAGTGTTGCAGCCAGTGAAACTACTCTTGTAAATCGAGAGGGCAGTAATGACGGAACAGTTGTTTTTGATGTGTTTCAAATGGTTCAAATGGCTGTAAGCAATATGGGACTTACCATCTGAGGTCGTCAGTCCCCTAGACTTAGAACTACTTAAACCTAACTAACCCAAGGACATCACACACATCCATGCCCGAGGCAGGATTCGAACCTGCGACCGAAGCAGCAGCGCGGTTTCGGACTGAAGCGCCTAGAACCGCTCGGTCACAGCGGCCGGCTTTTGATGTGGTTCAACCACTGGAGTCTATTATAGTACCATTAAAATTACTTGATAGCTAACACTTCAAGCGATGGAGCTGGTTTCCTCCAGTCTGAGCGCTCAACATCACACTCGAATCGTTCGTCGTTGCCAAGCTGCCACAACAATTGGTCAGTGCACTTTTAGTTCCTTGACTGGCCTTCTTTCTTGATGTGTTTGGATCCAAAAACCTGGGTCTAGCCCTTTTAGACCTTTTATTTCTGAGCACTATAGGACTTAACACCTCAGGTCATCAGTCCCCTATGACTTAGAACTACTTTAACCTAACCAACCTAAGGGCATCACACACATCCATGCCCGAGGCAGGATTCGAATCTGCGACCGTAGCGGTCGCGCGGTTCCAGACTGAAGCGCCTTTTATTTCGTATTTCGCCACACATGATAACCACACCAAAAGCAACACACACGAATGCACACATACACACACACATACACACACACACACACACACACACACACACACAAAGAGGTGGGCGCACGCACGCACGCACACCCACAGATAACGATGCTAACGAAATACGTTTCATACACAGCACTAACCAAACATTAGTGGATCCTTCCGCACAAGACACAATCTACAGTTATTATATTAGGGGAATTCTCGATAGTCGATCTGCTGTCGATATTCAGGCCCTCCCCTCCGACAGTATGGAGCACAGGGACGGAAATGAAGGAGCAGCGCTGCACTCGATAGGGTGAAGTGGCGGCCGGTAAATCGGGCGAATAGATGTGCAAGATTGCGCCACCAGTCGTGTCGTGACAGGCCCATGAGGAAAACATAACTGGACCATTTCTCGAAGCTAGAGGTCGCGGATCCTGAAGACCACGTAGTCCCATAGCCAGTGAAGAGGACACAGAGGTCGGTCCATTACACAGAGAGGTATCGTTGGATCCTGCGCCGTAGATGGAGGGTGGGCGATGAGAGAGACTGGTGATAGAGAGGCAACTGTTGTCGACGGAAGCCGCAATGTTGTCCTCGTCAGCGCCGTGGGGATGCTGGAAGGAGCGGGGAAGAGTGATATGGGCGGTTGCTGAATCGTTAAGAGTACGTGGAACAGCATGGAGAACGAAGAGAGTGCCATCTCGGAGTTGGAGGGAGAGATTCTCGGCACAAAATGCAGATATGTCGACCATGAAGATGGCGATACTAGATGTCACATAGGGAGAGAGCACGCCGTGCGACAGGGAGTCATCACACGGAGCTCTGGGGTCAGTGGATACATAGAGGAGGTGAACTCGAAGGCAGCTGGTTAGTGTACATGGAGGAAGGCATGTCCGTGTATGACGCCTCAGAATTGGGTATCGATGGAGGATCCTCATCAAGGGTCCTCGTGGGTTTTATTCGGTTAAGTGGCACAGCCTATTGTTCCCGTTGAGGCAAATGTCTGAAACGATATTCGTGAGCTAAAGCACCCTGTGCAGACCAGAGTAAGTAGATTGTAATAACGCTGCACGGGCTGTGTCACTTCAGACCATAACCAACTAGCAGTGTTTCGTGAGCTGAACGCCCTGTGTGGACCAGAGTAACTAGGTTGTAATAATGCTGCTCAGGTTGTGTCATTTCAGAGCATAACGAACTCGCAGTGTGAACGAACACTCATGGTATGTTGCTAGTGCGCAGAGGCAGAGTGCAGATGTTAGCAATGTGTGAGCGGGTGTGCTCGACTAAGGCGTGAAGCTCGGCAGGGGAGGGGAACTCAGAGTCTTCGACAAACGCAGCTGGGAGCATCAAACACTCGCCATATCACAGGGAGAATTTAGGTTGTCGTTAAAGGCTGTACGGATTCTGAATAACATCCAAGGAAGGGCTTCTGACCAGGAGCTGGAGTGACACTTGAGTGCCACTTTAAGCGTGTGGTGTCAATGCTTGACAGTTCCATTGCCCTGGGGGTGGTACGTGGCCCTGTGGAATTTGTTTAACCACACAGGGCACATAACCTGGCAAAGAGAAGTGACTCGAATTGTCTCCCTTGGACGATCACGATGAACAACTGAAGCAGGAGAGCCATTTAGTGACAAAGACTCATCTAACCAAATTGGCAAATATGTCTGAGAGGGGGACAGCCTTCATCCATCTGCTGGCATGATCAGTGACACATAGTATGTATATAAAACCTTCCAAAGGGGGAAGAGGAACCAAAAGGTCGTGGTGTATATGATGGAACCATCTTTCGGTATTTCGGATTATTCTAGAGGGGGTTGAGCATGACAACCAACCTTACTACACTGGCTAGGTAACCACACACACGTCCAGGAGCGACAGTCATTTTTTACTCCAGGCCATACGAAACGTTCTGTCACAAGGCGCATGCTTGCCGTAATTCGAATATGTGTGAGATGATGAATGGCTGAAGAAACCATACTGTGGAAGGAGTCTGGGACCAGAGGGCAGAGAGTACCCATAGAGGTACTGCACAGTACTGGATGTGAAGAACCACGAAGACAGCGGAAATCCATTGTTAATACAGAGGTAGTGCCTCGTTAGAGATATTTAAAGTCTGGGTCATCCATCTGCAGGCGCTCTAGTTCATCCAAGGGCGAAGAAATGGTGTGCACGAGCGATATGTAATGGCGATAAAGTTATCAGCCCCCCTGATGTAGTGGACGTCTGTGGTGCATTGACTGATGAGGTCCATATGACAGAATAGTCTTGGGTAAGATCATTGAGAGTGTTTCAGAGTGCATCCGAAAGTGATTTGTGATCAGTGAAGATCGTGACTTCACATCCTTCAGTGGCCTCACGGAAGTATCGCGTGGCCTCGTAGATTTTGAGAAGTCCCAGTCAAATGATGACCACTTGTGTTGAGCGGGGGAGAGTTTATTTGAGAAAAAAAATGGCTCTGAGCACTATGGGACTCAACTGCTGTGGTCATAAGTCCCCTAGAACTTAGAACTACTTAAACCTAACTAACCTAAGGACAGCACACAACACCCAGCCATCACGAGGCAGAGAAAATCCCTGACCCCGCCGGGAATCGAACCCGGGAACCCGGGCGTGGGAAGCGAGAACGCTACCGCACGACCACGAGATGCGGGCAATATTTGAGAAAAAAATGGAGAGAGTGAGCCGTATCGTCAAGGTGTTGCTGAAGAATTCCACTGATCGATGATTCACTCACAATAGTCGTGATGGAGATGCAAGCATCAGCAAGTGAGTGCCCAAGTGTAATGGCGTTTGAGAGGTCGATCTTGAGAGTGTCAAACATGCAGATCATGTCGTAGGACCACTGCACTTTCTGTGCCACAGAAGTGTCCTTGCCCGCCAAGGTGTCTGTCATTGGGGCCTGGAGAGAAGCAGAGTGGGATATACAGCGCTGTAAAAAAAATTGCCATTGCAAGGAATCTTCTCAGGTCATGGTAGGTCTCTGGAAATGGCAAGTCGTTTATAAATGTGGTAGGTCCGAAGTCAGAAGGATTCCCTGACCGGTAATGGTGTGACTGAGGAAGGTAACACTAATGTGGCGTAATTGTCATTTGTCATGGTTAATCTCCACACTGTGGTCGGTGAGTGTTTTAAGGACCTGTGTTAAGTGTTGCTTGTGCTCCCTAGTGAATGTCGAGTAGATGAGAATGTTGTCATGATGGACAAAGGAAAAAGGTAGGGAAAAAAAGTACAGAGTCAATAAACTGTCGCCACATCTAAGGGGCTTTCTTGAGACTGTAGGGCATAAATCAGGATTCAAACAAGATGAAAGGCATAATGATGGCTGTTTTTGGTAAGCCATCTTCGTATGTAGTGATCTGTTGATAGGCTTTGCAACAGGCATTCTCACTATGCAACAGGCATTCTCACTAAAAATCCATGCACCATTGAGTTGTTGAGCAAAGTCTTGTATATGAAAAATCGGGTAGCTATTCACAATGGTATGAGCGTTGAGATTGCGATAGTCTCTGCACAACCAGAATGAGCCGTCCTTCTTAGGGATTAGATGAATGGGCGACAACCAGTTGCTATCCGATGGACGCACGATTCTGGCATTTAAGAGTTCATGAATGGCTGCTTTCGCGTAACGGATTTTCTTAGCGGTTAGTCACTAGGTGTTGTAACGGACCAGAGGCCCTTCTGTAGCGGATAACCTATGGCAGATACTGTTTCTGATCGCACCAACGGCAGCAGTTTGAGTACACGTGTATCAATATGAAATGGAATTTCCTAATGACGTGAAATACAGACAGTTTGAGTGTCAGTGACCTGGGTTGCATGAATCACTGTCGGGGGCGAGAGAGCGGCGGGCAAAGAGGCGGAACCCATGATGTGAAACGGCTGTGAGGCAGTGAGGTCGTCGACCATGCAAAGCGCTCACGCCAGATTAGCTGACACATCAGCAAACAGTTGATGAAGGATGTTGCTTTTGAAGCAGAGATTACCGATCTCGCAGCACTGACTCACAAGCTCAGGGAGCGAGTTGACGCGGGAGCACTCAGCGGTATCACAGAAACGGGGGTTGTACTGAACCAGAGGTGCTTATGGAGGGTAGGGGTGAAGGAGCTGGGAAGTCATGTGGCAGTTGCATGATGGTCTAAGGCGACCGAATACAGTTCAGGAGAGAGACCGAAATGAGTAAGGAAATCAATCCTGAGGTCTGGGGTGTCCACGGCAGCAACATGGAAGGCCCAAGGGAATTGTAGCTCCAGTGTAACTTGGAGCCAGAGGCTAGCGGGGCCGTGGATAGTGATGTCAGAGTTGTTGGCAGCGCAAAGAACTAGCATTGTGGGGAGAAGGCTCGAAGAAGTGCAGGAGGAAGGAATAACACTAAAATCTATCTCAGTGTAGACCAGAAACGTGAGGTTTCTGGCGGAGTCCGAGACACAGAGTCTGGCACTGGGAGGAGCCATCATGTTGGGCGATTGGTGTGAGTAACGGTGGCCTGTAGAGCCACCGTGCGCCGTGGCGCCTAAATATCCCTGCATGTTGAATTTAGGAAGGTGTGGGAACGATGACAGGTCATCGCTGTGTCATTAAATGTCACGTGGTACCAGCACAGTGGATTTTAATTACATGGAGTGTACTGTGATGATAGAGCCCTCTGACAAGTTGCACTTCAGGTCACTTGTGAGGCCGGAGGGGGCAGCAGTAGAGGATGGAGCGGGAGATGTCAGTGACAGTCCACCAGGTGGCAGAGAGATAGCTTGTTAAGCTGCAGCAGCTCGCGCGTCACCTCTACCAGCCGGGCACGGAGGTGCTGGGCAGGAAACAGTAGCTCTGTTACCAGCCTTAGAGGCAGGCAGTGAGGCAGTTCTAGACAGAAGCTCTTGGTGGAGGATGATATGATGTGCCTGATATGTCAACCCAAGTTTATACTCCAGTGTGTTAGTGGAGTGTAAAAGTAGTGTGTTGGTGGAGTTTAAAAGTAACTGACGTTGTAGGTCAGTGGGAAATTTGATGAGACATAGTGTCCACAAGACGGCACCAGCAGGTTCCATGAACCAATCTGCACGCAAAGGTTCCTTCACAGCTGCAAAAGTGTTCTGTCTCGAAATTGTATCTAGTGAATGAGGTGATGTATCGCCTCCAACACACACAGCGCAGCTGGCGTTGAAGGCAACCCAACTGGTGCAGATGGGGCGACTGTGGTCGCCAGAGGACAATTGGCAAAGTTTGTGGGAAATACACTACTGGCCATTAAAATTGCTACACCACGTAGATGACGTGCTACAGACGTGAAATTTAACCGACAGGAAGAAGATGCTGTGATATGCAAATTATTAGCTTATCAGAGCATTCACACAAGGTTGGCGCGGGTGGCAACACCTGCAACGTGCTGACATGAGGAAAGTTTCCAACCGATTACTCATACACAAACAGCAGTTGACCGGCGTTGCCTGGTGAAACGTTGTTGTGATGACTCGTGTAAGGAGGAGAAATGCGTACCATCACGTTCCCGCCTTTGATAAAGGTCGGATTGTAGCCTATCGTGAACGCGGTTTATCGTATCGGGACATTGCATCTCACGTTGGTCGAGATCCAATGACTGTTAGCAGAATATGGAGTCGGTGGGTTCAGGAGGGTAATACGGAACGCCTCGTATCACTAGCAGTTGAGATGACAGGCATCTTATCTGCGTGGCTGTAACGAATCATGCAGCCACGTCTCAATCAATGAGTCAGCAGATGGGGACGTTTGCAAGACAACAACCATCTGTACGAACAGTTCGACGACGTTTGCAGCAGCATGGACTATCAACTCGGAGACCATGGCTGCGGTTACCCTCGACGCTGCATCACAGACAGGAGCGCCTGCGATGGTGTACTCAGCGACGAACCTGGGTGCACGAATGCCAAAACTTCATTTTTTCGGATGAATCCAGGTTCTGTTTACATCATCATGATGGTCGCATCCATGTTTGGCGACATCGCGGTGAACGCACATTGGAAGCGTGTATTCGTCATCGCCATACTGGCGTATCACCCAGCGGGATGGTATGGGATGCCATTGGTTACACGTCCCGGTCACCTCTTGTTCGCACTGACGGCACTTTCCACAGTGGACGTTACATTTCAGATGTGTTATGACCCGTGGCTCTACCCTTCATTCGATCCCTGCGAAACCCTACATTTCAGCAGAATAATGCACGACCGCATGTTGGCGGTCCTGTACGGGCCTTTCTGGATACAGAAAAAGTTCGACTGCTGCCCTGTCCAGCATATTCTCCATATCTCTCACCAATTGAAAACGTCTGGTCAATGGTGGCCGAGCAACTGGCTCGTCACAATACGCCAGTCACTACTCTTGATGAACTGTGGTATCGTGTTGAAGGTGCATGGGCAGCTGTGCCTGTACACGCCATCCAAGCTCTGTGTGACTCAATGCCCAGGCGTATCAAGACCGTTATTACGGCCAGAGGTGGTTGTTCTGGGTACTGATTTCTCAGGATCTATGCCCCCAAATTCCGTGAAAATGTAATCACATGTCAGTTCTAATATAACATATTTGTCCAATGAATACCCGTTTATCATCTGCATTTCTTCTTCGTGTAGCAATTTTAATGGCCAGTAGTGTAGTTCAGACGAGTTGAGCAAAGTACTGCACTGTGGGTAGACAAACAAATTCATAGGCTGCTAAGTGAGACAGTGAAGATAGAGGAGGCCTTGTGGCAAGCAGATGGGGCGATGTGGCTTCATGCTCCAAATCATGCAGCATACAGTCTGGATGGGCCGAATGAGCCTGTAAACACACGTGTGGTTCAGGATTGTAGTGGCGTGAGTACATGTGATTCCCACCAAGGTGGCGTCGGTCAGGTTAAGTTAGGCGCTGGAGCACTTTTATGGAGTCAATGTACGTGTTTACACCAATCTGAGAAGTGCTATGTCAGAGTCTGCTCTTCACAGTCTAAGTTCACTGTAGAAGCTGTGATTGTAGAGTTGAAGTCACAATGCAGTAAGCTAGTCAACATTTACAGACCTTGAAGCGGAACCAGTGACTCACAACACGTATTTCGTAGACGAAAGAAACAAATCAGGGTCACGAATGTGGGAATGAGGCAATATACTTCTAATAAAATGCAACGAACCGTATTTATTATGATACATCGGTACAAAGTCGTAATTCACTAATGCTCAGAGTGGCGAGAGAAAAAAGACTGAGTGAAAGATGATTCACTGAGCTTTACAGTAGTTTAGGCAGACTTTCGAAAGTTGATCCGCTATCGATATTTGCCGTAAGCGTTTGTGAAGTGACTCGCTGTATTTGTATGTCGCCTACAACCGAGTGGTAGCTGGCTGCCAATGTGGCAACACTGTAGCTGCAAGTGACAAACGTCCACATTCAAGTAATTTTAATCAGACTATAGTAGTTGTGGTGCATAAGCAGATGCTTCTATAGGTTCAACGTCTTGTTCTGTTCGAACAGATCAGCAGAATATTGTCTTATTTCCACAAACTGATTTTGACCAGGGTTTACTCAGCACATTGATATAAGCAGTAGGTAGTATGTTACGAAAGACTGTGGATGAATAAAAGGAAGAACAAAAACAGAATACAAAAAGACTTGGTAAGATGTTTGGAGAAGGAATAGAGACCAGTACCAGAGAAGTAACTGAGAGATTAGAGGTATATTCAAGTGAACAGCAGGCTGATGTTATTATGACGTTGGAACGTTAGTAGAGGAAACTACCTATTTACATTTTTTTACAAAATAGGTACCTCTTTCAAAGTTTTACTGTCCTTCAAGCTAGTCACCAGTTAATTTCCATTATTTTACATAAGAGAAATGCATGAGGCTCAAACAATTTATTAACTGGCCTGAAGGTCATGCCGTAGTGACGTATGAAAATCATCAAAATCAGATTTTGGAAATTCATGACCTAGTGTTGTGTAAAATTCAGCCAAGCAGGTACCTTCTTTCTTAGTCGTTTAAAACTTGTCGCAGTTAATTTTGAAACGTGTCACGTTGTGAGGTAAGAATTATTGTAGCATCCAGGGAACATTCAAAATCTGATCAATTTACTAAGGAGAGAGAGAGAGACGAACGTTGGTCTTAATATGATGCTTTAATTCTTTTCCATTATAAAAATTAATCGAGATAAGCACTGCAGCAACCTCTATGGGTGGTTACCAAAGCAATTTTACGTCTTTTGGGCGCTAGTATGGTTTCTGACCTGTGGTAATTATTAGCGGGTTGCAGGCCATGAGGTTGTTCTTGTCTGAAAGAGAATTCGCCATTCTGCTCCTCTGTGGTTAAATAAGAGTTTCTGGTGCTATGTTTGGAGGAGGTCTGTGCTGGAGGTCTGGTGGAGGTTCGTGCTGTTGTGAAGATTTTACAAAAAATAAAAAATTGGCTGAGACCATATCAGTTTACCTGCCGTGATGAAGCTTGGATCAAATGGTGAGGTTTTATTGACCTCGCTGGGTCGCGATTACTCCACAAGCAGGAATGGGGCCATGTGCTTGTGCATAGTAAATTCGAAGCTCATAAGCTTCTCATACTTCGTTGAATGAATCTGGTTACGTGCTTTATATTCAAAGTTGTTACCATCACCTGAAGTACCAAATAATTATTTCTTTGTTAAAAACCGTGAGATGAGAACAGATGTTCCGATCACTTGTGAGTCTGAAACTTGAACTTGTAGGTTTGAGTACCCATGTAGGCTTCTGAATCATATCCTTGTGTTAATTAACCATTTAATCTTTTATCAGTCAACTTCTCTCGAATCTGTTTCGATATATACCTTGTTGTTGTCGTTGTTGTTGTGGTCTTCAGTCCAGAGACTGGTTTGATGCAGCTCTCCATGCTACTCTATCCTGTGGAAGCTTCTTCATCTCCCAGTACCTACGGCAAGCTACATCCTTCTGAATCTGTTTAGTGTATTCATCTCTTGGTCTCCCTCTACGATTTTTACCCTCCACGCTGCCCTCCAGTACTAAATTGGTGATCCCTTGATGCCTCAGAATATGTCCTACCAACCGATCCCTTCTTCTAGTCAAGTTTTGCCACAAATTTCTCTTCTCCCCAATTCTATTCAATACCTCCTTATTAGTTACGAGGTCTACCCATCTAATCTTCAGTATTCTTCTGTAGCACCATATTTCGAAAGCTTCTATTCTCTTCTTGTCTATTTATCGTCCACGTTTCACTTCCATACATGGCTACACTCCATACAAATACTTTCAGAAACGACTTCCTGACACTTAAATCTATACTCGATGTTAACAAATTTCTATTCTTCAGAAATGCTTTCCTTGCCATTGCCAGTCTACATTCTATATCCTCTCTACTTCGACCATCGTCAGTTATTTTGCTCCCTAAATAGCAAAACACATTTACTACTTTAAGTATCTCATTTCCTAATCTAATTTCCTCAGCATCACCCGATTTAATTCGACTACATTCCATTATCCTTAGAAGGTAATCCTGATAAGTGAGCCCATACTCACAAGAACTTTGTAAATTTTACTGTATTTCTGAATCAATGAAATAACATCACATACCCTTTTAACAAGTGAAGTTTCACTTCGTTTCATCATCTCCTTTTGGTTGTCTCAGTCTTTTGGCAAACAGTGTATAAACATATAAAACAGTAGTGAGGGAAACTGCAGTATGCTCCAGCAGCAATGGCGCCAGGAGAAATACAAAGCTGTAGAATCATGCTTGACTACTGGATAGACAGATGCCACGTTTACGAAAAGTAATGTATCCCTAAGAGAAAAGAGAAGTAACCGTGTAAACATCAAGAGTTCAGTTGACAATATAGTACTGAACAACGAAAGGAAGACTAAAAAGTGTAAGAAATGTATGGAAGTGTTGTAGACGCGAAACAAATTACGGAAGTGGAAGCGGATGGATACAAGATGAGGGTTACAAGAGGAATCTAATATAGAACTGCAATACCAAATACTAAACAAGCCACCTCTAGTGACAGAATTTCCTGAGAACATTTCAGATCTTTGGGAGAATCAAACATGTCAAATTGTTCTCTCTGGAATGCTGCATAAATGAGACCCGTTGATTACCACCGAGCGAGGTGGCGCAGTGCTTAGACACTGAACTCGCATTCGGGAGGACGACGGTTCAATCCCGCGTCCGGGCATCCTGATTTAGGTTTTCCGTGATTTCCCTAAATCGCTCCAGGCAAATGCCGGGATGGTTCCTTTCAAAGGGCACGGCCGAATTCCTTCCCCGTCCTTCCCTATCCCGATGAGACCGATGACCTCGCTGTCTGGTCTCCTTCCCCAAAACAACCCAACCCAACCCCAACCCGTTGATTACCCTCAGACTTCAACCAGAATGTAACAATCCCTGTACCATAGAAGGTAGATGCCGACTCATGTGAGCAAAGCACCACTTTGATAAGTCGTAGTTGCAAAAGTACTGATAAGTATTACCTACAGAAGAGTGGAAGAAGAATTAAAAGATATGTTAAAGAGGGGCAAATCTACGCTTATAGCATTTGTAGAGTCAGAGAAAGCTTTTGAAAGTGTTGAGTGGATTACACTCTTTGCAATTCTGAGGGCACGAGGGATAAAACAGAGGGAGCCAAAGGTTATTCACAACATCCACAGAAACCTCACCGCAGTTATAAAGATCTAAGGACGTGAAAGAGAACCGTTAGTTGAGAAGGAAATGAGATATAGTTGTAGCCTATCCCCAGTGTTATTCTATCTGTACATTGAGAAGTAGTTAAATGACCCCAAGGAGAAATTTGGATAGTGAAATAAAGTTTATTTGCGATAAATAAATACTGTGTTTACCGATGATATTGCAGTTCTATCAGATTTGACAAAGAACTTGGTGTATCAGTTGAACAGGATGGAAAGTGTTTTGAAAAGAAGTTATAAGACGAACATCAGCAAAAATCAAACATGGTTAAGTTAGTGTAGTCCAATTTTATTAGAAGAGTGTAGGGAAATTAGAATAGCAAATAAGACACAAAAATTATTAGATGATTTTTGTTGTTTGCGCACCAGAACAATTGAAGTTGGCGGAAGTAAAGTGGAATATAAAATATAAATTGACAATAGCCAGAAAAGAGTTCTTGAAAAAACGAATTTGTTAATGTGTAATACATATTTAAATGTTAGGACGACTTTTTAGAAATCATTTGTGTGAAGTGTGTAACATAACTCATATGCTGCTGAGATATCAGCAGCTGCCAACTTTAAGATGTAACATGTAAGAATTGGTTCGGCTGAGGGGGCCGAGGCGGAAAATGATGGCTAGGGCTTTCATGACAGGCCACATGCTCACCAGCAAAAGAGCAGCTAATTGGCGGTTTTAAGAAACAGGAAGCAACTAGCCGACAGCAAGCCTGGCCTAGTGTGTGTGACTACTAAAATGTAGGCATTTGCTACGTGACAGAAGATAGGTACCTTCTAATACTTCGTAATCTGTAACAGTTCGTTGTCTAATCGTAGTGAAAATACAATCATATTATCGCAGCAGAAGCTGAGTAGCCCCGTGGTGTAGTGGTTACGATACTGAACTGTTACATGGATGGTCGTGAGTTCAAAAAGCGCTTGGGCTGTACAATTTTAATTTCTATATTCGGATCGAGTACATTCTAGAAGTATCTACAAATGTCAAAAATCATTGTACTGGAATGTTCTGTAGCTGTATATATACTGTATGTGTTCTGGCCGGAGGCACTTCGCTCCGCGCTCTTGTATGTGCAAATGCTGAATAAACCTTCGTTAAGTGAAGTTAGTTTTCGTCATTCATCTAACAACACCTTCTTCTACGTGACAATATCAACGTACCCACAGCACTGAGGTACATGTATTTAGATTTTACTATTAAAATTATCATCGAAACTACAGAAGTTACATTATCAGAGCAAATGAAAGCTCTTACAAAAATCACAGAAAATTATGAATTGTTCAACAGTTCATACAATCGTAACAAAGAAGATATTGGATCATAGGTTAGCACTATAGCTATCATCGCAAAAACACACTTTTGTACATACTTTATTTATTACATTATTAATTAATTAAAATATTTTAAATTATATAAATGTGTCAGATCATCATATTCTCCAGTCACACAACAAATGAATGCAGTATGGAATTTCTCATGTCTCCACACGTTACTATACCGCATTTCTGTAGATTATTAATTGTTTTCTGTTTCATTCGATTAAAAGTTAATTCAGCCAGTATTAAAGACGCTAATATCTTAGATTGATACCATCACCAGACTGAGTGTGAAAAGACACATCAACTGAGTTGGCTAAGTTTATTACTCCATTTGTTCTAATGTATAGTGTTTGTTATTTGTCATAAAAATGAATGCCCTAGATCGATGATTAATTATTTATTTATGTCTTACCTTTTATACATCGAATATTGTGTTTGTTCTCAATGGAATCGGAAGACAAAGACCTTTTATTTAAGTTATATGTCTATTTTGTATTTTTGTTGTTATTCAAATGATGCTCCTACTTTTGTATTTTAAGTAAGTTTTTGCATTTTGATGGGGGAACGCAAAATGTCATTGGCTTGAGCGGAGAGACACTTCGGCATTCTGGGTCATGAAGTGACTCTTGGATAACAAGGAAGGATTCGGGAAAGATCGAGTTGGAAGACACGTTGTGTCGAGTCGGCAGAGGATTCGGCAGGACAATCTCCAGGTAATTTATCGATGACCTGATAATTCGGTAAATGTTGGTTTTTGGGAGTCAAGCGGCCACATGAATACCCTAAAATTTGCTCATACTTTATTATATTCTGTGCAAAGTGAGTCTACAACTGCATGCGTTAGTGAGAATTTTAATAGTTCGCTATCGGCATAAGATGTGCATTGTCTAACTTCTTTACTTGCTGTACTGGGATTATTTGTGCCTAGTTCAAAACACAGGATTCTGCTCTTTTCGTGAACAAACAATGATTCAGTGATATCCGGGGAATCTACTGCCTCTAGCATTATACGTTCACGTAAGTTAAACTGCAACTGATTATTTTTATTAATTTAGTTCTTGTTAAATTAAATTATTGTAGGACCATCATTTCTATGATTAAGTAAATAAATTATCAGTTTGTTCAGCTTAAATGTTGTGGTGTTGCCTACATCAGTTTATCATTATATAATAACCATTTTATTGTTTTATTATTACGTATTTTATTTCATTGCAATTTGTTGTTGCTCAAAATTCGCTTAACTTGCCAGTGTTTAAACTACATGATCGCAGGCTCACAAACTATTTCCTCAGCTATCTTAGCTAATGAGCATGAAAGCAGATGTGTACGGCTAGACATTATGACTATAGCGAGCCACAGTCTCAAATAGAGCCATACGTTGACAATCTTTTCTGTTGATAAATCTCGTTTCAAGGATTCATTTATCAGAAAGCATTACCTGCCGGCAAGTCGTAAGTGCACCCTCATATGGAAACGAAACTTGGATGATAAACAGTTCAGAAAATAAGAGAGTAGAAGCTTTTAGAATGTTGTGATGCATAAGAATACTGAAGATAAGATGGATAATCCAGTTAACTAGGGAGGAGGTACTAAATCGAATCGAGGAAGAAAGAAATGTAGCTATAACTTACTCAACCAGGACTATGTTAATTTGGTAAAGGAGGGAGGTGTGGGGGAAAATTGTACTGAACATAATAAGAAGGTTTAAATGGATGTAGGTTGGATAAAGACAACAGAAATGACACGTTAACCGATAAAAATATCGGTACAATATGATAAAATAACTGTCGCTTAACCACTACATATTCAGTGTATCTTGAACTGAAATCAGAATTACCAGATATCACGGTATTAGATCAAAGACGCTTTTTATTCGTTTTTGCAGTGGTGCCCGACAGAATGCTTAGATACTTTCTAGTGAGACGGCTGGACAAGTTGTGGAGAAGCTATAGTCAAGATGTGGCTAGTGTTTCTAATCCAAGGAGAAGCGTACCGTACTGTGATACGAAGAAGACAAGGGTACTCTGGGTGTTCTGTGGATGGACCGTGACAGACTGGAATGTATTGCCAGGAGTGTACTGAATGATTGATCTGATTTTGGTCTTGAAAATTCTCCGAAGAAGTGGCTGCTGTTTATAGCACCAGCACTTCCACGGTTGCTAAAAACTGTGTGCATCGATAATAATAATCGTGAACCTCGAATCATAACCATAGTTTGTCTTTTATATCGGTCCAAAGCGCGATGGTATATGAACCTGGTCTTATACGTAAAGCCTCAGGTAGAAACTGACGCAAGCGTGCATTGAATGATGTCCAGCCAGTATAAGTCTACGTCATCAAAGAAGATAAAATAGTGAGTGAATATTAATTAAGTGTTTGGCACGTTCTTGTTCACTTTTCGGCCTATCATAGCAGATGTTTGATAGGCTTTATGGTACGAGGTATCTTGTAATAAATTTCGAAGTGCGATGACATGATCTATTCTTGGAACATTTCTGCGATTATGTTTTAAGATATGCACAACAAACAAAAAAATTGTGACCACCATGAAACATCACGCTAACACTGTGTAGCACCGTCTGCAGCCTTCATAATGGCCTCAATTCAGCTAGGAAGAGAATCCATAAGTTTCTTCAGGTATGTCATACCCAGCTAAAGGCTCTTACTGATGATAAAATACTATAGAGCTGTCAGACTACAGAAATGCTGATTTCTATGTTTTACTCACAGTTCCAAACAATCACATACAGTTCTACAGATTTAAGATCGGGCGGTTTAGCGGATTTATCGAGGTGCGACAGGTTGCCTAAATGTTTGTCACACCAGGAACGCACTGGACTCGCATTCGGGAGGACGACGGTTCAATTTCGCGTTCGGCCATCCTGACTTAGGTTTTCCGTGATTTCCCTAAATCGCTCCAGGCAAATGCCGGGATGGTTCCTTTGAAAAGGCACGGCCGATTTCCATCCCCGTCCTTCCCTAATCCAATGAGACCGATGACCTCGCTGTCTGGTCTCCTTCCCCAAGACAACCCAACCCAACACCAGGAACGTATGTGTACAGGTCTATGAACACGTGTATTATCAGTTTCAAAGACGGCACACAGTATACTCATTACGAAGTTGCAGAAGAAATGGAAACATTTGATCACTCAGAATGTTGAAATAGCAATCCTAGTACACGTTTATGATAAACTGAATGACCGACCCCAAGTCATGGTACGAAAATCACCCTCAAAATGTCGAATAACCACCTCTGGCCTGAACTACACCCTCCACACACTGAAGGTTAAAAGCTTCATTGTTCCATCGATGCGCTCGACACCTTGCATCATTTGGAAATAGGTAAATCTGGGACTCGTTGACCACTCTACACACCTCCAGTCAGCTAATGCCCAGTTTCTGTGTTATCTGACCCATTTAAGACGTGAAGCCTTTTGTGCTCCATTGCTCCACTCCAAATGTTCATTGTCTGCTGGAGTTATCCCCGATGGTCACACCAGCCTGTCACCCACTTACTGTAGCAAGACCCCAAAATACGATCTTCTTTCCACATTTAAATTAAACTGAAGCATGTCCTCAGGGCTTCCCTGTCAGGCTACCGACATCAGACAGGCTACCGTCGATCGTCCCCTCCTACACAAGGTCATAAAATACGTGATATACCTTAACTTAGTGCGTGTCAGCCCCAGCACATAGTTATGGGCTCAACATTGGTACAAGTTTATGGGCTAATACCTGTCATGTTAGACCGGTCCGTAGGCCGTCCCATGTTCATTATTTCCATCGTAGGCAGCCATCTCTGCCACTCCTAAGCCCGCTGCGTCCATGGAGGTCACCCTTGCAACTTACTACCGACAATAGCTGCACGACCCACGCGTCATTTCAAAAATTATCATCCTACAACCACCAGAATCATCTAGTGCTGGCCATTATTGGATTGCAAGATACAGGGCAATCCGCCCAGGACAAAGCCAATCCTAATGTCATCACTAGCCCCTGCAGAAGAGCTAGCCAGGGATGTCCTCCCGCCGGTCGGAGTGGCCGTGCGGTTCTAGGCGCTACAGTCTGGAGCCGAGCGACCGCTCCGGTTGCAGGTTCGAATCCTGCCTCGGGCATGGATGTGTGTGATGTCCTTAGGTTAGTTAGGTTTAATTAGTTCTAAGTTCTAGACGACTGATGACCTCAGAAGTTAACTTGCATAGTGCTCAGAGCCATTTGAGCCATTTGATGTCCTCTCACACTGCCAGTGCTGTCCCTAATCAGCATCGACAAGGAGGCAAAGACATAGCCAAATCTGGCAGGCAGTCTACTGTTAGGAATGAAGTTTGTTACACCCTCTAGTCCTCCCACCCTTGCAGGAACCGAAACACCCATTTGTGCCCTCTTTTGGGGAGAAAGAATGTTTGACTCTGAGGATGAAGCAAGAGAGCTGCCAGAGATTGTGGGTGGTTGCGAGAGAAGAGAGGGCCAGTAGGGATACAACAGTGCTGTGCCACACAACCCAAGCACCAGAAGTAAGACACACAACTTTGATAAAGGATGGATGCTGAGAGCTGCCGACTCAGTTGTATATGTGCCGCAATTTCGTATAACTGCTTTACAGTCCGCTCCGCATTGTTGTCATTTAAATATTCATCTATACTTCAAAAGTCACAGTACAATATGTGTCGGAGTATGCAGGTCTCAATTACTCCACTTTTAAATCCATAGTCATTACGCGAGATGTATGTTGGAAGAGGTGATATGGTTGTTGAATCGTGTTGGAATGTGATCTCTCTCAATTTTTTGAGGACGTCTCTGTGGAATACTCAACGCCTTTTTGTAGCGTTTCCCACTTTTCGAGCACACTCACACTGTCTGAACATACCCGTAATGACATGCACAGCTCATTGTGCTTGTTACCGATTTCTGCGAGTTGTTTGGAACCTTATTATTTACGTTTTAGAATATACATAGACATGAACACGTCTTGTTTGTTTCTAGATTATTTTTATTTACTTACGTCTTCGCGGCATTACTTGGAACCTGTGTACCTTCATTCGTGGGAACTGTCTCTGCATTCTAATGAGTGAAACACTGAGGCCACACTTCAAAGAAATAAAATATCGCTTGATGTTTCTTGACAGTCACGTAAAAGAGTCCTACAGAGATCGTTACGAGCTAAATGAAACATCGCGGCAGACAAAATGATAGATATCGAAATGAGTGACTATGGGATAGAAAAGCAACTGGAATCGCTCAACAGAGGAAAGCCTTTTGGATCTGACGTATTACCAAAACGATCCTACATAGAGTATGCGAAAAATCTTGCTCCTCTTCTAGCAGAAGTGTACTGTAGGTCACTGGCGGAGCCAAGTGTTCCTAATGGTTGGAAAAAAGAGCAGGTCATTTCCATTTTGAAAAAGGGTCATCGAACAAATACGCAAAACTAAGGGCCTAAATCTCTAACATCGGTCTGTCGTAAAATTTTGGAACCTATTTTATGGTCGCATATTAGGAAGTTTCTGGAGACCGAAAAATCTCCTCCGTAGGAACAAACATGGGTTCCAGAACAACGAATGTGTGTAACTCAGGCCACTCTGCTGGTCCACAAGACCCACAAAACAATAGATACCAGCGCCCGGGTTGATGCTGTGTTCAATGGTTCAAATGGCTCTGAGCACTATGGGACTTAACAGCGGAGGTCATCAGTCCCCTAGAACTTAGAACTACTTAAACCTAACTAACCTAATGACATCACACACATCCATGCCCGAGGCAGGATTCGAACCTGCGACCGTAACAGTCGCGCGGTTCCGGACTGAAGCGCCTAGAACCGCTCGGCCACCGCGGCCGGCTTTGATGCTGTGTCCCTTACTTCCGGAAGACGTTCGATACATTTCTGCACTGCAGCCTTATGAAAAATAGTACAAGTGTGCGGAACATTAGACTAGCTGTGTAATTGTGTCGAAGAGAATCTATCAGACAGAACACAGAAGGTCATCCATATTGGAGATTAGACTTCAGATGTAAAGGTAATTTTGTGTGTACTCCAAGGGACTTTTATAGGACCATCACTTTCACAATATACGGTATATAAATGAGCAAGTAGATAACGTCAGGAATTCCATGAGCCGTTTCGTGGATGTTGTTGTTGTATTCAGAGAAGTCGTAATGCTAGAAATTTGTAGCGAATTGCAGGAATATTTACAGGATCGACACTTCATGGAGGGAGTGCAACTGACCACAAAAATAAGTAGATGTAACGTTTTGTGTAAGCACAGATAGAAAGACCCATTTTGTATGATTACACAATTGCAGAACAATCACTTGAAACAGCTACTTCCATTAACTATCTAGGAATATGAGACGTGTCAGTGTGTTGTCATAACACTGCATACGCTCAGGCTGACAATTCACAATTTAAACAGATAAGAATAATAACTCAGAAATGTAACTACACTACTGGCCATTAAAATTGCTTCACCACGAAGATGACGTGCTACAGACGCGAAATTCAACCGACAGGAAGAAGACGCTGTGATATGCAGATGATTAGCTTTTCAGAGCATTCACACAAGGTTGGCGCCGGTGGCGACACCTACAACGTGCTGACATGAGGAAAGTTTCCAACCGATTTCTCATACACAAACAGCAGTTGATCGGCGTTGCCTGGTGAAACGTTGTTGTGATGCCTCGTGTAAGGAGTAGAAGAGAAATGCGTACCATCACGTTTCCGACTTTGATAAAAGTCGGATTGTAGCCTATCGCGATTGCGGTTTATCGTATCGTGACATTGCTGCTCGCGTTGGTCGAGATCCAATGACTGTTAGCAGAATATGGAATCGGCGGGTTCGGGAGGGTAATACGGAACGTCGTGCTGCATCCCAACGGCCTCGTGTCACTAGCAGTCGAGATGACAGGCATCTTATCCGCATGGCTGTAACGGATCGTGCAGCCACGTCTCGATCATTGAGTCAACAGATGGGGACGTTTGCAAGACAACAACCATCCGCACGAGCAGTTCAACGACGTTTGCAGCAGCATGAACTATCAGCTCGGAGACCATGGCTGCGGTTAACCTTGACGCTGCATCACAGACAGGAGCGCCTGCGATGGTGTAGCCTACTCAACGACGAACCTGGGTGCACGAATGGCAAAACGTCATTTTTTCGGATGAATCCTGGTTCTGTTTACAGCATCATGATGGTCGCATCCGTGTTTGGTGACATCGCTGTGAATGCACATTGGAAGCGTGTATTCGTCATCGCCATACTGGCGTATCACCCGGCGTGATGGTATGGGCTGCCATTGGTTACACGTGTCGGTCACCTCTCGTTCGCATTGACGGCACTTTGAAGAATAGACGTTACATTTCAGATCTGTTACGACCCGTGGTTCTACCCTTCTTCGATACCTGCGAAACCTTACATTTCAGCAGGATAATGCACGACCGCTTGTTGCAGGACCTGTACGAGCCTTTCTGGATACAGAAAATGTTCGACTGCTGCCTGGCCAGCACTTTCTCCAGATCTCTCGCCAACTGAAAACGTCTGGTCAATGGTGGCCGAGCAACTGGCTCGTCACAATACGCCAGTCACTACTCTTGATGAACTGTGGTATCGTGTTGAAGCTGCATGGGCAGCTGTACCTGTACACGTCATGCAAGCTATGTTTGACTCAATGCCCAGGCGTATCAAGGCCTTTATTACGGCCAGAGGTGGCTGTTCTGGGTACTGATTTCTCAGGATCTATGCCCCCAAATTCCGTGAAAATGTAATCACATGTCAGTTCTTGTATAATATATTTGTCCAATGAATACCGTTTATCATCTACATTTCTTCTTGGTGTAGCAATTTTAATGGCCAGTAGTGTAGATGGTAAACTTGAGAGATATACATAATTTCATTAGAATAAAGATTTCAAAAGTAGCACAAAGATTGGGGTGTGTAGAGTTCTGATACTTAAGTTTTAATTAAGATGATCTTTTGGAATTGGCCCAGAGGTGAGTAGAGCACATGGGTAACCCGGAAAGCGCGTTGGAAGGCAGGCGCGGCCGGCGACCCCTAGTTTTGCCAGTCATCATGGTGGGCGCATTCAGTAGAACCTGGAAAGGGTAGGAGTAGGCGCAGGAATACAGAAAAGGGGCCAAACGTAAACCTTAAGACGCAGTTCTCGGGAACGGGCACCGCTTCGCTTCATTCTCTGTGGACTGTTCTGTCCCCAGACCCAGCTGGAAGGAAAATTAGTCCACCGTACGTTTTATTGTAGAAGGAGTCGCCGTATTTATAAGAACATTGTTTAGAGTTTGTTTCCGTGTATGTAAATCCAGCAGTACAGCACGGCTCTGACACACGCTGACTGTCACCACCTTGCAACAGCGCTACTCAGTCGCTGCTGGAGGACTGGTTATTCTTCGTGTTTTATTCTCCCTGTTAACACAAATCGATACAACGAGTATCGCGATAGACTAATTTGAGAATGCTCGATCGAATGTTCACGTAAAATTTCTCTTTAAAATATCATTTTGTTGATAACGAGAAACAACCTGACGCTTTTCGTCCACACTGGCCATTGTCACGTTTTGGCACCTACCTGTAGAAATACCAGCACAGGGTAGCTGCACATACACGCTGGTTCACCATCTGAAAACTTATGTGACATGATTCTGTCTCGAACTAGATGAATAGTTAAACAGTTTCTTTATACACTCCTGGAAATGGAAAAAAGAACACATTGACACCGGTGTGTCAGACCCACCATACTTGCTCCGGACACTGCGAGAGGGCTGTACAAGCAATGATCACACGCACGGCACAGCGGACACACCAGGAACCGCGGTGTTGGCCGTCGAATGGCGCTAGCTGCGCAGCATTTGTGCACCGCCGCCGTCAGTGTCAGCCAGTTTGCCGTGGCATACGGAGCTCCATCGCAGTCTTTAACACTGGTAGCATGCCGCGACAGCGTGGACGTGAACCGTATGTGCAGTTGACGGACTTTGAGCGAGGGCGTATAGTGGGCATGCGGGAGGCCGGGTGGACGTACTGCCGAATTGCTCAACACGTGGGGCGGGAGGTCTCCACAGTACATCGATGTTGTCGCCAGTGGTCGGCGGAAGGTGCACGTGCCCGTCGACCTGGGACCGGACCGCAGCGACGCACGGATGCACGCCAAGACCGTAGGATCCTACGCAGTGCCGTAGGGGACCGCACCGCCACTTCCCAGCAAATTAGGGACACTGTTGCTCCTGGGGTATCGGCGAGGACCATTCGCAGCCGTCTCCATGAAGCTGGGCTACGGTCCCGCACACCGTTAGGCCGTCTTCCGCTCACGCCCCAACATCGTGCAGCCCGCCTCCAGTGGTGTCGCGACAGGCGTGAATGGAGGGACGAATGGAGACGTGTCGTCTTCAGCGATGAGAGTCGCTTCTGCCTTGGTGCCAATGATGGTCGTATGCGTGTTTGGCGCCGTGCAGGAGAGCGCCACAATCAGGACTGCGTACGACCGAGGCACACAGGGCCAACACCCGGCATCATGGTGTGGGGAGCGATCTCCTACACTGGCCGTACACCACTGGTGATCGTCGAGGGGACACTGAATAGTGCACGGTACATCCAAACCGTCATCGAACCCATCGTTCTACCATTCCTAGACCGGCAAGGGAACTTGCTGTTCCAACAGGACAATGCACGTCCGCATGTATCCCGTGCCACCCAACGTGCTCTAGAAGGTGTAAGTCAACTACCCTGGCCAGCAAGATCTCCGGATCTGTCCCCCATTGAGCATGTTTGGGACTGGATGAAGCGTCGTCTCACGCGGTCTGCACGTCCAGCACGAACGCTGGTCCAACTGAGGCGCCAGGTGGAAATGGCATGACAAGCCGTTCCACAGGACTACATCCAGCATCTCTACGATCGTCTCCATGTGAGAATAGCAGCCTGCACTGCTGCGAAAGGTGGATATACACTGTACTAGTGCCGACATTGTGCATGCTCTGTTGCCTGTGTCTATGTGCCTGTGGTTCTGTCAGTGTGATCATGTGATGTATCTGACCCCAGGAATGTGTCAATAAAGTTTCCCCTTCCTGGGACAATGAATTCACGGTGTTCTTATTTCAATTTCCAGGAGTGTAGTTTCACACGAAAAATTATTCCTGTTTTTATTTCTCTCACTGATATAGAAGTTGGCCAGGTCTGAAACAGTTTAAATGTTTCTAACCGGTAAGGGAAGCGGATGTTTGCGAATCAAGGAAAAGGACATTAAATGTCACTTTTTCTGCTAGTCTTTACACAAGTGACTATTACAAATCCTTTCTAATAGTGGCAGCAGCAGTTCATTGGTTAAAAAAAAGGTTCAAATGGCTCTAAGCACTATGGGACTTAACATCTGTGGTCATCAGTCCCCTAGTCTTAGAGCTACTTAAATCTAACTTACCTAAGGAAATCACAGACACCCATGCCCGAGGCAGGATTCGTACCTGCGACCGTAGCAGCAGCGCGGTTCCGGACTGAGGCGCCTAGAACCGCTAGGCCACAGCGGCCGGCAGCAGTTCATTAACAACTAGTCTAAGCAGTCCTGAAGCATATTACAGATACAAGAAATATTAATAATCTTCCCACAAGATACAGTGGCAATAACTGTACTTGTACTCAAAGAGTTTTACTCGCATACTAACAGATACTGCTCACGACCTGAAGATGAATATATATTTCAGTATAATGGTTCCCGAAACTGACGTAAATAACAACGAATACGAGACACGTTGCATACATTTCTGTAACCGAAACGTGATGCCGAAAGAACAGCAAACGTAATCCAATGACGCGATAGATGCAATTCTAAGACTTGTGAAAGTAAAGCTAAAACGCAACACATGCCGAGCGAAATGGAGTCAGAGCTAAGACTGAACATAGAGTGACTGAAACTGAGCGAGCGTCAGGCTTGCAAAGACTAGCGCTGGACTATTAAGCAAGTTTGATTATTAAGTTATATATATGAAGACAGTAACTTATTCTCGAAGGAACAGTTACTGTTGATGACCGTGCAGCTTTTTCCTGGAATAAATGATGACTAATTAACAACCTCAGCTGCCGACAGGTGTTGTTGATATACCTCGATGTGGACAGCTGAAAATGTGTGCCCCGACCGGGACTCGAACCCGGGATCTCCTGCTTACATGGCAGACGCTCTATCCGTCTGAGCCACCGAGGACACAGATGAATAGCGCGACTGCAGGAACTTATCCCTTGCACGCCTCCCGTGAGACTCACATTCCGAACTGTCCACCATTCTACATATGTATTGTACCTTATAGACATTTGCCCACCCACTCATTACTCGCGCACGCTTTGGCGATTCCCGCAAGAGTTTGGGCAGCCTGTGCGCATTCGCACAGACGAAGGTCAATGGCTGGGTAGCCTTTAACTATGTATATATGAAGACAGTAACTTACACTCCTGGAAATTGAAATAAGAACACCGTGAATTCATTGTCCCAGGAAGGGGAAACTTTATTGACACATTCCTGGGGTCAGATACATCACATGATCACACTGACACAACCACAGGCACATAGACACAGGCAACAGAGCATGCACAATGTCGGCGCTAGTACAGTGTATATCCACCTTTCGCAGCAATGCAGGCTGCTATTCTCCCATGGAGACGATCGTAGAGATGCTGGATGTAGTCCCGTGGAACGGCTTGCCATGCCATTTCCACCTGGCGCCTCAGTTGGACCAGCGTTCGTGCCGGACGTGCAGACCGCGTGAGACGACGCTTCATCCAGTCCCAAACATGCTCAATGGGGGACAGATCCGGAGATCTTGCTGGCCAGGGTAGTTGACTTACACCTTCTAGAGCACGTTGGGTGGCACGGGATACATGCGGACGTGCATTGTCCTGTTGGAACAGCAAGCTCCCTTGCCGGTCTAGGAATGGTAGAACGATGGGTTCGATGACGGTTTGGATGTACCGTGCACTATTCAGTGTCCCCTCGACGATCACCAGTGGTGTACGGCCAGTGTAGGAGATCGCTCCCCACACCATGATGCCGGGTGTTGGCCCTGTGTGCCTCGGTCGTATGCAGTCCTGATTGTGGCGCTCACCTGCACGGCGCCAAACACGCATACGACCATCATTGGCACCAAGGCAGAAGCGACTCTCATCGCTGAAGACGACACGTCTCCATTCGTCCCTCCATTCACGCCTGTCGCGACACCACTGGAGGCGGGCTGCACGATGTTGGGGCGTGAGCGGAAGACGGCCTAACGGTGTGCGGGACCGTAGCCCAGCTTCATGGAGACGGTTGCGAATGGTCCTCGCCGATACCCCAGGAGCAACAGTGTCCCTAATTTGCTGGGAAGTGGCGGTGCGGTCCCCTACGGCACTGCGTAGGATCCTACGGCCTTGGCGTGCATCCGTGCGACGCTGCGGTCCGGTCCCAGGTCGACGGGCACGTGCACCTTCCGCCGACCACTGGCGACAACATCGATGTACTGTGGAGACCTCACGCCCCACGTGTTGAGCAAATCGGCGGTACGTCCACCCGGCCTCCCGCATGCCCACTATACGCCCTCGCTCAAAGTCCGTCAACTGCACATACGGTTCACGTCCACGCTGTCGCGGCATGCTACCAGTGTTAAAGACTGTGATGGAGCTCCGTATGCCACGGCAAACTGGCTGACACTGACGGCGGCGGTGCACAAATGCTGCGCAGCTAGCGCCATTCGACGGCCAACACCGCGGTTCCTGGTGTGTCTGCTGTGCCGTGCGTGTGATCATTGCTTGTACAGCCCTCTCGCAGTGTCCGGAGGAAGTATGGAGAGTCTGACACACCGGTGTCAATGTGTTCTTTTTTCCATTTCCAGGAGTGTATAATCTGTAAACAAATGTAAAGTTCATGGCAAAGGGTTCGTCGCATTGTACCAGCGATAAGTGCTTATTCCCGTTCCACGCATGGAGCGCCATAAGAATGACTCTTAAAATTCGTCTATGAGTGCTGTAATTAATTTAATCTTGTCCTCACGGTCCCTATGGGAGTGATATATAAGAGATTGTATTACATACCTACAGCCATAATTTAAAGCTGGTTCTTGAAACTTCGTAAGTAGGCTATTTCGGGATAGTTTCCGTTTATCTTCAACATTCTGCCAATTCATTGTTTTCAACATCTCTTTGAGACTCTTCCGCGGGTCACACAAACCTGTGATCATTCTATAACCCTTGCTAGTCCTGTTTGGTAAGTCCCATATACTTGAGCAATAGTTGGAATGGGCCGCACGAGTTATTTTATGAGCAATTTCCTTTATAGACTGACTGCATTTTCCTAGTGTCTATCAATGAACGAGGTCTGCCATCTGCTTTACCCACGACTAAGCCTACGTGGTCTTTCCATTTCATGTCCCTACAAAGTGTTACACCAACGTTTTTGCAGAGTTTACTGCTTCCAGCTCTGACTTGTTGATACAGCAGTCATAGGGTACTATGTTTTTTGGTTTTGTGAAGTGCACAGGTTTACATTTCTCAACTGAGTGAATAATTGTGCAGTTTCGTTTAGACTGCATTTCGTTGTTGATAATTTCACTATCTGCGGAAAATATTACCTTACTATTAATATTGTTCGTAAGATCAGTTATAAACAATAAGAAACCCAACCACATTTCCCTGGGTTACACCCATCTTCATTTGTCGATGACTCTCCATCCCAGAGGGACCGATGGCGCTAGTAGTCTGGTCCCTTCAATCCCACAAACCAACCAACCAATCTCCATCCAAGATAACTTGCTGCGTCCTCCCTATCAAAAAGTGCTCAATCCAGTGACAAATTTCAGTTGATACCCCATACTATTGCATGTCCACATCTACATGACCACTCTGCAATTCATACTTACTTCACATTTAAGTGCATAGCAGAGGGTTTTTCGAACCACCTTCAGACTGTTTCCTTACCGTTCCACTCTCTAACAGCGAGTGGGAAAAACGAACGCTTAAATCTCTGTATACGAGATCTTATTTCTCTTATTTTATTACGACGACCATTTCACCGTATGCAGGTTAGCGACAGTAAAATATTTTCACCTTCAGAAGATAAAGTTAGTGATGGAAATTTCGTGAAAAGATCTCACCGTAACGGAAAACTCCTTTGTTTTAATAATTGCCACCCCAACTGGCCTATCATATTCGTGACACTTCTTTGGACTTTTTCGATGTCCTCCGTCAATCCTATCTGATATGGATCCAATACTACACAACACTACTCTACCAGAGGACGGACAAGCGTAGTGTAGGCAGTTTTTTTAGTAGACCTGTTGCATCTTCTAAGTGTTCTCCTAATTAAACGCAGTTTTTGGTTCGCCTTCCCCACAATTTTATCAATGTGATATTTCTAATTTAAGTTGTTCTTAATTGTAATTCATAGGTTTTTAGTTGAATTGACGACATTTAAATTTATGTGCTTTATTGTGTGACTGACATTGAACGGATTTCTTTTCGTAATTATCTGGATGACCTCATGCCTTTCCTTATTCATAGACAATTGCTGCTTTTCACACCCTACATATCGTGATAGAGTCATTTTACAATTGAATTTTATCATGTGAAGACTTTACTAAACGATAATTAACAGTATCACGTACAAACAATCTAAGAGGGCGGCTCAGATTGTCTTCTGAATCGTTTATGTGGACTAGACACAGCTGACGTCCAAACATAACACTTCCCTTGGGAACTTCTGTTTTACGTATTCTGGGTTAAAACTTCTGTTTTACTCGATGATTTTTGGTCGATTACTACTTGCAGTTATATTTCTCACAGCAAACGACGAATGCAGTCACACAACTGAAGCGGCACTCGACTCGCTCGGAATTTGGTGGTCTTTTGTGAGGAGCCGTGTCATAAATCTTCAAGAAAGATAGAAATATGGTATCAGTTTGAAATCCGCTGTTGACAGCTCTCATTATTTCGTACGAATAAAGAGTTAGTTGTGTTTCACAAGAACATTATTTTCTGAATCGGTGCTGACTACGTATCAGTAGGCAGATACCTTTACAATGTTCGAACACAGTATATGTTCCAAAATTTCCAAAATCCTATTGCAAATCGACGTCAGTGATACGGGTGTGTAATTCAGTGAATTACTCCTATTTCTTTCTTGAGTACTGGTGTGGCCAGTGCAACCTTCTCGTCTTTAAACGGATCTTTCGTCTAGCGAGCGGTTGTATATGATTACTAAGTACGAGACTACTGTATCAGCATGCCCTGAAAGGAACCTAGTTGGTATACATTCTGGACCGGAAGACTTGCCTTTATTAAGTGACTTAAACTGCTTCGCTGTACCGTGGATATCTGCTTCTAAGTTGCTCATGTTGTACTGTACTGGTCCTTCTACAGAGACGAAAAGTGATAAAGGTGCTTGCCAGAAAGAGAAAGCGTAAGGAAACTACAGGATTCCATTGCGTTTCCTGATACACGCTAACGGAATGGAGCTGTGACATGACAGGAAAGCTACGAAAGCGCCCGTCTCTTAAGATGCTAGCGAGTGAAACAGCGTGAGTGGCGCAGGCGTGTGATTTGGGTCATTCGTCGATACTGCAGGGCGCGTGGGACGGCAGACGGCGTGGGTGGCGGCGCCCGCCCACGCGCCCTTCGCGAACGAGTCGCCGTCTAAATACAAGGCAGGCGCTGCGTGGGAGTGGGCTCAGCGATCAAAGCTCCTACAGCGGCTGAGTCATTAAATGAGCACGATTTGTGCGTCTCGCTTGCTGTAGCATAACGCTGCATTTCCGACTGTCTCGCTGCACTGTGCAAATGCAACTCGTAGGGTCAGTGCTATTTGAATATTTATCGCAGAGAATATTATGGATCCCGGTTACGAAAACATCGGAATGTTAATTCAGAACATTGCAGTGTGACGGGTACGTAAAGTTTACCGGATACCCAAGACACTCTCCCTTCGTTTGCTGCTTTCAGTCTATGGCTAACCACACTCTTACAAAGATCTTTATTCCTGTAGTGCGATTACAGTAAAGTTGTTTAGTAATGTTAATACACATCTGGAGATTAAAATTACAACACCACGAAGGGGGCTTGCAATAAACGTCAAATTGGCACCAAGTGTACCATGCATTTGTTTATTTATTTAACCGTCAAGTTCCGTAGGACAAAATTGAGGAACAAATCTCCAAGGTCATGGAACGTGTCAGTACATGAAATTACACCATAAAAGTAATAACAGATGAAAATAAACGTTCATGAACCTGAAAAAAGTCAGTCCATAAGTTTAAGTAAACGCTATCAGCAATACAATAAGAATCAGCTTAATTTTTCAAGGAACTTCTCGACAGAATAGGAGTGACCCATGAGGAAACTCTTCAGTTTCGATTTGAAACGGAGTGGATTACTGCTAAGATTTTTGAAGTCGAGTGGCAGCTTATTGAAAATGGATGCAGCAGTATACTGCACACCTTTTTGCACAAGAGTTAAGGAAGTCCGATCCAAATGCAGGTTTGATTTCTGCCGAGTATTAACCGAGTGAAAGCTGCTTATTCTTGAGAATAAACTAATATTGGTAACAAGAAACGACAATAAGGAACATACACATTGAGAGGCCAATGTCAAAATACCCAGACTCGTGAACAGAGGTCGACAAAAGGTTCGTGAACTCACACCACTTATTGCCGAATCGCCCGTTTCTGAGCCAAAAATATCCTTGTAGAATGGGAAGAGTTACCCCAAAATATAATACCATACGACATAAGCGAATGAAAATAAGCAAAGTAGACTAATTTTAGTGTCGAAGTATCACTCACTTTTGATACCGTTCGAATAGTAAAAATGGCAGTATTAAGTCTTTGAACAAGATCCTGAACGTGGGCTTTCCACGACAGCTTACTATCTATCTGAACACCTAGGAATTGAACTGTTCAGTTTCACTAATCATATGCCCGTTCTGTGAAAGTAAAACGTCAGGTTTTGTTGAATTGTGTGTTAGAAACTGTAAAAACCGAGTCTTACTGTGATTTAACGTTAGTTTGTTTTCTAAAAGCCATGGACCGAAGTCATGTATTGCACTATTTGAAACCGAGTCAATGTTGCACACAAAATCCTTTACTACCAAGCTAGTGTCATCAGCAAAGAGAAATATTTTAGAATTACCCGTAATACTAGAGGGTATATCATTTACATAAATAAGGAACAGGAGCGGGCCCAACACTGATCCCTGGGGCACCCCCCACTTGACAGTACCCCACTCAGATCCCACATCACAGCCGTTATCAACTTTGTGAATAATGACCTTTTGCTGCCTGTTGCTAAAGTAAGAGGTGAACCAATTGTGAGCTACTCCCCGTATTCCGAAATGGTCAAACTTCTGGAGCAGTATTTTGTGATCAACACAATAAAATGCATTAGTTAAATCAAAAAATACGCCAAGCGTTCGAAACTTTTTGTTTAGCCCATCAAGTACCTCACAGAGAAAAGAGAATATAGCATTTTCAGTTGTTAAACGACTTCTAAAGCTGAACTGTACATTTGATAGCAAATCGTATGATATAAAATGATCAATTATCCTCACATACACTGCCTTTTCAATAACTTTTGCAAACACTGATGGCATAGAAATTGGTCTAAAATTATCTACATTATCCCTTTCTCCCTTTTTATAAAGCGGCTTTACTACTGAGTACTTTAATCGTTCAGGAAACTAACCATTCCTAAAGGAAAAATTACAAGTATGGCTAAATACATCGCTAAATACATGGCTAACATGTGCAGCGTAGTACTGAATATGTAAATGCTTAACGTTCCAGAGCAATCGCACAAATTAAATAGGAGTAACGTCACCTACGTTCTCTATGCAAAAAGTTATCCAGCTGGTCTCTCATTCAGAAATCCCATTTGAACGTCAGTTGTTTGTGAGAGAGCCGTGTTATATCTCTTGTAAGGAGAAACGTCTATCACTGCGGATTTGGACAACGACAAGAGCGTGTCCGATCGAGACCAAGGTTTAGTGTTCCAAGATATTGCTGCTCTCGTTTATCGGAATCCGATGACTGTCTTGTGAATATGAAACCGATGGTTTGAGGAAGCCTTCGTCGGCTCTGTGCAGCATCTCATGGGTCCTAAGTGGCTAGGGCCCGAGAGCAGATACATATTGTTAGCTTGACTGTGCAGGATTCTGCAGCTTCGTCCCATGATCCATTTCAGCAAGACAATTATCCACATGAATATTATACATTTACCTTTATTTGTAGTCCATCGTCTAGTTAACTAAATGGACCAGTTTTTGTACGTTGCATTTTGAAACAAGTTAAACAATAAACATACACTTTCGTTGCCATTTCTTAGCGTACCTAATATTTACTAGTTATCTCATTCCTTCCTACGCTAGATTTAGGAACCTCGTGGATCCGAAAGCTGGTCGACGGTTTACTGGAGCATTTCCCATTTCACCTCCTGCATGGTAGGCTAGATACGGAAGATCCACTCTCCCTTTCAGACTTGACTTGGCATCCGAAGACAGCTCGACTTCGGAAAAAAAGACAAACTGACGGTCTACTAAACATCTTTCCCTCCATTCTTATCCTGGTACTGAGCCAATCCTCTTCGTCGTGGCACGTCACGTTCTTTTGTCCTGGGCACAGGATAATTGTTCTGCAAGCTCTCTTTTGGCTGTCTGTTAGAAGACAGAATCGATTTCATTCAGGATGCCAAATATTAAGCTCTGCGTCATACACAGGACTGCTCGGAATCTGCATATTCCCTTCTGCCATTAGTGACTCATAAACTGGATATTCCAGTAGCACGTGGTCCGGTGTTCCTATAGCTCTGCAATCACAACTGCGTTGTTCTATCTTTTAGACTCCATATACATAGTCCTGGTATGGACCATGTTCCGTCAGAAAGGGTACAAGACCAGCGGTTGGTTTGAACGCGGCCCATTTCGCGTCTCTCCCTAAGATTTGGGAAGAGGCAATATGACGGCCACCCAGTTGCAGAGAAGTCCCTTCTCTCCTTTCACAAAATGATAAATCACTCTCTGATTGAGATGCGACTGTCTTCACGAGTCCCACATATTTCATTTACTTTATGTGATACGTTTTTCTTCTCCCAGTATATGGCATCACTTTCTCTAATCCGCAAACAAGAAGCAGGACCTCAAACAGTATTTGCATGTTGTCAGTTGATGTTGTGCCAAAAGCAACCCAACAACACTGTAGCTACTTGTAGTCTGTTGTTACCAACAAACTATCCAGAGATCATCAGGATATACAATTATCCTCAAAGACTTGGTTTTTTTTTTTTTTTTTTTTGTAGTGTTTTCAAAAGGGGTTGCAGATTAATGAAGCAATATGGTAGCCCAAATCCTGAGCTCTGAGGCCAACCTTCGGTGATTATTCTGTCAATTTCTTCTTGGGGCTCGACAGTTTAACTTCTGTATGCGTGCATTAGTATACAATACATTTATAAAGTTTACCGGGTAAGTTAAGGTACTGCAGCCGCGCAAATAAAGAGGGCCGTAAGGTTGTCGAAGGCACCTGACACATTTCTCTTTTCTGAAGACATATTCTGCATCATTCATTCAAGTTTCACTCTTGTGAACGTGAAGCCTCTTATTTAGCAATTCCGAAACGTTTTGCCAACAACAATGAGTAAGCAGACGGATCTCTAAAATTTTGTCTGGATTGAACTTCTATTCTGCCACTTCTTCAGGTTGGTGACCTCTCTTGATCAACAATTGTTCGGAATTTTTCCTTGGGGAAAGGCACTCATTGAACAGTCAGCTTAAAATGAAAGCAATGGCGGCACCTGAATACTTTAATATTTCGGAAGGAATGCTATCTGGCCCCGGTTCCTTATTAGTTTTCGACGTGCTGAGGAATACCAGAAGCTCTTTACCGTCACTTGTACTCCTCAGTCAGCTGTTTTCTCAACTCCTGTGATAGTCGGTTTTATCTTCTTGTCTATCATCTGGCTGTAGTAACTTCAATAGTAGTTCGGGTGATTCTTGTCAACCCGTATTCAGTTGAGCACTAATCGCTAACGTTGAGGGAACTAAAGATGACCTTACGGCTTGCCACTTTGTATAGAGTGCCTCATGGATTAATGTGCAGTTGCTCGCAAACAAATTAATCCATCATACTCAATTCTAATTCATTAGTTAGGTTTTTAAAGTGTGGTTCAGCTCTAGGTAACTAGTAAGTAGTACTGTCCTGTTACCTGGAATAAGACTTCACTGGTACCTTCTTAGAACTCTGCAGACACTTCTCCTCAGCTGGATGAGCTCCGAACTCCTGGGGGATACTTCTAATAAATATGACTTTCTTGCCATTAAGAACTGGAACATTAATATTTTCTGTTAGACTCTCCGTGATCTCTCCCGCCTTCTCTTCGATTTTACCACAGATTTTGTTGCTCCTGAAGTGACGTTCACTTGACTTCACAACTTCCTGTGAATCCTTTTGAAATTTTGCTGAGAGCTATTTAGGGCGAAATGAAACAAGTTGAGGCGATTTGCGGTTAGACCTTGAGTCATGCCCCAGTTTTTGACTGATGTATAAGCACGGTTATTCGTCATGGTAATGTCAATACGAGTATTTGATGTCCTAGGCCGTCCTTCATAGGTAGGTGAGTTACCTGGCAAATTTTGCACACGAAGCGCCATTATCACGTCTTGTAACTCAAGACAACGAGAATCCGGAACTCTGCTGTTCCACTGACGCCGATGTATTGCTAGAGATCAGGTGAAAGGTCACAGGAGACAGCGGATCCTTGACTGGCCCGACTGCTGCCTCGATATGTGACCCATAAAGCATGTCCAGTCACCATCCCTCATGAACTGAAACTGCGTGAGTTTCAGATGTAGCAAAAAGTCTCTCAAAAACGCATTTGGAGACTATTTGCTTCCATGCACCAACGTACACAAGAAGATAATGGTGAGAGTGGTTCCTCCCTGTTGAGATGATGGCTACTGCCGAGTAGTTGTTCTTCTGAACAGCACTCCATACGAGCAAACGAGTTGCGTGTTTAACTGCAATTACTCGTACTGTAGGTACCTGGACTACACGCGGCACTGTTTAAAATGAATTGCTCGATGTAGTCATAGGGTAGAGCTGCGCATGTCTGCTTTCATCTCCTGCAGCGAATTAACTGCAAATAATGACTTTTAGTTGTGATCCTGTAGTTAAACGGTCTATGCGTTGGCTAGATATGCGAGTTAATAAAATACACACAAATACAAAAGTTAAATTAATAATTTAATACCAAGGATTCTATTCTAGTGTTGTAACTGATATAGACGACAGAGAATTATGTTACATAATGTTTATTCAAGGAAGGACATCTCAAATAAATGAGAATTGCGTCCTACGGTATTCATTTAAAATACAGACAGAAAATCCCCTTATCAAATGCAGTAACGTTGCGTAGAGAGCGTTAAAAAATGGTAGCAAAATCCGCAATCAAAATAGTCCTCATAGATACGTGAAAACTAAGTCCATTTCGTGATCACAGTACTTGAAATATTCACCAGCTCAAAACAGTTCAGGGTTCAACATGATGAGTCACAAACTAAGAAGTGTTATACAAAGAATAGTAACTCATACTCTGTCTATCATCAGTTCCGTAATACAGGCGAAGCACATTCAGACCTCTTGTGAGTTAGATTCTCTTCGGAAGTTAGAGTATTGTAGCAGCCGTTCACCGCCTAGAATGTCGCCTATACGAGTGAATTACACACGTTGCAACAGGCCATTTTCCAGTACTCGGCACAAAGTGCCCCTTCAAGATCTAACTGAAATGCGTCCTCAGAAGTTAAAGTCTCATAGCGGCAGTTCACCGCCCGGAATCTATCGCCGACACAAACGAATATCACACGTTATCATAGACAGGTCTGCCTTCCTCAACAACAAACATAAAAGTGTCCAGGATTGATCCCTTGAGCTCTTCACTCGACAAGTGCCAGTCTCTACTTGATTCCCGTAGTGTTCCCGTACTGTCTGCTTTTCCATTAGCTGAAAGCCGTCCCCACCAAAAATACATCGTCCTTTAGTCCTACAGACGTGATTTGTTTCAACTTAACCACTCCTCGGACTAAACTAATATATTACAACAATATTTAAATAAAGAAATGTCATAAATATTTAGTCAATATTCTCAGTAACATCAAATAAAAGTTTGTTCGTAAATAAATAAGCTAGCATTCTTACGCGAGTGTGCTCACGTTAAATGAGAACGAATTGTCATTAAATTTTATTTAAACAATTATTTATGCCTTCTTGACGGAAGCGTCTTTTGGCTCTATTTTCAATTGTAGTGTCCGCTAACATATGCAGTTGACCATTCTTACATTAGCACAATTTTTTAATAGCGCCTTCAATCTACATTTGAATATAGTTACTGGTAAAATAGCAAACTGTTTATTACATAAATACACAAGTATGCGAAAATATGAAGTATTACATTTACTATGTAACTGTGGAGTATACAATGTTCTGATAAACATTTGCTTAATGAGAAAGATATGAAAGACATCGCAAATCAACAAATAAAGTAGATACAGATACGTTACTTTCAGCGATGGTAGTTATAGTGCAATGATACCATCTGGAATATCGTATGTTGAAATCATATGAAGCGTTTAAAAGTTGTAAACTCAGAGATTCGTTGTGAAAATATGTAGTCACTGTAAATTATTGGTTCAAATGGCTCTGAGCACTATGGGACTTAACATCTGTGGTCATCAGTCCCCTAGAACTTAGAACTACTTAAACCTAACCAACCTAAGGACATCACACACATCCATGCCCGAGGCAGGATTCGAACCTGCGACCGCAGCAGTCGCGCGGCTCCGGACTGAGCGCCTAGAACCGCTAGACCACCGCGGCCGGCTTGTAAATTATTAACTTCTGTTATTTTAAGGATACTGATATTATTGCTGTGTCACTGGATGCACCTAATTTTTCTGGGATCGCCCATGTATTAAGATTTACATTAAAATTGGATTGTAAATTATTATAGACTCTCAGAGAGCTGTAAGAAGTAATCTTTCAGCTTGTCTGACACTGCCAGTTGTGGAGCATTGTCTCCTTGCACAAAGGCCATGCGAACAACAGCCATCCAAATTCCCAGCTTTGGAATGTACCGATTTCCGGCGACTCTGCTCGTCTTTGTACCTGGCTGACCTCTACCGCTTCGTGCCCTGAGCCCTTGGGACCGTTAGCGTTCAGCTGTACAACAAATCCGTCTTACCTCGTAGGAATACTGGGGCGGTCGATTAGCTCGCCTATCTACGCCTAACGTTACGCCATCCAAATTTAGAATTAGATGTTCGGCGCTTTCTGACACAGTACCGTCGAGAAGCACAGGGGATGTGCTACTGCCGCCGAATATCATCTGTAAGGGGTCTGTAAGATTCAATTGTATGTTGCGCTCCGTCAATAGGGCAAACAGAAGAGATAGCTCTTCTGTGAATGTCTGCCCCTGTCTCCCGTGAGAGCAACCACTGTTGTTACAACGATGTAACGGGGCTTCGCTGGAGTAGAGAGGATAGTATTTGCTTTTCTTGTAGGCTGTGTTTGAGCTTCGCAGCTTTAGAGAGCTCCATCATTCTTGTAATTCGGTTATCCTCAATTATGTTTTTCTTCCCGTGATGTAATGCCTGCTCAAACTCTGTACGAGCTACGTGTCTTTCTTATAACTCATGACACGTTACTATTCTGTTATTCCCAACTTATTACACTTCCTGCTTCACAACGTACGGTAGACGCGAGCTTTCTCAATATACTTTCATAATATTTCTTTTCGTGTCCTTCATCATAACACACGGATGGACTTGACCCTTTTATAGATTAATGCTCCATGTCATCGACACGTAAAACAGTTTGAGACATTAAGCTGTCATTTACGCTGACGGCTTGGAACGCTACATAAAACCGTCCTTTGGCCAGTAATTGAATTCCAACGCTAGGGGTCACCTGGATAACATACTGAGCGTGTTCGTGCTCTCTAGGGCATAACAGACTCTAACATCCTGCCGGAATTCTCTCTATGAGTGGATATGTATATACAGTTATTCAGTCAATAATTTAGAATAGTGTCTTGGAAGTTAAAAGCTTATCTAGCTACAATGTAGTCCTGCGATAGTACATAGGGACGGCCGTGGAGGTGTGGAATATCATCTTAAAAGATAGTGCTCTAATCTGCTTCCATTTCGCTCACAATTTGTCATGGAACGCAGACAGGATCAGCTATTGTCCCATCATGTCACACTCTTGCTCAGCTGGAGAACGAGCGGGTCATCATGATGGTGTGAGTAAATGATAAGCATTTGTTGGCTGAAGCCAGATGTGTGTCCTGCTCCAAAAGCACATGTTTGGGCACTGTATATGTGGCAACGGAGAGGATTGAATGATGCTCTGGCTGTATAGCGCACTCTTCACTGCCTCCTCAGCAAACCTTAGGGCTGCACACAACACGCTGTACAAAGTTAGTTGTATTCGTTGCTGATTTACACACTTACAGGGTAGCAGGTCTTCCAGATGTCGACCCACTCGTCAGTGACGCCAAAGTGGAATCTACTTTCATCCGTAAACACAACTTTGAGCCATTCATCCATTAAGTTGTGTGTTCCATTGCACCATCGGAGGCAGGTTACAGGATACCTGAAATGTGACATCCTTACTCCTAGTTCATCTTCCAGGAAACTGTATTTTATGTATCTACAGCCATTAAAAAATTTAACCACTGGCAGAAGTTGCTGTGAATATACTAGAACATATTAGATAGCTACATACAAGAATATTTCTTAACACAAGACAACCAGCATGGCCAGTACAGGGTTTTTTATAAGTGCAATCTGTGACAGACTATTAAATACACCTCGCCTCATCGTTATGCTAAACAGCACAGCTTTGCCGTCTATTAACATAACGTAATATGCAAGGAGCGAAGGAAATTTGGATATTTGGATATTTGGGGAAAATTCCTATGGGACCAAACTGTTGAGGTCATCGGTCCCTAGGCCTCCACACCACTTAACGTAACTTAAATTAACTTACGCTACGGACGACACACACGGACTCGAACCACCTCCGACGGGGGGGGCGGGGGGGGGCGGGGGGGCGGGGGGGCGGGGGGGGGTGGGTGTAGCCTTGTGGACCGTGACAAGGCGCCTTGGACCGCGCCGCTGGAGGGGCAGAGCCACCAGCATATTGTCTACGGGTGTTGTGTCGAGAAACTATACGAGCACTGTCAGACAATTTTAGATAATGTGGGAAAATATATCGCTGCTGATTAATTTATTTCTTATGTTTATCTACTGTGTTCAATAAACTAACGAAGAAATTCTATTTAGTCTGCACTGCACTAATACAAATTAATTACAACTTACGATAACGTTGCGAAACACGTATTTTTAATAAAACAGTGTACCCCAAATTGTCACGAATTAGCAAGATAACACGCCCTTTCGTCTTCGAAACAGTCAGTGTCTACGTTCAGTTCACAGTCACACTGGAAAAACCGTTACAGCACTAACGATAGTACGCAAATCTAGGAACAGGAGTTGATACATAACGAAATCCAGACAACAAGCCATTCAGTGCCACAATTAGGTCAAGAGAGTTGGCTGAAGAAGAAAAAGCAAGCACTGACGATTTTGCAGTTTAGCAAGTTTTTCATCAGTAGATCTACATGCTACAGAGTCAAGATCGAATTTCTTAACTGATTGTCGATCTGCTTGCTAGTGGCTCTATCAGAGAACACTTTATCGCTAAGCTCGCAAACAACTTCATTAGAGAGCAAAAAATGTTCAAACGTGTGTGAATTTCTTTGGGATCAAACTGGTCAACGGTCCCTAGACTTACACACTTCTTAAACTAACTTAAACTAACCTATGCTAAGAACAACACACACACCCATCCCCGAGGGAGAACTCGAACCTCCGCCTCAAACCGCGCGGCCACTCCGCGCAGCTGTTAGCACTCCGACTGTTATATCTTACGTGTTTCACCCTGTATCGTTCGTCATGGAGAACAATCCAGTTAAACTGTAACCAAAATCACTAAGGCCTGATTAATATTATTAAGCAGAACCACTGCATGATAACTGTGTGATAACTATGTATCACGTTCGTTTACACCAAGAAGTACAGGCTAGAAATGTTGAGAGATTGGTTCCCGTTATTGTGGATAATTTCGGTGCTTATGAAATATTTTTTTTTAAAATTGCTAATGTAGCTGTGCTAGACAGCCCAAGTATAGATCGTAGCCAGAAGCAAATCATCTGCATACGTCTATCACAGGAACGTCGTGGAAATTAGAGGTAATATAGATTTGCCGAGAATCACACTTCATAAAATTATTGAAACTTTGGTTTAGAGGTAGGTTATGCGATAACTATACCCCACTTCTATGAATATAACATGGTAACAGTCTCCGGCTGACGTGCAACGTGAAATATTTTTATGTAACACACCACGAAAAAACGAATTTGAAAACCCGAATCATTTATCGAAAAGTGTTATTCAATATTAAGAGTGTGGAGAAATCTAGTGGAAGTCATTGTCTCCATGACAGTAAATCTGAGAATGCAAAGAACAGCCATACATACCTAAATATCAAGGTATTAATGTATTCAGGACCGAGTGTGAAAGTGTTTCCACCTCAATACTCGCTGAGAATATTAAAGACTGCACGAGAGTTTCGTGGTATACGAAATAGGTTACAGACAGATGTGATGACGAAGTTCACGAATTTTAAGGACCAGAGGGAAACACAGTTGAAAGGGTCTGAAAAACATGCATACTAAACCAGAGAAATGTTTCGACAAAAAGAAGGTTAAGAATACGGAGAAATCTAGTCAAAGTGATTGTCTCCGTGGCAGTAAATCTGAGAATGCAAAGAGCAGATATACATCTCTAGACATCAATATATTAATGTATACGGGACCGAGTGTGAAAGCGTTCCCACCTCAATACTCGCTGAGGATACTCAGGAACACACGAGAGTCTCGTGGTATACGCAGTACGTCCCAGACAGATGCCTGCATCTGTATCTCAAGCTTTACAAACCGTAATATGAGGATTACAACTTAGTCATGTGACCATGACGTCGCTTCAGGTAATGACTCCTAAAATTAGAGCACATATTGACAGTACTGGTAAAATTGCGTTATGTCGTTGGTTTGGTGCTCCCACCCTACTGCTCTTACGCTACAAGAGATAACAGAGTATGCGGAAATCCGTTACAGCTCCACCAAGCTCTCGTAAAATACCTACTACTACCCGTCATCAACGATTTAATCTATAATTATAATTATTTATCGCTTGCTTAACAGATTTCGGTAAATGATTTGGATTTCCAAGTGCGTTTTTTTCCCTAGTGTGTTACATAAAATTATATTAGGTCGCTCGTCAGCTGGAGACTCTTACCATTTTACATTCATGGAAGGGGGGTGTAATTATCGCACAGTCTACCTCTAAGCCCAAGTGAGCTGTGAAACAGACAAACAGGCGCCAATCCTTCATACATACTGCCCATTCTTCTTCGTTTAAAGTCTCTGTTAATATATGTAATGCTGGTCAGAACTCTAGGTCACTTTATGATTGAAAGTTGACCCAGTGACCATGATGTCTCTTCTGTTATGACTCCTATATTTTTAGAACACATCTACTTCTACATACATACACACTCCACAAACCCCGTATGGTGCATGGTGGGGGGGGGGGGGGGGGTGGTACTTAGTGTCACTCGCCAATAGAGCAAGGGAAAGTGAAACGACTGTCTATATACCTTTCTGCAGGCCCTAATTTCTCTTGTCTTCGCAGCCCTCACACGGATTGTACGTTAGCAGTAGCAGAGTCATTCTGCAATTAGCTACAAACTCCGTTTCTCTAAATTTCCTAAATGTTGTTTTCGAGAAAATAACGTTGCCTTCTCTACAAGGAAAACCATTTGCATTCATGAAGCATCTCCGTACTATTCACGTGTTTATGAAACCTACCAGCAACAAACCCTTCTGACATAGTGTTCCGTGATTGATTTAGAGAAATCCTTCTACAAAGTTAGCCATCACTACTTAAGGAATGTATTACAGTATCTGCACATTTCAGCAAACATCAGAATATTTACACCTCCAAATAGAGTCAAAAGTGCAGGCTACAGACAGAGTTCAGGCGTTTCCTGGCACCTAGACGATAACATTTGCGTTGTTCTGCAAGAAGTACAGAGATATGTAATAAAGAATATTAGAGTATGTCTAATACAGCTTGCATTTGACGCTGCAGCAGCATGTTTCGACTGATGGCGCGCCGCCTGCCTTATCAAGTCCCTGCTTCCGGCAATCAAGTGGCTGGCGGCACGTGGGTGCTCTTGGCATTCCCCCCGCTACCGTATCTTTTAACGGTCACACAGCAGGCTCTTTGTGTTTTTAGACACTGCCTGTTGCGACCGGAGAGTTTCGTAGCCTGGTGGGATCCCGTGGACGCCTTCATAGTGTTGAAGAAACGCGTTTTACACATCATTGACTTAGACCAGTCAATAGATATTTCTCTATTAGACTTTTGTGGAACATGTTGTGTACTGCTTTTCAGACAGAAAAGAAAATGATCTATGTATTCACCTGATCTGTTTTTGCCTTATATCGTGCGAAGATGGTCCACGCCCGAAACCCGTGGATATTAAGATTCATCATCCATTGTTTGTTGCGGCTCGTATGACCACTGGATAAATAATTACTTCGTTGTACTGGAGTGGCATGTTACCCTTTACTTGTATCTCGTGTGCAGTTAGTCCCTATACGAGTCCATTATGGATCAACATCAAATTCCTTTTGCTCATTATATTTAGAACCACTCCTAATGTTTGAAGCCATAACGTTACTTTCGGCAGTCCATGCACATAAATGTAAAATTAAGAACATATAAGTAACTGGAGCAATTATTCATCACGTCAATATACAGTTGCAGAGCAAAAGCGCTCTGCAAGCACGGAGAAACTACCAAAATGTGGAGAAATTCCACCTACTAAAAGGAATGGACCACATTCCAGGAAGTGTACACATCTGTCAATACACTGAGGGGCGTTCGAAGCCCATGAAAAGTCATTGTATCATGGTGGCAGTTAAACTGTGGATGGACAAAACGGGAACACTCGACACACGTATTACACCGGTAAGGAACTGCTTACTTTTCCTGCAGTAGACCACGTGAACACAAGTCGTAGGTATAGTAATTGCGATTATATTGGTTCTGCAAATTACATTTTGTAAAACTGTATACTCATAACACAAGTCGTACCGATTACAAGTTAGAAAATGTACACTTATAATAGCTTAGACAGTATATACATGATTATATAAGTATACAGTGGTTTACAGCACATAATTATATACAGCACATAACTATATACAGCACTTAATATATGTAGTTGGAGTATCTCTGACAACAGAACTACTTTAATGTTTAAACATTCAGTGGTATGAAAATTTTTATTATTCTCAATTTTTCATGAGTGACCTTCGATCTATTTCTACTTCACTTTTCCTTAATGTGGTACGTACAATCCGTTAGTCACATGGTGAGCAAATAACTTCCGCTTACTGTTTGTCCATATATATATCTCGCCACAACATAAAATTCTATTTTTACCTGAAAGTTTTTTCAAGTTTACAGGGAAATTATTCTCAGTTGGTGATGCTGTGTAGGTTCATTGATAGTGCTTGTTTCAATTTGATGCCGAAGTACTGACATCCCTTTGCAAGTTTTGTAGTCTGTGTGTAAGACACCTCAACACTTTTTCTATTTCTTGTACTATGGGTATGAGAGGTCTCATTGGTCGCCAGTTTTGTGAGATCACGTAATGCATTCGGAATGACCGTCATTGTGACTTGAGATCGAAAAGTTAAAATATCAGGACCCTTAAAACAGATTCCAAAAGTTTGTTTTTCCCTCTTTTTCAGTGTAATCAGAAAAGCTTTCCTTTGGTGTGAATATATATATATATTTCCTCCGCCTCCATACCTGGTGATTCCATTGTGAAAAGACTTCAACGGGATTCACTCAACCTCATGATGCCAGCTGAGGAGCTACTTGAATGGGAAGTAGCGGTTACAAGGTCTGGGAAGACGACAACGACAGGGTGAGCGGTGTGCTGACCCCATGTATCTCCACAAAGCACCTAATAACGCTGTATTAGCAAAGGATGTAACGGTGGCTGGTAAGTATCTCGCAGTTCTCAATGCGTGACCAAGTAGTTTAGTTATTTTTAAAACATTCTTTTCGTTCCTGTGGTGATAAAGTTTCCACATGCTGTGACTCCATACTGCACTCCAGAATAGTATTCATGCAGACATTAAAAATTGTCAAAGATCTTCCCTGGTAACACCAAAAGCAGCGCAGAATGAGTCAATGACCGGCGGAATGCCTGAAAGAGAGAAGCTCTAGTCGTGTAACAATGAACACGGAAGCTATTGTGATACAAGCGAACGTAACACAATGACATCAAGGCTACAGAAGGGTACCGTCATAATGGTAAGCTGCACAGAGTGCTGAAACAAAACACAGATGTATCGTAAGAGCAACTATTCACTTACCGACGCAGCAGAAAAGAGTGACTGGAAGGTGAAGTTGAGAAATGCTGAGGCGATCAAGAGAACTACCTCACTGTAACAAAGAACATGACTGCACCCAGTATAAATACTACTCCTGTCCTGGTGGATTTCTGTTCAGTTGCAGAAGTCCTGTCTAGGAGAGAGATGTCGGTCGACCCTCTGCGCCCCTAGTTGCCTTCGAACTTCCATGGAACACCAAGTCCTGTTGGAGGGATTCAGCCGCTGTGAGCTGCAGTGGCTACTAGCGTGCTGGGGTCAGTGTCAGCCAACTAATAAAGACAGACCAGGCCACCTGACACACCGATTTACATGATCTTTCGCCCACTAGTTGGGGCCCAAACAACTATGGTTCCATTTTCGAAAAAATCAAAATCAGACTGTCACCACCCAGCTGACCTTCTGGAGACCTGATCAGGGCCTAGGAGAAGGTGAGCCATTACCGTGAAGGTGAGCCACTGTTGTCAGCCGCGCGGGATTAGCCGAGCAGTCTAGGGCGCTGCAGTCATGGACTGTGCGGCTGATCCCGGCGGAGGTTCGAGTCCTCCCTCAGGCATGGGTGTGTGTGTTTGTCCTTCGGATATTTTAGGTTAAGTAGTGTGTAAGCTTAGGGACTGATGACCTTAGCAGTTACGTCCCATAAGATTTCACACACATTTGAACATTTTGAACACTGCTGTCCCTCACCCTGACTCCTGCAGCAGGCACCGATCCTGCCATCCTCTCTCTCCTTACGGACGGATGCAGCCGCCTTTTGCAAGGCTACACACACTCCTAGCAGGGCTGGAGGGTGCCTCTCCTGAGCATTGAACATCGATGTCAGCGAGATAAATTACCAAAGCTGTGAACCACTGTCCTGCGCAAACTGTGTTCGTAGTGATGACACTGAGATCGTCGTCCACCCACTTGTAGGAGCCTGTTACGTGACCCATCGCTACCACTCCATGAATGCGAAGCATGCATGTGTCAGCACCTGCTGGCCTGGTGTGCGCTTCACCAGCACGCCTAACCTGCTGACGTCCTAGGGAAGACAATTGTGTAATTGTGATTATTAAATATATAACTGATAGTAAGGCTTCTTAATGTTTTCAGCATCTGACAGATCGTCACCACCGTGTTTCGCACAGCTCAATCCTCTCGGTAGCAGGGCCCATCGGCCGGCCCTCTATACTGCATATGTCGTGATAGACATTTCATGTGATCTGTTGATATCCATTACTGATCCAGCTGTTCCATTACAAACATCACTGAACTTGACTTTTTAGAGATAGTGTCAATTTGCTATTTCCTTCTTGTCGTTATTTCTAAAAACTTGAATGAAACTTCTTCCTGTCCTGTTTCATTCAACAATACATCCATGTGATCACTATTTAGTTTATCACCGTACTGATAATTATGTAATTAGGGTTTTTTTCGGATTAATGATATGCTCATTTTTCACGATCCTTTGTGCTATACAAACGATAAGTTTCGAGGTATTTTTCTTAAGCATTTCAAAATTGTTAGCTACATTCGGCACAATAATATCATCGGCACACATAATCGTCTTTCCATCTGCCTGCACGTGGTTCCAAAAGAATCAGAACAAGACAGGTCCTACTGCAGATCATCAAGACACATCAAACACTATATGGTTACATATTGTCTCCAATCCATTACACTACAAATCGAAATAACTGGCATTTGATTCAGGGTTTTTTTCTGTGACTTACTTCTTTCGGCCAAGTTGCTTCGTGGTTCGGAGTCCACTTTAGACTCTAACTCCCCCTATAATTGAAGGAGTAAGTCGGTTCAAAGATCGAATGAAGGCAGCAGCACACCACTTAAAAAAGGGTCATGCTCACTCAAGTTCTGCCGTATTCACAGCAACCTTCGTCTTAAGTAGACCATTACTGTTTGATGTCATAACGAAGATCTGAATGGTAGCAGTTGTTTTAAGAACTGGAGGACCAAGACGGTTTTGTTATTGTGTAAAAATGGCGTTTATTTATGAGTCACTGTGAGTTTAATACCGATAAAACAAATAATGGGCCACTGCCAATCTTTTTTTCCTGTTGCATAAAAATGTATTTCAGTATCCTTAATTTTTTTCTTCATTTCCACGCCAAAGTTAGAATATTTCAGTTACTTTTAAAGTGAATCGCGATCTTCAAACCTTTCCATACCCTTCCAACAGTTTCGTCATCTGAGAAACAATTCAGCTATATCCTACTAAATACAAAGCTAGTTCTGTACACAAATCCCTGTATGCCGCTTTCGGGATTCGAGGAGGCGCGCTGGCCCGTGATGGGGTCCGCCTAGCAGATTAACTACGAGGGATGATGAGCTAGCCAGCCTGGATATGGGTTTTAGGTGGTTTTCCACATCCGAACAGGTGAATACCGCGCTGATACGAATGTTCCGTCTCAGTTACACGATTCGCAAGTATTTCACAAAAATTCTCACACCTTAACGTGGGTAACAATTGACACAAACAGATAGTGTACACTGTTTTCATCCCAAAGAGGGGGGAGGTGGGTGATGGCCGAATGGAGGCATCCAGCCACTCCCTACCACCATTAACATAGCCAAATCCAGATTAACGTGCTGACCCCGTGCAGATACAGGATAAAGCCCAGGAAAAAGAGTGGAGAAAGATTCACATCCTGTCTCTGTGAAACATACTCGTATACGATAATTACTGCATATTTTTTATCCAATGTATTAAAACCTCTGAGGAAAATAGAAGACACTGAATCCAAACCATTTCAACTTGCTTGCACTTCCTCTCCAACCGGAGAAAGTTGAATACTCCTAATAAAACGTGTCATCTCGGAGATGTTAGCGAGGGTTAGTATTTGACGAATTTTCAGCATAAGACTAAATTGAAATTTGTAACTATACTCATCAAATCCACACAATTGGCTGCTCAGCTTGTGGTATTAACTACCGTACTTCTGGAAAATACAGTAGTTGGTGGAGAAGGAACGAAATTACTTTTTTTTTTATCCCGGTGCTACTTACATTCCACGTGCCTTATGGAATGGATTCCTGACTCCTACAGAAGTAGAGAAGACATAGTTGTATGCCTGGTCAGAGTGCTACATTCAGGTTCGCGATATCCAGCCTGCAAAACCAGTAGAGCACTTGTCTTGTCGTCTAGTACGAGCACCATTAATCTCCGCCCTGAGTCGCCCACTCCCTTGCTGCAGTTACATAGTAGTCTATACCTGTCTGCTACCGGCATATGTTTACATTTTGATTTCTGTAGAACCGGTTTCTCCTGCTCTTGTTGCCAACTGAATAACAGATCTTGTTAAACAGTAGGCATGTATACAGCAAAGCCCTCCTTTAAATAACTTTACTTCTACTTAGTAACCGAATACGTGAAGAACCGCAGTTTAAAGCTGTTTCCCGGTGAGACTCAGGACATGAATTCTCGCTTCGCATAATAGTCGTAAAAGAGGCCCCGGAATAATGCAGCTACTTTTAGCGACTTGGTGTATTAGAAGGGGTCATGCAGTGCAATGCAAAGTACCATATAGGTATTCGAGCGTAGGGGAGCATGGAGGAATGCTGTACCTCCACTCATAGCAAATTCCTAATGAAGGTGGTTTGCCGTTGTCTTCTTCCGATCTGTTATGAAGTGTTATATGTGTTTCTGTGCCGTGTGGATGACTGTGGTGAGGGTTTGGACAGTGTAGTGTTTGGTTTCTGTTGATATGAATGAAAGGAAGGGAAAGCGTGAAATCCGGTGTCGACACATAGCCTGCTCCTTGGCGAATCCGACAAACGGGTCACCATTAACAGCGTTACAAGCCCTTACTTCGTGAGACACTGCGGAGAAGTTTGGAATTTAATCCAGTGACATGGATTAAAGGCTGGTGATCAGAAAGTTTACGCCACCACCTCCCCTCCCCTTGCCGATCAAATAGTGGCAGTGAAAAATTCATCCACCACGAGGCTTCGAACTGCTTGACCTCCGGGTCGAACGCTACCGCATGCGCGTGCGTTAGCGACCTAGGCTACGGAGGCGGACAGAAAGGCACATACTGTAGTGTTGATAATCTACGCGTAGATAGACGGGTCGAAAATTTCGTTGTTTTTTTAAAAAAAAAAGCTTTCTTTATCTGGATCTGTCCTCCATAAGCCACATTACGGTTTGTGGCGGAAGGTATTTCTTTGTGTAGCTCTGTCATAGTCCACCTTTCCTCTTTCACTTGCGAACTAAGTGTGAATATGTTCAAATTTCTCCGATTTTCCTGTCATTGACATTTGGAGAGATATAAGAGGGAGAAAGTAATATGTTTCTTGAGTTCTTGGAACCTGGATTCACTTTTTCTAATGCTAAGACTCTCCTTGATGCATACCGTGTCTCTTTAAGCGTTGAATAAGCATATTCATGACGCTCTCGCATTTAATAAACGAACTCATGACAAAATGCGCAGCTCTTGTTTGTATCTATTGCATAACTTCTCTTAATCCTAGCCTAAAAAGAGCTCCACACTTACAAACAACTCTCAAGAATCGGTCAGATGTGATTATTGTAAGCAACCTCATTCATGGGTGAATTACATTTCCTTCAGATTCTTCCACTGAATCTTAGTCTAGTAGTGGGGCAACAAGAACATCGCCCCAAACTGCATGTTGCCCACATCAGGGGCAAGTATACATTCACTGGCAAATCTAACGTTCTCTTTTGATTGATAGGTCCTTAACCATTTGTTCTGGTAAGAGGATTATGAAACCCTTGAGATAATCCGTCCCTTTGATTGACAGGTCCATAACATACTGCTTGGTTATGTGGTTTCCAGGCAACCCCTACCTCTCCCTCTAACCTTCCTTCTCTCCTCCCCATCCTCGTTCCCCACCCCTCAGAAAACTACCCTCGCCGATACAAGCAGACTTTTGATATGAATCTGATTGACTATTATTTAACTCAGTCAGTTAATTAACCCTTCCCCCACTGAGAAACCCCCAACCCTCCCCCTCCCCTCACCCCACTTGGAAATTGGCGGGAAAAAGACTCAGTTCATTGGCCATTTGGCGGGAAATCGATTGCGATGTGTGGAATACCGTTTAAACAATTTAGACAATGTGTGGAATATTGTTTATTTAAACAATTATGGGATAGTAGGTGGTGATGGAAAATTGTTTATTTATTTATTTCAAGAATTTGTCGGGAAATTGACCGCAGTGTATGGAATACTGTTTATTTAAACAATTTACAGAATACAAGGCAATGTATAGAATAGAGTTTATTTATATAATTGGTCAGGAAATCGATTGCAGTATGGAATATTTCAACAATTGCGACACTTTTTTATCTGATTGCACGTGGAAACGCTGAGTAGGCTTAGTTTACATTTGCTGTCAGGGTATGGGATGCTCTTATTTTCCTCACGTTTCGAAGCACTTTTTCTAAGCACAGACGGGAAAATCAGAACAATTACATATCTAAAAGTTCATGACATATTTTGAAACTCACCTCCGCTTTCTGCAGATGGAAAAATTATGTAGAATCTCAGTGGAAAATTATTTTATACACATCGAGAAACGTACAGCAGTCATATTGTACAGACAGTTAAACCCTGCAAAAGGGGTGTGCAGATCATGAATGAATGAAGTGCGATATACTAACCATCGTCTGGGGCCTCCCGTGCGTGTGTCTATCGTCAGGGCACCGACACGAAGGTGAAAACCGCCCAGTGTCGTAATTACAGACCACGTTACTAAATAACACCGACCGCGGACCGCATATTGGCGTTCTTTGATCTCGCAGCGCCCAAACAAAGCATCAAGTGGCGACATTCTGTTAATCGGGAAAATTCAGACTCGCTTCCTGTCTCTGTCTTCCTCAAGAGGCCACTAACTCTTTGTCTGTATGAACCAACGTCGCCGGCCGCTGTGGCCGAAAGGTTCTAGGCGCTTCAGTCTGGAACCGCGCGACCGCTACGGTCGCAGTTTCGAGTCCTGCCTTGGGCATGGATGTGTGTGATGTCCTTAAGTTAGTTAGGTTTAAGTAGTTCTAAGTTCTAGCGGACTGATGACCTCAGATGTTAAGTCCCATAGTGCTCAGAGCCATTTTTTTGAACCAACGTCCCAAATCATGCGGATGGAATTCTTCGTCTCTCCTCAGAATACAGTAATCCTATTGGCTAACGCTGGAGACAAAGGGAGAGCTGACACAATTGCGATATCAAAAAAGTAATTGTTTAAGAATTTACAGGAGTCAAATAGATCGCTTACAAGACTCACCTCCTCCTCATGATGATCCTCCTTCTTAATAAAACATATTTTCAACCTTTGAGCATCACACAAAAACATTATTAAAATCAAGTAACGAAATTTCCACCACAAATAGATCGTAGCGCTAAATATATCCGAGGTATTGTATACACCAACGTTTGAGACCACAAACACCCTCCTCCACCACAACTTTTCACTAAACATATCTGGTGAAAAAAATTCTACCGATCACACAAACTAGCGATCGCGAAGTGCGCGCCATTCGCCAACTACAGGATGCCTGCCTGTACCGACCGCATGCATGCCCGCAATGCGATTATTGGAAATAATAAATTGATCAATCGGGAATTTGATTTTGGGGTTCGGTTTTTGAAAGTACTATAGAATTCCTAAATTGGTCCTCTCCACTACATTTGGAAGGAAGTGGAAGAGTCTACCACGTGATGGAATAGTCACAACAACAACAAATACCTCTGCAAGACAGAGTCCACTGCGATGTACTGAGAAGCACTAAACATGACACACTTAAATTACGATCCAATCTGTGGTAATAATTGGTCATGGTTAGATGTCAGAGATCGCTATCAATCGGGAATTTGACGTTGCAATTGGCTTTTTAAAGCACTATAGAATTCCTAAATTGGTTATCTCCACTACAATTTTAAGGAGGAAAGCTTACTGCGTGATAGGATAGAGGCAACAGCAAATACCACAGCAAGACAGAGTCCGCTGCGATGTATTGAGAATAACTAAAGATGACACACTTAAACCATGATCCAGTCTGTAGCCGTAGATGCCACGGCTAGATGTCGGAGATCGCTGAAACACCCGTGCATCCCGTGCGTTCATGTCGTGAGGTCCAAACGCAGCACGCCTGTTCCCTCATACGCCGGCGGCGGCAATGCTCAGAGGTTGGTGAAACCTACCGCCGCGATCGCAGCCACAACTGTGGATACTTGTGCATGCCAGAGTGCACCACTCGTGGCCATGGAGGGCAACCAGGGATGTTTGGAATGATAATAATTCGGATTTTAGCAATATGTCCAGTGCAAACAACCATCATTTTGAATCTTCTCTCACGCAACGCACACGTCCGTTTCTGTCACGCTCACCCAGCACACTACGCTAGCCCTCACAGCCGTGGGTAAGATCAGACAGGTCAGAGCATCCTTTGTACCTAACCACCTGTCACTAGCTGAGCTAATCCACTACTTCTGGTCCATGAAGCCTCGCGCCCGCCCTTGCAGCCAGCCGTGGTGCACTGTGAAACAAGCAGCTGCAGCTTGGACACATACAGCAGTTCTAACCAATTTCTTTCTAACATAGACCCCCCCCCCCCGTTTAAAAAATCCAATTTATCCAATCCGAGACAGTAACGCTGTTGACCATAAACCTCGAATTTCTCACGCAAAATGTAGATTTCTCTCTTTTATACAAGTGATTTTCGAAAACAGAAGAAATCAGGGCATACACGCTTTTTCACAGCGCTGAAGTATCGTTACTTGTTGTGATAATCCTGTAACTGTATGCCATAGGCTACATTTCCTCTAAGTATTGTCTCACTGGGTAGGAAAAAATCTTTTCTTATGTGTTATGTCATGAATCACAGGACTAGAATATTAAACTGATTTTTGGCTCATGATGGAGTGCTAAGATCTACCTCTGCCACAGGCAGGCCCGGTCAGGCTGAACGCCATAGACACACTGTCCAGCGAGTGTAGAAAGGTTGAGGTTCCCTGATGTTTTGCAGTGACATTATGTGGGGCTGAAGTACGCCACTGGCGGTTATGGAAGACGCCATAATGGCTGTACGATACACGAATGCCATCCTCCGACTGATAGTGCAACCATACTGGCAGCATAGTGGCGAGTCATTCGCCTTCATGGACGAAAACTCGCGCCCCCATAGTGTACACCTTGTGAATGACTTCCTTCAGGATAACGACATTGTTCGACTAGAGTGGCCAGCATGTTCTCCAGACATGAACCGTATCAAACATACCTAGGATAAACTGAAAAGGACTGTTTATTGACGTGACCCACCAACCACTCGGAGGGATCTACGCCGAATCGCCGTTGTGGAGTGGGACAATCTAGACCAAGAGTGACTTGATGAACTTATGGATAGTATGCCACGACGAATACAGGCATGCATCAATGCAAGAGAACGTGCTACTGGGTATTAGAGGTACCGGTGTGTACAGCAATCTGAACCACCACCTCTGAAGGTCTCGCTGTATGGTGGTACAACATGCAATGCGTGGTTTTCATGAGTAATAAAAAAGGCGAAAATTATGTTTATGTTGACCTCTATTCCAGTTTTCTGTAAAGGTTCCGGAACTCTCGGAACCGGGGTGATGAAAGCCTTTTTTTGATGTGTGTATATATTCTAAAGTATACCGGACAGTGACCTATACCGATTTACATATTTTCAGTACTTCGACCATAGTGCGTAATTTACAATGACGATTGCCCATCTTCCCCTATGCAGGTGGCAGTCACAGAGCATTCTCGTATTCTTAGGATAAAGTTGGAGATTGAAAGATCTCTCCGCATTGTCGTTGAGCAAACCTCCTTGCAACACTATCTCCAATTTAATTTGCAGCTGATCCAAAGTAGACCGCTACATTACACGTCTCGAAAAGGAATAGATCGATCTGAGTCATAAGTGCTATTCAGCGAAGACTGTTCCACACCAGTCTTACTCACGCCGCCCATCCAAGTCCACAAATTCTCTCCAGACGCCCCCATGACGATTTGGTTAGCGCACCTTATCGGTGTATAGTAGATATGAGAGTGTTATTTTATGAAGAAGAAACGTATGGTTTTATGCATGATGGAGCTCCAGACGGACGTAGGTCGAAGCATTTTGCATATATCAACTGTGCTATCAATTCTGAAGTATTGTGCTAGTGTCTGGGGACATTACCAAGAAGGTATTGGCAAGAGAGAAATGGTAGTGGCACATAAACACATGCATTCTTAAGGCTACACGGTTCTGCACTTAAAACACACATTAATGGTATAGAGGTGCAGTTTGCCACCTATTAGTCATGTGGAAATCAACGCTGTTAATATTCCAATGTAAGAAATATATTCCCAGTGCATTACATACATTCTCCCTGCAAGTTTCTCTACGATAAACAATGGTGACAAACTGTAAAGTGATAAAACTGCTGCCTAGCACACCAAAGAAAACATCGATTCTTTACAACACAAACACTGCATAGGTTTCCAGAGGTTTACAAAGTTCAAGCCTGATTACGGTTCATAAACTATGATATACTCACAACAGCCCTATAAAATGATCGTCAACAGCCGCAAATACATGCGAAGAAAGAGTGAAATTTTACGATGAAATAAACGTCATGATCAGTAGCCAGACAAGATCTAATGGTCTTACCATAGTTTACCACCACCCCTGTTAGCCTTCCTCTTACACACAGAAGTCATGGTCAATTGTTAGGCTGTATTGCTCATGTGCGGGATAATATTGCCGTTTTCCGTTGACGCTACGTCTAGAATGCCTCCTCTCTCCACTACTGAGGTGTATATATGTAGCATCAGTCTACTCTCCTCTCCAGAACATGCAATGTTAATGATTTTGCTCAAAACCATTTCATGGTGTTTTTCTCTAATTTTATCTATTCTCAGCCAGTTTCTCTGATTTTATTAATTTTTCCCGATTTTACGAATTACATGGTATTTCACTCAATTTTACGTATCTCACATCAGTTTTTCGTGATTATATCAGGTTTTCCTTGAATTTTACCGATTTTATGTCGTTTTCCGTATTTCTTCCACAGTGTTCCATATGTATATGATCATGTTTCTGACATACCCATCTGCCGTTTGATTTTCTACAAGAAAATTTGTGCATCTTACACACCAACCTACTAAAAACCCTAAGACTTGCCCTCTCCCCGATGATCCACTTGCATGCATTTGGGATGGGACAGACATGAAAAGTACAGTATAAATCGCTACTTATCTACATGAAAGTGAAGACTCGATTTATGTCCAAGATGTGGCAGAGAAATGGACTACTTCGCATTCATCTTCGTTTGTCTAGAGGAGGGTACCGGTCTTCCATCGGTGGACATGTTTCATCACACATGGGTTGGAAGTCCTCTGATAACTGTGGTTTGGAGAGGTTTGCTGTTAACTATCGCAGGTAGATAGTGCTCTAAGTCACACAGAGAACACACAGTTGTATAAGAATCGATCGCTGGTTACACCATACCAATGATACATCCCCGAGAGAATAACGGAAAAAATGCTTAAATGCGTGATAAATGACCTGCAGCAACATCTCCCTCCCTCCCACTCAACCGATCACTCCATCTACTTTCTATCATCCTTTGACACATATCCATGTCTTTTCCAGGAAAGCATGAAAGACAGCAGTCAACTTGCATGTATCACTATTACCTTAATAGACAAATAGCAGAGTGTTGTTAAAAAACCATACAGCAAGCGTTTGTTAGTTGACAACGCAAGGTTCTGATTGGCGGAGAGTACAGAACAGCACATTGTTAATACTGTTTGTTAGGGATTAAAACACTTAATCAGTCCTGCACAGGCTCAAACACGTGGTCCATTCTGTTGTTGTGTATTGCAGTCACCACATCTGGTAATACAACGCTCTTTAGCTAAAGACACTTCATAAATATCTATAAGGTGGTTACCGCTAACTTTGAGGTCACACCTGGGCTTGTGATCCAACATGCATAAATTTATTACTCTACATTTGGTGGTTAACCACGTTAAGCATTCTATTCTGACTGTCTTATGGCTGTCGACGATAAATGGTTTCCCTGGCTCCCGATGCTTCCATGTCAACTTTTTCTCATGTTCCTCTTGCTGTCGCATACACGTTCCCATGTACAAGAATTATCCTGCACTAAGTGGAAGACATGCAAGTATTCCCTCAATTTCCCCACATTTCAGCGTATTTTCCCTCAATTTATACATATTTTCCGTCATTTTTCGTAATTTTGCCGGCTTTATTTCAATCTCCCCGTGCGATCATAACATCACTTGTCGCTATGTACTCTAAAATTGCTTGTAAATGTAGTACATTTGCCAACACCTAACGCAAATGCACTATTTTTCTGGTCGGACCGCATACTATAGCACTGTGCTCGAATTCATCTATTCCCCTCCAACCATATATTCCACAGTTGCAATCCTGCAATCGTAAAATGTGTAGCAGTGTCTGTCAGGAGTGACCTTAAGAGAATGACGACGTAAAACTAATTGCAGAGAAAGCACATTACAGTTGTCGAGCAACAGGGGCATCAGGGCGGTTTGTTAATTTGGGTTTCCTACATCGAGGGGCAAGTATACATTCAGGGGTAAAGCTATTGTTCTCTTTTTGATTGACAGGTCCTTAACATATTGTTCTGCTAAGAGTATTATGGCCCCTAGGAAGAATAAGCTGTCCTTCTGAGAAATATCCCCCCACCTACTCGACTCCCCCACCTCCTCCCTACCCGCCATGAAACATCCATCCCTATCCTCTCCCCATCTCTGATACAGGAACACTTTCAGGCCTGAGTTATTCGAATAGCCCCTTCCTATTTTATCGATATGATACACTATGTGATCAAAAGTATCTGGACACCTGGCTGAAAATTACTCACAAGTTCATGGTCCTCTGCATTGGTAATGCTGAAATTCAGTATGGTGTTCGCCCACCCTTACCCTTGATGACAGCTTCCACTCTCGCAGGCGTATGTTCATTCAGGTGCTGGAAGGTTTCTTGCAGAATGTCAGCCCATTCTTCACAGAGTGGTGCACTGAGGAAAGGTATCGATGTTGGTCGGTGAGGCCTTGCACGAAGTCAGCGTTCCAAAACATCCCAAAGGTGTTCTATAGGATTCAGGTCAGGACTCTGTGCAGGCCGCTCCATTACAGGGATGTTATTGTCGTCTAACCACTCCGCCACAGGCCATCCATTATAAACAGGTGTCCGATCGTGTTGAAAGATGCAATCGCCATCCCTGAATTGCTCTTGAAAAATGGTAAGCAAGAAGGTGCTTAAAACATCAATGTAGGCCTGTGCTGTGATAGTGCCACTCAAAACAACAAGAGGTGCAAGCCCCCTCCATGAAAAACACGACCACACCATAACACCACCGCCTCCGATTCTTACTGTTGGCGCTACACACACTGGCAGACAACGTTCATGGGGCATTCGCCATACCCGCACCCAGCCATCGGGTCGCCACATTGTGTACTGTGATTCGTCACTCCACACAACGTTTTTCCACTTTTCAGTCGTCCAGTGTTTACGCTCCTTACACCAAGCGAGGCGTCTTTTGGCATTTACCAGCGTGATGTGTGGCTTATGAGCAGCCGCTCGACTATGAAATCCAAGTTTTCTCACCCCCCCCCCCCCCCCCGCCTTGATGCAGTTTGGAATTCCTGTGTGATGGTCTGGATAGATGTCTGCTCCATTACACATTGCGACCCTTTTCAAACTGTCGGCGTTCTCTGTCAGTCAACAGACAAGATCAGCCTGTACGCTTTTGTGCTGTACGTGTCCACGTTTCCACTTCACTATCACATAGGAAACAGTGGATATAGGGATGTTAAGGAGTGTGGAAATCTCACGTACAGACGTATGACAGAAGTGACACCTAGTCACCTGACCACGTTCGAAGGTCGTGAGTTTCGTGGAGCTCCCGATTCTGCTCTCTCACGATATCTAATGGCTACTTAAGTCGCCGATATGGAGTACCTGGCAGTAGGTGGCAAAACAATGCACCTAATATGAAAAATTTATGTTTTTTTTTTTGGGGGGGGGAGGGAGGTCCGGATACTTTTCATCACGTAGTGTACATTTAAATGCACACTTGGTTGACTGCATACATTTGCTTATGCTGTTCATCATAGCTAATTACATACACTCTAGCTATGTCGAGAGACATTCAGAGTTTAAATTGTATGACGTTTTTACAGTATCACACGTACACTAAAATTAGTTACAATCACATTCATTTTTTTAAATTTTTTGCACATCGACAGTAAATTAATCATAATAACGTTCCAGGTCGTTGTAAGCCCCGAGCTAACGGATTCACACCCATTAAAAATCACGTTTAATATTTTACATTTTCACACTACAGACGTCACTATGCATTGCATCATATTTCACAATGTGAGCAACCAGTAAGCCCCAGATTCTTCAAAGAACAGAATTCTCGTGTACAATACAGCCTCAAACGTCTCATTACTTTTCAAATGAGTTAATGTGTTAAATATTTCTTTTTAATCATAAAACTGAGAAAAAGTTTCGAAACGGTATGAAATTATGCTTAAAGTTGTTGGAAGTCGCTAAGTGCTCTCATAACGAAACACCGGATGAATATAAACTGGATAAATTGCGCTCCATTTTAAGCAAAGGCTAGTTTTCACGCATATTATTGTTTATGACGACATATCTCCTGAAATATCAGGCATATAACGATATAATGGAACAGTTAGTGTTATATGGGTAGATATTGTATGCAAATAGAGTCAGTAGTACGGAAGTAATAAACTGAAACGCCTTGCCTGTTGTTGAAGTTTTGCTGAAAGCTGTTTTAAGCAAATCTAGTTTTTCACGTATCTCAATGCTTATGACGTCATACCTCCTGAGCTATGTGTCGTACAATGATACAATTTTGCAAGTCCATTCAGTTGTATGTGTGAATACCGTCTGCAAACTGTGTTGCGAATACAGTTAGTAGTAAACAAGTAATAAATTAAAGCGTTATGCCTGATGCCGCAGTTTTACTACAGAAATAGCGGAAATGTAGTAAGCGATAAACTTTTCTTCCTTTCGTGCTTTTTGTGAGGGAGTTAGCGAGAAAACGGTTCTAAAAGGATTGAAATTACGTGTAAAGTTGGTTGGAAGTCACTAAGTGTTCTTCATCCGCAAATACTGGATAAACAAAGTCTGGGCATTTGCATGCCGTCAGTTACGTTGCCTCGGATCAAATACACTGTTTCTAAGTATAATACTTATGTTATTCTGTAAAATTTTTAAGTTAAGACTATACCCTTTAATGAGTATATTATGACAGCATTTTAGTTTTTTAATTCGGTCAAAAACTATGCCAAATATTGAAAATCAAATTTTTGTTGTCCCTGGAAGCCGGCAAATGGGTCAGGGTATCGTGCCCCGGATTCCGGGACCGTAGCTTGGTAACATGGTACATGGATGGAGTTCTGTGGCGGTTACATCCAAAAACTTGCATGGAGTATTTGGACGATATCCTCTCATTTTCGAAAGATGTGCCAGAGTATGTGGAGCACTTAGAAAACGTCCTCAGCGGATGAAGATCCTCACATCTAATGTTTAGCGTAGGTAAGTGCCATTTTGTACAGACACAGGTAAATTATCTTAGGCAGGTGATTAGAGGGAAAGATGTTCAAACCGATTCTCACCTAAGAGAGGCAATAAAAACTTAACGATGCTGCAAACGAAAAAACAACTGCAGTCGTTTTTGGGTTTATGCAGTTATCACAAAGGCTGGCTCTGAGCATTATGCGACTTAACTTCTGAGGTATCACAAAGGCGTTAAGGATTTTGAACAGATTGTGAAACCCAAGAATCATATATTGAAGAAGGGTGCGAAATTTCGCTGGTGAGCGAAATATCAAACAGCTTTCGAAACACTGAAGGGGACCTTAGTTTCTGATCCGGTGCTAGTCTTTCCTGACTTCAAGAAAGAATTTATCCACTCCTTAGATGCTAGCAATGAGGCGGTTGGTTGTGTTTTAAGCCAGAACATTGGTGGTTAGGAACATCCAATGGCATAGCCCTCAAGGCAATTGAATAAAGTGAAGCAGAAGTACTCCATGACGCGAAAGGAAATGTTAGTAGTAGTACATGGAATGACATACTTTCGTTGAAATTTTTGTGGATGTAAGTTTAAAGTTATCACAGACCACGCTTCGTTCAAATGGTTGTTTGGGCTGAAAGATACAAAGAAGGTTCATGAGGTGGGCACTCAAACACAGTGAGTTTCTTTACAAAGTAGTCCACAAACCAAAGAGGAAGCACGCAAATGCAGATACCCTAAGTAGGAAAATTGCAGTGTTAGAGGTATTAGGCAGGAATTTAACGGAGAGGTAGAGTGTGCAAGTGACCAGCAAGGACTGTCAGGTATTCAGGTCACAGCCACAGTTTGTGATGTATGAGGGCTTGCTCTGCAGAACGACTAAATGCGGACCACACATGGTTGCTCTGGCAACGTTCACGAACAAAGTGATCTGTCACACAAATGACCATGTGTTGTCAGCTCATTGAGGATGTTGAGCGACAGATATAAGTGTAGCAGAAAGATTTTGGTGATGAACATAGAAACATGATGTTAAACAATTTACGAAGGACTGTGTGCCGCAAGCCGAAGTGGCCGTGCGGTTAAAGGCGCTGCAGTCTAGAACCGCAAGACCGCTACGGTCGCAGGTTCGAATCCTGCCTCGGGCATGGATGTTTGTGATGTCCTTAGGTTAGTTAGGTTTAACTAGTTCTAAGTTCTAGGGGACTAATGACCTCAGCAGTTGAGTCCCATAGTGCTCAGAGCCATTTGACTGTGTGCCTTGCGCAGAAAATGCCGATCTCAGTCATTAAAAAATCCCTTTACAAAGACTACCAGTGCTTTTAATCCTTTCCAATAATTTGACTTCATATTTTGACACCTTTTAATAAACACCCACTGGGAACAAATATGTGCTAATAATGGTACATAATTTTTCGAGGTTCTTAGCAATGGTGGCGATTCCTCAACAGCAGACTAATACAGTAACCCAAGCTTTTGTGAACAATTGGTACTAAAATTTGGAGTATATGATACCAGAGTTTTGGATTGGGGCACAAATTTTGTGTCGAATTTAATGAAAAAATTATTTCATATCATTATTCAGAGATGTACTGTGCATTGGTACATTTCTCTAGTAGTCACGTATTATTTCTTAGTTTTAGTGTATACGAGTTTTTGTAGGAGTGAGGGAGCGATGGAAGTTCCTTAGACGGTCTCTCATCAGGAGCTACAATTCTTGTCAGGATTGCAGCTAGCAGAGAAATAATTCTCTGCGGAGCTACAGCACGTAGCAGAAGTGTCGGAGAAAAACTTAGTCATGTTTTACTACCCTAGCAAATGTAGAATTAAATAAGGATGGAGCGAAGTTATGATTTTTGTTCGACTTGAACTAAAGACACGAGAAGTACTAATTGATTTGGAACATTGAGAAGCTCGCGCCAGCGGTCTTGCTGCAGTGATAATGCTGTGTTGGCAGAAGAGCCAACACCGTGTTGCTAGAGGAGGCCGAAATGCACGCGTTTAATTACACGCAGACTGGCGTGAGGTCTGGAACAATTAAAGGAGTTGAGTCTAATAAGAAAAGAACGTAGTTCTTGGAATACTTAACTTTAATCCATAATCGGTGTACATCTCTCTTGACTGTACATGCTTCACAAGATAAATATCAATTGAATACGGCGCCTTGCTAGGTCGTAGCAAATGACGTAGCTGAAGGCTATGCTAACTATCGTCTCGGCAAATGAGAGCGTGATTGTCAGTGAACCATTCCTAGCAACGTCGGCTGTACAACTGGGGCGAGTGCCAGGACGTCTCTCTAGACCTGCCGTGTGGTGGCGCTCGGTCTGCAATCACTGACAGTGGCGACACGCGGGTCCGACGTATACTAATGGACCGCGGCCGAATTAAAGGCTACCACCTAGCAAGTGTGGTGTCGGGCGGTGACACCACAGACAATACCGAGTCTGAAGTTAAGTGCTGTCGGTTATGGCTGACACTTGACTGGATGACCGACCTGGTCTACCGAGCGCTGTTAGCAAGCAGTATGGATTCATCCCTTCTGAGGCGAGTTGAGATGCTACTTCACTGAGAAGTTTCGGCTTCGGTGACGATCGTTGGACCTTCCAAGGCCTGTTCGGACGGAGCATGGAGAATCTCACGCTCTTATGTTACTGAGTGACCTAACATCGTATGTGAGGTAGAAGATCACTATTTGTCCAGCCAAGGAAGTGCAGACTGACGCACAGCCATGCAACGTGCAACTGTTTCCAGGGAGAACAAGGGAAACGGAGTGACAGAAATAAGTACTGGCACCATGACAGCATTTTCAATACACAGTTTTTGCGCCAGACACTGAGATTATGAATTGTTTCAAGGACAGGAAAGACTCAGGACATGGTAAAATTCGATTTACATTATAGTGGTAATTCGGTGATTGGTATGACGCGTGAGACAGCTGAAACTTTCGCCTCCCAGCTACACCCACAGATTAGATTAGATTAGATTAGTACTTTTTCCATGGATCATGAATACGACACTTCGTAATGATGTAGAACGTGTCAGGTCAATAAAAGGTGTCTATACAAGATATTACATTACACAAAATATTACATGACACTTAATATATTTTTTGGGTGGGAGGGGGGTGGGGAAATTACCCACTTACTATATCCAAAATATCATGTAATGAGTAGAAGGAGTTACCATTCAGAAATTCTTTTAATTTCCTTTTAAATGCTATATGGCTATCTGTCACACTTTTGATGCTATTAGGTAAGTGACCAAAGACTTTTGAGCCAAAGTTAGACTTAACCTTGAGTAGTGATGATCATTCTTTCTCCTAGTGTTGTAGCCACGTACACTGCTATTACTTTTGAATTCGTTCTGATTGTTAATAACAAATTTCATGAATGAATATATATGTTGTGAGGCTACAGTGAAGATCCATAGATCCTTAAATAAGTGTCTGCAGGATGATCTTGGATGAGCTCCAGCAATTATTCTGATTACACGCTTTTGTGCAATGAACACTCTTTTACTCAATGATGATGCCATACGAACGCAGACAATGAAAATAGGCGTGGTAAGCTAATTTACTGAGCTGTATATCGCCAAAATTTGCAATGACCCTAACAGCATAAGTAGCTGAACTCAAACGTTTCAGCAGATCTTCAGTGTGTTTTTTCCAGTTCAACCACTCATCAATGCATACACCGAGAAATATTGAATATTCTACCTTAGCTACCGATTTCTGATCGAAGTCTATATTTATTAATGGTGTCATTCCATTTACTGTGTGGAACTATATATACTGTGTTTTGTCAAAGTTTAATGAGAGCCTATTAGCAGAGAACCACTTAATGATTTTCTGAAAACCTCGTTTACAATTCCATCAAAAATGGTTCAAATTGCTCTGAGCACTATGGGTCTTAACATCTGAGATCATCAGTTCCCTAGAACTTAGAACTACTTAAACCTAACTAACCTAAGGACATCACACACATCCATGCCCGAGGCAGGATTCGAACCTGCGACCGTAGCAGTCGCGTGGTTCCGGACTGAAGCGCCTAGAACCGCTCTGCCACCGCGGCCGGCTACAATTCCATCAATTAATTCTTGTTTCTTGGGTGTGATAGCTATACTTGTATCATCGGCAAAAAGTACCAGCTTTGCATCTTCGTGAATATAGAATGGCAAGTCATTAATGCATATTAAGAACAGCAGAGGACCCACAGGTAACATTGTACTCCAATTTAGGCACTCTGCGTTGTATTCACTAGAGAATCGAAGTGAGGTACTGCCTACCCAAAATTTGAATTATCTGCATAACACCCTGAATCATGATCTTATACATTCCTTAGACACAATGATAGCATCTCAGAAGAGCAAAATTTCCATGGGGCAAATGTTACAACATATTCAACAACACCAGGAGAACTGGCGACGATACATACAATGACGGAAAAAAGGCAACATCGAAAGGAGGTTATCCGATATAAACGAAACTTGGTAGGCGTGTTTCTACAGATGGAAGATGATGTCAGTTCAAATTTCGCGCCATTCGCAAAAGAGGATGCAAATCAGGTTTGCTTTAAATACACTCTGTAACGATCGTGAGCGTTAGTTACCTCTGAGACCGGACGTGGTCAGCTGATGTTAGATAAGAACGCCTTTAAGTCGACAAAGACGCCGTTATCAATATCTCACTCTGTTTGAACATGGTCGTGTGACAGGGCTACTAGAAGCTGGAAGATCCTTCTACGATACTGCTGAAAGACTTGGCAAGAATGTAGCCACTGTACGTTAGGTGGCAGCAGTAGTCACAGTAATGTACGGTCACAAGAAGACCGGGCTCCTGACGGTAACGTGGTACTACCGAGTCGGAAGACCATCGTGTTTGGTGTATGGCTCCTGCGCATCGTACTGCATCTGCAGCAGCAATTTGAGCAACAGTTGACACCACAGTGACACAACCAACTATTACAAATCGGCTACTTCAAGGACATCTCCGAGCCAGACGCCCTGTAGCGAGTATTCCACAGACCCTCCAGCCCCTCTCCCCCATCCATTTGCGACTTCATTAGTGTCAAACGAGAGCTCATTGGAGGGTAGGGTGTAGTTATGTAGTGCTTTCTGATAGCTGCTGGTTCTGCCTCGGTGGTAGTGATGGCTGTCTTGGTTAGAACGAGACGAGTTGACCGCCTACAGCCAACCTGTCCTTGTGCTAGACACAGTGAACCTACAGTTGGAGTTACGATCTGGGGTGCGGTGTGGTATGATAGCAGGAGCAATCTCGTGGTTATACCATGCACCCTAACCGCAAATCGGTACGTCAATCTGGTGATTCGAATTGTACGTTATTTTGTCTATAGGGCAACAATAATTTGTGTTTTAAACGTTTTCATGACGGTTACCAACTAGAAGTTCTCGGTTTTTGGGTCTCGCTTCACAGTTCTCGTTTCTTAATTCTTGCTTCTCAGTTCTCGATTATGTATTCGTTTGGCAACAAGAATTTGTGTTTTAAACGTTTTCATGAAGGTTACCAACTAGAAGTTCTCGGTTTTTGGGTCTCGCTTCGCAGTTCTCGTTTCTTAATTCTTGCTCCTCAGTTCTCGATTATGTATTTGTTTCCTTCGTCTAGAAAGAGACGAAAATTCTCGGTTTTCAGCCTTTTGCGCCGGCCGGAATGGCCGAGCGGTTCTAGGCGCTACAGTCTGGAACCGCGTGACACCTACGGTCGCAGGTTCGAATCCTGCCTCGGGCATGGATGTATGTGATGTCCTTAGGTTAGTTAGGTTTTAGTAGTTCTAAGTTGTAGGGGACTGATGACCTCAGAAGTTAAGTCCCATAGCGCTCAGAGCCATTTGAACCCTTTTTTCAGCCTTTTATTTGTGCCTGCTGCCTTTTGTTACAGGAATTCAGATGCCATTGATTACTTCATTTGTTAAATTAGAACGTTGAATTGAAATACCTCTTAAAACATATAATGCGTTTGCAATATCACGAAATGTTTATTAACTTTCAAATAAAATGCAAGTTTTAAAGCATTTTGCAAACACATTATGATGAAAATAATGAAATTGTTTGAGGACTAATGATACGGGAAGTGGCAACCTCCTATGTTGACGCGCCGCAAATACGAATAAAAGTCGGTGGAAACGTCACGGCGGTTATGTCGAAATACCGAAAGTTCGAGTTTAGCAGCCGTTTGTGGTCTCGGGTTAGTGTCAGCGCCTCGTCTAGCGATGGTAGCGGTTCGACTCCTGCAGGGGCGTGGATTTTAATATGTGACGTTGCTGAGCACATCTTTTGTATCGATCAGAATGCTTGCATCAACCGTGAGATTTCTAGTACAGGTGGTGTTCATGTGTGTAAACTAGTTTTGAAGACGATGGTGAATAACATGTTATACATTAGCTCGCAATAACGAGCAAAATCAACTGAATCTGTCGAAGTATATATCTGCATACCTCTGGAAGGTCTGGAGCAATTTTAAGCAGATTACATACCATCTGAACAAAAGTAGTATACACTGAAGCGCCAAAGAAACTGGTATAGGCATGCGTATTCAAATACAGAGATATGTAAATTAGATGCTGCGGTCGGCAACGCCTATATAAGATGACAGGTGTCTGGTGCAGTTATTAGATCGGTAACTGCTGCTACAATGGCACGTTATCAAGATTTAAGTGAGTTTAAACTTGGTGTTATACTCGGCGCACGAGCGATGGGACACAGAATCTCCGAGGTGGCGATGAAGCGGGGATTTTGTCGAACGACTATTTCATAAGTGTACCGTGAACATCACGAATCCGATAAAACGTCTCCGACATGGTTGCCGCAGGAAAAAAATCCTGGAAGAATGAGACCAAAGGCGACTGAAGAGAGTCGTTCAACGTGACGGAAGTGAATCCTTCCGCAAATTGCTGTATATTTCAATGCTGAGCCATCAACAAGTGTCATCGTGCGATCCCTTCAACGAAACATCATCGATATGGGCTTCCGAAGCTGAAGACCCACTCGTATACTCTTGATGACTGCACGACACATAGCTTTACATATCGCCTGTCCCCTTCAACACCGACATTGGACTGTAGGTGACTGGAAGCATGCTGCCTGGTCGGTTTCAAATTGTATCGAACGGATGGACGTGTATGGGTGTGAGACAACCTCGTGAAGCCATGAACCCTGCATGTCAACAGGGAACTGTTCAAGCTGGTGGAGGCTCTTTAATGGGGTGGGGCCGGTGCAGTTGGAGTAATATGGGACCTCTGATATGTGTAGATACGACTCTGACAGGTGACACGTACGTAACCATCCTGTCTGATCACCTGCAACCGTTCATGTCATTTGTGGATTCCGACGGACTTGGGCAGGTTCAGAAGGACAATGCGACACCCCATTCGTCCAGTATTGCTACAGAGTGGCTCCAGGAACACTCTTCTGAGTTTAAACGCTACCGCTGGCCACCAAACTCCCCAGAGCTGAACACTATTGAGGATATCTGGGATGCCTTGCAGCGTGCAGTTCAGAAGAGATCTCCACCCCCTACCCCTAGCACTCTTACGGATTTATGGATGTCCTGCAGGATTCCTGGTGTCTGTTCCCTCCAGCACTACTTCAGACATTAGTTGACTCCATGCCACTTCGTATTGCGGCACTTCTGCGTGCTCGCGTGGGCCCTACTCAATATTAGGCAGGTGTACCAGTTTCTTTCGCTCTTCAGAGTAATATTGTCCTAGAATACTTCTTTGGGTGAAGGGGCTGCGGTGACAGTAGGAAAATGGTGGCGCGTATTAAAAACGACCGATGTCACTGTCAGGGCCAGAATTTTGGAGGTCTCTAGGCCGATTGATAAAATGCCTGAGTTTAGTCGCACAGAATATTGGAACATTCTGAAGATCATGATGAATTCTTCTCGGGTGATCAGCCGTGGCTGGCGGCGTTGTCTTGTCGCAACGTTTCGATGAGTTTCGGAACCATCATCTTCAAGCGAAGTGCCGCGTTGCTGACGCTGAAGCTCCATTGGCGAGCTCTCCTTGATCGCCGTGTTGAGCAGTGTAAGCACAAAAATGTTGTTCCTGCTGTTCCTGTGAGGAAAAAACGAAAAGAACCTTATCTATACCAATTGTCCTTGAGTGATGTGGTGATGATATCCTGTGTCCGCTGCGAGAAAAATATTCCCTCAGAAGACGTAGAGCAGTCTTCAGAACTCGATTCTATATCCTTTGCAGCGTTGCGATGGGCGAATCTGCGGCCTTTCCCCACACCACAGCTGCGTATTCCAACAGTGGTCCGACCAGTGTTAGGTACAGAGTGATACCGTGTTGTGGCGGCAGTGTCGACTGTGGGTTCAGCAGCAGGTACGCGAAGGTGCCCTATGTCTCTGCTTCTCGGATATTAGGCGCCCAGGAGAGTCTTTGGTCTAGGGCAACACCTAGGTACTTCGCTGTCTTGTTCCATGGGATAAGTGCTCCCAGGATTCCGACAGGCGGGAGATATGGCGGCAGCATTCTTCGGGTGAAGAACACTGCCTGGCTCTTCGCTGCGTTGAATTTCAACCGCCATTTCGTTGACCACAAACCCAGAGTGCTGCAGCCAAATTGGAGGCAGCTTTGCATCGCGTGCGCGTCCATGCTGCGGGTGTACAGCGTTGTGTTATCGGCGAGTGCCAGTTCGACGCACACCACACGCGGTATGTCGGTAGTGTGCATTGAGTACAGCAAGAAGCCGAGCACTAACACGTGTGGCACCCCAGCACGTATCTGTCGATCTGTAGACGTACCATTGTCTCCCCTCACGTGGAACGTTCACTCCGCTAGGTAGGATTTGAGGAGGACTGCGTGAGACGTCGGTATCCTGAGTGCAAAGAGTGTGTACACGAGACCGTCATGCCAGCTGCAATCGAAGGCTCTGGATATATATCGACGAACACTACTCCAAGGTATTCTCTTGTTTCCCGTGCTCGCCGGCTCTACCAGTCTCAGAAGCTGGTAAGAGGTAGAACGACCGCTATGAAAACCAAACTGCTCGTCCGGAATAACACCCTCCTGGGTGACGTGCTCCATCAGCCTTTTCACGTACAGCCTCTCCAAAACTTTCGAGAGGGGCGGAAGCAGGCTGATAGCTCGGTAGCTGGTGACCTGGCATGGATCATCGCCGGTCTGCAGGATGGCCACAACTTCAGCGTGTTTCCACGTTGTCAAGTAGCTGCCTGTGCGAGGTATCTCGTAGAAAACGTCAGATAAATGCTAGTGTGCTCCTCGTAGGAGGTTCTTCAGCAGTTGGTTGTTTATCCCATCGTTGCCTACTGCTTTCCTGGTGTTCAGGGAACGAAGTTGCACCGCGATTTCCTCCTCTGTAATTGGCTCGATTACGTCTTCTACATTCCTAGCTGCCTGGAAGATCGGCAGTTGTTCGTCGATCAGACAGTTGTGTGTCTCATCCACAAATCGGCCACTAGGGTGAAGTTTGCGGCGAATGCGTCAACCACTACGCTGGCTTTTGCATCTGGCTCACTGAAGCATTCGTTGCCGATTTGTAGCGTTGGTACACGTTGTCGGCGCCAAAGGAGGATCTTAACGATTTTCCAGGCGCAGCCGTCGTCTGGGTTGAATGTGGACACCACGTCTGCCAATTCTCTGTTCCTATGTCCTTCGACTGCTGCCTTTATCTCCCGTCGTGTGTGATTGACGCGTCGTTTGGTGACGCGCTGGCGAGTGAATTGCCACTCAAGGAACAGTCGGTTCTTCTCGTTGATAGCTGCCAGGATGTGTGGCGGTAACTGCCACGAGAAGCCTAGTGGTCGCAGTGGTCGTCTCGGGATGACTGTATTTGCTGCTCATAGTATCCTTCGGTTGAGGAAAGCTAGGGCTACGTCACCCCAACTAGTTCGGATTCGCCACGCCTTTTAGAGACTCTAGTATTTCCGCTTGGAAACGCTCGCAGTCCACGTTTCTGCAAGTTGGGCGGTGATGGGGAAGCGTGGAGCTGATCACGTCCATCTCATAGATGACTGGAACAGGGTCGGATGATAGGACATTCTGCATTTCGGCGTACATGAATTGTCTGATGCCCTTTAGTAGTGCGAATTCGATCAAATCTGGTCGGCCTCACTCGGGGAAAGTGTGTGGGGTCAAACGGCCTCAGGCAGACTGCGCCGTTCCGATGAACAACGCGGGAGAGTCGACGTCCACTGGCTTTGGTGAGGCGAGAGTTCCATTCACGGTTTTTTTGCATTGAAATCCCACGCAATGAAAATTCGTCCCTTCAGTGACAGCAGAAATTGAAATTTGCCTCATGTATTGATCTGTTGGGCTGTCAATACACTGACACGAAGAGAATCTTCCCGGCAATGGTGCTGACTGTCACAACTGTGGCCTCCAACATGGCGATCTGTGGCAGGTAGACTCGATGACGTCGCAGTAACCTCTCGATGTAGATGGGAGTGCCGCCCTTGCGGGTGACTCTGCGTCTCTATAGCATGTTTACTTCGCGTTTGAGGAATGGTTCCTACACCAGACGGATGTCAACGAAATTTGCCCTGCTTAGGGCACAGTTCGTTTGCATTGAACGTACATATCGTCAAACCGTGGATATGGTCGTTATCCGTGATGTCCTTGAATTTTGATGGCGTTGGAATGGAGGGCCGCCATTGATACTTCTACGAGTGCCAGAATTTAGTGCATAAGCTGCCCCAGTGCCCACAGGAGAGTATTGAGTTCGCTAGCGTTCTTTCTGGCGGCTGCAACGTTCTTCGTCGCTGGGGTGCTGTCCGCTGGCTGCTGTGTGTGCTCTGCACACTGCGAAGTGGTACGTCGCTCCGTCTGACTTCCACGTCCTCCTCCTGCGGCCTGTGGCGCAGTTAAAGGCGCAAACGTGTTGTTCGCTTTCCCCCTGGCGGCGTCCGCAAAGCTGCGTCCCAGATGGACGCATCTGGTGCCTGTATCGTAGCGGTAGGCAATGCAGCCGCTGCAGCTTGCCACATGTGGCTCGTCTAGGTGAGTTTTTTTTTTTTTAAAAAAAAGAGGTGGAGCCCCTACACGCCCACACTGGCATGATGGCCAACTTACAAGGTCTACTGCCATCTCTGTATACGGGTTAGTTTTCACTAAAGTGTGGTGTTGCAGGATGTGGGTACTGCGATGTTTGCGTATGTATGGTTAACCATTTATATGCGCTCATCTGGTGATAGATTTGGTCGAAATTTGAACAAAGGGTAGCTGTTTGAAGGGCAGAGGAAAAGAAGTGCCAAGGCAAGTGCCAAGGGAAAAAAACCTCAGCGATAGTTAGGTCGGGTAGTAAGAGCAGTAGCGGATGTCTTGCTGACTGCGAGAGGTCATGCAAGGATGGGTTAAGTTAGAAGAGGGTATCATACAAGCGGATACCGTGTCAAGCCATATGTTCATCGTAAGAGATCAGTCCGTGACAGCGTAGCAGAACGATGTGCTGCGATTCAGGCTGTGAGAACCCCCTGCCATGCTGCGTTAGTGGTGACTTGGCGCAGGGGAAGGCCCAGGTCGCCCATCAGTGTCTGGTGGGCGAGCGTCGAAGCCGAGCACTCGGAGATGTGCGGTCGTGTCGCGGCACCACTCCTCACTCGTTGGTTGCGCTGACAGGCTCAGTGAGGGGCGTGGTTGAGTCTTCCCTGTGTTGCGGACGACGTAGCCCAAGCCCTTGAGCGTCCTGATCACTCTGGTAGCCCACTCGTCGGAGCAGAGCTGCTCGGAACCGATGGGCTTCGGCGTTCCTGTGGCGGCACCCTTGTTCTTCTTCGGCGTGTCCGTCGCGCTGCGGTTTCCGCCGGTCACTCCATAAGGGGGGCGGCGGTAGGTGTCTTCTCTTCTACTGTGGCGTCCGCACAGATGTCGTGCGCCAGCTGCGAGCTCAACTGCCACAATTGGCTGCGTGCCTCCTTCGTCTATGCAGACAGGCTGGCCTAAAAAGCTGCCCTATCTGCGTCCATGGAGGCTTTGAAGGCCGCAATCGCCTCCTACGCCGGGGCCGCCAGCATGGCGCGCATCTCCTGCACTTGCGGCGCCGTCGTCGCGTCTTCTCGGTTTGCGCCTTGCCTCCAGCGCAGCCGTCGCTGGCGAAAGCTGGAGAGCCACGCCAGTTTCCCCCATGTGGCGCCTTTTCTCGTCATCTGTCACAGGCGCGGGTGTCGTGTGCGCCGTCGCACTTTAGGCACTGCGGTGAGTTGCGGCAGTACTTAGCCACATACCATTCAGCTTGGCACCTGAAGCACTGTGGCTTGGGGTCCATGCCTAGGGGGAGAGCTTGTACAGTCACAGGAAAGCCTAAGAGCTTCCTCATCCCGAAGATGTCGCTGCCATACGTCGCAGTTTCCAGTATGACGATGTACAGTGGCGACCTCTTCTTATTTGTCCGGTAGTGCAACTTAGTAGTTGCACCCCGGAATCCAGCACGTGACAGCCCCTCTTGGGTCGTCTTCTCATCACAGATCCAAGGTAGCCCTCTGATCAGGGCCTTGGAGTGCTTCTCGCGCTGTTTCGGCGCGGTCATCTTCTCCACATTAGGTGGATCAACAATGTGGGTGGCCACAGCATCCTTCAGTGCCCGGTGGTCGGACACGCTCGCTGCCTGCAGCTGGACGGTGGTGTCTGAGTCCAGGGACTCTATGCCTACTTCTTCCCTACAGCAGTTGGCTATGATATCGTACATCTCTGCCCATGACCCTTTACTGCACTGAATGTACAGAGAGTGGACAGGTATATGACGTTCATCGCGCTTCCGTCCCGCATTCCTCATGGGTTACGGTGTCGAAGGCTTCTTCTTTGTGTCTGCCTTCTTCTTCTACCCATTTCTGCCCATTCTGTGACGCAAGGACATAATAATTTTGCTGTGTCGTAATAACGAGGCACGACAATTTGCTAAGCGTCACGCCACAGTCCAAGCGCAGTTTCACAGATCTTTTTCTGGCCAAGCATTGGTAGCGCGCTTCACCAGTGATGTGCGCGCCACCGCTGCTCGAGCGCAACTGGTGGCAAGCGATTTTGTGTTCTACCTACCTGTATAGTCGCTCGCTCGATCGCTGTCCATTTCTGCAGTCGGGCGAATCACGCGCCTCCAGAAGGGGGTGCCGCATCGGTCGTGGGGGAACGCGACACGACCGTTGGTGGGAGACCGTGACGTGGCCCTCGCACGAGCGTCGAGCCCTGGTTGCTGTTCAATCTGTGTGCGGATGCCACCACCTTCAAAGCGGAGCGTTCCTGACATACACTGACAGAAAGAAAATCGCAACACCAAGAAGGAGTTGTGTGACATAAATGAAAGTTGGTGGGCGTCTTTCTGCATCTGAAAGATGATGCCTATTCAAATTTCGTGCCAGTCTCATACGAGTAGCGCTAGTATGAGGATGCAAATCAGGTTTCTTTTAAATACACGTTGTAACGGATGTGAGCGTTATTTACTTTTGAGGGAGGATGTGGTGATTTGATGCTGGTCAAGAAAGCCTTTAGGACGACAAGGTCGCCGTCATCAACACTCACTGATTTTAAATGAGGCCTTGTAAAATGGCTATGAGAAGTTGGATGTTCCTTCTGCGATATTGCAGAAAGACTTGGCAGGAATGTGGCAACTGTACATGACTGCTGGCAGCAGTGCTCACGAGAATGTGCGGTCACAAGAAGACCGGGTTCCAGACAGTCACGTGGCACTACCAACAGGGAAGACCATCGTGTTCGGTGTATGGCAGTGGCGCATTGTAGTGCATGTGCAGCAGCAATTTGAGCGGTTGTTATCACCACAGAGACACACCAAACTGTTACGAATCAGTTACTCCAAGGACAGCTCCGAGCAAGACAGCCTGTAGCGTGCATTACACTGGCACAAAACCACTGCCATTTGCGACTTCAGTGGTGTCAAGACAGAGCCGATTGGAAGACAGGTTGGAGATCTGTTGCCGGCCGGAGTGGTCAAGTGGTTCTAGGCGCTGCAGTCTGGAATCGCGCGACCGCTACGGTCGCAGGTTCGAATCCTGCCTTCGGCATAGATGTGTGTGATGTCCTTAGGTTAGTTAGGTTTAAGTAGTTCTAAGTTCTAGGGGACTGATGACCTCAGAAGTTAAGTCCCATAGTGCTCAGAGCCATTTGAACCAAACACATGCAGGCCATGACAAAAATTTTGAAATAGTCTCCGCCGAAATTAGCTCGGCAGTTAGGTCCTCATGGCTCGCTGCGATCTCTAGCGTTACAAAAACCGACCATGGCTAGGGCAGCTGTTCACGGTCTCAAATTCTGCACATGATCGCAGCCTATGGCCTCATCCAGCAGGCATTGCAATACACCTCGAATTTCTCGCATAAGATGTAAATTTCTCCATTTTATACGAGTTATTTTCGAAGACAGAAGAAAGTGGACCATACACACATTTTCATATCGCTTAAGTATCATTACTTCTTGTGAAAATCCTATATGACATTATCTCATAGGCCATATTTCCTCTAAGTAATCTCCCATCAGGTAACAAAATCTCTTCTAATCAGCTTAATATCTGTTATGTCCTGCGTCACAGGACCAGAATATTAAGCTCATTTTTGGGTATCGTGGAGTGCCAAGATCTACCTCACTTTCGAACCAGCTTAAAGTAACCAAATGTTTCGTCACATACAATGTCTCTTAAGGTATCAACACAGAGAAATTGTAAATATCAGGTTTATAGTATGTATCACTTTATAAATTCGTCAATATATCCAATTTTATAATGATAATCGTCTCTCCCTGTGTGGATGGGAGACTGAAATTTCGTTAAAAGTTATTGCTGCAAAGAAAAAACGCCTCATTATCATTCCCACTCCCGAATCACATTCATGGTACCCTAGCCATCACTTCCAGTCCACTAGGTGGCACATCACTGATATCAAACTGATTGGCTAATTAATTAAATTGATTATGAGAGTCACTGTACATGGCGGGTGTTCTTTTTTTTCGAACTGTCGGAGTAAACTCACCAGGTAGCTGAAATGCAAATCCCTGGAGGGGAGATGATGTTCTTTTGAAAGAACAATATCGAGAACCGACATTTTGAGTTGACTGTAGAAGGGTGCTACTGCCGACAATGTATATTTCGCTTAAGGACCGTGCTAGTAAAAACATGAGCACAATGACTATGTTACTGTCGACCTGCATAAAAGCGGTCTTGCTTCCACAGGCATACAAAAGACACTGGCGATATCCATGTTAAAATCTATACATGCCTCGTAAATCGACGTATGGTATTGCTTCCAAATGAAGTGGCGTTTCACACAAATACCACAACATTGAATACAGATGATGATAGCAGGGTGTGTATTAGCAGACTGAAAGTGCAGGTGCATGTCGGCAGTGGTGTAAGCTCTTAATGAAATCACCTTTATCACCAACCACTGTTAGATATTTCCCAGACTAACAAAAAGTATTTGTAACACATTCTATCAACAGCAAGCTGCTACTTGGTGCTTTTTGGGAGGAGGGAGGGGGTCTGTGTTACAAGAGCAAAGGAGGCCGATATCTGGTCGGTGGTCTGTGGTATTTAGTATTGTGGTCTGCAGTTAGGACATTGGGTGATTTTGACCTTTGTGGTAGTGCCCTGACGATAGACACATATGCGAGGACCCCAAGTCACGCGGTCTGCACGTCCAGCACGAACGCTGGTCCAGTGAGGCGCCAGGTGGAAATGGCATGGCAAGCCGTTCCACAGGACTACATCCAGCATCTCTACGATCGTCTCCATGGGAGAATAGCAGCCTGCATTGCTGCGAAAGGTGGATATACACTGTACTAGTGCCGACATTGTGCATGCTCTGTTGCCTGTGTCTATGTGCCTGTGGTTCTGTCAGTGTGATCATGTGATGTATCTGACCCCAGGAATGTGTCAATAAAGTTTCCCCTTCCTGGGACAATGAATTCACGGTGTTCTTATTTCAATTTCCAGGAGTGTAGTTATTACATAGTGGGAAGTGGGGTGGGGGTTTTCAAACATGAGCTCTACCCAAGTGGGGGAGCCCTGTCTCCCACAAACTGGTTAAATAAAGAATATACATCAATATCTTATTGACACTGATTTGGATTCCGTGTTGTGAGATCCTTCCTCTCCATCAGAGTCTTTTTCCTTCCAGTTTTTTCTGAGAGGGATGGGGGGAGGCGGTGAGGGGGGAGGGGTGGAAATCCTCAGGTGGTGGCATTGTGCACTAGCTCTGTCTATCCCTGCATGTCAAGGTCAGGATGCACACGAAATTTTTTTTTCCAAGACGACACCTCCAATCTGCAGCAGTGTAATTACATAATTTGAACATGTAGTAGCTGGGTTTGAGATTTTGTCGCCAAATGAAAGAAAGATCCAATTCTTGCTAATAGAATTGTTTAAACAAATAGTATATCCTCTGCTATGTAATTGACATTGATTTCAATTTTATACCATGAGATCCGTCTTCTCCAGCACAGACTGAGTCTTCTTGCAGCCAATTTCCATATGGGGTGTAGGAGAGGGTGTGGGGAATCGAGGGGAGGGCTGGCGGACTTCCCAGATGAGGAGGTGGTAATGAAATTATCGATTTAATTAATTAGTCAATTAATTTGATATCAAAAGTGTGCTTGTATCAGCAATTAAGAGGGAAGAGGGTTGGGGGTGGAGGGGGAGGAGTGGTGTTTTCTCAGAAGGCTGGATTATCCCCAGGGGGTCATAAACCACTTAGCAGAACAATAGTTTAAGGGGGTTTATAAATCTGACAACAATGTACACTGGGGTGTGATACTGCCATTCCATCCTGAATACATTTGGCAACAATGCAGAGCTGGATGAGAACTGGACAACATGTTAAGTGGAGGGGAGTGGATGATATGGAACAAAGCAATAGGTCAGGGAGGCATTATAAATTTGACAACCATGCAGAGTGGGTTGATACCGCCATTCCATCTTGAATAAATTTGACAACAATGAAGTGTTTGGTGATGCCAGCTTTGTCCCATTACTGCCAACAAATGGAACGTGTCGTGCACATCTACCAATTACACAGGTAGGGCCCAGAGGAATCCACACGCTTCCCTCTGAACAGCATCAGAGCGGACGTCCTCGATATAGTTGTTACAAAAAGTCTCGTAATATGTGTGGCCGCGAGTTCCCTGAACAAAATATAGTCTCACCACAACACTGTAAGCTTTGAGATAGATGTGGGTTGGTGGCTACCGTCCACCAAACGATCAGTCACATACAAACGTACCAATTGGGAACAATATAAAGAAAATATAACAGCAGAAATCACGAACACCCTGCTGCCAACAGAAGACATAGAGCAGACGCTGAGAAGTTTCACCGACACGATCCTGCAAGCAGAAAAGAGCGCCACACCAGATTCCCCCTCGTTCCACATCCCACCCAGTGGCTGCCACCCCAGCTGTTTGCCCACATTATGTACAAAAACAAGATCTAAAAGGAACGGAAACTAACGCGAAATCTGAACACCAGGAGGTTGCTCAACATGTTAGAAGGAGAGATAAAGGCCTCTCTCACTGAGCACAGGAACCAGCAATGGTCAAACCGGCTCCCGGCACTCAAAGTGCCTCTGGCAAGCCACCACTCAGTTCACTAAAAGACGCGCAAGGATGCCGCCTCTGCACGACAAAAGAGGACTAGTGTTCAGCGCCCAGGATAAAGCCAACGCACTCGCTGATGTATTCGAGAAACAGCTCACGTTAGCAAAGGTACAGGACCGAGAACATCTACATCTACATCTACATTTATTCTCCGCAAGCCACCCAACGGTGTGTGGCGGAGGGCACTTTACGTGCCACTGTCATTACCTCCCTTTCCTGTTCCAGTCGCGTATGGTTCGCGGGAAGAACGACTGTCTGAAAGCCTCCGTGCGCGCTCTAATCTCTCTAATTTTACATTCGTGATCTCCTCGGGAGGTATAAGTAGGGGGAAGCAATATATTCGATACCTCATCCAGAAACCACCCTCTCGAAACCTGGCGAGCAAGCTACACCGCGATGCAGAGCGCCTCTCTTGCAGAGTCTGCCGCTTGAGTTTATTAAACATCTCCGTAACGGTATCACGGTTACCAAATAACCCTGTGACGAAACGCGCCTCTCTTCTTTGGATCTTCTCTACCTCCTCCGTCAACCCGATCTGGTACGGATCCCACACTGATGAGCAATACTCAAGTATAGTTCGAACGAGTGTTTTATAAGCCACCTCCTTTGTTGATGGACTACATTTTCTAAGCTGTCTCCCAATGAATCTCAACCTGGTACCCGCCTTACCAACAATTAATTTTATATGATCATTCCACTTCAAATCGTTCCGCACGCATACTCCCAGATATTTTACAGAAGTAACTGCTACCAATGTTTGTTCCGCTATCATATAATCATACAATAAAGGATCCTTCTTTCTGTGTATTCGCAATACATTACATTTGTCTATGTTAAGGGACAGTTGCCACTCCCTGCACCAAGTGCCTATCCGCTGCAGATCTTCCTGCATTTCGCTACAATTTTCTAATGCTGCAACTTCTCTGTATACTACAGCATCATCCGCGAAAAGGGCATGGAACTTCCGACACTATCTACTAGGTCATTTATATATATTGTGAAAAGCAATGGTCCCATAACACTCCCATGTGGCACGCCAGAGGTTACTTTAACGTCTGTAGACGTCTCTCCATTGATAACAACATTCTGTGTTCTGTTTGCTAAAAGCTCTTCAATCCAGCCACACAGCTGGTCTGATATTCCGTAGGCTCTTACTTTGTTTATCAGGCGACAGTGCGGAACTGTATCGAACGCCTTCCGGAAGTCAAGAAAAATAGCATCTACCTGGGAGCCTGTATCTAATATTTTCTGGGTCTCATGAACAAATAAAGCGAGTTGGGTCTCACATGATCGCTGTTTCCGGAATCCATGTTGATTCCTACATAGTAGATTCTGGGTTTCCAAAAACGACATGATACTCGAGCAAAAAACATGTTCTAAAATTCTACAACAGATCGACGTCAGAGATATAGGTCTATAGTTTTGCGCATCTGCTCGACGACCCTTCTTGAAGACTGGGACTACCTGTGCCCTTTTTCAATCATTTGGAACCCTCCGTTCCTCTAGAGACTTGCGGTACACGGCTGTTAGAAGGGGGGCAAGTAATTTCGCGTACTCTGTGTAGAATCGAATTGGTATCCCGTCAGGTCCAGTGGATTTTCCTCTGTTGAGTGATTCCAGTTGCTTGAGTGAAAGATCAGAGTACAGTTAGCTGCATTCCTCGCAGCAAAAGATGACGTCGCTGACGACATAACTGCCTTCTCGACGGAGAAGGCAGCTAAGGTCATCAAGTCACTGGCCACAAAGAAACCCCCTGTCACGAGCTCCTCACCAATGAATTGCTTAAACAACTGCTCCAGTTAGCGATAGAAAAACAGACGGAAGGCTTCAACGAGATCACACGAACACAAAGATTCGAGAAACAGTGGAAACACACGGAAGTGTTCACGATCGCTAAGGCTGGAAAAGACTCCATCGTCCCCCAGCACTACCAACCTATAAGTTTAGTACTAACTCTGAATAAACTATACGAGTGCCTCCTACCGGTTCGTATTAAACGATACATTCGCAGAGAAGAACTACTACTCCGATTCTAGTTCGGATTTCGTAAACAAACACTCAGCACCGTAACAACTTATGAGAGTGGTCGAAGCCGCCACAGAAGCCATCAACTGGAACGGTTGCTATTATCGACTGCTACTATACGGCTTTCGAGAGTGTGTGGCACACTGGACTTCTGTAAAAGCTGTACACGCTAGTGTTCCCAGGCCATGTCATTAAACTGCTGAACAGCTACCTAACCAACCGTACTTTTTGTGTCAAAGTTGAGCCCGCCAGCTCGTTTCCACGCACCATACGAGCTAGTATCCCACAGGGGGCGGTTCTAGGCGCTGTGTTGTACAACTAGTGCACTGCCGTCACATCAATCGCCCCACAGACACAAACAGCACAGTATGCTGGTGACACAGCTTTTTTCGCCACAGGTAGCAATAGGCGCGTACTCATTCAAAGACTACAGAACTTATTACACAAAACCGAAACCTGGACCTGGAAATGACGCATCACAGTCTATAGAGCCAAGTTTCAGGCTCTGATACTTACTCAGAGCGAGGTAAACGTTGCCCGGTACACCAAAGACGAGAAAACATCCCACTCAGGCTTCACTGACGGGACATACCTTGGAGATGGGTAGCTAAATATCCAAGAGTAACCCTGGATCAACGTCTCACTTGGACAGTTCATATAAACGAGCTCAGAAAGAGAGCTAGCGCGAGGTTGAATGAGCTCTACCCCGTTGCAGCAAAATCGGGAATTAAGCTCTGTTGAGTGCTCGTGCGACCTATATTAGAATATGCCCGTCCAGTTTGGGGCTACGTAGCCAAAACACACATCGTGAGGCTGCAAAAAATGGGACAGAACAGAGCACTGCAACTAGCATTGCACGTCCATATACGCTTTCCCACGGCCGACGCGTACACGCACACACACACACACACACACACGCATACACACGAGGTCGCGGAAACAAAAACGCCAAAAGATAGTTTTCAGGAACTTGCGGTTGCCTTCTATCAAAGCGCAAGCACCTCAGAAAATGATCTCATCAACAACCTAGGAAACTACTCAAATCAATCTGAAACATATTGGAGACCCAGATCCTTCCTATCATAAACAGAGAGTCGTGAAAACAAATACAAATCTAAAAAGTTAAGCCCAAAGCAAACAGTTAGGAGCATGGTCTATGTGTGACCAAAATAACACATTACATCGAAGGAAATGTCCACAGACGAAAACCTTCATCACATACTTTCTAAGAATACAAGAAAGCCGGCCGTTGTCGCCGAGCGGTTCTAGGCGCTTCAGTCCGGAACCGCGCTGCTGCTACGGTCGCAGGTTCGAATCCTGCTTCGGGCATGGCTGTGTGTGATGTCCTTAGGTTAGTTAGGTTTAAGTAGTTCTAAGTCTAGGGGACTGATAACCTCAGACGTTTGACTTGAATACAAGAAAATTAAAATCTGCACCCAGCAGCAGCAACCCCACAATTCGCCTGAAGATGATGGGTACGAAACTCATCGCAACGTTGCGACAAGATGACGCCACCACTCAGCTGATTACCCGAGAAGATTTCATCATTGTAATACGCCGAAAAAGCCTGCAATCACATATATCCTAAAATATTTAGAAATAAACACATGTTTATAGCATCTTTCGCAAGAAAACGAAATACATGAAATATATTCGCACTTGCGAATACGAACAACAATCAGCTGTATAAGCGAATGACGACAGTGAAAATTTGTGCCGGACTGGGAATCGAACTTGGATAATATCATGATCACGTGATATTATTGGCCTGGAGAGTCTATCTCAGGCTGTACGCCACCTGGTGCAAGTTTTTCTGTTTGACGCCCCGTCGGTGACTTGCGCGTCGATGAGATGGGATGAAATGATTAGAAGTAGACAAACATCTAGTCTCAGAGCGAAATAAATCTCCGACCGAGCCGGGAATCGAACCCAGGGCCCTACGATCTATAGGAAGTGGCACTAATCACTTTTTTATTTTCATTTTTTATTTTTTTTATTACGGCCACAGTCAGCTACGGGCTGGAGGAGTCAAGGTGGGCAGGAGTCGAATACCGATGCCTGACGACAACACCTCCCCCCCCCCCCCCCGTCCCATCGCTGTGCCGCATCCTCAAACTGATCGTTTTTATTTTATTTATTTATGTTGCACATATATACAGAGGAAAAACAAATTAGAACTAGTCCACTCATCAGGAAACCTGAAAACCCTGCAAGCTTATAAAGGATGGCAGGCGGACGCAGTCCGAGGTGTAGGCGCGTCATGTTTCGTTCCGAATCGGGCGGGCGCCTGCCACACTGGGAACGTGCTAACTTAGTGCGGGCGTGGTGATTTTGGCTATCCGTGCTCGACTCACGATCAGATCCAAAATTCCATATGTCGTCGTTCCTGCGTCACAACTTCTACGCGTACATGCAATGTGTGATTCCCGTGCAGGTAGGATATTTTAGTTGAAAGTCACTGCCCGGGATCGGTGGATAAATAAGATATTGTAGTGCCTGTGCTGTTAATAAGAACTATGCAATGTTCCCACGGACGTGCATGCATTCATGTATCACGGAAAATTGCTTCTTCTTAACGACACAGGCACTGCAATATCGTATAGAAAACCAAATGATAGACTGTTTTTAATTGCAGTGCAAACACATAATTAGTTTAAACATGAAATAGGGACTGCCCTCGACAGTAATTTATGCATCCTTTATTTAACTTCATACAGAGGCGCAAATATGCGAGTGGACTTAGGAAAAAGAAAAGAAGGAAACAATCTCCTGTGTAATGGTGCACTGTACTTGGCAGAGTTCTCTGTTTCCAGATGTTTATTCGATTCGTTTTGGTTCACGAGAACAGAGTTCTCGATTCCTTGGAGTTCTCGTTTATGCACGTCGCTACTGTATAGAAATGTGACAGCTGGCGCTCCAAGCGGCGGCTTGTGTTGCTTGGGCCTTAAACCAGCCTCTCCTTTATTGACAATGCACTGTGTTTCTACTTTGTTGTGTGGAGATAATCGGCGGGAATTGTGAGGGGCTAGCTGGAGGCGGTGGAGCCGTGAATATATTCCAGTCCAATGCTCAGATCTCGCCGACTTTGGGAAAGCAATTAAGTAGCTATGTGGCTGTTAATTATGGACCTTGAAGTACTGAGAATTTTAACCCTCTCTCCGGGTTAAGACGAGGCTTCCGACCCTTATTTAAAGTCATTGAATATTGTGGCAGTGAAAAGAATTAATGAATTAATCTTGGTCCGCCCATAAACGTTTCTGATTCATCTGTGGAGCGGTAGCTCGTGTAATTTGTCTCGCGCACCGCACATCGCCAAGAGAGCACGGCCTCTGGCGTCGGGCGCGATGCACGGAGGCTTCGAGAATGGACGAAGGGAACGTTTCGTGATGTTGACACCTTAGCAGGATTGCAAATCACATCGCAAGATCCAAATCACTGACTATGCTACAAAATCCAACAACAACAACGCTCTAATCTCTCACCTGAAGGTAAGTTCTACAGCTTTGCGCCGCTCTCTAGAGCAGGGGTTCTCAAACTTTTTTCATCGCGCCCCCTTTCCGAAACATAAATTATTCCTCCCCCCCCCCCGCCCCGCCCATCCTACTTTCCTTTTCTTCGCCATCACTTGTCATACTTGGCACAAAAACGGCTCACCATATCTATTCACTTTTCTCTAATTTTTGCAACTATCAGTTACGATGATAATAATAATAGTAATAATAATCATAATTAGAGAGTTTCCTTCAAATCAAAGTTAAATTTTTTAAAGAAAATATCGTACATTTCTATTATCCAAAGGCAGTGAATTTCAACAATTTCTACTAGCTTATGTACAACCACGACTGTGTGTGTCCATTTACTGAAACTGAGGAAATATGTGTATCTCGCTACATATTTTAAAAATTAGTTAAAGTTTAACTGTTTCCATCAATAATGCTTCTAATTCATTTAGAATTTTTTTAATGTTTGAAATATCACGATGTGCAAGTGACGATGCAACAATAGCGAACTTTTAAATGCCAATTTAAAAATTGTTATATTTAAACTGATAAGCCAAAAATAATAAACAAGTGTAAAAATGCACACTGTTCTAAATTCGGAAATTTATTGACATTGGCACATTTGGCCTGACGTGTGTGCTTGAATTTGTGAAGGAAGCAGATCCAGTCTTCGTTGGATCCTTGAAATAGAAACTCGCAGATCCCTTCCAGCTGCCGTCGAGACCGATGTTTCGTCTTGATTAAGACCTCTGCGGAAAATGTTGACACACACAAATAAGTAAATGCGAAGAATAATAACACGTCCTGCCGGCCGGAGTGGCCGTGCGGTTCTAGGCGCTACAGTCTGGAGCCGAGCGACCGCTACGGTCGCAGATTCGAATCCTGCCTCGGGCATGGATGTGTGTGATGTCCTTAGGTTAGTTAGGTTTAAATATTTCTAAGTTCTAGGCGACTAATGACCTCAGACGTTAAGTCGCATAGTGCTCAGAGCCAATAACACGTCCACTGCCCTTCTTGTCAAATTAGGGTATTCATTCCCAGTCTGCACCCATAAATTTTCAAGAGACTTCGATTTTAATTCAATTCGAAATGTCCTATTACTTGAGAGTTCTATTAGCTCCTCATATTCTACTGTTGACAAGAGTCTGATTAACAGTCTGTTAGGATTGTATCGAACGGGTTGTGGATCTAGTCGTAATACGTTGAAGGTTCTGGCAATTGATCCTCTAATTGTTGGCGAAGGTTTTCGAGATGTACTACGCCCATTTTACTAATTTTGCCTACATGCAACTCATTTTCCTTCACGAAATCATTCAGGCAAAATAACATCTAGCAATTACCTTTCTACACCTATGTTTCTCAGAGTTCAAGTCTTCTCTTAAACGCTAGCACTTTCTCGCTTAGAAAGGTGATATTACTAGTTTGGCCTTGAAGTGATACGTTACGATCATTGTTTCCCAAAAACGTCGGCCAAGTAGCGAAGCATTAAACGCTATTGTTCATCCAGAAACAGAGCCACGAGTTTAAAATGGTTCAAATGGCTCTGAGCACTATGGGACTTAACATCTATGGTCATCAGTCCCCTAGAACTTTGAACTACTTAAACCTAACTAACCTAAGGACATCACACAACACCCAGTCATCACGAGGCAGAGAAAATCCCTGCCCCGCCGGGAATCGAACCCGGGCGCGGGAAGCGAGAACGCTACCGCACGACCACGAGCTGCGGACTGCCACGAGTTTAGACTGCTTTTAAATACGAAAAGACAATCATCCTTCAGATCCACAACACGACGAAGAAATCTACTTCGATACAACCACCATATCTAAGAGTGCAATAGAAGTGAATCAAGACTAGAGCCTGTCTCCTCACAGAATGGAAACCAACCCAGTGTTTAAAGCTCGTGCTTTCACAAAATTTCCAACACTGACTCCGTCGTTCACCAATTTATTGCATTCCGATTGCAGAACTTTGTAGCCCACATCTCCTTGTGTATCATACAATATGTGAATTTTACAGAAGCAGAAACAGCGCAGACTCACTTGAACCCCTTTTTTTAGTTCCAGTAAATGCTGCCGCTGCATCGGTACATGTACCAATACAGTTTGTCAATGAAAAAGGAACTGACAAGAAAGAAAATATCTTCGTCTGGAGTCCTCCCTTCCAGAGCTTTAAAGAATAGACAGCTCTCTAGCATTCCATTTTCATAACAGTAGCGTACAAAAACATGACGATGGCTAAGATTTCCGATATCAGTACTGTCACGAAGCTGCAGGGGGAATTTTGGGCTGTCATGAAGACGTGGTACCAATTAATTTTTCATGTCAGAGGCAACTGTATCAGTACGAAGACCACGGTATCATCTGGGAATGGTATCGACTTCAGAGTCTCGCCAAACCTTTTTTCCATACATTTTGACGGTTGCGGTAAGAAGTAATTTCTCGCCAATAATACGTGTTGATGTGGATTTTGCGATGATAAAGAACACATCTTGAATACTCGTAGCGCTTTTAGGAACTGATACCTGTTTTTTGAGGAATCTGAAGTTTCCTCTTAGCTGTTGCTTATGAGGCTAAAAAAGTTCAATGGGTTTACTCACATTGTCTGGATATTTTGTCTCCAGGTGTCCTTATAGTTTTATACTCTTCAGTCTATCGTTGGCTAAAATCAAAAATACACTGTAGTCTCCCTTGTTACTGAAAAGAATGCTGGTGAAGGCTATTGTCAGACAACCAACTTGCTATTCAAGAAATTTGGTTTTGCGTTCAGAAATAACGTTGCTGATAAGAACAGAGAAAGACACGGAAGAAGAATGTGAGCTCATTAAAATCGTATCTTTTTCCTTATTAGAACTGCATACCTTCGAAGGGGAAGAGACACTCGGTGGATCGTTACCATTTGATCTCTTGCTACCACTGAGGATCTGTCACTTATCAATTGGAAATGGAGAAACGTGTATAACTTTATTTTAAATCTAGTTAACTACTTCAATTTCTAGCTAACTTACTACCTTCAAGCAGATTTCGGAAACCTGGCTGAAACCGAACGGGTAGTCACAATGGCTGTGGTTAACAATTTATTACTGCCTTCAGCGATGCAACGAAGTCTCTGTCACATTGTCAAGCGGCTTCTTGCCATTAGTGGTTGTTAAATGCTTGATAAGTAGCTAACCACAAGGGTGATTGGTGTCAGATTCCTGCTGACAGAATCTGCTGGTCAGTTCTTGTGAAATAAGCGTTGGAGGAGCTTCCCACCTTGGTTCATAGGCAATATGAAATGCAAATATTTCAACGAATACCGGAAGACCCCTCTCTTACTCTCTGTGCTACCTCCTCTTCACCCCAGCCCCCACCCTCAACTGCCTCATGTCCGCTGCTCCACACGGGGGGGGGGGGGGGTCCCCCTCTTTGAGGACGGCTGCTCCAGAGCACAGATTTTAGTGCGAAGTTTCGCCTGTGCTGTGTGCTTTACTTTCTGTAGAGCTATTTCTTGATTCTTTATTAGAGCGAATTTAAAATTAAGGCTATGATGAGTGACAATAACCAGTGAGATTTACTGCGGCAGATGGTGCAAAGCATTATGTTGAAAAATGAGCAAAGGGAGGAGAAAATAACCTACAAAAGAACAACTTTATAATTATATGTTTCATGCTTGTAAAGTCAAATTAGGTATGGATTCCACAACAATTCATACGGGGCAGCGTCTTGTTGACTTGGGAAAGCATTAAAACTGCGATAAAGCTGTTATTGTTGTGGTCTCGAGTCCTGAGACTGGTTTGATGCAGCTCTCCATGCTACTCTATACTGTGCAAGCTTCTTCATCTCCCAGTACCTACTGCAACCTACATCCTTCTGAATCTGCTCAGTGTATTCATCTCTTGGTCTCCCTCTACGATTTTTATCCTCCACGCTGCCCTCCAATACTAAATTGGTGATCCCTTGATGCCTCAGAATATGTCCTACCAACCGATCCCTTCTTCTAGTGAAGTTTTGCCACAAATTTGTCTTCTCCCAAATTCTATTCAATCCCTCCTGATTAGTTATGTGATCTACCCATCTAATCTTCAGCATTCTTCTGTAGCACCACATTTCGAAAGCTTCTATTCTCTTTTTGTCTAAACTATTTATCGTTCACGTTTCACTTCCATACATGGCTACACTCCATACAAACACTTGCAGAAAAGACTTCCTGACACTTAAATCTATACTCGATGTTAACAAATTTCTCTTCTTCAGAAACGCTTTCCTTGCCATTGCCAGTCTACATTTTATATCCTCTCTACTTCGACCATCATCAGTTATTTTGCTCCCCAAATAGCAAAACTCATCTACTACTTTAAGTGTCTCATTTCCTAATCTACTCGTAATTCCTTCAGCATCACCTGATTTAATTCGACTACATTACATTATCCTCGTTTTGCGTTTGTCGATGTTCATCTTATATTCTTATTTCAAGACACTGTCCATTCCATTCAGCTGCTCTTCCAAGTCCTTTGCTGTCTCTAACAGAATTACAATGTCTACATCTACATCTACATTTATACTCCGCAAGCCACCCAACGGTGTGTGGCGGAGGACACCTTACGAGCCATTGTCATTACCTCCCTTTCCTGTTCCAGTCGCGTATGGTTCGCAGGAATAACGACTGCCGGAAAGCCTCCATGCGCGCTCGAATCTCTCTAATTTTACATTCGTGATCTCCTCGGTAGGTATAAGTAGGGGGAAGCAATATATTCGATACCTCATCCAGAAACACACCCTCTCGAAACCCGGACAGCAAGCTACACCGCGATGCAGAGCGCCTGTCTTGCAAAGCCTACCACTCGTGTTTGCTAAACATCTCCGTAACGCTATCACGCTTATCAAATAACCCTGTGACGAAACGCGCCGCTCTTCTTCGGATCTTCTCTATCTCCTCTGTCAACTCGACCTGGTACGAATCCCACACTGATGAGCAATACTCAAGTGTAGGTCGAACGAGTGTTTTGTAAGCCACCTCCTTTGTTGATGGACTACATTTTCTAAGGACTCTCCCAATGAATCTCAACCTGGCACCCGCCTTACCAACAATTATATGATCATTCCACTTCAAATCGTTCCGTACACATACTCCAGATATTTTACAGAAGTAACTGCTACCAGTGTTCGTTCTGCTATCATATAATCATACAATAAAGGATACTTCTTTCTATGTATTCGCAATACATTACATTTGTCTATGTTAAGGGTCAGTTGCCACTCCCTGCAACAAGTGCCTATCCGCTGCAGATATTCCTGCATTTCGATGCAATTTTCTAATGATGCAACTTCTCTGTATACTAGAGCATCATCCGCGAAAAGCCGCATGGATCTTCCGACACTATCTACTAGGTCATTTATATATATTGGGAAAAGCAATGGTCCCATAACACTCCCCTGTGGCACGCCAGAGGTTACTTTAACGTCTGTAGACGTCTCTCTATTGAGAACAACAGGCTGCGTTCTCTTTGCTAAAAACTCTTCAATCCAGCCACACAGCTGGTCTGATATTCCGTAGGCTCTTACTTTGTTTATCAGGCGACAGTGCGGAACTGTATCGAACGCCTTCCGGAAGTCAAGGAAAATGGCATCTACGAAAATGGCATCAGCGAACCTCAAAGTTTTTATTTCTTCTCCATAGATTTTAATTCCTACTCCGAATTTTTCTTTGTTTCCTTTACTGCTTGCTCAATATACAGATTGAATAACATCGGGGATAGGCTACAACCCTGTCTTACTCCCTTCCCAACCACTGCTTCCCTTTCATGCCCATCGACTCTTATAATTGCCGTCTGGTTTCTGTACAAATTGTAAAAAACCTTTCGCTCCCTTTGTTTTACCCCTGCCACCTTCAGAACTTTAAAGAGAGTATTCCAGTCAACAGTGTCAAAAGCTTTCTCTAAGTCTACAAATGCTAGAAACGTAGGTTTGCCTTTCCTTAATCTATTTTCTAACATAAGTCGTAGGGTCAGTACTGCCTCACGTGTTTCAACATTTCTACGGAATCCAAATTGATCTTACTCGAGGTCGGCTTCTACCAGTTTTTCCATACGTCTGTAAAGAATTCGTGTTAGTATTTTGCAGCCGTGGCTTATTAAACTGATAGTTCGGTAATTTTCACATCTGTCAACACCTGCTTTCTTTGGGATTGGAATTATTATATTCTTCTTGAAATCTGAGGGTATTTCGACTGTCTCATACATACAGTAAAGTTGCATGCCCTCGGGAAAAATTACGGCTGTAGTTTCCCCTTGCTTTCATCCGTTTGCAGTACCAGCACAGCAGGGCCGTTTTGGTTAGTGTTACAAGGCCAGATCAGTCAATCATCCAGACTGTTGCCCCTGTAACTACTGAAAAGGTTGCTGCCCCTCCTCAGGAACCACATGTTTGTCCGGACTCTAAACAGATACCCCTCCGTTATGGTTGTACCTACGGTACGGCTATCTGTATCGTTGAGGCACGCAAGCCTCCCCACCAACAGCAAGATCCATTGTTCATGGGGGGGGGGGGGGGGGCGATAGAGCTACATAGCCTAATTCTTACCTAGACCTACTGTCCGCCTCTGATAGCTGAGTGGTCAGCGCGACGGAATGTCATACCTAATGGCCCGGGTTCGATTCCCGACTGGGTCGGATATATTCTCCGCTCAGGGACTGGCTGTTGTGTTGTCCTTATCATCATCATTTCATCCCCATCGACACGCAAGTGGCCGAAGTGGCGTCAACTCGAAAGACTTGCACCAGGCGAACGGTCTACCCTACTGGATGCCCTTGCCACACGGCATTTCGTTTCACCTAAACCTACTTGACGAGGGCGTCCCTGAAAGCTGTAGGCTATGTAGGCGAGATAAGAGAATCGTGGATCAAGGGGAAAAAAAGAATTCTGCCCTTCATCAAGAACCAGAAACGGTGTTTCCATGAGTTAAAGGGGAAGGAGTCTGTGGTATCTTAGCAGTGGTAAACAATAAAAGAGTATTAGAGCAAAATAGTTCTAGTAAACACTTAGGAGCCTCATTAAGGCTAGGTTCAAAGCAAAATCGAGGAGAAATATTTTTTTTCCTTTAAGAGAGAAGTAATGGGAGGTGAATATATGTGTGGCATACCGTGTCACGGATATTGTGAAAAAAAAATGCAAGGCTTAGCCTCTTTACAGAGAACGTAGTAGCCTTGTGCGTAGGTCTTGATGAAACAGGTCAAGTACTAACAGTAGAAGAAATGGGAAGTAGTCTGGTCAGAGACCTCGACTGTAGCATGAAAGGTAACCTGGGTGGAATATGAGCAGTAGAGTCAGGCATTTTTCTGGAGGGACGGATTAAATTAACTTCTGGCAGCAACTGTAAGGGGGCCACTATCAAACAAGACACAAATCTTATTTCCATTTGAATCAGAGTGGTGAATTATGCAGTTTTGCTTTATTGCAGATACGGAGTCTTGAGAAATAAATCACCATATCAGGAAATCAATGTTAACCCGATAGTCAAAACACTGTCTGACCACGATCCACAACCACTTATAGTGAAAGTGACTAAAGAAGAGCCATACTTCTCACGGACATGACCATGTAAAACGTGGAGGATTATTACACAACATAAATTTTTAAAAGTAAGATACAATATGTAGAATAGAATGAGATTTGTAAGGAAATAAATGTTAATGTGAAATAAAATATATTACTTAATAAATATTCATCAGTATTTGAAAGGAGATGTCCTAACAAATTCTTCAGAAACTGCACTAAAAAAATAAGACATATAGATATCTTAAAGGATTAAAATCTCTTATAAACTGAAATGAGGAAATTATTTACCCTCCACAACAACTGAAAATCGTTTACAAGTTGCAGTCAAAAGATCACTTCCATATACTCGGCAGAGCCATGAAAATGTACAGAATATGGAAGGCATGACAGAAGTTAATAATGCTGTCGATAGAATTAAAAGTTCCTCACCATGGTTAGCCAAAAACATGTTAGAAGTAAATATTAGTGGATCAAAAACGCAACTTGTTTGTTTTCTAACGTTAAACATGAAACTGTTCTTCTAGGAAGTGACAGCATTCAGGGGAGATGTTCCGAAATAATAAGCCATATCATCGGTCAAGTAAAGTCGTGTGGCATGAATGGCTGGGTGACGCTAAAGGGTACATTAAGCTGCCTAATTGAAAAGGTTTCTCCTATCCCTCGCGCCCACAGACACTTACACTTCGCTAAGTATGAGAGTTTTGTGTGTGTGCAGTCTCATGCTCGTGTTTGGAGATGTTGAGAGAAGGGTGAAGGTGATACACTGTGCCGGCACACAGCCTACTCCTCTCGAATAACACCAAGGGGTCACCGACAGTATAGTCCCCTATCATTAGTGACATACTGGTTGCTCAAGAAATATTCATAGGCAATTTAAGATACGTCACTCTTTATTTTCGGTCTGTTTCCTTATTGCCTTATTGACATATAACTCCGGAACTCGATATAATATACTCGTCAGCCCCTCCCTCCCCCCCCCCCCCCCAATGACTCATTTAAGAATAAATAACGTGCATAGTATGCCATCAGTGTTTTGGTTCTAGAAAGAGTGCTTGACTACGAATGTCGTTTATACATTCAATTAGTAACATTAAAGCCGGCCGAGGTGGCCGAGCGGTTCAGGCGCTACAGTCTGGAACCGCACGACCGCTACGGTCGCAGGTTCGAATCCGGCCTCGGGCATGGATGTTTGTGATGTCCTTAGGTTAGTTAGGTTTAAGTAGTTCTAAGTTCTAGGGGACTGAAAACCTCAGCAGTTGAGTCCCATAGTGCTCAAAGCCATTTGAACCAGTAACATTAAAAACTTTCAATAACTGTAATACCAGAAGCTGCTACTCTTTAACCTGTGTGAAACTTTTGAATATATACGGGGGCATTTGAAAAGTCCGTGCAAAGTCCGAGAGATGCCACCACCGGCGCGTATCGACTTCATGTTTAGTTAGTAGCATCTTTGGAAAGAACGCACACCAAGTTTCAGCCATATTGGTCTATTTCTTTGCGTTTGGCATTCGTGTGAATCAAGGAAGTCGAATGATTGTCAACAAATGGACGAAAAAGAATTTCGTGTGGTGATTAAACATTTCTTTATGAACGGCAAAACGCCTCAGGATACTAAATAGAAGCTTGATAAACATTACGGTGACTCTGCACCTTCGATTAGAACAGTTTATAAGTGGTTTCAAAATTTTCGGAGTGGCCATATGTGCACAAGTGATGCTGAACGTTCTGGACGCCCTGTGGAGGTTACGACTTCAGAAATCATTGATAAAATCCATGATATGGTGATGAATGACAGAAGAGATAAGGTGCATGAGATTGCGAGTGCTGTGGGCATATCGAATGAACGGGTACATAATATTTTCCATAAACATTTGGACATGAGAAAGCTATCTGCAAGATGGGTTCCGCAATTGCTCACGCTTGACCAAAAACGGAATATTGTGAAGTGTTGCAAGGATGGTTTGCAGCTGTTCAGGAAAAATCCGCAGGACTTTAAGCATTGTTTCGTCACTGTGGATGAAACATGGATACATTACTATAGTCCTGAGACCAAACAACAATCTAAACAATGGGTTACCAAGGGAGGATCTGCACCAAAAAAGGCGAAGGCCATTCCTTCGGCCGGAGAGGTTACGCTGACAGTCTTTTGGGATTCGCAAGGGATAGTCCTCATCGACTATCTGGAAAAGGGTAAAACTATTACAGGTGCATATTATTCATCATTACTGGACCGTTTGAAAACCGAGCTGCTGGAAAAACGCCGGCGATTGGACCGCAAATAAGTCCTTTTCCATCACAACAATGCAACAGCACACACCTCAGCAGTTATGGTCGCAAAATAAATGGAAATAGGATTCCAACTCGTTTCACATCCCCCCTATTCTCCAGACTTGGCTCCCTCAGACTATTGTTTGTTCCCCAATTTACAGCAACCAACAGCTATTTGGACAATTCCTATTATTCCGAAGGACTCAAGAAATAAGAACAGCGTTGGATGAAGTGTATAAGTCTAAAAGGAGACTATGTCGAAAAATAAAACACGTTAGTAGTTTTTATTTTTGCACAGACTTTTCAAACGCCCCTTATATATGACAAAATTGTATTATAAAAGGTTCAATTTCTCAGAATGAGTCTATCAAATATCAAGTGCAGTTAATCACATATAACGGAAAGAATTCGACAAAATCCATTGAATTACTCAAACAGTGCAGAAAAAAGAGAAAAAATTCGCCAGGTGCGAGTAGGACTCGCGCACTGAGGGATCTGTACAGCTTTAGTTTTGTACGGAATATAGGCTGTTCAACCATTCTGCAAATCGAGAATATCAGCGATTTTTGCCTGTTATCGACATTGTCACTTGCAAAATATCGGTTCCAGGGATTCCAAGACTTCCGAGTATGCTTTAATTTGAAGTTTGAAGTCGGATAACACACGACAAAAGAAATATTTTTTCGAGTGACGTAATTTCAAATTAACAGTCTCAGATTTCTCCCTTCACTTTTATTATGAATCCTTTCTTCTTGCCTAATTTCATAAGTGTAGAGCAGCGGGAAGCCACCCTAGAGGTTATGATGAGTGAATTGCGAATATCATAAAAGAAATAAATGGCCATATCTTTAGATTGCATTGACTTATTAGCTAACGTTTATTATACCTTAGAATGCTACATAAATTTCAATTCGATATGTTTACCCGTTTCAGAGAAAAAGGGATCTTAATGGACGGAGGGACAGACAGTCTGCTAACAAATAACAATTTTTTTCGTGTGATGTAATTACAAATTAACAATTTTCGGATTTTTACTTTTACTTTTACTGTGAATTCTTGCTTCTTGCCAAATTTTGAGACCTATGAGTTTGAATGAGTGAGTGTGCAAGTATCAAATATGTGACATAAATGGCAGTACCTTTTGGTTGCATTGACTTAGAAGCTTACATTTTTTACAACGCCAAGAGACTACGGACTTTAGTGTGTGACGTGAATTTCGAGTTGATACGTCTACCTGTTCCTGAAAAATATGGGTTTTAGCAGACGGACGGACAGACAGACAGTCTGATAACAAATGATGAAATTTTTTCGCGTGATATAATTACAAATTAACAATTTTCGGATTTTGTTTTTCCTTTCGTTGTTCGTGAAACATTATGTCTTATCAAAATTCACGATACTAGGTCAACAGGAAATACCCTATACGTTTTGATAAGTGAGTTTGAGAGGATCAAAATACGTGACATAAATGGCTGAAGAGGAGGAGCAGCCATTTCAGTAGCTGAAGGGGCAACAGTCTGGATGATTGATTGACCTCACCTTGTAACATCAACGAAAACAGCATCGTTGTGCTGGTACTGCGAACGACTGAAAGTAAGAGAAAACTACAGCCGTAATTTTTACCAAGGGCATGCAGCTTTACTGTATGGATAAATGATGATGGTGTCCACTCGGGTAAAATATTCCGGATGTAAATTAGTCCCTCATTAGGATCTCCGGGTGGGGACTACTCAGGAGGACGTTGTTATCAGGAGAAACAAAACTTGCGTTCCATTGGTCGGAGCGTGGAATGTCAGATCCCTTAAATGGGCAGGTAGGTTAGAAAATGTAAAAAAGAGAAGTGTATAGGTTAAAGTTAGATATAGTGGGAATTAGTGAAGTCCGGTGGTAGGAGAAACAGGATTTCTGGTCAGGTGAATACAGGGGTATAAACACAAAATCAAGCCCGCATCTCGTGGTCGTGCGGTAGCGTTCTCGCTTCCCACGCCCGGGTTCGATTCCCGGCGGGGTCAGGGATTTTCTCTGCCTCGTGATGGCTGGGTGTTGTGTGCTGTCCTTAGGTTAGTTAGGTTTAAGTAGTTCTAAGTTCTAGGGGACTTATGACCACAGCAGTTGAGTCCCATAGTGCTCAGAGCCATTTGAACCATTTGAACACAAAATCAAATAGGGCAATACAGGAGTAGTTTTCATGATGAATAAAAAATAGAAATGCTGATAAGCTACTATGAACAGCATAGTGAACGCATATTATAGCTAATATAGATACGAAGCCCACGCCTACCACAGTAGTACAAGTTTAATTGTCAACTAGCTCCGCAGATGATGAAGAGATTGAAGAAATATACGATGAGATAAAAGAAATTATTCAGATAGTTAAGGGAGAGGAAAATTTAATGGTCATGCGGGGCTGGAACTCGATAGTAGGAAAAAGGAAGAGAAGTAAAAGTAGTAGGTGAATATGGACTGGGGGTAAGCACCGAAAAAGGAAGCCTCCTAGTAGAATTTTGCACAGAGCATAGCTTAATCATTAACACTTGGTTTAAGAATCATGAAACAGGGGTGAACACGTGGAAGAGATCTGGAGATACCGAAATGTTTCGGATTGGTTATTATAATGGTAAGGCAGAGATTTAGGAACCGGGTTTTAAATTGTAAGACATTTCCAGGGGCAGATATGGATTATGACCCCAATTTTTTGGTTATGAACTACAGATTAAAACTGAAGAAACTGCAAAAAGGTAAGAATTTAAGGAGATGGGAGCTGGATAAACTGAAAGAACCAGAGATTGCTGAGAGTTTCAGAGGGAGCATTAGGGAACGATTGATAAGAACAGCGGAAAGGAATACAGTAGAAGATGAATGGGTAGCTTCGAGAGATAAAATAGTGAAGTCAGTAGAGGATCAAGTAGGTAAAACGACGAGGGCTAGTAGAAATAACACAAAAGATACTGAATTTAATTGATTAAAGGAGAAAATATAAAAATGCAGTAAATGAAGCAGGAGACATGGAATACAAACGTCTCAAAACTGACATTGACATGAAGTGCAAAATGGCTAAGCGGGAATAGCTAGAGGACAAATGTGAGGATGTAGAAGCATATTTCACTAGGGGTAAGACAGATGCCGCCTACAGGAAAATTAAAGAGACCTTTGGAAAAAAAGAGAACCACCTGTATGAATATCAAGAGATCAGATGGAAAACCAGTCCTAACCAAAGAAGGAAAAGCAGAAAGGTGGAAGGAGTATATAGAGAGTCTATACAAGGAATATGTACTTGAGAGCAATATTATTGAAATGGAAGAGGCCATAGATGAAGATGAGATGTGAGATATGATACTGCGCGAGGAATTTTACAGAGCACTGAAAGACCTAAGATAAAAACAAATCCTCAGGAGTAGACAACATTCCGTTAGAACTACTGATAGCTTTGGGAGAGCCAGCCATAACAAAACTCTTCCATCTGATGAATAAGATATATGAGACAAGCGAAATACCCTCAGACTTCAAGAAGAATATGAGAATTCCAATTCCAAAGAAAGCAGGCTCGATTAGATTAGATTTACTTTCATTCCTATTGATCTGTAGTGGGGAGATCCTCCGGGATGTAGAACATGTCGGAAAAATAACGACAAATACTTACAACTGAAACTAATAAGCTAATGTACCTTCCACAGGTCACAAGTGGAATGATCGTCATATTTTTTAATGAACACTATATGAAAGAACCATTTTACAAACACTCATTTACTAAGATCCCATTAATGCACTGAATTTAAAGTTAAAAAATGTTTCTTTTTATTTATAAGGTAATTAACCCTAGGACGCCCAAGCCCTTTTTTCTAACTTGGATGCCTAATAAGGCGGGGGGAGGGGGGGCAGGAGGGGTTCGGCGAGCCGACAGGTATTAAATAAGTTTATTGACGAAAAATTACAACTTTCAAAATGGTTTATGTATTTTAACTAAGGCATCGGTTTATAAATGTTGTTAATTGTTATAAATATTGGATTGAGTGAATAAAAAATTGACATATTACAATACAAAATACAGATGTGTTCATATACAATAGACTACTCTGGGTACTCAACTTCAAGGTAAGAGACACACTTCACAGTTTTTTCTGAATGTGTGTTACACACATGTTTATGACACTGTCCACAATACTGTTTTGGTTTACTTAGATTGTTGTACTTCTGCTTCTTTGTTTTAGCTTCCCTTACACAAATATGGGACCGACCGTTCCCTGCAGGAGCCTGGCGTGCTTCTGTTGTCACGTCTTTGATTTTCTTTTGTAGAATAGTCTCCACTGATTGAACAATTTGGTTTGATAACCCTCTTGCATTGGAACTTCTTTCTTCTACCTGCAATTTCACTAGTTCCATCCCAGCTTGCAGAAGATAAAGTTTCCGTTTGTTGTGTTTCTTTTCATTCCATCTTGGAAGATGCTGTATGAATATGGTGGTTGGATTGATAGCACAAATGTCGATGAGAGAGTAAAATACAGATGGAGGCCATCTCTTTGTTCCCCTCTTGCAGGTGTACATATGCGCCATTTGATCAATGGTATCAATTCCACCTTTAGTGGAATTATAATATGCATTTATCTCGGTTTTATTCTTCTCTCCTCCAACAGTGCCTTTAGCTTGGTGCATTGTTGACAACCTCACTAAGTTTTTATTTGGTTTTGTTTTTGCTATGTAGGACACCAAAGTTAGTGGAGGCCTACCTGTTGATGGGTCTGTGAACAAGACCATTGATGAGTATAGCTCTCGATTTGATGTGTTCTTCATTATGTCTGGAATATGCTTCTTGTTTGACTGGAGAGTTCCTACTGTAGTAACTTTGTAGTCTTGGTATAACTCTTCCGCAAATTCAACGATGTGTAGTGTCGGTCTGTAGTAATATTTCGACCAGTATTTTTCACAGGTGGTACCAGACGTTTGACGACAGCTGCTGACCCCCGTTCCTCTTTCGACAAATTCTGAACATTACCTGCATAGGGTTCCATATTCAAGACGTATCTGTCAACTGAATCGGACATCATGCATATCAGGATGCCATACTTGCCCGGTTTATCCTTCATAAATACTTTGAAGGGACAGCGCCCTCTAAACAAGCTGAGCATCTCATCAATGGTGATTGCTGTGAACTTGTCTGCTTCCCTTCTTAGCTGGCGGGTACTTTTGTCATCAAACCTTATGATTGCAGTAAGTTCCTTGAAACGTTCTCTAGCCATAATACCCTTGTAAACTGGCCGACCCATTCGGTCTCACCAAAGATCGTGTACACTGACAGAATTGTCCTTATTTGACCCCATAAGTATCAGGATTCCTATAAAGGCACACAATTCTTTCTCATTAGTCAAAGTAGCATTTTGCCTAACTGCCTCTTCATTTGAATGTTTTACTATAACATCCATGATGTAAGGCGTAAGAAGTAACTTCAAGGCTTCTCCAGGCGAATGGCAAACACCAGTTGGAGTTACTCCTGCCTGCTCTCTTACTATATTAGCAACAGACCTCCGAGGAATTCTAGGCTGTGTGGTTACGTACCTTCTTCAAGATTGTGCCACAATAACATCCTGATGGTCACTGCCTGAAGCTGCGTTATCTTCATCTTCTCTAACATCCACATCACTTTCCCGATCTGAATCATACTCCATAACACTATCCTCATATTCACTTTCACTCCCTGAGTCAGAATCTTCATCTAAAATTTCATTCAGAACTCTTTCTAAAGACGAGTCGCGTATTCTTTTACTCATTTCTAAGTCTGAGTGTGAACAGTAGGGAACTGCACTAACGCACTGCACGTTTACAAGATAAATATCAGCTGACTGACATCAACAGTCACTTACTCTGAAAGTAAACCGATTGCTGTGAATATCAAGAATACCAACCAACAAGAAACTAACTTGCATTGTTGTAGAGATGAGAAATACGAAATCCTTCTAAGGGAAATTTTCTATAGCATGGAAGCCTAAGGGGGGGGGGGGGGGGGTTGTTGGGCCCATAATAAGTTTATTTATTTTTTCTTCCAAAACAGGAATTTTCTATAAAATATATTGATACTAACGTTTCATAAAATAGCCAACAAACAATAACTCAAAGGGAATATGTAGTATGAAACTTACTTGAGCAAAAGCAGGGAACATAAAAAAATTGTTGGTTCAACGAACCCTACCCCCCCTTAGGCCCCTTAGGCGTCCTAGGGTTACATATAATAGAACTACTACAATACATATTTACAATGAACACATGGTGTAGAAGTTAGATTGTACTTTATATATATATATATATATATATATATATATATATATATATATATATATATATATATATATATACTCCTGGAAATTGAAATAAGAACACCGTGAATTCATTGTCCCAGGAAGGGGAAACTTTATTGACACATTCCTGGGGTCAGATACATCACATGATCACACTGACAGAACCACAGGCACATATACACAGGCAACAGAGCATGCACAATGTCGGCACTAGTACAGTGTATATCCACCTTTCGCAGCAATGCAGGGTGCTATTCTCCCATGGAGACGATCGTAGAGATGCTGGATGTAGTCCTGTGGAACGGCTTGCCATGCCATTTCCACCTGGCGCCTCAGTTGGACCAGCGTTCGTGCTGGACGTGCAGACCGCGTGAGACGACGCTTCAGCCAGTCCCAAACATGCTCAATGGGGGACAGATCCGGAGATCTTGCTGGCCAGGGTAGTTGACTTACACCTTCTAGAGCACGTTGGGTGGCACGGGATACATGCGGACGTGCATTGTCCTGTTGGAACAGCAAGTTCCCTTGCCGGTCTAGGAATGGTAGAACGATGGGGTTCGATGACGGTTTGGATGTACCGTGCACTATTCAGTGTCCCCTCGACGATCACCAGTGGTGTACGGCCAGTGTAGGAGATCGCTCCCCACACCATGATGCCGGGTGTTGGCCCTGTGTGCCTCGGTCGTATGCAGTCCTGATTGTGGCGCACACCTGCACGGCGCCAAACACGCATACGACCATCATTGGCACCAAGGCAGAAGCGACTCTCATCGCTGAAGACGACACGTCTCCATTCGTCCCTCCATTCACGCCTGTCGCGACACCACTGGAGGCGGGCTGCACGATGTTGGGGCGTGAGCGGAAGACGGCCTAACGGTGTGCGGGACCGTAGCCCAGCTTCATGGAGACGGTTGCGAATGGTCCTCGCCGATACCCCAGGAGCAACAGTGTCCCTAATTTGCTGTGAAGTGGCGGTGCGGTCCCCTACGGCACTGCGTAAGATCCTACGGTCTTGGCGTGCATCCGTGCGTCGCTGCGGTCCGGTCCCAGGTCGACGGGCACGTGCACCTTCCGCCGACCACTGGCGACAACATCGATGTACTGTGGAGACCTCATGCCCCACGTGTTGAGCAATTCGGCGGTACGTCCACCCGGCCTCCCGCATGCCCACTATACGCCCTCGCTCAAAGTCCGTCAACTGCACATACGGTTCACGTCCACGCTGTCGCGGCATGCTACCAGTGTTAAAGACTGCGATGGAGCTCCGTATGCCACGGCAAACTGGCTGACACTGACGGCGGCGGTGCACAAATGCTGCGCAGCTAGCGCCATTCGACGGCCAACACCGCGGTTCCTGGTGTGTCCGCTGTGCCGTGCGTGTGATCATTGCTTGTACAGCCCTCTCGCAGTGTCCGGAGCAAGTATGGTGGGTCTGACACACCGGTGTCAATGTGTTCTTTTTTCCATTTCCAGGAATATATATATATATATATATATATATATATATATATATATATATATATATATATATATATATGTATCAATTAGTTCTACTCAGAAATTCATCAATGGCGTAGGTGAAGTTGGCCACCAATGAATCCTTTAGGCTTCTCTTAAACTGAATCTCATTGGTTGTTAAGCTTTTTATGGCTGCTGGCAAGTTATTGAAAATGTGTGTTCCTGAATAATGCACCCCTTTTTGTACAAGAGTAAGTGACTTTAAATCCTTGTGAAGATTATTCTTATTTCTAGTATTGATTCCATGAATTGAACAGTTGGTTTGAAAAAGTGATATATTTTTAATGACAAATTTCATCAGGGAATAAATATATTGGGAAGCAGTAGTTAGTATCCCTAGTTCCCCCAACAGGCTTCTGCAGGATGTTCTTGAGTTCGCACCACATGTAACTATTATTGCGTGTTTTTGTACCCCAGAAACTTTAGCTTGGATTGTCGAATTACCCCAAAAAATAATCCCATATAACATTATGGAATGAAAGTAAGCATAGTATGCCAGCTTTTTCATTTTTGTATCCCCTATGTTAAGACGCTATAGCAGTTCTGTGGTGTGGTCCTCCCAGTTGAATTTATTATCAAGCTAATATCTGCTTGTCATCGCATGTTAGGCATATACTCGTGGGACACGCCTTACAAGTTCTGAACTGCATATAGTGTGGTTTTTTTTTTCAAAGTTTAGTGACAAAGAAATGGCTAGGAGCCAGTGATTAATGTCCACAAATATTTTATTAGCCGATCTTCCTAAGATTACACTTGATTTGCTATTTATTGCAATGTTTGTATCATCAGCAAACAAAACAAACTTGGCATGTGGTAATGTTACTGATGAAAGGTCATTGATATACACACGAAAACTAAGGGCCCTAAGATGAAATCTTCTGGGACCCCACATGTAATTAGTTCCCAGTTGGATGATGACTGATAGCGTGATACATGTCTCTTTCTTAATAACACCCTTTGTTTCCTGCCAGAGATTAAAGATCTGAACCATTTTGCAGCAATTCCTGCTACACCATAATATTCTAATTTACTTAAGGGGGATAGGACGTCAAACGGGCCGACGTGGAACAGCAGAGGCACCACAGGACATTTTAATTTCCACTGTCTATACTTTTACAAATAAATTCATAAAACTTTAACAGCATGACCAGGAAGGATTCAGGATTCATGGAAGCTCAAAAACGTAACAAAACACATTTTTTACATGTGAAATTTCATCATTTTTTCACTCACTACTGGCTGCATTTGTTGCTATAGGTACACTTTTCTTCCTAAGTAAGAGAGATTCTTCGATGACTTATGCACAGCATACAAACCATAGTTACAGGTGTATGAAACTCCAGAAGTTATTTAATTTATGAAAAAATGAGTGAACTGTTACATTTTAAACTTCATGTTTAGAAAAAACTCAAGTTTTATAGTTAATTATCTCAATTTTTCCGCAGTTTTCTAATAGATTTGAAAAATTCTAGAGTTTCATACACCTGTAACTACTGTTTGTATGTTATGAAAAATTCATCGAAGAATCTCTCTTACTCAGGAAGAAAAGTGTTCCTATAGCAACAAATGCAGCCAGTAGTAAGTGAAAAAAATTATGAAATTTCACATGTAAAAAACAGGTATTTTGCTACGTTTTTGAACTTCCACTGCGATGAGTGTGAGTCCTCAATCCTTCCTGGTCATGGTGACAAAATTTTATGAATTTATTTGTAAAACTATAGACAGTAGAAATTAAAATGTCCTGTGGTGACTCTCCTGCTCCAAGTCGGCCAGTTTGACGTCCTACCCCCCTTAAAAGAATATTGTGATTTATACAGTCAACTGTCTTTGAGAGATCACAAAATATACCAGTTGCCTGCAATTTTTTGTCTAATGAACTAAGTACATTTTCACAGCAAGTGTAGATAGCCATCTCAATATCACAACCCTTTAGAAATCTGAACTGCGACTTTGACAGTATGTTATTTGTGATAAGATGGTTATAAAGCCGATTGTACATTACCTATCCTAAAATTTTTGAGAATGCTGGCAAAAGTGAAATTGGACGGAAATTTAATGCTATTTCTTTTATCTCCCTTCTTAAACAGTGGCTTAACTTCAGCATATTTCAACTATTCAGGAAATATTCCAATGATAAACGACTGGTTACACAGATAGCTTAATATGTTACTTAACTTAGAATCACATTCTTTAATTAACTTTGTTGATATTTCATCATACCCGCTAGATGTTTCTGATTTTAAAGATTTTATGATGGACATTACTTCTGCTGGGGTAGTGAGGGTCAAATTAATATTATGGAAGTTACTTGAAATGTCTAACCTGAGGTACTCCATAGCAGCATCTACAAAACCTGACAACCCCATATTTTCAGTAACAGTTATAAAATGTTTGTTAAAAAGTTCTATAACACTATACACATCTGTCACCAATGTATCATTTACTCTTAATGCTATTTGTCCCTCTTCATGTCTGGTTCTACCAGTCTCCTCCTCCACTATATCCCATACTGTCTTCATTTTGCTATCTGATATGACTATCTTTTCCTTGTAATATATGTGCTTTGATGTCCATATTACAGTCTTTAATATTTTCCAGCATGTCTTGTAATGTGCTATAGCCCCAACATCAGAAGTGTCTCGGATTGACAGATACAGTTTTCTTTTTGTTTTACAAGATACCTCTATTCCTTGAGTACTCCATGGCTTCTTTGTAGACTTTCCTCTAACCTTGATTAGTTTTGGGGGAAAACAGTGTTCAAATAAGGTAATCACTTTATTAGCAAAAGTGTTATATTTTTCATTCATGTCATGAGCTCTGTAAACATCACTGTAGTGAATTTCTCTGAGGAGTGTCCTAAAATAATCAATTTTTGGCTTATTTATTACTCTCTTGAGCTCAGATTTGACAGATTTGATATCCTGTTCAGAATTAGCATTTAACGGAAGGAACTGCATGTCATGGTCTGAGAGGCCATTAACTATTGGTTTTGTAATATAATTTTGTTGATTGGACTTTTCTATAAAGATATTATGTAAGGCTGTTTGTGAGCAATTGGATACCCTAGTGGGGAACATTACAGTCGGAATTAAGTTGAATGATAGTGTTACTAACTCAAATAAGTTTTCATTGGGCGGGTCTTTAAAGCAATCTACATTGAAGTCACCAGCAACCACTGTTTCTTTGTTGTTGGTTGTTAAATGGGCCAGTACAGCTTCAAGGTGGTTTATGAACAGATTAAAGTTACCTGCAGGTGCTCGATAAACACTTAAACATTATGAAGAATTTTTTCTGAAATTCTACTTCTGTTGCACATTCTTCCATATGCTGTTCCAGGCAACATTTATGAATGTCTATGTTCTTACATTTATGACAGTTCCTGATGTATGTGGCATATCCTCCGTTCTCCATTTCTGCTCTACAGAAGTGAGATGCTAACGTAAATCCTGTAACACTTAAAAGTTCTATATCAGTGGTCACATGATGTTCAGAAAGGCAAATTATGTCAGCTGGGTTTGAGGACTCCAATTCACTCTATGCAGGTGCTGACAGGTGTGAAAATTACCGAACTATCAGTTTAATAAGTCACGGATGCAAAATACTAGCACCAATTATTTATAGACGAATGGAAGAATTCGTATAAGCTGACCTCGGGGGAGATTAATTTGATTCTGTAGAAATGTTGGAACACACGATGCAATACTGGCCCTACGACTTATCTTAGAAGATAGATTTAGGAAAGGCAAACCTGCGTTTACAGAATTTGTAGACTTAGAGAAAGCTTTTGACAATGTTGACTGGAATACACTCTTTCAAATCCTGAAGGTGGCAGGGGTAAAATACAGGGAGCGAAAGGGTGTTTACAATTTGTACAGAAACCAGATGGCAGTTATAAGAGTCGAGGGGCAATCTGTATATTGAGCAAGCAGTAAAGGAAACCACAGAAAAATTTGAAGTAGGAATTAAAGTCCAGGGAGATGAAATAAAAACTTTGAGGTTTGCCGATGACATTGTAATTCTGTCAGAGACAGAAAAGGTCTTGGAAAGCAGTTGAACGGAATGGACAGTGTCTTGAAAGGAGGATATAAGATGAATATCAACAAACGCAAAACTAGGATAATGTCATGTAGTTGAATTAAATCAGGTGACGCTGAGGGAATTAGATTAGGAAATGAGTGGTAGATGAGTTTATTTGGGTATCAAAAAACTGGTTATGGTCGAAGTAGAGAAGATATAAAGTATAGACTGGCAATGGCAAGGAAAGCGTTTCTGAAGAAGAGAAATTTGTTAACATCGAATATAGAATTAAATGTCAGAAAGTCTTTTCTTAAAGTATTTGTATGGAGTGTAGCCATGTATGGAAGTGAAACATTGACTACAAACAGTGTAGACAAGAAGAGAGTAGAAGCTTTTGAAATGTGGTGCAACCGAAGAATTCTGAAAATTAGATTGGTATATTACGTAACTAATGAGGAAGTACTGAATAAAATTGGGGAGAAGAGGAATTTGTGGCACAACTTGCCTAGAAGAATGGATAAGTAATCCCTTCTTCTAGTCAAGTTGTGCCACAAAGTAGGTGGGACACTTTCTGAGGCATCAAGAGATCACCAATTTAGTATTGGACGGACGCATGGAGGGTAAAAATCGCAGAGGAAGACCAAGAGAAAAATACACTAAGCGGATTCAGAAGGATGTAGGGTGCAGTAGTTACTTTGAGATGAAGAGGTTTGCACAAGATATTGTAGAATGAAGAGCTGCATCAAACCATTCTTTGGACTGAAGACCACAACAACAACAAACGTCCGTATCTTGTCGTTGCATGGACTTAAAAGCTCACAGTTACTACACCAACAAGGGATCGTAGATTTTAGTAAGTGACACATATTACAGCTTGGTAAGTCCACCCGTTCCTGAGAAAAAGGGGTCTTAGCAGACGGACAGACGGTCAGTCAATCTGATAAAAAACCATAATGTTTTTTTTTCGTTTGATATAATTACAAGTTAATAACTGTCGGATTTTTTTCCTTCGGTTGTAATGTGAAACCTTGCTTCTTGTCAAATTTCATGAGTCTTTATCAACGGGAAGCATCCCATAGGTTTTGATGAGTGAGATTTTCAAGTATCAAAGTATATGACATAAATGGCAATATACACTCCTGGAAATTGAAATAAGAACACCGTGAATTCATTGTCCCAGGAAGGGAAACTTTATTGACACATTCCTGTGGTCAGATACATCACATGATCACACTGACAGAACCACAGGCACATAGACACAGGCAACAGAGCATGCACAATGTCGGCACTAGTACAGTGTATATCCACCTTTCGCAGCAATGCAGGCTGCTATTCTCCCATGGAGACGATCGTAGAGATGCTGGATGTAGTCCTGTGGAACGGCTTGCCATGCCATTTCCACCTGGCGCCTCAGTTGGACCAGCGTTCGTGCTGGACGTGCAGACCGCGTGAGACGACGCTTCAGCCAGTCCCAAACATGCTCAATGGGGGACAGATCCGGAGATCTTGCTGGCCAGGGTAGTTGACTTACACCTTCTAGAGCACGTTGGGTGGCACGGGATACATGCGGACGTGCATTGTCCTGTTGGAACAGCAAGTTCCCTTGCCGGTCTAGGAATGGTAGAACGATGGGTTCGATGACGGTTTGGATGTACCGTGCACTATTCAGTGTCCCCTCGACGATCACCAGTGGTGTACGGCCAGTGTAGGAGATCGCTCCCTACACCATGATGCCGGGTGTTGGCCCTGTGTGCCTCGGTCGTATGCAGTCCTGATTGTGGCGCTCACCTGCACGGCGCCAAACACGCATACGACCATCATTGGCACCAAGGCAGAAGCGACTCTCATCGCTGAAGACGACACGTCTCCATTCGTCCCTCCATTCACGCCTGTCGCGACACCACTGGAGGCGGGCTGCACGATGTTGGGGCGTGAGCGGAAGACGGCCTAACGGTGTGCGGGACCGTAGCCCAGCTTCATGGAGACGGTTGCGAATGGTCCTCGCCGATACCCCAGGAGCAACAGTGTCCCTAATTTGCTGGGAAGTGGCGGTGCGGTCCCCTACGGCACTGCGTAGGATCCTACGGTCTTGGCGTGCATCCGTGCGTCGCTGCGGTCCGGTCCCAGGTCGACGGGCACGTGCACCTTCCGCCGACCACTGGCGACAACATCGATGTACTGTGGAGACCTCACGCCCCACGTGTTGAGCAATTCGGCGGTACGTCCACCCGGCCTCCCGCATGCCCACTATACGCCCTCGCTCAAAGTCCGTCAACTGCACATACGGTTCGCGTCCACGCTGTCGCGGCATGCTACCAGTGTTAAAGACTGCGATGGAGCTCCGTATGCCACGGCAAACTGGCTGACACTGACGGCGGCGGTGCACAAATGCTGCGCAGCTAGCGCCATACGACGGCCAACACCGCGGTTCCTGGTGTGTCCGCTGTGCCGTGCGTGTGATCATTGCTTGTACAGCCCTCTCGCAGTGTCCGGAGCAAGTATGGTGGGTCTGACACACCGGTGTCAATGTGTTCTTTTTTCCATTTCCAGGAGTGTATTTCGTTTACGTTGACTTAGAAGTTTCAGTGTTTTTACATCGCCAAGGGACCCTAGACCATTGCAAGTGGCGTAAATTTCAGTTTCATACATCCACCCGTTCCTGAGAAAGACAGTCGACCAAATAACGCGCAGACAGACAGACAGATGGACAACGAAGTCATCCTACAAGGTAGCCACTTTTATTGATTGAGGTACGGAACCCTAAATGTTAATGAATAGATTGGAGTCACAGTGGTGGTTACAGAACCTGGCCTCTGCCTCACTCCTACTCCAAATACTAAGTGTGCCAATCTAATCTAACTCGCAATTTATAGAACTATTTCAAATGTCGGCTCCTCTTCACAGACCAATCTAATAGAGCAAGATAAACGAGTTTTCACGCAAGAAGAAAAAATAAGTCGTTAGCGGTACAATTCATTCAAAACAGGTTACAAAAGAAACTCGAACGATTGCGTTAGAAAAGAATATCAAATATAATACAATGGGAAGTTCAAGTGAAGACTAGGAATAGGTACTTTACCAGCTTGATCCGCTCGCTGGGTACCGTAATTGGCAACAACTTATTTGTCCATGGCGCACTGCAATGGACGGAGCTAGAGTGTAAGGTTGTTGTATTTCTTTTATTTTGTGGTATTATTCTGGACTTTTACCTTGAATGTATCGAAGTTGCGTACTTGTTTTCGAAGATTGCTCTCTTTTTTTTATGTATATGGACGATAGCAAAGCCAACTCCAGATATAATGGGCGTGCTGATAATGTAAGGACATCCAGCTTCAGGTTATGCACTTTGTTGACCTATATTCAATGTCACCCCCTTCCCTAACCCTACGCAGCCACCCAGAATTGATCAAGGTCACCAGGGGATTCCCTCCTCTCCACACACACATTCACCTTACATAGTTATGCCACCAATATCATTATATAACTCGATACTGGCCATATGGTTCTACCCACACATTTTATGCAAGTGGACTCGTTACTGTTCACGTAATATAAAACTGGAGTGTAATCCCTCCCTATCCCTCTCACCAATGGGAGCACAAGAAAAGTGACAGGAAACACCTCCTCTTCCCTGAGCCAACAAGAATCAAGCATCCCATTCTCCCACACCCCCTTCCCCTCTCCATCTTCATCTTTCCTAACTAGGAAACTTGTGTGGATGGAGTTCACTCAAGAGTTAGGGATCATAGGAAGAGGATCAGGCTGTGTCTATCTGTTCATAATAAATTACGTTAGGTCACGTCACTTGAGTACTAGGCTATGACTATCTGTCAATAACAATTTCATACTGCATCATTCAAGGCACCAGCAGATACCACACCCTGTCAGATATGTAACCACTCTTATTCTTCCACAGTTTTATGTATTTGTCCATATTTTTCGTATTTTTTCTATTTTCCTCAATTTTACATGTTTTTCACTCATTTTCGTATTTTTCCACATTTCTCGTATTTCATCCAATAATGCAAGACCCACTCCACTGTTCCCAACATTATGTCGACGTCATGGTGCTCTCAGCCAATCACAGTGCAGCACAGCATGTGTCCGAATTATTTATCATTACTATTGAAGCACCCCCTCTCCATCTTCTCATCTTTTATAACTGGGACACCTGAGTGGGCACCTTAGGGAGAGGTTGTAGGCTGTGTCTTTTTATTAACAAGACATTTCAACACTCGAGGTCTATTTGATAATAACAATTTGATATTTCGACATTCAAGGCACGAGCAGATATCACACCCAGGCAAACATGTGGGTACCCTCATTTTCCACAATTTGACGTATTTTACCGAGTTATGAGTTCTGTGGTCTGAGCCAATCACTGTGCACCGTAGGCCTGATTTATTTGTCATTGCTAAGACAGCACTTCATTGCTAGTGTGTGTGACGTCATAATGTACGTGGTTTAAACCAATACGTATGTAGAAATAATGACAAACAATCCGATGGGGTGAACATCCACAAATGAGCATCGTAACAGATATGGAATTAACCAATTTAGCTATAAGCTTTCATTTCTAAATTCACGATCGGTTTCAGACTAAGAAATGCACATCATAAGGTGCAATCACTGAAAACAAACAAGAGAAGTGAGCTAAAAAAATAATATTTGCATACGCTTGTATGCATTAAATAAAGCACTTTTCACCGTATTTGCGGTTAGAATTTTATAAATGAAAAATAATGTGATTACATCCGCACTTAGAGGATATAACCGAAAGTGCTGCCATCTTTAGCCTTTACCCGGATGTTTCATGCGAATCATCGACTAAGCTGTTTTTGATCTGAGTTGGATTAATGCAAGATGTAATCTTTCTGTCTATAATTGTAATTACTAGACTTGGAAAACGAGTATGCAGTCTCGTGATGTTGGTGTGTGCCCGCGTGAAAGGAAATATATTTTTAACCATTTATGAGGACTTAAATCTAGATTATGTTGTTTATTTTTTTAAGAATCCACGTCTTAGTCCTACTTAAAATGATATCAAAGTCATTCATATATTATGACAATCCTCAGTGCTAGGGTAGCATTGTCATTCTTCCATAGAGATCTCAAGCTTGGGAGCTGCATCTCGCATTTTTAATAGAGATCGAGGCTGATACTTTAACAAAAATACACCGCTAATTATGCGCTTTTGGTGGGCATAATACTTGTCGTTTCTGTACCCCATGAGTAGTGGGACAAAGCCAGTTCCACCCTACTTTTGATTTCAAACTGACTATGCCAATTAATTAATTGATCAATTATTTACCCCCACCCCTGATGATGTCATGGGTTTTCTCCAGCTGGCACGTGGGTGCCTGTCCTTTCCCCCTCCCGCCCCTCCACCCCACCTGTGGAAATGGTGGGAAATTGAAATTTTGGAGAGGAAAGTCAAAATGGCGGGAAATTCAAATTTATTGGCCAAATATCAGATTTTGTGTGTTCATGTTGAAGCCTGGAGATCAACTGACCTAGTTCTCAACACGAGCACCACAAGAGGGCGCATTTATCAATACACGTCGAATTCATCATGCGAAATGTAAATTTCTCCCATTTATACAAGTTATTTTCGAAGATAGAAGAAATCAGGCCATACAAGCGTTTTCACATCGCTAAAGTATCGGTACCTGTTGTGGAAATCCTGTGCATTGCTATAATATAGGCTGTATTTCCTCTACGAGTTCTCTCATCACGTAGAAAAATCTGTTCTTATCTGATACATGCAGCATAACAGGACTAGAATGTTAAACTCATTTTTGACTCGTGATGGAGTGTTATGAGCATGCTCTACCTCTGTCACTGAATGCCTCCTCACATTCGAACTCTCTCTTAAAGTAAACAAATGTCTCATCACACACGAAGTCTCTCAAGTAAACTATGGAGAAAAATTGTAAACATCAGCTTTATGCTACATGTCATTTTATAAATTCGATAACATAACTGATTTTATTATGGTGATCCTGTCGCTAGTGTAGGTTCCCTTAAAAGATCTCGCTGCAAGGAAAAAACACCTGATTAATGGTCCAACTCTAGAATTACATCCGTGGTACCCTCACCCTTCCATTCACGCACCACATGATATGTCATTGATATCAAATTCATAGGCTAATTAATTAATGAAATAATGCCAGTCCCTTTGCAAGGCGAGTAATTTTTTCCAGCAGTCGGATTACTCTCGCCAGGTAACCATTACAGACGCTTCTGTGATGTCTCTTGAGGCTTCCCACGGGCTAGGTAATCACTTCCTCTGATACCAAAATGGGTGGTAACCATCGTCCAATAGTTGTCTTTCCCAGTGACCCATTCTCACGCAGAGGTTGTTCCACACTCCTAAATGTAACAGCTGACTCTTGTCGTCTATCCAGACAGTGTTCGTTATACACAAGCTGCACTCCTGAACAGTGTTGTTTAGCTTCCCACAACGCAGTACTGAGCGATGTGGCTCAACTATCCGTCCAGCCATCCCATCCTGATTTAGATTTTCTGCAATTTACCTAAATCACTTAGAACGAATGTCGGGGTGATTTCATTGAAGTGACACTGTCGAGTTCATTTCCCTGTACTCCCTTGCGCTCCATCTCTAATGACCTACTGTTGGACGGAGCACTAAACGCTCTTCTTCTTTCAGTTTTTTCCATAGTCCAGCATACCTGTAGTCACTTGTCATTATCTTTCCCATGGGGCATGCTTTACCTTCCATTGAGAAAGAAAGAGAAACAGAAGAGGAAACAAATAAGGACAAAGGCACAGGACGTGAACTCGTCTATGAAGGTACTGTCCCATTGTCAACAGCGACTACATTCAGTCTAACCGAAGTATGAGAAGCCTGACAGTGAGTCACGTGTCAAATAACGTGTCAGTCAGGTATGCCGTCCACGTCAGTTCTGGAGGCAAGACTACATAAAACCTGTCCGAAACAGAACAGTATGTATGTCCTATACTTTAAAAGCACTGTGTGTGGAGTCTTTTTTTTAATCAGTCAAGTAATGAGTTGGCTGCAGTGTCTTCCTTCGCTTCGAAATTTATTTCCAGTTATATACCAGTGTGCTGTAAATCCTCGCTCTTCCTCAATGATCTTTCAGTCTGCGTGATTTGTACATCTATTTGATATTTGTGATGCTTAAATTCCCTTCCTTGTTGTCTGTATACAACCCACAACTTAGGTATGTGTAGCAGTGTAGGAATAGTTATTATTTTATTAGAAAATCATTGTTGCCTTCTCTAGCGATTTCACAGTCTGATGACTCTGGTGTACAATTCCTTTTTTTTTATATGACATCCGTTTTATTTGTGTTAGCAACATATATTTTTCGTCAGGAGCTCTGTCTATCTGATCGCCGCCCGTGGTAGCCGCGCGGTCTTGGGCGTCCTGTCACGGTTCACGCGGCTCCCCCCCCCCCCCCCCCCCGTCGGAGGTTCGAGTCCTCTTTCGGACGTGGGTGTGTGTGTTGTCTTTAGCGTAAGTTAGTTTAAGTTGCATTAAGTAGCATGTAAGCTTAGGGACCGATGACCTCAGCAGTTTGGTCCCATAAGATCTTACCACAAATTTTCAAAAATTTCTATCTAATCCTCATTTAACAGCTCCTGTAAGTTGGAATCTCTTTTATCAGTTATACAAAAGATAAGGTTAGGCCTCTGTGCAATATTATAGTTATCTTCGTCACAGCCCCGGATTTACGAAATTTCTGAACTGGGGCAAAAATTTGATATGGGCGTCTCCCCTTCCCCTCGAGCGTTTGAGATAGGACGTCAAACATTTTTTTTTAAAATCGATTTTTCAAAAACAGTTTCTGAAGAGTCTGATATATAAAACATATATGTTCGAGGAAATATGAGACATGTTATTTGGTCGAAAGTGTGTTGAAGTGCAGTGCCACGCCTCCTCAGACAGCTTTCTTCTGTAACATATCACTGTGTCTCGTTCTGTGAAATTCAAACGTGTATATTTTTTTAATGGAAGTCATCAAACCTATATGCAGGACAGTGGAAATTAAAATGTCCTGTGGTGCCTTTCCTGCTCCCTGTCGTCCGGTTGGACATCCTACCCCTCTCAAAAAAATACTCACACTTGACACTAGATGGGATTATTTGTGACCAGGAGAATAAGAACTCTTCAGAAAATTTGCACTCTTTAATGCCTATTAGCTAATAACTTTCTCTTTTTTGTAACATAAAATTAAATATAGGGAACATAAAACCAGTTAAAGACAAGCGACAAGTAAGACAGTACGCATTTCTTCAATCCTTAGATCCCAGTATTTTTTTCTCTCTAATCTTGCTACGGCCTTACACGGCGTGCTTTCCTTTCTGAGAAAGAACTTATTACTTCATCAAAGTTCGTCAAACGTTTTGCTACATGAAAAATCAAAATGTCGTTGTCTACTACTGGAAATGCTGTTAATACCAATAGCACGCAAGACTGGTGTGGTTTCTCGATTTCAATACGTCTATTTTATCACTGTCTGGTAGATAAAACGAAACAGACCTTTCTACTATTGCAGCATTTGTAACACACGACAAATAAGCGAGACTGTTTTGTCACAAATAGTCATTTTTATCTATCTCTTTCATATAAATAACACGACAGAATATAATTCACGAAGTACCAATATCAAGTGCCTCTTAATCCTACTACAAGCAAAAAGCTGTATGTTAGGGAACAGTTTCATATTTCATTCATATGCTCCAGTTTCTCAAGCATGAGATCGAAAAGTAGTAGCAGTAGTAGTACAAAATTGTTATATAAATTTGGAATCGTAGTATTCTTCCATATACTTTATGAGATGTCCTCCCGTCTTCTCCCTCCTCGATCCAACAAACCATCTTGTCTTCACTAATTCTGTAACTATTGCTACCACTATCAAAACTTACTCTACGGTGAACTTCACTAACCCTACCAGAATCACCGGTTCTGTTGTCCCGCGTTTGTTCTCCGATCACGTGTTATTACGTGTTCGTACAACGCGTTTTCCGCGCTATGCAGAGAATAGAAATCAAGCGGCTGCTAACTGAGGACTGTACAATTGGCCCTTAGTAATGCAGCGATCTGGCGAAAATTTTCTGTCAAAATGTCATGTCCTTGGATACACCAAGAAGATAGTATGCAATCTCTCCTACCTGTTATTCCTGTTGGTGGTTTATTTCCTCTCTGGTAGTCTGACTCAATGGATTTTGCTAATAATTATAATAACGCTTATCTTTCGCGCACCGAATCAACCGCATCAACAAACAGCGGTAGGCATTCACCCGTTGAGGTTTATGCGGCTCAGCTCGTATAGCCCCGCCCATCTTTGTCTGCGGGAAAGTTTATGTATTTCTAGATGCGACGGGGATTCCCCTGGCATAGACATCACGTACACTAAGCACGCATTCAAAAATCAACTTATCATTCGTTCAAAAATCAACTTAGAATGTGTTCAAAAATGTCCAAAAACCACCAGGACTGCGTTTCAAAATCATATGAATAATTGACAGACCAACGTGCGCTGGATGCTAGGCGGTTTGTGAAACAAAGTTTCTTCCTTCAAGAATATGAATTTGGCGGCACCTGAAATTGCCGCCCAGGGCAGATACTCCGGCTTGTCGTAGCCTCCCCCCCCCCCCCCCCCCCCCACCACAGCTCATTACAATTTTTCTTTCACGAATTTTTCGGAGTCCAAATACTCATCTTCGAGCAGAACTAATACACGAATATCTGCAGCGTCTCTCGCTCTTCATAAAGACACACTGGTTCTGTGCGAGTTCAGTGCTTCACAATACGCAGCATATCATTTACTTTTCTGCGTTCCTTGCCTGAGCGTCGGTAGATCGATCCAAAGTGCTTTAGCGTAACGGTGTCATTGTCCTTTTGCTATACGTTCCAGCTTCCCGGAGAGCCGTATTATGCATATCGAATGGTATTGTTTCCTATGTGGACTAGGTCTCATTACACTGTCTTCCCTTGCCGCTTCATTTACTGTGCCAGTTTTATCTCGTCTACAGAATGAACACGTCACAAACTGGTGAAATATCGGGTTTGACAATAGCTTCAGAGTGATTTTTTGTGAAGTTCCTGTGGTCGTTTTACTGCCTCCGACAGCATTCAGTGCTCGCATCTCAAGCCACCTGCATAAATCGTTACTGCTCTTGCAACAAGTTGTAGTAGCCCCTTACTCCACTACAGTCGTACCAAAAGCAGAGACAAACACTACGTAGATATCTCATGTTTCAGTAACTAAATGTGGAGACTTTTCTGAGTTCATTTGCACCTGGGAATAGTAATACACGTGGTTTGCTTTTCGATCACATTTCATTTCTCACTTAGTTACCATGCATTGTTTTACACTGTTGATGATTTCACTAACTCCTTGCAATTATTTCTTGTGCCAACAATGTCACCCAGTTAGTTAATAAAAATATAGTTCTTTTATTTGTCTTAACGCACATGTTATTTATTGCGCCGTTATGTTTTTACAGCGTATTACCTTTGACTGACGATCTGAATATTTCATAGAGTATTATCCCATGTTGACCCGTCTCACAACTTTAGTACATGTTCTTTGAAACTATCGTATTGCCGAAATGTAGCTACTTTCAATAAACATTAAGAGGTTTGGTGGAATAATTTCTACTGGTTCAGTCACTTTTTACTAATATTTTATTATCACAATGCATTTTGGCAGCATGCTGCCATAATCAGGTGAATTATACAGTTACTTATACATCAGCTGATAGGTTATGTACATTAGCTGTATGTACCAGTGGGGTTAAGAATCGAAAAATAAACATTTTTGTTGGCGATTTCATTTTCTGGCACACAGAGCACAGTTGCAGGAAAATTTTCACAAACATCTGTTTACATCTTTCCAAAGAGTTTTAATATCTAAGATCATATAGCTTAATGGTGTGTTGGTTCACCTTCGCAACGAAATACAGCAGCGATTCTTCGTTTCATGGATTTCACAATCCCTTGGTAGATATATCTATCGAAGAGTCACACAATTCCCGTAAATTAGGGGCCTGTGGTGTGTGGGCACGAAGGTGGCAGAAGATGCCGTCTGAGGCATTGGCGTCCGCAAGGATGGGCAAGAAGGGGCACATTCCCCCATGGAATCTAAGTTCAGGCTTTTTTTTCCTTTTTCGATTCCCCCGGGGGGGCTGGCAGCAGTTTTATATGCCACTCTACAGCCAATAGAAGAGTTAATGAAACATAATGAGAAGATAAAACAATAAAAAACAGGCGATAAAACGATGACTTTTTTTAACTGTAAAATGGCGGAAAGTTGTTGAAGTTAAAATAGAAAAACACTGGGTTGACGGTGCTAATGAAGACACACAGTAAGTAGACAGGTACAATTTAAAAAAAGCACAGTGACAGTCTGGTTTCTGTTTGCATGATATAAAAAACACACCTAGCGACAGTATGGTTTATGTTCTCAACACCCAAAAAAAGGGAACGTACAACATTTAACACTCACTTAAAGATAACACAACACAGCCTAAGCCAGATTGGGGGGCGGGGGGGGGGGGGGGCGGACCCGGACAGATGAGGGGAAGAAAAGAGGGGAGCAAAAGCAAAAGGAGGGGAGCCAATCGAGGGAGAGAACTCATAAAAAGGGGGGGGGGGGCAAGGCGGACGCGAGAAGGAGTAAGGAATGCAGAGGAGGGGCAAGAAAAAGGACTCAGGGGAGAGAATGGAATCAAAGAGAGAGTATGCAAGGAAAAACAGGAGGGAAGGGGGGTAAGAGGGAGCCTGGGAAAGAGACAGAGATAGGAATGGGGAGCTGAGGATCAGAGTTGATAGGAGGGATAAATGGAGGAAGAGAGGACATCATGTGGGACGGGGAGTTGATGGAAGCCACCTTGGGAAAAGAGATGAACGGTGTAGAGGTGGAGGGTAAGGGCGACACAACGGTGAAGGCGAGGCAGCAAGTGGGGGTTGGGGAGGAGAGGAGCGACCAGGGGATGGGGAGGGGGAGTGATCAAGTCTGCAGAAGATGTAGAGGACTCCGATATGTTCAAGGTAAAGGGGGGGGGGGGGGCAATGGAATCAAGTCATAGAGGATCCGCATGGGGGATGGAAGGCATATACAGAAGGTGAGGTGGAGTGTGTGGTGCTGGAGGATCTGGAGGGACTTATTGAATCTGGGGAGGGGGGGTGGATATCCAGGCAGGGCTGGCATAACAGAGGATGGGATGGATCAAGGATTTGTAGGTGTGAAGGATGGTAGAGGGCTTCAGCCCCAATGTCCGGCTAGAGAGGAGTTTAAGGAAACAGAGGTGGTTGTGGGCTTTGAACTGGATAGAGCGGAGATGAGGGATCCAGGTGAGATGATGGTCAATGGTGAGTCCAAGGTAGGTGAGGTTGGGGGGGGGGGGGGGAGGTGGACAGGACAGTCGCAGATATTAAGGAAGGAATCAAGGAGCCGGAAGGAGTGAGTGGTACAACCTACAATGATTCCCTGGGTCTTCGAAGGATTGATTTTTAGGAGCCTCGGGGTACACCAAGTGGCAAAAAGGTCAAGGTGATTCTGGAGAAGGCATTGGAACCGTTTGAAGGGTAGGAGTGAGGATAAGGAAGGCAGTGTCTTTGGCATACTGCAGGACGTGGACAGGAGGTGGGGGTTGGGGCATATCTGCTGTGCACAGGAAGTAGAGGAGAGGAGAGAGTACAGAGCCCTGGGGCACACCCACAGAGGGGTAGAAGGAGCGGAAATTGCTGTTACAGATGGTAACATAGGAGGGGTGGTGGGAGAGGAATGAGGCAATCAGATGGACATAGTTGATAGGAAGGGTGTAGGTCTGGAATTTAAACAGGAGATCTGGATGCCATACACGGTCAGAGGCCATTTTAAGGTCTATGGATACAAAAAGGTGGAGCGACAGAAGTTAAGCCAGAGGATGAGGAGATGGGTGAGGCATAGGAGTTGGTCATCAGCAGAGAAGGAAGGTCGAAAGCCACATTGGGTGTTGGGGAGGAGGTGTTGTTGGTGGAGGTGGTGATGGATGCGACGGGTAAGGATGGATTCTAAGAGCTTGCTGAACACTGAGACATAGGAAGAGGCATCAGACGGAGGCTTGTTAGGTTTGGGGAACAGCAGGATATGGGAGGTTTTCCACAGGTAGAGGTAGAAGCCGGTGACAAGGGTTACGTTGTAGAGGGCGGCAAGGACTTCAAGGAAGGAGGGAGGGCAGTGTTTGAGGTGGTGGTTGGTAATGCGGTCGTGGCCGGGGACAGTGTAGTATTTAGTACGAAGTGTGAGGATGATGTCCTGTGTAGTGTTGGGAGTGTTAAGTTCTATGGTGGTGTGTGACCCACGTACTGGAAGATGGGAGCAAGGGGAAGTGAGGAGGTATCCGTGCGTTCAGTGACGTCAGGGAAGAGGGAATAATCAAATTTGGGATCATCTGGAATGAAAAGACATCAGATAGTTGGAAGGTAAAGTTGGAAGGTGGCAGAATAAATGAAAGTCAATTTCGCACCTTACATAAGAGTTTTATACATCGTAATGGGAAGGTGAAAATGACACCTAACTTACTTCAGTAGTAATGAACAGATTTGCCTATAAGCACATAATGCAAAAGGGTTGACACTCAATCGTCGGTATTAATGCACTGCTCCTATATAATACATGTCAATGAGCAGAAGGTGAAACAACCTGCGAGAGGAAACGTTTTGTGTGGAAGCATGTGCGGCCAGAAGGAGAGGTCGCACCATGGGAGGCACCACGAAAACCTCTTAGGAGCCATCCCACGGCGGGAGTCAGCGACCGGACAGGTGGCGTGTACTGGAGAGCAAGTAATGGGCCACCAGAAGTAGAACAGAAAGAAGTTTTAGAAAACTGCGTTTCGGAATTCCAAATGGATACGAACAAAACCAGAGATGCTGTTGAGCATGTGAATAGCGAGTGATACACATGTGATGTACGTATGTAGTTTTTAGGCGTCTGGAGCAGGCACAAAACGTCTGATTGGCGGAAACGAACTAGGAAGAAGTAAGGTGCCGAGATTTCGACGCAGTTTAATAATAAGGCCCTTGCAATTGGCAGAGTGAGTTTTCACAAAAATAAGAGGAGGTGGGGTGGCAGTTCAGCTACGAGAAAAACAAGAGTGAAATTTTCACAGACTTCTCTGAACTGCCGGCCGAAGTGGCCGTGCGGTTAAAGGCGCTGCAGTCTGGAACCGCGAGACCGCTACGGTCGCAGGTTCGAATCCTGCCTCGGGCATGGATGTTTGTGATGTCCTTAGGTTAGTTAGGTTTAACTAGTTCTCAGTTCTAGGGGACTAATGACCTCAGCAGTTGAGTCCCATAGTGCTCAGAGCCATTTGAACCATTTTGAACTTCTCTGAACTGGCGTCAAGTGCAGTATGGGTTGTATAACGCTCTGTACGATGCAGAGGAGACATTTGTATGAACACTGCGTTCACTGCGGCTGACATTCAGCTAGATATTAGCTGTATCGTTGTTGAGCTCCAACAGTGGAGAAACGAACCAGCCAGTTAGTTAATTGTGCTTGCGAGGACTGAGAGGGCATTTTAATATGCACGCTCCTCCGGCCATGCACGTGCATGTCGCCATATTCCAAGACTAGGGATGAATACTCGTTTTCTCACATAACGAGAAATATAGGGAGAGTTTCTGCTGGAAAAATCAGCAAACGCTTAATTAGTTTTTATAGGAATTTCAGAGGATGAGAGCAGCCATGCAGACGACAGCTCATTGCAGCTAAGGTAAATACCGAAAGCAGAGTGTAAACTTGTTGGTTCAACAGCTTGCATCCACTGTAAACTCGAGCGACCTTCGGTAATCTTTTGCTCAACTTGTCACAAAACTAACTATCCTCCGTAGACTTGATTGTAATCCTAAATAGTACCAAACTTAAAATCGGAATCGGATGATTTATTGTAGTACTGTCCAACATCATGACGTGGTCATAAGAATAATTTTGTAAATAAACTTCTAGTTAAAATTCACCGTTGTTTTGTTTAGGATTATTTCACTTTCTGAGGACTAGATGCGCTCGTTTGACAACTGTTGTAACATTGTCACATTGTAAACTGTGTAAATGCGTATATTTGTGTGATAAGATTGCAACATTAAACAAAAAAATATTTACAGCTTACGCAGTTGTTGTTCTGACCACAAAACCTTACAAAGTGGTTGGCCTTACTGAGGTTGTCAGGAAAGAGACGGTCATCAAGGAGGAGAGGCTACTGCAGAGTAGGGTGGTTTCCAGTAAGGTGGTGGAAAGGTAGACAAATACTAGGAAGAGTTTATTGGGAGTGTGGCGTTGAGTTGTGTGCATGTCTGTCGCCAGGCACGGCGTTTCTTTGCAGTAAGCATGTTGCGGATGTGTCATTGTAATTGCCAGTGGGTGTGTCCTGGTCATGAGCGTGAAGGAAGGATCAGTAGAGGCGACGGGATTCACGAAGGAGAAGGACGGCCTGTGGGGGCAGTGCTGGAGGGTCAGGGTGGATGGCTTTGGTAGAAATATGGGTGGCTATGGAGTCAGTCAAGGTCTGGTGGAGGAGGGTAGTAATACGGGAAATGTCATCAGGAGATTGGAGGGCAGGGCTGTGGCGTTCCACCTGGCTGTGTATGGAGTCTCGGCAGGCATTCCAGTTGGTGCGGGAGTAATTGTGGACAGGTTCAGGAGGAATGTCAGGGCAAGGAAATGGGGTGAGGATGGCGACCATCAGAGATAGTGAGGAGGATGGGGCGTGGTCGCTGCCAATTAGGTCAAGGGCTTCTGCAGTGATGCGCCCAAGGAGGTTGGGAGAGGCTAGGATCATGTCAGGAGTGGTGTTTGGTTCAGATTGGGTGTGGTAGGGGAGAGAAACCAGGTCTTCATGGAGGGTGGTGAAAACCGATGCCACCGTCAGAGATCTGCAGGAGCACAGCTGTGGATATTGAGGTCTGCGGCAATCATGTAGGTGGAGAAGTTGCGGCCAATGGGGCCAGGAAATCGTAAGGGATGGGGGTACAAGGGCAGATGTAGATGGTGGCACAGGTGATGGTAATGGTGGGAAAGTAGAGGCTGAGGGTGAGATGCTCAGTGGGATTGTTGAGGAGAGGTTGGGGCCAAACAAGGAGGTGATTAAGGTGGCCAATAGCAACCCCACCACACACTAGGGGGTATGGGTTATCGGTGCAGTGGAGATTGTAAGGGGCTGTGTAGATGGAGAGACAGGGTTGGAGGAAGGTTTCATTGAGGATGAAGGCATCCACATGGTGTCGATTGAAGGTGTGGAGGAAGAGGAGTTTGTGGGTGGATGAGGAACGAATATTGCAGTAAAGGGTACCGTAAAGTTGCCACACCATGCCAGGGGAGATTTAGACGAGGGTGGTGAAGGGGTTGAAGGTGAAGTGGGCCTGGTTGTCGGAGTAGGTGGCATATGTGGTGAGGTGGAAGACGGGACGGGCAGTGAGGGCAATTTGGGAAAGGGTGTGGGGGCATTGGAAGGGGTGGATGTTTTGGAGGACTACGGTGACAAAACAGATGATGTCCTCTGCAGTAGGAGGAGGGTAGGGCGAGTTTTTGTGGTGGATGGGATCATCTACGAGACGGCAGGGGGGAGAGGCGAGGTAGGGCAGTTCTTCAAGATGTGGGAATCCTTGCATTGGGGACAGGTAGAGAGATTCTTGCAAGTGGCAGTGACGTGGTCGTTATACTTAAGGCAGGGTTGGCAGCGGTAGGATTGGAGGGGGGAACGGGAGAGGTCAAGTTTGTGACTTCTATTGCAGATGAGGGCTCCCTCTGTAAGGAGGCGGTCAATGGAGGAGGAAGATTGTGCGAACGGTCGCAGGATTTTTAGTCAGTGCAGGCCGCACCAGCGTGCTATATGTGGTCTCCTTTACAGGTGAACCACTCTTTCCTAAAATTATCCCAATTAACCGAAGTCGACCATTTGTCTTCCCTACCACAGTTCTCACTTGTTCATTCCGCCTCATATCGCTTTGCAACGCTATGCCCAGATATTTCAACGACTTGACTGTATCAAGCAGGACAATCTTCCTACTCATCCGTTTTCTTCCTCTGCATTTCCTCTATGGTGTGTGTGGTGTGTGTGTGTGTGTGTGTGTGTGTGTGTGTGTGTGTGTGTGTGTGTGTGTGTGTGTTTGTGTTACATTAGTTAGCTCCCCTCCTCTCTCCAGGCAATCACAGTATAGTAATTTAGCGGGTATTAAAATAATGTAAATTTCTAATTACGTAGGTTTCACTTGAATTGTATAAAAATAGTGCCATGTTCAAAGTGTTATAGTACTCCCATATCAAAAATACGTAACCTTCTCTTGAATTATTCGATATATCCAATAATTTCATCTCTAAACACAGCCAATACAAGAGCAGCAAATCCAAAAGATGACTATTCACTTGAATTGCGTAAATTGGCGACATGTTCAATAAATATTTCCAAAAATTAAATAAGCTTCAATTGAATTGTGCAATAAACATTGATGATATACAGAATTTCCAAAAAATTGCGTCTTCTTCATTTGAATTGACACCATATTCAAATAATTATATAAGCATCTTCACATCAATTGTGTTAATTGGCGACATCTCACACACACACACACACACACACACACACACACACACACACACACACACACACACACCACAGAGGAAATGGGAACTGGAGAGGAAGAAAGCCCAAATAAAAATACTCGAGGTAAAAATTTCATTATAAAATATTTATTTTCATTTTGACTCAACAAATCGCACATTTACACATACACTACAATCAGAGTTAACTTTGACTTGCAGCACAAATTTTTTCTCGTCTTATGCTGTCACCCAGAGGAAACATACGAATTTAGTACACTTTCCAGTTCACCTTGAACACGTTTTAGAACATCATGTATTGCAAACAGTATATTTTTACAGTTTGAGTAAATATTTGACATATCGCCATTACGATATGGCAATGAGTGTATTATTCCGAATTACGATGCAAAGTTCCTTCGGACATGCATGCGAACATAAACCACTCTTATAGTTCTACTGACACATTATGAACAGGAACTGACGTTTTTATACAGGCAGTTCCTACTACGCACATATGAGGAAAAAAAGAAATTACACACAATGATTTGTGAAAGATCTTTGTCGCAAATTAATTTATTGATGCGTTTCATAACACCATCATCAGACATAACTCTAGTGAAAACAAAGAAATACAATACAAAACGATGCCTCAGGAAACTATGTCCATTGTAGACAGCAGTTTCCATCAATATTTAGAACGAAGAGCAAAAACAGGCCACACGAAAGTGTGCACATAAGGAACTGAAAACATATGGAATGCCACGCACGGTGACCCGGGTTCGATTCCCGGCTGGGGTGGGGGATTTTCTCTCCTCGGGGGCTAGGTGTTGTGCTGCCTTCATCGTCATTTCATCACCATTGTCGACGAGCAAGTCGCCCAATGTGGTGTCGCACTCAATGAGACTTGCTCCTGTCGGCCAGGTGCCAAAATGATCGTACACCGAAAAATGTAGTATTAAGGAAAACGACTCCCGTGAACAGATAGCGATAGTAACTCTACAGACAATAGCTGGCTATCAGAGAACGTAACTACTACGAAATCATGAAAAGAACGTATGGATTATGTATTATACTCGTATGAATCTAAAACCCACAGGGAACTATGCACCTGTAAAACTATTAAAAAAACGCGAATTAGGTCATGTAAAGATTAAAAATAACTAAAGGCAACAAGATCCACAGATATCATGCAGGAAGTTAGCTGCTGAAAATTATAAAATGAGAGGAGTTATTAAATACAATATAAATTAAAACGAAGGGCAAGACCTAAATGCAGGAAGATTAAGACATAGTCTTATAAATGAGGATTATATAGCTAAACTGTAAACTTTTTATCGATCCAGGTGTTATTGAAGTTAAACTTAATCCCATGCGAAGGTTCCGAAATGACTTTAAAAACTTATTAAGTGGAGTAATTTCTTTTTTCTACAATTAACGAGAAGGAAAAATTTTTGACGAAGAACGCTAAATACCTAAGCTTAGGTCCCAAGTGGAGTTGCATAAGAAAATTCTTATCGTAAGGTCGATCTCTAACAACTGTTTGAGCTCGATTTACAGGATCAATAGATTCTTAAACAAGAGTTTGAAAGATTTATATACTTTTACTAATGTGTTCGCCGTTTAAAATTCATATGGCCTCATGGATAAGATCAAAACCGAGAGTGTCCCGATAGACGCCCGACTAGCTTCTCTCGACATTGTTGATTTACATACAAGCGTACTGATAGATAGAACACTGGATACAATTCGGGTGAAATTGTACAGTTGATGGAATTATTAGAGCTGTCCTCGTCTTTTAATTCTTTCGTCTTCAATGATAAATTTTATACTCGACCAACAGGTCTAGCAATGAGTAAACTACCTGATGGGTACATTACAAGAGATTTTTGTTTGTGATTTTGAGAGTGAATTTTTCGCCCGCAATTCTGAGTTTGTACCTAAACTTTTGTCATACAAATGTAATGTTAATGACATATTTATTCTATATGAAGATGATGACGATGAGGTATTTCAGTTCCGTTCACTCTTATATTCGATTTATTGTAGAACCGGAGTCAAGCGGACCTATACATTATTTAGACCTTACAATCACTAGTCAAGGAACAAAGCTTGGTTTTGAAATTTTCCGTAGGGCAATATCTACCGATATCATTATTAACAGTGATTCATGTCATCCTACGATCCACAAATTGCCATATTTTCTCTCTCTGATTCATAGAATTTTGAAAGCCGATATGAGCCAGGAAGCTAGACACAAAGAATTGCAGACTATTATTCAGGTGAGTGTGGCTAATGGTCATCATGCAAGAAGCATTCTTAAGTTGTTTAATTCTATAAAAAAATAAAAAAACCACTGCCCAAGAGAAAAATGGTGAATACATGGTAGTACCAACTTACAATGGCCTTCATTGCGAAAAAAAGCTAATGTCAAGGTTTCCTTCAACACGCGTGGAAAGACATTTATGCGGTTACGGCATGATATAGGGCGGAAGCAACGTAATATTTTTAGTAAATCAGGAATGTATAAAACAGAATGTGAGGATGTGAGAGCTTTGACATTGGTAAGGCAGGTAGAGATCTTTCGACTCGATATAGAGTGCATGCCCATGCTAAAAACTCTAGCGTTCGAAACAATAGAAACATGATTTGCCTCCAATCACAGATGGTCTAAGCGTATTCCAGATTGCTGTTAATTGGCATTTAGTCGATGTTCTTCAGGAATTTGAAACTTACACACATCGAACATATCAGCTGCATCGATTATTGAATGAATAAAAGGTATTCAGTCGGAACTTTTTTTTTTTTTTTTTTTTTTTTGGAAACGTTGACAGAATGTGCGTGAATAATAGGGCCTGCGTGTATCGCCTCCCCTATGTCAGTTACGTGTCAGTTTTGAATAGTACACTCCATACGTCCTGTTCCCGTATTAGTCATATACTCACGGGTGGGGGCGCCTGCTTGTTTTCCTTTCGTCTCACCAGGCGGCACCTATAGTTGGCGTGTTCCTTACCGTGATTTTTTGTGACCTTGCTGATTATTGTTAGGTCACACTGTGGTGCTAGGGATTGTCATAGTTATTTGAAACGAATTTCGATCGAGTTAAAGGAAGTCTAGAAAGTAAAATGCAGTCCATCTGTTTTGTCTTTTTACAAATTAACGCTGCAAATGTTGACTCTGTCTGTATAGTTTCCTAATTTCTCATTTGCCGCTGCCAACTACGTTGGCGGTGCATAACAAAATCATCATTTTGATAGTGTATGTGCTGTGTGATATGTGTCACACAGTCAGTGTATTTCAGTATTACTGTTTCTCTTGCGCATTTCCTTACTCTCCCTTCTTTCGAATGTGCTGTGTGATACATGTTACGTATCGCGCCGACTTTTAGTATTAGTATTTCTCTTGCATCTAATCATCTGCCTTCTCCTCCTCTCACCCTCTACCCCCCTCCTCATTATTGGCATAGGTGCTGTCAATTTGAATTGTCGTTGACCATTCTTTCATTTTGTCTGGTACTTTGTAATTTCTTCTCACAGTTATGACACGACGCTCTTACGTTCCTCTGTGGATTCACGTTAGGCCGGCATTTTAGGAATGGCCGTCAGTTACATTTTGCACTGCATGTGTGTTACGTTCACATAGTTCCTGTGATATTTCGGCTTTTAATTTTACAGGGCTCAGTCTCGTATGATGTTTAGTTTCTAATGTGACACCATCCTGTGATTATTCAAGCATTACTACTGTGTTCAGTGTATTTAATGTTTTTCCTGATTTTACGGTTGACACATTATGCATGTCATTTTATGACCAGAAGATTTTACTGACCTACATTTCTAGCATTTGTAGACTTAGAGAAAGCTTTTGACAACATTAACTGGAATACTCTCTTTCAAATTCTGAAGTTGACAGGGGTAAAATACAGGGAGCGAAAGGCTATTTACAATTTGTACAGAAACCAGATGGCAGTTATAAGAGTCGAGGGGCATGAAAGGGAAGCAGTGGTTGGGAAAGGAGTGAGACAGGGTTGTAGCCTCTCCCCGATGTTATTCAATCTGTATATTGCGCAAGCAGTAAAGGAAACAAAAGAAAAATTCGGAGTAGGTATTAAAATTCATGGAGAAGAAGTAAAAACTTTGAGGTTCGCCGATGACATTGTAATTCTGTCAGAGACAGCAAAGGACTTGGAAGAGCAGTTGAACGGAATGGACAGTGTCTTGAAAGGAGGATATAAGATGAACATCAACAAAAGCAAAACGAGGATAATGGAATGTAGTCAAATTAAATCGGGTGATGCTGAGGGTATTAGATTAGGAAATGAGACACTTAAAGTAGTAAAGGAGTTTTGCTATTTGGGGAGCAAAATAACTGATGATGGTCGAAGTAGAGAGGATATAAAATGTAGACTGGCAATGGCAAGGAAATCGTTTCTGAAGAAGAGAAATTTGTTAACATCGAGTATAGATTTCAGTGTCAGGAAGGCGTTTCTGAAAGTATTTTTATGGAGTGTAGCCATGTATGGAAGTGAAACATGGACGATAACCAGTTTGGACAAGAAGAGAATAGAAGCTTTCGAAATGTGGTGCTACAGAAGAATGCTGAAGATAAGGTGGATAGATCACGTATCTAATGAGGAGGTATTGAATAGGATTGGGGAGAAGAGAAGTTTGTGGCACAACTTGACTAGAAGAAGGGATCGGTTGGTAGGACATGTTTTGAGGCATCAAGGGATCACAAATTTAGCATTGGAGGGCAGCGTGGAGGGTAAAAATCGTAGAGGGAGACCAAGAGATGAATACACTAAGCAGATTCAGAAGGATGTAGGTTGCAGTAGGTACTGGGAGATGAAGAAGCTTGCACAGGATAGAGTAGCATGGAGAGCTGCATCAAACCAGTCTCAGGACTGAAGACCACAACAACAACAACAACTTGGTCTTGATATATAATACTTCCTGCTCCGTATATTAGGTTCAGCAGAGCTTCAAATTTACGTTTTTATTACAGCTTGTTTGTAAGCTTTTACAAGTTATATTATCAATTTAATGTACGCCTTTTTAGGTTTTAACGTTGATACGTCACATGCTTTTATGATGGTGGTTTTCCTAACTACAGTTGTACATTCCTTGCTAAAAAAATATGGTACCAGCATCACCATTGTAATTTCTTATGTAACTATGTCACATTCCATGCCAATATTATAATCGATACGATATTGCAGTGCCTGTGGTATTCTAATTACGACGCAGAGTTCCTTTGGACAGTCATGCATGTCCGAAGGAACAGGCATTACTGGTTGACGACATACGGAAGATCGGGTCTGGCTGTGAGTAGTGTGCCCGAATCTCGTGGTCGTGCGGTAGCGTTCTCGCTTCCCACGCCCGGGTTCCCGGGTTCGATTCCCGGCGGGGTCAGGGATTTTCTCTGCCTCGTGATGGCTGGGTGTTGTGTGCTGTCCTTAGGTTAGTTAGGTTTAAGTAGTTCTAAGTTCTAGGGGACTTATGACCACAGCAGTTGAGTCCCATAGTGCTCAGAGCCATTTGAACCATTTTTTGTGAGTAGAATACGGGTAGCCGACTGGTAAGACGACCGCTCGCGATAAACAGGAAATCCGGATTCGAGTCCCCGTGCGGCACATATTTCCATTGTCGTCATTCCGTTCTACAGCTGATTGTAGTCCTTATTCGCAACTGCGAATTCATTTGACGTATATTATAATTGTTTTTGAAACTATATCATTATGTTTATGCGTTTATGTCTTGCACTTTGTTTTAATTTACATTCCATTTAATAATTCCTCTCGTTCTGTAATTTTCAACAGCTAACAGCCTACATGATGTGTGTTTAGTTCGTTACATTCAGTTATTTTTAGTCTTTACAATACATAATTGGTCTTTTTTATAGTTTACATCTGTATGGTTCCTCCTTGGCTTTTAACATCGTATTAGTATAGTACATAATCGATACGTTCTTTGTATGTTTTCCTAGTGGCTAGGTCTTTGATAGTCAACTATTGTCTGTATGGTTGCTAACGCCATCTGTCGACGGCAGACGTTTTCCTTAACACTACATTTTTCTGTCTACAGTCTGTTTGGCACCTAGCTCTTCACATCTGATAGCCATATTTTCAGTACCTTATGGCCCACTTTTGTGTGGCTCGTTTTTGTACTTCGTTCTAAGTATTGAAGGAAGCTGCTCTCCACAGAGCACATTGCTTCCTGCGCCATCTTTTTATATTGTATTCCTTTGTTTTTGACGCAACGAGCTCGTCTCCCGGCCGCAGTCTCATCCTCTGCATAGCGGCGTCATCAGGATGCGGTATGGAGGGGTATGTGGTCGACACACCGCACTCCCGGCCCATTTGCATATTTTCCCGACCATGAAGTCGCTACTGCTCGGTCAAGTAGCTCCTCAGTGGGTATCACGAGGGTGGTTGCAGCCCTTATAAGACCTCTCACTAAGAGAGTACTGGGAATCGAACCCGGGTCCTATACATGGCAGCAATCTATGCTGACCACTCAGTTACGGAGATTGTATTTAGCACCGATCTGTCTGATAATGGTTTACCGAAACACGTCAGTAAATTAATTTGCGATCAAGACCTTTCACAGATTATTGTGTGCCATTTCTGAATGGTCGCCTTCCTCATAGAGATGGAAGCATTTATTGGCCAAGTGAAGACAAGAAATAACGTTAGTTCATATCACTATTTTCGAAATAAGCTGTGTCCATGTTGTTCACTCTACCATGATATACCACACACATGGTATCGCTGTTAAGTAGGACAACTTCACTATCACTGATAGCCAAGAATATTGATGTTATTATATTTTGCAGTCCTGCAGATAAACTAGGACTGCCACTCCAACTCTGATGCTGATGCGTCTTGTCCTCAATATTGGGTGCTTATATCCTTTCTCCAGTGCTGATAGTCTTTCAGTGCACATTACGCTTCAGCCCTCATCCAAATGCTTCGAGTTCTGCAGCATGCAAGCGTAAGAGACACCGCTTTCTTAAATTACTAGCAGTAATTGATAAGTAAAACATAAATTTTATTGTTAGAAGTAGTATGTAGTGCATAACAAAACTTACTTTTTTGTGCCCAAAAAGAAGAAAAAGTGCTGAACAATGTCGACGACTACAGTGACTTAGATGATCATGACAACAGTGTCTTTTATGGTCCAATAACAAAATTTGGAAATTTGTGGTAAGTTCTAAGGGACCTAACTGATGAGGTCATCGGTTCCTAGTCTTACACACTACTTAATCTAACTGAAATTAAATTATGCTAAGGACAACATACACACCCATGCCCGAGGGAGGACTGGAACCTCTGACGTGGGTGCCGCGCGAACCGTGGCAAGGCGCCTAAGACCGAACGGCTGCAACGCGCGGCAAGATGTGTGCCTCGACCGGGATCCAACAATAACAAGCTATTCGCAATGGGTGCTTTGCTTTTGTAACACACGTTTATGTGCACTGAATGACTATCAGCACTGGAGAAGGAACAGCGGGATCCAATACTGAGCACAATGCGTCAGCACCAACAGGTTCTAAGTACTTCCAACTATTTCTGACACCCAAACAAGCCAGTCACTTAGGAAGTTATGATATTAGGCAACAAATTGTGAAAGGTACCGTCTTTTCAACATACACTATTTCATCAAAAGTACCCAGACACCCCCAAAAACATACGTTTTTCACATTAGGTGCATTGTGCTGTCACCTGCTGCCAGGTACTCCGTATCAGTGACCTCAGTAGTCATTAGACATCGTGAGAGAGCACAATTGGGCGCTCCGCGGAACTCACGGACTTCGAACGTAGTAAGGTGATTGGGTGTCACTTGTGTCATACGTCTGTACGCAAGATTTCCACACTCTTAAACATCCCTAGGTCCACTGTTTCCGATGTGATAGTGAAGTGAACACGTGAAGATACACGTACAGCACAAAAGCGTACAGGTCGACCTCTTCTGTTGACTGACAGAGACCGCCGAATGTCGAAGAAGGTCGTAATGTGTAATAGGCAGACATCTATCCAGACCATCACACAGGAATTCCAAACTGCGCATCAGGATCCACTACAAATACTATGACAATTAGGCGGGAGGTGAGAAAACTTGGATTTCATGGTCGAACGGTTGCTGATAAGCCACATATCACGCCGCTAAATGCCAAATGAAGCATCGCTTGGTGTAAGGAACGTAAACATTGGACGACTGAACAGTGGACAAACGTTGTGTGGAGTGACGAATCACGGTACACAATTTGGCGATCCGATGGCAGGTTGTGAGTATGGCGAATGCCCTGTTGAACGTCATCTGCCAGCGTGTGTAGTGCCAACAGTAAAATTCGGAGGCGGTGGTGTTATGGTGTGATCGTATTTTTCATATTTTATTGTTTTGCTTGACACTATCACAGCACAGGCCTACAATGATGTTTTAAGCACCTTCTTGCTCCCCACTGTAGAAGAGCAATTCGGGGATGGCGATTGCATATTTCAGCACGATCGAACACCTGTTCATAATGCACGGCCTGCCGCGGGTGGTTACCCGACAGCAACATCCCTGTAATGGACTGGCCTGCACAGAGTCCTGACCTGAAACCTATAGAACACATTTGGGATGTTTTGGAACGTCGACTTCGTGCCAGGCCTCACCGACCGACATGGATACCTCTCCTCAGTACAGTACTCCGTGAAGGATGGACTAGCATTCCCCAAGAAACCTTCCAGCACGTGATTGAACGTATGCCTGCGAGAGAGGAAGCTGTCATCAAGCCTAAGGGTGGGCCAACACCATACTGAATTCCAACATTACCGATGGAGGCCGCCACGAACTTGTAAGTTATTTTCAGCCAGGTGACCGGATAGTGTTGATCACATAGTGTAAGCATCATATTTCGCTTTCTCTTTTCAAAGAACAGGAAACATGATATCGCAGATAAGCAGATTCAAGGAACTCAAATACACAGGAGCGGGAGCATGTAACATCTCAGGTGTCAAAACAGTTGCAAACGGCAGCCGACCTCTCTGGGATGCGAGATTAGATACGCATCCAGCAGAGTGTCATTTCACACATCTACTCCGTTAATCGTCAGCCTTCTATCAAAGTGAGCTTATAATACTTGCAGCCCTTACCATCTGCTCGCAAGACCCAATGCATGCTGTTTGATATGTGAAATACCACCAAACGGACATAGTATCAACTTAAATCATAATTTTGTGTCACACAGATGTTTATTAAGGATTTTAAGCACATTATGTACTCAGTTGTTGAATAATACTAAGTGTTCGGGGTAATGATACACATCCTGTACTGTGGCACACAATGTGAGATCCTTAAAATTATAGTTAAATTCTCAGGGCTACCAATACTCATAAGCAGCGCTGTCTCTTCTACAGGTCACTAAATTCTAACAGAGGATATAAATATACCCATACAGTTAAGTGTGTATCACATAAAAGTGGCGAATCGTTACTGAGAGATGATGACATACGTATCGATATGGGAGAGAACAAAAATGCACTTAACGTTCGCAGCTGGAATAATTCGAATGAAATGTGGAGCGATTAGTTCTTTCACTAGCTTTGAAAGCGGCAGACAATAATTCACATAAAAATGAAATGATATCTATTGAAGAGAAGCTTCTGAATCTTCCATTATTGCTTGAAGTTTACGATGGCTGTCGAAAATAATAAAATGAAGGCCTCAAATGGAGAGTTGAAAGGTGTATGTGAGAACATTCCTTCAGTTGAAAAACGCCCACAAAAGGTGTGGTTTGTAGATTTGGAAACAATCTGCATAATCGTTGAATTATCCGTACCTGTGAAACATGCTTTTTGTTGGTGTCTTTCAACTCATGGAATGTTTTCATACACAACTTCCTATTCTGCAACAGAGCCTTTCATTTTATGATTTTCTACATCAACGGTAAACATCAAGCAGTAGCTAATCGATGCTTCCTGAAGCTCCTCTTCAATAAATGCAAGGTGCAATCAAAAAATACGGTAAATAATTTTATTATTATTATTAGAATAAATGCACACAAGTTGAGTAAGTTTCATAAATTACATAGCTTTATGATATAACACCTTATTCGTCACATTTCATTGTTCACATTGTTTATTATTTACAGAGTTCTACCAGCGACTTTACTCGTTTCTTACAGCCGGCCACATGCTAACGGTCACAGGGTTGGTCGCACAATTTACACACACAGTTTGGTCGGGTCGAGGTTGAATTTCTCGTGTCTTTATGTCATTGTCACTGTGCAGGTTGCAAATTAAAATTCACCTACCTCAGAACGGCGTCTGCTCAATGTCCCTTCACTCGGCAACGTAGATACTTGCAAGATGATGTGAAAGCAGCGTTGAAAAAAACACCACCTAATATATACAATTACTGAGGCCGCGCAACTCTAGTTATGAAAGAAAGTTCTGTAGAAATACTGTCACCCAATTTCATAGGGAAGTAAGAAAATGGATTGGCTTCTGGAAAATAATATCCGAAATTTGCACACAGTAATTTGATAACCAAAGAAAAGGTACTGTTCAGTCCACATTTAAACTATATATGAAGGTAGTATCTGTTCCAGAAAGAACAGATACCACTGATGACCGTGCAGCTTCTGTAGAATGAAATGATAATTAAATCGACACCGTAGCTGCAAACAGGCATTGATATACATCATTGGGAACATGTTGAAAATGTGTGTCCCGACTGGGACTCGAACCTGGGATCTCCTGCTTACGTGGAAGATGCCATATCCATCTGAGCCACCGAGGGCACATAAGACAATGCACCTGCAGGGACTTATCCCTTGCACGCTCCCCGTGAGACCCACATTCCCAACATGTCCACACCACTACATTCGTAGTGCCCCTAATAGATGTTTGCCCATCACACTAATTACTCGTGTCAGATTAAGCTACAGGGAGTGTGTAAGGGATAAGTCCCTGCAGGCGCATTATCCTCTGTGCCCTCGGTGGCTCAGATGGATAGGGCATCTGCCACGTAAGCAGGAGATCCCAGGTTCGAGTCCCAGTCGGGACACACATCTTCAACATGTTCCCAATGATGTATATCAATGCCTGTTTGCAGCTAGGGTGTCGATTTAATTACCATTTCATTCTACAGAAGCTGCACGGTCATCAGTGGTATAGTAAGCAGGAGATCCCGGGTTCGAGTCCCGGGTGGGGCACACATTTTCAACATGTCCCCAGTGATGTATATCAACGCCTATTTGCAGCTAGGGTATCGATTTAATTATCATCAAATTTAAACTATTGGCTATTTCCTTTCAATTCACGATTCATACACACATACCACACACACAGCAGCCAGAAATCTGTCCAAACCCGACCCAAATTAAACAACGTTTCTACAGTCATTAATCTCACCACTAATATGAGTTATTACATTCGGTCCGTCTTGTGGATTTCTAAAAAAGAAACTGCTCCCCAAAACTGCTCAGTAGTTGAATACTGAAACATGCCATGCGGATTCTATGAAGGCCAATATTTAACACATGAATATCTGTCCAACAGATTTAGTCAAAACCTCTGAAATTTCGCCAAGCAGTCCTCAACAACAACTGCTATCGCCTTAGCTTACCAATAACTCAAACACTAAGTAATTCTTCATCTTACACATTATTTTTACTGGCACTAGAAACATGACCGTCTGCGTTCAAAGATAGCGAGCGACTCCCTTCTTCCAGCCTCACTCCCAGTATAACTATCCGGTAACGAGCGAGAACTGTCTCAATTCTGATTGGCTGACCACACTGACTGCCAATCAGAATACTCGCTAGTGATCATAATCGCGCTAAAACTGGTCCTCACTAACCCATATACACAGACGGATTTGCGTCACTCTGACATACAAATATTACACTAATGTTTAATAAACGAAAAGACAATAATTCCTGAAATATTCTTTAGATACAGATTTTGCTCTAGCTGACTTTCTGGCTGCTCTGTTGCAATAGCAAGCACACCTAGACATACGTCATCAGCAAAGTGGGTAAATCCCCTAGGATCATTTTCTCACAACAAGCTTGTGTAACTCGTGCATGTTACTTAAGACGGTATATAACGCAATACTGAAATTTGACGAATGTCCCACATACACACTCTCATTTACTCACAGGCTCACACAGCACATAATAAAATAAATATTGATTTTAAGAGTTCTTTCTGAAGTTATTCTAGATTTCATACTACGAAAATTATAAGGCATTTGAGATTTTTAAATTAAATTTCTATTAAATAATTCTATACCCTGATACTTCAGGTGAGTATTTCAATTGACAACCAAAAACAAGTCATAAATGTTCCCAGATGAATTCCCTTTCTTAAGTGTAGTTTTTCTAACTTAAAAGTAAACTTTTTATCTCCGAAAATATGCCCGCTAGAAAGCTGAGATTTTCACACCACCTTTCAATTAATAACAAAGTGCAGTATACAAATTCTGAAAGCTATTACACAAAAACTACTATCCTTTATTTAGATTCTTATAGGTGGTGAATGTACGCGTACAGTAAGAGACATTGAATAGCTTTCCCACGGCAGGCAGCGACAGATGCACGTGTGTCTCCCGGGTCTGCCGCTAGATGTCAGCCCCCGAAGTTACATACAGCAAGCTATGTTAAAACAGACGCTCGCTCGGAACAACTTGCGACACTACAAGTTGCTGCCGGTGTCGTGGAAACTATTGTTCTTGCATATTTTGTGGTGATATCCATGCACTGTTATTGAGTTCGCCAGGTGTCGGAGTTCTTGATTTGTGTTGGTTCAGGATCTGTTTGTCATGGCTTCTGTTGTCTAAAAGTCCAGCCAAATTTCCCTTGTCGGTGGATGGGAGCCTCATACACAGTTCCTCTATGAAAAAGGGTTCTCTGGCGAGTTCGTATACTAACCTCGACTTTGTGTGTTTTGAAACACCTTGGACGGCTTTCAAGATGCGTTATTTAACTGCTTTCAGAGTTCTTAGGTCTTTTCAAATGTTCAAATGTGTGTGAAATCTTATGGGACTTAACTGCTAAGGTCATCAGTCCCTAAGCTTACACGCTACTTAACCTAAATTATCCTAAGGACAAACACACACACCCATGCCCGAGGGAGGACTCGAACCTCTGCCGGGACCAGCCGTACAGTTCATGACTGCAGCGTCCAAGACCGCTCGGCTAATCCCACGCTGAACTTAGGTCTTTTACACTCAACTTTTCCAAATGAGATCTATTCCACAGGTTGCGATGGGAACTGTTTTTGCGGCGAACAAGACCATGACTGTTTTCAGTGACAGTCTGGATATTGCGTTGATGTCAAATATGGCTCTTGTGGCAGCTGCTGCTCGAGATTTTACATGTATTTGGAATGATCTGGCAGTGGTTTGCAGTGTCAGTCCCACATTTTAAGCTGTTGACTGTCATAAGAGCTTCCGTACCATGATATGGCACTGAGCACTATGGGACTTAACTGCTGTGGTCATCAGTCCCCTAGAACTTAGAACTACTTAAACCTAACTAACCTAAGGACTTCACACACATCCATGCCCGAGGCAGGATTCGAACCTGCGACCGTAGCGGTCGCGCGGTTCCAGACTGTAGCGCCTAGAACCGCTCGGCCACCTTCCCATGATATATTCTGGCCTCCACAACTTCTCGACCTCCGTTGCGGAATATCATCTTTAGGGTTTTTCCTGTGTTAATTTCCATTTTGTTGTCCTGCGCCCATTTCTCGAGTTGGTTGGTTGCTGTTTGCAGGTTGAGTTTGGAGTTCAATCCGATGACCATGTCATCCTCATACATGTAGATTTTGACGTCCTCCGTTTCTTGTCTTATCATCTGTACAACATCGTATGTGGCAATATTGAAAAGTAAAGGGCTTAGTGGGTCCCCCTGCAATGCGCCGTTGGTTTGTGTTATCGTCGTGATCTGAATGAAGTTGGCCGTCAGCGCGTCGTGGATCAACATTGTAAGTTTATATTTCCCTGTTATTGATTCTAGTTTTGAGATTAGTATGCCCCTGTTTAGTTTATCGAAGGCCTTGGTATAATCTACGAAGACTGCCTGGGATTTTCCTTGGGGATGTCTTAATGCGTCCTCTATGTCATCTATTACATTGCTAATGGCGCGTAGCGTGCTCCTTCCTGCCTTTCCGGAATCCGAATTGTTCTTCCGGGATCTTCTGGTCTACTTCTTCAGAAATTCGCTTTGTGATAACGCTTGTTAGTATCTTCAATGTGCATTTTTCCATGGCAATTCTCCTGTAGGAGTTCAGATCCATTTGGTTGCCTTTCCCCTTAAATAGCATCTTAACTGTCAACGTCCTCCAAATTTCTGTTATGTTGCCCTCTTGTAGTTTAATATACACTCCTGGAAATTGAAATAAGAACACCGTGAATTCATTGTCCCAGGAAGGGGAAACTTTATTGACACATTCCTGGGGTCAGATACATCACATGATCACACTGACAGAACCACAGGCACATAGACACAGGCAACAGAGCATGCACAATGTCGGCACTAGTACAGTGTATATCCACCTTTCGCAGCAATGCAGGCTGCTATTCTCCCATGGAGACGATCGTAGAGATGCTGGATGTAGTCCTGTGGAACGGCTTGCCATGCCATTTCCACCTGGCGCCTAAGTTGGACCAGCGTTCGTGCTGGACGTGCAGACCGCGTGAGACGACGCTTCATCCAGTCCCAAACATGCTCAATGGGGGACAGATCCGGAGATCTTGCTGGCCAGGGTAGTTGACTTACACCTTCTAGAGCACGTTGGGTGGCACGGGATACATGCGGACGTGCATTGTCCTGTTGGAACAGCAAGTTCCCTTGCCGGTCTAGGAATGGTAGAACGATGGGTTCGATGACGGTTTGGATGTACTGTGCACTATTCAGTGTCCCCTCGACGATCACCAGTGGTGTACGGCCAGTGTAGGAGATCGCTCCCCACACCATGATGCCGGGTGTTGGCCCTGTGTGCCTCGGTCGTATGCAGTCCTGATTGTGGCGCTCACCTGCACGGCGCCAAACACGCATACGACCATCATTGGCACCAAGGCAGAAGCGACTCTCATCGCTGAAGACGACACGTCTCCATTCGTCCCTCCATTCTCGCCTGTCGCGACACCACTGGAGGCGGGCTGCACGATGTTGGGGCGTGAGCGGAAGACGGCCTAACGGTGTGCGGGACCGTAGCCCAGCTTCATGGAGACGGTTGCGAATGGTCCTCGCCGATACCCCAGGAGCAACAGTGTCCCTAATTTGCTGGGAAGTGGCGGTGCGGTCCCCTACAGCACTGCGTAGGACCCTACGGTCTTGGCGTGCATCCGTGCGTCGCTGCGGTCCGGTCCCAGGTCGACGGGCACGTGCACCTTCCGCCGACCACTGGCGACAACATCGATGTACTGTGGAGACCTCACGCCCCACGTGTTGAGCAATTCGGCGGTACGTCCACCCGGCCTCCCGCATGCCCACTATACGCCCTCGCTCAAAGTCCGTCAACTGCACATACGGTTCACGTCCACGCTGTCGCGGCATGCTACCAGTGTTAAAGACTGCGATGGAGCTCCGTATGCCACGGCAAACTGGCTGACACTGACGGCGGCGGTGCACAAATGCTGCGCAGCTAGCGCCATTCGACGGCCAACACCGCGGTTCCTGGTGTGTCCGCCGTGCCGTGCGTATGATCATTGCTTGTACAGCCCTCTCGCAGTGTCCGGAGCAAGTATTGTGGGTCTGACACACCGGTGTCAATGTGTTCTTTTTTCCATTTCCAGGAGTGTATCTTTTATTGGCTAGTTGAACATTTCATATGTTCCTTACGTATTCCGTCGTGGCCTGGAGCCTTATTGTGTTTTAGAGATGTTATTATCTCGTGTGCCTCTTCCGTCATGAAGGAGCTAGTCCCCGCTAGATCTGTCTCCATAGTGATCGGTTCATATGCGGTGTTTGTTTTATCTATGTTGAAAATGTTACCTAAATGTTCTTCCCAAAACCGTTATATCTATTTGTCCACTGCTCTGAGCTTTTCGTGGCCTGAATGCGAAATATGGGTCATTTCTGGCTTCCTCCATCATATTGATTGCTTCCTGTTCCATGTATTCCTTTCGTTTAGTCTTCAGAAGATTTTTGTACTCTTTTTTCTGATTTGACTGTAGAATCTTATATCCTCTGGGCTCTGGCTGGATTTTGCCGTGTGTAGTGACTGGAGGGTGATCTTTCTTTTTACGTAACGTTCTTCGTCGAACCATTTCTGCGCTCTCCTTTTGGGATTGTACATTAGGTCAGACTGAATCGTTTTTTCGAGGGTTATGGCGGCCGATTCAATGTCGTTTGCCTTTATGTGGTTTTCAAATTCTTTCCATTCTTTTCTCTTCTGACTTAGTTCCTGGCTATTTAGCTGCCGCGAGGCTTTAGTTCCTGTGGCTTTTACTCTGCTCTCCGCGTTTGGGAAGCGAAAGTTTGCACCGCTTCTTTAGAAGTGTTTCATCTGCTGAGTAACATACTTTATAATTATTTCGTGTGTTGTTGGACCCTGTGGAGAATATGAAGTCCATGGTGCTATATCCTGAGTGTGCGAAGTATGTGCCTTGTTGACCAGGGTGAATCCTTCCTCTAATGGCTCAAATGGCTCTGAGCACTATGGGACTCAACTGCTGAGGTCATGAGTCCCCTAGAACTTAGAACTAGTTAAACCTAACTAACCTAAGGACATCACAAACATCCATGCCCGAGGCAGGATTCGAACCTGCGACCGTAGCGGTCCTGCGGTTCCAGACTGCAGCGCCTTTAACCGCACGGCCACTTCGGCCGGCGAATCCTTCCTCTGTCATCATGTCTATCAGCTCGTTTGCTCTGTGACTAATTACGTCTAATCTGCAGTTGAGATCTTCTACGATGATGTTCTTCTACGATGATGTTTCTTCCTGGCGTCACGTGTCTTACGGCGGTCATAATGGTTGCTATTGGCCGCGCGGGTAACCGTGCGGTCTGGGGCACGTTGCCACGGTTCGCGCGGCTCCCCCCGTCGGAGGTTCGTGTCCTCGCTTGGGCATAGGTGTGTGTGTGTGTGTGTGTGTTCTCCTTAGCGTAAGTTAGATTAAGTAGTGTGCAAGCCTAGGGACTGATGAGCTCGGCAGTTTGGTCCCGTAGCACTTGCCACAAATATCCAATTTTGCTGCTATTGTGTCTTCTATTGGCGTTAGTGGTTCTACGTACATGGCTTTTACGGAGAGGTTTTCGAAATTCATCACGAGCGTGTCTTCATCCTGGTGTGTGCGTAGTAATTTTCCCATTTTTGGCTTGAAGAAGCAGGAAATTCTTCGTTTCGGCCGTCCTCTTGGCCCTTGTCTTGCTGATATACGTTGTGAGTAGAATCCGTTTATTTCTAAGGCTTTAGTTGTCAGAGTTTCTGCGAGGATTATTATTTCATGTGCGTGCAGAAAATTGTTGCTTGCTAGTTTGAGGGCGCTCTTTAGCCCTTCCACATTCCATAGAAGCAGATTAAGCTGGGAGTCTGGTTCCTGTCCCCTGGGAGCGAAAAAGCCGGTAGCGTCTTACGAATCCCTCTGGCCACGCCTCTGCTCTGTTGACTTTTATTAGAAACAAAATAATAATCTTACATGGAATGTAAGATTATTATCTCCTTCAAAGTACTGTCCTCGGCTAGCAATGCACTTATCCCAATATTGAATATATAACTCGAAGCATTTCTGGAAGACTTCCATTGGAAGGGCGTCTAGCTACTCTGTCATGGCTCTCTCAATGTCAGGACTGATCTCAAAACGTTTTCCTTTACGCACAGATTTAATTTTTGGCCAGAAGACACATTGCGCTAACTCTGGAGCGTAAGGCGGATGTGAACAGACTGGAACGCTTCTTACCGTCCGGACCTTGATATTCGATTTTGACTGACGTGCTGATATAGGGCGAGGTGATTCACTAGGTTTTCCAATGGTAACTCTGAATTTTCGTCCAATGACCATACCTGTAACCCGAAGTTTAATCTCCGGTAACAGTTGTCGACATGAAGTCCGAATCTGAATGTAGACGATTCTTCAATTTGTGAGTTACCGAGCATTTCGCTCTCATTTAAGTTTATGGCCGAAAGAGTCAACCTACAGAAATTGTGAAACGAACCCTGTCGTCCAGGACCGCGTGCCACAAAGGGCGCAGATTCTCCACGAGATGGGGAAACTCACAGGCGTCTATTGTCTATTGAGGCCTAAGCACTGTAGTGTGCGAGTGAGACAGACGAGAACCTACGTCATAGGGAAATCCAGTACAATTCTTTTGCGGCCAAGGAGACGTAGCACTCGCTAATTCCATGTAAACTGATAAATGATTTTCCTTCTGCTTATCATTCAGAAGCTCGGGAACAAATTTTGCACTCACTCGTTTCATTCGCAAGTTATCAGTTAATGTGTTTTGCACGGACCTGTACGAGATGATAAATTCTTCTTTAAGCTCTAGAATAATTATTCACCTGTTTGAACGAACAATTTTTGCCATTTTTTTAACGTTATCTTCTGTTTTTGAGGTTAATGGACGCCCCGAATGTTGCTCATCTTCAAAGGATACATTTCATTTCACTAGATACACTCCTGGAAATTGAAATAAGAACACCGTGAATTCATTGTCCCAGGAAGGGGAAACTTTATTGACACATTCCTGGGGTCAGATACATCACATGATCACACTGACAGAACCACAGGCACATAGACACAGGCAACAGAGCATGCACAATGTCGGCACTAGTACAGTGTATATCCACCTTTCGCAGCAATGCAGGCTGCTATTCTCCCATGGAGACGATCGTAGAGATGCTGGATGTAGTCCTGTGGAACGGCTTGCCATGCCATTTCCACCTGGCGCCTCAGTTGGACCAGCGTTTGTGCTGGACGTGCAGACCGCGTGAGACGACGCTTCATCCAGTCCCAAACATGCTCAATGGGGGACAGATCCGGAGATCTTGCTGGCCAGGGTAGTTGACTTACACCTTCTAGAGCACGTTGGGTGGTACGGGATACATGCGGACGTGCATTGTCCTGTTGGAACAGCAAGTTCCCTTGCCGGTCTAGGAATGGTAGAACGATGGGTTCGATGACGGTTTGGATGTACCGTGCACTATTCAGTGTCCCCTCGACGATCACCAGTGGTGTACGGCCAGTGTAGGAGATCGCTCCCCACACCATGATGCCGGGTGTTGGCCCTGTGTGCCTCGGTCGTATGCAGTCCTGATTGTGGCGCTCACCTGCACGGCGCCAAACACGCATACGACCATCATTGGCACCAAGGCAGAAGCGACTCTCATCGCTGAAGACGGCACGTCTCCATTCGTCCCTCCATTCACGCCTGTCGCGACACCACTGGAGACGGGCTGCACGATGTTGGGGCGTGAGCGGAAGACGGCCTAACGGTGTGCGGGACCGTAGCCCAGCTTCATGGAGACGGTTGCGAATGGTCCTCGCCGATACCCCAGGAGCAACAGTGTCCCTAATTTGCTGGGAAGTGGCGGTGCGGTCCCCTACGGCACTGCGTAGGATCCTACGGTCTTGGCGTGCATCCGTGCGTCGCTGCGGTCCGGTCCCAGGTCGACGGGCACGTGCACCTTCCGCCGACCACTGGCGACAACATCGATGTACTGTGGAGACCTCACGCCCCACGTGTTGAGCAATTCGGTGGTACGTCCACCCGGCCTCCCGCATGCCCACTATACGCCCTCGCTCAAAGTCCGTCAGCTGCACATACGGTTCACGTCCACGCTGTCGCGGCATGCTACCAGTGTTAAAGACTGCGATGGAGCTCCGTATGCCACGGCAAACTGGCTGACACTGACGGCGGCGGTGCACAAATGCTGCGCAGCTAGCGCCATTCGACGGCCAACACCGCGGTTCCTGGTGTGTCCGCTGTGCCGTGCGTGTGATCATTGCTTGTACAGCCCTCTCGCAGTGTCCTGAGCAAGTATGGTGGGTCTGACACACCGGTGTCAATGTGTTCTTTTTTCCATTTCCAGGAGTGTATATTTTCACTCACACCACTCGTAAATCGTCTTCAGAGTTACACTATTAGATCAAAAGCATCCGGACACCCCCAAAAACATATGTTTTTCATATTAGGTGCATTGTGTTGCCACCTACGGCCAGGAATTCTGTATCAGCTACATTAGACATCGTGAGAGAGCAGAATGGGGCGCTCCGCGAACTTCGATGATGATCAGATGATGGGGTGTCACTTGTGTCATACGTCTGTACCCGAGATTTCCAAACTCCTAAGCATCCCTAGGTCCACTGTTTCCGGTGTGATAGTGAAGTGATAACGTGAAGAGACACGTTCAGCACAAAAGTGTGAAGGTCGACCTCGTCTGTTGACTGACAGAGACCGCCGAATGTTGAAGAGTGTCGTAATGTGTAACAGGTAGATATCTATCCAGACACAGGAATTCCAAACTGCATCAGGATCCACTGCAAGTTTATGACAATTAGGTGGGAGGTGAGAAAAGACGATTGAACAGTGGAAAAACGTTGTGTGGAGTGACGAATCACGGTACACAATTTGGCGACCCGGTGGCAGGTTGTGAGATGGCGAATGCCCTGTTGAACGTCATCTGCCAGCGTGTGTATTGCCAACTGTAAAACTCGGAGGCCGTGGTTTTATGGTGTGGTCGCGTTTGTTCATAATGCATGGCCTGTGGCGGAGTGGTTACACGACAATAATATTCCTGTAATGGACTGGCCTGCACAGAGTTCTGACCTGAATCCTATAGAACATCTTTGGGATGTTTTGGAACGCCGACTTCGTGCCAGGCCTCACCGACCAACATCGATACCTCTCCTCAGTACAGCACTCCGTGAAGAATGAGCTGACATTCCCCAAGAAACCTTCCAGCACCTGATTGAACGTATGCCTTCGAGATTGGAAGCTGTCATCAAGCCTAAGGGTGGAACAATACCATATTGAATTCCAACATTACCAATGGAGGGCGCCACGAACTAGTAAGCCATTTTCAACCAGGTGTCCGGATACTTTTAATCACATAGTGTATAACATTATCGCTATACATCAGTTCCAATATTTCATCACTTTCTTTGGCCCTTTTTTGAAATCGGAAACAGAACATAATGTTCACGTGTTGTTCGAAATGTATGATACATGACGGACGTGGCGAAAACAACCTAACAACCTCACTAGTGCCTCTGGGCGCTGACTAATAAGTCAGAACAACTTGACGCTGTTCGTCTCAACGGATCCAGCTATCGGACAATTTACATCAAATGGTTGTACGTCAGAAGTTGCTGCTAAAAAAGAAAATTCACCGTATTTTTTGATCACATATCGCATTATTTAATTATTATGTCATTTATAGCGTGCGGCTTTCAAAACTAGTAATGAGACTAAGTGCTCCACATTCATTCAGATTATTCCAGTCACGAATGTATATTGCACATTCGTTCTCTCCCATATCGATCTGCATGTCATCATCTCTCAATTACGATTTGCCACTTTCATCTAATGCAGGCTTAGCGATATGGGTATATTTATATCCTCTGATGGAATTTAACAGTCTGTAGGAGAAACAGCACTGATTGTGACCATTGGTAGTACCGAGTATTTTACCACAATTTTCTAGTTCTCATGCTGTATAACTCTTTTTAGGAGGTTTAATTTTAAACAATAGATCATATAATCCTCTTGTTCTCAGGCATCTTAAATTGTGAATTATTAAATCATCTCCATTGATATCTACCTGTTAATTTCCTCTTGTGATTCTTCTTCATCACCATCATCTTCTTCTTCAGCATATTAATCTTCTTCTTCTGATGCTGCTGCTTTTATAAATACATTGTTTTCTTTGGCTTCATCATCTTCAACTTGGTCTGTCTTCTTCTCCTTTCGGAATAACTATCCTTCTTGAATCAATATCTGTAGCAGATGAGAAACGGGTCTGATAGAAATCTGAAGTGCTTGCTTCTAAAACCGTGTCTTCAAACACACTGTAGCTTCAGGTGCTTTAACATGGCGTGCGCATTTCCTTCCTAAACTTGGGCGCAATTCACTTCCACTCTTTAATCTGATCTGCAAAGTGCTAAATGGTATTTTAGAATTTTCAGCAGCCTTTTTACTCGATAAGCGATCAACAAAAGGTTGTTTTGCAGTTTTCATATCTTCTGTGGTCCATTTAACTTTGTTTATCTTCTCATATATGTCTGAACGATTTGAAACATGTAAAATATATATAAATGGATTCTATTGAGGCATTGGTGGTCAATTGACAAGGTGAGTGCCATTACCCCGAACACTTAATGTTATTCAGCAGTTAAAAGTATAACATTCTTAAAATCCTTCATATTCATCTACTTGATACAAATGCAGGACTTACCTTCATGCTGTGTAACCATTAGTGTGTCAGGAAAACCAGTAAAACAGGCAATTAGTCGTGATCTGTATTATGGCTTTGGACACAACAAGCATTCTGTCTCGACAGAAATCCAAACAAAATCTGCCAAGATGGCAGCCCTATGCCTCTTAAATTTAACAGCCTGATGGTTTCGTGCTCCCCGTTGCAGATGATGGTCAGTTGACAAGGTGACTACTATTAGGCCCTGGGGAGAACGAGTCAATTTACTGGCTCATAACCATTACCCCCCCTGAGGGAGGTGGCAGTGTTGGTCGTTTTGCACGGTGACCCCAGCCCCCTCTTGAGGAGGCAACGTTGTTCAGTTTACAGCGTGACAAACATTGCCTCCTTGGGAGGGAGGGAGGGTGCACTGATGATCAGCTTACAGGGTGGAAAACATTGCTACCTCGCGAGTAAAGATGGTCAGTTTCTTGGATGACTGTCATTGCCCCAGGCAACAGTGCTCACTTTATCATCTAACATGAAATGGTTATCATCTTTAACCAGAAGTGCTAATTTGCATTGCTTTATAGTCGAAGCTGTGTACAGTTTAGAATGAATTGTATACACTGCTGAAAAAAAAAACGAGTAGACCTGGAAAGACGCCGTTGATTTCGATCCGATGACGGCATATGCCACCTGGGGGGATAGTAAACGTAATGATAACGGTTTCAACATTGTCCGCCAACAGATAGCGTAGTGGCATAGCGACCATAGCGCCATCTGTGTCTACCCTTTAATAGGGAATGCTCACAGCTAGAAGGCTCAGTGTGGTGCAAACATGTGAAGCAAGTGGGCAACCATGCACTCGTACTTCCAACAGCAAACTGAGCAAGTTTGAAAGGGTTCAAATTGTGGCCTTCCGATTGGCGGGATGGTCGTTTCAGGGAATTGCCGCAATAGCTGGACGTGCTGTATCAGATGTGCAACGATGCTTGTATCAGTGGTCACGTGATCTGTTGTGGCGTAACAAGCTAGCTACGCCACACTGAAGTAGCCGAAAGGGCACGCGTCAACTCACGCCGTCTTGCGTGAGGTCTGAAACAGGATACTTATGAATGCTATAAAGAAAAGAACGGAGCTTAGGTTTACTTAACTTTAATTTCCTTGTGGTACATATCTCTTGATAATACAAGTGAGACTCTCTTGAGATACATGCAATGTTACAAATGGCGCCTTGCTAGGTCGTAGCCATTAACTTAGCTGAAGGCTATTCTAACTGTCTCTCGGCAAATGAGAGAAAGGCTTCGTACGTGTAGTCGCTAGCAATGTCGTCCGTACAACTGGGCCGAGTGCTCGTACGTCTCTCTCTAGACCTGCCGTGTGGTGGCGCTCGGTCTGCGATCACACAGTGGCGACACGCGGGTCCGACATGTACTAATGGACCGCGGCCGATTTAAAGCTACCACCTAGCAAGTGTGGTGTCTGGCGGTGACACCACATGATCATTCTCACATCTGCAGATGAGGTTCTGGACGCCCACGCGGCTGAGACACCTGCCAAGATCGTCGTACTGTAAGGACAGCAGTGGCAGATCGTACAGCTACCACAGCGCAGATTAAACTACTTGTGAGCCCAGACCTGTTACCACGAACTGTTGCAAACCCGTTATTAGCCGTGAGACTATGGGCACGTACACCTCTAGCCGGTCTTCCACACACGCCACAGAATCGACGTGTGTGGCTCACCTGTTGCCTTCAGAAGATTACTTCAAAGATGGAACGGCGCGCCATAGCCTTTAACGATGAAAGCAGATTCTGCCTGCATCCTAGGGATGGTCGTTTGCGCGTTCGATGGTGAGAGCTATCTCGTAGAGAGCATTCGTCCAAGTCACACTGGCCCACTCCAGGCCTTATGGTCTGAGGTGCAATAATCTACAATTATCGTTCACCTTTGGTGTTTCTGGAGCGGTGTAACCAGCGCTCGGTACATGCAGAATGTTGTTAGATCCGTTCTTTCACCGTTCTAGGAATAGGAAGGTGATGTGTTGTTCCAACAAGACAGTGCTCTCCCACACACTGCCTGCGAATCTCAGTTTGCTCCTCATGACCTTCAACTACTTCCCTGGCCAGCATGGTCTCCGGACTTGTTATTAATTGAGCACGTGTGTTATATGATAGGACAACAACTGACTAGTGCGACTCTGCAACCAACAGCTCTTACTGAGCTACGCGATTATGTCGAGCAGGCATAACATAACGTATCCACCATGTGTAAGATCAACCGGATGCCAGAGCCATCACCTGCGTTGTCGTCCATGGAGGCTGCAGTACATACCAATATGCGTGTTTCAGCATGGGTTGATACCTGCTAACACAGAAATGCTTGTGCTATTGATCTGTAAATGCAATCAACTCATGTATTCAATAGGATAGAATTATAGACGCCAAATCATCGAGTAAAATTGAAGTGATATCAGGTGTTCCCCAGTGAAGCGTCCTGGGACCTCTGCTGTTCCTGATCTATATAAATGACCTGGATGACAATCTGAGCAGTTCTCTTAGGTTGTTCGCAGATGATGCTGTAATGTACCGTTTAGTATGGTCATCCGAAGACCAGTATCAGTTGCAAAGCGATTTAGAAAAGATTGCTGTATGGTGTGGCAGGTGGCAGTTGACGCTAAATAACGAAAAGTGTGAGGTGATCCACATGAGTTCCAAAAGAAATCCGTTGGAATTCGATTACTCGATAAATAGTACAATTCTCAAGGCTGTCAATTCAACTAAGTACCTGGGTGTAAAAATTACGAACAACTTCAGCTGGAAAGATCACATAGATAGTATTGTGGGGAAGGCGAGCCAAAGATTGCGTTTCATTGGCAGGCCACTTAGAAGATGCAACAAGTCCACTAAAGAGACAGCTTACACTACACTCGTTCGTCCTCTGTTAGAATATTGCTGCGCGGTGTGGGATCCTTACCAGGTGGGATTGACGGAGGACATCGAAAGGGTGCAAAAAAGGGCAGCTCGTTTTGTATTATCACGTAATAGGGGGGAGAGTGTGGCAGATATAATACGCGAGTTGGGATGGAAGTCATTAAAGCAAAGACGTTTTTCGTCGCGGCTAGATCTATTTACGAAATTTCAGTCACCAACTTTCTCTTCCGAATGCGAAAATATTTTGTTGAGCCCAACCAACATAGGTAGGAATGATCATTAAAATAAAATAAGAGAAATCAGAGCTCAAACAGAAAGGTTTAGGTGTTCGTTTTTCCCGAGCGCTGTTCGGGAGTGGAATGGTAGAGAGATAGTATGATTGTGGTTCGATGAACCCTCTGCCAAGCACTTAAATGTGAATTGCAGAGTAATCATGTAGATGTAGATGTAGAACTAGAAACCTGTAGTAGGGTGCACTATTTTTTTCCAACGGTTTGTATTGAACAGTCTGTTTTCCAATACCATTTAACACACGTTTCCAGTAACTGTCAATGCTTAATTTTTTGCGGATGAGCATTTCACACTTTTTGCTCTATGCATTATATATTGTGCCTCGGTTTTGAGAACGTACTTTTTCTTCTCGTTCCCATGGATTCCATAACAATCTCATCCAGTAATTCACCTATCATTACACTCATATTCGTTTTTTGGTGTTGGGATGTTATAAATGTTACTATCAGGGTAAGCTGAAACATCAGACTACCTATTCACATCACTTTTAATAATATCATAGATATTTAAGGTGATTACATGACTCAGCCCAGCCGGCCGGGGTGGCCAAGCGGTTCTAGGCGCTACAGTCTGGAACCGCGCGACCGCTGCGGTCGCAGGTTCGAATCCTGCCTCGGGCATGGATGTGTGTGATGTCCTTAGGTTAGTTAGGTTTAACTAGTTCTTAGTTCTAGGGGACTGATGACCTCAGAAGTTAAGTCTCATAGTGCTCAGAGCCATTTGAACCATTTTTTTTTACTCAGTCCAAGACAAAAAAAACTACCCGCCATGAAGGAGTTACGCAAACTGGGCGAAAGTTGATATTCATACTGGTATTGATGGACAATACAAAATTGTAAGCTTTGGTTGCTGACAGATAAATGTGTGACGCTGCAATACAGCTTCACCATGCAACTAACAAGGATAGTAAACAGCGGACATGTCAATATCAAGGCACGAAGGCTTTGTGAATTTTATTCCATGTACTCAATTGCACAGTAACTTCGCCTCACTGACACGTGCATGAACAATATACACAGACGCAGTGGCAACTTCTGCCACTGCATGTAACAGCAACACCAAATGTAGTGGGAAGAGGTAGAAAGCTAAGACAGCTTTCCAAGTGATTTATTGTTTCCAACTACAGTGCCCCCGTTCCTCTCGGTCTGGGTCACTGGGTCCTGGGAATGGCTGCCGCAGCGACCCGTGCACGCACTGCTGTGTGTCAGCCTTCTACGGCAGCGGAGCTGCGCCACCGGCAGGATGCGCCGGCAGCCGACTCATGGCCTTCACCTCTGCCGCCTGTTGCAAGGCGACCAACGGCGCGTTCCCTCGCCGGCGTGGCTAAGAACGCGGCGACAATGAGCGCCCGTGATCCGGCGTCCGAATCTGTGGCCCTCGCCCTGGATGTCTCCGGTGCGTGTTGGGAGCCAAGACGACAGCCTACAGTAGTGAGCCGTGGAGTGGCCTGTCGCTAGCTGGCTATGGACCCCGTGTCGGCCTCAGAGGGTCGAACCGGCGACCCACCGGGGCTGCAACGCCGGCACCCCATCTGCTGCTGCCAGTGGTGTGACATGCCCCGCCATCCAGGAGAGCTGCCACACTTGTATGCCCTGTTAGAAAATCGGCTCCTATTCAGGGAGTTACAAAAAGGTACGGCCGAACTTTCAGGAAACATTCCTCACACACAAAGAAAGAAAATATGTTATGAGGACATGTGTCCGGAAACGCTTACTTTCCATGTTAGAGCTCATTTTATTACTTCTCTTCAAATCACATTAATCATGGAATGGAAACACACAGCAACAGAACGTATCAGCCTGACTTCAAACACTTTGTTACGGTAAATGTTCAAAATGTACTCCGTTAGCGAGGATACATGCATCCACCCCCCGTCGCATGGAATCCCTGATACGCTGATGCAGCCCTGGAGAATGGCGTATTGTATCACAGCCGTCCACAATACGAGCACGAAGAGTCTCTACATTTGGTACCGGGGTTGCGTAGACAAGAGCTTTCAAATGCCCCCATAAATGAAAGTCGAGAGGGTTGAGGTCAGGAGAGCGTGGAGGCCATGGAATTGGTCCGCCTCTGCCAATGCATTGGTCACCGAGTCTGTTGTTGAGAAGCGTACGAACACTTCGACTGAAATGTGCAGGAGCTCCATCGTGCATGAACCACATGTTGTGTCGTACTTGTAAAGGCACATGTTCTAGCAGCACAGGTAGAGTATCATTATGAAATCATGTAGATGTAGATGTAGATTGCACAATTGCGCGCGGATTCTCGCCAGCCCACACATGTTGATTGTGAAAACTTACAATTTGATCACGTTGAAATCCGTAAAGAGAACATTTGCACTGAAATGAGGATTGACACATTGTTGGATGAACCATTCGCAGAAGTGTATCCGTGGAGGCCAATCAGCTGCTGATAGTGCCTGCACACGCTGTACATGGTACGGAAACAACTGGTTCTCTCGTAGCACTCCCCATACGTGATCAACGTTACCTTGTACAGCAGCAACGTCTCTGACGCTGACATTAGGGTTGTCGTCAACTGCACGAAGAATTGCCTCGTCCATTGCAGGTGTCCTCGTCGTTCTAGGTCTTCCCCAGTCGCGAGTCATAGGCTGGAATGTTGCGTGCTCCCTAAAACGCCGATCAATTGCTTCGAACGTCTTCCTGTCGGGACACCTTCGTTCTGGAAATCTGTCTCGATACAAACGTACCGCGCCACGGCTATTGCCTCGTTCATTCCATACATCAAATGGGCATCTTCCAACTCCGCATTTGTAAACATTGCACTGATTGCAAAACCACGTTCGTGATGAACACTAACCTGTTGATGCTACGTACTGATGTGCTTGATGCTAGTACTGTAGAGCAATGAGTCGCATGTCAACACAAGCACCGAAGTCAACATTACCTTCCTTCAATTGGGCCAACTGGCGGTGAATCGAGGAAGTACAGTACATACTGACGAAACTAAAATGAGCTCTAGCATGGAAATTAAGCGTTTCCGGACACATGTACACATAACATCTTTTCTTTATTCGTGTGTGAGGAATGTTTCCTGAAAGTTTGGCCGTACCTTTTTGTAACACCTTGTTTATATGCGGCTGTGCGCCTCTGTTTTGCTAACGTGCCACTCTGAGTCATGTACTCATAAAACCTAGTTAGGCCATGCAAACAGCTGCATTTACTCTTTTCAGCAGGTCTATGGCGCTGTGGCCTCCATTCTACTTCGCTACCGCAGGTAGTGTAACTTACTGACAACAGGCCCGCACCTGGCTGTAGCTTGTGGGCTCCAAAATATTGCACCAGAACTGACTTTTCCTATCCCAAACGGTAGTGCCGCTACATTATTCCCCCGTTTGGAAAGACCCGGTCCCCAGGTCGACGTTTAACTAACTCTTAACTTGTTCGGGTCGGCACCTATGACATATTTCCTTGCTTTTATAAAACTGTAATGTGGTCTAGTGTCCCTTAAAACACATGACATGAAACAAAACGTAAAAATTCCTTACTGGACGACCACTGCTCGATGAGTCCCTTACCTATTCATCTCACACCCTCGGTATCCAATCCACTGGGACTTGGACTACCCTTGGTTCCCCCTTGGAATTGGCTCTCCGCCTGATCAGAATTAAAATAACACCTAACAAAGTTAAGGCTGCGAAGACACTTGGCACAGAGGTGCTCAAAATGATCGTTATTTGCCACTGCCTTTCCCTATACTGAGCGACATGTTGCACAAGCTGTTCGGCTGATATACGCCCCTTTTTCTCTGAAATGAACTGGTTTATGGATCTCAACAGATCTAGCTCCAGAGTTTGATTTAACAAGATCAGATTCTGCCTAGGCTAAAACTCTTAAAGTTGCTTCTGGCCAGTACAGCAGTGGCTGTGTAACATTCAGTTGTGTGACCCTTGAAATTGACGCTGGTAGGTGGAAGGTTAGGTCGTATTATGTTACACTTAGTTCCATTGATTAAAATTCCGCTCCCCTCGAGCTGTATACGTTTCGCTTCTCCAACTACTCCCCGCTCAAAACAACTTGCTATCAGTACCAAATTCTCGTAGGTGCAGAAGTTCCAATGCATCCCGACCCATTGCAAGCTCAATTTTGGCTCCATGATGTCCCTTGGACAGTCTATTTCTATCCTCCTGCCTAAAAATAACTGCACCGTGCTTATCACTCTGGTTGGACATACCCTCACCTTCCCTTTACAGTGACCTGAGGACAGGGATCACCATCACTCTTCCTCCCTTTTCAAAAAAGACTGCTGTCCCTAGCAGTTTCACAATACTCGTAAACACATATACGAAAATACAATGCCTAATTAATCTACGCAAACCCAATGATACATAACAAGAAAACAAAAAAAACAAAAAATAGAAATACTCTACTATTTTCTGGATCTCAAATCATACGGTACTTTTTCCTGTACTTTATCTTCCTGGTTTTCTCTGTGCTTAGCACCTCTTTTCACCGGTTCTAGGCGCTACAGTCAGGAACCGTGCGACCGCTGCGGTCGCAGGTTCGAATCCTGCCTCGGGCATGGATGTGTGTGATGTCCTTAGGTTAGTTAGGTTGAAGTAGTTCTAAGTTCTAGGGGACTGATGACCTCAGAAGTTAAGTCCCATAGTGCTCAGAGCCATTTGAACCTCTCTTCACTCTCTCTCTTTCTTCCTCTTTCCTTCCTGCGACACGTCTGGAATGACATCCGGGCAACCCTTAAATGTCCGTAACCACCCAATGTGTACTACCATTGTTCTAGTTGGCAGCTGAAGCTTAACATTAACGGGTGATGTGGTTTCAACAACTTGGTATGGCCCTTGATACCTTGTGAGGAACTTCTTCGTTTTCCCGTTTTGCGTATAGGGGCTAGACAGTGTTATCCATTGCCCCACTGTATACTGCGGTAAACTTCGTTTCCGCTTCACTGCGTATTCCTGCCTTTCGAAAGCCTTCGTATTCGCCTTTTGTACCCGTTTCCATACATCCCAATCTGTTCTCGCGAATTGACGTACAGATTCACTGGTCCATCCTTTCTGTGGCTTCACTAAATCAAACGGTGACGGCATTTTTCGCCCGTACACTACCTCATATGGAGACAAACCGGTATTTGTATGGATTTTTGCATTACATGCGCATACATAATGCTTCAAATACTCGTCCCAGAGATGATGATGAGAATCCACATAAAAAATTAGCATCTTCCCGATCGATCGGTGTACTCGTTCTGTCCTTCCGTTGGCCTGTGGATGCATTCCTCAACTTCTTTACGTTCAACAATTAACACAGTTCCTTCATTAAATCCGACACGAAGTTGGCCCTTTGGTCTGTAATTATTGTCTCCGATACACCAAACTTCAAAATCCAGTTATTTACTAACGTTTGAGCGACCATTGCTGCCTGTTGATTTGGTATAGCCACCATCTCCAGATACCTCGAAAAATGATCTATTATTGTCAGAACGAATCTGCTCCCCGATGGTGTTCGCCTGAAAGGTCCTAAGACATCAATCCCCAACAAATAAAATGGACATGTCGTTTCCGGTAATCGTAGCTGTATCTGTTTCCGACTCAAATCTGCTATCTGCGCACATGGTATACAATTCTTGATATACTGATCCACGTCTCCTTTCCTACCTCTCCTCCAATACCTCTCCACCACTATCCTATTCGTCCCTCTACACCCGTCATGACCAGATAACTCGTGATCATGTGCTTCCTTTAAAACCTCATCTCTCAGCTTCGCTGGCACTACTACCCTTGGCCCTAACTTCGTTTCCCTGCACATAAGACCGTCGTACATATTAAATTGTGGCTGTGTCCGATACAATTTACAATCGTCGTCAGTGTCCTGTAATTCTTGCCATACTGCTAGGTCACAACCTATGACTTCTACTTTTGCCATCTTCCTACTTAGTGCATCCACATTACCGTGCTTCTTCCCATGCTTGTGCACCACCTCGTAGTCGAATTCACTAAGCCTCACAGCCCTTCTAGCGAGTCTAGTGGACGGCTCCTTCAACCCCAACAACCACTTCAACGCAACATGATCTGTCACAACCCGAAATCTTCTCCCCTATAAATAACATTTAAAATATGTGATTCCATAGATTACGCTAAGCATCTCCCTCTCTGTTGTTGAGTAATTCCTCTCTGCTGCATTCAACTGCCTAGACGCATAGGCTACAGGATGTTCTTTCCCATCAATTTCCTTACTAAGAACACACCCTAATGCTTGATTCGATGCATAGCATGCTAGTATAAACTCCTTTTCAAAATCTGGAAACACAAGAACCGGACTTGATGTTAACACCTCTTTTAGTTTGTCAAACGCTTTCTGACACTCTCCTGGCCACTCAAATTTCACACCCTTCCTTAACAACCTCGTCAATGGCTGTGCAGAATCTGCAAAACCCTTCACTAACTTTCGACATAAATTGCAAATTCCGATGAATGACTGCACTTCCTTAACAGTTTTCGGTTCCCGAAAATCCCTAATAGCCTGTACCAACCTCGGATCTGTTCGCACTCCGTCCTTACTGATAATATGATCCAATTTATTTTACTTCTTCTAATGCAAAATGACACTTCTCCAGGCTCAACGTCAAACTAGCTGCTCTTAACCTCATGAAGACTTCCCTTATCCGCTGTCTATGTTGCTCCTTACTACTTGAAAACACTATAATGTCATCCAAATAGACAAGACACTGCCGTGGTTTCAAACCCCTCAAGACACTGTCTAGCAACCTCTGAAACGTTGCTGGAGCGTTTTTCAAACCGAATGTCACTCTGATGTACTGGTAATGGCATCCAGGAGTAGAGAAAGCAGTTTTTGGACGATCCTCTGGAACCACCTCCAACTGATGATAACCACTTGTCAAATCCATCACAAAAAGTACTGGCACTGTCCCAAGTGATCCAAAGTCTCCGATATGTTTGGAATGGGGTAAATCCACTAATATAATGTATAATTAAGTCATCATAGCCGCGCGGAATTACCCGAGCGGTCTGAGGCGCTGCAGTCATGGACTGTGCGGCTGGTCACGCAGGAGGTTCGAGTCTGCCGTCGGGCATGGGTGTGTGTGTGTGTCCTTAGAATAGTTTAGGCTAAGTAGTGTGTAAGCTTATGGACTGATGACCTTAGCAGTTAAGTCCCGTAAGATTTCACACACATTAGAACTTTTTTTTTAAATCATCATAACAATTTTTGTGTTCCTAGCTTAAGTTTACGATATGTTAGATCTTAGTTTAATTTTAAACATCAATGATTTACAAACAGTTCCCAAACTTTTGCTTACAAAATCATAAAATTATGTCTATGAGGCTATTTTTATATCATGGACACGAATCTTTAGTCAAAATAATGGATCACCATAGAATGCTATATTCTCATACTATAAAGCCATAGCCTTCTTTCACGCTGTAAGGGCAAAAGCAGGTGCAGTAATGGTTGGCTGCTGGACTGAGTAGGCCTAATCAAACACCTCACTGCTGACTTGATGCAGTCTGCGAGCGAATGTGTGTGTGTGTGTGTGTGTGTGTGTGTGTGTGTGTGTGTGTGTGTGTGTGCGTGGTGAAGGTTTTTTAATTTTTTTGGAGTTAGTGTTGTACTGTCAATATTTCTTTTAATGTAACGGCATTTTACATGTTTACAGTATTTTGGAAATACTACAGTATTGGCAATATCATTTTTGAACATGGGATCTTTTTACACAGTTCAGGTGTATGTTACGTGTTTTCGATATGGAAATACAGTATACCTTTGAACATGGCGTCATTTTTACACAGTTCAACTTAAGTTTGCGTAATTGTGAATGACTGTTTCAGTTTAGTGCCCGCTAAAATAGTCTACTACTTTGTGGCTGGAGAGGGGTGGGGAAGAAGAGGGGAACGGGAGAGGACATGATGATGTCATTGAAAGGAAGTGTGGTGTGTCATATGATGATGAGGTCCTATATAATGAGGGTGTAGCTTGACGATCCCACTTGATGATGTTTACATCCAGAGGTCCCATAGATATACTACTCTGGGACAGTAACAGTAGCCAGAAGTTTTCTTTGCACAACTACAGAGTATGTTTCACACTAACAGTGGACAGTTGTGAAAGCACATGGTGGTAGCTTCGTCGGTCACACAAGATAGTCAGGGATGTCGCCATAGGTATTGGAAACCCAGTAGATTGATGGTCTGCAGCCATGCGCTTCAGACTGATGCCACTAGATCCTCCAGAGGCTGGAACAAAATCAGCCATAGACAGTGGTGAACATGCAGCTTCTACATCATCTGGCAGTAGCAGGGGATTGATGTCCATTGTTATTCTTATGTAACTTAATCTGTGAACAAAGTACGGAGATCCTGGGATTCATAGGAATTTGTCTTTTTTTAGTTATATGTCATGATAGGCCAATGGCTTAAAAAGATTTGTGAAAAACTCAAATATTTTAATTGCACCAGATCATGCTCAAAATATCTGTAGTTTCTGCTACTCAAAGCTGAAAGATGCTTTTACTTTTACTGAGAACTGGGTGGTTAAGAACAGATACAAAATGCCAATGATCCTTAGAGACACTAGTATCTCCCCAAATGCTATTATAGCCTCATTAGTTATCATCAGTTTATACACAAACATTCTAATTGAGGAGACTCTGTAGATCATACATAAAAATCTTTAGTTGCATAGAAAGACAAGTTCTGGTGAAATACTTGAATGGCTGGAATTAATACATCTGTCTCTCTCTTTCAGTTACTTTACTTTTAACAACAAAACACACTTTCAAAAAGATGGACTGCTGTCTGTCAGGTCTTTTGGCTGACATTTTCATAAATAATTTAGAAAATAATTTTTTCAAGAACAACACATCAGCTGTGAATAGTATTCTCATATATTGCAGATACATTTAGGATGTGTTTGTCCTACTTCGAGGTGATGAGTGTAATATAATTAAGCTTTCTGATGATCTCAATACGTTGCATCCTAATATTCAGTTTACTGTGGACAGGGAGCATTGTATGCCTCAACTGTATTGATTTGAAAGTTATAACATAAGGCACCAGCTCCAGTTGAGATATTTTTCAAAAACCTGCTACTACAAACATAATAACTGGTGCTGATTCGTGCCACACCCGTGCACACAAACAGGCTCTTTTTTTCCAAGCATCATTTCGTAGATTAGCAAAGCTAAACCTGAATAGGGACTACATAAGTAGGAAAACTGAAATTATAGTACAAGTAGGTATAGATAACTATATGGAAAGGTTTATCTGTGGCATTGGTAAAGCCATTTTTGACCAGCAAAACATCAGCTGTGCTCAACATGATAACTTCATATTTACTTCTATTCCTTATTTGGGTCAATTCTGTGAGCATATTGCCAGTGCTTTCAGAAAGGCTAAAATACATTTAGGCTTCTGCAAGCAAGAACAAACGTAAGTTCATTCTACACACTTCAGTAGACTATAAGGTGCAAAAAGTTTCAAGATCAAGCATTTACAATATGAAATGTGGGTCTTGTGAAAGTATATATGTGGGACAGACAGCTCATGATTTTAAAACCACACTACTGGCCATAAAATTTGCTACACCACGAAGATGATGTGCTACAGACGCGAAATTTAACCGACAGGAAGAAGATGCTGTGATATTCAAATGATTAGCTTTTCAGAGCATTCACACAATGTTGGCGTTGTCGGTGACACCTAAAACGTGGTGACATGAGGAAAGTTTCCAACCGATTTCTCATACACAAACAGTAGTTGACCGGCGTTGCCTAGTAAAACGTTGTTGTGATGCCTCGTGTAAGGAGGAGAAATGCGTACCATCACGTATCCGACTTTGATAAAGGTCGGACTGTAGCCTATCGCGATTGCGGTTTATCGTATCGCGACATTGCTGCTCGCGTTGGTCGAGATCGAATGACTGTAACAGAACATGGAATCGGTGGGTTGAGGATGGTAATACGGAATGCCGTGCTGGATCCCAACGGCCTCGTATCACCAGCAGTCGAGATGAAAGGCATCTTATCCGCATGGCTGTAATGGATCGTGCAGCCAAGTCTCAATCCCTGAGTCAACAGAAGGGGACGTTTGCAAGGCAACAACCATGTGCATGAACAGTTCGACAACATTTGCAGCAGCATGGACTATCAGCTCGGAGACCATGGCGGCGGTTACCCTTGACGCTGTGTCACAGACAGGAGCGCCTGCGATGCTGTACTCAACGACGAACCTCTGTGCGTGAATGGCAAAACGTCATATTTTCGGATGGATCCAGGTTCTGTTTACAGCATCATAATGGTCGCATCCATGTTTGTCGACATCGCGGTGAACGAACATTGGAAGCGTGTATTCGTCATCGCCATACTGGCATGTCACCCGGCATGGTGGTATAGGGTTGGTTACACGTCTTCGTCACCTCTTGTTCACACTGACGGCACTTTGAACAGTGGACGTTACATTTCAGATATGTTACGACCCGTGGCTCTACCCTTTATTCGATCCCTGCGAAACCCTAAATTTCAGCACGACCGCATGTTGCAGGTTTTGTATGGGCCTTTCTGGATACAGAAAATGTTCGACTGCTGCCCTGGCCAGCACATTCTCAAGATCTCTCACCAATTGAAAACGTCTGGTCAATGGTGGCCGAGCAACTGGCTCGTCACAATGCGCCAGTCACTACTCTTGATGAACTGTGTATTGTGTTGAAGCTGCACGGGCAGCTGTACCTGTGCACGCCATCCAGGCTCTGTTTGACTCAATGCCCAGGCGTATCAAGGCCATTATTACGGCCAGAGGTGGTTGTTCTGGGTACTGATTTCTCAGGATCTATGCACCCAAATTGTGTGAAAATGTTATCACATGTCAGTTCTGGTATAAGATATTTGTCCAATGAATACCCATTTATCAGCTGCATTTCTTCTTGGTGTAGCAATTTTAATGGCCAGTAGTGTAGATTCAGAGAACATAATTACAAGAACATAACTGCCCTTAGATGTCACCAGGCAAGTGTGACCAATCCTCTGGAGCCGGCCGAGTGGCCGAGCAGTTCTAGGCACTACAGTCTGGAACCGCACGACCGTTACGGTCGCAGGTTCGAATCCTGCCTTGGGCATGGTCAGTTAGGTTTAAGTAGTTCTAAGTTCTAGGGCACTGATGACCTCAACAGTTAAGTCCTATAGTGCTCAGAGCCAATCCTCTGGATTAGATTAGATTAGGTTAGATTTACTTTTATTCCAACTGATCCATGAAGAGGTCCTCCAGGATGTAGAACATGTCAGAAAAACAATAATACATGACAAATATTTACAACTGAAACAAATAGGCTAATGTACATTCCACAGGTCCCAAGTTGAATGATCGTCATTTTTTTAATGAACGCTATATGAAAGAATCATTTTGCAAACACTCATTTACTAAGATTGCATTAATGCACTGAATTTAAAATTAAAAAATATTTTTTTTATTTATAAGGTCATAAACATATAATAGAACTACCACAATACTTATTTACAATGAACACATTACTGCACTGAAATGGTGCAGAAGTTAGATTGGTTCTACTGACAAATTCATCAATGGAGTGGAAGGAGTTAGCCACCAATAAATCCTTTAGGCTTCTCTTTAACTTTATTTCATTGGTTGTTAAGCTTTTTATGGCTGCTGGAAAATTATGGAAAATGTGTGTTCCTGAATAATGCACCCCTTTTTGTACAAGAGTAAGTGACTTTAAATCCTTGTGAAGATTATTCTTATTTCTTGTATTGATTCCTGGTTTAAAAAAGTGATATATTTTTAATGATAAGTTTCATTAAGAAATAAATATATTGGGAGGCAGTAGTTAGTACCCTAGTTCACTAAACAGGCTTCTGCAGGATGTTCTTGTGTTCACACCACATGTAACTCTTATTGCACGTTTTTGTGCCTGGAAAACTTTAGCATGGCTTGATGAATTACTCCAAAACGTATTCCCATATGACATTATGGAATGAAAGTAAGCATAGTATGCCAGCTTTTTCATTTTTATATCCCTTATGTCTGACACAATTCGCATTGCAAATAGAGATTTGTTAAGACGCTTCAGCAGTTCTGTGGTGTGCTCCTCCCAGTTGAATTTATTATCAAGCTGTAAACCCAAGAATTTAACACTGTCCACTTTTTCAATCTGCTTGTCATTGTATGTTAGGCATATACTCATGTGACACCCCTTACAAGTTCTGAACTGCATGTAGTGTGTGTTTTCAAACACCTCCCATTTGAATTTGTTATCAAACTGTAATCCCAGGAATTTAACACCGTCTACTTCTTCTATATGCTTGTCATCGTATGTTAGGCATATACTCGTGGGACACCTCATACAAGTTCTGAACTGCATGTAGTGTGTTTTTTCAAAGTCTAGTGACAAAGAATTGGCTAGGAGCCACTGATTAATATCCTCATTGATATACGCAAGAAAAAGTAAGGGCCCTAAGATGGAACATTGTGGGACCACACATGTAATTAGTTCACAGTTGGATGAAGCCTGATGGCCTAATACATGTCTCTTTCCTAATAACACCGTATGTTTCCTGCCAGAGATATAAGATTTGAACCATTTTGTAGCATTTCATGTTACCCCATAATATTCTAATTTACTTAAAAGGATATTGTGATTTACACAGTCAAATGCCTTTGACAGATCACAAAATATACCAGTGGCCTACAATTGTTCATCTAATGAATTAAGTACATTTTCACTTTAAGTGTAGAGCCTTCTCAATATCAGACCCCTTTAGAAATCTGAACTGCGATTTTGACAGTATGTTATTTGTGACAAGATGGTTATAAAGCATATTGAAAGTACAGTGTCCATCTTGCTCAGTGAATCTAAAGGCTTATACTTACACTTACTTGAAGAACTTGAAATCTATGCACATCATTTGAAAAACCCTCAGAATGTCCTGAATGAACAAATTATTTCAAGTCACAAATGGTTTTTTGACATTTACAAGGATCTACTGGAGGTACAATTCTGGTTCTACTTTATTGGCACTACCTTTGTATTGCACATGTAAGCCTATCTTGGAAATGCTTGCTTTTAGCTATGCCTTATCCCCCCTGCCATTGGGCTGTCTCTCCTACTTCTTCTATTGTGATTTCTTTTCCTTTTCCCCTGTAGCCATTTCATACAAATCAACATTTTAGTGTAAGTGTACTCTGATACCTGTCTGCTTCACTGTGTTAGCATGCCAATGCTAGATGTTTTTATTTACTATAACTTATGTATCACACTTTTGTGGTATGCCTCACAGTACCTGCAGTACTCACTTGCTGGTAATGTAAAAGTAAGAATTTTGGAGTATTTTCATCAGTAGCATTCACTAACTATTGGTATAAAAGCCTTCGTATTTTGCGTATTTTCTGCCCACTCCCAACAACATATCCATCCACCCCTTCTCTCTTTCCCCCAACCCTTCTCTTCTCCCCCCGCCTTCCCCCCCCCCCCCCCTCTCACCCAATCACTTTTTCCCTGATGCCTATTGTTTCATTATTGATATTAAATTCTACTTTTTGAACATATTACCTTACCACTTTAAGTGTAGAGCCTTCTCAATATCAGACCCCTTTAGAAATCTGAACTGCGATTTTGACAGTATGTTATTTGTGACAAGATGGTTATAAAGCATATTGAAAGTACAGTGTCCATCTTGCTCAGTGAATCTAAAGGCTTATACTTAGACTTACTTGAAGAACTTGAAATCTATGTACATCATTTGAAAAACCCTCAGACCCCTTTAGAAAACCCTTTGACAAGTGGTATATGGCTGCTATGTGTTGCTTTGCTTATATGTAGCTTTGCTTATATGTTGCACCGTAACTACTCAAATTGTGTTGCTATAAAGCACCTGTGCACTCACTAGACTAGTACAAATATCAACAATGGTATTGACAGTTCATCTGCTATGACACATTGAATTGTTCAGTGTCATATGATTATTTTTCTTGACCAAGCATGCTAGATAATTGACTTAATGTATTGTTGCATTGGATTCTCTCATCCCACACATAGATTCTATGGTCTTGTTTAGGTCACATTTATTACATCCGCCATTTTTATGAATTATGTTTTTGTTCTTATTGGCTGTTAGCACTTCTGTATTTTACATTTGGCATGCATTATATGTAAAAACTGTAATGCTTTAGAGCAATGTTACTGTATGTGCAAAACATATTCTACTTCTTTATTACTGGAAATAATATGGCATCTTATAATCAATCTTTACTTAAAAAACCTTTTGTGACTCTTCAAGCTTTCCAAGCGGATATATAGTAAATAGTCTTCACAAGTTTGTCCCCAGATGATGTTGTGCACATTCCACAATATTTCTTAGGAGTAACCATCCGACACTTCAGGTGGTTGAACCTTGCTGGTAGCTAGGTAGGACTGATGGTATCTGCATATCGATGCCCCATATATAGAACATGTGTGAAGAATGTGCACATGTTCTGTATATGGGGTGTCAGTGTGCAGATACCATCAGTCACACCTAGCCACCAGGAAGTTTCACCTACATGAAGAAAGATGTCGGACAGTTTCTCCGAGGAAATACTGTGGAATTTGCACAATGTCATCTGACGACAAACTATTTACAAAAAATAATTTGCTCTGAATATTTTTGGCTCTTTCTATTATAAATTTGAAGTACTGTACTGAATTACTGCTATTCGTAATAAAATTTTCACTGAGCTAGGTGGAACTGTAATATCCTGTATCAATTCCTGTAATTCCATCTGGTGTTAAAATTTATTTACTTTGTACACCACTCAGGAATCTTCTTCATTCTCTTCGTATTGGTTACATTAATATCAAGTAACTATCAGGTCCACTGGCCACCTTCAGTGCCAGGGTATGTGCCTTGTGTCTATACATGTAGAAGAATTGTGCATATTGGTTTTGTAATTTTTTTTTATTATTTCATGTACAGTTAGTTGTATGTAATGTTCTATTTTTGACAGATTATCTGATGATGGCATATGCTTAAACATGTCATTTTGGATCGTTAAAGTCATTTTGTACTCAGTTAATGATTTATTACCTAGCGATCTTTCTAGAGACTACGCATATGGTTCACCATGGCCACATTCCTCCTGCATGACTTTATGTCATAGCTTTGTAAGGTTTAGAAGGTGAAGCACAAGAACTGTTTAAAGGCAATGCAAGAGAGTTTTGAGTGAATGATCCAAAAAGCTTCCATAACTGTTTTAAGTTAGAGTTCTCAATCTAATGTTACCTCCTGTGTAGAATGTCATCTCATTCCAGTTGTGTGCAAATTTCTAACATGGGAAAACCACATTATTAAGATCTGTTCAAAAATAAGTACAAATATTTTCTCAGTGAAAAAATGTACTATACAATGAACACAGAAACCTTGCTAAATATGTATTATGGACTTGTCTTCCTGCACATACTGCACTGTATATCAGTATGGGGAGGAGCAGCAGAAGTACACATGCAGAAAATCTTAAAACTTCAAAAGAAAACTATTAGATGGGCATCAAAACTAACACCATGAGAATTCTGCAAAAACAAATTCAAAGAATTTAAAATATTAACTGTATCAAGTTTGTACATATACACCACGTCTGAAAAGAGGTTTTCATGACTGGAACACAAGAACTATAGAAAATTATTATATGTGCAGTAAAAGATCTAAAATGACAGTTAGGGACCTTACAAACACAGAATGACAAACAGCATAAAGCAACTGAGCACTTCGAAAGAAAGCTGAAGAAACATCTCTTCTCTGTGTGTTGGTATAAAGTGAAGAAGTACTTGCAGGCAAATCCATAGGACAAATACAAATGTAAATTTGGAAATGGAGTAAAACACTTCTGCTTTCATGTGGGAACAAATTTCCTGAAAGAAGGAAAATGGAAAATATAGTGTAATACTGAAAATACAGAAGTAAAAGATAGACTAAGTGTATTGGTTCAAATATGTTTGAAATGCATTTTCACTATGTTTAATTATTTTCTGCAGTATGGTCAACACATCTGGTCTAAATATTTGTTTTCAGTTTTTCTGAATATATTAGTATATCCAGCAGTATAGCAAAAACATGTAACTCTGTGGACTTTCCTTATGCATGCTATTCTGTTATGTAAATTAATGCAAGCTATAAGTATGTATCATCACTGTGTATTACTAATGATTATCTGTGAAATATTATTACAGGAAATTTTTTATGTCTAATATCATTGAAAAATATGATCTATTGACAAAAAACAGTAAACTAAACTAAACCTTTGAAGAAATTAATGAAAAGTTTGGGTACGGACCTAATAATAGAAATCTGAGACAAACCCTCTTGATTGTAAGTTTGTATTGACACCATGTAAGTTATTCATGAAACATTATCATCATTACACAAGAAAGTGCTGTTTTGAATATGTTTCACAAACTATTATTTTATGTGAGATAGGTGCAAGCTTTTAAATACATTTTGTAGTGTAGCACTAGAAAAGAATTTAAAACATGAAAACTATGTCGTGAACAATAAAAGTTTGTGAAACACATACAAAAAGACATTTGCTTGTGTAATACTGTCTATTGTTCATATTTGATCCTAGAAAATTTCCTTTTCATTCATCTTCAAATATAACAATTTTGTGAAATAACTGATAATAATACTGACGTGTAATTAATCTGGAAACAAATGAAAGCCTTCTGAAGCTCATTGAAATTATTATTAAGTATTCCTGAATTTAGTAGTACATAGTTACTCACCTTATTCTGTAATTATTTCGGAGCTGAAGAGCATTTCTATCAGCAAGCATGTGAACAGGAGTGGCCTGGCACCAGCACATGTACCAGATCTAAAATTGACAAAATTTGTTAGAGATCACAGCAATGCAGCAAGTGACTAGCTAAAACTAGAAATAGAAATCAAATATTTGCTTGTTGATGATCTGTATCACATTGGCTTTTATATCACAACTATACACACAATATTACTTCAGGAGCAGCTAGACATCTAAAATAAATCTTTAATAGTCACAGTTTCTCATGAAACAGTTCATATTTGTTCCTGGAATATGAATTTATGCTCCCATTTGAAATGTATGGAAGTATTTCTACCGTTATTTGAGTACATGCTCCTTTGCATAATAATTATGCAGCTGATACAGTTCACCAGTACCAACAGCAGTAGCATCATGCTCCTTGGTTGCAGAAGTATACCAAATGTTTTCTTGCTATTTCCTTTTCACTAAAGAGAAAAGGATTTTTAACATTCTTAATTAAGTGTATTTTGCACAGTAAAATGTCTTATATTTATCTGTTAGAGTATATTCACTGCTTTCAGTTTAACTGCTTTTTTTATTATAAGGTAGCATAATGAGTTCTTTTCATGTCGATGGTTCCTATCTATATTTTTATATCAGATTATTTTATGTGTGGCATGTTGCAAAACTTTCTACTGTGAAGCTCTACACAGCTGATTGAAAGGAGTAGCCTCTCAGTTGAGCTCTGTACTGGTCCTCTTTTATGGTTATTATTATATAGTACAGTTTGAAACTCACTGGCAGATTAAAACTGTGTGCCACATTGGGACTTGAACATATGACCTTTGCCTTTCATGGGCAGTTGCTCTACTGAGTGATATACCCAAACATGACTCATGACTGTCTTCAGAGCTTTACTTCCACCAGTACCTCATCTCTAAAGAAGTTTTCCTGCGAAACTTTTGAGACTAGCACTCCTGGAAGAACGGATATTTAAGAGACATGGCTTAGCCACATTCTGGAGGATTGTTTCCAGAACAAATCTTTCACTCTGCAGCAGCATCTTCCAGGAAGTGTCATATCAGTTCACACTCCACTTCAGACTGAAAGATTGATTTTGGACCTAATACAGCAGTTTGTGTAATCTCAGTAAGTGTTATTAGCTCTTTTCTTTCTGTCTGGTTGGTGTTTCTACAGTTTCCTTTTTCTTTCACCATTAAATATAGCTAGAGGATGTAACCATTACAGGAAATTTATGGACAAGTTATTTGTTAACCATAAGCACTGGCAATCAGATTAGCAACTGTTTACTGTCAGTGTATAAGTTTTGTGAAGTGTATTGGCATTCACTCACAAATTGTGGTTTAGTTTGATGAGTGAATCTAGATATCAGTTCACCTCTCATTTAGGACATTTTACACTTATATTGTGGAACAGGATAAATATGGTAGTATCAGTGGTCCCGTTTGAGGCAACATTGTATCAGGAGACTAAACATCTATGTGTACTGTGATTTATGGTAGTGAAATAAAATGAGAAATGAAATGTGCATATGGCACTGTTGGCTGGGAGGCCCCATTCGGGGAAGTTCAGCCACCAAGTGCAAGTCTTATTTCAGTTGATGCCACACTGGGTGACATGCGCACTGGTGATGAGGATGAAATGATGAGGAGGATAACACAACACCCAGTCCATGAGTGGAGAAAATCTCCAAACCGGCCAGGAATCAAACCCGGGCCCATTGCATGGGAGGCAAGCATGTTACCACCCAGCTAAGTAGATGGACTATTGATGGTAGTGCTGTCCTGAAATGGTATTTGCCTTTTTTCATTGTACACAAGGATCTGGATTCCAAATGATGATTTATAATGCCTGACCACACATGGTTCACATTGTGGATGAGTTCCTGCAACATGAGAACATCAGACTTTCAGAGTGGACTGCTTACTCTCAGCACTAAAATGTAACAGAGCATGCATGACATGCTCTACACTGTAGGATTGCAGCCACAATGCTACCAACAGTTACTATCTTAAGACAGCACTTATTCAGCAATTGATGGTGCTACCACAAGTCATGCTTGAAGGCTTGATCTGCAGTCTGGGGACCCATTCTGACAGCCTGAATTGCCAAGCAAGGGTATCACATTAAACACTAACATTTTGTATGTCACTGGTGAAGAGACGTCACACACAGTAGGTTCCATATGTAGCCAATGGCCAGTTTTGTGGCATACATTGTATACATATCACTGTGTCACATGTCACAACATAATTAGAGCACATTCTAGTATGCACATTATTACTAGATCTTGTGTTGTTTCATGGGTTTCCAAAATTCCTTAACTTCTGTATATGAGTTTAATTATGACTGACTGCCATTCAAAGTTAGATGAAAATAAATTCACTGAATGCGAAAAACTTGGCATCAGGTGTATTAGGTGCAGATGGCCTACCTCTTCGTGACATATAAAAATCTGTGCTGAGCCAGGACTCAAACCTGGATTTCCACTTATCACAAGCAGTTGCCTATCATTAGGCTATCTGTGCATGCCTCCTGGACTGACCCAAACTTCCATATGTCACACTATCAACATCCCTATACCATAGTCTCCTATATTCATCACTGAATGCTTGAAACTTAACCTTTAACTTCTGAGGTGTCTTATCATACACCTATCAATAAAACTGAAGTTGTCTGTTGTCACCTTTTTTTGTGTTTGCTGCCATTTGCTTCTGTCTACTTGATGCACTAATATCCTTGAGAGCTGTTGAGGTTTCAGTTTATTTCCAGCTGTTACCAAATGAGAACTATAGCATTATTATTAGCACTTTTTGTCTGTGTGACCCACCTCACGAGATACATTATATAGAGTGAAGCTAAGCTCATGCATAGCAGGATTCGTCCAAATGATTCACACTTCAGTTCTGTAATACAATCATGTCTAAATGAAGCGAGTGATTTGAATAGGTCTGAGGAAGATTTCTGTATGGAGGTATGTGATAATAATTAAGATTCTGAAATTCCTGATGATGAAAGGGAAGATGTTGTAGTAAGCAATCTTCATGTAAGATATATTGTGGAAAAAATGGGTTTAAGTCATCTCGTGAACCTTTTATCGAAAGAAGCAGTACACAAAAACACAATATTGTTCTTCAGTTGACAGGTACAAAGGGTCAATCATGCACACTAGGAAATTCAGCTGAACCTCAGCTGGTTTGAACTTCCTATTTTTCAGAAGAAATGCTACAAAAAATAGTAGGTTGGACCATGTGTGATATAGACACTATAGAGTTCCACACTTTGTTGGTCCTTTTACTGTATTCTGCAACATTCAAGTTGAATCATGAAAGCAGTAGGGCAGATTTTGCAACAAATGGTTCTGGTATAGGTAGTTTTTGGTTAGTAATGATTGAACCTTCCCCCATGAACCATGGACCTTGCCGTTGGTGGGGAGGCTTGCGTGCCTCAGCAATACAGATGGCCGTACCGTAGGTGCAACCACAACGGAGGGGTATCTGTTGAGAGGCCAGACAAACATGTGGTTCCTGAAGAGGGGCAGCAGCCTTTTCAGTAGTTGCAGGGGCAACAGTCTGGATGATTGACTGATCTGGCCTTGTAACATTAACCAAAATGGCCTTGCTGTGCTGGTACTGCGAACAGCTGAAAGCAAGGGGAAACTACAGCCGTAATTTTTCCCGAGGACATGCAGCTTTACTGTATGATTAAATGATGATGGCGTCCTCTTGGGTAAAATATTCCGGAGGTAAAATAGTCCCCCATTCGGATCTCCAGGCGGGGACTACTCAAGAGGACGTCGTTATCAGGAGAAAGAAAACTGGCATTCTACGGATCGGAGCGTGGAATGTCAGATCCCTTAATCGGGCAGGTAGGTTAGAAAATTTAAAAAGGGAAATGGATAGGTTAAAGTTAGATATAGTGGGAATTAGTGAAGTTCGGTGGCAGGAGGAACAAGACTTTTGGTCAGGTGATTACAGGGTTATAAATACAAAATCAAATAGGGGTAATGCAGGAGTAGGTTTAATAATGAATAAAAAAAATAGGAGTCCGGGTTAGCTACTACAAACAGCATAGTGAACGCATTATTGTGGCCAAGATAGACACAAAGCCCATGCCTACTACAGTAGTACAAGTTTATATGCCAACTAGCTCTGCAGATGATGAAGAAATTGATGAAATGTATGACGAGATAAAAGAAATTATTCAGGTAGTGAAGGGAGATGAAAATTTAATAGTCATGGGTGACTGGAATTCGTCAGTAGGAAAAGGGAGAGAAGGAAACATAGTAGGTGAATATGGATTGGGGGGAAGAAATGAAAGAGGAAGCCGCCTTGTAGAATTTTGCACAGAGTACAACTTAATCATAGCTAACACTTGGTTTAAGAATCATGATAGAAGGTTGTATACATGGAAGAACCCTGGAGATACTAAAAGGTATCAGATAGATTATATAATGGTAAGACAGAGATTTAGGAACCAGGTTTTAAATTGTAAGACATTTCCAGGGGCAGATGTGGATTCTGACCACAATCTATTGGTTATGAACTGCAGATTGAAACTGAAGAAACTGCAAAAAGGTGGGAATTTAAGGAGATGGGACCTGGATAAACTGAAAGAACCAGAGGTTGTAGAGAGTTTCAGGGAGAGCATAAGGGAACAATTGACAGGAATGGGGGAAAGAAATACAGTAGAAGAAGAATGGGTAGCTCTGAGGGATGAAGTAGTGAAGGCAGCAGAGGATCAAGTAGGTAAAAAGACGAGGGCTAATAGAAATCCTTGGGTAACAGAAGAAATATTGAATTTAATTGATGAAAGGAGAAAATATAAAAATGCAGTAAATGAAGCAGGCCAAAGGGAATACAAACGTCTCAAAAATGAGATCGACAGAAAGTGCAAAATGGCTAAGCAGGGATGGCTAGAGGACAAATGTAAGGATGTAGAGGCTTGTCTCACTAGGGGTAAGATAGATACTGCCTACAGGAAAATTAAAGAGACCTTTGGAGAGAAGAGAACCACTTGTATGAATATCAAGAGCTCAGATGGCAACCCAGTTCTAAGCAAAGAAGGGAAGGCAGAAAGGTGGAAGGAGTATATAGAGGGTTTATACAAGGGCGATGTACTTGAGGACAGTATTATGGAAGTGGAAGAGGATGTAGATGAAGATGAAATGGGAGATAAGATACCGCGTGAAGAGTTTGACAGAGCACTGAAAGACCTGAGTCGAAACAAGGCCCCGGGAGTAGACAACATTCCATTAGAACTACTGATGGCCTTGGGAGAGCCAGTCATGACAAAACTCTACCGTCTGGTGAGCAAGACATATGAGACTGGCGAAATATCCACAGACTTCAAGAAGAATATAATAATTCCAATACCAAAGAAAGCAGGTGTTGACAGATGTGAAAATTACCGAACTATCAATTTAATAAGTCACAGCTGCAAAATACTAACGCGAATTCTTTACAGACGAATGGAAAAACTGGTAGAAGCAGACCTCGGGGAAGATCAGTTTGGATTCCGTAGAAATGTTGGAACACGTGAGGCAATACTAACCTTACGACTTATCTTAGAAGAAAGATTAAGAAAAGGCAAACCTACGTTTCTAGCATTTGTAGACTTAGAGAAAGCTTTTGACAACGTTAACTGGAATACTCTCTTTCAAATTCTGAAGGTAGCAGGGGTAAAATACAGGGAGCGAAAGGCTATTTACAATTTGTACAGAAAACAGATGGCAGTTATAAGAGTCAAGGGGCATGAAAGGGAAGCAGTGGTTGGGAAAGGAGTGAGACAGGGTTGTAGCCTCTCCCCGATGTTATTCAATCTGTATATTGAGCAAGCAGTAAAGGAAACAAAAGAAAAATTCGGAGTAGGTATTAAAATTCATGGAGAAGAAGTAAAAACTTTGAGGTTCGCCGATGACATTGTAATTCTGTCAGAGACAGCAAAGGACTTGGAAGAGCAGTTGAACGGAATGGACAGTGTCTTGAAAGGAGGATATAAGATGAACATCAACAAAAACAAAACGAGGATAATGGAATGTAGTCAAATTAAATCGGGTGATGCTGAGGGGATTAGATTAGGAAATGAGACACTTAAAGTAGTAAAGGAGTTTTGCTATTTAGGGAGTAAAATAACTGATGATGGTCGAAGTAGAGAGGATATAAAATGTAGACTGGCAATGGCAAGGAAATCGTTTCTGAAGAAGAGAAATTTGTTAACATCGAGTATAGATTTAAGTGTCAGGAAGTCGTTTCTGAAAGTATTTGTATGGAGTGTAGCCATGTATGGAAGTGAAACATGGACGATAACCAGTTTGGACAAGAAGAGAATAGAAGCTTTCGAAATGTGGTGCTACAGAAGAATGCTGAAGATAAGGTGGGTAGATCACGTAACTAATGAGGAGGTATTGAATAGGATTGGGGAGAAGAGAAGTTTGTGGCACAACTTGACTAGAAGAAGGGATCGGTTGGTAGGACATGTTTTGAGGCATCAAGGGATCACAAATTTAGCATTGGAGGGCAGCGTGGAGGGTAAAAATCGTAGAGGGAGACCAAGAGATGAATACACTAAGCAGATTCAGAAGGATGTAGGTTGCAGTAGGTACTGGGAGATGAAGAAGCTTGCACAGGATAGAGTAGCATGGAGAGCTGCATCAAACCAGTCTCAGGACTGAAGACCACAACAACAACATGATTGAACTTTGCTTCATTACATTTCTTTCAATGCTATGCTTTAACAATTCCACTAGTATTGTAGAGAGGAAGAAAACAGATCCTAAGGCTCCAATTTTGGAACTATGTTTAAAGTTTGTGCATTATTTCCAAGTTGTGTATATGATTGGTACCTCATCAAGTGTTAGTGAGATACTGATAAGGTTTTGTGGGTAGAGCAAGTTCAAATTATACATCCCTAAGAAACCTGCCAAATACAGCACAAAACTAGCGTGTCTTTCAGATGCTAGAAATGTAGGAGCAGATATATCTATGCTGGTATAAATTCTGATGGAGATACACTTTCAGAAAAGAACAAAAGTTCTCAAAACCAGCACAATCTGTAACATGCCAATCAGTGCTTATACAAGGAACAAATAGAAATGTCACAGGGGACAATTGGTTTTCTTCTGTAGAACTTGTGGATGTGATTAAGACCAAGGGACTGATTTATGTAGGGATAAAGAGGCAAAATAGGAGAGACATACCAAGTCAATTCCTCTCCAGTAAATTCAGAGAAGTAGGTTCGTGTCTATTTGGATTTATAAAAGATAAGACAGTCTGATTCGTGCAGAAAAAGAACAAGGCAGTGATTATTTTTTCATCTATGCATCTTATGGTATCTATTGACACCATCACTCAGAAACTGCAGGAGATGATAGAATTTTATAACCTCACAAAGGGAGGAGTTGATCTTTTGGATGAGAAATGCACCAACTTATGTAGGGGTTGGCATACCAGATGATGGCCACTGGCAATATTTCACTCAGTTCCTGACATTCATGCTGTCAATTCGTATATAGTATACTGCTGTTTCACATATAACCCACAGACAAGCAGGCTTGATTTTGGGAAGAACCTGGCCAAAGCTTTCATCATACCTCAACTAGATAGAAGACTGAGTGAGACGAAAATAAATCATGAACTCAGAGACTGTATTCAAAGAGTCCAGGGGGTATCAGGAGAGATTGTTGCTTACACACTAAAGGAAAGCTTGAAAAACAATGCACAGAACAGTGGGAGCAGTTTTCCTTCTTCAAAAATATGCGTTCATTTAGTTACAAAATAGTTTTTTCTTTGAATTGTTTGCCTTATGTATCGCCAAATTAAATTTCACAGCTTCTTTATAACAGAATGATAGGTGTGAGTATTATACACATGTGGGTTTTTTCTTTACAAAACATTGTTGTTCTTCATCATAGGTTACAAATACTTGGATTATTGTAAGAAATGTAAAAAAGCGTAAATTACTATATGTCTAGTTTCTAATGGTTCAGTTGCACCCATTCATCTCTACAAATGCTATAAATTACTTAATTTTTTAACCAAGCCACTCAGTACAAAGGCTGGAATCAATATGAATAATTTCTTCTTAATTTTATAAGTTGAATTAAAGCAAATCATATAAAGCATACATATACAGAGTTTTGTGAACATAGAGTATTTTATTAGTTGCTGTTAGTCACTAAATACTATTCTGTACACTCAGGATATCACATTTTTATAAATCTGAAGAAATAATAAAGCCAAGCTATGTGGTAGACCTCAACTAACAAACTATGTCCCAATATAAGTATCTCACCAGCTAAAAGTTAGAAAGAGTAAGACTATTGGGAAATTAGACCTATGAATTGTCATCTTGTGCCCAACTTGGCATGTAATATTTACACAGATGATGATTGACAGCCATTCAAAATTAGATAAAATAATAAATAAGTGCAAATAACTTGGCATCAGCTGTATTAGGTGCAGATGTTCTACCTTTTGGTGACACAATAAACAATTATACCAGACTGGAACTCAAAACAGGCTTTCCCACTTATTGTGAGTGGTGTAGGGTGATATACAGTGTGGCATATGGAAGTTTGGGTTGGTGTGGGAGGCATGCATAGATAGCCTAATGGATAAGGTGACTGCTCGAGATAAATGGGAAATCCAGGTTTGAGTCCTGGTCTGTCACTAATTTTCATGTGTCACCAACAGGTAGAATATCTGCACCTAATACAACTGATGCCAAGTTATCTTAATTCAGCAAATTTATTCCATTCTAATTTCTAATGGCTGTCACTCATCATCAATATAAATATTACATGCTTAGGCTGGCATTGGAAGATAATTCATAGGTCTTCATTCCCCATAGCCTTATTCTCACTAATGTGGGAATACAGAATTAATTTTTGAGTATTCAGTGATGAATGTGGAAGACCATGGAATAGGAATATGGACAGTGTCACATTTGTAAGTTTGAATCAGTCTGGGAGGTGTGCACAGATAGGCTAATGGTAGAGTGACCACTTGTGATAAGCAGGAAATCCAGATTCTAGTCCCAGTCTGGCACAAATTTTTGTATGTCACTAATCAGTAAACTGTCAAAGTATTCATAATACAGTTCCCGAATTTACTGCCATCAAGAAAGTTCTCACACTGAAATTATTCTTGGGACTGAGAGCTATCTGAAACCTGAAGTGGAAAGCTCTGAGATAATTAGTGAGTCATGGAATGTGTGTTGGAAAGACAGATTGAAGGTGATAGGAGTTGACATAAATATTGTCTCTATTGAGGTTGAAGTTGAGTGTGACAGTGAAGTCGCATGCTTTCATATAACAGGTGTAGGTGAACTAAGTTAATTTTTGAATGTTTTTACCGGCCACCTGATTACACTGCGGCAGTTCTAGAGTCATTCAAAGAAAGCCTACTGTCAATAGCATGTAAATACTTAGATGATGCAATCCTAGTTGCAGGCAACTTTAACCTGCCGAGTATAGACTGGGGTCTCTATGGATTCAATACAGGGGGTGCAGACAGACAGTCATGCAAAATACTTTTGAACACATTTCCTGAAAATTGCCTTGAGCAGCTAGCTCAGCAGCCCACAATGGAAATGTCTTTGACCTTATAGCAACAAATAGGCTGGACCTTATCGACAATATCAGTATAGAAATGGGGATTAGCTATTGTGATGTCATTATAGCAATTATGATTACAAAAGTTAATAAATCAGTCAAGAAGGCGAGGAGAGTGTTTCTCCTAGATAGAGCGGATAAGCAGTTGTTAACATCTTACTTAGACAGTGAATGGGCATAACTTAGTACCAGTAAGATGGATGTAGAGGAATTATGGGCAAAGTTTAAACAGATTGTAAATCATGATCTGGAGAGTTATGTGCCTAGTAAGTGGATAAAGGATGGAAAAGACGCACTACAGTTTAATAATGAAATTTGTAAGATGCTGAGGAAGCAGAGGCTGTTGTTGCTCTCTACTTTCAAAAGTGGATGCACAAACGATGACAAATGAAGGTTAGTAGAGATTTTTCCATCTGTGAAAAGATCCATGTGCGAAGCATACAAACAACTACCACTGTCACACTTAAGCAACAGATCTGGCAGAGAACCCAGGAAAATTCTGGTCGTATGTAAAATCATTAAGTGGGTCTAAGGCTTCCATTCAGTCCCTTGTTGATAAATCTGGTGTGGCAGTTGAAGGTAGCAAAATGAAAGCTGAAGTTTTAAATTTCATGTTCAAGAAATCATTCACGCAGGAGACCAATACAAACATACCGTCATTTGACCATTTGACAGACTCCTGTATGGATGATGTAGGAATAAGCATACCTGACATAGAGAAGCCACTTAAAGATTTGAAAAAAATAAATCACCAGTTCTGGATGGAATCCCAGTTCAGTTTTACAAAGAGTGCTTTATGGCATTGGACCCTTACCTAGATTGCATTTATCATGAATCTCTCACCCAGAATAAAGTCCCAAGGGACTGGAAATAAGTGCAGGTTACTCCTGAATATAAGAAAGATAAAAGAACAGACCCGCAAAATTACAGACTAATATCCCTAACTTCTGTTTGCTGCAGAATCCTTGAACACATTCTCAGTTCGAATACAATAAACTTTCTTGAGGCTAAGCAGCTTATGTCCACGAATCAGCATGGTTTTAGAAAGCATCACTCATGTGAAACTCAGCTTGCCCTTTTCTCACATGATATACTGAGAACTATGGATGAAAGGCAACAGGCAGATTCCATGTTTCTAGATTTCCGGAAAGCATTTGAAACAGTGCACCATAGCAGGCTGTTAATGAAGGTACGAGCATATGGAATAAGTTCACAGATATGTGAGTGGCTTGAGAACTTCTTAAATAATAGAACCCAGTATGTTGTACTTGATGGTGAATGTTCATCAAAGACAAGAGTATCATCAGCAGTACCCCATGGAAGTGTGATAGGACTGCTGTTGTTCTTTATACACATATATGTATGGAAGACAGGGTGGGCAGTAGTCTACAGTTGTTTGCTGATGATGCTGGGGTGTAATGTAAGGTGTCAAACTTGAGTTACTGTAGGGAGATACAAGACGACTTAGACAAAATTTCCAGTTCAAATGTATTCACAGTTGCGAATAAGGACTACCATCAGCTGTAGAATGCAATAATGACAATGAAAATTTGTGCCAGACTGGGAATCATACCAAGATTTCTCACTTACTGCGAGCAGTCACCTTACCATTTGGCCATCCATGCACAATTTAAGGCCAATCCCGGACTTCCATACATTGTAGATGCATGGTTGACAGCATGTGGAAGTTTAGGTCTGGCCATGAATCATGCACGTGTAGCCAAATGGTAAGGCAATCACTCACAATAAGTGGGAAATCCGAGTTTGAATCCTGGTCTGGCACAAATTTCCATTGTCCTCATTTCATTCTACAGCTGATGGCAGTCCTTTCTCACAATTCCAAATTCATTTAATGTGTCTCATAATGGCTGTGGTCACCACAATGCCTGTACCTTGGGACATGCATGCCTGTCCAAAGGAATTTTGCATCATAATCACAATAACATAGGCAATGCAATATTGTAAAATTTCCAGTTGGTGTAATGAATGGCAGCTAGCTGTAAATGTGTAAAAATGTAAGTCAGTGTGGATGAGTAGGAATAAAAAACCTGTCATGTTCGGATACAGTATTACTAGTGTCCAGCTTCGCACAGTCAAGTTGATTAAGTATCTGAGCATAATGTTGCAAAGCAATATGAGGTGGAACGAGCATATGAAAACTGTGTAGGGAAGGCAAATGGTTGCCTTCGGTTTATTGGGAGAATTTTAGGAAAGAATGGTTCACCTGTAGATGAGACCACATATAGCACTCTGGTGCAAACTATTTTTGAATGCTGCTTGAGTGTTTGGGATCCATACCAGATCAGATTGAAGGAAGACATCAAAGCAATTCAGAGGAGGGGTGCTAGAGTTATTACCTGTAGGTTTGAACAAAACTTATGTGTTACAGAGATGCTTATGAAACTCAAATGGGAATCCTTGTAGGGAAGATGGCATTTTTTTCAGGAAACACTATTGAGAAAATTTAAAGAATTGGCATTTGAGGCTGACTGCCGAACAATTCTGCTCCCGGCAACATAGCTCATGTGAAAGGACCATGAAGATAAGATATGAGAAATTAGGGCTCATACAGAGGCGTACAGGCAGTAGTTTTTCCCTTGCTCTATTTGTGAGTGGAACAGGAGGGGAAATGGCAAGTAGTGGTACTCTGTACCCTCCACCATCCACCTTACAACGGCTTTTGGAGTATCTATGTAAATGTAGATGTAGAACAGGTAGAACATTTGCACCTAATACAGCTAACACCAAGTCAATTTGCATTCACGATCTTCTGTGACCTATGTGGGTCATAGAAAGAAAAAGGATTGAAGGAGCTAAAAGAATGGTTCAGACATGAAGCACGAGAAGGAGACTATAAAGGAAGACTAACTTTTTTTAATGTTTGAGGGTAATTATACTATTCTGCAACACACCAAGAATATTGAATAATTTATAACAAAAAGGGAGTTTATGTATTTCAGGAAAGGCGTAGGTAAAGCTTTTCTAAGCATCACAACTGGAGGACATACAATATAGGAATTAATTTGGTTTTAAGAATTAGCTGACCTTCATGACAAACAAACATGATATAAAAAGAGACTCTCACAATCACGTGCAGATTATGAAATGGTTTAATTAAGCCAAACAGGACAGATGTGAATGAAGCACATATTTTACAAGCTCCACAAGTTAACTCACCTGTTGATAGCCACTAGAAAGCAGAAGGCACACACAACAAAGACACTGAAGAATTTTTAGTGTAATTGCTGCACTAGCAAGGCCATTAGATAAATAATGAGAAACCTTTTCAACTATGTGTCTAAATGCCCAGATTGTTTTCTATTACACCATAGTGTTCAACCACTCAATAATAAAATTATGATGTTGGAAGCAGTCCTCTAGTATAAACTAAATGGAGACATAATCTGCAGTACTGAACATCATTTAAGAAAAAATAAAATAAAATTAACCTCAATATCAGAATAAACATTAGGAAGTCATTTTGCTAAGAGTCCTCCAAACATGACGGTACTGCCATATTTGTGAAAGATCAAACAATTCGCTGTAACATCAGTGAACACTATATTGACCCAATTGAAAAAGATTTCAGATGTCTTATTACTAAACTGCCAGAAATTCATTTCATAGTTATTAACATATACAAGTGCCAAGTTGAAATCTGCCAGTCTTCACAACCAAACTAAAGATTCTACTGAACAGGATCAGTACATTAAATATGAAGCAAGTGCTAGTGCTTTCTGGCGAGTTCACCACTGAATTTTCAAAATAAGGGGGTACTAGGGTGCTCTGACACATATGATCAACACATCACCGATGTCATCCAAACAATATGCTGCCCAACATGGTCAACAGATTATATAAATTCCATCATTGACAAAATATTCATCTCCGACACAAGCAACAAATCAACAAGCAGAGTACTGAGCACAGGTTATTGTGCTCATGAGGCACAACAGGTAATAGCAGTTCCAAAGAATAATTGCAGAAAGAATCTTCTATGAAGATAATGTTAGAATTTTTAACTTATTTCTGGCTATGGAATATTGGGAAAGCATTTTCATTTAGAAGAATGTTGATATCATGTAAGTGAGTTCATAGAACATCTTTGTTTATTATTTTAGTGTAGCATCTTCTACTGATGTAAGTATTGTTGTAAAAATATGAAATTTCCCAAAAACTGTAAGGTTATTCTATAGCCTACAAAAGAATCTATGGTAGAATAGCCCAACTGGCAAAAATTATGTGGAGCGATAATTTGATGCAAAAGTCATCAAACAGAACGAGATCAATGTGTTGAATTATAAGGAAATAAACTTGTAGCTCAGTACTAAAGAGAAGACTCTATCATTAGCACTAGGAGGTAAAAGCTCACAGACCCAGAAATTAATGAGTAGTTCACTTCAACAGCTGAAGATCTTATTCATGTTAACTGCAAAGGACCAGTCCCACAATTTTCCAGTAGGTGTGGATGGCTCTATATATGTTTATGAAACGAATCCTGATGAAATATAAGTAAAATTAAATCATTAAGCACCAAAATTTCAAGTGGCCTTGATGGAGTAACTGATGTAATATTAAAAGCATATACTCACTAAATAGCAAAACCATTGGAAACAATCTGAACTTCTCTCCAGGAAATGGTGTTTTTCAGATGATCTGAAAAATAGCAGAAGTTTCACTGCTCCAAGAAAAAGGTTCTTCTGATAAAATATCAAACTACAGACCTGTGTCACTGTTAAGTTCCTTCTCAAAAAATATAGAAAAATTTTATGACCGGCTCATAAGTTTCATAAATAGATATTCATCTCTTGCTGTCCAACAAACAACTAAATTTTTGAGTTTTTAGACTTTACTTTAAAACACCTCAGTTAACATAAAATAGCTGCAGGTACTCTCCTAGACCTATCCAAAGCCTCTGATGTCCTGGACCATAAAATTCTGCTCAAAACATTAGAAAAATTAGGTGTAAGACATGCAGTACTTAGCTAATTATGTTCATACCTAAGAAAAACGCCAGGCAGAAGTTATCACTTTAGTATGAGTCAAAAACAATAAATGAAGCAAGAAAGAACATTTTCCTTTCCAGCAAGTTGCCAATAAAATACGGTGTACACCAGGGCTCAACCCAAGGACTGCTACTTTTCTAGACTTATGTGGACAACTTTGTTGAATACATGAATCCCCCAAAAAATTATCCTGTTTGCTTACAACACCTGTATGTCATTTACTGGATCCAGCCCAGAAAGTTCTATAAAAAGACTTGCAGAGTGATTCACCAAAAACAAACACCTTTTAAATACTAAAAAAATTGTATGAGTTAACTTCCATTCATTTCCACTGTCTAGGCAATTGTGTACACAAGCAAGATTCAAAAAATGATCCTCTCAAAGGAATAAGTGTGACAGTTTTTGGGTTGGTGGGTTCAGCAAAACTTAAAATGAGACATTCACATAAATAACTTATAAAAGAAACTATCATCTCCGTGCTGTGGCCTAAGAGTCTACAACAATCAAATCAGCAATGCTGCAGGCATACCATAAACAGTTCCACTCACTTCTCTAATATGGAATCATGTTTTGGGGATGCTCAGCACACAGCATAAACGTTTGTAGATTTCAAAAATGAGCTCTAAAAATAATTTGTGTCCTTAAAAAGTTGAAGTCCTATTAACTTCACTTGATGTTCTGAATGTTCCATGTTTATTCATTTATGAAACTATCTTGTTAACAAGGGACCACGTCTTGAAAACAGGCAAACTACTACAGAACAAGAATTTACACAACTATTGTACTAGAGAGAAATCAAATACATGCCAAACATATTCCAGAATAACATCGTATCAGAGGAGCATAATTAACAATGGTCTCATAGTTATTGTCATTGGTGCAACAGCCCTCTGTGAGCCTCTGCCTTCTGTGGAAGAGTATTCCATTCTTCCCTATTTAGTGCCAAACTCCTCCAATTTTGAATTCTACTTTTCCTTATGTCCTCTCTGACACCTTCCTCTCCCCTTAGCTTTCGTCTTTGTACTCTCATGGCTCCATAAGGCACTACACTGAATAGCTTCTTAATAATGTTGTTGTTTGCTCTCAGAACATTTCCTGCCTATTCTAGCCTTTTAATCATAATGTAGCTGACAATGCTTCGTTCAGTATACATATTATACAGTTCATAGCTGAGTCTCCTCCTCCATACACCATTTTCTTCCACTGGTCCAAGAATTTGTCTCAAAATCTTTCTTTCAAATATACTGAGTTGTCTTTCATTAAATTTTGTTACTGTCAATGTTTCAGCACTGTGTGTTAGCACTGGCCATCCAAGTACTTTATACATTGTTGGCAGACAATATTCATTTTTGGATCTCAGAGCTGACATTGTTCTTACAGTTTACTTCTGATCCTTGTTAAGTGAAACTACACACAACATCAAACTTATATTAAACAGTTTTTATGGATGGGGGCTCTTTTAGGTAATCTTTCTTAGTTTCATGTATAGACTTAGTTTTCCCTTGATTTACCTGTAGGTGTATCTTTCTAACAGCTCTTTCAAGACTTGTAAAGGCTACTTTCATTTCTCTTGGCATTCTTGCAATTGTGTCAATATCATCTGCTTATGCCAGCACCTGAACTGATCTATACAGGAGAGTCCCTCTCGTATTGATGCTCACACCTCTTAGAACCTTTCCCAAGACTACATTAAACAGAAGTCCAGATAATATATCTCCCTCTCTTACTCCAGTCTTGTGATCACAGCACTTGATAACATATTCTGTATTTTAATTTCACTCTGAGTGTTTTTCATAGTAACTTTCACTAAGGCAATCAGTTTATAATAAATGTCTAACTCTTTTGTCAGTACTATAGTAGGCTAATCTGAAGTCAATAAAGACGGGATGTGGATCAGTCCCAAATTCTTTGCATTTTTTCTAGTAGTCGCTGTATCGTGAAGATCTGATCAACAATATATCTTCTACATCTACACAGAAACTCCGAAAATCACTGTACAGTGCACAGCAGAGGGCACCATATACTACTACTAGTCATTTGCTTTCTTGTTCCACTCACAAATAGAGCAAGGGAAAAACAATTCTCTATATGCCTCCGAATGGGCCCTAATTTCTTGTATCTTCTCTTCGTGGTCCTTACACACAATGTATGTTGGCAGCAATATACTTGTGTGGCAGTCAGCTTCAAATGCTGTTTATCCAAATTTTCTCAATAGTGATTCCTGAAAAGAATGCCATCTTCCCTCCAAGGATTCCCATTTGAGTTTCCGAAGCATCTCCATAACACTTAAGTTTTATTCAAACCTACCAGTTACAAATCTAGCAGCCTGCCTCTGATTTGCTTCAATGTCTTCCTTCAATTTGACCTGGCACAGATCCCAAACACTCAAGCAGCACTCAAGAATAGGTTGCATCACTGTCCTATATGTGGTCTCCCTTACAGGTGAACCACTCTTTCCCAAAATTCTTCCAATAAACCAAAGTCGATCATTCGCCTTCCCCACTGCAGTTCTCACATGCTTGTTCCATTTCATATCACCTTTCAACATTATGCGCAGATATTTAAATGACTTGACTGTGTCCGGCAGGACACTAGTAATACTATATCCAAACTTTACAGGTTTGTTCTTCCTATTCACCCACATTAATTTAAATTTTATCACATTTAGAGCTATCTGCCGTTTGTCACACAAACTAGAAATTTTGTCTAAGTTGTCTTGCATCCTCCTACAGTCACTCAATTTCAACACTTTACTGTACAACACAGCATCATCAGCAAACAATCACAGATTACTGTCATCTTCCCTGATGACTCCCACATTCACAGTCATCAACAGAATTTTTAACATAGGGTGTAAGCCTATTAAAAAGGATGTTGGAGAATATTTTGTAAGCTGTTGGTAATGGGTAAATTTCTCCATAGTTAAAGCACTCCATAGTAGTGCCTTTCTTCTGTATTGAGCATATGATGCCTATGTTCCAGCCACCAGGGGTACTTTCATCTACCCAAATCTTTACTTCAGGCTTGTGGAAATGTTTGACAAATTCCTCTCCTGTAGTTTTAATGAGTTCTGCATGTATCAGATCTGTTCCTTGGGTATTATTATTCTTCAGATTCTTGATAGCTGCCTCCATTTCCTTAGCAGTTGGTACTGGTTCCTCTGTTTCTGAGTTCCTTGTATTTACAGAGGGTAAGAGCTCTTGGTTCTCAGCTGTACCATCATTCAACAGTTTGACATTTTGTCACAGTGCTGAACCTACCTTTTACACATTGCTTCATCACAACAACAATGGTTTCATACTAAACAACTAATGCCAGAGGATATAAAAATTGCTATGTATACAATATTTAAAATGTAACTAAAGGAATTTCTAATAAAGCACTTATTCCATTCTGTAAAAAAAAAAAAAAAAAAAAAAAAAAAAAAAGGTTCAAATGGCTCTGAGCACTATGGGACTTAACATCTGAGGTCATCGGTCCCCTAGAACTTAGAACTACTTAAACTTAAATAACCTAAGGACATCACACACATCCATGCCCGAGGCAGAATTCGAACCTGCGACCGTAGCAGTCATGCGGTTCCGGACTGAAGCACCTAGAACCGCTCGGCCACACTGGCGAGTGCCATTCTGTAAAAGCATGTATGAATATGTAACATAAATGTTACTTAAAACTTCAATTGTAAGAAAGGTATCTAATTTTGATTTGCCTACTATTTTTCTGATACTATGTATTACTATATCTTTATTTGGGCTTGTACTTTAGCAGTTACTGACAAACTTAGGTTACAAGAATATCTACCTAATTACATTCACTTCTTTCTGCTGATGCTAAATACAACTGTATTCTCATTTTGACCTGTCTAATATCAAATGTGCTATATGAAAAACCTGGGCCAATAAAAAATCAATCAATGAGTATAATCTTCTTTGACAAATTCACTATTGCAGATATTACAAAGACATGTCTTGAAAAATGTAATACGTAGAAGAACTTGCAGTTTAGCATGTTTGGGTTTCATTGTCATTGAACTGCAATAAGGTACGTCCAGAAAAAAGATACATATGTCATTAGGAATATTTAAACCCTAATGCTGTCACCATTGTGGGAACTAAAAATGGCCAAAAACTAAAACAGTGTTTTCAGTGGGAACACTACGCCCCGTCTTGAGTCCTGATCAAGAAAACTGTATTAATTTATCATAAAATCAAGCTCCTTCTAAGACACAGTGTTATAGAAGCAGTTTATTCTACTTTTCTTGTACACACTAACAATTATGTCAGTATTTCACCTCTTTATTTCCCACTATACAGCATGCTGGGGCAACACTTCAATTCCTTGTAACAAGACCGTTCTTTGATCAGTAATTTTCTGTGACTCTTCATTTGACCACATTTCTGGCAAATCTGACATTAATCATTTGACAAGGCAACAGTTCATAAGCACATGGAGTTGGTGAGTCATATATTTGGTGGTATTCTATGTTTCTTTTCTACAACTGGTATTAAATATTCTTTTTGTTATCTCTCTGTCAGTATTTTGTAATGTTGGATTGATGCACCATTATTTTTCTGTCCATGGATTAACATACATAGTGTTTATTGTGTACTGTGTATCGAACCAGGGACCTAGAAATGACAGAGAGTCTTCGCCCTACAGTGGTTCACAACCGCACAACAGGCTACAGCAGTCCACCCACCTCACTTCCACCCCACACGAAACCTAAGGTTATTGTGCGGTTTGGCCCCCAGTGGAAACTCCCCCCCCCCCCCCCCCCCCCCATCCAGGAATGTCTCATACCACACGAGTGTAACCCCAAATATTTGCATGGTAGAGTAATTATGGTGTATGCATACGTGGAAACAGTGTTTGCATGGAAATCACTGACATAGTGCAGCTGAGGCAGACTAAGGGGAACCGCCGAGGCAGATGGAAAACCACCTTAAAAACCATCCACAGGCTGGCCAGTACACCAGACCTCGACACTAATCCGCCAAGCGGATTCATGCCAGGGACAGGCATGCCTTCCTGTTTGAGATGCACTGCGTTAGACGGTGCAGCTAGCCAGGCGGGCTTTATATAGGGTACTTTGTCCTTACTGTCTTTGAAATTATTTGAGAACAACTAGATGCCATCAGCAAAGAGTAAATCATCAAAATACAAGTAATTGGCATGGGTCCAGTTTACACCTCTCCTCTTAGTTGATATAAATTCCTTTACAATTAGCTTAAAGCCAAAGGAAATAAGAAACTAAAGAGGAAAAATACTTTCAGTAATTTCTACAAGAACATTTACTAAATACATTTAATTGAAAAGAAAAATATATAGCTTTTGAGTTAACAAAAGAACATGTATTCAGGGTGTATACACATCATTCTCAGCCTGTAACTATATTAATTATTGTACCTGTTGATAGTCATTTAACATAAACCTGCTTGAACTCATACTTTCCTAATCACAGTCAGTGATGATACTCAACAATTTCATCACAACTTATTGTGATTATGATTATAAATATTCCTATTCATGAAAATACTCACATCATTTTGACATGGCATCCATGATATGTTACATATTTGCAAAACATTTACTTGTTCACAGTTGTGAAAAATGTGTAGCTCTATAATACCCTGCTCCCATTAAAGTCACAAATAATTAAATTTTACTTACCGTACATATACAGTACAGTAATAAGAATATGGTGAAATATGTATGTCATTGTGAGGTCTACAGGGTGCAAAATTCAATAGACAGAGATGCCACCTCTGGCAGCAACAATAGCTCTAATTCAGCTTGGCATTGTTAAACTGAGCTTTTATGAGAGACATGGATACATCATTATTTACTGCTTGAAGTCTATGACACCAGTTGTAGTGGGTAGCAAATGGTGGCATGTCTACCTCTCTGCAACCCACACCAAGATGCTTTTGATGGGTGAGAGATCTGGAATATATGCTGGTCATGGCAACAGTTGAACACCCGATGTATTGAGGTAAGTGAGGGGAGCTCAGACAATATTCTGTCTTTCACTTTGTTGTTGAAAGTTAACGTCATAGAGACCTCAATGGTAGTGCACAGCCCCTTACCTCATGACATTGGAAATACAATGAGTGCTGTCAAAATTACCAGCTACGCAAAGAAGAAGTAATTGTGTTGTGTAGCTAAAGACATCACATGTTATCACACTAGGTGCTGGCCCCATATGGTGAAGACAAATACAGTTTGGCGTGGTTCATTTTCTTTAAAGGCTCCACATATGGAAACATCCATTGTGATGCTGTACACAGATCTGGCACTTGTCTGAAAGTCAGTGTGGCATTACTAGTCTCCAGTGTTGCCATTGGATGCATCACTGTCAGCACAACTACCTCAATTGCTCTGTCCAGGAAAGGTACAGCAATGGTTGCAATATTGACAGTCCATAATGCTCCAGATTTCATCACACTGCCAATGTGAATACTTGCCTTTCTGCAAACCAGTTGTTTTCCTGAGTCAAGATATGAACTGTGACTGCACAACCCTGTATGGCTGAGATAACAATATCTGCATCTATATGTAGGTGGTAAATGATGTTGATCCTACTTACTTTCTGAAGTAGCATTGAAACTCCAATCATTTTCACATCCAAGCATGTAATTCACTTCATGGCAAACTGACATTTGTTGCATACTACATTCATGGTGTCGTAATTTTGAAAGTTAGAAAACATAGTGTTCACTCTTTTTATAGAAAAAAGACCTTGACACTTCTGTATACTATATACATCTACTCTTCACGTGACATATACATTAACTAAAAATAGTTACAAACCATGAAAATATTATTCACACTCTTTGTTGAAAAGTTGTTTTGCTTGATAAAGACCTTGTCATCAGTTAGGATCTAATTGGATTTCTCTTAATTATGGAAATCTATGGTACCACTTATTTTTTAAACTATGTTTACACCTATTTTCAGTATTAAAGTACACGATTCATGGTTCTAGATATTTTCAAAGTTTATTAGCTCTTGAGCAAAGCTTTGGCTTATATACAGGGTGCAACAGGTGTAAGTGCAGATATTTCTATTCGTGACAGTGGATGGTGGAATGTTACATCAATATTCACATCATTTTCAGACTAAGAGCTATAGCTATTAGGATTAGTACATTTTTAGGTTGGTTAGCACATCTAAGTACATGTGGCAAGAGCAAACATTAATGCTTTTTTTCCCCTGGGCAGCAGGTCAGGTGTTCATGGCCCAGTTATGGCCATGCATTAAAGGTTGGGTCATCAAGTCTGTAATGTCTCTGTGAGAAAACTGTTTGATGCACAGAAAAACAAGCAACACACTGATGTGTGTAGATGTTAAGGTGCCCCAAATAAAAGTATCTGTACTTGTACTGGTTACAGCTCTATATTTTTTACTGATTACATATCGATAGTTTCATATGCTAACAGGTGGTACTATAAAAATAAGTTTTCCTATAAATGTCACTAAAAACTTGTAAAACACAACCTTCTCTTTATTTCTGTTTTGTAAACTCATTTTAACGTCATTCATGATAAATGTCAATATTTTTTTTATTTGTTTACATCTTAACTTTGAAAAATATATAATTTATTTTTTTTACTTTCACAAATAAATTTTACTTTGATAACAACTGGAAAGATTTTCTGTTTGAAATAAACAGTGAATATTTTGGCATTGTGTCAAAAATCTTAAAAATGAAAGTTCATAAACTTTTATTTTGACATAGAATTTTCTGGATGCTTCCAGAACAAGGTATAATTTATTGATATACATTGCAATTTCTAGAATGAGATTTTCACTCTGCAGTGGAGTGTGTGCCGATATGAAACTTCCTATCAGATTAAAACTGTGTGCCGGACCAAGACTCAAACTCGGAAACTTTGCCTTTCGCAGGCAAGTGCTCTACCATCTGAACTACCCAAGCATGACTCATGCGCCGTCCTCACAGCTTTACTTCTGCCAGTACCTCATCTCCGACCTTCCAAACTTTACAGAAGCTCTCCTGTGAACCTTGCAGAACTAGCACTTCTGAAAGAAAGGATACTGTGGAGACGTGGCTTAGCCACAGTCTGGGGGATGTTTCCAGAATGAGATTTTCACTCTGCAGTGGAGTGTGTGCTGATATGAAATATCCTTTCTTTCAGAAGTGCTAGTTCTGCAAGGTTCACAGGAGAGCTTCTGTAAAGTTTGGAAGGTAAGAGACGAGGTACTGGCAGAAGTAAAGCTGTGAGAACAGGGTCTGAGTTGTGCTTGTGTAGCTCAGATGGTAGAGCACTTGCCCATGAAAGGCAAAGTTCCCGAGTTCGAGCCTCGGTCCGGCACACAGTTTTAATCTGCCAGGAAGTTACATTATAATTCCTGTAAGAAAGGCATCATCAGTATTCCGACCTTACTTACTAACTGTTTGACAGTCTTTGCTATGAATACAGTGAATAAAGAGATATTACACATGAAATCTTTATTATGAAAACTGTATGTTAAATTGTTGTGGAAAATTCTTGTGAGGTGTCTACTGAATTCAAAGAACTGCCAATAAAAGTGGACATATGAAAAGTACCACAAAAATTCAGTCATTCTTGGAGAAATACCAGTGACCCATTTCTTTTTTAGTATGTTTATGCAGACATCACAATGCCTGGATACTCAAGTCAACTACAACTTACAAAACTGTTGTGAAGTATTTCCTATAATTATTGTCATAGTAGCAGCAGGCACAATAGGCAATAAATATAAACTAATATACTTTGTTGCAGTGTTCAAGTGTACTTTATAACCCAATGTATGCTTATCTCATTAAGTTCATTGTCACCACTTATATATTCAGTTCATGCTATTCCTGCCATTATTTACATTCATACTTCATGATTATTGTTTCATATTCCTGGTTTAGATATATCATAGCAGCTTATGCATGATCTACAGCCAACACTACTATTTTTAATGTCTTTTTATTATCTTGTAATTTATTTTATTCACATATGTATTATTACAAACTAACTGCAACTATATAGTCTCATTGTCATCATTATCTTATACACTGCTGCTTCAGAGAGTATTAATTAACAGTCTTTTCTTTCATTAAAGCTAATGAACTTTATTCTGAAGTAGCATATTATCTGTTGGCTTGTTGGATGCTGAGTTTTCAGCAGAAGATATCGTAAATAAAATACCATACACATATATCTAAAAACACAGATGATGTGACTTACCGAACAAAAGTGCTGGCAGGTCGATAGACACACAAACAAACACAAACATACACACAAAATTCAAGCTTTCACAACAAACTGTTGCCTCATCAGGAAAGAGGGAAGGAGAGGGAAAGACGAAAGGATGTGGGTTTTAAGGGAGAGGGTAAGGAGTCATTCCAATCCCGGGAGCGGAAAGACTTACCTTAGAGGGAAAAAAGGAAAAAAGGACAGGTATACACTCGCACACACACACACACACACACACACACACACACACACACACACATATCCATCCGCACATACACAGACACAAGTGTCTTTCCCTCTCCTTCCCTCTTTCCTGATGAGGCAACAGTTTGTTGCGAAAGCTTGAATTTTGTGTGTATGTTTGTGTTTGTTTGTGTGTCTATCGACCTGCCAGCACTTTCGTTCGGTAAGTCACATTATCTGTGTTTTTAGATATATTTTTCCCACGTGGAATGTTTCCCTCTATTATATTCATACCATACACATATCTACACATCACCACTCAATTATTAAAGCCTTATTCTTACCATTTCCTTAATCAATTTATCACCAAGCTTAAAGACGTAGTAATTTTTTTTTTCACATTTCATAAATTACTGCTCTGTTTGCCACCTACGATACTTTCCTAAATCAGCACGGCATCATCTATTAAAATTGCCTTATATCAGCTTCAAGAGTATGCCTGTTGTATTAAAATCATGCCCAAAAGGGAGCACACAGAAAAATTTGAAGTGTTGAAATTACAACATACTATAAGCTACTAGTATATTTTGTGATCTGTCAATGGCATTTGACTGTGTAAATCACAATATTATTTTAAGTAAATTAGAATATTATGGTGTAAGAGTAAACATGGCAAAATGGTTCAAATCCTATATCTCTTACAGGAAACAAAGGCTGTCATGTGGAAAAAGACATTTTATTAAGCAATTGGTCATCATCCACTGGGGAACTAACTACATGTGGAGCCCGACAAGGTTCCATCATAGGGCCACTACTTTTTCTTTTGTATATCAATGGTCTTTTGTCTGTAACACTACCAGAGCCAAGTATGTTTTATTTGTGGATGATAGAAACATTGCATTAAATACCAGATCAAGTATTGTCTTAGAAAGATCAGTTAATGAATTTCTCATATCACTAAACTTTGGAGAAAAAAAAAAAAAAAAAAAAAAAAAACACTACTTGCAGCTCAGAAATCATAAGTGGTTTCACACTGGTATATGTCTAAAATATGGTGATAAACAGATAGAACAAGTTGACATTGTTAAATGCCACTATTTTTTGGGGTAGCTCATCAAGCCAGAGAAAGTTTTTCAGGTCTAGTTACATGTGATAAGAATTACGGTACTTGTGGGGTGAACTCAAGAACATCCTGCAGATGACTGTTTAGGAACTAAAATACTGACTACTGCTTCCCAATATATTTATTCATTAATTAAATCTGTCATTAAAAACATTTTTTGATGGCCAGCTCCTTTTATTTCATTGATGAATTTCTTAACAGAACCATCTGGTGTGTGTGTGTGTGTGTGTGTGTGTGTGTGTGTTATTAATACACGGTCCAGTCACATTAATGTGACCACCACCTATGTTTGAAACCAATATGCAATAACCACTCACAGAGGATAGGTGGCAGCAGTAGCAGTAGAGAGTATACGAAGCATGTCAGGGATGCAGAAAACACTACAGCAGTTCACATAATATGGAAATGGAGTGATTTATCTGATGCCCATTAGCTTTCAGGCAAAGGGTGGAAGCATTTCTGAAATGGCTAAGTCAGTAAACTGGTTGTGTGTCACTGTGGTTAAAATATATGGTGCATGGCAAAATGGTGCTACCAAAACAAGCACCAAGGCAACTGTGGTGCACCAAGGGCCATAGATGACAGGGGTGAAAGATGGCTGCAAAAATCTGTACAGGCAAAAAGACGTGCAATTGTTGAGCAACTGACACCTCAGATGAACCAATAGTGTTTCCTCAATAACCATTTGGCGAACATTGCTGCATATGGGCCTCCACTGCTGGCACCTGGTTCATGCACCCATGTTGACTGCGGTTCATCAGTGTCAAAGGCTGTAATTTGCACGTCAGTAGTGCAACTGGACATCCACTAAGTGGCAGGTGGCCTTTCCAGATGAAGTATGTTTTAGGCTCCATTGGACAGATGGTTGCTGGTGTGTACAGCATGAAACATCTGAAAGCAGACACCCTGCAACCAGGAGGGACCATTATAGACTGTGGAATGTTAATAGCATTCTGTGAGTAGTCTCATCATTCTGGAAGGCACAATGGATCAGCACAATTATGCATCTATCCTTTGGGATCACACCCATCCCAATATGAAGTTTGTCTTCCTTCTGTATGATTGCAACTACCAGAAGAAAAATGCAAAAATGCAATGCGTCACACAGCTTTCTTTAAATGAGTATGGTTCGAAGAGCACCAGGATGAATTTACTCCCCTGGCTACCAAACTTCACAGATTTAAACTCTATTAAGAATCTGTCGGACCACCACGATCAGGCTGTTCACACCATGGATCCTCAACTGAGAAACTTAGTGCAGTTGGCCACAGCACTGGAGTTTGCATGGCTCCACATACCTATTGGTACCTTCCAATACCACTCTGACTCTCTTCTTGCATGTCTTGCACTGCAAAAGATGGTTATTTGACAAATGGTCACATTATTATAACTGGACAGTGTAATCCCAAATAAAATGAGTGTTAGTACCATCTGAGTTCTGTATAACTTAAGTGGAGTAACACAATAAGTGTAGAATTTTGATGATACATGGCTACAATAGCCTAAGAATTACCTTTTTCAAATGAGTATATTGAACATTTATGTGTTTTGTGACAAGTTATTTTTTTACCTTTTAAAAGGTACGTTATCATATTTGTTTTTCTTTGTAAATATTTATTATGTATACTTTCTTTTTGACATGTTCTACAGCCTGGAGAATATGTTCACTATGATCTATTGGAACAAAAATACACCTAATCTAAGCAAACACATATTCAGTCAATTGTTGAAAATTTTGTTAGTAGCTTTCTTCACTTACCTTGATTTTTTATCATTCTGCTACATTAATAAATCTAATCAAGGTCATCATTATACATCATATGCTGTTATTAAGACATGCAGCATTACTTTTGCTGATGAGACATGCATATATGAAGTTTCGGTGTTCTTGTTTGTGACGATAACAAAAGGTTACTTTTCATAGTTATGGAAAGGATAATAACCTCTTTGTTTGTAATGACATGCAGCATTGCTTTTGCTGATGAGACATACAAATATGAAGTTTTGGTGTCAGTGTTTGTAATGATAACAAAAGGTTACTTTTCTTAGTTATGCAAAGGATAATACCCTGCTTGTTTGTAATAAAAGACAGTGCACAAACCATCAATGCAAGAGGTACAATTGTCCTTTTACTCTGTTGCCAACTCCTGAACAAACTGTGCTCCAATCATATGAGCCAGGTTTTAGAATAACTCTCTAAGTACTCAGTTTGGACTACTCTGTCACGTATCCTGTTTTGATGCAAGAAACACACTGTACAAGAAGAATTTAAAAATATAAACCTGTGGTTTGCTGAGAGCTACAAGGGTAAGGAACACAAATGTGGGAAACCTTTTATATAGAAAGGTCAAAAATATTTACTGTTTCCTCATCTACAGAAAACCTAAACTGGGTATTTGAAGTATATAACCAACGGATATATCATTACAGAATGTAAAAACTGGTATAGCACAGGTGTTCTTAGAAGCTGAATAAAAGACAGGATTGATTATCATGGCTCCCTTCTCTCCCAAAACTTTCTTACAGAATATGACTGGGTTCATGTTTGGAACAAGCAAGGGTGAATCACTTATTCTGATTTAGGTTTTCTGGTTATTCTGTAAATTACTTGATATTAAAGAGTGGGTGGCTTCTGTAATAAGGTTATGCCCAATTCTTCCCCACAGTTAATATTTTAGCTAATGTTTTCTTCCTTCCAACACCCTCAACATCTTATTAATCTCCAGCTTTTCTTCATTCATTTTTCTAGCATAATTCTTAAATATATAAATGATTTATCTCCTTGCTTCCACCAGAATATTTTGTAGATGGAGACTGGATATTATCCATGACATCACATATGATATTTTGACGTTACTTAGTCCTTCTAAAGTTGAAATTGTACCAAGAGTATGATACACCAACTGCCCACAACATATTTACATCTTCTCAATGAGGGATGTTTTTATTGTATTGGTCAGTGTCTGTGACACACTATACTTTTACAGCGAGTATATTAAAAATTATTTACTACTCAAGACCTTGTAGGAAATCCTGATGAATAGGTATCCAAATAAAACTAACACATAGAAGAGCAAAACTCCAATACTTTATTGGATAATTGAACTGGCAGAAGTTCATATGTACTGTGATAATCCTACAGAACAAATTCTGATTTTCCATTTGCACAACGTACACTCCATTCTTCTTTTATTATTAGGCCATCTGTTGCAAGATGTGGCGCATTTACAGAGATCACTCAGAGGCGTCTACTTCAATTTCGGATTGACCATATGGGAACAAGTTATGCTGAACGTTCTGGACGCCCTGTGGAGGTTACGATTCCAGAAATCATTGATAAAATCCATGATATAGTGATGGATGACAGAAGAGTTAAGGTGCGTGAGATTGCTAGTGCCTTGAATGAATGGGTACATAATATTTTACATAAACATTTGGACATGAGAAAGCTATCTGCAAGATGGGTTCCGCGATTGCTCATGCTTGACCAAAAACGGAATCGTGTGAAGTGTTTCAAGGATTGTCTGCAGCTGTTCAGAAAGAATCCGCAGGACTTTAAGCGTAGTTTTGTCACTGTGGATGAAACATGGATACATTACTATACTCCTGAGACGAAACAACAATCTCAACAATGGGCTACCAAGGGAGAATTTGCACCAAAAAAGGAGAAGACCATTAATTGGCCAGAAAGTTTATGGTGACTGTCTTTTGGGATTCGCAAGGGATAATCCTCATCGACTATCTGGAAAAGGGTAAAACTATTACAGGTGCATATTATTCATCATTATTTGACCGTTTGAAAACCGAGCTGATAGAGTAACGCCGGCGATTGGACCGCAAAAAAGTCTTTTTCCACCACGACAATGCACCAGCACACACCTCAGCAGTTGTGGCCGAAAAATTAATGGAAATAGGATTCCAGCTCGTTTCACATCCCCCCTATTCTCCAGACTTGGCTCCCTCGGACTACTATTTGTTCCCCAATTTGAAGAAATGGCTGGCGGGACAAAGATTTCATTCAAACAAGGAGATGATTGCAGCAACTAATAGCTATTTTGCAGACTTGGACAGTTCCTATTATTCGGAATGGATCAACAAATTAGAACAGCATTGGACGAAGTGTATAAGTCTAAAAGGAGACTATGTCGAAAAATAAAAAAGGTTTACCATAAACACGTAAGTAGTTTTTATTTTTGCACGGACTTTTCAAACGCCTCTCGTACGTGAGCGGTGCAGCTTTGCCGCTTTTCGCCCGTCACTCACCTCTTACCGCTCGTATCATAGCTGAGATCTAATGATGCGTTCCCTGTTTTCATGGAATGGACTGGGTCTTGTCCTTTGACCTGCCAACCAAATCCGGCAATTCTGTGTCATCAGGAAACAGAACAGGGGCCATTAATTCCACCAGTAGAATGAGACTTTCACCATATGAAGCGTCTGCTCAGGATGCTTAAGTCTTCCTTGTGGGCTGACTGAACCCCTCAAAACATCCAAGACACTGTAGCTGTCTACTAGTCATGGTGGTACATGTGTGCTGCTGTTAGGGTACAGTGACAGCACTATATGCGCCCATTGCTCTGTGGATAGTAAGCCACTGTGTTGGACACTGCATAGTTTGCAGAATTCAGAAAACAGTTGTGATCCGAATTGGTGCCCTTGGTCTGCAATAACGGATGTAGGGCAACCAAACTGCACTATGCATATTTGTAGAAATGCCTTAGCTTTACTTGTTCATGCCATATCCATCAGTTGAACTGCCTCTACCCAATGGGTGACACGGTTTCTTGCTTAGACGATGTAACGATAGCTGTTAAGACTCGGGTAGGGGTTTCACGAGGTCGAAATACACATGTTGTGAATGTCCTTTCAGTATCATATATCTGCCATGTTTGGGAAATGTATAGCATCCGACCTTGCTGTGCTAGGAGCTGATACATATTTGTGTCCATGTTCTGCAGTCTGCTTTCACATTAGGCCATACAAAAAGTTCTGTGATCACCTTGGAGGGTGGTCGGACTCCAGGGTGTGATACATTATACAGACCGTCAGAAATTGCTTTGTGGAACAACAGTGTGCTGGGAGATATCACACAATAACTGCTTATTCATACCAGGGATCATTGTCCATTCCAACATCAGTCTGCTGATGTTGTCTTGTAAAAGTGCTATGATCTGTGCCTCAGTCAGTTCACCTTATTCTATACTGAGAGAAAGTTGGCCACTTTGGCTCCATCGAGATGTCACACATCTGTTGGGAAATCGTGAGGGGGCCTTTGTTTTATGTTCCCATGGAAGTGTTTGACTCTTCATAGAGTGCCAACAATTCCCTGTCCTAGGCGGACCATCTGTGTCATGACACTGTGAGTTTCTGTGAGAAGAATCAGGTTTTGCTGACGGACTATGAGATCATCTGCTGTAAAACCACGCCAATGGCTGTTTTTCTGGTATCTTTTGTAATAAAGGTACCCAGGTACAGGGTATGCCAAAGTCATGGCTTGATGTAGCCAGTCTTTTATTTTATCAAATGTGTGTTGCGTCTGATTAGCGCATTGTAGTTTTTGCTTCCCGAAAGCATTTTTACAGCTAAAGTATCTGTTAATGATGCTTGGATTTTGGCTACCTGTGGCATATGCTGACGATAGGAGTTTATTATGCCCAGAAAACTACATAGCCGGTGGAAAGTAGTAAATCTGGGTGTCTGCCTGATGAAGTTAATGTGTTCTTGTGTTGAACTAATACCTGTCCATGTCACTGGGTGATCTAGAAAGGTTACCTAAGGTCTGCATAGTTGGCGCTTTTCTTCATGGACGACTACTCCAAAGCGCTCCAGAGTTTCAAAGTTTGCTTGAGATGATCCTCGTACTCTTCAGAAGAAGACAAGAATGTAAGGATGTCATCCAAATAGGGAAAGCAGAAAGGAAACGTATGGGGAACTCTGTCAATGAAACATTGCCTCATGTGGGTAGCGATCTTCAACCCAAAAAACATGAACAGAAATTCATACAGCCCTAATAGCATAATAATGGCTGTTTTATTTGTGTCCTCAGGGGTAATCGGAATTTGTGAGTATGCCTTGTGACACTCGAGAACACTGAAAGCTGATGCACTGGATAATGGCTGGGCGGTCTCCTGAATGTTGGGTATTGGATATCTATCTAGTTTCGTACAAGAATTCAGTGCCTAATAATCCCCACGTAACCTGTAGGAATAATCTTTTTTCGGCAACAGATGAGTGGAGGAATCTCCAAGAAGATATCACAATTCCTGAGAGCAGTAAATCGTGAATGGCTGCGTCAGCGGCTTATAACCTCTCTGGAGATAGTTGGCGAGCCTTGTGAAAAACAGCAAGTCCCGGCACAGTGTTGATTTTATGAACTGTGTTGTCTTTGACGCCTCTATTTGCTCAAAGAGAGACGGTGAAGGACGGAGAACTGATAACACTGGGTATGGGGTTGTGCACTAACACCGGCGGTACTGACCCGTGGTGACCTGAAAGGTTCCTCTCAAAGCTTCTCCACCCCCTTGGTGACAACTGTTGACTCCAGCTGACTGATATATCCTTGAATACGTCGAACTGCAACCTTACGTGCTTATTTCATGTTCTGATCGACCTCTATGACGACTACATCTAACCTCAACAAAGTCCTAGTCAACGCCTCAAACAGATCAGTAAACTGTTTTTCACCTCTGCAGAAAGCATTGAAGTTGTTCATCAAACACTGGAGATTTTCCACATCCCTTAAAATTGCCTGGACGTGGGGGGTCAGAACAGGTGGTCATTCTTCACAACATGTCTTGCTTTCCCTCATTTGAACCAGATGGTTGTTAGTATCTTCCGAATCTCTTCTCTTGTTGGTCAATGTTGACTGGAAAACTTAGTTTCCTACATATATTCTCGCACATGCCACTTTCACATCTTGTTCATAACAGCCAGCTTCCCCCATTATCTATTTGGCTGTTGTAGTGCTCAAATGGTTAAAATGGCTTTGAGCACTATGGGACTTAACGTCTGAGGTCATCAGTCCCGGCCGGCCGGAGTGGCCGTGCGGTTCTAGGCGCTACAGTCTGGAGCCGAGCGACCGCTACGGTCCCAGGTTCGAATCCTGCCTCGGGCATGCATGTGTGTGATATCCTTAGGTTAGTTAGGTTTAGTTAGTTCTAAGTTCTAGGCGACTGATGGCCTCAGAAGTCGCATAGTGCTCAGAGCCATTTGAACCATTTGAACTATCAGTCCCCTAGAACTTAGAACTATTTAAACCTAAATAACCTAAGGACATCACACACATCGAACCTGCGACCGTAGCGGTCGCGCGGTACCAGACTGTAGCGTCTAGAACCGATCGGCCACCCCGGGCCGGCATGTTGTAGTGCTGCAAACTGCTGTGCTCACATGTGAATGTGTGTGCGGTCTGCCTAGTATGCCTGGCACTGACTCTTCGCTGCTAGTGTGGTAAACTTTGCCATATGTCAAATCAGAAGAAAGGTGAAGCTGACGCAAAAAGTATGCATCCGTTAATGGTTTTTTGACTTAGCCAGTTGTGACGATCGATGTGAAAGATGCATTTAGACCAAGATCCACTGTGCGAATGGTCGTGCCACATACTTTGATGGGTGTGGCATTTCTGGCTCACGGCAGCAGGATAAACTCCAAAACTTCTGTATGAGGTGTTGTTTTCGGAATGGTGCCCACCTGCGAGCCTGTGTCAATGACTGGTTCGTCTTGTTGTCTAGGGTATATAACCTGCTGGCCTGAGAAGTTTGAGCTGAACTTGTGTATCTGACTCATCTGGAACGCAGTTGCTCTTGAAACATGCCGCAAACCATGGCGCCTATTGGAGGTTGCATCTGAAGTTTGGCTGATACCAAGGCGCTGAAAACTTGCGAGCATGGCTGCAAAAACATGTATGGAATCAACACCACTGTGCCCATTCTTGGTTGTAGTTTGATTTCCTGCCCTCGTTGGTTGTGGGCTTACCTGCCATGAACAGCTATTGACTCGAATTCCCTTTAGCTGCTGCAGTCTGTTGATTACATATGGTGTTGCTGTCATGTCTCTCCATATGTGTTCGGTGCTCTTCAGCAGTTCGTTACTATTTTGGAGAGATTAAGGGATGCTGTCTGTATAAGCCATTGTAAGTAATGCCGCTATTGTGGTAGCACAAAAATTCTATCAGCCATGTGCGATCTGCCTTGTCATGTATTGCATTCACCAGAAATCATTGAAGCCCATATTTGTGAAGATAGTTTACTTAACCATACAGTCCAAAGCGTGCCATCTGGCAAGAGTGCTGGATCTATTAATTCATGTAAATGCCCCCAAGCCTAGGAAGTTGTACAGACATCCTGTTCCTCTGTGAAAACCATCATCTGTGTCTGTTGTTCAGACTTTTTGGATAACTGTTGAAGCAAACAGCCTTTTCTGCATCAGATTTGTCAGTGGCAAGAGGTGAGTAAGCCACATCACTAGAGAGACATGCGTAGTCACCAACACAGCATATTAAACTGGAAAACTTCGAAGCATCATCTATGATGTCATGACTAGCCAGTATAGTCTCTGCAGTAGCAAACCATGTGTGTGGATGATTCTGTTGAAATGGTGACAGTTCAGGTGGTGAACTCCGATTTACAGAAACTTCATGGAACATGTGCCCATATAGCACTAAGTCTTGTGAACCAAGGGCTTTGGCGTACAAAACCCCATCGTTCCTGCGTGGTTTAAATGGAAACCTGGAAATCTCATGTAACCCAGCCGGCAGGGCTTCACGTGGCTTGAGAAACAGATTCAACTGCATTGCTCTGGGCACAGAATCACAAAGAAACATGTGGGGTTATTGTTGTGATTCTGTGAAATCGTAGGAAAACCCGAATAATTCATATGAACACTGTTCTTCACCCAGGTAACCTGAGCAGTATAGTTTGTAAAGTCAATGAGAGGAACAGGTTGTGCCACACGATGATAATGTAGTGCTCCACGTGACCATTATCGCGTGCAGGAGGTGAAAAATAGTCACTTTCTGATTTCATTGTGTACACTATCTGTTCAGCATCGCTCACTACACGTTAAGAGCCACTAACAGTATCACTGGGCTTGTAGAATGCCCAGGTAACAATTGTTCACTGGAACAAGCCATTGTTGCTGCTATGTACAGGGTGGTTAACATTAAACTTTCGCTACTTGAAAGAGCCCCCATGAAAACGAGTGATCGGAGAGCAATGAAAGATTGTGGAAACATTTTTAAGGACATGTAGAAGAGAAACAATGAATAAACCAGTCAACGAAACACACTTTAATTTCCACATGAAAGGGTAACATTTGTTAACTGCGTATCACGTTTACGTTCCAAGTGACAAACATTGGTCAATGTGACGACCATCTGCATCCAGGACAACCTGGAACCCTACTAGAGATACCATTTCACAATTGTTCGCAGCTCTTTTTGAATGATGTACGAATGTTAGCTGTCATGACGCAGCTTGTGCGCTACTTGAAGGTTACACATTGCATCTAGCATTCTCAGCCATGGCAACAATAATGTTTGGCACAATTTGCCGTCGGCTTCTCTCATAAGCAGTTCCCAAATCACCAATTAATTAGAACTTCCGAATCACGTGATTCAATCCTGGTGCGGAAGTAGGACATCTCCGTGTTCCTTTAATGTGTCCATACTCGGCCGGCCGCGGTGGTCTCGCGGTTCTAGGCGCGCAGTCCGGAACCGTGCGACTGCTACGGTCGCAGGTTCGAATCCTGCCTCGGGCATGGCTTTGTGTGATGTCCTTAGGTTAGTTAGGTTTAAGTAGTTCTAAGTTCTAGGGGACTGATGACCACAGCAGTTGAGTCCCATAGTGCTCAGAGCCATTTGTCCATACTCGGGAAGAGCTCAAATTGTTCAAATGGCTCTGAGCACTGTGGGACTTAACATCTCAGATCGTCAGTCCCCTAGAACTTAGAACTACTTAAACCTAACTAACCTAAGGACATCACACACATCCATGCCCAAGGCAGGATTCGAACCTGCGACCGTAGCTGTCGCGCGGCTCCAGACAGAAGGGCCTAGAACAGCTCGGCCACACGGCCGGCTCGCGATGAGCAGCAAAGATGTTGCTGTTGCTTTGATAAAAAAAAAAAAAAAAAAAAAAAAAAAGCCTTTACGATTAAAGTTTTTCTCAACTTGTCCAGACCCATGTTGCCTGTCTGCAACTGCAATGCAGTCTGATGCTTGTGTTTCGACTTTACATACCAGTACCGGCGCGTAATGGCAAGTCATGATACTAACACTACTAACAACGCAAATCCTGCAGCACACAGTCTGAACATCATTCCTATAAAGTTAGGTACCCATAAGATAAATAATTTTCCGTCTACAGCTGCTCAAGCAGCGAAGGTTTAATAACAACGACCCTCTACACCGCTGCGTATGTTAGAGGTTGTTACGAAATCTATGTGCTTGTCCCAGATCGCTACAATAGGAAATCCCAATGAAGAGATAACCAAATAGCACTTGTGTGTAGAAGGGCGAAATTACGGTACTTTATTGCGTAATTCACAGAGCACATGTGCAGAGAACGTGCGCATAAGGAGGATGCAAAGAACCGACTGACTGCACGTTACACTGCAAAAACAAATTTAAGACTATAGAATTTGATTTCTTGATGTATTGCACTCTGTGTAGGTGGCGCCATTAGTAGCCTGAATTAACAAGTGATGTCAAGAGACAGACTGTAGTCATAGTCCTGAGTCAGAGCACACAGCAGAAATTCAAAGAAGACCCATAAACTTAGTTCAAAGAAAGCTGAAGTCATTGTAACTGACACTGGCAGTAGAACTGCTGAAGTGGTTCTGTATGAACTGATCACAAGTGAGAGCAGCTCCATTTCTTCTCTTCATTTTTCAACGACTGCAACAACTTCTACGTTTCAGCCTCAAGTATAGAATTTGCTGAGAAGACAATGCAGTATTTCGGAATTTCCAAATGCTGATTGTTCAGAAGTATGATGGATACAATATGTGAATTTTTACGTAAATTTATAATATAATCATCAATTTTTCAATCTGCGGATGTTGATGATGTGGTTCTGTGTTGCTTTGAAGATGATGATACTGTCAATGCTTGTGGTACTGTGGGTGCTGCTGGGGTTATCCCAGTTGTTCACGACTGGTTTGAAGAATAATCAGGATAATTCGAGTGAATGTTTTAGCCGTCCAGACCGCCTGACGTGAGTCCCGTCGAACATTTATGGGACATAATCAAGAGGTCAGATCGTGCACAGTATCCTGTACCGGCAACACTTTCGAATTTAGGAACAGCTATAGAGACAGCATGGCTCAATATTTGTGCAGGGAACTTCCAACGACTTGTTGAGTCCATGTCACGTCGAGTTGATGCAATACGCCAGGCAAAAGAAGGTCTGGCACCATATTCGGGGGTATCTCATGACTTCTGTCACCTCAGTGTAGATGAGGTTTGAGATATCTGTGTTGGAATTAGCTGGACAGTGGCAGGAGCACCAGCTGCTCCCAATATAGTGAGATGACGAGGCCTATGAGTAGACATATATTAAATGATGTGCTAGTAGTAGGAGAGAGAAGTGGGAAGGAAGAACCCAAGACAAAACGCGTATATCTGGTAGTGAGACTGCGGATATACGTAGAGTGGTGGTAAGTTCTTAAGGAGAGATGAGGTTATCCCAGCATTTTTGTGCATTTGAACAACAATTGATCTTTATTTGTTGCATATGCAGTATGGACGACAAGATCAAATGTGGAACTGGCAGTAAGAGAACTAAGGCTTGGTATCTGGACCGCTGGAGTGTGTAGATATTTGCGAGATAGATTGTGAGCAAGTAGATTGTATCTTCAGTTGTTGTTGGCGGAGAGAGGGAATTAGTTACATGGATTGTAGATTATGCTTAATTCCCAGTGCTTTTGAGGTTGTTATTGTTTTGAAACGGATGATGTTTTGAGAAAGCTGTGTTGGAAGTGGCAGGACAGTGGTAGTGGCACCAGGACGTACTAGGACTGTACGTTTTAGTTTAAGAAGATACGATTTGGTGTTGCATTTGCGTGAATACCTGATGTGGGATTGATTACAGGTGTTGCATACGGTAAAAGACTGAAGATTACCATTATGTTTGAGATAGCTGGACTCCTTACAGTGAGTGCAGCTGGGAAGATTGTATTAGTTTTGAGAAAGGTGATAACAGTATATGAAACACTTAGGGAAATGGTACGTTTCGAGGACAGCTTTAGATGGAGGAACTTCATACCTTTTTGGTATATTAGAGCAGTATTGAGTAGGAGATGAACAGCTGTGCATGAATGCTGAGAGTATACAGATGAGTAGGTTGGGCCACGGTTATTTTTGTTTCGTTAAAATGGGAATTTATTTCTGTTAGTAATTCATCATTGGTGATGATGAGAACAATTCCTCTTAAGGAAGGAAGACTAGGGTTTAACATCCTGTTGGCATCGAGACCGTGACATATACAGCAAAAGCTCGGATTGTTTCAAGAGTGAAGAAGGAAACAAGCTGTGTCCTTTGAAAGGAAACATCCCAGCATTTACCTGGAGTGATTTAGGAAAATCTCCGAAACCCTAAATCAGGATGGTCGAACGCGGATTTGAACCTTCGCTCTCCCAAATGCGAGTCCAATGTGCTATATACTGCGCCACTGCGCTTGGTCGGTTCCTCTAACAATGGCTGTGTAATGCAGGTGGATTGCGAGGTGGTGGAGATGCTTTTGTATGGGAAACCTTAGGGGAGCGTAGAAGTACATAATAGGCCAAAGGCATTTGAAGGAAACTTTTAGAAAATTGTAGTACTAAGTTCACATCTGTTGGCTGTAGACCTGATTATAACAGATTCTTTATGAGGTACAAATTGTGTGGTGTTAAGTTTGGGTAAGTAACTCTTGATTTCATAACGTAGGCTAGTGGAGTGGACATTGTCAGGATCTGGGTGGGAGACAAGGACACTGTATGTATGACGGATATTCAAAATTTTAATTATCACCTCGATAAAATAAAAAAATTACCCAGTTAAACTTTTGGTTGTTTGCAGATACAAGGCTGAATTGCTGGTAGCCTACAAACTGAAATCGCCATGCCACAGTACCATATCACACCAACAGAAGAGCCAGTACAAAATGGCGCCCCACATCTCTACTTTATCAATAGCCTGTGCCGTTTTGTTGTGGCTCCTCTGGCAGTGTGCTACAGCACTGCGGCTTGGGGTATCCAGCATGTGCTAATACTGGAGGTATGTATCTGTAAACAAACAAAAAATAATCATGTAGCATTATTTTTTCGCTGTGATAATTGAAGCTTTATGTGTGTAAGGGAGTGGGAGAGGTTTGTACGGAAGTGCTTTCTGTGGATTTAACTATGAGAGAATCAATATGTGTTTTCTTGGGGTCAGGGATTGGAATTTGGTACCTTGTATGTTTCTTACTTCTTATCACAATGGATGGCTATTGGATGGCTATTGTTGGATTGTAAATCGGAGATTTTGTTGGTTCTATGACTGGGCAACGATATAAATTCTGAACTCTCTCTCACATACTCTGTAATTTTTATCGATGTAGCGCCATATGTTAAACAGCTATAGCCGTCTGTAATTGCGATAATCGTTTTAAATTGACCTGTATTTTGACATACAAATTTCCGAACATACACAATGGAATTTCAGTTTTATTTTGCAAAGAAAACAGTGAACTTTTTCTGCTTGAATGACATCCAGTGAACTTGTTCAACTGATTTTTCTATTGCAACCGAAGGCTAAAATACATAATCGTCTACTTCTTTTCTAAGTATATGGGCTACATGCACTACGTTTCCACTCATAAATTTGCCTATTTTGGAGTTACAGATGGAAACGACTCTATTTCCCATTGTGCTTTGTCATCGTCTTCGTTCTTGTCATCCATTTCTCCACTCTCCTCTTATTGCTGTTTATCCTAAAAATGGTTCAAATGGCTCTGAGCACTATGGGACTTAACATCTGTGGTCATCAGTCCCCTAGAACTTAGAACTACTTAAACCTAACTAGCCTAAGGACATCACACACATCCATGCCCGGGGCAGGATTCGAACCTGCGACCGTAGCAGTCGCGCGGTTCCGGACTGAGCGCCTAGAACCGCTAGACCACCGCGGCCGGCAGCAGTTTATCCTATGGCTCTTCGATGAACCCGTATTTCGTCAGGGTAACACTCTTCTATGCTTTATCAGTCATGGCTATTGCTGCCAAATTATCAGTACGTCCTTGGATAGTATTGCTGGCTCTGGATCGCGGGGTCCAGGGTTCGATTCCCGGTCGGGTTGGGGATTATCTCAGCCTGTGGACTGGGTGATTGTGTTGTCCTAATCATTTGTGAAAGTGGCTAGATTGAAGTGTGTAAAGTTTGGGACTTCGTACGGGCGTTGATGACCGCTGTGTTGAGCGCTCCACAAACCAACCATCATCACTTCCTTGGTGTGTACCTGTACCCATTTCCCAGCAGTATCCCGCTTCACTGGATAGGGATGTACCGTGAAGCATTGATTCCTTACGTTTGAGGCTGCTACTAGGACTCGAACTAACACATGAAACCTTGCACTGTCAGTACTCATTTAAATGACGTACACATGATAGAATAGTGCTAAATTTCCTTATGGAGCGGTGCAGGATCAGCAGGATTACGACATTCCTCCAGGGCCCCCATTTCATTATGCCACCTGAGAGAAAGGAACCTCTGCCACATCCGTCCCTCCCACTAGAGGGCGGGGGCACTCAGAAAAACAATAGAACTGTCGCGTATAAAAATAATATTGAATCTGTCCCTTAACATATGTTACGAACAAAGGATAAAAGTAAACAAACATCTCAAAGAATAAATAGCACAAACATTGCCAGTATTCCCCAACAATGCAGACAAAAACAAACAGTAATCTCAAATCCTATCTGTCAATGTGGCTGATGTGCATAAGACATGTCGAACGTATTTCGTTAAAAAGTTGTCTGTTCCTTCTGCCTTTTCCTAGATTTTGTATTTCTCACTGTAGATGGTAATAGCACTTGCGGCAAGGCATCCACAACTCCCTTAAGTGGCTTAAACAGCCCCACTTCAATAATCAAAGTTTTTTTGGCATCTGTATCTCACCATTGACAGCTGACGTCATTTCCACAACTTGGTATGGTGTGTGGTATCAGGAATTTCTTTATTTTGCCCCTGGGTGTGTACAGATTTGTTTCCAGTACCCACTGGCCAACCCTGTATTGTGTCAACTACCCTATGCGTTGTCTTATCCGCTCCTGGCGTTCTAAAGCTTTCGTATTTGCATGTCAAACTTGTTACCAAACGTTTCTCCACCTTTTCACGAATTTTTTCGTCATTTCAGCGTCAGTTCCAAATTTCGGAAAATTTTTTGTTTGGAAATTTGTGTTAAATTCCTGTGGGTCCAAACTGCTGAGGTCATCGGTCCCTAGTCTTATACACTACTTAATCTAACTTAAACTAACTTACGCTAAGGACAACACACACACCCATGCACGAGGGATGACTCGAACCTCCGACGAGGGAGCCGCACGAACCGTGGCAGGACGCCTAAGACCCCGCGGTTACCTCGCGCGCCCAAGTTTCGGTTATACCACGTGGAAAAGTGAAGGTATTTTTCTCCCATATATTACCTCGTATGGTGAAAGACCATGTGTATTTAGGAATTGTATGCAGTTGTCACATAATTTAGGTATACATCCCAGTTGTCATGATTACCATTGACATAATAGCTCAACTTCTTTTAAATCATGCAATGAACTCGCTCTTTTGTTCCACTGGCTAGAGGGTGAAAGTGGCTTGTCCACAGCTTGCAAATATGGAGTAGTCGACACCACTACTTCATCGGATCCAACATAAAATTAATGCTATGATCTGTGGTTATAGTATCCTGAATGACATGTATGAGCAACAAGTAGCTCACCATTGCATGGGTAACTGTACGCACTTCTTCGTAATCGTGATCATCGCAATCATCTTGATAATGGCAAGAAATGGCACATTGTGATCAATATGACCTATACCCTGCTGTGTTCTATTAAATTGGCCTAAAATATCCATCCCTAGCATTTGAAACGTTTGAGATGCTTTCACTAGCCTTTTTAGTGGAATCAGTCTATGGTTAACATCGGTCCAGTGCGCACATGGTACACAGTTCCTGACATATTGTTCAACATCTCGTTTCCTGGTCTTGCACCAAAAATCCCTTGGTGATCCTTCTATCAGTTGCCGGTCTTCTAACAGATAGTTGTGTGTTTGTTTCAAAACTTCATCACAGAACGCTGTGGGTACGACCGATAATAGTTTGCACTTGCTCGTTCTGCACAATAAGCCATTGTGCATGACTCGCTATAGCCTTTTACCACTCGGCAGTGCTTCTGTCTAGTGCATGCGGAATTGCAATGTTCCTACTCAAACAATCTGCATTGGTATGCCTCTTTCCTGGCTTGTGCATTACTTCGTAATCAAATTTGCTCAGTCGTAGGGCCCATCTTGATAATTTGATGGAAAGTCCTTCTATCCTAGTAACCATTTTAATGTAGCATGAGCCATCACTGCTTTAAACTTTTGCCACATAAATAACAACAGAAGTAAGAAATACCATATATTTCCTTCTCAATCATGGAATAAATTCACTCCGGTTTGTTCAGCTGTTGGAACGTGTATGCTACAAGATGTTCTTTATTATCCATACTCTAAGGACACAACCAACCATCATCATATTACTTGTATTTCAAGACTGAATGAATCCTTTTTCAAAGTCCAGACATATCAGAACTGGACCTGATGTCTATGCTTGTTTGAAAATGTTGAACACTGTTTGACATTCAGTAGCCTAGTCGAGTTTTACTCCTTTACATAACAAATGGTTCAAAGGTTAGGCAATTTCAGCACAGTTCTTTACAAATTTAAGATAATAATTACAGAGACCAGAAAAATTGCAATCGTTTAGCTGTCAATGGTGGCAAGAAGTTCCAAACCGCTGAGATTAGGTGTGGATCTGTTCTCACATCTTCCTGGTTAATCACATGCCCAAGGCAATCTACCTCCATTTTGACAAAATGACATTTATCAACACTTAGCATTAATCATGCTGTTCTCATTCTTTTGAACCCTTCCTCCAGCTGTCGTACATGCTCTTCCATGTCCTCAGAAAGCACTATTATGTCATGCAGATAAACCATACATTATCTTAACTTCAGTCTTCAAAGTATCCCATCTAACATCAATAACCTCTGAAAAGTGGCGGGTGCATTCTTAAGCATGAATGAGATTCAACTGTACTAAAAATGGCTTCAGGGGATAGTGAAAGCTGTCTTGGGCCAATCTTCTGGGGATACCTCCAGTTCATGATACTCACTCTTCAAATCTTTGATGGAAAAAGATTTACGCTGACCCAAGTTGTCCAGATTTTCCATTATGTTTGGTACAGAATATGTGGCAGTGAAGGTTCAAGCATTAAGGTATTGGTAGTCACAGCAGAAACTGTATTTTCTAGTGCAATTTGGTGATTTCTTTGGGATCAGACTGACAGGTGCTTCCCAGGATATTCAGTAATACCGTCTGATAGATGTCGATCGATAAATTCTTCCATTTTTGGTTGCATACATTTTGGAATTCTCTATGGTTTCGTATACTACATTGGAGCATTATTCCCTTGTGGTCTCCCTTGCTACATGACTTGGCGTTGCTGGTAAGGGACCACTCGGAATAAATAATTCCGTGAACTTTAGTAACAAGGTTTCTGCCGCTTTCGTGTTGCTCCGTTTTAATTTTAGTGCAAGTGCAAGTATTTTGACGGTCTGCTTGTAAGAGAGGTTCTCATTTGACCTATCCACGTCGTATTTCCCTAAAATAGCAAAATTAGCTATCAACAAACCCTTTTGCAGCATCCCTTCAGCTATGCAAAAATTATCAAGACTGGCAGAAACCATAAAATCGCCATCCACATCATTCACACTACTATACTTCTGCATACAAAACAGTGTGACTTCTCTGTAGCGCACAATAAACCCTTGGGTAAGTCCATACCAATGCAAAGCCAGATCAACTTCCCTGTATCTTGCAGTACTGTATCACGCGAATTGGTCTTTAATGCCTGTGACCACAGTTTATTTGGTGCCACCTTCATGGCTGGTGCACCCTGTGACATTGTAACACTTGCAGCTGTTGTACCCAGAGCAAACAATGCCCCTCAAAGTTCAATTGTATGCTGCAATAGGTCAATTTTTGTGTGATGTTTTAAAAGAAAGTTGAGTCCCAGGATCACACAGTACCTTTTCCCAACATGTGGCAACACTTCTGTATACGAGTATTCCAAAAACGCTTAGTTCCGACGCTATAACTGAGAAGTGTTGTCTCCAGTGACACCACATCATTATCACCCTGTCCGCCCCGATAGCTGAGTGGTTAGCGTGACGGATTACCGCCCTACGGGCCCGGATTCGATTCCCAGCTGGGTCGGGGATTTTCCCCTTTCAGAGACTGGGTGCTGTGTTGTCTTCATCATCATTTCATCTCCATCCGGCGCGCGGGACGCCCAATGTGGCGTCGACCTGCACCAAGGCGGCCGGACCTGCCCCACAAGGGGCCTCCCGGCCAATGACGCCAAACGCTCACATCCATTATCAGCCACTCCATACTACCTGTGACATGGAGACTTCAATCTCTTTCTGTCCATGACATCCAGACTGACGACCAACACATGAGCCCCTGTGTCCACTAGAAATTTATCTCCCTCAGTGTCACTTTGTCAGGCAAGCAGCATTCAATCTCCCCACATGTTTTTGCACTCTCATGTTCTACTGGGAATGCCATCCACGGTATGAGGTATCCTGTTCCTATTTAACAAGCTGTAGCATAGTTTACTGCAGCGTAGGAGTGGGCAAGTGGTTCTCTGCAAGAGGTTGGCGATGGAGCGGGCGAAGAAGAGGTCCACTCAGTTGATAGAACCCTTTATTGATGAATACAAAAACAGACATGGTTCAGCACATTTGAAACGGACAGACTGCAGGCAGTGGGAGGTGATCCTTGAACCGCAACGCAATGGTACGGACTTGATGGTGCAGGCGTCTCCTGTGAATGGCAGCAATTACCCAGCTACCACAACGTGCCGGCAAATGGCGGCTGACGGCTGTGGGTTGATGGTGCAGCAGCGAGATGGTGTTCCTCTGCCCGGGTCGGGCACGCAGAGAGCAGTTATTGGTTTGTGGCCTGCTGGAGGCAGTGTTTTAGATGCAGTGACGACTGGCACAGGCTGTGTGTATCGGATGGCCCACCTGTGACACCTTCCTGATGGGCTGGTGCTGATGGCTTAAATCCTGTTCACACATGATAAGTGTGGTGTCACCGCCAGACACCACACTTGCTAGGTGGTAGCCTTTAAATCGGCCGCGGTCCATTGGTATACGTCGGACCCGCGTGTCGCCACTGTCAGTGATAGCAGACCGAGCGCCACCACACGGCAGGTCTAGAGAGACGTCCTGGCACTCGCCCCAGTTGTACAGCCGACGTTCATAGGAATGGTTCACTGACAATAACGATCTCAATTGCCGAGACGATAATTAGCATAGCCTTCAGCTACGTCATTTGCTACGACCTAGCAAGGCGCCATTAACATTGGTTATTTATTTTGCCATGCCTGTACCGACAGACCGATGTTCTACAATTATGGATTAAAGTTAAGTATTCCAGAAGCTACGTACTTTTCTTTATAGCATTCATTACGTATCCTGTTTCAGACCTCACGCCAGCCTGCGTGAGTTTAAGCGCGTGCCTTTCGGCTTCCTCTCATTGTGTCTAGGCTGTCTTGTCTAGACACAACACTAAGAGTTGTGGAAGACCCCCTGTATCATTAAGGGGATGCTGATATTTTCATTAGTTCTGTGACATAGGATTGGCACAGTTTAAAAGAAGACCCAGGAAGGCATTAATTATGTGATTGCTTACTCCAATAGCGAACCCTCCAAGTCTGAGAAGAATTACTTAAAGATAGAGAATGAGTGCTTTGCAGTTGTCTGAGCAATTATTCAATTATCAAGTCTGTACCTGAAACTTCTGGGCAGATTAGAATTGCGTGGTGGATCGGGACTCGAACCTGGGAGGTTTGCTTTTCGTGGACAAGTGCTACCTAATGAGCTATCCAAGCAAGACTCAGGACCCGCCCTCACAGATTTACTTTCGCTTGTACTTCATCTCCTACCTTCCAAACTTCACAGAAGAGTTCTCGTCTGTGAAAGGCAAAGGTCCCATGCTTGAGTCCTGGGCTGGCACACGGTTTTAATCGGCCAGGAACTTTCAGATCAGCGCACATTCCGCTGCAGAGTGAAAATTTATCCTCGAAAAAATTTATGACCCTGTTTATGCGGCAAAAAATTCATATTCTGACTGATCAACATTCTTTATGTTGGCTGAGAAGACAGAAGAACCAGGCAGATGATCGGCAAGATGGGCACTGAACTACAAGAATACAACGTCAAAGTGGTATACAAAAATAGACATAAACAATAGGGTACCTAGGAATTAGTGAAGTTCGGTGGCAGGAGGAACAAGACTTCTGGTCAGGTGACTACAGGGTTATAAACACAAAGTCAAATAGGGGTAATGCAGGAGTAGGTTTAATAATGAATAGGAAAATAGGAACGCGGGTAAGCTACTACAAACAGCTCAGTGAACGCATTATTGTGGCCAAGATAGATACAAAGCCCACACCTACTACAGTAGTACAAGTTTATATGCCAACTAGCTCTGCAGATGACGAAGAAATTGAAGAAATGTATGATGAAATAAAAGAAATTATTCAGATAGTGAAGGGAGACGAAAATTTAATAGTCATGGGTGACTGGAATTCGAGTGTAGGAAAAGGGAGAGAAGGAAACGTAGTAGGTGAATATGGATTGGGGCTAAGAAATGAAAGAGGAAGCCGTCTGGTAGAATTTTGCACAGAGTACAACTTAATCATAGCTAACACTTGGTTTAAGAATCATGATAGAAGGTTGTATACATGGAAGAACCCTGGAGATACTAAAAGGTATCAGATAGATTATATAATGGTAAGACAGAGATTTAGGAACCAGGTTTTAAATTGTAAGACATTTCCAGGGGCAGATGTGGACTCTGACCACAATCTATTGGTTATGACCTGTAGATTAAAACTGAAGAAACTGCAAAAAGGTGGGAATTTAAGGAGATGGGACCTGGATAAACTGAAAGAACCAGAGGTTGTACAGAGTTTCAGGGAGAGCATAAGGGAACAATTGACAGGAATGGGGGAAAGAAATACAGTAGAAGAAGAATGGGTAGCTTTTAGGGATGAAGTAGTGAAGGCAGCAGACGATCAAGTAGGTAAAAAGACGAGGGCTAGTAGAAATCCTTGGGTAACAGAAGAAATATTGAATTTAATTGATGAAAGGAGAAAATATAAAAATGCAGTAAATGAAGCAGGCAAAAAGGAATACAAACGTCTCAAAAATGAGATCGACAGGAAGTGCAAAATGGCTAAGCAGGGATGGCTAGAGGACAAATGTAAGGATGTAGAGGCTTACCTTATTAGGGGTAAGATAGATACTGCCTACAGGAAAATTAAAGAGACCTTTGGAGATAAGAGAACCACTTGTATGAACATCAAGAGCTCAGATGGAAACCCAGTTCTAAGCAAAGAAGGGAAAGCAGAAAGGTGGAAGGAGTATATAGAGGGTCTATACAAGGGCGATGTACTTGAGGACAATATTATGGAAATGGAAGAGGATGTAGATGAAGATGAAATGGGAGATACGGTACTACGTGAAGAGTTTGACAGAGCACTGAAAGACCTGAGTCGAAACAAGGCCCCCGGAGTAGACAACATTCCATTGGAACTACTGGCGGCCTTGGGAGAGCCAGTCCTGACAAAACTCTACCATCTGGTGAGCAAGATGTATGAAACAGGCGAAATACCCTCAGACTTCAAGAAGAATATAATAATTCCAATCCCAAAGAAAGCAGGTGTTGACAGATGTGAGAATTACAGAACAATCAGTTTAATAAGCCACAGCTGCAAAATACTAACACGAATTCTTTACAGACGAATGGAAAAACTAGTAGAAGCCGACCTCGGGGAAGATCAGTTTGGATTCCGTAGAAATACTGGAACACGTGAGGCAATACTGACCTTACGACTTATCTTAGAAGAAAGATTAAGGAAAGGCAAACCTACGTTTCTAGCATTTGTAGACTTAGAGAAAGCTTTTGACAATGTTAACTGGAATACTCTCTTTCAAATTCTGAGGGTGGCAGGGGTAAAATACAGGGAGCGAAAGGCTATTTACAATTTGTACAGAAACCAGATGGCAGTTATAAGAGTCGAGGGACATGAAAGAAAAGCAGTGGTTGGGAAGGGAGTAAGACAGGGTTGTAGCCTCTCCCCGATGTTATTCAATCTGTATATTGAGCAAGCAGTAAAGGAAACAAAAGAAAAATTCGGAGTAGGTATTAAAATCCATGGAGAAGAAATAAAAACTTTGAGGTTCGCCGATGACATTGTAATTCTGTCAGAGACAGCAAAGGACTTGGAAGAGCAGTTGAACGGAATGGATGGTGTCTTGAAGGGAGGATATAAGATGAACATCAACAAAAGCAAAACGAGGATAATGGAATGTAGTCGAATTAAGTCGGGTGATGTTGAGGGTATTAGATTAGGAAATGAGACACTTAAAGTAGTAAAGGAGTTTTGCTATTTGGGGAGCAAAATAACTGATGATGGTCGAGGTAGAGAGGATATAAAATGTAGACTGGCAATGGCAAGGAAAGCGTTTCTGAAGAAGAGAAATTTGTTAACATCGAGTATAGATTTAAGTGTCAGGAAGTCATTTCTGAAAGTATTTGTATGGAGTGTAGCCATGTATGGAAGTGAAACATGGACGGTAAATAGTTTGGACAAGAAGAGAATAGAAGCTTTCGAAATGTGGTGCTACAGAAGAATGCTGAAGATTAGATGGGTAGATCACATAACTAATGAGGAGGTACTGAATAGGATTGGGGAGAAGAGGAGTTTGTGGCACAACTTGACCAGAAGAAGGGATCGGTTGGTAGGACATGTTCTGAGGCATCAAGGGATCACCAATTTAGTATTGGAGGGCAGCGTGGAGGGTAAAAATCGTAGGGGGAGACCAAGAGATGAATACACTAAGCAGATTCAGAAGGATGTAGGTTGCAGTAGGTACTGGGAGATGAAGAAGCTTGCACAGGATAGAGTAGCATGGAGAGCTGCATCAAACCAGTCTCAGGACTGAAGACCACAACAACAACAACAACCTACAGTCTTTCTCGGAATCCGTTTGAGGAACTTTACAGTGCTGGTGAGATTCCCGCCATCTCCGTATTAATGAACAGTGAAAAAGGAACAAACGGAAGATTCAGCATTACTGGAGGGCACAGACGCCTCAGAGAAGGAAGTATTAAGTTTAATTTGTGGAACAGAGCATAAAAGTGAGATAATTTTCAAGAAACGTAACACATCGTAACCGCGGCCTCACTACGAGCGATATGCAGCGAACGCCCGACTGTCGAGGTTTTGGCAAGAAAGACAACAAAAGAGGAACGTATCGGAAACAGAATGTTAATAAAAAGTGGAGGGCAACAGCTCTTTTTACTCACTATACTTTATTAAAGAAATGAATAATATGACAGACATTAAACGTAGGTATATCGTCGTCGTGCAAAATACCTGGTCTGATGTAGGTACCAGTCCTTTTACCATGTACCCAGGATACACTTTTCACACATCTTTTAGGGAAATGGGAGGGTCTTACAGGAAAGAGATTAACCAGGTAGTCGTAAGGTGAGAAAATATAAAAACCGAAATATTTACTCTCATGTGACGTTCTTCTGCTCTCATGCGACGTTCCGTTGTCGCAGCAGAAAACAATTCCATCTTTCCCACTTCGAGAGTCGAGCGTTCGATATATATCGCCCGCAGTGAGGCCGCAACTTCGATGTGCACTGTTTCTTGAAAATTACCAAAAGTAATCATGATCGGTTGGGATGGAAATAGTTTCTCGTCATCTCAGCTCATTTATGGCCAGCCATTCTGAAGTACGTTCATGGCAGTCCACAGAGTATCCTTGCTGAAATCAGAGACAGGTATTGATGGCCGGGTCTCTATCGATCTGTCATACATTAGGAAAGCCACTCTATTTCAATGACCGAAACATGTGCCCCAGTTACCCACAGCACATCTTATCTCAGTTCCTCCTTCAATAGCCCATTCCACCACTTTCGAAGTGATTCCTTGGGAAGCTTTCCGAAGTCGACAAATGAGAATAAAAGAATAGTAGTGTGTCCCGAGTACCTCACTACCTATGCTCTCACCAAGACTGTAACAACTGCTGAAGTTCCAGAAACAGGCATGTTTCTTGTAGAAGACACCATTTTAAAGCATGAAGCATCGTATATAGTGATCTCTGCGGTGTATGTTAACATGAGACAGAGAGACTGTGATACGACACTGCCTGCTACAGCGTTTGCTTACAACACAGATAAGCAGGACACTACATGTTACAAGTATTTTTTCCAGATCGGCGGCCCAAAGGCGGAAACAACACTGGATACTTTGTTTCACTTTAAATGCACCGCTCGTCAGAATAATCACACCAAACAGTTCATCACCAGCTAGAGGGCTGTCTCGCATACGAACACTTTACGCACAGGATAAGAACCGTGAACATTGTGACCTCAAAGGATTTGTAAGCTGCAGCTCAGGCGATCTAATAGAAATTTCACACCTTTGAGGAAGGTCAGGCTATCGGAAAAATTATGAATGATACCTTGGCTTGCACAATATTCTCCATTGCTTGTAATATGCCACGGACGAAGTCGTGGAACCTGTTGCAGTCCTGAGGCGTAGATCAATGAAGAGGACTTGACTAGATCCAGTCCAAGGAGGCCGTAGTTCATTCCGAAACAGCAGGTCACTAGGGAGGAATGAATGCAGTGTGCTGTGCAACGTCTGCGCTAGTGTAATGCTTATAGTCGCGGCCCGCTGGTTCCATTCACTCCTTATGCTGTTTTCGTCATTAAACATTTAACGAGTTCTGGAAAGTTCTGAGAATGACTTGTTTATGGAATATCGTAATTTGCTAGAACATTTGTGTACGTACGTATAAATAGGAGCACTCTCTTTCAATATAAATACTTCAGGTTCGAGTGTGTTTTCGTATATGCTCAATAAACACGCATTCCGTGTTAATTTTAGTTCTTGCTGTCGACAATGCTCTCGTTATTGGTACTTATTCTGGATCCTACGTGACAGTACGAACGAGTATTTAACCTTACTATTCCATATCTACGGTAGCTTTACCACATTAAGGACCTGATATTTTAGTTCAAACTTCCTGCAGTGGCCGAGTATTGCATGCTACCTGATTAGCATGCAGCCCACATAACGTAACTATCGTGCAAGTCTTCTAATCAAATTTCAGTACAGTCCTGTGGCTATACAAAACGATATTTTTCGGCTACCAGTTTGTGTTTACATGTAACCATAAACAAAGATACATATCATGAACTTTGCAACGTTTTTATTTCAAACTTTCAGTGTTCGAATATAAAAAGTTTTTCCACACTATGAAACAATAATTTTTAACGCCAGCGGAAAAGTACCACTTTTTTAACTATGATAGCGCTGTAATTGTAAACTAAATTTAAATGTAATCATCATAATCCACCATATTTGTGTGCACAACAATAACTGCGTTATATCATACAAATACACCTATTTCTGCAGCGTCCATTTGTTGATCTGTTCCTTTGTTTTAATATTTATCGTTGGTACTATAAATGAGCCACTGCACTGAGACACACAAATGGCAGATATTATCACTGAGCCCTTTGGATTGATTTATCGAGGAGACCTTATCCTTTACAGCTGCTATTATTCCATGTATTGTATTTAGCTTAGAGTCTATATATTAACTAAGATTCCTAGTACTTTTTTGTAGTACTGTCTTGTGACAGCCAGAGCGAGAGCACCAGCAGCAGCGAGTACTGTTTGTATAAAGCGTTTTTGTACTTATTTGCTGCGTTAGCCTTTAAATAGTTTTTCTGGGAAAACCTAGCGTAGTTTCCGCGTCTCGTATTTCAGTGAGTGTTTCTTGATTATCAGAGTAGCTCATCAGAAGATTATCTTGGGAATTTGTCACCGTATAGAGTAGGGTAAACATAGTCATGTGTAGGGACTGTGGTTGTTGTGAGCGGACGCAAGGAGAATTGGCCACTCTTCGGGGGCAGGTGGAGGCTTTGTCTGTCAGGCTCATCGAGCTCGAGGTGCAGGCGTCGGCTCGTAGTGGCGTTGGGGCAACTGTGGTGAGACCTATGCCTACTTCGGTGGCCTTGGAATCACATGGAACCCCTGATGTCGCTGCGTCTTCCGGCAGTGAGCATCTTACCGGTCAGCCATCACTCCAGGGTGAATGGCGGACAGTGGTGGGCTCGCGCGTGCCTGGCCGAAAGGCGAAGGTGGGATCTGGCCGCGTGGCAGCTGCCTTACCCCTTTCCAACAGGTACGGGGTGCTTCCTAGTGGTGATGACATCGTTTCCGAGCCACCACAGGATGCCTCGCCTGTTGGGCCAGTGGCCGATTCTCCGGCAAGGTCCCGACAGTCACAGAGGGCGGGCCTATTAGTTATAGGGAGCTCCAACGTTAGGCGGGTTATGGAGCCCCTCAGGAAAATAGCGGGTAGGTCGGGGAAGAATGCCAGTGTGCACTCGGTGTGCTTGCCGGGGGGTCTCGTCCGTAATGTGGAGGAGGCCCTTCCGGCAGCTATTGAACGCACTGGGTGTGACCGGCTGCAGATAGTAGCACATGTCGGAACGAATGACGCCTGCCGCTTGGGTTCTGAGGCCATCCTTGGTTCCTTCCGGCGGCTGGCTGATTTGGTGAAGACAACCAGCATCGCACGCGGAGTGCAAGCTGAGCTTAATATCTGCAGCATAGTGCCCAGAGTCGATCGCGGTCCTCTGGTTTGGAGCCGTGTGGAGGGTCTAAACCAGAGGCTCAGACGACTCTGCGACTATAATGGTTGCAAATTCATCGACCTCCGTTATTGGGTGGAGAACTGTAGGGCCCCCCTAGACAGGTCAGGCGTGCACTACACACCGGAAGCAGCTACTAGGGTAGCAGAGTACGTGTGGCGTGCACACGGGGGTTTTTTAGGTTAGAGGGACCCCCCCTTGGGCGAAACGATAAAATACCTGACGGCTTACCAGAGAGAACATTATCATCGTTGATAAGGAACGTCCGTCCTCAGAGACCAAAAACAGGAAAAGTTAACGTAATATTGGTAAACTGCAGGAGTATCCAGGGCAAGGTTCCTGAATTAGTATCTCTTATTAAAGGAAATAGTGCGCATATAGTATTAGGAACGGAAAGTTGGTTAAAACCGGAAGTGAACAGTAACGAAATCCTAGACACAGAATGGAATATATACCGCAAGGATAGGATAAACGCCAATGGTGGAGGAGTATTTATAGCAGTAAAGAATTCAATAATATCCAGTGAAGTTATTAGCGAATGCGAATGTGAAATAATCTGGGTTAAGTTAAGTATCAAAGGTGGGTCAGATATGATAGTCGGATGCTTCTATAGACCACCTGCATCAGCAACCGTAGTAGTTGAGCGCCTCAGAGAGAACCTGCAGAACGTCGTGAAGAAGTTTCGTGATCATACTATTGTAATAGGGGGAGACTTCAATCTACCAGGTATAGAATGGGATAGTCACACAATCAGAACTGGAGCCAGGGACAGAGACTCTTGTGACATTATCCTGACTGCCTTGTCCGAGAATTACTTCGAGCAGATAGTTAGAGAACCAACTCGTGAAGCTAACGTTTTAGACCTCATAGCAACAAATAGACCGGAACTTTTCGACTCCGTGAATGTAGAAGAGGGTATCAGTGATCATAAGTCAGTGGTTGCATCAATGACTACAAGTGTAATAAGAAATGCCAAGAAAGGAAGGAAAATATATTTGCTTAACAAGAGTGATAGGGCACAAATCGCAGAATATCTGAGTGACCACCATCAAACGTTCATTTCTGAGGAAGAGGATGTGGAACAAAAATGGAAAAAATTCAGAAACATCGTCCAGTACGCCTTAGATAAGTTCGTACCGACTAAGGTCCAAAGCGAGGGGAAAGATCCACCGTGGTATAACAATCATGTACGAAAGGTACTACGGAAACAAAGAAAGCTTCATCATAGGTTTAAGAGTAGTCGAATCATAGCTGATAAGGAAAAGCTGAACGAAGCGAAAAAGAGCGTAAAGAGAGCAATGAGAGAAGCATTCAACGAATTCGAACATAAAACATTGGCAAACAATCTAAACAAGAACCCTAAAAAGTTTTGGTCATATGTAAAATCGGTAAGCGGATCTAAATCCCCTATTCAGTCACTCGTTGACCACGATGGCACCGAAACAGAGGACGACCGAAGAAAGGCAGAAATACTTAATTCAGTGTTCCGAAACTGTTTCACTGCGGAAAATCGTAACACGGTCCCTGACTTCAGCCGTCGCACGGACGCCAAAATGGAAAATATTGAAATAAACGATATCGGAATTGAAAAACAACTGCTATCACTTAGTAGCGGAAAAGCATCCGGACCAGACGAGATACCCTTAAGATTCTACAGTGATTATGCTAAAGAACTTGCCCCCTTTCTATCAGCAATTTATCGTAGATCTCTGGAAGAACGTAAAGTACCTAGCGACTGGAAGAAAGCGCAGGTCGTTCCCATTTTCAAGAAGGGTCATAAATCAGATGCGAATAATTATAGGCCTATTTCGCTTACGTCAATCTGTTGTAGAATAATGGAACATGTTTTGTGTTCTCGTATTATGACGTTCTTAGATAATACAAATCTCCTTCATCATAACCAACATGGATTCCGCAAACAGAGATCATGTGAAACTCAGCTCGCCCTATTTGCCCAAGAAATTCACAGTGCCGTAGACACTGGCGAGCAGATTGATGCCGTATTCCTGGACTTCAGGAAGGCATTTGATACGGTTCCGCACTTACGTTTAGTGAAAAAAATACGAGCTTACGGAATATCGGACCAGGTTTGTGATTGGATTCAGGATTTCCTAGAAGAAAGAACACAACATGTCATTCTTAACGGTTCAAAATCTGCAGATGTACAGGTAATTTCGGGAGTACCGCAAGGAAGCGTGATAGGACCTTTACTGTTTACAATATACATAAATGACTTAGTTGACAACATCGGTAGCTCCGTGAGGCTATTTGCAGATGACACGGTTGTCTACAAGAAAGTAGCAACATCAGAAGACTCGTACGTACTCCAGGAAGACCTGCAGAGGATTAATGAATGGTGCGACAGCTGGCAGCTTTCCCTAAACGTAGATAAATGTTATATAATGCGCATACATAGGGGCAGAAATCCATTCCAGTACGATTATGCCATAGGTGGTAAATCATTGGAAGCGGTAACGACCGTAAAATACTTAGGAGTTACTATCCGGAGCGATCTGAAGTGGAATGATCACATAAAACAAATAGTGGGAAAAGCAGGCGCCAGGTTGAGATTCATAGGAAGAATTCTAAGAAAATGTGACTCATCGACGAAAGAAGTAGCTTACAAAACGCTTGTTCGTCCGATTCTTGAGTATTGCTCATCAGTATGGGACCCTTACCAGGTTGGATTAATAGAAGAGATAGACATGATCCAGCGAAAAGCAGCGCGATTCGTCATGGGGACATTTAGTCAGCGCGAGAGCGTTACGGAGATGCTGAACAAGCTCCAGTGGCGGACACTTCAAGAAAGGCGTTACGCAATACGGAGAGGTTTATTATCGAAATTACGAGAGAGCACATTCCGGGAAGAGATGGGCAACATATTACTACCGCCCACATATATCTCGCGTAATGATCACAACGAAAAGATCCGAGAAATTAGAGCAAATACGGAGACTTACAAGCAGTCGTTCTTCCCACGCACAATTCGTGAATGGAACAGGGAAGGGGGGATCAGATGGTGGTACAATAAGTACCCTCCGCCACACACCGTAAGGTGGCTCGCGGAGTATAGATGTAGATGTAGATGTAATATATGGTACTACATGAAACATTTGTCTCTATGAAGCGCAATAGTACAAAATTTGCAAATATACTTTGTTTCATTTCTTTCACCACTGGGAGCACAAACTCTACAGGCTGTGGTAGCAAATTTCTTCTTTCCATTGTTTGAAGTGAACATAGTTTCATGCTGCTTCATGTTTTTATGTGATGCTTTATCCGTTCCACTAGAGCATGATTTGGGCATATCTCACTCAAGAATTGTAAATCCTTCATTAATATCGTCGGTGATCCAGTATTTCGCTACCGAATGGAGAAACTGCTTACACTTTTTTTTCTCTGGATTCAGGTAACTGTAAATTATAAACTAATTGAATATTCCACGGTGTGGTAGATAAAGGACGACTCTCTTTGTCCATTTCATTGAGTTCCTTAGAATAGGATAATACGAAGGTTCTGATCCATACGATCAACTCCTTTCAGTTGAGCATTGTACTGATTTACCCATACCGGTTTCAGCATATCTTCTCCAGTTTTTCTATTTTTCGTCCCTATATTTGAGACAGAAGCTTCATGATTGTTGATATCATGCTGATCTCCCACTTATTTTTCCATACAAGGAAAATGATGTTACCTTTTCTACAGAAAACTATGTCACACGTCTTCATTCAAGATGCTTCGGCTTTCAGAGATTGCTGTAAATCTTTGTTCACCATAGCCGGCCCGTGTGACCGTGGGTTCTAAGCGCTTCAGTCTGGAACCGCGTGACTGCTACGGTCGCAGGTTCGTATCCTGCCTCGGGCATGGATGTGTGTGATGTCCTTAGGTTAGTTAGGTTTAAGTAGTTCTAAGTTCTAGGGGACTGATGACCACAGATGTTAAGTCCCATAGTGCTCAGAGCCATTTGAACCATTTTTTTTTTTTTTTTTTGTTCACCGTAATAGTACCACAGATTCTGGTTTTGTTTTTCAGTATTAACTCTGCAATAGAAGTACTCCTACGATAATTATACTGGTAGATATGGGGCCACGCCTCAAGGTAATCGCCAAGAACTGGGAAAACAGATCATTCCAGTTTCTTCACCAGCGTAAATCTCCATATCGCAGAAACATCCTGCGTCACGCTCGCACACCATCCTAACTAGTAACCCACATTTTGTAGTCTTAGCCGTGTTGTACGTCGAAACCTCAGGCATTCTCTCCATAGAATATTCCCCGTAATATAAAGAAAACGGTTTCTTTGGTTTGTAAAGTATTCTGAATTTATCGAGGAAATAATCCAGTACAGCTTGAACTCTGAAGACTCTCCGAGAGCTATTGTTTAATTTCGTGTTGTCATTAAAGTGCCAGACTGTCAAAATCTGCTCAAATCTATTGCCACTCATGGTCTGTGAAAATATTGGGGAAGCTATTAGAGCGTCTGTTGGTCACTAATGTTCCCATCTGTCTTTTCTTGTTTGTCCCATCAGAAGAATTAGGCTAAGGAATTTCTTCATGTCTTTGTGTAACAGGAGACCACGTGAGTGCTTTAGGCGATGTTTTACGTTTGACTAAAGTCTGAACTTGATAAGAGAGCATAACTCCTTGCAAAACAATTCAGGCAAGTCGTTATCAAACCTCAGGCTAATACAAGGGTTAGAGAGACATATTGCATTGGAAATTTACTGACCCCAAGATGAGCTTCAAACGGTTGCACTTGACAACATAGCCTCCCGACGCTACTTTAGAGGTCTAAAAGTGACATTGTCACTGGAATCGTTCTCAAAATCATAAATTCATTTCTCTACACAGTCATTCAGTTCTTAGTTAGAAAATCTGAATACGCATCGGCCAAAGCCTCCAAAAGTATTTCAGAGTCGTTAATTTCCTTCCGTTTCCTGAATAAGGCCATTCCTAAAAGCAGGAGGAACTTCAACATGGAAACGGTAACTATTTGAAATACCAAAATACACTTGCAGTTCTAAATAAGCGAAAGATACATGAAGGCAATCATGTTTCCTACGATGCCTGCGTGGATAAACACCTAACTCGAAAAAGTCTACAGACAGCATGTAATAAACAAGAGTTGTATATATCTCTCTCTCGCAGTGTGTTAAGATGGAACAACACTGTGGCTGTTTTCTTGGTTTTATCAGTCATCCAAGACACAATATTTCTGAACCGTTTGCTGATTGAGTTTTCGAAGCCATTCTTTGCAGGACAGAAAAATTCTTTACCAGTACGTCCACCAGTCACAGATTAGTACAATATACAAAATAATAAGAATGTAGTTCTCGAATTGCAGTCTACTCCCTTTGATTTAATTTTTCCGCACATTTCCTAAGTAGATTCAGGCCATGTACAGAATGATTCCTTCAAAACGGTTTCAGACTATTTTCTTCCTCATCTTTGTGCAACAGATCTAATGCTTTGCTTGTAAGGATATCGACAAGATGTTGAGCCATAAATTCCGTTCTTTTCGAAATAGTTGTGTTCTAACGGAGAGTTTCTTTCACTTTTATTAGAACGACAGAAAATAGTACCTGAAACCATATCTGTCTGCGACAGATTCATACTGCTTCCTTCCAGTTCATGTGAAGGTGATCCTACAGTCAACATCAACCCCAAATAGCTTGGTGTTATGATGGGTCATAACATGCCATTCTTCGTATATCTGCTTAACTCCCAAAACGCGCTGACACATTTCTGGTGAAAATTCTTTTACTTTCATCAACCACCGCGAAAATTTTCCCGAATAAATTGCCTTTGGTCACTGACTCTATGAGCATTAGAACAGGGATTTCTTATTCTCTTTTTAAAATTTCGGTGCTTTGTTCTCAGTCTCAGCATCTGCTTGGTAAAACGATATTCGCAACAGGATGTTGCCCCTTCGGCAACCCATCACACTCATTTGGTTGCCGTCTCCACTATCGTCATCTGACTGCAAATTCACAGCTGCGGTTCTTTTGTATTAGGAACTGCGTCATTCGCAGTGTCGCCCATTTTTGTCGGTAACTGGCAGAAGTTCATATGTACTGTGATAATCCTACAGAACAAATTCAGATTTTCCATTTGCACAACGTACACTCCATTCTTCTTTTATTATTAGGCCATCTGTTGCAACATGTGGCGCGTTTACAGAGATCACTCAGAGGCGTCCACTTCAATGAAGACCAAGTGTCACAGTTCAGTCGTGCAGAGTGAAAGTTGGGCGCGGACTGAGGCAAGATACCTAACGGATAACGGCGGAGAATGACTCGTACGGAATTTAGCCCGCACAGTCTATTTAAACTGTTGAGACCTTCCGTTCATCGAGGCAATGTACGCTTCCTATTCTCTACCTGAAGAAGCGTGGCGCTAATTTTGTGCAGTAACAATGGACTTGACATAGTGTACACTGTCATTTAAGTGACGGGACTGGGAAGAATAGGGGAACAATATTTCATTAACATATCATATAAAGTGAAATAACATGTCGGAAATAAAGGCAAAACGAACGATAATAATACTCTAAGTGAAAGCCACGAGCACGTTGAGTTTGGATAAGCGCGTGGCGTATCTGATGAAAGTTTTTCGGTAGAATTACGACGTTATTCATTTATCAATGGGAAACTACTGTCCGGAGCCTGCCGGAGATGGACACAAATGTAGGGAAAGTGCACAGTTCCATACTAGAAATCTTGAATACCTCTTCGTTTTGTCACAAGCAGTTTCGAACTCGATTGTAGATTCAAGAATAATTTTTACTTAAGTCATTCACTAATTCAGGTTGTTATATAAACACTTCAGTAAGAAAGATATAAATGTACTTATTTCTTCTGATTTTGAACAATTGTTATGCTGCGTGCAACTGCTTGTCTCGGAAATTACTCTTACAATATCAATGCCAGGATACTAGTTGACTAACGGCTCTTCTGTCCGCGTCGCGCTCATTGTGAGCTAGTAATACAAGCGCCATTTCTTCTGAGATATCACAATCTGTACTACTTCCTCTTAAAATTTTCAGAATGTGGCCCAAACATTAAAGAACTAGTTATAGCCGGCCGCGGTGGTCTAGCGGTTCTAGGCGCGCAGTCCAGAACCATGCGGCTGTTACGGTCGCAGGTTCGAATCCTGCCTCGGGCATGGATGTGTGTGATGTCCTTAGGTTAGTTAGGTTTAAGTAATTCTATGTCTAGGGGACTGATGACCTCAGATGTTAAGTCGCATAGTGCTCAGAGCCATTTGAACCATTTTTTTCGATTCCTCGTACTGCCAGGGATTTTTCCTCAGCAGTAGAACTGGAACGGGGTGCATTCAGCCTCGTGACGCCAACTGAGGAGCTACTCCACAGATCAGTAGCGGTTCCAAGAAACCCGCCAACGATAGGGAGAGCAGTGTGCTGTCGACATGCTCCTCAATACCGCATGCGATGTAGACATTGACAGAGGGTGATACGGAGATCGGTCCGGCCCGATTGTCCCGTTAGGGCCTTAAAGCCGAGTTCTACCTACCTTTACCTTATCAGTACCTCCCTAAACTGGGCAACAAGAAAGGTAACAAGGCAATTCGGACTTTGTGAGGTATAGTGATATCGGGAAATTAATGTTTTGAACAACAAACAAGAGAAAGCTTTCTTAGTAATCGTAGCGGCGGCAGCTGTATCTTTTGACATACTCGGATGAGGAGTGAAGAAAAACTGGAAGAATAAGAATCCCAGGAACCACGAGTACTCAACACAAAAATACTCTCATTTCTTAGCTCCAAGTATGACGTGGGCTAAGTCACATATGTGCAGGTCATTGCTGGAGAAAAGTGGCAATATAACTACGGGAATGCTACATGAGTGAAAGAAAAGGCAATAGCCAGCATTATGAAACAGTACCCCGAAAGGAAGGCTAGAAGACTACATACTTTCCATCAAGTGCTGAAGTCTTTCAGCCAAATTGTTAATTATTTTCGGTCACTGAATTCTGTTTCTTTCCTTGTTTAATGTTTTGGTGTGGTACGTCACATTCTTAGTAGTATAAAATATTTAATATAAACGATAAATTTGACAAAGAGGAAAATAATCAAAGAAACTGAATAGAAATCTGTATCAAAGAGAAATGCTTAATGAGCACTTCGAAGCCCAAATATTTCGTGGGAAGCAAAGCTGAACGAACTGATGTCAATGATTCATGTTGTATTTATCTTTATTTATTTGCCTACCTTGACGTGATATTTCATCTAAGCAATACATTCATTAGGACACATTGTTGTAAGACGTCTTACCTTTAATATGGTTCAAATGGCTCTGAGCACTATGGGACTTAACATCTGAGGTCATCAGTCCCCTAGAACTTAGAACTATTTAAACCTAACTAACCTAAGGACATCATACACATCCATGTCCGAGTCAGGATTCGAACCAGCGATCGTAGACGTCGCGAGGTTCCAGACTGTAGCGCCTAGAACTGCTCGGCCACCCCGGCAGGCTTAACTTTAATACGTCAAATGGAAACGAGATAGGTGGAAAAGAATTAAGTAAATGGTTTACTATTTCCAATATACTATAAGACATAAAAAACGACGTACCACGAAAGAATTATCGGAATGGGATGGAAATAAGTACATTTGATGTATTTGTGCAGACAAGTAAATAATTACAATTTCAGAAAAATTGGATGATTTATTCAAGAGAAAGACCTTCACAAACTGAGCAAGATAATAACGTATTGGACCACTTCGACCCTTATGAAAGCAGTTATTTTGACATTGATTGTTGACCGTCCTCCTGAGGAATATCGTGCCAAATTCTTTCCAATTGACGTTCTAGATCAGGGGTTCCCAAGAAACTTTTTTCGAGGACCCCCTCGTCGAGCATGATTGGCACCTTGTCATATCACAGTATCAAGTACCTAAAAACGCGAAATTAAGAGTCTTTTTATAAGTTTTCTATTTTTGGTACTTAGAAAAAACATTGACATATTCATTATTGAAAAAATATTGAGCTTAAAACTTTTTCAATTTAGCCATCATTGTTATCGTTAAATTTTTGATTATTGCTGGGTGTTTAGTATAACAAACTCATTAAAAAAAATAAAAATTTAGTATGAACTGAAAATACAGGAAAAAATTAAAACTGAGTGTATTGGTCTTTCAAGTGTACTACACGTGAGATTGCATTGAGCAGGCATGTGTGAAAAATAAGAAAACACAAATTTCATACAAGGTATTATTTATTTGAAAAAATACAGTTACAACAGAGTACTCCATCAGTATACAGTTAGTTTTAATTTTCAATTCTTAATGAGATGAGTTCAGTCTGACGTTTGAGTCCATTATTTCTGAATTATTAAGTTCCAAACTTGAAACTTTCACACTGAAATCCGACTGCATGTCGAGCCGATTTCTATATTTGTTTTTCATGAAACACATGGAAGAAAATGCTTGCTCACACCGATATGTGGTTGCAAATGGAAGGAGCTTTTTCATTGTTCTATCTCCAAGTTTCCTGTTGTCCTTGCGTGCTGATGCCCAGAAGTCTGTAATTTTATCACCGATGAAAATGTTTATCATCGTACCACAGCTGGACAGATCCAGAAGTTGATCTTGCTCTTCTTGAGTGAGGCCCTGAATTTTGTCTATATCTTCACAGCTGAAGGGATTTCGAATCCATCTGTCAACAGGGTCAGGTTCAGGGAAATACTCTCTGAAAGTGGTGGCTAGGATTCGTAGATGCTCGGCTACATTGATCTTGATCTGGTCAGGCAAACTCCCCTCTGATGACTCGAAGAATTGTTTTAAAATAGAAAAGTAAGTTAGTGACTCATTTTCTATCCTTGACGCCCAGATCTGACACTTTTTGACCATAGCTCTGGGAGGACACTAGACGCAGAAATTAGCGTTCGCTAAAGCTCTGCACATGCAGGAAGCGGCCAAAACAAAAAATCTGTTGTCATACGAAATATATTTAATATATTTTTTATTCTAATAGCATCTTGCGGACCCCTCTGGCATAGCTCGCGGACCCCTGGGGGTCCGTGGACCACCTGTTGCGAACCACTGTTCTAGATTGTCAAAATCCCGAGCTTGTTGGAGGACCCTCTCGTAATTCTCTAAACGTTCTCGGTTGAGGAGATATCTGATGACCTTACTGACGAAGGTAGGGTTTGGCAAGAACAAAGACAAGCAGTAGAAACTCTCGCCATGCGCAGGTCGGCATTATCTTGATGAAATTAAATCCAGGATGGCTTGCCATGAAGGACAGCGAAACGTCGACGTACTGCTGTACGGTAAGGGTGCCGTGGATGACAACCAAAGGGGTGCTGCTATGAAAAGGAATGGCATTCCTGACCATCACTGCTGATTGTCGGGCCATGTAGCGGGTGACGGTCCGGTTGGTACCCCACCGCCGTCTGGGGCGTCTCCAGATACGTCTTAACTGGTCACCAAGCCTCAGTTCGAAGCAGGGCTCATCACTGAAGACAATCCTACTCCATTCAATGAGCTACCAGGACGAAGACGTGTTTGGAGATGCCCCAGACAGCGGTGGGATACCAACCTGGCTGTCGCCATCAATACGGCCTGACAATCAGGAATGATGATCTGGGGTACCATTTCTCTTCTAGCAGGACCCCTTTGTTTGTCATCCGCGGCACCGTTACAGTACAGCGGTGCATCGACGATATTCGATGCCCCATTTTCTTTCCTTTCATGGCAAGCCATACTGGACTTACATTTCAGCAAGATAATGCCTGCTCGCACACGGCGAGAGCTTCTACCGTTGGTCAGCAAGATCGCCGGGTCTTTTCCCAACTGAGAACGTTTGGAGCATTATGGCTAGGGCCCTCCAACCAGCTTGAGAGTTTGACGATCTAACGTGCCAATTGAGCAGAATTTGGCATGATATCCATCAGGAGGATATACAACAACTTTATGAAGCAATGTCAAGCAGAATAACTGATTGCATAAGAGCTAGATGCGGACCAATGCGTTATTGACTACCTCAATTTGTGCATCAATTTTTCTGAAACTGTAATAATTTGTTTGCCTGTACATATACATCACACATACCAGTTACCATTCCATTCAGATAACTCCTTCGTGGTGCGTCGTTTTTTTTTTCTCTTCTTCTTTTTGTCTTAGAGTGTACATAATCGTAACTGTTAATACATTTCTCCCATTGTGAGACAAGACAATCAATGCCTTCATAGAAAAACGTTGGCCAGCAGCAGCACAGGCCTTGAGCCACATAATGAGAATTCACTGTACAGCAGGCCACTACATGTATCTCTAAACGATTCAACTGAATTCTTGAGTGGCTCCCTCAGGCATGGGTGTTTGTGTTGTCCTTAGTGTAAATTTAAGTTAGATTAAGTAGTGTGTAGGCTTATGGACCGATGACCTCAGCAGTTTTGTCCCGTAAGACCTTACCACAAATTTCAAATTTTTTTCTTAAGTGGCCCATCTATGTTTCAGTATGTTGACATAGCAGTAGCTCTAGCCAGTTTGGTTCTACACGTCTATAAAAATACAGTACATATAACGCTGGCATTATGTATTCACAAAAACATGATAGCAAATTTGTTAACTACTGCCAGAGGTATTCATTCATTTGTATATTGTCATTAGACGGTAGGTTCATCCATTCCTCATGCATACATCGCCCATGACAGAGGTGTCATACCTCATTTACAACTTCCCATATGGGTATTTGTTCATTATATGCTGCCACCACACTGTAGGTTCATTCTATACACAGAAAGGGTGCCTCCTACACGTCATAGTAAAATTTAAAATTTCCTGCAAGCCACATTCAGTAGGACAATGCATCTTCACACACAAGTTAGCAGCATCTGATGAAATATTGGTTCCAGACAGTGGGTAAACAGTAGCGTCAGTATCCTCTCTCTCTCCTATTGGTTGAAAAAATTGTGGGAAGTAATCCTAATGTGTGAGCATCTTACACCCTCTACCTGAGTAAATTATCTCTCTGTACTGTTGTGTCAGCATCCTCTTTCTCTTCCTACTGGCTGAAAAAAAAATTATTGGGAATTATGTGATTGGCTGGTTGCTCGAACATCCTGATCCTGCCACCCCCCCCCCTTTCCCACCCTACACCCACTCCACAGCTGTAGCTACAAACACCGCACACTCCACATCTTGAGTTCACTTCAGCGTTACTCTGTCCATCAGCAACATCAGCGCTAGCTGTGGAGCACCAATGTGATAGATTTGTTGATGAAGGGAGCAAGTGCCCCCATGTGGGTGCTCATTAAACTGCAGGTATGTATCTGAAAAACTTCATGAGTTTGTGCCTGTATTTGAGTACAATCACGATCTACTGTTACAGATGGGGGCACTCCGGCGCCAATGGTGAACGATGATGGAGTGTACCTTCTAATGGAGACAATATGCGTCTCTAAAGGAGGTGGTTGCTTTGGAGAGACTGAACCAGTATCGCTAACAAATGTAGACTGCGATCCTAAGAACATATCTATATCGCTGCATGACTAACTTCTTTTTACAATGATTATCTCGTGCAATGCTTGTTTTTGCCACACGATAGTTGAACAGCGCCGCCTATATGGGGATGGATCAGCCCATTCCATCGACTGCCCCAAATGAGACCAGTCCGCCAGCTGCATATCAAAGTAAGTAAAATGATTCTCTTTCTCCATCTATACATGTTCTACCCCTGATACTCAAGCGCCAGCGTCGATCTTTTTTTTTTTTTTTTTTTTTTTAAATATAGAGCCAGTTCCTCACATCGCCTAGCACAGAGGGTCGGCGTTTTGTCATGGGGCGTTATATTGGAGCGAGCCGGATTCCCGATGATGTGCCCACTAGATGTACAGTCATGCACAAAAGTATCCGAACGACCTGAATTGCATTTCGCCTGATTCGCATGCAACCCACATAACGCTGTCTAGCAGATCCTCTAATCGCTCTTCGGTTCAGTCGTTTGACTATTGGAAATGGTTCCAACAAGTCACAACTAGAAAACACTGCTCTGCATCGCAATAAATGAAGATGTAAATTAATACCACGATACTACAAATATCAGGGAACGCCTTATCACAGATAAGACTGTCCTTAAGGCTTGTAAGCTCACATTTATTGAAATAAATGACATACCTGAAATGTTACCACTCTCATTATTACGTCAGATAGGTAATGCACGTAGTAAGTTCTTCGTATTCATGATTTCCTCGTCAAAGTAACATACCATACTTGTTATTTAACACAAAATGACATTAAAAATTTACTTCATTCACTAGCAACTATTTGAGAATATGTATGAACTTCAAATGACACGACGAACCGCCTCGTTCTGCATATGGATTCAAACCCAGGTCATGCAGACTAAGATTTGGTGACTGACGGAAACTAACAGTCATTCCTGACTAGGCATACAGACAGCGATATACCTCGATTTTAGACAGTATCAGTTAGCAAATATCAACTTTAAATTACATAACGTAAACATTTTTAATGGACGCTAATTCCTATCCAGCATCTATTATCCCTGTTACCGAATTACGAGAGATGTTAAATATTGCTTCTTCAAAAGAAACTTACTTGAAATGCTGTGAGGTAAAGCTTTGTGTTGGACAGGGATTCGAACCCAGAACCTAATCGGATTGTTATCGAAGCACAATCAACTGTGACATATCGAATTTTCTCGACAGTAGCTAGATGTTTTAACTGAAATGACGAGACGAAACATAACTTTTTTCCTTCCCAGGACCCCAAACCGGCACCTATCGCTGTTATATTCTAGAGTAAACGAACGCTAAATATGGGTATGTTACACCAGCAGCGACATGTGAGTATTTTTGAACTAGAAATAATATGACGAAGAGTTCAGTGCTGACTGGGAATAGAACCCCACACATATCGTTGTTGACTACACACAAAGAGATGTCAGCTACAGAATTTTTCTTCACCAGCAACTCGGAATAACATCCTTGAACTTACAGTGATCTCTCAAATAGTTCTGTGTCTCACTGGGAGTACAAAACGTCAGATATCGTTAGTGTTGACAACGAATGAAAATGCATTAATAATCAAAATTATTATCCACTAGCAGATAGGTGTTCTCATGCTAGAGCTTGATAATACATAATGAAAACATTACTGCCAGGCCAGGATTCGAACCCATTCACGCGCAATATGTGGAGATGTTGAGGAATCTGCAGTTTTGAACAAACAACAAATTGTAGTCGAGCTGTATTGTCACGAAGGGATCAAATTCCGCGCTAAGGGCGGTCTCAGTTGCATTCCCAGTTCAGAACCAATTTTTTAAATGCAAAAGCTCAAATAAAAGATGGAATAAGTGTCCTGTGACCCTACATAGCGTTTGTTTCGTCATTAGAAATAAATAACTAGTATAAGAAAGGTTACTGGTGATAGAGTTTCTACATGTCACCACTCCTGACTTTATTGTGGTTCCACCTAACGTCTACTTGGTAGAGAAGGAATAGCATCTTAAATTGAATTTCAGACCACAATGCCATTATACCTTCTTCACTTGGCGTAGCCAGAACAGAATAGAATATGTCTCTCCCCATTAAAACTCATCGGCAGAACTCGGAATCGGACGCAGACCATTATCACAGGAATCTATCATCAATCCAACAGACCACGAAATCTTTCTCTCACACTCATTTTTCTATCGACAGACAGGCTCCCTGTAGTGGTTTGCAGAATGTTCAGTACATTCATTTACTTGGTTGACCGAATCGCCATGAAGTAGTTGCCTCGGCTACCCAGTGAATACATTCGACTCTATTTTGTAATCTCCGAAATAAAATCACGTAACTGCCCCCTACACAGAACTTCCAACAGTGTAGGATGCAGAAATTTAAATAGGAAGTGTTCCTTTCCATTTGAGCTACTCTATTGCGCTATCTGTTTGTTGAAAATGTCGTGCAGTCTTGAACCGAAAGACCGCTACGGTCGCAGGTTCGAATCCTGCCTCGGGCATGGATGTTTGTGATGTCCTTAGGTTAGTTAGGTTTAACTAGTTCTAAGTTCTAGGGGACTAATGACCTCAGCAGTTGAGTCCCATAGTGCTCAGAGCCAACCATACGAATTATCTCACAGCACTGTGGAATGCGGAAGTTCTGGAGAAATTGTTATTGACTTCTGGAGCTGTTGTAGCTGCATGACAACTAGTAGCGTAACGGTAAGCGTCGCGCCCTGTAGCTAAGACGTCGCGAGTTCTATTATATTCGCTGCTTTATTTTTTAAAACGCGATTCTGCTGTGTGCTGAAGTTATCAATTTAATGGAACTTTGAACGTAATTCCCTTCGCTTCTCAACCCAAAATAGCCGCATGTGGCAATAGAGATAACTTTTGCGACGTTTTGTTCTTTTCAGGTTTAAGAGACGGCCAGCCAGCCGATGCATCTCGAAGCTTTTGTACTATGAATGGGGAGAGAGCATCGTGCCCAAATAGTCAGAAAAGTATTTTCTACATTAGATGTCGTCTGGTAGTGGCATTTTATTCTTCTTCAAACCTTGTTTGACAGCTTTAACTCAGAACAAGTTTTCTAAATGCATGTAATCAATAAACGGCATGTGCATTGTCAGACTGTTATAGATAACATCAGAGAATTCGCATAAATCGTTGATGATTAATTTCTCTCCCATGTTTATTATTGTTTTAACAACACTAAAAGAAACCTTACGAAAATTGTGTACTGTATTATAAGAACTGAAATAAAACTACCCACGATAACCTTTTGACGAAAGTCTGTTTCAATAAAACTGAGTATCTGTACACAAGCATGCCTCTATCAGCATGAATTAGTAAAATACTACTCACTTAGATTTCGATTGGGTCTGTGTTTAATTTGTATAATGTGTCATACTCAATAGGTATGCAAATGTGGCACTTCATAAATAAAGTTATGTATTCCTAGAAATCCAAAATTTGCTTGTCAGCAGCAGAAAGAGGCGTTACCTGTTGTGTAGCATCGTAAGTTTTTCACCATTGCACCATGAGCTGAAAGTATTTTCTTGGGATTTCCTTATCGATGTTTGATCTGACTGCTTGTAGCTCTTTCACAGAAGGAATAAATACGTTACAGTCTGCGAGACTGGAACTGCGAAACATAACAGACGATTTTCACAGGTCAGAACGTCCCCACAGAGCTAGCCAAGAGGTACATGTTGTGTTTTCCTCTTACGAGGCCAATAGCTGCTAGAACTCGTAAACCGCTATTAGAGGACAAGATTAGTTGCGATTTCCACGTGTAACGACTTTCCTGGGCTGAAAACCGCAAATTTACAATCTATTGTTACACCTCAAGCGATAATAACTCAGATTATTCAATCGAAATGACAGAAAAATCAACTGAACTTTGAGGCTTAATTCCATGCACAACAGGTAGTAAGTCGTCGATCACAGAGTTGCCAAACATACCTTGCATTGTTGCCAAATCTCAGTTACAGCACCAGCTGGAAATAGACGAACCGATGTGATCCTACAGCGGGCTGGGAAGTGACCAAAGCCACGGCTGCTACGACCTGAAATACGTAATGCGTCTGATTCGCATTTCTGTAACTAGGTTTAGGGACTGGAGCATAGTTACTAATAATACTGAGAACTGACTGCACACTAAGCATCATCAACATAAATCAGTAACTCACATAGTTGTTTTTATACTTCGTTCGTAACTGTACTCAAAAGTAAGAAACTCATTCACGGATGTTTTCGTGCCTCGCCGATAGTCGAGCACACCAAACAAATAAATATAAAAAAGAATGTGTGTGTGTGTGTGTGTGTGTGTGTGTGTGTGACAGAGAGAGAGAGAGAGAGAGAATAGTGGGAGAGAGAGAGAGAGAGAGATAAAAATAAAAAAAGAATGAGAGAGAGGGTAAGAAATTGATGTAAAGAAAATGAATACCGGTATGCAGAGAAATCTTTCATTAAAATGACACGTTCCACATCATTACATAATGTCCTATTCATGATCTATGGATCAAGCCTTAATCTAACCTAATTAATCATATCATATTACTGACTAGCCGTGAAGAGTCATGAATTACCGAAATTTTCGCCAATATCAGTAATCAAATTTAAACTTGAAAATAAAAGACCCTTTCGTCCCTGTTAACTAACCACGAAAGGTCTGATATACCTCTATTCAGAAGTAACAAACTGTGTATGCATGGAGATACGAACCCAACACGTAATCGGATTGTTAAGTAAGTAAAATCAAATGTTACCTAACGGTTTTTATTACCAGCTGTTAGGTGCTTGACTCTAAAATAAGGTAACAAATTTTTGTGCCTGAGTGACAATCGAACCGTACTCCTATCGTTCTTTATCGTCCACGAATATAGCTTAAGTATCAATTGCTTACTCACCAACAGTAAGATGTGTGCGTGTTTGACCAGAAATTGTTGGCAACACATGAACAGACATTAAAAATACACGTTAATTTTCACTAGCAGGCCGGGGTGCACGTGATAGGGCTTGAAATGAAATAATGAATATTTTTGTACTGGATCAGTATTCGGACCCACATACTTACCTTTGGAGGTGACCTAGAGAAGATCGCAATCTTTGGAAAAGGAACGAAATCACTGAACTATACAGTTCCGATAGATTCAGAGCCTCGAAAGAGGAGATACGAATTCGAATCACAGTCCAGGAACAAATATTACAACGTCTCTAGTTCAATCAACTACAAGTAAAATAAGAGCCCTGTTCCTTTAAATGGCTATCGGTTCATCAAACAAAATAAAATTTTCTAATGTAAGTAAGTTTACTGGCGACAGTATTTCTGTTTACCTGACCTCCACCAATGTCATTTCTCAACGTAAACCGGCTCTTCCCAGTTGGGAATGTAGGAACGTGATGTTTAATGCGAATTCTGGATTATAACGTCTTTCTCTTGGGGTTACCAGAGGTAAAGTAAATCTGTTTGTGCCTCTTAAAAGTAAATGCCTGAACCTACGCATTGCACTTGTGATAGTTCGTTCGACCAGACTATTGTGGGCACATTTCCCAGCCCCAGGACACTTGAAAGACAGGAAGGAAGCAGTGAAGAAGCTCAGCCCAAAGTTTTCCATAGTGGAAATGAAAACAGGTAACTTTCTTTCGTAGAATCAGAGTCACGAAGAAAATCCTCTAACAGTCCAGTTGATGTATTCACTGAAAAGTGATCTTCAGTTTATTGAAGTGGATTTTAGGAGGCACGATATTGGTCGCCCGTCCAAAACCTCTCCTGCAGCCTTTGCATCGAGGTGAATGTGAAATAAAAGCTGACAAGTGTAGAAAATGTTGAGGAAATAAATAACTACTTCCCTTCTATTTATCACGAGTTCTATAACAATATATATCATTCCCAAGCAGCGGTTACCATGATTGTAATAAGAGGGGGCGGAGAAGGAAGAGGATGTCGAAGTGTATCATAACCACTACACCACGGTGATTCTGGTACTCAGCGCTTTTTGCGACATTCTGGTCATTATTATTATTAGTGTAAGAAATGTATTTATGAACACATGTGTATACAGAAGTTTGTAGTCATTATTATTAATAAAGTATCACTGAACACATTGTACCAGAAATTTTTTTCAAAAAAAGGTTATGAAGAAACCAAAAAAATTCATTCTCTACTATACTGCACATATACAGTGAATAAATAAAGAAAACCTCTTACCCCATATCCCTCTTGTTCTTATTTACAAAAATACGTTATCTTGAAGCTTGCAAGTCCAATCATACAACTTGTGTGTGTGTGTGTGTGTGTGTGTGTGTGTGTGTGTGTGTGTGTGTGTGTGTGTTCTGAGTTGAAACCAGTCTGTACGAAAGAAAGAATATAAATGAGTACAAAAAAGAAGAAGAAAGATCAGTCTGCAAATAGTGTAACTCAGTTCGTCTATTAATTACATAGAAGTTTACGTATCATGCTGTGAATATTTGTCTATGTGAGCAAGAGGCACGTTATCACTGCAGGTGCCATAGACGTAGGGAAGATGTGGGTAAAATTATATCTTCTGAACTGGATGAGCAGCATAGACAATGTGAGGTAAAAAATACGAACTTACTGAGAACCAATATTCTCTTCTTTTTACCTGCACATTCCGTAATAAACTTCTACATCTTCAAGCCATGTGTTAGTCTTGTCTGCCAGCTTTGGACTGCCTTAAAATGTTACTGACGTTAGAAGTTACTGAATATCTCGTATTTTTATATCAGTGTGCTTCTAACATGTTTTATAAAATTACAACTTTTTACTATGTGTCTTACTACTTCTATGTTCTAGCTTTTAGAATTGTACTTGATAATGGCATAAATGCCGAAATCTATATAGTTCAGAAGAGAAAAACAGTAATACAGTCAAATGGCGCTTATTCTCTAAAAATTACTGCCTGACTGTCGCTCAACACCATCAAAAATCATAATACAGTTTCTTTAGTCTTGGCAGACTTCACATGTGTGAATGGTTTCAGTGACGTGATGTTAGTGGAGAATGTTGTGAAAACACATCCAACATTTTTCAGTCCAACAAAGGCAATATCCTTAATACATTTATTGTAAAAGTATTAGAGGCACGCAATTATGTTCACACTTTGAGGTGTGATATACTTCGAGGTATGGCGCAGCCCCTCTTAATTTGTACAACTCGTTGCACAAGTCCTATATGCAGTGAATACTTAATCACCCAGTGATGAAATAATAATGCGGACTCTAAAGGTTCTATGAGAAAATTTTTCAGTGGTTCAAATTCTAGACATCTGATTTCACAGTTTAATTCTAATTTTAGCATCTACCATGACTATGTGTACTACTTCCTTAAATTTCTATAGGCAGAGCATGTACCTGAATTCATCATCACCCTCAGAGTAAAGAGGGTGAAACCTTGCATACATGTCATAAGATAGGATGTAAATTATGTTAGGTCAGTCCAGCAGTAAATTATAATGTGGGTAACACTCTGAATTAAGCTAAACTCTAGCATTAGTTTACAGTCGTTGAATACACTCAATCCCTTCTTCAGACTTCCTTTACTCCCAGTTTTGAGAGTCAATATGACGTGTCAAGGCATTTCTAATTGAATAACTATTTTAATGGCCCATTGCTGCATGGATGTAGTCGGTAGAAGTGGATATTCAAACAATTCCCCTGAACATAAAGTTAATGGCAGCTGACTACTGCAAATCTGTAGCTTTAACAATTTCAAGTGCTCAAATGTGAGTCATTTTCCGAGCTAATTTCTCCAGCACAATTTTATTCTCTTTGTCATTAGTCTCTCCCTGAATGTGAGAGTTATTATCCATTCTGCTTCATATCAGAATTAGTTCTTGTTTCACAATCGCCTTCGAAGTATCCCGTTAGTATCTTGATCAGAACACACACACTACATCTACTGTATTCACTTACCGACTTAACTAAGAACCATCCTAAAGGTTGATGCGATCCCAGCATTTCTGGTAATGGACAGCCGTGACACCATTCAGTTCATTCAGGAAGGTAAAAGCATTGTGTGTTAAGTTGCGGTGTTGCTGTAGGGCCTCCACTCTTTTTCACAAATTTTCTTTCTAAATGTAGGAAACTGTTGCTTGGGACTGTCAAAACATCCTGATGTTGACTGAGAATTCTAATCTCATCATCATTACTACTAAACATTTTTGAAGCAAAAGATTTGTGGGAGAAATGTTCCTGGTGTATAATTCTCTTATCATGTTGAACTATAGCTGTTACATGGTGCCAAGTCTGTTTATTTAAGGAACCTGTAGTTCTCTCACGTTATCAAATTGTACGTTCAATGCGAGGTTTGTACATTGGTATTATACCGTAACACACACTGCTGCTCCTATTTTACATGCACACATATTACGAATTCTTCATCTCTAAAGTCAATTAGATGCATGTTCTTGAGCATCATATTTAACTCTAGATGACAGTCCTTCGGAGGCGTTGGCAGGCTCAACAGTTTTATATGCTGGGCCCAATTTAGGGAAGGACCTGTTGATTGAATGAATCTGTTTGATACTTTGATACAAATCTGTCGCAATGTTACACTCGAAACAAATTATACAAACTGGTAGTAAATCCATCGGATGCGCTGATTAGTAAGACTTACCACAATTCATCTTCAAAATTTGATTCACTGAGAAACCTAGTTGTGATCCTATTGAACCTCCCTAGCTAAATTCTTTTCTGTTGTTTTTATTACCGTTCCAAACATATTAGCGTCTGTGCATAACTCACACTTCTGCAGTCTGTTTTATAATTGTATTCAAATCGTCAATGTCGTATGAGCCAGGGAGTACTTCCACAAATTGTCTACCAATTCCTATAAGTAATTTATTGTTTATCTAATTGACATTAGGAATTCTGTTACATCATACTTTTTGCAACGCAGTATTCACCCTTACTTAGATCAATTAGTAGAAAGTAACTCACAAGTAGAACTGACTATCGATCTTTTAAAGTCAAAGTGTACAACATCACAGTTAAACCTCAACTGACGCAACGATGTGCACGGTGCTTCTTTTCACTCACTCGTTAATAGGAATATGAGGCAGAAGTGTCCACACAGATGTATACTGAAGTTTTGGAAGCGCCGAAAATTGTGCAATACATGCTTGATGGTAAAGTAAAACTGCAATTCATCTAGCTGGCGTAAGTCTCCAAATGAATCAAAGTAGTAGATGCTATTCTGTTTTTTAAACATAAGCAACCAGGTCCTCCTGCAACCTCTAGAGTTACAATCATGCGTTCTCTAGGTTCCCCACATTGCCGGAGGCGTCATATTCTGCATAATCACTCCGAGAAATCTTGAAACGTGAATTTTTTTGATGAATTTAAGCAGATCGATATTTGCAAATTGTCTTTCAGGTGGCTAGGAGCCCTTTTTTTATGAAAAATGCAAGGCCTTTACCCTGTGGTTTTAAATATAGTTTCTTTCTCGATAGTGCCATTTTCAATCACCCTGTAATACCTTCACCCTATTGTATCTTTTCACTTTGTGCATTTTTCACAATTCAGGCTCGAGCTGATGCTCCTATAGTCAGGAGAACTAGTGACTTTAAATGTGGACTAGTCATTTCATATCACCTTACGAATAAATTCATCAGGGATTTATCAACGCTTCTAAAGCTGCACTTGTCGACTGTAGGTGATGTGATTATGAAATGGAAATGTGAAGGGACCGCTGAGCATTGCCAAGGTGTAAAAAATCGCATGAAATCAGAGGAATGAGTCGCTTGTGGCTTCCAAAGTGCTACCTACAGTAAAGCTAGCACAATGGTTGTTTCTTAAGGCGTTAAAAAGAATGGGGTATAATAACCGAGAAGCCCCTCATAAGCCACACAAATCCTTAGTCAATACTAAGCGATGCCTGAGGAGGTGTAAAGAGCGACGTCACTGGGCAGTGAATGAATGACAACGAATGATTCGGAGTGGCAGTCCGATAGAAGTGTTTGAGTTTGGCGAATGCCTGGACAACGTTATCTGTTGTCATTTGTAGTGCCAACAGCGAAGTAATATGAAGGAGGTAGTGTTGCAGTATGGGGAGTGTTTCTCATGGTTATGGTGTGATGACTTTATTGTACACACATCAAAAAAGTTTTGCATCACCCCGGTTCCCAGAATTCCTGAAGGTAGATGTTGATTGTGGATATTGTATCACAGACACAATCCCTTTGACTGTTCAGAGATGTCACTAAACGAGCCCAAAAATGTAAACAACCATGCATGAGTAGCGCCTATTAGACGAAGGGGCTCCGATAGCCGATCAGATTCAGTCAATCCACCAGGAAGGAGGTACACGGCTCGTGTTGTCTGTAGTTCAACCATGCCTAGGCGGTCAATACCACGGTTCGATCGCGTTGGATATTGTTACTTTGTGCCAGAATGTGCTCTCAACAAGGGAAGTGTCCAGACGTCTCGGAGTGAACCAAAGCAATGTATTTCGGACATGGAGGAGATACAGAGAGAAAGGAACTGTCGATGACATGCCTCGCTCAGGCCGCCTAAGGGCTACTACTGCAGTGAATGTCCGCTACCTACGGATTACGGCTCGGAGAAACCCCGACAGCATCACCACCATGTTGAATAATGCTTTTCGTTACGTCTCAAACTGTGCACAATCGGTTGCATGATGTGCAACTTCACTCTCGACGTCCATGGCGAGGTCCGCCTTTGCAATCACGACACCATGCAGCGTGATACAGATGGGCCCAAAAACTTGCCGAATGGGCCGCTCAGGATTTGCATCACGCTCTCTTCACCGATGAGTGTCGCATATGCCTTCAACCAGACAATCGTCGGAGACGTGTTTGGAGGCAACCCGGTCAGGCTGTCCAGCGAGTGGAACGAGGGCCTGCTGTTTTGGGGTGGCATTATGTGGGGTCGACGTACGCCGCTCGTGGTCATGGAAGGCGCTGTAATGGCTGTACGATACGTGAATGCCATCCTCCGACCGATAGTGCAACCAGCATATTGGCGAGGTATTCCTCTTCATGGACGACAATTCGCGCCCCCATCGTGCACATCTTGTGAATGACTTCCTTCAGGAAAACGACATCGAGCAGAGTGGCCAGCATGTTCTCCAGACATGAACCCTATCGAACATGCCTGCGGTAGAATGAGATTTTCACTCTGCAGCGGAGTGTGCGCTGATATGAAACTTCCTGGCAGATTAAAACTGTGTGCCCGTCCGAGACTCCAACTCGGGACCTTTGCCTTTCGCGGGCAAGTGCTCTACCATCTTTTTTTTTCTGTTCTTCGGGTCTCCTTCCTCCCCTTCAACCCGTCCTTTACGCTCGCCAATTTTTGCCTTCTCGGCCCGGCTTCTCCGCCTTTAAGAGAGAATGTAACTTGATGATGTGGAAACGCGCTTCTTCTGACCGACAAACTAAGTATGCCCCTTCTGCTGCCTTTGTTTGCAACATGGCTTGAATTAAAATAAATGTAAATTCCATGGAGAAGGCATTCACATAATTGTTATGGAAACATAGCTGCATCTATAACTTTCTTTCTCCGTGCGTGGTAAAACGGAAAGAAGCAAACTCATTATTGCTGATAAGTAAAATTCTCTTCTTCAGAAGGTAATGAGTTAAAGTAGGCTTCTGCTGCTTGATTTTACACATAAATAACATAAATATGTATTCCTGTGAAAAGAAGGAATGAAAGAAAGAAACTAAATAAAGGGTAGATACCAGTTTCATCACTGTGTCGTATGCTTCCCTCACAACAAAGTAATATATACATATAGGCTTAACTGGTCTGTATTGATGATCTTCTCTGATTACTTGCTGTTGGATATCCTCCTCTTGCTACGTGAAGTGCAACCTTGTACCACAAAGCATTCGTCTAATAAACGAAAAATTACGCACTTCTATTGGTTACAGTATTGTTTTCGTTAAAAGTTTGCGTAGTTTTCTTTGTATTTTTTAGTACACATCAACTTTTGGTGCTCAGTTGTAAGGTATACCCAGAAGTCCTCCCTATTGCTTGATTCTTTTGTTAGGATGTAGTGCATCGTTTGGCCTTTCAACCAGTTGGTTGCGTTTTGTTTTGTTTTAGGGTAAGGTATACTGTCAGGGTTTAAAAATTCAGCAGGCGTAACGGCGTTGGGCGTAGTCCTGCCGACGCTCGCTATCTTTTGTCTTATGTAGAGCCATATGTCTTTTACCTTGTCACACAACAATCTATGCTCTTCGGTATCTGGTATATTACATCATGTACACAGCGGTGACTCGGCCTATCGAATAGAGTGCAGTTTAGAGTTCGTCGTAATTTTCCTGTTTACAGCATAGTACAAGGTCGATCTAACATACGTTGGCAGGTTCCGGCAGTGAATATTTTGCCATATTGTTTCCCAGTTATAACAAGGATACTTCTGTTCTACGTCGTTTCTGGGTTTGTCTTTCACCAAGTTATTGTAAAGTTCTTTCACTTTCATTATGTCTTTTTCAGGGATCCTTGCCTGTATGTAGCTGTATTCCACTAAAAAGTATTTCAAGTGGTATAGTCCGTTGGGTTTGTGTTGGACATTTATAGGTGCACTGATGTCATCAGGAGCTATTTCATTTAACAAATGTGCAGCAAGGGTGCCACGTGGTTCCTTCCATTGTTTGTATGTGGTTGCTTGCACTTTCTTGCTGATATCAGTGAGATTTAACCCACCGCATTTCGTAGGGAGCATCAGAATGTCATATTTGACTTTGAAAATATGACCGCGGCTGACAAAATGTCCTAGTGCAGATGCGATACTTTTCGACAAGGGCGCAGGTGGTGGCAGAACTTGTGCTACGTAATTGACTTTGGATGTGATGTATACATTTGCCACTATTACTTTCTGAAGTTCATCGAGTTTCCTAATACTATAGGCTTGTACAGAGGCGCGTATGCTGTTAAGTAATTTTCGATAATTCGCATCAATAGTGTACTTGATATTTCTTTTAAAATCTATGCCGAGACATTTCACGGTTACAAGCTCGCGTAGCAGACCCTGCGTTTGCGCCCCAACCATCTGAGCTACCGAAGCACGACTCACGCCCGGTCTTCACAGCTTTACTTCTGCCAGTATCTCGTCTCCTACCTTCCAAACTTTACAGAAGCTCTCCTGCGAACCTTGCAGAACTAGCACTCCTGAAATAAAGGATACTGCGGAGACATGGCTTAGCCACAGCCTGAGGGATGTTTCCAGAATGAGATTTTCACTCTGCAGCGGAGTGTGCGCTGATATGAAACTTCCTGCCAGATTAAAACTGTGTGCCCGTCCGAGAGTCGAACTCGGGATCTTTGCCTTTTGTGGGCAAGTGCTCTACCATCTGAGTTACCGAAGGACGATTCACGCCCGGTCCTCACAGCTTTACTTCTGCCAGTATCTCGTCTCCTACCTTCCAAACTTTACAGAAGCTCTCCTGCGAACCTTGCAGAACTAGCACTCCTGAAAGAAAGGATACTGCGGAGACATGGGTTAGCCACAGCCTGGGGGATGTATCCAGAATGAGATTTTCACTCTGCAGCGGAGTGTGCGATGATATGTAACTTCCTGGCAGATTAAAATTGGAAACATCCCCCAGGCTGTGGCTAAGCCATGTCTCCGCAGTATCCTTTCTTTCAGGAGCGCTAGTTCTGCAAGGTTCGCAGGAGAGCTTCTGTAAAGTTTGGAAGGTAGGAGACGAGATACTGGCAGAAGTAAAGCTGTGAGGACCGGGTGTGAATCGTGCTTCGGTAGCTTAGATGGTAGAGCACTTGCCCGCGAATGACAAAGGTCCCGAGTTCGAGTCTCGATCGGGCACACAGTTTTAATCTGCCAGGAAGTTTCATATCAGCGCACACTCCGCTGCAGAGTGAAAATCTCATTCTGGAAACATCCCCCAGGCTGTGGCTAAGCCATGTCTCCGCAGTATCCTTTCTTTCAGGAGTACTAGTTCTGCAAGGTTCGCAGGAGAGCTTCTGTGAAGTTTGGAAGGTAGGGGACGAGATACTGGCAGAAGTAAAGCTGTGAGGACCGGGAGTGAGTCGTGCTTCAGTAGCTCAGATTGTAGAGCACTTGCCCGCGAAAGGCAAAGGTCCCGAGTTCGAGTCTCGGTCGGGCACACAGTTTTAATCTGCCAGATGTTTCATGCCTGGGATAGATTGAAAAGGGCTGTTTATGGACGACGTGATCCACCAACCACTCTAAGGGATCTACGCCGAATCGCCGTTGAGGAGTGGGACAATCTGGACCAACAGTGCCTTGATGAACTTGTGGGTAGTATGCCACGACGAATATGTGCATACATCAATGAAAAACGACATGCTACTGGTTATTAGAGGTACTGATGTGTACAGCAATCTGGACCAGCAGCTCTGAAGGTCTCGCTGTATGGTGGTACAACATGCAATGTGTGGTTTCCATGAGCAATAAAAAGAGCTGCAATGATGTTTATGTTGATCCCTATTCCAATTTTCTGTGCAGGTTCCGAAACTCTAGTAACCGAGGTGATGCAAAACTTTTTTTGATGTGTGTAGTTAACATGGCAGAAATGCAGGCTGATCTGGTGGCAATGCTGGAGGCGGATAAAAACACCAATCACAGCAGCAACACGCTGTGGAACAGCCCCTGACACAGAATACTTAGCAGCAGTAGTCACATAAGTATAGAAAAAAAATATCTCTAGTACTCTACTGGCCATTAAAATTGCCACACAACGTAGATGACGTGCTACAGACGCGAAATTTAACTGACAGGAAGAAGATGCTGCGATATGCAAATGAGTAGCTGTTCAAAGCATTCACACAAGATGGCCCTGGTGGCATCACCTACAACGTGCTGACATGACGAATGTTTCCAACCGATTTTTCATACACAAACAGCAGTTGACCGGCGTTGCCTGGTGAAACGTTGTTGTGATGCCTCGTGTAAGGAGGAGAAATACGTACCATGGCGTTTCTGACTTTCATAAAGGTCGGATTGTAGCCTATCGCGATTTCGGGTTATGGTACCGCGACATTGCTGCTCGCGTTGGTCGAGATCCAATGACTGTTAGCAGAATTGGAATCGGTGGGTTCAAGAGCGTAATACGGAACGCCGTGCTGCATCCCAACGGCCTCGTATCACTAGCAGTCGAGATGACAGGCATCTTATCTGCATGGCTGTAATGGATCGTGCAGGCACGTCTCGATCCCTGAGTCAACAGATGGGGACGTTTGCAAGACAACAACCACCTGCACGAACAGTTCGACGACGTTTGCAGCAGCATGGACTATCAGCTCGGAGACCATGGCTGCGGTTACCCTTGATGGTGCATCACAGACAGGAGCGCCTGCGATGGTGTACTCAACGACGAACCTGGGTGCACGAATGGGCAAACGTCATTTTTTCTGATGAATCCAGGTTCTATTTACAGCATCATGATGGTCGCATCCGTGTTTGGTGACATCGCGGTGAACGCACATTGGAAGCGTGTATTCGTCATCGCCATACTGGCGTATCACCCGGCGTGATGGTATGGGGTGCCATTGGTTACACGTCTCGGTTACCTCTTGTTCGCATTGACGGCACTTTGAACAGTGGACGTTACATTTCAGATGTGTTACGACCCGTGGCTCTACCCTTCATTCGATCCCTGCAAAACCCTACATTTCAGCAGGATAATGCATGAGCGCATGTTGCAAGTCCTGTACGGGCCTTTCTGCATACAGAAAACGTTCGACTGCTGCCCTGGCCAGCACATTCTCCAGATCTCTCACCAACTGAAAACGTCTGGTCAATGGTGGCCGAGCAACTGGCTCGTCACAATACGCCAGTCACTACTCTTGATGAACTGTGGTATCTTGTTGAAGCTGCATGGGCAACTGTACCTGTTCACGCCATCCAAGCTCTGTTTGACTCAATGCCCAGGCGTATCAAGGCCGTTATTACGGCCAGAGGTGGTTGTTCTGGGTACTGTTTTCTCAGGATCTATGCACCCAAATTGCGTGAAAATGTAATCACATGTCAGTTCTAGTATAATATATTTGTCCAATGAATACCCGTTTATCATCTACATTTCTTCTTGGTGTAGCATTTTTAATGGCCAGTAGTGTATTTGTGTAATCTTACTATGTGTGTGTGTGTGTGTGTGTGTGTTTCAACATTTAAAAAAATTAATTTTTTCTTGTTCTTGTCTTGTTACTTCAACAACTCTAGAAGCACTTGATCTGGCTGACATGCAACTGGAGACTGTTCACCAGCAGCAACACATGCTAAAATAACCTCCAGCACACATTGCGACACCAGAGCAGCTGCGTAAATAATAAAAAATTCTGCAATGATGCTACATATTGCGTTTACTTCTGTAGTGTAGGAGACTTTTCACTAACAAATTGGTACATATCTTTTGTTATTGTAGGTGAGATGGATCGGTGGCCCATGCCAAGTCTGGTGAGGATGAGATGCCTGAATAGGTCAGGGAAATGATTGCAGAAGAAGAGACACAGAGGCGCCGTAACCTGACCCTTTTAGAGGTGGATGACTTTCCTGAAGGGATGGTGGAGTTACTCGATGATGTGGATGAAATGATTATGACATTAACCTAGAGCAGAAAAGGTAATTTTGTTTTACTCACTCACTCAGCTTATAACCATGTGACTGTATGTATTCTTCTCTGGAAAGTTGTACTTAATTTTTCGTTATTTATTCTTCCTCAGTTGTGCTATCTCCATAGCCAGAGCATTCCGTGGCGTGCGTGCTGGGGCCAGTAAAACCAATGGCGATGAAGTGTGGCCCGACGAGGTATGCCTCACCTTGTAGGGTCCCTATCATAGCTGCCACCACTCAGCCAGCTCTCCCACCACCTCCTCAGCACCACTCTGGCGTCCATGAATCGGGCATCAGGAATATCAACAGTCTCCCACCTCTCAAGCTAGAGGCTCAGGACTACAATAACACCAACATCCAAGGCTGTCACCACAGCCAAGTTGTTCTCACAGGCCTGATCCAGTAGCATTACCTCCTCCTCCTCCATAATCTCATCCTCGCCTGAACCAACCACCTTGCAAAGTATGTCCACTTCAATGTATACCCCCAGCTACCCACTGACATGGCCTCAGCCAATGGGGGACGCAATCATCATCTAGTTATAGTGTAAGTAACAGTGATGATACTCTGGCTAGTGGCAATTCCCTCTCCTAACCATTTAGTGAAGGACATCAGGTCAGTGATGCCATACAACAGTTAGAATTGTGGATGCCTTTAAAGAGAGAATATTGTTCACTAGAATTGAGAAACCAGTTTAGAGAACCAGGTTTCTCAAAGTGTGCCTCACTGTTGTGGAAACAGAGCTCCTCAAGGTTGTTAAGGATCCGTAGTATCCTGCCATTAAATGCAATGTAGTGCTGTGCTGTGCACTGAACTGTTGCACCCCTCTTCCCCCCACCCATCCTCCAAAGATGCCTCTGGTGCTGAAGAGACAAGTCTTTACTATCTTTGGCAGAATACTGGGGTGATATTACGGAGCACATCAATCGCCGAGTGGTTTCATGAGTCCACCTTGAGCGCTGTAATGGACCAGTTTTCCAGGGTGGAAGTTAGAGGCTCAGCTAAAGCACTCAACCAAATACTACACCTGGACATCAGTACGCATGTCTATGATCCAATAAATGGAGGGTCAAGCTATATCGAGCTTCCTAAGGATATAGCTGCCAAGCAGGTATACATTACTGTCAAAAAGGATCAGGCTTGTTTTGCATGGTCAGTCTTAGCTTGCGAGAGAAATTACACAACAAATCCTCAGTGTAGAGGTAGATATCATATGCCTAAAGGTACTATTCCCGGAGGGTAGAGCTTCGATGGTATTGAGCTGCCCTTTATACTCTGGGATATACCTTCATTTGAGGCACAGAACGCTGGAATATCGGTTCGTGCCTATGACCTGGAGAAACAAAAGTCAGATAAACAAAACGAACAGGATAAACATATAGTCGTCAACCCCTCTTCTCAAAATTTGCCAGTGAGCGTAAGGTGCCTGTAAACATGCTGCTGCCCGCATCCCGTGGTCGTGCGGTAGCGTTCTCGCTTCCCACGCCCGGGTTCCCGGGTTCGATTCCCGGCGGGGTCAGGGATTTTCTCTGCCTCGTGATGGCTGGGTGTTGTGTGATGTCCTTAGGTTAGTTAGGTTTAAGAAGTTCTAAGTTCTAGGGGACTGATGACCATGGATGTTAAGTCCCATAGTGCTCAGAGCCATTTGAACCATTTTTGAAACATGCTGCTACTCAACTATGAGAAAAATGAGAAGAAATACAGTTATCATTATGTTTGGATCAAAGACATGTCCTCACTCCTTTCATCCCAACCGACTAAACACGGGCATAAACAGTATATTTGCTTAAGGTATCTCAGTGCCTTTTCGAGAAGAGAGTATTTAGCAAAGAATCTAGGAGACTGTGCTTCCAAGGACCCAGTACGTGTTACTATGCCTACTGAGGACAGGAAATTCATAAAGTTTCAAAATGCTCACCATCAGGAGCGGTGCTCGTTTGTAGTGTATGCCGACTTTGAATCCCTCCTCGCTCCTGTGACCTGCTGTGAAGGTGACGCCACAGCCTCACATACTACCTTTACAGACAAACACATACCATGTGAAGCTACATTCCAAGTTGCATCTCCCTATGATTCAAGCCTTAACCACTACAAATCTTATGTCGAGTATAATCCTACAGTTTGCCTGCTCACTCATCTCGAAAAAGTTTCATGGCAAGTTGATAAGCTTTACAGCACCAACATTCCCACGACCAAATCGAAGGGTAATGAAGATTTGTACAGAAAAGCGGTTGACTGCCATATTTATGGGTTGCCATTAGATTGGAAAAAGGAAGCGCCTCGTAGGGATCACCCTCATCTTATGGGGAAGTTCCGTGACGCAGCTCACAATACACGCAACTTGAAGAACCAATTACCAAAGCACATACCTGTTTTCTTCCAAAATTTAAGCGGGTGTGACGCTCACTTTCTTTCTGAGTACCTTGCTAATTTAGGCTAGAAGAAAAACCATCTCAGTGTCGTGCCTGAGAGTGTCGAGAAATGTATTTCATTTTCCAAATGAATGACAGTAAGAATTACGCTCTGCTTCCTTGACTCGCTACGTTTTATGCATGCACCCCTCCTGAAACTCGTTGAAACTTTAACTTGGGTCGATATGAGCATCACTAAATGGTTCAAATGGCTCTGAACACTATGGGACTTAACATCTGAGGTCATCAGTCCCATAGACTTAGAACTACTTAAATCTAACTAACCTAAGGTGTGGTGTCACCGCTAGACACCACACTTGCTAGGTGGTAACTTAAATCGGCCGCGGTCCTGTAGTACATGTCGGACCCGCGTGTCGCCACTGTGGGATCGCAAACCTAGCGCCACCACAAGGCAGGTCTCGAGAGACTGAGGAGACCTCGTCCCCAGTTGTACGGACAACATAGCTAGCGAATGGACGTGCTAAGCCTTGCTCTCATTTGCCGAGAGATAGACAGTAGAATAGCCCTCTGCTAAGTTAAATGGCGACCACCTAGCAAGGTGCCATTTGTATCAGTGCCAATAGCTTACGAGTATGCAGGAGAGATGTATTCCAACAAGAGAATAAAGTTAAGTATTAAAAAAGCTACGTATTTTTCTTTAGTGCATTTATAAGTCTCATGTTCCAGACTTCACGCCCGTCTGCGTTAGCCTTGCGTGCCCTATCGGCTACAGCATTGTGTCTGGGCTGTATGGTCTAGACACAACATAAGGACATGACACACCTCCATGCCCGAGGCAGGATTCGAACCTGCGACCGTAGCAGCAGCTCGGTTCCGGACTGAAGCGCCTAGAACCGCTCGGTCCCAAATACCGCCTGAACATCACTGGAGCTGCAATTTCCGACGGGGAAAAGTTTCAGATTGTGACTAGGTAAGGGGTTTTCCCGTATGAGTATCTGGATAGTATGACAAAAATTAACGAAACAAAACTACTGGACATGACTGTCTCCAGCAACCTCACAGGCGATGTCAAAACAGATGCAGAATATGAGCATGCTGTAGATGTCTCACAAGCGTGAATTTAGTATCTCCACTTCAAGAGAGTATTCACAGATTTACGTGAACACAGGTATGCGCTGTCTTGCGGATGTTTTTGAGAAATTCCAGTGTCTATGCATGACCACATATTCCCTGGATCCCATCTTTTATTACACGGCACATCAGTTGTCTTGGGGAAACAATGTTCGAGAAAACAAAGCGCAGCATCGAATTATTGACCGATCCTGACATGCTCTTTTCTGTGAGTGAGGGAACTGTGGGGAACTTTGCTAGTGTGTCCTTTCATAACCACATTTCTTTCACCACAATTTGAGGAATTAACAATAATAGTTCATATAGAACTGGGAACTATATCCCCATTCCACACTTCTTTCTACACTGCACATCATCATTACATGATGAGATAGTTACCACAAACTCTCTGTCTCAACGATGTTTCACACACTTTCCCTTGACACTGTCTGCATGCATAATTAAAAAATTTGCAGTCTTATAGGAATAAAACAAAAACATTAATGAATGGATTATTATTTTAGAAAAATACTTATTATGCTTAAAGATTTATTACGCTTGTGTGCAATAATTGTTCTGTACCAACATTAGGCACTGTTTTTAATAACCCTTTACTTTAATTCAATATTGTAAGATACAAAAGCAAGATTAACATGATCATAGTTCTATGACAACCACTTGTACAGTTCCCGAGCTTAGAGGTATGTTACACATACAGTATATTTGCAACACATTTCAAGACATAGTGCTATGAACGCTAAAGTTGATTGGAAAGTTGCTTAAAAATCCATGTTAAGTATATCTAATCAAATGTTGCCATAGATCGTGCACACATGAGCATGTCACTCAGCTCTTTCACCAAACTCACACTGAGTGGCATAATTTACATAGATCAGGTTCTTAAATTTGTGTAACTGTGTGGTACGTGTACTTAAAATGTATATTTCCGCGGTTACAGAGATCTATGGCCAGCATATTGCAAGAACAAGTATCACGTTGTTTGACTAAGTAACAATGACGTTTGTGATTGACACTTATCCCATAAAATTGTCAAATAGTCACATCAATTTTCAAAAATTGCTAGTGTTGTGAACTAACATCATGAAAACATGCCCACTACAAAACGTTTGCTGTTGCCGTAGTTAAACTGATTGAGATATGATAGGAGAGGTGGAGCAAATCTGCCCACACTGAAAGCAGTTCTGAAACTATAGGTTCATTCTCTGTCAGTTTTACACAGGACAAATGGATTAGTTCCTCCATTTTCCACCTGAACTGTTTTACAGTTTTTCAGTTAAATTAGACACATGTCGTCTTTTTCACACAGGGAAAGTGATTGAGCGATTCTATCACGTTGTGCATACAATACCTCAAAAAAGTAGTGTGAGGGCTATGTGGAAAGTGTAGTCTGTTCTGTCGCGAATTGGAAACCACAGTGAAAATTAAAAATGTTTTATTTGCAACAGTTTGCTCCACCTTCCAGCTACGGTACTTCTCCACATAGTTGCCACTCCGAATTACAAATTTCTCACAGTGTTGTGCAAACTTTCAAATACCCTCGTCATAGACAGTAGTTGCCTGTGCTTTCTACCGCTTCTCTACATTGGTCTGCATCTCGCTGTCTGTGCCAAAAGTTGTCTTCATAACCAGCTGTTAATGTGAGCAGAGATGAACATCAGAGGGAGCCAAGTCTGGGTTGTATGGTGGATGACCAGATACTTCCTATCGAAAACGCTTCAGAAGTGTGGTGATTGCAGGTTGGGTGTGTAGCCAAGAACTGTCATGAAGAAAGAAATGCATGACATGTATGTTATGTGGGGTTGTATGAAATCTCTGAGCAGGCACCCATACTTGGCGGAAGACGCTATTGTTCTAGGCATCTTTACATGCTCACTGTGCACCCAGAACTGAAAAGAGGAACATGACACGACCGACACCACCCAACACATCTGTGGAAAGCTTCATCGGATTTTCATTGTGCTTTCCATTTCGCGACCTATTGGACCTTATTTTCCGAATGGTCCTCATAATTAGCAAGTAATATTTATAGAATGAAATATAATGCTCTTAAATCTACGTATACTGTCAAGAGAACAATTTGCTATACTAATGCTCCTTTGAGAGGACAAACAGCAGTGAAAGATGGATATTCAGTAGACTAGACAAAAAACATATACAATAATTAGTAAATGAACAATAATTCCATCACAGTTTTGATACACAATCATCAGTAAAATTACGAGCATTAATTTCATTAAAATCTTTCTGGACTTATAACGAGTTTATTAGGTAAGCCACATCAGATATTATAATGCTAAAATTATAAATGTTTTTTGCAATGTTGCCACAGTCTGCCTCAGGTTGTCGACTTATTTTGCTGGAGATGGGTTCATGACTGTACATACAATACACTAAGGAGGATTGTAGTGAAATAAACACTGGTTGCAGAAGCCTTTGCATTTACTCAACAACTAAGTTTTATGTTTATTTTTCCGTAGTATCAATCTTTTGCCCCTCATAGGCAAGGATGCGGTACAGCAACTCTAGTTTTCTGCACTTCAGACACCAAACATATAAAATACAAAGAGTGATATAAAGTATCTAAAGCCGTTTATATATTTACGTGTTTTAAAACTATTAGGAGGTTGTTTGCAGGCATGACATTCATGCTTCAAATTGTCTTAGTTTTTAGTGATTACTGTGAAAATCTTAAAACAGCTACTACAGTTCATTGAAAGTGGAGGCTTTATACTAGGAAAGAGTAAGTTGGAAAAAGAAAACTGGACTAATTATGTAGGTGTAATATGTGGGGTAATACACTGTATTTTATCAAGTGGGTTAGGATGTGGTGTTAATTTAATGGTCTAGGTTGTGTTGTAGAAAATGAGAGTTGGGATGTATACGAAGGAAAGGAAGGTCCTATCTACACCAAGGGTAGCAAAGGAAAAAGAAGAGAAGAGCTTTTTTGGGTAGATAGCGAGAGGGCTGGGTTACATTTGCTAGGACATATTTGGACCGAATTCATGTTTCCAAATTGGGACCGCGTTGACGTTGAATTTTTCCGTCGGGATGAGGTGAGAAAGAAATTTAATGAATTGTTAATGTATTCATATATGGAAAGGTAAGTGAATTTGGAATATGAGTAACAGAATTTCAAGCAACATATGCATGCATAGTAGGTCAGATCAGTGCTTTGTATGAGTTGTAAGGGCAGCGGGGGAGGATGGGAATTGTAATCCACATGTATGGCAAAGTAGCATTTTATCCTGTTGGCATTCTAACAGATGCTTAGTACGTGCAGTTTCCATTTTAAATAACGATTTTGGTTTAATCTGTGACGTATTGATTGGATAAGTAGTTATAAATATCGAGATAGATGTAAAATAGCAGAAAATGTTGACTATTTTCTGGGTCTTAGAATGAGTTACCTTACACAGCCTCTTGTTGCGACTAATGTTTAACTAATTGAGATGGAGCGGTGAAAGCACTGAGTTTTCTGGAGGATGGAGTTCAGTGCTATATAGGAAAGTGATGCCATCGACAAACTCGACAACTGAAACAGGAGGATTTTGTTTCGGCATATCAGTAGTGTAAACGATATATAGTAGTGCATGGAGGATAAATTGTTGGCATAAACCCCCAGTGGGCTGGAAGATGTAGAAATAGATGTTGTTAATTGATGTATAAAATGATCAACTGGATGAGAAAGAAGCTGTGAGATAAATATAATTAACTGGAAGTGTTTCGGTCCAGAGTTTAAAAAGGAGACCTAAGGCCATACATGGTTGTCAGCTCTTTCAAGTTCAAGGTCCTCGGAAATTGTGGTTTTTTCTATTAACCTGGTGGGAGGCGGAAATAAAAGTTGCTCTCTGGGGAATAAATGGCCGGCCGTTGTGGCCGAGCGGTTCTAGGCGCTTCAGTCTGGAACAGCGCGACCGCTACGGTCGTAGGTTCGTATTCTGCCTCGGGCACGGATGTGTGTGATGTCCTTAGGTTAGTTAGGTTTAAGTAGTTCTGAGTACTAGGGGACTGATGACCTCAGATGTTAAATCCCGTAGTGCTCAGAGCCATTTGAACCGATTTGAGAAGAAATGGTGGCTAAAGTCACGCTGGTTTGCTGGTTTGGGAGTTCATGGATATGTTGGAAAAGGATGCATTGGAACACTTTGTCAGACACCAAAGTAAGTCTGAGAGGTGGCTTAGATGATGTGTGACTGCATAATTTTAAACAATAGCAGATGCTAGATATCTCACGATAATAATCCACATGAAGGATCATGTTATAGAATCTGAAAAGAAACACTAGGAAGGTGTGAGGATATCCCTTCATGTGTAAATAGTACATTTGATGTGTCTGCCAAAGGCAACACAGGAAAAATACCCAGGTAGAAAATGAATATGGGGTTTATCGTAACACATAAAGAACATTCTCTGATGGATATTACTGTGGAACACTATAATTGAAAGAACTATAGGAATATCTGAAGGCTGAATGTCCAAAAATGTCACAGTAAACTGAAAGTCCCAAAATCCAATGTCCAGACACTAAGCATGCTACAGTCCAGAAGGCACGTGCAGAAGTTAAAGTACCGAGTGGATGCACAAAAGTTTAAGTACAGTGTATTGCCAATGAAAAATAAAAACAAATATTACAAAGTGCATTTACCAGTCACAGTGATGGAGGCCACATCTGTTCAGTGTGGAGGTCACGAATGAAGTAGGTCTATAGCTGGTAGCTTCTGGAGGCGAAGGACAACAATGACAGCATCATCATCATAGTTGTACCTCCAGAGTGAGATCCTCACTGTGAGAGCTTTTTTCAGTCGGAGCCTGGGCCAAGAAACCCACTTGGAGTGAACTGTCGAGTGTAGCCTGGGCACAAGCCTAAATATTGACCAGACACCAGACTACTGTATGTACTTCTTTCAGTCACGTGGCCAGCAGAGGAGAAAAAGGTCCATGGGGCCAATGAATTCTGGTAGATCATGGGTTGCTCCTGGTCGCAGAGTGGAGTGTGTGTATCCCTCGTGTGTCATCTGAAGAGCTGTCCCCTGTGAGGTCCATGTCCACCTAACCCATTCATATTGTTGGTTGTTGATTGAGTAGGCGCAGGGCCTCAACAAAGCATTCCTCCCCTCCCATAAAGGGGAGGAGATGTGGTAGCACATCTCTAAGTCCTTGGAAGGGACTGGACTCCTGCTGGCATCTGAGGCAGGCGGGAGCTGGTATCCACCTCCAGCGGCATTGTCACTGGTGTGGCATGTGGAGCAGTTGGCGGTTGTTTCAGGGAGCTGACTGTAAGCTAGAGATGAGACAGGCCAGTGGTGTTCGAGATGGGTACCATCTCTGGACTCTGTCTCTGGAACAAAAGATGATGGTAGACTACTGCATCCCAAAAGCACATTGTACTGCCTTGAAGCGTCACCTTGTCCATGGCTCAGCCCAGAAGATTAGAAGCGAGTGCAGGAAACTGCTATACCTGCGAGTTGCTGGATACTGGTGCACATGTCGGTGAACAGGAGAGAAACGATGACGATGTAGGTTGGGAAGACTACCAGTGATAAGGACTCAAACTCGTGCCAGAGTCGAGCAACAGGGTAGATGAATTGTGAAGCTGACACATCAGGAGCAAGGAAATCTAGGGTACAACAAAGCGCTATGGACCTTCGACACAACACTGTCAAGTAAAAGTACAAGTAAAAACACAATCCACCAGAGAGAAAATCAAAGCGAGGTCGTCGGCAGTTAGTCAGTAGTACGCTGGAGATACAAAGTAAACACTGTCAGACCAAGTACATGACTGACTGAACGGTCGAGATGTGGTGGTATTTATGCTGGCTGTGGGGGACACTAAGGACCAGTGTATTCATGGGGTGAGATGGTGGGCACATTCACTAGGCGAGTGCAACGTTGCAGCGACACTGCCCTCTGTCGATCATCTAGACTAATTTGTTCCTGTGGGCATTCAACTTCCACATGGCCTGATACTAGATCCCTCCTCCCCAAAACTGGTGCATACGGGCGGAACTGCCCCAGACAGTGCTGTGGAAAGTGAAACGAAGGTACATACAAAGGTGCAGTCAGGCCAAAAAGTGACCATATGGGAACCTTGTGTCCATGGCCTAAGCTGGTTGTGGTGATGACGCTCGAGCCCCTTCTGTGTCTGGACCAAAGTAACTCATTGATCGTGGGTGGACACTACCGTTGCTGGTGTCCAAGCCTCAACTGTCCCACAGGAGTGTGCCCACACTGTCGTTCCAGTGGTGAAATACCCAGAGGGTTGCAAGTGAGAATCCGACAGCGGCGGTGGCAGCAGATGAAGCAAGGTCCGAGGCTGGTGACCATGGAGGAGCTCCACCGGGCTATGTTTGCTTATCAGTGTGGTGCAATAAGTGCTCAAAAACAAAGTAAGGGCGCCATAGTGGCAGAGGATTCGACAGCCTTATCCATCTGCTGCTTAAAAGTCTGGACCAGACGTTCAGCTTCACTACTGGAGGAAGGTTGGAATGGAGGGTCACAGCTGTGTTTGATGCCATTGGTGGCACAGAAGTTCTCGAAGGCAGAGGCTGTGAATCATGGGCCACTGTCAGAGATCAATGTGAGAGGCAACCCTTCGATGGCCAAAATTTGGGGTAGGAACTAAGGGTGGCCTTGGTTGAGGTGGATGCTATGCATATGACATAGGGGTACTTCGAATAAGCATTCACAATGAGCACCACATAGGACCCAAGAATGGGACTGCAAAATCGAGATGAATGCGGTCCCAAGAGAGGCAAGGAATAGGCCAGGGGGGCAAAGGACTGAGGGAGCGCTGCCTGGTGGTGGGACATGCTGTGCAACTACAGATCATGTTTTCGATGTTGCCATTGATCCCGGGCCAATACACATGGCGGCATGCCAGTTTCTTCATGCGGGTCATGCCCCCATGACTGCAGTGGAGTAAACTCAATATCCAACAATACAATGCTGCTGGAACAATCACTCGATGTGCATCCATCCAAAAGGATGACATAATCCTCATCCAAGAGGCAGTGAGAAAGCTGTTTCCAAGGGCAGAGCACTGTCATCAAACGATGAATCAGATAATGGGGCCAGCCATGGAGTACATAGCAAAGGACCTGTCACATTGTGGGGTCTCAGCATTTTGCAGTGGCAACACACTTGGCTGTAAGGGGAAAACCGTTCAACATATGTTGATGTTCAGATCGATGTGGAAGCAGAAAACCTCCTGTTGGTTGAAATCTGGGTCTGGGCCAGCCAGTAGATGGGACAAGGCATCAGCATTAGAATGCTGGGCTATTGGCTTGTGCCAAGTAGTACAATTGCAGATACCGAGGAACAACGCCCAGGGCTGGAGGCACTGTGCTGCTCATTCTGGGAGGTTGGAACGCAGCCCCAATAAGGCCACCAATGGCTTGTGGGCCGTAATTAGAGAGAATTGTGTCACAAAAAGGATGACATGAAATATCTCGACTGTGAACACTCTTGTCAAGGCCTCCTTTTCGATCTATGAATATTGCACTGTGTCGGGGTCAGGGTCTTCGATGAATATGCAATAGGCTGTTCAGGACCATCCCAATTCCTGTGTGCCAAGACTGCTCCGATACTGTAGACCGACAATGGCATGAAGTAGGGTGCAGATGTCAGTATAATTTTCAATTTAACAAAAGTCTGGTACCAGGCAGAGGTCCAGGTATAAGTGACCACCTATTTACGCAACTGATTGAGAGGTTGTGCAATGTGGGCCACCTGGGATAAGAATTTAGCGTAATAGTAGAGCTTGTCCAAAAAACCTTGTAATTCAGCTAAGTTTCTACGGTGAGGTAAAGAAGTGATGGTGGCAATGTTCCAATTGGTGGGCTGGATATCCTCTTTGGAGAGCCAATGCCCCAAGTACTCCACTCCTAGCTGAAAAAAAATCTGCATTTCTTCAAATGACACTGCAGGCCGGCATCCCACAGGCACATGAACAGGGTACAGAGGTTTTCCAAAAGCTCTGTGCGGGAGAAAACATCATCCAAGTAATTGACACAAGCCAGAATATTCCATATCAACTGTTCCAGAAATTTCTGGAATATTGCAGGGGCTGAGGAAACGCCAAATGGGAGTCGCTTGTACTTATGTAATCCAAACAGTGTGTTAAGAATGACAGTGTTCTCAGATGCCACAGCGGGATTGATCTTCAAAAAATATTCCCCACCTCCAGCCAGTTTGGTGAGGAGAACTTCTTCCCAGGGAATAGGACAGGTTTCCACCCGCCACAGAGCATTGATGGTCCCCTTGAAATCCCCACACAAGCGAAGAGACACATTTGGCTTCCAGATGATGAGTAGGTCGTTGCTGGGTTGACAGGTTCGACAATCCCAATTTCTGCAGACGATCGAGTTCCTGCTTCATGATAACCTGCAAGGTCCCTGAAATCGGTCTGGCGCGGTAAAAACGAAGGCGGCTGGCCAAAGGGTAATTTGCACCAGAAATTCCGAAGCGTACCCAAAATCCGGTTGAAAGAGAGACGAAAACTCCGTGAAGAGGTCGTCGAGTTCTGGGAAAGGTACTGCAGTGGAATCCACTTTGACTTCATCCAAGATAGAAAATCCATACGCTCTGAAGGAGTGGAGGTCAAAAATGTTGGTAGCTGTCTAATGGTCGACGACAAAGAGTGTCGACAGCTGGGTAACGTACAAGTCAGGTGAACCCAGTCAGACATAAGTCGCCTGATTGATGAAATAGATGGTGGCCCCAGTGTTCACCTGAAAACAAATGTCCTGATGGGACATGTGAAGTATGAGAAACATATTCTGAGTGAAGGGGAAGCCCTAGGGAACTACTGTCTGCAGCGAGTATACCATGTCCCGGCGTGGTCGCAGCGCCAGATGGAGCTGGGCCGTACAACTGTGACGTACTGAGCAGAGGAACCCCTCCATGCCACAGTATGTACAGCAACCCCAACGATGGACAGTCTGCCCAGGAGTGAGAGGAAAAACACTGTGAGCACGAAGGGATTGGCCTCGTAGCCAACGTCGAGCCCCTGGGGATAATCTGGATCAGAGAAACCCCAAACTCTCCTCCTCCTCCTCCTCCTCCTCCTCCTCCTCCTCCTCCTTCCCCCCTCCCCCTCCCGTATCACTGTGGTAACTCCCCTCACTGACACAAGCACACTTTTGATATCAATTTGATTGACTAATTATTTAATTTGAGCAGTTAATCAACCTCTCCCTCTGGGAAACCTGTCAGCTCTCCCTCACCATTCCCCATCTGGAAATTGGCGGATAAAAGATTCAGTTGACTGGCCGTTTGGCGGGAAATCGATTGCAGTGTATGGAATATTGTTTAAACAATGTAGACAATGTGTGGAACATTGTTTATTTAAACAATGTATGGGATAAAAGGCTATATATGGAATATAGTTTACTTATTTATTTATTTAAAGAACTTGGACGGAAATCGATTGCAGTGTATGGAATAGAGTTTAAGTAATTTCTGGTAGACAAGACAATGTGTGGAATATTGTTAATTTAAACTATTTATGGGGTGCAAGGCGGTGTTTAGAGTGCAGTTCATTTATTTAATTTAAGAAATTGTGGGGAAATTAACTGTAGTGTATGGAATACATCTTATTTAAACAATTTCTGGGTGACAAGGAAGTATGGAATATTTAAACATTTGCGGTGATTTTTATTCCGACCATGCATGGCAACGCTGAGTGGGCTTAGTTGATATTTGCTGCTGGTGTCAGGGATGTTCATATTTTTATTTGTCATTTTCATCACTATTCGAAGCACGCTGGAGTGCAAGCACAGACGGAGAAATCGGGACGATTACATATCTAATTGTTCATGGCATATTTCGAAACTCATCGCCACTTTCTGCAGATGGACAAATTACTAAAATCACAGCGGCAAACTGTTTCGTACAGATCGAGAAACATACAGCAGGCATACTGCACTGACAGATGAACCCTGCAAAAGTGGTCTACAGATCACGAATGGAATGAAGTGCAGTATAGTAGCCAAAATTTGGGGTCTTCCACGCTTGTCTATCGTCAGGCCGCCGGCACGAAGGTGAAAACCGCCCAATGTCCTAATTACAGATCACATTACTAAATACCACCCATCACGAACCGCATATCGGCCTCCTTTGATTCTTGCAGCCACCAAACAACACATCAACTGGAGGAATTCTGTTGATTGAGAAATTGCAGACGCGCTTCCTGTTTCTGTCTTTCTCAAGAGGCCATCCCCTGTTCTTTGGCTGTGTGAAAGAACGTCTCGAAACATGCAGATGGAGGTTTTCATCTCTCCTCGGAATACTGGGTTTCTATTGGCTAATACTGGAGACAAAGGGAGAGCTGACGAAAAATAGAGTGAAATAATCGATTCACACTACGTTATCACTTTAACTGTTTAAAAATTTACAGAAGACAAATAGATCACTTAAAACACTCGCATCCACCTTAACGATGATCCTTCTTCGTAATGAAATATACAGGGTGTCTCACCTAACTCTGCCACCTCAGATCTCTCTGGAACAACAATACATATTTAAAAACGGTTTGCATCAGCATGAACGTACGGCAGGGGCTTAGGAAACCAAATACTATGCGAAATTTTAAAACGTAAACAAATACTATTTTCAACACAATCTTGTATATTTTTAAGTGGACACCCCCTATTATTTCATATGCAATCAATAGTGTGAAAAATCACAAAAATAATGACGTTGGTTGAATCACAAAACGTCAATTACATCCTGAGAAATTGCGAAGCGAAGTTGACGCTTGAAATAAATGAAGCGCACAGCTAGCGCACGTCCTGAGACTCAAGTGTGCACCTCACGCTGCCTGTGCCAGGGGCTCACACAATGGAAGGTATGCACAATCCACAAAAATAAACAAGTAACACGTCCAACGCAAAGTTACGTTTTTCAAATTGTAAATGTATGTTTATTCCAGCGAAATGGCAACTAGAACTACAATTAGAGATAACACACTTGAATTCACTTTTCTAAACACATTTACTAGTGCACTGTCGCCCACAGAAACTGTATTGTTGTGCGTTACATCCAGCATAGAAAATACACCCACATCTTGACCAATGAAACTGTGTCACGTCAACATATGTTCGAAGTGCCCTCCGTTTACATCAATACACGTTTGCAGACAGGTAACGAGAGAGTGTTGCGCAGATTGTAGAGTTTCTACAGAAATTGCCTCACGCGCCTCAGTAATACGATGTTGCACATCCTCTACCGTCGTTGGGGGTTCTGGATACACTCTGTCTCTCACTGCGCCACAGAGAACGAAGTCTGATGGCGTGAAGTCGGGGGACTGTGCTGGCCATCGCACAATACCTCCCCGCCCCATCCCCCTATTTGGAAATGTGACAACTTTTGCATTTTGTGCGGGTCATCCATCATGTTGGAACCACATTAATAGATGAGTTTCCCATCCTAGATCCTCCATGGGGAGCGCTAGTGTATGTTGAAGAAGTGATACATGTCGCTGTCCATTCAATGTTCCGCGGTAAAAATAGTGACCTACAATACAGTTTGCAACGATATGTTGTTGTTGTGGTCTTCAGTCCTGAGACTGGTTTGATGCAGCTCTCCATGCTACTCTATCCTGTGCAAGCTTCTTCATCTCCCAGTACCTACTGCAACCTACATCCTTCTGAATCTGCTTAGTGTATTCATCTCTTGGTCTCCCTCTACGATTTTTACCCTCCACGCTGCCCTCCAATGCTAAATTTGTGATCCCTTGATGCCTCAGGACATGTCCTACCAACCGATCCCTTCTTCTAGTCAAGTTGTGCCACAAACTTCTCTTCTCCCCAATCCTATTCAGTACCTCCTCATTAGTTACCTGGTCTACCCACCTTATCTTCAGCATTCTTCTGTAGCACCACATTTCGAAAGCTTCTATTCTCTTCTTGTCCAAACTAGTTATCGTCCATGTTTCACTTCCATACATGGCTACACTCGATACAAATACTTTCAGAAACGACTTCCTGACACTTAAATCTATACTCGATGTTAACAAATTTCTCTTCTTCAGAAACGATTTCCTTGCCATTGCCAGTCTACATTTTATATCCTCTCTACTTCGACCATCATCAGTTATTTTACTCCCTAAATAGCAAAACTCCTTTACTACTTTAAGTGTACAAGGCGATACCGCACCAAAAATTGACACTCCACCGTCATTGATGAAAAACGTGGCGAATCCAGTGAGGATTTTTGCACGGACCAGTAGTGCATGTTCCGCAGATTCACATTACCATGATTTAGAAATGAAGCCTCGTCCGTAAACAACGTATTGCTTAGGAATACTGGATTACCTTTCAACTGCTAAAGTGCAAAACGACAGAATGCAATGCGGGATTTAAAGTCATTCCCGTACAGTTCTTGGTGCAGTGAGATATGGAACGGATGAAACCGATGCCGATGCAAGATTCTGCACACACTACTGTCGCTTATTCCTACACCTCGTGCAATTTCTCGTACACCCACCTGAAGATTGTGCGCTACAGTAGCCAGAACAGCAATTTCGTTCCCATTGCCATTCGCTGGCGTTGTACGTCGACGTTTTGTGGGAGCCCAGCTTCCTGTTTCCGTGAGTGCCAATGGTTCGGCGTGACGGATACTGCCTATCCGTCTAGTGTTCAGCATACAGTGTCACAGCTGCGGTTGCATTTCTGTGACATTCGCCATTACTGAAGCCCGACATATCGACTAGATGACGGCAAATGTAACAAGCTACAAGAAAACAGGTTTTAATGTGGCAACGTATGTGAATTACGTTACAGTATGAGAGCAGTTCAGCAGACCAGATTAGGAGACACTTGTACACTGAAGGTATAGCGTGTCGTGGTGATACTGGTATGTTTACGGCAGGATACAGGCGCCAGTGCAGGCAACCCTTTCTCTGAGCTCAGTACTACAAGCGATGCATTACGTCAAAAACTGTGAAGCCGTTGCTATCCTTTACAATCCCCATATTTCAGAACTTATGATGTTTAGAAACGTGAGACCAAGTGTGTTACCACTAATTGTACCTATAGTTGTCATTTCGCAACAATAAACATTATGTGCAGGCCATCCACATGATTAGAGGCAGACCGGTTCAAGTAAGGTACAGCTCAAGAAGGAGCTAAACTATCCCCCTTTAGGAGTGCCATCAATGAAATATGGGCCAATGATGTGTTGTCATACAATACCACATCATACATTAACACTCCACTGACGTAGTACGTCAATCACACATCACGGTTACCAGCAGCGTGAGGTGCACATCTGAGTTTCAGCACGTGTGCTAGCTGTGCGCTTTATTCATTTCAAGCATCAACTTCGCTTCGCAATTTCTCGGGATGTAACTGAAGTATTGAGATTCAACCAACGCCATTATTTTTGTGATTTTTCATGCTATTGATGCATACGAAATAATAGGGGGTATCCACTTAAAAATACACAAGTTTGTATTGAAAATAGTATTTGTTTACGTTTTAAAATTTCGCATAGTATTTGGTTTTCTAATCCCCTGGAATGTAGTCTAATTAAGTCGGGTGATGCTGAGGGAATTAGATTAGGAAATGAGACACTTAAAGTAGTAAAGGAGTTTTGCTATTTGGGGAGCAAAATAACTGATGATGGTCGAAGTAGAGAGGATATAAAATGTAGACTGGCAATGGCAAGGAAAGCGTTTCTGAAGAAGAGAAATTTGTTAACATCGAGTATAGATTTAAGTGTCAGGAAGTCATTTCTGAAAGTATTTGTATCGAGTGTAGCCATGTATGGAAGTGAAATATGGACGATAAATAGTTTGGACAAGAAGAGAATAGAAGCTTTCGAAATGTGGTGCTACAGAAGAATGCTGAAGATTAGATGGGTAGATCACATAACTAATGAGGAAGTATTGAATAGGATTGGGGAGAAGAGAAGTTTGTGGCACAACTTGACCAGAAGAAGGGATCGGTTGGTAGGACATGTTCTGAGGCATCAAGGGATCACCAATTTCGTATTGGAGGGCAGCGTGGAGGGTAAAAATCGTAGAGGGAGACCAAGAGATGAATACACTAAGCAGATTCAGAAGGATGTAGGTTGCAGTAGGTACTGGGAGATGAAAAAGCTTGCACAGGATAGAGTAGCATGGAGAGCTGCATCAAACCAGTCTCAGGACTGAAGACCACAACAACAACAACAATCCCCTGCCGTACGTTCATGCTGGTGCAAACCGGCTTTGAATATGTATTGTTGTTCCAGAGATATTTAAGGTGGCAGAGTTAGGTGAGACACACGGGATTTTCAACATTTGAGTATTACATGCATACATTATGCAAATCAGGTAATGAAATTTCCACCACAGATAGATCAAAGCACTAAATATATCCGAGTTCTTGTACACACCAACGTTTGAGAGCACAAACACCCTCCTCCACCACTATGTTTCCATTAAACATATCTGGTGGTAAAAAAAATCCTACCGGTCTCGCTAACTCATGTTCGGATGGTGCACTCCATCTGCCAACTACAGGGTAGCCCGAGAACCACAGCCGTGCAGGCCATGCCTACCCATACCAAACACACATGTGCCCGCAATACAACTACTGGAGACAATAAATGGATCAGTTGGGAATTTGACGTTGCGACTGGGTTTTTAAAGCACTATAGAATTCCTAAATTGTTCCTCTCCACTATATTCAGAAGGAAGAAGAAGGATATACCACATGATGAGATAGTAACAACAGCATACATACGTCCACAGGACAGAATCCACTGTGATGTAATGAGTAGCAGTAAACACGACACACTTCATTACCATCCAGTCTTCATGGCTAAATGTCGTAGATCACTGAAGCATTCGCACATCCCATGCGCTCATGCCCCAATGGCCACACGCAGTGCACCAACTCCGTGATATGCTGCCAGCGCTACCGCCAAAATGTCGTTGAAAGCTACTACTGCAGCGCAGCTGCAGTCGTGGAAGCGCATGTATGCCAGACTGTACCACACCCGGCCATGGAGGGCATCCAGAGATGACTGGAGTGGTGGAATCTGGATGTTATCAATACGTCCTCTCCAAATACCTGTCATTTTGAATCTTGTCTCACGCAACACAAACGTCCACTTTTGTCACTGTTCATCTAGCGCACTGGTCGCTTCACCAGCCTCCGCTGTCGTGAGGAAGACCAGACAGGTCAGCGCATTCTTTGTACTTAACCACCCGTCACAGGCTGAGTTAATCCGCAACTTCTGGTTCCCGAACCCTACGGACCACTTCTGCCGACAGCCACAGTGCACAGCGAAACAAAGACCTCCAGCCATGATGCATGGTAAAACAAACAGCTGTGGCTTGGATGTATACAGTAGTTGCAAACAGTTCCACCCATCATAACCCCCCCCCCCCCCCCAGTTTAAAAAATCCAATTTACACAATCCAAAACGATGTTGTTTATCACACACCTCAGATTTCTCACGTGAAATTTAGATTTCTCCCTTTTATACCAGTTACCTTCGAAGACTGAAGAAATCAGGACATACACATCGCTAAAGTATCGGTACTTGTGAAAATCCTGTAACAGTATGGCATAGGCTACATTTCTTCTAAGCATTTTCTCATCAGGTAGAAAAAAGTCTGTTCTAATTAGCTTAATGTCTGTTAAGTCATGCATCACAGGAGTTGAATATTAAACTCATTTTTGGCTCATGACGGAGCGCTAAGATCTACCTCTATCAGAGGATGCCTCCTCACTTTCGAACTCCTGTAAAGTAACCAAATGCCTCGCCACATATGAAGTCTCTTAAGGTAACAGCAGAGATGAGTTATAAATATCAGATTTAAACTAGCTAACACTTTATAAATTCGGTAATACATCTGATTTTATAATGATGGCCATCCCTCCATGTGTAGGTGGGAGATTGAAATTTCGTTAAAAGATATCGCCACAATGAAAAAAAAGTCTGATTACTTCTTCAGCTCAAGAATCATATCCTTTCTACCCTATCCATTGCTTCCACCCAACAGGCGATAATTCATTGATATCAGATTGATAAGGTAATTAATTAAATTGACCATGAGATCATTTTGCATGGCGAGTAAATTTTTTCCAGCAGTCGGATTACACTCACCACGTAGCTCAAATGGGAATCCCTGTAGGGAAGATGATGTTCTTTTTGAGGAACACTATTGAGAACCGACATTGAAGCCGACCACAGGGATTCTACCATCAGCAACATACATTTTGTGTAAGGGCTGTGCTGTTAAGAACATGATCACAACTACTATGTTAATGTCACCCTGCATAAAAAGTGGTCTTGCTTCTACAGGCACACACGAGAGTCGCTGTTAGTGTTACGCTGTCTGGTAGAAATGCTGTCTGCGATCTGGAATCAAGTCTCTCTGTTCAACCACATACTTCCATCAGATCCTATGGAGATGACTTTTAATGATTACAGACACTGGTGAATCATATTCATGATACTCTCATATCTCGAAACGAGTCACTTCTTTTTTTTTTAACCTGTCTGCTAAGGATCCCATGCAGAAAAACTTCAACGCCGCTTTTAGACAGTCCCTTTGCATCTTGTAATAGCTCCTCAGTCTCTGACCCGCCCTCCCTACTGCTTTATCGATGTGATTGTTCCAGTTGAAGATGGAACTGAATGAAAGTCGGAGGCTGCTATATCTCAGAACTTCCGCATCCTGTGGAGACACAGGATGAGCTGAGTTAATGTGACAGGACCATTTTTTTACCACTCAGTAAAAATGGGAACATGTTGTCATTGCTCCACCAAGTGGTTTAAATGGCTCTGAGCACTAGGGAACTTAACATCTGAGGTCTTCAGTCCCCTAGAACGTAGAACTACTTAAACCTAACTAACCTAAGGACACCACAAACATCCATCCATGCCTGAGGCAGGATTTGAACCTGCGACTGTAGCGGTGGCGCAGTTCCAGACTGAAGCGCCTAGAACCGCTCGCCCACAGCCGCTGGCGTGTTCCACCAACTGTGAAAAATGCGTAAAGCCAGCGCCAAAAGAAGCTTCCTCCTGCAACACGAGGTAGTAGGAAAGACAGTATGAGCAGTTACGGGAGTGTTTCTTATCAAGAAAATGCTGAAGATTCCACATCATGCAAGAACTGGAAGAACTGCTGCTCCATTGTGGTGCATCTCCAAACTACAGACAGATACTGCAGTCCAAAGTAGATCTGCATCTCTCAGAGTGCGTTCATGTCCATCACCCAAACATTCTCTCTATACTCACTGTTTTATACCATCAGAGACAAACTGCGAACTATAAAAACTCCGCTAATGTCACCCAGTAGAGAACTCGATACTACCATGTCCCTCTCTACCAATATGCGGGGAAACAAATGCCGTCCGTGTGCTGACATCGAGCGAATGTGGCGATCCCATTAAATATACAAGTATTTATCCACTGGAGCAGATGGCCAGTGATCGAAGTTGCCTGCACAGACCAGTGTAAAGTTTCATCACCTGTACTATATGAGTACCATAACCTTACAGACCATCAATGATGCATTGTTTTTTTCTGCTGTAACACATGCAAGTAATGTATGACAACAGCTTTGTACACTGCCATACATTTTCTTTTTCCAGCATGACTCTGAGGTCTGTGTCAGGTGCTAAACCTACATTACCACGTTTTGATCCATTGGCTCTCACAGAAAACCATACATCACATTGTGTAAACTATCCTACTGCTCCCACAACACATGGAATGGTTGAATAAAAGATGGAGGCGGTATTTCATATTCACAAAAACGTGGAAGAAATCGCAACATATTGAAACTGGAAGATTTTGCGGCGTTGTGTGGCGATAGAAGACAGCTGCCCGAAGGTGACTGATGACCTCTACATTTAAACTCATCCTGCACATTGACGTGCTAGCAGATGTCTAGGTGTTCCGTTTGATTGATTCCTCATATTGCAGTCATGTGCGCGGTCACTGTTTTGGTGCAGGCAATCCCTGCAAGGTCCTGCTGCCACCAAGACTCTCTCTCCATCTTAAACAAGTGATGTCAGTCAGTCATTTTGTGATAATTAACAGCATACCAGTGGATGGATGGGATGGAAAAGTCACCATCGATATGGGGCTATGTTCTGTAATAAGTACCACAGGTGATATTGCGATCAATTTTAGCAATTTCACCAGTTCTTCTGTAATTTCAGTGACAACCAATGACAAGACAGCATGCTTCCTATTTACTGTATAGTCTCTAAACCACCCTTCCACTACTCTGAGAGCACCATATACCAGATTGCGGATGTAGATATATGACTGTGAAGTACATCCATTCATGTTTAATTCTCTAATATATACACCACAGTATATTGACAGCGTCCTATACCGAGCTACATATTTCTAGCACTTCGACCACAGTGGGTAATTTACGATTATGAGTTCCCATCTTTCCTTAGGCAGATGGGCGTCACAGAGCATTCTCGCATTCTTTAGATAAAGTTAGAGATTGAAAGATCCTCCATCATTGTCTTTGACCAACACTCCCTACACCACTGTCCTCGATTTAATTTGCACTGATCAGAAGTGGGAGGGTACTATATCCGTACCAGTCTTACTCAGAGCGCCCATCCAAGTACACAATATACCTCCAGATGCGCGCATGTCGAGGAGGTTAGCACCCCTTATCGGTGTATAGTAGATATGAGAGTATTGTGGTTGTATAACAGACAGTTACGAAGAAGAAACGTGTGGTTTATCAACGATGGAGCACCAGACGAACGTAGTTTGAAACATTTTACGTAAATCAACTGGGCTATTAATTCTAAAGTATTGTTGTAGCGTCTGGGGCCAGTACCAAGAAGGTATTGGTAAGAGAGAAATGACTATGGAACATAAACACATGCAGTCCTACGGCTACACGGTTCTACACTTAAAGCACGCTATAATGCTAGAGTGGTGTTGTTTCCGACCTATGAGTCATGTGGAACGCAAAGCTGCTAATATTCCAAAGTAAGAAATTCCAGCACTTGACACACCTTCTCAATGCAAGTTTCTCCATGATGACAAACTGTAAAGTGATAAAAGTACTACTTTGCACACCAAAGAAAATAGCGATTCTTTTGACACAAATACTACATAGCTTTCCAGAGGTGTATGACACCTGCTGTTTCCAAAGTTCAAGACCGATTACTGTTCAGAAATTGTGATACGTTCACAATAGTACTATAAAATGATCGTCGGCAGCCGAAAATGCATACAAAGAAACAGTAACATCTTACGAGGAAATAAACGCCACAATCAGTAACCAGAGGAGATGTAATAGTCTTATCTCGTTTTGCCACCGCCTCTGGTAAACTTCCTCTTGCATACAGAAGTCATGGTCCACTGTTAGATTGTATTGCTCATGTGCAGGTCAATATTGCCGTTTCGCCTTTACAACACGTCTCTAGAATGCCTCCTCTCTCCACTATTAAGGTGTGTATATGTAGTATCAGTCTACTCTCCTCCTCCAGAAAACGCAATTTTATTGATTTTATGTATTCTCAGTCAGTTTCTCTAATTTTACTAGGTTTTCGCGATTTTGCACATTTCATTGTACACTCCTGGAAATGGAAAAAAGAACACATTGACACCGGTGTGTCAGACCCACCATACTTGCTCCGGACACTGCGAGAGGGCTGTACAAGCAATGATCACACGCACGGCACAGCGGACACACCAGGAACCGCGGTGTTGGCCGTCGAATGGCGCTAGCTGCGCAGCATTTGTGCACCGCCGCCGTCAGTGTCAGCCAGTTTGCCGTGGCATACGGAGCTCCATCGCAGTCTTTAACACTGGTAGCATGCCGCGACAGCGTGGACGTGAACCGTATGTACAGTTGACGGACTTTGAGCGAGGGCGTATAGTGGGCATGCGGGAGGCCGGGTGGACGTACCGCCGAATTGCTCAACACGTGGGGCGTGAGGTCTCCACAGTACATCGATGTTGTCGCCAGTGGTCGGCGGAAGGTGCACGTGCCCGTCGACCTGGGACCGGACCGCAGCGACGCACGGATGCACGCCAAGACCGTAGGATCCTACGCAGTGCCGTAGGGGACCGCACCACCACTTCCCAGCAAATTAGGGACACTGTTGCTCCTGGGGTATCGGCGAGGACCATTCGCAACCGTCTCCATGAAGCTGGGCTACGGTCCCGCACACCGTTAGGCCGTCTTCCGCTCACGCCCCAACATCGTGCAGCCCGCCTCCAGTGGTGTCGCGACAGGCGTGAATGGAGGGACGAATGGAGACGTGTCGTCTTCAGCGATGAGAGTCGCTTCTGCCTTGGTGCCAATGATGGTCGTATGCGTGTTTGGCGCCGTGCAGGTGAGCGCCACAATCAGGACTGCATACGACCGAGGCACACAGGGCCAACACCCGGCATCATGGTGTGGGGAGCGATCTCCTACACTGGCCGTACACCACTGGTGATCGTCGAGGGGACACTGAATAGTGCACGGTACATCCAAACCGTCATCGAACCCATCGTTCTACCATTCCTAGACCGGCAAGGGAACTTGCTGTTCCAACAGGACAATGCACGTCCGCATGTATCCCGTGCCACCCAACGTGCTCTAGAAGGTGTAAGTCAACTACCCTGGCCAGCAAGATCTCCGGATCTGTCCCCCATTGAGCATGTTTGGGACTGGATGAAGCGTCGTCTCACGCGGTCTGCACGTCCAGCACGAACGCTGGTCCAACTGAGGCGCCAGGTGAAAATGGCATGGCAAGCCGTTCCACAGGACTACATCCAGCATCTCTACGACCGTCTCCATGGGAGAATAGCAGCCTGCATTGCTGCGAAAGGTGGATATACACTGTACTAGTGCCGACATTGTGCATGCTCTGTTGCCTGTGTCTATGTGCCTGTGGTTCTGTCAGTGTGATCATGTGATGTATCTGACCCCAGGAATGTGTCAATAAAGTTTCCCCTTCCTGGGACAATGAATTCACGGTGTTCTTATTTCAATTTCCAGGAGTGTATTTCCCTCATTTTTTACCTTTCCCACATCACTTTTTCGTGATTATATCAGGTTTTTCTGGAATTTTACCGATTTTATGTCATTTTGCGAATTTTTCAATAGTTTTCCATTTGTATATGGTCATTTCTTCTGTCTTCGAAAATGATTTGTATAATAGAGAGATATCTATATTTCACGTGAGAAATCTGAGGTGTGTGTAAACAAAATAGACGTCTCGGATTGAGTAAAGCAGATTTTTTAACCTGGCTGGGTGGTCTGTGTCGGAATGGAATTGTTTAGAAGTAGTGTATACCTCCAAGCCGCAGCTGTTTGTTTTTGCAGTGCACCATGGCTGGCGGCTTTTTTTTTCGCTGGGCTCTGTGGCTGTCGGCAGAAGTGGTCTGTAGGCTTCACATTGATCTTGCCAAAAGCCGAGAAGCGATTCTTCTTAGTGTTTTAGCTCACTGGGGCACTCTGGGATGCTCTGTGGGGTACTCTGCGATGCTCTCTGGTGGACTCTGGGATGTCCTCTGGGGCACTCTGGGATGTCCTCTGGGGCACTCTGGGATGCTCTCTGTGCTTACTTATTGGTTCACTAAAAAAGCTTATCTTTTAGATCTATTAATTAATTGATTATTGATTATAATTGTGGGTCGCAGGGGTTCCGACCCCTGGGGAGGTGGGTGGGTGTTGATGCATGGCTGTCTTCACTTAGCCGCTGCAGCTGTGTATACACGGCATAGATAAGGATGGTTCGCAACTTTTTAAATAAAAGTAGAGATATACTTTTTTTAAAAAAAATCTCTCGAGATAGATAAGGATGGTTCGCAACTTTAACCTGAACAACAAAATAAACAATGACACAGAGAGCATCCCAGAGTCCCCAGAGAGCATACCAGAGTGCCCCAGTGAACTAAAACACCAAGAAGAATCGCTTCTCGGCTTTTGGCAAAATCAATGTGTAGTAGTATATATTAAACAATTAAATAACCTGTGATGGATGAATAGTTACAAAGAATGCGCCAAAGTGTCTGATCTTGCCCACATTAGTAGGGACTGCTGAAGTGACCAGTGTGCTGGGTGAGTGACGACAGAAGCGGAAGTTTGTGTTATGTGAGAGAAGATTCAAAATCACATATTTTTTCACATAATGTGTTAATAACATCCGAATTCCACAATTCCAATCATCCCCGGATGCCCTTCATGGCCAGGAGTGGTGCAGTCTGGCGTACACGCATGTCCATTACTGCGGCTGTGGCCCCGGTGTTAGTTTTCACTGACATCTGACTGTTGGTGGTGGTGGCATAAGACAGGGTTGGGGCACTGCTTGTGGATGTCGAGACATGAGCACATATAATGTGCGATTGTTTCAGCGATCTTTGACATCTAGCAATGATAACTATTGCTACGGACTTAATAGTATTTAAGTGTGTCTTGTTTACTGCTTCTCAATACACTGCATTGGACTCTGTCTTGCAGAGATATTTGTTATTGTTACTATCCCATCATGTGATAGACGCTTCCCCCTCCTTCTCAATGTAACAGGGAGGATCAATTAAGAATTCTGTAGTGCTGTAAAAACCCAATCGCAACGTCAAATTCCCGATTGATTAATTTATTGTTTCCCATGGCTGTATTGCGAGCACAGGCAGGCATGGCCTCCATGGGTCTGGGTCTCTCTCCTGGCAGGAGCAGATGGGGCTACCCTGTAGTCAGAGGATGGCACAAGCCTTGTGGTCGGAACTTTGTGTGATCGGTAGGATTTTTTTTCACCAGGTTTGTTTAGTGGAAATGTTGTTAGGGAGGGGGTTTGCGCTCTCAAACATTGGCATGTACAGGACCTTGGATATGCAGGGTGTCCCAAAAAGATTGACCCGATTTTAACTTACAAAAATATTGAGACAAATGTGTGGTGTCACCGCTAGACACCACACTTGCTGGGTGGTAACTTAAATCGGCCGCGGTCCTGTAGTACATGTCGGACCCGCGTGTCGCCACTGTGTATTCGCAAACCTAGCGCCACCACATGGCAGGTCACAAGACACGGACATGACCTCGCCCCAGTTGTACGGACGACATAGCTTGCGACAAGACGTATCACGTCTTCCTCTCATTTGCCGAGAGACAGATTAAATAGCCTTCAGCTAGTCCATCGCTACTACCTAGCAAGGCGCCATGTGTATCATTGCTAATTGCTTACTACTATGCAAGAGATGTATTTCAACAAGAACAAGACTACATTAAAGTTAAGTATATTAAAATCTCTCTTCTTTTCTTTATAGTTTTCATCCAGTCTCCTGTTTCAGAATTTACGCCCGTCTGCGTTAGTTTCGCGTGCACCTAGCCACTCCTTGTGTCGAGACCTTAGGGAATCGACACAACAAAATGTTACAAGGTAACTGAAACAGCGCTAAATGTAATCGGCATGGTCTAGAGTTTCAGAAAAAATCCACTAGACGTCGTTACGAGCGCTGACATGGAGCGTGCAGCCAGTCTCGCGCAATATGGCGTCCACACAACAGAAGGCATATTGAGTTATTGAATTTAGTCGTACTCAATCAGTGATCGCAATTCAGTGGGCGTTTCATATTCGATTTCGTGCTAAACCACCGTCAGCAAAGAACATTCGACGGTGATGTAAGCAGTTTGAAGAAACAGGGTGCCTCTGTAGAGGCAGAAGTCCTGACCGGCCACCTGTGGAGCCCCTGCAAGTCTATGCGTCGTGCTAGCCGAGAACTTGGGTTACCGCGCATCCCAGTATGACAACTGGTACAAGCTCTTCGAGATACTGACAAAGTGAAGCGATTGGACTGTAGCAATGCTATTCTAGAGGACATGGAAGATGACACTTTTATGTCACAGTTGATATTCAGCGATGAGGCAACTTTCTATATTAGCAGTAAGGTTCACCATTATAATGTGTGTATATGGTGCCTCGAAAATCCTCATGAAACAATTGAACACGAAATTGATTCAGCAAAAGTTAATGTTTTTGTGCTGTTTCGCAAAGCAGAGTTTATGGACCCTACTTTTTTGTGGAAGTAACCGTAACAGGACAATCATATTTGCAGTGCTACGGAACTGGTTATTCCCATAACTTGTCTCTGACAATTTCACCTATCAGCAAGATGGAGCACCACCACACTGGCACAAATACATGCACAGTCTCCTCAATACCAACGTGCCTCAACATTGAATAGAGCGTACATGACCGCGAGATCAGGCTTTACACTCCTTGCCTCCTAGGACCCCTGACTTAACACCATGTGATTTCTTCGTGTGGGGATATGTTAAACAATGTGTTTACGTTCTTCCCTTACCTCGTGACATTGCTATTGCTTCAGTGACAGAAGACACCTTATGCTCAGTTTGGGATGAATTCGGCTATCGGCTAGATGTCGTCCATGCAGCCAATGGAGGAAATATCGAACATTTCTGATGGATTTTTATAAACTTCTGTCTTTTCTGATTAATTTAGTATGCAATTTGTTGGTGTTAAGCCCTTCTTCCTGACAAATAATTCTATTTAAAATCGGGTCATTCTTTTCGGGACACCCTGTATTTAGCGCTATGATCTATTTGTGTTGGAAATTTCATTACTTGGTTTGCGTAATGTATGCATGTAATACTCAAACGTTGAAAATATGTTTTATTACGAAGAAGGATCATCATAAGTCGGATGTGAGTGTTTTAAGTGATCTATTTGACTCCTGTAAACCGTTAAACAATTAATTTGATAGGGTAGAGCAAATGGATTATTTCACTCTATATTTGATACCGAAATTACGTCAGCTCTTCCTTTGTCTCCAGCATTAGCCAGTAGGATCCCAATATTCTGAGGAGAGATGAAAACCTCCATCTGAATGTTTCGAGACGTTCGTTCCACAGCCAAACAGGGAGTGGCCTCTTGAGAAAGAATGAAACAGGAAGCGAGTCTGGAGTTTATCAGTCAACAGAATGTCGCCACTTGATGCATTGTTTGGTGGCTGCGAGAATCAAAGGAGGCTGATATGTGGTCTGTGATTGGTGGTATTTAGTAATGTGATCTATGATTAGGACACTGGGCAGTTTGGACCTCCGTTGTGACAGCATGATGACAGACACGAGAGCAGAAGACCCCAAATGCTGGATGCCATACTACATTTCATTCCATTTGTGAACTGTAGACCACTGTTGCAGCATTTAACTGCCAGTGCAATATGACTGCTGCATGTTTCTCGATCTGCACAAAATAGATTAACGCTGAGATTCTATTAATTTGTCCATCTGCAGAAAGTGGCGGTGAGTTTCGAAATATGTCATGAACTTTTAGATATGTAATAGTTCCGATTTCTCCGTCTGTGCTTGGACACCAGTGTGCTTCGAAAAGTGATGAAAATTAAAAATGAAAATCTTAGCATCCCTGACACCAGCAGCAAATATCAACTAAGACCACTTAGCGTTTTTATATGGAATCAGAATAAAAAAGCGCAACTATTGTTTAAATATTCCATACTGTCTTGTCTCCCACAAATTGTTTAAATAAACGGTATTCCATACACTGCTGTTAATTTCCTGTAAAATTCTTCAACTAAATAAATAAATTATACCGAAAACGCCACCTTGCTTTCCATAAATTGTTTAAATGAACAACATTCCACACATTATCTGGCCTGCCAGAAACTGTTAGAACAATATTCCATATATTGCAATCGATTTCCCACCAAATCCTTTAAATAAACAAATAAATAAATAAATTATGTTCCATACACCACCTTGTATCCCATAAATTATTTAAATAAACAATATTCCACATATTGTCTAAATTGTTTAAACGGTATTCCATACACTGCAATCGATTTCCCGCCAAACGGCCAATCAACTGAGTCTTTCGCCCTCCAATTTTCGCCGCGTGGTTCTAGGCGCTTCAGTCTGGAACCGCGTGACTGCTACAGTCACAGGTTCGAATCCTGCCTCGGGCATGGATGTGTGTGATGTCCTTAGGTTAGTTAGGTTTAAGTAGTTCTAAGTTCTAGGGGACTGATGACCACAGATGTTAAGTCCCATAGTGCTCAGAGCCATTTGAACCTCCAATTTTCAGGTGTGGGGGGAGGGGAGGGCTGGAGGATTTCTCAGAGGTGGAGGGGTTAATTAATTGATCGATTTAATTAATTAGTCAATCAAATTAATATCAAAAGGTGCTTGTATTGATGAGGGGAGTTACCAGAGTTATGGGGGAGAAGGGGGATAGGAAGGGCAAGGGGGTGGGGGTTTCTCTGAAGGACAGATTATCCCCAGGGGTCATAATCCACTTAGCAGAAAAATACGTTAAGGTCCTGTCAATCAAAAGGTCAGATACGCCAGGGGGCCATAATTCACTTAGAAGAACAATAGGTTAAGGAACTGCCAATCAAACGAGAACAATGGGTTTACCTCCAAATCTATGCTTGACCCTGATGTGGACAACCCACAATGTGGGGCGATAGCCCCCTTACCCTGCTACTCAAACGCTATGAACCTTGGACACAACGCTGTCAACAGATCAAGTACAATCACAGTCAAAAACACGACCAGAGAGAGAACCAAAATGAAAGCCAAGTTGTTGGTGGGTACTCAGTAGTATGGTCTAGAAGAAAGCAAGGAACAACTCCCATGACGGAGTGGGTGGCGAGATGCGGCGGTATTTATGTTGGTCGCGAGGCCATTATTGGCCGGTGTATTCACAGGGAGAGACAGTGGTGCACTCACGAGGTGAGTGTAGTGCTGCAGGGACACTTCCCTCTGTCGGTCATCAGGATACATTTGTTGTGGTGGGCATTCAACTTTTGCGAGCCCTGATACCAGAGAAACCAATTCTGGTGGCCTTTCATGAAGACAATGGCCCACCATGATCTTGTAGACAGAAACAGTAACAGCTAGACTGCTGAGAGGAGGGACTTGCGACCAATATTGATGGCCATGGAGTTTTCCTGCAGCAGTTGACCTATCCAGGGGAGTGTAACGATAAAAAGCCAGGAAGAGTGCAAGGCTACATCCAAAAGGTATGGTGGTGCATCTTGGACAGCTATGATTTAAACATACAATTGAAGCTTTGGCTAGACCATTAGAAGCAGAATAGAATGGCGTAGTATGTATCAGCGCTATGGCATTTACTTCACAGAAAGTGGAGAATTACATGGAAGCAAACTGAGGGCCGTAATCTATGGCAATAGTTTCTGGGAGCCCTTCAATGGAAATAATGCAGTGCAGGGTTTGAATGGAATGCCTTTCAGACATGATAGACATGCGTGGGACATAGGGGAAGCCACTGGCAGCATCTGAGGCGATTAAACAGGAGTACCGAGGAAGTGAGCTGCAAAATCCAGAGGACTGAAGTGTATGGCCAAGGAAGAAAACGATATTGAGCAGTGACCTGTTTGCTCTGGTAGGTAGGGCAGGAGACAACTATGTGGATGACCACCATGCACATGCCCAGCCAGTAGACATGTTGGCAGACTAGCCACTTGGTGAGCACAAGGGCCCAGTGCCCATCAGGCAAGAAAGGCAATATGCACTGCGAGATTGCCCCTGGGATCAAAACCCTGGTGTAGTCATGGACCCCACGAGCAGGAGCTCATTGTTGAGGGTGGAGAGCTCACTCCAGCACTACTAGTAGGCCTGGACCTTCAGGTGTCACTGCTGATAGCCATCTGGCAGCCAAACAAATTACACCAGATGGAGTACCTCATGGAGCACTGGGTCCTTGGTGGAATGGAATGTGATGAGCTTGGTGTCCAGCAGAAAGTTTGCCACGGATGCCTCAGTGGTGATATCCAGGTGGAAACAGACTTCGTGATCTGAATCGAAGTCAGAGTCCTACCCCAGTGGCAGATGCAAGAGGAAGTCAGCATTTGTATTTCAGGTTGCTGAACAGCATTGAATGTCGTAATTATAACTTGAAAGGAACAGCCTACTGTTGAAGGCTGCATGGCGTTTTTGTCTGAACATTTCTCAACACTTTGAAAAGAGGTAGAAAAGTCTTGTGGTCTGTGAACAGAGTGAAATGGTAGCATCAGTCATAGTCGTGAAACTTTTTCAGGCCAAATATGATTGCTATGGCTTCTTTTTCAGTTTGAATGTAACTACACTTTGCAGCAGAGAGAGTCTTAGATGCAAATGCAATTGGCTGCTCCATTCCATCAATCAAATGTGAAAGGACCATCCCCAACCAATAGTCTGAGGCATCAGCTGATAAGGTTGGGAGCTTGGTGGGGTGATATGCCATGAAGCACTTGAGGTGGAGGAGGGCCTGTTTCAAGGGTCAGAAGGCTATATCACATACCAGGATCCATTGCCAGCGAACGTTTTTGTGTAAGAGTGGTTAAATGGTTCTGCACTGGCTGGTGCATGCGGAATAAGTTTACAGTAATAATTGAGCTACCTCACCAGTGTTTTCAGCAGGCTGGTGCTGGTGGGGGCCATAAGATTTTGCTCCGCCTCAACATACTGTGAGGTAGGGTGGATGCAAAAAGCACTAAAAACGTGGCCCAAGTATTCCGCTTGATGAACAGAAAAACAGTAGTCGTCTTTATTACATTTGAAGTTGGCCTGTTGGAAGACTGTGAATAGTGCATGGGTGGTGTTAACCAAGTTCTGGGTGTCCTTGCCTGAAATGAGAACGTCATCTAAATAGTTCACCTGGCACATTGCTGTTGAGGTGCTCAATGCAGTGCTAAAAATTGCCAGAGTACTGACAATGCCAAACAGAAGTCTATTATAACGAAACACTTTGAAAATAGTATTGATCACTATGAAGCATAGGGAATGATCAGAAAATGGAAGCTGGAGATACACATCACAGAGGTCAATCTTGGGAAACACATTACTGCCCTCAAGCTGGGTCATTATATCCTCCACCTTGGCAGTAGCGTGTGTATATGACATATTGGACATAATGATTGTCTTGAAGTCCTCACAAATGGCCAAACACCATTTGGTTTTCCTGTGATGACAATTGGGGGGGGGGGGGCATTGGTTGCTGGAAATGGGACTGAGAATATCCTCATCTTGCAGCTGCTCCGTCTCCAGCCAAAACTTGTCTCTGAGTGCATAGGAGACGTTTATGAATTTGAAGAACTTCAGTGTCAATGATGGAAGAAAAGCCACATGTGCCTCAAAATCTTTGACACCCAAGAAGCGCTGCTTGAACCCTGAGCTAATCTTGGAGACCATATCTTTTAGATGGGGTTGGCACCCTGTGACTTGACAGTGGGGGCAGAGTTGTGGACGTCTAAGCCAAAAGCACTGAACAGATCCAGGTCCCAGAGACTGATGGATTCAGGAGCGTCGACGATCAAAATCCTGCTGTGAGGGAGGTCGAACAGTAATGAACTTTGACTGTAAATTGGCCATTGACTTTAATGATATTATTGCTGTAACTATGCAGTAAAGTGTAAGTGTGAAAAGCTTGAAGAGAAGGGGACCCCATGTGATAATGAGATTGTGAAACTATGATGGTCATGGAGGACCACAAGTGTATTTACAGTTCTACAGGCATGTTTTTGGTGGGTACTGTGAGTGATAGAGATTCCTCTGAGTGGGGAAGCACAGACTGCATGTAGGATACTTCTGGAACAGGTGAAACTATTTAGCTGATGCTCGTATCACAGGCAAGGACACACGGGACTTGGCTAACGACCTGCATGCACTGTCATCAATCCCTGTGTCCAAGGGGTCAATATATGTACAGTCAGCATTCATGTTGTGTTTTCTTGGCGCACTTCAGCCCTATTTCCAGATTTCGCAAAAGAGGTGCACTTAGTGCGCTGGTAGTGGCACTGGCGTCTGTGATGACTAATAAAACACTGGCTGCAGGAATGTAGTTGTCGAAGGAGGTATCTGGTTCCTGAGACGTTGCCTGCACTGCTTGGATCCAACATGTGTGGGGAGTTTGACTGGTTCCACATATGATTCATTGCTTATGTCGCCAGACACTTGTGATGGGCTCTGCAGGGTGGATGATGATCATGTGAGAGACTGTTCAAAAGCTCTTATAATGGTGAGACGTGTTTCTAAGGAAGGATTTTTCAATTTAAGGAGGTTTGTTGTAGACGTTCATTGGTGGTGTGGACAACAATCATGTCCTGGACCAAGGAAGCCACATATGATTGCTCACACTGAGGATTACTCTACTAGAAATAGCAGTCGCAGGATAAACCCTGGAGATGGGCAATCTGTTTGTGGTAAGACTCTCTGTTAAGTTTATGCCAGATGAAAAACTTACAGTGGACTGCCGCCACATGCACCTGGCAGTCCTCGCACATGCCAGAAAGGAAGCACACTGCTGAGTATCACCTGTGATGCCATGGGCTAAGAAATGCTGTTCCATGCTTGCAATGTAATTTGCTCATAGCACCACCGTCTTTTCGAACTGCTCGAACAGTGTGGGTGCTGTTTGGAACCCCTTGACTGTTGTATTGATCTGGGAAAAGCGATTGGACAGCTCCAGAGTAACATGCATATGGCTGACAGTCGGTTAGTAGGTGCGCTGCATCTGCTGGAGCAGTAACAATGCCTGGGAAAAGACATCCACCAGTTAAGTCACACTGAAAGTCACATGACAGTAAGTATACTCGAAAGTGGAACAACACACGCCAAAACACTGCTTACCTTTGTCAGAGCACATGAATGAGACACTGACTTGAAAAGAAATGCCTCGTCACCAACTGTTGTGTCAACTAAAGTCGCCGCAGGAAAATATCAATGTAGAAAATCAATATGAAATTTATCGTAACACTTAAACAATCTTTTCTGAGAAGATTTAGTTAGGAACACAATAACTGAAAACACATCACTTCCTGAATATTGAAAGAACAATAATAATACCTTAAGGCCCATGCTCTGAAAATGTCACAGTAAATTGAAAGTTCCAAAATCCATTGTCCATGCACTAAGCATGCCATGATTCAAACGTTACTGTCCCAAGAAGATGAGCAAAAGTTAAAGTCCCATACGGATGCACAGACATTCGTGTCTGCCATATTACCAATGAAAACCAAAGACAAATATTACAAAATCCAATTGCTGCTCACAGCATTATAGGCCACACTAATTATTTCTGTTGTATGTTGTTTAGGCATTGGATGATTGGGAAAAGACGTGGTGTAGAGTCGTCTTTGTATTCACAGAATGTAGGAAATATGGAGTACCCACTCGAAATGTGGTCCATCAGAAACTGTGATGCTGAAAAGCTCGAATACAAGTAATTAGCTTTGCTTAGCTTACTAGGCAAAAGACGATTATTGTACATAGATGGATACTCATGAGCGAGGTTACTCCCAGTGAGACAATCTCTGTGTTTAGAAGGATTCTGATGAGTGTTTTTATTGGCCAGTGAAATTAACTCTGGCTTGGTTGCAAGTCTGCAGCAAGGAGCAGCAGAAGTTATAAGACTCACACAGATGGCCCAAAATTCATGAAGGAAGGACAGATGAGTTTTCATGGGATGTGGGTGAAAAACACATCTGGTAATATTTGCAGGATAAAGGGAGTGGCACAAATAACATCACTGAAATACTTAATTGTTAGGGGATGGCTTCTTACTTAGGTATTTATGGATTCCTGCTTGTGTGGGAGTCGTCTTGAATACGCTTGCCAGGATTTTTGGAGGCAATGCTCACAAGTGGGTAAAGGATGGTAGGATGTAATTTATTCCTGGGAAGGTATGCTGCGTAGTAGGTAAATATCATCTTGCAGGTGGTCAGCAAAGCACTGGCATTACTGAAGTTCTGCAGGGGAGTCACTATGGATTTGTGATATGAAACAGAAACGTCTATAAAGTCTGCATGGCTGTATTGATAAGTTGAATGTCAAGCTCTAATTTGTCAAACTACATCCAGTAGCATAATAATTGCCTTCTTCTATAACTCATAACGGTTATCTACTGTGTGGATGGCAACTACAACCAACCACTAATAGTTATGATGTGAACTGGAAAACAGGCAATGCTCTAAAAATTGCAGCTCATTTTTTAGCAAGTTTCAAATCAATTGCATAACTGTTCATAAACATCATTGTTGAACAATAAATGTAGAAGTTACTAAATACCCTTTAACACTATGACACAGTTATTATTCTATATTTATTTCCTATTAGTGTCTACCACTGGTACAGCAATAATTCTAGTAAATAGTTGAGAGGATACTTCACAGTGATTTGAAAGTTTTTATTTAAATTGTAGCTGACTAAACAATCAAGAGTTGCGATGTCTGCATAACCTTATTAAAAATCAATAGGTTCCAGGTATTTCTACAAGAATTACTGAAGATTCTGTGGTTACATTCCATACATCTATCTTTATTTGCAGTTCTTTGAATTGAGTAGACACCTCACAAACGCTTTCCACAAGAATTAAAGTTACAGTTTTCATAACAAAAAGTTTATGTGCAGTATCTGTTTGTTCACTATCATCATAGCAGAGAGTCTCGAACAATTTGTAAGCAAGGTCACAACGGTAGTGACGCCTGTGGGGCTGAAATTACAATGTATATCGATTATCTTTGTTTCTGAAGCATTCAGAACATATTATGAGCCTAAATAGAAGTTTATGAACACCAAATTTTAAGATTTGCTATATCTCCAAAATATTCATTGTTTATTACATATAGAAAACCTTTGCAGTTATTATTAAAGTGAAAGATATTTATGAAAATAACAAAATAAATACCAAATTTTCAAAATTACAGACCTTATGCCACAACATTAATGTAACATAATATTGATTTCTAAGTTAATAAAAAATTGTTGCCATTTCTCATGGATGACGTTGAGATAATTGGAAAACAGAAATAAAAATGAGATCGTGTTTTACAAGTTTTTAGTGATATTCCATAAATATGAATCAGTTGCTTTACTATTTAAAATATGCGTAAACTTGGAAAAACAAGTCATATCGTAGATTTCCGTAATTAAGAGACATTCTGTAATATCCTGACTTATTACGAAGTATAAATATCTCCATTGTCCCAGTGCTGTGTGAAATGACACTGGTTGCTAATCGAAAACCCAGTGGTTTCTAGTTGAGCACAAATTCATCAGTCAACCAAACAAGGAGGTTCAGATAAGCCAGGGGTGTCCATCATTTTTGTTTAGCTGGGTCACATTGGAAGAAGATAAGAATTTTTGGGCTGCACACGCAACATACTTAAAACTAACAGTAACTGCTGAGAAGAAAGGAAAGAAAGGTAAGTGGTATGGACTAAAGAGAGAATAACGTCATGTAGCAAGGGTTTCCGATTCAAATTATTCAATTTGTCATTACTTTACATAAACAGAATTTTATGGAATTTACCGATTGTGTGACAGATGCCCACTTCTTGTGCCACATTAATACTTACTTTGGGCTGAGGGTTGGGCATCCTTGAGCTATGCTGCTCACGCCAAATGTTTCTGGAGCCATTTAACTTAACTATCATGATTATGTTTTAAGTGAGATACACTTTAAGAAATTTGTCACTAAACGGCATATGAGCTCTTGTCATAGATGTATTAATTACAGAGATAATGACATGTTTTCATTTCTCAAATGGAACTATAGTAGTTTCCTTTGCTGGTATCATATATTTCGAAGAGAGAAATTCAGTCACATTTCACACTCTGAAATTCGAGAAATTACTATAATAAATAGAAAAACATTACCCCAGCACCAGCCAAGCCATTCTAGCTCGTGTTTTCAACTCCATTTCCTTATTTTTATTATTCTTATAGGCCAAATGCATACAATTCTACTTCGAGCTTAATCGTGAATGCACATTTTTCTCTTTAGCCATTGTGCACGTAAACCATCATGCAATGGAGTCTAATCTGTGCTTACCTTAAAAATTGTTCGAAGACCTACCAAAACATTCCCCAAACAAATGTACACAGTAACAGCTGTAAAATTTCGTTATAATTCAGTGGGACTGTCAGCAATAATTAATCAGAGATAAGGCACTTCTGATTCCATGATAAAGTCATTTTATACGAAATATACAGAAAATTATTGGCACTCAGGTGTAAACGCAAAATAAAATATATATATTTATAGCTGTTCTGGAAAAATCGTAAGGGTGAAGACATTAAATATCACAAAAGAGTAAATTAGCCATACTACTGCTGGGAAATAAAGAGGTAATATTCTTTTGTTCATTCATAGAGTAGCTAACTTAAATGGGAACCCTCATGTAACATGATGTGACAATGTTTCTTGGTCAAAAATGCTTGGGCTTAAGAGTCTCATCTCAGAAAACTGGAGATCCATATAACGGAAATTTCCTCACATAAATAGAGCTCTTGAGTCACTATGGTCCAATTCTTGCAAAACGCATCAGCTAGGTCAGAGACGGACAAGAATCTGGAAAGTGTTTACAAGTGAATTATCTGTCAAGCGATACTCAGAATGAATTTATTTCTAGTTGTGCCCATTTGCCATCTTTGAACAGAGAGAAAATGAGAAGGATTACTCAGTTCTTGTTGAGGCAACTCCTGGTTCGAATCATGTTGAAAAGGCAACAATCATCCTGCATTACATTTCGATCAATACTCGTGAAACAGACATTTTCTATCAGTGAATACTGCAGACAAGGTTATCATAACGTAAGTAGAGTGGATGGTGTTGGAAAGGAGCTCACACACATTTTCTTCAATGGAATTCTCTCGCAAAATTCTCTCTATGTGCTTTTCATGTGGTGTACGTGCAACAGAGAGTTATCATGAAGCAGATATTTTTTTCAGAATGATTCAATTTCTTTACAATCTGTTCAGTAGCAGCCCACAATGACGGAAAAATCTGAAACAGTGTTTTGGAAATTCTTTATATTCCACGTCTGATACCTGTTGAGTACTCAGATTGACATTATAAAACCAATTGCAGCTCACTCGGATAAAATTGCCTCTGCTGTTGAAACTCTCAGTAACTTAAATTTGTCAGCTAAAACACTTTCTGCAGTGTGAGTTCTTCTGAACTATAACACAGCTTTCAAGTGTTTAATAGTAGCATTAATTTAGCTAAAGTTGGTACCAACTGGCTACAGAACCAAATTAATACAAGTTTGAAATGTTACTGTCGGTGTTGAGGTAAGACACCTTTAGAGCTTATTAAATAACTTAAAATATCTTCACAAAAACTGGGACAACATTTAAGTGAATCTAAAATTAGTGATAGTGCTGTTAAAAACTATCCTGAATTTCTGGAATATTCACGCTAATAAAATGTAATCATTTCATGATGAAACTGGATACGTAGTGGCATGTGTAAATTGAGATGATTTATACAAGATAAACGTTTTCATTTCATCATTGACAATCAAGTGTCTAACTTGAAAAATCTGATGTGGAACAGTGAGGCTTACAGATGGAACATTTGGGTTTTTATGGAAAGCGAAGATGAGTGATGATTAGGTTGCTGAGGCATGCATGTTATTTATCAATTAATACCATAACAATATTACAACAGATTTAGATGAAGAAATTAAATATTTGAAAATTATTCATACTTCAAATATGGAATACATTGCATGGGAACAATTAGACTTCTTGAATAAGATTCACAAGCTTAAAATTTCAAGCTTGTTTCCGAAGGTATATGAACTATGAGCATGTTTTACACTCACCCATGGTTGTAGCTGAAGCAGTAGCAGTTCCTTAGCTGTGGTAGTCTTGGGTTCCTAATAACTTTCTTGATCACTACTTTTCAAACATATATTTATTCCTATCCTTTCAGTCTCCTAAGCCATAAAAGCCTCATGGCCCTCGTATTTTTTTTCAGTGTACTCATATTTAACTTTTGCACACTCATTGATTCATCTGAGTGATGTGTTCTTTCAAAACTGCAGTGGGAAATCGGATACATTGTCTATGACTGTTTTTTTGTTTCACTTTATTCCAAATGATTTTGATTGTCATGTAACATAATACAAGGTGTATCATAATAACTATTTCTGATTTTCTGAAATAATGGAGTGTATGAAATTAAACATTTTTATTATTAACGCAATATTCAGTATTATATCACTTTAACTCGTACAGAGATGAAGGAAACTGTATATTGTAATAAAAGTGCTGGAAGGACTTGCTACCAAAATGAGTATGAAATTAGAGCATGATTTTAGCAATGGCACATCACACAAGCACGTCATATATTATTTGTTTCAAAAAAATTATTGTAATTACATTAAAATTACAAATACATTATAAATATTATTTAAATTTGTATCTACAGCAGCTTATTTTAATTCTTATTGAAAAAGGGGGAAATTCAGAAATGTGAATGTAGAAAATGTGATTGGGAAAAAAATTAAGAAGTGGAGGCACGAAATTTAAGTTTGTGTGTAAAAATCAAATGGCTCTGAGCAGTATGGGACTTAACTTCTGAGGTCATCAGCCCCCTAGAACTTATAACTACTTAAACCTAACTAACCTAAGGGCATCACACACATCCATGCACGAGGTAGGATTCGAACCTGCGACCGTAGCGGTCACGCCGTTCCACACTGTAGCGCTTAGAACCACTGGGCCACTCCAGCTGGCTTTGTGTGTCATTTCTGTAATCAGAAAGCCTGTTTTTCCGCACTTTCGTAGAGAAACAGTTTTCTGAATTTCAATAACAGAAAAAAGTTAACAAATCCCACAGAAGATATTCTGTAACTTACAATAACAAACTAACTTCAGTAGTTCATTAGTGTATTAGAATACTAGGGAAATACCAGTGAGTTTCTTTACAAATACTTGTGCGACATACTCTAGAAAGTAGCTCATGTGTGTGGGAGCCATACCAAATAGAGCTGGCAGGGCATATTGAATGTGTACAAAGAAGGGCAGCATGAAGTCACATATTTGTTTGATCTGCAGGAGAATGTTCTAAGATATTGAAGAAACTGAAATGGCAGTCTCTTAAAGATAGATGGAAACTACCCCAAGAATGTATATTCACTGAGTTTCAAGAATTGGATTTAAATGATGACTATAATATGCTACAACCTCCTATGCTCCCATAGGGATAGTGAGGGTAACATAGATTAATTACAGCAGACACAGAGGCATGTAAATAATCATTTTCCTGGGCTTCATACGTGAATGGAACGGGAAAAAAACGCCAATAACTGGTACAGTGGGGCACACCCTCTGCTGTGTATGGATGTAGTTATCGATGGTGAATCATTCTTATATGTTAGGTGCTTCTGTCTCTATTTGATGTGTCAATCCAACCACATGCAGCCAAGTGTGATTAGTATCAGCTTCAAATTAGACTGGTCTCATTCACCGCGAATTTGTTATTAAACTCTCTAATAGTGTCAAGCTCAAAGAGATAGGGTCAAGCTGGAACACTCCAAAAATCGAATGCGACGGTTCCATATGATAACACGATCTTCCGCATAAGACAGCAACTGGTTTGTGTTAAAAACAGATAAAGCCTAAGTTCCAAATATTGTAATTTCTCCGAAGCTAATTGTCGCATTTTGGAGAGTGCAAAATCGTCGAATTTGTCTCTCTGTTATCTATGATGTTAGTAGAAGTTAGTATACTTCCGTTTCAAAAAGCGCATTTGATACTGATATCTCTGTAGTTAATGAAGCTTTGAAGAGAGATTGCATGCTGTTTCTTGATGACTTCAGTCATTTCATCTGGGAGGAAATGGAATTATGAAATCTTAAACTATTTCACCCTGTATATTATAAACCATCAGATACACAGATGTGTAGAACCACACTTTAGCCAAAACATAATCGTGACAGACAACAGCCAAAATGCTTCACAGACGTTTCCGAGACTAGCTAATTTCGCAAATATGCCTGTTATTTCTCTTGTACTCGTGCAGAGCTGTAGCAAACAAATAAATTCAAAATATATTTTTTCAGTGGCCCTGGGTACAAACAGTATTATTCTTTTCTGTTGTTTCCTGCACAGTTTGTACTTACGAGGAAAAATTCAAGGTAATTTAGTGATTCCGTCAGTACATTTTGCTTAATCCTTTTTTTCTGTGTCTTTATGATTCTCTGCAAAGTCGAAAGAAACAGATGTTCAATATATACGAAACATTCGATAAATCGATAGCAGCGTATATTGGCAAATACATATTGAATAATTACTTTCTGTGATGTTGCGGCGAAGGTCGTGAACTTTCACCTTACAGTAGCTAAAATATCAGTAAGTTTTTGCTCCATGTAGGAACGGTGTAGATGTTGTTTACAAAATGGGAAACAAATGGTGTTGACGTGTTTATCCGGTCTGTGACAATATGCAGTGCGTGTGCACACTGTTGTTTATGTTTCATTAATGTAAATTGTTGGTAGTCAAGGACAGGCACTAACATAAGAGTTAAAAGGCATTGTTTTGGAAAAAGTACGATGGACAGTAAACTGGGGTAAATTTCGAGAATAGCATGGGCCGGTAAGTGCTTTGTAATATTTTCACGAATATGATATTAGGTTTCGTTTACGGGTTGTTTGGAAACATGCAACCGTACTGCTCTGTTAAACACTTTCATAAATAAAAGTTCAGTTTCGTGTGGTATAATTACGATATTTCCTGTTTTAAATTGGAAGTATATAGATAACGTTATTTCACTTCTTAATGTAAGATGACAGACGTGATAAGTGCTTAAACTCCTATTAGTAGAACGTATATTAAACTGCTGCACTGAGAAATGGTACATAGCTCAAAGAGCTAACATTCTGGCTAGAGTGACGGTAATGAAATATGTTTACGAGGTAGAAAAGTACATTTTTCGTTGTTGAACATTGTTATATTATGATGTAAATTGCCATTTTGCGTCTAATCAGTGGCTCGTAAACTGTTATTAACCAGTAGGAAGTTGATCTTTTGTAATTGTAATCACTTCGCATCGCCCATACGACGATTGTTCTTATTGTTGGTTTGTTTATTTTCTGTTTACACTCTATAAGACAAATCACACATATCTACTTCAGTTAGTAACAGCAGAAGAAAATGTGCTGTGCATTTTTGTTGCTGCCAAGTGATTACACCTTCACATTTAGAAACCAAAAAAGTTTCATTTAAATAACTCTGTTTTCCATTGCAGCAGGACATTTGATTGTGATAGACTCTACCTCATTATTAAATTGAAACAGCAGTGTGAACTGTCCATGCAATTGTTTTGTAAATGAACTTTGTTTCTGTGCAGCACACAAATTGTCTATTATTGAATACTTTATGGGAGGTTCATTCACTTGATAGGGTGTGTTGTTCACACATCCACTCGGATGATACCTCACGGTTATGGGTATATATAATGCTGCTGTCTTGTAATCATGGTAATGTTGCTCCTTGAGTGCCTTAATCTACTCATACTCACACTATATTCGTTGAATAAAGGTAAAGTAATCTCAGAGTTACAATTGGATGGCACCCACAGTCATTGCAATCATGGTCATGGAATTTGTTAGTGTACACAAATATTTTGTAAGAAAACTGTGTAACTAAATTAGGTTGCGGGCATGCAGTTCAGTCTAGGTGTGGCTCAGATACTGTATAATGTGAAATGTCTTGGCTGTTTTTGACACTCTATCTGGCTTTTAGTTATGTGGGACATGTAATTCTCCTAGCCCAACATCATATATTGAACACAACAGGCTAAGTTACAATATAACTGTAAAAAAAAATATTGTGAGGTAGGTCTGTTTCTATACATTTCGTTGCATGTGCAATGCAGGAAGTTACTACACCAAGCAGTATCAAACAGCACACATCTGTTAAGTGCTATTGGAAACCACCTCTTGTGCAGTTGTCCTTTTTTTTCACTTTTATGTGTACAGAAAAAATGAAGAGATTATCTTTCGCTTGCACACATTAATGACATGAAATTTCATGAGAGAGCATTTAAGTTATATAGCAAAAGACAGATGTTAATTTCCTTAGTGTCATGTAGAGTCATCACATGTTAACTCTGAAAATGCTGTACCTAGTGTTATTAAATTTAAGTTAAACATTGTTTTTATGCATTGAAAAACGAATATTGACAAAGAGTGCCTGAACTTAGTACATTTATGAATGGCAATAACTACACTGCATTGCTATAATTTTTGTACCTGTCGGTCAGTTTCTCAAATGTAGAGTACTAGTCGCAACTTGAATATGTGGACAGAGTAGCAAAAGAGGAGATGGGCAATTAAGTTGAAAGTTGAAGTTCCACATTCTGGCAGACGTGACTGACTGCTGTGCCATCCTCTGTCCATGGTGTCAACGAAAGTGGTATGGAGGAGCATATGGACAGCACTCCGCTCTCCCATTCATTGTCAGGTTTCTTGACATTTGAAATGCTGCCAAGAAATCAAGTAACTTCTCGGTTGGCTGCGCAAGGCTTAATACACCCTGTACCTGTCCTTCCACCAAGGAAAATACCTGACAGTACCAGGAGTTGAATCTAAGTCCTCCATGTGGAACTTAGCCGCACTTGACCACTCAGCTCCAAGGAGATGGGCAGTGGGGTACTAAAATTTTGTTCTAATCACTTGAAGTATATATTGCAAGTATGCCTCTTGCATATCTGTGGTAAGTGTATGCAAGTGCAGCTTAAATCTGTAATAGTGAAATTAAAATATATTAAGGAAAAACAGAGTGCATAAGGATTGTAAAACAGCCAAATTTGTTTGTGTGAGAGAGCAAGTAGTATAAATTTCTTAAATTTGCATCTGTATTACCAAATGGTGAGCACAAAAACTTATAAATTACAGAAAAACTTTCTCCAACCATCTCCATTTAAGCTCCCTTACATCTTTGCTTCAAATGAGGTATGTGCTCGTAGTAGTGATGTCATCAACTTAATGACTGTCTGCAAGATTAAATAACCTCTAAATGCTGACTGTTTCCTGAACCACTAATACTGCTGTTTAGTAACAGTAGCCAAGTTTCCTCTAATATCATATCCACTGGCTTTGCTAACTCATATCACATTCCAATCTAACTTCGACCTGAGGGTATCATCATAGTCTTCATTCTAAATATGACATAAACTTCTTCATTTCACCACTGATAAAGCTATTTGGTTAATCAGTTTCATGTTCCAAGGATAATTTTCCTATATAAATTGTAATGATTTAGAACAAGTCATTTTACATTCCCTTCGCAAAATAATTTGTAAATATGGCTACATGTTGAACATTTAGGGTCCTATAAGGTTTTTAAGAAAAAGTATACAGATGTGAGTTGGTGATACCTACCAGTCGCCTTGTAGACATTACACTAATAGAAATCTTCTACAGAATAGGAGGAGTTGTCAAAGAGAAAATTTTTCAGTTCAGTTTCAAATTTTACTGTGCCGTCTGTCAGACATTTTATATCACTGGGTAGGTTATCAAAAATTTTAGCTGTAGCATTGTGCACCTCTTTGTGTGCTAATGACAACTGTAACATGGAGTAATGAATGTAGTTTTTCTTTCTGGTATTTTACTTATGTACAACATTGTTCCTTTTGAACTGTAGTGGATTATTTACAACAAACTTAATGAGATAATACATATAGGCTGCAGTGAAGCAGTAGTCAGAATGGCCAACACCTTAAACAGATATCTAAAAGATGATTGTGGGTGAGCACCACATATTACTTTTGCAGTACATTTTTGAGCAATGAAGACTTTCTTTTTTAAAGATTAGTTATGCTGAAGGCTGGTTTGTTGCTGCTAGCCATGGTTCTCTATCCTGTGCAAAACTTTTCATCTCCGAATAAGTAGGGCAAAGTATGGCCTTGTGAATCCCTGCCTCACGTTTCCCTCCAGTACTACATTAGTGAACTCTTGATGTCTCAGAATTTGCCCTATCAACCAGTCCATTCTTTTAGTAAAGCTTTGCCTTAAATTTTTTTCTCCCCAGTGTTTAGTGGAGTAAAATAATGAAGAACTGTAAAAGTTAGTATAATTGTCACCATTTACAGCATGAAAATGACGTACATTTTCAGTCTAAAAGTTACTTTCCAATTTTATTATTATTATTATTGTTATTATTTTCAGTCTTGCACTTTTTTGTTTTAGAAAAAAAATATTTTTGAAAAGGGTAGCTGTTATACTATGGCATGAGAAGGTTTGTACCAGATCGCAAATAATGATTGTTATATGAAGAAAAAGAAAGATACCTGGCATATCAATTTCTAATTCTCATGTTTGCTTTGGCGTAACATTTCTTTCGACAAAATTATTAATTTGTGATCAAGTTGAATACAAACATATTTTTTCCACACAGAAATTGTGATAATAACTTTGAGTCTGAGAGACAAAAGTACAGCATATGCTGCTATTTAGTCCTCGAGGAAGGACTTCATGTCTCAAAATAAAATTTTATGTTCACAGTAGTGTACTTGTAAATGAATTTTATTTTGTTCTATGTAATTTTGAGTGCCCATGCCATTAATGAACAAACTGCAAACAAAGGTTAATGTATGCAACCGTCAGGGTTAATTGTTTATTTTGAGACTTTCTACAACATAAGTTGTTTCTTGTTTGCTAGGAATGAATAGACTCACTGATGTCTTGCCTGTTCATTCCTGTTATATTTTCATTACCACAGTAAGAAATCTACACAGGAAGAGTGCAAAACGTTCACTGCTCTAGCCCTGTTGCTGAAATCTTTCTTTGTGAGAAGAGAGTAATCTGCTTTAAAATAACGTAGTTGACTAATTAAGACTAATTAAACTTTAATGCCCTCTCACATAAGTCATGTCACCTTTTTTTGGGGGGGGAGGGGAGGCATAGTTGTCAGCTTGCTTGATGTATGTGTTTAACGAAGTACCAGTAGAGACACGGTGGCATAATGAATTGTTTCTGCTTTTATGCGGTTTGTGTTCAAGCTTTTTATTCAGGTAATAAGTGCTAAAAAATTAAGTGGGGTATTTGGAATAAACATTAAGAATATTAATTCCTCTATTACTTATTGTTGTGTGTTATGAGACTTCTGTATTAAAGGGAGATGAGCATAGAAGGAAAAACGATGCAGGTGAATAAGAGGTTGCCAGAAATTTTAGAAACGTGTCACATTGTTCTCCATAGTGGTGTGAATTAATTGAGACATGCAATTTGTCAGTTGGATCACAAAAATAGAATGCATTATTTTGGCTTCTTGCGGGATTTCATGTGTGTATAATGTAGTTGTATGAAAGTAATGCATGATATTTCAATAATGTACTCCATTTTGTGAGACGAAAAATGTTGTCATTAACAGTCGAAGTCATTTTTATTCCTTTGTGAATGCTATTGTTGTTTTCATTATTATTATTATTGGTACTTCATAAAAAATGTTACATATCATCAGTATTTATAAGTATATTCATCTGTATAATAAGTGTCCTCAGTAGATTTGAGCAAGTTCATCACATATTTTGAAGTAGGATAGTAAAAGGTGCTGAAATCGCTTCCTATAAGCTTAATTTTGTGGTGAAGGAAGTGTTGACACCTTATGAACGATGATGATAATAATAATAATAATAATAATAAACTTCCAAGAATGTGTACACTGTTAATTTATTTAGCAGCTAAACATTGTGGAATTATGGGTAAGAGACTCGGTTGGTTTCTGCCTTAAGTGAGCGGTAGGTACCCTAGTAAAAGTTTACTTTGCACTATCAGATGCGTTAGGTATTCCTCAGAGTTCCATACTAAGACTGTCTTTTTAAGTAGTACTGTATGTCAGTATATTTTCAGTGTAAAGGTGCTCTATTTGCTGATACAGTCATATCTGTTGTCAGCATCATGTCACAAACTGAATAATAAAGGAAATCATGGCTTAATGCTAATATGGTGATTCCCAGTTGCTGTAAAACTTAATGCATTTAATTCTGTTACATTAACATTGTATTCCCTTCGAATCTTTAAACAATAATAGAAGTGAGAGACATCAGGTATTGATCACCGAGCATGACTGAGAAGCTGTAGTTGAATTTCTCACATCATGACTCCAGTCAGTTGAAAGTAGCTACCATTATGATCAGAATACTGCCACTGTCAGTACTCAAGAGGCAAATAAGGTGATTTATTGCGCGTAATTTTATTCCTTCTGTCATGTGTAGTAATATTTTGGTGCAACTCAGTTCGTACAGGAAGAGTATAGTTTTGCTCAAAAGTGAGTCTCATATCACCTTCCATTTTAAAATCTGACTTTCTAGCATCTATAGCACAGAACATATACGTCTTTATGAGAATTATGGTTGAAAGCAGTGACTTCCATCAAGTGAAGATGAGGGTAATGGGCAATTTTAATGTTGTGAACATAATCTTTTCCAATAAAATTTTCTCAATCTACCGGCCGTGTCAAGTGCTTAAAAGACCACAAGATTTTGGCTGAGTATCCCTCAGTTGATGTCAAAGGGTGACTGTTGTATGATTGCTGCTGCTGCTGTCGTAGATAGCTGTGCTAATGCATGTGACGTCACTAGTGCCTAGTCTATGACTATATGAAGTAATGTTCTTGTTGTTAGGTCACCACACCTGCGTCAACCTTCTAGTGGCTGGATCCTAGGCTATGCTCAGCTGCTGACTGCCATATTTATTTAGTATGCTTTCAGAAATTTTTATCTTGATCACGTTGTTTATAACTCTCTCCCAGAAACCATACGTCTGTCTAGTAATAGATGTCTCGCTGATTCAGTGTGTCTCTGTTTCCCGAAGCATGTTTTGCTTGCACTTAGTTTTCAGCATATCATAGGGGGAAACACCTTTCGTGTTCTGTATGGCACTGTTAAATAGTGTGCACAGCCTCTCCAGTGTAAAACTGTCCACACCTACATTGTATTTTGTGTATCAGTAGCATTTGTGGCCTACATCATCTTTCATAGGACTCATTAATTGTCAGATTTTGTTACTGAACCACAGTATGGCAAAAATGCATGCCACTTTGTGGTTTCTTGGGTTGTTGGGCAGGGGAAGGGCTTCTGCTTACAAGTCAGTCTCCTGTTAAATGGCTTGTGAAATTTATTGGTTGTTGTAGCAATATTCTTTGAATACTTTCCGTAAGTGGCTCAGTCAAGAAAGGAGCCACATTCTTTCAAATTCTGAGCTGCTATGACAAAAGCTGAGAGCAGAGGCTTCCATGCTCTCTACAATGGGGATTGCTGGCACCCAGACAATTGCTAATTTGTAGTGATCATCCTTGTTCATGTTGTTGGGTATTTAATTATTTTATGATGCTGCAGCCAGTTTCGAGGCAAGTACACAGGCTTCTTGAAAATTTGCACATTGGCCACAGTCCAGGACCTATGCCACAAATGGTTGGTTAAAGACATGGCGAACATGGGGATTTTGAGCTGAGGGGTGGTGGAATATGAAACTGGATTAGAGCAATGCAGAATCAAAGTGCCTTTTACAGGTAAAACTCTAATATTTTTGTCCCCACGAAACACATTTTGTAGACAGCTACACTGTCATATGAAGGGGGCTGTGATCAGCATCTGCACAAATGTTGTGAGCTGTATGGTGACAGTAATGTCAAATACCACTCCTCGCCAATCCCATTTACCACCAAATTTCAAGACATTGTCGTCAGAATGCATATGTTTCTGAAAATAATGCATGTTATTACATGGCTCTTCTGACAGTTTAAGCCCTCACTGACCTCCTTAGACAACTTCCACGTCCATTCCTCATCCTTGGATATCTCAGTACACACAACATATTGTGGTGTTCTGCTGGCACCTGCCTCCTCATCCTCAGACATGTTAGCTTTCTGTTGAAAAGGGGGCAAGACACTACAGCAGAGTCAATATTAGCAACTGACATCTCCTTCTGCTCATCCAGTGCTGTGGACATCACACAGTGCAAAGTTGATAGTGATTTATTTTCTTATGACCACTGCCCGAATGGATCCTCCTTTCTGAAACAGCAATGCCCAATGGAAATACAGTTTTATTCTCTATGTGGAAGCTGGAATCTGTTGTATGTGTGGGTTGAGAAACAGCTCCACACCAAATTATGTCATCTGTTTTTGGGTACAGAAGATGTACTCCTTGTTTTATTTTTCCGATTAAATAAATGTCCTGACACTTGAAGGCATACAGTAATGATTCTGCTATTGAACCTTGGAAAGGATTTTACCAGTCTTAAAAGTTACAGAAACTTTGCTGTTACCAGCTACATAGGAAAGTCTTGAACAGATAGTCAACAAATCTTTAATGCAGAAACCCCTGACACACTTTCATTTCATCTACAGTAAGGCAACCTGTTGAATGTTTGCTGCTCATGAATTAGAGGTGCTCAGTGAATCCAGTTAACTAGCGAGTAGGTTGGCCTGCATATTGATGCATATGTTTAGATTATATCCAGTACCAGCATATGAGGCTATGAGCAAATCAGAGGACAATTGGAGAAATCAGAAGTGATACTCATTTCATTGACATAGAGCCAGCCAGTGGATGCAGCTATGCCACCTAGTGTGCTCCAAATGTGTATTTTAGGATGCTACGAAAAAATGTGGTAGGTGCTCATTCCACCAAAGATGTGTACAGACTTTCACTCACTGTGTTATGGTGTACTGTATGTGCCAAATAGAGAAACATTGACTCTGAAGATACTGTTGTGTTTGGAACTGGAAAATATATTATGTTTTGCTGTGTTACAGTTTCGAGGTTCGGTGGCTTGGAAGGAAAGTGCCAGACTATAAATCTTAAGGTCAGGTATTAGACCCGCAGATAATCATAGGATTTTTTTTTCTGTCACTTAATGCTTCTTGTGCTTCTGGCAATTATTTGTTAATGTGAAAAATACTAAGTTACTCTGTTTTGAAGATTCCATCGTAAATTATAGGTTATCCATGTAACTGACTGGATAAATCTGTTCAAAGGTTGGAGGGATGCGAGTGCATATCAGTTTCTATAGGGTCATACGTAGGAAAGCATTGCAGTATTCAAATCAGCCTCAGGAATGAAGGAGGTTTAGTCACACACACACACACACACACACACACACACACACACACACACACACACACACACACACACACACACAGTGTTATCATTATTATTACTACATATTCATAAATTCTTCTGTGGAGTGGGAATTGTTAAGCAAGTTGTGTTTAAGGTTAATTTGACTGTCTATTAAATTATTTAGTACAACACTAGGTAGGTGGTTCTAGATTTAATTCATGAATATTTCGTCCCTTTCTGTACTGCACTAAGGCCAAGTGATTGTTAATATAAATAATTTCTTCTTCTAGCTGTGTATTGATAAATTTTACTGTTTTGAATAAATTAAGTTTGGGTATTAGGCTATTTCAGTATAAAACACTAAAGCAACTAAATTGCGAACATTTAGACAGTTTTTCTGTGGTACTCTTTAGGACTGCAGCGAGTCAGTTGAGATGTTGGCAGTTTAGTTGCTTTTGTGTTTTATAATGTTGTTGCATAATACCCAAAATTATTTTATTTGTAATTACTCTGGCTGTGGGAGCCTACAAATTTATGTGAGTGTGATTGTGGCTTGCAAACTGTGATTGATTGTTAACAATGAACATTGTAAAGGAGGGAATGTAAAGTGAAGCCATTGTCAGAATGGCAATCTGTTTAAAGAGCTGTCTACGGGAGGTTCTAGAGTGAGCACCACATCATATCCTCTTTACGTTTCTGTGCAACCAAGCAGTTCTTTCCTCAGTGCCATAAGACTTTAGTGAACAAAAATAGGAACAGTAAGTCAACTTCTTGACATTTTCATCTTCAGACACAGCAAGACTGTCTAATGGTGTACCAGATCATGAAAGTACTTGCATTGCCACAGTAACTGTGATTTGGTGTGTTCAAGTATTCATATTTTGAGTAGATTTTCAAACTGGCCACATGCAATGAAGACTTTCTAGTCCATGCTAAAGAATATCTTGTGCAGTTAGATGTTTCAGAGCTCATGATAATAAACCAGGGATGGAATAAAACTGTCATGTTTGTTACTTCCATCTCCCAAATAGTTTTTAAGCCTAATTTAGTATGACATTTTTTATATTCCAGGCTAATGTTTTAAAAGGTAATTTTCTATGATTTTTAAAGTATTTTCATTATTTTTATTGTTGTGTATATCAGTGGGTATAAGCAGAGGGGTGCCCTTAACTGCTCTGTTGTTTTCAATGTTGATGTCTTCGTCAACATTTGATGAATTATGATGCAGGTGTATTTGCAGTTCTTTAATCACTGCAATGGGTGAAAAGCCATCACAGCATAAAATTTCTCCTCTGCTTTTGACTTTGTGCACTAAAAACAGTCTGACACAAATATTGAGCAGAATAAAATGATTTGGAACATCCAAGATGCCATACAGTAGATACAAAAATAAGGGAAATAGATGGCACCTTGCTACAAGGGCATGTTGAATACAGGGAACTAACACAGTCAGTTAAATACCCAAAATGTATGTGTGATGAGGGGTGCCATCCCCAAGCAAGTTATCATCTCACTGTTAAGTAGAAATATCATGTGCCATTGGGAGTAGCAAACATCAAGCTGTGGATAAATCAACAAGCTGTGGATAAATCAACAAGCTGTGCATAATCAGATCAACAACCTGACTATGGCAAACCTCTTGCCAACCACACTAACCAGTTATTAAGATATAAATCATTGCCCATTGACACACAGCTCCCCCCCCCTCCCCCCCCCCCTCCACCACCACCATTCGAGATGATCAACTATTTTATGGAAGTTGTGGAGTACGCATATCACTATAACATACTTCAACTGAATGTTTTCTGTTTGGTGACAAGAGGTCAACTCTAGGACTCCTCCTCCTCCTGTTTTAGAAAATAATGCAAAAAAACAACGTATTTAAGGATTTATTGAAGTGTCAGACCAATTCCCAAAAGTGTTATGAGGGCAAAATGTAGGAAATTGGGCAGCTGTTCAAACACATCATAGTGTAGAGCCCTCAATTTCCCATTGTCAGTAATACTCACTTTTTGATAGGTGCATTTGATAAAGGTTTACATTTTGGTGCAAACCAGGTCTCTTTTCTTGATTTATTTTTTTCATCAGGATCCATTAGAAGTCTAGAATAATACTCCCCAATTGTTAATTCATAATGTTGAAGGCAGTCAATTAACAGAATTACTTTCATATCCATGAACACTGGTGCCATGACCTTACCCACTAATGTCATTGCCTTTGCCTTTATTGGAGTTAAAGAACTGATTTCCATTCATCAATTTAGATAATTGTTTTGATTGTGATTTGTAGTGGTGAATCCATATTTCATCAGCTGTCACATGCTGATGGAGAATATCACTTTAGCTTTTACAAAAACACACCAGACACTATTAGAATATTATCATGTGAATTTGTTTCTAAGCAGGCATGGCTCTCAACTTGTACAAAACTTTCTAATGTTCAATTCTCTATGCAATATGTTGCCAACATGTTCTTTTGAAATCTTTATAATATTGATTATTTTGTGCACTGTCATCTACTGACCTTCCAAGATAATGCATTTTTTTGGTGATTTCTGGTGTGGGTGCACTTTTAGGATGACCTGCGTTTGGATCATCTTGGGCACTTTTGTAGCTACTGAAGGAGCCCAATTAGTTTTGCATTTGACTGAGTACAGGAAAGTCTGTATACCAAAACACATTTTTAAATCTAGATTTCTTATTTGACTGGATAATTATTGTAAGACATTCCTCTATGCTGATGGGTCAAGGCGGCGGACTCTTGTTAGCTGTCAAGTGGTCTTTGTATGCACCTTTTCATGGATGAGACTTCCTAATGAATTTTCTGTGTGTGATGCTAAGATCTGTGCAGGCCTGAAGGTGTGGGGGCAGAGACGGCTTATATGCTATCTAATCCAAAGTATTCAGACACACATCAGTGGACATTTTAATATGCGGTGTGCCCACCATTTTCCTCTATGATGGCTTTAATTCTGCTTGGAACACTTTGAGTGAGGTTCTTTAATGACTGTGGTGGAATTGCAGCCCATTATTTCTCAAGAGCTGACACGAAAGGAGGTATTGATGTTTGACACGGGTGTCTGGAGTGAAGTCGACATTCTAACTCATCCCAAAGGTTTGCCATTGGGTTTGAGTTGGGACTCGAGGACATTTCAGGAATGCTATTGTCCACAAACCATTGCTACACAGATGCTGCTTTATGACAGGGTGCATTGTTGTGCTGCTGCAAACTGTTGTTCTTGAACTGTTCCTCTACTGTGTGCAGTACAAAAGGCTGCATTTGTTACTTAGGTGACATCCAACAACTCGTCCATATTCGAAGTCACTTATGTCCCCTGACTGACTGATTCTATTGTTACCCCTTCTCTGCTGACTACACAATACTTCTTGGCTCCTTTTGTACTGGCAGGTCTGCCTGTCATGACATTTAGTGGTCAGTTCCACATTACATTGGGATGTCCAGGTAATTGTGATCAGGTAGTGTAAGCATCAGAATTTTACCATCTGATATGATTCTCTTGATGCCTATCTGCCTATTGAACATATGCATCCAGCAAGAAAATTCTTCTTTCCATACACAAAGCCCGCATCTCTTGAAAGACAGATGTTGTCTGTGATGCTTTAACCATAATTTTTGAGAAATCAAGAAAATGAGCAAGCTAATAGAGCAGCCAAAGGTCTCGTGATGAATCTCTGTATAGCAACTTGGAATGGAAAAATTTTCCTGACATGTCTAAGGATAGAGCAATGGCCTGTGTGAACAGTAACATGCATCACAGATTTATTTAGTGTTTTGCATTCAGTCTGTAGCTGCTGATAGAGAAATACTTAATTTACTGGAGGCAAATATAGATTCAACACACAGCCTTTGGTCACATTTCAAGGTTTAGATGCATCAATCCACAGGATTAAAGCTGCTGTAGGGTCAAAGGTAGTCTTATAACATATTAGTAGATGCCTGTATTATTTTGTCCAACCCATGTATTTAGTGCACATAAAAATGACGTTCAAGAAATTCTTGTGAAAGTTGTTTTGAGGGGGACCTACTTTTATGACAGGCCAAGTAACTTTTATTGACTGCTGCAATGCACTTCAAAGTGATGCAGATGCATGACACTGTCTTTCAGTGTGGTCACCAAATATCTGTCAATAACAGCCAGAACATTCTACCAATAGTTCAAATTTCTTGATGCTGGAGATTCGCTCCTCGGTCTTGGAGCTCATCGAGAAATGATGAGTGAACTTAATAATCATTGGAGAATCTGTTTCCTCCAAATGTTCTTTCTACATGCCGAAAAGAGGGAGATTACATGGTGCAAGATCTGAACTTCATGATCAGCATCAACAACCTCTGTGCAGCCTTATGCAAATTAACACCATTTAACTGTGGCTGGGTGTGACATTACATTTGGTCTGTATATTGCCAGAATTTCAAGATGAATCTTTCTGGACAGTTTGCCCACAAGAATCGTACTGTCCCGTGTACTCCAGCTTTGGAGTAAGTTCCAGTTGCCGTGCCATTTCAGTTGCACATGTTCTTGCACCAGTTACCCATATTGCCATAGAATTGTTTTTGCAAGAAACCCACAACCTTCACCCTCTTCCAACACTGCACTACTCTTACTACACAACAGTCATAGTGTGGGATGGACTGTGTTACTTTCTGAAGTCCTTACATAAAAGTTAATATCTCACATGAAGAACTGCTTCTGAATTTGAGGATATGCCTGGGCTCAGAAGGCTCTGAATTTATTAGTTTCTTGCTCACGCATGCTGCACAAGTATTAAGATTGATAAGTTTTGGGAAACACCAAGGAATCTTTTTCTCCTAACTGTCGTGTGTGAGGAAGGAAGCAAGGAAGGAATAAAAATAATGTTTGTGGTTTCCCAGTGTAGTGTAAAGGAAAGGTTTGAGCAGTTTAATTACTGGGGAGCCACCTTTGATTAAATTAACACTTCAGCTTTGTTTGACACAATCATAAGACATTAACAGGTATCGGCCTCTACTGGCCACCATCAGAACTAAAAGAACAGGGGGGTGGGGGGAGAGAGAGAGAGAGAGAGAGAGAGAGAGAGAGAGAGAGAGAGAGAGATTGATTCTAGTAAATTTTGCCACATCTACATATAAAGCAATAAGTAAATGATATGTTACTTGTTTCGCACCCATAAAATGAAAGCAGCAAATGGTGATCACAAAATATAATGCATTGTCATTAGAAATTGTGCTGTATCTAATATTTAAAATAAGTAAACTATGTTCTGATATTATTAGTAGCCAATCACCAAGTACAATTGGGCAAAATTAGTTTGTTTGCTGTGTGTGCATATTGTGTAATTGGTTTGAATTTGTTTTTAGCAGGACCTGAAATGAAAATACTGGAAATTATGAAAGTTACAAAATGCTGATCAACCAACTACTTACAGAAGCAAATTTCTTTTCTGCAGCTGTCTTCTCCTTCCCAAAATCACTGTGGTAAGTCTTGCCAATTTGTTTTAGATTTATACAGTTTGCATTAATATTTCTGGGTGCACTTGACAACACAAAAATGGCCAGAGCTGAAATTGTAACTACTTGCCATATTTCACAGAAATTAATCATATTAGTGTACGTGCCTGTGAAAGTGAAGAACACTTGTAATTGTGTCTGTAATTGAAGGATTAACATTTTCGTGACACTCAACATAAGGAAGTGCCTCCTAAAAATTATGCATTGTCATTCATGGGATTACAGATATGTGCAATGTGCTTGATGTCACTGGTGGATCAAGGTCATTACATTGGTAAGAAATACCTATATGTTGCAATAGTTACTGTAATGTTTTGGTAGCATGGTGGCATAGTTGACAAGCTGAGATGATTTGGTTTGAATCCCACTTATGGGAAATTTATTTGTCTTACTCTGTTGATCTTTAGTAAACACTAAAAAAAACAGAATGAATAGTTCTCTGCCCAGACAGTGGAAAGACCAGGAGGGAATGACAGTATCATTCAAAGGACCAGCTGCTACTCACCGTATAGAGACGACCATGAGTCACAGAAACGCACAATAAAAAGGTTGCTACACATTTTAGCTTGCAGCCAAAAGGCCTTCTTCTGAAGGAGAACACACACACACACACACACACACACACACACACACACACACACACACACACACACCCTGGAACATCCTGGAAATCTGGAAAAACTGAGGAATTTTTTCGTACGGGAGAAAGTGGGAAAAACATGGGAATTTTTTAGAATTCTAAGAGTTTTTCAGTGTTATAGTTTTCAATTAAATGTTTGTAATTTTGACTGCTAACAAAGAATATTATTGTATCCCACTACCGCAGAATTACACTGTAGCAATAAAACATAAACGAGAGAAAAAAAAGTAAAACTTAAGTTTCAAAGCGAATGTGCCATTTACAACATAACACACTGCACACACAAGTGTCTGCCAACAGCAAAATGTGCTAAAGGCATTAGGAGAAAAACTATGCAATACTTCATAACAGCAAATTGCTTGTGATGAGATTGATGTCACGTTTGTTTACATTAGCTTCATTAGAGCAGTTGCCAGTGGGCTCATGCGTGTGCGCAGTTAAGACACGTATGAACAGTGCAGTCTCCCACTTGGTACGTGAGGTGCGGCTGTTGGCTGTAGCCTCGGTAGCAAGCAGGCAGGCAGATGCTACCCGGAAAAAATTTTCTGGCACACTGTCTTTACATTTAGTGATTTTGCTATTTCCTCTTTGTTTTACATATCTCACATCAAATGAAATCAAAACGGATTTCTGTGGCTGGGAGCCATCGGTTGAATTAAAATACATTCACATAAGTATGGAAGGCTAAAATATGTTATTAGTTTCAGTTTTTTGGTTTTATTTTATTTCCAGGTTTTTAACAGGCAGCCACTAATCACCTTGCAGAACGATGAAGTTATTTTTGTCTGTTTGTTAAAGAAACTAGACTGTTAGTAATCTTTTCCACTTAGGCAGTCAATTTATTTGAAATGAAATGTTTCATTCCAGAATGTTGACTAGTTTCAACTATTTACTGGACTTCAAGCACATTTTTTCATCTTCTGGCACTATGGCATTATGCCATAATAAAGAACTAAACATGAGCTAATGCAGTCAGTACTGGTACCCCAAGAAAATTTACATCACCAAAACCACACTGAGAACATTAATATCAAGTTGGGTCCCTACTTCATTGTGAATCGGCTTTCAGTGGCAACAGCTGAAACTAACCTGTTTCTAATAATAGCTCGCGGGAAAATATTGCGAATGGTCATTTGAAAAGTGTCACTTTCAATGTAAATTTCATTTTACGCAAGATGAATGATGTTGCGTATGAGAATGTACGATGAATTTCTTATTCTTAAATCACATAGTATGTGACTCTCTTTTAAAACTTAACACTTTGAAGATCAGCCACTTAGAAGAGTTTTGAGCCCAGAAGACCAGGCATTTATGTCATTATTTAAAATTTTACTAGCATATTTGTGTGATGTGTCTTAAAGTGTGCTTAGCTTTTGTGGGGCTAATTGATCTTAGAGACCAGTATTGTATGTGAAAGTGTAGCCACACTTGTACTTTAATTTAAACTAATAACTTTTCGTACTCGTGTGTTTGCACTGCTTAATAGTGATCTTTATGTCGACTGACTACATCACATGTTCTATGCTCTGAATATCTGCTTTCATTGGCAGGCGAGATCATGTCACATCAGCTATGATTGACGTACAAAAGCGCTTTGCAGTCTAGATTTCAATGCTTCAGAAACTAACATGCTGTGTTTGGTGGAATTAGAATTTATACTTTTGTAATATGAAAGCGTGCTGCGTACTTGTTGCTGCACATCAAATTAACCCCCCACTTGCGGTTGTTTATTAATGTGTCAGGAAGTTCAAGCCGATGCCTAAAACCTTAACCTTTCTTCAAAGGATTGATAAGTTTTACAGTTTCAAGATAAAGTATACTGTCACTTAACATGGAAAAAGTGTATTTTCGTCTGGGAGAAAGCGTATTTTAACCGGATAATCTGGCAGTCTTTTTTTTTTCCCTTATCCACATATACATCCTGTACCCAGAACCTGCCCTCCTCTATAACATATACCATTTCCTCCACTGACTTTACACAGTTCCTGTTCTTCGGCCATGTGGTACCCTGCTCGTGATTGTTGATGCCACCTCCCTCTACACTAACATCCCCAGTGCCGAAGGCCTTGTTACTACAGAACACTACCTTTCCCAATGCCCGACTGACTCCAGATCTACAGCCTCCTTTCTGGTTACCGTGACAAACTCCTTATCCACAATTACTTCTCCTTTGAAGGCAATGTCTACAAACAAAACTGTGGTATAGCAATGGGCACCTGTATGATACCATCCTATGCTAACCTATCTATAGGCAACCTAGAGGAATCCATCCTAACCACCCAGAATCCCAAACCCCCTCGCCTGGTTCAGATTTAGTGATGACATCTTCATGATCTGGACTGAGGATACCCTACCCACATTCCTCCAGAACCTCAAAACCACCTCCATTTGCTTCACTCGGTCCTTGTCAATCTAACAAACCACATTCTTCAATGTTGACCTCAACCTCAAGGATGGCTACATCAGTACCTCCATCCATATCAAACCTACCAACCACCAGCATACCCTCAGACTGCTGCCACCCATTCCATACCAAGAAGCCCCTTCTATACAGCCTAGCCACTCATGGCCGTCGCATCTGGAGTGATGAGCAGTTCCTCCCCGAATATACTCAGGGTCTTGCTGAGGACTTCACAGACCGAAATTACCCACCCAATCTTGTACAGAAATGGATCTCCTGTTGTGCTTTCTCTCTCCAGTCACCTACCATCTCCCTCATACAAAGAAGGGCAGCTTGTTTTGTATTATCGCGAAATAGGGGAGATAGTGTCACAGTGTCATGTTTGTTGTAGCCACATAATTGCTGAGTAAAGGCAGGACAATAATAGTTTCATGAAAAAGTCTGTTGCACATACTTTGATATAAGGCTTGGTGTTAAAAGTCCAAAGCTGGACACCGCAACATGGTATGCTGTACATGTGTTGAGGAACTGAAGCTATGAAAAAATGGGATGAGGAAATGAATGCCTTTTGCAATGCCCATGATTTGGAGGGAGCCACAAAATCGTTTATATGATTGTTATTGTTATATGGTCAACATTGAATGCCATAATGCAGAAAATAAGGATATAAAACATCCTAATATTTCTTGAGCCTTACAAGAAGTTACACACAGTGTCTCTCCCTTTTCCTGTGCTGTTACTGGAGAGTAGTTCAGAAAATGAACGTGATGATGGTGATGATTTCAACCTGGAGGAAGATCCTGGAGCAGAATCATTTAGTCAAAACAAACTAAGTGATCTAATTTGTGACTTGAATCTGGCAAAAGATGTCGCTAAATTGCTTTGATCAAGAGTGAAAGCAAAAGTCTTCTGCTACCCAGTGTATTGTTCTCTTGATACACAGGGTGTATATGACCCGGGAGATCTGGGAAAAACCTGGAAATTTTTTCATCCGGGAGAAACCCGGGAATTTTTTAGAATTCCAGGAATTTTTCATTGTTTTAGTTTTGAGTTAAATTTTTGTAATTTTGACTGGTAAGAACCGATACTCTTACAAAGGATATTACTATATCCCGCTACTGCAGAATAATACTTCAACAATGAAACATAAATGAGAGAAAAAAACGAAAATAACTTAAATTGCAAAGGAAATGCACCATATACCATGATGACACACTGTGCTCATGCAAGTGTCTGCCAGCAGTAAAATGTGCCAAAGCTTTAGGAAGACTATGCATGCTTCATAACAACAAATTGCCTCCGATGAACGTGAAGTCACATCTGTTCACATTAGATTCATTTTAGCAGTTACAAGTGGGCTCATGCACATGCGCTGTTGAGTCGCTTTTGAGCTGTAGATTCTCCCGCTTCTGGCTACAGGAATGTGGCTGTTGGCTGTGCAAGCAGTCGCAACAAGCAGCTAGATGCTACCGGGAAAAGGGGGCGCCAAATTCATGTTCTTGAGCAAAAGAATTTGTTCACAAAGCGCCTAGCAACAAGCGCACTTTGGTCTATCGATCATTCATATGATTTTGAAATGCATCCCTGTTTGTTTCTGAACATTTTTGTACACATTTTAAGTTGATTTTTGAATGCATGCATAGTGTACGTGTTGTCTCTGTCATAAGAATCCTCGTCACATCTAGAAATAAACTTTCCGCAAACTAAAAGGGATGGGGCTATACGAGCTGAGCAGAGTAAAGCCGAACGGATGAATGCTAATTGCTGTCTGATTATGTCGTTGATTGGGTTTGCGAGTGATCAGCGTTGTTGTAACTACTAGCGAAAAATATAGATCCGAGGCTCATGCACAGAACAGTCTGAGTTGTAGTGGGTAGTCTCCGCGTGACCCGTGTTTACATTTAGTGATTTTGCTGTTTCCCCTTTGTTTACTCTCATGTCAAAACAAAACAAAACGGATATCTGTGGCTGGGAATTATCAAATGAATTAAAATACATTCACATAATTATGGAATGCTAAAATATGTTATTAGTTTCAGATTTTATTTTATTTCCACCTTTCTGACATTCAAGCATTAATCGCCTTGCAGAACAATGAAGTTATTTTTGTCTGTTTGCTAAAGAAATTTGACTCTTATTAACCTTTTCCTCCGAGGCAGTCAATGTATTTGAAACGAAATGTTTAATTCCACAGTACTGGCTACTTTCAACTGTTTGCTGCATGTCAAGTGCACGTTTTCTTCTTCTAGCACGTATGGCATTATGCCATAATAAAGAACCAGATATGATATAATACAGTACTGGAGCTCCAAGAAAAATTACATCCTGAAAATCACACTGAAAAGCTCAATATCAGGTCGAGGTCTACTTCATTGGGAATCTGGACATATGAATATGCACTTTAAATGCGCACATTTTAGTATGGTTCACAAAATTGCGATTCTGTTGGAGTACCCTCTGATGTGTGATCTTTTAATATTGTACACATACGTACATACGGGCTTCTTACGTCATGGTAGCTGCGCAAGCGCGGTGTTGTCTGTTACCTGCGCTCGATGGCAATTGCTGAAACGAACGTATTTCTAACAGGTTGCGGGAAAATATTGCGAATGGTGGTTTGAAAAGCATTACTTTCAAAGTAAATATCCTTTTACTTAAGTTGAACTATGTGCGAGAATGTACCATGAATTTCTTAACTCACAGAGTGTTTGACTCTCATTTAAAAATCAACTCTTTGATGACGAGCCATTTAGAAGAATTTCAAACCCTGAAGATCAGACATTTATGCCAACATTAAAAATTTTACTTACATATATCTTATAGTGTAACACGCGCAAAAAAGATCAACATTATATGCAAAAGCTCAGCTGCTCTTGCAGCTTATTAACCTTAAAGAGCAATATTATGTGTGAAAGCTTTTCTTTTCTTGTAGCAACACTATGTATGTTAATTTAAACTATTAACTTACCCTGTTTGTGTGTTCGTGCTACTTAACAGTGATGTTGCTGTTAGCTGACTACATCATGTGTCCAATGCTCTGAATATCCGCTATTGTCGGCTGGCGAGATCACGTGACATGAGCTATGATTGGCTTACAAAAGCGCATCGCAATCTTTATTTCAATGATTCGGAAAGTAACGTTCGGTGTTTGTTGGAATTCCAATGTATACTTTGATAATACCAAAATATGCAGTGTACATGTTGCTGCACATCAAAGATATTTCCAAAACATGTCTTTTTCAGTGAGTTTTGTTTTCTAATGTGCCAGGAAATTCTATGCCCGTGTATAAAACCATGACCCTTCAAAGGATTGATAAGTTTTGCCGTTCCGATGGAAAATATACTGTTACTTAACATGATAAAAAGTGTGTTTTCACCCGGGAGAAAGTGTGTTTTTAACCAGGAAATCCGGGAATTTTTCTTCCTTGTCCACGTATACACCCTGGTACAGGAACAAAGTAAAGGAATAAAGAAAAGTCTTTAAAGAAAAAGATAGTATGTTGTTATACTGAGGGTTTATTAACATTCTTGGCCAATATGTGGGGATATGAAAGTAGTTGGCATATTATTTCATCAACAATCTAGCTACACAAAAATGACTTGTTTCATTTGAGTGTGGGACGGCAGAGCCAAAGATAAGCTTTGGAAGGTAATTAACGGGTGTGAAAGAAGAACCCTGTAACCTAGTTCTCAGAATATAATAAAAAGTGTGTTACAAGAGAAAAAGAAGGGATCTTTGTGGGGGCTGCAGATAAAAAATTTGAAGTTAGACAAATTTTTGAAAGTACGCAGTGGAAAAATGGGCTTGGATTTTGTTTAAGAAGTACTGGACAACTTTTTAGGCAACAGCAAGCATCCAAATTATAAAACCATAGTTGAAACAATGTTGGTTGGTTGGTTGGTTTGGGGAGTAAAGGGACTAAACGGCAGGGTCATCAGTACTTTCGAAACAGTGTTGCAGAGTTTTGTGAAATTAAGATGCAGTTCCCCCCCCCCCCCCCCCCCTCCCCTCTGAACCTCGGCAATGTAAGAGAAGGACAAGTAGGAAGATTCCACCAGGACATAAAGGAGGTGGAAAAGAGATAGCAGACAAGGTGGAATACAGAAATGATGACTGTTTTTTAATGCCAAATAGAGATGAAAGAAAGGAGTGCTAGTTCTGCAAGGTTCGCAGGAGAGCTTATGTAAAGTTTGGAGGGTAGGAGACGAGGTACTGGCAGAAGTGGAGCTGTGAGGATGGGACGTGAGTCGTGCTTGGGTAGCTCAGTTGGTAGAGCACTTGCCCGCGAAAGGCAAAGGTCCCGAGTTCGAGTCTTGTCCGGCACACAGTTTTAATCTGCCAGGAAGTTTCATATCAGCGCACACTCCGCTGCAGAGTGAAAATCTCATTCTGGGCATATTTGGTGTGTTTCGGCGTGTGGCCACTTGGAGTGCAAGTTGACACTGTCATTTCCTTTGCGTTGCTCAAATGTTTTTAGTTTAAACACAGTGCCTGTTACTTAATTTTATTCATACTGAGTAAAACATGTGTCGAGAATTTATTCTTGTTGTCAAGTGCATTATTTGTGTTTGTATTTTTTGTGATGTTACACAAACAAACAATGTGAATGATAGCTCGCGCGCGCGCGTGTGTGTGTGTGTGTGTGTGTGTGTGTGTGTGTGTGTGTGGTTTTCTACTTAACTGATGAGGCACAGTACCTGATAACCTCAAAAAGACAACTACAGTGAAAGAGATTCAGAATAACACACATTCAGACTCCATACAAAATACTTATTTACATACTATTTGCACTTGACAACGAGAAAAAATTCTCGAAACACGTCATGCTAAGCATGAAAAAATACGTAACTAGTGCAGTATTTTATTTTTTAGATAATGAATGACAGCTGCAGGCACTCAAGAACGTGGATTATGACATATGAAATTGAATCAAACATTCCTACTTCCCAGACAGTTATCAGTTCCAGTTACATCAGCGTTTTTTTAGATAATAAACCTTCATTAAATAGTAAAAAGTCCCAGACAAGTCTTTTGATGCCTGTTATGTACATTTATCATACATAAAGTGCAAGGGGGTATCTTATACATAACTTTTACACATTAAAAAATTGTTTACCACATTTTACATTTTCCTGCGTTAACACCATATTTTTGAAGTCCCTTGAAATGTGTAAACGCGGGGTTTCACCATACATATCATTTTAAAGGAAGGATGTTGTCCATGTCATATAGTAAGTAGCATTATAGATATCCAGGTGTAAAGTCAGAAGAATGTATCTGTTGTACCAAATAGCACTCTAACTCAGAGTTGAATGTGGTATCCCCCTCAAGGAAATTATAAATATTGACCATTTAGCCACGAAGACCGCCAATGGTACATTTTAGTTACAATTCAGTATACCTAATAATAATAATAATAATAATAATAACAACAGTGTATTCAAAGTCCGCCCCCGGTAGCTGAGTGGTCAGCGCGACAGACTGTAAATCCTAAGGGCCCGGGTTCGATTCCCAGCTGGGTCAGAGATTTTCTCCGCTCAGGGACTGGGTGTTGTGTTGTCCTAATCATCATCAGTTCCTCCCCATCGACGCACAAGTCGCCGAAGTGGCGTCAAAACGAAAGACTTGCACCAGGCGAGTGGTCTACCCGACGGGAGGCCCTCGTCACACGTCATTATTATTATAGTGTATTCAATTTGAAGAAAAACATTTGTAGTTCCTTGAAATGTGTCTGGACTACTGACAGGCCCTGCATCATCTAGTTCTTGAGATAACAATTTCTCTTTCACGGGGTCTTAGTGTAAATGGAGATAGTTGCATGCAGTGGTGTACTAACTATTTTTTGTCAGGATGCAAGCGAACCTAGTCACTGATTGCTGGAAGGGGTGAGGTGTAGCAAGTCATTTTAGATTAATCTCATTGAGAAAGAGCTCAAGAATTTCAAACGCATCTTTCTTAAATCTTCATTTGTGAGACAATTCTTCAGGAACAGATGATGTTTATGTGTGCTTCAATTTCAGTAGTATTTTTCTTGGCTATGAGATATTTGGGTCTTTCAGATTGAGGTTCTTTGAATAATTCATGGCTTTCTTAAACAGCATATCAAATGCTTCCACATTACCAATACATCACACAATAGATCACAACTTCTTGAAGATCCAATCACTGGTTACTGCAGTGGATGTAAGTGCGTGGAAGATCAAAACACTGGTTACTGCAGTGAACGTAACAGATTCTTGACTGATCTTGAAGAAGAATTTCCTTCACAAACTTGGTGTGCTCAGAGATATTAGCTGTACCATTGAAGCAGTGGGCTTATAGAAACTCAGTTTCTAGTGAAAGTCAAGCGTGTCAGGGTTAACACAACACACACATTGAGTGAATTGCTCCTAGCCAGCCGTGTATATTTTGGAATAATAATTCCATAAAATACAGATATTTTTATTTGCTTCAGTTACTTTTGCAAATCATAATATCCAGTATTTCATTTTGTGTCGCTGGCACTTCAGCCAGATCTTCAGTTCTGTGCTTTATTCCTCCTCTCATCGAGAAGTGAAGTGTCTTGAAGTTCCCAGGGATATTCCAGTAGATTATGGCATGTTTCATTTCATATGTGTTAATGCTATGCAGGACTGAAACTCATGCCATGATTGTTGATGGACAATTTTTGTGCTTTTAGGTGTAGAATTCAGTCCAATCTTTTAACACTACTATTTTTTTAAATTTCCGGTATTGTTGCTTAATGGTTTCCATTGTCTTTTTTGTCTCTCTTCTGAGTTGTGGCCAGCAAATATTACTAGTTATTGCATCACAGAGGAATAACTAATGGTCTTCCTACCTCTGACTGTGCCCAGGCCTTCAAAGGAACTCAGACAGCTTATGAACAACATGCTGTGTATTGTCTTTGTTGCTAATGCCTATAGGGGCAGCTACATGTCTGATAACACTGTTCACTTTCTGCATTGAGATCTTCTGCAGATGTTATCATACTAAAGCAGTGTCAAAGCCCCAGTCATCGCACGATATATCTCAACTTTCAAAGCTTTGAAAAAATGTACTCTGTTACTGCTGCCCTTCAAAACGGCAGCCTGAAAGAATCCTGACCACAATGAAAAACTGTAAAATTATGAACTTGTTAAAAATGTTCAGGAGAAATATTCAGTATTAAAATGGAAAGAAATGTTCTGTTACTTACGATATTGTAATTTAATTTATTTGTTCTTTACATGCCACAGATTGCTAGTTTATTTCCAAAATTTTAACTGTATTGTTTTGCTAAAATGAAAAACTAAATGTGGAAAGTGCTAAAATAAAATGAGGCTGTTGAGAGATGATAGTCCAAAAAAATAAAGAGTAGATCCTTACTTTTCAGATAACAGGGTCTGTTCTCCAGTGTAACTGAAGCAGTAAATGCAAAGTGTTGAGATGAAGGATAAACAAATCCATCTAATTCATTTGAAGGAAAACATACACTACGCAAGACAGAAAAAACAAATAGCAGCAGCTAACTTCATGTTTGCATGCACTGTCATTTAAAAAAAGCTAGTATTGAGAATAATTCATTCTCGCATTTATCCATTGTCTTAATAACCTGTGAAAAACCTTTGGGTGTGTCGTTTGCAATCAATCTGGTATGATAAGTTTTGCACAGTACATTTACATATCATCTTCCTGTAGTATGAGTCATGTTTTCGTGAAGGTAAATTTTACAACTGCCTGCTTTTCTTAACAGTTCTTGTCATTGTTTCAGATTCTACGTTGTTGTCTGAAGAAATGCTGTATCAGTCACATGGATCAACCATTGAAAGTAGAAATGAATGCAGTGCATACTGCACATGATAAAGTCCGTTCCTTGTGCCTTTCAGTTGAATTATGTGTAGTTTGTGGAGACAGGGCATCAGGTAACTAACATTTCTTCACAAGTTCCTCTGGTAAAAGTAATGGAAATAACGAAATTTTGACAACTGTTTTGTTTGGTGTTACAGGTCGGCATTATGGAGCAATAAGCTGTGAAGGATGTAAAGGGTTTTTCAAACGTTCTATACGCAAACAGTTAGGTTATCAGTGCCGAGGAAACAAGAATTGTGAAGTTACCAAACATCACAGGAATAGGTGTCAGTATTGCCGTCTTCAGAAGTGCCTTACAATGGGAATGAGAAGTGATTGTAAGTGTTTCGTCAAAATTAACATCTGTCTCTCTCTCTCTTTTTTTTTCTTTCTGTCTGTCTGTCTCCCCTCCACCCAGTTTCCTGGACTACCTATATGTGGTCAAGGCCCAATAAATTCTCTCGTTTATTGGATTGGCGCCCCAAACCTCCAGAATGGGAGCTATTCATAAAAAAGTTTGATTCCCTATTATGCTGTCTGTTATTAATCTGTGGTGATTTCAGTGTAAATTTTCTAAGTAATTCTGATAGGAAAAGTGAACTAGAACTGTTATTAACAACATATAACTTAGAATCAGTGGTCAATTTCCCTGTACATATAGCTCAAGACAGTAGCATTCTAATAGATAATGTATTTGTACAGAAAGAGGATGTAAAACAAACACATGCTTTCCCTGTGATAAATTGTCAGACCATGATGCACAACTGATTAACTTACAAAACCTAACAGGGTGTTTAGTTCAGAAACCATTAAGTCTTGCATTTTTGTTGTAGGAGTACTGGATAATTTAAAACGACACTGTGTGATCAAAAGTATATGGACACCTGGCTGAAAATGACTTAAAAGTTCATGGCACCGTCCATTGGTAATGCTGGAATTCATTATGGTGCTGGCTCACCCTTAGCCTTGATGACAGCTTCCACTCTCGCAGGCACACATTCAATCAGATGCTGGAAGGTTTCTTGGGGAATGGCAGCCCATTCTTCATGAAGTGCTGCATTGAGGAGGGGCACCGATGTCGATCAGTGAGGCCTGGCATGAAGTCAGCGTTCCAAAACATGCCAAAGATGTTCTATAGGATTCAGGTCAGGAGTCTGTGCAGGCCAGTCCATTACAGGGATGTTATTGTCGTGTAACCACAGGCCGTGCGTTATGAACAGGTGCTCAATCATGTTAAAGATGCAATCGCCATCCTCTAATTGCTCTTAAACAGTGGGAAGCAAGAAGGTGCTTAAAACATCAGTGCTGTGATAGTGCCACGCAAAACAACAATGGGTGCAAGCCCCATCCATGAAAAACATGACCACACCATAACACCACTGCCTCCTAATTTTACTGTTAGCACTACACATGCTGACAGATGTTCACCGGGCATTCGCCATACCCACAACCTGCCATCGGATCGCCACATTGTGTACCGTGATTCGTCACTCCACAAAATGTTTTGCCACTATTCAGTTGTCCAATGTTTATGCTCCTTACACCAAGTGAGGCGTCGTTTGGCATTTACCGGTATGATGTGTGGCTTATGAGCAATCGCTCGACAATGAAATCAAAGTTTTTTCACCTCCCACCTAATTTGTCATTAGTACTTGCAGTGGATCCTGATGTAATTTGGAATCCCTGTGTGATGGTCTGGATAGATGTCTACCTATTACACACTACAACCCTCTTCAACTGTTGGCGTTCTCTGTTAGTCAACAGACGAGGTCAGCCTGTAGGCCTTTGTGCTGTATGAGTCCCTTCACGTTTGCATTTCACTATCACATTGGAAACAGTGGACCTAAGGATGTTTAGGAGTGTGGAAATCTCACATACAGATGTACGACACAAGTGACACCTGATCACATTCTAAGTCCGTGAGTTCCACAGAGTGCCCCATTCTTCTCTCTCACGATGTCTAATGTCTACTGAGTTCGCTGATGTGGAGTACCTGGCAGTAGGTAGCAGTACAATGCACCTAATATGAAAAATGTATGTTTTTGGGGGGCTGGATACTTTAGATCACATAGTGTATCGTGGACTAGCAAAGTGTCACTTAATGCTCTAATTAACAAACTGTTCTCTTGAGGTACAGTGTTATACACTAACAAAGTTACATTTCATCTGAAACTTTAACTCTCACTGTCTTACTCGATGATTTTGAGTGCTGCACCTGAGGTCTCGTACTGGGCAGAGTGCTTGCATGCTCGACACTATATTGACCTCAGCGCGAGGTCTCTGCTATTGCTGAGAGGGAGGTGGTGTCTTCTGCAGTGCCTCCCACATGTCATTGCAGAAAACCCTCACTAATATCCGTGATATTTTTTTCCTTTCTTCCTAGCAGGAAAGTTTCTTCTTTTTTTACATTTTGGTAATCATCTCTATCTCTCTCTCTCTCTCTCTCTCTCTCTCTCTCTCTCTCTCTCTCTCTCTCTCTCTTCTTTTATTAATATAATTTAATCAGCTACTGTCTCTGTTTATGAACTCCCCATTTAGAATTTATATATTTATTCTGGAAAGAAAGACATCAGGAACTTTTATGGTACGACTCATTTATTGAAATGGCAAACATGTTGTGGTATGAAGTGTAGCCAACAGAAGAAAGTAAGCTATTGTAAACATGTGCATGCAGTTTCTAGATGTAGTGCTGCTGATGATTATTCTCTAAACTGTAAATTCTGTACTGCGAAAGTTCCACTTGGAGAGAGGTGGTTTCTTTCAGGGGAACTGTATGAATAAATGTTGAAAGGTTAAAAGAGGTGTTTAATTTGGTTGATTCTTCCACAGTATCAACAGTTGTTCATTTATGTGACTGGTTGATACAACATTACTTTGTACTGATTTTCTGTTGCTCAGTGTGTCTCTGTTTGATAAGGAGTTATCTATCCTCTTACACATATTGTAACTATTATGTCAGGTGGTTATTCTATAAACACACATTTCTACAAGTGATGATTGGTTGCCCTTGTTAATAAAATTTTCATCTGCTTCATAAGCTAACATTAAATGCATTGAAGATGAAGTGTGGCATCTTTACATAGATACCTAATGTGAATTCTATGCATATGTGCTTCTTGTGTGGTATAAAGAGGCAAATTATTATTATGTGAATTAATATTTCAGTAAAAAATTGACAAAATCATCATACTTTATAGTGCCACACTTATCTCCAAACATTTTAGCCATAAACAGATATCACCTTGTAGATGTTTTCTTATCTGATATATGAAATTGTTGAGTTGCTTAAATTTTTTAACTTAAGTGATCCTTATTTCTTTGCATCATTTTTGTGCTACAATTGCTCTGTGAAACAGACATGAGAAACATTCAAAGCTCCCCATGTTTTAGCCGTCCAGCACGAGCGGAAACCAATTTCCGACAAACGGGATTACTCTGTCACAGGTGTTAGTTCACCCTTTCCCCAGAATCCTTTAAACAAGATATACATTAGGAAAGATTTGAATTTGGATTCTTCTGGTCTACCAACCAACTTCTCAATTTCGGATTTAGGACAGATAAACTCAAATTTTGGAAAATCTGCAGGTTAGTATATCTTGACAACAGATTTGTCTAATACTAACAGTTTTCAGTTACTTTTTCTGTAAGTGTTTTGTAAGCTGTGAAGTAAATTACAATAATTTTCTGAAAGTGGGAAATCTATTGTTTGTTTTATTGGTTTCCTGCCCTTTTGTTACTCAGTGGACTGCAGACAATTGTCTCCAAGCCAAGGGAGTGCAGATGAAGAAGGTTCAGTGGACAGCTTTTTAGGGAATGGAGATTTGAATGATTCGTTAAGTGCTGCACGAGACAAGACTATTATCTCACATGCACTGGATACAGCTGCAAAGGTAACAGTGAAGATTTGTCCATAGTCTTTTCTATTTTGCCGTCAATAATCGATATTGATTTTATTAATATTTTGATGCAGACAAGGAGCCTCATATAAATGTATCTTGAATAGAAGATTGTTGTTAAGTACAGTGAAATCATTTTACTTTTCCTGAGATACATACCAAAACACACAGAAATGGTTTTTAAAAAGCCAGTTGCAGTAATATTTTTAAAAACATCCGCCACATGAGATTAAAGTCTCTTAACATTAGTGATTATGGATATAATGTAGATTACCTTCTTTAACTTTTAGCTGCTGTGGGGATGATGTTTCTTCTGAAACAATATGTTCTCTGGGTGCTACAACTAAAATAACTTTCCTGCATATTATGTTCACTGCTGTGGTCATAATTCGTACCCACTCATCCTATCCATAAGTGACAGCGTAGGTGGAGGTTCACCTTAAGATCTCGATGTAAGACAGCGCTAGTTACAATTTTGGACAGCTTACTGTCAGTGTATTATTGCTGGCAAGTACATAAAGAGGTGCATAAAACATTGTATAGAGAAATTACATGATTCACAATTTAACCATATTCGTAACATATTGTAGGGAATACAGTGACGTTTGGAAATGGAACTAGTATGTAGATGTCCTACAGTCAATGCCAGTAAGGAATTTAGCCAAATGAAAGTTGGTTGTGTGTGCTTAAAAAGCGTTGCCACAAATTGAGATGTGTCCTGGTTTTAGTTGTGCATTTTGTGTTCGTCATTATAGCAAAATGTTTCATGCAAAGTTAAATTTTTTAGATAATAGACGAAAATTTAAAGGAAATGTAGTTCATATGGAAACAAACATTAATATGTTCCATCAATGAAAAAATCACAAACTTGTGGAAATATTGTAGGGTCCTTGGTGCCAATCACACATTTAGCCGAAGTATTCAGCACCGAGTGGTGCACGCATGTCAGTAGCATAAGGCTGCTTTCGCACAGGTGATGCCGCTGCATGGTTCACCCATGCGGTTGAGCTGTTACCTTCATTTAACAAGCAGTTTGAACAGACACACAATAAGCACACCTGGAAAAAAAATTATTCACTCCCAGGAGACATCACTCTAATATTGTGTAACTTCATTTGTAACCTTTATAATCTACATCTATGTGAATACTCTGCAATTCACACACTTGTTTGGGAGAGGTTTGAGGTTTTATTGAACCCCTTGTATTCTCAACTGTTCCACTCTCAAATAGCATGTGGAAAAAAATGAAAACCTGAATCTTTCTGTGTGAGCTCAGATTTCTCTTATTTTCTTATTTGATCATTTTTCCCTATGCAGATAGGTGTCCACAAAATATTTTGACACTCAGAGGACGAAATTGGTGATCAAAATTTCATGAAAAGTTCTCACCATAAAAAGAAACACCATTGTTTTAATAATTGCCACCCCAACCCCAACTTGCATATCATATCTGTAACAATCTCCCCCCTGTTTCATGGTATTATGAAATGAGCTGCCCTTCTTTGAACAAGTGAATGCATGCAACCTTGTGAAAATTGCTGTTGTGATCTTAGAAGGTAGGAGTGTCCACAGCATACACGATCGTGAAGATGTAGAAGAAAGGTCAAAATTTGATACAAAGAATGTTGAACAAAACATCATAGTTCATGTTCGCAGTAACCTGATTGAGTAGGAAGAATTCATGATGTGTGAAACTCCCTCAAAACATCACAGAACCACCTCTGACCTGTATTACACACTCTGCACACTGTGAGTTGAATGCCTCATTGGACCAATAGTGCACAAGATGCCTTTCATCATGAAAAGAGGCAAAATCGCGACTTGTTGGACCATAGTACATGCCTGTGGTCAGCTGCTGTCCATTCCTATGCTGTTTAGCCCACTGAATATGTGCAGCTTTATGTGCCATTGTGTAGAGTGGCATTTTGGGAGGTACCAATTGTGTACTCATTGCATACAGTTCTCTACACACTCTTTGCTCAGAAAGTGGATAAAATGGACCTACATTTTCTGATGATGGCTGTAATTCCTGTTCATTCTCAAAACCGATTCTCATTGACAAAGTGTGACACTCATGTCCAGTCACTGTTGGTTGGGTTCTTTTGACAACCACTGTTCTTACAGTGTGCTACATTGCCATTAGTGCTATACAATTCATTATAGAAGAGTTGTACAGTCAGTGTTGATACACAAACAAATCGAGCAACTTCATTCACCCCCTCGGAGCACTCACGGCTCTTTTTGTGTGTATGTGTGTGGCAAGCACAGGACTCAGAGCTGTTGTAGCACCTACTCCCTTTCCTCTGCTGCAATTTCTCATTTCTGACTATCTTTCCTTTATTTTGCTCTCTTTCTCATGGTGACAGCTTTTAATGTCAGTCCGGTTCAGCCTGTCTTTTTTGAAGTATTCTTTCATTCACCGCCTTTTGGCTGAAGTAATTTGTGGCTCCATTGTGGTTTTGACCTTCATTTTCCAAATTTTCATTTAGTTAGAACAGACTGATGAAGAACGTCTTACATAGCACCTACTGCATGCAACATTAAAGATCATGTGCTCACAATACATGCTTAGGCTCTTATTTGCGCTTCAAATCCAACGCAGTAGCCAATCCGACATGTTGGGGCCAGACATTTTGCAGAAGAAATTTATCAAACCGATGGTTTTTCTGATCTGGCCATCTCATCATATAGGTATAGAAATTTCACTGTGGACAGCTATAATCCTGTTGGTTTTCCTACCTTGGCTGTCTCGTTGCAAGAGGGACAAGCAAGGCATCTGGGAGTGAGACAAATTATTCAGTATGTAGTATTAACTGGAACTGATTGGGATACTTTTGCTGTGACAAAGCCATTATTTTTTTGGAGCATATTGAAGATAAAATTGAAGAAGTTGAGTCATAAGGAAAACTGCACAATGGATCACTATTGGTTAAAGCCTCTTCTGCTACACAGTCTACAGCTCTTCAGTCATGTGAACATCTGGGTGACATACCAGTGATCATTGCCCTCACCCAAAACTTTGAATATGGTCCAAGGAACCACCTTCCACCAAGACCTTACTCTCCAAATAGACAGGGAGCAGCATGGCGTACATTTTGTTTGGCATGTCCAAAAAGGTCCCAGGGATTGTGAAATAGATACAGGTGCCTTTATCTCAGCCATCAAAGGGAATAATGCCCTCCCAGAAAAAGTTTGTCATGGTATACAGCTGTGACGTGAAGCGTTACATCCCACTGCCCACAGAGCTGCTTTCGATGCTTCCGCTTCGGTCTTATGTCATTCAGCTGCGGGCTCAGAGTATGGTAACTGCGAGTGATCACTCCACAAATGTGTTCCTTGTGATTACTTTTTTGTGTCAGCTGCATGGAACACCGACCTCAATGTTCTCTGGTTTGCACAATATTAAAGAAAAAAAGAAAGGAAAACACAGGAATATAAATTTATTGACTGCCTGTTGTATACTGAGGCACATAAAAAATATGAATGACTACATCCTGTTGGTATGATGTTCAGTTATGCAAAAGTCACATGGCTGACTCCCACTACGTCAGTTTTTTCAAAAACAGTTCACATGTGTGGAATGGCAGCTTCCCCCTCTGGCATCTACTGGTGGCAGGCTTCTCTCTTGAGTTGCCTTTCCCCAGAAACCAACAGATCAGAAGCCTGATGCCAGCCAGTGGCTGAAGGAACCACAGGGTCCCAGGGCTACCCGTTCTTAATCCACCCCCATGCTCATTGAGGATAGGAGAAGGAGAAAAATTGGGACAAGGCTACTCAGGTGACCACAGGTGCTGCCACACTGTCAGATTCTGACATTGATGTGGTTTCACTAAAGGCAGTAAGAAGTCATCTGAGCCGCAAGTGATAAACAACTGTTCCAGGTCTTATCCTATAGGGTGGTTTTTGTATCGATGCGTTAGGTTTTTGATGGACATGTCACCCACTTTTTGACAACATTGGCATCCTGTTCTTATCTCTGTTTCACTTCCCACCATTCCCCACCAAACTGAATCTTATAATGACCCTTTTACTAACTGCAACTGCTTCAGGCTCTTGACGTGGCTGCCCCATATTCTCCACCTGAAGACTATCTGTATGCGGAAGCTTAATGCTCTCAACCTCCTGGCCCACACATCTTGGGGTGCAGACTGTGGTACTCTCCTCCATCTTTATCAAGGAGACTACGGCAGTTTGCCGCTTTCCCTTCCCACTCCTCTCGGAAACAGTCAACTGTCTTATGCCGTCTGTGCATTGGTCACACTAGTCTCACCCATCATTTTCTTTTGCATAACAAGCCACCCCCACAATGTGGCTGTGGAGCCAGACTGATGGTGTCCCATACAGTGGTGGAATGTCCCCTACTGTTGGCTCTTTATGCTGAATATAGCCTTCTAGATTCTTTGTTTTTAATATTAGCAGACAATTCATTGATGATTGAACTGGTCCTCAGTTTCCTCGATGAAAGTGGTTTTATTTTCTGTTATAAGGTTTTCCTTCACTCCTGGAGCAGGGACAGGGTGGTTATGGTTGGGGCCTCTCACCATCAAAGTGGTTTTTATTTTCAGTTATGAGGTTTTGCTTTCCTCCTGGAGCAGGGGCAGGGTGGTTATGGTTGGGGCCCCTCTACGTGTTTTCTAGGACTGGGACCAATGACCACTCCCCCCTGCAAAGACCACTCTTTCATCCTTCCGTTTTTCCAGATTTTAAACCAAGCGACGTGGCGCAGTGGTTAGACACTGGACTCGCATTCGGGAGGACGACGGTTCAATCCCGCGTCCGGCCATCCTGATTTAGGTTTTCCGTGATTTCCCTAAATCGCTCCAGGCAAATGCCGGGATGGTTCCTTTCAAAGGGCACGGCCGACTTCCTTCCCCGTCCTTCCCTAATCCGATGAGACCGATGACCTCGCTGTCTGGTCTCCTTCCCCGAAACAACCAACCAACCAACCAACCAGATTTTAGATTTTACCTACCTTTTTATACCTTCTGTTGTGTGTTTTAACTTCTCCACTTTATAGTCTGACTGGATCCACCCACTTTTAATGGACCATCTATCTTATGCAAGTAACGTTGAATTGCGGGACTGGTGACCTCTCAGTTTAGTCCTACAATGCCCCCCCCCCCCCAAGTCAATCCAATACAGGCTCTTGGCTAACTCAGTGTCTCATGACCACTACTGACCAATTAGCCTCACCAACTTGCTCTAGCAATTAAATTGCTTGAAAGGACGATTGCCTGCAGTTTATGCTGGGTTCGTAATTCTCAGGGCCTTTTGTCACCCCATCAGTGTGATTTCCAGGAGGCACGATCCAGTCATCCATCTGATCTGGTTGGAAACAGCAGTCTGAAAGGCTTTTTCTAGACACAAACACCTAATTGCAATCTTATTTTATCTGCTTAAGTGATATGTCACTGCTTCGTGCCATCACATATTACTTGACCTCCATGACTGGGGCTTTCAAGGCTCCCTACTCATTTTTACTCATCAGTTTTTATCCCACCTGTTGTTCCAGGTTCAAGTTAGTACTTCACTTAGCTCTCCATCCATCTGATAGAACATAGCTTCAAGGGGCCATCTGATGGGCCTCTATGTGGATCCTTTTCTATGGTTTCCAAGCCTCTCGTGCAGAAATGCAGGTCACGGATTTCTGTCGTTATACCATGGTCCAATTTGATGCAGAACTTTACTTGGCTGCCCAGCAGTTGGAAGTTGTTGCACAGTCTCATTTCTGGACCTTCTTTTTGATAAAAAGCTGCTCCAATCTACAGTACCCTGATCATCCAACAATCCCATTCTTTTTGCATGTGAGGGGCATTGACCACCTCATACCAGCTGTCGGGTGGTATTACCAGTTGGAATGCACTTCACGGCTCTGTGCTAGGATCTCTGCCTCTCCTCCCTGGAATGTGCTCACTGTTTCTTTCTTGTGCCCCCCCCCTCCCCCCCCCTCCAGATCCTAAAGTCTCAGTTGCACCCATAACCTTTCGCTGTTTCTTATGTTCAGTTCTTCAGTTCTTTTACACTGGTGGCTCGAAAACTGTGGATAAGGTGAGATAGGCTTTTACATCCCCAGCTGGTCAGGAATACCATTCATTGCGAGGGACTTGTAGTGTTTTTACAGCAGAGCCCTACACTTCGTTAAACAGGTCTCCATTGACCACATTTTAATATGTAGTGATTTAGTGAGCATTCTTCAGGCCGTTAACCATTGTTACTTTTATCACCCTATGGTGTCTGCTATTCACGACCTTCTCGCTGAACGTAGTCATACTGGCTGCTCAGTTGTGTTTCTCTTGGTCCCAAGTCATGTGGGTATCCAAGGGAATGAACTGGCTGACTCTTCAGCTAGAGGAGTGATTATTTGCTCCCATTTGCATTGCTGGTCCCAGGTGCAGACTTTTTGGTGCAAATAAGACCTCTGTTTATTCAGAGATGGAATGAAATCTGGTTGGCTACTGCCCCCTTTAATAATCTCTGCACTATCAAGGAGACTACTGCTGCATGGTGATTTTCCTTGCGTTCCTCCCTGAAGAAATCCTTCATCCTATGTTGCCCCTGCATTAGTCACACCATGCTAACCCAGTTTTGTGTTATGTAACAAGCCACTGCCACATTGTACCTGTGGAGCCTTACAGACAGTATCTCCTGTCCTGGTGGAATACCCTGTACTTCTGGCTGTACATGCTAAGAATGACTATCCAAATTCTTTGCTTCAAATTTTTGCAGATGATTCATAGACAGGATCTGCTTCTCCATTTTTCTCTGTGAAAGTTTGTTTTTATAAGGTTTTAAGCTACCTGTGGTGCAGGAGCATTGGGATTAGGGCAGGGGGAACTCCCAACTGTATGTCCTTGACCAGTTCACTCTTTCATCTCTCTCTTACTCATTTTAATTGCTTTTCAATGTGGTTTGTCTCCTTTCCTCCTGCACCATATTTTCTATTATAGACATAGTGCTGTGGTAAATAGTGGGTGCTCTTAAATGCTTTGACTCCACTGGAGCAAGGATGGGATGGCTGTGGATGGGGTGACTCACGTTGCATGCAGAGCCCTGTGGACAGCCACTGCTGTCTTATATATTTCTCTCCTCTGTGTTTTTATTGACAGTCTAACTGATGTCCACTACAGGTTTAGCCATTTCACTTTCAGTTTTCTAAGTCCACCAACTTGAAGACATTCTTTGCCCTGTGACTGTCTTTCTCCTTCATTGAGGTAGCAGAGGGTCAGATGCAGTGTGGGGCTTTTCCCACCATTGGATGAACCCTAGGAGACCCCTCATCTGCTCTGACATGTGTACCAGCCCACTTGGTACACTTCTGCGTAAACTCTTTCTCAGCTGTAGCACCAGTCTTGCCATCACGATCTCGGTTTTATCACTCCTGCAGCCTTTCATCATCAGAACATGTCCTCCGCAGATGTCACTAACTATGGGTGAACTACCTCCGGATCAAGGGACTGATGACCTTGCTGTTTAGTCCCTTAACCCTATTTACCTACCAGCCAGTTGTGGCCTTGGGCTTCTCTTAACTCGATAGCTCCTTTTTGCCATTTTGTTACGTCTCCACGTCGACCAATTTTACAACTCAGATTCCACACAGCTAACTGGCACATATACGTAACTTCACTGCAATGATATAACATCAGTGGTGGAGGGTGATGTGACCATGTGCTACCAGTTCTACACCATCTATGCCACTCAAAAGCAACCTGTATGCTCTTTTAAGGGGTGGCTATTATTTTGTCCAATGTAATTATAATTAATAAGGTAAGTGTTAACTATGATCATCATCATAATGGTTGTCAGACAAAGCTCAAAAGTCTCTGTGGTTTTGAAGAGAACTTTGTTGTTATTCTTGGCACATGACAGTGAGTAGCTGCATTTAGTATTAATAATGATTCTACCCAACCTCCATACTCCTGTTACCTTTAGTAGCCCTATAACCGAAAGCCATAGTGTGCTATTTGTGTGTGAAACTCATCACACAGTTATTGCCAAATGGTGGTTATTGGATGTGTTTAACAAGATGTTCGTTGTACATTAGCACCACATATTATATGAAAATTTCACTATAGAAATTTTGCTGTCTCTGAAAAACACTTCATAACTCTAGCTCTTGGAGGAAGTTTCAAATGTGCCAGTGTGGACCTCATCAGATTGTGATTTTGTGCGTGTTTTGACACACACACACACACACACACAAGATGAAGCGAAATTTGCGCACTTGGGCTTCCCAGTGTGACTCCTCATGTGACAGCGGAAAAAAAAGTCTGTCCCAAAATTTTGTCCAGCGAGTACATCCGGCAGAAAAAAGACGTTAAAGAGTGACAATCTGGCAACACTGTAACAACATTTATTGTAACTACCTCTGTCAACTGTTTCATGTATCCTTAAGGAAGATTGAAGATTCACTCCTTGAATGTGTTTTATTTGAAAATACGTATATATAAACACTTATGTTTCTCATAAATATACTATGATAATTAGTGATTTAAGATCATTTTGATGTCATTATTTTCAATATATGGTTGTGTTACCCAGTGCTGTGTATATAAAACCTGTAAATATTCCTTTTCAGAATTTAAATGAAAGTGACTCATTTGCATTGGCAGACTATGGTGATGAAAGTGTTTTCGAGCTGGAAGGCCTACTAGTTCAAGATCACCACATTTCTTTTAACTTGCAGACACCAAGTCCAATGCCAGCCTACCTAAATGTGCACTATATTTGTGAAAGTGCTTCTAGACTACTGTTCCTGTCTGTTCATTGGGCTCGTAGCTTACCAGCATTCCAACTGTTGAGGTAAGGTACTGTACCTTAAATTGTGATGTATTTTCCTCTGCTGAGAAAATGTGTGTGTGTGTGTGTGGGGGGGGGGGGGGGGGAGGTGCGGTGGCGGGGGGGTGCGGCAGGATGCATGTGTGTGCGTTTCACCTCATTGAGCATGTTTTTTGAAAGATAAATGTTTTTAGGTGGACAGGACATTCGTGAGACTGAAGGAGAGGGGAAGTTCCTGAGGAAATGACTTGTTTGTTTTTTCTGCTTGTATGAAATTGCTGTAGAATACACACACATTTTTTCTTGTTTGATAATTTTTCTATTAACCGTTAACGCCCACAATACTGGGAAGGGACTAGGGGGTTTACTTTATGCCCACCATTTTAAATATTCTGTAATCTAGTCAATACTTTATGCCCACCATTTTAAATATTCTGTAATCTAGTCAATTATTTTATATTTTAAAATTTTGAAAAAAAAAATATTTTTTGCTTTTAATGAATTCTTCTACCAGATACCATATTTTTTTAAAATTTTTCAGTTAAAGTTAACCCAAAAATTTAATTCTTAGGAGTAGGTGTCACTTCCATGATGAATGCCATATTTTCAGGTTCAGGACCTCACTTACACATCAGTATCTTTTTAAATAATATGTTGTGAGGAAAAGTCAACAGCAATTAAAGAAATCTGCTTTTTTTGTGGGCATAAATTGCTCCCACCCCACCCTGTTGGTAATGCACATTGTGGAAAATTCAAGGGTGAAAACAAATTCTTTCATCACTCAAAATGATATTATCTTCAGCAACATATCTTCTATTTTAGGAGGAGAATCATAGAAGGTGGCTGTTTTATTATTTGTGGTTTCAGTCTTGCAAGAAAAGCATCGAATGAATACTTAGTGAAGAAGATGTTGGAAAAAAATCATGAATGAAGATAAATAAATTCACAGTAGTACCCTTTAAAAGTGAAGTTCCAACAATAGTCATGATTAGCACCTGATTAGTGACCTTATGGTATTGTATTAATTTTTTTAGAAATGTCATGATGAAACATGAAGGGATAATATGTATTCCTCAGGTGTTATCTGCACCAAGGCGGCCGGACCTGCCCTGTAAGGGGCCTCCCGACCAATGACACCAAATGCTAATTTCATTTCATTTTCATGGGATGGAAGGCATGTAGGAATATCTTGTGGGAAAGGCTGCAGTATATTGATTATGATGTTAATAAACAAAGTTTCTAAGTTGTGTGATTATGCTGTGGTTTCCACGTCCAGATCATAACATACGTGTCTAATGTAATGACGCTTGACTTGGATGTAGCCAGTGTGAATCTTTGTGGGGTGGGGAAGTACATCACTTACCTCTCCACAGTGTGTCAGTGTGAGGTTCCCATATCATTTTTAACCGAATTCAGGACATTTTGAAAATAATTTACAAAACGTCAGGAGAAGGAGTAAAACTCACGGCCGCTGGAGTTACCATCAACATGTGCTTAATAATAATTTATTTTTACATGATCTGTCATTCAACTAATGAGAGATTAACAGTAATATTGCATATAGAGTTAGGAAATATATTTAAACGCAAAATTCACACATTTTGCGTTGAAAATCTAAATCTACATACATACTCTGCAAGCCACCGTATAGTGCATTGGGGGGGGGGGGGGGTACACCTTGTGCCATACTAATTATTTCCTGTCCTATTTCTCTTGCAAATAGAGTGAGGAAAAAATGACTTCCTATATGGCTCTGAACCAAGCCCTATTTCTCTTATCCTGTCGTCATGGTCCTCACATGAAATGTATGTGGTGGCAGTAGAATCGTTCTGCAATCAATTTCAAATGTATGTTCTCTAAATTTTCTCAAAAGTGTTTCTTGAAAAAAACTTAGTCTTCCCTCTAGGGGTCCCCATTTCAGTTCATGAAGCATCTCTGTAATACTCGTGTGTTGATAGAACCTTCTGGCAACAAATCTAGCAGTCCACCTCTGGATTACATTGATGACTTCCTTTAACCTGATCCCATGAGGATCCCAGACACTCCAGCACTACTCAGTAATGGGTTGCGTTAGTGTTCTGTGCCCAGTGTCCTTTACAGATAACCCACACGTTCCTAAAATTCTCCCAATAAACTAAAGTAAACAGTTTGTCTTGTCTACTTCTGTCATTACATGATCGTTCCATTTCCTATTGCCTTGCAATGCTAAGTCTAGATATTTGATCAACATGGCTGTGTCAAGCAGCACATTACTAATGCTGTATTTGATCATTATGGGATTGTTTTTCCTACTTATCTGCGTTAACTTGGATATCACTACATTTAGAGTAAGCTGCCATTCATTAAACACTGAAAATTTTGTCCAACTCATCTATTAACCTATCACAGTCATTCAACGTTGACAACCTTTCCATATACCACAGCATCAACAGCAAACAGCTGCAGATTGCTGCTCACCCTGTCGATCAGATCATGTATGAATATAGAGAATAAGAGTAGCTCTATCACATTACACTGGGGCATTTGGAATGATACCCTTGTCTCTGATTAACACTCATCATCGTGGAAAATGTACTTGGTTCTGTTACATAAAAGTCTTCAGGCCACTCACATATCTGGCAACCTACTCTGTACACTCGTACCTTCATTAACAGTCTGCAGTGGGGCAACATATCAAATACTTTCCAGAAATCTAGAAATATGAAATATTTGTCCTTTGTCCGTGGTTCGCAGGATGATATGCTAGAAAAGAGCTATCTGACTGAAAACACGTGATGCTTCCTAAATCTGTGCTGGTGTGGGGACACAAGTTTTTCCCCATCTCCAGAAAGTATATTGTATCCAAACAGTGAATATGTTAAAGAATTCTGCAGCAAACCAATGTTAAGAATATTGGTCTGTAATTTTGCGGGTCCATTCATTTACCTTTCTTATATACTGGAGCCATTTGGACGTTTGCACTGGGCTAGAGTTTGACCATAAATGCAAGCTAAGTAAGAGACCATTGCCAGAAAGTACCCTCCTTAAAACCGAATTGGGATTCAATCCAGACCTGTCGACTTTCCAACTCTTTCCATTGCTTCTCCACACCAGGGATCCCTATTACTATGTGCTCCATACGATAATCTGTGTGACAATCAAACACTGGTGTTCTTGTACAATCCTCCTTTGTGAATGATTTCTTAAATGCAAATTTTAAAACTTCAGCTTCCCTTTTGCTGTCTTCTATTGCCCCATCAGAATAGCCAGTGTGTGACTTGATGGAAGCCTTTGTCCCACTTAGCAATTTTACGCAGGACTAAAATTTTTTTGGGTCACCGGCAAAATCTCCAAAGGCATGGCAGTGGTAGCTGTATGCTCTGCGCATCAGTCTGTTTACACATGGACAAATTTCTACTGCCTTTTACCTGTTGTCATTTATGCATCCTTTTTTGAACAAAGAATGCAACAGTCTCTGCTTCCTAAGCATTTTCCGAATTTTCATTAAACCTTGGTGAGTATTTTGTGTCCTTAATCCACTTGGCACAGACTTCTCCAGAGTGTGATTCATAATCCATTGAAGCTTTGCCCATAATTGCTCTATGTACATCATATTGGAACTAAATGGTGTACATTCATTGTGTAAGTTGGATGCTAACGAGTGCTTATCTGCTCTTTCTAGTAAAAATGCTCTCATAGCCTCCTTGATGAATTTAACTTCAGTTTCCATTATCACTGTGGTATCGTGATCACTAATCCCTATCACTCCACTAACACTGCTGATAAGGTCAGGCCTGTGTTTAGCTACAAGGCCTAAACTACTTCAACTGTGTGTAGGCTAGCTACTCAGGACAGATTTCGAAAAACGTGTTAGTTAGTACTTCACAAGACTGTCTGTATGCAACACCTGCAGTTAATCTGTAGATGTCCCAATCTACACTCAGTAGGTTAAAGTTGCCTTCAATAAATATTGCGTGATCTGGGCATATCCATACTACTGAGCATAGACTATCTTTGAACGATTCTGAAACTGTCATGGCAGTATCCAAAACATCCGATAATTAACAAGAGTTCACTTATACCTTTTACGTACTTCCAGGCAACTTCACAATCGAACTCTATTTCGACCTTGATAGATGTAATATTTTTGTCTACTGCCATGAATACTGCTACTACTGTGGTGCCTAATCTGTTTTCATGAGGTACATTCCATGCCTCACTAAGTATTTCGGAACTTTCTACTTCGGATTTTGGCCAGCTGTCAGTTCCGAGAATAACCTGAATGTGACAACTTTCCTGGAGAGCAATAAATTCAGAACCTTCATTACGAATACTTTGACAATTTACCCTTGAAATTTTTGGCAGTCAAAGTTTCCTTACTTTGGTCACAGTCTGATTTCGCTCACTCCATATCGAGTGCTGAGCGTTAATCGGAGGACCTCATATTACTGCCTAGCCTTAAAAATGCACTCCACATGTGCTCTGCTACTGAAATAGTTGTTTCCTTGTGTAGTGCATCCCTGACCTATGAAAGTGGGTCCTACAATTCTCCATCCTATAATGGAGGTCCAGAAATCTACAGCCAAGACCTTCACAGAATCAACTGAGCCTTTGGTTGAGGTCCTCCACTCGGCTCCAAACCAAAGGTCACTGATAAATACTGGAAACTGTGCTGCAAATTTTGAGTTCTACATGCATCCCGCGACCAAGGCCAGCAATCTTCACCACTTCTGCCAACTGCCTGTGTGAACTGAGGATTGCCTCAGAATCCAAATGACAAACATCACTGATGCTGACGTGAGCCGCAACTTGTAGGTGACTGCACCTTGCAAGCTCGATAGCAGCAGGCAGGGTCTCCTACACATCTCGGATGAGGTCCCCTGGTAGACATACCGAGCGCATTTTGGATTTCTTTCCAGCTCTGGACAGTATTTCCGTAAAGGATTCCATAACACGACTAATATTGGAGCTCCCGATAACTGACTAAACATCTCCTCCCCCTGTCCCTCCTGTGTACCTGCTCAAATCCTGCTGAAGAAGTGACTGGCTGTCAACTCAACAGGGTGAATAGGTGAGCCCAGAAAGCCAGCCTCCACATTAACTGTCCGCGTTGAGCGACATGAACATGTTACCACCTGCCACTCACCCTGCGGTGGGGGTGGATCCTCAGCTTCAGGAACACTGCAAGGTGTGTTGGTAGCAGAACCCGTGAGCAAACAAGTGACATCATAAGTGTCCCATGCAAGGTGCCAGATTCCCACCACCGCTACACCCTAAGGCAGTGGACAGAAGATGGCTGACTGTGGCAAAAGTGTCTTTGGCTGTTTGTGAACAGTGGCCAGTTCCTCTGCGAAATGTTGCCTGTTCCTCCTGCATCTGCACACATCATGCACACATCCTTGTACTTCTAACTTAAGAATTAACTACAAAAGCACACAGAGAAAGCTATTATGTAATTTGCTAACCTGCTAATGTGTCTCCACCAGAGTCTGACATCTTACTGAGCTGTTTAGGCAGCCATTCAAAACAAATGACTGTTGTTCTACAGGCTGTGCAAATCTACACTTTGCAGGTACTAAAACACGAGATCACACCTGTTAAATACAACACACAAGGAACTGAAGAATTAAACTAAGAAAAACTACAGAAAAAGCTTTAGCTGTGTTACAGCCTGGAATAGTTGGTGAAGATTCAGCTAAGCTTCTAATATGTTTTGGACACACTCGCTCATTGTGAAAACGAGTAAAATTTTCCTATCATTTTTTCACTGACACGTTTGAAACATGATTCTGTAACAAGCTATCATACAATTCATGCCGCATAATTTAAATTCTTCCATCTGTCATTCAATTACAGTGACATTTGCATGATATCACATAGTCTTTACTATGACTGGCTTCTAGAAGTAAACCAAGCAGGCATTACATTGATCAAAGTGTTCATGACAATTTTTATATCTAATTGTATACTTAAAAATATGCAGTTTAACTGCATTACACACTAAAGAGTTCTCCAAAACTCATAATTTTTTGGTACTTTTCATTGTGAAAAAATTTCAGGAAATGTGATGTTGACAGATAAAACTGTTATGGAATTAGTTCCTTTGAAGTGGGATGTTTTTGTCTGGTGTCGCATCAAGGAGATCAGTTGTTTATACAGGAAATGATCAGTCATGTTCAGGTTATCCACAAACATCAGCTTTAAGAAAAATGTCTAGCTCCGATTTCAACATTATATATTGGTTCAAATATTGTTAAACAGCTGCCCTCACTTAAAATCTCCAATTTCTCACTATGCCACTAGAAACTGCTTTTTTTGACTTTTTTCCTCATAGTTATTTACTCACAAAATCTTCGTTTAACTACAAATTGATATTTCATAATTTACGAATTGTGGTTGTGGTTGGTTAGTTCAGTTGAATAGTTTGGTGAAATGCGTAGTTAGCATAGTTGTCAATGTGCATATGAATAATTAAACAGCACTAGGTGAGAGTAATAAAGTATTGTAATTAATATGAATCAAATTCATTTTTGTTTCTTTTTTAGTTCTGAAATGTAGATATTTCATAGATCCACAGATACATTATGTGCCAACTATGAAACTTCATCTTCCTGTCAGAACAGCAGACAGCTGTTATATGAATGATGCAGTAAAAGAAAATTATTTTGTGTAATTTAGAGTTCACCATTTACACCTGAAATTGTTAGGCTGGAGAGAAGCAATCATAAATATATTTTTATATATCAAAAATTTAGAAATTATTAAAAAGTTTTAATTGTCTTGGTCATAATTAGATAACAATAATAATAACAATAATAATAATAATAATAATAATAATAATAATAAATTCCAGAATGAGATTTTCACTCTGCAGCAGAGTGTGCGCTGATATGAAACTTCCTGGCAGATTAAAACTGTGTGCCGGGCCGAGACTCGAACTCTGAACCTTTGCCTATCGCGGCACAGTTTTAATCTGCCACGAAGTTTCATATCAGTGCACACTCCACTGCAGAGTGAAAATCTCATTCTGGAAACATCCCCCAGGCTGTGGCTAAGCCTTGTCTCCGCAATATCCTTTCTTTCAGGAGTGCTAGTTCTGCTAGGTTCGCAGGAGAGCTTCTGTTAAGTTTGGAAGGTAGGAGATGAGGTACTGGCAGAAGTGAAGCTGTGAGGACGAGGCGTGAGTTGTGCTTGGGTAGCTCAGTTGGTAGAGCACTTGCCCGCGAAAGGCAAAGGTCCTGAGTTCGAGTCTCAGTAGTCACACAGTTTTAATCTGCCAGTAAGTTTCATAATAAATTCCAATCCCAAAGAAAGCACGTGTTGACAGATGTGAAAATTACTGAGCTATCAGTTTAATAAGTCAAGGCTGCAAAATACTAACAAGAATTCTGTACAGACAAATGGAAAAATTGGTAGAAGCCGACCTTGGGGAAGATTAGTTTGGATTCCGTAGAAATGTTGGAACACGTGAAGCAATACCAACTCTACAACTTATCTTAGAAGATAGATTAAGGAAAGGCAAATTTACCGTTTCTAGCATTTGTAGACTTAGAGAAAGCTTTTGACAATGTTGGCTGGAATACTCTATTTCAAATTCTGAAGGTGGCAGGGGTAAAATACAGGGAGCGAAAGGCTATTTACAATTTGTACAGAAACCAGATGGTAGTTATGAGTCAAGGGGCATGAAAAGGAAGTAGTGATTGGGAAGGGAGTGAGACAGGGTTGTAGCCTCTCCCCGATGTTATTCAATCTGTGTATTGAGCAAGCAGTAAAGGAAACAAAAGAAAAATTTGGAGTAGGAATTAAAATCCATGGAGAATAAATAAAAATGCTGAGGTTTGCCGATGACACTGCAATTCTGTCGGAGACAGTAAAGGACCTGGAAGATCAGTTGAACAGAATGGACAATGTCTTGAAAGTAGGATATAAGATGAACACCAACAAAAGCAAAACAAGGATAATGGAATGTAGTTGAATTAAATCGGGTGATGCTGAGGAAATTAGATTAGGAAATGAGATAATTAAAGTAGTAAATGTGTGTTGATATTTGTGGAGCAAAATAACTGACGATGGTTGAAGTAGAGAGGATATAAAATGTAGACTGGCAATGGCAAGGAAAGTGTTTCTGAAGAAAATAAATTTGTTAACATTGAGTATAGATTTAAATGTCAGTAAGTCATTTCGGAAAGTATTTGTGTGGAGTTGTGCCATGTACGGAAGTGAAATATGGACGATAAATAGTTTAGACAAGAAGAGAATAGAAGCTTTCGAAATGTGGTGCTACAGAAGAATGCTTAAGATTAGATGGGTAGACCACATAACTGATGAGGAGGTATTGAATAGAATTGGGGAGAAGAGAAATTTGTGGAACAACTTGACTAGAAGAAAGGATCGGTTGTCAGGACATGTTCTGAGGCATCAAGGGATCACCAATTTAGTATTGGAGGGCAGCGTGGAGGGTAAAATTCGTAGAGGGAGACCAAGATATGAATACACTAAGCAGATTCAGAAGGATGTATGTTGCAGTAGGTACTGGGAGATGAAGATGCTTGCTCAGGATAGAGTAGCATGGAAAGTTACATCGAACCAGTCTCTGGACTGAAGACATCAACAAAAACAACAACAACAATAATAAGATAACTAGTTTCAGTTGAAAAAATCATTCATCTGCAAATCTGAAAAGAATAAGCAAACACAAAATGGCTCTAAGTGATAAGTTTTTTTTTTTTATGTTGATGGTATTACAGAAAAGAAAATTTATCACAATATTTAACTAAAGAGGTAGGATCTGCCCAGTTTGATAAAAAATTAGTGTAATTGTTTGTGAAGCGGATAAAACATAGCATCTTAATAATAGGAAACATTCCAATGAAAAATATAGAAAATGAGTGTTTTTCTACCACAGCAGAGTCCCTTGAACAATGTATGGTCATGAAAAATAGACTTATCATCAGTAGAGCAGTAAACTGCTTCTAAATCTACAAAAATATGGAAACAAAAATAAAGTGACCCAGAGAAATAGAAATATAATATATAGTCTATATTATCCAAAATAGTTTGGATAATTATAAAAGCAAATGTGCCATACTTTATGAAAATACATAGGAATGTAAGATAAAAGTCTGTGCAGTGTACAAGCAAGCCTGTGTTGGTAGTGGCCTATTTGAAGGTACACGGCAAACCAACAGCTTGGCATGTAAGCCAAACAGTAAAGTTACCAATACAATGCCAGATGTTGTGTGAGTTAACAGTTACAAAAATTGTCAGTAAGAAATTAAAACAGTAACATGTAAAATTGTGGAAGATGAAAATAACCACATAGTGGTGAAAACTAGGGTATCATAAAAAGTAAGGTGAAAGGCAGAATATGAAGATAACACAAAAGTTAATAGAATAGATAAAAATATTCCCAGATAAAAAATAAAAACAGAATATAAATACAAAGTAAATCATGATGTTAATACAAAACACTAATACTCTTGAAACAGATTCTGTACTAATCACTTTATAGTTAAACTCTTCACAGAAATAAACAAATGCAAAGTTTCTTTCACAGAGAGTGGCTTTTCAAAGCCGAAATTGTTCATTGTTATCCTTCATTTAAGGCAAAAATTGTTGGTGTAGTACAACTTTGACATTTTGGTTAATTTTATCCAGTCATATAGACTTAAATATCTTCCACACCTAATGGAGCTAATGCAGCAGTGTTGTGTTCAGAGTCATATTCTACCACTGTGTGGTCACCTCTGCTCTCCATCACAGTTTAGCCACAGCCATTCATTTGGGTGGACAGTTTGTGGTGGTGCTCGCCTGCTTAGTTTCTCTCTTCATTTGTTGTCCTCGGTGTTGACATTCTGGCTGAAAAAATTGGGATTGGATGTGCAACTACTGTATTTACTCGAATCTAAGCCACATCTGAAAAATGAGACTGGAAATCAAGGGAAAAAAAAATTCCCGAATCTAAGCCGCACCTGAAATTTGAGACTCGAAATTCAAGGAGAGAGAGAAGTTATAGCCCGCAACTCCAAATGGAAACAAAGTTGGTCCATTGTAATATGAGACACAATTTAGGTTGAATGAATGATGATACATCTATAGTAGTTTGGTTCGAGTCGTAAGCTCAGCAGTTAAGCTTTACCAGGTAGCCATTGCTATGCGTCAGGCGCTCTGTCTGTATTTATACGGGTACTCTTCCTTTTTCACGTGCTTTGTCTAGTTAGAATTGATTGTTTATTTTTCTTTGATCTGATAAGTGCCGTTCTCTTTGTTATAGGTGTTTACGTCACTCTAAGCTGACAGTGCATTACTGTACTGTGTCATGCATTGTTTGTCGCATTCTGATAATGAGTGTTTCCGGCCTGTCACCGCTCGCGACATAGCTTGCTTTTGTGCACGCTACCGCAGGAATCATCTCATTAGCGAAACAATGGCAAGAGACTGCTATTTGTTGTTACTTACACTGCTGATTTCTTTGATAATGATCAACAAGAACCAAATAATAGACTGCGTATGATAGATGATGTTCAAAACGAGAGTTTAGTGAAAATTTTTCTCCATTTGAAAATCTTTGCAGACGCCTCTTTAGTACATTACATTCTGCACAGAAATTAGTCATCTTAGATTTAAAAATCTAGTCAATTGTCGTGCTTCATTTCTGACTGTATCACTATTAGGCATAAGAATAAGATGAAAATAAACAGCGTTTGCTGTTGTTTCACTCCAGTTTCGTAGTTTATTAGGAAGACAGGATTTAAATGCAGCAAACACGAAAGAATACATGGCAAAATGTTTATATTTGTATTATTCTTATGGTGAAGAGAATACTGCATGTGATTCACAGTTCATACTGCTACATTCGAAGATGAACAATACGGAATTTGTATTTACTTCGTTGGATAATGTATGAAAATGCAGTGGTCGAAACTCGGGGCGGAGAAAAAGCTCGTCTTCCACCTTTTTTTTACTGACGCAGAGGTTTTGGTGCCAGTATTTATCTTTGTGCCTGCAAAGCATGCCTGTGTAGCGCTACATATATTCGACGGCAGAAGTTAGTCGTGGTGGCACCTACCAACATTTTTCAGAACTTCCGCTTATTTTGCACTCGATTCTAAGCCGCTGGCGGTTTTTTGGATTACAAAAACTGAAAAAAAAGTGCGGCTTAGATTCGAGTAAATACGGTACTGTCTACTATAAATGATGTAGCAGACAGATTCACAGTTGCGTTTCACTGTTCACAACCCCCCTAATATTACGCAGTTATATGGGCAGTGCACTATTGTTTTAACTTCCCATAAGCCTCATTAATAGTTCACAGACTAACATCCACATACTGCTACAATAGTTTACTGTTGAACATCTATGAGCAGTAAAAGCCTAACCAAACTGTTCAGTCTTTCAAATAAATTGAACAGACACAGCCAGTGCATTAACACATGGCCTATTGGTGTAACACTTATTTCACTGTTAAGTTGATGCATTGTTGTCATTCTAACCAACACAGGTTCCTCATCTGAAACTCGGCCGTGGACTGACTGCCTCATGCCAAAATTGGGGCCCTTATATATCCTCATATAATAGGTACTGAAACGACATAGTGTTTGAAATTAAATTTGCAGAAATTACAATTAAAACTTAACTCGTTCAATTAACTGCGTACATCAAAAAATTCGTTCCTTTTAACAGGTTCTTCTGCTACAAGGTTTAGGCCGAATTATTTTTTTACTGATGAAATTAACAGATATCATTACATGAACAATACTTTCGATGAAACTGTAAATTACGTTGGAATTAATTAAGTGCTGGCTTTGTTAACATCTTTCGAATAGAGCCAAATAAATACTTTAAGAATAGTAGCATTTTGTCTTCCAAATGTTTACAATTATTACAGAATTTATATTTGTTTATACAGGGTGCTTCAAAAATGACCGGTATATTTGAAACGGCAATAAAAACTAAACGAGCAGCGATAGAAATACACCGTTTGTTGCAATATGCTTGGGACAACAGTACATTTTCAGGCGGACAAACTTTCGAAATTACAGTAGTTACAATTTTCAACAACAGATGGCGCTGCAAGTGATGTGAAAGATATAGAAGACAACGCAGTCTGTGGGTGCGCCATTCTGTACGTCGTCTTTCTGCTGTAAGCGTGTGCTGTTCACAACGTGCAAGTGTGCTGTAGACAACATGGTTTATTCCTTAGAACAGAGGATTTTTCTGGTGTTGGAATTCCACCGCCTAGAACACAGTGTTGTTGCAACAAGACGAAGTTTTCAACGGAGGTTTAATGTAACCAAAGGACCGAAAGGCGATACAATAAAGGATCTGTTTGAAAAATTTCAACGGACTGGGAACGTGACGGATGAACGTGCTGGAAAGGTAGGGCGACCGCGTACGGTAACCACAGAGGGCAACGCGCAGCTAGTGCAGCAGGTGATCCAACAGCGGCCTCGGGTTTCCATTCGCCGTGTTGCAGCTGCAGTCCAAATGACGCCAACGTCCACGTATCGTCTCATGCGCCAGAGTTTACACCTCTATCCATACAAAATTCAAACGCGGCAACCCCTCAGCGCTGCTACCATTGCTGCACGAGAGACATTCGCTAACGATATAGTGCACAGGATTGATGACGGCGATATGCATGTGAGCAGCATTTGGTTTACTGACGAAGCTTATTTTTACCTGGACGGCTTCGTCAATAAACAGAACTGGCGCATATGGGGAACCGAAAAGCCCCATGTTGCAGTCCCATTGTCCCTGCATCCTCAAAAAGTACTGGTCTGGGCCGCCATGTCTTCCAAAGGAATCATTGGCCCATTTGTCAGATCCGAAACGATTACTGCATCACGCTATCTGGACATTCTTCGTGAATTTGTGGCGGTACAAACTGCCTTAGACGACACTGCGAACACCTCGTGGTTTATGCAAGATGGTGCCCGGCCACATCGCGAGGCCGACGTCTTTAATTTCTTGAATGAATATTTCGATGATCGTGTGATTGCTTTGGGCTATCCGAAACATACAGGAGGCGGCGTGGATTGGCCTCCCTATTCGCCAGACATGAACCCCTGTGACTTCTTTCTGTGGGGACACTTGAAAGACCAGGTGTACCGCCAGAATCCTGAAACAATTGAACAGCTGAAGCAGTACATCTCATCTGCATGTGAAGCCATTCCGCCAGACACGTTGTCAAAGGTTTCGGGTAATTTCATTCAGAGACTACGCCATATTATTGCTATGCATGGTGGATATGTGGAAAATATCGTACTATAGAGTTTCCCAGACCGCAGCGCCATCTGTTGTTGCAAATTGTAACTACTGTAATTTCGAAAGTTTGTCTGCCTGAAAATGTACTGTTGTCCCAAGCATATTGCAACAAACGGTGTATTTCTATCGCTGCTCGTTTAGTTTTTATTGCCGTTTCAAATATACCGGTCATTTTTGAAACACCCTGTATGTCAACAGTAGAATTTAAGTTACGAAACAATTACTGATTTCACCCTATAACAGAAGATACTAACTAGTAATAGTCCAAATAAATTAGAAAATCAATTACGTATGTAAAACTAAGCACAAAATTAGGTCTTGTGTTATATTCTTTAAAACTGAGGGCCAACCTTTCTCTTTTATGGAAATGCAGATAATATTCACTTACGTTAATGGTAATTAGTTAACAGTGAAAAAATGAATTTTAAGCAGGCAGATGGCAAAACGAGGGGAAGCAAAAATAGCCCAGCTTGCTTCGTCACATCACCCCCTCATTGGATTGACCAGATAGATATTGGAAATGGCTAACTGGGCAATTCAGTGACCACAAGTGACCCCAGAAATTTTGTTTAAGACCTACACACAAAATATTACATAAGGAATATCAAAACTACAGTAAGCATGGTTTTTCAAATTTATACTTACGTGAACTGGCCATACGAAAATCCCCATACAAAATAATTACACACGGTGTATTATTGTACAATATCACAAAATACCTACAAGTTATACTTTTAACAAAAATTATGCATCATCATAAGTGATGTCACCCCCCTTTTTTATTTTTTTTTTTTAAGCAAAGATTACATTTAAACATACATGTCACTTTATACAAGTCCTGCCTTGCTTAACAAAACATTAATCCTTATGGGCAGCAAAGAAGTTGAATTACACTATTACTCTGGGCATTGCAGTTCATGTTTAGACAAAAAATTTCATTTGCTCAATGTTTAGTAATTTTCACAAGCACTTTCACTTTTTCAGTGAGCTTTTACACATTTTCTCACCAAGTTGTCCATGCCATCAACAGGTCCAAGTGGCAATTAGTAAGGAAATGCACTGCTATCAGTTCCCTTTGAGGTGGTTCTCCTCTGCCACAGTACATGAAAAAAAGAGACAAAATACCTTACCTTAGTACACTTACTTTAAAGCTATTTTGAAATTTGTTTTTTACTAAGATGCTCACCATAGCTGCATTCACACTTTTAAAAGGCTACAGATTATCATCCTACATAATTAGCAGAAAAGCTGTGTAAACGATTCCTACTCAATGTGATCAGTTTTGTTGGTCAAGGGAATTTCACTACTGTGTGGAAGCTAATGGTGGACACTGCGACAGAGAAATCATTGAGCCTATCTGTGTCAGAAATTCACAGCATTTGCAAGACCACAGTGATGTGAGGAAGTTTTTTTTCTTGTTGAGTTACAGGTTTTAATACATGCCTTTATTATAATGAAATTTCAAAATTGTAGAAACAAAAGTAGATGTTTGAAGATTATAATTCACATGTTGAAAAGACTGCGAAGAAGAGAATGGTGATTGTCTTCTATACTGCGAGGGAATTATTTAAATCCATTGTTGAGAAACCGTTACTGGGAAGTGCCTATTTCAACTCATAGCAGTACTTTGAATTATCCATATCTACATCTACATCCATACTCCGCAAGCCACCTGACAGTGTGTGACGGAGGGTACCTTTAGTACCTCTGTTGGTTCTCCCTTCTATTCCAGTCTCGTATTGTTCGTGGAAAGAAGGATTGTCGGTATGCTTCTGTGTGGGCTCTAATCTCTCTGATTTTATCCTCATGGTCTCTTCACGAGATATACGTAGGAGGGAGCAATATACTGCTTGACTCTTCGGTGAAGGTATGTTCTTGAAACTTCAACAAAAGCCCGTACCGAGCTACTGAGCGTCTCTCCTGCAGAGTCTTCCACTGCAGTTTATCTATCATCTCCGTAACGCTTTCGCGATTATTAAATGATCCTGTAACGAAGCGCACTGCTCTCCGTTGGATCTTCTCTATCTCTTATATCAACCCTATCTGGTACAGATTCCACACTGCTGAGCAGTATTCAAGCTGTGGGCGAACAAGCGTATGTGACTCAGTTTGTTATTGCAAGCTGATAAAATTGGCGCACATCAGCTCTCTCTCTCTCTCTCTCTCTCTCTCTCTCTCTCTCTCTCTGAAAAGACTGCATTTACAAATTTTTCACTCAGGTGTTCGTTGTTTACATTATTTGCAACAGATTTTCAAGCATTTTACAGTTTCATCTTCAGGCACTTGGACACATCTTAAAATAGGAAATGTTAGAATGGGTAACAAAAGATAGACTACAGTGGAATTTCATTAGCTGGTGTTTGAAAGGCCTGCAGATTTTGAGCGTCATAAGCAGGAAAATGTACTACCAAAAATTACTTTATTTGGTAATGATTCAATTTTTTCTTCAGTGAAAATGTGAAATTAAGGGTATCGAATTTGGGGTAATATGTGATCTCATAATGCCACACTTCCTGGCATGCTGTGTCAATAAATTTTGACTCAAAATGCACCTTATCAAGATTAAGTTCAGATTATCACACCCAGGAACTTGGTAAACTAAGTGTTACTGTGCAAGAAGCAAAAATGTGTTAAATACGGTGTGACATTGGCCACATCCAATATAGCAGACATATACATATTTTCTCTCAGCCAATTGTAATGCAGGAAAATCATGTGATGTGAGACTGTAACCTCTAATGTCCAAAATATGTGCCGGGCTTTTGATGTAGAAAAAATAAAAAGATGCTAAAACTGCAATTTTTGTTATACTTCTCATAAAAAATTAACATCATTCATTTAGCATTTCTCCTTTAGTGAATCCCTACACGTAACTAAATAGGGGTTGTTTTAACAAACTATTGGTATATTGCACATCTTGATAGCCTAACTTCACTATGACATAACAGAGAGTGTGTAGTCCTGGCTTCACAAAGGTTTGGCAAATGCACCAATAGATGACTTTCTTTTGTCTTAATTTTATTATTATATTGTCCATATTAGTTAACGTGTTCATCAATTGTTCATTGCTTATAAAACTCAAAACATAATGCTTAACTCTGCCCATTGCGTCAATAGCTTCTGACATTGTAGAAAGCGGTGAAGGTTCCGCTCCATCCTCCTCTTCACTTTCTTCTAGTTTCTCTGCCATCTGCCCATGCAACACTTAATCAGTTGTCATGGACCAACAGACAAGACCTTTGTCACTTTTAAAATGTTGATTGAAGCTAAGGTAGTCATTGTTTTCTTATGCCCTGTTATTTGCTACCATTGTTCAGGTACAGTTACTTTGTTTTCTAGAATGATGTCTTCTATAAGTATGCAATGAAAGCCAGCCTTCTTGAGACAGTTTGATTCTGCTTTCTTGCATGGAATCCCAGGCAGTTCTTACAAAATGCATAGCATCCAGGAGCATAACCTTTCTCATCATAGAATGAAGACAGGACGGCCTCTTCTGTACAAGAATGTTTCTGTTTCAGGCATTTTATAACACCTTGGTCAAGTGGCTGAAGGTGTCTTTTACAATTGGGAGGAAAAAAAAAAAAAAAAAACCACTACATTTATATTGCGCAGATACAATGTATCTTTATGATGCACCGCACACTGGTCAATAAACAGGATGATTTTCCTATTTCTACCCCCAACATTGCAACCCAGGCATGCAAGAACTGTTCAGACATAACTGTTGTTACCCATGTATTCACATTGGGAGTATATTTACATGGATATGTCTGCACATTTTTGCAGCTTTGTGGACTCTCTGCCTTTTCAGTTATTAGTTGCACCAACTTTCTTGTTCCACTTTCATTGCAACATAATAAAACAGTTAGCCTCTCTTCATCAAATTTGCCACCAACCTCTGAACTCGAGAGTTTTGTCAGGCAGAAGGTGAAAAAATAAGCCCGTTCCATCTACATTAGAAACATCATTGGGGCTGTACTTTTCTATGATTGATGGAAGAGTATTTTTCCACGACTAAACAGTCTCAATATTAACGCATTCAGAATCACCTCAAACAAATTTATACACTAAATTATGTTTGTTCTTGAACCTTTTTGATACAACCATTGGATGTTTCGAAATCTGCGAGACCCAATTTTTGTGCGAAATACATATTACTTTAGCATGAACCACAGTACCATCAACCAGAATAATCGAACCATAAGCTTGGTTTATCCACTTCAACAGTATGTTTTCCAGTTCTGGAAACTGAATGTCATCCTCTCATTTTCATTTGTGGTTTCCTTCTTCCAAACTTGCTGCTTCAATTATTTTTTATTTGTTCACTATTGTATGTAATGTTGATGGAGAAACACTCAGTTTTTGTGCAGAATCAACATGCTTCATGTGTGAATTTCTGTCCACTTCCTGAATAAGATTCCACTTTCTTTCTATCTGTCTCACTGTTTTTTTATTCATGATGTACCAGAATACCATTTAACACAAAAAAATTATCACAAACTGAGGATCACTCAAACACTAAACATGAACAGAGGGGACCACTGACTGAATTAAACACTGTTCAGTTTGTTTGGCTGCTATAGAGACAGGAAGTTGTCAGAGCTGCTGCCAGCCTATATGAACTACTCCAACATGTTATCTGTACTATAGCAAATGATCTGTATGACTTGCAAAGTTGCCAACACTGAATAGCAGTCTCTTTATGCGCATTTCCACATCACAAAACCGCAAACTTCCTAGTCCCACGACTCTGACAACTCTCAGGGGCAAAAGTTGCAGTTGCCAGACAGTGCCTATACTGCTAAATTTGAATGTGCTAAGCAGGAAGGTAGAATGCACAAACAAGTCAGTTTAATGTGTGTTTAGTGCAGTTTTGACTAGCACTTCCAAATACGTGCGTACTATGCAGGAAAATGTAATGAATGACGTACTAATGAGATTCCACTGTACAACAAAATCTGTTTATCCATTTGTTGTCAAAAGAAAATGTGATTACACTACTAACTGCTTTCTTTATGCTAAACAACTTGAAGATATGCTGAGGAAATGTTTCTTCATAAGATCTTACATTCCTTCATTTTTTGCTACCTTACTTTATTCCAGATTTGCGGTATACTTTGGTTTTCTTGAGTTTATGTGTGTGTGTGTGTGTGTGTGTGTGTGTGTGTGTGTGTGTGTGTGTGTGGCCTCTGTCCTGAAAATTTTTGTATTTTAATAAATTTATCTTCTAAAATTCACATTCAGGCTGGGTGGTTTACTGGTCCAACTTTCAAACGTATAATGATGCATGTGGTCTGACTCCGACCTAATGCATTGGTTTCCAAGCCGACACACTAAGCGTTCCACTTTGCAATCAAGACAGAAGTAGCTACTTAGAATATTAAAGAAATGTGTTTCGAGAGAGAGAGAGAGACCTTGAGCACAGGGGACACCAGAATTAAAAATACTGAAGTAATTTGAAAAAGTATTGTTATTGGTGGTGGAGTACCCTCACAATAGCCGTGAATGTTAAAGCACCATTTTTGGGACAGGGAGGTGCACTGGCCCCAGATCAAATCAGCCTGGCAGATTGACAATGAGGGTCAGTGTGCTGGCCAGCCTGGATGTGGTTTTTAGGCTGTTTCCCATAGCTCCCTAGGTAAATACGGGCTGGTACCAAATTCCGACCTCAGTTATGCAATTTACAGACTTCTGGAAAAGTTTTGCTCACTGTCACACAAATCGTACTACACATAGACAGTTGCGGTACACATGTTGCATCGTAGCAAGGAAATGGGGTGGCAGTAGAAAGGGGATCTGGCCACTCCTACCAATCGTGCCAAATCCATTAATAAGAATTCCAACCCTTTGTTGGTTGGGTCAAAGACAGGCTAGATATAGGAGGAGCAAAAACAGTGGAATGGGTAATGATAGTCACTCTCTGTCTAGTTGAGACTTAAAGTGGTCAATAAATGCATGTACTGACGAAGACGGCTATTTTACAAACTGAGCTACGCTTGTTCTTGTTCTTGGGCCTCTCCATTGCTCGTTACTTTCACTATACAATGAGCCATTATCCTTACTTATTGTTGTGCTGGTCTTCTTCTGCATTATCCCAGGAAATCGGGTCTTAAATGGTAGTGTTTGCCAGATGAGATACTTTCTTTTATGGGATACATAAGTACTGACACAATTGAAATAAATCTCGTCAGATGTTCCTTGTTTGTCGTTCTTCTGGTGACAGTTGTTTATTGTTGAGTATCATTTAAATTCTGTAAATATTGTGTTGAGCATTCATGGAGCCTAGAAACCACTCAATAAACTGGAACTTAAATGTGCAACTTACTTGCAACTGCATGCTGTCACTTAAAAATGATCCTTGAAGTAATGTGCTGAACATAGTTTTCTTTTATTGCAGTTTACAACAATGTATTTTGAGTGAAGAGGGGAGGAGCTTGTTCTTTCCATTCTCTGTAGTGAACGTTGTCTTCTCATCCTGCAAAAATTTTCACTTCTACATGAAGCAGCAATCTATATGTTGAGAGGAACGTGATTCTTAATTGGCATGTGTAGTTCGTGAAGTGCTGTGCCTGTAAGTGTGGCCACTTTGTTGGACTCCAGCACTGTGTCAAATACTCAACAGGTTTTTCATTATAAATGAAATATATTTCAGCTTATGTTCATTTTTTTACTTTAGCCTGCCATGTGAAGCTCTTTAAGTGCAATACATCGCAGTCGCATCAACTGAGAGTCTTTGGACTGCATTGTTTTAAATAAAATGCTTTTTAGTTTTGCATGTAATTGTTCTTACTATTAATATGCAATGTGAAGGATATCATGCATTGGTCAAATGTAGTGTAATCTCTTTGCAATTCATGTTATATCTTTTCTGATTTTATTCAGTCATGTTGACTGTAACTTTCATCTTTTGAATTTAGTTTGATTTTCGTAATGCTGTTGCAAGTAACATTATAATGTGGTGAAGATAGTGTTTCATAAGAGAATAACATAAGTGGATGGACTTGAGGGATATAGGATGCTGAATTAAGAATGTTAGATCTTCAAAATGAAAATAATCTTGGCAATAAAATGTAGAAATTTTGTGAAATTTTGTGCAGATTTGTGAATGAAGTACTTCCAAAAGTAACTTGAAAGAGGATGGATGATTTGTTTGGTTCTTTTGTTTCTTCAGGTAACTAAATTTCTTATTCTGTAGTTTGAAATTTTTGTGGGGTATGACCATATTTTGCTTTATCAGGAAACCGTGAGAAAATAGTCAAGCCTGTTTGTGATATTAGATGTAAGTCTTGGTCCTTGGTTATTTACAAAAACGTGGATTTTTACCTATGAGCATATCAGTTTAGTTCACAAATATGAAAGGCGTTTAAAAGTTTAGATTCTAAGTGCTTCTTAAATAGGTGCATTTCTAAGCCTACACAGGGTGGTCAGAAACAGTCTGAAAATCTGTAAAGGAGTTGTAGCATAAATTGTGCTGAGAATTGTTAAGGAAAAAATTTTATACGTTGCACCATTTCTGAGTTAATTAGCATTGAAGTTAGCCAATCAGGCCATTGAGTGCGCAGATTCAAACGGCCTGCCACAGACGGTGCTGCCATACGTGTTCTTCGTTCAGTTTCCTAAAAATCGAACAAGAGAGTGATCAAAAAATTGGACATGGGGCAGCAGTAAGGTCTGAAAGCAAGCCAAACGCTGAGAAGCCTGACGCACTATAATCTGTGCTACAAGAACGACAGACAGTAGTTGTATTTGGAGGACCACTGGAATTTGTACACACAACAGCCTGATTAACTATCTTCAATGCTAATTAACTCAGAAATGGCACAACATATTGATGCTTTTTTTTTCCGCTCAGCACAAACTATTCTGCAACACGTGTACATGCTTTGATGCTTTGCATTCTATTTCTGACCACCCTGTGTACTTCCATGTTTGTTTCTTTTGAGTGTATTGGTATCTTTGTGTTTGGGGAGGGGGAGTACACCAGTACATCTTCATAAAGGTGGAGAACATTAAGCAAGTAAAAATATGTATCAATATTTGGTCTTAAAGTGTTGAACTGTGGCGCAATCCCACACATACCTCCTCATTTATTGTTTAGTATTTTACCAGATTCCTTAAAGAATCAAACTCTTATGCATAAAACAGCATCAGACTTTGGATTACTTTACAAATGAATTAATGTGTTAAACATTTGATGTTAAGCATTTAAATGAGAACAAGTTCAGAAAAGGATTGAAATTATGCTTAAAGCTCATTGGAAGTCAACAAATGCTCTCATTATGAAACACTGAATGAAAATAGTTTGGGTAATTTGTGTTCTGCTTCAAGCAAAAGCTAGTTTTTTACGCATCTCAATGTGTATGACATTGTATCTCCTGAACTGTGTGTCATACAATGATATAATTTTTCAGGTACATTCAGTGGTATATTTGGATACTGTAGACAAACTGTGTTGTGTATAGAGTTGGTAGTAAAGAAGTATTGAATTAAAATGTCATGTCTGCTGCTGATGTTTCACTTCATGAACACCGAAAATGTAGTAAGCGATGAAATTTTTCCTTTCATCATTTTGTAGTGCATGTCAGCGAGAAAAAGTTCCTTAAAGGTTTTAAATCGTGCCAAGTTTTTTGGGAGTCGCTATGTGCTCTCGTTCTTAAATACTGGATAAATAATGTCCAGGTATTTGCACGCCATCAGTTGTGTTGCCAAAAGAGAAACACACAGTTTCTAACTCTAATACTTGTCTTGTTGCATTAAACTTGTAACATAAGGTTATACCTCTTAATGAGTAGATTATCATAACACATTAAATTTTTAAATTTGATCAATATTTATGCGAAACGTGATCTGTAACTGGTACTGGGTTCTGGTAGAGTCACTTAGTAATATAGAGTTATCCAATCTTAGTCTAGTATATTTCACTTACAGCTATACACTGTAGAAGATTGGCTGAGTATGCTTAAGCACTCTGACAGCTGCATGTGGAACTGATGGGTAGGATGAAAAGCCAACATATAGTTCAATCTTGTTAATTTATATCAAGGGAACATAGATTATCGCCATTTCAATAAAGAAGTGTTACTCCTTCATTCTATAAGATCGATGTTTACAACCCACTAGGTTTGTCTGTAGTGTAGTGATCAGTAGTCTTAATCTGCTCTTGATAGTGTTTTCTCAGCCAAACAATAAAGATGATTTGTTTCTACTATTATAATATTAAAAAATTAAGTTAGTAGGTCATATACCACCATCCTCCTTATATGTTGTTATACTGAGCTTCACTGGAGACATCCTGGATAACTTGTGACACCTTATGTTTGAGCTGAACTTTTAGCTACAGCCAAGAAAATTATTTTTTTGTGTTGTATCCTGTGTTGACAAGCTGTTGAATTTTTCCATTTACCTTTTTCAGTGTTTGCTTTGCATTATTATTCAGTACTGTATTGCTTGGGATTTATGTCATTTGTTGAAAGTGACGTATGTGCAGTGTTCTAATTAAGGGGAAGCCACCAGCAGTGTTTGGCCTCTTCTTGCATTTTGCTATGCATTCCCTATAAATATTCAAATTATTTTATAGTGACACTATCAGTGGCAGTACTACAGTAATAAGCATAAAAAATATTGTGCAGTGATGCAAAGCTAAATTTGCCAATAGTTTTTTCTTGACTATGAACTTAATGTGTGCTCTGATAGCTAAGAACTAGAAACATGAATGATAAATCCTGATTGCTGAAACACATGTTTAGTGTCATTTAAATGGGTACTAAATGTTAACCACTTTTGTTTTACCGTTGTAAGAACTTTGTATGCAACTAATAAGTGTTCTTGGATAACAAAAATTTTGTGCTTCTGTTGTAAGTACCAATTAGATCATCAATTTTCTCATTCATGTTCTCCTTGTAACCCCAATTACTACTCCATAGAAAACTGCTGATTATTGTTTATTGTGCTATTTTTGATATAAATGTTTCTATATAAATAACATAAAATTCATGGTGATATCAGTCCAAGAAGAGTAAAACAATGGAACCTGTATAATGTTTACATTTATACTGGTAGCCCACTCATAGTATTGTAGGTGCCTATAGTGACTTTGCTGTCAGTGAGCTCTTAGAATCTAACCTACCTGCCTTCCTTCCTTACTTACTGACATTTAACCTACCTAGTTACTGATGTACTTGCTTCCATCCATCAATCATGTTAGCACCGCTGTGGTCTTAATGTTAATTTGATTTCCAAAAACTAGTCAGGATATATACCATTGCTTTGAATTGGGTAAGCCGAAAATGTCATTTTGATTAGTATTACTTCTATTGTAGAGGCTGAATGCTTAAACATAAATCGATGGTAGCTCTGTATTGTTACAGTTGCTATTCAAATTTCATACATAAGCCACTGCCTATTTTGGATAAATTATATTAATGGAAAACTGATAATTGTTGTCCCCTCACGTAACTTGGACATCTCTCAGACAAGAAAGGTGATATGATCATCTGGAAAGTAGGATGTTTCAACAGTACACACAATGTAGTCATTTTCAGGTGTATCCAGGAGTGTAGTATCCACTTCTGCAACAAGGTATCGTGCACTCCCTCCTTGTGACATTTTCGTCAGTTGTATACAGGATTGGGAGTCGCCAATTAGTAAAGTTAAGAGTTGCCAGTATACTTAACTGTCGTAAATCACAATATGCCTGTAACAATTTCATAGGAAGCTTCTCAGCTTTCATTAAGTTTAAATTCGTTCTGTCTGACAATGAACTTTTCATTTATGTAGATATTAAATACTGCTTCAAGGTCAGATGTATGAGGATTGTTAGGAGATATGTATGGATGTTATTTTATTGCATATAATTTTGTGTTCTGTGACCAAGAATTATTGTGGAATAGTCGTTTTTGGCAATTTCGATGGAACTCTGTGCTCCCTTCTGCACACCTTCACTGACTGCATGTCCAGCCTGTGTGCTTCATAATAACTGTGTAAGAGGATTTTGACCTGCTTTTTTTAAGCCACATTGTTGACTGCAACACATCCATTCATATCAACTCTTCTCCCCTGTGGGTTCGGGGGTAAGAATAGGCCCGCGGTATTCCTGCCTGTCGTAAGAGGCGACTAAAAGGAGTCTCAACTGTTTCGGCCTTTAATGTGATGGTCCCCTAAGGGGTTTGACCACTCCACTTCTAAATTTTTCCGTTAGTGCATACCATTTGGGGAAGGACACCTTACGTGGTGCACCTTACATCCATCTTGCCCTAAGATCTGGCACACCTGATTTTTCATGGAGTTGGACTTACATCGAGCTTCCGGCCACATCCACTGCAATGTGTTCCGGGTTGCATACATTCCCTCCATTGTGCACTTCCATCTTTGCCCTCATGATATACATGGATATTTCGACACCCGACATCCAGCACGGTAGCCAGTCCGTTGTGGTGGGGTCGTCATGTACCCTCTTGGTGGTAGCCCCCTGAGTACACAGGAATTGCACTGCTTATGCCTGAGCTGCTACCTCCCCACGCATGCCGAGGAGTAGATGGCTATCCCTCTGGGGCATCGGGACTCCCGGCAAAGGCCATCCTGCCAGGTGGTCTTTGCTGCGGCTGGGTGGCGCCTGTGGGGAGAGCCCCTGGTCGGAGTGGGTGGCATCAGGGCAGATGACCCGCAATGAAGCGTGGTACATCATCTCTCGCTGGTGGGCCTCCACCAGCAGTCTCTAAGCGATCGAGGTCTAACCTCAACGGGAAGAAATTTGATCAGAGATCGTTTCCCTCCCTGGCCACTCCATGGGAGGAACGTTTGTCCAAAGAAGGCAGTGGAGATTATTCACCCCGGTACCTCGTGTGTACGTGGGTTGATGGGGAATCGTTTATGTCGACCAAGCCCCAGTTTTTTGTGGAGCATTTAGAGGACAAGTTCGGGGAGGTGGAGGGCTTGTCCAAAATGCGCTCTGGTTCTGTGCTCATCAAAACGGAATCCTCTACCCAGTCACGGATGTTGCTCAATTGTGACAAGTTGGGGGATGTTTCAGTTAGCATCACGCCGCATAAGAGTCTCAACATGGTCCAGGGTATTATATTCCACAGGGATCTTCTTCTGCAGTCCGACGATGAATTACGCGCCAACCTCGAACGACGAGGTGTTCACTTCGTCCGGCGCGTCTATCGGGGTCCGAGGGATAATCAGGTAGCCACCGGTGCCTTCATCTTGGCCTTCGAGGGTGATATCTTACCCGAAAAGGTTAAGGTGTTGGTTTACCGTTGTGATGTGAAGCCAGTGCAGTGTTTTAAGTGCTGGAAGTTCGGGCACATGTCATCTCGCTGTACTTCCGGCGTCACCTGTCGAGATTGTGGCCGTCCTTCCCATCCCGATACTCCATGTGCCCCACCTCCTATCTGTGTTAACTGCAGAGAACACCATTCCCCCTGCTTGCCGGACTGTAGGATATTCCAGAAAGAAAGGAAGATAATGGAATATAAGACCCTGGACCGCCTGACCTACCCCGAGGCTAGGCGGAAATATGAGCGGCTCCATCCTGTGGCAATGACGTCAACCTACGCCGCTGCTGCCACGACGGTTCTCCCGTCGTCACGAATTGGCCCTAAGATCGGTCAGAATCCACCAGCCCCTTTGCTTGTGGGGGGCACTTCACAACCTGTTGCTCCTGCTCCATCTACTTCAGGAGCAACACCCCCCCCCCCCCCCCCCAACACTCGGGGACATCAGTTCCCCCTTCCCAGCCGGAGAAGCGTAAGACTTCTTTGGTTACTCTCGCAAGGAAGGGGTCCCTTGGGGACCTCCCTTCGCAAGTTCCGACGAGCGGCACAGCAGACACCCGCAAGTGGCTCAAACAACCACCAGTCCCTGGTCGTAGGGCCTCACGGTTGTCGTCCATCCATGAGGCTGACCCTGTGAAGCCCTCCAAGCCTGAACCACCGAAGGCCCAACGAGAGAAACAGAAACAGAAGCAGAAGAAAGTCCCCAAGAATACCGAGATTGTGGTGGCACCCGTCCCACCGCTTCCTACAAGCTCTGCGTCTGAGGATGAGGTGGAGATTCTGGCGTCCGCTGAGGACCTCGATCACGCCGGTTCCTCAGACGCCATGGATAGCGCTAGCACCGGTGCTCAATTGGAGGCAGCAGGTGGCCCAGCGGCGTAATCTGCCTTCCAAGTCCCGTCACGCCTTTCTCAGACATGGCCAATACCATCCTCCAGTGGAACTGCGGTGGTTTCTTCCACCATCTAGCTGAGCTCCGACAACTTATCAGCCTTCACCCTTTTTTCTGCATTGCTGTTCAGGAAACTTGGTTTCCAGCAATGCGAACCCCCACCCTCCATGGCTATCGGGGTTATTATAAGAACCGGGCAGCTTATGAAAGGGTGTCTGGTGGTGTCTGCATATATATCCTTAACTCTCTTCACAGCGAGTCTGTACCTCTACAAACAGCTTTAGAGGCTGTCGCTGTTCGGTTGTGGACGCCACAGGCTGTTACCGTCTGCAGTCTTTACCTTCCACCGGATGGTGCTGTCGCGCAGCATGTCCTGGCGGCTCTGATAGCCCAATTGCCGCCACCTTTCTTGTTACTGGGCGACTTCAATGCCCATAACCCTCTGTGGGGTGGGTCAGTGGCGACTGGTCGAGGCTCCGCCATTGAGCATTTATTAGCAAAGCTCGATCTTTCGCTTTTAAATGATGGTTCCTCCACACACTTCAGCGTGGCGCATGGCATGTACTCTGCCATCGACCTCTCGATCTGCAGCCCTAGCCTCTTACCATCTGTCCAATGGAGAGTGCATGACGACCTGTGGGTGCCACAGCGTCAGTCTTCTCTGCGCCCTTGCAGGTGGGCTATGAATAAGGCTGCCTGGGACTTGTTTTCCTCCACTGCCGCTATTGAGCTTCTCTCTAGTGATGACATTGATGCGGTGGTTCAATTGGTCACCACCGGCATCGTTACTGCCGCCGAATCTGCCATTCCCCATTCTTCTGGGTCCCCTCGGTGGCAGACTGTGCCTTGGTGGTCGCCTGAGATCGCTGCAGCGATTAAAGATCGCCGGCGGGTGCTACAGCGTCACAAGTGACATCCCTGCATTGAACACCTCATCACCTTCAAACGGCTGCGTGCGCGGGCCCGCCGCCTTATCCGCCAAAGCAAGCAGGAGTGCTGGGAGCGGTATGTGTCCACCATTGGCCTCCATGTCTCTCCATCGCAGGTCTGGGCCAAGATCAGACGCCTCTATGGCTATCGGACCCCTGTCAGCGTCCCTGCGCTCTCACTGAAAGGAGCAGTTTGTACAGACTCCGACGAAATTGCCAACAACTTGGCAGAGCATTTTGCTCTTAGTTCCGCTTCTTCCAATTACACACTGGCTTTCCACTCCATTAAAGAGCGGATGGAACGTCGGAGCCTTTCGTTTCGCACCCACCACCCAGAATCTTACAATGCTCCATTCAGTGAGTGGGAATTTCGCAGTGCCCTAGCCGCTTGCCCTGATACCGCTCCTGGGCCAGATGGCATCCACTGTGAGATGCTGAAACACCTTTCAGTGGACTGCCAGCGACGCCTCCTCGACCTTTACAACCGTCTTTGGGTTGAGGGGGAGTTTCCGTCGCAATGGCGGGAAAGCATTGTCATCCCCATTTTGAAACCTGGAAAGAACCCTCTGGAGGTGGACAGCTACCGTCCCATTAGCCTCACCAACGTTCTTTGCAAGTTGCTTGAACGGATGGTGAGCCGGCGCTTGAATTGGGTACTGGAGTCTCGGGGCCTTCTGGCTCCGTCTCAGGGTGGGTTCCGTAAAGGCCGCTCCGCCACCGACAATCTGGTGAGCCTGGATTCGGCCATCCCTACTGCCTTTGCCCGCCGTCAGCACCTGGTCACTGTCTTTTTCGACATGCAGAAGGCGTACGATACGACATGGTGTCCTCACATCCTTTCTACGCTTCATGGATGGGGTCTTCGGGGTCCTCTGCCGATTTTTATCCGCAATTTTCTGTCGTATCGTACCTTCCGCGTGCAAGTCGCGGCCTCATGTAGTTCCTCCCACGTCCAGGAGAATGGTGTGCCACGGGGTTCTGTTTTAAGTGTCTGCCTGTTTTTAATAGCCATTAACGGGCTCGCTGTGGCCGTGGGAAATTCTGTCTCCACTTCCCTGTATGCTGACTACTTCTGCCTTTACTATAGCTCTATTGGCATTGCAGCTGCTGAACGTCAGCTACAGGGCGCAAGGCGCAGTCTTGGGCTGTAGCGCGTGGTGTTAAGTTTTCGGCTGCCAAGACCTGCGTTATGCATTTCTGCCAGCGCCGAACGGTCCATCCTGCACCGCGGCTTTATCTTGACGGCGAACTTCTTGCTGTGGTGGAGACCCACAGGTTTTTGGGTGTACTTTTTGATGCCCGGTTGACTTGGCTGCCTCATATTCGGCAGCTTAAACAGGCGTGTTGGCGGCATCTCAATGCTCTGCGATGCTTGAGCCACACCAGCTGAGGCGCCGACCGATCTACCTTGTTACGGCTCTACCAGGCGTTAATCCAGTCCCGTCTGGATTATGGGAGCCTGGCTTATGGCTCCGCTTCCCCATCTGCGTTGCGGGTACTGGACCCAATACTACACAGCGGGACACGACTTGCCCCTGGTGCCTTCCGCAGCAGCCCTGTGGACAGCGTACTAGTGGAGGCAGGTGTCCCTCCCCTGCGGTTACGGCGCCAATGTTTCCTGGCCGCTTATGCTGCCCATGTTTTTAGCTTACCCGGGCATCGAAACTATCGTCTCCTGTTCCCGCAATCGGTCGTCCAGCTGCCAGAACGTCGGCCCGGGTCTGGTTGTACGATCGCGGTCCGCGTCAAAGAGCTTCTCTCCGGGATTAGGGTTTTCACTGTTCCACCTCCTTTCCGGGCCACTTTGCGTACACCCCCATGCTGTGTTCCTCGCCCTTGCCTTCAGCTCGACTTGGCACAGAGCCCGAAGGACTCAGTCCCTCCAGAGGCCTTCCGCCGCCGCTTTTATTCCATCCTGGCCACATATCAGGGCTCTGGCATTGTTCACACTGACAGTTCGATGGTTGCTGGTCGTGTCGGGTATGCGCTAACTCTAGGGGACCATTCCGAACAACGTTTCTTGCAGGATGGCTGCAGCGTTTACACTGCTGAGCTGGTTGCCATCTTTCGTGCCCTAGAGTATATCCGCTCCTGCTCAGGTGAGTCCTTCGTTATCTGTAGCGATTCCCTGAGCGGTTTCCGAGCTCTCAACCAGTGTTTCCCTCGTTCTCGTCTGGTGATGGCTATCCATGAGTCCCTGCGTACTCTTGCCCGTTGCGGCCGCTCTGTGGTCTTTGTGTGGACCCCTGGTCATGTCGGTATCCCGGGCAATGAACGTGTTGACCGCCTGCCCAAACAGGCCACCAGTGAACCCACTCTAGACATTGGCCTTCCGGAGACTGATTTGAGGGCGGTCTTACGCCGCAAAGTTATCTCGCTCTGGGACGCTGAAGGGCGCGGTCTGACCACCCGTAACAAACTCTGTGCCGTCAAGGAGATGACTACTGTGTGACACTCCTCCTTGCGCGTCTCTCGCAAGGAGTCTGTCGTCCTATGCCGACTGCACATTGGGCACACACGGATGACCCACCTCTATGTCGCTGCGGCTCCATTTTATCTGTGGTCCACATTTTCTTGGAGTGTCCGCTTTTAGCTGTGCTCAGGCAGACGTTCACACTGCCTGACACGCTCCCTGCCCTTCTAACTGATGACCCTGCTATGGCTGGCTTAGTTTTACGTTTTATTCGGGCAGGGGTTTTTTATCATTTAATCTGAGTGTTTCTGTTTTTTAGTGTTGATTCTGGCTTTTGGCCTCCGATTTTAAACTGAGTTTTTTAATGTGTTCTCGGTGGTTGGCTTTTCCTTTTTTTCTCTATGGTCGGCCAACCACCGTCACACTCTGTGTGATTTTAATTTGTTTTGTCTGATCTCTGTCGGCGTATTTCTTGTCCCGTGTCGTCTGACGTCTTTCCTGCTGTTCATTTTTATTCTCTTTCGGTGGTTTTAATTTTTTGGAAAAAGGGACCGATGACCGTTGCAGTCTGGTCCCTTTAATCCCACAAACCAACCAACCATATCAACTCTTGGCTTACATTTCTAAATTTTTGTGGTTGCTTTCCTGTTTCTCTCGGAGCATAGTGGGCATAGATGATGAAGAGCATTGTTTAGTTTTTTTGTCATTCAGTGTGACCATTATACTCTCATTTTAAGTGTGCAAGTTTATTTAATAAACTATTGTGGTTGCAGATAACCAGGGACAGTTGAAGTATGCTATTTGATATTCTTCTATTGCATAAGGAGTGGTAGCAACTGCAAATTTTTAAGTAATTGTATGTGTAGCCCAGCTTCCAATATAGTCGATGAAACTAATCATTGGTACTGACTCCTTACACAGCTGGCACACAGCATTATGATGAGTTTCACTCAAATAACCATGCAGTAAGAACAAAAATGCAACGACATGCAGGTCATAAATTTGTACATAAATTTGTAAATAAATTTACCGGCTGCCCTTATCATTTTGCAATTTCCTCAGTATTGTGAATCTAGGAAATTGTGGCATGTTACACCACAATTTGAACAATTCAGTATTCTTACTTTCTCTGAGATCCTCATCCCATCTTTTCGATCTCTTGATAATTTTGTCTTTCCATATTGCCAAAGTTGGCATCTTACCAAGAACAGCTGAATAATGTGGAGTATTTGTAGCAACATTTGGAGGCCATGCAAGATTATCACTAGGGATGTTTTCAGCAATTCTCGAAAGAAACTGTCTGGCAGATTAAAACTGTGTGCCAGACAAAGACTTGAAGCTGGGACCTTTGCCTTTACTGCCACACAGTTTTAATCAACCGGGAAGTTTCAGATCAGTACATGCTCCACTGCAGAGTGATAATTCATTCTGGGAACTTCTCTAAAACTATATGTTTGTATTATAGTCACTTGTGTTTCTTGAACAAAACATTAACAAGCAGTTTGGCACAGAACTCTCCAATGTATTTGCGTGTGCTGCGTTGATTTTTCCTATATCAAGTGACACTGCTTCTGTTGTACACCTTCTATGTACGAGGGCAGTTCAATAAGTAATGCAACACATTTTTTTTCTGAAACAGGGGTTGTTTTATTCAGCATTGAAATACACCAGGTTATTCCCCAATCTTTTAGCTACACAACACTATTTTTCAACGTAATCACCATTCAATGCTACGGCCTTACGCCACCTTGAAATGAGGGCCTGTATGCCTGCACGGTACCATTCCACTGGTCGATGTCGGAGCCAACGTCGTACTGCATCAATAACTTCTTCATCATCCACGTAGTGCCTCCAACGGATTGCGTCCTTCATTGGGCCAAACATATGGAAATCCGACGGTGCGAGATCGGGGCTGTAGGGTGCATGAGGAAGAACAGTCCACTGAAGTTTTGTGAGCTCCTCTCGGGTGCGAAGACTTGTGTGAAGTCTTGCGTTGTCATGAAGAAGGAGAAGTTCGTTCAGATTTTGGTGCCTACGAACACGCTGAAGTCGTTTCTTCAATTTCTGAAGAGTAGCACAATACACTTCAGAGTTGATCGTTTGACCATGTGGAAGGACATCGAACAGAATAACCCCTTCAGCGTCCCAGAAGACTGTAACCATGACTTTACCGGCTGAGGGTATGGCTTTAAACTTTTTCTTGGTAGGGGAGTGGGTGTGGCGCCACTCCATTGATTGCCGTTTTGTTTCAGGTTCGAAGTGATGAACCCATGTTTCATCGCCTGTAACAATCTTTGACAAGAAATTGTCACCCTCAGCCACATGACGAGCAAGCAATTCCGCACAGATGGTTCTCCTTTGGTCTTTATGGTGTTCGGTTAGACAACGAGGGACCCAGCGGGAACAAACCTTTGAATATCCCAACTGGTGAACAATTGTGACAGCACTACCAACAGAGATGTCAAGTTGAGCACTGAGTTGTTTGATGGTGATCCGTCGATCATCTTAAACGAGTGTGTTCGCACGCTCCACCATTGCAGGAGTCACAGCTGTGCACGGCCGGCCCGCACGCGGGAGATCAGACAGTTTTGCTTGACCTTGCGGCGATGATGACACACGCTTTGCCCAACAACTCACCGTACTTTTGTCCACTGCCAGATCACCGTAGACATTCTGCAAGCGCCTATGAATATCTGAGATGCCCTGGTTTTCCGCCAAAAGAAACTCGATCACTGCCCGTTGTTTGCAACGCACATCCGTTACAGACGCCATTTTAACAGCTCTGTACAGCGCTGCCACCTGTCGGAAGTCAATGAAACTATACGAGACGAAGCGGGAATGTTTGAAAATATTCCACAAGAAATTTCCGGTTTTTTCAACCAAAATTGACCGAGAAAAAAAATGTGTTGCATTACTTATTGAACTGCCCTCGTAATTAATGATTGATACTATATTACACATGTTCACACACAACCTCTCTAGAAATCTGTGTTGCCATGAGTTATTATCTTTTCTTTCCATTAATATTTTCCATCCATTGATAAATGGCCAACAGAACTGCATTAAACGAAAATTTGCTGCCTTTAAAACGATGGTCTTTTTGATGCAACAAAAGTATTTTGAAAAGCATTGGTTCTCTGAGTTGCTTATGTTTATTAACACTTTGCCGTCCGCACATCTCATACAAATGTATTCGCTTGGTGCTAGCAGCGCTGATTCGGATTACTTGCCTTGTCGCCGGCCGTTCTTGACATTATCGGGAGATTAGAAATTGTTAAGTTTTACTAATCTCATCTTTAGTTCTCATAAGTTCCCAACCCTGTTCCCCTACTTTCGTAAAATTTTGAAGGTTTACATACATAAATAAATACAAAATTTGTTTGTTTCATATATTTGTTTATTTGCATTGTCTTTGGTACTTAGTAGTTCTCCTTTGTATGATATGCAGCAAAACAGTCTCCAAGATGTGACACAACTCCACAAGACTCGCACATTAAGTTTGTTGTTCTTTTTTGTTTTTGGAACATACATGGCAGTTCTTTCATTTTCGTTTATTCATTTCGGAAATAAGTATTAGCTGGTGTTGCTTTATGTGACTGGAAAGTCTGTCAATCTGATCATAATGAGACGTGCGCGACATAGTGGCAACCCCCAGGTTTTGCTCAGAAGCAGGTACATTGTCTTTTATCCACGAATCAGACACTTTCAATAAAAAATTGTGAAATCGGAGACTCTTGTGATCTGGATTGAAATATTGCCATGTACGGAACACATTAAATAATGCGCAATTAGAGAGGTACATGCAAACCTTTTGACCATTTTATAGTTTTTCTGTATATAGGGTAATAACTCTAATATTGATCTGCCCGATACCCTCCTTTCATGTATTTGTTGTAGTCTAATACACTTTCAGCTTTTTTGTTGTGTAATTGGTTTTTCTACATTTTCTTTGAGTGTCAGTCAAAGTGGCATTATGTATTCTAGAGATCATTTGTAGCGTTTTAGTGTTCGAAGCTCTCCATACCTATGCGAGTACTTCACCTTTCCGTTGATGACAAGCTTCACACACATTGACTTTTGCACATTGTAATTTTTCCAGAAATCCTCTATTTTGCCATATCGTTCCACAAACTCGAATTTTCTGTTCAAGTAACTTCTACACGTTTATAATAATAATCCATGTAGAGGTGATGCCACTTTCCATAAGAAGGTATCAATAGTTCCATCACTGTTTTTGCTAAAGGATTTCCAGCGCCGGAATATATCTTGAATGAAGTAATGTATTAGATACTTGAATTACACGGCATCAGAATAAATATGCCATATTTTGTAATTTTTGATGGATTGTAAACTTTAAAATTTAACCTTTCATGCCACGGTATCATTCCTTCACCAATTGAGATGTTTTGACTTGGATTAAAGGTTTATTTAAACTTTTTGGAAAAATAACCAATTATGAATTGCACTTTGAAAATCTGGTCGGCATTATCTGGTTTATTGTTGTAAAAATTGTAATATTTGTCTGAATTGGTTGCGGGATATCATTTTGCAAAATATCGGTTTGTCTATCAACAGATTTGTTGACCAATAATCATCGATCCTTGCATTTTCTAAGTTCGGGTCACCTAATGTCAACGAACTTGGCTTTTTAATCCAGTTTCCTTCTATTGCAATTTTGACTGTAGTACTTGTTGGTTTCATTGCTAATACACTCCTGGAAATGGAAAAAAGAACACATTGACACCGGTGTGTCAGACCCACCATACTTGCTCCGGACACTGCGAGAGGGCTGTACAAGCAATGATCACACGCACGGCACAACGGACACACCAGGAACCGCGGTGTTGGCCGTCGAATGGCGCTAGCTGCGCAGCATTTGTGCACCGCCGCCGTCAGTGTCAGCCAGTTTGCCGTGGCATACGGAGCTCCATCGCAGTCTTTAACACTGGTAGCATGCCGCGACAGCGTGGACGTGAACCGTATGTGCAGTTGACGGACTTTGAGCGAGGGCGTATAGTGGGCATGCGGGAGGCCGGGTGGACGTACCGCCGAATTGCTCAACACGTGGGGCGTGAGGTCTCCACAGTACATCGATGTTGTCGCCAGTGGTCGGCGGAAGGTGCACGTGCCCGTCGACCTGGGACCGGACCGCAGCGACGCACGGATGCACGCCAAGACCGTAGGATCCTACGCAGTGCCGTAGGGGACCGCACCGCCACTTCCCAGCAAATTAGGGACACTGTTGATCCTGGGGTATCGGCGAGGACCATTCGCAACCGTCTCCATGAAGCTGGGCTACGGTCCCGCACACCGTTAGGCCGTCTTCCGCTCACGCCCCAACATCGTGCAGCCCGCCTCCAGTGGTGTCGCGACAGGCGTGAATGGAGGGACGAATGGAGACGTGTCGTCTTCAGCGATGAGAGTCGCTTCTGCCTTGGTGCCAATGATGGTCGTATGCGTGTTTGGCGCCGTGCAGGTGAGCGCCACAATTAGGACTGCATACGACCGAGGCACACAGGGCCAACACCCGGCATCATGGTGTGGGGAGCGATCTCCTACACTGGCTGTACACCACTGGTGATCGTCGAGGGGACACTGAATAGTGCACGGTACATCCAAACCGTCATCGAACCCATCGTTCTACCATTCCTAGACCGGCAAGGGAACTTGCTGTTCCAACAGGACAATGCACGTCCGCATGTATCCCGTGCCACCCAACGTGCTCTAGAAGGTGTAAGTCAACTACCCTGGCCAGCAAGATCTCCGGATCTGTCCCCCATTGAGCATGTTTGGGACTGGATGAAGCGTCGTCTCACGCGGTCTGCACGTCCAGCACGAACGCTGGTCCAACTGAGGCGCCAGGTGGAAATGGCATGGCAAGCCGTTCCACAGGACTACATCCAGCATCTCTACGATCGTCTCCATGGGAGAATAGCAGCCTGCATTGCTGCGAAAGGTGGATATACACTGTACTAGTGCCGACATTGTGCATGCTCTGTTGCCTGTGTCTATGTGCCTGTGGTTCTGTCAGTGTGATCATGTGATGTATCTGACCCCAGGAATGTGTCAATAAAGTTACCCCTTCCTGGGACAATGAATTCACGGTGTTCTTATTTCAATTTCCAGGAGTGTATATTCAAATAGATCGTTCACAATATATAATTCTACTATATCCTCGACGCTCTGTGTATCTTTGGGAAATATGTTTGGACCCGGAGATCGTTCAAATTTATTATTTATTATTGGTCCTCGGTAAATCAAAGTCTGACCACTGTTCACTCGCTTCTTCTTCTGATTCATCCAAATCAGCTGGCAACCACAGCATTTGCTGAATTCTTTGTGGAAGTATTTCACTATCTTCCGACAATTCCGCTTCACTTTCATTTTTTTATATTCAATGTCTACTTCCCAATCGGCCAAGATGTCCGCACATTCATCGTAAATAATCATATCGTCTCTTTCCTCTGCCATGAAGAAAGGGCACAAGAACTTAAAAAAAAAAAAAGCTTGTAGACATATGTAACTTACTTTTACCTGAACAAAACACCAACAGAATTGAAAAGATACAAAGTGCTGTCGCTGGCCACTGAGTGATACTCTCCACACGACACCACTGTGGTATTGCCGCCCATTGACCACTATTTCATGCATAACACCACTGTGGTGTCACTGGACGGCATAGTGTTAAAGTAAATCATGTCTTCCTAGAAGTAGTCCAAAGCTGTCACCTGTTCCTACCTGAACCACGTTTTTCTCGGTGTTTGAAGCTGTGTTATGCCAGTCTCATCATAATGTACTTCATATTTACCTTTACCCTATTGCTACAATGATATTTTTCATTATTTGAAAAGTTGTTGCGGTTCTTTTTACAACTGGAGCACTAGGAAATAAAGGTTCACCATATTTCCTCCCTACTTTATAGTACTCCGTCATTGAACACACCAATTCATGAGCTTGACCACATGGCATACTTTCCTTTCATTATTTCACTTAATATGTTTTGCTTGCACTACTCGCTGCACGGTACATGGTTCAATATGAAATGAAATTAAACAAACACTAAAAGTCGAGCAAATTTTTAATTTGATATCAAGTACAGCAAACTGAAACATCAGCATCCTGTATTGCTAAGATTAATTCATCTGACAACACAGTTGTTGCTATCTGCATAAGTTCTATTAGCCATTGGCTGGCTCCAAGCCATGACTACGTAACAGAACTATGCTGCTGCCCTATCAGTAGCAAATACTCATCTTCTAGGCTTCAGATATTAGTTTTTCATCTATCTGGGCATCCAGAATGTGGGAACTTAATATTTTTCTTGGCTCTGTGGAATTTATTTGTTTGGTTACATCATATTCGGGTGTAAGAAAATCTCACCAAATGGGGAGGAAAGGTTAATTCATAGTGGAAGCTTTCACTCACATGCTGTCATTGTACAAGGGCATACTGAAAAGTAATGCCTCTTAATTTTTATTCTGTTCTCGATATTGGTTGAGGCATTACATACCATTCATATTATTTGGTTGACTATCCCAATTCATTGATGCAAGTTGGAACCCTCTGCTGCTAGATAGCTCCTAATTGTAGTGTGTAATACAGTGGTGTGTAATCTAAGTCAGTGTGTGAGAAACAATGCGCTGTAATTGAGTTTCTAACTGCAGAAAGCGTGTCTCCAATTGAAATTCATAGATGAATGCAAGCTGTGTACGGTGATGATTGAAATGACATCAGTAATGTGCAACATTGTTTTGTTGATGCTCGTAATGAAGGAAATGGGGGTGCTAACCTCAGTGTGTACAACACAGCTCAGAGTGGACGACCGCACCCAGCAAACGATGACACTTATTGAAATTAGGTTGATGAACTCATCAGAAAAAAAAAAAAAAAAAGAAAAGAAAAAAAAAACATTGGAGAACATGGACACAGCTCTCATGTAAGTGTAGAATATCATGAGAGTGTTTACAGGCCAGAGCTGCGGTACAGAAAACTGCGTGCATGGTGGGTGCCTCAGATGTTCACTTCTGACGTGAAACAGGGTAGGTTGTGAATATCTATCAAAAATTTCTTCTGCGTTTTGAGCACGAGGGTGATGACTTCCTTAAAAACATTGTGACAGGTGTTGAAAGCTAGATTCACTATTTTGACATCAAAACAAAGAGAGCATCAATGGAATTGTGCAACAAAGGATCACCAGTGCCAAAAAAGGTTCCAAACCATGCCATCAGCAGGCAAAGTCATGCCCACATTGTTAATTATGGGAATTTTTCATTGTATTAGTCTTCAGTTAAATTTTTGTAATTTGACTGATAAGAACTGATAAACACCAAAACATGTCAAAGGTTTTAGAACAAAGACTATGGAATACTTAATAGCAACAAACTGGTGCCGATGAGTGTGACGTCACAACTGTTTACATTAAGTTCATTGAGCAGGTGCCCAGAGGCTAACACGTATGCATAGATGAGTTGCTTATGGGCATTACCTTCTCCCGCTTCCGGCTACTTGAAGTGTGGCTGTTAGCTGTATCAGCAGCCAGATACTATCTGCAAAAATTGTTCTGGCACGCCCAAGTAGTCGGGTTTGTGCATGTGCATAGCGGTCTGGGTTGTTGTAGGGAGGGGGTTAGTCTCCACATAAGCCATATTTACGTTTAATGATTCTGCTGTTCCCTCTTCATTTACACTTACCACATCAAATGAAAACAATGGATTTCTGTCGTTGGAAGCAATCAAGTGAATTAAAATACATTCACATAATTCCGGAAGGCTAACATATGTTATTAGTTTCAGTTTTCTGATTTTATTTTATTTCCATGTTTTTGGCAGTCGGTTGCCTTGCAGATCAATGAAGTTATTTTTGTCAGTTTGCTAAATAAATGTGGCTTTTATTAATCTTTTCCCCAGAGGTAGTCAGTCTAATAGAAATAAAGTGTTTCATTCTGAGTTACGGCTGGTTTCAACTATTCACTGAATTTTAAGTGCACATTTTCATCTTCAGGCACATATGGCATTATGCCATAGTAAAGAATCAAACATGAGATAATGCAGTACTAGTACCTGAAGAAAATTTGCATCCCAAAAATCGCACTGAAAAGCTTAATATCAGGTTGGGGCCTACTTCATTGTGAATCTTGACATATGAATGTGCACTTTAAGCAGAATTATGCATTTTAGTATGGTTTACAAAATTCCGATTCTCTTGGAGTATCCTATTTCTTCTATGACATCATGTAAGATCTCTTAATACTATATATGTACGAACCTATGGGCTTCGTATGTCCTCATAGCGGCCCACACGTAGTTAACACCTGTTTTCTGGCGCTCTCTGGCAACTGCTGAAACGAAGCTATTTCTAATAGATCGTGGGAAAATATTGCAAAAGGTGCTTTCAAAACCATTAGTTTCCAACTAAATTCCCTTTTACGCAAGATTAATTATATTACGTTGCAAATGTGCAGTGGATTTCTTAAATGACAAGTGTGTTTGACTCTCATTTAAAACTTGACACACTGAGGACTAGCCACGTAGAAGAATTTTGAGCTCAGAAGACCAGACATTAATTATTTAAAATTTTACAGGCACATTTGTGTGATGTATCTTAAAGTGTAACACACACAAAAAAGGCAAATATTACATGTGAAAGCTTAACTTTTCTTGTAGCCACACTATGTACATTAATTTAAACCAATAACTTTTCCTATTTGTGTGTTCACATTACTTAACAGCGATGTTGCTATTGGCTGACAACGTCACATGTCCTATGCTCTGAATATCTGCTGTCATTGGCTGGCACGATCACGTGACATGAGCTATGATTGGCTTACAGTAGCACATTGCAATCTTGATTTCAATGCTTCAGAAGGTAATGTGCTGTTTGGAATCTATACTTTTGTAATACAAATACAAAAATATGCAGCGTATTGTAATATGAAAATATACAGTGTGAATGTTGCTGCACTTAACAGATCTTCCCTTTTTTTGAAGTTCCACGCTGGTGTATAAAACCTTTACCCTTCAAAGGATTGATATTTTTACAGCTCCAATGGAAAATATACTGTCACTTATCTTGGAAAAGTGCATTTTTCACCTAGGAAGAAGTGTATTTTCATGTGGAAAAAAGTGTGTTTTTAACTGGGAAATCCGGGAAAAATGTGGGAATTTTTTTTTCTTGTCCACGTGTACACCTTGCTGAAGGTACCACCATAAATTCTGCAAGGTACTGTGAGACCTTCAGAAAACTTAAAGCACGAATTCAAAGAGTTCTTCCACATGTGGAGCACCATCTCTTTCAGCATGAAATGCCAGACTACACACGAGCACAGTGATGTCTTCAACAATCTGATGTCTTTGTTTGACTGTCATCGATCATCCACAGTCTTGACTTGGCCTCATCCGATTTCCATATGTTTCGAAAACTTAAAGAACACCTTCAGGACTTCATTTTGATAGTGGTGAAGTAGAACAAGTGGAGGTGAGGTTGTGACACTGTCAGCAAAGTCAGGCATTCTACAGTTGCGGGTATCAACAAACTGGTCTCTCGTTGGAGGAAATGCATTCATTGCCAGGGTGTCTATGTTGAGACATAAACATGTAGACAAGGTGTAGAATCTTAATCACATTTGTTTTATTTTAAAAGGTTTAATAGTTTTCCCATAAAAACTTATGAGGCGTTACTTTTCATCACCCCCTCATATCGAAATATTCATGCATTTTCATAATTTGAGTGGATGGGCATTCAAATGCTGATTGAAGGTGATAGTGTTGGACCTTAATGAAAACTAACTTTGAGGACAAAAATAATTACACTGCAACCCATGCTATTTTCGATGCAACAGTGAAAACTGTGTACCTGTTTCTTTCCCAAAACTATGGGATTTGTGTGCTTCGGGTATGTTGTATACACAATGGGACATACACCTTACAAATAACGTGTGACAACTGACAAAGTTAACAATCTGAGAGTGTGTTCAGTGATCTGCAATGTAATGCAAGTGTTGAGAGAGACATCCCTGTCTTATGACTATGCCAAAGCAAGAAATTGAAATACGTGAAGATGACATCTTTAATGGACACAATATGGTTTTGGGTGGAAATTCTGAAGCCCTTCTCCAAACACACTAAAGATCCTAGCTCCAAAGGTTGGTGTCATTGTATCAAAAATACTTTGCCACAGTGGCAGGTGGGGGTGGGGATTTGTAATGCTTACTTACTAATTTCAGACTTAGTCAGAATACACAGGTAATCATGATACACACCCATTTGAACTATTGAATATTTTGAACATTCCTAACGTATTAAAAATGCATACAAGAGTGGAATTCAAACAGATATATTCCAATTTGATGGTCAACAGAATACAGCCTAAGCCATCCGTGTGTGCTTCTCAAACCAACTCAAAGATAGAATCCACTTGCAGACCTAATGATTGCTTAAATTTTCATGTAATCAAAACTGCAATAATTATAATTTAACTGGTGAGTGGTAGTTGTGTCTTTTGCTACAGTATACCTCCTAATTCACACAAGAATCCATCAACATGGAAGGCCTCCAGAATGGAGCTATGGCTGCTCTTTCACTCCAGTATTTTGAAACATTTTCATGATGTATGATTTTTCAGCCTTAAAAAAGTTAAAAGAACCCATTGTTTGTGTGTGGCTGAAAGTCTCTATCGCAATGTACTGTCTGCTGATTTTGTTAATAGTGTCATGCTCATGTGAGCATCTTGTAATGCGCTATACATACATTTCAAGACTGTGTTGTTTGATGGCTTTAGTTTGCCTGTTTCGGCTAGACATGCATAGGCCGTGTGGCCAAAGGTTTCAAACTTCTGACTGTTGGAGTGTAGGGCATGAAAAGGAGTTGCAGGAAGCAAGTAGGAAAGGTGTATTGAGGAAGGGGTAGTTTACTTTCTATATTTACACCTCCAGTTTAGCTGTTGCTCTGTACGTCTCTTACTGTTCCAAATGATTCAGAGGGACCCTTACCATTAGTTAATTTTGTATGGTTATATGCAACTATAAAAATGTGATGCCAATAGCTTGTGCACGCATATAAAACTTTTTATTGTGCATGAGCTGCAGTTAACACTACATATGCTTGCTGTACAAATATTATTGTGCTTATTTTCATCTTGCTTTTAGCAATATTTTTTTTGCGCATTGTTGTAAGGAAATTAGTTTCTATGCATCAAGACGTACACAGAGCATCACCCTAAATGTGTCTGTGCATTTTTCAGTTCAGATACACATGTTGCTTTACTACGTGCATGTTGGGCTGAGCTTTTTACTCTTGGACTTGCTCAGTGCTCTGAGGTGCTCTCACTTTCTTCCATCCTTTCATCAATTATTGGTCATCTTCAAACTTCTGTAACACAAGAAAGCATATCTGCACGACATGTGAAACAAGTAAGTTGAAATTTGGAAGTTATAATGTTTACTAAGGTTGGCGTCTTACATTCCTTCATATGAGAGCATATGAAATTAAAACATAGAAGTATGTGGTGTTTTCATAAGTATGGTGTCTTACAGGTGACGGATCACATATGTAAGTTGCAGGAATATGTGAATTCTATGAATAGGCTCCAGATTGATGAGCATGAATATGCTTACTTGAAAGCGATTACACTTTTCAGTGCTGGTAAGTATGATTTATACAGTTCAACTTTCAATAATTTAAGATGAAAATGCAGTTTTTATAGTAGATTTATTTAATTCTCATAAGAGAAGTTTATTTTTGCTCTGACTATTTTATTTCCATTATTGCATGTAGAATGTTGATATTTGCTTAACTGAACCACCAAATAAAGTCGTAGACTTTTGCAGACATCACAGAGCTTTTTCTGTCTCTCACTAGGTCTGTGGAATAGTTACCATTTCTTTCTATTATTATTATTTTTTTTTTAATTTGATAGTGGAATCACTCCTTAATACTGTAATTGAAAGTTCCTGGTTGACGAAGTGACAGTGTTTGTTGAGGATTTTATTATCATTAGTTGTAATTTTTTAAAATTCTTATTGATTACACACTATCAGATGGGGTATTTGTGTGAATGCAATATGAAATCAAATCTGAATAGTAGCTCAAGATTCTTCACAAAGAAAATGTTGACACTTGGCATTGTGTACTTGCACACAAATTGATGTAGACTCAGTACCACTCTTAGATGGCCCATTTGTATAAATTTAAGGTGGTGTCAAATGAAAACAAGGCAGATGGAAAAAGAGTAAGTAATCTGTTTATTAGTTCAAAAGTAATTACCATAACTGTTAATACATTTATCCCACTGTGAGACAAGACGGTTGGTACCTTCATGGAGAAAAGTTTGCTCTGGGCCAGCCCACATGTTGCAAAGGTTGTTTAGATTATGCTGCAGAAGTTCCTCTGGGAAGCCCTTACACAATCTCCACACAGTCCCAATCTCTCCCCATCTGATTTCCGTATTTCTGAAGCCACGAAGACAGACCTTTGTGGCCAATCTGCTTCAGTTAAAGAGGTGCATGCTGGGGTAGAATTGGGGTTCCATAGACAACCACAAACAGTTTTACAGGAAAGCATTGACTGTCTTGTCTCAGTTATGGTGATTACTTTTGCAATGATAAACAGTTTACTGTCTTTCCACACTTCTCATTTCCATTTGACTGACCTTCGTAATTATAGCATCATTCATCCCCCCTCTCCCCCCTCCCACCTCTGCCCCCCCTCTGCCCCACCCTCTGCCCCCCCCTCTGCCCCCCCTCTGCCCCCCCTCTGCCCCCCCTCTGCCCCCCCTCTGCCCCCCCTCTGCCCCCCCCTCTGCCCCCCCCTAAGCCCCCCCCTAAGCCCCCCCCTAAGCCCCCCCCTAAGCCCCCCCCTAAGCCCCCCCCTCTGTCCCCCCTCTGCCCCCCCCTCTGTCCCCCCTCTGTGCACGCGCATGGGGGGGGGGGGTCATGTGGTGTTATTTATTATTTTCAGTGTGGCCTGCTCCCTGTTGTGATTCAACTTCTTTCAGTCAGTAGATTCCATCTCCGAAGTGAGTTCACACTTGTCTACAAACTGCACCCCATGTGCAGTTCCCATAACCTCTACGTTACACTTATAACTTCAAACATGGAAACTGGTGGCAATCAGTTACCACCTGATAGGGTTGATAATCCAAAAATACTTAAGATCCTTTGGTTTTCTCATTTCCATAGCATATACACTCCTGGAAATTGAAATAAGAACACCGTGAATTCATTGTCCCAGGAAGGGGAAACTTTATTGACACATTCCTGGGGTCAGATACATCACATGATCACACTGACAGAACCACAGGCACATAGACACAGGCAACAGAGCATGCACAATGTCGGCACTAGTACAGTGTATATCCACCTTTCGCAGCAATGCAGGCTGCTATTCTCCCATGGAGACGACCGTAGAGATGCTGGATGTAGTCCTGTGGAACGGCTTGCCATGCCATTTCCACCTGGCGCCTCAGTTGGACCAGCGTTCGTGCTGGACGTGCAGACCGCGTGAGACGACGCTTCATCCAGTCCCAAACATGCTCAATGGGGGACAGATCCGGAGATCTTGCTGGCCAGGGTAGTTGACTTACACCTTCTAGAGCACGTTGGGTGGCACGGGATACATGCGGACGTGCATTGTCCTGTTGGAACAGCAAGTTCCCTTGCCGGTCTAAGAATGGTAGAACGATGGGTTCGATGACGGTTTGGATGTACCGTGCACTATTCAGTGTCCCCTCGACGATCACCAGTGGTGTACGGCCAGTGTAGGAGATCGCTCCCCACACCATGATGCCGGGTGTTGGCCCTGTGTGCCTCGGTCGTATGCAGTCCTGATTGTGGCGCTCACCTGCACGGCGCCAAACACGCATACGACCATCATTGGCACCAAGGCAGAAGCGACTCTCATCGCTGAAGATGACACATTTCCATTCGTCCCTCCATTCACGCCTGTCGCGACACCACTGGAGGCGGACTGCACGATGTTGGGGCGTGAGCGGAAGACGGCCTAACGGTGTGCGGGACCGTAGCCCAGCTTCATGGAGACGGTTGCGAATGGTCCTCGCCGATACCCCAGGAGCAACAGTGTCCCTAATTTGCTGGGAAGTGGCGGTGCGGTCCCCTACGGCACTGCGTAGGATCCTACGGTCTTGGCGTGCATCCGTGCGTCGCTGCGGTCCGGTCCCAGGTCGACGGGCACGTGCACCTTCCGCCGACCACGTGCACCTTCCGCCGACCACTGGCGACAACATCGATGTACTGTGGAGACCTCACGCCCCACGTGTTGAGCAATTCGGCGGTACGTCCACCCGGCCTCCCGCATGCCCACTATACGCCCTCGCTCCAAGTCCGTCAACTGCACATACGGTTCACGTCCACGCTGTCGCGGCATGCTACCAGTGTTAAAGACTGCGATGGAACTCCGTATGCCACGGCAAACTGGCAGACACTGACGGCGGCGGTGCACAAATGCTGCGCAGCTAGCGCCATTCGACGGCCAACACCGCGGTTCCTGGTGTGTCCGCTGTGCCGTGCGTGTGATCATTGCTTGTACAGCCCTCTCGCAGTGTCCGGAGCGAGTATGGTGGGTCTGACACACCGGTGTCAATGTGTTCTTTTTTCCATTTCCAGGAGTGTATGTAGGCAGATGCGATGCCCACGCATAAGCATTTTTTATCTTTTCATATATTTGTATTTTTTAATCTAGTTGATACACACACATCCAAAAAAGTTTTGCATCACCTTGGTTCCGAGAGTTCTAGAACCTGTACAGAAAATTGGAATAGAGATCAACATAAACATCATTTCTGCCCTTTTTATAGCTCATGAAAACCACACATTGCATTTTGTACCACCATACAGCGAGACCTTCAGAGGTGGTGGTCCAGTTTGCTATACACACCGGTACCTCTAATACCCAGTAGCATGTCCTCTTGCATTGATGCTGGCCTGTATTCATCGTAACATACTATCAACAAGTTAATCGAGGCACTGTTGGTCCAGATTGTCCCACTCCTCAACGACAATTCGGCATACATCCCTCAGAGTTGTTGGTGGGTCGCGTCGTCCATAAACAGCCCTTTTCAATCTGTCTCAGGCATGCTCAGTAGGGGTAGTGTCTGGAGGACATGCTGGTCACTCTAGTAGAGCGATGCCGTCATCCTGAAGGAAGTCATTCACAAGATATGCACAATGGGCTTGCGAATTGTCGTCCATAAACTTTCAAATAACTTCCGGGAATTCAGCCAGGTAACACTTTCAGCGACCGCCGATATTTCGGCGGGAGAACACCCCGCCATTTTCAAGGCAAACTGCAACGGACAGGCGGCGTGCATGCAAATTTAATACCTCGGTTCTGCGACAGAAGCAGGAAAGATAACACACACACTGAACACTAGTGCCACCAAAGATGACCAGAGTCAGAGCTATCGATAGTGAGACTATGAATTCACAGGTGAGGCAGCATTGACTGTGTTCCTCTGTTTTTTGACAAGGGAGAGAGCCGGATTCCAAACAGAGTTTAAACAGAAACCTCCATCCCTGTTAACGAGGTTGCTCGCTAGTTTAATCTCAACTGCCTCCTTAATGACACTGTCCCAATAGCTGGACGTGCATGCCAATATCTCGGTGTTATTATATAACATGGGGTGACCAGTATCCAAGCAATGTTCGGCAATAGCAGATCTATTTGGCTGCTGTAATCGTGTGTGCCGTTTATGCTCAGTACATCTGTCCTCCACGGTCCTGATAGTTTGACCAATATATGCCATACCGCAGCTACAGGGAATACGATACACACCTGCCTTACGCAATCCAAGATCATCCTTAACGGCGGTCGCTGAAAGTGTTACCTGGCTGAATTCCCGGAAGTTATTTGAAAGTTGTATATGCCAGGAGAAACTCAGGTCTCACATGTCGTCCATAAAGACGAACGCCTCACCAATATGCTGCCGATGTGGTTGCACTATCAGTCGGAGGATGTCATTCACGTATTGTACAGCCATTATGGCACTTTCCCATGACCACCAGCAGCATACGTCGGCACCACATAATGTCACCCCAAAACAGCAAGGAACCTCCACCTTGTTGCAGGGTGTCCAAGGCATTCAGCCTGACCGGGTTGCCTCCCAACACGTCTCCGATGATTGTCTGGTTGAAGGCATATGCAATACTCATCGGCAAAGAGAACATGATACCAATCCTGAGCATTCCATTCGGCATGTTGTTGGGCCCACCTGTACCGCACTGCATGGTGTCATGGTTGCAAAGATTGATCTTGCCATGGACGTCGGGAGTGAAGTTGCACATCATGCAACGTATTGCACACAGTTTGAGTCGTAACACGATGTCCTGTGGCTGCACAAAAAACATTATTCAACATAATGGCATTGTTGTCAGGGTTCCTCCAAGCCATAATCTGTAGGTAGCGAACATCCACTGCAGCAGTAGCCCTTAGGAGGCCTGAGGGAAGCATGTCATCGACAGTTCCTGTCTCTCTGTATCTCCTGCATGTCCGAACAACATCGCTTTGGTTCACTCTGAGACGCCTGGACACTTCCCTTGTTGAGAGCCCTTCCTGGCACAAAATAACGATGTGGATGCAATCGAACTGTGGTATTGACCATTTAGGCATGGTTGAACTATAGACAACATGAGCCGTGTACCTCCTCCCTGGTGGAATGACTGGAACTGATCGGCTGTCAGACCACCTCCGTCTAATAGGTGCTGCTCATGTATGGTTGTTTACATATTTGGGTGGATTTAGTGACATAACAGTCAAAGGGGCTGTGTCTGTGATACAATATCCATAGTCAGCATCTATCTTCAGGAGTTCTGGGAACCGGGTGATGCAAAACTTTTTTTTAATGTGTGTAGAACACTTGGAAACTGTTTTGCAGCTATTGTTGTACCATTTTCAAGATAATCATTCCATCACCAATCGACCAGTTCCATATGTTGCACCTTCTTTACGTTTTTGGCTGTGGTTACAGTTTTGTAGCATCCTTCACTGTAGCCACATGAAAATTCATCTACCCCTTTTTTTGTTTCAGACATGACGGAGTAGACTTCTTACATAATCCCCAACAGCTTAGGATCAATTACCTTTGGCTAATAACTATAAAAAACAAAATAATTTTGTGATAGCCCAGTATTACACTTTAACCGTTCAAATGAAACTTGTACAAAATACCACTTGTAAAAACCATAAAAAAAAAGAAGCAACAATCTCTTGCTTGGATGAAGTTGACCCCTGACTTTTACATTATTGCACAGCATGTACTCACGTGACAAAAGCAAAACTTCATTCATATCAGTGCAACTGTTGCTTGGGCTGAGGACATTTCCCTTTGCTCTTGACACACAATAGAGAGTAGTAGTACTGTGAGCTGTCAGGCTAGATTACATCAAGACAGGTGGTTAGGTGAAAACTCTATCCAGTTTAAAACTTATAAAGTGGTTATTATTTGTAAATTTCCGAAATGTTGTCATTATTTACTAGGTGAAATGTCGCTATTTACGAGGTTGAGGTTTTGTTCTGTACACATTGCCACTCTCCCCCTACTCTATACCCCACACAGTAAAACAGCAGATATAGTGCAGGGAAGATAAACAGTTCAGCAGATTAAAACTGTGTGGAACTCTGATTCAGATATATGCCTTTTATGGGCAACACTTGACTAATTAATTTGTCACAGTATTCAACACAGTTCAGCTCAAAATTTCATTATGGACATATGGAAGGAGCAGAGATTCATCCCTCATCCACTTACTCAGATATACTTGTTCTGTGGTTTTTTCTTAAATTTGTTAAGAGAGCTGTTTGGAACAGCTCCCTTCCTCATCTTTGCTCTATCTCACAAGGGGACCATCAGAACTGTTAATAACCGATTTTAATGAGTCTTCGGTATGTTGTAATGGGACCTGTCTAGAGTACTGGGCTAGTGGTTTTTCATGTGACAGGCCCTAGTTGCTGAGAAAATTGATCTTGAAGTTTTATGTGGACCTCCTATACCCGTAATCTTACTCTTGTTTTGACCAAGCGAGCATAGTGCATAGCCTGAGGTTCATGCCTAGCACACTGGCAGTACTGGTTCAATGGCTCCCTGTGGGCAACACAGAACTGACTAGTCCTGTTCAAAGCTTTTTTTCTGCGCAGTGATGGTTTTTGCTGCTTGGTTCGCAAGAGATCTGTTGTACATTGGTTGATCTGGCAGCTAATGTGATTGGTATTAATTGCATAATCAGTTCAAACTCAGGGATAAGTACTTTTGTATGTATCTGGAATTCTTCGGTAGCTATTAACACTTTGTTACTTGTTGCAAACTCTAGGCAACTGTCAAAATATTTGGAATTTTGACTACTAAACACAAACCGAATACATATTTGTAGAAAGTTTGGTGTAATGACTGGTTCATTAATGAAATTGCTATGGCAGAAATGACTATTTTTGAATAATTTTGTGTGAAATACGCAGTTTAATGATACTCTTTACGAAACTGAGAAAAAAGTAAGTACACAGGCAACATTTGAACCAGTACTGGCAGCATGGTAGCCATGAACCTTAGCCGCTGAGCTCTGTTTGGTTGGTCAAAACATGAGTAACCGTATGGATGTAGGAGGTGGTATGCATAAAACTACAACTTCGATTTTCTTGGGCACAAGCGGCTCAGGTACTCAGGATAGCTCCTTCTACAACGTACCTAAGACTCATCAAAATCCATGATCAATAGGTCTGATGGTCCCCTTGTGAGCTTATATCCTGTCTGTAATGGCCTCGTGTGTTGTAATCTTAATCTTTCATTTCTTCCTTAACCCTGCAAATACATCTCCCCTACCTTTCAGATGCTGTCTTGCTAATTTGATGAATTAACACACTTTAGAGAAATTTGTTGATGGAAAATGTTTTATTTGGAGCTTAATGATTATTTCTAGAATAAAACTTTCCTCTGCAGCTGAATGTGCATGATAAACTAATTTCTTAAACCATAAAATTATGTTCGAGAGTGGGATTCACTCCAACCCTGCTTTTCTTGGGCAGCACTTAATCTTAAGGTTGTTAGTGCAACAGAAGAGCATCTTTGAACTTAAATTGACAGGAGAGAAGTGTCAGCAGATTTAAACTATAATTTGGGCTGTGAGTTGTGCTTAGATAACTCATTTGAAAATTATGTTGTAGCCTTATTGAAGTACTGGGTCAGCTATCCATCCAGAACAATTAATTGAGAACATAGGAAAGTTTCTGAGCAGTTTGCATCTGTGTAGAATTGTGAACTGTTAAAAGAGTAAGAGAACAGTATCAAGGATTCCATAAAATTCTTCTGATTTGTAACTGCATCATGTTGTAAAATGATGAACCAGTGTTTATGCTGCTATGGAGTATTATGTAGTGTGATAAAAGCCACTTGCCATACTGGCCAAAATGTTTATCATTTTACCATAACATGGTCTTCTTATTCTTCTTCTTCTTCTTGCATTACAACCTTTGATGGCCCTTGGTCTCGTCCAAAGTCTGCATCCACACTGTTCTGTTCACCAATTTTATCCTTCATCCTCAGATCTCCATTTTGCTAGGCCTTCCGACACATTGTCCATCTATCTTGCTCTTAATTGGCTCTTTCTTCTGGTAGAAAACAATCTTTCTTTCATTTTTCTGTTGGGCATCCTGCCATCTGCCATCCTCTAATTATGTAATGAACAGTGGATTGTCTGATATTGGAGAAATTGACTATATCTTTTCCTTGTATAAGTTGCTGTAATTTGTGGTTATGTTGTACCCTGTGAGTCCATAAAACTTAGAGACCAGATGAATGAGAAGAGAGAAAGGTTGAAATGGAGTTTTTAATGCTTTAAGGTGTCCTACATAGCCTCTCCCCACTTAAGGACAGTGCACAGAACGTTCATACAATCATGTGAAACAGTCAGAAAAGTCCTTCAGGATGTTGTTCCACTCACTGTCATAGTGAAACAAATGTAGGTTATGTTGTCAAAGCGTTGACCCTTCGTATGAATTTCTGCACTTTGTCATTTCGTAATAGGTTTGTAGTTGATAATGTCCGCATCTTTCACTTCGATCAATCGTGGCAGGTGTCCACGCATTGTTGTTTTTGTTTGGGAGTCAGTCTATGCGAGACAAACTTTTCACATAGTCTTCTCGCCTTTAAAACATTCTGGAGTGTGTTCTTGATTGAGAGAGGTTGCTCCATTGCAGTGTGTAACATAACAACAGTGACATACTACAGTCACATGTCCACTGCTTAACAATGCCTGCTCACAACTGATGGGTCGACATCTGTTGCTTAAAGGTATCGTTGCATGCCGGCACTGTAGTGACTGTGTTGAGATTGCACAACTGGCCACACAGTGTAATAGTATATTTTCATATGTTTTGATCTTGCAATTAGATAGTGCTTAAATATCTATACATTCTCAGAATAGGCTGGTTTTTCTTTTTTTAGCCTTTTTCTAATATGTTATTTCATATTATTATTCCTTGTTGAAAGGATACCTAGATAAATGAAGCAACTCATAGCTTTGAAACATTTGTTAGAGGTTTTCAGGTCATGTGGTAGTCTTATGGCCTTTGAATTGGACATTATCATTTGTTGTGACCTATTTTAATTTACAGGAAGTCCAGGTTTTGCCCCCTTTTGCTTCCATTGCTTCATGTATTTCTCCAAGAGAGTTTGTCTCTTGCGACAGTTGCAGTATTGTCTACGTATGGACAGATGACTGGTTTTCATCAGTATTGTACCCCTGCTCTCTCTCTCTCTCTCTCTCTCTCTCTCTCTCTCTCTCTCTCGTGTATTGTGCTGTGCAGTATTAAGTTAAACAGAACTGGAGAGTGCACACCATCTCGTTTCACGCCAGCTATAAAGTTAAAGCCTTTAGTCATTTTGTTATTTATCATTACTTTTGACTTCGTACTCTTCACTAATCATCTTAATTTGTCCTCATTGTTGTTTTCAGCCAAATAGAGGCACTTAAGACGAGATGTTTGTCATTAGGCCTCCCCCCCCCCCCCCCCCCCCCCCACACACACACACACACACACAGAGAGAGAGAGAGAGAGAGAGAGAGAGAGAGAGAGAGAGAGAGAGAGTGTTTGTGTTAATAAACTTTAATTGTTGCAGTGTGTGTGTGTGTGTGTATTGTTTATGCGATATTAATCGTAACGAAATATTATGGAAATACTGTGTAATGGAAGTTTAGAGTATACATAGCCTTCATTGGGCACATTGGTTTAAATCATTGTATTGCTTTGTTTTCAGATCAGCCTGGTCTTCACACTCGACGTCAGGTAGAAAAATTTCAAGAAAAAGCTTTTAGAGAACTCCGTACATATGTAACGCAAACATTTCCAGAAGATAGTGATAGGTTCCCACGGTTATTACTCAGACTTCCGCCTCTTCGAGCTCTACAGCCTAAAGTTGTGGAAGAACTATTTTTCGCTGGTTTAATAGGTAGTGTTCAAATTGATAGTGTGATACCATACATATTAAGAATGGATGGTGGTGACTGCAATGACCAAATCGGTAAGAATAAAATGTTTTTGTTCCTCAAGTTATGGTACTCTGCGTTCTATTCAGATAAAGTGCATTTCATGTGATTTTTCTCACAGAGATAATGTGGTTGTTCAGAATGATATTTCAGAATTTACCATGGTAAGTTTCCTGTACCCTTTCCCTCATCCTGGTGTATTCTGCTGTATTGTTTCCTCCTCCATAAGAACTGCACCACTGCTTTACTAAACTGTAGAAGGGTATGCCCCACTTGAATTTGCAGTGATTTACTACAAACAATACAGGAATCGAACATGTTCTGTTTGAAAGTTAGGCAAATTGGGGTTGTTTTTAATGTCTGTCATTTTCACAAAGAAAATGAAGAAATAGCTGGAACATGCGGTTCCTGGAAATGGAAAGTTGCTTTCACAGTGATATTCAGATTTGCTATAAATAACAAGACAGCTATTTCCAACAAGCATATTTGAAACATAATCTGACTGACCCATGTTTACTTTATGAAGTCGACAGAATCTTCACTCTAGAGGTTTCAGCAGTCAGTTCTAATTACATCTGGTCTCACAGTTACTACCTCATTATTGTCACATGAAAGCAATGTGTGGGTGAAACCTGTTATTGATTATCTTTATTATTTTTTCAATCTTTTTCGCTAATTTACCCTACATTCAATTTTAAATATTGTACTATCAATACAACTGAATTTTTTTTATTGCTGATGAAATGTTAAAATTGCAGATCAGTAAATTGGATATAATGAATGTCCCCTTCTGATGCCAGTGTATTGGAAAATCGTGGGTTTCTTCTCATATGTGCAAAAATGGAATAGGTTTAATGGCAGTGTGCCAAAATATTATGTTCTTGACGCATCAAATGTGGGTAAAAGTTTTTGACAGTCACTGCCATCATCTTTGTTAAGAGCAACATACTATCACAACTACCATAACGGCAGCCACTACAGTCAGTTGCTCCTGGTGTAGATGATCATATTGACAGCCAAAAGCCAGAGCTTTTATCCAGATTTCAGGTTTCAAGAAAACCAATAATGTATGCACACTTTAAGTTACATGCAGGTACTATGTCTTTGACTTCAAACAAGAGTGCAACAGATTAACATTCAGGAACATGAGGATGTGTGACTGAAATAGATTAGGCAAATTGTGTAAAATTCGTACTGTTAAAGTAGCCTTACATTTTTCTTTCTTAAATAGTGAAATTTTGTACAGTTTAATCATCTGAAATACTTTTATTATACTTTGTTGTAAAATTGGAATTATGAACAGTACAGTTTGTGTTGCTCCAAAATTCTGTGATTCAGAAGCACTCAGCCCTGAAATGAAACCTCTATGACCATACCTCTATTGAGTTTTAGCACTGTACATGATTGTTGCTGAACTCATGCCCTGAAATATAGTGTTCAATGAGTAAGATTGTCTAAGACCCTACTATCACAGTAAAATTCCAAGAATGTTGGTATCCAGCCTCTGTGGAAGAACGTTGAACTTGGTGGATTGAATGGGCTGCTCAAATTTTGTCTGAAAAACTATAACATGAATGTTACAAATAGAACTGTTTCTGCAACTTCTCATTTTGATCAGTAATTTGCTGGCCATTAGGATACCAGTACAAGTTAGTGCTGTTGGAAGATAAGTTAAATGACTTTGAAAGGAATGTAATGGAAAATCCAGGATATTGTTAAGAAGGATATAAGATAGTTATCAGGTGTATGGTAAAAAAGGAAGACTAAATAGCATTATGTTTTATTGTAGAGGAAGAGAACAGGAAGGAAATTCAGGTGTAGGTTTTTTTGTAAATAATAAAATTAAAAACAGTGTTATGAAAAGGATAGATTGCAACACACCGTAAAAATGATACATTGAGATGCAGACAGGCACAATGAAAAGACTATTACATATTGAACTTTCGGCCGGCCAGAACCTTCTCCAGAAAATCACACACACACACACACACACACACACACACACAGAGAGAGAGAGAGAGAGAGAGAGAGAGAGAGAGAGAGAGAGAGTTCACATTCATACAAGCAAGCACACATCACACACATGACTGCTATCTCCAGCCAGAATGCAAGTGCCACATTCACCAAAAGCAGCCATCCAAAGGGGTTGGGAAGGGGAAGGGATAGTAGAGGGGAGAGAAATAAACACCGTCTAGGGGTGCATGCAGGGTCTACATGGTGGCAGGACAGTGGTTGGGGGGTTGTGAGGAGAAGGGAGGGGAAAAGGAGAGCAGCAGAGAAGGGGAAAAGACTGGTTGGTGCATTGGTCGAGTACATCACACAGTGAGAGAGAGTGATTGTAAATTGGGAGGAGGTGGTAGGACAGAGGTGGCAGAAACTGTTGGGTGATGGTGTAGGAATAGTATGTTAATCTAGGTTGAGACCTGGATAATTTTGGGTGCAGAGAATGTGTTGTGAGGGTAACTCCCATCTGTGCAGTTCAGAAAAGCTAGTGGTAGACAGGATCCAAACAGCCTGGGTAGTGAAGTAGCTATTGAAATCAAGAATATTATGTTCTGCTGCATGTTGTACCACATGGTGGTCCATTTGGCCACAGTTTGGTGGTGGACATTCATTCTGCTTGACAGCTGGTTGGTAGTCATACCAATATAGAAATCTGTGTAGTGACTGCAGCATAGCTAGTATATGACGTGGCTGCTTTCAAAGGTGGCCAATCCTCTTATGGGGTTGGATAGTCCTGTGACAGGACTAGGATAGGCAGTGGTGGGTGAATGGATTGGGCAGGTCCTGCAGCTGGATGTTTCACTGGGATATGATCCCTGTGGCTATGGGTTGCGATTGGGAGTGGCATGGGGATGAACTAGGATGTTGTGGAGGTTGAGTGGGAAGGATCTTTGGTAGGGTATTATGAGAGATAATCAAAACCCTGACAAAGGTTCAGTTGTTCCAGCCTCAGATGGTATTGGGTGACAAAAGGGGCATTTCTCTATATCTGTTTCTTGGGGGAGGGGGGGGGGGGTTGTATACGACACAGGAAACCAGTTTGCAAACTCGGTCTGGGGATAGACCTGTCTGTGAAGGCTTTGGTGAGACCTTCAGCATACTGGGTGATTGGGGGCCTGGCGGGTGGGGGGTTCTTGTAACTGTAGATACGTCATTCCCAGGTGGCCTGGATGCATTGGAGAATTTTTTATATGGAAGGTATTGCAGCTGTCAAAATGCAGACATTGTTGGGGGTTGGTGACTTTAATGTGGACAGAGGTGCAGATGGAGCCATTAGAGAGGATAAGGTCAATGTCCAGGAAGGTGACACAATGGGCTTAGGACCAGGTAAAGCAGATGGGACAGAAGGTGTTGAAGTTGTAATGAGGAGAGGCTGTCTTGGCCCTGAGTACAGATCATAGAGATATCATCAATGAACCGGAACCAGACCAGGGGTTAGGGGTGTTGGGAGGCTAGGGAAGGATTCCTTGTGTGTTGGGATAAAGTTATTAAGGTGTATGAGGAATAAGCTAGGTGGTTTAGAGTCTGAAGGATGTTGGGAGTGGTAGTGTTCAATAACAGCAAAACTGTAGGTATGAGGGATGTTGGGAAGTGGTGTCAACAGTGTCTGGCAGGGATCCAGGAGGTAAGGGGTTGGCAATGGTGGAAAGTCAGTGAAGGAAGTGTTTGGTATGTTTGACATGGGAGGCTGTATTTCGGGCAGTTAGTTGGAGGTGTTGGTTAATGAGGATCAACATTTTTTTCAGTGGGCGCATAATAACAAATTGCAATGGAGTGGCAAGGGTTGTTGAGTTTGTGGATTTTGTGGAGCATGTAGATGGTGGGTGTGCAGGGTGTAATAGGGCTGAAGCGGGAAATTATTCAGGGGAGAGGATCTGAAAAGGGCCTAAGGCCTTAAGCAGAGATTGGAGTATATGTTGGACTTCTGGAATGGGTTCACTCTGGCAGAGTTTATAAATAGAAGAGTCAGACAATTGACAGAGACTTTCTGCCATGTAGCCATTTGATTCATAACAACAGTGGTGAAACCTTTGTCTGCAGGTCGGTTGATTAGGGCAGTATCTGTTTTCAGGCTATGTTTTACTGTCCTGTCTTCTGCTGAAAGGTTGACATTCTGAGGAAGGGATCAGGGGTAGAATGGTGAAATTGAAGAATACCTGAAGGTGGTGGTTAGGTGTGAGTGTTCTTCTTCTTCTTCTTCTTCTTCTTCTTCTTCTTCTTTTTTTTTGGGAAGGGGGGGGGGTGTGGAGGCATGCAGTTGGATGGTAGTATAAACTGGGATAGACAGGGTTCAATGTTGATATTAGGTTGGCTTTTGCTGGAGAGAATGGCAAAGAAGTGTTTGCATTGCAGGTGTCAGGAGAACGAGAGTAGGCCTTGGACAAGTGCAACGTGATTAAATTTGGGTTTAGCGCTAAAGGTAAGGCATTTGGTTAGGACTGGTGCTCAGGATTTTGGTGGAAAGGATTTGCTCTGGATTTAGTGGAGTGTTGGTAGGTGACAGTTATGAAGGAATCATAAATTTTAGCAAGGTCTGTTTTATAAATAAGTGGAATATATTGTTAGGAAATCATCCAGTGTGGTCACATTCTGATGAAAAAGTGAAAGACTTCTGGGTTATAGAAACATAGATTACGGTAAATCTCGCTACAAAACAATAATGTAGGACTTAAACATGGAAGTAGGATAAAAAAATAAAAATTTGTCAGTTTGAAACTTTGGGTAAAACTGCAGAAAAGACACATGTTAAATGTTCGTAGAATTTGCGAAGAACAGCAGCATATTAACACTTAACATATTCACCCAGAAGAAAACAAACTTGACAAGGGCCAAATGGAATAAAAATGAAATTGATTTTGTGTTGTTGAACCATAAAGATATACAGGATATAACTACTTTAAACAAATTTACGTCTACATATGTATTCCGCAAGACACTGCACGAGAACTGAGTCACCTTCTTTCCAAGTATTCACATCTAATTTTCCAGAGTGAGGGCTATACTGTCCTGTTACATTCCTAGTGACATTTTTCTGAATTTACTCCATGTATATGATAATGCCTGCTGGTAAAGACTCCGAATGCCGTCATATTGTACGCAATTTCCTTTGTAGATGGACTGTACATTCCTAGTACCTTTCCAACATATTTAATTTCTTCCATTTGCCTTTCCTGAAAATGATTTTGTGTTATTGTCCCAGTTTACATTAATTCTTAATATTACCTCTAAATACTTGGACGATGTGAAATGCTCAAGATGTTTAACACTAACCTTCTAATTGGATTATTTCTCTTTCTCATAGGCATTAAGTTGTATTCTCCACATTTAAAAGCTACAGTTCATTACATGTAGTGGAAATTTTGTCTAAATCATTTTGCATTTCCCTATCGCCCATCAACAATACTTTCCTGTAGATTACAGCATCCATTAATGAACAATTGTGCTGTGTTGCTGGCCCTGCCTGGTAAATTGTTTACACATATTGAGAACATTAGAGGCTCTGTTATGTTTCTTTGGGGCACACTCATCATTACTTTCATTTTTTCAAAATTCTGCATAGGTATAACATACTGAATTCTGTTAGTATAATATTCATCGCTCTGATATTATTATTATTATTATTATTGTTATTATTAATATTATTATTATTATGTACATTTCTGCAACTACTGAAACGATACAGGATTTGGGATGGACATCATTAAAACAAAGGTGTTTTTCGTTGCAGCGGAATCTTCTCACGAAATTCCAATCACCAACTTGGAAAAATGCAAAAATATTTTGTTGACAGCGGTCTACATAGGGAGAAATGATCACCGTGATGAAATAAGGGAAATCAGAGCTCATACAGAAAAACATAGGTGTTTGTTCTTTCCACACACTATACGAGATTAGGATCATAGAGAATTGTGAAGGTGGTTCGATGAACCCTCTGCCAGGCACTTAAATGCAAGTTGCAGAGTATTGATGTAGATGTAGAAGTTATGTTCAGAAGCATGTTGTGCCAAAGGGTGGTTCACTTTGCTCTTGGCCACAGTTTGGCGGGGGCCATTCATCCTGGTGGACAGCTGTTTGGTAGTCCACCAATATAAAAAGCTGTGCAATGATTGCACCAGAGCTCGTAAATGACATGGCTGCTTTCACAGATGGCATTGCCCCTAATGGGGTAGGATAAACCTGTGACAGAGTTGGAATAAGAAATGTTGGGTGGGTGGATTGGGCAGGTCTTGCACCTGGGTCTTCCACAGGGTGTGGCAAGGGTTTGGGGTTGGGAGTGGTGTAGGGATGGACTAGGATGTTGGGGAGGTTGGATGGTGGAACACCACTTCAGTGGGAAGGATCTCAGATAGTATGTCCATCATTCCAGGGCATGATGATAGGTATTCAAAGCCCTGGCGAAAGATGTGGTCAAGTTGTTCCTGTGCAGAGTGGTACTGGGTAATGAAGGGGGCATTCCTTTGTAGCTGGTTCTTGGGGGTGGTGCTAAGATTGGGGTTGCAAGGGGAAATGGCACAGGAGATGTGTTTGCAGACTAGGTCTGTTAAGGGCTGAATGAGACCCACAACGTACTATGTGAGGGAGTTCTTGTTACTGAGGCACACCATCCACAGGTGGCCATGCAGTATGGTAGGGATTTTTTTGTTGTGAAAGGGATGTCAGCTGTCGAAATGCAGGTTATTAAATAAACAGTTTAAATTGCAAATATGTAGGGTCCTGAACAGACCAGTTGTAACCTAATGGATGTTAAACATTGATGATAAAGAATACTGATAAGCAGCAGCTCAGGATATTTGAATAGAGAATTCTGCAAGATCAGTGGGGTAGTTCAGCATATCAATGGTTCCTGGGAATCTAGAAAGAATGTTGAGTTGGGCCACCTCATACAAGAAGCTAACATCATAAGATTAGCCTGGCACAAACCAGGAGTCACTCCTTCAGTGCTTAGGATTGATACTGGAAGAATGACTAGAAAGGTCTTTGAATAGAGGCCAACTGGGAGAAGACAGGTTTAAACCAGAAAAGTAGTGGGTAGACAATGTGGAAGAAGATACAAAATTTCTGAGTCAGAGAACAGTTGAGAAATGCACTGGAGAGGGCAGAATGGTGGAACTTAGTTGAATAGACTAAGACCCACATAAAGTTGTTATGCCATGAGAAGAACAATTATATCTGCAAAGCTACTCTATATGAGTGTATCTCGGTTAGTATTCCGTGATACAGTACATTTTCTTAACACCTTTCGGAAATCTGAGAAGAAGGGATTTACCTATTCACTGCATTTTCTGTTTGCAAGATATCATGTATGAATAAAGAATTTCATAAGCTTAGTATATGCCCTAGGGCCTTGCAACAGATACATGGTATGTAATTATGTGCATCTGATATTTTACCCTTTTCATAACCAGGAGTCATTTGCACTTTTTTTCCCATTGCCACAAAAGAGATTCTCTATAAATATGAGCTAGAAAAGGGGTTAATTCTGTACTGGAATATTGTCAGTGTCAGGGTGTGGTGCCTTATTTGTTTTAAATAGTCTTAATTGCTTTTAAATATCAGGCTTGCTTATATTGATAATGCTCATTTGTGAGTCTTTATGGTGGTCAATCATTTATATGGTATTATCATCATGTGTGAATAAATTTTTAAAAACAGAACTTAATATTTCTGTCTACTGTCTTCAGTTTCGAGAATAGATGAATCTGTGAGATGCTGAATGGAAGGCTTTGATCCCTCCATTGAAATTACATATGATCAAAACTTATGAGTGTGTCATGATACATCTGTCAAAAGATCTGATTGAACATTTTTGTAGGCTCCATGCATACTCTTTCATGTGGATGCACAAGTTGCTGTCAAGTTTTCTGTATCAGTTTCCATGTTTTTGCAACCTCCTTTGAGGGTGTACCATTAGACCAAAATTAATCTTTGCTTCCTCTTATTACGTGTAACACATATGTAGATTGTGATTCATAAAGTATTTGGCATTTTCCACATCTGAACTAAATGTTTCGCAGTTTGACCTTGAAGTAAGTAGGTACTGGCAGTCTGTTAGTTTGACCAAACGAAAATACTCCCCTAATGTTTCATTTAATAGCTTCACTAATCCCCCTCTATCAGTTGTGACGTGCTTCGAAGGATCAGCTCTGTTTCTAGCCAGGTTGTGTTAAATATTTCTTTTGTGTCTGAATTGCTGGACTAGTTGAAATATTTCGAGTTTCTACTGACTGTGGACTTTTACGACGTAGAGTAAAAATGGATACTCATCAGGAAATATATGTCATGAGGGGTAATTTAAGAATATGGAGATACATTAACTCAAATTAAACACCATGTTCAGCATATTAAAAAATGATAATTGTTTAGACATCGGTGAGAGAGGCAAGTACTTAAGGAAGATGCTTAAACAGATAACAAAAGATGCTGCTGGTGTGAACAACTTTATTGGATTGGGAAAAGAGGGATATCTCAAGTGGACTGAGAGGTGGCTGTGAAAGAGAATGCAACTTTCAGGCAGACAGAATGTGCTTAATTAAATAAAGTAGTTTGTAAATGTGTTCAAGCTGAAAATATGTATTATGGAAATATGGTTAGAGAAACAGGAATGAAGGAGACAAAGTGTTTGGTGGAAAACACATTTCATTTGTTGGCATTTGAGATATGAAGGAAAGCACCTGGGGACGATGTTTCAGCAGATGTGATTAACAGTGGAGGAAACAATATTTACAGAATGTCTATGGAAGAAGACAATTCTCCAAAGCTGGAACAAGACAGAAATTTCCAGATTGAGTCATTCATTCTGCAGCAGTGTGCACACCATGAAGCTTCAAAGGAGTGCATACTCCACTGCAGAGTGAAAGATTCGTCCTGGGAATAATCCCAGAGGTTGTGGCTAACTGTTCTCCAAAACGTCTCTTCTTGCAGGAGTGTTTGTCATACAAGGAATGCAATTATACATCTGTAGTGTGTGGAAGGTAGGAATGAGGTATTGCCAAAAGTGAAACTGTGAGTGGATGGGGAGTCACACCGAGATAGCTCAGTCAATACAAACATTATCCCCAAGTCAAGGTTTTGGTTTATAGTCATAGTTTGCCAACCAGAAAGTTTCGAACCTGTGCACAGTCAACTGCAGAGTGAAAGACTCGTAGTGGAACTGACACTTGCTCGTGGCACATTGCCAACAACTGTCAATTTACACGTGCCATTACAAACACTGATAGGAGAAACTCATTTTCAAGGTGTGCAATAGCAGTATGGCACATCTACGACGTAGAGATGGTATGTAAAGTCATTGTAGTGATTATAACATAGTCAAATATCCAAGAAACTTAGCAGAATGAGCCCACTTACCAGTACAATGTTTCGCCCTCTCTGGCCTGGATGAATGCACAGACACTGTTGAGAAGAGTGTCACAAAACCATTGTACCCTCTCCTTAGGCAAGCCGACTCTCAGCCATTGTAACTGGTCCTTGATATCGTGTATATTGGCACTGGGTTGGAGTTGTTGTCCGAGCTACTGGGGGTGGATCAGGGATTTTGTTGGCAACAGAAGTACCTCCATATCACACAGTCTGTAGACACACATGCCTTGTGAAAAATGGTACTACAGTACTGTTGCATGAGAAGTAACACACAAGGATGTAGAATGTGCGTGACATACCACTGTACCTTCACAGTTCCGTCGATCACTAACAGCCATGATCTTAAGTCATACTCGATGGCTCACCCCACCATGATGTCAGAAGTAACATTGCTGTCTCTCTCCAAAACATTGGAAAAATTGTACCTCTCAAAGGTTGCCACCATACTTGCTGATGATAGTCGTCTGGGATGGTGCAGAACTGCAGTTCATCACTGAACACAATACAACATTTGTGTTATGGTGTTGGTGACAGCCTACAAGTGACACAGTAATTCCCTAGTCCGCCTGCTGCTAGTCTCCAATAGAGCTCCTTATACTCTCCTTAAACTTGCCAACGAGTCCAGTGATGTCATCTCTGAACTCGGTCTCCATATCCTCAGAAACTTGTCTCTGCCACTGGCCATTTAATCATTAGCTCATCATTTGAATATTGTAAGATACAATTGGACTCTACCTGTACAGATAGGAGAACAAGTTTACAAGTACAACAGAGAACTTGGGGCATTGCTGCTACTGCCACCCTTCCCCGGGTCTCGCAACTCTTTTGTGAGTATATACTTGGCTACAACGGGATCATAGCCTTTGCAGCATCACCTCTTTTCCCTGCTGCATGCTTGTATTTCCACTATCCCTTTCTCCTTCTGCCTCTCCACCGGATGGTTTTCTTGGTGCCGTCCCTGCTTGGACCTGGTTTATGATTGGGCCTTGAGTTTCCACTTGTGGCATATTCCACAAGTTTTCATCAAATAAGATACATGATCCCAACTGTTGGGTTTGACCTGCCACCAGTTTTCAAAACTCTCCAGAGGTGTGGATCGTGCAAGGAACATTGCCCAATGCGATGTGTGTTCCACCTTTGTGTGTTTCCATCAGTGCACCCTCCTTTAATACTGTAACACCCCCAAAACCTAGCACAGTAGCCACCACATAGTGGGTTGGGTTGTCAAGTACCTGCATGGTAGTAGCCTCCCGACCACGGAGGGATTGCACTATTTGTACCTGAGCTGAAAACTCCCCATGCATGCCAAGGAGTATGTGCTCATTTTGACTGGGGCAAAGGGACTCCGAGCAGTGGATTGGTGGCAAGGTAGCTGTTGCTGAGGCTGGGTGGCACACATGGAGGGAGTCCCTATTCGGAGTTGGTGGCACCATGGTGGATCAGCCGCAAATGAAGCGGATGAAGTTATCTCCTGCTGGTGGCCACACAGCTCCAGCAGTCTCTATGAAAGAACAGTCGTCTTTCAACACAAAGAGATACAACCTTAAAATGTTCCGTTCTGGCTACACCATGAGAGAAACGTATGGCGAGACGGCAAGCAGATCAGTACTCACCACAATACTTGGTTCATACAAGGATTGATGGTGATTCCTTCTCGGCCACAAAGCCCTTGTTCTTTGTAGAGAACTTAGATGAAAAGTTTTGCAAAGTGACTGCCATCTCTAAAATTAAAAATGGATCAGTTCTGATAAAAATAGCATCCTCTGCCCAGTGATGGGCGCTGCTCACTTGTAACATTCTGGGTAACATAACAGTGACTGTCACTCTCCATAACAGTCTGAATTTGGTTCAGGACATCATTTTCCACAGAGACCTGCTCTTACAATCTGGTGATGAGCTATGCACCAACTTGCAGCCTGGAGTGATGGACTGTACACATTGTCCATTGTGTACATAGGAGGTCTAGCTCATGGTCCCGCGGTAGAGTTCTCAATTCCCAAGCACAGGTCCCGGGTTAAATTCCTGGCAGGGTCAGGGGTTTTCACCTGCCTCGAGATGACTGGGTGTTGTGTTGTCTTCATCATCATCATCATCATCATCATCATCCATCCCCATTATGGTCGGAGGAAGGCAATGGCAAACCACCTCCACTAGGACCTTGCCTAGTACGGCAGTGAGGGTCTCCCGCATCGCTCCCCTATGCTCTGTCAAGGAGTATGGGACTTCATTGTCATCAAGGACAAAAGGGTTGCTACTGGTGCCTTCGTCTTGGCTTTTAAGGCCGGTATGCAACTTGGTAGTAATGGCATACCAATGTGATGTGAAACTGCATGTTGGGCTACCCCCCTTCCCCCTTATCCAGGGCTTCAAGTGCTTGAAATTGGGGCACGTCTTCTCGTCGCAACGCTAGCCCCATCTGTAGGGATTGTGAACAAACGCTGCATGCGAACACTCCCTGTGCACCCCCATGGGGTCCACAACTCTTTCGTGGATATGTGCATGGTGAGCACGGGATCCCGAGCTAGTGCAGCTCCCTTTTCTTTTCCAGGGTGCATACCTTACCTTTTCACGTCCCTCCCTGTCCTGTATCCTTTGCCCCTCCCCCCTCCTCTCCTCACCCCACACCTCCCCTTCCCCTTCTCTTTGGGTGTATGTTGTGTGCTTAGGTCCGGAGACGGGCGCTTGTCAATGTAAGACATGGTTTCTCTTCTTTTATCTCTCTAATGGAAAGTCTCTGCCCTTAATTTGTCCTTCTCTTTACTTTCTTCTCCATTGCAGCGTTTGAGAATTTTTCTCTTCTTTCCTTTTCTTTGTTTCTTCCTTTCTCTTTCTTTCCTCCCTGTGCGTGTCTGAAGGCCAACCCGTGTGTTACCGGTGATAGGGTAACATGTAATTCCCTGCCCCAGGTAGACAAGTAGGACACATACGTACCCCCTGGTAAAGGCCAGGCCCAGGGAGGGATGATTACCTGAGCTGGTATCTTTGGAACGTGCCGATTGGCCCCTCCGCCCATTTCTCAGGAGGTGTGACCTGAGGTGTGGACAAACACCTAAGATGTGAGTGCCCTCAGAGAGGAACCCCACTAGCAAGGAGTGTGCCATCGGAGATGCCAGTAATCATGGGGGATCCTTTTGCAGTGGTTTCTTCTACTTCTACAACTTCTGCCCACAAGAGGAATCTAGATGAGTTTCAGCCACGGACAATTCTTCTGTCAGTGCCAAAGTTCCTAGTTGTCTCTTGGTCTGACAAAGGCCAAGACATCTCTACAGTCAGCCCTTTCATTATTCAGAAAGGTGTCGACGCAATTGCAGATCCTGTAAAGTCTTGTTCCCAGTTACAAAATGGCACCTTGTTGTTAGAAACAGACAGTGCCCTCCAGGTACATAAATTGCTTACTGCTACACACCTTCCCTGCCTAGGTGGAAGCACACCTTACTTTAAATTGATTGCACAGGCTGGTTTACGCAAGATCACTCGATGGATTATCCAATGAGGACATTCAAAATTACCTGTCTGATCAAGTTGTAATGGCTGAACATTGATTCATGAAAAGGGCTGAAAAGGAAGGAAGTGGTACCGACTGGCACTCTCTTCTTGACGTTTGACAGAGTTCAACTTCCATCGAACATTAAAGCGGAATATGGGATGATTTCAGTTTGCCCTTACATCCCCAACCCTACGCGTTGCTATCAGTGTCAACAGTTTAATCGTACCAGCCAGCTGTGTTCCAATATGGCCAAATGCATTACGTGTGGCAGGGATGCCCTTGAGGGTGATTGTCCATCAACTGTATGGGTGACCACGCTGCTTGCTCTAGAGATTACCCTATTTTTAAAGATGATAGAGTTATTGAGGAAATCCGAATGAAGAAAATGGCATCTACTTTTGCTGCTCATAAGTTATTCACCAGTAGGTAGCCCACTGTGCTACCAGCAGGTAAATAAATATAGCATTGTCCTCGACCTACTAAGGAGGTAGCCACGCAGACTTACGATCTCACCTTTAGCGCCACGGTCGTCAAATCAGCCAGCCCAAAGATCGTTCAACTTCCCCACTATCACCCGCCCTTTCTAAGGCTCAACCTTCATCGGCTCCTGCTACGTCACGGGCCCCAAAATCAGACACCCAGACTTCCAAAAAAGAGCCTACCCGTGAAGATTTTTTACCTACCCAGACCTCACAACCATCAACTCCTCCCTCATCTCAACATCCTGCTTCCAAGGAGACTCATAAGAAACAAAGTTCCTCTCCTTCTCCACCACGGTGTGTCCATTCTACAGCACCACCCAGCAGTAGACGCCCTCGGCCACCTTCCATGTCACCAAGATGCACCACTGGCAGCCAATGAACTAGCCGATCGCTGGCAACAGGAGCTAACCCCCCTCGCCCCCCTCCCCTTCCCCCCCCCCCCTCCCCTGAACAACCTATGGGTCAGGATATTCTGCCTCTGGCTGAATGACATTCCACGCTGTCGGCCGCTGGCTATCAGCGGTCGTTGAGCTGACGGCAACTGTGGTGAGATTTTTCCCTTTTCTGTCCAACCTATGTCAGTTATCCATTGGAATACCCGCGGAATTCGCTCCAGTCAGGATGAATTGTCAATCCTCTTATGATCCTACCCTCCAGTCATCTTCTGTCTTCAGAAAGCAAAGCTATGTCCCCATGATAACTTTGTCTTCCCTCATTCCCAATGAGTCCGGTTTGATCTCCCAACTGTTGATGGTGCTCCGGCACACGGGGCACTTAATATTCTTTTTCATTATACTATCCATTATCACCCAATCCCCTTACACAGTTCCTTCCAAGCTGTCATTGTATGTCTTTCCCTTTCTGGATACACCTTGTCTTTGTACCATATACATTCCATCATCCACACCAATGGCAAGAACCGATCTCCTTCATCTCCTTGGTCAGCTCCCAGACCCCTTTTTGCTAGTTGGGGACTTCAACGCCCATCACCCGCTTTGGGGATCTCGGTGTCCTTGTCCGAGAGGCTCCCTATTGATTGACCTATTCCACCAAGCGGATCTGGTTCGCCTCAACACTTGGGAACCTACATTTTTGTCTGGCTCGACGTCATTCTACTCTCATTTGGACCTTTCCAGCGGTACTGTTCAGCTAGCTCAGCACTTTTGAATGGTTTGCTGATACACACTCGATTGACCATTTTCCCTGTGTCCATCGATTACAGCCACAACTGCCATCTATTTGCCCAGGATGATGGCAGTTTTCCCAAGCTGATTGGACACTTCCTCCTCTCTAGCAACGTTTGATGACCGTCAATTTACTAGCATTGACCATCAGGCCACTCATATGTTACGGAAGTTATTCTTACAGCTGTGGCACTTTCACTTTCAATACCATGTACCCCCCCCTCCCCCCCCCCCCCCAACTTCCAGTTTTCTCCCAGTAAGTCCGTTTATGTAAATTTTTGGTGTCATACGAAGTTTTATCTGCCTTCCGTACATCTAGGCCCCTGTTGACCTTCCGTTTGCGGATGTCACCAAAGTCTTGGGACTTAAGTTTGACAGAAAACTGTGCTGGTCTTCCCACATTTCATATCTTTCGCCTCACTGTCTGCAATTCCTCAACGTCCCCCCCCATGTTCTGCATAGTACCTCCTGGGGAGCGGACCGAGTGGTCCTCCTCTGCCTATCTCGCACCTTCATGCACTCAAAATTGTCCTATGAAAGCATAGTTTACTCCTCTGCACAGCCATCTGTTCTTTGGCATCTAGACTTTGTCCACCACTGTGGACTGCGTTTAGCATCTGGAGCTTTTTACACCAGGCCCGTGGAGAGCCTTTACACTGAGACTGCTGAACCTCCACTGTCCAATCGGCGAACTGTCCTTCTGAGTCATTATGCTAGTCATCTGTCTTCCCTGCCTGCTTATCCGACCCATGCCCTTTTTTCTGACACCTCCTTGGATTTAGGGTATGCAGGACACCCTTCCTCTCTACTGCCACTGGGAGTCCACTACCATCAACTGCTACGTTCCCTTCCAATTTCCTAAAACTTTCTTGACAAATGGGGGTACGGCGCCACCTTGGCTTTGCCCCCAGACGTGCCTTCTCTGTGACCTTTGTCAGCTTCCCAAGGCATTTGCCGTTCTATGCGCACAAATGGAGGATGCCACATTTATTTACACCGACGACTCAAAGACCGCCTTTGGTGTTGGGAGTGCCTATATTGTTGGCGACCCCCCAATTAGATTTCAGATTCCCGACCAGAGTTCGGTTCTTACTGTGGAGCTTTACACTGTTCTCCAGGCTGTCCAATACATCCATTGCCATAAACAGATTCAGTATATTATATGCACGGATTCGCTAATCTCTCTTCTCAACCTCCAAACACTTTATCCTGTCCACCATCTGGTCCATCGGATTCAGGACTGTATCCACATGCTCATCTTGGGGGGCATCTCTGTGGCATTCCTCTGGGTCCTAGGACATGTTGGTATCTGCGGAAACAAAGCAACCGATGTAGCGGCAAAGGCTGCAGTCTCTCTTCCTTGGCCCGCGGCTTGCATGTTTCCCTTTGCCGAACTACAGAGCATTTTATGTCGTAGTGTTGCTCTTTTATGGCACACACATCGGTCATCACTTTCTGATAATAAATACTTAACATAAAACCTCTTCCCTGTGCTTGGACTTCTTCCTTCCTGCCTTGTCAGAGAAGGGGGTAATTTTAACTAGACTCTGAATTGGGCTCTGTCTTTTTGGCCATCGACATCTTGTAAGTGGCAATCCTCCCCCGCTTTGTCCCTCTGCTCTCAACTGTGGACGGTTAGACACTTTCTACTTCAGTGCCCCTGTTTTAATCCGCTATGCACCTGTTTACAGCTGTCGCCTGAGATGTCTTCCCTTTTAGCAGATGACACATGCCCAACAGGTTGCGTCCTTGAGTTTATCAGTGTTAAGTGAGATGACATCATTCATTTGACACCCTTTTCAGGGAAAACCACCCCCCTTCAATAGCAATTTCCTAAAATTTCCTTCAATTTTTAGAGTCCCTCCTTGAGTTTCGCTCCCATTCCTGCTGATTTAAATTTTGGTTTTTTACCCTTCACTAAGCCACAGAATGGGTGCTTATGACCGTAGCAGTTTTGTGCCCTAAAACCAGGCTGCTGGTCACAGGGCTTCGTGATCTTGCTCTTTACCCGAAACTCATTCAGAGAAGCTCACACAATCATCAAAATCCTCTTAGGAGAGTAAAGGCAAGAAAAAGTCCTCCAAGAAGAAGCCCATTCTGGTGACCCCCATGCCACCAAATCCCACCTGTTCCACTCCTGAGGCCGAGGTAGAGATTCTAGTGGCCCCTGAGACACAACGGAACCCGAAACCTATATATATTGATGCCATAACCCCTCAACCAGTGGCAGCAGGTGACCCTAAGGAATAACCTGCCCCCTTGGTCTCTTCATGGCCTCACTGTACGTTGACATTTTTCTCCAGTGGAATTGTGGCAGTTTTTCCACCACTTGGCTGAGTTATGACATCTGTTAACACACAACCTGGCTTCTGCATTGCCGTCCAGGAGACTTGGTTTCCAGTAAGGCAGACGCAATGCCTTTGTGGATACTGGGGATATTATAAGAATCATGCTGCGTATGACAGGTTGTCAGGAGTTTGCAAATGTGTTCTAGACAGTCTGTATAGCAAACTCGTGCTTATTAATACACCTTTGGAGACTGTGGCTGTTTGGATAAGAGCATTTCAGGATATTACCATCTGCAATATTTACCTCCATGTCAGTGGTGAAGTGTCTCAGAACATACTATTTTCACTGGTTTCTCAGCTCCTCCACCTTTCCTAAATTGGGTGATTTCAACATCAGTAACCCTTTGTGGGGTGGAACAATGGTCATTGGCCATGGTAAAGACCTCGAAACTATATTGGCACAACTTGACTTTTGCCTCTTGAATACTGGTACCCCCAACACACTTTAGTGTGGCACACAGAACCTTCTTGGCCATAGACATTTCCATTTGCAGTCTTTGTCTTCTCCCATCCATCCCTAGAGGGTCAATGGTGACGTGTGTTGTAGTGACCACTTCTCAATGTTCCTGTACCTCCTTCAGTGTTACTCCCCTGGACGCCTGCCCAGAAGGGCTCTCAACAGTACTGACAGGGATGCTTTCACCTCTGCTGTCTGCCTTGGCTCCCTGCCACTCGGAGATATCAATGATGTAGTCCAGAATATAACTACAGCAATTCTTTTGGCAAATGATTTAGGGATCCCCTCTTCCTTGTGCCCGCCGTGATGGAAGACAGTTCCTTGGTGGTCCTTGAAACACAGAGGACGTTCAAGATCATAGGCAGGCTCTCCAACTTCATAAGTGGCACTTACCGATGTAGCATCTCATTGCCTTTAAGCAGCTCTGTGCCCAGGTCTGCCACCTTATAAAGAGACTGAAGTGAGAATGTTGGGAACAGTATGTTTCAACCATTGGAGCATGTACCTCCTTCACAGGTTTGGGCTAAGATCAGACATGTCTATAGATACCAGATACCTGCAGGTGTACCTGGTATTACCTTGAATGGCACTGTCTACACTGACCAGACACTGTTGCGGAACGTTTTGTTCTGCACTACTCTCAAGCATCAGCATCTGAGAATTAACCTGCCTTTTGTATCCTAAAACAACGGTTGAAATGAAAGCAATTATCTTGTACTACACACCACCTGGAGCTGTACAATGCTCCATACAGTAAGTGAGAATTCATCAGTGTCCTCGCACACTGCCCTGATACAGCCCCAGGTCCAGACTGCATCCACAACCAAATGATCAAGCACCTACTGGTGGATTGTCATCATCATATCCTTGCCATCTTTAACCACATCAGGCACGAGGTTGAGTTCCCATCGCAGTGGCGAGAAAGCATCATTGCCCCAGTACTGAAACGGGGTACGAATCCTCTAGAGATGGACAGTTATTGCCCAGTAAGTCTCACCAGTGTTCCCTGTAAGTTTCTTGAATGCATGGTGAGCCAGCAGCTGTGTTGGCTCCTTGAGTGTTGGTGTCTTCTGTCTCTGTCCCAGGGCAGTTTTTGCCAAGACCATTCCACTACTGATAACTTGCGTTTACCTGGAGTCTGCCATCTGAACAGCTTTTGCCTGACATCAACACATTATAGTTGTCATGTTTGATTTGCAAACGGCTTATAACATGACATCCTTGGTACCTTACATGAGTGGAGTCTCCAGGGTCCGCTCCTGGTTTTCATCCAGAACATCCTACCATGTCGTACGATACAGGTTCAACTTGGTGTTTCCTACATTACACCCCATATCCAGGAGAATGGGGTCCTGCAGGGCTCTGTACTGAATGCCCCTCTCTTTCTAGTTGCCATCGATGGTCCGGCAGCAGCTGTGGGTTCCTTAGTATCATGTTGATGACTTTTGCCTCTGCTATTCCTCATCTAGTTGGTGTCACTGAATGTCAACTGCAAGGCGCCATACAAAACGCCCAGGCATGGCCCCTCACCCATAGCCCTCGATTTTCTGTCGCCAAGACTCATATCATGCACTTCCGTCAATGTTGTAACATTCACACACAACCAAAGTTTTGCCTTGATGACCAACTACGCAGTGTGGTGGAGACTTATCAGTTTGTACGACTGGTCATTGATTTCCAGTTGACATGGATTTTCCATCTTTGCCAGCTTAAGTGGAAGTGATGGCTACACCTTAATACACTTCTCTGACAGAGTAACACTAGCTGGGGTGCAGATCGCACTACCCTTCTGCTGCTTTACAGAATCCTGATACAATCACGCCTTTATTATGGGAGTCTGGCATAGGGTTCGGCATCACTCTCAGCATTGTGGATACTGGGTCTTATACATCACTCTGGGGTTCAACTTGTGACAGGAGCCTTTTGAATTGGCCCTGTGAACAGCTTACTCATGGAGGCTGGGGTCCCTCCATTGCGTATCAGATACCATGCAATTATGCTAGCCATGTTTGCAGCTTCCCTAAGCATCCGAATTACCATCACCTCTTTCCAAACATGGTAATTCATCACCTGCAACGGCGACCCTAATCAGGAATTACGATTGCAATCCACATCTTGTTTATACTCTCTGAACTTCAGTTGTTTCCTCTTCCACCTCTCCTGTGGACCCACTCCTGTACACATCTGTGGTGCATCCCTCAACTGCAGCTTTGTCTTGATCTATCACAAGGTCCAAAAGACTTGTTCATCCCGAGGCCCTCCACCACTAATTTTTCTTGATCCTTCGCACATCCCCAGGTCCATGAGTCGTCTACACTGATGGCTTGATGGTTGTGGTCATGTGGGCTTTGCTTATACTCGTGTGGGGCATACTGAACTGCTCTCATTGTGGGGATGGCTGTTAATTTTTTCACTGCGGAGTTAGTAGCCAGCTCCCGTGCTCTTGAGCATATCCGTTCCTGTACTGGTGGGTCGTTTCCAATCTACAGTGACTCCTTGAGCAGTTTGCAAGTTCTTGACCAGTGCTACCCTTGCCATCCCTTGGTCATTGCTATCCAGGATTCCCTGTGTGCCGTTGAACAGTGTGGATGCTCAGTGACCTTCGTCTGGACCCCAGGCCATGTTGAGATCACAGGGAATGAACTCGCTGACAGCATCGCCAAACTGGCTACCAGTAAACTGACTCTTAAGATTGGTATTCCGAAAACAGACCTCTGGTTGGTATTACTCTGTCAAGTTTTAGGTGCCTGAAATACAGAATGGCTCACTCTGTCTTCACTATACTAATTATAGGTGATAATGGAGACTAATAATCTGTGGGGGTCCTCCATGCAGGACTCTACCGTCCTTTGCCGGCTCTGCATCAGCCATACATGGCTTGACCCATGGTCATATCCATCACAAGGACCCACCCCACTGTCGGTGTGGCTCGTGTTTGACAGTGGTCCACATTTTGCTGGACTGTTCAAACCTAGGCGCCCTGCGCTGGACTTGTAATCTCCCTGACTCGCTACCCCTGGAGTTTGAAGATGATGCCCCGCATGTGAGCGCGCGCGAGTGCGAGCGTGCATGCCTAACAGTTACATGTAGACTCACACATCACCGATTCTGTGATGACAGTACAAGAAAGCAGGACATGAGGATGAAGTGTATTATCTAAATCGTGATCAGTTATTAAAATGAATTTACACCAGTTTTCGAAAAAGTCACAGAAATGAATGATAACAGGGTGTATACGACCCGGGAGATCCGGGAAAAACCCGGGAATTTTTCATTGTTTTAGTTACCAGTTAAATTTTTATGATTTTGACTGGTAAGAACCAATACTCTAACGAAGGATATTACTGTATCCCGCTTCTGCAGAATAATACTGCAGCAACAAAATATGAACGAGAGAAAAAAAAAACGAAAATAAAACTTAAGTCACAAATGAAATGCGCCATACACAACAACAAAACACAGTGCTCATACAAGCGTCTGCCAACCAAATTGTATCAAAGGCTTTAGGAAGAATATGCAGTGCTTCGTAACAACAAATTGGCTGTGATGAGCGTGACGTGACAGCTTCTTTACATTAGATTCATTTGAGCAGTTGTGGGTGGGCTCTTGCGCGTGCGAAGTTGCGTCGCGTATGAGTAGTACATTCTCCCGCTTCTGGTTACAGATGTGTGGCTGGGCGCCACTATCTAAATTGCTCTGGTTCAGAAATATCGTAGATCCGGACCTGATGCACAGATCAGTCTTAGTTGTAGTGGGGAGCTGGGTAGTCTCCAGTGATTTTGCTGTTTCCTCTTCGTTTATTGCTCACACATTAAATGAAAACAAAACGGATTTCTGTGGCCGGGAGCTACCAAATGAATTAAAATACGTTCGCATAATTACGGAAAGCTAAAATATGTTGTTAGTTTCATATAATAAAATTATAAACAGCCGACCAGTTGCAATGGATAAAGAATTCTTTACCTAGGTTTCAACAAATTTAAATTTGTCTTCTTCAGAAGGTGGCCTAAGGACAATGAACATCATAGCTTACATTGGAAAGGTATGAAACTTAAGTCAAGAATAGATTTTAACACAAATTAAAGAACTCTTGCATTACAAAAATTTGAGAACGACGACTGGTACTTACAATTTTACATTAGTATGGACTAATGTACCATCGCCGTTTTTACAAATGTCGGCATAGATCCATTTGTCAAAATTAAAATATAGCCCTAGAAATAGGGTTTGTCATGTAAATATAAATTAGTACATGGATGTTGCAGAGCTCACAACCGACTGAGTGTAATCGGCCAGCGTAGTTACTCTGCGGCCAGGGCAGGTGGCGCTCATGGCGCGAACCATGTGCCAATTGGCGTACAACAGCAACGTGTAAATTATCAGTATTAATAATGTCCTTAAAGTAACAATAAAAAGAAGGAAAGCGTTTAACATTCCCGTTATAACAGTATGGGAGCCTTGGTACAATTAATGTAGTTATACATCAAAAAGGCAGGTGGCGCTTACGCCACGAGAGTTACGCACAGTGGCATATACAGCCAAAATATAAAAATTACATTACTATATTAGTGAAGCTCACAAACGGTATATATGTCAGAACTTTAAAATTGACAATAATGGCTCTTAAGACAGAATTACGAACCCTGGTCCACAATCCAGTTAATACACATTCGCAGGGAACCAACGTTTTAGAGCCAGACAAAATCACGTAAGGACCGATATAGTGGCAGCCATACATCGTGAGAAAACCACATTACATATAGGGTAGTGAGCTTAAAGATTTGAAAGTGCATCATAGCTTCCTGAGAAAATAGACCAATGAGGTTACCAGCATTAATGTTATACCATAAACAGTACAGGTTTAAAGCCTTCGAAAAATTGTCTACAGTCAGTCATTTCGGATAGCACAATGAATTTGTACAAGAAAAAAGATGTTCTTAATAGTGAAGCCTACTGTATACACCTATTTTTTACTAAAGCCTTTAAAGATCTTTGTAATTTCCAAATTGACCACCTGTGGAATAGTATTAATGAATGGCTCTTTAATCGTAAAGAAGAAATCAAGGCCAGACATGAAAGAAAGTTGTTGAAGTTTAGTAATAGGACCACAAGTAAAAATGTTAATATAGCAGTCAATAGTGTCAAACATCAATTTTACGAAAGAATACTGAATAAAACTAATATTACTTTTACGCAGGCTGAGAATGACTTGTTATGTAAAGGCCATAAATATAATTTGCCTGCTCAACTCGATAAATATCCAGTTATCTGTAATCATATTGTAGATCTTAAAATCGGTTTAGAATCCCTGAAATTAGAGAAACCTGAGCAAGTCAAATGTGCCTATGAATGTAATAACATAATAGAAAAAGAAATTAAATTACTTCCTAATGGGCAGTTGGGCGAATATAGTATAGTAAAAAGCATTAATCGTAAGCTTAGAGAACACGACGGCTTAGTCACTAAGAGTGACAAAGGGAACACCGCTGTTGTGGCTTATAAAAATGAATATATAGAAAAGACTGTAAAGTTTTTTGAGGAAAATGACATCACTGAGGTTACCGTAGATCCAACCACGGAATTGCAAAATGAAATCCGGCGTACTTTAGCTAGTTCTGTCAGCCTGTTCAATAACTTCCAAAAGAAAGGGCTTATAAGTATGAACCCGAAACCACCCGTGCTCAGAAGTCAGTTTCAACTGTACAAACAAAATCACCCGATTCCCCCTGTAGTGAATGGAATAGGTAGTCCACATCACACACTTGCTAGGCACCTCCATTTTAAAATTAAAGATGCTTTCACATTTGAAAATAATTTTTCTGTTAAAAATAGTAAGGAATTAATTAACAATATTCAAACTGTAAGATGTACACCTGACACTAGGCTGGTTTCCTTTGACATCGTCAGTCTTTATACAAATGTCCCGGTTGATGAAACCATAGCCCTTGTAAAAAAGAATCTTCTCAAACATAAAAAAACTAAGTGAAATTGAGATTGCGGAACTGATTGGTTTGCTTAAGGTCGTTTTAAAATACAATTATTTCACGTTTAATGCGAAAATGTATGTGCAACCAGATGGTCTAGCAATGGGTAGCCCCCTCGCCGGTATTTTAGCAGATGTTTTTATCAACACCCTGGAAATAACGTTCTTCAGTTCAAGTTCAGAATTACGCCACAAAATCCGCTATTATGCGCGTTATGTTGACGACATTATCATTGCTTTTGATGGTACTGATCATGAGTTAGAGCTTCTCTTCAATACTTTCAATGGTTTACATGAAAAGATTTCCTTCACAAAAGAACTTCAGAATGAAAAAGGTGAACTTAACTTCCTCGATTTAACAATTTCTATACAGGATAGTTCCTTCAATTTCAATATCTTCCGTAAGGAAACGTATTCAGTTAATGTCATCCCTGCTGACTCAACTCATCCAAAAGCTCATAAACTGGCGTTTTTTCATTCTGCCATTCACTGAATGGTAACTACTCCTTTATCACCTGCCGATCAACAAAAGGAATTGAATGTCATCAAAGCGATTGCGGCTAATAATGGGTACAATCAGAATATGATCGATTACTTGTTCAGTAAGAAAACTTCCCAAAACTGTTCGACTTTGAGCAACAACCTCCCCACTGATAGCAAAGAAGCTAAAAAATATATTTCCATTCCTTTCTTGGGTAATATATCGTATAGGATTAAACGTCTTCTAAAGATAAAATATAAATGTAACGCCGCCTTCTCTACAGATAACAGTTTAAAAATAAATCTTGTACATTCAGTAGAGATTGCCAGCGATTGGTTTTCCAATTCAGGTGTTTACAAACTAACCTGTAATAACTGTCCTTCATATTATATTGGTCAAACAGGCAGAGCTGTGAAAACAAGATATAAAGAACACCTATTAGGTAAAAAACGAGCGAATATACACAGCTCTACTTTTGCTGAACACCTCTTGATAGCCGACCATACGGCTAAACAGTTAGAAGACACTGTTATCCTACACAGACAAGTCAAAGGGCGTAGACTAGATCTGTGGGAAGAGTTACAAATTTTTAAACATCTAGAGCTCAAAGACGGTAATATACTGAAGGACCAGTAGAACCTTGCTTGTAGACAATTTTTCGAAGGCTTTAAACCTGTACTGTTTATGGTATAACATTAATGCTGGTAACCTCAGTGGTCTATTTTCTCAGGAAGCTATGATGCACTTTCAAATCTTTAAGCTCACTACCCTTTATGTAATGTGGTTTTCTCATGATGTATGGCTGCCACTACATCGGCCCTTATGTGATTTTGTCTGGCTCTAAAACGTTGGTTCCCTGCGAATGTGTATTAACTGGATTGTGGACCAGGGTTCGTAATTCTGTCTTGAGAGCCATTATTGTCAATTTTAAAGTTCTGACATATATACCGTTTGTGAGCTTCACTAATATAGTAATGTAATTTTTATATTTTGGCTGTATATGCCACTGTGCGTAACTCTCGTGGCGTAAGCGCCACCTGCCTTTTTGATGTATAACTACATTAATTGTACCAAGGCTCCCATACTGTTATAACGGGAATGTTAAACGCTTTCCTTCTTTTTATTGTTACTTTAAGGACGTTATTAATACTGATAATTTACATGTTGCTGTTGTACGCCAATTGGCACATGGTTCGCGCAATGAGCGCCACCTGCCCTGGCCGCAGAGTAACTACGCTGGTCGATTACACTCAGTCGGTTGTGAGCTCTGCAACATCCATGTACTAATTTATATTTACGTGACAAACCCTATTTCTAGGGCTATATTTTAATTTTGACAAATGGATCTATGCCGACATTTGTAAAAACGGCCATGGTACATTAGTCCATACTAATGTAAAATTGTAAGTACCAGTCGTCGTTCTCATATTTTTGTAATGCAAGAGCTCTTTAATTTGTGTTAAAATCTATTCTTGACTTAAGTTTCATACCTTTCTAATGTAAGCTATGATGTTCATTGTCCTCGGGCCACCTTCTGAAGAAGACAAATTTAAATTTGTTGAAACCTAGGTAAAGAATTCTTTATCCATTGCAACTGGTCGGCTGTTTATAATTTTATTACGTGGAACCGTTGCTGTTGTGCAGCTATGTTTAAAATATTGTTAGTTTCAGGTTTTTTTTCCACCTTTCTGACAGTCAAGCATTAATCGCCTTGCAGAACAATGAAGTTATTTTTGACGGTTTGCTAAAGAGATTTGGCTTTTATTAATCTTTTGTGCTGAGGCAGTCAATTTATTTGAAATGAAGTGTTTCATTCCACAGTGTTGGCTGCACATTGTTCGCTGCATTTCAAGTGCACGTTTTCCATCTTCTAGTTCGTATGGGATTATGCCATTATAAAGAACCAAACATGAAATACAATACTGGTACTCAAGAAAATTTACATCCGAATCTGGACACAGGATTGTGCACTTTAAGCTGAATTATGCATTTTAGTATGGTTCATGAAATTCCGATGCTCTTGAAGTGTCCTTTGATGTCTTGTTTCTGTTATGACATAATACAAGATCTTTTTATGTTTTACACATACGAACATGCGGGCTTCCTGCGTCATCGTAGCTGCGCAGGCGCAGTGACGCCTGTTATCTGGCGCTCTCTGGCAACTGCTGAAACGAACCATTTCTTACAGGTCACGGGAAAATATTGTGAATGGTGGTTTGAAAAGTGTTACTTTCAAAGTAAATTTCCTTTTACACAAGATGAACTACCATATGTGCGAGAATGTACGATGAATTTCTTAAATCGCAGAGCGTTTGACTCTCATTTAAAAATCGACACTCTGAGAACGACCATCTAGAAGAATTTCGAGCCTAGAAGATCAGACATTACGTCATTATTAAAAATTTTACTGGCACATTTGTGTGATGCATCTTAAAGTGTAAGAGGCGCAAAAAGATCAGCATTGTATGTGGAAGCTTAGCTTCTCTTTCAGCTTATTAATCTTAGAGACACAATATTATTTGTAGTAGCAACACTGTGTATATTAATTTAAACCATTAACTTTTCTTTTTTGTGCGTTCCCGCTGCTTACAAGTAATCTTGCTATTGGTGGACTGCATCACGTGTCCTATGGTGTCATCAGCTGGCGAGATCACATGACATGAGCTATGACTAGCTTACAAAAGCGCGTCGCAATCTCGATTTCATTGCTTTGGAAAGTAACATGCAGTGTTTGGTGGAAATTGAATTTATACCTCCGTAACATGAAAAAAATGCAGCATACATGTTGCTGCACATCAAAGATATTTCAAAAACGTGTTTTTTTCCCCCCCTGGGTTTCATTTTCTAAAGTGCCAGCAAATTCTACATCTGTGTAGAAAACCATAAACATTCTAAGGATTTATAATTTTTACAGCGCCGAGGAAAAGTATATTGTCACTTAAGATAGAAAAAGTGTATTTTCACCTGGGAGAAAGTGTATTTTCAACCGGGAAATCCGTGAAAAATCTGGGAATTTTTTTTCCTTGTCCATGTATACACCCTGGATAAGCTACATAACTCACTATTGGTCCATGGACACAAATTGCGATGACTGAAAGAATATGCAAATATTGCAATCCTGCAGTAAGGTTCCGTACTAAATCGTGACTAGCCTTACTGTCCTGCACATTTCAGTAAGAGAGAATGAGACAATGAATAGGAAGCAATTGCAGTGACACCTTTCTCAGACTCATCATACAAAACTGTAGTGGGAAGGAAGGAAGCCAGTATCGCACCGATGTAGCAGTGGAGCCTTGATTTCTGAAGTTCGCAATCATCAATGTTAAACTCGTACTTGCTCCATTTGTGATCTCTAGTCTCTCAGTGGTGCAGGATGACACAGAAGGTTGCAGGTAGTCGATTACTATTTCCTGAATGACAGGTGCAGATGTGTAGGGTTATGATAGGCTTGGTGCACAATACCACTACCCTCCCTTTTGGTGTTCAGATATTGTTTACTAGAACATTGGCGAAGAGTATCCTTGCCTTCACATTCCCATGCAGTCAAACATTGGGCAACCATCATATCCAAATTCCTCACAAATCTTGGTATTGCACAATTTGACCAGACAGAAAAATGGAGATCCACAATGAGGCCCTTTTCAAATCCTATGAGGTGCTTTTAAACACAGTTTCACAAAAGCACATGGTGTCGCTAAGTCCTTCACAGTAATCACATGTAACACTGTTCATGCCCCTTGTATATCCCACCAGATCTGGTAACAGCACTGAACGTGAACAGTACTAATGGACTCTGGTGGCCATTTTAGCTGTCACAGAGAATTGCAGCTCAAATTACTTCCATGCCTGCTGACAGTATGTAAGTGTACGAAGTTACATTGACACCTAACCATGCGTTCTGGATGCTTAACATTTTTTGTCAGGTGGTGTCTTTCCAGTTGTTTGTCGCCAATAATTCAATCAAACGTTAGTAGATCGCTTGGTCATTTTATGTGCAAAACGTTACATTTATTAGTATAACGGACCGAGTTGTATCTGCTAAGAAATCCATAATGTAGCCACAGTATGTTCCGATACATGACAGCTTGTAATTTTTTCACTAAACAACAGTGTGGAACTTTATCAGATGCTTTCTGAAAGTCAGTGAACACTGTATTAATCTGGGTGCAGTTGTTTATGGTGCCCTGGATCTCTTGTACAAAGAGAGTCAGAAGCATTTCACAAGAGCTCCATTTATTAAATCTATGTTGGTTTTTATAGGAAAAATTTTTGTTCTCCAAAAAAATCATAATGTGTGAGCATGTTACATAAATCTACAATAAATTTATATCAGTGATATAAGCCTAACATAATTTTTCAAAATCTGTTTCTTATAAGTTGGGAGTAACTTGGATTGATTAGTAAAATGTATTGCATTGTATTGTATGGAACGCAGGACCTAGAAACGACGGAGAGGCTTCAGAGAGGCTTCATCCCCACCATAGCCCTCAGTGGTTCACAACCCCACAACAGGCTACAGCAGTCCACTCACCCTCCGCCACCCTACACCAAACTCAGGGTTATTGTGCTGTTCGAACTCCAGTGGACACCCTGCCCCTCCTCTCCCTCCCCCTGGGAATGTCACACACCAGATAAGTGTAACCCCAATGTTTGCATGGTAGAGAGTAATTATGGTGTATGCGTACGTGGAGATAGTGTTTGTGCAGTAATCACCGACATAGTGTAACCGAGGCGGAATAAGGGGAACCAGCCTGGATCCACCGAGGCAGATGGAAAACCGCCTTAAAAACCATCCATAGACTGGCTGGTGCAGCGGACTTCAACACTAATCTGCCAGGCGGATTCGTGCCAGGGACCGGCATGCCTTCCCACCTGGAAAGTAGCGCGTTACACCGCTCGGCTAACTGGGCAGGCAGCGAAATGTAACTCACCTAAACTATTTGGTAAATAGAAGATAAAACTGATATTACAGTGGGTCATTACCCACTTTACGGCATAAATGATAGGTACTGGTACTGGAGCACAACTTGCATTATGCTAGTGGTCTTAGACTTGATATTTAGTACATTCCCCCATTTGTTGTTGTGAAAAACTTACTAAGCAACCGTTGCAAGTGTCATATCACTATACGCTTCTTTCCACAGTCTGTGGATTTGTTTTTAATTGCTTAGCTCCATTAATAGAATAGTTGCTTCAGTAGCTCCGTAAATGAAAATAAGTAAATAAATAAAAAAACTATGATTATTGACCACATTGAAGTATACTCTCCCCTTTGTTTTACACCGCTTGTCAAAAATCCTGCTTCACACACACACACACACACACACACACACACACCTACCTACCTATCTACCTATCTTAGATGAACCATTAAGGATGAATTAAATGGCATAGCTCATATTGTGTGGAATTTACTGGAGACTGCAGGAAGTGAGGTTAACTGTGAAATTGCTTATGTGAAGGTACATAAATAGTATTGTTCAATAAACCTCTCAAAACAACATTCTTTGTCAGAAAAGTGTTGTTGTATAGTGTGCTGAATCACTGATGTCATCAAAGCAGTCTTCCTATTACTGATGGGTTATTAACAATGCTGAAACAGAGATATGTGATTTTTTTGGGATAAGGAATAGAATTAAAAATTGAATTTTATTGTTTTACTGACAGTAAAAATTTTCTTCCACTTACTTAAAAAAAATCATTTTTTGGTATTCTAGAAAAGTCAAGAACTTTTTTTTTTTAAGTGAGCAATAACCCTCTTCTGCAGAAATTATTGCAAAAGAACACATTTACCTGTCTGCAGTTTACTGTAAGAGATGCATTTTGTTGCAGATGTGAACAGTGTACTTTTGATCTCTATAGCTAGCGGCATTTGACATACTTTCTGAATTAGGTCTATCTATGTAGGCCACTGTTAGTACATGGTGTCTTCGTTGCAGCTGCACAACAATTAATAAAGATGAGTTAGATGTGGTGATATGTCTCTTGGCATGAACCAGAAAAGTTTTGTTTGAAGTATGTCTGGCCACCAAGTAAAATGATAATGGAAACCATAGCCAAACTAGCTAATTACTTGATTTGTAATATTTTACAAACAAAAGATTGTACTCAGTTTAACACTCATAATTATTTAACTGGCCTATTGGAAAGAAGGTACATCTGTTGACATTGGTATCTAACAAAATGTGCTTCCTCATCCCACTGTAAAGAAGCAGTTTTATACTTTTCTTACCTGTAGAATCTGTGTTTATTTCTTTAATCATTGCTCAGCATATCAGGACTAGGTGGATTTGTTAATAATACTATTGAATCAGTACATCGTACTTCAAAACTAATCTGACAAAAATGCCCCTCCTCCTCTATTCAACAATGCTAATATACAGGGTGATTCAAAAAGAATACCACAACTTTAAAAATGTGTATTTAATGAAAGAAACATAATATAAACTTCTGTTATACATCATTACAAAGAGTATTTAAAAAGGTTTTATTTTTCACTCAAAAACAAGTTCAGAGATGTTCAATATGGCCCCCTCCAGACACACGAGCAATATCAACCCGATACTCCAACTCGTTCCACACTCTCTGTAGCATATCAGGCGTAACAGTTTGGATAGCTGCTGTTATTTCTCGTTTCAAATCATCAGTGGTGGCTGCGAGAGGTGGCCGAAACACCATATCCTTAACATACCCCCATAAGAAAAAATCGCAGGGGGTGAGATCAGGGCTTCTTGGAGGCCAGTGATGAAGTGCTCTGTCACGGGCTGCCTGGCGGCCGATCCATCGCCTCGGGTAGTTGACGTTCAGGTTTCATAACTAACCTTTTTCGTAGGACTCTCCATACAGTTGATTGTGGAATTTGCAGCTCTCTGCTAGCTCTGCGAGTCGATTTTCCTGGGCTGCGAACAAATGCTTGCTGGATGCGTGCTGCATTTTCATCACTCGTTCTCGGCTGTCCAGAACTTTTCCCTTTGCACAAACACCCATTCTCTGTAAACTGTTTATACCAACGTTTAATACACCACCTATCAGGAGGTTTAACACCATACTTCGTTCGAAATGCACGCTGAACAACTGTCGTCGATTCACTTCTGCCGTACTCAATAACACAAAAAGCTTTCTGTTGAGCGGTCGCCATCTTAGCATCAACTGACGCTGACGCCTAGTCAACAGCGCCTCAAGCGAACAAATGTACAACTAAATGAAACTTTATAGCTCCCTTAATTCGCCGACAGATAGTGCTTAGCTCTGCCTTTTGTCGTTGCAGAGTTTTAAATTCCTAAAGTTATGGTATTCGTTTTGAATCACCCTGTACTTTTGTACCTTTTTCTTCATTTCAAATTTTAAAGAGGATCTCATTTCTTCCAGTTTCCAATAGATTATGGGCACTTGGAAGGCACACCATTCATTTTCTCTGTAATGTTTTGCCCAAACCATAATTAATTAGTCATGACAGATGAGAATGTTTGACAAGCTACGATCCACAACTTCATCTCTTGCTTATCAGAAAAATACATAGTCCTCCAGAAGCAGTTTGTTTCCTGTGTCACTGATGTTGCCTTTCTATTATTTCCAATTTCTACAACCAGAAGTTTTTCTCCCACAGGGTTTTTGGGAGCGAATTTCAATGTTATCAGATTGTGTCATTGCATTTCATTGTTATCATTCTGACTGATTTCATTCTTTTCATTTCAGTAAATTTAATTCCATTAATAAAACATAATTTACCAGGATTATCAGACATACTGTTTTCTAGAAAAAGGGCAGGTACAGTAGGCCAGGGACATCCTGTATACGTTAGTCAGTACGAATATAATAAAACAGATTTGTTGATTCTGTTAGCCTGTAACAAAAATTGAATTCTGCTTTATCAGAAACATTAATTTTTCTCCGTGATTTGCTGTTTTATATTTCTTTCTATTGTCTCCACCTCCACTCGTGAACTCATTCCCTTTGGCACCCTTCTCATTTCTCTTCTGCAGATGGAAGTAAATAATAATAATAATAATAATCTGCTATAATGAAATACTTTTTGGTGTGGCACTTTTGCTATAGTATGATGAATTTTAATCTTATATCGTCTGCTACTGTACTGTTTTAAATTTATTGAAATGTAACTAGTCACATACATATTTCTATGCATATTCTATTTTTTTTTTGTTTCAGGAAATGATATGAATGTTGGTGAATTTGGAAGAAGGCTGTTCAAAGTGGAAGATAGTGAAGAAGAGTTATCATAATGTATTTTCATATGAAAATTCTAATAAGCAGGAAATGATTACACTATTTTTTTGCAAATTTTGTACATTTCTGTAGCTTTACAGAAAATATTTTATTAAAAATGCTTGTGAGGGGAGAAAGATTGTCCTCATATTTCGTGTATTACATGCAGTTGTAAGATACTTAACCAGTTAATGAACTAGCTGCAGTTTTAAACTGTGTTTATAGCCCCTTAATTGTTGCAATGTTATTTTGTTAATTTGTTAAATTTCATTATTTTATCACTATGACGTTCTGTGTGTGTTCCGTGCTTTTAAGTAATTTCTGTGATATATAATTTCAGAAACTTGTTTAATAGTTATTGTTATGATCTTGCCTAATTTATTTTTTACTTATTTTACGTGAAATTGTTTTTATAATGAGAGACGGAGAGAAAAGAAGTTTTCAACTTATATATTACACAGAGTCTTGCAGGAATTAAAAAAAATAAATAAATAAAATAAACAAACATAAAATATTATATATAGTAGTTTGCCATCTTTCAGTAATAAAGTTGTAGAATGGTAACAAGGAATTGTTACATTCTAAATAGGTAGGGTAATTAATTAAAAGTTGGATGTGCTCCTGCATTAGGAGAATATCATCATCTCTTATTACAGCAGCAGTATGTTTAATATAAAAAATGGGTAGGATGGATGGACAGGGATTGCCGAGGAAGGGAGAAACGTTGAGATTTTTGTTGAATATGTAGGTAACGTGAGACAAGGAAAGCAGTTTTGTTATAAATTGAATCCTGCTCATTGCTAGGGTTGTTTGCATACAGATGGCCATGGTGCCTAGTACAATTACAACCAGGCTATTGAGCACAACCAATGGTTCCTATGAACTAAACTTGTTGGTTAAATTTTTTGCAGCCATTAATCAGTACTTTGATTTTCAATGAAATTAATGCAGAAAAATCATCCAATAATGTGAGTAGTCAAATTTCTTGAGATACTAGCTCCTTTACATAGGAAGTTTCAAGCCGCGTCATTTGGTTTCACAAAACTATACCCTCTACATCAATGCAGATAGGGACATGGGGTGTATTTTTACTTCCACGTAGAAATGCAAAGTTTTTATTTTCAAAACAGACATCTGATTTATGGGAGTATGTCTGTTAAGAGCATGCACATAGTTACATTTAGAATCACAGTCTTCATTTAATTTTCACAAATGATCAATGTGCTCTCCTCTGGACACACAACAAATATCCAAACTGTATTCAAGTTAAAGTAAGTTAAAATTCATCCCAGTTTCTATCTACATTAGTGGAAAAGATGTAGTCTTGTGAAATCAGATGAATGTGTTTTAAAGAACCTATATTCAGATGCAACTTGTTTCTCAGTTTGAGCTTTCTGTGACCATGGAGTTGCCAACTACTACTAGTGCAGTTACTGCTCTTGTGTCCCTACCTTTTAAATGTGGGTGCACCAACTAATCCATAATATGCCCTTATGCTGAAAAATACAAAACCCAATGGCTAGTCATAAGTATAATGATCATATCCTACGGCCTTTTCTCACCTTATACTGGAAGATGGCTTATTACTCATCTCTGTTTCAGTGTTTTGATTTCTTTTTACTTTGAACATTATGTTTCCATACTGTCAGAGCAGATATGAATACTTCTGTTTCATTTCCGTCCACAGTTGTTGTGAAATTTGAGAGTGTAATTGTCACAAGTACCTTGGGCAAAATGTTGTTAGTTTTTATCATGTTACAGAATGTTGTATTGGGCAAATGGTCTGTGTTTCAAAGATACAGACAATTAAATGCTATAAAGAGTTCAGAGTATCATAATTTCATATGCTGACTTACTTTTGTACTGAGTGGAAAGAAGTGTTAGCAGCATAATAAAATAATGGTGAGGTATTTTGTGCCTGTATTTTGTTGTCAAAAATTGAACCAGAAAAATTGATTATTGATGTTTATATTTAGAACTGAACATAGAAGATTGATAGTAGCTTGGCTTAGAAGATCTTAATCCTCAAGGAAAAATTGTTTGTAACTATTTGGAACATGTTAGCATCAGCAGATAGGAACCTTGCCTGTAAGAAATTTCTGTAATGTTACTGTTTGTCAGACAAGTGTAAGATATTCAGAAGATGAAGCTGCAACATTTATGGAAAGAAATGGAACTGATGCCCAAACTGTTGTCATCTTTGTGAACCCCTGTAGTGAGCTTCACATTAAAGCTTTGGAGTCAGTCTGTAAGGTGAGCTACAGTGAGACGTTTGGTTAAGCATTTTTGGCAAAAGGCAAAGTTCCAGGTTTAAGTCCAAAACACACACAGTTTTGCTGGAGTACAAAAACTGCTGAAGGCCAAAAATTTCATTCTGAAAGTTGTATATTCCCTTATTCGTATTTTGGTGCTGGTAGAGGAAGTCTAGATAAATTTCATGAGAAAATTATTTCAGTTTTCATCATATCTCGATATGTGTAATCTGGATAACAGTTTTCATGAGTGTAAGGTAGAAAAATAGTCATATAAGTAAAATAGTTGAGCAAAAGAGAATACTAAACCATTCAGCAGTGCAGATTGTTTTCCATACAATGTTAAATTATGTGAATGATTTCCAGATTGATATTGCTTCACAATATAAAAGATGTGATTTGTTACATCTACGTCTTTTCTTTCTGGATGAAAATTATATATGTACTTAATTTACTTTAAATTTTTACACCAAGATTTAGTGTTATAAATGTAGTCACACCTTGTATAAAACTGTAACTTTGTGTTTTTTGTGTGTTTCCATTTTGTGCAATAAGATGATTGTTGAGGAGGATAAAGATAGTGTTAATATGTTATATAGATAATTAGTAATTATTTAAAAAAACCAGTATCCAGAGGAATTCGTGCGACAGAGAGACAGTGCCTGGTAATGGATGATCTCACCACTTACATAAGTTAACACTGTTCAACAGATGTGACTCCTTATCTTTTAATGAAAAATGATAATTTTCCTGTAAATTTGTGAGGGCCTTGACTTAAAGTGCAATTGAGTTAATTAATGGCATGTTCTTGTAGAATTTTTTGAATGTATGGGTTGCCAGTTAAATGTCTCACTGGTGAGTGTATTTTTGTTTTGAGTGTTACTTTACAGGCACCTTGTCACTATAAAGTTTGTTTACATGATTTTATCAGTTTCCACAACTCATTAAGTGTTAGAATTTACATATTTTATTTGCTGCATTTTGAAAGGAAAATTACAAATTATATAGTATTGAGTGCAACACCACACCATGTATTATTTTCACACATACTGGATTTTGGCAGAATTTAACCATCAGCAGCCATCTGCAACTGCAAATTTAAGAGCTATGTGCAAAAGGGAAACTTTCTTCCTATTTGTTCCGAAAAAATTGTGGTGTTGGGTTACCTGAGACTGCTGCTCTTGCAGATGCTGCTGCCAAGGTATGACTTTTGCAAAGTTTTGCAATGTACTTTTAATATATACAGATCAGCATGTGGATACTATACATTAAGTGTGACATGCAGTAATTGTGCTGTTCGAAGAGAATTTAATGTTACTTATTCGCAGAAAATTTGCTAGTACAAAAAATGAAACTACTAAGAGTGATGGAATGGGCAGTACTGTCACAAATGAGGATTTTTGTGACTCTGACTATCCAAACATTTTTATATTTGGAAACACAGTTTTTATGCTGTGGGATAGTTGTAGTTTGTTACAGTAGGGTAATTTATCAAATTCCTTGAAGCAGAATGTATTCAAGTCTCTCATGTGTATAAATAAAAGAAAAGTAATTATTTCCATTGCAGTCAATTTCTGTACCCAAGTTTGGAAATTAATGATACAGTTAGGCTCTTTTGTCAGCCAGGTGTATATTGAGTTTTGCACAACTGCCAGAATACTTGAACTGTTAGAGTATTTTTGAAAGCCCTATAAGCCATGATTAATATTATGGTGACCACATAAATAGAGTAAGGGGGGAAGCACACTACCTTCAAACAGTATAAATGATTACTGAAGATTTGTGAAAATGATGCAAGTAGCATAGGCTCCAGTAGAGACTACTAAAAGCATGTGCTGAAAAGTCTATAGTAAAAAGTAAACCCACATCACTTGCTGTATGAGTCAATTAATAGGGAGACAACAAAATAATACTTTATATAACTCAGTGCTTATTTAGTGATAACAATTTAAACTGCTCAGAAATTTGTAATAATTCGTATGCCTGAAGCATAAAAGCAGAAATAGCAGGAGAGCTTCTGTGAAGTTTGGAAGGTAGGAGACAAGGTAGTGGTGGAAGTAAAGCTGTGAGGATGGGTCGTGAGTCATGCTTGGGTAGTTCAGTTGGTATATAATGGTGTATAATACCGAACTTCTCTGTGGTTTGTCATAACAGATCTGAGTAGTTGTCATTGCTTAAGGTGGTTGCCATTGATAAATTCTGACAACATTTCAGCCACACACTGTCCCTTAGTCTTCTAGTGTAGTTGTCACAGAGGGCTCTGAATTAATGGAAGAAATTACTTAAAGTTGCTTGTCGAATAATAGCTAAAGAGTTTAATATGAAAATATGTGCTGTCAGCATATCAGGCATGTTGCAAAGTTACTTCTGTCTGAAGTTACAGGTTTCAAGTTAAAATATGTTATGTAAATAATATTTACTGCTTGTGACATGATTGTAACCATTCTAAGTATACAAACTCCAGGATGAGAACAATCCACACTAAATGAATAAACTGCTTTTGCATTCCTTCAAGCAATAGGTGTTGGAACAACTGTGTTTCAACTCAAAAGTGGAAGCGTTAAACTTACTTGCTTTTACAAAATAAGGTGTAAACTTGTGTAGTGTTTTCTATATGCTGTGTGGGCATAAATTATAAAATGGGATCAACAGTTTTGTAGGTTGTGTTCATGTATAAGTGGGCAATATTCTTTAAGGTACTTGGAGCCAACTTTCTCTGTTTTTGCCCTAGATTACTGTTCCTTTTGCTATAACTTAAAACAATTTATGGGTTCTACCTGGATTCTCCACCGAAAGTCCTATGCCCGTAGCATCTCTGGCTGAATGAATACTTTTTGTGGTGAAACATTGATAAGTATTTTAACTTGAAAACAATGCCTGTATGTGAATATTTTTTTATGCCATCTCTCAGTTATTCTATTTTCAAACACTGTTTTGTATATCTCCCTCTGTTACACAACATGACATTGCTTGTGGAGTATAAATTTAAATTACGTATCTGTTCATCTAGATCAGTGGTAGTCAAAAGACAGCCTGTGGGCCACCTGCAGCCCAAATCAAGTAAATGTGTGGCCCATGCTTCTCAGCTGTACTGTGTAATAATATGCATCAAGCAACTAACAACTGAATCAAAAATGTCAACTGACATTAAGAACTTCTTAATAGTGTATTATCTGTGCTCAGTAGCAAACAAAAGTACTTACAGAGACAGTAATGTTTTAAGAAGTGTTTCTTTCAATTGACACTGGTGATTTCTGCTGGGAGCTAAGTAAAGTTTGCCACATACGTCAGGGGCAGAGTGGTATATAGCACAGTCACTGCAGGGTTAATAGAAGTGAGAAAGGAAATGTTTTAGTGTTTGTCTTCCAATGCCGACAACTCATAAGTGCGTGCAACTGGCACCAATCGCTGTTATGGTACAAATGTCAAATAGAAGTAACAGATTCTTGAATATGAGTTATAGAGGCAGTCATCTTCAGACGTGGTACATGTTTGCAGCAAGTAATATGCAATAAAATTAAGGCTGTTGTAATGCAGTGCAACAAGAAAAATAAAAATTTCATTAAAAAAAATTGTGATCATGTCATAAATTGCTATTAGTGTTATTAATATAACATACTAATCTGTAGAGGTTATCAGTTAATAGTACAATTGGTAGGGGAAGGTGTGGTAAAGTGGCCAGGTCGGGAAAATTGGCCATCGCATTTTTTTTTTGCTGAACAGCACTGCTGCCTGCCAACAAGTGGTCAAACTAGTTATGATATAAATCACCATAGTTGTCGGTCAGATTCACAGAGGAAGCTTGATCTATTCTTTTTAGTGAAAATTTTTTTGTTTCTGAATTGTCGGATGCAAAATAAGTCCTCTGTATTATCACTGTTACCTTACTTGTATGGAATATAATAATTTTTTTACCATATCAATGCTCTTAAGCAATGTCTTTTGGCCTATGAATGTAGTTCCTTGTTATTTACTTCAGTTTCTTCTGTGGATCACTAATGCCGATGTGGCATCCAGTTGGGAAAAATGTCTGGAAAAGTGGCCAAGGTGTTCACCCCAATAAGAGTTAGGAAAAAAAATACAGCAGAATAGTTGGAAATTTGGACAGTATTTTTGTGACAGTCAGTCTTACAGTTCTGCTATCACAGGTTTTCATAACAAAAATAAACTTGCGACATTAAGTTTGACAGTTCTACTGTCACACATTTTCAAAACAAAAAAAATTCCATAGTGAATATTGATATTTTGCAAAAAAGAATACAGTTGAAAGTGATATTTCAGTGTGTTGTCAGTGGTGACTATATCCTTGGTGTGTCGTAAAGATTGAATTGATATCAGTTCATGGTAATTTGGTGTGTTGCAAATTGATTCAGTTGATATACAATACAGATATTCAGTTGATTTCAGTTTGTGGTTTATTTCTTTGGAAAAAATGTCACAGGCGAAGCATTGAAATATAGGTCGGTGTACGTGCAACATGATCATAAAGACAATGAGACTGACAAAGAACGTAGACAGCATTTGGAGGCAAATCGAATAAGAATTTCTAAGTGCAATCCAATTATGCCTCAAAAATTTATTTCATTTCAATAAATTCATGATTGTATTGAAATTGTTTTGTTTCAATTCACACAAATTCAAGTAAAGTTTTGGTTGGCTGAAGCCCTTCTTGACTGACTGACTTAACAGAAAACAGGAAAGTTGTGTTCATGGCAAATTTTATAATCCTATCTGTTTGTAGATTAAAACCATGTGCCATTAAAACTACTGTCCTCAAAGATCCAGCAGCTGGAAAGGTCTCTCTCATACCCATTGTACTAATGATTCCAGCCGATTTACCGATGCATTTTGACTTTTATCTCCAATCAAGGCTCCGTTTGAAATAACAGTAAATAGGATCAGAGGGAGGGGGAAGAGGAGATGGACAGAGAGTGGGGGAGAAAATGGATATAAAGAAGGGGAATGAGGATATGGTCAGAGAGATGAGGAAGAGAAGATGAATAGAGTGAATGTGGGATAACAGAGGTATAGGGAGCAGCGGGGAAGGTGATGGACAGAGGTAGGGGGGAAGAGGAGGACATGGACAGAGGAAGGGGGGAGGGGGAGAGGAGTAGAAGGGGGGGGAGAAAGAAATTAGGACGTATATCCAATTTTCAAGAGAAAGAAATTAGGATGTATATCCAATTTTCATTCATATTTAGCAATTGAGAACCATTGCCAGGTGTACTAGTATATTTATAATTTCATATTCGTGTGAGAGATTTGAATTCTGAACATTATCTGCATCAAGGAATTGTGTATTTAATGTTGGTGTATTCTGTAGACATCTAAATTTAACTTCCTTTAAGTTTATATTTATGTAAAGTGTGAGCTTTGCATGTCAAAATAACTACAACTGTGCGTTTTTAGTTTCTGGAGACATTAAAAGTATTGCAGTAGGTCAGCCTTAAAATGATAGGTTGTGATGAGAATTGGTGGTGATAATTTCAGATTACAAATTTTTACTTTCTTAAATGTATTGAACTGTTGTGATTAATTGTAAACAATAGATCTTTATTGCACATTTAACTTTCTTAACTGTATTTGATGTGTAAAAAAACATTTGTTTGCAGTGCATGAAACTGAAATCAATTTTCATAGTCATTATGTAGGTATACACCGTCCTAAAATCTGGGAGTATTATTTCTAGCATTGTATTTCTCATTTTGTTTTTAATTAAGTGCTTTGGGTTACAGAATTGTGAATGTTTTCTACCTGCCATCATATATATGCTAACATATCACATGAAGCATCCAGTGGTCAGCACAGTGATTTCAATTTTTTAAATCCTGGTTTCTTAATTTGTCCTCTAATTGTCCGACAATTTGACCTGAAGTTGCAGACAAATAATGAGTAGTCATTTATTGCCTTTGTTGTAGGGCTTGGCCTAAATTACTAAGGGCACAACGATGATAATAATAAGTCTTAAAGAAGTGTTTCAATGAATACACATAAAATATGTATTCCATTGATAAGTGTTGTAGAAATGTTTTTATCGAAATGTTGTTGTTATGATAATGATGTGGGTATAAACCTAAGCAATGTAGAATAATGTAGACCCCGGGACGTGCACTGATAGGATTTTGTTGCTTGTTTTTTAATGTATATATGTATGTACAGTAATAAATTGTGTGAGATTCTATAAATTGTTACTCCAAAGTATTTGTTTTTGTGTATAGATCACCATAAGGTACAGCTTGCATTATAATTTCAAATAGTTTCACTTCTCAAAATGAAAGTGTACTACTTCTGTGTCTTTGTATGTACCTGTATGAAAAACAGATGACATTGTCACTGTAATGATTGCACAAATAAATGTTGTCAGTGTTGTGTGTAATTGATTTATTTCTGTCTATGATGTATCACATTCATAATTACACAATGTACCAGTTTTATTTCAATACTTTTCAACTGTCTTTTTGCCTCTTTGATAGCTGTATTTTGTAAACTGGTTGTTGATACTTTAATTTTTTGTGGTTTCATCTCACAAGTAATACACTTCCTAGATCCTAAACCCAGGTTTTAGGCATAATGGGTAATCTGGAGATAAGATCGTCATATTTTTCAGTTTTCCAATGAAGAAATTCAATGGTGTATAATTTTTGTTTAGGTGTATTGCCTTATATTTGTGAATATTTAATTCCATAGTCCAGAAAGTCCAGTCACTATTTTACTGGAAATTTTCTTGACTTTCACATTTTTTCTGTCCATCAGACTTTTCATTTATGTTTAATTGGCTTGCAAGTGTATTTTGAAAAAATCAGTACTGTGTTGTCAGATCATGATGCATAGATTTTAATGGCAGTAGATATTAAATTCTAAAGATTTGAATAGCTACTGTTTGCCAAAAAGTATGTCACCAGAATCATACTAAACTCATTCCTAGAGTACAAGAAGCAAGAGGATTAGCAAAATGTTTACAAATTGGTTTATTTAAGTGGTAAATGTAATCCATTCCCACAAACTTCTGTTAGGCATTACATCAAAATTTACAGTTCAACCAAATGCTGTCAGCTGCAGTTTCTGACACTCCACAAGCCACCTTGTGGTATGTGGCAGAGGACAATCATGCTACCACTATTTTTTCCCCCACTTCCACTGTTCCATTCATTAACAAGACATTAGAACCACCACTGTCACTAAACCTTTAGGTGCGTTAGAATTTATCTGATTTTGTCACCGTGCTCTGTTTGCGAGATATATGTGGATAGAAGCAATATGTTGCCTGACATACTGGATTGTATGCTCTCAGAATTCAGCAGGAAATCTCTCTATGAAGTACAACAACCCTCTTGTAGTGTCTGCAACTGGAGTTTGTTGAACATCTTAATAATGCCCTTGCACTTGCTGTGTGTTAAAATATGCTGTTATTAGTTTGATTTTCTCTGTCTTATTATTCCTATCTGTGCAAGGGTCCCAGACTGATGAGCAATACTCAAAAGAATAGTCAAACTGCTTTTATTTTGTGAATAAATTACATATCTTGAAAGTTCTCCCAATGAATCTGTCAGAAATCTGCTGCTCCTACAAATAGTTTTGTTATTATTCCACTTTAGGTCACTCCAGGTGGTTGCTCGTACATAGTACAGTTGTTCCTATTTCCATTGATTCACTGCATATAGTTTGGAACAGGAAAATATTGTGTAAATGATAATGAAAAATGTGCAGTTTTTTATGTTACAGTACATTAGCTTCAGTTTTGCAAAATTTGGTACTTCCACACTTGCCGTGTAGAAATGTCATAACCCTGAGGATGGCAGTTTATTAATATTAGTAACTAATTAAGTGTTGAAATTACATTTTTTTTGTGTCAACACTGAAAAATGTGCATAACCTTAAAATGACAGTTGGGTCCCACATAAAGAACTATGTCTGTAGATGTGAAGTGAAACGAAAGTACCCTACTTTTAACAAACTATATTCCAATAACAGTTTGTCACCTATGTGACACTTCTCTCTTCTTTTCCGTGGTGTTTATACCTCCTAGTATGAGGTCTGCTTTTTCAAGATGTAGCAAATTTTATTTTATTGTTTAACTTTATGACTAGATGCCCTTCTTGGTACCACAGTCATCAAGGTAACCTGATGGAGGGAAGTGTACCGTCAGTATGTAAATCAGTTAAACTTTGTTTTGTGTGTTATATATTGACTGTTTACCACTGTATGGAGTGTAGCCATGTATGGAAGTGAAACATGGACGATAACTAGTATGGACAAGAAGAGAATAGAAGCTTTCGAAATGTGGTGCTACAGAAGAATGCTGAAGATAAGGTGGGTAGACCAGGTAACTAATGAGGAGGTACTGAATAGGATTGGGGAGAAGAGAAGTTTGTGGCACAACTTGACTAGAAGAAGGGATCGGTTGGTAGGACATGTCCTGAGGCATCAAGGGATCACAAATTTAGCATTGGAGGGCAGCGTGGAGGGTAAAAATCGTAGAGGGAGACCAAGAGATGAATACACTAAGCAGATTCAGAAGGATGTAGATTGCAGTAGGTACTGGGAGATGAAGAAGCTTGCACAGGACAGAGTAACATGGAGAGCTGCATCAAACCAGTCTCAGGACTGAAGACCACAACAACAACCATATTCTCTGATGTGCAGCTTGGGGACCAGTCTAGCATTTGCCTAAACAAATGGGCCACCACCTAGAAACCACACTCAGTCTGGGCAGTGTATCCACTCATGGTTGTTAATCTGACATGCAGATTCAATTCAGGTCAGGATCACTCCATGACTCATAAGCTAGTGTACTGTGTGTTACTTGTCAACCTGGTCCCTACCGCTTACTAATGGGTGTTCCAGCTTTCGTTGCAGCCAGTAGGAAATATGGGGCTTAAAAACATTTTCTTTAGATTTTCATAAAATTTTGATGTAAAGTATTTGGTAAGTAATTATTATTATATGCTTTATTTTGCAGTAACTGCTTTGCAAATTTTTAAACATACTTTTCTATATTATAAATCACCATTACTGAGGAACCAGAGGGTGGTTAGAAAATTTTACTGTGAACCCTAATACAAAAGTGGGCGGTAGGTGAAAATGGTGGACTACTCATGTACTACTGTTTATGTATGGGTCATATTAGTAAATTACAACAGTGAGGAAAAAGACTTACTTGTATTAATCTTATTTAGCAGCGTGAATCAGAAATTTGTCCGACATTGTCATGAAAGGGGCAATTAGCTTTCAAATGACTAAGGCATGCTTTAAAGAATAGTAAGTTATTGTTCTGTACCTAGCCAATACCACTTAGCATGAAATATTTCCTGCTTACAGTTTCTTCTGGGTGGGCATCAGCGTTGATAAATTTGTAGAATGACATAGTTACACCCGGCTGTATTTTAAAAGTGTACCTTATTAAGCACTCCTATAGCCCATAGCAAGGGGGAAACAAGCCATAATTTTTCCTGAGAGGATGCAGCTCTACTGCATGGTTAAATGATGATGGCATCCTCTTTAGTAAAATGTATTGGAGATAAAACAATCCCCCCTTTTGGATGTCTGGATGGGGACTACTCAGGAGGGTATCGTCATCAGATTTGGTTTGGCGTATGGAATGTTAGATCCCTTAATCATGGAGGTAGATTAGAAAATTTAAAAAGGGAAATGGATAGGTTGAAGTTGGATATAATGGGAATTAGGGAAGTGTGGTGGCAGGAGGAACGGGACTTCTGGAGAGGTGAATACAGGGCTATAAGTATAAAGTCAAAAACAGGTAATGCAGGAGTGAGTTTAGGAATGCAGGTAAGCTACTATGGACAACATAATGAACGCATCATCGTAGCCAATGTAGACACGAATCGCACATCCAGTTTATATGCCAACTAGCATCACAGATGGAGAAGAGACTAAAGAAATGTATGATGCAATATAAGAAATTATCCAGATAATCAAGGGAAACGAAAATTTAATAGTGATGGGGAAATGGAGTTCGATAGGAGGAAAAAAAGGAAGATAAATAGTGTAGGTGAATATGGACTGGGGGAAAGGAATGAAAGAGGAAGCCACCTGGTAGAGTTTTGCATGGAGCATAATATAATCAATAACACATGGTTTAAGATTTGTAAAAGATGATCATATACGTGGAAGAGACCTGGAGACACCAGAGGGTTTCGGATTGATTATATAACAATAAGACAATGATTTTGGAACCAGAATTTAAACTGTAAAGCATTTCCCAGAGGTCAGATGTGAACTGTAGATTAAAACTGAAGAAATGTAGGAAATTAAGGAAATGGGACCTGGATAAGTTGAAAGAACCAGAGGTTGTTGAGAGTTTCAGGGGGAGCGTTAGGCAACAGTTGACTAGAACAGGGGAAAGAAATACAGTGGAAGATGAATTGGTAGCTTTAAGAGATGAAATAGGAAAGGCAGCAAAGGATCTTACAGGTAAAAAGACAAGGCCTAGTTGAAATCCTTGGGTAACAGGAGCCATTGAATTCAATCAATTAAAGGACAAAATACAAAAATGAAGCAGGCAAAAGGGAATACAAATGTCTAAAAAAATGAGATTGATAGGAATTGCAAAATGGCTAACTGGGAATGGATAGAGGACAAATGTAACGATTTAGAATCCTACTTCACTGGGGGACATAGATATCACCTACATGAAAATTAAAGAGGCTTTTGGAGAAATGTATGAACATCATGAACTCTAATGGAAAACTAGCCCTAAACAAAGAAGGGAAAGGTGGAAGGAGTGTACGGAGAGTCTGTTTGAGGGAGATGAACTTAAAGGCAATTTTATAGAAATGCAAGAGGAAGCTGAGATGGGAGATACGATGCTGCAAGAATAATTTGACAGAGCACTGAAAGGCCAAACTTGAAGCAAGGCCCCGTGAGTGGATGACATTCCATCAGAACTGCTGATAGTCTTGGGAGAGCTAGTCATGATAAAACTCTTCTATCTTGTCTATGAGAAAGGCAAAATACCGTCTGCCTTCTATAAGAGTATTATAATTTGCATTCCAAAGAAATCATTTGCAGACAAGTGTGAAAATTACTGGACTATCAGCTTAATAAGTCATGGTTGCAAAATATTAATACAGCTTATCTTCAGAAGAATGGAGAAACTGATGGAAGCAGACCTCAGGGAAGATAAGTTTGGATTCTGGAGAAATGTAGGAACATGCAAGGCAATACTGACCCTATAACTTATCTTAGGAGAGAGGTTAAGGAAAGCCAGAACTACGTTTATAGTGTTTGTAGACTTAAATACAGCTTTTGACAATGTTGACTGGAATACTCTGTTTGAAATTCTGAAGGTAACAGGGGTAAAATCGTGAAGCGAAAGGCTATTTACAACTTGTACAGAAACCATACAGCAGTTATAAGGGTTTGGGGGTATGAGAGGGAAGCAGTGGTTGGGAAGGGGGTGAGACAGGGTTGTTGTAGCCTGTCCTCATTCAGTCTTTACAGTTAGAAAGCAGTAAAGGAAACAAAACAAAAAAGGAGTAGGAATTAAAGTCCAGGGAAAAGAAATAAAAACTTTGAGGTTTGCTGGCGACATTATAATTCCATCAGATGGCAACAGACTTAGAAGAGCAGTTGAATGGAGTGGACAGTGTCTTGAAAGGAGGACATACGATGAACATCAACAAAAGCAAAATGAGGATAATGGAATGTAGTCGAATTAAATCAGGTGATGCTGAGGGAATTAGATTGGAAAACAAAACAAAGTAGTAGACGAGTTTTGCAAAGTGACATGATGGTCGAAGTGGAGAGGGTATAAAATGTAGAATGACAATGGCAAGGAGAGTGTTTCTGCAGAAGAGAAATTTGTTAACACTGAATATAGACTTGCGTGTTAGGAAGTCTTTCCTGAGGGCATTTGTTTAGAGTGTAGCCATGTATGGAAGTGAAACATGAACGATAACTAGTTTAGACAGGAAAAGAATAGAAGCTTTTGAAATTTGGTGCTGCAGAGGAATGGCGATGATTAGGTAGGTAGATCATGTAGCTGATGACGAGGTACTGTACAGAATTTGGGAGACAAGAAATTTGTGACATAACCTGACCAAACGGAGGGACTGGTTGATAGGACAAATTCTGAGAAATCAAGGGATCATCAATTAGTATTGGAGGGAAATGTGGGGGATAAAAATTGCAGAGGAAGACGACGAGATGAATATACTAAGTGGATTCAGAAAGATGTATGTTGCAGTAATTATTCGGAGATGATGAGGCTTGCACAGAATAAAATAGCATGCAGAGCTGCCTCAACCAGACTTTGGACTGAATACAACAACAAACATAGTCATGAATGACTGTGGTCACAGGATAGCAGTGTTGCCAGTTCCAAGCGACAGTTAAGATACTTGTATAGTGGGTTTTGTGCCTGAACAATGCTTGTATGCTGAAAATTCTCTCTTACTTGCATATGTACAATTTGTTACTACCTGCACCTTCAACTATGACAATTCACAACAAATGGAATAAAAATTCACTGAATAATTCTCTATGACCACTTTTAATGCTCACTGATATTCACAGCAGAATGCTCATAAAACTACTGAATGCTTGTTAGCTGTAAGATAATGCTTGATGTCAGGTATACAGAATATGCCTAACCTTGACAGCCATTATTCAAGACTCGTAACTATGATACTGCTTAGTACAATACAATTTTAACACACACACAGTGGAATGATGCCATAATTCTATTTATAACTTATTCAAGCATTATTATTATTATTATTATTATTATTATTATTATTATTATTACAACTGAATAATACAGCAAACACTGTGCAGAAGTGTTCATCAGATGTTTTGTGGCATATAGAGGGAGACAATAAGTCTCATAAGGGCAATTTAACCTGATTTGAAATAAAGTTTAGGGCAGGTAAATAGCTCATATTCCAACCATGTATCCATCATCTTTTGAAAACTGAGTGTATGAATTTTTGCAAATAGAAAAAATGTCCATAACAGCTATAGATATAACATTGTCATAATCTCATATGGCTGTGTACACAGTATAAATTTAGTGTTTCTTTTACATAGCCATGGAATACATGGCAGAAAATGCAAATAGATTCTCATTGTACCAAAAGTCCTTGAGAGAACCCCTGTGAAAAATGAGTGATCAGATGACAATGAAACCTTTATAACACCATGGAAGAAAAATTAAAAAAAAAACTATTGAAAGAAACACATTTTAATTTTCACATGGGAGAATAACATTTGGTAATTGTGTACCATGTTTACATTCCAGATTACAAATGTTGCTCAGTGTGATGATCGTTTGCATCCATGACAGACTGAATATCTTTTCACAATTGTTCTCAGCACTTTTTGAATGGTGGCCCATGAAATGTTCAGCTGTTGTGACACAGCTTGTGCATTGGTTGAAGAGCTCACATTGTGTCCATCATTCCCAGACTTGGCAACAGTTACTTCTTCAACAATTTGTGGTGCAGTTGGCTGTCAGCCTCTCCCAGGATTAACTCCCAAATCACGAGGTAATTGAAACTTCTGAATCATGGCCTTCAACCCTGGTGCAGAAAAAGAACCTCTCCGTATTCCTTCAATGCATCAATACTCGCAAAGAGCAGCAACACTGTTGCTGTCATTTTGATAAACATCTCTATGAGTAAAGCCTTACTTACCTTGTCATTGTATGATGGAATGCTCATGATACTAATATTATCATTTTTCTGTCTTATTCCATTCACATATTCAGACCTAATCTCTCTCACCTTTTTCGCAAGAGTTTCATGCGTGGCATGCACTCTAAGACCGAAAAGCAACACATCATGAAGGAATTACCTGAATTGGGTGGAAATAGGTAGATGTGAAGTATATGTACAGATAAACAAATGATTACAGTTTCAGAAAAAATTCAGGATTTATTCTAGAGAAAGAGCTTCACAAATTCAGCAAGTCAGTTACACATTGGTCCATCTCTGGCCCCTATGCAAGCAGTTATTTGGGTTGGCATTGATTGATAGAGGAGTCTGAGGTTCTACTTACGGATATTGTGTCAAATTCTGTCCAGTTGGTACGTTAGATCATCAAAATCCCGAGCTGGTTGGAGGGCTCTGTCCATAATACTTCAGATGTTCTCAGTTAGGGAGAGATCCAATGAACTTGCTAGCCAAGGTAGGGTTTGGCAAGCATGAGGGCTAGTAGAAGAAAATCTTGCTGTATGTGGGCAGGCATTATCTTGCTGAAATGTAAGCCCAGGATGGCTTGCCATCAAGGGCAACCGAATGGGGCATAGAATACCATTGACATAATACTGTGCTGTGAGGGTGCTGTAGATGACATCCAAAGGGGTCCCTCTATGAAAAGAAATGGCACCCCAGACTACCAATCCTGGTTGTCAAGCTGTATAGTGGGCGACAGATCGGTATCGCACCACTGTCTGGGTCATCTCCAGACACATGTTCAGCCTGTAATCTCAGTGACTGGCATAGAATTGCCTTCAGTGGTGAGTCGTCCTTCAAACTGAGCCCTTATGACTAGCAAAGACATGTCTGGAGACTCCCCGAACAGTAGTGGGTGACTGTCATCTGCCATACTGCTTGACAGTCACAAGTGATGGTGTAGGGTGCCATTTCATTTCATAGCAGGGCCACTTTGGTCGTCATCTATCGCACGCTTACAGCACTGTGGTACTTTGACAATATTCTATACTCCATTTTGTCGCACTTCTTGGCAAGCCATCCTGGACTTGCATTTTAGCAAGGTAATGCCCTCCTGCACACAGCAAGAGTTTCCATTGCTTGTCTTCATGCTTGCCAGACCCTATCTTGCCCAGCAAGTTCATCACATGTCTCCCTAATTGAGAATGTCTGAAGCATTATGGACAGGGCCCTGATACCAGCTTCAGATTTTAATGATCTAACGCACCAACTGGACAGAATTAGGCACAATATCCCACAGGACGACACCCAACAACTCTCAGTCAATGAATGCCAACCTGAATAACAACTTGCATAAGGGCCAGAGTTGGATCAATGTGTTATTGACTTGCTCAGTTCATGAAGCTCATTATCTTGAATAGATAGACGAGCTTTTCTGAAGTTGTAATCATTTGTTTGTTTGTTTGTTTGTTTGTCTGTCTGTATATGTACATCACATCTACCGACTTCTGTCCCATTCAGATAATTCCTTCATTGTGCACTTATTTTATTTCATTTTTTTCTAAGAGTGTATTTTATCATTTCATAACATTTTGAAGGTCAGCTCATATTCAGGAATTCTGACAGTTAATGTATCACATGTCAGCACTTCAAATCATCTAAGAGTGGTTTATCAGAATTTTCAAACTGGCAACATATTAATTTTACACTTTAATTACCAATATTGAGTGAACTTATAACATAGGATCTGAGCTGACTGAATGTTTGCCTCCCACTGACTGACTTAGTTATTTACATTATAATAGCTGAATACCAATGCTCTGATAAATTACAATATGGAATGTAGATGGTGTGTGAGTTCACCATTAAGCCCTCACTTACTAATGGTTTTGTGTGCTGCACCTACTTGTAGATGTGTATTTACAAACAATTATAAATTGGTCAAAAATTAGTCTATTCCATTTTGGTGATTAACATAAGACAGCAAAATGAAAGGACTGAAAGGTACAGTAGGCACAGAAATAATTTTTTTAATGAAAAACTGCATAACTAGAATTCCTGAAATTCTCCAAAAAGGTTCAAGAAAGTAAAGTATTCTAATTTGAATAATTAATAAACTAACATATTATTTAAATGAAAGTATACATTTTCATAAACAGAAAAGTCAGTGCTACAAAACTATGGTACCTGTTTCAAATATTGGAAATAATTTCACTCTAAGACTGGAACATTCTGGAACACAATAATTTTGAATACAAATAACTTTGAAAATTGAGTTTTTGGAAAAAAGTAAAATGTTTATTAAAAATTGGAGAACGAGGCCAATCTTTAAAAAATAAATAAATAAATTACATCCTTGAATTTCGACATGTGCATGGTCTATGGGCAGTAACATAAATTATGGACAATTCTTTAAATAAAATATTTCTAGGTGAGCAAACTATATGGTTGTCATCTATAATTGGGAAATTACACAGTGAATAATAAAACTGTTGTGAAATATGTCATGGATAAGAATTCAGTCATTTTATGTAACTGTGGTGTATGATGGAAAAAAGCAAAAAATTGTGAATTTTTGGGATAATTTATACAGGTAACATAACAGGAATGTTCTGACACATAAAAGATACAGTTTCACACTAATTAACTTTTCTTGATAGTACTGTTGGTACAAGAAACTTGTCACAGAAATGTTCACAATATCATGAAATACCAGTTGCAAGAGTGACCACATAGTCACTTTACAGGGTCTCTCTCAGTAGCAACCACTGAAAAAACCCCAAAACAATATGTCGCTCAGTTGACCGATGCACTCTCTGATATTTCCCATTGTACAAATGCCCTACACAATCTGTTGCTTGGAGAATCACTGAAACCACAGCATATTCCATCTGACAAGTGATCACTATTGACATTATACAATCCTTCGCTCTGGTGAACACTGAAATCATGACACTGTCACAGAACACATAATGGACCGGCACATTCTCTCTGTGTCTGTGTGAGTACACATTATATGGAAGTCTAGTGAAGTTGCAGCAATGGGTACACGTCTGAAACCTCTTCTCCATAATCCTGCAGAACCCCCTTAAATTTGGGGTGCAGAGGGATGAAAATACTTTGATATAGATTGGACGACAAACTTTCAGCGTCTATCAATGGGGTAATGTATTATATCTTTATGTGGTCTGGCATGACCATGTACTAGTGGCATTATGCTGTGTTTGATGCTGTAAGCTCACAGCTTGATTAACTGTGCTGCCAATGCCTTTTTACGGCCTGCACTAGAACTGTGCGATAACTGGTTGCTGTCATTATGCAGCTCCCCATGCCAGGAGTAGTGGGGCATGGAGGTGAATTACACTGGCAAGATCACTTGTAACCCAGAGTGGGACTGTCAGTCTTGAATCAGTGGTTGTGTTGACTTGGGAAGTGATGGTGGTAATGGTCGTGGTGGTAGTGGCCGTGGTGTTGATGAGGTTGTTTGAGGGCAGTGCGTACAGGTGGGATCAGATGGGAAGGTGAAGGTGGGTTTAAGCAGTCCGTTGACACCGTCTGGATGTTCTCATTGATGGCAACCTCCAGGGTATGGTGATGTCACCTAACAATCTTATGAGGACTAGATTACTGACTTTTGAGAATCAGGCCTGACCCCATCAATCCACATCATTATGTGCGCGAAAGTGGCCAAGTCTGTATGAATGAAAAAAAAGTGGTGAAGAGCTGGGTTGAGGACAGATGCATGCAATATGGGAGTGGAGCACATCCAAGAAGGGTGGAATTTCAGAAGCATTAGTGGTAGCAGAGGACTCAACAAATCCTCCACCGTAGACCAGCTCAGCCTCTGAGGCATTGAGGTCCTTCTTGAAACTTGTGCGGAGGCTGAGAAGGACAATGCAATGGGGAGTGCACCAATCAATGATGTGCTGTGGCAAAGTAGAACAGCGTTCAAAGTGGGATGCCATCACTCACCCCTACTATTGTTGGCTGGGTGGTATGTGCTGGTGCAGTGCCCATGAAGGCCATAGAGTTGGGCAAGCTCGTTGAACAGTGGTGATTCAAATTGCCTTCTGTGATCCTTAGTGATGTATAGAGGGAAATAAAACAAGCAATCCATGTACTCACAAATGCTTGTGCCACAGCTCCAGTCCAGATGTCACAAATTGGTGTCGCCTCTTGCCAGTGTGAAATGCTTAAAGACAGTTACAAGATACTGCTGGCCATCAGAGATGGGGATGGGACTGACACTATCAGTATGTGCATGGGTAAACCTCCCTGTAGCCTTGGGGAAATTATCAATAGGAGGATGTACGTGCTGTCCAACCTTACTATTCTGACAAGCACCACAGCAGTCGTTCCAGCTGTAGCAATCTGAGTGGTTGCCAGGCCACAGTGGGTAATAAGCCTGATAGGGCCTTAATGTCAGGGTGGCACAGGTGTTCAGTGCTGTCAAAGGCTTTGTGGTGGCAAGTGGCTGGTAGGCAAGGTCTTGGCTTGCCAGTGGAGGTGTTACAATAGTTATGTATCTGGGCCAGGAATAGAGATATGCACTGGTCTGAGGCCCAGTGCTCGGGTCTTGTTGATAGAGCCCAGCTCTGTATTGACCACTTTTGTTGCAACCAGCGGTCCTGATGACTCCTAATAGACAATCTGCCACATTATTGTCCATTCCTTGAGCTGTGCTGAACTGAGAGATATATTCCTGTTGGCAGAAATGGCATGGTGAATAATGATTGTTGGTCTGCTGGAAGCCATACATGACGTGTTTGTGAGTTCCTGGCCTCCAATGATGGTCGTAAGTAATGGTTCATCTCATTCGTGGCAAGCAGCTCCCTGTCATAGGCACTCCTTCGGCGTTGTGTAGATGTGAGCTTCTTTGAAAAGAAGGTCAGCAGTTTCCAGGAACCACTGAAATGTTGCAAGGCTGCCCCTAAGCTATGCCAGCTTGTGTTGACCACCAGTGCCAACTTAGCATCGAGTGCTGGGTGAGGTAGAAGTGGAACTTCAGCAAGGCTGTCCTTAGCAGCAGTAAAGGCAGCGTCCATTTGTTCCATTCAAGAAACAGTATTGTTGCCCTTAAAATTAGGGCCAGCAAGAGCGTTTGTCAATGGCTGGTGAATGGTGGCTGTGCTGAGGAGCTGACAGTAGTTCAGCATTCTGAGCAACCAGCAAAGTTCTTGAAAAATTAGTGGGTGCTGAATTTCCTGAATAGCCTGAAACTTTCTGGAAGGATCTGATGCCATCTGCACAAATCTGGTGGCCCAAGAATGTCACCTGGGAGGCACAAAAGGTGCATTTGGAGGAATTATTGACAGCCCCAAATCGATCAGCTATAGAAACACTACTGTCAGATGTCCATGGTGCTGCAGCAGTGAAAGGAAGACACCAATATGTCACTGAGATAGGCGAAATAAAAGGGCAGGTCACTTAGCATAATGTAAATGAATCACTGCCATGTTTATGCAGCATTTTGGAGACTAAATGTTGTGCATCGTGAATTGATGAGGCGAAAGGGCACGGTGATGGCCATCTTCAGGATGTCTTCTGTGGTGACTGGTATCTGTGTGAATGTCTTTGTGTAGTCCAGGACACCGAATACTAAAGCACCATGGAGGACTCAGTTGAAGTCATGAAGGTTTGAGACAGGATATTTGTCCAGGGTGGTGCATGCATTAAGAGCATGATAGTGACCACAGTGTTGCCATAATGCATCCTTATTTGCTGCAAGGTGGAGAGAAGAGGATCAGGGCTGTCAAAATGGCAAATTGCGTCATTCTGAAACGTAACCTCAAATTAAGCTTCAGCAGCAGCAAGTCGGTCCAGTATGAGGTGTCTACTGAAAACCAGTGGGCCACTTGTGGCACGAATATCATAGACTGTGCCGTACCTCTCGTGGTGGCCCAGGTGGGAAACAGTTGAGAAGGTTCTGGTACTACCCTGTGTAAACAGCATGGATGAGCTTCAGCACAAAGTTTTGTGTAACATGACACAACCCAACAGTTGAGTGACTGGAATCCTTGTTGATGACACAAGAGATGGTAACCTCAGGGAGGAGCCAAAAATGTGCTACTAAATCAGCCCAGCAATTGATTCTGTAACATGAGCAATGGTGTTTTCCCATGTGATGATGCAATGTAGTCCTAGGTCCAATTGGAGATGGTCATAGGTGGGCTGGGGCCTTGGCCTCTACAGTAATGAGGATAGCATCATGTGGAATGTCATAGTGAGGATCTGCCAAATGCTCGAAAGTGTTAAGGGAACATTACTGTTAGTTTATACATTTATTAACAACAAGTACAGCATTGTCTTCTCCAGTTGACTGGCAGACAGACGAGCCAGGAGCACACTCACCAGCCGTTATTTGCTGATGCAGGTGTGCCCCTTTGTCAGTGCAGCAGTGGAGCAGCTCACATAGTGACTGCTACATCGGGGATAGGTGCCAACCCTGTGAAACCACAAAAAGGGCCAGTGCTGCTCAGTGGCCTGCAGCTCTTTTGATGTGATTCTTAGGGCACTTCCATTGATACCATAAACTGTGACCCAGAAAGGCAATCAGAAGCTCTGCATCAGGTTACCATAGTCATGGAAACTTTTGTGATGGCCTCTCTGTGTGAGAGAAGCCTGCAATGCTGGAATCTGCCCATAGCTGCAAGTTGTAGGGCACTGCACTCCCTGAGAATAATGGTGATTGTCAACTCACCAGTGGCCATCAGTGAGGCCTGGTGTTACAAGATGCTAAAATCTTTCCCTCAGTGGTGGTCAGGATTGGCAAAAGCAGCAGCTCTTGTCAGATCTAATTGGTGATGGCAGTGTAGATTTTAGTCATCTCAGTAGGCCTCTGACGGAGCATCACAGATTGTGTCTTGACACTGGTTGCAGCAACTCTGAATCATAACTTTGAATGACTGCAGAAGCCAAGACATAAGCACTTGTAAGTACTTGTTGGGATATGCCAATGACATTGTCCTTCAATGGAGATGACTGAATGTGCCCCAGTTTTCTCAGCTTGTCAGCACTCTTGGTCACTTTACAATGTCCAAACCTTTCCTTTCAGATGTTCTTTTCTGTTGTGTCAGTAAATGAACAGTTACAATTGCATTACATCTGGGTTTTTTGGTGACACTCTGAGCAGTCGTATGACATTAGCCCTTTGTTGCCATGATGCCAGTTAGCTGGTTTAAGCACTCATCTCACCCAGGGTGTTCCAGTCACTTCTGTGTCTGTAGCCATTCCATCAGGGTTTCTCACTTACTGGCATTCTGCCTGGTTGTCAATACATTCTGCTTAATCCCTGGCATTGCCAGGGAAGAACTTTAACAATTTTTTTTTTTTATTTCTGCCTGGAATATTATTCTGGGGTGCAACAAGCCCACTTTTCTTTAGAAAAATCGCCTCAAATATTTCTGCTTGGAGTATCTCTGAAACAATCTCATCATACATATTTGACATCAATAATTATACACTGCACAGTTTTTCTGTTTTGTTCTCATGGAGCTGAACCACTTGCTCATGTGATGGCTCTTAATCCTATAACATGACATTCTATGTTAAGTCCACTTAACTTGCATTCAAGCTTTATTGAGGCCATCATTATCTCCCTGGTATATTTTTCCATAAATTTACAAATTTATCTACTAGTAAACACATAGTTGCAAATCCTTGACTCTGTTAACAAACCAATCAACAAATATCTGGTGTGTAAGTAACTCTTGCTGTTTACTTTCATTTAACACAAATCTGAATTATACAAATCGCAGTGAGAACCACTACAGCTCTGGAAGATGTATCACTTACAGTTGTAATGTTGTGCCATTGTTTATCACAATATTTCTACATGTGCTGGAGCATTTGCTCTGCTGTGATCTGTTCTTTTTTTGTCACTACAAGTTCATATAGCAAGTGTAGGATGTCTGGGTTCAGAGCATTATCCAGGGAGGGTGGGTTTTGGCTTGGCAACATGTCTAGGGGCTTCTCTGGCCAATACAATATAGGTTGGGACCACTTGAGTGTACCTAGTAGCAGTGACCTTAGCTGGAAGATGAAACATCTTGCCCACTATATCACAAGTTTTACTGGTTATTATTATTCCACTGTCCCACAGTCCTATTCTGCTCATGCCCTTTAGTTTCCTGTTTCCATAACAATTTATGATTACAATTTCTGGTGAAAGAACTGAATTCACCTCTCTGGAAATGGGGGCACAGGGCTAACACTTCTCATTGACATCAGCTGCTTTGGCTTTTTCCAAGAACAACTGCACCTCACAAGCCTGTGTAGCAGTCTGTATCATTTTACTTGGGCAGTTCATAATACTTCCCTCTGACATCCCCGTAAGTCTTCAAATTACATCAGGTTTCCCTTTGCTCCAAAATTATCAGTACTTTTTGGGTTTGTACCTGTACCCCTTTCTGTACAGTTTTCCAGTTCATCAGATAGGCGTGTACTGTAAAATATTGATATTGGGTGATCATGCCTGCTACTGGGAATCGAATTAACACATGAACATTGCTCAATCTGTACTGATTTCAATGGTTGATACATGGTAGAATAGTGTCAAACTTCCCTTGATTGGTTTCATTGTGTGTTGTAACTTGGATGTGAACCCCTTTTGTGATCTGTGTAATTCATCTAGGAATAGCAGTGGAGGCAACTATGTAGAACTCAGTTACCTGTGTACGGCATGATATACTGCTTCTTGTAATGTACTAATTCCCATCCTCACATTGTTCAGACAATCTGTTAATGCTCACATTAATCTAGTTACAGCATTCTTTCATCTAGTGCATCTAGTTCTCTACCATTCTGAAGCTGTTACTTACGGCTCGCACAGTGTGTTGTGTATATTGTGTTAACTCGATGGATAATTTCTGTAGTATTTTGGTGCTTTTGAGCACATGCTGCTCTAAGTTTGACAGCTGGATGGTATTCCATTCCATCATGGTTCTGCTAGCATCTGCAGCTGCTTGTATTCATCCTACTCCATTGTTCAAGTTCTGGATGTCCTGGTTGTAGGTTGTACCAAATACTGTTCCCAACAGTTTACCACCTGCATCCAATCATCCCCTCTTTTTATGTATTGCAGTTTGTAGTGTTAGGTCAATCATTTGTTCAAGCTTTTCTCATAGTTTTTTGTATCAGAGCTGTAACGCATGGTATTCCCCTTTCACGTTTGTCAAGACTCTTTCTTTCTGTGCTTTATGATGCAGGTCCAAAAATGCAACCAATGATCTATACACCTTATTCTCTTTCCCCATGCATTTAAGGTCAGTCTAAATGGCCACCGATGGCTAGTTAGTAAGATGTCTGGTTGCACAGAGAAAAGCACTCCAGACTTGAGGGGCTGGGTCTGCAGTGCAGCTGCTATTCTCCTTCTGGTGAGATGCAGGATCATCAGGATTATGACATTTCTCCAGGACACACATGTTGTTATGCCACTTCAGAAAATGGAACCTTCATCACTTCCCCTCCCTCTTTCGAAAGGTGAGGCTACATGTAATGAACAACAAAACCCCAATTTACAACATAAGTAACATTTGTTCTATCTCTTGACACAATTTATATAAAAAACCCTAAAGCTTATGATACACAGCACAAAAAGCTTATAATACCCCTTAATAAACTAGACAAACATAACTATACAAATAATCGAAAGATTCGGTCATTAAGATAGCGATTATAAGGGGGTAGTTTGTGTTGTTGCCCCAGATGGGAATGAAATTGCTTCCTCTGTGCACAAAGCCTTTAAACTGAAACTTACTTGTAACAAGAAACTGATAAGGTGGAGTGACAATTGCTGTGGGTAGAACAAAAATAAGTTGATGATGTTTCTGTGGGTTTAACTAAAATCAGAGATTTACTGTATGGAGACAGAACATAAGTTTTTCATGGGAGGATGCTCTTTTATCTCTGTTCTAAGAAAGTTCTTGTAGAATGTAAATACTTTATTATTAAAGGCAACCACTCACTGAAAAGCAGATTATGGGTGGGCCAAGTGCATACAGAATGTTTCTCTGCTTCAGAATATGTTTATTTGATATAAATACAAAAACTGAAATCCAAGTTATGAAATATTTGGCGAAGTAGAGAGCAATATGACGTGATTTCAGTTCATGTTGAACTTCAAAAATGACATGCCAAACAATTCTCCTCTCTTCCCTACACTTGGTTCTGGAAAAACCATCTGTATGTCACTATCTGATACCTCACAGATATCTTCCACCTGTGGTCACATGAAAGTAAGCCTAGATACTACTTTTCTTGCAAATTTAACCACTGAACAGTCCTCTCTGTTCTTCAGGATAACCCTCCTAATGTAATGTTTGTAGGCCTTCTTCTTTGTAAAACTGACTAGCACCAAGTTCCCTACTTATAAAGTGGAAGAACAGAGTTCAATATATCTCTCCTGTCTTCTTCTTCATCTTCAATGATCTCACTCTGTAAATAGAGACGTCTAGAATGGGGCTTCTGGTACAGGGAACACTGACAGCACTTTCCTCCCTGGCTGTTGGTTTTCTCTTCTGGTTTGTCTTTGCTTTACATCCCTTCTCAATCAGGATTTGATTTCGAATAGCAACCTCCACAGATGTTATAACTTCCACACCAGAAGCAACATGTCTCCTTCTTTCCCCCATCTCTTCTGCATCTCAAGTGCTCTTCAAGGAATGAAAAACACAAAGATCTAGTGGCTAAAGAAGATGAATAGTATGAGGTGGAAGTTTTAGAATGATGACAGCTTTTTGGCTGCTTCCACTAATTTATTTTCAGCATGGCTTTTGTGGCTGTTGAAGTCACTATCATCTTTGCTGGAAGTTATCAACCTACTAGTAGGGCAACTGCAACAATATGTGGCAAATATTAAGCTAGTTTACACTTCCCTCAGTTATACACTTACCCAGTGCCGCCTTACTGCAAGGTTGGTCAACTCTCAATGCAATTCAAGAGTTCAAGGAGCATTACATCTTGAAGAGGAACGTGAAGCCTTCTGATCTTCAACAGGTGCAGCTGAAAACACTACACTGTGAACCTAGGTTTCTGAAGAAAAGAGAAGGGATTTAGCTAAAATGATAAATAGTTTAATGAGAACCTTGTGAAATGAATGAAAGATGGCACTTGTATCATTACTTATGTTAAAACCATTGCATGGAGAATGCTACTTTTTCTTCAGGTTTTGTTCTAAAACATACCATCGTAGAATGAAAAGACATTTATGACTAGAAACCTGTATAGTTTTTGTGTTTCTGCTGTGACCTCAACTTTTATGCTGCTTTTGTATACCTACTACACATATTTCTTTGATTATCTCCAAATCAGATTTTTGGCACTTGACCCAGTATTTACTTACATGCCACATATGGCAACACTTCTATATGGTCCAAAAACTCTTAATTCCTATGCTTGAACAGTGCTGTCCCGAACGATGTCAAGCTTGTCACCTAGTCAACGTGATTTATGTTGTGGAGACCTCAATCTCTTTGTTCCCAAGAGATCCAGACTGATGACTGACACATGAGCACCTGTGTCCACCACAATTTATGTTACTTACCATTTACTGTGCCTAGCAAGCAGCCTTCATCTTTGCATACATTTCTTCAGTCCTTTGTTATGCTGGGAATAGTGTTGAGTGGATGAGGTATCTCCGTTCCTGTTTAATGAACATTACTTGGATGTTACTAATTCCATTTTTTTTCTCTGGCAGTCATGCACGTTATACCCTACCTCTCTGCACTCATAAGATTCCTTCTGGCAGCACTGCTTTCTGATGTAGACTGTACAGCCATACCTATAACACTTTACCTCAGAGGAGAAAACACTACAATCACTGTCTCCAAGTAGCAATGTCGATTTCTTCCAACTGTGTGGCGATACTAATAGCTGCAGACAAATCATCTGGGTTCTCCACTATGGCTCATTCTGACATGTCAGCAGAAGTACCTCTCACAAATACATCCAAAGCCCCATTCTCCTCCTCGCAAGATGAGTCCGTCTGTCTCTGCAGTCTGTCTTAATTCGTAGGTTTGTGCGTTAATCTTCCTAATCCTGTCTGAGAAGGAGTCCACTAAATTGCTGGGTTTCTACAACAATCCACAGGGTTTCTCCCTGAGAAATCTGGCACTCTGTTGTTTATGACAGTGTTGGATGAGTTCATTAGGCAGCTCACAAAATGTTTGTGCCTCACTCAGGTCCTCGTGGTACATAACATACTTCTGCGTTTATAAATTTATAAATTTTTATATATTCAAAGACCTGTGACTGACGCCCGAACAACGTGGAACTGACATGTATCGAGACTAGGAAATAGTGCATGGATAATGGCTAGGCACTAGCCAAAATCTGGAGTTACCAAATAAAACCTAAAAAAAAAAAAAAAAAAAAAAAACGAAGACTGATTGCTGCACTCTATAATTTATAAATAATATCTCAGTCGCTGAGTGCACCAACTTCCTAATGGAAGGCAACTTGGTACTTCTTTGTGTCATCCACTAACTATAACCTACCCGTATTTAAGGAAGTTTCATCAGACCAATTTCCCAGATTAGCAGCAGCCTTCATATCACTAATAAAAACAGATACATCCTGAGTCATTTTCCCCAAGGAAGGAGTTTTCAGGTTAGGCTGCTGCAGGATCAATGGAAGGAACAGGTATATTTAACAAGGCTTTCATCTCTCCTTAATCAGATTGTGGTTGTCCACTAATGGCTTTCAATGCTGATACTTTCATTAGTATTACATCATTCAACTTTCTCTTTTCAGCTGTAGTTCCGATGAATACAGCTGTCTGCCCTTTTAAGGGTTTCAGTGTATTATGCAAACTTGCCATATGTGTTTGTGGCATTTGTGTAATATCCATCTGCCATTACACAAGAAACAATAGGGACACTGTACTCATAATGCACAAAAAAGACACAAAATATGTGAATACTTGCACAGCATCATGGCCCAGTGGCATTCTGCATATTGCTGTGCCCAGTAGCCAAACCTTCTACAGGTGCTACATATGATATGGCTGATGCAGCATGAATAAACAGCAACATATCTCCAGAAAAATTATAATAGGGACACCTCACTGGCAGCAGGTAAGCTTCCCTACAATTTCCACTGAACTGAGACATGTCTGCAGCATTATGTGATTTAACAAATGACACTCTCATGTTCATGTGATAATCATGATGGCCCCAACATGACTATAAACAAAAGAAACACAAACAGGTCAACAAAAGACTCAACACACCACATGGTGGTGAACTGCAAATGTAGCAGTCAGACTTCAGGAAGAGCCAGACAGACAACATGAGCTACTGATGCTGTAAATGTGTGGGTGTGGCACCAGGTGCAGATGTTTCTACCACTGGCAGCCATTTGGTAACACCAAATAAAGATAGCTGGGGGCTTGGCCTCTACAGTCATCAGGACACCACCATGTGAAATGTGGTAGTAATGATCTGTTGAACACCTGAATGCATTGAGGAAACGTTAATGTCAGTTTCTACATTTATTAACAACAAGTACTGTGTTGTCTTCCCCAGACTGCTGTGGGAGAGGCAAGCCAACAGAGTGCTCACCAGCAAATACTGGCTGGTAAACAGTCTGTATTTGCTAATGTGGGCATGGTGCAGCAGTAGAGCAGCTCATATAGAGGCTCCTATATCAGGGACAGTCACTAACCCTGTAGCACTGCAAAAACAGCCAGCACTGCTTGGTGGCGTGCAACTCTTCTCACTGGATTCGCAGGACACTCTTGTTGATGTCATATACTGCACCCAGGAAAAGCAGCCAGCTACTCGGCATGAGGTGGCCATAGTCATGGAGGGTTAAGTCATGGCCTCTATGCAAGAGACCATCTTGGGATGATGAAGTCGACCTTTAGGTGCAAATCAAGTTTGGGGTGGAGGCAGCAATTACTGTGCTCCCACAGAATCATGGAGATTGATCAGATAGCCAAGGATCATCAGTGAGGCCTGCAGAGGCTCTGATGTTGTAAATGGTTACTCTTGTGTTGCATCTGAGCTTTCTTGTGACTTTTGGTGCAGTCAACATTATGGCATCATCCCTCTGTCGCCATGGTGTCAGTTTACTATGTTTGCTAGCCTGAGCACACAGCCATCCACAGTGTTGCAATTGCTTCCATTATTGCAGCTAGTCAATTAGCATTTCTCACTTGCTGGTATTCTGCCTGGTCATTGACACACTATACTTGGCCTCTGACATTATCAGGGAAGAACTTTAACAATTTCTTCATATCCATCCAGAATATTATTCTGGGGCGCAAATGGTTGTTGGCAGCCAACAGGCGAAATGGAGTTGTTGTGATGATGTTTGGTTTGTGGGGCGCTCGACTGCGCGGTTATCAGTGCCCGTACAAATTCCCAGCCTTTTCTCAGTCCAATTTCGCCACTTTCAGGAATGATGATGAAATGATGAGGACAACACAAACACCCAGTCATCTCGAGGCAGGTGAAAATCCCTGACCCCGCCGGGAATCGAACCTGGGACCCCGTGCTTGGGAAGCGAGAACGCGACCGCGAGACCACGAGCTGCAGACAATAATGGTGGTGTTGATTGATGCCTATAGAGCAGAATGTATGGATAGACACACAGGTCAGACCCAGTGTCTATAAGGAAACACTGGCCAGAACAAGCACTTTGAAGCAGCTTGGGCTCTGTGTGTGCTCACTGATGGATGTCACTGGTGTTTGGGTTGTGATGCCAAGACTTAATGGGTTTCTCTTCAGCATGATGATGCTCATAAGTGCACTGGTGAGGATGTGGCGCTGTAGGAACAGCAGCTCACTAGGCATGAAGTGTTTTAGCTGTGAACGCTTCAATCTGGGCTAAAAGCAGAGGAAATTTCTGACTGGCAATGGTGAGTGCTGAAGTTTTGTGACCCATTGTGCAGGAAGGCAGTGTAGCTGTTGTGTCAGAGGCAGCATTGGTTAGGCTGGTAGTGGCAATGTCAGATGGGGCAGAACACGGGGCTGCAGTGAGGACTTCAATCATGGTGTCAGTGAGGGCCGATAATTGTTGCAGCAGATGTGTCTGCTCAGTTGCTAGAATGGCATGTGCCTGGCTATGTAGCCAATTCAGCCTCAGGACATGGAGCAGCCCATATGGAACTGTCCTGATGTCAACTGTGCTGTGGAGGTGGCACATAGTGTGTTACAGAGGTCCATCATCTATCATGACCAATAACAAGCTGATGTACACTCAGCTGGGAACAAACAGATGCAGCACATGAGTTCCTTCTTGAGGTGTTGGTATCACTCAGTGGGTGGTGGTGCAGTGAAGATGTTGGTGACCTCAGTGGCATAGTGCTGGTGAAGCTGGTTGTCAACATAAGCATACTCCGTACACTTCAATGTTATGCCACTGCGATGGATCCTGACCTCAACCTGCTTGAGCCAAAGGGCTGGATGTGTTGAACAGAAAGGTGGTAGTCAAATGGCAATGCAGGAAACCATGGGCTGCAGCTTACTGGTTTATGATGAGGCAGCAGTGCCAGCAGCAGTGGCTTAATCGGCTGGAAGTGTCTCATTTGTGTAGGATATCATCATGTACAAGCACACTGAAGGCCAGCTGTGCCAGTCTGTGCCAGCTGGGTGTCACTACTTTGGGATAATTTACATGGGAAGTATAACAGATATGTCCTGATACATAAAAGACGCAACTGCTCACTAAGTAAAAAATTACTGAAAGCACTATTAGTATGAGAAACTAGTCACAGAAATAATCAGTGTCACAAACACCCATCACTGGGGCAACCAAGTCATTCTACACTGTCTGTAACAGGAGTGAGCACTGAAAAACACTGTAAACAATCCATCACTCAGGTGACCACTGCATATCCCATAGCACCGGAGGCCACTAATGCACTGCATAATCCATTCCACGGGAAACCACTGAAACCACAGCATACTCTGTCATACAGATGCCTCTATTGACACAACACAATCCGTCATTAAGGGTTGGATCTGAAATCACGGCATGTTCACCTTGCGTCTGTGTGAGTATGCATTATTGCAGGTCCAGTGAAGTTACAGCAGTGGTGACACACCTGAAACTGCTGCTCTGTGATACTGCTGGACCATGTTAAATTGGACACACAGTGGAATGGAAATACTGTTGATATAAATTGGACGTGAAACTCACAGCCTCTGTTATTGGTGTCCTATATTATACAGGGTGATTCAAAAAGAATACCACAACTTTAAAAATGTGTATTTAATGAAAGAAACATAATATAACCTTCTGTTATACATCATTACAAAGAGTATTTAAAAAGGTTTTTTTTCACTCAAAAACAACTTCAGAGATGTTCAATATGGCCCCCTCCAGACACTCGAGCAATATCAACCCGATACTCCAACTCGTTCCACACTCTCTGTAGCTTATCAGGCGTAACAGTTTGGATAGCTGCTGTTATTTCTCGTTTCAAATCATCAATGGTGGCTGGGAGAGGTGGCTGAAACACCATATCCTTAACATACCCCCATAAGAAAAAATCGCAAGGGGTAAGATCAGGGCTTCTTGGAGGCCAGTGATGAAGTGCTCTGTCACGGGCTGCCTGGTGGCCGATCCATCGCCTCGGGTAGTTGACGTTCAGGTTTCATAACTAACCTTTTTCGTAGGACTCTCCATACAGTTGATTGTGGAATTTGCAGCTCTCTGCTAGCTCTGGGAGTCGATTTTCCTGGGCTGCGAACAAATGCTTGCTGGATGCGTGCTACATTTTCATCACTCGTTCTCGGCCGTCCAGAACTTTTCCCTTTGCACAAACACCCATTCTCTGTAACCTGTTTATACCAACGTTTAATACACCACCTATCAGGAGGTTTAACACCATACTTCGTTCGAAATGCACGCTGAACAACTGTCGTCGATTCACTTCTGCCGTACTCAATAACACAAAAAGCTTTCTGTTGAGCGGTCGCCATCTTAGCATCAACTGACGCTGACGCCTAGTCAACAGCGCCTCAAGCAAACAAATGTACAACTAAATGAAACTTTATAGCTCCCTTAATTCGCCGACAGATAGTGCTTAGCTCTGCCTTTTGTCGTTGCAGAGTTTTAAATTCCTAAAGTTGTGGTATTCTTTTTGAATCACCCTGTATTTTTATGTGGGCTGGTACATTCTGGCCCCTCTATATCTTTATTATCATTAAAAATACTGAGGTCTAATTGCAGCAGTGTTAATTTTTCCAAATTTTGCAAAATAACTGCATGTGTATTGGATAAAAGAAGTCTTCAGCTCTTTAAAGCAAGAAGTAGAGAGTGACAGAATCAGTAAAATGTATTTTGCATGTACCTTATTTATCATTATTTACTGTTGGTTCTTGTCTTTCTTGGCAAAAGTTAATGATTCTTTCATGCAAAAGCTGCAAAGAGATGGCTGTGTTTGGTTTTCTGTGCATCAAATCAATAACACCATGAATCAGGAATATATTTTCTCTTCATAGTTAATTTATTCCACATTTTGCTGTTCCCTCAATATAACACACTTCTTAACAAGAAATGCTAATTTCCAACTCCATGATGCCAAAATGTAGCAAAAATAACAGCAATTTAACAATTTCAGTAAAAAGATATGTTTCCAAGATTGATATAATCAACGTCCTTGACCAAAGCATTATAATTAATTAATATTTAATGAAAGCAAAATGGACTACAGCCTTGTATTCATTTTATCTTTTTGAAAAATTATGGAAAACAGTAAGTATGATTATAATATTGATCTAAGTAGTCTCACCTTCACAAATGAACATTAAAAATACAAAAATAATTAGATTTATCATGAAATAGTTAATACTGGAACAGCTTCATGCTTCATCAGTGCACACTTACATCAAAATTATAGAAAACAAACAATTTGCAATTTCAGTGTCTGTGAATCATGTTATGAATTTTAATGTATGGGGTTCTATGAGTGTGTGTGAGAGAGAGAGAGAGAGAGAGAGAGAGAGAGAGAGAGATGTCAGATATAGTACTGCGTCCAAGGGAAAAATAATCTTAAGAATTGCCACAAACACTGGAACATATCTATGTGATGTATTACAAGCATTTTATGTCCCATGAAGACAAGAAATCATTTTGTAAATCATGATAATACAGATTCATGAGGTACAAACTGGCAAAACACACAAAATGTGCATCAGATAAATGGAAGTTCTATCAGGTTTGTAGTGCCAAAATTATAAATTTTTTAACTGATGGAAACTGTTCAAGTACGTCAAATATACTAGATCAGTCCACTGTACAATACTGTGCTTAGAGTACCAAGACATAATCCAGATTCCAGGAAATAAGTTAACATAGATCGCATATAGAGGGTGTTACAGAAACAGTATTCCATATTTTGAGAGGTGTTAGTGTGGACCAAAACAAGATAAAATGTCCAGTAAACATGGGCTCTAAAATGCATACCATAACAGCTATGGGCACTGTTCATCTTCAATACTGTGAAACACATGTCTTCTACTGCACACTCTTTGCTATTACAAACGACCTATAAAAAGCAGTAAAAAAATTAATAAATGGATGGGAACACATCATTCTGTTACTGTGAAACAACAGAGCTTCTAATGTAACCTCGCTACTGTATTACATATGGGCTTGACAGTTTTTTCCATTTGCTGGACCATAACAGAATAACATGTCTGCCATTTCCTATGTGGAATGATAAGCTTTCTTTGTTCTTGGTGTACACAAATGATTTGCCAAACCATCTGACATTTGCAGAAATGGCGATGTTTGATAATGACACTAGCATTTTTATAAAAGGATACACTGAGGATAATCTACAGCAGAGTGTCTCTAGGACAATAAATGAGACAGGAAAATGGTTTAGCAATAATGCTTTGATCATAAATAAGGATAAAATGGTATTGATGAATTTCAGTAATATTAAAAGTAAAGCTAGAAGAAGAGTAAAAGCTGAGTTAGGGAACTATGTTATTGCACAAGCTACATACACAAAATTCCTTGGTATATGGGTGGATGAGCACTTGAGATGGGAAAAGCATCTAGAAGTTTTGAGTAAGAAATTGTGCAAATGCTGCTACGTGCTAAGAATGCTTCAGGAATGTTGCAACACTGAATCATTGCTGTGTGCCTATTATGCTTACATGAACAGTTTGCTTAGATATGGTGTGATCTTCTGGGGAAATACAGGTATGGCGAAACAAGCTTTCAAACTTCAAAAAAGGGCTATTAGAATAACAAAAGGGGTTACCTGCAGAGTGTCATGCAGGGGAATATTTAAAGAATTTAAAATAATGACTGTTCCTAGCTTATACATCTATGAATGTGTATGTTTTCTGAAAACTCACAAGGAATTTTCAACATTAAATAATCAGGTTCATAACCATGAAACGAGGAACAGGGATGATTTTCATAGAGACACCCACAAAGGAGCACTCTACCAAAAATGTGTAAACTACCAGCCCAAAATACTTTTTAGTGCATTGCCTTCTACAATAAAGAAAATTAAAGAATTTCATAAATTCAAGGTAGATCTTAAACAATTTTTACTGACACATAGTTTTTATAGTATTGAAGAATATCTGAATACAGAAAAGTAATATTATTTATATATACTGATATAAAATATTTGTATTTATTATCCAAGTTTTTGAAACAAATTAAAGATAAGAAACTCTATTCTAATTGACTACATCCATACAATGTATATTGTTAACGGATGAATAAAAGAGGTTGATTGATTGATTCATTATGATGTCTCAAAGATAAAACTGCAAATTACAATCATATTACAAACTTGCCATAACACAAAATGGTTCCATTAGCATCGATATGAGCACTGCACTTAGCTGGAATTGTGAATATGGTTTACAGTAACAACATTAACAGATGTTTGCTGAATGCTATATCAATGGACAATAACAGAGGAATGTGTCCTCATAGCTCTTTTGTATTCATTTTAGCTTTAGCTTGTTTTGGTCTGTACTACCACTCTCAAAATAGGGAACACTTTTCTTCTTTTAACACCCTGCATGAACAGCATCAGGAATGATATAAAACTCTTATTGGAAGTCAAGAAAATAACTTTGTGTTCAACTCCACAGAATATCACACACTCAGGAAGAAGCATTGTAGCAGGAGAAAAAAATTGTTGTATGAGGATGTTGCAACTCCTAGCCCATAATTTTTTTTCTTTTTTCTTTTTGTAATGTCTAAGAAATTTAATATGAGTGCAGAAATGAGTACAGCATAAATCTAATTTCCTCATTGCTGTGAATAGATGAAATACTGACTCAGAAAAAGCAGGATATTTGTCCATGGTATCATTTGAGTTTGAAGACTAGGGAAAATGGTGTTCAATATACAATATGAGTGCAAGATACATTCCTTGTATTTCACAGATTTCATACACTTCGTGTCTAAGAAATTTAATATGAGTGCAGAAATGAGTACAGTATAAATCTAATTTCCTCATTGCTGTGAATAGATGAAATACTGACTCAGAAAAAGCAGGATATTTGTCCATGGTATCATTTGAGTTTGAAGACTAGGGAAAATGGTGTTCAATATACAGTATGAGTGCAAGATACATTCCTTGTATTTCACAGATTTCATAAACTTAATGTGACTTAATTAAGTTGAAGATAGTACCTAGCACATATCAGAAAATTATTAACTCAGCACTGGTAGGATTACAGGGAGGAAAGCTCTAATACCTTCATAGCATAGTAAAGTTCCGAGCACTCCCAAGTGAACACACTGACATGATTCCAGAAGGCATGGAATTCCTACAAGCACACAATCTGAAATTGCAAGCAGATGAGTGTGTGAGTTTTATGAAGGAAATTACATGCTTGTGACATAAATCTCATCCTGTGACTTGACTCCTAACTCATCAAAGTTGGAAGCCATCCACAGCAGATGTCACAAATTTGGTACTTGATGCTCTTGACAAGGATGTGTCACAGGCACCTTCTTAGATCTTTCTAAGTCTTTTGATACTGTTGACCATAAGCTTCTACTAATTAGTCTACAGCCAACAGGAATAATGAGTGTACTTAATTACTGGTGTCCATCATACTTAGCAGATAGGCAGAATAAAAAAAAAAGTAATGGAGAGTTTACTGTCCTTGCTGACATTCGTGGTCATGGGAATGCCATTCAGATCAATGACGCAATAGTTGGAAAAGCAACAGCATTTGTTAATCCTGGTGCTCCCATGTCTTAAGCAGGAAAATTCATACACTTTCCTGAAGTCAGTAATTCAACTCATAATGATTGTATTGTGTTGTTTGCTAGAGAAAATCGTGTATTTAAAAATGAAACTTCAAAAGCCACTGACAAATTAAAAAAGCGTTGGGGACACAGGAATCATACCAAGTCCTGTCAATAACTATTCCACAATGATGTGACCTGCCTCCATGGTCATGTGCAAAGGAAGAGTTAAGTGCTGTAAATGTACTGTTCTAGAAAATATGCACACAGTATGAATACAAGAAGCTATTGATTTCAGTGGTATAGGATGTATATTCCACACTACACACGGACCACACTTAAATGGGCAAGAGAAGCAGCTTGTGGTGGAAGAAATTAGCAGATTTGTCATCATGAAACTGGAGATACGATGTATGTTATCAAAGAAAACAGATACACCTTTATGTTTTCACCATTCACCAAAAAATCGATCATCTCCCTCTTATGCATAAGTGGTCCATAGCTCACTGGAAGAAAAGATTCAGACTCCAACAGTTCAGGGGAAGACTCCAGGCTCCAACACAGATGATCTTTGTTGTAAAAATCCTTACCAAGCATGATAATGGTGTAATAAAAATGCCCTTTGAGAATTCAGATGTTAACGTAAAAATCAGCACTGGTAAACAAATAAATCACAGAAACAAAGGTATTTCTGTTTCCCATCAAGATATTCAATCAACAACAAATAAAATTTTAGATGTAGAAATATTACTAAGTATAGAACTCTACCATAATGGTGTTCTGTGCATTACAGAGCACTGGGCAAATATTGACCAAATTGTCTCTTTCTCTATACCAGAGTATATAGTAGCAAAATATTTATGTAAAAATTGTTATAATGATGGAGGTACTGTAATTTTGATCAAACAAAGTCTGAAATCTAAGTCTATTAATAAGTTTCAGCACCTCAACACAGAAAAGGACTTTGAGCTGGCACTCACTGAAGTCAGTGATGCAAATAGAGTTGTAGCATGTATTTATCACTCCCCAAATGGAAATTTTGAGTAATTCCTAAATAAGCTTGAATACATACTAGACAGGCTCAATCTAGAAAAGAAATCAATAGTGCTATGTGGGGACTTCAACAGCGATTATATTGGAACTAGCAAAAGAAAAGAGCTCCTGCTCAAACTCACATATACTTTCAACTTAAAACAAACTATAACATTCCCAAGAAGAACCACAAATCCTACAGCCACTGTATCATTCATTACAAAAATTCACAAACATTGAATTCCCTATTATCATGAGAAAAGATGGAAGAAGTATTACAAATAGATGACACCACAAAAAATGTAAGAAATTTTCTAGCAACTTCAGTGATTACTTCGAAATTGCATTGCCTCTCAAGACACAAGCAACAAGAGGTATAGTTCCAAAACCAAAGACATGGATAGCAACAGGTATAACAATCTCAAGTGCAAGGAACAGAGAATTACACAGATACAGGAAAAACAATAACATACCCCACTTCTGAACAGCTACATTCAGAAATAAATTCAGATCTACAATAGAGTGATACACCAGGCAAAAAAGTGGGCAATTATAAGTTCATAACAGAAACAGAAAATAAAAGCCAAGTGGTATGGAAAGTAATAAAGAAGGAAGCAACTAAAGTGTCCCCTAGAATTGAAAATATCACTCTGAACCATGAGAACAAGAGTGTAACTGATCCTCAAGACATTGCAAATCTCTTCAGGTGTTACAATGCAGATATCACAAATAATTAATATTCAGTGGCAAAGACAAAACAGATACTATGAAGAAACAGAAAAACAAAGTGCAGTAATGTTCCTCTTCAATCTGTGTTTGTGGAACAACTCCAGATGAAATCATCTGTGTTGCATCATGTTTTAAGAAAATATCACCAGGAATTGAGGGTATTCCTGATTGCATCATAAATCAGTGTATTACAAACATCTCACTGCCTCTTGCAGGTATAGTCAATTAACCTTTCCTGACAGGCACAATTCCAGACTGTTTAAAAATTGCTAAAGTGTCCCTATTCATAAGAAATGAGATGAAGTAAATAGAGAAGACTATAGACCAATTCTCATTGTATCAGAATTTAGTAAAATTATAGAAAAAATAATGTATAATAAGTTAATGAAAATTTTAGAGGAAAACAAAATTTTCTCTGGTACTCGGCATGGATTCTGGGAAAATAAATCACCTCCTAGTTCCATCTATGATTTTATACGCAACATGGATAGAAAGCAAACTGCCACTGGCATTTTCTTAGACTCATGTAATGCATTTGACGTACTGAACCACAAGGTACTGCTGAACAAGCTCCAAGTATATGGTAATTGCGGCAATGCACTAAAATAGTTCACATTGTGCTTGACAAACAGGAAACAGAAAATACAAATAAAACATGAACTAAAGGAAAACACTAGGACATGTTTCTGAAATGCAGGAATTCTAAAAAAAAAAAAAAAAAAAAAAAAAAAAAAAAAAAAAAAGGAGTCCCCTGGGGATCTATTTTTGGGCCTGAACTCTTCCTCCAGCATATAAATGATTCAGATCCAAACATTGAGTCACAAACAAATACTTTTTTTTGTAGGTGACACAAGCATAATTATTATAGGAAACACCCTAAGTCTGCTTAAAATGTGATGCATGCAACACCACTGATGATAAACTCCAACAAAATTTCATGATCCCTGGAAACAAAGTTATTAGACATCTGGCTTCAAAATAACTTCAAATGGCATACACATATATATTTGGATAAATGGAACACCAAATGAAATATATTATAGTCTGTGATTACTCTCTGTTAAAGCAAGTTTTAGTAGCACTGTCCAAACTGCCTACATTGTTTAATTCCATAGCATCCTACTGTATGGAATTTTATTGTGGTGTAATACACCACCTAGTTCACTCATTTTCCTGGCCCAGAAAAGAATTGTAAGAGCAATGCAGCATCTTCGACAAATGGATTCTTGCAAACCCCTCTTTTAAAGGTTCTCAATCTTCCCACTCCCCTGTATATACATACTAGAAATCTGTGAGTATGTTAAAAAGAATTTAAAAGACATAAGTGAAGATTTTAATACCCATGTGCATTATACAAGACAACTGGAAAAGCTTCCTGCCCAATCAGTAAGGACCTTAGCCTACAAAACTTCCACAATAAACAGTGGTATACAAATTTACAATAGTCCTTCACAAGAGGTAAAAATCATACTATCATTCAAACTCTCTAGTAAAATCCTAAAGGCATTGTTATTAGTTCAGTGCTTTAGTTTATTTGTCCAAGAATCATTTTAGTACATTGTTTGTACGTGTGATACAGGACAGTGGTAAACCTAGTTAATTTACAATACAGTAGTCATTTTGATTTTATTCAGTAGCAGAAGTTTTACAACATTTGAGATGCAAAAGAATTGAAAGAAGACAGTGCAGCTACTGCAAATAGTGCAAGCTCTTTTGTGAATAAAGCTAAGCTTTATGTATCTGCTGAAATAATACTGTATTTTTACTGTGTTGTGTTACTGTTTTGTCTTGTATTTGTTCTGTTTCTTACAATCTGGAAAGAGTATTTGGATGATACATAAATAAATAAATAAACAAAATAAATAAGGAAGAAAGAGTATAGATAACAGAAGTATCAGTTAAGGCTAAACTTTCTGTTAATACAGGGTAGTCCATTGATAGTGACTGGGCCAAATATCTCACGAAATAAGCGTCAAACGAAAAAACTACAAAAAACGAAACTTGTCTAGCTTGAAGGGGGAAACCAGATGGCACTATGGTTGACCCGCTAGATGACGCTGCCATAGGTCAAACGGATATCAACTGTGTTTTTTCAAAATAGGAACCCCCATTTTTTATTACATATTCATGTAGTACGTAAAGAAATATGAATCTTTTTTCGTTTTGTGATAGATGGCGCTGTAATAGTCACAAACATATGGCTCTTAATTTTAGACGAACAGTTGGTAACAGGTAGGTTTTTTAAATTAAATTACGGAACGTAGGTACGTTTGAACACTTTATTTCGGTTATCCCAATGTGATACATGTACCTTTGGGAACTTATCATTTCTGAGAATGCATGCTGTTACTGCGTGATTACCTGTAAATACTACATTAATGCAATAAATGCTCAAAATAATGTCCGTCAACCTCAATGCGTTTGGCAATACGTGTAACAACATTCCTCTCAACAGCGAGTAGTTCGCCTTCCGTAATGTTCGCACATGCACTGACAATGCACTGACGCATGTTGTCAGGCGTTGTCGGTGGATCACGATAGCAAATATCCTTCAACTTTCCCCACAGAAAGAAATCCGGAGATGTCAGATCCGGTGAACTTGCGGGCCATGGTATGGTGCTTCGATGACCAATCTACCTGTCATGAAATACGCTATTCAATACAGCTTCAACTGCATGCGAGCTATGTGCCGGACATCCATCATGTTGGAAGTACATTGCCATTCTGTCATGCAGTGAAACATCTTATACGAGGGCAGTTCAATAAGTAATGCAACACATTTTTTTTCTGAAACAGGGGTTGTTTTATTCAGCATTGAAATACACCAGGTTATTCCCCAATCTTTTAGCTACACAACACTATTTTTCAACGTAATCTCCATTCAGTGCTACGGCCTTACGCCACCTTGAAATGAGGGCCTGTATGCCTGCACGGTACCATTCCACTGGTCGATGTCGGAGCCAACGTCGTACTGCATCAATAACTTCTTCATCATCTGCGTAGTGCCTCCCACGGATTGCGTCCTTCATTGGGCCAAACATATGGAAATCCGACGGTGCGAGATCGGGGCTGTAGGGTGCATGAGGAAGAACAGTCCACTGAAGTTTTGTGAGCTCCTCTCGGGTGCGAAGACTTCTGTGAGGTCTTGTCATGAAGAAGGAGAAGTTCGTTCAGATTTTTGTGCCTACAAACACGCTGAAGTCGTTTCTTCAATTTCTGAAGAGTAGCACAATACACTTCAGAGTTGATCGTTTGACCATGGGGAAGGACATCGAACAGAATAACCCCTTCAGCGTCCCAGAAGACTGTAACCATGACTTTACCGGCTGAGGGTATGGCTTTAAACTTTTTCTTGGTAGGGGAGTGGGTGTGGCGCCACTCCATTGATTACCGTATTGTTTCAGGTTCGAAGTGATGAACCCATGTTTCATCGCCTGTAACAATCTTTGACAAGAAATTGTCACCCTCAGCCACATGACAAGCAAGCAATTCCGCACAGATGGTTCTCCTTTGCTCTTTATGGTGTTCGGTTAGACAACGAGGGACCCAGCGGGAACAAACCTTTGAATATCCCAACTGGTGAACAATTGTGACAGCACTACCAACAGAGATGTCAAGTTGAGCACTGAGTTGTTTGATGGTGATCCGTCGATCATCTCGAACGAGTGTGTTCGCACGCTCCGCGATTGCAGGAGTCACAGCTGTGCACGGCCGGCCCGCACGCGGGAGATCAGACAGTCTTGCTTGACCTTGCGGCGATGATGACACACGCTTTGCCCAACGACTCACCGTGCTTTTGTCCACTGCCAGATCACCGTAGACATTCTGCAAGCGCCTATGAATATCTGAGATGCCCTGGTTTTCCGCCAAAAGAAACTCGATCACTGCCCGTTCTTTGCAACGCACATCCGTTACAGACGCCATTTTAACAGCTCCGTACAGGGCTGCCACCTGTCGGAAGTCAATGAAACTATACGAGACGAAGCGGGAATGTTTGAAAATATTCCACAAGAAATTTCCGGTTTTTTCAACCAAAATTGGCCGAGAAAAAAAATGTGTTGCATTACTTATTGAACTGCCCTCGTAGTAACATCGGTTGAACATTATGTAGGAAATCAGCATACATTGCACCATTTAGATTGCCATCGATAAAATGGGGGCCAATTATCCTTCCTCCCATAATGCCGCACCATACGTTAACCTGCCAAGGTCGCTGATGTTCCACTTGTCGTAGCCATTGTGTATTTTCCGTTGCCCAATAGTGCATATTATGGCGGTTTACGTTACCACTGTTGGTGAATGACGCTTCGTCGCGAAATAGAATGCGTGCAAAAAATCTGTCATCGTCTCGTAATTTCTCTTGTGCCCAGTGGCAAACCTGTACACAATGTTCAAAGTCATCGCCACGCAGTTCCTGGTGCATAGAAATATGGTACGGGTGCAATCGATGTTGATGTAGCATTCTCAACACCGACTTTTTTGAGATTCCCAATTATCACGCAATTTGTCAGCTACTGATGGGCGGATTATACGCGACAGCAGGAAAAACACCTACTTGGGCATCATCATTTGTTGCATGTCCTGGTTGACATTTTACGTGTGGCTGAACACTTCCTGTTTCCTTAAATAATGTAACTATCTGGCGAACGGTCCTGACACTTGGATGATGTCATTCAGGATACCGAGCAGCATACATAGCACACGCCCGTTGGGCATTTTGATCACAATAGCCATACATCAACCTGATATCGACCTCTTCCGCAATTTGTAAATGGTCGATTTTAACACGGGTAATGTATCACGAAGCAAATACCGTCCGCACTGACGAAATACCACGTACTTACACATTTGTGACTATTACAGCGCCATCTATCACAAAGGGAAAAAATTGGTCCAACTAATACATTCATATTTCTTTACGTACTACACGAATATGTAATGAAAAAATGGGGTTCCTATTTAAAAAAAAAAAACGCAGTTGATATCTGTTTGACCTATAGCAGCGCCATCTAGTGGGCCAACCATAGCGCCATCTGGTTTTCCCTTTCAAGCTAGACGAGTTTCGTTCTTTGTAGTTTTTTTGTTTGATGCTTATTCCGTGAGATATTTGGCCCGGTCACTATCAATGGACCACCCTGTATATGAGTTCCTCAGAGTAGCAGATTAGGACAAATACTAATCCTGATAAGCATCAATGACTTTCCTAGTAGTGTTAGATACAAGGGAAAAATTCTCTTTGCAGATGATATCGCCGTTATAGTCACAGAGAAAACAACAGAACTCCTTGCCAAGAAAGCAAATGATAGTCTCAATGAGGTTTACAACTGGTCAGTATGCAATAAAGTAACATTGAACATGAAACAGAGCAAGCTGGAACCTGCCATCTGGCCTTATTGCATCCCAAATAATAATTATTTTTTTTATTCATTTTATCTTTTTATTCAAGTATCTACAAAACACATGTGTAATATGTACCTGACTCTACCGAAACTTTAATCAGGCTTTGCCTCACTTAAATTCCTTATTCAGGCTTTTATGTTCAACATACTGATTCCATTAGTGTAGTTAACTTTGCTGAAAACCATGTTAATTACACATTCTTAACAACTGAAAATTTTACTACAGTGCAAGATACGGAATTTCAACTGAGCTAATCAACTGAGTTGGGAATGTTGACGCTACTCATTAGGAAGGCTGGCATTCTGCCCTTGGAGTAAGGTATTTCAGTTTCTGTGACACTAATTAACTTTAGGAATAGTTGTAGTCAAAGTCTGAATACAGCCAAAATTATTTTCACCATTGGTATTCACACTTGTTAAATTCCAGCTTTTACCACTACACTTTTATTGTTGAACTTTTAGGAACCAAATGACACTTTTCACTAATTAATTAAGCCATTAATTAAGAGTCTGCATAAATTTGCATCAATGATTATAAGCCTAAAGTTGTCATCTGTATCCATACGTGTGTTATCCCCAATGCATATGTATGAAGTGCGTGGGTATTTCCATGGCAGTGAGTTGGGGGGGAATAATATGCATGTATGGTTACCCCAAAATTAATCCAGTTTATGTTATATGTATGGTAATACAGTTTGATACACATTTATTATCATCCAAATTATCATATACATGATATACGAATTGTCATATAGAAAGAGAGAGAGAGAGAGCAAGATTTATATTTTAACAATTACGGGAAATAACATTTTCTTAGTTACATTTTACATATTTTGTCTTATTTTTCATGCAAGTGGAAAAAAATTAAGGTTTATACAGAAAAATCAAAAGATGAACACTACGGTATCTGTTTAGATATCAAAGAAATTAATCAAAATTATAGAAACTTTTACCTAATAGTAGCCTCTTTAATTATTTTTAAAATATATGTAAGTTCTGAATGCTTTTTATTTCTTTTGGGAAGGCACTGAACATTATTTTGGGTTGATACATGACACTATTTTAGTACAGGGCTTTTGAATGTATGTTTCTATGGAAATCATGCCTGTTTCTGCTTTGACAGTTGTGTACTTCACTGTTTAGACAAGAGAATTCTTGATCTGACTTCAGAAAACATACTGATTCATAGATGAATAAACTAGGGAGGGTCAAAATTTTCAACTCCTTAAAGAGTCCTCTACATGGATCTCTGTAAGCAACACTCTTCAGAATACGAATAGCTCTCTTTTGAAGCTTAAAATAACTTTTTGTAAAACCTGTATTCCCCCAAAATATAATACCATATCATGGATTGATATGTATGTAAGAGTAGTAGGCACATAGTACTGTTTCAAAATGGCAGTTTTCTTCAAGTTTTCTTGATATATAACAGTTTTCACTAAGTTTTTTATTCAGTAGTTCAAGATGTTTTTCCCGTCTTAAGTTATTGTCTAGCCATTCACCTAAAAATTTTGTAAAAGAAGTTTGTTCTATTAGACTTTTCCCAGTTTCTACTCTTATGTTATTTTTTACTTTGTTCCTTGTGTGCCTAAAATTCATCCAAGTGGTTGCATTAACACAGACAGTATAGTGTAACAGGATGACCGTAGTGGGTGACGTGGTCGGGGTTGTAGGGCATTGCTGGGTAGAAGTAGGTGGCTGTTTTTAGCAATCTTCCTCTTTATCGTTGGTTCTCCCAATACATTTTCCGGTAGCTCAGCCCCACTGCTTGTGTCGTGGTGGAGACGAGCTGATGCACGCAGTCCCGGGGAATGCGATGCCGTGCTCGGTCAGTGGCTGCGCAGGCGGTAGGTTAGCGGCACGAGGCCCAGCCCAGCTCGCCTGCCTCCTGCAGACGCTGCACTCATGATAACGCCGGGAGACGCCGGTGCAGCAGCGGGCAACGCCCACCGCCGGCCGGTCCTCGGGGACAGCGTCACGAGGTGACAGTGACCGAACGCCCAATTGGTCGAACCGAATGCTGACGCCCACCTCTGATGCCCTTAAATAGTTCAGGCAGCTGCTGAATCCGCCGGTTACACGGCGGCGTGTTTATTAGAAGGTTCTCGATTAGTTGGCTAACGCAACCGCGCCACACGCGGACCCCGCCTGCGTAATTCTGCTAATGCTGCACTCTGATGGCTGCCACGCATGTACACACATACAAACTGTGTCACCTGCATAACGCGTTGGCCGGCCTTCGCCCGCCGTTTGCTGTGAGGTTGGCGCATCGCGCACTGAAACACACTAAATCACAATTTCGCACCATATTTCCTAAAAATAACCCTTTGTCCTCTACAATAGAGTGAACGGGTCTAAGAATACCACAAAACAAAATATATTACACACATATGTTCCTTGGTCTCAGTTTTACTATCTATGTCAACCTCTGCATGTCATTGTCATCACAAGTGGTTCCATGATATTTTACATTTTCCTGGACTACTACAAATTTTGCAAATCAAGTCACTGACATAACATATATAGCCATTCAAATTAATAAAATTGACCCTATTCGTTAATAATATATCTTTTTCCATAACTGATCACATTTTATAGAGAACACATACAAGGCAGTTAAACAAAATAGTTAAATTCATATCCAGGCCTTCTTTCAACATAATTAATTGTTAAAGATACAGTGGCTCAATCACTAACAATAGTACTGTAGTTAATTTACTTTGAAATAATTTTCATAAGGAAATATTCATAATTTAAGAAGCTTCAAAAACATGTGGATATGAAATTTGCAATGAGTTAATAGACTTTTCTGGCTCAGTTGGTATAGTATATTTTAAGGCTCTCATTCTCCTCTTTTTCTATAAACATCTTACTTTTTCCAAAAATGTCGTACTTCAGAATTTGTTCATAATTAAAGTTTACAGGTTGAAGAATGTTTCATTCATAGCCAATCATTATGTATAAAATTGAGTCCCATAACTTTGTAGCCCAGATTTTTCTGATCACAAAGATGCCTATTTTCACCAAGAAAACATCTTAGGTTGCCAATTATTTGGCATAGAACTGTTTCAGGCTAGGGGTATTCCTGTGGAAGTAGAAGGTCTTTCCACAACATAGGTCTAGAATTTTGTTAATTTTTCCATTGTCCAGCCCATATTTAAACAGACTTGTTCCTTTGCTTATTATAATTTCATCTCTACTAATTTTGCTCTGTTTTACGTTAATATTGGAAACATAATAACCAGTTCTGAGTTTTATCCTTATGCTCATCTCTAAATAGTTTTGCTGGGCAATGCTTCAGTCAGTCAGTGCCTCGTAACCAAATTCCAAACATCTACGTGTCTCTGAGTAAAAATCTCTGTGCACTTCTTGTAGTCTGTAGTTTTCATTCATTTGATCAACAACTCTGTGTCGCTCAAAATGAATGCCATGTAATTAGTACCAAGTTAAATTGTATATAGCCCCTGCTAATCCATACATCAAATGGGCATCTACCAACTCCGCACTTGTAAACATTGCACTGACTGCAAAACCACGTTCGTGATGAACACTAACCTGTTGATGCTACGTACTGATGAGCAATGAGTCGCATGTCAACACAAGCACCGAAGTCAACATTACCTTCCTTCAATTGGGCCAACTGGCGGTGAATCGAGGAAGTACAGTACATACTGACGAAACTAAAATGAGCTCTAACATGGAAATTAAGCGTATCCGGACACATGCCCACATAACATCTTTTCTTTATTTCTGTGTGAGGCATGTTTCCTGAAAGTTTGGCCGTACCTTTTTGTAACACCCTGTATAGGTCATCTAAAATTCTTCTGTCAGCTAACTGCAGTGTAATGGTATATAGTCTTCAGTTCTTCATGTTTCTTATTTTTACTATGTTTGTATTCCTGCTCTTCTCTTCTTCATGTTGCTTCTTTCTCTTGATGTAAATATTGTATTTTGGATAAGGATATCAGTAATTGTGGACAGGTAGGTCATCTGTTTGGTGACATTATACATGGAACTTGAGTCATTGTGTGTGACTCAGATTCCTCAGAAGTCAGTGCCAGGTGACTGAGTGCTACAGATTATGATGCTCTTCAGTCTCCGTCTGGCAGAGAACAGCAGAAGGAAAAGTAAATAGAGTTCACAGTTCCATGCAGCTATTAGCAGTTGCACTGTAGGATTAACTGACTGTATCATGTGTGCAGTTTGTTTATCTCGTCTCCATTGTGTAGTACAACAGTGGAGACAAGTCATTAGTGACGTTTAAACACTCATCTTGACCCGACCCAGCAGGTCTGCCGCGGATTGCCACACTACCTGCTCAGTCACAGCCTGTGCCGCCCGAGGTCGTCAAGTAGCTGCATTTCAATAGGCCTGCTGTTTGCCCACGTCCGCGACATGGCTTTGACTTACGGAGGGCCGGCCAGAGTGGCCGAGCGGTTCTAGGCGCTACAGTCTGGAACCACGCGACCTCTACGGCCGCAGGTTCGAATCCTGCCTCGGGAATGGATGTGTGTGATGTCCTTAGGTTAGTTAGGTTTAAGTTGTTCTAAGTTCTAGGGCACTGATGACCTCAGAAGTTAAGTCCCATAGTGCTTACGGAGGGCATCCCTTGCTTCCGCTTTTCTCTGCAACTGTGCTGTTAGCCTCCAGTTCCATCTGCACATCACATTGTTGCTTCCAGTGTGTCCTCGTAAAAGTTTTTTTTTCAATCCTGTACCCACTAATACATTAGTTCTCGATTTACACAAATACTATTAAATACATAACACAAAATCATTGACACGTTTCTTATATATATATATATATATATATATATATATATATATATATATATATATATATATATATATACTCCTGGAAATGGAAAAAAGAACACATTGACACCGGTGTGTCAGACCCACCATACTTGCTCCGGACACTGCGAGAGGGCTGTACAAGCAATGATCACACGCACGGCACAGCGGACACACCAGGAACCGCGGTGTTGGCCGTCGAATGGCGCTAGCTGCGAAGCATTTGTGCACCGCCGCCGTCAGTGTCAGCCAGTTTGCCGTGGCATACGGAGCTCCATCGCAGTCTTTAACACTGGTAGCATGCCGCGACAGCGTGGACGTGAACCGTATGTGCAGTTGACGGACTTTGAGCGAGGGCGTATAGTGGGCATGCGGGAGGCCGGGTGGACGTACCGCCGAATTGCTCAACACGTGGGGCGTGAGGTCTCCACAGTACATCGATGTTGTCGCCAGTGGTCGGCGGAAGGTGCACGTGCCCGTCGACCTGGGACCGGACCGCAGCGACGCACGGATGCACGCCAAGACCGTAGGATCCTACGCAGTGCCGTAGGGGACCGCACCGCCACTTCCCAGCAAATTAGGGACACTGTTGCTCCTGGGGTATCGGCGAGGACCATTCGCAACCGTCTCCATGAAGCTGGGCTACGGTCCCGCACACCGTTAGGCCGTCTTCCGCTCACGCCCCAACATCGTGCAGCCCGCCTCCAGTGGTGTCGCGACAGGCGTGAATGGAGGGACGAATGGAGACGTGTCGTCTTCAGCGATGAGAGTCGCTTCTGCCTTGGTGCCAATGATGGTCGTATGCGTGTTTGGCGCCGTGCAGGTGAGCGCCACAATCAGGACTGCATACGACCGAGGCACACAGGGCCAACATCCGGCATCATGGTGTGGGGAGCGATCTCCTACACTGGCCGTACACCACTGGTGATCGTCGAGGGGACACTGAATAGTGCACGGTACATCCAAACCGTCATCGAACCCATCGTTCTACCATTCCTAGACCGGCAAGGGAACTTGCTGTTCCAACAGGACAATGCACGTCCGCATGTATCCCCGTGCCACCCAACGTGCTCTAGAAGGTGTAAGTCAACTACCCTGGCCAGCAAGATCTCCGGATCTGTCCCCCATTGAGCATGTTTGGGACTGGATGAAGCGTCGTCTCACGCGGTCTGCACGTCCAGCACGAACGCTGGTCCAACTGAGGCGCCAGGTGGAAATGGCATGGCAAGCCGTTCCACAGGACTACATCCAGCATCTCTACGATCGTGTCCATGGGAGAATAGCAGCCTGCATTGCTGCGAAAGGTTGATATACACTGTACTAGTGCCGACATTGTGCATGCTCTGCTGCCTGTGTCTATTTGCCTGTGGTTCTGTCAGTGTGATCATGTGATGTATCTGACCCCAGGAATGTGTCAATAAAGTTTCCCCTTCCTGGGACAATGAATTCACGGTGTTCTTATTTCAATTTCCAGGAGTGTATATACAGGGTGAGTCACCTAACGTTACCGCTGGATATATTTCGTAAACCACATCAAATACTGACGAATCGATTCCACAGACCGAACGTGAGGAGAGGGGCTAGTGTAATGGTTTACTACAAACCATACAAAAATGCACGGAAGTATGTTCTTTAACACAAACCTACGTTTTTTTTTAAAATGGAACCACTTTAGTTTTGTTAGCACATCTGAACATATAAACAAATACGTAATCAGTGCCGTTTGTTGCACTGTAAAATGTTAATTACATCCGGAGATATTGTAACCTAAAGTTGACACTTGAAACCTCCGACGTTTAGTTGCGTGTTGTAACAGCTGCAACATACATCGCGTTTCTACAGAATGATCTGCCAACGTTGCTCGAAAATGTCCCACTGGAAACGCGTCGACGTATGTGCTATCAGCATGATGGTGCACCTGCACATTCCGCAATTAACACTAGGCTGACCCTTGACAGGATGTTCGACGGGCGTTTCATAGGACGTGGAGGCCGCATGAATTGGCCAGCCCGTTCTCCTGATCTTGCACCTCTGGACTTCTTTCTGTGGGGTACGTTAAAGGAGAATGTGTACCGTGATGTGCCTACAACCCCAGAGGATATGAAACAACGTATTGTGGCAGCATGCGGCGACATTACACCAGATGTACTGCAGCGTGTACGACATTCATTACGCCAGAGATTGCAATTGTGTGCAGCGAATGATGGCCACCACATTGAACATCTATTGGCCTGACATGTCGGGACACACTCTATTCCACTCCGTAATTGAAAACGGAAACCACGTGTGTACGTATACCTCACCCCTAATTGTAATGTACATGTGCGTCAGTGAAAAAGACCAATAAAAAGGAGTTAGCATGTGGACGTAATGTGCTGTTCCAGTCTCTTCTGTATCTAAGGTCCATCACCGTTCCCTTTGGATCCCTACGTAGTTCGGTGCTCTCCGATACACACGATCGAACAGCGGAGGAGTGGTACTCAAGCGTCAACTTTAGGTTACAATATCTCCTGATGTAATTAACATTTTACAACGCAACAAACGGCACTGATTACGTATTTGTTTATATGTTCAGATGTGCTAACAAAACTAACGGGGTTCCATTTAAAAAAACGTAGGTTTGTGTTAAAAAACATACTTCCGTGCATTTTTTTATGGTTTGTATAACCAATTACACTAGCCCCTCTCCTCACGTTCGGTCTGCGGAATCGATTCGTCAGTATTTGATGTGGTTTACGAAATATATTCAGCGGTAATGTTAGGTGACTCACCCTATATATATATATATATATATATATATATATATATATATATATATATATATATATATATATATATATATATACCCATCAGTGGGGTCATTTATTATTACATTTACTGTTGTTCTAGTTGTACAATCATCCAAGACACTCACTTATTTACTCTTATTATTCTGATCAAAATTTCAAGTACGAAGTTAATGTTAACTATAAAAGAACATATTCCTCGACCTATGTAATTCTGCCAGTACCTGTATACCTATGAAAAAATACACATAACAGTAGAATTATGATCATCACCAGATCCCAATGTCAATAACTGCAAATACTACTTGTTAAACTACTGGCCAGTAGGATGTTTATACTAGTCTAACTACAACCCTATTCAAAGTACTTCACTGTAGTTGGGTATCACAAGATCGTCCGATCTCATGGTTCTTTGTTTCGTCGTGGATGTCATCGTGAATATCTGTGAACAAGAAAGTGCGTGTCTGCACAAACGTACACAAATGAACGATTAGGCAGGCCCCTTCTTCATTTCATGCTTCAGCTTGCTTCCTGTGGATAATCATAAACTTCATAGCAAGTTAAGTACAAAATTACTGATAGCTTCTGTAATCACTCTGTCACGTACCTTCTTTCATGTTTTTACTCAGTAATACCTTCTTTGTCGCCGTCCATTCTCCGGAGCTGCTGCTATTACGTTTGTCTATCTTTAACTCTTCCGTTTATGTTACTAAAGTTACATTTCTCTTTACTAGTGGTACCTGCAAATATAAAGATTGTAGTACAATATGTAAAACCACTGCTCATCAACACGACTGCCTTGCCCTTATGTATTACCCACGATATCATGTGCTTTGAATGTACAGCATTTCGTATTTTCCTTTATTAATTTTTACGTGTCGATGTCCCCTTATTACATGTCCATTTCATGACGCTACAACACTCAACATTTCGGTGCAATCATATGGTATTCCGCAGAACTGGCCACCATGTACACAATTCTTCCATCTCTCTGAACGGCATAAATACGGTACAACACTTCGATATACAAATAACGGTGCGCTCTCGCTTAGCCATGTGGAGCAGGCCACCAAGTGAACTCTCATTTCTCTGAATGGAGACAAATCATACTCGGACAACACACCTGCGTGTCACCGCAAACCACTACTAGCAAGTCACTCATTTGTACCCCGCCGAAATTCGGTATGGCTCTGCATTCCATCACCAACGTTTTTCGGGAACAAATCCGTTGAAATTCGAATTGATTGTAGATACTAGAACACAAACACTTTCTGAAGCCACCCAGGATCTGTACTGAACGCTTCCCCCAGTGGAATCGACACAAACAGATCTAAACTACACAGTAAACAATTCATTTACAGTGTTTGCAGGATGCTCGTAAATTCTTCAATGATTCTGACACGTTATTCAAGTCCCAATAGAGACATGTATCTCGTGACAGATTTCCAATTGACTTCATCGGCAAATTAATATTTTCTTTTAATTTAAATAAGTCTCATTAGACTCAAAAGTAACAACAAATATGAACAAATCTCACCCCTCGTTTAATTCTGTGCAGTGAAGCTGCGTACACAAACCGTTACTTCATACAACAATAAATTATTCCCCCAAAATATTCCTAGATAAGTAGATGAACATACACTTGTCGTCCTAAGTATGCATTATTAATTTTCATTTTCCCAATTTTCTCCGATCTCCATGCACCCAAATTGGCGCGACCATAACTTATAATTTGGAAATTACAACAAACATAAAACCACCCAAAAACGTAAGCCTAATACATACTCATAAATAAATCCATTATATACCCCCCAAAACCTAATTTATATGCATATTGTGCACTGATTTTTGACTTGGTACCGTTCACCAAATAAGTGAGTTTTCCGACCTCCTTGCACCGAAATGTGCATCTAAACTGACTCTTTATAATTGTGCAGACCTTGTGAAAAAAAAAGGACACGTGACAAACAACAAACAAGCTACAATAAATCCTGAAATAAAACATGTCAAATTACCCCTCCAAACTAGTCACACATATTGTCCTCTTCATCCCAACCATGTGTAATTATGGTGTGCGCAATCTGGTTGTCCCCCATCATAAGATTCTTAAATCTTACTTTCCTTTTTTCACCCTCAATTTCAAAATCCATGCACCTTCCCACGCAGTGAAGCATAGTTTTATATACTACTGGCCATTAAAATTGCTACACCAAGAAGAAATGCAGATGATAAACGGGTATTCATTGAACAAATATATTATACTATAACTGACATGTTATTACATTTTCACGCAATTTGTGTGCATAGATCCCGAGAAATCAGTACCCAGAACAACCACCTCTGGCCGTAATAACGGCCTTGATACACCTGGGCATTGAGTCAAACAGAGCTTGATGGCGTGTACAGGTACAGCTGCCCACGCAGCTTCAACACCATACCACAGTTCATAAAGAGTAGAGACTGGCGTATTGTGACGAGCCAGTTACTCGGCCACCATTGACCAGACGTTTTCAATTGGTGAGGGCTGGCCAGGGCAGCAGTCGAACATTTTCTGTATCCAGAAAGGCCCGTACAGGACCTGCAACATGCGGTCGTGCATTATCCTGCTGAAACGTAGGGTTTCGCAGGGATCGAATGAAGGGTAGAGCCACGGGTCGTAACACATCTTAAATGTAACGTTCACTGTTCAGAGTGCCGTCAATGCGAACAAGAGGTGACCGAGACGTGTAACCAATGGCACCCCATACCATCACGACGGGTGATACGCCAGTATACCGATGACGAATACACGCTTCCAATGTGCGTTCACCGCGATGTCGCCAAACACGGATGCGATCATCACGATGCTGTAAACAGAACCTGGATTCATCCGAAAAAATGACGTTTTGCCATTTGTGCACCCAGGTTCGTCATTGAGTACACCATCGCGGGCGCTCCTATCTGTGATGCAGCGTCAGGGGTAACCGCAGTCACGGTCTCCGAGCTGACAGTCCATGTTGCTGCAAACGTCGTCGAACTGTTCGTGCAGATGGTTGTCGTCTTGCAAACGTCCCTATCTGTTGACTCAGGTATCAAGACGTGGCTGCACAATCCGTTACAGCCATGCGGATAAGATACCTGTCATCTCGACTGCTAGTGATACGAGGACGTTGGGATCTAGCACGGCGTTCCGTATTACCTCCCTGAACCCACCGTTTCCATATTCTGTTAACAGCCATTGGATCTCGACCAACGCGAGCAGCAATGTCGCGATACGATAAACCACAATCGCGATAGGCTATAATCCGACCTTTATCAAAGTCGGAAACGTGATGGTACCGCATTTCTCCTCCTTACACGAGGCATCACAACAATGTTTCACCAGGCAACGCCGGTGAAGTGCTGTTTGTGTATGAAAAATGGGTTGGAAACTTCCCCCATGTCAGCACGTTGTAGGTGTCGCCACCGGCGCCAACCTTGTATGAATGCTTTGAAAAGCTAATCATTTGCATATCACAGCATCTTCTTTCTGTCGGTTAAATTTCGCGTCTCTAGCACATCATCTTCGTGGTGTAGCAATTTTAATGGCCGTAGTGTATTTAAATAAGAAATCAGTTCCCAGCACCACATCTTTTACAAGTCCATTCACTACAAAGTATCCTATACTAAAATGATTCTCCTCTTACTTGAATTCCAAGAGCACTTCTTGCCCTATCGGCTTACTTGAACCGACAACCGCTGTTTTAATTTTTACTCTATTTACATGTAGTAATATTAATTTCTCATTCTTTACCCTGTGTACGAAACCTTCTGACACTGCCGACACATTACTTCCAGAACCGAGCAGTACGTCTACTTTCTCGTCATTTACTTTAATTTCAATGATAGGTTGAACATTAATCATTTCTTTCCGCTCTATACACTGTTCCGTCAATAAATCATTCTCTATGCCTCGTCCCTTCTCTTCCATGTCTGGAGTACACATATCCTGTTCGATCCGCCCCTCAGTCTCGTATCCGTTCCAATACAGTTCATTAAATGCTTCTTTCGCCCCACTTCTATTTTTCTCCCTTCTAGACCTCTCGCTGTCTTAAACTTCTCTCGATTCCACAAATGAGGCAATAACGATCGTAATGTTCTTACGTACCATCGTCGCCAATCAGTTACAGTAAAATCACCATTCTGTCAAAATATTACTTTCTATATTAGAATCAAACTCACTGTATTCTCCCTTAAAATTATCGACATTAGTAGCTAGAACATCATTAGCATGAAATAAAGCATTACTTCTTACTTCCACATCATTACAAACACCTTCACAAACAGCACTTTCAACAGCCACTGATACGTCATAGGACTTGTTTCATCAGACCTCATCTACCTCTGCCGACAAATCACCAATATAAGAACCATTCGTAGTTTCACCATCTCCTGCCGTTACATCACATAAATTATAGCTACAGCATTGTGCAATTTCAGAATCAACAGTACCATTAAATTCCGCTGCGTTTTGATTAAACCTGAACATAATACCTTTTCCTCTCCTACACGCTCCTGCGCCACATTAATTAGAGATCGCACATGAAATTCAGATCCACATTCATTCTCAAACACAGATCCATCCAGATTTTCGGGCTCACCTCCACTAGTAGAAAGATACGCAAAGATTTCTTCCTCTGAAGTATCAGTACCAGCAGCTTCAAGATTCGTAACTTCTGCACATAAAATATCATTACTACCTTCCTCCAAAAATAATTCACCGATATCCGCCGATACACACACAGATTCATCAAGATCTGACGAGACTAATGCTAGCCGCCCTTATTAACCCCTTAACAACCTTCGCCATCGCAATATCACCTGAAACAACATCACCTTCATCACTATAATCGTTACCGCTGGTTAGTACCTCTTTAGAATTTTCTATGCCATCTAACTCTTCCAAATACAGCTCCACCTCAGCTTCCTTTTGGTAAAAAGAATTTTTCATTGTATTAACATTCACACACTCTTTCGTCTCACATTCATAAAACGAATCATTTAGCCCTAAATCGTCATCATCGCCTTTATCGTTATGTTTCATTATCTTAGGATTACGCCTTTTACGTACGGTCTGATTTGAAAATTTAACTATTTGATTTTCATCTCTTACTAATTTCATTTCAATATTCTGACGCCTTTCTGCTGATTTATTAACACGTATCACATTCCCGTTTACTCGCATCCTATTCATCGCCGGTTTATTTTGCCAACTCCGGACCTGAGAGGCGGCGAAACTTAGTTTCCCGATCTCCCATTACGCTGGCTCATTTCGCCAGGTGCCGGTCCCTCAAATCTACGTTATTGGTGTCGATCCCTGTCACGAAAGTATCCGTTCCCATTACCCCTTTGAAGTTTATCATTGGATGTGTTCCTGTTACCGTTTCCTTTACCAAAACTGTCGTTTGCGTTCCGTTGATAACTTCCCGGATGTCTTTCATAGTAGTTACTCGGACTGTAGTTATGATTTCCACTCTGAAAACTGTTTGTCTGCTTACTTTGCGGTTTAAATTTCAACGCCTGCTCTAATTTTTCTACAAAGTCCAAAAATTAGTCTATTGAGTTGCTAGGACTGTGTATCCCACTGGAAATTTTCCGGTAGACGCCTTTTCAACGTCGTAATTTCAGTAAGCTTTCCCAATGCACGTTTCACATGCATTAATCTCGCAAGTTCACGTTTACAAAATTCTCGCATCGATTCGTTCCCGTATTTAAATGTTGGCACACAGAAACTCATTTTGGAGTCGCGTTTGCTTCGCTTCGCTCCAGAACTTCTTCAGGAAACTGCTTTCAGATATTTCATAGGTAGTGAATGTATCACAGTGTATATTTGCCCACGATTGCGGCTCACCTTCAAAATGTCTTTTCACGAATTTTATCTTCGTCTCGCCGGACATTCCCTTTATAAAACCATCCATGATGCTGCTAGAAAATTACTTGGTTATATTTCCCGTCGTCTGCAAAACATTTGACCGATCCCGAATTCATCCGAGGAACATTGATCACTATAGAGGTTTGATGTGCAGCTAGAGAATCCAGTTCGCTTGTTATTTCATTGATTTGTTTGTTAACTTCACTATTTTCAATTTCAATGCAAAATTCTACTTGTTCCTTTATTTTATCTACTTTTTTGTCCTCTTTACCTATTCGAACGGATAAGCTGCTAATAGACTCTGTCGTCTCAGCCATTAGAGCATCTTGCCAATTTCTTACGTTGCCTCCCAGATCTGCCTGCAACTTCTCCACCTTATCACTGAAATTTTTCTCCGCTTGATCTACCGTAGTGTCAAGCATCCCATCTTCATCAGATACTTTGCCCATTTCATACCGAATGATTTTTAATTTTCCGTCTATCAATTCCTCGATTCCACTAGCTATTCTTCCTACTTCGTCTTTCACAACCGACCCTACTTCGGACTGAACCGTATCAGTTCAAATGGTTCAAATGGCTCTGAGCACTATGGGACTTAACTTCTAAGGTCATCAGTCCCCTAGAACTTAGAACTACTTAAACCTAACTAACCTAAGGACATCACACACATCCATGCCCGAGGCAGGATTCGAACCTGCGACCGTAGCGGTCACGCGGTTCCAGACTGTAGCGCCTCGAACCGCTCGGCCACCACGGCCGGCCAACCGTATCAGTTTTTAAATTTACGTCAACCATATCGATTTTAACAGAATCAATTTTGGATCCCAATCCTCTTATCATTTGCATTAATTGCGACATCATGTCTCCTCCAAATTCATCTCCCTTTCCTGATTTCGGACTATTTGCTCTACTAAAATCGCCGCCGATCACGCTCTCCCGCTCCGACTTCGGGCTAAGCGACTCGCTATCATTTCCGGACCCACACATACTGGCCGACTGCTTAATATTAGTGACGTCTATTATTGGCGATTGAACTACAGAATCGTACATAATTTCGCTATCAGCGCAGGTACTTAACTTTATCGTGCTGGATCCTTCCGCCATGGTATTGCTGCCGATGTTGCAGGTGAAGCCGACGCTGAAGATCTCGTAGCCTCTGCTGTGGTACTGCAAACGCCGCTGCGCGATGAATCGACATTGAAGATGCCACTGCTGGCTGGAACCACGTGCTTTCGATGTCGCCTCTTCTTCCGCGTTATTTTTTTTATCATTCCTATCCACTGCTAAAACTCGATGCCCACAACTGTTGCAAGATTCGTAGCTCAGAGGCCCCACGCAAACTGCTTAAACTGCCACAGACTTGGGACCTTCGTCACAGAATGTCGTTAACCGTGAGAATTACAACTATAATTTGACAACTATTAAAGAAACCTAATATTCAGTCCTGAACCGATCTCACATTTAACTTTTGCGAGATTTCCTGCCTATCGAAATTCAGATAATATTTTTGGAAACACTGCAGAATTCAAATCCAATTCTAAAATTTCCAGAGTTCATATTCCGCAACTAACACTTTCCAAAATCCAGTCCTGTTCCAACACTTTGCAAGATTCTTATCCCTCAACTAACATTTTTCAAGTTCCTATCCCGGACGATCCCCCAAATGCGAGCTAACATCCCAAAGATGTTCGGGCTCACATGCGGTTCCCTTTCAACGAAATGTCTTGGCTCCAACTCGTCTAGGGGTTGAACCGCACATGTCGCATTACACGCCCTAAATTAGACACTTGTGACCCTTTGGTTAAATTGTCTGACTGATGGCAAGTTTGCGAAATACAAACATAACATATGATAACAGTACTAATAATAACGGGAACTAAATTAACGACCCATTAATGATGTAGGCCACACAGTTGCTATTTGGTTAGAATAATTTTTTTCAGAAAGCAAACTAATAGCGAAAGTGGTCGTATTTAGAGTTACTGTTACACGCATATCCATTTGACACAGTTCGATCATTCACAATCTCCTCGCGAAATACAAGTTATCTACGCGAAAAGCTAGAGTTCACACCAGGCGCGCGGCTGCACATCGCTCAGAGACGTAAGTCCCACGATACTACACAGCGCGAAATTTTCTAAGTCGTATCACTTCCTAGCTGCCTAAAGACCGACTGACCGCTTTTGCGTCTCAACCGAACTTTGGTGTCTCCAGCCGAACTGTCCCTCTGCACGTCTCCGGCAGCGTTTCCCGCGCGCCGAATATCGTCGCTCAACTGACTAGGGCAGTTCCCTTTTCTGAAGCCGTCCATCTGATTGGCTACAGCTCATTCGACATTATTTTACATTTTAATGTATTTATATAATCAAAGATTGACAACTTTCAAGTTCTAAAAAAGTAACAAAAATATATATTACATAATAAACGCTAAATTCTTTTACATAAAACCAATACAATTTCCTTCTTAGCTTTGAAAGTCACGGCCAGTAGCCTTGTACCTATGCGCTTTCTGATAAATAAATAAAGAACAAAAGTAAGTATTATGCACTAAACTTTACAACAAAATTCTATTACCTAATGATTCAATAAGGTGTCGTTCAATGTGTTTTGTGTGGAGGAACTGATGATCTGATACCTAACTGAAAATACTGATAATTTAAATTTGCCATATCTTTTAAACAAATGAAGTTACAGTGTTGATATTTACAAAATTTGTAATTTTAATGATGCGCTTCTATATGAAATTAAGATCGACTAAAGCGTTCAAATTTTAGCATTCAGGCCTTTGTTACAAAACTTGTGAATTTCAGTTTAACAGTAAATCCTAAACTATTATAGATATGACCAATATTCAAGTTTTATTGGGATCACCATGAAAATTTATGAAGGATGGTACATTAAAATTACTGTGGCTTCATTCCTTACATTACTACAGAATTTAATACTTTCCATAAATGTTTCCCTTTATGGCCAATCTTAGGTCCGCCATATTTAACACTGCTGCGTCTCCTAGGCCACAGAAGCCTTCTAGTGGGTTTCCTATGGCGTAGGTTCTCGTCTGTCTCACTCCGGCGCTTAGGCCTCAATAGAAAATAGAAGCCTGTGAGTTTCCCCATCTCGTGGTGAATCTGCGCCCTTTGTGGTATCCGGTCCTCGACGACAGGGTTCGTTTCACAATTCCAGTAGGCTGACTCTTTCGGCCATATAATTAAATGAGAGCGAAATGCTCGTTAACTCACAAGGGGTAAAAACAGGAAGTTAATTTATAAGCATCAGTTCCTTTTTGGTGAAAAGACTGTAAAGGATTCCTTAGGAGCCACCGAAGTCGAATGGCTTGTGAAGCAGGGAAGGTTTATGAAAGTCAGGAGAGGTGAAGGGATAGGGATCATGAAGGTGGGGTGCCGTTGCGAAGCGACTCAGCGAACTTCTTGAGGACCATCTGTACGCTAAGCTCGTCTTGGTGTGGCAAGCAAGGGTCATCCGTTGTCACAGCCTCTTTCTGTGGGGCTGTCGAGGTAGGCGCGTCTTCGTCTTCTTCTTGCGTCTCCTGCTGGTCGATCTCCCCTTCGGGAGAATGAGCAGGCGTTTCTAATTCTATGGGCACCACCACAGCGTCCGTCTGCGTACATCCCCACCTTACGCGCAATAGGGGAGGGAGTGGCGGGAAAGGACATCTCCTTCTTGGCGGCCCGTAGCTTTTCCCGCAGCTGCTGCAGCTGCCTGTGGACACCGACGAGCTTCATCTACATGGCGGCCCTCTCTGCCGCGATCGGGGCTTTGAGGGCGGCCACTGCGTCATCTGTGGCAGTACTTGAGTGGCGTGTCACGTAGTCTTCTTGTGATAGCACGGCCCGTTTCCACCTCTTGAATTGTTGGGGTGGGACAGCCTCTTCATGTGTGGCGGCCTTTTTTTATTTCTTCCAGCGCTTTATGTAACTGCAGCTGCGAGAGTTTGCAGCGTGAGCGCCGCCGCATTTGACGCATGTGGATCAACGCTTCCCAACGTATCACAGTCACGTGTACCGCGCGCTTTCACGCATTTCAAACAAGCAACTGTTCCTCTGCAGGTCCTCGCTACATGCCCCACCTTCTGGCACTTTAAGCAGTGCTGCGCTTTGTTCTTCGTCTGTTTCTTGCCGTCGCGATAGTTCCGACAGCTTTCAGCAGGAACTTGACCGCGGCAACTATAGTTCAATTCTTTTATCTTGGCGGTTCGCGCATGCCCTCACAGACGCGGGAGATTTCTGCGTTGCCAGTTGCACGCGCCAAGAGAAGCAGCGCCATAGTATAGTTCGCAATGTTACGTTTAGGGGGGAGCGCGCAGTTTATGAAGTAAAGCCACCACGGCCGCATTACCCCTTTCGCTGCTACAGAGACGTGCTCCCCGCATTCTGCGCTGTGCGCGATTTTGTCATCACTGCACTGCTCGCCTGTGCAGACACATGGTGTTTCGACTGCTTTGACACACTTTATCATTTGATTTCACAGAAACTATTTGGCCCAATAATTTTATTTTTACACATCTTCTTTACTGATACCTTCCCCACACAAATGACTTAATTTTGTTTCGATGTTCAACGCAGTTATTGTGCAGCATTAGATGTAGTAAACCATTGTACGAAATTTTGAAGAGTTTGCAGAGATAAAAGTCCATAGCGTATACTTTCCGTATGGTCGATTTTAGTTGCCACTAGAAATTTCAAAAAATTACATTCAAACGAATAAAATTCATGAAGTAAGACACTTCGATATTGTTTTTAAGTGAAGAAAATATTAAGCACTGAACAAGGTTTGAATTCAGAACCTTTTGCTTAGTGGCCAAACACTATAACCATTATGCTAACGCAGCTCATCATTCAATATACATTCCATAGGACTTTAATATAGCACGCAAAATACCAACAAACACTGTTGGTATGACTATGAATTACTCACGTTTCGTCGAAGTACAATAGGAAAGAAACAATTACCGCTGTTCTTTATTGCGAAAAAGTTCGTGAGAATGATACAAACACGTTTCCTTGCTATCGCCTGAATTAGGAGGCTTATTGCTTGTTTGGTTTAATTAATAAATAGAATATGAAGCAATTGGTATAAAGAATGCTTTTTCCAAACTTTCTATAAAAGAAAGTCTGCTACCAAGACATTGCTTTTGTTCAATTACTTTATTTATGACTGAACGTTTCTAAAACTGGAGACACTCCTCCGTGCTCTGCACTGCAGTCGAGCTCTGGCAACGTCGTTCTCTGTTCATTGGATTACTGTGTTTTATGACATCAAATGCGCAGAACGAACCTAAACTCGGCCGCCGTCGTAAATGACGCGCACTTTAGCTTGCCTCCCTTTCGTCGTCCGGATTGTCGGCGAAGTGTTGTAGGTGACAGATAGAACACCGAGCGAGGTGGCGCAGTGGTTAGCACACTGGACCCGCATTCGGGAGGACGACGGTTCAAGCCCTTACGGCCGGTTTCCTTCCCCATCCTCCCCTGATCCGAGCTTGCGCTCCGTCTCTAATGACCTCGTTGTCGACGGGACGTTAAACATTCACCTTACCGAGCGAGAGCAGTAGAATAATGACAGCTCCGCCAATGCACTGTCCTTTTATACTTGAAACATCCCCTCAGAAAAATTAGTGTATTACTGTGCTGATAAACCTTTTAAGTTATTTGATTTTCAAACAGCTGAGCGAAACTGAACGTACTCAGACAGTTCTCTCTTTACTTATTGTGATCATCACTAAACTGACACACAATATTTTTAGCGCAACGCAATCTGACTTTCAATAATCCCTATAAAAGAATGGCCCTGACTTACAATAACCTATACCTTTCATGAATCACTTACCTCACAAAAATCTTCGTTACTCGAACTACTGCACTACAGCGAGCGCCAATACTGCCAGCTAAATAAAAGATTCTAACTACTGAAGGCACTAACTACTGATAGGCATATTTAGCAAATGAAAGATTTTGACAGAGAACAAACAATGTATTTACCTTAATAGTGTTCAAAAGTCATAATGTATATATCAGTTCATGACATCCAGTCTTAAACACGTCCAGATCGTCCGCCCATAGTAACCTCTCAAAACTCTGGCATCTCTCTCCCCACATCCACCACTGCTGGCGGCTCACCTCCAACTGCGCAACGCTACGCGCTGTTCACATCCAATTGCCCAACACTACAATAGCAAAAATTCCAACAATGCAAACCAGCCACAGACTGCACACAGCACAGTCAGTGATTTTCATACAGAGCGGTACGTGGCGTTACCAGCATAAAACCCTAAACAGCCTACTTACATACTTTGTGTACGCGATACTATCGCCATCTGTGTATGTGCATATCGCTATTCCATAACTTTAGTCAGCTCAATGTGAATACATCAGCAGTCTCAGAAAACTAAGGTTCATCCAGTGAAACAATAATATTTTCATGATCTTATAAACTACAAAAGTTAATAATTTACTGTGACTGAATATTTTCACAACAAACATTGAAAATAACAAGTTTTCAACGCTCAGTCCGATTTCAATAAACAAAATATCGGATGACAGCCTAGCACTATAGCTATCATCCCTGGAAGCTGCACATCTGTATCTACTTTAATTATTGATTTATTACCTTTTTATTCCTTTTTGGTGTGAAAAATACCTGTCAGAACATCGTATTCTCTACAACTGAATGCAGCGTGAATGTCTCGTATCTTATTATACTTGTGTAGTAATTTAATGAATATTTTACTATTTTTGCCAGTAAACTTATTTAAATGTTGATTACAGTTGACATTAAAAACCATTGTAATTTAAAAGTGGTCAGTTGCATGTGTTAGCTGATACCACCATTGAAAAATGTGCCAAAAGTCGCTTGTGTCAAACAGATCTACATAATTGTTTAACAAATATTTAACAACTTTTTGCTGTCATTTAACGTGAGCACACATGCGCAAAATGCTGGGTTATTTATTTATGAACAAACTATTATTTATATATACAGTATATTATTAAGGGGCTCCGGAAAGGCTCAAAATCATGAAAAGTTCAATTTTTACTTTTTTGTGTTTTCTGAATCTGCAGACTATTACCTTTTAATAGATGTATAATTTATTCAATTCCGAAGACTACAACTATTTTTAATTTTTTTTTGAAATGTGTTCTACATGGGCGTGACCCACTGTGGCGCTGTTAAACTGCTGTCAAATGGTGTTATTATTAACGTCCGTGTTCATCAGGTACATTTTAGTGATGTGAGATAAAGTATGTGTTGTGGCTAACCTGTGATTGTTCAACATATATCGCTGGTGTGATTGTCGATTGTTTCATGTTTATTTACTCTGTCGTTATCTAGGAAATATTCGTAATTAATTCTGTTTCTTGAGTCTCTGTTTTGTTGAAGTATAATAATGAGTAAAAGTAAAGTTATTAGAAATCCTCTGAAGTCTTTTAAGAAAAGGAGAAATGTTGGAAAGCCAAAGGTATGTGTTATTACTGTAAACAATAAAGACGATAACCAAGTGAGTGAACCTAACCTCACAAGTACACCTGCCCATAGCAGTCAAAGTGGGAAAGAAAATACTTCACAGAAGAAGCTTGGTTCAATGAGTGAAAACTATGAATGTTGCAATTTTCAGAGACTTAGCAGCACCTGAACTGTTGAAAAAGTGTATTCACGTAAAAACTCAAAACCCCAATGAAAGTGTAAATAGTGTTATATGGTCGAGAATCCCCAAGACTGTATTTGTTGGAAGAGAAACACTTCACTTTGGTGTGTATGATGCTGTTGCGACTTTCAATGATGGCAACATTGTAAGGTGCAAGGTATTTAGAAATATGGGAATGAAGATAGGTTCTAACATGGTACGAGCGATGCTTGCTTTAGACAAGGAACGCCTTCGGGCTGCAGACAGGGCTGTAAAGAGTCTAGAAATACAAGCAAGAGTAAACAGGAGGAGGAACAAGAGGAAGCTGGAGGAGGAGTTTGCAGAGGATGAAGATAATCCATCCTATGGACCTGGAATGCACTAATAAGTTAATCCAATCTTTGTCGCTCGATTCCCAAAACTTTTATTTTCTCATACTAATTACATGTTTTCTAAGGATCTTCCAAACATATTTGTTTCAAACTTTCAGTAAATGTTACACAGTACCTTCTGCATAATTTAACACAGCCTTTTTCCAAAAAACTGTATATTTTTGAATATATAAATAAAAAATTGCAAAAAAATTTTGTGAATTTTCATTACAATTGAAAAAAAAATCATCTTTAATAACTGAACTAAAATTTTGTAAAATCCCTGTGTTAAGTTGTAGCCCATATTCCAATAAATAATCTGTAAAAAGTTCAACTTCCTACCTCAAATACTTTGTGAGGAAAGATGTAATTTATAAGAGTTATTTTAACATTGCAAGTATAGGGCGTTCCGGAGCCCCTTAAATATTGTTATAATTTTTTAGTTGAGTACAGAAAATGGTCAAGTTAAGTCAAATCATGTCTGTAGAGCACAAGAACGATGTACTTTCGGTAGAAATGGCCTTCAGCCAGTGCAAACTATGCAGTGACGGAACACTACTAGAATCAAGTGAAGACGGACACTTTCTGAGTGGTACGCTCAAGCGAGCTATTCAGGACATTTTTACGTCGATATCTATGTGAGGACAGATCAATCTGAGGTGACGTGTGATATTCGGTCGTGTAGGTGACTGATTCTGGGTGGTGAACAGCCTCTAGATTACTTTCACTTTTGAAGGGACTTCAAGGTTCGCAAAGTTTGAATATGTTCCAGTTCAGAACTTTAACTTTTTCCGCTTGCATAATGGAAGTAAACTAGACCGAGCCTGAGTATTTACTTTTCGTCTCCCGTATGGTGATGTGTAAATCTCCATGCTGAACTATGCGTTATTTTAAGGTGGCGAATATTTCGTTATTGTGGTCACTATATGGAATTTGTCTTTCGGGCGTCTTGGATAACTATTTAGCTTCAGGATTCTGCTACCATTCTTGTAACACACTTAACGCAACTTTGTTGCATTTAAGTAAGTTTATCTTCCTGGCTGTTTTATATTTCGTAATTATAGGACTACTTTCCGTTTATCTGAGATAACTTACTTGAATAAACTTTATTCAGCATAAGTCTCTGGTGTCTTCTGCATCACTTTCAGACGTTACAACAAAACATTTTTACTAATTATTCATTTATCTTTTATTACATATTTCTGATTACTTATTAATTCCAATTCTACCAAATGCATAGACTGTTTGGCTGCAGGATCACAGGTACAGGTTATTATTTGCAGCGAGTTTAGCTACAGGGCATGAGAGCAGACGAGTACGGATCGATGCTACGACTTTATCGAGCCACCCTTTTTAAACAGAGCCGTGGATAGGCCATTTACCTAGGTATATCAATATGGAGCTTCGGCGCGCAAGTCGCCAAAGTGGCGTCAAGTTGAAAGACTTGCTCCCGGCGAACGGTCTACCCGACGGGGGCACTAGTCACACTACATTTATTAATTTATCAATATGGAGGTAATCTCACAGAATGTATACGGCCATACAAGAGTAAATGGTTAGAGGGATTACAGTAGTTTTTATGTTATGAAAACTTAATTTTATAATTCGTCGTTTCTACAACCTTTACTCCACAACATAATCATACGATAATTTGCCGTCCCCATGCCACCGGCAAAATAAAAGAACTGACGACATTTTGGGTTGGGAGCGTTCGATTTGGCGTGCTGGACTTTGTCTTTCCCTTACATGTTTGTTTTTTATCGCACATATATAGTGGTAAAGGTATAAGTTTGCGGCGCCACACACAACGTCGTCCTACGCTCACAAATTATGACTCAAAAAACAAAATTTCGTGTGTTGTTTCTTCCATTTTACAAGTGTTGTGGGGCCGGCAAAATATTATGCTAATATTCTGTGGAGTGAAAAGTGAAATACGACACGAATCGTCTATTGCGGAAAGAAGGCAGATTAGTTCAGGGGCAAGCGGAAAGGGTTTGTCGGCCAAGCCTGGCAACCCACTGATGCGCCATCTCGTAGCGATCTGTAGCTGTGGTATAAATTACAAACGGAAGGAACAAGGATTCGCGTTACCGGATTACAGAGACATTCTGCTTCAAAGGCGGGACATTACTCCATCATTACGGACAAACTGCCAAATTCTTTTTAGAGTTCTGCAGCTATAGCTCATATATGCAGCTGTACGCTGTACAGCTTGCTCCAACAGACGCAATAATTTACTAAATTTATTTCAAACAGCGCACTCATGATCACTAACAGTCACTTTATACTAAAACGCACCAGTGATGATGCACCACTCTCTGCTGCCAGATCGCGTAGGTTGGCAATTGTTCCGAAAACGACGACTTCAGACTTCCACCGACAAATAACGCTCCCCCCATTCTCTGCTGCAATTGGCTAAGTCCTCGTGAACGGAATGCATTTAGACCAGGGCTTCACAACATACGTGCTCGCGGAGCAAGCTGTGAGCAGCAAGGCGCGAGCACGGAGCAGCGCGAGCACGCTACCCCCACTACCAGACCAGAGCGGAGTGTGGGGAGAGTCACGTGGGGTACACAAAAGCTGCCGCCAGTCAATGTAAATCCGCGGCCACCTGCAGGGATATCACTCACGAATTATTACTGCGACAAATGAAACAAATAAAGGAGAATGTACACGTGCCACATAATTTTGTTAGCTTAGTGTATGCCTCTACCATCTGTAGACACTGAAACTAAAGAATTCCACGACAATCCTATATTTTCAACACTTTCTTCAACACTACTTAAAATATCACCTCCGGTTGTAGTGTTCTTCATGGCTACTACATCGAGGAGCTCCTCCCTCACCTGAAGATCTCTGTTAACACCTCTAATAAATATGGCAAGCTGCGCTGTTCCAGTGATATCAACACTTTCGTCCAGAGCTAGAGAATACGCCATAAAATCTTAACAGATATTTGCAAGCTGGCTCTGGACGTCGTCTGCCATGTCCTGTATGCGACGCATAATGGTCATGTTAGATAATGGCACAATCCGAAACTGTTCAACTTGAGATGGACACAAATGTTCCGCTGCAACTACCAAACATTCTTTTATTAAATCGCCATCAGTTAAGGGGCGCAGGGATTTTGCTAAAAGCAAAGCAATTTTGTAACCCACTCTGAGAGCTGCCTCAGTTGATTTTTCTTCGTCGTCCAGATCTTCTTCGGATAGCTTCCTTTTAAGTTTAATAACTTCCTGTGCACGATCTGGTCAATCACATTTTCCACGTCCGTAGTCTTTCGCGTGGTACGACATATAATGTCGCTGCAAATTAAATTTCGTAAAAGAATTCAGCGTTTTGTGACATACTAAACATTTTGCAACACCATCTTTTTCAGTAAACAGATACAATTCCTCCCAATGGGGGTTGAACTGCGAAAGCATGGTTGGGGTTACACGACGGCGACTTCACATGATTCTTAACCAGCGAAGTGACTGTTAAGAGCTGATCGCAGTACTTTAAACGTGACACAGTCGGCGCGAATTCAATAGGCACGCTGCGGCCCTATTCAAACGTGCGGGCGCATTTCCCCTCCCTCCCCTCCCTCCGTACTCCTTGACCTTGCACCTGCTCGCGAGCACGTCCCTGACCAGACGCGAGTACTCGCGCTCAAAACCGGCCAGTTGTTAAGCACTGATTTAGACAGTACGTGCCATAGTACACACTTTTTACTCCACAACATAATATTTGTCATCCCCATGCTACCCGTAAAGTGAAAGAATTCGCGGAACTTTGTGTTATGAGCCGAAATTTGTGAGTGTAGTACGCCGTTAACTATGGCACCCAGCACATGTATCTTTACCATAATTTTAATCCGATTGTCATTCATTACATTCCTTGAGACCATTTCTTACTTTGTTCACTCACTGCGGACGTGTGATGTGTAGTTGGTCTTATAATGTGTACTGTGTGTCGACGTAACGGTGTCGCTTTACTCCCAATGTATGCTTCGCTACATGTCGGCATTTTTCTTGACTTTGACGCCATGTTGTCCATTGCTGCCAAAAGCTGCACTAAAACAATTTGGGTATTGCATATACCTGCTCGATGAATGCTTGTCCCGAAGTATTCGGCAAGGCAATTAGCGATTAAGCTAGTCCTGGCCCATCGGGGTAAAATTCATTACTATAAATCAACATCACATTTGCGCATTAGCCTCCCTGTAATACACTTTCACGAAACATTGTTACTTCAGTGTGCTATTTCTGTGATTGCCGTCGGCAGCTGCGTAGCGCCTGAGTTCGTAGCAATGCAGGATTAAGAGAAACACATCCCATCCCCCTCCCCTCCCTTCACAATCCGCCGCATTGCAGCGACCACCTTTTACTTCCTCTTCACCCTACCGTTATGCGTCACAGTTAAGTGGACGGGCTATACGTACTGCTGCAAAGAATTAAAATGAGGTTTTATTTACTAATTACAGATACAATATACGACCTTCGCATGTTTAACATGTCAGGCGCAGGCTCCTATAGAGATGGAGATATCGATAGAAAATGGGAATCTGGTTCTGTAAAAAGAAAAGAAAAACTGAACGAGCTCTATCGAATCAGGTTTTAAGTACAGGCATTATAAATTTTCTCAAAAAAACTGCATCTGGTAGTATGGAACTATCTGAATCCTTACAAAAAAAAAAAAAAAGAAACAAGAATCTGGGAAGTACTGCAGACACACAGAATAAAGCATGGAAAAACAATAGACCAAGAAAACGAAAGGCTAATTTGTGAATGCAAAAAACTTTGGCACCTTTGTTTCAGAGATTAAATGGTATCTTTCATTTCCTATCCTCTGATAATATGGCATTTGGAGGTCACAAAGAATCTTTCAATATAGTCTATGACAGCGAGAATTCTGATAACTTCATAGACTTGTTTAAATTGATACCTAAATGTGATCCTGCGTTACAGGAACACATTAAAAGCATTAATGACAAACAACTTACAAACAATTATCTAAGGCACGATATTCAGAATTAATTGATCATTTTGATGTCAAAAACAGTCGCTGATGAAGTGATGCGCAGGGTAAAAGAGGAAAAGTGTTATTCGGTTTTGGTCGATTACACTAGAGGCTATAGTTGAGTTGAACATAATCCGTGATCTTAATATTTTGGAATCTCTCAGATGGAACAATAGAAGAACTCTTTATTGGCTTTCCAGCCGTTACTGAGACGAGTGCAGAATATCTTACTAATGCAATACTGGAAGAGCTAGGTAAAAATTGATTAGACATTCAAAACTGTCGTGGCCAAGGATGCGACAATGGAGTAAATATGGCGGGTATAAAAGGTGGAGTTAAATCACGAATATTAAATATAAATTCCAGGGTATTTCTTACACCCGGTGGGTGTTATAGTTGCAGTCTGCTGTTGGTAGACGCAGCTAATTCTTCGGCTGCAGCAAAACCATTTTTTGGTTTTATTCAGAAATTTTATTTGCTGTTTTCAAGATCCATCAAATGCTGAAAATTAATTTCAGGAAAATTGAAGCTTACTATGAAACCTTTATCAGATACAAGGAGGGAAAACAGAATCGAGGCAGTGAAAGCTGTACTACTGCAATTTGTCAGCCTTATTGAATGCTTAAAAAATTACACGGAAGAATCAGACATACTCAGTGACTGTGTTTCAGTTTTGAACAAAATGTTCGGCTTAGAATTTATCATATCATTGCATTTATAGTGTGAGATATTATTACATGTTAATGTTATAAGCAAATTATGGCAATCTGTACAATCCATCTGAGTATTACTCTTGAATATTTGCACACTTTTGTTACTGGAACAAAGAGAATGGTCAAACTGGGTTCGAGCAATGCTTGTTTGACGCTCGTCAATTTACTGAGAAAAAGAGTTATGATCTGCCAAAAGATTTTAAAAATAAAAGCTTAGCCAAGAATAATAGGAAATTCGATTATGAAAGCAGTGATGAACGTATAGTCTCCGAAAAGTCGATTAGAAACAGATTTTTCTAACACCATGATTTATTTCATATTTAGCAATATGGATTTATCATTTATATCTATAAAATAATATTTCGAAAAAAATTGGTTTGCTCTGTGATATAAGTAATTTAAAAATTACTCCAAAGTATCATATATTAAAAAGCTGTCGAGATTTACACATAGTCCTGCGAGTGGGTGAGTGCTGTGACTTCCAGTCTTACGAATTCTATGGAGAACTGCAAATAATGATCATATATTTACCCGACTTCGTTAAGTATGTGAAACAGCTACTGCAATATATAACACAAAATAACTTAAAAGAACTTTCCGCAAATATTTATTTCGCCATTAGAATTTTGTTAACAATACCAGTAATAACAGCCTCGGTAGAAAGGAGCTTTTCAAAATTATTAAAGAAGGGCAACGAGTTAGCAACGACTTTTGGATTTGGCAATTTTATCTACTGAAGCATCTAAACTGAATTACGATACAGTTGTTATAGAGTTCAGTAAGACTAAAAGAAGGAAATTTATGTTTCTTTTAAGTTTTAACCCTTAGTTATTACAGAAATTACTGAATATTGTTACTAATATTAGTGTTTTCGTTTCTGTGAATAAAATTTTTACAATTTTAAAACAAAAAAAGATTTCGCCTCATAAAATGCATCCTCTTACATGACAAGAGAGCCTTGTAAAATTTATCTTTCATACACCAAATTTTGGTCTTACCCCGCCACTGGTCAGCATCGATAGCTGTTGAGTCTTTCAAGTTGCATTTTACCGCTACGTATTTGCACAAGTGCGGTGCGAACCGACCGTTTACAGGGTAGCACGAGCTGTCAAACGAGAGAGAATTTGATTACGAATCCAATGGTATGTAGATATGATATGGAAATGTTATATGAGAGGAGATACATAGACAAGTAGCTTCGAGTACAAATAATTCACTAAATAATTTATAGCTTTTAAAGCACTCATCCTACCGGACACCAAAGAGATCAAGCATTCAATTTGTAGCTCTTGATAAGATGCATCAACGAAAATATTTACATTTCAATAATTTTTGTAATTAATCTGTGAGAGGCAGAGTAGTTGGAAAAGTAAAGTCAGCATATCTTTGAATGAAGACAGATACACTGATAGGATGGCAGCGATTAATGTTCTCCACAGATAGAATTTCAATGTTAAGATTTATTATTTTTCCAAAGAAAATTCGCACTGGCTGTATCAATGATTTTTATTAAATCTGCGACTGGTTTCGCACTACTTATCGGTGCATCCTAAGGCAATATACGCTATTTATAACATGGTAACGTTGAACATTGCCCTGTAGCCGCTCCTCACCATTCACCTTCAATATACCGTCATCTGGTGAAAGCGGTATATTGGACGTGAATGGTGGGGAGTGGCTACAGGGCAATGTTCAACGTTACTGTGTTATAAATAGCGTATATTGCCTGAGGATGCACCGATAAGTGGTGCGAAACCAGTCGCAGATTTAATAAAAATCATTGATACAGCCAGTGTAGAATTTTCTTTGGAAAAATATCGAAGTTTGGCTGTGGTTGCCCACCCTACAAAACAATTTATTATTTTTATTTTCCATTTTCATTGTTTCATGTTAAGTTTACATAGTTTTGCTCATAATTTAAATTTTATTGATCATCCATGAGTTGTAATAACAGCATTGGAAAGAGGAGACACTAAACCGTTTTATTGAAACTTGATCATCGGTAGTTGGGTATGTAATTTTGTAGCGGAACCTACGTTCAACCTGGTAGATACTAGGGAGAAGACGTCCGCCCGTAGACTAACAGAGAGAGAATCAGTGAGTTACAAGGTTTATTGAGTGTTGCAGCATGAATGCATATGGCTGGAGACTGGGAAGTCTAGTGATATGGCTGATGATGATTCCATAAAGCACACCCTCCAACAAAATAGAGGCAGCATCTCAAATTTCGTCCCTATGACGAAGCTCTATTATCTGGGAGTCATCAGGCATTATACACAGTGGGCACAAACACGGATCGTATAAATGTGATGACAAAAATGGCGAAGATACTGCCAATTCACTTCATTGTTTTTAACGAGACGTACCTTACTTAACGCCAGGTACTCATCCTTCCTTAAAATCGTTCAAAGAGGTAAATATTGCAGCGTGAAATAATGGCGCTTGGCCGTAAACAACTTTTCATAAGTTTCTGATGACTCATGGTTTAACAGGAATTAGCATTATATCACTGTGGAGTATTCCGCTCGCGGAACTTCTATTTGTGGTACACGAAATGAAGGTAGACCTTATAAGTGTAACAAAGAACATGACAGTGCTGTCACCTATTTGATACTGTACATCAATTTTCAAATAATGGATGGTGCTATACAATGCCTTGCGAATTCTTGAAGTAGATGCGAAAACACAAACATTGAGGAAGCTGTAGGAAGAAGTTAGCCACATTCGTTTTTAATCAGATCTCAAGTCACAGTATATAAAATGTTAGAGGATTCGTCTCCTAATTTGTCTCTTCCCTCCCTGTTCCTGTCGTGTGTGACGCAAGGTAAAAATTGTGACAGTATGCATTCGTGCGCGCTCTAGTCTTGCCTACCTTGTCATTACGGTTATTTCACGAGATATACGATAAGTGCAGTGTAACTGTATTTGTGTCAATAGTGAATCAATACACGAACACCCTATTGTCAGATGGACATCTGCTTCCCTTGAAGTACACCGGACAACTTCGGACAATTATAATCTTTGCGGAATGGCTCTGTTTCTACGATGCTAATATCAGCTCCCTGAACACCCTGAAACCAATATTTCAACGATCTCTTACTCTGACTTCGTAAGGGCTTCGAACATCATCAGCACTCAATAATATGTTTTACGTAATTTTTTTTACGGTCTTCATTTTCGACACGCTAGGCTCCTGTAGAGTCCTTCCAATAAACTGAGTCCCTCATTTCCCTACTATCAATTAATGTTTGATTTATATCCATTAAATATCATTTCGTAATGTTACGCACATATTTAATCCACCTGTCTTACCGATGTTATTCCTCGATGGTGGTTGCTTTTGTCTGTGCACGGAGACATAATCATGTTGTTTCTATAGCTTTCGATAGCTGACAATTAATGTTCTTGTGCTGTCAGAATGTAAGACTTTAACAGTCATCCTAATCAACATGTTTTTAGACATCGTCAGGAACGCAGGGAGTAAAAAAGTTTTATTTTCGTAGACAGGGAAAAGTGACTGGAAAAGTAATAGAGGGAAGAAGAAAACGAAAAGTCAGAGCGTTGTAGGTGTGGAGGCGTACTGATGGCATGCCAGGAAATGCAGAGTTCTTGCACCACAGGCTCAATCACCAAACGACTTCTCCGTACCGACCGAAGCAGGCAACGACAGTCAGAGAATTCGGCCGTATCCGACAACCGAGCTCACACTGAAACATCCGTACACCTGTAAATCTGTAAACCCGTTTAATCAGGTAAAGGGCCCCACCAAGCTCGTCACCTTTAGTCTTTTATAGTCTTTTTTCATGTATGAATCCACACCACGTTATGTCTCTTCGCAGCCTGCCGGTGTGGCCGTGCGGTTCTAGGCGCTTCAGTCTGGAACCGCGAGACCGCTACGGTCGCAGGTTCGAATCCTACCTCGGGCATGGATGTGTGTGCTGTCCTTAGGTTAGTTAGGTTTAAGTAGTTCTCAGTTTTAGGGGACTGATGACCACAGATATTAAGTCCCATGGCGCTCAGAGCCATTTGAACCATTTTTATGTATCTTCTACGGCTACACAACTGTGGCAACGGAAGCACATAGGAGTATTTCAGGAAAAATGTTGGCCAAAATTTGTGTATGGTATTTTCTGTACTGTGCGATCCTAGAGAATATGTCTGTAGGATAATAATGCATCTGGATACTTTGTGACACGAAATAAAACAAAATTATGGTAATTTTATTAAATTCTTCATTTCTTAGCTGCAATACTATGTATTATTGAGGCGATACCTCCCAGTCTTGTTCATCTGAGCAATCTGTTTCTACTGGCGTCTCCTCTTCATCATCATTTTCAGCTTGAGGGATCTGCTTAATCCATCCTTCGATTAAGAGCTGTAACTGTAATGTTTCTTTTAAGAAAGGTTTGCTGAATTTCTTTGGATTCTGTCTCATACCTGTTATTAATGTATCAGATATCAGTAGTAGCCTGTTTATTATGTCCAGACTGCATTCTTCTCGTGAGAATTTCCTGGCAAACGTTTGTCTGCACAGACGAAAGTGCTTTTTGCGGTTCTCGGCTGCTTCTTCTAATAATGGCTCTGAGCACTATGGGACTTAACTGCTGAGGTCATCAGTCCCCTAGAACTTAGAACTACTTAAACCTAACTAATTTAGGACATCACACACGACCATACCCGAGGGAGGATTCGAACCTGCGACCGTAGCGGTCGCGCAGTTCCAGACTGTAGCGCCTAGAACCGCAGTGGCCACTCCGGCCGGATTCTTCTAATAAACTGCTTATGGGTAAGAAGGCATGTTCAATGACTTTGCGCCATGCACCAAAATCTTGTGTACTGTGGAAGACATAAGATGCCATTGATATAAGTCACCATAGAGTCTTACTGTTTCAACAGTATAAGCAGAAAATTTGTCTGTGTCTGTCTTAAGTCCACTGGAAAAAGGTTTCCACAATAACCCTGAATCGATAGCTGAGTTGTGGAATCCACATCTGTTAATTCTGCTGATGTTTTGTGGTTTACAAAAATTCTCCTACTGGTATTTAGATCATTGCTATTTCCTTAGTTTTTGCTTGGGAACATCTGCAAGTAATTCCAATCGATTTCTAAACGTTTCTTGTGTGACTTTTTTCCTGTCTTAAACAAATTTCTTTTCCTCTTTTGAACGGATTTGCGACTTCTTGATGTTCATTTTATAGGACAAATGCAACAATACTTCAAAAAATCTAACCCGGGGATGGAGTATAGACAGGCCAGACTTACGAGCTTCAACAGGGCGGTCCATTGATAGAGACCGGGCCAAATATCTCACGAAATAAGCACCAAAAGAAAAAACTATAAAGAACGAAACTCGTCTAGCTTGAGGGGGGAAACCAGATGGCGCTATGGCTGGCCCGCTAGATGGCGCTGCCATAGGTCAAACGGATATCGACTGTGTTTTTTTAAATAGGAACCCACATTTTTTATTACATATTCGTGTAGTACGTAAAGAAATATGAATGTTTTAGTTGGGCCACTTTTTTCGCTTTGTGATAGATGGCGCTGTAATAGTCACAAACGTATAAGTACGTGGTATCACGTAACATTCCGCCAGTGCGGACGGTATTTGCTTCGTGATACATTACCCGTGTTAAAATGGACCGTTTACCAATTGCGGAAAAGGTCGATATCGTGATGTATGGTTACTGTGATCAAAATGCCTAACGGGCGTGTCCTATGTAGGCTGCTCGGTATCCTGGACGACATAATCCAAGTGTCCGGACCGTTCGCCGGATAGTAAGTTATTTAAAGAAACAGGAGGTGTTCAGCCACACGTGAAACATCAACTACGACCTGCAACAAATAATGATGCCCAAGTAGGTGTTTTAGCTGCTGTCGCGGCTAATCCGCACATCAGTAGCAGACAACCTGCGCGAGAAATGGGAATCTCCAAATCGTCGGTGTTGAGAATGCTACATCTACATCGATTGCACCTGTACCATATTTCTATGCACCAGGAATTGCATGACGACGACTTTGAACGTCGTGTACAGTTCTGCCACTGGGCACAAGAGAAATTACGGGACGAAGACAGACTTTTTGCACGCGTTCTATTTAGCGACTAAGCGTCATTCACCAACAGCGGTAACGTAAACCACTATTGGGCAACGGAAAATCCACGATGGCTGCGACAAGTGGAACATCAGCGACCTTGCGGGTTAATGTATCGTGCGGCATTATGGGAGGAAGGATAATTGGCCCCCATTGTATCGATGGCAATGTATACTGATTTCCTACGTAATGTTCTACCGATGTTTCTACAAGATGTTTTACTGCATGACAGAATGGCGATGTACTTCCAACATGATGGATGTCCGGCACATAGCTCGCGTGTGATTGAAGCGGTATAGAATAGCATATTTCATGACAGGTGGATTGGTCGTCGAAGCACCAAACCATGGCCCACGGATTTACCGGATCTGACGTCCCGGATTTCTTTCCGTGGGGAAAGTTGAAGGATATTTGCTATCGTGATCCACCGACAACGCCTGACAACATGCGTCAGCGCATTGTCAGTGCATGTGCGAACATTACGGAAGGCGAACTACTCGCTGTTGAGAGGAATGTCGTTACATGTATTGCCAAATGTACTGAGGCTGACGGACATCATTTTGAACATTTATTGCATTAATGTGGTATTTACAGGTAATCACGCTGTAAGAGCATGGGTTCTCAGAAATGATAAGTTCACAAAGGTATATGTATCACATTGGAACAACCGAAAAAAAAGTTCAAACGTACCTACGTTCTGTATTTTAATTTAAAAAATCTACCTTTTACCAGCTGTTCGTCTAAAATTGTGAGCAATATGTTTGTGAACATTACAGCGCCATCTATCGCAAAGCGAAAAAAGTGGTCCTACTAAAAGATTCATATTTCTTTACGTACTGCACGAATATGTAATAAAAAATGGGGGTTCCTACTCAAAAAAACGCAGTTGATATCCGTTTGACCTATGGCAGCGCAATCTAGCGGACCAACCATAGCGGCATCTGCTTTGCCCCTTCAAGCTAGACAAGTTTGGTTCTTTGTAGTTTTTTCGTTTGACGCTTATTTCGTGAGATTTTGGCCCGGTCACTAAAAATGGACCACCTTGTATATTTATTACTTTGGTTTTTGATAAGTCATTGAAGTTTTCTGAGGTAGTCTTGCAAATGTAGCATCTCATTGTTGATGCTGTCCTTATTGCTGCATTGCAGACCTTTGCATTTACCATAGTCATCAGCAATATTAGTTTTTCGCTTAAATCAATCACCCTCAGTTCTTGCAATTTTTGGTTTATTCTAATGTTTCAATTTATTTGTTGATGTAACCAATTTCTTCATTAGTAACATCAACTGTTTCATGAAAAGATCTAATTCTAATTGGTCTGCAACAGCGAGGAGATTATGCAGTAGGATTTTTCCAAACAATTAGATCTTTATTTGTGATGCTATTAAGCTGGAGAGGCGCTAAAGATGACTGAAATATTCGTATCAGAATCATAGTTGTTTTCAAATTTTTATTTAAACTGAGTATTTGGTGAACCATCACAATCCCATTTACATATAAGTTCTCATGCATTAATTTCATCATTTAGAAAATTATTTAAAATCTCTTCCAAATACAATATCAGTCGCTCACAAGTGTGATTAAACAAGCCTGGAAATTGAATCTCCGCATATGCGACAGTCACCTGAAAAGATTCAGTCGCCCGCATCTCGTGGTCGTGCGGCAGCGTTCTCGCTTCCTACGCCCGGGTTCCCGGGTTCGATTCCCGGCGGGGTCAGGGATTTTCTCTGCCTCGTGATGGCTGGGTGTTGTGTGCTGTCCTTAGGTTAGTTAGGTTTAAGTAGTTCTAAGTTCTAGGGGACTGATGACCACAGATGCTAAGTCCCATAGTGCTCAGAGCCATTTGAACCATTTTTGATGGATTCAGTCACAGGGTAGCACTGCTTTTTAGCCTCTTGAAGGATACTGTAACAGGGATAAATTCTGTTACCAGCTGTTCGGATTTTTTCGTAATGTTTCGTTGTCAGCGAGGCTTCCACAAAGATTGAGAAGGCCTGGATATGTGATTAGCCTTATTTAATTCCTTGTGTAGGAAATGAAGTAATATCTTTAACCACTCCGGAACACTCAACGTTTCCAGATTCTTGAAATTTAGTTTCACTGGCATACGTTAATTCTGTGTCTCCAAAATTGCTTCGCAATAGCTTTGTTTTATGCCTTTTACTGCGTTCACTTAATACTACGAGCGACTTTGATGGCCTACCAACTCAAGTTTTTGCAACGTGGAATTTTAATGGTGTTTTACGGATCAAATCCACCCGGCAGACTCACGAAGAGGGGCCGATGTGCCAGCCAGCCTGTATGTGGTTCTTAGGCGGTTTTCCTACTCCAACTAGCTGAATACCGGGCTGGTTCCCATGTTCTGCCTCAAATACACGCTACGCAGACATTTAGCACACTTTCTCTCACTTGCACCCAGAATCTACTCTCTGATGCGACAGAAGTAATGGTATAACGATATACGTGTATACGGATGGTGATAGCATCTTGTGCACAAGTTAGAAAAGGGCAGTGAATTTGCGTAGCTGTCAGTTGTAGTCAGGTGATTCATATGAAACTGTTTACAACGTGCTTATGGCCTCATGTCGGGAACCAACAGCCTTTGAACGCTGAGGGATGGTTGAGACTAGAAGAATGGGACATCCATTTCGGAAATCGTTGGGGAATTTAATATTCGGAGAGCCACAGTATCAAAAGTGTACCGAGAATACCAAATTTCAGGCATTATTTCCCACCACGGCCAACGCAGTGGCCGGCGGCCTTCGCTTAACGACCGAAAGCAGCACCGTATGCTTAGATTTTTCAGTGCTAACAGACAAGCAACACTGCGCGAAATAACCGTAGAAATCAGTCGGGGACGTACGACGAGTGTATCCGTCAGGACAGTGCGGCGAGATTTGGCGATAATGGGCTATGGCAGAAGACGACTGACGTGAGTGCCTTTGCTAACAGCACGACATCGTCTGCAGCTCCTCTCCTGGGCTCGTGACACACACGCGCGCGCGCGCACACACACACACACACACACACACACACACGCAGATGCATACGCTCATGACTGCTAGTAGTATTGACTGTTACACCAATACCATCGTCAAGCAATGTTATGTTGTGGGTCTTAAGGATAAAGATTCTGTGAATCTACCCGTCTGTAGTTCTTTTTTTCCATTTTTCTTTAATTTGCACATCTCACAGCAGCAGTCTCTGTCCACAGGATGTCTTCCTCATCTGGTGTCGTCTGACTGTGCAGTAACAAAACCACAGCAGGCAACTCCCACAAGAGTTATTCGCCAACTCATACAGTGTAACTGTCAGTGGTTCTAAACGCCTTGATGTAGACAGTGCACCTATCAATGACTTTGATGAAGTTACTGACAAGGGAACCTCCCCATCGCACCCCCCTCAGATTTAGTTGTAAGTTGGCACAGTTGATAGGCCTTGAAAAACTGAACACAGATCAATCGAGAAAACAGGAAGAAGTTGTGTGGAACTGTGGAAAAAATAAGCAAAATATACAAACTGAGTAGCCCATGCGCAAGATAAGCAACATCAAGGATACTGCTATCTCAGGAGCGCCGTGGTACCGTGGTTAGCGTGTGCAACTGTGGAACGAGAGGTCCTTGGTTCAAGTCTTCCCTCGAGAGAAAAGTTTACTTCTTTTATTTTCGCAAAGTTATGATCTGTCCGTTCGTTCATTGACGTCTCTGTTCACTGTAATAAGTTTAGTGTCTGTGTTTTGCGAACGCACCACAAAACCGCGCGATTAGTAGACAAAACGACCTGCCTCTCCAATGGGAACCGAAAACATTTAATCGCAAGGTCGTAGGTCAACCGATTCCTCCACAGGAGAACACGTCTGATATATTCTATACGACACTGGTGACGGCATGTGCGTCACATGACAGGAATATATTGTCGACCCACCTAACTTGTACACTTGGCGAATAGGTAAAAAGATTCTTCTGCCTTGCCCGATTTAGGTTTTCTTGTGGATGTGATAATCACTCCCAAAAAAGTGATGAAAACATAAGAATTTGTCACGTAAACTGCAACAAATGAATGCAACAGTTTCACAGTCGCACAGTTTTCCCTGTGCTCTGTCAAAACATATGTTTTTAACGTTTTAAAATTTTTCGGTTTAGGTGTAGCGTCCCCATACTACGGCGCAGTTACCTCACATCGGACGGACGGACGGACAGATAATAAAAAAAAAAATAAAAAAAAAACCTCTTCATTCGAAGGTAGTCTTGAACCAAGAACCTCTCGTTCTGCAGCTGCTTACGCTAACCACGGAACCACGGCGCTCCTGAGCTCACCTCTCCTTGATGTTGCTTATCATGCACACGGACTACTCAGTTTGTATGTTTTGCTTATTTTTTCCATAGTTCCACACAACTTCTTCCTGTTTTCTCGCCGGCCGAAGTGGCCGTGCGGTTAAAGGCGCTGCAGTCTGGAACCGCAAGACCGCTCCGGTCGCAGGTTCGAATCCTACCTCGGGCATGGATATTTGTGATGTCCTTAGGTTAGTTAGGTTTAACTAGTTCTAAGTTCTAGGGGACTAATGACCTCAGCAGTTGAGTCCCATAGTGCTCAGAGCCATTTGAACCAACCTGTTTTCTCGTTTGATCTGTGTTCAGTTTTTCAAGGCCTATCCACTGTGCCAACTTATAACTAAATCTGAGGGGGGTGCGATGGGGAGGTTCCCTTGTGAGGTAGAAAATGCACAGCTTGTCGGTGCGGAAGTGCAGTATTCGTGGTATGAGTGGCATTATCCGTTCAGTATGATGGAATACACGAAGCGGGAGGTGACGGACAAGTATGACTCACCTCATACTCCTACTGTCGTTCTAATATCAGGACGTAAAGTGTGCATAGTTGATCTGTCTGAAGAGGCAGTGCTTGAATTAACCTGGCCTGACACGAAATATACCTAAAACATCCGAGTGTTGTGAATTTAGATATTCTATGCTGTCCAGAATGAGATTTTCACTCTGCAGCGGAGTGTGCGCTGATATGAAACTTCCTGGCAGATTAAAACTGTGTGCCCGACCGAGACTCGAACTCGGGACCTTTGCCTTTCGCAAAGCACTTGCCCGCGAAAGGCAAAGGTCCCGAGTTCGAGTCTCGGTCGGGCACACAGTTTTAATCTGCCAGGAAGTTTCATTCTATGCTGTGCTAGCAATTGCTACAGACAGATTGCGCCGTTGTCGCTTGTATGTGAGAGGGGCGTATATTGGTTTCGTTTAGTGTTTACGCAGCAACAGTGTAAATGTAGAGGAAATGAAGCAACGCATTACTGTCTATACACTGATGAGCTAGACCGACCTACTATCGATATAAACCCGTCCAGGCGATAGCAGCATCACCTGGCGATAAATGACTGCTAATCAGACATGTTGTGTCGGCTACTGTGGAAATCAGCATTAACACAAACAAAGAAGGAGAGAGGTTGTGATGGCCAATGACAGAAATCCAAAACAATCTGTATACAGGGTGTTACAAAAAGGTACGGCTAAACTTTCAGGAAACATTCCTCACACATAAAGAAAGAAAATATGTTATGTGGACATGTGTCCGGAAACGCTTATTTTCCATGTTAGAGCTCATTTTACTACTTCTCTTCAAATCACATTAATCATGGAATGGAAATACACAGCAACAGAACGTACCAGCGTGACTTCAAACACTTTGTTACAGGAAATGTTCAAAATGTTCTCCGTTAGCGAGGATACATGCATCCACTCTCCGTCGCATGGAATCCCTGATGCGCTGATGCAGCCCTGGAGAATGGCGTATTGTATCACAGCCGTCCACAATACGAGTACGAAGAGTCTCTACATTTGGTACCGGGGTTGCGTAGACAAGAGCTTTCAAATGCCCCCATAAATGAAAGTCAAGAGGGTTGAGATCAGGAGAGCGTGGAGGCCATGGAATTGGTCCGCCTCTACCAATCCATCGGTCACCGAATCTGTTGTTGAGAAGCGTACGAACACTTCGACTGAAATGTACAGGAGCTCCATCGTGCATGAACCAGATGTTGTGTCGTACTTGTAAAGGCACATGTTCTAGCAGCACAGGTAGAGTATCCCGTATGAAACCACGATAACGTGCTCCATTGAGCGGAGGTGGAAGAACAAACTAAAATGAGCTCTAACATGGTAATTAAGCGTTTCCGGACACATGTCCACATAACATCTTCTCTTTATTTGTGTGTGAGGAATGTTTCCTGAAAGTTTGGCAGTACCTTTTTGTAACACCCTGTATAAACTTGAATATTAAATGATCATTTTGTTTCTAAAAATAAAAGAAACTTGTCTTCTTGCACCTCCTACATGCGATTACATGTATACTTTATTAATACTCACAAAACGCAGGCTGAGTATCGTCTTTCTCTTACTCAGTACTGATGCTCTCGAAGACTGCAACCGAACGGACCGATCAGTGGTGTGTGGCTGATTAAATCAGCATTGACAGAGGGCGTTGAACTTTGTCTTCCTGGAAGTGTGGCGCTGCCCGCTCTTTCCATTGCCGCGCGGGTCAGCGCCTTCTTGATGCCATTTCGCGACGCTGTGCTGGTCGGTGTACAGCCGATGCCTTAGGACTGCACATTGCTGTCCTCTCCCCCCCCCCCCCCCCAAAAAAAAAATGCCGCACTGTTGTCGTTTATAGAGGCATCTTGCGACAACGGTTGGCAGGGGTGTCGGGGGGCGGGGGCGAGACAGGAAGCTGGGAGTCGCAATTAGGACCGATGCCGAGCCCACGGTCGCGCTCCGACATCCGTCCTGCGCTCCCAGGGGGGAACGTAGGTTAGAAAACTCTCGGAAAGGCGCCTACCCTCTTCCTGAGCCGATGCGACGAAAAATGGAGAGGGCGGCGATGACTACGGCGGCGGCGACGACAACGACGACGACGACGGCGTCGTGTCCCCGGCGGACGCCGGGACAAGCTTCTGTAGCGGCGAAGGCGATGGGTCCAGCTCCGTTGGTTCCGCGGCGGTGCCGGAGCACCCCGTGGGCGGCCGCACCGTCCGGAAGATCCCGGTAGTACTCGAATCTGGGGACAGAAAATCTACTGAAGAATTTCGCAATCGACAAGCACGAATCTGCTTCTGATGGCAGCGCAGTAACCCAGCAGTGCATTGAATTAAATAAATGTAAGCGCCCAAATTTCGGAGAACCTTTCCTATCTCCCAGCACCCGGTGCGACAAAAAACTCTGAAAAGAATAGAATCATTGGGGCAGGCGCCAAGCGCTGCGGTGGGTGCAGCAGCTGGAGCAGCGTACGGTGGCAACGGCCATGTACGAGGGGCGTTTGAAAATTCCGTGCAAAGTCTGAGAGATGGCACCACCGGCGCATATCCAGGTCAAGTTTAGTTAGTGGCATCTTTGGAAAGAACGCACACCAACTTTCAGCCATATTGGTCTATTTGTTTGTCTAAGGCATTCGTCTGAATCAAGGACGTCGAGTGATTGTCAAGGAATGGACGAAAAAGAATTTCATGTAGTGATTAAACATTACTTTATGAAAGGTAAAACGCCTCAGGAGACTAAAGAGCCGGCCGCGGTGGTCTCGCGGTTCTAGGCGCGCAGTCCGGAACCGTGCGACTGCTACGGTCGCAGGTTCGAATCCTGCCTCGGGCATGGATGTGTGTGATGTCCTTAGGTTAGTTAGGTTTAAGTAGTTCTAAGTTCTAGGGGACTAATGACCACGGCAGTTGAGTCCCATAGTGCTCCGAGCCATTTGAGACTAAAGAGAAGCTTGATAAACATTACGGTGACTCTGCACCTTCAATTAGAACAGTTTATAAGTGGTTTCAAAATTTTGGGAGTGGCCATGTGGGCACAAGTGATGCTGACGTTCTGGACGCCCTGTGGAAGTTACGGCTCCAGAAATCATTGATAAAATGACAGAAGAGTTAAAGTGCGTGAGATTACTAGTGCTGTAGGCATCTCGAATGAATGGGTACATAATATTTTGCATAAACATTTGGACACGAGAAAGCTATCCGCAAGATGGCCGCGATTGCTCACGCTTGACCAAAAACGGAATCGTGTGAAGTGTTGCAAGAATGGTTTGCAGCCGTTAAGGAAGTACCCACAGGACTTTAAGCGTCGTTTCATCGCTGTGAATGAAACATGGATACATTACTATACTCCTGAGACCAAACAACAATCCAAACAATGGGTTACCAAGGGAGAATCTGCACCAAAAAAGGCGAAGACTATTCCTTCGGCCGGAAAGGTTATGGCGACTGTCTTTTGGGATTCGCAAGGGATAATCCTCATCGACTATCTGAAAAAGGGCAAAACTATTACAGATGCATATTATTCATCGTTATTGGATCGTCTGAAAACCAAGTTGCTAGAAAAACGCCGGCGATTGAACCACGAAAGGTCCTTTTCCATCACGACAATGCACCAGCACACACCTCAGCAGTTGTGGTCGCAAAATAAATGGAAATAGGATTCCAACTAGTTTCACATCCTCCCCTATTCTCCAGACTTGACTCCCCAATTTGAAGAAACGGCTGGTGGGACAAAGATTTTATTCAGACGAAGAGGTGATTGCAGTAACTAATAGCTATTTGGCAGACATGGATAATTCCTATTATTCGGAAGGGATCAACAAATTAGAACAGCGTTGGACGAAGTGTATAAGTCTAAAAGGAGATTATGTCGAAAAATAAAAAAGGTTTACCCCTAACACGTAAGTAGTTTTTATTTTTGCACGGACTTTTCAAACGCCCCTCGTAGAAGCTTCGCCGGCGAGAGACTGTTGCGGGTCTGGGAGGAGTACGTTGTGAGGAAAACCAGCAGTTTTGCTTCCGTGTGCGGGAGGCTAGCAGTTTGTTCATACGCTGCTTGAACGTACGCACAAATTGTTCAGCATCTCTCTTCGACTGAGGATGAAACGGAGCACCGGTAAGGTTAGTGATATCATTGGCTGTACAAAACTGTTCAAAGTCCTGAGCCGTAAACTGTGGTCCGTTTCAGATGACAAAGCCTGAATGACTACGCGACGTAGTTCAGTTCATGGACACTGTAAACGGATATTTGCTGAAATAGTCCACAACAATACGCCAACGAGTGTTCCAAAAAGGACCAGCAATGCACTCGTTGCCACGGCGATTGAGACTTCGGCCAAGCCGAAACTATCTGCGGCTGGACAACTGTATTCTCAGCACAAGCACGAAATTGTGACGTCACCTGTTCAATGTGGGCGTCCATACCCGGCCAAGTACAGTGTCTACGCGCTAACTGTTTTGTGCGTACAATTCCCCACTGCCCTTGGTGGAGCAGTCGCAACTCATCTAATTGCAACACTTTTGGAACAAGCATATGCGATTGTCCAGAATAATTTGGCAATAAAATCACACCGTGCTGGACAGAGGGGCTATGCCAACGAGCAAAATATCGGCGCACAAGAGAATTCTGAATGTTTTTCACTGAACGAGGCCAAGCAGTACGGATGTAATGCCACAAATAGTTCAAGTAAGGTTCTGCTTCTGTGGCCTGTGCAATTTTCCTATAGTTCAGTGGAATAGTCTGTAGGAGCTCAGTGTTCTGTGTATCGATCTGACAAGAAGATGCGGCAGTAGCATCGAATACAGAATCACGACCAACAGGAAGGCGAAAAAGGGCGTCAGTATTTGCATGCTTCGACATGGGCTGGTACAATATTTCTTCCTGAAACTGTGACGATAACAAAGCCCTATGTTGCAGCTTGTGAGTCGTGCGCTGCAGAACAGGTTTGGATGGATGAAACAAAGAATGAAGTAGCTTATGGCCCGTTACTAGGTAAAACTTCCGACAAAACAGCTAATGGTGAAACTCTGTCACGCCATAGATAACAAGGAGCGCTTCCTTCTCCATTTGTGAATAGTTACATTGAGTCTTGGTCAGCAACTTGGAAGCGAAAGCAATTGGCCTGTCCTGTGAACCAAATCTGCGCGAGAGCACAGCTCCGATTCCATATGAAGAAGCGTCCACTGCCAAAACCACAGGTTTAGTGGGATCGAAATGAACAAGACATCTGTCAGTCAACAAGGCATTTTTAAGTTTCTGGAATGCGTCCTGCCACGCTTTGGTCCAAACAAAAGGCACATTCTTCTGGCGTAAGCGATGTAACGGAGCCACGATCTGGCCTGCATTGGGTATAAACCGGGTATAATACTAGGGTTATTTGGAAAGTAAGGAACGAAATGGAAAATACAATGAAAATCTGATGTAGCTCTGCACAGATGCGTTGAGAACTGTGCCTAGTTGCCCGTCGATCGCATCATGTAGCTCTTTTCAGTTCTGAGCTCACAGTGAGAATGTAAAGATGGCTACAAAGTAGCGTCTCCCGCCAAGTATGGGGCCTGGCGAAAGATTTCGTCTGAAGCTATGCAATCCACATGACATAACGGTCATGCGGTTTGTTCTACACGACAATTCTCGGCCGTACTCTGCAGGGGCAATGAAGATGCTCCTACAGCGTTTTCGATGGGAACTGTTTGATCACCCACAATACAGCCCGTAATTGGCTACTCCTGAGATTAATCTCTGCTCAAATGAACCGCTGGCAATGAAGACAATATTTTGACACAGACAACGAGCTGCAGTCCAGAGTAGAAAATTGTCGAAAGTCACTGGCGGCTGTCTTCTATAACGAGGGAATTGAAAAGTTGGTACAACGCTACGACAGATATGTAAGTCTGAGCGGCGACTGTGTGGAGAAGTAGCTGGAAGGTGTAGCGAACTGTTGCAAATAAAACAGTCTTGATTTTCACTGTGATTTCCATTTCGCGACCTATCATTCCTTACTTTCCGAATAGCCCTCGTACTTCCCGAGACTTCACGAAGACAAGCAGCAGAAACTCTCACCATGAGCGGTCGGGTATTATCTACCTGAAATGCAACCCCAGATGTCTTGCCATGAAGGACAACAAAACGGGGCGTAGAATACTGTCGACGTACCGTTGTGCTGCAAGGGTGCCGCCGATGACAACCAAAGGGGTTATGCTATGAAATGAAATGGAACCCCAGACCATCACTCCTGGTATGAAATTATATTGAAATCCAGACCATTAGCTGCTTACAGGGGTTGATAAATATCAATGGGGACAGTTGAAAATATGTGCCCCAAGCGGCAGTCGAAACCGGGATCTCATGCTTACATGGCAGACGCTCTATCCAACTGAGCCATCGAGGACACAGATGATAGCAGGAACTTATCTCTGGCAGCCTCCCCGTGAGACCCACATTTCCAACTTACTGTCCACACACTACATTTGTAGTGCCCCTGACCACTATACTCATTACTCACTGCAGTCAATCTACCGATTCCCGTAAGAGTTTGGGCAATGTGAGTGAATCCGCACTGAAGAAGATCATTGGCTGGTAAGCCTTATCTATATGAAGATGGTATCTGTTCTTTGTGACATAAGTCTTCGCTGCTCATTGTGGCTCAGTTGGAAGCGGGAACCATCACTGAAAACAATTCTCCAAGGGTCAATGAGATTTCAGGACGAAGGCGTGTTTGGAGACGCTCCGGACAGCGGTGGGATACCAACCTGGCTATCGCCCGCCGATAACCAGAAGTGATGGTATGTTGTGCCATTTCTTTTCATAGAAAGATCCCTTTGGTTGTCATCCGCGGCACCATTGGAGCACAGCAGTACATCAGCTTTATTCTACGCCCCGTTTCGTTGGCCGTCATGGCAACCACTCTGGACTTACGTTTCAGCAAGATAATGCCCGTCCGCACACGGCTAGAGTTTTCACTGTTTGTCTTTGTGCTTGCAGAAGCCTACCTTGGGCGGCAAGGTCACCGGATCTCTTCCCAATGGAGCACGTTTGGAGCATTATGGGCAAGGCCATCTCGGGATTTTGACGATTTAACGTCGCAGTTGGACAGAATTTGGCTCGATATCTATTAGGAGAACATCCAACAACTCTGTCAATGAGCGCCAAGCCGAATAACTGCTTGCATAAAAGCCAAAGGTGAACTGACGTGTTATTAGCTTGCTCAGTTTGTAAGCCCTTTCTCTTGAATAAATCATCCAATTTTTGTGAAATTGTAATATGTGTTTATCTGTACTAGCACACCACATATACCGATTCTCGTCCCATTCGTTTAATTCCTTCGTGGTGCATAGATTTTTTTTAGTGTATTTGCACCGCAAAAATGTAAATAAAAAAATAGTCTTATTGGTTCCCTACCTACAATAACTTTAGCGGTGAAAGGCTCAAACAGTAACACGGCTATAATTAACTAATGGTTTGACCAGGAAATGGAGATGTTAGCAGAAGCAGCAACAGTCCGCGATCAAGAGGAATGTTCTAAAGAAAGATATCGTACAAAAATGTTTTTTATTTTCAGACCACACACATGCAGTTTTTTATAAAGAGGGTGTGTTCACTCTCAGATGTAAGCATAGCGCCATGCTTCTGATAATATAATAACAAGAACTTTAAATGTACGCTCCGCTCGCAGTATGAATGCGCCGCCTCTGACACAGAGACTCTTATCAGCCAGGCAGTGTGACATTCAGCACCCAGCGCACGTCACAACAGCCGCTGCTGCAGCTCTTCACAGCGCATACGAAATCGCCTACAATACTTTCCTAAATTTTGTAACCACTCAGGCATAGACATGGATAATTGGATTCAAAGATTTGTAAGCCGACAAAGAGCACCATCGCTCTCCGATGAACGGTTTTGTTTGTGGTTGTTATGGGAGAACGTGGACAATCTTGTCTCTGACACTGGCAACATAAATTACACCGGACATGGTATGCTCCTTAGCACTAAGATTTTAAATGTGCCTACACCCTTTACCGAACCGTTTTGCGATAACATTATACTAGTAAAAACTGTGATCAAGTGGACTGTCATTAGACAAGGGACATCGTTAATTTTGAAGAAGGAGATGTATTGCTCATTTAACAATTATTTACATAGTAAATTCTCCATGTACATCACTGTGACATACGATGTCAAGTCAAGGCTACCGTTTCTCCTACATGGGAATGAAAATGTATGGCAAGAGGTATACTGGAAATTATTTCGGAGAAATGTAGAAATCCTGTGGCTGTTCCATATAAAGTCGAATTAACCGACGTTAAAAATGGACGTTCTAATGGAAGAGCTAAATGCAGTACTGGAGCAGGTCCGTGTAGGCAAGTATTACCTTTTGCGTTTGTGCATAAAACATAATTTTTGCCGGATTTTTAATAAAATGGAGATGAATCGTGCATTTTAAGTGTATACCATCAATACGAGACTGTGCCCTATGTGGGGAGCAAATCTTAAAGAAAATGGTTTTTGATATTACGAGGTATTATGGTAATCCACCCTTGTCATGGAATGAGAATTAAAAGTTAAAGATTTCTCAATGATAAGTCAACAGTTTAACAATTTGCAAATTGTGCAACTTGGTAGACTAAGACAGCCGCGACAGGGGAAACTCACAATAAGGATAGATAATTTTACTAAGATGCACAGAATATGATGTGACACACGGAAGTTCCCTGTTTTCATACCACAGTTTACCTTATAGAAGTCCATCTTTGTGTTTTTTATTCATAGATCTGTTAGGTATTGGGCCACTGAGAATGCTGACAGACATCATTGTTCGGAAACGGACACCGATGAGACCCGCATAATTTTTATTGCAAAATATTTCATACAAGCGAGAAATGCTCGGATAAAGTCCCTCAGGGAGGTTCGAGTAGTTAACAGAAAAGTAACTAACGGAAGAACACCAATTGTGTCCCATCGTTCGTGTGCGAATAATCCGTCGCCAACCTCGGCTGTTTTCTTTTCTTTCCTGAAACATATATAAATTAGAGCGTAAATTGCAGAAATGGTAAGGAGAAAAGGTAGTGGCTTGGATTAATGACGGACTCGTTATATATATGAGATTTACCCATCAAACACTAACTGACTGCACAGCTCGAGCTCAAGAGGCTCCTAACAAGGGAGAGATGATTTTACCAGAAAAAGATAGAGAAGAAGCACTCCTTGATTTATTCTCAGTGGCTTTGTATTCATCACTTTTAAAAATTCTGGAAGTTTCGCTATGTTAAATGCGGTCGTTGAACATTTAGCAAATATGATTATCATCAGCTGGTTTTTTAACAAATCAAACTTCCTTTTCTTATTACATAACATTACATTTTCAATTATGAGAGTAAAAATTACAGCAATAAATAAATAATAATATAAAATGCTTCATCGCCCCCTTGGATTCTTGTACTTGTTGTGTCAGTACTATGTACTACAAGCTTTCCACTGCAGTGAGACGAGAGTTATCTTTCGGTATATTTGTATTAACTTTTAGTAAGGAAACTGAGAGTGTAAGATATGAGGTAAAATAAAAAAAATGGTTCAATTGGCTCTGAGCACTATGGGACTTAACTGCTGTGGTCATCAGTCCCCTAGAACTTAGAACTACTTAAACCTAACTAACCTAAGGACAACACACACATCCATGCCCGAGGCAGGATTCGAACCTGCGACCGTAACGGTCACGCGGCTCCAGACTGTAGCGCCTAGAACCGCACGGGCACTCCGGCCGGCGGTAAAATAAAACGTTTGACTAATGATGCGTTAACAAAACATTACAAATTTGTTAAACTGTTGAAAGACATTCAGGATAAGTGTTCAGGAGACAAGTATGCTGACGACAACAAAGTTCGTTTTAGCTTTACAGCACTTGATGAGAATCCAACTGTTAGTCTGATATTCTTGGCTCATTTATCGTTTTGAGTTCTCTTTCCCTCTACATCTGGGAGCAGTTCGCGGGAAAAACGAGCGAAGGAGAAAAAACCTACGGAGCGAGGGACTTCACTATGCGCTCTCTGCAGTTGTTGATCTGACTTACAGGTATATACTCAGTAGCGTGTTCAAGAGTTACTGTCAAGTCTCAAGTTTACCCCGAATTTCAGATTTTAGAAACTTTTCGCTATTCACATATATAATGGGTCTGTACATGGAGTGTCGAAATCGTAATTCTTTTCCATTCATAAATTGATCAATGAATTGATTAAATATTTGTCATTGTTTAAAGTAGAATTTATGAACGAAACATAAGTTATCGAAAATAGTTTCGTGCAAAGTAATAAGAAGAAGTTGTCGAGGTTTGAACGAAGACTGGTGCATCGATGTGTAGCGGCGAGTAACTAAAGTGGGCGTCCACGATTGCCAGGCGACAACAGGTCGGTGGCCACCTGACAGCTGATGTGTGGAGGCGACGTCGGGAACTGCCGCCGTGAAGGACAGCTGCCAATCGCCATTCAGGACGGCTGGCTGGCGTGGCGTTCTTCAAACCACTCGTCACGGGGCTCATGAAGCAATCGTAGCGCAACAGGACTTCTCACTCTATGCTGCCCTGTGATGAAGTGGGTTAGTACATTCATTTTACAAAGAAATTACGCAGGGTGGTCCATTGATAGTGACCGGGGCAAATATCTCACGAAATAAGCATCAAACGAAAAAACTACAAAGAACGAAACTCGTCTAGCTTGAAGGGCGAAACCACAAGGCGCTATGGTTGGCCCGCTAGATGGCGCTGCCATAGGTCAAACGGATATCAACTGCGTTTTTTAAAATAGGAACCCCCATTTTTATTACATATTCTTGTAGTATGTAAAGAAATATCAAAGTTTTAGTTGGACCACTTTTTTCGCTTTGTGATAGATGGCGCTGTAATAGTCGCAAACGTATAAGTACGTGGTATCACGTAACATTCCGCCAGTGCGGACGGTATTTCCTTCGTGATACATTTCCCTTGTTAAAATGGACGTTTACTAATTGCGGGAAAGGTCGACATCGTGTTGATGTATGGCTATTGTGATCAAAATACCCAACGGGCGTGTACTATGTATGCTGCTCGGTATCTTGGGCGACATCGTCCAAGTGTCCGGACAGTTCGCCGGATAGTTACGTTATTTAAGGAAACAGGAAGTGTTCAGCCACATGTGAAACGTCAACCACGACCTGCAACAAATGACGATGCCCAAGTAGGTGTTTTAGCTGCTGTCGCGGCTAATCCGCACATCAGTAGCAGACAACCTGCGCGAGAATCGGGAATCTCAAAAACGTCGGTGTTGAGAATGCTACATCAACATCGATTGCACCCGTACCATTTTTCTATGCACCAGGAATTGCATGGCGACGACTTTGAACGTCGTGTACAGTTCTGCCAGTGGGCACAAGAGAAATTACGGGACGAAGACAGACTTTTTGCACGCGTTCTATTTAGCGACGAAGCGTCATTCACCAACAGCGGTAACGTAAACCGGCATAATATGCACTACTGGGCAACGGAAAATCCACGATGGCTGCGACAAGTGGAACATCAGCAACCTTGGCGGGTTAATGTATGGTGCGGCATTATGGGAGGAAGGATAATAGGCGCCCATTTTATCGGTGGCAATCTAAATGGTACAATTATGCTGATTTCCTACGTAATGTTCTACCGATGTTACTACAAGATGTTTCACTGCATGACAGAATGGCAATGTACTTCCAACATGACGGATATCCGGCACATAGCTCGCGTGCGGTTGAAGCGGTATTGAATAGCATATTTCGTGACAGGTTGATTGGTCGTCGAAGCACCATACCATGGCCCGCACGTTCACCGGATCTGACGTCCCCGGATTTCTTTCCGTGGGGAAAGTTGAAGGATATTTGCTATTGTGATCCACCGACAACGCCTGACAACATGCGTCAGCGCATTGTCAATGCATGTGCGAACATTACGGAAGGCGAACTACTCATTGTTGAGAGGAATGTCGTTACACGTATTGCCAAATGCATTGATATTGACGAACATCAATTTGAGCATTTATTGCATTAATGTAGTATTTACAGGTAATCACGTTGTAACAGCATGTATGCTCAGAAATGATAAGTTCTAGGGGACTGATGACTTCAGAAGTTAAGTGCCATAGTGCTCAGAGCCATTTGAACCAATTTTGAACCAACTGTTCGTCTAAAATTGTGAGCCATATGTTTATGACTATTACAGCACCATCTATCACAAAGCGAAAAAAGTGGTCCAACTAAAACATTCAAATTTCTTTACGTACTACACAAATATGTAATAAAAATGGCGGTTTCTATTTTTAAAAACGCAGTTGATATCCGTTTGACCAATGGCAGCGCCATCTAGCGAGCAAACCATAGCGCCATCTGGTTTCTCCCTTCAAACTAGACAAGTTCGTTCTTTGTAGTTTTTTCGTTTGACGCTTATTTAGTGAGATATTTGGCCCGGTCACGATCAATGGACCACCCTATATACACACATCAAAAAATGTTTTGCATCACCTCGGTTTCCAGAGTTTCGGAACCTGCACAGAAAATTGGAATAGAGATCGACATAAACATCATTTCTGCCCTATTTATTGCCCATGAAAACCGCACATTACTTGTTGTACCATCATACAGCGAGACCTTCAGAGGTGGTGGTCCCGATTCCTGTACACACCGGTACCTCTGATACCCAGTAGCACGTTCTTTTGTACTGATGCACGGTTGTATTCGTCTTGGCATACTATCCACAAGTTGATCAAGGCGCTGTTGGTCCAGATTGTCCCACTCCTCAACGGCGACTCGGCGTAGATCCCTCATATTGGTTGGTGGGTCATGTCGTTCATGAACAGCCCTTCTCAATCTATCCCAGGCATGTTCGATTGGGTTCATGTCTGAAGAACATGCTGGCCACTCTAGGCGACTGATGTCGTTATCCTGAAGAAAGTCATTCACAAGATGTGCACGATGGGGGCGCAAATTGTCGCCCATGAAGACGAAGGCCTCGCCTCTATGTTTTTATTTATTTATTTATTCATTGTTCCGTGGGACCACATTAAGGAGAAGTATCCATGGTCATGGAACGAGTCAATACATGAAATTATAACACTATTGTAGAAACAGATAAAATGAAATATAAGAAACATTTTCAGGTGACACGTCGTTAGTTTAAATAAAGAAAATCAAGAATGTAACACTGGAATTTGCTTAATTTTTTAGCTCTTCCAGGAGCTCCTCGACAGAATAGAAGGAGTGAGCCATGAGGAAACTCTTCAGTTTAGACTTAAAAGCGTTTCGGCTACTGCTAAGATTTTTGAGTTCTTGTGGTAGCTTATTGAAAATGGATGCAGCAGAATACTGCACTCCTTTCTGCACAAGAGTCAAGGAAGTGCATTCCACATGCAGATTTGATTTCTGCCTAGTATTAACTGAGTGAAAGCTGTTAACTCTTGGGAATAAGCTAATATTGCTAACAGCAAACGACATTAAAGAAAATATATACTGTGAGGGCAATGTCAGAATTCCCAGACTATTGAATAGGGGTCGACAAGAGGGTCTCGAACTTACACCACACATAGCTCGAACAGCCCGTTTTTGAGCCAAAAATACCCTTTTTGAATCAGAAGAATTACCCCAAAAAATAATACCATATGACATAAGCGTATGAAAATATGCGAAGTAGACTACTTTTCGTGTTGAAATGTCACTTATTTCAGATACTGTTCTAATGGTAAATAAAGCGGCATTTAGTTTCTGAACAAGATCCTGAACATGGGCTTTCCACAACAGCTTACTATCTATCCGTACGCATAGGAACTTGAACTGTTCCGTCTCGCTTATAACATGCCCGTTCTGTCTGATTAAAATATCAATTCTTGTTGAATTGTGAGTTAGAAACTGTAAAAACTGAGTCTTACTGTGATTTAGCATCAAATTATTTTCCACAAGCCACCAACTTATTTCATGAACTACATTATTTGATAATGTTTCAATATTACACACAAGATCCTTCACTACCAAGCTGGTGTCATCAGCAAACAGAAATATTTTTGAATCACCTGTAATACTAGAAGGCATATCATTTATATAAATAAGAAACAGCAGTGGCCCCAGCACCGATCCTTGGGGAACGCCCCATTTAACAGTGCCCCATTGGGACTGAACATCATTACCACTCTCAATATTGCGGAGAATTACCTTCTGCTTTCTGTTCTTAAAGTAAGAGGCGAACCAATTGTAAGCTACTCCCCTTACTCCATAATGTTCCAACTTCTGCAGTAATATTTTGTGGTCAACACAGTCAAAAGCCTTCGTTAAATCAAAGAAAACACCTAACGTTCGCAACCTTTTATTTAATCCGTCCAAACCTCACAGAGAAAAGAGACTATAGCATTTTCAGTTGTTAAGCCATTTCTAAAACCAAACTGTACATTTGACAGCAAATTATGTGAATTTAAATGCTCCAGTAACCTTGTATATACAACCCTCTCGATAACTTTAGCAAACACCGATGGCATAGAAATAGGTCTATAATTATCAACATTATCCCTGTCTCCCTTTTTATAAAGTGGCTTCACTACCGAGTACTTTAATCGGTCAGGAAACCGACCACTCCTAAAGGAAAAGTTACAGATATGGCTAAGTACTGGGCTAACATACATGGAACAATACTTCAGTATTCTGCTAGATACCCCGTCATATCCACGAGAGTTCTTGGTCTTTAGTGATTTAATTATTAATTCAATCTCCCTCTTGTCAGTATCATGGAGGAGCATTTCAGGTAACAGTCTCGGAACACTTTTTTCTACGAGCGCTATATGATTCCCTGTTGGGACTAGGTTTCTATTTAGTTCACCTACTATATTCAGAAAGTGATTATTAAATACTGTACATATATGCGACTTATCAGTAACACGGACATTCCCACTACGCAATGATTCTATATCCTCGACCTGTCTCTGCAGACCAGCCACTTCCGTTACGACTGACCATATGGTTTTAATTTTATCCTGAGACTTAGCTATTTTATCTGCATACCAAATACTTTTTGCCTTCCTAATAACTTTTTTAAGCACCTTACAATACTGTTTGTAATGGGCTACTGCAATTAGATTGTGACTGTTTCTAACGTTTTGATATAATTACCACTTTGTTCTACAAGATATTCTTATACCTTTAGTCAGCCACCCAGGCTGCTTGCTTGTGCTAGTACCCTGTTTTGAACGTTCTAACGGAAAGCAACTTTCAAAGAGCACGAGAAAAGTATTGAGGAAAGCATTATATTTATCGTCTACTGTATCAGCACTATAAACATCTTGCCACTCTTGTTCCTTGATAAGGTTTACAAAAGTCTCTACAGCAACTGGATCAGCTTTCCTAAAAAGTTGGTAACTATATTTAACATGTGTTGCAGCACAAAAATCTTTTAGACTTAAAATTTGTGCATCATGATCTGAAAGGCCATTCACCATTTTGCTAACAGAATGCCCTTCTAGTAATGACGAATGAACAAAAATATTGTCTATGGTTGTTCTACTGTTCCCTTGCACTCTCGTTGGAAAGAATACGGTTTGCATAAGATTATATGAATTAAGGAGGTCTACCAGCATCCTTTTCCTTGCACAATCACTTACACAATTTATATTGAAGTCACCACATATAACTAACTTTTTGTATTTCCTATAAAGTGAACCAAGAACCTCCTCTAGCTTTAGCAAAAATGTTGTGAAATCGGAGTCTGGGGATCTATAAATAACAACAGTAAGAAGTTTAGCTCCACTAAATTTAACCACACCTGCACAACATTCAAACACCTTTTCAGTGCAGTACTTTGAAACATCAATTAACTCAAATGGGATACCGTTTTTCACATACATGGCTACTCCCCCACACCGCAAAGAGCTCCTAGAAAAGCTGCCAGCCAACCTGTATCCTGGTAAAGGAAGCCTCTGAATTATCTGCCGGCCGCGGTGGTCTCGCGGTTCTAGGCGCACAGTCAGGAACCGTGCGACTGCTACGGTCGCAGGTTCGAATCCTGCCTCGGGCACGGATGTGTGTGATGTCCTTAGGTTAGTTAGGTTTAAGTAGTTCTAAGTTCTAGGGGACTAATGACCACAGCAGTTGAGTCCCATAGTGCTCAGAGCCATTTGAACCATTTTTTGAATTATCTCCTTATTTAAGAAGTGTTCAGATATACCAATAATTTCAGAGTCAACATCTATAAGTAGTTCACTAACTTTATCTCTAAAGCCTTGTATGTTTTAGTGAAATATACTAATTCCCTCATTAATCGGATACCTAAGCTTTGTCGAAAGTGGTTTCTTTGTTAGTGAGACTTCCCTTAAGCAGGAATACCTGTCAGCTGACTTCAATCTAAAAAAGGTACAGCTCTAACACCCACAACTACCGGAATTTTTCCATGAGTGATCCCCCCACCCCCACCTATGCTGTCACCTATAAGCTTTGCCAACCTCCCCTTTCCATACCTGTTGAGGTGCAGGCCGTGTCTAGTGAAACCCGTCCTGCTGATAGACTCCACTGACACCACTGAAATGTGACTCATGCCTTCTGTCATTAGCGCACCCCCAAGTCTCATGTTATTACGCCTGACGGCTGTATTAAGATGAGCTGGCTGTTGGCAAGAGATCTGCTAGGAGAAGGAGATTTTCAGATAGTTTTACTATTGGTGTTTGTAATAGATTTGGTAATAGATTTGACCAACTGTCAGAGTCTAGTGGAGAGGAATCTCTAGTAGCTATAGATGTAGGAAGGATGCAGCAGACCTCAGCAGTTACAGTGGCTAGGACAGTTGCAAAGTCTAAGAGAAAGAAGAAGGTTCTGCTGTTAGGCGATATGGTTGTACTGTCGGTCGGAGGATGGCATTCACGTATCGTACAGCCGTTACGGCGCCTTCCATGACCACCAGCGGCGTACGTCGGCCCCAATAATGCCACCCCAAAACATCAACGAACCTCCACCTTGCTGTACTCGCTGGACAGTGTGTCTAAGGCGTTCAGCTTGATCGGGTTGCCTCCAAACACGTCTCCGACGATTGTCTGGTTGAAGGCATATGCGACACTCATCGGTGAAGAGAACGTGACGCCAATCCTGAGCGGTCCATTCTGCATCTAGTTGGGCCCATCTGCACCGCGCTGCATGATGTCTTGGCTGCAATGATGGACCTCGACATGGACGTCGGGAGTGCAGTTGCGCATCATGCAGCCTATTGCGCACAGTTTGAGTCGTAACATGGCGTCGTGTGGCTGCACGAACAACATTAGTCAACATGGTGGCGTTGCTGTCATGGTTCCTCCGAACCATAATCCGTAGGTAGCGGTCAACCACTTCAGTGGTAGCCCTTGGGCGGCCTGGGCGACGCATGTCATCAACTGTTCCTGTCTCTCGGTATCTTCTCCGTATCCGAACAACATCGCTTTGGTTCACTCCGAGACGCCTGGACACTTCCATTTTCGAGAGCCTTTCCTGTGAGAAAGTAACAATGCGGACGCGATCGAACCGCGGTATTGACCGTCTAGGCATGGTTGAACTACAGACAACACGAGCCGTGTACCTCCTTCCTGGTGGAATGACTGGAACTGGTCGGCTGTCGGACCCCCTCCGTCTAGTAGGCGCTGCTCATACATAGTTGTTTACATCTTTGGGCGGGATTAGTGACATCGCTGCATAGTCAAAGGGACTGTGTCACATCGCTGCATAGTCAAAGGGACTGTGTCCGTGATATACACTCCTGGAAATGGAAAAAAGAACACATTGACACCGGTGTGTCAGACCCACCATACTTGCTCTGGACACTGCGAGAGGGCTGTACAAGCAATGATCACACGCACGGCACAGCGGACACACCAGGAACCGCGGTGTTGGCCGTCGAATGGCGCTAGCTGCGCAGCATTTGTGCACCGCCGCCGTCAGTGTCAGCCAGTTTGCCGTGGCATACGGAGCTCCATCGCAGTCTTTAACGCTAGTAGCATGCCGCGACAGCGTGGATGTGAACCGTATGTGCAGTTGACGGACTTTGAGCGAGGGCGTATAGTGGGCATGCGGGAGGCCGGGTGGACATACCGCCGAATTGCTCAACACGTGGGGCGTGAGGTCTCCACAGTACATCGATGTTGTCGCCAGTGGTCGGCGGAAGGTGCACGTGCCCGTCGACCTGGGACCAGACCGCAGCGACGCACGGATGCACGCCAAGACCGTAGGATCCTACGCAGTGCCGTAGGGGACCGCACCGCCACTTCCCAGCAAATTAGGGACACTGTTGCTCCTGGGGTATCGGCGAGGACCATTCGCAACCGTCTCCATGAAGCTGGGCTACGGTCCCGCACACCGTTAGGCCGTCTTCCGCTCACGCCCCAACATCGTGCAGCCCGCCTCCAGTGGTGTCGCGACAGGCGTGAATGGAGGGACGAATGGAGACGTGTCGTCTTCAGCGATGAGAGTCGCTTCTGCCTTGGTGCCAATGATGGTCGTATGCGTGTTTGGCGCCGTGCAGGTGAGCGCCACAATCAGGACTGCATACGACCGAGGCACACAGGGCCAACACCCGGCATCATGGTGTGGGGAGCGATCTCCTACACTGGCCGTACACCACTGGTGATCGTCGAGGGGACACTGAATAGTGCACGGTACATCCAAACCGTCATCGAACCCATCGTTCTACCATTCCTAGACCGGCAAGGGAACTTGCTGTTCCAACAGGACAATGCACGTCCGCATGTATCCCGTGCCACCCAACGTGCTCTAGAAGGTGTAAGTCAACTACCCTGGCCAGCAAGATCTCCGGATCTGTCCCCCATTGAGCATGTTTGGGACTGGATGAAGCGTCGTCTCACGCGGTCTGCACGTCCAGCACGAACGCTGGTCCAACTGCGGCGCCAGGTGGAAATGGCATGGCAAGCCGTTCCACAGGACTACATCCAGCATCTCTACGATCGTCTCCATGGGAGAATAGCAGCCTGCATTGCTGCGAAAGGTGGATATACACTGTACTAGTGCCGACATTGTGCATGCTCTGTTGCCTGTGTCTATGTGCCTGTGGTTCTGTCAGTGTGATCATGTGATGTATCTGACCCCAGGAATGTGTCAATAAAGTTTCCCCTTCCTGGGACAATGAATTCACGGTGTTCTTATTTCAATTTCCAGGAGTGTAGTTTCCACAGTCAACGTCTATCTTCAAGAGTTCTGAGAACTGGGGTGATGCAAAATCCAAGGACATTCGTTGTCTACTGTGTATCCTGCAGTTGGTTATAGAGTCCGCAGCTCGTGGCCGTGCGGTAGCGTTCTCGCTTCCCGCGCCCGGGTTCCCGGGTTCGATTCCCGGCGGGGTCAGGGATTTTCTCTACCTCGTGACGACTGGGTGTTGTGTGATGTCCTTAGGTTAGTTAGGTTTAAGTAGTTCTAAGTTCTAGGGGACTGATGACCATAGATGTTAAGTCCCATAGTGCTCAGAGCCATTTGAACCATTTTTTAGTTGGTTATAGACCCCTACACTCACAAGAACAAGTGCTACCGCTGCAAGCCACGGTTACGAACCAATCTCCTGCTCATACAGCAGGTGTCAATAATGTCGCGGTAGATATTATTATCGGAGTGTATCTCGCAAACTAACTTTTGCGTAAACGCATTAAAAGCGAATCAAACACCGTTGACTTACGCTGACATTTGCTTGTTGACAGTAATGAAAACCTAGGTGACTTCAAGGCAACAAAATGTTTCTTATTTAGAATATCTTAGAAGGACAGTCAACTTCGTAAATATGTTACATGTTAAACCGGCAAGCAAGGTTACCAACTTGAAGCTTGTAAAAAGTATTTGCCACAAACAAATCCGGGCAACACAAGTATATATAGTCACTCAGAAGCACCCTACACCACACTACGTATCATCCTCTTGAGCTTTTTCCAAGTTTTTTTCTTCTTTTCTTCTTTGTGCACTCCTTAGTGGCCAACTGCGCTCAATACTGTGGTTTATCCATGCGAACCTTATCCATCCGTTGAAGTTCTCTGATGGAGTTTGCTCCAGGATTAATTCCCATATACTGTAGCACTTTCACCCCACGAATGCTGCCATCATTAAAAGCAAGAACAGCATCACTGACCCCCAATTTCAATGGCTTCGTTTCAAGAAAAACAGTTTTTGAATCAACAGGCTGCCCATCGCCGTTGCCGTTTGCAGATTTAAAATCTTCGTGGATTAAGTCGATCGAATCCATGGCGCAAAGGAGCTATTCCAAATTATCATCTGGTATCGTGATAAGCTTTTCATGTAAGTGAATCGGCAATTTGGCCTTCAAAATCCGCAGCACATCTTTATGCGCGACAGGATTGTCCCAGTATATTGTCTTATTAAGTATTTTCTTGTTTAGGATTATAAACTCTGGGGACTATTCTGAGTGGGGACTAACTGTATATTTCTTAAGACGAAGCTGCCGCGAGCGTGCCTGCATGTGGTGGTATCTTACTTGCTGTAGACTCACTGTGCAAGTTAGTAACTTGAGCGTACACGTGATCGCACCACTCTGGAATGTCATGATTCAGTAAACGTTTTATATCTGCTAACTCACTGTGAATGGTTTCATCCACAGCACCTGCTTCGAGTGTTGCGTCAACATTAAGTACAGTATCTCTTCATTCGGTATTTAACTTTTCACTAGCCTTATTGTCCTTTTCTTCTAACCGTTTGACAAATTCGTTGGAAAATCCTTGGATTTCATCATGCAAGCTCTCGCTTACCACTTCCTCAGAATCAAGTACTAAACTCTTAACCCTTTTAGACACCTGTTGTACTTTTGTTTCTACTGTAGATTGCGCTGTCTACAGTTTCTGTACAGCGTCTTTTCTTTAGTTCTGAAATTTAGGAAGAAATGATTGACAAACCGATTCGTTATCTCGCTCGGCAAGTGTAGTACTAATTTTCAAGGTAAACCATTTTTCATGTTCATCCATCCACGTGGACAGTTCTTTGACGTGCTTTGCAGGAGGGTATCAGTTTAGGCGAAAATTCATGTGGCCTGTTCTTGGTCACGCTCATTCAGGGTTATCGCATTTTTCAGATCTGCATTTTCACTCGTTTCGGGAATTTCCTTACGGGATACTGCTTGTGCATTTATCTCTATTTCAGATATGGCGGGGTTCATTCCCCCTTTTGCCGGATCGGCGCTACTACAATCATTGACGTCAGATTCAACATTCATTTGATTTACGGGATGTATTGGTACTACATTTTCTGTTTTGGTCACACAACGAAACAATCAATGCTATTTGAAACTAATTTTATGTTATGATACTATTTACAAATGTTATAACTACTTGCAGCAAAATTATCTCTAAGTGCTGTTAAACAAGATGGACACTACATTTTAAAACAGCAGAAAGTCATCTACTGTCCACCTTATGTGCATGCTGCGTAAAAGCTGGGATCTCGGTCACCGTCTTTTAAAACAATGCAATTAACAGAATTTAATGTCTTTCAAGACGGAACTTCTAATAATTTAATTTGAGCTACGAAATGCTCAATGAAATATTTGAAAAAAGGAAAAGAGCGTGACATGCAAAATGCAAGCAGTAGACAAGGCTATTCCTTACCTTCAGTTTTTCTTCTGTGATGTTTTACTGCTTCCTTATACCATACAATAAAATTTCTTCTTTAAATATTTTTATCTTGTTTTCTTAATATAGGTTTTGTTCCATCGCTCATTCTTCAGATAACGCAACTTACTGCTCCACAGTAAATTTTCAGAGATGAAACAGAAAAGACACACGATGTAATCACAAACAATAATGGGAATATACAGAAAATTTTTGTAGCCCTACGCTGTGCGCCATATGTGGTGATCTCTCCTTGTCGCGCAATGAGAGTTAAAAGTTAAAGTTTTCTGAAAGATGTGGCCATAATTTAACAGTTTGCAAATTGTGCAACTTAGTACAGTAGGATAGCCACAAACTGGAGGCAACCCACATTGATGATGGATAATTTTAATAAGATGCACGCAATGTGGTGCATCACAGGAAATTTCCCTGGTTCAAAAATGGCTCTGAGCACTATGGGACTCAACTGCTGAGGTCATAAGTCCCCTAGAACTTAGAACTACTTAAACCTAACTAACCTAAGGACAACACACACATCCATGCCCGAGGCAGGATTCGAACCTGCGACCGTAGCGGTCGCGCGGTTCCAGACTGTAGCGCCAGAACCGCTCGGCCACCAGCGGCTGGCTTTCCCTGGTTTCATATCATAATTTACCATATTGAAGTCCACCCTCATCTTTTTTGTTCTTAGATCTCCTTGGTATTAAGCCACTGAGTAAGATGGCAGACGTCATTGTTTGGAAAAGGAAACCGACCAGACCCGCGTGATTTTGATTGCAAAATATCGCATACGGTGGAAAAATGATCGTATAAAGTATTTTAGGAGAGCTCGGGCAGTTAACTGAAAAGAAAGTAACGAAAAGACACCAATTGCGTCCGATCGTTCTTGTCCGAACAGTTCGCCTCCAACCTCATCTGTTTTCCTGAAACATATATAAGTTAGAACCTAAATTGCATAAATGGTAAGGAGACAAGTGTGTGGTTTTTATTAATGACGGAAACAATACAAATGTACCGGGTGGTTCAGAAATAAGTACAGACTTTTTGTGGGATCATAGATTGTAAATAGGCAATCGTTTTAACTGTACGAACGTGGGGTCTCTGACTCACAGTTATTGCGCAAAATAACGCTAGAGGGCATTCGCTTTACTGGAGGAAACATAACTGTACATTTTGATTACTGCAGTAAAATACTCGAAGTGTGCGCAATTGACTTGATGGCATAGCTCAGCCGTCGAACCACGTAAAACAGTGGACATTTGGTAATGTTTCATTGGCTTCATCTCAGACATCTCGTACAGCGAATTTTTCCACAGCATTCAAAGGAGTTTGATACACAAGAGCCTTTACGTGGTCCCAAAGATAAAAACCAGGTGGTGTGAGATTAGGGGTTCTTGCAGGCCAGTGAACTGGTCCGTTACCTCCAATTCAGCGTCCAGGGTATTGTCTGTCTGAGAATCTTCTCACGCCATTTGTGAAATGGGGAGGTGCCCCATCATGCCGGACGAACATTCGTCTTTTGGTTTGAAGCGGCACATCATACAGAATACCGGCAAGTACATGTTCGAGAAATACGCGGTAAACACGCCCTGTTACACAGTGTGGAAGAATGTAAGACCACACTACTTGGTTGCGAATAATTCCAGCCCAAATATTAACTGAAAATCGTTTCTATAAACGGTGGACAGCTGTACCTTAAGGATTTTCACGAGACCATACATAGCCGTGGCAACTGTTGAACACTTCGCGGGTGCAAGTCGATTCATCAGTCCACAGACCAATGTTTGCAAAGTCGGGAGTTAGGATTGTTTACTTCAAAAACCATACGTCAAAGTAGTTCTGAATAGGAAAATCAGGGAGTAGAAGGACTTGTACCTTCCACAACTTGTAGGGATCACGATTATCATGAAGCAGAGTTCTCGAAACAGTGTTACAACTAGCATTCAGAACAACAGAAACGGAGCGTACGCTGTCTGAAGGATTGTTGTCGAACATTTGTAGTACTCATACTTCGAAACCAGAGTTGCGTACACTCCATGTTCGACCTGGAGCATGGGAATCTCTCCGTAGCCCGCATCTCGTGGTCGTGCGGTAGCGTTCTCGCTTCCCACGCCCGGGTTCCCGGGTTCGATTCCCGGCGGGGTTAGGGATTTTCTCTGCCTCGTGATGGCTGGGTGTTGTGTGCTGTCCTTAGGTTAGTTAGGTTTAAGTAGTTCTAAGTTCTGGGGGACTGATGACCATAGATGTTAAGTCCCATAGTGCTCAGAGCCATTTGAACCATTTTTTTGAATCTCTCTGTATTGTGCCCCATTCACGCAGACGACGATCCACAGCAACAAATGTTCGCTGATTTTGTATTCGTCTGTTGAGATAACGTTCAGCGTACAAACGCCGCGCTCCTTCCATAGTTCCTGCAGCACCAAAGTCCAAGTGCATGTCTACAAGTTTATTTCTCGTGAAAACTTCCATGTCTTACACATGATAACACAAACGATCTTTTAACATTTGAAACTTCATCCCATTCTTGCATAACGCACTACCTTACCTTTGGTACAACATTTGATAACGAATTACATTGAGATAGCAGTGAAGTACATAAGCAATTGCTCACTTCTGGTACATATCACCGAACGAGGACAAAGTTACCTCGTTAGGATGCGTGTACCAATGTCACTAGTCATCCAAACTTACATCTACATCTACATCCATACTCCGCAAGCCACCTGACGGTGTGTGGCGGAGGGTACCTTGAGTACCTCTATCGGTTCTCCCTTCTATTCCAGTCTCGTATTGTTCGTGGAAAGAAGGATTGTCGGTATGCTTCTGTGTCGGCTCAAATCTCTCTGATTTTATCCTCATGGTCTCCTCGCGAGATATACGTAGGAGGGAGCAATATACTGCTTGACTCTTCGGTGAAGTTATGTTCTCGAAACTTTAACAAAAGCCCGTACCGAGCTACTGAGCGTCTCTCCTGCAGAGTCTTCCACTGGAGTTTATCTATCATCTCCGTAACGCTTTCGCGATTACTAAATGATCCTGTAACGAAGCGCGCTGCTCTCCGTTGGATCTTCTCTATCTCTTCTATCAACCCTCTCTGGTACGGATCCCACACTGCTGAGCAGTATTCAAGCAGTGGGTGAACAAGCGTACTGTAACCTACTTCCTTTGTTTTCGGATTGCATTTCCTTAGGATTCTTCCAATGAATCTCAGTCTGGCTTCTGCTTTACCAACGATCAACTTTATATGATCATTCCATTTTAAATCACTCCTAATGCGTACTCCCAGATAATTTATGGAATTAACTGCTTCCAGTTGCTGACCTGCTATTTTGTAGCTAAATGATAAGGGATCTATCTTTCCATGTATTCGCAGCACATTACACTTGTCTACATTGAGATTCAATTGCCATTCCCTGCACCATGCGTCAATTCGCTGCAGATCCTCCTGCATTTCAGTACAATTTTCCATTGTTACAACCTCTCGATACACCACAGCATCATCTGCAAAAAGCCTCAGTGAACTTCCGATGTCATCCACAAGGTCATTTATGTATATTGTGAATAGCAACGGTCCTACGACACTCCCCTGCGGCACACCTGAAATCACTCTTACTTCGGAAGACTTCTCTCCATTGAGAATGACATGCTGCGTTCTGTTATCTAGGAACTCTTCAATCCAATCACACAATTGGTCTGATAGTCCATAAGCTATTACTTTGTTCATTAAACGACTGTGGGGAACTGTATCGAACGCCTTGCGGAAAGACAAGAAACGCGGCATCTACCTGTGAATCCGTGTCTATGGCCCTCTGAGTCTCGTGGACGAATAGCACGAACTGGGTTTCACACGACCGTCTTTTTCGAAACCCATGCTGATTCCTACAGAGTAGATTTCTAGTCTCCAGAAAATTCATTATACTCGAAGATAATACGTGTTCCAAATTTCTACTACTGGTACGTACCGCCGGTTATCACAGCACCAGGCGGACCGATGACTTTTTGAGGTCAGCCATCCCATGTTCGTACACTTAAAATGAATGCCTATATCCAGCCCATCATCCCACAAAATTCTGTACTTATTTCTGTAACACCCGGTATGTAGATATAAATAACATTTATCGAGTAAACAGTAACCGCTTACACACTTTAAGTCTGCACAGCTCAAGAGGATGCTAACAAGAAGAAGATTATTTTACAAGACGAAGGTAACACAGCAGCGCTCCTTCACTTATTCGCACTGGCCTTGTATTCACCACCTTTAAAAATTCTGGAAGTTTCGCTGTGTTAAATATTAGAGCATTTAGGAAATATGTTTATCACAACCTGTTTTTTAAGTTCTTTTTTTCTACAAATGTGTCATCCCTTTATTATTAGGCAATATTACATTATCAATTATGAGAGTAAAAATTAGAACAAAAAAGAAATAATGATATGAAATACTTCTTAAAAATTTCAGTATGTATGAGTGTGACGAGATGACACTGCCGGTTTGCATAGAGATGATGTTGTCATTGTCTTAATACATATAAAAAGCAATGAAATAATCTCATTACAGCAGCGATAGCGCTGGGAAATGCTAATAAGTTTCAAAGTAACGTAATTATATTCGATAACAGAGGAGTGTATCGACCCACCAATAAACGTCATATAAGTAGGAACGACAGTCTACGGAAAGTCTTCCCAGAGCTGTAACTGTTTCGAGCGGTTAATACAGTACAATCAATGGGGAATCGGAATTTCTCAACCGTGTGCTGTCAGCACCACCTGTGTCGCCATCACTGCCGGCGGATGACCTTTCGCAAATGGTGCCTGGGATGTGTTTGAAGTGGTTCCCACTGCCTCCACCGCCACAACTACCATCACCACCTGTGGATGATCTGTTAATGGAGAACCGGGAATTTCTCAACTATGAAGAGGGTGTGCTGGAAATAACATCGACGATTGATAATGTTACTGTTGATGATGGTGGTGCTGATGATCATGACGTGATAGTGTAGCGACTATTAGTGAATGAATTACACTTTCCGATAATGATGTTATCGATACCCGTGATGAAGAATAAAATGTGAAAGAATGTGAAATAAAAAAGCCTCAAACTTGTTGCGCGTAAGAGTTCGAACCCAATCACTTTAAATTCGAACGCAGATTCTTCGCTCCGAAGATGCTGTCCTTATAGTTCTACACTCCTGGAAATGGAAAAAAGAACACATTGACACCGGTGTGTCAGACCCACCATACTTGCTCCGGACACTGCGAGAGGGCTGTACAAGCAATGATCACACGCACGGCACAGCGGACACACCAGGAACCGCGGTGTTGGCCGTCGAATGGCGATAGCTGCGCAGCATTTGTGCACCGCCGCCGTCAGTGTCAGCCAGTTTGCCATGGCATACGGAGCTCCATCGCAGTCTTTAACACTGGTAGCATGCCGCGATAGCGTGGTCGTGAACCGTATGTGCAGTTGACGGACTTTGAGCGAGGGCGTATAGTGGGCATGCGGGAGGCCGGGTGGACGTACCGCCGAATTGCTCAACACGTGGGGCGTGAGGTCTCCACAGTACATCGATGTTGTCGACAGTGGTCGGCGGAAGGTGCACGTGCCCGTCGACCTGGGACCAGACCGCAGCGACGCACGGATGCACGCCAAGACCGTAGGATCCTACGCAGTGCCGTAGGGGACCGCACCGCCACTTCCCAGCAAATTAGGGACACTGTTGCTCCTGGGGTATCGGCGAGGACCATTCGCAACCGTCTCCATGAAGCTGGGCTACGGTCCCGCACACCGTTAGGCCGTCTTCCGCTCACGCCCCAACATCGTGCAGCCCGCCTCCAGTGGTGTCGCGACAGGCGTGAATGGAGGGACGAATGGAGACGTGTCGTCTTCAGCGATGAGAGTCGCTTCTGCCTTGGTGCAAAAGATGGTCGTTTGCGTGTTTGGCGCCGTGCAGGTGAGCGCCACAATCAGGACTGCATACGACCGAGGCACACAGGGCCAACACCCGGCATCATGGTGTGGGGAGCGATCTCCTACACTGGCCGTACACCACTGGTGATCGTCGAGGGGACACTGAATAGTGCACGGTACATCCGAACCGTCATCGAACCCATCGTTCTACCATTCCTAGACCGGCAAGGGAACTTGCTGTTCCAACAGGACAATGCACGTCCGCATGTATCCCGTGCCACCCAACGTGCTCTAGAAGGTGTAAGTCAACTACCCTGGCCAGCAAGATCTCCGGATCTGTCCCCCATTGAGCACGTTTGGGACTGGATGAAGCGTCGTCTCACGCCGTCTGCACGTCCAGCACGAACGCTGGTCCAACTGAGGCGCCAGGTGGAAATGGCATGGCAAGCCGTTCCACAGGACTACATCCAGCATCTCTACGATCGTCTCCATGGGAGAATAGCAGCCTGCATTGCTGCGAAAGGTGGATATACACTGTACTAGTGCCGACATTGTGCATGCTCTGTTGCCTGTGTCTATGTGCCTGTGGTTCTGTCAGTTTGATCATGTGATGTATCTGACCCCAGGAATGTGTAAATAAAGTTTCCCCTTCCTGGGACAATGAATTCACGGTGTTCTTATTTCAATTTCCAGGAGTGTATTTCTAAGACAGTCATGCAGTGTCTGCATCTCTGTTAACGGACTAATACTGAGTACATGATTAGGGAAGATAAAGAAGCTGTAAGGAATAAGAGTTGTAGATTCTGTTGGAAATATGTAAACTGCTCCTTGCTTGTTTCTGTTGTTCATTGAGAGTACTTTTGTCTTCACTGAGTTTTTAATTTAAAGTCATAATTCCTTTTTTACTATAAAATGACTTTTAAATGCTGCATAAATACCTGAATAGATTCTACTGCTAGCTCCACGAGTCAACCACACAGGCGCATTATTATGATAAAAGAAGCTTCCTGGCAGATTAAAACTGTGTGCCCGACCGAGACTCGAACTCGGGACCTTTGCCTTTCGCGGGGAAGTGCTCTACCAACTGAGCTACCGAAGCACGACTCACGCCCTCTATTCACAGCTTTACTTCTGCCAGTATCTCGTCTCCTACCTTCCAAACTTTACAGAAGCTCTCCTGCGAACCTTGCAGAACTAGCACTCCCGAAAGAAAGGATATAGCGGAGACACGGCTTAGCCACAGCCTGGGGGATGTTTCCAGAATGAGATTTTCACTCTGCAGCGGAGTGTGCGCTGATATGAAACTTCCTGTGAGTACCGGGCGTGAGTCGTGCTTAGGTAGCTCAGTTGGTAGAGCACTTGCCCGCGAAAGGCAAAAGTCCCGAGTTCGAGTCTCGGTCGGGCATACAGTTTTAATCTGCCAGGAAGTTTCATATCAGCGCACACTCCGCTGCAGAGTGAAAATCTCATTCTATGATAAAAGAATCTTAGAATTAGACTGGAAGATTTGCATTTTAAATTTGTATCGAATCGTCCATCACAGGTTCAACTACTGTGTGCAGAACTCACATTTCAGTCTGACTCCCAACCATATATTATCAATCTCGGTGAATAAACGATGCTGTTGACAGTAGACTCCTATGGTTTGTGGTTAAAATCATAAATCTTTTGAGAGATACCTTGTATTCTGACAGTTGCTTTGTCTTTGACCAGGTGTAGAGCGAAGTGTCACTTCTCTCATCATTTAATGCTTGTCTGCACAGCGGAATTAGTAGGAGCAGCCCGCATCTCGTGGTCGTGCGGTAGCGTTCTCGCTTCCCACGCCCGGGTTCCCGGGTTCGATTCCTGGCGGGGTCAGGGATTTTCTCTGCCTCGTGATGGCTGGGTGTTGTGTGCTGTCCTTAGGTTAGTTAGGTTTAAGTAGTTCTCAGTTCTAGGGGACTTATGACCACAGCAGTTGAGTCCCATAGTGCTCAGAGCCATTTGAACATAGTAGGAGCAGCATCACCTACAGACAGCCCATCTTCTACTTCAATCACTCACAGTGATTATTATTAGATCACTAGTAAGGATGGAGAGCAGCGAAATGTATTATTGTGCTACATCCATATATTTCAGTTAAATATGAGATTCACTAAAGCTTAAAATCTGGACATGTTAACCATCGACAATGTTACAGCAAGCGTGTACATGTTTTGAGTAATAGAGCGGTCAGCCCAGGAGATGGATGTAATTGTATACACACAGCGGTATTTGATCCAACACCTCAAAAATTCAATATGTTACACATTCAGTAAACTGATTACATGATTCTCGATAAACTGTCCATGTCAGTGACTTGGACTCGACAATGACGGTCAACCAGTGTGTTTTACGAGACTTTAGAGTGCTTGTGTGCATCAATCTTAGACATGAAAATTGATTTCCTGATCAAGAATCACCACTGTATATAGGGGGAACATTAATAAAACCGAAAACCTGCAGGGATGCATTCCTAACTGGAACTGGAGGGAAAAGTTTCCTATAGACAAGTGTCCGGAAATACTTTGTTGCCGCGGTAGACAGCGCTGATGAATGAAAGTTCCTCTGATCATATGCCCTGTGTTCCTTGTGTGTTGCAGGTCGTGTGATTGACACAGCGTACTGTAAGCTGCAGATTTGTCCAGTATTCATGTCGAGAACAAGCCAAGATGGTGCTTATGTGTGGCCAAGTGGATGGAAGCCGTCGAGAGGCAAAAGGCGGTCCTCCAAATCTGCCAAATCTAGTGTACACACAGTCAGCCGTCTTCCTGCACGTTCGTTCTACAGCTGATGGTAGTCCTTATTAGCAATTGAGAATTCATTTGATGTGCTCTTACATATGGACGGCAACGGCACAGACTGTCTGTAGCAACTGCTAAGGCACAGCATAGACCCTTATGACTTTAATTCAAGTATTGCCTCTCCATACATATCAGACATGCACAGCTTACGTCCTAACATCCGAACGTCAGTAGGAGTGTGAGATGCGTCATACTCGTCAGTCATCTTCAGCTTTATACACTCATGTTCAGAAAGAACAGAACACTTTGAACGACTAGAGATAGGACGTTCATATTCACAGGACATCTAGATTAGTATGTTCTGCAGAAATAATTAGTATGTCAGTCCTCAGTTCAGCATGTGTCCTGTTAGTAGGCACAGAGTCCGCCATGGGCTCTGATACCTTGTTCCATGAGTGATGGCATCGACGCGTATAAGGCGCAAATGGCATCCTATGGTATAGACATCCATGATGCATTCACCTGGTTCCAAAATTCATCAATGGTGGTTGGCGTTTTATCACAGCACTGCAGCCGTCGTTTCACCATATCCCACACATGATAATTAATTGAAACCCTCAGCTGCCGACAGGTGTTGTTGATATACCTCGATGGGGACAGCTGAGAATGTGTGCCCCGACTGGGACTCGAACCCGGGATCTCCTGCTAACGTGGCAGACGCTCTATCCATCTGAGCCACCGAGGACACAGATGAATAGCGCGACTGCAGGGACTTATCTCTTGCACGCTTCCCGTGAGACCTACATGTGCACAGGTTGCCCTAACTCTTACGGGAATCGTCACCTTAGTGGGCGCGAGTAATGAGTGGATGGGCAAATATCTATTACGTACATTACGTATGTAGATTGTGAACAGTTGGGAATGTGGGTCTCACGGGAAGCGTGCAAGGGATAAGTCCCTGCAGTCGCGCTATTCATCTGTGTCCTCGGTGGCTCGGATGGATAGAGCGTCTGCCGTGTAAGCAGGAGATCTGGGGTTCGAGTCCCGGTCGGGGCACACATTTTCAGCTGTCCCCATTGAGGTATATCAACAAGACCTGTCGGCAGCTGAGGGTTTCAATTAATTATCATTTATTCTAGAGAAGCTGCACGGTCATCAATGGTATCTGTTCTTTCGAGAACAGTTACTGTCTTCATATATCCCACACAGTTTTGATTGGCGACAAGTCTGGTGATCTGGAGGGCCAAGGCAAAAGGGTGACAACCTGTGACACCAAGAAGGCACTTGCTCGTGCAGAAACATGTGGTTGTGCATTGTCTTGCTGAAAAATAGTGTCTGGGGTGCTGTGCAGAAAGAATATGGCTACGAGTCCCAAGATGTGATTCACGTAGGTCACAGTGCCCTGCACAATTTCAATTGGCTCTCATCACTATGGGACTTAACATCTGAGGTCATCAGTCCCCTAGAACTTAGAACTACTTAAACCTAACTAACCTAAGGATATCACACCCATCCATGCGCGAGGCAGGATTCGAACCTGTAAGCCTCGTATATACGAGGGCTATCCACAAAGTACATTACGTTTTGGAATTAAAAATAAATAAAGAATTGGAAATTTTTTTTATCATATACAGATGAAAGCCACACTTAAATCCTACTTTTCTACATAGTTTCCATTTAAATTAAGGCATTTATCGTAGCGATGGACGAGCTTGGAAATTCCTTCGTCGTAAAATTCGGCCGCCTGCGCCTTCAACCACGTGGTTACCTCTTTTTGAAGCTGTGCGTCGTCATCAAAACGCTGCATAGCCAACCACTTCTTCATTGCTGGGAACAAGTTGAAGTCGCTCAGTGCCAGGTGGGGACTGTACGGCGGATGAGGAAACAACTCCCACTTAAAAGATTCGAGAACTTCACGAGTGGCATTTGCCGTGTGGGCCCGGGCGTTGTCGCGAATCAGCAAGATCTTTGAGACCAACTTTCCCCTGCGCTTGTTTTGTATTGCTCGTCTGAGGTTGTGCAGAGTTTGGCAATGCCTTTGAGAGTTTATTGTAGTGCCTCTTTCCAGGAAATCCACAAAAATCACACCTTTCCTGTCCCAAAAGACAGTCGCCATCACCTTCCTTGCCGACATTGTCTTCATGCATTTCTTGGGTTTTGAGGGGGAATTTGTGTGCCCCCACTGCATTGACTGCAATTTTGTCTCGCAGTTCACATGCTTAACCCATGTTTCGTCACCAGTAACGATGCGACCGAGTAATGAGTCGCCATCTTTCTCGTAAGCGTCCAAAAACGTTAACGCTGCAGCCATTCGCTGATTTTTGTGAATCTCTGTCAAGATTTTTGGTATCCACCTTGCACAAAACTTGTGGTAACCAAGCTTTTCAGTAATGATTTCGTGCAACAAACTTCGTGAAATTTGTGGAAAACTCATAGAGAGTTCCGTTATTGTGAAATTACGGTTTTCGCGGACCGCGGCATCGACTTTTTCGACAAGTTCGGCAGTCACTATGCTGGGTCTTCCACTTCGCTCTTCGTCGTGAACGTTAGTTCGGCCATTTTTAAATTTTATGACCCATTAACGAACTCCATCTTCAGTGATTATGTTGTCCCCATACACTTCAGAAAGCTGCCGATAGATTTCTATCGGTGTACAGTTTTTTGCAGTCAGAAACCTTATTACAGCACGCACTTCACACTTCGCGGCATTTTCAATTAACGCTGAGATTTCAAACTGTCACAGTAACTCAACGGAGTACAGCACGAACCTCTCACTAGCACGGCAGGATGCCGACTGAGCGGCGGAATGCCGTGACACCAAGATGGCCGCGCTAGCCCCGCCCCTAACGGACACAAACGAAAACGCAATGTACTTTGTGGATAGCCCTCGTACATTATAAATCCCTCTAGCTATTACTTCTTTCCTCCTATTCGCAGAACCAACCACACACATTCGTGGCAATTGCTTGTCACGTGGCCCCTGCTTCCTGCACGTTACGCACACTGCCTTTGGCGCGTGCATAAACATGATGATGATGTTACTCTGTGAGGAGGGGGGGGGGGGGGGGAAGGGAGCTGGCGCGTGTGTACACTCGGGGATGGGGGCGGCAGCGTGTGGTAGCAGGGAGTGGTCTTGATGATAAGAAAGTGCTGATGCTGATGTCAGGATTCCAGTAAAGGCTGTTAGGCACGTGCCCAGATGTGATGATGGCAGAATTCTGGGAATGGCCTTGATGATAAAGAAAGTGTTCATGCTGATGTCAGCGAAATATAATGAGCGCAATTGCTTGAGAAGCGGATATCATGACCTTGAAGATAATGAAGTACTGATGCCGAAGTCAACAAAATTCCTGCCTGGACATACATTGACTCATTACTTTCATACAGTCCCGAATTTGCCCCATACGGTTTTCATCGTTTCCAAAATTTAAAGAACTCATTCGAGAATTTCACTTTGGTAATGATGAAGCGGTACGATCAGAAGTGAGGTTTGGGCTCCGTCAACAAAATCAAATACTGTACAATTTTGGTAACAATAAACTAGTGTCTCGCTGGGAGAAATGTGTTCGTCACCTGGGTAACTGTATTGAGAAATAAATATGTAGACATGAACACTAAAGATGTTGAATATTACAAAAGTTAATTTCATTTCAAAACCTTTAAGAGTTTTTGCATGACATATTTGTAGACAGTACTTTTCAGCACGAACTCGTAAATCGGTTAAAGTGATTGCATGGATAGTTTCTCTGTTAAGTGGTAAATAGCAAGTACTCTCTGTCATGCACTTCGCTGTGGTTTGCAGAATACGAATGTATGTTGTTTAGGATTGTCATTTCTCTTATGAAAAAGACGCGGCCGATCCGCTAGCCTATGCTTGTGCTCGGACTGAGGGAGAAAATCGACTGCATACTTTAGGCGGGAATCATAACACTATTTGTTTTAAGCGGTTTAGAGAAACAAGGGAAGACCTAAATATGTATGACGAGACGGATTAAAACAGCAGTTATCTCTAAGGGGCTCCTCGCTAGGTCACTGCGAACGAGGTAGCGGAGTGTCTAGCGTACTCGACTCTCGTTATGGGTGAGCGGGATTCAAACTGCGTCAGATGATTTAAATTTGCTTTTCAGAAATTAATTAAGGTGAATTTTTTACGGTTCCTTTGAAAAGGACAAGGCCGATTTCCTTCGTCTCTCCTTATCCGTTCCTAACTTGGGCTCCTTCTTCAATAGCCTTATTGCTAACGTGTTCTGAAACTCCAAACATTTCTTGTTTCTCGTAAGGATGAAGTGTTTCATAAGATAATGCGGTTTGTCACAGTAATAAGAGTCCAAAATGGCTGGAGAAGCGTTACACAGGGTGATTCAGCTGCCCCTATCGATGCCGTTTATACAACCAGCAATGTTATAGCTCGCCTTCAAAAATCACAGGCCAGATTTTCATATTCTCTTGGTCACTACGCGAGAACTATTAGTCCGGCAGAAAAAATGAGCGGGACCTTTTAGTAGGAAATTGAATGTAGTTAAGTTTTGCGTTGGGATTCGTTCAGCAGAGGGTGCAGTTTTCGCGTTATTGAAGAAGAACGTACATAACTGACCTTCAAGCGCATCCCCACTCCCACAGTCATCGGCCAGGATTTTTAGTATGTTTTTCATGGCAATCCCTCCTACCCGTGTATAAAAATTTGTGACTGCACGAATTATTTCCCACATCCGATCTTTTTTGGTCTTCATTGACTGACCTTATTATGCCACTGGCTACCTATCAGTTTTATGAATTTTAGTAGCACAAAGTAAACAATTATATCTTTGTTTCGTCAGATCTACTGACTACGAAACTACTGCGCTTGTAAGGGTTAAGTTTGAATCGAACTCTCAGCGTAAGTTATTTTAGCGTAACGTTTACAAAAGTCGAATTTCTTTTATTACCCTCACGGGCACGTTTAAATTAATAGTTTAATGAAATATCCGTCTACGCTGGTGGCGTAAGAGCACAATCTAGAGAGACCGTAGAAGGTCAAATATCGGGAATAGCTCGTGTAGACGGAAATTTTTATACAGTAGTAGAAGGAAATGCCACGAACAACATACTAGAAATTCTGACTGGTGAGGGATGAGTGTGGGGGTGGAGGTGCGTTTGAACATCACTAGCTCTGAAACCGTGGCCTCCACCAAAAACGTATCCCAGTACAAATTTTAACTACATTAAATTCCCTACAAAAATGTCCTGTTCATTTTTTCTGTAGGACTAATATTTTGCGCATAGCGAGCGAGGGAATACGGAACTCTCGCTTGTAGTTTGTGATGATCAAACATAACATTGTGGGTTGCATAAAACGACATCGGTAGCGGCGTCTGAATTACACCGTATATACACTCCTGGAAATGGAAAAAAGAACACATTGACACCGGTGTGTCAGACCCACCATACTTGCTCCGGACACTGCAAGAGGGCTGTACAAGCAATGATCACATGCACGGCACAGCGGACACACCAGGAACCGCGGTGTTGGCCGTCGAATGGCGCTAGCTGCGCAGCATTTGTGCACCGCCGCCGTCAGTGTCAGCCAGTTTGCCGTGGCATACGGAGCTCCATCGCAGTCTTTAACACTGGTAGCATGCCGCGACAGCGTGGACGTGAACCGTATGTGCAGTTGACGGACTTTGAGCGAGGGCGTATAGTGGGCATGGGGAGGCCGGGTGGACGTACCGCCGAATTGCTCAACACGTGGGGCGTGAGGTCTCCACAGTACATCGATGTTGTCGCCAGTGGTCGGCGGAAGGTGCACGTGCCCGTCGACCTGGGACCGGACCGCAGCGACGCACGGATGCACGCCAAGACCGTAGGATCCTACGCAGTGCCGTAGGGGACCGCACCGCCACTTCCCAGCAAATTAGGGACACTGTTGCTCCTGGGGTATCGGCGAGGACCATTCACAACCGTCTCCATGAAGCTGGGCTACGGTCCCGCACACCGTTAGGCCGTCTTCCGCTCACGCCCCAACATCGTGCAGCCCGCCTCCAGTGGTGTCGCGACAGGCGTGAATGGAGGGACGAATGGAGACGTGTCGTCTTCAGCGATGGGAGTCGCTTCTGCCTTGGTGCCAACGATGGTCGTATGCGTGTTTGGCGCCGTGCAGGTGAGCGCCACAATCAGGACTGCATACGACCGAGGCACACAGGGCCAACACCCGGCATCATGGTGTGGGGAGCGATCTCCTACACTGGCCGTACACGACTGGTGATCGTCGAGGGGACACTGAATAGTGCACGGTACATCCAAACCGTCATCGAACCCATCGTTCTACCATTCCTAGACCGGCAAGGGAACTTGCTGTTCCAACAGGACAATGCACGTCCGCATGTATCCCGTGCCACCCAACGTGCTCTAGAAGGTGTAAGTCAACTACCCTGGCCAGCAAGATCTCCGGATCTGTCCCCCATTGAGCATGTTTGGGACTGGATGAAGCGTCGTTTCACGCGGTCTGCACGTCCAGCACGAACGCTGGTCCAACTGAGGCGCCAGGTGGAAATGGCATGGCAAGCCGTTCCACAGGACTACATCCAGCATCTCTACGATCGTCTCCATGGGAGAATAGCAGCCTGCATTGCTGCGAAAGGTGGATATACACTGTACTAGTGCCGACATTGTGCATGCTCTGTTGCCTGTGTCTATGTGCCTGTGGTTCTGTCAGTGTGATCATGTGATGTATTTGACCCCAGGAATGTGTCAATAAAGTTTCCCCTTCCTGGGACAATGAATTCACGGTGTTCTTATTTCAATTTCCAGGAGTGTATAAAGACTTGAGAGCACTTCTTTGGTACATCCTAATGGTAACTCAGCTAAATATTTGTGTGACCATTACGTTACGTTAGTGCTTCCCTGCGTCTCCTTGCTGATGTTGTTCGAGACAGACGATGTAAAAATAAAGAAGTTCCCAAAATCTTCGATGAAATTTGTCGTAAATAATACATTCTGTTTTCAAATCAACAGCTCGGTTCACGTGATCAGTACTAGATATAAGAATAATCTGCACAAAAATTTAAAGTCACTTACTTTGTTCGAGAAAGACGTATCTTATTCAGTAACAGGCATTTTCAGTAAGTAGCCTAAGTTTAGCTACTAATAAAGCATAATATAAGCGTGGTCTAGAGGATTTAATTGTGGCCAGTTTATTTTATTCCATTGAGGACTTTCTTGGTAGAACCAAGTGTATATGTTATTAATAATATCGAATAATATGTTATATAAAATCTGACTGTGCACGTCTTCATTGTAATAATGTGGTCTGAAGGCCGCCCGGCTAGCCGTGTGGTCTAACGCGCTGCTTCCCGAGCATGAAGGCGTGTCGGTCTCTGGCACGAATCCTCCCGGCGGATTAGTGTCGGGGGCCGGTGGATGGTTTTTAAGACGGTTTTCCATCTGCCTCGGCGAATGCGGGCTGGTTCCCCTTATTCCACCTCAGTTACACTATGTCGGCGATTGCTGCGCAAACACTGTCTCCACGTACGCGTACATCATAATTACTCTACGACGGAAACATTTGGAGTTACACTCGTCTGGCATGAGACGTTCCCAAGGGGGGGGGGGGGGGGGGTCCACTGGAGGCCGAACCGCACAATAACCCTGGGTTCGGTGTGGGGCGGGTGGACTGCTGTGGCCTGTTATGGGGTTGTGAACCACTGAGGGCTACGGCGGGACGAAACCTCTCCATCGTTTCTAGGTCCCCGGTTCAATATACAACACACAATGTGGTCTGTGTAACGGAGTGTGAAACGTTTCTTTCGTCTTGTCTTCAGAATTTTCGTAGTAGCGTGAAGTCTCACTCGCAAGCGCGGCCAGATTCTACTTTCTTGCCGATGTGCTACGCACAGGATAAGTTACTCGACGTACTGCTCTGCATGTATACACGGATAAGTTGACTGGCGGACTAAGATTAATTTTCTGCAATACCAAACTTGTAAAATCAGTCTAAAGCAGGGCTTAACAACTGGCCAGTTTTGAGTGCGAGTACTCGCGTCTGCTCAGGGACGTGCTCGCGAGCAGGTGCAAGGTCATGGAGTACGGAGGGAGGGGAGGGAGGGGAAATGCGCGCGCACATTTGAATAGGGCCGCAGCGTGCCTATTGAATTCGCGCCGACTGTGTAACGTTTAAAGTACTGCGATCAGCTCTTAACAGTCACTTCGCTGGTTAAGAATCATGTGAAGTTGCCGTTGTGTAACCCCAACCATGCTTTCGCAGTTCAACCCCCATTGGGAGGAATTGTATCTGTTTACTGAAAAAGATGGTGTTGCAAAATGTTTAGTATGTCACAAAACGCTGAATTCTTTTACGAAATTTAATTTTCAGCGACATTATATGTCGTACCACGCGAAAGACTACGGACGTGGAAAATGTGATTGACCAGATCGTGCACAGGAAGTTATTAAACTTAAAAGGAAGCTATCCGAAGAAGATCTGGACGACGAAGAAAAATCAACTGAGGCAGCTCTCAGAGTGGGTTACAAAATTGCTTTGCTTTTAGCAAAATCCCTGCGCCCCTTAACTGATGGCGATTTAATAAAAGAATGTTTGGTAGTTGCAGCGGAACATTTGTGTCCATCTCAAGTTGAACAGTTTCGGATTGTGCCATTATCTAACATGACCATTATGCGTCGCATACAGGACATGGCAGACGACGTCCAGAGCCAGCTTGCAAATATCTGTTAAGATTTTATGGCGTATTCTCTAGCTCTGGACGAAAGTGTTGATATCACTGGAACAGCGCAGCTTGCCATATTTATTAGAGGTGTTAACAGAGATCTTCAGGTGAGGGAGGAGCTCCTCGATGTAGTAGCCATGAAGAACACTACAACCGGAGGTGATATTTTAAGTAGTGTTGAAGAAAGTGTTGAAAATATAGGATTGTCGTGGAATTCTTTAGTTTCAGTGTCTACAGATGGTAGAGGCATACACTAAGCTAATAAAATTATGTGGCAGGTGTACATTCTGCTTTATTTGTTTCATTTGTCGCAGTAATAATTCGTGAGTGATATCCCTGCAGGTGGCCGCGGATTTACATTGACTGGCGGCAGCTTTTGTGTACCCCACGTGACTCTCCCCACTCTCCGCTCTGGTCTGGTAGTGGGGGTAGCGTGCTCGCGCTGCTCCGTGCTCGCGCCTTGCTGCTCACAGCTTGCTCCGCGAGCACGTATGTTGTGAAGCCCTGTTCTAAAGGTTCGCCAGCCTACCTTGGCCGACAGGAAAGGATTAAAACTGTCGGTGCTCCAGTACCACTAGTATCGAGCGAGGTGACACACATTATGGAAGATAGCGGTTCAAATCATCGTCCTGCCATCAAGATTTAGGTTTTCTGTGATTTCCTTAAATTGTTTAAGGCGGATACCGCGATGGTTTCTGTGAAACGATTACCTTCCTTACCATCCCCAACCCGAGATTTCGTCCGTTTCTAACGACCGCGTCATCGACATGATGTCAAACAATTATCTTTCTTCCTTCCTCGCAATATCACAAATAAGTGCCTCCTGGCAATCTCATTACATTCAACAAGATTCCGAGACCCGGCCACTTGACAACATAACGTACACCGATAGCACTTCCTACAGCTTGTCCCTAACAAGTTCCGTCGATAATCTTCACTGAGACAAAACAGAATAACGGTTCAGTCGCTCGATCAAAAGACACACAAAAACAATACACTTCAAGTTTCTATGTAAACGAATGTACTTAACTGGCTTCAATTTGAAACCCCGACGTCCGTCCTTTTATTTAGTACCATCTCCAGCTTGCCTAACGCTGCAGTATTCGGTGCGAGACCTGTTCTGCCCCTGTCGCACCAGCAGAATAACCTTATCATTTTCGACTCGATGTACACGAACCTCTCAAAACAGCACTTCTGCCCCGAAGCGCCCAGAACTCACCTCCCACATTTGCGAGGGCTGCCAGCCGACTCATAATTTCGTAAACTCTGGCCCGCTCCATAAAATTGTGCCTTTCAGTCAGTTGACCTCGTGGGCAGAATTCAGTTATTTTCATTGGATACTTCCTGCTCTCACTAATAGCACTGCTGTGCAAAGTGCTGCTTCTTGTCAAGACCTCTCAGAAAGTACGGAAAATTAGCTGGTGTCGTGAAAAAGCCACTATCTCTTAAAGCAGAACAGTAGGGCCTGACTACAACACCATATAGAAGGAACATGGAAGACTGAGTCATCACCTACAGGTTGGATAAAGCCCCACCCTTCAGATAAAGGAAACTTGCTATGGAGTCCACAACAGCCAAGAGGACGAGCACACGGCCTCGGCCAGGAATTAAATGTTACAAATGATGTAAAATTATCTTACGCCTTTCATTCACAGATAGCATGGTTTCACATACCTCTAGAGATCTATCTGTATCTGACGGATACACTTCCAGATAAGCTAAAGACTATAATGCGACAACCGAGGTCCACTTTGGGTGGTGTTTAGCTACTAGACCAGAGATTCCCAACTTTCCTGAGGTCGTTACTCCCGACTTCAATCAGATATTAGTTGCTACCACCCCTGCCTGCCCTTTCCTCCCGCATCATCAACATTAACGCCAAACTACGGTTGAGAATGAAAATGAATTTTCTTTGAACGCTTTTATTTTTAAAATGACGAAAGATATATGCTGTTTAGCTTTTTTAGGTGTTTTATTAAACCACGAAGTAATGACTCAGTGTAATGAATCAGTGAGACAACTGGTTCTGATTATTTACATCAAACTTTTGTTTTATTTATTTTTTATTTATTTATTTGCAGTGTGACGGAGTTCTAAGGGTATCTTTCAAGTGGTACCTACAAGACCTCCTCAGAAAGTAAAGCTAACTAACGCACTTCCTCTGTAAAACTCCTTTCCCTAGCGACACTTGCTTCATCCACACTGTGCACCCCTATTTAAAATGAACCAAGTTAAAATGCGTGCGTTAGATTTAGTGTTTGTAAACCACATAACTGCTGGACTGCATAATTGAAAACTGGCAGAAATGAGTACTTCAAGCTTCCAGTGCCTCGTGTTAACGACTGCCACTAATAATAATAATACTGTATCTTACGCCTTTCAGTCACAGATAGCATGGTTTCACATACCTCTAGAGATCTATCTGTATCTGACTGATACACTTCCAGATAAGCTACAGACTATAATGCGACAACCGAGGTCCAAGAAAAATGGCTCTGAGCACTATGGGACTCAACTGCTGTGGTCATTAGTCCCCTAGAACTTAGAACTACTTAAACCTAACTATCCTAAGGACATCACACACATCCATGCCCGAGGCAGGATTCGAACCTGCGACCGTAGCAGTCGCACGGTTCCGGACTGCGCGCCTAGAACCGCGAGACCACCGCGGCCGGCAACCGAGGTCCACTTTGGGTGGTGTTTAGCTACTAGACCAGAGATTCCCAACCTTCCTGAGGTCGTTACGTAATTACTGTTGTGTTGTGTTGTCAAGTGAACAATGAATCATTATCGAGTCCACTGCGCGAACGACATACAAATCGGAGCAGGCACTGTAAGTAGCCTGTTTAGGTTTTTATATTGGTAACGCCACGTAACGCTCTGTATGAAAATCACTGGCTGTGCTGTGTGCAGTCTGTAGCTGGTTGGCATTGTTGTAATACTCGCCATTGTAGCGTTGGGCAGTAGGCTGTTAACAGCGCGTAGCGTTGCGCAGTTGGAGGTGAGCCGCCAGCAGTGGTGGATGTGGGGAGAGAGATGGCGGAGTTTTGAGAGCAGATGATCTGGATGTGTGTCCATCAGACACAGTAAATTTGTAAGAGTGGATGTCTTGAACTGATATATATATATTTACTATGACTTTTGAACACTATTAAGGCAAATACATTGTTTGTTCTCTATCAAAATCTTTCATTTTTCTAACTATGCCTATCAGTAGTTAGTGCCTTCAGTAGTTTGAATCTTTTATTTAGCTGGCAGTAGTGGCGCTCGCTGTATTGCAGGAGTTCGAGTAGCGAAGATTTTTGTGAGGTAAGTGATTCATGAAAGGTATAGGTTAATGTTAGTCAGGGCCATTCTTTTGTAGGGATTATTGAAAGTCAGATTGCGTTGCGCTAAAAATATTGTGTTTCAGTTTAGTGTTGATCAGAATAAGTAAAGAGAGTAATGTCTGAGAACGTTCAGTTTTGCTCAGCTGTTTGAAAAGCAAATAACGTAAGAGGTTTATCAGCACAGTAATTCATTAATTTTTCTAAGAGGACGTTTCAGCACATTTCACCAGATGCTTAAGCATATATTTCTCGATTATACTGTCACAGATGAATGGTACAAAGCACAATGCATGTGTATAGTGAGTGGACTATGTGGGGTGGATGGTGTTCATACATTCGTATCAGAAGCTGTAACTTCCACCCCATTATGTCACGTGTTAATGCTAGTATTTGGATAAAATATAATTATTCGTAATTAGTATTACAGTCTTACCAAATAGTGATAACACTAATGATATTGTGAAACTAATTAAGCTTCGTGACTGAAATACAATTGAGACATTTTATTTTTACATCTCAGAAAATTTCATTTTACCCCTTAGAGGGTAATTACCTCCAGATAGTGAACTACTGTACTAGACCGTTGGAGTTTGGTTTCTCCATAATAAAATGTCGTTCTTTGAGACGCTGAGGTGTTCTGAGCTATTTCTTTTCATTTTACGCAGGAATTTCGAGCAACGTTTTTCTAAATACTATTGCTGTAGTGGTATTATCAAATGTTCTAAAATGTTCAAATGTGTGTGAAATCTTATGGAACTTAACTGCTAATGTCATCAGTCCCTAAGCTTACACACTACTTAACCTAAATTATCCTAAGGACAAACACACACACACACACACACACACACCCATGCCCAAGGGAGGACTCGAACCTCCACCGGGACCAGCCGCACAGTCCATGACTGCAGCGCCTCAGACCGCTCGGCCAATCCCGCGCGCAGTGGTATTATCCCACTCCCTCTCACATTACCTAAAGAAGATCTACACGGTCCAGTCACATTAATGTGACCACCCGTCAACAGTCTGAATAACCACCTTTTGCAGCGTGGGTCGCTGCGAGACGCGCGGGAAGAGAGTCACTGAGGTTCTGGAAAGTAGGAATAGGTATGTGGAGCCTTGGCGACTCCAGCGCCACCGCTAACTGCGCTAGGTTTCCCGGTTGAGGATATAAAGCACGAACAGCCCTATTGAGGTGATCCCACACATTCTAGATTGAGTTTAAGACCGGGGAGTTTGGTGGCCACTGGAGTACGGTAATCTCATTCTGGTGCTCTTCGAACGATGCACGTACACTGAAAGCTGTGAGACACGTAACGTTGTCCTGTTGGTATATGCCTTTGTGCAGTGGAAAAAACGAACTACGTGTAGGGGTGGACACGGTCTCCAAGGATAGATGCGTACTTGTGTTGATGAACTGTGCCTTCCAGAATGACAGGTCACTTAGGGAATGCCACGAAAACCTACCACAGGTCACATCGCTCACTCCTCTAGCCTAGACTCTTTCGACGATTGTTGCACGGCATACACACCAACAGTCATCCGTCCGATGGAGCGTAAAACTAGATTTATTTGAAAAGCCATCTGTCGGCATTAAGTGTTCGTCCAGTTGCAGCAGTGGCGCGCAAATTCCAGCTTTAATCGCTGATGAACAGCAGTTCAAATGGTTCTATGCCTCTGAGCACTATGCGACTTAACTTCTGAGGTCATCAGTCGCCTAGAACTTAGAACTAATTAAACCTAACTAACCTAAGGACATCACACACACCCATGACCGACGCAGGATTCGAACCTGCGACCGTAGCGGTCGCTCGGTTCCAGACTGTAGCGCCTAGAACAGCACGACCACTCCACCGGCTGAGCAGCAGTCAGCAATAAAGAGAGAGATGGGGCCCCTCCACGCCCGCACCAACGTGGTGACCAAACCAAAAGTTCTGCTGTCACCTCCGTAAACATGTTAGTTGTCTAGTAAGTGGATCACAGGATGCTGGGCTGTGATGTTGTCCGTGCGTCTGGGTAAGGCTACGCATTAACACGGTGCATCAGGTGATAGATAGTGGACGAAACGCGAGTGAGGGTAGCGATTTGAAGAGCAGAGGGAAAAAAGTGCCATGGCTCGTGCCGTGGGAAAAAAACCTCTGCGACAGTGGGATGGGTAGTAAGAGCAGTAGTGGCTTACTAGCTGCGATAGCTCATGCAAGGTTGGATTTGTTAGTATAGGTATCATGCATCATTACCGTGACAAGCGATGGCGATGTGTCCCAGTTGCTGCAGCTGCTACATTCCTGGATCAATCAAGATCGTTATACAGTAGTGGGAGATCGGCCATAGACCATCTCACTGTGTGGGGGATGTGTGGAGCTTGTTTGCATGCAGTGTACGGTACGGCTTCCCTGTGTGGTGCCAGTTATTCGAAAGTGTATTTCAGCTGGATATCCAGTAATGGCGTTTGATTAACAGGGGCTCGCCTGTGCCGTTATGTTTGCGTATGCTTGGCCATAGATGTTATGTCCTTACAAGTATGTCTTTTGGTCTTTTATGTTTCCATCTATGGTTGTGGTCGTAGTTCCCCAGATTCGGAATAAACGGGTTCTGCGAATGTCTGGAGTTTCTGTATAGTCTTGTGGTGAGTTTGTGGATTACCTCCGTGAGAGTCTCAAGTCGGTATTCCCGGTGAAGGTCCGCGATGCGTGTGTATCGTGGAGCATTGCTTATGATTTTGAGTACTTTGTTTTGTATGAGCTGCAGACGGCGCAGGCGTGTAGGCGCAGCGTATCCCCAGACAGGAGCTGCGTACGTCATCAGGGGTCGGATAAGTGTCATGTACATGGACCTCGACACCCTTCTGTTCAGTGTGCTACGCCTGTTGAGCATAGGATAGAGCTGTTTGAGCCTCGCGCTAGCTCGGTTGGTCATGTGTTGTATGTGGTCCCCCCAGAGTAATTTCCGGTCCAGCCAGACACCGAGGTATTTGACTTTCTCGCGGAAACGTATTGGACGTGCATGTAGAGTTATTGGTCTGCAGTAGCGGTGTTTGCGCAGTTGCTTCAGTCTTCTAGTGAACAGAACGGCTTCGCACTTGTCGACGTTTACTCTAACACGTCATTTCTCCAACCAAGGCTCGGCCACTCTGAGTGCAGTCTGTAGGCGTGACGTAATGTTTGATGGTTTCCAATATTGCGCAAGGATGGCTGTGTCATCCGCGTAGATTGCCATCATTGTGTTGTGTGTTGTGTGTGGTTGGGAGATCGTTTATGTAGAGGTTAAACAGTAGGGGCCCTAGGATGCTTCCCTGGGGTACTCCCGCGTGTATACCGTGTCGTGTTGATTGTTTTCCCTGCACGTCAGTGTTGAAACTCCTGTCTGTGAGGTATGAGTGTATTAGACGCAGCAGCCCGTCGGGGAATCCCGCGTCGCTGAGTTTGCGGATGAGGCCGTTGTGCCATAGACGGTCGAAAGCCTTTTCGATGTCCAGGAACACTGCCCCTGTAGCTTTGTTTATGTTGAAGCCATGTGTTATATGTTCAACAACCCGTAGGAGTTGTTGTGTTGTGGAGTGGTGATTCCTGAAGCCGAATTGCTCCGGTCTCAGGATGTCATTTGTTATGCAGTGCCTAGTGATGCGTTCAAGAATCACCTTCTCAACAATCTTACTGAGCGAGCTCAGAAGGCTGATGGGTCGGTAATTTTGTGGGAGGCTGTGGTCTTTCCCCGGCTTCCTGAACATCAGGACCTTGGCCGTCTTCCAAAAGGCGGGGAAGTGCTGGTGTTTTAGTATGGCATTCGTTATGTGTGTTAGGTACTCAGTTGCTTTATCCGTGAACTCCTGGAGGACACGGTTTTGAATGCCATCATGACCGGGGGCTTTCCTAGCAGCGGAATGCATTATAGCCCAGGAGACTTCGCCTGTGCTAGCATGTCGAATGTCGTCGCGCGATGGTTGGGCTAGAATGCGTGTAACCTCTTGGTCAGTAGCAAGTGTGAACACTGGATCTGATGGTACCAGGTTCGGTGTGAATGACGCTGCGAATGTTCGAGCCATTAGTTCTGCTTTCTCTTCCGCTGAGTATGCAGGTCCGTCAGGCCCTTGAAGCGTTGGGGTGTATATTTTCTCCCTGGTGAAGTGTCGGGCTAGTTGCCACACGCCAGGTCGTGCGGTGTCCAGCCCTTCGAGTTTTTGATTCCACTGTTGTGTTCTATGTGTTTGTATTTTATCGTGTATGATGCCCTGTAGTCTGTTAATGTGCCGTTTGAAGTACGGACGCCTGGTGCGCTGCCATTGTCTCCTGAGGCGATTCCTCATTGAGATTAGGCCCAGGATTTCCTGGGGCAGGGCCGCACTCGTTGTTGTGAGGTGCGATCAGGTATGGTGCCTGCCATTGCGTCCCGGACGGCGTTAGTGAGGGTTTCTACTGCCTCGTCAATTTGTCCTGTTTCGTTAATTTCGTGTATAGGTGGGATGTGACTATCAAGCGTTTGCTTGAACAATGTCCAATTCGCACGCCCGTAGTCCAACATCTTGCGTTGTTCCGTGTGCTGCAGTGTTTCCTCAATGTATAGTATTACAGGTTGGTGGTTTGAGGGCAGATCGTTTTCAACGGCAACGTTGAGTGTCGCTGTAATGCCCTTGATGAGGGCTATGTCTATCACGTCTGGCCTGTGTCCCCTCTGATAGGGAATGTGCGTCGGTTCAGTCGGCGCTAGTATAATGTAGTTTCTGCCTAGCGAATGTTCGTACAGTTTTTTGCCGTTGGGATTTCGTATGCGTGAATTCCATTCTGGGTGTTTTGCGTTCAGATCTCCAGCGACTATTACTCGCAGTGAAATGTTGAGTAATGTGCTGATATCGCGTGTTGAGATGCCTACAGGGCTGTTGTATACCGATATCAGTGTGGTGTAGGCTCCGTTGAACTTGACTCTGACGGCCGTAGCCTCGATTTTTTCCAGTTCAGGGAGCTCTATGTTTGTGTGCTCAATGTCTTTGTGTATGACGATTGCAGTTCCACCTGCCACGGCGTCGCCCGGTCGGTCGGTACGATAGACACAATAGCCAGGAAAGTTTAATTGTTTGTGCGGTTTAAGTTTAGTCTCTCTCAGTAGCGCGACAAGGATTCCCTTGCGCTCCATGAACGCGGCAAATTCTGCCCTTTTGTTGTGGATCGAGTCTGCATTCCAGAACAGGATCTGTGATAGTGTATGCGGGTCTGCGTTATGGGCCGGGTGTGGTATATTATTCATGTAAGAGTGTGAAAGAGTGTTGTGATGGCAGTGTGTATGACAGCCCAGTATTGCCCGGGTTCGGCGCTCATGAGCTGGGTGATGAGTGTAGTGACGGCCGTCAGCACCTTGGTAAGGACTTGAACGGTCGTGTGTCGGGGGAATAGTGTTTCCAGTATTCCCCCAGGTGGTGTGTTGGTGTTGGGTGTGGCAGCCTGAGGTGCTGTTGTGGAGTTAGCGGCCGCTTGTGCGGGTATTGGTGTGTTGTTAGGAGCGGCATTTGTGCTTTGTGACAGAGGTTGTGGCGCCTGTGTTACTTCTGTGGTGAGGGGGATGGTAGTGTGAGTTACAGTCTCGGTCTCTTGTTGACTGTTTTCCTGTGTGTTGCTGTTCTGTTGTTGCTGTGTGGCCTGTTGTGGTGATTTCGTGTTCCCCGCCCTCTGTTTGCGTGTACGTCTATTCCTCCTCTGGGCTTGGGGTTCGGGAGGTTCTTGTGTGGGCGTGTTTTCCTGTATATGGTGCGTTTCTTCGCAGCACGTGATTTCCGGGAGTGGGGTCGTGTTGTTTGGGGGCATAGGTGTTGGTACCGATGCTTGTTGGGTTTCAGGTGTTGCCTGTGGCTGTTGTGTGGCTGTTGCAGCGGTTGTTTCACGTGTGTGTGTAGGGCGCTGAGGTTCCGCAGCCTGTGCCGTTCCGCCAGGGCGTGCAACCGTGGCAAACGTTACGCCGTTCCTTACTGGGTTCGGCGCTGGCCTTGGACGTGGTATGTCGTACAGTACCCAACTTTTGTCTTGTTTTAGCTTCAGCGCCTGTTTGTATGAGTTGCACTGTCTGAAGTTTGCCGCATGGGGCCCACCGCAGTTGGCACAGCGTCGCTGGTTTGGTTGTGTTTGTGTGCAAGTCTTGGATCTGTGATTGCCAGCGCATCCGCGGCAGCGAGTTGCCAGGCCGCAGCGGAGGGCCGAGTGGCCGAACCGCTGGCAGTTGTTGCATTGTTGGGGGACGTTGGGTGGTTCGTAAAGTTCTACACGTACGTCCATCCGCAGAAAGCTCTTTATCTGCAGGATGGCGCGGGAATCAGCCGAGTCGGCTAACTCAGCAGTCGGCAGGAGTGCACGAACCAGGCGCCTTCTGCGGAGCCTCATACGCTGCAACGTTTCCTGAACGGTCGTTAAGGAGACACTGTTCGTAGCCCATTGGTTAATCTGGGCAGTCAGTTGCTCAACAGTTGCATGCCTATTTGCCAGTACACATCTCCGCAGACGTCATTCAACACTGTCGCCTATGGCCCGTGGTGGAACAAAGTTGGGTCGTCCCCGATTTTGGATAGCATCATTTTGCCATGAACTGTATACTTTAACCACGAGGCACGCAAACAGTTTACAGACTTAGCCAAAGATAATGCCCGTTGCAGCCCGCGGTTAGTGGTCTTGTGGTAGCGTTCCCGCTTTCCGCGCGTGGGGTCGCGCGTTCGCTTCCCGGCGGGATCGGGGATTTTTTCTGCCTGGAGATGACTGGGTGTTGTGTGTGTCTTTCATCATCATTTCATCTTCATTCACTCGCAAGTCGCCGTAGTGGCGTTAAAGAACTTGTGGAGCGGCGGCCGAACCGCCCCGCGAGGGGTCTCCCGGCCACCAATGCCATACGCTCATTGTTATTATGCCCTTTTGGAAGTCATTTTACACGTCCCCCCGCCCGCCCCTCTCCCCGTCGCGACACGCTTTATATGCCCTTCACTGCTAGTGGTGCCACCTGCCGTCTATGAGTGGTGTTGTCGAATATAGGCGGTGGTCGCATTAATGTGATTGGACCGGGCATTTTATTACTATCTTAGGATTTAACGTCCTGTGGACTGTAACATCATTAATCATGGAGTAACATTTCAGTTTTCGAAGAAGAAGTATGGAAGAATCAGGTGTAGGTTTGCTGAAGTATTCATACTGACATTAACATGCACTGCTGCAGAGAGATCGCAAAAAATTCAAACGATCACCGCACTGGTGTTTGAGGATCTCTTCCTAAATAAAGCATCGCTATGAAATTTAGACAGGAATCTCAGGGATACGGGTTTACCGGATTCGTCCCGATTAGCGTGTGCTAAAACGTGATGTGAGGAATTGTGTTCTCTGTCGCTGAACAGACGATGTTTTCGCCCATCTGTGCGGGTGACTAGCAGAAATTGGTACAACCAACCCCGTGTTTCCAGAGGTTTCTAGTATTTCCGTTGAGCTAGATTTGCTTAAAGCTCCCTTGAAAGCCTTATCAACGTGTCGTTGGCGCCTACACACAGGCAGAGGTCGGAAGCAGCTGGCGGCCACGAGCCTCGCAGCTGACGTCATAGCTCGCTATCGCAGTTACGAACGCCTGAACAGGCGGAGTCCTGCAGCCCGCATAGCGGGACGTTGCTTCCACCAAGAAGACCTCATTTTCTGAAGAACGTACGTTCCCTCACTGCTAGCTCAGTAGAGACCTCTGAAAAAGGGGTTGGTTGCAAAAGGTGGTGTAATTTTGATTTTCAGTTATGTTTTATGTGTTACTCCTCTCGTGAAATATTCAAGTTTTAGACTTTCTCTCCCTCGTGCGTTATGCGCCATCATAAAAAAACCACTAAGAAATGACAGAATTTCAGTTTTTCCTCAGTAATTCGCTTCCAGTTACTTTAAGCAAAAATATGCCATTATCGATTTTAAAGTGCGTTAAATTTACTGCCAGTTTCATACACAACTCGGAAAATCCGGAACAGCTAATAAGGTAATAGGTTGCGTAAATCTGCGAAAAGTCGAGAAATCGAAAAAAGTTAGATGTGTCATTGGTTTCGCCTTAATAACTTTTTTTAGTACACTTTTGAGCGCAGTGCATAATAACCAGTGTTGTAGAGGATTTAATTTCCTTCAAGTTCCATACATATGAAATATTTGTGATTGCTCCTCATATACCCCGATAAAACTCGCATTAACAATTTTAGTAAAACTGAACTCGAAACGAAAAATACAATTCAGAATCAAAAACAGTAATCATGGATGTAATATCATCTTTAAGACATTACGTATGCAATATATACGTGTAGTTCATACCATTCATATAATTTCTGGGGAATACGCATTTCTGAAAAAGAAAAACACAAATTTTCAACATTTTACACATACATTTCGAGAAATAAACGTGACGATAATAAACTAACTCACTGATTTTCAAGTCATAATCCTTTTCCAAGTGTTAAATACTCAATGTCATTAGCACACTGGACTCGCATTCGGGAGGACGAGGGTTCAATCCCGCGTCCGGCCATCCTGATTTAGGCTATCCGTGATTTCCCTAAATCGCTTCAGGTAAATGCCGGGATGGTTCCTTTGACAGGGCACGGCCGACTTCCATCCTCATCCTTCCTTAACCCGATGAGACCGATGACCTCGCTGTTTGGTCTCTTCCCCCAAATCAACCCTCAACCTTAATGTCAATAAGTAATGGTGTGATTGGAGGTGAAGACGTCAATTGTCATCTGTCCCTAGAGGTTGTTGCTATAGGAAAGAATAGAATTGTGAACAGCAATTTTGAGAACATGCATTTCCGACGTAAAGATGCAATGGTGTTTCTGACAATAGTTGTTAACCAAATTAACACGAAGAAAGGAAAAGTAACTCTGGATCCTCTCAGACTTTTCCTCAGAATGATCGTCTCCAAGCAGTCTGATGATGACCGAAAAAACCTTTCTAGAACGAACTGCTCTATTTCCATCGTCACTTTTCTCTGAGAAAGGCATTCGCTAAGGGACAAAGTCCTCATTTTACTTTGCCTTCAAGCTCGTATTAAGTGGCATAGAAATGGGAAAGAGCAAAGCTGATGTAGTAGATGGTGGCTATCTTCTACACAGAGTTCACTGTAATCGGAACGAATGTTTTTATTCCATTTTTAAAAGGTTTGTGACCTACTTACGGCGACATTATTGTTAAAATGTTGCGGTAGTCTTCGATGGGTACCCCACGAAGAAAATAAAAGGAGCACAAAAACACCGATAGTGCTCGTCGCTCTATGCTAGTGCTAGTGCCTTGTTTCCGCTGATGCCAAAGGATAAATTGTTATCAAATGAAAAAATAACTCTCGCTTCATCTCATTCCTTCATAAGGAATTTCAGCTAGTGCAAATGGTCATCAAGGAGGCAATAGAAGATACAGATGTGTTAATTATGGAAACTGCCTTTCGTAGTGCTCCGGACACAATTCAGTTATTATTGGAGAATATATTGACCTCTTGGTTTTGATGACGGCCTTATGCCAGATAATGTGCTCTTTTGCAAATCTGAAAGGGGTAACATAGGAGATGATGTGGATTCCAAAACATCGTACTACATAAAGATATTATGGAAAAAATTTTGTTTCTCTATCTCTTGCGATAATGCGCATGGAAGAACACGAGTTAGGTGATCCGCTGCCTGTTGGTCGAAGTGATAAATTGTACCAATCAACCACATCTGAGCCAAAACAACAGAACTTGCTAAATTTTTAACTTAAAATTTTGTGTTACATTATTAAAATAAACTTTAAGATCTATTTTTAAACTCTGTCTTGTTGAAATATAAGTACATGTAAAATGTTGAAAATTTGTGTTTCTCTTTTTCAAAAATACTTATTCGCCAGAAATTACATGAATATCAAGAACTACATGTATGTATTGTATACATAATTCCTTAAATATGATATTATATTGAGGACTCTGATTCTGGATGAAATTTCCTGTTTGGAGTTCACTTTCAGTAAAATTGTTAATCGAACGTTTCTCGGCGCGTATAGCAAGTAATTACAAATATTTTATATGAATATTAAATTTATATGAACATTTCAGTTAACACTCGTGCGTTGGTTTGAGTGTAAAAGGCACCCGTTCACTGGGTGATGGTACCTGCTGCCAACAACAAATTTGACAGGGTCCTGAGGCCACAGTTTCACCAACAAACCACAGGAAGCTGAAGTAAGGCAGGAGAGAAGGAGAAAGATGCTCCACTAAGAAATAAAAATCGCACAAGTGCTACTAGGACTCGCGCTCTGAACGCTCAGTACAAACTTAATTAAATTAAATCACAGCCCACCGGAACAATGGGGGACATGCATTATACGACGTTACAGGCATAAATAGACAGTACATCTGTAGGTTTTGATGTATGAGTTTGCTAGTATCAAAATATGTGATATGCATGGCAGTATCTTTTGAATGCATTGACTTAGCAGCTTAAATTCTTTACACCAGGAAGGAGCCGTAGACATTAGTATATGACATAAATTTCAGCTTGATACTTCTAATAGACAGACGGACAACAAATGGCAAAAAGTATATTTTTTGTGTAATATGTATAATAACAATTTCACGATTTTCGGGTATTGCTCTTTACTTGTACTGAGAAACTTTTTCTTGCCAAATTTATTGATTCTTGGTCAGCAGGAAGTACCCTAGAAGTTTCAATGAGCGTGTTTCGAAATATATGGCATACATTATCGACCCTTTTGATTGCATTAACTTAGAAGCTGATATTTCTCCACGTTCAAGGGACCATAGAGTTCAGTACGTGAGCTAAATGTTAACTTAATATCTCTACCCATTCCTCAGTCGGACAGACAGACCGACGGACCGACAGACAGACAGACAGGCTGACAAACTGACAGACCGACAGACAGACCGAAAGACAGACAGACCAACAGATAGACAGACAGACAGACAGACAGGCTGACGGATTGACAGACTGACATACCGACAGATCGACAGACAGACAGGCTGACAGACTGACATACCGACAGACAGAAAGACAGACAGACAAGCTGAAAGGCCAACAGACAGACCGACAGACCAACAGATAGATAGAAAGACAGAAAGGCTGACAGACTGACAGACCGACAGACACACCGACACATAGACAGACAGAAACCAGACAGCCAGGCTGACAGACTGACAGACCGACAGACAGACCAACAATTAGACAGACAGAAAGACAGACAGGCTGACGGACTGACAGACAGACCAACAGACCGACACATAGTTAGCTAGACAGACAGGCTCACAGACTGACCAACCAACAGAGAGAGCGACAGATAGACAGACAGACAGACAGACTGACAGACTGACACACAGGCTGACAGACTGACAGACAGACCAACAGACCGACAGATAGATAGATAGACAGACAGGCTGACAGACTGACAGACCGATGGACAGACAGACAGACAGACAAGCTGACAGGCCGACAGACAACCAACAGATAGATAGATAGACAGACAGGCTGACAGACTGACAGACCGACAGACAGACCGACAGATAGACAGACAGACATACAGACAGACAGGCTGACAGACTGACAGACCGACAGATAGACAGACAGGCTGACAGACTGACAGACCGACAGATCGACGGACAGACAGGCTGAATGACTGATAGACCGACAGATGGACAGACAGACAGGCTGACAGACCGACAGACGGACCAACAGATAGATAGATAGACAGACAGGCTGAAACACTGACAGACCGACAGACAAACCGACAGATAGACAGACAGAAAGCAAACAGAAAGGCTGACAGACTGACAGACCGACAGACAGACCAACAGATAGACAGACAGACATACAGACAGACAGGCTGACAGACTGACAGACAGACTACCAGACCGACAGATAGATAGATAGACAGAAAGGCTGAAACACTGACAGACCGACAGATAGACAGACAGAAAGCAGACAGAAAGGCTGAAAGACTGACAGACCAACAGACAGACCGACAGATAGATAGAGAGACAGACAGGCTGACAGACTGACAGACCAACAAACATACCGACAGATCGACAGACACACAGACAGGCAGACTGACTGACAGACTGACAGACCGACAGACAGACCGACAGATTGACAGACAGACAGACAGACAGGCAGGCTGACATGCTGACAGACTGACGGACCAAGAGACAGACAGACAGACAGACAGACAGACAGACATGCTGACAGACCGACAGACAGACTGGCAGACCGAAAGACAGGCCAACAGACCGACTGATAGATAGATAGACAGACAGGCTGACAGACTGACAGACCAACAGGCAGACCGACGGTTTGACCGACAAACAGACAGATAGCTTGACAGACAGACAGACAGACTGGCTGACAGACCGAGCAACTGACCGACAGATAGACAGACAGACATACAGACAGACAGGCTGGCAGACTGACAGACCGACAGACAGACTGAGAGATAGACAGACAGACAGATAGACAGTCTGACAGACTGACAGACAGACAGACAGACAGACAGACAGGCTGCAGACTGACATACCGACAGACCAACAGACAGACAGACAGATTGAGAGACAGGTAGACAGGCTGACAGACCGACAGACAGACTGACAGACCGAAAGACAGGGCAACAGACCGACTGATAGATAGATAGACAGACAGGCTGATAGACTGACAGACCAACAGGGAGACCGACAGTTTGACACACAGAAAGACAGATAGCTTGACAGACAGACGGAGAGCCAGGCTGACAGAAAAAATTGTTCAAATGGCTCTGAGCACTATGGGACTAAACTGCTGAGGTCATAAGTCCCCTAGAACTTAGAACTACTTAAACCTAACTAACCTAAGGACAACACACACATCCATGCCCGAGGCAGGATTCGAACCTGCGACTGTAGCGGTCGCGCGGTTCCAGACTGTAGCACCAGAACCGCTCGGCCACCAGCGGCCGGCAGGCTGACAGACAGAGCAACTGACCGACATATAGATAGACAGACAGACAGTCAGGCTGACAGAGTGACAAACAGACCGACAGATAGACAGACAGGCTGACAGACTGACAGACCGACATATCGACGGACAGACAGGCTGAATGACTGATTGACCGACAGATGGACAGACAGACAGGCTGACAGACCGACAGACGGACCAACAGATAGATAGATAGACAGACAGGCTGAAACACTGACAGACCGACAGACAAACCGACAGATAGACACACAGAAAGCAAACAGAAAGGCTGACAGACTGACAGACCGACAGACAGACCAAAGATAGACAGACAGACATACAGACAGACAGGCTGACAAACCGACAGACAGACTAACAGACCGACAGATAGATAGATAGATAGACAGACAGGCTGACAGACTGACAGACCGACAGACAGACAGACAGACAGGCGGACAGACCGACAGATCGACAGACAGACAGGCTGACAGACTGACAGACCGACAGACTGACAGACAGACAGGCTGACAGACTGACAGACTGACAAACAGACCAACAGATAGATAGATAAACAGGCTGAAACACTGACAGACCGACAGACAGACCGACAGATAGAGAGAGAGACAGACAGGCTGACAGACTGACAGACCAACAAACATTCCGACAGATCGACAGACACACAGACAGGCAGACTGACTGACAGACTGACAGACCGACAGACAGACCGACAGATTGACAGACAGACAGACAGAGAGGCAGGCTGACATGCTGACATGCTGACAGACTGACAGACTGACAGACCAAGAGACAGACAGACAGACAGACAGACATGCTGACAGACCGACAGACAGACTGGCAGACCGAAAGACAGGCCAACAGAGCGACTGATAGATAGATAGACAGACAGGCTGACAGACTGACAGACCAACAGACAGACCGACAGTTTGACAGACAGACAGACAGATAGCTTGACAGACAAACAGACAGACAGACAGGCTGACAGACCGAGCAACTCAGCGACAGATAGATAGACAGACAGACAGTAAGGTTGACAGAGTGGCAAACAGACCGACAGATAGACAGACAGACAGATAGACAGTCTGACAGACTGACTGACAGACAGACAGACAGACAGGCTGCAGACTGACATACCGACAGTCCAACAGACAGACAGACAGATTGAGAGACAGGTAGACAGGCTGACAGACCGACAGACAGACTGACAGACCGAAAGACAGGGTAACAGACCGACTGACAGATAGATAGACCGACAGGCTGACAGACTGACAGACCGACAGATCGACGGACAGACAGGCTGAATGACTGATAGACCGACAGATGGACAGACAGACAGGCTGACAGACCGACAGACGGACCAACAGATAGATAGATAGACAGACAGGCTGAAACACTGACAGACCGACAGACAAACCGACAGATAGACAGACAGAAAGCAAACAGAAAGGCTGACAGACTGACAGACCGACAGACAGACCAACAGATAGACAGACAGACATACAGACAGACAGGCTGACAAACCGACAGACAGACTAACAGACCGACAGATAGATAGATAGACAGACAGGCTGACAGACTGACAGACCGACAGACAGACAGACAGACAGGCGGACAGACCGACAGATCGACAGACAGACAGGCTGACAGACTGACAGACCGACAGACTGACAGACAGACAGGCTGACAGACTGACAGACTGACAAACAGACCAACAGATAGATAGATAAACAGGCTGAAACACTGACACACCGACAGACAGACCGACAGATAGATAGAGAGACAGACAGGCTGACAGACTGACAGACCAACAAACATTACGACAGATCGACAGACACACAGACAGGCAGACTGACTGACAGACTGACAGACCGACAGACAGACCGACAGATTGACAGACAGACAGACAGAGAGGCAGGCTGACATGCTGACATGCTGACAGACTGACAGACCAAGAGACAGACAGACAGACAGACAGACATGCTGACAGACCGACAGACAGACTGGCAAACCGAAAGACAGGCCAACAGACCGACTGATAGATAGATAGACAGACAGGCTGACAGACTGACAGACCAACAGACAGACCGACAGTTTGACAGACAGACAGACAGATAGCTTGAAAGACAAACAGACAGACAGACAGGCTGACGGATTGACAGACTGACATACCGACAGATCGACAGACAGACAGGCTGACAGACTGACATACCGACAGACAGAAAGACAGACAGACAAGCTGAAAGGCCAACAGACAGACCGACAGACCAACAGATAGATAGAAAGACAGAAAGGCTGACAGACTGACAGACCGACAGACACACCGACACATAGACAGACAGAAACCAGACAGACAGGCTGACAGACTGACAGACCGACAGACAGACCAACAATTAGACAGACAGACAGACAGACAGGCTGACGGACTGACAGACAGACCAACAGACCGACACATAGTTAGCTAGACAGACAGGCTCACAGACTGACCAACCAACAAAGAGAGCGACAGATAGACAGACAGACAGACAGACAGACTGACAAACTGACACACAGGCTGACAGACTGACAGACAGACCAACAGACCGACAGATAGATAGATAGACAGACAGGCTGACAGACTGACAGACCGATGGACAGACAGACAGACAGACAAGCTGACAGGCCGACAGACAACCAACAGATAGATAGATAGACAGACAGGCTGACAGACTGACAGACCGACAGACAGACCGACAGATAGACAGACAGACATACAGACAGACAGGCTGACAGACTGACAGACCGACAGATAGACAGACAGGCTGACAGACTGACAGACCGACAGATCGACGGACAGACAGGCTGAATGACTGATAGACCGACAGATGGACAGACAGACAGGCTGACAGACCGACAGACGGACCAACAGATAGATAGATAGACAGACAGGCTGAAACACTGACAGACCGACAGACAAACCGACAGATAGACAGACAGAAAGCAAACAGAAAGGCTGACAGACTGACAGACCGACAGACAGACCAACAAATAGACAGACAGACATACAGACAGACAGGCTGACAGACTGACAGACAGACTACCAGACCGACAGATAGATAGATAGACAGACAGGCTGACACACTGACAGACCGACAGACAGATAGACAGACAGGCTGACAGACTGACTGACCGACAGATAGATAGATAGACAGAAAGGCTGAAACACTGACAGACCGACAGACAGACCGACAGATAGACAGACAGAAAGCAGACAGAAAGGCTGACAGACTGACAGACCGACAGACAGACCGACAGATAGATAGAGAGACAGACAGGCTGACAGACTGACAGACCAACAAACATACCGACAGATCGACAGACACACAGACAGGCAGACTGACTGACAGACTGACAGACCGACAGACAGACAGACAGATTGACAGACAGACAGACAGGCAGGCAGGCTGACATGCTGACAGACTGACGGACCAAGAGACAGACTGACAGACAGACAGACAGACAGACATGCTGACAGACCGACAGACAGACTGGCAGACCGAGAGACAGGCCAACAGACCGACTGATAGATAGATAGACAGACAGGCTGACAGACTGACGGACCAAGAGACAGACAGACAGACAGACAGACAGACATGCTGACAGACCGACAGACAGACTGGCAGACCGAAAGACAGGCCAACAGACCGACTGATAGATAGATAGACAGACAGGCTGACAGACTGACAGACCAACAGACAGACCGACGGTTTGACAGACAGACAGACAGACAGATAGCTTGACAGACAGACAGACAGACAGACAGACAGACAGACAGACAGACAGGCTGACAGACCGAGCAACTGACTGACAGATAGACAGACAGACATACAGACAGACAGGCTGGCAGACTGACAGACCGACAGACAGACCGAGAGATAGACAGACAGACAGATAGACAGTCTGACAGTCTGACAGACAGACAGACAGACAGACAGGCTGCAGACTGAGATACCAACAGACAGACAGACAGATTGAGAGACAGGTAGACAGGCTGACAGACCGACAGAAAGGCTGACAGACCGAAAGACAGGGCAACAGACCGACTGATAAATAGATAGACAGACAGGCTGATAGACTGACAGACCAACAGGGAGACCGACAGTTTGACACACAGAAAGACAGATAGCTTGACAGACAGACGGAGAGCCAGGCTGACAGAAAAAATTGTTCAAATGGCTCTGAGCACTATGGGACTCAACTGCTGAGGTCATAAGTCCCCTAGAACTTAGAACTACTTAAACCTAACTAACCTAAGGACAACACACACATCCATGCCCGAGGCAGGATTCGAACCTGCGACTGTAGCGGTCGCGCGGTTCCAGACTGTAGCACCAAAACCGCTCGGCCACCAGCGGCCGGCAGGCTGACAGACAGAGCAACTGACCGACATATAGATAGACAGACAGACAGTCAGGCTGACAGAGTGACAAACAGACCGACAGATAGACAGACAGACATACAGACACACAGGCTGACGGACAGACAGACAGACTGACAGACCGACAGACATGCTGACAGACTGACAGACTGAGATACCGACTGATCGACAGACAGACAGGCTGACAGACTGACAGACCAACAGACAGACAGACAGGCTGACAGACTGACAGACCGACAGACAGACCGACAGATAGACAGACAGACATACAGACAGACAGGCTGACAGACTGACAGACCGACAGATAGACAGACAGGCTGACAGACTGACAGACCGACAGATCGACGGACAGACAGGCTGAATGACTGATAGACCGACAGATGGACAGACAGACAGGCTGACAGACCGACAGACAGACCAACAGATGGATAGATAGACAGACAGGCTGAAACACTGACAGACCGACAGACAAACCGACAGATAGACAGACAGAAAGCAAACAGAAAGGCTGACAGACTGACAGACCGACAGACAGACCAACAGATAGACAGACAGACATACAGACAGACAGGCTGACAAACCGACAGACAGACTAACAGACCGACAGATAGATAGATAGACAGACAGGCTGACAGACTGACAGACCGACAGACAGACAGACAGACAGGCGGACAGACCGACAGATCGACAGACAGACAGGCTGACAGACTGACAGACCGACAGACTGACAGACAGACAGGCTGACAGACTGACAGACTGACAAACAGACCAACAGATAGATAGATAAACAGGCTGAAACACTGACACACCGACAGACAGACCGACAGATAGAGAGAGAGACAGACAGGCTGACAGACTGACAGACCAACAAACAGACCGACAGATCGACAGACACACAGACAGGCAGACTGACTGACAGACTGACAGACAGTCTGACAGACCGACAGACAGACCAACAGACGGACAGACAGATAGATAAACAGGGAGGCAGACAGACTGACAGACCAACAGACAGACCGGCAGATCAACAGAGAGACAGACTGGCTGACAGAATGACAAAAAGGCAGGCTGACAGACTGACATACCTACAGATCGACAGACAGACAGACAGGCAGACCGACCGACAGACAGACAGACAGACAGACCAACCTATAGACAGAAAGAAAGCAGACAGACTGACTGACAGACCGACATGTAGACAGACATACAGACATACAGACACACAGACTGACAGACAGACAGATAGACAGACAGACACACAGGCTGACAGACTGACTGACCGACAGACAGACCAACAGATAGACAGACAGACAGACATACAGACTGACAGGCTGACAGACAGACAGACCGACAGGTAGGCAGACAGACAGGCTGACAGACTGACAGACTGATATACCGACACATCGACAGACAAACAGGCTGACAGACTGACAGACCGACAGACAGACAAACAGACAGGCTGAGAGACCGACAGGCAGACCAACAGACCGAAATATAGATAGATAGACGAACAGGCTGACAGACTGACAGACCGACAGACATACAGACAGACAGACAAGCTGACAGACCGACAGAGAGACCGACAGATAGACAGACAGAAAGCAGACAGAAAGCCTGACAGACTGACAGACCGACAGACAGAACAATAGATAGACAGACAGACAGACATGCAGACAGACAGGCTGACAGACTGACAGACCGACAGACATACAGACAGACAGACAAGCTGACAGACCGACAGAGAGACCGACAGATAGACAGACAGAAAGCAGACAGAAAGCCTGACAGACTGACAGACCGACAGACAGAACAACAGATAGACAGACAGACAGACATGCAGACAGGCAGGCTGACAGAGTGACAGACAGACAGATGGACAGACAGACTGACAGACTGACATAACAACAGATCGACAGACAGACAAACAGGCTGACAGACCGACAGACAGACCAAGACACCGACAGATAGACAGATAGACAGACAGGCTGACAGACTGACAGATCAACAGACAGACCGACAGATCGGTAGTCAGATAGACAGACAGACAGAGTGACAGACTGACAGGCAAACAGACAGACAGGCTGACATACCGACAGACAGACCGACAGATCGGTACTCAGATAGACAGACAGACAGGGTGACAGTTTGACAGACAGACAGACAGATAGGCAGACAGACATACAGGCAGGCAGGCTGACAGACTGACATACAGACAGATCGACAGACAGACAGGCTGACAGACTGACAGACCAACAGACAGACAGACAGACATACAGGCAGACAGGCAGGCTGACAGACCGACAGACAGGGTGACGGACCGAAACACAGGCAAACAGACCGACTGATAGATAGATAGACAGACAGGCTGACAGACTGACAGACCAACATACAGACCGACAGTTCGACAGACAGACAGACAGATAGCTTGACATTCTGACAGACAGACAGACAGTCAGGCTGACAGAGTGACTAACAGACCGACAGATAGACAGACATGCAGACAGACAAGCTGGCAGACTGATAGACCGACAGACATACCGAGAAATAGACAGACAGACAGATAGACAGGCTGACAGACAGACAGACAGAAAGGCTGACAGACTTACATATCGACAGACCAACAGACAGATAGACAGATTGAGAGACAGACAGACAGGCTGACAGACTGACAGACTGTCAGACAGACCGACAGATAGACAGACAGATTGAGAGACAGACAGACAGGCTGACAGACTGACAGACCGACAGACAGACCGACAGATAGACAGACAGTCATACAGGCAGACAGGCTGACAGACAGACAGACAGTCAGACAGACAGACTGACAGACATGCTGACAAACTGACAGACTGACATACCGACAGATCGACAGACAGACAGGCTGACAGACTGACAGACCGACAGGCAGACTGACAGACAGGGTGACAGACCGACAGAGAGACCAACAGAACGATAGATAGACAGATAGACAGACAGGCTGACAGATTGTCAGACCAACAGACAACGGCAGATTGACAGACAGACAGACAGGCTGACAGACTGACATACCGACAGACTAACCGACAGAGAGACAGATTGAGAGACAGACAGATAGGCTGACAGTCTGACAGACCGACAGACCGACCGACACATAGACAGACAGATTGGGAGACAGACAGACAGGGTGACAGACTGACAGACCGACAGACAGACAGATAGACAGGCAGGCCGTCAGACATACAGACAGTCAGACAGACAGGCTGACAGACTGACGGACCGACAGACAGACCAACAGATAGACAGACAGATAGGCATACAGACAGACAGACTGACAGACCAACAGATAGACAGACATACAGACATACAGGCTGACAGACTGACAGACAGACTGACAAATAGACAGACCGACAGACAGACAGGCTGACAGGCTGACAGACTGACAGGCTGACATAACGACAGATCGACAGACAGACAGGCTGACAGACTGACAGACAGACCGACAAATAGACAGACAGGCATACAGACAGACAAGCTGACACACTGACAGACCGACCAACAGATAGACAGACAGACAGACATAAAGACAGACAGGCTGGCAGACTGACAGACAGACCGACGAATAAACAGACAGGCATACAGACAGACAAGCTGACACACTGACAGACCGACCAACAGATAGACAGACAGACAGACATAAAGACAGACAGGCTGACAGGCTGACATACTGACAGACTGACAGGCCGACAGATAGACAGACAGAGAGACAGACAGGCTTACATACCGACAGATCGACAGACAGACAGCCTGACAGACCGACAGGCAGACAGACAGGCAGGCTTACAGACCAACAGACAGACTAACAGACCGACAGATAGATAGATAGACAGACAGACAGACAGGGTGACAGACTGTCAGACATAGAGGCGACAAAGTGATCCTGTAAGTGCTCATTTTTACTGATGGACGTACGGGACCGTAAAAATAACAGGAAGACTCCTTATCTCAAAAGATAATGTAAACGGTACAAAGATACAGGATTTCCACCATCTAAATTTCGTCGCACAGCTGTAATTCGCAAACCTGTGTTCACAATTTCGAGCTAAGTGAAATATTGATAATGGTGACCCCACACTTCGATTTTATATCGTATACAACATGAAGTTAACAAAGTTATGATAGTTTGTTGCTATTGTGATTTTATCGAAGGAGAACTACTAACGGGGCCATTAAGCATGAAAGTACAGTAATTACGCCTCACTCGGGTGTATTAATGAAGAGAATAAGCTAACTACAGTAGGAAACTAGGGGCCACTATAACAAGTAATTTGTAGCCGAAGTTCATTAACGACATTTTTGTTGGGTCATGCGTACCATTTTTATTTTTGTTTTGCATGATCATCGACTGATAAGTTCCATGGCTTGGGGTGGAAAAGGTAAATGTGGTGTCAAGGTGACATCATGAAAATACGCAAACACAGTTACTCACAAATCCCTCACACAAGAGCTGAGTGCACCCCACTTGCTAATGGCGCTCGGCAGACCGGTCAGTCATCCATCCAAGTGCTAGCCAAACCCATCAGCTCTTAACTTTGACGATCTGATGTGAACCCGTGTTACACTGAGACAAGGCCGTTGGCGATCAGTTTTACACTATTCGTCAATAAAGAATAAAGGCAAAGTCTTTTTAATCTCCCTCCCTCTCCCTCTCTCTCTCTCTCTCTCTCTTCACACACACACACACACACACACACACACACACACACACACACACACGCGTACACATGGCTTCGTGGGCAACACAATGGTAAGCTTGCAGACAGTTCCTTGTGCAGCCCTCCTACATAGGATCGCTAATGACTCGGATCGACTGACAGACTCCACGCTAATTAATGCTGTCGATGTGGATTTGATGTTCTCTGCAGTGTCGCTTCATGATTAGACCGACGGCTGATGTCACTGTTGTCGTAAGCCGGTGGGCAGGCCGTAATCCCTTCCGCTGGTGTTCATCGGTCAGCTGTGTGGGTCGACAGGCCTTAGGAACCGGTCGAGCAGGTGTACTGTGCTGTCCTGGGGTTGCACTGACAGGTAAGAGGTCCTCGGAAGCAGGTCCAGCTGGGGTAGCAAAGGCTGCGCCTTCCTCGACAGTAGTCGTTCCGTGGGAAGTGTCTCCTTGTCACACCACTGTGTCAAGGTCGCATCGCTTTCTCCGGACAGCTGCCTTCACGGTCAGATGCTCTACCTTGTGCATGTAGTATTGTTCATGTAGATCTTACTGTCTTCAAACAGTGCTACACTACTGACCATTAAAATTGCTACACCACGGAGATGACGTGCTACAGACGCGACATTTAACTGACAGGAAGAAGATGCTGTGATACGCAAATGATTAGCTTTTCAGAGCATTCACACAAGGCTGGCACCGGTGGCGACACCTACAACTTGCTGACATGAGGAAAGTTTCCAACCGATTTCTCATACACAAACAGCAGTTGACCGGCGTTGCCTGGTGAAACGTTGTTGTGATGCCTCGTGTAAGGAGGAGAAATGCGTACCATCACGTTTCCGACTTTGGTGAAGGTCGGATTGTAGCCTATCGCGATTGCGGTTTATCGTATCGCGACATTGCTGCTCGCGTTGGTCGAGATCCAGTGACTGTTAGCAGAATATGGAATCGGTGGGTTCAGGAGGGTAATACGGAACGCCGTGCTGGACCCCAACGGCCTCGTATCACTAGCAGTCGAGATGACAGGTATCCGCATGGCTGTAACGGATCGTGCAGCCACGACTCGATCCCTGAGTCAACAGATGGGGACGTTTGCAAGACATCAACCATCTGCACGAACAGTTCGACGACGTTTGAACCAGCATAGACTATCAGCTCGGAGACCATGGCTGCGGTTACCCTTGACGCTGCATCACAGACAGGAGCGCCTGCGATGGTGTACTCAACGACGAACCTGGGTGCACGAATGGCGAAACGTCATTTTTTCGGATGAATCCAGGTTGAGTTTATAGCATCGTGATAGTCGCATCCGTGTTTGGTGACATCGCGGTGAACGCACATTGGAAGCGTGTATTCGTCATCGCCATAGTGGCGTATCACCCGTCGTGATGGTATGGGGTGCCATTGGTTACACGTCTCGGTCACCTCTTGTTCGCATTGACGGCACTTTGAACAGTGGACGTTACATTTCAGATGTGCTACGACCCGTGGCTCTACCCTTCATTCGAACCCTGCGAAACGCTACATTTCAGCAGGATAATGCACGACCGCATGTTGCACGTCCTGTACGGACTTTCTGGATACATGAAATATTCGATTGCTGCCCTGGCCAGCACATTCTTCAGATCTCTCACCAATTGAAAACGTCTGGTCTATGGTGGCCGAGCAACTGGCTCAATGCGCCAGTCACTACTCTTGATGAACTGTGGTATCGTGTTGAAGCTGCATGGGCAGCTGCACCTGTACACACCTTCCAAGCTCTGTTTCACTCAATGCCCAGGCGTAACAAGGCCGTTATTACGGCCAGAGGTGGTTGCTCAGGGTACTGAGTTCTCAGGATCTATGCACCCAAATTGTGTGAAAATGTAATCACATGTCAGTTGTAGTATAATATATTTGTGCAATGAATACCCTTTTATCATCTGCATTTCTTCTTGGTGTAGCAATTTTAATGTCCAGTAGTGTACATGGGACTATAAGACGTACAGAAATAAAATTTACGTAATAACCATAACACTTAATATCCTTGTTTAATAAAACAATTAACAACGCACATGAAATCGTAGTATTACGGCTCTCTGGTCTGAAAAATTGAACAATTAGTAAAATATTGCCGCTCTTATGCTCTGAAAAGATACAAAATACACATGAGACAAGCTCAGTTAATTACAAGTCTATCTGGGCTCCGTGGACTCTAGAAAGTGAAACGACTAAGAACTGGCTCCTGGTCTTTTTAACTAATGAACTGCAATTAACAAATAATGTACAAACATGAGTTTACAGTTGAATAATAGGGTATCAATGAAACTTCTAAAATTCTTTGTTTCTTACAACCACTGCAAGACAACGATTAATTACTATACAACTTGTTAGTTATTGCCGGCCGAAGTGGCCGTGCGGTTAAAGGCGCTGCAGTCTGGAACCGCAAGACCGCTACGGTCGCAGGTTCGAATCCTGCCTCGGGCATGGATGTTTGTGATGTCCTTAGGTTAGTTAGGTTTAACTAGTTCTAAGTTCTAGGGGACTAATGACCTCAGCAGTTGAGTCCCATAGTGCTCAGAGCCATTTGTTAGTTATTAGCGTTCATGCAGCTAAATACTTCACATGCGACTGAGGTTATGATTTTCTGAGGCATCCACGGATGCTAAATGGAATCCTCTCTACTCAGTTGAGCATGCACATCGTTTTAATTACTGGTGCGCCCTACAGATTAACTACAGCAGTGCTAGAGAGCGCTAGAACCCTGGAACAGCGTGGCGTATCTGCTTGACCCACCCTTGCCAGTGGCGTGCGAGTGAGAGCGATAATACGCTTCGCGAACGTTGGCGGAAGTTGCCGAAGATGACCGATGCGAATGACAACCGCGTGAGGGCATGTAAACTTGGCTGGCATAGCCACGTGAGCCACGATTTCACGCGCCAGCACTTCCTCGCACATAGGCTGCAAATTTGTAGTGCGCGCATGCGTGATGCGCTTCGCGTATCACCAGAGTTGGTCGAAATTTATGAAAATGATGAATAACGAATATAGATATAAATTACTATTCGTTATTTGTGAATAACAAATATTATTCGAAATATTATTCACTTACACGAACAAAAACACTTATTCGTCATCTGTGAATAAAAAGTGTGAAGAATAATAAATAAGTTTGAAATCTAGTTGCATTTATATCTCCGATTCTTTGTCATTTATTAAACGAATGTACTTTTCGTTTGTTTTTAATTAGTTTTCAGAACAGCTCTTTTTTTGATACACCTCATCGAAAACTTTATTTGAGTTATGGGGATTTACTGTTGATACACTACAGAAAATACGTTCTACACACACAATTCACTCCTAAATTCGTCTTTAATCATGAATTCAATGCATGACTTTCAGCTCATAATCTTCTGCAGCAAAAATTGAGAAATTATCAATTTCGCTGTCGTTTTTGACAAGTAATTCGTCGTGATTCCACTTTAACTTCACTTCTCATATCACATTCCAAATAAAATATTTTTACGTCGTAATGTCATTCGAAACTCGTGACCCGATTTCTCTGACATTTCTTTGGCAGTTATATGTCTGAAGTTTGTTGTAAACTTCCCTTAGTCATCGATGGCAAAAGAGGTGAACTACTTGTTTTTAAATCGTAGGCAAGACTCTGTTGCAGCAATTGCAGTTGGTATAGAAAGCCGAAAAATGTCTCTTGACACTTCTACGATACATAAGTTGCAAGTGTGCTGCAATTTTACGAGCTCTTTTATATACTCGAACCCAGTGTTCTCTTCCGAAATTTTTGAATCTCAAATCTCTACGTAAATGCATACACGGACATCGGGTCAAAAAACTATTCCATACTCTAACGGCATGCTCACTCAGAGTTAATTCTAAAACATTTTGGATGACTCTGGAAGTCCAGCAGCACTCCATAAACGTTTTAGCGGTGTTCCGATTTAAAGTCTGGTGATGTTAATCGTTAGCAACCTCTGAGTTCTTGCTTGATTCACTCATTTTGTAGCACTACAACAGCAGATTGCGTAATTACACTAAGAAGACATGAATAGCCGGTAGTGTTAGGAATCTAAGAAAGGTTATAAAGATTGAGAATTTTTTTTCGGCTGCATTCTCATCGTTGTCTGCTTACGTAGAGCTCTCCCGTCATGTCAGTAGTGAGAAGGGGAAACGCATTGGCAGGTGCAGAGACAGTTGAAGGGAGGTGAGTCTCTAGTTCTATAAGGGCTATAAAAGCAGTAGGCAGGCTGTCTGCGGCAGCCAGTAAGACAATGACGTGCAGTGTAGCCCACCCACTGGGCCGCTGTTATTTCGTGGCTCTGCACTGCCAGTTGTGAGCAGGCTGTCTTGCGGAAAACTTACGTGCTTGCCTTGATCGTCTGTGCACTTGCCGAAGCAACCAGACCTTCCTTGCATCCTGAAACAAATTTCATGATGACTTTCGACAACTTGCAGTACTTGGGCAAATATCTAGTTCTGGGGCGACGTGCAGTACCATATGTCTCCAAATTTATAGCCTTTTCTGGCACGTTATTTTCTAAGACACAGCATACATTTATTATGGCAATTGCAAATTAATCTCGAACGTCCATTGGACGATGAAAAATTCTCCGTTCTCCATTTACTTGCCAGAGTGTATTCTATAAAGCGCCTACTCCGAGACAATCGTATTTTAAAGGTTCTTTTATTGTTTGTTAAAATCCTTCCTCCATAACGACGCATTAAAGTTTCAGATATACCAAATGCGTCTTCTCAGACACTGACGCATGGCATCAGTACTCCTTTGTTTGATATACGGCATTTCTCCGATATTCGTAAATTTTTACTGACTAGATTTTCATGCAAAATTTTGTTTCATAAAAATAGACGAGTCAATATATTTTCCATATGCTTCAACATCTATGTAAGTGAACTTGTAATCCACAGAACATAAAGCAAATAAAACGACGAAAAAATAATTTTTATAATTATACACTCCTGGAAATGGAAAAAAGAACACATTGACACCGGTGTGTCAGACCCACCATACTTGCTCCGGACATTGCAAGAGGGCTGTACAAGCAATGATCACACGCACGGCACAGCGGACACACCAGGAACCGCGGTGTTGGCCGTCGAATGGCGCTAGCTGCGCAGCATTTGTGCACCGCCGCCGTCAGTGTCAGCCAGTTTGCCGTGGCATACGGAGCTCCATCGCAGTCTTTAACACTGGTAGCATGCCGCGACAGCGTGGACGTGAACCGTATGTGCAGTTGACGGACTTTGAGCGAGGGCGTATAGTGGGCTTGCGGGAGGCCGGGTGGACGTACCGCCGAATTGCTCAACACGTGGGGCGTGAGGTCTCCACAGTACATCGATGTTGTCGCCAGTGGTCGGCGGAAGGTGCACGTGCCCGTCGACCTGGGACCGGACCGCAGCGACGCACGGATGCACGCCAAGACCGTAGGATCCTACGCAGTGCCGTAGGGGACCGCACCGCCACTTCCCAGCAAATTAGGGACACTGTTGCTCCTGGGGTATCGGCGAGGACCATTCGCAACCGTCTCCATGAAGCTGGGCTACGGTCCCGCACACCGTTAGGCCGTCTTCCGCTCACGCCCCAACATCGTGCAGCCCGCCTCCAGTGGTGTCGCGACAGGCGTGAATGGAGGGACGAATGGAGACGTGTCGTCTTCAGCGATGAGAGTCGCTTCTGCCTTGGTGCCAATGATGGTCGTATGCGTGTTTGGCGCCGTGGAGGTGAGCGCCACAATCAGGACTGCATACGACCGAGGCACACAGGGCCAACACCCGGCATCATAGTGTGGGGAGCGATCTCCTACACTGGCCGTACACCACTGGTGATCGTCGAGGGGACACTGAATAGTGCACGGTACATCCAAACCGTCATCGAACCCATCGTTCTACCATTCCTAGACCGGCAAGGGAACTTGCTGTTCCAACAGGACAGTGCACGTCCGCATGTATCCCGTGCCACCCAACGTGCTCTAGAAGGTGTAAGTCAACTACCCTGGCCAGCAAGATCTCCGGATCTGTCCCCCATTGAGCATGTTTGGGACTGGATGAAGCGTCGTCTCACGCGGTCTGCACGTCCAGCACGAACGCTGGTCCAACTGAGGCGCCAGGTGGAAATGGCATGGCAAGCCGTTCCACAGGACTACATCCAGCATCTCTACGATCGTCTCCATGGGAGAATAGCAGCCTGCATTGCTGCGAAAGGTGGATATACACTGTACTAGTGCCGACATTGTGCATGCTCTGTTGCCTGTGTCTATGTGCCTGTGGTTCTATCAGTGTGATCATGTGATGTATCTGACCCAGGAATGTGTCAATAAAGTTTCCCCTTCCTGGGAAAATGAATTCACGGTGTTCTTATTTCAATTTCCAGGAGTGTATTATGGCAATTGCAAATTAATCTCGAACGTCCATTGGACGATGAAAAATTCTCCGTTCTCCATTTACTTGCCAGAGTGTATTCTATAAAGCGCCTACTCCGAGACAATCGTATTTTAAAGGTTCTTTTATTGTTTGTTAAAATCCTTCCTCCATAACGACGCATTAAAGTTTCAGATATACCAAATGCGTCTTCTCAGACACTGACGCATGGCATCAGTACTCCTTTGTTTGATATACGGCATTTCTCCGATATTCGTAAATTTTTACTGACTAGATTTTCATGCAAAATTTTGTTTCATAAAAATAGACGAGTCAATATATTTTCTATATGCTTCAACATCTATGTAAGTGAACTTGTAATCCACAGAACATAAAGCAAATAAAACGACGAAAAAATATTTTTTATAATTATAGTAAAGTACGTTTGTTATGAGGAAAAAATGCATAACATATTCCACGTCCATCTTGCTCGGCTGACGGGTCATGACTGACCGTCAGCTGGCTGACTAAATTGGCTGCTTAACATTGCGGCTGCCTAGTGCGTTGCAGACCAAACTGCTGAGCTCGTCCGTCTGTAACCAATTTCATGTTTAATTTGTTACGCTGTAAATCAGCTAAGGATGGTTTCAGCACGGCATTGCTCTATTAAGCATAGTGTTGCACCCTTGACTCCCCCGACCACTGAACAGATACAACTAGTTAGAGGGGACCTACATTTCAACACGTACTCCGAAATACGCTACAACATGACTTGGGGTTATTATCATTGTTATAGGTGAAAGGATCGATAAGAACAGACAAAATCGTAAGACCAATCGGGGCTCAATCATTAAACCTAAGTTTTGCAGACTGGAACGTAATACACTGAGATACAAAGACACATTTCTCGACAAATCATAAATAAATTGCATATAAAACAAAAACTGCGCTGAGCCAAGGAAACAATACTAATTCTGTAAGTTACTCATTATTTAATTTACAGACACTTTATTGCCGAATGAATTTGTTTCAGTGATACACATTTGTGAATAATTATCCAGATAGACATCTATTCGAATAATACCCATCTCTTTTCACCACTACACCTTACGTATCCTTTCTCCTTCTGCTCAGTTTATCAAATACACTGAAGCGCCAAAGAAACTGGTATAGGCGTGCGTATTCAAATACAGGAATATGTAAACTGGCAGAATACGGCGCTGCAGTCGGTAACACCTACATAAGACAACAAGTGTCTGGCGCCGTTGTTACATCGGTTACTGCTGCTACAATGGCAGGTTATCAAGATTTCAGTGGGTTTGAACATGGTGTTATAGTCGTCGCAAGAGCGTTGGGACACAGCATCTCCGAGGTAGCGATGAAGGGGGGATTTTCCCGTACGACCATTTCACGAGTGTACCGTGAATATAAGGAATCCAGTAAAACATCAAATCTCCGAGATCGCTGCAGCTGGAGAAAGATCCTGCCAGAACGGGACCAACGACGACCGAAGAGAGACGTTCAACGTGACAGAAGTGCAACCCTTCCGCAGATTGCTGCAGATTTCAGTGATGGGCCATCAACAAGTGTCAGCGTGCGAACCATTCGACGAAACATCATCGATATGGGCTTTCGGAGCCGAAGGGCCACTCGTGTATTCTTGATGACTGCACGACACAAAGCTTTACGCCTCGCCTGGGCCCGTCAGCATCAACATTTGACTGTTGATGACTGGAAACATGTTGCCTGGTCGGACGAGTCTCGTTTCAAATTGTATAGAGCAGATGGAACCATGGACCCTACATATCAGCAGGGGCCTGTTCAGTATGGTGGAGGCTCTGTATTGATGTGGGGCATGTGCAGTTGGAGTGATACGGGACCCCTGATACGTCTAGATACGACTCTGACTGGTAAAACATATATAAGCATCCTTTCTGATCACATGCATCGATTCATGCCCATTGTGCATTCCGACGGACTTGAGCAATTTCAGCAAGACAATGCGACATTCCACTCGTCTAGAATTGCTACAGATTGGCTCCAGGAACACTCTTCTGAGTTTAAACACTTCCGCGCACTCTTACGGATTTTTGAACAGGCCTGCAGGATTCGTGGTGTCAGTTCCCTCCAGCACTACTTCAGATATTAGTTGAGTCCATGCCGCGTCGTGTTGCGGCACTTCCGTGAGTTCGCGGCGGCCCCACACGATATTAGGTAGGTGTACCAGTTTCTTTGGCTCTTCAGTGAATAGCGAGTCCTACAAGTTCATTTCTTTGATTTAATTATGAAAGCCTATGGTGCAGCTAAATGGAAGTTTTTTGTTAATTGTTCCAAACAAAGATTGAGAGAGAAGAAGTCACTCTTTCACTTATTTTCATATTCGCGGGTATTCTTTAATGTTGTTGTTACACCCCAGACATCATTTTCTGTGGGTTGACAGGAAGTTATCAACATGAGCAGGCGTTGCTGGCAGCATGTACATCGTTAATTCATGTGTAATCTTTACTGTAGCACTCCTTCAAACAGCATTTTATGGGGTTGAGAAAAAGCAGGCTGTTTAGTTATTTAACAGTAAATCTTGCAGTGGACGTTCGGGGATTGGAAGCTATGTGAGTCTGCTAGGGAGAGGAACATCTCAAATCACTTCTCAGGGAAAGAATGCTGGTCCCAAGAATTTCTCGCACCAGTATGCAGACAACGCTTTCAGCCGAAGAGGCGAAAAACAGCCTGCCTGGATCTACTTGTTAGGCGTTTCTGGCCACGTTAGGGACAGTAGCACAGGAGGGAAAGTAGTTCGCCTGGCCAACAGGGCACCTCGACTGTGTCGTAAACTCCCAATGCGATAGAGCTGGGATCCATAAAAATCCGCTAGTTTCCGTGTTCGTCTTGGACCAGACGCTATAGACGGAGCCATCAGTTGTTGTTCTTCAGCTGGCGACTTTTTGGGAAGCCACTGGACTTCAGTAGAATTTTAGGACGGAACGCAACAATTATGGCGGCTCTGAAATGGTCTATGTTGGGACACAATAACACTTGTCTTATATTAGCCGAGGCCCTGGGTCAAACATTCTGTAACGTTCGACCCATCAAGATAATGATCTCTCTGATAAACGTGTTGTACGCTTTAGGCCTAAACGAAAACTCTCAAAACACACTGCCTAACGTGGCCGTGGGAAACACAGTTTTTGAGTGTAAAATCTGTTTCTCCCTGTGCAGAAATTTACGAGTCAGGGGTTGGCCGCTTTTCGAATAAGGAAACGAATATTATTAACTTTGGTTAGGATTGATCGGGAGGTGGAACAGATGGCTAGAGTGGAGACGTGGTGCTTGTGGAGTATTGTGATTGATAGAAAACTCATGTGTGAGCAGTACCATTAGTGCACTTTTCAAGTTTACCAAGTTTCGATGGAAAGGTGATGAGGGGAGAATTGATGCTTCTGATTCAGACTCCAGTCTGGAGAGGAAATTTTGGTCTTGACACTTGTTATGAGTGGGATGCACTTGGGACACTCGTCATGAACATGACTTTGCACTGGCACTGGTCTTAACTAGGGAGCCTGTGGTGAAGTCTTACCTATACTGTCAGTTTGAAGCTCAATCATCTCGGACAATTTGCGACCCTGAGGACAATCTTATTTGTATCACGTCTGCCGCCTTGACATTTGATCTCCTTGCGTGCACTGCTGTGTAAGTGAGTCAAATTGGTCCATGGTAGACCGGCGAACAGGAGTGTCACACGATGGAATCTGCAGAGATTTCAGGGCTCCGTTAGAGAGTAATTGCGATTCGTTTGATAGATTGCCTGCTTGCAACTTTGCACATTTTGTGCCTGCAGTAACGAATTACAGGCGCTACACGTCGCTACTCTGCCGACGCTTGCGCCACAACTGTCACATGAGCCAGCACTACACATCGAGAAAGGGGTACAGTATAGCTACTCCGGCTTCTTAGGGCAAACAGAATCACAGTCTTGCCACTTGTTCTCAGCTGCACAAAACATCTGTGTAGAATAAATCTATCAAAATCTAATCAGTGTTAAATCATTTCATATTGCGTTATCCATGTTTTGTGCCAGGGTAAATAGATAACACAGATAAACCTTAGTCCTTGCCAAGCAAATGCCACCAAGTAGACCACTAATTATTTGTTACTTCTATTTGTGTTGCCAACAAGTCATGACTTATTTGTCATCTCGTTCAACTTGTGTTGTTTATCCTATTTTATGATGAATAAACTCACGTCATTTTTATAAAAGATTCAAGCTATGTCAGTGTATTAGTTGCCATCACAGAGTACAATGACAAGGCCACAATTTTATTAATTTTTCTTAGCATTCAAGTTTTATTTAAGATGTTGATGAAAGTGATAACCTCCAATGCCGGCTAGTCATAGCGACCACTGTCAGAGGGCATAATTAATTTAGCAGATGCATCACCAGGAAGATAGGTGGAAGACTTACAAGTCAAAGCGATTGCTGTCAGGGTGTAAACCTGCAGTCGTCTGTAGTTTTTCAAATGAGACGGCCGTTGTGGCCGAGCGGTTGTAGGCGCTTCAGTCCGGAACCGCGCTGCTGCTACGGTCACAGGTTCGAAACCTGCCTCGGGAATGGATATGTGTGATGTCCTTAGGTTAGTTAGGTTTAAGTAGTTCTAAGTCTAGGGGACTGATGGCCTCAGATGTTAAGTCCCGTAGTGCTCAGAGCCATTTTTTCTTTCAAATCAAACGGCAAGACCAGAGTAGTCATATAAGTACAAGTATAGTCAGTTGTCACACTATCACCGTATATCTGTATAATTTTTCTGTTCAAAACTTGTCTAAATGTCAGTGCCATTTTAGCAACTGGCTGCAAGTGAACATTAATTAATTAGCTATTATTTCATGGAAGTATACAGTTCCAGAAGTGGAACAGCGACCTACATAAATATACAATATTCGGTTATCATTTTAATTTTCGTTAGACTGGGGAACACTTGGTGAATCTCAGGTATCCAGCAAACACCTTCTCCATAGAAAACATGAAAAATCGACAGTTAAAAAAGAAATTCTAATTCTAATGGATTTGAACACTTGCCGGGCTCATTATTGCCGCTATGTTATGTCGAAGCTGTGTAGGTAGTCTATATTTCTTTACCCGCGTGGCAAGACGCACAGCTGTTGTCCGTCATTCCTTGAGTGAGCGCCGCATGATACCGAGTGAGTGAACTGCGAGTCACGCGCTTCTGAATACGTGTGCATACTGGGCTGATGTAGACGAGCGTTGCTCACGCAGATGCAGTGCTCTAATACCGAGCGAAGTGGCGCAGTGGTTAGCACACTGGACTCGCATTCGGGAGGACGACGGTTCAATCCCGTCTCCGGCCATCCTGATTTAGGTTTTCCGTGATTTCCCTAAATAGCTTCAGGCAAATGCCGGGATGGTTCCTTTGAAAGGGCACGGCCGATTTCCTTCCCCATCCTTCCCTCACCCGAGCTTGCGCTCCGTCTCTAATGACCTCGTTGTCGACGGGACGTTAAACACGAATATCCTCCTCCTCCCTCCAGTGTTCTAATGTGCGCTGATATACCCCTTGTTATCAGTACTGTTTTTCCTCCCTCACATGGATACTTCCTCCTCTTTACAATCCTCAAATCCTGAAAAAGATTGGTCATTGTACTTCTCAGAGGACTTTTCTGAAACCTGCATAAGACACACGATCATAACATAAATGACTGACAAAACAAGAAAACCCTAAAAACTCTAGTATTGTACTCATTACCACCATAAAATATCTGAGTAGACTAGTTACTGTATCTGTATTTGTGATCATACCTTACCACTTTCACTTAAGTTAGAACTCTTAGAAATTTTACAGCAAGACAAATGATCTGGTGATCATTACACTCATGGGTGATATTTGTCTTACTGTAAGATATTGAACATCACAATAACGAATTTCTTCCAGATGACAGTCGCAGCAATCGGACTCGCGTACCTTCAAGTGACGTGGCGTGTTAGTAATCTGTCATTTCCTTACATCACTGCTCAGAACCTTACGCTACTGGTGAACTTAAACGCAATTTAAAATAATCCTCATAGGCTTAGCGATCCATCGCTCTCGAGAATCACGAGCTCCATCCCTACCGCCAGTTACCGCTCAGTCCTTCACGCTACTGGCATCTAATATCGAACTATAACACGCAAATGGTCTTTATAGAGCAAACGTATTCGATTCGTCGTCTGATGCCTTTATCACTGTCATCTTCCAGTACTGTTTCAATGGTTCAAACCTTACAGGGATGTGGTATAATCTTCATTGCACACTCAACTCCAATTGTGAGACTGGTTGTTTGTTCTTAAGCGCTGCCTATTCAATGAATATCTTGAGGGACGAGATATGTCACCAGCCTTTCATTTTTTGACTCCCGAAGGTGTCAGTCTCAGCATGTTCTCGATGTGTTATTTTCCTCACTCTGTATGGTCCACTATAGGTGTAAAAGAATTTTCGTCTTATAAACTTGCTCCTGTGTCACCGCTAACTTGTCTTAAATATAATTTCACTGTCTTCAGGTGACTTATTTTGTCTTGTAACTTAGCAGAGTATTACGAGTTGTCATCTTGCATTGAAAGCGTAGCTTGCTGTGGAGCTGAAAGGAGAGTAGATTTTGATTATCACGCTAGCACACCTGACACCTGCTACTTTGTCGAGTGAACAATGTACTTGCCTAACTCTGCGTGCAATACGTTACACACATACTTTATGACTCTGAAGAATTACTTCTAAATATTAATCGATTCTTTCATACTTAATACACCTAATTCTATGGATAACACAATCATGCTGTTAAAATTTCAAATGAAGAACTTTAATACTTTCAGAGATATAATGTATTCATCCATAGTATCAATTGAAACTACAACGAATAGGATAGGTTCGTATGATCAAATTATCTGGCTTTTTCTTTAGTTTTATTACCACAGGTTTCTGACGTAATTGAAAGTAGTTCGGAAAATTATAATTTCATCGTGTTTTGGTTGTGTGAGTGTTTTGAAGAGAGTGAGAGAATGAACGGAGGACATAAGTGATGTGTCGGCAGCTGGGCCAACACCTTGTAGATCGAAGTGGCTGAAAGTGCACGCTAAACTAACGCAGACGGGCTTGAAGTAAATCACTGTAAGTCTAATGGCGCCTTGCTAGGTCGTAGCTATGGACTAAGCTGAAGGCTATTCTATCTGTCTCTCGGCAGAGGAAGGCTTCGTATGTCTAGTCGCAAGCAATGTCGTCCGTACAACTGGGGCGAGGTCTATTCCGTGTCTTGTGACCTGCCATGTGGTGGCGCTAGGTTTGCGATCACACAGTGGCGACACGCGGGTCCGACATGTACTAAGGACCGCGGCCGATTTAAGTTACCACCTAGCAAGTGTGGTGTCTGGCTGTGACACCACAATAAGTAAAGTGAGAACGTGATATTTTGTTAAAACTGTGTACATGTATGCGTGAGAAAGTTGTTGTGCAATAGGGGAATTTGCGCAGAATGTCTGAGTGAGCTTGATTTTGTAAAAGGCAGCCGTAAGGGGCTCTGAGTACTAAATTTATAAGTAATTTGTTTTGTCCTGTGGTTCAAATGGCTCTGAGCACTATGGGACTTAACATCTGTGGTCATCAGTCCCCTAGAACTTAGAACTACTTAAACCTAACTAACCTAAGGACATCACACACATCCATGCCCGAGGCAGGATTCGAACCTGCGACCGTAGTAGTCGTGCGATGTCCTGTGGTCCTATGGTTTTCATGTGTCTTTATATTTCAACACAGCGTAAAAATTGCGTTTTTCCAGACCCTCTCTCCTCTGATCTTCGCGCCATACGTAATTTCCTTTCATGTTGTGGCGACCCGTAGTATGTTAGCGAAAATGCGCGTATTCTCTGACTTCAACTTCACGAACATAACCAAGCTCGTCAAGTAAATGCAAAAATGCTCCTCCGTCATCCATTCCATGACACGCCAGCGTAATATCATTCTGAATTATGTTCGGGTATTTCGTTTGATAGACCCGTATTAGCTCTTTCTGTTCAAACGGTGCATCCAACAACTGGTTTCTTTTGACCATTTCTTTCAAATACAAAGCTGGACTGCGAAATTGGCACACCGCATGAGGCTTCATAATCAAACCGACTAGTTTGGCGTGCTTCTGGTTCTGTTGCACCAAAAATTCGTGCAGAAACACTTGTTTAAATTCATCATAAGTCCTGACTTTCCCGTGATCACTCGCATCTTCCCAAAGATGTGCGCTAATGAAATTGATTTTGTATCCAGCAGACCATGACCTCGGAAGTTCGTGGTGGAATTATTCGGTCCAAATGTTTGGATGCAACCTGTTCTGTCTTGTCGGGAACAATGTTTCCTTATCTACATGAACAATCTAGGAGAAAATCTGAGCAGCCGTCTTAGGTTGTTTGTAGATGATGCTGTTGTTTATAGTCTAGTAAAACAATCAGAAGGTCAAAACAAATTGCAAATGGTTCAAATGGCTCTGAGCACTATGGGACTCAACTGCTGTGGTCATAAGTCCCCTAGAACTTAGAACTACTTAAACCTAACTAACCTAAGGACATCACACACATCCATGCCCGAGGCAGGATTCGAACCTGCGACCGTAGCGGTCGTGCGGTTCCAGACTGTAGCGCCTTTAACCGCTCGGCCACTCCGGCCGGCAACAAATTGCAAAACGATATAGGAAAGACATCTGTGTCGCGCAAAAATTGACAATTGACCCTAAATAATAAAAAGTGTGAGGTCATTCAAATGAGTGCTGAAAGGAATCCGTTAAACTTCGGTTACACGATTATTCAGTCACATCGAAATGCCGTAAATTCAACTAAATACCTAGGAATTACAACTAAGAACAACTTAAATTGGAAAGAACACATAGAAAATGTTGTGGGGAAGGCAAAACAAAGACTGCGTTTTATTGGCAGAACGCTCAGAAAATGTAACAGATCTGCCAAAGGGACCGCCTACACCACGCATGTCCGTTCTCTTTTGGAGTACTGCTATGCGGTCTTGGGTCCTTACCAGATATGATTAACGGAGTACTGGTACATCGAGAAAGTTCAAAGAAGAGTAGCACATTTTGTATTATCACGAAATAGGGGAGAGAGTGTTACTGACATGGTTCAAGATTTGGGGCGGATATCATTAAAGCAAAGGGTTTTTCGTTGCGGCGGAATCTTCTCACGAAATTTCAATCACCAGCTTCCTCATCCGAACGTAAAAATATTTTGTTAACGTCTAGCCACATAGGGAGAGAAGATCATCATAATAAAATAATGGAAATCAGATCTCGCACGGAAAGATATAGGTGTTCGTTTTTTCCACGCGCTTTTCGAGATTGGAATAATAGAGAGTTATTAGAATGAGATTTTCACTCTGCAGCGGAGTGTGCGCTGATATGAAACTTCCTGGCAGATTAAAACTGTGTGCCCGACCGAGACTCGAACTCGGGACCTTTGCCTTTCGCGGGCAAGTGCTCTACCAACTGAGCTACCGAAGCACGACTCACGCCCGGTACTCACAGCTTTACTTCTGCCAGTACCTCGTCTCCTACCTTCCAAACTTTACAGAAGCTCTCCTGCGAACCATGCAGAACTAGCACTCCTGAAAGAAAGGATATTGCGGAGACATGGCTTAGCCACAGCCTGGGGGATGTTTCCAGAATGAGATTTTCACTCTGCAGCGGAGTGTGCGCTGATATGAAACTTCCTGGGAGATTAAAACTGTGTGCCCGACCGAGACTCGAACTCGGAACTTTTGCCTTTCGCGGGCAAGTGCTCTACCAACTGAGCTAAGCCATGTCTCCGCAATATCCTTTCTTTCAGGAGTGCTAGTTCTGCATGGTTCGCAGGAGAGCTTCTGTAAAGTTTGGAAGGTAGGAGACGAGGTACTGGCAGAAGTAAAGCTGTGAGTACCGGCCGTGAGTCGTGCAAGCACCGATTGATGTGCGAAGGGTTAATGCCCGTTTGCAGTATGTGAGGAACTTTTTCCTCGAAGCAAGTTATCTTAGTGACGAAATCAGAAGCAACACATGTATCACAGCGCGCGACATCATACTTGAAAGGAAGTTAAATAAGGGCAGAAACAAAATTGAAACGAAATTCCCAAATTGTGACTGGAAAACTGTATGGCGGAACATCAACTATGCCGGGCTATCTACAGACGCTATTTCCGCATGGTACAAAACAGTTACCAATGTCATCAGCATCAGCGAGAGACTATATGGGATCGGTTTAAACCAGACACACCTTTCTGGAAAATGCAATCTGGTGGATACACTCATCCACAGATTCACCTGTGGTGGCAATGTGCATAACTGGAATTGGATCAGGCAACAAATCGCGTTTCTCACCAGATCCTCTACGGAATATATAACGCCATCGCTTCTCCTGAGACCAGACGTGACATACTTTCAGAAATTAAAAACCAACGCCATTAGCTGGTTACTGGGAAAATATGTTAGTTATGTCATCCACACACTTGGGTCGGACAACGAGATAGAATTCCGCGTTTACATGAAGTATGAATATGCAAAAATCAGCACGTATCGCAACCACAAGAAGCACTACGGCAACATGCTGAAGATCATTTTTGAAAGAATGGGTGTTGGTTAATTATGTGGAACCACTACAATACCTTGAACGAGAACGAACAGAAGAAAATTAAAAGTCACTTGGTTTCTTATTATTATTTATTATTACCTTGCTTCCGGAACTTCTATGTTACACGAAAAGTCTTTTTTTTTCCAAAACGTTTTGTTCAGAATTACTCGTGTTCGACTTCCAAAGTACTTGTGTGATTCAAGAAGAATTGTTAAGTTTTTATCAGTGTTCAGTTTCTACTCAGAGAAGAGGTTTCTTTGTCTTTCTTACATCGGAGAATGGGAATTTTGTGTTAAGATTTATGCACACTTAGTGCTATGCCCCAACAGGGAACACGAAAAAAGGGGTGGCAGGGGTTTGGGCCTCGACGCCCTGGCACTGCCGTGAAGACACCCCACTGCTAGTGCGGCGTGTACCACGCCCTGACCATCCTAAAAATAAAAAAATAAAAAAATAAAAGTGGTTTAAAAATGGATTGCTGGGAAAAAAGGGATGGATAGAGCGTCTGCAAAAAAAGCGTGTTCGGTCAGAGCGTCAGCTCTCCTTTTTAATAAAAAAACTGACCGAACGGATGAACGAAAAAACTGAACGGGTGTCATCAGACGTCCGCCCTGAACAAGTTCAGCGAAAAAAAAGAAAAAAAAGTTGGTAGAGCACTTGCCCGCGAAAGGCAAAGGTCCAGAGAAAAAATAAAAAAAAGCGTGTTCGGTGAGAGAGCCGGTTGGCCTCTGTAATAAAAAAACTGAGTGGAAGGATCAACCACCGAACTTGAACAGGATGTCTTGCGACGTCCGCAACGACCAAACACAACGATCACTAACGAACAAAATGGAAAAAAAATTGGTGCAGTGGATAGAGTTTTGGGTTACCACGCAGGAGGTCGAGGGTTCGATCCTGTGTTGGGGTGCATTTTTCTTATGTGCTAGTTTCATTCTGACATTTCACACAGTAATATATACCGTTTCTTGGGGCACATGTATTCTAAATTTACAACATTTTGTAACGCTGAACATAAAAAATACGTAGTTACACAAATGGGAAATAGACAATTGAAAGAAATGACCTGTCATAAGACAATAACTACAAAAACAATATCAATTTCGAGATGCCAAAGGTGATAGCACAGTACAATAACACAACATCTACTTGTCATTTATACTACATGTAATATGAGCACACAGATGTCGCACATTAGCAACCAGTGACAATAATAATGTCCATATTAATTCACTGCATAGCCTTCACAACAGAATACGTTGTCCTCAGAACAAGCGACCTCCCTGCACGTCCAAACATTGCGCAACCCGCCGGATCATACAGCTCTGGACTCTTCACAGCAAAGCTGCGTCCACAGTTGCAAGAGAAGCATGAAAAGGCACTACCAATTCTTCCACATTCTTCGGCATGCTACTACAGGTGTTACCACGGAAAGAATTCAGGAGATTTAGGTCACCTGAACGCGGTGGCCATACAACTAGACCTCCACGCCCGAGTCATTTCCATGGAAATGTTCTGTCCAAATACTGTTGCACATCAAATCCAGAGTGTGGAAGTGCACCATCATGTTCGCATCAGGCAGATGGTTTGAGAGGACTGCATGATATCTTCGTGCAGTCAACCGGTCAGGCAACATGTAGGTTAGGGGCCCACCCCAATATTACCGCCCAGACTTTGATGCCAAAGCTAACCTGATATCGACGGTCGCGATGACGTGCGGGTTCACCTCACACCAATAGTGGGCAATGCGCATATTGAAGGCAGCCTGCCGGCCGCGGTGGTCTAGCGGTTCTAGGCGCTCAGTCCGGAGCCGCGCGACTGCTACGGTCGCAGGTTCGAGTCCTGCCTCGGGTATGGATGTGTGTGATGTCCTTAGGTTAGTTAGGTTTAAGTAGTTCTAAGTTCTAGGGGACTGATGGCCACAGATGTTAAGTCCCATAGTGGTCAGAGCCATTTGAACCATTAGAAGGCAGCCTCATGAGTGAATGCTGCTTCATCCGACAATATTACGGCGTTTACGAAGTCATCGTTGGCTTCCTGTTGTTGTTGGAACCATTCACAGAATTGCATCCACTGATGGCGATCTGCAGGATGCAGGTGTTGCGTGAAAGCATAATGATAGGGGTGCAGCCCATGATCGTGCAGCACGTTACCGACCGTGCGTTGCGAGACACGCAGCTGCAGTGCTACGCTACGTGTACTTCGCAGAGGTTCTTGGTATATGACCTCCGGAATAGGTTCCTCAGTAGCTGCAGTACGGCGAGTCCGTGGACGAACTCTGTCACTCGATGGTTGAAGGAGAGAACCTGACTCCCGAAGGAGCAGCTCGAGAAGACGAAACACATTTTTATCTGGATGGCGGCGACGAGGATATCTAGAGGCATCTATCTTCACGAGCGTCAACACCAGTCCGGTTATCAGATGCACCAAGGACCAGAAGCATGTCCACATATTTATCGTTTATGTATGCCATACGTCTGCCACAGTGGTTTAGAGGTTTACAACGAGAAAATTCAACATGGGTACACATCTACATTGGAGTCTGTTACTCCGCTCACACCTAGTCCCTGTCTGGTGGACAGCGCATAAAGTATAAACACGCTGTCAATCCTGCGCGTTGTTCCACCTAACGCTCATTGCCTTCTGACAGATATAGTTCTGCATGGTTCATCCCTACACCGCTAATTGTGAAATGTTCGGTTCCGAATTACCCTGTTTCCATAACGGTAGTAGACGTGATGTTTTTACAATCCAATCAATATAATAATAATAATAATGATGATGATGATGCATTGACATACGTACTAAACAGCATGCAGTTACCAGACTCAGTGTTGAAAGGCATAATTAGTGGGACCATGGTGATAACACATACAAATAGTAACCGAGTTTCGACATTATTCGCAAAGCACGTTGCTAGTCCTACTGGTAACCTAAGACCCTAACGAAATGTAGTAGACCTGAACGAGGCAAGAATAGTTGGTACTAATCTATGGGACCGTTGGATAAGGGCACAAAGAAAACAGGTTTCGTATCTAGTAGATGAAGTGGTGCGAATAAATTCACGCCCACGACGTGGGAAGGGCTTCTTTCAAAGCTGATCAATCTTCCATTTGTACGAATGTAGTATGTAAGTGCAAATGTTTTGTAGAGGACCCGCTGCAATCGCTGTTGACGACTGAGATGCCAGATACTGTACCACTTGGACTACATTTACCAAATAAAAAACATATACCTCAACCCACGACATAAAACTCTATCCACTGCACCAACTGTACAGCATGACTAAAACGTGCTGACACAGGTAGTTACCATATATGTGGTTACAGTGTTGCCATACTGCCACTCTTTAAAGTCCTTTTTCTGCCGGATGTACTCACAGGACGAAATTTTGAGAGAGACTTTTATTTTTATTGCTGGCATGTGAGGAGTCGAGCTGCGAAGCCTGGGTGCGCGGGCTATACCCTGTATAACGTACATTAGCAATTTTTTGCCATACAATACATCTAATAGAATTAGTTTAGGAGAAAGTTACACAGTCGACATTTACAGAATTATGAGATAGGATTTTACCTTATTGGTCGGTTTTGCTTCAAGCGAAGGATGACAATGAACAATTATGTAATAGGAAATTAAAAAAAAGCCCCCACACAGTGTAGCATATTAATATAAAATACAATTCATGTATAAAACATTTTTACCAGTATAAAAGTACATATAAAATATGTCTTTTATTTTTTCGTTTTTTCATCTTTACATCAACGTGCCATCACTGTAGAGTAAAATCGCAGCTGGCTTATAACTATTAAGACACCATTCTTGAGAGTACATTTATCAGCCGATTATAATAGCAGTGATACCTTATTTTCAGATCCTACGTTAGTCAGCATGAACAGCAAAATACTTCATATTTAATATTCGTATTGTGTCGATGACGTGTTCGTGGTTTATGAATTACGTATATGATTTGTATAACAGAGCCAACGTTGCAACAAGATTTTATTTTGACCTGGTTTCGACACGGACTATAGGTAGCTTCATCAGAAAATTCAAACATTTACCTAAAAAGATTACAAAACGATTACATATAGAATAACCAAGAATAGATGGTTATTATACTGAACAGATTTACTATGAGACTAAAGGAACATGTAGTAACAAATGAACAGATTACGAGCAAATGCTCTTGTCATAGAAAATACGTCATAAGAAGATAATATTTAAACCCTATAAAAATTATAGTCATTGGAACTGACATAAAATTGGTAATTGTCAGTAAAGTTATCGCTATGTGGCGTAGCACGCTATACACCGCTAAGGGATGCAGGATGACAATGACAGTGGCACGTAAAGTGCCCTCCGCCACACACCGTTGGGTGGCTTGCGGAGTATAAATGTAGATGTAGAAGAAACTGTCACTGGAGCTGGCATCAGACTAACAAGGAGAAAACAGCAAATGCATAACCCGATTTTCCTGACACTTCGTTCACTGAAAGAGGGATCAAAATAACTTTACATGTCTCTCAGCTTATCTGTAGAAATTCGTCCGTTTCTGAGAAAACGAAGGTCAAACTTGTCGAGGTACTTAATAAGCGTTTTAGCGAGTAAATAATCCGACCGAAGCAGTGGCACAGTGGATAGATTCGCGGCTTCACACTTTTTGCGCCCAGAGTTCGAAACTCAATTATTACCATTATTTTTGTTTTTCATTTATCCACCCATGTCCGTAGAACATTACTACACTAATTTTTTCCATTGTGTACTGGAATAACGTTGTCCGTATTAGTCTACTATTTGCGTTTCTGGTGAATGAACTAAAAAAAAGAATAAATTAATGGGAAAATCATTTGAAACCATTTACATGAAATTTCTGTAACGTATCTTGATTCATAATCAATTCAAGCGCCAGTTGTCGGAAAAGTAATCCGTTAAGACTGATTTGCCGTGAAATTATTGCCAACGCGTGAAATCTTGAGCAGGGTAATCGACATTTCTTTCCGGAGTGAGATTCATACGAAGAAATAAATGTCGTAGTGGCAAACCTGCCTTTATGCGATGTTTTTGGCGTTTTGAGTTCCTATGTTTCGAATGTTTCTAGGGTCGGAATCATCCAAGGAAATGAACCAAATCTTCCTCAATAGCAAACAAATGGAACAAAATATAAGAATTAAGAGTAGATGTAAGAATGAAATAAAAGAATACAAGAATTTACGAAGATTGTAACGTCTCAAAATACCATAGACATATGTAGACTGAAGCGCCAAAGAAACTGGTATAGGCATGCGTATTCAGATGCAAAGATATGTAAATAGGCAGAGTACAGCGCTCCGGTCGGCAACGTCTATATAAAACAACATGTGTCTGGGGCCGTTGTTAGATCGGGTTCTGCTACTACAATGACAGGTTATCAAGATTTAAGTGGGTTTGAATGTAGTGTTATAGTCGGCGCACGAGCGATGGGACACAAAATCTCCGAGGTAGCGATGAAGCGGGGATTTTCCCGCACGACCATTTCACGAGTGTACCGTGAATATCAGGAATCCGGTAAAACATAAAATCTCCGACATCGCTGCGGCCGGAGAAAGATCCTTCAAGAACGGGACCAACGACGACTGAAGAGAATCGTTCGACGTGACAGACGCGCAACCCTTCTGCAGATTGCTGAAGATTTCAATGCTGGGCCATTAACGAATGTCAGCGTTTGAACCACTCAACGAAACTTCATCGGTACAGGCTTTCGGAGCCGAAGGACCACTCGTGTATCCTTGATGACTGCACGACACAAAGCTTTACCCCTCGCCTAGACCCGTCAGCACCGACACTGAACTATTGATAACTGGAAACATGTTGCCTGGTCGGACGAGTCTCGTTTCAAATTGTATCGAGCGGATGGATGTGTACGGGTATGGAGGCAACCTCATGAATCCATGGACCCTGCATGTCAGCAGGAGCCTGTTCAAGATAGTGGGGGCTCTATATTGGTGTGGGGCGTGTGCTGTTGGAGTGATACGGGACCCCTGATACCTCTAGATACGACTCTGACAGGGGACACGTACATAGGCATCCTGGCTGATCAAATGCATCGATTTATGTCCGTTGTGCATTCCGACGGACTTGGGCAATTCCAGCAGGATAATGCGACGCCCCCACACGTCCAGAATTGCTACAGATTGGCTCCAGGAACACTCTTCTGAGTTTAATCACTTTCGCTGACCACTGCCCAGACATGAACACTATTGAGGATGTCTGGGATGTCTTGCAATGTGATGCTCGGAAGAGATCTCCACCGCCTCGTACTCTTACGAATTTATGGACAACCCTGCAGGATTCATGGTGTCAGTTCCCTCCAGCACTACTTCAGACATTTGTTTAGTCCATTAGGCACGTGTACTACTTTATTTGGTTCTTCAGTTCATTATATAATAAATAAATGACATTTATTTTGAAACCTAATTTGTAATTTTACAATTAATATAAGACCCTTGTATCGCCTAACTTGATAAGAAACATTTGTGTAGTAACCTTCTGCGGACATGGGTAGATAAATGAAAAAAAAAAATAAAATAAAATAAATAAAAACAATAATCGGATTTCGAACACTGGACGCGAAGGTTAGAGGCTTCTACCCTAGCCACTATGATGCCAAGTGGGCTACGCTCATGGGCAGCAAAAGGATATTTAAATTACGTCAAAAATATTGTCGGCCGTTTTCTCAGAAACGGTCGAGTATGCTTGGATAAACCGAGAAACGTGTCAGTTTATTTTGGTTCCTCTTCCAATGACTAAAGTTTCTGGGAAATCGGGTTATGACACTTCCCGTGTTATCTTCGTAACAGGATTAGCGGCAAGGGCGGGCATACCGGGGAGTAAAGAAAGCTCGCTCCCCTTTCCCCTCCCCCGTACATCTCGAGGAAGGAAAAAAATATAGTGTAGTCACGTGTTTTTATTTCAAGAAAATGATTTAAAATTCGGTATTATGCAGGAAATGGAACTTTTTATGGTTACTTACAAATCGCCATTCGTCTTTCAAAATATTTAAAATACTTCACACCCTTGGTTAATTCATAAACCCACGAGTAAGTCATAGATAGATTACGAATATTAAATATGAAGTATTTTGGTGTTCATGCTGACTGATGTAGGATCTGGAAATAAGGTATCACTGCTATTATAAAACATAGTCGGCTGATAAGTGGAATCTATTAAAACAGTCTTACTATGTGCTTTGAGCAATGTTGTCAAATACTAATAAACCAGCTGCGATTATACTCATACAGTGATGGCACGTTGATGTGGAGATGGAAAAAAGTAAAGAATAATAGGTGTATTTTATATGTAGTTTTATACTGGTACATATTTTAGTAAAAATGTTTTGTACATGAACTACATTTTATATTACTGTCCTACATTGTGTAGGGGCTTTTTTACAATTTCCTATTACATAATTGTTAATTGTCATCCTTCGCTTGGAGCGAAACCGACCAATAAGATAAAATCCTGTTGAATAATTTTGTAAATATTGACTATGTAGCTTTCCCCAAAAACTAATTATATACATATATTGCACGCCATAAAACTGCTAATGTATGTAACATATTATGTCATCTTTACGTCACAAATTGTCCAATTTTTATCTGATGGTGTAGGCAGCCATTCATGAAAATTTACAGCATACTGTTTCTTTTGTATAGAATTTGCTTACTTGGCATGTTCTTCTTTGATGTTACATTTCTTCTGTTGCTTCCAATGCTAAACAAATGTGTGAGTGTGTTACATTAGTTGTAAGTGACGTCAGGTAGTACAGGCCGAAAATCTGGTGGTATCTCCCAGCACTAGCTTCCGTTATACTCCAAATCTAATCATCAGTTACTGTGTCGAAGCCAACATGGCTTTATACCACGAAGCGGCAAGATGTGGCGTTTATCGGTCTTGTTCGTGCCGTGCTTACTCAAAGTTGTACATACTTTATGATAGGACACTTGGCATGTCATTGTATTGCCTCGACTTTTTCATGGTGTGTTTTTATTTACAAAATTTTAGTTATTAGAGGTATTCATTTTCATATGCTTGACTCTGGATTTAGACATTGAGTTTCGGAAAGAAGGAGACTGCTTTTCTGGTACACCTGATTTCTCGGGACGGAATCAGCCCGGTGACAGAAAATTAAAGGCAATAAGGGAGAGAAAAAAACGAACCCTGTATCTGCGATGAGGATGCAAATAGAGAATTCACCGAGCTGAAGCGAGCTTTAGCAAATGGACCCATTCTAGCCCACCCTGATCTGAGCCTTAAAACTGGGACTAGGTTGGAGGTATTTCAGGAGGTGGACATGAACGGAATAAAGGAACACAGAACAATGTCATTCGGTAGCTGTGTGCTAAACAAGAGTGAACATGACTATTCTGTTACCGATTTGGAGGCCTTAGCCACTGTCTACGCGTTCCAGAAATTTTGATACTTTTTGCATGGATTAACCACCATTGTGTACTCGGACTACAAAGCTGCGGAATTTTCGATGTCAGAAAAACTAAGCACATTCCTGACAAGGTCGTCATTACTGTGGATGCAGCATCACGTTCACCATTTGGCTTAACTCGGTGCACGAAGGAGAAAATAAGTGAGAAAAGGTATCCAGAATGAAATTTTCACTCTGCAGCGGAGTGTGCGCTGATATGAAACTTCCTGGCGGGATAAAAACTGTGTGCCGGACCGAGACTCGAACTCGGAACTTTAGCCTTTAGCAGGCAAGAGCCACCCAAGCAACACCCACGTCCTCACAGCTTTACTTCTGCCAGTACCTCGTCTCCTACCCCCTAAACTCTCCTGCGGAACTTGAAGATCTAGCACTCCGGGAAGAAAGAATATTGCGGAGATATGGCTTTGCCACAGTCTGTGGGATGTTTCCAGAATGAAATTTTCACTCTGCAGCGGAGTGTGCGCTGATATGAAATTTCGTGGTAGATTAAAAGTGTGTGCCGGACCGAGACTCGAACTCAGGACTTTTGCCTTTGGCGGGCAAGTGCTCTACCATCTGAGCTACCCAGTTCCGAACTGGAGTCTCGGTCCGGCACACAGTTTTAATCTGCCAGGAAGTTCCAGATCAGCGAATACTCCGCTGCGGAGTGAAAACGTCATTCTGGAAAAAACCCACAGGCTGTGGCAAAGCCATGTCTTCGCAGTATCCTTTCTACCAGGAGTGCTAGTTCTGCAAGTTTCGCAGGAGAGCTTCTGTGAAGTTTGGCACTGTGAAGTTTGGAAGGTAGGCGACGAGGCACTGATGGAAGTTCTGGGGTTCTGGGTCGTGCTTGGGTACCTCAGATGGAAGAGCGCATGCCCGCAAAATTCAAAAGTTCCGATTTCGAGTCTCGGTCCGGCACACTGCTTTAATCTGCCAGGAAGTTTCGAGAAAAGGTATGATGTCCCGCTCTTGAAAGATGTGCCATATGAGAAATTCATCGGTGACTCCCTGCAAAATATAGGACGGGAATAACACAGAGATGCAGCTGTACGTTAGATAAAAGAAAAGACGAGGTATAAGGATTTTTCGGTGTTGAGACAGTTTTAGCTGCTACGAAATCACGTGTTGTTCGGCCATAGGAATCAAAAAGCATCATGATGGTTGTTAGGTGTGCCCAAGGAGCTGATCAATAAGCTTATTTGGTACACACACCTGAACTATGGTATTTCGGTCGAGGGAAGGGCTCTAGCGAACTTAAAGAATCGATGTACTTTATGAGTATGGACCAGCGGGTGAGGAAGGTACTGGCAGTTTGCGTTACGTGCCAAATGACAAAACTTTTTTCCACAAAGCAAGCTGTTCCCTTTTCCCCTATTATCCCTAGGAAATTACGTGAGTGCGTGGCTGTCAACCTCCGGGGCCCGATTGTGAGGACAAAAGCCGCTCACTGCTACATCCTAGTAGCCGTAGAGTTAGTGGCGAAATACGTCACACTGACACCACTAACGATGACAACTGGGAGCTCTGTTTCGACGGTATTTGTCAAAGACATCCTAGGTGTGGTTGTGCATGTAAAACACATGGTTTCAGACAGCAGGGAGCAGAGTGGAAGGGAATGTTATCGAAGTATTTGCACTGTCGCATACTACCCACAAGAGAACCAAGCAGAGAGAATCATGAGGAGTTGGGAAAGCTTTCTCCCATGTAGTGCAACGTTAAGCGTGACCCCTCGAATGACTATATCAAAGATTTGGAGTTACTGATGAATCAGACCCTTCTCGAGTCAACTAAGATGCCACCAACCAAAGCGTTAATGAATTAGGCAGCAGAGAACAGAATCAGAGAAGTGGTTGCGTTTCCGCCTTAGCAGCCAGCTAGGCATAGACAGGTGACTGCGGAGGAAGTTACCAACATCAGGAAAACAGCACTGCAACAGCACATGAGGAATGAAACCCAGGTCAGAACGTCACAAGATACTAATGCGAAACCACCTCCTCTCCTGCAAAGTGAAGTGTAAATTACAGAAGTTAATCCCACCGTATGGTGGGCTGAAAGCTTTTTTACGGTAGGGTTGTTTTAGTTTGCGTTGTGTAACTTGTGTTCCTTATATACACTACTGGCCATTAAAATTGCTACACCACGAAGATGACGTGCTACAGACGCGAAATTTAACAGATTGGAAGAAGATGCTGTGATATGCAAATGATTAGATTTTCAGAGCATTCACACAAGGTTGGCGCCGGTGGCGACACCAACAACGTGCTGACATGAGGAAAGTTTCCAACCGATTTCTCATACACAAACAGCAGCTGACCGGCGTTGCCTGGTGAAACGTTGTTGTGATACCTCGTGTAAGGAGAAGAAATGCGTACCATCCCGTTTCCCACTTTGATAAAGGTCGGATTGTAGCCTATAGCGATTGCGGTTTATCGTATCGCGACATTACTGCTCGCGTTGGTCGAGACCCAATGACAGTTAGCAGAATATGGAGTCGGTGGGTTCAGGAGGGTAATACGGAACGCCGTGCTGGATCCCAACGGCCTCGTATCACTAGCAGTCGAGATGACAGGCATCTTATCCGCATGGCCGTAACGGATCGTGCAGCCACGTCTCGATCCCTGAGTCAGCAGATGGGGGCGTTTGCAAGACAACAACCATCTGCACGAACAGTTAGACGACGTTTGCAGCAGCATGGACTATCAGCTCGGAGACCATGGCTGCGGTTACCCTTGACGCTGCACCATAGACAGGAGCGCCTGCGATGGAGTACTCAACGACGGACCTGGGTGCACGAATGGCAAAACGTCATTTTTTCGGATGAATCCAGGTTCTGTTTACAGCATCATGATGGTCGCATCCGTCTTTGGTGATATCGCAGTGAACGCACATTGGAAGCGTGTATTCGTCATCGCCATACTGGCGTATCATCCGGCGTGGTGGTATGGAGTGCCATTGGTTACACATCTCGGTCACCTCTTGTTCGCACTGACGGCACTTTGGACAGTGGACGATACATTTCAGATGTGTTACGACCCGTGGCTCTACCCTTCATTCGATCCCTGCGAAACCCTATATTTCAGCAGCATAATGCACGACCGCATGTTGCTGGTCCTGTATGGGTCTTTCTGGATACAGAAAATGTTCGACTGCTGCCCTGGCCAGCACATTCTCCAGATCTCTCACCAATTGAAAACATCTGGTCAATGATGGCCGAGCAACTGGCTCGTCACAATACGCCAGTCACTACTATTGATGAACTGTGGTATCGTGTTGAAGCTGCATGGGCAGCTGTACCTGTACACGCCAGTCAAGCTCTGTTTGACTCAATGCCCAGGTGTATCAAGGCCGTTATTACGACCAGAGGTGGTTGTTCTGGGTACTGATTTCTCAGGATCTATGCACCCAAATTTCGTGAAGATGTAATCACATGTGAGTTCTAGTATAAATTTGTCCAATGAATACCCGTTTATCATCTGCATTTCTTCTTGGTGTAGCAAGTGTAGTTTGCTTGGTTATGTGCTCCTTACCCATAAGTTCTTGATCGTACTGAGCAGTAAAATGTTACGTAATATTTCTTTGGACACTTGTCGTTGCAACAGTATGAATGCATATGTGTCCTTTTTGGCGAAAAGTTAGGTGTAGAATTGTGCGTAGAGCATTGGAAACAGAGGCGGCGCGCCGACCGTTTTTTGTCGAACGTAAATGTCTGTATACCTACGTTTGCCTGTTTCACAGCTCTATGGCGTGGTAATTCCGTATTCCATGAGTGTGACGCCTGTTTTTGAAATGCTTTACATAATGAAGTGCAGCTAAAATCAACGAGAACCGCCACTGAATTCGGACGACACGTGATTTTGTTCTCCTTCAGGAGCATCAAAAATGTTCAAATGTGTGTGAAATCTTATGGGACTTAAATGCTAAGGTCATCAGTCCCTAAGCTTACACACTACTTAACTTAAATTGTCCTGAGGACAAACACACATACCCATGCCCGAGGGAGGACTCGAACCTCCGCCGGGACCTTTCAGGAGCATCAAGATAGAAATACGGAAAGTAATAAAATGTGATGTATTGTTCCCCTAAAATTATTTTTACAGTTTATCGCCTTACTTTCTTTTGATGTCTTTTCCTTATGTTGAGTGAAACAAGTTTATTTTTTTTGAGTTTTGAAGTTTTTCTTTGGGAGAAACTATTAGTCTCTACCACCTGTATTAAAGTTTTGAACGATGTAGCCGTTTGCTTTTTGGCTTTAGAGGCGACATTATGTGTGTGTGACATGGGGAGGATTTATGGATTTTATGTTCTGTGTGGTCACAGAACGTACTGCAGATGATATAAGCAAGTTTTTGGCCTACCGCCAGCTACAAGTTGTGCCATGGGGTACTTGCCAAATCGTTTAGAGGTCCCGTCAGACGTCAGAATTATATGCGTTGAGAGTTTTAGTTAAGTGTGTGCCATTTTTGTACCTTCACTAGTATGTATTGCTAGAACGTGCTATTTAATTTGGATTACGCCAGCCTTTCAGAACTTGCCATGCGTTGCACGCATCCCACTAAGAACATCACGTGGACAGACCTGTGGGAGACCACCGCAAGATTTTTAAGCCTAAGAGTTTTTGTGCAGTAAAATCTACTTATATGAGGTTCTCTGCGCCAGATATACACTTAAAATTTTCTGTGGAAACCATGTATTGCTTTCCCTTGATTACTGATCGAGTAAATTAATGATAAGACAAAAGCTAAAGTCTTTCATTAAATTTTTCACGGTTGCACGTAGACATTCGTTCTAAATGTTCATTCATGGGGAAGATTTCATGTTAAGATGACATTGTAATGTTGTGCACAGTTACAGAATTTGCTAATTAAATCTTACGACTGTTTCAGAAGCAGATGGGCTGCGGGCAGATTGGAGAAGAGGCTTACCCAGCACGTAGAGCGGAGGGTTCCCTCCCCCCTTGGGACAGCGCAGGTCAGCGATCACGGCACAAACGGACTGCTCACATGAACCTACTGTTAACGCCGTGGCAGCCAGCAGATTACAGGCGTCAACAGACACTGGGTATCGGCAAACTTTAAGCCACAGAAGTAACCTTCCTTTCAAAGAAGTGCAGCTCTGTGCAACATAATGTTGTAACTGAGTTGTGCCTCAGAAGAAAAATTTGTATCTATTAATTTTCATATTAGGCATACGTAAAAACAATCCATTCTTTTGGGGAACAATTTCGAATACAAACATAATTCACCTATTCGTTTTTGCAATGTATACACGTAACAGACGCCACCATTCGGTGACATAGCATAAGCTCACAACTACTATTCACTAATATCTTCCATTTGGTCCGTGTTTGCATAGAAAAACAACAATATCAGAAATTGTGTCCGCCTTGATGCAGAACACCTTGTTATTTCTTTGCTTATTTATTTTCCCAAACTAGATACCGAGCGAGGTGTTGCAGTGGTTCAATTGACTCGCGTTCGGGAGGACGACTGTTCAATCCCGCGTCCGGCCATACTAATTTAGGTTTCCAGTGACTTCCCTAAATCGCTCCAAGCAAATGCCGGGATGGCTCCTTTGAAAGGGCACAGCCGACTTCCTTCCCCATCCTTCTCTAATCCGTGGAGACCGATGACCTCGCTGTTTGGTCTCTTCCCCTAAACAACCCCAACCAAACTAGTTTCGGAGACAAATATCACCATCATCAGTGGTTTTTTTAATCTTATTTCTTGTAAGTTATGGCATGTTTTTACGAATTATTCTCGCTGTTTGCAGCATATTTTCCGTGCTTTTTTCTGGTGTCATTTTTTCTCAGCGTACATCATGTCACCTCAGATGTAGAAACATGCCTACCAACTTTCGTTTATGTCGCAAAACTCCTTCTTGGTGCTGCAATTTTTTTCCGTCAGTGTATATGTAAGTGTGAGATGCCATATTTGTCTTCACATGATACTGTTATTAGAAATGTAACTAGAAATATGACACCTTGCTATTTGCTATTTCCTAATGGGAGACTGTTAACAAATGGTTCAAATGGCTCTGAGCACTATGCGACTTAACTTCTGAAGTCATCAGTCGCCTAGAACTTAGAACTAATTAAACGTAACTAACCTAAGGACATCACACACATCCATGCCCGAGGCAGGATTCGAACCTGCGACCGTAGCGGTCACTCGGTTCCAGACTGGAGCGCCCAGAACCGCACGGCCACTTCGGCCGGCTGATAAAGGGGTTATGTGAAATGACTGTCACATATCACTATGCAATATTGTTTCATCTTCTGTCACTACTTAGTGGTTCTTTTATTGAGTGTACTGGACAGGTGTGACTGGCAGGAAAGCTTTGCGTTTATCTCGCCAGGAAGGTGGACGCTCAGTGTGCTCTCAGTTCCTGTTTGTCGGCAGGAGGCGGTCAGTGAGTCTCATTAGGAGGGGCGAGCGTCGCCGGGGCGTTGTGAATTTTTCTCTGAAGTTGAACTGCGGCCATCTCCATGCTTTTGTTGGCAGAGCTGGTACTTTCCCTCGCTCAGGGCAGAGGATGGCGTTGTCACCCCTGCTATCCCCAGAGAATACATGAGCAATTCGTTTCCGTCTTTTTTGTACGTAAATCAAAGGACAAGATTCCGTAGCGCTGCTCGACCAGTGTAGGAATGTTGGTTGATTTCACTCCAAATTTTTGGTGTATCCAATTAAATGACTTGACCCCACCGCTATGCTTGGAGCAAAGAGGCTGACTAATTGAGGAGACACTGCTCCAGAGGTGTACCCACTTTGATTTAGTCAATGAGTGCTTTCTGCGCCAAGAGAGGGAAGTTTCTGCCGAGTTTCCCTGTTTTTTTACGTACAATAAGTGACATTTTCGCTCATCACGTTGGCAAAAACACTGAGTCGTCCCCTCCACGGAGAGTTTTTTCGGAAAGTAAGTAACTGAGGGTTGTCAACGAAAATTCTGGGTGATTTGCTTTCCAGCCATATCTGGTGCTGATCGGTGCACACTAGCTGATTTTTGGGGATCCATATTCTGGGAAGCTCGTTACTTACTTACTTTGCCACACCACATCTGTTGTTTAATTGGTTATAATTTGTGACCCACTTTTGACTTGTTCAATTTGAATTCGCCTGCTGCCCAGATGAGGAGATCTTGTTGCGTTTTCTCTGCACAGTTTTCCATATAATTTGGCATCTCCTCACAGTCATTTTTAAACTTCATTTGAGTTTTTATTGAACTTTTCTGTGTAATAATTTTATGTGAATTATGCCAGTCATTAAGAGCAAATAAATATCTGGTACTCTCACTCATAACTTAGATTTCAAGATCCTTTATTGTCCAACATTCCACCGTTAGGCGATCCACAAACAATAAATGTAGCCTATAGTATTCCCAGCTTGTTGATACCAATCTGAATGTGTTTTCGTGGTGCACAGTGCCAAGGTCAACGATCAGTTACTTAAAAAATTCTGAGGTGGGAGCGAGCATTGCATTTCCTTGTCTTGTACGTTTATAGATTTGTTTATTGACGAGAGAGAGTGGTTTCAGTTTCACATTGGTCTATACCTTGGCATTGTGTTGTTTTATGGTATTATGGCTAACAAGCCTTGAGGTTACAACTTTCAGAGGACTGAACACGAAAAACGCTAATGCACTCTGGTGTCTGTTCAACATTTCGCAGAGAATTGCAACTCCAATAATTTACTTACCAGCCGATGTACATGTACGATGTTGCATTGACATCAAACTGTGCCTTCTGGGTGCTCCATCTTTTTTGTCAGGCAGTGTATAATACACTGCAAACATCTGCACAACGTTATGATCTCTACGGGATGCGCTGTGTGTAGTATTTGGAAACAGACTTGTTCCATTCTACACGGCGCTAGCTGTGGACAACAGTAGTGTCCAATTTACTCTTCACCCTTAGATTTACATTCATTATTGTTCGGTTCTGCCTCGAGGTTGTTTTTCCCGGACTGTCAGTTGTATGTTAACAGTGATACACGGCAGTATGGATGGATACGTATGTCTTGTATGATTTCACTGAATTCAATGGGAGAGCGGCAGAGCGACGGTGTGCTGAGCTACTCTCTCAGCGAGGGCAACCACATCACAGTAATTTTGCATTTGTACATAGGTGCGGCTACAAAAAACTCACTCCTTCCGTCTCTGAAGGCCGGCCGGTGTGACCAAGCCGTTCTAGGCGCTTCAGTCTGGAACCACGCGACCGCTACGGTCGCAGGTTCGAATCCTGCCTCGGGCATGGATGTGTGTGATGTCCTTAGGTTAGTTAGGTTTAAGTAGTTCTAAGCTCTTGGGGACTGCTGACCTCAGATGTTAAGTCCCATAGTGCTCAGAGCCATTTGAACCGTCTTTGAATGGAAGATACTGGCTATACGAGGTATGCTAGAAATGTAATGATCTGCGACGACAGCCGCCGAGGAAGATGTGGAAGAAATCGAACAGACTGATACGGATGTAAAAAACAGTGGAAACGCAAACGCTGTGCGTTCCATCCAGTACAATTACATCCGTGGAACTCCCTGTCTGGGTCGCCCGGGCAGAGGCACTGAAGACAGCTGTTACCTTAAACCACGAGTGGGCAACTGGCGTCAGCTGGCCGAATGCGGCCCCCGATTGACTTCGATCCGGTCCACGGAAGAAATTAGTGGGAGGGACAACGAGGCGCTCGCGTTGCGCTCTTCCCGGGGTCTAATTTTGGAAATTTCCGTCGACGCTCGACTCGCCTCAGATTTTCAGCTCGTGGCGCACACCAGTGAAAGTTTTGCTTACTCTGCAGATACTCAATGCCATTTCGTCACCACTGTATCTGAGCAACAAGGATAAACACGTTTCCACTCTGAGCTCGAAGTTACGACGCATGTGCTCATGTGCGTGCGGTGAGGGCGGGAAACAGCTCATTAAGGGGCTCCGGAACGCCCTATACTTGCAATGTTAAAATAACGCTTATAAATTACATCTTTCCTCACAAAGTATTTGAGGTAGGAAGTTGAACTTTTTACAGATTATTTATTGGAATATGGGCTACAACTTAACACAGGGATTTTACAAAATTTTAGTTCAGTTATTAAAGATGATTTTTTTTCAATTGTAATGAAAATTCACAACATTTTTTTGCAATTTTTTATTTATATATTCAAAATATACAGTTTTTTGGAAAAAGGCTGTGTTAAATTATGCAGAAGGTACTGTGTAACATTTACTTAAAGTTTGAAACAAATATGTTGGGAAGATCCTTAGAAAACATGTAATTAGTATGAGAAAATAAAAGTTCTGGGAATCGAGCGACAAAGATTGGATTAACTTTTTAGTGCATTCCAGGTCCATAGGATGGATTATCTTCATCCTCTGCAAACTCCTCCTCCAGCTTCCTCTTGTTCCTCCTCTTGTTTACTCTTGCTTGTATTTCTAGACTCTTTACAGCCCTGTCTGCAGCCCGAAGGCGTTCCTTGTCTAAAGCAAGCATCGCTCGTACCATGTTAGAACCTATCTTCATTCCCATATTTCTAAATACCTTGGCTTTCCAACATTTCTCTTTTTCTTAAAAGCCTTCAGAGGATTTCTAATAACTTTACTTTTACTCATTATTATACTTCAACAAAACAGAGACTCAAGAAACAGAATTAATTACGAATATTTTCGAGATAACGACAGAGTAAATAAACATGAAACAATCGACAATCACACCAGCGATATATATTGAACCATCACAGGTTAGCCACAACACATACTTTATCTCACATCACTAAAATGTACCTGATGAACACGGACGTTAATAATAACACCATTTGACAGCAGTTTAACAGCGCCACAGTGGGTCACGCCCATGTAGAACACATTTCAAAATAAATTTAAAAATAGTTGTAGTCTTCGGAATTGAATAAATTATATATCTATTAAAAGGTAATAGTCTGCAGATTCAGAAAACGCAAAAAAGTAAAAATTGAACTTTTCATGATTTTGAGCGTTTCCGGAGCCCCTTAACTCGAAGGGCTGCGGTGAGAAGTATTTTCGCCTCTGGGTCGGTGCTGACGTTACTTACTGCTTACTGCGTACGTCAGTGCTACACGGAGTTACCGACTGCTAGAGGAATGGACCAAATTGAACAACAGCTGCAAGGTGCCATTCATATCGGCACGTTACCTCATAAACATTGACGCCACGGACGCTACAGTTTCGACTTTATGTGCCAGGAGTGGTGCTGTCACGTCACGTGATGTAGCGGCACGCGACTTTAAGTATCGAGATCAGCGTATGTAAATTGAAAATTAGTGCCGGGCCGGGATCCGGACGAGGGATCTCCTGCTTACTAGGCAGTTAACGTTAAGCACTGCTCCACTCAGACACAGTGTTCACCGCAACTGGGCGGACCCTCTAGATACGCCCCTCGGCCGACCCACACTGCCAACTAGCGCTGCCTATCCACAGCCCCCCTCCATGTCCACCTTGGTCGCTACTTTCAGATTCTCGCAGGAGGTCGAACGTGATTGTGCCTGCACGCTGAAGCTGTTGGATTCATAGCCCATCGAGGCGAAGCAATTGTATGAATGTGTGGTGTCTGTTCTTTCAGACATACGAGGGTGAGTCAAACGAAAAACTTTAATATTTTTAAAAATATTATTTATTGTGCGGAAGTGGTACAAAACTGTATCACTTTTCAACATAATCTCCTCTACGCTCAATGCAAGTCCTCCAGCGCCTACAATGTGCATAAATTCCTTTAGAAAAAAGTTTTTTGGTAGTCCGCGCAACCATTCATGCACCGCGTGGCGTACCTCTTCATCAGAACGGAACTTCTTTCCTCCCATTGAGTCTTTGAGTGGTCCAAACATATGGAAATCACTTGGGGCAAGGTCTGGTGAGTATGGAGGATGAGGAAGACACTCAAAATGCAGGTATGTGATTGTTGCAACTGTTGTACGGGCAGTGTGGGTCCTTGCATTGTCATGTTGGAAAAGGACACCTGCTGACATCAATCCACGTCGCTTTGATTTGATTGCAGGCCACAGATGATTTTTTAGGAGATCTGTGTATGATGCACTGGTGACAGTGGTCCCTCTAGGCATGTAATGCTCCAAAATGACGCCTTTTTCGTCCCAAAAGAGAGTCAGCATAACCTTCCCTGCTGATGGTTCTGCTCGAAACTTCTTTGGTTTTGGTGATGAGGCATGGCGCCATTCCTTGCTCGCTCTCTTCGTTTCCGGTTGGTGGAAGTGAACCCTGGTTTCATCCCCAGTAACGATTCTTGCAACGAAGCCATCATCTTCTCGTTCAAAGCGCCGAAGAAGTTCTTCACAAGCATCAACACGTCGTTCTCTCATTTCAGGAGTCGGCTGCTGTGGCACCCATCTTGCAGACGCTTTGTGAAACTGGAGCGCAACATGCACAATGTGGTGTGCTGACCCATGACTAATCTGTAAACATGCTGCAGTGTCACTCGGCGGTTTTCCTTCACTATGGCTTCAACTGCTGCAGTGTTCTGTGGAGTCACAACTCGTTGTGCCTGACCTGGACGAGGAGCATCTTCCACGAAAGTCACACCATTTGCCAACTTCCTACTCCATTCGTAGACAACATGCATCGCCGTACTGAACCTTCATTCGTCGATGAATTTCAATAGGTTTCACACCTTCACTACGCAAAAACCGAATAGCAGAATGCTGTTCTTCCCTGGTGCAAGTCGCAAGTGGGGCGGCCATCTTTATACTGATACTGCGACGGTATGTGTGCAACTGCACTATGCTGCCACCTACAGGCCATTCTGCACGCTGATTGTAGCACGCTTACCAACTTACAGGATTACGGCGCGAAATTTCGATTTATTATTACAAATTTAAGGTTTTCATTTGACTCATCCTCGTATAACAGATACGCCTCTATGGGCTATGAACCCATCACCTTCAGTGCGAATACACTATCACGTCCGACCTCCTGCGGGAATCTCAAAGTCGCAAGCATGGGGGACATGGACGGCGACTGCGGATAGATGGCGCTAGGTGGGAATATTTTTTTTTTTTTTTTGGGTTGTTTGGGGAAGGAGACCAGACAGTTAGGTCATCGGTCTCATCGGATTAGGGAAGGATGGGGAAGGAAGTCGGCCGTGCCCTTTCAGAGGAATCATCCCGGCATTTGCCTGGAGCGATTTAGGGAAATCACGGAAAACCTAAATCAGGATGGCCGGACGCGGGATTGAACCGTCGTCCTCCCGAATGCAGGTGGGAATGTGGGTCAGCCGAGGGGTGTATCTAGAGAGTCCGGCCAGTTGCGATAAATACTGCGTCTGGCTAGGGCATGGTTAACGCAAGTGCCTACTAAGCAGGACATCCCTGTTCGGCCCACATTTGTACTCGTCGCCGCTGCCTCTGCATCGAGTCCCGATGCAGCTGACGTCATCAGTTCCTCCCCTTCCCTTTCCTTTCCTTTCTCCCCTCACCCTCCACCTTCAGTTTACAAGCTACGTATCACAGCTGCCGATTCCGCGTGGTGTCTTCTCATTCGGACATGTCCGAATATAATTTGTGAATCAGGTCCGTGGGTCACCAAAGGTTGCTCATGCCTATCTTTAACGGTGGAGCTGTATTGGTGACGTCCGCAGCTTGTGGTCTAGCGGCTAGCGTTGCTGCCTCTGGATCACGAGGTCCCGGGTTCGGTTCCCGGCCGGGTTGGGGATTTTCTCTGCCTGGGGACTGGGTGTTTGTGTTGTCCTCGTCATTTCATCATCATCATCATTCGTGACTGTGGTTCGCTTGGACTGTGTACAAAAATTGGGCTGTGTAAAAATTGGGACTTTGTACGGGCACTGATGACCTCGCAGTTGAGCGTCCCACAAACCAAACATCATCTGTTGGTGACGTCGAGGTTTCCAGTTACGCATTTATATCAAGCCTAGTGGGAGTATGTGGCTGCTGGCTTCCATTCTTGCGAACTCATAATCCAGCAGCCTTTCAAGCGGGGTTCCCCCACACCCACTCCTCTGGCAAAGGCAAAGTAACGAAACAATCAGCCCCCCTCTCCCCCCCCCCCCTCCCCAGCAAACACCGCAAGGCGACAACTAGTATTATTTATACAAAACGGTCAAAGAACCCTCTCAAGGGCCGACACGTCGGTATTGGTCGCCTGTGCTCACCTCAGAAAAAGGTGGAGACGAGGTATCCTATTCTATAAAATCCCATGTTGTTTTGAACAGAGAGTTCTCTCGGTGACAGTCGCATGTGTGTCGATTTTCGAACAGTGATGTAGAATACTGCATTATCGCGTTTCGCCACTCTGCAGTTAGCACTGGTAGCACTATGCCTCTCGTAGGACTTGAATATTTCAGCAGTCCCTCTGCATCACCTACTCACTTCTTGTGCAGTTGATTATGCTCAGAAAAAGAAAATACGTAACTACTGAACTTAAGTGTTGGTTGCTCAGAAATTCCGTTGTTCCGAAGATTTCCTTAATTAGCTGATTCAAAGTACCCTTACCATTGGACAAATACAGGGTGTTTCAAAAATGACCGGTATATTTGAAACGGCAATAAAAACTAAACGAGCAGCGATAGAAATACACCGTTTGTTGCAATATGCTTGGGACAAGAGTACATTTTCAGGCCGACAAACTTTCGAAATTACAGTAGTTACAATTTCCAACAACAGATGGCGCTGCAAGTGATGTGAAAGATATAGAAGACAACGCAGTCTGTGGGTGCGCCATTCTGTACGTCGTCTTTCTGCTGTAAGCGTGTGCTGTTCACAACGTGCAAGTGTGCTGTGGACAACATGGTTTATTCCTTAGAACAGAGGATTTTTCTGGTGTTGGAATTCCACCGCCTAGAACACAGTGTTGTTGCAACAAGACGAAGTTTTCAACGGAGGTTTAATGTAACCAAAGGACCGAAAAGCGATACAATAAAGGATCTGTTTGAAAAATTTCAACGGACTGGGAACGTGACGGATGAACGTGCTGGAAAGGTAGGGCGACCGCGTACGGCAACCACAGAGGGCAACGCGCAGCTAGTGCAGCAGGTGATCCAACAGCGGCCTCGGGTTTCCGTTCGCCGTGTTGCAGCTGCGGTCCAAATGACGCCAACGTCCACGTATCGTCTCATGCGCCAGAGTTTACACCTCTACCCATACAAAATTCAAACGCGGCAACCCCTCAGCGCCGCTACCATTGCTGCACGAGAGACATTCGCTAACGATATAGTGCACAGGATTGATGACGGCGATATGCATGTGGGCAGCATTTGGTTTACTGACGAAGCTTATTTTTACCTGGACGGCTTCGTCAATAAACAGAACGGGCGCATATGGGGAACCGAAAAGCCCCATGTTGCAGTCCCATCGTCCCTGCATCCTCAAAAAGTACTGGTCTGGGCCGCCATTTCTTCCAAAGGAATCATTGGCCCATTTTTCAGATCCGAAACGATTACTGCATCACGCTATCTGGACATTCTTCGTGAATTTGTGGCGGTACAAACTGCCTTAGACGACACTGCGAACACCTCGTGGTTTATGCAAGATGGTGCCCGGCCACATCGCACGGCCGACGTCTTTAATTTCCTGAATGAATATTTCGATGATCGTGTGATTGCTTTGGGCTATCCGAAACATACAGGAGGCGGCGTGGATTGGCCTCCCTATTCGCCAGACATGAACCCCTGTGACTTCTTTCTGTGGGGACACTTGAAAGACCAGGTGTACCGCCAGAATCCAGAAACAATTGAACAGCTGAAGCAGTACATCTCATCTGCATGTGAAGCCATTCCGCCAGACACGTTGTCAAAGGTTTCGGGTAATTTCATTCAGAGACTACGCCATATTATTGTACGCATGGTGGATATGTGGAAAATATCGTACTATAGAGTTTCCCAGACCGCAGCGCCATCTGTTGTTGAAAATTGTAACTACTGTAATTTCGAAAGTTTGTCTGCCTGAAAATGTACTGTTGTCCCAAGCATATTGCAACAAACGGTGTATTTCTATCGCTGCTCGCTTAGTTTTTATTGCCGTTTCAAATATACCGGTCATTTTTGAAACACCCTGTAGCTACTTCCGTTTTTAGCGTTAACCTTACAGCACATAGGTGCTGCCCGCCGGCAACACGTGAAGGTGCCGTACAGACTTTCGGGCCACAACACAACACTTGATCGAGAAGACAACGTGCTGCACGCGATTAGCGACAATTGCATCGCTAGTAATCCAAACAGCTGATTTGAGAATCTTACATGAACAACAATTGTACCCATATCACAGTCAGGAAGTGGAGTCATTGCAGCAAGAAAATTTCCCATCGCCGAATGCAGTTTGCAAATTGTTTCCTAAATTAATATGCGGGAAACCATGACTTACCGGCCTTTCTGTTGTTTACAGACGAGATCTTGTTAACGATAGAGGACGTGGCCGGCCGGAGTGGCCGTGCGGTTTTAGGCGCTACGGTCTGGAGCCGAGCGACCGTTACGGTCGCAGGTTCGAATCCTGCCTCGGGCATGGATGTGTGTGATGTCCTTAGGTTAGTTAGGTTTAATTAGTTCTAAGTTCTAGGGGACTAATGACCTCAGAAGTTAAGTCGCATAGTGCTCAGAGCCATTTGATCCATTTGATAGAGGACGTGTTCAACAGCTTTAATGACGGAAACCAACACGCGTAAGTGTGTCGATCCTTATCAACACAACGGCGCGGTGAATATATGGGGTGTTACTGCCAACGACTTTGTGATAAGATCTTCAGTAATTCGCGATAAACTGATTGGAGACGTGTGCAAAACGGGCCATTAACATGTCGACCCACATTGACTGAGAGTTCATCAGCTTGAGTGATTTCAACATGAAAGTATGCTGACACTCTTTCCTCTCGATGTTGCGCACCACATTGATGCACAGTTACCGTTAACAATGTTTGATCGCAGTGGTCTTGTTCCATGGCTAATTCGGTCACTAGACGTGGCACTAATGGATGTCTTCTTCTGGGGACATGTGAAGAGCCTAGTTTACGAGACTCTAGCCGACACTCACAATGTCCCGCTTGCGGAAGTTGTGTGCCAACCTCCTCGGATTCTGGAGCGTGTAATACAGTCAATGGTGCGTCTCTGTATACCTTGTTTTGCTCATGGAGGTCTAAATTTGCAACAATACCTGTAAGTTAAAATTTTCGAGTTTGTTACATACCTCACAGTACATGACGTAATAGATCCAGGAAACTGTGATAAAAGTATGCGTGATTTGTCTAAGGGGCTGTGCTTTGTCTTGTACGTTTTGCGATTTCATATTACAGGTTTTTTTCATTCTTGTGAAGGCATTTTCATAAAAACAAAGGTAACTGCGGTAACCAACCGAATAAATCAGAATTACGTTATTACTCTGTGACGAGTCACATTAGAAGCCTGGTCTTTTATGCCAAAATACTCAGAAAATATCACTGAACTGTTTCCGAAAATTTTTCAGTATAGGTCCACTTGAAAACACGAAGTTAATACCAATGTCTATTTAAGTAATGTAGTTATGAGAAGAAACTGTACGTGGTTCAGTGAGGAATTTCTTACAATCAATCTGAGTGAATACAAAATTGTGACTTATTAAATGATTGAAATGGTTCAAATGTCTCTGAGCACTATGGGACTTAACATCTCAGGTCATCAATCCCCTAGAACTTAGAACTACGTAAACCTAACTAACCTAAGGACATCACACACATCCATGCCCGAGGCAGGATTCGAACCTGCGACCGTAGCGGTAGCGCGGTTCCAGACTGAAGCGCCTAGAACCGCTCGGCCACACCGGCCGGCTTATTAAATGATTCCTGAAATATCTGAAGTGAATAGCTTAGCTGAATCGGCTTGTATAAAAGCTATATAGAGATAATTAGGGATTACCTGCAGTCGTTACTTTACACTTGTTTTGAAATGTGCATTTATACGCTTAGTTCCTCCCTACTGCATGAAAACAGAGGTCACTTTCTGGATAACCCAGGTACATAGTAATTTAGGGCAGGAAAATGTCTGTTTCCATATTACGAAGAAAACGCGGTCGACTCAGTTTTTAATTATCGCACTAATATTAATGTTCAGTAACCAATTTACTCGGTATTATGACCACGTTTACTTGTAGTGGCCTCAGCTCACAAATCATTCCACAGACCGGACGTTCTGAACTCATTCCTACGGTCCATATCGATGTCTCCTTTTCCGGCGATGCATTCGTCTTGCTCTCGGTAACGCAAGAGGCGAACTTGAGCACGCTGGCACATTACAATGCTCGCCAGAGGCGGGCTGTATGCATGGTCTCTCGTCTCGAGGAGTCAACACTGCAGGCCGTTCCCTCACCGTGTATGCACTGCACACATAGATGATCTGTTGGTGGTACTGTCATCCTCAGAAGAGTGAAATGTACAGCTAGATTTCCGAAGGTCTGATGACTAGATCCAACTACATGTGTCATCGATGCCAATGAAGCGACATTCCTGGTATTTCAGCTTATTGCGACCAGCACATATCTGCCAGCTGAGTTCATCGCGGCACTTACATCTTACCGGACCCCGAAAACTGTGCACGAAACGCTTCGATTCCTGGGGATGATAAATTTGTACTGTCGTTTTTAATCCCGTTCTGCTGTGGTCCAGACGCCACTCCATGCTATCCTCGCTGGCCACAGTCTGCAGCGTTGCATGCCAGTCACTTGGACTGAAGAACTACAGGCAGCATTTGAAGCCTGCCAGACAAGCCTCACGCAAGCCATCCTCATTGCGCGTCTAATCAGCGACACCCAAAGAGCAATTTTCTCGGACGCCTCATCCTTTCTATGCTGTGCTACAACAGACTGTAAACAGGCACTGACCGCCTTTGGGTTACTTCTGCAGGAAGATCACAAAGAAACAACAGTCTTGGCCACCATTCTATTCAGAACGTTTGGCAGTCTGCTAAGCAGCTAGATACTTTCAATTCGTAGTGGAACGGCGTACCTTCACTATATATACAGACCACAGACCGCTGAATTTCGCGTTTTTGCAGCCACAAAATAACTATTCCCCAGTGCAAATCATTCAACCAAATTTATTTTGCGATTTACAACAGACGAATCACGTCACCAAAGACGAGAGTAGAAAGAATTTCCGCCTCTATGGATTTCACCGAGTTGGCGTCACCGCAAAATGACAAGTAGTTAAATAACCTGCTGCAAGGCAAGACGGCCCTGCTCTTGCGTCGCATGCCATTGGTAGCCACTGAGGAGCTGATATACTGCGACGAGGGGTTTCGTCTCACTACAATGACTCAAACTATCCGGGAGTCCACACTATTAGGGCGCTAGTAACGCAGCGTCTTGTGTCGCCCAGTATACAGAAGGACTGCCGTACATGGACTCAGATCTTCCTTCCCTGCCCGAAATGCAAAGTAACACGGTATGTACGACCGTCACTCGGATGTTTAGCGTCCCAGAGGCACTATTCTTACACGTCCCTCAGGGCTTGGTAAGACCATCCCAGTCATACGTAACTACCGCCACTGCCTCACGGCTATGGACAGGTACACCAGGTGGGCGAAGGTATTCGCACTGGAAACACAAACTGCCTTGAACGTGGCACGAACCTTTACGTAAGGTTGGATTTCGCGTTTTGGCTGTCCCCAGCAAGTGACCTCCGACCAGGATCGGCAGTGGGAGGCATAAATATTTCTCGCAATGGATTGGCTGTATGGGATACACATGACAAGGACTTCATCATATCACGCAGCCGCTAACGGCATCATGGAGTGCTTAAACCGTTCCTTGAAGGTCGTTATTATGTGCCACATGGCGGATGAGTGAATTGACGCTCTTCCAACAGTACTGTTGGAATTATTGCTCGGGTACTGGAATCCACAAGAAAGTGTCAGATGGGAGTTAACTTCATCGAAATTGTGTCTTTTTCGACTGTCGAAAGAAGCTCCACTGCTGAAATGCGCTTTTTCGTGGAAAATAATTCCCCACCACAACTAGTGAACGTCTACACAACGATACAGGAACCAAGCACAGTAGTTGAGGCATGGTGCAAAACATGCAAGGCTCATGGTATGTACCTCTGGAGTAGATAAGTGTGCGGTTGTAGTTCATACTGAACATATGAGGAACCTCAGCACTAGCGCGAAAGTTAAAAATGTTAGTCACTTTTGTTTCTTTGTAGCATGGGCACTTTTCCGGGCATGTATTTCTATGAGAACTTCCCTTCTATTGTCTCTGGAAGTATGTAAAATTTTGTAACATCTTGTTTTTGAATTATGCGATACTACTGTACTAGATAAAGGTTTGACTGTTGTGTTGTTTCAGGGTGTACTACGGAAAAGTCACTGTATATGTTTGATTATCACCAAATCCTTCTCGATTTAGAGATTATACGGGATTCGCTAACCACTGGATTCTGTTTTCCATTCTTAATCTGTACCACTCCGTGTGAATGTAAAAATGTTTCCTTATCTAGGGCCGCAACCTTATTTGACGATACTATTAAAAGTTCTGTCTCTAAAGTCCACTATTGCTGATGAATTAATCTAAGCATAAGTTGTTGTCAGTCAGTGGTATTACTCGTAATAGTTGTTACATGTATTATAGTGGATGATGGCAGAGTCAATCATATGGATAACTGGAATAGCATTTTGATAATTTCGGTCGATGCCATGCACACGTGGGAGAAAATATTACGTCTTATTACTCGTCACTACCACTCTTTTCGCCTCTGCTGGCAACAGACTGTCAAACAGTAAGAGTGATTCAGCTGAAAATACCCCAGCTGCATTACCCATGCACACATTAGAGAGACGATCGTTAATAATACTGATATTCCGGCTAAAGTGAGATATGAACTGCACCAACATATGAACTGCACCGCCATCAACGTGCTGTGCCGTCACTGCTTCGGTACACGAATTTAATTTTTGCTACTTTAATGTTGATAAATTTTGCGCTTATATGGCAACTGATGAAACTAACTGTATACGTTACTAAAACAATAACACATCCTAAAATTAACGATGAAAAGAAATTGAATTTAGCTATCGATGGTAGAACTAAGTTCTGTTCTCGCTACTCACAAGGGAACCTCCCCATCGCACCCCCCTCAGATTTAGTTATAAGTTGGCACAGTGGATAGGCCTTGAAAAACTGAACACAGATCAATCGAGAAAACAGGAAGAAGTTGTATGGAACTATGAAAAAATAAGCAAAATATATATAGTCCATGTGCAACATAAGCAACGTGTAGGACAATTTGCGTTGAGGAGCGCCGTCGTCTCGTGGTTAGCGTGAGCAACGGCGGAACGAGAGGTTCCTGGTTCAAATCTTCCCAAGAGTGAAAATTTTTCTTTCTTTATTTTCGCAAAGTTATGATCTGTCCGTTCGTTCATTGACGTCTCTGTTCACTGTAATAAGTTTAGTGTCTGTGTTTTGCGACCGCACCGCAAACCCGTGCGATTAGTAGCCGAAAGGACGTGCCTGTCCAATGGAAACCGAAAACATTTGATGCAACCGCTTCCTCCACAGGAAAACACGTCTGATATATTCTATACGACACTGGTGACGGCATGTGCTTCACATGACAGGAATATGTTCTCGACCCACCTAACTTGTACACTTGATGAATGGGTAAAAAGATTCTTCTACCTTCCCCAATTTAGGTTTTCTTGTGGATGTGATAATCACTTCCGAAAAAGTGTAAAAACATAAGAGTTTGTCACATAAACTGCAACAAATGAATGCAACAGTTTCACAGTCGCACAGGTTTGTCTGTGCTCTGTCAAAACATATGTTTTTAACGTTTTCAATTTTTTTCGTGTGTAAACCGTCAAATCCTGCATATGTCCCAGCAAATCTGAACATGTCCTGGAATTTTGGAGAGCGAAGATGATTATATTGTCTGAAAATAAAAATTAAAATTTTTTCCCGAGGGAAGACTTGAACCAACGACCTAACGCTCCGCAGGTGCACACGTTAGCCACGGGACCATTGTGCTCATGTGTTTACACTCACCTGGATGTTGCCTATCTTACACATGGACTACTCAGTTTGTATATTTTGCTTATTTTTTCATAGTTCCATACAACTTCTTCCTGTTTTCTCGATTGATGTGTGTTCAGTTTTTCAAGGCCTATCCGCTGTGCCAACTTATAACTAATTCTGAGGGGGGTGCGATGGGGAGGTTCCCTTGTCAGTTACCAAGACGACCTACCAATCCGTCAGCACCATCCAGCTGCCTCCAGAGAAAAGAAGCAACTGTCTCCGTAACATGATAGCGAGCAGACAACGAATGCTGTTCGAATAAATCTCTGCAACGAAGCGCCAATTAATCACAAGAAGGCTGTCTCCCACGGTTCCTTCTTTGATACTTTTCACTGTAAAGTTTAATTCAGCCAAGATCACAAAATTGTTTAGTGGCTAGACCAGTTTTGATTGTGTAGCCATTATATAGGATGTTCAAAAAGTGTTGAATATTTTAGAGGTGGTATTACCTACAAAAAATAGCAAGAAATATTGGTCTACAAACACATCATTTTTGAGATTCGTACACTTATTCATATGAGAGGTTCAGCCTTATGTCCCCTCATGACACTTCCTGCAGGAGGTGCTCAACGTGACGTCCTTCCACGGTAACGCATCCCTCTGCCCTTCGGCGTAAGGAATCACGCACTCTTTCAAATTCACACTGTTGTCGTAATTGCTAGCATGCATTGAAGACGCGATGCTGTAATGTCTGGACATCCTTAACGGGAGTAGTATAGATTAATGCTTTCAAGTGTTCCCATAACCAAAAATACACTATGTGATCAAAAGTATCCTGACACCCCCAGAAACACATGTTTTCATATTACGTGCATTGTGCTGCCACCTACTGCCAGGTTCTCCATATTAGCGACCTCAGTAGTCATTAGACATCGTGAGAGAGAAGAATGGGGCACTCCGCGGAACTCACGGACTTCGAACGTGGTCATGTGATCGGGTGTAACTTGTGTCATACGTCTGTACACCAGATTTCCACACTTTCTAAACATCACTAGGTCCACTGTTTCCGATGTGGTAGTGAAGTGAAGGGACATGTACATCACAAAAGCGTACAGGCTGACCTCGTCTGTTGACTGACAGAGACCGTCGACAGTTGAAGAGGGTCGTAATGTGTAATAGGCAGACATCTATCCAGACCATCACACAAGAATTCCAAACTGCATCAGGATCCACTGCAAGTACTATGACAGTTAGGCGGGAGGTGAAAAACTTGGATTTCATGGTCGAGCGGCTACTCATAAGCCACAAATCACGCTGGTAAATGCCAAACAGTGCCTCTCTTGGTGTAAGGAGCGTAAACATTGGACGATTGAACAGTGGAAAAACGTTGTGTGGAGTGACGAATCACGGTACACAATGTGGCGATCCGATGGCAGGGTGTCGGTATGGCGAATGCCCCGTGAACGTCGTCTGCCAACGTGTGTAGTGCCAACAATAAAATTCGGAGGCGGTGGTGTTATGGTGTGGTCGTGTTTTTCATGGAGGGGGCTTATGCCCCTCGTTGTTTTGCGTGGCACTGTCGCAGCACAGGCCTACATTGATGTTTTAAGCATTTTCTTGCTTCCCACTGTTGAAGAGCAATTCGGGGATGGCGACTGCATCTTTCAACACGATCGAGCACTTGTTCATAATTCACGGCCTGTGGCGGAGTGGTTACACGACAATAACATATCTGTAATGGACTGGCCTGCACGGAGCCCTGACCTGAATCCTACAGAACACATTTGGGATGCTTTGGAACGCCGTCTTCGTGCTAGGCCTCATCGACCGACATCGATATCTCTCCTCAGTGCCTCACTCCGTGGAGAATGGGCTGGCATTCTCCAAGAAACCTTCCAGCACCTGATTGAACGTATGCCTGCGAGAGTGGAAGCTGTCATCAAAGCTAAGGGTGAGCCAACACCATACTAAATTCCAGCATTACAGATGGGGGGCGCCACGTATCCAGGTGTCCGGATGCATCTGATCACTTAGAGTATATTTTACTGAAGTCTGGGAAACTGGGAGGCCAAGATGCGGGGTCTCCCCCATCAAGCCAGTGGTCCTGAAATGTCGAAATCAGATGCTCACGCACATTGAGGAGGAAATGTGCTAGTGCTTCATCGTACATAAACCACATACAGGGTGTTTCAAAAATGACCGGTATATTTGAAACGGCAATACAAACTAAACGAGCAGCGATAGAAATACACCGTTTGTTGCAATATGCTTGGGACAACAGTACATTTTCAGGCAGACAAACTTTCGAAATTACAGTAGTTACAATTGTCAACAACAGATGGCGCTGCGGTCTGGGAAACTCTATAGTACGATACTTTCCACATATCCACCATGCGTAGCAATAATATGGCGTAGTCTCTGAATGAAATTACCCGAAACCTTTGACAACGTGTCTGGCGGAATGGCTTCACATGCAGATGAGATGTACTGCTTCAGCTGTTCAATTGTTTCTGGATTCTGGCGGTACACCTGGTCTTTCAAGTGTCCCCACAGAAAGAAGTCACAGGGGTTCATGTCTGGCGAATAGGGAGGCCAATCCACGCCGCCTCCTGTATGTTTCGGATAGCCCAAAGCAATCACACGATCATCGAAATATTCATTCAGGAAATTAAAGACGTCGGCCGTGCGATGTGGCCGGGCACCATCGTGCATAAACCACGAGGTGTTCTCAGTGTCGTCTAGGGCAGTTTGTACCGCCACAAATTCACGAAGAATGTCCAGATAGCGTGATGCAGTAATCGTTTCGGATCTGAAAATTGGGCCAATGATTCCTTTGGAAGAAATGGCGGCCCAGACCAGTACTTTTTGAGGATACAGGGACGATGGGACTGCAACATGGGGCTTTTCGGTTCCCCATATGCGCCAGTTCTGTTTATTGACGAAGCCGTCCAGGTAAAAATAAGCTTCGTCAGTAAACCAAATGCTGCCCACATGCATATCGCCGTCATCAATCCTGTGCACTATATCGTTAGCGAATGTCTCTCGTGCAGCAATGGTAGCGGCGCTGAGGGGTTGCCGCGTTTGAATTTTGTATGGATAGAGGTGTAAACTCTGGTGCATGAGACGATACGTGGACGTTGGCGTCATTTGGACCGCAGCTGCAACACGGCGAACGGAAACCCGAGGCCGCTGTTGGATCACCTGCTGCACTAGCTGCGCGTTGCCCTCTGTGGTTGCCGTACGCGGTCGCCCTACCTTTCCAGCACGTTCATCCGTCACGTTCCCAGTCCGTTGAAATTTTGCAAACAGATCCTTTATTGTATCGCTTTTCGGTCCTTAAACTTCCGTTGAAAACTTCGTCTTGTTGCAACAACACTGTGTTCTAGGCGGTGGAATTCCAACACCAGAAAAATCCTCTGTTCTAAGGAATAAACCATGTTGTCCACAGCACACTTGCACGTTATGAACAGCACACGCTTACAGCAGAAAGACGACGTACAGAATGGCGCACCCACAGACTGCGTTGTCTTCTATATCTTTCACATCACTTGCAGCGCCATCTGTTGTTGAAAATTGTAACTACTGTAATTTCGAAAGTTTGTCCGCCTGAAAATGTACTGTTGTCCCAAGCATATTGCAACAAACGGTGTATTTCTATCGCTGCTCGTTTAGTTTTTATTGCCGTTTCAAATATACCGGTCATTTTTGAAACACCCTGTATGTAGTCTTTGCAGATACGACACGTCCTCCAACAAGGTAGGGAATATGTTAAAAATAAATTAATGATAATGAGCTCCGTTTAATCTTTGTGGATCAGTAAGAAAGCTTGCCCATACGTTTGATAGAGAAACGATGTTGATGCCCTCTTTCTGCTATTGTTGAGGGGTTTTCAACAGCCCATATATGCTGGTTATGAAAGTTGACAACACCTTCTCCTGTGAACCCGTCGGTAAACAAAATCTTCTACGAAACACACTTCTGCAAGAGGACTTGACAAAACTGCAACTTTCTACAGTGGTCTTCTGGCCTTAGTACCTGAATGTGCTGGAGATCGTATAGATACAGCAACTGTTCACGTAGTATTGCTCACACAAGAGGATGACTCAGGCCTTCTGCTGCTGCGAATCGCAGCACACTGGTTTCAGATTTTTCGTCCAGTAAATGTAGCGCATACTCCTTCATATGAGGTGTGCGGAATGAACGAGACCGCCCACTGTTAAGCTTATGAAGTGGTAGAGAACCTGTCCCCTTAAGACGCTGAAAAAGTTGTCCGGGCATCCTATCGGATGGTACTATGCGACGTTGATGTTTTTCCGCATAGAGGGCACGGAATCGCAAGCTACTTCCATTTCCTAACCTCTAGCAGAAAACGACATCTGCTATATCACTTGTGGAGTAGTACGCTTCCATTGATAACACGTGGAACAGAAAAGAAAATGTACTGAATCATTCGTGAACAGGGCAGTACAAATATCACAACAACAGTAAACATAACATAAAACAAGAATGAGATTTTCACTCTGCAGCGGAGTGTGCGCTGATATGAAACTTCCTGGCAGATTAAAACTGTGTGCCCGACCGAGACTCGAACTCGGGACCTTTGCCTTTCGCGGGCAACTGAGATGGTAGAGCACTTGCCCGCGAAAGGCAAAGATCTGCTGCAGAGTGAAAATCTCATTCTGGAAACATCCCCCAGGCTGTGGCTATGCCATGTCTCCGCAATATCCATTCTTTCAGGAGTGCTAGTTCTGCATGGTTCGCAGGAGAGCTTCTGTAAAGTTTGGATGGTAGGAAACGAGATACTGGCAGAAGTAAAGCTGTGAGTACGGGCCGTGAGTCGTGCATCGGTAGCTCAGATGGTAGAGCACTTGCCCGCGAAAGGCAAAGGTCCCGAGTTCGAGTCTCGGTCGGGCACACAGTTTTAATCTGCCAGGAAGTTTCAAAACATAAAACCTTTTTTATAAGTAGATATGCCACTACGAACATGTCTGGCAACGCAAAACGCAAAACACTACTGCCTATAAATTACCCAATGTTCACACTGAGGTGTACACTAGAGAACGTCGATACAGAGAGACATGTACAACAGCGGATCACCAAGCCAACGTCTAGGCCACACATCATTTGTTTCCTCGATGTTTACCTTTCTGTCATGCAGACGGGCATATTCACAACACCATGGACGAGTGCATAGCTCTCAGAAAGTACGCATAGCCGGACTTTTGTCTATTGGACTTTTTTCTTCAAAATATTCGACACTTTTTTAAAACCATTATATGATCCGCGTTCTGACCTTAAAAGGCCAATCACGGCTGACCACCCACCGCGTTGTCCTCCACCAATGTCTTCACTGGATGCGGTATGGAGGCGCATGGGGTCAGGACACGATTTTCCTGATCATTGTCGGTTTTCTTGAGCTTAGAGTTGCTACTTCTTCCACAAGTAGCTTCTCAATTGCATCACGAGGCTGAGTGAACCCCGCTCCAGTCCTCCCACCGAGGAAAAATGCGTGGCGGCCAGACCCGCTGACCACAGAGCCACGGAAGTAGACAGCCACCATAAATAACCCATAACTGGCCGATGGCTGCGTGAAAACGCGTTTGGACACAACAAAAAATGGTTCAAATGGCGCTAAGGACTATGGGACTTGACATCTCAGGTCATCAGACCCCCTAACTAACCTAAGGACGTCACACACATCCATGCCCGAGGCAGGACTCGAACCTGCGACCGCAGTAACAGCGCGATTCCGTACTGAAGCGCCTAGAACTGCTCGGTCACAGCGGACGGCTGGAGGTATAGACAGTGCGGTGATTGACACTGCAAGGCCTGGTGGCAAACGCATAACTTTGCTTATAAATATTTACTAATTAAGTTGCAACGTACGGGGGGTTTATTGTAAAATTATCGATATATTGAAAAATATCTATTGGTAGTCTTAGTCGACCTTGAGTTGCTATCTGACTTAAGTTAGCTCTGTTTAAACGCTCGGTTATGCCCCCAGTATCATTTGCATCGAAATTATCATTACACTATAATTATTAAACAAAAATATGGTGATTGCTAGCTAGGATATCAATAATGCGGTGATTAGCATATGATACCAATTTAAGATTTATTCAGAACAGGATGAACACTATTTCTAGCATAACGTGACAATACAATACACTCGCTAACCTAACTAGCCTATCATTGGCACAATGTATCCTCTTTTCCTAACTACTTAAGTCAACACTGAACCCGCAAGTGACTCTATTGCAGTTCTGCCTGAACGGACACAGACTCAGAGAGCGCCAGTCAAAGAGCTAGCGGAATACGAACTCATTTAGAATTACAGTGCCCCAACTTCGGCTGATGATTGCTAATATCACCGTAATTCTCCGTGATGATTCCGACGGTCGGCCCAGCCAACGTCGTGATGCCGTCTTTCCGGAGAGTGAGCTTGGCTTTAATCTCCAACGTGGACGTGGTTTGCGCCCGTAAACTCCTGTATGTAAGTGTTCAATTGCGGAGTCCGTCACTAGTCAATACTCAAGCTACTTGCACATATGCCAAGAGTAGTTGGTCTATTCAAGTGCGCGGCAGCAAAGGTACACTTCAGATTGCATATGAACACCACAAGTTAGTACAAATCTGTTTCTCTCCTCAGAGGAACAGATAATGCTACGTGTATGGAGTCGTATGTTCTAAACCATTCAGACTTGGAGAGTAATCACTGGACTCAATGCCGGTAACTTCTCCAACCTACTTCTCTCCACGCTCTCCAAGCAGGGCAGCCAGACACCGCGACTGCTCTCCTCCACAGCCGACCCCAGAGTCCTCATTCAGAGTTTTTGCAAACCTGACCGTTTTTCGCCGCATGGATCCGTGCACGTTGGTAGCCAATCACGACACAGACTTCCATGGATCCGTCCGCGTTTGTACCCAACCACGACACAGAATTGTCCCGCGGTTACTGTTGCCACCAAACTTTTAACACGTATCTCTACGCGCTCTGCGCCAATCCCGTCACAGTGTTCAGCTATTTGGGGAGCAAAACAACTAATGATGGTCGAAGCAAAGAGGATATAAAATGTAGACTGGCAATGGCAAGGAAAGCGTTTCTGAAGAGGAGAAATTTGTTAACATCGAGTATAGAATTAAATGTCAGTATGGAGTGTAGCCATGTATGGAAGTGAAACATGGACGATAAATAGTTCAGACAAGAGGAGAATAGAATCTTTCGAAATGTGGTGCTACAGAAGAATGCTGAAGATTAGATGGGTAGATCACATAACTAATGAGGAGCTATTGAATAGAATTGGGGAGCAGAGGAGCTTGTGGCACAACTTGACTAGAAGAAGTGATCGGTTGGTAGGGCATGTTCTGAGACATCGAGGGATCACCAATTTAGTATTGGAGGGCAGCGTGGAGGGTAAAAATCGTAGAGGGAGACCAAGAGATGGATACACTAAGCAGATTCAGAAGGATGTAGGCTGCAGTAGGTACTGGGAAATGAAGAAGCTTGCACAGGATAGAGTAGCATGTAGAGCTGCATCAAACCAGTCTCATGACTGAAGACCACAACAACAACATGGGGACTACCCCTCAAGATTTTACATTTAAATTAAAACTGTGGTCATCAATTACTTGACTACTGGTCACCTCTTGATAGAACTACTTGTTCTGTGACTCATCATGAGTACATACCTAATCAGATGACCCAGTGAGTAATAAAAAGAAAAATTAATGCATTACAGAACAGATAATATTAACAGTGTAGCTCTCTGTCTGTTCCTCATGGTAGTCCCCATTCTACATATATGAGGCCTCAGACGTACTTCCTACATAGCTAACACACTCATTCACTTACTTATTAACTGTGGTAGTCCATTCTGTACAACATTATGAAATGCAACGATGAAGAATGACCGCTCTCTAATCTTACAATTTCGTTACTGTTACTTTCCCTGGTTAACATAATATGGAACAAATGAGAACACGAGAGAAGCGGCAGTGGCATGACTTATCAAATTCTTGTGCCCTGCACATTTACTGTTAATGCCCATGACATGAAACTTTAAAGTCATAATGGCAATATGACGTCTGATAACTTACAAACAATGATTCAGTGGTGATCTGCGTATTTTTAGCAGTGTTTAATCGACAACAAGCACATCACATACAGGTAACAACTTTACATGTGATTTTATTACTTGCTGTGCATTTAAATTTAATGGATTATTGAAAATGTTATGTGATTTGCTGCAGTATCACCAGCAAACATCCTATCGGAGCACATTCGCGCTACAAGTATTGTCATTTAGGATATGGACTTCAACTGGCCAACATTTAATTCTAACATCGCAGCATAAAAATAAAGTAGTTAACATTCACTTAAAGGCATAAAAGACAAAAATGTACAGAAATATTTGGATACGTAAAATAGTTTGTATAAACAAAAGTAGATGGACATAGAGTGACAGATATTTTTTTTTTCATAACATCATGTGAAAATGGTAACATGTAAGACATTTTGTGGAAATGTACCGTGTAAACAAAAGTAAACAAAAGTAGATGGACATACATAAAATAGTTTGCTTAAACAAAAGTAGATGGACATAGAATTATAGACAACATTTTTACAATGGCAACACGTGCCCACGATGTATAAAAAAGGTTATACCCTTAGAATCATGTAATTAATAATGGCAAAATGTGCCCATTTTACAAGATAGTGGCAACTTGTGCCCAAAACAAACATGTCTTTGAAAACCTCTAGACTTTCTACGTAAAATACCCCTAGATTTGAAGATTAATAATGCCAATATGTACCCAGATTGTTCACTGGGGTAATGGCAATTAGTGCCCAAACAAAATCAATATAATCTTACTGCTAAATATGCACAATAAGGTGAGGATCCTCCACTCTCATTCACACATATGTTAATGGGTTAGTGTTCTTTTCCATGCAAGTCATGCACTCAAACTACTGGTTAGTCATATTTGAAAAATAAATAGGAATTCCTGTATGACTCTCTTGCTTTCTGATATGCTGCTACTCCGCTGTTCAGAATGGCTGTCTCATTTCTTTACTCTGTTTACCCAGACTGCGCAGATGCGTCTTTCCTGGTAAATGAATAGACATTAATTGATGAATCTTGTGTTGCATTATATATGTACAGGTATGTCCCTGAAACATCTAATTAGTGCAAATTACGCTTTCGCGCAATGCGGTAAGCCCCCTTACACACAATATCCTGGTTGTCTTTACCGGGTCTTGGCATTGAGACGAACCGTAAACCTCGCTCGTGCTTCTGCACAGAGCCCACCTACTTTCATTGAGCTACCTTTTACCGGGTCTTGGCAGTGAAGGTTCCCTTTAATAATAAATAAAATTTAAAAACCACGTAGGTCGCTGACTTGCCCCAAGGCACACCAAACATCTATCAATAGCCCCCGAATACTTCGTATTGAAGCAAAACTGTATTTGTCAGGGCTAACCATCCATCCTCATTATACCATGCCCAAAATATAAATCTACTCATGATTCCAAAAGAAAAACACTCAAACGCAACCCAGCGTCCCCACACAAAACAAAAATATAAATTTACACTTTAGAACAAACACAATAGCCCAAAACCCTGACTTGCATAGCTGACCAACATTACACCATTTCCCGAAAAAGAAAATTCATTTCATATTTAGATCGGCAACGGCCTTGCCTCAGTGGATACACCGGTTCCAATGAGATCACAGAAGTTAAGCACTGTCGGGCGTGGACGGCACTTGGATGGGTGACCATTCAGCAGCCATGCGCTGTTGCCATTTTTCGGGGTGCACTCAGCCTCGTGATGCCAATTGAGGAGCTACTCGACCGAATAGTAGCGGCTCCGGTCAAAGAAAACCATCATAACGACCGGGAGAGCGGTGTGCTGACCAAACGCCCCTCCAATCCGCAACCTCAACTGAGGCTGACACGGCGGTCGGATGGTCCCGATGGGCCACTTGTGGCCTGAAGACGGAGTGAAATGAAAAATATTTAGATTACTACAAAACGAAAATGACATTTTCAAAGAGAGAATAACTTACAGCTAAAGAAAAAATAGCTTCAGTATTTATAATTTTACATTTACTGAAAGATAAATTACACTTTATTTACTACTACATTTATCCGACTGCAAAAAGATAAAATAATTACTTTAACGTTACATTCCTGCTGAAAGAAAACATAACTTCATCTCTTCTTGCTGAAAGAAAAATGACTCCATCTCTTAGTTTTTACTACAAGAAGAGTAAATAACATTTTCAAAGAGAAAATACACTCCTGCTGAGAGAAAAGTTACTTTACATTCATTTCAAACAGAGGAAATTACTGACTTATTTACTAGTACACGTATTATTAATCTATTCTACATATATCTTTACGTGGGTGACATGATGCACCCCAAGAGATTTGCCAGACATTCATTTCAAACAGAGGAAATTACTGACTTATTTACTAGTACACATATTATTAATCTGTTCTACATATACCTTTACGTGGGTCACATGATGCACCCCATGAGATTTGCCAGACTTCAGGCTTTCCAGTTCAACCGAATTCGCATGGGCGATCCTCCGCACACGTACGGGTCCGTAGTATGCCGCAAAGAATTTGTGACAAAGTCGTTTCTGTCGGTTAGACAGACGGTGGGATTTCACTAGGACTTTCTGTCCTACCCGAAATTCCCTGACTGTTGCCTTTTTATCAGCTCTTTCCTTGCGTCTTTGACCTGCTATCTTTACGTTCTGGAGCGCCTGTCGTACAATTTCCTTGTGCCTAAGTCTGGGTCTTGGTGGGAAGTCTACCTTGTCCCGTATTAATTCTGGTGGGTGCTTGTTGTTTAGCACTGTGACCGGAGGGTAACCTGTCGTGCCGTGTGGCAGCTCATTGATTTCGTCTTGGAAGTCACGCAAGTACACATCCCAGGTGGCGTGTCTCTTCGCGCAGTAGACTCTGCACAGAGCCCCAGGTCCTTCATGAGGCGTTCACTTGGATTCGAACTAGGATGGTACCTGATAATGTAGATTGGTCTTATGTGGTACTGTTGTAATGTGTCCTGCCACTTTTGAGAACGGTATTGTGGACCATTATCCGACAGCATCCGTTCAACGCGGCCCACTTGCTGCAGGAATTCACGACGCAATGCGTTGCTGATGGCCGTAAGAAGTTGCCCTTTTTAGAGGAGACAGTGTTACGAACTTGGACGTTAACTCCATAACCACCATTATGTAGGTGTACCCTCGTGCCGTTCTAGGTAGGGGTCCCATAAGATCTGTCGCCGCTGTTTCCCGCAATTTGGAGGGAATAATCGGGTACATTGGTGCCTGCGTGCTTACTGTGAGTGTTTTTGCCCTCTGACATTGTTTGCACACGCCCAGTACTTATGGAGAGGAGAATTCGTAAAGCACAGGTTCTTTAACTTTAGGTAGCACTTTCTTGGGCCAAAGTGAGCGCTACTGAGGTGTGTGTACCAGATTACTTTGCTAATAATGTCCTCTGGCACACACACTACCCAGACTGTGGTATGCACGCTACGCCTGTAGAAAAGTGCTCCTTTCCTCAGCAGGTACTGATGCCTGATCTGCGGTTGGTCTTATATCTATATCTATCTTTAACATTGAGGAGGTGTGGATCTTAATCCTGTTGTGCCTGTATGTTGCTCATTGACGCCATTATAAAATTCTCGAATGCCACCTTTTTCATGTCATAAATCGAGAAGAGTTCGTCCTCAGCACATCTACCCTTTCGAGTTGTCCCTCCCATGGGAGAACGAGACAGTGCGTCCGCAATGATGTTACTGGGACCTCCGATGTAGATCGGTGTAAAGCCATACTCCTGGAGTATGGAAATCCACCGACCCAGTCTCCCTGTCGTTAACTTCGCCGTCATTAAAAATTCCAGTGCCTTATGGTCTGTGTGCACTCGGGTTTTTCTTCCAAATAGGAAGTACCTATATTTCTGGAATGCCCAGACCACGACCAAAGCTTCTAGCTCAGTCACGGTATAATTTCGTTCGCATTTCGAGAGCACTCTGCATTCGAAGGCGATGGTTTTGTGTGTCATCCTCCCATTCTCCATGTATTTTTGGAAGATGATAACACCGAGACCTGTTTGTGAGCTGTCTGTGGCCATGCAGAAATCTTCTGACAAGTTCGGGTGTGACGACATCGGGGCCGCAACCAAAGCTGCCTTTAAACTCTTAAACTCTCGGTCCGCGACCTCGTCCCACACAAATGGCGTTTTCTTGCCGGTCATGGCACATAGTTTTGGGGTGGATAATTGTTCCACATATATGAACTTTTTATAAAAATTAACCACACCCAAAAATACGCGGAGCTCTTTTCTTGTCTGGGGTATCCCGAATTCGGCTATCGCCGCTAACTTCTCTGGGTCTGGTGATATTCAATCACCTGAAATTATGTGTCCCAGGAAAAGTACCTGATGGCTCCCTATACATGACTTCGTGATATTAACCGTCACCCCATGTGCTTTCATTTTGTTTAGCAGTGCACCAAGTACCTCGTTGTGCCTTCTCCAATTGCATTCCTCTATCAGAATATCGTCCACATAGCAGGTTATCTGCTCCCGAAGATTATAGTCCAAAATCGTTCCCAGACCGCGAATGAACGTTGCCGAGGACACATTTAGGCCGAATGGTAGGCGTCTGAATTGGTTAACAACGATCAAACGCAATGAAGGCTGTGTACTTACGACATTCCGGTGCCAGCTCGATTTGCCAGAAACTGCTCCGAAGGTCGATGGACGTAAATACTGACACGCCATGGAAACGCTGCAGTAGCTCGTCCAATTTCTCTGGCCAGTCAGTCTCCTCTACAATAATGGTATTAATCTGGCGTGAGTCGAGGATAAGGCGGATAATCCCATCTCGCTTATCCACTACCCGCGCCGGGTTATTATACGTTGCTGTCGTGTATTCAATTATTCCGTCGTCTAACCTCTTCTGCAGTTCTAGCTGTACCTTTTTTCGACAGGCCAGAGGAATAGCGTAGGGCGGTAATCGAAATGGTTGGTGTTCTTTCACCTGAAAGCAGTACTGAAATCCTTCCAGGGACCCAGGTTTCGGTAGAAATACACTCCTGGAAATGGAAAAAAGAACACATTGACACCGGTGTGTCAGACCCACCATACTTGCTCCGGACACTGCGAGAGGGCTGTACAAGCAATGATCACACGCACGGCACAGCGGACACACGAGGAACCGCGGTGTTGGCCGTCGAATGGCGCTAGCTGCGCAGCATTTGTGCACCGCCGCCGTCAGTGTCAGCCAGTTTGCCGTGGCATACGGAGCTCCATCGCAGTCTTTAACACTGGTAGCATGCCGCGACAGCGTGGACGTGAACCGTATGTGCAGTTGACGGACTTTGAGCGAGGGCGTATAGTGGGCATGCGGAAGGCCGGGTGGACGTACCGCCGAATTGCTCAACACGTGGGGCGTGAGGTCTCCACAGTACATCGATGTTGTCGCCAGTGGTCGGCGGAAGGTGCACGTGCCCGTCGACCTGGGACCGGACCGCAGCGACGCACGGATGCACGCCAAGACCGTAGGATCCTACGCAGTGCCGTAGGGGACCGCACCGCCACTTCCCAGCAAATTAGGGACACTGTTGCTCCTGGGGTATCGGCGAGGACCATTCGCAACCGTCTCCATGAAGCTGGGCTACGGTCCCGCACACCGTTAGGCCGTCTTCCGCTCACGCCCCAACATCGTGCAGCCCGCCTCCAGTGGTGTCGCGACAGGCGTGAATGGAGGGACGAATGGAGACGTGTCGTCTTCAGCGATGAGAGTCGCTTCTGCCTTGGTGCCAATGATGGTCGTATGCGTGTTTGGCGCCGTGCAGGTGAGCGCCACAATCAGGACTGCATACGACCGAGGCACACAGGGCCAACACCCGGCATCATGGTGTGGGGAGCGATCTCCTACACTGGCCGTACACCACTGGTGATCGTCGAGGGGACACTGAATAGTGCACGGTACATCCAAACCGTCATCGAACCCATCGTTCTACCATTCCTAGACCGGCAAGGGAACTTGCTGTTCCAACAGGACAATGCACGTCCGCATGTATCCCGTGCCACCCAACGTGCTCTAGAAGGTGTAAGTCAACTACCCTGGCCAGCAAGATCTCCGGATCTGTCCCCCATTGAGCATGTTTGGGACTGGATGAAGCGTCGTCTCACGCGGTCTGCACGTCCAGCACGAACGCTGGTGCAACTGATGCGCCAAGTGGAAATGGCATGGCAAGCCGTTCCACAGGACTACATCCAGCATCTCTACGATCGTCTCCATGGGAGAATAGCAGCCTGCATTGCTGCGAAAGGTGGGGATATACACTGTACTAGTGCCGACATTGTGCATGCTCTGTTGCCTGTGTCTATGTGCCTGTGGTTCTGTCAGTGTGATCATGTGATGTATCTGACCCCAGGAATGTGTCAATAAAGTTTCCCCTTCCTGGGACAATGAATTCACGGTGTTCTTATGTCAATTTCCAGGAGTGTACTTCGGCGTTGCGCCTGAGTATCTTCTCTAATTCTGCCATATCGCTCTCCCCTACTTCCGACAAGTTATTCAATTTTATATTAATGGCCTCATGTACTTCATACATTGACGTATCTTCCTGGTCATTGCTACTCAGCCCTCGATAGTAGCGTGAATGTTTGTCATTTGATTGATTCTCATTTTCTAATCTCAAGCTGTTGCACGGGATTTGCCCTTTGGCGACTTCCTCGTCGAACCGGATATGGATATGCCCACCTTTTCCTAACAGAACAGCCGCCCGAAGTGGCCGTGCGGTTAAAGGCGCTGCAGTCTGGAACCGCAAGACCGCTACGGTCGCAGGTTCGAATCCTGCCTCGGGCATGGATGTTTGTGATGTCCTTAGGTTAGTTAGGTTTAACTAGTTCTAAGTTCTAGGGGAGTAATGACCTCAGCAGTTGAGTCCCATAGTGCTCAGAGCCATTTTTCCTAACAGAACAATTCCACGACCCATGTCCTTAACTGCCTTTTGCTCCGTCAGAAAGTCCATTCCAAGGAGGACGCCGGTGGTCAAGTTGGGCACGACAAATAGATTTGCCACGAGAGGGTTACCGTGGCACATAAACTCTAATCTTATTTGCCGCGTTATTTCCGTGCTTCTGCCCGAGATTGCCCCCCGAATTCTTGTTTTCTGAATTTTTCAACGTTGGTGCATTTGTACATGCGCCACATGATTTATACAGCTGTTCTGAGATAGCAGATAATTGACTGCCACTATCCAGGATCGCATTGACTTTCACGTTCCCGATTATTACCTCTACTATTGTGTATAAATCATGCTTTTGTCTGTTTCCCGCTTCTTCCATGAGTAGGTCTCCTACATCATCGTAAACCAGCATTCTAATGTGGCCACTGCCAACTTGGTATTCGGAAGGGGTGGTGGTCACATCTGTTATCGGTTTTTGTCAAGTGTGTGTGCTATTTTGCTGTTGCGCTCGTCCTTAGTTTGGCGGGCGGATCTCAACAACCTGCACGCACGAGATGCGGTGGGTAATTATTTTGGAAGTGGTTCCCGTGTTCACGGCTACCGTTCCAACTTCCGTTTTGTTCGTTTTGACTATTATAAGTATTGTTTCGGTGCTGGATATGGTATCTCCGGTTACCGTTCCATACCCGTTTTGCCCATTTTGTCTGTTAAACATCTGCCCGTTAAACTGCTGTCTAGCCGGCCGAAGTGGCCGTGCGGTTAAAGGCGCTGCAGTCTGGAACCGCAAGACCGCTGCGGTCGCAGGTTCGAATCCTGCCTCGGGCATGGATGTTTGTGATGTCTTTAGGTTAGTTAGGTTTAACTAGTTCTAAGTTCTAGGGGACTAATGACCTCAGCAGTTGAGTCCCATAGTGCTCAGAGCCATTTTAAACTGCTGTCTATTGTCGATACCGCGCCAATTATTTGGGCCACGGTGCCTGTTATTTACAGGAGTATTCTGTGGATGATCACTTTGCGACTGCTCGCCGCTATTCTCCTTCTGTTTTAGCCTCATCTTTGTCTGTTCTTGCGTTATTACAAATTCTACCTCTAGTAATATCGCTCGAAAACCCTCGATGTCATCTCCGCATTTACCTACAAGAACCTGTTGGTACGCTGGCGGCAGCTTCATAAAACATAAGCGAATTATCTCACTGTCACTGCAAGGCATGTCTAAATAATGATTTTTCTTTACCATTTGGTCAAAGAATTTTATCGCGCTCTTAAAACCCGACCCTTCCATGTCTCTTAGCATCATCAACTCTTGCTTGAATCTGTCCTGTGTTACTCTAGACCAGAACCGATTCAAGAAAGCACTACGAAATTCCAAATATGTTTTGCACGATTGTGCTGTCTTTGTCATGGTTTCTGCGACCATCCCTTCTAAGTGTGCGCATACGAAGTCCATCTTCTTTTGCTCCGGCCAATACGGCGATATTGCTTCCGTGAATTGTTCCATGAAGCTTCGAGGATGGAGCACATTGCCTTCCTCCTTGAAATGTTGGAATTTACGGATCGTGAGATACTGTTCGTGATTGAATATGTTTTCTGCTTCTTTCCTTTCGCGGCTAATCGTGTGTGGCGAGCTCAAACGTGTAACGTGGGAGTCACAACGTCGCAGTGGTATGCAGTTGGAAACTGGCTGCATCACTGGCTCTCTATTCATTTCGACTGTCTGCCGGCTGCCCGTACAAGGTACGGTGCCTTGTGATGTCGTTTCACTAAAACTAGGTACCGACATCGGTCGCGTACTACCTTTGCACTGCCTACCGTCCGTGTGCATATGTACGGGCTCTTGCGTACGTGCATCCGCCCACACCGGTATTAGTGTTTGTCTTAACCCTGTTTCTTCGCCTATCTCTGTATTTACCCGTGTTGACGGATGACCGCTCTCTCTGTTCGCGATTCAACGTCAGCATTAGTGTCGCGCCTGTCCTCACTTAGTTTCTGTGCTTCTGCCCGTGATCCGGTGGGCGCGTCTTTTCTTTCTAACAGAAGGTGCAGCCTCTCCTCTAAACTTGAGAGGTGGCATGAGCCCCCTCTCATATTTCTATCTTACGATTCTCCTCTCTAGTTGCATGCGGTGGAGGGTTGCTTTTCCTTAACACGCGTACTTCCCACGCAGCGTCTCTCGTCACCCGGGTGGGCCGGTGACAGGCGGGCTCTGTGGAACAGGAGAGAGTTAAGCCGACGTGTGTGAGGCAGTCGAGTGAATGCTTTTCAGACGCCGACATTGTCAAGAGACACGCCCGCTGGGGTGTGAAGTAGCGGCTGGGCTAGAGGTTCCGTTACTTCAGAGAAACCTTGCGAAAACACTTTCTGGCGGGCTACCAGCGAGGCGTGGGAATGACTTGTGTACCCACGCAGTTGTGGCGGGAAAATTCCCGCACTTTCTGCAAAATCAGCACAGAAATTGGCGCCAAGAATCTCCATTGGTGGAATGGTAGTGCTCCGGCAATGGAGTGGAATTTCCGCCGGTTTTCGAGTTGCTGATTGGAACGTAACCACGGCCACTGTCGTGGGGGCGGGAATGTTCGGTGTTCGGCCTGTGCGGGTGCTCTGGGTAGTCGGCAGTCGCCTTTCGGTCGAGGACGTGGGAGCAACCAGCCCTCGCCTGCGGTACGCCAGATCGTGTTCTGGGAGATAAGAAGACTGTTGGTAATGTACGTCCGCAGCACCGGCAGATAGGGATTTTCCTAGGTGATAATCAGAGCTCAGCAGAGCGCGCCTGTTCAGCCTTTTCTAACTTTGTTCAGTTTCGAGTAGCAGCAATTACTATTGGGTTAGCTGTGTGTCTCTCTTGAGATTTGAGTGGAAAGGAATTGGCTCCACATACCACTTCGTCTTAAACCTCACGATCTAAGTTAGGGACAACTTCACCTTTACTGTGTTTGTATGAATCTCCAATTTTAGCCAATTTGATGTTTTACATTTCCTGTGTCTCTTTTACTATTCTGCGTTTAATCTTAATAAATCATATTGTTATTTTGGACAGAACTTTCTTTCTGTTAATCAATAGAGCAACCCTATCATTCCTCACTATGCTAATGAAACCTTTGTTTATTTAACTTATTTATCAAATTAAATTATTGCAGGTGCCAAACTCTCTTCTACTCCACTAGCAGGGTTGATTAGAGTCAGTTCGCGTATTTGTTTTATCCTTGTGCAACAGCAAAAGTCGGAGTTAGAATAGGGGGGGCTTAGAGCATGATTTACACATGTGGATTCTAGTAGAATTTAGTGATAAATACACTACTAGCCCCGGCACCTCGCAAACTTTTCTCTATTTCTTTGTATTTAGCTTCCTGACTTTCGGCAGACAATTCCGAAGTATGTGTCTTCTCGTCCTCTAATTTCCGAATACGTGTGTTCAACTTGGTCAGTACTCTTTTGCCTACTTTGGCAGTCGTGAGAGTCTCCGACCTAGTCTCTTGTGCAATTTGTTTTGCATTACGCGCTACTATTTTAGCTCCTTGCTTCCGTTTCTGCGCTTTAGCAACTTCCGTTTTCATTTCCGTACGATAACTTTTCATTTGATTTTCGATACCTTCCATCTTCGTTTGCAATTCGAGACATGTTTTGTCTAATTTGTTGTGAGTTTTCGTTATTTCAGCTTGTAATTCACTTCGTGTTTTGGCTAATTCACAGTGAGTTTTATCTGCTTTGTTCACTAGTTTGTTTAGGTAACTTATAATGCACGCCATCCCACTATTTTGCTCTAGGGTCTGGTCATTTCTCGTCCCCTCTAAATTAACAGGTGAGAAACGATCTCTTTGTTCCCATCTATCATTCTCTGATACCGTCCGCCTATACATGTCCTTAGGACTGGTACATTGCGCTCGGTATATTTCTGGTCTACTGATATAACGTCTCTGTGACGGTGGACTCGCGGTCCCAAGCTCCTGCACTAATGTTTCCGGCTCAAGATGCTGCTGTGTTGATTCGTCGTTTCCCGACGGACACCCCACGAACTCACCGTATTCGCTATTCTCTCCTATTTTAAGCAGTTCACTGTCAATTTCATTTTCCATTCCTTCTCGCTCTCCCCTTTGTTCCGTCATGGTAACAGTAACTGGGTATACGGTTCCTACTCCCGTGCTCTTCTCTCTAACCTTGCTTCGCGTAATCATCTACGTCACAAATCAATTACCCAACGAAAAACATATACAGTCTACTTTAATCCTAATACACCACATGAAATAAATTAAACACAACAACAGCAACACAAAAACAACAGGAACACAAACCACAAGAAAATCACGAGTTATTACAACGCCGTTATGCACAATACCAGTGAGGGCGGAACTCACTTTTACAACACAAATCCTGAAAGAAAAGACATATCATTCATTAATACAGGCGCCGCTGGAGTATTTAAAGCAACTAATTCTGTTCCAAGCATTTATATATTTAATTACGCACTCTGAGATCTGTTTGTCCTTACACAAAATATAAGAAGATTCCTATGTTTGCTCAATCCTGGACCAAGGTCGCCACATGCAACGTACGGTGGGTTTATTGTAAAATTATCGATATATTGAAAAATATCTGTTGGTAGACTTAGTCGACCTTGAGTTGCTATCTGACTTTAGTCGGCTCTGTTTAAACGCTCGGTTATGACCCCAGTATTATTTGCATTGAAATTATCAGTAAACTCTAATTATTAAACAAAAATATGGTGATTGCTAGCTACGAAATCAATAATGCGGTGATTAGCATATGATACCAATTTAAGATTTATTCAGAATAGGATGAGCAATATTTCTAGCATAACATGACAATAAAATACACTCGCTAACCTAACTAGCCTATCATTGGCACAATGTATCCTCTTTTCCTAACTACTTAAGTCAACACTGAACCCGCAAGTGACTCTATTGCAGTTCTGCCTGAACGGACACAGACTCAGAGAGCGCCAGTCAAAGAGCTAGCGGAATACGAACTCATTTAGAATTACAGTGCCCTACTTTGGCTGATGATTGCTAATATCACCGTCATTCTCCGCGATGATTACGACGGTCGGCCCAGCCAACGTCGTGATGCTGTCTTTCCCGAGAGTGAGCTTGGCTTTAATCTCCAACGTGGACGTGGTTTGCGCCCTTAAACTCCTGACGTAAGTGTTCAATTGCGGAGTCCGTCACTAGTCAATACTGAAGCTACTTGCACATATGCCAAGAGTAGTTGGTCTATTCAAGTGCGCGGCAGCAAAGGTACACTTCAGATTGCAAATGAACACCAAAAGTTAGTACAAATCTGTTTCTCTCCTCAGGGGAACAGATAATGCTACGTGTGTGGAGTCGTATGCTCTAAACTATTCAGACTTGGAGAGTAATCACTGGACTCAATGCCGGTAACTTCTCCAACCTACTTCTCTCCACGCTCTCCAAGCAGGGCAGCCAGACACCGCGACTGCTCACCTCCACAGCCGACCCCAGAGTCCTCCTTCAGAGTTTTTGCAAACCTGACCGTTCTTCGCCGCATGGATACGTGCGCGTTGGTAGCCAATCACGAGACAGACTTCCATGTAACCATGCGCGTTTGTACCCAACCACGACACAGAATTGTCCCGCGGTTACTGTTGCCGCCAAACTTTTAACACGTATCTCTACGCGCTCTGCGCCAATCCCGTCACAGTCTTCCGCAAATTTTCCACTGTGGCGCGAAATCGTCTTTCTCTCTTTCACATATAGCTCCTTCTCGCTTCTTGTTGTGATGGCCCAGCCTCTCCCAATGTCTTTGGTGGTCTGAAGTGCCAGCCGACAAAGGGGTCCGGCCGCGGCTCAAATCAAATGGGTCAAATGGCTCTGAGCACTATGGGACTCAACTGCTGAGGTCATTAGTCCCCTAGAACTTAGAACTAGTTAAACCTAACTATCCTAAGGACATCACAAACATCCATGCCCGAGGCAGGATTCGAACCTGCGACCATAGCGGTCTTGCGGTTCCAGACTGCAGCTCCTTTAACCGCACGGCCACTTCGGCCGGCCCGGCCGCGGCCATCCCGTTAGTTTGACATGACATAAACACCTTCCTTGGGGTTCCGGCCGTGTGTCCAGCCTCTGAGCCCATCTCGTTAGTCTGACATGACACACACAACTTCCTTTTCTGTGTCCATTCTCTCCTACCGGTGGTCCAATTATCAATTATTATTCGGTGTGTTAGAACTGATTTAGCATCATGTAAGGTGCAAAATCTGCTACCTTACAAAGTATTTATATACGCATCCAACTAGACTGACGACATTATCGACCTTGACAGCTTCCTAGCCATAATTTCAGTACCTCCAAAATCAATTTCAGATATTAATTAGAATTTTATGTAACATTTTCAATCATCGGTCGGCCAAACTGACCAATTAGAAATGTGCTCTGTGCAGGCAGGCACACATAGTCTCCGACTAGTATCGGAGGAGTCTAGAACTAACTTTCACACCAACACCGAGTTTTTAACGGCATCGGATATTTTGTGTAATTCAACTTACATGAAAATATTATTCTGTCTCGGAAAAAGTTTATATGCGGTCTCGCGTGTGTGCGACGTCGTATGGGAGTTAAATTCGTATGGAAATTTTCGTGAACTTCCAGTGATGCTCGGTAAGTGAACTCCGTGAACTTTGATTCAACTATTGCTGTTAGACTGGCTCTAAAGGCGATTTTTTCTTTTCTTTTAATGAAATAAGGTGGAATCGATGTATTTCCAGACTTTCATTGAAGTGGCGTTGAGGTTTTCCCATTTACCAGTTCACCATTCAAAGAAGAAATATTGAATTTAATTGATGAAAGGAGAAAATATAAAAATGCAGTAAATGAAGCAGGCAAAAAGGAATACAAACGTTTCAAAAATGAGATCGACAGGAAGTGCAAAATTGCTAAGCAGGGATGGCTAGAGGACAAATGTAAGGATGTAGAGGCTTATCTCAATTGGGGTAAGATACATACTGCCTACAGGAAAATTAAAGCGACCTTTGGAGATAAGAGAACCACTTGCATGAACATCAAGAGCTCAGATGGAAACCCAGTTCTAAGCAAAGAAGGGAAAGCAGAAAGGTGGAAGGAGTATATAGAGGGTCTATACAAGGGCGATGTACTTGAGGAAAATATTATGGAAATGGAAGAGGATGTAGATGAAGATGCAATGAGAGATATGATACCGCGTGAAGAGTTAGACAGAGCACTGAAACGCCTGAGTCGAAACAAGGCCCCCGGAGTAGACAACATTCCATTGGAACTACTGACGGCCTTGGGAGAGCCAGTCCTGACAAAACTCTACCATCTGGTGAGCAAGATGTATGAAACAGGCGAAATACCCTCAGACTTCAAGAAGAATATAATAATTCCAATCCCAAAGAAAGCAGGTGTTGACAGATGTGAAAATCATCGAACTATCAGTCACAGCTGCAAAATACTAACGCGAATTCTTTACAGACGAATGGAAAAACTGGTAGAAGCCAACCTCGGGGAAGATCAGTTTGGATTCCGTAGAAATGTTGGAACACGTGAGGCAAGCTAGATTAAGGAAGGGCAAACCTACTTTTCCAGCATTTGTAGACTTAGAGAAAGCTTTTGACAATGTTGACTGGAATTCTCTCTTTCAAATTCTGAAGGTGGCAGGGGTCAAATACAGGGAGCGAAAGGCTATTTACAATTTGTACAGAAACCAGATGGCAGTTATAAGAGCGAGGGACATGAAAGGGAGGCAGTGGTTGGGAAGGGCGTGAGACAGGGTTGTAGTCTCTCCCCGATGTTATTCAATCTGTATATTGAGCAAGCAGTGAAGGAAACAAAAGAAAAATTCGGAGTAGGTATTAAAATCCATGGAGAAGAAATAAAAACTTTGAGGTTTGCCGATGACATTGTAATTCTGTCAGAGACAGCAAAGGACTTGGAAGAGCAGTTGAATGGAATGGATAGCGTCTTGAAAGGAGGATATAAGATGAACATCAACAAAAGCAAAACGAGGATAATGGAATGTAGTCGAATTAAGTCGGGTGATGCTGAGGTAATTAGATTAGGAAATGAGACACTTAAAGTAGTAAATGAGTTTTGCTATTTGGGGAGCAAAATAACTGATAATGGTCGATGTAGAGAGGATATAAAATGTAGACTGGCGATGGCAAGGAAAGCGTTTCTGAAGAAGAAAAATTTGTTAACATCGAGTATAGATTTAAGTGCCAGGAAGTCGTTTCTGAAAGTATTTGTATGTAGTGTAGCCATGTATGGAAGTAAAACGTGGACGATAAATAGTTCGGACAAGAAGAGAATAGAAGCTGTCAAAATGTGGTGCTACAGAAGAATGCTGAAGATTAGATGGGTAGATCACATAACTAATGAGGACGTATTGAATAGAATTGGAGAGAAGAGAAGTTTGTGGCGCAACTTGACTAGAAGAAGGGATCGGTTGGTAGGACATGTTCTGAGGCATCAAGGGATCACCAATTTAGTATTGGAGGGCAGCGTGGAGGGTAAAAATTTAGAGGGAGACCGAGAGATGAATACACTAAGCAGATTCAGAAGGATGTAGGTTGCAGTAGGTACTGGGAGATGAAGAAGCTTGCACAGGATAGAGTAGCATGGAGAGCTGCATCAAACCAGTCTCAGGACTGAAGACCACAACAACAACAACATTCACAGTTGATTGTACAAATGTTAGACTTGCGACCATAGGAGAAGAAAGCAATTGGGGACATCGAGACAGCTTTACAAGACAAGAGGGAAGCAAACATCTTCCTGTTGACCTATGGAAATTGCAAGACGTTTGATGGACCTTCTCTTTACGAGTTGGTCAACGTAGTCGCCCACATGCAGCAGTTTGCAAAGAACAGTTTGTATTGTCAGCAAGTCTGACGTAGTAATGTCTCACTGCAGAAACATTTCACATCTCATCCTACCTAGTTACTTAGTTAGGAAGGGGAGGGAACCGCTACACACTGTCTGAAATATTCTGTATAGTAGAAAGTAATGTGTTCACTACAGCTCTCAGCCGAAAAGTTTCGTCCTCCGCGGCCATGAAGCACAGAAGATTCATCAGCATCTATTCCGTACGTCAGTCAACCACATTAGACCTTCGGTGGGCCTATTCGTCATTATTAATTATAACTCGATCTCAATTATGTTGATTCCTATCTACTCGCTGGTTTTCTGGGGCGCACTTGGTGCGCAAATTGTGCCTCCCACTCCTCTGAAGAACCGTTGCCGAGTGTCTGTGCTTCGTGCCAGGCTCAAGTACTTGGCGCTAAGAGTCTGACTCCGCGGGGTAAATTCTCGGAGGATTCCTGCCTGTCGATGGCCGTGCCCGGTCAGCGAACATTCACCCATCCTACTGATAATCGGCGACTACAGAATTCACGCCCCAATCCCGTATTTAGTCTTGTACTGTTACGAGGGCGTGCTTAGAGATTAGCCATTGACTTCTTAATGTGGAAAATATTAAAATTTTTTAAATAAAACAAACGTTATTAATATTCTACACTACTGGCCATTAAAATTGCTACATCACGAAGATTACGTGCTACAGACGCGACATTTAACCGACAGGAAGAAGATGCTGTGATATGCAAATGATTAGCTTTTCAGAGCATTCACCACCACGTTTCCGACTTTGATAAAGGTCGGATTGTAGCCTATCGCGAATGCGGTTTACCGTATTGCGACATTGCTGCTCGCGTTCGTCGAGATCCAATAACTGTTAGCAGAATATGGAATCGGTGGGTTCAGGTGGGTTCAGGAGGGTAATAAGAAACGCCGTGCTGGATCCCAAAGGCCTCGTATCACTAGCAGTGGAGATGACAGGCATCTTATCCGCATGACTGTAACTGATGGTGCAGCCGCCTCTCGATCCCTGAGTCAACAAATGGGGACGCTTGCAAGACGACAACCATCTGCACGAACAGTTCGACGACGTTTCCAGCAGCATGGACTATCAGCTCTGAGACCATGGCTGCGGTTACCCTTGACGCAGGATCACAGACAGGAGAGCCTGCGATGGTGTACTCAACGACGAAACTGGGTGCAAGAATGGCAAAACGTCATTTTTTCGGATGAATCCAGGTTCCGTTTACAGCATCATGATGGTCGCATCCGTGTTTGGCGACATCGCGGTGAACGCACATTGGAAGTGTGTATTCGTCATCGCAATACTGGCGTATCACCCGGCGTGATGGTATGGGGTGCCATTGGTTACACGACTCGGTCACCTCTTGTTCACATTGACGGCACTTTGAACAGTGGACGTTACATTTCAGATGTGTTACGACCTGTGGCTCTACCCGTCTTTTGATCCCTGCGAAACCCTACATTTCAGCAGGATAATGCACGACCGCATGATGCAGGTCCTGTACGGCCCTTTCTGGATACAGAAAATGATCGACTGCTGCCCTGGCCAGCACATTCTCCAGATCTCTCACCAATTGAAAACGTCTGGTCAATAGTGGCCGAGCAACTGGCTCGTCACAATACGCCAGTCGCTACTCTTGATGAACTGTGGTATGGTGTTGAAGCTGCATGGGCAGCTGTACCTGTACACGCCATCCAAGCTCTGTTTGACTCAATGCCCAGGCTTATCAAGGCCGTTATTACGGCGAGAGGTGGTTATTCTTGGTACGGATTGCTCAGGATGTATGCACCCAAATTGCGTGAAAATGTAATCACATGTCAGTCCTAGTATAATATATTTGTCCAATGAATACCCGTTTATCATCAACATTTCTTCTAGGTGTAGCAATTTCAATGGCCACTTGTGTAAATCTTTGTTCTTCATGTCTATATATTTGCAATCCACGTTCCCCAGAGGCCTCCGAATTGTAGCGTGTAATACGGTGGTGTGTAAGTTAACTATGTCGGTGCATGAGGAACAACAGCTGTAATCGAGTTTCGAAGTCGAAGAGTTCTTCCACGCTTGGAGCACCCTCTCCTTCAGTATGACAATGCCAGACCAGACATGAGCGCTGCGAAATGAAATCTGCAAAAATCTAATGTCTTGTGTTGACTCTCATGGATCATCCCTCACGCAGGCCCGACTTGGCCCCATCTCATTTTCATCTGTTTCCAAAGCTCGAAGAACACCTTCGAGAACTTCGCTTTGATAGTGATGAAGCGGAACAAGTAGAGGTGAGATTGCGGCTCTGTCAACAAAGTCCAGCATTCTACAGTGACGGTATCAACAAACTGGTATCTCGTTGGGAGAAATGTGTTCGTCGCCATGGTCACAATGTTGAGAAATAAATATCTAGACATGAAGAATGAAGATGTCGAAAGTTAATAACGTTTGTTTTATTCAAAAAACTTAAAGAGTTTCCATATTAAAACTTCGGGAGACATTACTTTTCAGCATACACTCGTATTTACTTTCTCCCGGCAGCAACACGCGCCGGAAAAACCAAGAATAAGCTGTCGTTAATAAATATATAGCAGCAATTTCTTTTAATTTACTATGGTACTCAGGAAGTGTTACTGCCCTCTCCAGCGCACTCTACAAAAATTCAAGAAACAGTTGTACTAAAGTTAACGTAACTTGAACAATGAGTTATCTTAAAATCAGCTTAAATTAAAATATATATATATGTTGTTGTTGTTGTGGTCTTCAGCCTGAGACTGGTTTGATGCAGCTCTCCATGCTACTCTATCCTGTGCAAGCTTCTTCATCTCCCAGTACCTACTGCAACCTACATGCTTCTGAATCTGCTTAATGTATTCACCCCTTGGTCTCCCTCTACGATTTTTACCCACCACGCTGCCCTCCTATACTAAATTGGTGATCCCTTGATGCCTCAGATCATGTCCTACCAATCGATCTCTTCTTCTAGTCAAGTTGTGCCACAAATATCCCTTCCCCCCAATTCTATTCAATACCTACTCAAAAGTTACGCGGTCTACCCATCTAATCTTCAGCATTCTTCTGTAGCACCACATTTCGAAAGCTTCTATTCTCTTCTTGTATAAACTGTTTATCGTCCATGGTTCATTTCCATACATGGCTACACTCCACACAAATACGTTCAGAAACGACTTCCTGACATTTAAATCTATACTCGATGTTAACAAATTTCTCTTCTTCAGAAACGCTTTCCTTGCCATCGCCTGTCTACATTTTATATCCTCTCTACTTCGTCCATCATCAGTTATTTTGCTCCCCAAATAGCAAAACTCATTTACTACTTTAATTATCTCATTTCCTAATCTAATTTCCTAAGCATCACCCGATTTAATTCAACTACATTCCATTATCCTTGTTTTGCTTTTGTTGGTGTTCATCTTATATCCTACTTTCAAGACATTGTCCATTCTGTTCAACTGATCTTCCAGGTCCCTTACTGTCTCTGACAGAATTACCGTGTCATCGGCAAACCTCAGCATTTTTATTTCTTCTCCATGAATTTTAATACCTACTCCGAATTTTTCTTTTGTTTCCTTTACTGCTTGCTCAATATACAGATTGAATAACATCGGGGAGAGGCTACAACCATGTCTCACTCCTTTCCCAACCACTGCCTCCCTCTCATGCCCCTCAACTCTTACAACTACCATCTGGTTTCTGTACAAATTGTAAATAGCCTTTCGCTCCCTGTATTTGACCCCTGCCACCTTTAGAATTTGAAAGAGAGTATTCCAGTCAACATTGTCAAAAGCTTTCCGTAAGCCTACAAATGCTAGAAACGTAGGTTTGTCTTTCCTTCACCTATCTTCTAAGGTAAGTCGTAGGGTCAGTATGGCCTCACTTGTTCCAACATTTCTATGCAATCCAAACTGATCTTCCCCGAGTTCGGCTTCTACCAGTTTTTCCATTCGTCTTTAAAGAATTCGCGTTAGTATTTTGCCTCCGTGACTTATTAAACCGATTGTTCGGTAATTTTCACATCGCTCAACACCTGTTTTCTTTGGGATTGGAATTATTATATTCTTCTTGAAGTCTGAGGGTATTTCACCTGTCTCATACCTCTTGCTCACCAGATGGTAGAGTTTTGTCAGGACTGGCTCTCCCAAGGCCGTCAGTAGTTCTAATGGAATGTTATCTACTCCGGGGGCCTTGTTTCGACTCAGGCGTTTCAGTGCTCTGTCAATCTCTTCACGCAGTATCATATCTCTCATTTCATCTTCATCTACATCCTCTTCCATTTCCATAATATTGTCCTGAAGTACATCGCCCTTGTATAGACCCTCTATATACTCCTTCCACCTTTCAGCTTTCCCTTTTTTGCTTAGAACTGGGTTTCCATCTGAGATCTTGACATTCATACAAGTGGTTCTCTTACCTCCGTAGGTCTCTTTAATTTTCCTGTAGGCAGTATCTATCTTACCCCTAGTGAGATGTGCCTCTAAATCTTTACATTTGTCCTCTAGCCACCCCTGCTTAGCCATTTTGCACTTCCTGTCGATATCATTTTTGAGACGTTTGTATTCCTTTTTGCCTGTTTCATTTACAGCATTTTTATATGTTCTCCTTTCATCCATTAAATTCAATATTTCTTCTGTTACCCAAGGGTTTCTATTAGCCCTCGTCTTTTTACCTACTTGATCCTGTGCTGCCTTCACTACTTCATCTCTCAAAGCTACCCATTCTTCGTCTACTGTATTTCTTTCCCCGATTCCTGTCAATTGTTCCCTTAAGCTCTCCCTGAAACTCTCTACGACCTCTGGTTTAATCATTTCATCCAAGTCCCATCTCCTTAAATTCCAACCTTTTTGCAGTTTTTTCAGTGTTAATCTACAGTTCATAACCAACAGATTGTGGTCAGAGTCCACATCTGCCCCTGGAAATATTTTACAATTAAAAACCTGGTTCCTAAATCTCTGTCTTACCATTATAAAATCAGTCTGATACCTTCTAGTATCTCCAGACTTCTTCCAGGTATACAACCTTCTTTCATGATTCTTGAACCAAGTGTTAGCTATGATTAAGTTATGCTCTGTGCAAAATTCTACCAGGCGCATTCCTTTTTCATTTATTACCCCCAATCCATATTCACCTACTACGTTTCTTCCTCTCCCCTTTCCTACTATCGAATTCCAGTACCCATGACTATTAAATTTTCGTCTCCCTTCACTATCTGAATAATTTCTTTTATCTCATCATACATTTCATCAATTTCTTCGTCATCTGCAGAGCTTGTTGACATATAAACTTGTACTACTGCAGTAAGCGTGGGATTCGTGTCCATGTTGTTCTTAGGAAGGATTATTGCAACGCCCGTCACCAACTGTTGGACTGCACCGGATTTTGAGGCCAGGTTAAAATACACGTATGTGATTGAGTTTTTCCATATTCATACATGTATCTTCATCTAGTAGTATACCACACTTGAATAAACAACCTTTGAATCTACCCACTTGAATCCTCAGTCTGCAGCCGGCCGCGGTGGTCTAGCGGTTCTAGGCGCTCAGTCCGGAACCGCGCGACTGCTACGGTCGCAGGTTCGAATCCTGCCTCGGGCATGGATGTGTGTGATGTCCTTAGGTTAGTTAGGTTTAAGTAGTTCTAAGTTCTAGGGGACTGATGACCTTAGAAGTTAAGTCCCATAGTGCTCAGAGCCATTTGAACCTCAGTCTGCAGAGAGTCGATGACTGATGCGGGGACTGGCAATTAATCTTGAGAGTAAGTAAATTTAACTTACTGCGAGCTCATGGGAGGTTTAGGAGTATATAAAGCTCGTTCTTGAAAGGAGTCGTGACCTACAGTAAGTGTATTCATGCAGGGGATGCTTAGTTTCTTTTAGGCACCTCGCAAATTCCACGCCTGTGAAGACATTTCTTCCGATCCTTGGTGGAGCAATTTGTGCCGCGAGGTAAAGGTATTAAGACGGTGGATTTGAGATATCCAGCGATAATTCTTCAAGGATTGTTTAGTGCAGTGTCAGCCTTGTTCACTTGGGCTAAGCAAACCCACAGTGGGCAAGCATACTCAGCTGCGTAGTAGCACAGCACACGCGCTGAAGTCCGCGTAATTGAGGGGCTTGCTCCCCACGAGGAACTTACAGATTTAGGAAGTAAGCTGCTTCTCATCTGGACCGCCTGCTTCAGTTTCTCATAGTGATTCTTCAAATACATGGGAGGCTTTTACGTTACGCGGTACAATCCTTGGCCGCTCAGAGAACCACAGTTGTCTGCTGAAAAAAAAAAAAAAAAATTGCAACGTCCATAAGGGATGTCTCAACTTAATGAATATTCGAGCACCTGTTCTTTCAGCTCTACAGTGGCCCTGCACACGCCTCTCGGGATCAAATCGGCGTGTATTGGTGGTCGCCGAGGAAACTTTAAATCCTCCTATTGTATTATTTGTGTGTCACTTTATATGAATGCCCATGTATTCCTTCAAAAATTCAGCTATTAATTTTCTTCCTCGTCAATGCAGAAGTGAACTTGTTATGCCTACTCTTAGGAGAGACATTTGTATATGAACACTAGGCGGTTGAAAGTCCATAGGGAAGTAGAGAACGTGCTCTTTGTGACATCAGGATATATTCATGCTGTAACAATGTGCCAAAATCATACCTATGTATTTTGTCACAATGGGTCTTCTTTTCCTACTTCTCGTCTCGTTCTTAGTCCGCTAATTGGTCGGCAGCATTTTGCATCTTCCATTTCTTTGTATCTTTTGCAACTCTCTTCAGTTCGTAGTACGTGGTAAACTTATAGTTTGTGGTACCCGATTCATGTACTGACGCCTTTTCCTGGCACAGTTTCCCATCATTTTTTCTTCTACGATTTTCATTATCAAATGAAAATGTCTACAGGCGTCCAGTCCATCGGTCTCTCCATCCGCAACGATCTTTCCTTTTCCATTAGTCATTACGACTGTCCGTATCTTTAGGGATCTTGCCCAGCTCCATGCCTCAAACCGTTTTAGTATATTTCGTTTTGGATCGTCTATCGCCCATATGTCTGTGGCATACAGGGCAACGCTCCATACAGTACCTTTTACGTACTGTTTCCTCGTGTTTAAACTAAGGTAGTTCGACTAATAGCCTGAGTACAAATAGTATCTCCGCCAATGTAGTGCCCTTTTATTCTTTGTGTACGGAATACTACGGCCATTATATATTTGCATATCGCCATCTCATGACGTTTATCACCTCAGTGTATAGTTTCACTGGAAGCTGTAATAAATTCAGGAATTCAGTAAAACGTTTTGAGCAGTGTTAAGACGTCCAGGAATTGATAATTTTTGATTCGAACATTTTCTCTATCAACATGATAATATTTCTGTCCACAGAACAAGGGCGACTGTATATTGGGTACAGAAACGAGATGGACTTGTTGGGCTAACCTTGAGACTCATCTCACACCTACCGAATGAACTAGGTCGTTGGTTGCACTTTAGATCTGGCAACACCTGTCGCCATGCTTCATGGACAATGGAAGCAAATTTTGTTTTCGGCGCATGAGACTTCACAAGGGAAGCGCCCCAGCTCGAACGGCTAAAATACGGAGATGTGTCTTTTATACCTTCCATCAACGTCATTTGCGTACAGTAAATGTTTGAAGATTAACCGATCTAAAGGCTACAGAGGCACTAATGGGTAAAGAAACAACACTATGTAACAGACAATTTTCTCCAGCTTATTCACAAGCCTCATAAATGAGGTATTATTTGAATGAATTCATCTTTCTGTGTAGTCTTATTTTGGAATGAACACTTCATTTTATTATTTATTAGCTAGCTAATTCCGCCCCAGTGGCATTATCAAGCTACATGGCGATAAAAATTGTTACTCTTACAGTATATTATAATTCACACAACATTGTAGGGAAAGGCAATACATCATTGCATCCGCAACGAGAGTTACGCATCGATGTTGTAGATACGAGAGCAACTATCACGGATGGTACGTCCATATGCAAAATGGAAAAAGTGCAACTTTTATGTGGGTTTTTCCATCTTGCCGGCATATATTGGAGATTAAATTACTTTATCGTAGCAACCTAATTCTAAATACACAGCGGACGGAACGGTGGGCACTCTTGAAAACGGCATGTTGACTTGTTAAATCATTTTCCATTTATCCGCACAGTAGTAGTCCTGTAACAAAAGCCACAGTGATCACACTATCCACAGCCTTGCCACGAGCTGTTCCGTTTGGGTGTATTTTATTCACTTAGTCGAAACTCCACATTTGCACTTCCACGACGAGTAACGGCATAACACACAAGAGAACAAGTTATATTCTGACAAACATGAATCTGCACGTGCTGTATGTGTTAACGTATGGTGTTTCAAGTAAATATTCAGTTTATACCAAATAATACTTCGTTTACGACTCTTTATGAATCTGCTGGCCATAATTGTCTGTTACATGTAATTGTTTGTTCAGTGACTAGCGCTTCAAAATGGTTCAAATGGCTCTGATCACTATGGGACTCAACATCTGAGGTCATTAGTCCCCTAGAACTTAGAACTACTTAAACCTAACTAACCTAAGGCCATCACACACATCCATGCCCGAGGCAGGATTCGAACATGCGACCGTAACGGTCGCGCGGTTCCAGACTGAAGCGCCTATAACCGCTCGGCCACACCGGCCGGCACTAGCGCTTCTGTAAGCTTCAAAAGTCCGTTATATACAAAGGCAGAGTTTTAAAAATAAATAAAGTTTATGGGTGGCTGAAGATGTAACACTGACCGATACAGCTGGATTCAAAATATTTTCATAAAAGTAGCCGTTTACGCTACTCTCTACAGTGTATGGTGTAACGTTCTCTTCTTTGCAACTTCACAGAGCCAATTTTTTTATGAAATCATGATTCATTAAAAGGTATGCAGCTCGTTGGGAACAGGAAAATCGCTCTTGAAAGATGTATTTCACTATATTTTGAAAGGTCTCTGTTGGATTCCTTTCATGTAAATTTCTCAAATTTGTTGTCTTTTAAGGAATAAATTCCTCTTCTAAATTTACTGTGGCGTTTCTGACTATCTGGGAGGAGACTGAGTAGTGGAACGTGTTACTTTTACACGTAAACAAGAACGATCTGTCACACTACTACACTTTAAAACACAGTTAATATGTAATTCATGTCACACAGTCTAATACGGAACCTACATCCGCTTTCTGTTATATACTGTATATGATAAGATACTGTCATCCCCCTTCCCTTCTGTGTGAGAGGATGAATGATCAAATGTGTTTGTAGTTGCATGCTTGAGGGTAGCAGACAAGGCTGTCTGCTAGAGAACAGTGGGACCAACGTCGGAACAGGTAGCTACGGTTCCTAAAAGCAAAGAGGTTTCTATTCTTAGTATGGTCCGGTCCGTCCCTTGTCATGTTGGTATAGGAAGCTGCCCCTCTGGCCCCTTCCGTTTGTCTTCGTGAGCGACTCTCAGGAAGCACGCTGGGCAGTAGGCAGTTGCAGTCTGGCGGTAGGGAATTGCAGTCTGGCGGTGGCGAGCGTCTGAAATGGTAAGATCTCCGGCTAAGCGCGTGTCTGCTAAGTCCGTAGGACAATGGATTTGTTAAGTTCAGCCTAACTGAGAATTTAATCACTTTTATTTCGGGTTAGCTCTAAAATATCTAAGGTTACCTTAAATTGCAGCGAAGTGTAATTCTCGTGTCAAGTTCAGATTATTTTGCGGTAGTTGCTTTGTCATTACTTTGTGAGTAAAGTGGAACCACGTGTTGGTCAGTAACTCTAACTAAGATCAATCTTAAATGCGAATGCTTGTGTGATTATAACGTCTCGTCTTAACAATATTTTCAATATAGCAACTTTTCTTTATGTTCAACCCACGTGGGGTGTACTTTGCGAGACCAGTACCACGTGCTTATATAACTGTTTGACCCATCAGGTTAATAGTAAGACGTTAGTAACCAGTTCAAGGTTTTTCTTTTGTCAATTGCTTTTCGATCGAATTTATTTTATTATCAAAATTACTGTGGAGGTATACGCTTTCTGTAAACCAAGTTGACCACGTGAAGCATGTGGTGGAATCATCAAAGTAGCCCTCAGCTATTCTTCTTGGGAAGATTTCACAAAGAGTTAATATGAATTTAGTATACCAGTGTGTGGTAATTACATGACGGACAGGATTGTGCTACGAACGTAATTTCTTTGACTGAAAATTTGAATCTGTTGGTTGTGGTTAACTTTCTCTTGCATGTGTTTCAATGTTCTTTGTGTGTTGTTTTATGAATGCAGTGTTGTATCCAGTCTCCCAATCTTGGCTCCATATTTTATGTGTTCCGTAAGATTCCAATCTCACATTTTCACAATCGTAAATAAGGCACCAGCTCAGTATAACTCACGTATAATATGCTGAAATTTCAATGATCAATCTTAAAATAAATTTGCAAATATAAACTGATTTCTTTCTTTTTATTTAAATTCTCCTTTTTTATATATAGATATATTACCGGTTGTTGTATGACTGTAAAAGATTATAATCAATGTTAGTCTGTTTGGGAATTTGGTAAACCTAGACTAGATACCCAGTCGTGAAACTGTTGCATAGTAATGCAAGATTAACTTCCCCAGACAGCTCACGGCTTTCAACCCGGTTTCATTGTCCATCAGTACCGTTAGCCAGCATACCAAATTCAAGTAACAATATTACAATTTCGATGACGACTGCACACCAGCACCGCTCCGATGGGAAGACGCCAAGCAACATGTACGTCGCCCATTGCACCACTGCCGGCCGGAGTGGCCGAGCGGTTCTAGGCGCTGCAGTCTGGAACCGAGCGACCGCTACGGTCGCAGGTTCGAATCCTGCCTCGGGCATGGATGTGTGTGCTGCCCTTAGCTTAGTTTGGTTTATGTAGTTCTACGTTCTAGGGGACTGATGACCTCAGAAGTCAAGTCCCATAGTGCTCAGAGCCATTTTTTGAACCATTGCACCACTAACCGCTAAAAGCAGTGTGGTACAACCGAATTTCGGTTTAAATCGGTCTATTTGGTTGTGGTGACACTGATCTGTTGCGCAGCCCGGTGTATAGGTTAGCTTGAAAGGTGATAACTTGGTTGTGTGTTAGAAGCCAACGAATGTGAATGCAAAATAAAGGTTGTGGGAACAGATTGACATGTAACGTAGCCTAATATTTATGATCGCGCCATATTCAATCGGACGATTTCAGCCGAACGCAAGTTGTATCGTACTTATTTCAGTTGCCTGTCTCGAAGCCTGCGCTGCACAGTGCCAACACATATAGTAGTTCTTTCAAAAATGACAATAATTTTTACAGTTTCCACATCTTCTTGCGTTATGGAATGAAATATTATGGGGTTAAATGTCACTTTAATTCCTCTTGATGAGATATAATTACTATACTTAAACTCAATGGGAAAAATTCTTCGCAATGCTTGGCGAAAGAATACGAACATCCTCACAACGACTAAAGAGCTTAGATATCCTATGGAAACAAGGAACTTAGAATAAAGGGAAATGACGTTACAATGGAGGTATTTTATATCTACATGGACTTTATCTATGATTAGAACAGGCATTGCCTGAAGTCAGGGGGCAGGACAGTCAGCTGTCTTGTTGAGACGAAAACGATGATTTCTCCGTTAAAACCCTATGTGAATGTTTCCCTCTCAACTTAAAGCTACTAAATTGACAGTCATATCTAAGTACGTACTTAGATACATCTTTTCGTGAAAAAATACTCATAATTAGTTACTTGAGAACTTAATTTGTTTATACGTAATTTCATTCGTTAAGCACTGATAATATCGCGGCAAAACAACCGATCGGTTTAATTTACGTCGAATTATTAGTTGTAATAGCTAACAATAACAACAGCACAAGATCCTTCTGATCTTCTGATCTGGACTTATCAATAACCGCCCATGTGAACGTAGGTATCCCAAAAGTCCACTCCCAAAAAATAAATAAACAATTTTCAAAAATTCGGTTCACAGGCCTAATTCCATACCTCTAAGTCCAGAAAACAAGAGTGAGGAAATGAAAACCCTTAGACAGTTAGTGATAGAAATTGTTTTGACTCGGGTTTGATAGATCGGTTGGCTGTAGCAATTAGGCAAGGTAACCAGAAAAATTATAAAAATCCAGACAAATATAGAGTCATGCCGTATTGGGGAACCATATCACATAAATTAGCAAGGTTGTTTAACAAGAAAGAGGTTAGAATTGCTTTCAAGACGGACAACAGATTAGTATGGAGGCTGAGGCATAATATCAACACACATGAGAATTGGATGAGGAAATCGGGAGTGTATGAAGTAACATTTCAGGATTGTTATGTGAAATACGTGAGGCAGACGGGACGGAAATTAAAATTTAAACAGCATAATAATAGAGAGAACGGCTCGTCAGCTGTAGCAAATCATCTCTAAAATGAGCAGCGTTCGTTGGGGGATAGAACGGAAAGCATGACAGTGTTGTGCGTTGAAGAAAAAGGGTGATTGCTATTAAATTTAGAGGAGGTAGAGCTTTATTGTGTCTTGAAAGAAGAGTGCGCCGGCGTTTTAAATGAGATGACGGAAGTGTTTAAATGGCATTTTTGGGCACAATTTAGCGATATCCTCCTTATGAAGGAGCCACCAACATATTTTACGTAGTAACATAGGATTTACACATGGTATTTCCGTTTAGATTGCAGGTGGGGGTGGGCTAGGACCAGACAAGAATTTCTCAGACATGTTATGACAGATAGTAGTATCGTTGGTGCTGAGCATTACGCTTTAAGTAAATATCATCGTGTGATGGTAGCAGTTTTCAGTTTGCAACTGTGCCTCGGGAACGATGGATGCACAGGCTTGTAATGTTTTATGTTTTATGACTAGAATAGACAATGCATGTGTGGAGCTTGATTTTAAATTGTGACCAGAGACAATGGCATAAAATTTTTTAAGGTACATTGTAACTCAGGACGTCTGTAATCCTTATAGGTCTGTCGGTAAACGAGGATTGTTTTATATAGTTTCCTTGTTTTTAGCACTTGCAAGTGGGGTACTGTCCCGAAATATGTTGTAGGAATAGTCACACGATTGACCACTGGGATGAATATCCTCATTATTGCTTGAATAACAGTTGTATGATGGCTTCATATAAGTTATTGTGAGAGGAACGCAAACAACGGCATAAAATTAACATTACATGTTAAAGTTTTTGAGGTACATAAATTATTACTACTTTCTGCGCAGCGGTGCCCGAAATAAAGAAAACTCTTCCAGCGTAACAATTAGCGCAGAGCAGGATAAAATATGTCCAAAAGAAAGAGTTATTATGTTTAAAATTTTAAATAAACAAATTAGTGACTGGTCATAACATTCATACGCTGGATTATCTCGATAGTAAATATTTAAGTAAAATGCACAGTAGTGAAAATCAGTGTAAAGGCAGGTGCCTGCGAAAGTATCGTACAATGTCTGAAGCCTACAAGTAGCGAATTTATTATAAAAGTAGTAGATAAATATAAGACATAAACAATCATTATGGAATTACATAGCTTCTTTCGTCATACGACTAACAAAATAAGGCGTTTGCATTTTCTAGTTGGAAATTGGTATAAAGGCACTCACCGTCCTCATGCTGTGTATTGCACTGATAGTACTTTGTTCAACTTCCGTTCTTCCTCAATATCTCAAGAACTCTCATCGGAAATGATTTTGTGTGGGTTTGTAGTTCTTACAGTGAAATTATCGCCGTCTCTTCTCGTATCCTTCTTTCCAGCTCACATATGGCCACAAATTGCCTTCCATTGCGATAAACACGCTTTGCAAGTATTCCCGAAAGATATTTCAGGGGCTAGTAGAAATCCTTGGTTAACAGAAGAAATACTGAATTTAATTGATGAAAGGAGAACATATAAAAATGCAGTAAATGAAGCAGGCAAAAAGGAATACAAAGAGACCTTTGGAGAAAAGAGAACCACTTGTATGAATATCAAGAGTTCAGATAGAAACCCAGTTCTAAGCAAAGAAGGCTCTGAGCACTATGGGACTTAACAGCTATGGTCATCAGTCCCCTAGAACTTAGAACTACTTAAACCTAACTAACCTAAGGACATCACACACATCCATGCCCGAGGCAGGATTCGAACCTGCGACCGTAGCAGTCGTAAGCAAAGAAGGGAAAGCAGAAAGGTGGGAGGAGTATATAGAGGGTCTATACAAGGGCGATGTGCTTGAGGACAATATTATGAAAATAGAAGAGCATGTTGATGAAAATGAAATGGGAGATATGATACTGCGTGGAGAGTTTGACAGAGCACTGAAAGATCTAAGTCGAAACAAGGCCCCGGAAGTAGACAACATTCCATTACAACTACTGATAGCCTTCGGAGAGCCAGCCCCTGACGAAACTCTTCCATCTGATGAGCAACATATATGTGATAGGCGAAATACCCTCAGACTTAAAGAACAATATAATAATTCCAATCCCAAAGAAAACAGGTGTGGACAGATGTGAAAATTACCGAACTCTCAGTTTAATAAGCCACTGCTGCAAAATACTAACACGAATTCTTTACAGACGAATGTCAGAGACAGCAAAGGACCTGGAAGAGCAGGAATGGGCATTGCCTTGAAAGGAGGATATAACATCAACAAAAGCAAAGATCAACAAAAGCAAAACGAGGGTAATGGAATGTAGCCGAATTAAGTCGGGCGATGCTGAGGGAATTAGATTAGGAAATGAGACACTTAAAGTAGTAAAGGAGTTTTGCTATTTGGGGAGCAAAATAACTAATGATGGTCGAAGTAGAGAGGATATAAAATGTAGACTAACGATCGCAAGGAAAGCGTTTCCGAAGAAGAGAAATTTGTTAACATCGAGTATAGATTTAAGTGTCAGGAAGTCGTTTCTGAGAATATTTGTGTGGAGTGCAGCCATATATAGAAGTGAAACATGGACGATAAGTAGTTTAGATAAGAGAATAGAAACTTTCGAAATTTGGTGCTACAGAAGAATGCTGAAGATTAGATGGGTAGACCACATAACTAATGAGTAGGTATTGAATAGAATTGGGGAGAAGATAAATTTGTGGCAGAACTTGACGAGAAGAAGGGATCGGTTGGTAGGACATGTTCTGAGGCAACAAGGGATCACCAGTTTAGTATTGGAGGCCAGCTTGGAGGGTAAAAATCGTAGAGGGAGACCAAGAGATGAATATACTAAGCAGATTCAGAAGGATGTGGGCTGCAGTAGGTACTGGGGGATGAAGAAGGTTGCACAGGATAGAGTAGCCGAGCGGTCTAAGGCGCTGCAGTCATGGACTGTGCGGCTGGTCCCGGCGGAGGTTCGAGTCCTCCCTCGGGCATGGGTGTGTGTGTTTGTCCTTCGGATAATTTAGGTTAAGTAGTGTGTAAGCTTAGGGACTGATGACGTTAGCGGTTAAGTCCCATAAGATTTCACACACATTCGAACATTTTTGATAGAACAGCATGGAGAGCTGCATCAAACCAGTCTCTGGACTGAAGACCACAACAATAACAACAACATTTCAAGGAATTCGAATCCGGACTAAGCGCAGATCACGGCAAGACGTCGATATTTTTATCTTCAAACCACTTTTTGGCTGTAGCAGAAACATGCACAGAAGCATTATCTTGTTGAAACATTAGGCTTTCGTCCCCTAGGTCGTCATACATTCTAATCAGTTATGTCACTAACATCACAGTGTACAATGTTAGACTTCATTCTAGTGTTCATCCAAAAATTACGTGATAACCCTAGAGGTCAGAAGGCTGCCCAAATCATAACACTTCACCATCAAAATTTCAGCTCATTCCTACGAGCTACTCGGTTCTCAAATCATGCCAGTAATAATGAAATCCATTTCGCCCGTCTAAATTAAACTTATTCTTATCACTGCAGATACCTTAATACAGTTCTGAAGTCCATGACGTGTGTATTTCAGCGAATTCCAGTCTAGCCTGGTTATGTTTGGGTCTTACAGCAGGTTTTCGCATTTATTTCTTGAATGTTAGATGTCTGCCCATGACAAAATTTTCCGTTGCCGTCTGGCGGTACTGGCAACTGTAAATCATCAACAAGTTGACACGAATAACGGTTGTGTATCTTGCTTTGCGCAAAAGTAACCGTTTTGACTCCTCAGACAATTTTCTGATTTGCCCATACAGCTCGTTCTGTAAATATCGTGCTCTCAAAATAACGAAATTATAACTTCTCATGGTTGGGATTCACAGTCATATAATATTTCTTAAAATACATCATCGTCGCCGTTGACTGTACAAAACATTTATTATTACGATTGCAATTTCGGCCTTAAGGGACATTTTGAAGTAACACTGCAAAAGTTACATTCTGTCAGAATATAAGACTATCTGACATAAGTACATATCGTCGTCAAAATGCAGCCTTTTGACTGTGAGAGTCCCACAAGATCCGATGAGTACGACACTTATTACATCGTAAAATGCTGTTAAATATGTACTGAACTGTCAATGTTACCATCGTTCTAATAATCTATCACACATACAAGCTCAGGTGCACGATGTAATGAGTGTCGTACTCATCGCATCTTGTGGGACTCTCACAGACAAAAGGCTGCATTTTGACGACGACATGTCCGCCGTCTCCTCCTACCGTCCCATCAGCCTTACCTCGGTCTTCAGCAAGGTCCTGGAATCTATCCTCACCCGACGCATCCACCAGCATCTCCGCCAGCACCGCCTCCTTCCGGTTACCCAGTGTGGCTTTCGGCCGTCCTTCTCTTCCGACGACCTTCTCCTTCACCTCACTCATCTCCTTTCCGACCAGCTTAATTCCCGTCGCTCCGCAATCTTCCTCTCCCTGGACCTCGAAGGTGCTTATGACCGCGTATGGCATTCCGGTCTCCTCTTCAAGCTCCAAACCTTCGCCCTTCCCATTAACTACGTCCGTCTGATCGGCTCCTTTCTCTCCCACCGTCCTGCCTACGTCACCATCCATAACACAGATTCCTACACCTTTTTCCCCTCCGCTGGTGTGCCCCAAGGCTCAGTCCTCTCCCCCCTTCTGTACCTTTTGTATACAGCGGACATTCCGCCGCCGTCATCCCCCGTCCACCTTCCCCAGTTTGCCGATGACACCGCCTTCCTTGCCCTTGCCCCCACCCTGCAGCGCTCCCAACACCTTCTCCAATCCCATCTAGACCGGTTCACCGTTTGGTGCAACCAGTGGTTGCTCAAGGTCAATCCCTCCAAAACCCAGGCGATAATTGTAGGCAAAACCACCCCTTCCTTCCGCCTCTTTGATTTCTATCTCACCATCTGTGGCCGTCCTATCGCCCTCACTCCCACCCTTAAGTACCTTGGCGTCACCCTCGACCGTCGCCTCTCCTGGACTCCCCATCTCCGGACAATCCAAGCCAAGGCACGCTCCCGACTCCGTCTCCTCAAGCTCCTTTCCGGCCGTACGTGGGGTCTGGACCCCTCCACCATCCTCCACACCTATAAATCCCTCATCCGCCCTATCCTTTATTACGCCCATCCGGCCTGGATCTCCGCCCCCCCCCCCCCTACCTTTTATAAATCCCTCCAAATCCTTGAACGCCATGCTCTCCCCCTCACCTATCGCATCCGTCTCCCCTTCCCCACGCGGATCCTGTACGATCTCATCCCCTTCCCCCACCTCCTCCTTTTCCTTGAATGGATACGGATCCTGTACACCTCCCGCAAACTCGATCCTCCTCACCTGCTTGTCTCACCCATACTCTCCCACCCCCGCCCGCTGCCGGTCTCCATCTCTCCACCCTCCTTACCCTCTCCCAAGGTGGCTTCCGCCAGCTCCCCCTCCCTGATGCTGTCCTCCTCCCCTCCATCTACCCCTCCTATCAACTTTGATCCTCCCCCCCCCCCCCCGACTTCCTGTGTCCGTTCCTTTAGGCACCCTCCCTCCCTTCTCTTTCCTTTTCCCCCATCCCCCTTCCTCCGCCCCTCTTCCCTCGGGCTTCCCCTCCCCCTTCCTCCCTCCCCCTATCTCCCCTGCCCATGGCATCTCTGCTCTCCCCTCTCGCTCTCCCACTCCCCTTCCTCCTTCTCCTCTCTTGGCAGGTCCCCGGACTCGCACACGCTCAGTGAACATGCGCGCGCCGGGGATCATCGCCATCAGTGCCTCGTGTGTGTGTCTTCGTTTGTGTTTAGTGTTCTTTCGCCGTCACGCCACCACTGTTCACGTGTGCCGTCGCCGTCATCCATGTTATGTGCGCCGTGCCAACTAGTGTTAGTGATATTTCTCGTCCGGCGTGAATGGCTCCATGTTTTTTTGTTTTTTAGTGTCTACATTTTTTGCCCGCCGTTTTGATTGTATTCTCTGTGCCACCTATATGTAATACTTAGACACGTTTCCGTATTTTAAAATAACTTTAATTCGGTTTTAGCCGTTCGATTCAAAAATGGTTCAAATGGCTCTGAGCACTATGGGACTTAGCTTCTGAGGTCATCAGTCCCCTAGAACTTAGAACTACTTAGACCTAACTAACCTGAGGACATCACACACATCCATGCCCGAGGCAGGATTCGAACCTGCGACCGTAGCGGTCGCGCGGTTCCAGGCTGAAGCGCCTAGAACCGCTCGGCCATTCCGGCCAGCTTGTCGTCAGGAATAGTTAATAATTCATCTGGTTCTAGCCATGTTTCACATATTGTAGAGACTGATACTCAATGTGCAGTGAGACTTTTTGATAAACTCTCTAATTAATCTCGTATTCCACTGAATAATCTTAGCTAGTTTACTCGCTATTTCAGTTATGGATTTTGCTGACATTATTAGCACTTATTTTCTTGAGGTTATCAAATTACGACAGCGATCATTTCGGCAAAAATTTTATTATTAGCTGTATCACTATATCAGATATGCAGACTTTAGATTGCTACTGAAATTGTAATTACTTGTTGATGTTGTATCTGATGTGGATTCACTGTAATCGGAGACGCTATATGATAAGAGGAGCTATCAAGTTAGCTATTGTCGTCCATGTTTCAAAAACATTAGGATTTGTGTTCCGTTTTGGCCATCTATCTTCTATTGAAATTCATGTTGTGTTCTGTTGGCGATTGGTTTACAGGTGATTGTGTGACTGCTTCGCATGTCGTTCTGTTGTCGTTACGCTAATTCTGCAACTGAGAAATAGCAATTTCCTTGTCTCTGTATACGAAACTAGCGACTTGTTACGTACTCCGAAGGACAGTTTCAGGATTACTACAGAGGTACTAAATCAATTGACACGCCTTCGTAGCAGCAACATTTGCATGGATTTGGTTTCTGTGAGGTGTATGTGCTTTTAGTGACATGGCTTGTCATTAATGTCTTGGGCGTCTGAACAGAATACACAACACACAATGCACGTGGTGTGACACACAGAGATGGTGTTCTAGTCAGCACACCGACTATATCCTCGGGTGCCGTGGCACAATTGACCATTGTGCCCGTATCAGTAAACACTGAGGAGCTGATCTGCGACTGCAGCTCAAGCTACCCACTGATGCACTCGTAGTCTGCCTATTTTTGTACTTTGTATATCTTTGTCTCTTTTACGTTTTATGGAATCCCCCGATGTTAATAATTTGACTCCCGTTTTGCACTCCTAACAGAATTTAGTTTTCATTTAATGTTGAGCCGCCAATGCGCACAGTATCTTTTCTGGTTGTCACAAAACTGGGTACATGTGTTCGAAAGAACGAAGCGGAAGGACGATTATGGTTAAACATTCCTTCCACGACGAAATCACTAGAGATGGAGCACAAGCTCAAACAAAACAGCCGCGTGGAGTGGGCGCGCGGTTAGAGGCGCCATGTCACGAACTGCGCGGTCCCTCCCGCCGGAGTTTCGACCCCTCCCTCAGGCATAGGTGTGTGTGTTGTTCTTAGCATACGTTAGTTTAAAGTAGTGTGTAAGTCTAGGGACTGATGACCTCAGCAGTTTGGTCCCTTAGGAATTCACACACACATCAAAGTGAACGAGAATGGGTTTCAAATGGTTCAAATGGCTCTGAGCACTATGGGACTTAACATCTGAGGTCATCAGTCCCCTAGAACTTAGAACTACTTAAACCTAACTAACCTAAGGACATCACACACATCCATGCCCGAGGCAGGATTCGAACCTGCGACCGTAGCGGTCCCGCAGTTCCAGACTGAAGCGCCTAGAACCGCTCGGCCACACTGGCCGGCAACGAGAATGGGAAATTTTTGGAAATTTCTGGTAAAGTCTTATGGGATCAAACTGCTGAGGTCATCAGTTCCTAAGCCTACACACTACTTAATCTAACTTAAATTAACTTACGCGAAGTACAACACACACATCCCTGCCCAAGGGAGGTCTCGAAGCCTTGTGGTCTTGGGCGCCTTGTCACGGTCCGCACGGCTCCCCCCGTCGGATGTTCCAGTTCTCCCTCGGGCATGGGTCTGTGTGTTGTACTTCGCGTAAGTTAATTTAAGTTAGATTAAGTAGTGAGTAAGCTTAGGGACCGATGACCTCAGCAGTTTGGTCCCATAGGAATTCACACACATTTGTACATTTTGAGGAATCGAACCTCCGACGGGGGGAACCGCACGGACCGTGGAAAGGCGCCTCAGACTGCGCGGCTAACCAGCGCGGCAACAAGAATGGAGAAGGAAATCGACCGCGACCTATCTTTGCAACATCCCAGATTCGCCTTAAGCGATTTAGTGAAATCGTGGAAATTCTATATCTTGATGGCTGGATAAAGAATTTAGACACCGTAATCCAGAATACGAGTCCAGTGTGTTACCACTGAGTCCTCTCGCTCAGTCGTATGCTTCGATTTCGTTATTGCGGAAGATATTGTTCTGATTTAATTGATTGCGCTATAAATGTTCACATTTCTTGCAAGTTTAAGTTCACATTTTGCTTATTTGCTCTGAATATAGTAATATGTGGATCATTATCATACAGAATATTAAGATTTGCGTTTTCGGTAGATCACTTAATGCGCTGCTGTCACCTGGGTAAGATTTTCTTGATTAGTCAGTTGATCCTTCAGATATACGCTTTACTTTCTTTGACCTACTGGAAACTCCAGTGTTTTCCTTGCCCTCCCGTGGTAATTTTTGCACTTGTTGCAGTTGATGCTGAATGAATGTTTGTGTTATATCCATACAATACAGCAGTTGTTAATATTGATATTTTCTAATGCGTTGATAATAATGTTATTCAATCTACGTTGTTTGTTGACATGGCTGCAGGAGATTATTCACCTCCTTCACTATACTTGACACCACATTTCACAGTTGTAATACTGTTATGATTTTACTGTGCTGTAGCTAACGTAATGAAATTGTGTACAAAGGGTCTTCACAGTAAGTTGCTAACAAGAACAGTTGCGTTTGACCTCCCGCCGTGTCCTGTCCTAGGAGCACTGTTTTCAGTAATATAGATCATTTTACAGAGATTCGCCCTATCTTGCACACAAATAAAGATAGCAACTTGGAGTGAATTTTAACTTACGCGTTGGATTGCGAAGTTTTTGTTTTCAAAATAACCATCCGGTTGTTCAAGGGTATACCTATTACTTGCATGCACAGACGAATTTACAAACCGAGCGAGGTGGCGCAGTGGTTAGCACACTGGATTCGCATGCGGGAGGACGACGGTTCGAACCCGCCTGCAGCCATCCTGATTTAGGTTTTCTGTGATTTCCGTAAATCGCTTCAGGCCAATGCCGGAATGGTTCCTTTGAAAAGGTACGACCGACTTCATTCCCTAATCCGATGGGACCGATGACCTCGCCGTTTGGTCCCCTCCCCAAGATCAACCAACCATACTTACAATACCTTTCAGAATTACGATGAGTATAGAAGTTTTCGTTTACATTTTTACAGGTGTTCAACGCATGACAAGCATCCACACAACAGTCAAACTAGTTCCATACTTCTGCAAACATATGAGGAGTTACTGCGTTCGCTGCTACTGCTATGCGGCGTCGTAGCTCACCCTAAGTTGTTGAAAGGGGAAGCACATGGATGGAGTCTTAGATAAGCCCCCACAAAAAAGTGATCACATGCCGTGAAATCAGGAGACCTTGGGAGGAGACCAAACACCGAGGTCATCGGTCCCATGGGTTGCGGAAGGAAGTCGGCCCTGTCTTTTTAAAGGAACCATCCCGGAATTTGCCTGCAGAGATTTAGCGAAATCACGGAATACGTTAATCAGGATGGCCGGTCGCGGGTTTGAACTGTCGTCCTCCCGAATGCGAGTCCAGTGTGCTAACGACTGCTCCACCTCGATCGGTCGCCCTTTTAGGCTGCAGGAGATACAGCGGCGTAATGTCGACGAGAATCACGCCACACTGTTGTAACTCAATTTCACCTGTTTAAAGGACGAACACAAAACGCCTTTTGTTACTGTGTTACTTATCTATCCGACGCACGTTGGGTAATCATAGAGCGAGCTAGCAGTTGTACGAAGGACGGCGCTACCTCCAGCCACATGAACATCGTTACGTACGCATTCCCAGCGCTGTGGTTCGTCACATGTCTGTCGGACATGAATCCGGATGCAAAAATCAAATTGGCAGAATACATTGCACAATAGAATTAAATGATCACATTTTTGAACCACGTAATTGTCTCCCATTGTGACGCAGAAGTTAGAAATTTGGCTCAGAGCTGCATACAATCCTTCTCTATAATGGTGAATAAGCGTGGAACATTGCGACGTCTCATCTACATCTACATCTACGTAATTACTCTGCTATTCACAATAAATTGCCTGGCAGAGGGTTCAATGAACCACCTTTAAGCTGTCTCTCTTCCGTTCCACTCTCGCGGGAAAAACGAGCACTTAAATTGTTCTATGCGAGCCCTGATTTCTCTTATTTTGTCGTGATGATCATTTCTCCCTATTTAGGTGGGTGCCAACAGAATGTTGTCGCAATCGGAGGAGGAAATTGGTGATTGCAATTTCATGAGAAGATCCCGTCGCATCGAAAAACGCCTATCTTTTAATGATTGTCACTCAAATTCACATATCATGTCTGTGGCACTATCGCCCCTATTTTGCGATAATACAAAACGAACTGCCCTTTTTTGAACTTTTTTAATGTCATCTGTCAGTCGCACCTGATGCGTATCCCACACCGCACAGCAATACTCCAGAATAGGGCGGCCAGCGTGGTGTAAGCAATCTCTTTAGTTGACCTATTGCACCTTCTAACTGTTCTGCCAATGAATCGCAGTTTTTGGTTTGCTCTACCCACAACATTATCTATGCGATCGTACCAATTTAGGTTATTTGTAATTGTAAAATGGTTCAAATCAAATGGCTCTGAGCACTATAGGACTTAACTTCTGAGGTCATCAGTCTCCTAGAACTTAGAACTACTTAAACCTAACGAACCTAAGGACGTCACACACATCCATGCCCGAGGCAGGATTCGAGCCTGCGACCGTAGCGGTCGCGCAGTTCCAGACTGTAGCGCCTAGAACCGCTCGACCACCCCGGCCGGCTTGTAATTGTAATCCCTAAGTATTTAGTTGAATTTAAGGTCTTCAGGTTTAAGTGACTTATCACATAATCGAAATTTAGCGGATTTTTTTAGCACTCAAGTGAATAACTTCACACTTTTCTTTATTCAGGGTCAATTGCCACTTCTCGCACCATACATATATCTTATCTAAATCATTTTGCAATTTGTTTTCGTCATCTGATGACTTTAGAAGACGTTAATGTAGATCAGAAACAATAGAAGGCCTACGACACTTCCTTGGCGAACGCTGGGTATTACATTTGTTTTACTCAAGGACTTTCCGTCTTCTAGGCGCGCAGTCCGGAACCGTGCGACTGCTGCGGTCGCAGGTTCGAATCCTGCCTCGGGCATGGATGTGTGTGATGTCCTCAGGTTAGTTAGGTTTAAGTAGTTCTAAGTTCTAGGGGACTGATGACCTCAGATTTCCCATAGTGCTCAGAGCCATTTTTTGACTTTCCGTCTGTTACAACGAACTGTGATCTTTCTGACAGGGAATCACGAATCCACTTGCACACCTGATGCGATATTCCATACGCACGCAGTTTGGTTAGAAGACGCTTGCGAGGAACGGTGTCGAAGCCTTCTGGAAATCTAAAAATATGGAATCAATCTGACATCCCCTGTCGATAGCACTCATTACTTCATGAGTATAAAGAGCTAGTTGTGTTTCACAAGAACGATATTTTCTGAATCCGTGCTGACTATGAGTCAATAAATCGTTTTCTTGGAGGTAATTCATAATGTTCTAACACAGTATATGTTCCGAAACCCTACTGTAAATCGACCTTAGTAACATGGGCCTGTAATTCAGCGGGTTACTCCTGTTTCCCTTTTCGGGTATTGGTGCGACTTGAGCAATTTTCCAGTATTTAGATACGGATCTTTCTATGAGCAAGTGGTTGAATTTAGTTGCTAAATATGGAGCTATTGTATCAGCTACTCTGAAAGGAACCTGACTGGTATACAATCTGAACAGGAGGCCTTGCCTTTAGTAAGTGATTTAAGCTGCTTTGTTGTACTGAGAATATCTATTTCTATGTTTCTCATCTCGGCAGTTGTTCTTGATTGGAATTCAGGAATATTTACTTCGTCTTCTTTGGTGAAGGAGTTCCGCTCGGGCTCGGTGACGCAAGGTGTCGGCAAATGCGAAAAATATTCCAGAGCTAAGAAGTTCATTTGAGCTCTAAGGTGGGCAGGCCCACATGTTGCCAAGGTTGTTTCGACTACGCTGCAGAAATTTCGCTGGGAAGCCCGTATACACCCTCCATAAAGTCCCGATCTCTCACCATACAACTTCCATATCTTTGGAGCCCTGAAGAAAGACAATGGGGGCGTCGATTTTCTGCTGGCGAAGAGGTGAACACCTGTGTGCAGCGATGGTTCTGTAGGCAAACGCAGACATTTCTGACTGTCTTGTGTCATAGTGGAATAAATGCATTAACAAATATGGTGATTACGTTTGAAATAATAAACAGTTTACATACTTTTTTCCGTCTGTCTCGTTTTCATTTCCATTTGTAGATGACCAGACAGTGCTGGAATGTATGGGGACCGTCCAGGTGCTGCTGGTTCATTAAGTCAAACTACTAAGATAGTTTAACAGCGCCCCACGGGATAGCCGTGTGGTCTCGGGCGCCTCATCACGGTTCGCGTGGCTCCCCCTGTCGGAGGTACAAGTCCTCCCTCGGGGATGGTATGTGGGTTGTCCTTAGCGTAAGTTAGTTTAATTAGTGTGTAAGCCTAGCGACCGATAACCTCAGCAGTTTGATCCCATAGAACCTTACCACGAATTGCCAAAATTGCCGTTTAACAGCGCTCGTTGTCAGCCAGATTATAACTAAAACTTAATTTCTGCCGTTGAAAGGATTGTTCAACAGTGTGTGAACGACAACATCTTTGTTTCCCACGCATAACAAAACCTCGTCACATTATAACTAATTACATCCCTCGGGGATGGTATGTGGGTTGTCCTTAGCGTAAGTTAGTTTAATTAGTGTGTAAGCCTAGCGACCGATAACCTCAGCAGTTTGATCCCATAGAACCTTACCACGAATTGCCAAAATTGCCGTTTAACAGCGCTCGTTGTCAGCCAGATTATAACTAAAACTTAATTTCTGCCGTTGAAAGGATTGTTCAACAGTGTGTGAACGACAACATCTTTGTTTCCCACGCATAACAAAACCTCGTCACATTATAACTAATTACATCCCTCGGGGATGGTATGTGGGTTGTCCTTAGCGTAAGTTAGTTTAATTAGTGTGTAAGCCTAGCGACCGATAACCTCAGCAGTTTGATCCCATAGAACCTTACCACGAATTGCCAAAATTGCCGTTTAACAGCGCTCGTTGTCAGCCAGATTATAACTAAAACTTAATTTCTGCCGTTGAAAGGATTGTTCAACAGTGTGTGAACGACAACATCTTTGTTTCCCACGCATAACAAAACCTCGTCACATTATAACTAATTACATCCCTCGGGGATGGTATGTGGGTTGTCCTTAGCGTAAGTTAGTTTAATTAGTGTGTAAGCCTAGCGACCGATAACCTCAGCAGTTTTATCCCATAGAACCTTACCACGAATTGCCAAAATTGCCGTTTAACAGCGCTCATTGTCAGCCAGATTATAACTAAAACTTAATTTCTGCCGTTGAAAGGATTGTTCAACAGTGTGTGAACGACAACATCTTTGTTTCCCACGCATAACAAAACCTCGTCACATTATAACTAATTACAGCAAGACGCCCTACGCTGACATCGTTGTGTAGACGATTTAATTTCTTCTTATTGTGGAGGCGATTAACATGAGTAACAGACTGTCACTGTATCATACACTTCATGCAGCACCATCACTCAGCCCAATCCCAGCCTCAGTAATGGATTTCTCACAAATTACTATCCCACACACAGCAGCAGAACTTTAAGTCTTGTTATCTTACTGCACTCAAAATTAGCTTGGGAATTGCTTATGCATCTCAAATGGATGTCTTAAGACACCGAAAATAATTACCATGTTCTGGGTCCGTCTGGGTGCTAGGACAGTCTTCTACCCTCGACGAGATGTAACCACCGACTCCTTGATTCCGCGTATTTAAAAGAGCCCCTGAATTTATTTATGATCTATGTATTTTCGCCAATCAACGCCACAGGTACAGTTTTATTGGCATCTTACATATCCATCGACCTTTGCCCCTAAAAGCACTACTCTACAAATTTCAAGTAACGCCCTAACCGAGGATATTAGAATAGGTAACTTGACGTCACGGGCAACCCTCACTTGAACTAGGACAGGTGACAAAAGTAGCATCTTGTCCTTATTGGCTGTAATGCAAATGGATGCATCCAACTGTAAGTAGGTTGTTTAGGTTTTTATGTTGGTAACGCCATGTAGCGCTCTATATGAAAATCACTGACTGTGCTGTGTGAAGGCTGTGGTTGGTTTGCATTGTTAGAGTAATATTCGTCATTGTAGTGTTGGGCAGTTGGCTGTTAATAGCGCGTAGCGTTGCGCAGTTGGAGGTGAGCCGCCCGCAGTGGTGGATGTGGGGAGTGAAATGGCGGAGTTTTGAGAGCGGATGATCTGGACGTGTGTCCATCAGAGACAGTAAATTTGTAAGACTGGATGTCATGAACTGCTATATATATTATGACTTTCGAACACTATTAAGGTAAATACATTGTTTGTTCTTTATCAAAATCTTTCATTTTGCTAACTACGCCTATCAGTAGTTAGTCCCTTCAGTAGTTAGAATCTTTTATTTAGCTGGCAGTAGTGGCGCTCACTGTATTGCAGTAGTTCGAGTAACGAAGATTTTTGTGAGGTAAGTGATTCATGAAAGGTAGAGGTTAATGTTAGTCAGGGCCATTATTTGTAGGCATTATTGAAAGTCAGATTGCGTTGCGCTAAAAATATTGTGTGTCAGTTTAGTGTTGATCAGAATAGGTAAAAATCGAAATGTCTGAGTACGTTCAGTTCTGCTCAGCTGTTTGAAAATCAGATAATGTAAGAGATTTATCTGCATAGTAATTCATTAAGTTTTCTAAGGGGGCGTTTCACAACTTGCGTACACTCAGATCCTAGCTCATTTAATTTACTGAAGCTCTCGCAGCTCGTTCCGTTGTTAAGAGAAATCAGTGTCAACTACGAATAAGAAACTGATCGGGAAGAATTCATCCTCCACTAATTGGTTCCTATGGGCTCGCTGATGAAATTTTACAAAGTAATTCGGTATTTCCAAAGCAGTCAACTATGATTACTCACATAATAGTCTGAATCATGGTTTACAGATGCGTTATGAATAGTTTTCAGTCAAACTATTACATATTAGCCAATAACTCTGGGATTTTCCCCCCAAAATTAAGAAGTTCTCATTATTTCAACCTTTTCATACTTCGTTAGAATTGCATCAGAATTCCAGTGTCATGAAACATGTTCTGATATTTTCAGTTGATTCAGTAGAGCCAACATAAGAAACAACAGAAAACCATTCTAAGCTAATCAGGACCACGCATTAGCGGCTTTCCGGTAAGAGTAGCGCGCTAAACTAATTCTTTAGTTGGATAACATGCTCTGAGGTAAATTGCTTTGACTTCACTGTGGTAAATCACCAGAATTGGCTGTAGATTTACACACAGAGTACCGTCTTTTCAGGTGGGTGTTCTCCTTCTTTTCTGAAAATTAAGTGAACGGCAAAGGTGAATGAGAATGTTACATCCGGCGAGCATCCGATGTTTTCGTCTTTCCAATTCACCATTAAAAAATAGTGAAGTTTCTAAGAATGAATAGATAACAACAGCAATAATAGTATTATAGTAGTAATTCAATAATTCAGCTGATCATTATTAACTTCAAGAGAAGCCCTTTGAATTTCGCCTTGTGTTTTATATTGAAAACAGCAATAAAACACTTAACTCCTGTGTGAGCAATACTTAATTGTGTCAAACATTAAGCAAAATTATTATTTATCACATGACAAACCATACTTGTGAGGTAAAGGTTGTCTCTACGCAGGCTGTATTGAGTAGTATAATTTACAGTCATTACTTATTTGGAACTGAACAGCAGCTAAGGTCACCGTTAATAAATCGTGGAATTTTGGCATCAATAACGGGTAGCGACTGGATAGTCTCCACACATTGCAGGAATGGAACCATGTACGTATACGCCAGGACCTCAAACTTCCTAAGTACGTCTCCAAAAGAGAATATTAGGCTGTGAGGGCATTATTTGGCATACCTATTTATCTTTCTGGATTCTTAGTTAAAGACGTATCAATAATATCTGGAGGCAACTGAATGTGCTCAAGAGCTACCTTGAAGGCGTTATTAGACACTTACAATATTCTGCAAGCTCTTTTACTGGTGTTGGACATTTAGTATACTTCAAGAGTTGAAACCAAGCGATATTGTTTATCTACCAGTGTGAAATATTCTTTACACTGAACTGTTTGTCACGTTAGTTCTCGTTCAAGCATATGCACATCTCGCTGCTGGTAAAACAAACCTAAATTTAACGTCCATTCGTGGCTAGAAAACAACAACGGTAGGTGCTGGGCTTGAAGCCACGGAAGGCGGAAATTAATCATTTGTTTCGTCATTTCAGTTTCAAACATCTCGATGCTGCCGAGAAAATTCGATATCTGACATCTCATTGTGTTCAGTGCACAATCCGATTGGGTGCTGAATTCGGATCCCCGACCAGCACAAAACTTCACGTCACGTCACTTCATGTTTGTTACTTGGGAGTCAAACCATATTGAACTTTTTTCGTGGTTAGTTAACCGGGACAATAGTTACTGGTTAGGAGTCCTAGTCCATAACAAAGATTTTACGTATGTAATTTCAAGTTCAGATTTACTAACAGATACTAGTTAAAAATGAGATATACCACGTCTCTTTATGCGTATTCAGGAATGAAAATCAGTCCTGTGTCGAGTCTCGGTTTAGTACAATAGCTTTGCTTAGTTGCATTGCCTATAGGTGCTGGGTTTGATTCCAGATCCAGAACAAAACAGTTCCTTATCTCATTTAAATATCACATATATATGCACACAAGCTGGTCATGAATGACTCAGCTTTTTAATGACACTTTGTGTTAGATAATAAGGGTGATGGGTGACTTTTAAACAGCTCATAGACCCATATGCCAGCATTAATACAATGAAATCACTAGGGATACGTTGTTGATGGTGATGGTAGATCGCTTGATGCTGTCAATCACTGTTTTTATAACTGGTTACTTCATTAACGAACTTATCCAAAACCACTCGCCATGCGAATGACAGTTAATAGGTGTTCGGAAAACCTTTTAAGAGCAAGAATACTTCGAATTATCATTGAATTTTTATTCTGATATTCTTGAAAACTCTCTTATTCGCAAATTAATATAGTTTTGAGTGAGGATTATGGAAAGATTTATGTGGTAGAGTTACAGGCATTAGTTGTCTCAGATACTAATGAGAGTCGTAACATTTCAGAAACATCACTGACTGTAATAAATTTGGGTTTTGCAAGCGTTAAGAACTGTCTCATTTATAACAAGGTGTGTCGTTCTAGTATCATGGTATTTGTTTACATAAGGAGTTATTGCAATGTAGAGCAGTGTTCTCTAGTGGTCATTTGTGGTGATCATTTTGTACAGCCAAACGACTGTACCAAAAGGGGATTAGAGGACCTGCAACACAGTTATGTGGGCTGTACGGAATCAGTCGCAACGTAATTCAAGTCGTCAAACACATTTGACCATGATAGTAGATTGTACAGTTAGTAAAGGGAAACAAATAGAAATTTGGGCTAGAAGAAATGAAAACTTTGAGGCTTACTAGTGACATAGTAATTGTGCCAGAGACACAAAGGACTTGGAAGATTAGTTGAACGGATGGATAGCGTCTTGAAAAGAGGTTAGACGATGAACACAAACAAAAGTATAACACGGATGATGGGGTGCAGTCAACTAGAATGAAACGACATGTTTTTTTTCTGAAAGTAATAATGAAATAAATAGGTTTCGCCTTCTTTTAAGAATACAATTTTTGGTTTTGTTAAATCTCCAGCCATGTTTCACCAGAGTTTTCGCATCTTAAGTGGATTTTTTCTTTCCTTATTTCTGATTTATATACATACAAATTTACTGTGTTTTAGCAATATATTGACATCATATTTTGGTTTGCTTTAGATTAGATATGTACTTTACTACTTCTACACTGTCTTAGGATGCGCCAGTGCGATTGAAAGTAGTGTTCCGTCCACAATGGAAGGTATAGGCGACATGAGCCCAAATCAATTTCTGTAGAGCGTTAGAGGTGTTCCGCTGCGCATTATGAGTGGAAAATACTCCGAGTCGCGCCAGGATTCCCGTGAAACCTCGAGATCAACAGGAGGAGGATCATCTAACCACCACTACTTTTCGAAGCTGTAGACATTTCATGTTTTCCGTGAAAACAATACAAATCCTCACCCGAAGGTTGGGACAGAACAGTTTCACTATTCTGTTCCGTGGCCTGTGTGGTATCAATCAGATTTTATCTGCAGTCACCTCAAGTGGCAAGCCTACAATAAAACAAGGACAGTAGGGCAGAGGTTATAAGTTCTTAGCGATTTGCAGGTCAAAGCAGACCCAGGCTCATGTGACAGACGGGATAATTTTAGAAAAGAATTTCTACAATTCGGGAATGCGGAGTGTATCCCACATTTTTGAAAAACAATGTTTCAAAAGAATCAGTTCCTAGGTCACCCGTTTGCGGTGACGGAATTGATTTGCATGTGCTACAACAAATTGTCGCAGTCGTATCAGCTATCTTTGGTAGGTCATTGTGCGGAAACTGAGGAGGACTTTAAACCACTTCTGCAAGCATCAGAGAATATTAACGAGAGCACGAACATCGCTTCTTATAACGGCAACGATCAGTCTCCCACGAGACCACAACGAAGCTGTAATGAGAGACGAGACGACAAATCCGATACAACAGTAACCAGCCGGACCAAAATATTGGAGTAACGGGAACGGCAACAGGAACAATTTCGACCGCAGAGTCGAGCAGCCACAGTATAACAACCAGAAGAGGGAGGGTGCTCAGATAATTGAAATGAGAGCGCCAAATCACGGGTCCGAACAGCCACAAAATAGCGGTAACCATCAATGACGTATGTACAACTCACAAACTGACACTATGCGATCAAAAGTATTCGGACACCCCCAAAAACATACGTTCCTCATATTAGGCGTATTGTGCTGCCACCTACTGCCAGGTACTCCATATCAGCGACCTCAGTAGTCATTAGACATCGTGAGAGAGCAGAATGGGGCGCTCCGCGGAACTCACGGGCTTCGAACGTGAACAGGTAGGGTGTCACTTGTGTCATGCGTCGGTACGCGAGATTTCCACACTCCTAACATCCCTAGGTCCATGTTTCCGATCTGATAGTGAAGTGGAAACGTGAAGGGACACGTACAGCACAAAAGCGTAGCCGCGCAGAGTGGCCGCGCAGTTTGAGACGCCATGTCACGCATAGCTCGGCCCCTCCTGCCGGAGGTTCGAGTCCTCCCTCGGGCATGGGTGTGTGTGTTGTCCTTAGCATAAGTCAGTTTAAGTAATGTGTAAGTCTAGGGACCGATGACCTCAGCATTTTGGTCCCTTAGGACGTCACACACATTTGAACAGTTGAAAAAAAGCGTACAGGTCAACCTCGTCTGTTGATTGACAGAGACCACCGACAGTTGAGGATGGTCATCATGTGTAATACGCAGAAATCAGTACAGACTATCATACAGGAATTCGATATGAAGCACAATAAATAATCAAACTACACAATATTACAGGTTACATGTTCTTTTTGACATCATGTTCAACTTAGTACTCTTTCTAGTCCAATAAACATATTTTTTAACGTTGTAAACTAAACGTTAGGCAATGGTCAGTATTATACACAATAATTAGAATACATAATCTTACATTATTACAGGTTATATGATTATGATGCCATAGTTTGTGAGGTTGTGGCATGGGTTGAGAACTATCTAACTGGACACTAGTAACTTATATTGAGGAAGAAACATGTTTTACATTGCAAATAACATTTGTATGCAATGGGCAACATTGAACATGGTAAATGTTTGGTCCAGCAGTATGTGTCATTGTGGCGGTTTGTGGGTATGTGGTTCATGGATAACATCATGTGAAGCTTAAAAGTGGGGTGTGCCAAGCTGTAATTGATCATTTGGAATCAGCTGGGGATTTTGAGCTAAATGTTTGTTTATCTCGAGTGCTTCTAACACACTTAGTTTTCTTCCTTTGTTGGCTATATGTAATATTTTTGTGTCGATTTGGAATTTGTGTCCTTTCTTCAGCACATGTTCGGTAAAGGTCGAGTCTGACTTATGCAAACTCCAGCTGCATTTATGTTCAGTCATCTTTGATGTTATGGCCTTGCCCGTCTGACCGTTATCCAGTTAGTTGCAATCATTGCCAGTGATTTTGTTAACACCACTGTTACTTAATAAATCTGTTTTGTCCCTGCTGTTGAGTAGGATATGGGCTGTAGTGCAGCTTACGTTAAATGAAGTTTAGTAATTTCTGGCTAATTTTTCTTCTTTGTACTTTTGTTCAAAATTTTGCCAGTTAATTCGGAGGTATAGCCATTGTCTGATGCAGTAAATTCAATGGTGTTTAATTCTGTTTTGACATTGGTATAGACATAAGACGATGTACTATGGAGAGGGGGCAGAATATTTATGTGATACTGGGCGTTGTGAACATGAGGGTATTACAGTGTCTGTCGTGGTGCGGTTTCTGTAAATTTTGAAACTACGTGTATTTGTAGTTTCAAAAAACTGTAGATTGGTTAGACAAGTAGGGTCATGACATCGAGGCTGACTGAACACAAACGCATCTGGAGAATATCTAAGTCAGATTCGTTCTTTGCTGAACAGGTGCTGAAGGAAGGGAACAAATACAAAATCAACAAAGAAATATTACATGTAACAAACAAAAGAAGAAAACTAAGCCTATTAGAAGCACTTATGGTGAACAGACACTTTGCTCAAAATCCCCACCTGGTTCCAAATTATCAATTACAGCTGAGCACATCTCCGCTTTTACGCTTTACATAATGCTATCAACCAACCACATACCCACAAACCGTCACAATGACACATTCTGCTACACAAAACATAACGCATTCTCCTATTCCTTACCAGGCAAACTTCAACAATATAACTTGCAATACTTTAATATTGTATATTTTAACCATGGATTATGTTCAACATTGCCCATTGCATAAAAATGTTATTTATAATGTAAATCATGTTTGTTTCTCAATATAAGTTACTAGTGTCCAGTTAGATAGTTCACAACCTGTAATAATGTAAGATTATGTATTCTAATTATTATGTATAATACTGTCTATAGCCTAGAGTTTAGTTTACAATTTTAAAAATACGTTTATTGCATAAGAAACAGTACTAATTTTACAAGTATCTCAAAAAGATCATTTAACCTTTAATATTGTATAGTTCAATTATTTATTGTGCTTCACATTGGCCGTTGTGTAAAGTGTACTTCCAACATTAAGAAACAAGTGAGATGCAGAACACTTTTTGCAAGTGACTGTATCTTCGCCTAAAATGTTTGGTTACCTAAGAACCAGTGTCTCTTCCAGACGCTAGCCAATTGTTTCCTGAAGATGGCATAATAAGCCAAAAACTAGTTCGGAATAAACAAAAATCAGTAGAACAAAGTGTACTTTTTATTCAACCTAAAAATCCTTTTTTAACATTAATTCTGAATTAAGCAGAACGTAGATTGTTTTACAATAAATACATCGTGTGAACGATGATTACTTTCTCTTCGAAATTATGCAAGCCCTGTATCACGCAAGGAATGTAAGAACTTACTACCACCGACTATTTCATTGAAATTTCTTCGATAATCTTCTGAACGCAAGTGATAGACTGAAAAAATCACATTTTGTAATTACAAACTCCATCAGGATCCATTGCAAGTACTATGACAGTTAGGCGGGAGGTGAAAAAACTTGGATTTCACGGTCGAGCGGCTGTAGTAGTAGTAGTATCTGTTTTCATCTCTTTTTACAAGGATGTAGGACATGTCAAAGTATTTACAAGTTTATACCAATTTCGATAAGCTAATTCGTATACACATATACACTCCTGGAAATGGAAAAAAGAACACATTGACACCGGTGTGTCAGACCCACCATACTTGCTCCGGACACTGCGAGAGGGCTGTACAAGCAATGATCACACGCACGGCACAGCGGACACACCAGGAACCGCGGTGTTGGCCATCGAATGGCGCTAGCTGCGCAGCATTTGTGCACCGCCGCCGTCAGTGTCAGCCAGTTTGCCGTGGCATACGGAGCTCCATCGCAGTCTTTAACACTGGTAGCATGCCGCGACAGCGTGGACGTGAACCGTATGTGCAGTTGACGGACTTTGAGCGAGGGCGTATAGTGGGCATGCGGGAGGCCGGGTGTACGTACCGCCGAATTGCTCAACACGTGGGGCGTGAGGTCTCCACAGTACATCGATGTTGTCGCCAGTGGTCGGCGGAAGGTGCACGTGCCCGTCGACCTGGGACCGGACCGCAGCGACGCACGGATGCACGCCAAGACCGTAGGATCCTACGCAGTGCCGTAGGGGACCGCACCGCCACTTCCCAGCAAATTAGGGACACTGTTGCTCCTGGGGTATCGGCGAGGACCATTCGCAACCGTCTCCATGAAGCTGGGCTACGGTCCCGCACACCGTTAGGCCGTCTTCCGCTCACGCCCCAACATCGTGCAGCCCGCCTCCAGTGGTGTCGCGACAGGCGTGAATGGAGGGACGAATGGAGACGTGTCGTCTTCAGCGATGAGAGTCGCTTCTGCCTTGGTGCCAATGATGGTCGTATGCGTGTTTGGCGCCGTGCAGGTGAGCGCCACAATCAGGACTGCATACGACCGAGGCACACAGGGCCAACACCCGGCATCATGGTGTGGGGAGCGATCTCCTACACTGGCCGTACACCACTGGTGATCGTCGAGGGGACACTGAATAGTGCACGGTACATGCCAACCGTCATCGAACCCATCGTTCTACCATTCCTAGACCGGCAAGGGAACTTGCTGTTCCAACAGGACAATGCACGTCCGCATGTATCCCGTGCCACCCAACGTGCTCTAGAAGGTGTAAGTCAACTACCCTGGCCAGCAAGATCTCCGGATCTGTCCCCCCATTGAGCATGTTTGGGACTGGATGAAGCGTCGTCTCACGCGGTCTACACGTCCAGCACGAACGCTGGTCCAACTGAGGCGCCAGGTGGAAATGGCATGGCAAGCCGTTCCACAGGACTACATCCAGCATCTCTACGATCGTCTCCATGGGAGAATAGCAGCCTGCATTGCTGCGAAAGATGGATATACACTGTACTAGTGCCGACATTGTGCATGCTCTGTTGCCTGTGTCTATGTGCCTGTGGTTCTGTCAGTGTGATCATGTGATGTATCTGACCCCAGGAATGTGTCAATAAAGTTTCCCCTTCCTGGGACAATGAATTCACGGTGTTCTTATTTCAATTTCCAGGAGTGTATTTACAGACGTCTAGTTAGAGACAATCATTAGATTTACTCCTGGTATACAACACTTTTTTAACAAATAACTTACAAAATAATGTAATGCCACACTGTTCACTCATATCTCACTATCAGCCACTGCGCACACTATACGCACATTGTTTCATAACACTTCACTCACTATACACACACACACACACACACACACACACACACAGAGTGGTAATCTCTGGGCCACTTTCTGTACCGTAACTTCCCATTTGCTATCCTGAAAAACTGTCAGCATCCCTCATAGCAGTGGAGAGCATATGAAGCGTGTCGGGGGAACACGGAAAACAGTGCAGTCGTTGTCGTAATGCGGAAACGTGTAAAAGGGCAGGATCATTGGAATTCTGGCCAAGGGGGGAAGCATTTTCGGAACGGCTAAGTTTATAAACTGTTCGCTTGCCGCCGTGGTTGAAGTATATCGTGCATGGCATAATGGCACTAACCAAATCCGGCGCCGAAGCATGTGATGCACCACGGGCCATAGACGACAGGTGTGAACAACGGCTACGGAGATGTATATGAGTGAGCAGACGAGCTACTGTCGAACAGCTGACCACCCGGGTGAACCAAGGGGCTACGAACGACCGTTGGGCGACCGTTGCTGCGTATGGGCCTCCGCCTCAGGGGCCTGCTCCATGCACCCATGCTGACTGCTATTCATCGGCGACGAAGGCTGGAATCTGCACGCCGGTACCGTAGCCGGATGTCCACTGAGTGGCGGCAGGTGGACTTTCCAGATGAGACGCGTTTTATATGCCGTCGGACGGATGTCCTTTAGCGTGTACAGTTCTGCAACAGTCGTCGGCTGGGTCCAGGTCGGAGAACGGAGGGTTATGGTCTGGGGAATGGTTTCGTGATATTCCTTGAGTGATCTCGTCATTCTGGAAAGCATAATGGATCAACACAAGCATGCATCTATCCTTGGGGACCATGTCCACCCCTACCTGCTGTTTGTTTTTCGTTACCACGATAACATTTATCAGTAGGACAATGCAACATGTCACACAGCTCGCACTGCACGCGCGTGGTTCGGAGAGCAACAGGATAAGTCTAATATACTCTACTGGCCACCAATCTCCCCGGATTTAAACCCAGTCGAGAATCTGCGGGACCACCTCGATCAGGCCGTTCGCTCCATGGATCCTCAAGTGAGAAACCTAGCTCAGCTGGTCACGACACTGGAGTCGGCATGGCTCCAGATCCCTGACTCTCTTCCAGGACGTCCGTGGTGCAAAAGGTAGATATCAAGGCTTGTGACAGGCGCTGACCACAAATGAAGTTTTACGAGAAATCCTTTGATTTTGTCTTTGGCCTCCTTTGGAGGCTCTTGCTGTCGAGATTTAGAATCTTGTAGGAACATTAATAATTCAGCTTTTTCGTGTCAATATCCTAATACCCTTTTTTTGGAAAGGCACCTGACCTCTGTGTGATAAAGGAGATTTTGATGGAGCGAGGCCATGTCTTTATAAATGATTCTAAACAGTCGAGTTTTCAACTCTCTAACAGAGTTCACAGATTTGAACACCCTTTTAAGAACATCACTTTATTTCGAAGGTAAAACCGTGGCTGCAGAGTTTGTCAATGAAGAAATCAGTGTGTCCATGGAACATTTAGCACTGTTGATTTTAATTTCGCAACGAGTTCACTTTTATTGCTAAACATAGCTTTAGCACCAACAGCAAAAATGGGAATACATTTCGTCCAATCAATCTCGTAGTTGGGAGGGCCTTCTAAAAATATGTAGTACAAACAGTGACAAGTAGTGATCTCTGGGAGTGCTTTGCAAACTAGTATGTCTTCCATGATACTTTCATCTGCTTCAAGGCACACAAATACAATAAATTGCTGATAATCTGAAACATCAGTAGATTCATCAAACTACAAAGAATAATATGGTCTCTTCTTTGATTATTCGACTAATCTTCTCGAATGTCACCGGCCATATCGATTATTACGCTTTCAGTGGTAGGGCTACTATCAGAAAGTGGGATGTTTCTTAGCTTGTGTGGTAACTACTCATATTTACCTAACATAATTTCAAACGTATCCAGAGCTGCTGGGAAACTAAGATTTCAGCATCTGTATGCGTCTTCCCTTCTGTAGGCACTCGGTATGTGACTCAATAGTTAGCTAGTAACACTTTCTCGTTGACACTTCTAACAACCCTACCACAACATAGGTCAAAAATTAATTATGATTGTAGTGTTGCTCACGCTGCTAAATATTGCATTTTCGGGCAACAACAAAGTTATAATATCTTTGAAACGAAAGATTCGTCTGTTTCCATTTGAGCAAGGATAAAATCACAGAAATCGATTCTTTTAATCTTATCAGCTGCAGACAGTGCTTGAACCAATTTCAGACGATAAGGTTTCATAACTAACCTTTTTCGTAGGACTCTCCATACAGTTGATTGTGGAATTTGCAGCTCTCTGCTAGCTCTGCGAGTCGAATTTCCTGGGCTGCGAACAAATGCTTGCTGGATGCGTGCTACATTTTCATCACTCGTTCTCGGCCGTCCAGAACTTTTCCCTTTGCACAAACACCCATTCTCTGTAAACTGTTTATACCAACGTTTAATACACCACCTATCAGGAGGTTTAACACCATACTTCGTTCGAAATGCACGCTGAACAACTGTCGTCGATTCACTTCTGCCGTACTCAATAACACAAAAAGCTTTCTGTTGAGCGGTCGCCATCTTAGCATCAACTGACGCTGACGCCTAATCAACAGCACCTCAAGCGAACAAATGTACAACTAAATGAAACTTTATAGCTCCCTTAATTCGCCGCCAGATAGTGCTTAGCTCTGCCTTTTGTCGTTGCAGAGTTTTAAATTCCTTAAGTTGTGGTATTCTTTTTGAATCACCCTGTACTTCCGAAAGCTGAAAATCTTGGACGCAGGTGAGAGGAACGAAGAAGCAGCACCTCGGAAACGACGCAGGCTGGGTTATTTCCAAGAATTTTTACTCAGAAGCGTACCATTGTACGAGTATAGTTTTTTCCTCGTAAACTTTCCGCGCTGGACGACAAAAGACTAACATGGTTGGTCGGCGTTCGGAATAATCTGTAGAGAGGGAGAATATTCCATGGTTTCGGGAATATGATTCGTTTTCGGAATTACGATGGTGGGGAGCCAAGCCTTGCTGGGAAGCCAGCGCTGGAAAGACGAAGTCTTCTGTTGTGGTCTTCTTTGTTGGTACAGACGGACTTTCTGTCTCTGCTCTCAGGAGAGTTTATAGTTAGAACAGTTAGGCACTGTACTGTTGCGAACCTATACGATTCTGGATTTCACCTCCGGGATGGAAGTCGTCGTTGAGTACGCAGCGTTCAGTAATTGAAAGCACTTCCTCTGCCTATACTTACGTTGAGACGTTATCTGAACTCCGTCCTTGTGGCTGGGAGTTCGCGTTTCTCGTCTGTAGAACACAGAGAGGAGAAGATAGTATTAGAGTACATTAGTCAGAAGACCGCCTTCTGCCGTCCTAGTGTTTGAAAGAGTTTTTATTTTTGTGGGTGGAGTTGTTCCATCGACGCAGACGTGTACGAGAATCAGCGCGCCGACTCACCAGACGCAGCACGTACGGTGATATCGCAAATTGCTTCGACTTGTTACGGGTATAAAGCTAAACAGCTGTGATCACGTTAGTTTATTTCCACTGAGGTTCCACACCACCATAGATCATCTTTGAAAGTAGTGTCTTCTAGCGTTTGGTACGTAGGAGATGTCAGTCGTTTCGCGTTATTGGTATTAGATCGCGCAGTCATAATAAGGGGCAGAGTTGGGCAATTGATTAGTAATTTTACTTAGGAAATGTAAACTCCATAATATAAGGATTTTTTTGGAATCTACAATAAATATGTAAGCAGGAACAACGTTTATCATTTAGGAGGACTAGTTACCTTCATATTCATTTATGTTTAGATTGTAATTTATAGAATTAAGAGATCCTAAGATCTGCTTCAGGGGGTAGTCAGACGGAGCAAATCTTCATTTTAGCGATTATTATTCTCCGTTGTGCGCATTCATCTTACACCCGCCTGGAGTAGCATCTTGGAACATGATCGTTTTGATGGTCCAGGTGTTATTGTGTAGGAAGGGATAATACTGCATGGGCATATTGATGTTCTTCCTCCATGTGCGCTTTTTCAGTGGTGTATTCGGCCCTCACTTCACTTTTGTGGATGAGCAGGTGGATGAGTTCTTTGAAAGACAGGATATTTTGCGAATGAACTGGTCTGTTCTTTCCCCCATCTTAAATCCCATCGAATACGTATGGGGTGCGTTGGGGAGACCTATCGCAACACGCCTACACACACCAACGAGCATCCAACAGTTGTTAACGGCGCTGATGGAGAGATGAGACGCCCTGCCACACGAACTTTTTACTAACCTTGTGACCAGCATAGAGGCATGTTGCAGATCGTGGACTGCCGTGCGTTGTTATTACACACCCTGTCAACTGCCTATGTCCCGCCGTTTGTAATGTCCAGGAGACCATCATAAATCGCAGTGACTTCAATTTACTTATTGTCCTTGAATAAAAGTATCATTTCTGTTCGCCTCAATGTGTATTTCTTTCACTTAGCACGCTGTAGCAGTTCTTTGTATGTATGGTCCAAGTTTCACCGAGTTATGTTACCTGCAGTGACTCATCATGCGAAAGTTGCATTCGTCCTTAAGTTTTACACACCAGCGTATGTTCTGTTGCGCTATGAAAGTTCACACACTACCACATACAATGACGGAAGAAAATCTCTCTCAAGGTCCAAGTCCTCCACTACAGTTCAGCTGTACGCAAAGGAATTGTGCACACGGAAACGAAAGGAAACGGTTGGCCCTAGCACGTGGACTGTAGTTGCGTGCCCTGATTAAACATTAATAATTACTAAGGAAACAAAAGAAAAATTCGTAGTAGGTATTAAAATCCATGGAGAAGAAATAAAAACTTTAAGCTTCGCCGATGACATTGTAATTCTGTCAGAGACAGCAAAGGACTTGGAAGAGCAGTTGAACGGAATGGACAGTGTCTTGAAAGGAGGATATAAGATGAACATCAACAAAAGCAAAACGAGGATAATGGAATGTAGTCAAATTAAATCGGGTGATGCTGAGGGGATTAGATTAGGAAATGAGACATTTAAAGTAGTAAAGGAATTTTGTTATTTGGGGAGAAAAACAACTGATGATGGTCGAAGTAGAGAGGATATAAAATGTAGACTGGCAATTGCAAGGAAAGCGTTTCTGAAGAAGATAAATGTGTTAAAATCGAGTATAGATTTAAGTGTCAGGAAGTCGTTTCTGAAAGTATTTGTATGGAGTGCAGCCATGTATGGAAGTGAAACATGGACGATAAATAGTTTGGACAAGAAGAGAATAGAAGCGTTCGAAATGTGGTACTTCAGAAGAACGCTGAAGATTAGATGGGTAGATCACATAACTAATGAGGAGGTATTGAATAGGATTGGGGAGAAGAGGAGTTTGTGGGACAACTTGACTAGAAGAAGGGATCGGTTGGTAGGACATGTTCTGAGGCATCAAGGGATCACCAATTTAGAATTGGAGGGCAGCGTGGAGGGTAAAAGACGTAGAGGGAGACCAAGAGATGAATACGCTAAACAGATTCAGAAGGATGTAGGCTGCAGTAGGTACTGGGAGATGAAGAAGCTTGCACAGGATAGAGTAGCATGGAGAGCTGCATCAAACCAGTCTCAGGACTCAAGACCACAACAACAACAACAACAACAATTACTAAGTAGTGATGGGAATGTCAGATACTGTAATGAAATAAGGGATACAAATTACATGCATATATTGTTATGATATCAATGATTGCTCAGAACAGACAAGGGTCAAATACTAATCACTGTAGAGTGAGTTCATATACACATATCAGCATATGATAACTGTGGATCTTCAGAGGGAAAGAACTGAAAAACTTTTCGTAAAATAGTCCGAACGAATAAGAAATCGTAATAACTGACATCTAATCGCTGAATTGAAGTCTTGACGACTGCATCGGAAGCTTAGTGAGTAAAAAGAAGTAGAACCCCTAAGAGTCAAATCTTGGCTGAAAAGTTACCTCGCAGTGACTGCTTGATCAATCTGAGCCAACGCGCCTATCATCCCATACGAATTTCGGACGCCATGGCTGCAACACTTACATGATTTACGCAGGACGAGGCGCGGTGAGCTGGCATGCAAGATTGGACGCTAGCAAGGCGATGGCAGGGAAGATAGGACGCTAGCATGGCGCAGCCCATTTGCACGTGAATTGCCTTCTCGTCTCGCGGTGAAGAATCCCTTCTCTGTGCCTCTCGACGACCAAGTTCGTATACTATGGCTCCCGTCGAGGAAGTGATTACTGTGGCTCTCGCCGAGGAAGCCTCTACTAATGCTGCTAGCGAGTTAGTATCTGATACTTTACTCCCCTGCTCCTTCCCGATGTGAGCCCTCCAAAATTGCCATTTTGATCAATCTGAAACTGCGTACTTTATTTCGCAAATCCGAAACCTCCTAACAATTTTGTTCTGGAAGATTAGGTGTCGATTCCTTCGGAAGATTCCGAACGCCGATCCATCTGAACTTCTCTTCCGGCAACTTGTCAATGTCGCCCTATGGAACACAGCCGTTCCCAAAGATTCCAAGTTCCCATCTATCAACCGACGTCCCGCCAAAAACTTTATGTAACTTTATCTTCTCAATGTTAATGCTCAATGCGTCAGTGGCCCGTCAGCAGTAGACAAAGGAATCGCCTGAGGAGGCGCCCAGTGGTTACTACACAATACTGCGACGTTATCACACGGGAAACGCGATTTGCGCATTTGTGTGGGTAGTCAGTTGGGGAAACGTCTGCATTCGTAATCGCCAACTGGCGAGGGCAGGCGAGTTCCACGAACTCAGCAGACAAATGTATTCTTTCCAGAGCGTGGCTAATTCCGTGAAAGACGTAGGCTGCCTGCGCCGTAGTGAATGTGACAGCAGGCAGCCGCACGCAGGGCTCAGGTGGCCGGCACTACTCCCCAGCACACGTCCAGCAAGACGCCTCTTCTGCTGAAGGCAGGCCAAGGCGAACAGAAATTGAGAGCCAAGTTTTCACTCTCCGATAACTATCGTAATGAATTAAACATGCACCTTAAAATTAAGAGAAATTGAAGGAAATCCTCTACAATCATCACCACTCTCACAGATACTAAGCTCCTTTGCAAAAACATCGGAATTTATTGATTAATGAGACCTGTCTTATCGCTGTATTAAGTGTGTAACGTAAAAAGGAGAATTAAACACTAGGCTAACTACAGCCTGAAAGTTGGTAGGCGTATTTCTACATCTGAAAGATGACATCTATTCAGACTTCGCGTCAGTTACATAAGACTGGCGCTATTAGGGCCATTATGAGCATACAAATCAGGGGTGCTTCAAATGCACGCCATAATAGTCATTAGCGTTTGTTACGTTTGAGATTGGACGTGATGAGTTGATCTTAGTCGAGAATACCTTTAATGTGACAAAGACGCCATTCAAGAATGGGATTTTCACTCTGCAGCGGAGTGTGCGCTGATATGAAACTTCCTGGCAGATTAAAACTGTGTGCCGTACCGAGACTCGAACTCAGGACCTTTGCCTTTCGCGGGCAAGTGCTCTACTATCTGAGCTACCCTAGCACGACCCACGCCCCGTCCTAACACAGTTTTAATCTGCCAGGATGTTTCATATCAGCGCACACTCTGCTGCAGAGTGAAAATCTCATTCTGAAAACATCAACAAGGCTGTGGCTAAGCCATGTCTCTGCAATATCCTCTCTTTCAGGAGTGCTAGTTCTGCAAGGTTCGCAGGAGAGCTTCTGTAAAATTTGGAAGGTAGGAGACGAGGCACTGGCAGAAGTAAAGCTGTGAGGACGGTGCGTGAGTCGTGTTTGGGTAGCTCAGATGGTAGAGCACGTCAAAGCGAAAGGCAAAGGTCCCGTTTTCGAGTCTCGGTCCGGTACAAAGTTTAATCTACCAGGAAATTTCAAAGACGCCATTATTAGCATCTCACTGAGTTTCAACGAAGTAGTGTAATAGAGCTACGACAAGCTGGAAGTTGCTTCTGCGATAGTGCAGAAAGACTTGGTTGGAATGTACATGATTACTAGCAGCTGTGGTCACAAGAACGTACGGTCACTAGAATACCGGACTCCAATGTGCTATATGGCACTACCGAGATGGGAGGACCATCCTGCTCGGCGTATGGTTCTGGTGCATAGCACTATATCTGAAGCAGCCATCGCACCCCAGTGATACAAGGAACTGTTACAAATCGGTTATACCAAAGACAGCTTCGAGCCAGACACCCTGTAGCGTGCGTCCCACTGATCCCAAACCACTGCCATTTCCGATTTCAGTGGTGTCAAAGTGAGAGCCATCGTGGAGACCCGCAGCAAATGAAACGATCAAAAATCGTTGCTCTCCTAAAGCCCCGGAAGCCGAGTAACGAACCAAAGAGCTATCGCCCAGTCGCATTATTGAGCTCTGTATAAACTCCTGGAAAGACTTCTCTATAACCGCATTGCCACCAAAATTCTGGAGTCAGTTCCCGTGGAGCAAGTCGGGTTCCACCCTGCGCGCAGCTATACAGACCAGGTTATGTCACTAACTACATACATAGAGGCTGGGTACCAAAGGAAATTAAAAAAATCAGCTGTTTTCATAGATCTGTTCAAATGGTTCAAATGGCTCTGAGCACTATGGGACTCAACTGCTTTGGTCATTAGTCCCCTAGAACTTAGAACTACTTAAACCTAACTAACCTAAGGACATCACACACATCCATGCCCGAGGCAGGATTCGAACCTGCGACAGTAGCAGTCGCACGGTTCCGGACTGCGCGCCTAGAACCGCGAGACCACCGCGACCGGCATAGATCTGTCTGCTGGCTGTGCCACTGTCTGGAGACATGGCCTATTGTACAAATTCATGCGAACAATCCCTTGCTTGAGAACTAGCAGACTTATAGATGCCATGCTTGCTGCCAGAACATTCCAAGTAGTAATAGGATAACAGACAAGCGTCCAAAGAACCCTGAACAACGGTCTACCGCAGGGCTTCGTGTTGGCTCCACTACTTTTCAGCTTATCTATTACCGATATGCCATCTACGTCTTCCAGGAAGTTTGGGTATGTAGACGATTAGGTCTTGGTAACACAACACAAGAACTTCGAGGTCATGGAAACAACCTAGACATCAGACGTGGAGACATTAAGTACATACTTTCTTAAATGGGAGCCAAATCCTACAAAAACCGAAACTACATGTTTTCATCTCAGTAATAAATTAGCAAGAAAACAACCTGACGTTTGTCTCGAGGGAAATCGTCTCCGATCTAATGAGCATCCAAAGTACCTTGGAGTCACTTTGGACAGAGCGCTCACTTATAAACGACATGTGGAAAATACTGCAGCCAAACTAAGTACGAGGAATAATATTCTCCAGAAGCTGTGCGGCACTACTTGAAGCTCCTCGGCTGACACGCTACATACGTCGGCACTCGGACTGGTCTCCTCGGCCGGGGAGTTCGGCACTCCGGTCTGGATGAACAGTGTTCACACACAAAAATCGACGTGCAGCTGAATAGCACGATGCAAATTGTCAGCGGAACCATGAGATCAACCCCAACACAATGGCTGCCAATTCTAAGCCACAAACCACCTGCGAACCTACGTCGGAAGAATGCTCCTCTCTGGGGATATAGGAAGATACTCGACAACGCCCAGCTCCCTATACACAGCGACATGCCTGACCTACCCGGCCGGAGTGGCCGAGCGGTTCTAGGCGCAGGTTCGAATCCTGCCTAGGGCATGGATGTGTGTGATGTCCTTAGGTTAGTTAGGTTTAAGTTGTTCTAAGTTCTAGGGGACTGATGACCTCAGATGTTAAGTCCCATAGTGCTCAGAGCCAATTGAACCATTTGAACCATGCCTGACCTGGAAAGAAACAGACTTCGGTCTAGACACCCAACAATGATAACAGCCAAGGAATTGCAAAGTGCAAACTTTGATGCAATAAAGACCTGGAGGGAACAGTGGCGAGAGGTGTGCCCTGAGCATTGTCAAGCACTCCCCTGCGTCACTGAGAGACCGCCCGAATATGAACTATGGTCATCCCTTAACAGAATACGGACAAATCACGGAAGATGTGCAGATACCCTTTACAAATGGGGAAAAACACCCACTCCCAACTCTGACTGCGGAGCCAACAGACAGACCATCCGCCACATCGTCCAAGAGTGCGACGCAAGAGCATACAGAGGCAAGTTCAGTGATATTCTGATGGCAACAGACGCCGCAAAAGGCTTTACGTATAATCTTGATGTTTGTATTTAATTGTATGGAACATTTATAATCTTGATGTCTCTATTTAATTGTATTGCCCATTATCTGTATGTTTTATTGTGTTTCTCATGTATATCTTTGTTTAAACATTTGTAAGAAGCGTAAAATTATGTGCACTGCCATACGCTAAATAAATAAATAAATGATCGTGGAGAACTGTTGTGGTAGTTGATTAAAGCTGGTTCTGCCTGTGTGTTAGTGATGGCCATTTGTTGGTTATAAGGAGGTTATTTGAGGGCCGCCAACCAACCCGCCTGCGTGCTAGTCACACTGGAACTACACCTGATATGATGGTTCAAATGGTTCAAATGGCTCTGAGCACTATGGGACTTAACATCTATGGTCATCAGCCCCCAAGAACTTAGAACTACTTAAACCTAACTAACCTAAGGACATCACACAACACCCAGTCATCACGAGGCAGAGAAAATCCCTGACCCCGCCGGGAATCGAACCCGGGAACCCTGATATGATGGCCTGGGGTGTGATTTCGTATGACAGCAGGAGTTCTCTCGTGGTTATCCTACGCAACCTGATTGCAAATTTGTACGTCAGTCTGGTGATTCGATCTGTTTTGCTGTCATTAATGAACAGCATTGCAAGGAATCGTTTTCGAAAGGTTAACGCTCGCCCACATAGCGCAGCTGTAGCCCAACATGCTCTACAGAGAGTCGCAATGTTGCCTCGGCCTGCTCAATTACCAGATCCGCCTCCAGTCGAGCACACATGGGACATCATCAGCCGACAACTCCGGCATCATCCACAAACAGTATTAACCGTCCCTACATTGACTGACCAAGTGCTAGAGGCATGGGGCTGCACCCCACATACTGACATCTGGCACCTGTGCAACACAAAGCATTCTCGTTTGCATGCTTGCATTCAACATTCTGACCGTTACAACGATTATTAGTGCACCAGCATTTCACAGTTGTAATGGCTTGTTTCGTACTTACATTAACCTGTGATCTTGTAATGTTAATCACTTAAATAAACCCAGACAAATGTATTCCCGAAGTTTCATTACACTACCTTAACTATTTCTCTTCAGTGTTTTTGGGAGAGCTATCAGAAAAAAACACACGTAATTTGGCCGACCGGGTGGCCGAGCGGTTCTAGGCACTACAGTCTGGAACCGCGCGACCGCTACGGTCGCAGGTTCGAATCCTGCCTCGGGCATGGATGTGTGTGTTGTCCTTAGGTTAGTAAGGTTTAAGTAGTTCTAAGTTCTAGGGGACTGATGACTTCAGAAGTTAAGTCCCATAGTGCTCAGAGCCATTTGAACAATTTTTTACTTAAACCTGGTAGTATTGAAAGCTTTCACTCGTCGACCATTTTGTTCAATTAAGAAGGTAAACTAGGTTGACGCTCAATTTTGGAATCGATATTCATGATTTTTTTCAATAAAATAACAAACTATTTACAAAACTGTGAGAGGTGGCATGAGCCCCCTCTCATATTTCTATCTTACGATTCTCCTCTCTAGTTGCATGCGGTGGAGGGTTGCTTTTCCTTAACACGCGTACTTCCCACGCAGCGTCTCTCGTCACCCGGGTGGGCCGGTGACAGGCGGGCTCTGTGGAACTGGAGAGAGTTAAGCCGACGTGTGTGAGGCAGTCGAGTGAATGCTTTTCAGACGCCGACATTGTCAAGAGACACGCCTGCTGGGGTGTGAAGTAGCGGCTGGGCTAGAGGTTCCGTTACTTCAGAGAAACTTTGCGAAAACACTTTCTGGCGGGCTACCAGCGAGGCGTGGGAATGACTTGTGTACCCACGCAGTTGTGGCGGGAAAATTCCCGCACTTTCTGCAAAATCAGCACAGAAATTGGCGCCAAGAATCTCCATTGGTGGAATGGTAGTGCTCCGGCAATGGAGTGGAATTTCCGCCGGTTTTCGTGTTGCTGATTGGAACGTAACCACGACCACTGTCGTGGGGGCGGGAAGGTTGTGTGTTCGGCCTGTACGGGTGCTCTGGGTAGTCGGCAGTCGCCTTTCGGTCGAGGACGTCGGAGCAACCAGCCCTCGCCTGCGGTACGCCAGATCGTGTTCTGGGAGATAAGAAGACTGTTGGTAATGTACGTCCGCAGCACCGGCAGATAGGGATTTTCCTAGGTGATAATCAGAGCTCAGCAGAGCGCGCCTGTTCATCCTTTTCTAACTTTGTTCAGTTTCGAGTAGCAGCAATTACTATTGGGTTAGCTGTGTGTCTCTCTTGAGATTTGAGTGGAAAGGAATTGGCTCCACATACCACTTCGTCTTAAACCTCACGATCTAAGTTAGGGACAACTTCACCTTTACTGTGTTTGTATGAATCTCCAATTTTAGCCAATTTGATGTTTTATATTTCCTGTGTCTCTTTTACTATTCTGCGTTTAATCTTAATAAATCATATTGTTATTTTGGACAGAACTTTCTTTCTGTTAATCAATAGAGCAACCCTATCATTCCTCACTATGCTAATGAAACCTTTGTTTATTTAACTTATTTATCAAATTAAATTATTGCAGGTGCCAAACTCTCTTCTACTCCACTAGCAGGGTTGATTAGAGTCAGTTCGCGTATTTGTTTTATCCTTGTGCAACAGCAAAAGTTGGAGTTAGAATAGGGGGTGCTTAGAGCATGATTTACACATGTGGATTCTAGTAGAATTTAGTGATAAATACACTACTAGCCCCGGCACCTCGCATAATATGGCGACCCTTGGCCTCGGATCTTTCCTGTGAATCTCTGATAAACAAACAGGATTCTTAGTAGGAACATTCAATTTTTTTTCTCTCTATTTTTTTTAATGATTAATACCCAAGTTTTTTTTTGGTAGTTCCGCGTTTAGTTTTAAGTAGCGGCGCATGACTACAGTTTTTGTTTTCAGTGTATATATTTTTTGTTCATTGTTTTTTTTGTGTTTCGCTGATGTGGTGTCTGTACCGCATCGCACTTTGTCGGATTTGTGTGCGGTTTCTGTACCACATCAAATTGTGTTTGTGATTACAGCGTTGGAACAGCGTTGTTGAAATTTTATGTTTATGTGTAAAAAATATATGGAGTAGATTAATTTTATTGTGCATTTTAGATGAATTTGTTTTTATGAATGATAACGAGAAGTAAGGCACGACTATTATCGGGCGAAGCTAAAACAAAAGAGGATAGCATAATGGATAAGGGGCAGTTTACTGACGGGAATAGGTTCGGAGATGAGATGGGCACATTTTTAGCAGGACAGGACGCCAGGGGCATTGATGAGGAAGGTGATTTGGACGCGATCTCAGAGCAGCGTTGCGGCCGTGTTTATGATAGTGAAGTAGAGGATGAAACAGAGACAGGCACACAGGTCGAGACGGTAGCAGAAGTTTATAGTCAAACGAACGAGTGCAGACAGAGGCCAGCTCGGTCACGTCAGAGCTCTAGCGCCCAGGTGTCCAGAGTTACATCGCCCATGTTTGAAGAGGATCAAAAAGATGACGTAAACCCAATACTGAGCTTCCTACGATCAATGAAAGAAGAAGCTGACGAACAGCGTAAGAAGCAGGAAGAAGCTGACGAACAGCGTAAGAGGGAGAAGGAAGAAGAGGAGAAACAACGTAAGAAGGAGAAGGAAGAAGCTGACGAACAGCGTAAGAGGGAGAAGGAAGAAGAGGAGAAACAACGTAAGAAGGAGAAGGAAGAAGCTGACGAACAGCGTAAGAAGGAGAAGGAAGAAGAGGAGAAACAACGTAAGAAGGAGAAGGAAGAAGAGGAGAAACAACGTAAGAAGGAGAAGGAAGAAGCTGACGAACAGCGTAAGAAGGACACGGAGGCAATAATTTCGCATATAGGGGAAATTCGTGGGGAATTATTAACAATAAAGAAAGAATGTGGAGAAGCAAAACAAATGTCAACGGTAGCACAAAAAGTAGCAGGCCTTGCCAAAACTGCAGCAACAGGGGCAATGAAAGTCGCGGAAGCAACTTCTAAACTCGCAGGGCGCTTGCGACGTACAACACAATCCCACTCAAAATCCCTAGCATTCTTAAAAACTCAAGGTAATATCGCGGTTGCGAACTCCACGAAACGAATGGAAGAAGTAGAGAGTCGGATAGCAAAACTAGAGCAAAACGGGCACACGAGCACTGCGCGTTCGGATACCCATGATGGAGTACACAGAATTGTGTCTCCGAGGAAAAGCCCGCCGTGCTCTAGCCCAGTGACAGAGTGCGGAACTAACAATGCACACGCAGAAACAGCAAGTAATAGCTCCAATAATTATAGCCCACTTAGGAGAGTGAATTCTGAGTGCCACTTCCACTGTGATACAGAGGTTGCACATCACAGTTATCAGCAAGATAGAACAGGACACTCAGCAGACGTGCAAGTATCGGAAACGAGTGACAACACCAGTGCGAGGATCAGACAGGATTTTGATCACAATCACTTCCTGTCGATACTGAAATTCCAGAAGTTCAAAGAAAATGGAGGGTCGATGCATCCGAAGAGCTGGGTGATGCAGTTTACAAATTCATTACCGGCATCATGGCCAACCCAGGCAAAATTAGAATTCATGTGTGGACACATCGAAGGCCAAGCCGCGGAAAAGATGCGGGGTGTGGCAGTGACGTGTCGGACTTATCAGGAATTTGTTGGTGCATTCCTGCGGACCTACTGGTCAAAGGAAACGCAAGATAGGATTAAAGAGGAAATAATATTTTGTCCTGAACTGGAAGTGTCCGGGCATAGGAGCGCAACCAAATTTCTTGATGATTTACTCAAGAAGAATCAATTTTTAGATAGTCCATATAGTAACGGAGAAATCATTAAATTTTGCTTTTCCAAATTGCCAGTTAGGTACCAACAGACACTTGTCGGCAAGTGTGGAGCTGACATAGAAGCATTCAAGATTCTATTGCGCGAACTCGAAGTAGTCTTTGATAAACAAGACGCAAAGGACAGGAAGAAGGGGCAAAGTAACAAATACCACCGGCCAGGAACAGAAGACGACAGCAGATTGCATAATCGCACTGGTCAGTTAGGAAACCAGGGTTACGGAAGTCAAGGTTACGCTATTCAAGGTTATGGAAACCAAAGACACGGAAACCAGAACGTCAGGGAGCAGGGTCAATCTAGACAAGGAATCTGGGATAGAAGGAATAACGAACGGCAAAGCGACCGTAATTGGAGAGAGCGAAACCAAGGACAACGGTGGAACCAGGAGATTGAAACCAGACCCGCAAATCCTAATGCACGTCAGAGGAGGGGGAGCCTAACTAGGGATTGACGCCAGACTAGTGCGAACACAGGCCGCTGGAATTTCGCACGTAATCTCGGACCTGGCCAACTACGGATGATACATTACGAAGATTTATCAGAAATCCTGCTCGAGGAACATAAAGCAACTCCTCGACATGATCGGCAGCCTCTTATCACAGTAGCAATAGCTGAAAAGAGTCTGAATGCGATAATAGATAGTGGAAGCTACATAACAGCAATATCTGAGGCAGCATACAAGAGGTGCTCTCAGGAGATGGACTGGCCTGTCCTATCGGTTAAGAAAACCAAAATAAAAGGGGCATTAGCGGGTAAATGTACGGAGGTCACCCAACAAACAAGACTGGAATTCTCCTGCCAAGGACACAAAATAGAGTCTAACTTCTGGATCGTGCCAAATCTGGCAATCGACATGATAATAGGAACGGACTTCCTAAATGAACATGAAGCGATAGTTGATCTAGGACGAGGTGAAGTGGTTTTGAGGAAAGGGAATCCCGTCCACATTAAGTTCGACGATCAGCTGATCCCAGCTCAACTACCGTCTAACTGCGTTCGGATAAACTATGCGTGTCTGAAAGACAGAAAGGAAGAACAGGACGACGTTGCGGATAGGGGAGAGGACACGGATGAGAATGAAGTCGGAATAATGGGAGAAATAAAGGAGAAAATAGGAGAAAAAGTGGAAGCAATAAAGAATATAAGGGGCGAACACCGCAAAGAACTTCATAAATTACTAGTAGAACATGCGGAGGTCTTCCTTCCCAAGACAGGATCAATAAAGAACTTCCAATATGAATTTCGTGTACGTCCGCACAACCAGTTTCGTGTGCCACCCTATCCAATCCCCTTGGCATATCGACAGAAAGTAGCAGCTGAAATTACGCGAATGCTGAGTGAAGGAATAATAGAACCTACGGCTTCAGCCTATAATAACCCGTTAAGAGTAGTCGAGAAGGCAGATGGTAGTATTCGTTTAGTCTTGGACTCGCGACAAATTAATACCATAATAGAACCCGAAACAGACAGACCGGAACGATTAGAGGAACTCTTACAAAACTTCCATGGAATATCAATCTTCTCATCAGTTGATCTAAAATCGAGTTTCTGGCAGATCGAGCTCCATCCAAATTGCAGACAGTACACAGCCTTTTTAGCATTTGGAAGATGTTACCGGTTTCGTCGTCTACCATTTGGTTTGAACGTTTCATCTGCCGCATTCATTCGGGGGCTGGACGGCATACTAAGCGATAATTTGAAACGTCATGTCACCAGCTATGTGGACGATTTGCTGATCGCGGAGAAATCTTGGGGAGAGCACAACGCGGTCCTCGGTGAACTCCTAGCGACATTCAAGGAATACGGTGTGACTATCAATATCGAAAAATCGAATTTTGGGACGTCCTCTGTGAAATTTCTAGGACATATCATCACGGGTGAGGGCATTGCGCCAAATCCCGAAAAGATCGAAGCGATTGAAAAGTTTCCCATTCCTACGACAAAGAAGCAGTTAAGGGGGTTCTTGGGGATCATAAATTTTTACAACCGCTTTATACATGTCAAAACTCAGAGCAGTCCTCGGTTGCATCAACTTACAGGAAAGAAGATTCCTTGGGAATGGGATGAGGCGGCCGAATCCGAATGGAAAACATTAAAATTCGCATTATTACAAGCACCCATCCTATCACACCCTAATTTAGCTGAAGAGCTTTGCATAGTGACGGACAGTTCATACTCCGGTCTGGGTGTCATGGTGTTCCAAGACTATGTACATGAAGGAAACAGGGTGTGGAAGACAATTGCGTTTGCTAGCAGAGTACTAGCCAAGAGTGAGAGGAATTACTCAGTAACCGAGTTAGAGGCGCTGGCTATTGTATGGGCGTTTGAAAAATTCAGATACCTTCTGTTTGGTCGCAAGACGAGGGTCTACACAGACCACAAGGCACTCGAGTTCTTGATGACTGCAAAGCTTAATCACAGGCGGCTCATTAGGTGGGCATCGTATCTACAGCAGTACAATTTTTCGATAGAATATATCCCCGGCAGTCAGAACATCATTGCAGACGCCTTATCACGGTCACCGATCGGATTTGAGCACAACATGGAAGAAGATCTGGAGGAAAATCACTACTGCCTTTACTATATGCAGAAAGTAGCCTTTGAAAATTTTATTACCTGTAGTAAGCAGGACATCAAGGAGGAGCAAGACAAGGACCCTGCCCTAGTGTTATTGAAACAGAAATGGATAGACAGAAGACACGCCACCATCAGGCAGTTCTACCTCTTGCGGAAAGGCATAATTTTCCACCGAAATTATACCAATGACACTGAATGGGGGGTATGCATCCCTGAACACCTAATAAACAAGGTTATATGGCATACTCACCTCAGCTATGGACACTTCGGACCACGCAAGTGCAATCTCAAGCTAAGGACCATGTGTTACTTTCGAAACATGGAGCGTCGAATTCGGAGGGTACTGTCGGTGTGTAAAGACTGCCAAAAGGCTAAGCACACTACTGTGAGCATGCAGGCACCATTATACCCAATCGTACCGACCAAATTAAGACAATTAGCAGCAACAGATTTGATGGGACCTTTGCCAAGAACAAGAAGAGGATATACTTACGTATTAGTGTTTGTTGAACTAACGTCCAAATACGTTACCTTTACGCCACTGAAGAGGGCGACAGGACGAACTGTATCACGAGCCCTCATCCGGGATTTCCTACCACAGGTTGGTCATGTGAGTAGAATCATTTCTGATAACGGGCCACAGTTTAAGTCAAAAACATGGAAGGAGATGTTGCGTCGATGTAAAATTGATCCCATTTTTATATCTTCACACCATCCGAGCTCGAATGCTGCAGAACGGGTTATCAAAGAACTTGGAAACTTGTGCCGGTTGTACTGTAACAAACAGCACACGACATGGGACGTTTTCCTTAAAGACTTCCAGGAGGTGATCAATGAGGCACCCCATGGGATAACAAAATTGGCACCCATTACAGTACTGAAAAACCGGATTCCTAAGGACTTGATAACCAAGGTCGTAAACTTCCCACCAAGGGCGCGAACGCAGCACCAAGCCATAGTGGATTTGGCTCTCAAGAGGATACGGGCTGCAGCAGAGGTCAGGAAGAGACGTGCCGACAGGGGAGCTCGTCTACGACACTTCCAAGTTGGACAAAAGGTGCTCGTTAAGTCTTTCCGACTTTCGAACAAACAAAAAATGAAATGCCAAAAATTCTATTCTGTTTACAACGGCCTGTACCGTATAAGGAGAGCAGCTCACCACAATGCTTATGAATTGGAGACGCTGAAAGGAAAGAAGTCCATAGGACTCCACCACATCTCTCACATAAAGGAGTTCGTAGAATAGTAGTAGTGTAAGAAATGTACATAGTAGAATAGGCAAAAATATGAACCTTTTTTTTTCGGGGAACAATAACCGTTGCATTAATAGATTAAGATTGCTAAAGTGTTAACACGCTGCGTTGTCTTGCATAAGAATTTACTGCTGCTATCCTCTTTTTGTTTATGTTTGCGATCTCCAATGTCGATGGAGTAGGAGACACTACCTTTCCATGAGCAATGTTTTAGTCCTTTCCTATCTGGTGTCCATGTTAAGGGATAAGGATGAGTGACGAGACGTCGCACAAACGGGCGCATACAAGAACGTGCTCTTAGAAGCGTTCTGAGAAGTCGTGATACGCTCCATAGCGGCCACAACCAGTTCGTGAGACGTTCATACCAATGCTTGCAGGCACGCGTCAGTGCACTGCACGATTGTGGTATATTGCGCGATTTCGAGGGTGAATATGGGCAGTATAGTTTTTGCAGAGCTGCGCCGGTATCGTTGTCTTGCAAGTCGGGGTGAACCTGTGAGCATTTGACTCTAATGGTGCCCTAGACGAGAGAAATGAGGGCATAAAAGCCTACCATGCTAATGTGCTGGTTGGGGATTTAGCGTGCTGCTCGTTTTTGTCACAGATGAATCACCAAGGAATTGTACTTGGATATTCGTGACATACTGTGTAGCTGGCGTGTGTTGGGTGTCTGAATCCTCAACAGGAACCAGTCCTGGCTTGGTCATATTACATTGCTTCTGGAAAGATGTACTTCGATCGCGAAAACCGCTTCACATAGAGAAGGAAGTTGCAACTATAAATTTATTGTCGTGTATAGCCATGGCTAACCCAGTCTCCGGAGTTTCAGTGAGGCGTAATGAAAACTCGGAGGTCATGTCGTACGGCGCGCACATCACTATCGTCAATAGCGGCGAGCAGCAAGACATCTCAGCGTAACAGGAACTATGTAAGGGTATTGTATAAGGTAAATAAAAAAAAAATAAATAAATAAATAAAATAAAATAAATAAATAAATAAATAAAAGGGAAAGTACGATACTAGGATAAGTTAAACTGTAGGATTTAACAATAACTAGATTAATATTGTGGGGGTTTTCTACCACAAGTGTGGCGCGCGCCTGTTGAGTTGCTATTTTTCAGGTCACCAAACCACAGACCCGAGATGGAGGGACGACGGGCGAGCGAAAGTAGCGTAGTTGCATGTTCTTTATAGCACAGTAAAACTTAGACCTGCATAACAACATAATTTAATTAAAAGACGTAGAATGTAGATCGTTGGGATATGGTAGTTAATTCTTGAGCATGTCTACTGTCGATCTATATAATTAATAGTAATATTAGTGCGGGCCCGCACATTTAGTTGTTCATCCACTACAAAGCATCAGTTATCACACACCATGTACTTACTGAGATCGGTCTCTACACGTATATCAAAATAAATTATTTCCATGTCTAGATTAGATGTTATAATGATTGCCATAGATTAATAACTATAAAAGTAAAATAAGAGTGTCTGAAATGACAGACCATCAATGTTTCATTAGGTAAATTTATTATAACATAGAAGGTCATGGGAAAAAGTTAGGCATAAGACTTTTGTAAGAATTGTACAGATGACGAGGAACGTGGCAATGCAGAGGCCAGCCAGCGCAAAAACAAGAGGTCTTCGGCTACCTGCTAGAGGGCGAGCGTCCCGTCCTACACGCTGACAGTCACCCGGCTGCCTACCTGAGGGATTACACGGGACCCTTGCCCCGCCACAAGCGAAAGTGGGGCTGGCCGTTGACCCTGACACGCGACAGCCTGCTAGCTCTCCGGACGCGGCAGCCGCTTGGAGGGATTCCCTGCGGCAGACCAAGTTGTCGTGAGTACACGAAGAACATCACATATCGTGTCAGAACCTGCGCCTCATATGCCTCAGGACAGAAAGGGACGCTCTATACTCACCTGTTTGGGTTTTTACAACTCACTAGCATTGGCCGATCTGCATACACAAAGCAGTATCGTGCCACACTAACAAATGTATGGTCTCATGTCTTACTTCTCCTCTCTATTAGAGAGCAGTTTTTAACAATAGTCGCTCCTAGTTCGATCCTGTAGGGATGACCTCACACACTTGTGGAGTCACTCCACGTGCCATCATCCCTCGTCGAACTGCAATATTGGGAAACATAAAGTTCTGTCCAGCGAGAGAAGAGACCTAGACTAGTGATGTATCCCAACGAGTAGACCTCAGAGACAATTAATCGACGTGAGGAGAGCCTATCACTGTGTCTTCCTACCATACGGCCGTGATCATATGCGTGGGTCTGACTACAATCTCAACAGCGTACTGCAGACACTCCAGAACTCCCGATTGCTGTTGCCACAACGTAGCAACTACAACCGACGTTTAGCCTTATGTGATGTCAGTACAGTGGAATCAGTGAAGTGCCACGGATATTTCTAACAATGTGATTTAGTGCCTCATTCTCAGCACAGTCGTGAACTTTGTGCAATGTGCACGCACAATTTGATGCCCCATGAACCTTGTTTTTTTTGTTTTTCTTAAATTTCTTTCTCTTATGTTGTTTCTGTAATGTATGTTATACCTTGTATGCGTTTGTGTTTTACACTGTAATTCTTATTACAGATTACTGTATTGTTCTCCACATCATGTTTTTTTTTGTATTTTGTGTTTATTGTTGTGTGTATGCTAACAGTGTGCCTGAAGTCCCCATAAACTGAAGCAGATACCACCACTGTCATTGTGAATGGACCATCAGTTCAGGGAACATTTTGTAAAGGTTATTCTTGCTGCAGGGAGACAGAATGAATCGGAGGTTGTAACTAGATTCTGAAAACTCACAAAGAGATTGTTAACTTAAATATTATCATGTGTGAGTGAGGTCAGGTTAGTTTAATGATTAAAATTGTTGTAACATCTTGGGCATTTAATTGCGGAGCACTCCAATTCTGATTGTAAAGAATAAACTGCTCCATATTTGGCTCAGATGCCCGGGCCATGTTTAGAGCGTGAATGTCTGCGTGAATCGGTGTTTGGAAGGGGCTCCCTGGGTATGGATGTGTGATGTGAGTGTTAGTGTTCCATATTAAGAAGGTGAAGTTGGCTACATCATAAATAATCCTCCCTCTATGAGTTGCATTTTTCAGTTGCAATGATCTTTTTTATAGAGTGCGGTATGTGGAGTCACTTTGTAAGATTGTTCTTGGGCGATTGACTCACTACCTTGCTCCTAAGTGAGCCAACCGCTCACCAATTACAATCTAAAATGGCGTAGGGGCAATGAGAGGTGGCATGAGCCCCCTCTCATATTTCTATCTTACGATTCTCCTCTCTAGTTGCATGCGGTGGAGGGTTGCTTTTCCTTAACACGCGTACTTCCCACGCAGCGTCTCTCGTCACCCGGGTGGGCCGGTGACAGGCGGGCTCTGTGGAACTGGAGAGAGTTAAGCCGACGTGTGTGAGGCAGTCGAGTGAATGCTTTTCAGACGCCGACATTGTCAAGAGACACGCCCGCTGGGGTGTGAAGTAGCGGCTGGGCTAGAGGTTCCGTTACTTCAGAGAAACTTTGCGAAAACACTTTCTGGCGGGCTACCAGCGAGGCGTGGGAATGACTTGTGTACCCACGCAGTTGTGGCGGGAAAATTCCCGCACTTTCTGCAAAATCAGCACAGAAATTGGCGCCAAGAATCTCCATTGGTGGAATGGTAGTGCTCCGGCAATGGAGTGGAATTTCCGCCGGTTTTCGTGTTGCTGATTGGAACGTAACCACGACCACTGTCGTGGGGGCGGGAAGGTTGTGTGTTCGGCCTGTACGGGTGCTCTGGGTAGTCGGCAGTCGCCTTTCGGTCGAGGACGTCGGAGCAACCAGCCCTCGCCTGCGGTACGCCAGATCGTGTTCTGGGAGATAAGAAGACTGTTGGTAATGTACGTCCGCAGCACCGGCAGATAGGGATTTTCCTAGGTGATAATCAGAGCTCAGCAGAGCGCGCCTGTTCATCCTTTTCTAACTTTGTTCAGTTTCGAGTAGCAGCAATTACTATTGGGTTAGCTGTGTGTCTCTCTTGAGATTTGAGTGGAAAGGAATTGGCTCCACATACCACTTCGTCTTAAACCTCACGATCTAAGTTAGGGACAACTTCACCTTTACTGTGTTTGTATGAATCTCCAATTTTAGCCAATTTGATGTTTTATATTTCCTGTGTCTCTTTTACTATTCTGCGTTTAATCTTAATAAATCATATTGTTATTTTGGACAGAACTTTCTTTCTGTTAATCAATAGAGCAACCCTATCATTCCTCACTATGCTAATGAAACCTTTGTTTATTTAACTTATTTATCAAATTAAATTATTGCAGGTGCCAAACTCTCTTCTACTCCACTAGCAGGGTTGATTAGAGTCAGTTCGCGTATTTGTTGTATCCTTGTGCAACAGCAAAAGTCGGAGTTAGAATAGGGGGGGCTTAGAGCATGATTTACACATGTGGATTCTAGTAGAATTTAGTGATAAATACACTACTAGCCCCGGCACCTCGCAACTGATTTTAGCTCTTTATTGAACATTCTTAAGATTGTATTATGTATTTTTATTACGCAAAAAAATGTACTCTGAGGACACTATACAACATCGACGGAAGGCCTTCGAAGAGTCCGATGGCGGTTGATGGGAGGTCTGAACGCCACAATTTCCAACCTAGAAGAAAATTTCAAAAACTGCTTTGAAACTGGTGATAATGTGTAACGCAGTACGAATGAATATTTTTGAAAAATGTTATTTAACCAAATGACGGTACTTTGAAACAAAAGCCATTTTTCCGACAAAAGAGTCGTTATAAAATAGAGCACAAAAATTAGATTAAAATATATCGCAAAGATACTACGTGCTGTAGTAGAAAAAACGCCGAATCGCAAGCCACAAAAAGGTACAGTGTAACTGCATGTATATTCCATGATTTACAGCTCCCGCCAACTTGAAAAATGTTCGTTTGAAAAAGAAGCGTTTAAAGTTTTAGCTTGTGTTTTTAATACTGAAACTGAGCAAAACTTTAATCTGTAATGCCAGCACCGGGCAGCTGGACCTTTTTCTGTCGATGTCGAAACACTCATTCTGACGAAATTATAGGCATATGATTAACTAACTTCCGCTTCCCAATCGAAGCGTTGTTTGCATGATTAAGATTGCGTTTCGAATCTTTTTTATCGTTGTAAATACGCTCGTTAGTCATTTTCAAGCACTCACGTTTTACTGCGCAAAAAAACAAGCGAAATGACGAGTTAAGCAGACGTGAGCTAAGCACGTGCTTTCAGACTGTTTACCATAAACGAATCATGTTACGAAGAGAAATCCTGTTGACAACAGTATTTTAGTTTATACTGATGCCCCCTGTTATACTATTCGAAACTACGTAGACCACTATTCCCTCGGCAACTATTATAGTAATGCATCGTTTTCATTCGAGCACTCGGATGCTCCAGACCCCCATGCACTAAGTACGAGGCCTGTTCAGAAAGTAAGCTCCGATTGATTGCCAAATTGAAACCACAGTGAACATCAAAAATGTTTTACTTGTAACAATTAGCTACACCTTTCAGCTACTTCTCTACGTAGTCGCCGTTCTGACTTAGACTTTTGTCATAGCGTTGTACCAACTTTTCAATAGCCTCATCATAGAAGGCAGCCGCCAGTGCTTTCCGCCAATTCTCCACGCTGGCCTACACCTCGTTGTCTGTGTCAAAATGTTGTCTTCAAAGACAGCGGTTCATGTGACCAGAGATGAAACTCAGGGGGAGACAATTGCGGACTGTATTGTGGGTAATCTCACATGTCCATTTGAAAACGATGCAGGAGCATCTTCATTGCCCCTGCAGAATGCGGCTGAGAATTGTCTTGAAGAAGAAACAGCACGACAGTTATGTAATGTTAGCTGCATAGCTTCAGGCGAAATTTCTCACCAGGCCCTCGTACTTGGCGGCAGACACTATTTTCTAGACATCTTTACGCACTCACTGCGAGCTCAGAAATGAGAAGAGCGACGTGATGCTAACTGGGGTTATACTAGAGACACTACCCAACACATCTGTGCAAAGCTTTATCGGATTTTCATAGTCGTTTCCATTTCGCGACCGATCGGAGCTTACTTTCTGAACGCCCCTCGTATTTAACGTTTATATGTTTGAACATACTTTAATAGTTTAACATTTATGGAATACTTTGTATGAATGACTCTTAAAAACAGACTCTCTAAGGGACATTTTAATCAAAAGAAGGCACAAAAAAATTTCTGCTCTGGTATACTCTCTTGAGAGCAACATGTTGAACTCTATACGCAAGGAAGTACTGTATCCAAACACAATTCTGACGCGATACTCAGCTAGCTCGTATTTTTTACGTTCCTTTCTAATTCCAAGAGATAACGTTAAATATTTTGTAACTCAGGAATCGATAAAACTTCAGTAACATTGCCTGTTGATTAAAAGATTCGGAGAAAATTACTATTCTGGTTGATATTAGACTATATCGTTGTCTCGGTTCATACATTTTTTATAGAGAGCATCCAGATTTTATTAAGTCAGATTTTTCGATGGTGCGATGTAAATAGTAAATATTTAAGAATCATTAGACAGTAGAATTTAATTATCAATGGTTTTTAAACTTTTCCAGCATTAACGAACGCACCACCCGTGTCACCGGCAATAACTCATAAATAGCCAGCAGAGACTCAGTCCATTTTCTCATTGTTACGGATCATCGTATCGCTTGTGGTTACCTTAATCAGTTCCTTTAGAGTTAACATCATTCTCTGATATCGGGTAACGAGGTGGCGAAACCCTAACAGTTTCAACAAACACGGAGGAGGAACTTTCTCAATGATAAGGTTGCGGTAGAGCCACAGGTGTGCCCCAGCACCGTAATCACTTCTCAGCCAAACTTGTTTCGCGATGGCGCTGCACACAAGTTGTGTAGGAAGCAAATCTTGCGATCTTACGAATGAATAAGTGAACCGATAACGCATAAAATTAAGACTGATTTTAAATACACTAACTCGGTATTGTTTAATACAGCTTTCTACGCTGTTTTTGTATTTTTCCATTGTTTTTTACAAGTCGTACAAAAATGTAGAATAAAAAACGCCCTTCTTCTGACATTGTCTCTCCGTTTGTTGCTATACTTGTGATTGTTGTGTTCCTAATTCTAACAGCCTTCTTAAAATCCTCTTCTTGTAACCTGCGTTCATTTCCAGGTGTTATTATCCTTTCTTGCACCCGTATTGCTTGAGTGGTATTGCTACTGCTTTATGGAATTTTAATAGGATTTCCTTTTACTCAGTGGTCTTTAACCTGATTCCATATATATAATAGGATATTTCTGTTTTCCTCAGTATGTTCCTGTTCGTTTATTACAATTCTTCTTGGGACCGGGTTATGACCCAGGATTAAGATAGGCAGAGTTCATCTCCGAAACTTCTTAATATCTGTGCTGATGTTATGTTGAGGTAACAGCTAAAGGAAACAGCTTCACACCCACAACCTTAACCAGCGAAGTTATTTAATGCCAAAATTCTTTGCTATCGATCAGCTTCTTATTGCTAATAAAGAGGGAAAAACCTGAAATCTTATTTATATAAATATAACTACGAAGAACTATAACTTTTTTGAACATTTTGGTTTTTTAAAAAAGAATTTGAATGAGGAGACAAACAAACCCGTCAGTCAGCTTTGGTTTATCGTAAGAATATTACTGATATGCTATTTTTATCAATTTAATAGGATTTTCTTCACTACTTAGTCATACGAAATGTTTTATTGACTTTGGGAGGAATGTCCAATGTACCGGGTGATCAAAAAGTCAGTATAAATTTGAAAACTGAATAAATCACGGAATAATGTAGATAGAGAGGTATAAATTGACACACATTCTTGGAAAGACATGGGGTTTTATTAGAACAAAAAAAAAATACAAACGTTCAAAAATGTCCGACAGATGGCGCTTCATCTGATCAGAATAGCAATAATTAGCATAGCAAAGTATGACAAAGCAAAGATGATGTTCTTTACAGGAAATGCTCAATATGTCCACCATCATTTCTCAACAATAGCTGTAGTCGAGGAATAATGTTGTGAACAGCACTGTAAAGCATATCCGGAGTTATGGTGAGGCATTGGCGTCCGATGTTGTCTTTCAGCATCCCTACAAATGTCGGTCGATCACGATACACTTGCGACTTCAAGTAACCCCAAAGCCAATAATCGCACGGACTGATGTCTGGGGACCTGGCAGGCCAAGCATGACGAAAGTGGCGGCTGAGCACACGATCGTCACCAAACGACGCGCGCAAGAGATCTTTCACGCGTCTAGCAATACTTTTTTCTTGTTCTAATAAAACCCCATGTCATTCCAAGCATGTGTGTCAATTTTTACCTCTCTATCTACATTATTCCGTGGTTTATTAAGTTTTCAAATTTATACTGACTTTTTGATCACCCAGTACTTTATAAATGAGAACAAATTTTTTTACATTCTTTTGCAGATAATAATGCTCTCCAAAATTTTTGCTCTTTTTGTTTGGAAATCCCCTCTTCATATTTAAAGTCATTATCGTCTCTTTTTTCATTATTTTCCATGTCTTCAGAGATTACAAAGTCAGTCACAGATTTCTTAACCATAGGGTTGCTGTCCATAATTAGCCGGCCGATGTGGCCGTGCGGTTCTAGGCGCTTCAGTCTGGAACCGCGTGACCGTTACGGTCGCAGGTTCGAATCCTGCCTCGGGCATGGATGTGTGTGATGTCCTTAGGTTAGTTAGGTTTAAGTAGTTCTAAGTTCTAGGGGACTGATGACCACAGATGTTAAGTCCCATAGTGCTCAGAGCCTTTTGAACCATTTTTTTTGGTCCATAATTTTTGTTCAGTTGTTCATTCTCGCAACCTCAATGGTATTTTCGACATTAATTGCTCTGAAAAATTTCTGCACGAAAACTGCAACTATTTTGTTTGATAACACTGAGAGATAGAATTTCAAGCTCTTAAAGAGAAAAATAATAAATCTAATCCATTTTCATATGGACTTCCACTGTTTTTAAAAGTATGGAGAGTGTTTGAAGTTAGGAGTCTTCAGAGGATTCATTTAAATATACTTTACGTATTACGAAGAAATTAAAGCTTTACTTGCAGCGTTTCATCCTTCGACCACGTTGTTACCAGTTCTTATTGTCATAGCAGAAAGCAGGTGTAGTGTTAAGACATTGGATTCTTATTTGGAAAAGGCGAAGTGAAATGCTAGTCCAACCATTCATATGTGTGTTTTCTCTTTTGCTGTGTTTGCGGTAAGTCTCTAATGGCCGCTATGTCAACGGAACATTAAACTTATCCCATCTTCTTATAATTTTAGGATAGCTGCTTCAACGAGAGCACGATCGATTCCTTTCCTCGTCCTTCAGTAATTCAACTAGAGCTCCGTGTCTAATAATTTCTGAGCGAGTGAAGTGGAGGAATGTGGCTCATATCTCCTAGCGGCCATCCTCGTTTAGGTTTTCGCTGTCTTTCCCAAATACGTTGAAGCTAATGCCAAAATTGTTCCTTAAACATATTCAAGACTGTTACCTTCATCATTCATTTCACAGCTGAGCTCTTCTATTCCTTTAATAACTCTCACGTCTGCGATATGTTGAATGTAGGTTTTCTTCTAACGCCGTCCTTGTAGGGTACGCGAAATACACTGACAGAGAAAGGATCGCAACACCAAGGAGGAGTTGTGCGACATAATCGAAAGTTGGTAAGGATGTTACTAAAGCTGAAAAATGGTGTCTATTCAAATTTCAAAAAAGTCGGGTAAGAATGGCGCCCGTAACCGCCACTGTGAGTATACAAATCAGGTTTGTTTTAAATATACGCTGTAATGTGGTGAGCGTTAGTTACCTTTGAGACTGGACCTGATGAGTCGATATTAGTCAAGAATGCTTTTAACATCTACATCTACATTTATACTCCGCAAGCCACCCAACGGTGTGTGGCGGAGGGCACTTCACGTGCCACTGTCATTACCTCCCTTTCCTGTTCCAGTCGCGTATGGTTCGCGGGAAAACGACTGCCGGAAAGCCTCCGTGCGCGCTCGAATCTCTCTAATTTTACATTCGTGATCTCCTCGGGAGGTATAAGTAGGGGGAAGCAATATTTTCGATACCTCAACCAGAAACGCAGTCTCTCGAAACACGGACAGCAAGCTACGCCGCGATGCAGAGCGCCTCTCTTGCACAGTCTGCCACTTGAGTTTGCTAAACATCTCCGTAACGCTATTATGCTTACCAAATAACCCCGTGACGAAACGCGCCGCTCTTCTTTGGATCTTTTCTATCTCCTCTGTCAACCCGACCTGGTACGGATCCCACACTAATGAGCAATACTTAATTATAGGCCGAACGAGTGTTTTGTAAGCCACCTCCTTTGTTGATGGACTACATTTTCTAAGGACTCTCCCAATGAATCTCAACCACTCTCCCAATGAACAACAAAGACGCCATTATCAACACCTCACTGAGTTTCAACGAGTCACGTAATAGGGCTGTACTTTCCTTCTCCGATACTTGGCAGGAACATAACCACTGTACATCATTGCTGGCAGCGGTGGTCACCAAAATGTACAGTCCCAAGAAGACCGGGCTCCGGACGGCCACGTGGTGCAACCGGGAAGGAAGACCATCGTGTTCGTCATATGGCTCTGGTGCATGGAACTGCATCTGCAGCACCAATTTGAGCAGCATATGGCACCACAGTGACACAACGAACTGTTAAAAATCGGTTAAGCCAGACGCCCTGTAGTGGGTGTTCAAATGGTTCAAATGGCTCTGAGCACTATGGGACTTGACATCTGTGGTCATCAGTCCCCTAGAACTTAGAACTACTTAAACCTAACTAACCTATGGACATCACACACATCCATGCCCGAGGCAGGATTCGAACCTGCGACCGTAGCGGTCACGCGGTTCCAGACTGAAGCGCCTAGAACCGCAAGGCCACACCGGCCGGCGTGTAGTGGGTGTTCCACTGACCCCAAACCACTGCCTTGTGCGATGTCAGAAGTGTCGAGCGAGAGCTCTTTGGATGGCAGGGTGGAGGCCTGTTGTCCTTTCTGATGAAAACTGGTTCTGCCACGATACCACTGATGGTCGTGTGTTGCTTAGAAGGAGGCCTGCGACCAACCTGGCTGCTTGATAGACATACTAGACCTACACCTGAATTTATGGTCGGGGGGTGCGATTTCGAATGACAGCAGGAGCACCCTCATGGTTATCCCACTCACCTTTACTGCAAATCTGTACGTCAATGTGGCGATTCGACCTGTTGTACTGACATTCATAAACAGCATTCCACATGTTGTTTTCCAACAGGATAACGCTCGTCCACATATCGCCGTTGCAGCCCAACATGCGCTGCTAGCGTCGACATGTTGCTTTGGCCTGCTCAATTACGAGATCTGTCTGCTATCGAGCACAATGGGACATCGTCGGACGACAACTCCAGTGTCATTCCAAACAGCATTAACCGTCCCTGTACTGACCGACCAAGTACAGTAGGGATGGAACTCCATCCCACGAACTGACATCCGGCACCTTTACAACACAATACATGCTCGTCTTGCATTCAGCATTCTGACGGTTACGCCGATTATTAATGCATCACCATTTCACATTTGCAAAATCTCGCACCAATATTAACCTGAGATCTTGCAATGTTAATCACTTAAATATCTTACCTAGATAAATGTAACCCCGAAATTTGATTACTCTACGTTAATTATTTTCCTTCATTGTATTACAATCTTACCTTCCTCCATTTGTATCCATAAATCGTAATGCCAACTGCAAATTCTGTATGAAGGTTGAGTCGGGGTCTGGAGGAAATACAGTAGGCATTGACTTTTGGCGCACACGAGGAATAAGAATGCTAGTGTAAAATTTTAGTCTCAAGTGCGTCGTCTGAGAGGCCATCAGTATGTTAAGGATTAGGTTCATCTAATTATGTGCTACTGACTGCGGCGTAAAATGCTATACCTCTTCGTGTTCGTGGAAAGAAAATGAAGAAACTTTCGTATAGTAGAGAATTAAGAATGTTGCAATAATGGTCCTTTTCGGAAAGTGAGAGGTGCGCCAGGAATAGAGTATTCATGCGCCTTTGCACACGAGCGAGAGTGGAGAGAGGGGGATAATTAGCAGTGTTAGTCACGGGAGGGTTCCACGGAATTCTCCAGTCACCGCGGGGACGCCAGAAATCAATACGGCAGGCGGTGCTTGCTGCGCTCAGCTCTGCGCGGCCACACCACCTTCAGCGATGCCACCGCTCGCGCGCAGTTCTCTGGAGCGCCAAACTTTCACTATGCGCTTTCCTTCTTCGTCACTTAGTGTCGGTCTCGTAACTGCAATGAGCCAATGAACACACGAGGACTGTAACACTGACTGTACAGTAGGGCTCTAGAGCATCAAGTTGGATTCCCCAGTGCTGCTAATAGAAACCGAAGAAACGCTGAAACGTCCCCTTTTAACAATTTTTTACAACTGTGCTTAACCTGATACACAATATTTTTTAGCGCAACGCAATCTGACTTTCAAAATTCCCTACAAAAGAATGGCCCTGACTAACATTAAACTATACCTTTCACAAATCACTTACCTCACAAAAATCTTCGCTACTCAAGCTACTGCAATACAGCGAGCGCCACTACTGCCAGCTAAATAAAAGATTCAAACTACTGAAGGCACTAACTACTGATAGGGATAGTTAGCAAATGAAAGATATTAATAGAGAACAAACAATGTATTTACCTTGATATCATCATATATAAATATAGCAGTTCATGACAAATTTCAAAACTCCGCCATCTCTCTCCCCACATCCACCACTGCTGGCGGCACACCTCCAACTGCCCAACGCTACGCGCTGTTCACAGCCAGCTGCCTAACACTACAATGGTTGAGTATTACAACAATGCAAAGCAGCCACAGACTGCACACGGCACAGCCGGTGATTTTCATACAGAGGTGGCGTTACCAATAAAAAAACCTAAACAGCCTACTTACATAGCCCCCATGCTCCCCACAAAAAATTTTACAAATTTTGTTGGGCACTGGCCAATACATATTTGTTAAATTTTTTTTTCACAATTACAATAACAAAGAAATCAAATGCACACACTTATTGATACAATGTTGGTCAAAAGCTAAAATTTTCTCACAGTCCATAAAGACAGTCCTGATCATTCATCACATTGCAGTGTTTTTCTCAAAGTCTGAGCAGTAAAAGAAAATGCACACGGAAGTAGTGGATTTCCATGCAGTCTTGAAGAAGTATCGTTGTCCTTCCAACGGAAAGACAGTGCTGACTCTCGACATGCTGACAGGTAATGGGCCACAACAGAGTAAACCCACAGCAGAGTCAGTCGACGTTTTGAAGAACATTGGTAGGTAGGTCATCACAGAGTAGACCCACTGTAGTCCTGGTAGAGATTACGGTATTGGTGGGCCACCAGAGGTGCAGACCCACTGCAGTCCTGGTAGAAATAATGGTACTGGTGAGTCAGCAAAGACGCAGACCCACTGTAGTCCTTGTAGAGATAATGGTACTGGCGGGTCATCAAAGATGCAGACCCACTGTAGTCCTTGTAGAGATGATGGTACTGGCGGGTCATCAAAGCTGCAGACCCACTGTAGTCCTTGTAGAGATGATGGTACTGGCGGGTCATCAAAGATGCAGACCCACTGTAGTCCATGTAGAGATGATGGTACTGGTGGGTCATCAAAGATGCAGACCCACTGTAGTCCTTGTAGAGATGGCCAGCAGCCATCTGTTGTGACTGCAGGTGCACAATCACCATTGAAGAGTCTTGCGGATAATATAGCAAGTCCATAAACCACCACTTGTGCACTCACAAAGTTTTTTTTTTTTTGTCCTTAGAACCAGCAATGCTGTTATCCAGTCCCTTGCTGAATTATTAACACACGTGCAAACACTAACAGTTCCTATGTGTCACATATTGTCCATATAGTATGACCAACAGAAACGTGTGCAGTGAAATGGAACTTACAAGTTACTTAATTTGATGAACTGGTGTCAATTACAATTTTATAACATGAGAGTACAATTACAAAGGTACAAAATACATCATTAAAGAACATAACAATACAGATAACATTTGTAGTACTGGCTTTACAAAAGAATCAAAATAACATACACATCAATGTTACAGGAATTATGAGATAAGTAGATACATAAAAGTTCAGAATAACTTTCAAAACATCAACTTCACACATGAACATTAAAATAAAACAAAATAAATAATGTCTAAGCATATTTACAAGGTAAATAACATATTATTAATGCCAATTATATTTGAGGATAACAGTATTCCTCATCATAGTGAATGTAGCTTAGTATTAGAAGAGAAAAAAATTCTATGAAACTACACAGAGACAGGAAGAAAACAAATACACAAGGGTACACAAACACATAGGGGGATAACACAATGGAAAGGACAGGGTTCGTTTTCAGTGTAACATTTGGTACTGCAGTCCAACCTAAAACTTCATTCCATAGATCGTTCCTCTTATTTCGACATTTGCACCTGCCAAACAAATCCTATCCAAGCATGCTTTCTATATTCTGTTCACATATTTCTTACCTCATTATTTATTTACCATTATCTTACCTCATCATTTATTTCCAAGAAAATCCTACCTAAACCTGTTGTCCCTAAACCCTACTTTTTTGGTTCATATCCTCTTTCAACACACTATTTTGGTCAAACCATTTTCTTATAGCTTCTCAAAGCATTTCTTTCAATCCATCATAGCTAGTTTCTTATATAGTCTACCCCCTCTTAAGCTAACTTAAATCTACTGAGCTCAGATATATATACCAATGGACGAGGCAATGCAGCATCACATAAAACAATTAATATAAACAGCAATGAAAAAAGACGCAGATTTGCGAAGCAAGCTGCATTAAGAAATTAGCAAAGCAATTGTAATATTACAACTAATCTAAGGCAATGTGCAGCAAACAATAAAAATAAATCATTAGTAAAACTGGCTTAACAGAATAATACAAAGTCAAATTCAATAACACTATGCCTGGCAAACAGCAGCAACTTATACCTAAACATGACATAGCTCAAGCAGAAAAATAGTACACTAAAGATAACAATGCAGATAAGGGAAATGTATAATCACATCTTAATGTCTAAGTAACTAAAGTGGTGCACCACAAAAACTAATTCTACAAAAAATTACTCAGTAGTTGAAAAGAAAATTATGTATGCAGTTCCTGGTATTAGTCCCTTCTTATTGTTCTTTCCATTCCAAGAGCTCCTTTTTCGAAGAATGTGGATTACAAAATTATTATTTAATAGATCTGCAGACAGAAAATATTTATATTAGTACATCTATAAAATTTTATTTTAACCAGTGCTGCAGTGCAGCTAGAAACTAGATATTAAACAAAATGGGCAAAGCAAGGCGTGAAACGTCATTCACTAGCCATATGGCATTTCTCTCAATTAGCACGACAATAGCCGTGAAATGTTGCGATGCTTTCTACAAAGGAACGTCAATAGCGATTATAATGGCCTCTTTTTTCTTCTACCTGTGCCGCTGGAAGGCTAATGTTTTTTTTTGTTCGGGCGGCTGTCGCCCAGGTGTCTGACACAGCTGTGTGCCCACGACGTATTACGTGCAGGTGGTCACTTAACTTTCGTACGGAAATATTTACGACAGCAGTTTCCGCTACAATGGCAGTCTTAAATAAAAATATTTCACAGGTCAAGAATTAGCGTTGCAAACCTGTAAAAACAAAATCCCATGAATATAACAGTGTCCAAAAAATTTTCGTCGGCATTGTGATACATTCACGCATTTACACACATTTCATAATTCTAAAAGTACGATTCTCGGTTTCCAACATACGTCTTCACAAGGCAGAGTTCCTAAGCGCTACTCATTACTCCTTACCTTATTACACATATACAAATTCGTCGATGCTTCTTCAATACTTCATCATTAGATACATAGCATAATCAAATTCTTCATATAACATTAGCTTACTAATCATAAACATACCTCAACAACATAATACACATCGTCGTCGTAAAAAATAACATCATAACACCTCAGTCAAATCTCAAAATCGTCGTAGCTTCCTCCAATAGTTTCAAAACCTAAAAAAAATTCTCTGCTCATTTCAAAAGTGTCATCTGCCTCAAACGTACTTTAAAATCATGATTCCATACCAAACACATCATTCAAAGCTCACATTGTATCACAATGGTTCCGAAAAAATATGAACAGTTTACAAAGTACAGACAAAATACAATTTCATACGTATGAAGTTATTCAACTGTGTAATTACGTAAACATCTGTCACTGACGTAGTAAAAAAAATGTTTGTCTCTCTCAGTTAAATGATCTGATAGCTGTGTAATACTGTGTTGGAGAAATATGGTACCGATGTGTAAAGTTGTATAAGCAAATACCATATTAGCTAGGGTTCCTTGTGGTTGCCACACACATGGTACACAAAGTAAGCGTGTACCCCCCTGAGGATAAATGTAATTATACCCTCAGGTGTTACAGATTACAGCAATGGAATGAAATGTATCACGGAAAACCTTCTTTGTAATTAAAAAATCTTTAAAAGTAAGTGTTTTAAGTATAAGATTAATCACTCAAATGCGTGTACTGTAGCGCTAAACTGTGCGTCTTGTCGCAACATAATCTCTGTGGAAGTGTCGTAGTTATCGTCCTCCGAAAGCTAAGTTCTGCAGAAGTCAATGTACTTACCTCATGCTAAACAAAAGTGAAATGCTTTGCGTATAGATATCTTAGTTATTACGCTTATTGTTGTGATGAAGAAAGTACTGTACTGTAACGTATTGTTGTGCTACGGAAAAGGCTGTCTCATTGTTGCCATACCACAAAAGTTACTACTAAAACATGTTTTTCTTTCCTGAAGAATTCAGAAAACTGTGCAGATATAAAACAGATACACCGCAAAAGCAACAAGATGAATTGTGTCACACATTAGTAGCGTCGTGATAAAATCGTGTAGCTGTCACATAAACTAACCACTGTGTCATCTGGTATCTCACAGAAAGTACTTTAAACCCAGAATGTATTTTCAAGTAAACCAAAATGTTGCATTAAAACCTCAAGTTAAAAAAAGCACATTATCTCTCAATAAACGGTTTAACGTGAGAAAGGTGGTGTAAACCTTTGCTCTTCCTAGCACGCAGAGTTTGAACAATGCAATTATCATGCGGTATACATCGTTAAAGAATACTGGAATTTTTCTCAAGGTTAGCGTCTATGTTATTTTTCTCGGAGCCAGCCGGCGCAGGTGTCTGCCTGCGGTGCGGGTCAGTGTCTGTTTCTTTGTTGGAGCGCGTCGTTATTGGGATTCGGAGACCTAACTTCTACAAATTCACCTCCTCGAGAGGGCCCTGCTCTGTTTGAATCCCGCCAGTTCTGATGCAATTCAGGTCTGTCATTACGAATATATCGTCTGTCGTCATGTCGGTAGTTTCTGTGGTTTCTTTCTTGTCGGTTAAGTGGTGGAGAATTTCTCCCTGAATCGTAACTGCGCGCTGGACCGTTGCGTCTAAAGTTATTCTGTCCCTCGTAATAATAATTGTTTTGGTTCCCATATTGTCTGTTTCTCTGATTGTCTCTGTGATAGTCATTACCGCGGAGAGGTGATCTTTCCCTGTAATTATTACTACTCTGCCAACGGTTGTTATACGGGTGGTGTCTGTTTCGGTCACGATTTGTGTTGTGAGAATAGCCTTGTCGCGTCCAGTTATTATTTCTTTCATCGCGGAATTGCGACGGATGTGATCTGTAATTGTTGTGCTCGTGCGTTCCGCGATTGTCAGTGTCAATTTCCAGTTCTTGTAAGAGTCCTTGAAATGCTTCAATGTCGTCTTTGCAACGTCCTGCCAAAATAATGTGTCGCAAATGTTCAGGCAGTTTGATTAAGCAAATGCGGATGAGTTCTGAGGGGCTGTATGGGTTTGACAGGTACTGATTCTTGTGCAACATGTCTTCAAAATATTTCACAAGACTGGAGAATTCAGATTGTTCGAAATGTTTCATCATTATGATGCCATGTTTTACTCGGTCTTGTGTGTTTTGAGACCAATATGCTGAGAGGAAGGCATGGTAAAATTCTCCTTCACTATGATAATCGTGAATGACCGAACGCATTCTTACAGCTGGTTCATTCTCTAAATAGCCACACATAAATTCTAATCTGTGTTCTAATGACCAGTTAGGGGGAAAACAATGAGAGAATTGATGGAGCCACGCTTGTGGATGAATGTCGTTGGCAGAATTTTTAAACGTTTTGAATTTACGTGTAGTAATGAACAGCTTATAGTCAAAGTCATCATGTCGGCGAGTCGCATATCGGTCATTGTTACGTCGTTTCGGCGGTTCCATTTCAAAATTCGGTGCACCTTGCCAATTTCTTTCATAATTTCCGAAATGCGCTGTGTTATTATTTTGTGGCTGTTCCGTATTTCTATGTCTCTCTTCCTGTATTGGGGCGCGAGTGTCCTCTGAAATACGTAATTCTTGTATTACCTCTGTCAGCTGATCTTGTACTTCCCGGATTTCTCTTTGGTGTTGATTCAGATTTTGTTTCAGTTTCCTAATTTGTTCGCTCTCTTCTGTGTCATTAAAGACTACCGGTTTTGTGTCATTCAGATTTTCATCTACCTTCGTAGATAAATTAGTGAACTGATCCGAAAGTTCGCCTACTTTCTCCGATAGTGAACACATTTCCTCAGTGTGTTTTTCTGAACCAAGTTTCAGAGTGTCCATTTGTGTTGAAATCGAATCTACTGTGTCCTTCAAGTTTTCCTGAGTTTTTGCAAGTTGCATAACCGAATCGGTAGATGCAACTGAGTCAAATTTAGCTTGCAAGGTCTCATGATTTTCATGAACAGTAGTTTGCAGTTCTTTTATGGCTGCTTCGTGATTCTGTAGTGCATTTTCATGACGCGAAAAAATAGGTTGGAAATGCTCACAAATTTGTGTTTTTACGTCATTACAGACTTTTTGACATTTCGATTCAATGTGATGTAACTCATTAGTTAAATCCTCACGTGTTTGTTCAAGTGTGGTGTCTAACTTTTTGAGATTTTGTTCCACTGTGTCTAACTTTCGAAGATTTTGTTCCATTGTGTCTAACTTTTGAAGCTTTTGTTGTGTTTGTCCCATTTGTTGTATTAATTGTAATAACAATGCATTAGTGTCTGGAATCTGTTCCTCTACGCTTTTCGGCAGTGCATTTGCACCGGCAACATTCACATTTTGACAAGCAGAAAATGTGTCTTGACTTATTTGAGAAAACGGTGAGGATCCAAAACCTGAATCTACAGTATTTGTGAGATCGTCTCGTGTCATTTCGGATTCCTGAGCCGCGCTATTGCCGACCGATCGATCGATAATGCTTCCCTGTTCTCTAATTGTTTCGCTGTCTACACCATTGTTTGCAACCCGCTCCATTTCCCTATGCACAATTACCAAATTACTACTTTGAACGTCTGTTAATTCATTACACAGTGGTGCTGGCAAACTACGCTCGTCGTCACTATTATTTCTCAGTTTGCTTTGGAGCCTAGTGTTACGTTTTTCACACGCCATTATTGTCACAATATTTCACACGATAACACAGAAAAGCACAATTTGAAGAGCAAAAATAAGAGAACACATTAACATAACACTGAAAATAATATCTAGTTAATTGCAGCTGCGAAATACTTGGTGCAAATCTACATGCATGCCACAACTGTTTTACTGTACAACAATGAAAGACTGCAACTACAAAGGAGATTTTCTCTACAATTACGCGCTAGCAATAAACAAAAGCTACACTAATTACACAAACTACAAGAAAAAATCAGAAGATTCCAGTGAGGTATCCTCGGCTAAGGGTCGACATATGAAACGTCCCCTTTGAACAATTTTTTACAACTGTGCTTAACCTGATACACAATATTTTTTAGCGCAACGCAATCTGACTTTCAAAATTCCCTACAAAAGAATGGCCCTGACTAACATTAAACTATACCTTTCACAAATCACTTACCTCACAAAAATCTTCGCTACTCAAGCTACTGCAATACAGCGAGCGCCACTACTGCCAGCTAAATAAAAGATTCAAACTACTGAAGGCACTAACTACTGATAGGGATAGTTAGCAAATGAAAGATATTAATAGAGAACAAACAATGTATTTACCTTGATATCATCATATATAAATATAGCAGTTCATGACAAATTTCAAAACTCCGCCATCTCTCTCCCCACATCCACCACTGCTGGCGGCACACCTCCAACTGCCCAACGCTACGCGCTGTTCACAGCCAGCTGCCTAACACTACAATGGTTGAGTATTACAACAATGCAAAGCAGCCACAGACTGCACACGGCACAGCCGGTGATTTTCATACAGAGGTGGCGTTACCAATAAAAAAACCTAAACAGCCTACTTACAACGCACGTACCAGTGATGAATAAAAAAAATAATAGTTCTCAACGTTTAAACTATTTTATAAGATGGCCTTTTCAGGTAATGAAAAAGGTAAACCATGTGATACAGACATCGTCAATGGAGCTCAGTAAAGACGTCTGCTTCAGTGACATAATAAATGCCTCAGCAGTCGAAGAAGCTAACGCAAGCTAGTGGTGCGGCGCTCTACTTGGAGACAGCCCGTTTGAATCCCAGTGGAGGCATAAATTCTCAAGACCAGTCTTTGTTTGGTAGAAGGGGGGGGGGGGGGCACCGTTTCCAAACACGAGACTATTCCACCACCAAACTGGGTTACGTGTCAAGCCTCTCTGCAGTGTGAATATTGAATATGTGACATCGCTGCTGGTGATCCATCCGTCGGACGTGGACGATAGTCACACCAGTCAGAGATTTTCGATAAATATAGGCTGTTTACTGGTACTGAGTTCCACTTTCTCCTTCCTCTGGCATAATCGTCAAAAACACAAAGACGACCCTAAGCTGTTTACACATTGATCACAGTAACGTACGCTGAACAGTTAACTCTATGCCAACAAACATACAGCTTGTACGGAGTCGCAAGCCACAAAACATTCTTTTTATACGGGGTATATCAGAAACATTTTTAGAAACGTTAGGGGCGGATTGTTAACTCCAAACCATCAAAAAACTCGGTACAAACAAATGCGTAGAAATCCTTCAGTTTTTAATCATGAATGACAGTGGTTCAAATGGTTCAAATGGCTCTGAGCACTATGGGACTCAACTGCTGAGGTCATTAGTCCCCTAGAACTTAGAACTAGTTAAACCTAACTAACCTAAGGACATCACAAACATCCATGCCCGAGGCAGGATTCGAACCTGCGACCGTAGCGGTCTTGCGGTTCCAGACTGCAGCGCCTTTAAGCGCACGGCCACTTCGGCCGGCTAATGACAGTCTGTTTTACAAAGTTTTCCGTTCAGAATCTCGTTAAGGATATTCAAAACGAAATCTGTTTGTTTATCCACTTCTATAAACGCGTATTTACTCATCAGATAATGGACTGTCGTATCCTTTCAGACAACCTTGGACAGTGTCGAATGGTTTCCACACTTTCAGGAGACGTAGATGATGTGTCTCTGCATTAGGAATGTCTGCCAACTAACCCAACTGGTTGAGGTGATACCGTGACTGAGAACGGCGGATCGTGTAGGCCACGAAACTGGTCTTTCCCTGCCTGTCCACCTGCCATGGTAGATTCCATCCAGTTCATCGCAATGTCACTTAAAGGTGCTAGAGAGAGTGTTCTAAACGAAGTCCCTGTAGACAGAATCTGTACGACGCACTAAGGGGACATATAAAACTCCTGGAAAGCGATCTACAATTTCAGCCCACACACGAATCTTAAATTGCGCCCGATGTCTAGGCAGAGTGGCACCATGACGATCTCCACCGACAACTGGGTTGTGAAAATTTACTATTCCATCTCTTCCAAATGGTGCCTCATCTGAAGATACGAACAATGAACTGACAGTCCATACGACAAACAATCAGCCGAAGTTAAATACGACGATAATAATTTAGTGCGGCTCAAAGGCTTGGTGCAAGTCGTTCAGTTGGACACCACTTCATCATCTTGTGTGTCTCTAACCGACTCCAGTCATCCTACTGCGAAAATGGGACTTTCAGTTTAGCGTGCAATTCGAAGCACATCTCGTTCCTGGATAATCATCAGATCATTGTCGGAATTCTATTCCGCTACCTTTCGGCTTCCAGCCACGCGTGTTACTACTAGACCAGGAGGCCCGACAACATGATGATGATAACGATGTCAGTTTTAGGACTCTGATTTGCACGTTAACTTACCAAAGAAATATCTGTTAGAAAAATGTTACTGTGATGCTGTAACATGAACATAAATTATCAGCCATTTTGAGAATGGGAGAAGACGCGAAAGCCTTCCTTTCGTGACACATTTATGTGAGAAGACAATAACCGCCTTCTTGCCCCCCTTCCCGCCCTGAGCCTAACGTTTAAGGGTTAATTTTTTTAGAATAAAATTCAGTCATCAGTTGCAAGTATATTTTCATTATGTCTTACCGGTTTCGACAATTTAATGTCTCATCTCCAGAAGCTTAGTATTAGTTTAGCAGATCTTTTTTATAGAAGCATAATGCCACGGCACGTCCACAAATGTACATATTACATGTGATTATTGTAAACACAGATTGACAATTCACAGTAACTGAATCACACACACACACACACACACACACACACACACACATATATATATATATATATATATATATATATATATATATATATATATATATATATACGGTGCAAGCCATTGACAACTGGATTTTATTCTGAAAAATATATATTACAGTTGCTGAAAACTACAGCCATGAATAAAATAGTTAGTTTTTTGCAATGAAAACAATAATTTACTATAATAAGTAGACTACTGGCTAGTAAAATTGTAGCACCATTTACGTGGCATGCAATAAACATCAGATTGGTATGATGCGTTCTCTGGTTGGGTCGAAACGGCGTTTTATCGTTGCGCGATATTGCTACTTTCGTTGATCTGGGTCCCATAACTGGCATGCCAATATGGAATAGATGGGATCAGGAGGGTCACATTCATGCAAGACCACAACAGCCCCATGCGACTAGCAGCCGAGAAGAGACATATTCTTCCCTCGGCCTTGAGTCATGAAATGGACTCGTCTGCAGTAAGACAATTATCCACTCAGACACTGCGACAAGTCTGGAGCAAGACAGACTGTCAGCACAGCGACCATTATTGCGGCTCCAGATTGGATTCGTAATCGTTATATGACAGCAGCACTTAGTGTGACGGTATGGGGTACCATTACGTAAACAATGTTATTACCTAAGGTTGGCATAGCTGTTACATTTCTGTAGTGCTCAACTCCGTGGTTGCGCCCCATCTCCAAGAGATCCCTGACGTTGCCTTTCAACAAGGAAACGCAAGACCGCAGGTTTTCAGTGCTGTCCTGATCTACTACGATACAAAGAGCGTTCGACTGCTATTCCGGCCAGTAGGTTCTTCAGATTTCTCACCTACTGAAAACATCTGGTCATGGGTGCCGAGAGACTGGAAGCAGCATGGAAAGACGTGTGTGTATCTATCATCCTCGTTCAGCCCGACTCGATGACAAGACGGGATATGGTCGTGGTTGTTGCCAGATTTGGTAGCTCAAAGTATAAGGGGCGATCAAAAAGTTTCCGTTCGAAGTCAATACAGTCCAGAATCTGTATCCGAATCAGGCAAAATCGGCGTTGAGGCAATCGTCCCACCGACGCACCTGGCTGAAGATACCCGTTTGGGAAACACTGTTTCGCTACATGAAGAAGTCCACAAGTGCCCACAGCACTTCCTCATCCGACAGGAATCTTCGACACTTCAAGGCACTTCTTTTAAGCGATCGAAGGCATCTACATCTACATCTATACTCCGCAAGCCACCTGCCGGTGTGTGGCGGAGGGTACCTTGAGTACCTATATCGGTTCTTCCTTCTACTCCAGTCTCGTATTGTTCGTGGAAAGAAAGACTGTCGGTATGCCTCTGTGTGGGCTCTAATCTCTCTGATTTTATCCTCATCTCTTCACGAGATATACGTAGGAGGGAGCAATATAATGGTTCAAATGGCTGTGAGCACTATGGGACTTAACTTCTGAGGTCCTCAGTCCCCTAGAACGTAGAACTACTTAAACCTAACTAACCTAAGGACATCACACACATCCATGCCAGGGGCAGGATTCGAACCTGCGACCGTAGCGGTCGCTCGGTTCCAGACTGAAGCGCCTAGAACCGCTCGGCCACTCAGGCCGGCAGCAATATAATGCTTGACTCCTCGGTGAAGGTATGTTCTCGAAACTTCAACAAAAGTCCGTATCGAGGTACTGAGCGTCTCTTTTGCAGAGTCTTCCACTAGAGTCTATCTATCATCTCCGTAACGCTTTCGCGATTACTAAGCTCTCCGTTGGATCTTCTCTATCTCTTCCATCAACCCTATCTGGTACGGATCCCACACCGGTGAGCAGTATTCGAGCAGTGGGAGAACAAGTGTACTGTAACCTACTTCCTTTGTTTTCGGACTGCATTTCCTTAGGATTCTTCCAATGAATCTCAGTCTGGCATCTGCTTTACCGACGATTAATTTTATATGGTCATTCCATTTTAGATCACTCCTAATGCCTATTCCCAGATAATTTATGGAATTAACTGCTTCCAATTGCTGACCTGCTATATTGTAGCTAAATGATAAAGGATCTTTTGTTCTATGTATTCGCAGCTCATTACACTTGTCTACATTGAGATTCAATTGCCATTCCCTGCACTATGCGTCAATTCGTTGCAGATCCTCCTGCATTTCAGTACAATTTTCCATTGCCCCTTCGTGGACTAATAGCGCAAGCAGGGTTTCACACGATCGTCTTTTTCGAAACCCATGCTGATTCCAACAGAGTAGATTTCTAGTCTCCAGAAAAGTCATTATACTCGAACATAATACGTGTTCCAAAATTCTACAACTGATCGACGTTAGAGATATAGGTCTATATTCTGCACATGTGTTCGACGTCCCTTCTTGAAAACGGGGATGACCTGTGCCCTTTTCCAATGTTTTGCAACGCTACGCTCTTCTAGAGACCTACGGTACACCCCTGCAAGGAGGGGGGCAAGTTCCTTCGCGTACTCTGTGTAAAATGGAACTGGTATCCCATCAGGTCCAGCTGCCTATACTCTTTTGAGCGATTTTAATTGTTTTTCTATCCCTCTGTCATCTATTTCGATATCTACCATTTGGCATCTGTGCGACAATCCAGAGAAGGAACTACAGTGCAATCTTCCTCTGTGAAACAGCTTTGGATAAAGACATTTAGTATTTCGGCCTTTAGTCTGTCATCCTCTGTTTCAGTACCATTTTGGTCACAGAGTGTCTGGACATGATAAGCTCATGGGGAGAGATCAGGACAATAGGGCGGGTATCCGAGTGTCTGCCATTTGCGTTGACGTAGCTTCTGCGTTACGACATTTGTGATCTGAGAGAGTGCATTATTGTCGCAGTTTTCCAGGATGCGATTTTCCACAGACATGCTGCCCCATATGCATTCTTCATTCTCCGTTGGATGTCTACCGGTGTTTGTCTTTCGGCTATCAAGAAAAGAATTACAGCACGTTTGTCCTGTTTGGGCGCATTTGTAAAAACTTTCCCACAGCTCATGTGTCCGCATTTAGCGCATGCACGACGGAAAGACACGAATGTCACACTAATGCCTTGCCTACATTTCGGGCTCATACGTCCGCATCGGAGCCGCGCTACGTTGCATATACAATGCAATAACGCCCTCAAACGGGAACTTTTTATCATCCCTTGTATTTAATTTCTCATCCTTTACACCCTCAAATCACCTATATGTTTTATCTTGTAGGCTTCATACTAAACGTATGTTCACAATAAGTAAAATTTTGTGATTTGCTATCCTTCTGTAATGGCCAACGCTATCTACAAATTAAGATTATTTAGACAAAAGAGCCTAAAACTTTTCCCAGGTACTTTTGGTTGGCTGACCACCACTACAAAAAGCGGGAAGGAAGCAGCCACGTCTCAAACGTTAAAATGTACTCCCTGACAGCTTTGGAAGGAACTGCGAACCATCAAATTAAAAACCCGTGCTTCATTATCATAATCCTCGTTTAAAACACAGGACATATCTCTGGCCCAGTTAAATGATGTCTATCATAATAAAAAAGGGTATATATCATTGCAGGATGAGATAAATAAAATGTGTCTATGCTAACAAAAAGATACACATTTTGCCAGGACTTGCAATATAAAAGACGTCTAGGTAACAGAAAAAAGTAATTTCGAATGGGGAGGCGAAAGCAAAAGCCAAATTCAGGCTCCGTTGCGAGGTGCCAGGGCTAGCAGTGTATTTAACACTAAATTCTTCTAGAATCTTCATATATAAATGATGCTCTAAGCCCCCCCCCCCCCCCCCCCCCACCTATTCTAACTCCGACTTCGGCTGTTGCACATGGATTAAAAAGAAACGCGAACTGACTGTAATCGACCCTGCAAGTGGAGTAGAAAAGAGTTTGGCACCTGCAATAATTTAATTTGATAAATAAGTTAAATAAAGGATAGTTTCATTAACGTGGTGAGAAATGAAAGGGTTGCTCTACCGATTAACTGAATGAAAGCTCTGTCCAAAATAACAACATGATTTATTATGACTAAAATCAAAATACATGAAACATTTACAATACATCAAATTGGCTCAAATTGGATACTCAAACAAATGCTGTGAAGGTGAAGCTGTCCCTAAACTAGATTGTGACATTTATGACGAAGTGGTATGTGGAGCCAATTCCTTGCAACTCAAATCCTTAGAGAAACACACAGCCAACCCAACATTAATTGCTGCTACAGTAGTGAGAACTCAGACAATTGAAACTTCCCCTTAGAACAATTACACATGACTGTGCTTAAACTGACACACAATATTTTTAGCGCAACGGAATCTGACTTTTAAAAATCTGACTAACATTAACCTATATCTTTCACAAATCACTTACCTCACCAAAATCTTCGTAACTCGAACTACTGCAATACAGCGAGCGCCACTACTGCCAGCTAAATAAAAGATTCAAACTACTGAAGGCACTAACTACTGATTGGCATAGTTAGCAAATGAAAGATTTTGATAGAGAACAAACAATGTATTTACCTTAATAGACATAATCTATATAGCAGTTCATGACATCCAGTCTTACAAATTTCAAAACTCCGCCATCTCTCTCCCCACATCCACCACTGCTGGCGGCTCACCTCCAACTGCGCAACGCTACGCGCTGTTAACATCCAGCTGCAGCTGCCCAACACTACAATGGCAGACAACAATGCAAACCAGCCACAGACTGCACGCAGCACAGCCAGTGATTTTCATACAGAGCGCTACGTGGCGTTACCAATATAAGAACCTAAACAGCCTACTTACACAATCATTCATGATGTGTTTACCAGGAGATCCAGCACAGGATTATCTGGATTATCTGGTTGCCTTTAGTGCTAGTTCATTTAGCGTTACCCAGGGTGCACGTGTAGTATTCAACTACGGACGCGAACTAGCCTTACACTCCAACTTACACAATGAACACCCATGACAGAACAAAGTTAGAAAATGATGAACAGGCGCGCTCTCCTGAGCTCTGATTATCACCTAGGAAAAATCCCTATCTGCCAGTGCTGCGGACATACATTGCCAAACTGTCTTCTTAACCGCAAGAACACGATCTGGCGTACCGGAGGCGATGGCTGGTTGCTTCGACGTCCCGTCGTGGTGATGATAATGTCCCGAGTATAGCCCGAAACAAATTATCCTGGTCTGGTTGTTCCAGACTAAAGACTTCCTAGCAATACAAATGCGCCTCTGAGGGAGACGAAGAAGGCTCGCCACACAATCAATGACGGTACAGTGATTGATTTTAACAAGCGAAGTCACACAGTAACTCCGATACAGTCAACTTCAGCCAAAACTGCTCAAGACAGACAGCATAGGCCGCTTGTAAGCAGAACGCTCAATTGTCAACTGTACTCGGAAAGTTACGTTGAACTCGAAACTTCAGCAACTTCGTCAAAGAGTTACAATTAAATAAAAGTATATTAGACAGCCAACGGAAGGCAGGCTGTCCAGAGCAGCGAGAGCTCAGTCTTGTAACCTACTCCGGCGAGAGCCGACCACCACAACAGCACCCGTACAAACCGAACACAGAACATTCCCTACCCCACGACAGTGGCCGCGGTTAAAACGTTCCAATCAGCAACTCGAAAACCGGCGGAAAATTCCACTCTATTGCCGAAGCACTACCATTCCACCAATGGAGATTCTTGGCGCCAATTTCTCCGCCGATTTTGCTACGTCACGGAGCTATGTCCTGAGCAAGCCAATCACAGTTACGATTTGGCAGAAAACGCGGGAATTTGCCCGCCAATGCTGCCTGGGGACACAAGTCATTCCCACACCTCGCTGGTAGCCCGCCAGAAAGTGTTTTTGCTAAGTGTCTGCGAAGTAACGGAATCCCTAGCACAGCCGCCCCTTCAGGCCCCTGCGGGCGTGTCTCCGCTGACAATGTCGGCGCCTGGAAAGCAGTCACTCGACTCCCTCACACCCGTCGGCTTAACCCTTTCAAGATCAGCAGCGCCTGCCTGTCACCGGACCACCCGGGTGGCGAGAGACGCTGCGTGGGAAGCCCGCGTGTGAAGGAATAGCAACTTTTCACCGCATGCAATTAGAGAGGAAAATCGAATTACTCAGAGTAAGATAGAAATATGAGAGGGGGCTTCTGCCATCTCTCACCGTGAGCTATATAAAAGTTTCCTGTGTTGTATGTACGTAACGGGGGCGATGTAAAAACTATCGTAATATGACCCTGACGAATTTCTCATACCGCAAAGCGAAAAATTTGATCTTACTCGAACGAAACCACATGAAGTATAGTACAAAGGAACTTTGTTCTCATATACAACTACTAAAATGGAATCGATTTCAATGTGTAAATACAATTGTGGAAAATGTTGGGATGATTTTTTTTATTTTTGATTATTCATCGGAAGCTGAAGATTGACAGCTTTGTTCAGTCACTACTCCACGTGACAGGTGATGGGAATCAAATCTATTCTGTCATTAATCTTCAATAAACAAGATGTGCAACACCGAGCGAATTGGGATAATCAAGGCGTCATGGTTATGTGGACACGGTGTGGGGTTACATAGAGGGAGATCCTGCTCAAATCTCCCTCGTGCCCCATTTTCTTTTCACAAAATTAAGAACTGTACTTCCAGTCATTGACGTGTCTGTTCGCTGTATTCAATTTTGGATCTGTGTCGTGGTGCAACATCTGTTTGCAGCAGCGAGGTGTAAGGTAAGGAGCCCCAGACGTACGTACCTGCTGTTTTTTCTATACAAGTACCACATGTTATGACTCCTGCGCTCCGTATTGACTCTTGAATTCTTTTGTTGTAACATTGTTCACACCCGTTTATTTTCTGTTTTCATTTCTGTGAGTGATCTATGCGGCATCTCGCCTGCTCTCGCTATCCATCGCATTTGCATTTGACAGTAATACAGGGTTATTCTAAATGATGAATCTATTTTCAAAAATTCGTATGTATTCAAGTACAAATACAAAATGAGCAACCTTTATACGAATGAAAAGAGAAACTTTCAAAGTTTTTGGCGGGCGGCGGCGGGCGGCCGGTGATGGTTTCAGAAGCGGCCGGTAGAGTTCGCGCGGCATTAAGGGCCGTATTCCGTTTCATTGTCAGTTGTGACTTCTGAGTGAGATGGTGACTGTAGAGTACAAGGCTTTCTGCGTTCTTGAGTTAGCGAAAAGTGAGTCGCAAATTGCAGTGCAGTGGGAATTTCATACCAAATTCGGTATTCAACCACTAACTCGCAAAAGCATTAGCCGTTGGTTTAAGCAATTTAAGCAGACTAGGAGTGTGTGCAAAGGAAAAAGCACAGGCCGACCGCATGTGTCAGAGGATGACATCCGACGGATTCAAGAAAGTATTATGTGCAGTCCTAGTAAATCTACAAACAGAGCCAGTCGAGAACTTGGAAACCTCAATCAGCTGTATGGAAAGTTCTCAGACAGTGCTTGCTGTACAAGCCCTACCGATTACAACTTGTGCAAGCTCTCAACCCCAATGACAGAGAAGCCTCTCGCATTTTGTGGTATGTGCTAGCAAAGATGACGGATGACGCATTCCTACCACTAGTACTTTTTAGCGATGAAGCGACATTCCACCTCCGTGGAAAAGTCAACAGACACAACGTTTGCATATGGGGTTTGGAAAATCCTCATTCACCATTGCTAATGAATTACAAATTATTACAAACTATTAAATTTATGAAACTGATATAAAAAATTACGTAAAAAGCTTTTGAAACTTCCTCTTTTCATCGGTATAAAGCTTGTTCATTTTGGATTTGTACTTGAATAAATACAAAGTTTTGAAAATGGGTCCGTCATTTAGAATAACCCTGTATATTCCTGCCACATGACTCATATTCTATAACCAATGTATAATATGACAGTTGCTAAGACTACAGAAGGGAGCAGATACTTCAATGAACGGACGAAATGTTCATAATTTTGTAAAAATAAATCGGGCATGAGGAAGATTTGAATACTGTTCTTCCACTTTTTCAGTCCTACACCATGAGCACCCAACCACACCGCCTTAATTATAGTAGTTCACTCGATGTTGCACTTGTTGAGCTTGGACGTTCGCTGTTTCTATTTTTCTTCTTTTTTCACAGTTCAGTGCACCTCCTTTCTGTTTTCATACTTGATCTCGTTGTTACTCGGCGCCGGTTCCTGGAAAGAGGTGGCGTCCTAGACCTTGAAAAGTAGTTGAAACTAGGTAGTTGAAAGTGTAGTGAACACCTTTCCTTACCCACATGCAGTCGAATGACGTGACTAATGCAGTAGCCAATAGGAGTACAGCCTGCTAGGGGTGGGGGATACTAGGCCATGAATGAACACCGCGCTGATAGTGGGAAAATATGGAACTTCTCATTTGATCATTGAATATTAAAATTGTAAATTGAATTATTGAATATGACTAAAATTGAAATGGAATTAAGTACTTAGATAATTGATAGGTTAGATGCGCAATGTTGGTGTTACTTTAGTTAGCATATTTACAGAAGACTATGTCCGGTGTGTGTAGAGAGGTGGTGGTGGCCGAGCGTGTGCGACGTAAGCGGTCGGACGCCCACAGGCTGGTGGCGTGGCGCATGTCTGGTTATAGCGCACGCATGCATGAGAGAGCAGACGATCTTGTGTCATCACACGACTTCATGGTGGCCCCCTCTGTTGGGCACAATATGAACTAAGTCAGTTGGGCTATGGAACCCGCGGTGAACACAGTGGGTGCCGTCATCTTGAATACCGGTACTTGGGTCATGATCTGGTGTCATGGTGGCGCTCTCTGGTGGCGAGGATATGAACTAAGCCAGTTGAGCTCTGGACCTCGTGGTGGACACATCTGCTTGAAATTGGTTAAATGATAAAGACAAGTCACTTTTTCCCGCCATTTTCCTAGGTGTGATTCATCATCATGTTGGAATTTGAACTTCCCGCCATTTTCTGTGGGGGAGGGGGTTCGGTTAGTGGAGGTAGCCCAATTGACTTTCTTCCCGCCAAAATTCAAACTTCCCGCCAAAATCCACCATCTTGATTGACGTCACTGGGGGTATGTCTGACGTCACGGCCGCCATCTTGGATGACGCCATCGCTGCCATCTTGGATACATTTGACAACAATGGAATGTGGGGCCGCGTCCCCCTTGTCCCACTACTTATGGGCTTAGATTTGTTAGTGTGACTCAGTAGTCAAAACGAATTCGATCATACACTATTCTTTTAAACCTTCATAGAAGCATTCATCACTCATGAAGCACACTGATTAACAGAGGCAATATTGAAATAACTAAATACGTAACAAATAGATAATGTTCACTGAAGGAAAAGCAATAATGTCAGCTACAACAGATAGTTTAATCTTGACTACATGTTTATTCAAATTATCACACATAAATCTATGTTCGAATGGTAGCCTCAGATTGATTGTCAACTCAAAACAATACTGATTCAACAAGGCACATAATGATAAATTCATGGTTAAAGCAGAGCATTCGCAGACAGTAGCAAACGCGGACGAAATGCTTGGAGCTGAGCAGCGAAATTAATAAAACTTGCAGCGATAATATTAAAGTTCAACAGCTATATACAAGCCTATGAGAGCAACCAATTTACTGCGGTCGGAAAGTATTCAGTCACTGATAACCGCACTGTGACTAAATTCGCCAGCATTCAGCGTTCTTAAAATCTTGGACATCGAAATATTTCTAAGCACACTTGAACACCTATCTCTGGCCTGCATGGCTGTTTAAAACCTTGGTCACATTATCACTACTTTAGTCAGGATCATCTTTCAACCTGACCACCATTCATGAAATCAGACGTATAACAATATTTAAGCAACTTTAAATATGTACATTAAATAATCTTGATTAAGTTTTATGCTTTAGTCTTGCAGTATCTTCTCTACACTTAGCATTAACAATCAGCTTTATTTTCTTTGCCATATCCAGAGTTGCAGCTGACATTAGTCAAGGTAGCATCTTTTCACACATTGTTGCTGCAATACTATATTAGTCAAATGACAATATTACATATACAGAGTTACTGAAATATCACTAAATAAACATAAGGACTGATAGGAGAATAGGATGGGACTTTCATGCTCATGATAGCCAATTTTATGGGTCCCGTTTTCAGGTTGTTCACGAAATGATTTATAACTTTTTCCTTACTTGCTTAACAAAAATAAACTTTCTCATTACATAGCTGGCATCAAGAGCTTCATAATAGCGTGTCATTTGCATATGTTGCATGTCTGTATCGTTAGTTATGGATTTTTATAAACAGTTTTAGTTGAAATTTGTTATTAATAATTTTGTGAACATGATAATTTCAGTGACCTCGACTAACTATCATGAATCAGACGCTGTCTTCAAATATTACGTAGCATGCCTGGAAGCAGTTTTGTTATTTTAGTGGATGTATTAGATTTTCATTTTATTCGTTGTCACCTCGACACCTTATTCACTCGGTGACTACGTGGGCTTTCTGACCATGGTGTTTTCAACTCTTTTTTAAATGCCACAGGTAATGTGGGCCTTCTGACCAAGCAGTTTTGCACTGCACAGTTTCCAACAAGAGTCTTCCCCATTGCTGATTTATGCAAATCATTCACCAGCAGCAGTCTCATCATGAGCCAAGCAGTGCCCTTGTCAACAGGGTTAATTTCCATACAATTTCTTAGGCCTTAGCTACTTGAGTCCTATTCGTGTTATGTTCAAATTTGTGCCTGTGTCGTGTTGTAACGTCCGTTTTGGAACAGCGAGAAATGAAACCAGACATACATACCTCCTATTTGTTCTACAAAAGTGCTATTTGTTACGACTCCTGCGTTCCGTTTTGGAGGTTCTGACTGTTGAATTCCTTTGTTGTAACATAGTTCACACCCGTTTATTTGCTGTTTTTATTTCTGTGAGAAGTCTATACGGCATCTCGTTTGCTCTCAGTGTTAATCACGTTAATATATTCTTACCAAATGACTCATATTCTATAACCAATGTGTGGTATGAAAATTGCCAAGACTACAGAAGGAAAACAGGCATGTCAATGACCGGACGGAAAATTCATAATTTTGTGAAAAAAAATGGGATCCGTGGCATATTTGAACATGTATCTCCCGCTTTGCAGTCCAACACTGTGAGCACCCAACCACGACACCGTGGTTCTTGCACATCTTGAGCTTGTACCGTTCGCTGTTTTTATTTTGCTTTTTTTTCACAGTTCACTACACCTTTTTCCTGTTCTCGTGCTTGATTTGCTTTCACTTTTTTACAGGCTATCGACTGGACGATTTTAGTACTAAATCTGAGGGGGATGCGATGCGGAGGTTCCCTTGAAAGCTTCCGTCTCCCGCACCCTGCTCAGCTCTGCATTCCAGAATTGTTCCACCGATACTTTATTCTCATTGGCTAAAGGCCATCCTCACCAAAATATGTAGTATCATTAGATTATAAAAAACTTGCTTTTACTTAACTTGACCACCTTCCCCGTTCAACTAACATATTACTACAATATACAGTAAACTGAATGTTATTAACATTTGGTCCCATTTGCAGTAAGTATAAATAATAGTAATTTGTTCATAAGTAAATGACAGTTTTCTCACATGTGCGCTTACGTTAAATGATAGTTAAATTTTGTTAAATATTTGCTGAAGAGTAGCTTTGGCTGGTTTGACAGAAGTGTCTTTTGGCACTCTGTTCATTGGTAGTATCAGTTTGTACATGTAGCTGACCGTGCTTATATATATTATTTAGTTTATATTTTAGATTACCTTAAATGCCGCCATTACTGGTATATCTTCTGCACTCAAACTATGCGAGCAACTGCCGTTCAAGTCCCCCTGCTCTGGGGTTACCCATACCCGGCCACGAGCTGACTGCCATCGTAACTCAGCTCGCCTGGAGTGGCCATACAGCATCCTCGCCCCACCATCTCGCACTCAGCCAAGCAAGCAAATTCACATCTTCCCAGTACCAACCACAGTTGGCTGACTAGCTCGCCGAAGCACGTGTAACATTACAAACAGACCCATAGTCAATTTTCAAAAAACTATTATCTTCAGTTAATTTCAAAATGTCTTCGCTCAGCTGGATCTCCGAAATAGTCCCATGTTTTTTGGTCATCCAGTAGCTCCCCTTTTTGATTTACACAGTGCTGTCTTGGACATCTCATAATTTGGAGTATTTGCAACAAAACCTAAACCTTTAGCTTAAAAGTCTTGCTTTTTAAAAATGTGGGAAACAGGCACTGTCTATTCCTATTGTCCCTTTGCCTGCAGTGATGCATTCGTTTTTTAATCTGCACATCTACTTCTTCAGATGGGTAAGATTGTTGCTCTCAGCCATTATTCTGTCATTTTCAATTTTCAAATTACTTCGTTTCCAGTTCATGCACAACCAACGCCGAGTCCACATATCCACGACGCCGCTGCTATTCAAATTCACTCGTCTTTGCACATCTTAAGGATGAACCGTTCACTGTTTCTTTTTCACTTTTTTTTCACAGTCCAGTACACCTTCTTTCTGTTTTCATGCTTGATCTGTGTTCAGTTTTTGACGGGCTATCCACAGAGTCTTCTTACACTAAGTCTGAGGGGCTCTAATCGGGAGTTTCCTTGTTAGTTCAGAGAGCTGGAAGAAAGAAGACCTATCTAAGTTAACGTATGGTATTCACTCGTGAAGCTGGTGTATTCTGGGTGGTAAACGAAGATTCGCGAAAATTTTCGAGGTGACTTTAACTTCCACAAGTTCTAAACGTGTTACAGTCCTCAATTTCGACTTTATTCGCTTGCGTTTCGAAATTAAGACTGGACATGAGTTCTACTCTTTATATCGCGAATGTAAATATGTAGATCGCCATACTGAACTCTAAATTATTTTGAACTAGCGAATATTTCGTGTTTTGTGATCACTGAATGGGACTTTGATGACTAGTTAGCTTTGAGGATTCTGCTACCACTCTCGTAGCAAACTTTATTGTTTTTGAATAAGGTTTTATTTCTGTCTATACTATAACTCTTAACTGTAGGACCACCTGTCCATATATATCTGACTATTTGACTTGATAAATCAACATGTTTTCAACATAATCCCTGGGTGTCGTCTACATCTATTTCAGACTCTAGAATGAAACCTTTTTTATTAATTACTTATTTATCTTCCATACTTAATATATTTCATTATGTTATTAATTCGAAATTTCAATGAATACATAGATTTTTTGACCGCAGGATCACAGGCACAAATTATTACTTGCAGTGAGTTTAACTGTAGGCCATGGAAGTACACGTAGGCTCGATCCTAGGACTTCATCGAGCCATCCCTTGTAAGCAGAGTCATGCATAGCCCAATTACTGGTCTATTATGTTTAGGCAATTTTACCAGGCTAAAACAGTTGTAAAAGTCTAGTAATGCCGCGTGCAACTGACAAATAGTCCAGTAGGGTTAAACCTAAAAATTAGACAAATCGGAAATAATTGCTACAAATGGTTTTATTGTTTTAATGGCGTCATTTGTGGCTCAATATTACTATCCTAGGTTTTCCCCTCGGTGGAGTTGTGGAAAAGTGGTGGGGGGCAAAAATGTACCCGAAAAAGCGGTATTTTTTCGGTTTTGTGATTATATCTCATAAATGACTCACAATATCGAAAACATAGTGGAATAAAAAATTGTAGCGCATAAAAGTCTGTATTGAATGAGACAATCCGCATATTTTTTTGACTACCCGTTTCCATACTAGCGCTCTTCAAAATTGGACCAATTTTACATGTTCATGAAAAATTTTCTTTTTAACCTCTGTTTTTTGGTAATATCGTTGAAACTAACCCATCTATCAATAAAGTGGTTCATACAAACGATATAGAGGAATAAATTCTGCGCTTGATGAGACCAAAAGTGAAATGGACCACCCAGTTCTGTACGGCTAAGTTTGTACTTTCATTGCTGTGCATGTAAGGTACTTCACATTTACAAATCTAGGTCTCTAGATCAGTTTTATGCAGAGAATTCAAAAATAACATTGTCACGAGTAAATATTGAAAAAAAATTAAAAAACATATACGCAAAGGCAGAATAACAACGTGCAAAAAGACTTTGCCGTTTAATAAGGGGTTGCAAAAGTAGACCTTAAATTTTTTGTCACGGAATTTACCCCTGACTTTGAACAGTTTTTTAATTTTTTTTCAATCTTTACTCATGATAATGTTATTTTTCAGTTCTCTGCATAAAACTGATCTAGAGACCTAGATTTGTAAATGTGAAGTACCTTACATGCATAGCAATGAAAGTACAAACATAGCCTTACAGAAATGGGTGGTCCATTTCACTTTTGGTCTCATCAAACGCAGAATTTATTACTCTATATCGTTTGTATGACCAACTTTATTGATAGATGGGTTAGTTTCAACGATATTACCAAAAAACAGAGGTTAAAAAGAAAATTTTTCATGAACGTGTAAAATTGGTCCAATTTTGAAGAGCACTAGTATGGAAACGGGTGGTCAAAAAAATATGCGGATGGTCTCATTCAATGCAGAATTTCATGCCCTACAGTTTTTAATCCCACTATGTGTTCGATATTGTGAGTCATTTACGGATATAATCACAAAACCGAAAAAATACCCGTTTTTCGGGTACATTTTTGCCTCCCACCACTTTTTCACAACTCCGCCGAGGGGGAAAGCCTAGGATAATCATACTGGGACACAAACGAAGCCATTAAAACAATAAAACCTTTTGTAGCAATTATTTCCGATTTGAATGCTAATTCTACTGGACTTAAATGAATACTGGTGATGGGTTGTGAAGAAGTGGAGAAAATGATACGTCAAAAGGGATCTGTTCTTCTGGACGGAGCGTTTGGCAGCTGTTTGAAACAATTCAAGCAACTGTACACCATACACCATGACATCGGAAGCACAGAGGAAGAGGCACAAGTATTTATTGCCTGTTTTATTTGCGTTCTCGCAGAGAGAAGTCAAAATGCGCTAATGAGCCAAAACATTATGGCCACCTACTTAAAAGCGTGTTGGTCCACGCCCGGAACTCAATTCAGCTGTGATTCTCAGTGCCATGGATTCGACAAGTACTTGTCAAGTTTCCAGAGGTTTGTGGCACCAGATGCCTACGGACAAGTCACACACACTTCCCGTAATTTGTGGGCAGTTCGTTTGTGGGCGCAGAGCTGGCGCCCGATAGCGTCCCAGTTGGGTTTCACCGAATTCAGATAAGCCGAATTTGATGGCCAGGACATCAACATGAGTTCGCTATCATGCTCCACAAACCATTGCAGCAAGATCCTGGCCTTGAGAGACGGACAGTTATCCTGCTGAAAGATGCCATTGTTGTTGGGGAAGACATCAAATTTAAGGGGTTACAGGTAGTCCCTAATAATGTTGACGTAGTCAACAGCTGTTATGGTGCCTGCGATTACTACCGCAGGTCCAATGGAAGCCTAGGTGAATATTCTCCATAACATAATAGTGCTCCCAGCAGTCTGCGTCTGTGGCGCGCTGCATGTCTCGATCAGCCGTCCGGTTGGATGGCGGCGTATCTGGACACTATCATCGACCTGGTTAAACAATAAATGGAAGTCATAAGACCAGGCGGTACGATGCCATCGATCCACGGTGCAATTTCGATGATCACGTGCCTAGTGTAATCATAACTGACGATGTTGTTAGTTCAACATGGGAACACGCAGGGGCTCTCTGTTGCGGAGCACCAAGTTCAACACTGTGCGCAGAGCGCTGTGCTCCAAAATACTTCTGCCTGCGGCAGCACTATACTCTGTCTTCATATCTGCCACAGATCGCCGCCTATCTTGCTTTAGAGAGCGGTAAAGTTTCCGATCGTTATGTTCTGTAATGAGATATGGACGTCCAACTTCTTGTCATCTAATATGTAAGATACTATCAGCCTCGATTGCGATAATGAAACCAACCTTCACCTAGGTGTCAGACCAAATAATTGAGCCTTCTTCAGAAGATATACCTGAATCTATAATTTGTCTAAGAGGGCATGGTCTGGAAATAAAACTAAAACACCCTGAATCTGTCATCTACTCGTGGTTTCAAAATTCTTCATAGAAGCTCACGACAGTAGCACGTGAACAGCCAAACAGCTTCGCCGTTTCCGAGATGCTCGCTCCCAGGCACTGGGCCACAGCAATCTGGCTTTTGTCAAAGTCGCTTAAGTCGGCGGATTTCAGCATTTGCGACGCTTATCGTTGTTAGAATGATTCAATATTCGCCTCTGCTGCGCTCATTTACTTCTCTAGCCGCGTCACATGCCCTCACCGCCACCAGGCAGCATACAAACTCGCGCTGGGCAGTGGTCATAATGTTTTGGTACGTTAGTATACATATGACAGACCTTTTTTGCACCGACAAATAAGTTGCCTGGGTGGTCACCGAAAGACAGCTGGCTGAAAATGACTTTCAAGTTCGTGGCGCCCTCCATCGGTAATGCTGGAATTCAATATGGTGGTGGTCCATCCTTAGCCTTAATAACAGCTTCCACTCTACCAGACATACGTTCAATCAGGTGCTGGAAGGTTTCTTGGGAAATGACAGCCCATTCTTCACGGAGTGCTGCACTGAGGAGAGGTATCGATGTCGGTCGGTGATGCCTGGCACGAAGTCGGCGTTCCAAAACATACCAAAGGTGTTCTATAGGATTCAGGTCAGGTATATGTGCAGGCCAGTCCATTACAGGGATGTTATAGTCGTGTCACCACTCCGCCATAGGCCGTGCATTATGAGCAGATGCTCGATAGTGTTGAAAGATGCAATCGCCATACCCGAATTGCTCTTCAACAGTGAGAAGCATAAAGATGCTTTAAACAACAATGTAGGCCTGTGCTGTGATAGTGCCACGCAAAAGAACGAGGAGTGCAAGCCCCGCTCCATGAAAAACACGACCACACCAAAACACCACCGCCTCCGAATTTTACTGTTGGCACTACTCGTGCTGGCAGATGACGTACACTGGGCATTTGCCAAACACACACCCTACCCTCGGATCGCCACATTGTGTACCGTGATTCGTCACTCCACACAACGTTTTTCCACTGTTCAATCGTCCAGTGTTTACACTCCTTACACCAAGCGAGGTGTCGTTTGGCATTTATCAGCGTGACGTGTGGCCTATGAGCAGCCGCTCGACCATGAAATCCAAGTTTCCTCACCTCCCGCCTAACTGTCATAGTGCTTGCAGTGGATCCTGATGCAGTTTGGAATTCTTGTGTGATGGTCTGGATAGATGTCTGCCTATTACACATTACGACCCTCTTCAACTATCATCGGTGTCTGTCAGTCAACAGACGAGGGCGACCTGTACGCTTTTGTGCTGTGCGTGTCCCTTCACGTTTTCTCTTTACTATCACATCGGAAAAAGTGGACTTAGGGATGTTTAGGAGTGTGGAAATCTAGCGTACAGAGGTATGACACAAGTGACACCCAATCACCTGCCGGCCGGGGTGGCCGAGCGGTTCTAGGCGCTACAGTCTGGAACTGCGCGACCGCTACGGTCGCAGGTTCGAATCCTGCCTCGGGAATGGATATGTGTGATGTCCTTAGGTTAGTTAGGTTTAAGTAGTCCTAAGTTCTAGGGGACTGGTGACCTGAGAAAAGCCATTTGAACCATTTGAACCCAATCACCTGACCACGTTCGAAGTCCGTGAGTTCCGCCGAGCGTCCCATTCTGCTCTCGCACGATATGTAATGACTACTGAGGTCGCTGATATGGAGTACCTGGCAGTAGGTGGCAGTACAATGCATCTAATATGAAAAATGTATGTTTCTGGGGATGTCCGGATACTTTTGATCACATAGTGTAAATGTGCCGTTTCTAAGTACAATCGAATTGAGGAACTCTCGAGAAACCGTCGTGAAATGTGCGATTTGTTGTAATAAAATGACGGGAAAAGTCATATTGATAGTTAAAGAATTAATGTAACTTGCGAATTATAAAAGTATGCCGTTTCAAGGCAACGGCACATTGGGGATCCATTAAAAATTCATTGTTCTTTGTACAGTTGTTATAATTACATGTCACACAGCAACATGCCGGTGTTCACGATTAAAATTTTCAGGAGACTCTAAGGTGCACATTATGGGTGTAAGTCATTCATGGTCGGTGTAACGTAATAAGAAGAGGTACAGAATTTTATAGCAGTAGTTTATGTGTTGGTGGCTAATGTCTCACTTGATACAGATATTTCTTCACTAAACTTCAGGTTTTCTAATACTGTTTCTGATACTTTCTTACTAGATTAATGGAAGTAAATTCTATAATATTCGATGTTATGTAAATATAAGTGCACTCTCTCTGAGGAGTGAGTTTGTTCGATTGGCTTTATCTAAAAGATAGCTTGCACTACTTACAGTAAGATATTTTGTACTTTCCTGTTTGAAGTTTCGTATTTCAAGTGTTGTAAAGATTCTGCTACTGAATAGGGAAATTGATCAAGTAAGAATGGCCTTAGGGTTTTACTAAAAAGTGAGTATGATGAAATAATTATCTTTCGTGTGGAGCTATTGTAAAGGATATGTGCTTTTTAATAGAGCTAACTTGAATTTTAAACCCGTCCATTCCGTAAACAGTGTGATTTGCGAGACAGATACAGTCGACAACTGTCTCTGGAGTATGCTGCGATCGCATATACCAAGTTGAGACACTGCACTATGTAGTCAAAAGTATCCGGACACCCCCGAAAACATACATTCTTCATATTAGGTGCATTGTGCTGCCACCTACTGCCAGGTACTCCTTATTAGAGACCTCAGTAATCGTTAGACATCATGAGAGAGCAGAATGGGGTTCTCCGCAGAACTCACGGGCTTCGAACGTGGTCAGGTGTTTGGGTGTCACTTGTCTCATACCTCTGTACGCGAGATTTCCACATTTCGAAACACTCCTAGGTCTACTGTTTCCGATGTGAAAGTGAAGTGGAAACGTGAAGGGAGACGTACAGCACAAAAACGTACAGGCCGACCTCGTCTGTTGACTGACAGAGACCGCCGACAATTGAAGAGGGTTGTAATATGTAATAGGCAGACATCTATCCAGACCATCACACAGGAATTCCAAACTGCATCAGGATCTACAGCAAGTACTATCACAGTTACGCGGGAGGTGAGAAAACTTGGATTTCACGGTCGAGCGGCTGCTCATAAGCCCCACATCACGCTGGTAAATGCCAAATGATGCCTCGCTTGGTGTAAGGAGGGAAAACATTTGATGATTGAACAGTGGAAAAACATTGTGTGGGGTGACGAATCACGATACACAATGTGGTGATCCGATGGCTGGATGTGGGTATGGCACGTCTGCCAGTGTGTGTAGCACCAACAGTAAAATTCGGAGGCGGTGGTGTGTTGGTGTGGTCGTGTTTTTAATGGAGGGGACTTGCACCCCTTGTTATTTTGCGTGACACTATCAAAGCACAGGCCTACATTGATGTTTTAAGCACGTTCTTGCTTCACACTGTTGATGGCGATTGCATTTTTCAACACGATCGAGCCCTGTTCATAATGCACGACCTGTGGCGGAGTGGTTACACGACACAAGATCCCTGTAATGGACTGGCCTGCACAGAGTCCTCACCTGAATCCTATAGAACACCTTTGGGATGTTTTGGAACGCCGACTTCGTGCCAGGCCTCACCTATCGACATCGATACCTCTCCTTAGTGCAGCACTACGTGAAGAATAGGCTGCCATTCCCGAAGAAACCTTCCGGCTCCTGACTGATCTTATGCCTGCGAGAGTGGAAGTGTAATTGAATTCCAGCATTATTGGTGGAGGGCGCCGTGAACTTGAAAGTCGTTTTCAGCCAGGTGTCTGGATACTTTTGATCACATAGTGTACGTACCACATGATCAAGTCGTATCGTACCTAAGCGTTCAGCCAGACGATAAACTTGATGATCTCAACGTTGATGTTTGAAATCACGGTCCAACTGTAGACGGATTTAGGGACAGCTTGCGAAGTAAGAATAACTCTTATCATTTCACGGTATTCATCCGAATCGCATCATGTGACGTCTCTCGCTTGTTACTTCTGGGACTCCATATTGGATTTCATCGCATTCTGTTGTTTCTGCCGGCCGAAGTGGCCGCGCGGTTCTGGCGCTGCAGTCTGGAACCGCGAGACCGCTACGGTCGCAGGTTCGAATCCTGCCTCGGGCATGGATGTGTGTGATGTCCTTAGGTTAGTTAGGTTTAACTAGTTCTAAGTTCTAGGGGACTAATGACCTTAGCAGTTGAGTCCCATAGTGCTCAGAGCCATTTTGTTGTTTCTGTATTATAATTTGCGTACTATGACAGTATGCAATTTCAAGGCAAAGACGCATCGAAAAATTGTCACAAACGGCATTCTCGGCGCGGTTTGTTAAAATTAAATGTCAATTAACGACACATCAGTGGTAAAGAGCCTTTACGAGACTCTGAGATAAACAATATTAAGGGCAAGCCCTGTACACGAATGACATTGTCTCGTGGTTAGGCGCATCTTGTTGTGCTGTCCGAAGATTCAGGTTTACAAATTGCTACATGCAAATACTTTTTTCCATTTTCGCGTTTGTAACAGATTCTGGTTTTTTATTATTCACGTAACAGGCGTATGCTCAGCAGTATTCATGTTATTCACATGTAGGAGCGTGCTCTCTCAGGAACGAGTTTTTTCAACTTTTTGTCTTCAATCTGATTAAAAAATGAAAGATTGAACTCCTGCAAGTGAAACGACCAGCAATGATATTTGTATTCTAGCTTATTACGAATACTTTCCTGTTTATCCCGAATATGTCACGTTTTCCGAGGATTGCGTAACCTAGAACCTAAGCTTAAACTGCTGCAAATGAAACGAGCACAAATGAAATTTATATTCTTGCTTGTCACAAATACAAAATTTAGCTGCGATAAAATCGTGAACAACACTCTCATGAATTGAGCAGTCAAGACAAATATCGCACCACACAGCAAGTGATAATGAACTTTGTGCAAAATAGTGAATGGACGCTGATGTTATTGTGTCAAACTGTGATATGTAACCTAATTTCCATACTTCATGTTTTACATCTCGCTAAATGATTATTTACAAACTACATAACCACCTAATTGTAGCAAGCAAAACTATTCAGTAGAAATCGTGCTACAAAGTACAAAAAAGATTTTGGTGAATCTTGACGATATGTCACTGCTCAAGGAACAGAAGCCAGCAACACGAGCACTCACAATTGAAAATATAGACTGTTTTATATCCCTCCCCGTTTTAACAAAAATAACGTCAATGATAAAATACATGAATCATTTACTGACAAATTGTTCCCGCAATGTTTGACATATAAACATTTAGCTTTCGTTATTATCTGCCACGGCGCCCACATAACTCCGAAGATAAAACGTCTCCTATGCCAGACCGCGCACAGATTCATCCGAAATGATGCAATCCTATTGGTAATTCACGTTTCGCGCCAAGTTGTCCCTAACGATAAGTCAGGTGTCGCCCTCCACCGGGGCTGCTCCAACCCTGGCCTCCACCGTCCGGACGCTCTGCCCAGCGTTCAGCCTGATTCACCTTGTTCGGCCACCTTAAGGCAACTTGCCAGGCACAGTCACTCAACCAATAATCTGCTTAAGCAAATAATATTTAGCAGACTGACCGCTCGTAATGTCACAACCATACAGGTAAGGGAACGATACGTTGATAGGGATATACATTGAGGTGACAAAAGTCATGTTCATATACAGATGGCAGTAGTATCGCATACACGAGGTGTAAAAGGGCAGTGCATTGGCAGAGCTGCCATTTGTACTCAGCTGATTCATGTGAAAGGTGATTATGGCCGCACAACGGGAATACGGGAATAAGTACACTACTGGCCATTAAAATTGCTACACCAAGAAGAAATGGAGATGATAAACGGGTATTCATTGGACAAATATATTATACCAGAACTGACATGTGATTACATTTACATGCAATTTGGGTGCATAAATCCTGAGAAATCAGTACCCAGAACAACCACCTCTGGCCGTAATAACGGCCTTGATACACCTGGACAATGAGTCAAACAGAGCTTGGATGGCGTGTACAGGTACAGCTGCCCATACAGCTTCAACACCATTCCACAGTTCATCAAGAGTAGCGACTGGCGTATTGTGACGAGCCAGTTGCTCGGCCACCATTGCCCAGACGTTTTCAATTGGTGAGAGATCTGGAGAATGTGCTGGCCAGGGCAGCAGTAGAACATTTTCTGTATCCAGAAAGGCCTGTACAGGACCTGCAACATGTGGTCGTGCATTATCCTGCTGAAATGTAGGGTTTCGCAGGGATCGAATGAAGGGTAGAGCCACGGATCGTAACACATCTGAAATGTAACGTCCAATGTTCAAAGTGCCGTCAATACGAACAAGAGGTGACCGAGATGTGTAACCAATGGCATTCCATACCATCACGCCGGGTGATACGTTAGTATGGCGATGACGAATACACGTTTCCAATGTGCGTTCACCGCGATGTCGCTAAACACGGATGCGACCATCATGATGCTGTAAACAGAACCTGGATTCATCCGAAAAAATGACGTTTTGCCATTCGTGCACCCAGGTTCGTCGTTGAGTACACCATCGCTGGCGCTCCTGTCTGTGATGCAGCGTCAAGGGTAACCGCAGCCATGGTCTCCGAGCTGATAGTCCATGCTGCTGCAAACGTCGTCGAACTGTTCGTGCAGATGGTTGTTGTCTTGCAAACGTCCCCATCTGTTGACTCACGGATCGAGACGTGGCTGCACGATCCGTTACGGCCATGCGGATAAGATGCCTGTCATCTCGACTGCTAGTGATACGAGGCCGTTGGGATCCAGCACGGCGTTCTGTATTGACCTCCTGAACCCACTGATTCCATATTCTGCTAACTGTCATTGGATCTCGACCAACGCGAGCAGTAATGTCACGATACGATAAACCGCAATCGCGATAGGCTACAATCCGACCTTTATCGAAGTCGGAAATGTGATGGTACGCATTTCTCCTCCTTAGACGAGGCATCACAACAACGTTTCACCAGGCAGTGCCGGTCAACTGGTGTTTGTATATGAGAAATCGGTTGGAAACCTTGTGTGAATGCTATGAAAAGCTAATCATTTGCATATCACAGCATATTCTTCCTGTCGGTTAAATTTCGCGTCTGTAGCACGTGCACGTCATCTTCGTGGTGTAGCAATTTTAATGGCCAGTAGTGTAAGTTTCTATCGGCCGGAAAATGGAAACCACTGTGAAAATCTGATGACGTTTTGCACAGATGTATTTGGCAGTGTCTCTAGTATGCCCGTTGATCGCAGCACTTTGCATCATAATCAGAATAACACAGGCACTGCAACATCGTATTTACTTGCCGATACCAGGCAAGCGGCTTTCAAGTACAACGTCTGACCTGTACGGGAATCTACATAATGGATGTAGGAGTACAGGTCGTAGACGTATGGTTTACGATGTATGAAAGGTTGGGTCTGGCTGTGAGTCTTGCACTGATAGCAAAATGGTAAGACGACCGCTCGCGATAGGCGAGAAATCCGGGTTCGAGTCCCATTCTGGCACAAATTTTCATTGTCGTCATTCCATTCTATAGCTAATCGTAGTCCTTATTTGCAGTTGCGAATTCACTTGACAGGTAAGGCTACCTAGAAAATATTGTCTCCCACCAGGTATGAGGGTGCCTGGTGTGAGATGTCACCCTGCAGCCCAGGTAACATAACTGTAATGCGTTTCGTTCTTCATGACAATTCTCGGCCGCACTCGCAGGGGCAATGAAGATGCTCCTGCAACGTTTTCGATGGGAAGTGTTTGATCACCCATAATACATCTCGTAGTTGGCTCGTCCCGAGTTTCATCTCAGCTCACATGAACCGCTAGATATGAAGACAACATTTTGGCCCGGACAATGAGCTGTAGATCAGCGTAGAGAATTGTCGGAAAGCACAGGCGGCTATCTTCTACGACGAGGGTATGGGAAATTGGTAAAACGCTACGATAAATGCCGAAGTCTGAGCGGCTATTATGTAGAGAAACAACTGTTAAGGTGCAGATAAATATTGCAAATAAAATATTTTTGATTTTCACAGTGAGTTCCATATCCCGACCGATCAAAGTACTTTCCGAATAGCCCTCGTAATTAGAGAATTCAGTATTCCTAAATCTATAGTGTTCCTTGTGCCGAGAATATCAAATTTCAGGCATTACCTCTCACCACGAACAACACAGTGGCCGACAACCTTCACTTACCGACCAAGAGCAGAGGCGTTTCTGTGGTTGACAGTGCGAAAAGACAAGCAACACTGCGTGAATTAACCGCAGAAATCAATGCGGGACATACAATGAAGGTATAAGTTAGGATAGTGCGGTGAAATTTGACGTTAATGGGCTATGGCGGAAGATGACCGACGAGAGTACCTCTGCTAACAGCACCAGATTGCCTGAAGCGCTTCTCCTGGGCTCGTGACCATATCTGTTAGACCCCAGACGACTGGAAAACTGTGGACTGGTCAGATGAGTCCCGATTTCTGTTGGTAATAGGTGTGACGCACCCCACGAAGCCTTGGATCCAAATTGTCAACAACGCACTGTGCAAGCTGGTGGTGGCTCGCTCCATAGTGGTTTGGGCTGTGTTTACATGGAGTGGATTGGGTTCGTTGTTGGAAATTGTTATGTACTGCTACACGCAGACCAGTTGCACCCATTAAAGGACTTCAAGTTCTCAAACAACGATGTTATGTCACCGGTTTGAAGAACATTCTGGACAATCTTAGCGAATGATATGGCCACCCACATTGCCCGACATGAATCCCCCACATTGCCCGACATGAATCCCACCAAACATCTATGGGACATAATCGAGAGGTTGGTGCCTGCACAACATCCTGCACCGGCAACACCTTCACAATTATGGACGTCTATAGAGGCAGCATGTCTCAATATTTCTCCAGGGTACTTCCAGCGACGTTTTGAGTCCACGCCACGTGTAGTTGCTGTACTGCGCCAGGCGAAAGGGCGTCCGACACAATGTTAGGAAGTATCCCATGACGTGAGTCACCTCAGAGTATGTAAATCCATCGATCATTATTTCATGCAGCTAGTCTGAGTGGGTATCACAGTGTTATGGGTGTGGAGCACAGTATTGGAATCGTTATTAATATGTGCCAAAATGCAATACTCATGCAGGAACTGAAAGTAACGAGTGAATTCTGACTGCTGGCGAAAGCTAGCACACATATACTCTGTGGGGCCAGACGCACATACGGGACTCTGTCGCCTCTTCGAGTGGATTCTCCGTACGTTTGTCGGGCCCTAAGGCAACAGAACTACTCCACCCGTATTATTAGTGTACCTACTCAGTTCGTAAAATAGCTAATCAGAGGCGTGCATTTAAAACTACTAATAATACAGAGTAATAGAAAAGTTGGGGACATTAGCTTCAAGAAAGGAAATAAACTGCGTAATGATGCCTTGGTGCAAAACACTATTTACTGGAAAAAATGGTTCTTAGCACTATGGGACTTAACAGCTGAGGTCATCAGTCCTCTAGAACTTACAACTACTGAAACCTAACTAACCTAAGAACATCACACATATCCATGGCCGAGGCAGGATTCGAACCTGCGACCGTAGCGGTCGCGCGGTCCCAGACTGAAGCGCCTAGAACCGCTGGGCCACAACGGCCGGCCATTTACTGCAGTTTGGCACTATTCGACGATGCGATACTGCACATTCAAATTTTCTGATAGTGTAAGGTGTTCTCATAAAAGACATGTGAATTAACAGTCGACAAATTTCCTGAGTTTCTAGTATTCACGTATTCACTAAGGTATCAGTATGTCTTATCAATGAAGAAAACAGGCTGCAGTTATGCGATTCCACCTATGTTAACAAATTACAGAAACCTCGAAAATACTCTAGACCCATTTCTATACCCGATGCCTTCAATTTCTGCATTCTACGAACAAGAGAGACACGAAATTTCAACTTCTGTTTCGCTTTCGTAGTACTACCGTACGAAATCTGAGATTGAAGGGATTGTCTCCTAAAACCTTTTGACGGCGAACGTAGCATCACATTCTTCGCCTCAGATGGATTGGCGTCAGTGAGAATGGCCAGTCTCGTGGTTCTTTTCATGTCTGCATCTGATGCGCATTTCCGGAAACGGAGAATTAATCTAGTTATTGTTGAACAGTTCGCACTGGTTCGGCATTGCGGTATCCGAGTATTTCCTATGAAATGCGTCCACAACACGTGCATATGAACAACTGGTAAAATAGTATTGAACAACAAAAAGTCGTTCTTTTTGGGACAAAACGTTTACCAGGCAGTGAACTACACAATACTATAGACGTATGGTGGCGTCGCCATGTTACAGTGGGGTCTTTGTTTGTTCTCGGTAATACCGGTAGTGCCATTTTGCTGTAACCGATCAAACGAGTGCACTGCAATTCGCTTTTCTAGAAGTAGGATACAAGTAAGCACTGAAGCCCAGATAGCGATCTTATCACATTCAGTGTCATGTTACACATCCAGTGTCAGGTTACCCACTTGAGCTTCTTTGCATCCCCACCCCTGTGGAACCACTGGGAATTGATCAAGGTCACCCAGAGGAATCACACAGGCAATTGTTACACGAGAAATAAAAATGGCTGCACTCCCCTCCCCTCCCTTTCATTCCTCTCTGGACCAATGAGGATCAAACACCCCCTCCTCACCTTTATCTCTTATAACTGAGACACTCTGGTGGGTGCTGTACCTCTGCAGCTGGACAATATAGGGAGGTGTTCTAGTATGTGTCTATTTGTTAATAACAAATTATATCACTTGAGCTCTATTTTTTAACAACAGTTAGGTGTTATGTGCTACCAGCAGAGACCACACATAGGCAGATACTTAAGCTCTCCCAGTTTTACGTATTTTTCGTATTTTCTCCAATTTGAAGTATTTTGTCCAACAACGCAAGATCCAACCCACTGTTACTGACGTCGCGTCGACGCCATGATGCTCTCAGGCAATCACAATGCAGTATGTGGCTTCATCAGATATTGCTGATATGGAAACCCATCTGCTCCATTCCATCTTTTATAACTGGGACAATATGGAGTTGGGCAGCATAGGGATAGGTTATAGGCCATGTCTGTTTGTTAATAACAAATTGCGTCGCTTGATAGCTATTTGTTAGTAACAAATTAATTTTTCGAGGCACCAGAAGACACCATGCCCAGATAGATATGTAAGTACTCTAATTTTTGCGTAATTTTACGCATTCCACCCAATTACACGAGTAAAGTGTCAACGTCAGTATTGCGCCACGGCGTCGCGGTGATTCCTATACCATCGCGTTGAATTCATGATGTTGTCAGCCAACCACAACGTGCTATGTGCCCGAGTTACGTATCATTTCTTAGCCACCAAACCATTACTAGCGTAAGTGTATGTGTGTGTGTGTACGTGCGACGTCATAGTTTTTGTTAGTAACCACTACTGATTTCTAACCAAAGTTTCTCTGTGCACAAGAAGTACGATACCGCAGTAGAGAAACCAGCACAACATTACTTCATTGCTTAACGCCATAGTAAAATTCTGCTGCTTCCAACCAATATACTGTATTTGTAACACACTGCTGAAAATGCGCCTCTACAGAGTCGTCCAATATATGCAACAAACACAGCGAAAATTATGTTACCTGCAGGACAGCCCTCTCCTCAGACTCCAACGTGTTGGGTTGTAGCGGAGAACGCCGATGATTGCAGACACACTACCCAACAATGCCTGATAAAGTTGCGTGTAATACTTCACGGCCTGTTGGCTGACATTGCTGTTATATCACTTCCGATCGCAGTATCTCCATCCTACGGTAATAACAGCAAACAGATCCCGATGGGTCGGTGGAAATATCAAAGACTGCTACACACGTAGACAACGAGGTACCCCTCCCCCCCTCCCGCCCCCCCCCCTTCCCAGCATTGGCATGTCGAACGAGTCAAGTGAGATGCTGGTAAGGTATGTAACTCCTCGTGCGATCGTGGCCACTACGTCGAGAACAAGAGAACTCCTCATGTCTTCCCAACACAAAGCCAGACCATCTCTCGAGCGTGGTAGAAAAATTTGCACAATCTATGTGAATCATTTCAAGTCTGGAGGCTAGCACAAATGGCACTCAGTCATTCAGGGACATGGCATACCACGTAGGCATGCCAGTCGTAACTCGCCGACGTCTTGGCAGATAAATGTTGCTAACAGTTTAAGCACCAAACACTCCCCTCTCCCCTCGATACTTTCTCTCTGGACCGCCTAGGCGAACTAGTCATACCTCGCAGATGCCTCCACGCTCACGATAGTAAATCTATAGGCTCCTTTGCAGATAACCGCAGCTAACAGTTAAAGCGACAAGCACATTCTTCGACATCCACGCCTTTTTCTCCGGACCAGTCAGACACAATATCCTCCTCCTCCCCCAAACATCACGCTTTTGAAAGCAGCGTGGACAATGGACAATTCCAGTTTCAGTCAGGCAGCACCCACAGGTGAAATGAATACACGCAATAATAATTACGATATCTAAACAAAATAAACCCTGCAATATTGTTAGTTTTTCGGCGATGCTATAAGACTCATAAATACAATCCTGCAAGAACACCGAATGTTATCGAGACCCGCAAGTGTTCCCAGACATGTAACTCACGGAATATTAATGTGCGATATCAGTATATGACTCGTAAATGGATGCGGAAATAATTCGAGGTGTATACATCCTCATCACACTCAAGAGACTGAACGAAGGCCACAGTGCAGCGGAAATACACTATTCCCACATACAGAGCCTACGACTTACAGAAATCACGACACATATCCCGCCATACGATAAAAATGCGATCTTAGGGATCGAGCACACTCTTTCGATATTTTCCAGCGTACACATGTCGGACGCGGAGCAGGCATCAGAGGCTGTTTGAATAAAAACGTTCTAATACTACATTTATTAAACATCTGTGAGCTGCTGCATATACCCGTACAACTTTCTTAACATAAAAATCATTATTAGTAGCAAAAACACTCCCCTCGTGTGCTGATTACAGTAATATAATTGAATGTTGAATGTAAAGATTTTACCACGAATTTACCTCTCATATATCGTTAGAGCTCCGACACCACCTTGTCTCCGACATTTTCGTCGATAACGACTCGCAAATCAGGTAATATCTGATCCAAGTTCAGTGTCAGATGCTTCTAACAGAGAAAGATGCTGTAAAATTTGTTACTACATCTTTCTATTTTTCTCTTCTAAGACGGTAAATGCGACAAATCTTTTGAAAAACAAAATGCTCATAATCGTTGCATATAATGGGTTCCTCTTATAGTTCGTTGCTGTAACACACACTTTACTAAGTAGGATAATTTATCCCAAGAAAACATTGAGGTAATGCTGGAGTTGGCATCACTAATTTCAATCAGCACGTCAGCATTACGTAAACTCAAATCTCACTACGCTTTTTTCGCTAAAAACTCTACTGAGGAGAGAAATTTGTAGCCACCGTACATTTGTGAGAGATGCTGTGCATATATCTTGGGGAAGAGAGACGTCATGTTCGAGTGGTCATCTTAGAAGTTACCTAGAGTTCGAAAGAACATTAAAAAAACCTAACTAACGTGTGTCTAATGTTTGATCGGAATTATACGCATCGAAGCACTGGACTGTTAGTAAAATAGTCTTCTACGGAAGTAGTTCATGCTATAATTATAGCACAGATCCATTAATCCAAACTCGTAGATTCGAGACTCGAACTCGGGATCTTTGCCTTTCGCGGGCAAGTGCTCTACCAACTGAACTAACCAAGCACGACTCACGCTCCGTCCTCACTGTTTTACATCCGCCAGTACCTCGTCTCCTACCTTCCAAACTTTACAGAAGTCTCGTTCCGGCACACAGTTTTAATCTGCCAGGAAGTTTCATATCAGCACACACTCCGCTGCAGAGTGAAAATCTCATTCTGGAAACATCCCCTAGGCTGTGGCTAAGCCATGTCTCCGCAATATCCTTTCTTTCAGGAGTGCTAGTCCTGCATGGTTCGCAGGAGAAATTGTGTAAAGTTTGGAAGGTAGGAGATCAGGTACTGGCAGAAGTAAAACTGTGAGGACGGGGCGTGAGTCGTGATTGGGTAGCTCAGTTGGTAGAGCACTTGCCCGCGAAAGGCAAAAGTCCCGAGTTCGAGTCTCCGTCCGGCACACAGTTTTAACTACCACTCCGCTGCAGAGTGAAAATTTCATTCTCGAAACATCCCATAGGCTGTAGCAAAGTCATACTTCCGCAATATCCTTTCTTGCAGTCGTGGCCGCGCGGGATTAGCCGAGCGGTCTTAGGCGCTGCAGTCATGGACTGTGCGGCTGGTCCCGGCGGAGGTTCGAGTTCTCCCTCGGGCATGGGTGTGTGTTTGCCCTTAGGGTAATTTAGGTTAAGTAGTGTGTAAGCTTAGAGACTGATGACCGTCGTTTATATAGATGTAAAACCTGGAGAGATACGATACGGAGCCGGCCGCTGTGGCCGAGCGGTTCTAGGCGCTTCAGCCCGGTACCACGCTGCTGCTACGGTCGGAGGTTCGAATATTGCCTCGGGCATGGATGTGTGTGATGTCCTTAGGTTAGTTAGATTTAAGTAATTCTAAGTCTAGGGGACTGATGACCTCAGATGTTAATTCCCATAGGGCTTAGAGTCGGTTGAAATTTTACGATACAATATTGCAATGACTGTATTGTTCGTAAGTATGATGCGATGTTCCTTCGGAGATGCAATACACTTATGAACAATACTGTTACTGCAATATCGTATTTATCAACCGACACCTGGCGAGCGACTTCCAATTAAAACGTCACTCCTGTACGGGAATATGAATAATGGCTCTGCAAGTGCAGGTTGTAGTCACATGGTGGACGACTTATGGAAATTTGGGTCTGACTGTGAAGCGTGCTCTGAGAGCCTTATGGTTAGGCGACAGTCGCGATAAGCGAGAAATCCGAGTTCGATTCTGAGTCCGGCACAAATTTTCAATGTCCTCATCCCGTAACACAACTGATGGTTGTCTATATTCGCAAATGCGAATACATATAATGTATAACATGGTGGGAATCCCTCTGCAACGAAACTCAGTAGGTGCGAAGATAAAAAGGTGGTTTGGCGCGAAGTACTGTAGGAAGTCTTTGTGAGAGAAGATAGTCGGTGGTTAGCTTGCGAACGCGGAACATAATAAGTGCTAAAGGTGGCAAGTATAGCAACAATATTGAATTAATTATTCCTCGGATGTGGCTGTATATTGGTTAATTAGATCATGGTATTTATTGTTTAGCTCTAAATCATAAAGTTTTGGCGCCTAGATGATAATTTATAGAGAAATTTCACATCAAGTGTCATGACCATGTGTGAGACGTCATACTTGTACCACAGAAGATCGGCACTGCAACCACCTTTACTGGAAGTGAAGTTTAATATTGTATTTATCTGCATGGACCAGAAAGTAGCTTATTTACAAAAAATAGTTGCTTTCATCTCAACCTTGTGGTTCAACTGGCTCTGAGGACTATGGGACTTAAAATCTGAGGTCATCAGTCCCCTAAAACTTAGAACTACTTCAACCTAACTAACCTAAGGACATCACTCACATCCATGCCCGAGGCACGATTCGAACCTGCGGTTCCGGACTAAAGGGCCTAGAACCGCTCGGCCACCGCGGCCGGCTTCAACCTTGTGTCAAGAACCTAATCTGTCCTTAATCACTTATATAGACAGTTTCCTATTCCTAGTGATGCAACGTCTCCGATTATCCAATTTCTAATGAACTACAGAATCATCTCTGTGTTAAAAGTCTTTATTAACTTTCGTGGAACAATAATTTTTCCAAGTCTTTGATATGAAGTGCTCCACGTAATCAATAAAAGAGAGTAGTTAAAGCATTCGTCCCCAAAAAATGTTCCGCGGATCAGCAGTGGTCGGTAAGAGATAAAATATGTCCCGCGAAAGATTTAAAATTTCGAACTTTTACAAGTTTTAAATTGGCGTGGGTGGTAGGGGCAGGGCAAGTGATCGACGCCACAGCATAACTCGAAGATTTCACTGGAACTGCCAGAAGCGAGAAAATAGGCACTGAAAGAAAATACGACAATAATTATTAGCGGCAATCAACTGAAACGAAAGAGATGGAAAAGAGTAAGTAAACTATATATTATTTCAAATTATAATGATATGAATACCTTCAGCTGCTAGCGGGCGTTGATATATATCAACGGGGACATGTGAAAATGTGTGCCCCGACCGGGACTCGAACCTGGAATCTCCTGCTTATATAGCAGGCGCTCTATCCATGTGAGCCACCGAGTGCACAAACTTTAACGTGACTGCAGGGACTATCTCGCGCACGCCTCCCGCGAGACCCACATTCTCACCTTGTATGTCCACACACCACATTCGTAGTGTCCCACCCCAACACACTCATTACTCGTGGAAGACATTCTTACCAAGTCCCGTAAGAGTTCGGAGAATATGTGTGCATCCGCACAGAAGAAGAAGGTCATGGGCGGTGTTGCCAGAACTATATACTTATATGAATATGATGTCTGTTCTTTCGGACATGTCCCTGCAGTCGCGCTATTTTCTGTGCCCTCGGTGGCTCAGATGGATAGAGCGTCTTCCATGGAAACAGAGGATCCCGCGTTCGAGTCCCGATGGGGGCACATATTTTCACCTGTCCCCGTTGATATATATATCAACGCCCGTTAGCAGCTGAAGGTATTAATATCATTCTAATTTCGTTCTAGACAGCTGTGGTCATCAATGGTGTCTGTTGTTTTAATATTCACATAAGTATATATATATTGTTTCAAACGTTATCACCATTATATATATATATATATATATATATATATATATATATATATATATATATATATATATATATATATATATTTTTTTTTTTTTTCAAACGTTATCACCATAACAGTTGATACATTTATCCCATTGTGAGACAAGACGGTCAACGCCTTTTTGGAAAAAATACTGACGGTTGACTATGAAACCATGATTGTACCCGGGTGTGCACCTCTTCATCCGAAGCAAATCGACGACTACGAATGTATTTCTTTAGGTCTCCAAATATGTGGAAATCACATGGGGAGAGATCGTGACCATATTGAGAATGTATAACGGCTTCCCAGTGAGACTTTTACAACCCAGTCGGAACAACCTTGGCAACATGTGGGCGCGCCCACTTGTGCGCCCTGAAGAAAGACATTCGTGGCCTCCACGTGATTCGGTTGATGAGGTGAACGCTTGGGTACAATCATCGTTCCGTAGGCATTTACAAACATTTTTTTTATGAAGGCGTTCACAGTCTTGTCTCACTGTGGGATGCATGTATTAAAAGTTATGGCGATTACTTTTGAAATAATAAACAGTTTACTTACTGTATATCCATTTGTATCGTTTACATTTGACGCCCCTTATACACTAAATTCGGATTTACTTCGACAGAAAGTAATGGAGAATTAAACCACATTGCGTTATAATCGCAACCGATCATGTAATCACCACCAGAATTCCCTGAAGGAAAATTAGGAAATATGAAGAAAATGGAACTCGGGTCCAGCAGTACCAGATTTGCGTCATCGGAGAAAACATTAGTAGCCTTGTTTAACATATCGAAATCGATATCACAATCAGAAAAGTCTTATACAATACTCGTGAAACTATGAGTGATCGAAGCTGTCGAATACGTTTTATGGTCGGAAATAAAAAATTGTAAGAATTACCTCTATCCAACAACACGGTAACAGCGTGAACTGTACTAAAGTCAAACGATACTGAGGACCAACTTATTTCAAGAATTAAAAAATCGGCATGCTTCGCTTTATAGTATAATGAATCGATTGGCATTTGTAATTGTTGTCAGTTACTCGAGTTGGTCCGGCTTTTAGACGACGATAACATAAACAAAGAAGGATTATTATTTAATAGAATTTGAAAACGACATCAGAAGGTGTGGACATCATGAAAACAGTAACGGTATCTTTTCATAAACATAACATTATGTGGGAAAAGCTCTTCGGTTTCTGTGCAGATGACGCTCAAGCTGTGTTAGGATCACGTTCCGGTCTAGCGACGTTATTAAAACAGAAACATTCTTTGGCATTTAAAAACTCTTCCTGAATGCCTTATAATAAAAAGCAATCGGCCGTAAATGTGGTATATGTTATCAAAAGCAGCACCTTAAATACACGCATTTTTTTGACAAAGAAAGAAAAGAAAAAACCTGCCCACTGAAATGAACGCCAACCTTCTCTTTCACACAGGCGTTCGTTGGCTGTCGATAGATACGTAATATGCTGGGAAAACTATACGAATTCAGAGGAGAGTTGAGTTATTTATAGGTGAGACAAAAAGAAAGATTTAGTAGAGCAATTTTCTGATCTGACATCTCGGACGCATTCGGCTTACATCGTGGATATTTTCGACACTTGAATAAGTTGAACTTACAAATGAAAGGTACCGAAAGGCGTCACCATACGGAGTGACGCAGACGACTTCACAGGTTTCTCGTACTCAGGTTCTCACGTCATCGTGACTTATTTAGTTTCATAATGGGAAAGAGGTCTTTCACACGAATATATCGGTCGAAGTATTTTAGCACTCTTGCAACCTTATTACGAAGACATAGCAGCTCTACCTGAGGAAAGCAACGTAGAAATCTTGGATAGTTTTAGCGAAGAAGGGTTTGTCATTAAAATGGAACATACCTCGCAGGTCACACTGTTACATCTGCACAAGCACAAGAACACTTTCAACTGAAACGGCAAACGGTATCGAAAACAGCTCTAAAACGGATATAAGATTGGCAGCGTCCCCAAAACGTTTAGGAAACTATCCTTGTAATTCTTTCAAAGTCACAATGACTTCTTCAGACCTTACATTTTCTTTAACGCCAGAGAGCTTAGGGGAATGGACGGTGTACTTTGCCAGAATTCGTCTCTTCCACAATGTGATTTTCTTTTTAAATGTATCCCATCAAATCAGAAATCAATTGTTTCTCACTTTGCAGTGTCTTACCGTGGGCAGTGTGCAAAGAAGTCCACTTAAAATGCGAGATCAGAAAACCATTCCAGATGTTCTGCACTCATTTTTCTTTCATAAGACATCAGTCTTGCGATTCGAACTGTTATGCTGCCTTTGATGTCGACATGTCTCATATTTGCAGACAATTACAGTTGAAATCCCTACTCAATTATTCTTTGCAGGAAAGTAACAGTGCTTCCATCCTTATGTTTCATTGATGTAGATATCTTTACTGCGTCTGGTTTAGTAGAACATTTTCATGGCCACCCCAATTTAAGTTGGTTGGTTGGTTTTGGGGAAGGAGACCAGACAGCGAGGTCATCGGTCTCATCGGATTAGGGAAGGACGGGGAAGGAAGTCGGCCGTGCCCTTCGAAAGGAACCATCCCGGCATTTGCCTGGAGCGATTTAGGGAAATCACGGAAAACCTAAATCAGGATGGCCGGACGCGGGATTGAACCGTCGTCCTCCCGAATGCGAGTCCAGTGTCTAACCACTGCGCCACCTCGCTCGGTCCCAATTTAAGTCGTTCGAGTAGTTTATTAATTCTCACAGTGAAAGAACTTACGAAGTGTATTAATGATTTTAGAGACATGTATATTTTTATTAATACTCTGACGGAAAAAATCACAACACCAGAAAAATAAAAATAATGTAGAGTACTGAAATTTCTGGAGTACATTTGCTTAGGTTACATATTTAAGTGATTGGCATTGTAGTATCACAGGTTAACGTAAGTGAGAGGTAAGCCATAGCAAATGTGAAATGCTGGCAGATTAGTACCCGGTTTATGCACCAGAATGTTGAATGCAGTCATTCAAATGTGCTTGCATTGTGTTGTACAAGTACCGGTTGTCAGTTTTTGGGATGGAGTTCCGCGCCTGTTGCAGCGACTGAGCAGGCCAAGGGACATTTCGACACTCTGTAGAGCGTGTTGGGCTACAAGAACGGTATGTGTTGAGAAACACCCTCCGCGGATGTTATTCATGAATGGCAGCATAACATGTCGAATCCCCAGACTGATGTACATTTTCGCAGTCAGGGTGTGTAGGACAACCACGGGAGTGCTCCCGCTGTCATACGAATCCGCACCCCCGACCATAACTCCAGGTTTAAGTAAAATAGCGTTCGTCACCAAAGCACTACTCAAACAATTAAACTGGGGCGTATTGAACCATCCGCCATACAGCCCCTACCTTGCGCCCACCGACTTCCATGTCTTCCGTTACCTGAAGTCACATCTTGGTGGAAAATCATTCCACGACGATGAAGAGAACAAAGATGAAGTTGAAATGTGGTTCCGAGAACAGGCGGCAACCTTCTATGACTGTGGGATACAAAAGCTTGTGCACCGACTTAAAACATGTTTGGATAACGGGGGTGATTATGTCGAAAAATAACAAATAATGCAGTTAATAAGATGTAACTGACGTTTTCTAAATAAATCTTCTATTTAAGGACTGCGAGCCATTGTATCTTTACTTTTCGAAATGCCCTCGTATTTAAAGCAAACCTGATTCGTATCCTCATAGTGGAGGTACTAACGTCACTCTTATGCGACTGGCGCAAAATTTGAATACACATCATATTTCCGATGCAGAATCACACCTTCCAATTTCCTTTTGTGTCGCACATCTCCTTCTTTGTGCTGCGATTTCTTTTCCGTCGGTGTAACTGCAACTTATCAAGGTCATAACAGATGCAGGCCCCCTTGTTTCACATAGGTTCTGCATATTGCAAAGACTTGAATCCTGTATTAATAAACTAGTAGTGATCACATTATTTAACAAAAAAGCTTGTTGATCATGTCTGTGTTACTGTCTTTCGAGAGTAAAATGGTAAAGTAACTTCATGTCCAACTTAACTGTGTTTTTCCTTTATTAAGTGGAACTTTGTAACGAACATTAACTTATCTGATTTAAAACAGGCAGTATATGCTAGTGAAAAACAGTTTGTTGCCAAAGCAGTTTAAGCTTTTATCCGAGTTGCTCACGGCTAGTTATTTTCCCAATACTTGCTAGATTGTAGTACTATTTCGTGTCCAGTTTTAATACAGATTTCAGTCCCATGTAAAGTCACACACTACAGTTGTTTTCCTTGATCAAACTTATGTTTACTCAGGATAAGTTTGCCTAATTAGGCTGGTGGCAGTCTTTCACTTACATGAAAACCATGTTACTTTACAAATTGAGTATCATTGATTTGATCCCTATTAAAATAACTGCTACTATCTATCAATAAATAATCCTTAATGTCACGAAACTTTGTACTATAAATTTTGATTAGCACACGATCACGGTCAATGTGTAATTCCTATCAGATGAGTAACATTATCGGGGATTCGACCGCGAGGTAAAAACTCTCCTCGTTGCTGGCTGCTGGAGGCAGCTGATGATGCTTGTCCAAAATTGGCGGGATATACGCAGGCCTTGCCTGGTATTGTTTCTAGATCTGTAGCGCTGTTGCCTTCTAACAAGGGAACCTCCCCATCGCACCCCCCTCAGATTTAGTTATAAGTTGGCACAGTGGATAGGTCTTGAAGAACTGAACACAGATCAATCGAGAAAACACGAAGAAGCTTTGTGGAACTATGAAAAAAATAAGCATAATATGCAAACTGAATAGTCCATGCGCAAGATAGGCAACATCAACGATAGTTGGAGCCCAGGGCCGCCGTGGTCCTGAGGTTAGCGTGAGCAGCTGTGGAATGAGAGGTCTTTGGTTCAATTCTTCCCTCGAGTGAAAAGCTTAATTTTTTATTTTCGCAAAGTTATGATCTGTCCGTTCGCTCATTGACGTCACTGTTCACTGTAATAATTTTAGTGTCTGTGTTTTGCGACCGCACCGCAAAACCGTGCGATTAGTAGACGAAAGGACGTGCCTCTCCAATGGGAACCGAAAACATTTGATCGCAAGGTCATAGGTCAACCGATTCCTCCACAGGAAAACACGTCTGATATATTCTATACGACACTGCTGACGGCATGTGCGTCACATGACAGGAATATGTTGTCGACCCACCTAACTTGTATACTTGGCGAATGGGTAAAAATATTCTTCTACCTTGCCCGATTTAGGTTTTCTTGTGGATGTGATAATCACTCCCAAAAAAGTAGTGAAAACATAAGAGTTTGTCACATAAACTGCAACAAGTGAATGCAACAGTTTCACAGTCGCACAGTTTTCCCTGTGCTCTGTCAAAACATATGGTTTTAACGTTTTCAAAATTTTCCTTTTAGGTGTAGCCTCCCCATACTACGGCGCAGTTACCTCGCATCGAACGGACGGACGGACAGATAATAATTGTCTGAAAATAAAATGTTGAACTTTTCACTCGAGGGAAGGCTTGAACCACGGACCTCTCGTTCCGCAGCTGCTCACACTAACCACAGGACCACGGCGCCCCGGGGCTGACACTGTCCTTGATGTTGCCTATCTTGCGCGTGGACTACTCAGTTTGTATATTTTGCTTATTTTTTTCCTAGTTCCACACAACTTCTTCCTGTTTTCTCGATTGATCTGTGTTCCGTTTTTCAAGGCCTATCCACTGTGCCAACTTATAACTAAATCTGAGGGGGGTGCGATGGGGAGGTTCCCTTGTAATTCACAGCAGGATCGAGGCACAAGGTATGACCGTTGAACAACCGTGACATCATTACTCCAACTTTCCCGTTGTGTTGGCAGCTTCAGAGTCCTGGATGCGCTGTAATCGTGTAGTAATTTCTTTCTGAAGCCCTGGGCGGTACTTTTGCAATGTCGCCATAATCTGAATACGGCTTCGTTCACAAGAACACCTGTTCGCCCCTCGATGCTGAGGTTTCTTGTGTCACTATTGCTACGACATCTCCTGCTTAAGGGGCTCCGGAACGCCCTATAATTTCAATGTTAAAATAACGCTTATAAATTACATCTTTCCTCACAAAGTATTTGAGGTAGGAAGTTGAACTTTTTACAGATTATTTATTGGAATATGGGCTACAACTTAACACAGGGATTTTACAAAATTTTAGTTCAGTTATTAAAGATGATTTTTTTTCAGTTGTAATGAAAATTCACAACATTTTTTTGCAATTTTTTATTTATATATTCAAAAATATAAAGTTTTTTGGGAAAAGGCTGTGTTAAATTATGCAGAAGGTACTGTGTAACATTTACTGAAAGTTTGAAACAAATATGTTTGGAAGATCCTTAGAAAACATGTAATTAGTATGAGAAAATAAAAGTTTTGGGAATCGAGCGACAAAGATTGGATTAACTTTTTAGTGCATTCCAGGTCCATAGGATGGATTATCTTCATCCTCTGCAAACTCCTCCTCCAGCTTCCTCTTGTTCCTCCTCCTGTTTACTCTTGCTTGTATTTCTAGACTCTTTACAGCCCTGTCTGTAGCCCGAAGGCGTTCCTTGTCTAAAACAAGCATCGCTCGTACCTATCTTCATTCCCATATTTCTAAATACCTTGCACCTTACAATGTTGCCATCATTGAAAGTCGCAACAGCATCATACACACCAAAGTGAAGTGTTTCTATTCCAACAAATACAGTCTTGGGGATTATCGACCATATAACACTATTTACACTTTCATTGGGCCGGCCGCGGTGGTCTAGCGGTTCTGGCGCTGCAGTCCGGAACCGCGGGACTGCTACGGTCGCAGGTTCGAATCCTGCCTCGGGCATGGGTGTGTGTGATGTCCTTAGGTTAGTTAGGTTTAAGTAGTTCTAAGTTCTAGGGGACTGATGACCTCAGATGTTAAGTCCCATAGTGCTTAGAGCCATTTTGAACACTTTCATTGGGGTTTTGAGTTTTTCCGTGAATACACTTTTTCAACAGTTCAGGTGCTGCTAAGTCTCTGAAAATAGGTTTTATCACCTCCATTATTGCATGAGGCAGACTATGCTTATGAGTGTACACTTCACCAGTTAGCAATCCTTTGTTACGTTTACACCAATTGTCTTCTTCTTTGGGACACAAGCTATGTTGGGGATTTTCATCGTCTTTATTGTTTACAGTAATAACACATACCTTTGGCTTTCCAACATTTCTCCTTTTCTTAAAAGTCTTCAGAGGATTTCTAATAACTTTACTTTTACTCATTATTATACTTCAACAAAAGAGAGACTCAAGAAACAGAATTAATTACGAATATTTTCGAGATAACGACAGAGTAAATAAACATGAAACAATCGACAATCACACCAGCGATATATATTGAACCATCACAGGTTAGCCACAACACATACTTTATCTCACATCACTAAAATGTACCTGATGAACACGGACGTTAATAATAACACCATTTGACAGCAGTTTAACAGCGCCACAGTGGGTCACGCCCATGTAGAACACATTTCAAAAAAAATTTAAAAATAGTTGTAGTCTTCGGAATTGAATAAATTATATATCTATTAAAAGGTAATAGTATGCAGATTCAGAAAACGCAAAAAAGTAAAAATTGAACTTTTCATGATTTTGAGCCTTTCCGGAGCCCCTTAACCGGTCTCAGGAGTCCGCTTCTGCACCAGAGGAAGACATGGCGCACGAAATAGCAACTGGGACAACATCTACAATTTCAATACCTGAAGGACGTCAGCTTATTATGTTCCAAAACATTAGGACCATGGCCCACCGCGAGATTGAATACCGGCTGGTGGCGTTTCGGGCTCGTGATCTGTTAAGGAAGAGGCGAATGAGAATTATTCCAGCAACAATACTGGCCGAATATGGGGAAATCCACTGACATAAGCGATTTTGACAAAGGGCAGATCATGGCCCGGTATCTTGGAACGAGCTTCTTGGAAACGGCGAAGCTGGCTGGCTGTTCGCATGCTGCAATCGTGCAAATCTATGGAAGGTGGCGGAGGGACAGTGAAACCATCAGTAGGTGAAAGTGTGAGGCTTGGCCGCTCTCTAAAGCTGCATAAGCGGCGGTCTGTGGCATATGACGACGGAATACAATTCTGATGCAGGCATGTGTGGTTCAGAGCACAACATTCAGCGCAAAATGCTAAACATGGGATTCTACAGCAGACGAAACCAAATTGTTCCCATTTCGTCGAGGTTGAACCGTGGATCACTGGAACCATGTGATCTAGTCGGATGAATCACGTTTTTTATTGCACTGCATTGATGAACGTGTCCGGATACGCCGTCATGCAGGTGGGCGGCTGCACGATACATGCACCGTGTCACTTTTGCAAGTGAGGGGCACTAAGATCCCATGGGGAACATTAACCTAGGTTTTCATGGGACCTGTGGTAGTAATTGAAGACCCCATGACAGCTGTGGACTAATACCTTCACCGACAGCGATGGCACCTTCCATCTGCATGAAAATCCGGATCACAAAGCCAGAATCGTGCTACGGTTAGTTGTACGAGGAACATAATATTGAAAACTAGCTGATGTGTTAGTCACCATATTCTTCTGATCTGAACACAAAGGAGCACATCTGAGACGCTATAGGGCGCCAGGTCCCCTCTTCACAGTCCACCGGCCCGTAATTTATTGAAATTTAGTGACGTGTGCGTAGACATCTGATGCCTTAGATCTCCGGAATCGTACCAAGGACTTGTTGAATTCAAATCACGCTCTATACCGCTCCTGTCTTGCGTTCCAAAGTGGGATCAAAACGCTGTTAAGCAGGTAGTCATCATGTTTTGGCTCATCATTGTATGTCAGTCGGGTAAAGAAAACGCACAGTTTGCCTCTATTGTTGGCTACCAATACCAGTTTGACCACTACCTACGGTTACCGGTAGCGTTTCAGCAGAGACAGGGCCAGCCCATTGATTGACCAGAGTGCGTGTCCAGGACATTATTATTATTATGCAGGTATGCTACTTATTGTTCCTACTTTTGACCTAGTTATGACTGGAATCGCAGCCAGGTGTTTTTGTGAAATCTACAATTTCTCAGTCGCTGACTTGTAACAAATACGTAATTCCTTGCCCACCCCTAATGTGAAAGGTGCTTCAGTAATGGAGAAGCTACTTAATGAACATTGTTTACTTTAAATATTATTTGTAAACAAACCATACATTAAAATTAGATAAGTCTACTTATTGTTTATCTTATTTTTCACAATGTGAGCATTAAGAAAGGGAAAACATTCTCCCTTCCTAACTATTCGAGATAGAGCAGTGAAATTTTTATTGATAAGCCGTAATTTGAGGAATGATAACATTTGAAGGTACCGCCGTAATTTGGTGCGTGATAACATTTGAAGATACCGACTGAAATACAGTTAGTTTAGAGACGAAAGCAAATTACACGGAACATTTAAAGTAAGTCTGTTGTAATTTGCCGGCAACAACGAACATACTCACCTTGAAGAAGTGGGACATTTGAATGGGATGGCTACACGAAGTGTGAAAAAACATTCACTTCAGCATTTGCAATTATAACTGTTTTCCCGTCTTACTCTTACTTCAACTGAAAAGAAGTTTTTCGCCAGACACGTGTCACTTATATTAACAAAACAACTTTTGTGTTTACTGGCGTCAGTTCCACTTGTTTACATGTTTTGAAGTAGACTGCTTTTTCCTGCGGTGTTAGCGGAGGTTGAAGTCGAGAAAAACAGGGATGCAATTTACCTTTCATGATTTCTCGGCTTTTAGAAATTCGCTATTTCTTTTGTGACCTTTGCGAATCTTTGCACTTACTTCACTTTTAGAAACTTAACAAAAGCTGTTTTCATAGAAATGTAACTATAGTTTCATCTGTTCCCCGCTCAGCCTTTGAGTAAACATGTTTTTTTCAGACTCCAAATTCCGCTAACAACGAAGGAAAAAACAGTGGACTTTAAAACATGTCAACCAGTGGAAGAGACACAAATGGCCACACGGAAGATAATTTATGAATGGGAGTATATGCGGAACGCTTCTGGTGAAAGACTTCTTGCAACTGCAGTAAGCTTAAGAACAGAAAAAAACAATAAATATAAATTTGTAAATAAATGCAAAACGCGTCTGGTGAAAACTTCTTAAATTTCAGTAGGTGTATGGTGGGAAAAAACAATAATAACCGCTACATAACATCTGCTGCGGAAGATGGCTATGCAAATAAACGTACACAATTTTGTTTCGAAATCACTTAAAAGTAATCAGTAATAACTTACAGATAAAACGGTTATGTCATTTCAAAGAGAAAATGTTGCTGTCCCATAAATCATTAGAGCGCTTAAATTGATTTGTTCACGAAGTTTTGATTTCCGGTTCCCGTTTCCGAACCGACGGCGCTACGACCGCCTCGGACCACGCGCACTGACGTCACAGACTAGTGCACAGGTTTTATATTTTCTTTATTTTTGGTTAGGAGGTGTTAGATTGACCATTGTTAATGAACATCAAAAAAGATCTTGGAAATGGCCACTATTGACGTCGATGTAACACCGCACCCGAATTTTTTCAAACTGTGAGGCCCACATGGCAGCTCTGGCTGAAGGACAGCAATAGTGTTTTCAGTGTTCTGCTGTAGGTCTTCCGTTGTGTGAGGATTATTTGAAAACATTTGATCCCTTCAGTTTGCCCAACAGGTAAAACTCATAGGGAGAGAAATCAGGCGATCGAGATGGCCAGGAGATTGCACTGCCTCTGCTGATTGTCCTCTCCTCACTGAACACCTCATGCACTCGCGACAAGGTTGTCAAGACGGAGTGTACAGTTGTTTTGTCTTGCTGAAGATATCCGTACGGTTGTTCATCTTCTGTGAGGTGATCCACATACGGATCAAACAGTTTCGGGAAAAATCAGTTACCATCATCAGTTTGGTGAAAGAATCGTTTTACGATGCGGACACCAGACATTGAGTACCAAACACGAATCTGAAGATAATACAACGGCTCTTTAAATTTTAGCTGGGTACATTTTTATGCATAAGGGCACATGTACTATGAGTTCCCATACCCTCGCAGGCTGAAAGAGAACTCATATGAAGAAATGAAAAACTTAGGGCTCAAAAATCCTGATTCAACTTTAGTCAGAAACTACCGACAGAACTCAACTCTCGAAAGTTTGCCTGAACTTCAACTAAATTCTACATTCAACTAAATACTTAGGAATTACAATAACGAATAGCTTAAACTGGAACGATCACATAGATAATGTTGTGGGGAAAGAAAAGCAAAGATTTCGATTTATTGGCAGAATACTTAGAAAATTCAACAGGTCTACTAAAGAGATTGCTTACACGTTGCTTTTCGCCCTCTTCTAGAGTACTGCTGCTCGGTGTGGAATCCGCATCAGGTAGGAGAGGCAGAGTACACCAAAAAAGTTCAAAGAAGGGCGGCTAGTTTTAGATTATCGTAAAATAGGGGAGAGAGTGCCACGATTATGACACACTGTTTGGGGTGGCAATAATTAAAACAAAGGCGGCTTTCGTTGCCGCAGGACCATTTAGTGAAATTTCAGTCACCAACTTTCTCCTCAGAGTGTGAAAATATTTTTTGGCGGCCACCTACGTAGGCAGAAATTATCATCATAACAAGAGAAATCATTGCTCGCACGGAAAGATTTAAGCGTTCGTTTTTCCCGTGCGCTGTTCGAGAGTCAAAAGAGTGGAACGGCAGAAATGTAGCTTGAAGGTGGTTCGATGATCCCTTCGCCAGGAGCTCAATTGTGAATTGCATAGTAAACAAGTAGATGTAGACATAGATGTAGACTCTTTAACTCATGCGTTTTCTACGATTGTCAGCTCTCCTTTTCATTGAAAAAGGCCAGTTCCGCACCAGTCTTATAAATATTTTTCGGCTTAGTTTTATTTTGACCTCCATGTATTTCCTTTGCATGATTAAGAACATCTTGTTAAGTCTCATACTTGTTCAGGCCACTTACATATTTCTCGTCTAGGTCATGTTTTGAAATTTAGCTTCATATCCCTGTATTTTCATGTGTTTCACAAGGTTTTACTCATGTCCAAGGGGTATTTTTCATTGGTGGGGATGGATACATAATTCATGAACACTGGGGAACATGGAGAGCAGTCTATGTAATAACACATAGACGTTTTGGGTTTTTTAAATTCACTTTCCGCAAATCTTCCACCATTTCCACATTGTGTGCAGTAAGTATACTTTTAATTGTAACGAGATTTGCAGAAGGATCTACAGTATTAGTGAAAAGTTCTGTTGCACTCGCATTTAGACCATATTTTGATTGAATGAAAGGTGCGTTTGCCAGTTTTTCAGTAACCATTTAGCTTTTGTTGGTAGTAGTCAACTTTCGTTTGGTTGGGTGTCCGTCAGAACAGCTGTAAATATGGGAACTGCTGGTGTTCTTTTCACCATCGTTGTATTCCTGATAAGTTCGTTTTCTTTCTATGATTCAGTTATTCTACCCATTACTCTGTACAGATACTTTCTAGTAAGACACCTTCGACCTAAATCCATTAGCACTTGCTACTGCGATCATTTTGTTGATACCTATTTACCCTTCAGCTTATTGCGCTAATTAATATTACATGACAGTAATTTTCCTTAGCACCTGGCTCCAGAGATACTGCAATTCCCACTGACTTTCCTGCCTTCAGATTTTATATCTATCTAACTTCTTGCAGAGAAAGGACAAGGGGGCAACTTGTAGTTTTTATTTTCACAGCTGTGAAGCTGTGTGACCCAGGTTTCTCTCATGTGGTCAGTTATGAGGATCCTAAAGAACCTGAAATCGAGCTGGCCTCCGACTCCTACACAATGAAGTCAAAGTAGTCTAACAGTAGGGAAACTGGACGTCATCAACAACCCACACGAACGAGGATGCAGCATGGCTGATTCGAAGTTACATTTCAGACAAAACCACCAGCCACACCGGTTACCCTGAGGGCTAGGGGTCGCTTTTATTGCTGGGTCCTTTCTCTCTCGAGGTGACTTCACCCCAGCCTCCAACTGGAGACCTGTTCGATGGTATAAGATTAACACCCCCTTTAGGTCCTCAACTGCTTGGTCTTACTCTGCTAACCAGAAGCCAAGGCTCACACTGTTTGCACAGGAACTTTTACAGGTACTTGTGTTTTTTCCTTTGGTCTGGGGATTTTGCGGTACAATTCATACAGCCTTACCTTATTAGTGGAGAGGTTAATCGACGTATTCTATACTTTGACACAAGCTAGTACTATTCGCATACTGAACCCTTATAATTCGTTCTATATTCGACAGAATCCATAAATTCCTCGTTGCTCCTTTGGTAGAAATGTTTTAATAAATTCCTTTAAGGTATTACACTCATCCAAAGCTTAGTCCAAAACTCTAACCTCGACCATTTGCTTAGAAACATTCTTTATCCAATTTAATTCATCCAGATTCAGAGTATTCCACTGCTTTGTAAATCCTGCAGGATAACCAGTCCCACAAGAATCAAATTTTTGATCCACCAAAGACATTCATGAACACATGTGGATTCTGTCTCTTGCACACTATTATTACTCCTTATCCTGTACTGCTCTGATTTACATATTTGCCTGTGCTATCTTTGCATTACTATACCTCCGTTGGATGCCCGTATCTCGTGGTCGTGCGGTAGCGTTCTCGCTTCCCGCGCCCGGGTTCCCGGGTTCGATTCCCGGCGGGGTCAGGGATTTTCTCTGCCTCGTGATGGCTGGGTGTTGTGTGCTGTCCTTAGGTTAGTTAGGTTTAAGTAGTTCTAAGTTCTAGGGGACTTATGACCACAGCAGTTGAGTCCCATAGTGCTCAGAGCCATTACTACACGTGGAAAACGTTAGCACAAATTACGAATGGAAAACTCGCCTTATGGGAGATGCAGGCAGTAGAAGTTTAATAAATGTTTGGGGAGTAGATAGTAACAGCTTTGAGAGATTTATTACATGCACATGGATTAGATTGTATATATTGATAAGCCAAAACACTGCGACCACCTGGTTAATAGCGTGCTGGTCCACCTCTGGAACGCAATACAGCAGCGATTTTGCATGGCATGCACACAGTATGTTGTTGATAGGTTACTGGAGGTATATGGCACCAAATGTCTACGCACACGTTTCACGGCTCCCGTAAATTACGGGCATGTGGTTTGTGGGCGCGGAGCTGCTACCCGATAGCGCTCCACATGCGTACCGTCTGGTTCAGATCAAGTGAATTTGGTGGCCACGACATCAACTTGAATTCACTGTCAAAACTCCTCAAACTACTGTGTCACGGTTCTGGCCTTGTGACATGGAGAGTTATCCTGATGGAAGATGCCATCGCTGTCAGGGAAGACATCAAGAATGAAGATATGCAGGTGGTGGAGCAGGAGATTAGTGTTTAATGTCCCGTCGACAGCGAGGTCATTAGAGACGGAGCACAAGCTCGGATCAGGGAAGGGTTGGGAAGGAAATCAGCCGTACCGTTTCAAAGGAACAATCCCGGCATTTGCCTGAAACGATTTAGGGTAATCACGGAAAACCTAAATCAAGGTGGCCGGAAACGGGATTGAACCGTCGTCCTCCCGAATGCGAGTCCAGTGTGCTAACCACTGCGCCACCTCGCTTGGTATGCAGGTGGTCCGCAATAATGTACACGTATTCCACAGCTATCATATTGCCTTTGATTACTACCGCAGGTCCCTTGGAAGCCTAGATGAACGCCACCATAGCAAAATACTGCCCGCAACGCTCTGCGTCCGTGGTGCAGTACATGTATCGAGCAGCCGTTCACCTGGATGCCAGTGTATCCAAACATAACCACTGACCTGCTGTAAAAATAAATGTGATTCATCCGACCAAGCGACACGTTTCCAATGGTCCACGGTCCAGTGTCGAAGATTCCGTGTCCACTGCAATCCCAAATGACGATGTCGTTGTGTCAACATCGGAAGACGTAGAGGTCGTCTGCTGCCGAGCCCCATGTTCAACAATGTGCACAGCACTGTGTGTTCCGAACATTTTTGCCTTGTTCTGTGTCGCCATATCTGCCACAGAGCGCCGCCTAACTTGCTTTACAGAGCGGGCGAGTCTCCGACCCGCACGTTCTGTGATGAGCGTGCACGTCCACCACTTCGTCGCCTACTCGTGGCTTCACAGTCCTTCAGCCGCTTTCTTTTGAGGCTCACAACAGTAGTACGCCAACAGCCGCCAGCTTCGCTGTATCCAAGAAGCTCGTTTCCAGGCACTGCCCTTTGTCAGAGTCATTTACATCGATTGCTTTCACCATTTGCATCCCGTACTGTCACTAGAGTGAAACCTCATACGTGTCTGCTCCGCTTATATTCTTTCTTTACCGCGTCATGCACCCGAAACGCCACCACGCAGCATTCAGTCTCGCGGTGGTCAGAGCCCATGTTTTGGCACACCAGTGTAGATCACGTGGCCACGTGCTCGATGCGAAATGAAACAAATACACAAAAAAAAACTGTGTGGTAATTATCTGTATTAACTTAAAAGTGGCAAAAATAGTATATGTCTAAGTCCAGCCTATAGGACTGCACTTTTTCCCACATCCTCAGCCAACAATAAGAAATGAGGAATAAAAAACAAGTTCAAAAATGGTGCAAATGGCTCTAAGCACTATGGCACTTAACAAAATGGTTCAAATGGCTCTGAGCACTATGGGACTTAACATCTGTGGTCATCAGTCCCCTAGAACTTAGAACTACTTAAACCTAACTAACCTAAGGACATCACACACATCCATGCCCGAGGCAGGATTCGAACCTGCGACCGTAGCAGTCGCGCGGTTCCGGACTGAGCGCCTAGAACCGCGAGACCACCGCGGCCGGCGGGCACTTAACATCTGAGGTCATCAGTCCCCTAGACATAGAACTACTTAAACCTAACTAACCTAAGGACATCACACACATCTATGCCCCAGGCAGGATTCGAACCTGCGACCGTAGCAGTAGCACGGTTCCGGACTGAAGCGCCTAGAACCACTCTGTCACAGCGGCCGGCCAAAAACAAGTATACCGGGCCTCTTCTTAAGAGTTGTCAGTCGCCTGGTGCTTCGACAGAAAGCTGCAATTTCGTTTATGCAATGTGTAGCTGGAGTCAGCTCAATAAATACTGCTTATGACGTCTTTCATGCAACACCCAGTGTCAAATGAAAACCTCAGCTTGTTTCTGCTTTAAAAAAAAAAAAAAATAAAAAAAAAAAAAAATTTAAAAGCAGGATTTTACGTGTCGATTCGATAGAGGGTTCCCAAATTAGTCTAGTGTGACATTTGGTCTGGAGATATTATTAATAGGGACAGTAAAACATAGAAAACCTTTATTCGCCAAGTCTTCATTGCCTGACTGTCCCCATCTCGTTTGACATACTGCCCGGCGTTGTCTGCTACCATCATACAGCAACGCTACTCAGTCGCTTCGTGTTTTACTGTCCCTATTAATACATATTGCTAAACTGTATATCACGCTAGACTAATCTGGAACCTCTCTGTCGAATGGACACGCGAAGTATGGAGCTGAAACTATTTCCAGACCCACCAGGGAGATAAAGGAATATTTAGGAATGGCGAACCGGGTGTACACAAAATTCCTTGTAGTTATGAACCAATGTATATTGGTATCACGAATAGCGGAACGTGTGTACAAAGATGATAACCACGAAATAAAATCTGATGAGCGTCATATCGAAAACATCGCACTGTAATGTGCGCAGGTATAGAGAGGCTGTTGAGATTTATAAGCACCGTAATAGTTTTAACGGAAAAGAGAAAAGTATCAAAAAAAAGATAAAATTAGGACACCGACTGAGAGACGATCGATTACTTTCTATCGAAAATGTTGGCACTACCAGGAATAGTCTCGCAGTCAGCGTCAAGTGATGGATTATGGTGCCCTCTATACTGCCTATATTCTTTGCACTCCCTCGAGCTCTGATTGTAGTTCGACGCTTCGCCTCTGAAGATGTCTCCCAAAGCCAGAGATGAAACGTGAGGGGAAAGTTTTCCACATGAACCACGGCCTTTCAGCCCGGAAGCATTAAGCGAAGTTCATACCGGCCGTAAAAGCATACATTGTATGAAAATGAAAAATGATTTCATATAAATAAAATTTGCTAAATCAGTCTTGAAAGCAAAAATATTTTTTTGAACAGGTGACCGGTTTCGATCTATTGTGCTTCGATCATCTTCAGGTCTTGCACTCCGCAAAGGGAGTAGTAAACCAGCTTAGAGGTACCAAAATAATTAAATAATAAAGCGAAATAGTTATAAAATATAATTGCTATGAACAGTATACGCACGATGTCGACAGGAGCTGGGCTGGCTGAGCAGGCTGCTCTAGAGAGATGTAGTCGACTGCTGACTGTGGCTCAGCTGTTTGGGGTTAAATAGCGATAGCCCAGCCTCTTGCCTCCTGCCTCCTGCATGGCGTCATTACTGGCCAATGGTTATGAATCGTCGGTGTAAGTAATAAAAGCTACTGCTAAAATACACTAATTTTGTCTATTAAAGAAAAGCGAGAACATTTATTCATTTTAGACTAAACTACATATATACCAGTTAAAATTGTGGATAAAAAAAACTTCGTTAACCGTGATACTGGTCGTGTGAGTGTTGGCTGACCTCTGCAGGGGACAGACAGGTGGTGGGACGCCAGCTTGGTAACTATGGAAACGACATTTTACATCGCCAAAGATATTGTGAGGACTGGCTGGTGTAAAGGACGCCATGCAGTAACTATGGAAACGATGTGAAAATCGATCATACATTGATCATTCGTGAAATTAAAAGATAACACCGTAATATGTAGCCAAAATGCGTTTACACACATGAAATTATGTGCTGGTTCTGTCATAAACGAAGTTAAAATACAGAGTGCATTGCCAGGAAAAGAGCTGCATGTATAAACAACATACATTTACGTCAGTTATTGCAGAAAATGTCGCTACAAGACTACGAACAAGATAACAAAACAGCTGCCTAACTAAAATGCATCTAGTGTAGGCTGTGAAAACGATGTACAATTCTACGTTTGAGAAGCAATTTGACAAGTGCATTTTAATTACTAGTGAAGCAGAAGAAAATACATAATCCAAGAGACTTATGTAAATGCTGCCGCTTAATTTCCATAGTTGCTGTACGTGTTGTTAAGAATAACTGGTGTAAAAGTACCTAGAATTGCAATGAAAACCTTGCCAATACAGGCCAGAGTAAAATATCAAGCATTCCCATTGCAGGTATATAACTAAAAGCATAATGGACCGTCTGTAACTTTTAAGATACAAATCAGTGTAGGCAGACGCAGTAATAAGTGCATTTAAAATAACATGAATTGGCTTAAGTAAAATAATAATCCGTCTGTATAAGGGAAATTGGAAGATGACCATCAGGAATGGGGTTATTTGACAGTAGCTCATCGATTAAATCGAAGAAATTTTTTTCTCTAAACTCCAATTGTTCGTTAAGAAAAGCCTCGTGCTCCTTTTTGCGTTGAGTGTAGATTTTGCGTATAGGCATTTATGCCTGTACGCCAAACGGGAAGGAATTACTGAACTAGATACCATGAGCATACTGATCTACATCTACATCTACATCCATACTCCGCAAGCCACCTGACGGTGTGTGGCGGAGGGTACCCTGAGTACCTCTATCGGTTCTCCCTTCTATTCCAGTCTCGTATTGTTCGTGGAAAGAAGGATTGTCTGTATGCTTCTGTGTGGACTCTAATCTCTCTGATTTTATCCTCATGGTCTCTTCGCGAGATATACTTAGGAGGGAGCAATATACTGCTGGACTCGTCGGTGAAGGTATGTTCTCGAAACTTTAACAAAAGCCCGTACCGAGCTACTGAGCGTCTCTCCTGCAGAGTCTTCCACTGGAGTTTATCTATCATCTCCGTAACGCTTTCGCGATTACTAAATGATCCTGTAACGAAGCGCGCTGCTCTCCGTTGGATCTTCTCTATCTCTTCTATCAACCCTATCTGGTACGGATCCCACACCGCTGAGCAGAATTCAAGCAGTGGGCGAACAAACGTACTGTAACCTACTTCCTTTGTTTTCGGATTGCATTTCCTTAGGATTCTTCCAATGAATCTCAGTCTGGCATATGCTTTACCGACGATCAAATTTATATGATCATTCCATTTTAAATCACTCCTAATGCGTACTCCCAGATAATTTATGGAATTAACTGCTTCCAGTTGCTGACCTGCTATTTTGTAGCTAAATGATAAGGGATCTATCTTTCTATGTATTCGCAGCACATTACACTGATGGAACTTCTAGTAATAAATCTGTCTTTGGTAAACACATTATTCAGAACAAGCATTCCGAGGGAACAATGGAAAATAACCTTAAAATTTTGCATACAGCTCCGAAAGTTATTCCGCTTAATTCTTTACAGGAACTTGAAATTTTACTCATATAGCTGAGATCGCTGTTTTCCTAAAAGAATGTTACACAAAATATTTGATTTCTATATCTACATAGATACTCCACAAGCCACCGTACGGTGCGTGCCGGAGCGTACCCTGTACCACTACTTGTCATTTCCCTTCCTGCTCCACTCGCAAACAGAGCGATGGAAAAACGACTGTCTGTATGCCCCGTATGAGCCCTAGTTTCTCGTATATTATCTTCGTGGTCCTTACGCACAATGTATGTTGGCTGCAGTAGAATCGTGTGGCAGTCAGCTTCAAATTCCAGTTCTCTAATATTTCTCAGTAGTTTCTTGGAAAGAACGTCGCCTTACCTCCAGGGATTACTATTTGAGTCCCAAAGCATCTCCATAACACTTACGTGTTGTTGGAATCTACCGGTAACAAAATTAGGAGCCCGCCTGTGAATTGCTTCGATGTCTTCCTTCAGTCCGATCTGATACAGACCCCAAACACTCGAGCAATACTCAAGAATACGTCACCCTAGGGTCGTATATGCGGTCTCCTTTACAGGTGAACCACTCTTTCCTAAAATTCTCCCAATAAACCGAAGTCGACCATTCGACTTCCCTACCACAGTTCTCATATTCTCATTCCACCTCATATCGCTTTGCAATGTTACGCCCAGATATTTAAACGACTTGGCTGTGTCAAGTAGGACACTAATAATAATGTATCCGAACATTACAGGTTTGATCTTCCTGCTCATCCGCATTACCTTACGTTTTTCCACATTTAGGGCTAGCTGCCATTCATCACACCAACTGGAAATTTTGTCAAAGTATCCTCCTACAGTTACTCAACTTCGACACGTTACCGTACACCACGGCATCATCAGCAAACAAACGTAGATTTCTGCCCACTCTGTCAGCCAACTCATTTATGTATATATAGAACAACAGCGGTCCTATTGTAAGTAGCCTGTTTGTACGTTGGCAGCGCTGCTGACTGTGTTAACATCACTGACAGCGCTCTTTGCCCTCGACAAGAGATTCTGTGGTTGGACGGATTAGCAGTCAGCGAGTGCATAGAGAAGTGTATGGACATGTGGAATTATTGACAACCATATAATTTTTAGAACTGGATGTCACATGAATGAGGTAAAATTTTCTAAATACATTATTTACTCGTCAACAAAATCTTTATTTTGCTAATCATATGCCTCTTAGTAGTTAGAGTCTATAGTGGTTAGAATCCTTTTATTTAACTGGCTGTTGTTGCTACTTGCTGTAATTGCTGTAGTTCGTGTTATGAAGATTTTCTGTGGTGAGATAAGTGACTTATAAAAAAGAATGGAGTTTCCACTAGTGCGATTCGTGACTGAAATGAGTTTAGGCAATTAACAGAGTTGGAGTTAGTTTCATGTTTTGTTTAATTTCATATGTTTTTGGACTTGTATTATTGTTAGGATTTCTTGCAATTCAACGCCATTCTTTGGGGTTAATTATTGGAAATCATGTTGTCAATGTATAGCAGTCAGATTGCGTTGGGCTTGTATATTGTGGGTAATAAATGAATAGGTTGAGTTTGAGATGTCTTTATCAGGGAAAATTCTGTTGGTCAGTGATTAAAAAAAGTAATTAATGAGTTAGTTTCACTATCACACTTCCCCGGGGCACTCCTGACCATATCCTTGTCTCTGATGAAAATTCGCTGTCGAGGAGAACATACTGGGTTCTATTATTTAATAAGTCTTCGGGCCACTCAAATGTCTGTGAAGTTATTCCATTTGGTCGTACCTTCGATAACAGCCTGCAATGGAGCACCGTGTCAAATGCTTTCCGGAAATCTAGAAATATGGAATCTTTGTGAGAAAACGGCAAGCTGAGTTTTGCACCAGCGATGCTTTCTAAAACTGTGCTGCGTGCTAATTAGTGCACATAAGCTTCTGAGTCTCAAGAAAGTTTATTGTATTCGAACTGAGAATACGTTCAAGGATTCTGCAGCAAACAGAAATTTGGGACATTGGTCTGGAATTTTACAGGGCCGATCTTTTACCTTTCTTATATACTGCAGTCACCTGCGCTTTTTTCCAGTCGCTTGGGACTATGCTGGGCGTGAGATTCACGATAAAAGCAAATAGGTAAGGGGCCAATGGCGTAGAGCACACTTCGTAAAACCGGACTGGAATTCCATCCGGACCTGGTGAGTTATTTTCTTTCAAATCCTTCAGTTGTTTCCCTACGACAAGTACACTTATTACTATGTCGTCCATACGGGAGTCTGTCCGATGATTAGATGACGGTACGTTTGTACGATTCTCCTGTGTGAACGATTTCTTGAACATGAAATTTAAAACGTCAGCTTTCGTTTTGCTATCTTCAACTACCGCACCAGACTGGTCAACAAGGGACAGAATGGAAGCCTTAGACCAGCTCAGCGATTTTACATACGACCAGAATTTTCTCGGGTTCTGTGCCAGATCTTTTGCTAAAGTGTGACGGTGGTAGCTGTTGTATGCTTCGCGCATAGAGCTTTTCACAGACGCACGAATCTCTACTAACCATAGCTTGTCGTCATTTATGCGTTCCCTTTTGAACCGAGAGTGCAACAGCCCTCTGCTTCCTCAGCATCCTCCGAATTTCGTAATTAAACCATGGTCTGTCTTTTCCATCCTTTATGCACTTTCTAGGCGCATAACTCTCCATATCACGATTTACAATCTGCTTGAACTTTGTCGACAATTCGCCAGTTCCCACATTACTGGAACTAAGTGATGCCAGTTCACTGAGATGTTAATAACTGCTTATCTGCTCTATTTAGCAGAAACACTCTCCTAGTCTTCTTGACTGATTTATTAACTTTCGCACTCATACTTGCTATAATGACATCATGATCGCTAATCCCTGTTTCTATTCTGACATTGTCGTTAAGGTCCGGCCTATTTGTAAATACAGGGTATAAGATACTTCCATGCGTGTGGACTGCCGTGCTAGCTGCGCAAAACAATTTTCAGGAAACGTTTTCAAAAGTATTTCGCATGACTGTCTGTCTGTCTGTACCCCCCGCCCCCCCCTCACCCCCCCCGCAATGAATCCATAGACATCCCACTCTACACTCGCCAGGTTAAAGTTGCCTCTAACCAGTGTTGCATGATCTGAGTATCTACCCGCTATTGACCGTAGACTTTCTTTGAATGACTCTAGAACTGTCACAGCAGAATCGGGTGGCCAGTAAAAACATCCAAAAATTAACTTAGTTTTACCTACACCTTTTATAAGCGACCAGATGACTTCACTGTCACCCTCAACTTCGACCTCAATAGAGACAATATTTTAGTCAACTACAATGAATACTCCCCCTCCTATGGCCTCTAATCTGTCTTTTCGATATACGTTCCATTTTACATTTTATGTAATTGCATAGGCTTCCGCGTCCAGAATCAGTTGACATATACGTGTTCTGAGTATCGTACGGCGTCTTAATGTCTGAAAAATGATTTTATATAATTTCATAGGTTTTCTCTGCCAGAGTCAGTTGACATAAAAGTTTTCTAATTGTCGTACCGCGTCATAATGTGAAAAAAAATTGATGTGCTTTCGTTGTTTGAAGTCGCTTATATTTTGTCATTGCTGCTCACTGAGCATGACGTTACGTCGCAATTTGAAGAGGTTGATTAGTTACTTAAGGTGGAAGGAACGAGAAACTACTTTATACTAGGTTGGTATGGTGGACGGAGTGCGTGCAGATCTGCTGTTGCCTACTTTTTCTTGCATTGTTTGTTGTGATTGGTGCTCTTCGTCGAATGAGGCGTGGGCTCCTGTTTTCCTATTGCTGGTCACAGGCCGTGCAGCGGCAGTTTAGTCGTCAACAAAGGAAAATGAAGGGAAAAATTCGTGTAGTCGCAAATTTTTGTGCAGAGGTAGGGGAGAGTGTCATGAAATGATACTGAAAATTCCCATCTTTGGGGTGTCAGCGTTGGGGGCGAGGGGAACAGGAGGTGTTTAAATGTCACTTTTCATGTTTTTCTTGAAAACCTCAAAACCGCGGCTTCTATCGAAAATGTTTTCCAGCACAAAATTGAAATACATTGAATTCCCTACAAAGGGTCCTATTTATTTTTTCTCTAGTACTAATAGTTTCTACGTTGCATGGGATGTAAAAACAGCATATTATTTAAAAATAGTGCTTAAATGTTATAAAATTAACGTTTAATATCCATTGAACTTAGAAATAACGGATAATATATATTATTTATTATAAAATAACGTCTTAACTTGAGTGAGTAGATATCAAAAACCAACAATTGTATTGTCATAGTCCTCATCTTGCAGAGTAACGGTGCATCATTCGTAGACGTACCATGGCATGTGCCACAACCATGGAACATGTAATTCCGGCTTTGCTGCATCCACATCGTCCCCCACAGTAGTAGAACATCGGCAAAAGATATTGTTCATTATAGCTTCACGTGCTACTGGGTCTTTGGTTGTCACTGGATAGATCAATCCATCCTTCCCTCATTTCCATCCCCATTCGATCAGCTGTACGGGGTTATTGAGCCATTGTTTTAAGTGTAAATAAGGAACCAAACAACTAAAAATACTAAAATGTGGTGTTGTAAAAAGCGTTATGTAGAAACAGATAATTAATACAATTAACATAGAGTAGAATCCTCCTATTCCGAACGTTTTGGGACTGAACACTGTTCGGTTTAGCGGAAATTCGGAATAGACGGATTTCATGAATTACAACAAAGTATTGACTTGTTAAGGCGTAAATTAAGTGCGGAACGTGTGCTAGTGACCGATGATTCATAGCGCAGACGCCCTTCCTATCCCTCTCCCTTCTGCGTTCCAAACACTTTATTGCAAATTTTTTGTTAAGTCTTGTTCTGTGAGTGTTGAGGTACTTTACTGAGGCATTGTACCTTTTCTATTTATGTTCGTAGTCCTTGGCGTCAACTGTTAAACATTAAACGTGACAAGTAAACGAAGTCGTTCTTCGCGTACCTTAAAATAAAAATTTGAAGTGTTAAAAAGACTGGTCAAGGGAGAAAGTGCTACTAAATTATCACTGGAACATGTTGTCGGGGAAGCAACTATTAGTGACTGGAAAAAAATCGCTTTAAAACTGAGCAGTTCTGCTCTGCTTCAAGTGAAATGACTCTTGAAATGCGTCAGAAAAACATCTGTGAGTTCATATAAAAAACCTGACGAGGTCTGATTCTTGTGGTTCACTCAAGAAAGACAGAAAGGAGTCCCCATTTCTGGTCTTTTAAAAGAGAAGGCGCTTCAACTCAATAAGCTTATGGATGGTGCCCCATCATTTTCAGCCAGCGGTGGTTTTTTGGATCGTTGGAATAAAAGACACGGAATTAGGCAGTTCAGGATTGCTGTGGAGGAGCTGTCAGCTGACACGAAGCAGCTGCCAATGACCTAAAAGAATTTAAAGACCTTGGTTGTTCTTAAAACTGCTCACCGCAGCAAGTTCGCAACGCGGACGAAATCGGACTGAATTTTAAGGCTTTGCCTACCAAAAATCTTGCTTCGCTAGAAGAGAAATCTGCCGCAGGGTTAAAAATGGACAAGCAGCGTCTGACTGTCTTAGCTTGCAGCAACGCCTCGGCAACAAACAAACTTCTTTGCGAAACCACGAGCGTTCAAAAACAATAACATCAACTCACTTCCTGTGTGTTATAAGAATCAAAAAGATGTTCAAGGAATGGTTCGAGCACCAGTCTTTCCCTAAAGTGACTGCGTTCAGTAGAGAAAATGGATTACCTAATCATGCTCTGCTGTCTATAGACAGTGCTCCGGCCCACGCAGAAGAAACGATATTTGTTTTTAGAGACATCAAAGCAGTTCTGCCACCAAATGCAACTTCAATTTTTCACCTTATGGACCAGGGTGTGTTGCAGGCGATTAAACACACAAAAAAAAAAATGCTGCTTCGCACCTTACTGAAGAGAATAAAAATGAACCCACAATCCTGCAAAAACTTAAGGAAGTTACAACAAAAGACGTGATTTACTGATTGGCTGAATCATGGGAAAATACCACTAAAGGTGCATTACAAAAATCATGGAAACATCTCTGGCCTACATTGGAATTTGTTGAAACAACTTTTACCCCAGTGAAAAACTGTGACCTTCTTCCACTAGTTAAAAAAAATCCCTGCCTGTGAAGACACAGAAGAAAGCTTAGGAGTGGATTGCTGTTGACGACATAGGCCGCCAGGAGTACGAAGACGACGACATCGCAGAAATGGTGCAGTCCATATCGATTCGGTTGAAAGCGAGGTGAAAGTGAAAGCTCGAACGGAAGTCATATCACACAGAGACGCGGGAAATGCTCTTGACTTCGCTTCACGCTGCGTCGAACAGCACCCTTCATCAACACTAAATGATATGTTCACGCGGCGCTGCGGAACATTGTATCTTCAAGTCTATTCACTGCTCTCCGTCAGAAAAGAATGATTGACTTTACTTCTTACCTGTACGTGTGTGTAATTTGGTTATTTTTGTGTTTAGCAGTGAGTAAAAATGATTGTACAGAATTGTATAAACGGAGCCGACATGTACTGTATGTAATGTACTGTAAATAGCCAGCTTTCATTCCAGTAGGGTTTCAGGCGTTTTCATCAAGCTTAGGCTCTATGTATGTCTCTATTTGACTTCTTGTGATAATAATAAATGTACGTTCTTTCACAAACGTCTTTTTAACTTCTCCTATTTCTAAGTTTAAAAAATCTGTATTTTTTTAACTCTGTTAGGAACAGGTGGATTTGCGGAATAATGGGGTTCGGAATAGCGTGACTCTATTGTACCTCTAAGTAAATTCTAAAAGAGCACTGGTGTGCAGCTCGTGTGGTTGAGGGCAGTGAGGCGAGGTCTGGATTTGGTTTTGTTAGTGCTTTTAAGAATGCAGTATACCAGAGTTTACTCAAACCATGCTGATATTCAGACGCTTCGTAAATTTCTCTGGTGGGAATTGTGCTGGAACAAATGCAGTCTCCATGTTCTTCTCGGAATCTGTCATTGACTGTCTTCGTATGAGATAATGTACCTGAAACTTGCTCCAACAACTCGTCTAAGGTCAGTTGGCAGCTGTCATTCCCCTGTATGTGACTGAATATTTCCTCCATTGAGGGATTAATTCCTTCATCCTCAGGGCGTCCATTTTTTCTGTATTTAGGAACTGAGCCCATAAAGATATTTTTATAGCAGTCCTCGTGATACCTTGCTTCTGCAGCGCTTGCACCCCCAAAAGAGCAGATACGTCTTCGGATGGTGTCTCTACATTCATCCTTCCTCATCTCCGCACGAGCTGTAATTGTGTCATGCTAACTTAAGGATCTAACACTGTACACTTTTCGTCGCCGTTTTGTACTTTTCTACTGTTTGACAGTCATTATCAACAGTTTCCACACAACTCAGCCAGTTTTAAAATAGATTTGCTTCAGCTGATTGCAAATGTTTGAAGGCTGTTCCTCTGAAACAGCCTCTCTTAGAAATCTGTTAATTGAGTTAGCTATATTTTTTTGCCAAGATGCTTGAACAACGGTGTGTTTTTGTTCCCGATACTATAAGCTTTCCCATATTTTCTCAAATGGCTGGCGTATACCTATCCACGTATTCCTTTCACACCAACATTGCATAGATCACTGACAATATCACACACTTCTCAGCCATTGTTTAAAGAAGCATATTTTATACAAAAACTGTTTTAATTATGGCAAATAAGTACTCAGTTCGTGATGACTGGGTGTTGTGTGCTGTCCTTAGGTTAGTTAGGTTTAAGTAGTTCTAAGTTCTAGGGGACTGATGACGATAGATGTTAAGTCCCATAGTGCTCAGAGCCATTTGAACCATTTTTGAAGTACTCACTTAATAAGCTGAAAGGTCCTCCACTATTTAAACATGAACACAGTGAAGTTATTTTGTCTATTCAAATGAGAGAACTTTACGGGAAATGCTGGAGAGGGTGTAGTCGATTATTCTGTGTCTATTGTGAGAGCAATCAGTTCTGGTGGTGGATGAACTGACTTTCATACAGGACGACTAACAATCAATTTCCCCATTAGGAATGCAAGGCGGTGTGCGGAGATTTACGTAGATTATCCTCGTATGTCTAGTTTTAATACAAACTAATATCGGTACTCCATGTAGTATTAATGCATTTTGCCAAAAACAAACACTACCAGATGCGTCGACGCACTGTAATACCAGCTACAAGGCGGGATGCGGAAGAGTCGGTATGATTCTGAAACAGCGTGTGCTTGTTTCCTGCGACGTAGTGGTGTAGAGAGAGTGGGGACTCAATTGCTCGCTCTTCGTTTTGCAGACGCACAAATGAGGGAAATAACTGACCTCATTCTGGCGACTTGCCTTCCCTCACACTTCTACCTTCCATCCCCAGTCCCTCGTACTGCCACCATTCACATCCCCAGAACACAGTTTATGCCTCAGTACGACTCTACCGCACTTAGATATCGTACATTCATTTAATATTTGGTCTTAACCCACATTATTTAACAATAGAGGTTAATCTTATACCATTAAAACACTATTTTAATAATTCATGACTTTTTGCTTCCACTGTAACGCAGAAACTATTAGTTCTAGAGAAAAATGAATACGACATTTTTGTAGGAAATGTAATGTACTTTAATTTTGTGCTGGGAAACATTTTCGCTAGAAGCCGCAGTTTCCTATTTATTCAAGAAAAACGTTAAAAAGTGACCTCTAACCCCCCCGCCCCCTTTCTACACCAATACTCATACCACACAGGTGCGGATTTTTAGTACGTTGTTCATGACACCCCCCCCCCTCCCCCTTACTAATGTACAAAAATTTGCGACTATAAGATTTTTTTTCCCTATTCTCCCTTGTTCGGTCTTCGTTGACTTAGCTAATTACTCGCCTGTATGGCTCGTGTCACGTCTTGTTGGTGCGTCCTGCTGGACTCTCAGGGCTGGCAGTCAGGATAAGGCAAGCCTATATCCATCCTCTCTGTTCATGTTGATAGCATGCTTTATTATTTCTGTGGCTTCTCTGATTTTGTGTTTCATCAAACCCGCCTGCTTACTCAGGTTTCGTTAAATCTGATTTCCTTGCCACAGTCCTGCCGCTGTGGACTTGCTGTGCTACCCCAGACGAATGTAGGTTGTTATCGGTATGCCGGTCTCTCAAATATCCACTGAGGTGACGAAGGTCGCACAATGTCTCCTAATATCGTGTTGGACCTCCTTATGCCAGGTTTAGTGCAGCAACCCGACGTGGCATGGCCTCAACAATTCGTTGGAAGTCCCCTGCAGAAGTATTGAGCCGTATTCATTGCGAAAGTGTTGCTGTTGCAGGATTTTGAGCACAAACTGAGCTCTCGATTACATCCCATAAATGTTCAATGGGATTCATGTCGGGCGATCTGCATGGGGAGATTATTCACTCGAATTGTCCAGAATGTTCTTCAAACGAATCGCGAGAAATGTAGCCCAGAGACAAGGCGCACTGTCATCCACGAAAATTCCATCCTTGTTTGGAGACATGACATGCATGAATCGCTGCAAATGGTCCAAGTAGCAAAACATAACCATTTCCAGTCAATGATCGGTTTAGTTGGACCAGAGAATCCAGTCACTTCCATGTTAACACAGCATACAACATTACGGAGCCACCAGCAACTTGCATAGTGCCTTGTTGACAACTTCGGTCCACGGCTTCGTGGGGTCTGCGCCACACTCGAACCCTACCGTCAACTCTTACTAACTGAAATCGGTACTCATCTGACTATTCCCCGGTTTTCCAGTCAACCGGTATGGTCACGAGCTAAGGAGAGTCGTTGTAGGCGATGTCGTGCTGTTAGCAAATGCACACACGTCGGTCATTTGGTGACAGAGCCCATTAACACCATACGAGGTGTGGCTAGAAAAAAACCGGACTAGTACTGGTGAAACAATAAAACGAATGCAATAAGGCTGAAAGTCGCGTGGCCTGTCACGTGACTCTCGCTCCGCCTACTGCTCGAGTTTCATCTGCCTCCTGCACTCAGTCTGTTTTAAGTAGTTGACGTTTTGTCTGTGCGTCGGAAAATGTTGAGTGTACAGAAAGAACAGCGTGTTAACATCAAATTTTGTTTCAAACTAGGAAAATCCGCAAGTGAAACGTTTGTAATGTTACAACAAGTGTACAGCGATGATTGTTTATCGCGAACACAAGTGTTTTGAGTGGTTTAAACGATTTAATGGCTCTCAGCACTACGGGACTCAACATCTTAGGTCATAAGTCTCCTAGAACTTACAACTACTTAAACCCAACTAACCTAAGGACACCACACACACCCATGCCCGAGGCAGGACTCGAACCCGCGACCGCAGCAGTCCCGCGGCTCCGGACTGCAGCGAAACGATTTAAAGATGGCCGCGAAGACACCAGTGATGACACTCGCACTGGCAGACCATTGTCAGCAAAAACTGATGCAAACATTGAAAAAATCGGTAAACTTGTTCGACACTTTCCTTGTCAACTCCTGTTAACTCAGACACTGCTCTGATTGTTAAACGGCGATCTTGTCGAACAAGTTTACCGATTTTTTCAATGTTTGCATCAGTGTTTGCTGACAATGGTCTGCCAGTGCGAGTGTCATCACTGGTGTCTTCGCGGCCATCTTTAAATCGTTTAAACCACTCAAAACACTTGTGTTCGCGATAAACAATCATCGCCGTACACTTGTTGTAACATTACAAACGTTTCACTTGCAGATTTTCCTAGTTTGAAACAAAATTTGATGTTAACACGCTGTTCTTTCTGTACACTCAACATTTTCCGACGCACAGACAAAACGTCAACTACTTAAAACAGACGCCACGGGCAGACTGAGTGCAGGAGGCAGATGAAACTCGAGCAGTAGGCGGAGCGAGAGTCACGTGACAGGCCACGCGACTTTCAGCCTTATTGCATTCGTTTTATTGTTTCACCAGTACTAGTCCGGTTTTTTTCTAGCCACACCTCGTATTTCGCCGCATTTGTCCTAACGGGTGCGTTGATTTCTGTGATTATTTCATGCAGTGTTGCTTGTCTATTAGCAATGACAACACTATGAAAACGCTGCTGCTCTCGATCGAAGTGAAGGCCGTCGACCAATGCGTTGTCCGTGTGAGAGGTAATGACTGAAATTTGATGTTCTTGGCACACTCTTGGCACTGTGGATTTCGGAGTATTGAATTCCCTAACGATTTCTGAAATGAAATGTCCCATGTATCTAGCTTCAACTACCAATCCGCAATCAAAGTCAGTTAATTCCCATCGTGCGGCCATAATCAAATCCGAAATCTTTTTCACATGAAGATCCTAAGTACAAATGAAAGCTCCGCCAATGCACTGCCTTTTTCTACCTTGTGTACGCGATTCTACCGCCATCTGTATATGTGAATATTGCTATCCTATGACTTTTGTACCCTCAGTGTATACTTCTCCACGATGAAATTCCACTTTGTACACACCTGCAGTGTGTAAAACATCTGTCTTGTACTTCGTGGAGCCTAACACATTCTGGATCTTGCGGCTACTGTGGCAGACAGGGTGGACACCAACCCAGCGAAGGACATTATCAATCCAGTCAGTGCCGCGCGTTATAGCCGAGAGGTCTGGGGCGTCTTGTCACGATCCACGCGGCTTCCCCCATCGGATGTTCGAGTCCTCTCTCGGGCATGGGTGTATGTGTCATCCTTAGTGTAATTTAGTTTAAGTTAGATAAGGTAGTGTGTAAGCTTAGGGACCGATGACCTCAACAGTTTGGTCCCGTAAGACCTTACCACAAATTAATTAATCCAGTCAGTGACATTTTTCACATAAGGTAAACGCGAAAGAAAATGGTTCAAATGGCACTGAGGACTATGGGACTTAACATCTGAGGTCATCAGTCCCCTAGAACTTAGAACTACTTAAACCTAACTAATCTAAGAACATCACACACATCCATGCCCGAGGCAGGATTCGAACCTGCGACCGTAGCGGGTAAACGCAATGCTGGCTACAGTTTGTCGATTTTTTGCATACCTCCCTTCCTTTTATTTACTGCCAATGCATATACACTGCCCACCACAATTAAATTATCACTTCTTTGAAGCCCTATAGTTGTCTCCCATTGCCGGTGTAAAAGTTTGAAATTTGGCTTAAAGGTGCCTCCGTGGCAGTGCAGAAGCTTGGCCCCTGTGACGTCACCGAAGGACTCGCTGACGTTTCAAACAGCAAGATTTCGAGACATGCAATAAGGGGCTAGAGCTCAAAAGTTTATGTGAGGTGTAAAGTGGGTTAATGATGTCACGCAGGCACAAAATGTCACCACGATTCTGCCCAACGCCACCATGGACGTATCACACGATGCGAAGGTTGTCTTACCCATATTTCAGCCCTTATTTTGACGCCTATGCTATAGAGGTCAGACGTCCAGCATTGAAATGACGCGGTTTTCTTATGGGTGGCCGGGGAAATCATTTCAGACATACCACAGCTCAGAATCGACACTAAAAGGTCTCTGTGGGTGGCATAAAGTGTGTCAATGTAATCTCTTCTACCCTTGGGACGTTGATCCCCACACATTTCGAGGTCGAAAATGACAGTTCGCAATGTGAAGACCAACAGGACGATGTTCTTGCCAACATTCGACACTGCTAGCACCTCTGAGTGACTCAACCCTTCTCTAAGTCCATCGTCTGCAACCCCACTGAGCGTGATTTTACCTATTTGGAGTGCTTTGAGACGATAATTTTTGCTCTGGTATACAGTGTGGAACCACTAGGGAGTGCTCAGAAACCATTCGACGAAATCTGAACGTGGTCCGAAGCAGCAAGAAGTGTTTATGCTCTTTCAACAGTCTAGTGGTATTATCACAGGTGTATGCAATATTGGCACATGAGTGAATAAAACCAAAAAGTGTCCCCATAAGATTCCCTTAGTTTGGCAGCACCCTCAGTGTCACAAGTACACCATCCCTTAGATGCTCCATGCCTGCCATCAGGCGACAGACTAGCGGCGGAGCGCCACTCAGCTGAATGGATGTCTGAGTCTCTATACAGATACATCTTCAAAGTGCTCAACAAAGGTGTGTTGATGGCACCAAGGATGTAGCCTTGGGAGTTTTAGAGGAACACTTTGCCGGTTTATTCACGGACGTGTTAATCTTGCAACCCCCCCTCCCCCCCGCCAATCCCGCCCCATCACCGCCTCTCCGCCCCCCCTCCCCCTCCCCCCGGTGATCACACATCCTTTGCAGCTTCGGATCACGTTCAAATATCGTCCAACGGTTTTGAGTAGTCCCTAGCGGTTCACCTGCATACCCCAGAGCGAAACGTTCGGTTTCAGTTCACTGCAAAGGGGTCAGATTACATTGGATGGGGTTGCAGCACCATGATGTTGTTAGAGAAGGGTTGATTCGTCCAGAGGGTGTCAGCAGTGTTGAATGTTGTCAAGAACATCTTCCTGTTGCTCATCACACTACGAACTGTCGTTTTGGACCGTGAAGTGAGCGGAAATCAACGCCTCTAGGGAAGTAGTTTCATTGACGCCCTTTACGCCACCTATTGGGGCCTTTTCGTGTCGATTCTGAGCGTCGGTGTGTGTGTGTGTGTGTGTGTGTGTGTGTGTGAAATGTTTTCCTCGGCCACCCATAAGAAAACGAGCGATTTCAACGCTGGGCGTCGCGGTTCTCACCTCCATCGCGGAGGCTTCAAAATAAAGACTGAATCCTGAGCAAGATGGTGTTATCACGACATTCCCACTGTATGATGCGTCCACGGTGGCGTGAGGAAGAGTTTTGGTGAAATTTGATGCCAGTGCGACATCTTTAACCCATCTTACACGTCACTTGAACTTCTGAGCCCTGGCCTTTCGCTTCCATGTGTCCACATCTTGTTGTTTGTAGCGTCGCCGAGCCCGGCTGCACACACCTTTGAGCCAAATTTAAAATTTCTGCGTCGCATTGGGAGGTAATGACGCGGTTTCATAAAAGTGATCCTTTAATTCAGTTGCGGATTGTGTACTGTACACACTTCCTTCTCCGCCCTCTTTCCGTCCATTTCCTCCTCCCCCTCTCTCTGTCCATCTCCTATGTCAATTCGTTTTATACTTCACACACGCTACAATGGGAGGTAGTTCTTACGGCGACAATACTTCTCTTCGAGAAGTAAGTGGTACGTACACTATGTTTTCCTGTAATCGATCCAGTAGTTTAGAAGGAGATGTGGATTGTACGAGGGCAGTTCAATAAGTAATGCAACACATTTTTTTTTCTGAAACAGGGGTTGTTTTATTCAGCATTGAAATACACCAGGTTATTCCCCAATCTTTTAACTACACAACACTATTTTTGAACGTAATCTCCATTCAGTGCTACGGCCTTACGCCACCTTGAAATGAGGGCCTGTATGCCTGCACGGTACCATTCCACTGGTCGATGTCGGAGCCAACGTCGTACTGCATCAATAACTTCTTCATCATCCGCGTAGTGCCTCGTGCCTCCCACGGATTGCGTCCTTCATTGGGCCAAACATATGGAAATCCGACGGTGCGAGATCGGGGCTGTAGGGTGCATGAGGAAGAACAGTCCACTGAAGTTTTGTGAGCTCCTCTCGGGTGCGAAGACTTGTGTGAGGTCTTGCGTTGTCATGAAGAAGGAGAAGTTCGTTCTGATTTTTGTGCCTACGAACACGCTGAAGTCGTTTCTTCAATTTCTGAAGAGTAGCACAATACACTTCAGAGTTGATCGTTTGACCATGGGAAAGGACATCGAACAGAATAACCCCTTCAGCGTCCCAGAAGACTGTAACCATGACTTTACCAGCTGAGGGTATGGCTTTAAACTTTTTCTTGGTAGGGGAGTGGGTGTGGCGCCACTCCATTGATTGCCGTTTTGTTTCAGGTTCGAAGTGATGAACCCATGTTTCATCGCCTGTAACAATCTTTGACAAGAAATTGTCACCCTCAGTCACATGACGAGCAAGCAATTCCGCACAGATGGTTCTCCTTTGCTCTTTATGGTGTTCGGTTAGACAACGAGGGACCCAGCGGGAACAAACCTTTGAATATCCCAACTGGTGAACAATTGTGACAGCACTACCAACAGAGATGTCAAGTTGAGCACTGAGTTGTTTGATGGTGATCCGTCGATCATCTCGAACGAGTGTGTTCGCACGCTCCGCCATTGCAGGTGTCACAGCTGTGCACGGCCGGCCTGCACGCGGGAGATCAGACAGTCTTGCTTGACCTTGCGGCGATGATGACACACGCTTTGCCCAACGACTCACCGTGCTTTTGTCCACTGCCAGATCACCGTAGACATTCTGCAAGCGCCTATGAATATCTGAGATGCCCTGGTTTTCCGCCAAAAGAAACTCGATCACTGCCCGTTGTTTGCAACGCACATCCGTTACAGACGCCATTTTAACAGCTCCATACAGCGCTGCCACCTGTCGGAAGTCAATGAAACTATACGAGACGAGGCGGGAATGTTTGAAAATATTCCACAAGAAATTTCCGGTTTTTTCAACCAAAATTGGCCGAGAAAAAAAATGTGTTGCATTACTTATTGAACTGCCCTTGTACGTACATACAACCATTTTCACAAAATATACATATATTCTTCTACTGGATTATAGGAATTCTCAACTGCAGACTTATTACTCAACAACATTTCAGAAACTATTGGACGAACATCGAAAAACTATTGTTTTAAAATTGTAAGTTCGGATTAGTGGCTTTTGAGTGTTAATATTATTTACATGGTCACCACTTGAAAAAGGGAATATGTAAACTACTTGACACATGTTTCTCTATTATGTGCCTTGTGTTATTCCGTGAAACACTGGAACACTCCTGTCAACACTTCGAATGCAACAATTTGGCGTGCCAGATGCCTGGGATGCTGCCAGAGAGTGCACGAGCCGTCCGTGTGGTATAAGCGCGTTTCATTCTGACGCTCAGTGAGAGAGGTGGCGCAAGAAACGCGTTGTTCAAATGCCGGAACTTCAGCAGTGTGCTATGAGAATGTCGGAGCCGCCAGATTTAACTACCATGCTGATAACAAATGGTTCAAATGGCTCTGAGCACTATGGGACTTAACTACTGAGGTCATCAGTCCCCTAGAACTTAGAACTACTTAAACCCAACTAACCCAAGGACATCACACACATCCATGCCCGAGGCAGGATTCGAACCTGCGACCGTAGCGGTCACGCGGTTCCAAACTGAAGCGCTTAGAATCGCACGGCCACACCGGCCTGCTGCTGATAACAGTTGTCGCCGTTAATCATAGAGGATTCTAATTGAGGACGGAGGTGCCACGCAGGAGCAGATCACTCGCCTGTTCAATGGTGAACAAAAACAGCCAGTTTGCAACCATATAACCAAGATCCGCCTGATCGCTGTTGGGTACAGAGGTCTCCGGGCCACACATAAACCACTGCTCACAGCCCCTCAAGGTACGGAGGTGGCAACTGGACGGTCGAAGCATGGAGAAAAATCACCTGGTCTAAAGAGTAGCGCTACAGGCTGGTTCATGCCAGTGACAAGACATCGAGTAGAATACCACATGACACCATGCAGTCCACTTGGCAATGGCGCATCAACGACACAGGTGTTGGCGTTATTTTATTGTTGGGAATGTTTACATGCAGTGAACTGGGACACCTGATACATCGCTTTACACCGTCTACTCTCCAAACACGTGTATCCATTTTTGCTCCCACAGTACCACTCAGACAAACTGTACCTGCCGACAAATAACACTACCTGTTCACTTCAGAATTGTGTCAGAATGGTTTGAGAAACGGTTCACAGGCATGGCTCTGCTTGCGTGGCTTCCAGTTCACTTGACCTCAGTCCCATTGAGTACATATCGGGCGTCACAGAGCGAGACATACATGGTTTGAATACAACTCTTACCAGTCACCCCGAGTAGTGGGCTGCGATTGACTTACCGTTGTTCGTATCATGTAATCTAACTGGAATGATATGTTAATGACATAATATGCGAATTTCAATATTTAATCTCCCGCAATGAATTCCATAGTCTTTTATCTACGTTTGATTAATTATTCTTCTAAACATGCGTATAATATTCTCTTTGTTACCTCCAAATTGGGCGAGAGCTTGTAACGATACAAGGTAAATATGATGAAAGATTTCTAAAATTTTTATATTACACAAACACTTTGGAAATCGATATCCAAGGTATCGGTTGTATCGATATGCTGGAAGTATGTGCCTAAAAGTTATAACGAGCACAATATAACATTTGTTTATTAAACTTAGAGTAAAATAATGAATGTTTATTATGAGCCGTCCGGGGTGGTCGAGCGGTTGTAGGCGATACAGTCTGGAACCGCGCGAACGCTACGGTCGCAGGTTCGAATCCTGCCTCGGGCATGGATGTGTGTGATGTCCTTACGTTAGTTAGGTTTAAGTAGTTCTAAGTTCTAGGGGACTGATGACCTCAGAAGTTAAGTCCCACAGTACTCAGAGCCATTTATTATGAGTGTAAGGACTGTAATATTCACGACTTAATTTAAAAATATAAAAATATTTATTAATGTAAATAGAAAGCAAGAGGATCCAGTACGTTATTTCAATCCGCGGTTGTGTGAATGACCTTTAGTCCAGTAGAATTAGCATTCAAATCGGAAATAATTGCTAGAAAAGGTTTTATCGTTTTAATGGCTTCGTTTGTGTCCCAGTATGACTATCCTAGGTTTTCCCCCTCGGCGGAGTTGTGGAAAAGTGGTGGGGGGCAAAAATGTATCCGAAAAGGGTATTTTTTCGGTTTTGTGCTTGTTGTTGTGGTCTTCAGTCCTGAGACTGGTTTGATGCAGCTCTCCATGCTACTCTATCCTGTGCAAGCTTCTTCATCTCCCAGTACCTACTGCAACCTACATCCTTCTGAATCTGCTTAGTGTATTGATCTCTTGGTCTCCCTCTACGATTTTTACCCTCCACGCTGCCCTCCAATGCTAAATTTGTGATCCCTTGATGCCTCAAAACATGTCCTACCAACCGATCCCTTCTTCTAGTCAAGTTGTGCCACAAACTTCTCTTCTCCCCAATCCTATTCAATACCTCCTCATTAGTTACGTGATCTACCCACCTTATCTTCAGCATTCTTCTGTAGCACCACATTTCGAAAGCTTCTATTCTCTTCTTGTCCAAACTGGTTATCGTCCATGTTTCACTTCCATACATGGCTACACTCCATACAAATACTTTCAGAAACGGCTTCCTGACACTTAAATCTATACTCGATGTTAACAAATTTCTCTTCTTCAGAAACGATTTCCTTGCGAGTCTACATTTTATATCTTCTCTACTTCGACCATCATCAGTTATTTTACTCCCTAAATAGCAAAACTCCTTTACTACTTTAAGTGTCTCATTTCCTAATCTAATCCCCTCAGCATCACCCGATTTAATTTGACTACATTCCATTATCTTCGTTTTGCTTTTGTTGATGTTCATCTTATATCCTCCTTTCAAGAACTGTCCATTCCGTTCAACTGCTCTTCCAAGTCCTTTGCTGTTTCTGACAGAATTACAATGTCATCGGCGAACCTCAAAGTTTTTACTTCTTCTCCATGAATTTTAATACCTACTCCGAATTTTTCTTTTGTTTCCTTTACTGCTTGCTCAATATACAGATTGAATAACATCGGGGAGAGGCTACAACCCTGTCTCACTCCTTTCCCAACCACTGCTTCCCTTTCATGCCCCTTGACTCTTATAACTGCCTTCTGGTTTCTGTACAAATTGTAAATAGCCTTTCGCTCCCTGTATTTTACCCCTGCCACCTTCAGAATTTGAAAGAGAGTATTCCAGTTAACGTTGTCAAAAGCTTTCTCTAAGTCTACAAATGCTAGAAACGTAGGTTTGCCTTAATCTTTCTTCTAAGATAAGCCGTAAGGTTAGTATTGCCTCACGTGTTCCAACATTTCTACGGAATCCAAACTGATCTTCCCCGAGGTCCGTTTCTACCAGTTTTTCCATTCGTCTGTAAAGAATTCGCGTTAGTATTTTGCCGCTGTGACTTATTAAACTGATAGATCGGTAATTTTCACATCCGTCAACACCTGCTTTCTTTGGTATTGGAATTATTATATTCTTCTTGAAGTCTGTGAGTATTTCGCCTGTCTCATACATCTTGCTCACCAGATGGTAGAGTTTTGTCATGACTGGCTCTCCCAAGGCCATCAGTAGTTCTAATGGAATGTTGTCTACTCCCGGCGCCTTGTTTCGACTCAGGTCTTTCAGTGCTCTGTCAAACTCTTCACACAGTATCTTATCTCCCATTTCATCTTCATCTACATCCTCTTCCATTTCCATAATATTGTCCTCAAGTACATCGCCCTTGTATAAACCCTCTATATACTCCTTCCACCTTTCTGCCTTCCCTTCTTTGCTTAGAACTTGGTTGCCATCTGAGCTCTTGATATTCATACAAGTGGTTCTCTTCTCTCCAAAGGTCTCTTTAATTTTCCTGTAGGCAGTATCTATCTTACCCCTAGTGAGACAAGCCTCTACATCCTTACATTTGTCCTCTAGCCATCCCTGCTGAGCCAGTTTGCTCTTCCTGTCGATCTCATTTTTGAGACGTTTGTATACCTTTTTGCCTGCTTCATTTACTACATTTTTATATTTTCTCCTTTCATCAATTAAATTCAATATTTCTTCTGTTACCCAAAGATTTCTATTAGCCCTCGTCTTTTTACCTACTTGATCCTCTGCTGCCTTCACTACTTCTTCCCTCAGAGCTACCCATTCTTCTTCTACTGTATTTCTTTCCCCCATTCCTGTCAATTGTTCCCTTATGCTCTCCCTGAAACACTCTACAACCTCTGGTTCTTTCAGTTTAACCAGGTCCCATCTCCTTAAATTCCCACCTTTTTGCAGTTTCTTCAGTTTCAATCTGCAGTTCATAACCAATAGTTTGTGGTCAGAATCCACTTCTGCCCCTGGAAATGTCTTACAATTTAAAACCTGGTTCCTAAATCTCTGTCTTACCATTATATAATCTATCTGATACCTTTCAGTATCTCCAGGATTCTTCCAGGTATACAGTCTACTTTTATGATTCTTGAACCAAGTGTTAGCTATGATTAAGTTATGCTCTGTGCAAAATTCTACAAGGCGGCTTCCTCTTTCATTTCTTCCCCCCAATCCATATTCACCTACTATGTTTCCTTCTCTCCCTTTTCCTACTGACGAATTCCAGTCACCCATGACTATTAAATTTTCGTCTCCCTTCACTACCTGAATAATTTCTTTTATCTCGTCATACATTTCATCAATTTCTTCATCATCTGCAGAGCTAGTTGGCATATAAACTTGTACTACTGTAGTATGCATGGGCTTTGTGTCTATCTTGGCCACAATAATGCGTTCACTATGATGTTTGTAGTAGCTAACCCGCACTCCTATTTTTTTTATTCATTATTAAACCTACTCCTGCATTACCCCTATTAGATTTTGTATTTATAACCCTGTAATCACCTGACCAGAAGTCTTGTTCCTCCTGCCACCGAACTTCACTAATTCCCACTATATCTAACTTTAACCTATCCATTTCCCTTTTTAAATTTTCTAACCTACCTGCCCGATTAAGGGATCTGACATTCCACGCTCCGATCCGTAGAATGCCTGTTTTCTTTCTCCTGATAACGACGTCCTCTTGAGTAGTCCCCGCCCGGAGATCCGAATGGGGGACTATTTTACCTCCGGAATATTTTACCCAAGAGGACGCCATCATCATTTAATCATACAGTAAAGCTGCATGTCCCCGGGAAAAAATACGGCTGTAGTTTCCCCTTGCTTTCAGCCGTTCGCAGTACCAGCACAGCAAGGCCGTTTTGGTTAATGTTACAAGGCCAGATCAGTCAATCATCCAGACTGTTGCCCCTGCAACTACTGAAAAGGCTGCTGCCCCTCTTCAGGAACCACATGTTTGTCTGGCCTCTCAACAGATACCCCTCCGTTGTGGTTGCACCTATGGTACGGCCATCTGTATCGCTGAGGCACGCAAGCCTCCCCACCAACGGCAAGGTCCATGGTTCGTGGGGGAAGGGTTTGTGCTTATATCTCGTAAATGACTCACAATATCGAAAACATAGTGGAATTAAAAATAGTAGGGCATGCAATTCTGCATTGAATGAGACCATCCACAAATTTTTTTGGACCACCCGTTTCCATACTAGCGCTCTTCAAAATTGGATCAATTTTACATGTTCATCAAAAATATTCTTTTTAACCTCTGTTTTTTGGTAATATCGTTGAAACTAGCCCATCTATCAATAAAGTGGTCCGTACAAACGATATAGAGGGATAAATTCTGCGTTTGATGGGACCAAAAGTGAAATGGACCACCCATTTCTGTACGGCTAAGTTTGTACTTTCATTGCTATTCATCTAAGATACTTCACATTTGCAAATGTAGGTCTCTAGATCAGTTTTATGCAGAGAACTCAAAAATAAGATTGAGTAAAGATTGAAAAAAAAAATTAAAAAACTGTTCAAAGGTCAACTTTGGCAATCCCTCTTTTTGCTCCTTGTAATTCTGCCTTTGTGTATATGTTCTGCCTGGAAAGCCAGTGTAATAATAAAACAACTGTACGTTTTGTACTTCCTGAGATAATGGAGCAGAAAGTTGCCTCCAAAAAATCGGAACACCACATTTCACCAAATTTGCAGGCAAATATCTTTGTAGAGGTTAACTCAGATTTTAATTTTAACTGTACCATTAGAAAGAGGAGCTTATTCTCTACTAGAATGCTGTTTGTTTATCCTTGGTCCTCTATGGGTTGAATGGTTATAGAACTTGAAAAATGACGCAACTAGTCATATGTAATGTATGTGTTGATAGAGAAAAACATGGTGCCCTTACTTACGGTAGCAGTGACGATGGCATAAGGGCGGCGAGGTGATGCGTAAATGCGTCGGGGCGGCCCGAGGAAAACGCGTCGCGGCGCGGGTGTGAGGCGCGGAGGCACGTTGGCGTCGCGTCACGCTGCACGTCGCACGTGGCCGTCGCGCGAAACACCGGCACTTATCGCCGCGTGGCGTTCGTTCTCTATGGGTAAATAACTGCGTCGTTTGGCGTGCGTCCACCCCGGAAGAAACGTGAGAACTGGCGAGACCCGGCCAGAAAAAGCTTTTACCTGGGACACACCTGTCCTTTTGTCCGCGGGTGGCGCCAGGCGCCAGGCGCCACTATAGACAAATGAACTGTGTCGCCTAGTGGGAGGACGCGGGATGCTGCCGCCTGGTAACTGCACACTCACATTATCCACAATATTCTAGTAAAGCAAAAGCTGCTCTTCCAAATGGTGCATTTTAAATTAAAATCAGAGGTGACCAATACAAATATATCTGCCTACAAATTTGGTCAAATGTAGACATTATTTAAAAATAATACCTGTGCAAAGTGGTACCTAGGTTAGTGAGCGATGAACACTAGGCGTCCCCAACATATCTTTGCTTGCAGCAGCACCTTTACTCGCAAACCGCAGATATGAATGACAGCAATAAATATGAGGAAGTTTATCGCTGCGAACACCAAACGGATAGACTGGTGCTCCGTTGTGTCCATTGTGATACTGCAGTGACCCAACGTCTTGGGCGCTAAACCTAAAACTTACCAATCAATCTAGCGTATGTTACACAATCTACCGTTGTTTAGCTGTGATACTACTATCACTTACTTATATCCCCGACGCAACATCATCTGCATTGTTTTGTGTGATGCCTACCACACTTTAGGGCAGCGTATTCCCCGTCGCAAGGGAAGCGTCTGGCAACAAACCCACTACTACCTCCTTCATCCCCCCCCCCCCCCCCCCCGCCATTTAGCGTCACAAATGACTCATGTCTGCACCGGCTGCGACAATCATTCACAACTTCCCCAGTAAAGGGCGACAGTTCACACATTTCCATTTTTCTCTCGGGTTCACTGCCAAAACACTTTTTGATTTAACGTTAACTATCACCTTCCCCTTTTCAGATCCGAAAGGTTTATTTATTAATTTTTTTTTGTAAATTTGTGAATTTTTATTGCCCTCTTGTTTGCAGGAGTGCAATCGTGCAGTTGTTCAGGTGAACATTTCATCAGTGCCATAAGTCACCAAGCCTATTATATCGCTCGTGGATCATAAATTTGCATGGACTCCATATCAAGTGCAACTCCACATGTGGAGGCCCGTTTCCGAAGCGAATTAAAGTTGAGTGAGCATATTGAAAGAGTTGTAGGAAAATCGGATGGCCGAGCTGAGATTCGTTGCAAGAATCCTATGGAAATTTAATTCATCCACGAAGAAAGTTACTTACAAAACTGTCGTTCGACATATTCCTGAGTACTACTAATTATTCCTGAGACTGTCATCAGGTTGGATTAACGTAAGTAGAGAGGAAGATTAGAGATTAACACCTCGTCGACAACGTGGTCATTAGAGACAGAGCACAAACTCTGACTGAGAAAGAATGGGGAAGGAAATCGCCTGCGCCCTTTCAAAGAAACCATACCAGAATTCATCTTAAGGATTTAGGGAAATCACGGAAATCCTAAATCCAGAATGCCAGAGGAGGACTTGAATCACCGTCCTCCCAGATGCGAGAGACCACATCGCTTGGTAATTTAACAGAAGAAATTGTTTAGTAAGCGCGAGAGCGATACGGAGATGCCAACAAACCCCTGTGACAGGCCCTACGAGAATGCCATTGTCACTCGGAGAGGTTTATTGATAAAATTCCAAGAGTGTACATTCCAAGAAGAGACAGGCAACATATTGCTTCCTCCCACATACCTCTCGCGACGAGAAAATCAGAGACATTAAGGCTTATATAGAGGCTTACCGGCAGTCGTTCTTCCTACGTAACATTCTCGACTGGAACAGGGAAGGGTAAACATGAGAGTCCCACTAGAAGAACCCTCCGTCACACTCCGTAATGTTGCTTGCGGAGTAGAGATGGAGATATAGACGGGATAATCTGCATTACACATTCATTTGAAATGGCTCAGGAAGCCAACCTGTGTTTACAAGGAACTCTACAGGTGACAATAGTTAAATTGCCACTCCAGCTTAGGCCGCACTAGAAATCTAAGCCATTAGCATTATATATCTGTAATTCGAGCCGTTACTAAAACCTTTCGGCTCAGACGGTTAAACACAGCAGATAAGAAACGTGTTACCTTCGTGATAGACATGTTTCAGTAATCTCAGAGGACACAAGGGCCGATTGTTCACATCGTTCGGATACCTGTACATCTTTCCATATACAGGAACACATACCAACATTTCGCCGAAAGCTGGAAAAGCGACCGATCAAACCTGTGCATTTTCAGTTATTTACGGTAAAGAAGCTTCCGTGGTTGCTTCCAACACGTAGTCTGTTTTCACAGAAGCTATTTATGCTGGTACAAACGCAACAGAAGAATGAATTTTACCAGAAATTCTGCTCTTTCTTATCAGTTTTTCTACTTTTGATCACCTTAATTCTTTGCTGTTGTCAACAGCACACTTGAGACAACCTGTAAATTTCCATGGAAGGTTCCTTTGAAATGGAATGCCCTTCAGAACAAGTTGTTAAACTGTCACCTCTATGTCGTAGACAGCCCATCGCCTGAGAATATTTTAGATGTAGACGCACTGGCTCTTTTTTGAGTTTCTAATCGAGACGAAGTTATTGTCAAATTACTTAAATAAATAGCAATATTAATAGTGACTGGTTGCTGTCTTCTTCTTTGTAAGAATCAACATACATACGGAATATTTTGAAATCGCACATAACACATTATCATATTTGTGGTGGGGAAGCCATATTACATCTGAAAAGCAAACATCAGTCAAAAATGTTGTGATAGACCGCAGTGAGAATGTAACATTTAGTGAAAGAGCAACCTCATATTGGGCAGTAATTTCTAATTAATAGTGAATCTCAAGTTACAAATACATAGTATGCCATTTCTTGGCTGGAAAATCTACTGACGAAATTAGAAGCCGGCGAATATATGTCGCAAACACAAATCCTAGTGTTACAAAGCAACCAAAAGCTCCGCATCCAACACACTGTCAGCGATACAAAAGAGCTATTCACAAATCGGGAAAGAGATTCTAACAACCATCAACGCCTTTATTTTCCATGCGTATATTTTTCGATACAAGATTCCTCTAATCAATGAAGACAGACTATTGATTTCCTTGGTTGGTCCTTATTGCCAGTTGTCAAACAAAACAGCGCAAACGGTTACAGCGTTAAACGCTTTTCTTCATGGCGTATAACTATTAAATCTATTATAGACTCATATATCTGCAAGGAAACACTAATACTCTTTTCAGGTTACTCATATGTCCCATCTAGCGTTCGAAACAATGAGAGTACGGGACATTTTTCAGACTTTCGCGTCTACCCAGCACTATAATAGAAGTTCTCTACATTTTCTTATTCCATTTTTCATGTAAGCATTCATTACATATGTGTTGCAGTCTCTTTCCCAAAGTACTAAAATTACTTCTGAAACGTAAGAGTTTTCCAAATGTGAAGAACTGTTCTAAAATACAACGTGAGCCTAGGAACAAATATTGTACTCAAATTTAAAAGCGTTACAGTAAAAAAAAAATTGTCAGTACTTCTTTAATTCTCTATGTATTACATAATTACTCTACTAAACACCGAAAATCAGCAAGTGTAACCAAATTAAGAAGAAGTATTAACAAAAACCAACTAGAAGTTAAAAAACATTTTGAAATAGAAGCTATTGATAACTCACACAAATTTCCATTTCAGGCAAAATTTGTAAGACATTAAAGATATTCAGTTCATTTGCAAATATCAGGTATTCCATGGTAGAAGACTTCTATCTCAATGGTGCACATCTGAGGAAGTATGGCTTAACCGTCCACACGATGTGCAGCTAGTTTTAAAAATATGCAGAAATTTACTCACCAAAAAACTGTGTAACTGAATAATAAACAACATCGTCAAAAAAGCTTGAATATACTATAAATCACTTAAATCATGAGAGACAAGATTATCGTCAGAAGTGCCCCAGGGAAATATGATAGAACCGCTGTAACTTTGTAGATACATAAATGATTTGCCAGTGTCGTCGATGAGTGACTGTTGGAGGATACAAGATAACTTAGAGAAAATATATAATTGCTGCGATGCATGGCAGCTAGCTCTAAATGTGGAAAAATAAGTCAGTGCAGATAACAAATAAAAAATCCATGAAGTTCAAGTGCTGCTTGACACAGTCATGACGATTAAATATCTAGGCGTAATGTTGCAAAGTAGTATGAAATGGAATGAGCATGTGAAGATTGTAATGTTGAAAGCGAGTGGTTGACTTCAGTTTATTGGGAGAATTTTAGGAAAGTATGGTTCATCTGTAAAGGAGGCCACATATAGGACATTAAGGCGACCCATCGTTGAGTGCTGTTCGAGTGTTTGGGAACCGCACAAGGTCAGATTGAAGAAAGACACAGAAGTAATTCAGAGGCGGGATGCTAGATTTGTTACCAATAGGTTCGAACAACACGAAAGAATTAGGGAGATGCTTTGGGAACTCAAATGGGAATCAATGGAGGGAAGGTGATGTTCTTTTTGAGGAGCACTGTTGAGAGAATTTTGAGAACCGGCATTTGAGGATGACTGCAGAACGATTCTGCTGCCGTAATGTACATTTCGCGTAAGGACCATGAATATACGATCAGAGGGATTAGAGTTCATATGGAGGCATACAAATAGTCGTTTTCCCCTTGGTCAATTTGCGAGCGGAAGAGGAAATGAAATGACTAGCAGTGGTACAGGGTATCATCTGCCGTGTACCATATGGTGGCTTGCAGATTATGTATGTAGCTGTAGATGTAGAATACACTGACCTTCAAAATTTAAGGATGAGATAGATAAATTACCATAACGTGTTAACTCTCTCTCTTCCCAAGCATTGATCTCGACTTGCGGGGTCGGCTGTTAAGGTTAAATGGACGTGGCATGTTAATTTGAAGGGGTGGCCGGATGTCCTACCTATCGCCACCCTGTACTCCCTGGGATGGAATCAGTGTACCCCAGCTGTATGCATCTAGTGTAAGCCATGGAATAGTGTGAACGTGCTTCAAATATCTGCGAGTCGTGTAACTGAGGCGAAACGTAGGGACCATCTCAGTATTCACCTAGTTGGATGTGGAAAACCACCTGAAAACTACATTCAGGCTGGCCAGCACACCGGCCCTCGTCGTTAGTCCACCGGGCGGATTCCAACCGGGGCCGGCGCGCCTACCCGAGTCCAGGAAGCAACGCATTAGCGCTTTCGGCTACCCTGGCGGGTACCATAACGTGTTAACTACTAGGTGGAAAATGGAAAGTGCGGGATCATGTTTCCAGTGGCCTTCCAGCCTTGCAAAGCAAGTTCGACGTCACATGGCGTGAGGTCAGCCTGACTAGAACGCCGTATGGGGCTGGCCCCACAACACGAAGCAGTTGAAGGAACGGGAAAAGACAGCGGGTGTCAATCAGTGAGCAGTTACGGTGCTCTGTGCTGGAATTCTTCGTTACAAAATGGTCCAGAGATAACATTTGGATGACTTCACACGGGGAGAATCATCTGCAAACTGGAAGATGGACGAAGCGTGGCGAGAGTAGCCCAGGACTTAGGTGTTGCTCACAGCACTGTTCCACATGCATGGGGAGCGTTCCAAAACGCAGGTATTGTTGCCCAAAGAAGAGTTGGTGATTGACCATGGTCAATTACAGGAGCACATCACCTCTACATTGTGCAACAGGCAAGAAGGGCACCACATCAAACAGCTATTTTTCATATAAAAGTTTATGATTAATTAACTTTCTTGACGACTGTATAATTAACTTATAGTTATTTGAAATGTTGCAAATATCCCACCACCATTAATTATCTGAAAAATGTAAACTTTTGTTACAATATAAATTAAAGAAGCTTTCATGTCACATACATCCATGTGTAGTGAAGCGGGTTTCTGAAATAACATTTTTGGAAAATAAGCTGCACACAATGAGCTGTCGGAGTATTTTCAACTTACATGATGAAAAAAAACTAAACATTCATTATTATCCTAAATATTTATTGTACTTATATTTGTTTTATGTTCCAGATTGTTAATTTACGTTTTACATTCTTTTTTTGTTTTTTAGTTTACAATTTCACTTATGTGTATTTTGTTACGAGAAAATAGTAACTCATTATGATACAAAATCATTAAAATAATGATAATCTGTAAATAAATGCTTAAAACATGTTTTTCACACCATGCACATAAAATGAACGAAATTCCTTCACATAATATCCGGGACGGAGAACACGATGCTCAAAATGGTTTTTCCACACTGACCACCTGCCTCTTCATGGTTTTAAAAGAAACTAATGGTGAGTTTTGACTGTTAATTCGAGAATCTCTTTTTGAAGCTCCATACGTCCTGCGACAGCATCAAAATTTGGTAAAAAATCGAATGATCAAATCAAAAGGCATTTGAAAGATGTTTTCTTGCCCAGTGAGGAGAAAAATTTTTATTATTGTGAGATTCTTGGGGTGGTCAGTATGAAAGAATCGTTTCGAGCATCGTACCTGAGAACAAGGGACTCGTTCATTTGGTGTTCCCAAAGGGCTCGACGGCGCAGGTACAGCCATCGGACATACACGGCTTTCGATGTTGGAAAATTTTTGTGAGGAGGTTTTTCAGATCGAGTTCCTTTGAATGATTATGATGTAAATCTCAAGTTGAGAAACAAAATAATCATGCTGCAGTCACTAGTACATAATCAACTGCCTTCGCCTTCACCTTATCAATATACTCAGATATGCCTGACACAAATCACAATTTGAAACCCTACTGAATTGTGTTTTATATCATGTTCTTTGTCGTGTATATTATGTGAAGAAAGTTTGTTCATTTTATGTGCATGGTGTGAAAAAACGTTATGTTTCAAGCATTTTTTGAAGGTTTTCGTTATTGTGATGATTTTGTATCATAATAGAGAGTTATTCATTATTTTCTCTTAACAAAATACACATATGAGAAACGGTAAAATAAAAAACAAAATAGAAAAAAGAATGTAAAATGTGAAACATAAATTTGGAACATAAAACAAGCGAAATAAATAATTAAAATAATAATGAATGTTCAGATATTTTAATTAGGTATGTTGAAAATACTCAGACAGCATACTGTATACTACTTATTTTCCAGAAATGTTATTTCAGAAACCAGCTTTATTACACATGGACGTATGTGGCTTGAAAGCTTCTTTGATTTATGTTGTAACAGAAGTTTTCATTGATCAAAATTAATTGATGATTGTGGAGTATTCTGCAAAATTTCAAACTCTTACAAATGTTGAGTATACAGTTTTCAAGAACGTCCATTACATACCAACTTTTATATGAAAAGCATTTTTTGTGTATCATCGTTTCGAAAATATTCCAGCTAAACCCAATATGCCAGATTACCTTTTGGGGCGTGTTTTACATCTTGAAAATGAAACTGAATACAAGCAAAAAATATGTATTACATTATTTTTGTCCCTCTACACATCCGCCAAGTTTCATCAAAATTATTTATTTACACCTAGGAATGTTCTCTTGTTCATAATTTAATTTCAGAGTGTCCGAAATTAATTTCATTTTTCTTTTGTTTCTTACGAATGAAGGAATAGCAGTATTTCTCCTAGCATCGTCAGATTGAAAGAGACGAATTAACGGTCTACCAGTCTCCCAAATCTGATATAGTTTGGATGAAATAATAGTATTATAAAATTAAATTTCTTTATGTTGGACACCAGACTGCTTGGAGTCTCATGTGGATTTGTTTTCTTATAGCAAGGAAGTGTGGCAATCAGTTACATATAAGTATTTTGAACACCATCAGCACCCACTAGCGTGATTCATAAACCAAAAAATTACTTCGTATACTATGAACGTGCTTCTGAATGATGGGATATATATCACTGCTGCCGTATATGAGTGTTACGTAGTTTATTTAAACCATGCGATAGGTGGTATGTAATGTAGCAATTTCACTTAAAAAAAAAACACGCTGTTTCTACAGATCATGCAAATGGTAGAGAAATGCCTCACCCCTCTCCTCCTTCCCTCACCCAGATGACATCATGCCTCTGGGCCACTTCAGCAGCCCACTGCTTACCAGCACACCGCTTGAAAAGATAAGAATTGTTGTCCCCAAGGCAGCCATAAGCGAAGACTCACATTTAGGACATAAAGCACTCGGACAAAGTATTACATTCCTGTTGAGAACGTAGCCAAGAGCGTTCTATGTAGCTTGCATACTCATGTTTGTTCAAGTACCGTAGTAATCAAATACGAGTAACAAGGTACAAGTGATCGGCGCCATAGAGATTCTTATAAAATCAGACGAAAACTTCACTCAATAAGAACAAAAAGTATAATAGTACACGTAACAGACAAATCATAATTATTATAGGCAGCGTGATTAAATTTGTTGGAAACTTGCGCCCGATGTTATCGACGGAAATAAATATTTATTGATAGTGTTACAGCACAGAAGAACGTAAATCACGTATCGACAGCAAGTAAAAATCTATGGAGCATCTCGCATGTGCAAACTATGGAAGAACAACATTTCCCACACACGACTCGTTTCTGTGCATGCTTCGCCCAATAAATCATAAAGTGCATCTGCGCCGGCCATTGTGGCTGAGCGGTTCTACGCGCTTCAGTCTGGAACCGCGCGACCGCTACGGTCGCAGGTTCGAATCTTACCTCGGGGATGGATGTGTGTGATGTCCTTAGGTTAGTTAGGTTTAAGTATTTCTAAGTTCTAGGGGAATGATCACCCCAGATGTTAAGTCCCATAGTGCTCAGAGCCATTTCAACCAAAGTGCATCTGCTTTACTGTATTATCGATATTTGTCTTTTGTTTTGACGAATGTACTTAATACCCATAAAGTACAGTGAGCTAAAAAAAAAAGGACCCACCACGAAGGAATTATCTGAATAGAACGGAAATCACTAGATGTGATGTCAGGCAGCAGCCACCGGCCGAGCAACACTACCAACGTGGAACTAATCGATTTTGTGACATTTTACAAGTTCCTAACCTAGAGAGAATTATTTAGTCTCACCTGCGTGCATTACTAGTTTAGTTGTTGAATCTCTGCGTATTGGTTGGCTCTGAACACTATGGGACTTAACTTCTGAGGTCATCAGTCCCCTAGAACGTAGAACTACTTAAAGCTAACTAACCTAAGGACATCACACACATCCATGCCCGAGGCAGGATTCGAACCTGTGACCGTAGCGGTCGCGCGGTTCCAGACTGTAGCGCCTAGAACCGCTCGTCCACCCCGGCAGGCCTCTGCGTATTAATCTAATTTACTAGACACAGTTCTAACGTTTTAGTCAGTGTCTGCAGTAGAGATCGGCAGTGCGTGTCGACAGTCGTTTGTTTGCGTAGTGTAGTTTTCCACCGTCTTTAGTATGGAGAGCACTGTGATTGCTGTGTGGAGATGCGAGCTGAGCTAGTGACACTTCACTCTCTGCTCCAGACTCTGATAGCTTCAGTTATACAGCTTGTGGCTCTAGTGGATGAGCATCACTGTTGAGGACTGGCTATAGGGATCCAACGATGTCCAGCACGACTCACCAGTTGGATGGTTGATTTATTTGGGGGATGAGACCAAACAGTAAGCTCATCAGTCACATCGGATTACGAAAGGATGGGGAAGGAAGTCGGCCGTGCCGTTTCAAAGGATCCATTCCGGTACTTGCCTAAAGCGCTTTAGGGAAATCACGGAAAACCTAAATCAGAATGGCTGGAAGTCGGTTTGATCCATCGTCTTCCTGAATGTCCTGAATACCACTCCATTGTGCTAACCAGTACTCCACCTTGGTCGGAGACTCATGAGTCCGCCGATCGCTCTGCACCGGTGGCCAGCCTTGTTACTGCTAGCACTGAGGTTGACCTCTCAACTGTGGTCGAGTGCGAGGTCACCTAGGGGCGTGACAGGCAGCAAAAGACTTCCCCGTGAGGGGGAGGGCGGGGGGCGGGCGCAAAGCCTCCGTGGGGCTAGTCCGACAAATAAATTCCAGGTGGCATCTGTGGTCACAATGTCTCTAAGCCAGATGCAGTCGCTTGACCTGTTTGAAAGGAAAGCTCTCAGCCTGCAAGATCTGGGCAGTCACAGAGGGTGAGATTATTGATAGAAGTTCCAATGTTAGGCGCATTATGGTGCCCCTTAGGATATGGCTGCCAAGGAGGCGAAGAAAGCCAATTTGCACTCCATGTGCATACCGGGTGAAGTCATTCCAGACGTGAAACGGGTCGTTCATGATGCCATGAAGAGCACAGAGTGAAGCCAACTGCAGGTGGTGACTCACATCGGTACCAGTGATGTGGGTGTCGCTTTGGATCAGAATGGGACCAAGAGGCGAGGTCATTGGTCCACTCAGCTTGGGAAAGGATGGAGAAGGAAAACGAACCATGCCGTTTCAAGGGAACCATCCTGGTATTTACCTGAAGCGGTTTAGGGAAATCACGGAAAACCTGGCCAGACGCGGGTTTGAACCGTCATCCTACCGAATGCAAGTCCAGTGTGTTAACCAATACGCCACCTCGTTCGGTTGGAAGACATTCGCTCTGGTTTCGAGTGGCTATCTGGAGTGATAAAGGCTGCCAGTCTTGAGAGCAGAGCTTACCATTTGCAGCACAGTCGACAGAACCGACTGTGATCCTTTGGTACAGAGCCAAGTGTAGGGTCTGAATCAAAGGCTCAGACAGTTTTACAACCGTGTGGGCTGCAGATTCCTCGACTTGCGTGAAACTGTTTTGGGGTTTCGGTTTCCGTTAAATAGGTGAGGAGTCTACTACATGAAGGTGACGGCTAGACAGGTAGCGGGGGCTGTGTGACGTGGACTGGATGGTTTTTTAGGTTAGAGGGTCTCGGAGAAAAGCAACAAGAGCTTCAGTCTTGAAGGGTGCAGCTCAAGACATAAAGAACGTAGATCTAGGGTCCATCGGTATGACAGTTGTAAACAGGCGTAGCTGAGTTGGGGAAGTACCAGAGCTCCAAGAGCTAATAGAAAGCAATGATGCTCAAATAGTTACAGGCACTGAAAGCTGCCTAAACCCCAAGATAAGTTCAGCCGAAATTTTTGCGAAGGACCTAAAAGTGTTATGAAAGGATAGGCTAAATACATCTGGCGGTGGCGTGTTTGTTGCTGTTAGAATTTATTTATCTTGTAACTAAATTGAAATAGACAGTTGTTGTGAGTTAATATGGGCAGAGGTCATTCTTGGCAACCGGAATAAAATAAAAACTGGATACTGTTACCGACCTCCCAACTCAGACGATACAATTGCTGAAAGTTTCAAAGTAAACTTGAGCCTAATCTGAAACACGCACCTGACTCATACAGTTATAGTTGGTGGTGACATCAATTTACCTTCGATACTTTAGCGAAAATACATCTTTCAATCCGGAGGTACTCATAAAACATCATCTAAAATTGTGCAAAACGAATTCTCTGAAAATTATTTCGAGCAACTAGTTCATGAGCCTACTGGAATAGTAACCGGTTGTGAAAACACACTTTACCTCGTAGCAGCAAATAGAGGTGAGCTAATAACGAGCATCAAAAAGGATACAGGTGTTAGTGAACACAGGGTTGTCGTAGCGAGACCGAACACTGTAACTCCCATATCCACCACAAATAAACGAAAAACATATTTATTCAAAAAAGTAGATAAAAATTCTTTTGACGCCTTCCTGAGAGACAATCTCCACTCTTTTCAAATTAACAATACAAGAGTGGACCAGTTGTGGCTTGAATTCTAAGAAACAGTATCAACAGGGATTGAGAGATTGATAGCAAATAAATTAACGAGTACACAAGACAGGTCAGAACACTACTGCAGAAACAGCGAAAAAGCATGCCAAATTTAAACGAACGCAAAATTCCTAAGACTGGGGGTCTTTTTCAGAAGCTCGCAATTTAGAACGGGCTGCAATACAAGATGCTTATAATAGTTTCTGCAACGAAACTTTGTCTTGAAACCTGGCAGAAAATCGAAACAGATTCTGGTCGTTTGTAAAGTATGCTAGCGGCAAGACACAATCAAAGACTTTTCTTCGCAATAGCAGTGAAAATACTATCGACGACAATGCTGCTAAATCAGAGTTACTAAACACAGCCTTCCAGAATTCCTTCATCAAAGAAGACCAAGTAAATGTTTCAGATTCCAGTCAAGAACAGCTGCCGAAATGAGTAACTTAGAAGTAGATATCCCTGGAGTAGTGCAGCAACTTAAATCACTTAAGAAAAGCAAGTCTTCCAGTCCATATTGTATATGAGTTGGGTTCCATGCAGAGTATGCTGATGCAATAGCTCGGTACTTAACAATCATATACAACCGCCCGCTCGGTGAAAGACCCGTACCCAAAGACTGGACAGCTGCACTCGTCACAACACTATTCAAGAAAGATAGTAAGAGTACTCCATTAAATTACAGGCCTATATCATTAACGTCGATATTCAGCAGGATTTTGGAACATATGTTGTGTTCGAACATTATGAATTACCTCGGTCCATTGACATACAGTCAACATGGCTTTAGAAAAAATCGTCGTTATGAAACACAACTAGCTCTTTACTCACAAGAAGTGTTGAGTGCTATTGACACGGGATTTCAAATTGATTCCGTATTACTAGATTTACATAAGGGTTTAGACACTGTACCACACAAGAGGCTTGTAGTAAAATTGCGTGCTTGTGGCATATCGTCTCAGTTATGTGACTGGATTTGTGATTTCCCGTCAGAGAGGTCACAGTTCGTAATAACTGACGGAAAGTTATCGAGTAAAACAGAAGTGATTTCGGTGTTCGCCACGTAGTGTTATAGGCCCTCTGCTGTTTCGTATCTATATAAACGATTTAGGAGAAAATTTAAGTAGGCGTCATGAGTTATTTGCAGATGATTCTGCTGTTTATCGTCTAGTAAAGTCGTCAGAAGATGAAAACAAAGCGCAAAACGATTTAGAAAATATATCTGTATGTTGTAAAAATTTGCAATTAACCATAAATAATTAAAAGTGTGAGGTCATCCACATGAGAGGTAACAGGAATCCGTTGAACTTCGGTTACACGATAAATGAGTCAAACCTAAAGGCCATAAATTCAACGAAATACCTAGGAATTACAATTACGAAAAACTTAAATTGGAAAGAATACACAGAAAATGTTGTGGGGAAGGCGAACCAAAGACTGCGTTTTATTGGCAGAACACTTAGAAGATGCAGCGGATCTTCTAAAGAGACTACCTACACTATGCTTATCCATCCTCTTTTGGAGTACTGCCGCGCAGTGTGGGAACCTTACCAGATAGGATTAAGAGAGCACCTCGAGCAAGTCCAAAGAAAAGCACGTTTTGTGTTATCGGCAAGTAGGAGAAAGAGAGCCACTGACATGATACAGGATTTCGAGTGGACGTTATTAAAACAAATCACTTTTCGTTGTGGCGGAAGCTTCTCACGACATTTCAATCACCAACTTTCTCCTCCGAATGCGAAAATATTTTGTTGACGCCGACCTACATGGGTAGAAACGATCATCATAATAAAATAAGGAAAATTAGAGCTGGCACTGAAAAATAAAGGTGTTCGTTTTTTCCGCGCGTTGCTAGAGTGTGGAATAATAAAGAATTAGAGCGAAGGTGGTTCAATGAACTCTCTGCCGGGCACTTGAGTGTAATTTTCAGACAGTCATGCAGATGTAGCTGTACATGTACACACACCGACGAACAAATGATTATTGTTTCAGAAAAATAGTGTGATTTATTCAAGAGAAACAGCTTCACAAATTGACCAATTCAATTACACGTTGGTGCACCTATGGCCCTTATGCAAGCAGTTATTCATTTCTACATCTACATCTACATCTACATGTTTACTCTGCAATTCATACTAAAGTGCATGGCAGAGGAGTCATCGAACCATTTTCATACTACTTCTCTACCATTCCACTCTCGAATGGCGCGTGGGAAAAAGAAACACCTAAATCTTCCCGTTCGAGCTCTGATTTCTCTTATTTTATTATGACGATCATTTGTAGTGTCGGCAGACTTGCCAACACTACTCACACTAATTGAAAGAGGCGGCCAAGATCCACGCGCTAACTCACGAAGGATGGAGTGATGTCTGAAACAGGATACGTAATGATTGCTATAAAGAAAAGTACGTAGCGGCTATAATACTTAACTTTATTCCATCATTTGTATAAAGCATTCTTGATGATACAAGTGAGACTCTTTAGATTCATGAAGTAACTAATGGCGCCTTGCTAGGTCGTAGCCATGGACTTAGCTGAAGGCTATTCTAACTGTCTCTCGGCAAATGAGAGAAAGGCTTCGTCAGTGTGGTCGCTAACAAAGTCGTCGTACAACTGGGGCGAGTGCTCGTACGTCTCTCGAGACCTGCCGTGTGGTGGCGCTCGGTCTGCGATCACTGCCAGTGGCGACACGCGGGTCCGACATGTACTAATGGACCGCGGCCGATTTAAAGCTACCACCTAGCAAGTGTGGTGTCTGGCGGTGACACCACATCATTTCTCCCTACGTAGGTGGCTGTCAACAAAATATTTTCGCATTCGTAAGAGAAAGTTGGTGATTGAAATTTCGTAAATAGATCTCGCCGCAAAGAAAACACTCTTTGTTTCAGTGACTGCCACCCCAACTCGCGTATCATATCAGTGACACTCTCATCCCTATTGCGCGAGAACACGAAACGAGCAGCCCTTCTTTGCACTTTTTCGATGTCCTCCGTCAATCCTACCTGGTAAGGGTCCCATACCGCACAGCAATATTCCAGCAGAGGACGGCCAAGTGTAATGTAGGCTGTCTCTTTAGTGAGTTTGTCGCATCTTCTAAGTGATCTGCCAACAAAGCGCAGTCTTTGTTTTGCGTTATCTATGTGGTCTTTCCAATTTAAGTTGCTCGTAATTGTACTTCTTAGGTATTTAGTCGAATTGAGAGCCCTTACATTTGTGCGATTTATCGTATACCTAAAATTTATCGGATTTCTTTTAGTATCCATGTGGATGACCTCGCACTTTTCTTTGTTTAGTGCCATTTGCCACTTTTCGCACCATACAGAAATTCTCTCTAGATCATTTTGTAATTGGAATTGATCGTCTGATGATTTTACTAGACGGTAAATTACAGCATCATCTGCAAACAGTCTAAGGGGGCTGCTCAGATTATCACCTAGATCATCTATGTAAATCAGGAACAGCAGAGGGCCTATGACACTACCTTGCGGAACGCCAGATATCACTTTTGTTCTACTGGATGATTTACCGTCTATCACTACGAACCGCGACCTCTCTGAGAGGAAACCACGAAACCAGTCACACCACTGAGACGATACTCCATATGCACGCAATTTGATTAATAGTCGCTTATGAGGAACGGTATCAAAAGCCTTTTGGAAATCTAAGAATATGGAATCGATCTGAGATCCCTTGTCGACAGCACTCATTACTTCATGGGAAGAAAGAGCTAGCTGTGTTGCACGAGAACGATATTTTCTGAATCCGTGTTGGTTATGTATCAATAAGTCATTTTCATAATGTTTCGAGTACAGTGTATGCGCTAAAATCCTACTGCAAATTAAGGTCAGTGATACGGGTCTGTAATTCAATGGGTTACTCCTATTTCCTTTCTTGAATATTGGTGTGACCTGTGCTACTTTCCAGTCTTTAGGAACAGACCTTTCGTCAAGTGAGCAGTTGTATATGATTGCTAAGAAAGGCGCTACTGTGTCTGCATACTCTGAAAGGAACCTGGTTGGTATACCATCTGGACCGGAAGACTTGACTTTCTTAAATGATTTGAGTTTCTTCGCAACACCTAAGATATCTACTTTTATGTCACTCGTGCTAACAGCTGTTCTGGTTTCGAATTCTGGAATATTTACTTCGTCTTCTTTCGTGAAGGAATTACGGAAAACTGTATTTAGTAACTCCGCTTTAGTGGCGCCATCATCGGTAACATTTCCATCGCTATCGCGTAGTGACGGTATTGACTGTTTTTTGCCACTGGTGTACTTTACATACGATCAGAATCTCTTTGGGTTTTCTACCATATTTTGAGACAATGTTTCATTGTGGAATCTATTAAAAGCATCTCCCATTGACGTCCGCACTAAATTTCGAGTTTCCTTGAAACTTAGCCAGTCTTGGGGATTTTGCGTTCTTCTGAATTTGGCATTCTTTTTTCGTTGCTTCTGCAACAGTGTTCTGACGTGGTTTTTGTACCATGGTGGATCAGTCCCGTCTCTTATTAACTTATGCGGTATGAATCTATCTATTGCTATCGATACTGTATCTTCGAATTTGAGCCATATTTGGTCTACACTTACATAATTAGCTTGGAGGGAATGGAGACTCTCTTTTAGGAAGGCATCAAGTGAATTTTCATCTGCTGTTTTAAATAGATATATTTTGCGTTTATTTTTTGTGGTTTTGGTTGATATGGTTTTGAGCCTCGCTACAATGACCTTGTGTTCACTAATCCCTGCATCCGTCATGACGCTCTCTATTACATCAGGATTATTTGTGGGTAAGAGGCCAAGTGTGTTTTCGCAACCATTTACAATTCGTGTGGGATCATGAACTAATTGTTCAAAGTAATTCTCAGAGAAAGCATTTAGTACAATTTCGGGAGATGTTTTCTGTCTACCACCGGCTTTGAACATGTATTTTCGCCAAAAAATCGAGGGTAGATTGAAGTCTCCACCAATTATAACTGTATGAGTGGGGTACTTATTTGTAATGAGATTCAAGTTTTCTTTGAATCGTTCAGTTATTATATCATCTGAGTCGGGGGGTTGGTAGAAGGAGCCAATTATTATTTTGGTATGGCTGTTGAGTATAGCCTCTACCCATAGTAATTCACAGGAACTATCTATTTCAACTTCATTACAAGATAAACTACTACCAACAGACACAAACACACCAGCACCTACTTTATTTAATCAATCCTTTCTGAACACGGTTTGCGCCTCTGTAAGAATTTCGGCAAAATTTATCTCCGGCTTTAACCAGCTTTGTGTTCCTATAACGATGTCAGTTTTAGTGCTTTCTATCGGCGCTTGAAGTTCTAGTACTTTTCCAACACAGCTACGACAATTTACAACTACAATACCGACCGTAGCTTGGTCAATTCTCGTCGTTTCGTTGCCCTGTACCCTTTGTGACTTGAGCCCTTTTTGATCTTTCCCGAGACTGTCTAACCTAAAAAACCGCCCAGTCCACGACACACAGCCTCTGCTACCCGTGTAGCCACCTCCTGTGTGTAGTGGACACCTGGCCTATTTAGCGGAACCCGAAACCCCACCACCCTATGGAGCAAGTCAAGGAATCTGCAGCCTACACGGTCGAAAAACCGTCTGAGCCTCTGATTCAGACCTTGCACGCGGCTCTGTACGAGAGGTCCGCAATCGGTCCTGTCGACGATGCTGCAGATAGTGAGCTCTGCCTTCATCTCGCTAGCAAGACTGTCAGTCTTCACCAACTCAAATAGCAGCCGGAAACTAGAGAGAATTTCTTCCGATCCATAGCGACACACGTCATTAGTGCCGACATGAGCCACCACCTGCAGTTGGCTGCACCCTGTACCCATCATAGAATCCGGAATGACCCTTTCCACATCTTGGATGACTCCCCCCGGTATACACACGGAGTGCACATTGGTTTTCTTCCCGTCCTTAGCTGCCATATCCCTAAGGGGCTCCATCACGCGCTTAACATTGGAGCTCCCAATGACAAGCAATCCCACCCGATGCGCTTGTCCGGACCTCTCAGGAAGACCGGCCACTGCCGCAACAGGCGAGGCCGCCCTTGCTGCCTCAGAAGTACTTTCAGCAGTGGGCAGTACCATGAAGCAGTGGTTTGCCATGAAGGGCAACAAAATGAGGTGTAGAATATCGTAGATGTGCTGTTGTGCTTTAAGGGTGCCGCAGATGAAAACGAAATGGGTCCTTCTATGAAGAGAAATGGCACTCCAGACTCACGGTTATCAATCCGTATGACGGATGACAATCGGTTTGTAGGCCATCTCCAGACACCTCCTCGTCGGCCATCGGGGTTCAGTTCGAAGCGGGAATCATCATTGAAGTCCATGACATCCCAGGTCGAATGTGCCTGATACCATGGCAAACGGGCTTGTTGGTGTACAGAGGTACGGCAATTAGTAACTGAACTCAGCCCCCTTCCTGTTTGCTGCCTATTAATGGTCCTTGTGGTCACTGAAGCATCAGCTGCACCTTGGATCGATGATAATGATGACTCACTGGGTCTGATTGCCTCTCTGGCGATTGCTCGGTCTTCATGTTTTGTCGTTTCTCTAGGTCGACGCTAGCATCTTGACTCTGTGTTCAGCCATGGTTCACCCACTCTTTCGAAAATCGCCGAATAGTTGCATCGCTCCTGTTCAGATGTCGAGCGATTCACCGAGTACTCCAACCGGCTTCTTTGAGCCCAACTACACTTCCTCTCTCCGATGCAGACATCTGCGTATTTTGCTCACGCACCTGTCTGCTAGGCATAGTTACTGTCCAACTGAGTACGCAAAGGCTTTATGCTCTGTTATCATCATGTCGTCTGTTTACACAGCTGCACGGTGAAACTGCGCTGCAGCGCCACAAATTGATTCATCGGCTGCCATTATTTACAACTGTGCATCTTTCGATGATGCCTCTATCAATATCACTCTTTGTGACCAATTTGCGTTAACTCCTTCGTGGTGAGTCTATTTTCTTTGTTTTACAGAATACATGTTTATTGTGTATAGGATGTCCCAGGCCGGCCGAAGTGGCCGTGCGGTTAAAGGCGCTGCAGTCTGGAACCGCAGGACCGCTACGGTCGCAGGTTCGAATCCTGCCTCGGGCATGGATGTTTGTGATGTCCTTAGGTTAGTTAGGTTTAACTAGTTCTAAGTTCTAGGGGACTAATGACCTCAGCAGTTGAGTCCCATAGTGCTCAGAGCCATTTGAACCATTTGATGTCTCAGGAAGAATGGTACATATTCAGAACCGAGGGACAGAATTCCAAATGACGTGTGCAGCCTCGCTGGTTATTCTTCTAGTGAAGTGACGCATGATCCTGATGGAAGCTATCTGCAAGCAAAATGTAAACGACGCTGGACTGATTTATTGCAGAAGCAGCTGCAGTGTGGATTACGGGAAACGGAGCCCTTCCCTCCGTTTGTTGCGGGTTACCCAATACTAGAGTTGTAAAACTACTGTAGGCTACCGTAGACTACTAAAAGTAAGCGTAGACTATGGTAGTTTTCCTTATATCCTTCGTCAGTTAAGATTGTAACAATGTCACCTGTGCGTTAGGTGTGTTTCAGAACTATCCGGAGCTACCTTATTTTCATCACTTTGTTTGCATATGTGATCAATGTCTTACTAGATTCCTATATAAACCGTAATCGGTGAAACGTCTAGAGACTAGGTGAGGATATGTAAATGATCACGTAACGTACGGAACACTTTTGTTCTAAATAGTTGTCATCTTGCCTGTTACTTAAAAATAAACAATATCAATAGAAAAACTGATTTGGTCAATGTTTAATTCAAGTTTTATTATAAAATTGTTGATATGTAACGTGAAACAGAGGGATTTAATAGTAAAAAAATACAAATTTATCATAAAGCGCTGGAAAACGCAGTTTCTCATGAACAAAGTAAAATAATAAAACCATAAAACAAAAATATATCAAACATCGCTTCAGTACTTTGTCGAACTTATGTAAAACATGTTCCTACTATCCATAAACAACTTTCGATTTTATCAATAATAGCAGTTAATTCTTTCCTTTGATCGTGCTGAAAAAGATTCTTCAGAGTACAAAATAACAACAATAATGTCTATTATGTTTTTGCGTGTAAACTGTAGTTTCATCAAAAGTAATTGCTTTGGTGACATAAAAAACGCAGAAGTAACGCGGTCAACTAATTTTTATTATTTATAAAACGCAGCTTACATTTTGTAAGGATATAAAGTATATAACAGACTAAAACTGAATGATGCGCAGTTTTAATTATGTGCAAAACAAAAAAATAAACAAACAAACCAAAATCAAAGAGAAGTCGTCGGCTGCCAGCTTCTCTTTCACATATTCTTATATGTTTCTTTCTCTACCAATGATACCAGTACTAACGGTAATCCTACCATTCACCGAGTCATATAGGTGGAGTACTAAGACTACAGCAACGTAGATTTGGTAGAGCGCTACTCTAACCGTGACACTATGAATCATTCCAGTGCCCAGCCAACAACAACAAAATGTTTGCACATTCGATGAATTGTCATTCTAATTATACGCAGTCTTCTTTGAAGCTGGATTACCTTACTGTCGCCACAGTGGTCAGTTAAGCGCCATCAGCTCTGAATCGTGTTCTTTGTTCTACATGTTATCGTATTTTAGCTATTTGTGTAATGTATTTTCTGAGGCGGAGACTGGGGACTAGCATCACAAAAACCACACATAGGCACCAACGGTCCAGTCTGGGTCACCTCGCCTTTTCGAAAACAAGCGCGATGGCAGTGCCCCATTTTTTGGGGGGCGGGGGGGGGGGGAGGATTGTTCCAAAACGAAGATTTATGTTTAGTTGCATTCCTTTAAAATCAAAGTCTCTGCTGTTAATTTGATTGAAAGGGCGTGTCCCTTGCACTTTTTCCACATTGCGGCACTGACAAGACCAGCTAGCTTGACATTTTCCTGTTAATGGTTTTACAGAACGCTACTTCTTCCTCTAATTGTAGCTTCTTGATGAAAGTGATCTTTTTGTTTTATATGATAGACAGCATTGCGTCATGGAGTTTTAAGCTCTGTTCCCGTGCTTGCAGAAAGTAATAATGGATTAAAGAGGGTCGAACTCCTTAAAAGAACACAATGTTTTACTTTTTTTAATCTCCAAACACGTTTCAACTTAGTTGTGGCATCCTCAGTTTGTTTTTCCTTTTATTTTACTTCAGGTACATACGTACAAATTTTATGTAGGTTCGGAGTATGTTGCCATTAGATTTTGTAGTTGTTTAGATTACGTATGTATTTTGCCATTTTTGTATTATGTGTGTCTGTGGTTGCCAACAGTAATAAGCCACAAGTCCAAATTAATACAGCATGTCATATGCAGTCGGCCATAGTGGCCGTGCGGTTCTAGGCGCTACAGTCTGGAACCGCGAGACCGCTACGGTCGCAGTTTCGAATCCTGCCTCGGGCATGGATGTGTGTGATGTCCTTAGGTTAGTTAGGTTTAAGTAGTTCTGAGTTCTAGAGAACTGATGACCTCAGATGTGTAGTTCCATAGCGCTCAAAGCATTTGAAAATATGATGGAAACACATTCCTAATGCACGTAAAACTTTTATGTATGTATTTCAGAAACAATAAAACTCACTAAGGATGCCACAACAAAAAATTAAAGATGTATTCTTGCAAAGGAGACGGAGCCTCTTTATTTGAGAGTATTACCTTTAATAAATTTTGGAATCGCGTATTGCAGCCAGATTCGAATTTATTTTTAATTTTCTTCTAGCCTTCTTCAAGGTACAGATAAAATTCTTGTGTGGTGGGTTGTTTTACCTTCAGGTATTATTGAGGGTGACGTCCCCATTTTCAGTTTTTAACTATTCTGTTTCGTCTTCGGGTACGTGTACCAGTCAGGGTGCAACAGATCACCGATGTCAGTTGTTTGCGTTCCAGTTCTACTTGTTATTGACAGAGTCTAAGGAGTACCGACCCAAACACGCAGAAACGGGTGATCTAGGAAAACGGTCGTTGCACATTTTTCGCAAAGAAGATTATGAAGTAGCCCCAGCCAGCCAGCCTCCGTTCGGATACTTTATTTAGATCTAGTTTGGGAATGAATGCCTTCGAGCCGTAGGTAAATACACTCCTGGAAATGGAAAAAAGAACACATTGACACCGGTGTTTCAGACCCACCATACTTGCTCCGGACACTGCGAGAGGGCTGTACAAGCAATGATCACACGCACGGCACAGCGGACACACCAGGAACCGCGGTGTTGGCCGTCGAATGGCGCTAGCTGCGCAGCATTTGTGCACCGCCGCCGTCAGTGGCAGCCAGTTTGCCGTGGCATACGGAGCTCCATCGCAGTCTTTAACACTGGTAGCATGCTGCGACAGCGTCGACGTGAACCGTATGTGCAGTTGACGGACTTTGAGCGAGGGCGTATAGTGGGCATGCGGGAGGCCGGGTGGACGTACCGCCGAATTGCTCAACACGTGGGGCGTGAGGTCTCCACAGTACATCGATGTTGTCGCCAGTGGTCGGCGGAAGGTGCACGTGCCCGTCGACCTGGGACCGGACCGCAGCGACGCACGGATGCACGCCAAGACCGTAGGATCCTACGCAGTGCCGTAGGGGACCGCACCGCCACTTCCCAGCAAATTAGGGACACTGTTGCTCCTGGGGTATCGGCGAGGACCATTCGCAACCGTCTCCATGAAGCTGGGCTACGGTCCCGCACACCGTTAGGCCGACTTCCGCTCACGCCCCAACATCGTGCAGCCCGCCTCCAGTGGTGTCGCGACAGGCGTGAATGGAGGGACGAATGGAGACGTGTCGTCTTCAGCGATGAGAGTCGCTTCTGCCTTGGTGCCAATGATGGTCGTATGCGTGTTTGGCGCCGTGCAGGTGAGCGCCACAATCAGGACTGCATACGACCGAGGCACACAGGGCCAACACCCGGCATCATGGTGTGGGGAGCGATCTCCTACACTGGCCGTACACCACTGGTGATCGTCGAGGGGACACTGAATAGTGCACGGTACATCCAAACCGTCATCGAACCCATCGTTCTACCATTCCTAGACCGGCAAGGGAACTTGCTGTTCCAACAGGACAATGCACGTCCGCATGTATCCCGTGCCACCCAACGTGCTCTAGAAGGTGTAAGTCAACTACCCTGGCCAGCAAGATCTCCGGATCTGTCCCCCATTGAGCATGTTTGGGACTGGATGAAGCGTCGTCTCACGCGGTCTGCACGTCGAGCACGAACGCTGGTCCAACTGAGGCGCCAGGTGGAAATGGCATGGCAAGCCGTTCCACAGGACTACATCCAGCATCTCTACGATCGTCTCCATGGGAGAATAGCAGCCTGCATTGCTGCGAAAGGTGGATATACACTGTACTAGTGCCGACATTGTGCATGCTCTGTTGCCTGTGTCTATGTGCCTGTGGTTCTGTCAGTGTGATCATGTGATGTATCTGACCCCAGGAATGTGTCAATAAAGTTTCCCCTTCCTGGGACAATGAATTCACGGTGTTCTTATTTCAATTTCCAGGAGTGTATAAGCTGTTTTCCCTTTCAGAAAATGTTCAAATGTGTGTCAATTCCTAAGAGACCAAACTGCTGAGGTCATCGGTTCCTACACTTACACACTACTTAAACTCACTTATGCGAAGAACAACACACACACCCATGCCCAAGGGAGGACTCGAACCTCCGGCGGGAGGAGCCGCGCAATCCGTGACATGGCGCCTCTAACCGCGTGGTCACTCCGCGCGGCTCCCTTTCAGGTCTGTGTCTTTTATACGATTGATTTTTAAAGAGTACGCTCTGATATATTTAAGTTTTTGGCTAAGCAAAGCAAGATTCCCAGGTGGGCTCTTACTCAGGAGTTCGAGTGTCTCATAAGTCTTGTGAACAGGGAATACTGATTTCTGATAATGATGTTAGAGGTATTCCTTACTTATATGGTTCGGCATAAGGTTTGCATTTTTTTAACTCTAGCCACCCAGCACTGTATGCAGTGACAGCATTTGTAAATGAAAGCTAGGGAAATCGGTATCTGCAGCTATACCTACAGCTGCCCCTAGGACGGTTCGTGCGATCACTGTTGCTATAGGAAACACGGCTGCGAAGTAATGCAACGTAATCATTCATGTAAAATATTTTCTGCAAGCGATCCAACTCCCTCACGTTCTCTTCTCTAAGCGGTGCTCTGATAGTTTTTAATTTGATTTCGCAATTACGTTTTGACAGCTCCTGCGTGCTTGACGCAATGTACAAGCCTAGTTATTCCCGAACTTTTACTTTTGGTTTATAAACTGGGCATCTGGGACAAAAGTAAAGATTAAATATTGGCCAAATTATGTTGAGCTCAAGTGGAATTTCTACATTAACTTAAAAATCACATGGTGACTTCAGCTTTTTCATCACTGTTTAGAAGCGGGCTGACGTCTTTGGTGTGTGCTTGGCCGACTGTTTCGGTACCGAGGACTTGAATCCCCGATAATGCTCCATGTAACCTTGTACCATTGGCTCTGTGGCCACAGCATTCACTGTTTCGAAAAGTTGTCAACCTTGAATGACTTAATCCTCATTGGTACTATTTGCTATCCTTTAGTTTTGGTCCTGGAGTATGTTGCAGTTTCTTACCATCTCTAGCAATGGCAAACAGAAATCTATTTGGTTCACTTCCTTCAACAAGAATTAATGATCGACCCTATCATAGACCTTATCAAAGTCAGGGGAAGCCGTCGCTAGTTTAACTTTATACGTCGAAATCAAGTGTACGAGATGTCCGCATTCGGCTAAGTTGTTTATCATCGACCGGCCGGTGATTTCGAGGGTGTTATAAGGTCCCAAAATTTGGGATAAAACGGATATCTTCCTCATATTTAAAGCTCACTTAAAGGTCTTGACGTCTCAATTCAACAATTTCTTGAAAGAAATAAGTTTCCTGCGACTGCCGTTATTTATTTATTTCCATTTTTAGTTTTTCATTTTCCGTTCTTCGACGTTTCGGTTGTGTAGCCACCCCCAAATTTAATAATGAGTTTAAAAAGCGTAGTGGTCTCACATCTTATGTGTACGTGACCTTGCTTTTTCTCGGGATGGGCACTATCATTACTTCTAAGTCACTATTAAATATTTCGTTTAACGTTGACTGGAATTCTCTTCATATCAAAAGCCAAAGTTGTTCATAAAACTCGACCAGATGTCCGTTCAGTCCTGCCAACGTATTTTTTGGCACCGCTAGGATTATATCTTTAAGATGGTACCTGTCATGAGACATTCATTTTCCTCGGTGGTCACCTTCCTTAGAGGTGTTCAACCAATTCGATGCCAGATGGACGTGTATCAAAAATTTTTTGTAGAAGTTTGTATAGTACTGGACAGTGCAGCTTCGTATGAAGCGTTGGTCTGGGTGCAAGTTTCTCTCATCATCCTGAGCGTTTGCAATTAGGTTCTGATTTCTTCTCCGCGTTTCTTTCAGAATATTACGTAGCCATATAGTCTCTTGTGGGGAATTCTTTGCGTCACGGACGTGCACCTGAGACTCAAAAATTGTTCGTTGATGATGATGTCTGGTTTGTGGACGCAGTCATCAACGCCCGTACAAAGTCCCAATTTTTACAAGTCCATTTTTTATCACAATCCAATCTAGTCACTGTCACAAATGATGATCATGAAATGATGAGGACAACACAAATACCCAGTAACAGGGCAGAGAAAATTCCCATCGCGGCCGGGAATCGAAGCCGGGACCCCGTGATCCAGAGCCAGCAACGCTAGCTACTAGACCACGAGCTACGGACTAAATTGTTCGTTGCATTATGCTCGTGACTTTTCCCTGTTGCAAGCCAAATTCTATGTGATTTTTCGGTTAACTTCTTTGGATTACTACGTAATTCTCTCAGTAGAGTGAAATGAAATTTTAAAATATTCTTTTGTCAAAATATTTTTCTCTTGGCATACAGGGTGAGACACCACTTAAGATTGGGTTTGACACACTCGATACATCAAATCACTTTACTGGAATACGTTGTCCGACATGAGAGTACTGTCCTCCAGCTTTCAATAATGTGTTGCTCGGTACCGCTCTGCACAGAACGAGCATGGGTGATTTCCGAGATCACACGCCTTCGGTAAATTGATTGTAGCTTATGTTTTGTTAGTATATGATATGCGCTCTGATCAGATAAGTTTAGCACGATCAGTTCGAAGCTGATAACTGGATTAGCTGCGGTTGTCTATAAATCTCGTGCAACCTACTCGCTGTTGTCGTCGACATGTGAGAGCAGGATATTATAGTTGGGTGTAGATGCTGCCACGTACCAATTAAGTTTGAATCCTGTGACACCATATTCAGCTTCTCGCTGAAACTGAACTGTTTGTGCTAAACTTGATTTCACGTTTCGCAGGATTCTTTTCTCGTGATACGTACACAGGGTCGTAAAGGTGCCCTGGGGTGTCGGTTGAGCTGTTTAGCCTACCCCTAGGATGCTGTAACTTCGATCTCTGGCAACTTAAAGAGAAGGGAGGCTTCCCACAGAATCATGCAAATTTTAGGGAAATGTTAATGTTGCGCAAGTGGAAACGTCTCACTGAATGATAATTAACAGGGGTGATCCAATGGAGCACAAAAATATGGGTCCCCACCACATGTGGATGTATTAATGAGAGGGGGGATCATCTGTTTACAAAAAAAAGAAGTGGTCACTGAAACAATCAAGTTTTTTTTCCATAAAGCATCAGCACATGAAATATCCTCTGGGTTCATAAGAAGACATGGGATTATAATTGTGAAATCTAAGCTCAGCACAAGTGGGTGAGCACGATAAAAGCACAATTATGAGAGTAATTCACGGATATGCCAATGACTGCCAGAATAGTTAGCGCATTAGAACACGGAAAAGTAAGTATGAACACTAGTAAGATCGCCAAAGTGCGTGATGGAACCATCCAGCAGGCAGCTACTGATCTGAGTTAACTCTTCCTTAGGGAATTATTTCTGTTTAACTCTACATCTTCATCTACATTTATACTCCGCAAGCCACCCAACGTTGTGTGGCGGAGGGCACTTTACGTGCCACTGTCATTACCTCCCTTTCCTGTTCCAGTCGCGTATGGTTCGCGGGAAGAACGACTGCCGGAAAGCCTTCGTGCGCGCTCGAATCTCTCTGATTTTACATTCGTGATCTCCTCGGGAGGTATAAGTAGGAGGAAGCAATATATTCGATGCCTCATCCAGAAACGCACCCTCTCGAAACTTGGACAGCAAGCTATGCCGCTACACAGAGCGCCTCTCTTGCAGAGTCTGCCACTTGAGTTTGCTAAACATCTCCGTAACGTTATCACGGTTACCAAATAAACCTGTGACGAAACGCGCCGCTCTTCTTTGGATATTCTCTATCTCCTCCGTCAACCCGATCTGGTACGGATCCCACACTGATGAGCAATACTCAAGTATATGTCGAACGAGTGTTTCGTAAGCCACCTCCTTTGTTGATGGACTACATTTTCTAAGGACTCTCCCAATGAATCTCAACCTGGTATCCGCCTTACCAACAATTAATTTTATGTGATCATTCCACTTCAAATCGTTCCGCACGCGTACTCCCAAAAAAATGGTTCAAATGGTTCTGAGCACTATGGGACTTAACATCTGTGGTCATCAGTCCCCTAGAACTTAGAACTACTTAAACCTAACTAACCTAAGGACATCACACACATCCATGCCCGAGGCAGGATTCGAACCTGCGACCGTAGCAGTCGCGCGGTTCCGGACTGCGCGCCTAGAACCGCTAGACCACCGCGGCCGGCGCGTACTCCCAGTTATTTCACAGAAGTAACTGCTGCCAGAGTTTGTTCCGCTATCATATAATCATACAATAAAGGATCCTTCTTTGTATGTATTCGAAATACATTACATTTATCTATATTAAGGGTCAGTTGCCACTCCCTGCACCAAGTGCCTATCCGCTGCAAATCTTCCTGCATTTCGCTACAATTTTCTAATGCTGCAACTTCTCTGTATACTACAGCATCATCCGCGAAAAGCCTCAGGGAACTTCCGACACTATCTACTAGGTCATTTATATATATTGTGAAAAGCAGTGGTCCCATAACACTCCCCTGTGGCACGCCAGAGGTTACCTTAACGTCTGTAGACGTCTCTCCATTGATAACAACATGCTGTGTTCTGTTTGCTAAAAAATCTTCAATCCAGCCACACAGCTGGTCTGATATTCCGTAGGCTCTTACTTTATCAGGCGACAGTGCGGAACTGTATCGAACGCCTTCCGGAAGTCAAGGAAAATAGCATCTACCTGGGCGCCTGTATCTAATATTTTCTGGGTCTCATGAACAAATAAAGCGAGTTGGGTCTCACACGATCGCTATTTCCGGAATCCATGTTGATTCCTACAGAGTAGATTCTGGGTTTCCAAAAACGACATGATACACGAGCAAAAAACATGTTCTAAAATTCTACAACAGATCGACGTCAGAGATATAGGTCTATAGTTTTGCGCATCTGCTCAACGACCCTTCTTGAAGACTGGGAGAACCTGTGCTCTTTTCCAATCATTTGGAACCTTCCGTTCCTCTAGAGACTTGCGGTACACGGCTGTTAGAAGTGGGGCAAGTTCTTTCGCGTACTCTGTGTAGAATCGAATTGGTATCCTGTCAGGTCCAGTGGACTTTCCTCTGTTGAGTGATTCCAGTTGCTTTTCTATTCCTTGGACACTTATTTCGATGTCAGCCATTTTTTCGTTTGTGCGAGGATTTAGAGAAGGAACTGCAGTGCGGTCTTCCTCTGTGAAACAGCTTTGGAAAAAGGTGTTTAATATTTCAACTTTACGCGTGTCATCCTCTGTTTCAATGCCATCATCATCCCGGAGTGTCTGGATATGCTGTTTCGAGCCACTTACTGTTTTAACGTAAGACCAGAACTTCCTAGGATTTCCTGTCAAGTCGGTACATAGAATTTTACTTTCGAATTCACTGAACGCTTCACGCTTAGCCCTCCTTACGCTAACTTTGACGTCGTTTAGCTTCTGTTTGTCTCAGAGGTTTTGGCTGCGTTTACACTTGCAGTGAAGCTCTCTTTGCTTTCGCAGTAGTTTCCTAACTTTGTTGTTGAACCACGGTGGGTTTTTCCCGTCCCTCACAGTTTTACTCGGCACGTATCTCTCTAAAACGCATTTTACGATTGATTGAACTTTTTCCATAAACACTCAACATTGTCAGTGTCGGAACAGAAATTTTCGTTTTGATCTGTTAGGTAGTCTGAAATCTGCCTTCTATTACTCTTGCTAAACAGATAAACCTTCCTCCCCTTTTTTATATTCCTATTAACTTCCATATTCAGGGATGCTGCAACGGTCTTATGATCACTGATTCCCTGTTCTGCACTTACAGAGTCGAAAAGTTCGGGTGTGCTTGTTATCAGTAGGTCCAAGATGTTATCTCCACCAGTCGGTTCTCTGTTTAATTGCTCGAGGTAATTTTCGGATAGTGCACTCAGTATAATGTCACTCGATGCTCTGTCCCTACCACCCGTCCTAAACATCTGAGTGTCCCAGTCTATATCTGGAAAATTGAAATCTCCACCTAAGACTATAACATGCTGAGAAAATTTATGTGAAATGTATTCCCAATTTTCTCTCAGTTGTTCTGCCACTAATGCTGCTGAGTCGGGAGGTCGGTAAAAGGAGCCAACTATTAACCTTGCTCGGTTGTTGAGTGTAACCTCCACCCATAATAATTCACAGGAACTATCCACTTCTACTTCACTACAGGATAAACTACTACTAACAGCGACAAACACGCTACCACCGGTTGCATGCAATCTATCCTTTCTAAACACTGTCTGTGCCTTTGTAAAAATTTCGGCAGAATTTATCTCTGGCTTCAGCCAGCTTTCTGTACCTATAACGATTTCAGCTTCGGTGTTTTCTATCAGCGTTTGAAGTTCCGGTACTTTACCAATGCAGCTTCGACAGTTTACAATTACAATACCGATTGCTGCTTGGTTCCCGCATGTCCTGACTTTGCCCCGCACCCTTTGAGGCTGTTGCCCTTTCTGTACTTGCCCGAGGCCATCTAACCTAAAAAACCGCCCAGTCCACGCCACACAATCCCTGCTACCCGTGTAGCCGCTTGCTGCGTGTAGTGAACTCCTGACCTATCCAGCGGAACCCGAAACCCCACCACCCTATGACTTCCAATCAATTATTACGAACTGTGATCTTTCTGACAGAAAATCACGAGTCCAGTCACACAACTGAGAAAATAGTCCACAGGTGAGCAATTTAATTAGCATTCCCTTCTGAGGAACGGTATCAAAAGCCTTCTGGAAATCTATAAATATAGCGTCAATTTGATGTCCCTGGCGATAGCATTCATTTCTGCTTGAGAATAAAGTGCCATTTGCGTTTCACAAGAACGAAATTTTCTGAATTCATGTTGATTATTTGTCAATAATACATTTTCTTCGAGGTAATTCATTGTAATAGAGCACAGCACATGTTCTAAAATCCTCCTACAAAGCGACGTTAGTGATCTAACTCTGTAATTTAGCGGATTATTCCAATTTTATTCCTTGGGTATTGATGTAACTTATGCAACTTTCCAGTCTTAGAGTCTTAGGATATCGATCTTTCTACGGGCCAGCGGTTGTGCATGATTGCTAAGTATGAAGCTTTTGTATCAGCATAATCTGAAAGGAACCTGGCTGGTATACAATCTAGACCGGAAGCCTAGCCTTTCTTAAGTGTTTTAAGCTGCTTCGCTACACCAAGGATATCTACTTCCACATTACTCACGTTGGCAGTTGTTCTTGATTGGAATTCAGGAAAATTTACTTCGTCTTATTTTGTGAAGGAATTTCGGGAAACTCTTTTTAGTAACTCTGCTTTAGTGGCACTGTGATCAGTGACTTCACCGTTGTTATCGCGCAGTGCAGGTATTGATTGCATCTTGCCACTGGTGTACTTTATATACGACCAGAATCTCTTTGAGCTTTCTACCAGATTTCGAGACAGAGTTTCTTTGTGGAAACCGTTAAAAACATCTAGCATTGAACTTTGTGTTACATTTCGAGCTTCCGTTAAACTTCGCCAATCTTGAGTACGTTGCGCGCTTTCATATTTGACACGGCTTTTAGTTGCTTCTGCAACAGCGTTCTTACATGTTTTGTGTACTATGGGGATCATTACCATCTCTTTTTAATTTATTTTGTATATATTTCTCAACTGCCGTCGATACTGTTTCTTTGAATTTAAACTACATCTGGTCCAATTGGAAGGAGTGGAGATCGTCTCTTAGGAAGATGTCAAGCAAATTTTTGTCTGCTGTTTTAAATAGATGTATTTTCCGTTGGTTTGGATGTTATGGTATTCAGTTTAGTAACAAAAACCTTGTGATCACTGATACTTGTGTCTGTTATGATGCTCATTATTTGGTCAGGTTTATTTGTTGATAAGAGGTAAAGTATGTTTTCGCAATCATTCACACTTCGAGTGCGCTGCTGAACTATATGCTCAAAATAATTTTCTGAGATCGTATTCAGTACGATTTCGGACGACATTATATGCCTACCACCGACTTAAAACCTATATTTTCGCCAAGGTATTGAGGGTAGATTGAAGCCACAACCAACTATAAATGTATGAGTGGGGTACCTATTAGAAATAAAGTTCAAGTATTCTTTAAACTGTTCAGCAACTGTATTATCTGAGTTGGGGGTCGGTGAGAGGATTTAATTTATTCTAATTGTCAAGTATAGCCTCTACCGATACCAACTCACTGGAAATACCTACTTCAATTTCGCTAGAAGACAAACTAATTTTAACAGCAACAAACGCAATGTATCCTTTCTGAACACTGTTAGGTCCATTGTAAAAATTTCGGCTGAACTTATTTCCGGCTTTAGCCAGCTATCCCTGTCTGTAACGATTTGAGATTCAGTGCTTTCTATTAGCTCTTTGAGCTCTGGTTCTTTTCTAACACAGGGATAACAATTTAGAACTACAGTATAGATTGTTTCTATGTCTACCCTCTTCCTGTGTTCGTCCTGCATCCTTTCTGCACTTTTGCGTGACGCTCTTAACTACAAAACCAACCAGTTCCCTCCACACGGCCCCCTCAACCGATGTAGCCGAATTCCGCGTGTATTGGACTCCTGACCTATGTAGCAGAATAGCAGAACCCGGAAAGGCACCACCCTATGGCGCAAGTCGTGGAATCTGCAACGTACATGGTCGCAGAACCGTCTGAGCCTCTGATTCAGCCCCTCCACTTGGTTCTTAACCAAAGGACCACAATCGGTTTTATTGACGATGCCACAGATGGTGAGCTCCGCCTTAATCTCACAAGCAAGACCGGTAGTCTTTACTACTACAGATAGCCTTCTGAAACCAGAAATAATTTCTTCTGATCCAAAGCGACACACATCGTTAGTACCAACATGAGCTATTGCCTGCAATTGGCTGAACACATTTGTCCTCATGGCATCCAGAAGCACCCATTCCGCATCAGGAATGACTCCTCCTGGCATACCTCATAATGCGTCTAACGTTGGAGCTCCCGACTATCAGATCCTGCAGGTCAAGAGAATTTCTCTGGAATAGGGCGACCGATTTCATCCGGCGCGGGGACTTCGTCAGGCACACACAGCGCCTGAAACCTGTCCATCAGACGAACTGAGAAGGCTCTACAATTTGCCCCTCAGAAAGTCTTTGCTGCTGGCCATACCTTGAAACGACCCCCCACTCCACCATGGGTGAGGGATCAACCTCACGTAGGGCAGTAGCCAGGGTGACCACAGTAGTGGGCCGATCAGGGGATACATTGGACATGATTGACGTCCTCTATGTTCTCTCAGCCAGCATAGAAGCTTTCGACTCTGCAGACAGATAACAAGGCCCTCGCCATAATAAAAGGAGGGAAAACAAGAAATAATGATTATGCTTATCCATTACGGATATTTTAGAACCGTGACTGTATATTAATGTAAATAAATTATACACAACTGCAACCAGTCACTTTTTTCATTAGTAATGCTTTATTACATTAACCGGTTTTCGAACCCTTTCAGGTTCATCTTCAGATGTAGTAGCATAATGCTGGGTGCTGGTTCTATGGCAGAAATATGGGTCACACTTTAATGTATCGCCATGACTATAGATTATCTGTCGATATGGGTGTGAATTTAGTTTTTACTTACTGCGACAGTATAGGCGGCTTTTTTCGTATCTGTCTGCATCCATTTTGAAGTCCAGAACACTTTCACACAAGCTATATTAGTTCACACTTTAACAGTGACACTTCACCAGCATCCAGCATGCGCTTTACAACTGTTGCTTATAACAAAGATCTTGACAGAGAGATATGGCATAAGCCTACTTTGTACAGAGATGAAATTTGTTGTTCTTTACATGTGTTAAAGTCGATATAAGGGCAAGTTTTTTCATCAGAATGGTGATAACATGAGAGCACTAGAGAAACTAATAATAAATTACTACAAGAATAAATTTCGGTGATCTGTTATGCTATTTCTATTTGTATGTTACAGGCAGTTTTTTTTTATAATATTAAACATGAACAAAATTCTTTAGCTGTTGACTAATTTTATTCTAATATTAGAGTGATCTGGGATATTGGTAAAGGCAGCTTATGTTTGTTCCAGCTAGAATTAATATGTATAAAGTACTGATTTATGTTAGCAATGGAGGGCTTTAACATTTAGAGATATGGTACATGTCTTATTCTGTGGTAGTAACATTGACACCAGTGTGGTTAGGATGTAAGGAGAGGTGGGGGGGGGGGGTCATTGGACAGTCACTGGTAGCACAGAATACAGTCTGCAGTTACTATGCAGCATTAGAGACAGATTACACTGACCGAGGAGACTGAGTGTATTATATCATGAAATATGCTGCGTGACAGTTCTGGGGAAAACTGCAACATAACAGCGTGAAACAGCAAGTCTTGCAGATGCAATACATTGTAGTGTCTGCCTAACTTTCAATACTGAGTACTGCGTCATATACTGAGATTTATGTAATTCTTCGAGTCTCTACCTATTGTAGCATGGTAGTATTTTGGCTATGTTGCGTAAGCTGTATCAATTTGTTTCAGAAATTACATGGTTAATGTTTATCAAAGCTATTTTGGAGGTTTGGTTGTTGGCAGCGCCCATTGACAAAGGTCTGCGTGTTCTTACCATATTAAGGTCCTACTATACATTGATGAGACAAACCATTATGGCCGACGGAGTGGCCATGCCGTTCTAGGCGCTACAGTCTGGAACCGAGCGACCGCTACGGTCGCAGGTTCGAATCCTGTCTCGAGCATGGATGTGTGTGATGTCCTTAGGTTAATTAGGTTTAATTCTAAGTTCTAGGCGACTGATGATCTCAGAAGTTAAGTCGCATAGTGCTCAGAGCCATTTGAACCAAACCATTATGACCACCTGCTTAACAGCATGTTTATCCGTCTTTGGGACAAAATACACAACTGATTCTGCGTATCAGCAATCCGACAGTTTGCTGGTAGGTTTGTGGTGGTATGTGGCATAAAATGTCTACTCACAGGTCACGTAAATCGCGTAAATAACGGGCCGCTGATATGCGTACGCGGTGATGGCACCCGTTAGCGACCCAGATGAGTTCCATAGGATTTACACCAAGCGAATTTGGTCGCCGAGACATCAACGTGAGTTCACTATAAAGCTCCTCAAACCACTGTAGCGCGGTTCTGGCTCCAAAACAGTGACGATTATACTGTTGAAAGATGACATCGCCGTCGTGGAAGACCCCAAGCAGGAAGGGATATATGTGGTTCGCAGTTGTCAGTGTGTCCTCGATTACTACCACAAGTGTCACGCAAGCGAAGGAGAATGTCTCCCATAGCACAATACTGCTCCCACCAGTCTAAGACCGTGGCACGCTGCACATTTCGAGCCGCCTTTTACTTCGGTGACGGCGTTTGTGGAAACGACCAGCGACCCAGTGTAGCAAAATTGATTCACCCGCAGAGCCGACATGTTCCCATTCGTCGACAGTCGAATCCCGATGGTCTCGTGCCCACTGCAATCGTAATTGACGACGTCGTTGTGTCAAAATATAAGGACGTAGGGGTGGTCTGCTGCGGAGCTCCATATTCAACCATGCACCAACTTGTGCGTGCACCAGCATTGTTCTCTTTCGGCAGAGATTCCGATCCTATTTTACAAGGCAGAAAGGCCTCCGAACCCCACATTCTGTGAAGAGTCGTGTATGTGCAACCATTTAGCTCGTAGTGGTAGTTTCACTGTCCTCTTACCTCTTTCAGTAGATGCTCACGACAGTAGCACGTGAACATTTGATCAACTTCGCCGTTTTCGAGATACTCGTTCACAGGCTCTGCATAATAACAATCTGCCCTTTGTCAAAGGGGTCCGCAGCTCGTGGTCGTGCGGTAGCGTTCTCGCTTCCCACGCCCGGGTTCCCGGGCTCGATTCCCGGTGGGGTCAGGGATTTTCTCTGCCTCGTGATGACTGGGTGTTGTGTGCTGTCCTTAGGTTAGTTAGGTTTAAGTAGTTCTAGGGGACTGATGACCATAGATGTTAAGTCCCATAGTGCTCAGAGCCATTTGAACCCTTTGTCAAACTCGTTTATCTCAATGGATTTCCTCATTTGCAGCCCATATCTGCTCTAGGATGATCCCCCGTCCTCCGCCGCTCTGCTTATATATTATACTTCGTTCTGCGTCACGTGCCCGCAGCGCCACCAGGTAACAATCGATTTCCTTGTTTTTGTGAATCTTATCTCCTTTTCATTCGTATCTTGTTCGCTCTGTTTGTGTGTTAAACGTTTCGGTCATCCCTCGTTTGGCTTGCAAACTTAGCTGAAAGGGCTGTGTTTTAGTCACATGCACGTTTTTTAGAAGGCGCGTGATCAGTATCAACATCGACCAGCGTAATTACGTCCTTTGCCTCTTTAGAATACATCTGTTTGCACGACCACAAAATATCATTCTCGGGTGCCTCGTTGACTGCAAACTGTTGTTTCGTTTGCTCTCTGCCACGCATACCATTCGTATCGTTCACATTCCGTTATAATTTCCTGTATGCCTCGCTCAGTATTGCAAAAGTTTGTTTTAGGTTGGATGGTGTTTCTTCTTAGGTGCGTAGATGTATCTGATAAGTCCACTGGTGCAGCGCACGGACCTGCTACATTGCTAGTGAATGTGATGATTCCCCTGGTTTTCCAACGCTTGGCATTTGTCCGCGACACTTCAATCCTTTATGTGCGCAGCTTCCCTTTGTATATTGTCAATAACTTATAACTTTGTGTCATGACATGGGAAGGAATCTACTTCTGCAAATCTACATTTACGGTCAGAACGTCTTTATCGGCATTGAAATATTTGTCATTATGCGATGCCTTTCTTTTTGCCTATAATACCATTCCGTAGGGAACCAGCGCTGGTTGAAATCGTTCGTGGGGAAATTCTGAGAGAACACTGTACGTCCAAACTTAACGTAAACCAAGGCCGGTTTTATTGATCGTCACTTACTAATTTCTTCATGGGTTGTGCAAATTTGGCTGTTGGGTTTGTAACGTTCATTATTCCCATGCAATCTTGACCAGCTACACTGAAGAGCCAAAGAAACTGCTACATCTGCCTAATATCGTGTAGCGCACCGCGAGCACGCAAAGGGCCGCAACACGACGTGGCATGGACTGTATTAATGTCTGAAGTTGTGCTGGAGGGATCTGACACACCATGAATCCTGCAGGACTGTCAATGAATCCGTAAGATTACGAGGGGTTGGAGATCTCTTCTGAACAGCACGTTGCAAGGCATCCCAGATACGCTCAACAAAGTACATGTGTAGGGAGTCCGTTGGCCAGAGGAAGTGTTTAAACTCAGAAGAGTGTTCCTGGTGCCACTCTGTAGCAACCTGGGGACGTGTGGGGTGTCGCACTGTCCTGCTGGTATTGCCCAAGTCCGTCAGAATGCACAATAGACATAAACGGATGCAGGTGATCAGACAGGCAGCTTACATACGTGTCACCTGTCAGAGTCGTATCTAGACGAATCATGTGTTCCACATCACTCTAACTGCACACGCCCCACACCATTACAGAGTGTCCACCTGTTTGAACAGTCCCCTGCTAACAATAGGATTCACGGATTTATGAGTTTGTCTCCATATCCGTACATGTCCAGCCTCTCTTTGTAATTTGAAACGTGACTCGTCCGACCTGTTTCCAGTCATCAACAGTCCAATGTCGGTGTTGACGGGCCCAGGCGAGGCGTAAAGCTTTGTGTCATGCAGTCAACAAGGGTACACGAGTGGACCTTTGACCATGAAAGCCCATATCGATGATGTTTCATTGAATGGTTCGCTCGCTGACACTTGTTGATGGCCCAGCACTGAAATCTGCAGCAAATTGCGGAAGAGTTGCACTTCTCTCACGTTGAACGATTCTCTTCAGTCGTCGTTGGTTCCGTTCTTGCAGGATCTTTTTCCGGCTGCAGCGATGTCGGAAATTTGATGTTTTACCGGATTCCTGCTATTCACGGAAACTCGTGAAACGGTCGTACGGGAAAAAGCACTCTTCGTCGCTACCTCGAAGGTGCTGTGTGCCATCGCTCGTGCGCCGACTGTAACGCCACGTTCAAACTTAGTTAAATCTTGATAACCTACCATTGTACCAGAAGTAACTGACCTAACAACTGCGCTAGACACTTGTTGTCTTACATAGGCGTTGCCGACCGCAGAGTTGTATTCTGCCTGTTTACAAATATTTGTAATTGAATAGGCGTGCCTATACCAGTTTCTTTGGCGCTTGTGTGTACTTTAAAGTATATAGCATTCACAAGAAAATGATACCGACGTCCTAAAACCTCAGAATCCTGTGTACGAATCTCTTTTACCAGTCACCTATCAGTATTACTGATATTATGATCGATCAGTATGCCTTTAATCTAACCTTTACCTGTCAACTACGTAAGGCATCTCCCGGAACGACACGTGGTTCGAATTCCCCGTTAAATTGTAGGTACCCTTTCTCTGACTGGATAATTGGAGTGGATCAGTGATTGCCCTTGCGGAAAACTAAATCGTATTGTAGATCTCCGTCTCCATGTTAAGCAAAGAAAGCAGTACTCGTATACTACTTTAGATGGATTACTGTGCCGTCTGTCAGACAGAAGGAAGGGATTATTAATATGTGGTGGTTTTAATGTAAATTTCGTGAAGGAATCCCAAGTAAAAGGGATCCAGAATTCGGTTAGCCATTTATAATTTAGCATCAGTAACAAATTTTTCTGCTGGAGTAGTTCAAGCCAGTAGTATTCTCACAGATAATGTACTCATACAAAAGCATAAGTTAAAGAGATACGTGCCTGTCCTTTAGTAAACAACTGCCAGATCACAATACACAGTTAGTTACATTATGTAACTTAGCTCCATGTACAGTTCAGAAACACTATAAGAAAACAATGAGTTCAAGGACAAAAATACTGAATATTTCAAAGAAAGCTTACAAAAAGTTGATTTTGGTGGAGTTTCCAATTAACCAAATGCTAGCTTCAAATTCGACAAGTTTCTTATGAGTTTGTATCCATTTTGGAAGTAGTTTTCATAAAAAGATAATTAAATGTGATAATGGGAAGTCGTTGATGGAATCTCGGATCACTGCAGGTATTATGGTCGCTTCACAATGAAAAAAGGACATCTAAAAAACAACCAGAACAAATAATGATACAGAAATACTTCTATATCATAACAGTCCAGTAACAGATTAAGAAAAGTTGTACAAAATTTAGGAGTAAGCACATCTTGTCTGGAAATGACAGATCATAGGCCTACTATAAGATCCCATCAGTATGGTATATTGGTAAAAGAGAGATACGAAAAGAAGCCGCAGAAGATGACATTATTTCTCTTAAAAACGATGGGGACTCTATACCAAATACGTGATGCGTAGCAGATATTTTTAATAATTACTTTTAAAGAAAGGCGAGAAAGTTGGTGCAAACGGTTCAGAAGAGAAAGCAAAACACAAACTGAAGAAGCTACAAGGAAGACGTAATATTTATTAGAGTAGTGGTGGAAATGTCAAGTGCAATGTGTTCAATGTTCTTATTGTTAGCAGTCTCACAGCTAAATCAAATTTTAACGCTCATAAGGTTACCAGACAAACTTCAACAACATAACTTGTAATACTTTAATATTGTATATTTTATCCACGTACTATGTTCAACATTGCCAAATGTATAAAAATGTTATTTACAATGTAAAATACGTTTGTTTCTCAATATAAGTTACTAGTATTCAGTTAGATAATTCTTAGCCAAGATTGGCTAAGTTTCACGGAAGCTCGAAATTCAGTGCGGTCGTCAATGCGAGATGCTTTTAATAGTTTCCACAACGAAACATTGTCTCAAAATATGGTAGAAAACCCAAAGAGATACTGCTCGTATGTAAAGTACACCCGTGCCAAAAAACAGTCAATACCGTCACTGCGCGATAGAGATGGAAATGTTACCGATGATGGCGCCACTAAAGCGGAGTTACTAAATACAGTTTTCCGTAATTCCTTCACGAAAGAAGACGAAGTAAATATTCCAGAATTCGAAACCAGAACAGCTGTTAGCACGAGTGACATAAAAGTAGATATCTTAGGTGTTGCAAAGAAACTCAAATCACTTAAGAAAGTCAAGTCTTCCGGTCCAGATGGTATACCAATCAGGTTCCTTTCAGAGTATGCAGACACAGTAGCGCCTTTCTTAGCAATCATATACAACCGCTCACTTGACGAAAGGTCTGTTCCTAAAGACTGGAAAGTAGTACAGGTCACACCAATATTCAAGAAAGGACATAGGACTAGCCCACTGAATTACAGACCCATATCACTGACCTCAATTTGCAGTAGGATTTTGGAGCATATACTGTACTCGAACATTATGAATCAATTTGAAGAAAATTACTTATTGATACATCACCAACACGGATTCAGAAAATATCTTTCTTGAGCAACACAGCTAGCTCTTTATGCCCATGAAGTAATGAGTGCTGTCGACAAGGGATCTCAGATCGATGTAAAATACGTTTGTTTCTCAATATAAGTTACTAGTACTCAGTTAGATAATTCTTAGCCAAGACTGGCTAAGTTTCGCGGAAGCTCGAAATTCAGTGCGGTCGTCAATGCGAGATGCCAACTTTCTCAGATCGATTTCATATTCCTAGATTTCCAGAACGCTTTTGATACCGTTCCTCACAAGCGATTATCAATCAAATAGCGTGCATATGGAGTATCGTCTCAGTTGTGTTCAAAATGGCTCTGAGCACTATGGGACTTAACATCTATGGTCATCAGTCCCCTAGAACTTAGAACTACTTAAACCTATCTAACCTAAGGACATCACACAACACCGAGCCATCACGAGGCAGAGAAAATCCCTGACCCCGCCGGGAATCGAACCCGGGAACCCGGGCGTGGGAAGCGAGAACGCTACCGCACGACCACGAGATGCGGGCTCTCAGTTGTGTGACTGGATTCGTGATTTCCTCTCAGAGAGGTCACAGTTCGTAGTGATAAGACGGTAAATCATCAAGTAGAACAGAAGTGATATCTGGCGTTCCGCAATGTAGTGTCATAGCCCCTCTGCTGTTCCTGATTTACATAAATGATTTAGATGATAATTTGAGCAACCACCTTAGATTGTTTGCAGATGACGCTTCAATTCACCATCTAGTAAAATCATCAGACGACCAATTCCAATTACAAAATGATCTAGAGAGAATACCTGTATGGTGCGAAAAGTGGCAATTGGCACTAAACAAAGAAATCCGATAACTTTTGGGTATACGATAAATCGCTCAAATCTAAGGGCTGTCAATTCGACTAAATACCTAGGAATTACAATTATGAGCAACTTAAATAGGAAAGACCATATCGATAATATTGTGGGGAATTCGAAACAAAGACTGCACTTTGTTGGCAGAACACTTAGAAGATGCGACAAACCCACTAAAGAGACAGCTTACATTAAACTTGTCCGTCCTCTGCTGGAATATTGCTGCACAGTGTGGGATCCTTACCAGGTAGGATTGACGGAGGACATCGAAAAAGTGCAAAGAAGGGCAGCTCGTTTCGTGTTATCGTGCAATAGGGGTGAGAGTGTCACTGATATGGTACGCGAGTTGGGGTGGCAGTCACTGAAACAAAGACGGTTTTCTTTGCGGCGAGATCTGTTTACGAATTTCAATCACCAACTTTCTCTTCCGAATGCGAAAATATTTTGTTGACACTCACCTAAGTAGGGAGAAATATCATCATAATAAAATAAGAGAAATCAGAACTCCAACGGGAAGATTTAGGTGTTCCCTTTTCTCACGCGCCGTTCGAGAGTGGAATGGTAGAGAAGTAATATGAAAATGGTACGATGAACCTCCTGCCAGGCACTTAAGTGTGAATTGCAGAGTAACCATGTAGATGTAGATGTAGAGCCAATGTCACCACTTCACAGACTTTGGCATCATAACGATATAACCTGTAATAATATAGATTATGATTTCTAATTATTGTGTATAAAATTGGCCATTGCCTAAAGTCTAGTTTACAACGTTAAAAAAATGTATTCGTTCCTCAATATAAGCGAAAAGCACTCGGCTTCTAAGCAGCTAAGAAAAAAAATCATTTAGCCTGCAATAACGTGTAGTTTAATAATTTATTGTGCTTAGCATTGGCCATCGTGTAAATTGTAATTTCAGCATCAAGAAACAAGTGAGATGCACAGAAGTCTGGGCATTTGATTGTATCTCCGCCTATAATGTTTGGTTACCTAAGAACCAGGGTCCCTTCCGGACACTAATCAGTTGTTTCCTGAAGGTGGCCTAATAAGCCGAAAACTGGTGAAAAATAAAAAGAAAGTAGAACAAAAAGGTGTATCTGTTGTTGTTATTGTTGTGGTGGTTGTCTTCAGTCCAGAGACTGGTTTGATGCAGTCTCCATGCTACTCTATCCTGTAAAAATATTGTAAACAACCATGAGTGAGAAGTGTTTGAGCTGCTGTACGGAAGTCCGTTCTGGGGTTCTGTGCAGCTGTTGTAGCAAATCATTACGTTGGCTAGAAAATTGAGTGTGACCTGCTAAGTTGGCTTGGTTCCTGCTTTCATGCGGTATGATCAGCCCCAATTGAACAGCTCTGTCAGGAGGGTCAATATGAAGCTAGATCAGCTGCTTTGGGCGACTACTTTGTGAGGCATAGGTTTGGTTCCTGTTGATGGTATTGGTAGGTGGTACTTCACAATACATGGTTTGCATCTCAATAGGAAAGGGAAGGGTAAACAGGCTGGGATGATAGCAAAATCTCTAACAGTACAGTGAAAAATAATGTTAGTATGCCACAAGATTCACATAAAAGCACAGTGAAAAATAGTGTTAATGTATAGCATCAGAATATTAGGGGATTAAAAAAGAAAGTAAACGAACTTCTTGTTTGTGTAGAAGATTTAGAAAGTGAGGGTGGAATAGATGTACTATTCCTGTCTGAAAATCATATAGTCACAGGCATAAAAATGGTAAATGTAAGTGGATATAAGCTTTCAGCACATGTAAGTAGAGACACTATGGAGAGAGGAGGAGTTGCCATATGTGATAAAATCTGTCACAGTGTGAAAAATTTTAAAACTAAAATTTTTGCCGAGAGCTACACATAGAAGCATGTGCATGTGAGCTTAAACTAAATAATGGAACTTTGATAGTTGTAGCCGTGTATATGTCCCCATTGGGAAATTTTCAACTATTTTTGAAAGACTTAGATTCCCTGTTGTGCTATCTGTCAGACAGAGGGAAGAAAATTATTGTTTGTGGGGATTTCAACTGAAAGAGTCCGATAGAAAGCTTGACCTTGAAGTATCACTTGTTTTTTTTCAATCTGACATCATTATTGATTTTCCTTCTCGGGTGGTACAGGAAAGCAACACACTGATAGACGTTTTCATAAACCAAGAAAAATTTAATCAAATAAAACTTTTCCTGTTAAGAATGGTCTGTCTGATCGTGATGCACAGCTGGTTACAGTATATGATATTGCTCCATACGGTAATGCAAAACAGTCCTCCAAAATAGTTCATTCAGTTAACGATTTCACAATTGAAAATTTTAGGGAAAGTTTGCAACAGTTAGACTGGGATGGGATGTACGGGGAAGATGATGCTAATATAAAATTTAACCTATTTCATGATACCTTTGGGAATATATTTGAAAACTGTTTCGCTAAGAAAACAGTGAAATATAAGTGTAAGAGACCATGTACAAAGCCATGGCTTACTAAAGGGATAAAAATATCCTGTAAACAGAAAATGTAAACGTATCTTATTGCTAGGAGGAGTAATGATCCCGAAACAATGAAACACTATAAAAACTACTGCACTGTATTAAGAAACATTATTAAAAGTATGTGTATTATGTCTGAGATTAGCACATCTGATAATGAAATTAATAAAATTTGGAATATTGTTGAAATGGAAACAGGGACACTGAGAGCAGAGGAAGACAATTTCTATCAGACACAGTTAAAAGTTTGTTAACAAGAAGTCAGAAGTAGAAAACATTTTTAATAATCATTTTTAAGTGTTGTAGAGAAAATAGAATCCAGCTATTCATTAGAAAATGCAAGGCAGTATATGGAAGATGCAGTACCTATGCAATTTGATAAAGATGAAATTCAACCCACCTCTCCTACTGGAATTAGGAAAATAATAAATTGACTCAAAAGTAAAAGCTCACATGGAATTGATGGCATTTCCAACAGAGCACTAAAAGCTTGTTCCAAACAAATAAGTAGGATTCTCAGCCACATATGTAGTAGCTCACTGAAACAGGGAATTTTTCCAGGTAGACAGAAATACGCTATTGTTAAACCATTGCATAAAAAAGGTGACAGATCGGATGCTAACAACTACTGTCCAATCTCTGTTCTGACAGCTTTATCCAAAATTTTTGAAAAAATAATGTATTCAAGAGTAGCATCACATATTTGTAAAAATGAAGTACTAACAAAATGTCAGTTTGGTTTTCATAAATGCTTTCCAACAGAAAATGCTATATATGATATCACTGATCAAATGTTAAATGCATTGAATTACCGAACATCACCCACTGGGATATTTTGCGATCGCCAAAAGGCTTTTTAATGTGTAAATCATGAAATTCTTCTACATAGGCTTAAGTATTGTGGTATGAGTGGGACAGTGCACAAATGGTTTAATTCATACTTAACTGGAAGAATGCAGAAGGCAGAAATTAACAGTGCCGATAGTCTGCAAAAACCAGCAAAGTACTCTGACTGGAGAGGTATCAAGATTGGTGTCCCACAGGATTCAGTCTTGTTTCCCTTTTTGTTCTTAACAGATATTAACGACTTGCCACTCTGTATCCATGAAGATGCAAAGGTGGTTATTTTTGTTGATGATACAAATTTAGTAATCACACCTAACAAGCAAGAATCGGCTGAGGAAATTACAAATAATATATTTCAGAAAATTATTAAGTGGTTCTCTGCAAATGGACTCTCACTAAATTTTGAGAAAAAACAGTTTATACAATTCTGTACAGGAAATGACATAACACCATTGATAAATATAGACTATGAACAGAAGTCTGTTGCTAAAGCAGAATACTCAAAATTTCTGGGTGTGCGCATTGATGAGAAATTGTATTGGAAGAAACACATCGTGGATCTGCTGAAACGGTTAGGTTTAGCTACTTATGCTATTAGGGTTATTGCAAATTTTGGTGATAAACATATCAGTAAATTAGCCTAATACGCCTATTTTCATTCACTGCTTTCATATAGCATCATATTTTGGGTCAATTCGTTATTAAGAGAGTAAGTACTCATTACACAAAAGCGTGTAATCAGAATAATAGCTGGAGCGCACCCAAGATCGCCTTGCAGACATTTATTTAAGGAACTCGGTATATTCACAGTACCTTCACAATACATATATTCACGTATGAAATTTGTCATTAATAACCCATCCTAGTTCAAAAGTAATAGTGAAGTGCATAGCTACAACACTAAAAGAAAGGATGATCTTCACTATTCTGCATTAAATCACACTTTGGCACAGAAAGAGGTGAATTATGCTGCCACAAAAATCTTTGGTCATTTGCCAAATAGTATTAAAAGTCTGGCAGATAACCAACCAACATTTAAAAGAAAATTAAAAGAATTTCTGAAAGACTATTCATTCTACTCAGTAGATGAATTCTTAGATATGAAGTAGTAAATGTAAAACAAAATCATTATTTTGTGTAAAGAACACTTATGTTAAGGTGACACGTTCCACGTCATTACGAAATGTTGCATTCATGATCTATGGAACAGTGATTAATGTATGTATGTACATATATGTGCATGCCTCTTCACTTCAAGGTAATTACTACAACCTACATTCATCTGAATCTGCTCAGTGTATTCATCTCTTAGTCTCCCTCTACGATTGTTAGCCTCCACGTTTCCATCCAGTACTAAACTGGTTATCCTTTGACGCCTCAGAACATGTCCTACAAACGATTCCTTCTTCTAGTCAAGTTGTGCCACAAATTACTCTTCTCGCCAGTTCTATTCAGTACATCCTCATTAGTTACGTGATCTACCCATCTAATCTTCAGCATTCTTCTGTAGCACCACATTTCGAAAGCTTCTATTCTCTCCTTGCCTAAACTATTTACCGTCCATGTTTCACTTCCATACATGGCTACACTCCATACAAATACTTTCAGAGAAGATTTCCTGACACTTAAATATAACCTCGAAGTTAACTAATTCCTCTTTGTTAGAAACACTTTGCTTCCCATAGCCAGTCTACATTTTATATCCTCTCTACTTCGACCATCATTAGTTATTTTGCTCCCCAAATAGCAAAACTCATCTACTACTTTACGTGTCTCATTTCCTAATCTAATTCCCTCAACATCATCTGACTTAATTCGACTACATTCCATTATCCTCATTTTGCTTTTGTTGATGTTTATCTTATATCCTCCTTTCAAGGCACTGTCCATTCCGTTCGACTGCTTTTCCAGGTTCTTTGCTGCCTGACAGAATTACATTGTCTGCGGTAAACCTCAAGTTTTAATTTCTTCTCCACGGATTTTAATTCCTACTCCAAATTTCTCTTTTGTTTCCTTTACTACTTGCTTAATATACAGATTGAATAACATCGGAGATACGCTACAACCCTGTCTCATTCCCTTCTCCACCACTAGTTCCCTTTCATGCCCCTCGACTCTTATAACTACCATCTGGTTTCTATACAAATTGTAAATAGCCTTTCGCTCCCCGGATTTTACCCCTACCACCTTCAGAATTTGAAAGAGATTATTCCAGTCAACATTGTCAAAAGAACAGTAGGTTTGCCTTTCCTTAACCTATCTTCTAAGATAAGTCGTAGAGTCAGTATTGCCACGCGTGTTCCGACATTTCTACGGAATCCAAACTGATCTTCCCAGAGGTCGGCTTCTACCAGTTTTTCCATGCGTCTGTAAGGAATTCGTGTTAGTATTTTCCAAGCACGACTCATTAAACTGATAGTTTGGTAATTTTCACACCTGTCAGCACGTGCTGTCTTTGGGATTGTAATTATTATACTCCTCTTTAAGTCTGAGAGTATTTCGCATGTCTCATACATCTTCCTCACCAGATGGAAGAGTTTTCTCATGGCTGGCTCTCCCAAGGCTATCATTAGCTATAAAGGAATGTTGTCTACTCCCGGGGCCATGTTTCAACTTCCGTCTTTCAGTGATCTGTCAGATTCTTCACGCAGTATCATATCTCCCATTTTATCTTCTTCTGTGTCCTCTTCCATTTCCACAATATTGCTCTCAAGTATATCGCCCTTCTATAGACTCTACATATACTCCTTCGACCTTTCTGCTTTCCGTTTTGTGCTTAGGACTAGTTTTACATCTGAGCCCTTGATATTCATCCAGGCGGTTCTCTTTTCTCCAAAGGTCTCTTTAATTGTCCTGTAGGCGGTATCTATCTGACCCCTACATCCTTACATTTGTCCTCTAGCCATCCCTGCTTACCGATTTTGCACTTCCTGTCGATCTCATTTTTGAGACGTTTGTATTGCTTTTCGCCTGCTTTATTTACTATATTTTTATGTTTTCTCCTCTCATCAATGAAATAAAATATCTCTTCTGTTACCCAAGGATTTCTACTAGCGCTCGTCTTTTTACCTACTTGATCTTCTGCTGCCTTCACTATTTCATCTTTCTAAGCTATCCATGCTTCTTGTACTGTATTTCTTTCCCCTGTTCTTGTCAATCGTTCCCTAATGCCCTGTCTGGAAGTCTCTAGAAGACTTGGTTCTTTCAGTTTATCCAGGTCCCTTCTCCTTAAATTCCCACCTTTTTGCATTTTCTTCAGTTTTAGTCTACAGTTAATAACAAATAATTTGTGATCAGAGTCCACCTCTGCCTCTGGAAATGTCTTACAATTTAAAACGTGGTTCCTAAATCTGTCTTACCATTATGTAATCTATCTGAAACGTTCCAGTGTCTCTAGGCGTCTTTCACGTATACAATCTTCCTTCATGAGTCATAAACCAAGTGTTAGCTATGATTAAGTCGTGTTCTGTGCAATATTCTGCAAGGCGGCTTCCTCTTTCATTCCTTATCCCAGTCCATATTCAACTACGAAAACGGGATAAGTATTCCTGAATTCCAAAGAAGAACAACTGCCAAGATGAGAAACATAGAAGTAAATATCCTTGGTGTAGCAAAGCACCTTAAATTATTTAATACATGCAAGGCCTCCGGTGTAGATTGTATACCAGTCAGGTTCCTTTCAGAGTATGCTGATACAATGGCTGCATATTTAGCAATTATATACAACCGCTCGCTCACAAAAAGATTCGTACCTAAAGACTGGACAATTGCTCAAGTCACAGCAATACCCAAAAAGATAAATAGGAGTATATGCAACCGCTCGCTCACAAAAAAAATGCGTACCTAAAGACTGGACAAATGCTCAAGTCACACCAATACCCAAAAAGAGAAATAGGAGTAATCCGCTGAATTACAGGCCCATATCACTAACGTCGATTTGCAGTGGGATTTTGGAACATATCGTATACTGTATTCGAACATTATGAATTACCTAGAAGAAAACGATTTATTGGCACATAGTCAGCACGTATTCAGAAAATATCGTTCTTGTGAAGCACATATAGCTCTTTATACTCATGAAGTAACGGGTACAACCAACAGAGGATGTCAAATTGATTCCATATTTTTAGATTTCCAGAAAGCTTTCGGTACGGTTCCTTACAAGTGTCTTCTAACCAAACTGCGTGCCTATGGAATATCGCCTCAGTTGTGCGACTGGATTCGTGATTTGCTGTCAGAAAGGTCACGATTCGGCGTACCAGACTGAAAGTTATCGAATAAAATAAAAGTAATATCGATCGTTCCCGAATAAAGTGTTACGAGCCCTCTATTGTTCCTGATCTACACTCCTGGAAATTGAAAAAAGAACACATTGACACCGGTGTGTCAGACCCACCATACTTGCTCCGGACACTGCGAGAGGGCTGTACAAGCAATGATCACACGCACGGCACAGCGGACACACCAGGAACCGCGGTGTTGGCCGTCGAATGGCGCTAGCTGCGCAGCATTTGTGCACCGCCGCCGTCAGTGTCAGCCAGTTTGCCGTGGCATACGGAGCTCCATCGCAGTCTTTAACACTGGTAGCATGCCGCGACAGCGTGGACGTGAACCGTATGTGCAGTTGACGGACTTTGAGCGAGGGCGTATAGTGGGCATGCGGGAGGCCGGGTGGACGTACCGCCGAATTGCTCAACACGTGGGGCGTGAGGTCTCCACAGTACATCGATGTTGTCGCCAGTGGTCGGCGGAGGGTGCACATGCCCGTCGACCTGGGACCGGACCGCAGCGACGCACGGATGCACGCCAAGACCGTAGGATCCTACGCAGTGCCGTAGGGGACCGCACCGCCACTTCCCAGCAAATTAGGGACACTGTTGCTCCTGGGGTATCGGCGAGGACCATTCGCAACCGTCTCCATGAAGCTGGGCTACGGTCCCGCACACCGTTAGGCCGTCTTCCGCTCACGCCCCAACATCGTGCAGCCCGCCTCCAGTGGTGTCGCGACAGGCGTGAATGGAGGGACGAATGGAGACGTGTCGTCTTCAGCGATGAGAGTCGCTTCTGCCTTGGTGCCAATGATGGTCGTATGCGTGTTTGGCGCCGTGCAGGTGAGCGCCACAATCAGGACTGCATACGACCGAGGCACACAGGGCCAACACCCGACATCATGGTGTGGGGAGCGATCTCCTACACTGGCCGTACACCACTGGTGATCGTCGAGGGGACACTGAATAGTGCACGGTACATCCAAACCGTCATCGAACCCATCGTTCTACCATTCCTAGACCGGCAAGGGAACTTGCTGTTCCAACAGGACAATGCACGTCCGCATGTATCCCGTGCCACCCAACGTGCTCTAGAAGGTGTAAGTCAACTACCCTGGCCAGCAAGATCTCCGGATCTGTCCCCCATTGAGCATGTTTGGGACTGGATGAAGCATCGTCTCACGCGGTCTGCACGTCCAGCACGAACGCTGGTCCAACTGAGGCGCCAGGTGGAAATGGCATGGCAAGCCGTTCCACAGGACTACATCCAGCATCTCTACGATCGTCTCCATGGGAGAATAGCAGCCTGCATTGCTGCGAAAGGTGGATATACACTGTACTAGTGCCGACATTGTGCATGCTGTGTTGCCTGTGTCTATGTGCCTGTGGTTCTGTCAGTGTGATCATGTGATGCATCTGACCCCAGGAATGTGTCAATAACGTTTCCCCTTCCTGGGACAATGAATTCACGGTGTTCTTATTTCAATTTCCAGGAGTGTATATTAACGACATAGGAGACAATCTGAGTAGCCCTCTTACATTGTTTGCTTATGATGCTGTCATTTACCGTTTTGTAAAATCAGACGACCAAAACGAATTGAAAAATGATTCAGATAAGATATCTGTATGGTGCGAAAAGTGGCAATTGACCCTGAATAAAGAAAAGTGTGAAGCTATTTACATGAGTACTAAAAGAAATCCGCTAAATTTTGATTACTCGATAAGTCACACAAACCTGAAGGCTGCGAATTCAACTAAATACTTAGGATTTACAATTACAAATAACCTAAACTAGAACGATCACGTAGATAATGTTGTGGGTAGAGCAACCCAAAGATTGCGATTCATTGGCAGAACACTTAAAATGTGCAACAGATTTGCTAAAGAGACTGCTTACACAAGACTTATCCGCCATATTCTGGAGTATTACTGTGCGGTGTGGGCTCCGCATCAGGTGGGACTGACGGATGACATCGAAAAAGTTCAAAGAAGGTCCTATAGTTTTGTATTATTGCGAAATAGGGGAGATAGTGATACGTGAATTGGACTGGCAATCATTAAAACTTAGGCGTTTTTTGTTGCGACCGGATCTTCTCATGAAATTTCAATCACCAGGTTTCTACTCCGATTTCGAAAACATTCTGTTGGCACCCACTTACGTAGGGAGAAATGATCATCATGATAAAATAAGAGAAATCAGGGCCCGCACAAAAAAATTTAAGTGCTGGTTTTCCCGCGCACTGTTCGAGAGTGGAACGGTAGAGAGAGACAGCTTGGAGGTGGTTCATTGAATCCACTGCCAGGCACTTTATTGTGAATAGCAGAGTAATCACGCAGATGTAGATGTACTAGTTTACCATCTCTTCTTTTTTCTACTATCGAATTCCAGTCCCCCCATGTCTATAAAATTTTCGTCTCCCTTACCTATTTGAATAATTTCTTTCATCGCATCATACATTTCTTCAATATCTTTATCATCTGCGGAGCTCGTTTCGTATAAACTTGTACCACTGTGGCAGGCGTGGGCTTCTTGTTTGTCTTGGCTACAATAATGCGTTCACTGTGCTGTTCGTAGTAGATTAGCCGCGTTCCTATTTTTTTATTCATTATTAAACCTACTCCTGCATTACCCCTGTTTGATTCTGTATTTATAACCCTGAATACACCTGACCAGAAGTCTTGTTCGTCCTTCCATCGAACTTCACTAATTCCCACTATCCCTAACTTTAACCTATCCATTTCCATTTTTAAATTTTCCCGATTAAGTGATGTACATTCCACGCTCCGATCCGTAGAATGCCAGTTTTGTTTCTCCTGATAACGACGTCCTCCTGAGTCGTCCCTGCCCGGAGATCCGGATGGGGGACTATTTTACCTCCGTAATATTTTACCCAAGAGGACCCCATCACCATTTAACCATACAGTAAAGCTGCAGGCCTCGGGAAAAATTACGGGTTTCCCCTTGCTTTCAGCTGTTCGCAGTACCAGCACAGCAAGGCCGTTTTGGTTTACGTTACAAGGCCAGATCAGTCAGTCATTCAGACTGTTGCCCCTGCAACTAATAAAAGGCTGCTTCCCCTCTTCATTATCCACGCGTTTGTCTGACCTCTCAACAGATATCCCTCCGTTGTGGTTGCACCCACGGTACAACTATGTGTATCGCTGAGGCACGCAACGCTCCCCACTAACGGCAAGGTCCATGGTTGACGGGGAGGGGGGTTGGAGGCGTAGTACTTGTTATTCAACCTTAACTACAGGGTGTGTTTCTGAATATAACAATTTCCACAAAATGATGTGTCAGGATCAACAAACACGGTAAATTTCAGTAAGTAATGTCAGCGCTCACTTTCTCTAGACTAAGCGGGGGCAACTTGCTTACCTTTTGTCTTGTAAAGATGCCTCGTAGCCGTCGTCCCGATTGGTTTTTTTTCCGCTGGCCGCAGGCTTCAATATGCATGCTATAAACAGTGCGTAACGAAGAGACAAATTGGAAAGTATTCAGTGCTATTAGAAACGACATTAAGGAATGTTGGGATGCCAATTGATTTTATTTCTATTTATAGAAACATAAAGTCAAGAAAATGATCCTGAGAGCCAGCCTACTATCAGTATTCATTGCAAGGTTTCCACATGCTAAATATTTCTAGAGCATCCCAAAATGCAACAATAAAATGATCCACACGATTTTAATACAAGGTCGCACAAGTACGTCGTCCGAGGCAATTTTAATGAATTGTTCCATCATAATGTGAGATCACATTTTACGCAAGGATTCACGTTTTACTTCCTCCTAAAACGATCACAGACTAGTAGTGCGCTATCTCAGCAGTTTGACACCTGCCTGCTCAGGGCTCGCCTTTGATTAGTCCGTAGTTTTCACCAATGGCTTCCAATACTAACTGAAATTTGTATTTAGTTTATATGTGTAGATTGAAAGTTATTGAAATTACCATTAGCAAACTATCACGGCAAGTAACGTCAAAAGCACAGTTGTAGATGTATATTAACATTTAAATCCGTAAATGTAGATAATGATAGCTACGCTTCTTCGTGCCAAGTCTTGCAGGTGAATCCCTGCTATCTGTATAGGTTGCAGCATGATACGCTCTCACACATCACACCATTCTCTCTCTCTCTGCGACCCCCTGTCGCGTGTCGTGTACGCTTCTCGTTGCCTTACTACGACGTGAATCTACCTATACCGTACGTTAACGTGAAGATAAAATGTAATGAAATGTAGGTGGAGATATGGAATAAGCACCAAAAGGGCATTTGGCGAAATACAAATGAATCTTACGTCCCCATCAGAGGTAAAATGGTTCAAATGGCTCTGACCACTATGGGACTTAACTTCTGAGGTTATCAGTCCCTTAGAATTTAGAACTACTTAAACCTAACCTAAGTACATCACACACATCCATGGCCGAGGCAGGATTCGAACCTGCGACCGTAGCGGCCTCGTGGTTCCAGACTGTAGCGACTAGAACCGCTCGGCCACCCCGGCCGGCATCTGAGGTAAGGAAGATCATCATAACTCTAAGAAGTAAAAGCTCATTTGGGCTGGGTAATACCTCATATAAGACACTACAAATTTGTGGTTCTATAATATACAATGTTTTTAATCACTTATGTAACGCATTATTAACTCAGGGTGCTTACTCAGAAAGATATAAATGTGCCATTGTCATGCCCCTCTATAAAAAGGGTGACTCCATAGATGTCAATAACTCCCTTCCAGTGTCACTCCTTACATCATTTATGAAAATATTTGAGAAGGTAATGTACTCCATTGTTGTCACCCATCTGTTTGGTAATAGGATATTTAGCCAGTCACAGTTTAGATTTCAAAAAGGCCGCTCTACCGAGTCAGTTATTTATGTATTTACTGAGAACATAATAAAAACTTTAAATGATAAAGAATCACCACTTTAGACGATCTGTGATTTATCGAACGCATCTGACTGTCAGTCATAATATTCTATTAGAGAAGTTACGTTTTTATGGAATATGCGTTTCAATACACGCCTGGTTCAGTTCTTACTTAGGAAACAGAACGCGAAAAGTTATCCTTGGCTGTTAGAGTAATACGAATAGGGACTCCACGTCGTCTACGTGTGGAAAAATTAAAGTGGAGTCCCACAGGGTTCCATCATTGGCCCCCTGTTCTTAATTTATGTTAATGGTCAATCATTTTATTTGAATCACGAGGCGGAATTAGTCCTGTTTGCAAATGATATAAGGCCTGGTGTGAAGCCGAGCAAACAGGCATCAACAAGGAAGTATTTTTCATGAAGGTTACCGACTGGTTTTGAGCAAAATGAACTAGCTTTAAACTTTCAAAAAATACATCTCATTTAGTTCTGTATAGTCGAAAACATCCCTTCTCCTCTTAAACTACACCAACAAGAAATACTAAAACAGTGTAGAAAATTCCATAGTTGTGCATACTGACGAAAACTTAAAAGTGGAAGAACCATGTAGTCGGTCTGCCAGAATGGTTAGGTTCAGTTACTTTTGCTGTAAGAACGAGTGTCAACTTCGGGGATATGAAAGTCAATAAGCTAACATTTCAATTCACATATGTCATACAGTATAAGATTCTGGGGTGACTCGTCACTTAGGCAAAAAGTATCCATTGCACAAAAGAAACAGCCATCTCTTTAAGCAGTTACAAATATTAATCACAATCTCACACACATTCGTTCACTTGAGAGCAACAGAGATATTCACAAGTACAATACCAAAAGGATTAATGATCTCCAACTATGATACATAAAGGGATGAAATATGCAGCTATAAAATGGCCTGACAGTCAACTCATGGAAATAAAATGTCTGACAGACAGCAAAAGTGTTTTCAGATGTAGAGTAAAGATGTTTCTCCTTAACAGCTCCTTCTGTACTATAGACTAATTCTTGAATAGAAATAATAGTCGTTTTAACAGAAACAACACGTAAATGGTCAGCATGTAACGATGGTACATAAGTTTGTAGGGTTTATGTTTTGCATGTTGGTATTTGGGTTATTATGAGTTTATTTGTCTATTGTTATTTTTTATTTGTACGAGGCCTGTTCAGAAAGTAAGCTCCGATTGATTGCCAAATTGAAACCACAGTGAACATCAGAAATGTTTTACTTGTAACAATTAGCTACACCTTTCAGCTACTTCTCTACGTAGTCGCCGTTCTGACTTAGACTTTTGTCATAGCGTTGTACCAACTTTTCAATAGCCTCATCATAGAAGGCAGCCGCCAGTGCTTTCCGCCAATTCTCCACGCTGGCCTACACCTCGTTGTCTGTGTCAAAATGTTGTCTTCAAAGACAGCGGTTCATGTGACCAGAGATGAAACTCAGGGGGAGACAATTGCGGACTGTATTGTGGGTAATCTCACACTTCCATTTGAAAACGATGCAGGAGCATCTTCATTGCCCCTGCAGAATGCGGCTGAGAATTGTCTTGAAGAAGAAACAGCACGACAGTTATGTAATGTTAGCTGCATAGCTTCAGGCGAAATTTCTCACCAGGCCCTCGTACTTGGCGGCAGACACTATTTTCTAGACATCTTTACGCACTCACTGCGAGCTCAGAAATGAGAAGAGCGACGTGATGCTAACTGGGGTTATACTAGAGACACTACCCAACACATCTGTGCAAAGCTTTATCGGATTTTCATAGTCGTTTCCATTTCGCGACCGATCGGAGCTTACTTTCTGAACGCCCCTCGTAGTTCACTGTTACTATTTGAGTTTACATGTTATCATTTTGTCATTTGGAGATATTGAGTGGGTCTGTGGGCGCTAGAAAATGGAGTGCCAAGTGGAGAAATCGGAACATTTCCAACATATACTTCTGTTTGAGTCTAATAGAGGGGTGACATCGGCAGGGGCAGCCAGAACATTTGCGCCATGTATTGAGGTAAGGCAGTTGGACAGAGCACAACAAGAAAATGATTTTCTCGTTCTAAGGAGCATCGTTTTGACATTAATGGTTCAAATGGCTCTGAGCACTATGGGACTTAACATCTTAGGTCATCAGTCCCCTAGAACTTAGAACTACTTAAACCTAACTAACCTAAGGACATCACACACATCCATGCCCCAGGCAGGATTCGAACCTGCGACCGTAGCAGTCCCGCGGTTCCGGACGGCAGCGCCTAGAACCGCACGGTCACCGCGGCCGGCTTGACATTAATGACTTGACGTTCTGGAAGACCTTATGGGTTTTATGTAACTGGTTTAAACTCGTTACTCCACAATGATTCACGACAGTGTACTCGAAAACTGGAAATTGTGATATTCAACTACTGGCAACATTTGCATGCAGGGGGGTAGGTTCAAAAATCGGATGTATGGGTACCGCACACTCTAAGCCATAAACACAAAAATCAACGGGTTACCATGTGTGCATCTCTGCTTGCTCGTTATCTATTGGCTCGTGAACAACACCGACCATTACTATCCTCTAACATTATGGAGACGAGAAATGGTGTCTTTACGCTAACATATGGAAAAGAAAGGAATGGTTGAGGCCAAACAGAGCAGGCCTGCGCTGATTCACAAAAGATAATGTTACGCATCTGGTGGAAAAGTGTCGGGGTGGTGTATTTCGAATTGCTTCCCCAAAGTGTAACCAACACTGCTGAGATTTATTGTCAACAATTGATACATACTGCAGAAGCAGTCCATTAGAAAATAGCAGCGAAATGCAGGAAGATCTGCAGCGGATATGCACTTGGTGCAGGGAGTGCCAACTGACCCTTAACATAGACAAATGTAATGTATTGCGAATACATAGAAAGGAGGATCCCTTATTGTATGATTATATGATAGCGGAACAAACACTGGTGGCAGATACTTCTGTAAAATATCTGGGAGTATGCGTACGGAACGATTTGAAGTGGAATGATCATATAAAATTAATTGTTGGTAAGGCGGGTGCCAGGTTGAGATTCACTGGGAGAGTCCTTAGAAAATGTAGTCCATCAACAAAGGAGGTGGCTTACAAAACACTCGTTCGGCCTATACTTGAGTATTGCTCATCAGTGTGGGATCCGGAACAGGTCGGGTTCACAGAGGAGATAGAGAATATCCAAAGAAGAGCGGCGCGTTTCGTCATAGGGTTATTTGGTAAGCGTGATAGTGTTACGGAGATGTTTAGCAAACTCGAGTGGCAGACTCTTCAAGAGAGGCGCTCTGCATCGCGGTATAGCTTGCTGTCCAAGTTTCGAGAGGGTGCGTTTCTGGATGAGGTATCGAATATATTGCTTCTCCCTACGTATACCTCCCGAGGAGATCACGAATGTAAAATTAGAGAAGAAAGAGGTAATGACAGTGGCACGTAAAGTGTCCTCCGCCACACACCGTTGGGTGGCTTGCGGAGTATAAATGTAGATGTAGATGTAGACCAGGAAGACTGCGTGAAGTGATGTTACTAAACGATAACTCTCGCCCGCATTCTGCTAGACTGACAAACACTACACAGGAACTGGTTTGTGAAGTCACTCCACACCCATTTTATTCACCTGATCTTACGACCACAGATTTTCACCTTTCCGCTCTCTATCGAACAACCTTTCTGGCTGAAAATCCACATCGAATACGGATCGGCGAGTTCTTCGCCTCAAAACCATGTGATTTCTACAGCCACGGAATCGAAAAGTTACCCCAGAAATGGCAGACCGTTGTGAAAAGTGAAGAACAATATATTGTTCCTGACTAAAGTCTCTGTTATGTGTATCTGTTGTGTTTATTAACGTAATGGAAAAACGGTAAGAGATTATGCACCAACCCTGACAAGAAAATGAAGCGCGCAGAATACATGATTGGCTGTCAATGTAACTTTGTACACATACACACCATTGGCACTTATGAAAATGATTGAAGTTGCAATTCTGTGTGACAGGTAGAACGGCCACCAGCTTACATATGTTGTGTGTGTTTAGTGTTGCTACCAGGCGTGGTAGGATATATTAGGGAGGTAAACAGTGTCAGATGGTGAGTGATCACTGTGAAGAACATGGAGGTGTCCCACACTCGTGGGAGACAGCATTATCAGCAACTGATAGTGCTTGAAAGTGGCCTCATTGTGGGTCTTCATTTGGCCGACTGGTCGAATCGTGCAGTATTCAGGTTTTTGTGTGGCAACTGGAAATGACAGCGGTCCAATGTTGGACTACATGGGAACTTGAAGCAGGCGCACTCGTTGTTAAGATCGGCTACGTCTGATTACCACAAGGGAGGATCACACACAGTGTAACCTCTTCACATCGGCACCTGCCATCCGAGAGCGAATAATAGCCCCCCGCAACATTCTGTGTCATACCACACCATTGTTGGAGACTATCAGCAGCCGGACTAGGGAATTATTGTCCCACGCGTAGGCTGCCGTTAACACCCAACACAAACGGCTGAGTTTAGTGTGGTGCCATGGACTGCTGATGAATGCCGTCGCACTGTGCTCAGTGATGGGCCGTTTTTCTGCTCTACCCTGGACGATCCCAGATACTCTAGTATTCGCTTATACTGAATACGCCTGTGTACTATCTGATGTAGCACATTCTACTGATTCTTTGTTATTGATCTGATGATGACAGTCTGCCGAAACTGGATTAAATAAAGTTCCCTCATAGAGAAAAATTTTGTATACGACTATATCAGAAAGGGTATCTGACAAAGTTCGGTAGCAAAATAACAATTTGCCAAATTGCAAAAAATTATACCCCGTACAATGGAGGATAAATGCTATAGAAGGAAGTTGAAGATAGTGTCCAAAAATTCACTGACAGTTTTCTTAGGTCTTCTTAAATGTCTGTTCAGTCAGGTCGTCGAAAACTGAAGTGATATTGAAAAAGAAACGAACAGTCATACATGTTCTAATATTTTAATGTCTCATTTCCATTTCAAATAAGATAGCGCATGTATTGAACATAATTACACTCGTTAGTTCTTAATTTTTCTTTAAGTTGCTGTTAATTTGTTACTACCAGTAACAACTACAAGAAATTGTTTTATGAATCAAGCTTGGACGCTGCAGACAATAATATAGAGTGAATATCTGTCGTATAGACAAATATACCACTGAAAATATGATAATCTGTGTCCGTAGGCCCTAGTACATCTCGGTGTGGCATATATTCATTATTTATAACTACTTAGTCTAGATTGGAAGTAGATACGACTCTGCCTTCAGCTTCAGAAGCGACTTCCATATTTTAGCCACGTGTATTTTACGCAAAAACAACAATAATCATAACGCCATGACAAACCATATAGCATTTAGTCAGAACATTCTAACAACTTAACTGAGTGAATACAGAACTACGTTTTCTCAAAATATTGCTGAAATGTTTGAAATGAGCAGTTTAGCTGATTCACCCTGTATGTAAACTATACAGAGAAGATTACAGATTTTGATAGCCACTACTTCCTCACATGTTGCATGTCTTTGTATTCTGAGTTTACAGGCAGCGTGTTGTAGTGTTGATATTTCAAATGTTTTATTTTTTACCATAAATTGTTTTTGTTACTGATAGTACGTCATCCTATTGGCTTCTTCGGATTGTCGACCTCGGTAGTCAAGTCTCGCTTTAGCGCTGGATCTGCTACATTGCGGTACGAGTAACCAAAAACTTTTATAGTAACAGAGAAAAGCTGCGAGATTCTTCAAGCACAAGTTATAAACTTTGTTAAAATTTGGAATCACTTACGTCTTTTCTATTTAGCATATCACTGGAAGTTAAGCACTACAAATCGCACAATAATCCATTTTATGGTACTTACTGACTATTGGAACTAGTTTCAGTTTATTTCCATGCTGGTGGGTGTATGGTACGTTATTCGAGTGTAAATCGCTAAGTTTTTCTTCACTTTGTTGGTTTAGCCTGTAATCATTGGTATTCTATTTAGTATATCGCTGGCAATTAAGCACGTCAAGTTGCTCTGTGATCTAATTTATGGTACTTACCAACTTTTGTATTTTCAGTTTTTTCAAAGCCAGTTGGTGTATGGTATGTTATTTGTGTGTGAATCGCAAAATCTTCCTTAACTTTGTTTCTTTACTTAGTATTCATTGAGGTTCTCCATACGATTTTCTCTCAGCTTTGTAACTATTACGTTCAACATTTTAGATCCAAGGATGTGTGTGGCTTCCGCGTACGTGCTTGAGTTTTATGTTTTGTTAAGACGTTGCAGTGCACGGAAACATTTGATTTTTTTAAAAAGATTTCCCGGGATAAGGGTTTTATCTAGGACTGTGGTCATGATTCACCTCGTATTTGCTTGACTTTTTAGCGATGCTTTCCAGGAAATTGGCGTGGTAACAACTAGCAGCTGCTATTTCCCTAATAGAACATTATTTAATTTCGGCACATTTTTTATAGAAGGTGTAAATGGACTGTTAATAATTCAGCATGCGAATAGTTGTTCGATTGCAAGAGTTTCTACGAACTGTTATGAATATTGTGGCTGGTATTCTGTGAACCCTAAATCAGCGGAAAGTTAAGAGAATTAATGTTGCTACAGTGAACTACGTGTTTTGATCAAAATTCCGGTTATTATATTAAAGAAAACAAAGATGGAGAATGCTGTTGATAATGAAGTGGGAATGAGCTGAATTCAGTACTTTTAGCGAAACTAGCTGATAATTGCAACAGCTGTAGAACGTTCACCAGCAGAAAATGTGTGCTTGTGTCTCGAACGTCAAGCCTGGCCGTGCTGACCGCTGGCCGTGGCGGCTGGACGGAATGGAGGGTCGGCATGGAACACGGCCAATATCTGCAGCGGGCATGTGCTGAGCCCACAGTCTTGACAACGTCTTTCATACCTCTTGCCAAACGACCGCTCTTTGCATCGTCAACGCAATAAATATTCTTTGGGAGGCTAGGAACGAAGCAAAAACGCCTCCTTCTGGGGAAACGCATATTATTCAGCAGCCCTTAATACTCGCATGACTAACGAGACGAGACATTTTCTGAAGCTGAGAGGAAATAAAGGGTATTCCTCCTCTTACAACTATATCATCACCTTGCAGGTCTGAGTAGAATTCGTCGCAGATGGTAGAGGCATCTGTTTCACTCTTCGGGCCGTTTCTTGCTAAGATACTGTTTAAGTAATCCAGACTGTACAAAATTCGCTACAATTTTTTTGCTGTCTTCGTCTAAGACGAATATATTTTATTCAGACATGTATAAAAATTACATTTACGTATTGGAGAGTAGAATCAATGACTGATCATATGGCTTCGTCGAAGCTATAATAAGTCTAATTTTATCTTCACGATACCTTTGAGAACTACATTTGGGAAGCAGAAGCATATTCGTACATTCAGTCCTGTTGTCGGTTCTTGGAGTTTACTAAAAATATTTTCGTGAGATAATGGACATCTTTGTCCATACAAAGAATTTGCAGCAGTTGATACATTTCCCGTCAGTCAAGCAAGTCAATGAAAAAATAAGCTTCTCTTCTTTCTATACTTTCGGTGCCCCAAGTAGTCCTACCTTTTACGGATTCAGCACATGTTAGCAATTTTCTAGTATAGGTCGTATAACCGATTAATATGCAAAACACAGGTTGCTAATATATTTCCTATTAATCGAAGACTGTCATGGGTTTTATCTACAAATGAACCTTTGTAAAAGTTGCACTTCGTATCCCCATTTACTATAAACCTGAGGAATCTGTATGTCACGATAGGCTCCGTTTATAACTCATTAATCTTGTAGCGAAACATTGCAAAATTTTTAAGTACCGTGACTTGCATGATTTCACATTTCTCTGCATTTAAAACCTAATGCCGATATTTGCTCAGACAGATATTTTGTAAAAAAGAATTGAGTTCAGTCCCTACAATTTTTATCAGATAACATTGTTTTATGAACAGTAGAGACTTCAGCTAATGCTATCCCATAGGTGGTGTATTACTGCCAGGTAACCTAGCTCGAGCAAATGTGGGCCCTACATACAGAGAACTGCTACAGTATAGTACGAAACATAAATGAAATAAATACGCAAGACGAACAGAAACGACACTTTAATCCAAAGACAATAATTACACTGCAATCATCATGATGTATGATAGTCCTGTGCACATTACAAAGTGGCTCGACATGGTTCTTAATAGGTTGTGTGGTCGCAACTCACGGGAATGCATGTTCTGCAACGTGCTCCCATGTTGGCCATAACGTTAGTAAAAAGTTATTGTGATAGGGAGTTCCATTCCTCTACCATAGCGGTTAATAACTGATGGACGGTTTTTGGTGCAAGTGGACGTGCTGTCATTGCCATATATAAAAATGAAGTCAGAGCCGAATGCACTCCTGAAGAGATGCACATGAGAAAAGAGCACAGTGTCACATAAATGTTTACCGGCGAGATTACCACTTTCAACGATTTAGAGGTCAGTATGCAACATTATGCCTCCCTATATCGTGATACCTGGACCACCAAAACGATCATGTACAACAATGTTCGTGGGTGTATTACATGTTCCCACCTCTCGCACCTCCCGTCCCCCTTCCCGTCCACTCAGACACAGTATATTTCTAAAGAGAAACAACCAATAAAGCAACCAAGATCGTGTAACTAGCCCAACTGTGCTAGTAGGGAAATTATTAAAAAAAAAAGAAAAACAAAAAGAGAAAGCAAGTGTGGTGTCACAAGGCTTAGGCCTGTCCCACCCCTCATTAAATCGACCAAGACTTATACGAATAATTGTAAGAACAGTTATTATTATTATGTTCTTTAAGTTTATTTTTGGGTTTTCAGAAATACTGTGGGAAGAGAGTTTATTTATTTTGCAGATAACGTGGAAGACGTTGCCCAACGATCACCACGAAGGTTCGACGTAGCGGCAAGTGAGCAAGGAATAAAACGAATGCTGCAAAGTACCGCGAGCCTGGAAGAGCCTGGGCCGCGAGGGCGTCGAGCTTCCTAGGTCGTTGTTGGACAACGTCAAAGGAAGAGATATTCTGCTTTCTCTTTGTAAACAGATCGATCGAGTCTTGAAAGGTTCATGTAAAACGTATAGGTGGGTGACACATTAGGTGGGACCCGATGCCTGTAATACTTCCACAGTTATTAAAAAGTTGTTAAACGGCAAAACCAATAGTTCATCATTTATATAGATAAAAAGTAGTAAAGATATATGAAAGGAAGAGTTGCGGCGTCAGAACGAAAAGTGATACATCGCTGAGCAACGAAGAAGGACGTAAACAGAGGGCGTTACGTGGTGAAAACAAATCAACTGAAAAATAGTAAGTCTGTAATTAAGCATAAAGCCACGTAACACTGCACAAGCTAGTCCCCTTTTCGAGACTAACCACCTTCCTCTGCAGCCTATCACAGGGTAGTGCTAACATTATGCGTAAAAATTACAAATTCACGTAAAATCGCAGAGATACTATGTAAACACAAAATCCAGCACAAATAGCGGGCACATAACCCCCCCCCCCCGCCACCCCCCCACACACACAGAAACACATATCTCCACCAATGAGAACGTGATATTTTAGCCACCATTAAAATGAAACAGCCTATTACAATGTTGACTCATCTACGCTGTACTCAAAGGTATCAGAACGTGCTGAATTATTTATCAAAAAATCCGTCACATACCTCTCCCTCCTCCAGTCGGAGCCTAGTACTTTAGCCAGACTCCAAATGAAAGCAAATGAAAGAGTCAATTACAGTGTAGCCATATCTGGTACTGTGCTCAAAAGAAACTAAAAGAGCTGATTTATTGATCAAAACTTATACACTTCAAACAGCATCTGAACTGTGCAAAATTACAAAAAATGCTACCTACTATGTTTTCATTACATTTAATTATTTGTGGACTGGTTGACCAGTGACGTCGGTTAATTTCATTTTCAATATGACATATTAGAACGAGTGTTAAACGGATTCGGCATAAATAGTTCAAAACCAACGTTTGCTTGTGCCAGACGTAAGTTTCACTTTAAATACTATTCCGTAAAACTTCAAAAACGTGAAACAAAATCAACTGCTGGTTTAAGCTCCTGTTGCTTGTCTTTTTCAATCGATGGCTGTATTGGCAAAACATTCAGTATGTGATATAAGAACCACACGTGATTTAAGACACTACAGAGCCCACAATTAGTAATTTTTCCGCTTCTGTGCTACTTATCAAGTGTCACAATGTTCTTTACAAGTCTAAAATGTTTGCAACGCCAAAAAGTGAAATGTTTACGCCAAGTATCAATGTTATCTTGCACGCGCACACATATTTGCCTAAAACATGATTGTCAACTCTAAAATAAGTACTCCAATACTATTTCAACTCCCAAATAGTAAGTATAAGTGTTCGATCGCGTAAAACAAATCTGATCATGCTTACAACCGCAGAAAATGTGCGTTAGCTAAAATACTACAATAAGCGGGCAAGCTAACAAATGAATAGGAGTCGTGATTTACGGGAAGAATGTAATTAATTAGACCTACTCTTGATTAAGTCACAGTACACTCTCAACTTAAATATTTTACATGTAAATAGTCCTCAAGCATCGTTTTATAATGGGACAAACATAATGTATCACGCTATTCACTAGAAAATCACAATCGATGATACTGACTGCTTATTATTGCTGCTATTACAAAAAACTGAGGCCTACTTGAGGTTTATGTAGTCACATTCAAAGAGAGTTGCAATATTTTTGTCAATCGGAATTACAATGAGGTGACAAAAGTCATGGGATAGTGATATGGACATACACAGATGGCGACAGTATCGCTTAACAAGGTATAAAAGAACAGTATATTGGCAGAGCTCTCTCTTATACTCAGGTGATTCATGTAACACGGTTTCCGACGTGATTATGGCCGCATGACAGGAATTAACAGACAGTGAACGCAGCTGGGGGTAGACGCTTGGGCCAAACATTTCGGAAGTTGTTGGGGAATCCAGTATTCCGAGATCCACAGTGTTAATAGTGTGTTGCTAATACCAAATTTTAGTCACTATTTCTCACCACGAGCAGCACAGTCGCCGACGGCCTTCACTTAACGACCGAGGGCAGTGGCGTTTGCGTAGTGTTGTCAGTGCTAACAGACAAGCAACACTGCGTGAAATAACCTCATAAATCAATGTAGGACGTACGACGAACGTATCCGTTAGGGCAGTGCTCCGAAATATGGCGTTAACGGGCTATAGCAGCAGACAACCCATGCTAGTACCTTTGCTATCAATACGGCATCGCCTGCAGCGCCACTCCTGGACTCGCGACCATATCGGTTGGACCCTAGATGACTGGAAAACCGTAGCCTGGTCGAATGAGTCCCGATTTTAGTTGATAAGAGCTGGTGGTGGGGTTCGAATGTGGCGCAGACCCGCGAAGGCATGGTCCCAAGTTGTCAAGAAGGCAATGTGCAAGCTGGTGGCGGCTCCATAATGATGTGGGCTGTATTCACATTGAATGGACTGGGTCCTCCGGTCCAATTGAACCGATCATTGACTGGAAATGTTTATCTTCGGCTACCTGGAGGCGAATTGCAGCCATTCATGTACTTTATATTCCCAGACAACGATATCATGTCACCAGGCCACAACTGTCTGGGATTAGTTTGAAGAACATTCTGGAAAATTCGAGCGAATGATTTGGCCACCCAGATAGCCCGACGTGAATCCCACCAAACATGGTCGGGACATAGTCGAGAGGTCAGTTTGTGCATAGAATTCTGCACTGATAACAGCTTTGCAATTATGTACGGCTATAGAAGCAGCATACGAGGTGTGGCTAGAAAAAAACCGGACTAGTACTGGTGAAACAATAAAACGAATGCAATAAGGCTAAAAGTCGCGTGGCCTGTCACGTGACTCTCGCTCCGCCTACTGCTCGAGTTTCATCTGCCTCCTGCACTCAGTCTGCCCGTGGCGTCTGTTTTAAGTAGTTGACGTTTTGTCTGTGCGTCGGAAAATGTTTAGTGTACAGAAAGAAAAGCGTGTTAACATCAAATTTTGTTTCAAACTAGGAAAATCTGCAAGTGAAACGTTTGTAATGTTACAACAAGTGTACGGCGATGATTGTTTATCGCGAACACAAGTGTTTGAGTGGTTTAAACGATTTAAAGATGGCCGCGAAGACACCAGTGATGACACTCGCACTGGCAGACCATTGTCAGCAAAAACTGATGCAAACATTGAAAAAATCGGTAAACTTGTTCGACAAGATCGCCGGGGTGGGATCACTTTCAATGTTTTCCAGGATGTCAGAACAAATCATTCTTCGGCGTTCCTTCTGTTCAATTGTGAGACACTTTGGAACCATTTTTGAACACACTTTGTTCATGTTGAAACTTTCATGAAGAATCTGCCTAACACTTTCCTTGTCAACTCCTGTTAACTCAGACACTGCTCTGATTGTTAAACGGCGATCTTGTCGAACAAGTTTACCGATTTTTTCAATGTTTGCATCAGTTTTTGCTGACAATGGTCTGCCAGTGCGAGTGTCATCACTGGTGTCTTCGCGGCCATCTTTAAATCGTTTAAACCACTCAAACACTTGTGTTCGCGATAAATAATCATCGCCGTACACTTGTTGTAACATTACAAACGTTTCACTTGCTGATTTTCCTAGTTTGAAACAAAATCTGATGTTAACACGCTGTTCTTTCTGTACACTCAACATTTTCCGACGCACAGACAAAACGTCAACTACTTAAAACAGACGCCACGGGCAGACTGAGTGCAGGAGGCAGATGAAACTCGAGCAGTAGGTGGAGCGAGAGTCACGTGACAGGCCACGCGACTTTTAGCCTTATTGCATTCGTTTTATTGTTTCACCAGTACTAGTCCGGTTCTTTTCTAGCCACACCTCGTAGCTCAATATTTCTGCAGGTGACTTCCAGCGACTTGTTGAAACCACGCCACATCGTGCTGCTGCACTGAAGTCGGTCAAAAGGAAGTGAGACAGGATATTACGAGGTATTTCATGCCTTTTTCCACCTCAGAGTATGGTGCCAAGTTTCTCTAAACGTTTATAGACTGCATTTCAATTCATTAACTATTTAACACCAACATCTAATAAAAAAAATCGTGATGTGAAAACACATGCGCACACACACACACATTGTCGTACGTCCGACCTTTGTATCTGCACAGTGAGTGTACTAACATGTGCAAACTTATCTTACCACTTAAAGCGCAAATAGACAAAATCTCTGAACTGTCTTCTCAAGCCCATGGCGTCAAACAGACATTCTAAACAAATATGGCCCTTGCCCTGTAAGGCAGCTAATATTAATTGAAGACCGTAACAAAAATCATTAGAAATGCTGCTGCCAAGTACCTAGAATGCCAGAATTAATAAAAGTGAAAGTTTGGGGTCCGTTCTAGGAAGACAAAACAGCGATTCCCTTTTTTATTCTACATATACAGGGTGATTCAAAAAGAATACCACAACTTTAGGAATTTAAAACTCTGCAACGACAAAAGGCAGAGCTAAGCACCATCTGTCGGCGAATTAAGGGAGCTATAAAGTTTCATTTACTTGTACATTTGTTCGCTTGAGGCGCTGTTGACTAGGCGTCAGCGTCAGTTGATGCTAAGATGGCGACCGCTCAACAGAAAGCTTTTTATGTTATTGAGTACGGCAGAAGTGAATCGACGACAGTTGTTCAGCGTGCATTTCGAACGAAGTATGGTGTTAAACCTCCTGATAGGTGGTGTATTAAACGTTGGTATAAACAGTTTACAGAGGATGGGTGTTTGTGCAAAGGGAAAAGTTCTGGACGGCCGAGAACGAGTGATGAAAATGTAGCACGCATCCAGCAAGCATTTGTTCGCAGCCCAGGAAAATCGACTCGCAGAGCTAGCAGAGAGCTGCAAATTCCACAATCAACTGTATGGAGAGTCCTACGAAAAAGGTTAGTTATGAAACCTGAACGTCAACTACCCGAGGCGATGGATCGGCCGCCAGGCAGCCCGTGACAGAGCACTTCATCACTGGCCTCCAAGAAGCCCCGATCTTACCCCCTGCGATTTTTTCTTATGGGGGTATGTTAAGGATATGGTGTTTCGGCCACCTCTCCCAGCCACCATTGATGATTTGAAACGAGAAATAACAGTAGCTATCCAAACTGTTACGCCTGATATGCTACAGAGAGTGTGGAACGAGTTGGAGTATCGGGTTGATATTGCTCTAGTGTCTGGAGGGGGCCATATTGAACATCTCTGAACTTGTTTTTGAGTGAAAAAAAACCTTTTTAAATACTCTTTGTAATGATGTATAACAGAAGGTTATATTATGTTTCTTTCATTAAATACACATTTTTAAAGTTGTGGTATTCTTTTTGAATCACCCTGTATTTTACAACTGTTGCTTTCAGGGGTCACGTGATAAACAACAAACATGTTCAATTACTTTTGATAATCACTAACAAAATATTTAATTCTTGGACATACTGAAATGACGATTATTAAAGTCTGTACCAGTACACATGAAAATTTTTTTCCACAGGAAAGAATGAATATTAAAAATCCCCATCAGCTCATTTAAATATACGTTGTCATAGCTGGTCAATGCACCGAGTTGGTGGAGAACAAATTTACTTTTTGAACCACTGAGGAAACTGTCACGTACTGAATGTCAGGGTAGGTTAGTATCCTAGCTTTTGATATTCAATGGTCAAAGCGTACGCAAGTTGGAGTGAGTAAAAGACTCAACATTTACTGTGGCCTAATGCACGATGTCACTTTACCAAGCGGTATATGCAACGCTAATTCTCTACTCTGGCCATGACTGAATTCACTCAGTCGCAAATTTCCTGCGTTCCGTAGAACGTTAATCTTTCCCTAGTTAAAACAATGGCTATTGCACACTTGCTATGGGTTGGAGCAACGTGCACAATTTCTCTGCCCGCAAAAATTTCCGCAGAAATATTTAACTACCATTGCTATCTGTCGCCACGATATGTGAAGCGTATTTTCCTCCCTTCGCAGAAAGCAAAATCTCAATGCCTTCGCTTATTTCCACATACTTGTGCGGTCAGCCGCGAGACGAGAATGAGAGATAGAGAGAGAGCCTTAATTTTTGGTCTCAAAATGCTTTTATATAATGAGGATCTCCCCATCGTGTCGCGTCTGCGTCACCAAGTATGGTTTCAGCCAGTCGCCGTCTCGCTAGGGAGAATAAACATTTTTATTTTTCTTTCTGGGTTGCGGCCTAGCCCTGTTACTGACGTGCAGCCACTTACCCTCGGTCCCGACCTTATTTACGCTAAAAGGAATAATGTATTGTTCTGGCCTTATCCCTTTCTACGCTGTAGTTCACCGTTCTCTTGCTAATGGGAGTTTACGATATCATTAGCCACCTGCTCGGTTCGTCACCAAAATGCGTTTCACTTTAACTTGTTTGTGTCATGTCGCTGTCCATATATTGGTGGAGATTGTTTTGTTAGTTTTCAGGTACATGAGATTAACTGCAATTGCCTTTTGTTGATATGATGTAATTATTATTTTCTGATGATCTCATACTGTATCGCACTATGGTTATGGATAAAGTTCATGTAAGGTCCATTAAAATCTGGACACCTTAAAACATTATAGCCGAAAGGCAAACAAACGGAGCAAACACCATGTTAAGAAGGAAGGAAGGCGGTATTTTTACGGTTTTATTGCGATGGAGCACGTAAAGTGTATTTTTAATTATTTTTTGGTATACACAGTGAGAAATTTCCTTGTATTTAGACAGATATCATCACCAAAGACAATGACACATTTAAAACATTCGATATAGCAGTGCCTGTGTTATTCAGAAATACGGTGCAAAGCTGATGGTTGTCCATATTCGCAATTGCGGCTACATTTAATGGATGTGAAACATCTTCATAAAAGACAGTCGATACCTCAAAAATCAAGTCTTCCTTAAAATTATTTGTCATTTATCGGACACACACACACACACACACACACACACACACGCTCACACACACACACACGCTCACACACACACACACACACACACACACACAAGTGTGTGCAACTGCAGATTAAATTTTTCAGTTAAACTTAATCCAAAAATTCAAGTCTCAGTAGCACATGTCATTTTCGCCTATGAATGTCGTATTCGATATATCCAGGTTCATATTATTATTTAAATACAAATACTCTTTTTAAAATTATTTTGTGATTAAAAGTCAAGTTTAGTTTCTACAGGAAATCATATAAATTTCTTAGCAAATGCCTTTCCGAGACTGACGTCTGAAATACTCCTCTGTGATACAGACAAGAGGGAGATTCAGTCAATAATTAAATCACTGAAGACTAAGCATTTCATGGTTATGATGGAGTGTCTAGCAGAATATTAAAGTACTATGCTGCACATGTTAGCCCTGTATTTAGCCATATTTGTAATTTTTCCTTTAGGAATGGTCAGTTTCCTGAGCGATTAAAGTACTCAGTAGTAAAGCCGCTTTATAAAAAGGGAGAAAGTGATAATGTAGATAACTTAGACCTATTTCTATGCCATCAGTGTTTGCAAAAGTTAGCGAAAAGGCTGTGTATGTAAGGTTAATTGATCATTTTATATCACACGATTTCCTATCAAATGTACGGTTCGGCTTTAGAAGTCGTTTTACATATGAAAATGCTATATTCTCTTTTCTCAGTGAGGTACTGGATGGGCTAAACAAAAAGTTTCGAACGCTTGGCGTGTTTTTTTGATTTAACAAAGGCATTTGACTGTGTTGATCTCACAATATTGCTCCAGAAGTTGGTCCATTACGGAATAAGGGCAGTAGCTCACAATTGGTTCACCTCTTACTTTAGCAACAGGCAGCAAAAGGTCATTATTCACAATGTTGATAAGGGCTGTGATGTGGGATCTGAGTGGGGTACTGTCAAGTGAGGGGTGCCCCAGGGATCAGTGTTGGGGCCGCTCCTGTTCCTTATTTATATAAATGATATGCCCTCTAGTGTTATGGGTAACTCTAAAATATTTCTGTTTGCTGATGACACTAGCTTGGTAGTAAAGGATGTTGTGTGCAACATTGACTCGGTTTCAAGTAATGCAGTACATGACCTCAGTTCATGGCTTATAGAAAATAAACTACCGTTAAATCACAGTAAGACTCAGTTTTTAAAGTTTCTGACACACAATTCAACAAAACCTGACGTTTTAATCTCACAGAACGGGCATATGATTAGTGAAACTGAACAGTTCAATTTCTAGGTGTTCAGATATAAAGTAAGCTGTCGTGGAAAGCCCACGTTCAGGATCTAGTTCAAAGACTTAATACTGCCATTTTCACTATTCGAACGGTATCAAAAGTGAGTGATACTTCGACACGTAAATTAGTCTACTTTTCTTATTTTCATTCACTTATGTCTTATGGTATTATGTTTTGGGGTAACTCTTCCCATTCTTGAAGGATATTTTTGGCTCAGAAACGGGCGGTTCGGGCAATAAGTGGTGTGAGTTCACGAACCTCTTGCCGACCTCTGTTCACGAGTCTGGGTATTTTGACATTGGCCTCTCAGTATGTATATTCCTTATTGTCGTTTCTTGTTACGAATATTAGTTTATTTCCAAGAATACGCAGCTTTCACTCGGTTAATGCTCGGCAGAAATCAAAAATCCATTTGGATCGGACTTCGTTAACTCTTGTGCAAAAAGGTGTGCAGTATACTGCTGCATCCATTTTCAATAAGCTGCCACTCGAATTCAAAAATCTTAGCAGTAATCCACGCGCTTTCAAATCGAAACTGAAGAGTTTCCTCATGGGTCACTCCTTCTATTCTGTCGAGGAGTTCCTTGAAAAATTAAGCTGATTCTTATTGTATTGCTGATAGCGTTTACTTAAACTTATGGACTGACTTTTTTTCAGGTTCATGAACATTTATTTTTATCTGTTATTACTTTTATGTTGTAAGTTCCTGTACTGACACGTTCCTTGACCTTGGAGATTTGCTCCTCAGTTTGGTCCTACGGAACTTGACGTATAAATAAATAAACAATAATGAACAAAATTTGCATTTTTTCAATTATTTTGAAGGCGTCCTAATGTTGTTAATACAAATTCTTGCTAAAAGTGTGCTAGAAGGTATGTAGGGAAGCAGCCTACTAACGCCGTATAAAATTCATATGCTTTCCATTGTGTGCCAGCCTACTCCTTTGTAACTACCTATGACGTCACGAATGTTGCGCAATACCTTAAAAATAAAGTAAATAATCTGAAAAGTTGATAGCATGTCAGGAGTGATGCTAAAATAATAATGTGTTAAGTTTCAGTTTGGTAACTTAAACAGTTTTCGAAATTTGGACGTTTTACGTAAATTCATCGGCGCAACAGGAACGAGCTAGAAACTTCAAAATTTATATTCGGATTCCTTTTTCATTTTAATTTTATGGACTCAGCATGCTGGATCTCACAAAGTAATATTTTGGTTGAAATTCATGATTTTCTGTTTTTGTGTCCTAAAAGTTCGGAAGCAAGATAGATTAAGTAGGTGATTAGATAAAGCTAGGATGTTTAGATTTAGGTAGAATGGAGATACGCTATAATAACAAAGATGTGAGAAGTTTCAAAAAGGTAGCTATAAAACTATAGCTGTAGTGTATCTCCAAAGGGCAAGTTCAGAGTTCATCTATTGCGTGCGGTACAACTAAAATAATTCTCTCGCCAAAAGTATTTAACGTAGCCACATTAAAATTTTATTATAGATACTTACCGGTGTGCTGATTGCACAATTAAATCGAGAGCTTCATTGGCCTTCAGCGAATGAAGCAATTAATTATTTAGTAATTTGAACTGGTGTTTTGCTAGCCCAGTGGCTAGTCAGTTGGGCAATTGTTGTCGATTACGCCTTCGGCGGTCCGTACCGCTGCTATATAAATAAGAGCGTGCGAGCTAGAGAAGGCCCCAATTCTCTTCTAGATTCGTATCAGCGCGCACTCCGTGTCGGAAGCCGCGTCGCGTTTGTGCAGTTGCCAGGAACAGCCTTGGATGCCGTATTACGTAACTCGATATGCACTTAACAATGAGTTCGCATTGGGGTGAAGTGTTAGTTACGGATTGCTAGCGTGGTGTTTGATGAGTATTTACATCAAATTTTGGCGAGCATTCACTTTGAACATTTACATCGATAACGATTATTGAACAGTTTCGTTTTCTAGGGATAATAGGATCCGCGCAATAGACTCTGAACAGCTCTGATAGTACAATAGCTGATATGGGTATACATTTGTTTGGAATTTTACACTTTATCGTTTGCAGAATATAGTGAAAATTGTTATAGTAAACTGCATTTTCTATGAATCCCAGACATCATCCTAAATCCTCAGAGTAATGAACTTCAATAATCAATTTTTTTTCTCCATCAGAGTGGGCACACTGAACTTTAATTGGAGGCATCACGTTTTTGCTAATCTCTTTCTGGTTGGCAACATTGTAATTAGAGAACCTGTGCTGAGAACGGCAACAAATAATGGAAAATATAACAAAATTGTCCACCTGCCACCCCACACGTAATTTCATTTTATGCACCCAGATTACACATGAGTACCTCTTTAAAAACTATACTGTTAATATAATTCAACAAAAGTTAACGAAATTCGATTTTATATATTTTTTTCGTTTGGGCATGAGGTCGCCCCTCCCTTTGGTAACGTGCATTATGGAAAGTGCTGTTGCTAGGATTAGAGGTATTGCTAGGGTTAAATTCATCTAGGACAATACTGCTGGACTAACTTACGGCCTGCAGTACACAAAGAATTAGCAAACAATGACAAATCACAAAGAGCATTTCATCATACACCGTGGAATGCATTTAGCATTGCAATATGATCCGAATGCGTGCCACTAACACAGTATAAAACGTTGCCAGTTTATGCTGTTAAACGGTAGAAAACTCAGTTTCCCCTGTATATGTATTATAATCTACACCTACATGAATACTCTGTATTAACGCTTGAGTTCCTGGTAGAGGGTTCTTCGAACCACATCAGGCTATTTCTCTACCATTCCACTCACCAACTTGAGAAAAATAAATACTTAAATCTTTCTGAACGAGCTCTGATTTTTCTTACTTTATTACGATGATCATTTCTCCCTATGTAGAAAGGCGACAATAAAATATTTTCAGTTTCAGAGGAGAAAGTTGGTGGTTGAAATTGCATGAAAAGATTTCACCTAAACGAAAAGTGCCTTTATTTTAATGAACACCATCTGAACTCGCTTATCTTATTCGTGACACTCCGTCGTCTGTTTCGCGGTAGTACAAAACGAGCTTCCTTTCTTAGTACTTTCTCGATGTCCAACGTCAGTCATATGTGGTAAAGATTCCACACTGCACAGTAGTACTCTAGCGCAGAACGAACAAGTGTAGTGTAGGCAGTTTCCTAAGAAGACGTGCTGCATCAGTGTCCTGCCAGGAAAACGCAGTCTTTGGTTTGCCTTCCGCCCACCATTGTCTGTGAGATGGTTCCAATTCAAGTTGTTCGTTGTTATAATTCTTAGGCATTTAGTTGAATTGAAAGGATTTAAAATTGTGTGATTTATCGTGTAACCGAAATTTAACGGATTTCTTTTCGTAGTCATGTGGATGACCTCACACTTTATCTTGTTCAGAGACATTTGCCACTTTTCGCGCCATACAGATATCGTGCCCAGTTCATTTTGCCATTGGTGTTGATGTACTCATGGCATTACCACTCCGTAAACGACATCATCATCTCTAAACAATCTAACCAGGAAAATGTCCAATCCAACATGTCGAAACCTGCCCTGAAACTTTTTGTACAAAAAGAATACACCAAAAGAAACGGAATGCCAAAATGTTAGCTGCTAAGAAACACTCCAAGTACTATTAAAAAGATGTTGATATTTGCAAAAGTCATAGCTCGCTAGACGGCTAGAGATACGTATACCCCTACCGTAGTTGTAGCAGACAGTGTATGGTTGATTAGGAGGTCATCGGGCCCGATAGCGCATGTGCAACACGGCAGACACATATGATTGGTTGACAGTGTACCGGTAAACAGATCGTAATTTGTTAAGGGAATTTCTGTCTCAGTTGATAGTTTCTCTGACACAACCGTTCAGTTAGCATTCGCTCGAATTTGTAACTCATATAATGTACGTAATATTTAGCAATTGTCTTTGCAGTATCGCTAAGTGATATCAATGGAGGTGAAACTGAATTGATTTTCTTTGTGTTTTCTTTGTATATGCTTGCTAATAGCATCTGTCTGTGCAAGTTCCACACGCCCGGGTTCCCGGGTTCGATTCCCGGCGGGGTCAGGGATTTTCTCTGCCTCGTGATGGCTGGGTGTTGTGTGATGTCCTTAGGTTAGTTAGGTTTAAGTAGTTCTAAGTTCTAGGGGACTGATGACCATGTATGTTAAGTCCCATAGTGCTCAGAGCCATTTGAACCATTTTTTTGCAAGTTCCAGAGTTTTACGATACTATGGAATCCAATAAATGTTTTCAACCTTAGGGATATGAAATAAAAAGAACGTAGTATGGGATGGAAATCAGCTACTTCTCCTGAAGACTGAGATATGTATTAACTTTTAGTTTCTTTCTTGGACATATATTCGAATGATGTCAACATTTCATTATAAATTGTGAAAACGTTTGAAACAACTGGAAATAGCTCTGACTACTACATGAATTGTGGTCCGAACGATGACTGTTGGGCTATTAAATGTCCAGAACAAAAATACAGTATCTTTCCAGCCCAAAGAAAACTTGTTTTGTAATACACTACTCGCCATTAAAATTGCTACACCAAGAAGATATGCAAATGATAAACGGGTATTAATTGGACAAATATATTGTACTAGAACTCACATGTGATTACATTTTCACCCAATTTGGGTGCATAGATCCTGAAAAACTCAGTACCCAGAACAACCACCTATGGCCGTAATAACGGCCTTGATACGCCTGGGCGTTGAGTCAGACAGAGCCTGGATGGCGTGTACAGGTACAGCTGCCCATGCAGTTTGAACACGATACCACAATTCATCAAGAGTAGTGACTGGCGTATTGTGACGAGCCAGCTGCTTGGCCACCATTGACCAGACGTTTTCAATTGCTGAGAGATATGGAGAATGTGCTGGCCAGGGCAGCAGTCGAACATTTTCTGTATCCAGAAAGGCCCGTACAGGACCTGCAACAATCGGTCGTGCATCATCCTGCTGAAATGTAGGGTTTCGCAGGGATCTAATGAAGGGTAGAGCCACGGGTCGTAACACATGTGAAATGTAACGTCCACTGTTCAAAGAGCCATCAGTGCGAACAAGAGGTGACCGAGATGTGTAACCAATGGCACCCCATACCATCACGCCGGGTGATACGCCAGTACGGCGATGACGAATACACGCTTCCAGTGTGCGTTCACTGCGATGTCACCAAACACGGATGCGACCATCATGATTCTGTAAACAGAACCTGGATTCATCCGAAAAAAATGACATTTTGCCATTCGTGCACCAAAGGTTCGTCGTTGAGTACACCATCCCATGCGCTCCTGTCTGTGATACAGCGTCAAGGGTAACCGCAGCCACGGCCTCCGAACTGATAGCCCATGCTGCTGCAAACGTCGTCGAACTGTTCGTGCAGAAAGTTGTTGTCTTGCAAACGTCCCCATCTGTTGACTCAGGGATCGCGACGTGGCTGCACGATCCGTTACAGCCATAAGGATAAGATGCCTGTCATCTCGACTGCTAGTGATACGAGACGGTTGGGATCCAGCACGGCGTTTCGTATTACCCTCCTGAACCCACCGAGTCCATATTCTGCTAACAGTCATTGGATATCGACCAACGCGAGCAGCAATGTCGTGATACGAAAAACCGCAATCGCGATAATCTACAATCCGACCTTTATCAAAGTGATGGTACGCATTTCTCCTCCTTACACGAGGCATCACAACAACGTTTCACCAGGCAACGCCGATCAACTGCTGTTTGTGTATAAGAAATCGGTTGGAAACTTTCCTCATGTTAGCACGTTGTAGGTGTCGCCACAGGCGCGAACCTTGTGTGAATGCTCTGAAAAGCTAGTCATTTGCGTATCACAGCATCTTATTCCTTTCGGTTAAATTTCGCGTCTGTAGCACGTCATCTTCATGGTGTAGCAATTTTAATGACCAGTAGTGTAGTTTTCAGTGACAAATAAAGTGCCGTCATTTTTTTTGATCAAAGGAAGGGGGAAAAACACTTAAAGTTAAACAGTGTACAAAGCCGATTTCGTTTCGTAAAATATGAACATGAGTGTATAAATAAATGAAACGTTTACTTGAAGTGTGAATATGCACGAAAATGAAATTATCAAGTGTGTGAAAGGAGAACTACTGGGAAGGTTTAGAACTGCTCGTGAGAGTCAGTGCACCATTACGGAGGGAGATCTATGAGAGTGTGAAGCGCTCAATTACAAGTGAGACGACGCTACTTATTTCTTCAGCCTAGTTAAACAGAATCAGGAAATTATATGTGGAAATGGAAGTTGCAATATTACGTATTTTAAACGTGTAGAGAAGACGTCTTTGATAGGTATTACAATATAGAAACGCTGACGTGAAGATGAAGCTTCTCGTTATCCCTTAAAACACTGTGTATAAAGCCAACGAGCCAGTTATGTACAAGAACTGCTTGCAAAGTACACTTTATCATTTCGAGTGAAAATAAGACAGTGTCGCTTGTACAGTCAATGAATGCTATGAAACATTCGTATACAACAATGCTAGTGATAGTTATCAGTTGATTACTGTTTCGGCAGATTTATACCTTGTAATGGTTCTTTATTTACGTGACCATTACGGCACTCCAACCCCAGTTCTCGATACCAGTAATATCGTACTACTTTTCTGCGAAGTAACAGACATATTTTTGTGACTATATTCACATTTGGTTTCATTAATGTATAGGTACTCCGATGTATCGATATATTACAGTGATATGGTTCTTGTGTGTATTCATTTCTGTGAGACTGTCATAATCTTTGACTTACTTGTAACCGCTTTGGCGCGAATGCGCAAAGAGCAGTCTTTGTTTCACTTTGCAGAAGTTAAGTTGTTATTTCGCTTTGTAAAAGAACAGTCAAGTCTTGTGTTTGGTTAAAGTGGAAAGTAAATATATGAAGATTGATACAAAACTGTTTTGTTGATGATGTGACAATTAAGAAGAAGTATATATGAATTTACAAGAAGTTTAATAAAAATGTGGATCGTGAACACGAAGTCAAAAATTATTTCTTCCATACCATTGTTCTGATATGGGATTGTTTGATCATTAAGAATTTCCTGAAAAACTCATTTGTTAGGTTTTCAAATATTGCTAAAATACAGATCTGGACCTTCTAGCAGTCAAAGTGGAATCACCCTAGAATCAACAAAATGAGCCATAACAACTTCGAACGAAATCTAGGTGGGAATCCATTCAAGATAAGTGCCAAAATTAATGACTTTTTTACAGTGACTTCCTTATTTCCATTCTGACGATACCATCCACAGTCAATAACTTTGTTGGTGCCCGATAGAGCGAACATATGCTGCGTGAGCAACATTATTAATCTGATTTCTAACGTACTTTGCAAGTGGTGGTATTGTTAGAACCTGTCTTCAGGAATCTCAAGGCAACTTTGGACCAAAAATTAAAAACAGGACACTTTAGTTGCAAATATCTTGTAAGCTACTTAGCAAAATTTGCAGAAAATAATTCATTGATTGTGTTGGACTCTTAGAGTGGACATAACGACACCTTTGTCTTTAGGAGGACGATGAAAAGACCATTAATATAATTCGGCTTCCACCCTGAACAAATAGAATGACTCAGCCTCTCGATGGAAACAAAAATCGACAGGGTAGAGCATTTTTCAGAAAATTGTTTGCCGGTATAATTTCCGATAGCTGTTTGTCATTTCAGGCTTATCAGCGAAACAGTGTTGTTAAACTTCAGTCATCTGTGCATTGTCAGTCTGCATCACTATGTCTTATAAACTTAATCAAGTATGCCTGGTACGCAACAAAATATGCAGGACAACGGACACGACCATTTCTTACTCCACAACAGTTCCGTCTAAATAAAACTAGTAATTGTTGTGAAGTACCTGAATGCAGAAATTTTTCTTTTATCAGGTGTGCCTGGTACGAGGAATGTGTTTGTTTTCATCGTACAATAGACACTTCACATTTTTAGTGACGACTGCAGAGGATGAAAAAGAACTGTTTCGTGGTATATTAGGTTGATGCATAAGTTCGTAGCGTTTTTGTTTTTAATGTTGATATTCCGGTTACTGTGGGTTTATTTATCGATTGCTATTTTTTGTTTGTAGTTCACTGTTGCTGTTTGAGTATACATATTGTCATTTTTTGTTATTTGGAGATAGCGAGTGGAGCTGTGGACGCTAGAAAACAGAGTGCCAAGTGGAAAAATCTGAACATTATTTTCAGCATATTCTTCTGTTTGAGTTCAATATGCGGGTGACAGCAGCAGAGGCAGCGAGAAAAATTTCCGCCATGTGTGGGGATAATGCCATTGGACAGAGCACAACAAGAAAATGGTACCCTCGTTTTGACGTTAATGACTCTCCACGTTCAGGAAGATCTTACAGGTATGACGAAAACTGTTTAAGCTCATTACTCCACGATGATCCACATCATTGTACTGGAGAACTGGAAGAGGTGTCTGATGTTCCACCAACTTGCGACATTTGCATGCAACGGGAAAGATTCAAAATTCGGAAGCGTGCGTCGCGCACACTCTAAGCGAAAAACACGAAAATCAGCGGGTCGCCTATGTTCATCTCTGCTTGCTCGTCATCAGCTGGCTCGAGAACAACACTGACCATTCTTATCCTATATTGTTACTGGTGACAAGAAATGGTGACTTTATGCTAACTTAAAGAATGGAAAGGAATAGCTGAGCCTTCACAGAACAGCAACTCCCTGTACATTGACCCGCACACATCCACAAAAGATAATTTTGTGCCTGTGACGGAAGAGCGATGGTGTGGTTGTTTATATGACATAACGAGTGTCATTGACGACATCTAAAGGTAACAGTACAATTTACCATTTAACTGTTCTCCAATCACTGTGTACCATTTATCATTCACCATTTACCATTCACCATTCGCTGTTTACCATTCACTATTCACTGTTTACTATTCACCATTCAGCATTCACTGTACACCATTTATAGATCTACTGTCTACCATTCTACAGTTCTACCTATTCATTTGCATATCAAGTGTGTTTGACGTCACAGTACATATCACAACAAACCGTCTGTTTAACACATTAATGATTACATAACATCAAGGTAAAAGCTACTTTCTTTCATATAGTTGTAGAATGAAACAATATGTTCAGGGTAATGGCACTCTCCCTATCATTGCCCTAATAGTATCCACTTACTTCATGTTTCAGATGGCTATAGAATATATAAGGAAGACAGAGGAAGCTAGATGGACTGTAGAAGACAATGATGACTGACTATCGTTGATCACTGACATCAGCAACCAGTCCACATCACTGACCAATCTAGTGATCCTCATTTAACACTGATCACTATCAGTGGCCACTGACCATGACTGACCAGTCCAGTGATCATTACTATTAACCACTGACCACCACTGAACAATCCAGTGATCATCATTGACCACTGATCATAAAACAGGTTACGAATAATGGGTTGCAAGTAATGGGATATGGGAATCGCGTTACAGGTAATCGCAAGAAGCTGACACCCTAGTTGCCAACAGCCCAGTAGCCTACACACCCAGCAACCAACCTCGCATTAACTAACACCCCCAGTAGTTAACACCCCCGTAGCAGCTAACACCTTCCCCCAGTAAATGACACCCACAGCAGATACACACTGATTCCAATAAGTTGTACAGTATTTCGTCTCTTTGTAATGGGTTCCTTAATACCGCAAAAACATCATATTACATACACTTCTGGAAATGGAAAAAAGAACACATTGACACCGGTGTGTCAGACCCACCATACTTGCTCCGGACTCTGCGAGAGGGCTGTACAAGCAATGATCACACGCACGGCACAGCGGACACACCAGGAACCGCGGTGTTGGCCGTCGAATGGCGCTAGCTGCGCAGCATTTGTGCACCGCCGCCGTCAGTGTCAGCCAGTTTGTCGTGGCATACGGAGCTCCATCGCAGTCTTTAACACTGGTAGCATGCCGCGACAGCGTGGACGTGAACCGTATGTGCAGTTGACGGACTTTGAGCGAGGGCGTATAGTGGGCATGCGGGAGGCCGGGTGGACGTACCGCCGAATTGCTCAACACGTGGGGCGTGAGGTCTCCACAGTACATCGATGTTGTCGCCAGTGGTCGGCGGAAGGTGCACGTGCCCGTCGACCTGGGACCGGACCGCAGCGACGCACGGATGCACGCCAAGACCGTAGGATCCTACGCAGTGCCGTAGGGGACCGCACCGCCACTTCCCAGCAAATTAGGCACACTGTTGCTCCTGGGGTGTCGGCGAGGACCATTCGCAACCGTCTCCATGAAGCTGGGCTACGGTCCCGCACACCGTTAGGCCGTCTTCCGCTCACGCCCCAACATCGTGCAGCCCGCCTCCAGTGGTGTCGCGACAGGCGTGAATGGAGGGACGAATGGAGACGTGTCGTCTTCAGCGATGAGAGTCGCTTCTGCCTTGGTGCCAATGATGGTCGTATGCGTGTTTGGCGCCGTGCAGGTGAGCGCCACAATCAGGACTGCATACGACCGAGGCACACAGGGCCAACACCCGGCATCATGGTGTGGGGAGCGATCTCCTACACTGGCCGTACACCACTGGTGATCGTCGAGGGGACACTGAATAGTGCACGGTACATCCAAACCGTCATCGAACCCATCGTTCTACCATTCCTAGACCGGCAAGGGAACTTGCTGTTCCAACAGGACAATGCACGTCCGCATGTATCCCGTGCCACCCAACGTGCTCTAGAAGGTGTAAGTCAACTACCCTGGCCAGCAAGATCTCCGGATCTGTCCCCCATTGAGCATGTTTGGGACTGGATGAAGCGTCGTCTCACGCGGTCTGCACGTCCAGCACGAACGCTGGTCCAACTGAGGCGCCAGGTGGAAATGGCATGGCAAGCCGTTCCACAGGACTACATCCAGCATCTCTACGATCGTCTCCATGGGAGAATAGCAGCCTGCATTGCTGCGAAAGGTGGATATACACTGTACTAGTGCCGACATTGTGCATGCTCTGTTGCCTGTGTCTATGTGCCTGTGGTTCTGTCAGTGTGATCATGTGATGTATCTGACCCCAGGAATGTGTCAATAAAGCTTCCCCTTCCTGGGACAATGAATTCACGGTGTTCTTATTTCAATTTCCAGGAGTGTATTAGAGAGGGAACAGAATTTTACACTGTGTAAGAGCAGAGGGTAACAACATTTTATACTGTGTCAGTGGTTGGCATTTTGAGCATATTGCTATGTCATATGCATTCCAAGATGTACGATGAACTACTTTTTGTGGTGTTGTCATTGTGTACTTTACTAATTCTTGGTGTACTGTAGGTTGCAAGTTAGACCTGCGGTAGTGTTATAGATGCCTTCAATGTCGTCAGTAGTAGAGCTGTGTGTAATTTAACAAGTTATTCAGACAATTCAGGTGTGAAAATGCTTAATTTAATCGTCCACTGTGCTTGCAGAGTATAATGGGAATATCGAACTTCCGGTTTTAGAGACGAGTGTTAGATGTGAGAGTAACTTTTGTAATTTTTGGTACATTTCAAGCTATAAGTCAGATCTGCAGTAGTGATCACGCGCATATTTTTGAATCAATTTTTATGTATTGAGATTAATTAAGTGCAGTTCAAGGATCAAACTACAACCGTCTACTAACTTATAATTTTCTAAGTAGTGTCAAAAGAAGAGCTATGTGTATTTAAATAAGTAATGCAGACGATTTAGATGTAGAAATACTTAATTTGAGAGTACAAAGTGTATGAAATCTTAAGTATTTCGAGGAATACTGTAGTTCTATAGTGGTCGAATTTTCATAAAGGTCTGTAATTATACTTGCATATCAAGATAAGCGGGCAAGTTGCGTGTGCATGTGTATGTGTGTTCACGTTTTTGTATTCGATAAATAACGAATCATTTGATCAAACAGTTTAGTTTTTAGGTATGGACTATATTCTTGCACCATCTTCTCACCTTCTTTGGAGATGTTCTGATCTATCTTTTCCTTTGGTTAGGATATGTGTCCAGACATAAGACATTTTTCGTTGCGTATACAAAGAAATATTCAGTTTAAGTGCCCCATCGCAATAAAATCATGAAAACATCTTCTTTCCTTCTCAATACGGTGTTTGTTTAAATTGTTTCACTTTAGGTTATGTTCTGTGTTTGTGCATGTGTGTGTTTTCACATTACGATTTTTTATTAGATGTTGGTTTTATGTAAGGGTTGATAATAGTAAAGACAATCTATAAACGTCTAGAGAGCCTTGGCGTCATAGTTCCGAATGATAAAAATATTGTAATCTTCTTTGAAAGTTGTGATTGTACATGACCCTCTAGTACGGCTGAGTCATTTGTAATGAAAGCGATAATTGGCAATCAATACCATGGATTACAATTTTCTAGTATATACAGTCACTGACCAATCCACTGGTTATCATTGACGACTAATCATAAAACAGATTACGGGTAATAGGTTACAAGTTATCGAAGATGAGTTATGGGTAACATGTTAAAGTAATGTTAGAACCCACTTTGTAAGCTCTATAGATGCTCAAATTAAATATTTCCATACCTAAATTGTCAGTATTACTTATTAAAATACAAACAGCTCTTTCATTGACACTATTTAAATAAATTATAGGTTAGCAGACGACTGTTCCTCATAAAATGATGCTTGAGAACTATTTAGATGTGGAAATATCTAATTTGAGGTTATATTGTGACTTACCTCAAGCGTTGGCCTAACTAATTGCATTCTTGCAGTAAATAATACTGCCAATTCGTTTGTGGCTTGCCTGCCTAGCATAGTACACTCCTGGAAATTGAAATAAGAACACCGTGAATTCATTGTCCCAGGAAGGGGAAACTTTATTGACACATTCCTGGGGTCAGATACATCACATGATCACACTGACAGAACCACAGGCACATAGACACAGGCAACAGAGCATGCACAATGTCGGCACTAGTACAGTGTATATCCATCTTTCGCAGCAATGCAGGCTGCTATTCTCCCATGGAGACGATCGTAGAGATGCTGGATGTAGTCCTGTGGAACGGCTTGCCATGCCATTTCCACCTGGCGCCTCAGTTGGACCAGCGTTCGTGCTGGACGTGCAGACCGCGTGAGACGACGCTTCATCCAGTCCCAAACATGCTCAATGGGGGACAGATCCGGAGCTCTTGCTGGCCAGGGTAGTTGACTTACACCTTCTAGAGCACGTTGGGTGGCACGGGATACATGCGGACGTGCATTGTCCTGTTGGAACAGCAAGTTCCCTTGCCGGTCTAGGAATGGTAGAACGATGGGTTCGATGACGGTTTGCATGTACCGTGCACTATTCAGTGTCCCCTCGACGATCACCAGTGGTGTACGGCCAGTGTAGGAGATCGCTCCCCACACCATGATGCCGGGTGTTGGCCCTGTGTGCCTCGGTCGTATGCAGTCCTGATTGTGGCGCTCACCTGCACGGCGCCAAACACGCATACGACCATCATTGGCACCAAGGCAGAAGCGACTCTCATCGCTGAAGACGACACGTCTCCATTCGTCCCTCCATTCACGCCTGTCGCGACACCACTGGAGGCGGGCTGCACGATGTTGGGGCGTGAGCGGAAGACGGCCTAACGGTGTGCGGGACCGTAGCCCAGCTTCATGGAGACGGTTGCGAATGGTCCTCGCCGATACCCCAGGAGCAACAGTGTCCCTAATTTGCTGGGAAGTGGCGGTGCGGTCCCCTACGGCACTGCGTAGGATCCTACGGTCTTGGCGTGCATCCGTGCGTCGCTGCGGTCCGGTCCCAGGTCGACGGGCACGTGCACCTTCCGCCGACCACTGGCAACAACTTCGATGTACTGTGGAGACCTCACGCCCCACGTGTTGAGCAATTCGGCGGTACGTCCACCCGGCCTCCCGCATGCCCACTATACGCCCTCGCTCAAAGTCCGTCAACTGCACATACGGTTCACGTCCACGCTGTCGCGGCATGCTACCAGTGTTAAAGACTGCGATGGAGCTCCGTATGCCACGGCAAACTGGCTGACACTGACGGCGGCGGTGCACAAATGCTGCGCAGCTAGCGCCATTCGACGGCCAACACCGCGGTTCCTGGTGTGTCCGCTGTGCCGTGCGTGTGATCATTGCTTGTACAGCCCTCTCGCAGTGTCCGGAGCAAGTATGGTGGGTCTGACACACCGGTGTCAATGTGTTCTTTTTTCCATTTCCAGGAGTGTATTTAAGTTGCATCTACATCTACATAGACACTCCACAAACCACCGTAAGGTGCTTGGCCGAGCGCACCCTGTCCCACTACTTGTCATTTCCCCTCCTGTTTCACTAGTAAATAGAGCGAGGGAAAAACGACTGTCTGTATGCCTCCGTATGAGCCCTAATATCTCGTAACTTATCTTCGTAGCCCTTATGCGTGATGTATGTTGGCGGGAGTAAAATCATTCGTCAGTCAGCTTCAAATGCCGGTTCTCTACATTTTCTCGATAGTAGTAAGTTAACGTACATCCTGCAGTTATAAGCCTGGTCGGGTTATTTTTAAGAGATCTATCACATATACCTAATTTATAATGTCAAGTGTTAGTTTATCATGGTTCCTGTAAGAATTTAATCATGGAAATAGCATTGGAGTAGTTTCTTTGGTGTTAACAATCTACTTTTACGCACTAATTTGAAGCATATGTGAACACTTAGAAAATAGCATTGTGATACATTTCAATTTTTGGCGTTGCAGACGTATTTTTTCAGACATTTTAGACCTGTAAATAACATTGTGACACTTGACAAGCAGCCCAGATGTGAAAAATAATAAATTTGAGGTTCTCTTAAGTCCTAAATCAAATGTGGTTCTGATATCGAGTTTTGAACGCTTTATTGTTCACGTTTTTGAATTTTTTGCGGAATTGTAATTTAAGTAAAATTTATTTTTGACAATTACATATGTATGTTTTACACTCGTTTTAATCCAACGAAATTTACCGATGTGAGTGGTGAGCTAGTCCATAAATGAATTTTTGAAGTCAGTAATGAAAACACAGCTAACAATATTTTCGTCGTTTTAGGCAATTCAGATACTCTTTAAGCTTGTGACGCATTTTTCATCAATAATTCATCTCTTTTACTTACTTTTGAGCACAGTGCCAGAGGGAGCCCCGTAGTAATTGACTCTTTAATTTTAAGCGTGACTAAAATACTAGGTCCCGATTGGAGGAGAGGAAATGTTGGTGTGTGAAGTATTTTTTGATTAATAATTAAGATTGTTCGGATACTTTTACGCTCAGTCCAGCTTGGGCTACATTGTAATCAGCTTTTTCATTTTGATGGTGGCTAAATTACTCGGCTCTGACTGGAGAGGGGAGAGGTATTTCTTGATAAGTAATTCAGGTCGTTCAGATATTTTTGAGCACAGCTAAGATGGAATAAATTGTAATGGGCGCTTTTCTTTTGATGGTAGCTAAAATACTAGGCTCGTATTGGATGAGAAGAGATCAGAGGAGAAGAGTAGAGAGAAGAGGGAGGATGTTACATTGTGCAGAGGGAGAAAGAGAGAGAGAGAGAGAGAGAGAGAGAGAGAGAGAGATGGGCTAATTGCACCATCTTGACTTTTTAATTGGTTCTTTCATTTTAATGGTTCTTTCCATCTCTAATTCTCTTGGTCAGCTTTATCCTTGATTTTCCAAATATCATGTGTGATGTGCGCATGATCTTTGTTTTCGGAAATCGTGCTGGTATCCATGGACAAGATCATTTTTCATTTTCTAATATAATCTATTATTATTTAACTCAGAATGCGCAGTTTCCTCTCATTTGAATATGACCTCTTATGATCTGACCTGCCCGCATCTCGTGGTCGTGCGGTAGCGTTCTCGCTTCCCACGCCCGGGTTCCCGGGATAGATTCCCGACGGGGTCAGGGATTTTCTCTGCCTCGTGATGGCTGGGTGTTGTGTGATGTCCTTAGGTTAGTTAGGTTTAAGTAGTTCTAAGTTCTAGGGGACTGATGACCATAGATGTTAAGTCCCATAGTGCTCAGAGCCATTTGAACCATTTTTATGATCTGACCGATAATGACTTTTTACGTATTTAAAATCTGATCTTTCTCTTTTATGATATTGCGTTTGCTTCTGGACGGTCGTTAGTATTATCTATAAGTGCGTTGAATTTCGGTTTCAGCATATCCGTGAAGAATGACGGAAGAGATTGATAAAGTTATATTCGTCAGAGTTATCATTTATTAGCCGACATGCTTCAGTATTATGATGTATTGCAACGAAACACAGTCTCTGATGTTCATTTCACATCATAGCAAAATTTTTTTTTGAAACTTCCTGGCAGATTAAAACTGTGTGCCGGACCGAGACACGAACTCGAGGCTTTTGCCCTTCGCGGGCAAGTGCTCTTCCGACTGTGATACCCAAGCACGACTCATGACGCGTCCTTATAGCTTCAACTCCGCCAGAAGCTGTCTGGATTGGTATGGAGTCGTGCTTGGATAGCTCAGTCGGAAGAGCACTTGCCAGCTTAAGGTATAGGTGCCGAGTTCTAGTCTCTCTCCGCCACACAGTTTTTATCTACCAGGAAGTTTGATATCAGCGCACACTCCGCTACAGAGTGAAAATTTCATTCTAGAATTTTTTTTCTTCTAATGACCCAGATGTCGACAGAGCGTTAACCCAAATCTCCCAGAAAAAATGTGTCTCACGCGACTGTCAAAATGCAGCTTTTTCCTTGGTTTTATAAAATTATTCTCGCCCGTTTTTTTAACGGAGGTTTTAAGAATACATAGACAATCCTCTGGAGACATCAGCTGTTTTCGTGCAATACTAACAACAACAAACAGGAGGTATGAAAATTTGGTTGTCAGGCGTCCCTGATGAGACCTGCAACTCTACATTAATCACCTCACAACGAAATAAAAAGTTGTGTTTGTGAGTGTAATATGGTTTATCGACTGGGATATCTTTTCAAAACGTCGTAGTCAGTATTGTTCGTACTTTCATTCAGTGGTGGACCTCAAACGATTGCTTCAATGTAACTACTATTTTTGAATGTTTGTCTATTACCATAAACGCTGCCAGCGTCGTCTTAGTTTACACCGAGGTGACACAGGAAAGCGATATGCACGAAGGGAGATGGCGGCAGTATCGGATACACAAGACGTACACTGAACAACCAAAACATTATGACGACTGCCCACCGCGACATTGGATGCCGCCTGGTGGCGTTGCGGGCACGTGACCCGGTAACAAAAATATGTAAGCGGAGCAGACACGGACGGAGAATCACCCTAGCGAAGATATGGGCTGTAAATGGGGATATCTATCGACATAAATGACTTTGACAAAGGACATATTATTATTACGCAGAGCCTGTGAACGAATATCTCGACAACGGCAAAGCTGGTCGAATATTCACGTGCTACTGTCGTGAGCATCAACGGAAACAGGCAGAAGGCGCCAAATGGTCCGAAGTCAGCGACTCTTCACAGAACGTGTGGTTCGGAGGCTTATCTGGCCTGTAAAGTATGATAGATAGTGAGCTGTGGCAGCTCTACGGAAAGAGTAGAATGCTGGTGCAAACACAAGTGTTTCGGAGCACACCGTTCATCATACTTTGTTGAACGTGGAGCACCGCAGCAGACCACACCTACGTGTTCACATGTTGAGCCAACGACACTGTCAGTTACGTTTGCTATGGGCACTGGAACATTGGGATTTGACCGTCGATTAATGGAAACGTGTCGGCTCTTCAGGTGAATCACATTTTTGTTACTCTAGATCGGTTATCGTCTCCACAAACGCCGCCATCGAGGTGAACGGCTGCTCGAAATGCGCTGCGCACAACGGACGCAGGCTGGTGGGAGCAGTATTATGCTATGGGAGACATTCTCTTACTCTTTCATGGGACCTGTGGTAGTACTCGAAGACATGCCGACAGCTGCGAACCACCTACATCCCTTCATGCTTGATGTCTCCCCCTAAGGCGATGTCATCTTTCAGCAGTATAATAGTCCATGTCTCGGAGCTAGAACTATGCCACAGTTATTTGAGGAGCATTATAGTGAATCTACGTTGATGTCTCGGCTGCCAAATTCGCCTATGGAACCGGTCTGGGTCGCTATCGCGCACGAAAATCAGCAGCCCGTTATTTAAGCGAAATTCAAATTGCTCTGAGCAATATGGGACTGAACATCTGGGGTCATCAGTCCCCTAGAACTTAGAGCTATTTAACCAAACTAACCTAACGACATCACACACATCCATGCCCGAGGAAGGATTCGAACCTGCGACCGTTGCGGTCGCGCGGTTCTGGACTGAAGCGCCTAGAACCACTCGGCCACAGCGGCCGGCTGGTCCAAAGACTTAAAATGTTTTGGCTCATCACTGTAAAAGGGAAGTGCATTGCAGGAACTGTCATTTGTAATCAGGTGATGCATGTGAAAAGGTTTCCGAAGTGATTATGGCCTCACGGCGGGAGTTAACAGATTTTGAAAGCGGAATGGTAGTTGGAACCAGACGCATGGGACACTCCATTTCGGAAATCGTTAGGCACTTCAATATTCCGAGGTCCACAATGTCAAGATGTGGCGAAACAAGCGCTGTATCATTGGAGAAATACAGAGGCGAGGGAGTGTGTCGGGACTTACCCCAGTTCGCTGCTAGTAGCGCCATGTGACCACAACGCGTCTGTGCGTAGCACACAAGTATTGCACCACAATTTAAGAACGGAATTAAAAGTAAAAGTTGCTTTTCCAAACTTTGTTAGCATGTGCTGTAGTATAATAATTCGTAAACGGTCAAATCTCAGAATGATCAGGTCAATAATTTTCCTTAAATACATTGTTTTAAGAAAAAATAAGTGGCACTAAATAATAAAGCTAGAAATCCAAAAATTGGTCATAATGTGAAGGTGTACGTCAAAATTAACGTATACAAGTCACAACGTGATTGAAATCCCTAAATATTAGACTTAGAAATATAAAAATTTGTATCAAGCTTCAGTTCAACATACAAACATTAACTACTTTACCCTCTGAGATAACTCTAATAGTTTTCGAGTAATTTGCAGAAAACTAAATTTGGAACTAAAATGTCCTTACCTGTAGTAGATTGAGTATCTGTTATATTAATGCTAGAAAGTTTTGGTTAGAGCACGTAAATAATTGAGCTATAGCAAGTTTCAAGGCTTGGCTGTAAATATTAACAAATAAGAGTTCTCTTAAAGTTGCAGTTCATGGGTCAATTTCTATTGTTAGTTCCGTTCTGAAAATTCTAGATGGCAAAGTTTAAATGTAGGCGAGCTAAAACTTTTTCTGTGACTTTAACCAACTTACCTAAACACATACACAAATTATGAAGATTATAAATTAATACACAACTGTGTTAGAAAATATTATAGGTCTGAGAAAGCGGCCGTTTAGAGGGTGCTATTGTGGGCATAGGGCGGATGACAGCAGATGTTCCCTTGGCCGTCCGCTACGCCAGATGTATAAATACAGCCCGAGAGCAAGACTAGGCTTCACTTCGCACCCAGCCACTGTACGATAGGCGTCAGTCAAACGCAGGAGTGCGCGCTGCCTCGGATGACGTTAGAGACAGGCTGTTACTAAATGCTTATTTTCAGTAATAATAGAAAATGATCTCTCGAGGACTGTACACTGTCCAGGATCTCTTAGATTTTGCAGAAGTAACTGTTGGTGTGCTGCCTGTAACGTTGACAAAGTCCGCGTGGCAAGTGGTGACAGTTATTTTCCACTTTTGTGCGAGCATTTATTTTGATTACCAGTAGTCAGGGCGAAAGACAATTTAGTAGGAACTTACTGTAGAAGTAGCCTCTGAACTGCTCATAGTGCTGTTTAGGGTAGAGATATTTACTGTCAGTATGAACATAATGAATATTACAATGTTGTACGTGTGAAACTTTACTAAATATATGTATGAATTAGAACCCAAAATCTTCATTTATAATCATAGTCCTGATCCCGCTGAGCAAATAGAGAATAGAAACATTTCTTTCACTGGGCTGAATAAGAATGTGGTCTTGCAGACTGGGGACTATGGTTAGTATGTTCTGCATAGCTTTCTGGCTGACCACAGAAATACGAGGGTGAGTCATATGAAAACATTAAATATTTTTAAATATTATTTATTGTGCAGAAGTGGTACAAAGCTGTATCACTTTTCAACATAAGCTCCCCCACGCTCAATGCAAGTCCTTCAGCGCTTACAAAGTGCATAAATTCCTTTAGAATAATTCTTTTGGTAGTCCGCGCAACCACTCATGCACCGCGTGGCGTACCTCTTCATGAGAACGGTACTTCTTTCCTCCCAATGCGTCTTTGAGTGGTCCAAACATATGGAAATCAATTGCGGAAAGGTCTGGTGAGCATGGTGGATGAGGGACACACTCAAAATGCAGGTCTGTGATTGTTGCAACCATTGTACGGGCAGTGTGAGGCCTTGCATTGTCATGTTGGAAAAGGACACCTGCTGACAGCAGTCCACGTCGCTTTGATTTGATTGCAGGCCGCAGATGATTTTTTTGGAGATCTGTGTATGATGCACTGGTGACAGTGGTCCCTCTAGGCATGTAATGCTCCAAAATGACGCCTTTTTCGTCCCAAGAGAGAGTCAGCATAACCTCCCCTGCTGATGGTTCTGTTCGAAACTTCTTTGGTTTTGGTGATGAGGAATAGCGCCATTCCATGCTCGCTCTCTTCGTTTCCAGTAGGTGGAAGTGAACCCAGGTTTCATCCCCAGTAACGATTCTTGCAACGAAGCCATCACCTTCTCGTTCAAAGCGCCGAAGAAGTTCTTCACAAGCATCAACACGTCGTTCTCTCATTTCAGGAGTCAGCTGCCGTGGCACCCATCTTGCAGACACTTTGTGAAAGTGGAACACATCATGCACAATGTGGTGTGCTGACCCATGACTAATATGTAAACATGTTGCAAGGTCATTTAGTGTCACTCGGCGGTTTTCCTTCACTATGACTTCAACTGCTGCAATGTTCTGTGGAGTCACAACTCGTTGTGCCTGACCTGGACGAGGAGCATCTTCCACTGAAGTCACACAATTTGCCAACTTCCTACTCCATTCGCAGACTTGCTGCTGTGACAAACATGCATCACCGTAATGAACCTTCATTCATCGATGAATTTCAATAGGTTTCACATCTTCACTTCGAAAAAACCGAATAACAGGACGCTGTTCTTCCATGGTGCAAGTCGAAAGTGGGGCGGCCACCTTTATACTGAGACTGCGACGGTATGTGTGCATCTGCACTATGCTGCCACCTACAGGCCATTCTGCATGCTGTTTGTAGCACGCTTACCAACTTACAGGATAACGGCGCGAAATTTAAATTCGTTATTAAAAATTTAAGGTTTTCATTTGACTCACCCTCGAAGTTTCGAGGCTCTCGTAAAAGACGGCGAACAATATTTACTGCAATTCTAATATTTTAAATATTTTCTCCTATTGCTTATGACTAATTGCATATAATATTATTAGTATTATCAACCCACTGCCCCACAAAGAGTGTGCCGAGATTACCGAATTTCAGGCATTACCTCACACCGCGAACAATGCAGTGGCAGACGGCCTTCAGCTAAAGACTGAGAGCAGTGGCTTTTGAGTAGAGTTGTCAGTGCTAACAAGCAAGTAATACAGCGTGAAATAACTGCAGAAATCAATGCGCGACGTACGATGAACGATACGATGTGATGCGAGTAGCCTAGCTATCAGCACGACATTGCCTGCAGTTGCACTCCTGAGCTCATGACCATATCGGTTGGACCTTAGACGACTGGGAAACCGTGGCCTGGCCAGATGAGTCCCGATATCGGTTGGTAACAGCTGATGGTAGGGTTCGAGTGTATCGCAGACCCCACGAACCAAACCACCCAAGTTGTCAACAAGGCACTGTGCTACCTGGTGGTGGCTCTATAATGGTGTGGGCTGTGTTTCATGGAATTGACCGGGTCGTCTGGTCCAATTGAACCGATCATTGACTGGAAATGGTTACGTTCAGCTACTTGGAGACAATTTTCTGCAATCCATGTACTTTATGTTCCCAAACAACGAAGTCACTGGGCCACAATTTATTCCGATCGGTTTGAAGAACATTCTGAACAGTTCTAGCAAATGATTTGGTCACACACATCGCCCGACATGAATCCTATCGAAAATTTACGGGACATAATCGAGAGGCCAGTTCGTGCACAGAATCCTGCACCGGCAACAGTTTTGCAATTTTGGACGGCTATAAAGGCCCCATGGTTCACTACTTCTTCAGGGGACTTCCAACGACTTCTTGAGCCCACGCCACGTCGAGTCGTTGCACTATACCGGGAAAAAGGAGGTCCGACACGATATTAGGAGTTATCCTAGGACTTTTGGCACCTCAGTGTGTAACACTTTGTCTAAATATTTTGGGCCGGCCGCGGTGGCCGTGCGGTTCTAGGCGCTCCAGTCCGGAGCCGCGCTGCTGCTACGGTCGCAGGTTCGAATCCTGCCTCGGGCATGGGTGTGTGTGATGTTCTTAGGTTAGTTAGGTTTAAGTAGTTCTAAGTTCTAGGGGACTAATGACCACAGCAGTTGAGTCCCATAGTGCTCAGAGCCATTTGAACCATTTTTTTTCTAAATATTTTGGGCCATACGGTGCCTTTATGTGAGAGTGTACGACAACACCTAGAGACTGCTGGATCTTTCATGAGCGACCTTTTGCTTCTCATTTTACTAAGTTTATGGTCCACTTAGTGTCGTCTACAACTATTAGCCACTACATGTCGCGAGTGACGTCTTTAGTTGACACATTATCTGACTAATCTCCATTTTCATGCGTAACTCAAGGACAGAACTCTCAAACATCTTTTCTCTTCATTTCTTTCGGGTTTTATTACCATATTTTTCCAAAGTGGATTGCTTTGGATTAAGCATCAAAATTTCAGTACATCTTATTTCTTTGTCTTTCTTCCCTCATAGTTATTCTTTCTTCGGCATACTTCCTATGTCTATTGCAAATAAAATGCACTACATACAATTAATTCCTTTCCCCTTCATGAACTGTGCTTTATTGTTCTTATAATGATACTGCTTGCTTATTAGCTCGAATTTGATTGTTTTGGTGTGTGTGTGTGTTTGTGTGTGTGTGTGTGTGTGTGTGTGTGTGTGTGTGTGTGTGTGTGTATGTGTGTGTGTGTGTAGTTGCTGAATGAGAGAGACTAGGGTGGAGGAGAGAGACTAGGCTGGAGGAGGCTACATCTGCTACTCTCTTCGCACTTTGGCAGGAAATATAACAAAAAATCGCTCATAATGTGAAGTTATTGAAATTGAAGCTAAAATGTACCCAAAAAATATGTGCCGGTCTTTGTTACTGCGGAAACAGAAAAAGATTAGTTGTATTTTGTTTTTTTAACGGGAACAAAAGGATAAAAGCATGAGTCAGGGAAACCCATAGCGCGCGTGCCGCTTATCGCGTGATTTTGCGTCGAACACTTGTGACGCAGGCCCCTGGCTTATCAGCAGCCGCACTCCGGCAGATCAGGAACACATTCACTAGCCGCTAACGCATGTGCTGCTCTCAGGTCGCGAACAAGCAAACTGTTTCTGTCGAGCTCCAATGCTTGACGAACATACGCTAGATTACAGTTAGTTATCTAAAGGAATGTAACACCCACTTTCAATTGCAAAATTTCTGTCGGTTGCAGTAACGCTTCAAAAAACGAGAAACTGAGAAATCACCATTGCCTATGGTGAGGCAACGTGGTAGTAACATTTTCAGTGACCACTATAATGCTGCTGCTCTTGTTGTGGATAATGGCGATGGTAGTAAAATTTGTGAAGTGATGCAAGGTCTTAGTCGTGCTGGGTGCTTGGATTCCAGTCATGGCTCGCAGTCATTGAGAAAAATGTAACTGAGTCGTCAAAATATCGCGTAGAAGAGTGGATAGTTAACCTCGCTGAGTGTCTCAAAATATATCTTCTATGACGCTAATAAGTACAAACATTAACGAAACATTCCTCGGCGCACTCACGGTCAGCATAAAATAAGCTTTGTCGACAATATGGTAGATACGTTTCGGCGGTAAAAGAAAACTTTCTAGTTAAAACTTCCTGGCTACATGAAGGAGTGCACTGTGTTCAGTTCCATGTTCCATTTAGCTGTAACATTCCGACTACGCCAGCAATAAGCTATTCAGGACGATGCCGAGGAAAGTTTCAACCCCTTGATTTCAATCACATGTATAAGGAAATGCTGGAAACAAATATGTAGAAGAGAAAACCTCTTTCTTCCCCATCCTATCTCTTAAAGTGCAAGTTGAATCATGTACCTTCGCCTCCACCATCTTTCATTTCTACTGTATGCTGATGCTAGTGTTTATTTTTTATGGAAAATGGTGCTCGTTCCTACAGACCTTAGTTGGTCGAGGTTGTATTGAAAGACGAGGGTACCAGTCGAATGCTACGACCCAATATGCTCCCCAGACTTGAATCCGGTTGAACTCGTCTGTGGTGCATTTGACAAACGTAATCCAATTAGATGTTTCTTCAGAGGCCACAAAATATCCATCAAGAGCTCAGTAATAATGTTGGTGGTTTCGTGGTTCCAGTGAAGCAAAATCTATTATTAATGTGACACTTGGCACGCAACCCGAATTGTTTTGCTTATTCCATACCGTGCGTAACGCTCTACACTTCCACAAAAAATACGAAAGAGGTTGTGAATATTGCTGTACATATGGAAATTAGGAGAGGATAAAGGAAAATAGCATCTGATGATGACAGCATGGTTAGAAAGCGCATCGTGTTAATCTACACTCATGCTCATAAGTTAAGGATAATGCTGATACATGGTGAAACAACGTTCTGGTGGGCGGTTTGCGGGTTTAAATCACCTCGGGGTATGACCATGCGGTGCATTTGACCTGCGGACGAAGCACGGTGGCGCTGGCAGCAGTCCACATACGCAGAGGTGTGTTGGTGCATGTCAGAGTGGGTGCAGCGAGTAAATGTGCAGACGTTTTCAGACGTGCTAATGGGGACTGTGTGTTGAAAATGGCTCAAAGAACACATATTGATGACGTGATGAGGGGTAGAATACTAGGGCGACTGGGGGCTGGTCAAACACAGCAGGTCGTAGCACGGGCCCTCAGTGTGCCACAAAGTGTGCTCTCAAGATTATGGCAACTAGTCCAGCAGACGGGAAACGTGTCCAGGCGCTACAGTACGGGACGTCCACAGTGTACAACACCACAAGAAGACCGATATCTCACCATCAGTGCCCGCAGACGGCCACGGAGTACTGCAGGTAGCCTTGCTCGGGACCTTACAGCAGCCACTGGAACAGCTGTCTCCAGACACACAGTCTACTGACAACTGAACATATATGGTTTATTCACTCAGAGACGTGCAAGGTGCATTCCACTGAGCCCTGGTCACAGGAGAGCCCGTAAAGCCTGGTGTCAAGAACACAGTACAAGGTCATTGGAGCAGTGGTCCCATGTTATGTTCACGGACGAGTCCAGGTATAGTCTGAACAGTGATTCTCGCCGGGTTTTTATCTGACGTGAACCAGGAACCAGATACCAACCCCTCAATGTCCTTGAAAGGGACCTGTATGGAGGTCATCGTTTGATGGTGTGGGGTGGGATTATGACTGGTGCACGTACACCACTGCATGTCTTTCACAGAGGAACTGTAACAGGTCAGGTTTATCGGGACGTCATTTTTCACCAGTATGTCCGCCTTTTCAGGCGTGCAGTGGGTCCCCCCTTCCTCCTGATGGATGATAACGCACGGCCCCACCGAGCTGCCGTCGTGGAGGAGTACCTTGAAACAGAAGATATCAGGTGAATGGAGTGGCCTGCCTGTTCTCCAGACCTAAACCACATCGAGCACGTCTGGGATGCTCTCGGTCGACGTATCGCTGCGCGTCTTCAAACCGCTACGACACTTCAGGAGATCCGACAGGCACTGGTGCATGAATGGGAGGCTATATCCCAGCATCTGCTCGACCACCTGATCCAGAGTATGCCAACCCGTTGTGCGGCCTGTGTACGTGCGCATGGTGATCATATATCATATTGATGTCAGGGTAGATGCGGAGGAAACACTGGCGTTTTGTAGCACATGTGTGTCGGAACGGTTTTCTCACCTTATCGCCAATACCGTGGACTTACAGATCTGTGTCGTGTGTGTTTCCTATGTGCCTCTGCTATTAGCGCCAGTTTTGTGTAGTGCCACGTTGTGTGGCACCATATTCTGCAATTATCCTTAATTTATGAGCATGAGTGTAGTTACTAATTAATGTCTGATACAGAAAACTTAAAGCAAAACTTTTCTCAAGCTTTGTAAACACGGAAACATGACCAGATTATCGGGAATGTATTTTTTTTATTATTAATCATTTGCGCTAATAACACCAATAAATCTTTGATAACCGTTTCATTTATGCATACAGGAGCGGTTAGTGATAAAAATTGTACTCGCTCAAAGGATCCGGTTCATTATCAGACCTGCAACATGCCCAGCGTGACACTGTAGTTTGTCCCCCTAAATGTAGCATCCTCGCTTTCTGTTGAGGAAAAGCTAAACATGCCTGGGAAGGTTAGCCACTGGAAGTGGTGACCAAGATGCGCCAACAAATGGGGCTGTGTCATATAAAACCACCGTGGACTCGTCTTCTGGTGTAGCGGGGATTCAAATCATAGTTGGGCCATCCAGAGTTAGACGTTCCAAGGTGTCTTTAAATCTCTGAAGGAAAACCACGAGATCGTTCCAAACGCTTGTGCTGAATCGTTAATGCTGTCGTCGTCGTCGGGACATAAATCGCCGATCCTCATTTTTTTGTAACAAGCTGTGTCCAATAAAACATATCACCAGCGCGTCGTATCGTCTCTTCTATCCACAGAGACGGGCCAAAGTGCTCTTATGACGCCACCAAATATGACACCACAAAGATTACCACTCTGCCGAGAGGACCCGCAAACAAGTGGTAATTGTTTCGTGCAGTTATGTGCATGCTACTTTTTTGAAGACCACACCCAATTTGTTAAGGATAGGGCAGTGCATAATTAGGGTGGGCAATTACTCTCAATTTTGCATGATGGCACACGAAGTCCGTACACAATTTTGTTAGTGTTTGTAGCTTTCAAAGAAATTCTGAAAAGAACGCTTGGCCATAAAACTTACTAAAGGCAATCAACTCGTAAAATCTTGGGGGTCTTTAGACATTATTTACACTTTTTGTGTACTTCTCGTATTTTAGCATTTTGACAATTTTCAACACGGTTTTAGGCTGCCTTCTTGTCTGTCTGTTTGGTACAAATTCTGAAATTGAATTTAATCTAACTTACCTATGAGCTAGCATTATAAACATGTTCAAAACTGTCTGACAGTGCAGGAGTGTTGGGGTAAGGGCCACCTACCTGAAATAGGGGAGAGGGTGGGGCTGAAAACGGGATGACAGGGAAGTATATCGTAGAGATCGCCTGTACGGTAGGAATTCCGCACAGTCGGTGTGTGTAGCAGATTGCGTCATACATCCTACAGGCGCAATGTGTGTTCAGCTCACCTGCTGCAGAAAGAGTTTACGACATCTCATTCGATTTACAGCTGTACCTCTGCAATGACTGAAGCAGTTCATGGAAAACTCGGCACACGGATCACCTGCAACCAGAAAAAGTTACTGTAACAATAAGATTCCTTTAGCACCCCTATGGTTGATGGTGGGCATGAAAATGGGTGATACAAAAATATCACTCATGGATGGTTCAAAAATGGTTCAAATGGCTCTGAGCACTATGGGACTCAACTGCTGTGGTCATTAGTCCCCTAGAACTTAGAACTACTTAAACCTAACTAACCTAAGGACATCACACACATCCATGCCCGAGGCAGGATTCGAACCTGCGACCGTAGCAGTCGCACGGTTCCGGACTGCGCGCCTAGAACCGCGAGACCACAGCGGCCGGCTATCACTCATGGACGCCTGGGGCAATTTCACCCAAATTTGGTTATACATGACTGATTTTACTAAATTTTTATTAGCTCGTTTTCTTGTCTGTCTGTCATTATTAATTTTGCAATTTATTTTAAACCAACTTCGCGATGAGCTAGACTTTAATCTTTCGCCATAGTTCAGAACTGGATGACGATGCCCTACTAATTCACTTTCTTCTGTGGTGTGCGGCTGAGGACACTTTAGTTACCACCGTCATTTGCCGATGATCTACCGAACTGAAACCTTTAACATAGCGCAGAACACGATGACAATGCAATATTAACTCGCTTTCATGTCTGGTGTGCGACGAAAGGTACTTTGTATACTACTGACATTTCCCCAATTTTCTCTTCCCGTCACAAATCGTTCGCGGGTAGAACGGTTGCTGGTAAGTCTCCACGTGTGCTCGAATCTCTCTAATGTTTGCCTTTACAGTCCTTTTGCGAGAGATAAGTGGGAGGAAGCAATATATTGGTTGATTCAGGTGAAGAGAAACTGAAATAATCCTGAAACTTACCACATGTTTCTGTTTTAATCTCATTAAGATGTTTGGAATCGACTGATAAATTTTACATACACAAGGCGAAACGGCAGAAAATAATTTCAATAAAAATAAATTTTTAATGCACTGATAGTTCTTAAAATTTATGATTGTGTATTTTTAATAGCTACGGAAATACACTACTGGCCATTAAAATTGCTACACCACGTGCTACATACGCGAAATTTAACCGACAGGAAGTAGACGCTCTGATATGCAAATGATTAGCTTATCAGAGCATTCACACAAGGTTGGCGCCGGTGGCGACACCTACAACGTGCTGATACAGGAAAGTTTCCAACCGATTTCTCATACACAAACAGCAGTTGACCGGCGTTGCTTGGTGAAACGTTATTGTGATGCCTCGTGTAATGAGGAGAAATGAGTACCATCACGTTTCCGACTTTGATAAAGGTCGGATTGTAGCCTATCGCGATTGCGGTTTATCGTATCGCGACATTGCTGCTCGCGTTGGTCGAGATCCAATGACTCTTAGCAGAATATGGAATCGGTGGGTTCAGGAGGGTAATACGGAACGCCGTGCTGCATCCCAACGGCCTCGTATCACTAGCAGTCGAGATGACAGGCGTCTTATCCTTATGGCTGTAACGGATCGTGCAGCCACGTCTCGATCCCTGAGTCAACAGATGGGGACGTTTGCAAGACAACAACCATCTGCACGAACAGTTCGACGACGTTTACAGCAGCATGGACTATCAGCTCGGAGAGCATGACTGCGGTTACCCTTGACGCTGCATCACAGGCAGGAGCGCCTGAGATGGTGTACTCAACGGCGAACCTGGGTGCACGAGTGGCAAAACGTCATTTTTTCAGATAAATCCAGGTACTGTTTACAGTATCATGATGGTCACATCCATGTTTCCGACATCGCGGTGAACGCACATTGGAAGCGTGTATTCGTCATCGCCATACTGGCGTATCACCCGGCGTGATGGTATGGGGTGCCATTGGTTACACGTCTCGGTCACCTCTTGTTCGCATTGACGGTACTTTGAACAGTGGACGTTACATTTCAGATGTGTTACGACCCGTGGCTCTACCCTTCATTCGATCCCTGCGAAACCCTACATTTCAGCAGGATAATGCACGACCGAATGTTGCAGGTCCTGTACGGGCCTTTCTGGATACAGAAAATGTTAGACTGCTGCCCTGGCGAGCACATTCTAAAGATCTCTCATCAATTAAAAACGTTTGGTCAATGGTGGCCGAGCAGCTGGCTCGTCACAATACGCCAGTCACTACTCTTGATGAACTGTGGTATCGTGTTGAAGCTGCATGGGCAGCTGTACCTGTATACGCCATCCAAGCTCTGTCTGACTCAACGCCCAGGTGTATCAAGGCCGTTATTACGGCCAGAGGTGGTTGTTCTGGGTACCAATTTCTGAGGATCTATGCACCCAAATTGCGTGAAAATGTAATCACATGTGAGTTCTAGTATAATACACTCCGGGAAATGGAAAAAAGAACACATTGACACCGGTGTGTCAGACCCACCATACTTGCTCCGGACACTGCGAGAGGGCTGTACAAGCAATGATCACACGCACGGCACAGCGGACACACCAGGAACCGCGGTGTTGGCCGTCGAATGGCGCTAGCTGCGCAGCATTTGTGCACCGCCGCCGTCAGTGTCAGCCAGTTTGCCGTGGCATACGGAGCTCCATCGCAGTCTTTCACACTGGTAGCATGCCGCGACAGCGTGGACGTGAACCGTATGTGCAGTTGACGGACTTTGAGCGAGGGCGTATAGTGGGTATGCGGGAGGCCGGGTGGACGTACCGCCGAATTTCTCAACACGTGGGGCGTGAGGTCTCCACAGTACATCGATGTTGTCGCCAGTGGTCGGCGGAAGGTGCACGTGCCCGTCGACCTGGGACCGGACCGCAGCGACGCACGGATGCACGCCAAGACCGTAGGATCCTACGCAGTGCCGTAGGGGACCGCACCGCCACTTCCCAGCAAATTAGGGACACTGTTGCTCCTGGGGTATCGGCGAGGACCATTCGCAACCGTCTCCATGAAGCTGGGCTACGGTCCCGCACACCGTTAGGCCGTCTTCCGCTCACGCCCCAACATCGTGCAGCCCGCCTCCAGTGGTGCCGCGACAGGCGTGAATGGAGGGACGAATGGAGACGTGTCGTCTTCAGCGATGAGAGTCGCTTCTGCTTTGGTGCCAATGATGGTCGTATGCGTGTTTGGCGCCGTGCAGGTGAGCGCCACAATCAGGACTGCATACGACCGAGGCACACAGGGCCAACACCCGGCATCATGGTGTGGGGAGCGATCTCCTACACTGGCCGTACACCACTGGTGATCGTCGAGGGGACACTGAATAGTGCACGGTACATCCAAACCGTCATCGAACCCATCGTTCTACCATTCCTAGACCGGCAAGGGAACTTGCTGTTCCAACAGGACAATGCACGTCCGCATGTATCCCGTGCCACCCAACGTGCTCTAGAAGGTGTAAGTCAACTACCCTGGCCAGCAAGATCTCCGGATCTGTCCCCCATTGAGCATGTTTGGGACTGGATGAAGCGTCGTCTCACGCGGTCTGCACGTCCAGCACGAAAGCTGGTCCAACTGAGGCGCCAGGTGGAAATGGCATGGCAAGCCGTTCCACAGGACTACATCCAGCATCTCTACGATCGTCTCCATGGGAGAATAGCAGCCTGCATTGCTGCGAAAGGTGGATATACACTGTACTAGTGCCGACATTGTGCATGCTCTGTTGCCTGTGTCTATGTGCCTGTGGTTCTGTCAGTGTGATCATGTGATGTATCTGACCCCAGGAATGTGTCAATGAAGTTTCCCCTTCCTGGGACAATGAATTCACGGTGTTCTTATTTCAATTTCCAGGAGTGTATATTTGTGCAATGAATACCCGTTTATCATCTGCATTTTTTCTTGGTGTAGCGATTTTAATGGCCAGTAGTGTACTTGTAAGACTTTTAACGATAGTAGTAGGGCGCATTCAATATACAGGGTGTTTGGAAATTCCCGTTACAAACTTCCATGGCTTGTATATCGGACTGAGTACATAACATTTTGATTAGAAACCTATGTCCGGAAACGTACCGTTTCTGTTCTACGGCGGTTTCAATTCAGATATTTAACTGATGCACTTCTGCTTGAGGAACTGAATCAGGCTTGACACAGTACAAGTATTAGGAAACAATTCGAAAGCAAACATAATGAAACATCCATTTAGCACTTAACCGCATTTGTTTGTATTAACACTTCAACATTACGTGTTTACATTATTCCAAAACAAAAAAGAACCGTTCATTATGTACGTATGGAACATTAGTGATGCACTACAACAACAGCTCGATGTGACGACCACCACCGTTGTTATAGACATGGAATGGTAAATACTCTGCATCCCACCTGGTGTCTCTTCAGTTTCTAGTGTAGTGGCCAGATCGCGTGCCAGTAGATCTTTCTTTGTCTTCGCCCAAACACGCCTCGGAAGGCCCAACGGCACCGACCGACCGCCGTGTCCTCATTAGCCGAGGGCGTCACCGGATGCGGATATAGAAGTGCATGTGGTCAGCACACCGCTCTCCCGGTCGTTGTCATCTTTCGCGACCAGAACTGCTACTTCTCAGTCAAGTAGCTCCTCAATGGGCCTCACAAGGGCTGAGTGTACCCCGCCTGCCACCAGCGCTGGGCAGACCTGAACCGTCATCCATTCAAGTGTTAGCCAAACCCGACAGCGCTTACCTTCGGTGATGTGGCGGGAACCGATGTTACCACTGTGTCAAGGTCGCTGGCTTTCTATCTCTACCGGAATCTCGTAAATTGAACTTTGCGTACGATCCCACAAGTAGTAGTCCAAAGAACTTAAATCCGGCGATCGCAGCGGCCACGTGGTTGGACCCCCTCAACCTACTCATCTTTCAGCATATCGCCTGTTGAGATATCTCCGGACTGCATGTGACAAGTGAGGTAGCGCACTGTCAGGCTGAAGCCACATTTCCTGGTGGACATTCAGTGGCAGAACTTCCAAGAAAGGGTCCAGTAATTTTTGTAGGAACGTCAAGTATGCGGAATCAGTTAGCTTGAGTGGAAGGAGAGGGTATGACCAAATTATATGACCGCCCAGAATACCTTGTAACATCGAAAATGCAGATAAAATACCTTCTACACCATCCAAAATTTTCGTCGTTTAATATCCGTTGATAACTTGTACTATACTTCTGATTTTGAATCTGTAAGCTTTATTACAGAAACTATACTCATGCTCATAAATTAAGGATAATGCTGATACATGGTGCAACAACGCTCTGTTGGGCGGTTTGCGGGTTTAAATCACCTCGGGGTATGACCATGCAGTGCACTTGACCTGCAGTCGTCGCTCGGTGGCGCTGGCAGCAGTCCACATACGCAGAGGTGTGTTGGTGCAGCGAGTAAGTGTGCAGACATTTTCAGACGTGCTAATGGTGACTGTGTGTTGAAAATGGCTCAAAGAACACGTATTGATGACGTGATGAGGGGTAGAATACTAGGGCGACTGGAAGCTGGTCAAACACAGCAGGTCGTAGCACGGGCCCTCAGTGTGCCACAAAGTGTGATCTCAAGATTATGGCAACTATTCCAGCAGATGGGAAACGTGTCCAGGCGCTACAGTACTGGAGGTCCACAGTGTACAACACCACAAGAAGACCGATATCTCACCATCAGTGCCCACAGACGGCCACGGAGTACTGCAGGTAGCCTTGCTCGGGACCTTACCACAGCCACTGGAACAGTTATCTCCAGACAAACAGCCTACAGACGACTGAACAGACATGGTTTATTCGCCAAGAGACCTGCAAGGTGCATTCCACTGACCCCTGGTCACAGGAGAGGCCGTAAAGCATATGTCAAGAACACAATACCTGCTCATTGGAACAGTGGTCCCATGTTATGTTCACGGACGAGTCCAGGTACAGTCTGAACAGTGGTTCTCGCCGGGGTCTCATCTGGCGTGAACCAGGAACCAGATACCAACCCCTTAATGTCCTTGAAAGGGACCTGTATGGAAATCGTGGTTTGATGCACGTCTTCAAACCCCTAGGACGCGTCAGGAGCTCCGACAGACACTGGTGCAAGAATGGGAGGCTATACCCCAGAAGCTGCTCGACCACCTGATCCAGAGTATGCCAACCCGTTGTGCGGCTTGTTTACGTGTGCATGTTGATCATATCCCATACTGATGTCGTGGTACATGCGCAGGAAACAGTGGCGTTTTGTAGCGCATGTGTTTCGGGACGGTTTTCCCAACTTATCACCAATACAGCGGACTTACAGATCTGTGTCGTGTGTGTTCCCTATGTGCCTATGCTATTAGCGCCAATTTTGTGTAGTGCCACGCTGTGTGGCACCACATTCTGCAGTTATCCTTAATTTATGAGCACGAGCGTATATTTAATACGTATTCGATGTAATAGTATATTTATTTCTGACTGTATATAATTGATAGTCATTATGATGAAAATATTGTAAAGTTCTGGGTGATATCCAAGGGAACTTTATTTAAATGTATCGATAGCAACGATGAAATGGCAGTAGCTGTGCCGTTGTTTATCATTGCGTATGGAAAGTCTCTGTCGCGTTGCGAGCAGAGAGGAGGCAGAGCGGCTTGAGTGATGAAAGAGTGCGGAAGTGTTTGTTGGACACTTCCGCAGACAGTGTGCAGCTATGCTCGCCCCAGTGTAGACACGCCTGATTCGTTAACCCGCGAGTATTGAGAGAACGGCAGGAATGGACAGGTGGAGGAAGCTGCATTTCTAATTATTGCCTGCCCCATAATTATTAGTGGCTCAGGAGACGACTCGGGGCTCCCAAAATGGAGCAGCAACAACAGCGGCAGCTCAGCATTGTCGTCAGCCACATTCTTCGTCGTCCGCATAGCTACAACTTCGTAAGACCGTTAACTGATAGATACGGTAATGTAGAGGCTTTACCCAGTTGCATTTCTTTCACAGAGTGTGACTAACTTCAATAGTAACTTGCAATAGTTAAAACTTGTAGGACACCTGTCTTGACATTGTCCTCAAACATTGTAACCAGGCAGGATCCCTTTCCGTACCATGCAATCACCGAGTGCCGTAATAATATGAAAATTGTTTAACTATCTACTGCCAGTTTTGTATGTTTGCTAATGACCAGTTTAAGTCTATATTTTCTGCCTCAGTTACTGTTCATTCTTATACTTCATAGCAGAGGCTTAACTAATTTGCAGTTCTGAGTGTTAACTTCATGCACTTACATTAACGTAAAATTTCACTGGAAAAATTAGTAACTAAAAATACATCACAAATTAATAAGGCGAAATTTCATTTATTCTGTATTTAGCTTGGCGAGTGACTTCTGCTGGCTTGGTATGTATCTTATTATTGTTATTTTAAAAGTCAATTCTGCATTACGTCAGACTGAGTTTGTTGAAAGTAATTTTTTTACATAACAAAGTTTTAGTTACATTTATTTAACCAGTAACTCCATTTAACTTTACTTTCAGAATGTAGTACTTCAGAATAGGTAACTGCAAACTCAGTGCTTCCTGATTTATTTACCTTCTCGTGAACTGTTGTGTTGTGGGAAAGGGTGATAACATTCTGTTGCCACGCCAGTGATCATTTCCTTGAATTGATTTGCCATTACCTTTCGTAAGATTCTGGAGATTCAATGCCTTAGCGGGCTGGTGATCGTTTAATTATCCCCTTTTTAGCTAATCAATGTTTTCTTTGTATTATCAGTAATTTTTGTAGTAAATATTACGTGGTACCCTTTTCCCCCTGTGTGGTTCGTGACCAATTGCAGTATATTCTACCCATTTCAAAAGTATCATCAGTATTTAGATTAGGTTTAGAATAGATTCTTCCTTCACAAGTGTCTGTTGTAAATTTTCCTTCAACTAATCGGTGTTATTTTCCTTTGGTAACGATAGCCTTACTTACTGTAGAATTTCATTAGGCGTATGCGATCACGGTCAGTTATATCGCAATCCAGTAGGCTGATTTGGAAGGGCGAGACTACAACCATATTATATCGCCATATATCGATATATCGCGGGGAAAATATCGAAATATCGATGTTTCATCAACAGCCCTAATGCCCACATTTTACTAAGGTTGGTTGGAGTACGGTGCAGAAGTTTCCCTGGGAAGCCCTTACACATCCTCCATACAGTCCCGATCTCTCCCCATGCTATCTCCATATCCTTGGAACTCTGCTGAAAGACATTCCTAGGCGTCGATTTGCTTCGGACGAAGAGGTGCACGCCTGGGTGCAATTATGGTTCCGTAGGAAATCGCGAACATCTTTCCATAAAGGTAAGAATCAGTATGGGACTGGGAGAAATTAATTTATACTTATTAGTCCGATGTAAAAACGTGTTATATTAAAAATTTATTTTTATTTAAATAATTATTCATTCACCATTATCATCGACAAGCCGAAACCGACACTTTAACATTTTGTCCAGGTTTTCAACGAGACTCAATTAACGAAGACAGTGATCTCTCAAGAGCCTATTGTTGTTGTTGTTGTTGTTGTTGCGGTCTTCAGTCCTGAGACTGGTTTGATGCATCTCTCCATGCTACCCTATCCTGTGCAAACTTCTTCATCTCCCAGTACCTACTGCAACCTACATCCTTCTGAATCTGCTTAGTGTATTCATCTTTGGTCTCCCTCTACGATTTTTACCCTCCACGCTGCCCTCCAATGCTAAATTGGTGATTCCTTGATGCCTCAGAACATGTCCTACCAACCGGTCCCTTCTTCTTGTCAAGTTGTGCCACAAACTCCTGTTCTCCCCACTTCTATTCAATACCTCCTCATTAGTTATGTGATCTACCCATCTAATCTTCAGCATTCTTCTGTAGCACCACATTTCGAAGGCTTCTATTCTCTTCTTGTCCAAACTATTTATCGTCCATGTTACACTTCCATACATGGCTACACTCCATACTTTCAGAAACGACTTCCTGACACGTAATACACGATGTTAACAAATTTCTCTTCTTCAGAAACGCTTTCCTTGCCATTGCCAGTCTACATTTTATATCCTCTCCACTTCGACCATCATCAGTTATTTTGCTCCCCAAATAGCAAAACTCCTTTACTACTTTAAGTGTCTCATTTCCTAATCTAATTCCCTCAGCATCACCCGACTTAATTCGACTACATTCCATTATCCTCGTTTTGCTTTTGTTGATGTTCATCTTATATCCTCCTTTCAAGGCACTGTACATTCCGTTCAACTGCTCTTCCAAGTCCTTTGCTGTCTCTGACAGAATTACAATGTCATCGGCGAACCTCAAAGTTTTTATTTCTTCTCCATGGATTTTACTTCCTCCTCCGAATTTTTCTTTTCTTTCCTTTACTGTTTGCTCAATATACAGATTGAATAACATCGGGGAGAGGCTGCAACCCTGTCTCACTCCCTTCCCAACCACTGCTTCCCTTTCATGCTCCTCGACTCTTATAACTGCCATCTGGTTTCTGTACAAATTGTAAATAGCCTTTCGCTCCCTGTATTTTACCCCTGCCACCTTTAGAATTTGAAAGAGAGTATTCCAGTCAACACTGTCAAATGCTAGAAACGTAGGTTTGCCTTTCCTTAATCTACCTTCTAAGGTAAGTCGTAGGGTCAGTATTGCCTCACGTCTTCCAACATTTCTACCGAATCCAAACCGATCTTCCCCGAGGTCGGCTTGTACCAGTTTTTCCATTCGTCTGAAAAGAAATCGTCTTAGTATTTTGAATCTGTGACTTATTAAACTGATAGTTCTAATGGAATGTTGTCTACTCCCTGGGCCTTGTTTCGACTTAGGTCTTTCAGTGCTCTGTCAAATTCTTCACGCAATATCATATCTCCCATTTCATCTTCAGCTACATCCTTTTACACTTCCATAATATTGTGCTCAAGTACATCGCCCTTGTACAGATCCTCTATATACTCCTTCCACCTTTCGGATTTCACTTCTTTGCTTAGAACTGGGTTTCCATCTGAGCTCTTGATATTCATACAAGTGGTTCTCTTCTCTCCAAAAGTCTCTTTTAATTTTCCGTAGGGAGTATCTATCTTACCCCTAGTGAGATAAGCCTCTACATCCTTACATTTGTCCTCTAGCCATCCCTGCTTAGCCATTTTGCACTTCCGGTCGATCTCATTTTTGAGACGTTTGTATTCCTTTTTGCCTGCTTCATTTACTGCATTTTTATATTTTCTCCTTTCATCAATTAAATTCAATATTTCTTCTGTTACCCAAGGATTTCTACTAGCCCTCGTCTTTTTACCTACTTGATCCTCTGCTGCCTTCACTACTTCATCCCTCAAAGCTACCCATTCTTCTTCTACTGTATTTCTTTCCCCCATTCCTGTCAATTGTTCCCTTATGCTCTCCCTGAAACTCTGTACAACCTCTGGTTTAGTCAGTTTATCCAGGTCCCATCTCCTTAAATTCCCACCTTTTTGCAGTTTCTTCATTTTTAATCTACAGTTCATAATTAATAGATTGTGGTCAGAGGCCACATCTGCCCCTGGAAATGTCTTACAATTTAAAACCTGGTTCCTAAATCCCTGTCTTACCATTATATAATCTCTCTGATACTTTATAGAATCTCCAGGATTCTTCCAGGTATACAACCTTCTTTTATGATTCTTGAACCAAGTGTTAGCTATGATTAAGTTACGCTCTGTGCAAAATTCCACCAGGCGGGTTCCTCTTTCATTTCTTACCCCAATCCATATTCACCTACTACGTTTCCTTCTCTCCATTTTACTACTCTCGAATTCCAGTCACCCATGACTATTAAATTTTCGTCTCCCTTCACTACCTGAATAATTTATTTTATCTCATCATATATTTCATCATTTTCTTCGTCATTTGCAGAGCTAGTTGGTGTATAAACTTGTACTACTGTAGTATGCGTGGGCTTCATGTCTGTCTTGGCCACTATAATGCGTCCACTATGCTGTTTGTAGCAGCTTACCCGCGCTCCTATTTGTTTTTTTTTTTCATTTTTTTCATTATTGAACCTACTCCTGCATTACCCCTATTTGATTTTGTATTTATAACCCCGTATTCACCTGATCAAAAGTCTTGTTCCTCCTGCCAACGAACGTCACTAATTCCCACTATATCTAACTTTAACCTATCCATTTCGCTTTTTAAATTTTATAACCTACCTGCCCGATTAAGGGATCTGACATTCCACGCTCCGATCCGTAGAACGCCAGTTTTCTTTCTCCTCATAACGACGTCCTCTTGAATAGTCCCCACCCGGAGATCCGAATGGGGGACTATTTTACCTCCGGAATATTTTAGCCAAGAGGACGCCATCATCATTTAACCACACAGTAAAGCTGCATGCCCTCGGGAAAAATTATGGCTGTAGTTTCCCCTTGCTTTCAGCCGTTCGCAGTACGAGCGCAGCAAGGCCGTTTTGGTTAGTGTTACAAGGCCAGATAAGTCAATCATCCAGACTGTAGCCCCTGCAACTATTGAAAAGGCTGCTGCCCCTCTTCAGGAATCACACGTTTGTCTGGCCTCTCAACAGATACCCCTCTGTTGTGGTTGCACCTACGGTACGGTCATCTGTATCGCTGAGGCACGCAAGCCTCCCCCACTAACGGCAAGGTCCATGGTTCATAGTGGGGAGAGCCTATTACTTTTTGTATAAATAAATGGAAAGCAGCTTTCTGAAGCTATCATTCCTAAGACTGCACGTAATACATGCAATATATGTATAACAGTTGTGAAAACATCAGAGCGTCAATATGATATAAACATACAACTATACTAATTGTGCGATTCCTTACAAACACGTCAAAAACAAGTTTTACAAATTTCTTCAGCGGTAGCAAATTGGAGAGGATTCTGTGACACATTGCAGAAGATCAGGACAAGCTCAAGTATATAAGACTAAAAAGTACTAAGCTTCATCAGGTAACGTTTCACAAAATCACTTGGAGTGTTTCTTAAAACACCTAAAAGAAGTGTATTGCTTAAGCGCAGTCTGAATTGCAGGTAACTCGTCGTTTACTGGTTGCTTTATAACTGACAATGTCAGAAATGAAAGTTGATGCCTTGGTAAGACTAACTACTCGTACTGTTTTACATGTTTATAATCTATTCAGTTTTCACATGTTCATTTACAAACATCGGTACAAATGGAAAGGCACATTATACTTTTAGTTGCTCAAATAGGTACTAAGATTTCATTCTTCTCATTACAAAGGGAAATAGGCTGCTCAAAGAATAATACTGAAGTATACTTCCTAAGTTGTGATAAGTGAAGTGATCTACTAATTGAAACTGCCTCAAAGTTGCAGACAAGTTGCCTACTAATCCGTTCCTTGGCGATCGAGGCAACTCATTTCCAAGGAATAACTCTTTTACTCACTATCACAGAGATTAACTATATTCTGAACATTTTACTGTTTACGTAGTTATAATTACTGATGTATTTAGCTACTGTGTTAAAATCAACGATGAATGTGAGTACAGAGGAGACAGGTAATTTGCTTTCGGGTAGACATTATTGTTTAGAGTAAAAATTCTGTTACCTGTTTTTATCAGTGTACGTGACCTGCTCATATAGTTTCAGGGCGGCAGTGAGATACAACGGAACAAGAGCCTTGGAAAAAATTCAGATGGGTTACTTTATTAATATCTGCACTTTATCTTAAGTACAACAGACAACTGCGAGTTATATTTCCATCGAAATTGATACTTGGAGCTATTTGAGTAACGGCAGATGGCAAATAAGGAAAGAAAACATTTTTAAGGAGCTCTACGCAAATATTACGATATCTACAGTGACAGAAAAAAACAACACCGAAAAATAATTTACGTAGAGTAATGAAATATCGGGAATGTGTTAGTCTAGGCAACATATGTACCTGATTAACATTGTAAGATCACAGGTTAATGTAAGTGCGACATAAGACATAGCAAATGCGAAATTCTGGTTCATTAACAACCGGTGTAGCCGCCAGAATGTTGAATGAAAGCATGCAAAGGTGCATGCATTGTGTTGTACATGTGCCTGATGTCAGATTGTGGGATGGATTTTCATGTCTGTTGCACTTGGTCGGTCAATACAGAGACGGTTAATGCTGTGTGGATGACGCTGGAGTTGTCCGAAGATGCCTCACATGTGCTCGATTGGAGAAAGGTCTTTTGATCAAGCAGGCCAGGTCAACATGTTGACGCACTGTACAACATGCTGCGTTACGGCAACGGTATTTGGGCGACCGTTATCCTGTTGGTAAAAACACCTGGAATGCTGTTCATGAATGGTAACACAAAAAGTCGGATCACCAGATTGACGTACAAATGTGCAGTCAAAGTGCGTGGGATAACCACGAGAGGGCTCTTTCTGTCATATGAAATCGCACCCCAGACCATAATTGCAGGTGTAGTTCCAGTGAGCCTAGCATGCGGACAGTTTGCTCACAGGCCCTCAGCTGGCCTCCTCCTAACCAACACACGGCCGTCACTGGAACAGAGGCAGAACCAGCTTTCGACAGAAAACACAACAGACCTCCACCACGCCCTCCAGTGAGCTCTCGCTAGACATGACTGACGTCGCAAATGGCGGTGGTTTATGGTCAGTTGAATGCACGCTACAGGGCGTATGACTCGGAGCTGTCCTTGAAGTAACTGTTCGTTGTATCAGTGTAGTGCCGACTGCTGCTCAAATGCAGATGCACTACGATGAGCCAGAGCCTTAAGCTGTCGGCACACGGGCCGTGCTGCCGAACGTTAACGTGCAGCGTGACAAGTTCAAAAAATGGTTCAAATGGCTGTGAGCACTATGGGACTCAACTGCTGAGGTCATTAGTCCCCTAGAACTTAGAACTAGTTAAACCTAACTAACCTAAGGACATCACAAACATCCATGCCCGAGGCAGGATTCGAACCTGCGACCGTAGCGGTCTTGCGGTTCCAGACTGCAGCGCCTTTAACCGCACGGCCACTTCGGCCGGCGTGACAAGTTCAACGTGCTGCTCAACGCTCAGGAACGATGCGACTTGTGTATACGGTACGTTGGCCCCAACGTGGTATAAGTGATCGCAACGCACTCCAGCGGCATTCGAGGGATGTTTCTAGTTCGTAAATCACACCGTTTACTCAATGGGCACGCGTAAAATTCCCACGTTAGCTCTATTAAAACGCACATTTCCTCCATCGTCCACGAAAAGGAAAGTACCATGTCCAATCAATAAGGATACAGGTTTATAAAAGTTCCATTACAAACAGTGAGGTACAAATTTGGAATACTTCTCCTCTAAGATAAACATTATTTCATCATTCCCACATTTTAGTAAAACCCCAGTAGCAGAATCTTTGCAACATGTGAATTACGAAGCGTAAAAGAAAAAGGAGCAAAATATGTTTATACAAGTAGCGCAAGCTGCCCTGTAGATTGAGCCAATCGAACAATCACCCCTCAAAAAAAAGGTGAACTTATATTTACATAACATCAAATATTATAGCATATACTTATATTAAACTAATAAAAAAAGTATCAGAACGTAATAAAAACGCGATTGTTAGGAAAAATATTGAGAAGTTCTAAGACGCGAACCACCGCCCCATTAAAGACTCTTATCGGACAGAGACGCTACTCATTACTCTAAACCAACACCAAGCTCCTATTATGTAATCACATTGTCTTATCCCTTCTAAAAACGTTAATAGTAGATAATTATGTTACTAATTGAAATTTAATTATAACAAATTGTACCAAGAACAATGCGTTTTGGGTGGATCTTCAGTGTGTCGCTGCCTTCAAATAGCCTACTCTCATAATACACAAGTTACAATAATTCTTTTGCCATGAATATGATGTTTCTCATTATTTTATTGGAACGAATCACAAAACTAACAACGGGTTTTCCAGTGATTCTCAGTTTGCTGGTGCTCAGAAACGGCGTATATACATATAGGTTTGAAATGAATGCCAATATGGCGCCTCACAACTATGTACTGAAGGGAGACGGCGTGCGTGTGACGTAGGTGGCGTTGTGCCATCTCATTGGTCAATGCTCAGACGCACGATCAGAATATCTGACATGCCAGATATTGCTCTGCACGTTCGGAAAGACTCCCGAACGTGCTATTCCACGCTATGACGTCAGAAACTCGGCACGCTCAACGCTCAACGTTCGGATGCACGGTCCGTGTGCCGACGCCTTTACGCCGAACACGATGGTCATCGCTCTCGGTAGTACCGCGTGGCCATCCGGAGCCCTGTCTTCTTGGGACCATAAATTCTCGTGACCACCGCTGCCAGCTGTCATGTACAGTGGCCACATTCCTGCCAAGTCTTTCTGCAGTATCGCAGAAGAAACATCCAGCTTCTCGTAGATCTGTTAGACGATCATGTTCAAACACAGTGAGGTGCTGATAATGGCATCTTCGTCACCTTAAAGGCATTCTTGTTTAACATCAGCTTACCACGTCAAATCTCGAAGGTAACTGACGTTCATGACCATTACTGTGTGTATTTAAAGCAAACCTGATATGCATCCTTATAGTGGTGCTACTAGCCCACTCTTATGTGACTGGTGCGAAATATGAATCTTCATCATCTTTCAGATGTAGAAACGCGGCTTCCAACTTTGGTTTATATCGCGTAACTCCTCCTTGGTGTTGCGATTTCTTCCTGTTGGTGTATTTGTAGGGGGGATGGGCGGACGCGCTACGTCTCCGCAGTCCACTTGCACACTATAAAGCAATGTTACTACGTGGTACTAGCTAGAGTCTGTCATCCAAGGAGAATGGTGTTATAAATTACTGTTCAGTACGTTGCAACCACAAAGATTGGATCCCCCAGTAGACATAATGGGTATAATCGCTGGATTCAAAAATGGTTCAAATGGCTCTGATCGCTATGGGACTTAAATTCTGAGGTCATCAGTCCCCTAGAAATTAGAACTACTTAAACCTAACTAACTTAAGGACATCACACACATCCATGCCCGAGGCAGGATACGAACCTGCGACCGTAGCGGTCGCGCGGTTCCAGACTGTAGCACTTAGAACCGCTCGGCCACTCCGGTCGGCTTTCTGGATTCGATTATGTGTTTACATACAGACAAATTGTTTAGGGAAGTATTGCTTTAGGCGACCTGCTGCTAACACTTACAGTGAAATCATGTTGAGCGAGACAGTACATCCGCAGAGCATCAAACACTTCAATGAAAGTTGGCAGCAGGTCTCACGGAGCACTCAGAATCCAATAGTCCGAACGAACGTAGTTTGCAGAGGGTACAAACTGGTAGAATACACGGTAAGCCCGAAGGAAAAATGGTTTAAAATAACATTGGCTCTTTTTCCGATGTGTGAAGAATCTGGTGTCACATCGACGGAAAAGTGTTTCGTTTGTGATGAGCAACACCAGACTTAGAATTAAATGATAATTAAATCAATACCCTACGCTGCTGATAGGCGTTGATATACATCAACGGCGACTGTTGAAAATGTGTGCCCTGACCAGTACTCGAACCCGGGATCTCTCGCTTACATGCTAGATGCTCTATCCATCTAAGCCACTGAGTGCACAGAGGATAACGCGACTGCAGGGACTCATCCCTTGCGCGCTCCGCGCGAGACCTACATTCCCAACTTAATGTCCTCATACTACACTCGTAGTGCCCCTGCCCGTTATACATGTCCGAAAGAACAGATACCATCTTCATATACAGTTAAGGCTAACCGGCCATTGACCTTTTTCTTCTGTGCGGATGCACATGTATTGCTGAACCCTTATGGGACTCGGTAAGATTGTCTGCTGTGAGTAATGAGTATAATGGGCAGGGGCACTACGAGTGTAGTGTGTGGACATTAAGTTGGGAATGTGGGTCTCACGCGGGGCGTGCAAGGGATACGTCCCTGTAGTCGAACTATCCTTTGTGTCTTCGGTGGCTCAGATGGATAAAGCGTCTGCCATTTAAGCAGGAGGTACCGGGTTCGAGTCACTGTCGGGGCACACATTTTCAACTCTCCCCGTTGATGTATATCAACACTTGTCGGCAGCGTAGGGTCTTGATTTAAGTATCATTTCATTCTAGAGCGCTGCATGGTCACCGTCGGTATCTGTTCTTTCGGACATGTCCGAAAGCACAGATTCCATCTTCATATTGACTTAGAATTGTCGAGAAATTAATTGGCACTTACAAGTTCCGATAATATTCCGACCCCGGGTTGGAAATTCTTCCCATTGGCGAGAAATAATGCATGCAGTTGGATTCTTGGGTATTTTGTAGCTTACAATTTACAAGCCAGACCCGTAGTCGTTCGTGAATGGAAATACTACCACGTTTACCAACACTGGATAGTGTACAATATGACCGGCGCCGAAGGGCTATTAGATCTCTTGAAACACGAGTTTTTTCATATTTTCCTGAATAGGTATTTTAACGCTTATAAGAGTTCTTTTAATATCGTCGGAGAAGTGTTTATAGCTTTTCCCAAAGAAGGGTTTTTACTTTTTTTACGAGAAACTGTTCAGTTTTCTCCGAAGTAGACTTTAGCTTTATTTCGCAGAAGCGCTTTCGTTTACTCTGAAGAAGAGCTTAGTTTCCTCCGAATAAGGTCAACTTTCCTGAAGAATAGTTTTAATATTTTCGAAGAAGAACATTAGTTTCGTAAGAATGAGACGTTAATTTTACTTCGAAGAAGAGTTCAATTATTTCGAAGAAGAATGTTAAAAATCGAGGAAAACAACAACGGCAAAGAAGCCGATCGGAAAAGGTACACTAGGGGAGCGTAAGGTAAAAGGATAAAATAAATGAGCTTTTCGCGAAACGCGCTAATTGCAGGATGGAGAGGTAAACAAGATCAGAATCGAATCGGCGAGAGGCTAAACTAGCGTTAGTCTCTTTCGCCGGCCAGCCTCTGTATGGCTTGTAGGCAGTTTTCCACGTCTACTTAAGCATATCCTTGGCTGGTTTCGTATTTCTAAGTAAGAGAATGTGACATATATGGGGTAATCACAAAGTTTCCGTTTGATGACACTGCTACAACGTATGTGCCACGTATCGCGACTCCGATGCAAGTACATAACCATCGACATGTAGGGAAGGATTAATGCGGCATTCGTGTCTTTCCGACGCGAGTGCGGTTATTGCGGAAACGTGAACTATGTCTCCGTTTTCACCAAAGACACCCAAACAGGACCAACGTGCTGTTATTCTATTTTAGCTGCCGAAGGACAAACACCAATAGCCATCCATCGGAGAATGAAGACTGTGTATGGGGCAACATGTCGGTCGGCCAAGTTCCGTGCTGGTCGCGATTCGACACAAGACACCAATCGATCTGGGGGACTGAGAGATCTGGAAAACTCAAGCACCTGCTGTATAGTCATCATCTCTACCCCCGCGTTTATCATGCCTTCGATCCCGTAAAAAATGCCTTGAAGGGTCGGCGATTCCTGTCGCACGAGGATGTGAAGCGTGCAGTTACGGACATCTTCGCGCAACACGATACTTTGCTTCGCTAAACGGCTGTCTTACACCTGATGCGTTGGTGGGATGATTGCCTCAATGCACACGGTGTTGTTGCCTGACTGGCACACCGATTCTGGAACGGATACTCTTTAATAGCCCCTTACTGGCTCAAAATGGTTCAAATGGCTCTGAGCACTATGCGACTTAACTTCTGAGGTCATCAGTCGCCTAGAACTTAGAACTAATTAAACCTAACTAACCTAAGGACATCACACACATCCATGCCCGAGGCAGGATTCGAACCTGCGACCGTAGTGGGCGTTCGGTTCCAGACTGCAGCGCCTAGAACCGCTCGGCCACTCCTGCCGGCAAACAACTTATTTCGTGTTCGACGGCAAATATTATGGACAAACAATGGCGTAGCGATGGGTAGTCCGTTGTCGCCCGTCGTGGCGAACCTGTACATGGAACAGTTCAAACCAACGCGTTTCTTTCAGTACGACGACGACACGCTTGTGTTGAGGCTACGTGGAACGAAAAATCATGAAGAGTTCCTGGAACATTTAAACTCTATCCATCCTAATATAAAATTCAATATGGAATTTGAAATGAGGGCAAACTATTCTACCATTATTTAGCGTGGCGTTTGATGAACCTAATCATCAAATTATGGCGAGCATTCATTTAAACATTTAATTTGGACAGTTATAGTTGCATCAGCGCATTAGACTCTGAACTGCTCTGTTAGTCAGGTTGTGTGGATTCTTTTTTTTTTCTGTGACTTTCAGAATATACTGAACAATTTTTAGAAAAATCGTTTTTGATTATGAATCCCAGACAATCTCCTAATTTCTCAGAGCTATAAGCTGTAGCTATAAGTGTATTTCTCAGATGAAGTGGGCACTAGGAATTCTAATTACAGGCTTCACGTTTTAATAATCACTTTCTGGTTGCCAATATTGTAGTTAGAGAGCCAGTGTTGAGAACGGCGAAAGACAGCATAAATAATAGGAACATTTATATAAACAATTAATTCCACCAGCCGCCCCACATATGGTTAAACAGCAGGGAAATGCATCTTTTCTACATTACAAAACATTTTATATATTAACAACAAATATTATTCCACCCGCCGCCCCACACCATCTATTATACCTGAAAAGAACAAAATGTCGCAGAAGTTAGCCCTTTTTCCACATGCGGCTATTTTGGGTTGAGAAGTGAAGGGAATTATGTTCAAAGATCCATTAAATTGGTAACTTCAGCAGACAGCAGAATTGCGTTGTAAGAAATGGACGCCTCCAGAAGTCGACAACAATTCCTCCAGAACTTCCGCATTCCACAGTACTGTGATGTAATCCATATGGCCGGATCTAGATTTCTGAGAGACAGACAGTTAAAGCTTTTCTTTTGCACTGCAGGACGTTTTCAACAAACAGATAGTGTAATAGATTATCTCAAATGGAAAGGAACACTTCCTATTTAAATTTCTGCATCCTACACTGTTGGAAGTTCTGTGTAGGTGGCAGTTACGTGATTTTATTTCGGTGATTACAAAATAGAGTCGAATGTATGCACTGGGTAGCTGGGGCAGCTAGTTCATGGCGATTCGGTCAACCAAGTACATGAGTGTACTGAACATGCTGCAAACCACTACAGGAAGCCTGTGTGTCAGAATTCTTATCGAATGTGCCGGAACGGTGTTATGGTAGAAAATGAGTCACACAGAAGAGTTGTTGGTGGTCTGTTGGATTGGTGATAGGTTCTTATGATGATGGTCTGGGTTCGATTCCAATTTCTGCCGATGACTTTTAACAGGGACAGACACATTCTAATCTCTTCTGGCTACGCCATGTGAAGAAGGTATAATGGCATTGTGGTCTGAAATTCACATTAAACACGATATTCCTTCTCTACGAAGTAGACGTAAGGTTGCACCACGACAAAGTTAGGAGTGGCGAAATGTGGGAACTCTATTACCGGTAACCTTTCTTATACTAGTTATTTATTTCTAGTGACGCAACAAACACTATGTAGGGTCACAGGACCCTTATTCCATCTTTTATTTGAGCTTCTGTTTGTCGATAAAATTGGTTCTGAACTTGGAATGCAACTCAGACCGCCCTTAACGCGGAATTTGATCCCTTCGTGAAAATACAGCTCCACTACAATTTGTTGTTTGTTCAAAACTGCAGATTCCTCAACATCTGCACATACTGCGCGTGAATGGGTCCGAATGCTGGCCTGGCACTAAAGTTTTCATTATGTATTATCAAGCTGTAGCATGAGAACACCTGTCTGCTGGTGGATAATAATTTTGATTTTTAATGCATTTTCGTTCGTTGTCAACACAAACGATATCTGACGGTTTTGACTCCCAGTGAGACACAGGACTATTTGAGAGATCACTGTAAGTTCAAGGACGTTATTCCGAGTTGCTGGTCGAGAAAAATTCGACAGCTGACGTCTCTTTGTGTGTAGTCAGCACCCGTATTTGTGGGGTTCGATTCCCAGTCAGCACTGAACTCTTCGTCATATTATGTCTAGTTCAAACATCCTCACATGTCGCTGCTGACGTAACAAACCTATATTTAACGCTCGTTTTCTCTAGATTATAACAGCGATAGGTTCCGGGTTGGAGTCCTGGGAAGGAAAAAATGAATGTTTCGTCTCGTCATTTCAGTTAAAACATCTAGCTACTGCCGAGAAAATCCGATATGTCACAGTTGATTGTGCTTCGATAACAATCCGATTAGGTTCTGGATTCGAATCCCTGTCCAACACGAAGCTTTACCTCACGGCATTTCAAGTACGTTACCTGTGAAGAAGCAATATTTAACATCTCTCGTAGTTCGTTAACAGGGACGATAGAACTCGCGTCCGTTAAAAATGTTTACGTTATGTAATTTAAAGTTGATATTTGCTAACTGATACTGTCTAAAATCGAGGTATATCACTCTCTGTATGCCTAGTCAGGGATGACTGTTAGATTCCGTCAGTCACGAAATATTAGTCTGCATGACCTGGGTTTGAATCCATATGCAGAACGAGACGGTTCGTCGTGTCATTTGAAGTTCATACATATTCTCAACTAGCTGCTCGTGAGTAACTTAAATTTTTAATGTCATTTTGCGTTAAATAACAAGTACGGTATGTTACTTTGAAGAAGAAATCACGAATACGACGAACTTACTAGGTGCATTACCTATCTGACGTAATAATGAGAGTGGTAACATTTCAGGTATGTCATTTATTGCAATAAATGTGAGCTTACAAGCCTTAAGGACAGTCATATCTGTGATAAGGTGTTCCCTGACATTTATTGTATCGTGGTATTACTTTACATTTTGAGTTATTGTCTTACAGAGCCGAGTTTTCTAAGGGTGACTTGTTGGAGCCATTTTCAATAATCAAACGACTGTACCAAGGAGCGATTAGAGGACCTGCTAGACAGCTGCGGTATTTGGGTTGCATGCGAATCAGGCGAAATGCAATTCAGGTCGTTCGGATACTTTTGAGCACGACTGTACGCTACAGGGGTATCAGAACGGTCTCTGCAGAATACGAGAGCATCAAACAGCGTAGTAAGTGGTGGAAATTGAACTCACGATTAGCTATAATTAGCTTCTTGGGACAAACAATAGTTCACAATCTGGTTGGAGACCAAGCAGCACCTGAAGAGGACAACTGGGTCTGTCGTTGAAAATTTGTTCCAGAAATGGCAAAACAACAACTCGAGGAAACCTGAGAGATCGCAATAACGTATAAAACACAGTGTACACGATTCACGGACAAATTGCGCACACGACTTATCTCTATCAGATAAACTGACGATTTTGGCGATAAGAAAGGCATCCAGCCACAAAGTCAGAATAACGTAAACTTCAGCTTGCTAAATCATGAGAACAGTGGATAGTCGCTGGCAAACTGGGAAGGGTTTCTATCAGTTTATGTAACTGCAACACAACATGCGACGACTAGAATCACGGACTGAGTTAAAAGTCTTTGATAATTTATAGACATTGTGAGGCCAAATTTTAATGTGCTGATACACTGTAACATTTATAGTGCTTATAATTTTTATTATGTTATGATACAATAATGATTGCAATCAACCAGCGGCCTGACCGTAGTTGTAACGCCATTTCCCGTCAGATCACCGAAGTTATGCCCTGTCGGGCTTCGCTAGCATTTGGGTGGGTGCCGTCTGGGCCTGCCGAGAGGGGTGCAGTCGGACCTTGTGAAGCCAATTCAGCTACTTGATTGAGAAGCAGCGGCTCTGGTCACGAAAGATGACAACGGCAGGGAGAGCGGTGTGCTGACCACATGCCCCTCTATATCCGCATCCAGTGAGGCCTGTCGGCTGTGGATGACACGGCGGTCGGTCGATACCGTTCGGCCTTCCGAGGATTGTTCAGACGGAGTTTTAGTTTTCATTTTTTAATCAGTTACTAATACAATCCCTAGGTATTGTAATATATGGGTATTGATTGTCAGGTGTATAGCTACCATTCTTTATTAAATAGCATGGTAATATATGTGACCGCCAGACGTCGCAGCAGCTATTTGATGCCAAACGGTTTTGGCCGTTTTCGCGGACGGCTACATTACAGAGAGACGTTTTGGCGAGCAAAGTGGCACAGGTACACTGTCAGAGAAAGCTTTTAGGGTACCAACTGAGAAGATTGGCAAAAAACAGTCTGCTCCTTCTGCGTAGTGACCTGAGAAGATTGGCAAAAAACAGTGCGTTCCTTCCGCGTGGTGAATACGCCATGTGTTTTAACTAGCGTACCAATCCCACTCGTATCCGTTGTTTAGAAAAAAGCAACATGTAATTCGATGTTAATTATAGGTACCTTCGTTTAACACCGTCTTGTGGAAAGTAAATTTTGCTTCGATTCCATCGAGACCCATGCGATCAAGCAGAGGCAAGATAGTCTTAAAAGACGACAGCCTCGTATGTTAAGACGATCGACCGCCGTGATGCATCAGCTGGAAGCTGACGCGTTGTAGTTAGACAGCTGTAGGCAACAAATCAGGTTATCACCCAGCGCCGGGCGTTTCTTTACCCTCCATGAAATTAGAAAAAAAAAAATGGTTCAAAGTGTTCTGAGCACTATGGGACTTAACATCTGTGGTCATCAGTCCCCTAGAACTTAAGAACTTAGAACTACTTAAACCTAACTAACCTAAGGACATCACACACACCCATGCCCCAGGCAGGATTCGAACCTGCGACCGTAGCAGTCGCGCGGTTCCGGACTGCGCGTCTAGAACCGCTAGACCACCGCGACCGGCATGATATTAGCAATCGGCGGCCACTTGCTCTCATGAGATTACGGAGCCACTAACTAGAACCAAATACTTTTCTATTTTCATTATATATATATATATATATATATATATATATATATATATATATATACGAAGGCAGTTCAATAAGTAATGCAACACATTTTTTTTCTGAAACAGGGGTTGTTTTATTCAGCATTGAAATACACCAGGTTATTCCCCAATCTTTTAGCTACACAACACTATTTTTCAACGTAATCTCCATTCAATGCTACGGCCTTACGCCACCTTGAAATGAGGGCCTGTATGCCTGCACGGTACCATTCCACTGGTCGATGTCGGAGCCAACGTCGTACTGCATCAATAACTTCTTCATCATCCGCGTAGTGCCTCCCACGGATTGCGTCCTTCATTGGGCCAAACATATGGAAATCCGACGGTGCGAGATCGTGGCTGTAGGGTGCATGAGGAAGAACAGTCCACTGAAGTTTTGTGAGCTCCTCTCGGGTGCGAAGACTTGTGTGAGGTCTTGCGTTGTCATGAAGAAGGAGAAGTTCGTTCAGATTTTTGTGCCTACGAACACGCTGAAGTCGTTTCTTCAATTTCTGAAGAGTAGCACAATACACTTCAGAGTTGATCGTTTGACCATGGGGAAGGACATCGCACAGAATAACCCCTTCAGCGTCCCAGAAGACTGTAACCATGACTTTACCGGCTGATGGTATGGCTTTAAACTTTTTCTTGGTAGGGCAGTGGGTGTGGCGCCACTCCATTGATTGCCGTTTTGTTTCAGGTTCGAAGTGATGAACCCATGTTTCATCGCCTGTAACAATCTTTGACAAGAAATTGTCACCCTCAGCCACATGACGAGCAAGCAATTCCGCACAGATGGTTCTCCTTTGCTCTTTATGGTGTTCGGTTAGGCAACGAGGGACCCAGCGGGAACAAACCTTTGAATATCCCAACTGGTGAACAATTGTGACAGCACTACCAACAGAGATGTCAAGTTGAGCACTGAGTTGTTTGATGGTGATCCGTCGATCATCTCGAACGAGTGTGTTCGCACGCTCCGCCATTGCAGGAGTCACAGCTGTGCACGGCCGGCCCGCACGCGGGAGATCAGACAGTCTTGCTTGACCTTGCGGCGATGATGACACACGCTTTGCCCAACGACTCACCGTGCTTTTGTCCACTGCCAGATCACCGTAGACATCCTGCAAGCGCCTATGAATATCTGAGATGCCCTGGTTTTCCGCCAAAAGAAACTCGATCACTGCCCGTTGTTCGCAACGCACATCCGTTACAGACGCCATTTTAACAGCTCCGTACAGCGCTGCCACCTGTCGGAAGTCAATGAAACTATACGAGACGAAGCGGGAATGTTTGAAAATATTCCACAAGAAATTTCCGGTTTTTTCAACCAAAATTGGCCGAGAAAAAAAATGTGTTGCATTACTTATTGAACTGCCCTCGTATATATATATATATATATATATATATATATATATATATATATATATATATACACTGCAAAAAATAGACACTTACACACACACACACACACACACATATATATATATATATATATATATATATATATATATATATATATATATATGTGTGTGTGTGTGTGTGTGTGTGTGTGTGTGTGTAAGTGTCTATTTTTTGCAGTATGACCAATAAAAAAAATGGTTGAAATGGCTCTGAGCACTATGGGACTTAACATCTATGGTCATCAGTCCTCTAGAACTTAGAAGTACTGAAACCTAACTAACCTAAGGACATCACACACATCCATGCCCGAGGCAGGATTCGAACCTGCGACCGTAGCAGTCGCGCGGCTCCGGACTGAGCGCCTAGAAGCGCTAGACCACCGCGGAAGGCTATGACGACTACGTGGAGGTTTAACATTACTGTGAGTTTAACTAGTGTTTGGGAGATGCGAGGTGTTGGATGTTTCCAGCCTATATGTTAACACTTTTGTCTACTTTCCGGTGTCTGACATGATCTCGAGTTGTGTATGCTAAACTGAATAACGTATGTAGCTTTTTGAACCTAATCACGATTCTTCCCATCTTTATATCTGTAACATTTCTGGCCCTAATTGTCCCTATGACAATCGGAATCACAGCGCCTGTCAGTAGGACATGTATTCCCACGACTTATTTATTAGAGATTTTCGTTCTTAATTAATTTCTCGGCAGTAGGTATACTTTCATTAGCTACTGAACGTCTTATTACACTAAGGTGACAAAAGTCATTGGATAGTGATATGCGACGGCCACTGTGGTCGAGCGGTTCTAGGCACTTCAGTCGGGAACCGCGCTGCTGCTACGGTCGCAGGTTAGAATCCTGCCTCGGGCATGGATGTGCGTCATGTCTTTAGGTTAGTTAGGTTTAAGTAGTTCTAAGTCTAGGGGACTGATGACCTCAGATGTTAATTCCCATAGTGCTTGGAGCCATTTTTTTAGTGATATGCACATTTACAGATGAAGGTGGTAACGCGTACACAAGATATAAAAGGGCAGTTCATTAGTGGCGCTGTCATTTGATCTCATCTGATTCATGTGGAAAGACGTCCAACGTGATAACGACTGTAATTAACAGACTCTGAACGCTGAATAGTAGTTGGAGCTAGACGGATGCAACACTTCGTTTGGAAACTCGTTAGGAAATTCAATATTCTACGATCCACAGTGTCAAGAGTGGGCCGAGGATACAAAATCTGGGGCATTACCTCTCACCACGGACAACGCAGTGGCCGTAAGCCTTAGAGGAGCGGTATTTGCGCGGAGTTCTCAGCGCTAACAGGCAAGCAACACTACGTAGAATAACCACCGAAATCAATGTGGGACGTACGACGAACGTATCCGTTAGGATAGTGCGCCGAAACTTGGCATTAATGGGCTATAGCAGCACACGACTGACGCGAATGGCTTTGATAACAAAACGACATCGCATGCAGCGCCTCTCCTGTGCTCATTGCCATACTGTTTGAACCCTAGACGACTGGAAAACCGTAGCCTGGTCAGATGAGTCCTGTTTTGTGTTGAGAAGAAATAGTGGCAGGTTTCGAATGTGGTACACGCCTCGAAGCTAAGTCGTCAACAAGGCCCTGTGCAAACTGGTGGAGGCATCATAATGGTGTGGGCTGTGTTTACACTGAATAGAGGTAGTCTTCTGGTAGAAATGGTTATCCACAGCTGCTTGGAGACCATTTGCAGTCCCTCTTGGACTTCATGTTGCCAAAGAAAGATGGAATTTTTTGGATGGCAAAGCGCAACGTCACCGGGCCACAATTCTTCTCGATTGGTTTGAGGAATATTCTGGAATATTTGAGCGAATGGCTTGGCCACCCCAGTCCCCCGTTACGAATCCCATCGATCATTTACGGAAGATAATCGAGATGTCGGTTCGGAAACAAAAGCCGGCCGGTGTGGTCGAGTGGTTCTAGGCGCTTCAGTCAGGAACCGCGTTGCTGCTACGGTTGCAGGTTCGAATTCTGCCTCGGGCATGGAAGTGTGTGATGTCCTTAGGTTAGTTAGGTTTAAGTAGTTCTAAGTCTACGGGACTGATGACCTCACATGTCAAGTCCCATAGTGCTTAGAGCCATTTGAACCATTTTTGGGAAACAAAATCCTCCATTAACAACACTTTGCTATTATGAGGCAGCATGGCTCGGTATTTCCGCGGGGATTTCCTGCGATTTCTTGAGCCCATGCCACGTCGAGTTGCTGTACTACGCTGGGCAAAATGATGTCCGACACGATATTAGGAGGCATCCCACAACTTTTGACACCTGAGTGTAAAATGCCACACGTCCACAATTTCCATGAGCATTATAACTGGTGGCCACTGTTACACTAAAGCATCGTTTCCCAACCTGTGGCCGCGCGGGGTTAGCCGAGCGATCTTAGGCGCTGCAGTCATGGACTGTGCGGCTGGTCCCGGCGCAGGTTCGAGTCCTCCCTTGGGCATGGGTGTGTGTGTTTGTCCTTAGGATAATTTAGGTTAAATAGTTTATAAGCTTAGGGACTGATGACCTTAGCAGTTAAATCCAATAAGATTTCACACACATTTTTGAACCCAACCTGTGGATCGCGATGACCCTGGCGGTTCTAAAATATTTCAAGAGATTCGCCAAAACTCTTTTCCATAATGGCGGGTTCCGAGGTTAGACCTATTACTGTTTCCCTATTTTCTGCGGCAGTGTCTAATAATAATAATAATAATTATTATTATTATTTTAAAATAAAATTAGCTCTATAATGCCCTTTTTTACAAATGTGTGACATCGGGAATTTATCAAATTATTTCCACACGAAATGAATATGTACCGCGAGTGCCTGATTTACTATTATGTAACAACGTTAGGAATGCATTTGATTTCGCTACAACGGAAGGTTAGTATGCCAGTTTGTTTCTGTTCTAACAATACTAACAACAGTACCACGACTCTACTAAGGAACGGTCAGGCCTTTTGTTTTCTAAAACAGTCTACTTCCTGTTTCCTTGTGGCAAATGCAGTAAGTGGTCTGTTGTGGAAATTTGTGGTAAGTTACTATAGGACCAAACTGCTGAGGTCATCGGTTCCTACACTTATACACTACTTAATTTAACTTAAACTACTTACTCTAAGGACAACACACACGGCCATACCCAATGGAGGACTCGAACCTCCGACCGGGAGGAGCTGCGCGAACCGGGTAGGGCGCTCTCGACCTACCCAGCGTGGCTGGTCAGTTGTATGTCACAATCGTCCCCATTCACGTTAAAATGGATAACTGGTTGAAAAATTGAATCTTGAAAGGGAAACAAAATCGGAAGTTAGTTTTGTGTCAACAGGTCATTCAGCTTGTGTGTGTGTGTGTGTGTGTGTGTGTGTGTCAGTCCGACAAAAGTGAAGCGTGTGTAAAGAAAAGAGAATACAGTGATAATTACATTAGGTTTGGATTTTCATATAAGGGTGATAAGGACTGTCCAAGACCACAGTGTGTTTTTTGTGGCTGCATTCTTGCTATTTGTAGTCTGAAACCTTCTCTACTTAAACGCCTTGTAGAAACTAAACATTCCGCCCATGTAAACAAATTGCTGAATTTGTACGCGAAAAGCTAACAAGTGAAACAATGATTTAACTAGTTTTGTATCCAATGCAAACAGTGATAATGGGAATGCTCTTGAGGCGTCTTATCGCTTTAGCTACAGAACTGTTAAAACTGCAAAACCTCATTCAATAGCTGAAGAGTTAATGCGGCCTGTATAAATGATGAAACACGGCACAAACTTGGGGAATGTTTAACATAAATGTCAAGCTGGTATCAACTGTCAGACAATACGATCAACCGCCTGGTTAGAGACATGTCAAATTACGTCGAAAGTGAAATTTTGGAAAGAGTTTGTGCAAGTCTATCTTTTGCGATACAATTTGACGAATCGACCGATGTTGACAATTTAGCCACTTTGTTATTTTTCGTCCGGATACTCTGTAGAAGAGGAACTACTATTCTGCAAACCCTTGAAAGAGAGAACTACGGGAGGAGGTATATTTATGTTAACAGACGAATACTTTCGCGAAAATTCAATAGACTCGACTCGCTGTATAGGCATTTGTTCAGATGATGCGAAATCCATGACATGGTGTTATGCTAGGTTTGTTGCCAACGTGGAATCGATAGCGTCGAACGATTCTTGGACACATTGTTGCATTCATAGACAGGATCTTGTTTCTTTGGACGATGCAGTAAATATAATTAATTTTATTAATGCTCGCCCTTCAAAGTCCCGTATCTTTGCAATGCTTTGTGAGGAACTGGGAAGCATTTATATGTGTTTATTGTTTCACAGTTAAGTTAGATAGCTATCGCGAAGTAGAACTATTTCCAGACTGTATGAGCTTAAGTAATAAGTTTAAGTTTTCTCACTAGCCATGCGTTTCAGAAAGGGAAGTGCACGCGAGATGAAATCTGGCTTCAGACTTCAGTTTATTTGCCAGAATTTACTCAAAAGTTAACAATTTAAACTTATCTGTCCGGAGGTCAAATGTAGACATTTATATTGTGAAAGACGGTATCGAATCATTGATTAAAAACTTAATTTTTGGGGAACGTTTTTCAGTTGGAATCAAACCCAAAACTTTGATGCCCTTCACGACATCGTCATGGATAATCGTCTTTCTTTGCACGAAAATGTCAAGAACATGGTTAAAGAACATTTGAAGGGACTCGGAAAAACCTTCTGAGAAGATTTCCCTGCAATGTACAATAATAATAATTGGATTCTCAATCCCTTCGAAGAGTCAACAATTTTAAAATCCACATTAAGTGTAAATGAAAAAGAGGAGCTTCTTGAAATTTACATTGATTTTCAGTTACAGAAAAGATATAAATCTTTATTAGTAACTGGTTTTTGGTTACATTTAAAAGGGTTCCCAGCGTTAGCGAATAACGCCATAACGGCTTTAGTGCCCTTTTCATTCACATATTTGTGCCGAAAGTTGTTTTCTTCATGTTCCTATTTAAAAATATATACACGGAAACTGACTTTGTACTGAAAGTGATCTGAGACTTTATTTAACTTCCGGGGTCCCTGACTTCAAAGCTCTGTGCCGTGGAAAACAGATGCAAACTTCTCACTGAATTCCAAAGAAAAGGTAATTACAATGAAAACTTGTATTTACTATTGCAACTAGGCTTACACGTTGTGGCACTTTTAAGCCGTAACTGGAGTAACTTAAGGTCTTAACTGCCAAGGGTTAATTAAATTTAAAGTTACCGAACCTATTGTTTGGAAGAAAATTTGGTGCATGTCTACTATAAGTATACTGAAGAGCCAAAGAAACTGGTACACCTGCCTACTATCGTGTAGGGCTCCGGCGAACACGCAGAAGTGCCGCAACAGGACGTGGCATGGACTCATATAATGTGTGAAGTAGTGCTGGAGGGAACTGACATCATGAATCGTGCAGGGCCGTCCGTAAATCCATAATACACTCCTGGAAATTGAAATAAGAACACCGTGAATCCATTGTCCCAGGAACGGGAAACTTTATTGACACATTCCTGGGGTCAGATACATCACATGATCACACTGACAGAACCACAGGCACATAGACACAGGCAACAGAGCATGCACAATGTCGGCACTAGTACAGTGTATATCCACCTTTCGCAGCAATGCAGGCTGCTATTCTCCCACGGAGACGATCGTAGAGATGCTGGATGTAGTCCTGTGGAACGGCTTGCCATGCCATTTCCACCTGGCGCCTCAGTTGGACCAGCGTTCGTGCCGGACGTGCAGACCGCGTGAGACGACGCTTCATCCAGTCCCAAACATGCTCAATGGGGGACAGATCCGGAGATCTTGCTGGCCAGGGTAGTTGACTTACACCTTCTAGAGCACGTTGGGTGGCACGGGATACATGCGGACGTGCATTGTCCTGTTGGAACAGCAAGTTCCCTTGCCGGTCTAGGAATGGTAGAACGATGGGTTCGATGACGGTTTGGATGTACCGTGCACTATTCAGTGTCCCCTCGACGATCACCAGTGGTGTACGGCCAGTGTAGGAGATCGCTCCCCACACCATGATGCCGGGTGTTGGCCCTGTGTGCCTCGGTCGTATGCAGTCCTGATTGTGGCGCTCACTTGCACGGCGCCAAACACGCATACGACCATCATTGGCACCAAGGCAGAAGCGACTCTCATCGCTGAAGACGACACGTCTCCATTCGTTCCTCCATTCACGCCTGTCGCGACACCACTGGAGGCGGGCTGCACGATGTTGGGGCGTGAGCGGAAGACGGCCTAACGGTGTGCGGGACCGTAGCACAGCTTCATGGAGACGGTTGCGAATGGTCCTCGCCGATACCCCAGGAGCAACAGTGTCCCTAATTTGCTGGGAAGTGGCGGTGCGGTCCCCTACGGCACTGCGTAGGATCCTACGGTCTTGGCGTGCATCCGTGCGTCGCTGCGGTCCGGTCCCAGGTCGACGGGCACGTGCACCTTCCGCCGACCACTGGCGACAACATCGATGTACTGTGGAAACCTCACGCCCCACGTGTTGAGCAATTCGGCGGCACATCCACCCGGCCTCCCGCATGCCCACTATACGCCCTCGCTCAAAGTCCGTCAACTGCACATACGGTTCACGTCCACGCTGTCGCGGCATGCTACCAGTGTTAAAGACTGCGATGGAGCTCCGTATGCCACGGCAAACTGGCTGACACTGACGGCGGCGGTGCACAAATGCTGCGCTGCTAGCGCCATTCGACGGCCAACACCGCAGTTCCTGGTGTGTCCGCTGTGCCGTGCGTGTGATCATTGCTTGTACAGCCCTCTCGCAGTGTCCGGAGCAAGTATGGTGGGTCTGACACACCGGTGTCAATGTGTTCTTTTTTCCATTTCCAGGAGTGTAGTACGAGGGGCTGGAGATCTCTGCTGAAAAGCACCTTGCAAGGCATCCCAGATATGCTTAATAATGTTCATTTCTGGGGAGTTTGGTGGCCAGCAGAAGTGTTTAAAATCAGAAGAATGTTCCTGGAGCCACATTTAGGGTGTCGCAACATTCTGTTGGATTTTTCCTAGTCCGTCGGAATGCACAATGGACATGAATGGATGCAGGTAATCAGACAGGATGCTTACGTACGTGTCACCTATCACAGTCGTATCTAGACATATCAGGGATCCCACATCACTCCAACTGTACACGCCCCACACCATTACAGAGCCTCCACCAGCTTGAACAGTCCCCTGCTGACATGCAGGGTCCATGGATTCATGAGGTTGCTTCCATACCCGTACACGTCCATCCACTCGATACAATTTGAAACGATACTCGTCCGACCAGGCAACATGTTTCTAGTCATCAACCGTACAATGTCGGTGTTGTTGGGCCCAGGCAAGGCGTAAGGCTTTTGGTCGTGCAGTAATCAAGGGTACACGACTGGGCCTTCGGCTTCGAAAGCCCAGTGGGTTAAATATCTTAACACATGGGATGATTGCTTTTGAACGGAACCGTTCCATGGTCTCGCTGTGCATGGTGTTCGGATTTAATTTGGCTGCCCTTATAGGTCAAAGGAAAAATACCAGCGGTAAAGTTGGCAACGCTTCACAAAACACACGAGGCATATGTAGCCAGAAAGATACAAACAAACAGTTGTGGACTGCGCAAAGATCCGTGCTGCTGCTTCATAATACCGCACGTCCCCATATTGCAAATGTCGTAAGGCAGAAGTTACGTCAACTCAAATGGGAGACACTCGAGCACCTACCCTATAGTCCTGATCTCTGCCCTTCTGATTATCGCGGCTTCGGTCAATTAAAAGAGGCCTTGAAGTGGCGACGATTCCCGTCGGATGGGGATGTGCAACAAGCAGTTGCGGACTTCGTTAGGCAGCAGGACACGGTCCAGAATGAGATTTTCACTCTGCAGCGTAGTGAGCGCTGATATGAAACTTCTTGGCAGATTAAAACTGTGTGATGGACCGAGACTCGAACTCGGAACGTTTGCCTTTCGCGGTCTTTTACTAAACGGGTGTCTTCAACCGGATGCGTCGGTGGGATGATTTCCTCAATGATCACGACGATTTTTACTGATTGGCATACAGATTCTGGACTATACGGCCTTCGGACGAAGACTTTTTGATTTGCCTTTATACATAAGGTTCAAGTACGAGGATGGAAACTGTCCTAAGCTGGAAGCCTAATAACATATCAGAAATACTGTTTGCGATGGGTGTTGAGAAATCGCGAGAAGTGTATACAGACCATTGCTCGAGAGCTTTTCAAAATTAACGTTATGGTGACTTTCTGTACTGCTTTGCAAACTACCGTTTCGCGTGTGTCGACATATAGCTGAAAATAAGTGTGCACCATGTCATTTCAGAACTCAACAGCATCTAGTATCAGTCTTCTGTGCAACCAAATCAACTCTCACATCATTCTGATGAACTTAAATGAGGAGCTCTTCTACTGAAACAGTAACAACGAAGTGTTTTAAATCAGTCAGTGGTGAAAACCGAAACAAATACATGTAAAAAATAATTACTTCTTAGTTCGTTTACTTTCGAAACACACGAATTACTTGTTGTTCACTCAGCAGACTTCATGCCTAAAGCGTAATAAAAGTGTGTAACGTCCGTCAAGCGCTGACCATTTCCACCCTTACCGTTCGTCTGCTTCCAATCCTGTGGTCATCTCGCATAAAGTTTTCTGTGTTCATGCTCATTTAAAACTATCTCATCCCTCTTTTTTAGGATTTTTTGTCCTTCTTCCACTTGAGAGATGGGGACAGACTCGTCTACATCTACATCTACATTTATACTCCGCAAGCCACCCAACGGTGTGTGGCGGAGGGCACTTTACGTGCCACTGTCATTACCTCCCTTTCCTGTTCCAGTCTCGTATGGTTCGCGGGAAGAACGACTGCCAGAAAGCCTCCGTGCGCACTCGAATCTCTCTAATTTTACATTCGTGATCTTCTCGGGAGGTACAAGTAGGGGGAAGCAATATATTCGATACCTCATCCAGAAACGCACCCTCTCGAAACCTGGACTGCAAGCTACACCGCGATGCAAAACGCCTCTCTTGCAGAGTCTGCCACTTGAGTTTGCTTAACATCTGCGTAACCCTATCACGCTTACCAAATAACCCTGTGACGAAACGCGCCGCTCTTCTTTTGATCTTCTCTATCTCCTCTGTCAACTCGACCTGGTACGGATCCCACACTGATGAGCAATACTCAAGTACAGGTCGAACGAGTGTTTTGTAAGCCACCTCCTTCGTTGATGGACTACATTTTCTAAGGACTCTCCCAATGAATCTCAACCTGGCACCCGCCTTACCAACAATTAATTTTATATGATCATTCCACTTCAGATCGTTCCGTACGCATACTCCCAGATATTTTACAGAAGTAACTGCTACCAGTGTTTGTTCCGCTATCACATAATCATACAATAAACGATCCCTCTTTCTATGTATTCGCAATACATTATATTTGTCTGTGTTAACGGTCAGTTGCCACTTCCTGCACCAAGTGCCTATCCGCTGCAGATCTTCCTGCATTTCGCTTCAATTTTCTAATGCTGCAACTTCTCTGTATACTACAGCGTTATCCGCGAAAAGCCGCATGGAACTTCCGACACTATCTACTAGGTCATTTATATATATTGTGAAAAGCAATGGTCTTTAGCAGGTGTGCTGAATACAATGTAAATAGCCTACCAGGAGGAAGGGTTCAATCATTATCAACATTTTAATCTTATTTTCAATAGATCGTTTCACGAATTTATGTTAGTAATTTTTCTTATTTATGAAAGAGCTGGTTGGAAGCTAATTCTGTGTTAGAGGATGCTACCGTGTGCATCATTCCTTACAAATTTTACATAAGATATCTAAAAATACCGAACAGTGAGTCACACTGAGTCGTTACTAACTCGCCTGTCTCAACGTTCAGTCACAGTAAAGTGCCTATAGAACATGGCAAAATTGTTCCCAGGAATCGAGCACCTTTGGTGAACAAATCAGATATCTGCTTATCCCATACTGAAACTGCCATGGGTGTACTCAGCCAAATCGTATTCGGTCATCGTCCACAGCAATTAATATAATCTATCTTCCCACAACTATGTCTTCCTTTTCGCTATATGAAGTAAGAAAAATAACGCCTGGGCTTCGTGGTCCGACATTGCTAGTGTACACAAGATGCGTCTTTCAGAAAATACGACATGCATTCATTGTTAATTTTAATTTTTTGGAATTATGCGAATGTTTTAGCTAAAATGTAGCTCAATTGTTGAGACATATGATTTTAGATCTTGATTCAGTGCGATTAACTAACAGTCTACTTCTAAAACAATGCTTTCACAAACTGTAATACTTGGAAAGTGTCTTCATACTGCAACGGCAGTACTTGATCAGCTTTCAAAGGTATGTGTCGACACAAAAAAGCGTCTCAAGTAATTAACGTCTTTAGAATTCAAACTACATCTCGGAAATCACGATTGATATGCGTACTACCCACAGATAATCGGAAAGTGAAGGAGTAGCGCGACATAAACGATAGTTGGTAGGTGTGTTTCTACATCTAAAACAGGGCTTAACAACTGGCCGGTTTTGAGCGCGAGTACTCGCGTCTGCTCAGGGACGTGCTCGCGAGCAGGTGCAAGGTCGAGGAGTACGGAGAGAGGGGAGGGAGGGGAAATGCGCGCGCACGTTTGAATAGGGCCGCAGCGTGCCTATTGAATTCGCGCCGACTGTGTAACGTTTAAAGTACTGCGATCAGCTCTTAACAGTCACTTCGCTGGTTAAGAATCATGTAAAGTCGCCGTTGTGTAACCCCAACCATGCTTTCGCAGTTCAACCCCAATTGGGAAGAATTGTATGTGTTTACTGAAAAAGATGGTGTTGCAAAATGTTTAGTATGTCACAAAACGCTGAATTCTTTTACGAAATTTAATTTGCAGCGACATTATATGTCGTACCACGCGAAAGACTATGAACGTGGAAAATGTGATTGATCAGATCGTGAACAGGAAGTTATTAAACTTAAAAGGAAGCTATCCGAAGAAGATCTGGACGACGAAGAAAAATCAACTGAGGCAGCTCTCAGAGTGGGTTACAAAATTGCTTTGCTTTTAGCAAAATCCCTGCGCTCCTTAACTGATGGCGATTTAATAAAAGAATGTTTGGTAGTTGCAGCGGAACATTTGTGTCCATCTCAAGTTGAACAGTTTCGGATTGTGCCATTATCTAACATGACCATTATGCGTCGCATACAGGACATGGCAGACGACGTCCAGAGCCAGCTTGCAAATATCTGTTAAGATTTTATGGCGTATTCTCTAGCTCTGGGCGAAAGTGTTGATATCACTGGAACAGCGCAGCTTGCCATATTTATTAGAGGTGTTAACAGAGATCTTCAGGTGAGGGAGGAGCTCCTCAATGTAGTAGCCATGAAGAACACTACAACCGGAGGTGATATTTTAAGTAGTGTTGAGGAAAGTGTTGAAAATATAGGATTGTCGTGGAATTCTTTAGTTTCAGTGTCTACAGATGGTAGAGGCATACACTAAGCTAACAAAATTATGTGGCACGTGTACATTCTCTTTTATTTGTTTCATTTGTCGCAGTAATAATTCGTGAGTGATATCCCTGCAGGTGGCCGCAGATTTACATTGACTGGCGGCAGCTTTTGTGTATCCCACGTGACTCTCCCCACTCTCCGCTCTGGTCTGGTAGTGGGGGTAGCGTGCTCGCGCTGCTTCGTGCTCGCGCCTTGCTGCTCACAGCTTGCTCCGCGGGCACGTATGTTGTGAAGACCTGATCTAAAACATTATGTCTATTCAAATTTCACGCCAGTCACATAAGAGTGGAGCTAGTAGCGCTACAACAGGGATGCAAATCAGGTTTGCTTTAAATACACAGTGTAACGGTCGTGAACGTTCGTTACCTTTGAGATTGGACGTGGTGAGTTTATATTAGTCAAGAATGTCATTAAGGCAACAAAGACGCCCTTATCAACACCTCAGTTAGATTGAACAAGGTCGTGTAATAGGGATAAGGGAAGCTGGATCCTCCTTCTGCGATATTGCAGAAGGACTTGGCTTGAATGTAGCCACTGTATATGATTCTTGGCAGCGGTGGTCACGGAAACTACCGAGAGGAAAGACCATCGTGTTCGGCGTATGGCTTTGGCGCATGGTATTGCATATGCAGGAGCAACTTGAGTAGCAGCTGGCACCACAATGAACTGTTACAGATCGGTCACTTCAAGGATAGCCCCGAGTCATACGTCATACACCCCGTAGCGTGCATTCCGCTGACCGCAAATCACCGCCATTTGGGACTTCAGTAGTGTCAAATGAGAGCTTATTGGAGGTCAGGGTTGTTGTATTTTCTGATGAAAGTAGGTTCTGCCTCGGTGCCACTGATGGCTGTGTAATTGTTAGAAGGAGGCCAACTAAGGGCCTGCAACCAACCTGTCTGCCTGATCTGCGTGATAGATACACTGGACCTACATCTGGAGTTATAGTCTGAGGTGCGACATTTCGGGGGGTGTTTTCCAACAGGATAACGCTCACCCACATACCGCTGTTGTAATCCAACATGTCCTACAGAGTGTCGACATGTTGCCTTGGCCTGCTCGTTCACCAGATGTGTCTCCAGTCGAGCACATATGGGACATCATCAGATGATTGCTCCGGCATCATCCACAATCAGCGTTAACCATCCCTGTACTGACCGATCAAGTGCAACAGCCGTGGAACTCCATCTCGCAAACTGTCGTCCCACACCTGTACAAGACAATGGATGCAAGTTTACATTCAAGACTCTGCCGATTACACCAGCACCTCACTTTTGAAGTGGCGTATCTCTCACTTACATAAGCCTCTGGCCTTGCATTGTTAATCACTTAAATAAGTTACCTACACAAATGTATTTCCGAAATTTAATTACTCTACATTGATTATTTTTTCATGTTGTAACTTTTTTTCTGTCAGTGTATTTAGTTCTACGTGACTGTATAGGTACTTTCGTTCCCCGATTGAGTAATGAACAACTGTCTCGACTGCGAAATGGCACCAAGCCAAATTAATCAGTTTTGAACAAGCTGGAAAAGGAATTATGACATGCTAATTTGCATAGGAAAGGACCTTCAGTCCAAACTATTTTGCTTTATCCAATTTACCTTTTTATTTCTGGAGCTATGAGTACCATTGTGCACCTCTGTAACTGAGTGGCTACCATAGATGACTACCATGTGGAGAACCTTGGTTCGATATCTGGAGCTGCCAAGGATTTTTCCTTGGTGGAAGACCTGGTATGAGGTGCACTCAGCAATTGAGGAGCTTCTTGAATGAGAAGCAGCGGCTTCAAGGTATAGAAAGTCTGAAAACGACCTGGATAGCGGTATGCTGACCACATGCCCCTCTGTAGCGCATCCACATGACAATGCAGGGCAAATTATGTCATGGCGACCAGTAGACATTCGATTGACTAATTAATTAAATCGATCAATTAATTAGTCAATCAAACTGATATTGAAAGTGTGCCTGTATTGCCGAGGAAGCTTCCCAGAAGAATGGGGGAAGAAGAGGGACAGGCGAGAAGGCAGTGGAGGGGGTGGGTGGGGGAACAAAATGTTAAGGACCCATCAATCAAAGCAATGGATTAACCCCAGTGGTCATAATCCTCTTAGCAGAACAATAGGCTGAGGACCTGTCAATCAAAAGAGAACAATTGGTTTATCCCTGAAAGTATGCTTGCCTCTGAATGTAGGCAGCCTGCACAAACAAACTGTGCTGAGACCCCTGTTCCCCTACTACTTCCCAACACCATGATGCTGGGTGTAGCATTGCCACTCTTCTCTAAAATATTGGAAGTCATCCAGGGTAATGCAAAACAACGATTCATGAACATAATACAACGCCATTCAATAGCAGTCCATGGTTCCCAGTCAAGTCCCCACTTCAGACTCGCCGTTTGTGATGTGGTGTTAATGGCAGCCTATGCATGGGGCAGTAGCTCATCTGCATCTACATAGATACTCAGAAAGCCACCGTACGGTGCGTGGCGGAGGGCACCATATACTACAACTAGTCATTCCCTTCCCTGTTCCACTCGCACATAGATCAAAGGAAAAACGACTGTCTGTATGCCTCCATATGAGCCCTAATTTTTCATATCTTATCTTCATGGTCCTTACATGCAATGTATGTTGGTGGCAGTAGAATCGTGTGGCAGTCAGCTTCGAACACCGGTTCTCTAAATTTTCTCAGTAGTGTTCCCCGAAAGGAACGTTACCTTCCCTCCAAGTGTTCCTATTTGAGTTCCAGAAACATGTCTGTAACATGTGTTGCATGAACCTACTGGTAACAAACATAGCTGCCCGCCTCTGAACTGTCTTGATGTCCTCCATCAAATTGATCACAAACACTCGAGCAGTATTCAAGAACAGGTTGCACCAGCATCCTACATGCTGTCTCCTTTACATGTGAACCATACTTTCCCAAAATTCTGCCAATAAACTGAAGTCAACCATTCACCTTCCCTACCACAGTTCTCACATATTTGTTCCATTTCATATCGTTTTGCAATGTTACACACATATATTTAAACGACTTCACTGTGTCAAGCAGGACACTACTAATACTGCATCCGAACATTACAGGCTTATTCTTCCTACACATCTGCATTTTTCCACATTTAGAACTAGCTGCCATTCATCACACTAACTGGAAATTTATCATGTATCTTCCTACAGTCATTAACTTCGATACCTTACTGTACACCACAGCATCATCAGCAAACAACTGCAGATTGCTGCCCACCCTGTCCACCAAATCATCTATGTGCTGGTGTATGCTGGCGCCAGCACATTAAGCGGCATAGAGGTTACGAGAGATCGATCGAGGCCACTGACAAGACTCGCTGGAAACGCGCTGCCAACGCTCTCTCAGCCGCCAGTATTTAGGATCGCCGCCGCGGGTCGGAGGGCCAATTAGTTGGTCAGTTAGTTCGAGCCTGTTATGCCAATTAGTTCGAGTCTGTACGCCGTGAATCCAGCATGTCACTGAATGGAAGCAGGAAGTCTTAGCCTCTAGCACACAGACAGGCAGCACATAACGACCTTATAATGAGCATAGTAGACTTCTACTTCAACAGCATTGAGGCAACGTGGACTATACAGAAGAGAGCTAGCACCTCAGAACATGGTAACTTAATTTAAGTAGCTCTTTGTTTATGAATAAAGAACCCAGTTATTAACTGCATGCAGTTTGTGGTATAGAACGAGGATACTGGCCACCAACCAATCTCATCTCCTTGCTTCCTACGGTACAGCTCTAGAGAGACAACGAGACGACATAAAAGCGGCTAAAGAGAATACAACAATTTATGTATGTAGAGAAGAACAGCGGTCCTATCACACTTAACAGGGCCACTCTTGATGATACTCTTGTCTCTGATTAACACTCGCAGTCGATGACAACATATTTGGTTCTACTACTTAAGTCTTCGAACCAATCTCAATCCGTGGACTTACTCCATATGCTCGTATCTTCGTCATCAGTCTGCAATGATTCACCGTGTCAAATGCTTTCCGGAAATCTAGAAGTATGGAATCAACCTGTTGTCCTTCATCCATAATTGCAGTATATCATGTGAGAAATGGGCAGGCTGAGTTTAGAACGGGTGATGCTTTCTAAAACCATGCTCATTCGTGGACATAAGCTTCTCAGTCTCAAGAAAGTTTATTATATTCGAGGTGCGTTCTTTTACGCTTATCATATACAGAAGTCAACTGCGCTTTTTCCCAGTAGCTTGGAACTTTGTGCTGAGCGAGAGGTTCACGATAAACGTAAGCTAGATGAGGGGCCAATGCCATAGAGTACTGTTTGTAAACCGAATTGGGATTCTATCTGGACCTGCTGATTTCTTTGCTTTTAAATTTTTCAGCTGTTTCTCTATGCCAGGGATGTTTGTTAGTGTGACATCCATACGGGAGTCCGTCCGATGAACAAATGACGGAATGCTTGTACGACTCTCCTGTGTGAACGATTTCTTGAACGTGAAATTTAAAACTTCGGTTTTCGTTTTTCTGTCTTCAACTGCCACACCAGACTGGTCAACAAGGGGCTGAATGGAAGCCTTAGACCCGCTCAGTGATTTTACATAAAACCAAAATTTTCTCGGGTACCCCGCCAGATCTTTTGCTAAGGTATGATGGTTGTAGTTGTTTGCTTCGAGCGTAGATCCTTTCTCAGACGTACGAAGCTCTACTAACCTTCTCTTGTCGTTATTTGTGCGTTCTCTTTTGAACCGTGAGTGCAACAGACTTTGCTTCCTCAGCATCTTATGAATTTCGTTATTAAACCATGGTGGGTCTTTTCCATCCCTTATCCACTTAAAAAGTACTAGGCGCATAGCTCTCCAGACCACGATTTACGGTCTGCATAACTTTGCCCATAATTCCTCTACGTCCATCTTACCGGAAGAAAGTGATGTCAGTTCACTGAGATGCTAACAACTGCTTATATGCTCTGTCTAGCACAAACACTCTCTTAGCCCTCTTGATTGAGTTATTAACTTTCGTTAACCTAGTCAAGCTGCTTCTAGTCTCAAACTAATGGTATGGGGTGACAGAGAATGTTGCAGGGAGTACATTACTTATTCTCGATTGGCTGGCACAGATGTAAAAGGGTTACGAATTGCTTGGTACAACATATGTCGACCCACCCTTGTGGTTGTGAGAAGTAGTCGTTAGGAACCTCGACGGCGAGTACTCTTGCCCTCTTGTTCCCATGCAGTCTAACATCGGGCCATTTTCGCATTCATGTTCCCATGCAGTCTAATATCGGGCTACCGCCACATCCTAATGTACCAAAAATCTGTATATTGCACGATTTGACCAGGTGGCCAAATGTTGACCCATCATGAGGCCTCTTTCAAACTCTGTCAAGTGATCATAGCGCTGCCCCATAACGGTACGCGCCATACCAATGTCTTTCACAGTGATCACTCAACGTCTGACGCTGTTCACACCCCATATATACTGTACCAAGCCCGGAAACAACACTAAACACGAACAATATTAATACACTCTCGTAGCTGTTCTACCTGTCACAGAGAATTGCATCTGTGATCATTTGTATGCTGCCATTTGTGTGTACGTATACGAAGTCACACTGATATCCGATCTTTTCTGGCTGCTTCTGGAGGCCTGCTATGACGAGATGATTTATTGTATGCTCTTATGCTGTCTGTCGACCTTCAAAAACTTCAGGTCCTGGAAACACAAAGAATCTTATGTCTGCACCAGGTGACACGATCCACAATAGGGGCCTAAAGTAAATACCCAATGACTGTGTGGTGATAAATTAAAATGAAGACCCTGAATAATAATTTGTATCTGACAGTACAAAATTAGAGTTCGTCCCTGCATACGTATAGCAAAAATTTCAGTTCTCTTAGAACTTCGACAAAATCCGAAGATTAAATGACTCACACATTTTTCGTGATTATTTCAACTGAAAGAAAACTGTTCAGCCTATTTAACTTCAAAAATTCGGCACTCACACTGAAGTCTGCTATCACTTCAATACTCGAAACTACAAATCACGAAGATTATTAATGCTGCAACAAATTCTTACATGTGTTCAGAAAACGTAAGATGCACATAGCGCTTCGTATATGCCGAAGGATCGTGAAATATTTTAAAGTAATTCAAATTCAACGTTTAGTCAACAAGACTGGCCTGGCACAATATGTAGTAGGAAATCAGTATCTCAAGTATACACATAAAGGAGTGGCATATAACAATATTCATTTCATTTTCGTGTTGTGCAGCAGTGCCGTCTTGACTTCCTTTGTCACACTTGTTTCATCGTTCACGCAGCCGGGTACCAGATAATCTCATCTTCTTCAGCGCCTCTGGATGCTGCGTGGCCCGTTACAGTACATCGGAGTCCTGTAAAGCGACCCGTCTCACAGGCGGGTGCCACACTGCTCCGCGCTGGGTTTCAGCAGTACGAAACGAGCCCGTGACGTCAGGAGGGATGGACCACCTGTCAGTCTGTGATCGGAGTGCGAAGGGCCGGCCTTGCCCTCTCAGCCCTTCAGATCGGCCCACACTGCTGCGCACTGGGCAATAGACTGTCGGGTGAAGCAAGACCGTGACGTCACTGCGCAGTCCAGGCTGCTCCGCACAGTATTTTACCTTTTCGTCCCACAATCTGGAACACATACTTTATTTTATCGTTAATTTATGTAATTCTATTTCACAAATGAAATCTTACTCTAACAATTTAATCAAAGCTGCATGTCGTGCGCGTCACCTCATGTAATATAATTAGAGCTACGTTGGGTTCAAAACAATGGTTCAAATGGCTCTGAGCACTATGGCACTTAACATCGGAGGTCATCAGTCCCCTAGAACTTAGAACTACTTAAACCTAACTAACTTACGGACATCACACACATCCATGCCCGAGGCAGGATTCGAACCTGCGACCGTAGCGGCCGCGCGGTTCCAGACTGACGCGCCTAGAACTGCTCGGCCACTCTAACCGGCCGCTACGTTAGGAAGAACGTTTCAGAAACACATTGCGGTCTTTCAAATAACTACTCACCCTTCGTCTCTGAGTTGCAATATTAAAAGTTTTCGCTGGTTTCGTTGTCTAGGGGCTGGGATACGTAGTTGCCGCATTACAGGCCAAATACTGCTGAGTCTACAGTTGTTGTTCTTGTTGTTGTGGTCTTCAGTCCTGAGACTGGTTTGATGCAGCTCTCCATGGTACTCAATGCTGTGCAAGCTTCTTCATCTCCTACTACCTACTGCAACCTACATCCTTCTGTATCTGTTTAGTGTATTCATCTCTTGGTCTCCCTCTACGATTTTTACCCTCCAAACTGCCCTCCAATACTAAATTGGTGATCCCTTCATGCCTCAGAACATGTCCTACCAACCGATCCCTTCTTCTAGTGAAGTTGTGCCACAAACTTCTCTTCTCCCTAATCCTATTCAGTACCTCCTCATTAGTTATATGATCTACCCATCTAATCTTCAGCATTCTTCTGTAGCACCACATTTCGAAAGCATCAATTCTCTTCTTGTCCAAACTATTTATTGCCCATGTTTCACTTCCATACATGGCTGCACTCCATACAAATACTGTCAGAAATGATTTCCTCACACTTAAACCTATATTCGTTGTTAACAAATTTCTCTTCTTCAGAAACGCTTTCCTTGCCATTGCCAGTTTACATTTCATATCCTCTCTACCTCGACCATCATCAGTTATTTTGCTCCCCAAATAGCAAAACTCATTTACTACTTTAAGTGTCTCATTTCCTAATCTAATTCCCTCAGCATCACCCGACTTAATTCGCCTACATTCCATTATCATCGTTTTGCTTTTGTTGATGTTCATCTTATGTCCTCCTTTCAAGACACTGTCCATTCCGGTCAACTGCTCTTCCAAATCCTTTGCTGTCACTGACAGAATTACAATGTCATCGGCGAACCTCAAACTTTTTATTTCTTCTCCATGGATTTTAATGCCTGGCAGCGGCTTTTAGATGCTGCAGTTACGATACCAATTTGCATGTTGTGAGTTAACGGGCGAGTTGTGACGCCCTGGAAACACGTGTTCGGGGTTGGGGCGGCCGCAGAGGAGGCTCGTCAAAGCCGCTGCCCGGCAGCGACTACGTGGTGCTAAATGTTAGCTTAGCAACCGCGTGATGGCACACAATAGCCGGTCCGGCCGCGTGGCTGGGAATTACGCTGTGACGAGGGCGGTGCTTTGTGTTGATGAAGGAGACACGATGGGAGTGCGGACTTTGTGAAACCTTAAAGGCAGACATTTCACAGTTGGTATACAAATTAATAGTAGCCCGATGAATCATGATACCTCAAAAAGAAACATGTACATTACTATTATTTGCACGACGATTCAGATGGTGTAATCAGATTTTCAATATATTTATTAGTTTAAAGTTTAGTATCTGACGATAAATTATACAATTACCACCCAGCAACGAATTTCCAAAATCTAAACGGTTCTTCCGATTTCGTCGATCTACGAGCCTTTAGAAAGCTATTAGTGTAAACCTAAATTGGTATGAATTACAGGCATGTAACGAAATAGTACATGAGTTATTGGAGGTCAAAGTGGCCGATTACTATCGATCGCGTCAGGCCATAAGTACTCCACAGTTACACGAGAAAGCGGTAGCAGCATGCTTGTTGTTGTTCCTGTGGTCTGCAGTCCTGAGACTGGTTTGATGCAGCTCTCCATGCTAACCTATCCTGTGCAAGCTTCTTCATCTCCCACTACCTACTGCAACCTACATCCTTCTGAATCTGCTTAGTGTATTCATCTCTAGGTCTCCCTCTACGATTTTTACCCTCCACGCTGCCCTCCAGTACTAAATTGGTGATTCCTTGATGCCTCAGAACATGTCCTACCAACCGATCCCTTCTTCTAGTCAAGTTGTGCCACAAACTTCTCTTCTCCCCAATTCTATTCAATACCTCTTCATTAGTTATGTGATCTACCCATATAATATTCAGCATTCTTCTGTAGCACCACATTTCGAAAGCTTCTATTCTCTTCTTGTCCAAACTATTTATCGTCCATATTTCCCTTCCATACATGGCTCCACTCCATGAAAATTCTTTCAGAAACGACTTCCTGACACTTAAATCAACACTCGATGTTAATAAATTTCTCTTCTTCAGAAACGCTTTCCTTGCCATTGCCAGTCTACATTTTATATCCTCTCTACGTCGACCATCATCAGTTATTTAGCTCCCCAAGTAGCAAAACTCCTTTACTACTTTAAGTGTCTCATTTCCTAATCTAATTCCCTCAGCATCACCCGACTTAATTCGACTACATTCCATTATCCTCGTTTTGCTTTTGTTGATGTTCATCTTATACCCTCCTTTCAAGACACTGTCCATTCCGTTCCATTGCACTTCCAAGTCTTTTGCTGTCTCTGACAGAATTACAATGTCATCGGCGAACCTCAAAGTTTTTATCTCTTCTCCATGGATTTTAATACCTACTCCTAATTTTTCTTTTGTTTCCTTTACTGCTTGCTCAATATGCAGATAGAATAGCATCGGGGAGAGGCTGAAACCCTGTCTCACTCCCTTCCCAACCACTGCTTGCCTTTCATGTCCCTCGACCCTTATAACTGCCATCTGGTTTCTGTACAAATTGTAAATAGCCTTTCGCTCCCTGTATTTTACTCCTGCCAACTTCAGAATTTGAAAAAGAGTATTCCAGTCAAGATTGTCAAAAGCTTTCTCTAAGTCTACAAATGCTAGAAACGTAGGTTTGCATTTCGTTAATCTTTCTTCTAAGATAAGTCGTGGGGTCAGTATTGCCTCACGTGTTCCAACATTTCTACGGAATCCAAACTGATCTTCCCCGAGGTCGGCTTCTATCAGTTTTCCATTCGTCTGTAAAGAACTCGCGTTAGTATTTAGCAGCTGCGACTGATTAAACTGATAGTTCGGTAATTTTCACATCTGTCAACGCCTGCTTTCTTGGGGATTGGAATTATTATATTCCTGAAGTCTGAGGGAATTTCGCCTGTCTCATACATCTTGCTCACCAGATGGTAGAGTTTTGTCATGACTGGCTCTCCCAAGGCTGTCAGTAGTTCTAATGGAATGTTGTCTACTCCCGGTGCCTTCTTTCGACTTAGGTGTTTCAGTGCTCTGTCAAACTCTTCGCGCAGTATCATATCTCCCATTTCATCTTCATCTACATCCTTTTCCATTTCCATAATATTGTCCTCAAGAACATCGCCCCTGTAAGGACCCTCTATATACATTTATTCATGTCTTTGTATATATCCGATATATACGATTCATGAAGAAATTGGTTAAATATTTACTGTGCTTTAGAAATCACAGGGACATTAGGCTCCTGGCCTTCCTTTTGCTTCTTTTCTTTGGATATGTGTTTATTTAATTGTTTATGTATTTAATAATGTGTGTTAGAGCGTGTTTATGGTACATCCATAGGAATATTTATTTAATTTCAAGTATTTGAATGTAAATCCAGTATTTCGTATTTGTTTTATGTATGTGAGTGTGCACTGGCTGTAAGACATGGCGGGAGCGCTCTAGCCAATCACAGCGCTCGTGAATGAGGAGTTCGGGAATGGTGTAGCAGTGCTGGACGGTACGGCACAGGACACGGGAAGGCTGGACGTGCAGGCGTGACGGACAGTCGCGGGAGAGACTTGGAGAGTGTGAAGCGGTTTTGCGCGTGGTCGTGAGAGATAGAAATATTTCGGAGTGCCGACCTGTGCTCTCGTGTGATTTCCGTGGCTTCTGCAGTGAAGACTTAGTGTGCGTTTAGAGGTGAATATCTCGCGAGCTATGTTGTTGTTCATAACTAATTACGTGCAGTAAGAATCTATTGTTTCCCTGTTATTCAATTTATATTTTATTTAATTGCTGGACCATCGACACCAATAAGTGTTTTGCAGAAGTATACAACATTCTCAAAAGTACTTCTACTGTCGTACTCAGCATTCAAAGTCGTTAAGATAGAACCTGCAGATTTTATTCAATTACAATCTTTCATTTGTAAACGTCTATGTTACGTTCAAAATTCGCAATTGCCGAGTGATAGGAACTTCGACCAATCGATTCATGTGTGTATTCTTATCGTATACTATCTTTATATTGAGCAAGCAGTGAAGCAAACAAAAGAAAAATTCGGAGTAGGTTTTAAAATCCATGGAGAAGAAATAAAAACTTTGAGGTTCGCCGATGACAATGTAATTCTGTCAGAGACAGCAAAAGACTTGGAAGAACAGTTGAACGGAATGGACAGTGTCTTGAAAGGAGGGTATAAGATGAACATCAACAAAAGCAAAACGAGGATAATGGAATGTAGTCGAATTAAGTCGGGTGATGCTGAGGGAATTAGATTAGGAAATGAGACACTTAAACTAGTAAAGGAGTTTTGCTATTTGGGGAGCAAAATAACTGATGATGGTCGAAGTAGAGAGGATATAAAATGTAGACTGGCAATGGCAAGGAAAGGAGAAAGAGAAAGGTGCAAGATAGGAGAGAGAAGCTTTACTATTTGACAGAGGAGACGATTGGCCACGTACATTGACGCTACTACATTTCAGCAAAGCTTTTGACACTGTTAACTTTGAGATATTGCTCAGAAAAATGCAACAGCTTAGTTTCTCAGATAGTGCAATGAGATGGTTTGAAAGCTACTTAAAAGACTGACAGCAATGTGTTGTCTGCGTAAATGAAATATCTTCCTGGACACATGCATCCTCGGGAGGCCACAAGGATCAGTCTTGTGACCACTTTTGTTTTCTTTATATGTCAACGATATTTCGTCGGTTCTGTCCTCCTGTAAATATCATTTCTATGTCGACGACCTCCAGCTCTACCTAAGCGTCAGAGCTGAAGATATAAGCACTGCAATCGCTCAGATGAATAATAATGTGTCTTCAGTAGTGACGTGGGCGAAAAACCTGGGGCTTAAACTAAATGCAAAAAAGACACAAGTAATCTTAACAGCCCATCAGAAATTAATAAGTTCAGATTTCCGCGAACGGCTGCCTCCTATTCTGCTCGATGGTATTCCAATACCATATCAGAAAACAGTTAAGAACCTGGGTGTAACTTTGGATGAGCATCTCGACTGGGCGGAGGATACAGTCGCAGTGTGTCGGAAGACGTCCGCTTGTCTCTATGCTCTCAAAAAGCTTCGGAACGTATTTCCACAGGGTTTGAAACGCCAGCTCGTGCAATCACTCGTTCTACCGAACCTCCACTATTGTGATGTAATTCAACAAGGCATGAGTAGTGAAAACAAAAGACGGCTAGAACTAACCATGAATGCCTGTGTGCGTTACACCTGCAACATTCGCCGATATGATCATGTTAGTGCTTCATACTCCGAGCTAGGGTGGCTGCGGCCGGACAAATTGCGTGACTACCACACTCTGTGTCTACTTCACCGACTCCTCGTCGCGCAAGCACCCCAGTACCTTGCTTCAGAGATTAAACACCTTTCATGCCATCATAATCGTAACACGAGGTCACTCTTATTTGGTATCCTAACTGTGCCCACTCACAAAACAAAAACTTTTGCAAACTCCTTCTCAGTTGCCGCTGTCCACCTCTGGAACAAATTGCCCCTTACCTGAATGTAGAATATGACAGAATATGACAAAGTCAATCGTAACAAATTCTATGTGTTGTCTTATATCTGGGTTGGAAAAAAAAAAAAAGAAAACAATAGACTGTTTTCCCACTGCTGTTGTTTGTCATTGTGCACTTGCAAATATATATTTCTATTGGCGAAAGTTGGAGGTTTGGCCCCATTTGTACATAGCACTTAAAATAATGATCATTTTCCAATGCTGCATCTAATACGGCAAAAGAAAAAATGGTAGAACTCAGTACATAAGAAATGTTAATACGTAATCAAATACGTAACATACGAAATACCGCATGGCATGTGAAAGAAAGATAATCTGGCCGAATTTCGATAGTGAGTGTTGGCTATGCTTATTGTTAAAGGAAGTCGAATCGACACACGTTGAAAAATTCTTGTTTATATAGACAAATACGTCCGTTCAGGAAAATATGTCGACGAAGTCACTACCGGAGAAAAAGAATCAAACATATTATTTTGGCTTTATTTGTGATTGAGTGTGCCTGAATGAGATCTGTTTCGGTGCTTATCAAAGGAAATTATTTTTATTAACGACTCTGCATCAAAATATCGACAAACATATACGGATGTGTGTTTATTTATGTTCCTACTATAGCGTAGAATTATTATTAATTTCATTAGATGTATCTGCAGCAGTCATTCAATTACAAATTTACTGCTTTTATTGAGTCGGTATACACAGTCATACTATGATACGTTCCCTGTCTTTTCTCGATTTTCGTTATATGTTTCTGAGGCTGTTTTCCTCCCATATATAGGCCTACTCATATTATTTCACGTGCAATTTAGACCGTTGTCAGACTGACTATCTCCTTTCTCAACGTATTGCGAATTTTGTGTTCTTACCCACAAACATACGTTTTATGTCTGAAATCTTGGAGTCTCTCTTTAGAGTTTAATTAAAAGGAGCATACGACTTTGCAGAAGCACTCATAGATACCTGGCATTCTGTATTATGCAACATACTGCTTCTTAGTTAGTTGTCATCTCTCCTCACATCGGACACTTTTATGCACACAGTTTATGCTGTTTTAGTTTTTACAACCAGGATGGCGACAGTTGTACGATATTGTGACGTCCTCATACTTCTAAAATAGATGCTCTGTAACACAGCCGCTCCAACACGATTAACAGCAATCGTATTGCGATGGACACAAATAAACGAGGCGCGAATCATTAATAAATTCTAGGAAATCTTTTACAAAAGTCCGTATTTAATCTTTTGGAAAGATATTTTTTCTTATATGTGTCAAACAGAAGTGATGGTAAACATACTTTCATGTTTTTCTTACTATATAGAAGATGAGAGCGGCAACTACAAGTGCTTCAAAAAGTAAGGAAAGTATTCAAGAAAACGGTAAATAAAACAAAGACTAATGGCTGGTGAGTACAGAATCACAGAATGTGATCCAAATCTCAAAACTTCAGTTTGGTCAGTGTTAAAGCCTGTAGCAGATGGTGATGGTAACAGTGTTAACTGTACTTCTTGTGTGGAATGCAATGAACTTTACTTGAATACTTAAGAGTCATCTGGCACTTCGCAAATTTCAAGCTATTCACGCGTGTCTAACAAACAAGTGGCATGTGTTGACCAAAAACGCCTTCCCAAAATCTGCTCAGGGCAAGATTACTGACAAATGCGTGGCTATATGCGCGCGAGATTGGAGATGGAGGTGAAGGATTTTTGGATCTGGCTCAGAGATTAGTCGACACTGCAGCCACCTACGGAGAAGTATCCCCAAAACCTATTATGCCTCGCCCCACAATTGTCTCACGAAACATGAAAGAAACTTTTAAAAACCTTAGAAAGGAAATTATGCCTGAAGTAATTTATTACGTGAGCGGAGGTGAATGCTCTGCGACACAGATATGTGAATATATAGCGCAAAAAGAGGATTCATTACCTGACAAATACAGTTCCTTATTTTGTTAATTGGGACCTCAGATAACGCTTCTTGTTTACGACCCGGTTTCTAGACGAGTCTAAAACAGATGAAAATGGTAGAAAGGAATTTATTTCAAAGACGACCTTTTACGACTGATCAAGCTGCCAACACACTCTCTGCTCTTCGTGGATATTCTAGACTGAATTGTTTCTGTCACATGCTGAACGTAGTGCTAAGAAATGCGTTTAATGTGCGGTATATATCATCCAGTTTCCCGTAACATCATTTTGTTCCGACTGCAGTGAAAGAACTTATGACATTTGGAAAGCAAAGTGGCCTTGTTCAATGCCTAGAGAGAACACTGGAACAGTCGAACGACACACGCTGGAACACACGTTTGACGATGCTTTAATCGGTCGAAAGGCAGTATTCCGCATTGTGAAAGAATCTCTCTGAGAAATGAGAAACGGAGAGAATAGAAGGATTGACATCACGTTCATGGACGAACTGATTTCTGTTCTGCCTTTACGTATGCTGTTAGGTTTTTATATTAAACTAGTATTCATTAGGACGTAAATTATTTCAGAAATTGAGAAGCAGGGATTTTTCTTGCATACCTTCAAGACCTTAAAAGAACTGGAAATGGGAAAATCACCTACACTGCATCTCCTGATGCCATGGGAGATGAAGCTCCTGAAACACTTATGAAAAGAATCTCAGGACGGAGAAGCCTCTGAGATGAATATTGTGGATGCGCTTGAAAAATTATGTAGAGGAAAAGGCACCTCAAACTAGCTACTTTCCTGTGGGCACCATTAAGCCATCTGAAAATGATGTCTGAATTTCAGAGGCGTGAAGGTATGAGAGAGATAAAGCATACAATTGAGTAACTCCTACATCAATAATTTCAAGTCACCATTCACAAAAGCATCAGCTCCCTCGTGAAGCTAAATTCGGCCGCAGTAAAGACGGACATCTCATTAATATTCTTACCTAAACAATAACCAAATATACGTGAACTACTTGTCAGCAGACTGTCAAGGCAAGAATCTGAGAACAACTTCAACAAACATTTTTTTACGGTATATTAAAAGTCTTTGTTTTACCACCATAAACAAAAGGGCATATGTTTGCTTCGTGGCCAGAGAATGACAACGATCCGACTCTCACAGATGCGTTAGATAGGTAATTAATCAGAACTGTAAATTGGTCGAAAATGTAGCTTATACACTACTGGCCATTAAAATTGCTACACCAAGAAGAAATGCAGATGATAAACGGGTATTCATTGAACAAATATATTATACTAGAGCTAACATCTGATTACATTTTCACGCAATTTAGGTGCATATATCCTGAGAAATCAGTACCCAGAACAACCACCTCTGGCCGTAATAACGGCCTTGATACGCCTGGGCATTGAGTCAAACAGAGCTTGGATGGCGTGTACAGGTACAGCTGCCCATGCAGCTTCAACACGGTACCACAGTTCATCACGAGTAGTGACTGGCGTATTGTGATGACCCAGTTGCTCGGCCACCATTGACCAGACGTTTTAAATTGGTGAGAGATCTGGAGATGTGCTGGCCAGGGCAGCTGTCGAACATTTTCTGTATCCAGAAAGGCCAGTACAGGACCTGCAACATGCGGTCGTGCATTATCCTGCTGAAATGTAGGGTTTCGCAGGGATCGAATGAAGGGTAGAGCCATGGGTCGTAACACATCTGAAATGTAACGTCTACTGTTCAAAGTGCCGTCAATACGAACAAGAGGTGATCGAGTCGTGTAAGCAATGGCACCCCATACCATCACTCCGGGTGATACGCCAGTATGGCGATGACGAATACACGTTTCCAATGTGCGTTCACTGCGATGTCGCCAAACACGCAAGCGACCATCATGATGCTGTAAATATAACCTGGATTCATCCGAAAAAATGACGTTTTGCCACTCGTGCACCCAGCTTCGTCGTTGAGTACACCATCGCAGGCGCTCCTGTCTATGATGCAGCGTCAAGGGTAACCGCAGCTATGATCTCCGAGCTGATAGTGCATGCTGCTGCAAACGTCGTCGAACTGTTCGTGCAGTTGGTTGTTGTCTTGCAAACGTCCCCGTCTGTTGTCTCAGGGATCGAGACGTGGCTGCACGATCCGTTACAGCCATGCGGATAAGATGCCTGTCATCTCGACTGCTAGTGATACGAGGCCGTTGGGATACAACACGGCGTTCCGTATTATCCTCCTGAACCCACCGATTCCATATTCTGCTAACAGTCATTGGATCTCGACCAACGCGAGCAGCAATGTCGCTATATGATAAACCGCAATCGTGATAGGTTACATTCCGACCTTTATCAAAGTCAGAAACGTGATGGTACGCATTTCTCCTCCTTACACGAGGCATCACAACAACTTTCACCAGGCAACGCCGGTCAACTTCTGTTTGTGTATGAGAAATCGGTTGGAAACTTTCCTCATGTCAGCCCGTTGTAGGTGTCGCCACCAGCGCCAACCTTGTGTGAATGCTCTGAAAAGCTAATCATTTGCATATCACAGCATCTTCTTCCTCTCGGTTAAATTTCGCGTCTGTAGCACGTCATCTTCGTGGTGTAGCAATTTTTATGGCAAGTAGTGTAATTGTAATGAAAACGGATAAATGGTTCTGACTCTCTAGAAGACACCCAGAATATTTTTGTGTGTACAATAATTCATCTTTGCATCAGAGAGAAATTTTATTTCTTCAAGTTTCATTCTACGTGCACCACGGTGACATATAGACCCGGACGATGTTGACGCTCTTCTCTTCTTTCATTGCAAGCCCAATATCAGAAAAAATGAGTGAAAGAATATGTTGTAAATGTTTTTCACACCGCGTTTTATGTTCTCTCTAAATCTACTGTCGTTTATTGGATCTGTTTGTCTTGTATCTTTCATTTATGCAAACTGTTCTCAAATTGGTGTTGATTTATTGCAGCCAAATAAACGACTCTCTTTCTTCATGAATTATTACTTCATTGTAGACAATATGTTGGCAGTTTTATCGCACCGCAAGTCATGTTCTGATGTTAGTGCAATGACAATCGTTTGACATGAAGACACTTAATTTAAATAATCCGTTCACAAGAAACAGTAGTGTGGACCGGCGTAATCACATACTTTGGTTTTCTTTAGCACAAAACAAAATGGTTTGACATGACAATAATCCGCTCTTCAGTAAAATTAAATACACAGTACATACTTTATGCAGTCGCATCAACACTCGCAAGTTTTGTTCTTGTTTTTGTTTATTTGTTCGATCGAACAAAAGAAACAATGCTGCTTTCGGGCGATTCAGGTACTGTCCGTGTCAGCACATTTGATTATATTAGTCAGTCAGTTTTCGAATTCGGTTGTGGATGTGTCGAAACCTAATTTACGCGTTTAATGGCAGAGAAATCTACACGAATACAACCCATCTTTTTGATTGAAATGGAGATAAAGAGTAAACAAATGTATCTAACCAGATGTATTAGCAATGGGATGTGTACATTTTAGCAGCAAATAGCACTTCAAAACATTTCTTCTAATATATTGTCAAGGATTTACTTCGTATGCACAGTGCAAAATTAATTTCCTTTAACAAAGAAAAATATTTTGGTCCAATCAGTTTCGTGTTAAACGCTTTTCACGGTATATAGGGAAATCCCTCACTGAGAGGTGGTAACCAACACGCCTAGAGTGTTAGAGCTTGGTACGCAGTGCGGGATCTATATTTGATAGGTAGCCCAGCACATCCAATGCTGTGGGCTGCGGCGGACTGAGCAGCCCAGTGCTGCGGGACAGTAAGTAGTGCGGCCGTGTCACGTGAGGAGAAAAATGAGCCCGCAGGCTGCGTCGGTCGAGCTCGTTGGTCGCGTCAGTGCTGCGCGACTGGCTGCCGTGCAGGACTCTGCAGTTCATACCTTCTGTAACATATTTTCACAAACATTACTACAGGTAAATCCCCCACTTGTAGTTTCGCTTGGCCACTCAGCAATGATGATCGAAAGTATTTCTGATGTTGTTGTTGTTGTGGTCTTCAGTCCTGAGACTGGTTTGATGCAGCTCTCCATGCTACTCTATCCTGTGCAAGCTTTTTCATCTCCCAGTACTTACTGCAACCTGCATCCTTCTGAATCTGCTTAGTGTATTCATCTCTTGGTCTCCCTCTACGATTTTTACCCTCCACGCTGCCCTCCAATACTAAATTGGTGATCCCTTGATGCCTCAGAACATGTCCTACCAACCGATCCCTTCTTCTGGTCAAGTTGTGCCACAAACTTCTCTTCTCCCCAATCCTCTTCGATACTTCCTCATTAGTTATGTGATCTACCCATCTAATCTTCAGCATTCTTCTGTAGCACCACATTTCGAAAGCTTCTATTCTCTTCTTGTAAACTATTTATCGTCCATGTTTCCCTTCCATACATGGCTACACTCCATACAAATACTTTCAGAAATGACTTCCTGACACTTAAATCTATACTCGATGTTAACAAATTTCTCTTCTTCAGAAACGCTTTCCTTGCCATTGCCAGTCTACATTTTATATCCTCTCTACTTCGACCATCATCAGTTATTTTGCTCCCCAAATAGCAAAACTCCTTTACTACTTTAAGTGTCTCATTTCCTAATCTAATCCCCTCAGCATCACCCGACTTAATTAGACTACATTTCATTATCCTTGTTTTGATTTTGTTGATGTTCATCTTATATCCTCCTTTCAAGACACTGTCCATTCCGGTCAACTGCTCTTCCAAGTCCTTTGCTGTCTCTGACAGAATTACAATGTCATCGGCGAACCTCAAAGTTTTTATTTCTTCTCCATGAATTTTAATACCTACTCCGAATTTTTTCTTTTGTTTCCTTTACTGCTTGCTCAATATACAGATTGAACAACATCGGGGAGAGGCTACAACCCTGTCTTACTCCCTTCCCAACCACTGCTTCCCTTTCATGTACCTCGACTCTTATAACTGCCATCTGGTTTCTGTACAAATTGTAAATAGCCTTTCGCTCCCTGTATTTTAGCCCTGCCACCTTTATAATTTGAAAGAGAGTGTTCCAGTCAACATTGTCAAAAGCTTTCTCTAAGTCTACTAATGGTAGAAACGTAGGTTTGCCTTTCCTTAATCTTTCTTCTAAGATAAGTCGTAAGGTCAGTATTGCCTCACGTGTTCCAGTGTTTCTACGGAATCCAAACTGATGTTCCCCGAGGTTGGCTTCTACTAGTTTTTCCATTCGTCTGTAAAGAATTCGTGTTAGTATTTTGCAGCTGTGACTTATTAAACTGATAGTTCGGTAATTTTCACATTTTTTAGCACCTGCTTTCTTTGGGTTGGAATTATTATATTCTTCTTGAAGTCTGAGGGTATTTCGCCTGTTTCATACATCTTGCTCACCAGATGGTAGAATTTTGTGAGGACTGGCTCTCCCAAGGCCGTCAGTAATTCCAATGGAATGTTGTCTACTCCGGGGGCCTTGTTTCGACTCAGGTCTTTCAGTGCTCTGTCAATCTCTTCACGCAGTATCATATCTCCCATTTCATCTTCATCTACATCCTCTTCCATTTCCATAATATTGTCCTCAAGTACATCGCCCTTGTATAGACCCTCTATATACTCCTTCCACCTTTCTGCTTTCCCTTCTTTGCTTAGAACTGGGTTTCCATCTGAGCTCTTGATATTCATACAAGTCTTTCTCTTATCTCCAAAGGTCTCTTTAATTTTCCTGTAGGCGGTATCTATCTTACCCCTAGTGAGATAGGCCTCTACATCCTTACATTTGTCCTCTAGCCATCCCTGCTTAGCCATTTTGCACTTCCAGTCGATCTCATTTTTGAGACGTTTGTATTCCTTTTTGCCTGCTTCATTTACTGCATTTTTATATTTTCTCCTTTCATCAATTAAATTAAATATTTCTTCTGTTACCCAAGGATTTCTACTAGCCCTCGTCTTTTTACCTACTTGATCCTCTGCTACCTTCGCTACTTCATCCCTCAAAGCTACCCATTCTTCTTCTACTGTATTTCTTTCCCCCATTCCTGTCAATTGTTCCCTTATGCTCTCCCTGAAACTCTGTACAACCTCTGGTTCTTTCAGTTTATCCAGGTCCCATCTCCTTAAATTCCCACCTTTTTGCAGTTTCTTCAGTTTTAATCTACAGGTCATAACCAATAGATTGTGGTCAGAGTCCACATCTGCCCCTGGAAATGTCTTACAATTTAAAACCTGGTTCCTAAATCTCTGTCTTACCATTATATAATCTATCTGATACCTTTTAGTATCTCCAGGGTTTCTGATGTACACGAGGATTAAAATTAGGTACTGACAGTTGTCGTAGGTCAACCATCACGTTCTTGACTTTTATAATAAATTGATCAGGGAGAGCAAAGGCACGAATGAGCGACATACAGCTGACGAGGGGGATAAAGTAAGGGGGATGTGTGCCGGAAGGGTGTTTGAAACAGCCGAGTCACGGACGGCTGTGCAACCACTTCCAGGAAATCTCCCGTCGTTAAGTACACCACATGGGCGGGCACTAGCAGGCAGTATGATAACATTGCAAGGTTCTGAGTGTATCTAGCACAAACTTATTTACTTCCAAAAAACACTAGAAAACATCGCAGTAAAATGAGAGGATGGATTCCTGACTGGAAATGGAGCAAATAGGTGATATGAACATGTGACCAGAAATGCATCGTTGCCACGGTAGATGGCGCTGACGAATGACAGTTCTTCTGGCCACGTGTTGGTTGGTTGTAGGGGACCAAACAGCGAGGTTATCGGTCCCATCGGATTAGGGAAGGATGGGGAAGGAAATCGGCCGTGCCCTTTCAAAGGAACCATCCCGGCATTTGCCTGAAGCGATTTAGGGAAATCACAGAAAATCGATATGAGGATGGGCGGACGCGAGTTTGAAGCATCGTCCTCCAGAATGCGAGTCCAGTGTGATAACCACTACGTCACCTCGCTCGGTGACCACTTGTAGTGTGTTCCTTGTATATTGCAGGCTGTGTGACTGACGCAGCGTAATGTAAGAAGCAGGATGGTCCGGTATTCATGTTGGGAACAAGCCGAGATGGTCTTTGTGTACGGCCAAGCAGATATAAAAGGTAGAGAGGCAGCACAGCTATACCAAAACAAGTACCCTCACAGACACCAACTACATCACACAACATTTCAAGCCCATCTGCGGTGTTTGTGTGATTATGGGTGCTTTCAGACAGACGAACGTGCGGGGAGGTGACGGTCTGTGGATACACAAGTTTTAATGGACCAGTTTCTACAGGATATTGAGACGAACTCTAATACAAACTCCAGACAAGTGTTCCACAACACGCTGTAAGCCGAAGTACGAATATGTGTATCCTGCATGACCCCTGCTACTATCCCTATCACCTGTAACGAGTGCAAGGATTACTAGCAGCGGATTTCCCTCTGCAGGACGGATTTTGTCGATGATTTTTGCGCCAGAAAATTACAGTTATGGGATTTCTGTCATCAGCCCTCTTTACAGCACGCTGCGCCAGTCTCACAGCCTGAAGCAGCGTGAAGATTGTGTAAATGTGCTCCAAGGTTCGGCTGGCTGTATGGGCAGTTGTCCCATCCTCTTTCCTCTTGAAAGTAACTGCAGGTCTTTTCTTCCTCCGTCAATGCAGCCGCAAATATCACATTTACATCCACTGGTCTGGGCCACTGTTATTTGCCATACTCTCTCTCTCTCTCTCTCTCTCTCTCTCTCTCTCTCTCTCTATATATATATATATATATATATATATATATATATATATATATATATATATCAACGAAATCAAAAAATTTTTGGCAAAGTAATGTAAGTGGAGACACTCATCAAACGGCGGCAGAACACGCACTTAAAAGGTCTTAAGTAGGGAAATTTTCGGTGACAGTGGCTCCTTCTTCAGGCAGAAAATTTGAAGGGAAAGGAAGGAGGATGAAGGAAAAGGATTGGAGAAGTCTAAGAATAGAAATAGATTTCGAGAAAGTCACCCACAACCGCGGGTCAGGGGAGACTTACCAGACGGGATGTGAAGGAAAGACATTGCTGGGGACAAGTTTCTTCATCTCCCACTGCCTACTGCAGCCTACATCCTTCTGAATCTGCTTAGTGTATTCATCTCTTGGTCTCCCTCTACGATTTTTACCCTCCACGCTGCACTCCAATGCTAAATTTGTGATCCCTTGGTGCCTCAGAACATGTCCTACCAACCGGTCCCTCATTCTTGTCAAGTTGTGCCACAAACTCCTCTTCTCCCCAATTCTATTCAATACCTCCTCATTAGTTATGTGATCTACCCATCTAATCTTCAGCATTCTTCTGTAGCACCACATTTCGAAAGCTTCTATTCTCTTCTTGTCTAAGCACTTTATCGTCCATGTTTCACTTCCATACATGGCTACACTCCATACAAATACTTTCAGAAACGACCTCCTGACACTTAAATGTATACTCGATGTTAACAAACTTCTCTTCTTCAGAAACGCTTTCCTTGCCATTGCCAGTCTACATTTTATATCCTCTCTACTTCGACCATCATCAGTTATTTTGCTCCCCAAATAGCAAAACTCCTTTACTACTTTTAGTGTCTCATTTCCTAATCTAATTCCCTCAGCATCACCCGACTTAATTCGACTACATTCCATTATCCTCGTTTTGCTTTTGTTGATGTTCATCTTATACCCTCCTTTCAAGACACTGTCCATTCCGTTCAACTGCTCTTCAAAGACCTTTGCTGTCTCTGACAGAATTACATTGTCATCGGCGAACCTCGAAGTTTTTATTTCTTCTCCATGAATTTTAATACCTACTCCGAATTTTTCTTTTGTTTCGTTTACTGCTTGCTCAATATACAGATTGAATAACATCGGGGAGAGGCTACAAACCTGTCTCACTCCCTTCTCAACCACTGCTTCCCTTTCACGTCCCTCGACTCTTATAACTGCCATCTGGTTTCTGTACAAATTGTAAATAGCCTTTCGCTCCCTGTATTTTAGCCCTGCCACCTTCAGAATTTGAAAGAGAGTTTTCCAGTTAACGTTGTCAAATCTTTCTCTAAGTCTACAAATGCTAGAAACGTAGGTTTGCCTTTTCTTAATCTTTCTTCTAAGATAAGTCGTAAGGTTAGTATTGCCTCACGTGTTCCAACATTTCTACGGAATCCAAACTGATCTTCCCCGAGGTCCGCTTCTACCAGTTTTTCCATTCGTCTGTAAAGAATTCGCGTTAGTATTTTGCAGCTGTGACTTATTAAACTGATAGTTCGTTAATTTTCACATCTGTTCAAATGGCTCTGAGCACTATGGGACTTAACATCTATGGTCATCAGTCCCCTAGAACTTAGAACTACTTAAACCAAACTAACCTAAGGACATCACACACATCCATGCCCGAGGCAGGATTCGAACCTGCGACCGTAGCAGTCGCGCGGCTCCGGACTGAGCGCCTAGAACCGCTAGACCACCGCGGCCGGCTCTCCAAAGGTCTCTTTAATTTTCCTGTAGGCAGTATCTATCTTACCCCTAGTGAGATAAGCCTCTACATCCTTACATTTGTCCTCTAGCCATCCCTGCTTAGCCATTTTGCACTTCCTGTCGATCTCATTTTTGAGACGTTTGTATTCCTTTTTGCCTGCTACATTTACTGCATTTTTATATTTTGTCCTTTCATCAACTAAATACAATATTACTTCTGTTACCCAAGGATTTCTACTAGCCCTCGTCTTTTTACCTACTTGATCCTCTGCTGCCTTCACTACTTCATCCCTCAGAGCTACCTATTCTTCTTCTACTGTATTTCTTTCCCCCATTCGTGACAATTGTTCCCTGAAACTCTGTACAACCTCTGGTTTAGTCAGTTTATCCAGGTTCCATCTCCTTAAATTCCCACCTTTTTGCAGTTTGTTCAGTTTTAATCTTCAGTTCATAACCAATAGATTGTGGTCAGAGTCCACATCTGCCCCTGGAAATGTCTTACAATTTGAAACTTGGTTCCTAAATCTCTGTCTTAGCATTATCTAATCTATCTGATACCTTCTAGTATCTCCAGGATTCCTCCATGTATACAACCTTCTTTTATGATTCTTGAACCAAGTGTTAGCTATGATTAAGTTATGCTCTGTGCAAAATTCTACCAGTCGGCCTCCTCTTTCATTTCTTACCCCCAATCCGTATTCACATACTACGTTTCCTTCTCTCCCTTTTCCTACTACCGAATTCCAGTCACCCATGACTATTATATTTTCGTCTCCCTTCACCACCTGAATAATTTCTTTTATCTCATCATACATTTCATCAATTTCTTCATCATGTGCAGAGCTAGTTGGCATATTAACTTGTACAACTATAGTAGGCGTGGGCTTCGTGTCTATCTTGGCCACAATAAAGCGTTCACTATGCTGTTTGTAGTAGCTTACCCTCACTCCTATTTTTTTATTCATTATTAAACCGACTCCTGCATTACCCCTATTTGATTTTATATTTATAACACTGTATTCACCTAACCAAAAGTCTTGTTCCTCCTGCCACCGAACTTCACTAATTCCCACTATATCTAACTTTAACCTATCCATTTCTCTTTTTAAATTTTATAACCTACCTGCCCTATTACGGTAACTGACATTCCACGCTGCGATCCGTAGAACGCCACTTTTATTTCTCCTGGTAACGACGTTCTCTTGAGTGGTCCCCGTCCGGAGATCCGGATGGGGGACTATTTTACCTCCGGAATATTTTACCCAAGAGGACGCCATCATCATTTAACCATATAGCAAAGCTGCATGCCCTCGGGAGGGCGAAAAATAGACAGGTAAGAAAATGAAAGACGTAGAAAACCAAAACGGAATGAAGGAAGGAGTAGCTACTGTGAAGAAATGCTGAGACGGAAGAAGTTAACGCAAATCAAGGCCAGGTGGGTGGCGAGAACAAAAGATATGTTGTAGCGCTAGTTACCACCTGCGGATTTCTAAGGAACTTTTGTATGGGGAAAGAATCCAGATGGCGCATGTGGTGAAGCAGGCATTGAGGTCACGGTTGTCGTGTTGTAGAGCATTCTCTGCAACAGGATATTGCGTGATGCCAGTATACACCCTCTGCCTATGACTATTTATCCTACCTGATAATTTGGTGGTAGTCATGCCGATGTAAAAGACCGAATACTGTTTACATAACAGCACATAAATGACATGTGTCGTTTCACATGTTACTCTCCCTTTGATAGTGTATGTTTTGTCAGTTATAAGGCTGGTATAGGAGGTGGTAAGAGCATCATCTTCGGCGGTACACCGCAAGGTTACCGCCCTTCGATAGTGCACTTCTAGCGCTTATCGAAGTGTTAGGTGTTCCAGGTGCCAGCCAGCCAGCCAGCCAGCCCAGCAGCAGCAGCAGCAGCAGCAGCAGCAGTTCCCGGTCCCGGCCTGCAGCAGTGGTCCCGCAGCCAGCCAGCCAGCCAGCCAGCCAGCCAGCCAGCCCTCCGGTGCCGGCAGCAGTCCAGGCAGCAGCAGCAGCAGCAGCAGCAGCAGCCGCCGCCGCCCCGGCCCCGTCCGCGGCAGCAGCGTTCCTGCCTCTCGCCGTCGCCGTCGCCGTCGCCGGCCGCCGGCCGCCGTCCGCCGTCCGCCGTCCGCCGTCGGCCGCCGTCCGCCGTCGCCGTCCGTCGTCCCCCAGTGTGTGTCCTGTCCTTTTCGTGCTGTGTTTTTTCTTTCTTCTCCTTGTCGTCATGTCCGCCCCCACCACCACCGTCACTACTACCACCACCGCCATCGTGTATACGTCCCCTTCCGCCGCCTCCACCACTATCACTTGGTGTGCCCAGTCCCACCCCCCTCCTTCCATCCCTCCCCTCCTCTCTATCCCTTCGCCCTCGCTCTTTGTCGCCCCCTCTCCCGCTTCTTCCTCTCGTTCTGACCCCTTCCCCCCACTCCCCCAGCCTGTCACTGCAGCTCCGGCTCGGGTGGTGGCCCGTCGGGACACTGCCCACGCCCAGCTCTCCCCGTCGCCATCGCCATCGCCGCCGCCGCCACCACCACCACCGCCATCATCGTCGCCTTCACCATCACTGACGCCTTCGCCTGCACCGTCACAGTCATTATCTCCGGCGCCGACTGCTGCGTCCGTGCCGGGACCTGTCCCTTCCCGCCACCTCCCCATCGTTCCCGTCCCTCTTACCACCACCCGCCCATCAGCCGCTGTCAAACGCCCTAGTGGCGGCCCCACTTCCTCTGCTCCTAAAAAGGCTCCACCCCGCCCCCCATCCCCACCCCAAAATGCCATGGACGTCTCCCCACCAGGCCCCGCTCCCTCCTCCTCCTCCTCCTCCTCCTCCTCCCCACCCGGTCTCTACAAATATCTCCTGTCCCGTCCCGATCCTTCCTTCCTCGAGGCCCGGAATCTCTCCCTCCTCCTCCGCCAACATTTCCCTGGCGCCCCCATATCTCTCCTTACTCCCAGACGGGATTCTGTTCTTATCTCCTCCCCCAGCCCAACCCTCCATACTGACATCCTCTCCCGCCTCCCCATCACCCGTTTTGGGCCTAACGCCTCCCTCACCGCTGCTCCCTCCCCATCTCCTACCCGCCAACCCCAACCCCCGCGTCGCCCGCCGACCCTCACCGCCGTGATCACTCGGCTTAGTCCGTCGATCACGGAGGAGGAGGTGTTGGCGGAGCTGAAGGCCCATCCCACCCTGGAGGTGCGGGCAGTCCGCCGCATTTTTAACGCGACCGGCCCCACCCGCCTTATGCGGGTGTTCTCTGAGGACGCCCCCTCCATTGACCGTCTCCTGAAGGAGGGTGCCCTCCTCTTCAATCAGCGGTACAAGGTAGACCCCTCCCGTTCCCCCCCTCAATCCCTGCGCTGCCAGAGATGTCTGCGCTACAACGCACATACAACAGCAGAGTGCCGTGAGGCCCCCACCTGCCCGCATTGTCGACAAGCGCACTTCCTCCGGCAGTGCCCCAACCTTCAATCCCCTCCCTCCTGTAATACCTGCAGCCTCCCCCACCCTACCTACTCCCAAAAGTGTAAAGCCCGACCCCCTCCCACCACCCCTGAACTCACCGTACCTGTCCGTCCCCTGGACGCCCCCACCCCTCCTGGCAATTCCCTTCGTCCCCCCCCCACTGCTGAGGACATCATCAGGTTCCTCACCATTGTCCTCCAAAACGTCCATCCCTTTCAGCGCCCCCACACCCTCCAGCAGATCTCCCTCGCCGCCCGTTCCATATTCCACCTTAAAATGTACGCCACCTATTCCAATAACCAGGCCCATTTCACCTTCTCCCGCCTTGACACCCTCGTCTAACTCCTTATCATGGCGCGACAGCATCGTATCCTGTTCAACAATATCCGCTCCCTTCCCGCCAACAAGAACCTCTTCCTGCACACCCTTGCTACCCACCGTGTGGATGCCTTCCTCCTCAATGAAACCTTCCTCCAACCCCACCACTCCATCCACACCTCCCCCTATCTCCTCCACCGATCCGATAATCCCCTCCCAGTTGCGCGTGGCGGAGTTGCCATTGGCCACCACCGCCAGATCCCCGTTCGGCTCCAACCTCTCCTTCCCGACTCCACCGAACACCTGATCCTTAGTCTCTTCTTCCCCGGCCTTACCGTTACCTGTGCCACCATCTATGTCCGCCCCAACGCCCCTCTTCCTTTCGACTTCCTCTCCCACATCGACCGTACCTTCTCCTCCTATGTGATCGCCGCCGACCTCAACATCCATAGTCGCTCCGCTGCCCAGTTACGGCGGTGGCATCGGTTCCTCTCCTCCCTTCAAGGCGACCTCATCCCCATCCCCCAGCACACCCGCCCCGAATCTAATTCCACTCCCGATGTTATTCTCTCCTCCCCCAACCTCCTTGGTCGCATTACGGTGGATGTCCTGGAGCCTATTGGTAGTGACCATCTCCCTGTCCTCCTCACCGTTTCAGACGGTCGTCGCCCCCGCCCCGACCCTCGTCATGACCCTCCCCCCAAGTACATCCATGACTATTCCCGTGCCAACTGGAATGCCTACCGGGATACCCTCTCCACTCAGGTCGACCGCCACCCTCTCGCCTACCGCCGTCCCGATGATGTCTCCCATGCCGCCTCCTTTCTCCAGCAGACCTTGTCTGAGGCCGTGGAGGCCCACGTCCCTACTGTTGCCATCCACCCCCACCGTCCTACCTTGCCGCCACAGGCCGTCCTCCTCCTCCGTGAATCCCGTCGTCTCTACCGTGCCTTCCTCCGCACGCGTGACCCGGACACCCTACGACGCCACCGGCAACTACAACGACACATTCGAAATTTGCTCGCGGCTAAGAAACGCCGGGACTGGCGACAGACATGCACCCGTTTAAATGCTACCCTCCCTATAAACTCGTCCAAGTTCTGGACCGCCTTCCGTCGCCTTACCGGAACTAAGCCCTCCCCCTACTATCCTCTTCTCCACGATGACCACCCCTTCCCTGACGCCCTTAGTAAGGCCAACCACTTTGCCTCCTACCTGTCCGATGTGTTTTCCATCCCTGATGATCCCCGGTTCGATTACTCCCTCTTCCCAGATATCCGCGATCGAACTGACACCTCTGTCCCTCCCCTCGCTCCTGGTTTCCAGTACTTGGACAACATTCCACACACGGAACTTAATGCCCCCATCACTACACAAGATCTCATTACTACACTCCGCACCAAACGCAACACCGCTCCTGGTCACGATCGTGTCACCTACCGTCACCTTCGTGAAGCTCCTGTCTCTTTCCTCTCCACCCTGGCCAGGCTCTACAATGTAGTCCTGTCCACTGGTTACTACCCCGACCTGTGGAAAACCTCTCGTATCCTTATGTTCCTCAAACCTGGCAAACCGCCGTCCGCCGTCTCCTCCTACCGTCCCATCAGCCTTACCTCGGTCTTCAGCAAGGTCCTGGAATCTATCCTCACCCGCCGCATCCACCAGCATCTCCGCCAGCACCGCCTCCTCCCCGTTACCCAGTGTGGCTTTCGGCCGTCCTTCTCTTCCGACGATCTTCTCCTTCACCTCACTCATCTCCTTTCCGAACAGCTCAATTCCCGTCGCTCCGCAATCTTCCTCTCTCTTGACCTCGAACGCGCATATGACCGCGTATGGCATTCCGGTCTCCTCTTCAAGCTCCAAACCTTCGCCCTTCCCATTAACTACGTTCGTCTGATCGGTTCCTTCCTCTCCCGCCGTCCTTCCTATGTCACCATCCATAACGCCGATTCCTACACCTTTTTCCCCTCCGCCGGTGTGCCCCAAGGCTCCGTCCTCTCCCCCCTTCTGTACTTGTTGTACACGGCGGACATGCCGCCGCCGTCACCCCCCGTCCACCTTCTCCAGTTTGCCGATGACACCGCCTTCCTTGCCCTTGCCCCCACCCTGCCACGCTCCCAACACCATCTCCAATCCCATCTTGACCGGTTCACCGCTTGGTGCAACCAGTGGTTGCTCACGGTCAATCCTTCCAAAACCCAGGCGATCATTGTAGGCAAAACCACCCCTTCCTTCCGCCTCCTTGATTTCTATCTCACCGTTTATGGCCGTCCCATCGCTCTCACCCCCACCCTTAAGTACCTTGGCGTCACCCTCGACCGTCGCCTCTCCTGGACTCCCCATCTCCAGACAATCCAAGCCAAGGCACGTTCCCGACTCTGTCTCCTCAAGCTCCTTTCCGGCCGTACGTGGGGTCTGGACCCCTCCACCATCCTCCACACCTATAAGTCCCTCATCCGCCCTATCCTCTGTTATGCCCATCCCGCCTGGATCTCCGCCCCCCCTTCCTTTTATAAATCCCTCCAAATCCTTGAACGCCATGCTCTCCGCCTTGCCTATCGCATCCGTCTCCCCTCCCCCACGCGGATCCAGTATGATCTTATCCCCTTCCCCCACCTCCTCCTCTTCCTCGAACGAATACGCATCCTCTACACCTCCCGTAAACTCGATCCTCCTCACCCGCTCGTCTCCCCGATCCTCTCCCACCCTCGCCCGCTGCCGCGCCTGTACTCCCATGTCCCACCCGGTTTCCATCTCTCCACCCTCCTTACCCTCTCCCAAGGTGGCTTCCGCCAGCTCCCCCTCCCTGATGATGCCCTCCTCCCCTCCATCTACCCCTCCTACCAACTTTGATCCTCCCTCCCTCCTCCTGTGCATGCTCCTCAGGGCACCCTCCCTCCCTTCTCTCCCTTTTTCCCTCCCCCCTCCTTTTCTCTCCCCTCCTCCCCCGGGCCTCCCCTCCCCTGTCCCTCTCCCTCCTGCCCCCGTCTCCTCCGCCATTGGCGTCCTTTTCTCCCCTCTCCCCCACCTCACCCCCGTTCCCCTCTTGGCAGGTCCCCGGACTCGCACACGCTACGTGGACTTTCGCGCGCCGGAGATCGCCGCCATCAGTGTCTTGTGTGTACCGTCGTGTTTAGTGTTCAGTGTTCACCGTCACACTCCGTTGTTCACCAGTGCCATCGTCTTCTTCAGTGTTTGTGCGTCGTCTCAACAGTTTGCAGTGTGGTTTATCGTCGGGTGTGAACGGCTCCGTGTTTGTCTCTCTGTGTCTCCTGTTTTATCGCCCACCATTTTGTGCCTTTACTGTTTTTCTCCTGTTTTTTTTCTGCTTATGTCTTCTTTGGCTGAAGAGCAGCGTAGTGTGCTGCTGCCAGCCTGCCTATTGTATAGGCTTTAAAATGACAATAAAGTAAAAAAAAAAAAAAAAAGGTGGTAAGAGGGTGCATTGAGCAGCAGGGACAGTTACAGGGGTGCAGAAGGAGCATAGTGTCTGACAAGAATAGTGCGGCGATTTGTAGGGCGGCGAGAAGCAATTCCAGACGTGGTGGGCAAAATCTCAGACAGAATGAATCTCATTTCAGGGCATGATTTTAGGAAGTCATGGCCTTGTCGAAGTAGCTGATTAATACATCTGCTCCTGTTTCATAACCCTATCACGCCCCCTTAATCTGCGGTCTGTATCTCTTTTATTCTAGTAACATCAGATGGTCAATTACTCTAAAAACGTATATTTATCTTATAAATTTTTAATTCTTGAAACGTTTAAAAATTTTTTAATCTTTCAAATTTTTTTACCTTTTAATGTGACTGATTCATAACCTATCAATTGTTATGTTCTTCCTAATTTTCTGCTTTTTATACAATTCTATTTAACTAATCTACGGTCCTTTTCTTTCAATATACACTACTGGTCATTAAAATTGCTACACCTCGAAGATGACGTGCTACAGACGCGAAATTTAACCGACAGGAAGAAGGTGCTGTGATATGCAAATGATTAGCTTTTCAGAGCATTCACACAAGGTTGGCGCCGGTGGCAACACCTACAACGTGCTGACATGAGGAACGTTTGCAACCGATTTCTCATACACAAACAGCAGTTGACCGGCGTTGCCTTGTGAAACGTTGTTGTGATGCCTCGTGTAAGGAGGAGAAATACGTACCATCACGTTGCCGACTTTGATAAAGGTCGGATTGTAGCCTATCGCGATTGCAGTTTATAGTATCGCGACATTGCTGCTCGCGTTGGTCGAGATCAAATGACTGTTAGCAGAATATAGAATCGGTGGGTTCAGGAGGGTAATACGGAACGCCGTGCTGGATCCCAACGGTCTCGTATGACTAGCAGTCGAGATGACAGGCATCTTATCCGCATGGCTGTAACGGACCGTGCAGCCACGTCTCGATCCCTGAGTCAACAGACGAGGACGTTTGCAAGACAACAACCATCTGCACGAACAGTTCGACGACGTTTGCAGCAGCATGGACTATCAGCTCGGAGGTCATGGCTGCGGTTACCCTTGACGATGCATCATAGACAGGAGCGCCTGCGATGGTGTACTCAACGACGAAGCTGGGTGCACGAGTGGCAAAACGTCATTTTTTCGGATGAATCCAGGTTCTGTTTACAGCATCATGATGGTCGCTTGCGTGTTTGGCGACATCGCAGTGAACGCACATTGGAAGCGTGTATTCGTCGTCGCCATACTGGCGTATCACCCAGAGTGATGGTATGGGGTGCCATTGGTTACACGTCTCGATCACCTCTTGTTCGTATTGACGGCACATTGAACAGTAGACGTTACATTTCAGATGTGTTACGACCCATGGCTCTACCCTTCATTCGATCCCTGCGAAACCCTACATTTCAGCAGGATAATGCACGACCGCATGTTGCAGGTCCTGTACTGGCCTTTCTGGATACAGAAAATGTTCGACAGCTGCCCTGGCCAGCACATCTCCAGATCTCTCACCAATTTAAAATGTCAGGGCAATGGTGGCCGAGCAACTGGCTCTTCACAATACGCCAGTCACAACTCGTGATGAACTGTGGTATCGTGTTGAAGCTGCATGGGCAGCTGTACCTGTACACGCCATCCAAGCTCTGTTTGACTCAATGCGCAAGCGTATCAAGGCCGTTATTACGGCCAGAGGTGGTTGTTCTGGGCACTGATTTCTCAGGATATGTGCACCTAAATTGCGTGAAAATGTAATCACATGTCAGTTCTAGTATAATATATTTGTCCAATGAATACCCGTTTATCATCTGCATTTTTTTCTTGGTGTGGCAATTTTAATGGGCAGTGGTGTAGTTGTCTACATTTTAGTATTAATTTAAATTGAAACAATTTGAGATTATCTATAAATTTGTGTCATCTCTCAAATTTTAACTTTGAGATGGATCTGTTGTTTGATTACTTAATTTATGTTAAATGATGACGGATATGTTTTGAAGTTGAGCGAACCTTCTTTTAACGTTATCCTCTGCTTTTTCAATATTTTTCACTTTATCTTCAGCTTTCATATTAATTACAATCTAAGAAAGTTTCATTTCATATAATAAAGCTTATGATCTATATTAAACTCAACCGAATAATTCTCATGACTTTACAGGCATTATCCTATTCATAAACGTGTTTCTATTCCCAAAAAATCTTAAATCTACGCATTATAACTTACAAAAATTTTCAAATTTGACTGTTACAAACGTATTATATTTCTAATCCTACTAATTACTTTACAAAATTTAAACTGACACCATGGAATACCTAAACCCATTCATATTTATATATCCTCAATTTTTGACAAATATATCGAACATTAGAATATTAACCTCCCAAGAAAAGTTAATATTAGGTTTTCTTAATTCGAACATGTTGAACAATATGAAATACTAGAAAATATTATTGCTATATCAATATTAAAGTTTTAAAAACATCGTTAATAAAGATCTATTGCTAACACTTAAAAATTTTGAAATTCAAATTTTTTTCAGTTCATTCGGATAGTAGTCTGTCACAAACAGTTCTTTCTCTTACAGCTTTAACATGTTTAATTGAAATCGTCACTTTTTTTTTTTCATGTGTTTCGACGTGCCTCCATCGAACATGGAATGACGGTCGCCCGTGTGCCTCACTGTGTCTCCGTTACGCATGGAATAACGTTTGGCATGAGCCTCGCCCTGTTTCTGCTGAGCATGGAGTGACGGTCGGCTGAGAGATAGGTTGCTGAAGGTCTCAGCGTCTTGTGAATGCGTGGTTGCCTTTGTTCCATTTTTCATGTGCCCATGGTGACGTTGTATTGGAGATCCGTTTTCTTCTTCATTCATCGAATCTTCATGTCGGTTCATCGTTGGTCTATTCGTCTCTAGGTATTAATACGAGTAGTCATCTCCTATTTCTCGGTATGACATCTGAGGATGTTGCAATTTGCCATAGGAATATCGGATATTTATACTGCTAGAACAGTTAAATTGGGTTCTTGTTGTTAGTTACATGCAATAATGTTCTTGTATGGGAAGGGTTTTGAAAAGGTTTCTTGATATCTTCTGCATGGCATCTTCTGTTCTTGGTGCATCTGGCTGTCTTCTCACTTGTGTCTTCGTTCCTCTCTGGCCCGGGAATTGTGAGTGAAGACCTGTTTAATTTCGCTATCGTTTAATCCGTTCTTATGATGTCTTCTTTGAAATTGTTGTGTATTCTTTTATCGTATTCAGTTGTTCATCTAGATAGATTGGACAGCCTTGCATCGTTTTCTTGCTTCGTCTCATGAATATTCAGGGGCCGTGTTGCAGTTGTTGAATTCCGTATGGTCTGATAACAATTTCAGCTATTCTGCACGTTGAGTTACAGAAACGCGTCTCTTCTTCTTCCTGTGGTGAATTTAAACACCCGCTCGTCCTTGCTGTAATACTTCCACCTCCGTTCCGGTTCGGTGGACATCCATCATTCCTCAATATGGTGCTTTAAACAGTTCGCGATTGAAGTGCCAAGCAACACTTTCGCAAAACCATTGTTATAATGCTTGCATGTGGCTTTCGTATGAATAAAGCTCACGTCAGGGTACATGCTGATTGCATCCAGGATGCGTTGTAGCTCTCCAAACCGTTCCCCATAGGTGTTATCCTCTTGGATCGTTGCTTCCACCAAGGCCTCTTCTTTCGTCATCTCGCAAGGTAACGCACAGGGCACTCACACTCAATGTCCCTTCTTATCACGCCTAACCGCTCTCCTCAGTCCTGCCGTCGATCTGGCCGCAATGATGCTGCACCTTGTCTGCTGACTTCATATCTAATACAATGTTTGTCCCTGATTTGATTATCTCGCTTCTCTTACATCCCCACCTATTGTCTATTTCACACGATATCATTATCCATTTTATTATAACCCTTTCTCCCTTACATTGCGCTACAACTTTACAAAAATTAATATTTTTACTAAACTTTACAAAAGTTATCATTTACTCTATAAGAGTGTTTTTGTTTATTCATCTCTTCTCCCCATTCTACTTGATTTTCTTAATTGACAGGTCATGGTTTCCTCATCTTCATCACGATGGATAATAAGAGTGCCGGCCGGAGTGGCCGAGCGGTTCTAGGCGCTACAGTCTGGAGCCGCGCGACCGCTACGGTCGCAGGTTCGAATTCTGCCTCGGCCATGGATGTGTGTGATGTCCTTATTTTAGTTAGGTTTAAGAAGTTCTAAGTTCTAGGGGACTGATGACCTCAGAAGTTAAGTCCCATAGTGCTCAGAGCCATTTGAACCATTTGATAATAAGAGTGAAATTGATGGAGATGACGGTTAGTAAGTTAGTGAATTCCTTCAACCACCCCATTTTATTATTCTAAATATAAGTACTTTATATTATTTTTTAAAACCTTGACTCCGACTCCCGCGTCTTTTTCTCTGCGATCTCTTATTTTTGGCATTAGCTGTAACAGAACTTCAAAATATAAAATACATCTCTCCTCTTTTTCTTTCCTTTTCAAAAATGCTCTCTATTGCTCTATTGCATTGGTTTAAAGCATAAAATTTTTTTTTCTCAGTTGTACTTATCCCTTTCTCCTTTTTCTCGATAGTAAACTTTTATATTCCTTTCATTTCCCATCATACTCTGTAACGCTCCCGCCCTTCTCGGACGTACGTTAGCTGTATAAAGCCTGTACTGTAATAAGTTCACGGGCTTCACCTTATAAATAAGGATTTTAGTACGTAAGTTGACCGCGTGTACCTAATAGAAGCAAGATCGGACTTGTATTCAGTCAATAACTACAGCGATGCATCAAGCAAATGTAAAGTATAATTGCTCGTTCGCATGGACAAGAAGTATACACAGTAGATGCTACCTATAATTAATAATTCGGTCGCCAGCCTACTTAGGCAATGAGTGAGTTTTTCCTTGTACAAGTGGGTGCATGTACAAGCATAGTAACACGTAGTAATGATGCGTTATATGGCAAAGTTTGGAACCAGAAAAATCCACTGAACTAAAACTTTCTCTTTTTGTACTGATTTGGACGATATAAATTCACACAACACCACACAGCAATGATTACTACGAACTGCATTTTGTATATTGATCAGACTGAAAGCGGGCATAGATTGTCCTAGAATGAGCGGTTTTGAAAGCACACATACAATGTCACTATTACAATTGGAAAACAACACTAATACACTTAGGATTAATATAGAACTTTACTGGTCAAATCTGATCAGCACATTTCAAGGTTTGAAAGAATGGACAAGAGAAGGGGGGGGGGGCCCTGAAACTGTTATGGTCGTTATACTGAAACTGTTAAGTACTGAAGGCAAATTAACACTCAAATTTATCACTCTATGGAAAACTACACTTTTGTCTTACTTCTGAATAATTTAACTGTCATTATTTCTGTCTCAGATTAATTAAATAACATCGCTAACTCAATTCGAAAAACTCTCTTCCAAGTTAGTCATACTTTTGTTCTTCACCAACATTTGCAATAACACACAGAACTTTTAAACTTCTTTATAGCATAGATTGATCTACTGATGATTCTTATTAACACTAATTTTTAATCTTTCAGTTCAGGATACTCGGGTTGCACAATACGAGGTAAGGATCCTGTCTAGGTCAGTGATCAGGATAAGTCATGGCTAAGGCAATTCTGGTAAAAGTCACGTTATTATTGAACAGTTAGAAACGTTTTTGATACTGGTCCACACAGATACACTTCTAAAGATGAAATAAATGTTTGACCTGTGCAAGTCGGTGCGGCGATTGGCGGGCAGCGAGATAGCGGGCAGCACGGCACACATACAAGCACGGCTAAGGCTCACACTACATCGGCACTTTCCATCTTCTTAGCGTCGTAATCTTTCCAATTTTGTGCCTCAGAATATAGCCATGCCAAGTAGTCGTCGGAATCGGTTCATCCGAGGCTCAATAGAATCCACTTTTCCTGGGTAGCCTCCTCGGTACAGTACGTGTTCCTCTGACCGATTCACAACTCCGACTGTTGCTCGCCTCCGACTGTCCTACTGAGCCCGTTGTGCCGAACCGCGCCAGTGTGTGTCTTCCCGCGCTCGCCTGCCTCCACCTTTTCCCGCTCCCCTACAGGTAGGGTATTCACCACAGGTTTTCTACTACACATATCCTAATGCATTACCTACGTATGGACCAAGTGTATAAATTACAATTTTCACATCTTACAATAGTTTTAACATTAAATACACTTCCCTTTGATTACCACATTATTTGAAATCCAACATAAATAATAATATTCATTTCAAAAGTTACTCACAGTTTCTTTAACATCACGATACGAACCGAAAAAGAAGTTAAAAACATTGCTTACATTAATTTATCTAAATTCATAAAGAAAAAAAAAATTATTATATGTACTGTTGTCGTTACAACTCTTCCTTACTGAAATCTTTTCAGAGTTAACCTTACTTCTTACTGTTTACTTCTTTCCATGAAATAACATGTTTCTTGCTTAGGTTAATAATTCAATTCTCTTTCCTAATTATTACCGCCTAATGACTTCTTATATTCATTTCCATTATATCTTTATTTCAATATCAGTTTGAAGTATATCATATATGCTTCACATATTCCCCCAAAATTCCTCCTCAATTACTTGTTCACCGTCCTCGACGGAACAAATTAGAAATGACTATCTTCTTCTTACCTAATTCTTTATTTCCTTCCTATTTCTTTACTTCAAAAATGGTTCAAATGGCTCTGAGCACTATGGGAATCAACTGCTGTGTTCATCAATCACCTAGAACTTAGAACTACTTAAACCTAACTAACCTAAGGACATCACACACACCCATGCCCGAGGCAGGATTCGAACCTGCGAGCGTAGCAGCAGCGCGGCTCCGGACTGGAGCGCCTAGAACCGCACGGCCATTCTTTACTTCCTTTCGTCCACAAAAATCAACTTCCTTCTCCTTTACACAACGTCTTTGAGACTCTACTACTATTTTGTCCAACTATTCACATGCTGATTTCTATGTTCCTCCTTGCTTTCTACTCTTTCCCCAGAACATATTTCGTTTGCAGAAGAGTTACTTTAGTTGTTACTTTCCTGTCTTTTCTTCATAATATCCTTTTACCTTCCTACGAAATTTGTTTTATTTATTTAACTGACATGAGTATAAGTTAAAAGTTTTATCTGTGTCCATTTTGTTATCTTTCATACTCTTAGATTTCTGGACATTTAATACAACTAAATTCTCATGTGGAGCTACACTTTTTTTCTTTTGTTTACTCTATACAATTTAAAATGACTCACATGGCGCGAACCCAATGATTTTCCTGTTTTTGGATTAATCAATTCGACTGCATTATCATGGACTACTTTGGGTGGACTACATTACTCACTTCCAGGGGGCCGTTGTAGATAGAAAAGAACTTGTGGCTTTGGTGTTTTTTTTACTGCTAGAGAGATGGTGGGTTTTTACTGGCACCTTTTGTCTTAGTGAAAATACGCGTGAGTCTGCCGTTCTGTCCGCTCGGTTCTTTCTCTTTAACGCCACATTTTTCAAATTGCTCAGTGCTAATTTTACTATATATCGATGTTTTACTTTGGGTACTGGTGGGACTTCACTCCTAACTTGGATATCACTATTGGTGTTATCAATGGTGCTTTACCCTCTTGGAATACTATTTCTCTCTCCGTTTCGTATAAATGCGCTACATCATTTACAATTTGGTCATCATCAGTTTTTGTACTGCTATCTATATTCACCGTTAATAACTCCTGTCCTTATCATCGGACGATCCCCAGTCAATTGAATCCGAGCATGCTGCTGTTTGTATCCAATTACCCCCTAAACCTACTTCAGAATCCTGCTGATCAAAACTAAGTCTATTTACATGTTTAATTATATAATCAACTTCATTTCGCGATTGAATCACTTGTGACTGGTCTTCGCACCGTTCATCTCGTCAATTCTGTCTTTTACCTGGGTTTGGTGGCCTCAACTCAATTTCCTGTACCGGTTCATTTCTCGTGTTTTGTCCTGCTAAAGCTTGATTTTCCCAACCTTTCTGCGTTCTGTCCATTCCATTTACACCTGAGTAATTTGCATTTTGTTGATGAAAACCTCTAAACATTCCTGCCTCGTTTGCACGATAATTATATCTCGAATCGTAGTTACCACTGTAGTTTCTTGGACCAAATCCACTATTGTAATTCCGCGGCCCACCAAAACCATAATTATTATTCGACCTCTGTGGATTTCCAAAACCATAGTGATTATTGTTATCCCATGGGCGATTATCATTCTTTCCAAAATGATTACCTCTTCCTAAGTTATTATTGCCATTGCAACTATTATTAAAGGTTAATCGTTGCTATTATGCTCCCTACCACTGTTTTCTCTCACTGTACGTTGTTTCTTCGCGTCATCTTCACGAAATCAAGTTCTCTTAACATCCCTTTAAATGCTTGTATATTATTTCCTGTCCTACCAACCAATGACTGCTGATATCGTAACGGTAACTTCATTGTGCACATACGTATCAGGTCCCCATCACTGTACGGATTATCTAAACATTGATTCTTTTTTCTCATTTCTTAGAAAAATCGAACTGGTTTCTTTTCTCCTGAATTTTCGTGTAACTCTTTCTGTAACAATTCATACTTTATTCCATTTTGGGTTTCCGTGGACCAGTATCGCTCCAAGATTGCGGATTTAAATTGCTCATACAATTGACAACTTGCAGCTACTCTTTGCATGGTTTCCGCTATTGCACCGTCTATATGCCCACAAATGAAGTCAAGTTTGTGTCTATGTGGCCAATGCTCTGGTAAACCGATTTGGGATTGAATTATAAATGTGCGTGGGTGTAAGCCGTTCCCGTTTCCTTTGTAATGTTGGAATTTTCTGACTGTCAAAAAGTGATCATGGTCAAATTTTTCTATTCCGCCATATGGCGTTTGTGTTTTCGCAACATTATCCGTTCCCTTCAACTGTGTCATGTTTTCTTGTATTTATTCTACCATATCTGGGTCCTGAGATGACAGATTACGTCCCATCTAGCATCGTATCTACTCAGTGGTGTGCAGTTATCTAAACCTTGCCGTTCCTCGTGGATCGAACTGAAAGATTGGTTTAAATTTCCCGTTACTGGATCAGTGTTTTGTCTTCCCATTTGGTTCATATTGACTTGCGATCTATAACCCGCTGTACTATAACTTGGAAATTGAGAAATTGGTACATGTGTCGTCGCAACTTGCTCTCTTCACGCGTCACTCGCGTACGTTCGGAGGGTCGGCTGCCCCTCTGTTGGAATGCGCGAATTTACCGTTTCTCGCTCCATTGTCTGTTGTGAACGCATATTACCTGCATCACTCACCTGTATTAACTGTTCGCTCCCTATCTGCTTCTGTTTCGTTTCGGTAATTATTGACGCAACCTCTTGTGGATATACGACTGGAATCTCATGACCTTTTTCTGTTTCCGCTACTGCTACGGAAGATTGCACAAGTGACTTGTTTACTTCTGGATTTCTGTCCATCACTGTGTCGGATGATACTACCGATTCCGTTGCCTCACTACTGCTTTCTGTACCGTTCTCGATACACTGTTTCAGTGCTGTACGAAGCTGTTCATACCGTTTCTGATTTTTCAAGACGATGTTTTCAATGCGTGTATCGAATCTTTTTAATACGGCTCGCGTGATACGTTTTCTGACAGTGAGCTTTTCCACAATTTGTTGCGCCTTACCAGACGTCTTACGTGCTAAATTATCACCTCTTTGATTAACATTAGACACTGTATCCTGCACCTGGTCAACGTCAGAACGCATCTTTTTCTGGTCAGCCATTAACGATTGTATAAGCTCGCGCGAGTCTCTCGCCTCTCTCCGTACTTTAGTAAACTGCTCATTAACTTCCGTTCGTAGTATGTGCTGAGCTTCACGGAATTTTTAGAATCCAGCATAGGTTTCAAATTTGAGACTATTTAAACCAACATTTGTCTCTGTTTTTAAATCTGCTAACCTTGCATTTGTTTCAGTTTTTAAATCTGCTAACCCCGCGTTTGTTTCAAGTTAGTCTGCTAAACCTGCATTTGTCTGCTTTACGACCATAGTGGGTTGCTTCACTATTACGAACACACTATCAGAGTCTTCGCCATCGTCACCCGTCACTATTTGATGTAAATTTTGCCGTTCGGGTCTTTCACGTGGCGTCACACCGACTTCCGTACATAGTGCGGACGCACATACACATACACTACTGGCCATTATAATTGCTACACCAACAAGAAATGCAGATGATAAACGGGTATTCATTGGACAAATATATTATACTAGAACTGAAATGTGATTACATTTTCACGCAATTTGGGTGCATAGATGCTGAGAAATTAGTACCCAGAACAACCACCTCTGGCCGTAATAACGGCCTTGATACGCGTGGACATTGAGTCAAACAGAGCTTGGATGGCGTGTACAGATACAGCTGCCCGTGCAGCTTCAACACGGTACCACAGTTCATCAAGAGCAGTGACTGGCGCATTATGACGAGCCAGTTACTCGGCCACCGTTGAGCAGACGTTTTCAGTTGGTGAAAGATCTGGAGAATGTGTTGGCCAGGGCAGCAGCCGAACATTTTCTGTATCCAGAAAGGCCCGTACAGGACCTGCAACATGCGGTCGTGCATTATCCTGCTGAAATGTAGGGTTTCGCAGGGATCGAATGAACGGTAGAGCCACGGGTTCTAACATATCTGAAATGTAACGTCCACTGTCCAAAGTGCCGTCAGTGCGAACAAGAGGTGACAGAGACGTGTAACCAATGGCACCCCATACCATCACGCTGGGTGATACGCCAGTATGGCGATGACGAATACACGCTTCCAATGTGCGTTCACCGCGATGTAGCCAAACACGGATGCGACCATCATGATGCTGTAAACAGAAGCTAGATTCATCCGAAAAAAATGACGTTTTGCCATTCGTGCACCCAAGTTCGTCGTTGAGTACACCATCGCAGGCGCTCCTCTCTATGATGCAGCGTCAAGGGTAATCGCAGCCATGTTCTCCGAGCTGATAGTCCATGCTGCTGGTTGTTGTCTTGCTAACTTCCCCATCTGTTGGCTCAGGGATCGAGATGTGGCTGCACGACCCGTTACAGCCATGCGGATAAGACGTCTGTCATCTCGACTGCTGGTGATACGAGGTCGTTGGGATCCAGCACGGCGTTCCGTATTACCCTCCTGAACCCACCGATTCCATATTCTGCTAACAGTCATTGGAACTCGATCATCGCGTGCAGCAATGTCGCGATACGATAAACCGCAATCGCGATAGGCTACAATCCGACCTTTATCGAAGTCGGAAACGTGATGGTACGCATTTCTCCTCCTTACACGAGGCATTACAACAACGTTTCACCAGGCAACGCCGGTCAACTGCTGTTTGTGTATGAGAAATCGGTTGGAAACTTTCCTCATGTCAGCACGTTGTAGATGTAGCCACCGGCGCCAATGTTGTGTGAATGCTCTGAAAAGCTAATCATTTGCACATGACAGCATCTTCTTCCTGTCGGTTAAATTTCGCGTCTGTAGCACGTCATCTTCGAGGTGCAGCAATTTTAATCGACAGTAGTGTACTTTCTGTTGAAAACTGTCCCGTATGATTTAGAATTACTATATTTGGTTCAACGTACTGAAGTTGTTCGTCCTCTGATTCTACTTCTGACCCACTAGATCCGTTATTTATTTGCTTTTGTGCATTCTCAGACTGTGATACTAATCGCGAAACTACCACAATTCCCTCTGCACTGTCACTACGTCCCGTTCCGTGACTCGCACTAGATACTTTTTGTTGTACACCAATCTCTGTCCTGTCAAGATCTTCAGTTTGCCCTGTCTGCGATAATCTCCGTTCGTCCGCCATCTCCGATCGTCTAACTAACCTCTGTCTTTCTCGAATTGCGCGAGCCTGAGCTCTCGTTAACATCAAGTTATATGATTTTCCACATTCCCAAAATGTTATAGAAAGTTTCTTAGACTATGTACATATCATTAGCAACGCCGTTCACTGTTTGTAGAATTTCAAACCAACTCAACAACGCCGTGAATAACTTCTCGCTCGCCAGCAAGGTCATGCACAAGCTACTTTTACACCAACATAAACATTATCTTATTTATTAATACAACTTTCCTACACTTTGGATCACACATTTATTGTATTCTGACCACTATTCATACACATACATTGGGTAACCTCGTCACAAAAAAAAAAAATAAAAATAAAAATAAAAAAAATAAAAAAAAAACAAAAAAAATTTTTTCTATTCAAAAATTTTAATTTCTCTTTCTAATTTGACTAATTGCCATCCAGGCCGACCAATTGCCATTCTGGTCAGGTCGCCATTCTGTAAGGTTTTGAAGACGGAACAACAACTGTATAAGCTATAAATATGTTTGGTTTAATTTTGGAATCTTATCACAGAAATACATGCATTTACACAGTTTAGATTGTGACAATGTTACGACAGTTGTCAAACGAACGCATTTCGTCCTCTGAAAGTGAAATAATTCTAAACACAACAAAAGTAAATTTTAACTAGAAGTTTCTTTACAAAATTATTCTTACGACTGTATCATGATGTTGGCCAGTACTACAATAAATCTTCCGATTCCAGTTCAAAGTTTGGTACTATTTAGGATGAAAATCAAGTCTACGGAGGATGGTTAGTTTTCTGACAAGTCGAGCAAAAGATCACCCAAGGTCGCTCGAGCTTACCTGGACGCAAGCTGGTGAATCAACTAGTTTACACCTCTGCTCGTGGTATGTACCCTAGCTGTGATGAGCTGTCGTCTGCATGGCTGCTCTCGTCCTCTGAAATTCCTATAAAAACTAATTAAGCCTTTGAAGGTTTTTCCAGCAGAAACTCTCCCTTTGTTTCTCATTATGCGAGAAAACGTGTACTCATCCCTAGTCTTGGAATATGGCGATATGCACGCGCATGGTTGGAACAATGTGCATTTTAGAATGCCCTCTCCGTCCTCGCAAGAACAAATAACTAACAGGCTGGTTCGTTTCTCTACAGTTGGAGCTCAACGATGCTACAGCTAATATCTAGCTGAATGCCAGCGGCAGTGAATGCAGTGTTCACACTAATTTCTCCTCTGCATCGTACATAGCGTTATGCGCCCCATTCTGCACTTCACGCCACTTCAGAGAAGAGTCCAGGAAAATTTCGCCCTTGTCTTTCTCGTAGCCGAACTGTCTCCCCATCTGGGTTCTTTCGTTCTCCACGTCACGGCTTTTTTCTGCCAGTAACAGCAGTTGAGTCCCATAGTGCTCAGAGCCATTTGAACCATTTTCTGCCAGTAGGAGCATTCCTCTTAGTTTGTGGAAACTCTCTCTGCCAATCGCAAGGGCCCTACCATTAAACTGCGTCGAAATCTCGATAGTTTACTCCTTCCTAGTTCGTTTCCGTCAATCGGACGTTTTGTGCCTGCTCCAGAAGCCTAAAAGTTACATGTGTCCATCATATGTGTACCACTCGCTGTTCACGTGATCAACTGTGTCACAGGTTTGGTTCGCATCCATTTGGAATTCCGAAACACAGTTTTCTAAAGCTTCTATTTCTCCTACTTCTGGTGGCCCGTTATTTGGCTCTGAGCACTATGGGACTCAACTGCTGAGGTCATTAGTCCCCTAGAACTTAGAACTAGTTAAACTTAACTAACCTAAGGACATCACAAACATCCATGCCCGAGGCAGGATTCGAACCTGCGACCGTAGCGGTCTTGCGGTTCCAGACTGCAGCGCCTTTAACCGCACGGCCACTTCGGCCGGCCCGTTATTTGCTCTCCAGTAGGCGTCACGTGTCCGGTTGCTGACTCCCGCCGTGGGACGCCCCCTAAGTGCGTTTCGTTGTGCCTCCCGTGGTGCAGCCCCTGCTTCTACCCGCACCTGCTTCCACACAAAACGTTTCCTCTCGCTACTTCTTTCACCCTCTGCTCATTGACATGCATTATATGGGAGCGGTGTGTTAATACCATCGACTGAGTGTCATCCCTTTTGCATTACATACCTATAGGCAAATTCGCTCATTACCGCCGAAGTAAGTTATGTGTCATATTCACCTTCACATTACTATGTATAAAACCCTTACGTAAGGCGCGGAATTGACCTTCATTTATTCTGCCACCTTACAACGTACGTAATTATGTTTAGTACCCGCTCCTTGGACAATGATTGTGCTTTACTACATTTCACTGTAGTGGAGATTTAAGGCTTCCTGTTCCACTAGGACGATGAGCTACATAGCCCAACACATGTTTCAGTATCGCTTTCACTTGTTATGCACATATAATCATTATTGTACATCACATGTACACTATTAGAACCGCGCAGAGTGGCCGATCAGTTAGATGCACCATGTCACGGATTGCGCAGCCACTCCCACTGGAGATTGGAGTCCTCCATCGGGTTGAGTGTGTGTGTTGTTCTTAGAATAAGTTAATTTGAGTAATGTATAAGTCTAGGGACCGATGACCTCAGCAGTTTTGTCCTTTAGGAATCCACACGCATTTGAACATTTTTACATTGTCTCCAGAGTCGAACACACACGACACCACACATTTCACAGACTTATCTTACAGAAGCGCTAGTATTTCAATTGCCACTTATTTCTCATTCTACGAAATTCCTTGGGTTCCTTTCTGATGAAATGTTAACTTTGGCAACTGTTGTTGTAGATATAATTCAAAGTTTGCTTTGTTTATCGTTGTTATTGCTCTGCATTGTATCAACACCACTAGCGCTGTAGCGAGTTACTAGTCGACTAAGCGGCTAAACTATGGCCGGTATTACACTATCAAATTTCTTTGTCAAATATCTTTGTCAAAAATCTTTATCAAAGATATTTGATGGTGTAACAGGGAACTTTGTTAAATGTCGTCCAATATTTGATCAAATCTAGGTAGGGCCTCGCTGTAGGTTTGATCAAAGAAGTCGCTTGTCTTCCGTTCACTGCAATGTGACATGTTACCACATGGAGCGCTAGCGTCGCTGCAGCGTACTGTCGTCTGTAGTGTTTTTATAAACATTGCCGGTAAATACAATTGGTGTGTGCCGACAGCTATAAAATTAATAGAGATGTATGAAGCTGATGAGGCGCTTTACAACGTGAGGCACCCTGAATACAAAACTAGATTAAGAAGATTGGAGACCTGACCTAACCTAACGCTCTCCTGTAGCAAGAAATCGGAGTGTTGCAGTGAGCCTGTCTGCTGCAGATGTAACAGCTCTTAAGTGAATATTGTGCTTTGTGATATGAGGATACACTTCACTGAACACATTCAGAAATGTATGCTCATCCATTCTTAAGTAATTGATGTACGACTTGACGTCCTCCGCTATAAGCTCACGTAACAAGTTTTGTCGAATGCTTTTATCGTGTCGTCGTAAAACCCACGGCTTCACCCAGGTACGTTTCCTTTTTTTCCCCCGCTTCTCTTCCGCATGTGCACATAGTGCAATTGTGGCACATGCAACTGCTGCGGTTAATAACAAGTTGTTGTTGTCAGCCATCTTGAACTTTGACGAAAAATATGATGACAGTGTAATACCCCTTCTAGCGCTACGTCAAAGATCTTTGTCAAATATATTTGACGGAATATTTGATCACATCTTTGATCAAATCTTTGACAAAGAAATTTGATAGTGTAATACCGCCCTATGCCACGTAGACTGCTGTGTACATCATTGGATATCTGTCCCGCTGCCTATTGTCATTATCACCAGCCAATATTGTGGTTGCATGGTAGACTACATGTGGGTCGTCAAATGCTATAGACATCATTGAACTTACGTGTTCTTGCACTCGAGGGGTTCCTTACGAGCTATAGGCAGTGCAATTGCAGCAGTAGTTCTAGCAGTGCAATAGTTTGGCATAGGTGAAAGTTTGATATACCGGTAGGCTGTAGTATAGGTGATTCTGCAGTGAACTCCGATTTCGGGCCGCCACGTGTCGTGCCACAGTCCTCGAGTCACAAAATTCGGGTCGCCATCTCTTCGCGCGTCACAGAGATGGCATTTTGATGCCGCCGCCAGTCCACGCTGCATTGTTAGCGGGCCGCCGCTAACCCCATCGCCGCCTGCCCGTGTCGCCCTTTTCCTTTGCTGTACTTCTGCATTCACGTGCCGCGACCGGGCAACGCCGCTGTCACCGTCGTCGTCGGCCAGACGATCCACGCTGACGTCTGCCCACGCCACCGCCCCCACCGCCGTGTCGCCGCCCATGACACATCTCCACGCCGTCGCTGCATCGCGTGCACTCTGCAGCGTCCTCGCGGGTCACGGCTTTGTATCACCGTCCTTGCCCCGCATCGCAGCAGCACTCGACATCGCACCGTCACCATCACAGCAGACAATCTAAGGACATTTCCATTATATACGGTGGAACATGTTAATCGATAGTGGGGAATAACTTGGGGTAGAGATGAAATACAACAAAATGTTTTAGATAAAAGTTGTATGTGATAAAGAGGGACACGCATTGCTGCTAATGGCCTTGACTTTGAACTGATTGTCAAGGTCATTTTGAGGTTGAAATGATTTTTAAAACGAGAAATCTAATATTTGATTTAAGATTTCAAAAGAGAGGAAAATTTTTCGTATATAATAATGCATTATTGAAGATAATGGCAAGGTTCATTGAGAATCAAATAAGCGAATACGTTTTTGTTCTAGTAGGGATTAACTCGGAACAGAGGATGGATACAGCAAAATACAGTGTTAGATACAAATTGGAAGGGGCATTCAGGGGAACGAGAGCTGAGGGGATTCATTCAACTACTTATAAATCAATGATCAACATTTTATTTATAGTTGAGAACAAATATAAAACTTGCAAATGTCATAACAACATTTATACGTTGCGATGTGTTTATTTTTGCCAATAAGCACGTTAATCAAAATTTAAAGTGCAGATCTCTCCTTGACCTTTCCAAATCTGACGTCACGACTAAGGGTTTTCATGAAATAAAACTCAGCCTTCAAATGACCTTCGATAATTACGTTTATAAAAATGGTTCAAATGGCTCTGAGCACCATGGGACTTAACATCTGAGGTCATCAGTCCCCTAGAACTTAGAACTACTTAAACCTAACTAACCTAAGGACATCACACACATCCATGCCCGAGGCAGGATTCGACCCTGCGACCGTAGCGGTCGCGCGGTTCCAGACTGAAGCGCCTAGAACCGCTCGGCCACACCGGTCGGCAATTACGTTTAAGATCTTGGTTATTGGTAATGATATATGACCCCTTATGCCCCTTCCAATTTGTATCTAACATTATATTCTGCTGCATCCCTCCTCTATTCCGAGTTAACCCATACTAGAACTAAAAACACATTTACTTACAGACCTTCATTCAACCTTGCCGTTTCGTTCAAAAACGTATCATTTTATATGGAGAGTTTTCCGCTTTTTCAACTCTTAAATGAAATATTAGAGTTCCCATTTTCAAAAAAAATCACTTTAACCTCCACCTCACGGTGAAAATCACGTTCAAGGCTACAGCCATTGGTAGCAATGCGTGACCCTCTTTACAACCTACAGGTTTTATCTAAAACATTATGCTGTATCTCATCTCTATCCCGAGTTATTCCCCATTATGGATTAAAATGGTCCATTCTGTATATTGTCCTGCTAGTCGTCGCCTATGGCCGATACAGAGAAATATTTAAATATATCCGCCTCGGTAGTTGCGCGGACAGCGTGGCGGACTGCTAAGTGACGGGGCCAAGGTTCGATTCCTGGCTGGCTCGGAGACCTGAGGACTGGGCGTTGGTTGACTCTTTTCGCGTATCGTCAAGATTGACATTACTGTTGAGAAGTGTGAATGGACGCTGCCCGAAAGCCGATAAAAAAGTTATTTAAATGAGTGCGGAATGGAGGATGTTGGGAGTAATGCAAACAGCCGTGTGGGACGAACTGAAGCACAGGAGAAGCAGTGCTGGCAATTTGAGCGCCAGACAAATGCTGAATTAGTATCTGTAATTAAAATCAGTAATGGAATTTTAAAAGGGGAGATAAAGGTCGTTGAGGAAAAAATAAACAGTCTGAAAGAACCATAAGTAGTGTAACAGCTGGATAGGCAGGTATGATGGTAGGAAATGGACTGGCTGTCAGGAATCGAACTTTCTCAATTATTCAACGCAGTCAGCGAGAAATTAGTTGAAAGTTTCGATTCAAAATTTTAAGTCCTCGATTCAAAAGGAAGAATATGAAGTCTTGGGTTAGTGAAAGCGTCGATTCAAAATTTTAAGATATAAATTCTGAAACTGGTGGTTTAAAATCTCAAATTAGGGGTAAAATAATTGCTGTAAGTAAGGGATTTGGTCAGATGGAAGGCAGATCTGGTGAAATCGAAAATGAACTGAAAACTCATGAAAACACTGTGGAAGGGGTTAGCAGTCGTACAAACAAGGTAAAAAAGGAGCTAGTAGGCAAAGAGGAAGCTGTAGGATGGGAACTTGATGGACGAACTGAAGCACAGGAGAAGCAGTACTGGCAATTTGAGCGCCAGACAAATGCTGAATTAGTATCTGTAATTAAAATCAGTAATGGAATTTTAAAAGGGGAGATAAAGGTTGTTGAGGAAAAAATAAACAGTCTGAAAGAACCATAAGTAGTGTAACAGTTGGATAGTCAGGTATGATGGTAGGATGTTCCATGGGGATAGGAAATAATATAAAGCCATTCAGTGTTGAAAACATGTACCATGCAGTAGACTTTATAGCATCATGCAAAGATAGTTTTGCAACAGGGGTGAATTGAGAGACAAAAGTGAATTTTTTGATGGCACAGCTGGAGGGAACAGTTCAGATTTGGGCTAACCAGCATGCTGAGACTCTCATAGCGTTTACCAGTGGCGTTACGGGATCCGCAGGATCATCTCCTCAAGAAAATGCGTCCCTACGATAAACAATGCCGTTAGCCCGCACCACACACTCACAAATGGTACCGGCTGATGTGCGTGCGGATTTTCCTTTGCTAGTATTCTGCAAAATGGTTCAAATGGCTCTGAGCACTATGGGACTTAACATCTGAGGTCATCAGTCCCCTAGAACTTAGAACTACTTAACCTAACTAACCTAAGGACATCACACACATCCATGCCCGAGGCAGGATTCGAACCTGTGACCGTAGCGGTCGCGCGGTTCCAGACTGAAGCGCCTAGAACCGCTCGGCCACCCCGGCAAATTCTGCATATTTACGTGTGGTTCGATATGGAAATAGGCTTCGTCTGTCCCCAGAATATTCCATGGCCATTCATTGTCCACATTCATGCGAAGAAGAAATTCCAGGGCGAACGTTTGTCTTGCAGACAAGTCAGCAGGAAGCAATTACTGAAAAAATGGTTAAAATGACTCTGAACACTATGGGACTTAACTTCTGAGGTCATCAGTCCATCAGTCCCCTAGAACTTAGAACTACTTAAACCTAACTAACCTAAGGACATCACATACAGCCATGCCCGAAGCAGAATTCGACCCTGTGACCGTGGCGGTCGCGCGGTTCCAAACTGTAGCATCTAGAACCGCTCGGCCACACCGGCCGGCGCAACTGCTGAACATGAGTGATTTTGTACGTACAACAATGCAGGATGTATTGGTTTTTCTGCACCGAGGCATGTCCAACGTATGAGCATTTCCCCGCGCACTGCAAGTTCTGCACACCACCTCTCGACTGCTCCTGCAGTGCTGTGGCCGCATCTTCGTCAGACATGTGATTAATTGATTTTCTCCCTCTGCCACATATTACTTAAAAAGAGACTTTGTTTTCGAATTTTGTAATGATTTTCTCCAGACACTTAGCAGACATCAGGTCAGTGCCTTTTATCATACAGTTGAGTGTTCGGATCTTCTGCAGAGCTATTGATTCACAGTAGCCGTTCTTGTAAGAGAGCTTTACCAACAGGGCGCGATCCTTCATGGAATGGACAAGTTGAGCGTCTTGGACATAAGCTGAGAAACACCCGTGTGCGTCTTTGGTGTACATATTCTGATGCTTACAGCGCCGTCTACTGGTCAAATTTCGTTATTTCATTTGATTTTACACTACTGGCCATTAAAATTGCTACACCACGAAGCTGACGTGCTACACACGCGAAATTTAACCGACAGGAAGAAGATGCTGTGATATGCAAATGATTAGCTTTCCAGAGCATTCACACAAGGTTGGCGCCAGTGGCGACACCTACAACGTGCTGATATGAGGAATGTTTCCAACCGATTTCTCATACACAAACAGCAGTTGACCGGCGTTGCCTGGTGAAACGTTGTTGTGATGCCTCGTGTAAGGAGGAGAAATGCGTACCATCACGTTTCCGTCTTTAATAAATGTCGGATTGTGGCCTATCGCGATTGCGGTTAATCGTATCGCGACTCTGCTGCTCGCGTTGGTCGCGATCGTTAGCAGAATATGGAATCGGTAGGTTCAGGAGGGTAGTACGGAACACCGTGCTGGATCCCAACGGCCTCGTACCACTAGCAGTCGAGATGACAGGCATCTTATCCACATGGCTGTAACGGATCGTGCAGCCACGTCTCGATCCCTGCGTCAACAGATGGGGACGTTTGCAAGACAACAACCATGTGCACGAACAGTTCGATGACATTTGCAGCAGCATGGACTATCAGCTCGGAGACCATGGCTGCGGTTACCCTTGACGCTGCATCACAGCAGGAGCGCCTGCGATGGTGTACTCAACGACGAAGCTGGGTGCACGAATGGCAAAACGTCATTTTTTCGGATGAATAGAGGTTCTGTTTACAGCATCATGATGGTCGCATCAGTGTTTGGCAACATCGCGGTGAACGCACATTGGAAGCGTGTATTCGTCATCGCCATACTGGCGTATCACCCGGAGTGATGGTATGGGGTGCCATTGGTTACACGTCTCGGTCACCTCTTGTTCACATTGACGGCACTTTGAACAGTGGACGTTACATTTCAGATGTGTTACGACCCGTGGCTCTACCCTTCATTCGATCCCTGCGAAACCCTACATTTCAGCAGGATAATGCAGGACCGCGTGTTGCAGGTCCTGTACGGGCCTTTCTGGATACAGAAAATGTTCGACTGCTGCACTGGCCAGCACATTCTCCAGATCTCTCACCAATTGAAAACGTCTGGTCAATGGTGGCCGAGCAACTGGCTCGTCACAATACGCTAGTCACTACTCTTGATGAACTGTGGTATCGTGTTGAAGCTGCATAGGCAGCTGTACCTTTACACGCCATGCAAGCTCTGTTTGACTGAATGCCCAAGCGTATCAAGGCCGTTATTACGGCCAGAGGTGGTTGTTCTGGTTACTGATTTCTCAGGATCTATGCACCCAAATTGCGTGAAATCACATGTCAGTTCTAGTATAATATTTTTGTCCAAAGAAACCCGTTTATCATCCGCATTTCTTCTTGGTGTAGCAATTTTAATGGCCAGTAGTGTATTTTGGTTCCATGTACGTTTCCCCCGGTGTCAGTAATACGCTGTTTAAATTTGACTTAATTCTGAACAGTGGTTCTCTTTCTAGAACGTTTTGAAGCTTGAACTTTAATTATCGACACCCTGTATTTCTATTCCCTTTCTCACAAATTTTCTAAGGTCACTACATGTTTATTCATTTTCAACCGTTCTCAGATACTAAGGATGCAAGCGAAGGAGTTCGCAAACGAAAAGGTACAGCAAGCTAGTGCCGAGGCAGCGTTACGAGAGCGGTTGGAGAGGGTGGCGTGGGGTGAGGAGCGTGCATGCACGCCGTGTGGCGGAGAGGGCAGGTCGGCAAGGTGCAAATGCCAGCGGCGCCCCCACGTGGCCGTCGCTGCGACAGATATTGATCGCGCGCCGTAATGCCGCTTTCGAACTGCCCCGTCTCTGTACTACCTAAAAGTGCGGCCAGGAGCCTTGTTTTCCTCGGCGCGCCGGCGGCGTCAACAAGCGCCGCTTTCCTCGTTATCGACGTTGTTGGCTTCAATATTCGCGTGAGCGAAATAAATAAAGTGTGACTCGCATCACAGAGAAGCTGCGTCTACTACGTTAGAAATTAGCGATTGTTTCTTAAAGTAAAGTAAGAATTTGAGGAAGCTTTAATTAGGACAAAGCTAAGTACATAATGTAATATAAAAATGTGTCAGATTTTTTGTAAGTATAGCGTAATACACAGGTCTTTGGACATTATTCGTAGAAATATGATAAAAAGTATCGACAGCGTAAAACAAACAGTATGTGCATTTATTTTCTCAAAAACGATCTAATTATCTCCAACAATTTAAATTAAATTTTTAAAAACTGAATACAAAGCACCCTTTCGCAATAGCTCCTCATAGTTCCTTAGAAGTCACCCTAGTGCTTTTGTAGGTGATAGCATTTATAATCACAAGCGACGAATTCGCTTTTTGTGGATATGTTTTTATCTGTTGACTTAGCTTTATAACTGCCAAAATGGTTCAAATGGCTCTGAGCACTATGGGACTTAACTTCTGAGGTCATCAGTCCCCTAGAACTTAGAACTACTTAAACCTAACTAACCTAAGGACATCATACACATCCATGCCCGAGGCAGGATTCAAACCTGCGACCGTAGCGACCCCGCGGTTCCAGACTGTAGCGCCTAGAACCGCTCGGCCACTCGGGCCGGCTTTCATAACTGTCCTACGATATCTAACAGTCTATTGGCGTTCAATGAACGGGATTGCTACGTTGATCCTTGATTGTGATATGTTATTTTTAGTTCATGTACTACTTTGCAGAAGAATGCGACAGAAAATCTGCTTGCATTGATAGTATTATAAGGAGATGGGTGTAACTGATTGTCAATTATATTGCACAACCTGTCAACAGAGAAGTAGAAATAGAAACGTGAATTGAAGGAAAGTCGATATGGTTGCTGATATTACTTATTCTACCACGAATGAATGTAGCTTTGTCTATCAAAGTATTAACTGAATTAATTGGAGATTCCTAAACGTTGGTCAACAAATTAAAATTGCCTAACTGCATCTCCTCTATGAAGGGACTGTACATACCCACTTCGTAAGATTTAACATGATATCTGACGAAGCCTGGTGCCTTTTTGTCAGGAGTACCTGTATTTTATTTGGAATTATGTATACTCTCATTTCTTTATATGTTCATTGACACTATTCGATTGTATGCATCATGGGGCGGAGAACTGTAGGACTCCCCTTGATAGGTCAGGCGTGTAATACACAAAGGAAGCAGCTACTCGGGTAGCAGAGTATTCGCCGAGTCCACATACGTTTTTTTTAGGATAGGCGGTAGTTTCAGATCCTCTGATGAACGCTCACCAGTCGATACACAAAGAGCGAAATCGCACCGCGTACATGATAAAGACACTTGGACTGTCAAAATGTTTGCGGTAAACGGTCGGTGTATTGGTAACAAAGATCCTGAATTTAGTGCCCTCCCGCAAAGATGTCGGTCTCAAAATATTCTCGGGACCGAGAGCTGTCTGAAACCTGGAGTAGAAAGCTCTTAAACCGGAACCGAGACATGGAAGGTATATCGAAAAGACAAATTAGACACCACAGGAGAGAAATTGCTTATTGCAGCGTAAAAAAATTTTTCTCTACCAAGATCGAAATTGAGTTTGACAGTGAATTAATCGAGATGCGTGTAACAGATTTCGGTGAAATCAAGTTAAGTATCGGATATTTTTACGGGGCATCCGATTCCGCCGTGGCAGTTTTAGACTCATTCAAAATACTGTGACAGTACAGTCAAGTATCACTTTGCGGCACTAATGAAATTTCGCGGCTGTATTTTCTTAACTTTGCTGGAGCGAAATACATAGTTAGTGGATTCCAGAATAAGATTCTTAAATTCATCTTCCTTGAGACAGGCCAGAGTGGATGCGTTGCGAGAAGCCTAGGTGGTCTTGGCACTTTCTAATAACTTAGCAATTGATACTCCGATACTCCGCTTATGGCTCAAATAAGTGATAGTAAATCATTTAACTGCGATACGAAATTGACAAAAATAAACGCATAGGTTAAAACTCTGGTTTGTATTCTCTTCTGTCCTACAACACTCCTGATCGGTCGACCATAATTGTGCTCTCACTGTAATGGCGTTCCATGGTCGAAAATGGAGCATTTTATGTGTAATGTAGGAAATGTGCTTCATTCGCATCACAAAAGATTAATTATAACTGCTTTCATTTACATTTACCAAAGATGTTGAGATAAATGAGAGTTGAAATTACTTTAACTAATAATTTGTTGATTTAATGCTATACAAGACGTACATTAGCTTGTTTAACGTTTCTGTGTTGAGTACGTACTCACTGCCGAGCACTAGCGCGTCACGCTCATAGCATCACACACCAACAACAAGAATAAACATTTCATGTCAACCCGGATCGAGGATCCCTAGCCCTGGAATGGTCTGACAAACGCAGTCAGAAACGAAACGGTGAGGCGCAACTTGCTGTGCGGAATATTGTTGTGGCGACCATTTTGCGGCCATTGCTTCGCTTGCTTGCAGTCTTTTCAAGCAGCGGCAGCTTTACTAGCTTGAAATATGTTTTTCACTTATATTTTGGGAGTTCTTGTTTTATTGATGTTTTATTATGTTCTAAGTGAAGATAAATTCAGTTGTGTCTGAAGATATTTTATGTGTATAGGACATTTATTTGTTTATTGTAGTTGGTGGTGATAAGTTCCTGTGGGACCAGACTGCTGAGGTCATCGGTCTCTAGGCTTACGCACTACTTAATATAACTTAAACTAACTTACACTAAGTGCAACACTCACACCCATGCCTGAGGGAGGAATCGAACGTCCGACGGCGGGAGCCTCGCGAATCGGACCAAGGCAATTCAGAACGCGCGGTTACACCGCGCGGCTTGTTGTATTTGTTGTACTGTCTGTTCGTCAGATAGATCAGATTAAGGTCCTTTTAGGATATCAAAGGAGCAAAGGTGGCCGATGTGGCCGAGCGGTTCTAGGCGCTTCAGCCTGGAACCGCGCGACCGGTACGGACGCAGGTTCGTATCCTGCCTTGGGCATGGATGTGTGTGGTGTCCTTAGGTTAGTTAGGTTTAAGTAGTTCTAAGTTCTAGGGGACTGCTGACCTCAGACGTTAAGTACCATAGTGCTCAGAGCCATTTGAACCATTTTTGAAGGAGCAAATTGTGCTCGATCGAGGGAGACTAAGAAAGTTACTCGACACGAAAATCCTCTAGACACGAAATAAATTTTTCTTGAATATCCCGAGGGAGAGGTGTGGGCAACAGCTACAACGCCAAAAACCGAGGGAAGTGAACAGGTTAGCCGGCCGCGGTGGTCTAGCGGTTCTGGCGCTGCAGTCCGGAACCGCGGGACTGCTACGGTCGCAGGTTCGAATCCTGCCTCGGGCATGGGTGTGTGTGATGTCCTTAGGTTAGTTAGGTTTAAGTAGTTCTAAGATCTAGGGGACTTATGACCTAAGCTGTTGAGTCCCATAGTGCTCAGAGCCATTTTTTTGAAGTGAACAGGTTAACGAGTAGAGTGGAAGTAGGTTGGCAGAAGCGACACACACGTTACGCCGAGCACTCAGATTTTTGAAGCTCTGAGGGACGTGCCACTATGGGTTAAACAGAAGTTGGAGGCCTAAGAAAAAGAGATAAAAGGCTAAGGCAGATAGACAAAAAGCGAGGGCAGCTAGACAGAAAGCTACGGTGGATAAAACTAGCGCAAAGAAAAGAGAAGAAAAAGCTGAGGTTGATAGACGGAAAGCTGACGCAGATAGCGAAGAAGTGAAGACTGAAAGAAAGCAGTTTTGGGCAAAGATGACCGAGCTACAAAGAAAAATCGATTCAAGTTCCAACACTATAAACAAGCAAATCAAATGGTTCCAATGGCTCTGAGCACTATGGACTTAACATCTGACCGAGCGAGGTGGCGTAGTGGTTAGACACTGGACTCGCATTCGGGAGGACGACGGTTCAATCCCGCGTCCGGCCATCCTGATTTAGGTTTTCCGTGATTTCCCTAAATCGCTCCAGGCAAATGCCGAGATGGTTCCTTTCAAAGGGCACGGCCGACTTCCTTCCCCGTCCTTCCCTAATCCGATGAGACCGATGACCTCGCTGTCTGGTCTCCTTCCCCAAAACCAACCAACCAACCAACTTAACATCTGAGGTCATCAGTCCCCTAGAATAAGAACTACTTAAAGCTAACTAACCTAAGGACATTACACACATCCATACCCGAGGCAGGATTTGAACCTGTGACCGTAGCAGCAGCGCGGTTCCAAACTGAAGGGCCTAGAACCACTCGGCCACAACGACCGGCCAAGCAAATCGAGGAAGACTCGAAAACAATAGAAAGTGGCATGGATGGGCAGAAACTAGAATGGGAGAAGAAGAGAAAATTAACAGCTCTGTTTGTAAAATGTTTAAAACAACCGAAGTGCCGGCCGGAGTGGCCGTGCGGTTCAAAAAATGGTTCAAATGGCTCTGAGCACTATGAGACTTAACTTCTGAGGTCATCAGTCCCCTAGAACTTAGAACTACTTAAACCTAACTAACCTAAGGACATCACACACATCCATGCCCGAGGCAGGAATCGAACCTGCGACGGTAGCGGTCACGTGGTTCCAGACTGTAGCGCCTAGAACCGTTCGGCCACACCGGCCGGTCGTGCGATTCTAGGCGCTACAGTCTGGAACCGAGCGACAGTTACGGTCGCAGGTTCGAATCCTGCCTCGGGCATGGATGTGTGTGATGTCCTTAGGTTAGTTAGGTTTAATTATTTCTAAGTTCTAGGCGACTGATGACCTTAGAAGTTAAGTCGCATAGTGCTCAGAGCCATTTGAGCCATTTTTGAACAATCGAAGCCACGAATAAAGAACATGCACAACGAAATCTGGAGAAACGGCCAGTTTCGGATGTCACAGAGAAGGTGCAATTATTTTAAACTGAGGAGTCTGCTTCCATAAAACTTGACATCGATGATTTGAAAAGAGAAATTGGGTGATCGCAAGTGGCGGAACCACTTTTAATAGCATCGGAGAGTGGGAAAACTGCGCGTGAAAACTCACAGTCCAATGCAATATCCAGTACGGAGAGTCTCTCTATTAGTGAAGCTAGTACGATTTCGCGGTCCGTGTCCTATATCTGAGGTCATTTGATGAAAAATACTCTTTCTCATTAAGGACATTTTTGATGTAAACTTTAGGCGGAGACCTACATATCAAAACTTGGATAGTCCAATACAAAAATAGTCTACAAAGTTACCGGCCAATCCGAAGGAAACTTGAATTTATTAGTAGCCACCTTGGGAGATATCTGCACATTGTATCTGCATAATGTGTGCAAACTTAGCTTACCACGTAGCGCGCAAATGGACAAAGCATCTGAACTGTCTTCTCAAGGCGCTGCAGTCATGGGCTGTGCGGCTGGTCCCGGCGGAGGTTCGAGTCCTCCCTCGGGCATGGGTGTGTGTGTTTGTCCTTATAATAATTTAGGTTAAGTAGTGTGTAAGCTTAGGGACTGATGACCTTAGCAGTTAAGTCCCATAAGATTTCACACACATTTTTTTTGTCTTCTCAAGACCAGGGTGTCAAAGAGACATTCTAAATATATATGACCCTGGCCCTGTAAGGCAGCTAATATCAGGTACTGATTGTAACAAAAATCATTAAAAATACTGCTGTCACGTAACTAGAATGCATGAATTAATAAAAGTGAAAGTTTGGGATCTATTCCAGAAAGACAAAACAGCTATTCCCTTTTTTATTCGACATGTAATTTATCAAGCATGCTTCCAGGGGTCAAGTGATAAACAACAATAATGTTCAATTAATTTCAACACTCTGTAACAAAGTATTTACCTCTTGGACATTCAAAATGGTTCAAATGGCTCTGGACACTATGGGAATTAACTTCTGAGGTCATCAGTCCCCTAGAACTTAGAACTACTTAAACCTAACTAACCTAAGGACATCACACACATCCATGCCCGAGGCAGGATTCGAACCTGCGACTGTAGCGGTTGCGCGGTTCCCGACTGTAGCGCCTAGAACCGCTCGGCCACCCCGACCGGCCCTTGGACATACGAATTGACAATTATTATAATCTTTATCTCTATAAATGAAAAATTATTATCAAAGGAAACAATGACTGTAATCTTCATTAGCTCATTTACATCTACGATGTCGTAGCTGGTCAATGCACAGAGTCGGTGGAGAATAAATTTACTTTTTGAACCAATGAAAAAACGATTATATACTCAATGTGAGGGTAGGTTAGTATCCTAGCTTTTGATATTCGATAGACAAAGCGTATGCAAGCTGGAGTGAGCAAAATCTCAACTCAACATTTACTCTAGCCTAATGGGCGATGGTACTTTACCAAGCGGCATCTGCAACGGCGTTGTTTCCGTGCTGGATCTGAAATGCTAATTCCCTATTCTGGTCTTGACTGAATTCACTCAGTCTCAACTTTCCTGCGTTCCGTAGAACGTTAATTTTTTCCTAGTCGAAATAATGGCTACTGCACACTCGCTAAGAGTAGGAGCGGCGTGCACAATTTCTTTGCCCACAAAAATTACCACAGGAATAATTAACTACTTCTTTGCTATCTGTCGCCACGAAACGTGAAGCATATCATCCACACTTCGCAGAAAGCAAAGCTCTCAACACCTTCACTATTTTCCACACGCTTGTGCGGTCCGCCGCGAGACGAGAGAGAAGTCTAGAAATTTTAGTTGTCAAAATACTTTTATATAATGGGGACCTCCTCACCGTGTCACCTCTGTGTCGCCCAGTAAGGCTTCAGCCAATCACCGTGTCATTAGAAGTGAATTTTATTTTTCTTGCTGGGTTGCAGCCTAGCCCTGTTAAAGCCTGTAAGGGATCCGTGATCCCACGAACATAGATATTAGTATCCAACACCCAGGCAGATAGCAGACAGGAATCGATTGTCGAGTGCTGCAGGAGGCAGTGAGATTAGTGTCGGGTGAAAGTAGTACTGGAAAGAATGGCAAAAAATAAAACTAAAAGAATGGCGGTCGAACTGAGTACGGTGTCAATGGCGGATGTGCTGAGTGAGGAGTAAATTGTAAATACACCGGAGTGTGACAAATGAGCGCGTTCCCTTATCGTCGTGGGGTTGACCCTCATGAATACCAATTCGCGAGTGATACAAAACCAAAAGTGACAAGTGCCGAATTACATGTTTCGCGTCATCCGCGTCGACAAGCAGCAGCCATGGATTGCAGTGAGGTTTGTTGTGAATGTTAACCATCATCATTGCGTTTGACGACGTACTTAAAATCAGCAAACAATAAGAGATATAACAGTAACTAAATGTGGAAGGCGAAGGTAGCAACTGCCTCAGAATTTGTGTGTTAATAGAAAATACATGTCAGTTTGTATATCGCAACCTTTGTGGTCTTTAATAATAGAAAAACTTTCAATCATTAACTATTCCGTCTCAGAACAGCCGCACTCTGTTGAAATACTCCTGAAACCACAGCAGAAAAACCTACTGCCTTCCATCCATTAAGCACACGATCATATATTCATAATAATTAACTGTTTGGCGGATTGGGTAAACCACTCAAAACCCAATAAAGGATATAAAGGGGGTGTTTCAAACTGTCCAGCCACTTACCCTCGGTCCCGGCCGTATTTATGTTAAAAGGAATAATGTATTGTTCTGGCCTTATCCCTTTCTGCCCTGAAGCTCGCCGTTCTCTAGTTAAGTGAGGTTTTTCCATGCCATTAACGACCTGTTCGGTTCGTCTCCAAAATGCGTTTCACTTTAACTTATTTATTCATGGCCCTGTCCATATTGGTAGATATTGTTTTGTTAGTTTTCGGTACATGAGATTACTGCAGTTGCCTTTTGTTGATATAATTATTATTTTTTGAGGATTTCCTACTGTATCGTACTATTGTTATGGATCAAGCTCATGAAAGGTCAGTAAAACCCGGACGCCTTACAAGCTGAGTGACGAAATCATTGCTGGGTTTTGCCAGTACTACAAAGCTGCACAACGATCAAGAACGTTGAGTCAGAGGTAATGAAGTTATATTGGTCGGTGACCGGACACAACAGGGTACACTTAAGCATCGTTAAAGCACTGCCCCTTGCGGACAAGTATTTCCAACTGCCCATCGCACATTTCAACGAGACTCTTAAACGGAATTGACATTTTGATCATCTGTGTAAGAGTGGTGGACTGATATAGTTATCCGTAAACTCGATGCCAACAGAACGTAAACGATCGCTAATTTGGGTGCGAGAGAACGCCTTGGAATTATTCAGAGTCATTCTGTTTGACCTCGGTGAGTTCGAGCGTGAGATGAAGAGTGCGAATGTTGCATACGACAAGCACCAATATAGGAATGATTGGAGTAGTGAGTACGTGAATACAAATACGGAGGAATACAGCAATGGCAGCAGAAACCATGTTAAGCCGAAATCGTGTAGCCAAAAGCCTTGGCACTTCAAATAAAAGACGCCTCAGAGTAAAGGAGTGTTGGCCATGCTGAGAGAGCGAGAAAACGGAACCACTGAAACACATATGCATAATGAAAAGTAGTGCCTGTTATGTTTTTATGTGAAAACTCTTGAAACTTTTAAAATAAAGACACGTTATTAACACTTTACATCTTTATTCTTCATGTCTACATATTTGCAGCCCTCCGCCGCTAGAGGGGAGGGCTCCGAATTGTAGAGTGTAACGTGGCGGCATGTAACGTAACTATGTAGGTGCGTGAGAAACAGTGTACTGCAATCGAGTTTCGAATTCGAACAGTTCGTTCACACATGGATCACTCTCTCTTTCATCATGAAAATTGCAGACCACACACGAGCGCAGCGACATCTGCAACAATCCGACACCTTGGTTCGCTGTTATCGGTCATCCTCCATATAGTCCCAACTTGGCCCCATCCGATTTTCATCTTTTTTCAATACTTAAAAGAAAAAAAACATCTGCGATTTAACTTTGATAGTGATGAAGGGCTGCAATCAGCGGTAAAGTTGTGGCTCTGTCAACAAATTCAAATATTTCACAGTGACTGTGTCAACAAACTGATCTCTCCTCAGGCTGACTATGTTGCGAATAAGTATGTAGACGTGGAGAATAAATAAGTAGAATGTTAATAACTTTTGTTATGTATAAAAAAGGTTCAAGAGTTTTCACACAGTACATTTGAATACACCCTCGTAATAGAATTATGGGATCCGGTTCCAGACCGCATCAAGCCCCCGCCACCCCCCATTCCTGATTCAAAAGAGGGGAGATAATGAATGCAGGTAAGGGCCGGGATTACATTCTAAATGTACTGAAATATGTTGAAGTCAGAGATGACTTCCTTGGCTGAGATGGAAAAGGCCGATGTGTCCAATCATTGATACAAGTGTTTTCTTTTGCAAGTCCAGTATGTAGCGATTTTGTCTCTGTTTGTACGTAGTTCTTTCGGCTATGGGAACAATTTTGCGCACTTTGCCTTTGTTTTGGAGCGACTGTGGGTGCCCGTGTACACACGAATTGTTGTTTTAGCTCTGACACCCATTTGTTGGAGGGCCTTTCACTGTCAGAAAACTAATTCATATCTCCAACTGTTATAGAAGTAGGGACTCAGCAGTGAGCTATGAGAACCACTGGCATTGTTTGCTGAGGAATATCTTATATGTTTTGTTTCAGATGCTTCAAAAGGAATGCGCAGCTAAACAAAGTGTCGTATATCGCTGTGCCCCGCACTTAAAATCTTTTTATTGTCTCTTGTACGGTGTCTCATTCTTTACTTTAGGATTGTCAGTTCCAAGTATGAAAAGCGATGCTTTATTATTAGGACATTTAGGGAGTGTGCTATTTGTGGAGATCTGTTAATCTACGAGGGTCAATCTAAAAGAAATGCACACTATTTTTGTAAAAATACAGTTTTCATTCTGCATATGTGAAAGTTTTGCCGTGTGTAGATTCATCCTTCCCGCTTGGTTTCAAACTTATTTCAACCTGTTCCCGTGAGTGGCGCCGTCACAGAATGTCTTCAAGATGGCTGCTACACATGACTTTCGTCAGAAGCAACGTGATGTCATAGAATTCCTGTGCTGTGAAAAGGAGACAGTGGGAAAAATCCACAAGAGGTTGAAAAATGTGTATGGAGTGGCATCATGCAAATTCACCCAAGAAAAAAAATTCAAAACCACACCTTCTGTTGGAAAAGTTACGGCTACGCTGTTTTTCGATTCCGAAGGACTCTTGTTTGTGGACATCATGCCAAGTGGAACCACCACAATTTTTGATGCATATATGACGACACTGAAGAAACTTCAAGCTCGACTGAGTTGTGTTCGACCACATCGGCAAAAGCTGGATGTTTTGGTGTTGCACGACAGTGCACGGCCACATGTCAGTCAAAACATCATGGAAGCGATCACAAAACTCGGATGGACAACACTGAAACACCCGCCTTACAGTCCTGAGGCCGGCCGAAGTGGCGGTGCGGTTCTAGGCGCTGCAGTCTGGAACCGCGAGACCGCTACGGTCGCAGGTTCGAATCCTGCCTCGGGCGTGGATGTGTGTGATGTCCTTAGGTTAGTTAGGTTTAACTAGTTCTAAGTTCTAGGGCACTAATGACCTCAGAAGTTGAGTCCCATAGTGCTCAGAGCCATTTGAACCAAGCCAGTCCTGACCTGGCTCCATGTGACTACCATCTCTTTGGGAAACTGAAAGACTATCTTCGTGGAACAAGGTTTGAATATGGTGACTCCCTTGTGCACGCTGCCAAACAGTGGCTCCAATAGGTTGGTGCAGAATTTTACCGTGCGGGTATACAGGCGCTGGTTCCAAGATGGCGTAAGGCAGTGGAGAGGGATGGAAGTTATGGAGAAATGAAAATATTGTTCCTAAAGGATGTATCTGCACACTGTAAAACTTTCAAACATGTAGAATAAAAGATGGATAAAAAAGAAAAAGAAATGTGCATTTCTTTTGGAGTGAACCTCGTATACCAATGCTTGGCAAAGTTTGGAAGGGTATGATCGTACGCTTTTGTTGACGGGAGAGTGCTTTAGTGCTTTTTAATGCGGGTGTCGCGATAGTATTTTTGACACTCTGCCAGCTGCGAGAGTACACCCCAGGAAAACGCCGTTTGTTTTTGTTAATATTTCTTGTCATCTGCCGATTAAAGCCGTAAGAGGACTGCTTGATCAACCTTGTAGAAATATCAACTCATGACTTCCTAAGGACTAACTTGAGAATGAGGTTATCGAGCGTATGCTTAGATGTAAGTTTTTGCGGGAAAGATCAGTTATTCTTCTCGTTTTTTAAACAAAACTATAGCCATTCCTTTTTCCCACTTTGCTTTTGTAGTGGAAAGAGTGTTAAGTTTTTAACTGATGTCAATCTAAATATAAATAAAACACACAAGTTCTGCCACAGTTCCACTTTCAGGAAAGATTGCATAATTAGGATCGACTCGCGGGGTCATGAAGGAGGGGAAGGAAGAGATATTTTGCTCACCGGAGTCTCCGAATGTTCCAGGTGCAGCAGTATTACCTGCCCCAGTGGAACCAGATTTGCCGGCAGATGACCCGGGCTAATAACCTCGAAAGGAGTGGACGCGGCACTTTACGTACGGCTAATCTCCCAAGGAGAGGGAGGTCGCCTGCCCCGTACCTCATCACGCCCTCATGAGCCGTGAACACCCTGTTGACAACCGCCTGTCTGCAACCTGTGTGCCTTCTCCGGCATTTAGTCACACTTTGTTAGCTCATTTTTGTAAGTCATTATCCCACACAAGTACTTATGCATATATGTACGTTTTTTTTCACCAATGAGCATGCACAACACTACACTTGGAGAAAATACAATAAATGGACTAAGGCATAAACCATTATTTTCTTGGATCCAGTTGTGCTCAAGTTTATTTGTGCAAGGAAATTATTCTTTCATACATGTGTCTGACAGAATGCGGCAGCCATTACTAGTTTATTGTGTATAATTATTAATTAAATCAATATTATTTAATTTTTATAAGTGTCCACATGGCGGATACTGTTACATGATGTTATTAACTTTATTAAGATATCATTCCAAGCCTGACATGTAAAATCAAGAATAATTGTTATTATCATCGAACGGAAGAGTGCTGGGAGATTCAGGTCTCTTAGACTTACAGTGATTAATTTGAAGTAGAATTATTTTCCCTTGTTGTGCTATTAATCAGTGACGATCGAGGATTGCCACCAAGGGAGATTTATTCTTGCAAAAAAGAGATGACAATGGTTTGATGTGACAGTATAATCACATGTCACTTTGCGATATTAATTACATTTCGCAGCTGTATTTGCTTACTTCGTTGGAGGGAAAAAGGGTAGGTTGTTCAAGTTGTACCCCTTAAGAGAAAATTACTGCATTTGGTAGTGTAATTTAAATAACTCAATTTGTTTTGGGTACACTGAATCTTTATTTCTTAAGCTATCAACCAGCTTCCACACAAATACAAAAAATCTTTTCGAGAAATGAGTTTTTCAGCTTTTTCGTATCTTCACCTTCAGTACGATTAAGGCGCCTTATTTCCTAATTCGTATCCCCTATAGCCTAAGTCGTACTTAGGGTCCGAAGTGTGCGACGACATAATAAATCCATGGAATAGAAAAAAAACTTCACAATAATAAATTACAAACTATAAACGTAACGTTTCTTCCATAGTTACTTATAATGAAACTGCACATGGAAATCAAAATACAAATTCTTAACAAATTAATCCGCTTACATTTTCATGTCGTCGATCAGCTCGTCTGAACACCAGACATCATAGATATATCTTTTAGTTTTACCCAACCTTTACATTTCATACACTGAATCAAGTCTTTTCCTCGATCTTCCGTACACAGCTGACATAACCAATTCACTCTATGTTTTATTTTTTAAATTCTTGTTAGAGTTTTCATCTATCTATCTCTTTTTCGTAGGTCTGTGCACAGATTTCTTCTTTTTCTTTGCCTTTTATTTGGCTGCTATTTTCTTTCTGTAAGAACGTGATGTTAATTCCGTTGTTGGTCGCATCGTATTTTACTTAACAACTGTTGTTATACGAAGGATAGGATAAATTGTCCAAGTAAGATTTTATTTGTTGACTAATAATTTCGGCAAGTGTTGCATTATTGTTTTCGGTTCCACATTCTTGAGGCACTGTAGAAGGTCCAGAATTATCATTGAGATATGTACAATGGTAGCTACAAAGTCCTCTTCATTGACGACATTTCTATCATGTTGCCTTAAAATCGTTTACCGATATGTCCATACAAACTGATCTAGTATATGCATTAGCCAGGAGTTCTGCAATGTTAGCTTGTTTTATGATACTGCAGGTATTTGAACGTAGTCATGAAGACGCCGCTTCATTGTAGCTGTTTCTTAGTGTTTTAAAGAATGCTCTGTCCAATGGCTGAAGACGATGAGTCATGTGTGAAGGAAATGATAGCATCACTGCTCCCTCTACTACCTCTATAATTTTTGGTGTCTGTGCTATGTGCATCCAGTAAAAGCAAAATTTGTTTCTGGTTCCTTTTTTTCTGCTTTTGTACATTTTATGAAATGTTCTTGCCATCAGACACAGTTCTGATGTTATCCATCCATTTTTCCAGCGTCCAACTGATATGTTTGGTGGAACTACCCTTTTAAAGATGCCAGTAACTCACAAGACCCATTTCTCCCCTTGTTACTGCGCGCTCTTCGTGTTTGTCTTTTCGCTCAATTACCTTAGACGGTTTTGGAACTGTGGATAATGCGGTTCCATTCACGTTATATATTTCTTTGTAGTAAATTTATGTTCAGCTAGTATTTCCTCATATTTATCATTAACACGCACTTCATTAAACTTCTTCCTTCGTGTCATCGTTATTTGCTTCGGAAACTCGCAAGAATAATGTAAGATGATCTTTCATAAACCCGTAAAACTATTTTTTACTGGCTATATTTTCTTCTTTATTGGAGTGATGCGGCAGATGATATTTCTCAGCAAGTCTGTAGGCAAGTTTCCTTAATTCAGTAATAGTTAGTTCGAAAAAGCTAGACTCTATCTTAATTGTATGCTAATTCCTCTTCCAGCTCTACCCTCATATTATTACGTCTTCCAAATTTTTATGTTGTGTTTAAACCCTTCAAATGGTATATTACATCTTCTATGTGTTTCATAACATCCAATTTCAGCTGGACGGGGTGGCCGAGCGGTTCTAGGTGCTACAGTCTGGAACCGCGCCACCACTACGGACGCAGGTTCGAATCCTGCCTCGGGCATGGATGTGTGTGATGTCCTTAGGTTAGTTAGGTTTAAGTAGTTCTAAGTTCTAGGCGACTGATGACCTCAGAAGTTAAGTCTCATAGTGCTCAGAGTCATTTGAACCATTTTGAACCATCCAATTTCACCACACTGATGTTTCAGTAAAGCTTCGTTCATATCCTCCTGCTTCCACTTGTTGTACGCTCTGTTCGTCATATTAATGAGCTGAAACAAACAAGATTTAGTTGGTATGTGATTTCCATCACCGCCTAAGCCGTACCGGTACGAGTAACGAATTGTCTACAGATACGACTTAGGCACTGAAACCTCAAAGTTTCCTACAGTTTTATTATGCTTAAATGAATGGCAGAGAACCACTAACATAGACATGATATAAAACAATTGCTTTACCACCATATCCTCCTCCGAAATTGCTTACAAATCAGCGAGAGAACGTAATAGAAGCAGACAAACAAACTTATTTTTCTGTCATGACAGCCAGGGATCAGTTCACTTGTTTTTGCTTACTTACAGGACTGTTTAGTTCAGTTTTACACCACTTGATATAGCATTTTATAAACGTAGGATAAGGCATTACAAGAGTACAACTTAGGGTGTGGTACGACTAACGCTACTTTACCCTACGTACGTAGTAGCTTCTGGAGTAAGATTCTTGAATTCTCTTCCCTGAGACAGGCCAGAGTGGATGTGTTGTGAAAATCTAGGGTAGCCTTGGCGCTTTGAGTTCACAACGGTTTACAACCCTCTGTTGAGCTTTAGGTTTACAGCACTGCTCGGCCGAAAGCTGGTATGGTTCCATTGTCCACACATTGGCATATTGTTGTTGTTGTTGTTGTGGTCTTCAGTCCTGAGACTGGTTTGAAGCAGCTCTCCATGCTACTCTATCCTGTGCAAGCTTCTTCATCTCCCAGTACCTACTGCAACCTACATGCTTCTGAATCTGCTTAGTGTATTCATCTCTTGGTCTCCCTCTACGATTTTTACCCTCCACGCTGCCCTCCAATGCTAAATTTGTGATCCCTTGATGCCTCAGAACATGTCCTACCAACCGGTCCCTTCTTCTCGTCAAGTTGTGCCACAAACTCCTCTTCTCCCCAATTCTATTCAATACCTCCTCATAAGTTATGTGATCTACCCATCTAATCTTCAGCATTCTTCTGTAGCACCACATTTCGAAACCTTCTATTCTCCTCCTGTCCGAACTATTTATCGTCCATGCTTCACTTCCATACATGGCTACACTCCATACAAATACTTTCAGAAACGACTTCCTGACACATCTATACTCGATGTTAACAAATTTTTCTTCTTCAGAAACGATTTCCTTGCCATTGCCAGTCTACATTTTATATCCTCTCTACTTCGACCATCGTCAGTTATTTTACTCCCTAAATAGCAAAACTCCTTTACTACTTTAAGTGTCTCATTTCCTAATCTAATTCCCTCAGCATCACCCGATTTAATTTGACTACATTCCATTATCCTCGTTTTGCTTTTGTTGATGTTCATCTTATATCCTCCTTTCAAGACACTGTCCATTCCGTTCAACAGGTCTTCCAAGTCCTTTGCCGTCTCTGACAGAATTACAATGTCATCGGCGAACCTCAAAGTTTTTATTTCTTCTCCATGAATTTTAATACCTACTCCGAATTTTTCTTTTGTTTCCTTTACTGCTTGCTCAATATACAGATTGAATAACATCGGGGAGAGGCTACAACCCTGTCTCACTCCTTTCCCAACCACTGCTTCCGTTTCATGCCCCTCGACTCTTATAACTGCCATCTGGTTTCTGTACAAATTGTAAATAGCCTTTCGCTCCCTGTATTTTAGCCCTGCCACCTTCAGAATTTGAAAGAGAGTATTCCAGTTAACATTGTCAAAAGCTTTCTCTAAGTCTAAAAATGCTAGAAACGTAGGTTTGCCTTTTCTTAATCTTTCTTCTAAGATAAGTCGTAAGGTTAGTATTGCCTCACGTGTTCCAACGTTTCTACGGAATCCAAACTGATCTTCCCCGAGGTCCGCTTCTAACAGTTTTTCCATTCGTCTGTAAAGAATTCGCGTTAGTATTTTGCAGCTGTGACTTATTAAACTGATAGTTCGGTAATTTTCACATCTGTCAACACCTGCTTTCTTTGGGATTGGAATTATTATATTCTTCTTGAAGTCTGAGGGTATTTCACCAGTCTCATACATACATTGGCATGGGCTTTTGAAATTAGAGCATAGCGACCGCAGGTCCCTTGAGTATTGCTAACGCGACGATTCTGCACTTACTGTGCGTCTGGGACGGGAAAACGGGCGACGCTGGCGCGGGCGCCCGGCAGTGGCTGCCCGCGGGCGCTGTCAGACATCTCCCCCTCCACTACTCCGCTAACATCAGTAGTTTGTCAACGATGCGCGCGGCAAGACGAGCTTTGCTACTTTGTGTTGTTAGTGTTGTCACTATCGAAGTCTCATTGGCGTTCGTGGTTGAACAAAATTAGAGACAAGAAAATGGCTGAGGAGGAATTTACATTCTAAAAAGGAAAATGATGAACCTCTACGTATATTAGAGCTACCATTTATAACTGACCTTAAAAAGCACTGAATGTCATGAATACAATTTTGCAGGGTAGTCGTCAACCGATTACCGATGTTTTTGAGACTGAAAAATGTTCAAATGTGTGTGAAATATTATGGGACTTAACTGCTAAGGTCATCAGTCCCTAAGCTTACACACTACTTAACCTAAATTATCCTAAGGACAAACACACACACCCATCCCCGAGGGAGGACTCGAACCTCCGCCGGGACCAGCCGCACAGTCCATGACTGCAGCGGCTGAGGCCGCTCGGTTAATCCCGCGCTTTTGAGACTGATTCGGGTTTTAAAAGGAAACTGTTTTGTGGATATAGCAACTTTCAAAAGGTCATTTGTACATTTTGCACTAGTTATAACTTAAATAAATCCTGAAAATGAGACATTGAGCGAACAGTTTGATGAACTTTTTACGGTGCAACAAGGTTTATTAGAAAACTTTGATGGTAGGTTTAGTGTCTTAAATTTATTTTAGGATTTTTGCAACACCCTTGGCAGTGGGCCTTTGAAGTGCCATCCTGAAATTCAGTTAGAGGTCATTGACTGCCAGTGTAGTCGTGTGCTCAGGAAGAGAATCCGCAATGCAGAATATAATGAAATTTTTCACAAGAAATTCCCTCGAGAACAGTTCCCGCAGTTGTTTCGAATAGCTGCTCGAGTCTACAGTATGTTGGGGACTTCATGTATGTGTGGAAGTGTTTTTCAACGATAAAATTCAGGAAGAGAATCCGCAATGCAGAATATAATGAAATTTTTCACAAGAAATTCCCTCGAGAACAGTTCCCGCAGTTGTTTCGAATAGCTGCTCGAGTCTACAGTATGTTGGGGACTTCATGTATGTGTGGAAGTGTTTTTCAACGATAAAATTACGAAAATTGAACCTTAGGAGTGTGTCAATCACGTTCTTCTGACAGCAAAATTTCGTTTGATGACGAGTAATTTCACCCCAAACGTTGAGTAAGAAAGGTATTTAAAGACGATCATGGGTGTTGAAAATAGATCTCTTTTCTGCGTAAGATTAAATGTATTAAGTTAATAGATATTTAATAAGAAGGTATGTGTTCCTTGCGGATTACGTTATGTTTGGAACCTGTGACCAGAAAATTAAGATTTTTTTCCCTTGACCCCTGTACGCCCTACAAGCGTTCACGGAATGTGTGTTGTGTGTGTGTCTCGGTTTTAGAGCAGATTTAATTTCTGTTCCTGTTTCTGTCATTTCTTTGCATTATTGACTGTGAGTGGTGATTTCTTCTTTCCACTATATCCACAGCTCATCCAACCATCCAATAGTGCATAAATATGCCACTTTCACACACATGCTCCACAGGATAAACCGAACACCTCAGACCAGAAAACTACACACAGGAACTAAATATAATCAAACAAATTGCTGTTGAAAACGACTACAAAACAGACATAATTAACAAACTCAACAACAAGGTAAAAATGAAACAAAAATAGCGGTCAGGCACTCAAGAGCACAACCAAACGATCTGAAAATCCAGAGGCAGAGAGGCAGTACACACAGACAAGACAGCAGACCACACCACATCAGAAAAAGAGACAGATGGTGCACACCAACATACAATAACAAAATATCACATAGAATTATAAACATCGTGAAAAAGTAAGGGATCCCAGTAACATTCAGAACAAAAAATACGGTTCAGAGAAGGCTAAGATCAGTCAGAAAAACCTCAGACAAACTCAGCAACGCTGGAATACATCAACTCACATGTAACTCCTGTCAGGCCCAATACATAGGACAAACAAGCAGAAACTTCCGAACGAGGTACACAGAGCACATGAGAGCTCTAAAGAGTGACAGCACACATTCAACTTCCGCAGAACATCTAATGAACAAAAATCGTAGCCCCACTAATATCGAAAACGATCTACACACTCTCAAAAACAGCAACAGTCTATAGCGACAACTAACAATAGAAGAAAATTACTACACACAAGAGGCTGTAGTGGAAGGGAAAAATGTAATAAACGAAAACACAACACTTCGCAACAACACACTCTTTACCGCTCTGAGAGAACTGACCAAAGACACAGAACCGCGGGACTGCTACGGTCGCAGGTTCGAATCCTGCCTCGGGCGTGGATGTGTGTGATGTCCTTGGGTTGGTTAGGTTTAAGTAGTTCTAAGTTCTGGGGGACTGATGACCTAAGATGTTAAGTCCCTTAGTGCTCAGAGCCATTTGAACAATTTGAACCAAAGACACAGATCAGAAAGCACACACACGCAAAAGAACCACTTCCGCATCACACACCGAGACATAAATAAGGAACAGAATTCGTCGTAATTCCCGCAGCAGTTTGCATAGCCTTCTCGCAACATGCGATACACCTCTTGCGACAAACGCGAACAACAAGATGGCGTAATTTTCTTGATCAAGTGTGAAAGTTCTGTTTTTCTGTGTACAGAATCAGCTATATGCGGTACAACGAACGTGCCAACGGACGTGCGTACACAGATAACTAATTAACAGCCCAGTACACACCATAACTGGACTCCACAACACTACCGCAGCCACAAGTGTATATTGCTGATATGCAAAGTTCTCCTTTTAGTATTTGTTTACTAACAGCCGCTCACGCAGTTACAGATGATACGATGTACGCTGAGAAAAAACGGAAACAGAAAAAAAGCACTGAAAATATGCCGCAAATACCAAGAACAATTCTTAAAAACATGCCATAAAATGCAATAAATAAGGTAGTATGAAAGTATCCATAGAAAACTATATTTCAAAAAACCAACAGTAAAAATGTAATAATGTTTTACTGTGTTTGTATAACTATGCTGTTTTCTGTATGTTTTAGATTAAAAAAAAAACCACTGATGATGGTGATATTTGTCGTCGAAACTAGTTGGGGAAAATAAATAAGTAAACAATAACAAGGTGTTTTGCATCAAGGCGGAATCAATTTCTGATATTGTTGAATTGTGTGTTAGAAACTGTAAGAACTGAGTCCTACTGTGATTTTGCGTTAGTTTATTTTCTACAAGCCATGAACTTACGTTCTGAACTGGATTCTCTGAAACAGTGCTAACGTTGCACCCAACATCCTTTACAATCAAGCTAGTGTCGTCAGCAAACAGAAATATTTTACTGATTGGCGACTCCATGGCGTTTTGTGTGCACCACGACCGAATAGTGGATAGAATTTGAAGGAAAATCAGCATTGGCCGTATTTTGTTGTTTTATTGTCAGTAAAATCGATTTTCAGTCACTTAGTGACCATCCTCGGTGCTATAATATACAATTAAAATTGGTAGGCACTGGTATCAAGCTATAACAACAAGCTTGGAGCGATTACATGTGATTGGGAAGGAGCAAGTAAGACAAATGGAAATGGATGTTGGCTACCACTTGAAGATATAATTTTGAGTCATTGCATCCTTCCGGCCATCTGGTGCAGTTCGGCACACTTTGCAGTTCTTGAGAGCGGCGTGCATTCAGTAACTGTAGCAATGTGTTACGCAACTGTAATCAAACGGTTATACAACAATATCCAGATAAAACTATTACATTTCTGCGAAACATATAAAAACTAATACTTTCATTACTTTACATTATTGATGCAGCATTGTGAGCCAAGCCGAAGCTTTGTCCGTGAAGCCTATCTAAACAGACAGAGAATTGCTGCACACCTCTGTTGGTCACGGTCGAGTGAGTGTCTTTTGGCTACAACCGGATGGGAATATAATATAGACTGACGGAGTGTATCAGTAATAGTACGATATTGTTTTGCTCAGTTTACGGGTTTGCTGCATGTGTATGAAACTGTGTAAAGGTGTTGGGTACTATCTAGTAATGTAACATAGGACTAAATTAAAGTGCCAAAGAAACTAGCACACCTGCCTAACGTCCTGTAGATCCCGCGCGAGCACGCAGAAATGGAGCGACACAATGTGTCATGTACTCGACTAATGTCTCAAGTAGTGCTCCAGGGAACTGACAACATGAATCCTGCAGGGCAGTCTATAAATCCGTAAGCGTACGAGTGTGTGGAGATCTCTTCTGAACAGCTCGTTGCAAGGCATCCCAGATATGCTCAATAATGTTCATGTCTGGGAAGTTTGGTGGCCAGCGGAAGTGTATAAACTCAGAACAGTGTTCTTGGAGCCACTCTAGCAATTCTGGGTGTGTGGGGTGTCGTACTGTCCTGCTGGAATTTCCACAGGTCATCGGAATGCACAATGGACATGAATGGATGCAGATGATAAGACAGGATTCTTAAGTACGTGTCACCTATCAGAGTCTTATCTAGACGTGTCAGGGGCCCCATATCACTCCAACTGCACACGCTCCACACCATTACAGAGTCTACACCTGCTTGAACAGTCCCCTGTCGACATGTAGGGTCCATGGATTCACGAGCCATACACGTCCATCTCCTTGATACAATTTGAAACGAGACTCGTACGACGAGGCGACATGATTCCACTCATCAACAGTACAACGTCGGTGTTAAAGGGCCCAGTCGAGGCGTAAAGCCTTTTGTCGTGCAGTCATCAAGGTACACAAGTGGGCCTTTGGCTCCGACAGCCTGTATCGATGATGTCTTGTTGAATGGTTCCCACACTGACACTTGTTTATGGACCAACATTGGAATCTGCAGCAACTTGCGGAAGGGTTGCACTTCTGTCACGTTGCACGATTCTCTTCAGTCGTCGTTGGTCCCGTTCTTGCAGGATCTTCTTCCGGCCGCAGCAGTATCGGAGATTTAATGTTTTACCGGATTCCTGATATTCACGGTACGCTCGTGAAATGGTCGTAAGGGAAAATCCCCACTTCATCGCTACCTCGGAGATGCTGTGTCCCATCGCTCGTGCGCCGACTACAACACCACATTCAAACTCAATTGAATCTTGATAACCTGTCATTGTAGCAGCAATAAACCAATGTAAGAACTGCGCCAGACACTTGTTGTCTTATATGAAGGGCTTATTTCAATAGTGGTACAAGTCCATTACCTCCACTTTTCTGCCTATAGTGCTACTGAAATTAATGATACAAACAAACAGAGAGAAAGGTTCATCTCTAGCAAGAAGCCATATGCTTGAATATTTCTGGTATCTCAACTGCAGATTTTTCTGCGCTCATTTACCTTTAGGACTCTGTATCTCAAAATGAACAAAAATGGACTTGTACCACTACTGAAATAAGCCCTTCATATAGGCGTTGCCGACCGCAGCTCCGTATTCTGCCTGTTTACCTATGCCGGCCGCGGTGGTCTCGCGGTTCTAGGCGCGCAGTCCGGAACCGCGCGACTGCTACGGTCGCAGGTTCGAATCCTGCCTCGGGCATGGCTGTGTGTGATGTCCTTAGGTTAGTTAGGTTTAAGTAGTTCTAAGTTCTAGGGGACTGATAACCACAGCTGTTAAGTCCCATAGTGCTCAGAGCCATTTGAACCATTTTGTTTACCTATCTCTGTATTTGAATACGCATGCCTATACCAGTTTCTTTGGCGCTTCAGTGCATGTATACATATATTATAAAACAGCTTTTGTTGAAGCCGTTTTATGCGAATTCTTTGCCAGAGAAAAAGGAGATAATTAAAGATGTGTGACCAACACCAGAACTACGGAACTTGATTCAAAAGACCAGTAAATTCACTAGACATATTGACTGTATTATGTATACCAGATCTGACTCGTTAACCGGTAGTTGTGACGTAAATGTGGTGTTTTTCTGATACTGTCTGTTATCTGTAAAGGATAGAAATACTAGCTGGAGCGAAACTGGGTACACGCATTCGGTAATTTCAGTGAGGTCGTTAACCGAGCGCGGACTGTCTTTTGGACATCTACGATCGTGTGTAGTTATTGCTGCTTTTGGGGAACATAGATTAGAAATTGTGCTTGATGACCAGCTAAAATCGAAGGGGGAACACGGAAATCCTTAAAAAGCCTTACTAATGCAGTACATTCCTTGGGGAAACAAGAGTTGGGCTTTCGAGGATACGACGAAATAACAAATTCTATTAATCAGTGAAATTATATGGAATTATTAAAGTACACTGCAGGGTATGACGCTCTTTTAGCGGAGCATATAGAAACCTCTACACTGTTTAAAGGAATTCCAATACCATTGCTCTTGCAGATGTGACCGACTGAAGTGTCAGGTCTGAGTTTAAAGCCAGAAACTAGCTATTTTCTGTAAAAGTTTACTAACAGTAAATTGATATTAGGTCTAATTATTTATGTATCTATTATTTAAGTTCAAACTATTACGAGTTGTGATATCAGTCTTTAATATTTATTTGTTCAATTGAAAATATTACCGGTTGTGAGTGTTACTGAGACGAGTCTGTCCCTTAATTTACTATTTTTTATTCAAAATTATAACATTGGTATTATTAATTAATTAATAAGACAATTGTAAATAATGTATAGTTACATATAATGAACTATAACTATGATAGTCACTGCTTCGGTTATCTGAATAGTTACTGCATACTACTGGTTGTTGAGGAAACGTAGTTTCACAATCTGCGGTAGCGTGATCCATGTTCTGAGCAGTTCGCTTACTTTTGTGTTTCTAATATGCCAATTGTGTTGCCGATTTTATTTATTGTAAACTGTAATTTTGTATTCGTTAACTGCAAATTCATGAGCTGCAAAGATAAAGATCTTAGTGCTTCATTCTCCATGGCATATTCCAGGTAAATGTTGGTACCTCCCTCACCGTTAACGTCTTTCTTGATCAATTTTACTGAATATTCAGATAACTGTGCTGTCTGTCAATTTATTGCTAATTTCGTGAAACGTACGTAGCAAATAAACTCCTGTTACACGCAGACTTAATTGCAATGTCAAGATCATTTAACTTGACGTACAATTTTTCCTGCTTAGGTGACTCATTAAAAGTAAATATCACTTGTTTTATACCCAATTGGTCAACGTTACTCAGTTGGCGTTGACATTGAGCACAGTGTTAAAGTACAAGCAATGAGCATTGAACTCGCTCGTCTTATATTACTACGATTTTGTTTTATTAACTTGGGAGAGCTGAGTTCATTTCCCCTAGCAGGATAAGTTGGTCGTTGTCTGGCATTAATTCAAAGTTTAACCATCAGCATAGGGACTTGCAAACAGTAACACAATAAGATTCCAAATATACGAGAAGCTACCGTAAATAGAACATTAACGAATCGGACTGACTTACACAGGATATTTCACAATTCCTGTTACAGACTTCTATTAGTCGTAGAGGATTTTTAGTAGATAAAGTGTTGCTAACGAATCCATGACCGGAAATGTTTCGTCGGATATAAAATAAGTTTGGAGATCGTATCCCTTTCAAATCTCCCGCTTCGTGGTACGCTGACAGCAGAGACAGTGAGCTCTGTCTTGTGTGTACTACAATAGCCCATAGGATGGACAGTTTTTCTGTGTATAGACGGACGCGGAGAGTGAAAATTGGTATCAAGACCAGTAATCGAACCCGTGTCTCCTGCTTACTAGGCAGGTGCATTACCCACTAAGTCATCTGGCACAGCAGTTCACACAATTGCACAGATTGTCGCCTGATAAACAAAGTAAGAGCCTACGGGATATCAGACCAGCTGGGTGGCTGGATTGAAGAGTTTTTAGCAAACAGAACACAGCATGTTGTTACCAATGGAGAGACGTCTACAAACGTTAAAGTAGCCTCTGGCGTGCCACATGGAAGTGTTATGGGACCATTGCTTTTCACAATATATATAAATGACCTAGTAGATAGTGTCGGAAGTTCCATGCGGCTTTTCGCGGATGATGCTGTAGTATACAGAGAAGTTGCATCATTAGAAAATTGTAGCGAAATGCAGGAAGATCTGCAGCGGATAGGCACTTGGTGCAGGGAGTGGCAATTGACCCTTAACATAGACAAATGTAATGCATTGCGAATACATAGAAAGAAGGATCCTTTATTGTATGATTATATGATAGCGGAACAAACACTGGTAGCAGTTACTTCTGTAAAATATCTGGGAGTATGCGTGCGGAACGCTTTGAAGTGGAATGATCATATAAAATTAATTGTTGATAAGGCGGGTACCAGGTTGAGATTCATTGGGCGAGTCCTTAGAAAATGTAGTCCATCAACAAAGGAGGTTGCTTACAAAACACTCGTTCGACCTATACTTGAGTATTGCTCATCAGTGTGGGATCCGTACCAGATCGGGTTGACCTAGGAGATAGAGAAGATCCAAAGAAGAGCGGCGCGTTTCGTCACAGGGTTATTTGGTAACCGTGATAGCGTTACAGAGATGTTTAGCAAACTCAAGTGGCAGACTCTGCAAGAGAGGCGCTCTGCATCGCGGTGTAGCTTGCTCGCCAGGTTTCGAGAGGGTGCGTTTCTGGATGAGGTATCGAATATATTGCTACCCCCTACTTATACCTCCCGAGGAGATCACGAATGTAAAATTAGAGAGATTCGAGCGCGCACGGAGACTTTCAGACAGTCGTTCTTCCCGCGAACCATACGCGACTGGAACAGAAAAGGGAGGTAATGACAGTGGCACGTAAGGTGCCCTCCGCCACACACCGTTGGGTGACTTGCGGAGTATAAATGTAGATGTAGATGTAGAACCCTGGCACTCCTCCCTCCTCGATCCAGATTCTCACTGCCGCCCCGATCTACTTTAAATTCCCCCTTTCACACGAACGGAATTGCCGATGCTCTCCATTTTCTGGAACAGCAAAAAAAATGGTTCAAATGGCTCTGAGCACTATGGGACTCAACTGCTGTGGTCATAAGTCCCCTAGAACTTAGAACTACTTAAACCTAACTAACCTAAGGACAGCACACAACACCCAGCCATCACGAGGCAGAGAAAATCCCTGACCCCGCTGGGAATCGAACCCGGGAACCCGGGCGTGGGAAGCGAGAACGCTACCGCACGACCACGAGATGCGGGCTGGAACAGCACCTCAGCGTCGAACGTAAATGAAGGATCCAGCATGAAACCCAGATGTAGGTACCTAGTAGACTGGATCGTCAGTGAGAATATGGATCGAGGAGGGAGACGTGACAGGGTAGTCCGTGCAGTTGTGCGAACCGTTGTGCCAAGGTGGTTTGGTGGCTAAAGCACCTGCCGAGTAAGCAGGAGACCCGGTTTCGATTCCTGGGCTTGGTACCAATTATCACTCGACTGTTCAATCTATATACATAAAATCCTTGTTCATCTACATCCTATGTATCAGTTCTTCAGGAAAGACACTCCCACATGGCACGACTACTGGTGATTCAAATTTTTGATGGTCTGCTGAAACGTCTGAGTTCAGCTACGTATGCTATTAGGGTTATTGCAAATTTTGGTGATAAGAATCTCAGTAAATTAGCTTACTATGCCTTCTTTCATTCACTGCTTTCGTATGGCATCATATTCTGGGGTAATTCATCGTTGAGTAGAAAAGTATTCATTGCTCAAAAACGTGTAATCAGAATAATTGCTGGAGCCCACCCACTGTCATCCTGCAGACATCTGTTTAAGGATCTAGGGATCGTCACAGTAACCTCACAGTATATATATTCACTTATGAAATTTGTTGTTAATAATCCAACCCAGTTCAAAAGTAATAGCAGTGTGCATAGCTATAACACCAGGAGAAAGCATGATCTTCACTATGCAGGGTTAAATCTGACTTTGGCACAGAAAGGGGTAAATTATGCTGCCACAAAAGTCTTTGGTCACCTACCAAACAGCATCAAAAGCCTGACAGATAGCCAAATAACATTTAAAAATAAATTAAAAGAATTTCTAGATGACAACTCCTTCTACTCATTGGCTGAATTTTTAGATATAAATTAAGGGAAAAAAAACAACAACTTAATCATTAGTGTCATATAATATTTTGTGTAATATAATATCTTGTACAGGCATCTTTTATTAACCTGACACGTTCCACATCATTACGAAGTGTCGTATTCATGATCTATGGAACAAGTATTAATCTAATCTAATCTAATCTAATCTGTGTTAACAATGGCGCTGTTTGTAGTGGATTCGTTGTTGTTGATGTGGGCATCTTATCTTCTTTAATAAAGGAAGTGGCGAAATGTAAAATATGTGATGGTGTAGGCTGTCTGGATATAACTGAACAACAAAGTAGCAGAAAGGGTTTAGCGTCAAAATTTGTTGTTCTGTGTAGATCCTGCAATAAATCTACCTCGAAAATGACTTCGAACATTGTGCATAGTTCATATGAGGTGAATTTGAAGTGAGTGTATGCAATGCATGCAATAGGAAAAGGAAAAAAAAAGGCTGCTCAAGCGTTTTGTGGTTTGATGGATCTTCCTCCTCCTCCCAGTAGGTTCAGCAAGTACATAAAAATGCTTTTAGGTGCCTTGACGGTTGTGTCTAAAGCATATATGAAATGTACAGTAGAAGAAACTGTAAATATTAGTGGAACCAGGGACATTGCTGTTGCACTTGATGGGACATGGAAACGTCGAGGACATTGTTCCTTGAACGGCGTTGTAAGTGCTACTTCTCTGGAGAATGGAAAAGTTGTTGATGTTGAGTGCTTATCTGAGTACTGCCACACCTGCCATGGTAACAAAAAATCAAATGGCTCTGAGCACTATGGGACTTAACTTCTGAGGTCATCAGTCCCCTAGAACCTAGAACTACTTAAACCTAACTAACCTAAGGACATCACACACATCCATGCCCGAGGCAGGATTCGAACCTGCGACCGTAGCGGTCGCGCGGTTCCAGACTGAAGCGCCTAGAACCGCTCGGCCACCCCGGCCGGCTGCCATGGTAACACTGAGAGTCATATTTAACATTAGTGTTCTAAATATTATGATGATTACAGTGAAGGTATGGAGTGTGATGGGGCTCTAAAAATATTTCAGAGGTCGGTGCAAGTTTATAACGTTAGATATATGAAGTATCTAGGCGATGGGGAATCTAAAGCTTTCAATAAAGTTAATGAGTTCAATGTTTATGGTGATACCTTGGTAACAAAACTGGAGGTCCCATACTTCTAGTGTTTCGGGAGACACAGATGTGTTACTCCTGACGTCATGGTGTGGGGAGCGATAAAGTATGGCTTCAGGTTACTGCTGGCAGTGATAGAGGAAACTCTGACGACACAGAGATCCTTTGTCCTCACGTGTTACCTCTCGTGGTACCATTTTTCGAAAGGGCGATGCTCGTTTGCACATGGCACGTGTGTCTATGGACTGTCTGCGTGACGATGAGGTACTTATACTGCCAACAAGATCCCCAGACCTGTCCCCCGACAGAACATTTATGGGACCAGCTCGGACGTCAACTGCGTCCCTGTGGCAGTATCCAGGATATCAATGGTCAATTACAACACTTGTGGACCAGCTTGCATCAGGAGAGAATTCAGCGGCCTCATCAACCCTTCCCATACGAATCAGTGCATGCATTCAGGCCAAAGGAAGTGCAGCGTCATACTTGCAAGTGGGCTTATACTGCCAAGTTCCTTGTAAATTTGACTCGATTTTGTAATCACTGAAATAACATTACATACAGCCTCAAAGCCGTGAAGTTTTATTTCGTTTCCTGCTCTCTTTCGGGACACTTCACTTCTTTTTGTTAGGTATTGTAGTTGCAGTTTCATAAAACCTTGAGCGAGAAGTGCACTTGCATTCGTGTAGTCTTGTCGTCTCTTGTATCGTTTTGAGACTATTCTTTGTTCCAATTTTCGATCCCATCTTCTGTACCGATCGTTTTCAGTATTTCTTTGGGCAGACATATTGTATACGTACTCTGGTTTTTGGCAATGTATTTAGGCGGTAAAAATTTTGAAGTTTCGGTTTAGGTGTCTCACAGTGCTAAGAAAGATTGGCCACAGACACTTATTAAAACTAGGCTGACCCAATCTGCGCACCTACTCTGTTCGTGATTGTTCGCCTGTGGAATTATTCAGTACGATAGCTTCCATCGCAGTCTTTAACACTGGTAGCATGCCGCGACAGCGTGGACGTGAACCGTATGTGCAGTTGACGGACTTTGAGCGAGGGCGTATAGTGGGCATGCGGGAGGCCGGGTGGACGTACCGCCGAATTGCTCAACACGTGGGGCGTGAGGTCTCCACAGTACATCGATGTTGTCGCCAGTGGTCGGCGGAAGGTGCACGCGCCCGTCGACCTGGGACCGGACCGCAGCGACGCACGGATGCACGCCAAGACCGTAGGATCCTACGCAGTGCCGTAGGGGACCGCACCGCCACTTCCCAGCAAATTAGGGACACTGTTGCTCCTGGGGTATCGGCGAGGACCATTCGCAACCGTCTCCATGAAGCTGGGCTACGGTCCCGCACACCGTTAGGCCGTCTTCCGCTCACGCCCCAACATCGTGCAGCCCGCCTCCAGTGGTGTCGCGACAGGCGTGAATGGAGGGACGAATGGAGACGTGTCGTCTTCAGCGATGAGAGTCGCTTCTGCCTTGGTGCCAATTATGGTCGTATGCGTGTTTGGCGCCGTGCAGGTGAGCGCCACAATCAGGACTGCATACGACCGAGGCACACAGGGCCAACACCCGGCATCATGGTGTGGGGAGCGATCTCCTACACTGGCCGTACACCACTGGTGATCGTCGAGGGGACACTGAATAGTGCACGGTACATCCAAACCGTCATCGAACCCATCGTTCTACCATTCCTAGACCGGCAAGGGAACTTGCTGTTCCAACAGGACAATGCACGTCCGCATGTATCCCGTGCCACGCAACGTGCTCTAGAAGGTGTAAGTCAACTACCCTGGCCAGCAAGATCTCCGGATCTGTCCCCCATTGAGCATGTTTGGGACTGGATGAAGCGTCGTCTCACGCGGTCTGCACGTCCAGCACGAACGCTGGTCCAACTGAGGCGCCAGGTGGAAATGGCATGGCAAGCCGTTCCACAGGACTACATCCAGCATCTCTACGATCGTCTCCATGGGAGAATAGCAGCCTGCATTGCTGCGAAAGGTGGATATACACTGTACTAGTGCCGACATTGTGCATGCTCTGTTGCCTGTGTCTATGTGCCTGTGGTTCTGTCAGCGTGATCATGTGATGTATCTGACCCCAGGAATGTGTCAATAAAGTTTCCCCTTCCTGGGACAATGAATTCACGGTGTTCTTATTTCAATTTCCAGGAGTGTATTTTTAATTACTTTTGGCTGTACTGGCTTGCCCCTCATTCGTCAATTTGTTATTGTAAATAAACTTCTTGAACCCTCTGAACTAAAGAATTTTCTTTCTTCTTCTTCTTTTTCCTAGTCGTGTTCAAAAAAAAGTTCAAATGTGTGTGAAATCTTTTGGGACTTAACTGCTAAGGTCATCAGTCCCTAAGCTTACACACTACTTAACCTAAACTATCCTAAGGACAAACACACACACCAATGCCCGAGGGAGGACTCGAACCTCCGCCGGGACCAGCCGCACAGCCCATGACTGAAGCGCCTAAGACCGCTCGGCTAATCCCGCGCGACCTTGGTCTTGTCCCTTACCGTCACCGAGTCGGCATGCTAGGTTTGAATTTGCCGTCTCCATACCACATCAAGGCTATCCAGCACACCAGTCCTCGCCGTTAATCCACCGAGCTGATTCGATCGGGGGCCGGAGCATCTTCCCGAATCCCAGAAGCGGCGTACTAACGCGCGCGCTTACCCGTGAAGGACACAAGTATGGCGTTTTAGTAACTGAAAATGAATATAATGCTGTCATTTTCTTTTAATGAAGTTACTTATACGACAGGTGAGAGAAGTCTAGATGTCTAACAGCGATGCTTAAGTTACGTTTTCTTCTTTGCCAATCTACTACATCTACATGGGTACTCTGCAAATGACAATTAAGTGCATGGCAGAGGGTTCAGCGAACCATTTTCACAATAATTCTTTGGTATGCGACTGTCGAATAGCTTGCGGAAAAAGGGTACGCCTGTATCTTTCAGTGCGAGCTCTGATTCCCTTTATTTTATTTAGATGACCATTGCTCCATGTGTAGGCTGGCACCAACAAAATATTTTCGCATTTGGAGCAGAAAGTCGGTGACTGAAATTTCGTGAGCCTGTTACAGCATTTCAGTTTTGCGTCTCGGCTGTGGCCCCTTGCAGCGGCGGCTGGACCACACAAAGGGAGGCAGGCTTATCTTTTGTGCGCGCTCGGCCTGCTGGCTACTACGTGCTGCCTGCGCGAGAGCTGCCTTCGCCGAGCTTAACACGCATCGAATGAGCAGCTCCCTCACCTTTCTCCTCTGACCTATCTCTGGCTAAAAGACATGTAGCTCTCTTGGTCCTTCCAATGATAGTAACATTAACGGATAGAACTTCCTGCACCTGCATTGTGCCGCCCATTAACAATGCAGATTTCATTGCGATGAGACACAACCTACAAAAAAATAATTATGCGAGGCATGTCTCCTAATTCTTAACATCGATATAGTCTTACCTGTCACTGTTTCGAGACGTTACCGCTCTCAGCGTCGACATTGCCATCATGCTCGTAATCATCGTCATTATGTAGGCGTTGTCGTATTCTCACTGCAACTTTCCGATTCTCAACTTTTATGCATTTCATTGTCCAAAGGTAAATGACCACTGTTTCCTGATTCAGTCACTTTCATTTGGTATTACTGCTGTCATTATTCTTTAAATTAACCTTTATAATACTTTCTGGACAAAATAAAAGTAGTTGTTTGTATCCTTCTATTTGTTTCTTCTATCTTTCGTTACAACTGTTAGAGGAAGGAAGGAAGGAGAAGCGTCTCGTCTATGGTGAGTTCGTTGGAGACGGAACGCAAGTATGGATAGGGTAACGATGTAGGAATAGAATAGGCTGCGTCCTTTTCAAGGGAACCGCCCCGGAATTTTTCATTAAGAAAACTGCAGAAACGAATAAAATGGATAGTCGGATCTGACTCCTACTAGTTGAAGCTATAAGCAACATAGAGGGTCTCTATTTGGCCGGCAGGTCTAATCGTCCAGTACTCACATACGTGGGGCATTCAGATGTGACAGTGGTCGAATGATGGACTGCGTGGGAAAAGGGCAGGCAGACTGGTCGTCAAGGTATCTGACGACCACGTCCGACCACGACAAGGAAGGATTCCCGAATAGTGCGCCAGGCATATTGTAATCCCTTCACATCTGCGCTCTGCCATATGAGAACAACTGATGGACTGCAACATCCTGTTTCATCCTGCACGGAGACTAGCAACAACCAGACCATGCTGCTACTGTTCCTACGTAGGCTGCCCTTAACATTACAACAGAAACGGCTGCGAATGGAGTGGTGCAGTCACTGGGAGCATTTACATCTACAGCTATCTACATACATACTCGGCAAACCACCATAAGGTGTATGCAGGAAGGTACCATTACAGTACTACTAGGCAGAAAACCCAAAGAGATTCTGGTTATACTTAAAGCACACCAGTGGCAAGACGCAATCAATACCTTCACTGCGCGATAATAACGGTGAAGCAAGGTTATTAAACAAGGTTTCTTGAAACTCCTTCACCAAAGAAGACGAAGTAATTAAATATTCAAACGTGTGTGAATCCCTAAGGGACCAAACTGCTGAGGTCATCGGTCCCTAGACTTACACATTACTTAAACTAACTTACGCTAAGGACAACACACGCACACATCCATGCCCGAGGGAGGACTCGAACCGCCGGTGGGAGCGGCCGTGCAGTCTGTGACATGGCGCCTCTAACCGCGCGACCACTCCGCGCGGCACGAAGTAATTATTCCTGAATTCCAACCAAGAACAACTGCCAAGATGGGAAACATAGAAATAGATATCATCGGTGTAGCAAAGCAGCTTAAATTACTTAATAAAGGCAGGGCCTCCGGTCCAGATTGTGTACCACTCAGGTTCCTTTCTGAGTATGCTAGTACAATAGCTCTATATTTAGCAATTATATACAACCGCTCGCTCATAGAAAAAACTGTACCTAAAGACTGGAAAATTACTCAAGTGACAGCAATACCAAAAAAGGGAAATAGGAGTAATCCGCTGAATTACAGGCTCATATCGATAACGTCGATTTGAAGTAGGGTTTGGAACCTATACTGTGTTCGAACATTATGAATTACCTCGAAGAAAACGATTTATTGATATACAGTCAGCAGAGATTCGGAAAATATCGCCCTTGTGAAACACAACTGGCTCTCCATAGTCAGCCGGACGCTGTGGCCGAGCGGTTTAGGCGCTTCAGTCCGCAACCACGCTGCTGCTACAGTTGCAGGTTCAAATCCTGCCTCGGGCATGAATGTGTGTGATGTCCTTAGGTTAGTTAGGTTTAAGTAGTTCTTAAGTGTAGGGAACTGATGACCTCAAATGTTAAGTCCAATAGAGCTTAGAGCCATTTGAACTATATCTATACTCATGAAGTAATGAGTGCTATCGACAGGGGATGTCAAATTGATTCCATATTTTTAGATTTGCAGAAGAATTTTAACACCGTTCCTCACAAGCGTCTTCTAACCAAAGTGCATGCCTACGGAACATCGCCTCAGTTGTGCAACTGGATTCGTGATTTCCTGTCAGAAAGGTCTCAGTTCGTAGTAATAGACGGAAAGTCATCGAGTAAAACGAAAGTAAAATCCGGTGTTCCCCAAAGAACTGTTACAAGCTCTCTATTGTTCCTGATCTATGTTAACGACATAGGAGACAATCTGAGTAGCACTCTTAGACTGATTGCATATGATGCTGTCATTTACTGTCTTGTAAAATCGTCAGATGACCAAAAGGAATTGCAAAATGATTTAGATATCTGCATGGTGCGAAAAGTGGCTATCGACCCTGAATAAAGAAAAGTGTGCAGTTATTCACATGAGTACTAAAAGAAAGCCCCAAAATTTTGATTACGCGATAAGTCATACATATCTGAAGGCTGTCAATTCAACTAAATACTTAGGGATTAGCCCGCATCTCGTGGTCGTGCGGTAGCGTTCTCGCTTCCCACGCCCGGGTTCCCGGGTTCGATTCCCGGCGGGGTCAGGGATTTTCTCTGCCTCGTGATGGCTGGGTGTTGTGTGCTGTCCTTAGGTTAGTTAGGTTTAACTAGTTCTAAGTTCTAGGGGACTTATGACCACAGCAGTTGAGTCCCATAGTGCTCAGAGCCATTTGAACTTAGGGATTACAATTACAAATAACCTAAATTGGAACGATCTCATAGATAATGTTGTGGGTAGAGCAAACCAAACACTGCGATTCATTGGCAGAACACTTAGAAGGTGCAACAGGTCTACTACTAGAGTATTGCTGTGCTGTGTGGGATCCGCATCAGGTGGAACTGACGGATGACATCGAAACAGTTCAGTGAAGGGCAACTCGTTTTGTATTACCGCGAAATTGGGGAGATAATGCCACAGACATAATACGTGAATTGGGGTGGCAATCATTAAAGGTGTTTTTCGTTGCGACAGGATCTTCTCACGAAATTTCAATCACCAGTTTTATCCTCCGATTGCGAAAACATTCTGTTGGCACCCACCCCACCTACATAGGGAGAAATGATCAATACGATAACATACGAGTAATCAGGGCTCGCACAGAAATATAAGTGATTGATTTTCCCGCTCGCCGTTCGAGAGTGGAACGGTAGAGAGCCAGCTTGAAGGTGGTTCATTGAACCCTCTGCCACGCACTTTATTGTGAATAGCAGAGTAATCATGTAGATGTAGATGTAGAAGTTTCCTCTCCTACTCCACTCAAAAAGAAGCGAGGGGAAAACAACCGACTATATGCCTCTCTAATTTCTCTTATTATGTCTTCACTATCCTTACACGAAATGCGTTGGCACCAGAATTGTTCTGCAGATCAAACAGTCAGTAAACAAGATACCATTACAATTAAACTAATTGCAATTTTGTGCCTGATAACTCACAAGTTACAAGTACTTTTAACAATCACTTTCTAAATTTAGCAGCAAAAACAGATTTTAATGCTTCATTTGATGTAGCACGAGAACTTACTAAATTACCATTCCACAAAACTTCAAGCAACTCGAAGTAGCATTAACATCCTTTACTGAAATTATGAGAATTATAAAAATGAACACAGCAAAAACAGAGAGTATGGTCATCAGTCCAAGACGCAGACTGTCCAATACTAAAATAGGACAGTCAACCATTAGCCAAGTAAGTGCATTTAAATACCTTGGAAGGACAATAACTGAAGGCTTGAGATGTCACCGGGAGGTGAAAACTCGAATAGGCATAGCGAAGGAGGCATTCAACAGAAAGAGGAGACTCTTATGTGGCAAATTAGATGAAGGACTAAGGAAAAGGCTTGGCAAATGTTTTGTCTGGAGTGTGGCACTATATGGGGCCGAAACATGAACGCTGAGACGAGAGGATGAAAAAAGGCTAGAAGCATTTGAGATGTGGATGTGGAAGAGAGTGGAGAGAATAAGCTGGATGAAGAGAGTGAGTAATGAAAGAGTACTGGAAAGGGCTGGTGAGAGATGATGTCTCTGTAAGAGAAAGGAAAAAGAACTGGTTGGGACATTTATTGAGAAGGTGGTGCTTGCTAGGAGATGCTTTGGAAGGATTGGTTTGTGGGAGAAGACTAAGAAAGAGATACAAGATTATAGACGACATAAAGAGAAGAAATTATGCAGACCTGAAGAGGATGGCAGAAGACCGCACAGCCTGGAGAACTACCATATGAAAACCTACCTTTTGGCAGAACACTGATGATGATGATGATGATGATAAAAATTCTCAAAAACAAAGGCTCACATGGTGTTGGTGGATTTTCAGACAGAATTCTGAAACGATTTTCTAACTCGATAAGTAGTATCTTTAGTAAAATATGGAACGCATTACTGGCACAGGGAAGTTTCCAGGCAGGTTAAAATATGTAATAGTTGAGCCTTTTTATAACAAATGTGAGAAGAAAGACTTAAATAATTGTCATCCAGTTTACTTATCGACACCTTTTCCCAAAATATTCTAAATAGTAATGTACTCAAGAGTAGTCTGATATTTAAGGAGAATTAATTTACTTAGCGTATCACAGTTTGGAGGGCAGAGGTGTTACTCAACTGAGAAAGATAATTACACATTCACCCACGAAATATCACAAAGTTTAAATAATAAAATATCTCCAGTTGGTTTTTTGTGTTCTTTCCAAGGCATTTGATTACGTCGTTCATGTCACACTCTTAGAAAAACTTACGTTTTATGAAACTTCTGGCTTTACACACAACTGGTTTGAATCGTGCTTAAGGAACAGAATGCAAAAAAGTTGTAGTGAAAAATTCAAATGATGCGGGAAAGTTAAAAAATCTAGTGAGTGGGGAGAAATCCCACAATGTTAAATTTTGAATCCACTCCTGTTTCTTACATATATGAATGACTATCGGTTTACATTCAGTAAGTACAAACGTAATTATTTGAAGACAATCCTAGTGTTATAATAAATCCCATTAGAGAGAACGCAACAGAAGAGATTTTAGTGACGTTCTCCAAATAATTAATAAGTGGTTCCCTGAAAAAGTACTCTCCTTCAGGTTTGAGAAACCACACTATACTCTGTTCGGTACAACATATAGAGTCATACTAACAATTGATGTAGCATATGAAAAAGAGTTAGTAAATAGGGAAGAATGTTCCAAATCTTTTGCCGTACATACTGATGAAAAATTGAATTGGAACAAGCACAGTAATGAGCTTACTTTTACTCTTTGTATAATTCCTAGTCTTGAAAACAAAAGAATGAACCTCCTGACATATTCTGCATACATCCACTCAGTAATGTCTTATGGGATAGTTTCATGGGACAGCTCATCTCTTAGAAAGAGAAAGAGAGAGAGAGAGAGAGAGAGTATTGATTGCACAAATTCGAGTGGTGAGAAGAATATGTAGGGTTCAACCGCAGTTGACTTGTAGGTACCTCTACAAGGAGATGGGCATTTTACACCATAGACCCAAAGGAACTGGTATAGGCATGCGTATTCAAATACTAAGAAATGTAAACAGGCAGGATACGGCGCTGCAGTCGGCAACGCATATACAAGACAAGTGTCTAGCGCAGTTGTTAGATCGGTCACTGCTGCTACAATGGAAGGTTATCAAGATTTAAGTGAGTTTGAACGTGGTGCTACAGTCGGCGCACGAGCGATGGGACACAGCATCTCCGAGGTAGCGATGAAGTGGGGATTTTCCCATACGACCGTTTCACGACTGTACCGTGAATATCAGGAATCCGGTAAAATATCAAATCTCCGACATCGCTGCGGCCGGCAGCTCCTGCAAGAACGGGATCAACGACGACTTAAGGGAATCGTTCAACGTGACCGAAGTGCAACCCTTCCGCAAATTGCTGCAGATTTCAATGCTGGGCTATCAAAAAGTTTCAGCGTGCGAACCATTCTAAGAAACATAATTGATATGGGCTTTCGGAGCCGAAGGCCCACTCGTGTAACATTGATGACTCCACGACACAAAGCTTTACGCCTCGCCTAGGCCCGTCAGCACCGACATTGGACTGTTGATAACTGGAAACATGTTGCCTGGTCGGTCGAGTCTCGTTTCGAATTGTGTCGAGCGGATGGACGTGTACGGGTATGGAGACAACCTCGTGAATACATGGACCCTGCATGTCGGCAGGGGACTATTCAAGCCGGTGGAGGCTCTGTGATGGTGTGGGGCGTGTGCAGTTGGAGTGATATGGGACCCCTGATACGTCCTGAAACGACTCTGACAGGTGACACGTACGTAAGCATAATGTCTGATCACCTGAATTTATTCGTGTCCATTGTGCGTTCCGACAGACTCGGGCAATTCCAGCAGGACAAAGAGACACCTCATAGGTGCAGAATTGCTAAATAATGGCACCAGGAACACTGTTCTGAGTTTCAACACTTTCTCTAGCCACCAAACTCCCCAGACGTGAACATTATTGAGCATATCTGGGACGTACTACTACAGATTTATGGACAGCCCTGCAGGATTCAACTCCCTCCAGCACTACTTCAGATATTAGTCGAGTCCATCCCACGTCCCTATACAATATTAGGCAGGTGTCCAGTTTCTTTGGCTCTTCACTGAATATTCCCTAATGAAATACGTCACAATAATTCATCACCTTTTGAGAAGAATATTGATATCCATATCTACAGTACTAGAGTAATAAATGACCATTTTTGCTCATTGTTAAAGCTGGCAGTGGGCCAGAAAGGAAGTCAGTATGCAGAAAAAAGTTTTTTGATCATTTGCTCAATACTATAAAATGTCTTACAGGCAGTAAAGCAAGTTATAAATCTAACCAAAAATCATTTCTCCTTTCCAACTCCCTCTATTTCATGGACGCATTTCTGTTTAAAAACCTGCTGCCTCTAAAAAAAAAAAAAAAATAAAAATAAAAAAAAATTACGACTAGTTTTTAAGTGTAGCGGCATGAATAGGACCAAAAATATTTTCATTATTGTTAATACTAATCATGTTCAAGGAGCATGTATACCTGTAAACTAACCCGTTCCACATAATTTCGGTAAAAATATCGTTCAAATGATCTGTGAAACATGTACTTAAATAACCAACTAACGAACTAGTCAGCTGCAAATGCTTGTTCTCTAAATTTTCTCAATAGTGTTTCGCGAAAAGAACATCGCCTTCCATCCAGCGATTCTACTTTGAGTTCACGAAGCATCTCCGTAACACTGGCGTATTGATCGAACCTACCTGTAACAAGTTTCACAATTCTGATTTGCTTCTACGTATTCCTTTAATACAACTTGGAGGGGATCCGAAACACGCCAGCAGCACTCAAGAATGGGTTGCAGAAGTGTTCTACAAGTGGTCTCCTTTGTAGATGAGCTACACTTTCCTACAACTCTCGCAATCGCCTTTCCTACTATGGTCCTTACATGCGCGTTCAGTTTCATATCCCTTTGCAACGTCACGCCTATACGTGTAATCGATGTGATTATGCCAAACAGTACACAACTAATACTGTATTCGAACATTACAAGATTGTTTTTTCCACTGATTTCCACTAACTTACATATTTCTACATTTACAGCAAGCCGCCCTGCATGACACCAAATAGACGTTATGTATAAGTCATCTTGTATCCTTTCATAGCCACTTAACGACGATACTTTCTCATATACTACAGCGTCATCAGCAACAGTCGCAGATTGCTGTTCACCATATCCGTCGGATCTTCTACTTATATTGAGAAAAAGAGCGATCCAATCACACTTCTCTGATTCACTTCTGACGATATCCTCGTCTTTGTGAGCAATCGCCATCGATGACAACACGCTGCGTTCTATTACTTAAGGAGTCTTCGAGCCACTCACGTATCTGGGAACCTATTCTGTATGCCCGAACCTTCAATAACAGCTCGCAGTGGGGCACCGTATCAACTGTTTTATGGAAATCTAGGCATATGGAATCTGCCTGTTGCTCGTCATCCATGGTTCGCAGGATATCGTGCGAGAAAAGGGCAAGCTGAGTTTCATACGACCGATGCTTTCTAAATCCAACATGTGTTGGAAACGAAACATGTCATCAACAGTCTAGAAAACAATTTGGTAACACTACATAACGAAGCCAATGGTAAGACCCTAAGTCTGTTAGAACAGCTGGAGATATACCTCCACAAAATTAAAAAACCAGAATCTATGTTAATGAACAAACAGATTTCGCAAGCCATAGTTATTACAGTAATTTTAAAGACCTATTCTAAAGTTATTTCTTGCATATGCCAATTGTTTAATAGTTATGTCTTTAGCACTACGAATAAATTCATCTTTGACAACACCATGTACAAAAACATCTGTGAAGTGTTTATAAACATGTGTTACATTTATGTACATCTTGAATGAAGTGACATGTATTAAAACGACGGAGAAAAGAATGTTTTCCGGTACTGAAACGTTAAAAATGCTTTAGTTGGATGATGTGGTAAGTTTACACTGTTCATTTTCCATTATTTTGCACATATTTTCCGCGTTCGACTTACGAAATTCATAACCTAACATTAAACCTTTTCGTGACAGGAATATGCATTTCACTTCATTCGGGAGAAGAAATAAAACATGTGTTAAGACAAATTACACCTGACGATGGACCCACGGGGTCCGAAATCCATCGTGTAGTTGATAAAACACGAAAAAAGTTGTGACTGAAGGCGTTCTTTAATTCATATCTCCAATGTTTTGAATACAGTCACATTTTAAGCTGCAAAATGTGGATAAAATTATATATATATATATATATATATATATATATATATATATATATATATATATATATATATATATACTACGAGCAGTAATAGTCCTACCACACTTCCTTGCGATACTCCTGAAATTATGTTACATGCGTAGATTTTGTTCCGTGAAGAGCGACGTCTTGAGTTCTGTCTGCAACGAAGTCTCGAATCCAGTGGCAAATCTGGTTCGATACTCGGCAAGCTCGTATTTTTGTCAGTGAACGGCAGGGCGGGAACGTGTCAAAGCCTTCACACGGAATCAGCTTGAGCGCCGATGTCCACAGCACTGTGGATCTCATGGAGAAACTGAGCGAGCTGAGTTGCGCATGATCCATGTTGATATTTATAGAGGAGATCTTCGTTATCCAAATACGTCATTATTCTTGAGCATAAAACATGTTCCATAATTCTACAACAGACCGACGTCAACGATATAGATCTGTAATTGTGTGCATCTGTCCTAAGGCCCTTCCTGAAAACTAGTTGCCTCTCTTTTCCGCGATCGTTCATGTCAGTATCTGCCATTTCAACGTTCGGGCCGTGATTGAAAGGAAGGAGCGTATTACGATATTCCGCGGTGAAATAATTTCGAAGACCGTATTGAGTACTTCAGCCTTATCTCCGTCATCTTCCTTTTCGATACCAGTATGGTTACTGAGTGACTGACTGGATGTTTCCAGTCCGTTTACTAATGTTCCGGAAGACCAGAACCTCATAGGAATTTTAGTCTGAACGGTTGGCAAAATTTTACTTTCGAAGCCACTGAACGTTTCTCTCATTGCTCTCCTTACGCTTATTTTCGCGTCGTTCAGCTTTTGATTGTCGGCTAGGTTTTGAATTCTCTTAAATCACTGTGATGAAGTTCACTTTGTTTACGTAGCCGTTTTGTAACACGTCTATTACACCACAGTGGGTCAATTCCGTCGCTTAAGACCTTGCTTGGAACATACTTTTCTAAGGCATACTGAAAAATGCTTTTGAATATTTTCCATTTGTGCTCCACGTCTTTGTGCTCAGCGCCGAATATTTGGTTTTAACTTCTTAGATACTCAGGAATTTGTACCCTGTTACTCTTGCTAAGCAAGAATATTTTCCTACCTTTGTTAACATACCTTGTAATACTCATAGTCATAGATGTTGGTTGGTTGGTTGGTTTGGGGAAGGAGACCAGACAGCGAGGTCATCGGTCTCATCGGATTACGGAAGGATGGGGAAGGAAGTCGGCAGTGCCCTTTGAAAGGAACCATCCCGGCATTTGCCTGGAGCGATTTAGGGAAATCACGGAAAACCTAAATAAGGATGGCCGGACGCGGGATTGAACCGTCGTCCTCCAGAATGCGAGTCCAGTGTCTAACCACTGCGCCACCTCGCTCGGTGTCATAGATGTAATCATAGCCTTATGCTCACTTGTAACCTCTCTCTTATTTTAAGTAAATTAGTCTTGTTACCTTTTTCCTTTCTACCAAATTAAAACACATGGGTATGTGACGAGAGGAAATACCAACGGTAAAAATTCTAACCAACAACGTATAGCATGTCAACTGCCTGTATCAGGACGCTGTGGTCTAACAGGGCTATGTGGATCAAGTGCTTAGTAAATCTACTGTTGTTTTTGTGCATATTTGAAGTCCAAACGCACCATCCACACCTATAGAACTTACCAACTGCACGTTGTACCCCGGCCTGTGAATTCTGTGTACGAAAGTACTATGAAAATAAGGAAACTGGGGATGTGATTACCCTCGTAAATAAACCACAGACAAAGCGGATAAAAACCTGTTATAATGTCGAGGCCCAGTTTCCTCCAGTTTCGTATGTGTACATACGTTACAGCACTGGCATAAAGTACTACACTATGTGATCAAAAGTATCCGGACATCGCAAAAACTTACGTTTCTCATATTAAGTGCGTTGTGCTGCCATCTACTGCCACGTACTCCGCAACAGCGACCTCAGTAGTCATTAGACATCATGAAAGAGCAGAATGAGGCGCTCCGCAGGACTCATGGATTTCTAACGTGGTCAGGTAATTCGGTGTCACTTGTGTCTTACGTCTGTACGTAAGATTTCCACTACCCTAAACATCCCTAGGTCCACTGTTTCTGATGTGATAGTGAAGTGGAAACGTGAAGGGACATGTACAGCACAAAAGCGTACAGGACGACCTCGTCTGTTGACTGACAGTTAAAGAGGGTCGTAATGTGTAATAGACAGATATCTATCCAGACCATCACACAGGAATCCCAAACTCCACCAGGCTCCACTTTAAGTACTATGACAGTTAGGCGGGAGGTGAGAAAACTTGGATTTCATGGTCGAGAGGCTACTCATAAGCCGCACATCACGCCATTAAATGCCAAACGACGCCTCGCTTGGTGTAATGAGCGTAAACATTGGACGACTGAACAGTGGAAAAACATTGTATGGAGTGACGAATCACGGTACACAATGGGGCGATCCGATGGCAGAGTGAGGGTATGGCGAATGCCTGGTGAACGTCATCTGCCAGCATGTGTAGTGCCAACAGTGAAATTCGGAGGCGGTGGTGTTATGGTGTGTTATGGTGTTTTTATTGGAGGGGGTTTGCACCCCTTGTTTTGCGTGGCACTATCACAGCAGAGTCCTACATTGATGTTTTAAGCACCTTCTTGCTTCCCACTGTTGGAGAGCAATTCGTGGATGACGACTGCATCTTGCAACACGATTGAGCACCTGTTCATAATGCACGGCCTGTGGCGGATTGGGTGCTCGACATTGACATCCCTGTAATGGACTGGCCTGCCACAGTGCTAACCTGAATCCTATAGAACACCTTTGGAATGTTTTGGAACGCTGACATCTTGCCAGGCCTCACCGACCGACATCGATACCTCTCCTCAGTGCAGCACTCTCCGGCACCTGATTGAACGTATGCCTGGGAGAGTGGAAGCTATCATCAAGGCTAAGGGTGGGCCAACACGATATTGAATTCCTGCATTACCGATGGAGGGCGCCACGAACTTGTAAGTCATTTTCAGCCAGGTGTCGGGATACTTTTGATCACATAGTGTAACTACTTCCAACGGAAATCACAATGCACTCTCGAACGTAACTGTAGACTCTCGGCCCGAAATTACCGATGCGCATTACTTGTTACTCATATTTGCACCAGAAGGCACAATAATAATCTCCCACCCTTCTACTCCATTTGAAACTGTACCTGCGACGCTGGTCTTGATACGGCAAGGATAATGTTGGAAATGGCGACACTTTCACATCGATCACAAAATTACTAAAATCTTTGCTTGTCGCAACCAAATGGTCATCAGTAACGCTAATTACACAATACTGAGACAGCACGTAGCCGAACAGTAAAGACAACCAACTTACTTACCTGCACTGTAGCAATTTCGTCATGACAGGGAAAAGCTACGTGCATTGTCTGACATCATCTACATCTCCGAGTATGTCACCAAACCACAAACACTTCTGAAGACCAAAACAATCACCTCCTACACGACTTGATTTTCTGCAACATTATTTGTGCAATATGCAGAAATACGAAGCTTATTTCGCCATAACTGTGGAGCCGCCATTTGGTAAATCACCCTACCATCTCTAATAAATGTGAATGCCTTTGATATAAGAATACCTACCTTTGATACTTCGCAGCGAGACCCTTTCAGAATGATAAATGACAGAATTTTATCTATCTGCTAACTATTACAATCCGTAACATTATAAGCCCCAACTTTGTCTCTGACTTTCTGTGTCACTCTGGACTCGTCCAAGAGTTCGGAAAGAAGCATTGTCCCTGCTGCAAACTACGCAGAAGTTTTGGTTTACACACATTTCTTACCCATCTGCTAGCCTTCGAACTTTGCGGCAGCGGTAGCTGCACCCACTCATCGATGACTTGCGATTCTCGGCCAACACCGCCCAGCACCGCAGCACTGGTGGAGCTTGCCCACTTCGAGCACTCGTGAATTAAGATCGACCATCCGAATTAAAACGTAACTGTCCTGTGAGCCGCCAGTCTGATCACGTTGTGGTTTTCACCTCCATTAATCTAATAAAACTCTCTATGCAACTTGCTATATTATTACTTTCTTATGTTTCCTTTACTTATTTTAATTTATACAATCGTGGACGAGAAGTACATGGAGCGTGGACAGCAGACATGGATACCACTACCACGATTCACACTCACGCCGCCCACTTCGATAATGAATTAGAAAATAACGTCACACACATCCTTGTCTCTGGAACTAGTTTTGATCACATGACTGTCCCATTCTACACCTGTCGAGCTGAAGTCACCTTCTATTACAATAGTATGACCTGGAAATTTATTCACAAAACTCTGCACGCTCTCTGTGAGGTGTTATACCACTATAGCTACTGATAGAGGCAATCTATAAAAGCATCCGATTACCACCTTTGACCTACCATTCATTCTTAACACAGATTTTTTCACATTCCGAATCTGCTACAGCCTCAACAGATTTTATCGAATTCTTCACTGAAATAAATATGCTGCCATCCTTGACATCTAGCCTACACTTTCGATAAATACTATCTGGCTGTTATTGCCTTTAATAAGCGATTTTAATTGTGAGACCTTACTATCGATGCTCCTGCAGTTTACTAACGTCATATTAACTTTTTCTACTTCCAGTCTGCGAAGCATAGCATTCTCTATGCATAATGTGGCTGATGCATCTCCGATTTTGGCAGACAGTTAATCTCTGATCCCGAAAGGGGAGGGGGGTGTTCTAACCTAAAAAACCCTATGCGCAAGCCGGCCGCTGTGGCCGAGCGGATCTAGGCGCTTCAGTCCGGAACCGCGCGACCGCTGCGGTCGCAGGTTCCAATCCTGCCTCGGGCATGGATGTGTGGGATGTCCTTAGGTTAGTTAGGTTTATGTAGTTCTAAGTTCTAGGGGACTGATGACCTCAGATGTTAAGTCCCATAGTGCTCAGAGCCATTTTGAACCTATGCGCAAGCCACAATACTCTGCTACCCTAGTAGCCATTTCTCTATTCGATAGCAGATGTCGAAAAATTCACATCCGATACCATTTCAGAATCGTCTGAGCCCTTGTTTTAGACTTTCCACTCTGCTACAAACCAGAGGAGAGTGATTTACTCTGGGTACGATGATAAAAGTAGCGAGCTTAGCTTGCACCCCATACCTTCATCTAGCCGTCATTCGTCCTGATATGAGCCACGAATTGCAGCTGGTTCCATCCAGTGTGCTCGATATCGGTCGGGAAAGCTTCCTGCACGTCTTAGACGAGACCCCCCAAACAGACACACCGAGTGCATACTGGCATTCGTTCCTGACTTGTCTGCCATTATTCAGTGGGTCTCAATAACCCTCCTAACATTTGAGCCCCTAGTGACTAACATACACACCCTCTGCACTTGTCCGGATTGGACAGGAAAGTCGGCCACTGGCCCAGCAGGAGAAGCGTCCAGTGTTGATTCAGAAATGTTGTCAGTACTGAGTAGTCCCTCGTACCTATTGGCAAGACATAAGGAGTTGGCTGTGTGGCTTTTTCCCACTTTTGCCTTCTGCTAATCCACATCTGCCCGCTACTCGTTGTCGAGTCAAGACAGGCAAGTCATATGTTACGTATATGAAGACGCGGCGACAAGAAGGTTGCCAGGGAATATCACTGGTAACGAAAGTGTCACATAGCACCTCTCCGGTGCTGCAGCTCTGAGGAGTAGCCCGAAGCCTGTCGACCATGGTCAATGCAGCTTCTAGCTGTTTACGGATAGTGACCAGTTCTCCTTGTGTCTGCACAGAACAACCCCAGTCCCTATCCACATCGTGCCGGGTAATAAAAACTGTATAAAATCTCAAAAATACAAAAAAAAAATCGGTCAGGACTAATTGAGAAAGAGCAAACGTAGCCCTGCAGGAGAGTAAACTATCCGACTTGGTGCTACTGAGGTCGGGGTGTATACAAAATATAAGCGAGAAGAATGAACAAACACTAAAATCTTCTCTGAAGAACTCTCACAAATCTTTAAGTTTGCAAGATCAGCAAGCTCTTAAAACAGAAATAAATTTGGCTACTGAGAATAGATTTATTAATAGCTACTTTTCACTAGAAACTCGGATATCACAAAAGCAACTACAAGAAATAAATGCACCTCTAAATGTAAATAAACTCTGGAGAATCAGAAAAAAATACAGATATTATTCACATCTTGACAGAAGCTCGTGGGAAAAAGCCAATGAACTAAACTAAACGCCGTATACTGAGTACCGCAGAACTTTGAAACAGACTGATTCATCCATCCAATCATTCAGAAAGATTTACAACATGGACGGTGAATCAGAATGGTATCATTAGATAATGAAACAACACATTGTCCCGCTCATCATTCCTACAAAGGCTCCTCGTTAAGATAAAAGAATGAGATACAATCTGATTAACACATTTATAATTTCCTTGGAGATGCCAAGCGACAGATCATATGAAACGGACCTGCCGGGACACATTTATGGGTGCGTCACTTTTTTGTCAGAAGTGTATAACGGTAGATTTCCATGTGTACTCGTTACTTTCAAAATGAATTGCATTGTAGTCTCATCACGCCAGTTACCACTGCCATCAGTCAGGAGGTTATTCCACAACAAAGAGTTGGCGTCTTTGACGATGGTGTACGCGACTTGTTTATTCTGCTTTAGGTGAATAATATCCTGAAAATACTCTTCAATCTCTTCGCTAAATTGAAAGTACACGAGAACTAGGAGTTCATATAGCACAATAGCTATCATTTGTCACTGCATTGACCTTTTCTGTTATTATCTGTCTTTCTTCCATCAGAGATGGTAAACTTATGTTCGATAATCTCCACATCTGTCAGATGTAAAATTCTATAGTATCATCCGTCTTCACACACTGCCTGTGTATCTAAGAAGTAAACCTCCTGTATTTTTGCTGAAGAAAACGTGTCGGACGTTGGTTTCGTTAAGGGGGATTTCATTTTCGAAATAAGTTACAAGAAATGTTGTAGACTATTTTTAGGCCTATCTGTATCACTGTGGACGATCTGAAGGCAATAACTGTCGTAATTTCTTAGAACCTACTAAAGCAAAGTTTACACCAAGTTGAAGGTTGGTTTGGCCACCACATTGTTTTAGTAGCCATGGTCCTCTTGGAAATGGTATACCGATTACTTCCTCTGACCTCTGAACTGACTTACCCGGTAATTTATAGGTGGACCTACAGTTTAACGTGGGCTCCATACCACAGTATATCTCCGTATTCTTCACATTAACTAATTGGCTTGAGGTGAAAGAACTCAGGAGTGGCAAATAAAAATCGTACAGCAGATCGAACCCCAGACATTGATCACTGAACTGTTTAATGTTTGTAACATAGTATAATTCGAGTTCACGATTGAGCGATTGTCTGGTGTGCTTTAGTGGACATGAGGGTCGGTTTTCAGTATCCAGTGGTCAGAGGGAGGGGGGGGGGGGGCGGAGGGGCTTTTTTTTCTAGCCACCAAGTGATTCTTAGCAGTCCTTCTAAAAGTGTAGCACTTGGGGCCTACACGGGTGGCACCACGACGAGTGATTTTTCTCTGGATGGCAGGCGTTTTGCGGTTTCTGTTGGAAGTAAACTTTGAAAATCAATGGCAGGAAGTAGGTATTTGTAGCCTCCCAAATAGCCGTGCATATTGAGGCGCCACTTCAGGTACGGGAGGTGCGCCGACCCAGTATCGAAACCGCCTGGCGCGTTAACGAAGAGATTCGGTGTGTAGGCTAGACTGGATGTGGTTTTTAGACGGTTTCCACATCTCACTAAAGGAATACTGGGCTGGTACCCAAGCTCCATCTCAGTTATACGATTCGCAAACGTTTGGAAAACTTTCGCTGTGTTTCACACGAATAACACTGCACGTAAAAAGTTAGGGGCGCACATATTCCGTCCCGCGGGGAGGAACAGAGCATTCGACCACCCTTAAACTAAACGTGCCAAATGCGTTAATAACCATTCCGACCTTGCGCTGATGCAGGACTAAGGCATAAAGAAAAGAACAATAAGTAGCTCTCTGTCCAATGGTGCTATTAGGGGGAAGGGGTAGGAAATGACCAGTAAAATGAAGCTATTAGTTAGCTGGAGGTTTTGTATAATGAACAAGGTGGAGTACGAGAGATCTTATCGAAGATTATAAATTTCTATTGTTCCCGTGGGAACTTGAAGTGTCGCTGTTATGTGCCTGCCTTCCTCCTTTTAGGCCTTAGACGGTTGTCCTGTTTTATTAATGGAAGGTATTATCAGTGGTAATTGCTAGAAATAAATTATGGACTGTGTAGTAACTCTTTTCAGTACTAGTTTTCCGCTTACGTGTTTTCCGATAGTGTTATGAAAGTAATTGGATGGCTACTAGGAATTCATTAGTTTGTACACTCCTGGAAATTGAAATAAGAACACCGTGAATTCATTGTCCCAGGAAGGGGAAACTTTATTGACACATTCCTGGGGTCAGATACATCACATGTTCACACTGACAGAACCACAGGCACATAGACACAGGCAACAGAGCATGCACAATGTCGGCACTAGTACAGTGTATATCCACCTTTCGCAGCAATGCAGGCTGCTATTCTCCCATGGAGACGATCGTAGAGATGCTGGATGTAGTTCTGTGGAACGGCTTGCCATGCCATTTCCACCTGGCGCCTCAGTTGGACCAGCGTTCGTGCTGGACGTGCAGACCGCGTGAGACGACGCTTCATCCAGTCCCAAACATGCTCAATGGGGGACATCCTGAGATCTTGCTGGCCAGGGTAGTTGACTTACACCTTCTAGAGTACGTTGCGTGGCACGGGATACATGCGGACGTGCATTGTCCTGTTGGAACAGCAAGTTCCCTTGCCCGTCTAGGAATGGTAGAACGATGGGTTCGATGACGGTTTGGATGTACCGTGCACTATTCAGTGTCCCCTCGACGATCACCAGTGGTGTATGGCCAGTGCAGTCCTGATTGTGGCGCTCACCTGCACGGCGCCAAACACGCATACGACCATCATTGGCACCAAGGCAGAAGCGACTCTCATCGCTGAAGACGACACGTCTCCATTCGTCCCTCCATTCATGGTCCTCGCCGATACCCCAGGAGCAACAGTGTCCCTAATTTGCTGGGAAGTGGCGGTGCGGTCCCCTACGGCACTGCGTAGGATCCTACGGTCTTGGCGTGCAACCGTGCGTCGCTGCGGTCCGGTCCCAGGTCGACGGGCACGTGCACCTTCCGCCGACCACTGGCGACAACATCGATGTACTGTGGAGACCTCACGCCCCACGTGTTGAGCAATTCGGCGGTACGTCCACCCGGCCTCCCGCATGCCCACTATACGCCCTCGCTCAAAGTCCGTCAACTGCACATACGGTTCACGTCCACGCTGTCGCGGCATGCTACCAGTGTTAAAGACTGCGATGGAGCTCCGTATGCCACGGCAAACTGGCTGACACTGACGGCGGCGGTGCACAAATGCTGCGCAGCTAGCGCCATTCGACGGCCAACACCGCGGTTCCTGGTGTGTCCGCTGTGCCGTGCGTGTGATCATTGCTTGTACAGCCCTCTCGCAGTGTCCGGAGCAAGTATGGTGGGTCTGACACACCGGTGTCAATGTGTTCTTTTTTCCATTTCCAGGAGTGTAAGATGGCAAGAACTATGCCCCTTACATCAAGTCATTAAAGATCACCTAACTCACATTGAGCGAACAGTAGGGCTGAACAAACAAATGACTGACAAGGCACAATGCACCTTGTAGAGGGTATAGTATGGATGTATTGGAATAATTAATGTCGGGTGATGGTTTTAAAGTAATTCACACGGCATGAAAACTTTGTGGAAACGAGTCGATTTACTGGACGCTAGTTTACCCCAGGGAAGCATTTAGAGTTGACCGTGGCCGGTTGGGGAACGGTGAAGGGAAAAGCGACAATAGGCAGCTTAGGGCGGCTCAAGCTCTGAGAAAGCGGTAACGCGGCGCGGCCTCCAGCCGCCTTAAGATGAGTGACAGTGAGTGTGTGGTTGACCCCGACTCCATGCTGGTGTACCAGGAAACAGACAGAGAACTTGTACGCCTGTTGATAAATGTCCGTCGTCCCGTTTTCTGTGAAACATGCGACAAAGCCGCGCAAAGCTACGGTGGAGCGGTCAACAGAGATCAAAATATGCGCGTTCATGACTATAGCAACTTCACGCTGAATTCATGGTCCGCAGGGCCTGAAGTAAATCAGGTGAAGAGAGACAGCATGAAATGCACCGGCCTCCTATGGGAACGTAGGACCAAGGATTTTGAAGTACTCTCCTGGGAGTCAGAATTCCGGAAAACTTGGTGTTTGTGCAGACGCTAACCTTGATGGGTGGCCTGGGGGGAGCTAAATAGAAGAAGTTGAGAGGAAGGGAAATTTTGTGGGAATTTGTTCACTTCCCAGAGCAGGCATTGGTCGGCGCTGGGAAGCGATGCATAATTAACGCGACTTGCGCTGCAATTGGCGTAAGTGATTTTGCTGGAGGGGAAACCGAGACGAAGAGCGGACTGGCAGAAGTCTCAGTAGAGGTCTTCCTTACCCAGCTTGCCTAGAGTGCAGACGTGGCGTTCTTTACTCAACTTGCCTGAGAAAGAGTGAGCATCTCTGCAGTTTAGGACTTAGGAAATGGAACGATTGAGCTTGGAGATAGGAAGTTTTGGTTCAGCTATGTACTGAGCAAGATAGCTAGGAGTGAATAGACGAGCGCAGCCTTGCAGCACCACGAGGTCGGCCGACGCCCACACAACGACGCCGCTCCGCCACGCTGTATTCGGTGATATTGCGCCCGCTCCGGCCACTGGTTAATTTGTTGGATCACGTCGGCAAAGTTTCCACGAGGGTTTCACGGGCCGTGTACTGTAGAATTCTTCTCGCACTTCGCATTACACCTGGGTCAGTCGATAGGAATTACTTTTCAGTTATTATTTATTACCACTGCCTGGTAGGAGAGTCATGTAATGTGATGATTGAAGGTCGTGAGATAAAATAAATTTGTGATAATGGACTGCATCTGTTTTCAATCAAGTAGTTGAAATCCCAAGTCACTTTCTTAATTAATTTTATGTTCAACATTTGCATCTGGTGTTCAATAGCTGCATATAACATCAATGTGCACCCCTTTTTAATTGAAAGTGATCAATTCTGAATCAATTAATGTCAACACTGCCACCGCAGTTCAATCAGGAGTCACAGGGCCTTATTGCTTTCTTTTCGTTATCCGATATTGCGGCAGTTTTGCACTCTCTGTTGATCTGTTAGTCAATTAGCTGGGGTGAAGATAAGTGACGGGTGGGGTGTTACAAGTTATATGGGAGTATTGGCAATCTTAGCATGTATTTTTTCGAAAGAATTGAGGCTGTACAGTTACATCCTTCATTCGTTGTGCGATTAGCCTATTTTTTTCTTTTCTTTCGTGCATGTTACCTATTATTTCATTAATCCTTTTTACGTATCATCCGGTTTTTAACATGTGTGTCGCAGTTACTCGATGACCTCTCATATTTTATGCGCCAATGTGATGTAACAATATTTGCAGGTGTGTGGACCCCTTGGGCTTATATTGTCGGTATATAATTGGAAACACGTGTTTCGTGAAAATGATTCAATACATACGAGGGTTGCCCAGAAAGTGATGCACCACATTTTCTTTTTCTTAGCTGAAAACAATGCCACGGATGCGAAACGTTACGCATGTTTTATTTTAAGTCTCCTGAGAGAGCGCGCCAAGTTTCGGTCACTTCCGACAGATAGCGTACCTGCAGGACAGTTTCAAAATGGCATCTGTAAGTGATGTACGTTACAAGCTGTGGTGTCACCGCTAGACACCACACTTGCTAGGTGGTAGCTTAAATCGGCCGCGGTCCATTAGTACATGTCGGACCCGCGTGTCGCCACTGTCAGGATCGCAGACCGAGCGCCACCACAAGGCAGGTCTCGAGAGACGTACTAGCACTCGCCCCAGTTGTACGACGACGTTGCTAGCGACTACACTGACGAAGCCTTTCTCTCATTTGCCGAGAGACAGTTAGAATAGCCTTCAGCTAAGTTAATGGCTACGACCTAGCAAGGCGCCATTAACCATTTGTAACGTTGCATGTACCTCAAGATAGAGTCTCACTTGTATCATCCAGAATGCTGTATACCAAAGGACAATATAAAAGTTAAGTGTTCTAGTAGCTACGTTCTTTTCTTTATCACATTCATTACGAATCCTGTTCCAGACTTAACGCCAGACGGCGTGAGTTGACGCGTGCCCTTTCGGCTACTTCACTGTGGACTGGCTGCCTTAACAGTCCACTACACAAGCAACGTGCAGTCATTGAATTTCTCATCGCAGAGAAAGAAACTGTGAGGAATAATCACAAACGCTTGTGCAAAGTCTATGTAGCTTCTGCTGTCTACAGAAGTACAGTTAGTAGCTGGGCACGGAGGGTGAGGTCATCAGAAGGCGGTTCGGCGGAGCTCCACGATTTGCAGCGGCTGTCACACCTGACACGTTGCAGCGAGCTGATGTTGTCATTCGTGAGGACAGACGTATTACGACTCGGCAGTTGGCGCTGCATCTGTCAGTCAACAGAGGAAGTTCATACAGTGAAGCATTGGCTCCACCACCAGGACAAGGATTGGTACCAACAGGGCATACACGCCCTTTTTCCGCGCTGGAGGAAGGCCATAGAATGGGATGGAGATTACTGGAAAAATAGGGTGTGTAGATAAGACACCATTATTTCGTGTGTGTAATTTTATTATGTTCAATAAAGAATTGTCGAAGATAAAAGTGCGGCGCATTACTTTCTGGTCAACCCTCATAATTACTGAATGCCCTGCACTGCCATATTTTGGGACTGTGTGTACGATATGGTTACGTGTCATTCATGCCTAAATGTTCTTTTCCAGTTATATCTGCGACACCCTTTATAAATGATGAGCTGTATATTACTGTAGTTTCAGTTACAGGCTCCTCTAAAAATCATACTCCGCTGACAGATAACGGAAATATGTAAAAGTGTATAGCAAGTATGAAACGTCCCCTTAGAAAAATTATACAGGACTGTGCTTAAACTGACACACAATATTTTTAGTGCAACGCAATCTTACTTTCAAAAATCCCTACAAAAGAATGGCCCTGACTAACGTTAACCTATACCTTTCACAAATCACTTACCTCACCAAAAATCTTCGTTACTCGAACTACTGCAATACAGCGAGCGCCACTACTGCCAGCTAAATAAAAGATTCAAACTACTGAAGGCACTAACTACTGATAGGCATAGTTAGCAAATGAAAGATTTTGATAGAGAACAAACAACGTATTTACCTTAATAGTCATAATTGACATCCAGTCTTACTAATTTCAAAACTCCGCCATCTCTCTCCCCACATCCACCACTTGTGGCGGCTCACCTCCAACTGCGCAACGCTACGCGCTGTTAACATCCAGCTGCCGCTGCCCAACACTACAATGGCAGACAACAATGCAAACTAGCCACAGACTGCACACAGCACAGCCAGTGATTTTCATACAGAGCGCTACGTAACGTTGCCAATAAGAAAACATAAACAGCCTACTTACAAGTACAATATTGTGTACATTTAGTTTATTTGACTATACGGAAGTAATTATATAATAGTGGTATATGTATTGCATTTTAGACAAACAATGTGACCGTACCACTCTGATCAATGTCTCATCATTTACAAAAACTAAGATTATGCACTTTATACGGGGTGTTTAGAAATTCCAGTTACAAACTTCTAGGCCTTGCAGAAGGGAGTGAGTAAATAATATTCTGAACTGGAACACATGTCCGGAAATGTGCCGTTCCCGTGATACAGCTATTTGAAAACATTTTGGTAACGCGACCACTTTTATAAATAATTTATTAGGCATGACGTCACTTGTTTTACAGTTCCACTCATTAATAACCAAAGGAACACACGGAATTGCTCCTGTACTCCTTGACTGGTTCTCTTCAACGTGATGCAGTGCAGCCTCTTCCGATTCTGGTGTGCGGCATCTCCTATCACGCCTGCTGACGGCGAAGATACCCCTTTCTAGAAGCAGTTGCGTAATTGTGGCGAAAAGGGTATGCTATGGAGTCGGACGTTGCGGATAACGATCTTGATAAAGGCAATGTACAGCTGTTCCACTACCGTGAGCTTCGGCATACGGAAGGACCATTTCCGTGTATTCTGCAAACGTGTACTCAACCATGTTGCTGTAACACTGATACACACGTGAATGAGGTTCAAACCAGGTCAGAGAGATAGGATAGACGTCAAATGACATCAGCCGATCCCTGTAAGCACCCACCACCATAACTACCCTGTTGCATACCTACCTCGCAAACATGTTTTCAAACGGCTATAACACGGATACGGTAAGTTTATGTACATATTATGTACTCACTCCCCTCTACAAGTCCTAGAAGTTTGTAACGGGAATTTACGAACTCCCTGTATTGGCTGCTAGGCTGTTCTTGTAAAAGTTCATACTTACAATCACTTAATAAATACATACTTGGATTCCTATCTTCAGTACGTTGAAATACTGTTTTGTAATGTACATTTATGTGTATAGCACTTTGGTAACACATGTTTCATTAACCTATTTGTAACATACCTTCAGTACGTTTAAATATTGTTTTGTAATGTACGAGGCCTGTTCAGAAAGTAAGCTCCGATTGATTGCCAAATTGAAACCACAGTGAACATCAGAAATGTTTTACTTGTAACAATTAGCTGCACCTTTCAGCTACTTCTCTACGTAGTCGCCGTTCTGACTTAGACTTTTGTCGTAGCGTTGTACCAACTTTTCAATAGCCTCATCATAGAAGGCAGCCGCCAGTGCTTTCCGCCAATTCTCCACGCTGGCCTACACCTCGTTGTCTGTGTCAAAATGTTGTCTTCAAAGACAGCGGTTCATGTGACCAGAGATGAAACTCAGGGGGAGACAATTGCGGACTGTATTGTGGGTAATCTCACATTTCCATTTGAAAACGATGCAGGAGCATCTTCATTGCCCCTGCAGAATGCGGCTGAGAATTGTCTTGAAGAAGAAACAGCACGACAGTTATGTAATGTTAGCTGCATAGCTTCAGGCGAAATTTCTCACCAGGCCCTCGTACTTGGCGGCAGACACTATTTTCTAGACATCTTTACGCACTCACTGCGAGCTCAGAAATGAGAAGAGCGACGTGATGCTAACTGGGGTTATACTAGAGACACTACCCAACACATCTGTGCAAAGCTTTATCGGATTTTCATAGTCGTTTCCATTTCGCGACCGATCGGAGCTTACTTTCTGAACGCCCCTCGTATATTTTTATGTGTACCACTTTGGTAACACATGTTTCATTAACGTATTTTGTAACATATGTTTCGTATAATGTGTTGTCTTTACATAATATTAAGTAATATTAACTTGCACTTGTTGACACGCCAGCAAGCTTGTAATATACAAAGAAGTACTTTATCGATAGTCATCTTTGTTATCATTGCATGTATCAGTGCTAGAAATTCGAGCAACTGATTTCATTATCAGTGTGTATGTGGACATGTTGTGGTTCACGCATGATATAACGTGATTATCTGGTTCTAGGACGATGTTTGACGTTCTTGTATTGTAATGTAATTGAATTATTTCGATGATGGCTTCACATATGCAATGACTTTCCGATTTTATGCCATATCATGTCTGACATATCGCATAACGTTTGTGTATAAGTAAGACTAATTCTATTGAATTTAAACAGAATTGTGGTTAGGTCTGAGGCGTTATTACAGAATGAGAAGTGGCAGTTTCGTATGTGATATTTTCCAAACAAGCACCTTTCCTGAGTACGTGTATAAAGGAGACTCTCTTTATTCCAAAGTTCATGTTGTTGTCAAGTAGTCAGCCCGCGGTTGTCGAGCGAGGTTGGAGGCAGACATATCTACTGGAGCATAGGCGTAATTTAGGAATGCTGTCGCTGTAAGCTGGAATTCATTAAAGAAGGTAATATCCTGCTTCGTGCGCTAGCTTTACAGAAAGTAGGATGCTGCGTTAGGAAACACTTTTAGTTTTGATTTGCAAATTTTCGTAACCTTCATTGTTTGACTGTTACGGTACTGTTGCTTCACTATCTCTATAATGCAACAACTAAGGAAACACATGTACATGTAGGTATATTTAATGTAATAGGCCTGTTCGTTCATGTTGACATATTCTTTTGTAGGTGTTTCAAAAGGAGTTAAAAGGGGAGGCCACGACGTTCGGATCACGAATTTACTTCAAACTTTGTACATTTTTAATACACATTAGAGCAACACAATATGAAAGTAGTAAGGCGTACTACTTACGTGATTTCGAGAAAATCGCAAAAGAAGTTTTACGCGCCATTGATGTACCGGTGTGTTGCTCGTCAGAACGAGTTGGCGGCTCCGTAATCGTTGGATCGCTGGCTCTTTTTCAACATTAGCCATATTATTTCGTACATATTACGTTTGAAAGGTAATATGATGAAAAGACACGTGTAGTTGCATGAAATTTTATTGAATTCCCAGTGTAATGTGGCTGTTTACTAAGTTTTATTATTACGACAAATTTATGCGTCTTTTATTTCTATAGGCAAGCTAAAAACTTCATGAAGCTCCTTCAAACTTTCTTATATTTGGTTGGTAGCGAATGAGAAATTGCTTCTCATGAAGATACTATTAAAATACATTCAATCGTGTATCACTAATTTTCGGCATGGATATTTAAGAAAATGTTGCGTTATGAACGGTTTGCGTTCAAATTGTCGGAAGAAAGAGAAATTTTTCAAAATGTCAGCGAGCTTTGTTTTTCCATAGTAATTCTGAAGATTCATTGCGCATGATGGGAACCTGATTTCATTTGATGTAGCAGAAGCTGTTTTAATTTTTTTTCCCTTTCTGTATGAAAAATATCATCCTGCAGCTCGTAATGCTGAAAGCACATACGACGATTAGTTGTACATCACCCTCATATTCTGGCATATTGTAATTCACTGAATGAAGTTATTTTCACCTTTGTTTATTCGATGTCTGACTTAGCTTTCCAAGCATGTCCGTCGTTCTTGAGGCCTGCGTCTGCAGATTGAAGCAGCCAAGTGCAGAGCAGTTCTCGATACCTTCCCACCTGTACGTATAATGTATTTCGCAAATCACGGCAGGCATATATCTTCAGGCAAACTTTATGCATTGGATATTTTAACTGTCGATAGTTGTAAATGTAGTACTTGTAGTGATAATAAAAATTAGGAAACAATCAAATAAGATTGGAAATTCATCATATTACCTTTCAAATGTAATATTGCTAAATAATACGACTAGTGTAGAAAAAAAATTAAAATTAAAAAACAGATATGAGCGGGACTCAATCCAGGTATCCATCGATTGTTGTAATTTTGTCATATGATGACATGGTTGGAGACTGTGGCTGTTATTTGAAGACAAATGTTGATGGTGTTGAGACAGCAACCAGCTACAAATTTATTTTCAGTTTCTTTATTCAAAGGGTACCGTTACCGGTTCCGAATCATTACGACTCATCTTCAGACGGTTTTCATGCTTTCATTACAACATGTGGTGCGTTTTTTTTACAAATTAATTGTCCTAAAATATAAATAATACATAATTATCAGCACGCCACACAGATGGTTGAGTTACAGATTTTAATTCGAAGTGACTTACGTGAAATGTCGGTTTCGAGTATTTGTTTTCATTACATTCGTCCAACAGATGTGAATACATTCCCACTGCATTCTTATCGTTGCACACGTAAATTTCTCTCACTGAACACTTTAATGTAACAGTATTCGCTCTAAAACTCACAAAATCAATGTCTCTCTGTACTAGTGTAAAAGGGGTTTCAGTTGCATATGTGTACATATGATCTTTTTCCAAACACGGGACATCTTCATAATGTTACGATATATCATAGCATCTTTGACACTCATATGTTTGTAAGCACTTCGTATGTATCAAAACATGTGGTGCGTATTAGAAATCGATTCTGTGACAAATCTAAAGTTTTCAGTGAGAAAAATTTACGTGTGCAACTATAAGAATGCAGTGGGAATGTGATTATATCTGTTGGACGAATGTTATGAAAACAAACACTCCAAACCGGCATTTCACGTAAGTCACATCAAATTAAAACCTGTAACGCAACCATCTGTGTGGCGTGCTTATAATTATGTATTGTTTATATTTTAGGACAATTAATCTGTAAAAACACGCACCACGTGTTGTAATGAAAGCATGAAAACCGTCTGAAGATGAATCGTAATGATTCGAAACCGGTAACGGTACCCTTTGAATAAAATAATTGAAAATAAATTTGTGACTGGTTGCTGTCTCAACACCGTCAACATTTATCTACCGATTACGTTGTTGAGCTCTAGCCACATGACTGCCGCTAGCTCGTTCTCAGGATCGCAACGCACCGGCACCTCACTGACGCGTAAAACCTCTCTTGCGAGTTTCCCGAAATTGCCTAAGTAGTACGCCTTACTACTCGCACATTATCTTGTGCTACTGGACTACTAAAAGCCGCGCGGGATTAGCCGAGCTGTCTTAGGCGCTGCAGTCATGGACTGTGCGGCTGGTCTCGGCGGAGGTTCGAGTCCTCCGTCGGGCATGGGTGTGTGTGTTTGTCCTTAGGATAATTTAGGTTAAGTAGTGTGTAATCTTAGGGACTGATGACCATAGCAGTTAAGTCCCATAAGATTTCACACACATTTGAAAAAATGGTTCAAATGGCTCTCAGCACTATGGGACTTAACATCTGAGGTCATCAGTCCCCTAGAACTTACAACTACTTAAACCTAACTAACCTAAAGACATCACACACATCCATGCCCGAAGCAGGAATGGAACCTGCGACCGTAGCGGTCGCGCGGTTCCAGACTGAAGCGCCTAGAACCGCTCAGCCACACCGGTCGGCCACACATTTGAACATTTGACTACTACAAGTGGACAACGTCTGAAGTAAATCCGAGATCTGGACGTTGTGGACTCACTTTGTTAGTGTCTAAATTGACCAATCGCGCAACAAATAAAGTATATAACTATACAGCCTACTATTGACAATGTTTCCCCTCAGAAAATTTTCGGAGGTTGTGGACCAACATATGAATAAAATTGTTTACTTAACCTTGTTTCGTAGGCCAAATCGATGCAGGCTACCGCTATTATTTACTAATGTAACAGCCGATATGATTAATCCGGATCCGACCGCAAATGTTTCCGACTATATCTGAGAGCGAATAGCGCGATTTGCGCTAGGGTGGGTTCTGGCCGCGAGTGGGACATCTGCCGACGCCACAGAAGCTCCGGGGACTAGGCGGAAAGACTGTTTCATCTTGTCTTTGCTTCCCGAGCCTCCAGGGTCTGTTTGATCGTCTCCTGTGTGCTGGAATCTTTTATTTTCTTTACTAACCAGCTGCTATGAACGTCGCTGATTCGTTTTCTGTATTGGTGACACTCGTTCTAAACCTGTATAAAACGTAGATTCTTTTTTAAGATTGTGTGGTAACACATTCGACATTCATGCGCCCGTTATCTACACTCTGGTCTGTCATCTGCAACTGCCTCCATGATAAGATGTTCAACCGCAGCTGTTTGACGCCCTTTATCGAGGACTCAGGCCTCTAAGACGACAGACGAAACGTGATAACGAAGCAGCCAACGTCCGCAGCGCAGTAAAGATTGCGTGCTGCTCCCTCAGCTGACGACGCTCTGCGAGCGGCCGTGCCGCTATCAGCCATTTGCCCTCAGCACACTCTGGGGAGCGACGCTCTCACCACGCTGGCAAGGGACGGTCACCCTTCAGCTTTAAGTTATTTTCAGCGTCCTACTTAGTCGATATATCGCTTTCAAATGAAGTTCACGTAACGTATTCGCAATAAATGACTCTACACAGTTACTGTCAACAGCTACAGTTCTCGTTCGTATGGTTTTTTAATATCGCTTGCTGCCGAGGTCCGGATAGCTGTTGTGATAATACAGTTGTTGTGGTCTTCAGTCCTGAGACTGGTCTGATGCAGCTCTCCATGCTACTCTATCCTGTGCAAGCTTATTCATCTCCCGGTACTTACTGCAACCTACATCCTTCTGAATCTGCTTAGTGTATTCATCTCTACGATTTTTACCCTCCGCGCTGCCCTCCAATGCTAAATTTGTGATCCCCTGATGCCTCAGAACATGTCCTACCAACCGGTCCCTTCTTCTTGTCAAGTTGTGCCACAAACTCCTCTTCTCCCCAATTCTACACAGTACCTCCTCCTTAGTTATGTGATCTACCCATCTAATCTTCAGCATTCTTCTGTAGCACCACATTTCGAAAGCTTCTATTCTCTTCTTGTCCAAACTATTTATCGTCCATGTTTCACTTCCATACATGGCTACACTCCATACAAATACTTTCAGAAACGACTTCCTGACACTTAAATCAATACTCGATGTTAACAAATTTCTCTTCTTCAGAAACGCTTTCCTTGCCATTGCCAGTCTACATGTTATATCCTCTCTACTTCGACCATCATCAGTTATTTTGCTCCCCAAATAGAAAAACTCCTTTACTACTTTAAGTGTCTCATTTCCTTATCTAATTCCCTCAGCATCACCCGACTTAATTCGACTACATTTCATTATCCTCGCTTTGCTTTTGTTGATGTTCATCTTATATCCTCCTTTCAAGACACTGTCCATTCCGTTCCACTGCACTTCCAAGTCTTTTGCTGTCTCTGACAGAATTACAATGTCATCGGCGAACCTCAAAGTTTTTATTTCTTCTCCATGGATTTTAACACCTACTCCGAATTTTTCTTTTGTTTCCTTCACTGCTTGCTCAGTATACAGATTGAATAACATCGGGGATAGGCTACAACCCTGTCTCACTCCCTTCCCAACCATTGCTTCCCTTTCATGCCCCGCGACTCTTATAACTGCCATCTGGTTTCTGTACAAATTGTAAATAGCCTTTCGCTCCCTGTATTTTACCCCTACCACCTTTAGAATTTGAAAGAGAGTATTCCAGTCAACATTGTCAAAAGATTTCTCTACGTCTACAAATGCTAGAAACTTAGGTTTGCCTTTCCTTAATCTTTCTTCTAAAAAAAATGGTTCAAATGGCTTCGAGCACTATGGGACTTAACATCTTAGGTCATCAGTCCCCTAGAACTTAGAACTACTTAAACCTAACTAACCTAAGGACATCACAAACATCCATGCCCGAGGCAGGATTCGAACCTGCGACCGTAGCAGTCTCACGGTTCCGGACTGTAGTGCCTAGAACCGCACGGCCACCGCGGCCGGCAATCTTTCTTCTAAGATAAGTTGCAACGTCCTTATTGCCTCACGTGTTCCAACATTTCTAGCACTTGCCCGCGAAAGGCAAAGGTCCCGAGTTCGAGTCTCGGTCGGTGCACACAGTTTTAATCTGCCGGGAAGTTTCATATCAGCGCACACTCCGCTGCAGAGTGAAAATCTCATTCTGGAAACATCCCCCAGGCTGTGGCTAAGCCATGTCTCCGCAGTATCCTTTCTTTCAGGAGTGCTAGTTCTGCAAAGTTCGCAGGAGAGCTTCTGTAAAGTTTGGAAGGTAGGAGACGAGATACTGGTAGAAGTAAAGCTGTGAGGCCCGGGCGTGAGTCGTGCTTCTGTAGCTCAGATGGTGCCGGCACGGTAGCTCAGCGTGTTCGGTCAGAGGGTCAGTTGTCCTCTGTAATAAAAAAAAAAAAAACTGAGAGAATGGATCAATAACGAACTTGAATGGGCGTCAGGGGACGTCCGCCACGAACAATTGCAACGAACTATAACGAACAAAATGAAAAAAAAAAAGATGGTAGAGCACTTGCCCGCGAAAGGCAAAGGTCCCGAGTTCGAGTCTCGGTCGGTACACACAGCTTTAATCTGCCAGGAAGTTTCATTTCTACGGAATCCAAACTAATCTTCCCCGAGGTTGGCTTCTACCAGATTTTCCATTCTTCTGTAAAGAATTCACGTTAGCATTTTGCAGCTGTGACTTATTAAACTGATAGTTCGGTAATTTTCACATCTGTCAACACCTGCTTTCTTTGGGATTGGAATTATTATATTCTTCTTGAAGTCTGAGGGTATTTCGCCTGTCTCATACATCTTGCTCACCAGATGGTAGAGTTTTGTCATGACTGGCTCTCCCAAGGCCGTCAGTAGCTCTAAGGGAATGTTGTCTACTCCCGGGGCCTTGTTTCGACTCAGTCTTTCAGTGCTCTGTCAAACTCTTCACGCAGTATGGTATCTCCCATTTCATCTTCATCTACATCCACTTCCACTTGTATAGTACATCGCCCTTGTATAGACCCTCTATATACAGGGTGGGAGTAAAGTCTCTCCCTGATGACGTTTATTTCTAAGGAACTATGCTAGATACAGGTATGCGGTTTTTACAAATGGTAGCTTAACTCAAAGATTTTTAGGGATACACTTTCACATGTGCTCCATTTATTACCCGTAGAACATACAGGCCTTCAGAACGTCTATAACGTCAATTGATCTTCGTGTCATTGCCTACACCTCTTCTGTCACCGTCTCTGCAGCATTACGTATTCTTATCGTAAGAGTTTCCGTAACGTAACCTCACAGAAAAGTAAACAGGGGCCATGTCTGGTGAAGTGGTGACTGTGGTTTTGGACCATCTCTACTGATACATCCGTCCAAAAAGGATTCATCCAAGAAGCGGCGAACAAATAAACCACAGTGTGTCGACGCTTCATCTCGTTGAAACACTACCTCTGGCTGAAATGCCTGTAACTGGTGATGTCAGAGCACATGTAGAAGTGTATACATAAAACCTTTACGAGGTAAACTACCATTTGCAAAAAAAATTGTATAGTCATGTGGAAGTGTATGCCGGCCGGGGTGGGCGAACGGTTCTAGGCGCTACATCTGGAACCGCGGTACCGCTACGGTCGCAGGTTCGAATCCTGCCTCGGGCATGGATGTGTGTGATGTGATTAGGTTAGTTAGGTTTAAGTAGTTCTAAGTTCTAGGGGACTGATGACCTCAGAAGTTAAGTCCCATAGTGCTCAGAGCCATTTCAACCATTTTTGGAAGTGTATATATAATACACTCCTGGAAATGGAAAAAAGAACACATTGACACCGGTGTGTCAGACCCACCATACTTGCTCCGGACACTGCGAGAGGGCTGTGCAAGCAATGATCACACGCACGGCACAGCGGACACACCAGGAACCGCGGTGTTGGCCGTCGAATGGCGCTAGCTGCGCAGCATTTGTGCACCGCCGCCGTCAGTGTCAGCCAGTTTGCCGTGGCATACGGAGCTCCATCGCAGTCTTTAACACTGGTAGCATGCCGCGACAGCGTGGACGTGAACCGTATGTGCAGTTGACGGACTTTGAGCGAGGGCGTATAGTGGGCATGCGGGAGGCCGGGTGGACGTACCGCCGAATTGCTCAACACGTGGGGCGTGAGGTCTCCACAGTACATCGATGTTATCGCCAGTGGTCGGCGGAAGGTGCACGTGCCCGTCGACCTGGGACCGGACCGCAGCGACGCACGGATGCACGCCAAGACCGTAGGATCCTACGCAGTGCCGTAGGGGACCGCACCGCCACTTCCCAGCAAATTAGGGACACTGTTGCTCCTGGGGTATCGGCGAGGACCATTCGCAACCGTCTCCATGAAGCTGGGCTACGGTCCCGCACACCGTTAGGCCGTCTTCCGCTCACGCCCCAACATCGTGCAGCCCGCCTCCAGTGGTGTCGCGACAGGCGTGAATGGAGGGACGAATGGAGACGTGTCGTCTTCAGCGATGAGAGTCGCTTCTGCCTTGGTGCCAATGATGGTCGTATGCGTGTTTGGCGCCGTGCAGGTGAGCGCCACAATCAGGACTGCATACGACCGAGGCACACAGGGCCAACACCCGGCATCATGGTGTGGGGAGCGATCTCCTACACTGGCCGTACACCACTGGTGATCGTCGAGGGGACACTGAATAGTGCACGGTACATCCAAACCGTCATCGAACCCATCGTTCTACCATTCCTAGACCGGCAAGGGATCTTGCTGTTCCAACAGGACAATGCACGTCCGCATGTATCCCGTGCCACCCAACGTGCTCTAGAAGGTGTAAGTCAACTACCCTGGCCAGCAAGATCTCCGGATCTGTCCCCCATTGAGCATGTTTGGGACTGGATGAAGCGTCGTCTCACGCGGTCTGCACGTCCAGCACGAACGCTGGTCCAACTGAGGCGCCAGGTGGAAATGGCATGGCAAGCCGTTCCACAGGACTACATCCAGCATCTCTACGATCGTCTCCATGGGAGAATAGCAGCCTGCATTGCTGCGAAAGGTGGATATACACTGTACTAGTGCGGACATTGTGCATGCTCTGTTGCCTGTGTCTATGTGCCTGTGGTTCTGTCAGTGTGATCATGTGATGTATCTGACCCCAGGAATGTGTCAATAAAGTTTCCCCTTCCTGGGACAATGAATTCACGGTGTTCTTATTTCAATTTCCAGGAGTGTATATACACGGTCGAGTCACATTTACGTGACCGTCGCCTATGTTCGACGTCTTCATGCAATAACCACTCACAGACGGCAGGTGGCAGCACTAGCAGTGGAGGCTACATAAAGGTGTCGGGGGGACGCAGAAAATAGTGCAATCATTGTCGGCGCCATTGTGGATTTATCTGACGTCCAAAGTGACATGGTATTCACTTTCGGACCAAGAGTGAAGCATTTCCAAAACAGCTGAGTTTGTAAACGGTTCGCGTGCCGCCCTGGTTAAAGTAAACTGTGCGTGGCAAAATGGTGCGCTCCGAAACCGGCGCCGAGGCAGCTGTGGTCCACTATAGACCATAGATGAAACGGGTGAACGATGGTTGTAGAGATATGCGTGGGCGAATAGATATCCAACTGCTCAGCACCTGACTGCCCAGATGAACCAAGGGCTACCAACAGTGTCTCCTAGATGACCGTTCAGCGAACTTTGCTGTATATGGGCCTCAGCAAGTGCCTGGTTTATTCACCGATGCTGACTGCTGTTCTGCGGCGACGAAGGCTGGAATTTACACGCCAATACAGCAACAGCACGTCCACTGGGTGGTGAAACGCGGCCTTTTCAGATGAATAAGGTTTTATGCTCCATCGGACAGATGTCCGTTGGCGTGTACGGCGTGAAACTTCTGAAAGCGGACATCGTGCACAATCCTCGGAAGAGTCTAGGCCGGAGGAGAGAGCATTATGGTCTGGGGAATATTTTCGTGGCATTACCTGGGTTGTCTCGTCATTCTGATAGGACAATGGATCCACACAGATATGCATCTATCGTTGGAGACCATGTTCACCTCTACATGCAGTTTATTTTTGTACCACCAGGACAATGCAATTTTTCACACAGCTAGCAGTATACGTGCGTGGTTTGAAGATCAGTTTACCGTAATACCCTAGCCTCCAAAATCTCCCGATTTAAACTGAATCGAGAATCTGTGGGGCTACCTCGATCGAGCTATGTACGCCATGGATCCTGACCGAGAAACCTAGCGGAGCTGGCCGCGGCATTGGAGTCGGCATGGCTCCACATCCCTGTTGGTACATTCCAGCAATCTCTTCCTGCACGTCTCGCAGCGGTCCACGTTGCAGAAAGGGGATATTCAGGCTTTCAACAGGTGGCCACGTTAATGTGACTGAGCAGTGTACTTTATTAATTAAGCTACATTTGCAACAATCTGAATAGTGGCATCTAGTTTAGCTACCGAGAAATAACTTTCTGTAATTAGGGACAGACTGTACTACGTCTGGTCTTTCGCCAGCCATTCTCCAACGGATATAGTACCCTGTCTCCAACGACTTCGCTGAGAAGACAATAACTTATAATAGGGACAATAAACTGTCAAACTAATGCGAAACATAATCCCGTTGCATGCCGTAAATGGATAAAATGCACATCAATCTCATGGACATTCAAAATTAAAACTGAAACCTTTCTCTCCTAACTGACAATAGGTGTGCATGCCGGCTTACAGTGTGTGGCTGATGGTAGTTCTCGTACTACTATCATTTGTCCACTTCTGTGTTCCACCCACGAATGGTCTGTGTGATGAGCAACTTTGGGCTCTTATTTCAAGGGTTTTATTGTCAAATTCATTTCGTCAGATGTTTGTGGAAAGAAGTTATGTATGGTGCAGTGTGCTATTTGTTATCTTTATTGTTTCAATGTGTTGCACACGATGTTGTAATGCCTTACTTTTTGCTCTATGCGAAACGATGTAATTGGTGCCTCTGGAATTCAGAAGGCAACAATCAACGAGAAGTGGAAAAGAGGTACTATGGGTCCTTCCTAAAGTTCTCAGGTACTCGTACGTAAACTGGGCTGCAGGGTTTGCGGATGTGCCAGCTGGCTTAGTGTAGCGGCTTAACAAGTCCTGGGAGCTCTAACACGATAACGGGTAGCCTCAGTAGTAGATGAATTTAGCACTGTTGCGATAAACACACGGTGGGATCATACACAACAATCCTAGAAGATTATTATTAACTAGTCTGAGCACACAAAGCGGGTGCTTTTACGGCAGGGAATGGGAAGTAGGTGACTGTTCCAAGAAAGACGATAAAGTCCGAAACAGGAGAGAGACTCTTGGAAGGGAGACTCAAGGTATGAGTGACCTGGCATCCACTGATGACGAGGCATCGGGGGATGACGCGGTGGAAATGGTGATCTATTGCAGGCTTCGGCAGCGAGCGGATGTCTGATTGATATAAAGGTACGACACCAAACTACTTCATATTTATTACACTGTCCAGTCACATTAATGTGACCACCTGTGAAAAGCCTGGATAACCGTCTTCTTCAGTGCGGACCACTGTGGGACGTGCAGGAAGAGTCAATAAGGTGCTCGTAGGTACCAAATGGTTCAAATGGCTCTGAGCACTATGGGACTCAACTGCTGAGGTCATTAGTCCCCTAGAACTTAGAACTAGTTAAACCTAACTAACCTAAGGACATCACACACATCCATGCCCGAGGCAGGATTCGAACCTGCGACCGTAGCGGTCTCGCGGCTCCAGACTGCAGCGCCAGAACCGCGCGGCCACTTCGGCCGGCTGGTAGGTACCAATAAGGATGTGGAGCTGTGCTATATTTATCGGTTTAGAATCCATGGAGCAAACAGTCTGATCGAAGTGGTCCCATAGATTGTCGATTGGGTTTTAATTCGGACAGTTCACTGGCCAGGGGAGCAGCTTACACTCACACTCTTGCATTTCGAACCAAGACACTGCAAACTGAGTGACAAGTGGCATTGTCCTGCTGGTATGTGCCATCGTACCTAGGAAAAGCAAAGTGCATAGGGGTGGACTTTTTGCCCACGGATAAATGCATACTTGTATTGTTCCATTGTGCCTTCCAGAATAACGAGATCACCCATGGCATGACCTCCGGCCTGGACTCTGCTGACGCTTGTTGAGGGGTGTCTACCAACAGACGTTTCACTCCGTATACGCCAGCTGCCATCTGTCAGATGGAGCATAAAACGCGATTCATCTGACAAAACCACCTATCGCTACTCAGTGGACATTCTGCTGCCTTATTGGCGTAGAGATTCCAGCCTTCGTCGCCGATGAGCAGCTGTCAGCTTGAGTGTATCACCAGGCTTCTGCTTTGGAGGCCCATACAAAGCAACGTTCGTTGGACATGTCATTGAGGAGACACCTTTGGTATCCCCTTGGTTCATCTGGGAGGTCAGTTATTCAACAGCTGCACGTCTATTTGCCCGTACGCATCTCGCAGCCATCTTCAGCAGTGTCATCCATTGCCTGTGATGCACTTTCCATGGCGCCAGTTTTGGATTCCATCATTCTGCCATGCACCTTATACTTCAACCTCGGGGGCAAGTGAACAGTTTGCAGACTTAGCCGTTTCGGAAATGCTTCCACCCTCGGCCAAAAAACTAATCACAATGTTCTTCTTGACATCAGATAAATCGACAACGGCGACGACAACGACTGCACTTTTCGCTGCGTCCCCCCGACACGCTTTATATAGCCTCCACTGCTGGTGCTACCACCTGGCGTCTATGACTGGTTATTGCACGTTGACATGGAACATAGGCGCTGGTCACATTAATGTGACTGGACAGCTTATATAGAACTGGTTGGGTAGAAAATTTGGAGAAATTCAAGAGTACAAATGGATATATAATGGTTTTAACGTCTTCCGCCAATAGTTAGCATAGTGGCATGGCTACCAGAGTGCCATAAGAGATTTATCTTTGCCGTTTTCCACTGCTAATGCTTGTGAATCAGGTGACTGGATGTGTCGTTTTGTTTATCATTGTACATTGAGGCTGAAACAAATTCGAGGTTGAATAAACTTGACTAACCTTTTTCCCTTACTCCTCTTTTTTCTTTTCCTGACCTTAGAATAGTGCTAAGATTCCATAAATTCATTATCACTAAAATCAAGCTTGCGATCTCTCGTACCAAATCTAAAACTGTCAAAAGTTGGTAAAAGAACTCATAGTCAGTGTTACAAACTCAAAGGTCTCAATATGAAGTGGAAACGCACTGCGGTCAGCTCTTGGTATCGCTACTTGTGTAACCGTGGGCCCTGCTACACACATAAAAGAAAGTTTTGCATCACCTCGGTTCCGAAAGTTTCGGAATCTGTACAGAAAACTGGAATAGACATCAACATAAACATCATTTCCGCCCTTTTTATTGCTCATGAAAAGCACACAGTGCATGTTGTACCACCATACAGCGAGACCATCAGAGGTGGTGGTCCAGATTGCTGTACATACTGGTACCTCTAATACCCAGCAGCAGGTCCTCTTGCGTTGATGCATGCCTGTATTCGTCGTGGCATACTATCCACTAGTTCATCAAGGCACTGTTGGTCCAGAATGTCCCACTTCTCAACACAAATCGGCGTAGATACCGCAGAGTGGTTGGTGGGTCACGTCGACCATAAACAGCCCTTTCGATAGGGTTCATGTCTTGGAGAACATGCTGGCCACTCTAGTCGAGCGATGTCGTTACCCTGAAGGAAGTCATTCACAAGATGAGCACGATGTGGGCGCAAATTGTCGTCCATGAAGACAAATGACTCGCCAATATGCTGCTGATATGGTTGCACTATCGGTCGAAGGATGGCATTCACGTATCGTACAGTGGCTACGGCGCCATCCATGACCAGGAACCTCCACCTTGCTGCCCTCGCTGGACAGTGTGTCCAAGGCGTTCAGCCTGACCAGATTGCGTCCAGACACGTCTCCGACGATTGTCTGGTTGAAGGTATATGTGACACTCATAGGTGAAGAGAACGTCATACCAATCCTGAGCGGTCCATTCGGCACTTTGTTGGGCCCATCTGCACCGCCCTGCATGGTGTCGTGGTTGCAAAGATGGACGTCGCCATGGACGTCGAGAGTGAAGTTGCGCATCATGCAGTCTATTGCGCACATTTTTAGTCGTAACAAGACGTCCTGTGGCTGCACGAAAAGCATTATTCAACATGGTGGCGTTGCTGTCAGGGTTCCTCCGAGCCATTATCCGTAGGTAGCGGTCATCCACTGCAGTATTAGCCCTTGGGCGGCGTGAGCAAGGCATGTCATCGACAGATCCTGTCTCTCTGTATCTCCACCATGTCCGAACAACATCGCTTTGGTTCACTCGGACGCTTTCCTTGTTGAGAACCCTTCCTGGTACAAAGTAACAATGCGGACGCCATCGAACCGCGGTATTGACCGTCTAGGTATGGTTGAACTACAGACAACACGAGCCGTGTACCTCCTTCTTGGTGGAATGACGGAAAATGATCGGCTGTCGGACCCCCTCCGTCTAATAGGCGCTGCTAATGCATGATTGTTAACAAAAAAATGGTTCAAATGGCTCTGAGCACTATGGGACTTAACATCTGAGGTCATCAGTCCCCTAGAACTTTTAACTACTTAAACATAACTAACCCAAGGACATCACATTCATCCATGCCCGAGGCATGATTCGAACCTGAGATCGTATCGGTCGCGCGCTTCCAGACTGAAGCGCCTAGAACCGCTCTGCCACAGCGGCCGGCTGGTTGTTTGCATCTTTGGGTGGATTTAGTGACATCTCTGAACAGTCAAAGGGACTGTGTCTGTGATACAATATCCATAGTCAACGTCTATCTTCAGGAGTTCTGGGAATGGTGGTGATACAAAACTTTTCTTGATGTGTGTAGAATCAAATGCGTCGATTCTTAATTGCAAAAACAGACACACTTGTTGTTTGTCGGTTATAGCGTTTTCTACCACTAACGGAAAACAATGGTTTGAGAAACCGAGCGTATTTTTTGGGATAAAACCCGAGTATGCAATAAAAATCGGGGCTTCCCATTTGAAAATACAAAGATGACCCTGCCCACACGCAGGAAGAATGGCTAGGAGATGGCCAGTTATAGACTAAATATATGTCCCCCTCACTAATATTAATTTTTCACCTAGAACAATTTTTACGTACGATGCGTCGTTCTGCAGATATTTAGCTGTCTCAAGTTAAAACGAACACATTCTATTTTTTTTATCTTGGGGACTTGTTTGCGTAAAGGTAAGCTTAAAATTAATATACCTACCCCCACATTGTCTCACGGTTTTGGGATAGGAAAACTGTGATGATTCGGAAGAGATTTTAATGATGAGCAGGAATTGGAACTCGCAAACACTGCCGAACTTCGGATAGATATTATGGTATGACACTGAAAATTATAGAAGATGAGTTCATGATTATTATGAAAGGCATGATATAAAAACTTAATCTGACAAGAACATCAAGATGGCCCGAATGTATTGGGCTTACGATTTCATGCAGAACCGAAACCTTAACCTACGGATCCCACGGAAAACTAGCGTTAGGTGTGTGACGGAGTTGATCAAACTGGAAACGTGAATCATAAGCAAAATTGCATTCGGAGAAAGAGGTCAGTAGGTAACGGTTGTACGTTATATGGGAAAATGGTTCAAATGGCTCTGAGCACTATGGGACTCAACTTCTGAGGTCATTAGTCCCCTAGAACTTAGAACTAGTTAAACCTAACTAACCTAAGGACATCACAAACATCCATGCCCGAGGCAGGATTCGAACCTGCGACCGTAGCGGTCTTGCGGTTCCAGACTGCAGCGCCTTTAACCGCACGGCCACTTCGGCCGGCCGTTATATGGGAGTTTGGGGAGTTACATCCCTCTAGGAATAATATTTCATCGGAAACGGATGAAAGATAGTTTTTCGAATTGTGCCCTCCTGGGTCACTAACGATGTGTTTGGACACAACTCGGATCTGTATCTCACATGGTAACATCATTCTGAGAAAAGTACGCAGCCAGCAGAAGAAAATCCAGTTTTGTAAATTTTGGACAAGCGCGCGTCACATTTGAGTCTGAATGCCGCCCTTTATTGCAGCGACCTCAACATTCATGTGGTAACTGTTCTTCCACACAGCTGCCACAAACTGCGGCCACTGAATCGCTGCTTTTTCAAACCACTGAAGGACTTTTAATCAGAAGAATGCGACCAGTGGCTCATTAACGATACGGGACATGCAATTACGCAGGAATTATCGCTGAATTGTTTGGAAATGCTTATCAAAGGACGGACACAGTGATGCAGGCAAAAAGCCGTTAGAGATATGCGGCATTTATCCAATCGATCATCACATATTCACCGAGGAAGATTTCCTGCCTTCTACTGTTACAGACCAGAGTGAAAATTTTAATGATGTGCCTACTGTTAAATCTCTATAGATTAAAAGTTCACAGGCATCTGCAAATGAACCACAACCAGGTCCAAGTACCTACACCTACGTTTCCTCAAAAGAAATAATTCCTTTGCTAAGAAGGATATATTGAAAAAAAAGGCTAGAGGAAAGGGAAGAATCAGAAATAGTATCCGGAACCCCACTCAACCAAAGAGGAAATTGTCCGATAAAAAGAAAGCAAAGCGTAACAAAACATAAATACATAGACGGAAAAACCCCAAATTTTTCAGTGTCCAGGCTACACTGGAAAGTAAAATAGTCCACCAATAGGAGACTGGTTTCAATGGCTAAAGTGCGAGGAGTGATGGCGTGAAATCTGCACTCTTTATAAAGGCCCTGGACACTTCATTTGTGATCTCTGTTAAACAGCATGGCCTATGATTGACATGTTATCGCAGGTTTTTTTTCACATGCCGCATAACTATTCATTAAATCAAAACAGAAACAAGGTACATTATGTATATGCGTGCTATAAATTAAATAAAGAAGAAGTACTGAATGACACGTACGTTTTTCTCACTTGAACAGTTAAGGCACAAATTTACGCCACTAGGAACGCGCTCTTACTTCACGGTCGGGTAAGTTGCTTGTTTAGAAAAGAGTATACTAAGTGCGCATTACAGTTTAAAATTTACATATGACATTCGGTCTCTCTTATATAATAGGCAAACATCAGATAAAATGTTATTTAAAATATAATTGCAATTTTTGAAGGTTCTACAGTACGTCGCTAACTAAACCTTGAGTGCGCAATCTTGCCCCACTTTACTCTAAGTGTGTTGCTTTTATACTGCAGTAGCATCAAACATCTACAGAGTGTGAAACCGATCAAAGATGTGGAACAAACACGGCCAGATTTCTGCCACAAAATAGCCTCTTTTATAAAAACAATAAGCTGAAATTTGAGCGTCTACGGATCACTCTGTGAAATAGGGTGGCGTTTGATGTGTATCCAGAGTATTTTTTGCTGCTTATTCGATGGAAGCTCAGTCTGCTACGTAATTCTGAGACACTACGAACGTCAGTTTCCAACAGACTACAAGATACCCCTGCCTAGTCGCTAACAAATCAAGCAAGGAAAAATCGCTTCCTACTGTCCCACTATAAAGAAGTTATGGAAACTCTAGATTGGACAGTGTCTTGTTGGAATTTAGTGTAAAAGTACTATGAAGGATTGTATGACTTAAGAAACGCGGCTTACCTGTCGCAATAATTATTGTAATTTACGTGTAACGTTATGTAGATGACATCATTTGTTTGGTAGATGAAACAGACACGCAAATAAAACATCTGCAAATACAATATATTCACTGTCGATACAGAAGCTGACACTATTCTAGGCACCACCACGTATAGTGTCATTAACAAAAGTTGCTTGGGGATATAAAGTAAACCGTCTAACGAAAATTCAAAAGCTGTCCAATCACCCAATCAATCATATATAAATACTAAAGCTGCAGGTACATATCATGCAGGTATAACATAACTCCCCTAGGTAAACAAAACTACATTCAGAACCTAAACACAACACTCCAAATAACCACAGGAAGCGGATAAAATACAAAAATGTACAAAAGAACCAGCAAAACAAGTAGGAAAGCATATGAGAAAAGAACGAACCGCAGATAGAACAAAGAGTCAGTATGTGCAAACAGAGGGAAAAGAATGGAATAAGACCACTTTAAGAGAAACAGTATTTGGTACGTGGAAACCTATAGTAATAAAAATGCCCATTGTGTAATACACTGTTATATTCTTTCTCAAATACCAACCTCCCATTTGTTCCAGGATCTTTCCTATGCAGCTCTTTAAGGCGACACTCCTGTAATTACTGGGAGATGTAGGTCCTTTCCTGGTTCCGGGAGAGGCATCAGAACCGCCTCCTCCACGATTTGGGGAAGTTCCTGTCTGCCATATAAGATTAAAACATTTGGGGAGGATTTCCTTTGACGCCGTTGCAAATGTCGAAGCATGCAGTACCGGATTTGGTCGTGACTGGGTGCAGTATCACGAGTCTCATACAGTGCTGATTCATGCTTCCACATGGAGAAAGGAGAATTGTAGGCCTCCGAACTGTTCGATCTGAAGTCCAACTTGCCCCTCTCTACAGTTCCACGGTAGCGACGAAATGCAGGATCCTGGCTTGCGTCGGTTGTAGTTTGTGCAAAATGTTTGGCCAGCGTCTGAAGAATGCCTGTGGGCGTCGTTTCAGCACTGATGCTATAGGTAAACGACTGTGTTTACCAGAAATCCTCCGGATGGCTTCCCATACTTATGTAGAACAAGTGGAACGGTTGATGGAGTCCGGAAACACTTGCCATGACCGTTTTTTGCTTTCTTTAATGAGGCATTGAGCCTTGGCTCTCGCAACTCGAAAGGCTGTGAGGTTGTCCGCCATCGTGTGGCATGTAAACAGTCGAAGAGCCACACTCCTGGCCCAGATGGCCGAACAGCACTTTTCTGTCCACCATGGTACAGGTTGCCTCCTAAGAGGACCAGAAGACTGTGATATGGATAGGTCAGTGGCATGATGGGTTACATGAATTATGTGGTCCACCCATTCCTGGACACTGTCACGGTGCACAGACACTGCCAGATGGCTGAACAGCGCCCAGTTAGCCTATTATCGATGATGGTGGGTTCTCTTCCAGCAATCCACTAACCAGTAGTTGATTGTAGATTGGGAAGTGGTTACTGGAAAGTATGTCGCCGATGACCTCCCAGTGAACAGAGTTGGTGAAAGCTGGAGAAGAGAGAGATAGGTCGATGACTGAGAATGACCCAGTATCACAGAAACGAGTGGGAGTACCAGTGTTTAGGGTGCACAGCTCTTGAGATGTCAGGAGGCTCTCCAAAACCCGACCCCGACGACAAGTAGAGATTGAGCCCCACAGGTCATGATAGGCATCGAAGTCTCCCTGAAGGGAAAATGGTCAGGGTAGTTGTTCCATAAGATATGTGAGAGAGTGTGTTGTATCCAGTGGAGGTAAATACACAGAGCAAACTGTAATCCTCCAATGATCATGAATTTCAACTGCAACTGCTTGCAGGTCAGTAGCCATGGGTAGAGCAGAGTAGTGGTGCACATTATGTACAAATATGGCATCCCCTTTCTTGGCCCTTTCCCCAGTGAGGTCATCCTTGTGATAGAGTGTATAGCCCCATAGGACAGGAGTATCAGATGCCTTAAAATGTGTTTCCTGCAAATACAGGCACAGGGGGCGTTCCTGTGCCAGGACGTTCAGTTCCTCCACTTGTGTCCTGAACCCATTAACTGGACTGGAGAGTGGGAGCCATCTGTCATGGGGATAGCACTTTCATCCTGATCTTCTGCCATGCATGGGAGCCCACAACAGGTGGGGTGAGAGGATTGCCCCAGTCCGACATCAAGTTCCATAGCCTCTAAAAAGAAGAATCGAAAGAAACGTCAGAGGGGCTGACGTCGACATCGTCGGTCTGTTTACTGCCCGATTTCACCTGTGGTGGACGTTTGGCCTTTGATTGTTTTCTCTGTGTAGACTTTGCAGCCACAGCTGCAGCTATGGTTGTGGCAGCATTGGGCACCGTACCAGACGGAAACTTTGGAGGGCAGGGAGCTCCACAAAGTCAGCAACCACGTTTTTTTTATGAAGTTCTTGGGGAAGGGACAGGCTTAGAAACGACTGCAGCAGCACAAGTGCATGGAAAAACGCAGGTACTAGTGCTGATACTAGCAACCTCCATTTGTGTAGCAACATCAGCTTTCCCCACTGGCTGTTTAGCAACCAAAATGAAGGAGGTAGCATAACCTGGAGGCAGCATGGCTTTACACATTTTTCTGACCTCATTATATGGGATGCGCTTCGTAGTTTTAAGCTCTCATATCTTCCATTCTTCCTGATACACTCTGCAGTCCCAAACCCAGACAGGGTGAGCTCCAGAGCAGTTCACACACTTCAATGGAGATGAACAAGGGATACCTTCCTGAGCGGCTTTACCACATTTGCCCCAAGTAGCTTCTCCGTGACACCCAACACTAGTACGCCCAAAGTGCTGGCATCTGAAACACCGCATTGTGTTGGATATATAAGACCGCACACTTGGGTGAAGGAAACCTGCCTTAAGATGCTCAGGAAGTTGTGTGCTATTAAGCGTGAGGATAAATGATTTGGACCTTATAAGATCCCAATCCACCCTCTTCATGATATTTTGCACGTCAGCTTTTCCTTCTGGAGATCACTCATCTTTCATTTCCTCCTTGGGAATGTCCACCAGATCCATGGACGTCGCAACACCGTTGCTGCAATTGAAGGTGTTGTGCACCTCAGTTTCGATGGCATATTCCACAAGGTACTGCACGTTCTATAGATTCTCAACTTGTTGGGAACTAGCGGTTTCCATCAACAGTGTCACATTAGGCAGATTTTAAAGTGCCAGCAATGTCTTCTAGTCCTTTTTGAATATAGAAAGGCGAAACTTTCTAGAAGCTGCCCTCTTTCTTTTGACGATTAAAAACATATTCTGACTGTCAGCATGTGTTCTGTTACAAGACCCGAAACTTAGATTTCACTCCTAAGTCTGGTAGACTGGCTACACGAAGCCTCTTATTTCATTGGGTGTTGGTGCCTACCAGCGGCCCACCCTTGCCTCTGGGAGGAGAAAGAGAAAATTTAGGAGGATCCATTTCGGTTCCACGAGCAGCTAGGGAAACATGGTTCCACTCAGAGCCGCGCCTGACTGAGTATGCCTTATACAACTGAGGTGCGGGAGGTCGCCCAGAGGTTGCCCATTAACGGCTGTTCCATCTTGACAGCCGTGCATCCCATCAGCGCGCGGCACACCTTGAGATTGAGGTTTCTTTTTCGTCCTCGCTATCTGGGCGGTCAAGCCAAGATCACCGTTCCCTGAGACGCACAACGTTCCACCGCCACGCCTCGTGGTGGTCGCTGGAGCATGTCCACAGTGTGACTGCGGACTGGCGGCGCTTGCCAGGAAACCCGGGATCGCCAAGCCCGTATCCAACAAATGAAAACTGAGCCCCTGAGGCCTGCTGTGATGGAAACAACGCACTGAAGTAACAAGGATTCACGATTTCACGATGCTCGTAACAGAGAAGATCGTGATCACATGTTACGCTAGGTCGTATCAGTGAAAATGAAAGGAAATTAATGCCACAGCTCAAGGTCAAACAATAAGAGGTTCACTGTGTAGTGAGCACTACAGTGCTACTCAGTGTTAGATCGTACTGACTGGGGCTGTGGTGAAATTGCTACAATTATTGTATCTAAACTGAAAGAAAAAGTTTTCATAACATACTGTAACCAGTGATCGACAAGAATACAAGGTACAACATTATGTGTCAGATCTCATACCCTGAGGCAGAAACTTTCCATGGAGAGGAGTGACTATCTGATCTTTTCAGCTGATGCTAGACGCAGTTTTTCGATGTATAAAACCTTGTTGGCTAATAACCGACAATTTTTCACGTTCGACAACTTGGGAATAACATTGCAATTCAACACAAACTAAGGTGTATTGAAAATTTTACTTATAGTATTGAAGCCACTTATTGTTTCCATTTTAAGTTTACGCTTAATGTGTTAATTTACGATGTAATTTTCAAGCTTTTTAATAAAAGATAATTTTCTTCATTTTATAACGCACTTTCTTAAGATTTAGGTTTTTAGCGTTTCAAGTGCATTTTTAAACTCTTTTAGAACATTAACATTGAGGCTCTAGTTGTAAGTGTTCCTAACGGTTTTGATGTGTGAACTTTAAGCACTTTAAATTCTACGACTGACGGAATAGAAGAGGTAATAAAATGTGGCTCATCTAACCGTCAAAATCATTTTCCAGCAAATACGAATTCCCGTGCATATCCAACATTTTCACATCAGTGGAAACGTCGGAACAATGAATGTGTGCCTCATGACCGGTTAGTTTGGAATGAAACTCAACAAGCATTACTTTGTTTTCCTTGCCATTTTCTTTCTAGTTACGCTGCGACAGTTAGTTCGTGCTTCTCTTCAAAATCAGGATATTAACATTAACCAAAGTGTGAAAGTTATATGACAGGATCTCAGAACATCACTCTAGCACTCTTCATAAATAATGTTACTTGAAATGACGGAACTCTGAGATTCAGCTAAAACGCTCTGGTACTATATTCCAAAGAATCGAGAAATAGATTGATAATGAAGCCAATGTTTGGAAACAGACACTAAGACGATAACTTGATGTAGCATGATTTTTTGGCCAAAGAAGTCTGGCCTTCAAAGAGTCATTTCAGAAAACTGGATAGCCATACGATGAAAATTTTCTCGCAATATTAGATCTTTTGAATTACTGTGTGCCGGACCGAGACTCGAACTCGGGACGTTTGCCTTTCGCGGGCAAGTGCTCTACCGTCTTAGCTTCCCAAGCACGACTCACGCCCCGTCCTCACAGCTTTACTTCTGCCAGTATCTCGTCTCCTACCTTCCAAACTTTACAGAAGCTCTCCTGCGAACTTTGCAGGTCTAGCACTCCTGAAAGAAATGATATTGCGGAGACTTGGCTTAGCCACAGCCTTGAGGATGTTTCTAGAATGAGATTTTCACTCTGCAGCGGAGTGTGCGCTGATATGAAACTTCCTGGCAGATTAAAACTGTGTACCGGACCGAGACTCGAACTCGGGACCTTTGCATTTGCTGGTAGAGCACTTCTGCACTACGATTCAGTTCTTGCAAAACACACTAGCAATGTCGGAGACGGACATGAAGCTGAAAAGCGTTTACAAGTGCGTTGTCTGTCTAGTGATATTCATAATTTATTTCTAGTTTGTCCATCCTGTCAGGAGTGCCATCTTGGAACAGAGAGAAAATGCAGAGTAGGCAGCCGCAAAATGAGCGGTAATTCCGTGCTGCCTCGCTCTTTCCACAGTCCAAACGAATGCACACACTCGTAAAGGAAAGGCGGTTGAAAATGAAAGAACATGATTGGTAAAAGTGGACTGTATTTAGAAACTACATTGCGAGACACAATTGCAGATTCGTGCGCGCTGCTTGGCGGTCACGACCCGCCTCCCTTGCCCCGGCTAATTCGGCCGTGCATTGTGTGGGCGGGCGAGCATAAAAAAAATTCATACCTGCAGCGAGCGTCTGGTCACTGCTGCACCCTTGTAATACGCTGCACCAATACAGAACACAAATATGATTCAATTACCGTTGATGAAACTCCTGATTAAAATCATGTTGAAAAGACAATATTCATCCTGCGTTTTATTTACTTCAATAAGGAAACTGATAAATATAAATGAACGGTTTTTGAAATTCATGGATTGTAATTAGAAGAAAAGGAGCTACTACTGCTTATTTAATTCGTTTAACACTTTCGTGAAACACTCAGTTCCTATCAGTGAGTCCCGCGGACAAGATTATGACAACGGAAGTAATGTGAGACGGAGCTGTAAAGGAGCTCAGACGCATTTTGTCCAGTAAAATTCTCTTGCAAAGATTTCCCCGTGTGCTCGTCGTAGCCCTAAATTATGTGGAGTATATGGCAGCCGAGAGTCATAAAGCTGATACTTTTTTCGGAGTGATTCAACAACTGTTCAGCTGCAGTCCACGACAGTGGGAAATTCTAAGACAATGTATTGGAAGTTCTTTACATCCCATGTCTGACACACATTTAAGTGCTCGGTTTGATGCTGTAAGACCAATTACAGATCACTTATATAAGATTGCTATTGCTTTTGAAACTCGCAGTAAGCTAAATTTGTCATCTGAAACACGTTCTGTGGAGGGGGCTCCTTGGATTACCTGAGATCTTTCAAGTGTTTGATCATGGCAACAGTTTGGCTGCGATTGTTGGTACCAAGTGACTACAGAAGCAAATTACTACAAGTTCAAATGCTATCATAACGTTAAGACCTTTTTTAAATGACTCAAAATATCTTCGCGAAAATCGGGACACCATTCTCTCTGAATCCAAAGTTGTTACAGTGCCAATAACATCGATTCTTAATTTCTGAGGAAATCCTTTCGTGATGAGTTGGTGTTAGTTAAGAATGCCTTTAAGGCGACAATGACTCCATTGTAAACGCCTGACTGAGTTTGAACAAGGTCGTGTCATAGGGCTACGAGAATACGGATGTTCCTTCTGCGGTACTGCAGAAAGACTTGGTAGGAGCCGCGCGGGATTAGCCGAGCGGTCTGGGGCGCTGCAGTCATAGACTGTGCGGCTGGTCCTGGCGGAGGTTCGAGTCCTCCCTCGGGCCTGGGTGTGTGTGTTTGTCCTTAGGGTAATTTAGGTTAAGGAGTGTGTAAGCTTAGGGACTGATGACCTTAGCAGTTGAGTCCCATAAGATTTCACACACATTTGAACATTTTTTTGAACTTGGTAGGAATGTAGCCACTGTACATGAGTGCTGGCAGAGGTGGTCACGAGAATATACGATAGCAAGAAGACAGGGCCGCGGACGACCACATGGCACTACTGAGAGCGAAGACATCGTGTTCAGCAAATGGCTCTGACACATCGTATTGCATCTGCATCAGCAATCTGAGCAGCAGTTGGAACCACAGTGACACAACGAACTGTTACAAATAGGTATCTACAAGGACAGCTCCGAGCCAGTCGCCCTGTAGCGTGCATTCCACTGACCCCTAATCACCTCCGTTTGCAAATTCAGTGTGGTCATGTGAAAGCTCATTCGAGGGCAGGGTGGAGGTCTGTTGTGTTTTTTAATGAAAACTGGTTCTGCTTCGATGCCAGTGGTGGCAGTGTGTTGGTTAGGAGGCCATTTGAGAGCCTGCTACAAACCTGTCTGAGTTATAGACACACTCGATCTACACCTCGATTTATAATCTGGGGTGTGATCTCGTAAGACAGCAGGAACACTCTCTTGGTTATCCCGCGCACCCCTACCGCAAATTTGTCCATAAATCTCGTGATTCGACCTGTTGTGCTGCCAATCATGAACAGCATTCGAGGGGGTGTTTTCCAACAAGATAACGCTCGCCCACATACCGCTGTTGTAATCCAACGTGCTCTACAGAAAGTCAACATGTTTCCTTCGCCTTCTCGATCACCAAATCTGTTACCAATCGAGCACACAAGAGACGTCATCGGACGACAACTCCCGCGTCACCGACAAACAGAATTAACCGTCCCTGTACTGATCTACCGAGTGCAGCAGGCATGGAAGTCCATCCCACACGCTGACATCCGGCACCTGTACAACACAATGGATGCTCGTTTGCATGCTTGCATTCAACATTCTGACGGTTACATCGGATAGTAATATACCAGCATTTCACATTTACAATGTCTTACCTCGCGCTTACGTTGACATGTGATCTAGCAATATTAATCACTACAATATGTTATCTACGCAATTGTATTCCCGAAATTTCATTAATCTACATTAATTATTTTTTGATGTTGCGATTTTTACCGTCTGTATATTTTATTAATGACTGTTATCGACTTCGTGTAAAAGTCATCTTCAGAAAGTAAGCAGCACCTGGGTGCTGCTGGCGGCTCCTCGGATGCTCACATGAAACACGATCATAAATGCAGTTTACGATCGTTTTCCACGCGAGCATCCGAGAAGATGCTAGCAGCAGTCAGATGCTGCTCACCTTCTGACAATTACTCTTACATGATGTCGAAACCTGTCATTAATAAAATATTATTGCAACTCAGACTGTTGCTTTAACCCACTTTTATCACCAGCTCACCGTTACTCCTCATGACAAAGTTGTCCAAATTTATGAGCGAGACTGGTCATGAGCATAAAGGCTACGGCTTACAGACAGACATCGCTGATCGACTTGGTACGAGAGCCGCTGCGTCTCTTATGGGTTGCCTAAAGGGAACAGACGCCAATTGCCCGCCGTTGTAAACTCACCGTGCCTCCACTGGGGAAGCTCAATGCCTCACGTCCGCGTGAATGCAAATGAATATCAGTACGCTTGCCAGTGTTCCGAGTTTGTCCCTTTGCTGTAAGGATTTAATACTCAAATATCACAAATAAAATGGGAACAATTTCATTGAATATTCATTTAATGTCGAAAGATTCGTGTTCTTTAAATATCGAGAAAGTAGTATATCTTTGTTTGCAGTGTTCTGAAACGTGGGGTAACACTTAATAAATTTAGCTGCGGCCTTAAACCAATCATTCGTATGAAATCAAAGTTATTATACTTTATCTGTATGCCACTCTTGCAACTGCGAACCCCATTTTTGACATTCATTCAATTGCTACTATCACCTTCAGATTCATTTAATTGTTTATTTTAATTTGGGCATAGACTCTCATTTGGGACAATTGGGGTTTCGATATCCGTCCGGCCACACAAATGTAGGTTTTCCTAAACTGTTTGTCAAAGTCCTATAAGAACATGGCTCATTTCCTCCCCACCGTTGTCTAATTTGAGCTTGTGCTTCACCTCTATTGAACTAGAGATCGATTAGTGGTTTAACCGTAAACTTTCATTCTACGTTTACTGAAAGTATTTCCATATCTGGCCACTAGAAATCCGAAATTTCCAGTTCTAAGTCAAAAGACTTCCTTATACACGCTGCTTTTACTCTGTACAGAAATTATTCACAGCGCTGTAGCGTCTTTCGCTGTATTATGTTACTTATATGTCTTTACATTTACAGCTCTCTCTCTCTCTCTCTCTCTCTCTCTCTCGTTCTCTATTTCTTTCTCTCTCTCTCTCTCTCTTTTCCTGTACTTTATGAATTACATACGCAGAGATTCCCGTTCCATGACAGAGTAGCTTTCGCTTAGATGCGCCTACGGCACATGAGAAAAAATAAAAAACATAAAAATACAGGAAGTACAGCTTCCCAGGGCTCTTTCATCAAATCTAGGCCTACCGTTTGCTTTACCTATAAGTGAACTTAGATTATCATTCCGCTTCACACCTCTAAGTATTGTTTCTACAAGGTTTTTGGGTCTTGACTGATTCGCGTTTTGAGTCATTAATTGACTAGCCAAAGAGTTCTGTCGCATATTACTCCTTTGTGTAATATGTGAAAAATCTGAGATTACAACGAATACTAATTAACATGTAACATGAATAGTAACTGCCCTATCACACTAGTTTTTGAATGACTAGATGGGATGTCTACACATATTGTAAATTAAAGTCCCGCGTCGCTTTTTTCTGCCTGTATGTGAAGGCAAATCTGAGGAATTACTGCAAGGATTTTCATACGATTTTCAGTAATAGACTGATTCACGAGGATGGTTTTTGTAATAATTTACAAATATTTCGTGTAAATTGGCTGACGTATCATGAATTAAAGTCTCCCGTCGTGTATGCCTGTCTGCACGTGAAGGCTAATCTTACGAACCACTGTAGGGCTTTTGATACGTTTTCATTAGTAGATAGACTTATTCACTAGAAAGGCTAGTATATACAGGGTGTTACAAAAAGGTACGGCCAAACTTTCGGGAAACATTCCTCACACACAAATAAAGAAAAGATGTTATGTGGATATGTGTCCGGAAACGCTTAATTTCCATGTTAGAGCTCATTTTAGTTTCGTCAGTATGTTCTTCCACCTACGCTCAATGGAGCACGTTATTATGATTTCATACGGGATACTCTACCTGTGCTGCTAGAACACGTGCCTTTACAAGCACGACACAACATGTGGCTCATGCACGATGCAGCTCCTGCACATTTCAGTCGAAGTGTTCGTACGCTTCTCAGCAACAGATTCGGTGACCGATGGATTGGTAGAGGCGGGCCAATTCCATGGCCTCCACGCTCTCCTGACCTCAACCCTCTTGACTTTCATTTGAAAGCTCTTGTCTATGCAACCCCGGTACCAAATGTAGAGACTCTTCGTGCTCGTGTTGTGGACGGCTGTGATACAATACGCCATTCTCCAGGGCTGCATCAGCGCATCAGGGATTCCGTGCGACGGAGGGTGGATGCATGTATCCTCGCTAACGGAGGACATTTTGAACATTTCCTGTAACAAAGTGTTTGAAGTCACACTGGTACGTTCTGTTGCTGTGTGTTTCCATTCCATGATTAATGTGATTTGAAGAGAAGTAATAAAATGAACTCTAACATGGAAAGTAAGCGTTTCCGGACACATGTACACATAACATATTTTCTTTCTTTGTGTGTGAGGAATGTTTCATGAAAGTTTGGCCGTACCTTTTTGTAACACCCTGTATAATTCATTTATACGAAATAGAGGGTGGGGATATAAAGGGAAAGGATGAGTGAGAAATTGTGACTTCCAGCCGCACAGGGCACTGTGGTACTCTGATAAATACATCTTCATATATTTTATTACCGTTACGCCAGACAAGTCGCCCGACCTTAAACACTTAGCGCTACCCGTGCGTAGCCGGAGCAAGTCGCTAGTTCCTAATATTTACGGTTAGAGTAAATGGATCAGAAATAGATAGCAGTGCAATATTCGCTCACAAGAGAGAGGAAATCCCCCAGTAAGACGCTGCCATCGCAAATGCTTACCCTCTTTGAATGTGTGGTTTCCAATTGTGTTAGCACTGAATCAAATAGAAACCGTCGATCCATATGTTAAACTGCTCTTAATACTGCCGCTTCGTTCACAGCAGAGGAGCGGCGCTGTTAGCGAGTGAGGAGTCGCCGTGGCTGAAGTGGGCTGAGGGCGGTCAGGTGGAGGGCCACCCGCCAGCTGCAAAAGAGGCGATTGTGACGTCAGACGTCAGCCTGCTCTGCCGCCCGCAGCGCGCATGCGCGCAGCCGGCCGATGACCCCACACCAGCCGGACAGCCAAGCTGCGAGCGCGAAAAATGATGCACGTTTTGGGAGAGGGAGCGTAGTCACGCTCCAGATTCTTAACTACCTCCTGCTGATCTGTCAGAGAGAGGAGCAATCGTCTCCATCGATGTTCAGGCTCGTACCATTTGGGTTTATTGTGTCGTTACTCAGAGACAGTGTTTAATTACTTTAATCACACAGGCGTATAAAATTTTCGGAATGGCATCATTTTCGACCTCGAGTGTAATTATTGCTTATTTTCCAATGTTGGCCAATTTCTGCTGTTATGCCATTGTCAGTCGGTAGTCACGGGCAGCGTGGAGGGTAAATATCGTAGAGGGAGACCAAGAGATGAATACACTAAACAGATTCAGAAGGATGCAGGTTGCAGTAGGTACTAGGAGATGAAGAAGCTTACACAAGATAGAGTAGCATGGAGAGCTGCATCAAACCAGTCTCTGGATTGAAGACCACAACAACAACAGTCGTCTTACATGAAGACGTGATATCATGTTGACCAGCCACCAGCATATGTCGGCTAAACCTAAAAACTATGAAAAGTAGCTGGGCATAAAATTGGTACAAAGCAATTTAAAATCAGTAGCAGAAACAACACTGCACAGCGCGAGTCAATTGTAATAATGTAAGTTGTCATAGCACCAGCAAACGTCTAACAGTAGAGGAGAGTGTTGTACTTGGATGATAGTGTACCTAGGAACACATGTTTTTTGGTCGGTGGCTCAGTCTAGTGACTGACTTTAGACTCACATGAAGGAATGTAGGCTGGAAACCGCCATTAGCTGTTTCTAGTACACTTAAGAAAATTTTCACTTATACGTTTACAGACAAACAAATACTTGCTTTGCAAATCAAACTGCCTTTTCCTACTGCTATTTATTTTATTTAATCCATACGCGTTTCGCCTTCTACTGCTTTAAGGCATCATCAGTGGGATCCATAATGATACAGTTTTGTTAGTTATAGATTATCAAACAGTTGACATTACAAGATCAGAAAAATGGCAGAGTTAATCAAGAGAAAGAGCTTCACAAATTGAGCAAGTTAATACCTGTTGGTACACCTCTTGCCTTTATGGAAGCAGTTATTCGCCTTGACATTGACTGATAGAGTTGATGGGTGTTCTTCTGAGAGACAGCGTGCCGAATTCTGTTCAATTGGCACGTATGGACTTCAAAATCACGAGGTCGTTGGAGGGCCCTGCTCATAACATTCCAAGCGTTCTCGATTGGAGAGAGATCTGGCGGCCTTACTGGCCAAGGTAGGGTTTGGCATGCACGAAGATAAGACAGTGGAAACTCTCGCCGTGTGCAGACGTGCATTGTGTAAGTAGGCTGTTTAGGTTCTTATATTGGTAACGCCACGTAGCGCTCTGTATGAAAATCACTGGCTGTGTTGTGTGCAGTCTGTGGCTAGTTTGCATTGTTGTCTGCCATTGTAGTGCTGGGCAGCGGCAGCTGGATGTTAACAGCGCGTAGCGTTGCGCAGTTGGAGGTGAGCCGCCAGCAGTGGTGGATGTGGGGAGAGAGATGGCGGAGTTTTGAAATTTGTAAGACTGGTTGTCATGAACTGCTATATATATTATGACTTTTGAACACTAGTAAGGTAAATACATTGTTTGTTCTCTATCAAAATCTTTCATTTGCTAACTATGCATATCAGAAGTTACTGCCTTCCGTAGTTTGAATCTTTTATTTAGCTGGCAGTAGTGGCGCTCGCTGTATTGCGAAGATTTTTGTGAGGTAAGTGATTTGTGAAACGTATAGGTTAATGTTAGTCAGGGCCATTCTTTTTTAGGGATTTTTGAAAGTCAGATTGCGTTGCGCTAAAAATACTGTGTGTCAGTTTAAGCACAGTCACGTATAATTTTTCAAAGGGGACGTTTCATATGTCGACCCTTAGCCGAGGATACCTCACTGGAATCTTCTGATTTTGTCTTATAGTTTGTGTAATTAGTGTAGCTATTGTTTATTGCTAGCGCGTAATTGTAGAGAGAATCTCCTTTGTAGTTGCAGTCTTTCATTGTTGTTGTGGCATGCATGTAGATTTGCACCAAGTATTTCGCAGCTGCGTTTGCAATTAACTAGATATTATTTTCAGTGCTATGTTAATGTGTTTTCTTATTTTGCTGTTCAAATTGTGCTTTTCTGTGTTGTCGTGTGAAATATTGTGACAATAATGGCGTGTGAAAAACGTAATACTTGGCTCCAAAGTAAACTGAGAAATGACAGTGAAGACGAAAGCAGTGTGTTAGCGCCACCATGTAATGAATTAACTAATGTTCAACTTAGTGATTTGGTAATTGTGCATAGGGAAATGGAGCGGGCGGCAAATAATGGCGTAGACAGAGAAACAATTAGTGAACAGGGAAGCATTATCGATCGATCGGTCGGCAATAGCTCGCCTCAGGAATCCGAAATGACAGGACACAATCTCGCAAATACTGTAGATTCAGGTTTCGGGTCCTCACCGTTTTCTCAAATAAATCAAGACACATTTTCTGCTTGTCAAAATGTGAATGTTGCAGGTGCAAATTCACTGCCGAAAAGCACTGAGGAACATGTTTCAGACACCAGTGCATTGTTATTACAATTAATACAACAAATGGGACAAACACAGCAAAAGCTTCAAAAGTTAGACACCACACTTGAACAAACACGTGAAGATTTAACTACTGAGTTACATAACATTGAATCGAAATGTCAAAAAGTCTGTAATGAAGTAAAAACACAAATTTGTGAGCATTTTCAACCTATTTTTTCGCGACATGAAAATGCATTACAGAATCACGAAGGAGCCATAAAAGAACTGCAAACCATTGTTCATGAAAATCACGACACCTTGCAAGCTAAAAGTGACTCAGTTGCATCTACCGATTCGGTTACGCAACTTGCAAAAACTCAGGAAAACTTAAAGGACACAGTAGATACTCTGAAACTTGGTTCAGAAAAACACACTGAGGAAATAAGTACACTATCGGAGAAAGTAGCCAAACTTTCGGATCAGTTCACTAACTTATCTACAAAGGTAGATGATGGTCTGAATGACACAAGACCTGTAGCCATCACTGACACAGAAGAGTATGAACAAATTAAGAAATTCAAACAAAATCAGAATCAAATTAATACGCAACACAAAAGAGAAATCCGGGAAGTACAAGATCAGTTGGCACAAGAAATACAAAAATTACATATTTTAGAGGACACTCTCGCTCCAACACGGGAAGAGGGACTTAGAAATACGGAACAACCACAAAATAATAACACAGGACACTTCGGAAATTATGAAAGAAATTGGCAAGGCACACTGAATTTTGAGATGGAACCGTCGAAACGACGTAACAATGACCGACATGCGACTCGCCGACATGATGATTTTGACTATAAGCTGTTCATTACTACACGTAAATTCAAAACATTTAAGAATTCTGGCAACAACATTCATCCACAAGCATGGCTCCATCAATTCTCTCATTGTTTTCCTCCCAACTGGTCGTTAGAACACAGATTAGAATTTATGTGTGGCTACTTAGAGAATGAACCAGCTGTAAGAATGCGATCGGTCATTCACGATTGTCACAGTGAAGGAGAATTTTATCATGCCTTCCTCTCAGCATATTGGTCTCAAGCTACACAAGACCGAGTAAGACATAGCATCATAATGATGAAACATTTCGAACAATCTGAATTTTCCAATCTTGTGAAATATTTTGAAGACATGTTGCACATGAATCAGTACCTGTCAAACCCATACAGCCCCTCAGAACTCATCCGCATTTGCTTAATCAAATTACCTGAACATTTACGACATATTATTTTGGCAGGACGTTGCAAAGACGACATTGAAGCTTTTCAGGGACTCTTACAAGAATTAGAAATTGACACTGACAATCGCGGAACGCGAAAACAGGAACACAACAATTACAGGTCACATCCGTCGCAATTCCGCGATGAAAGAAATAATAACTGGACACGACAAGGCTATTCTCACAACACAAATCGTGACCAAAATAGACACCACCCGTATGACAACCGTTGTCACGGTAGTAATAATTACAGGGAAAGATCATCTCTCCGCGGTAGTGACTATCACAGAGACAAGCAGAGAAACAGACAATTTGGGAACCAAAATAATTATTATCAAGGGAGACAGAATAACTTTAGACGCAACGGTCCAGCGCGCAGTTACGATTCAGGGAGAAATTCTCCACCACGTGACCGACAAGAAAGAAATTATGGAATCTACCGACATGACGACAGACGATATGATCGTAACGACAGACCTGAATTGCATCAGAACTGGCGGGATTTAAACAGGGCAGGGACCTCTCGACAAGGTGAATTTGTAGAAGTTAGGTCTCCAAACCCCAACAACGACGCGCGCCAACAAAGAGACAATAGGCAATGACTCATACCGCCGGCAGCCACAAAACGTACGTATGAAACTAACGACGCAGCTGCTGTAGCTAGTAATTACGTAAAAATGGAAGACATTAGGGACATCTTACTCCAGGATCACGACATAAAACATAACAACATTGCATATCCTGTGATTCACATTGCAGTAAATGACATAAAATTTACGGCAGTACTTGACTCTGGCAGTCCCATTTCAGTAATTAGTGAAACAGCCTTTAGCAAATGCAACAAATCGAACGATTGTCCCACACTTCCGTTACGTAAGATTAAATTACAAGGTGCAATCTTTGGAAAAAGTGTAGATGTACGCCAACAAACCAACTTAGAATTCTTTTGTCAAAGCCACAGCTTCTCTATGAGCTTTCTTATTGTTCCATTATTGTCGACGGAAATTATATTGGGAGTAGACTTTTTGAATGAATACAAAGCAATCTTAAACTTTCACGATGCTGAAATAAGTTTAGAAAACGAAGGTAAGTCAGTAGCTTTGAAATTTGAAGACTGGCTCTCAAACCATAACGAAGAAATTAATCGGCTTTACCTCCTGTTAGACAACAGTTCCGAATTTTCGACGGAACTTGACATTAACAATCACTCTGCAAGTACTGACAGGGATGATATCGACGGCGCATTTGATACTAATGAGTTAATTCAGAATAAAATTCAAACAATTGAGAATTGTAATGACACTGATAGGCAGGACCTTTTTGAGATTTTACAAGCACATTCCACAGTTTTTACTCACAAAACAGGAACAATCAAGGGATTTCACTACCAATCTCGTGTTCGTGAGCATACTAAATTTTGTGTTAGACCATACGTAATTCCGGCACATGATATGGACCGTGTTAGAACGGAAATACAATCTATGCTTGACGAGGGCATTATTGAGCCTGCAGTAAGCTCATACAACAATCCATTACATGTTGTTGAGAAGAAAAATGGATCGATCAGGCTTGTCTTAGATTCGAGACAAATCAATACTATCACCATTCCTGAAACAGACATGCCGCAAACGTTAGAAGAACTTCTTCAAAATTTTAATGGTGTAAAAGTGTTGTCTTCTATTGATCTCAGATCCAGCTTTTATCAGATCGAACTTCATCCAGAATGTAGAGAATACACAGCTTTCCTTTGTTTCGGCGTTTGTTATCAGTTTCGGAAACTTCCTTTTGGTTTGAACATTTCTTTGGCAGCATTCATTCGCGGGCTAAATTCCATATTACCTGAGTTCTTAAAATGTCACATCACCTTATATGTGGACGATATTCTGATAGCAGAAGCCTCATGGGAACAACACAATCGCATCCTCAACAGCGTGTTACATATTTTTGCAGAACCTGGAATTACAAAAACACGGTTCAAATGGCTCTGAGCACTATGGGACTTAACATCTATGGTCATCAGTTCCCTAGAACTTAGAACTACTTAAACCTAACTAACCTAAGGACATCACACAACACCCAGTCATCACGAGGCAGAGAAAATCCCTGACCCCGCCGGGAATCGAACCCGGGAACCCGGGCGCGGGGAGCGAGAACGCTACCGCACGACCACGAGCTGTGGACCTGGAATTACAGTTAAATTGGAAAAGTCTGAATTTGGTAAGACAAAGGTGAAGTTTTTGGGACATATTATTTCTTCTGAAGGCATTCAGCCGGATCCTGAAAAGTTAGAAGCAATCAGAGGCATTCCAGTTCCATCCACAAAAAAACAAGTCCCCAGTTTTCTAGGTCTCGTAAATTTTTACCGTCATTTTCTGAATATGCAAATTCTAGTTACACCAAAACATTGTTCTCTCACTGGAAAAAATATTATTTGGAACTGGGACGAACAAGCACAGTTGGAATTCAATTCTTTGAAAGAAGCGTTACTTATCGCGCCAATACTAGCTCATCCAGATCTGTCACAAGATTTCTGTCTTAGCACGGATTCTTCTAAAGTCGGTCTTGGTACCCATTTATTTCAAGAAGCCACAGAAAACGACACTACTGTTCAGAAAACCATTGCTTTTGCTAGCCGAGTGCTAACAAAATCTGAAAAAAATTATTCCGTTACTGAATTAGAAGCTTTAGCTATCGTTTGGGCATTTAACAAATTCCGTTTCTTTCTTTCTGGTAAGCACGTAAAAGTATACAGTGATCATCGTGCTTTACAATTTCTTATGTCTTCAAAATTAAATCATGACAGGTTAAAACGTTGGGCATTGTTTCTGCAAGAATTCCACTTCACAATAGTCTACATTCCCGGCAAGGAGAACATTGTTGCGGACGCACTGTCACGCGCACCGGCTGGGCTTGAGGAAAGTAACACAGAAGGCAACCTCGAGAAAAATTTCAGTATTCTTTACATTCAGAAAGTCGCCTTTGAAAACTTCATCACCACATCTTTAAAGGACATTGCTCATGAATAAGATAAATATCCGATTTGGAAAGACATCAAAAGTAAATGGCATGAAAAGCTGCACACTCAGATTCGTCATTATTATCTGGTTAGAAACAACATACTCTTCAAACGCGGCACTGTTGATGACAAGCTATGGGTACTTTGCATTCCTGACGATTTTGTTAATAAGCTCATTTGGTACATTCATTTCAGCTATGCACATTTTGGTCCACGAAAATGTTATCATATTCTTCGGACGACTTGTTATTTTAACAATATGGGAAAGAGAATTCGAAGAGTCTTGTCTATTTGTAAACTTTGTCAAAAGGCGAAACCATTTACTATCTCACATCGTGCTCCGTTGTTTCCTATTATTCCTTCTAAATTAAAATAATTTGCTGCTGTTGATCTCTTGGGACCCCTTGTCAGATCATCGAATGGATTTTCGTACGTTCTAGTCGCTGTTGAACTTACTTCAAAATTTGTTTCTTTCACTCCGTTACATAAAGCCACTGGACGGTCTGTATCCAACGCCTTTATTAAAAATTTCTTACGTGAAGTTGGCCACATTGCTAAAGTCATTTCAGATAACGGACCGCAATTCAGATCTGCTGTTTGGTCACGCATGCTTCGGAATCATAAAATCAAACCTCTTTTTATTTCATTGTACTCACCACATTGTAACCCGTCTGAAAGGATTATGAAAGAAATCAATAAGCTTTGCAGACTTTATTGTCACAGAAAGCATCAGCATTGGGTCAGATATTTACACTTATTTCAAAATGTGCTGAATGAAATGCCTCATGATTCCACTGCTTTACCACCTACTCTTGTACTGAAGAATGAAGAACCACCGAACAGAGAGCTTGTACCTTTCCCGAATACACGTAAACTTCGACACAAGGACATAATTGATTTGGCTATTAAAAATATAAAATCTGCAGAAGACAAAAGGAGAAAACTACACGGTAAAGCAAATGCAAAGAAATTATACATTGGTCAGAAAGTTCTCATTAAAGCTCATTCAGTATCACATAAGAAGAAACACTTGAGTCACAAATTCTTTCTAGTTTACAATGGAACTTACAGAATCCGACGTACACCACATGATAATTGCGTTGAAGTTGAAACTCTGCGTACTAGGAAGAGTAAAGGGTTGCACCACATTTCACATGTAAAACCGTTTATTGAAAGATAATCTGCTTTTTAACTTTGTCTTTGCCATATAACTTTTCACTTTACATTACTAGTATGCTTGTCAGACTTAGAATCTGTTAACATGCAACAATGTTTGAAGTTAAATATCCAGTCAAGAACCAAGAGAACTTATTGAAACAGAAATTACGAATGCATTGTTATAGTGAACAGACGTCACAGTGTTATTGTGTGTGTACATTCTTGCTTGTTAGTTGCACGATTACGTAACGACTATAAGGCTTACATACTTAGAACATATACTGGTACTGCTAATGAGATTTTAATGCAACATTTTGGTTTACTTGAAAATACATTCTGGATTTAAAGTACTTTCTGTGAGATACCAGACGACACAGTGGTTAGTTTATGTGACAACTACACGGTTTTATCACAACGCTACTAATGAGTGACAATTTACAATGTTGCTTTTGCGGTGTTTCTGTTTTACATCTGCACAGTTTTTCTGCATTATTCTGGAAAGTAAAACATGTTTTAGTAGTAACTTTTGTGGTATAGCAACAATGAGACAGCCTTTTTCGTGGCATAACAATACGTTGCTGCACAGTACTTTCTTCATCACGCCAATAAGCATAATAACTACGATATCTATACGCAAAGCATTTCACTTTTGTTTATCATGAGGTAGGTACATTGACTTCTGCAGAACTTAGCTTTCGGAGGACGATAACTACGACACTTCCACAGAGATTATGTTGCAATAAGACGCCCTGTTTAGCGCTGCAGTACACGTATTTGAGTGATTAATTTTATACTTAAAACATTTATTTTTAAAGATTTTTGAATTACAAAGGAAGTTTTCCGTGATACATTTCATTCCATTGCTGTAATCTGTAACACCTGAGGGTATAATTACATTAATCCTCAGGGGGGTACACGCCTACTTTGTGTACCATGTGTTTGGCAAGCACAAGGAGCCCTAGCTAATATGGTATTTGCTTATACAACTTTACACATCAGTACCATATTTCTCCAACACCGAATTACACAGCTATCTGATTATTTAACAGAGAAATTACACAGTTGGATGATTTCACACTTATGAAATTGTATTTTGTCTGTACTTTGTGAACTGTTCATATTTTTTCGGAACCATTATGATAATAGGAGAGCTTAGAATGATGTATTTGGTAAGGGATCATGAATTTTGAAGTACGTTTGAGGTAGATCACTTTATTGAAGGTCTTGAAATTATTGAAAGAAGCTGCGACGATTCTGAGATATGATTGATCTGTTATGATGTTATTTTTACGACGACGATGTGTATTATGCTGTTGAGGTATGTTTATGATCAATAAGATGATGCTACCGTAAATGAGGAATTTGATTATGCTACGTATTTATTTTGATGAAATATTGAAGAAGTGTCGATGAATACGTATATGAATAATGAGTAGTGGTTAGGGACTCTGATTTGTGGAAAAGGATGTTGGAAACCAAGAATCGTACTTTAAGAGTTATGAAATGTGTGTAAATGCGCGAATGTATCATAATGCCAACGAAAACTTTTTGAACACTGTTATATTTATAGGATTTTGTTTCTACACATTTGTAACGCAAATTCTCAACCTGTGAAAATATTTTTATATGAGACTGTCACTGTAGCGGAAACTGCTGTTGTAAATATTTCAGTAAGAAAGGTAAGCGACCTTGACGTAATGCGTTTTGGGCGCCCAGCTGAGAGATAGTCGTCTGACAAAAGAAAGCCATTAGGTGGAGAAAAAAAAGAGGCCATTATCCTCGCTATTGACATTTCTTTGTAGAAAGCATCGCGAATACAACACGCTCAAACTTGAAAACATATGATTATACTGTGGAGCTTTTAATTTGTGATATTTACTAAAATACCTAATGAAATGACGAGAAATATTTTTATGTCTATACAACTGATTATGACTACAGTCTTTCTAGTTGAGAGATTTTTTACTACCTTATGAAATGCTATATGGCTAATGAATGATGTTTCATGCCTTCCTTTGTACATATTTGCTCATTTTCTTTAATATCTAGTTTCTAGCTGCACTGCAGCATTGGTTATTATAAAATTTAATAGATGTACTAATATCACTATTTTCTGTCTACAGACCCAGTAAAGAATACGTTTCTGATAAACTTTCTTAGAAAAGAGAACACAAATAGACATTTCCCTTCACAGGAATTGCATAAATACTTTTTTTAATGACTTGGTAATTTCTTTTCTAGAATAAATTGTGATGCATCACTCTAGTATTAAGATGTGACATAGGTATTAGACATGGCCATATTTAGTGTAATATTTTTTCTGCTTGAGCTTTGTCATGTTTAGATATAAGTTATTGCATTTGCTGCTGCTGTTTGCCAGGCATAGTGTTACTGAATTTGACTTTGTATTACTCTGTTAAGCCAGTTTTACTACGAATTTATTTTTCTTGTTTGCTGCGCATTGCCTTATATTAGTTGTAATATTGCATTTGCTTTGCTAATTTGTGCTGCTTGCTTTGCCGTTTGTATTTTTTATCATTGCTGTTTGTGTTAATTGTTTTGTGCTGCTGCATTGCCTCATTCCTTAGTTTAGCATCTGAGCTCAGTAGATTTAAGTTAGCTTAAGATGGGGTAGGCTATATGAGAGAACGAGTTGTGATGAATTGGAAGAAATGCATTGAGAAGCTATAAGAAAATGGTTTGGCCAAAAAAAGTATTTTGAAAAAGGATATGAGCGAAAAAGTAGGGTTTAGGGACAACAGGTTTAGGTAGGATTTTCTTGGAAATAAATGATGAGGTAAGATAATGGAAAATAAATAATGAGGTAAGAAATATGTGAACATATAAATACAGAAAGCATGCTTGAATAGGATTTTTTTTGGTGGAAACAAATGTTGAAATAAGACGAAAAATCTATGGCATGAAGTTTTAGGTTGGACTGCAGTACCAAATGTTACACTGAAAACAAACCCTGCCCTTTCCTCTTGTGTTATTCTGCTATGTGTTTGTGTACTCTTGTATATTTGTGTTTTTCCTGTCTTTATGTGTTTAGCTGATATGAGTTATGTTGTGGAATTTTTCTAATAATATGTTTTTTTCTTTGTAAAGATGCTCAGACATTATTTATTCTGTTTTGTTTTAATGCTCATGTGTGAAGTTGATGTTTCAAAAGTTATTCTGATCTTTTATGTATGTACTTATGTTATAATTCCTGTAACACTGATGTATCTGTTTATTTCTATTCTTTTGTGAAGCCTGTACTACTACAAATTTATCTGTATTGTTATGTTCTTTAATGATGTATTTTGTACCTTTGTTATTGTATTCTTATGTTATAAAATTGTAATTGACACCAGTTCATCAAATTAAGTAACTTGTAAGTTACATTTCATTGCACACGTTTCTGTTGGTCATAGTATATGGACAATATGTGAGAAGTAGGAACTGGTAGTGTTTGCACGTGTGTTAATAATTCAGTAAGGGACTGGATAACAGCATTGCTGGTTCTAAGGACATTTCAAACAAATTTTTTGTGAGTGGACATGTGGTGGTTTATGGAATTGCTATATTCTTCGCAAGACTCTTCGGTGGTGATTGTGCATCTGCACAGTCGCAACAGATGGCTGCTGGCCGTCTCTACAAGGACTACAGTGGGTCTGCATCTTTGATGGCCCACCAGTACCATTATTTCTACAAGGACTACAGTGGGTCTGCACATTTGATGGCCCAACAATCCCATACTCTCTACCAAGACTATAGTGGGTCTGCTCTGTGATGGCCTACCTACCAGTATTCTTAAAACTTTGACTGACTCTGCTGTGGGTCTACTCTGCTGTGACCCATTACCTGTCTGCATGTCAAGAGTCAGCACTGTCTTTCCGTTGGAAGGACAACACTACTTCTTCAAGACTGCATGGAAATCCACTACTTCCGTGTGCATTTTCTTTTACTGCTCAGACTTTGAAAAAATCTGCAATTTTACTGTGATGAATGATCAGGACAGTCTTTATGGACTGTGAGAAAATTTAAGCTTTTGACCAACATTGTATCAATAAGTGTGTGCATTTGATATCTTTGTTATTGTAATTATGAAAAATTTCTTCAAATCATTTTTGGCCACTGCCCAAAACAATTTGTAAAATTTTTTGTGGGGAGCATGGGGGCTATGTAAGTAGGCTGTTTAGGTTCTTATATTGGTAACGCCACGTAGCGCTCTGTATGAAAATCACTGGCTGTGTTGTGTGCAGTCTGTGGCTAGTTTGCATTGTTGTCTGCCATTGTAGTGTTGGGCAGCGGCAGTTGGATGTTAACAGCGTGTAGCGTTGCGCAGTTGGAGGTGAGCCGCCAGCAGTTGTGGATGTGGGGAGAGAGATGGCGGAGTTTTGAAATTTGTAAGACTGGTTGTCATGAACTGCTATATATATTATGACTTTTGAACACTAGTAAGGTAAATACATTGTTTGTTTTGTATCAAAATCTTTCATTTGCTAACTATGCATATCAGTAGTTAGTGCCTTCCGTAGTTTGAATCTTTTATTTAGCTGGCAGTAGTGGCGCTCGCTGTATTGCAGTAGTTCGAGTAACGAAGATTTTTGTGAGGTAAGTGATTTGTGAAACGTATAGGTTAATGTTAGTCAGTGCCATTCTTTTGTAGGGATTTTTGAAACTGTGTGTCAGTTTAAGTACAGTCACGTATAATTTTTCAAAGGGGACGTTGCAATTGTCGTGATGAAAGGTAAGCTCACGATGGCTTGCCATGAAGGGCAACAAAACTGGGCGCAGAATATTGTCGACGTACCGCTGTGCTGGAAAGGTACCGCGGATGACAACCAAAGGGCTCCTGTGTTGAGTGGTACTCAAGTAAATAAATCAGTGAAATCAAAGTGAACTAGAAATTAGGATATAAATGAAAAACTTGGTTTAATTTAGAGAGTTACATACTGGCATTCAGCGGGCAAAACAGCAGAACAGAAGAGACAATGACCATGAAGTCAGCAAGTTCCACATAAGCGGGCGCTGTCGATTCAGCCGTCAGGGCATCGCCCGACCGGCTCACGTGTTTCTCAGTTGTCGTATGTGAGCAAAGGCCCTCGCCTACATCCCAAGAGCCAATGACCGACGTTAAGAAGATTCTTCGAGAAGCTTTTCAACGTGACAGAAGAGGCAATGACCGGCTCACGTGTTTCTCAGTCGTCACATGTGATCAAAGGCCCTCACCTACATTCCAAGAGCCAACGACCGACGTTAAGAAGATTCTTCGAGAAGCTTTTCAACGTGACAGACGAGGCAATGACCGTGAAGTCGTTCACCTCCAGTAAACTGAAGTGAATAAATACGCGAGACGCAGTGGGCCAGACAGATGAAGACAGAGGGAGACGGAGACGGAGACGAAGACGAAGAAGACGAAGAAGTAGCAGTAGTTTTCAGTCAGTTTCGGTGCTGAAGACCATCATGCAAGAAGAGTCTACATCATGCACAGACGCACCAAGTCCGCCGCTGTAATGGAATAGCAAGCAGCAGCCGCGGCGCCAGAAGACAGAAGTTAAAAGGTATTTGAAGTCTGGTTTTTACATACCCGGGTGACTCGTGAGGACGGGAAGGAGACGGCCTCACATCAGTAGTCACCTGTGAGCTGGGATGAAGACCTGACAGCCGAAGACTGGCAAGCGGGAGTCCGTGGTTCGAGTCCGCCACACTGGCCTTCCCCCGCCGCGCCGCTCCGCTGGCCGACGCAGAACACACGCGGCCGCTTAGAGAAGAGAAACACTGGGACGCGACACCCAAGGTATCATCCGATGCACGATTTCGCTCGCAATAGTTAAACGGGCCACCTCGCGCTGCGCGTCTCCAGTCAGCTGGGCGAGACGGCGACACGAGATACACACCGCTACGCGTAATCAGACGCCGCCGCCGCCGCCGCCTCTGCCGCAGCAGAAGACTTCACAAACGACACAGCTGCCGCTCTCCGAATCAGAACATCCCGTAAGATACAGTTGTACAAATCTTCAATAAAAGTTATCTTATGTAAAAATGATGTTTCATTCGACCTCATACCCGAGCCAAGGAAGAACCCACCCTGCCCACATGTTGTTAAGAGAGAAAAGTTAATTTATTTAATATTTTCACCCTGACAGAATGCTTTAGAATGCTCATCCTGACAATTGACTTGCATCAAAAGAGAAAACCCAGTTACATTTGGTATCAGAAGCCGTTATAGTTGTTACATTTGGTGTCAGAGAAAAAACCCTTGGCTCAATATGAGGTGTGAATGACAGTCAGTAAAGGTCCACAGTTAGTATTGTTTAATGTGTGAAAGGATAGAGGTTTGCGTAGCAGTCGTAATATTTTCTTTATTTAGAAGTGTATTTTCTCACATGATTTTAAGGGTTTGTCGAAAATATTTAAACATCTTTTGAATTCAGTGTGGTAATATTGTGTAACTAATAGTTTGTAAAATGATGACACGAAATCGTACAAAGTCAGAGTCAGCACCACAAGCGGTTTCTACTGATGAAGCTATTCAGAGCTTAGTTAATCAAATAGCACAACTTAAAAGTGATAATAATGCATTATTTAAACATTTGAGTGAGGTTAGGCAAACCAGTTCAATCCCTCCCACCCTAGATTCCTCAGCAGCAGCCTTAGTAACTCCTTTTTCAGGTAAACCTGGCGAGGACATAACAGCCTTTTTTGATGATTTAGTAGCAGCTGCAAAGTTTGGATCATGGTCAGATGAACAGCTCTTACAAATGACAAAGTTAAGATTGACAGGAGAGGCTAAAGCACACGCATTATACCATGAAGAATTACGGAATGCTCCAACATTTGAGGAATTGAAGAAAGGATTGCTTAAACGTTTTCAAAAACAGAACAGCTGTAGATTTTATAGGGAAAAATTAAACACTATCACTCAGTGGCAAAACGAGTCGTTAGAAAGTTTTGTAGATAGGATTAGAAAAGTTAATATTAACACCTATCAGTTGACAACTAGTGATGAAGCAAATAAAGTTATTTTACAAGAGGCAGAGGATAGAGCTCTGGATACATTTTTACGTGGGTTACCTCCTGAAACTTCCCGTCGTGTCAGGGCAGAGTTTCCTAAAAATTTAGCAGAAGCTGTATCTGTGGCGACGGCTTTTGAAGAAATTGACATTGCCACCAGATACAAGGAGAAGCGAAATGTATTTTCAGCAGGAGTACGATGTTTTAGGTGCGATCGACAGGGACATATAGCAAAAAACTGCAGACAACCTCAATGCACTAATTGTCAAAGAATAGGTCACACATTCAAGGAATGCAGGTCTAAGAAAGTGTTTGGAAATAGAAATCAGTTAAACTCAAACGGGAATGTCGGAGCCGCCGCCAGGCGTTCCCAATAAAATTTCATGCCATTAAGGCGAATGTGAAGGCGGAATGCTGGTTATATGCTACCATACAGGATAAAGAGGCAAGGATACTAGTGGATACAGGTGCAAACGTATCAATAGTAAGTAATGAATGTATTGGAGAAAAGAAATATGACCCTCCAAGGTATAGATTGAGTGGAGTAGGAGGAGGTACAGTGAAGTCATTAGGATGTACATCACTGATTTTCTATATTCACGGTGTACAATTTCAAGAAGATGTAGAAGTGGTAACAAAGGTAACTGACGGGTACGACGCGATCCTAGGACTAGATTTCCTGAATAAACATCACGCTAAAATCGACCTCAGACAGCAAACTGTAGAACTTAGCGGAATAGTGTTTCAGCTAGGTAACACCGCTGCAAAGGGCCCGCTGCCGCAAGATTTCCCCAACCGGAAGGCGAAATCAACTATACTGCGTGCAACGTCCTTGAAGGTTGATTCGCGGGATCAGATACCATCTGGCTCAGGAAAACTTTTCTGGATGACAGTTGACCCCGAAGTACCTACAGATACAGTGTGTCTAATAGAGCCTTTAGAGGAAAATGAGGAATTAGATGTATCACATTGTTTTGTACATAGGAGTGTTGTACGGGTTCAAGACGTTGAGGGAGAAAGAAAAGTACCGGTACATATTGACAATTTCGGAGTGGAGGACAAAGAGTTGCATAAGGGAATATTAGTAGCTACAGTCAGTACTTTTGAAGAAGAAGATTTCATTTGGTCAGATATTAACGATGGTCAGAAACCAGACGCCTATAAAACCGCATTACGCCAGAAGATTGAGCATTTGAAAGGAAATGATAGAGACACGATAGAAGCAGTTTTAGTTGAGTTTCAAGATTTATTTAATGCAGAAGGTCCACTGCCAGCAACAGATATCACACAGCATAGGATCCCAACAGGAAATAGCCCCCCAGTTTATAGGAAGCCTTATAGAGTTGCGCATCACTTACAGCCAGTACTGGATGAATTTATAGAACAGCATCTAAAAGATGGAATTATAGAATATTCTGATTCGCCTTATAATTCAAATATCTTAATTATTCCAGAGAAGTCTCCCGACGGTACGAAACGATATAGATTTTGTTGTGACTACAGACACCTTAATAAACAAACTATATCGGATGTTTATCCTCTTCCAAACATTACAGATATCATTGACAGTTTGGGTAACAGTAAATACTTTTCAACAATCGATCTACGTAGCGGATATCATCAGTTGGAAGTTGCTCCTGAAGATGGGCATAAAACAGCATTTTCTACCCCTGGAGGCCATTGGCAATTTAAAAGAATGCCTTTCGGTTTGAAAAATGCACCAGCAACTTTTCAAAGACTACTCGATGGAGTATTGCGAGGACTCAAAACTCAGCAACGTTGTGTATATCTAGACGATATTATTGAATTCTCCAAAGACATTAATGAACATGCTGTGCGTCTTCGTAATGTTTTCCAGAGACTTAGAAAAGCTAAATTAACATTAAATATGGAAAAATGTAGTTTTGCATTGACAGAGGTTACATACCTAGGGCATGTCATTAGTGAAAAAGGAATTAAAACAGATCCTCGATTAATTTCGGCAGTTAAGGACTTCCCAACACCACAACGCGTTAAGGAAGTACAAAGTTTCATTGGTCTCGCATCGTATTACCGAAAATATGTCCAAAATTTTGCTGAAATTGCCCGACCCTTAACCCAATTATTAAAAAAGGGTGCAAAATTTCATTGGTCTGAAGATTGTGAATCAGCATTTCAAACCCTTAAAGATAAGTTAACACACAGTCCAGTATTAGCCTACCCAGATTATAATAAAGAATTTATTTTATCTTGTGACGCAAGTGGTCATTCAGTAGGAGTTGTTTTGAGTCAGAATATTAATGGCGCGGAACACCCCATAGCCTACGCTTCGAGACAGCTAACAACGGCAGAAAGAAATTATTCCACAACGGAGAAAGAATTGTTAAGTGTTATTTATGGCATCAAATACTTTAAATGCTACTTGTATGGTAGGAAATTCAAGGTTATTACAGACCACGCAGCTTTAAAATGGTTGCTTGGATTAAAGGATCCATCTAGTCGTCTTACCCGTTGGGCCCTATGTCTTTCCGAAATGGATTTCGAAGTTATCCATAAACCAGGGAAAAAACACACGAATGCAGATTGCCTAAGTCGGAAAATAGCACTTTTGGAAGCAACAGGCCGAGATACTGAGGACTGGAGAAAGGTACAAGATGAGGATACAGAATGCAAAAAATACGCAACTCAAAAACAATTTTGCTTTGAAGATGGTGTATTATGCCGTAAAACAAAACTTGGACCGCGAATTGTTGTTCCCCTACACCTTAGACAAGAAATAATGGCAGAGGCCCACGATCATATCCTTGCAGGACACGGTGGACTCCGGAACCGTGCGACCGCTACGGTCGCAGGTTCGAATCCTGCCTTGGGCATGGATGTGTGTGATGTCCTTAGGTTAGTTAGGTTTAAGTAGTTCTAAGTTCTAGGGGACTGATAACCACAGCAGTTGAGTCCCATAGTGCTCAGAGCCATTTGAACCATTTGAACACGGTGGACAGCGGACAACCGAAAGACGTGTAGCAGAGCGATTTTGGTGGCAAACCAGAAAGCAGGATGTTGCGCAGTACGTTCGTAATTGCATTGCGTGCGCACAACGAGCTGAACTTTCTCGTTCAAAAATACCTTTACAGAGGCTCCCCGAGGCTTCATGTCCATATCAAATCTGCGGAGTGGATCTCTACGGGCCATTTCATAAAACACCGGCTGGTAATAAGTATGTCCTTACAATTATAGATCACTTTTCACGCTATCTAGCTATGGTGAGTCTCCCAGATCAGCAAGCAAATACAGTTGCCCAAGCTTTAGTTAACAACTGGATACTTAAATTTGGTGTACCTGAAGCTATTATCACAGATCAGGGATCTAATTTTATGTCTGAATTAATGAAACAGCTATGCCACTTACTAAAAATACGCAAATTACGCACAACTCCGTTACACCCTCAGTGCAACGGACGCACAGAAAGAGTTCATCGGACAATTGGCAAGATGCTTAGTCATTATATTAACGAACAACATTCTAATTGGGATACGTATTTACCAATAATCGTGTCGGCATACAACGCCAAAACGCATGAAGCAACTGGCATGTCACCTTATGAAGTGGTCTATGGGAGAAAAATGCCGTCCCCTTTTGATGTAATCAGGCAGAAAAACGGAAAAGTCGGAGAAACAGTAAGAGATTTCAGTCGAATGATGAAGGATGTATGGAAAAAGGTTCAAAAATCTAATACAAAGGCTTTGGAACGACAGGAACGATTAGGTAATACCCAAGCTAAATATCCAAATTACAAAATCGGTCAGTGGGTTATGCTTTCAACTCCTTACATAGCGAAATGAAAAACGAAGAAATTTGTAACAAACTACAGAGGTCCTTACCAAATTATTGAGATCACGTCACCAGTCAACGTTAAATTGCAACTGCCCACCCGAACTACTATTGTCCATGCAAGTCGTTTAAAACCTTTTAAGGGCGCTCCAGATGTAATTCCTTCAACAATAGTGTCTGCTTTTCCGAAGGGTGGAGGAAGTTCCCGTAAAGGAAAAAGAGTGGCCACGCCAGCACAACATACAGACATGGCACCATACAATCTTCGATCAAGAGTGCGAATGTCCTAGTTGAATCTTAGTAGACTGTGGATAATATACAAATGTAAATAATTAATACATGATAATGGTTTATTTTCTAAGAAAGAAAATTTGAACATAGAAACATGTAGATCTTGTAGTTAACAATGTATTCCTTCTTTTCTTTGTTTTTGTTTTTACGAGATTGGTAGGTTCATAACCATGTTGTTTGCTTTTTTCAGAAAACGCCATGCAAGCATTTCCTACACAAGACCTGTCCTACCTCAATGACTCCCTTGACAGTTCCCTTCTGAAGTCATTAGATACGTTCATAAACTCACAGCAAGGCAAAATTGATGCCAATGTTATGATGCAACATGTTTTAAAATTAAAAGGTGAACACAAAACTAAAATTATAATGCTAGGAACAGGTATATCTGGAACCTTTGTGTTGGTGTTTCTGATTTGTACAGTTTTCTTTTATCTAAGACGAAAAAATAAGCCAAATAATAATATCCCACTTCATCAAATCCCTGTTAACTGGATACCACACTCTTAACTGGTGTACTTCACTAGTTACTTTTGAGCATTAGTGTATTAATTTTGTTTATTGTACTTCATTCTTTACTAAACAGTCTTATGTTAAAGTAAACAATACTGTAGAATAAATATTCTTGCATTAATATAGGGTAGATTAAACAGGTGTTGCTATGTAACTTTCTAAGTGAATAATCTATTTTTGTTTATTCATTGTCATCAAGATTTGTTACACTTATTACAACCATTTATGTAAGAACTATGTGATTCATGACAGTACAATGCTTTTGTAAAGTGATAAAATATTTTCAACATACTTAATGTGAAGCGTGTGTAATCTTCTAAGTCGAGAGTTTTCATTGCTTATGTTAGTGCTTTTGCCGTGTGAAGAGTGGAGGAATGTTGAGTGGTAAATTCGAGGGCGAATTTCTCCGAAGGGTGGAGGAATGTTGAGTGGTACTTAAGTAAATAAATCAGTGAAATCAAAGTGAACTAGAAATTAGGATATAAATGAAAAACTTGGTTTAGTTTAGAGAGTTACATACTGGCATTCAGCGGGCAAAACAGCAGAACAGAAGAGACAATGACCATGAAGTCAGCAAGTTCCACATAAGCGGGCGCTGTCGATTCAGCCGTCAGGGCATCGCCCGACCGGCTCACGTGTTTCTCAGTTGTCGTATGTGAGCAAAGGCCCTCGCCTACATCCCAAGAGCCAATGACCGACGTTAAGATGATTCTTCGAGAAGCTTTTCAACGTGACAGAAGAGGCAATGACCGGCTCACGTGTTTCTCAGTCGTCACATGTGATCAAAGGCCCTCACCTACATTCCAAGAGCCAACGACCGACGTTACGAAGATTCTTCGAGAAGCTTTTCAACGTGACAGACGAGGCAATGACCGTGAAGTCGTTCACCTCCAGTAAACTGAAGTGAATAAATACGCGATACGCAGTGGGCCAGACAGATGAAGACAGAGGGAGACGGAGACGGAGACGAAGACGAAGAAGACGAAGAAGTAGCAGTAGTTTTCAGTCAGTTTCGGTGCTGAAGACCATCATGCAAGAAGAGTCTACATCATGCACAGACGCACCAAGTCCGCCGCTGTAATGGAATAGCAAGCAGCAGCCGCGGCGCCAGAAGACAGAAGTTAAAAGGTATTTGAAGTCTGGTTTCTACATACCCGGGTGACTCGTGAGGACGGGAAGGAGACGGCCTCACATCAGTAGTCACCTGTGAGCTGGGATGAAGACCTGACAGCCGAAGACTGGCAAGCGGGAGTCCGTGGTTCGAGTCCGCCACACTGGCCTTCCCCCGCCGCGCCGCTCCGCTGGCCGACGCAGAACACACGCGGCCGCTTAGAGAAGAGAAACACTGGGACGCGACACCCAAGGTATCATCCGATGCACGATTTCGCTCGCAATAGTTAAACGGGCCACCTCGCGCTGCGCGTCTCCAGTCAGCTGGGCGAGACGGCGACACGAGATACACACCGCTACGCGTAATCAGACGCCGCCGCCGCCGCCGCCTCTGCCGCAGCAGAAGACTTCACAAACGACACAGCTGCCGCTCTCCGAACCAGAACATCCCGTAAGATACAGTTGTACAATTCTTCAATAAAAGTTATCTTATGTAAAAATGATGTTTCATTCGACCTCATACCCGAGCCAAGGAAGAACCCACCCTGCCCACATGTTGTTAAGAGAGAAAAGTTAATTTATTTAATATTTTCACCCTGACAGAATGCTTTAGAATGCTCATCCTGACAATTGACTTGCATCAAAAGAGAAAACCCAGTTACATTTGGTATCAGAAGCCGTTTTAGTTGTTACACCTGCTATGAAAGCAAATTGCAGGTTGTATGGCGGGTGACAGTCAAGCTGTCCGGGGCGTCTCCAGAAACGTCTTCGCTGGTCATCGGGACTCGTTTCGATGGTGGATTCATCACTAAGACAATTACACTCCGGCCAGTGAGATTCAGGGCACAAGACTTGTTCTATCAATTTCAGTAAACTAAGGTATTTCAGAACGAGATTTTCACTCTGCAGCGGAGTGTGCGCTGATATGAAACTTCCTGGCAGATTAAAACTGTTAATCTGCCAGGAAGTTACATATCAGCGCACACTCCGCTGCAGAGTGAAAATCTCATTCTGGAAACATCCCGCAGGCTGTGGCTGTGGCTGTGGCTGTGGCTAAGCCATGTCTCTGCAATATCATTTCTTTCAGGAGTGCTAGTTCTGCAAGGTTCGCGGGAGAGCTTCTGTAAAGCTTGGAAGGTAGGAGACGAGGTACTGGCATGGTAGAGCACTTGCCTGCGCAAGGCAAACGTCTCGAGTTCGAGTCTCGGTCCGGCACACAGTTTTAATCTGCCAGGAAGTTTCAGACTAAGGTATGTTTGTACCACTTCTAGTAGCTTAAATGTTTGTGGAATCTCATTTTCACTGTACTCTAGTTTCTTTATCTGAACTATTTTATCTTATTTCTCCACTATGTTTATAAAATATTTCTTAAAATTACTCACAGTTTGTAAATTACCAGCCACAGTATGGTCATTCAGTTTAATGCTGATGTTAGCATTTACGCCATCACTCGTTGTTCTGTTTCTCGTTTCACTAAATTCTACGCACTTTTATTTGTATTACCAGCATTATTACATTCTGTGTGAACGTCGATATTTGTAGATTATTTACATATTTTTCTTGATATGTACTAATAATTTATGTAGATTGGACGTAATATAGAACCTTTACTTTTTCTGTCAATTACATACATTTCCCTTATCGTCTTAAAAAACTGTTTACGTTAGTTATTTATAGTTTTTACTTGTGTTTCTTATTAGAATTTCTGAACGATGTTTTCTGACGCTAATTTAAAATACTGACACACATTTACTGTGAAAATACTGACTTCCACTTTAGTATCTCTTTTTTATATGCATCATCGCAGTGTACCTACTACATTTTATCCTCGAGATTTAGCCTGGGCATTGATCTTATTTTCTACAGTTTTTGTGTTGGTGCATCGGGTTTTAGGCGTACTGGCGGATGATGAAGCATAGAAAAGAATTCTGTAAAAATTTTTTCCACTGATAACCGTAATATAAGTGAGGTATCCCAGGGTTTGAAACAATGGGTTTATATTCGACAAGAGTAATGTTCAAATCCCTTTGCAGCCATTATAGTTGGCTGTCCACGGAATCCCTAAACCTCTCGGAAAAATATAGGAATAATTCTTTTGAAAATAGGTGCTATAGCACGTGCCTAAATATGACAGAATGAACATCTCATTTGAAGGGAGATAAAAGAAGTTTAGATTTAATGTCCTCTTCACAATATCAAGAGAGGAGAGGCGATGGCAAGTAGATCAGCCGTAAATTTCCGAAGGAATTAACTCAAAATTTCCGTAAGTATTTTGGGGTACCATGCAAAATCTGCTCCCAGTTGGCATGAAGGGGAGTTTGGCACAGTCTCCCTACTGCCCCTACCGCCGGGCATATCGCTCAAAGTTCGTTTGGAATACACTGATGAGCCAAAATATAATAAGCACCTGCTTAACAGCTTGTTTGTCCGTCTTTGAAGCGAAATACGTCACTGATTTTGCGTATCAGGGATACGGCAGGTTGTTGGTAGGTTTGTGGAAATATGTGGCATTAGATGTATACTTACAGGTCATGTAATCCACGTAAATAACGGGCTGAGTTCACTATAAGTTCCTCAGTCCACTGTATCATGGTTCTGACTCCGAGACACGGACAATTGTACTACTGAAAGATGATATCGCCGTCGGGGAAAACATCAAGCATAAGGGGATGCAGGTGGTTCGCAGCTGTCAGCGTGCCTTCGATTACAAGAGCAGGAGAATGTCTCCCATGGCATAACACTGCTCCCAGCAGCCTACTTCCGTGGTACCCTGCACGTTTCGGGTCGCCGTTATACATCTACATGGGTACTCTGCAAATCACATTTAAGTGCGTGGCAGAGGGTTCATCGAACCACCTTCACAATTCTCTATTATTCCAATCTCGTATAGCGCGCGGAAAGAATGAACACCTATATCTTTCCGTACGAGCTCTGATTTCCCTTATTTTATCGTGGTGATCGTTCCGCCCTATGTAGGTCGGTGTCAACAAAATATTTTCGCATTCGGAGGAGAAAGTTGGTGATTGGAATTTCGTGAGAAGATTTCGTCGCAACGAAAAAGCCTTTCTTTTAATGATTTCCAGCCCAAATCCTGTATCATTTCTGTGACACTCTTTCCCATATTTCGCGATACTACAAAACGTACTGCCTTTCTTTGAACTTTAACGATGTACTCCGTCAGTCTTACCTGGTAAGGATCCCACACCGCACAGCAGTATTCTAAAAGAGGACGGACAAGCGTAGTGTAGGCAGTCTCGTTAGTAGGTCTGTTACATTTTCTAGGTGTCCTGCCAATAAAACTCAGCCTTTGGTTAGCCTTCCCCACAACATTTTCTATGTGTTCTTTCCAATTTAAGTTGTTCGTAATTGTAATACCTAGGTATTTAGTTGAATTTACGGCTTTTAGATTAGACTGGTTTATAGTGTAACCGAAGTTTAACGAGTTTCTTTTCGCACTCATGTGGATGACCTCACACTTTTCGTTATTTAGGGTCAACTGCAACTTTTCGCACCATTCAGATATTTTTTTCTAAATCGTTTTGCAGTTTGTTTTGATCTTCTGAGGACTTTATTAGTCGATAAACGAAAGCGTCATCTGCAAACAACCGAAGACGGATGCTCAGATTGTCTCCCAAATCGTTTATACAGATAAGGAACAGCAAAGGGCCTATAACACTACCTCGATGACGGTGTGTGTGGAGACGACCATCGACCTAGTGTAGCAAAAATGTGATTTACCCGAAGAGCCAACACGTTTTCAGTGATCGACGGTCGAATCCCGATGGTCCCGTGCCCACGGCAATCGTAATTGACGATATCCTGGGGCCAACATGAGAAAACGCAGGGGTGGTTTGCTGCTTCATGTTCAACAATGTACAACGAACGGTGTGCCCCGAAACACTTGTGCGTGCACCAGCATTGTGCTTTTTCGGCAGAGATTCCACAGATCACCATCTGTTCTACTTTATAGAGCAGAAAGCCTCCGAAATCTAAGTTCTGTGAAAAGTTGTGAACGTCCAGCCACTTAGCGGCCAGTGGTGACTTCATTGTCCTTCTACCTCTTTCGTAGATGCTCACGACAATAGTACGTGAACATTCGACGAGCTTCGCCGTTTCCGAGATACTCGTTCACAGGCTCTGCATAATAATAATCTGCTCTTTGTCAAAGTCGCTTATGTCAGTGGATCTCCCCATTTGCAGCCCATATCCTCGCTAGGGTGATCCCCCGTCCTTGCCTACGGCGCTTACATAGTTTTGTTAGCACGTCAAGCGCCCGCAAGGCCGCCAGGAGCCATCGAACCTCACGGTGGGCGGTGGTAATATTGTTTTGGCTTATCAGTGTACTTGCTTTGTGTACAAACATGCGTCAGCGTATTTCATCCTCGAGTCACTGCACTTTCCTATGTGGCAAGTAAAGGTAATAGAAATTCTGAAAGCTTGAAACTGAGCTATTGTTGACATATCATGTGAGTTCAAAACCTAAGACAAATACTGGGAGAAAAATCAATACTGATCGGTGAGTGTTTTGATACGGAGGAGTCATGGTCTGAAATGTCTTCCGTTGCATAATTCCTGTGTGTGTCATGTACAACTGTGGGAAGAGATAATATAGATTGTGACATATACTCAGGCAAAAGACTGACAGAATTCAGACAACTTGCGACACAAAATTCTAATGTACTGACAGAATGGAACATTTTATAGTGTTTAAAATTTTTTTCTCTCCTAGTCGTCGTAGGTAGATGATGGTGTATATCTCACACTCGCACTTGTGATAGCGTAGAGACTGGCGGACCGAAACAGACTGTTTCAGAGGTATCAGGTGCGGATATCACGAAGTAAATGAATAACCAAAAGAATTCCAGAGCGTAGCATAGTCGTCTAAAGCGTATACAACAATTCAGAAAGCAGTCCAAGTCACAAACCCAAATCAGGTAGGTCAAAACTCTAATATTCAATGGCGGGTAACTAAATGTTTCAGTGACTAGCAAGAGAATAGCTAGCAATAGCCGGGCTGCGGAATTTAGCCGTAAACTCTCGTCTGAGGCAGGCGCTACCTCACGTGCTTGCCGCAGCTGTCCCGTGGAGCCAGAGTATCTCTGATATGTTGCCCCTATCGATAATTGGGCTAGACGAGGAATCAAAATCACCATCGTATGCTAAGTATTTGATAACTCTTGAATCTTAATTTGACAGTTTATGTATGTTGCCACCTGTCGAGACGGCAAGAAGAGTTACCAACCTTATCAACAGGTACTGTAGTATCTGGGAATCGAATTTGATGGTTACTCATGACCGTTAGTTACATAAATTTTTAATAAATTTGATTTCTACAGATTAAAGTGGCTATATCATTCAAAACGATCTCCCTATCCATAATTTTCCGCAGTCGTTTAGGATATGTTACTGAGAGATATTATATTTCTGTGCGTGGGGAGGTACAGGGACGGACAACTTAAGAGAAAGAGTGCCTTCCCTATTGCTCCACCAGTGTCCAGTTTTAGAACAAGTAACATGTAACTCACTGCAGTTAGGGAACACTGCGTCGCGTATGAAGAACACCGACCAGCGCGACACACCATTAGAGTCAGACGCGTTGTAGCGATAACCAAAAAATCAGATAATCTTATAGCCCTGCGCATTTTTCTCAACTAAAGAGAGTCATTTCTTGCAGACTCTCTCATGAGTCACCTAGTGACCCCCAAGCGTAGCAAATTACTTTCAAATTAAATACTTTCCACCCTTTAGTCTGACCAGACTAATTTGATGGTTATTTTGGTGTTCCTAACACCACTCTTTGGATGTTGCAAGAACACTGATATATACACTATGTGATTAAAAGTATCCGGACACCTGGCTGAAAATGACTTAAAAGTTCGTGACATCCTCCATCGGTAATGCTCGAATTCAATATGTTGTTGGCCTATCCTTAGCCTTGATGACAGCTTCCACTACCGCAGGCATACGTGCAGTCAGGCGCTGGAAGGTTTCTTGGGGAATGGCAGCCCATGCTTCACGGAGTGCTGCATTGAGGAGAGGTATCGATGTCGGTCGGTGAGGCCTGGCACGAAGTCCACGTTCCAAAACATCCCAAAAGTGTTTTTATAGAATTAATGTCAGGACACTGAGTAGGCCAATCCATTACAGGGATGTTATTGTCGTGTAACCACTCCGCCACAGGCCGTGCATTATGAACAGGTGCTCGAACGTGTTGAAAGATACAATCGCCGTCCCCGAAATGCTCTTCAGCAATGGGAAGCAAGAGGGTGCTTAAAACATCAGTGTAGGCCTGTACTGTGATAGTGCCACGCATAACAGCAAGGGGTGCAAGCCCCCTCCATGAAAAACACGACCACACCATAATACTACAGCCTCCTAATTATACTGTTGGCACTACACACACTGGCAGATGACGTGCACAGGGCATTCTCCATACCCACACCCTGCCATCGGATCGCCACATTGTGTACCGTGATTCGTCACTCCACACAATGTTTTCCACTGTTCAATCGTCCAATGTTTACGCTCCTTACACCAAGCGAGGCGTTGTTTGGCATTAACAGGCGTGATTTGTGGCTTATGAGCAGCCGCTCTACTATAAAATCAAAGTTTTTTTTTTACCTCCCGCCTAACTGTCATAGTACTTGCAGTGGATCCTGATGCAGTTTTGAGTTCCTGTGTTCAAATGGTTCAAATGGCTCTGAGCACTATGGGACTTAACATCTATGGTCATCAGTCCCCTAGAACTGAGAACTACTTAAACCTAACTAACCTAAGGACATCACACAACACCCACTCATCACGAGGCAGACAAAATCCCTGAGTTCCTGTGTGATGGTCTGGATAGATGTCTGCCTGTTATACATTACGACCCTGTTCAACAGTTGGCGGTCTCTGTCAGTCAACAGACGAGATCGGCCTGTACGCTTTTGTGCTGTATGAGTCCCTTTACGTTTCTACTACACTATCACATTGTAAACAGTGGACTTAGGGATGTTTATGAGTACAGACGTGTGACACAAACGACACCAAATCACCTGACCACGGTCGAAGTCTGTGAGTTCCGCGGAGCGCCCCATTCTGCTCTCTCACGATGTCTAATGACTACTGACGTCGCTGATCTGGAGTACCTGGCAGTAGATGGTTGATATGCTGTTAATCTAAAGAACATATCTGCCTTTATGAATCTAATGTGTCTTCCTAACTTTCCTTTGTTTATTTGTAACGTCGCTGGCCTTTATTGCGCCTCGGGGTTACTTTATGTGCCTGGAATAATGACAGCTGCTAGTGGGAGATATGTTATGATGCATTACCTATTGGAGATACACGGTCTTAATTATTTTCTCTGCAACATTCAGACTTTCATTATTTAGTTTTCGTAGTATTAAACAACTACAGATCCAGAATTTCCGTAGGTATGTAGCCTACCTAATTTAACCGCGCAGATGTCGTCGGTAGCCGTGGCCTCCTTAGAAAACTAGCTGAAAAGTTGATGATGGAAATAGACTGTCGCCAGTAATGTAGTTCACAACGAAACTTAAAAATTCAGACACTTTAATTGGACTTTGATGCTGCCTGAACTCTCGTTTATGATCAGTTCGGGTCTCACATACTTCAGTTTTGTGCAGATAAACGGAGAGGCAAATACTGCACTCGGTTGATGTTTTACAATATGGTTCGAGTGTAGTAGCCTAATATCGACGCAATCAAACACAGTATTGCAAGTGTGACAAACGATCAAGCAACACAGTCACTTAAGAATTAGCTCAATAGACTGTCGTTACACTCGTACAGTATTATTAATGTCAATTAGCAGAACACGGTAGTACTTTGTTCTCATTAATGATCACGGCCACTATAGGTCACTGACATAGACACTGTCGTTGGCATCACAAAAATTACTCACGTTAGAAGTAATTACGAACAACTTTCGCTGAATTATTGAGTAACAAGCGACAGGGCACGAAACACGTAGCAAACGTGGCACGCTTTTTTGTTCTAAGTGTACATCCGGTCGAAGTGCGGTGCATTTTTCATATAGGCGCACATAGGTGTTACTCCATTGCAGACTCACCGCAGACTGCCTATTTCGTGGTAGGGACAGGCATTATAAATAATGGCGTAGGAACAAACTGATACTTTGAAAACTACATATTGCTTTAAAATTTGGCTAGGTTAGAATTTACTGTTTCCAGTGGACAGCAAGACCTAATAGAATTCTGATTAAGAGAAAATGTTCTTGGTCAGAAGTGTAGAAAAATACATGGAAAAATAATCCCTACGCAAATAATAATCCCCTTGTTTACATGAATGAGCTACATATTGCAACTTAAAGTGAATTACATGAACTCATCAATTAGTGAGTTAATCAATCTGTGCTCTATGTCACTTCGCAGAGAAAAATTAATGTAATAAAAGTATATAGTCGAAGTCCAGAATCTCACAGTAGTTAAGACCGAATTTACCATGAAAATTGGTAGCCTCTCTCAGCTTCAAGTTCAATTAACACTTAAGATAATTATTTACGAGAAAATAAAAATGCGTTAATTGGAAGTTGGAATGTTGTTCTATTGAACAGTATAGGTCCTAACACAGAGACATAGCTCTTAGCTCACTCCAAATCTACCATTTCGTATTATTGTAAGACTTTCAGTTAATGATATTTTCTGATGTGCTCTCTATGTGAACTAATTACACCAATGGACTCAGAACAATCAGATGAATAAATTCAGTAATAAAATGACATTGAGCTAGCCTGACTATGAAACTAAAATTTTCATGTGTCTCCTCACAGCATGTCCATAATTAAAGTTTCAGTTTCTAGACGCTGTAGGAAGAGATCCACTGCTCACAGTGACGTCAGATTTTAACAGCATGTTATTGACGCAGGGGGAAACGTCCTGGGAAAAAAATGACAAATTTTGTTAATGGATGCCGCGTCTTAACGTAAATGATATCAGCTAGAAATGACAGATGAATCACAGTACGATGACTAAGTTGGACATAACACCATCCCTACTGTTCAATGTGCGTGACTGCACCAGTTAGGCATTCAACAGATGTGGCACTGTTAGGTAAGCTAATCCACCACGGCAAGGTCGTACCACATCGGATGGGAAAAATTGGTTTTTAACTGGCCTCAGGCCAAAAACTGCATAAAAAGAAAAATGCCATCGGTTTTTAATTGTGAGATTAACTCTAGACATGTCCAACGTGCTGTCATCTTTTCCTGCCACAAGCTGAAATCGAGAAACAGCATGTTCCACAACAGATCGGAGTACCTCGGGGTCACGTTCAGAATGTGTTGCACGTTGCATGCCTTCAGCTGAGCTACGTTCTTAGCTGGAGCATCTTTTAGACAACACCATAGCCAGAAGTCACACGGATTAAGATCGGATAATCCAGACGGCCAGATTGTAGGGAAATCACGGCTGATAATTCTAGCATTTCCTAAATGTCTCTGCAGCATCTGCTTCACTGGCTGTGCAACGTGCGGAGGAGCGCCATCTTGCATAAAAATGATCTTATCCACACATCTGCGCTGTTGATGTGTTGGAATGACGTTGGTGTTCAAAAGATTCTCATTGCGTTTACCGGTGACGGTAATGGTAACAGGAACCGCAGAACTCATCTCCTCGAAAAAATGTGGCCGTACTATAAACGATTTCGTCAGCCCGCACCACATAATCACCTTTGCAGAATGAAGTGGTACCGGTTGCCACATGCAGATTTCCTGTTACCGATATTCTGCAATTCTGCTTATTAACATGTCCTTGGAGATGAAAATGGGCTTCGTCTGTCAACATAAATTCCCATGGTCATTCATTGTCCACTTCCGTGCGAGCAAGAAATTACAAATGGCTCTGAGCACTATGGGACTTAACATCTGTGGTCATCAGTCCCCTAGAACTTAGAACTACTTAAACCTAACTAACCTAAGGACATCACACACATCCATGCCCGAGGCAGGATTCGAACCTGCGACCGTAGCGGTCACGCGGTTCCAAACTGAAGCGCCTAGAACCGCACGGCCACATCGGCCGGCCAAGAAATTACAGAACGAACGTTTGTCTTGCTGGCAGGTCGGCAGGAAGCAACTACTGAATATGGGTGATTTTGTATGCACACCAATGCAGGATGTTTTGTAGGATTTTATTCACCTACTCATAGGTATGACCTATCGCTTGCGCCTTTGTCCCGCATTTTGCACGCGGTTGGCGTGGTTAAATCGAATTTAGTATGTTAATTTAAAGGGGTGGCCGGATGCCCTTCCTGCCGCCACCCCCTACCCCCGGGATGGAATCAGAGTACCCTGTCTGTCTGCGTCCAGTGTAAATCATGGAAAAGTGCGGATGTATTTCATTTCAGATGTCTGTGAGTCGTGTAACTGAGGTGGGACGTGGGGACCAGTCCGGTACTCACCTAGAGGGATGTGGAAAACCGCCTAAAAACCACATCCAGGCTCTCTGGCACACCGGCCCTCGTCGTTAATCCAGCGGGCGGATTCGATCCGGGGCCGGTGCGCCTACCCGAGTACAGGAAGCAGCGCATTAGCGATCTCGGCTAACCTGGCGGGTCACTCAGAGGTATGTCCAACTTTAGGGAAATTCCCCGTGCACAGCACGTTTGCATACCAGCGCTCGAGACCTCCGGCACTGCTGTGGCCACATCTTCGACAGACGTCCGATCAACTGCTTTCCTCCCTTTGCCACATTGCACTTCAAAAGAACCGGTCTTTTCGAATTCTGTAATCATTTTCTCCAGACCCTTAGAACACATCTGAACATGGCGTTTTTTCTGCAAGTTCTGCAGTGCCACTGGCGTACAGGTACCGTTCTTGTAAAAGAGCTTTGCCAGCAGCGGGCGATCCCTCATGGAGACAGTAGTGTTGGGCGTCTCGTACGCAAACTAAGCAACAGCTGTGTGCTGCGCGTCTGTTGGTGTGCATATATTGTGACGTCTACGTCGCTACCTGTTGGTCAAATTTTCGTTTTTTTCTTTGGTCCATGATAACATGCTGCTCGAATTTGATGATCTGATCGGAGGTTCTCTTTTTACAGCGTTTTGAAACTGGAACTTTAATTATGGACACCCTATAAAATACGAAAATGCTACTTTAGAAATGTAATGAATTTGCGAAAAAAATATGCTGATTATTGGCAGAGGAAAACGTAACTGATTTCGGGGTGGGGGGCACCGAGCCTGCTACATGCTGTGTTACAAGCAGTAAGACTGGCAGGCTCTCACTAGCTGTTAAGCTAAACACAAGCCAAGACAAATAAACGTGAAAATGTTTATTACATGTGTGTGTGTGTGTGTGTGTGTGTGTGTGTGTGTGTGTGATGTGCGCTTACAAGACGGATTAGACGTCAAAACTGGTAACACAGCTGTTTTGACTTGTCAACAGACACCAATATCTAGTAGAAAGCCACACATAGAGAACGGCTGAAGGGCACGCAATAACTACCTCTTATCCCTTCCCTACAGCGCAGAACAAAGAACTGCTGTCTTCTGAGCACTTTATGAACTTTTTTATCACTACAGTTTATGGGCGACACGTGCTCTAGTGTACGGAGCAGTGTGTGGTACGTTCTTATAATGTTCTGTCAAGATAACGTCTTGAAACATTAAACTAGTCTTTCACGTTTTTCTCGTATTGAATCTCAATGAAGTTAATCGTGCATCTCTCTAACACTCGCGTACCGGCCAAATAAACTCGTCACGAATCAAGTAACTCTACTTTGACTTCAGATTTAGGTTTCAGTCAACCGCACATGTAAAGAAAGCGTCGCAGTGTAGACCGCTAGCAGTCTGGGATTTCCCTTTCTTGGGGAAAAGCTTAAGTGAGACTCGTGTCACTTCCACGTTATAACCCACCGCCGTAGTCGTGGTTGCTACTGTACGCCCCATGATGGTGCTCGGAGTGGGAGCTGGTTCGATTCCCGTGGTTAAAGATCTTTCCACCGCCAGTATTTTTTCGCCAAATTTCGTGGCAATGTCCTGCATTAAACGCCAATCCTCTTTGGAGTGACTCATGAAGTGAGAGCTTGTGATACTGTTAGTAGTGATCAGTCTGTCTGCTGAGAACGTTAAGCCCTGTACTCCCTTTGTTATTATAAAACACGAGTAGACAATGTGGTGGCTGGGAGTTGACTCCAACATTGCCGGAGAAATCGGCCGTTCGTAGGTCAGGAAAACGTGCAAATTCCTCGCCAGGATATGGGTGGTAGAGATGGTGGTCACTGCAACCGCTCAGTGAGCCTTTCATGAAACGCCCCTGTTTACAACAGCCATACAGTGATAAGCCATTGTAACCACCGCCCACGCTACGGTCGCAGATTCGAATCCTGCCTCGGGCATGGATGTGTGTGATGTCCTTAGGTTAGTTAGGTTTAAGTAGTTCTAAGTTCTAGGGGACTGATGACCTCAGATGTTAAGTCCCATGGTGCTCAGAGCCATTTGAACCACCGCCCACCGCGATGTTGGATGCCACCTGGTACTGCTGCTACCACGTGACGCGGTAACAAAAGTATTACGCAGAGCGGGCACGGATGGGACATCACCCTAGCTAAGATATGGGCTGTAAATGGGGAAACCGATTGAGATAAGCGACTCTGAAAAAGGGCAGGTTATTGTTACGCAGAGCCTATGAACGTGTATCTCGAAAATGGCGAAGCTGGTCGAATGTTCACGTGCTATTGACGTGAGCATCTACGGAAAGAGGTAGAAGAACAGCGAAACTACCACTAGGCGCTAAATGGTTGGACATCCACAATTATTCACAGAACGTGGGGTTCGGAAGCTTGTCTGCTCTGTAAAGTAGGATAGATGGTGATCTGTGGCATTTTTGCCGAAAGAGCACAACGCTGGTGGACGCACAAGTGTTTTGGAGCCCACCATTCATCGTACATTGTTGAACATGGACCTCCGGGGCAGACCACCTCTACGTGTTCACGTGTTGATCCAACGACATCACCAATTACGATTGCAGTGGGCACGAGACCAGCGGGTTCGACTGTCAATGAATGGAAATGTGTTGGCTCTTTGGATGAATCACATTTTTGCTACGCTAGGTCGATGGTCGTCTCCACAAACGCCCTTATGGAGGTGAACGGCGGCTCGAAACGTGCGGCGCGCTACGGACGCAGACTGGTGGGATCAGTATTATGCTATGGGAGACGTTCTCCTGCGCTTGCATGAGACCTGTTCAAATGGCTCTGAGCACTATGGGACTCAACTGCTGAGGTCATTAGTCCCCTAGAACTTAGAACTAGTTAAACCTAACTAACCTAAGGACATCACAAACATCCATGCCCGAGGCAGGATTCGAACCTGCGACCGTAGCGGTCTTGCGGTTCCAGACTGCAGCGCCCTTAACCGCACGGCCACTTCGGCCGGCGCATGAGACCTGTGGTAGTAATCGAAGACACGCTGATAACTGCAAACGATCTGCATCCCTCCATTCTTGATGTTTTCCCTGACGACGATGTCATGTTTCAGCAGCATAATTGTACGTGTCTCAGAGTCAGAACCATGTTACATTGGTTTGAGGAGCATTATAGTGAAGTCACGTTGATTTCTGGGCGAAAACATTCGCCTGATGTAAATCCTATGGAACCCATCTGGGTCACTATAGGGCGCCATCACCGCGTACGCAAATCAGCCTCCCGTTATTTATGAGTATTACATGACCTTTACATAGACATCTAATGCCACATATCTTCACAAACCTAACAACAAACTGTCGAATCCGTGATACGCGGAATGAGTGATGTATTTCATTCCAAAGACAGACAAACAAGCTGTTAGGCAGGTGCTCGTCATGTTTTAGCTCATCAGTGTGTATATTCATTTTTATACAGAGACAGTATTGCGATATCTAGCAATAAAATTAAGATTGTGTCAGTATATTCGCATTGTGAACGGACAGATCAAGATAAGATGGATAGTTTTTATGAGGCACTCAGTGATGTAGTTGTTAGAGTAAAGGACAGGACAGTGTTCTGCTCATGGGTGATTTTAATGCCAGGATTGGAAATCGAACAGAAGGGTATGAAAAGGTTATGGGTAAATTTGGAGAGGATATGGAGGCCAACAGGAACGGGAAACAACTCTTGGATTTCTGTGCCAGTATGGGCTTAGTAATCACAAACTCCTTTTTTAAACATAAGAACATTCACCGGTATACTTGTGAAGGCAGGGGAACCAGATCTGTCATTGACTATATAATAACAGATCAGGAATTCAGGAAGGCTGTGAGGGCACACGTGTATTCAGGGGATTCTTTGATGACACTGATCATTATTTAATCTGCAGTGAAATTGGGATTGTACGGCCGAATGTGCAGGAGGTCAGGTCCATATGTAGGAGGATAAGAGTGGAAAAACTTCAGGATAAGGAAATCAGGCACAAGTACATAACAGCGATCTCAGAAAGGTACCAGTTAGTTGAATGTAGTCAATTACAGTCATTGGAAAAGGAATGGACAAGGTACAGGGACACAGTACTAGAAGTGGCTAAAGAATGTCTTAGAACAGTAGAGTGTAAAAGTAGGATGAAGCAAACAGCTTGGTGGAATGACACAGTCATGGCAGCCTTTAAAAGGAAAAAGAAAGCGTATCAAAAATGGCTACATACTAGAACTCAGGTAGACAGAGAAAGTTATGTTGAAGAAAGAAACAAAGCCAAACAGATAATTGCAGCATCCAAGAAGAAATCTAGGGAAGACTTTGGAAACAGGTTGGAGACTATGGGTCAAGCCGCTGGAAAACCATTCTGGAGTGTAATTAGCAGTCTTCGAAAGGGAGGTAAGAAGTAAATGACAAGTATTTTGGACAGGTCAGGAAAACTGCTGTTGAACCTGTGGATTCCTTGGGCAGATGGAGGGAATATTTTGAAGAGTTGCTCAATGTAGGTGAAAATACGATCAGTAATGTTTCAGATTTCGAGGTACAATGAGATAGGAATGACGATGGAAATAGGATCACATTTGAGTAAGTGGAGAAAATGGTCAATAGATTGCAGTGCAATAAAGCAGCTGGGGTGGATGAAATTAAGTCGGAACTCATCAAATACAGTGGAATGTCAGGTCTTAAATGGCTACACAGGATAATTGAAATGGCCTGGGAGTCGGGACAGGTTTCATCAGACTGGACAAAAGCAGTAATCACACCAATCTTTAAACATGGAAACAGAAAAGATGGTAACAACTACAGAGGTATCTCTTTAATCAGCGTTGTCGGTAAAATCTTCTCAGGTATTGTTGAAAGGAAAGTGCGAGTATTAGTTGAGGACCAATTGGATGAAAATCAGTGTGGGTTTAGGCCTCTTAGAGGTTGTCAGGACCAGATCTTTAGCTTACGGCAAATAGTGGAGAAGTGTTATGAGTGGAACAGGGAATTGTATCTATGCTTTATAGATCTAGAAAAGGCATATGACCGGGTTCATAGGAGGAAGTTATTGTCTGTTCTACGAGATTATGGAATAGGAGGCAAACTTTTGCAAGCAATTAAAGGTCTTTACATGGATAGTCAGGCAGCAGTTAGAGTTGACGGTAAATTGAGTTCATGGTTCAGAGTAGTTTCAGGGGTAAGACAAGGCTGCAACCTGTCTCCACTGTTGTTCATATTATTTATGGATCATATGTTGAAAACAATAGACTGGCTGGGTGAGATTAAGATATGTGAACACAAAATAAGCAATCTTCCATATGCGGATGACTTAATTGTGATGGCAGATTCGATTGAAAGTTTGCAAAGTAATATCTCAGAGCTAGATCAGAAATGTAAGGACTATGGTATGAAGATTAGCATCTCCAAAACGAAAGTAATGTCAGTGGGAAAGAAATATAAACGGACTGAGTGCCAAATAGGAGGAACAAAGTTAGAACAGGTGGACGGTTTCAAGTACTTAGGATGCATATTCTCACAGGATGGCAACATAGTGAAAGAACTGGAAGCGAGGTGTAGCAAAGCTAATGCAGTGAGCGCTCAGCTACGATCTACTCTCTTCTGCAAGAAGGAAGTCAGTACCAAGACCAAGTTATCTGTGCACCGTTCAATCTTTCGACCAACTTTTTTGTATGGGAGCGAAAGCTGGGCGGATTCAGGTTACCTTATCAACAAGGTTGAGATTACGGATATGAAAGTAGCTAGGATGATTGCAGGTACTAGTAGATGGGAACAATGGCAGGAGGGTGTCCACAATGAGGAAATCAAAGAGAAACTGGGAATGAACTCTATAGATGTAGCAGTCAGGGCGAACAGGCTTAGATGGTGGGGGCATGTTACACGCATGGGAGAAGCAAGGTTACCCAAGAGACTCATGGGTTCAGCAGTAGAGGGTAGGAGGAGTCGGGGCAGACCAAGGAGAAGGTACCTGGATTCGGTTAAGAATGATTTTGAAGTAATAGGTTTAACATCAGAAGAGGCATCAATGTTAGCACTGAATAGGGGATCATGGAGGAATTTTATAAGGGGGGCTATGCTCCAGACTGAACGCTGAAAGGCATAATCAGTCTTAAATGATGATCATGGTGATGATGATGATGACAGTATTGCAGCAGGTGAGAGGATATTGCCCCTCGATGACGTAGGTGGCTACCGGCGCGCCGGGCACTGAGGTCAGCAATTGCCAGCTCAGGAGACAGCATGAGTTATCAATGACGGGTATTGTTGTCGGCGAAGCTGCCGTTGATGTGTGTCAGGAGCAGTTTCTGTCAGCCTGACTATCTCGTGGTCACCAGCTAGCACGCTAGGAACTACGGTGTTTAAGCCACAGTATGTAGCATCGCCGTAATCGAAAGCGTATGCCTGCGCTGGGTGATGCTCAGCAACGATGAAAGTCATCGGGTACCGATGAACAGCATCTGAGAGACCCGGCAGCCTCTCGCCCAGGCTCAAATATGTGATCCGCCAGGGTGGTGGTCGGCAGCAGAAGACTGTCACTCGCAATTGACCCAGCGGCGCGAAGGTGCCATCTTGTGTGCGTAACGTACCCAGCTCAGGTGGACACTTACTGCTACTGGAGATGAACTCTTTGGAAGGAGACTGGATGCATCGTCTGACTTTGAAGTGGTCTTTACCCCAAAATTAACAACCGATGAAGTCAGAAGTGTTCGGCATCACGTACACAACTCAATACAACCGTCTATCGAGAAACTGGATGAGCATCTGAGAACATCTGAGAATGAGGGTCTGACCTGGGGCCCTATTTATGAGAGTCCGCTGGGAAGTACTTCTCCAACATCAGCGTCCACACTCCAGAAGTGACATTAGGTGGTAGTAAACGGGTATCGCCACTGGGTGGCGATGATTTCACTTGTCCTTATTACTCATTCCGCGTATCAGGGATTCGACAGTTTGTTGTTAGGTTTGTGAAGATATGTGGCATTAGATGTCTATGTAAAGGTCAAGTAATACTCATAAATAACGGGAGGCTGATTTGCGTACGCGGTGATGGTGCCCTATAGTGACCCAGATGGGTTCCATAGGATTTACATATATAGGTACCCGTTACAGTCATCTACATCTGCCGAGCTTCTCACTTTGAAGTGCTCCCTAGCTTCTACCACTTCATCAGATTCCTAAATAAGCGCTCTTACATACTGGATAAACCTTCTTGTGAAACGATGCCAGTACTTCAGGCTGACACTCGCTTCCCTCTGTACGACGTCGTTTCACTGAGTGTCGCATGAGGAGTTCATCACATCCTACGGACTTGTGGTGCAACAACTACGAGCCTGTATACTAACTTCACAAAAGCTCTCCTGCAAACCTCCTGAAAGAAAGGAGCCCCCAGGCTGTGGCAAAGCCATGTCTCCGCAATATCCTTTCTTCCAGAAGGGCTAGTTCTACAAGGTTCGCAGGAGAGCTTCTGTGAAGTTTGGAAAGTAGGAGACGAGGTACTGGCGGAATTAAAGCCGTGAGGACGGGTTGTGAGTCGTGCTTGGATAGCTCAGATGGTAGAGCACTTGCCCGCGAAAGACAAAGGTCCCGAGTTCGAGTCTCGGTCCGGCACTCAGTTTTAATCTGCCAGGTAGTCTCATAACAGTGCACCTCCTCTGCAGAGCGAAAATTTAATTCTGGAAACGTGACAGTGCACTATATAGGTACCCGTTACAGTCATCTACATTCAACACATGCGCGTTAGAGACAGCTCTCGTATCCCTAATGAACCACAAGGCGGGCGACCACTGTTGCCGAAGAAGAACGCCCTTTCCGATTAGCCGAATGAACAATACGAGCCGGACGCGGTGGCCGAGTGGTTCAGTCCGGAACCGCGCGACTGCTACGGTCGCAGGTTCGAATCCTGCCTCGGGAATGGATGTGTGTGATGTCCTTAGGTTAATTATGTTTAAGTATTTCTAAGTTCCAGGGGACTGATGACCCCCGATGTTAAGTCCCATAGTGCTCAGAGCCATTTGAACCATTTGAAGTTGGCAATCGACTTTCGAGACACATTCATTTTTTTTCGTAAAGAAGTTGTCACTCAAATCAAACTGTTTGTATATACTCTTATTTTATTCGAAACAAGAGTTCATTCCCATTAGTCATAATTTCTGGGATATGATAGATTCCTACTTGAATCCTTTGTACCATCGTCTCTTGGTTCAGCTTCACGATTCCGTGTAGAGGCTGTTTTAATTTTTGGTTCAGATGATTAATCCGACAGAACAGGAAATTGGAACTTTAAACGATAGTTCAGTTTTAGTAGAGCCACACACAGGCTGTCACTATCGACACCCTAATATGTACGTATAAGGTTCTGATAGAATTCTGTAATTCAGATACAGAGCTTTGGCATCTGAAGCGACACAGGGTTATGCTTCGACATACATAGCAGAAAGGAAAATACGAACATAACAAATCGCCGTTTGTTCTTGTGGTCGTAATTCAACTTCGTCAACGAACGTAAACTTTTTCAGAACATAAATGATTTTCACCATCCATCTTGAATGAAGAACCCTTTGCACCATGAGAAGAGAACACGCTGTTAATTCAGAAACTATCACGTATCTTATGCCTGCAAGGTAAATATAAGAGACCTTTTTCCAAAATGTTTTCAATCAAACCACACGGACCTCTAAAAATGATCGTATTTTATGCCGTTGTGACAGAAAGTAGTGATTTAACAGAAAAGCCATTCAATGAGGGTTTCACGGACAACGTTTCCTGCCCTTTTCCCTAATAAGTTTAGCGACCGGAATGTGTGAAAAATTATCAACATTAAACTAGTAGTGAATTTTTATTTTATTTTATTTTCAAATACATTTGTGTGTAAAATTTATCTTTTAAGTACATTAATATATAATTTGATGATTTGTTAATTTCCATATTCCTTTTCACTCTCTTTTGTTAATGGCTGCCCGTGCTCGCTCAGAAATCCTCTTCTCATATAACTGATTATTGATTTCAAGTATACATCTACGGGTGCTTTTCAACTGTTGACTGATCAAAAACTGGTTATCTTTTTCGATTGTTCAGATCGAATCAACGACGTTTGCTATGTCAAGGTTTAAAAAAAATTGTTCATTGTCACTTGTTAAGTTTCGACGATCTCCCAACATATTTATGTAGTTGCCACCGTTGCTGATGTTAACCTTCTAATTTTAGTAAGCAGTTCAGCTCCTGTGTAGAAAGTTGTAATTTTTCAAATAAATTTTCATTTTCCGCAGACTTTGACACTTAGATGCGTAGTTAATTTACATAACTGCAAATTGTAAAAGTAAACTATTGGCATTTGTTTGACGGATGATAGTTCACTTCTAGTTATTTCATGCTAGTAATTCCAACAAAAATATATGTAACTTTCTGTAAACGAAGCGAAAAGCAAGACATCGTACTTTCTGCAAATACGAGCTTTCCTGAAAAGTGAGTGACGAGTGAGGTTGTCCATGCTGGGTCGTAAACTGGTTCCGTAATCCTTACTTCTGTTCAGCTTATCCTGACCTCTCTCTACCTGTCTTGCAGTCACTAGCCTGTCACATCACCCAACTAATGTGATGTTTTCTTAGAACACATTCAACTAAGGAAATTGAAATAAACAACCTAATTACAACAGTTAATCAATGAATTTATCATACAGAAGTAATACTTGTAGGCACTTGATATTTTCTCCGGGACTTTATCTAAAATACGTATATGACACAGATAAAAAAAGGAACAGTCAACGAATAAGATTGAACGGTTCCCAAAAAGAAACGATCACCTGTGAACTAAATCCCAAAGATGAATGAGTTTGCCCATATCTGATAAGTTAATCAGCAGTTTAGAGTTCTGAACTTCATTTTTTCGCGAAATTCAGCAGAACTGTTCAACTTTTGTACAGAGAACTCTGCCGGCCGGAGTGGCCGAGCGGTTAAAGGCGCTACAGTCTGGAACCGCACGACCACTACGGTCGCAGGTTCGAATCCTGCCTCGGGCATGGATGTGTGTGATGTCCTTAGGTTAGTTAGGTTTAAGTAGTTCTAAGTTCTAGGGGACTTATGACCACAGCAGTTGAGTCCCATAGTGCTCAGAGCCATTTGAACCATTTTGAACAGAGAACTCTAGAACTATAGTATATCATTCAAGAACACTGGAAAAAAAGTGTATTTCTCTAAAGGTGGAGGCAAACTTTACAACTATTCACAATAGTGATAATATTTTTTTGCGAAATTCTACAGAAATATTCAAATTCTCTACATAGAAGTCTAGAACTATAGCATCTACGGATGACTCTGACAAAAATATATATTTCTTGAAAGTCGGGAGCTAACTTCACAAGCAGTGAAAATGCGTCCCTCATTATTTGCAATTAACTCGTAGAGTATTATAGGCTGAACGACATGTCATTTGGCTTTTCTGTAGAACTCTTGGGGAGCTATTCATAATAGAGATCATTATTTTTTTTCGCAAATTTGGCAATTAATTATTTTTTACAAGATTAAAATTATCTCGAGTAATATTTTTTCGCGGAATTCTGCACAACTATTCAAATTGTGCACAGAAAACTGTTTAACTATAACGTATCTAATAAGAACTTTGAAAAAAGTTTGTTTCTCGAAAGTCGGGTGCCAGCTTCACATTACTGTCATAAAGCAGCATCTTGAGGCAATGGTTTGTGGATAGTAAAATTTCTGGAATGGACAGGCCTGCCTTGAGTCCCGACCGGAACCAGTGGAACATCTTTGGGGTGAGTTAGAGCGTCGACTTCGTTCCAGACCCCAGCCTCCGAGGTGTGCGGACATTTGTCACGCCGGACATTCGTCACAATTTCACCTGCTCCGAAGGGTTGGGTCCCTTGTCTCCCTCTCCTCCTCTTCCTCCTCCTCACCCGCCGCCCGACCCCTGGAATGCCCGTGGACGGTCACCGAACCTGCACACTGGTCGCAACGAAAGTCCTTACGCTCAGTTTACTTTCGAAGTTCCTAACGTGACCATCAGTATGGAAGTTACTACAATGAACAAGGGCAGGCCTTCTGCTTATTACAATGGTTACGCGTATCTTAAACAGAGGGAATCTAAAGAAGGTGTTGTTACGTGGATGTCCTTACGCCGAAAAGCGGATCATTGCATGGGAAAGCTGCTTTCGAAGAACGGAGAAGTGTTGAACGTTTTAGAACATCTGACGATGCTGCTCTGGCAGTGAGAAAGCAAGTGGAAAGGGCGAAGAGAAGATCTCGAGAAGAAACTACACAGTTATCGGAGATATACGCGGACGAAATGAGAAATCTACGTAATAAAGGTTATGACTTTGTTACAGTGATGCCTAATTCAGAATCTATGAAGAGAACAATGCGTCGTCGACAGAGTCAAGCGCGGGGGAACCAACAAGAGCCTACGAACTCTTATGAAATTTATCCTCATGAAGATCTATTAAAAATGGGAGATGGCAGTAGTTTTCTTCTAGAAGACGATAGATTAGAGTAGAGAATAGTGATTTTTAGTGGAAGCAAAGGAAAAGAAAATTTAAAAACATGTTCTCATTTTTTTATGGATGGAACATTTAAGAGCTGCAGCAAGCAGTTTGCACAAATATACACCATACACGTAGACTTAGGAGGCCCGATTAAAGAAACAAACATTCTTCCTACTGTGTTTGCTCTGCTCCCTAACATGAAGAAAGACACATATGTTCGTCTGTTTCGTCTGATAAAACAGGCAGTCCCTGAGTGGTGTCCTAAAGAAGTGAATGTCGATTTTGAGGCAGCTGCGATATCGGCCATTCGTAAAATTTTTCCCACAATTCAAATAAATGGATGCTATTTCCATATGAAGAAGAGTTTATGGAGAAGAATTCAAGTTCTCGGTCTAACTGAGGAGTACCGCCAGAACGAGGATTTAAGAGTTCACGTCAGTATGTGTGCAGCGCTGGTATTTGTAAAACCGGAGGCCGTAAGCAATGGATGGATTGAGATTCATGCAGAAGCTCCTGATAACGGAAGGCTCTCTCAACTTTTTGACTACTTTGTGGACAACTGGCTAGAGAATGAGGATATCCCAACAGAAATGTGGAACTGCTACGGAAAAAGGCACCGAACGACGACTGCTGTTGAAGGGTGGCACAACAAAATAAATAGTATTATTGGAAACCCTCACCCTAGAATCACTTATTTGGTGAAGTGCCTGAAAAAGGAAGCAGAGCTTACAAACTGTATGTACATGAAATTGAAAATGAATTTTGAAGGTAAGAAGAGGAAGAAGAAGTACTTGAAGCTGAACGACTGGATAGAGAGAATCGTAAAGAATTATGAAGAGACTGGCAACATTAGACCTTCCTCGAAAGCCATTGCCCATATTCAGGAACTGGACTTAAATATTTTAAAAATAATGTATTAAAAAACTATGAAGACCACTGAGTCCTCACAGATTATTGAGTTAAAATTATTAAAACACTGAAGCAGCATTATCGGCGCTAATATTAAGTTGTAACTGTAAATAGAGTGTATATTAGTTCAGCCTGTTTAGGCTGATTTTAAAGTGCAAAGTGTGATGGGAATTAGCCTTTATTGTTAAAATTAAAGAGTGTTATAAGCCACACAAAAGTATCCCTAAATGGCTTAACGATGTAACTAGCTGGTCCCCGCTCGGTTCACTTGCGAGTAATAAAGAAACAGTGAAATTTGGCTTAACGAAGCCAACATTAAACATCACTCAAATGATCCTCCTGTAACCAGAATTTCGTATTTAAGTAAGAGCTCCTATTGTTGTCACATTAAGATAACTTTTTTCTACCTTCTAGTATTATGGCCGTACTATAAAATAATTGCGAGTTCTAAAATTATTTTCTGAAGCTTCAGAGTCGCAACTATCACCTAAAATATCATGGTTTGTTAAACTGATAGTATACGCTTTCGTAAAAGAAAATGGGAACTGGACCTTTGAATTTCATCTAAAATTGACATCCCAAAACTGATCTAATCCTAAGATTGACAATTTTCGCACCTCACATATTTTTTATTTAAGTTTAGCTGCAAACATTTATAGTAGATGTAAATCTACTTAAGTACATTTAGATATAGTCCTTTAAAAATTAGAATTCCTTACTAAATTGTTGATTGTCTTTAAATGGCCAGTAAAAGTAACTGAAACTAGGCAAGCAGCTTACTACTGAAAATTAATTGTTACTAAAGAACATCAGAAATAAATGTATTAGACCTACTTTTCTTATACATTAGAGACTTTTTGAAAAGATATTTGATCATTTCCTCTGTCACTGATAGTTCAGGCACCTCTGCATCATCAGTTATTTGATAGTGTAATTTAACTTGCTTTGCAACACCAGGGATATCTACTTCTACACTCCTGGAAATTGAAATAAGAACACCGTGAATTCATTGTCCCAGGAAGGGGAAACTTTATTGACACATTCCTGGGGTCAGATACATCACATGATCACACTGACAGAACCACAGGCACATAGACACAGGCAACAGAGCATGCACAATGTCGGCACTAGTACAGTGTATATCCACCTTTCGCAGCAATGCAGGCTGCTATTCTCCCATGGAGACGATCGTAGAGATGCTGGATGTAGTCCTGTGGAACGGCTTGCCATGCCATTTCCACCTGGCGCCTCAGTTGGACCAGCGTTCGTGCTGGACGTGCAGACCGCGTGAGACGACGCTTCATCCAGTCCCAAACATGCTCAATGGGGGACAGATCCGGAGATCTTGCTGGCCAGGGTAGTTGACTTACACCTTCTAGAGCACGTTGGGTGGCACGGGATACATGCGGACGTGCATTGTCCTGTTGGAACAGCAAGTTCCCTTGCCGGTCTAGGAATGGTAGAACGATGGGTTCGATGACGGTTTGGATGTACCGTGCACTATTCAGTGTCCCCTCGACGATCACCAGTGGTGTACGGCCAGTGTAGGAGATCGCTCCCCACACCATGATGCCGGGTGTTGGCCCTGTGTGCCTCGGTCGTATGCAGTCCTGATTGTGGCGCTCACCTGCACGGCGCCAAACACGCATACGACCATCATTGGCACCAAGGCAGAAGCGACTCTCATCGCTGAAGACGACACGTCTCCATTCGTCCCTCCATTCACGCCTGTCGCGACACCACTGGAGGCGGGCTGCACGATGTTGGGGCGTGAGCGGAAGACGGCCTAACGGTGTGCGGGACCGTAGCCCAGCTTCATGGAGACGGTTGCGAATTGTCCTCGCCGATACCCCAGGAGCAACAGTGTCCCTAATTTGCTGGGAAGTGGCGGTGCGGTCCCCTACGGCACTGCGTAGGATCCTACGGTCTTGGCGTGCATCCGTGCGTCGCTGCGGTCCGGTCCCAGGTCGACGGGCACGTGCACCTTCCGCCGACCACTGGCGACAATATCAATGTACTGTGGAGACCTCACGCCCCACGTGTTGAGCAATTCGGCGGTACGTCCACCCGGCCTCCCGCATGCCCACTATACGCCCTCGCTCAAAGTCCGTCAACTGCACATACGGTTCACGTCCACGCTGTCGCGGCATGCTACCAGTGTTAAAGACTGCGATGGAGCTCCGTATGCCACGGCAAACTGGCTGACACTGACGGCGGCGGTGCACAAATGCTGCGCAGCTAGCGCCATTCGACGGCCAACACCGCGGTTCCTGGTGTGTCCGCTGTGCCGTGCGTGTGATCATTGCTTGTACAGCCCTCTCGCAGTGTCCGGAGCACGTATGGTGGGTCTGACACACCGGTGTCAATGTGTTCTTTTTTCCATTTCCAGGAGTGTATACTATTTTTTCAGCTGTACTCATTTCGAATTTTGGAATATTCACTTCGTCTTCCTTGGTGAAGGAATTTTGGAAAAGTGCATTTAGTAACCACACTTGTGGCACTGTCATAAGTAACATTACCGTCTCTGTCGCGTAGTAAAGGTACTTACTGAGCCTTTCCGCTGGTTTACTTAACATAGGACCACAATCTCTTTGAATTTTCCGCCACATTTCTAGAGAGAGTTTCGTTGTGGAAACTATTAAATGCATTTCGCATTGAAAACCACACCAAATTTCGAACCTTACCAAAACTTCACCAATCTTGGAGATTTTGCGTTCGTCTAAATTATACGTGCCTTTTTCGGTGCTCCTACATCAGCTTTCTGTCGTGTTTTGTGTACCCTGGGGGATCAGTTCTGTCTCTTATTAATTTATTTGGTATGAATCTCTCGAGTGCTGTTGACTCTATGTCTTCACTTACTTAGTTTGGAAGAATTGGAGACTGTCTCTTAGGAAGACGTCAAACGAATTTTTAGCTGCTTTTCTAAATAGATACATTTCGCGTTTCGTTTTGGTGAATTTCTTTGTTACGGAATTGAGCCTCGCTACGACTGTGTGTTCACTAATCCCTGTATCCGTTGTGATGCTCAGGATTATTTGTGGCTAAGAGGTCAAGTGCGTTTTCGTAACCATTTAGAATATGAATGGCATCGTGAACTAATTGTTCAAAATAATTTTTAAAAAAGCATCTAGAACAATTACGGAAGTTGTTTTCTATCTACAATAGGGTCTGAAAATGTATTTTTGTCAACATACGGAAGGTAGATTAAAGTCACTGCCAACTATAATTGTATGAGTAGGGTACCTATTTGTGATGAGACGCAAGTTTTCTTTGAACTGTTCAGAAACTCTTTCATCTGAAACCGGGGGTCGGTAAAAGGAACCAGTTATTAATTTATTCCGGTTGTCGAATATAACCTCTGCCCATACTAAGTCCCAGGAACTATCTGCTTCATTGTCGCTTGTGGGCATTACATTATTTTTCCTTAAGTTGTGCTTCTTGTTTCTGGTGTAGTACAGATCATTACAATCACGGCTTTTCCCTCCAAAACCTAGGATGCTTTCTCTGTGACCCTGTAAATACCAGAGCTAAACAATGTAGAACAACAACATATGTTACAAGCATAGCATTCTGTATTACATCATATCCCTACTTCATTTCCTTATTTCTACAGTCTGGAACCTCGCGACCGCGACGCTCGCAGGTTCGAATCCTGCCTCGGGCATGGATGTGTGTGATGTCCTTAGGTTAGTTAGGTTTAAGCAGTTCTAAGTTCTAGGGGACTGATGACATGAGATGTTAAGTCCCATAGAGCTCAGAGCCATTTGAACCATTTGAGCCTTATTTCTAACATTTTAAAATTGTACGTCGACTTTAGATGACATGTCAATCATAGATGTTCTTATCTTTATTTAGTGAACGTATTTTCAGTCATGTTTTGCACGTTGTCCCGCTGCTCTTTATTAACTAATATTTCGCCACAAGTGATATCGGATTTTAGAGAGTAAATTAATATGGAGTATGTCGTTCTTCCCTTCAAATATTCACTTACCCATTTCTTCTTTCCTTATTGTCTTTTGTGCATGCAGTTGTAGTAATTAAAGTAGGCACAAATGCAGTGATCAAAAAGAAATGATTAGCGTTCATTCGCATTCTCTTTATATCGTTCCTTTCTTGTTGCTCCCATGGCGATGGACAGTTTCTATTGCAAGCAGTAAGCGTGAAAGGAAGCTACCGTACAGACAGAGGGATCTATATTTATACTTGGCAGAAATAATTACATACTGACATAATCGTCGGTATTGCTTTCGTTTCCGGTATTGCTTTCGTTTCCCAAAAGTTATAAATATTTCGATTTCGGAAAAGAAGTTCTGTATTTCGCCAAGATGTCGAAGAAGAAGGTCCCTTACGTAGTGATTGTATCGAGTAAGATGTGGAGACGGCGGTTAGAAAGCGGACAGAAGTACGAGGAAGGTTGTTCCTTACCTGGTGGATCGCTACTCAAGTTACCCGGCAAAGGGGCAAGTGTGGCAAATGTCCAGCGTGGCAAATGTCCGGCATTCAGCGTCCGTTCTTTTTACATTGCTACCTTCTCTGATTTCGGCTCCTGAGGAAAAACGGGCTGGAATTCCGCTACAGCTATTCAGATGCCTCACTGAAAGTGTCCCACTGGAATTCAAGCAGTCATAAAGGCAAAGGGTGAAACATTCCATAGTAATTCCCTCTAACATGTTTCTGGTTACTTTTGATTAGATGGTGTAGACGTATTTTAGACACTCCTGAACAGACAGGTCATGAGGCACTTACACTAAATACTTGAAAATACAGGCGGCAGTTAAAAGGAAACGAAACAGATGGAAAAAGCATAAGTAAACTGTTTCATATGTCAAAAGTAATCGCCGTAACTGTTAATAAATGTATCCCAGTGCGACATAAGGCGGTCAATACCTTCACGGAAAAATGTTTGCGGTTGCCTACAGGACCGTGATTGTACCCAGGCGTGCATCTCTTCTACGGCCACCAATGTCCTTCTTGAGGGCTCCATAAATATTGAATTCACGTAGGTAGACATCGGGACTGTATGATGGATGTGTTAGGGCTTCCCAGCGAAACTTCTGCTGCGTATTGGCGGGCCCACATGTTGCCAAGTTTGTTTGCACAACGCTGCACAAGTTTCGCTGGGAAACACTTACACATCTTCCGTACAGTCCCAATCTGTCCCCACTCGATTTCCATATTTTTGTAGCCCTGAAGAAACTCATTTATGCTCGTCGACTTGCTTCGTACAATGAGGCGCACGCCTTGATACAATCATGGTTCCGATGACAACCTCAAATGTATTTCCATGAAGTCATTGGCCGTCTTGTCACAGTGGTATAAATGTATTAACAGTGATGGCACATAGTTTCGAAATACTAAACAGATTATTTATTTTTTCCATCTGTTTTGTTTTCATTTGACTGTCCCTTATATATTACACTGAAGTGCCAAAGAAACTGGTAAATGCATGCGTATTCAGATACAGAGATACTTGCAGAATATGGGGCTGCGTCGGCAACGCCTATATAAGAATATATAGAATTTTAGAATATGTTTTTTGCTCGTGTATCATGTCATTTCTGGAAACGCAGAATCTACTCTTTAGGAATCAACATGGATTCCGGAAACAGCGATCGTGTGGGACCCAACTGGCTTTATTTGTTCATGAGACCCAGAAAATATTAGATACAGGCTCCCAGGTAGATGCCATTTTCCTTGACTTCCGGAAGGCGTTCGATACAGTTCCGCACTGTCGCCTGGTAAACAAAGTAAGTGCCTACGGAATATCAGACCAGCTGGGTGGCTGGATTGAAGAGTTTTTAGCAAACAGAACGCAGCATGTTGTCCTCAATGGAGAGACGTCTACAGACGTTAAAGTAACCTCTGGCGTGCCACAGGGGAGTGTTATGGGACCATTGCTTTTCACAATATATATAAATGACCTAGTAGATAGTGTCGGAAGTTCCATGCGGCTTTTCGCGGATGATGCTGTAGTATACAGAGAAGTTGCAGGAATAGAAAATTGCAGCGAAATGCAGCAAGATCTGCAGCGGATAGGCACTTGGTGCAGGGAGTGGCAACTGACCCTTAACATAGACAAATGTAATGTATTGCGAATACGTAGAAAGAAGGATCCTTTACTGTATGATTATATGATAGCGGAACAAACACTGGTAGCAGTTACTTCTGTAAAATATCTGGGAGTATGCGTGCGGAAAGATTTGAAGTGGAATGATCATATAAAATTAATTGTTGGTAAGGCGGGTGCCAGGTTGAGATTCATTGGGAGAGTCCTTAGAAAATGTAGTCCATCAACAAAGGAGGTGGCTTACAAAACACTCGTTCGACCTATACTTGAGTATTGCTCATCAGTGTGGGATCCGTACCAGGTCGGGTTGACGGAGGAGATAGGGAAGATCCAAAGAAGAGCGGCGCGTTTCGTCACAGGGTTTTTGGTAAGCGTGACAGCGTTACGGAGATGTTTAGCAGACTCAAGTGGCAGACTCTGCAAGAGAGGCGCTCTGCATCGCGGTGTAGCTTGCTGTCCAGGTTTCGAGAGGGTACGTTTCTGGGTGAGGTATCGAATATATTGCTTCCCCCTACTTATACCTTCCGAGGAGATCACGAATGTAAAATTAGAGAGATTTGAGCGCGCACGGAGGCTTTCCGGCAGTCGTTCTTCCCGCGAACCATACGCGACTGGAACAGGAAAGGGAGGTAATGACAGTGGCACGTAAAGTTCCCTCCGCCACACACCATTGGGTGGCTTGCGGAGTATAAATGTAGATGTAGATGTAGATGTAAGACAACAACTGTCTGGCGCAGTTGTTAGATCGGTTACTGCTGCTACAAAGGCAGATTATCAAGATTTAAGTCAGTTTGAACGTGGTGTTATAGTCGGCGCTCGAGCAATGGGACACAGCATCTACGAGGTAGCGATGAAGTGGGGTTTTCCCGTACGACCGTTTCACGAGTATATCGTCAATATCCGGAATACAGTAAAACATCAAATCTCCAACATCGCTGCGTCCGGAAGAAGATCCTGCAAGAACGGGACCAACGACGACTGAAGAGAATCGTTCAGCGGGACAGAAGTACAACCCTTCCGCAAATTGCTGCAGATTTCAATGCTGGGCCATTAACAAGTGTCAGAGTGCAAACCATTCAACGAAACATCATCGATATGGGCTTTCGGAGCCGAAGGCCCATTCGCTTACCCTTGATGTCTGCACGACACAAAGCTTTACGCCTTGTCTGAGCCCATCAACACCGACATTGGATTGTTGATGACTGGAAACGTCTCGCCTGGTCGGACGAGTCTCGTTTCAAATTGTATCGAGCAGATGGACGTATATGGCTATTAGACATCCTCATGAATCCATGGACCCTGCATGTCAACAGGGGACTGTTCAAGCTGGTGTAGGCTTTGTAATGGTGTGGGGCGTGTGCAGTTGGAGTGGTATGGGACCCCTGATACGTCTAGATAAGACTCTGACAGGTGACAAGTACGTAAGCATCCTGTCTGATGACCTGCATCCATTCATGTCCATTATGAAGGACTTGGGCAATTCCAGCAGGACAATGCGACACACGTCCAGAATTGCTACAGAGTGGTTCCAGGAACACTCTTCTGAGTTTAAACACTTCCGCTGGCCAAGTAACTCCCCAGGCACTAACATTATTTAGCATATCTGGGATGCCTTTCAACGTGTTGTTCAGCATCCCCTCATACTATTACGGATTTATGGACAGCCCAGCAGGATTCATGGTGTCAATTACCTCCAGCACTACTTCAGACGTTAATCGAGTCCATGCCACGTCGTGTTGCGTCACTTCTGCGTACTCGCGGGGGCCTACACGATATTAGTCAGGTGTACCAGTCTTCAGTGTATATTTGGAGTGACATAGCAGGTTCTTATCTGTGGTTGATGATATACCAAAGAACTTTCATTAAACAGGCATTTTGTACAATCACTGTAAGACTGTTCTCCCGTAGAAAATGTGACACTACAGCTGCGTTAGGAAGTATATAGCATTTAGAAAAGACATGTTTGCTTAAAATTTATACGTTTTTAATTAGTTTTAAGTTTGTAAGTGTAAATAGTCGAACCTACTTATGCGTGAAAAACCTAAACTGATAGTGCAGTGTAAAACTAGCTACAAAGAAGCGATTGGTGGCTGTTTATTTATTGTTTACCTGAATATTTCGGTGGAGTCACGCGTAAAAAAAAATACATGCAGTGTCGGCCGCTGTTGTCAATCGTGTATAGCATATACAAATTAAATATATACATATTTTTTAAGTATGTAGTTGTCGGCTGCGGTGCAAGTATAATTTTACACTACCACTGCCATTCTGGTTATGCTGAGTGGGTCCGATGGGTAACAGTACAGTTTCATGTCACCCTCCATTTCATCAGAAATCAAAGCTACATCCATTCTGGACTCCTGCTGATCACGGAAAGGCTGAATATTCTGAGCGCACTTAGTTGTCTATATTCGTAACATACTGTGCTTTTGTTTTGGGCCCGGACCCGGCGTTTTTGGTGTCACACTCTTTTGAATTTTAAGCTCTATGCATTTGTAGTCCTGGTGACATCTTGAGAAAATAGTGAGATTTCCTGTTTTTTTCTGTTTTTAAATTCACAGATTAGTATCTTTTCCAGATTCTTATATAAATATACGGTGCCCAATAATAGTTGTCACACCAAAACTCGCGAATGAAACAACACTTGGTACACTCCGGTTGGATAATTACTGTATGACATATCACACTGTTCGTGGAGACTGTGAAGTAGCAGATCGTGGATTTACTTGACGTGCGTGCAGCTCGTGTTGTTGTACGGCCACGAATACCGCACCGGTCCCGGCACAGACGGTGATCCTTCCTCTTTAAAGCGAGACCAAGCTGGCCGCGCTGCATCTCTTTTTAGCCGAGTGACCGGTTTGAAGTTACTTCCACGGAGACTGTAACTTGTTTAGGTTCAGTTGCTTATATACACCCACCACTGACTTTAATAATTCACCCTCGTCAGATAAGCAGTAGTACGGATGCTAATATTTAAAAGATGAAAGTAAGTCTACTAGTTTGATGAAGAAAACAAACGTAACATTCATCGCCTTATATGCGTTAGTTTCCATTTATTTACATTTTTAGTGGCCCGAGAATCACCTAGTCAAGTGTTATTTTGTAAATACATGTGAATATCACAATACATCCCACGAGGAGACAATATAACTTCCGTGATTAATAGATTAGTATCCCAGAGCTCAATTCCCAGTGGTCTCGTCACAGTTTTCGAAGGTCCTCACTGCTTTGTGATTGTTATTAAGAATCCATTTTATTAAATGAGCAATCCGCCAAAGTAGCAACAAATGAAAAGTTTTACACCGGGTTATGAGGATGCTGTGACACTGACAGTCACACAAATTGTATTTTACCCATTTATTTACGTTAACTTTGCCAATAAAGCATGAATAATATGTGAATGTGCTAAATGCTAGCTGGAAGAAATACTGCACTAGAATCGTAACTACTCTCACAGAATTATCGGAGCGTGTTGAAATGTAATGCATCCGAATTTTTATGTGAAAACTCTTAAAGCTTTTTGAATACAGCATACTTTATTAACATTTACATCTTAATTCTTCATGTCTACATATTTCACGTAGTCACGCTGGCATCGAACACATTTCTGTCACCGAGAGACCAGTTTGTTTACATCGTCACTGCAGAATGTTTGACTTAGTTGACGGAGCCATAACTTCATCTCTACTTGCACCGTTTCATCGCTATAAAAATGAAGTCCTCAAATCGCCATGTTACACGCTACAGTTCGGAACTTCTCTAGACTCTAGAGGCAGTGGGCTGTAAATGTGTGGACATGAACAACAAAGATTTAGAATGCTAATAATGTTTCTTTTATTAAAGAGCATTAAGAGCTTTCACATAAAAAACCTAGTAGCACCGACCAAGGTGGAACTGTGGCCGGCCGGAGTGGCCGAGCGGTTCTAGGCGCTACAGTCTGGAACCGCGCGACCGCTACGGTCGCAGGTTCGAATCCTGCCTCGGGCATGGATGTTTGTGATGTCCTTAGGTTAGTTAGGTTTAAGTAGTTCTAAGTTCTAGGGGACAGATGACCTCAGAAGTTAAGTCCCATAGTGCTCAGAGCCATTTGAACCATTTTTTTGTGGAACTGTGATAAAGGCATTGGAGTTGCTTGAGCCGAGTTTCAAATTCATTTCCAGAGGTCAAAATTTAGATTTTCGTGGTTTACGTAAATTGCTGAAATCAAGTGTCTGTTAGTTGTGTTTGATTCAATGAAATTACAGCTAACAAGATGAATTAAGTTGGGCCTGGTGGTATAGTGGTAAAGTGCATGTTTAGAAATCGAAAGGTCGCTGGATCGAATTCTCGTCGGACCACGGAGTATTTCAATGTGCCTTTAACGTTGCCTTCCACCTGTGGAGATTCAGTAGGATCGACACGTAGTTCGGATTCTACGTCAAACTGTAGGTCTCATTTTCCGGCAGGATTAGTCGGGTCGGTCAGGGACAAGCAAGTCGCTGAAGTGGCGTCCAATTAAAAGACATACTCCTGCCCATTGAACCACCCAGAATTATTATTATTATTATTATTATTATTATTATTATTACATAGTCTTACAGAGTCAGAATCAGGGTTTTTGAAGGAGCAGTGAAGATAATGGACTCGCATTCGGAAGGGCTAGGGTTCAAAACCCAACACTCCAGAGATAGGTTTTCCGTTTTTTCTATAGATAATTTAAATTAAGTTCCATGGTTGTTCCTTTGAAAAGAACACGCCCTGTTTCCTTCCCATCCTTTTCCTCTCAGAGCCTGTACTCAGTCTCTAATGTTCTCATCTCCGAGGTGGCGTTAATCACAACTTCTTTGATTTTTTGTCCCATAGTGTCGGAGTTGCAGCCTATCTATAGCTGGAATTGCTGATTTCAGCCAGACAACAAGAAATTTTGTTCACATCGTTGCATACAGCAAAGGGAAGTGATTCAAATTAGACAGCAAGAACGCTTTTGTTTATGATTCAGTTTTAATATCGAATGGAGATGGAAACATAAGGGAAATCTTCGAGATGTGAGGGTTAAATTTTGGTAACCTTTGCTGACCTTTTGTACTAAAGTAGTACACAAAAGAGAAAAATTTACGAACCAATGATTTCCTAGTGCAGTCAAAAATCCACGAAGAAATCGCAACTATTTTTTGGGCGATGAAGCACTGATCAGTGACGCCAGGCTGATTCTAGAAATCATCACTATTTTAAAACTGATTTTGACGAAAACATTTTGAAAGAGGTAAGTGTTGCGAGTGAATTGTATATTTTGTAAATATTCACAATCAGTTCGACTGCAGCTGTAGTACTTATAGTTTTAGTTTTATTTATCCGTAGATATCTTTTAAAAGGATATTACACGAGTGGAGTGCTATTCGCGCAAAGTATCTATGAGAAATTCTTTAAGTTTGGATGCTGGAGAGAAATGCTGAAGGAATTAAAGTTCTTAGGGCAGGTCGTGAGTCTTTTTCGGATAGTTCAGTCGATATAGCACCTGACGGCCAAGGCAGAAGTCATAGGTTCGAGTTCGTTACGACAGACAGTTTTAATCCGCCACGAAGTGTCGAATCAGCTCACTCTTTGTTGCATAGTGACAATTCATTCTGGATGTTGGACATTGGTTGGAAGTAATTTCTTCAAGATGAATAAAAGTGTTGTTGCTATCCCGGTTTTGTACAAGGAATTGGGAAAACTGTGTTTGTTGAATATTTAGGAATTGCTTAACTGGTATTTCGTACACAAAAGAAATCCACAAAATTAACAGATGCCTGTTTCTGGCAGGTTGGCATCATATTAAAGGTCCTTAAATAATAACGAAAAGCTGCAGTGAAGCTATCACTTCGAAATGTGCATTGACATAATAAAAATGTTGCATAGACAGTAGACGGAGTTTATTAATACGTTTCCCATTCTATCTCAATATTCCAAGAATAGCCACTGTTCCTATTGAGAAAAAAATAAGAATTCTACTTACGATTATCTGTGTCCTATTTAAATTACCTCAGTGAATAGTGTTGTCATTGTGTGATATCATCTGCAGAGCCAATAAGAGAGATGATTGGCAAGGGAAGTGGTGGAATAGAACACCGCACAAACTCAACAGATTCGTGAAAAAAAAACGAATATTTCCTATGCCCACATCCCTCTTAACATCAGGGTTGGAACTTTAATAGTCTTACAGTTCCTAAATCTGTCTTACCATCATATAAGCTACCTGAAATCTTCCAGTGTCTCCAGGCTTCTTCCACGTATACAACCTTTTTTCGTGATTGTTAAACGAAGTGTTAGCTTTGATTAAATTATGGTCTACGGAAAATTCTACCAGGCGGCTTCCGCTTTCGTTCCTTCCCGCCATTCCATATTCACCTACTACTTTTCCTTCTCTTCCTTTTCCTATTATCGAATTCCAGTCCCTCATGACTATTAAATTTTCGTCTCCCTTCACTATCTGAATCGCTTCTCTTACCTCCTCATCCTCATAAGTTTCTTCAGTCTCTTCATCTGCGGAGCTAGTTGGCATCTAAACTTGTACTTCTGTGGTAGGACTGGGCTTCGTGTCTATCTCGGCTACAATAATGCGTTCGCTATTCTGTCCTATTGTTTTTATTTATTATTAAAACTACTACTGCAATACCCCTATTTGATTTTGTATTTATAACCATGTACACTCCTGGAAATGGAAAAAAGAACACATTGACACCGGTGTGTCAGACCCACCATACTTGCTCCGGACACTGCGAGAGGGCTGTACAAGCAATGATCACACGCACGGCACAGCGGACACACCAGGAACCGCGGTGTTGGCCGTCGAATGGCGCTAGCTGCGCAGCATTTGTGCACCGCCGCCGTCAGTGTCAGCCAGTTTGCCGTGGCATACGGAGCTCCATCGCAGTCTTTAACACTGGTAGCATGCCGCGACAGCGTGGACGTGAACCGTATGTGCAGTTGACGGACTTTGAGCGAGGGCGTATAGTGGGCATGCGGGAGGCCGGGTGGACGTACCGCCGAATTGCTCAACACGTGGGGCGTGATGTCTCCACAGTACATCGATGTTGTCGCCAGTGGTCGGCGGAAGGTGCACGTGCCCGTCGACCTGGGACCGGACCGCAGCGACGCACGGATGCACGCCAAGACCGTAGGATCCTACGCAGTGCCGTAGGGGACCGCACCGCCACTTCCCAGCAAATTAGGGATACTATTGCTCCTGGGGTATCGGCGAGGACCATTCGCAACCGTCTCCATGAAGCTGGGCTACGGTCCCGCACACCGTTAGGCCGTCTTCCGCTCACGCCCCAACATCGTGCAGCCCGCCTCCAGTGGTGTCGCGACAGGCGTGAATGGAGGGACGAATGGAGACGTGTCGTCTTCAGCGATGAGAGTCGCTTCTGCCTTGGTGCCAATGATGGTCGTATGCGTTTTTGGCGCCGTGCAGGTGAGCGCCACAATCAGGACTGCATACGACCGAGGCACACAGGGCCAACACCCGGCATCATGGTGTGGGGAGCGATCTCCTACACTGGCCGTACACCACTGGTGATCGTCGAGGGGACACTGAATAGTGCACGGTACATCCAAACCGTCATCGAACCCATCGTTCTACCATTCCTAGACCGGCAAGGGAACTTGCTGTTCCAACAGGACAATGCACGTCCACATGTATCCCGTGCCACCCAACGTGCTCTAGAAGGTGTAAGTCAACTACCCTGGCCAGCAAGATCTCCGGATCTGTCCCCCATTGAGCATGTTTGGGACTGGATGAAGCGTCGTCTCACGCGGTGTGCACGTCCAGCACGAACGCTCTGAGGCGCCAGGTGTAAATGGCATGGCAAGCCGTTCCACAGGACTACATCCAGCATCTCTACGATCGTCTCCATGGGAGAATAGCAGCCTGCATTGCTGCGAAAGGTGGATATACACTTACTAGTGCCGACATCGTGCATGCTCTGTTGCCTGTGTCTATGTGCCTGTGGTTCTGTCAGTGTGATCATGTGATGTATCTGACCCCAGGAATGTGTCAATAAAGTTTCCCCTTCCTGGGACAATGAATTCACGGTGTTCTTATTTCAATTTCCAGGAGTGTATTCACCTGATCAGAAGTCTTGTTCCTCCTGCCACCGAAATTCGCTAATTCCCACTATATCTAACTTTAACCTATCCATTTAACTTTTTAAATTTTCTAACCTACCTGCCGAGTTAAAGGATCTGATATTCAACGCTCCGATCCGTAGAACGCCAGTTTTGTTTCTCCTGATAACTATGTCCTCCTGAATAGTCCCCGCCTGGAGATCTGAATGGGGGACCATTTTATCTCGGAAATATTTTACCCAAGATGACTCCATCATCATTTAACCATACAGTGAAGCTGCATGCCCTCGGGAAAAATTACTGCTCCCCTTGCTTTCAGCTTTTCGCAGTACCAGCACAGCAAGGCCGTTTTGATTAATGCTACAAGGCCAGATCAGTCAATCATCCAGACTGTTGCCCCTGCAACTACTGAAAAGGCTGCTGCCCCTCTTCATGAACCACAGTTTCGTTTGGCCTCTCAACAGATACCCCTCCCTTGTGGTTGCACCTACGATATGTCTATCTGTATCATTGAGGCACGCAAGCCTCCCCACCAACGGCAAGGTCCATGGTTCATGGTGGGGTGATGGTTCTTAGAGAGATGCTAATACTTTCAATTAAGCTGCTTTTGTCTGTCGAGAATAACTTTGATCGTATCAGACAATCCTGAGATGTTTACGCAGTTACGTATCTTTCAGGTGCAGGGACCACATTCAGAACAACATGTTACATTATATGTAGCGACTCCTTGATGTGTACGTATGTCTGAGTGGAAATTTATTAAATGCGTACATTACTAATCTTTTGACTTTTCCATCGCGGTTATTGTAGCGTTAGTTTCTGCTGCAACCTACATGAGCGAACGTCCCGGCAGAATGAAGAGAATCTGACGCAGTAGTATATCTACAATCACAGATTCTAGCAGAATTGTTAAAACATGAGGACGCAGCTCCAGGAAATAACCAAATAATTTCATTGCCGATTCATAAATATTGTATTTCCATTTAATTTTATTCCTTCACGCTTTTTGTGGTCCGCACGTGATGTGCACCCGTCATTTAGCATTATTATTTCTTTGTGGCCAGATAGACTTCAAGCTGCCTCTAGGACACCTTAACGTAAGATGAAAGCGAGCGTCCTACAGATCAGCTGTCTACGAGTCTTCTTCACATTACTGTGTTGTGCTTCTTGGGTAGAGATGGGAAATTAGCCCAGCACTTACCTTGAAGAGTGCGTGAAATCGCAGAAAAAGAAAAGAATACCACAGCAGTGTTTGTCAATCCTCTTAATCCTGAACGTGGAATCGAACCAAGTTCATTCTCCATGCATTACGAACAGCTGAAGTACTTACCATATTGCAGTTCCTGTGACGTTTCGATGTACTCTATAATGTCCTTGAGACATGCATGAATGTCTGAGGGAACAGGCACGGCGAAGCTCCACCTACGCAATGTACTAGTGACAATGAGAAATTGTGTCAGACCGGGACTCAAACCCGGATAACCCGTTTTACTCGAGCGGTCACCTTAACAGCTTTTTTCTTTATTTTTGTGTCACTTTACTACTTGCAGAAAAATTAACTTCATGAGTTACGAAAAATTGTAAGTGTAAAGTTGACATTCATAAGAAAGGAACTAGAATTTCTGGGCTCCAAACGTGGATTCTATTGTAATTAACCATATTTCACAAGAACGAACAGTATTCAGTGTGTATACAAAACTTTTGCTGTGCTTTTCTGATAACGCATTTCAATCTGCCCACTCTTCTTGTGGTGTCACCGCCAGACACCACACTTGCTAGGTGGTAGCTTTAAATCGGCCGCGGTCCATTAGTTCATGTCGGACCCGCGTGTCGCCACTGTCAGTGATCGCAGACCGAGCGCCACCACACGGCAGGTCTCGAGAGACGTACGAGCACTCGCCCCAGTTGTACGGACGACTTTGCTAGCGACTACACTGACAAAGCCTCGCTCCTTTGCAGAGCAGATAGTTAGAATAGCCTTCAGCTAAGTCCATGGCTACGACCTAGCAAGGCGCCATTAGCCTTACATAGCAATTGATACTTATCGTATAAAGCATGCCTCATCAAGAACGATGTATACAACAAGGATGGATTAAAGTTAAGTATTCCAGAAGCTACGTACTTTTCTTTATAGCATTCATTACGTATCCTGTTTCAGACCTCACGCCATCCTTCGTGTGTTTATAGCGTGCATAGCGGTCCCCTCAAATCACACTGTGTCGGCACTTCTGTCGACACATCACTTCTCACGACGTACAGTTACTGATTCAATCTGCTTATTATAGTCCAAACACTTGATGTAACAAGGCAGTGTTTTCCTGACTGTGGTTGTAAAAACAAACTTTATGCATGAACACTTTGGAGCAGAATTAAGTGTCTTACAGGGACTGGCACGGAGCATTCCATGACTCGGCACAATGCTGTAGCTGTGAACTGAGCATTAAGGTAGTCACGAGATGATTTGGATGATATTTGGCCTTTTGAAATAGATTTATATCATTTTCGTCATCATTACGTTATAAGGGGCACCTCTTAGTTACTGCTATATCACTTGGATAATCTCTTTGTTGAGTTCGGTCAATGTACTGGTCATATTGCCACCGCCAGCTTACCTCGTGTTGTTTTGTCTACATTTTCGTAACTGTCGTACAACCGTTTTTCTAAAAAAAATCCACATTTCCTCTTTTTACTGGGAACGTGTCCAGCTCGTTAAACGATAGTGGCAAGTTCTCTGAAAACATATACGTATTCCTGGTATTTGTCTAGACCGTCTGTCCAGTCGACTTAGCTATACGCCGTGCCTTTACTTCCCTCTCTGCAGTTTAGCTTGAAAGTGGCTAAAACGAAACACTTGAAAGAATAAATTCCTACGAAGCTGCTTTTTTTACGTGAACCTTCGTTTGCAGATTGAAAACTGAGTGCCAGTTGATGCTTCGAACATACACCTTTGCTGTTCGTAGGCTCCTCTCTACTAATTGGTTCATGCGAGAACTTTCACTCTCTCTATTCAAAACTTTAATCCACCAATACCGCTGCCCGGGTTCAGGAGCAAATTTTTATCTAGCAGTAAGTGTCATTCCAGTGACGCTCAACTGTGAAGTGAAATATCCGTTCTGGAAAATATCTTAGGCTGTACCTGCCACCACGTTATCACGTGGCTTGTTTACAGCTTCTCTTTAGTAGAAAGTGAACACACGTAATATAAATACCCTCGATATTCGAATAAGTGATCACGTACTAAAGAATGACCGACTCCAGAGGGACGAAACTCGTCTTCAACGTCTTTGCCTCGAAACCATAAATAAGTACCTTAATAAGTATCTAAATGAATTTCTTGAAGCTGAACGCAAAACTGGTGGCAGCTGGTAAGATGAACGCCGTGCTACACACAGTGAACTGATGAAACTCTGTCATAATGATTGTAAACGTACCGTGGTTCTTAGGTGGCTGACAAAGAAATAGAAAAGTGACACAGAAGTATTAATTGGATTGCTGAAAAAAACATTTCCTCTGTAAATGCTGATAAAACGAGGGAAACGATAAAAAATGTAATATTCGTGGCGAGAGAATATTTAAAATAAGAGGCAAGAAAAATCAGAGCATGCGGACACACGAAACTGGTGTGTTTTAAGAGAGAAACTATTTTCTTTGGAGTATCCTATCTTCAAGATCAGTTACGTTGATTGTCAAACATCTTCACCCTTTGTTAACGTTATTCATTTATCTGTAATGTAATGGCAACAATAACCACGTGAGAATGAGACTTTTCAGTACGTCTTTTAATTTCACCATTTCTGTACATAAGAAATGAACAGTACGATAAATATCGATAATAAACTAACCGTTTTTACTAATGGATCTTGAATACACCAGTGTAAATTCTGACTTGGTTGTAAGCAAATTTGCAGACTATTCTTGCAGGCTTGTGAGCCACCACTAAGACAACACGTCTTAAAGTATTTTCTGTTTACTAGCGCCTACCGTCCTACAGTATTTTAGAAATGACAGTATTTTCTGCTTGGACTGCAGTTAAATGTATTTGTTCAAAATAGTGATATGGGCTTCCTGTATTATGCTATTCTCAAATGATAGCCCGTTATGAGGTGCGTCAGTAGATAATCGTTCTTTCTAAGAGGACGTTGTCTACGTGCCGACCATGGAAATTTTTGTGGTAGGTTCTATCGGACCAAACTGTGGAGGTCATCGGTCCCTAAGCTTACACACTATTTAATCTAACTTACGCTAAGGACAACACACACACACACACACACACACACACACACACATGCCCACACATGCCCTAGGGACGACTCGAACCTCCGAGGGGGGGAGCCGCGACATCGCACCCTAGATCGCACGGCTTTATTTCAAGTACCAACCCCTTTAGCATGAAACCATACAGGGTTCGCAACACACACATCTAGTAGAACAGTGAGGTACTTCTACGAATGTGCTGCATTGTAGCAGTCACGTACAGCGTTCAAAGCAATAGACGGCAGCGTGATTGTAAGAGATTGTGACGTGCGTGTTTTTTCATTGCCATATAGAGATCATTGACTGTGGAATTAAGTATATCTAAAGCTACAGTAAAGTAAATCTGATTTTATACTACTGATTTTATGTGAAGTTTGAAATGAAACCACTGGGAGAGTATGTAGTTTTGATACAAAATTAGTAAATGTTAGGCCCATTTTTGTTTCTTATTTAAGACTATAATTTGTTTTACCCCTCCATGAACCATGGACCTTGCAATTGGTGGGGAGGCCTGCGCGCCTCAGCGATACAGATGGCCGTACCGTAGGTGCAACCACAACGGAGGGGTATCTGTTGAGAGGCCAGACAAACATGTGGTTCCTGAAGAGGGGCAGCAGCCTTTTCAGTAGTTGCAGGGGCAACAGTCTGGATGATTGACTGATCTGGCCTTGTAACGTTAACCAAAACGGCCTTGCTGTGCTGGTACTGCGAACGGCTGAAAGCAAGGGGAAACTACAGCCGTAATTTTTCCCGAGGACATGCAGCTTTACTGTATGATTAAATGATGATGGCGTCCTCTTGGGTAAAATATTCCGGAGGTAAAATAGTCCCCCATTCGGATCTCCGGGCGGGGACTACTCAAGAGGACGTCGTTATCAGGAGAAAGAAAACTGGCGTTCTACGGATCGGAGCGTGGAATGTCAGCTCCCTTAATCGGGCAGGTAGGTTAGAAAATTTAAAAAGGGAAATGGATAGGTCAAAGTTAGATATAGTGGGAATTAGTGAAGTTCGGTGGCAGGAGGAACAAGACTTTTGGTCAGGTGAATACAGGGTTATAAATACAAAATCAAATAGGGTTAATGCAGGAGTAGGTTTAATAATGAATAAAAAAAATAGGAGTGCGGGTTAGCTACTAAAAACAGCATAGTGAACGCATTATTGTGGCCAAGATAGACACAAAGCCCATGCCTACTACAGTAGTACAAGTTTATATGCCAACTAGCTCTGCAGATGATGAAGAAATAGATGAAATGTATGACGAGATAAAAGAAATTATTTAGGTAGTGAAGGGAGACGAAAATTTAATAGTCATGGGTGACTGGAATTCGTCGGTAGGAAAAGGGAGAGAAGGAAACATAGTAGGTGAATATGGATTGGGGGGAAGAAATGAAAGAGGAAGCCGCCTTGTAGAATTTTGCGCACAGCATGACTTAATCATAGCTAACACTTTGTTCAAGAATCATAAAAGAAGGTTGTATACCTGGAAGAATCCTGGAGATACTAAAAGGTATCAGATAGATTATATAATGGTAAGACAGAGATTTAGGAACCAGGTTTTAAATTGTAAGACATTTCCAGGGGCAGATGTGGACTCTGACCACAATCTATTGGTTATGAGCTGCAAATTGAAACTGAAGAAATTGCAAAAAGGTGGGAATTTAAGGAGATGGGACCTGGATAAACTGAAAGAACCAGAGGTTGTAGAGAGTTTCAGGGAGAGCATAAGGGAACAATTGACAGGAATGGGGGAAAGAAATACAGTAGAAGAAGAATGGGTAACTCTGAGGGATGAAGTAGTGAAGGCAGCAGACGATCAACTAGGTAAAAAGACGAGGGCTAATAGAAATCCTTGGGTAACAGAAGAAATATTGAATTTAATTGATGAAAGGAGAAAATATAAAAATGCAGTAAATGAAGCAGACAAAAAGGAATACAAACGTGTCAAAAATGAGATTGACAGGAAGTGCAAAATGGCTAAGCAGGGATGACTAGAGGACAAATGTAAGGATGTAGAGGCTTATCTCACTAGGGGTAAGATAGATACTGCCTACAGGAAAATTAAAGAGACCTTTGGAGAGAAGAGAACCACTTGTATGAATATCAAGAGCTCAGATGGCAACCCAGTTCTAAGCAAAGAAGGGAAGGCAGAAAGGTGGAAGGAGTATATAGAGGGTTTATACAAGGGCGACGTACTTGAGGACAATATTATGGAAAGGGAAGAGGATGTAGATGAAAACGAAATGGGAGATAAGATACTGCGTGAAGAGTTTGACAGAGCACTTAAAGACCTGAGTCGAAACAAGGCCCCGGGAGTAGACAACATTCCATTAGAACTACTGATGGCCTTGGGAGAGCCAGTCATGACAAAACTCTACCATCTGGTGAGCAAGATGTATGAGACAGGCGAAATACCTTCAGACTTCAAGAAGAATATAATAATTCCAATCCCAAAGAAAGCAGGTGTTGACAGATGTGAAAATTACCGAACTATCAGTTTAGTAAGTCATGGCTGCAAAATACTAACGCGAATTCTTTACAGACGAATGGAAAAACTGGTAGAAGTGGACCTCGGGGAAGATCAGTTTGGATTCCGTAGAAATGTTGGAACACGTGAGGCAATACTAACCTTACGACTTATCTTAGAAGAAAGATTAAGAAAAGGCAAACCTACGTTTCTAGCATTTGTAAACTTAGAGAAAGCTTTTGACAATGTTAACTGGAACACTCTCTTTCAAATTCTGAAGGTGGCAGGGGTAAAATACAGGGAGCGGCAGGCTATTTACAATTTGTACAGAAACCAGATGGCAGTTATAAGAGTCGAGGGGCATGAAAGGGAAGCTGTGGTTGGGAAGGGAGTAAGACAGGGTTGTAGCCTCTCCCCGATGTTATTCACTTTGTATATTGAGCAAGCAGTAAAGGAAACAAAAGAAAAATTCGGAGTAGGTATTAAAAACCATGGAGAAGAAATAAAAACTTTGAGGTTCGCCGATGACATTGTAATTCTGTCAGAGACAGCAAAGGACTTGGAAGAGCAGTTGAACGGAATGGACAGTGTCTTGAAAGGAGGATATAAGATGAACATCAACAAAAGCAAAACGAGGATAATGGAATGTAGTCAAATTAAATCGGGTGTTGCTGAGGGAATTAAATTAGGAAATGAGACACTTACAGTAGTAAAGGAGTTTTGCTATTTAGGGAGTAAAATAACTGATGATGGTCGAAGTAGAGAGGATATAAAATGTAGACTGGCAATGGCAAGGAAATCGTTTCTGAAGAAGAGAAATTTGTTAACGTCGAGTATAGATTTAAGTGTCAGGAAGTCGTTTCTGAAAGTATTTGTATGGAGTGTAGCCATGTATGGAAGTGAAACATGGACGATAACTAGTTTGGACAAGAAGAGAATAGAAGCTTTCGAAATGTGGTGCTACAGAAGAATGCTGAAGATAAGGTGGGTAGATCACGCAACTAATGAGGAGGTATTGAATAGGATTGGGGAGAAGAGAAGTTTGTGGCACAACTTGACTAGAAGAAGGGATCGGTTGGTAGGACAATTTTTCGAGGCATCAAGGGATCACAAATTTAGCAGTGGAGGGCAGCGCGGAGGGTAAAAATCGTAGAGGGAGACCAAGAGATGAATACACTAAGCACATTCAGAAGGATGTAGGTTGCAGTAGGTACTGGGAGATTAAGAAGCTTGCACAGGATAGAGTAGCATGGAGAGCTGCATCAAACCAGTCTCAGGACTGAAGATCACAACAACAACAATTTGTTTTAGACATTATGAATTTATCAAAATTTCGAGACGTAAGATTGTGTCTAGGAAAACGTGAATTTGCTTTCAAATATATCATATGTTATCATGGGTGATTGAAAATTCTATGTCGTAGAGGTTCTAAAGTGAAACAGGCCCCCTTAAAACAATTTAGTATTTACTTTTGGCCAATTTCTTCTTGTTCTTGTTGCATACTATGACAATAAAGATTAATTTCGGTAAAATTTTTAAAATGATATTCGAAAATGAAACCACCTTCTTAAAGAATTTGAACGTTTATTTTTTTGCCAATTTATTCTTTTATTTGTTGCTTGTGTGATAATAAAGACTACTTTTGCAAAAAGTTTGAAATTTTTATTTTTTCATATTGTTGGGAATCAAAGGGTGGAATTGACATGGCAGATACGTGAATAGCACTAAAAAGTATAGTGACATTTACTGTTCATACAGTATACAGATTAAATTTCTATGGTGTCTTTGTCTTATGTTTATGAATACCTGCCTCGTTTCACATCCCTGTAGGTTCTCCTTCGCGATGGGCTGTACGGAAAACAATTAAGAACGAATGAAAGCATTCGCAATAAAAAATGAAATCTTAAGCCTGCCGACGACGGTCAAATCGATCATACGGCATGCTACTTCCTACCAGAAACAGTTGGCCTTATCACGCCTAGTCAGACGATTTAGCGGACGCCATCAGCTTTTCTGGCAGACACGCGCGTCCCGCAGACGTGCGGCGCCATTCTCACACCAGTGGAGGTTGAGGTGGAAGTGGACCGACGTCTCCATAATTAAGGCTCCGGCCCGTGGGCGGCGCTCAAGGTCCAAGTCCGAGGCCGCGCCGCGGAGGAAGAGCTCAGTTCGCGCCCGCTATTATAATGGCGCTTGGTCTGGGACGGCCTCGATTTGTGACTGGAATGTTATACAGGAGAGAACTCCGAGGGCAACCGCGTGCTAACCGTTCCAGTTTCACGAGAGATAAATGGTATTCATAAAGCAATTCTGACGTTTTCATGCGTAACAGCAAATTCAGCCACGCAATTTTTGTGCAACTTTACGTGTTTAATTGTTTCACAGGAAACGAACTATAGCATATACCCGTGCATAGTGGTCGCACCTCCAGTGCTTACGGAGCGACCTTAAGTATTCGCATATGATGCAGTTGTTTGTACCAAAGTAGCAACGCCGGAAGATAGTAAGAATTTGCAGAACGACCTGCAGAGAACTGATGAATGGTGCAGGCTCTGGGAGTTGACCCTGAATGTAAATAAACGTAACATATTGCGCATACGTAGGAAAAGAAATCCACTACTGTTACACTATTGATGACAAACAGCTGGAGGCAGCGTTTACCGTAAAATACCTAGGCCTAAATATCCAGAGCGAGCTTAAGTGGAATCGTGCCGACCATGATTACGTATTTGGTATATATATATATATATATATATATATATATATATATATATATATATATATATATATATATATATATACTCCTGGAAATGGAAAAAAGAACACATTGACACCGGTGTGTCAGACCCACCATACTTGCTCCGGACACTGCAAGAGGGCTGTACAAGCAATGATCACACGCACGGCACAGCGGACACACCAGGAACCGCGGTGTTGGCCGTCGAATGGCGCTAGCTGCGTAGCATTTGTGCACCGCCGCCGTCAGTGTCAGCCAGTTTGCCGTGGCATACGGAGCTCCATCGCAGTCTTTAAAACTGGTAGCATGCCGCGACAGCGTGGACGTGAACCGTATGTGCAGTTGACGGACTTTGAACGAGGGCGTATAGTGGGCATGCGGGAGGCCGGGTGGACGTACCGCCGAATTGCTCAACACGTGGGGCGTGAGGTCTCCACAGTACATCGATGTTGTCGCCAGTGGTCGGCGGAAGGTGCACGTGCCCGTCGACCTGGGACCGGACCGCAGCGACGCACGGATGCACGCCAAGACCGTAGGATCCTACGCAGTGCCGTAGGGGACCGCACCGCCACTTCCCAGCAAATTAGGGACACTGTTGCTCCTGGGGTATCGGCGAGGACCATTCGCAACCGTCTCCATGAAGCTGGGCTACGGTCCCGCACACCGTTAGGCCGTCTTCCGCTCACGCCCCAACATCGTGCAGCCCGCCTCCAGTGGTGTCGCGACAGGCGTGAATGGAGGGACGAATGGAGACGTGTCGTCTTCAGCGATGAGAGTCGCTTCTGCCTTGGTGCCAATGGTGGTCGTATGCGTGTTTGGCGCCGTGCAGGTGAGCGCCACAATCAGGACTGCATACGACCGAGGCACACAGGGCCAACACCCGGCATCATGGTGTGGGGAGCGATCTCCTACACTGGCCGTACACCACTGGTGATCGTCGAGGGGACACTGAATAGTGCACGGTACATCCAAACCGTCATCGAACCCATCGTTCTACCATTCCTAGACCGGCAAGGGAACTTGCTGTTCCAACAGGACAATGCACGTCCGCATGTATCCCGTGCCACCCAACGTGCTCTAGAAGGTGTAAGTCAACTACCCTGGCCAGCAAGATCTCCGGATCTGTCCCCCATTGAGCATGTTTGGGACTGGATGAAGCGTCGTCTCACGCGGTCTGCACGTCCAGCACGAACGCTGGTCCAACTGAGGCGCCAGGTGGAAATGGCATGGCAAGCCGTTCCACAGGACTACATCCAGCATCTCTACGATCGTCTCCATGGGAGAATAGCAGCCTGCATTGCTGCGAAAGGTGGATATACACTGTACTAGTGCCGACATTGTGCATGCTCTGTTGGCTGTGTCTATGTGCCTGTGGTTCTGTCAGTGTGATCATGTGATGTATCTGACCCCAGGAATGTGTCAATAAAGTTTCCCCTTCCTGGGACAATGAATTCACGGTGTTCTTATTTCAATTTCCAGGAGTGTATATATATATATATATATTGTCGAATACTAGGGAACTGCAGTTTTCCTACAAAGGAGATCACGTACCAAACATTTTTACGGCAAATACTGAAATATTTCTGAAGCGATATGTATATACACGGTGTTTCGAAGTCTTTGCATCGAACGTGTAGGGGCGACTGGTCGTGCTATGGGGAGAACTTTTGTTGGATACACAATGTTTCCTGACGCTTCCCGGCGACGCTAGGTGTCCTCGAGTATTCGTCGTCCCTGGGACGACGAGATTTCACTGACTTGGAGAGTTTACTCACCAGATGTGCTGCGTACTACCTACCCCAGTAAATTGATAGTGGTTTTCAACAAGAAAACCTTAAGAATGGATGTCTACTAGGAGAAAAGTATTTTAGAAGTGAGCAGATGACTGGATTACAGGCAACACACAGGGCTTACGCACGTACGCACATGCTGCCACCTGTCAGGGGCATTTCGTTTTGCAATGTGAAGCTGGAACCAGCCCAAACAAATACTACTCATGAAGTCTTTATGTGACGCCCAGCTGTTTCCGGTTCGAAATGATAAACCCATGTTTCATCACCTGGGACGAAGTTCGACAAATAACTGTCACGATCAGCCTCGTAACGCTCAAGAAATTCCGCGTATGTGGTCCTTCGTTGGTCTTCATGGTCTTCTGTTAGGCGGCGAGAAACCCAACGGGTGCACACCCATGGGTACTCCAACTGGTGGACGAGTGTGTCGGCACCACCAAAACTGACGTCCAATTATACAGCGAGGTGTTTGATTGTGATGCGTGGCTCACCTCGAAGCCGGCTGGCACGCGGGACAAAGGGCAGGTTTGCACGAAGTTGTTGCGATGATGACAGACGCCTCTCCCAACGACTCGACGTACTTTTGTTCACTGCCAGGTCTCCGTAGAGATTCTGGAAGCGCCTATGAACATCTGCGATGCTCTGATGTTCCGCTTGAAATGAACCTCCGTTACAGACGCCATTTTAAAAGTTACGCCGCCAGTTGTCGGAACTTCATAAAGCTATAGGGGCAGAAGCGGAACTATTCCACAATGTCTCACAACAAATTCCGCATTTTTCAACGGTAACTGACCGAGTAAAAAATATGTTGCATTGCGTATTGAACGCCCCACGAATATACAGGGTGCCTCACCTAACTCTGCCACCTCAAATATCTATGGAACAGCAATAGATATTCAAAAACGGTTTTCACCAGCATGAACGTACGGCAGGGGCTTAGGAAACCAAATACTATGCGAAATTTTAAAACGTAAACAAATACTATTTTCAACACAAACTTATGTATTTTTAAATTGAAACCCCCTATTGCCCGCATCTCGTGGTCGTGCGGTAGCGTTCTCGCTTCCCACGCCCGGGTTCCCGGGTTCGATTCCCGGCGGGGTCAGGGATTTTCTCTGCCTCGTGATGGCTGGGTGTTGTGTGCTGTCCTTAGGTTAGTTAGGTTTAAGTAGTTCTAAGTTCTAGGGGACTGATGACCACAGATGTTAAGTCCCATAGTGCTCAGAGCCATTTGAACCATTTTTTGAAACCCCCTATTATTTCGTATGCAATCAACAGCATGAAAAATCACAAAAACAATGGCGTTGGTTGCATCGCAATGCGTCAATTACATCCCGAGTAATTGCGAAGCGAAGTTGACGCTTGAAATAAAGGAAGCGCACAGCTAGCGCACGTCCTGAGACTCAAGCGTGCACCTCACGCTACCGGTAATCGTGATGTGATTGACGTACTACGTCAGTGGAGTGTTAATGCATGGTGTGGTATTGTATGGTAACACAATATAGGCCTATATTCCATTGATAGCACTCCTAAAGGGGGATAGTTTAGCCCCTTCTTGAGCTGTACCTTACTTGAACCGGCCCACCTCTTAATAATGTGTCAAATGATGCGGTATCAGGGTAATGGATGTCCAGCACATACTGTTTATTGTTGCGAAATGACAACTAGATGTAGTACTGTACTCAGAACAGGGGTTGCCTTGCACTGGTGCCTGTATCCTGCCGTAAACATACCAGTATCACCACGGCACGCTCTACCTTCAGTGTACAAGTGTGTCCTAATCTGGTCTGCTGAACTGCTCTCATACTGCAACGTAATTCACATACGTTGCCACATTAAAACCTGTTTTCTTGTGGGTCGTTACATTCGCTGTCATCTACTAAAAAAAAAAAAAAAAAAAAAAAGGCTCTGAGCACTATGGGACTTAACATCTGAGGTCATCAGTCCCCTAGAACTTAGAACTATTTAAAGCTAACTAACCTAAGGACATCACACACATCCATGCCTGAGGCAGGATTAGAACCTGCGACCGTAGCGGTCGCGCGGTTCCAGACTGAAGCGCCTAGAACCGCTCGGCCACAGCTGCCGGCGTCATCTAGTCGATATGCCTGCCTTCAGTAATGAAAAAAAAACTGGATATTATTTTAATTTATGGCGAATGTCACAGAAATGCAACCGCAGCTGTGACACTTATTGCTGACCGCTACCCAGATCGGCGGTGTCCCTCACATCGAACCATTGGCAACATCTGCAGGACACTCACGGAAACAGGAAGCTGGGCTCCCACAAAACGGCGACGTACAACGCCAGCGACAGGCAATGGAAACTAAACTGTTGTTCTGGCTGCTGTAGCGCACAGTCCTCAGGCGGGTGAACGAGACATTGCACGAGGTGTAGGAATAAGCCACAGTAGTGTGTGCAGAATCTAGCATCGGCATCGCTTTCATGCGTTCCATATCTCACTGCACCAAGAGCTGTACGGGAATGACTTTGAATCCCGCATTGCATTCTGTCGTTTTGCACTTCAGCAACTGCAAAGTAATCCAGTATTCGTAACCAATACTTTGCTTACGTGCGAGGCTTCATTCACAAATCATGATAATGTGAATGTGCCGAACATGCACTACTGGTCCGTGCAAAATCCCCACTGGATTCCCCAGGTTGCTCATCAACGTCATTGGAGTGTCAATGTTTGGTGCGGTATCATTGCTAACTGTATTGTAGATCCCTATTTATACCGTGGAACATTGAAGGGACAGCGATATGTATCATTTCTTCAATACACACTAGCGCTCCTCATGGAGGCTCGAGGATTGGAAACTCGCTCGTCTATCGCCGCGCGGAGTAGCCGTGCGGTTTGAGGCGCCATGTCAAGTATTGCGTGGCCACACCCGCCGGAGGTTCGAGTCCTCCCTCGGAGATGGGTGTGTGCGTTGTTCTTAGCATAAGTTAGTTGAAATAGTGTGTAAGTATAGGGACCGATGACTCCACCAGTTTGGTCCCTTAGGAATTCACACACATTTGAAACTCGTCTATCATTGTGGTTCCAACCTGATGGATGTCCCGCAATGCAAAAGTGCCAGAGACGTTCTAGATGCGACATTTCCAAATACACTCCTGCAAATCGAAAAAAGAACACATTGACACCGGTGTGTCAGACCCACCATACTTGCTCCGGACACTGCAAGAGGGCTGTACAAGCAATGATCACACGCACGGCACAGCGGACACACCAGGAACCGCGGTGTTGGCCGTCGAATGGCGCTAGCTGCGCAGCATTTGTGCACCGCCGCCGTCAGTGTCAGCCAGTTTGCCGTGGCATACGGAGCTCCATCGCAGTCTTTAACACTGGTAGCATGCCGCGACAGCGTGGACGTGAACCGTATGTGCAGTTGACGGACTTTGAACGAGGGCGTATAGTGGGCATGCGGGAGGCCGGGTGGACGTACCGCCGAATTGCTCAACACGTGGGGCGTGAGGTCTCCACAGTACATCGATGTTGTTGCCAGTGGTCGGCGGAAGGTGCACGTGCCCGTCGACCTGGGACCGGACCGCAGCGACGCACGGATGCACGCCAAGACCGTAGGATCCTACGCAGTGCCGTAGGGGACCGCACCGCCACTTCCCAGCAAATTAGGGACACTGTTGCTCCTGGGGTATCGGCGAGGACCATTCGCAACCGTCTCCATGAAGCTGGGCTACGGTCCCGCACACCGTTAGGCCGTCTTCCGCTCACGCCCCAACATCGTGCAGCCCGCCTCCAGCGGTGTCGCGACAGGCGTGAATGGAGGGACGAATGGAGACGTGTCGTCTTCAGCGATGAGAGTCGCTTCTGTCTTGGTGCCAATGATGGTCGTATGCGTGTTTGGCGCCGTGCAGGTGAGCGCCACAATCAGGACTGCATACGACCGAGGCACACAGGGCCAACACCCGGCATCATGGTGTGGGGAGCGATCTCCTACACTGGCCGTACACCACTGGTGATCGTCGAGGGGACACTGAATAGTGCACGGTACATCCAAACCGTCATCGAACCCATCGTTCTACCATTCCTAGACCGGCAAGGGAACTTGCTGTTCCAACATGACAATGCACGTCCGCATGTATCCCGTGCCACCCAACGTGCTCTAGAAGGTGTAAGTCAACTACCCTGGCCAGCAAGATCTCCGGATCTGTCCCCCATTGAGCATGTTTGGGACTGGATGAAGCGTCGTCTCACGCGGTCTGCACGTCCAGCACGAACGCTGGTCCAACTGAGGCGCCAGGTGGAAATGGCATGGCAAGCCGTTCCACAGGACTACATCCAGCATCTCTACGATCGTCTCCATGGGAGAATAGCAGCCTGCATTGCTGCGAAAGGTGGATGTACACTGTACTAGTGCCGACATTGTGCATGCTCTGTTGCCTGTGTCTATGTGCCTGTGGTTCTGTCAGTGTGATCATGTGATGTATCTGACCCCAGGAATGTGTCAATAAAGTTTCCCCTTCCTGGGACAATGAATTCACGGTGTTCTTATTTCAGTTTCCAGGAGTGTAGGTGGACGGGACGGGGAGGTACTGTGCGATGGTCAGCACGGTCCCCCGACTTGACGCCATTAGACTTCTTTCTCGCCGCGCGGGATTAGCCGAGCGGTCTCAGGCGCTGCAGTCATTGACTGTGCGGCAGATCCCGGCGGATATTCGAGTCCTCCCCCGGGCATGGGTGTGTGTGTTTGTCCGTGGGATAATTTAGGTTAAGTAGTGTGTAAGCTCAGGGACTGATGACCTTAGCAGTTAAGTTCCATAAGATTTCACACACATTTGAACATTTTAGAACATTTGATAAATTATTTAGAAAAACGTTGCGCGAAATTCCTGCGCAAAGTGAAGTAGAGGATGTGCAACATCGTATTACTGCAGCGTCTGCGGAAATATCTGTAGAAACTCTACAATCTGTGCATCACTCTCTCGTTAGCCGCCTGCAAATGTGTATTGATACAAATGGAGGGCACTTCGAACATATGTTGACGTGACAGTTTCATTGGTCAACATGTGGGTGTATTTTCTATGCTGGATGTAGTGCACAACAATACAGTTTCTGTGGGCGACAGGGCACTAGTAAATGTGTGTAGCAAAGTGAATTCAAGTGTGTGATCTCTAATTGTAGCTCTAGTTGTTATTTCGCTAGAATAAACATACATTTCCAATTTGAAAAACGTAAATTTGCGTTGGACGTGTTACTTGTTTATTTTTGTGGATTGTGCACACCTTCCCATTGTGTGAGCCCCTGGCACAGGCAGCGTGAGGTGCACACTTGAGTCTCAGGACGTGCGCTAGCTGTGCGCTTCATTTATTTCAAGCGTCAACTTCGCTTCGCAATTTCTCGGGATGTAATTGACGTATTGCGATACAACCAACCCCATTATTTTTGTGATTTTTCATGCAATTGATTGAATACGAAATAATAGAGGGTATCCATTTAAAAATACACAAGTCTATGTTGAAAATAGTATTTGTTTACGTTTTAACGATACCCAAGTATTTGGTTTCCTAAGCCCCTGCCGTACGTTCCAGCTGGTGAAAACCGCTTTTGAATATGTATTGTTGTTCCAGAGATATTTGAGGAGGCAGAGTTAGGTAAGACAACGTGTATATTACGTAGAAGTAGTCGGCGGCTCGTGGCCTTCGGTAGCGTTCTCGTCATCCGCGCACGGGGACAGGGATTTTCTCTGCCTCGAGACGGCTGGGTGTTGTGTGTCTTTCATCATCATTTCATCCTCATTCACTTGCAAGTCGCCGTAGCGGCGTTAAAGAACTTGTGGAGCGTCGGCCGAATCGCCCCGCGAGGGGACTCCCGGCCACCAATGCCATACGCTTACCATTATTATTACGTAGAAGTAGATGCTATAGGCTGTGCTGCATGTGGCAAGCACGCAACCTGATGAATCCTTCAGCGCTTCTGCGCAGTAAATCACGCACTCTTCAGTACACTGCGTCGTACGTACTGGTAACACGCTCCTGTAATGTTTGCACGTTGTCGATGGGTTGGGCGAACGCCAGTGCCTTTACATGTTCCCATGGCAAGAACTCCAATGGATTAAGGTCCAGTGAACGGAGAGGACATGCTGCCGGACTTTCTAGACCAATCGAATGCCCAAGAAAAGTTGCAGTGACGTACCGTCAGACGATCCTTAGAAAATAGTATCGTATCTTACTGCAAGGGCAACGCCCTCCAATAGTGCCGGTAATTCATCGAGCAGCAATCTGTTCGGTAAAGCGTATGGCCCTATGAGTCTGTCACCGACAATTCCTGCCCATATATTGCTACTGAACTGATCCTTATGCCTCACCTCCTCGACAACTGAAGGATTTGCAGCTGACCACTCGAGCGTATTGTGGTAATTTACTATTACTATGCGCTCTCTTGTGAATACTGCCCCATCTGTAAATAAAATACGGTCTGTGAATTGCGCCGGCCGCTGTGTCCGAGCAGTTCTAGGCACTTCAGTCCGGAACAGCGCTGCTGATACGGTCGCAGGTTTGAATCCTGCCTCGGGCATGGATGTGTGTGATGTCCTTAGGTTAGTTCGGTTTAAGTAGTACTAAGTTCTAGGAGACATGATGACATCAGAAGTTAAGTCCCAGCCGGCCGCGGTGGTCTCGCGGTTCTAGGCGCGCAGTCCGGAACCATGCGACTGCTACGGTCGCAGGTTCGAATCCTGCCTCGGGCATGGATGTGTGTGATGTCCTTAGGTTAGTTAGGTTTAAGTAGTTCTAAGTTCTAGGGGACTGATAACCACAGCAGTTGAGTCCCATAGTGCTCAGAGCCATTTGAACCAAGTTAAGTCCCATAGTGCTCAGAGCCATTTGACCCCATAGTGCTCAGAGCCATTAGAACCATTTTTGTTAAGTGCTTAGAGCCATTTGAATCTGTAACTGCGGATCTTCAATGGCCTACATCTCAGCAATTGTTGATTTCCAATCAAGTCATTATAGGAACTTTTCTTCAAGTTTTGACCAATAGTACTCCCTGTAGGAAACGAGTCACATTTTTAAACACTATATGGGTAAATCCTCCACCGCGTTTCTCTATCTGTGTGTAAAAATTAATCTCAGGAATTCGTATAGGGATCTCGTGGTACAGCTTTCACTAATAGATAGACTGAGGAAGGACTGTGTATACAGGGTGGTTCATTGATAGTGTCCGGGAAAAATATCTCACGAAATTAGCATCAAACGAAAAAACTACAAAGAACGAAACTCGTCTAGCTTGAAGGGGGAAACCAAATGGCGCTATGGTTGGCCCGTTAGATGGCGCTGCCATAGGTCAAACGCATATCAAATGCGTTTTTTAAAATAGGAACCCCCATTTTTTATTACATATTCGTGTAGTACGTAAAGAAATATGAATGTTTAGTTGGACCACTTTTTTCGCTTTGTGATAGATGGCGCTAAAATAGTCACAAACGTATAAATACGTGGTATCACGTAACATTCCGTCAGTGCGGACGGTATTTGCTTCGTGATACATACGTTAAAATGGACCGTTTACTAATTGCAGAAAAGGTCGATATCGTGTTGATGTATGGCTATTGTGATCAAAATGCCCAACGGGCGTGTGCCATGTATGCTGCTCGGTATCCTGGACGACATCATCGAAGTGTCCGGACCGTTCGCCGGATTTAAGGAAACAGGAAGTGTTCAGTCACATGTGAAACATCAACCACGACGTGCAACAAATGACGATGTCCAAGTAGGTGTTTTAGCTGCTGTCGCGGCTAATCCGCACATCAGTAGCAGACAAATTGCGCGAGAATCGGGAATCTCAAAAACGTCTGTGTTGAGAATGCTACATTAACATCGATTGCACCCGTACCATATTTCTATGCTCCAGGAATTGCATGGCGATGACTTTGAACGTCGTGTACAGTTCTGTTCCTGGGCACAAGAGAAATTACAGAAGGATGACAGATTTTTTGCATGCGTTCTATTTAGCGACGAAGCGTCATTCACCAACAGCGGTAACGTAAACCGGCATAATATGCACTATTGGGCAACGGAAAATCCACGATGGCTGCGGCAAGTGGAACATCAGCGACCTTGGCGGATTAATGTATGGTGCGGCATTATGGGAGGAAGGATAATTGGCCCCCATTTTATCGATGTCAATCTAAATGGTTCAATGTATGCTGATTTCCTACGTAATGTTCTACCGATGTTACTACAAGATGTTTCACTGCATGACAGAATGGCAATATACTTCCAACATGATGGATGCCCGGCACATAGCTCGCGTGCGGTTGGAGCGGTATTGAATAGCATATTTCATGACAGGTGGATTGGTCGTTGAAGCACCATACTATGGCGCGCACGTTCACCGGATCTGACGTCCCCGGATTTCTTTCTGTGGAGATAGTTGAAGGATATTTGCTATCGTGATCCACCGACAATGCCTGACAACATGCGTCAGCGCATTGTCAATGCATGTGCGGACATTACTGAAGGTGAACTACTCGCTGTTGGGAGGAATGTCATTACACGTATTGCCAAATGCATTGAGGTTGACGGACATAATTTTTAGCTTTTATTGCATTAATGTGGTATTTACAGCTAATCACGCTGTAACAGTATGTGTTCTCAGAAATGATAAGTTCACAAAGGTACATGTATCACACTGGAACAACCGAAACAAAATGTTCAAACGCACCTACGTTCCGTATTTTAATTTAAAAAACCTACCTGTTACCAACTGTTCGTCTAAAATTGTGAGCCATATGCTTGTGACTAATACAGCGCCATCTATCACAAAGCGAAAAAAGTGGTCCAACTAAAAAATTCATATTTCTTTACGTACTACACGAATATGTAATAAAAATGGGGGTTCCTGTTTAAGAAAAAAACGCTGTTTATATCCGTTTGACTTATGGCAGCACCATCTAGTGGGCCAACCATAGCGCCACCTGGTTTCCCCCTTCAAGCTAGACAAGTTTCGTTCTATGTAGTTCTTTCGTTTGACGCTTATTTCGCGAGATATTTGCCCCGGTCACGATCAATGGACCACTCTGTATAATTTGATACCGCTAAACGAGAGAAGTCGGCCGACCGTATTCAAATAGGATATCCGTCCGAAGCCTGGCCGGGCAGATGGTATTAATACAAGTTGTTGTGGTCTTCGATCCAAAGACTGGCTTGATGCACTCTCCATGCTATTCTGTCCTGTGCAAGCCTCCTTATCTCCGAATAAGTACTGCAACTTACAGCCTGAATCTGCTTACTGCATTCATATTTTGGTCTCCCTCCCAATTTTTACCCCCAACACTCCCCTCTGATACCAAATTGTTGACCCCTTGATGTCTCAGAGTGTGTGCTATCAACCGATCCCTTCTTCAAGTCAGGTTGTGCCACAAATTTATTTTCTCCCCTATTCTCCCTTCTGATTAGCTACGTGATCTAAGCACCTAATCTTCAGTATTCTTCTGTAGCACCACATTTCACAAGCTTCTATTCTCTTCTTGTCTAAACTATTCACCATACATGTTTCACATCCATACATGACTTCATTCCAGAGAAATACTTTCCGAAAAGAGTTCCTAACCCTTAAATCTATACTCGACGTTACTAAATTTCTTCAGAAACCCTTTCCTTGCCATTCCAAGTTTACATTTTATATCCTCCCTACTTCGGCCACTCTCAGTTATTCTGCTGCCCAAATAACAAAACTCATCTACTACTTTAAGTGTCTCATTTTCTTATCTAACTGTTTGACCATCACCTGATTTAAATGGACTACGTTCCATTATCTTCGTTTTTATTTAGTTGATGTTCATCTTATATCCTCCTGTCAAGACATTGCCCATTCCCTTCAACTGCTCTTCCGAGTCCATTGCTGTCTCTGACAGAATTACAATGTCATCGGCAAACCTCAAAGTTTTTATTTCTTATCCCCGAACTTGGAATTGCTCAAAATTTTTCCTTTGTTTCTGTTACTGCTTGCTCAGTTGAATAACATTGGCGTTAGGCTACAACCCTGTCTCATTCTCTTCTCGACCACTGCTTCCCTGTCATGCGCTAAGACACTTATAACTGCCGTCTGGTTTCTGTAAAAGTTGTAAATAGTCTTTCACTCCTGTATTTTGTCTCTGCTACCTTCAGAATTTCAAAGTGAGTACCCCAGACAACACTGTCAAGACCTTTCTCTAAGTTTACAATTGCATTCAACGTAGATTTTCCATTCCTTCACCTGTCTTCTGAGGTAAGTCGTAGGGTCAGTATTGTCTCGAGTGTGTATAAGCGTAACAAGGAGAATGTGTATCGCAAATTGTCGAATGCCATTTTCACTGTCGACGAAATGCAGAAAAAATGCTAAAAAAACTTAATCGGTAGGCAATCGTTGAAAGACCCCGTAAATCTCACGAACATTTCCTTAGAAAATACCCAAAACCGACTTTCGGGACAATAACTATGAATATTATTCAGTCAACCACGTACCGTACATGCAAATACGAAACTAGACTATTAAACAGCCCGTTCAGAGGCCTTTCTTCTCACGCAATCTCCATGAATAGAACCGTAAGAAAACACAGTCCTTGTAATAGAGAGCTATGCTCTCCCCGCAGTTTATAGTGATTCGATGAATATTAAAGTAAAAGATACACACTGAAGCACCAAAGAAATTGGTATAGGCATGCGTAGCACAGAGCTATGTAAACAGGCGGGACTATGGTCGGCAACACCTACATAAGACAACAAGTATCTGGCGCAGCTGTTAGATCGGTTACTGTTCCTACAATGGCAGATTATCAAGATTTAAGTGAGCTTGAACGTGGTGTTACAGTCGGCACACGAGCGATGGGACACAGCATCTCCGAGGTAGCGATGAAGTGGGGATTTTTCCGTACGACCATTCACGAGAGTACCATGAATATCAGGAATCCGGTAAAACATCAAATCTCCGACATCGCTGCGGCCGGAAGAAGATCCTTCAAGAACGGGACCAACGACGACTGAAGAGAATCAATCAACACGACAGAAGCGCAACCCTTCCGCAAATTGCTTCAGATTTCAACGCTGGGCCAACAACAAGTGTCAGCGTGCGAACCATTCAAGGAAACATCATCGATATGGGCTTTCGGAGCCGAAGACCCACTCGTGTACCCATGATGACTGCACGACACAAAGCTTTATGCCCAGCTTGGGCATCAACTCCGACATGGACTATTGATGACTGGAAATATGTTGCCTGGTCGGACGAGTCTCGTTTCAAATTTTATCGAGTGGCTGTACGTGTACGGGTATGGAGACAACCTCATGAATCCACGGACCATGCATGCCAGCAAGGGACTGTTCGAGCTGGTGCGGGCTCTGTAATGGTGTGGAGTGTGTGCAGTTGGAGTGATATAGGACCCCTCGTATGACTAGGTACGACTGCGACAGGTGACACGTACGTAAGCATCCTGTCTCATCGTCTGGATACATTCATGTCCACTGTGTATTCCGACGGACTTAGGCAATTCCAGCAGGAAGGTGCGTCCAGAATTATTACAGAGTTGCTCCAGGAACACTCTTCTGAGTTTAAATACTTCCGCTTGCCACCAAACTCCCCAGTCTTGAACATTATTGAGCATATCTGGGTCGCCTTGCTGTTCAGAGTGGATCTCCACTCCCTCGTACTCTTATGGATTTATAGACAGCCCTGCAGGATTCATAAGGTCAATTCCCTCCAGCGCTACTTCAGACATTAGTCGAGTCCATGTCACGTCGCGTTGCGTCACTTCTGCCTGTTCGCGGGGCCCTATCCGATTTTAGGCAGGTGTACCAGTTTCTTTGGCTCTTCAGTGTAGATGTGGTCCTTGGTCCACAATTTCTGTTCTAAACAAGGTAATGTGGAAGGGAATATCATCAAGTACATATTTTATATAATTATATTCTAAACGTTGTACTTCCTTGTGATTTACTGAAGGATCTGCGTTTCCTGACATAGCTTGTATTATTTATACATCTACATGACTACTTCGCTATTCACACTTAAGTGCCTGGCGGAGGGTTCATTGAACCACCTTCAGACTATTTCTCTCGAAATAAGGGTGGGAAAAGTGAACACTTAAATATTTCTGTGCGAGCTTTGATCAAACTTATTTTATTACAATGATCATTTTTTCCTATGTAGGTGAGCATCAACAAAATATTTTCACATTTGGAGAAGAAAGATTGTGACTGACATTTCGTAAAAGGATTTCGCCGCAACGATGTACGCTTTTGTGCTAATGGTTGCCACCGGAGCTCGCGAATCATATCCGTGACACTCTCTCCCCTATTTCACGATAATACAAAACGAGCTGCCATTCGATGGCCTTTTTCGATTACCTTTTTCGATGTCCTAACTGATAACGATCCATAGCGTACAGCAATACTCTGCCGGCCGCGGTGGTCTAGCGGTTCTAGGCGCTCAGTCCGGAGCCGCGCGACTGCTACGGTCGCAGGTTCGAATCCTGCCTCGAGCATGGATGTGTGTGATGTCCTTAGGTTAGTTAGGTTTAAGTAGTTCTAAGTTCTAGGGGACTTATGACCTCAGCAGTTGAGTCCCATAGTGCTCAGAGCCATTTGAACCATTTGAACAGCAATACTCTATCAGAGGACGGACACGCTGAAACGTTTCCTTCTGGAATTTGTAGGAAGAGTAAGGTCTGGTATATCACTATTATGAAAACTTTTCCCAGTACATCATGGAAAATAAAAATACTGATTAATATAAAACTCCATGACGGGCGAGAGAAACGTTCACAGACGGCAGACCTGAGCAAAAATCGTAGATAAATGAAATTAATGATATGAATCACGTATTCACTTAATTATGGGTTTATCGTCTATTAATACCGTGAGGCACTATACATCAAGCCACTGAAGCGACTGCCGACGTTATTGCTTGAAGGTAATTGACCGATCAACGTATCATGATTCTTACGTAAAAGATATACGTAAGGAATGGAAAGAAATGATCGTCAACTCGATCTCAGGGTGGCTCTTCTTAGCTATACTGAAAAGGTAACAAAAGAACACGCAACATGTCCGGTCGTTCTGTTATCGAACAATTCGTAGCCAATCCCTTCTTTACGACATCTGAAAAAATGCAAATATTTATACAAAGTTATGGTTATTATGTTGGGTTATTATCAGGTTTTATACTATATTTAAATTCCTTACACATTTAAAGAAATCTTATATTTTATCTAAAAACAAAGTACATAAAAACGTGTGCATACAGTCAGATAGGAAAAGCCGCCACAGAATAGTGAGAAGAAATGAAATACCATGTCACTTGTTTTTAGAAAGTCTCTGACCAAACGATTTTATTATTTTTTTTAACTACAAAACGTATACTTACAAAGGAAAAAAACAGAAATTAACAATAAATCAGAGTATTAATATGTTTGTAATGGCATTTTTCATCTGAGTCTTTAAACGTTTATGAAGTCACATGGGGACAATATATCTCTGTATTTCATGGCTAGCATATATAACATTATAAGGTGTAGTGTAGACAGTCTCTGTAGTGGATTTGTTGCATCTTCTAAGTGTTCTGCCAATAAAGAGCAGCCTTTGGTTCGTCTTCCCCGCAACATTATCTATCTGATCGTTCCACTTAAAGTTATTTGAAATTGTTATCCAAACGACAGCATAATCTGTAAGCAATCTAAGAGCGTGGGTCAGATTGTCTCCCGAATCATTAATATAAGAGATTAGGAACAGCAGAAGACCTGTAACACTTCTTTGGATAACGCCAGATATCACTTCTGTTTTACTCGATGATTTTCGGTCAGTTACTGTGAGCCGTGACATTTCTGACAGGAAATCACGAATCCCGTCACACAGGTGAGATGATACGCGATATGCAAGCATTTTGATTACAAACTGCTTATGAGGAACGGTTTGCAAACATCAAACATGGAATCAATTTGAGGCCCCCTGTCAATAGCATTCATTACTTCATGATAATAAAGAGTTAGATGTGTTGCACACGAACGGTATTTTCTGAATCCGCGGTGGCTATGTGTAAATAGACCGTTTTCTTCGAGGTACTTCGTAATATTCAAACACTGTACATGTTCAACAATCCTACTGCAAATCGAAGTCAGTAATATGGCTCTGTGATTCCACAGATTTCTGTTTCCTTTCTTGAGTATTCGTGTTACTTATGCAGCTTTCCCGTCTTTAGGTACGGGTCTTTTGTCGAGCTATTATATCAGCATCTGTGGAAGTAACTTCATTGCTATACAATCCGAACCGGAAAACTTGTCTTTATTAAGTGAGTTGAGTTGCTTCGCTCCACCTAAGATATCTACTTTGACAGCTGGTCTCGATTTGGATTTTAGAATATTTCCTTCGTCTTCTTTGGTGAAGGAACTTCAGAGAAATTTTATTTAGTAGCTCCCCTTTAGTGCCATTCTCATCTGTAACATTTCCATCGCTATTGTGCAGTGAAGTCATTGATTGTGTCTTGCCGCTGTGTACTTTACATACGACTAAAATCTCTCTGGATTATCTTTCAGATTTCGAGATACTTGCATGGTGGCAGCTGTTAAAGGCATCTCGCATTGAAGTTCGCACTACATTTCGAGATTCTGCTAAACTTCGCCAACTTATTGTATTTTACGTTCTTTTAAATTCGACATTATTTTTTCGTTACATCTGGAAGAGTGTTCAGACCTTCTTTGTGTCCCACAGGAGACTCTCGGCTGTTGTCAATGCTCTTTATTTGAAAAAGCCACATCTGGTCTACGCTTATATAGTTCAGAAGGAATCTGATTTTTTAAATAAATATGTTTAGAGTTTAGATGCTAGGGTATACAGTCCCGCTACTACGACCTTAAAGTCGCTAATCTTTGTATCCGTCAATATGCTCCCTATTTACTCAGGATTATTTGTTGCTAAGAGGTCAAGCATGTTTTCGCAAACATTTATACTTCCCGTGGACTCACGAAGTAATTGGGAATTTATGGTAAGATCTTATGGGACCAAACTGCTAAGATCATCGGTCCGTAAGCTTACACCCTACTCAATCTAACTTAAACTAACTTACACTAAGGACAACACACACACAACCATGCCCAGGACTGGAACCTCCGACGGAGGGAGCTACGCGGACCGTGACAAGATGCCCTACACCGTGCGGCTACCCCGCGAGGCCCCGAAGTAATTCCTCAACATAATTTTCGGAGACTCTATTTTGTACAATTTAGGAAGATTTTTTTTTTGCCAACCACCGGATCTGAACACGTATTTTCGCCAACATACCGAGGGTAGATCGAAGTCACCACCAACTCTAACTGTCTGAGTGATTTACCCATTAGGGATGATACTCAAGTTTCCTTTGAGGCTTTCAGCAACTGTATCATCTAAGTCGGAAGGTCGGTAAAAGAAATCAATTATTAATTTATTCTAGCTGCCAAGTGTAACCCTTTACGCATGCTAACTCACAGGAAGTAACTGCTTCAACTACACTACAAGACAAACTATGTCCAGCAGCAACAACCACGTCACCGTCAGTGTATTTAATCTGTCTTTTCTGAACACCGGTAGATGCTTTACAAAAACCTCGGCTGAACTTATTTCAGGCTTTAGCCAGCTTTCATTAGCCACCACTGTCGGACAGCGTGTGAAAAGAAACAAAATGAGGGCTTAACGTCCAGCATAATACTGAACTGGACGCTCAGCCGTTTAGATTTACGGAAATCATTGAGAGCCTAAGTTGGCGTAATCGGGCGGCAATCTGAAACTTAATTTTCCTGCATACCAGTCCATTGTCGTTTCACCACGCCACACTGCTCCGCAAGAGACTGACTAAAATGAACTAATGTGAATTTTTGTACCTTTTCCCCGGATGTGTTGATAAGAGCATTGAAGAAGAGTTAATGCGTACTGTTTGAAGTAAAGAGACAGCCGTCTGATCTGTGCTTATCAATAGGTTAGTAACGCATGCGAATATTGTGGCGTGTTAAGAAGCAATTCGCTGCAGTACAATAGTTGGTGAGCAAAGGAGATTTATGTGTTTTAGTCAGCGAAAAATAGGTCAATCGCCAAAACAGTACTGCTGAAGATTCATTGTACCGCAAGCAAAATCTATACAAGACACCATGCTCGCTTATCGTACGAGATGTAAGATTGCTGACAGATCCTCAGGCTTAAAGGAGATAGCTATACAGGCAAAGAGCATAGATACTGAAGACAGTTCTGCACATCATGCGCACTACAAACTAATTGTTACTAACTGTCTCCTAACTGTCAGATGACAGAATTACGTTAGTGCAGATGGCAGGCTGATATACAGCAGTGAATATACATTTTCTAAACGAAAATATAAGAAATAAGGCGCATAACAAAGCCGACGATACAAAAACTATAGCAAAAAAAGTCGGCCTAATTTTTAGACCACAGCACGACTGTTTCATTTAGTAAATGAACGTGACAATGCTCCATTAATGTTTTAAATCTCCAACCTCAGTGGAACAATGTCGCCCGCACCTAACATATCTACGGCCGTGGTCCCAGGTATGAAGAGGTTTTATTTAAATTCAAACGATCAATAATGTTATAAAATTATTAGTAGAACTCATCAGGCTTGAGAAATAAAGAAGAACTATGTTTTGAAAAAGGAGTCAAAAGACTTCTCTGTTGTCAGTTGCAACCTCATGCACCTTTCTCATATGAACTACCGAACAATTTTTAACTAACTGAGTTCGTATTTGGGAGCAGCGGAATCAAATTCGCATCCACTTATCCTGATTTAGGCCTCCTGTGATTTCTCTGATTAACTTGAACCGAATTTTGGGATCGTTCCCTAGGAAACATCACCGCCAATATTTTCCCCCAAACTTCTCCACCCTTCTGCCTGTAATAACGTCGACATGTTACACTGGAACATTTCTTCCATTTTTCATCAATTGAAATTTCGCTTACACAGATGTTTTGCTTCAGGACATTAAAGGATATACTCAGATATTAATCTCCCCTAGCAGTTCGACGAAACTCTCAAACATTCTTGAGAAAATCGAGTTGCAAGTCTTCCGAGCATCTTTAATACCATCAAGAATGGTCACCAACCATAAATTTCAAAAATTACAAATATACGACTGCGGTGTCGTCTCCTTGTAAGTCTAGCTAAAGTACCTGTCTTCTAAGGCAGCACAGTAGGCGTTACGAAAATGAATCATCGCTGCACACTCGAGGGCATAATACTGCGTTGCTTTTTCGTGTTACCGCTGGGTGCGATCTAAGCAAACAACCATCATTTGGAGCAGAATCCTCTGTTTACAAAAGGTCTTCAGCAAAAAGGTGTACATCTTACCACAGTTTACAGCCCCTAAAGAACGAAACTCTCTGTCTCCGATGTGTTGTTTCCCCTGGTAATATCATCCACGCGCCCAACATGGGAATAAAGAAGACCATATTGCAACGTCCGTGTCGCCATCATTTCCGCCGCTTCACCAGTTGTGGATGGTTCCTACGTAAAGGGCACTGCAAAGTTCCTCTCCCATCCGTGGCCAATTCGGACTTGTGCTTCATCTCATGCTATGTCATCCTAGATAGAATGACTCCATCTCTTGAATTTCTGACTCAGCAGCGGAATCTGCGCTGTTGTGACACTTCCCGGGTGATTAAAACTCTGTGCATGCTTGGCACTCGAACCCAAACGCCACGCAATGGTCCACATAAGACTTCCGGTTCGCCAGTCAGTTTTAATTAGTACGAAATAGTTGTCTAGTTTGTCTAATCTTTATAACCCACTTGCATTTCCGATGCTGGATGTATCTATTTAACACCACAGTGCAGCCACATGAAAATTGTACCTGAAAGGACTTCAGTGTATTTTGGAATTACTTGCAGCAAGCTACGCCATAGCTGTCTATTTTATTCCTATTGATTTATGTTCTCCTCTTCACTGTACAATACAATTTCCGACGTTTTGGAACTTCACGGCATATTAGAAATTATTGTCGTACTGGGAAAAGAACGTGGAATCCTGCTTCTCCCGGGTACTGCCTTTAACGAATGAGTTATTCAGGCTCGACACACGATGTGCCGCCACAGCTTCCCTTCTGTAAATATCTCTCTCCTACTATCTGAGCTTCAGTTCTGTCGATAACAGCATTGTTCGCAAACGAACGATTGCGCTCTCCAGTCCCAGTGCGGCACACAGTTTTCTCAGACAGTTTCGGAACTGAACCGTCCAGATACCTGAGCGCGTTAACCCTTTCGTGAGCCGTGCGAAAAATGCTTCCCACTACAATGAACTCGCTCCTAGTCCCGTGGGATTCACAATTCCCACCTCTGTACGGTGCTACCACCTAGTGAACAGTATAGGGTACTACTTCCAATCGGAAGTTCCCGCCGTTTTTGCTGTACCTTCGCGCAGAGGCATTGTATTGCTGAGTGTTGCTCTGTAGAGGAGCCTTTCAGTGCTGTTTGTGTGACATTTTGTGATTTATGAAGGAAAACGTAAAATTGGGAAATTCCAGTTTGAAACAAAAGGAGCCATTTCTGCAGTAAAACGGATGGATAACCGTCCATTCACTTTCCTGTCCTCAATTCATGACCCATGAGAAACAGTCACAGTGAAAAGGAAAAACAAGAATGGTACTAGTACAGAGATTTCTTGTCCTGAAGTTGTGGCAGAATACAACAAAATAATGGGTGGTGTCGATAAGTTTGATCAATTACGAGAAAGGTATGCTATTGGCAGACGTTCTGTAAAATGGTGGCACAGAATATTTTATTTCCTGGTGGACGTTGCTGCTGTGAACAGTTTTATCCTGTGGAAAATAAGTAAAAGAGAAAGTGGACAGCAAGATCAGCTCACATAAAGGATCCATCTAGCCAGACAATTGATCGCTGGCTTCTCACCCAAAAAAAGACGTGGACAAAAACCTGTCCTTCTGGCAAAATGGGGTAAAGTACCTGAAGATTTTCGTCATGTGGCTGTAGGGGAGCATCAACCCATTTTAGGAGAAACCTACTGGACGTGCCGTCATTGTAGTACCAAAGCTGCGGAAAAGAGCACTCGCTGTGTCTGTACATATTGTCAAATACCACTTTGCATAGATGTTTCAGAAAATTTCTTGGCAAGTATTTGTGAACAATTATTGTAACAAGAGAAGTAAATTTATCAAATAAATATGACATATATTGAAAAAGTTGTTTTTGTCATTTAACTCCAAGGAAGGGCAGTGGAAGGAATACTTCCCACCTTGTTGTGTGACCTCACTTTCACAGTTGGAGCAAACTTGATATTCTCTATGATAAATATACCTATCTGTTAACTACTATCTGCTCTCCATTCATTAAAAAAAACTGCTCAATAATTTTTCCCACGAAAGGGTTAAAGCGTTGCCTTTCGGAGCACGGGGAGGTGCGCCTGCCGCGGACCAAATCCGGCCGGAGGTTAACAACGAGGGTCGGTATTCTGGCCAGCGTCGACGTAGTTTTTGGCGGTTCCCCGCATCTGACTAGGTGAATATCCGGCTGGCACCCATCCCCCGCCTCAGTTACGCGACCTTGCAAACATTTAGGAAACGTTCTCACACTTGCACATGTGATAACAAAGAGATGAGGATGTATGGGGTACACAAATTATATTCCAGGGAGGGGTGGGGGGCGGTGGCGGGGGGGGGGGGGGAGGGGAGGGGAGGGCGTGGTGGCGTCAGGAACGGCATTCGAGCACCCACTACCTCTAAAAATGCAAATCCGCAACGATATGCCGGACCCGTGGAGGGGACGGGATAAGGCAAGGAAGAAGGACAAGAGGAACTTTGAAAACTGTGTACACACTGCTGCAGAGAGGAAGATTCACTCGGGAAACAATATCCTAGTCCATAGCTGAGCCATTTCTCCGAAATACCCTTTTTTATAGAAGAATTAGTAAGAGCTGATGCTGGTGCTGAGTAAGAGCTTAAGGTGACCAAACAGCGACGGTGATCAGTCTCGTATTGCCCCCAGACAGAAGCAGTGTACCCAATCTGTCTACATTTAATGTAAATTCCTTCTGTAAATTTGAGAGAGTGTTCTGAACACGTACCGTGTCTCTGAGTTGGAACATGGGAATCAGCCCGGCATCCACCTTTTGGAGTGTGAGAAACCGCTTAAAAACCACATCCAGGCTGGCCAGCACACTGACCTCTCGTCGTTAATCCGCCAAGCGGATTCGATCGAGGCTGGCATAGCTCCCCATCCTGGAAGCGGTCGCATTAACACACGCGAATGACAGAAGATCTAGTGTGAAGTTTACGGAGTAGGGTGTGGTAATTCCGTAAGTAACGTAGTGACCCGCGCCTGGATAGATAAGTCGGTAAGAGCGTTGTCCACATTAGGCAATCTTCCAGATTTAAGGCACAGCCCAGCCCAGAAAACAGTTTTTTATCTGCCAGGACTTTACAAGACTCAATTTTCACTTTTGTGATTTGTCAGTCACCTGCTGCCTGGAACGTCCTGGTAGATTACAACTGTGTGTCGCACCGAGACTCGAACTAGGGAGCTTTGCCTTTTGCGAGCATGTGTTATACCAACTGAGCTACCCTAGCACGACTCACAACCCGTCCTCACAGCTTTACTTCCTCCAGCACCTCGTCTCCTATCTGCCGAACTTCAGAGAAGTTGTCACGCGAAACTTGCGGCTCTAGAACCCCTAGAAGAAAAGATATTACAGAGATGTGGCTTAGCCACACCTGTGGGACGTTATCATAGCGAAATCTTCACTCTGCCGTCCAAGAGGGAGTACCTAAGAAACACATTGTGCCCCTCGCTCATGGTCAGCCCCCACCCGATCTGCCACTCCCCGTCCTCCGACGGCGAAGACCTCAACATTACTTTGTGCCTCTCGCCTTCAGATGACGTGAGCCTACATCTAGGTTAGGTTACCTTACACGATATCATGCGTTGTTCTCTATTTCTACATTTCTCTGAAAATCTAATATTACTGTCTAATGGACAGTTGCTTCCGTGACACTCCGGCGACTATACATTTAGTCCTTAATCTGTTTGTCCGTCTTAACCTGTGCAGCTCTCGTCTCATCTGCTACCACTACTACTGTCGTTTGTGAAGACGTCGTGTGATTAGGGCCTCCCGTCGGGTAGACCGTTCGCCGGCTGCAAGTCTTTCGACTTTGCGCAACCTCGGTGACATGCGCGTCGATGAGGATGGAATGATGATGATTATGACAACACAACATCCAGTCCCTGAGCGGTGAAAATCTCCGACCCAGCCGCGAATCGAACCCGGGCACTGAGGATTGCCATTCTGTCGCGCTGACCACTCAGCTACCGACGGTGGACGGTGAAGACGTGAAAGATGTTGATACACTAACTGACCTCCGCTTCCTATCAGGACAGTGGCTTATGCAGCACAGATGTAGAGCCGGTGTCGGTCGGCTCTAAGAAACATTCCCAACATTCGCGCTGAACGGTTTAACATGGGAACCACGAAAAACCGAAATCAGCACGGGCGAATGGGGTTGGAACCCGCGTCCGCTGACTGCAGCGGCTGGCTCGGCTGGCTCGTTGCAGCAGCTTCTTCAGACCTACTGAAAGTGGCGGGGCCGGAGTGTGCGTCTGATCAGTGGAGCGCGGGCTTCCAGCCGGCCGACCAGAAAACAGTGCGTCCGCCGCCGCTGCGCGTTCACCGGAAACCACGCGCCACGCACACCTGCTGCCGCACGCACTCCCACCGTTTTATTTATTATGGCCAGCCCCTTGACAACGGGTCACCACGCACACTACTGCGGCTGCTCAGAAGTTAGTACAACTGCGTGCTTGCGTAATGTAGGAGGACGGACGAGCTACCAGTTGTCTGTGCACTCCGGTATGCTCTTTGTATAGACGTAAAATTGTAGCTCCGCCAAACGAAGAGCGTGCCTCAGTGAGAGGAAAGCACTGTGCCGTTTTGTATCTTGGAAGAAAGAGGATGCAGCTGAATGAAATTTTCACGCTGAAGCGGAGTGTGCGCTGATATGGAAATTCCTGGCAGATTAAAACTGTGTGCCGGATCGAGACTTGAACTCGGGACCTTTACCTTTCGCGGAAAGTGCTCTACCATCTGAGCTACCCAAGCACGACTCGTGACACGTCCTCAGAGCTTTAATTCCGCCAGTACCTCGTCTCCTACCTTCCAAACTACACAGAAGCTCTCCTGCAAACATTGCAAAACTAGCACTCCTGAAAGAAAGGGTATTGCGGAGACATGGGTTAGCCACAGCTTGGAGGATGTTTCCAGAATGAAATTTCACATCTGTGCTGCATAAGCTACTGACATGGTACGAAGCGGAGGTCAGTTATTGTATCAACATCTTTCTCGTCTTCACAAACGACAGTAGTAATGATACCAAAATGGTTCAAATGGCTCTGAGCACTGTGACTTAACTTCTCAGGTCATTAGTACCCTAGAACATAGAACTACTTAAACCTAACTAACCTAAGGACATCACACACATCCTCGCCCCAATCCCGAGGCAGGATTCGAACCTGCGACCGTAGCGGTCGCGCGCTTCCAGGCTGTAGCGCCTAGAACCGCTCGGCCACCCCGTCCGGCGTGAATTGGTCTTGTTTCTCACTGAGTTCAAAGAATTTTTATAATCAGTGGAGCTACATTGTAGTTTTATTTAAATTCAAGCGATCAATAATATTATAAAATTAGTAGTAGAACTGATCAGGCTTGAGAAATAAAGAACTATGTTTTGAAAAAGGAGTCAAAAGACTTCTCTGTTATCAGTTGCAACCTCTTGCACCTTTCTCATATGAACTACCGAACAATTTTTAAGTCACTGAGTTCGTATTTGGGACTAGCTGAATCAAATTCGCTTCCACTTATCCTGATTTAGACCTCCTGTGATTTCTCTGATTAACTTGAACCGAATTTTGGGATCGTTCCTTTGGAAACATCACCGCCAATATTCTCCCCCAAAGTTCCCCACCCTTCTGCCTTTAATAACGTCGAAATGTTGCACTGGAACATTTCTTCCGTTTTTCATCAATTGAAATTTCGCTTACACAGATGTTTTGCTTCAGGACATTAAGGGATATACTCAGATATTAATCTCCCCTAGCAGTTCGACGAAACTCTCAAAAATTCTTGAGAAAATTGAGTTGCAAGTCGGCCACTCCGGCCGGCCAGTAGTGGTAGCAGATGAGACGAGAGCTGCACAGGTTTAGACGGACAAACAGATTAAGGGCTAAATGTATAGTCGCCGGAGTGTCACCGAAGCAACTGTTCATTAGACAGAAATATTAGATTTTAAGAGAAACGTAGAAATAGAGAACAACGCATGGTACCGTGTAAGGTAGCCTGACCTAGATGTAGGCTCACGTTATCTGGAGGCGAGAGGCACAAAGTAATGTTGAGGTCTTCGCCGTCGGAAGACGGGGAGTGGCAGATCGGGTGGTGGCTGACCATGAGCGAGGGGCACAATGTGTTTCTCAGGTACTCCCTCTTGGACGGCATCGGTGGTGGCATTCTATAGCTCTGAATTCCTTCCTGCCTTACTATTTTCCTATCTTCTTAATACTTAAATTGTTAATTTTAAGCATTTACGTTTCCTACTTGGTTTTAAATTTACGAGTTTGTAAAGTTACAACTTACTTAAAAATCTATTAAAATAATAAGAACTGAAACAAGCTTCGTATTATATAAATGTACAACTTAATGCCGGCCGGTGTGGCTGAGCGGTTCTAGGCGCTTCAGTCTGGAACCGCACGACCGCTTCGGTCGCAGGTTCGAATCCTGCCTCGGGCATGGATGTGTGTCATGTCCTTAGGTTAGTTAGGTTTAAGTAGTTCTAAGTTCTAGGGGACTGATGACCTCAGATGTTAAGTCCCATAGTACTCAGAGCCATTTGAACCATTTACAACTGAATATTGTTAAAACACAACATGTCTTAGTCACTTGGTGGCAGGTCATTTGTAAACGGCACGAAATAAAATAAAATATACATTTTTCCTTAGCTAATTGATCATATCAGTCTTTCCTACACTATCCGTCAGCGAGTCAGCAAAGCGATAAGAAGTGGAATGAGCACGTCATGTTGGTAACAGGCAAGGTGAATGCATAGCTTCTTTTTATTGTGAGAATTTTGGGAGAATGTAACACATACATAAAGGAGGCGGGTATAGAACGCTAGTGCGACCCGTTCTTGAATACTGTTTCAATTTTTGGCATTCCCACCGGCCGAATTAAAGAAAGACGTCGAAGCAATTCAGAGACGTGCTACTAGATTTGTTAGCGGTAGTTTCAGACAGCAAGCAGTTATTACCGAGGTGCTTCGTGAACTCAAATGGGAATCTCTAGAGGGAAGACGATGCTCTTCTCGCAAGGCACTATTGTGGAAATGTAGAGAATCGGCATTTGAGGCCAACTGCAGAACGATTCTATCGCCGCAAACGTACAATTCCCGTAAGGACCATGAAATAAGATGTGAGAAATTAGGGGTCGCACGCAAGCCTTTAGACAAGCTTTTTCCCTCACACTGTTTGCGCGTGGAACAGGAAAGGAAGTGATTACTAGTGATACAAAGTACCCTCCGCCATGCACCGTATGGTGGTTAGCCGAGTTTGTATGTAGATGTAGACATCAGTTAGGCTGGATGCGACCGGATAGGAGGTGGTTTACTTAATCGCTTTCTTAGTCACTGGTGTCCTCAGTACTTCTCCTGACATATCAGATGCCTTTAATCATTCCATAACTTCAATACCAGGTCGAATACGTCCAGCGTCTTTGCTGTAGCTTTGCAAATTACGAATTCGTTCTCTTTCGTATTTTCTGAAATACGACTGTGCAGCTGATTACTATGCATCTTATCTGAAACCACTCTGCGTCCTAGAGGCGATTAAAGCTTAATCTCTTTCATAGGCGTTGCTTCCCTCTCGGCATATCTCAGCTGCATTCTTTCTATCCAACAGGTAACCACTACCTCTGTCTCATTCTAATATCTCTATGTTTTTCTCATCCATTCTGTTTTCTTCTCTCCATCACATCTTCTAAACCTACCCTACTATTTTTCGCTCGTCCTTTGACCAGTCTTCTTCACCACATTGATTCCTTCTGTACTGTTGTGAGGCGTTTCTGTTAAATGTCACTCCTAACATTCGGTACGATCATATTGAGGAAATTGCTTAATGTTGATAAGACTGACGTGTGTTACAGTCCAAATATTCATTACTATGTATATTGACATTGTCCGCACCGAGCGGGGTGGCGCAGTGCTTAGACACTGGACTCGCATTCGGGAGACGACGGTTCAATCCCGCGTCCGGCCATTCTGATTTAGGTTTTCCGTGATTTCCCTAAATCGCTCCAGGCGAATGCCGGGATGGTTCCTTTCAAAGGGCACGGCTGACTTCCTTCCCCGTCCTTCCCTAATCCGATGAGACCGATGACCTCGCTGTCTGGTCTCTTTCCCCAAACAACCAACCAACCATTGTCCGCAGCTCGTGGTATCGCGGTAGCGTTCTCGCTTCCCGAGCACGGGGTCCCGGGTTCGATTTCCGGCGGGGTCAGGGATTTTCACCTGCCCCGAGATGACTGGGTGTTGTTGTGTCGTCTTCATCATCATCATTCATCCCCATTACGGTTGAAGGACGGCAATGGCAAACCACCTTCATCAGGACCTCGCCTAATGCGGCAGTGCGGGTCTCCCGCTTCGTTGCCCTACGCTCTGTCAAGAAGCAACGGACTTCATTTCCATGTATATTGACCTTATTATTACTATTGTTATTATACAAGTGTAGACCACTATGTAGGGAAGCAGCCTACTCACGCTGCAGCAAATTCACATCAGTTTCCATTGTGTGTTAGTCAGTCTGCTAGCTCTGACGTCATAGATGTTGCGCAATACCTTAAAAATCAAGCAAATGACATAAAACTTTCCTAGTATGTCTGGAATAATGATAAACTAATGTGTGTTAAATATAAGCTTGATAACTTCAGCCGTTTCCTTTATTTGGACGTTTTTCTATAAAAATAATTGGCGGCACAGAAAAGAGCTAGAGACTGCAAAATTTGTATTTAGATTCAGCTTTCATAATGATTTAATAAAAATAGTACTTTGGATTTCACAAATTAAGATGTTAGTGTAAATTCATGATTTTGTGGTTTTCATCTCAAAACTAGAGGAAGCAAGATAGATTAAGTGAGCTTATAAATCATACTAGGATGTTTAGATTTTAATAGGTTGGAGGTCCGCTATGATGATGAAGCTGTAAAAAGTTTCTTTCAAATATCTATTAAATTATAGCAATAGCGGATCTCAGAAGGGACAGTTCAGAGCCCATCTGCTGCGTGCAGTGCAATTAAATTAATTCTCTCGCCTAAGTTATTAAAGTTAGCCACGTCAAAAATTTATTATCAATACTTCCCTGCGTGCTGAATGCACAGTTAAATTAGGAGCTTCATCGGCCTTCAGCAAGAGAAGCTAAAATTTATTATGCAACTTGAAGTGGTGCGTTACTAGCACAGCGGCTAGTCGAGACAGCCGATTTGATCGAGCGTTTTCTCAGCGGTCCGCACCCCGGCTTTATATATAAGAGCACTGTGCGAGGAAGAAAAGGCCCCAGTTCTCTCCAGACGCTGAATGACACGCCATCTGTGTCGGGAATCGCGCCGCGCCAGTATCAGTGCTACTAACAGCCTCGGGTGCCGTATTCTGTTACTCGAGACGCGCGTAACCAGTAAAGCGTTTCAAGTAAAGTGTTAATTCGGGAATGATTTTCATTATCTAGCCTCAGTGTGCGTATTGTCGTATTTTCACGTGCCGTCGCGGGACAGACATTCTACTACTAATATAGCGTGGCGTTTGATGAGATATTTCATCAAATTATGGCGAGCATTCATTTCAACAATTATTTCGGACATTTATAGTTGCATTGGCGCAATAGACTCTGAACTGTTCTGTTAGTTAGGTTGGAGGGATATTTGTGTGTATATTTGTGATTTTGAGAATATACTCAACTATTTTGGAAAGTCGTCTTTGATTAGAAATCCCGAACAACTTCCTGACTCTACAGAGCTACAAGCTGCAGCTATAATTGTAATCTCAAGGAAGTGGGCACTAGGAACTCTATTTACAGGCTTCAGGTTTTGTCAAATCGCTTTCTGGGGGTCTACAAAGTAAATAGAGAGCCAGTGTTGAGAACGGCGAAAGACAGCATAACAACATTCTAAAGCTAGAAACTGACAGCAAGCAAACATTAATGCAGCAGTAATATATTTAACAACCAACATCAAAAAATTTCTACTCCTCCGCCGCCCCACATATGGTGCATCGGCCGGGAAACAAACTAAGTGAAAGTGATTTTTAAGTATTCGGATTCGCGAGTGGAATGCGACACGCAGCTGAGTAATAGAACAGTGAAAGTGTTACGTGTGCATGTGGACGACGCAATTGGATTAACAACGCATCTGGATTCACGGAGCTGGCACTGAGTCTAGCGGTGCTGCCGGCATCGCGAGTAGCCAGTTTCGTCGCACCGCAGTCGTCAGCCGCAGCAGCCGGAGCCGAGCCTGTAGTTACGGGCCACGCAGACACTCATCAGCCGTCGGAGTGCCGTCTGCAGTTCAACGTGCCACGTCGCCTCAGTAATCCTGTTACGCCGCGCCGACAACGTCGTGCAGAAGGAACTAAGTTAAGTGAAAAGCTGTTAAAAATTTTACTAACCTGCACTAAAAGACTGTCGGCGATGGAACCGCCAAAAGAAACTGAGTTTAAAGTTAAATTAGAACCTATGTCTGTTGAGGGAACTGTAAATTCAGACAAAGATTCAATTGTAAATATGTATGAAAATAATAGTGTTAAAGTAAAATATGAAGTATTGTCTCCTGACAGTAGTGTGGGAAGAGGCCATGATTCTGTGATAGAGACCCCTGTAGTAAAGCCGAAAATAGAAATTGTAAATTTATTGGATGATAGTTTCTCTGATGAATTAAAAATGAAACAGTCATCAGAGATAGTAGAATTTAAACAGAAGAAGTTAGACATGTCTGATCAATCAGATGTTTCATTTAGTTTTGATGATTCTGGTATTGGAGCTAGTTTTTTGTCACCTGAGTGTAATAAAAAGCCAGCTATTGAGCAACCCAAAGATACTGGGGCTGTTGATCTAAATGTTATATTACAAGCAATAGCTGCCAGTCAAACAAATTTTAACATGCGGTTTGAGGCAATGGACAATAAATTAGAATCCAATAATGCTGAATTAAAATCTGAAATAACTGAGCAGGTCAAAAGCAGTAATGCTGAATTAAAATCTGAAATAACTGAGGTAAATAACAGGATTGTGGCCAGTCAAACTAATTTTAATAAACGATTGGAGGTAATGGACGATACCTTCAAGGCTGGTTGCAATAAGTTGAAAGAGGATCTAGACAGTTTGAATTGTAAAATTGATTACAATCATGATGATATTAAGAAAAAGGTCGCTCAACAGTTTTCTGAAATGTATAAAACAGTTAAATCCGAAGTTGCTGAGGTTCGCAAAGACTTCCAACTGGAAGATGCGAAGCTGGAGCACAAGTTAACAGAAAAGATCGAGGCGGAATCTGAACTGTGCTCAGATAGATTTAAAGATGTTAATATAAAAGTAAACATATGTCAAGCTGACGTAAATGCAATCAAAACTGACACTACTCATATTGTACAAAGGGTAGATAATGTTGAGATGAAAGTAGAAAATATCAGTACTAACATTGCTAACCTTGAGAGTAAAGTAGCTTCAGTAGCTTCTGGTAATGGTAGTGTACAACAAGTTGTAGCTGCAAACGCCGCTTTTATCGGGTGTCGGCAGTTCTTGCGGTTCGATCCAGATAAAAATATCCATCCGCTAGATTTCTGGAACGATTTTGAAGATGTGATTCCACCAACTTGGTCTGAACGAGAGAAAATCTCATTTATTAGAAGCCATTTAGCAGGTGACGCCATGCGCTGGTCAGCTGATGTTATGTTAAAGTGTAAAACATTAGCGGAGTTTAAAACAGCTTTTATTAATGAGTATTGGGCTAGCAATAAGCAAAATGAAGTGTTGAGAGAATTTTGGAGTGGAAAACGCTTCAATGCAGGCAAGGAATCCATTAAAGAGTTTGCTAGGTCATGGATTTCACGTTTGTCACATTTGGACGAAAAGCTGAAACCTGAAATGATTATACTAGGTCTTGAAGCCAAACTGCCATGGTTTTGGCAAACTAGAATTATATCTGCCCCTAGAGATAATCTGGATCGTTTCATTGAATATTTGGAACGTGTAGAACGTGTTGCTGCCAATGAGGAGCAAGCACGTAATAACAGAAATGCCAATAACAATAATAGTAATTTTAGGAACGAACAAAATGGCAATGTAAACATTAGAACAGTAGGTGTTCGCCAGCCTAGGAGAGGTAGGAATTGGGGGAATAATTATCAGAATCAACAATGGCATCCAAGGGATAATAATTTTGTTTCAAAAGGAAATATGCATGTAAACCACAGTACGGAAAGTAATGCTATGCCAGTTAACTATAATGAAAACAAAGGAAACAGTAGTGGGCCGAGGCAGGAAAACTAGTTCCCGTCTATGAGGACACTGGCGCTCACCAGGCGGTTACTTTTCCTAGGCCAGTAGTTAAGGGAATTGGTAAGACCGATCAAAATACTCAAACTGAACGTGTGGATGAAGAGTCGGTAGCACCTAAGGATACAACAGAAATATTAGATCACTCACAGTATTTAATAGATACCGTGTTAGAGACGCTTTCTAAGTGGGAAGAAAAAGAGAAGGCGCAACAGTGTAATGATAGGGAAGAGCTACAAAGTACGGAATTGTCAGGTGAGGAAGCAGAAGAAATTCACGCTTATATTTATGATGAAGATGATGTGCTCTTATCTAAAGTGCCTGTGCAGGATGTTGATAATGTATTAATAGATTTAGGACAGGAGATAAGTGAGAATGTAGAGGGTAGGCTGTTGAGGGTCGATGAACCCAGTAGCTGTGACCAGTTGTCACTTGAGAGGGAAACCGACGAAAATAGTAAAAGTGGTTTAGCTGTAACTAGTGTTATGCCCGGTCTGGAGGCGCAGAATCGCTCAGACTATAGTAATTTGGGTCACGTTCAGCAAACTAAATGTAATGAAGTCGTGCAGTGTTTCGATTTAAAATTAATAGACAGACTGGAAAAGGCAGCTGAAAGTGTAAGTCAGGAAACCCCTACTCACTGTGACCTAAATGTAATGAAGACAGATGTCGATCACTTTAGTTGGAGACGAATTCAAAAGGAACTATTAGATGAAATTGAGGAACCACCTGTACAACCTAGAATAAGCCACCCTATAATAATAGTGAATATGTTAGGTATCAATGTACGTTGTCTCTTAGACAGTGGAAGTGAGGTGAGTGCAATATCTCAGTCCTTATTTGATGCATTACCTGGTAAGGACAAGCTTACAGTAATGAGAGTATCAGGACTAAGAATAATTGGTGCTACTGGCAAGGTGTCGAAAACAGTAAAGCAAGAAGCTTTACTGCCCTTTAACATAAATGGTAATTTAATTGATCATCCATGTTTAATTGTAAACAATCTCAGTATTGAGGTTTTAATTGGCATAGATTTCTTGTCAAAATATCAGAGTGTTGTTGACTTCGAAAAAAGCCAGTTAAAAATGGTCTTGCCAATAACAGGAGTAATTACAGTCCCTTTTAGTGATAAACATGTAGTAACTGATGATGAAACTTGGGAGTTGCCTATACGAGTTCTGAAAAATAGGAAGTATTGGGACGAGGATGTTAACCTTAGTGGTAGTAAGCTAAACACAGAAGAAGAAGAAGAAGAAGAAGAAGCAATTATTTTAAATAAAATAGAAACTAAATTGCAAGAAATCAATAAGATTTCAGCCAATCAGAAGGAAAAACTGAGACAGGTTCTAAAAAGGCACCATAAAGTATTTTCAGATCGACGTGGCGTGTTCATAGGAAGCCAATGAAGGCTGTAGGGAGGAGGTTGTTCTGTAACCTCTACACAGTGTGGCAGCTGTGCAGTCCCAGCTGTGTGAGATCTTCTTTCCTTTTCAGGTCTCACTCACTCTTCATCTTTCCTATCCAAAAAAAAAAAAAAAAAAAAAAAAAAAAAAAAAAAAAATCAACTTCTTCTTTCCAACAAATTAAATTTTCCGGTATAAATATTAAGCCAGCATTCAACTAATGAAGGCTGTAGGGAGGAGGTTGTTCTTTAACCTCTACACAGTGTGGCAGCTGTGCAGTCCCAGCTGTGTGAGATCGTCTTTCCCGTTTCAGGTCTCACTCACTCTTCATCTTTTCTATCCACAAAATTTTCGATGTCTTCTTTCCACATTAAATTCTTCCGATATGACTATCAAGCCATGAATTATGTAACTATTCTATCTACCGATTAGCAAAACAAAATACCTGATATGACAAACCTAATGGTGACAAACAATAGAGAAGTATGACGTAAATAAGATAAAATGTGTTTGAGTAAAAATTATGTATAGAACCCTGGTAAAATAATAAGTACAAAGTGTTGTTTTATTGGAAATGGTCCCACAATAATATTTTAAAAAGATATATGAATTCGTGTACGACTAGGATCTGAAGTGGTAGTGAAATCTAGTGTATGCATTAGAGCCAACTAAGAAACAGTAAGGAAGAGATTGCTTAGTGTTATAAGAAAAATATGTAGATAAGTTGTAAAAATAAACTCACCTGGTGTAGCAAGGAAAGGCAGTGTAGGAGAATTGAGCAGTGTTTGTGGTTGAGACGTGAAGGACACGTCCTTGAAGTATTTATAAGGTTGGAGCTGGCCGTTATTTTAGTGTAGTGTGTGACAGGATACACCTACACATATTGAAGTTATAAGTTGGAGGCGTGAATGCGACCATAGGTACCCTTATGTTAAATGAGACAGAGTAGCTCATGGTGTCCTATAGGTTTAAGGAAATTAGCATTACGCTCGTCCATAATTATTTGATGCATTTTAGTGGTAGGTCTGAGAGAGACTACCTGTGGTTTCAGCGTCCAATTGAGTGGAAATGGATTGCCACGTGAGCAAACTGATCAGCTGCAGTACACTAAAAATATGAAATGAATGTGCTATCCTATACTTTAAATGTTAATGAATGAGTGTAAAATAAGTACATACACTAGCAATATAATTGAAAAACATAATGACAGACGTAAAACATTATTTTAGCTCAGCATAAATACACTTCACAGTAAGTAAGTACCTAATTTCAGATGTGGAATTGACAACAGCAGAGGACCAATAAGTGAATTTAGTAATCAACTAAACGTAGTGTGTTTTGAACACTCGCAACTGTACTATTACCAAAAGTTACTCACATGTATAAAGAAGCTGAGGAACAACTACTAATCAAATATACTCATACTATCTCTAAGAATGAAGTAATAAAAAAATGAGTCAGTTAAGTGAATAAAAGACAAATGTATCAGAAATGTACTGAGCATTGGTTCAGTGTTCCGGCCCTGAAATAATAAATTCAGACTAAATATGATTTATGATTGTATGTCTTGAGCATAAATTTTATCTAGTACATGACTAAAGGCGTTTTGAGCCATTTGTTTACCAATTTATGACAATTAAGTAACCTCGAGAGTATTATTGAAAAAGATTCTGTTAACTTTGTTCCAGCAACATATTGAAGGCTAAGATGTATATATCCCCATTTCATTGTGACCCACCCTTAGATGTTAAGTGAACAGAGTCTGAGGCACTCTTTTTGTTTGTTCTACAGGACAAACCAGATAATGGCAGCCTGGTAGCTGCGTGAAAGCGTGGAGTGACTTGTACACAACTCACAGTGACCCCTCCCCTTTCCCCTTGTAATTTAGAGAGATCGAGAAGGACGCACACCATAGCAACTTCCCCTCCTCTACCTTTGTGAATGGAAGTGTAGGACGCCAGCCAAAGCGGCTACAACCACGTGTGAAAAAATTATTTGTGCCATTTCTTTCAGGTTTATAAAAGACTGATAAGGAATAATCATCTGTTTATGTATCATGTTATCTTCCTTGAATTTGTGTGTGTAAAAATGTATTTGATGTATTTAATGTAACTAAGATTTTCACAGTTTTTCAATTTCTATGTGTTTGTTAGTCTAAGGCAATATGTATGCCAAAAATATTTCATTGACTTTGCTTAAAATTTGAGTAATGACATTTCTAAAGAGGCAGTGAAAATGCCCGCAATTTAAATGATTAATGTAGGAAATCAGTTTCTTTTAATATTTATATATGTTTATAATTCAATTTTGATTTTTCATAGGGAGTTTAAATTGTACTCTTGCTTCCCTTTTTGTAATTAAATTTTTTTTTCATTCATTAACATTCATAAACAAAAAATTTAAGTAGAGGGTGATGTAGGGAAGCAGCCTACTCACGCTGCAGCAAATTCACATCAGTTTCCATTGTGTGTTAGTCAGTCTGCTAGCTCTGACGTCATAGATGTTGCGCAATACCTTAAAAATCAAGCAAATGACATAAAACTTTCCTAGTATGTCTGGAATAATGATAAACTAATGTGTGTTAAATATAAGCTTGATAACTTCAGCCGTTTCCTTTATTTGGACGTTTTTCTATAAAAATAATTGGCGGCACAGAAAAGAGCTAGAGACTGCAAAATTTGTATTTAGATTCAGCTTTCATAATGATTTAATAAAAATAGTACTTTGGATTTCACAAATTAAGATGTTAGTGTAAATTCATGATTTTGTGGTTTTCATCTCAAAACTAGAGGAAGCAAGATAGATTAAGTGAGCTTATAAATCATACTAGGATGTTTAGATTTTAATAGGTTGGAGGTCCGCTATGATGATGAAGCTGTAAAAAGTTTCTTTCAAATATCTATTAAATTATAGCAATAGCGGATCTCAGAAGGGACAGTTCAGAGCCCATCTGCTGCGTGCAGTGCAATTAAATTAATTCTCTCGCCTAAGTTATTAAAGTTAGCCACGTCAAAAATTTATTATCAATACTTCCCTGCGTGCTGAATGCACAGTTAAATTAGGAGCTTCATCGGCCTTCAGCAAGAGAAGCTAAAATTTATTATGCAACTTGAAGTGGTGCGTTACTAGCACAGCGGCTAGTCGAGACAGCCGATTTGATCGAGCGTTTTCTCAGCGGTCCGCACCCCGGCTTTATATATAAGAGCACTGTGCGAGGAAGAAAAGGCCCCAGTTCTCTCCAGACGCTGAATGACACGCCATCTGTGTCGGGAATCGCGCCGCGCCAGTATCAGTGCTACTAACAGCCTCGGGTGCCGTATTCTGTTACTCGAGACGCGCGTAACCAGTAAAGCGTTTCAAGTAAAGTGTTAATTCGGGAATGATTTTCATTATCTAGCCTCAGTGTGCGTATTGTCGTATTTTCACGTGCCGTCGCGGGACAGACATTCTACTACTAATATAGCGTGGCGTTTGATGAGATATTTCATCAAATTATGGCGAGCATTCATTTCAACAATTATTTCGGACATTTATAGTTGCATTGGCGCAATAGACTCTGAACTGTTCTGTTAGTTAGGTTGGAGGGATATTTGTGTGTATATTTGTGATTTTGAGAATATACTCAACTATTTTGGAAAGTCGTCTTTGATTAGAAATCCCGAACAACTTCCTGACTCTACAGAGCTACAAGCTGCAGCTATAATTGTAATCTCAAGGAAGTGGGCACTAGGAACTCTATTTACAGGCTTCCGGTTTTGTCAAATCGCTTTCTGGGGGTCTACAAAGTAAATAGAGAGCCAGTGTTGAGAACGGCGAAAGACAGCATAACAACATTCTAAAGCTAGAAACTGACAGCAAGCAAACATTAATGCAGCAGTAATATATTTAACAACCAACATCAAAAAATTTCTACTCCTCCGCCGCCCCACAACTAGAGGACCAGGGGTCTACTAACGGCGAGATTTCCTTATTCGCCTCACTTCATTTTGTCACCACGCATTTTCTTCTCTTCATCCGGCCAAGTTGTTTCTGTACTGTATTTCTTGAGTTCTTGGCTCACTTTCCACTTGAGTACTTCGTGCTTTAAACTTGTCATGTATATCTGACTCTGTTACGCCAGCATTCTTTAGGTCATTTCTGCCTTCAGTAATCCACTTCATGTTCTTAACGCTTTCTCTGTACTCCAAGAGCTGTTTAGTTTGTCGGATGTCAGCATTCTCTTGACATGACCGTAAAATTTCAATCGACGTTTCTTCATGTCATATTCTACGTTAGTTATCTGTTTGGTCTCTTGTCTGCTACGTAATCTATGGCCTTCTTCTGTCTTATTGGGCACTAGGATTTTTCTGGTGATTTTTTCTCTAGTTCCATCATATTTTCTAGTGCACCTTTCCGATCCGTGACCAACGTTTCGGATGCGTATAAACTTTCTGGCTCACCTGAAGTGACCTCTATTTGCTTTATTGCATTTATTGCACTTTATGTGTTATCTGTGAGTACTGTCACAGCGAACGCCAGGCAGCCGATATTGATTTATTTTGACTTATGGCTTGAATACTTTAAAGGTAATAATAATAGTTTTCTTTATGTAAAATTTTTACAGTTTGTGAAGCATAATAGTCATAGAAATGTTAAAATTTTGACTTTAGTAATCAGTATAACGATCCCGAAGAAAGGTGACATACGTGATCTTGTCACGTCTTACGAACATTGCAGGTTTTTATCGGCTGATATCCATGTTTCGCTCATAAATTTGTATTTACACTTGAACCTAATGAGAAACTCGTTTAATGAAAACTTTACGCATATAATTATTTGAACACACAATATTGTAATTGATTGATGATGATGTTGCTAAAATTTTGGCATCTGTTTATTAATAGTTATCTTCATTGTCTTTACATTTTCAAAATAATATCTGCATAAAGTAAGGAACTGCGCGTGTAATGTATAATGTATATTATTATCGTTATTATTATTACTATTTTCATTATCACATTTCACCATAAGCTTCATTACTTATTGTTTATGTATGAGGCAGTGCTGAAAGTAATGCCTGAGAACATTTTATGTGTAAGCTCTTACAGATTTTTAAATAAAACAAACGTCATTAAGATTCTACATCATTATTTTTCACGTCTGAACACACTATTCAATCCCACTGATTTTACCGACTGTCAGAAACATGAATAGCCACTTTTTGCAGCACCTCCTTGGAACGTGTAGGAACAGGGTCAAGGAGGTTATGGAAGGTAAGGGGAGGGTTGTGGACTCATGTGACTCCAGTGCTTTGGCCAGCTGTGCTCGAGTTTTGGACTGAGCAGCTTTGTTGCCAACAGCCGAGTGAGGTCGTGCGACTAGGACCTCACGTCGCGTGGACCGTTCGCCGGGTGCAAGTCTTTCGACTTGACGCCACTTCAGCGACTTGCGCGTGAATGGGGATGAAATGATGATGATTAGGACAACTCAACATCCAGTCACGGAGCGGAAAAAGTCTCCGACCCAGCCGAGTGAGGTGATCCCACAGATTCTCGAATGGGTTTAAATTCGGGAAGTTTACGGCTCAGGAAGTACGGTAAGCTCATCCTGGTGCTCTTTGAACAACGCACGTACATTTCGAGCTGTATGACATGCTGCAAATTTTCTGCTCGTAGATGCCATCGTGCCGAGGAAAACTAGGCCTCCATATAGGTGTCGACATGATCCCCAAGAATAGATGCATACTTGTGTTGATCCATTGTCCCTTCGAGAATGATAAGTTGACTCAGATAATGCCTCGAAAACATTCCCCAGACCACAAAGCTCGTTCTTCCGGTCTGGACTCTTCTGAAGATTGTTCCAGGGTGTGTTTCCTTTCAAACATTTCATACCGCACTCGCCAACGGCCATCTGTACGACGTAGCATAAAACCTGATTCATCTGGAAAGGCGACCTGTCATAAATCTGTGGACGTCCAGTGGCGGTGTTGGCGTGCAAATTACAGCCTTTTTCGGCGATGAACAGCAGTCAGCATGGGTACATCAATCAGATTCCTACTGCGGAGGCCCATACACAGCAACGTTCGATGAACGGTCGTTGAGGAGACACTGTTCGTAGCCTTTTAGCTCATCTGGGCTGTAAGTTAATCAACAGTTGCACGTCTATTCGAGCGCACACATCTCCGCAACTGTCATTCGCCTCTGTCATCTGTGGCCCACGGTGCGCCACAGAGGCCTCGGCGCTGGTTTTGGATAGCGCCGTTTTGCCATCTACGGTATATCTTGACCACGGCGGCACGCGAACAATTTACAAATCTAGCCGTATCGAAAACGCTTCCACTCTTGGCCCGAAAGGCAATGATTATGCCCTTTTCGAAGTCAGATAAATCGCTTCGTTTCCACATTACGACAGCCACTGCACTGTTTTCCGCTGCTCCTGCCACCTACAGTCTGACAGTCGAACGTGCAATCCTTCAGCTAACGTATGTAAAATAACACGTGTAAGTCAAGTAAAATGTCTCAGAATTGTTTGATTATACAGTCGCCGATACATAACTGGAGAAAGTTACATCTACATCTACATCGACGTGATTACTCTACTATTTTCACAAGCTGCGACATTGTCGCGAATAAAACAGTGACCCGTATATACAACAAGCTTGCTTTAATTTACGTTTATGTTCACAAACGTTTTGTTAACAGATTACCGGTTTCGGTCTATAATGACTATCAACAGATCTGTTTTATGAAAACTAAGTCCTAATGTACTGCAGCCATAGCGGGATCGTCAAATGAAGCAATGACTGACAACATGACTCGTTCATATGATGTTATTTATATATACACTACTGGCCATTAAAATTGCTACACCACGAAGATGGGCCGGCACGGTGACCGAGGGTTCTAGGCGCTATTGTCTGGAACCGCGTGACCGCTACGGTCGCAGGTTCGCTCCTGCCTCGGGCATGGGTGTGTGTGATGTCCTTAGGTTATTTAGGTTTAAGTAGTTCTAAGTTCTAGGGGACTGATGACCTCAGAAGTTAAGTCCCATAGTGCTCAGAGCCATTTGAACCACCACGAAGATGACGTGCTACAGACGCGAAATTTAACCGACAGAAAGAAGATGCTATGATATGCAAATGATTAGCTTTTCAGAGCATTCACACAAGGTTGGTGCCGGTGGCGACACCTACAACGTGCTGACATGAGGAAAGTTTCGAACCGATTTCTCATACACGAACAGCAGTTGACCGGCATTGCCTGGTAAAACGTTGTTGTGATGCCTCGTGTAAGGAGGAGAAATGCGTGCCACCACGTTTCCGACTTTGATGAAGGTGGGATTGTAGCCTATCGCGATTGCGGTATATCGTATCGCGACATTGCTGCTCGCGTTTGTCGAGATCCAATGACTGTTAGCAGAATATGAAATCGGTGGGTTCAGGACGGTAATACGAAACGCCGTGCTGGATCCCAACGGCCTCGTATCACTAGCAGTCGAGATGACAGGCATCTTATGCGCATGGCTGTAACGGATCGTGCAGCCACGTCTCGATCCCTGAGACGACAGATGGGGACGTTTGCAAGACAACAACCATCTGCACGAACAGTTCGACGACGTTTGCAGCGGCATGGACTATCAGCTCGGAGATCATGGCTGCGGTTACCCTTGACGCTGCATCACAGACAGGAGCACCTGCGATGGTGTACTCAACGACGAACCTGGGTGCACGAATGGCAAAACGTCATTTTTTCGGATGAATCCAGGTTCTGTTTACAGCATCATGATGGTCGCATCCGTGTTGGCGACATCGCGGTGAACGCGTGTATTCGTCATCATCGTACTGGTGTATCACCCTGCGTGATGGTATGGGGTTCCATTGGTTACACGTCTCGGTCACCTCTTGTTCGCATTGACGGCACTTTGAACAGTGGACGCTACATTTCAGATGTGTTACGGCCTGTGGCTCTACCCTCAATTCGATCCCTGCGAAACCCCACACTTCAGCAGGATAATGCACGACCGCATGTTGCAGGTCCTGTGCGGGCCTTTCTGGATACAGAAAATGTTCGACTGCTGCCCTGGCCATCACATTCTCCAGATCTCTCACCAATTGAAAACGTCTGGTCAATGGTGGCCGAGCAACTGGCTCGTCACAATACGCCAGTCAATACTCTTGATGACCTGTGGTATCGTGTTGAAGCTGCATGGGCAGCTGTACCTGTACACGCCATCCAAGCTGTGTTTGACTCAATGCCCAGGCGTATCAAGGCCGTTATTACGGCCAGAGGTGGTTGTTCTGGGTACTGATTTCTGAGGATCTATGCACCCAAATTGCGTGAAAATGTAATCACATGTCAGTTCTAGTATAATATATTTGTCTAATGAATACCCGTTTATCATATGTATTTTTTCTTGGTGTAGCAATTTTAATGGCCAGTAATGTATTTGACGATGCTGGTGCTGATTTTGCATTTAACATTTGACGATGCCACTATGGCTGCAGTACATTAGGACTTTGTTTTTATAAAACAGATCTGATGATGATCATTATAGACCGAAACCGGTAATCTGTTATCAAAAAGATTGTGACCATGGACATAAATTAAAGGAAACTTACTCTGCTATTCTCAATCAAGTGTCTGGCAGAGGGTTCAATGAACCACCTTCAAGCTGTCTCTCTACCGTTACACTCTAAAACGGTACGCGGGAAAACGAGCACTTACATTTTTCTGTCCGAGCCCTGATTTCTATTGTTTTATCGAGATGATCATTTCTCACTATGTAGGCGGAGAAAACTGCTGAAATTTCATGAGAAGATCCCGTCGCAACTAAAACGTCTTTGTTTTAAAGATTGCCACTCCAATTCACGTATCATATATGTGACACTATCTCCCCTATTTTGTGACAATACAAAACGAGCTGCCCTTCTTTGTAGTTTTTCGATGTTATCCGTCAGTCCCATCCGATGCGGACCCCACACAGCACAGGAATACGTCAGAACAGAGCGGACAAGCGTGGTGTACGCAGCCTCTTTAGTAGATCTGTTGCACCTTCTAAGTGTTCTGGCAATGAGTCAGCCTTTGGTTTGCTCTACCCACAACATTATCGATGTGATCGTTCCAATTTAGATTATCTGTAATTATAATCCCTAAGTATTTAGTTGAATTTACAGCCTTCAGATTTGTGTGACTTATCGCGTAATCGAAATTTAGGGGATTTCTTTTAATACTCATATGAATAACTTCACACTTTTCTTTATTCTTGGTCAATTGCCACTTTTCGCACCACACAGATATCTTATCTAAATTATTTTGCAATTGGGTTTGGTCATCCAATGACTTTACAAAACGGTAAATGACAGCATCGTCTGCAAATAATCTAAGGGCCCATAACACTTAATTTGGGAACGCCGGATGTTACTTCTGTTTTACTGGATGACTTACCATCTGTTACTACGAACTGTGAACTTTCTGACAGGAAATCACCAATCCAGTCGCACAACTGAGGCGATAATCCATAGGTACGCAGTTTGGTTAGAAGACGCTTGTGAGGAACTGTCGAAAGCCTTCTGGAAATCTAAAAATATGGAGTCAATTTAACATCTCTTGGCGATAGTACTCATTACTTCATGAGTATAAAGAGCTACGTATGTTACGCAAGAACGATATTTTCTGAATCCATGCTGACTTTGTGTCAATAAATCGTTTTCTTCGAGGTAATTCATAATGTTCGAAATCAGCGTATGTTCCAAAACCCTACTGTAAATCGACGTTAAGTTATATGGGATTGTAATTCAGCGGATTACTCCTATTTCCCTTCTTGGGTATTGATGTGACTTGAGCAATTTTCCAGTCTTTAGGTACGGAACTTTCTGTGAACGAGCGGTTGTATATAATTAATAAATATGGAGCTGTTGTATCAGCATACTCTGAAAGGCGCCCGACTGTTATACGATCCGGACCGGAGGCTTTGCTTTTATTAAGTGATTTAAGCTGCTTTGCTACACCGAGGATATCTAATTCTATGTTTCTCATCTTGGCAGTTGTTCTTGATTGGAATTCAGGAAAATTTACTTCCTCTTGCTTGGGACGGAGTTTCGGAAACCCGTGTTTAAAAACTCTGCTTTAGTGGCACTGTATCAGTGACTTCACCGTTGTTATAGCGCAGTGAAGGTATTTATTGCGTCTTGCCACTGCTATGTTTTATGTACGACCAGAATTTCTTTGTATTTTCTGCCAGATTCTGCATTGAAGTACGTGTTATATTTCGAACTTCTGCATAACTTAGCCAACCCTGGGGATTTTGCGTTCTTTTAAATTTGGCACGCTTTTTTCGTTGCTTCTGCAACAACGATCTGACCCGTTTTGTGTACCATGGGGGATCAGTACCATCACTTATTAATTTATGTGGTCGATATCTCTCAACTGCCGTCGATACTATCTCTTTGAAATCATTCCACATCTTTTCTACCCTTGCGTGATCAGACCGGAAGGAGTGGAGACTGTCTCTTAAAAAGGCGTGTAGAGCATTTTTATCAGCTTTTTAAATAGATATATTTTGTGTGGTGTCACCGCCAGACACCACACTTGCTAGGTGGTAGCCTTTAAATCGGCCGCAGTCCGTTAGTATACGTCGGACCCGCGTGTCGACACTATAAGTGATTGCAGACCGAGCGCCGCCGCACGGCAGGTCTAGTCGAGAGAGACTCCCTAGCACTCGCCCCAGTTGTACAGCCGACTTTGCTAGCCATGGTTCACTGTCTATATACGCTCTCATTTGCCGAGACGACAGTTTGGCATAGCCTTCAGTTACGGCATTTGCTACGACCTAGCAAGGCGCCATTTTCAGTTACTATTGTCTTCTGAACAGATAATATTGTGAATCATGTACCGTCAAGAGCGACGTTCATCATTAATGGATTAAAGTTAAGTATCCAACTAATTTCGTCCGCTTTATGAATTCTAATTCCTTGTCATGTTCCAGACCTCACGTCAGTATAGTCCTTCCCTCTTCACGCCAGCCTGCGTGAGCTAAAACGCGTGCATTTCGGGCTCCTCTAGTAACACGGTGTTGGCTCTTCTGCCAACAGAACACTTTGCGTTTATTTTTGATGGTTGTGGGTGTTACGGTATTCAGCCTAGCAGCAACTGCCTTGTGGTCGCTAATCCATGTATTCATCATGATACTCTCTATTTGTCCAGGATTATTTGTTGCTAAGAGGTCAAGTATGCTTTCGCAACCATTTACGCTTCGAGTGGGCTCATGAACTAATTGTTCAAAAGAATTTTCTGAGAAAGCATTCAGTACAATTTCGGATGACGTTTTATGCCTGCCACCGGCCTTAAACGTATAATTTTTCCAGCTTATCGAGGGTAGGTTTAAGTCACCATAGACTGTAATTGTATGAGTCTGATACCTATCTGAAATGAGACTCAAGTTTTCTTTGAACTGTTCAGCAACTATATCTTCGAAGTCGGGGGGTCGGTAAAACGACCCAATTAATAGTTTAGTCCAATTTTCAAATATAGCCTCTACCCATACTATTTCTCATGAGCTATCTATTTCAATTTTACTACAAGGTAAACTACTTCTGACAGCAATAAATACTCTACCACCAACTGTATTTAATCTATCCTATCTGAACACTGTTAGGTTAGGTCGTTTGAAAAAATTTCGGCTGAACTTATTACCGCCTTTATCCAGCTTCCCGTACCTATAACTATTTGAGTTTCAGTGCTTTCTATTGGGGCTTGGAGCTCTGGTTCTTTCCCAACTCAGCTACGACAATTTACAACTATAATACCAATCGTTTCTATAACCACATTACTCTGTTTAACCTGCCCCCGGTTACAGCCGTCAAACATTAAGATACAAGGGTGTGATGAAAAGTAATGTCTCCGAACTTTTTATGTGAAAACTCTGAAACTTTCTTAAATTGAACGTATGTTTTCAACATTCTCTTTATTTATTCTTCATGTCTGCTTATTCATTTCTCAACGTAGACATCTTGGCGACTATCACATTTCTCCCAACGAGAGACAAGTTTTTGATAGCTCCACTGTAGAACGTTTGACTTTGTTGACGGAGACACAACCTCAGCTCCTCTTGCACCACTTCACGACTATCATAGCGAAGTCCTCGAAGATGTTCTTTCTGTATTGGAAACAGTTTGAAATCGAACAGGGCGAATCCTGAAGATGATGGGTGTCGGATTGCTGCAGATATCGCAGCGCTCGTGTGTGGTCCGGCATTTTCATGAAAGAGAGCGTGAGTTATGAGTGGACGAACTCCCGGAATTCGAAACTCAGTTACAGTCGCTGTTTCCCACACGCCGACATAGCTACGTTACACATCGCCACGTTATATGCTACAAATCGGAGCCCTCTAATGGCAAAGGACTGCAAATGTGTGGACATGAAGAATAAAGGTGAAAAATGGTTAATAACGATTGTGTAATTTGAAAAGGCTTGAAGAATTTTCACATAAAAATTTCGGACTCATTCCTTTCCAGCACACCCTCGTAGTAAGATACGCTTCTGTCTGTAAGCAGCATAATGTGTACGCATCTAAAGAACAAATGGAGTGCGTGACAGCAATATCCAGGGTGTTCGGTGTGCCAACCCGGAAGTCGTTTCCCTGGTTTGGGACATAATTCAGCCCCGTACCTCCGAGCACACATCTAAATACAATGGCGTAAAAAAATCACAACATCAAACAGTATTTAGTTTAGAGTAATGGAATTTCGCGAAGTTATTTGTCTAGGTAAGATTGCAGGATCACAAGTGTAAGCGCGAGATAAGCCGTTGCAGATGTGTAATGCTGGTACATTAATCACCGTTGTAGTCGCCAGAATATTGAATGCAAGCATGCGAGCGTGCATACGTTGTGTTGTACAGGTGCAGGATGTCAATTTGTGGGATGGAGCTCCATGAGTGTTGCACGTGGTCAGTCAATACAAGAATGGCTAATACTGTTTGTTGATGACGCACGAGTTATCGTACGCTGATGTCCAATATGTATTCGACAGGAGACAGATCTGGTGATCGAGAAGGCCAAGAAAACATGTCGACTCTCTGTAGAGCATGTTGGGTTACAACAGGGGTAGGTGGCCGAGCGTTATCATGTTGAAAAACGCTTCCTGGAATTCTGTTCATGATTGGCAGCACAACAGGTCGAATCACCAGACTGACGTACAAATTCGCAGTCAGGACGCGTAGGATAATCACGAGAGTGCTCCTGCTGTCATACGAAATCTTACTCCAGACCATAACTCCAAGTTTAGGTCCAGTGTGTCTAGCATGGAGATAGGCTGCTTGGAGACCCTCAGCTGGTCTCCTTCTAACAAACACACAGCCATCAGTGGCATCGGGGCAGAACCAAATTTCATCGGAAAGCACAACATACCTCCACTCTGCCGTCCAATGCTCTCTCGCTTGACACCACTGAAGTCGCAAATGGCGGTGGTTGGGGATGAGTGGAGTTCACGCTACAGGGCATCTGGCTCAGAGCTGTCCTCGAAGTAACCGCTTTGCAAGAGTTGGTTATGTCACTGTGGTGCCAACTGCTCGTCAAATTGCTGCTGCAGATGCAGTACGATGCCCCAGAGCCATACGCCGAACACGATGGTCTTCCCTCTCGTTAGTGCAATGTGGCAGTCCGGAACCCGGTCTTCTTCGGACCGTGTATTCTCGTAAGCACCGCTGCCAGCATTTATGTACAGTGGCAACATTGCTGCCAAGTCTTTCTTAAATATCGCAGAAGGAACATCCAGCTTCTCGTACCGCTACTACGCGACCTCGTTCAACTCAGTGCGGTGACCATATCGCGTCTTTGTCGCCTTAAAGGTATTCTCACCGGGTCCAATCTCAAAGGTAACTAACACTCACGATCGTTACAGTGCGGATTTAGTACAAACCTTATCTGCATGCCTATAGTAGTGCTACTAGCACAAGTCGTATGTGACTGGCGTGAAATTTGAATAGACAACATCTTTCAGATGAAGACCATGCCTGTCAACTTCCGCTTATGTCGCACGACTTCTTCATGGTGTTGTGGCTTTTTTTACAGTAAGTGCACATCGGAATAACTCTCGACAGTAAACCAGCACGGATCTCTCACCGAGTAACAATACCATAGAAGCCGCGCGGTGTAGCCACGCGGTCTCAGGTGTCTTGCACGGTCCGAGAGGCTTCCCCCGTCGGAGCTTCGAGTCCTCCCTTGGGCATGGGTGCGTGTGTTGTCCTTAGCTTAACTTAAAGTTAGATTAAGTAGTGCGTAAGCTTAGGGACCGATGACCTTAGCAGTTTGGTCCCATAAGACCCTACCACAAATTTCCAATTTTCCACTACCACAGAAAGCCCACAATAAACTAAAATTTCTGACCGGCCACCGTTGTCTACGCTATTGATGCCTTAAGCTGACTCATACTCTTCTACGGATCTTGCTATATCTATACACTCCGTAAACTCGACCTATAATTATCTACCAACCTACATCAACATACATAATCAAAAAGCCATCATACAATGCATGGCGGAGGGTACCATACACTACAGCCAGTTATTGCCCTTCCCGTTCCACTCGCAAACAGAGCATGGGAAAAACGACTGTCCGTATTCTTCCGTGTGAGTCCAGATTCCCCTTTTCTTGCCTTCACGGTCTTTACGCGAGGTGTGCGTTGGCGGAGTCATAACATTCGATAGTCTGTCACAAATGAAGGTTCTATAAACTTTCTCAATAGTCCCCCCCCAGGGATTCCCATCTGATTTCACGAAGTACCTCCGTTAACATTCGCGTGTTGATCGAACCTACCGGTAACAGATCCAGCAGCACGTGTCGGAAATGCTTCACTGTCTTCTTTTAATCGACCTGGCGGGGATCCCAAGCACTCGAGCAGTTATTCAAAAATAGGTCGTTCAAGTGTTCTGTGCGCGGCTTATTTTGTAGATGAGTAACACTTTCCTTGAACTCTCCCACAAAAGTCGACCATTCGTCTTCCGTACAACCGACTTCACGTACTCTTTAGATTTCATGTTTCACTGCAACTTTACGTGTTTATATTTAATCAGACTGACTGTATCAAGAAGCACAGCAGTAATACTGTATTCGAGTATTAAGGGATTGTTTTTCCTCCTCATGTGCATTTAGACCAAGCTGCCATTCATCACACCAAACAGATATTCTAAGTCATCCTATATCCTTCTACAGTCAATGAAAGGTATCACCTTCCCATATTCTGCAGTGTCATCAGCAGTCTATCATAGATTGCTACTCACCTTATCCGACGTATCGTTGATGTACAGTCGTGCTCAAAAGTATCCGAACGACCTGAATTGCATTTCGCCTGATTCGAATGCAACCCACATAGCGCAGCTGTCTAGCAGGTCCTCTAATCGCCCCTCGGTACAGTCGTTTGACTATTGAAAATGGTTCCAACAAGTCACCACTAGAAAACACTACTCTGCATCGCAATAACTCAAGATGTAAAGTAATACCAAGGTACTACAAATATCAGGGAACATCTTATCACAGATAAGACGGTTATTTAGGCTTTTAAGCTCACATTTATTACAATAAATGACATACATGAAATGTTACCACTCTCATTATTACGTCAGATAGGTAATTCACGTAGTTAAGTTCGTCGTATTCATGATTTCCTCTTCAAAATAACATACCGTACTTATTATTTAACACAAAATGACATTAAAATTTAAGTTATTCACGAGCAGCTATTTGAGAATATGTATGAACTTCAAATGACACGACGAACCGTCTCGTTCTGCATATGGATTCAAACCCAGGTCATGCAGACTAAGCAAAGACTTCGTGACTGACGGAAACTAACAGTCATTCCTGACTAGGCATACAGAGAGTGATATACCTCGATTTCAGACAGTATCTGTTAGCAAATATCAACTTTAAATTACATAACGTAAACATTTTTAACGGACGCGAATTCCTACCCAGCATCTATTGTCCTTGTTAACGAACTACGAGAGATGTTAAATATTGCTTCTTCACAAGTAACTTACTTGAAATGCCGTGAGGTAAAGCTTTGTGTTGGACAGGGATTCGAACCCACAACCTAATTGGATTGTCATCGAAGCACAATCAACTGTGACATATCGGATCTTCTCGGCAGTAGCTAGATGTTTTAACTGAAATGACGAGACGAAACATTAATGTTTTCTTTCCCAGGACTCCAACCTGGCAGCTATCGCTGTTATATTCTAGAGAAAACGACCGTTAAAAATGGGTTTGTTGCACCAGCAGCGACATGTGAGCATGTTTGAACTAGAAATAATATGACGAAGAGTTCTATGCTGACTGGGAATCGAACCCCACACATATCGTTGTTGACTGCACACAAAGAGACGTCAGCTACCGAATTTTTCTCCACCAGCAGTTCGGACTGAAAAACGTCAGATATCGTTAGTGTTGACAACGAATGAAAATACCTTAAAAATCAAAATTATTATCCACCAGCAGATAGGTGTTCTCATGCTAGAGCTTGATAATACATATTGAAAGCTTTAGTGCCGGGCCATGATTCGAATCCCTTCACGCGCAATATGTGGAGATGTTGAGGAATTTGCAGTTTTGATCAAACAACAAATTGCAGTCGAGCTGTATTATCACGAAGGGATCAAATTCCGCGTTAAGGGCGGTCTGACTTGCATTCCCAGTTCGGAACTAATTTTATCGACATACAGAACCTCAAATAAAAGATGGAATAAGTGTCCTGTGGCCCTACATAGCGTTTGTTTCGTCACTAGAAATAAATAAGCAGTATAAGAAAGGTTACTGTTGATAGAGTTTCTACGTGTCGCGACTCCTGACTTTATTGTGGTTCAGCCTAACGTCTACTTGGTAGAGAAGGAATATCAAATTTTACATGAATGTCAGACCACAATGCCATTATACCTTCTTCACTTGGCGTAGCCAGAAGAGAACAGACTTTGTCTCTCCTTATCAAAAATCATCAGCAGAAGATGGAATCGAAACCAGACCGTAAGTATATGAACCTAGAATCAATCCAACATTTTTAAAATTTTTCTTTTTTCTTTTTTTCTTTTTTTTCTTTTTTTCATTGTTCTTAATGCTATGTTTGTTCCATAAGAGATAGTTGACCAACGAAGTAAATGTATACAAGTAAACAAATTCCCTTCTTTTGGGGTTGTGGAAAGAAATAGGTCCGCTACATTCTTCCATCATTGTGCGGGAGCGATTTTTATAGGAGAGCCAGGCGTACTTCAGCCTGCTGGCGTCTCATGTTTGCGTCAGCAACCTATTAGTGCTTCTACACGAGGGCAAAGGGTAAATGAAATAGTCACCTTGCTGGCGTAAAATGAATGAGAAACTTAATAGATAATATCATAAAGGAAAAAAAAAAGGAATTCTGAGATTGAACAAAATATCGTTTGATCGTTCTTCAGCTCTGTCGGTAAGACAATATTCGATTCAAGAAATTTGCGTAATTTTCTTTGTATTTCTTTTGTCTTTCGAGCTTTTGATGTTCTGTCATCAGGTACATCCAATAATCTGTTTCACTCTTCGTCATAGCCGTTGAGATGTAATGGACTGTTAGTCCTTTGAGCCAGTTGGCTGACCTGCTTTTAGTGTTTGGATATGGCACGTCATCAGGCAGAAGGACGTGTGTCGGTGTAATGGTGTTAGGTGACGTGCGGAGCACATATGCTAGTATCTGCCTGAAGAGATTCCACACGTCTTTCACATCGTCACAGACGAAGCGATGTTCTTCAGTGTCGACAACATTGCAGCTGGAACAGTTTGGTGTATGTGCCAGACGTATCGCGTGCAATTTAGAGTTGTTGGGGATTTTTCTATTGACTGCGAGGTGCCACGTCGATCGCACATTGGATGGTAGATCTGGCTCAGATATGTTTTCCCATATGTTTTTCCAGTTATAATGTCCAAACTTGTTTTCTATTCGATTGCGCAATTTTCCTTCCAGTAAGGTGTAAACCTCCTTAACCTGATATATGTCCTCCGGTATTCTATGGCGTACATAGGTGTATTCCACAAGAAAATGTTTAGAGTGGTACAGCTTGTGGGAGATGTGATACACATAGATTGGTGGATCTCTGCTGACTGGGGTGATTTCACGTAAAAGATGAGCCACTAAAGTCCGCGGTGATCGTTGCCACTGTTTATAAGTTTTGCTAAAGTATAGCGCTTGCGCTTTAAGGTAGATGTCTGTCAGATGTAGCCCTCCATTGCGTGTCGGTAGCGTCAAGGTATCATATGAAACCTTAAATATCTGACCTCTGCTGACAAAATAACCAAGCGCTGCTTGCATTTGGTGTGCTATGGTTCGTGGCAGAGGCAGCACTTGAGCAACATAGTTTACTTTGGAGGTTATATAGGTATTGGCTAGTTGCACTTTTTGTATTGCATTTAAATTACGCAAGCTGTGTTGTTTTATGCTTGCTCGTAATGTGGCAAGCAATTTTCTATAATTGAGAGCCGTCGTGCGGCGGATATTACTCGTATATTCTATTCCAAGGCATTTTATTTTTTCCACAGTGTTGATACGTCCAGCGGCTCTGATCTCTATACCCCGACCAAGATTCATAATACCAGATTTATTGCGGTTGAGTTTAGCTCCTGACGCCAGTTCGTAGGTCGCCACAACTTCAAGTACTGTTTCCACCTCGCTTTCGTCAGTCACAAGTACCCCTACATCGTACGCGTAGGCTTGACATATGATCTTCTGTCCGTGTATATGTAGTCCACGGAGTTGCCGAGTCAGGGATACTAAGAGAGGTTCAAGCGCAATCGCGAAAAGCGTCATGGACATGGAGAAACCTTGTCTTACCGAACTCTGAATATTGATCGGGTGACTGAGTTGTCCGTTGACACTGATTCTTGACGTGCTATTCGTCAGTATGTTTTTCACGGAGGCTATAATTTTCTATGGGAAGTGCATGTATGTCATACACCGGAATAGGTACGAATGATGAACTTTATCAAAAGCTTTTTCAAAGTCAAGCGACATCAGAGCACAGCGGATGTTGCAGGCTTCCGATATCGCTATAATGTCTCTGTAGCCGCATAAGGTCTGAAATATCGTTCTATCCTTTCCCACACTTGTCTGGTAAGCTCCTGTCACTGTACGAATAACTGAATTAAACCTTTGCATCATGATACGGGCGAAGATTTTATAATCACTATTGAGAAGTGTTATGGGTCGAAGATTCTCCACGGTTTTGCCTCCTGGTGTTTTGGGGACTAAGACCACTGTACCTTCACAGAATTCCTTCGGAAGGTCAGTGTCGGCATTTAGTATTTCATTGCAGACGAGTGTCAATTTAGCAATTATCCGTTCGCGAAAAGTTTGATACAATTCAGCGGATAGCCCATCTGGTCCAGGTGATTTATTCTTTGGGCTCCTCGAGATGGCATCTTCGACGTCTTCGTCCGTTATTCTTGCTGCGAGCACATCAGCTTCGTCTGGAGTGAGTCGCTCTGTCGTCCTAGCAGTGAGAGCTTGCTGCGCTGTTTCATCTGTCTGTGTATTGGCCAGCAATTCACTAAAGTGTCGATGGATCTCGTCTCGTATTGCAGCTTCATCTGTCAAGAGTCTCCCGTCTGAAGTTTTGAGTTCCGTCAGAATTTTCCGTTTTTGTCTTTTGTTCTCTTGGAGGATATCGTACATCGATGTTGTTTCTTCTCGTGTACCGTTCTGTTAAGGCGTTCGTATTTTACAGCCTTCGAGATGGTGTCTCTGCAGGGTGAGCAATTTTGCTTTTATTCTGTTGATTTGCCCATAATTTGTTATGACTGTAGCATCCCGAACGCACAAGTCTTTCAGACAGCTGAAGTAAAAGTCTAATGTCCGCTTCCGCCAGGCGACTTTTTCACGGGAGTAAGTTTTCATTGTCTTTATTATTGCGGGCTTCGCGCAGTTTAGCCACCAATTCAGCGCCGTACCGTACAAGTGGAACTTCCTTTCACATTCTGCCCAAAATGGTGTGGAAGGCGGCGTGACATCCAGGATCCAAAAGATGAGCAACGTTTAGCTTCCACTGACCTCTCGCCCTATAAGTTCCTTGTTTCTCTAAATGTATCGTACATATGTACGCGATATGATCAGAGAAAATAGTGGGCCATAGCTCGGACTGTAAAACGTGTCTCCTTAAACTGGATGTTGCGTAAATCCTGTCGATACGACTGGCAGAATGGCTGGTGACATAGGTGAAACCTAGCTTATCACCATGTTTTAGTTCCCAAGTATCAAACAGATGGAAGTCTCTGACGATGTCCTCCAGCTCCAGAGATTTGTTAAAATTTGGCGTCTGATCTTTGGGTCTCAGCACGCAATTAAAGTCATCCGCAAATATTATTTGTTCAAATCGCACCGCGAAAAGGGGGGCGATGTCCTCCTTGAAAAATTCGGCCCTGCGGCGCTTGTTTCCGGTTCCTGACGGGGCGTATATGTTGATAAAAATGGTGTTGTTTATCGTGACAGCGAGACCTCTACTGTTCGGCAGTTTCGCCACGTCTGTAAGTAGGATCCCCTCTTTAGTCATAATCGCTGTGCCGAGGCTATTGTCATTGCCAGGATTGATGACGGCGTTGTAGCCAGTGATGTCGTCTAAACGGATAGCCGTTACTTCTTGCAGCATTAAGATGTCAACATCAGCGGCGTACAGAAAATCTTGGAGATTTCTCATATTGAGGGAGCTGCTTATTTTATTTATATTCAAGGTCGCAATTCTGTACGCCTGCAACGACGTCATGTCGAATATACCGTGTCAGGTGGGATACTGTTTGCCAAGTGAAGTGGATGTTTGCTCTACTTAGAGGAAGTCGGCATCATCATCTGCTGCACGAGCGTCTTTGATGGTGGTTTGTTGCCGGGTGGACACATCTTGTCGACGCTCGGTTGCCGTCCGTCCTGAATGTTGTGGTATGTCAGCCATCTCTGCATCATGGCTTTGCTCCTCCATGTCATCCGCCCAATCTCGCGTGCACGTAACTTCCCGCGTGTCCGTTTTTGGTACAGGTGGAGGGTCGTTCGGACTAGCTGTACCGTCTGGAATGTGGATTCCACGGTCGGGTTCAGTGTCCTCATTTCGGGTCTTCTTTTTTGTTGTTCGATCTTCCAGAGGAGTTGCCTGTGCCGTCTCCGCCAGTTCTTGGCCTATCTGTTTCGCCTTTTCACGCAGGATTGGCGTGATTTCTGCTGCTCCCTGACGGGCTATTCGACGTTTCTTCCGTTTCTTTGGTGAAACAATTGTAGGCTGCTGGTCATTATCCTCCGATGTTGCAACCGTGTCCTCTTTGTGTTGCCCGACTTCTTCGAGTGGTTTGCGCACGCCTTCTTCTGCCGTCTTAGCCTGGTCTTGTTCTGCACGCCTATCAGTTTCCTCGTCTTGTGAGTGTGCTGGACCTGTAGCTTCTGTGCTGCTAGTACCCATGGCTACGTTACCGTCGGGAACGTCGGCATAAGCAACTACCGCCCTGTCGAAACACATATCTGGGGCGACGTCACTGCGAATTGCGGCGGCGTACGTCACGGGTAGCGTGGCCATCTGACTAGGCGGGTCTCGCTCCCCAGTCGGCAGTTGCGTCACACGCCGTTGAACACACTGCGCGCGGACGTGTTGGGTCGAACCACAACCCGAGCAGGTTCTCGGCTGGCCATCGTAAATGATGATCGCTCGATATCCACCAATTCAGAGATACGATGGGATATGTTTCAGCATGTCAATCTTAACTTGCCTGACTCCATTTAATACTGGATACTTGTGCAAGCTAGACCATTTTTCGGCGACATTGCTGATAATGGCGCCATAGTCTCTCAGTTTGTTGTTAATCTAATCGGGGGTTATTTCAAAGGGGACCTCAAAGATTCGAACCGTTCTTATTCCCATTCCGGCACGCGAAACCGTGACCTGCCCTATGTGTCCGTCTGAATGTTTGAATTTTGCCACCCCACCACATGCTTCTACAATGTGGTCGCACTTGTCAGAACTGGATAACTTAAGGAACACAGTCGGACTGACAATCGACAAGTGAATTCCAATCAATTCATCCACTTTGATCTGAAAAGTTCCTTCGATAAATGCCTCAACTTCGTAAGATTTCGGTCGGGCGTAGTTCGGATCGAAAATCAACTTCAAAGTATCGCCTCGCGTTGTCTGTTCCATTATGTCATTCTAGAAATGTGATCGTGGACTATGACTAACGCAGAAAGCGCGCACTCACCACACAGCACCGGCCGCTCGCAACGACGATGTAAACACCGCAACAGCCGCTCCGCACGTCCCCACAGCACGGCCGCCGGCGGCGGAATTGTCCAACAGACCACCAAATTCTCTTCTCTAAAACTCATTTTTCTATCATAACAATGTTGCGCCACACTGGATGAGAATTCTGACACACAGGATCCCTGTAGTGGTTTGCAGCATGTTCAGTACATTCATTTACTTGGTTGACCGAATCGCCAGGCTACCCAGTGCATACATTCGACTCTATTTTGTAATCACCGAAATAAAATCATGTAACTGACACCTACAGTGTAGTACGCAGAAATTTAAATAGGAAGTGTTCCTTTCGACTTGAGATACTCTATTGCGCTATTTGTTTGTTAAAAATGTCGTGCAGTGCTATCTCACAGCACTGTGTAATCTGATGTTCTGGAGGATTTGTTCTTGAGTTCTGGAGGTGTTGCGGCTATGTGTTAGCTAATAGCGTAACGGTAAGCGTCGCGCGCTCTTGACAGGACGTCGCGAGTTTGGGTACATTCGCTGCTACATTTTTTAAAACGCCATACTGCTGTCTCCTGAAGTTTTCGATCTAATGGAACTTTGAACATAATTCCCTTCACATCTCAACCCAAAATAGTCGCATGTGGAAAAAGGGCTAACTTCTGTGACATTTTGTTATTTTCTGGTTTAATAGATGGCCAGGTTGCAGATGCATCTCCAAACTTTTGTATTATGTGTGGTGAGAGCGCATCGTGCCAAAATACGTCAGAAAAGTATTTTCTACATTAGCTGTCGTGTGGCACTGGCATTTTATTCTTCATCAAACCTTGTTTGACAGCTTTAACTCAGAACAGGTTTTCTAGATGCATGTAATCAATAAACTGCATGTGCGTTATCAGACTGTTATAGATAACAGCAGAGAATTCGCATATATCGTTGATGATTAATTTCTCTGTCATGTTAACTAATGTTTTAACAACACTAAAAGAAACCGTACGAAAATTATGCACTGTGTTATAAGAAATGAAATAAAACTACCCACGATAACCTTACGACGAAAGTCTGTTTCAATAAAACTGAATATCTGTACACAAGCATGCCTCTATCGGCACGAATTAGTAAAATACTAATCACTTAGATTTCGATTGGGTCTGTGCTTGATTGGTATGCTGTGTCATACTCAAGTGGTATGCAAATGTGGCATTTCATAAATAAAGTTTGTATTCCTAGAAACCAAAAATTTGCTTGACAGCAGCGGAAAGAAGCGTTACCTGTTGTGCAGCGTTGTAAGTTTTTCACCATTGCACTATGAGCCGAAAGTATTTCCTTGCGATTTCCTTATCGATGTGTGATCTGACTGCTTGTAGCTCTTTCACCATAGGGATAAAAACGTTACGGTCAGCAAGTTTGGAACCACAAACCATAACAGACGCTTTCTCACAGTTTAACACGTTTCTACAGATATAGGGAAGAGGCATGCAGCTACATTCCCTCTTACGAGACCAGTAGTGGGTAGAACTCGTAAACCGCTTTTTAAAGGACGAGATTAGATGCGATTTTCACGTGCAACGACTTTCCTGGGCCGAAAACCGTAAATTTACAACCTTTTGTTACAGCTCAAGCTATAATAACTCAGATTATTCAATGGAAATGACAGGAAAAATCAAGTGAACTTTGAGGCTTAATTCCGTGCACACCAGGAAGTACCTCGTCGATCACAGAGTTGCCAAATATACCTTGCCTTTTTGCCAAATCTCCGCTACATTACCAGCAGGAAGAAGCCGAACCGATGTGATCCTACAGTGGGCTGGGAAGTGACCATTGCTGACGTCTCAAAGACGCGGCTGTTACGGCCTGGAATATGTAATCCGTCTGATTCACATTTCTGTAACTGGGTTTAGGGACTGGAGCGTAGTTACTAATAATACTCAGAACTGACTGCAAACTAAGCTTCATAAATCAGTAACTCTCATAGTTGTTTTTATATTTCTTTCGTAAGTGTACTAAAAACTAAGAAAATCGTTGAATAACGTTTTCGTGCCTCGTCGATAGTCGAGCACAACAAACGAATAAAAATTAAAAAGGGCTGTGTGTGTGTGTGTGTGTGTGTGTGTGTGTGAGAGAGAGAGAGAGAGAGAGAGAGAGAGAGAGAGAGAGAAGAGAGAGAGAGAGTGAGGGAGAGAGACAACAGTAAGTTGTGTGCGTGTTTGACCAGAAATAACGACACCTATGGCGATTGTTGGTAACACATGAACAGACATTAAAAATGCACGTTAAATTTCTCTAGCAGACTGGTATGCACGTGATAGGGCTTGAAATGAAATTGTGAATATTTTTGTACTGGATCAGGATTCGGACCCACATACTTACCTTTGGAGGAGACCTAGAGAAGATTGCAGTCTTGGAAAAGGAACGAAATGATTGAACTATACTGTTCCGAGAGATTCAGATCCTCCAAAGATGAAATACGAATTCGAATCACGGTCCAGCACCAAATTTTTCAACGTCTCTAGTTCAATCAAGTACAAGATAAATAAGGTCCCTGTTCCTTTAAATGGCTATCGTTTCATAAAATAACATAACATTTTATAATGTAAGTAAGTTTACTGGAGACAGTATTTCTGTTTACCATGACTTCTACCTATGTCATTTCCCAACGTAGACCGGCTCTGCCCAATTGGTAATGAAGGAAAGTGAGGTTTAATGCGGATTCTGGATTATACCGTCTTTCTCTTGAGGTTATCAGAGGTAAAGTAAATCTCTTTGTGCCTCTTAAAAGTAAATGCCTGAACCCACGCATTGCACCTGTGATAGTTCGTTCCACCATACCATTGTGGCCACATTTCCCAGCCCCAGGAGTGTGCTGTAATTGATGATGTGCTTAGCTTACAAAATTAGTCACGGTGGAAAAAATGCGAGTCTGTTAATTGGTTAAGTAGAAGCAATCTTCTGACGTGGAGATTATGCTATTCTCATGTCAGCAGGATGTAAGGACTCTTCTGGGCATCATAGCCTCGATGTGAAGCCATTTTGAAATATTCACTAGTTCAGCAAATTTCTTAGTTCGAGAAAATCCATTGTGAAGTGTGAAGTTAGCGGATAATTCGATTATTACCATCATTGTTACTATCTTTTTCTTCATACCGTTGCTGGAACACATGTGCTTGAAGATCAAGTTAATGCCTTTTGGTCATTATAGAAGTAATTGCCCAAGAAGAGGTTCTTTCCCTGTCTACAGAGTCCTTTTCATGTTAATATCAAACATCAGCAATTACTCGCCGATTACATTAAAACTAAAGTAATTGATGAAGACGTTACTTGCAACAAAAACGCGCTACCTTTCTTAATTTACTTGGCCTAGAAGTGGCTGTCGAATACTGCCAAACCAAAAGCCAAGGGATCTTACTGCCTTCCGTTATACGTCGCTGTCAGTTCTTTCACAAGATTTGGTCGACGTGACCTGTTTCAAATTGTGTACGGCTGAGAATGTTTCAGAAAATCTTACTGTTGGTGAGTAAGCAAGTGTTACTTACGCTATGTTCGTGGATGATAAAGAAGGACGGTAGGTGTGCGGTTCGATTGTCGCTCAAGCACAAAAATTTGTATCCTGATTTTAGATTCAAACACCTAGCAGCTCGTAAGAAAAACCGATACGTAACATTTGATTTTACGTAGTTAACAATCCGATTGCGTGTTGGGTTCGTATCTCCATCACAGAACTTCACATCATGCGCTTCATCTATAAATGAATGAACACTTTGTTCCTTCTGAATAGAGGTATATCACACATCTTTCATGGTTTGTTAACAGGGACGAAAGGGTCTTTACAGGAATCCCGGTTTATTATTCCAAAAACTGTCGTCTTTTATTTTCAATTTTAGATTTGGTTACTGATATTTGCGAAAATTTCTGTAATTCGTGCCTCTTCATGACTAGTCAGCAATATTAGGTTAGATTAATACTTGTTCCATAGATCATGAATACGATATTTCGTAATGATGTGGAACGTGTCATTTTAATGAAAGATTTCTTTACATACCATGAATCAGTTTCTTTGCAACAATTTTTTACTCTCTCTCTCTCATTCTTTTTATTTCTGTCTCTCTCCCTCACTCTCTCTCTCTTTTCTCTCTCTCTCTCTCTCTCTCTCACTCACTCACACACACACACACACACACACACACACACACACACACACACACACACACACAGAGTTCAAAATGGTTCAAATGGCTCTGAGCACTATGGGACTCAACTGCTGAGGTCATTAGTCCCCTAGAACTTAGAACTAGTTAAACCTAACTAACCTAAGGACATCACAAACATCCATGCCCGAGGCAGGATTCGAACCTGCGACCGTAGCGGTCTTGCGGTTCCAGACTGCAGCGCCTTTAACCGCACGGCCACTTCGGCCGGCCACACACAGAGTCTTTTTTACTTTTATTCGTTTGTTGTGCTCGACTATTGGCGAGGCACGAAAACGTTCGTTAATGATTTTCTCAGTGTTTAGTACACTTACGAAAAAAATATATGAGAGTTACTGATTTATGAAGCTTAGTTTGCAGTCAGTTCTGAGTATTATTAGTAACTACGCTCCAGTCCCTAAACCCAGTTACAGAAATGTGAATCAGACGGATTACATATTCCAGGATGTAGCAGCCGCGTGTTTGAGACGTCAGCTATGGTCACTTCCCAGCCCACTGTAGGATCACATCGGTTCGTCTCCTTCCTGCTGGTAATGTAGCGGAGATTTGGCAAAAAGGCAAGGTATATTTGGCAACTCTGTGATCGACGAGGTACTTCCTGGTGTGCACGGAATTAAGCCTCAAAGTTCACTTGATTTTTCCTGTCATTTCCATTGAATAATCTGAGTTATTATAGCTTGAGCTGTAACAAAAGGTTGTAAATTTACGGTTTTCGGCCCAGGAAAGTCGTTGCACGTGAAAATCGCATCTAATCTCGTCCTTTAAAAAGCGGTTTACGAGTTCTACCCACTACTGGTCTCGTAAGAGGGAATGTAGCTGCATGCCTCTTCCCTATATCTGTAGAAACGTGTTAAACTGTGAGAAAGCGTCTGTTATGGTTTGTGGTTCCAAACTTGCTGACCGTAACGTTTTTATCCCTATGGTGAAAGAGCTACAAGCAGTCAGATCACACATCGATAAGGAAATCGCAAGGAAATACTTTCGGCTCATAGTGCATTGGTGAAAAACTTACAATGCTGCACAACAGGTAACGCTCCTTTCCGCTGCTGTCAAGCAAATTTTTGGTTTCTAGGAATACAAACTTTATTTATGAAATGCCACATTTGCATACCACTTGAGTATGACACAGCATACCAATCAAGCACAGACCCAATCGAAATCTAAGTGATTAGTATTTTACTAATTCGTGCCGATAGAGGCATGCTTGTGTACAGATATTCAGTTTTATTGAAACAGACTTTGGCTGTCTCTGAGCACTATGGGACTTAACATCTATGGTCATCAGTCCCCTAGAACTTAGAACTACTTAAACCTAACTAACCTAAGGACAGCACACAACACCCAGCCATCACGAGGCAGAGAAAATCCCTGACCCCGCCGGGAATCGAACCCGGGAACCCGGGCAACAGACTTTCGTCGTAAGGTTATCGTGGGTAGTTTTATTTCATTTCTTATAACACAGTGCATAATTTTCGTTCGGTTTCTTGTAGTGTTGTTAAAACATTAGTTAACATGACAGAGAAATTAATCATCAACGATATATGCGAATTCTCTGCTGTTATCTATAACAGTCTGTAAATGCACATGCAGTTTATTGATTACATGCATCTAGAAAACTTGTTCTGATTTAAAGCTGTCAAACAAGGTTTGATGAAGAATAAAATGCCAGTGCCACACGACAGCTAATGTAGAAAATACTTTTCTGACGTATTTTGGCACGATGCGCTCTCACCACACATAATACAAAAGTTTGGAGATGCATCTGCAACCTGGCCATCTATTAAACCAGAAAATAACAAAATGTCACAGAAGTTAGCCCTTTTTCCACATGCGACTATTTTGGGTTGAGAAGTGAAGGGGATTATGTTCAAAGTTCCATTAGATCGAAAACTTCAGGAGACAGCAGTATGGCGTTTTAAAAAATGTAGCAGCGAATGTACCCAAACTCGCGACTTCTTGTCATGAGCGCGCGACGCTTACCGTTACGCTATTAGCTAACACATAGCCGCAACACCTCCAGAACTCAAGAACAAATCCTCCAGAACATCAGATTACACAGTGCTGTGAGATAGCACTGCACAACATTTTTAACAAACAAATAGCGCAATAGAGTATCTCAAGTCGAAAGGAACACTTCCTATTTAAATTTCTGCATACTACGCTGTAGGTGTCAGTTACATGATTTTATTTCGGTGATTACAAAACAGAGTCGAATGTACGCACTGGGTAGCCTGGCAATTCGGTCAACCAAGTAAATGAATGTACTGAACATGCTGCAAACCACTACAGGGATCCTGTGTGTCAGAATTCTCATCCAGTGTGGCGCAACATTGTTATGATAGAAAAATGAGTTTTAGAGAAGATAACTTGGTGGTCTGTTGGGTTGATTCTAGGTTCGTATATTTATGGTCTGGGTTCGATTCCATCTTCTGCTGATGATTTTTGATAAGGAGAGACAGAGTCTGTTCTCTTCTGGCTACGCCAAGTGAAGAAGGTATAATGGCATTGTGGTCTGACATTCATGTTAAATTTGATATTCCTTCTCTACCAAGTAGACGTTAGGCTGAACCACAATAAAGTCAGGAGTCGTGACACGTAGAAACTCTATCAACAGTAACCTTCCTTATACTAGTTATTTATTTCTAGTGACGAAACAAACGCTATGTAGAGCCACAGGACACTTATTCCATCTTTTATTTGAGGTTCTGTATGTCGATAAAATTATTTCTGAACTGGGAATGCAAGTCAGACCGCCCTGAACGCGGAATTTGATTTCTTCGTGACAATACAGCTCAACTGCAATTTGTTGTTTGATGAAAACTGCAGATTCCTCAACATCTCCACATATTGCGCGTGAAAGAATTCGAATCCTGGCCCGGCACTAAAGCTTTCAATATGTATTATCAAGCTCTAGCATGAGAACACCTATCTGCTGGTGGATAATAATTTTGATTTTTAAGGTATTTTCATTCGTTGTCAACACTAACGATATCTGACGTTTTTCAGTCCGAACTGCTGGTGGAGAAATATTCGGTAGCTGACGTCTCTTTGTATGCAGTCAACAACGATATGTGTGGGGCTCGATTCCCAGTCAGCACTGAACTCTTCCTCATATTAATTCTAGTTCAAACATGGTCGCATGTCGCTGCTGGTGTAACACACCCGTTTTTAACGGTCGTTTTCTCTAGAATATAACAGCGATAGCTGCCAGGTTGGAGTCCTGGGAAAGAAAACATCTGTGTTTCGTCTCGTCATTTCAGTTAAAACATCTAGCTACTGCCGAGAAAATCCGATATGTCACAGTTGATTGTGTTTCGATGAAAATCCAATTAGGTTCTGGGTTCGAATCCCTATCAAACACAAAGCTTTACCTCACCGCATTTCAAGTAAGTTACTTGTGAAGAAGCAATATTTTACATTTCTCGTAGTTCGTTAACAAGAACAATAGATGCTGGGTAGGAATTCGCGTCCGTTAAAAATGTTTACGTTATGTAATTTAAAGTTGATATTTGCTAACTGATACTGTCTAAAATCGAGGTATATCACTCTCTGTATGCCTAGTCTGTATGCCATGACTGTTAGTTTCCGTCAGTCACGAAGTCTTTACTTAATCTGCATGACCTGGGTTTGAATCCATATGCAGAACGAGACGGTTCGTCGTACCATTTGAAGTTCATACATATTCTCAAATAGCTGCTCGTGAATAACTTAAATTTTTAATGTCATTTTGTGTTAAATAATAAGTACGGTATGTTATTTTGAAGAGGAAATCATGAATACGACGAACTTACTACGTGAATTACCTATCTGACGTAATAGTGAGAGTGGTAACATTTCATGTATGTCATTTATTGTAATAAATGTGATCTTACAAGGCTTAAGAACCGTATTATCTGTGGTAAGATGTTCCCTGATATTTGTAGTACCTTGGTATTACTTTACATCTTGAGTTATTGCCATTCAGAGCAGTGTTTTCTAGTGGTGACTTGTTGGAACCATTTTCAATAGTCAAACGACTGTACCGAGGGGCGATTAGAGGACCTGCTAGACAGCTGCGCTATGTGGGTTGCATTCGAATCAGGCGAAATGCAATTCAGGTCGTTCAAATACTTTTGAGCACGACTGTACATACAGAACAAGAGAGGTAATATGAAAGTTCCGTGATTCGCACCTCACGATACCCTTGTCTCTGATGAACACTACCGGTTCAGGACTAGCATTCACATATCTGATGATCTGTTCCATATGGCTAGGACCTTTGTTAACAGTTCTCAGTGTGGCGTTGTGATAAAATCTTTCAGGAAATACGAAATCTTCCTGTTGCTCTTCATCCATGGTTCGCTGGATATCGTGCGAGAAAAGAGGAAGCTGAATTTCACTCGAACGATACCTTCTAACTCTGTGCTCTTTTGTAAAGAAAAGATATTCTATCTCATGGATATTGATCAGTTACTGAGTTTTATGTTCCATGGATCATTTGAGCGATTCTTTTATCGAAATGATGTGGAACGAGACATTTTATAGGATGTGTATACATGATTAGTGTTAATTTTACTAAAGACATTTGTACTTTTTACTTTTTAGTCCTGCTCATGCAGCTACACTTTTTTTACTGGCTACCAGTTTCTATATAAAAATTGGTCAATGGAATAAAATGAGTTTTCCAGGAGAATTGATTTTAAATTATATTTAAAACTTGCATCTCCACATTTTATGTTATTGGGCAAATGATCAAAAAATTTTGTCGCTGCGTACTGATGTCCTTTCTGAGCCACTGACAGCTTTAACAATGTGTAATGAAGATCATTTTTCCTTCTGGTGTTGTAGGTATGTAAACTCTGTTCTTATCAAATTGTGATGGATTATTTATGATGAATTTCATAAGCGAATAAACGTATTGTGAGGGGCAGTGAAAATGCCCAGCCCCTTTAAGAGGTACACACATGAAATACGAGGGTACACACAACATATTATTCTCACTGCTCGCTTTTGTGCAATCAATATTTTTCTTTCTAAGTGATGAGTTATCCCAGAAAATTATTCCGTACGTCATTAACTGGAAATATGCAAAATATCTCAGGAGGATAATACGTTTGTTTCCATTATTAGCAGATATGCGAAGAGCAAAAGTAGCTGAAATTAATTTTTTGAAAATCTCAGTAATATGTTTCTTCCAGTTCAAGTTTTCATTACGACGCGCACCCAAAAACTTGGAGCATTCTATCCTGCTTACTGACTCCTGCTCATTTGCTACATGAAGTGTTGGTATGACTCTGTTGTAAAGAACTGAATGTAGTGTGTTTTATATTCGAACTTACAATATGTTCAAAACTTCTGCAACAAACCGACGTTAAGTGTAAGTAATTTTGCAGATCTGTTCTTGTACCCTTCTTATATACGGGAGTGACTTATGCTTTGTTCTAGTGACTTGGAACTTTGCTCTGAGCACGAGATTTGCGATAGACACAAGGTAAGGGGCAATTCAACGACTACTGTGTGTAGAACCCCACTGGGATTCCATCCGGACTTAGCGACTTACGTTTTCAACTCTTTCAGTTGCTTTTCAGTGTCACGCATCCCTGTTTTCATGTCCTCCATTAGTGAGTTTGTGCGGCGGTCAAACGATGGTATGTCTGTCGATTCCGTTAAGTGAGTAGTTTTTTAAAAGCGAAATTTAAACTTCAGCTTGCTTTTCGCTGTCTTTTATTGCCACGTGAGGTTGGTCGACGAGTGACTGAGCAGAAGCATTCGATGTCCTTAGCGATTTTAAGTAAGACTAGAATTTTCCAGGATTCTCGGAGAGATCTTTCACTAAGGTTTGAGGTAAAGGTTGGCGTATTCTTCGTGCATCGATCTTTTCGTAGACCCATGAATCTCTAACGACATTCTTTGTCTACAATTTTGCGTTCTTTTAAGAACCGAGAGTCCAGCACACTCTTCTTTGTCAGCATTTCCCGTATTTTGTTAATAATTGTTGGTGGGTTATTTCCGTCCTTGATCCACTTGCTTAGGACATCCTTCTGAAGAACGCGATCAAACTATCAGTTCAAACTTTGCCCTAAATTCCTTTGCGTCCATCATATTGGAACTAAACGATGTCAATTCGTTGTCTTAGTAGGGTCGTAACAACTGCTTAACTGATGTATCTAACATAAAACTCTCCTACGCTTCTTGGTGGATTTACTAGCTTAAGTAATCATCGTGGCTACGATGACATCGTGATCGCTAATCCCTGTCTCTATATGGACACTACCGAGCGAGTTAGTGCAGTGGTTAGTACGACAGACACGCATTTGGGAGGACGACGGCTTAGATCCCTATCCGGCCATCAAGATTAAGATTTTCGATTATTTCCCGTAATTGCTGAAGGAAAATAAATCAATGGTTCTTCTGAAAGATCACGGCTGATTTAATCCCCCATACTTACCGAATTCTATCTTACGCTCCGTCGCTAATGACCTCGTTGTCGATGGGACTTTAAACTGTAATCTACTTTCCTTCCTTGTTCCACACACTAAGCTATCGATTAGGTCAAGCCTATTTGTGGCTACGAGGTCTAAAATATTTCCACTGCATGTGGCCTGTCGAACTAGTTGCTCAAGACAGTTCTGGGAGAGAGTGTACTAAACTAGTTCGCAAGATTGTCCATACAACTTGAAGTGAATTCTTAGACGTTCCAGTATATACTCAGCAGGTTAAAGTTGACCCCAACTAACGTTGCATGAGCGGAATGCTTCAGCACCGCTAAGCCTATACTTTCTTTGAGTGATTCTAGAATTGTTACAGAAGAACCACGTGGCCAGGAGGAACAAGTAGTGTAGCTTTGCCAGTACTGGCATAATCTGAAGTGTCGTATACATCAATTGTCCTCGGTATAAAATCAAAGATGGTCGACCTGTGGACAACCTCTACGACTTCAGAATCTAAGATGGCGACCAATATGGCAGACTTGGAGATACTAGCATAGTCCAAAGCATCGTAAAGGGCCACCAACCCCAGATGGCGATATAAGATCGTAGACCTGAAGATACTAGCACAGTTTTGAGACCTCTACATCAGCATGCTGATCATAGCTACCAGGTCACTGTGTCTATAATGATGGAATTAGTACAGGCTGTGCTGCGTGGAGTTGCTGCGTGGTCTTAGGCGCCATGTCACGGATTGCGCGGCCCCTCCCGCCGGAGGTTCGAGTCCTCCCTCGGGCATGGGTGTGTGTATTGTTCTTAGCCTAAGTTAGTTTAAGTAGTGTGTAAGTCTACGGACCGATGACCTCAGCAGTTTGGTCCCTTAGGAATTCACACACACTTGAACACTTGAGCATAGGCTGCATGTTTAGCAGATCATTTGTGTTCTACAGGGTGTTTCAAAAATGACCGGTATATTTGAAACGGCAATACAAACTAAACGAGCAGCGATAGAAATACACCGTTTGTTGCAATATGCTTGGGACAACAGTACATTTTCAGGCAGACAAACTTTCGAAATTACAGTAGTTACAATTGTCAACAACAGATGGCGCTGCGGTCTGGGAAACTCTATAGTACGATATTTTCCACATATCCACCATGCGTAGCAATAATATGGCGTAGTCTCTGAATGAAATCACCCGAAACTTTTGACAACGTGTCTGGCGGAATGGCTTCACATGCAGATGAGATGTACTGCTTCAGCTGTTCAATTGTTTCTGGATTCTGGCGGTACACCTGGTCTTTCAAGTGTCCCCACAGAAAGAAGTCACAGGGGTTCATGTCTGGCGAATAGGGAGGCCAATCCACGCCGCCTCCTGTATGTTTCGGATAGCCCAAAGCAATCACACGATCATCAAAATATTCATTCAGGAAATTAAAGACGTCGACCGTGCGATGTGGCCGGGCAACATCTTGCATAAACCACGAGGTGTTCGCAGTGTCGTCTAAGGCAGTTTGTACCGCCACAAATTCACGAAGAATGTCCAGATAGCGTGATGCAGTAATCGTTTCGGATCTGAAAAATGGGCCAATGATTCCTTTGGAAGAAATAGCGGCCCAGACCAGTACTTTTTGAGGATGCAGGGACGATGGGACTGCAACATGGGGCTTTTCGGTTCCCCATATGCGCCAGTTCTGTTTTTTGACGAAGCCGTCCAGGTAAAAATAAGCTTCGTCAGTAAACCAAATGCTGCCCACATGCATATCGCCGTCATCAATCCTGTGCACTATATCGTTAGCGAATGTCTCTCGTGCAGCAATGGTAGCGGCGCTGAGGGGTTGCCGCGTTTGAATTTTGTATGGATAGAGGTGTAAACTCTGGCGCATGAGACGATACGTGGACGTTGGCGTCATTTGGACCGCAGCTGCAACACGGCGAACGGAAACCCGAGGCCGCTGTTGGATCACCTGCTGCATTAGCTGCGCGTTGCCCTCTGTGGTTGCCGTACGCGGTCGCCCTACCTTTCCAGCACGTTCATCCGTCACGTTCCCAGTCCGTTGAAATTTTTCAAACAGATCCTTTATTGTATCGCTTTTCGGTCCTTTGGTTACATTAAACCTCCGTTGAAAACTTCGTCTTGTTGCAACAACACTGTGTTCTAGGCGGTGGAAGTCCAACACCAGAAAAATCCTCTGTTCTAAGGAATAAACCATGTTGTCCACAGCACACTTGCACGTTGTGAACAGCACACGCTTACAGCAGAAAGACGACGTACAGAATGGCGCCCCCACAGACTGCGTTGTCGTCTATATCTTTCACATCACTTGCAGCGCCATCTGTTGTTGAAAATTGTAACTACTGTAATTTCGAAAGTTTGTCCGCCTGAAAATGTACTGTTGTCCCAAGCATATTGCAACAAACGGTGTATTTCTATCGCTGCTCGTTTAGTTTTTATTGCCGTTTCAAATATACCGGTCATTTTTGAAACACCCTGTAAGTTTACAATGTAAGATGGCTGCTGGGTTTTCCTCAGACCTATCACATGCCACTTGTCCTATGTTTAAAATGGTTTAAGTCTATTTTTCCTAAGAGTAAACATTTACAGTAGGCATAAGATAGGAATGTTTATGTCTTTATTTAAACAAATTTGCAGGGGGGAGATTTCCCTTGTCTAGTCATAGCATCCCTACAGGCTGCTATCCTATACACCTCTGGGTCCTTCATCGCACAAGTGCAGTCACTGACTGGGTTGGATAGGGCTGGGGTGAGTACCAACAGCTGCCTCGCTGTGACAAGTCACCACCTTGGGTAAGGCCAGGGACCATAATTCTCGCTGCTGTGGCCCGCTGCCTGTACACATCAGCAGTGACATCGCAACAGATTGCCTATGCATTCCCCTCACCTGATGCCATGCACAATGTGATATCATAGACGTTAGCACAGGCTGCCCCGTGCTACCACCAGCTGGTGCATCCCAAGCAGGTGCTTGAAATGACACACCACGTAGATAGTTGCTAATGAGTTCGGAATCACAGTCCTGCCAAGACTTGCAGGATATTCATGGTTTTCTATACTCTAGTCATAGATGACCTACTTTCCATAATATGAAAATTCAGTTAATAGTCACTAATGCAGATTTTCCCTATAAGTAGAAAGATGTTATTTATTCACCATGAATGTAATGTAGGACAGCAATTTGATGTGCTGTTTCTGGTGTACAGGAAGTATCCTGATTGGATATGCAGCGCTATTGATACCAGACCACCAAAAATTCACTCACTGTTAATGTGAAGTTCGACTTTCTAGCGTTAGGGCTTTATAATTTCAAGTTACTCGACATACTCAATGGGAATGTTGCTGCAACCAGTGAACTCAATTTAAAAATAATAACAAGTCTTCTGATGTGGGAACTAAAGAATGCATTGATTCAAAACTTGAAAATGATAAATGTAAGTTAGTAGACTTCGTCATAGACCATCACCAGCCTAGAAATTCATAAAGATGTGTGGCACAGTTGGTACAGATGTAGCAGTTGCAGTAATAGACTATTAGCCATTAAAACTGCTACACAACGAAGATGACGTGCTACATACGCGAAATTTAACCGATAGGAGGAAGATGCTGTTATATGCAAATGATTAGCTTTTCAGAGCATTCACACAAGGTTGGCGCCGGTGGCGACACCTACAACGTGCTGACGTGAGGAACGTTTGCAACCGATTTCTCATACACAAATAGCAGTTGACCAGCGTTGCCTGGTGAAATGTTGTTGTGATGCCTCGTGTAAGGAGGAGAAATGCGTACCATCACGTTTCCGACTTTGATAAAGGTGGGATTGTAGCCTATCGCGATTGCGGTTTATCGTATCGCGACATTGCTGCTCGCGTTGGTCGAGATCCAATGACTGTTAGCAGAATATGGAATCGGTGGGTTCAGGAGGGTAATACGGAACGCCGTGCTGGATCCCAACGGCCTCGAATCACTAGCAGTCGAGATGACAGGCATCTTATCCGCATGGCTGTAAAGGATCGTGCAGCCACGTCTCGATCCCTGAGTCAACAGATGGGGACGTTTGCAAGACAACAACCATCTGCACGAACAGTTCGACGACGTTTGCAGCGGCATGGACTATCAGCTCAGAGCCCATGGCTGCGGTCACCCTTGACGCTGCATCACAGGCAGGAGCGCCTGCGATGGTGTACTCAGCGACGAACCTGGGTGCACGAATGGCAAAACGTCATTTTTTCGGATGAATCCAGGTTCTGCTTACAGCATCAAGATGGTCGCATCCGTGTTTGGCGACATCGCCGTGAACGCACATTGGAAGCGTGTATTCGTCATCGCCATACTGGCGTGTCACCCGACGTGATGGTATGGGGTGCCATTGGTTACACGTCTCGGTCACCTCTTGTTCGCATTGACGGCACTTTGAACAGTGGACGTTACATTTCAGATGTGTTACGACCCGTGGCTCTACCCTTCATTCGATCCTTGGAAACCCTACATTTCATCAGGATAATGCACGAGCGCATGTTGCAGGTCCTGTACGGGCCTTTCTGGATACAGAAAATGTTCGACTGCTGCCCTGGCCAGCACATTCTCCAGATATCTCACCAACTGAAAACGTCTGATCAATGGTGGACGAGCAACTGGCTCGTTACAATACGCCAGTCAATACTCTTGATGAACTGTGGTATCGTGTTGAAGCTGCATGGGCAGCTGTACCTGTACACGCCATCCAAGCTCTGTTTGACTCAATGCCCAGGCGTATTAAGGCCTTTATTACAGCCAGAGGTGGTTGTTCTGGGTACTGATTTCTGAGGATCTATGCACCCAAATGGCGTGAAAATGTAATCACATGTCAATTCTAGTATAATATATTTGTCCAATGAATACCCGTTTATCATCTGCATTTCTTCTTGGCGTAGCAATTTTAATGGCCAGTAGTGTATTATGTTGATTCGATATATTCAAACAGTAGGACCCAAAAACTTCTATACCACCAAAGATGCAAACAGTAGCTTCACAGCTAGCTGCAACACGTTGGTAACATACCTTTCTTTACGAAGTTATCTACGCTAACATTCGAAAATAGTATTTATATCACCACTAAATAACGATTTCTGTTTAACAATGAGTTGTTGAAGGGGTGAACATCACCGCCATGAAGTTTCAAGGAGAAGTACCACAATCATGTAAGTGTTGTCATTACGTGCGCGCGTGTGTGTGAGTGTGCATGCTGGTTTAACTAACTTTTCTTATTTCCAGATGATGATGTGGAGTGCCCAGTGAAAAAGACGCTTCAACATGCCCGTATATTCATATTCATCACGTCTTTCATTTAAATTCAAGCTGAAGTAAACATGTCAGCAATAACATGATGTCTGATTATGAATTCAAGACTGCTGTGATACTTGAAAGCCCATGATTCTGAGGCTTTAAAGAGATACTATCCACCATATAGTGAAGTAGGTTATATTGTAACGCAGTTGCTGTTATAGGCATGTTTTATCGAAATACTCAATACCCACAGTGTTAATGCTTGATCTCGAGATCAGCCCAGGCGACTTCCAATGAGCGGTTAAACTTTTCAGTAAAATAGAATTGACTCATATGAAGAGCAGACCTTCAAGAATTATATGCGCAGTAGTTATGACATTTAGCACACACGCTATCAGAGATTGTGGTGGCAGCCTTATGTTTGCAGCGTCTACGAAACATTATATACCAATTTACTAGGCCTGTCACAACAAACTTCGAATCCCATGAAAGATAATTTAGTCTAGTATTTCAGTGAGTGTTGCACATCAGTACATGGAATGAGGCATGAGTTTATAACACCTGATAGAATTTCTTTCTTATTTGTGTATGTATATAAAACCGGCTATGTGTATGAGTTTAAAAAATCAATGAAGCGTGTATGTGTAACATCTATATTTCTATTTCCTATAAAACCAGATTTATGCTAGTGTAGCGATACCGTCTTCACCATGAGTTGCTGGAAGAATCCCCTTCACAAGGAGTTTGTGGTAACTGACTGGTCGGAGAATACTGCATAGAAACATAATCAGAAGGAGAATGCATCACTACTGCCAGACAGCATCAAATCGATAACTGTCAGTCACCCAGACTGCAATTAGAAAAATGACCTCATACCTCTGCTAATGCATCTAGACAGTGCTCATTCTGAACAATATTCCAGCCCAAATACCAGCTACTGGAGAAGATACTTTCAGACATTAATGGTGTTACATACAAGGCTTTCGCTCCAAGTGACGATGTCCCATCACATGAAGGAGTAGAACCAAATACTGTGTTCATATCTGATGATGTCACTATAGAATATCAACATTAGATAAAAAAATTCTTCTGCGTTGGTCGACACAGAATGTTTTATGTGTTTTACCTAAGTCAGTCATATACTCTAAGCTCCCAAATCAACTGATAAGATATAAGACAAACTTTATAACATTCGTCTGTACGTTGGCGCGAATACTCAGATGCACGGCGATAGCATCAAATGCAACTAGAATTTAAGCATTCAGAAAAAAGCATCAGGGAAGCAAATACCTATTCTCAGGCCATTTTATGTTAATCAGTGAACTGAATGCGAGGGTTAATGTAACTGAAAAGAAAGCATACGAAAGTGTATGTAAGTTGTATACTTCCAAAGTTCGTTTCCTAATAACAACATGACGACAAAACATAAAAGTCATTGAAGCACGCAAGGCTAACCAACAGAGTATGCACTTGTCGAGGTTAGGACACTTGTAAAGAGACCAGTCACTCAGAGAAACGTTTAGGCTTGTCACCGAAACTATCGAACGACTCTCAGAGGCCAGTGACTTCAAAGAAGAAGATCCCGTTGCGATTTCATTAGAAATCACAGCAATTGTCGGACTGATATAACCATACGGAGTATACAGTGAGTAACCATATATGCACGGTTCTCTACCTATAAGTTTAAGCAACAATGGAATACAGATCAGTGATAGAGAATTCGAAAAACATCTGGTTAACCAAATCTAATATTCTTAGAACATACAAATGTCGATAACTGTTTATCGAAAGATACAGAAATGTATGGTGAAATTCTACGTACGACTGAAGCATGTAAGACAGCCAATGGAACTGGAACAAAAAGCCTCAACAGTTCAAACTACAGTAACATTATTAAACCAGCGTTAGAGGATGTACCTGTCAGTGGCATCATCGACATTCTGAATAAGAAAATTAGCAAGCGATCTCCTCAATACATCTACTACAACGACCCAGACGAAATATTTGCTTGATTATCACTGTTCGCACCGGTAGCTGCAGCTGGGTATACAGCACATTCGAATGAAATCATTCCAATAATTTTAGAGTTACGAGAAAGACGTATTATCGAATAATTATCCAGAGACGTGTTCAAAAGTTTCATAAACCATCATGCAACACATTCCTGTACAGGCGTATTGTAATTAGAGGTTTGAATGACGTATGGAAAGCAGATTTTGTATATACAGGATAATATTCACAGGAGAAGAAAGTTTTCACAAATATATTTTTATGGTCATTAATAGGTACCCAAAATTTGCTTGGGCCTTTGAACAAAGATAGGTACGGCAGTTGAATAGGTGTTTGATCAACTGCTGCAGATGGAAACCAATTTCAACCCAGCTAATCTTCAAACAGACCACAGCAGAGAGTTCTTTAATAGCTATTTCAAGACGGTTACGGAACAGTATGGAATACACTGCTACTTGATGTTCTCTCAGATGAATTCTAGTATCCATATAGTGGAACGTTTCAACCGATCGATAAAAGCACGAATGTGGATGCGTTTTAACCCTCGCAGTTGTTATTAATTGACTCATGTCTTCCCATGAATCAAAAATGGTTCAAATGGCTCTGAGCACTATGGGACTTAACATCTATGGTCATCAGTCCCCTATAACTTAGAACTACTTAAACCTAACTAACCTAAGGACATCACACAACACCCAGCCATCACGAGGCAGAGAAAATCCCTGACCCCGCCGGGAATCGAACCCGGGAACCCGGGCGTGGGAAGCGAGAACGCTACCGCACGACCACGAGATGCGGGCTTTCCCATAAATCACTGACCAGTGTAACCGGATAGTGCACCGAACAAAAATGAATCTAATTCATGTTCGTGATAATTAGCTTCTAAATAATGTACACATTTATATTAAAATGATAAATCCAAACAAACAGAAAATAAATGTAGATGATCAAGTAAGTATTTAAAAATAAAAGACTGCCTTGGGGAAATCATACTAGCCAGACTGGTCATTTACAGCTTCCACAGTGCCATGAACAAACCTTAGGACTTACATATTAAGTGATAGCAGCGGTAGGAAAATATTTGGAAGTTTTTACACAGAAGAGCTACAAAATAGGTGTGAATCAGACGTCTTTCTCATAAAACGTGACATAAGGTGATGGAGGAATAAGGACTTTGATCAATGGCTTCGCTTCCCTTCATCACATAACTATTTGGTGGATGCCAATTATTTGCTATACAGCATGCTGTGCAAACTTCAAAAAATACGGCAGCGTAACATGTATGTAGCACATCAACAAAGGTAGTTGTATTCTAAACAAGGTAACTTTATAACTTCACGTCCCCACATATAACTATTGCGCACTCTTGAGAAACTGCTCGCACATGTTGACAAGGGAATCAATCTTTAGATAAGGCTGCAGACAGCATGATATTGCACATGCAGCAAATAAGGATTTTCCAGGACGTGACACGGCAGATTGAATTTTAGCTGAGGGAGCCAAGGAAATATGTCCAAGAAGGCATGCCGGTACTGGCCTGCATATCGCCACATTTGTTGTTGATAAATTAATGCATGGAAAAATATATTGGGTGTGGGGTTAAATTTCAGTCGAATTATGAATGTAGCTCATCGTTCGCCGAAGAAGAAGGAGGAGAAGAAGAAGGCCATGTCAGGGTGTTTGAAAAATTCATTCAGTCATATTTGGAGGCAGCTAAAAGAGACTTAAAAGGAAAACTGATTAAAATGCCTGGACTCCTACCACTGCCTAGACCTTCAGGTGGGATCCTGCTGTTGATAATTCCAGCTCTGGCGGGAATTTCAGCAACTGGCTCTTCAGCAGGCAGCACTGCAGCTGTCGCCAGTACAGTAAGAAATGCAGAAAAAGCACAACATCAGTTCTACGAAACGAGAAGACATCATAGGTTCATGGAATCTGCGGCTATTGGGAAAGGACAAAGTTTAAAACCACACAGGAAAGGGCATGGATTTTCATATAAAAACTGCCAGCTATACTGGCCAACAGATCATTTACGATCTGTTTAAATTTATCAAGAAGTTCTCTGTTCCATGATTTCATGCAGTGTTTCTGAAATACACTACCTAAGACTATTTGAAAAACTAATGAATGTGGAAGCGTAAATTTAGACGTTGAAGGAGGACCTGGTACTCACTACGTGGCATATGTTAGAAGAAGAAATTGAAATAGCTCCTACTATTTTGATTCATTCGGCCTCCTACAGCTGCTAGAAGAATTACGCCATTACTCCACCGGTAATCACATACTCTATAATTTTCAACACTACCAAACGTGCGGTAAATAGTTTTGTGGACATCTATGTCTAATATTTATACTGGCATCCTCAAAAAAGAAGATACAAAACAAATAATCAAACACACCAGTTCATCAGGTGAGTTTCAGCAGCAGTGTCATACACTTCGACTTTAAACAAACGATCGTCGGTACTATTTACTTTCCACCATTCCAATTAAGCAAAAGGGATTGGAGTACTACATTGACTGGAGTAGAGACGTGCAACAGCATTCCTAATATCATGATATCAAACAGCAAAATGCATCTAGGTAGCGGTAATGTTGTGCAAATAACATTAATGATTTGAACTGTTGCACGCCAGAATAGTATCGCAGGCTAGCACTAAGAATTTCTGAAAGTTCTTCACTGGCGACACCAGAAGACGAGCCGCCTGAGTCAATGACTGGTAAACTGCCAGCTAGGAGGAATTGCTGAGCGGGCTGAAGTGAACATAGAAGAGATTGTAACATGTGAGATTGACTGAGTGCCACAGTCCGCAAGTGAAACACGATGACATCATGGCAACAGAAAGATATCGTCATACTGGTAACAGAGAAGTGTGTCACAGAAAAGCCCATTCTTTTGTTTCCTTTACTGCTTGCTCAATATATAGATTGAAAAACATCGGGAATAGGCTATAACCCTGTCTCACTCCCTTCTGCGTTCCTCTCATGTCCCTCCACTCTTATAACTGTCATCTGGTTTATGTACAAATTGTAGCTAGCCTTTCGCTCCCCGTATTTGACCCCTGCCACCTTCAGAATTTGAGAGAGAGTATCCCAGTCAACATTGTCAAAAGCGTTCTTTAAGTCTACAAATACTAGAAACGTAGGTTTATCTTTCCTCAATTTATTTTCTAAGATACGTCGTAGAGTCAGTATTGCCTCACGTGTTCCAATATTTCTGCGGAATCCAGACTGATCTTCCCCAAGGTCGGCTTCTAACAGTTTTACCACTCGTCTGTAAAGAATTCGTGTTAGTATTTTTCAGCCATGACTTATTAAACTAATAGTTCGGGAATTTTCACACCTGTCAATACCTGCTTATTATATTCATCTTAATGTCTGAGGGTATTTCGCTTGTCTCATACATCTTGCTCACCAGATGGTACAGTTTTGTCAGAGCTGTCTCTCCCAAGGGTATCAGTACTTCTAATGGAATGTTGTCTACTCCCGGGGCCTTGTTTCGACTTAGGTGTTTCAGTGCTCCGTCAAACTCGTCACACAGTATCATATCTCCCATTCCATCTTCATCTACGTCCTCTTCCATTTCCATAATATTGCCCTCCAGTACATCGCCATTGTACAGATGCTTTACGTACTCCTCCCACTTTTTTCTTTCCCTTCTTTGCTTAGAACTAGTTTTCCATCTGAGTTCTTGATATTCATACAAGTGCTTCTCTTTTTTCCAACGGTCTCTTTAATTTTCCTGTAGGCGGTATCTATCTTACCCCTAGTAGCCATTTAGCACTTCCTGTCGATCTCATTTTTGAGACGTCTGTATTCCTTTTTGCCTGCTTCGTTGACTGCATTCTTATATTTTCTCCTTTCATCAACTAAATTTAATATCTCTTCTGTTAACCAAGGATTTCTACAAGCCGTCGCCTTTTTACCTACTTATCCTCTACTGCCTTCATTATTTCATCTCTCAAAGCTACCCATTCCTCTTCTACTGTATTTCTTTCCCCGTTCTTGTCACTCGTTCCCTGAAGGCTCTCTCTGAAACCCCTACAACCTCTGGTTCTTTCAGTTTATCCATGTCCCATCTCCTTAAATTCCTACCTTTTTTCAGTTTCTTCAGTTTTAGTCTACAGTTCATAACCAATAAATTGTGGTCAGAGTCCACATCTGCCCCTGAAAATGTCTTACAATTTAAAATCTGGTTACTAAATCTGTCTGAAACCTTCCAGTGTCTCCAGGCGTCTTCCACTTATACAGCCTTCTTTTATGATTGTTGAACCAAGTGTTTGCTATGATCAAGTTATGCTCTGTGCAAAATTCTACCAGACGGCTTCCTCTTTCATTCCTTATCCCCATTCCATATCCACCTACTACTTTTCATTCTCTTCCTTTTCCTACTATCGAATTCTAGTCCCCCATGACTATTAAATTTTCGTCTCCCCTCACTATCTGAATAATTTATTTTATCTCATCATACATTTCTTCAATCTCTTCGTCATCTGCGGAGCTGGTTGGCATATAAACTTGTACTACTGTGGTAGGTGTGGGCTTCTTGTCTGTCTTGGCTACACTGTCAGTTGCAGCAGTCCCATAATGTAGAGGGCTGAGTGCGCACTAATACAATCGTCTATGAAGTCATAAGTCGCAGTGGAGAGACTCTGCCACTGCAAGCTGCAGCACCAACTTCCAAGTCATCACTGATGGGCTGAAGAAACTGCTATCAGTCTGCTTGCCTACTGAATGTTTGGTCAGCAGGGTCAGAAAGCTGTACACCATCTACCATTGTAAGGGGAGCCACTGCTGCTGCCCCATACTTGCAGTCGTTACTGATGCTTCTGTTTCCTAACTGGAGGCTGAGAGTCGGACTCCAGACAACAACGATTACTTCAGGCTAGGAGGGAGGACAAGTCTTCTGGACGCACGTGCTCAATGAGACCACTTCGGAGATAGGCTTGTAGTGGTTGCTTTCCACCGCCGTTCAGCCAGGACTTCGCCTGCTACCGCCTGGGGGCCATTGACCAAGCACGCCGTAATGGCTGCCACGCGAGCCTTCCACCACGCATCAGAACTACCAGCAACACTCGCTTGCTTCTGCTGACTGGATCCTTACTCCACTTACCGAATTGAGCTGCTAGCGACTGGGGAAGACACTCCTGTACTTCTGATTCCTACATGTTTTTTGTGAATAATGTTTTCTTCATGTTCCCGAGAGTGAACAGATCTTTCTCTCTGCACTCTGGTCGGTTCAGTACTTACAACCATAGGGGTGTGAGTCGGGACCCTATGTCAAGCGTCAGAAGTGGCTCTTACGGCTACATCTTGACTCAGCGGGTGGCGGCCAGTGGCAGAGACGTCTGTCCTTGGTGTGACACTCACACGTTCACAACAGCAGCAGCCGATATCGTCTTCTGTAAGGGCAATGACTATAGATTGCAGTCCGCTTCGATGCTAGGTGGTAAGTGACTGATATTTGTTGGCCTTCTTCTTGTGTCTTTGGTAGCGGCCATGTTGAGCCATAAGGAACTCCACAGTACATTAGAAGTGTAATTTGTTAGGCCACAAGAACCTGCGGATTTGCCTTTGTTTTGTGGGAATACTAGCGATGTTTACTTGCAGCCAGTGAGATGTCAGTACTGCAATTTATCTAGGCATGACTTGCCATGTGGTCAAGCTGTGCCAGTTACGTGTAGTACATGCATATGATGTTTGCCGGCCGCGGTGGTCTAGCGGTTCTGGCGCTGCAGTCCGGAACCGCGGGACTGCTACGGTCGCAGGTTCGAATCCTGCCTCGGGCATGGGTGTGTGTGTGATGTCCTTAGGTTAGTTAGGTTTAAGTAGTTCTAAGTTCTAGGGGACTTATGACCTAAGATGTTGAGTCCCATAGTGCTCAGAGCCATTTGAACCATATGATGTTTGGTCATGAGGCACAGCAGTGTACAGAGTCCAGTTGGGCTATGATACGGCCCAAAGAGTAGGTGCAGTTTGTTCCTATTTATGTACTCGGTGTATAGTTTCTGCATTTCTCTTGTGTAACGGCAGACAGATGTCAAACAAATGCAGACACACAGCCAGTGCCTTTGAACGAAACTGTGGAAGCCGTGAAGGGACAAATAGCCACCAATAGAGACTACAGCCTGTAACGCCGCTTCCTTTGGACGAAAAATGAAGAATATAAAAATAGTACCCCAAATCCTAAAAGTCCCAAAAAGCAAGTTCCAAATTTCATAAAAAAAGAGGAACAGAAACAAAGTCCCTTTTGTATGATGTTGCTTGAATAGTAGCACTTAGGTAGAAAAGAAATTCAGTACCAAGTAGCTTAGTGTTTTGAAAAAGAAAGAAATAAGAAAGATAGAATCCCGTTAGTTTCAAAATAAAATCATAGTAGATCGCAAAGTACCGTAATTAGAAATCATAGAGTAGGACGAAAGATCTCAAAGAGTATTCCTTATGAGTACTCTTTGAGAATCGTGTGTAATACCTAAGAAAGAGCTATGCACTGTTACTGTGTTACGAGAGTTTGCCGGAGCAAGTCGTATCTCCGCGTGTGCTCGTATACGTGGGCATGACGAGATTGCTTTTTGAGCGCTACAGATTTGTGATCTACTACGACGCTCGCCCCCCATGAACCATGGTGGACCTTGCCGTTGGTGGGGAGGCTTGCGTGCCTCAGCGATACAAATGGCCATACCGTAGGTACAACCACAACGGAGGGGTATCAGTTGAGAGGCCAAACGAAAGTGTGGTTCTTGAAGAGGGGCAGCAGCCTTTTCAGTAGTTGCAGGGGCAACAGTCTGGATGATTGACTGATCTGGCCTTGTAACAATAACCAAAACGGCCTTGCTGTGGTGGTACTGCGAGCGGCTGAAAGCAAGGGGAAACTACAGCCGTAATTTTTCCCGAAGACATGCAGCTTTACTGTATGGTTAAACGATGATGGCGTCCTCTTGGATAAAATATTCCGGAGGTAAAATAGTCCGCCATTCGGATCTCCGTGGGGGGGAATACTCAGGAGGACGTTGGTATCAGGAGAAAGAAAACTGACGTTCTACGCATCGGAGCGTGAAATGTCAGATAACTTAATCGGGCAGGTAGGTTAGAAAATTTAAAAAGGGAAATGGATAGGTTAAAGTTAGATATAGTGGGAATTAGCGAAGTTCGGTGGCAGGACGAACAACACTTTTGGTCAGGTGAATACAGGGTTATAAATACAAAATCAAATAGGGGTAATGCAGGAGTAGATTTAATAGTGAATAGGAAAATAGGAATGCGGGTAAGCTACTACAAACAGCATAGTGAACAAATTATTGTGGCCAAGATAGACACAAGGCCCACGCCTACTACAGTTGTACAAGTTTATATGCCAACTAGCTCTGCAGATGATGAAGAAATTGATGAAATGTATGATGAGGTAAAAGAAATTATTCAGGTAGTGAAAGAAGACGAAAATTTAATAGTCATGGGTGACTGGAATTCGATAGTTGGAAAAGGGAGAGAAGGAAATGTAGTAGGTGAATATGGATTGGGGGTTAGAGGACGCCGCCTGGTAGAATTTTGCACAGAGCATAACTTAATCATAGCTAAAACTTGGTTCAAGAATCATAAAAGAAGGTTGTGTACATGGAAGAATCCTGGAGATAGTAGAAGGTATCACATATATTATATAATGGTAAGACAGAGATTTAGGAACCAGGTTTTAAATCGTAAGACATTTCCAGGGACAGATGTGGACTCTGACCACAATCTATTGGTTATGAACTGTAGATTAAAACTGAAGCAATTGCAAAAAGGTGGGAATTTAAGGAGATGGGACCTGGATAAACTGTCTAAACCAGAAGAGGTTGTACAGAGTTGCAGGGACAGCATAAAGGAACAATTGACAGGAATGGGGGAAAGAAATACAGTAGATGAAGAATGGGTAGCTTTGAGGGATGAAGTAGTGAAGGCAGCAGAGGATTAAGTAGGTAAAATGACGAGGGCTACTAGAAATCATTGGGTAACAGAAGAAATATTGAATTTAATTGATGAAAGGAGAAAATATAAAAAGCAGGCAAAAAGGAATACAAACGTCTCAAAAATGAGATCGACAGGAAGTGCAAAATGGCTAAGCAGGGATGGTTAGAGGACAAATGTAAGGATGTAGAGGCTTATCTCACTAGGGGTAAGATAGATACTGCCTACAGGAAAATTAAAGAGACCTTTGGAGAAAATGGAACCACTTGTATGAATATCAAGAGCTCAGATGGAAATCCAGTTCTAAGCAAAGAAGGGAAAGCAGAAAGGTGAAAGGAGAATATAGAGGGTCAATACAAAGGCGATGTACTTGAGAACAATATTATGGAAATGGAAGAGAATGTATATGAAGATGAAATTGGAGATACGATACTGCTTGAAGAGTTTGACAGAGCACTGAAAGACCTGATCGAAACAAGGCACCGGGAGTAGACAACGTTCCATTAGAACTACTGACGGCCTTGGGAGAGCCAGTCCTGACAAAACTCTACCATCTGGTGAGTACGATGTATGATACAGGCGAAATACCCTCAGACTTCAAGAAGAATGTAATAATTCCAATTCCAAAAAAAAGCAGGTGTTGACAGATGTGAAAATTACCGAACTGTCAGTTTAATAAGTCACAGCTGCAAAATACTAACACGATTTCTTTACAGACGAATTGAAATACTGGGGCAAGCCGACCTCGGGGAAGATCAGTTTGGATTCCATAGAAATGTTGGAACACGTGAGGCAATACTGACCCTAAGGCTTATCTTAGAAGAAAGATTAAGGAAAGGCAAACCTACGTTTCTAGCATTTGTAGACTTAGAGAAAGTTTTTGACAATGTTGACTGGAATACTCTCTTTCAAATTCTAAAGGTGGCAGGGGTAAAATACAGGGAGCGAAAGGCTATTCACAATTTGTACAGAAACCAGATGGCAGTTATAAGAGTCGAGGGGCATGAAAGGGAAGCAGTGGTTGGGAAGGGAGTGGTTCAAATGGTTCTGAGCACTATGCGACTTAACTTCTGAGGTCACCAGTCGCCGAGAACTTAGAACTAATTAAACCTAACTAACCTAAGGACATCACACACATCCATGCCCGAGGCAGGATTCGAACCTGCGACCTTAGCGGTCGCTCGGTTCCAGACTGTAGCGCCTAGAACCTCACGGCCACTCCGGCCGGCGGGAAGGAAGTGAGACAGGGTTGTAGCCTCTCCCCGATGTTATTCAATCTGTATATTGAGTAAGCAGTAAAGGAAACAAAAGAAAAATCCGGAGTAGGTATTAAAATCCATGGAGAAGAAGTAAAAACTTTGAGGTTCGCCGATGACATTGTAATTCTGTCAGAGGCAGCAAAGGATTTGGAAAAGCAGTTGAACGGAATGGACAGTGTCTTGAAAGAAGGATATAAAATGAACATCAACAAAACCAAAACGAGGATAATGGAATGTAGTCGAATTAAGTCGGGTGATGCTGAGGGAATTAGATTAGAAAATTAGCCACTTAAAGTAGTAAAGGAGTTTTGCTATTTGGGGAGCAAAACAACTGATGATGGTTGAAGTAGACAAGATATAAAATGTAGACTGGCAATGGCAAGGAAAGCGTTTCTGAAGAAGAGAAATTTGTTAACATCGAGTATAGATTTCAGTGTCAGGAAGTCGTTTCTGAAAGTATTTGTACGAAGTGTAGCTATGTATGGAAGTGAAACATGGACGATAAATAGTTTGGACAAGAAGAGAATAGAAGCTTTCGAAAAGTGGTCCTACAGAGGAATGCTGAAGATTAGATGGGTAGATCACATAACTAATGAGGAGATATTGAATAGAATTGTGAAGAAGAGGAGTTTGTGGCACAACTTGACTAGCAGAAGGGATCGATTGTTAGGACATATTCTGAGGCATCAAAGGATCACAAATTTAGTATTTGAGGGCAGCGTGGAGGGTAAAAATCGTAGATGGAGACCAAGAGATGCATACACTAAGCAGATTCAGAAGGATGTAGGTTGCAGTAAGTACTGGGAGATGAAGAAGCTTGCACAGGATAGGGTAGCATGGAGAGCTGCATCAAACCAGTCTCATGGCTGAAGACCACAACAACAACAACAACAGCGACAACGACGCACTGAACTTGTAAGAAAAAAAATGGCTCTGAGCACTATGGGACTTAACAGCTGTGGTCATCAGTCCCCTAGAACTTAGAACTACTTAAACCTAACTAACCTAAGGACATCACACACATCCATGCCCGAGGCAGGATTCGAACCTGCGACCGTAGCAGTCGCACGGTTCCGGACTGCGCGCCTAGAACCGCGAGACCACCGCGGCCGGCCGAAATTGTAAGAAGTAAATCAGTAACTTCAAGTGGGATATCACGTAGAATCCAGATAGTGAATGATTCGAAATTGTCTTAAATTGAATATTTTCAATAAGAGACTGGACATTACCCAAAGTTAGAAACTACTAATGATGGACCGATATAGAGACTAAACTTTGAAACCGAATTATGAGAAAAGAATTAACTTTCGTAAAATCAGTTAATGGACTCTGGAAATTGCATAATATCTTGGAGGGAAGTATACGTCACTAATTCCACCCAGATAGGGAAAGCTACTTCCTTACGTCAATGTTAGGATGTGAAAATAGTGCAATAAACCAGCATTCAGTGTTATTACTGCTTTAATAACTTCTGTCAATCCATTCAGTATTGTGTACTCAGTAAATAATTATCTATGTGACGACATTGATTGTCCAAGGAACGTGGCGGCATTAACAAATTATCACTCTGTTACGAACTATTAGGCTCTAGCAAACTGAAAAACTTTAGTGGAGATATTGGTGTTGTGTATGTACTTAATTATGATTAATACCGGAATAGGAACTGATATATCCCTAAGTGTAGCTGTGTTTAAATAAGCCGGGGAGCACGTAATTGCTTGACTTGTTCGAGACAAATAATACGCACTCGGTGGGATTTCAGTGCAGCCCAAATAAATTTTTTATATAACGTCATTATATACAACTCTACCACTAGTTAGCCAGACAGCGACGTTATAAGCCTTACAGAAACAGGACAACGAGACGTTGCCTAAAATAGCGCTGTTTCCATGTTCAAATGGTTCAAATGGCTCTGAGCACTATGGGACTCAACTGCTGAGGTCATTAGTCCCCTAGAACTTAGAACTAGTTAAACCTAACTAATCTAAGGACATCACAAACATCCATGCCCGAGGCAGGATTCGAACCTGCGACCGTAGCAGTCTTGCGGTTCCAGACTGCAGCGCCTTTAACCGCACGGCCACTTCGGCCGGCTTGTTTCCAGGAAAAGAAACCGAAGCTGTATCTGCTTTTATTACTGTAGTGAAATTTGCTACCTAATTGTGAAAATGGTATAACGAAACGGCCTTGAATATGGCTAAATTGTGGTTAATAGGCAACGCAAAGTCGTACACTATGTGCCACGAGACTCTTAGTAAGGCTTCAACGTTTAAAGTACTGGCTAAAGGTCTCATCCAGCGCTTTCGTAAGCAGAACAGCGCAAGGTTTCACAGAGAGAAACTCACTGAACTGTCGCAGAAACACTGCGAATCAGTGGATTCAATCTCCAACAGAATTAGGAAACGCAGTTTTTTCACATACAGACTTGGCTGGAGGCCGTGGCTGTTATATAAAATAAATTGTTGATGGTGTACAAGTTACTTTCTTCAAAAAGTACCGTTACCGGTTTCGAATTTTTCACGATTCATCATCAGATACTTTTTTTTTTTTTTTTTTTTTTCGTCAATAGGTTGTACATTGAATCCTGCGGAATGTCCATCTGGCGCATTTGTATTAAAAGTTTTCTTGTAATCAAATACGTTCTCAAGGATGTTAGTATTTTCACTGTGCACCACATGTTTTGGTTTATAGAATACGGAATCAAATACATGGTTTGCAAACTAAAGTCGTGCTCAAAAGTATCCGAACGACCTGAATTGCATTTCGCCTGATTCGAAAGCAACCAACATAGCGCAGCTGTCTAGCAGGTCCTCTAATCGCCCCTCGGTACAGTCGTTTGACTATTGAAAATGGTTCCAACAAGTCACCACTAGAAAACGCTACTCTGCATCGCAATAACTCAAGATGTAAAGTAATACCAAGGTACTACAAATATCAGGGAACATCTTATCACAGATAAGACGGTTGTTTAGGCTTTTAAGCTCACATTTATTACAATAAATGACATACATGAAATGTTACCACTCTCATTATTACGTCAGATAGGTAATTCACGTAGTAAGTTCGTCGTATTCATGATTTCCTCTTCAAAATAAGATACCATACTTATTATTTAACATAAAATTGCATTAAAAATTTAAGTTATTCACGAGTAGCTATTTGAGAATATGTATGAACTTCAAATGACACGACGAACCGTCTCGTTCTGCATATGGATTCAAACCCAGGTTATGCAGACTAAGCAAAGACTTCGTGACTGACGGAAAGTAACAGTCATTCCTGACTAGGCATACAGAGAGTGATATACCTCGATTTCAGACAGTATCAGTTAGCAAACTTTAAATTACATAACGTAAACATTGTTAACGGACGCGAATTCCTACACAGCATCTATTGTCATTGTTAACGAACTACGAGAGATGTTAAATATTGCTTCTTCACAAGTAACTTACTTGAAATGCCGTGAGGTAAAGCTTTGTGTTGGACAGGGATTCGAACCCACAACCTAATTGGATTGTCATCGAAGCACAATCAACTGTGACATATCGGATTTTCTCGGCAGTAGCTAGATGTTTTAACTGAAATGACGAGACGAAACATAGATGTTTTCTTTCCCAGGACTCCAACCTGGCAGCTATCGCTGTTATATTCTAGAGAAAACGAACGTTAAAAATCGGTTTGTTACACCAGCAGCGACATGTGAGCGTGTTTGAACTAGAAATAATATGAGGAAGAGTTCAGTACTGACTGGGAATCGAGCCCCACACATATCGTTGTTGACTGCACATAAAGAGACGTCAGCTACCGAATTTTTCTCCACAACCTTGAATTTACAATGATTTCGCAAACCGTTCTGTATTATTTATGGTCAGTGACTAAGTGTAAGGTCTATGAGTCGGATCTGGGTTTTGCAACTGTGAAATACTTTCCTACATCATAGAAGTGAATATTAAATCTGAATCAATAATGCGAACATTTTGAACTTGGATAGCTTACAATGAAAATCTTTCTGTTTATTGCAAAGGAAAACAATTGTTTTTCTGAAACATTCTCTGCCATACACAACTTGAAACAGGTCACGTCGACCAAATCTTGTGAAAGAACTGACAGCGACGTATAACGGAAGGCAGTAAGATCTGTTGGCTTTTGGTTTGGCAGTAGTCGACAGCCATTTCTAGGCCAAGTAAATTAAGAAAGGTAGCGCGTTTTTGTTGCAAGTAACGTCTTCATCAATTACTTTAGTTTTAATATAATCGGCGAGTAATCGCTGATGTTTGATATTAACATGAAAAGGACTCTGTAGACAGGGAAAGAACCTCTTCTTGGGCAACTACTTCTATAATGACCAAAAGGCATTAACTTGATCTTCAAGCACATGTGTTCCAGCAACGGTATGAAGAAAAAGATAGTAACAATGACGGTAATAATCGAATTATCCGGTAACTTCACACTTCACAACGGATTTTCTCGAACTAAGAAATTTTCTGAATTAGTGAATATTTCAAAATGGCTTCACATCGAGGCTACGATGCCTAGAAGAGTCTTTACATCCTGTTGACATGAGAATAGCATAATCTCCGCGTCACAAGATTGCCTCTACTTAACCATTTAATAGACTCGCATTTTTTCCACCGTGACTCATTTTGTAAACTAAGCACATCATCCGTTACAGCACACTCCTGGGGGCTGGGAAATGTGGCCATAATGGTCTGGTGGAACGAACTATCACAGGTGCATTGCGTGGGTTCAGTCATTTACTTTTAAGAGGCACAAACAGATTTACTTTACCTCTGGCAACCTCAGGAGAAAGACGTTATAATCCAGAATCCGCATCAAACATCACGTTCCTTCATTACCAATTGGGCAGAGCCGGTTTACGTTGGGAAATGACATAGGCAGAAGTCATGGTAAACAGAAATACTGTCTCCAGTAAACTTACTTACATTAGAAAATTTTATTTTATTTGATGAAACGATAGCCATTTAAAGGAACAGGGCTCTTATTTTTCGTGTACTTGATTGAACTAGAGACGTTAAAAAATTTGGTGCTGGACTGTGATTCGAATTCGTATCTCATCTTTCGAGGATTTGAATCTCTGGGAACAGTGTAGTTCAATCATTTCGTTCCTTTTCCCAAGACTGCAATCTTCTCTAGGTCTCCTCCAAAGGTAAGTATGTGGGTCCGAATCCTGATCCCGTACAAAATTATTAATAGTTTCATTTCAAGCCCTGTCACGTGCATACCAGTCTGCTAGTAAAAATTAACATGCATTTTTAAAGTCTGTTCATGTGTTGCCAACAATCGCAATAGGTGTCGTTATTTCTGGTCAAACACGCACACATCGTACTGTTGGTGAGTAAGCAAGTGTTACTTAAGCTATGTTCGTGGATGATAAAGAAGGACGGTAGGTGTGCGGTTCGATTGTCGCTCAGGCACAAAAATTTGTATCCTTATTTTAGATTCAAACATCTAGCAGTTGGTAAGAAAAATCGATACGTAACATTTGATTTTATTTAGTTAACAATCCGATTGCGTGCTGGGTTCGTATCTCCGTCACAGAACTTCACATCATGCGCTTCATCTTTAAATGCATGAACACTTTGTTCCTTCTGAATGGAGGTAGGCCTATATCACACATCTTTCGTGGTTAGTTAACAGGGACGAAAGGGTCTTTACGGGAGTCCCGGTTTATTACAAAACTGTCGTCTTTTTTTTTTTTAAGTTTATATTTGGTTACTGATATTGGCGAAAATTTCTGTAATTCGTGCCTCTTCATGACTAGTCAGCATTATGATATGATATGATTAGATTAGATTAATACTTGTTCCATAGATCATGAATGCGACATTTGGTAATGATGTAGAACATGTCATTTTAATGAAAGATTTCTTTACATACCATGATTCAGTTTCTTTGCAACAATTTTTTACTCTCTTTTTAATTTTTATCTCTCTCCCTCACTGTCCCTCTCTTTTCTCTCTCTCTTTCTCTCTCTCTCTCTCTCTCTCTCTCTCTCTCTCTCTCTCACACACACACACACACACACGCACGCACGCACGCAGTCTTTTTTTATTTTTATTTGTTTGTTGTGCTCGACTATTGGCGAGGTTCGAAAACGTTCGTCAATGATTTTCTTAGTTTTGAGTACACTTACGAAAGAAATATAGAAACAACTATGAGAGTTACTGATTTATGAAGCTTAGTTTGCAGTCAGTTCTGAGTATTATTAGTAACTACGCTCCAGTCCATAAACCTAGTTACAGAAATGTGAATCAGACGGATTACGTATTCCAGGCCGTAGCAGCCGCGTCTTTGAGGCGTCAGCTATGGTCACTTCCAGCCCACTGTAGGATCACATCGGTTCGGCTTCTTCCTGCTGGTAATGTAACTGAGACTTGGCAACAAGGCAAGGTATATTTGGCAACTCTGTGATCGACGAGTTACTTCCTGGTGTGCATGGAATTAAGCCTCAAAGTTCACTTGATTTTTCCTGTCATTTCCATTGAATAATCTGAGTTATTATTAACGCTTGAGCTGTGACAAAGGATTGTAAATTTACAGTTTTCTGCCCAGGAAGTCGTTGCACGTGAAAATCTCATCTAATCTCGTCCTTTAAATAGCGATTTACGAGTTCTAGCCGCTACTGGTCTCGTATGAGCAGACATAGACACATGTCTCATCCCTATCTCTGTGGAAACGGGCTAGCCTGAGAAAAAGCGTCTGTTATGGTTTGCGGTTCCAAACTTGCTGACCGTAACGTTTTTATCCCTTTGGTGAAAGAGCTACAAGCAGTCAGATCACACATTGATAAGGAAATCGCAAGAAAATACTTTCGGCTCATAGTGCAATGGTGAAGAACTTACAATGCTGCACAACAGGTAACGCTTCTTTCCGCCGCTGACAAGCAAATTTTGGGTTTCTAGGAATACAAACTTTATTTATGAAATGCCACATTTGCATACCACTTGAATCTGACACAGCATACCAATGAAACACAGACCCAATCGAAATCTAAGTGAGTAGTATTTTACTAATTCGTGCCGATAGAGGCACGCTTGTGTACAGATACTCAGTTTTATTGAAACAGACTTTCGTCGTAAGGTTATCGTGAGTAGTTTTATTTCATTTCTTGTAATACAGCGCACAATTTTCGTACGGTTTCTTTTAGTGGTGTTAAAACGTTAGTTACCATGAGAGAGAAATTAATCTTCAACGATATAGGCGAATTCTCTGATGTTATCTATAACAGTCTGACAATGCACATGCAGTTTATTGATTACTTGCATGTAGAATACTTGTTCTGAGTTAAAGCTGTCAAACAAGGTTTGATGAAGAATAAAATGCCACTGCCACCCGACAGCTAATGTAGAAAATATTTTTTGCACGATGCGCTCTTCCCATAAATAATACAAATTTTCGAGACGCATCTGCAACCTGGCCATCTATTAAACGTGAGAAGAACAAAATGTCGCAGAAGTTAGCCCTTTTTCCACATGCGACTATTTTAGGTTGAGAAGTGAAGGGAATTATGTTCAAAGTTCCATTAGATCGATAACTTCAGCAGACAGCAGAATGGCGTTTTAAACAAATGTAGCAGTGAATGTACCCAAACTCGCAACGTCTTATCAACAGCGCGCGACGCTTACCGTTACGCTACTAGCTGACACATAACTACATCAGCTCCAGAGCTCAACAACAATTCCTCCAGAACTTGCGCATTGCACAGTGCTGTGAGATAATGCATATGGCTGAATCTAGACTTCTGAGGGACAGACATTTACAGCTTTTCTTTTGCACTGCACGACGTTTTTAACAAAAAGATAGCGCAATAGAGTAGCTCAAGTCGAAATGAACCCTTCCTGTATAAATTTCTCCATCCTACACTGTTGGCAGTTCTGTGTAGGCGTCAGTTACGTGATTGTATTTCGGGGATTACAAAATAGAGTCGAATGTCTGCACTGACTAGCCGAGGCAGCTAGTTCATGGCGATTCGGTCTACCAAGTCAATGAATGTACTGAACATGCTGCAAACCACTACAGGGAGTCTGTGTGTCAGAATTCTCATCCACTGTGGCGCAAAATTGTTATGATAGAAAAATGGGTGATCGGGAAGAGAATTTGGTGGTCTCTTGGGTTGATGCTAGGTTCATATACTTATGGCCTGGGTTCGATTCCAACTTCTGCTGATGATTTTTGATAAGGAGAGACACATTCTTTTCTCTTCTGGCTCCGCCATGTGAAGAAGGTATAATGGCATTGTGGTCTGACATTCATGTTAAACATGATATTCCTTCTCTATGAAGTAGACGTTAGGTTGAACCACAATAAAGTCAAGAGTCGCGACACGTAGAAACTCTATCAACAGTAACCTTTCTTATAAAAGTTATTTACTTCTGGTGACGAAACAAACGCTATGTAGGATCACAGGACACTTATTCCATCTTCTATTTGAGATTCCGTATGTCGATAAAATTGGTTCTGATCTGGGAATGCAAATCAGACCGCCCTTAACGCGGAATTTGACCCGTTCGTGACAATACAGCTCGATTGCAATTTGTTATTTGTTCAGAACTGCAGATTCCTCAACATCCCACATATTGCGCGTGAAAGGGGTCGAATCCTGGCCTGGCACTAAAGCTTTCATTATGTTTTATGAAGCTCTAGCATGGGAGCACCTATCTGCTGGTGGGTAATATTCTTGTTTTTAATGTATTTTCATCCGTTGTCAACACTTACGGCATCTGACGTTTTTGAGTCTCAGTGGGATACAGAACTGTTTGCGAAATCATTGTAAATTCAAGGATCTTATTCCGAGCTGCTGGTCGAGAAAAGTTCGGTAGCTGACGTCTCTTTGTGTGCAGTCAACAACGATATGTGTGGGGCTCGATTCCCAGTCAGCACTGAACTCTTCCTCATATTATTTCTAGTTCAAACATGCTCACATGTCGCTGCTGGTGTAACAAACCGATTTTTAACGTTCGTTTTCTCTAGAATATAACAGCGATAGCTGCCAGGTTGGAGTCCTGGGAAAGAAAACATCTATGTTTCGTCTCGTCATTTCAGTTAAAACATCTAGCTACTGCCGAGAAAATCCGATATGTCACAGTTGATTGTGCTTCGATGACAATCCAATTAGGTTGTGGGTTCGAATCCCTGTCCAACACAAAGCTTTACCTCACGGCATTTCAAGTAAGTTACTTGTGAAGAAGCAATATTTAACATCTCTCGTAGTTCGTTAACAATGACAATAGATGCTGTGTAGGAATTCGCGTCCGTTAACAATGTTTACGTTATGTAATTTAAAGTTTGCTAACTGATACTGTCTGAAATCGAGGTATATCACTCTCTGTATGCCTAGCCAGGAATGACTGTTAGTTTCCGTCAGTCACGAAGTCTTTGCTTAATCTGCATGACCTGGGTTTGAATCCATATGCAGAACGAGACGGTTCGTCGTGTCATTTGAAGTTCATACATATTCTCAAATAGCTGCTCGTGAATAACTTAAATTTTTAATGTCATTTTGTGTTAAATAATAAGTACGGTATGTTATTTTGAAGAGGAAATCATGAATACGACGAACTTAACTACGTGAATTACCTATCTGACGTAATAATGAGAGTGGTAACATTTCATGTATGTCATTTATTGTAATAAATATGAGCTTAAAAGCCTAAAGAACCGTCTTAACTGTGATAAGATGTTCCCCGATATTTGTAGTACCTTGATATTACTTTACATCTTGAGTTATTGCGATGCAGAGTAGTGTTTTCTAGTGGTGACTTGTTGGAACCATTTTCAATAGTCAAACGACTGTACCGAGGGGCGATTAGAGGACCTGCTAGACAGTTGCGCTATGTGGGTTGCATTCGAATCAGGCGAAATGCAATTCAGGTCGTTCGGATACTTTTGAGCACGACTGTACATGTGTGTCAATGACGCTACAGTACGATGATACCAAGATACGGATTTTTTTGGTGGGGGAGGGAGAAACGTAAATTACTGTTGTGTTAGACTGAAACAGTGTTTTACATTAAATCTAGAGCATTAAATGCAGACAGAAACGATAAAAACGTGGGATTTTGTGGGTTACTACAAACTTATTTTATACGGCGATAGAGATACAAGTGTGGGCAAGAAGTGTGTGTAATCCTTATGTGCTATCTAAACCTCGATGATGACAATACATTAGAATTTATTAGTGGTTAGTGCCATCAATAATACTGACTATTGTAGGAACATACAATATTACAAGATTTATTACTTGATCTGCAGATAGGTGTACCAACATTACCTATATTGGAACATAGAAAGCACTTTCTGGAAGTTTTTCGGGAAAGGAGTATCAGTTAATTCAGTCTGCTCATTAAAAATATTATCAGGGTAAGATTTTAGTGTGTATGTATTTATATTTCCTCTAATACATTCTTAGTGGTTCCTTTTTCTGCGAAATGCATTGTTCTGATACTGATTTTAATGTTCGTCACTTAATGGTTTTCTTTTGCAGTATGGGCTGCAAAAGTAGATTTATTCGAGTTTCCAAACGTTAAGGCATCAAGGTATCCTTTGTACCTAATCTCAAAATTTCTGCCTTTCTGGTCAATGTAAAATTTTGGGCACGAATCATATTGGAACTTGTATATTCCTGATTTACTGTAGGGGGTCTTGGAAATATTTATATCATGGGTCACTTCCGCAGTGTACAATTGAACCTAGCGGTGGGCCATTGTTTCATTTAGGGACAACAACTGCAAGTGTTACGATGTCACAAGTTTCACCAGTCATGAAGATGGCATTAAATAATCTATTGACACAAGCACTAAGCCAAATTCGCATGATACAATAGTGCAAGGTACAGGGAAACTGATCTGGGCTAGGCGTAGGTACGGACTTACCCAGTGGTTTGCGATGTGTTGTAGAGCTACTACAAGTTAACGAGAATTTGGATAGGTAATGTCGTTTTGTAGACAGAAGTATAATATACGTCTGTGACGTGGACGGAGATTTTATGGTCCCAGTCAGTGTCGATAATTTTGCCACGGACGAAGTGAGTCTGCCAAAGCGTCCGTTCATTGCTACTTTGGATGTTTTTGAGGAAGACGACATAGATACGTCAAGTGAGGACTTCTGCTGCAAACATACCGTCAACACATCTGCATTCCATGACATAGTAAAACCTTTACAAGGGAACGATAAAAAAGCGATGGAAACCTTGTTACGGCAGTTCATAGATTTATTTAATACGTGGTTCGTAACCAGCAATGCCAGTCATGCAATGCAAGATAAAAACATAGAATAATGCTCCACACTATAAGAAACCATACAGAATTCCGAAATGTGTCTAACAGATAATGGAAAAATTTATCAGCCAACAGCAAGCAGACACTATTACTGAATATAGTGGTAGTGCATGGAGAGCATTAATCATTTTGGTTACAAAGAAGTTACTAGATGGCACTAGGAAATATCGATTTTACTGTGACTACCGATATCTTGATACATGATCATCACTGACGCGTATCCTATACCGAACAACACGGAGACTCTGGTCAACTTGCGTTCGTGTAAATTTTGTCCACCAGGAAACGAAGAGTGAGTATCGTCAACTGCACTTAGCGCCAGGAGATCGTCCGAAGACAGCTTTTACCATTACCTGGGGCTATTTTCAGTACTGTTGGACGCCATTAGGACACAAAAATGCGCCTGCCACTTTTCGAAGATTACTGGATGGGGTACTTAAGAGGACTGAGGCCAAGACACTGTATCATGTATCTTGATGAAATGATCTTATCGTCTTTTCAAAGGGCATAGAAGAGCTGGAGGAAGTGTACAAAAGACAGCACAACTAACGCCAGTTTTGACAAATGTCATTATGCAGTAACGGAAGTGAATTATCTTGGTCACATAATTATGAAGGAGTGAGAACAGATCCACAATTAACCTTTTCATTTCAAAACTTCTCGCTACTATAAGCAGTTAAATAATTGCAATCTTATTTGGGTATCTGCAATTATTACCGAAAATTTGTGAAGAATTTTTCTGACATTGCCGAACTTTGGAATCGTCTGTTACGAAAAGGAGCAAAACTTGCATGGTGTACTCGATGGCCGGCCGCTGTGACCGAGCAGTTCTAGGCGCTTCAGTCCGGAACCGCGCTGCTGCTACGGTCGCAGGTTCGAATCCTGCCTCGGGCATGGATGTGTGTGATGTCCTTAGAGTAGTTAGATTTAAGTAGTTCTAAGTCTAGGGGACTGATGGCCTCAGATGTTAAGTCCCATAGTTCTTAGAGTCATTTGAACCATTTTTTGTACTGGATGTTAAACGGCGTTCGATGCTTTGAAACAAGCTCTGACATCAGGTCGAGTTTTGATATTAGATAATAGAGAACATCCTATAGCAAACATCTCCCAACAACTGAACGAAGCAGAGCGAAATTATTCCACAACTGAGAAGGAAATGCAGTTATCTATGGTTTCTCTTATTTTCGGTGCAATTTATGTGGCTAAGCTTTTAAAGTAGTGACAGAACACGCTACCTTAAAATGGTTAGTAGGATTAAACAATTCTTCTAGCAGACTAACGAGGTGGGCCCTACGACTGAACGAATCTGATTAGAAAGTAACGTACAAACTGGGAAAGGGGCATCCCAACATAGATTATTTGAGCAGCAAAATTGCAGTTCTGCAAGCATTGGGCAGAAGCACTGTTGTGTTGCAAAGCCCCAGGCAGCTGATGTAGACTGTCAGATATTCAAATCACAACTACAGTTTGTTACAAATGATGGCTTATAGTGCAGAAAGTGCAGACCAAGAGTGGTGGTACCTGCAGTATTATGGGACAAAGTTTTCAAACAAGCACATAACCATCTGTTGGCAGGTCATGGATGACGGAAAGCAACTGATAGAAGGGTTGTCGAGAAATTTTGATGGGAGAGCCATGAAAAGAAGATGTCAAGCAATATGTCTAGAACTATGTACCATGTGCACCACGAGCAGATCTCAGCCATGCACAGATTCCATTAAAATGGCTACTGGAAGCGTCTCAAATGTTTCAAATGCTAGGAGTAGATATTTTGGACCCTTTTAATACGACACCAGCTGGAAATCGGTATGCATTGACCATAATATACCATTTCTCACGATATATCTTGATGATTGCAAGCCCTGACCAACAAGCGAGTGCAGATGTCCAAGCAATGGTGAACAACTGGTTGCTCGCATTTGGCGTTGAAGTAACTGCTCCACATTCACAAGTTGTGGACAAGTCCTTCCCACCCTCAAGCTAATGGGAGAACAGAACGAGTTGATCGCACAATTTCAAAGATGTTGAGCTATTATATTAGTATTAATTGCAGCTAATGGTATGTGTATTAAGTTGTGTAACTGCTGCACACAATTCCAAAGAGACACTTGGCTACCAGTCTTTCGCCATACGAGATTATACATAGGAGAAAAATGGATTCGTGTTTCGAAGCGATGAAACCAAGACTTGTAACTGACGCTGAATCGGTGAAAAAATTCGCGAAAGGTTTGCGAGACTTTCTGCAACTGGTGAAATGGGCAAACACAAAAGCTTTAGGACATAAGGAGCAGTGAGGACAATGCATCACTAGTATAGGTTTGGCCAGTGAATATTGGGGACAAACCTGTACATACCTGAGGGTGAAGCAAAGAAATTCATAACTAGATACCATGGACCTTACCAAATGGTGGGTAGGACATCACCTGACAACGTTAAGATACAGATGCCAACAAAAACTTCGATTATCCATGTGCGGCGAATTAAGCCATTTAAGGAAGCTGTTGATGCCTTGCCACAAGTACAGTCACCATCTGCAGTGCGGAATAAGAAACCTAGGTTCATCTATAGTAAGAGACAGATCAGTAAAACTATGTACAAAAACACTAAGGTCTAATTCGCATTGCAATGAGCCCCAGGACTGCAGCAAGTCACTTCGGATGACTGCACAACCTGACTTAATAGTGTGTAATAGAGCCACTACAAGAGAATGATGTATTGAATGCATCATGCTGTTTTGTAACAAGGAGCATTGTGTGCATACAGGAGAAAGATGCTGGGAAAATGATATGCATGAATATAGATATCCTAGCATCAATGAGATAAAACTAAAGGAGGGACTGTTAGTAGCGAATCTGGACGTCCTGTAGAAGGATGGTTGGGGCCATAATCAGATGCAGTTCACTGCAAAAACTGCTGTATGTAATAAGTAATAAGTTGGAAAGACTGGAAATGGGAAAATTACTGATAGAGTTCGAGGATTTAGTAGTTTATCCTCAGGGCCTTTTGCTGGCAACAGCTGTAACACAACACTGAATCCTTACACGAAATGGAGCACAGGTATATATGAAACCATGTCAAAATCTGAGCATATATAACCGATTATGGAAGATTTCATTCACCAGCAGCTAGCTTATGGATTAATAGAGAAGAGCACTCGTCCCTGAGGCAGGGGGGGGGGGGGGGATTAGCTGTCATGGTCGTGTTAAAGAAGTCAGTGGATGGTTCTAAGAAGTACAGATTCTTCTGTGATTATCGACATTCTAACACATGTATACCCAACACCCAATATTACAGAGACCACTGATAATTTGGGACTGCGGCTATACTCCTTTTCCATAGATTTAAGGACTGTATGGATTAAACAATGCACTAGCAACATTTTAGTAGTTGCTGAACAGTGTACTGAAAGGACTGAGACATTGGCAATGTTTGGTGTACCTTGATGCCTTGATGACAAAAGTGTGTTCTCAGGGGATATGGAAGAGCATATAAACGGTTGAGGGAGGTTTTTAAAAGGTTACATGGCACACATGTTAAACTGAGTACAACAAACGTCATTTTGCCTTAGAGGAGATAGGGTACCTACGGCTTGTAATTAGCAAAGAGAGTGTGAGGAAGACTGGAGGTTGGTACAAGCAGTTAAAGATTTTCTGGTTTCTATGATTAGTAAGAGGTTACAATAATTTTCAGAGCCCTCAAATAATTTTAGGAAATTTGTGAAGGTGTTCACAGATACTGGATGGCCACTCTTGCAGATACTGAGATACAGCCTTGCTAAGTGGTAAACAGCACAAACTTCTGACGCTGAATGCAAGTTTTACATGATGCAGCTGCAGCTCAGTATGTATAACAGCCTGTTATGTAAGACAACAAGCTTAGGGCCGCATGTGGTGGTGCCATCTAAGCTCAGGAATAGTTAATTTAGAGGGATCCACTTCAGTTGTACTAGTTATTTATTCAAAACACGACCAGTTTTGGGATTTGAATAAAGAATTAGCACAACAGAAGTGGATCTCTCTAAATTAATTATCATGCCACTAAACTGCAGATGTTTCACATATCAAGTCTTAAGCTCAGGGAAGAAGTTTTGAGGGAAACATAAGAACGCACAGCATATAGGCATGGAGGTCAGAGGGCAATGAACCAGAGAGTAGCAGAACGATACTGGTGGAAGGGGAGGAAGGAAGATGTGGACCAACATATCAATATGTAGAGAATTGCGAGCAGATATGGGCCATAAACGAATACCGTTACAAATGTTACTGCAAGCAATGAAACCATTTGAAATAATATGAATGGAAGTCTTAGGTCTGTTTATATGGGCTCCAGTGGGAAACCGTTTCGTTTTAATGATTACTGACCACTTTTCATGGTATGTGAAAATGGTCACCATCCTGAATCAACAAGGAGCTATGCTGGTGCAAGACATAGTTAACAAGTGGTTGCTCATGTTTGTTGACCCTGAGATAATAATCACATTCCAAGGGACAAATTTCATGACAGACTTGATACGGCAGCTGTCATTTCCGATTGGTTTGGAAATTAAGAACTAGTCCGCTGCACCATTAAACCAATGGGGGAACAGAGTGTGTGCATCAAAATAATGGTACATAATTTCGTCAAGACATTAAGGGAAATATGATATGGAAGCACGTGCATAAAGTGAACGCCAAAGCCCTTGAATAGCAAGATGCAGTGGGAGAACACATGGGGAAATTACCCCAATAGAAAGTAGGGCAACGGGTAATGTAAAGCCCTTATACCCTACAAAGGTAAACAAAAAAGCTTGTAATCAGGTATCAGGGGCCAAACCAGGTAACTGAGATAACATCATAAGTAAATGTTAAGGTCCAGTTGCTCGCTAGAACAATGATAGTTCATGTTGGATGCCTAATACTGCTTCAAGGCGCATCAGATTCCTGCCTGGATGAACGTCTTTGAAGAAGAGAAGGGGCAAAATATGTAAAAAAGAAGGTGAGCACGCAGTTGTTACACAATCCGTGTGGGATTTACTATATACACTCATGCTCATAAATTAAGGATAATTGCAGAATGCAGTGCCACACAACGTGGCACTACACAAAACTGGCGCTAATAGCATAAGCACATAGGGAACACACACGACACAGATCTGTAAGTCCACGGTATTGCTCATAAGTTGAGAAAACCGTCCCGAAACACATGTGCTACAAAAGGCCACTGTTTCCTGCGCATGTACCCCGACATCAGCATGGGATACGAACACCATGCACACGTACACAGGCCGCACAACGGGTTGGTATACTCTGGATCAGGTGGTGGAGCAGCTGCTGGGGTATAGCCTCCCATTCTTGCACCAGTGCCTGTCGAAGCTCCTGCATGTCAATGACATGCAGGGGTGTACGTGCACCAATCATAATCTCACCTCACACCATCAAACCACAACCTCCATACAGGTCCCTTTCAAGGACATTAAGGAGTTGGTATCTGGTTCCTGGTTCACGCCAGATGAAAACCCGACGAGAATCACTGTTCAGACTATACCTGGACTCGTCGGTGAACATAACCTAGGACCATTGTTCCATTGACCATGTACTGCGTTCTTGACACCAGGCTTTACGGGCTCTCCTGTGACCGGGGTCAGTGGAATGCACCTTGCAGGTCTCCGGGAAAATAAACCATGTCTGTTCAGTCGTCTGTAGACTGTGTGTCTGGACACAACTGTTCCAGTGGCTGCAATAAGGTCCCGAGCAAGGCTACCTGGAGTACTCCATGGCCGTCTGCGGGCACTGATGGTGATATATCGGTCTTCTTGTGGTGTTTTACACTGTGGACGTCCAGTACTTAGCGGCTGCACACGTTTCCTGTCTGCTGGAATCGTTGCCATAATCTTGAGATCGCACTTTGTGGCACACGGAGGGCCCGTGATACGACCTGCTGTGTTAGACCAGCCTCCAGTCGCCGTAGTATTCTACCCATCATAACGTCATCAATATACGTTCTTTGAGCCATTTTCAACACAGTCACCATTAGCACGTCTGAAAACGTCTGCACACTTACTCGTTGCACCGTACTCTGACATGCGCCAACACACCTCTGCGTATGTGGACTGCTGCAGGCGCCACCGTGCGATGACCGCAGGTCAAATGCACCGCATGGTCATACCCTGAGGTGATTTAAACCCGCAAACCGCCCACCAGAGCGTTGTTTCACCATGTATCAGCATTATCCTTAATTTATGAGTATGAGTGTAGATCAGGGCAAAGAAAATAGGGAGTGATGTTCTGGATACTTCGTGTCATGTTTTAACGGAATTAAGGAGTTGGGACAGTGTGAATATGGGGAATGGCAAGGCGTAATGATGTGTAGAATATGTTTTTTGTATGTGGAAGCTATAAATTATGATACATGTTTAATGTAGGTGTGAGGAGTGTGTCAGTAGTCATCAGGCCCTTACAAGGGGAAAGGGGGGGGGGGGGGGAGGAAGTAATTGTGGTTCCCTGTCCAAGGGGACTCTTGCTCAATAGTGGAGTGAGCTCACTGCAGAATCAGTGGTTGGGCAGTGGAATTGGAGACAATGGGATGTAAAGGGGGCAGTTTAAAAGGGCGCTATTCAAAAGTGTATGTTTTGGCTCAGAGGGCGACCTTAAATGAAGGCCACTTCCGGTATCAGGCTACACTTCTGGTGTCAGGTGCTATATATATTCTAGTCATCCCCACTCCCCTCCTCCTGGGGAACCACTGACGATTGATCAAGGTTATCCAGAGGAGCCCCTGCTTTGCCCACCTAACTCCCACAATTGACATAACTCGATCCTGGTCATGCGGTCCTACCATGTACCTTAGGCACGTGGAGCAGGTCATGACGAGACCTGACATCAGTCACATAATTTAAAACTGCCAGGAAAACCTTGGAGCAATGGGAGCACATTGAAAGGCGATTTCCTTTTTGGACACACAATTAAACCCTCCAAACGACAGACTTTTTGCATGGCATACCTGTAGAGCTGATTTACATCCTAGTGAATGATCTAACGTAAGTCTTCAGATGACCTGCACGACTGCCCATTCATTGGCGGGTTGTTCGCCTTGGTGTTCCTGTGCACCCACTGATAAAGTCCCATGGAAATCCCGTGTTCGGAGAAGAGCAGTATGTCAACATCACTCAAAAGTTCGATGATGACATGTGTTCTTCTCATTACTGCGTCCCACGATAGCCTGGTGTGGTAAAAGACGGACAGGGACGAGAGAGTATGTGTCCCAGAGAGTGTTTCTAGCAAATGTCCCCGAGCAGATGTACATTGGTTTTGATGTATAATCTTGGTTACACTCCTAAATCAGGGATACCGGACTCCTGGCAAACATTCACCGTGTGCACATACTCCGCATCCATTATGACAGTGTCTGTTAGTTTACTGGAGAAATCGCTTATGCCGGGTAATATGGTTTCCTGGAGTCTCTCCGTCGAATGCAGGCGTTCGTATAGAAAGACCCCCTTTTTCGTCACAAGCTGAAACTTTGCATCATTGGGTTATTCGGTTCTGGTGATATGCATATCCTTCTGACCAGCCCCGTATTTACGCACGGGCCACATGGGCCAGGGCCCAGGGCGGCAAATCTTAGGGGCGGTAAAATTTTAAGGGCGGCAAAATTTTGAGCATTCAAATTTATGTGTGCAGAAAAAAAAGACGTAGAAATGGTTGCGAGAATTATTATTAGATTCGTTCGAGTTAGGTCGAAACCGCTTCGACCGCGCTAATGCGTTCGAGTGCACCTTTACCCCAGTTGCCATGGTTTCTGACTGGCCAATTGCTATTCGATTTGTGGCTAATTGACTACCGAAACTGCCTCCCACTGATGAGAGGATTTTCTTCTGATGGTTCCAAAGCGTTTAAAACCGTGCCCCAAAGAGATCATCGCGCATGCGCATAGTTTTCTGAAGCTAGCAAAGGTGTCAACTAGCGCTACGTGTGGCCAAACTACGAAACACCCAAAAGGCATTCGAGTTTGCAAAGGAATCAAAACGAGCGCAACAGTTCAGATAGTTTGCGATACCTCAACCCGAATGAACGTGAGGGGGAAATCGTAGGTAAAGGCATTCGAGTTTGCAAAGGAATCAAAACGAGCGCAACAGTTCAGATAGTTTGCAATACTTCAACCCGAATGAACGTGAGGGGGAAATCGTAGGTAGACGGGTCGGATCTCTACATCATGCAATTGGCAGCACTACCTATGCATTGTTTTTGTGTGGCAAGGCAAGAACGCATCTTATGTAGCGTTGATGTGGCTTGGTTTCAGTTTGGTGTTTTTATTATTGATTGTATGTGTTTTCCCTCGTTTCATTAATCTTGCGAAGTTTTGACATAACGTAATTATGAATATGGATGGTAGAAAACGTCTCAGTGGCGCAGGCTACAGAAAATTAGTTGAAGAAAGGAGGAAGAGGGAAAAGGTAGTATTAGATCAAACGCCGAAGCTACAAACGTTTTTCGCTAACAAATGACTAGATTCTCTACCTGCAAGTTCTTCCTCTCTTGCGAACATGACACCTACAAATGATTCACAGTGCAGCAGCAATTGTGGTGAAAGGCTCGACGATACTGGCTCTGAACTGATAACAGACATACGAACAATTCCGCAGCAAGTGAACCAGAGTTGGGGTAAGGGGAAGTTTCATCAGACTCTACTGTTGATAAAGATCCTTTATTTTGGGAAATTAGTGATGAAACACGAGATCTCGTTGTACGATACGGATTTAATCAGAACAGAAGCTGTGATTTTGTGTGAAATCAGAGCGTGCACATTGTGATAAACGAAGATTTATTTCCAAAGATTTGCTTGAAAGGAAATTGTTGAATAGAGACATTGTGCAACGCGATTGCTTTATTTACTCACCCAGTCAGGGATCACTTTGCTGTGCACCATGTAAACTGTTTGGGGTTGCATCCCAGTTCGCTACAAGTGACTTTAGTGATTGGAAATACGCTAATCAAAGGGTAACTGAACATGAAAATTCCAGTGCACATCGCGATTCTGTTGTAAGTTTCAGACAAACGGGAAATACTCTGAGTTGATAAACAATTTATTACTCAGCTACAAGAGGAAGTAAAGTATTGGAGAAATTTACTACAGAGGGTAGTTGCTGTAGTGAAAAAAACTTTCCTCAAGGGGATTGCCATTTCGTGGAGATGATGAACAGTTTGGTTCCTTAAGGAATGGCAATTTTATGATGTGTTTAGAGCTGATAGCTAAATCTGATTCATTCTTAGCTGCTCATGTAGCTAAATATGGAAACCAGGGTAAAGGAAACACGTTATAATTATCATTTAGCAGTTATGAAGAAATTATTAATGTTATGGGGAAGAATGTCACAGAAAAGATCACACAGGAGATAGTTGATGCAAAGTATTTCTCCATTATTGTGGATTCTACCCCCGATGTTTCACACTGTGATCAGTTAAGTTGCGTTATATGATGTGTATTTAAAGATGGTCAACCACAAGAGCGGTTTGTAGGATTTATGAGAAATGCTTGACGTACCGGGAAAGAATTGGCAGATGCTGTATTTATGTTCCTCAACTCCCAAGGACTAGATATAAGCAATTGCCGTGGCCAAAGCTATGATAATGCTGCAAATATGGCAGGGATCTACTCTGTCCTACAAGCCCAAATCAAGTCATTGAGTCCCTTGGCATTTTTCATCCCCTGCTCCACTCATTCCCTGAATCTGCTAGGATCAAGGGCAGCCACATGCTGTAAAATAGCTACAACATTTTTTGACCTGCTACAACACTGAAATTTTTTTCGGCATCTGCACAACGCTAGAAAATTCTACAGACAATTTTCGAAGATGGAAACTTGACTTTAAAGTCTCTCTGCATTACAAGATGGTCATCTCGAGAAGATGCCTGCAAAAGCTTAAATGCTAGTTGGAATGCAGTCAATAAAGCTCCCAAATGCATTTCTGAAGAGAAAAGCGAGAAAGCTATTATTAAATCAGAATCAACAGGGATACTGTAACAGCTTAAGTCTAAAAATGTTGCATTCATGGCTACAATACTAGGGAATATTTTGGAACGTTTCAGTGGAGTAAGTACAGCACTACAGTCAGAAGAAGTTGACATACCTGCAGTAGTGAAGCTTTGTACTTAACTTCTGACTTTCATAGGTGAGATAACTAAGTCTTTTGATGTGTACAAAAAGTTGGCAGAGAGAAAACTGGAGACCATATAACATCTGCGAGTCAATGAAACTCAAGAAAAACGTGTGAAGAAACGAAAGAAGTTCTCTGATGACTCAGACTTTGAGTCAGAAAATGAAACAGTGGTTTTCAAGTCTGAAGGTGACATACTGAAGACCAAATATTTAATTATATTCAACAGACTATCCGCAGAGCTCAATAATCGCCTTGGTGTCTACAAAGAGTTTTCTGAGGATGTCTCTTTCTTATCCAGTTTGATGAAAATGGACCCTGATGAAGTCTGTAATGCTGCAAACCAGCTGCAGCATATTTACTCAGGGGATATAGAGGATTCTTTTGGAACAGAATGCGTGTATTTCAAACCCTTCCATTTGAGTTCTAGATATGAGAATCTTCCTTCTTTACCAGTGTTAAATTAAACGCTAAGAGAGAAAAATCTCTTTGATATTTATCCAGTCATCAGAACGGCTCTGCAAATTTATTTGGCCACACCAGTAACGAACTGCTATGCTGAAGGATCCTTCTCAGTTCTTGAAAGGGTTAAGAACTACTTGCGTGCTACTCAGAATCAATCATTTGAATCACTTGGCTGTATTATCAATAGAAAATGAACTGACTGTGAAACTGGACTCTGAAAATGTGATAAATGTGTTTGCTGATAATAAGGCAAGAAGAAAGCCATTGAACTGATGACATTCTTTGTTGATATAATAATCAGTTACCATAATTCCATACAATATTATCCCTTTTTGTAGATTTGTTCTTTAAGTAGTATATTCACATACTTATTTTAAATAGCGTGTTTATAGTTTTCTTGCTAAAAGTTTTTGAAAATTGAGTAAGCTTGTTATTGAGGAGGGGGGGGGGGAGGGTGAAAAAAGTTATTGGGCCCATGGGCATGACATTGTCTAAATACGGGGCTGCTTCTGAGGCATTGTCTCAGAAAGTTTCTGAGGAGGTGCAGGCATGAAGCGAAGTAAATTCAGGAAGCAGAGCGATGAGGAATGAAACTGACTTCTTCATCCTTCAAGCCGAAATCACCCAAATGCTGACTGAGAAAGTGTGTATCATAGCTGCTCAAATACTGAATGAAGATGAATAGGTGACGTGTCAGTTGATACTTCAAGCTATACGCGTTATGAGCTGCGGCATAGAACTTCACTGTTAGATAATAATGGTCTGTACGTGTTGTTTCCGTTTTTATATCCAACGGCAGCCCATAAATACGACAATGAACTGCACGCTTGTATAATGCATCATTCTCCTGTTAGTCAAAATGGTTCAAATGGCTCTGATCACTATGGGACTTAACATCTGAGGTCATCAGTCCCCTAGAACTTAGAACTACTTAAACCTAACTAACCTAAGGACATCACACACATCCATGCACGAGGCAGGATTCGAACCTGCGACCGTAGCAGTCGCACGGTTCCGGACTGAAGCGCATAGAACAGCTCGGCCATCGAAGCCAGCCCTGTTAGTCAGTCATGGGACGGTAGTAATAAATCTCAACAGCTTTCCACAAAATTTTTTCGAGCTCATCAGTCAACCATTTTACCGGATTATCCCTGACGTAAGACATGAATTTATTGCAACTGGTGCCATACAAGCATACAAATTGATCTGTTGCCACAAACGGAACGTGCTATTCCATGAAGTTAGTATGGAAGGCAGTGGTGCCACTTTGTGCCACAGGACCTAGGAGATACTTGAAGGCAGCTTATGTGACATCGCTCCTTGTGGTGGGTGTTATTAAGCTTTAAGAACTCTCTATCCTTGGTAGGTATTCTCATCCGTACCGGGTCCTGGGCAGAGCAATCAATGAGCTGCCTTTCAAGATACTCACTTATAGTAAAAGAGTTTATGCAACTACGAAAATAATGTTTTTCGTGTTTACTCGACTTGGAGGAAAGTAGGCGGAACATGTTTTTGATCCACACGTAGTGTTGCTTCCCGCCCTCTGAGAACAACAGATTTACATGTTTGGTATGCTGATCGGATAATTTTGAAAAAGTAGAGGGGTCCAAATTTTTTGTGCTTGACTTTTTTGCCCTACACAGCGTGCTCATGGTCATCTTCCTCTGGCTCAATATCATCAAAATCCAGAGTGTATATGTGAACTGAATAATTAGGGTCATACCATCCAAGTTTTGGTGGGCCCTGGAAATTTATGGGGAATGTTATGCCTTGGAAATCTTAATGCCCATAAACATTAGATGTAATGAAAGTACTTGGAGGATCTGCATTTGTAGTGTAATTTATATTGCCGTCCAGAAGTGATCATGCAGTGCAATATTCATTCGGCACATCTAGATACCGATTGTTAATGTATGCCTCCTTGAGCAACAATGGCTTTAATAAGAGTGATGAAACTGGACCATCCTTTAAGTGGGTGAAAGACATGCATGTATATGCCCGACCTCCATTCTGCATTTCGGAAAAATGGCAGAGTATGACATTCTTAACAGAAGTTCTGATCCACTCTGTCACTGAACCGCCCTCCGACATCACGCCAGTTCTCACCCAAATTTGAAAGATGCTCTTTTCTTCACTTGCATCACTGCCTCCTTTCAGGGATGTGTGAGCTAATAGTAGAGAGCTGTGTTTTACTTAATGGCGGTATACCGCAGGTCACTGGCCATTTCCAAAATGCCTTCACCAGCATTAAAAGTGTGGTTGTGTCTTGGTAACCTAGATTCATTTTGTGAGATCGTGTTCCTATAAGCGCCAGCAACCACAGAGTAGTCCAATGTGAATGCTGGACTTGATGATCCATAACAGAGCAGGCAGAGGTACTGATGCAGCAAGGTCCAGACTGATATAAAATTCTGGTGCAGTCTTAATACGACGTCACAACCTAAGATTTAGCTTTACTCTTTCATTCCCTATTGAGTAGACTTCGATGCAGTAACCCTCTGGTGCTTCTCAATAGTAACCATTCTGGCACATTCCGTTTTGAGTTGACTTGGCTTGAGCAACTCCCTAGTACTTCTCAGTCCCAACAGTCCTCTCTCATTTCCACTGCTCTTACCCCTTATCTCTCACTTGGGTTAAAGTACAGGTGTTTTTATGTTTCTCTTCATTTTAACTTAGGACCCTCATGGCCTACTTAGCACAGAGAGCCCTGTGACCTTCCTCTTCTGAATTCAGCAGTGGTGCATTGTAAGACTGCTCTTAGCGGCCATGGGCGGGCTTCTTGATCACGAACTTCGTGGTCGTGGAAAGGAGGCTTCTCTCTGACCTGGTATTTGTTTGTTTAGACAAAAATGAATTGTTATTATCCTACTCCCTGCACTAGTTTTAAACATATCAGATGTGTAATTAAACCTAGGACGAGGGGTGTGGCTGCAGCAATAGTCTCCACTTTACGTGAGTTATCTCAATCAAAAGAAGTTTGGTAGGTCTCTGTGCATGCAACTGTCACTGGTATGACTCTATGACAATAGCAAGGAACTGGACTCAGGAGGAGCAGTAATCAGGAATTCTATGAGTAACCATACACCTCTGAGTGAGAGCATTTCACTTCCAGTGTGGTGTCAAAGACGTAAAGCGGAAAGAACGAAAGTTAGAGCTAGGAGAAGCAGTGACGACACATCTCTGTGTGAACAGTAGCTGAGGAAACCGTGTCACGCAGGATAGCAGGCAGGGTTGGACCTTCACAAACATTCCTTGTCTCAGACAGAGAAATTGGATTCTGACGTCATAGAGCCTGTCACAGAATTCAGAGTACTCCCAAAGAATTCCAGGTCGACCATCCTGCATCACAATCTTGTCTTCCGACGTCACAGATCTGTCCCAGTATTCCCAGTCTTGGATTGAGGGGTTATAGAGCCTGTCTCAGTATTCCAAGTTAGCCATCTTGTGTCAGCCATAATTGTCCCAGGTTGGCCATCTTGCATCGCCATCTCGTATTTTGACATCATATCAAGTCTCAAATTGCCTGTTCCAGTATACCAGCTCAACCAGCAAGACAATGCAACATTTATTCCGCATATGTCTCAACCCTTTTAGCACGCTTAAGTATCTTGAAAGACACGTCACTGATTGCTGTAGCCAGGTCTTGGTGTGTATTAGATATGACCACTGAAGATAAAAAGTACTTAAAGTTCAGTAACACCCACCACCAGGAGCGGAGTCCCTTCATAGTGTACGCCGACTTCAAGTGCCTCTAAGCTCCTGTGATGCAATGTAAAAGTGACTACATTGACTCCCATATTACTTTCACAGAACGGCATGTACTGTGTGGGGCAATGTATCAACTTGCGTTCTTATATGACTCCACTCGTAATAGATTCGAATCATACATCGGAGATTATTATGTGAGATACACTCCTGGAAATGGAAAAAAGAACACATTGACACCGGTGTGTCAGACCCACCATACTTGCTCCGGACACTGCGAGAGGGCTGTACAAGCAATGATCACACGCACGGCACAGCGGACACACCAGGAACCGCGGTGTTGGCCGTCGAATGGCGCTAGCTGCGCAGCATTTGTGCACCGCCGCCGTCAGTGTCAGCCAGTTTGCCATGGCATACGGAGCTCCATCGCAGTCTTTAACACTGGTAGCATGCCGCGACAGCGTGGACGTGAACCGTATGTGCAGTTGACGGACTTTGAGCGAGGGCGTATAGTGGGCATGCGGGAGGCTGGGTGGACGTACCGCCGAATTGCTCAACACGTGGGGCGTGAGGTCTCCACAGTACATCGATGTTGTCGCCAGTGGTCGGCGGAAGGTGCACGTGCCCGTCGACCTGGGACCGGACCGCAGCGACGCACGGATGCACGCCAAGACCGTAGGATCCTACGCAGTGCCGTAGGGGACCGCACCGCCACTTCCCAGCAAATTAGGGACACTGTTGCTCCTGGGGTATCGGCGAGGACCATTCGCAACCGTCTCCATGAAGCTGGGCTACTGTCCCGCACACCGTTAGGCCGTCTTCCGCTCACGCCCCAACATCGTGCAGCCCGCCTCCAGTGGTGTCGCGACAGGCGTGAATGGAGGGACGAATGGAGACGTGTCGTCTTCAGCGATGAGAGTCGCTTCTGCCTTGGTGCCAATGATGGTCGTATGCGTGTTTGGCGCCGTGCAGGTGAGCGCCACAATCAGGACTGCATACGACCGAGGCACACAGGGCCAACACCCGGCATCATGGTGTGGGGAGCGATCTCCTACACTGGCCGTACACCACTGGTGATCGTCGAGGGGACACTGAATAGTGCACGGTACATCCAAACCGTCATCGAACCCATCGTTCTACCATTCCTAGACCGGCAAGGGAACTTGCTGTTCCAACAGGACAATGCACGTCCGCATGTATCCCGTGCCACCCAACGTGCTCTAGAAGGTGTAAGTCAACTACCCTGGCCAGCAAGATCTCCAGATCTGTCCGCCATTGAGCATGTTTGGGACTGGATGAAGCGTCGTCTCACGCGGTCTGCACGTCCAGCACGAACGCTGGTCCAACTGAGGCGCCAGGTGGAAATGGCATGGCAAGCCGTTCCACAGGACTACATCCAGCATCTCTACGATCGTCTCCATGGGAGAATAGCAGCCTGCATTGCTACGAAAGGTGGATATACACTGTACTAGTGCCGACATTGTGCATGCTCTGTTGCCTGTGTCTATGTGCCTGTGGTTATGTCAGTGTGATCATGTGATGTATCTGACCCCAGGAATGTGTCAATAAAGTTTCCCCTTCCTGGGACAATGAATTCACGGTGTTCTTATTTCAATTTCCAGGAGTGTAGTTGCGCACTGACCTAGTCAAACTTGCATGGGAAGTTGACAGAATTTATCACAATAGTGTTCCCATGACCGACTCACAGGAGAATAATGCATTATACAATCAGGCAGGTGATAGCCACATTTGTGAGCTGCTGTCAGACACAGTAGAGGAAACTCCACGTAGACACCGCTGTCGTGTAATGGGGGAAGTCCTGTGGTGCAGCTCATACAGCATGCAACTTGTAGTACCAACTGCCGTAACACATAGAAGTCATCTTTCACAATATGAGAGGGTATGACGCCCACTTTCTCATTCAGTATTTGAGTGATTTCGGCTTGAAAGATGATACGGTACATTCCGTTTTCGAAGAGAATCACGCCATAAATATCGCTCCGCTTCCTGATTCTGCTTCGCTTCGTGCATACACATCTTCAGAAACTTGCTGTGACAGTGCATCAGAAGTATATGCGTAACACCAGAGCCGCATATCCCAACGGTGCAAAGTTTCATCTTGTGACGAGGAAGGGGGTCTTTCCATTTGAATACCTGGATTCGATGCAGGTACTCCACGAAACCGCATTACCCGACATAAGAGTATTCTCCAGTAGACTGACAGGCACTGCCATAAAGGATGCGGAGTATGTGCACACGTTTGTTTGACCGGAATTCAGCATCCCTGATTTAGGACAATATGCGAAATAATACATAAACACCGATGTAGAACTGCTCGTGTACATATTCGAGAAAGTCCAGAGTGTATGTCTGCGCACATATTCTCTGCATCCTGCCTTCTCTTTCACTGCGCTCTGGCTTTCGTGGGATGCTATGTTAAGAAGAACGCATGCCATCAAAGAACTGCTTTTCTTCGAAAACCGTATTCGCTGGCGACTTCGACACTGCGTTCACAGGCACGTCAAGGGGAATAACCTGTGAATGAGTGACGAGAAATACAGGCCATCTCACGATTTACGTTACACACTTTACTTGGATGTAAACAACATCTACGGGAATGCCACGCAATACAGCCTGCAATTTGGAGGGTTCCGATGAAAGCTCTTAGCGGAAACCGCCGTACTGAAGGAAAAGGTCCGTGATGTGGCTGCAGATGCTGATGAGAGAAGCGTTCTGGAGGTAGAATGTCACATCCCACTCATTTTCATGACGTGCTCGGTGACTTGCTGCTGTGTCCGGAGCGCTTAGTCCCATGAAACGGTTCCGGCCCAAAGCCCTTGACAACGCTGGGGAACAAGCAGTTATATATTTTACGCTGCAGAAACCTCCAGCAATGTCACAGGTTGTGGATGAAACTTGTTAGAAGTACGGGCAACATCTCGTTCCCGCTTTGTTACTGGTTTAAGAAGTACCTTGATTTAAACACTGAACAGAGGACTCTTGTGATGTGTGATTTTGAATACGATTTTTACAAATTAATGAACAATTCAATTTTTGGGAAAACATGACAAATGTTAGGGAACATCGCGAAATCATTTAGTTTAACAATGGGGCAGAGGGTCGTTATGGTGCAAGAGGTTACATCGCAAGACCAAATTTCCAGCGGGTCACCATCTTCAATGAAGGATTAGTCGCTGTGGAGATGGCCAAGGTTTCAGTTCAGTTAACCAACCCTGTCTGTATCGGTATATGTGGTCTGGAACCCTCTGGGCTCCACATTTACCTATTTCACAATGAGTTTACCAGGTCAAACTTGCCGATCTCACTGGGCTACGGAGAGATTCATTTCATGGGTGAAAGGCTGCGATACATAAGTAGATACAATCACGAAAATTTCGATACGTCTGGACGTATCGCCAATAATCATTTTGGAGTAACACCACAAAACACGAAGGTTATGGGCCTGATGAAAGACGAGACGAATGGTTTGCTGACTGTCGAATTTGTATAGCTCAGATAGAAAATACTGTATGCGCGTACCGTACTGATGCACGTGCCAGCCAAAGTTGGGCTAAGGGTGTGCATCATGTTTCCCCAAATGTTATCTTGATAGAGCAATACAAGAGATGCTTGCTCGTGGGCATTGGCGCTGCTCCACATATGGTGCGTCAAATACTCTTTCCATCAAAGAGGCCATGAGGTACAAACCGCACTGCATTTGAAAGTAGGGCTGTCACGAGCCGGCCGCTGTGGCCGAGCGGTTCTAGGCACTTCAGTCCGGAACCGCGCGACTGCTGCGGTCGCAGGTTCGAATCCTCTCTCGGGCATGGATGTGTGTGATGTCCTTAGGTTAGTTAGGTTTAAGTAGTTCTAAGTTCTAGGGGACTGATGACCTTAGAAGTTAAGTCCCATAGTGCTCAGAGCCATTTGAACCATTTTGACTGTCACGACATGACAACAAATGGTTCATCTGTTGGAATTGTCCGACACTCTCCTATACTCACACATATCAATGAGCGATTAATAGCGTGGCTGGTTAATTTATTTGTAAATAGTTGATGTATGTGCGGAGTAGTTGGTTGAACTGCTGGTCATGGTTGTATGTGTGTGAGTATGTATGTCTGATGGCACACTATGTTTGCGTATATACCCTGTGATCCCGTGATGATGTTACAAGCTTTCAGAAATGATGGAGAATTGTAAAGGTATCAATTTGAGGAAAGAAATCCTGGTCTGGGAACGACCGAGTAGGAAGTTATGAGCGAAAATCGTTCTGATACCGCTGACAATGTACATCATCGACTGCTTTCCATATTTTGGAAGGAAGTATTATGGACCAATACAAGACAAATTTGTCAAGTAAATATGGGCTCTAAAATGTATACCTTAAGAGCAATGAGCACTTATTCAGTAGGAGAAATGTGGTTCATAGCAGAAAAGATGAACAAGTGCTCATAGATTTTAAGGTACGTTCGTTAGAGTCCAAATTACGTGGACATTTTTTCTTGTTTTTGTCCGTACTACTTCCTCCAAAGATATGGAAAGCAAAGAGCTTTCAGTCGAAGAGGCCCAATGTCAAAGGTCTCAAAAAAAGATTTTCGCTTGTAACTTTCGACTCTGTCGTTAAGGGACGAGGATCCCTTAACTCTAATTGATACATTTACTCTTTTATATCATCCCAGAAAGTTTGTAACATCATCATGGAATCACCCTGTATTTATCGTGCTTTCTGTACACGACAGTACACTGTAGGAGCGTGTAAATATTTTATTTATTTGTTTGTATATGTATGTGCGTGTGGCGTATTCTTTACCCGCTACTGCTATTCCATGATCAGAAAAAAAATGGTTAAAATGTTAAACTATATATAGAATGAACAGAAAGAAAATGTAAATACTGTATATAGAATGATTAAAATGTGAACACCCTATTATAATGATTAGGAAGAAAATTTAAATAGTATATATAGAATGATTGGAAAGAAAAAATAAATACTGTATACAGAAACAAAATAGGAAAGTAATATTTGAGTTCCACTTCTCTACTAGTTTTAGTTTAAATAAATATACCTGATAGTTTTAGTAATGTAGAAGGGTGTGGTGAAACTTAATGCCTCCGAATGTTTTATTCTGTTTTCAATTTTGGTTGAGATATTACATGTCATGCATATTGCGTAGTCGACTTTCCCGCTTCACTGGTGCAAGGTGCAACCCTCTGCTGTTAGAGGACCCCGTATTGTAACATGTAACACGGCGGTCTGTAACAGAACTGTGTCGGTGCTTGGCAAACAGCGTGCTGTAATCGAGTTTCGAATTCGAAGAGTTCATTCACTCATGGTACACCCTTTTCTTCAGCATGACAATGCCTGACCACACATGAATGCTGCGACATCTGCAACAATCCAACATCTTGGTTTCACTGTCATCGATCATCCTTCTCGCCGTCTTGACTTGGTCCCATCTGATTTTCATCTCTGTTTCCAATACTTAAAGAACACCTTCGAGGACTTCACTTTGATCGCGATGAAGCGGTGCAAGCAGAGGTGAGGTTGTGGCTCTATCAACAAAGTCAAACATTCTGCAGTGACAGCATCAACAAATCGATCTCTCGTTGGGAAAAATGTGTTCGCCGCCAGGGTGATTGCATTGACAAGTAAACATATGGAAATGAAGAATAAAGAAGCAGATTGTTAATAATTTTTGTTTTATTTAAAAAGCTGAAAGTATTTTCACATATAAATTTTTTAGGCATTACTTTTCAGCACACCCTCATACATATTGTGGTGTCACCGCCAGACACCACACTTGCTAGGTGGTAGCTTAAATCGGCCGCGGTCCAATAGTACATGTCGGACCCGCGTGTCGCCACTGTCAGGATCGCAGACCGAGCGCCACCACAAGGCAGGTCTCGAGAGACGTACTAGCACTCGCCCCAGTTGTACGACGACGTTGCTAGCGACTACACTGACGAAGCCTTTCTCTCATTTGCCGAGAGATAGTTAGAATAGCCTTCAGCTAAGTTAATGGCTACGACCTAGCAAGGCGCCATTTTTACCATTGCATGTATCTCAAGATAGTCTCACTTGTATCATCAAGAATGCTGTATACCAAAGGACGATATAAAAGTTAAGTGTTCTAGTAGCTACGTTCTTTTCTTTATCACATTCATTACGAATCCTGTTCCAGACTTCGCGCCAGTCGGCGTGTGTGTACGTGTGCCCTTTCGGCTACCCGTCACTGTGGACTGGCTGTCTTGTCAGTCCACTACACATATGACACCAAAAGAAAATAGCTTTGCGAATAACCCAATGTGTATAAATCATCAGAAAAAAAGTATTGTATATTCATTTGTAAATAAAATAATAGAAATTGTTAATAAAGAACAAACAGTTATTATAAAAAATTGTATTGCAAAAGAGAAATTGTTACATCCCACTACAGAAGTATTCTTAATCGATTTATGACAAACTAGAACCTCTCCCCATGATGCACGGATCTCCAGTGAAGAGTGCTACACTACTGAAGTGGTTATAAAGGGTGATAAGGGGGCAGGGGAACTTGAATATTATTGCTCGAGGGGGAGCCAGAGGGGTTTCCATCCACTTCAATGTGCTGCCATTGGTCCAGGCGTTTCCCGCCAATCTTATATCATATTACCAGTATCGGGCTTTCTAATGACCTGGTCTACTTGCCTAAGGTGCCTGGGTAGGGCCATGTGACTAGGATCGAGTTATGTCATGGCCTTGAACATAACTCACACAATTCTTAAGGTGTGTGGATAGGAGAGGGGTTCACCTGGGAGACTTTGATGAAGTACCAGTGGATCCCTAGGGGCGAGGGGGGGGAGGGGGGGGGAGTGGTGGGGGAGTGTGGGGTGGCCTAGAATATATATAGCACAAATGTGTAACCTGACACTGGAAGTGTAACCTTTCACTGGAACTGACATTGATAAAAGACCTTTATATTAACCAGAACATACGCTGATTATCTTATGTCCCTTTAGATCACGGCCATTTAAATCACGTTCCTTTTAATCCTGTTATGTTGAGATACGTGTCCCTTTATGTCTAGAACCGGTGCTGGTATCCTGAATACGGGAACAAATGAAACGTGTAATAGACATAGTGCTGCACACGTTGCAGCAGAGCAAACAGCGTTTGTTGCATACTGGGGGAATGTTATTGAAAATATTGCTTGAAACTGTATATAAAAGTGGCATCAGGGAGAAATGGTACCAGGGAAAGTGTAAAGGAAATGACAGGGGGTAATAAAGCAGTAGTGAAGTAGCATATTACGCAGTTGGCTCAAAAATGGCTCTGAGCACTATGGGAATTAACATCTGAGGTCATTAGTCCTCTTGAACTTAGAACTACTTAAACCTAACTAACCTAAGGACATCACACACATCCATGCCCGAGGCAGGATTCGAACCCGCAACCGTAGTGGTCGCGCGGTTCTAGACTGTAGCGCCCTGAACCGCTCGGACACTCCGGCAGGCCTATCACGCAGTTGACAAGAAGTTTAGAGCAGAAAATACTGAACATTTATGTGCACTACAGAAACTGACGACTGAGGTCATGGAATACGCAAAGGTATAGGCTGACATGATGCATCAAGATCTAGGAATGATACAGACTCAGGTGTACATGCTGGATACGAGGATAACTACTGCACGAATCTTACACTCACTGGCCAACAGCATCTGACATGTGCGAGTGGTTATGACTAATTTGGTGGAAGTCATTCATCATACTGTACACGGCCTGCTTAGTTCAGTCTTTTCAGTACCAGAGCAGTGCCTGCCTGGGTGGGTTGCAGAAGGAGCAAAGGGAGCTGCCACCTGAGTTTAAACTCATTGAGGACCTGTGCAAGCACAATTTCTCATCCGAGAATTAGAACTATCTCACTGACACCTTGAGACCTGAGGAGACAATCTCCCCCAACCAGCTCATATCAACACAAGAAGGACGTGTTTTGGCAAAATAGATGCTGCAGAACGTGCAGCAGTATCGGGAGAAACAATGTTGTACCTCGAGTATTACAATGTAATTCGTCCTAACAGCTCTGATTATGTTTTGCGCAGTCTTTATCTACCTGAGGTGTAGAGCAGCAACAACAAAGTGAATACCTCGTAGAAATAGAAGTAATGTTAAGATATGTATTCCCTCGTATCTGCCGGCCGGGGTGGCCGAGCGGTTCTAGCCGCTACAGTCTGGAACCGCGCGACCGCTACGGTCGCAGGATCGAATCCTTCCTCGGGCATGGATGTGTGTGATATCCTTAGGTTAGTTAGGTTTAAGTAGTTCTAAGTTGTAGGGGACTGATGAACTCAGAAGTTAAGTCCCATAGTGCTCAGAGCCATTTGAGCCAGTCCTCGTATCTAGGATTACGCAAAGTGTTATTGCACAGGACAGGAGATCCATGTTTAAGATTAAGTGAAAAGAGAGATGCAATGGTGGCATGAGTCAAAGTAAGAGGATAACATTTGCAAGTTGTCATAAAATCTTTCATGTAATTACTAATTGCAAATGAAGCTTGGATCGATTGAGGAATGTACATAATGTGGAGCCAAAGAGGTAAAGCGGTAGAATAAATTCACACCTTCTAAACCTTGTGGTTCAAGCCACCTAGTATTTAAGAGAAAAGATTTGAAATATTGTACATTGTGTCATGTGTACTGAATTCTGTTTCACACCATCTTAAGGCAGAGGCCTGGGGTCTGGGTCTTCCAGAGATGGGAGTTTTCTCATAAACCAGCAGTTCAGCCGTTGGGTGCTAATGTGCCAGCACGCTGATTGCACAATAAGAGTGCCGGCCGAAGTGGCCGTGCGGTTAAAGGCGCTGCAGTCTGGAACCGCAAGACCGCTACGGTCGCAGGTTCGAATCCTGCCTCGGGCATGGATGTTTGTGATGTCCTTAGGTTAGTTAGGTTTAACTAGTTGTAAGTTCTAGGGGACTAATGACCTCAGAAGTTGAGTCCCATAGTGCTCAGAGCCATTTGAACCAACCATTTGAACCACAATAAGAGTTGTTTACACATCACGAGTCAGACCAGATCAGTTACTGCAGTACTGGAACCATAGCAGAAAAACGGAGGTCTTGATGGGCGAGAGAAGCGTTTACCACACTCCGAGGCAAAGGATTTATTGCACTGAGTGCGGCTGGAAACAGCGTGTTGGCACAACAAGTGGGCCGTGAACGGGTGTAGATAATCATTAATTTGAGCACAGGGGTCAGTCCACCAGCACCTACAGGGGTGTGAGTGCCACGCCGGACGGCCAAGTGACATGTGACAGCACACAGCAGCAACAAGTTCAGGCTTTCACAGGCACACCTTCAGGTAGTACTAAGCCCTACTCCTTGGACTTGGTAGCTTTCCACAGGTGCGTCGCCTCCTGCCTCACTCTAGCAGCTGCCAGACTGCTGCCCTGGACGGCAGTGAAACGAGACCCAAGCGGTACAGTCGTTCACCCTTCTGTGTTGGTGACCTAGGCTCCACCCGCCATCACCCACTGGGGCGAGTTCCACCCTCGGAGGGTGACATCCCGCCGGCCGCTGTGGCCGAACGATTCTAGGCGCTTCAGTCCGGAACCGCGCTGCTGCTGCGGTCGCAGGTTCGAATCCTGCTTTGGGCACGGATGTATGTGATGTCCTTAGGTTAGTTAGGTTTAAGTAGTTCCAAGTCTAGGGGACTGATGACCTCAGTCCCATAGTGCTTAGAGCCATTTGGACCATTTTGATGAGATCCCCTGCAAGTAACTTGGCAGTCCTCAGCGCCACTGGATCCAATCGTGTGCGGCCGAATCCCACTTACTGTGCTGCACACTGCTCCGTTAGTTACTGGAGTCAGTAATATTGGACGCTGAGCTCACAGCACGGTAGCCATCAGCTCGCCGCGGCAACTTGCCACCTTCACCACGTACGCCGAGCAGTTACCAGTCTAGTGAAATTAGTGCTGATAAAATGTTTTGCCTTTTGATGATGTATTGACTAAGCTACCAACGGCCTATCCCCACGATCTCATCACACCACCGTGACCCAACCTTGCACAAAAGTGGTCCTATGCCACTGGACTGCTCCACTGTCATTGTTCAGCAAAGTTCTCAGTCATGGATTCCTTTGCTCAGTATGTTCCTCAGGGTATTTAACAAATACTTTGACATTTTCGGATTTCACTGATGTGACTTAAGCTACAATTTTGTGGCAAATAACAGACGATCTTAAATACCTAGCTGAAGCGCATTTTATCTCTCTCTCTTCTTTACCATATTATCAAGCACTAAAAGGAATAGTAAGTCGACTGATGCATTGTTGTAACAGTGGTTGGTATACAGAGTGTTTAAAAAAAGGCTGCCTCATACCTTTACCGGAAATGATTGTGTCAAAAAATGGCTCTGAGCACTATGGGACTCAACATCTTAGGTCCTAAGTCCCCTAGAACTTAGAACTACTTAAACCTAACTAACCTAAGGACATCACACACACCCATGCCCGAGGCAGGATTCGAACCTGCGACCGTAGCAGTCCCACGGTTCCGGACTGCAGCGCTAGAACCGCTAGACCACCGCGAATGATTGTGTCAAAATCAGAAAAAAGTCCTGTAAAAAATGTTTGGAAACAAACACTCGTTGACATATGGGTCATTCTGTTCTATGATAACCATCTATCTGTTAACATTATAGGATGTGCTCAGTGTGATTACTGCTCGTTATTACCCATCTTTCCGTGCTTCTTCTAAAATAATCACTCATGCAAACACACCCGGCTGCTCTTGGATTTGGTCACATGCGAGGGACACACACTCTTGTAACATGTGCACGTTGTCAATAAGAATGGAATACATAAATGCGCTTAAATGCTCTCATAGCCAGAATTGAAGAGGATTAAGGTCAGGGAGGCAAAACTACTAATATTTCTGGTTTAAACCGCTCTGTCATCTTTGGAGCGAGTCGTAAACACTGATGGTAAAGTGATTCTGTACACCTCATATACTAATAAGGTAAGCCAGTTGCACATGTCTACCTAGGAGACCATAGTGAAAGAAATACCACGTGGGCGGTAGAAATACATATACTACGGTGACATCCTTTCTCAAGGATGGTGAATCAAAAATTATTGTGGGCAACGAAACAGTACTGTTATACATGAGAACTAACAGTTACCAATGCCGTATAATACAGTTCATCAAGCCTGAAACCACCATTACGATTGACGAAATCGCTTGTCAAATCTATTTTAGCTGTTTCCCTGAAAATCGAATCCCAGATTGACGATAAAAATGTTAAAATCTGAAACCTTTGTATCATCCTTCTTTGATTTGGTTTTCTAGGATGCCATTGAAATACTTCTGACGAGTGATTCCATTAATCGTGGCGATGGTTTAACCTTGACACAGTATTATTCGCAGAGGACATCACTATTTGATAAAAAGTATCTGGACACCTATTAGTGCACATTAATATGAGTTGTGTCCACCCTTCACATTTATGAGAGATTCATCTCTCCCAGGGACACTTTCAATGAGTCTGAATGTCTGTGTAGGAATAGTAGCCCATTCTTCCTCAAGAGCCGAAACGAGAGAAGGTAGTGATGTTGGACTCTGGGTTATGAAAGCGAAGTCAACGTTCAAACTCATCCCTCTGAAAGGTATTCCACTGGGTTCAGATCGGGACTCTGAGCAGGCCACTCTATTTCAGGAATGTTATTGTTCACAAACCGTCGCCTCACAGATGCTGTCTTATGACAGGGTGCATTGTCATGCTGGTAGAAGCTGCCATCGTCTCCGAACAGTTCGTCTACAGTACGTAGTACACAATGTTATTAAATGTGTTCATTTCCTTCCGCATTTAGCGTTTTCTAAAGCGCGCTAAGGAGGCCACAACTTAACAACGAAAAACGCCCCCATACCCTATCACCATCGTCTCTCTCCCTCTCTGTTCGCCTAAACTGTCACCATATCCCCTCCTGGCTTACAAGTATTTATAATGATCGAGAATTAAAGTATAAGACAGCAATATGATATTACTGAGTGTGGCCTATCATTCTGAGTTCGATCAGGCAAAAACACAGAAAAGTTGGTAAAAATCGGCACATGCAAATTTGGATAACCGTACTGTACTTGTTCTACTCAGCTAAAAATCCTCTCATTAATTGTTGGGATGAGCATTTGAACTATGAGATCACACTCATACTTTGCAGACAGAAAATCAACACATCTTAGTAACATCATTGTTTCGTACCTCATCACAGAGAGATTATTGTCATGGTAGCTGAATTTAACTAACGCAGTTATCACCTACGTTAAACTACAAATTAACGGATCCTAACCGAAAAAGAGCTTTTACGAGATGAGGTTGTAAGAGAACACCGTACTCACCACGTCAACAAAGCTAGAGTGCTCTCTTCCAACACTTTTTTGGAAATCTACGTTAGCCGCATCTTGACAGGGTGGGGGCCTTAGTCAGGCAGTCGGCGAGATGTTTAGGGGGCGTCAGCCGCTTTCCCAGTCGGATGGGAGTGAATAGCGGCCAAAAAGATTCGTTGCCTTGTACGTAATGAAGGTTACTGGACAAAGTTTGAACAGAGAAAGCAGTGGAAATTTCCAAAACCTCCTGCGTTGGTTTTTACTTGAGCAGTCACAAGCCGTACTTCGAAAAAAAAAAGCAAAAAAAAAAAAAAAAAAAACGGGACGTACATTGATCCTGGCCACTCAGACCACAAGTTCGGTTTTAAAACAAAGCTCAGCGGAAAGTTATTGAGCCTGTGCTACAAAGCTACACTGATCCTCCATGGTAAATGCATATCCGGTTACTCACTTATCCACGCATGATAGAACTTGTCCATAGTCGGGATTATGGAGAGAGGATAACACGGGTTGCTGATGTGAAATACAGAAAAATAAAATCAATCAAACGATGGTTCTCTATGAAAACCTTCTCCGAGCTTTGATTTACACACATCAACAGAAGTTTTCCGTCATCCCTACATGTCGTGCAGGTGCGTTACTATTCTGACTGTTCCTGTACCGATTGGAATGTCGTCCCTGTCGTTGTTTATAAAACTACGCGCCGTTACCATGAGCGCTACTTTCAGGTAGAACGCTGCAGTTGAACTGATTACAGCAATTCAGCTGAAGGGAAAGCACCAACAAGGACACGTTAGAGACGTCTGTGGAACAGTAGAGTGAACACCCAACATGTCTCAAAGCAATGATCGGATCAGCCTCGTCACGTTGGGCGAACAAGGATCGTCGACTAGAAAGTTGCTCAACGTTTGCACCTAAGTCGAAGCGATGTGGTGCGGACATGGAAATGGTTGCAGTTGACACATAGTGTTGAGGACGTACAGGTAGTCCACGTTCGACATCTGCACAAGGTGATCGACATCTACCACTTTTGAGTCAAACTAACCGCGGGTTGAGTGCTGCACAACTGAATTTGGCGTTCGGAGAGGCTACAGGACGTCGTGTATCGCATCGAACTCTTAGGAGACGATTGCATGAAGCGAATTACCATTGCCATCGACCACGGGCAGCACCATGTCATACGCGACAACAACAAGGACTTCGTTAAAGATAGACAGGAAATCATGCAGAACTGACGCCCCCAGGATTTGCGACGGGCGTTGTTTGTACGCTGACAGTCGCAACACGATTGGAGACAATCCGGTAATATCGAACATCATAGTTCACCATCATGTCGAGATAGGTGTGATCTGCTTCTGTGTACTCCATAAAAAAGAGATGGACTGATTACACCATGTTTGCGGAATCTCAACCATACGTTAAATTTTGGTGTGTCCCATTCGTACTCAATCACTTCTCCAGGGCTCTCACGTCCACTTTGTGGTGTCACCGCCAGACACCACACTTGCTAGGTGGTAGCTTAAATCGGCCGCGGTCCATTAGTACATGTCGGACCCGCGTGTCGCCACTGTCAGGATCGCAGACCGAGCGCCACCACAAGGCAGGTCTCGAGAGACGTACTAGCACTCGCCCCAGTTGTACGACGACTTTGCTAGCGACTACACGTACGAAGCCTTTCTCTCAATTGCCGAGGGACAGTTAGAATAGCCATCAGCTAAGTCCATGGCTACGACCTAGCAAGGCGCCATTTGTACCATTGCATGTATCTCAAGATAGATAGATGCTGTATACAAATAAGGATTAAAAGTTAAGTATATTCCATAGCTACCTTCTTTTCTTTATTGCATTCATTACGAATCCTGTTCCAGACTTCGCGCCAGTCGGCGTGTGTGTACGTGTGCCCTTTCGGCTACCCGTCACTGTGGACTGGCTGCCTTGTCAGTCCACTACACACTTCCCCATATCTCACAGTTATTTCGGTTAACTTTAGTAGATTTATCAATGAACAGCACTACTCTGAATTACTTTTGTATTGGTCTATACTCTACACGATGTAACTTTCCAACATGAAAATAACATCGTCTTCGGTGATCCTCAAGCTCAATGGGCCACAAAAGTTGAGTTCGTAAGCACGTAACAGGAGATGTTTGTGCACGATGATGTGCAGATTAAAACTGAAGAAACTACAAAAAGGTGGTAATTTAAGGAGATGGGACCTGGATAAACTGACTGAACCAGAGGTTGTACAGTGTTTCAGGGACACCATAAGGGAACAATTGACAAGAATGGGGGAAAGAAATACAGTAGAAGAAGAATGGGTAGCTTTGAGGGATGAAGTAGTGAAGGCAGCAGAGGATCAAGTAGGTAAAAAGACGAGGGCTATTAGAAATCCTTGGGTAACAGAAGAAATATTGAATTTAATTGATGAAAGGAGAAAATACAAAAATGCAGTAAGTGAAGCAGGCAAAACAAAATACAAACGTCTCAAAAATGAGATCGACAGGAAGTGCAAAATGGCTAAGCAGGGATGGCTAGAGGACAAATGTAAGGATGTAGAGGCGTATCTCACTAGGGGTAAGATAGATATTGCCTACAGGAAAATTAAAGAGACCTTTGGAGAAAAGAGAACCACTTGTATGAATATCAAGAGCTCAGATGGCAACCCAGTTCTAAGCAAAGAAGGGAAGGCAGAAAGGTGGAAGGAGTATATAGAGGGTTTATACAAGGGCGATGTACTTGAGGACAATATTATGGAAATGGAAGAGGATGTAGATGAAGATGAAATGGGAGATATGATACTGCGTCAAGAGTTTGACACAGCACTGAATGATCTGAGTCGAAACAAGGCCCCGGGAGTAGACAACATTCCATTAGAACTATTGAAAGCCTTGGGAGAGCCAGTCCTGACAAAACTCTACCATCTGGTGAGCACGATGTATGAGACAGGCGAAATACCCTCAGACTTCAAGAAGAATGTAATAATTCCAATTCCAAAAAAAAAGCAGGTGTTGCCAGATGTGAAAATTACCGAACTGTCAGTTTAATAAGTCACAGCTGCAAAATACTAACACGATTTCTTTACAGACGAATTGAAATACTGGGACAAGCCGACCTCGGGGAAGATCAGTTTGGATTCCGTAGAAATGTTGGAACACGTGAGGCAATACTGACCCTAAGACTTATCTTAGAAGAAAGATTAAGGAAAGGCAAACCTACGTTTCTAGCATTTGTAGACTTAGAGAAAGCTTTTGACAATGTTGACTGGAATACTCTCTTTTACATTCTGTAGGTGGCAGGGGTAAAATACAGAGAGCGAAAAGCTATTTACAATTTGTACAGAAACCAGATGGCAGTTATAAGAGTCGAGGGACATCAAAGGCAAGCAGTGGTTGGGAAGGGAGTGAGACAGGGTTGTTCAAAAATGGCTCTGAGCACTATGGGACTTAACTGCTGTGGTCATCAGTCCCCTAGAACTTAGAACTACTTAAAGCTAACTAACCTAAGGACATCACACACATCCATGCCCGAGGCAGGATTCGAACCTGCGACCGTAGCGGTCACGCGGTTCCAGACTGAAGCGCCTTTAACCGCACGGCCACACCGGCCGGCAGACAGGGTTGTAGCCTGTCCACAATGTTATTCAATCTCCATATTGAGCAAGCAGTGAAGGAAACAAAAGAAAAATTCGGAGTAGGTATTAAAATCCATGGAGAAGAAATAAAAACGTTGAGGTTCGCCGATGACATTGTAATTCTGTCAGAGACAGCAAAGGACTTGCAAGAGCAGTTGAACGGAATAGACAGTGTCTTGAAAGGAGGATATAAGATGAACATCAACAAAAGCAAAACGAGAATAATGGAATGTAGTCGAATTAAATCGGGTGATGCTGAGGGAATTAGATTAGGAAATGAGACACTTAAAGTAGTAAAGGAGTTTTGCTATTTGGGGATCAAAATAACTGATGATGGTCGAAGTAGAGAGGATATAAAATGTAGACTGGCAATGGCAAGGAAAGCATTTCTGAAGAAGAGAAATTTGTTAACATCGAGTATTGATTTAAGAGTCAGGAAGTCTTTTCTGAAAGTATTTGTATGGAGTGTAGCCATGTATGGAAGCGAAACATGGACGATAAATAGTTTGGACAAGAAGAGAATAGAAGCTTTCGAAATGTGGTGCTACAGAAGAATGCTGAAGATTAGATGGGTAGATCACATAACTGATGAGGAAGTACTGAATAGGATTGAGGAGAAGAGGAGTTTGTGGCACAACTTGACTAGAAGAAGGGATCGGTTGGTAGGACATGTTGTGAGGCATCAAGGGATCACCAATTTAGTATTGGAGGGCAGTGTGGAGGGTAAAAATCGTAGAGGGAGACCAAGAGATGAATACACTAAGCAGATTCAGAAGGATGTAGGTTGGAGTAAGTACTGGGAGATGAAGAAGCTTGCACAGGATAGTGTAGCATGGAGAGCTGCATCAAACCAGTCTCAGGACTGAAGACCACAACAACAACAATGTGCACTATCGAACGCTGGACGGCTATTTCCCTACTACCTTGTCTAATAGATTTACTCGGGCTTCTAGCGAATGCTTCACGCACACTGTCTACGGCCTCTTCATTCACATCCGTTTTGGGATGTTTTCCAGCATCTGGAACAAAACTTACCGTTCCTCGAAGACTTCTGTCCCACTAATAAAAGGATTTATGTGTTCCATTCTCTTCTTGCACTTCGCTGAATATGTGTTACCCATTTTCACTCATCTAACTGCAGCACACTGCACTTTTCGTTGTGGCGTACGCTTGTTCCCTTTCACGAGTACGTCTGTCTGTTGTGCAGCAAACATTTGTGCGCATGCGTGCATATGACTCAGAGCTGTTCTTGAAAGGGTGAGGAGATTTTGGAGACTGTCTCTGTCGAATTCGTCTTTACCCAACGACATAAAATATCGAGTTATTCCGTAATAAGGCTGTGTTTATGCATACCTCTAGCACGGATACCATGTATTGTGAATCTCAAGATGATTCGCTAATTAGTTACTTCAAAAGTCCACCTTTAGTAAAAATTTTAATAGCTGCGTAATATTAAAATTATAAAGTTCTACTTTTGAAATTAGCTGCCGTTTATCATAAAAACAAATGGCAAAAGTTTTCATGGAGCTACTTGTTTTACTTTTTGAATCATTCCACTCTTTTCCGAAATTTTAGAAGTGGCTAATGTCGAAGTTAGAGAGTTCTGCTTTTGAATTGGGGTGAGTTTATCATAACAATGTATTGTAGAAGTTTCCATGAAGTTAGCTCATCTCATTTTTGAGTTATTAAGTAAAAACCAATTTTCGTATCTAAAATTTATAATTGCGCATTAAATTAACTTACCGTTGTATATAAGATACAAAGCCAACACGACAGTCCAATATCCGTACAGAATAATTAAAGATACAATTCAGAGGACTCTATCTACCCTCGGCTCCGTTTGGAAAATTCTGAAGGCTGGAGTTTAAAAATTATCCGTCTGAGAACTGTATGCAATATAAACAGAGTACAGATTTACTTAGAGGAAAATTGGGATCGTTGTAGGTCTTCAACTAACAACGATGTAAATAATTTTGCAGTCCTTACCAAGACTATACAAGGACCGGCGTATCTGCAGCGATTTTATTCGGTAGTCGTCCGTCGTACGTGTAATATCTCGGCACGCTACAGAATGTATTGTGATTCTTTCCGTGACAGTGGCCACTTAGGCCTCGGATGCCTCTAATAACGACTGACGTTGTGTTTCGGTCGAGTGACGTATCATGTATGTCTTGTCATACTATGTAAGATTAGATTAGATGCCGCGCGGGATTAGCCGAGCGGTCTCAGGCGCTGCAGTCATGGACTGTGCGGCTGATCCCGGCAGAGGTTCGAGTCTTCCCTCGGACATGGGTGTGTGTGTTTGTCCTTAGGATAATTTAGGTTAAGTAGTGTGTAAGCTTAGGGACTGATGACCTTAGCAGTTAGTCCCATAAGATTTCACACATTTTTTTAGATTAGATTAGATTCAGTGTTCATTCCACAAACCCAAAATGAGGCGATTCTCGTGGGTGTGGGACATTGTAGAAGTACAGCATAAAAAACATAGAACATCTGAATATAATACTAATTTCCCTAATCATTTGTCAGAAAATTTTCGTGGATTTAGTAAGTTAACTGGAAGACCCGTGTTACGTTTTCCATGTTCTGTTTCGTGTGCCGCCCGCTATATTATAGGCAACCGCGAGGCTACTGTCCGAGATTCTACTTTTAAGGTAAACAATTAACTTCACGTAATCAAGAACAAAGAGTAGAAATCGTCTCTGAGCTGTGCCTAGTACTGAGTACGATAAGACAAGATTTAACTAATCAGTTAAACGGCAGTGTACTTCTATTAATCGTCGCTTTCATTATTTTGATAGAGTCAGAACATTTTATTTCAGTTTCGGCGAGCTGAGTCGTGGACCTGACTACTGAAGAGTATGAACAGCATGTTCTCTGTTGCTTTCTGGCTGTTAGCACCAACAGTTTTTATACCCTTGTAAAAGGCTGGGGTATCTGAAATTTGTACAAGACTGCCAAACATTACAACGTTAAAAAAAACTAAAATGAACAAACCGAATAACTTTTACCCACCGTCCCAAATACCGATGTAACCTCAAAACGGTACATATAGAATGGCTAACGCAAGAAGCAGTGGCAAATGCTGTGTCTGACAACAGATCACAGAGGAAGATGTACAGAGACAGGCATAACCAATAACAAACGAGCAGTGATCGTCAACAAGAAGATAGCCTACACTGCTGTCTGAACAAACAAAATGGCCCATGTCTCAACAAGTATTTGTTGGATAAGGATTTTTACAGGACATTTTTCTAGTTTCGACCTGTACTATCTTCTGTAAGAACATGAGAGTTTCTTTTAAATGTCCTGAACAAGTAAATGAGAGGATAGTAACAGATGCAGAGGCCCCACATAAGGAGTAGGATGAGGGAAACACCGCATAAAGCAAGGAAGAAAAAGACGTGCTGTGTACCGTAGGCCGAGGAATATAAACATAACAATGAGTTTCCTTTGCTCTTGCTTTCCTGTTTTGGGAGCGTAAAATAAGTTCAAATTCTGCTTTTTCAAGCTACACACCTGAATTCTCAGCGAATCTTTTGTAGCACATTGGTACTTTCCCGTGTCTAACTCTACTCCAAAGCTCAGTTATCGTCGTGGAGAACGTGAAATCATAATTATCTTATCAGGCAGTACCACTCTGGCTCAATAAAATCAGTGATATTATTTTTCAGAACTATGATTTACTCTATTCTTGCCTTCATAAGCCGATATCTATCACATGGCTCTGGGCTACTTTTATCTTGTCCTGAATGTGTGGAAGACTACTTACGATACCTACAAATAAGCATCAAATTATCCTCTTCCCCCAATTCACTTCTCACCAAAAATATCCTTGTAACTAGATGGCGCTGATACGCCCTGAGATCTATAGCCGTAGAAAACAGCTGATGTAACAGCACCACATGCTAAAATCGGAACATTCTGAAGGAGGAAGCATCAAAAATTGTTAGAATAGGACAACTAGGCTTATGAAAATTACATGAGAAGTGACGTGATTACACAGACGTGTACAATAGTTTATTGGGAACGCCTACGAAGAGTCTGGCATTCAAAAAACAGTATAGTAGCCCGATGTAATAATTATGTTAGTTCGAGAACAGGACGAAAACCACTAAAGAAATTTTTATTTTTCAGTTGCAGTTGGTCGTTCTAACTTGAATTCTTATTGTTGAAACTGCGTTTAAAAATCTGAAGTTCTTCCAATAAATGCAACTTATACCCCTTTTCCTCTCTACGCAAAATAACAATATCTTCCAAATTACTTGGGGAATGTCCGCCTTGAACGAGATGTTCAGCGTATGTGGAGCCATGAATATGGCTTTGCCCAGTAAATGTTCCTTGTGTCTAGTTTTAATTGCCGTCCTCGTCTGACCTATATAAACGTTAAAAAATGAATAGGATTAGTTTCTATGCACATTGCGTCGATGACATACTCATCATTTTTGAAGGCACAAACGATGAATTAGATCATCTGTTACTCAACTGTGTGCATTGTGTGTATGGGGCTGTGATAGAAAATCTTGCGTGGCTGTGAATTTTATATGTAGTTTAAGCGGGTTGTTCTATTAGTGTGATGGCAAAAAAATGATTCAAATGGCTCTGAGCACTATGGGACTGAACATCTATGGTCATCAGTCCCCTAGAACTTAGAACTAATTAAACCTAACTAACCTAAGGACATCACACAACACCCAGCCATCACGAGGCAGAGAAAATCCCTGACCCCGCCGGGAATCGAACCCGGGAACCCGGGCGTGGGAAGCGAGAACGCTACCGCACGACCACGAGGTGCGGGCAGTGTGATGGCAACCTACATAGTCAATGTTAGGTTGAGGCCAAGATAGCTTTCTATGTAATGGAATGGTAGTATTGCATCCTGACATGATTACAGCAGCATTGCCAAGAATATTGAGCTTCCCGTTCTCAAAACGAAGCACTTAAAACTCACAGAAACCCATTTATAAAGTAGACATGAGAAGCCAGCCTAGAATTTGCGTATGTGGATGTCAGACACCACCCAAAACAACTTTTATGCTGACGTGGGCACAGGGATAAACGACCACAAGTCTCGTTCGCAAGTCCCAGCATCATCAAACCACGCATTCTTGTCTCGAAACACGACAAGCGGAGTAACAAACAAGCTGTACGAGCGGATAAAAAAGGATCATGTACCATTCACAAACGTTTGCATCTTTTCAGCTTCTTCTCGAAGCAGTTGCCTTGACAGTAGAGGTAACAGTTGAACTACGACACTCTAGTTCCTACAGTTCCTCTTCTCAGCACGTTACCAGACGATGGTTTAATCCGACCCTGGCTGCATCCTGGAGACTTTAACCCACAATTCGGACACAAACGAGACTTTCCTCCTTCTTGGGAACGAAATATAGTCAATGGGTTTGTTTGTAAAATAGCTTCTTTCTACTGCCAGTCACGATTTTCTTTTTAAATGCAGTGTACGTTTTGACTAGTTGATGGTGATGCACTCCAAGCTGCTTTTTTCAAATATAACTTCGTGAGACTTACGTTGTCGTTCTTCCATGGAATTCCATTTAAGTTCTTACAAAATACACTTATGTTGCTTGTTGTAATGCTCAAGTTTGTTAACAACTCTCTGATTGCTACCATGGTAGTAGTATTATGGTCGCACAGTTTCTTCGAGTACAGATTCTTGAGATTTATCTGATATGGTCTCGCGAGAAATATGTTGTCATTCTTTTATGGAATCCCATTTAGTTCCTACGAAAAGCACAGAGTTTGTTTTTCGTACTACTGCATTATGGTCAAACAGTTGCGGTGGGGCGGGTTGGTCTCTCACTATCTTTAAGCAACCATTCCACCTACTTGGATAGTTTTCAGGTTGACTGCCCCTTCACTCTGTGATGGTAGATACTGGTTTTGCCGACAAAAGCAGCGTTGACGAAAATTCGACTAAATAGCCACCACTCAAAGGCCACCTAACTCCAGTCCATGGGCAGTAGCTGTAAGTTAGTTAAAGTTGGTTTATTGTCTTTCAAACGCAGAAAATGGGTATCAGGTCCGTATTCAATATCCCGACATCATTTATGCAATGTTTCTGACTGTCTCTGTTACAAGTTCACACCCGAAAGTAGCCAGAAGATATTTAGTCAGATGCGATATTTTGAACGTCCTAAACAGTTACTGACCCACGACTACTTGCGAGTTAACACATTCAGTCGTTCAGTAGACTTCTTTTAAAGAAGTGCTCCCCATAATGTCTCGTAACCTGTACGAAACACGCCATGCGAAGTTTATGTACGACACGAAATCTTCACACTCGAATATCTCCTAAAATAAACCACTCACAAAACTCAAACTGTCATAAAATACTCAATAATGTAGGCGCGCCCGCATCTCGTGGTCGTGCGGTAGCGTTCTCGCTTCCCACGCCCGGGTTCCCGGGTTCGATTCCCGGCGGGGTCAGGGATTTTCTCTGCCTCGTGATGGCTGGGTGTTGTGTGCTGTCCTTAGGTTAGTTAGGTTTAAGTAGTTCTAAGTTCTAGGGGACTTATGACCACAGCAGTTGAGTCCCATAGTGCTCAGAGCCATTTGAACCAATGTAGGCGCTTTTCGTTAACCACTCGAGAGCCGATCAAACACACGAATTTCTTCATTTTGGTACAAATTTGGTTAGCGCGGTTTAACATAGGTGCTTACCAGAAGACGGCTTTCCAGCGACTATCTCGACTCATAGATCTGAGGCACAAAGCCCTACTCAAACGCACAGGAAATGCTGAATTCCTATTGGCTAGTGTGTTAAGTACCCAATCAGATCATCTCGAGCATTTTTATATTCGCGGTATTTGTAATGTCGGTCAATCAAATTACCACAAATAATTTAGACGAGAAATCTCGTAATTCAGAAACTAAATAAAACTGATTGAAAACAAAATACCATTCCTTTCCACAAAATAAATTACTGCCTTTTACAAACTCAAGCTCACTCGAACATACGTGATAAATTCCCCTACTGCACAACAACTATCTCACGCATACATTTATATAGTTTTAATAAAATATCACATACTCACTTACCCATGTCCTCCATCCACTCTCATTCTCTCCAAAACACTCACACAATCCAAACACGATGAAATAATAATTTAACAAAGTACTTTTAAATACGCCAGAAATCTGTGGTAATGAAAGTAAAGAAACTTCCAGAAGATTAGATTATATGAACGTTGGTTGTCGTTACAATTGTTACTATAGATGAATACATTGCACTCCCTAACTCAGTTTAACAATGCCAATATGGATATTACGTGTTTTAGGTAAAAACTTATATTTCCGAAAATATTGAAGTTATTGATTTGAAATTTTAACACCATGGTTGTGTTACCCATGAAATTTGGTATACTTAAGTATGAAAAATATCGATTAATATTTAACAGTACTTCTTCAGATTCATAGAGAGTATGCATAACGTACTGCACGCAGCATTTAAGCTACTATCTCAAAGGAAGGTAAAAATATATGAAGTAATGCAGGTCTACTGATCTAATACTAAGCAATGTATTATTACTACTAACGATGGACGATACTACAGAATCCACAACTGACGACCGGGATGGAAGAAATCTGTGTGACGTATCTGATCCCATTGGAGCTATCGCCGCTGGTGTCGGTCTTTGAATGCAGTGAAAATTTCTTATAATATTACTGAAGCTGAAAAATCTTCTCCATCTGTGCTAAAAATTGAGGTGAGGTTGATGCTGTGAGACCACTAATTGTAATACCTAAATTTCTGCTGTAATTGCTATGGACACTACTATGTTTAAATAAAATGAAGACATAACACCCATGTGAACAATAACACAGAGGCGACTCGCAGAATGGCGCGGTGGTTCAACTAGCTCTTAGCACTATGGGACTTAACATCTAAGGTTATCAGTCCCCTAGACTTAGAACTACTTAAACCTAACTAACCTAAGGACATCACACACATCCATGACCGAGGCAGGATTCGAACCCGCGACCGTAGCAGCAGCACGGTTCCGGACTGAAGCGTCTAGAACCGCTCGGCCACAGTGGCCGGCAATCGCGCGGTGGAGGACACAGTCCAATGCTTGACTGCCTGTGAGTAGCTAAATCAATGAAGAGCAAGAAAAGTCGAACAGGGAAAAAAATTTCGTGTAGTCGCAAATTATTGTACAGCGGTAGAAGGGAGTGTCGTCAACAACATGTTAAAACTCCCCACTGATCGGTGTGAGCGTGGTGGTGGCGTTTAAATATCACTTGTTTGTGTTTTCCTTGAATAACTATGAAACCGCGTCACCTAGCGAAAATGTTTCCCAGTAAAAAACTAAATTAAATTAAATTTGCTATAAAAAAGGTCCTGCTCATTTTTTCTCTACGAATTATAGTTTCCATGTCGCAGGAGATGTAAGACTCGAAGATAATTGAAAAGTATTTCAATGGTATAAAATTATGGTTTACTATTAGATGAAGTGGGTTAAGAACAAATACACTGAAGAGCCAAAGAAACTGGTACACCTGCATAATATCGTGAGGGCTCCCGCGAGCACGCAGAAGGGCCGCAACATAACGTGGCATGGACTCTACTAATGTCTGAAGTAGTGCTAGAGGAAACTGACACCATGAATCCTGCAGGGCTGTCCATAAATCCGTAAGAGTACGAGGAGGTGGAGATCTCATCTTAACAGCACGTTCAAGGTATCCCAGATATGCTAAATAATGTTCATGTCTGGGGAGTTTGGTTGCCAGCGGAAGTGTTTAAACTCAGAAGAGTGTTCCTGGAGCCACTCTGTAGCAATTCTGGATGTGTGTGGTGTCGCATTATCCTGCTGGAATTGTCAAAGTCCCTCGGAATACACAATGGACACGAATGGATGCAGGTGATCAGACATGATGCTCCCGTCAGAGTCTTATCTAGACATATCAGGGGTCCCATATCACTCCAATTCCACACGCTCCGCACCATTACAGAGCCTCCACCAGCTCGAACATTGCTCTGCTGACATGCATGGTCCGTGGATTCATGAGGTTGTCTACATACCCGTACACGTCCATCCGCTCGATACAATTTGAAACGAGACTCGTCCGTCCAGACAACGTGTTTCTAGTCATTAACAGTCCAATGCCGGTGTTTACGGGCCCAGTCGAGGCGTAAAGCCTTGTGTCGTGCAGGCATCAAGTGTACACGAGTGGGCCTTCAGATCCGAAAGCCCATATCGATGATGTTTCGCACACTGACACCTGTTGATGGCCCAGCGCTGAAATCTTTAAATGGCTTTGTTGGCCGGGAGGCGCCATGCGGAGAAGTTCGTCCGCCGTATTGCAAGTCCTTTTTAGTTGACGCCACTTCGGCGACTTGCGAGTCAATGATGATGAAATGATGATGAAAGACACACAACACCCAGTTGACCCCGCCGGGAATCGAACCCGGGACCCCGTGCGCGGGAAGCGAGAACACTACCGCAAGACCACGAGCTGCGGACGCTGAAATCCGTAGCTATATGCGGAAGCGTTGCACTTCTGTAACGTTGAACGATTCTCTTCAGTCGTCGATGGTTCCGTTCTTGCAGGATCTTCTTCCGGCCGCAGCGATGTCGGAGATTTGATGTTTTACCGGATTCCTGATAGTCACGGTACACTCGTGAAATGGTCGTACGGGAAAATCCCCACTTCATGGCTACTTCGGAGATGCTGTGCGCCGACTATAGCACCACTCACTTAAATCTTGATAACCTGCCATTGTAGCAACATTAACAGATCTAACAACTGCACCAGACACATGTTGTCTTATGTAGGCGTTGCTGGCAGCAGCACCGTACTCTGCCTGTTTACATGTCTCTGTATTTGGAAACGCATGCCTACACCAGTTTCTTTGGCGCTTCAGTGAACGTGATGTTTGTACCACGATTAAGGGCAGTTCAGACGTATTAAGGGATAAATTGTGTTCTAAGGGTAGAAAAGAGTAGAAGGAGTGGGGATAGAAAGTATATGCGCGACCACAGGTAGGTCGCAGATAATGGTCATGCACTTCCCTCCCACATAGGTCTGCAAACTGAAGAACGAGTAGGTGCTTCCCCACTGTCTCCACCCCACTACTTCGCAAGGAGCAACTATAGGGTGTCTCACACAGTTACATTGACCCTTACGCAGCGCACCTTACGAATTACTGGCGATGCCGTGCGCAGACATGGTAAGGGGGTGTTTAACTGCCACAAAATGCATTAACACTACGCAGAATAGAGATATGAATCACCAATAATGTCAATGCAAGAAAGACATATGGTCAAAAACTACATAAATCTGTGCACACTGTTCTACACCGCCAGTCTCGAGGGTGGGTGCGAATATGTCAGACGGTATGGGACTGATCATGTTGAAGTCTAGAAAAGTAATCTGTTATTACGCACTGCTTGATTTATGTTGAGATATCTGGATTTTCATAAGACCTAGACGACCTAATTGGGTTGCAGAGGGAAGCAATTTAAGCCTCTGGACCTCTTCATGTGTTGAATGATGCATTTGATACACCTCATGGAGTGAAAACTATTCCAGCGAGTGATAGTGGAGACAATGAAATCGGCATTGTCGAATACATACTGACGGCGTCTTACTCTTGGGACAGGCTGTTCAGTGTTGCAGGCAGATGAAATCTCCAGCTATTGAACTTATTTTGGTAACAGCTAATTTAATAACTGCAAATAAGAATTCATTTAATAAACTGAAAATAACTCCGCTATACAAATACGAGCTCGATGAAGTCATTCTTCCTACCCACACAAGAAAACTGAGCAGTTAATACTGGGAAGATATAGCCTCTCTGCAATATGAAAAGCAAACAGTGCTCGATGTTACTTTCCCAAAAGAACGCCACAGTAGCCGTACAGGACGACTACGTGTAAGCAGAGAAAGAAAGCCACTAGTCTGCATGCCGACTCGCCGCCCTGTATAGCACAACTGTACGCACCAACTTGGCTCATAGAGAATGCTGGGTAGACTGCCAGTCAAGGTGCAGCAGTGTCACGAGTAGAATGTCATGCAAGCACCATTAACTCTGCAGTTTTTCTCACACTATTTTACAGAAACCACCTGGTAGAAGAAATTGGATTTCACGATACGTATAGCTTTATATGTCAGCTTCAGGATGAAGTGCCCATCATATCGCTAAAGGTTGTACTTATTGTGATATTCATATTTACGTAAGATGCTGCGCGAAATTCGGTAAGTTTGCTTGAATTTTGTGTTTGGTGCATACACCAAATGTTGCTGTGTACAAAATTTACCTTACATATTGAAGTTTTGTTTAAACTTGTGAGGAGGTCTCCATGGGTCTCCAACTTCGAAAAGATCGGTTTATGTAGTACATTCATTTCCAATCACATGTGCGTGAGAGTGAAATAATCATAAAAACATACCTCATATCTCCTAAACTGTTCGAGATACCGAAACGAAATTTTGGTAAATGACAGCACACAAAGAGGAGAGTATTTTGCCATATGGTTAACATACGGAACTTCCTTATCTGCGTCGATTTAGCAGAAGCTACTGGTCTTATTCATTTTTTCCAGTTCAATTCTGTAATTTTTAAAAAGTCATAGACAGCCAGTGGGGAGAGAATTTGCTAGTATGAAAATAAACGTGAGATTTCTTCTCTAACATTACTGTAAACCAACACATTGAGAATTTCTCTAAGGTATTGGCATCTCTTATCGCCTATTACTTGTTTAAGAAGACACTCTGTTTCAAGATTCTGTCGCAATAGCTATTGCAAGGCAAGTTAGGGCAATTTCTAATCTGTTTTGGGAAAAGAAGCAAGATTAAACTTGTCAACAAGAGAAACGTACCCATTCATTTTAATAAATATTCGCTATGTTCTGATTCAAATGCATTTAAAAAAACAAATCTTATGGGACTTAACTGCTAAGGTCATCAGTCCATAACCTACATTATCCTAAGGACAAACACACACACCCATGCCCGAAGGAGGACTCGAACCTTCGCCGGGATCAGCCGCACAGTCCATGACTGCAGCGCCTGAGACCACTCGGCTAGTCCCGCGCGTCAAATACATTTGACATGGGTTAGAATCATCACAAAACAGTGACTCAGGAAAAGATGCTGTTGACGTTCCATCACACAGACAGTATGCCAGGTTTTCGCAAATCGCTTGTATTGCCTCGATAAACTACTATATACATTGACGGGAAAAAAACCACAACTGCCAGAAGAAATTGTGCGGCCTAAACGAAAGTTGGTACGCATGTTTCTACATCTGAGAGATTATATCTATTCAGTTTCGCGCCAGTTCCATAAGAGTGGCGCCAGTAGCGAGGCGATGAGGCTGAAAATCATGTTTGCTTTAATTGCACGCTGTAGCGGACGTGACAGTTAGTTACCTTCGAGACTGTACGTGATGAGTTGATGTTAGTCAAGACTGCCTTTAAGGCGACAAAGACTTCGTTATCAGAATCTCGCTGAGTTTGAACGAGGTCGTGTTATAGGGCTAAGACTGTAAATGACTGTTGCCAGCAGTCGCAAGAAGACTTTGCACGTGTTCGGCATATGGCATTGTCGCATTGCACTGCATCTGCAGGAGCAATCTGAGAAACAGTTGGCACCACAGTGACACAACGGACTTTTACAAATCGATTACTTCAAGGATAGGTCCGAGCTAGACACCCTGTAGCGTGCATCCCACCGACCGTAAACCACCCCCATTGTGACTTCAGAGGTGTCAAGCGAGACCCTTTTGGAGGCCTGCGTGGAGGTCTGTTGTGTGTTGGTTAGAAGGAAGCCAGATGAGGATTTGACCCAAACCTGTCTGTGTGCTAGACACACTGCATCTACACCTGCAATATTGGTCTGTGATAGTATTTCGCATGCCAGCAAGAGCACTCTAGTGGTTATCCCATGTACCCTGATTGCAAATTTGTACGTCAGTCTGGTAATTCGACATGTTGTACTGCCAATCATGAACAGCGTTTCAGGGGTCGTTTGTTAACAGGATGACTCTCGCTCACATACCGCTGTTGCAACCCAATATGCTCTACAGAGTGTCGACATGTTGCCCTGTCCTGCTCGATCTCCAGATCCGTCTTCAATCGCGCACATACGGGAGATCATCGAACGACAACTCCAATGTCATTCACAAGCAGCATTAACCATCGCTGTATTAATCGACGAAGTGCTCAGACATGGAACTCCATCCGACAAACTGACAACCGGTACCTGTACAACACAATTCATGCACGTTTGCATGCTTGCATTCAACATTCTGGCGATTACATCGGTTATTAAGGCATCAGCATTTCGTATTTTCAATGGCTTATCTCTCACTTACATTAGCCTGTCATCTTGCAATGTTAACCACATACGTATGTTACCCAGAAAAACGTATTTCCGAAATTGTGTAGCCCTACATTAATTTTTCTTTGGTGTTGCGATATTTTCAGTCAATGTATCTTCACTCATGCTCATAAATTAAGAATAATTGTAGAATGTGGTGCGACACAACGTTTCACTACACAAAACTGGCGCTAATAGCATAGGCACATAGGGAACACACACGACACAGGTCTGCAAGTCCACGGTATCGGTGATAAGTTGAGAAAAAAGTTCCGACACACATGTGCTTCAAAACGCCATTGTTTCCTGCGCATGTACCCCGACATCAATATTGGATATGATCACCATGCACACGTACACAGGCCGCACAACGGGTTGGCATACTCTGGATCAGGTGGTCGAGCAGCTGCTGGGGTATAGCATCCCATTCTTGCACCAGTGACTGTCGGAGCACCTGAAGTGTCCTAGGGGTGTGAAGACGTGCAGCGATACGTCGACCGAGAGCATCCCAGACGTGCTCGATAGGGTTTAGGTCTGGAGAACAGGCAGACCACTTCATTCGCTTGATATCTTCTGTTTCAAGGTACTCCTCCACGATGACAGCTCGGTGGGGCCGTGCGTTATCATCCATCAGGAGGAAGATGGGACCCAATGCACCCCTGAAAAGGCGGACATACTGGTGCAAAATGACGTCCCGATACACCTGACCTGTTACAGTTCCTCTGTCAAAGAGATGCAGAGATGTACGTACACCAATCATAATCCCACCCCACACTATGAAACCACGACCTCCATACAGGTCCCTTTCAAGGACATTAAGGGGTTGGTATCTGGTTCCTGGTTCACGCCAGATGAAAACCCGGCGAGAATCACTGTTCAGACTATACCTGGACTCGTCCGTGAACATAACCTGGGACCACTGTTCCAATGAGCATGTACTATGTGTTCTTGACACCAGGCTTTACGGGCTCTCCTGTGACCAGGGTCATCGGAATGCACCTTGCAGGTCTCCGGGCAAATAAACCATGTCTGTTCAGTCGTCTGTAGACTGTGTGTCTGGAGATAACTGTTCCAGTGGCTGCGGTAAGGTCCCAAGCAAGGCTACCTGCAGTCCGTGCAGGCTACCGTGGCAGTCTGCGGGCAATGAGGGTGAGATATCGGTCTTCTTGCGATGTTGTACACTGTGGACGTCCCGTACTGTAGCGCCTGGAAACGTTTCCTGTCTGCTGGAATAGTTGCCATAGTCTTGAGATCACACTTTGTGGTACACGGAGGGCCCGTGCTACGACCTGCTGTGTTTGACCAGCCTCCAGTCGCCCTAGTATTCTACCCGTCATAACATCATCAATATATGTTCTTTGAGCCATTTTGAACACACAGTCACCATTAGCACGTCCGAAAACGTTTGTACATTTACTTGCTGCATCGTACTCTGACAGGCACCAACACAACTCTGAATATGTGGACTGCTGCCAGCGACAGAACAACGCTGCATTTTTGTTGTAGATTTTATTTCCACGCTTCAGTTATCATTCGCATATGAAAAAGTACAGCAAATAGCTACCATCTACAGTGTATGTTCATATCCCTATACAAATGAGCGAGAGAATCATCTTACTAACTAAATGTTTTAATTCATCAGTAAGACTGACTTTGACGAAAGGTTTTCAAGGCTCTGCAAGTCGTCAGTGTGTTCACAGTTTCAGGCTTACGAAAATGTGTTACTGGGTCAGTTCCATTCTGCAGCAAAAATGCAACTTTGTTCTACTAGAAAAAAAATTATGCCTCTTTATTTTTGGATAACAAGGTTATGTAAACTTGATATTCATTATGTTATGAACCGCTTGAGCCTGCTCATTAACGTTGAACTAGATTATAAATACACACAATCTATCCTTAACACATTAAAAGGTAATTATGATAAAGAAACTGACCACTTTACTCTGTATGAGGATAGGAACCAAAATGTGGTACACTATTTGCTGTAAATTGTTTTCATATTTCTTAGATGAAGAAGTGAGAGAAAATATTTTGGTAAGTTTCCATTCCAGTCGTTCACTACTGAAAATGCAATGGGCTACAGGATTCTCCCAAAATTGCAACAGAACTGCGATTTATTTTGTTTAAATTGTTAACCATTGCTCAACTGAAGAAGCATCATCAGATGTGAGTAAGAACTATATTCCCCTTGTTGACAGGTTTAATTTTGCTTCTTTTCCCAAAACACATTATAAATTGCACTAACCTATCTTGCAATAGCTATTGCGGCAGGATCTTGAAACAGAGTGTCTTATTAAACAAGCAGAAGGCGACCAGAGATATCAATACCTAACGGAAAACCACATTGTCGGTTTGCAGTGACGTTGGAGAAGATATTTCACGTTTATTTACATTCTAACAAATTCTCTTTACACCAGATATCGATAACTTTTATTTTAAATTACAGCACTGGATTGACAAAAAAATTGAATAGAAAATCGACTTATATAAGAAAGTGCAGTCTGTTAATTATATGGCAAAATACTATCCTCTTTGTGTGCTGTCATTTGCCAAAAACTCGTTTCCATATATCCAACAGTTTAAGAGGTACGAGGTATGTTATGAATATTTCATTTTCGCGTGCGAGCGTTTGGAAGTGAACGTGCTACATAAAATCCACCTTCCCGAGTTTGGAGACGCATTGAGACCTCCTCACAAGTGTAAAGAAAATATGTTAGCTCTATTCACACATAGCAACACCAAGCGCAAAATCGTAGAGACAGGTATTTTTCATTTGAATGTCTTAGTTAAATGTGGATATTGCGATAAGGATGGCCATTAGGGAGATGACGGGCATTTCACCTTGAAGCTGACATATAAAGCTATAAGTAGCGTAAAAATAATTTTTTTTACCAAATAGGTTCTGCAAAATGGATTAAGAAAGATTTCAGGACGCACACCGAAAGCGGATAAATAATGTCTCATTCATTTCGACTCGCTGGCAGCCGCAAGACCGCGCCAGTCGGCGCCGCCTTCCGGCCGCCGTTGTGTTCTGGCTCATTAGATAACAAGGGGATATTTTCTGCGCTGGTTCGAGCCGCCTCGCGCTGGGTGCCCCTGCGCAGGTGACACTCTTTCTTTCTGTGTGCATACGGCCACACTTTTGAAGCTGGACGCTCAGCGTCAAAAGACGCCACAGTTATAGACAGGCTGGAGAAGACCGGTAGTGGCCACACACAGCGTCTTTTTCTGCCAACGTCCGACGGGAAGGCGCATCCTCAAAGTCAGACGCTAGTCGGATGGGCCGGGGCCCATTCCCTGCGACAAAAGACGCTTCTCACATTACCTTCCCACGTGAACTCAGGTCAACACAGAGTAGTGTGTGTAGTCAAGTGTTTCATTACAGTTTTTTCGATGTGTGAGATGGAAAAAATTGAACTTGATAGCGAACGTATTATTTTAGAAGTTCAAGCTCAACCTTTTTTATACGGCATTCAAAATGCGGATTATAAAAACAGACAAAAAAGAAGAGACGGTTGGCTAGTTGTGACATCTAATGTTGTTGGTGAAGGTTGGGACAACATGGACAAAGAAACAAAAGAAGCCTTAGGTAAGTGTAGTAAAATCATTTAATTTGGGTTGTATAAAAGATCAAAAATAAAATAAAATATTTAAATTTTATGAAAGAAATCTGGTGAATTACATTTGTTAAATTAAGTGAGTACAACAAGTCACAATATATGCACTTTATTGTAGAATATTAGAGGTGTCTTGTTATGGCAGCAGTCTTTTTCACTCAGCAATGTTTGCGTATCGGTTTTGCCATGGTACGGAACCTGCGGTAGAACAGAAATATTCAGGAAACTGATCTCTTGTGTGTGTTCCTTTCACAGCCACTCTTGACCCCTGGGCCGGAATACTGTCCAAAGGACACGATAACGTGTCTTCAAAGCTGTACCCATCGTTTTCCCTCACAAAGTTGTGCAGTACACAAGTGGCTTTAACAATGATGTCAACCAAATCGATACTGACGTCAATCGGACCGTGGAATATGCGCCATTTATTGGCTAAAATACCTAATGCACATTCCACGTACCGCCTGGCACTCGATAAACGGTAATTAAAAATTCTTTTAATGTTAGTCATGTCCTTACCGGGATATGGTCTCAGAAGGTTTTCGCACAGAGCAAAGGCTTCATCTGCCGTAAACACATATGGCAGTAATCGACCAGATGTATCGTTTGGTAAGGGGGCTGGTGGCGGTAATGGTAAATTGTTGGAATAGAGTTTCTTGCCAAAATTAGTACTTTTCAGGATGTTTCAATCTCCCTCGTGTCCAAAGGCCCCTACATCTATATATCTGAAGCAGTAATTTGCGTCAGATACTGCCATTAAAACTATTGAAAAATACTTCTTGTAGTGAAAGTATTCACTACTCGATCCCCATGGATCAATCACTCTCATATGCTTACCATCAATGCATCCCACGCAGTGTGGAAAATTGGCTTTTTTTTCAAACGGTAAACTAATATTCAACCAATCTTCAGCAGTTAATTGTTTCATATATTGGCCTTGCATTGTTTCCCAGATTGCTGAGCATGTCTCTCGAATAATCTTCGAAATAGTTGAATGTCCAAGTAGAAACTGGAAGTGTAGAGATCTGATGGAATTGCCAGTTGCGAGATACCTACAATGAAACATTGATAATGAGTTAAAAGTAGAACCAATATTTATATCAAGTTTTTTAGGGAAGGACGTTAAAAAGAGTGGAAGATCATTAAGGATTGCTACTACAAAAATGCGAAAATGCACGATGGCGAAGGGGAGATTCATCAAAACCCAGGAAACATTACATTTATCACAAACAGTTGTCATTTATCCAATCTTTATGTGTAGAAAGAGAGTGAATATTTCATATTTGTAATGTTCGTGCATTTTCAAGTTCGCCGGCCGAAGTGGCCGTGCGGTTAAAGGCGCTGCAGTCTGGAACCGCAAGACCGCTACGGTCGCAGGTTCGAATCCTGCATCGGGCATGGATGTTTGTGATGTCCTTAGGTTAGTTAGGTTTAACTAGTTCTAAGTTCTAGGGGACTAATGACCTCAGCAGTTGAGTCCCATAGTGCTCAGAGCCATTTTCAAGTTCCAGACTGAGCCATGTATGGCCACAAATTATAAAATTCTACTGTGGACAAGTACAGTTTTCTCTTTTTACCACGGGACATCTGGGAATATGGCTGTAGATCTAACAGAAAGTACGAAAGACGCTGACAACACTGCACAACAAGAAGCAAACGCTACACCGGAAATACAACATACTACATCGGAAGACTCTCCCCCTGCTCGCACAGCGCAAAGGGAGAAAGAAAGTCCATTTTCGAAGAAACGAAAACAGGACGAGCTTGAAAAAGAGTTATTGGGCGTTTTGGAAACGAGTTTGCAACAATCACATACAAAGGAACCTAGAACTAATGATCCAGATGAAATGTTCTTACTTTCGCAAATGCCCCTTATTAAGAACTTTAGCCATGCTGACAAGATGGATTTTCAATTGAAATATTTACAATTGATTCAGTCCAGAATTACATCTGAAAGTGACCAACAATCATCTCAGTCCACAAGCAGCACACCTACAATGATCTTCGAGAAAAAAATCAGAAGATTCAATTCTGTCCTTTTATGAATTGCAAACAAACAATACAATAAGTAATACAACTTCGCTTACCTCAGAGTAATTGATAGTTTTTCTTCAGCCCTTATACAATCACGTAGTCGAGTGTTTCTTCCAGTAATAGCATTCGACACAGTAGACAGCAGAGTTTCGTATGACTTAACTGACATCCTGTAGTACTCAAAAAACTTTTCAAGGTTTTCTTTAAGTTCGTTGCGTAGCAGATCGAATGTTCCCCTCTCTGATCTGTCCTCAATTATTGGATGAGTCCAAAAACGTCTTTTTTGTCTACGTCGTCTCCATAGAATCAGTAACAATGCAGCACATATTATTGTGGCAAATTGTTTACTTAATACATTCATTTCTCAATGCTGCGATGTCACCCAGGCAGGTCTGAAACGCTACTTAGCCCCATATGGGCACATTCACGTCTTTGGTCGCTACGACGCGTTGAGCTGAAAGAAGCTATATACACGGTCGAATGTGGCCACCACCAGGCGACTTTTGAAGCTGCTTCTTTAGAAGCTGAGCGTCCAGATTCAAAAAACGCAATTGTGGCCGTAGCCTAGAGTCAATTTTCCCGCTACCAACGGAGAACAGATGTTCTTAGGTTCTATCCATATGCATTTCTTGCTTTAGTATTATATCTGTAGTCTATGTAGTGTTATCGCTCTTTTTGGCATATGAACATTGCACCAGTATGTCTGTTCTCTTCGTCGCCAGTGATTCATAAGGCATGCTGCAAAGGGTCAGTGCAGCTTTGTGAAACACCCAATGGGTACTCCTTGTGGCGTGATGGGGTAGACAGAGCGGGGAAGCACCTTCTTCAGTTTGCAGACCTATTAGGTAGAGAAGTGGATGACCATAATCCGTCGACCTACCTTCCCTCGCACTTCCACCCTCCACTACCGTACCCTCTACCCTTTCACACCCTAGAACACAATTTGTCCCTTAATGCGTCTCTAGTGCATGTAGGTGTGTTATACACATTTAATGAATGTTTTTAAGCCATTTCATTTAACAGAGAACAGAATTAAAATACTTTTAGTTATCTGCGAGTTTTGCCTCTCCTGCAACACGAAAGCCATTAGCATTAGAGAAAGTATAAACAGGACCTTTTCGAGGGAAATTTAATTTAGTTTAATTTTTTTCCTGGGAAACATTTTCACTAGAAGCCGCGGTTTTCGAGTTATTGAAGGAAAACGTAAAAAAGTTATATTTAAACGCTCCTCCCCCACCCCCACCGCCACGCTCAAGCTTCACAGGTGGGGATTTTTTTACATGTTGTTCATGAAACTCTCTTCCACTACTGTACAAAAATTTACGATTACACCAATGGCTCAGAAGCACAAGCTGTTTCCGCGTGCTCCCCACATTCCACAAGCCCAGTGTATGTGGTAGAAAAAAGCGTCAAACGTGAGCTGAGTCTCAGCCGTAGTGACGAATATGAGAACTGAATTTTTAGAATCATTTTTCGGCAAGAAACGTTGCAACAGCATTCGATGGAACGCTGCGGAGGACTGCCTAATACTGCAGAAATCATTGCCTAACATGGTCGGCGATGTACAGTATTGTGAAACAGAGCCCGCAGTCTGCAGCATGTTTGTTAAAAAAAAAAAAAAGTCCCTGCTTCAGCGATGATTAAATACGACTCTGACATACTGCTACAGACATGTCTGCGTTCGCTGTTGTGATTGTTAAACATAGAACCAGGGGGCTATCAGTGTAATACACACATCAACAAAAGAATGTTAAACTAAAGACAGCGACCACAATAAAAAGAAATGACGAACAAAAAACAGCGGTAGTTGGCAACACTGTGTACATTAACACAACAAACAAAAACGCAGTGAGATCTTAAGTGGAAATGTGTTCGTAAAATGCCTAAAATCAGACATCCTGGGTACGAAGACCAACTAAGTATAATTCCAGGACGGCACATATGCACCAGTAAGGACACAGGAGAAGTAGTAATTTAACCACACGAAATTTGTCCTACAATTTTTTTTCGCATCTTACAACAAGTGAATAATAAAAAAGCTGTAATGTAATACAAATCGGTAATTATAATATAACGAAATTATTACATGCAAGAAAAAACATGTATTACAGGTCACTCTGGATGCTTCACAAATACAAAGAAGCGAAATGTGTATAGCACAATACAAACAGCCTTTCATTTAGTTGCATTATACGTACCACATCTCCAGGAATAAAAAAGCAACTAGGGAACTACAGAAAACATAAAAATTGACGATTCTATTTCTGTTGTAGACAACATTTTGGAAAAATTCTGGAAATTGGCTGATTGATGATCGCTATCATTTTTCCCTGAAATTATGTGTTATATCAGTGAAGAAGCAGTGAGCTCTTTCGTCAGTTGATAGAAAGACAGTATTGGGACCGCTAGAATAGCATTACCATTATCATGGGCGACTACCGTTGTCACTTCACTGAGCCGTGAAGCAGTCATTTTATGTGAAAAATCTGTATTACATGTTTTAAGGAAATCGAGAAAGGGAATATTAATCAATGGATACATAATTCCTATGTAACAAACAGGCGTTTAAATGCATTATACTTCAAAAAACGTTTTTTCACATTGAAAAATTACATTAACTTTCGTTCCAGTTACATGTGTTCTCCCGATTTTCTAGTTTATCTCGAAATGACATTGTGATAAAACTGTACAGGACAGCTAAAAATTGAGATTAGATTTGGATACAGGGTCCAAAGCCTCATCAAATTAAGCTAATACTTCACAAATAATAACGAAATGACATTTTATCGTTGGCCTGTGTTATTTGTCGTAGCTAATCAGTTTATTCTTACCATTCTGGCTTATCAGATACTCACAGTAGTTTCTAATAATCTGGGATAGAGAGATCTAGGAATGCGTTGCAAAATCCCTTATAATTAGTTTATTGTTTTCTCTTAACTCTTATTAAAAGTAATTTCAATGACATTGCGCGTTTGATGCTGTTTTAACAGAGCATTCATCAAGTCTCACTGTTTTTGCTTCACTTCCTTTAATAAGGACAGTATTAATTTATTAATATGTATGATTTTAACTTCACTCCCCAGTACACACGGTGTGTTTATTGCACTTTTTTACTCTTAACTTTACCCTGTTGTCCCAGGTCCTCCCGCAGGCCAACATTTCGTGACCTATTTTCCTTCAATCTCAGTTTCTTCTTATATTTTTAGTCAGACAGCTCCCACCTGCCATAGCAAGCCATTGCCTGCGAAAGAAATAGGCCACAATGTCTTTGATCAACTGGCGCCGTGTTTTATGAATGTTGATGAAAATCGCTACCCTATTGTAGATTTACCAACAAAGACGAAGGAAAGACACGCATGTGTGACGCAGTTCTTATTAAGCTGTGTACATATAGACTTTGATCTAAAAACAAGCTTTATTCTATGAATAAATCATGCAGATACGGAGCGTGTACAGACGAGTACAGCTGAAGACTGCAATGCATGCAGAGGTCCGCAGAAGGCAGCAGTCGATGTCAAATTGCTGATGATGATGATGATGACGATGAGCAACAAACTGCACTCGACAATGAATAGGTGCAAAAATGAAAAACAATGCGAAAGATGGAATTTGAAAAAGGCTGACATCTTAGTAGTATAGACCACTAACCAGCGTTAACTCGGTGTGGCCGATATAAACGTATTAGGTTTACATCCTCGAGCAATTCCTTTGCAGTAATGTAGCTGCCAAAGGTAATATAGTGGATACGTGGAGCTACCGATAACACGACCGTTCACCAACGTCCTGGGTTAATTTTTAAATCTTTGTGCAGTGTGTCTTGGAGCAAATGCATGTGAAACTGTCAATGGCACTTCATTCGCCGGATGGCGGAATTATGCTGGGTAACCGTAGGTACTGTGTTAAATGAGAAAGCTGCATGTCTGCACCAGGTTATAATCTGTACTTTTATTGAATTCACCAATGCATTATTACAAATTATCCATAACAGCTATTCGCACGTCTGACATGGTAGCTGAAGATAGGAACTGCAAAGCAATTCCACCAGGGCTTCCCCATGGGTAATTTGAGCACCACACCACTTTATCAATGAGCTCAACTGTTTACTTGTAGAAATAAGATTAAGACTTTTATTTATATAAATAAAAAACTGTAGAAGGTCATGAACTGAAGACATGTTAGTAGGGTGTGAAGTAACGTCAGAATGCGTCGCGGAAAAAGAATACCAAATAGAGCTAAAATGAGGACGCATTTTTTATCACAGAGACACAGACACACAGAGGAAGGCTTCCATTCAGGTGTAGGGTTTATTACATATTCCCTATAGTGAAGGAATTTCTGTCGGATTAGAAATACGTACTCTGAAAGTAAACCAAAGATTTCCTAGGTAACCATTCAAATCTGCGCACGATAGAAGACTACTACAGAAATTCACAGAAACTGATAACTGACAGAAAGTACTTGAGATCTTAATCCGAAAGTTGAACCAAAGGTAACGAGTGAGTGTTTCGGCAGAAAACGCAGAGTGTAGTACGGGGAATAACAAATGGTTCAAATGGCTCTGAGCACTATGGGACTTAACATCTGTGGTCATCAGTCCCCTAGAACTTAGAACTACTTAAACCTAACTAACCTAAGGACATCACACACACCCATGCCCGAGGCAGGATTCGAACCTGCGACCGTAGCGGTCACGCGGTTCCAGACTGAAGCGCCTAGAACCACACGGCCACACCAGCGGCCGGGGAATAACAGAAGCCTTGTAATTGCAGAATTTACCGAGAAGGACAATTTCTTCTTTAAACTCACATCATGGAGAAAACATGTAGATAACAGACTTTGCTAAGGACGCGACGAATCAAAATATTAAATTTACCATATTTTTCAAACATTAAAAATATTACACAGAATGTGACGACCCAAAATCAATTCATAGCTTCAAATGACCACTGGACAATGCTAGTAAGAAAAAAAGATTTATGAAACAGAAAATGAGGAAAGTTGATTGTCTGCGGTTATTCAGGATTCTGGAAGTGTAACAGAATAAATTATACAACCACTTCAGCAGCCATTACTGAACGAATGTAGTAATACAAACGGCAGCAGGTGTCGGTATGAAGGAGGGAAAGGATATCGTAAATGGGTCAATAACCTTTTAAATCTAGTCTGAAATGACTTAGAGGAGATATAATGAAAATTTTTGACAAAAAAACAAATTATAGTATTCCAAATACGAAGGTAGCATAACAAACTCTTGTAAGGTATGCACAATATGACCACGAAGGAAACAAAACAGAAACTTGTATTAGATGTATATCAAATTTAATCAGTTAAGATGGCAGGTGGCACAGTAAATAAGAGCAGAGAGGAAATCATAAAACCATTCAAGGATTTCTTTAAATATATAGTTAAATATATAGTTCAAAACATGGATCAGAAACACAGATAGTAAAAATAATGATATTGTGATTGTAATGCAGATGAATTATATCGGCAATTGACTCATAAAGACAGCAGGTAAATGAAAACATGCTGTTTAAACAGAAATGACTGACGCTGTAGAACAATAATACAAAAGGAACTTGTAAAATCACCTTTAGCACGTCTGCAGAATAAGAATGACTGGAAAGTTCGCTACCACGCAAGGTCTAGGGCGCCTTGTCATGATTCGCTTGTCTCCCCCCGTCGGAGGTTCGACTCATCCCTCGTGCATGGGTGTGTGTGTTGTCCTTAGCGTAAGTTAGTTTAAGTTAGATTAAGTAGTTTGTAAGCCTATGGACCGATGACCTCAGCTAAATTGGTCCCATAGGAACTTACCACAAATTTCCAAACTGAAAAGTGCCTGTAATTGTTGTATCACGCAAGAAATAAAAATTTTCGACCTTTCAGCTTTCTCTCCACAGCTTATAAAATTTTCATCAAGATGATCATGAATCGCATAGAAAAAACGCTGTGTTTAAAGAAAGAAATGACCTTAAAAGTGGAACTGACACAATGCACGATTTGCATTCGTGAAGGTATTCATATAAGCAAGCCATGAGTATGACCTGTCAATTTGTCTGATGTTCATGGATTATAAGAAAACTTTTGGCTCAATTTCAACAAAATCTGCAGCAATACTCTTTTACGAACAAGGGAGTGATTCAAGCAATGTTGGTGTTGACATCAGTGCTACAGATACCATTTCATTTAATCAGGATAGTGAGAAATTAAAAATTGAAAAGGGTCTCAGGCAAGAAGGCTCAAAATCACCAACAGTCTTCTCAGCAGTCCTAGAAAAAATTTTCAGATCCTTAAATTAGGAAAACAAGGAAGGACTATGTGTTAATGTAACAAATTCGCACGACCTTTCTTTTCCTAATGACATTGTGCTGTTAGCCACTAATGTAGGGAATCTTCAAGGAAGAATGCAAAGAACTTCTTTTCCTGGTCTTTGTCCCGTATCTTCATGGGGTCGTCATGTTAGTAGCAGAGGGTTGTCGTATGCCCTTCCTGGAGGCACTCCTCCTCCCCCCCCCCCCTCCCCCCTCCAAAGCCACCCAGAACGAAATTTGTGGCCTCCATCTGTCTATGTCCAGTGTTATCTCATGTGAAAGTATGAGAAAGTTTTCCGAATGTTGGCGAATCGCGTAAATGAGGTGGGACTGGCAGTGGTATTCACCTAGTCGGATGTGGGAAACCTACTGAAAATCGTATCCAGACTGTCCATCACAGCGGCGCCCGATGTTAATTCTCCGGGCGGACTCTGTCCGGGGCGGAAGCGCCTCCCCGAATCCCCGAAGCGGCTTGCTGACGCGCGAGGCTATACGAGCGCGTAAGAATGCCCTTAACAAAGCAAATCTGAAGGTAGGTCAGGAAATCAGTTGTAATAAATCTAAAGACCACTGAAAAATTGGCCAGGTGCGACTGGACTCGCGCTCTTAGGGTTCCGTACAAACTTAATTGTGTTTATAAATGGCTCTGAGCACTATGGGACTCAACTTCTGAGGTCATTAGTCCCCTAGAACTTAGAACTAGTTAAACCTAACTAACCTAAGGACATCACACACATCCATGCCCGAGGCAGGATTCAAACCTGCGACCGTAGCGGTCTCGCGGCTCTAGACTGCAGCGCCTAGATCCGCAAGGCCACTTCGGCCGGCTTGTGTTTATAAACAGTTCATCAATCCCGGGAATCGGGAATCTCGACGATTTCTGCCTGTCATCGACAATGATTCAGGCAAGATATTGGTCCCGGGGATTCCAAGGCTTTAGAGTCTGTTCAAATTTTAAGTTTGTAGCCGGATAACAAATGTCAAAATAAATATTTTCTTGTGATATAATTATAAATAAACAATTTTCTGACTCTTTTCTTTACTTGTATATTGAAACTTGGCTTCTTGCCAAATTTCGTGATTATAGGCCAACAGGAAATACCCTATAGGTTTTAATGAGTGAGTGTACAAGCATCAAAATATTCAACATAAATGACCACATCTTTTGACTGCATTGACTTAGAAACTGAAGTTTTTTACATCGCCAAGGAACCATAGACCTTAGTATGCGACCTTAATGTCAACATTACGTCAATCCGTGTTTTAGAGAAAGGGATCTTGGTCCGAGGTGATAAAATTACAGATTAACACTTTCCGAGTTTTTTTTTCTTTAGTTGCATTGTGAAACCTAGCTCCTTCCCAAATTTCATGATTCCAGGTCAACGGGAAGTACCATTTATGTATTGGTAACTGATTTTGAGAGTATCAAAATATGTGACATTAATGGCCGTATCTTTTGATAGCACAGACTTAGAGGCTTCACGTTTTTACGTCGCCAGGATACCATAGACATTACTATGTGACATAAATTTCAACTTGAACGTTTACCCTTTCCTGAAAAAAATGGTTTTAAGCAGTCGGGCATAAAGACACGCAGACATACGGACAACAAAGAGATCCTATAACAGACTGAGTTACGGAACCCTAAAAATTAACAAGGAATCCACAGAAGAAGATGATGATTTCTTTATATGCTTTTATATTTATATTTTTATATTTAGAGCGCTTTAAGACAACGACTACAAGGGCTGAAAGGGCTGAAAGAAAAACAAACTGATGAGTACAAATGGTGCTGAGCGCTGTTGATAATGTAAATAGTACCCAAACCCAAGATTCCAATACGACTGAAACTGAAAGTTAGGAGTCTGTCTATTTTATCGGTTTTGAAGTGCTACTCTAAATACGAAAGCCCTTAAAAACAGTGGACTGATCAGTGAGCTAAGGATAGTCGCATAATGAGATTTACTTACGGAGCAGGGGAACGAAGAAAAGTATGAGGGAACATATTGCAGTGGAAGACGCAACTATGACTGGAGTATAAAGAACTCTTTTTAAATTCCATGTGACACGAAAAAACTGAAGTGACGACATGATGAGAAATTGGTAGATGAAAACAGAAAAAATACAGAGCACGTGGGTGTGCATGTTTCATGAACATAATGTTTAAAGAAGTATAAATAAAGGCTTTTTACAGCCAAGGATTTAAAGTAACTAATGATGGTATGTTCTTTGTTAACGAGGGTAATCACTCATTACTATTAAAATCACATATCATGTCGCCTTACCTAGGGAACTGTGGCAGATCAGTGTCGCTGACCACTTGATGTAGCTCCATCAGGTGTTTGCAAGAGTTTTATGTCAGTGATCTCTTGTGAACTAATAATTACATTTTAACTTTTATTCCCACAACAGATGCGAGAAGCTACTAAACCATGAAGTATTATCAAATTCACATTGCTCAAATTTGCTGCTGACATGTTTCCATTGTATAGATCGATTTTACAGGATGGAGGATGTTTCATGTACAATTAACTGAAGGGGAGGTATCTAAAAAAATTCTACCGTGCACACATTGGCGGCGCTTAGGCGAAAACTGAACGTCGGCGACGAATCAGCTTTGCGAGGCCCCTTTCACTTTTCAGTCAGAAAGAAAATGTTAAACTAAATGAGCTGAATTATGCACCAATAATAATCATACATAAATTTTATTGTTATAATATACGAGGATTATTGCAATGAGAAAAAATTGCATTAAACAAACGCACATTGAAATAAACAAAATTTCCGACTTTTCGTTTCACTGATTTTTTTAAAGGTTACGTCGTAGTTAATACCAACCACTATTTCCGCTTCAGTTGATAGTACAGACAGTGCAGATAGTCTTTCTTGGCACATCGTGCTTCTTAAGTATGTCTTAATCAGATTTAACTTTGAGAAACTTCTCTCGGCAGAAGTTGTACTGACCGGAACTGTAAGCATTATTCTGATTGTTATGTAAAGATTTTTATATACTTTTCCAAATTATTTTCTAATGTATACTGAATAAGTTGTTTTGCATCTTTGATTGAGACCTGTAGGTTGGATTTTAAAAGTTGGAGAACCTCATAACTTTCCAAGGGCTGTATGTCGCTGTTTTCGCCTTCTTGAAGTAATGTACCTAAGTCATTACAATGTTTATGAAGGTAGTCCTTGGATAACGATTTCAAACAATTCATATCGTAAATAAAATTACGCCGTTCAAAATATTCTTTGACCGCTTTGAATCGACATTCAGTGTCGACTATTACAGCGTCTATCAAAGTGTTAAATAAGCTAACTCATTACTACATTTCAGCAAATTGTATAGGTTCATCAGTTTGTTCATAACCAAACATTCGTTTCTTCTCTGCTATTCCTTTTTTAACTGAAACTCAATTTCGTAATTACTTTTTTGTACAAACAGTCGAGCTTCTGCAATGCTTGTTTCAAATCCTGTGTTACAGAATTCTTGAATCCAGTCACGAAATCAACGTATATATCAATAGCGACTTTAAAGTCCACTTGAACCGATTGCCATAGTTTACTCATATTGTTGACACGTAGTAAAATCTCATACCACACGTGTATTGCAACAATAAACTCAAAAATTAACATTTTCTTCAAGACTGATTCACAGTCGCTAAGTGTGTCAAAATCATCAGTACTATTTTTCAGATCACTCACACTTTTGATGACATCATCAAATAGCAAAAATATCGCTTTTACAGCTCCGATTCTACTTTCCCATCGTGTTTCAGACAGAGGTTTCAATGTCAATTTCAATTTAGCTTTTATAGGATCCCAACGCTTGCCTGATTTTATAAAAAGCATATAAACTTTGTTGATGAAGCCGAAAAACGTTTTATCTGTTGTAGAAGTGTTAGTGGCATCTAGCAAAAGCAAATTCCAACAATGGCATTCGCACGGCGTGAACAAAGCTCGTGGATTAATATTGTGTATTCTTGTTCTAAATGGTTCAAATGGCTCTCAGCACTATGGGACTTAACTTCTGAGGTCATCAGTCCCCTAGAACTTAGAACTACTTAAACCTAACTAACCTAAGGACATCACACACATCCATGCCCGTGGCAGGATTCGAACCTGCGACCGTAGCGGTCAGGCAGTTCCAGACTGTAGCGCCTAGAACCGCTCGGCCACCCCGGCCGGTGTGTTCTTGTTCTAACACCTTTTTTAATGCCAACCATATTGGCACCGTTATCATATCCCTGTCCTCGACAGTTTTGGATGTCTAGACCATTATTTTCTAGTTCCTTTAAAATGGCATTTGTTAAATACTCTTCCTTTGTTTCTGCGACGGCAATAAACCCAACGAAATGTTCCTCTACCTCCCAAGCTGATAAATTACAAAATCGTTATATTATTGACGTTTGTTCCACACGGATCGAATCCCTGGTACAATCGCACATGAAGACACAATATTTTGCTTGTTTGATTTTCTCCCTGTGTCTCTGTCTCTGGTGGGTCCTCCAGACACGATGACCAAAAAAACATTTTGTGCTAAGTACGTTGATAAGTACAGTACTTAAAGTACTCATTGTCACAGTATATAACGAAGAGGCTGTGCGATTATCATACATAGTAGAATTTTTTTTAAATTCTTTCATGTATGATAGCAGCGAAATAAATACGCCAAGAAATGTATTTGTATACTGACTTACCATAGGATGGGGATCCTTGTAGTATGTATGGCTGAAATTGGTACAACCACACGTTCAGAGATAAAAGACTTGTTCACTTGTACCAGTTCAATAATTTGAAAAAAGAGTGAGGTGGCACTTGGTAGGATTGGTTTCAGAGAGCTGGCATTACTGGCCAAGATAATTCTCCTGCCTGTATTGTCTCTTCCACAGAGCATTGTGACATTTGCTTGTTGTTGGATCGAAGTGTCAATTTGGAAAAACTGTTCATACCAAGCGGGCTGTGAATATGGTATAAAGAAAAGGAGGTGTATTTTCCGTTTAACACGCATCTTTCTTTAATATGGCGATCAGCTTCCTCTCTAAGTATATAATTTAATAATTTCATTTACAATTTTTTTTAGTCTGTATGAACGACTTCACAACAAAACAGACTCCTTCGAGTTCCATACGTTACTGCCATCTAGTGCGCGTGCGCTGATCAGCGACAAGTGTATCCCGCCCGAATCGTGTAATGTAATAGGTCTACAAGAATCAGTCTGTAGTCCCAAACTTGTACGCTTGGCGCGCTGCCGCACATGTGTGCATCTTAGATGCATATTGTAATGAGAGGCTTAACTGTCATAATGTTGCTAGACGACCCCTAGATAAATACTATAACATTCGTGTGGTTGCGAGGCCGTCAGCGGTCGTCGACATCGCCGACGCCTACCGCCGCCACTGCATGCACAGAGGACTTCATGACAAGAGAAGGGGCTGCCTGGTGTGGTGATAAAGGCTTTTATTTGTTGCTTTTTCTTCCTTTTCTTGTTTTTAAAGAAAAGAATCAACTCGATGTTTCATTGTTGTATACAAATGAGTGTAAAACCAGTTTGCACGTGCGCAGACTAACAGAATTCCATGCAGTTTGTTTTCAGCCAGCGACGAGTGGGTGACGTGGCGCCAAAAACTGTGTGACTCAGTGCGCCAGCGCAGCGGCGAGGGTTGTCGCACAAAGGAACGCCCCCTCCCACCTCCCCCTGCTCGCGCTCAGCTGCCCTTTGCACGTCCACATATTCGACGCCTTTCCAGGATCGTGTGCATGAATCTCTGAGGCCACCAATATATTCATATTAGCTTACAGTCATCACATCACAGTAAGATTTGGATACCAAATGACTTTGCACCTACTGCGATGACGCTCTGCGTTTTTAGAATCATTAGTAACCTACAGTACCTGATAACTGTATTTCAAACGTCTTCTTTTCCCTCTTAGTGGTGTGCTAATACCACATCCTCACGAGGTCGGAGAATGCATACTGAGTGTGTATTTAACTGCAATGCAGTTACGTCGCCCATATTGCACTGCGGTTTCGAAACTGTGACAGTTTATGACATAAAAGATAAATTAATACAACTGTTAATGTTGGCCACTTTTATTTTCTCCCACGACACGTTTCGAGGGCTTGCATCATCGTCTTCAGATGGATCAGTGGCTTACATTACATTTTTGCTGCGGCCTCGGGGATGGATGTGTGTGATGTCCTTAGGTTAGTTAGGTTTAAGTAGTTCTAAGCTCTAGGATACTGATGACCTCAGATGTTAAGTCCCATAGTGCTCTTTTGTTTGCTGGATGTAGCTAGTTTTCTGTTTTGAGTTTCATTTCTAAGATATTATAGCAGAAATAGTGCCGGCCGGTGCGGCCAAGCGGTTCTAGGCGCCACGGCATGGAACCGCGCGACCACTACGGTCGCAGGTTCGAATCCTGCCTCGGGCATGGATGTGTGTGATGTCCGTAGCTTAATTAGGTTTAAGTAGTTCTAAGTTCTAGGGGACTGATGACCTCAGCAGTTAAGATCCATAGTGCCCAGAGCCATTTTTGCAGAAATAGTCAGAAACATACATTTTCATCACATTTCACACATTTCTACTGCAACATGTTCAAAACGAATCTCAAAATAGACACCTGGCTACATCCAGCAAACGTGAAGATGGAGTGTAAGCTCTCGAAACGTGTCGTGGAAGACACAGGAAGTTGTTTCAATTCATCTTTTATAACTACAGTGGGTCTTTGGGCTCCGTACATGTTTGCGTCTCTTGTTGTTCTATGGGATACCAAATTAAACTGATGAATGGATTGAGCAGTTCCTGATAGAGCGACACAGAGTGTTAGCTTGGACCAGAAGTCATCGAGAGACAAAGAACTTGTTTAATATATGAGTAATAGCCTTGTTTGCAAAAACTGAGAACGAAAGTAGCTTTCGCATGATGTATTGCCGCTAAGTAACATCGTTTGGCGGAACTTGGGCCATACACTGAATGAACTGCTGCAGTATGATACAGAAGGTAACTGAGAAATGAGCAATGGCAGGAACAGAAATGACTCTTATATTCAGAGACAATAATTATACTGAAGTCACCGCCACTTATAATGGTGACCCCTGAACACCACAAAAGGTGGGAGATGGTTCTTAATATTACCCTACTGGCCATTAAAATTGCTACACCACAAAGATGACGTGTTACAGACGCGAAATTTAACCGACACGAAGAAGTTGCTGTGATGTGCAAATGATTAGCTTTTCAGAGCATTCACACAAGTTTGGCGCCGGTGGCGACACCTACAACGTGCTGACATGAGGAAAGTTTCCAACCGATTTCTCATACGCAAACAGCAGTTGACCGACGTTGCCTGGTGAAACGTTGTTGTGATGCCTCGTGTAAGGAGGAGAAATGCGTACCATCACGTTTCCGACTTTGATAAAGGTCGGATTGTAGCCTATCGGGATTGCGGTTTATCGTATCGCGACATTGCTGCTCGCGTTGGTCGAGATCCAATGACTGTTAGCAGAATATGGAATCGGTGGTTTCAGGAGAGTAATACGGAACGCCGTGCTGGATCACAACGGCCTCGTATCACTAGCAGTCGAGATGACAGGCATCTTATCTGCATGGCTGTAACGGATCGTGCATCCACGTCTCGATCCCTGAGTCAACAGATGGGGACGTTTGCAAGACAACAATCATCTGCACGAACAGTTCGACGACGTTTGCAGCAGCATGGACTATCAGCTCGGAGACCATTGCTGCGGTCACCCTTGACGCTGCATCACAGACAGGAGCGCCTGCGATGGTGTACTCAACGACGAACCTGGGTGCACGAATGGCAAAACGTCATTTTTTCGAATGAATCCAGGTTCTGTTTAAAGCATCATGATGGTCGCATCAGATTTTCTCGACATCGCGGTAAACGCAAATTGGAAGCGTGTATTCGTCATCGCCATACTGGCGTATCACCCGGCGTGATGGTATTGGGTGCCATTGGTTACACGTCTCGGTCACCTCTTGTTCGCATTGACGGCACTTTGAACAGTGGACGTTACATTTCAGATGTGTTGTGACCCGTGGCTCTACCCTTCATTCGATCCCTGCGAAACCCTACATTTCAGCAGGATAATGCACGACCGCATGTTGCAGGTCCTGTACGGGCCATTCTGGATACAGAAAATGCTCGACTGCTGCCCTGGCCAGCATTCTCTCCAGATCTCTCACCAATTGAAAACGTCTGCTCAATGATGGCCGAGCAACTGGCTCGTCACAATACGCCAGTCAGTATTCTTGATGAACTGTGGTATCGTGTTGAAGGTGCATGGGCAGCTGTATCTGTACGCGCCATCCAAGCTCTGTTTGACTCAATGGCCAGGCGTATCAAGGCCGTTATTACGGCCAGAGGTGGTTGTTCTGGGTACTGATTTCTCAGGATCTATGCATCCAAATTGCGTGAAAATGTAATCACATGTCAGTTCTAGTATAATATATTTGTCCAATGAATACACGTTTATCATCTGCATTTCTTCTTGGTGTAGCAATTTTAATGGCCAGTAGTGTACATGCGATAACCGAGGACGGCAGTGCGTGCCCTGCAACGTGCTCCCACGCTGACCGCAAGGTTGGTAAGAAGTTGTTGTGGTAGGGCATTCCGTGCCTTCACCAGGGCAGTTGACAATTGCTGGATGGTGGTTGGTGCATGTGGACGCGCTGCGATACGCCTCCCCAATGTACCCCACACGTGCTCTACGGGATTTTAGTCGGGGGACGCACACATCTGTCCATTCACCGAATATCCCTCGTTCCGAGCGCTCCTTCACCTGCGCTGTTTGATGCGATCACGCATAAAAATGAAGTCAGGGACGAATGCACCCTATGGAAGACTCATATATGGAAGCAGTGTAATGTCACAATAACGCTGACTGGTGAGTGTCCCGTCTTCAAAGAATTTGGAGGTCATTACACCCATGCAACATTAGGCCTGCCCACGCCATAACGCCAAGACCACTTGAACGATCATTTTAGACACTGTTCCTGGGTGCAGTACGTGTTCCCACCTCTCGTTATATGAGGTTACGTAGGGACAGCGAAAAAAGATTAGACTGATTACAGTTTTTTTTTTTACTTTATTGTTATTTTAAAACCTGTACAAATCAGGTAGGCTGGCAGCGGCACACTACGCCACTCTTCAGCCATAGCGTTTATAACAGTATAAGAACGGAGAATGATAATGAACAAAGTGACGGGCAAAAGAGAGAGGTCACAGAGACACAAAAAACACGGAGTCGTTCACACGTGACGATAACAACACTGAAAACACGTTGGCACGGCGCACAGGACACTGATGAATCCGACGGCACAAGTGAACGTAGTAGTGGGACGGCGGACACCAAAAACACTAAACGACGGCACACACACGAGACACAGAAGGTGATGATCTCCGGCGCGCGAATGTTCACTATGGGTGTGCGAGTCCGGGGACCTGCCAAGAGAGGAGGAGGAGGAAGGGGAGTGGGAGAGCGAGAGGGGAGAGCAGAGATGCCACAGGCAGGGGAGATAGGGGGGGAGGGAGGAAGGGGGAGAGGAAGCCCGGGGGAAGTGGGGGAGGGAGGGGATGGGGAAAAGGAGAAAGAAGGGAAGAGAAGAGAAGGGAGGGAGGGTGCCGAAAGGAAAGGACACCGGAAGTGGGGGGCCGGGCAGGGTTAAAGTTGATAGGAGGGGTAGATGGAGGGGACGAGGACATCATCAGGGAGAGGGAGCTGGCGGAAGCCACCTTGGGAGAGGGTAAGGAGGGTGGAGAGATGGAGACCGGGCGGGACGTGGGAATACAGGCGCGGCAGCGGGCAGGGGTGGGAGAGGATCGGGGATACGAGCGGGTGAGGAGGATCAAGTTTACGGGAGGTGTACAGGATACCGATTACAGCTCGTACAGAAGCATTTAAGCAGTCACTCTTGCCGCACTCCATACGGGAGTAAGTCCTGGTACATAACACAAAGGGAATTACTCTCTGTCATGTGGCTTGCAGAGAATATATTTAGATTAATACCAAATACAGCGGAAGTGTTACTAAGACTGGTCAACAGCAAAAAACATACAAAGACAGAAAAGCATATAGATGGAGAGCAGTGCGGTTTTAAGAAGAGGAACAAAAGATGCAATAGGATTATCTATCTCGACTTAGAACAAACGTTTAATGGAGCAGAGCAGGACAAACCTTACAGATTTTTAGAGAAAAGGCATTGAATTGGAGCGAAAAAGTGCTACTTAAGAACCTACACATGGAGCAGAAAGTCAGAGTACAGACTTGGGAACAGACAAATAGGGAGGACTGTCTCACAACGATATGTCTCTCGTCTTGTTCGGTGTATTTTTGGAGGAAACTGCAAATAAATGTTTAAACAGTACAGAGGTATCTATCAACGGGAAAAGGAAGGAATGCACAAAATTTACGGTTGGCAAGGTGTTTTTGGCTGATGATGGACTGACAATGAACAAAATGATAGATCTGAGTGCAGCATGCAAAAGAGTACAGAATGACAGTTTACAGTAAGAACCCCAAGAATATGGATTTTGTTACAAAAGAAAAGATGACAACCATAAGGTTATACTTATATGGATGTGGTGTCTCTTCTTTTGGACATGTCCGAAAGAACAGACACCATATCAAATGGCTCTTAGCACTATGGGACTTAACTTCTGAGGTCATCAGTCCCCTAGAACTTAGAAATACTTAAACCTAACTAACCTACGGACATCACACACATCCATGCCCGAAGCAGGAGTCGAACCTGAGACCGTAGCGGTCTCGCGGTTCCAGACTGTAGTGCCTAGAACCGCTCGGCCACTCCGGCCGACAGACCCCATATCCACATAGGTATATAGTTTTGGCAATACCAGCCATGACCTTCCTCTTCTGTGCTGGAGGCACACATATTACCCGAGCTCTTACGGGAGTTGGTAAGAATATCTTCCACGAGTAATGAGTGTGTTGGGGTGGGACACTACGAATGTAGTGTGTGGACATACAAGGTGAGAATGTGGGTCTCGCGGGAGGCGTGCGCGAGATAGTCCCTGCAGTCGCACTATCCTCTGTGCCCTCGGTCGCTCAGATGGATGTCGACGTGGTAGCTCAGCGTATTCGGTCAGAGAGCTGGCTGGCCTCTGTAATAAAAAACCCGAGTGAAAAGATCAACAACGAGCTTCAACGGATATTGTCATGTGACGTCCGCTACGACGAAATACAACGACCCATAAAAAAAAAAATTTAAAAAAAGATGATGGATAGAGCGTCTGCCATGTAACCAGAAGATCCCGGGTTCGAGACCCGTTCGAGGCACACATTTTCACCTGTCCCCGTTGATATATATCAACGCCCGTCAGCAACTGAAGGTATTAATATATAATTCTAATTTCACCATAAGCTTAGGTCATGACACAATCCAAGATATACACTCCTGGAAATTGAAATAAGAACACCGTGAATTCATTGTCCCAGGAAGGGGAAACTTTATTGACACATTCCTGGGGTCAGATACATCACATGATCACACTGACAGAACCACAGGCACATAGACACAGGCAACAGAGCATGCACAATGTCGGCACTAGTACAGTGTATATCCACCTTTCGCAGCAATGCAGGCTGCTATTCTCCCATGGAGACGATCGTAGAGATGCTGGATGTAGTCCTGTGGAACGGCTTGCCATGCCATTTCCACCTGGCGCCTCAGTTGGACCAGCGTTCGTGCTGGACGTGCAGACCGCGTGAGACGACGCTTCATCCAGTCCCAAACATACTCAATGGGCGACAGATCCGGAGATCTTGCTGGCCAGGGTAGTTGACTTACACCTTCTAGAGCACGTTGGGTGGCACGGGATACATGCGGACGTGCATTGTCCTGTTGGAACAGCAAGTTCCCTTGCCGGTCTAGGAATGGTAGAACGATGGGTTCGATGACGGTTTGGATGTACCGTGCACTATTTAGTGTCCCCTCGACGATCACCAGTGGTGTACGGCCAGTGTAGGAGATCGCTCCCCACACCATGATGCCGGGTGTTGGGCCTGTGTGCCTCGGTCGTATGCAGTCCTGATTGTGGCGCTCACCTGCACGGCACCAAACACGCATACGACCATCATTGGCACCAAGGCAGAAGCGACTCTCATCGCTGAAGACGACACGTCTCCATTCGTCCCTCCATTCACGCCTGTCGCGACACTAGTGGAGGCGGGCTGCACGATGTTGGGGCGTGAGCGGAAGACGGCCTAACGGTGTGCGGGACCGTAGCCCAGCTTCATGGAGACGGTTGCGAATGGTCCTCGCCGATACCCCAGGAGCAACAGTGTCCCTAATTTGCTGGGAAGTGGCGGTGCGGTCCCCTACGGCACTGCGTAGGATCCTACGGTCTTGGCGTGCATCCGTGCGTCGCTGCGGTCCGGTCCCAGGTCGACGGGCACGTGCACCTTCCGCCGACCACTGGCGACAACATCGATGTACTGTGGAGACCTCACGCCCCACGTGTTGAGCAATTCGGCGGTACGTCCACCCGGCCTCCCGCATGCCCACTATACGCCCTCGCTCAAAGTCCGTCAACTGCACATACGGTTCACGTCCACGCTGTCGCGGCATGCTACCAGTGTTAAAGACTGCGATGGAGCTCCGTATGCCACGGCAAACTGGCTGACACTGACGGCGGCGGTGCACAAATGCTGCGCAGCTAGCGCCATTCGACGGCCAACACCGCGGTTCCTGGTATGTCCGCTGTACCGTGCGTGTGATCATTGCTTGTACAGCCCTCTCGCAGTGTCCGGAGCAAGTATGGTGGGTCTGACACACCGGTGTCAATGTGTTCTTTTTTCCATTTCCAGGAGTGTATATATAGTTATAATAAAACTTTTGTTACTTGAGAGAGACCCCATGAGAAACGAGTGATGGTAGGAAAATGAAACTTTGTGGAAACATCTGTAAGAGCATGCGGAAGAGAAATAACGAATAAACCAATTAAATTTACACATGATAAGGTGCATTTGTTAATTGCGTGCCATGTTTACGTTCCAGGCTACAAACGTTGCTGAATGTAGCTATCATCTTTTCACAACAGCTGTTCGCAGCACTTTTCGAACGGTGAACCATGGTATGTTCAGCTGTCGTAATACTACTCGTGCACTGCTTGAAGACTGCACGTTGCGTCAAGCATTCTCAGCCATAGCAATGACAACTTCAATAATTTGAGGCGCAGTTGACCATACACCTCTCCCAGGAACAATTCCTAAATCGCCAATTAATTTTAAGTTCTGAATCATGTTCAACCCCAGCGCGTAAAGAGGAACTCTGCGTATTATTTTAATGTTTCGATGCTTGCACAGAGCAGAAGCATTATTTTTGTCGTTTTAATAAAACAGCTTTATGAGTAAAGCCCTACTTACGTTGTCCAAACCCACGTTCACTGTCTGCAAATGTAATGCACACGAATGTTTGTGTTTCAACCCTACGTCGCCGTACCAGTACCGGCGCCTAATGGTAAGTCGTGACAATAACACAGTCAACAACGCAAACCAACGGTCTGGGAATCATTCCTGTAAAATCTGGTACCCTTACCGGAATTGGATTACCGTCTTCACTGCCTCAAGTAGCGAAAGTTTAACTACAACCACTCCGTATATAGTATACTTTTACTCCTTAATATAGGAGGATACGACACACACCCAAGAAACAAAAATCAAAATTATAGCGCCTAAGCAAGCATTCAACGGGAAAAAGAATATACTATGCAGAAAAGTGGAGAGACAACTGCGAAAATACTGCGTAAATGCTTTGTGTCGACTGCGATCTTGTATAGCGCAGACACACGGACGACAAGGAAGAAAGATTAAAAAAAAAAAGAGTAGAGGCATCTGAGATGTGGGTATGAGGTACCATGGAAAAGATAAGCTGGAGAAGCACCGCGGCGACCACAGCCGCTCTGAAATACATGAAATGTATTAGCAGTTGCTGATATGGACAACCATCAGCTGTATAATGGAATGACGAGGTGCTAAGGGGTGACGACAGGTGGGGCATCCTGCCATCCCTTGAATTAACCACGCAAAGTCCGTTCCTAACCACGCCCGACCGGAGTGGCCGTGCGGTTCTAGGCGCTACAGTCTGGAACCGCGAGGCCGCTACGGTCGCAGGTTCGAATCCTGCCTCGGGCATGGATGTGTGTGATGTCCTTAGGTTAGTTAGGTTTAAGTAGTTCTAAGTTCTAGGGGACTGATGACCTCAGAAGTTGAGTCCCATAGTGCTCAGAGCCATTTGAACCTAACCGCGCCGGTCAACGAAGGACGAAAACACAAGAAAAAGAAGACTATTAGGTGGCTTAAACAAAAGATGGATACGAAACAGGATAAAGCTACTGGCCGGCCGCTGTGGCCAAGCGGTTCTAGGCACTGCAGTCTGGAACCGCCAGATCGCTACGGTCGCAGGTTCGAATCCTGCCTCGGGCATGGATGTGTGTGACGTCCTCAGGTTAGTTAGGTTTAAGTAGTTCTAAGTGCTAGGGGACTAAGTGCCACACATTGTTGCGGAAAACGCCAATTTAAAAAGAAAGAATTCAGGCTTAGCACATTTTTAAACACAAGCCGCGATATACTGTGGAGTTGATATTACGTCTTGTGAAACCAATATGATTTCTGACAAGAATTTGCCGTTTCATAATGTAACTTTAACAATATGTCAATGTTAATTTAAAAAATGGTTCAAATGGCTCTGAGCACTATGGGACTTAACATCGGAGGTCATCAGTCCCCTAGAACTTAGAACTACTTAAACCTAACTAACGTAAGGACATCACACACATCCATGCCCGAGGCAGGATTCGAACCTGCGACCGTAGCGGTCGCGCGGTTCCAGACTGAAGCGCCTAGAACCGCTCGGCCACACCGGCCGGCAGAGTTCCCTCATATCTCGCTGGTAAGACAGACATAGCTTTCTTGTAGCAACGGTCGTTTAGGGCTGCAATAGAAAATTGTGCCAACGGTGACAGTCTGCTGTATTTTAGCAGGGATCGAATTTTTAAGTAGGACACAGCACATTCACTTACGCTCACATTTATCAGTTCCTGTAGCAGGCAAGACGTCGCGTCCGCGACAATCACACAGGACCTCGCTGACAGCCGACAGCCGCCGTCTGCACAACCCGACAAGGTGATGCGGCCTACAGGCTAAGTAACGCGGAACGATCCTCCACTGGTTTTCCTAATTGCTAGCATCTCTCTTGCTCGTCTCAGCCTTACATGGACTTCAATGTTTACATTTTTGTAACTCTTGTTTTCATTGATGCTTCGTAACTAGAGTTGCGCTCCATCAAAACTACAGTTGGGCAATTTTGGTACACGAAAAGAAACATAAATGAATGTGTGAGAGAGAAACTCGAAGCCAACTACTTTCCTTTGTTTTTTGTTAATTTGTTTCTTGTGCACATAGTTAGAACCGCATATAGTTCAGTATTAGTCCACTGAGTGGTTCATATCCTCAAAAACTATAAATTGCACTTGACAGATAATAAAAATTAGTTGATCGCCTAACTTCTGCATTTTTATGTAACCAAAGCAATTAATTTTGATGTAAGTACAGTTTACATTCTCAAACACGAAATAATTATTGTTGCTATTTTGTACTCAATGAAACGTCGTTCAACGTGACCAAAGGCAAGAGTTACCTGTTATAATCGATAAGTGCGAAAGTTGTTTATGAATAAGCGAAATATTTTTTATATAAGCTCGACGAAGTATTGAAGCGATGTTTGATATGTTTCCGATCTGCGATTTTTTTATTTTTCCATTTTTTGAGGAAATTGTGTTTTCTGGAGCTGAATGATAAACCTGCATTTTTTTTTCATTTTTGCTGCAACATGTCTCTGTTCCACATTACAAATCAACCATTTTCGAATACAGCCAAAATTAAACATTGAGAATTCCAGTTTTGCTATAAATACTTTTTATTTTAAGTAACAGACAGGACACAACTATGTTGAGCAAAAAAGGTTCCGTAAATTAGGCGGCCCTTTATATTTCCTCACTCAGTTTCTAACTGGTTCACCACTGCCAGTTTCTAGGGAAACCTGGCAACATTCAAAATGGCCCTAAGAACTATGGTTCAAATGGCTCTGAGCACTATGGGACTTAACATCTGAGGTCATCAGTCCCCTAGACTTAGAACTACTTAAACCTAACTAACCTAAAGACTTCACACACATCCATGCCCGAAGCAGGATTCGAACCTGCTCCCGTAGCAGCAGCGTGGTTCCGGACTGAAGCGCCTAGAACCGCTCGGCCACAATGACCTAGCAATCGAAATAAGGAAACGTCCGGTAGGTATGCAACACACCTAAAGTACAGATAATGTGGTTACAATCTTAACTGACCAAAGCTACAAGTAAATCTACTGTAGTCTACACTGTCTTACGATAGTCTGCGGTAGCTACGGTAGTTTCTACTTTCAATTCATAACTAGTGAACCTGATGCTGAACGCCAGTGCACTCTTTTTCTCCAGATTTCAGTGCTTAATATTCGGATTCAGAAACTTTGTAAAAATTAAATGCAGAATATATCGCAATTAAGGAATTGCATTTGGGTTCTTCCCACTGTTATGATTATGGTTCAAAATGGTTCAAATGGCTCTGAGCACTATGGGACTCAACTACTGAGGTCATTAGTCCCCTAGAACTTAGAACTAGTTAAACCTAACTAACCTAAGGACATCACAAACATCCATGCCCGAGGCAGGATTCGAACCTGCGACCGCAGCGGTCTTGCGGTTCCAGACTGCAGCGCCTTTAACCGCACGGCCACTTCGGCCGGCTATATGATTATGGTACTACCCTTCCTGTTCACGTACATACCCATGATTATCTTCAATTAATCAATGTTCGAAGTCACTGCTTGATTCATACTGCAAGTAGGATCGAGTCAGCTGCTTCCAAAACCACACAGCATGGCATCGTCTTCATCGGCTTCTATGTTTTAGCGAAAACGGAGGGCAGGTGAGATATAACACTGAAACTGTTTTTTTTTCCCTAAAACTGGTTTCCCCTAGCAATGCGCCGCACTGTGTTGTTTCGGTTGTCAGCTCGTTTGTCAGCGCTCACTTTCTCGCCTACATGGTGATAAAGTGATGATGTTAAAAACTTTCAAGAACTATAGGAAATGGTAAATGTATCAATTTGAGGTAAGGGACTTTTTAGTATGTAAGCGACCGAGCTGAAAGGTAAAATTGAAAACCTAGTCAAATTACGCCTTAGCCTCACCCAACACACAAACTAATAGCCCCAGCTTCCGAACCTTTATCATGGCGTACAGAATACCCACTGAATACTCCGCAACGCACTCAGATAATTTCCTCTGTTGATGGTCTAGCGTCGGAGTACGTAACTTGATGTCAGTGAGACCGAAAATCCTAAGTCTACGGTACAATAATAATGAATTCCATTTACCAGCCCAAGTTTCACAAGCTGCTCCATTTAGAATAGCTTATCGGAATGGCGTCGTCCAGCGTCAATGAAGCATGGCATCGTCGCACAAGGATCTGTCGTACCTGTTCTAATAATCCCGAAGTCGTCTGAATAGTGTCGCAGACAGATAGTATTCTTGCCAGGAGGCCCTCTTTGTTCTCGACAGGCCTCTTTTTCATAAGACTTTCCATATGTTCCCACGGACCACGGAAAGAAATCAAGTGGGATAAGATAAGGTAAACGGGTGACCACAAAACAGGACTGCCTCTGCCTATTTTACGAACCTTCAGTCGAAGACGACGCTGGGCTCCATCGTGTTCGAACCATATCCGTTGACGGATAACAAGTAAGATGTTCAAAAATGGTTCAAATGGCTCTGAGCACTATGCGACTTAACTTCTGAGGTCATTAGTCGCCTAGAACTTAGAACTAATTAAACCTAACTAACCTAAGGACATCACACACATCCATGCCCGAGGCAGGATTCGAACCTGCGACCGGAGCGGTCGCTCGGCTCCTGACTGTAGCGCCTAGAACCGCACGGCCACTGCGGCCGGCAAGTTATATGTGTTCCAGGAATCTTGGTAGTATAATTATACCTCTGATAAGCACTGTGTACAGGGTACATTTACGTGGCTAGGAAGAACAAACAGGTGTAGAACTAAATAATTGACTGATAATATTGAGAGGTTCCATGCCCTCTTTTGCATGTCTCCTCTCATTTTCATGAATTTTATTAATAGAATGAGATTTTCACTCTGCAGCGGAGTGTGCGCTGATATGAAACTTCCTGGCAGATTAAAACTGTGTGCCCGACCGAGACTCGAACTGCATGGTTCGCAGGAGAGCTTCTGTAAAGTTTGGAAGGTAGGAGACGAGATACTGGCAGAAGTAAAGCTGTGAGTACCGGGCGTGAGTCGTGCTTCGGTAGCTCAGATGGTAGAGCACTTGCCCGCAAAAGGCAAATGTCCCGAGTTCGAGTCTCGGTCGGGCACACAGTTTTAATCTGCCAGGAAGTTTCAATTTTATTAATGTTCTATGTCATTGCACGGTAGTGAAAGACTGAATAAGGTTATTGTAATGAGAGTATTTGTACTGAGAGCTCAAAAAACACTTTTCACTTGATTCCTATACATGTTGGGTTACTTCCCTGTGTGGCCTGTGCGAGGCGAGCATCAGAGGACGCGGCACACTGCATTTCCGGTTGGGGGCTGCACTTCCGCGAATTCTGAGGAGTTTGTACAATGGGCTTAAGCGCCTGGCTGAACGACTGACGTCGGTGGAGTTTCGCCTATTGTATGCAGGGCGAAATGACCTACGATACGTCTGACTGTCGCCGCAGTTTATGTGTTTACCATTCCGGCGCGTCCGGAACGAAGATTCCTCGCACAGACTGATTGCATTGTCCTTTTGATTCTGAGAATACTTGTCGACCATGCCTCGCTGGGTGCGACTGTCTGGGGCCTGATGGCCGGTGGTCTAGGCTGGTTGTTTTCATAGCCGGTCAAACGGCAAGTGCAGTGCCCTCAGCTGAATAGCAGAGGCATGATTGGTCAACTTAAACTGAGGAAAGTTGACGTCATAAAGCTCTGCTCGAAATTGGAGGGAATGGTCGCTATTGGCGCGAATGATGTTTTGAGACAGTGTGGGGAAATTTTGGAATTAGAACTGTATGCTGATTCGCGGTTTTCGAGGAGAGTAGGGAGCAGAGCAATGATGGCTTCGCTCTTGCCTTGCGGGGTCAGAGGATTCGGGATCTGATCTTCCTCGGAGTCGGACGGTCTTGCGATTTGGTCGCTCTTCTTCGGAAGAACTTAGAATTCTCGGACAGCCTTCGAGGCCAGGGGTTGACACAGAGTTGCTGCACGGCAGAAGTCGGTGCTTACATCATCAGGACGCTGCCTGCTGACGACGTACTGCAGATTTCAGTACTGGTACAGTATTTTGCGGCTCCGGCATTGTAGGACCTATAAGTTTCATACTGAATCTCTCAGCAGCACGCGCGCTCGATTTGCTACAAGTCCACCTTGCTTGTTTCTCCATGTGATCCCATTTCAGCTCTCACTACTAATTGCGATTCTGCTATATAGTCGGAATATTAATATTTGATTCATTAGGACCTCCAGTCATTATCGTCAATCTATTGCATCACAGAGAGTAGGGGCCCCTTGTTCTCGAGCCAACTCTTGTTCTCATAATAGTTCAGTACACCCTATCCTTTAACCTACTGTGTATGTCGACAATCATGTGCATTTATGTTCTGATTTATAATAAATCTCACTGTAATATTTAATCCGCATATCATTTCGTAGATATATGCAGAATCACATTTCCTGTTGTTTACTGTGATAAATTTCTCTTTTTTTTTGAGTAGATTATGGTTTTTTTTTAAATTGCTGTGAGTGTGCACTCCTTATTTTACCAACTACCAGGGTCCACCATCATTTCCTTCCGTTACCGTTGTGCGCATAATTAATTAGCTGGTAGATAAGGAGGGGGTCGAGTGCATGTCTCGTTCTCATGCAAAATTCGTCAGAATTAAAGAGGTTCAAACTCTTCTCCACCCCGGCACCTCGCAATATGTGTTGATGGATCTTCACAACTGGTCTTTATCGGCCCAAACATGACTGTTGTGACTGATTAGCATCCCGTCTCTCGTGAAACAGTCTTCACGCGTGAAAAGTTCGTACGCAGGAAAGTGAGGATCGATTGTAAGGCGCTCCAAGAACCAAGAATCCGAAGTCAGCAAGAGTCAAAGCATGCGCTTCCTATGTATGACAGGGGTGTAGTTGCATTTCCTGGGATACTTGCCACAAAGTACTCTGCGAAACATTCATTTCACGTGAATGATCGAGTCCTGATAGCAGACGCCTCATCCATACAAGCAAGCACTGCACCTTCTAAATCTGGAGTTCGTGGGGTTCGAGTCCTCCTCACTTGTTGTACTGTTGTACCAATTGCCCTGTTTCACTTAATCACTTGAACATTCTTGGAAACTTGGAGTGAGCCGGATATCTTCTGCGCGGATATTTGATCCTTTACAACCCTTTATGCTCCTCTGTTGCTTCCTTTTGCTTGGCCATACAAGCTTCGTCACCGGCTAAAACACTATCTTGTTCGGACTGATCGACGGTAGTATTTCAACTTGTAAACACAGACTGTAGTCTACTACAGTACAGACACTGTACACCATGATTGTTCATATCAGTACACATCACGCCATCTGCACTGGATTAGTTGAATTATTTCCCAACTTCTACACATAAGTGCTAGTAGGGATTGTTTACCACACTGCCTCAGCAACAGTAGTGGTATATGTATTCCACTGTCAGAGATATCAGAACGATTTTTGATTATAATTTCCATCTCGGTCGTTTCTGGACCATGGTTCTTAACCTCAAATTGATACATTTATCTTTTTTCATCATATCTGAAAGTTTGTAAAATCATCACGAAATCACCCTCCATAATCGTCATCATTTAGCAATGTTATCATGAGCCCTCAACAGGCAGTAATTGTAACTACCGTTAAATACATTTTCATAGGTTACTGAGAAATAATACTAATAAAGCGAAATGCATAAGGTTGTGTGGGATGGAAAGCTGCTCAGGAGAAATACCCAATTGATAATCGATGTTTCTGGCACTGTGGGATGTCGAAGTTTCAGAATGACTGTTTCGGAGTTTGGCTCTGAGCACTATGGGACTTAACATCTATGGTCATCAGTCCCCTATAACTTAGAACTACTTAAACCTAACTAACCTAAGGACATCACACACATCCATGCCCGAGGCAGGATTCGAACCTGCGACCGTAGCGGTCACGCGGTTCCAGACTGAAGCGCCAAGAACCGCACGGCGATAGGTAGAAAGGCCACAAAAGTGCACTGGTGTTGTTCACGTTTAGTTTTGTTACCAGGCCTGGTAGGGTATATAAGGAGCGTGAACAGCGTCAGATGTTGTGTGATTACTGTGAAGGGCACGGAGATATAGCGTACTCGTGTGAGACAGCGTGTTCAGTACCAGATAGAATTTTAAAGGAGTCTGACTGTGGGTTTCCATTTGGTAGACTAGTCGAATCGTGCAATATCTAGATTTTTTTGGCATTCGGATATGACAGTCTCCTAATGTTGGATCGCATGGGAACGTGCACCAAGCATATCGTAACATCTCTATATTTGCTTCTACCATCCGATACCAAGTAATGAATTCCATGTAGAATTCTACCCGCACCATTGGTTGGACTAGCAGCAGTCGTAGTAGGGAATTACTGTCTCATGGGCAGGTTCGCTTTAAAACCACAACATAAATGGCTGCAATTATAGCTGTGCAGTGACTGAGAAACACAGACTGCTGATGAAAGGCTTCGCATTGTGTTCAGCGATGAATAGCGGTTCGGCACTACCAAGGATAACCATCGGTGGCTAGTATGATGGCGACCTGGGGAGAGCTCCCATTCTTCCACAAATGATACCTTCACTGCGCGATAACAACGGTGAAGTCACTGATGACAGTGCCACTAAAGCAGAATTATTAAAAACACCGTTTGCCAAAACTCCTTCATCAAAGAAGACGAAGTAAATGTTCCTGAATTCCAATCAAGAACAACTGCCAAGATGAGAAATATAGAAGTAGATATCCTCGGTGTAGCAAAGCAACTTAAATCACTTAATAAAGGCAAGGCCTCTGGTCCAGATTGTGAACCAGTCAGGTTCCTTTCAGAGTATGCTGATGCAATAGTTCCCTTTTTGGCAATTATATACAACCGCTCGATCACAGAAAGTTCCGCACCTAAAGACTGGAAATTTGCTCAAGTCACACCAAAACCCAAAAAAGGAAATAGGAGTAATCCGCTGAATTATAGGCCCATATTACTGACGTCGATTTGCAATAGAGATTTGGAACATATACTGTGTTCGAACATTATGAATTACCTCGAAGAAAACGATTTATTAACACATAGTCAGCACGGATTCAGAAAACATCGTGCTTGCGAAACACAACTAGATCTTTATACACAGTTAGTAATGAGTGCCATCGACAGGGGATGTCAGACTGATTCCATATTTTTAGATTTCCAGAAGGCTTTCGACACCGTTCCTCACAAGTGTCTTCTAACCAAACTGCGTGCCTATGGATTATCGCCTCAGTTGTGCTACTGGATTCGTGATTTCCTGTCAGAAAGGTCACAGTTCGTTGTAATAGACGGAAAGTCATCGAGTAAAACAGAATAATATCCGACACTCCCCAAGGAAGTGTTATGGGCCCGCTATTGTTCCTGATCTATATTAACGACATAAGAGACAACCTGAATAGCCCTATTAGATTGTTTGCAGATGGCACTATCGTTTACAGTCTTATAAAGTCGTCAGATGACCAAAACGAATTGCAAAACGATTTACATAAGATATCTGTTATGGTGCGAAAAGTGGGAAGTGACCCTGAATAACGAAAAGTGTGAAATTATTTACATGAGTATTAAAAGAAATCGGCTAAATTTCGATTACACGATAAGTCATACAGATCTTAAGGCTGTAAATTCAACTAGATACTTAGGGATTACAATGACAAATAACCTAAATTGGAACGATCACATAGATAATGTTGTGGACGAGCAAACCAAAGACTGCGATTCATTAGAAGAACACTTAGAAGGTGCAACTGATCTACTAAAGAGAATGCTTACACCACGCCTGTGCACCATTTTCTGGAGTACTGGTGTGCGATGTGGGTTCCGAATCAGGTGCGAATAACGGATGACATCGAAAAAGTTCAAAGAAGGGCGGCTCGTGTTGTATTATTGCGAAATAGGGGAGATAGTGTCACAGATATGATGCGTGAACTGGAGTAGCAATCATTGAAACAAAGGCGCGTTTCTTTGCGACGGGATCTTCTCATGAAATTTCGATCACCAGTTTTCTCCTCCGATTGGGATAACATTCTGTTGGCACCCACCTAAATAGGGAGGAATAGTCATCACGATAAAGTAAGAGAAATCAGGGCTTGGACAGAAAAATTTAAGTGCTCATTTTTCCCGCTCGCCGTTCGAGAGTGGAACGGTATTGAGACAGCTTGAAGGTGATTCATTTAACCCTCTGCCAGGCACTTTATTGTGAATAGCAAAGTAATCACGTAGGTGTATATGCAGAAATGACAGATGTCTCTATTAAGTGTCAGCATGATGTTAAGGTATTCCTGTGGCCATCCAGATCCCAATATCTGTCCCCAATAGAACGTGTGTGGGACCAGTTCTGACCTGAACTCCGTCCCACTGCCAATATCTAGAATATCAAGGATCAGTTACAAAAGTTGTGGACTATTTGCCTGAGGAGAATATACGACACCCTTTCCAACAGAATCAGTGCAGGCATACACGCCAGAAGGAGTACAACGTTAAACTTATTATTATATTCGCGTGTCAGAAACATACATAAAACACATTTTATACAATTATTGAAAAACACAGTTTATATAATCTTCGACCAAAATTTGGCCATTTCCAGTGCATTTTCCGTTGTCTGGTGAAGGTCATCTTCTGGACAGGTGGCTGGACACAGTCGACACTAAAGCATATGTTGAACAGTCTGTTCTTCTCCGCAGTCACATTGACTTCTGTTTTCTTCAATGTATCCCCATTTTGCCAGGTTAGACCGTGCTTTGCCCACGCCTGACCTCAGTCAATTCAGGGACTTCCAGATTGGCCAATTCTCATCACGACCAGGGGGTAAAGGTTCTGAAAATATTTTCCAACGAGGAGGTTCGTATGTCTCAGCCCTCCATAGCTGCAGCCTGGCTTCTTCATCAGTGGTGGTTACTTTCTCCGATGCTGTGAGGAAACTTTTCCTTGACCTTAGTCGTTGTGGGTAGGGTTGCTGCCCATGCATGGGATGCGTTTTTTTCTGCTCCGGTTTCGTTCTTTCCCTGTTTGCTACTATTTCTCTTCGAACATGAAGTGGTGCAATTCCTGCGGGGTTGTAGAGCCATTCGACTGGAGTTGACTTCATGAAGCCTGTTGTAATTCAGCCTGTGTCGTTGAGGACAATATCCACGTGTTTGGCATGTTTTGACTTATACCAAACAGGACAGGCGTATTCTGCAGCGGAGTAGCATAATGTCATTGCGGAAGTTCGGATGGTTTCAGCTTGGCTGCACCACTGTGATTCGACCAGTTTTCTCAGAAGATTGTTCCTGGTGGAGACTTTTGACTTGAAATTCACATTGCTTTTGAACGTTAGAGACCTGTTGAGTGTTATTACTAGGTATATTGGAGCGTCCAATCTTCCAAATTAATCCCTGACCATTCTGTCTTTAACTTTCGGGTGGTTTCCCTATTTCTCAAATGGAAAGCCCACACTTGCGTCCTTGATGGGTCTGGATTAAGCTGGTTTATTCTGTAGTATTTTGACAGCTCTCCAAAAGCACTCTTTAAGGTGATTTCTATTGAATCAAAGTTTGTGCTTTGGGTTCTATTGAACCGAAGTTTGTGCTTTAGGTTGCCAGAGGGATATCATCAGCTTACAAGAAACTCCTGCAGTTGGGGACTATGGGTTGCTCGTTGTTATATTTATTGAACAGAACTGGAGCCAACACATTTCACTGGGGAGGGCCATTCATCTACATCTACATCGATACTCTGCAAATCACATTTAAGTGCCTGGCAGAGGGTTCGTCAAACCACCTTCACAATTCTCCATTATTCCAAAAAATGGTTCAAATGGCTCTGAACACTATGGGACTTAACTTCTTAGGTCATCAGTCCCCTAGAACTTAAAACTACTTAAACCTAACTAACCTAAGGACATCACACACATTCATGCCCGAGGCAGGATTCAAACCTGCGACCGTAGCGGCCGCACGGTTACAGACTGTAGAGCCTAGAACCGCTCGGCCACCCCGGCCGGCCCCATTATTCCAATCTCGTATTTCGCGCGGAAGGAACGAACACCTATATCTTTCCGTACGAGCTCTGATTTCCCTTATTTTATCGTGGTGATATCGTGGTTCAGTTTGAACAATTTACGTGTGCAACAATAAGAATGCAGTGGGAATGCATTTATATCTGTTGGACGAATGTTATGAAAACAAACACTCCAAACCGACGTTTCACATAAGTCACATGCAACGAAAATCTGTACCGCAACTATCAGTGTGCGGCGTGGTTATAATTATGTATTATTTATATTTTAGGACAATTAATCTGTTAAAGACACACCACATGTCATAAAGAAAGAGTGTAAACCGTCTGAGGATGAATCACAACGATTCGAAACCGGTAACGGTACCCTTTGAATAAAGGAACTGAAAGTAAATTTGTGGTTGGTAGCTGTCCTAACACCAGCAACATTTGTCAGCAAAGGGCCTACCTTGGAGAACGCCAGAAATCACTTCTGTTTTACTCGATGACTTTCCGTCAGTTACTACGAACTGTTACCTCTCTGACAGGAAATCACAAATCCAGTCACATAACTGAGACGATATTCCATAAGCACGCAATTTCACTACGAGCCGCTTGTGTGGAACAGTGTCAAAAGCCTTCAGGAAATGCATAAATTCAACACTTCAAGCGAATAAAGAGCTAGTTCTTTTTCACAAGTACGATGCTTTTTAAACCCATGTTGACTGTGTGTCAATATATCGTTTTCTTCGAGGTAATTCATAATGTTCGAACACAATATAGTTCTAAAATCCTGCTGCATATCGACGTTAATGATATGGCCCTGTAATCAAGTGGATTACTCCTACTACCTTTCTTGAACATTGGTGTGAACTGTGCAACTTTCCAGTCTTTGGGTACGTATCTTTCGTCGAGCGAACGGTTGTATATGATTGTTAAGTATGCAGCTAATGCATCAGCATACTCTGAAAGGAACCTAATTGGTATACAGTCTGGGCCAGAAGACTTGCTTTTATGAAGTGATTTAAGTTGCTTCACTACTCCGAGGATATTTACTTCTACGTTACTCATGTTGGCAGCTGTTCTCGATTAGAACTCTGGAGTATTTACTTCGTCTTCTTTTGTGAAGGCATTTTGGAAAGCTGTGTTTAGTAACTCTGCATTGGCGGCACTGTCTGCGATAGTATCTCCATTGCTATCGCGCAGAGAAGGCATTGATTGGTTCTTGCCGGTAACATACTTCACATACGACCAGAATCACTTTGTATTTTCTGCCAGGTTTCGAGACAAAGTTTCGTTGTGGAAACTGTTATAAGCATCTCACTTAGAAGTCCACCATACATTTCGAGCTTCTGTAAAAGATCGCCAATCATGGGGATTTTGCCTCTGTTTAAATTTGACATGTTTGTTTCGTTGTTTCTGCAACAGTGTTCTGACCAGTTTTGTGCACCAAGGAGGATCAGCTCCGTCGTTTGTTAATTTATTTGGTAAAATCTGCCAATTGCTGCCAATACTACTTCTTTGAATTCAAGCCACAACTGGTCTACACTTACATTATTAATTTGGAAGGAGTGGGGATTGTCTCTCAGGAATGCGTGAAGTGAATTTTTATCTTCTTTTTTGAATAGGTATATTTTTCGCTTATTTTCGGAGGATTTGGGGGTTACAATATTCAGTCTCGCTACAACAACCCTGTGTTCACTAATCCCTGTATCCGTTTTGATGCTCGTTATTAACTCAAGATTATTATTCTGTAGCATCCATCGGCTGCGCTGCCCTTGGAGGTCAATGAAGAATCGTAGCTTGTGCAGAAGATTGATGATGAGCCTCGTGAGGTTGAAATCCTCGATTAGGTTTTAGACCTTGTTTAATAGTAACTGGTGGTTGACGGGTTCGTACGCTGCAGTAAAGTCCACGAATAACACTCATGTCCCTTTCTTCCATCTACTATGAACTCTGTAAGTTTGAGTAACTGACCTGTGCAGCTTTTATCAGGCAGAATCCAGCTTGCTGGGGTATAAGCAACGGACCAATAACATGTGAATGACAGTTTGAAATAATTCTTTCTAGCAGTGTGTAAAGGTTACACAGTAGTGCGACTGGCCTAAAATTCTATGGTCCGTTTCTTTCTTTACCAGACTTCAATATAGCAATTAATCGGCTGTTCCGCCATGTCTCTGTAATTTGACATCTATAAACACATTTATTGAACAGAATGAGATTTTCACTCTGCAGCGGAGTGTGCGCTGATATGAAACTTCCTGGCAGATTAAAACTGTGTGCCCGACCGAGACTCGAACTCGGGACCTTTCCCTCTCGCGGGCAAGTGCTCTACCATCTGAGCTACCGAAGCACGACTCACGGCCGGTAGTCACAGCTTCACTTCTGCCAGTATCTCGCCTCCTACCTTCCAAACTTTACAGAAGTTCTCCTGCGAACCTTGCAGAACTAGCACTCCTGAAAGAAAGGATATAGCGCAGACATGGCTTAGCCACAGCCTGGTTGGCAGGAGAACTTCTGTAAAGTTTGGAAGGTAGGAGGCGAGATACTGGCAGAAGTGAAGCTGTGAGTACCGGGCGTGAGTCGTACTTCGGTAGCTCAGATAGTTGGCCTTTGGCTGTGCTGCGGTGAGGACGCGCTGTTTCTGTTCCTGCCGCGGAGCGAGCGGTTGTGTTGTTTACATCGTACTCGGCCGTTTCGCGCGTGCCGTACTCAGCATATAGATCACCATGGCGCACCAATACAGAAAATCGACGCTCAAATTTACGTTCCGCAACGAATTTGCACGGCCCAAAGCACTCGAAGTCGAACGATTTCTACGAGAAGAAGTTAAAATTCCGGCGACCGACATTCTCGGCATTCACTTGTCCATTGTGAGTAGTATCGTATATGTGAAGATCATCAACGACGCAACATGTGAACGGATCCTTCGGGACACGAAACAGGGCCTCCGTTTCTGCCATGCTGATGGCAATGTGGGGACTGTACACGTCGATTATTCTGGCATGGGACTTCGCACGATCAGAATTTTCGAACTTCCTTTCGAATTACCGGCGGAGGACGTCGTGACAGCGCCGCGCCCCTACGGCACGGTCCATGATCATATTGCGGAAAAATGGACGCAATTCCAGACATATCCTGTGCTGAATGGAGTCCGCCAGGTCCGAATAGAACTTAAAAGACATGTACCTTCATATCTGACTATCGGTGGCTGCCGTGCCATCGTCATCTACGATGGGCAACCAAAGACCTGCTCTGGTTGTGGGAAGGAGGGACACCTTAGATCAGAATGTCTCCAACGTCGAATCACGCAACTGCCGCCGGCTGGCGCAGACCCGCCATCGCAGCCGACGCTGCTTCCCGTGACTTATGCAGCAGCCCTCACGACAGCTACCACTTCACCACGACAGCCGACATCCACTGTTGGGTCGCGGCTCCATCCTCCAACACAGGGCGATGACGACACACCCGTTCCACAAGCTACGGATTCAATTCCGATGCCGCCGCCCCCGTCGACGGATAAAAACATACATGACGATAGCATGGCCGTAGACTCGCTTATTGTGCCTACAGCTGCCTTTGTGCCGGAACGTCGGGAATCTTTGCCGTCGTCTGACACAGAAGGACACTCCAGGAAGCAACGCTCCCCGAAGCGACGGAAGCGGAGGCGTAGAGCAACTTCCGAACGGGATGCGACGCAGCCTCCAGAGGACGAAGACTCCACCTTCAATGACGACGCTACCACAGAGGCAGACGCCATTTGCTGCAGTGTGGCACCACCGAACGGACGTGAGGACAAACCACATATACCTACAGTGGCAACATCGGATGCCGATATGCAGGACAGATGCTGCCCACCACCTTCTGGAGTGCAAGCACCCATGCCGAGTCCTGAGGACGCTAGGGAAGCAGATCTTGCATTGAGTTCCCCGACGTGGGCGGATGACCACGACGACGACGGAACCATGCAAGTTACGCCAACAGGGCCCACGCCATTGGCGCCGGCTCTCTAGAAAGGACGGCAGGTGCGGTTTGTGGGGATGCGGAGGTGTCAATAGAGTCAGAAGCGCCATAGGCAATTCCAGTCTTAATGGATAACTTAACACCTGCGGTTCGGCAACAAGCATATCGTATCGCCACGCTCAACCTCAACACGATACGAACGGCAGTGAAGATCCAGTTGCTGCGTGAGATGCTTCGTTCTTCGGATGTTGACATTGCCCTGTTGCAAGAAGTGTATATAGCGGCCCTCCCCGTTTTCTACGGTTACGTGACACATATGTCACCGGCGGACCGGAATGGCAGTGGTACGGCAATACTAGTGCGCGACGGAATTGACATCGAAGAAGTGACTTACCTTCCGTCAGGAAGGGGGCTGGCGATCACAGCACTGGGCACACGCATCATTAACATCTACGCTCCATCAGGAACTGACCAACGCCGCGAACGATCGCTGTTCTACTCGGAGGATATCGCCCCCCTCTTCATCAGCCGCTACGATCAATATATCTTCGGCGGCGACTTTAACTGTGTGCTCCACCCCAAAGACCAAGTCCCACACTTCTCGACTTGTCAAGAACTTCGGCTCCTGGTTCGTGATCTGCTTCTCACTGACACGTGGGAGACAGTGCACGGTGACCGTCCCGGGCCGACATACCTTACTAGTCACTCGGCCAGTCGCCTAGACCGCATTTATGTCTCACGAGCTCTAGCGCCGGGAGTATTGGACGCCGAACGTTGGCCGCTTGCCTTCTCCGATCATAGCGCTTTCATATGCACACTCACTCTACAACAGCAGCGAATATGGCGCAGCCGAGGACCCTGGAAGCTGAATGTGGCACATCTTCAAGACCCGGAATGCCGTCGAATTATCGCCAAAACATGGCTGGATTGCGAACGTCGTCTTCCCCGATATCCTTCGATTCTAGCATGGTGGGTGGACTGTGCAAAACCGGCGTTTCGGCGTGTGCTAACTCAATTCGGTAAAGATATCGCAGCTTGGCATCGTCACACATTGGACTTCTATTACACGATGCTTCGCGAACTCGACGGCCAACCACCATCTCCAAACCGACAAATGGAAAGCCGCCGAATTAAAGGTCAAATATTGTCTCTTACGAGGAAACGTTTGGAGGGGGTCGTCGTGCGATCGCGACGTCACGACCGAGCGGAAGGAGAAAACCCGTCTATGCATCACATCGTGCTCGACAGCCGCCGACGCCGACAGCAGCTGATCACGGACCTCGTATTGCCAGGTGGTAGGGTCGTACTGACTCAGGCCGCGGTTACAGAAGCCTTTGCAGATCACTATCGCCAGTTTTACGACGAGGTGAATACAGAGGAAGAGGAAGCGGACGATCACGACATACTGCAGCACGTGTCGCACACCCTCGACAATGCAGCAGCGGCGACGCTGTTAGGTGGAATTACACGGGACGACATCGAGGACGCGCTTAACAAGGGAGCACTGAACAAATCTCCCGGGCCAGACGGACTGCCGCTCGAGTTTTATCGGACTTTCCGCGATCTCATGATGCCCCGATGGATCAGCATGTACCAAGAACTGATGACCCCCGGTTCCCACGTGCCACCTGCATTCGTGGAAGGTCTCCTTATACCGATACACAAGCCTTCCAGAGGTCGGACGGTCGAGGACTACAGGCCCATTACAATGCTCAACTCGGACTATAAAATCTTCGCCCGACTACTCGCCAGCCGCATAAAGCAGGTTCTGCCCCTACTCCTCTCAATGGAGCAAACGACACAGGGCGGAGTGACCAACATGCAAACGGCAACCAGCGAATGCAGGGATTTAATAGCCATCGCCACATGCTGTCGCCTTCGAGCTGCTCTGATCACCATTGATTTCGACCACGCCTTTGACAGAGTTCACCACAAGTTCCTTCTGTCCGTTATGGCCCGCATGGGCTTCCCGCTTGACTTTCTCGACATTTTTCAACGCCTTTTCCGTGGAGCTGCATCCCGTGTACTGGTGAATGGACGGATTGCGGGTCCCTTTCCGATCCGACGGTCAGTTCGCCAAGGATGCCCACTCTCCATGATCCTTTACGCGATCGCACTCGAACCACTTGTCGGAGGGTTGAAAAACAGGCTCTCGGGAATGCCATTGAGGGATCACACCTTTCACTGCAGGATATATGCTGATGACCTTCTATTACTTGTCCGATCTGGTGACGAGGTACGATCGGTGTTACAATGGATCAATCGCTATGGATTGGCAGCGGGCAGCCTCATGAATGTGGCCAAGTCGGCAGCGATGCCGATTGGGAGAGGTCTACAGGAGGACGCTTTAGCCCCACTCCCACTAGTTAACAAGATCCGGTTCTTGGGCATAACATTTACACAGGATGTGCGCCGCACGGCTGCAATGAACTATGCACGATTACTACAGGCCATACGCACAGAAGTTCGCCGGAACTTACTTCGACGGATGGACCTCCTACAGCGTGTGGAGTACCTCAACCTTCACGTGGCGACTAAGATGATCCACATGGCCCAGGTCCTACCGATATCGACAGCGATGGCACACAGATTGCAAGCAGCGTTTGGATATTACCTTACCGCCGGACACCTATTCAAAGTCCGCTACGAAACACTCACCCTTCCTCCGCGTGATGGCGGACTGGGACTTATAAATGTACGAGCAAGAGCTACAGCGTTATACTTGTGCACTATGATGAAATTGTGGACCCACAAAGATGCTTCCCTTACGGGACGTCTGTTAGAGGAATTGCTGCCGGCGTCTCTTCTGCCACCTGTCACGGTTGCGCACATTACACCTTCACTCTCGCACCTCTCGGCATTTATTCTTGAATATAGTTACGTGCACCCAGACCTTCCCAACACTCGCACTCCCAAGGCGAGAGACGTTTACAGACTGCTGCTAAGGTCCATACCTCGGAATATGATTGAGAGGAAGAGCCCTACGACCCTATGGCCGGCAGTGTGGAGAGCGGTCCAGCAGCCGTTCCTCCCCACGCGGGTACGAGCCGCGTGGTACCAGGTGGTGAACGGGAAGTTTGTAACACGACAACGGTTGCACGCTATTGGGATGACGGATTCCCCCCTTTGCCCACGTTGCCACCTCGTGGATACTGACGAACACCGTTTAACATGTGGATCGGCGTTAGAGGTATGGCTGCTAGTGCAGAAGATCCTCGCCTGCTACCTACGTATCGCGCCTCGCACAATTGAGCCACGGCTCCTCCTTTGTCCAGAGGATACTTATTTCCCACCTGCGAAGACTCACGCTCTCACATGGTTCAAAGGCATGTCCATATACTACCTCTTTCGCGATAATGAGAAGATGGTGCTTGATTACTGGCACTTTCTCCAGGACAGTCATAGCACACTTGAGTGTACACCCCGATACCGACAGCTATTTGCGAACTATTTGCGCAGTGTCTTCGACAACCCCCCTCACAGTTGGGGAGTACCGGGCAGAGGATGACCGCCGACATGGGGCTCCACACGCCGCGAAATACTGTAACAATTTGGAACATGGAATCTGTACGCCAAGGGGCCATGCACATGGAATGGCGTGCGGGATTTGGTTACATTTTTCTTTCGTTATTATCTATCATCACACTATTTGTTTCAAATTCTTTTTCATCGTTTAGAAGAAACTCTTGTTCTGTTGTTGCTACGGCTGTAATTTTCTAATTTTGTTTGTTGTAACTGAAAGACGCCTAAAAAAAAAAAAAAGAAGGGCGTTGGGTTAATAAGCGAAAGGTAAAGAATTCAAATCTTGTGTGAATCTAAATATTTTCTTTTTTAAAAAAAAAGTTGGTAGAGCAAAAAAAAAGTGGTTAGGACATTGCGTTGTGGCCGCAAGAACCTCAAAAAAAATAAATAAATAAATAAATAAATAAATAAATAAAAGATGGTAGAGCACTTGCCCGCGAAAGGCAAAGGTCCCGAGTTCGAGTCTCGGTCGGGCACACAGTTTTAATCTGCCAGGAAGTTTCGTATCAGCGCACACTCCGCTGCAGAGTGAAAATCTCATTCTGGAAACATCCCCCAGGCTGTGGCTAAGCCATGTCTCCGCTATATCTTTTCTTTCAGGAGTGCTAGTTCTGCAAGGTTCGCAGGAGAACTTCTGTAAAGTTTGGAAGGTAGGAGGCGAGATACTGACAGAAGTGAAGCTGTGAGTACCGGGCGTGATTCGTGCTTCGGTAGCTCAGATGGTAGAGCACTTGCCCGCGAAAGGCAAAGGTCCCGAGTTCGAGTCTCAGTCGGGCACACAGTTTTAATCTGCCAGGAAGTTTCACATTTATTGAACAGTTGGAGAATTCATTCCTTTGTTGCTAATCCAAAGTGCTTAATGTGCTCAGTTCATACATCGTCCAAGCCAGCTGACTTACCAGTTTTACTCTGTTTAATAGCCTTCTGTAATTCATCCATCGTGAATGGGAGTGAAAAATTGTTATTCTCCTTTTGCTCAGTTCTTCTTAGTTTTGTTTTCCTTAGAGTTATAATTGGGCTTCCAATTTAGCAGTAGCTGGTGTGCTATTTGGTTGGAGGTAATATTTTGGTGTGCAGTGGTCTTGGAGCATTGCGCAGGCGTCGTAGATGTCTCCAAGTCTTATGACTATCTCTTTTCAGATCCAGATTTGCTATTGTTTTAATCCATTTCCCCTTCCTGACTTTTTTTATAGAGGAAATGGGTTTGTTTCATGTTTATATAGTTTTTTCGCTGAAAGGGCTTTCTCTAAATAAATTGCTGTATTCCGTAAATGAGGCTGCCTGATCGTATGTAAGATGTTCGGTGGCCAAGAGGGAAAGATATTTTGGAGCATCTCTTTACGGTCGTGGTGAAGGTGTCGTAGTGTTCTGGTATTGATCCTATAGAAGACATTTCGGCGTCCAGTAATTCTGGGAATCTCCACGAGTCAGCCCTTCTAAAGTTAAACCTCCTCTGAAATGGGATTTTTTGAGGTCTAACAGCAGTAAATATTTGGTAGATTCTTGGTCTGCGTTGTGAACTTGGTATTAGAGAACAGACATACTTTATACATTGTCGATAACGCTGTTGGTGGTGAATATGAGGTCGAGATTGTAGCCTCGCCTGCCTTTACAACTGTTGTAAACAGTTGTAAAGCGCATGCTGGATGCTGGTGAAGTGTCACTGTTAAAGTGTGAACTAATATAGTTTGTGTGAAAGTGTTCTGGACTTCAAAATGGATGCAGACAGATACGAAAAAAGCCACCTATACTGTCGCAAACCAGCACCCAGCATTATGCTACTACCAATAATGATGTAGCTTCCCGGATTCTCCCGAAATCATCTGAAGATGAACCTGAAAGGGTTCGAAAACCGGTTAATGTAATAAAGCATTATTAATGAAAAAAGTGACTGGTTGCAGTTGTGTATAATTTATTTACTATGTTAATGTGTTTTCTTATTTTACTCTTACAATTGTGCTTTTCTGTGTTATCGTGTGGAACATTGTGACAATTATGGCGTGTGAAAAACGTGATACTAGGCTCCAAAGTAAACTGAGAAATGACAGTGAAGACGAAAGCAGTGTGCTAGCGCCACCGTGTAATGAATTAACTAATGTTCAACATAGTAATTTGGTAATTGTGCATAGGGAAATGGAGCGGGTGGCAAATAATGGTGTAGACAGTGAAACAATTAGTCAACAGGGAAGCATTATCGATCGATCGGTCGGCAACAGTTCGCCTCAGGAATGCGAAATGACAGGACACAATCTTGCAAATACTGTAGATTCAGGTTTTGCGTCCTCACCGTTTTCTCAAATAAGTCAAGACACACTTTCTGCTCGTCAAAATGTGAATGTTGCCGGTGCAAATGCACTGCCGAAAAGCATAGAGGAACAGATTCCAGACACTAATACATTATTATTGCAATTAATGCAACAAATGAAACAAAATCAGAGACAAACACAGCAAGAGTTAGACACAATGGAACAAAATCTTCAAAAGTTAGACACAATGGAACACCACCAGAGACAAACACAGCAACAGTTAGACGCAATGGAACAAAATCAAAAACAGTCACAGCAACAGCTTCAAAAGGTAGACACCGCGCTTGAACAAACACGTGAAGGTTTAACTGCTGAGTTATTTAAATCGAATCTAAATCTTAAAAAGTCTGTAATGACGTAAAAACACAAATTTGTGAGCATTTTCAACCTATGTTTTCGCGTCATGAAAATGCATTACAGAATCACGAAGCAGCCATAAAGGAACTGCAAAGTATTGTTCATGATAATCACGACACCTTACAAGCTTAAATTGACTCAGTTGCAACTACTGATTCGGTTACGCAACTTGCAAAAACTCAGTAAAACTTAAAGGACACAGTAAATACGATTTCAACACAAATGGACACTCTGAAACTTGGTTCAGAAAAACACACTGAGGAAATAAGTTCTCTATTGGGGAAAGTAGCCGAACTTTCGGATCAGTTCACCAACTTATCCACAAAGGTAGGTGATGATATGAATGACACAAGACCCGTAGCCTTCACTAACACAGAAGAGTATGAACAAATTAGAAAATACAAACAAAATCAAAATCAAATCAATACACAGTACAAAAGAGAAATCCGGGAAGTACAAGGTCAGTTGACGCAGGTAATACAAGAATTACATATTTGAGAGGACACTCGCGCTCCAATACGGGAAGAGGGACATAGAAATACGGAACAACCACAAAATAATAACACAGGGCACTTCAGAAATTATGAAAGAAATTGGCAAGGTACACCGAATTTTGAGATGGAACCGCCGAAAAGCGGTAACAATGACCAATATGCGACTCGCCGACATGATGATTTTGACTATAAGCTGTTCATTACTACACGTAAATTCAAAACGTTTAAGAATTCTGGCAACGACATTCATCCACAAGCATGGCTCCATCAATTCTCTCATTGTTTTCCTCCCAACTGGTCATTGGAGCACAGGTTAGAATTTATGTGTGGCTACTTAGAGAATGAACCAGCTGTAAGAATGCGATCGGTCATTCACGATTGTCATAGTGAAGGAGAATTTTATCATGCCTTCCTCTCAGCATATTGGTCTCAAGCTACACAAGACCGAGTAAAACATAGCATCATAATGATGAAACATTTCGAACAATCGGAATTTTCTAGTCTTGTCAAATATTTCGAAGATTTGTTACAAAAGAATCAGTATCCTTCAAACCCATACAGCCGCTCAGAACTCGTCCGCATTTGCTTAATCAAATTGCCTGAACGTTTACGACATATTATTTTGGCAGGACGTTGCAAAGACGACATTGAAGCTTTGCAAGGACTCTTACAAGAACTGGAAATTGACACTGACAATCGCATAACGCGAAAACAGGAGCACAACAATTACAGGTCACATCCGTCACAATTCCGCGATGAAAGAAATAATAACTGGACACAACAAGGCTATTCTTACAACGTAAATCGTGACCAAAACAGACACCACCCGTATGACAACCGTTGGCAGAGTAGTAATATTTAGAGGGAAAGATCACCTCTCTGCGGTAACGGCTATCACAGAGACAATGAGAGAAACAGACAATATGGGAACCAAAATAATTATTATCAAGGGAAGCAGAATAACTTCAGACGCAACGGTCCACCGCGCAGTTACGATTCCAGGAGAAATTCTCCACCAGGTGACCGACAAGAAATTAATTACAGAAATTACCGACATGACGACAGACGATATAATCGTAACGACAGACCTGAATTCCATCAGAATTAGCGGGATTCGAACAGGGTAGGGCCCTCTCGACAAGGTGAATTTGTAGAAGTTAGGTCTCCTAATCCCAATAACGACGCGCGCCAACAAAGAGTCAGACAATGACTCACACCGCAGGCAGCCACGTGCGCCGGCTGGCTCAGAGAAAAATAACGTAGACGCTAACCTTGAGAAAAATTCCAGTAGTCTTTACTGACGTATACCGCATTATAATTGCGTTGAAGCTGAAGCTCTGTGTACTAGGAAGAGTAAAGGTTTACACCATATTTCACATGTAAAACCGTTTATTGAAAGATAATCTGCTTTTTAACTTAGTCTTTGCCATAAAATTTTTCACTTTACATTACTAGTATGCTTTGTCAGACTTAGAAACTGTTAACATGCAACTATGTTTTAAAGTTAACTATCCAGTCAAGAACCTGGCCTACTTATTTAGACAGTAATTACGAATGCATTGTTATAGTGAACAGACGACACAGTGTTATTGTGTGTGTACATTCTTGCTTGTTAGTTGAACTATTACGTAATGACATACTTAGAACATATACCGGTATTGCTAATGACATTGTAATGCAACATTTTGATTTACTTGAAAATACATTTTGGATTTAAAATACTTTCTGAGAGATACCAGATGACACAGTGGTTAGTTTATTTGACAGCTACACGATTATATCATGACGCTACTCATGTGTGACACAATCTACATTGTTACTTTTGTGCTGTATCTGCTTTATATCTGCACAGTTTTTCTGAATTCTTCTGGAAAATAAAACATGCTTTAGTAGTAACTTTCGTGGTATAGCTACAATGAGACAGCCTTTTTCGTAGCACAACAATACATTACAGTATAGTACTTTCTTGATATGGTACTGTACGTAATAAGTACGATATCTATACGCAAAGCATTTCGCTTTTGTTTATTACGAGGTAAGTACATTGACTTCCACAGAACTTTGCTTACGGACGACGATAATTACGACACTTGGCACATTTCTTACCCTTAAGTAATGACAGAGATTACCTTACAACAAGATGCACAGTTTAGCGCTACAGTACACGTATTTGAGTGGTTAAATTCGTACTTAAAACATTTATTTTTAAAGATTTTTGAATTACAAAGATACAAAGGTTTTCTGTGATACATTTCATTCCATTGCTGTAATTTGTAACACTTGAGGGTACAATTACATTAATCCTCAGGGGGGGGTACTCGCTTACTTTATGTACCATGTGTTTGGCAAGCACAAGGAGCCCTAGCTAATATGGTATTTGCTTATACAACTTTACACATCGGTACCATATTTATCTGACACATAAATTACACAGCTATCTGATTCTTTAACAGAGAAACAAACATTTTTTTACTACATCAGTGACACATGTTTACACAATTACACAGTTGGATAACTTCACACTTATGAAATTGTATTTTGTCTGTACTTTGTGAACTGTTCATATTTTTTCGGAACCATTGTGATACTATGAGAACTTTGAATGATGTATTTGGTATGGGATCATGATTTTTGAAGTATGTTTGAGGTAGATGACACTATTGAAATGAGCAGAGAATTTTTTTTAGGTTTTGACATTATTGCAGAAAGCTACGACATTTTTGGGATTTGATTGAGGTGCTATGATGTTATTATTACGATTACTATGTGTATTATGCTGTTGAGGTATGTTTATTATGATACATATTTATTATGATGAAATATCGAAAAAGTGTCGACAAATATGTATATGGGTAATAAGGTAAGGAATAATGAGTAGTGGTTAGGGACTCTGATTTGAGAAAAAGGATGTTGGAAACCAAGAATTGTACTTTAAGAGTTATGAAACGTGTGCACATGCGTGAATGTATATCAACACTGCTATTCATGAGATTTCGTTTCTACACATTTCTACTGTAATTTTTCGACCTGTGAATTTTTATTGGTATCAAACTGTCACTGTAGCAGAGACCGCTGTCATAAATGTTTCGTTACGAAAGTTAAGTGACACTCATGTAATGCGTCGTGGGCACCCAGCTGTGCCACCTGCCTGGAGAAAAAGCCATTAGTTGGAGAAATAAGAGGCCATTTACCTCGCTATTGAGATTCCTTTGTAGAAAGCATCGCAAATATGACACGCTATTACTTGGAAACATATGATTATACTGTGGAGCACGTATTTTGTGCTACTTACAGAAATGCTTATGAATTGATGGGAAATATTCTTACATCTGCACACCTGATTATGACAAGTGTCTTTCTACGAGAGTTGAGAGAATTTCTACTAACTTATGAAATGCCACATGACTATTGAATGATATTTTTATGCTTTGTACATAGTTGCTTATTTGATTTGATATCTGGTTTCCAGATGTGTTGCAGCATTGGTTCTATAAAATAAAATTAAATGCATTTGCTAATATGAACACTTTCTGTCAACAGATCTACACTCCTGGAAATTGAAATAAGAACACCGTGAATTCATTGTCCCAGGAAGGGGAAACTTTATTGAGACATTCCTGGGGTCAGATACATCACATGATCACACTGACAGAACCACAGGCACATAGACACAGGCAACAGAGCATGCACAATGTCGGCACTAGTACAGTGTATATCCACCTTTCGCAGCAATGCAGGCTGCTATTCTCCCATGGAGATCTTGCTGGCCAGGGTAGTTGACTTACACCTTCTAGAGCACGTTGGGTGGCACGGGATACATGCGGACGTGCATTGTCCTGTTGGAACAGCAAGTTCCCTTGCCGGTCTAGGAATGGTAGAACGATGGGTTCGATGACGGTTTGGATGAACCGTGCACTATTCAGTGTCCCCTCGACGGTCACCAGTGGTGTACGGCCAGTGTAGGAGATCGCTCCCCACACCATGATGCCGGGTGTTGGCCCTGTGTGCCTCGGTCGTATGCAGTCCTGATTGTGGCGCTCACCTGCACGGCGCCAAACACGCATACGACCATCATTGGCACCAAGGCAGAAGCGACTCTCATCGCTGAAGACGACACGTCTCCATTCGTCCCTCCATTCACGCCTGTCGCGACACCACTGGAGGCGGGCTGCACGATGTTGGGGCGTGAGCGGAAGACGGCCTAACGGTGTACGGGACCGTAGCCCAGCTTCATGGAGACGGTTGCGAATGGTCCTCGCCGATACCCCAGGAGCAAGTGTCCCTAATTTGCTGGGAAGTGGCGGTGCGGTCCCCTACGGCACTGCGTAGGATCCTACGGTCTTGGCGTGCATCCGTGCGTCGCTGTGGTCCGGTGCCAGGTCGACGGGCACGTGCACCTTCCGCCGACCACTGGCGACAACATCGATGTACTGTGGAGACCTCACGCCCCACGTGTTGAGCAATTCAGCGGTACGTCCACCCGGCCTCCCGCATGCCCACTATACGCCCTCGCTCAAAGTCCGTCAACTGCACATACGGTTCACGTCCACGCTGTCGCGGCATGCTACCAGTGTTAACGACTGCGATGGAGCTCCGTATGCAAGGCAAACTGGCTGACACTGACGGCGGTGGTGCACAAATGCTGCGCAGCTAGCGCCATTCGACGGCCAACACCACGGTTCCTGGTGTGTCCGCTGTGCCGTGCGTGTGATCATTGCTTGTACAGCCCTCTCGCAGTGTCCGGAGCAAGTATGGTGGGTCTGACACACCGGTGTCAATGTGTTCTTTTTTCCATTTCCAGGAGTGTATTAAATAATAATTTTACGATCCAGATTCTTCGAAAAAGGAGCACTTGGAAAGGAAGGAACAATAAGAAGGGACTAATAACAGTAACTGCATACATAATTTTCTTTTCAAGTACTTGGTAATTTTTTTTGTAGAATAAGTTGTGGTGCACCACTTTAATTACATAGACATTAAGATGTGAATATACATTTCCCTTATCTGCATTGTTGTCTTTAGTGTACTATTTTTTCTGCTTATGGGCATGTCATGTTTAGATATAAGTTATTGCATTTGCTGCTGCTGATTGCCACACATAGTGCTTCTGAATTTCACTTTGTATTACTCTGTTAAGCCAGTTTTACTACTGATTTATTTTTCTTGTTGCTGCACATTGGCTCATATTAGTTGTAATGTTGAATTTGCTCTGCTAATTTAGATTTACTGCTGCTTGCTTTGCCAATTTGCATTTTTTTGTCATTGCTGTTTGTGTTAATTGTTTTGTACTGCTGCATTGCCTCGTCCCTTAGTTTAGCATCTGAGCTCAGTAGATTTAAGTTAGCTTAAGAGGGGATAGATTATATAAGAGAGTGAGTTGTGAGGAATTGAAAGAAATACATTGACAAGGTATTTAAAAAAAGTTTTGGGTTGGACTGCAGTACCAAATGTCACACTGTAAACAAACCCTGTCCTGTCCTATTGTGTTATTCAGCTATGTGTTTGTGTACCCTCGTGTATATGTGTTCTTCCTGTCTTTATGTGTTTGTCTGATTAGAGTTATGTTGTAGAATATTTCTAATAATATGTTATTTACTTTGTAAAGATGTTTAGACATTATTTATTCTCAAACTGCTTATTGGCTTCTGTCTCGGGTTCTTCGGCCGACGTTCATCTAATGATTTTTCTGACGTTTCGCCAGCACGAGTGGCTGGCATTGTCAAAGCTTCACCCTCCATTGCCGGTGGTGAACTGGAGCCGAGCTCGCGGGCGCAGACTATATGTACCTGGCGCGCCAACGTCCGAGGGCTTCTCCGCGGTCATTTCCGGTGCGGTTCTCCTCTTGCTACCTGCGACGGTCGTTCGCTGCAGTACGGGAAGCCAGGATCCGTTGACCTTAAGGCTTTCCTCTTTCTTGTTCAAACTGTTCGCGTGTTTTTGTATTTCTACAGCTTCTCTGAACAAGCGCGTGTGATAGTGGTTCTCTACAGCCAGAACTTCCGTGTCGGCGAATTTTATTACGTGGTCGGTCTCATTCAGTGCGTGTTCTGCCACGGCCGATTTCTCCACCTGCCCCAACCTGCAATGTCGCTTATGCTCCTTGATCCTGGTGTTAATGGATCGTCCAGTCATCCCGACATAAACTTTTCCGCATGTGCATGGTATGCGGTATATTCCCGACATTGAAAGTGGGTCTCTTTTCTCCTTCGCCGATCTAAGACACTCTTTGATCTTCCTTGTCGGTTTGAAGATCGTCTTTACGCCATGTTTGCGCAATATACGGCCGATTCTGTCCGTCACTCTGGGAATGTATGGCAGAAAGGCCGTACCCGACATTTCTTTTTCTGGTTCCTTACTTCGCCGAGTGTTTGGCTCAGTTACACTTCTAATATAATTTGTGGAGTACCCATTGCTCCTCAGGACTGTTTCCAGGTGTTGCATTTCTCGTTTGAGGTGTTGCGGCTCACATATTCGTCCTGCTCTCGTTACGAGCGTACTAATCATGCCCCTTTTCTGGCTCGGGTGGTGGTTTGACAGTTTGTGCAGGTATCGGTCCGTGTGAGTCGGTTTTCGATACACGCTGTGTCCCAGGTTTTCGCCGTCCCTTGTGACCAGCACATCCAGAAATGGCAGTTTCTTGTCCTTTTCTACTTCCATGGTAAATGTTATGTTGGCATGGAGGCTGTTCAAGTGTCTTAGGAAGTCACTGAGCTGTTCTTCACCATGGCTCCACACCACGAAAGTATCATCGACGTACCTGTACCACACCTTAGGTTTGCAAGTGGCACAGGCACTGGACTCGGCCACTTGCAAACCTAAGGTGTGGTACAGGTACGTCGATGATACTTTCGTGGTGTGGAGCCATGGTGAAGAACAGCTCAGTGACTTCCTAAGACACTTGAACAGCCTCCATGCCAACATAACATTTACCATGGAAGTAGAAAAGGACAAGAAACTGCCATTTCTGGATGTGCTGGTCACAAGGGACGGCGAAAACCTGGGACACAGCGTGTATCGAAAACCGACTCACACGGACCGATACCTGCACAAACTGTCAAACCACCACCCGAGCCAGAAAAGGGGCATGATTAGTACGCTCGTAACGAGAGCAGGACGAATATGTGAGCCGCAACACCTCAAACGAGAAATGCAACACCTGGAAACAGTCCTGAGGAGCAATGGGTACTCCACAAATTATATTAGAAGTGTAACTGAGCCAAACACTCGGCGAAGTAAGGAACCAGAAAAAGAAATGTCGGGTACGGCCTTTCTGCCATACATTCCCAGAGTGACGGACAGAATCGGCCGTATATTGCGCAAACATGGCGTAAAGACGATCTTCAAACCGACAAGGAAGATCAAAGAGTGTCTTAGATCGGCGAAGGAGAAAAGAGACCCACTTTCAATGTCGGGAATATACCGCATACCATGCACATGCGGAAAAGTTTATGTCGGGATGACTGGACGATCCATTAACACCAGGATCAAGGAGCATAAGCGACATTGCAGGTTGGGGCAGGTGGAGAAATCGGCCGTGGCAGAACACGCACTGAATGAGACCGACCACGTAATAAAATTCGCCGACACGGAAGTTCTGGCTGTAGAGAACCACTATCACACGCGCTTGTTCAGAGAAGCTGTAGAAATACAAAAACACGCGAACAGTTTGAACAAGAAAGAGGAAAGCCTTAAGGTCAACGGATCCTGGCTTCCCGTACTGCAGCGAACGACCGTCGCAGGTAGCAAGAGGAGAACCGCACCGGAAATGACCGCGGAGAAGCCCTCGGACGTTGGCGCGCCAGGTACATATAGTCTGCGCCCGCGAGCTCGGCTCCAGTTCACCACCGGCAATGGAGGGTGAAGCTTTGACAATGCCAGCCACTCGTGCTGGCGAAACGTCAGAAAAATCATTAGATGAACGTCGGCCGAAGAACCCGAGACAGAAGCCAATAGGCAGTTTGTCAACAAGTGGCCACGAAAGCCTCAACAATTTTGTATTATTTATTCTGTTTTGTTTTAATGCTCACGTGTGAAGTTGATGTTTCGAAACTTATTCAGGCCTTTTATGTATTTACTTATGTCATAACACTGATGTATATGTTTATTTCTATTCTTTTGTAAAGCCCCTATTACTACAAATGTTATCTGTATTGTTATGTTCTTTAATGATGTATTTTGTACCTTTGTAATTGTATTCTTATGTTGTAAATTTATAATTGTATAGACACCAGTTCTTCAAATTAAGTTACATTTCACTGCACACGTTTCTGTTGGTCATAGTATATGCAAAATAGATGAGAAGTTGGGACTGTTAGTGTTTGCACGTGTGTTAGTAATTCAGCAAGGAACTGGTAAACAGCATTGCTGGTTCTAAGGACAATTCCAAAAACCTTGTGAGTGCACAAGTGGTGGTTTATGGACTTGCTATATTATCCTCAAGACTCTTCGGTGGTGATTGTGCACCTGCACAGTTGCAACAGATGGCTGCTGGCCGTCTCTACAAGGACTGCAGTGGATCTGCATCTTTGATGACCCACCAATACAATTATTTCTACAAGGACTGCAGTGGGTCTGCACCTCTGGTGGCCCACCAATACCATACTCTCTAACAGGACTACAGTGGTCTGCTCTGTGATGACCTACCTACCAATATTCTTCAGCTTCGACTGACTCTGCTGTGGGTTTGCTCTGTTGTGGCCCATTACCTGTCTGCATGTCAAGAGTCAGCACTGTCTTTCCGTTGGAAGGACAACACTACTTCTTCAACACTGCATGGAAATCCATTACTTCCGTGTGCATTTTCTTTTACTGCTCAGACTTTGAGAAAGAAAAAACAATGATATTTTACTGTGATGAATAATCAAGACTGTCTTTATGGAATGTGAGAAAATTTTAGCTTTTGACCAACATTGTATCAATACGTGCATTTGATATTTTTGTTATTGTAATTGTGAAAAAATTTTAACAAATATGTATTGGCCAGTGCCCAAAACAGTTTGTAAGATTTTCTTGGGGAGCATGGGGGCTATGTAAGCAGGCTGTTTAGGTTTTTATGTTGGTAACGCCACGTAGCACTCTATATGAAAATCACTGTGCTGTGTGAAGGCTGTGGCTGGTTGGCATTGTTGTAAAATTCGCTATTGTAGTGTTGGGCAGTTGGCTGTTAACAGCACGTAGTGTTGCGCAGTTGGAGGTGAGCCGCCAGCAGTGATGGATGTGGGGAGTGAGATGGCGGAGTTTTGAGAGCGGATGATCTGGACAGAGAAAGTAAATTTGTAAGAGTGGATGTCATGAACTGATATACATATTATGACTTCTGAACATTATTAAGGTAAATACATTGTTTGTTCTCTATCAAAATTTTTCATTTGCTAACTATGCCTATCAGTAGTTAGTGCCTTCAGTAGTTTGAACCTTTTATTCAGCTGCCAGCAGTGGCGCTCGCTGTATTGCAGTAGTTCGAGTAACGAAGATTTTTGTGAGGCTAGTGATTTGTGAAAGGTATAGGTTAATGTTGCGCTAAAAATATTGCGCGTCACTTTAGTGAATGTCTGAGTATGTTCAGTTTTGCTTAGCTGTTTGAAAATCAAATAACGTAGGTGATTATCAGCACAGTCATTCACTCATTTTTCTAAGGGGACGTTACATACTATGGCTGTTGAAATCGCCAGTCACAACGTGCATGTGTTTACTTTGGTAATTTGTTCGATTATTAACTGTGAATTCTTCAACCAATGGTTTGTAAAGAGACGAAATGGTGAAATTAGCTGTTTGTGTAGTAAGGATTTCGATGTTACTCTTCTCTCTGAGTGCTGTGGATAGAATTTGGACGTCTGAATGAACGACGATAGTGCTTCCGTATTTATCATGTGGTATTTCGATGGCAAGGCACATTCCTTTGAAAGGGTACAGTACCGCCCGACATTGAAAATAGGTACAACATTCTTCATTATTCTTGGCAGAACAACATATTTTTTCTAATAATAACTCAATTTCAATTAATACAGCGAAGCCGGATAACAGTGTGGGAAAGAATGACAATCTATTTATTTAATTGATCACATGTGCACTCCCACAAAATAAATCCCTACATCCAGTTTGGTGAGATCTGTGAAAAGAATGAATGTATGGTCGTCTGCTAACCGCAGATAGTGAATGTGAATAGATGATCACCTTTGAGACGATCCTTTGGCCACCTTTGGTGGGACCAAAGGCATGAAATTTACCTGAGCTTTGAGCGCCTGAAATGTGGCTGACCAATACGGTAGCAAGGTGCTCCCCCACTTCGGCAGAGGTGCGAGAGGACCGGAAGAACGGCCATGTTTCGGCACTCTGCCGCTGGATCTTGTGTTGTTAAGACCTGTCTTAGGTGTGCTCCGTAAAGACAAAAGAGTGGAGACATGGTATGCATGTGGAATACTTAAGAGTAGTTTGAAATAATAATTTCTCTATTTCAGGAACTTTTGTGGGGAGAATTAAATGTCAGGCAGGTAATATTAATGGGATCGTAGTAATCTTCGGAAGTGACCAATGGTCACAATGAAACCACGTGTAGCAATAAGTTGAAATACTTCCGTGTGCTTAAGTTAAGCTGAATTACTAGCGTGTGTACTATAAGTTGAAATATTTAAGAAATGGCGTGTGCAGGACTTGAAATTAGAGACGAGTACTTCCACGTGGTGAGTACTGTGTGAGTCTCAATCTGTGTATGAGACAAAGGATAAAGAGAAGTACTCGTCCATGGTATCAGTTGAGGACTCGCGTGTGTGATGAATCTGTTCTTAATATTACTTTGCGTGTTATGTTTCCGTGTGACGCTTGATTCAAACTATAATACTCTGAGGGAGAAGCAAGGTGAGTCAGCCGTCTATCCAGCAACGCCACTTGGCTTGCATTGCACAGGAAGACGTGCATATATCTCCAGAGTTCATAGTAGGAAAGAAGAATTATGAAGTGGGGCAGTGGCGTGTGAAACTGGGATAAATACTAATTGAAGTGGGAAAGCTGAAAGTGATAATGTTGTGACTATTCCCTGTGTTGTATTCCATGCTGTAGTGTAGTGTATGTCATGTAATTTAAGTATGTGTGGTTTGCATGGGAGAGTAGCTAGGTAGTTTCAGAGGTAGAGGGTTATGCGTGTTCCTTTTGTACCGCTCGGTCTGGAGGAAAGTTTCGTGATGATGGTTGTGAGAGTCGAAGTGTGAGATATAGCAAAAGATCCACCATCCTATCCAGAAAGTGCACTGTAGCGTTAAATAATTACGAGACCATGAGATAGAGAATCACCAATGTAAAGCCATGCCCACTGGGCGGAATTTCTCATGTGTTATTGTTGTAGGTTATAGAATTTGTGTGTTTAGGTTATAGAATTTATTGGAATAAATAAGATAGTGAAACGAAAAAGATTGGTGGCCTTTTCCTTCGAATTGTGTGTTGTCATGCTATCCAGAATTTATAATGTGTGCGCCACTCATATTCAGTGCGATGGCCACGGCTTGGGCTGTCCCATTTCTCCCAGCTTGTATTATCTCTGTACACATTTAATTTTCTTGTAAGCACAGATTCCTAACTAGCAAATTCTTTACTGTGTACAGTGGACCATTTAGAGTGAGGTGGATTGTCCATGAAAATGCTGTACTGATTGAGACGATCAAGGGAAAACAATCTCGTGGGCTTGATCACATTTCTAACATCAAATTATGGAAAAATTATGGGTAGATCGAAAGTAGGCAATTTATGGTAGATAGTCAGCGTATTTATTTGTGGTGTGTAACGTTGTGCAGAGTCAAATCGAACGTAAGAATTTTCAGGCGGGATGTCAGGAAGTATGACGGAATAGACTGGTCGAATGAGTCATGAACAGGAGTCGACAGAGTGGTGTATGTACGTATTTTATGTCATATGAATAAGGATCAAGCAGAAACGACGTGATGATTAATGAGTGGATAAAGGTAGTAGATAGAGAAGCGACGTAGAAAATAGTAGTTGATAAAGGTGATATTTAAGGAGAGAAGCGACGTGAAGCAGTGTGTTTAATAAAGAGAGATTCGACGTGATGAAACAGTGGTAAATAAATGTGAGTAGAATTAATAATGTGGAGATGTCTTAGATGTATGTTACAGAGACGCCTGTGTATGCTGCAATCGAGACTGATGCGAATGGCGAAGGAAGACCAGGAAATGATGGAGTAATGGACGGACGGAGAGCCAAAATACGAATGAAGAGATGAGGACAACTACACAACGTGAAGGGACATAAAGGGAGTATGAGATCCAGGTGGTGAACTTTGTGGAATACTGACGTAAGATGTAATATAAGTGTAAATCTAATTCTTACCATAACATTTGCAACATGAAAAAAAGTAATTTTTGTTGTTGTTGTTGAAGCCTGGTGCCAGTATAACTATTCAAAACGGTACCAAGAATGTGTACAGTTATTTTGCAGGATGAATAAGGTGTGTATTTTTTGTTCTTAGATGAAATGTCGCAATTCTAAGTTGATATTTAGCAGGATGAATAATCGGTAAAGTGAATGCAGAGGTAAGCCGATGGAGAGAGGTGCCAGAGTGATAGGACGAATTCGGAGACTGGAATGCTATCTCCGAAACAGCTTCATGTGTTATGTGGTTGAGTATAAGGGAGCAAAGGTATGGCATGTTGTCGTGAGTGTGGTGGTGTTAAGGTTAGCTGACTTCTAGACCTATTCTGTTAGTGTATTAATGGATTGAATGAGAAGGAAAATGTGATGTCTGGTGAGTGAGAGTCGTAGAGTAGTGTGATCAATGCGCACACTCCTGTAAAGGGGATGCTACCGATCCATAACTAAAACATTATTGTGCTTTATTGTTTGAGTTAGATGAACCTCGATGGCAGGTCAGGATCTGACATCATGTGGATGGTTCATACATGTCCTAGAAATGTGGTTATATATAATAAAAAGGTAAAACATATAAAGAGATACTAATTTCAGTCTGTCACAAGCACAAAGGTGCATTGTATGTTGTAGATTTAGAGTCATCAGTTTCCAAAATTTTTATTATGTTAGGATGTTAAAGTAGTTTACTATTTAACATCATGTGGTAGGTAATAGTGAGCTGTGTAGATTATTTCTTATATTATTGTTAGAACACTTTCAAGGGGTATTAATTTCAGTCTGTCACAAGCACAAACGTTCTTTGTATATTGTAGTTTTAGAATCAACAGTTTCTAACATTTTCACTGTGATAGGATGTTAGAGTAGTCTACTATTTGATATTGTAATTATGAGCTGTACAGATTGTTTCTTATTCCTTGTTTTTTTTTGACATGTTCATGTTTTGTATGAGGGACGACAGGTACAATCAATAGCACAAGTGTGGGCTGTATATAGAAAAGAGATAAATGTTGATGTTGTAGGTGTAGAAAACTAGGGTGTATGATTTTATGTTTTTTAAAACAAAGATTCTTTCATTACCAATGTATCTAATAGATCATACATGTAATCAATGAGTATTTAAATACTGTAAGAATATCCTTTTGTCTGTAATGTTGCGAGATGCACGGAAGGGTTTGACTGATTGGGTGTCGTAGCGCTGAGGGCTACACAGAACGCACCCGTACCATGTAAGCCAAGCTGACGTCGGCATGGGAGAGGCGACAGAGCCGCAGCACTCCCCACTCCACTGCCGGTCGGGGTACACTCCATGCGCCCGCTACAGCAGGTCAACGGCCTGGGGCGACACGCACATACCACTGGCCATTCATAAGTTCCGCCACCCTTACGACTGGGGAAAGTATCCCGCGGAGGCAACAGCGGGTGGTTTCTTCTGCTCAATGGCTAGCGTGGCGGCGCCACGTCAGAATGAACGACGCGCGGCAGAGTCCGTCGGGCATTTTTTACCAGCAGCTATTAACTAGTACTGGACTGTGGAGCCGTGAAACAAGATGACTGCTCGTTATGTCTCCATAAGTTGGAGAGTGAAGGACTGGTGTTTCCACGTTGTGAGTGGTGGAAAAGATTTTGTCTTTAGCAGACAGGACGATTGTTTTGTTTTGTCTTGACCACTGAACGGTGGGATCCATAAACTTTTGGCAGTGACTTGTTAAGTGTGCTTTGTGAATTGCATGTGGGACGCTTGGTATTCTTAAAGAGGACAATTGTCGTTTGGTGACTAATTATTGTATGAACGCAAGAAACTAAAGTGGGACATTGACATTTGCATTTGTAGTAGGAGACATTTCTTTAATTGGTGCGGGGATAATTGCTGGTGGTTGGAACTTACGACTTTTAATTACACCATGAACTGAAAGGACAGAACCGTGGGTAATAGTAGTTGTAGGGCCATTTCTGGACGACCAGATTCGTGTGGATGGTACTCTGAGAGTGACTATGACATTTGTGTTTAATGTGTTCAAAATGCCGATTTGAGTGACATAAAGACTTTCGTCCGGGTAACCATGGGAGAGCTTTGACACTGAGACAGTGTTTCTAGGGAACCAGTCAGCAACTTTTTTGACCCCAAGAAAATCAAAGAATCAAATGATTCCGTGTGACTCGCAAGATAGGAAATAATGTATTTGTACTTGTAATTGTGAAAATTTTTTTTATATGTTTCATTCCTGAAGGGACAGCAAGTGTAATTGTATTTCATTAACATTTGTGTTTAGAATAGTTAGTGTTTTTTTTTGTTTGTTCTGGGTTATCAAGTTCAGTAGCATGTTTATTAGAATATTTGGTACAATGATGCTTTAATTATTATCCAGTGGCGTAATACTAACGTAGCGGCTCTTGTTGCATTGGTCAGTAAGGTTGTCACAGGGGACAAGAGTTTGCATTGCACAACAAATATCGGAATTAACTGATGCATTTTGATGTCGTGGACAGTAATGATCTTGTTGGTGTGTTGACTGAAGCCACTTATTTGCATTATCACAGTGGTGATATTTCACATTAAAGTGTAACGAAGGCTAGTCGAAGTGCAAGTTCTTGTCGTCTAAATGTGTAACAACAGAGAAATGAGCAGTAGAGTAAGGTACGAGAGCTACTGGTGGATTCAAGCACTTATTGCTAACTATTTACTCCGTGTATTGATCAAAGTTGATGGAGTGACTACCCCAGCAGCAGGTATTTGTACTGGTGGACAAGGATAAGGTTAAACTCACAGTCGAGTAGTGGTGGCAATTTCTTAAGTGATGATAGTTAATGAGGTATGACATGATGTCTTAGGTTGACTATATTATGTAACCAGTATGTAACTTGTGGTATATTTCATTGTTTTTCTTCTCAGTTTTATTTCTCTGTAGGTTGATGTATATTTTAGAGTACTGATATGGAGCCTGACATTATACATGGAACTAGTGTATGCAAGTTTTTTCTTTTGTTGATTTTGTTTTGTATTTAGACATTGCTGTGTAAAAGATTATTACAACGCAATTTATGAATGTCGGATTACTTGTTCTGTGTTTGGACGGTGAGCTATTTAAAATTTCATGAGTACAGTTAGTATTTTTCTTATTTGTCATAGAATTAGTGATGTTTGGATTACTCCTAAAAATAATGGAGATCCCGGTAACTAAGCAAATTTTTATCTCACCATAATTTTTTATTTGTATGATGTAATGTTTTATTTGTCATTTGGATTGATGTAAATTTGTATGTGTACATTACTCCGGATTGTGGAGAGTACAATAATGCAACAACTGTGTCAATAATTTGGTAAAGTAACAGCATTTGGTCGTCTATTTGAGGTCACCAGGGGCTAAGGTCTCCTCCTGGTTATTTTGATGACTTGCTACGTTTGTTCTAATACAGTTTTCTTAAAAAAATGTTCGGAACTACCCTTGAATTGCAAGGATAGTACTGTACCATTTTTTTCTGCATGGGTAGCCGGTGGTGAAAGGGTGCAGTACCACCCGACATTGAAAATAGGTACAACATTCTTCGTTATTCTTGTCAGAACAACATATTTTTTCTAATAATAACTCAATTTCAATTAATACAGCGAAGCCGGATAACAGTGTGGGAAAGAATGACAATTTATTTATTTAATTGATCACATGTGCACTCCCACAAAATAAATCCCTACTTCCAGTTTGGTGAGATCTGTGAAATGAATGAAAGTATGGTCGTCTGCTAACTGCAGATAGTGAATGTGAATAGATGATCACCTTTGAGACGATCCTTTGGCCACCTTTGGTGGGACCAAAGAGATGAAATTTACGTGAGTTTTGAGCGCCTGAAATGTGGCTGACCAATATGGTAGCAAGGTGCTCCCCCACTTCGGCAGAGGTGCGAGAGGACCTGAAGAACGGCCATGTTTCGGCACTCTGCCGCTGGATCTTGTGTTGTTAAGACCTGTCTTAGGTGTGCTCCGTAAAGACAAAAGAGTGGAGACATGGTATGCATGTGGAATACTTAAGAGTAGTTTGAAATAATAATTTCTCTATTTCAGGAACTTTTGTGGGGAGAATTAAATGTCAGGCAGGTAATATTAATGGGATCGTAGTAATCTTCGGAAGTGACCAACGGTCACAATGAAACCACGTGTAGCAATAAGTTGAAATACTTCCGTGTGCTTAAGTTAAGCTGAATTACTAGCGTGTGTGCAATAAGTTGAAATACTTCTGTGTGCTTAAGTTAAGCTGAATTACTAGCGTGTGTACTATAAGTTGAAATATTTAAGAAATGGCGTGTGCAGGACTTGAAATTAGAGACGAGTACTTCCACGTGGTGAGTACTGTGTGAGTCTCAATCTGTGTATGAGGCAAAGGATAAAGAGAAGTACTCGTCCATGGTATCAGTTGAGGACTCGCGTGTGTGATGAATCTGTTCTTAATATTACTTTGCGTGTTATGTTTCCGTGTGACGCTTGATTCAAACTATAATACTCCGAGGGAGAAGCAAGGTGAGTCAGCCGTCTATCCAGCAACGCCACTTGGCTTGCATTGCACAGGAAGACGTGCATATATCTCCAGAGTTCATAGTAGGAAAGAAGAATTACGAAGTGGGGCAGTGGCGTGTGAAACTGGGATAAATACTAATTGAAGTGGGAAAGCTGAAAGTGATAATGTTGTGACTATTCCCTGTGTTGTATTCCATGTTGTAGTGTGGTGTATGTCATGTAATTTAAGTATGTGGGGTTTGCATGGGAGATTAGCTAGGTAGTTTAAGAGGTAGAGGGTTATGCGTGTTCCTTTTGTACCGCTCGGTCTGGAGGAAAGTTTCGTGATGATGGTTGTGAGAGTCGAAGTGTGAGATATAGCAAAAGATCCACCATCCTATCCAGAAAGTGCACTGTAGCGTTAAATAATTACGAGACCATGAGATAGAGAATCACCAATGTAAAGCCATGCCCACTGGGCGGAATTTCTCATGTGTTATTGTTGTAGGTTATAGAATTTGTGTGTTTAGGTTATAGAATTTATCGGAATAAATAAGATAGTGAAACGAAAAAGATTGGTGGCCTTTTCCTTCGAATTGTATGTTGTCATGATATCCAGAATTTATAATGTGTGCGCCACTCATATTCAGTGCGATGGCCACGTGTTGATAAAAGCCATTAAATAAAAAAAGAAAATGTGGTATTGCCAGTGCGTAGTGAACACTCAGAGTTTTGTAAATTACTGCTAGTCAGATGTGCGTTTCCGTTGCGTGTTATTTTTACAGGAGAATAATTTGTAACTTAATTGTGAGTACGAGAGTTCATGTTACTCGATAAATAAGAATGAATCCACTCGCTTGGCAGACCACTCATCTTGCAGGCCTGACTGCTTGATGCCACAGTATGAGCAGGGCATGTGGGTGCCCCTCACCTTTTATCGTCGGTCCACGCATGTCGCAGCACCTACGTGTTTCCTGTGCCCACAGTACATGACGCTGGTGCTGTCTGCAAAATTCTCGTAGCAGTTCTTATTTGGCTAATGTTATTCCTTCTATATTGATTGACATAATGCTTAGCTGTGGCCCTGAAGAGGGCTTATATATGGATGTTTCCGTTGTGAAAGGATCAGCCGTCATTTCTGGACGTCCACGATACGCCCGATTGCTTTTCTTAGTCGCAATTTTCGGGGAGGCTCCTTTCATGTACCCCAACGTCATACTGATAAGTTAGGTCATAGTGCCAAGTTCTTTGTAAATTTGACTCGTTACTGTAATCTACATCTACGTACATACTCTCGAAGCCACCGTATGGTGCGTGGCAGAGGGTACCTTGTACCACTACTAGTCATTTCTTTTCCCGTGCCACTTCCAAATAGAGCAAGGGAAAAACAACAGTGTATATGCCTCCATACGAGCACTAGTTTCTCTTACCTTACCTTCGTGGTCCTACGCGAAATGATCTTTGGTGGCAGTAGAATCGTTCTGCAGTCAACTTTAAATGCCGCGTCTCTAATTTTTTGTGAAAAGAATGCCGTCTTCCCTCCAGGGATTACCATTTGAGATCACGAAGCATCTCCACAATACTCGCGTGTTGATAGACCCTACCCATTACAAATCTAGCAGGCCAGCTCTAAATATCTTCGATGTCTTCCTTTAATACGACCTGATGGCGATCCAAGACACGCGAGCAGCACTCAAGAACTGGTCGCAGGAGTATTCTACAGGTTTGTCGAAAACAGTCTGAAAGGCTTGTAAGAGCGTACCAAGTAGGCTGTGCTGAAAAATGATAGTTAAAAAGAAATTTCGATAAGCTGTGCCGTTTCCGAGTTAATTAGCATTGAAATTAGCCAATCAGATTGTTGCACGGATGAACTAAAGCAGCCCGTCAAAGACAGTGTTGCCAAACCTGTGCTTCATTTGGATCAACTGTAGAATGAATAGAAGCAGAACCAAAGGCTGAGCAGTCTTGTGCACCATCATCTACACTCTGATAACTACTGACAGTAGATATACCTGGCGGCTGCTTGAATTTGCGTGTATAACAGCCACATTGGTTAACTTCAATGCTAATTAAGTAGGAAAAGCCCAAACGTATAGAATTTTTTTCTTAACAATTATTTCTCAGTACGTCCTATCGTACAACACTCTTACAAACTTTTCAGACTGTTTCTGACTATCTTGTATACGCGGTCCTTTTTGTAGATGGGATACACGTTCCTAAAACTCCCCATACAAATAGAAGTCGACCATTTGCCTTGCCTACTACCGTCTTTACTTGTAAGTTGGACTTCATAATGCTTTGCAGCGCTACTCCTGGATATTTCATCGACGTGGCTGTGTCAAGCAGCACACTCCTAATGCTGATTCGAGCATTACAGGGACGTTTTTCCTACACCTCTGCATTAACTTACATTTTTCTACATTTGCAGGAAGCTGCCATTCGTCACATCAAATAGAAATCACTGAACTAACGTCACATATCCTCTCAAGCCGTGGAGTTTCGTTTCTTTTCCTCCTTAGGACACTGTTTTTCTCAGGCACTGTGTTAAGAAGCGTATTACGGAACCCATTCGTTATGACTAGAAGGTGGTTTCACAGTCCGCGCTCGTTATTCTTTGTCCGCGCACGATGCAGTTTTCCTGTCTGTGGCTTTTCGTTCTCATTGTAAGGAGGATTCACGGGCTGCGCTCATTATACCTTGTCTGCACACGTCCTACAGCTTTCCTGTCTGTGGCTATATTTATTATTGGTTATGTAACTGCGGAAGGACGTGATACGTTGCAGTTTTCGAAGGTTTACACAGCGCCTTCAGGTGCCCCTCGCTGTAGGTAATGGAATTTGCATTCCACGAAAATGTACCGATAGTAGCAGTATAATAGATGTGACTTGATTATAATTGGGTATTACTTCTTTCTTAGCTCAGTTCAGCTAAATAAGTGTGATTCCTTTTTCTTTTTTTATAGCTGTGTTTAATATCTGTGTTTTGGAAATGACAGACGTGACGTCGCAACACGAAACTTCTCAAATCTATATGAACGTAAATTGTTACTGAATTTGTAACACATTGCAAGTAATCAGACTTATACACACACACACATTCGCCTTCCGGAAACATAGCAATGAACAGCTGCTCGTCTTGCTTCGCATTCGCAATCCGTTGTACTCAGCATAGGAAGCCATTTATCATCGTGTCTTGAATAAACCTGTGCTTTTAAGGAAGCAATGTTTCAGTGATAGTTCAAAATCATTATGATATCTTAGCCGTTTGTATGTCCTTTCACACAGACATGATAGGAATATTTCCTGCGTGGTTACTTTAGTACAGGCCGTCTCATGCTAATTTTTTTACCTTAATGAAGAGCTGTTGGTGAACGTTTTGCAGCTCTAGGCGAGAACTGAAGGATGGCAGTATCCCTCCCCCTCCACCACCACCAACATTCAATGGCACTACAAGGCAAATATCCCATTACACTTTTGATCATTGAACTAAGATGACAAGACGTCCTATTTTACTGGGGACAATCCTCGATTTTCATACTTTGTCCTCAATTCCCTTGAAACTGACTGAGGATAACAAATGTCTTCAGCTTCTTTTTTTACCTGGTGTTATAATTTTTCCTATTTTTGATTTTTTTCTCCTCATTTGTTCGACTTTTTCGCTGCTTGACTTGACATTAATTTTTTCGACCCTTTTTGCCACCCCTAATTTTTGCTGCGCTATGGGACCGCCTAGTCTTACCTAACGGTAGAAACGGCCCTGCCTTAATGATCTCTGACATGACAGAAAAACAGTGTTATATCGGACCAATAGCTCCGAATAACTACGTACTGCTTCTTGACAGCACGGCGGTCGCAAAGCTTTTGTGTAGTACCGTAGGCAGTATCGTAGATAATGCCGGAGCCGGCGTCTAGATGATTCCTACGGGCGCCGCGAGTGGCTCCTTGAACATCCTCATCAGCAGGATGATCTGACCAATGACATACCTCCAGGACGCCGACCAATGAAGACCGCCAGGACGGTGTTACAAGCGGCGGGCACCTGGGTGCCTTCTTCTAATTCGAAATTAGTTCCGTGTTGTTGGATGGTGACGAACGTTACACCGACATGTTGATAGCTAGCTCTACCAGCAAACATTCAATGTACACTCCTGGAAATTGAAATAAGAACACCGTGAATTCATTGTCCCAGGAAGGGGAAACTTTATTGACACATTCCTGGGGTCAGATACATCACATGATCACACTGACAGAACCACATGCACATAGACACAGGCAACAGAGCATGCACAATGTCGGCACTAGTACAGTGTATATCCACCTTTCGCAGAAATGCAGGCTGCTATTCTCCCATGGAGACGATCGTAGAGATGCTGGATGTAGTCCTGTGGAACGGCTTGCCATGCCATTTCCACCTGGCGCCTCAGTTGGACCAGCGTTCGTGCTGGACGTGCAGACCGCGTGAGACGACGCTTCATCCAGTCCCAAACATGCTCAATGGGGGACAGATCCGGAGATCTTGCTGGCCAGGGTAGTTGACTTACACCTTCTAGAGCACGTTGGGTGGCACGGGATACATGCGGACGTGCATTGTCCTGTTGGAACAGCAAGTTCCCTTGCCGGTCTAGGAATGGTAGAACGATGGGTTCGATGACAGTTTGGATGTACCGTGCACTATTCAGTGTCCCCTCGACGATCACCAGTGGTGTACGGCCAGTGTAGGAGATCGCTCCCCACACCATGATGCCGGGTGTTGGCCCTGTGTGCCTCGGTCGTATGCAGTCCTGATTGTGGCGCTCACCTGCACGGCGCCAAACACGCATACGACCATCATTGGCACCAAGGCAGAAGCGACTCTCATCGCTGAAGACGACACGTCTCCATTCGTCCCTCCATTCACGCCTGTCGCGACACCACTGGAGGCGGGCTGCACGATGTTGGGGCGTGAGCGGAAGACGGCCTAACGGTGTGCGGGACCGTAGCCCAGCTTCATGGAGACGGTTGCGAATGGTCCTCGCCGATACCCCAGGAGCAACAGTGTCCCTAATTTGCTGGGAAGTGGCGGTGCGGTCCCCTACGGCACTGCGTAGGATCCTACGGTCTTGGCGTGCATCCGTGCGTCGCTGCGGTCCGGTCCCAGGTCGACGGGCACGTGCACCTTCCGCCGACCACTGGCGACAACATCGATGTACTGTGGAGACCTCACGCCCCACGTGTTGAGCAATTCGGCGGTACGTCCACCCAGCCTCCCGCATGCCCACTATACGCCCTCGCTCAAAGTCCGTCAACTGCACATACGGTTCACGTCCACGCTGTCGCGGCATGCTACCAGTGGAGCTCCGTCTGCCACGGCAAACTGGCTGACACTGACGGCGGCGGTGCACAAATGCTGCGCAGCTAGCGCCATTCGACGGCCAACACCGCGGTTCCTGGTGTGTCCGCTGTGCCGTGCGTGTGATCATTGCTTGTACAGCCCTCTCGCAGTGTCCGGAGCAAGTATGGTGGGTCTGACACACCGGTGTCAATGTGTTTTTCCATTTCCAGGAGTGTATATAGACGCACGACCATGTTGAGCTTTTGCTTTTAGCTATCCACCGCCGCCACAAGTTGTCAACAGTGAAGTATATTTATTTCAACACATTTACACTACTGGCCATTAAAATTGCTACACCAAGAAGAAATGCAGATGATAAACGGGTATTCATTGGACAAATATATTATACTAGAACTGACATCTGATTACATTTTCACGCAATTTGGGTGCATAGATCCTGAGAAATCAGTACCCAGAACAACCACCTCTGGCCGTAATAACGGCCTTGATACGCCTGGGCATTGAGTCAAACAGAGCTTGATGGCTTGTACAGGTACAGCTGCCCATGCAGCTTCAACACGATACTACAGTTCATCAAGAGTAGTGACTGGCCTATTGTGACGAGCCAGTTGCACGGCCACCATTGACCAGACGTTTTCAATTGGTGAGAGATCTGGTGAATGTGCTGGCCAGGGCAGGAGTCTAACATTTTCTGTATCCAGAAAGGTCCGTACAGGACCTGCAACATGTGATCGTGCATTATCCTGCTGAAATGTAGGGTTTCGTAGGTATCGGATGAAGGGTAGAGCCACTGGTCGTAACACATCTGAAATGTAACGTCCACTGTTCAAAGTGCCGTCAATGCGAACAAGAGGTGACCGAGACGTGTAACCAATGGCACCCCATACCATCACGCTGGGTGATACGCCAGTATGGCGATGACGAATACACGCTTCCAATGTGCGTTCACCGCGATGTCGCCAAACACGGATGCAACCATCATGATGCTGTAAACAGAAGAACCTGGATTCATCCGAAATAATGGCGTTTTGCCATTCGTGCACCCAGGTTCGTCGTTGAGTACACCATCGCAGGCGCTCCTCTCTGTGATGCAGCGTCAAGGGTAACCGCAGCCATGGTCTCCGTGCTGATAGTCCATGCTGCTGCAAATGTCGTCGAACTGTTCGTGCAGATGGTTGTTGTCTTGCAAACGTCCCCATCTATTAACTCAGGGACCGAGACGTGGCAGCACGATCCGTTACAGCCATGCGGACATGATGCCTGTCATCTCGACTGCTAGTGATACGAGGCCGTTGGGATCCAGCACGGCGTTCCGTATTACGCTCCTGAACCCACCGATTCCATATTCTGCTCACAGTCATTGGATCTCGACCAACGCGAGCAGCAATGTCGCGATACGATAAACCGCAATCGCGATGGGCTACAATCCCACCTTTATCAAAGTCGGAAACGTGATAGTACGCATTTCTCCTCCTTACACGAAGCATCACAACAACGTTTCACCAGGCAACGCCGGTCAACTGCTGTTTTTGTATGAGAAATCGGTTCGAAACTTTCAGCACGTTGTAGGTGTCGCCACCGGCGCCAACCTTGTGTGAATGCTCTGAAAAGCTAATCATTTGCATATCACAGAATTTTCTTCCTGTAGGTTAAATTTCGTGTCTGTAGCACGTCATCTTTGTGGTGTAGCAATTTTAATGGCCAGTAGTGTATTTAATGTACATTTGAGTCACTGTTTTGCCTTTCCATCCAGATTCCTAACACTTATTTATCATTAGCACAACATTTGGTTCCTCGGATCTTAATGCTTACCGACTCACATAATAACATTCTGACTGGTAAGTTTTAATTTTATTAACGAAACTGCGGTCATACGCGCTTCACTTTACTAACGTGGTAACTATCTCTGACAGTTAGGTGGTTTCTAAAGGACTGCTTTTGTGTTGGTAACGTCCGTAACGTTTACGCTCGAATATTGATTTTTGAGTAGAATTAGCCTCAGTGAACTATACATGGAAATACTAAGTTTAAAATTTTATTCTTTACGATGAAGGTCACTGTGTGTCTCCGTACGACCCACGACACTACGCCGAAAGACAATTTGCCTCTTGGAAAAGGGGGTATACACGTCATTACCGATTTAGCGAGAAAACGGAACTTAAACATTTTGACAGGACACATACTTGTCGCTTTTTAGTAAGTTCCACTAGAAGCTGGAGCCAGTGAGCTGCTGCTCACTGTGTAATATGTAGAACTGGTTCTGAATGCACACGTTTTGGATTCGTAGATTAAACCACTGACATTGTGTGTTCAGATGTGTCGAAATGTAATTGTATCACATTTAAATATTAGATTATGTTACAGTATGATGATGACATTTAGTTGTTTTATGCATGAAACCCAGATGTTATACACTTACCTGATGTTGACTCATTCATCTCGACGGCCTGTTGTCTAGGCCTATAGTCGCAAACTCACGGACATGGGATGGTCCAAAAGGATTCGTCCTAATTATAATGTTCCTTAACGTCCATAAGATACTCGACACAGTGCCAAATGGATACCTACTGAAAAAATATAGGGAGACGCCAAACGTCAAAACAACTTTAGTGGTACTCCAAAGGAGTGTTATAATGCCGCTACTGCTCACTTTATGTACAGGATGATTTCGTTAAATCGGGACAAACTGCACGAAACGTTACGTTAGAGGATAACGAGAAAACAAGGTCTGATGGACCTACGGACGTAAATGCGTCCTAAGGGAGGTACTCACTTGGTTTCAATAATTTCAGCTACACATGAGAACAGCAGGCAAGTGGAATGTTCTGTGTGGATTAGTATCTTAGCTGCACAATCAAGAGGGCAGTGGGCTGGGACACCGTAGTGTAGTATCCACACTGCCCTTCGTATCAGCAGGGGAGGCAAGATCACTCGCAGGAAGTGCAGATATGCCTCACCTATGAGGTGTTGTGGAAGAATCGCCAGTAAAACCCGCCTACATATTGACCGTGAAATGGTGCTGATGGTTCGCTGCCACCATAGCGTGGGATTCTCCATACCTCACAGTCGGTGTAGTGAAGGTTTACGATACCGTCCCTCGCAGAGGTGGCCTCTTCTGTGAATAGAATGGATGGCAAAATTCCCAGGAACGTGGTGGCCTGTACGACGAATCAACGACAAAACCGTCGCAACGGAGGCAATTTCTTGAGTAATAAGGCGATACGGACAGTGGCAGTTGTAGAGAACGTTTCATCCAGTCGTCTGGCTGACCCCGTGCTGGCGGACCACCTACCTCGTTCTGATGCCGAGGTCACTGTCAGATACAGTTTTATCTCCACCTTCATGTGTGTGTACCTCACATGCAACGCATATCCAGCTATATGCCTACGTAACTTGCTTTCTTACCCTTTCAGGGATCGTTCCCTGCAGTTTGAGCTTGTATAAATGATCGAGTGGAAAACGTTGAAAGCTCCTTGAGGATGTTAGTGGAAGACGCTATTGTACATATGATGCATTTTATTAATGTTTAAAAGCCCCTGAAGTAACATATGTGACGATGAAACAAGTAGGGCATTTACTGGTTGCGACGCAATTCGGAATCTGATATTAATTTACTTGTGACGCAGTACGGTGGATTTTTGTCGTCCTGTACTTTGCAATAAACCAGTGGAACTGCGAGACCGATAAAAAACAGTAAATTTTACCTGAATGTTAACACACAATTTACTAACCCAGTGCAAAAAATACTGTCTGTCACATGCAGGACTCGACCTCTGAGCCACAGGCGTTAAAGTCGCACACTTAGATCCAGAGTCACACCGGCGTGAATACTTGACTTGGGTTGGAATGATCAGGTGGGATGGACCAGTAGAATAAACCGCTGCACCCGCTCCGAAGTACGTCATATGGCGACGTCACGTGTTTAACATTTGTCGTCCACTTTGAGATGTTCCTCGACATTTGCGACCGCATGTGTCATAATAAATTACTCGTCTCAGAGCCATTGTTAATAAGAATTATAGTGTATAAAAAAATTTGCAACACCAGAAAATTGCAGAAAAATTCAGTTCAAAATGGTTCAAATGGCTCTGAGCACTATGGGACTTAACATCTGTGGTCATCAGTCCCCTAGAACTTAGAACTACTTAAACCTAACTAACCTAAAGACATCACACACATCCATGCCCGAGGCAGGATTCGAACCTGCGACCGTAGCAGTCGCGCGGTTCCGGACTGAGTGCCTAGAACCGCTAGACCACCGCGGCCGGCTGAAAAATTCAGTACGACCTTTGAAGGAATGAGTCCTGGTGAGGGAATTGTCAGTTGATCCACAACATAAACAGGGTGAGGGACCTATTAGTTTTCAACTACACTACTTGAGATCGTCTGCTGGAATCTCTAACAACTATAAAATATCTGGGAGTATACGTCGGGAGCGATCTAAAATTAATTGTAGGAAAGGTAGAAGCTGGACTGAAACTAAATGAAAAAAATCCGAAGGATAAGTAATTCATTCATGAAAAAGATAGGGAAACCGGGACAGAACGCTTACTATAACACTGAATTCAAAACACTTCAATTAAAATGGTAAAGAAGTAGCTAAAATATCTGTGTGACATTTAATATATATTTCAAATAGTGAAAAAAAGGATATCAGATGTAATGATTCACAGACGAACACTGCAAAAAATTTAAAAAGGCTGACAGTTGGTCCGTTAGGCCCCAGGCCTTGGGAAGAACGAAATCATATTCGCGACTCCAGTGTAATGCAAGGACTATTATTAATTTACATTGACTTACAACTTTGACTTTGAAATCTAATTATGTTTTGTAAAATCTACAAAAATAGAATACACACATGAGCTTAAACTTGGCGGAATGTTAGATGCCCGAAAGAAACCGAGTCATTTAGTCATTATCCACCGTTTTCAGCTCTTTGTTAAATGGGGGCTTTAGTTTGTTTCTCTCTGCCCACCGAAAAGCGAACGCTCTGAACTCCTTCTCTGTCAATCCACACAATCTGCCTTACGTGTCTTTTAAATATTCGAAGTCTAAATCTTGCTCATTCCAGAAAAGACAACAAAATTTTCCCTTTGACTTATCAATCTGAAAAGTCTCATTTTGATGTCTATTCTGAAATGTTTATTTCTTATATGCGTCCACCACTTTCATAACAAATTTGATACATAAATGCTTCAGACATTGTAAATTACTTTCGTAGGAACCCTGCCTTTACACCGATTTCCACTACTGTATGTTACTGGCTGAGAAACTCGGCATTGCCTGGGTATTAGTTTATTCCAGTCTTCTATTAGTCCATCTCCTCTTCCCTCCTTTCTCTGTCCATCTCCTCCTTCCACCTCTCTGTCCATCTCCTCTTGCCCCCTTTCTCGCTCCATCTCACCTTTTCACCTGTCCCAGTCACTCCCTCCACCCATCCCCTCTATCTTTATCCACCTCTCCTTCCTCCTCCCCCCTGTCCCTACCAATCACATACACCACCCCCTTCCTCTGTCCATCATCTCCACCCCCTGTCTCTGTCCATCTCCTCCTCCTCCCTCTCTCTGTCAATCTGCTCATCCACCCTCTGTTCATCTGTTCCTTATCCCTCTTTCTATCTCCTCCTCTCTCCTTCAATTCCATCTCCTCCTCCCCCTCTGTTTGTCAATCTCTTCCTCCCCCACTCTCTGTCCATCTCCTCCTCCCCCTCCTCTTTCCATCTGCTCCTCCCCCTCTCCACGTCCATCTCCTCCCCTTTCTTTGTTCCTCCTCCACCTCTCTTTGTCCGTCCCATCCCCTTTCCTTTTCCTGTCTGTCTCCTCCTCATCTCTCTCTTTGTCCATTTGCCCCTCCCCTATCTCTGCCCACCCCCTCCTCCTCTTTGTGGCTATGTCCTCCTTCCCCCTCACTGGCTGTCCATCTCCTCATCCTACCTTCTCTCTCCACGTTATCACACTTACCACAAAAAGGAGGCTGGAGGTTCTTACTCATATAGTATCTCTTTCCAGTTTGTAACTAATATCTGTAGGTACCAAATTCGACGGGAATCGTTCCAGGTGTTTAGGATGAGCTTTTCACCCGTGGCTTTAACTGTATACGCACATATCAAATTATTTCACATATATTTAACATATTTCACCCATATTTGTACACATATTTCATATCTATGTCTAATGAATTCTGGCCTGCCAGTTTCATTTTCACGCAGCTTGATGTTTATGACGTAGTATCTCCTGAACTATGTGCTGCACAGTTATATAATTTGTATTGTGAATAGAGTTAGTAGTAAAGAAATAATAAATTAGATTGTCATGTTTGATATGACAGTTTCTCACGCATCTTTTTATTTATGACGTCATATCTCCTGAAATGGTACATTCAGCGACATATGTGGATGATGTCTGCGAAATGTTTTGCCAATAGACTTAGTAGCAAAGAAGTAATAAATTAAAACGTCATGCATGATGCTGCAGTTTTTCACGCATCTCAATATTTGACGCCATATCTCCTGAGCTATGTGTAGTACAATGATGTAACTTTTCTGGTTATTTCAGGGGTATATGTGAATATTGTGTCAGGAATACAGTTAGTAGTAAAGAAGTAATAATTTCAAATGTCACGCTTCATATGACAGTTTTACTGCATGAACAGATAAAATGTAGTAAGCGACAAACTTTTTCCCTTTCATCATTTTGTGGGTGTCGTCAGCGAGAAAAAGTTCCGTAATAAATGATAATTAATTGAAACTCACAGCTGCCGACAGGTGTTGTTGATATACCTTGGTGGGGACAGCTGAAAATGTGTACCCCGACCGGTTCGAGTCCCGGTCGGAGTACACATTTTCAGCTGTCCCCAACGAGGTATATCAACAACACCTGTCGGCAGCTGAGGGTTTCAACTAATTATCATTTATTCTAGAGAAGCCTCACGGTCATCAATGGTACCTGTACTTTCGAGAACAGTTACTACCTTCATATATAAAGTTCCATAATGGTTTTAAATTATGTGTAAAGTTTGTTGCATGTCTCTAAGTACTCTCTTCTCAATGGATATCTACGAGGGCAGTTCAATAAGTAATGCAACACATTTTTTTTCTCGGCCAATTTTGGTTGAAAAAACCGGAAATTTCTTGTGGAATATTTTAAAACATTCCCGCTTCGTCTCGTATAGTTTCATTGACTTCCGACAGGTGGCAGCGCTGTACGGAGCTGTTAAAATGGCGTCTGTAACGGATGTGCGTTGCAAACAACGGGCAGTGATCGAGTTTCTTTTGGCGGAAAACCAGGGCATCTCAGATATTCATAGGCGCTTGCAGAATGTCTACGGTGATCTGGCAGTGGACAAAAGCACGGTGAGTCGTTGGGCAAAGCGTGTGTCATCATCGCCGCAAGGTCAAGCAAGACTGTCTGATCTCCCGCGTGCGGGCCGGCCGTGCACAGCTGTGACTCCTGCAATGGCGGAGCGTGCGAACACACTCGTTCGAGATCATCGACGGATCACCATCAAACAACTCAGTGCTCAACTTGACATCTCTGTTGGTAGTGCTGTCACAATTGTTCACCAGTTGAGATATTCAAAGGTTTGTTCCCGCTGGGTCCCTCGTTGTCTAACCGAACACCATAAAGAGCAAAGGAGAACCATCTGTGCGGAATTGCTTGCTCGTCATGTGGCTGAGGGTGACAATTTCTTGTCAAAGATTGTTACAGGCGATGAAACATGGGTTCATCACTTCGAACCTGAAACAAAACGGCAATCAATGGAGTGGCGCCACACCCACTCCCCTACCAAGAAAAAGTTTAAAGACATACCCTCAGCCGGTAAAGTCATGGTTACAGTCTTCTGGGACGCTGAAAGGGTTATTCTGTTCGATGTCCTTCCCCATGGTCAAACGATCAACTCTGAAGTGTATTGTGCTACTCTTCAGAAATTGAAGAAACGACTTCAGCGTGTTCGTAGGCACAAAAATCTGAACGAACTTCTCCTTCTTCATGACAACGCAAGACCTCACACAAGTCTTCGCACCTGAGAGGAGCTCACAAAACTTCAGTGGACTGTTCTTCCTCATGCACCCTACAGCCCCGATCTCGCACCGTCGGATTTCCATATGTTTGGCCCAATGAAGGACGCAATCCGTGGGAGGCACTATGCGGATGATGAAGAAGTTTTTGATGCAGTACGACGTTGGCTCCGACATCGACCAGTGGAATGGTACCGTGCAGGCATACAGGCCCTCATTTCAAGGTGGCGTAAGACCGTAGCATTGAATGGAGATTACGTTGAAAAATAGTGTTGTGTAGCTAAAATATTGGGGAATAACCTGGTGTATTTCAATGCTGAATAAAACAACCCCTGTTTCAGAAAAAAAATGTGTTGCATTACTTATTGAACTGCCCTCGTAAAATATGGGTATTCTCGCGTCGTGGGCTACATTGCTTTTTCACCCCCAAACCTACCCCTTTGCTATATGAGTGATTCTTACCCCAGCAGTGATGCTTTCCAGACAGTAAATGATATGTGTACCAAATTTGGTTGAAATTGGTCCAATGGCTTAGGAGGAGCTTGGAACATACATACGTAGAGTATATGCCTACATCCATTTTTATAATTCGTGTGGATTAATGGTCTTATTATTTTTACTTCTTGACAATTTCATTATACGATTTTATTATTTTATCGCCTGACAATCTGATACATTTTTATTATTCTTACTTCTTGACAATTGCATTATATATTGCATGTATTGCGTTTACTATTTGCTCTATAATAGGCCTGTCTTAGTTAATGCCATTCATAAAGTAAAGTAGTTTTAGCACTATTAGTGACCAATGGCGGTTGGGAGAAAACATGAGGATGCGGCCGTATTGTGAGCTACGATTTCTTTGGTTGTCCCTACCACCCTCAATATTAGTTCTGGCGGCGGCCACTCTATGACGTATTGTGAACTCAACCGTCTCCTTGTGGTTCGCGCGGCAGTCTGTTGATCGGTCTTGATGAGAGTCCGGGACATACTGCGAACGGGACACTTAAATGGTAAGCTGCTCTTGAGGTGTAAAAATTGGCATGTTACGGCATTTATGCCTTTATTTTACTTTCTTAGCCGATGCCACAAGTCCTGTAATTCGCAATTGGTTCATGGGTTACATTAGGCTGGCAATGCGTGTTTATTTGTTGTTACATTCATGTTTTTTTTCGGTTTGGCACCGTTTATCTGGTGTGGTTCTCGTTGACTCAAAGAACGCTTTCTTGTCTTACCCCCACGGGATCGCACGCTACTTGATAAATTTGCTAGAATTTTTACATGACTGTTACGATTTTCTCGTAAGGAATCAAGGTATGACATGATATTCACATTTGTATGGTCCTTTAGCGTTAATTAATTGCATATAGCATCTCTCATAGTTTCCCTTGTTTTTTGTAGCACCTGAAGATGGGATTTACATCCTGAAACCCTGGTGTTGTGTACAGTTTTATACCAATAAAAAAGATTTGTGTATTACTACTGCAGCTAATTTTTTCATTATGAGAAACTGTAGCCAAAGTTGTGGATCTCATCCGAATATTGTATTATGACAACATAATTATTTTAAACTTCCAGTAACATTCTCCAAGCGACGAAGCGCAGCCGCAATAGTCGTTGCATAGAGTACGAAATTATGAACTTGATAGAAATAATCGTTACGATCTGTCGTATGTTTACATCGAAGGATAGTTAGGGAAAACAGACAATTCGACACTATGACTGAGCCAATATTTTCTACACAACGACCTCTAGAAGGCTGTAAATTTCAGAGCAAATGCAGTAACAGAATTAGGATAGGTTTATTGACCCCCAATGCAGCAAATGAATTCGTTTAATCATATACCTTACGTGCTAAACAGCTCTACAGATGCTCCCCTAACACGTAGTGTTTAGAAAGGCAACACTGATCTACGGATGACGAGCAAGCGGGAAACAACGGTTCGTCGGTGGAAATTATTCGCGTTAGACAAATGACCAAGTAGATCCAACAAGAAGGGAACGCCTGTGTCTTAATTTCCGTATCATTAAAATGTCTCAATTTGTGAATCTATGATATTTTATTTGCTCGCCTACAATTTGACCATCTAAACAATTAGTAATATATTTTCAGGAAGTGGTGCCCCACAGCTCTATATATTTGAGAAATGTCCTGTTACCGCCTTGAGCTGCCGGTAAAATTCTGTATCTACACAATCAGTTTCGGTCGGTTGACCATCATCATGTTCTTATTTGCCAAATAAAATAATACTTAAGTAAAGTTACAGGCTTACACTGTCATGAACCTGTTAACTGTTTTAAATGTTATCGACATAAAATGTCACGTACTCGCATAAAAGTATTCGCAGCTTCATGTTAGGCGAAATATAAAATCATTATCGTCAATGATAAAATGATGAATTACATACTGAAAATAAAGATATAACTTACCATAACACTGTGATATGACTCCATACGAAAACCATATATCATAAAACCATAAATGGTTCATATTTATACAGAGTGAACTGTTATCATATTGTAATACAAAATTACATCGTCAATCCATACAAACTGTGATAGGTAGTGTATTGATTTATGTTACAACTGTAATCGGCATTAACGCTGTGAATAGATTCATACCCTACATAGCCGACTGCACAGCAGATCACTGTTTACCGGTAGAACCAGAGATGGTCTTCGAACGTAGACAGTGACTAGTTTCTTACCACTAACAAACTGTGTGTCGTCTGCTACGATAAGTACATGTGACAGTCAAAACTGATTTTCTAGATGTTACATCTAATAAAAACTCACGGGTGTTCAAATCACAGTTGCGGTGACGGAAAACAAAATGCATGGAAGTCACGTCTTACATGTAGTCTTAGGCACTGCTTTGAAACAAGTTATGGTCACAGTTGTTTGCGCACTGCTTCCAGCGTATACTAAATTTTATGAGAGAGGCCGTACACATACGTAAAATGTATGCCTAGCCGAATTGTCTAAATATTTTAAAATCTAACAAATGTACCACGCTCAATGCCATAGACATCTAGTTACATCAAAATTTCATATAACAAACTAAAGCGACAGTTTCGTGTAATGCATGGCCATTTAAGGACTTACGTTAACTTAAGATCAAGTTGTATGGAGCTTACAGCAAATGTAAGTTTACTAATTGTTTGTATTAAAACATACATAAATACACATAGAAAAATGAAAAAGAGAATGAAAAAGTAATATAAATCAAATAAAATAAACAAATAAATAAAAAATTAAAATGATACATAAAATATAAATAAGTAAATAAAAATAAATAAATAATAATGTAAAAATAAAACGAGTATATATACACATAAAACTAACATCAAGACACATATAGCTGAACAAAAAACAACTGAAAGCAGTAACTGAGAAAGTTGGCAACACTTACAGAAACGAATAATACTCTAGACGCATTAAATGACAATTACAGTGCTGTATTCCGTAAAGAGAGAGACCACAAGCAAAACTGCAAGCTATCAGCCACTTTGCCACATGAGACAAAGCTGTCTGGCTTAAAAACAATGGATTAAACGCTGAACAGCAAGTACCTTTCTATTTTACAATAACAATGAATTGTTATAAATCTGTAACCTGTAAAAGCGAGCGATAAGGTATATTTGTAAACGAAAAGGTTGTGTAATGTATCAGGACACCCAATATCAGATGCCATGTAAATGAGGTGAAACGCGTCTGGGTGTACACGTTAAATAAAAAAAAGCTTAACGTGCCGCAAGGAAAAGGCGTTTTTCTTTTAAACTGCTCCAATTTGTATACAGATGAAAATGGCCACCACAAGATACTTGATAAATAAATTCTTAAGAAAATAGATCTGATACCAGAATGACAACGTCAGCAAAACAACCAACACAATAAGCGTCTAAGACAAAATATTCTTAACTTCTACACAGTGAAGCGTAACAGATATAGCTATACTAAAAGACGATAAATAATTTAAAAAACAGTACTGCAGCTATTTAACAGTCATCACCAGCTATTTACAGACGTCATAACAGATATAAAAGCAAAGATATATTATGTCGAAAACGATCAGTGGACATGAAGTACGGAAATTAAGGCCAATCGTATTGATGTCTCTATTGGAACAATTACATGGTCTGCAGTATGTCTTTAAAGTTTTCGATGAAATTCCAGTTTTTCAGATCAGGTTTTTCATTTAAAAAAACACATGCTTTTTGTAAATGTGTGTAAATTTCCAATTCTTCTAGAAAATCCACATGGCGGCCTTTGTCAATTCTGTGCAATAATTATAAGATTTCCCCAGTATTAGAAACGGAATGGTTTGTGTTTTGCAGATGTAGAGAGAATTCGAACTGACTGTTCTCACTTCTACAAATATGTTCTTTGCATGTGACACGTATTTTTGGTCCAGTTCGTCCTATATGAGCTTTATCACAATCATTGCCCCCAATTTTATTTACTCCAGACAGGTCTCAGTGGCTTGTCTTATCGATGGTGTGCACTCTATTGTTTTGATAGTGTTGCTGGAACGAAAAACTACTGTGACTTTAGTATTACGAAAAACCTGTTCAGTTTTATAGGATACCTTTCCGATATGTGGAAGTGAGACAAACACGTTTTTCATTTTTCTCTCTACATTTAAAACCGTAATTTCCTTTCCCTTTAAGTGCATGTTAACTTTCAATATTCTGTTAAATAATCTGCCTACTATAACAGAAGTGTAGCCGTTACGTGTTGCTACTTATAGTAAAGTATCTATCTCTTCTCGTCTATTTTCCTCTGAAAGATGTAGCTTAATTAGTCGTTCAGTCATCGCATCGAAGAAATTATGTTCATGTCTTTCAGGGTGACAAGATCAATGATACATGATGCCATCGGTGGTGGTGCTTTTGCAGAATATGTTGAATTCATTAGCATTTGTTATTCCAATATCTAAAAACTGAATTCCATTGTATTTCTCAATTTCAATCGTAAATTTTACGTTATCGTGCATGTTATGTAAGTCACTAATTCTTTCATTTTTCCATTTATTAGTATCTTTTATGCAGCTTGTGACTGTTCATTAAAAATTTTATTTCCTAAATGATCGAAGAATATGTTGGCCTTCGTGCCTGCTACGCAGCATCCCATACCAGACCTGTACTTTGTTTACAAATCTTGTTGTAGAAAGAAAGTAGTTATATGACAGTAAAAGTCTCAGCAACTCAGTGAGCTCTAAAATTTCAGCTTGTCCAAGATTTTTATGTTTTAACAGATTATTTTCACTGAGGTCTAGTGTCTCATCTACGGGTACATTTGTATATAGGATAACTACGGCTAATGATATAAATTTTGCTTCTCCTCCCATGTTTATAATTATAGTTAAGGTCATCAGTTCATTCACGGTTTTAATAGAATAACTATTACTGAACGTGTCAGGCTTATGAAAGATATAAAAGTGCTATTTTCAATGCGATGATTGAAAAATTAATTAAGATACTTTTTTCAGACGAAAAGATTTAGATACATTACGACATACTGCAATACGTGGTGGATACACTTCTGACATACACAGAAGCGCCAAAGAAACTGGTATAGGCACGCGTATTCAAATACAGAGATATGTAAACAGGCATAATACGGCACTGCGATCGGCAACGCCTATATAAGACAACAAGTGTCTCACGCTGTTGTTAGACCGGTTACTGCTGCTACAATGTCAGGTTATTAAGAATTAAACCAGTTCGAACGTGGTGTTATATTGGTTGGTTGGTTGGTTGTTTTGGGGAAGGAGACCAGACAGCGAGGTCATCGGTCTCATCGGATGAGGGAAGGACGGGGAAGGAAGTCGGCCGTGCCCTTAGAAAGGAACCATCCCGGCATTTGCCTGGAGCGATTTAGGGAAATCACGGAAAACCTAAATCAGGATGGCCGGACGCGGGATTGAACCGTCGTCCTCCCGAATGCGAGTGCAGTGTCTATCCACTGCGCCACCTCGCTCGGTTATTCGTGGTGTTATAGTCGTCGCACGAGCGATTGGACACAGCATCTACGAGGTAGCGATTAAGTGGGGTTTTCCCATACCACCATTTCACAAGTGTACCGTCAATATTAGGAATCCAGTAAAACATCAAATCTCCGACATCGCCAGAAGAAGATCCCGCAAGAACGGGAAAATGACGACTGAAGAAAATCGTTCAGCGTGACTGAAGTACAACCCTTCCGCATATTGCTGCAGATTTCAGTGCAGGACTGTCAACCAGTGCCAGCGTGCGAATCATTCAACGAAATATCATGGATATGGGCTTTCGGAGCCGAAGACCCACTCGCTTACCCTTGATGACTGCACGACACGAAACTTTACATCTCGCCTGAGCCCGTCAACACCGACATTGGAATGTTGATGACTGGAAACGTGTTGCCTGGTCGGACGAGGTTCGTTTCAGATTGTATCGAGTGGATGAACGTGTATGAAGACAACCTCATGAATTCATGGAACTTGCATGTCAGCAGGGGACTGTTCAAGCTGGTGTAGACTCTGTAATGGTGAGGAGCGTGTGCAGTTAGAAGGATATTGGAACCCTGATACGTCTAGATACGACTCTCACAGGTGACATGTACGCAAGCATCCTGTCTGATCATCTGCATCTATTCATGTCCATTTTTCATTCCGACGGAATTGAGCAATTCCAGCAGGACAATGCGACACTCCACACATCCAGAATTGTTCCAGAGTGGCTCCAGGAACACTCTTCTGAGTTTAAATACTTCCAAACTCCCCAGACATGAACACTATTGAGCATATCTGACATACATTGCAATCTGCTGTTCTGAAGAGATCTCCACCCCTCGTACTCTTGCGGATTTATGGACAGCCCTGCAGGATTAATGGTGTCAGTTCCCTCCAGCACTACTTCAGACATTAGTCGAGTCCATGCCAGGTCGTGTTGCGGCACTTATGCACGCTCGCGAGGGTCCTACATGATATTAGGCAGCTGTATCAGTTTCTTTGGCTCTTCAGTGTAGTAGATAGATTGTTTAACAACTTATTGAAGGCTATAGAAAACCTAAAAGGTAAGAAACTTATGCTAATAAATGTAGAGAGAAAAACGCTGGTATCACGTACACAAGATATAAAAGGACAGTGCATTGGCTGAGCTCTCATTTCTACTCAGGTGATTCACGTGAAAACGTTCCCGACGTGATCATGGCCGCGCGACAGGTATTAACAGACTTTGAACGCGGAATGGTACTTAGATCTAGACGCATGGCACATTCCTTTTTCGGAAATGGTAAGGGAATTGAGTGTTCCGAGCTCCACAGTATCAAGAGAGTGCCGATAATACCAACTTTCAGTCATTATCTCTAACCATGGACAACGCAGTGGCTGACGGCCTTCACTTAACGACCGAAAACAGTGCCATACGCATAGGGTTTTCAGTGCTAACAGGCAAGCACTATTGCGTGAAATAACTACAGAAACAATTAGGACGTACGTTGAACGTATCCAATAGGACAGTGCGGCGAAATCTGGGTTAATGAGATATGGAAACAGACGACCGACGCGAGTACCTATACTAACGGCACGACAATGCCTCCAGTGCCCCTCCTAGTCTAGTGACAAGTCAGTTGTAGACTATTGGAAAACCGTAGCATGGTCAGATGAGTCCCGATTTTAGTTGGTAAGAGGCGATGGTAAGGTCCGAGTATGGCGCAGACAAATGGCTCTGAGCACTATGGGACTCAACTTCTGAGGTCATTAGTCCCCTAGAACTTAGAACTAGTTAAACCTAACTAACCTAAGGACATCACAAACATCCATGCCCGAGGCAGGATTCGAACCTGCGACCGTTGCGGTCTTGCGGTTCCAGACTGCAGCGCCTTTAACCGCACGGCCACTTCGGCCGGCTGTGGCGCGGACCCCATGAAGCCATGAGCCCAAGTTTTCAACAAGGCACTGTGCAAAGTGGTAGTGGCTCCATAATGGTGTGGGCCGTGTTTACTTGGATTGGACTGGGCCCTCTGGTCCAACTGAACCAGTCAGTGATTATAAACGGTTATGTTCGGCTACTTGGAGACCATTTTCAGCCATATATGACTTCATGTTCGTAAATAATGATCTCATGTCAGCGGGCCACAATTCTTCGCGATTGGATTGAAGGACTTTGTAGACAATTCGAGCCAATGATTCGGCCACTGAGATCGCCCGAAGAGAATCCCATCTAATATTTATGGGACATAATCTAGAGGTCCGTTCGTGTACAGAATCCTGCACCATCAACACTTTCGCATTTATGGACGGCTATATAGGCAGCATGGCTCAGTATTTCTTCTTGAGTCCATGCCACGTCGCGTTACTGCACTACGCTGGGCACAAGGAAGTCCATCACGATTTTAGAAGGTATCGCATGATTTTTGTTATCTGAGTGTATAGGGAGAGTATCCAATACAATTTAATACATTTTTCGTAATACTGACCTAGCGGTAGCTTTTCGTACCAACAACACTATCACAAATAATACAGTGCACACCATTGATAAGGCATGCCACTGAGTCCAGTCTGAAGTAAACAAAATTGAGTGCAGTGATTGGGATAAAGTTTATGTAGGACAGAATGGAGCAAAAATACGTGTTAGATACAAAGAACATATTGTATTTGCAGAAGAGAGAACAATCAGTCCACATTCTCTCTACGAGTGAAAAACAACAGAACTGACAAAGGTCACCATATGGATTTTCTAGAAGAACTGGAAATTTATGCACATTTGCAAGAAAGCCTGTTCTGTTTTAAATGAAAATCTGATCTGAGAAAGAGGAATTTCACCGAAATTTTTAAAGACATACTGCAGACGATGTAATTTCTCCAACAGAAATATTAATACGTCTGGTCTTAATTAAACATTAATATATATATCATTGCTCGTCCGCAGCTCGTCTTGTGGTAGCATTCTCGCTTCCTCGGCATGGGGACCCGGGTTCGATTCCCGGCGGAGGCAGGGGTTTTCCCTGCCTCGAGATGACTGGATGTTGTTGTGTCGTCTTCATCATCATCATTCATCTCCATTACGGTCGGAGGAAGGCAATGGCAAACCACCTCCACTTGGACCTAGCCGAGTCGGCGGTGCGGGTCTCCCGCATCGTCCCCCTACGCTCCTCCGGGTATAGGAGCTCATCATCATCATATCATTGCTAAACTACTTTCCCATACTGTATGTTTAGTGATCTGTTTTAAGCGTAATATATCTTTGTTTTTGTGTTTGTTATGGTGCCTGTCATTAGCTGCTGATGTCTGTTGAATAGTATTGTTTGGTTCTTTTTATCGTCTGTTAACATAGCTACCGTATCTGTAACGCTGTGTTACCACACTCTATAGAAATTAAACATGGTGAGGCTTAGAGACATATTGCGTCTCTCGTTGTGCTGACGAGATCCTTCTAGCGTCAAGTCTGTCTACGCAGGAGTTTATGTATGCTATAATATGAACAGTTAGTAAACTCACATTAGCCGTACACATCATACGACTTGATTTTAAGTCAACGTACGCCTCTGTGTGTGTAAAAATTCCTGAAATGGTCATGCATTGCACTAAACTGCCGCTTTAGCTTGTTATGTGGAATGTTGATATACCTGTTTGTTTCTGACATTAAGTATGGAACACCTGTTAGACTGTAATATACATAGAATTTGGCTACGCATATATTTTACGTACCTGTATGGCCTGTCTCATAAAATTTACTGTACGACGGAGGGCAGTGCCCATAAAAATGTGACTTTAACTTGTTTCACACTAGTATCAATCAGTTGTTTCTACGCATTTTGTTTTCTGTCAACACAACTGCGATTTTAACACACGTAAGTTGCTCTTCATGTAGAACATCTGTTATGACTGACTGTCATCTCTTATCCTACCGGTAAACAGTGATCTGCAGTGCAGTCGTCTCTGTGTGGTATTAATCTCTTCATAGCGTTAACGCCGATTACAGTTGTTTTAGGATAGGTGGAAAGAGTACATTGAAGGCCTCTCTGAGGGGGAAGATTTGTCTGATGTGATAGAAGAAGGGTCAGGCGTCGATTTAGAAGAGATAGCGGATCTAGTATTAGAATTAGAATTTAAGAGAGCCTTGGAGGACTTAAGATCAAATAAGGCAGAAAGAATAGACAATATTCCATCAGACTTTCTGAAATCATTGGAGGAAGTGGCAACAAAACGACTAGTCTCGTTGGTGTGTAGGATATATGAGTCTGTCGGCGTACCATCTGACTTTCTGAAGCCGGCCGCTGTGACCTCTCGGTTCTAGGTGCTTGAGTCCGGAACCGCGCTGTTGCTACGGTCGCAGGTTCGAATCCTGCATCGGGCATGGATGTGTGTGATGTCCTTAGGTTAGTTAGGTTTAAGTAGTTCTAAGTCTAGGGGACTGATGACCTCAGATGTTAAGTCCCATAGTGCTTAGGCCTTAGAGCCATCTGAAGCATTTGACTTTCGGGAAATATCATCAACACAATTCCGAAGGCTGCAAGAGCTGAGAAATGCGAGAATTGTCGAATAATCAGCTTAACAGCTCATGCATCAAAGTTACTTACAAGAATAATATACAGAAGAACGGAAATACAGGGTGAGTCACCTAACATTTCCGCTGGATATATTTCGTAAACCACATCAAATACTGACGAATCGATTCCACAGACCGAACGTGAGGAGAGGGGCTAGTGTAATTGGTTAATACAAACCATAAAAAATGCACGGAAGTATGTTTTTTAACACAAACCTACGTTTTTTTAAATGGAACCCCGTTAGTTTTGTTAGCACATCTGAACATATAAACAAATACGTAATCAGTGCCGTTTGTTGCATTGTAAAATGTTAATTACATCCGGAGATATTGTAACCTAAAGTTGACGCTTGAGTACCACTCCTCCGCTGTTCGATCGTGTGTATCGGAGAGCACCGAATTACGTAGGGATCCAAAGGGAACGGTGATGGACCTTAGGTACAGAAGAGACTGGAATAGCACATTACGTCCACATGCTAACACCGTTTTATTGGTCTTTTTCACTGACGCAAATGTACATTACCATGAGGGCTGAGGTACACGTACACACGTGGTTTCCGTTTTCAATTACGGAGTGGAATAGGGTGTGTCCCGACATGTCAGGTCAATAAGATGTTCAATGTGGTGGCCATCATTTGCTGCACACAATTGCAATCTCTGGCGTAATGAATGTCGTACACGTCGCAGTACATCTGGTGTAATGTCGCCGCAGGCTGCCACAATACGTTGTTTCATATCCTCTGGGGTTGTAGGCACATCACGGTACACATTCTCCTTTAACGTACCCCACAGAAAGAAGTCCAGAGGCGTAAAATCAGGAGAACGGGCTGGCCAATTTATGAGTCCTCCACGTCCTATGAAACGCCCGTCGAACATCCTGTCAAGGGTCAGCCTAGTGTTAATTGCGGAATGTGCAGGTGCACCATCATGCTGATACCACATACGTCGATGCGTTTCCAGTGGGACATTTTCGAGCAACGTTGTCAGATCATTCTGCAGAAACGCGATGTATGTTGCAGCTGTTTGGGCCCCTGCAATGAAGTGAGGACCAATGAGGTGGTCGCCAATGATTCCGCACCATACATTTACAGTCCACGGTCGCTGTCGCTCTACCTGTCTGAGCCAGCGAGGATTGTCCACGGACCAGTAATGCATGTTCCGTAGATTCACTGCCCCGTGGTTTGTGAAACCCGCTTCATCGGTAAACAGGTAGAACTGCAACGCATTCTCTGTTAATGCCCATTGACAGAATTGCACTCGATGATTAAAGTCATCACCATGTAATTGCTGATGTAGCGACACATAAACGGGTGAAAGCGGTGACGATGCAGTATGCGAATGACACTACTTTGACTCAGTCCACCGGCTCTCGCAATGTCCCGTGTACTCATGTGTGGGTTCATGGCAACAGCAGCTAACACACCAACTGCACCCGCTTCTACTGTGACGGGCCTGTTACGGACCCGTTTGCGTGCTACGACCATACCTGTTGCATACAGTTGGCGGTAGATGTTTTGCAATGTGCGGCACGTTGGATGCTCTCTGTCCGGGTACCGTTCTGCATACACCGTGCAGGCTTCAGCTGCATTTCGTCGACACTCGCCATAGATGAGTATCATCTCCGCCTTTTCAGAGTTCGAATACACCATGGTCACAGTTCCAACAACACTACACTATCACAGACGTCTGGTAACACGGTGTACTACAGTTGGTCTGCGTGCGGAGACGAATGCAGAATAACAATAGCAGCAAGCGCTACATGCGGACACTGCGACAGCTAGATCAAACCACAACAGTGCACTACAGCCACACTCGTAAAAACGGTCGTCATCGTAAACATGTCCCTGCAGATGCTGCTCGCCGACCGTGGCCTGTGTTTGTTACAACGCGCAATTGAACGTCGGAGGTTTCAAGCGTCAACTTTAGGTTACAATATCTCCGGATGTAATTAATATTTTACAATGTAACACACGGCACTGATTACGTATTTGTTTATATGTTCAGATGTGCTAGCAAAACTAACGTGGTTCCATTTTAAAAAAAAAACGTAGGTTTGTGTTAAAAAACATACTTCCGTGCATTTATGTATGGTTTGTATTAAACAATTACACTAGCCCCTGTCCTCACGTTCGGTCTGTGGAATCGGTTCGTCAGTATTTGATGTGGTTTACGAAATATATCCAGCGGTAACGTTAGGTGACTCACCCTGTATAATGGAGGCAAGACCAAAGAAAAACCAAGACACATTCATAGGATTTGTCAACCTGGAAAAAGCATTTGACAGTGTCATATGTTCGAAATTCTGAGAAAAACAGTGGTAAGGTATAGGGAGAGACACATAATATACAATATGTACACTCGACAGCAAAAAAAGTGGGTCACTGCCGAATAGAACCAACATAACGCAGCTGTGTTGCAGGTCCTCTAAACACCTAAACCCTTTGGGGTACAGTCGTTGACTACACACAATGGGTACCGCAAGAGACTACTAAGAGACCAAAGGTCTTTATGGCAGTTACTCTAAGCGTCATCTAATATCGTCATACAAAACATATTAGAAAACACGTTCTTAGCGATGAGACACCCCATAATACTCATAAACTAACCTTAATTACAACAAGTGACATTCCAAAAGTTCTGAGAAAACGGATTATTTTACATATATCGTACTGTAATCCTTAGTCAAAATTAAATACTTGAGACAACATATGGAGTTACAAAGCTGTACGGCAATCGGTAAAAAGTTTTTCGCTCTAGAAAAGGTTTTCCATTCACGTGCTGAACGGCGCTCAACGGCGAGTGGCTCTGGAAACTGGATATTGAACGAACCAGTAAAAAAACGCGATTAATGGCAACAAGCACACCACGAAAATCTCAACATTAACAGCGAATCACCAGTAATATCATTGTTCTTGTAACACATCAACAGCTACGTGTACACAAATTTGAACTTTAAATGACATGACGAACGTCGTCGTTCTGGACCTGGAATCAAACCCAGCACCTACAGCCATTTCTAACTGAGCTAAGCTTTGTTTATGCCTTATTGAGACCCTATTACTAGACATAAAGAGACGTGAAGTATAGACGCTTGCACCAGGATCAGTTATCAATTCAGATCCTGAAAATAAATGACGAAAATGTTTGTACTAATCTGGGAATCCTGTCATAACAGTAACCTTCCTGGGAACTACCCCCAACGACGTTTTGGTTCAAATGGCTCTGAGCACTATGGGACTCAACTGCTGTGGTCATCAGTCCCCTAGAACTTAGAACTACTTAAACCTAACTAACCTAAGGACATCACACACATCCATGCCCGAGGCAGGATTCGAACCTGCAACGACGTTTAATATCGTGTCATTCACAAGGAACAAGGTATGCTCATGTTTAAAATTGAAATGCCATCATGTAAAGCTTGTGGCAGGGATGTGAACCCAGCACCTAATCGGCTTGTTAACGAAGTACGTAATATCAGAAGTTAAATATCAAATTTTTTCACAAATAGCGAGATGTTGGTACCTTAAATGACGATAGAATTGTTTTTACCTGACTGGGATTCGAACCCAGCATCTAGCGCCGTCGTTTTATAGACAGGAACAGACGATAAAAAGCTACTGTTGGTTCACCAGTAGCGAGATGTGCGCATGTTTAGCTAGACATCAGGCGACGAAAAGTTTTGTGCTGAATGGAATTCAGACCCCGCACACGTGGTCATGAAGACACTTTTACTATCAAATTCTTTTCCAGTAACAGCTAGGAGTGGCATGTTTGTACTTTCAATGATGTGTTGGAAAATACTCTGCTGGCTAGAGGTTGAATCCACAACATATCGGTCCGATGACCTCGCTGTCTGGTCTCCTTCCCAAAAACAATCCACAACATATCGTCCTTGGGGATCACAACGAACACAACGTCAAACCCAAATCCGTTTCGCCAGTAGGATGGAGAGGAATGTTTGAACTTGAAAAGATGTAAGGAAGCGTTTGATCTTATAATGTTGTGATAAAAAGCTCATCATGTGGTTGTGAGTTGAAACGAATACGTTACAGCTGACAACGCACGAAGTGACGTTGAAAATGCAACTATTTTTCACTGGTAGTTCGGAGTGCACGTGCTAGGGCTTGAAATGAAATAATGAATATTTTGTGCTGATCAGGATTCGAAACCAGATAGGTGGCTCTCGAGGAGGCCTAGAAGAGTTTGCAATCTTAGGGAACACAGTGAAATCGAATTCGAATCCCATTCCAGCACCACAATTTTCAACGTCTCAGTTTCAAATAAAGTAAGAGCCTTGTGAACTTACATGGCCATTGGTTCATTAAATGAAATACGTTTTCTAGTTTACGACGGGTTGCTGGTGACGGAGTCTCTGCCTTCCGGGGTTTCTCCATCTGTCACAGCTTAAACGAATGCCGCTCTGCCCCAGTCGACAGCGAAGGGATGTTATCTTTACTGCGGATATTGAACTACGGATCTTACTGCGTTCTGCACTTGGCGTTACTAGAGGTGAAGGAGAGTTACTTGCGTGTGTTAAAAATCTACGCCTGACGTGAGATGTGAACCTACACGTTTTACACATCAATACAAGATTAATCCACAAAAATGGCTCTGAGCACTATGGGACTCAACATCTTAGGTCATAAGTCCCCTAGAACTTAGAACTACTTAAACCTAACTAACCTAAGGACATCACACACACCCATGCCCGAGGCAGGATTCGAACCTGCGACCGTAGCAGTCCCGCGGGTCCGGACTGCAGCGCCAGAACCGCTAGACCACCGTGGCCGGCAAGATTAATCCACCAGACCACAGAACCCCCTGCAAGCACATAATTATGAGTTGCAGCGTATTCATTTAGATGTAGATTCAGATGTCAAGGGACGGGTAACAGGAAGGTGGGCGGGATCTGGGAATGGATAGAAGTGCAGAAGTGCAAAATATAAGCGTGAAATGCTTGCCAAGTGTTGCTAACTTAGATGTGTGCCACACTTCGTTTTATCTTAGGACCGAGAGATAAGGAAGGACTGTTTTCAGAACGAAGAATGGGTTATAGGGAATGGGAAATCAAAGAATACGGTTTCATAGGTGTTGAGAGGAATGATTGAGTAAAGACAGCAGCAATTAAAAGAGAAAATGTAGCGTCAATGGAAACCGCTAGATTTGTTTATAAAGTTTTGGGGGAATGGAATAAAAATGGTTCAAATGGCTCTGAGCACTATGGGACTTAACTTCTCAGGTCATCAGTCCCCTAGAACTTAGAACTACTTAAACCTAACTAACCTAAGGACATCACACACACCCATGCCCGAGGCAGGATTCGAACCTGCGACCGTAGTGGTCGCGCGGTTCCAGACTGTATCGCCTAGAACCGCTCGGCCACTTCGGTCGGCCGGAATGGAATAGAAGGGCACTTGCGGCGATAGTGTCAGAGAGAGAGAGAGTGTGAGTGAGAATAGAGGAGATATTAACAACGAGTAAACATAATATGAAATTGTTTGCGTATTATGAGGAGGACGGAGGGTGTATTCATGGATGGAGGGGAAGAGAGAGATGTATTTGAAATAAACACTACTGTGACAGAGTCCATCTACGTTGATTAGTTTGTAAGTATCTAGACAGGGTATAAATGAAATCAAAATAGAATATTTAACAAACTGTATATTCGAAAGAAACCCACTTGAATTAAAAAGGCAACTCAAAGGAACACTAACCCATATTGTATCTTTTCTGTTGCCACACGATTTTCCACTAGATCCCAATGAGAAAAAATGACGAAAAAGAAGACATAACAAAACCTTTTAAGGACTCTAATATTTTATCTAGAATCCTTCATTATTTTGTACTTCTATCATACGTCTTGGCATAGAATGTATAAGCCGTTGGACGTAACAGCCTGAAGAAGCAACTTCCTCCCAGGCTTCCAGGACGCAGTCCCAAAGAGCGTCCGCAGTAGTTGGTTGGTTTCGTGGCCAGTTCTCTGTTAATGTTCTGGCGACCTCAGCCACATGTTTTCCATGAGGTGTGAATGGGAGAATGGTCCTCTTGCAATGTGACGTCCCCTTCTGCGTACAGCATTCGCACTGACGGAAGCATCACATTTTCCAATATGTGGGCATACTGCACGCTGTCCAGAGTTCCTTCTTCCTGTGAAGAATTCCCGCCCCTCTCACAGAAATCCAACGCCAGCAGGTAACAGATAGCCGGCCACTTCTTCTCGTCGTAGTTACATATTCGCGTCAATGGAGAGTCCCTTGTGGCCTGTAAACGATTCGTGGACCGTCGTTACTGGTGGAAAACACCTTTTCATCAGTGAAAATGACATTGTCCCACGACGCCCTCAGATGGAGCTCCGCAAATGCTAGCCGGTATAAAACGTTGTCTTCGCTGAGCTCTTGTTTCACGGCGGATCGTCGTGCATGCAGTCCAGCGTCCCTCAGCCTTCGGCGAATCGTGTCACTGGAGCCAGGGAAGTTGGTCTCCCGCCGCAACTGCTTCGCGTTCAGAAAGGGATTTTCTCTGCTCCTAGACACTAGGTCCCTGTCTTCCTGCTGTGAGCTCACTCTCTTCCTGCCTGAGCCAGGAGCCCTGTTGGTGGTGCCTCTTTCAAGGCAGATCCTCTACCATCTCGTTGCAGTGGTATGTGGTGCGCCATACCGTCTGCCAGCTTCTCTGATGGAACATCGTCCTTTTTCAATGAGAGCGACGACTCTATCTCGAATAGACTTCTCCCAGTGAGCCATTACGGCAGACAGCCTGATGTGTATTTCTGCTTTCCGCTCTTATACTGTTGCCAGGAGAGGAGGTAAACATATTTACGTCAAACGGAGCGGCAGAGGCAGAGGCATACGGCGTAGCCGTGCTGGCTCGTCCCGGGCTGTTGGCCCACCAACGCCACCGCCAGCTCGCTCACTTCCGTCTCGCCTCGACCAACCTGGCTGGCCCGTAGCTCATGAGCCGCGGCTAGTACATACCCGGGCCGCAAGGCCACGATCACCCCTTGAAGGATCAGAAGTTACACCTAACCTACCCAAGTCTGTAGTATAAACTAACGCAGCTACAGCTATTATGCTATAACACGTGCAGGCACACCTACAGTTGGCGATTCATTCAAATATTTGACGAACAATACGTTCAAAAATACATTCATTTTAAACATAGCTGAAACAAAATATTTCACCTAGCTAGCAATAGCATGACGCAGGAAACTATTCTTTCTTGTAAGCGCTCTGCATTAGATGTAGCCTTAAGAAAACGTGTATTCAACGACGACAACTAAGCGGAATGTAAAAGTAAACAGGTTTGGCGGCAGCTTCTCCAAACAATAGTATATACGTAGTATATAATACACGTTTTGTGCACTTACAACATGTACTCAGTGTCTCTGAAACAATACGTGCTGCACGACAGAAATTACTTTCTTCTGAGGCACTTCATTTACATCTCAATGATACACGACTACTAGAGAACATTGCTCTTTACGGCAGTCAATCCACTTGTAAATTAACACCATGATATCGCAGATATTAGGCAACACGTTACTAGGGATGAGAAAGGCCTAAAGGTTTGCAACTAAACATGCTACTCCTAGCTACTACTGAATAAGAATATGATTATTAACGTGTCCTCATAATCATGTGTGCGGCGTTCGACTCTGTCAGCATAGACGTTTTCGTCGCCTTAGTTCTAGTTAGACGTGCGCACATCTCGCTAATGGTGGACCAACATTGGACATTTCTCGTCTGTTCTTGATTAGACAACGACGGCGGTAGGCGCCGGGTTCGAAGCCCGGTCAGGCAATACAACTTCAGTCGTCATTTAAGGTTCCAACCTCACTACTGGTGACAAACTGTGATATCTAAATTCTGATTTTACGTACTTATTCAACACTCCGATTAGGTGCTGGGTTCGCATCCTTGTGACCAGGATTACATGATGGCATTTCAATTTTAAACATGTGCATCTTTGTTCCTTGACAATGCAACAATATACAACGTCTTTCGAGGTTAATTACCAAGAAGGTAATTGTCATGTCAGGGTTCCTGGTTTCGTACAAACATTATAGTCATTTACGTTCAAGTTGAGAATTTATAACTGATACTGGTGCAAACGTCAATATTTGACGTCTCTTTCTGCCTAGTGATCGAGTCTCGATAAGGCACAAAGCTTTGCTTGGTTAACAATGGATTTACGTTCTGGGTTTGCATCCGGATCCAGAACGAAGAAGTTGGTCATGTCATTTAAAGTACAACTTTGTGTACAAGTAACTGTTGATGAGTAATGTGAACAATGATATCACTTGTGATTCTCTGTTAATGTTGGGATTTCCGTAGAGTGCTTGCCGCCGTTAATCACGTTTTCTTTTAACTGCTTAGTATTACATAAAGTTGATGCGAAACCACTCCCCATTGAACGTTGAACGACGTTTAGCATGTGTTGGGTAAACCTTTTAGGCAGCAACGAACTTGTTTCCAATTGCCATACAACTTTATAAATCCATATACAGCCCACAAGTTGGAATTCAGGCGTGACCCACTTTTTTTGCTGTCGAGTGTACAAGGGCCAAGAGGGAATAATAAGAGTGAACGACCAAGAACGAAGTGCTCGGATTAAAAAGGGTGTAAGACAGGGATGTAGCCTTTCGTCCCTACTGTTCAATCTGTACATCGAAGAAGCAATGACGGAAATAAAAGAAAGGTTTAGGAATGGAATTAGCATTGCTATCTTGAATGAAAATGAAGAAGAATTCCAGATGTTGAATGGAATGAACAGTCTAATGAGTGCAGAATATGGATTGAGAGTAAATCGAAGAAAGACGAAAGCAGTGAGAAGTAGGAGAAATGAGAACAGCGAGAAACGTAAAATCAGGATGATGCTACCAGGGCAGCAAAATAACCAATGACAGACGGAGCAAGGAGGACATCAAAAGCAGATTAACACTGTCAAAAAGGGCCTTCCTGCCCAAGAGAAGTCCACTAGTATCAAATATAGGCCTTAATAGAAGAAATTTCTCGGAATGCACATTTGCAGCATAACACTGTATGGTACTGAATCATGGACTGTGGGAAAACCGTAACAGAACACAATCGAAGCCTTTGAGATGTGATCTACAGACGAATGTTCAAAATTAGATGGACTGATAAGGTAAGGCATGAGGAGTTTCTGAGGAGAATTGGAATATGTGGAGAACTCTGACATGGGGAAGGGATTGGATGGTATGACATCTGTTATGACATCAGGGAATGGCTTCTATGGTACTTGAAGGAAATGCAGAGGGCAAAAACTGTAGAGGAAGACAGAGATTGGAATGTATCCAGCAAATAACTAAGGACGTAGGTTGCGAGTGCTACTCTGTGATGAAGAGGTTGGCACAGGAGAGGAATACGTGGCAGGCTACATCACATCAAACCAGTCAGACGACTGATTTAAAAATATATATATATATCCTGCATAGCACAGTACACTACATACCAAAGTTTTTATGGATTCTCGATGTAATTTATGTTGCAAAATGGTTCAAATGGCTCTGAGCACTATGGGACTTAACTTCTAAGGTCATCAGTCCCCTAGAACTTAGAACTACTTAAACCTAACTAACTTAAGGACATCACACACATTCATGCCCGAGGCAGGATTCGAACCTGCGACCGTAGCGGTCACGCGGTTCCAGACTGTAGCGCCTTTAACCGCTTGGCCACACCGGCCGGCAATTTATGTTGCAATATGATAACAGTTCACTCTGTGCAAATGTTAAACGTTTACGGTTTTATGATATGTGGTTTCGTACGGAGTCACATCACCGTGTTATGGTATGTTATACCTTTATTTTCAGTATGTAATTCATGGTTTTACCAATTTGACGATAGTGATTTTATATTTCGCCTAATATGAAGCTGTGAATACTTTTATGCGAGTTCGTTGCGTTTTATGTCGTTAATATTTAAAACAGATGAATTTGTTACAGTTTAAGCTCGTAACTTCACTTACATGTAATTTTATTTGGTAAATAGGAACCTGATGACGGTCAGTCGACCGAACCTGGTTGTCTATATCGAGAATTTTATCAGCAACTCTAGGCGGTAATTCGACATTTTCCAAATAAAAAGTTAGTGTCGGTCACAGAACTGTTGTGCAAAATCTGGTGATAGTCACGATGCCTTTCAGTGTGTAAGTAATTCTTTACACCATATGGGCCTATGGACAAACATTAGGAGCAAAACATATCCACAATTCACTGAACGGTATCAAAGAAACATCCATACGAAGAAGCCGGCCAGAGTGGCCGAGCGGTTCTAGGCGCTTCAGTCTGGAACCGCGCGACCGCTATGGTCGCAGGTTCGAATCCTGCCTCAGGCATAGATGTGTGTGATGTCCTTAGGTTGGTTAGGTTTAAGTAGTTCTAAGTTCTAGGGCACTGATGACCTCAGATGTCAAGTCCCATAGTGCTCAGAGCCATTTGAACCATACGAAGATCCTGCGAAAGTAGTTAACTTGCCTGATGTCGAACGCAGGTATCACGCACTGCCATACAAACAACCCCGGTTCACGATTCAATAGTAACAGCGGCTGCCTCTTCCTGCTGTCGTGAAAACAACGGCACAGCCAGCACACCGGTACAACAGTAACGATTTACCAGCAGCTCCCTTGCCACTCAGCCCGTACCCTAAGGCAACACAATATCACCATCTTAAAGCAACACAACCAATGCATTACAGAAGTGAGAAGACCATTACCCCTGAGCGCAAAATTAGATATAAGCTAGTAACGCCGCCCTCCCCTTCCACCCTTCAACCCCCCCCCCCCCCCCCCCCTACAGAGGTAGATGCTAACTAAAGGATGTAGATAGCTCCGGATGCGCATATTTCTCCCCGCAATTAAAAAAGCTAATTGATTATTCCGTATGCATGGAAATGAGTCTGGTATTTTCGTGTACATAAAATATTGCAAAACCCTGTATAGTAGTACTCGCTTAATAGTCCTCGACTCTAGAAGCACTTTGTAATCAGAATCTAGCCGGACGTAGTGGCCGTGCGTTTCTAGGCGCTACAGTCTGGAACCGAGCGACCGCTACGGTCGCAGGTTCGAATCCTGCCTCGGGCATCGATGTGTGTGATGTCCTTAGGTTAGTTAGGTTTAATTAGTTCTAAGTTCTAGGCGACTGATGACCTAAGAAGTTAAGTCGCATAGTGCTCAGAGCCATTTGAGCCAATCAGAATCTATCGCCCAATGGACAATGGAGCAAGAAGACAAAAATATAAGCTGCCTACAACGAATTTGTTAAGCAAGGACAAAGTACTGTGTTCATTTGGGTAAAAGAACACTTTAGTATCGAAGGGAATCAACGAAAGGTATCGTTAAGGAGGCTGCTGTCGAAGGATTCTACCTGGATACTGAACTCCCGTTTACATAACAAAAGCTCACTACTGCACAGAGCGGCCTCTCAGTGGATAGGAGAATGGAACTAACATATTGTTTCAGTGGATGGCATTACAGAGTATCCAGCGCACAGTAGCATCACAGCAATAGTTCTCTTCAGTTAATTACCATCGAATGGGAATATTCATTTCTATTACAGTGAGATTCAACCACGGCAGTTCCCTAACCCACCAGTACAGAGTTCGTATGGTAGATTCCCGAAACTACTATGCGACAATGAGATTTTCTCTCTGCAGCGGAGTGTGCGCTGATATGGAACTTCCTAGCAAATTAAAACTGTGCGCCCGACCGAGACTCGAACTCGGGACCTTTGCCTTCGAGGGCAAGTGCACTACCAATTTTTTATTTATTTATTTATTTTTTTTTTTTTTTTGCGGACGTCACATGATATCCGTAGAGTTCGTATGGTACTTTTTTTTCGTTTTTGTTCGTTGTATCTGCTCGTTGCGGACGTCGAAAGACACCCATTTCAGTTCGTTGTTGATCCATTAACTCACTGTTTTTATTACAGAGGGCAGCTAGCCCTCTGACCAAACACGCTGAGTTACCGTGCCGGCATCAACTGAGCTACCCAAGCACGACTGACGCCCCCTCCACACAGCTTCACTTCCGCCAGTAACTCTTCTTCGACCTTCCAAACTTTACAGACGCTCTCCTGCGAACCTTCCAGAACTAGCACTCCTGAAATAAAAGACATTGTGGAGAAATGGCTTAGCTACAGCCTGGCGGATGCTTCCAGAATGAGGAGGGATCTGCCAGGAAGTATACTATGCGACAACTATTCGCCAAAGGATCATTCTGTCCATTCTCCGTCGGAGCTTGAGAAAACATGACAATAATACCAAGAAGAAAATACTTTCTTAATGTCCGCAACTTTATTTATTTTAGAATTTCGGCTTCTTAAACCGTCAGCAGATAAGTGACTGTTGCAACATTAGATAGAATGACGTGTGGTTTGCCGGCCGAAGTGGCCGTGCGGTTCTAAGCGCTGCAGTCTGGAACCACGGGACCGCTACGGTCGCAGGTTCGAATCCTGCCTCGGGCATGGATGTGTGTGATGTCCTTAGGTTAGTTAGGTTGAACTAGTTCTAAGTTCTAGGGGACTAATGACCTGAGAATTTGAGTCCCATAGTGCTCAGAGCCATTTGAACCATTTGAACGTGTGGTTTATGGAGAGGTTATTGACACAGATAGAGCGTTCACACAGTATTACACCTTTAATATGTTATAAAATAAATTATTACATTAAAAATGAATAGTTAAGTTGGTTTTACCATTGTAATCCAGCATTACTATAAATGAAACTAAATTTAACAGATGGAGACATAGGAAATGTGCTTGATAATTTAAAACACAGTTGCATTTGTGCTTAGTAGTTTAAAACTTAGTCGACATCCTGTGTCATACGTCTATTGATTTCAATTATGTGTGATGTAATCCTGTTCTCTCTTTAATAAGTAAGAAGGGGAAGAGAAATATGACACTGCCGTGACTGTTGAAATATCAGTATTATGAATATGAAATTAAGGGAAGGCATACAACCTAAGAGCCATAGAATTCATTTTATTAGCATCTGGCTAGATCACATTACCAAATTTGAAACCTAAATTTAGAATGGGTGACCCCTATAGAATTACACGACATATTCATTGTTACTCAATCATGAGTAAAGCAGAATTGTTTCCAATTTGAGCTATGGGTTCCACTCTTAGTACTATACTATCTGAAACTTTCGTGGACAGTATTGTATGCGCTCTCCTACGGAAATAGCCACTAAGTTGCAAACTTAAGTGCTGGATCTGGTATGTGGATGTGCTGTATTTATGGACTTGTACGAATAGACAATTAAACCCATTCTTATAAGCTTTAAACTTATCACATAAGACAATTTTTTTCTCAGTGGAGCAGAGAGGCTTCTTCTGTCGTAATGTAGACATTATCACCAAGATACATTCACTTAGCACTTTCAGAAAAGTAACGACTATCAATACTGTTCTTCCTGCCAACTCACAGGATCCACAATATCACAAACATATAGCTTTCCATTCCATGGAGCATCACGTCGTATCAGTTCCATTACTCTAATATGCTTTTCAAACCGAATTATAAACGATCTGTTTTATACTTTTCAGCAATGGCTACAGCTCTGACCTGATTGACAACGTATTACGAAAAGGAGAAATACTCATTATTATGCCACTTCAGTACACTTGCCAAAAGGAACCAGTCACTAGTGACAAAAACTGAACATTATCCCACAAGTTGGAGAAATTTAAAATAGCGTTTTAAAAAGTAAGTTTAGTAACTACAGACTTGTAATCGACTCTAACAATAGCATAGTTAAGATAAAGACAGACTGAAACCATCGGCAAAAGTTGGATGTATAAGATCATCTGCAAGCGCTCTGAAAAGTAAACGTTGGTTAGTCAGCTATGACAGTTAAGTTGTGGGGACAAAAGAGAAGGTGGTGTTTACTAAATACAGATTCTACCAGTGCAGAACACCTTTTAACAGAAAACTAGCCATGTGATGTACACTGTGAAATCTCACGTACTGATGAGAAAATCAGAAATATGACACTACCGGAAATAATAGAAAATAAAAAAAATGTTATATAGAATGCGAACTTAGTTTTAAATGATAAAAGAAAATATTCTCTCAAATAAACAACACTGATTTACAAAAAACAATCATGTGATGCAGATAATATTCTGCAAACAGTACTGACCAAAAAGTAGGTTCCGTTTTGCCAGACTTCTGAAAGGCAAACAATATTGCATCACATTGTCGGTTAATTACCAAGTTACCATTACAAGAAGTATCTTTACATACGAGCGATTCCACCGATGACGTTTTTACTAATGCAACCTAGTAAGTTTTGGAACTACCTGACGGATTAAAACTGTGTGCCAGACCGTGATTCAGATTCGGAACCTTTGCCTTTTGAAGAGAAGTGCTCTATCGACTTCTTTTTTTATTATTTATTTATTTTTAGCACGCTGGCATTGCATCACAAGACAGGAGCGGAATATATTTTTCTTTTTCCCTTTTTTTCCTGAATCGCGACGTGGAGGGCAGAGGGCGAAGCGGGCAGAGATCGTAACCCGAGGCCTGGCCGTGACGACCTCCCCTGTCGCTGCTACGTCGGATGTGACAGAAAAGGAATTATATCAAGGTTGATAATAATGTTTTTTTTTATTTCTGTTCGAGGTGAGAAATCAGAAATATGACACTACCGGAAATAATAGAAAATCATCAGGCCGTTCTTAGGGGCGCGGGGAAGGGAAAGCCGTACGGGGAGAGGCCCGTGGCATTGTGGGCAGACAAACACAGGAAATAAAATAATTTAAACCTAGAAAAACTTAATCAGTCAATCAGTCGACCACGCAATTTCCTCTGTACACATTCAGGTTATCGGCCTGGACGTGTTGGTACATCGCACTGTTCCGGGAATGATCGTACACGTGTCAAGAACGTTGGAGGTTGGGTACTCGCCAGAGATGGAGAAGGGGGGGGGGTGTGGGGAGGTCGTTGATCACGATCAGCGCAAATATTGTTGGTAAAACTCTGCCGGTATGTGTGTGAGCGTTCGAGCTTACAATGAGGTTCCAGTTTATGACGACAAAGATCAAGTGTGGAGTGTCATGGATCGCGGAAAAGGTAGGTGACTGCCTGAATTCGGAACCAGGTGATAGCTTCGTGATAAGCTGGAGGAAACATGAGAAGTGTATGGAATGAGTAGGAAACAAGGGCGGACTACTCCTGGCAGGGCGGGAAGGAAGTGTTAGGAAGCAGGCCTCGCGTTTCGTAGTACGTGTGAGGCGGTGCTCTCCAATATCCTCGCATAGGCAACTTGTGCAAAATGGCGACGCAGCCAGACTGTTACGATGTAGTCGTTGGTTATTCGGAAACTTGCCGTTGACAATGTGGTTCGAAAATTCCCTGATATCAGAAGGAACGGAAGGTGCATGGAAGTCTTTCACACCATCGACCACTGGACGTCCGGACGTTGTGCCTCCAAAGCGTTGCAGTGGGTGTGCATCAACAATAGCTCATAAAAAAAATTTCGCCCGCGACCGATATTGAAACGTAGCTTCTGGCCTTTTCCGATCATTACAAGTTTATCTGCGGTCTATTCCTACCGACACAACCAGTCTGGCGAGGTGGAAGCCCCTGGAAACTCAATACCTCTCTTCTTCACGATCCAGATTATCGACAACGTTTCGCTGCTACGTGAACGAACTGTGAGCAACTTATTCCTTCGTATCCCTAGACGCTGCTGAGGTAGATAACTTGTGGGAAGCCGACGATCAAAAGGGAGTTCATTCAATGCGACAGAAATGTGGCAGCGTGGCACTGGGATACTACGCACTATTATTAAAATGTCTGATACGAATTTTATTAAACTGTTCGACGTCCATCGAAACCGCCAGAATATCAAATCAAAACTTATGATCCTTCAGCGCAGTTAACTACTCGCCGTGCTGGTGCTGTCACGCGTTAAGACGAAACCACATCCGGCTTCCGTCGTCGACGACGTTTCATCGTCTCTACCCTTACCACCCAGGAAAGCAATCGCGACAACACCCAAGTAGAGGTCATTTCCGCCTTCGCTGATCATTACCAGTGAACTTACTATGAGGAACCTGTGGCGGTGGCGGTTTCCGATGACATTCTCCAGCTCCTCACCCACACACTCAACGACACGATGGTGGATGGTGATATCCTTCGTGACAGCTATTGCAGCGGACGATATGGCGGACGCTATCGCGAAGACGTGAAGAACAATTTCCCAATCTCCGACGACCTTCCGGTTGAATTTTATCGGACTTTCAGCGTACTGATACTTCCATGTTTGACCTAGATATTCCAGCAGTTGTTCTATCCTTCCTTCCCTGTACCACGCCGGCCGCGGTGGCCCAGTGGTTCTAGGCGCTTCAGTCCGGAACCGCGCTACTGCTACGCTCGCAGGTTCGAATCCTGCCTCTGGCATGGATGTGTGTGATGTCCTTAGGTTAGTTAGGTTTAAGTAGTTCTAAGTTCTAGGAGACTGATGACCTCAGATGTTAACTCCCATAGTGCTCAGAGCCATTTGAACCCTTTCAACCCTGTACCACCAGACTTTCAACAGCATTCTCATACTGGTGCCCAAAAGCGAGAGGGGAATGCAAATCACACACATTCGCACTTTAACATTACTCAACGTGGATTATAAAATGTACACATATCTCTTGGCTGCGCGCATGCATGCGATGTTACCTGCAGTACTTCCTCCAGAACGAACATCGCGAAGCTGTGGGGCCGCTTTCCAGACAGCCACATAATCATCGTCAGGATCTTATTGCGCTGCCTGCATCCTGTCTTCTCCACGTGGCACTAGTGTCGATAGATTTCGGTAGCGTCTTCGACTGAGTTAGCCACCATTTTCTCCTCTCGGTGACCGAAGCATGCTCACCCCTCCCCTCCCCCCACCACCACCGAAAATTCATAGAAGCCATTCGCCACTTACTTTGCAATGCCATGTCAATGGTGCAGGTGAAGAGACGATTTGCTGGACCCGTCCTTGTCCGGCGTTCGGTAAGGCAGGGATGCCCTGTGTCCATTATTTTCTACACAATCGCCTTCAGGCCCTTCATCAAAGGCCTCCTACCTCATCTTGTGGGCCACACGTTCCACTGCCAGACCTGTGTGGACGATCTCCTCTTCTCGCATACTTTCCCATGGAAATAGAAGCCGTAGCATGCATCCAGTACTACGGACAATCATTGGGTAGTCATCTCAACATTACCAAATTAGTGGTCATGAACACTGGATACAGATCCCAAGACGAGAAGCCACTGCTGTTGCCCACTACAACAATGCTCCATTACCTGGGCATCGACTTTACTGGCTCCACCCAGCGTACCACGGTGAAAACGTACTGCCAGTTGTTGTAGTCCATCTGTTACCACGTTTGCCACAATCCCCTTCACAGCCTGAACCTGCTCCACGTAGTGACATATGTCAACACATTAATTGATCCATGCCTCCAAAGTACTCCATCTACCATCGATCCTGGGACGTTAACTCCAGCAGGCCCTTGGGTACTTCGTTTCAGCTGGCATCATCTTGAGAATCTGACAGAGATCCACACCCTCCCTCTTACAAAAGGTGGACTCAGTCGGTTTGGTCCATGTTTGGACCAGAACCACCACATTATGCATACACATGTTGTTGAGATTTTTGCAGGAGCCTTCACCATCCTTTACTCACTGTGCCTTGTAAATTCTCATGCTAGACTCACCTGCCCCACTGATCAACGTGGCGCACATTGCTCTGGCGCTGTCCCACATTTCCCCCTCTTTTATCGAACTTAGTTCCAACCACAACACACCCTGTGTGACCACCGACTGAGGAAAGCAACTGGAATCCATAAAGAGTCGGAATAGTAGGAGACACTCCTCCTGTAGATGGGAGACGTCAATTTCTGACTCCCTGAGCATGTCATGAAGGAGCTGCAGCTTTGCCACGTTGCTGAACATTGTGGTATTGAGCACTGTGAATTTGTATGTGTGGCATGGTGGTGCTGAGAGCGGCTCTAACATCCTAAGAAGCGGTGGGAGGTGTTGTCGTTGGGGGTCACCACTCTGCGTTCTGCAGCATGGATGGAATCTCTACTGGGTATCAGTGCAGTATGGACACGGCAACTATGAGTGAGGTGCCAGCTCATCCTCGACATCGTCGCCCCACGCCCCCATGTGGGGGGAGTGTGCTATATCCATATGGTCTTCTATGAAAATGGGCGGGGGAGAAGACGTGTGATGAGTGCACCGAGACTGAGATCTCAACTTGCATGTGCAATGGGGAAACATCCATAGTAGTCGATTGCTCCAGGGCAACTGTCGCGCCAAGCTGTTCGTCGGTGTCGCCATTAGCTGACGTTGTGGTGTAAGTGTCTTCCAGCTGATCGGCGTCACGGTGGGAGGCAAGGTTGCTAGGTGCCAAGAGCGCCTGACGGCGACATTTGCATTGACGTGTGGTCTTTGTTTACGAACATGTTCTTCTGTAGCAGACGACTGTAACAAGCACAATGAAGGCAGCCATGGCGTAGCCATGGAGTGGAGTCACTCCTTCTTGTGTGGGTTGGAGCAGACCACCATAAGATGGCCACCTCGTTATTAATGGCTTCAATAAAGTCTGAGAAATGGTGGCGTGATATGTTGTGCTAGTCGAGGTAGCCCTGCGACAGACTGGGCCTATTATTGTTGCAGTGAGTGCTGCTGCATATGTCACTGGCAAGACAGTCATGGTGGTCGGGTTGGCACGTCTGTAAGAGGAAACTGTGAAATACATTGCTGAGTGCATTCTGACTATAGCCCTGCAGCCTCTGATCTGGAGATCAGAGGGTACGTGGCAAGACAGTCGTGGTGGTCGGGTTGGCACGTCTGTAAGAGGAAACTGTGAAATACATTGCTGAGTGCATTCTGACTATAGCCCTGCAGCCTCTGATCTGGAGATCAGAGGGTACGTGGCAAGACAGTCGTGGTGGTCGGGTTGGCACGTCTGTAAGAGGAAACTGTGAAATACATTGCTGAGTGCATTCTGACTATAGCCCTGCAGCCTCTGATCTGGAGATCAGAGGGTACGTGGCAAGACATTCATGGTGGTCGGGTTGGCACGTCTGTAAGAAGAAACTGTGAAATACATTGCTGGAGATCAGAGGGTACGTGGCTCTGAAGTTAGATACAAACTTGTCGAATACTGTTCAGGAAGGGATATGTACTGAACTGTGTCCACTTTTTGGCTACTTGTTCGCCGGCCGGTTTGGCCAAGCGGTTCTAGGCGTTTCAGTCTGGAATCGCGTGACCGCTATGGTCGCAGGTTCGAATACTGCCTCGGGCATGGATGTGTGTGATGTCCTTACGTTAGTTAGGTTTAAGTAGTTCTAAGTTCTAGGGGACTGATGACCTTACTGGTAGATGTTAAGTCCCATAGTGCTCAGAGCCATTTGACTTCTTGTTCAGTGACCATACGATAGCGGCAGAGGGGCTTGACTATTATTCAAAGACCCTGATCATTTTGACACTGAGATTAGCATGATCAATGGTGATGAGTCCTATGTTGCCATCAGATTGACAGAAGCTTAGTCGACAGTGGGATTCTGGTATAATTTTGTCACATGCCGCGTAGTCTACCATTTTCATATAGACTGTCATACTAACTATGGAAAGATGAACCCCTATGATGTCTGTCGGCGGTATCTTCCCATCGTTGCGCAGGAATAGTTCGACATCGAGCGCCTTGGGATGGGTGAACTCGGGACAAACTGTGAATCGCAACGTCGCTTTACAGTAGTTGTATAACATGATGTATCCTTGGGAACGATGTCAAGTGGTTATGGCCGCGATGAATGGAAACACTGGCTAGCTGCACCTTGCTGTGGAGTACAGTCATGTGTCTGCACCACAGCACTGCCGCAGGCAGACTGCCTACTGAGCTATCCAAGCACGACCCACGACCCATCGTCACAGCTTTACTTCCACCAGTTCCTCATCTTCTATCTTCCATCCTTCATAAAAGCTCTCCTGCGAAACTTGCAAGACTAGCAATCCTGGAAGAAATGATACTGCAGAGCCTGGGGGAGTCTGTGCTAAAATTAACTTCCTGCGAGAAAGTTTCGTGAGTCCTACTTGGGCGGCTCAGTCGGTTAAGCACATATATCTTAAAATTAAAGGTCCCTAGTTCGAACCTCTGTCAGACACACTGTTTTCATCTGCCAGGAGGTTTCGTATCAGTGCACGCTCCACTGCAGAGAGAAAATTTCATTCTCATTAAGTTTTGTAGAACAGCCAGAGTTCCGCCAAAGCGAAAGTAACGTGTTTCCAAGGACGTGTGATAAGACTAATAATGTTCTCATTATATACATTTATCAAGTAGGATGAGAAGCACTGTGAAACTGTTCGCTGACGATGTTCTGTCCAATAATCATCACTTTTGGGCGAGCGTGAGGAAATGCAGAAAGACTTGGACCAAATCTGTACTTCGCCCAATGAGTGACAGGTGTTTTTAAACGTGGTTAACTGCAAGGTAATGCTCATAACGAAAGAAAGAGCCTGACAACAACTGATCATAAGATTAGTGCCTTGGGAGAGCAAGCTATGACAAAACTGTTCCATCTGGTGTGCAAGATGTGTGTGACAGGCGAAATACCCACAGAATTCAAGAAGAATGTAATAATTCCAATTCCAAAGAAAGCATCCCATGCAGCTTCAACACGATACCACAGTTCATCAAGAGTAGTGACTCGCGTATTGTGGCGAGTCAGTTGCTCGGCCACCATTGACCAGACGTTTTCAATTGGTGAGACATCTGGAGAATGCGCTGGCCAGGGCAGCAGTCGAACATTTTCTGTATCCAGAAAGGCCCGTACAGGACCTGCAACATGCGGTCGTGCATTATCCTGCTGAAATGTAGGGATTCTCAGGGATCAAATGAAAGGTAGAGCCACGCGTCGTAACACATCTGAATTGTAACGTCCACTGTTCAAAGTACAGTCACTGCGAACAAGAGGTGACTGAGACGTGTAACCAATGGCACCCCATTCCATCACGCCGGGTGATACGCCAGTATGCCGATGACGAATACTCGCTTCCAATGTGCGTTCACCGCGATGTCGCCAAACACGGATGCGACCATCATGACGCTGTAAACAGAACCTGGATTCATCGGAAAAAATGACGTTTTGCCATTCGTGCACCCAGGTTCGCCGTTGAGTACACCATCGCAGACGCTCCTGTCTGTGATGCAGAGTCAAGGGTAACCGCAGCCATGGTCTCCGAGCTGATAGTCCATGCTGCTGCAAACCTCGCCGAACTGTTCGTGCATATGGTGGCTGTCTTGCAAACGTCCCCTTCTGTTGACTCAGGGATCGAGACGTGGCTGCACGATCCGTTACAGCCATGCGGATAAGATGCCTGTCATCTCGACTGCTAGTGATACGAGGCCGTTGGGATCCAGCACGGATCAGTTGCTCGGCCACCATTGACCAGACGTTTTCAATTGGTGAGACATCTGGAGAATGCGCTGGCCAGGGCAGCAGTCGAACATTTTCTGTATCCAGAAAGGCCCGTATAGGACCTGCAACATGCGGTCGTGCATTGGGATCCAGCACGGATCAGTTGCTCGGCCACCATTGACCAGACGTTTTCAATTGGTGAGACATCTGGAGAATGCGCTGGCCAGGGCAGCAGTCGAACATTTTCTGTATCCAGAAAGGATACTTCCTACGGAAGTATTACCCTCCTGAACCCACCGATTCCATATTCTGCTAACAGTCATTGGATCTCGACCAACGCGAGCAGCAATGTCGCGATACGATAAACCGCAATCGCGATAGGCTACAATCCGACCTTTATCAAAGTAGGAAACGTGATGGTACGCATTTTCTCCCCTTACACGAGGCATCACAACAACGTTTCACCAGGCAACGGCTTTCAACTGCTGTTTGTATATGAGAAATCGGTTTGAAACTTTCCTCATGTCAGCACGTTGTAAGTGTCGCCACCTGTGCCAACCTTGTGTGAATGCTGTGAAAAGCTAATCATTTGCATATCACAACATCTTCTTCCTGTCGGTTAAATTTCGAGTCTGTAGCACGTCATCTTCGTGGTGTAGCAATTTTAATGACCAGTAGTGTGCTTACACGAATCCTTTGCAGAAGAATGGAAAAACTAGTGGAAGACGACTTCGTGAAAGAACAGTTTGAATTCCGGAAAAATGTAGGGACTCGCGCGGCAATACTTACCCTACGACGTATCTTAAAAGATAGGTTGAGGACAGGCAAACCTACGTTTATAGGTTTTTTAGACTTATAGTAAGCTTTTGACAATGTTGACTGAAACGCTTTCTTTGAGTTTCTGAATTTAGTAGGTGTAAAATACGGGAATTGAAAGACTATTGACAACTTCTACAGCAACCAGTCGGCAGTGATAAGAGTCGAGCGGCATGAAAGAGAAACAGTGGTTCAGAAGGGAGTGGAACAGTGTTTGCAGCCTATCGTCAATGTTATTTAATCTGAACATCAAACGAGCAGTAAAGGTAACCAAAGAAAAATTTGGAGTCGGAAATAAAGTTCACGGAAAAGAAATAAAAACTTTGAGGTTTGCCGATGACACTGTAATTCTGTCAGAGACAGCAAAGGACTTGGCAGAGCAGTTGAACAGTCTGGACATGGTCTTGAAAGGAGGATATAAGATGAACATCAACAAAAGCAAACCAAGGATAACGCAATGCATTCAAATTGAATCAGGTGATGCTGAGGGAATTAGATCAGGAAATGAGACACTTAACGAAGTATATGAGTTTTTCTATTTGGGCAGCAAAATAACTGATCCTGTCCGAAGTAGAGAGGATATAAAATGTAGACTGGCAATGACGAGAAGAGAATTTCTGAAGAACAGAAATTTGTTGACATTGAATATAGATTTAAGTGTTAGGAAATGAAACATGGTCGATAAACAGTATGGGCGAAAAGAGAATAGAAGATTTCTAAATGTAGTGCTGCAGAAGAAAGTTGAAGATTAGGGAGGTAGATCACGTAAGTAATGAGGTGGTACTGAATAAAACTGGAAAACAAGAAATTTGTGGCGAGACTAGACCAAAACAAGAGATGGGTTGATGGGTCACATCCTGAGACATCAAGGGACCACCAGTTTAATACTGGAGGGAAGTGTGTGTGTGGGGGGGGGGGGGAGGGGGGGGAGGAGGGGGGTAAAAATCGTAGGGGGAGACCAAGAAATGAATACAGTAAGCAAATTCAAAAGGTTGTAGGTTGCAGCAGTTATTTGGACACGAAGAGGCTCGCACAGGATAGAGTAACATGGAAGGCTGCATCAAACCAGTCTTAGGACTGAAGACCACATGAACAACATCTGTCATATTTCAGTACATTTTTAAGTCTTGGCGAAGAGAACTGGTTATGTACTTATGTACTGCTTGATTATATTGTTTCTGAATTGGAGGCTGACGTCATAATCATTCAACAGACCTACATCTGAAAGTTTTGTTAGAAATTTCTTCCAAAATCGAATGCTGTATATATCCTACAGCTGTACCTGTGGGATCACCAGATAAACACGCTTCTGGTCCACAGGTAAACTGTTATTTCACATTGACCAACGTAAAAATCTAAGAATACGAGAGACATTTCTCCCTCACTGCGAAAGAAAACATCTTTCGAATATGTTTTGACCTGGTCAGAAATTTGTCTACCAGATTTCGAAGCTGTCACAAGGACATTGGGGCTACAAAAAGAGTTCTCGAATTCTCGGTGTGTTTTACCCCTTACAAGTGAAATTGGGCACAAATAAATAATACGTATTGCACCGTTTTCCCCCCTCTACACACGCGCCAAATTTCATCAAGATCGTTTATTGACATTTGGAAATGTTCCCTTGTAAGCCGGAGTCGTTCATTTAATGCGGCCAGTATAACCGGCCACCCCTCGGAATTAATTCCGGTCATATGCACAACGTGGCAAAACTGTCGGATGCGGAAGGGTATGGAGGACGTGCTGTCACTGTTCACGAGCCATTAAAGTGTGGTATGCGCGATTTGTCTCGTGGTAAGTGTCGCGCAGTGTGGGTATTAAGTCTCGAGTTACAGTGCACAGCATTCCTTACATTTTTAAATCACATTTCTCTTAACTAATGAGGTTATCAGTCCGAGGGAATTTCAAAAGTAGTTCACTTCTCTTTCTAACCTAACTGTAACTGCAGAAACTTCCAGAAACTATTCCGTCAAACATCTCGTGGCAGATCAGTTTAGACTCGGGAGTTTCCTCCCTGTACATCGGCTACCGACTACCGGCCACACGAAACTCGCCGCTGGACTTCAGGTGCCGCCCGACTATGCGACCGCGGCGCGGCGCTGTGAGTTTATTTATCAACTATCATTTTCTTGTTTTAAGTTGTAGTATCTTCTTACAGTTGCGTATTGGAGTTCGCATACTCGAAACTTCTGAATGTTGTTCAAGCGTTACATAATTGAGTAGCAAGTGGGAAAAGGGATAATATTTGCGACATATTCTTCGCTTTGGGTTTAATAGAAGGCAGCGGAGGTAGCTCTAAACCTTTGTAATGTGTGTGGGGCGAGTGCTACTGTGCAAAATACGTCAGAAAAGGATTTTTTGGTTTCACGAAAGACCGTTCTGGCATGAATGATTGCCGGCCGGTGTGACTGAGCGGTTCTAGGCGCTTCAGTCTGGAACCGCGCGACCGCTACGATCGCAGGTTCGAATCCTGCCTCGGGCATTGATGTGTGTGATGTCCTTAGGTTAGTTAAGTTTAAGTAGTTCTAAGTTTTAGGGGTCTCATGACCTCAGATGTTAAGTCCCGTAGTACTCAGAGCCAGCCATGAATGATTTTCCACATTCAGGTAAACACGGTAACTGAGATATGTACTGAACTGCTACCATTTGAGCGCTGTGCGACATTTGCATTCAATAGGCAAGGTTCAGAAGTCGGGAGCAGGACTACTGTATGCTCTAATTCAAAGCAACAAAAACCTAAGGGGTGACTGTTACGGCATTTTTGCTTGAACATCGTCATTTCGATCATTGAGCATCACTAAGCAATTTTGTTACTGGTGACGAATTATGACATCTTTATGTTACCTTGTTAGGAAAGAATGAACGGCTGAGCCCCAACCAAAAACATATACTGGAGTAAAGGGTAGCGAGAACATAATATATTGCAGCTGGTGGCTCAAAAATGGTGTTCTGCGCTACGAACTCCTCCCCAGACATGTGTCAATCGCAACTGGTATTTATTGCCAACAACTTGAGACACTTTTCGGTCGCAGTATAAGAAAAACGACGACAAAACTCCATCATGTGTTGCTACTACACGAAAACGCGCACAAAAAAACACTATCCAGAAATTTGCTCATCTTATAGCCTCAGATGTTTATCCTTCCCGCTCCTTCACGAAAAACTAAAGAAAATTCCTTTCCGGACGAAAACGCACTTCTAACCGGGTTTGACGACGTCTTTCACTCAGATTCAAAAAGTGTCCACCGGCTTAGAATCAGTAAACTATCTGAGCATTATCATGCTGTTTTAGATTTACATCTACATCCATAATCCGCAAGCCACCTGACGGTGTGTGGCGGAGGGTACTTTGACTACCTCTATCGGTTCTCCCTTCTATTCCAGTCTCGTATTGTTCGCGGAAAGAAAGATTGTCGGTATGCCTCTGTGTGGGATCTAATCTCTCTGATTTTATCCTCATGGTCTCTTCGCGAGATATACGTAGGAGGGAGCAACATACTGCTTGACTCCTCGGTGAAGGTATGTTCTCGAAACTTCAACAAAAGCCCGTACCGAGCTACTGAGCTGTGAGAGAATGTATTGCTGATGATTGACTTACCCCTGATGTTTACCATTGTATCAACAAACTAATGAAGCCGCTATTAAAATAGTCACTGTACTAATGTAAATGAAAGCGTACCACTATAACCTTACGACGAAAGTCTATTTTAATAATAGATAAGGTGTGTGAAACAAGAACGTGCCTCTGTCGGCATGAATTAGTAAGATATTACTCACTCTAGACTTCGAAACGATCTATGTGTACTTATTCTCCCGAGTCATTCTCAAGTAGCATGAAAATGTGGTTTTCTGTAAGCAAAATAAATGAAATTTCTGATTGATTTTTTGTCTGGGTGCCTGTAGTTCTGCCACAAAGCGCGGAAAATCTAGCCTGCAGCGAGATTGGAACCACAACCCAAGGAAACCTTCATTTCACAGGCGACCACGTTACCTCAGGGCTAGCCATTCGTTACGGTTTTTCACCCTTCCTTATTGCCTCAGTGATGGCTAGGACAGATAAATCGCAACTTAAAACACGAGATATTGGCAATTTTTGCGTGGAACGACTTTCTAGGCCTCGAATCCATAAATTGATAACCTTAATTCGCATATAATACGAAAATCACTCAGGTTATTCAATGGGAATGATAAAAATACATCGTGAATTTAGCAGGATAATTATGTGCCATCCTGGATGTAGCTCGTCGGTCACAGAGTTGCCAAATTTATGCTGTGTTGTTGCCAATATTCAGTTATACTCCTAGAAGGAATAATACCAGTTGACATGTTCCTGGAACTGGCAGGAAAGTAACCACAGCTGGTGTCTCGAAACCGCCGCTGCCGTGGGCCGGAATACCCAAAGTTTATGTCAGTGATATGTAAATTGAAAGTGTAGGGGGGAGAATGGAAAGGGAATAGAGATGTCAGCTGCATCGGGACATTACGCAGAATCAACGGCAGCGAGCGAAAATGTGTGCCGCATCGGGATTCGGATCGAGATCTCCTGCTTACGAGAGAGGTGCGTTAACCCATGCATCATCCAGGACACAGTGTTATCACAACTGTGCGAAATGTCTCGGCACGCCTCATGGGCGACCCACATTCCCACCGAGCGCCATCTGTCCACAGTCCCTCTCCGTTTCCTCCATGTTCGCTATTCTGAGGTTCCCGCAGGAGCTAGAACGTACTTGCGCATCTGCACTGAAGAAAATGGATACATTGCACATCTTGGCGAATAAATTATACGAATGCATGATGCCTGTTCTTTCGGACATGTCCGAAAGAACAGACACCAAGCATTAACACCCCTGAAGCCCACATAAAACACAGGCCCATTACAGTGAGGTGACGGAAGTCAAGGAATACCTCCTAATATTGTGTCGGACCTGCTTTTGCCCGGTGTAGTGCAGTAACCCTATGTGGCATAGACTCAAAAAATCGCCGGAAGTCGCCTGCAGAAATATTAAGCGATGCTGCCTCTACAACCGTCCATAATTGCGAAACTGGTGCCGGAGCGGGATTTTGTACACGAACTGACCTCACAATTAAGTCCCATAAATGTCCGATGGGATTCATGTCGGGCGATCTGGGTGGCCAAGTCATTAGCTCGAAATTTCTACAATGTTCTTCAAACCGATGGCGAACAACTATGACCTGGTAACATGGCGCATTCTCAACCATAAAAATTACATCTTTGTTTGGGAACGTGAAGTCCACGAATGGCTGGAAATGTCTCCAAGTAGCCGAACATAACAACTTTCAGTCAACGATCGGTTCAGCTGGACCAGAGAACCCGCTCAATTCCATGTAAACACAGATCACCCCGTTAAAATAACTTAAGCCGGGTGACAAAAGCCGATATTTCGACAGAAGCACACCTGCCCAAATTCAAAGCTAAACTGCAACAAGTAAGCGCAGTGAAAATGAATGTAAAACCTCGGTTTTCAGAGAAACTCCGTAAAGACAGCACACACACACACACACACACACACACACACACACACACACACACACACACACACAATGTAAAGACTAGCGCCATCACAAACCAAAGATAACCGACGTCAGAAGTTATCGATAGTTAAATTAATAATCAAGGAGTGAGGTAGTATGAACTGTGTCCTTCTCGACAAGAGAGAGAGAGAGCATGATGTCATGCAGAATTTAAACAAAAACTACCATTTCCATTCATAAGGTTACTTGATAATTTAATTTCAACAGATTCCTTAATAACACTACCCCAGTAGCTGGAAGTGCATGCCAGAATCTCCGTGTTGTTGTAGTCCATGGGATGTCCTGTGCCAAAATAATGTTCGGCAATAGCGGATTTCCTCGGCTGTTGTAAACGTGTGTGGCGCTTATGCTCAGTACGCCGGTCCTCCACAGTCCTGATACCCTGACCAACATATGACATGCCACAACTGCGAGAAATGTGGTAGACACCAGACTCACGCAGTCCAAGATCATCCTTACGGAACCACTAAGGACTCTGATCTTAGATCGTGGTTGAAAAACACACTTCACATCATATTTCCGCAAAATACGATCAATCCTTTTCGAAATGCTCCCTGCGTAAGGCAAATAGGTCTTAGACTTTGGTGCCACCTCGGTATTATCATCTTTCACCCGGTGCACAGTTGATCGATAGCGCAAAGACGTTTAATCTGTCTTTCACTACAATAATTATGACGAAAGGTGACTTCGAGATGGGCTAACTCAGGTGACAAACAGTCGTTGTCCGAGATGACATAGGCCCTGTGAACCCACGTTGAGCCAGATAGTGACAACTCTCAGCCTGTCAGTGTGAGTAGGCTTACTGTAAACGGCATGTCCCAACGAACCATCCACCTTCCTACTGACCAACACATCACATCAACGCCTCTATGCTACCACAATATTCAATGGAAAATTATAGAGGTGTAATGAGACGGCAGAGATGTGCTGACGATTGTAGAATTTACCACGATTGTCCATATGCTGCTGATTCATAGCGACAAATCACCACCACGTCGATTACAGACCAGACTTAATTTCAACTTGTGAAAGAATTGCTCAACAGTGGATGAATAGCATCAATGCCCCTGAACCTCACGTACATAACAGGTCCATTACACCGAGGTGACAGAAATTATGGAATAGCTAAGACGGCCATCCTCTTCCACGTCCATCGTGAAACGAATATTCAGCTGAATGAAATTCTGGTTTTTAAAAGGTTGTTCAAATTCTCACTGCCTTACGACGTATCCCATAACTTGTGTCACCTCAGTGTAATGGACCTGTGTTGTACGTGGGGTTCAGGGGCGTTGATGCTATTCAGCTACTGTTGGGCAATTCTTTCACAAACAGATATTAAGTCTAGGCTATAATCGACGTGGTGGTGGTTTGGCGTTATGAATCAGCAGCATATGGACAGTGTCAGTAAATTCTACAATCGTCAACACATCTCTGCCGTCGCATTACACCCCTGTAATTCTCATTTGAGTATTGTGGTAGCCTAGAGGCGTTGTTCATATGAAAACGTCAGGGGCTAAATTAATAATATTCTCCACAGGCCCTGCATAGTACCTCAGCGCCATACTCATCTTTATGGAGCAGTTGTTATTTCGTGTTATTTCTGTCTTAAGCGTACTGCATGTTAAAAAGCCCTTCAACATAGACGCTTTTCGCTTTTATTGACTTAATCATCACGAGTAGATGATTTCTGTAGTTCTTTCAGTATTTGCAGACTGACTGACGGTTTTGCTTAAGGATGACTCATCTGTTGGCGTTCTTTGTTCCTTGTTCCAGTCTCTGGTAAAAACTGTTTCTCCTTTCACGTTAGCTGGTTTAATTTGCTCCCCTCGTTTTGGAGATCGCTTTTTCGGACGTGGCGTATCGTTTACATGCACACTAGAATACTTGATTTGCAACTGTATTTTATTTATAGCTTACGAAGTTTCGCTATGGATATTAACATCTTACAGTCAATGCTGTGCTGTTATGTGTTCATTTGTGTTCCTCTGTTTTGGGGATATTGCCAATGACAACGTTCTTAAGAAAAATATTTTCAAATTGTTTAATGACCAAAGTCATGTTAACTACCCACAATATTTACAGTGAAAACACTGGAACGCTTCAAAAATGTGAATCCTGTCTGGTGAATGAGCTTTTCAGTATACAGTACACTTAAGACAGAAGAACGAAACAGTTGTTACTCAAGGCTCACGTAAGCTGGTATTCCTTCTGATGGTAGTACAATTGAATCTTGGCAATAATGCTGAATAAGTTTGGCAACTCTGTGACGACGAATTACTTCCTGGTTGGCACAGAATTATGCTGCTAAATTCATTTGATTTTACGTATCATTAGCATTGAATAATCTGTGATTTTCGCTTAAGGTGAGAAATAAGGTTCTCAATTAACGATTTTACGTTCAGGAAAGTCATTCCCCTTGGAAACTGCAATAAATCTCGTCTTTCTCGTTGCGATTTATCTGTCCTAACCACCACTGGGCAATAAGTGAGACACAGATACCCCTGGTCTTCGTTAGCCCTGGGATAATGCGGTCGCCCTCAGACAAAGGCTGTGTTGGCCTGTGATTCCAGTCTCACTGAAGAGTATATTTTTAGGCGTACTGTTATAGCACTGCAAGCAGTCACATTGAAAATCAGTAACGAAATATTAAGAAAATACCTTCATCAAATATAGTCTCGCTACTTCCAGTAGCTCGTAGTGTACGGGCGAAAAACTTCTGGCACTGCACAATTGATAATGCCTCTTTCCACTTCTGCCGACATAACTTCACGGTTTTGTGAATACACAGATTTATTTACAAAATTCCACACTTCCATACTATTTGAGTATGACAGGACAGCAAGTAAAAGCAGACAGCTTGGAACCCCAAAGTGAATAATATCTTACTAATTCGTGCTGAAGTTGTGGCACTCGTGTTATAGATTATTCATGTTTCATTAAAAAGACATTCGTCGTGAGGTTGTCATGGTAAGTTGTGTTTCATTTGTGTTAGTGCAGTGCATATTTTAACAGCGTTTTCCGTTAATATATTCAATACAACAGTAAACATTTATTAATCATCAACAATATATTTTCTCACATTATCTTACATAGTCTGACAATGCTCAGGTAGATTGACGATTTCACGCGTGAAGAAACCGTCTGTTTCTGAGTTAAAGATGTCGTCAGACCGAGTACGAAGTGCATTTTCGTCCGGAAAAGCATTTTCTTGACGTTTGTTCGATAATGAGTGGGGAAGGTTAAGATTTGAGGGTATAAGGTCAGAATAACAAGTGCGTGAGGGATGGCTTCCCCAACAACCTTATGGATTGTTTGGTTTTTGAAATCAGCAGAATGTCTTACCGTGTATTAGCAACAAGTGATGCAGTTTCATCTGTCGTTTTTCTAACAATGCGACCGAAATGTGTCTCAGTTGTTGACAAAAAGTTCAGCTGCGTTGGACACACCCTGGGAAGAGTGCCTGAAGCACAACACATTTTTTTAGCCAACAGATGCAATATTTGTTCATACTGCCCTTTTCTCGAGTTTTTTTCTCTTGTTAACGTTCAGCCGTTAATTTTTTGTTAGGAAGTTAACATAAAGGCACCATAACTCGCCACCAGTAACAATGTTGCATAGGAATGCTCATTGTACGAACTGATGGCATTTATGCAAAAATTGAATAATAGTCACTGTTTTGATTTGTGTTGTAATATCGTACGACGCAGTTCATCACGTATCGATACTTCCTGAACGTGGAAAATCATTCATGCCGGACCTATCATTCTTGAAACAATAAAATCCATTTATGACGTCTTTTGCCCGAAGACACTCTCCCCACGGACAATACAAATATTCCGAGATGCCTCTGCTGCCTTTAACCTTCTACACAAACAAGAACTGCAGATGCTAAACGGGTATTCATTGGACAAATATATTATACTAGAACTCACATGTGATTACATTTTCACGCAATTTGGGTGCATAGATCCTGAGAAATCAGTACCCAGAACAACCACCTCTGGCCGTAATAACAGCCTTGATACGTCTGGGCATTGAGTCATACAGCGCTTGGATGGCGTGTACAGGTACAGCTGCCCATGTAGCTTGAACACGATACCACAGTTCATCAAGAGTAGTGACTCGCGTATTGTGACGAGCCAATTGCTCGACCACCATTGACCAAACGTTTTCAATTGGTGAGAGATCTGGAGAATGTGCTGGCCAGGGCAGCAGTCGAACATTTTCTGTATCCAGAAAGGCCCGTACAGGACCTGCAACATGCGGTCGTGCATTATCCTGCTGAAATGTAGGGTTCGCAGGGATCGAACGAAGGGTAGAGCCAGGGGTCGTAACACATGTGAAATGTAACGTCCACTGTTCAACGTGCCGTCAATGCGAACAAGAGGTGATTGAGACGTGTAACCAATGGCACTCCATACCATCACGCCGGGTAATACGCCAGTATGGCGATGACGAATACACGCTTCCAATGTGTGTTCACCGCGATGTCTCCAAACACGGATGCGACCATCATGATGCTGTAAACATAAGCTGGATTCATCCGAAAAAATGACGTTTTGCCATTCGTGCACCCAGGTCGATGGTTGAGTACACCATCGCAGGCGCTCCTGTCTGTGATGCAGCGTCAAGGGTAACCGCAGCCATGGTCTCCGAGCTGACAGTCCATGCGCCTGGCGTTTAGTAGCAGGTGGCGCATGGCCGTTAGCCGCTGTTCGGCGATGAGCGTAAACTGTTCTGAACTTGACACAGTTGCGAACTGTTTGGAGGAATAGTTTTTTGGAAGTTTTTGCTGTTGTAGGAGTGTTAGAAAGTGCAGCGAATTATCATGTCAACTGAAATGCAATTTAAAAATATAGGGAATATGTTGAACTACAATGCGTGATGCTTACTACGAGACCACGAGCAGATAAAGCACTGAAACATCTCGTTGCCATTGTTGCCAGATCGTGCATATGACCGAACTTAAGAATTCTGAGCGCCGGCCGGTTTTACTGGCCACCTAAAGTGAATGACTCCGGCTTAGTCTCTACGGACGCCGGCAGGGGCTGGGTTTTATGTCTAAGACTGTACACTGCAAGCTGTGTGACATGTTGCATTGTCCTGCTGGTAGACGCCACCGTGCCGAGGAAAAACTAGCTGCATTTGTGGTAGACATGGTCCCCAAGTATTTATGCAACTTGTGTTGAGATCCATTGTGCCTTTCAGATTGACGAGGTCACACAGGAAATGCCACGAACACATTCACAAGACCATAAGCCTCCCTCTTCCGGCGTCCACCTTTTGGGGTTTGTTGCTGGGTGTTTTCCTTCAGGCTTTACATGTCGTACACACCAACGACCGTCAGTCCGATTGAGCATAAAACGTGATTCATCTAAAAGGCCATATTTTGCCACTCAACGGACGTCCAGTTGCTGTATTGGCGTGCAAATGCCAGCCTTCGTCACCGATGAACAGCAGTCAGCATGGATGAACGAGTCAGGCACCACCTGTAGAGGCCCATACGCAACAAAGTTCGCTGAACGGTCGTTGAGGAGACAGTGTTGGTAGCCACTAGGTTCATGTGATCGGTCAGTTGCTCAACAGTTGCGCGTCTATTCGCCCGTTCACATCTCCACTGCAGTCGTTAACCCGTGTCATCTGTGGACCGTGGCTCATAACGTTTGTCTAGGGGCCGGTTTTGCATGGCGCCATTTTGCCATGCACGGTATACTTTAACCACGGTAGCACGCGAACAGCTTACAAACTTAGCCGTTTCGGAAATGCTTCCACCAATGGCCCGAAAACCAATGATCATGCTCTTTTGTATGTCAGATAAATCGCTCCGCTTCCGCATTACGACAACAACTGCACTGGTTTACGCTTCCCCCTGACACGCTATACAGGGTGGTCCATTGATCGTGACCGGGTCAAATATGTCACGAAATAAGCGTCAAACGAAAGAACTACAAAGAACGAAACTTGTCTAGCTTGAAGGGGGAAACCAGATGGCGCTATGGTTGGCCCGCTAGATGGTGCTGCCATAGGTCAAACGGATATCAACTGCGTTTTTTAAAATAGGAACCCCCATTTTTTATTACATATTCGTGTAGTACGTAAAGAAATATGAATGTTTTAGTTGGACCACTTATTTCGCTTTATGATAGATGGCGCTGTAATAGTCACAAACATATGACTCTCAATTTTAGACGAACAGTTGGTAACAGGTAGGTTTTTTAAATTAAAATACAGAACGTAGGTACGTTTGAACATTTTATTTCGGTTGCTCCAATGAGATACATGTACCTTTGTGAACTTATCATTTCTGAGAACGCATGCTGTTACAGCGTGATTACCTGTAAAGACCACATTAATGCAATAAATGTTCAAAATGATATCCGTCAACCTCAATGCATTTGGAAATACATGTAACGACATTCCTCTCAACAGCGAGTAGTTCGCATTCCGTAATGATCGTACATGCATTGACAATGCGCTGACGCATGTTGTCAGGCGTCGTCGGTGGATCACGATAGCAAATATCCTTCGAAGTTCCCCACAGAAAGAAATCCGGGGACGTCAGATTCGGTGAACGTGCTGGCCATGGTATGGTACTTCGACGACCAACCCACCTATCATGAAATATGCTATTCAATACCGCTTCAAGCGCACGCGAGCAATCTGCCGGACATCATTCATGTTGGAAGTACATCGCCATTCTGTCATGCAGGGAAATGTCTTGTAGTAACATCGGTAGAACATTACGTAGGAAATCAGCATACATTGCACCATTAAGATTGCCATCGATAAAATGGGAGCCAATTATCCTCCCACCCATAATGCCGCATCATACATTAACCCGCCAAGGTCGCTGATGTTCCACTTGTCGCAGCCATCGTGGATTTTCCGTTGCCCAATAGTGCATATTATGCCGGTTTACGTTACCGCTGTTGCTGAATGACGCTTCGTCGCTAAATAGAACGCGTGCAAAAAATCTGTCATCGTCCCGTAATTTCTCTTGTGCCAGTGACAGAACTGTACACGACGTTCAAAGTCGTCGCCATGCAATTCCTGGTGCATAGAAATATTGTACGGGTGCAATCGATGTTGATGTAGCATTCTCAACACCGACGTTTTTGAGATTACCGATTCTCGCGCAATCTGTCTGCTACTGATGTGCGGATTAGCCGCGACAGCAGCTAAAACACATACATGGGCATCATCATTTGTTGCCGGTCGTGGTTGACGTTTCACATGTGGATGAACGCTTCCTATTTCCTTAAATAACGTAACTATCCGGTGAACGGTCCGGACACTTGGATGATGTCGTCCAGGATACCGAGCAGCATACATAGCACACGCCCGTTGAGCATTTTGATCACAATAGCCATATTTCAGCACGATATCGACCTTTTCCGCAATTGGTAAACGTCCATTTTAACAAGGGTAATGTATCACGAAGCAAATACCTTTCGCACTGGCGGAATGTTACGTGATACCACGTACTTATACGTTTGTGACTATAACAGCGAAAAGAGTGGTGCAACTAAAACATTCATATTTCTTTACGTACTACACGAATATGTAATAAAATGGGGGTTCCTATTTAAAAAAAAAACGCAGTTGATATCCGTTTGATCTATGGCAGCGCCATCTAGCGGGCCAACCATAACGCCATCTGGTTTCCCCCCTCAAGCTAGACGACTTCCGTTCTCTGTAGTTTTTTTCGTTTGATGCTTATTTCGTGAGATATTTGGTACGATCACTGTCAATGGACTACCCTGTATATACCCTCCACTATTAGAGCAGCCACCTGTCGTTTGTGACTGGTTATAGCGCGCTGACGTCGTACATAGGCGGTGGTCACGTTAATGTCACTGGACAGCGTAATTTTAAAGAAAAGCAAAGGAAATGCCATATAGCGGAAGCCATCAAATCATCCAAGAGTGGTGATGATTAGTCCCTTTATAGACGGAACATATCTTGATATTAAAGGGAATTTTCATTACGAATAGTCAGCAGGGAAGCGGAGGAGACGTGATCTTTAATTCATAACCACTAGCGTCGTGAGTGAAAGCCCCAATGTATTTGTAATCTCTCGCCGATTGATTGTATAGGCGTACTGTGGGTAATGTGAATAAGTTAATGTTATAGGTCTCATTGATTATATTCTAGAGAAGTAGGCTCGGAATGGAAACCCATTTTCTACTACCCCTTTCTTTCATCCGTACATATCTATAACACAAACAGAACATTGCAATTCACAATCAGTCATCACAGCACAAGCTATCAAGCATGACGCAACATGATTTGTGTGTGTGGTAAGACAAGAACGAATAATGAAACTCGTGCATTGTACTACAACCGTAATGTAACTGACCAGAGATCGGTCTGAGGCGTATTTCTGATCATTTGTCCGTGTCACGTCATACCCACTGTCGCAGAAAAAAACGCAGAAATACTGCATTGTAAATATATCGACAAAGAATCGACTAACGCCATTTACGCCAGACAGTAGGAAGTTTCACTAGTTCAAAAACCTCAATGAGAACATTTCAGGACCAAGATCTGTTCTGTGTGACGTATAATTAAAAAAGTTACACGCACCTAGCAAGTTAAATAATTAAAACCAGTAATTTTGGCATAAAATCTGAATCCTTTACGTTACGTTAAAAAACAATATGTTACCTAAAGGAGGAGATGAATCATGATCAACTGGTATAAGCAAACATGCGACTGAACTCAGATCTAACTGAAACACGAAGTAACTATGAATTCATTTCACACAAAACTCCAAATCCAATTTCAACAACAGATAGTATCTATTATCCATCTACTGACACACACATTTCACTAGCATAAGTGCGATTATTAGACAGTTGAACGTTTTCGTTAATGAATTCTGTAATTAGTAATTACCGGTTAAATTAAATGTTGTATACAAAGCCAAAACATCATTGAAGAGATAGTAAAAAGGGATGAAAATCTATGAATCATTCCAGCGGGAAGTTTTTTCCAGACTTTATTTAATTTTTCGTAATTTCTCGTATTTGAAACAAACTCTTCAATAAACAATGGCCCAAGTAACTATTAAGATAAAAAATCGCTAAGAATCAAATTATTCAGCTTGTAAGCACGTTTTGAATGTTACACGAATCTTAAAAATTGTTACAGTTAATGAGAGTTAATGATATATACTACAAATGTAATTACAAGTTTTGCTTCCGTGGTGAAATGATCTTTACGAGTATAGGGATATATGCTAATTATGTCGGGGTATCTCTCGAACGTATTTCAAAGCAGAATCTTTGTTCATCTGATGGACGATTCAAGCCACACTTGTTAGAGGTCTTTCAAATTTTTCTGTTCAACTCGCAATAGTAAATTTCCTAGAAGTGAAGCATTGTTCGCACTTCGTGTTTTTTATTTTTTTACATATTAATAACGTTTACCAGTGTTCGTGACACACTTAAACTTTATCGACAGCAGGCGAGACTTGATCCATCTTCTTGACTGTATTAGAGATCCTCCTCAAGCTGCGAACTCTATGCAACCAAAGACAGTAATCTCGCATTTCGACTTTAATTGCATGTTGTCATAGATATTTTTTACACTTGTATCCGATATTGTGTAGCCTAAACAGCTTTTTTATTGCCAGTATAGGAACTTATGTGCTCGTAATTGGTGAGTAAAGAGAACTTTTGTGCATTTGTAACTGTTGTACCAGTTAAAAAAGTACAAGCTGAACCCGAAATACATCGGAGATTGTTCAGTGATATTTCCTGAACATTTTGATGTAAGGGACCATTATCTCCGGTGGCTCAGTAATGATGGAATTAGGATTTATTCGGTTTGTTACTTGCAATTACTTTTCTATCTGTGAAAATACCTTCACATCAGCGAGAATGCTTGTTATACGCAATCTGAAAACGCACTGCACAAAACACAGAGTAATGTTACAAATATCTGACGCAACTGTACTGTGATGTTGCTGCTGTCACTGTGGGAGCACCTCAGCACGGCAGCGTTGTGCGGCAGTTCCACTGAATTCAGTGAATCCATACACGAGGCTCGTATCAGACAGTTCTTAATCAGTGAAGCCTTCCACACTTCTGTGTACCACTGTCGATGTACAAGTAACACAGGTGGAAAAACAAATCCAAGACAAAACCAAGCAGTAATGTGGGCATTACTGTTGACAACGGGAGGTACCATGAGTGAACGAAACACGTTTTGCCTTTAAACAAGACTCACGGCGCTTCCCTCTGCCATTTTCAGTGTTGTCCAGATATTTTAGTATCATGCAAATACAAAGATAAATGGGAGAGGAGGGAGGTGGAAGGACAAGACATCGAACGAAATGCCACTACGCTGTAACGAGACACTGGAGACTACTGGTCCTGTGTATAGGGTGAGGCATAAAGGATGAACGGTTTTCAAATGAACAATACATCGCTAGGAGTGCTTCAAAAAAAATTTTAATTACAGAATAACACTCAAATAATGTTGCCATTTAACAAAATTAATGCTCGAAAACAACATCTCACAGGTGACGGCCCCTTTTCAGCGATGCACTTCTCAAGGCGCTCTCGGAATTTGGCCTCAACTCTCTGCAACATGCCTCTGTGTGTTTGGACGATTTCCACACGAACAGCTTCCTTCATTTCGTCAAGTGTACGTGGTTTATGCACGTACACACGTGATTTGAGGTTGTTGTTGCTGTGGTCCTCAGTCCTGAGACTGGTTTGATGCAGCTCTTAATGCTACTCTGTCCTGTGCAAGCTTCTTCATCTCCCAGTACCTACGCAGCCTACATCCTTCTGAATCTGCTTAGTGTATTCATCTCTTGGTCTCCCTCTACGATTTTTACGCTCCACGCTGCCCTCCAATACTAAATTGGTGATCCCTTGATGCCTCAGAACATGTCCTACCAACCGATCCCTTCTTCTAGTCAAGTTGTGCCACAAACTCCTCTTCTCCCCAATTCTATTCAATACCTCCTCATTCGTTATGTGATCTACCCATTATAATCTTCAGCATTCTTCTGTAGCACCATATTTCGAAAGCTTCTATTCTCTTCTTGTCTAAACTATTTATCGTCCATGTTTCACTTCCATGCATCCATTCGCTTCCATGGATTTGAGGTAACCCCACAAAAAGTAGTCACACACGGATAGGTCAGGGGAACGAGGAGGCCAATGAATGTCGCCGAACCGGGAAATAACTCTACCACGAAAAACAGTCTTAATTGCTTTCATAGTCAATCTTGTCGTGTGAGCTGTAGCTCCATCCTGCTGAAACCACACTCGCTGGACAGGAATACGTTTTCTTCTTAATTCAGGTAGGAAGAATTCAGTGATCACCTCTCTATATCGTTCAGAGGTTATGGTTACAGTGTTCCCGTTCTCGTCTTGGAAAAAGTATGGACCAATAACGTCTCTACCTGTCACAGAATACCAAACAGTCACCTTGGGACTATGTAATGGTTTCTCATGCAGTAGTTTTGGAGTTTCCCTGGCCCAATAACGACAGTTCTGCTGATTTACCATTCCATTCAAATGTAAATGAGCTTCATCACTCATAAGCAAAATAATGTTGTCATTTTGCTCAAATATGGCCTCCATTTCTCGGGCAAAATTTAGCAGATGTTCATAATCTGTTGAGTTTAATTTTTCCACAATGGCCGTTTTGTAGGGATGAAATTTTAGGTTAGTATGCAAAATACGTCTTACTGAGCCATTTGCCGGCCGGTGTGGCCAAGTGGTTCTAGGCGCTACAGTCTGGAACCGCTCGACCACTACGGTCACAGGTTCGAATCCCGCCTCGGGCATGGATGTGTGTGATGTCCATAGGTTAGTTAGGTTTAAGTAGTTCTAAGTTCTAGGGGACTGATGATCTCAGATGTTAAGTCGCATAGTGCTCAGAACCATTTGCACCATTTGAACTGAGCGATTTCTGAGGTGCAGCTCAGCAGAGTGTCTTCTAGCAGATCGACCAATTCTATGGAGTATGGCTTGCCGAACTCTTTCCACATATTCTTGTGTCCGAACTGAGCGAGGAGCCCCTGCTGGTTCTTTGTTCATAACTGTTCCTCGTGTTCGAAATTATTCTACCCTACGTAAAATGGTGTTACGACTATCATGTCTAGCGAGATTGAAATGGCGACGAAACTCATGCTGCACTGAGATGATAGACTCACTATTACGCACAAAACTATCGTAGCTAAACACACGATGTTGCACAATGCATGGCTCCATGACCTTGACTAAACAAAATGGCAGGAGCTACCGATCACGTTACCACATCACTCCCCCCACTCCAACCGCCTGATCCTGAATACTAGCTGTTCTAAAAACGTCCGTTCTTTCTGCCTCACCCTGAATAAAAATATTCAGTAAATATCCCTGAATAATCTCCGGAATTTTCTCGATGGAGTTCGGATTCACCCTGTACAAAAAGTCCTTTTTTTCTTCCCTGACTTTCATTGAAGTTCAAGCAGAACTTTAAGCGATTTGCATGGCTGTTTTGTCCTCCTCACCCCCCCTCCCCCCTCCCCCCTCCTACAAACAAACGGTCATAATCGATCGCACAACAGGCGGTTACAGACAATTCATAGCATCAAAATCCGCTACGAGAGCATCAAAATCCCCTACAAGGAGCAAATGTTTTAAGGAAAAGGCGTGGGGGCAGCACTGAGTGGTCATTTACAGACAGAAATACGCAGCTGACAGTTTTAAGTAACAGCAAGCCACTCCTGTTAGTTTCTTGCCCAGAACAGCAGCACGATGAGTCACAATGCCCCCAGCACTTGTTTAAGACTGCCCAACTGACTTTGACCTTGACAGGAAATGGTCGTTGTTAAATGTAAAGCTTGCAATGTTCATGAAGAATGTTCCTCTTCTTTATAACATGGACGATGAGCAGTCGCTAGCAGCTGTCTGCAACATACGTTATTGCCCTTGTCATTTCCAAAATTGACTCAAAATACTTCTACATTGCGATCTTTAATCCTAGAATAGTGAAGGAGAAAAAATGGTTCATTGTTACTAAACCACCGAAAATTTTACTACTCTATATTTTATTCAAAGGAATTCATATCTATAGTTTATTCACAACTTTATTACAATTAAGCTGAGGTGTCCATATCATAGGACAGCGATATGTACATATACACATGGCGATAGTATCGCGTACACAAGAAGTAAACGGGCAGTGCATTGGCGGAGCTATCATCTACACTCCTGGAAATTGAAAAAAGAACACATTGACACCGGTGTGTCAGACCCCCCATACTTGCTCCGGACACTGCGAGAGGGCTGTACAAGCAATGATCACACGCACGGCACAGCGGACACACCAGGAACCGCGGTGTTGGCCGTCGAATGGCGCTAGCTGCGCAGCATTTGTGCACCGCCGCCGTCAGTGTCAGCCAGTTTGCCGTGGCATACGGAGCTCCATCGCAGTCTTTAACACTGGTAGCATGCCGCGACAGCGTGGACGTGAACCGTATGTGCAGTTGACGGACTTTGAGCGAGGGCGTATAGTGGGCATGCGGGAGGCCGGGTGGACGTACCGCCGAATTGCTCAACACGTGGGGCGTGAGGTCTCCACAGTACATCGATGTTGTCGCCAGTGGTCGGCGGAAGGTGCACTGCCCGTCGACCTGGGACCGGACCGCAGCGACGCACGGATGCACGCCAAGACCGTAGGATCCTACGCAGTGCCGTAGGGGACCGCACCGCCACTTCCCAGCAAATTAGGGACACTGTTGCTCCTGGGGTATCGGCGAGGACCATTCGCAACCTTCTCCATGAAGCTGGGCTACGGTCCCGCACACCGTTAGGCCGTCTTCCGCTCACGCCCCAACATCGTGCAGCCCGCCTCCAGTAGTGTCGCGACAAGCGTGAATGGAGGGACGAATGGAGACGTGTCGTCTTCAGCGATGAGAGTCGCTTCTGCCTTGGTGCCAATGATGGTCGTATGCGTGTTTGGCGCCGTGCAGGTGAGCGCCACAATCAGGACTGCATACGACCGAGGCACACAGGGCCAACACCCGGCATCATGGTGTGGGGAGCGATCTCCTACACTGGCCGTACACCACTGGTGATCGTCGAGGGGACACTGAATAGTGCATGGTACATCAAAACCGTCATCGAACCCATCGTTCTACCATTCCTAGACCGGCAAGGGAACTTGCTGTTCCAACAGGACAATGCACGTCCGCATGTATCCCGTGCCACCCAACGTGCTCTAGAAGGTGTAAGTCAACTACCCTGGCCAGCAAGATCTCCGGATCTGTCCCCCATTGAGCATGTTTGGGACTGGATGAAGCGTCGTCTCACGCGGTCTGCACGTCCGGCACGAACGCTGCTCCAACTGAGGCGCCAGGTGGAAATGGCATGGCAGGCCGTGCCACAGGACTACATCCAGCATCTCTACGATCGTCTCCATGGGAGAATAGCAGCCTGCATTGCTGCGAAAGGTGGATATACACTGTACTAGTGCCGACATTGTGCATGCTCTGTTGCCTGTGTCTATGTGCCTGTGGTTCTGTCAGTGTGATCATGTGATGTATCTGACCCCAGGAATGTGTCAATAAAGTTTCCCCTTCCTGGGACAATGAATTCACGGTGTTCTTATTTCAATTTCCAGGAGTGTATTTTATCCCCAACTCTTTTCATCGTTTATGTTAACGACTTACCTATCCTGCCCCAGGTCCTCCTAGCTCAGTTTGCGGATGATACAGAGTTACTCACGGGTAGCCGGCGGATTATTGCAACTGTAGGGAGACTACAGCGTCAGATCACGCTGACGGAACAGTAGCAATCGGATAATCACATTCCTCTTAACGCCGACAAAACTAAGGCTATCCTCTTCACTCGCAAACGCCCCGACTTGCGGGACAGACTTTTCTTCACCATCGGGAACTTGCATGGACGAAGGAAGTAAGATACTTGGGGGTCACCCTAGACAGCAAACTCCTTTTCAAACGTCATATCCACAACTGGAGGATTTAACTATTATACCTCCTATAGCTGCTGGTAAACCTTTCGTGGTGTGAGGTCGTGATCCAAGAAACTCTTCCGTTCCTGTCTCAGCGGAAGAGCGACTCTGAAAATGTCCAGCGCAGTCCTGGACGAAACGTCAGGAACGGAAGAGTTTCTTGGACCACGACCTCACATCCCGAAAGGTTTACCGGCAGCTATGTCATCCGAGCGTGAAAGCCTTCATTCTACGATCAGTATACCTACTGTAACAATTATACCCATTGTTGAGCAGTTGCCAGATGAATGTTCTAACGAAGCTTTGGCTATATCGAGCGACAGTTTTACCTACACTACTTTATGACTGATCCACCTGGGGAACTACCAGCCCATCCAATCTTCGGTCACTACAAGTCGTTCAGACCAGATCCGCCTCATCTTAAGAGCTTCAAAATGGGACCAGATTGCCGAACAGAACATCCCACGCATCTCCGATCACATCACATATGAAACGCAGAAACTCTTTCATAGGACCGATGGACTAAGGCCCACCAACCGACACTTGGAATATACTGGCTGTACCGCTCCACAACGGTGGCACCGAGTGCGCGTCCTTCATGCAATCATCGAGGCCCTCCAGTAATTGGATTCAACAATAACTAACACCTTTAGTAGCGACACGAGCTACGAGCCCTCCCCTCTGCTAACATTTGAATAAAGCTTGAATAAATCTCTGTACCCAGCCATTCCTAAAGTCCACAGCCTTAATGCAAGGCCCACCTCTCTCTCTCTCTCTCTCTCTCTCTCTCTCTCTCTCTCCTCCTCTCCCCCCCCCCCTAAACACACACACACACAACGGAGCTGTCATATGCACTCAAGTGATTCATGTAAAAAGGTTTTCGATGTGATTATGGGCGCACGGGGGGAATTAACAGATTTTGAACGCGGAATGGTAGTTGGAGCTAGACACATCAGACATTCTATTTCGGAAATCGCAGGAGAATTCAATATTCTCCGTGAATTAACCGCAAAGATCAATGTGGTACGTACGACGAACGTAGCCGTTAGGACAGCGTGGCAAAGTTAGGCGTTAATGGGCTGTGGCACCATAATAAGGCTCTGTTTACATGAAATGGGGTCTACGGTTATGTTCAGCTATTTGGAGATCATTTCCAGCCATTCATGGACTTCTTGTTCCCAAACAACAATGGAATTTTTATGGATGACAATGCACCACCAAGCCATAACTGTTCGCGATTGGTTTGAAGAACATTCTGGACAATTCGAACGAATGGTTTGGCCACCCAGACCGCCCGACATGAATCCCATAGAACTTTTATGGGATATAATCTAGAGGTCCGTTCATGCACAAAATCCTGCGCCAGCAACACTTTAGGGGACTGATGGCCTCAGATGTTAAGTCCCAAAGTGCTCAGCCGGCCGCGGTGGCCGTGCGGTTCTGGCGCTGCAGTCCAGAACCGCGGGGCTGATACGGTCGCAGGTTCGAATCCTGCCTCGGGCATGGGTGTGTGTGATGTCCTTAGGTTAGTTAAGTTTAAGTAGTTCTAAGTTCTAGGGGACTTATGACCTAAGATGTTGAGTCCCATAGTGCTCAGAGCCATTTGAAACAACCAAAGTGCTCAGAGCCTACCGGCAAAACTTTAACAGTTATGAACGGTTACAAGGGCAGAATGACTCAGCATTTCTGCAGGGGACTTACAGTGACTTGCTGAGCACATGCCACAACGAGTTGCTGAGCCGGGAAAAAGGAGAAGCGACACGATATTAGGAGGAATCTCACAATATTAGGAGGTATCCCACGACTTTTTCACATCAGTGCATAACGTCTCCAAAGGTATGTACAGTCGTGCTCAAAAGTATCCGAACGACCTGAATTGCATTTCGCCTGATTCGCATGCAACCCACATAGCGCAGCTGTCTGGCAGGTCCTCTAATCGCTCCTCGGTACAGTCGTTTGACTATTGAAAATGGCTGCAACAAGTCGCCACTAGCAAACACTGCTCTGTATCGCAATAATTCAAGATGTAAAGTAATACCACGATACTACAAATATCAGGGAGCACCTTATCACAGATAAGACTGTCCTTAAGGCTTGCGAGCTCACATTTATTGCAATAAATGACGTACCTGAAATGTTACCACTCTCATTGTTACGCCAGATAGGTAATGCACGTAGTTTAAGTTCGTCGTATTCATGATTTCCTCTTTAAAGTAACATACCGTACTTGTTATTTAACACAAAATGACAGTAAAAATTTAAGTTATTCACGAGCAGCTAGTTGAGAATATGTATGAACTTCAAATGACACAACGAACCGTCTCGTTCTGCATTTGGATTCAAACCCAGGTCATGCAGACTAAGATTTCGTGACTGACGGAAACTAACAGTCATTCCTGAGTAGGAATACAAACCACGATTATAGACAGTATCAGTTAGCAAATAACTTTAAATTACATAACGTAAACATTTTTAACGGACGCGAATTCCTACCCAGCATCTATTGTTCCTGTACATGAACTACGAGAGATGTTAAATATTGCTTCTTCACAAGTAACGTACTTGAAATGCCGTGATGTAAAACTTTGTGTTGGACAGGGATTCGAACCCAGAACCTAATCGGATTGTTATCGAAGCACAATCAACTGTGACATATCGGATTTTCTCGACAGTAGCTAGATGCTTTAACTGAAATGACGAGAATAAACATTAATTTTTTTCCTTCCCAGGACTCCAACCCGGAACCTATCGCTGTTAAATATGAGGGAAAACGAACGTTAAATATGGGTTTGTTACATCAGCAGCGCCATGTAAGCATGTTTGAACTAGAAATAATATGACGAAGAGTTCAATGCTGACTGGGAATCGAACCCCACACATACCGTTGTTGACTACACACAAAGAGACGTCAGCTACAGAATTTTTCTCCACCAGTTGCTCGGAATAACATCCTTGAACTTAGAGTGATGTCTCAAATAGTTCTGTGTCTCACTGGGAGTCAAAAACGTCAGATATCGTTAGTGTCGACAACTAATGAAAATGCATTAAAAATCAAAATTATTATCCATCAGCAGATAGGTGTTCTCATGCATAATGAAAACTTTAGTGTCGGGCCAGCATTCGAACCCATTCACGCGCAATATGTGGAGATGTTGAGGAATCTGCAATTTTGAACAAACAACAAATTGTACTATAGCTGTATTGTCACGAAGGGATCAAATTCCGCGTTAAGGGCGGTCTGAGTTGCATTCCAAGTTCAGAACCAATTTTATCGACATACAGAAGATCAAATAAAAGATGAAATAAGGGTCCTGTGACCCTACATAGCGTTTGATTCGTCACTATAAATAAATAACTAGTATAAGAAAGGTTACTGGTGACAGAGTTACCACATTTCGCCTGACTTTATTGTGGTGCAACCTAACGACTACTTGGCAGAGAAGGAATATCATGTTTAATGTGAATTTCAGACCACAATGCCAATATAACTTCTTCACTTGGCGTAGCCAGAAGAGAATAAAATCTGTCTCTCCCTATTAAAGATCATGGGCAGAAGTTGGAATCGAACCCAGACCATCATCATAGGAACCTATCATCAATCCAACAGACAACCAAACCACCTTCTGTATGACTCATTTTTCTTTCATAACACGGATGCGGCACACTCGATGAGAATTCTGACACACAGGCTCCCTATAGTCGTTTGCAGCATGTTCAGTACATTCATTTACTTGGTTGACCGAATCGCAATGAACTAGCTCCCTCGGCTACCCAGTGCATACATTCGACCCTATTTTGTAATCACCGAAATAAAATCATGTAACTGCCACCTACACAGAACTGCCAACAGCGTAGGATGCAAAAATTTAAAGAGGAAGTGTTCCTTTCCATTTGAGCTACTCTATTGCGCTATATGCTAGTTGAAAACGTCGTGCAGTGCAAAAGAAAAGCTGTAACTGTCTGTCTCTCAGAAGTCTAGATCTGGCCATATGCATTATCTCACTGCACTGTGGAATGCATAAGCTCTGGAGGACCTATTTTTGACTTCTGGAGGGGCGGTAGGTAGATGACAGCTAGTAGCGTCACGGTAAGCGTCTCGGTAAGCGTCACGCACCGTAGATAATATGTCGCGAGTTCCGTTTCATTCGCTGCTACATATTTTACAACGCAATTCTGCTGTCTGCTGAAGTTACCAATTTAATGGAACTTTGAACATAATTACCTTCACTTCTCAACACAAAATAGCCGCATGTGGAAAAAGGAGTAACCCTGCGACATTTTGTTCTTTTCCGGTTTAATAGATGGCCAGGCAGCTGATGCATCTCGAAGCTTTTGTATTATGTATGGAGAGCGCGCATCGTGCCAAAATAGTCAGAAAAGTATTTTCTACATTAGCTGTCGTCTAGTAGTGGCATTTTACTCATCTTCGAACCTTGTTTGACAGCTTTAACTGAGAACAAGTTTTCTACATGCATGTAATCAATAAACTGCATGTGCAATGTCAGACTGTTATAGATCACATCAGAGAATTCGCATATATCGTTGAAGATTAATTTCTCTCTCATGTTTAGTATTGTATTAACAACACTGAAATAAGCCTTACGAAAATTGTGCACTGTATTAAAAGAAATGAAATAAAACTACTCACGATAACCTTACGGCGAAAGTCTGTTTTGAAAAATCTGAGTATCTGTACGCAAGTGTGCTTCTATCGGTACGAATTAGTAAAATACTACTCACTTAGATTTCGATTGGGTCTGTGTTTAATTGGTATGCTGTGTCATACTCAACAGGTATGTAAATGTGGCATTTCATAAATAAAGTTATGTATTCCTAGAGACCCAAAATTTGCTTGTCAGCAGCGGAACGAGGCGTTACCTGTTGTACAGCATTATAAGTTTTTCACCATTGCACTGTGAGCTGAAAGTATTTTCTTGCGATTTCCTTATCGATGTTTGATCTGACTGCTTGTAGTTCTTTCACAGAAGGGATAAGAATGTTACATTCAGCGATACTGGAACCGCGAACTATAACAGACGCCTTTTGAGAGGAAAGCACGTCACCACAGAGCTAGCGAAGAGGTAAGTGTTGCGCATTTCTCTTACGAGGCCAATAGAGTCTACAACTCGTAAACCGCTATTTAAAGGACGAGTTTGGTTGCGAATTACACATGCAACGACTTTCCTCTGCTGAAAACCGTAAACTTACAATCTTTTGTTACACGTTAACCGATAATAACTCAGATTATTCAATGGAAATGACAGGAAAAATGAAGTGAACTTTGAGACTCAATTCCGTGCACACCAGGAAGTAACTCGTCGATCACAGAGTTGCCAAATATACCTTGCCTTGTTGCCAAATCTCACTTACAGTATTAGCAGGAAGAAGACGAACGGATGTGATCCAACAGCAAGCTGGGAAGTGACCACAGCTGGCCTTTCAAAGACGCGGCTGCGACAGCCTGGAATACGAATGCGTCTGATTCGAATTTCTGTAACCAGGTTTAGGAACTGGAGCGTAGTTACTAATAATACTCAGAACTGACTGCAAACTAAGCATCATAAATCAGTAACTCTCATAATTGTTTTTATATTTCTTTCGTAACTGTACTCAAACCTAAGAAACTCATTCACGAACGTTTTCGTGCCTCACCGATAGTCGAGCACACCAAACAAATAAAAATAAAAAAAGAATGTGTGTGTGTGTGTGTGTGTGTGTGTGAGAGAGAGAGAGAGAGAGAGAGAGAGAGAGAGAAGAGAGAGAGAAATAAAGATAAAGAAGGTTGTTGTAAAGAAATTTAATACCGGTATGTAAAGAAATCTTTCATTAAAATAACATGTTCCACATCATTACGAAGTGTCGTATTCATGATCTATGGAACAAGTATTAATCCAATCTAATCTAATCAATCATATTGCATACTAGCCGTGAAGGGTCATGAATTACCGAAATTTCTCTTGAGGTTACCAGAGGTAAAGTAAATCTGTTTGTGCCTCTTAAAAGTAAATGCTTGTACCCACGTAATGCACTTGTGATAGTTCGTTCCACCCGTCCACATTTCCCAGCCCCAGGAGTGTGCTGTAACGGATGATGTGCTTAGCCATAGCCTCGATGTGAAGCCATTTTGAAATTTTCACTAATTCAGGAAATATCTTAGTTCGAGAAAATCCACTGTGAAGTGTGAAGTTACCGGATTATTCACTTATTACCGTACTTATTACTATCATTTACTTCATACTGCTGCTGGAACACATGTGCTTGAAGATCATTTAATGCCTTTTGGTCATTATGGAAGTAGTTGCCCAAGAACAGGTTCTTTCCCTGTCTACGGAATCCTTTTCATGTTAATATCAAACATCAGCAATTACCCGTAGATTACATTAAAAATAAAGCAATTGATGAAGACGTTACTTTATAACAAAAACGCGCTGCTTTTCCTCATTTACTTGCGGCTAGAAATGGCTGTCGAATACTGCCAAACCAAAAGCCAAGGCATCTTACTGCCTTCCGATATACGTCGCTGTCAGTTCTTCCATATGATTTGGTCGACGTGACCTGTTTCAAATTGAGTATGACAGAGAATGTTTTAGAAAATCAATTGTATTCCTTTGCAATAAACAGAAAGATTTTAATTCATAGCTATCCAAGTTCAAAATTTTCGGAATATTAGTTCAAATTTAATATTCTCTTCTATAATGTAGGAATGTATTTCACAGTTGCAAAACCCGCATCCGACTCATTGTCCTTACACTTAGTTACTGACCATAAATTCTAGCTCAGAGTGACACCAGTTTAAGTAACGTAATGTAGCGAAGACTGTTTCCCAGTGCTCTTTCTCATCGGAAAATATGCAATTCACTCATTGGGCTCCATTAGTACACTGTAACAGTAATTTCTGTGTGTCTGCAATGCATACGGATTGTAGAATTCAGTGGTGCTCTCTCTTCCACTTCTGTATACAATATGACTGACCTAAACGGGCCCTTTATCATTACAGGCCCTCGGCGGTGCATCATCATACTGAAACAGTAATGTGCTTATACTGACCACCTCACTGTTCGTTTTACCTGATTTTATAATCATTTTTCCTCGTGTGAAATTTGTCAGTAAGCTTTTTGCGTTCCAACCAGCGAAATGCGGCAGAGTACGGCCGGTAAACAATTCACAAACCACGATCTAGTGCCGTTAAGACGATTTATTTAAACAGTGGCGTAGCTGAAGGAACTGAGTTTCTTCTTAAATCGTCTTATGCAGCAACGTTCACAGTTATCTCAAATAAGAAAAGCTCTTTATCCAGATACGAAGGTTGTAAAACAAACTTCCCACAGTTTGTGTCAGGTTGATCTTTTCGTCTGATGGCACTGCGTAAGTATTTTGTCTAAGAGGGATCACAAGTAGTGTTCCTGTAGCTGTGGGAATCATTGGTTGAAAACGAGTTGAACACCAGTGGGTACAGTACTGCTAAATATTCAAAATGATTATGAACCTAAGTCTGAGTTCATCCACAAACTGAGGCGTATTTATAATACAGGGTGATTCAAAAAGAATACCACAACTTTAAAAATGTGTATTTAATGAAAGAAACATAATATAACCTTGTGTTATACATCATTACAAAGAGTATTTAAAAAGGTTTTTTTTCACTCAAAAACAAGTTCAGAGATGTTCAATATGGCCCCCTCCAGACACTCGAGCAATATCAACCCGATACTCCAACTCATTCCACACTCTCTGTAGCATATCAGACGTAACAGTTTGGATAGCTGCTGTTATTTCTCGTTTCAAATCATCAATGGTGGCTGGGAGAGGTGGCATAAACACCATATCCTTAACATACCCCATAAGAAAAAATCGCAGGGGGTAAGATCAGGGCTTCTTGGAGGCCAATGATGAAGTGCTCTGTCACGGGCTGCCTGGCGGCCGATCCATCACCTCGGGTAGTTGACGTTCAGGTAGTTACGGACAGATAAGTGCCAATGTGGTGGCGCTCCATCCTGCTGAAATATGAATTGTTGTGCTTCTTGTTCGAGCTGAGGGAACAGCCAATTCTCTAACATCTCCAGATACTGTAGTCCAGTTACAGTAGCACCTTCGAAGAAAAAGGGACCGAAAACTTTATTGGCTGAAATGGCACAGAAAACGTTCACCTTAGGCGAGTCACGTTCATACTGAGTTGTTTCCCGCGGATTCTCAGTGCCCCATATACAGACATTGTGACGGTTGACTTTCCCGTTAGTGTGGAAAGTTGCTTCATCACTAAACACAATCTTTGAAACGAAAGATTCATCTGTTTCCATTTGAGCAAGGATAAAATCACAGAAATCGATTCTTTTAATCTTATCAGCTGCAGACAGTGCTTGAACCAATTTCAGACGATAAGGTTTCATAACTAACCTTTTTCGTAGGACTCTCCATACAGTTGATTGTGGAATTTGCAGCTCTCTGCTAGCTCTGCGAGTCGATTTTCCTGGGCTGCGAACAAATGCTTGGTGGATGCGTGCTACATTTTCATCACTCGTTCTCGGCCGTCCAGAACTTTTCCTTTTGCACAAACACCCATTCTCTGTAAACTGTTTATACCAGCGTTTAATACACCACCTATCAGGAGGTTTAACACCATACTTCGTTCGAAATGCACGCTGAACAACTGTCGTCGATTCACTTCTGCCGTACTCAATAACACAAAAAGCTTTCTGTTGAGCGGTCGCCATCTTAGCATCAACTGACGCTGACGCCTAGTCAACAGCGCCTCAAGCGAACAAATGTACAACTAAATGAAACTTTATAGCTCCCTTAATTCGCCGACAGATAGTGCTTATCTCTGCCTTTTGTCGTTGCAGAGTTTTAAATTCCTAAGGTTGTGGTATTCTTTTTGAATCACCCTGTATTGTAGCTAGACTGTGTATCGTTGTGGGCATAGGAAGGCGTTGTAGGCATCGGAAGGCGTTTACACATGCGTATAAAATACAATGATCGCTTGCAGAAAATAAAGGTGAACCGCGTATGACACTAAAATTGTGTTTTATTCAGTTGCTGTCAGACGGTCCATAAGTAAAAAGTATCAATATACTGTAATACAACTTACTGTGTCGAGCTACCAAGAGAATTTGATGTGTAAAGGTTTCTCCTGATTTCGTTACAGAATTTTTCTGGAAATTCACAGCCCCATAAAATAAATCAGAAAAAAAGCTTGCACACGCTGGCCCCTACCACAGTTAGAACTGACGACTTATTGAGCCGTGGCGACACGAGACATGGGCGGTACCAAGGGGCTACGGACACACATAAGTTGTCACTTATGTGAAGGACAGCATTTCTTTAGCCAAAAAATTGAATTTTATGACTCAGTGTCTAGGATTACATGAGGATTATATAGCACGAGTCATTCAAATGGATAGATGAGTTAATTCAGTACCATATGCGGAAGTGATTGCACTGTCACAGTGTTGCCAAATGTTTGTGACGATGTTGCCAGTTCTCAGCTGTGCTACGAACAGCTCTGTAGCGTTATGGGAGGAGAATCCCGTGCTCATAATATAGGAGGATACAGAGAGGAGGCGCGAGGTTTGGTTAATATGCAGCCTTTTCTCCTACCAGTTGCGTCAAACATTCAGGTGTGCAATCTTCCATCACGATTACAGTTTCCCACAAAATATATACGAATAAAACACGTACCTTGTTACTTTGTGACAAAAGAATATTTGAGTACAATAAAAAGTTTTTGGAAATCAACTTTGCCCACCTTTCACGAAAAGTGAGATAACAAACACTTTGCATGTAGAAATCGATTGCATCTATGTGCAGTCTTGTGATCATGCAATTAGAATTTCATGAATTGCACGATAATGTAGAAAAATGTTGGTGCAAATGGAAGCTGTAAGAAACATAGTTAACTAATTATTTTGTACCACGTAATAATCAATTCATTTGAAAATTCAGAAAAGAATAAACTAAAAATTTTGCCCATTAAGACAGAAACTAAAGTGCAGATTCGGGCACTGTGCAGATCTGCGCTTTTTCATCTTCAGATCTATAAAAATAATGTATACTAGCCAGGGTATTCATTGCTTTCGTAATGTTTCCCCCTTGTTTAGTCTTCTTGTGATGAACTGGACCCACACCCATGAACCTGATTGTTTCTTTGTATCCTTCCATCTGCTACCTTTGTATGTAATTGTTCGGTGTTCAAAAAGCAAAATATTACTCCTGCCCCCACGAGGTATTAAAACGAGGTCCCAAGAAGGCTAACGAATTATAATCAAAATACAGTGAGACACCAATTTGTCTGTCGTCATGGTGTTAAGTCGACAGAAATAGTTGGGTGTTATTGCCTGCATCACCGGCATCCCGTTGTCGTCTTATCTTATTGAGATTTTCATATTACCCTGAACACAAGACGCCAAGATAAATGTGTATATTCTCCGTGACGAAACACTGCATATTCCACTGATGCTGATCCATTCGTTGCATGCATCGGCAGCAATGAGTGATAGGGAAGATGTTGTGAGCTGACGAATAACAATAAAAATGGTAGTAATAACGAATCAGTAATCAAGGATGTTACTGCATTACAGACGATTAACAAAGTAACCAAGAAAATCTGAGTGTTTAATTGGCCCACTGCGTAGGTATTCTTACCACTTTGTTACTGAATTCTGTTCTGTTTGTTTGCAGAGAGAAAAGAAAGAACCCCGTAGCCATACATATCGCTAGTACAACGAGATATTACCTATCAATTAACCTTGCTTTACATCACGAGACGAACATGGCGTCACCGAGCTGATATTTGAAATACATTTCTGTTTTCTCTCTCTGTCTCTCTTTTTTTATTTTTGTTTTTATTTTTTGAGGAAAGCATCGAGAAGCGCGAATAATAAGCAAGTAGGATTATAACCTGTTTACTGCTATTTTCACTGGGATACGTAATGCAAAAATAAAACTTTTAAGTATATTATTGCGTAATTCCAGTTATTGACAGTCTATTCGTGAAGTTCTCGCATTCAGTTGGGTGAAACCTATCACAGAAGCAAGCAAAACACAAATATTTCTTGCACCATGCGCATCACACAAAACGAAATCTCGCTGCACTGACGTGTTGTCCGATACATTGCACGGAAAACATATCTGATTCAAATTGATAAATACAGCTCTATCAGATACAAATTTGGATGCGTACCAAGTGTATAAAAGTCTATCTTGAAATACGCTGAAAGTCATCTGGAGGTATTTGACTGAAACATAGCGATGACCAAGACTGTAACTGGGGTCGACAGCATCGTCGTCTACCACCTTGACAACTCGAACAGTGACAGTGCTCGACCGGTTACTTACGTTTACTGGTATCAAAGCTACAGCATGAAAGCACAAAAATGTTAATAACTCGAAGATAATTAACTTTAGAACCCTTAGAAAGTAAAGCAGTCATCAGTCGGAATAGTGGTTTGAACACCACAGTCCTTCAATAGGCACGGTCTTGTTGGAGGTGGTATGCCGTTGCTTCCCTCCGACCTTTGAGTGGACTTACCTAGCCAGTTAATAGGGGAGCCTACAGCTTAACGTGGCTTTCGGACCACAGTGCAACTCGGCATTTTTCACATCAACAAACACTGCCTGTCTGGAAATAAGTGAAAAAATGGCACATAAAAACCATGGGCGTAACGACGGATTGAACCTGTGACCTTCTTAGCGGTTCTGTTGCTCTTTACCACGTTGCCACTATGCAGGTACTACTGTGGTTTTTGCTTAGCATTAAAATTAAGGATCTCTCGTTTGTGCCTGCGTTGGCACATGCGTGTCCCCTAGGAGTCCTTACTTTTGGGATTACCCTCGTATACGTGTGTGTAAACGCCTTCCGATGCCCACAACGCTTTCCGATGCCCACAACGATACACAGTCTAGCTACAATATTATAAATACGCCTCAGTTTGTGGATGAACTCAGACTTAGGTTCATAATCATTTTGAATATTTGGCAGTACTGTACCCACTGGTGTTCAACTCGTTTTCAACCAATGATTCCCACAGCTACAGGAACACTACTTGTGATCCCTCTTAGACAAAATACTTACGCAGTGCCATCAGACGAAAAGATCAACCTGACACAAACCGTGGGAAGTTTGTTTTACAACCTTCGTATCTGGATAAAGAGATTTTCCTATTTGAGATAACTGTGAACGTTGTTGCATAAGACGATTTAAGAAGAAACTCAATTCCTTCAGCTACGCCACTGTTTAAATAAATCGTCTTAACGGCACTAGATCGTGGTTTGTGAATTGTTTACCGGCCGTACTCTGCCGCATTTCGCTCGTTGGAACGCAAAAAGCTTACTGACAAATTTCACACGAGGAAAAGGGGGACGCAATGTCTCCCACTGGAAGGTCATGTTGTTTTATTTAAATGATTACAAAATCAGGTAAAACGAACAGTGAGGTGGTCAGTATAAGCACATTACTGTTTCAGTATGGTGATGCACCGCCGAGGGCCTGTAATGATAAAGGGCCCGTTTAGGTCAGTCATATTGTATACAGAAGTGGAAGAGAGAGCACCACTGAATTCTACAATCCGTATGCATTGCAGACACACAGAAATTACTGTTACAGTGTACTAATGGAGCCCAATGAGTGAATTGCATATTTTACGATGAGAAAGAGCACTGGGAAACAGTCTTCGCTACATTACGTTACTTAAACTGGTGTCACTCTGAGCTAGAATTTATGGTCAGTAGCTAAGTGTAAGGACAATGAGTCGGATGCGGGTTTTGCAACTGTGAAATACTTTCCTACATTATAGAAGAGAATATTAAATTTGAAGTAATATTCCGAAAATTATGAACTTGGATAGCTAAGAATGAAAACCTTTCTGTTTATTGCGAAGGGATACAACTGATTTTCTAAAACATTCTCTGTCATACTCAACTTGAAACAGATCACGTCGACCAAATCATATGAAAGAACTGACAGCGACGTATATCGGAAGGCAGTAAGATGCCTTGGCTTTTGGTTTGGCAGTATTCGACAGCCATTTCTAGCCGCAAGTAAATGAAGAAAGGCAGCGCGTTTTTGTTAGCAAGTAACGTCTTCATCGATTACTTCAGTTTCAATGTAATCTACGAGTAATTGCTGATGTTTGATATTAACATGAAAAGGATTCCGTAGACAGGGAAAGAACCTGTTCTTGGGCAACTACTTCCATAATGATCAAAAGGCATTAAATGATCTTCAAGCACATGTGTTCCAGCACCAGTATGAAGAAAATGATAGTAATAAGTACGGTAATAATTGAATAATCAGGTAATAATTGAATATTCCGGTAATTTCACACTTCACAGTGGATTTTCTCGAACTAAGATATTTTCTGAATTAGTGAAAATTTCAAAATGGCTTCACATCGAGGCTATGATGCCTAGAAGAGTCTTTACATAGTGCTGACGTGAGAATAGCACAATATCCGCGTCAGAAGCTTCATTCTACTTAACCATTTAATAGACTCGCATTTTTTCCACCGTGACTAATTTTGTAAGCTTAGCACATCATCCCTTACAGCACACTCCTGGAGCTGGGAAATGTGGTCTGGTGGAACGAACTACCACAGGTGCAGTGCGTGGGTACAAGCATTTACTTTTAAGAGGCACAAACAGATTTACTTTACCTCTGGTAACCTCAAGAGAAAGACGTTATAATCCAGAATCCGCATTAAACATCACGTTCCTTCATTTCCAACTGGACAGAGCCGGTTTGCCTTGGGAAATGACGTAGGCGGAGGTCACTGTAAACAGAAATACTGTCGCCAGTAAACTTACTTACATTACAAAATTTTATTTTATTTGATGAACCGATAGCCATTTAAAGGAACAGGGCTCTTATTTTACTTGTACTTGGTTGAACTAGAGACGCTAAAAATTTGGTGCTGGACTATGATTCGAATTTGTATCTCCTCTTTCGAGGATATGAATCTCTCGGAACAGGATAGTTCAATCATTTCATTCCTTTTTCCAAGACTGCAATATTCTCTAGGTCACCTCCAAAGGTACGTATGTGGGTCCGATTCCTGATCCAGTACAAAAATATTCATAATTTCATTTCAAGCCCTATCATGTGCACACCAACATGCTAGTGAAAATTAACGTGTATTTTTAATGTCTGTTCATGTGTTTCCAACAATTTCTGGTCAAACACGCACACATCTTACTGTTGGTGAGTAAGCAATTGATACTTAAGCTATATTCGTGGATGATAAAGAAGAACGATAGGAGTGCGGTTCGATTGTCGCTCAGACAGAAAAGTTTGCCTTATTTTAGATTCAAACACCTAGCAGCTGGTAAGAAAAACCGAGACGTAACATTTGATTTTACTTAGTTAACAATCCGATTACGTGTTGGGTTCGAACCTCCGTCACTGCACTTCACATCAGGCACTTCATCTTTAAATGCATACATACTTTGTTACTTCTGAATGGAGGTATATCAGACATCTTTCATGGTTAGTTAACAAGGATGAAGGGGTCTTGATAGGAGTCCCGGTTTATTACAAAAACTGTCGTCTTTTATTTTCAAGTTTAGATTTGGTTACTGATATTGGCTAAAATTTCGGTAACTCATGACTCTTCACGGCTAGTCAGCAATATGATTGATTAGATTAGATTGGATTAATACTTGTTCCATAGATCATTAATACGACACTTCGTAATGATGTGGAACATGTTATTTTAATGAAAGATTTCTTTACATACCGGTATTCAATTTCTTTACAACAACCTTCTTTATCTTTATTTCTGTCTCTCTTCTCTCTCTCTCTCTCTCTCTCTCTCTCTCTCTCTCTCTCTCACACACACACACACACACACACACACACACACATTCTTTTTTTATTTTTATTTGTTTGGTGTGCTCGACTATCGGTGAGGCACGAAAACGTTCGTGAATGAGTTTCTTAGGTCTGAGTACAGTTACGAAAGAAATATAAAAACAATTATGAGAGTTACTGATTTATGATGCTTAGTTTGCAGTCAGTTCTGAGTATTATTAGTAACTACGCTCCAGTCCCTAAACATGGTTACAGAAATTCGAATCAGACGCATTCGTATTCCAGGCTGTCGCAGCCGCGTCTTTGAAAGGCCAGCTGTGGTCACTTCCCAGCCTGCTGTAGGATCACATCGGTTCGTCTTCTTCCTGCTAGTACTGTAAGTGAGATTTGGCAACAAGGCAAGGTATATTTGGCAACTCTGTGATCGACGAGTTACTTCCTGGTGTGCACGGAATTAAGCCTCAAAGTTCACTTCATTTTTCCTGTCATTTCCATTGAATAATCTGAGTTATTATCGGTTCAGGTGTAACAAAAGATTCTAAGTTTACGGTTTTCAGCACAGGAAAGTCATTGAATGTGTAAATCGCAACCAAACTCGTCCTTTAAATAGAGGTGTGCGAGTTGTAGACTCTATTGGCCTCGTAAGAGAAATGCGCAACACATACCTCTTCGCTAGCACTGTGGTGATGTGCTGACCTCTCAAAAAGCGTCTGTTATGGTTCTCGGTTCCAGTCTCGCTGAAAGTAACGTTTTTATTCCTTCTGTGAAAGAGCTACAAGCAGTCAGATCAAACAATGATAAGGAAATCGCAAGAAAATACTTTCAGCTCATAGTGCAATGGTGAAAAACTTATAATGCTGTACAACAGGTAACGCCTCGTTCCGCTGCTGACAAGCAAATTTTGGGTCTCTAGGAATACATAACTTTATTTATGAAATGCCACATTTACATACCTGTTGAGTATGACACAGCATACCAATTAAACACAGACCCAATCGAAATCTAAGTGAGTAGTATTTTACTAATTCGTACCGATAGAAGCACACTTGTGTACAGTCACTCAGATTTTTCAAAACAGGCTTTCGCCGTAAGGTTATCGTGAGAAGTTTTATTTCATTTCTTTTAATACAGTGCACAATTTTCGTAAGGCTTATTTCAGTGTTGTTAAAACAATACTAAACATGAGAGAAAAATTAATCATCAACGACATATGCGAATTCTCTGATGTGATCTATAACAGTCTGACATTGCACATGCAGTTTATTGATTACGTGCATGTAGAAAACTTGTTCTGAGTTAAAGCTGTCAAACAAGGTTCGAAGATGAGTAAAATGCCACTACTAGACGACAGCTAATGTAGAAAATACTTTTCTGACTATTTTGGCACGATGCGCGCTCTCCATACATAATACAAAAGCTTCGAGATGCATCAGCTGCCTGGCCATCTATTAAACCGGAAAAGAACAAAATGTCGCAGGGTTACTCCTTTTTCCACATGCGGCTATTTTGTGTTGAGAAGTGAAGGTAATTATGTTCAAAGTTCCATTAAATTGGTAACTTCAGCAGACAGCAGAATTGCGTTGTAAAATATGTAGCAGCGAATGAAACGGAACTCGCGACATATTATCTACGGTGCGTGACGCTTACCGAGACGCTTACCGTGACGCTACTAGCTGTCATCTACCTACCGCCCCTCCAGAAGTCAAAAATAGGTCCTCCAGAGCTTATGCATTCCACAGTGCAGTGAGATAATGGATATGGCCAGATCTAGACTTCTGAGAGACAGACAGTTACAGCTTTTCTTTTGCACTGCACGACGTTTTCAACTAGCATATAGCGCAATAGAGTAGCTCAAATGGAAAGCAACACTTCCTCTTTAAATTTTTGCATCCTACACTGTTGGCAGTTCAGTGTAGGTGGCAGGTACATGATTTTATTTCGGTGATTACAAAATAGGGTCGAATTTATGCACTGGGTAGCCGAGGCATCTAGTTCATGGCGATTCGTTCAACCAAGTAAATGAATGTACTGAACATGCTGCAAACGACTATAGGGAGCCTGTGTGTCAGAATTCTCATCGAGTGCGCCGCATCGGTGTTATGAGAGAAAAATGAGTCATACAGAAGATGATTTGGTGGTTTGTTTGATTGATGATACGTTCATATGATGATGGTCTGGGTTCGATTCCAACTTCTGCCCATGATCTTTAATAGGGAGAGACAGATTTTATTCTCTTCTGGCTACGCCAAGTGAAGGAGTTATAATGGCATTGTGGTCTGAAGTTCACGTTAAACATGATATTCCTTCTCTACCAAGCAGTCGTTAGGTTGCACCACAATAAAGTCAGGCGATATGTGGTAACTCTGTCACCAGTAACCTTTCTTATACTAGTTATTTGTTTATAGTGACGAAACAAACGCTATGTAGGGTCACAGGACCCTTATTTCATCTTTTATTTGATCTTCTGTATGTCGATAAAATTGGTTCTGAACTTGGAATGCAACTCAGACCGCCCTTAACGCGGAATTTGATCCCTTCGTGACAATACAGCTAGACTACAATTTGTTGTTTGTTCAAAATTACAGATTCCTCAACATCTCCACATATTGCGCGTGAATGGGTTCGAATGCTGGCCCGACACTAAAGTTTTCATTATGTATTATCAAGCTTTAGCATGAGAACACCTATCTGCTGATGGATAATAATTTGAGACATCACTCTAAGTTCAAGGATGTTATTCCGGGGAACTGGTGGAGAAAAATTCTGTAGCTGACGTCTCTTTGTGTGTAGTCAACAACGGTATGTGTAGGGTTCGATTCCCAGTCAGCATTGAACTCTTCGTCATATTATTTCTAGTTCAAACATGCTTACATGTCGCTGTTGATGTAACAAACCCATATTTAACGTTCGTTTTCCCTCATATTTAACAGCGATAGGTTCCGGGTTGGAGTCCTGGGAAGGAAAAAAATTAATGTTTCGTCTCGTCATTTCAGTTAAAACATCTAGCTACTGTCGAGAAAATCCGATATGTCACAGTTGATTGTGCTTCGATAACAATTCGATTAGGTTCTGGGTTCTAATCCCTGTCCAACACAAAGCTTTGGTTCAAATGGCTCTGAGCACTATGGGACTTAACATCTATGGTCATCAGTCCCCTAGAACTTAGAACTATTTAAACCTAACTAACCTAAGGACAGCACACAACACCCAGCCATCACGAGGCAGAGAAAATCCCTGACCCCGCCGGGAATCGAACCCGGGAACCCGGGCGTGGGAAGCGAGAACGCTACCGCACGACCACGAGATGCGGGCAACACAAAGCTTTACATCACGGCATTTCAAGTACGTTACTTGTGAAGAAGCAATATTTAACATCTCTCGTAGTTCATGTACAGGAACAATAGATGCTGGGTAGGAATTCGCGTCCGTTAAAAATGTTTACGTTATGTAATTTAAAGTTATTTGCTAACTGATACTGTCTATAATCGAGGTTTATCACTCTTTGTATGCCTACTCAGGAATGACTGTTAGTTTCCGTCAGTCACGAAATCTTAGTCTGCATGACCTGGGTTTGAATCCAAATGCAGAACGAGACGGTTCGTTGTGTCATTTGAAGTTCATACATATTCTCAACTAGCTGCTCGTGAATAACTTAAATTTTTACTGTCATTTTGTGTTAAATAACAAGTACGGTATGTTACTTTGAAGAGGAAATCATGAATACGACGAACTTACTACGTGCATTACCTATCTGACGTAACAATGAGAGTGGTAACATTTCAGGTATGTCATTTATTGCAATAAATGTGAGCTTGCAAGCCTTAAGGACAGTCTTATCTGTGATAAGGTGTTCCCTGATATTTGTAGTATCGTGGTATTACTTTACATCTTGAATTATTGCGATACAGAGCAGTGTTTGCTAGTGGCGACATGTTGCAGCCGTTTTCAATAGTCAAACGACTGTACCGAGGAGCGATTAGAGGACCTGCTAGACAGCTGCGCTATGTGGGTTGCATGCGAATCAGGCGAAATGCAATTCAGGTCGTTCGGATACTTTTGAGCACGACTGCACATACAAAATAAGTGCAAAGTGTCTTATTTACTATTTTCAACATTTCGCAGCTGTGTCAGCAACTGTATAAATATTAATTTTAATTTTAAAAATCAACAGCTTCAATTGTACACATTACCTAGATTTACCTAGGTTTCAGTCGGGATAAGCCAACCTTCTTCAGAATAAAAATAACTACCGTTTGTCCATAATGGGCACCGTCAAGCTAAAACTACAAATCCATAAATTATCGTCAGACTGTCAAAACTTATCTGAAACTGCCTCGGCCCCACTTCGCGACCGCGATGCGGCAGCCACGAGTAGCTGTACTGGTACTGACTGTAGCGCCATGAGGCTCGCCTAGGCGGACACAATACCTTGCGCCTGCGCATAAACTGTGTGAAGGGTACTGGCTTGGATAAGACGCGAACCTAACTCCAGACCTGGAATTGACTAGTGAAGTGAAATAGAAGAAAGATACAGCTGGGGAAAAGGGCATATATGTTATCCTGTGCAGAACGTACTTAGATCGACTGTCTTAACATTTATGAAGTATTCGATGGTCATGATATGAGGAAGACATCACGTGCTTACAATGTGTGGCCCGTCTAGGAAAATGTTGTGCTTAAGAACGAAGCTTAATCACCTTAAAGAACTTAGGAATGGGAAGGATAATATAAAGCCAACATCGTGATTATTACGACTAGGTCTAGGAAATTAGATGTAGACTTGTTCATAACTTCATTCATGACCATTTGTATGCTAAGTCAATAGGATGTTCATACGCTGTAACCACAGCTAAGCAAATGCTTAACATTTACATCTCATTAAAAAAAAAAAGACCTATTCATAATAATGACGATGTTGGCTTTATATTATCCTTTCCGCTCCTAAGTTCTTTAAGGTGATAAAGCTTCGTGCTTAAGCACAAAATTTTGCTAGACACATTATATGCACGTAATGTCTTCCTCATATCATGACCATCGAATACTTCATAAATGTTAAGACAGTCGATCTAAGTATGTTCTGCACAGGATAACATATATGCCCTTTTCCCCAGCTGTATCTTTCTTCTATTTCACTTCACTAGTCAATTCCAGGTCTGGGGTTAGGTTCGCGTCTTATCCAAGCCAGTACCCTTCACACAGTTTATGCGCAGGCGCAAGGTATTGTGTCCGCCTAGGCGAGCCTCATGGCGCTACAGTCAGTTCCAGTACAGCTACTCGTGGCTGCCGCATCGCGGTCGCGAAGTGGGGCCGAGGCAGTTTCAGATAAGTTTTTACAGTCCGACGATAATTTATGGATTTGTAGTTTTAGCTTGACGGTGCCCATTGTGGACAATCGGTAGTTATTTTTCTTCTGATGAAGGTTGGGTGCCGGCCGCGGTGGTCTCGCGGTTCTAGGCGCGCAGTCCGGAACCGTGGGACTGCTACGGTCGCAGGTTCGAATCCTGCCTCGGGCATGGATGTGTGTGATTTCCTTAGGTTAGTTAGGTTTAAGTAGTTCTAAGTTCTAGGGGACTGATAACCACAGCAGTTGAGTCCCATAGTGCTCAGAGCCATTTGAACCATTTGAAGGTTGGGTTATCCCAACTGAAACCTTGGTAAATCTAGGTAATCTGAGTAACTGAGGCTGTTGATTTGTAAAATTAAAATTCCTATTTGATACCTTGTAGTGACAATATCAGATTGGCGCGAACCGAGAATTGGTACTACCTGCAATGGTAAATTTTAAGACGGTTGCTAATCTAGGGTTAATGAGTAATAGCGGTAAAATTTTACTGCGAAAAAGGTAACAGCACTGTAAAGACTTAATTTCTTTAGTTTTTCTTCGGTTTGAAACAAAATGAGTGTAACGATGGCTGAAATGTCAAGCTCTAATATTAATCAACGGATGACTTCTGAGTATTCAGATTCTACGACTGGAGTGGGAATTTACTGTTCGGACAGAGGTAATATGGCGTTTCACTTCTCCTGTTAACATTACCTGCTTTACACAGACGTGTTGCTCCATATCCGAAAGACTGTTAGCAACTTATTGGAGCACATACAAAACACTGCGATGACGTAATCTGTCCCGATCTTCCATGATTTACCGGCACGTGGTAGTACAGAACGCGCCTTTTTGTCGCATATCGTGGCAGGTTTTGCGTGAACGTGGGGGCAAGAGTTTCGAGGTCCGCACTTCCTCTGTATCGGCCACTTGTCACCTCTATGTGCTTGCTGTAGCAGCAGCTTCTTTTAAAATCTTTTTTCGAAGGCAACTGTCTTCCACGATTGCACCAGGTTCAGGAGCGGTGAAAACGGCGTTTGTCCTTGCAGAAACGACGACCTGCGGCGAATGAAAGCGACTGCAAATAATGACACATAATTACTCTACTTGAACATGCGAGCTTTCATCATAATTTAATAAGAGGCTTGTCTTTTTATTTAATATCTCAGTTATACAGAAAGTGTTGTATGTCTCTACACAAAAAATAACACTTGTATAATGCAACCAATTTTATAATGACACGAAGTTGGACGAAGCACAGGAAAGGCTACTTCACAATCTGATGGAGAAATGACAATTTACACAACCATACTTTCCGGCTGTGAATCTCAACAAACTTGCTCCTTATGGTTCTCATACATTATTTTCTACAGTACCCAGTCATATTCGAATGCGCCACAAAAGCAGAAGTAAACAACAGCTCCGCAGACGCCGTGAAGCCCATCATTGCCACACCCGTCAGCACAATCCGCTCGCAGCGTGACCAAGAACTGCAGCACCATCCGCTTTTCTGGAACAGATTAAATATTACTAAGTTTTTCACTGAGCTTTTCTGTCCAAAGTAAACGTCAGATAGCACTGAAAATAAACAACTGAATTTCAACATTTAATCATCTTTGATGAAGTGATGGGATAGCACTAATGTGCTGTCACCGACAGACACCACACTTCACGCCCGGGTTCCCGGGTTCGATTCCCGGCGGGGTCAGGGATTTTCTCTGCCTCGTGATGACTGGGTGTTGTGTGATGTCCTTAGGTTAGTTAGGTTTAAGTAGTTCTACGTTCTAGGGGACTGATGACCATAGATGTTAAGTCCCATAGTGCTCAGAGCCATTTGAACCATTTAGACACCACACTTGCTAGGTGGTAGCCTTTAAATCGGCCGCGGTCCGTTAGTATACGTCGGACACGCGTGTCGCCACTATTAGTGATTGCAGACCGAGCGCCGCCACACGGCAGGTAGTCTAGAGAGACTCCCTAGCACTCGCCCCAGTTGTACAGCCGATTTTGCTAGCGATGATTCACTGTCTATATACACTCTCTTTTGCAGAGACGACAGTTTAGCATAGCCTTCAGCTACGTCATTTGCTACGACCTAGCAAGGCGCCATATTCAGTCACTATAATTACTTCAAGAATGTATTCTGAATAGATAATATTGTGAATCATGTAATGTCAAGAGCGACGTTCATTAATAATGGATTAAAGTTAAGTATCAAACTAATTACGTCCGCTTTCTGAATTCTTAGTCCTTGTCATGTTCCAGACCTCACGTCAGTATAGTTCTTCCCTCCTCACGCCAGCCTGCGTGAGCTAAAACGCGTGCATTTCGGCCTCCACGGTGTTGGCTCTTCTGCTACCTCAAAAACTAACAACCTGCAAAGAGCCAGATTTATGAGACTCTTGAGGAAAAGGAAACTAGATGAATAACGCGGAACTAAAACTAGGCTGTTTGTACGTCAAACAAAGCACTAGAAGACGTGTGATTCTTGAGTTTCTGACGACGTATTTGTTGATCGAACAGTCCACGGCTGTACTGCCAGTTCACAGTGTACAACGGGCACAGTTTTTCGGTAATCATCTACATCTACATATGTACTCCGCAAGCTACCCTACAATGCGTGGCTGAGGGTACTTTGTATACCTGCATCACTTTCTCTTTCTCCTGTTCCACACATATATGGTTTGCGGGACGAACGATTGCTGGGTAGCCTCTTTGTGGGCTCTAACCTCTCTAATTTTATCTCGATGGTCTTTCCGTGAGATGTACGTAGGTGGAAGCAATATATTGTTTTTTTTCTTTATTGTTATTTTGCACCTCATACAAGGTGGGCTGGCAGCGGAAAAATGGTACTCCGCTCTTCAGCCACAAGCAGTACAATAAAAGAGAAAACCAATGAAGACAGAAAAGTAACATAATGGTGGTTAAAAAACAGTAGATACAAGAATTAAAAAACATGAATCCGTTCACACGCGACGAAAAACAAGAAAACTGTTGGCACTGTGCACAAACTCTGATGATTTAGACGACACACGTGAACGAAGGAGCGTAGACGGCGAAAAACACTGAATCACAAACACGACGGCACACACACGAAAAATGGATGGCGATGATCTCCGGGGCGCGAATGTCCACTGAACGTGTGCGAGTCCGGGGACCTGTATATTGGTTGACTCTTCTAGGAACGTACGCTCTCTGAATTTTAAAAGAAGAATATAATGTGATTCAGAACGCCTTTCTTGGAATATTGTCGAAAGATGTTTCACAAAACCCAACTAAATTCTGGTCGTCTGTAAAGGCTGTTAATGTCACCAAAGACAGAAACTGAAATTGTGAGCAGAAAAGCAAAAGCAGAAATGCTTAATATCTGTTTTCAAATGTTCCTCTACAAAGGACAACCCAGGAATATTGTTCCAGTTTAATCCTCGTAACAATGAAAAGGTGAGTGAAACAGATATCGGTGTCAGTGGCATTGAGAAAGAGCAGTAATCGTTAAAATTGAACAAAGCCCTAGGGCCCGATGGAAGTGATGTCAGATTCTATACCCAATTTACGACTGAGTTATCCCCTCTATTAACTATAGTATTCCATCACAAATCCCTGGAACAAATAGCCATGTCCTGTAGCTGGAAGGCCGGCCGATGTGGCCGAGCGGTTCTACGCGCTTCGGTCTTGAACCGTGCGACCGCTACGGTCGCAGGTTCGAATCCTGCCTCGGGCATGGGTGTGTGTGATGTCCTTAGATTACTTAGGTTTAAGTAAGTCTAAGTTCTAGGGGACTGATGACCTCAGATGTTAAGTCCCATAGTGCTCAGATCCATTTGAACCATTTTGAGCTGTAGCTAGAAGAAAGCAAAGGTCACACTTGTCTACAACATGGGTAGTTGAACTGCTGTGTGGGATCCACATTAGTTAGAACTGACGGAGAACACCGAAAAAGTTCCAGGAAAGGGCACCTACTTTTGTATTATCACGGAATGGTGGAGAAAGTGCCACGGATACGATACACGAATTTGGGTGGCAGTCATTAAAGCGAAGGTGATTTTCGTTGTGGCCGAATATTCTCATGAAATTTCAGTCACCAAATTTCTCCTCCGAATGAGAAAATATTTTGTAGTTGTCAACCTCGATAGGGAGAAATGATCATTATAATAAAATACAGAAATCAGATCTCGCACGAATGATTTAAGTGTTCGTTTTTCTCGCACGTTGTTCGAGACTGGAACGGTAGAGAAACAGCTTGAAGGTGATTCGATGAACCCCCTACCAGGCACATAATTGGGGAATGCAAAGAAATTATGCAGACGCAGATATCGTTGATATGCATTTGTTGTACAATCTTAGAACATATTCCGAGCTCAAATATAATAAGGTATCTCGAACGAAATGACCACATCCATGCAAGTCAGTTTGGATTTCAGAAACATAGATCATGTGAAACCTAACTCGTTCTTTTCTCATATGATATCCTGAAAGTTATGGACGAAGGCAGTCAGGAAGATGCAGTATTCCTCGATTTCCGAAAAATATTTGACTAATACCACACCTACGCTTGTTATCAAAAGTACGGTCGAGTGGGTGGGGGTGTCACGTGAAATTTGTGACTGGAGTGAGGATTTCTTGGTATGGAGGACGCAGCATGTTACCTTGGATGGAGAGTTATCGACAGATTTAGAAGTATCTTTGGGTCTACTACCCCAGGGAAGTGTTTGTTGGGTCCCTTGACGTTCATGTTGTACATGAATGCCCTTGAGGACAGTGTTAATAATAACCTCAGACTTTCCGCAGATGATGCAGTTATCTACAGTGAAGCATTGTCTGTTCGAAACTGCCCAAATATTTAGTCAGATCTTTATGAGATTTCAAAGTGGTGCAAAGGTCGGCAACTTGCTTTAAATAACCAGAAACGTAAAATTGTGTACTTCACAAAATGAAAAGAACATGGTACGCTATGAATATAATATCCGTGACCCACAGCTGGAATCGGAAACTCGTACAAATACCTGTTTGTAATACATAGTAGGAACATGAAACCGAACGATCAAGTAGGTTCAGTCATAGGGAAAGTAGATCACAGATGTAAATAGAGATGCTGTGTCTATCACTGTAGTTGGCTGAACCTTCGATTTATTGGTAGAATAGTATGGAAATGCAATGTCTACAAAGGAGATTGCTCACAGATCACTCGTGCGACCCATTCTAGAATATTGGTCAAGTGTGTCGGACCCGTACCAAATAGGACTAACAGGGAATATTGAATGTTTACAAAGAAGGACAGTACGAATTGTCGCAGGTTTGTTTGACCTGCGGTATAGTGTATCAGAAGGACTGCTCTGTCAGTCTCGTGAAGACAGATGGAAACTATACCGAAGAAGTCTACTAACATAATTTCCAGAACCGGCTTTAAATGATGTACGAATATACTACAACCATCATATATCGCTCCCCTATAGGTCTTGAGGACAATATTAGGTTCATTATAGCACGCATAGAGGCATCCAAACAATCATTCTTCCCGCGCTCCGTATGTGGAAGGAACGGGAAGCAGCCCTCCGCCATGCACTGTACAGTGGTTCGCAGTATATAAATATAGATGTAGAAACAGATGTAGATAGAGGCAGCGTCTGCCACTGGAGGTGGCTGAGCATCTCCGTGACGCTTTCGCGCTTGCTAAATGATCTTCTCTATCTCCTCTACGGTTCTATATGGTACTGATCCCATTGGTCGAACGAATGTGTAGTAAACTGCTTTCTTTTTTTGTTAGACTACTTTTCCTGATGATTCTCCCAACGAATCTCAGTGTGTCATCTACTTTACTCGCGATTAATTTTATGTGGTCCTTCCACTATCCATACTCCTAGATACACTCCTGGAAATTGAAATAAGAACACCGTGAATTCATTGTCCCAGGAAGAGGAAACTTTATTGACACATTCCTGGGGTCAGATACATCACATGATCACACTGACAGAACCACAGGCACATAGACACAGGCAACAGAGCATGCACAATGTCGGCACTAGTACAGTGTATATCCACCTTTCGCAGCAATGCAGGCTGATATTCTCCCATGGAGACGATCGTAGAGATGCTGGATGTAGTCCTGTGGAACGGCTTGCCATGCCATTTCCACCTGGCGCCTCAATTGGACCAGCGTTCGTGCTGGACGTGCAGACCGCATGAGACGACGCTTCATCCAGTCTCAAACATGCTCAATGGGGGACAGATCCGGAGATCTTGCTGGCCAGGGTAGTTGACTTACACCTTCTAGAGCACGTTGGGTGGCACGGGATACATGCGGACGTGCATTGTCCTGTTGGAACAGCAAGTTCCCTTGCCGGTCTAGGAATGGTAGAACGATGGGTTCGATGACGGTTTGGATGTACCGTGCACTATTCAGTGTCCCCTCGACGATCACCAGTGGTGTACGGCCAGTGTAGGAGATCGCTCCCCACACCTTGATGCCGGGTGTTGGCTCTGTGTGCCTCGATCGTATGCAGTCCTGATTGTGGCGCTCACCTGCACGGCGCCAAACACGCATACGACCATCATTGGCACCAAGGCAGAAGCGACTCTCATCGCTGAAGACGACACGTTTCCATTCGTCCCTCCATTCACGCCTGTCGCGACACCACTGGAGGCGGGCTGCACGATGTTGGGGCGTGAGCGGAAGACGGCCTAACGGTGTGCGGGACCGTAGCCCAGCTTCATGGAGACGGTTGCGAATGGTCCTCGCCGATACCCCAGGAGCAACAGTGTCCCTAATTTGCTGGGAAGTGGCGGTGCGGTCCCCTGCGGCACTGCGTAGGATCCTACGGTCTTGGCGTGCATCCGTGCGTCGCTGCGGTCCGGTCCCAGGTCGACGGGCACGTGCACCTTCCGCCGACCACTTGCGACAACATCGATGTACTGTGGAGACCTCACGCCCCACGTGTTGAGCAATTCGGCGGTACGTCCACCCGGCCTCCCGCATGCCCACTATACGCCCTCGCTCAAAGTCCGTCAACTGCACATACGGTTCACGTCCACGCTGTCGCGGCATGCTACCAGTGTTAAAGACTGCGATGGAGCTCCGTATGCCACGGCAAACCGGCTGACACTGACGGTGGCGGTGCACAAATGCTGCGCAGATAGCGCCATTCGACGGCCAACACCGCGGTTCCTGGTGTGTCCGCTGTGCCGTGCGTGTGATCATTGCTTGTACAGCCCTCTCGCAGTGTCCGGAGCAAGTATGGTGGGTCTGACACACCGGTGTCAATGTGTTCTTTTTTCCATTTCCAGGAGTGTATTTTATGGAAGTAACTGCTTCCAGTGATTGTTCTGAAATTGTGTCATTAGTTATTTTAGGACAGTTCTGGAGCAAAGTAGGTCACCAACGACCCCCACCTCATGGCCCCATTTGACAAAGGCCAACTGACCTATGTATAAAATGCTGGGAATTCAAATTCTGGTGGGAAATTCAAAATATTGGTGGTAAATTCAAGATGTAGCCCAATTCCACTTGTGTGTTTCCTATAGAAGTAGAGTGGTTGTCCCACATATAAATTGGTGGGAAATTCAAAATGGTACATTGTCATGCTGGCTGACCTGGAATAGTCGGACAGCCTCTATGATATCACAATATTAGACTTAAATACGAGCACCAGCCAAACTATGAGGTCAGAATCCAAGACAGCTGACCTGGAATCACGATGGAATTTGACATGGGGACCAGGGCATGCTGAAGCAGCTCTATGACGTCACAATCCAGCTCAATCTGTCGAGCTATTTACAACAATGTAGCATTCTGGATTACTGGGCTAGACTTGATGTATTTGGACAGTTTCTATGATATCAGAATACAAGTTCTGGAATAGTAGCATTAAGACTACTGAGGCAAAGGACGCTTGTGCAGGTCCAGGCCTGTCTTCTGACCTGCTTGATATGTTTTCCCCAGCTACTGCTCACCTAGAGGCGTGTGGTCACTGCTTCTCCTAACTGGCATCAAGAAGGAAAGGGGAAGGCGCTCTGTCTTCACCTCTACACTGCACCACACCACCGCCCTACGCTAACACTCACCAGACGCCAACTGGAGGCTGGAGCCTCTTCGCATACCACAGGCCACACCCAAGTACTGCCCCCTCGACTCGCCGCAATATGTGTCTTGCATGTTGTGTGGGCGGTCTGAGAGCAGCAGCATAGTACCCTTCCATGAAGACATCATGGCCGACTAATAAACTTTCTACTACACTATGCAGACACCATGCATATTGTCCACTAAGTGGACCACACCTGTCGGGCTATTTAGAATGGGGAGTTTTGGTATATTGACCCAGAGCTCGAATACTAGCACTGGCTCTGTGGCTCAGAATCTTGCTAAGACTTTATGAGCTATTTATAAGTGTGGAATTCTGGCATACTGACCCAGACTTCAGATACTGGTGCAGTTCTAATATATCAGAATCCGAGATGGGTGACCTGGAACGCCGGCCTTGGTGGCCGAGCGCTTCTAGGCGCTTCAGTCTGGAACCGCGCGACCGCTACGGTCGCAAGTTCGAATCCTGCCTCAGGCATGTATGTGTGTAATGTCCTTAGGTTAGTTAGGCTTAAGTAGTTCTAAGTTCTAGGGGACTTATGACCTCAGATGTTAAGTCCCATAGTGCTTAGAGCCATATGAACCATTTTCAACAAAGAAAGTTTGTGCAGGTCAGAGCCTGCCTGCTGGACAAAAGATGTCCTGCTTGACATGTTTTTCCAAACTCCTATTCACTCAGAGATGTATGATCGCTGCATACTGCTTTCCTAACTATATGTTTGAATCACTTCACTAGCGTCTTTGTTTAACCAGTCACCGGGGTGAAGGAAAAGACCCCTGTGCCGCCACTCCGACTTATCCCCCTAAGTTAAGGTTCAAACTATATGCTGTGTAGCAGGAACACCTGCGTTTTTATTAAAACAAACGCCACACAGTGAAGGATCTCGTCCGCGCGCATCGCGAAGTTTAGCGACGCTGTACCGCCGTCAATCAGCCTGTGAGCCAGGGCAGTGCTGGCCCGCCGCCGCCGCTACCACTACCGCCAGAGGCCGCGTTGCGCTGTGTGACACTCCAAGGCTGTACCACAGTCTAACATAACAGTCGCGACACTCACTGCTGTAAAAGTTGTTGCCGTTTGACATATGGAACGACACTAGTGCTCCAAGCGGCAGGTAATGTGAACGTCAGACGCGTCGTAAGCATATTGTTTGTTTGCATCCATTTCCTACGTAATTTCCGAAGTATTCGAGTTATTTTCTTGTCTCCAAGAGTTTGTTTAGTATCAGATGGTTTAAATGACTCTGAGCACTATGGGACTTAACATCTATGGTCATCAGTCCCCTAGAACTTAGAACTACTTAAACCTAACTAACCTAAGGACATCACACAACACCCAGTCATCACGAGGCAGAGAAAATCCCTGACCCCGCCGGTAATCGAACCCGGGAACCCGGGCGCAGGAAGCGAGAACGCTACCGCACGACCACGAGATGCGGACTTTGTATCAGAAGGCATATATGTTTCTATTAATGATTCTAAAATAAGCGCAAGTATGGACAAAAACCATGAATAGAGTGGCAAGCTACAACACATTCGTGAAGAAACACTTGTGACATTGGACAGAATTGCAGCTTACCACGTTGATATCAAAAGAATATAAACACACAGATTCACATGTAAGAAGCACAGACATGTAACTCTACATGCAAAAGCGATCGACAGCTCGTTTATCGTTCTGTAGGCCTACTGTGTGTGTCATTGTCGCCTCTTGCCACAAGTACGACCATAATCTTTATATTATTCTAAGTGGGTCAAGTAACTGCCAGATAGTGGCAGAAATATGCTGAAAACATTATAATGAGCTGATTACATTACATTTCACGAAAAACCAAATATTTGAATAATTTTCAAACAATCTGTCTGTAGGCACTTTCCCTGTCCCATAATAGTTTCGCTCGATCTGCACATTCTGACACTTCACACGCTTTTGTAAGACACGAACAGCTGCACTTAATCTAACCACTTTATCGTCAAAGCACGTCTGTGGTGACGATTCGCACGAATCTGGCACTGATACATGGAGAGCTGAAGTGGCTGCTTCTGTGTCATACGACTGTTTTACAGCTTTAGATTGACTGTCGAATCTTTGTGGCAGCTTCCTCTACATCCTCAGTTGAGGTGGCTTATTTGGGATGTCAAACAGTGTGGGTGCTGCATTCCACACGAGTTTGTTATTGTCTGCGTTCATGAACTGGTTTTCTTTGAAATGTAGCGGACAAAACCTAATATTATTATACAGGGAAACTGGGTCTTTCTTCATAAGGTCTTCTCGTCTGCTATTAACTAGGCATTTTCTGCTCCTAAAACGAAACATTCATCATTTATACACATATAGTTTGCAAGTGAATCCTGACGATACAGTTTAGTAACATGATGGTACAGGGTGTTTCAAAAATGACCGGTATATTTGAAACGGCAATAAAAACTAAACGAGCAGCGATAGAAATACACCGTTTGTTGCAATATGCTTGGGACAACAGTACATTTTCAGGCGGACAAACTTTCGAAATTACAGTAGTTACAATTTTCAACAACAGATGGCGCTGCAAGTGATGTGAAAGATATAGAAGACAACGCAGTCTGTGGGTGCGCCATTCTGTACGTCGTCTTTCTGCTGTAAGCGTGTGCTGTTCACAATGTGCAAGTGTGCTGTGGACAACATGGTTTATTCCTAAGAACAAAGGATTTTTCTGGTGTTGGAATTCCACCGCCTACAACACAGTGTTGTTGCAACAAGACGAAGTTTTCAATGGAGGTTTAATGTAACCAAAGGACCGAAAAGCGATACAATAAAGGATCTGTTTGAAAAATTTCAACGGACTGGGAACGTGACGGATGAACGTGCTGGAAAGGTAGGGCGACCGCCTACGGCAACCACAGAGGGCAACGCGCAGCTAGTGCAGCAGGTGATCCAACAGAAGCCTCAGGTTTCCGTTCGCCGTGTTGCAGCAGCGGTCCAAATGACGCCAACGTCCACGTATCGTCTCATGCGCCAGAGGTTACACCTCTATCCATACAAAATTCAAACGCGGCAACACCTCAGCGCCGCTACCATTGCTGCACGAGAGACATTCGCTAACGATATAGTGCACAGGATTGATGACGGCGATATGCATGTGGGCAGCATTTGGTTTACTGACGAAGCTTATTTTTACCTGGACGGCTTTGTCAATAAACAGAACTGGCGCATATGGGGAACCGAAAAGCCCCATGTTGCAGTCCCATCGTCCCTGCATCCTCAAAAAGTACTGGTCTGGGCCGCCATTTCTTCCAAAGGAATCATTGGCCCATTTTTCAGATCCGAAACGATTACTGCATCATGCTATCTGGACATTCTTCGTGAATTTGTGGCGGTACAAACTGCCTTAGACGACACTGCGAACACCTCGTGGTTTATGCAAGATGGTGCCCGGCCACATCGCACGGCTGACGTCTTTAATTTCCTGAATGAATATTTCGATGATCGTATGATTGCTTTGGGCTATCCGAAACATACAGGAGGCGGCGTGGATTGGCCTCCCTATTCGCCAGACATGAACCCCTGTGACTTCTTTCTGTGGGAACACTTGAAAGACCAGGTGTACCGCCAGAATCCAGAAACAATTGAACAGCTGAAGCAGTACATCTCATCTGCATGTGAAGCCATTCCGCCAGACACGTTGTCAAAGGTTTCGGGTAATTTCATTCAGAGACTACGCCATATTATTGCTACGCATGGTGGATATGTGGAAAATATCGTACTATAGAGTTTCCCAGACCGCAGCGCCATCTGTTGTTGACAATTGTAAGTACTGTAATTTCGAAAGTTTGTCTGCCTGAAAATGTACTGTTGTCCTAAGCATATTGCAACAAACGGTGTATTTCTATCGCTGCTCGTTTAGTTTTTATTACCGTTTCAAATATACCGGTCATTTTTGAAACACCCTGTATATACCTCTCAGGATCCTTAGGCAACCTAAAAAGAGACAGCTGTGGTGTCTACTTCCTGTTGTTGCTGCAATTTATTGCGCTACAAACGCTCCCGATGGTAAAAACCATTGTATAAATCAAAATAAACAATCACTATTCGCTTTCACGATCGCGCCGAACTCACAGTTCAACCTACCAGCCGCTTGGGGCGCTGCTGGCGCTGTAGGCAACAAAATCGAGGCGAAGTTTCGCGACTGTTATGTTAGACTGGGGCTGTACTCAAACTGTAGCCAAACTCTGGCGACCGAATCCCGCAGAGCGCATGATGCACCGCTATGACGAGCACACTTACGCTTCCGAGTCAAGAGCAGCAGCCAACACTTCATACACTGAGGAACGTCATACAGTGCGGAATGCGGCATCCCTCGCTTCCCGCCCGATATCAGTCCAGCCACAATCGGTGGGCTCTTTGAGACGACACAATTTTCAGACGTAGTCATAAGATTAAACAATTTTACATTGTAACATACAATAATTTTAGAACAAGGCCGCATCCTGTTGCGTTACGGTAAGGCGATGGCGCAGTTCCGACATTCCATAGCAAGAGTAGACTGCATGATAATACAGACTGCTCGCTCGAAGCACGACGTCACATAGTTCCGCATAAGTAAGAAACCACGCAGTGTCATGACTCAACAGACTGGCTGCTACTGTCTCCAACCACGACAGCTTACATTATTCTGCACGAGATAGGTCTGGAGCATCCGACGCCCAGACATACAGTTTGAATCCAAGCATATGCTTACCTATTTTACGATAGGCACTGTGTGCCACGCACAAACGATATGCTCTATAATAGAAGGAAATCCATTTACAGAACCTGATATGTGTCCACCTAGCCTAGCAAGTTTCTCTTGCACAGAACTCCAATCAGAATGCCCGTAAAATTTAAGACGATACAACTACTGATTTGTACATCAAATGCAACATCGATTCAGTCTGAGGCAAACCATTAATAGGTGTCCAAAGGGGTGCACCATTCCTATACAACTAGTATAATGTTTGTAATGGCGCTACCACCACAGCCCAATGCGAGTAAGTTAAAATGCCAAAGACATTTCAGATTACGAGCATCACACAATTGCTTCAAAACATATTGAAAACTTTAATTGTCGAGTTCAATGAGATGTATAGGCCTCGCCGGTGAAACTTCAGAAATCAGGGTCTAGTATTGATCGTACTAATATTTTTTACACTATTTCCTCTACAGTACACATCAGTACCCCACCTCACATCAACTACGAAGAGATCGAAACGATTCTTGGGGGTATGTTTGCTGGCGTTGTTAACGAGAGACGTTATTGGGAACGATTACGTATTACATTGACACAATCGATAGCTGCACACAAGTAATGCTACCTCACATTTGCCACGATTACAAACTGACCGGTAACATCGACGTTGGAACCTAGAGCAAAGCGTAACGGAAATCTCTTTCGCTAATCCAGCGTTTACCCAAGCGAAAGCACCCAATCTTGTCCTCAAATTGATGAAAATTTTCCCGAAAGTAATGAATTCCGCGTCATTCCGCTACACTTTCGCCTAGACTATGTATAAGTGTTATGATGCTTACAGGATGTCTATGATTTCGCTCGGTATCTGTTTGCACGCTCTAAAGTTGATCGTACTAGCGTCTTCCTTTACAGAAAACGTCATTACCGGTGTGTGTGTGTGTTGTAGGATAGAACAGGGCAGAATCAGAATTCAGTACAGATAGTTGGCAATATTCAACTCACAAGTGCTGATTGTGTTACTGGATTACAGTGTGTAAGAACCAGCGAAGGACAATGGAAATATACATCAACAACATAGTTTAGTATGTTTTACGCACAGTATAATGGCATCAGACGTTTCCAATAAATCTATGACGTCAGAATCGAAGGTGGAGATACAAGATGGTTTCGCTGACCTTCATTATTATCTCTATGAGGCAGTAATCCAAGACTTGGAGTACTGGGAAACGTTCTGTGACATCAGAATACAAGATGGCTTTCGGACATGGCGACCGGTGGTATACTGGCGCAACTCTATGACGTCAACATCCAAGCTTGTAATGCTACCATTGGCTGTATGATGTTGAAATCCAGCTCAGACCTGTCGGGCTATTTATAACAATGTAGAATTCAGGCATACTAGTGCTTCAGGGTTGTATGGACACTGCATGCTGCTTCTCCTAACTCAAAGTTTGGAGATCTCCTCTTTATATCTGAAACCAACACTGGGGAAGAAACTACCCCTCTACCCCTTGCCGGATCGCTTCACCCACCCGAAGTTCACGTGTCCTATGCTGCAACAATCCTCCACAGCCCCTCTGATATTACAGTTTAAACAGTTTATCCCTCCAGAAAACCTATCATAATTTCAAATGATGAGACAATCCACTTAGGATTAAAATGTACATCTGTTAAATTTTCTACATGTTCTGATAATAAGTCGCAGTCAAAAAAATGGTTCAAATGGCTCTGAGCACTATGGGACTTAACTTCTGAGGTTATCAGTCCGCTAGAACTTAGAACTACTTAAACCTAACTAACCTAAGGACATCACACACAGCCATGCCCGAGGCAGGATTCGAACCTGCGACCGTAGCGGTCACGCGGTTCCAAACTGAAGCGCTTAGAACCGCACGGCCACACCGGCCGGCTAAGTCGCAGTCTTTCGTTTGCTTTTTCCATTACATTATCTATGTCACCGTTCCAATTTAAGTTATTCTTACTTGTATTCCCTAAGTATTCAACTGAATTTACAGCCTTTAAATTTGTGTGATTTATCGTGTACCTGAAATTTAGCGAATTTTTTTGGTGCTGATGTGAATGACTTCAGACTTCTCGTGATTTATAGTCAATTGCCACTTTTTGCGCCATAAAGATGTCTTGTCTAAATCATTTTGCAATTCGTTTTGATCATCTGATGGCATTACATGACGTTAGATGAGAGCATCATCTGCAAACAACCTAAGAGGACTGCTCAAATTGTCTCCTAAGCCGTTTATGTAGAAGAAAAACAACAGAGGGGCTATAACACTTCCTTTGAGGAACGCCAGATATTACTTGTGTTTTATTCGATGACTTTCTGCCAGTTATTACGAACTGTGGCCTTTCTGACAGGAAATCACGAATCGAGTCACACATCTGAGACGATACTCCATAGCGACGCAGTTTAAATAGAAGTCGTTTGTGGGGAACAGTGTCAAAAGCCTTCCGGAAATCAGAAAGTATGGAATCAATTTCACTTCCCTTGTCGAGAGAATTCATTACTTCGTGAGAATAAAGAGCTAGTTGTGTTTCACAAGAACGATATTTTCTGAATCCGCATTGGCTATTTGTCATGTAAGACGTTGTGGTCTCCTGACCTTCTCTGCTTACATATTCTGCCCTCACAATCATATTCCGCACATCAAGACGCTTCATTCGAATCCAAACTCAATAAGATAAAGTCAATGTTGTATGAATTCATGTAAACGACATGCAAATAAGTAATAAATCGCACGTGCGCACCATGGTTGAAATACTCGAGGCTGGCGTACACACACACATTCAAGACACGATGGTCACAAAAGCTTTTAGTTCGGAAGAGGCAAACACCGCACGCCAGGACGCTGGTCCCTTCAGAGGTTTTCACAGGATGCTATCTACTTGCGATTAAGCATTGTTCACTGTGTTGGCCGCCACACTTATTGTGCGGTGTGAATGGACAGAGTTATAGTTAAACGCCTGCGAGCGAATTTTTGAGTGGCATCGCGGTGGAATGGTTACCTGACTGGTGTACCACGCCAATAGTTAGACTAGGAGCCCTTGACTTCATCAAGGCGTACGGAGAGTTTAATTGGCGAAGGTCAATCCAGGTAGAACGAGAATTATCTTATTTGTCAGCAGCGAGCGGCGCAGACAGCAGTCATCGCAGCTTACGGTATTGTGCGCTACAGCTCTTGCAAGCCCCATATTTCCTCCACAACAGTACACTTCACTACATTTCACACGCGACAGCCTCGACCGTACATTCTAACGGATAATTATTCAAGTTGAGTAGGCGCAGCTCTCAGCCATTCTGCCAAGTCAATAACAATTTTAAACTTTGTATAGAAACTTCATTAGCGAATCCTATCCTTGAGAGGTAACCTCACATTCTGAAAAGGACCAGGAAATAACGTGTTCAGTTCATAACTAAGTGCCATTGTGTTTTCTCAGAATTTTTGCAAAATAAATAATAATTTTCGTTAGTTTCATGTTTTTCTTACACTAACTTACACTACTCCAGTACCCATGTATCCCACTAGTTACGTAAGAAATTTTGTGAATTTTTGTGTCATTTCCTTACAGCGGACGACTCTAGAAGATATTTATTGCTGAAAGTTTTTCGGACATTTCTCTTTAGAACGTTAGGAGCGTCTGTCTGACTTCTGTAGTAGTGTGGGGGTAGAAATTGCATCTTTCAGGAGCCACAGGGTAAAGGGTACATCTCAGATTAATCCGTTGCGCAGAATGACAGAATAGCACCCACACGCTCACAATCAATATATCGTTTTCTTCGAGGTGATTCATAATGTTCGAGCACAGTACTGCAAATCGACATCAGTAATATGGGTCTGTAATTCAGCGCATTACTCCTGTTTTCTTTCTTGGGTGTTGGTGTGACTTGCGCAACTTTACAGTCTTTGGATACGGATCTTTCTACGAGCGAGCAGTTGTATATGATTGCTAAGTATGGGGCTATTGTATCAACATACTCTGTAAGAAACCTGACTGGTATACAATCAGGACCGGAAGCCTTGAGTGTCTTAAGTATTTCAAGCTGCTTCGCTACACCAAGGATATCTGATTCAGCTTCTGGAAGTTTTACTTCATATGCTTTTGTGAATGAATTTCGGAAAACCGTGTTTAATAACGCTGCTTCAGCGGCGCAATCATCAGTAACATTACAATTGCTATCGTGCACTGAAGGTATTGACTGCGTCTTGCCACTGGCGTACTTTACATACGACCAGACTCTCCTTGAGTTTTCTGCCAGTTTTCGAGACAGAGTTTCGTAATGGGAACTATTAAAAACAAGTCGCATTGAAGTTCGCGCTAAATTTCGAGCTTCTTTAAAACTTCGCCAATCTTGCGGATTTTGCGTTCTTTTAATAGTCCACTGATGCAGTATGTATGATTCTCAAACACTCATCACTGTCGTAAGTAGTCGGGAGAAAGGAACACGGGAGGTATTCACCTGCATCTTTATTTAAACACCGCTACAACCAAACTGCGCCGGACGTCAGTCGTGTCGCAGGGCCGGCACACTTGACCTATGCCACTACTCGCTGAGCGTGCCACGTCGGAGGCCGGCGGTTCGAATGTCTTTATGCACAGTGTAATGACTCAGAGGTGTTAGATACTGGCTGCACTTGGAGGATACAAGTCACGTAAGTCCATCGGTCAGTATGTTGTAGGATAAAACAGGGTAGGAACATTTATCTAATCAAACAATGCATCCTGAGATCGCTACACAGCGCAACTTGACAACATAATGAAAGAACTCGCTATTTTGTCGAAAGTCGACATGTTAAGAAACGTGGCTGTTGTACTTAAGAATGTCAAAATTAGTATCTCTACCAATAACAAACTCCAACAAAGAGTCATACACTCACTCCCACACAATAGCATGCTCCATAAAAGATCTGGAATTTATAAACTTAAGTGTAACAACTGTCCTAAATTCTACATGGGCCAAACAGGTAGAGCTTTTGAAACAAGATTCAAGGAACACCTTGATGCCCTACGTCTGAAAAACCTAAGCAAATCTGCTTTTGCCACCCATCTTGCAGAAAACAATCATACAGTTGAGAATATAGAAAACAACCTGCAGATATTACACCTCAAAGACAAAGGTTTCACATTGAATCTCCTAGAGGAGATTGAGATTCATACACATAAAAACAGGTTCCCTGATCTCATTTTGAATTAACAGACAGAGTCAGTTAACACCCCCTTCTTAAATAACTTTGAAGAAGCTTTTACTTTTTTAAAATAACTTAAGCCCAATATTCCATCAAAAACATTCAGTATACAGGCCCCAAAAACTGTTTATATGTCATTGAAAAATCGCATAATGAAAACATGTGCATTGCGTATTATGTCATATATTAGAATTTATCTCCTACTATTGTAACAAATAATTAGTAACACACAGTATTTCTGTACTACATATAATGTTTGTAATCTTATTTATATGTAATTTTATTTATTCCGTTTTAGATTAATTTCATACAATAGCAAAGAGATATTTTACTGTACCCATATCGACTGTACTGCATCTGTAAGTTAACTTCGTTATGACTGTAAGCTCTTTGCAAATATTGTTTTCGTTTGTAATGTGAAGCTGGGCCACGTTTTGTAAACGTTATTCGTGTGTGCTGCGTGTGAAACTAAGATGATGAGGTTGAAAGTTACGTCCATTGACTGGAATAGCACTCACATAGTGCATATTGAAAAGTGTATTTAGTTTGCGTTCGAAAACATAAACGCACGAATATTTCGTCAGGCAGAACTACACAGCCCGTAGGTACACTAACCTGCAAGTTTACTAATGTTTATAATAAACCATCTCATGAGCAATTAGATTTTGTAAAAGAAGTAAATCTTTCGTAAAAATACCATTACCGATATGACAACAAAAATATTTCTTTTCTTTCCCAGTGCAGCAAGCGAATAACATAAACAAAACTAGGTCCATCTAAGAATGCTTGTAACCTGCCATCTGAAGATGGATTTGTAATGAAAAATCCGAAACCGGTCATGGTCTGAAGATAATAAACCTTTTTAAACCATACATGTGGCTGGTAGCTGTTTTTTATATAAATTATAAACATAATGAAAGAACTGTTTAAGATATGTTCACCATAGATTGACTCTCACCGTATTTCGCAGCAAGAGTCATACAGATTCACTACAGCTGCTTAAAGGTCCTTGACAGAGGCACATATTCCTTCTCGCATTGCTCCATATGCAAGTCAAATAGCAAAAAACAACGATTAGCAGTGACATTAGATATTCTTCGTGTTGTATGCAGGCTTAGGTACACCACACATCAATAATATAATGGAGAAAGGCAGCATCGAAGTCTTTAACACAATACCCAACACACATCAGAAACCACACAACAAACCTCTCATTTCTGATGAACTGCCTTGTACAGGAAAAAGTGCTATATATTTCCCACAGCGGCAAACAGCTCCCAACTTCTAGATGCACAATGTGGTCTTCTTACCACCCTGTGGACAAGTCGCAGAACACTGTCACACAGTTTACATGCCGGCCGCTGTGACCGAGCGGTTCTAGGCCCTTCAGTCCGGAACCGCGCAGCTGCTACGGTCGGAGGTTCGAATCCTGCCTCGGGCATGGATGTGTGTGTTGTCCTTAGGTTAGTTAGGTTTAAGTAGCTCTCAGTCTAAGGGACTGATGACCTCAGATGTTAAGTACCATAGTGCTTTAGAGCCATTTGAACCATTTGAACAGTTTACATCAAACAAAAGCGTATATCATAAGTTCTGGTTCTTCGTGTGGGAAAGTACGTAACTGCACCGTGGAGCTGCAAATACAGTTTAATAATACATATATTCCTCCAGTAAATGTACTTCATAAATACATCTCTAAACTGCAGCGACCTAGAGAGAAGTCAGGCCACAACACAGGCACAGAACTAAATAGCAGCCAGCCGGGGTGGCCGAGCAGTTCTAGGCGCTACAGTCTGGAGCCGCGCGGCTGCTACGGTCGCAGGTTCGAATCCTGCCTCGGGAATCGATGTGTGTGATGTCCTTAGGTTAGTTAGGTTTAAGTAGTTCTAAGTTCTAGGGGACTGATGACCTCAGACGTTAAGCCCCTTAGTGCTCAGAGCCATTTGAACCATTTTTTGAACTAAATAGAAGTGGCGTATGCTCGGGGAAATACAATGTAACTGCCGTGACACCTAATTCCAGCAGTACACCTCTTACAAACGATATTTATATTGCGCAAACCTTCCACTGCCATAACCGTCTGGACTGCTTTCACGTTTGGTGTTGGATGGCAATGCCAGAGTGTGGAGGAATTTACAATCGAAAAAATATTCTAAGGAACTGATCAAAACTAAGGATAAAATGTATGTTAATGGCTATGATTGTCATAGAAAAAGTGTGGGACATACTACGGGAACTTAAATGGAATTCCATGGAAGAACGACGATGTAGTTCTCGCAAGACCATTTCGAGTAAAGGGATGTGGATATCAGGATGGAAGAACGACACCACCAGCAGGAGTGACTTAAACAAACCAAATTTAAAAACTCGTACACGGTATAGCACATACAGTCAATTTTACTACAAATTTACATAATTTTGTTGCGTATCGTCAGTAATTGCGGCGGTATTGTACAGCATTACGTAGAGAACTCCCAAAACTTACTATTATCAATACGCATATGCATGTTCATGAAACGAAAGATGTAGAGATTTGGAAACTGGAGGCTGAAAACACCAGTGATGTCAGATGTCAAAGTCATCGGTATCGGTGAAAGCTTCTATGTCTGGAAGGACAGGGCCGCATTACACACGCAAGAACGGTTGTCATACATGCCAGAGAATTGAATCATAAGCTGCTAAATCTTACATAAGTCTCAAATCTTTGGGGGCGATTTACAACACCCAAATACTTCGTGTGCAGCCCACGAGAGGAGTATTGAGATATTTTTAACCATCCTATTCGAACATTCTGCATCATTACTCGAGAAGTCCTTAAGTTCTAGTATACAGTGTGTTAAAAAAGCTAACCATAGTCGACATCTTCTCTGGAGTGTAATTTCAGATCGCCAGTTAGGCACGCACTTGATCCTGCAGCTGCTAGTGCTTCTGCTGCCGTTAATAATTGGCATTATCAAAACTAACAGACCTAATTGGGGGGAGGGGGAGGGGGGAATTGTAGCAAGACGGCACAATCCACTAGAATCGTGTGGAGCCACCGTATCTAGTGCTAGTAACGAATATAGCTCCATGGTACATTGCAGCAGGATGCACAAATTGTCTTCAGATTTTGGTTTGACGAAGTATGCTATTTCCAATCTATCCCTATATCGTCACCCTGCAGGTAGTAATCACCATGACCATGTTTAACCCAGAGGTACAACCAATCACCTCTTTATAGCTATCCTAATTTCACACGAAAACTATTTCAAGTCTACAAACACGTTTCTCACTTGCCTGGAAAGTAACACAGCAAATCACGTGGGAGGGTACTAACCTCCACGGACCTGTTCGACTGAAGTGTCTTATAGTTCCACTGTAATAATAGCATAATCCAGTCACTTTAACTTTTAACTTACGTCAGTGGTACTCACATATGTGTTTCTTAATTTGTAGCAGAAATCTGTAAGTATTTTTATAAATAGTACCAGAAACCGTCACTATTTAAGTATTGTTATGAAACGAAACGTCTAAGAGTTAAATTTTCTGGTACAGTCTCTTGCAGTTACTCCAACATATGACCATTACCACGTATCTTCCTATCAGATTGCTGTAGTGCTAGCAAGAGTTTGCGACACATTCGACTGTGAAGAAGGTAAATTTCCGGCGAGGGACTAAATAGATGTTTGAAATTCTACGCAAAATAGGCATAGACTATAGGGTAACGTATTCTAATACACAACATGTCGAAAAACTATTGGAATGTAAATTCAAGAGCAAGAAGGTTGGACTGACAAGTAGTAAGACAAAGTTACAGCTCTACTAACCTACAGCTGACCATGTACGTCGAAGACGAATCGTGAGCTACAGCGATATTCGAGACATTTCCCACATCAGAACACCCATTATAGTGTCCATTTGATATTGTAAGCTCATGGGTCTCTTAGAAGCTTTCCAGCTGATTTCACCCAGGTTCTCTTTAGTTACCACATTGTCAGCCCCATGTAGGAGATATGGGTTGCACTCTTGACAGAGATGGACTTCAGAAAATTTACCTTGTAGATAGCTGTTAAATATAAAACACACACACTTACAAACTGTTCGTCAGTTGGATTCATCATCCTGCTAAGAAGCTGAAGGCTGCTAGACACTGTAGATCAGAGCGTATATGTATATCTGTATCGAAGAAATTGGAATTAAAGTATGGACGATGATGATTCCAACTGACGAACGATTTGAAAATGTGTGTGTGTGTTATACAATTAACAGCTATCTATGTGATAAATTTCTCAAGTTCATCTGTGTCAAGACTTCAAACTATTTCGCCTACATTGGGATCACAATGAGATAGCAGGAGGGAAACTGGGTAAAAATAAGCTGGAAAGCGTCTAAAAAATCCATGCTCTTACCGTATCGAATTGAACTACCTGACGTTATAATTGGCGTTCTGATGTAGCAAATGTCTGGAATATTGCTGTAGCTCTCGCTTCGACTTCGATGTACACGACCAAGTGTAGGTTAGCAGGACTGTGAATTCGTCTTACCAACTGTCACTCCAACCACCTTCCTCTTAAATTTATATTCCAATATTTTCTTCCACATGTTGTTTTTTATAATACATTCCCCTATAGCCTAAGCTTATTTTGCGTAGAATTTCAAACATCTCTTCGCTCCCTCGTCGTAAATTGACCCTCCTGACAGTAGAATGTGTCGCACATTCTTCCCACAACTTGTAGCAATGTGATAGGAAAATACATGTTGACGGTCATACACTGGCGAAAACAAATTTAGTACACCCTTTTAGTAGTTTCCAATTCACTCAAGATTTGTTGCTGTAACAGTGCATATGGAATACATGAAATGATTACATTTACAGATCAATAGCACAGGCGGTCCTGGTGTACCAGGTGTCGACCTGTGGTGAAACACCCATATTAGTACGTGGTGTAACTTCCATAGGCGGCAATGTAGGCGCCAACTCTGGTTAAAATGGTTCAAATGGCTCTGAGCACTATGCGACTTAAATTCTGAGGTCATCAGTCGCCTAGAACTTAGAACTAATTAAACCCAACTAACCTAAGGACATCACACACATCCATGCCCGAGGCAGGATACGAACCTGCGACCGTAGCGGTCGCTCGGCCCCAGACTGTAGCGCCTAGAACCGCACGGCCACTCCGGACGGCGCCAACTCTGGCATCCAGTCGATCGTTCAGAGAACGACTACTGCCCTGGGATGAGTTATGCCACGTTTGTTCGACCTGTTCATGTAGCTCTGTAGCAGTTGTTGAATGACGAGTCGCACGAGTCACTTCTTCTTCTTCTATCATATCCCACACGTGCTTCATTGGAGACAAGTCCAGAAGTCATCCTGGCCAGGGAAATTGCTGCACGTCCTGCAGGGTACGTTGAGTTTCACAGACAGTGTGGCAACCAGCATTGCCCTGTTGGACCAACACATCACCTTCCTTTTGCAAGAACGGCAAAATAATACGTCTAACAACATCAGAAACATTAAAGGTGAATGAGAATTGTAGCTTATCGCACCCCAGACCATAAGGCGTGGGATGGGGCCAACGCGTGTTGGACGAACGCGCTCTACAAGGCAACGCTCACCAGGACTGCGTCGTAGGCGCAAGTGATCATCAGTTGCGTACAGTCGGAATCTGCTATCTTTGGTGCAGACCAAGGTGCACCATTACATCTTCCAAACGATCCTCTGACGGCACCAGTCGAGTTGTGATCATCCATAATTTGGCGTGAGTGGAAGGCAGGCTAGAAATGTGCGTGGCCGTAATCCCACTGCTAAAACCGGTTCGTGTTTGACACGTCTGGGCTCACAAGCCCTCTTATCTGTGCTGCGGTAGCTGTAAGATCTGCCACTGATTCCCTTATAATACAACCGTCTTGACGGGCGTCTGTGCTGCGAGGACGTCCAGAAGCTCGTCTACTGGTGTGAGAACATTCACCACTGATACCAGCATCGTATATTCAGAAGGATGTAGGTTGCACTAGGTACTGGGAGATGAAGCTTGCACAGGATAGAGTATCATGGAGAGCTGCCTCAAACCAGTCACAGGACTGAAGACCACAACAACAACAAGAACAACCAGCATCGTTGCACAACTTACGCAGAGCGTTCAACTTGTGTCGAAGTTCTCCAAAAGGACCATCCCGCCACTCGGAAGGCCACAATTTAACCCCTTGCAAACTCACTCAGTTGGCTGTAGGAAGCACGAGTTCATCTCTGTGGCATGGCTGCACGCTTGCTTCACTCGTTTGCAACAGACGCAGCCTCCTGGCAGAGTGCATTCCCTATTCAAGGGTAAACAAAGATGGCGCTCTGACAGCTTTGCTACTATGCTATCATCATCGAAACCATTATCTGCACATCTACTGCCCCCAGGTGGCACATGTCGTCATTTGGTCAATATCGACGTCCTTTGTTTCAAAATGTACTAATTTTTTTCCGCAGTGTACGTTGGGGGAAACTGCAAGAAGCTGTACCAGAAAATTTAACTCTTAGACGATTCGTTTCATAACAATACTTAAACCGTCACGGTTCCTTGTGCTGTTTATAAAAATACTTAAAGATTAGTTCCATAAATTTATAAGCACATACACTCCTGGAAATTGAAATAAGAACACCGTGAATTCATTGTCCCAGGAAGGGGAAACTTTATTGACACATTCCTGGGGTCAGATACATCACATGATCACACTGACAGAACCACAGGCACATAGACACAGGCAACAGAGCATGCACAATGTCGGCACTGGTACAGTGTATATCCACCTTTCGCAGCAATGCAGGCTGATATTCTCCCATGGAGACGATCGTAGAGATGCTGGATGTAGTCCTGTGGAACGGCTTGCCATGCCATTTCCACCTGGCGCCTCAGTTGGACCAGCGTTCGTGCTGGACGTGCAGACCGCGTGAGACGACGCTTCATCCAGTCCCAAACATGCTCAATGGGGGACAGATCCGGAGATCTTGCTGGCCAGGGTAGTTGACTTACACCTTCTAGAGCACGTTGGGTGGCACGGGATACATGCGGACGTGCATTGTCCTGTTGGAACAGCAAGTTCCCTTGCCGGTCTAGGAATGGTAGAACGATGGGTTCGATGACGGTTTGGATGTACCGTGCACTATTCAGTGTCCCCTCGACGATCACCAGTGGTGTACGGCCAGTGTAGGAGATCGCTCCCCACACCATCATGCCGGGTGTTGGCCCTGTGTGCCTCGGTCGTATGCAGTCCTGATTGTGGCGCTCACCTGCACGGCGCCAAACACGCATACGACCATCATTGGCACCAAGGCAGAAGCGACTCTCATCGCTGAAGACGACACGTCTCCATTCGTCCCTCCATTCACGCCTGTCGCGACACCACTGGAGGCGGGCTGCACGATGTTGGGGCGTGAGCGGAAGACGGCCTAACGGTGTGCGGGACAGTAGCCCAGCTTCATGGAGACGGTTGCGAATGGTCCTCGCCGATACCCCAGGAGCAACAGCGTCCCTAATTTGCTGGGAAGTGGCGGTGCGGTCCCCTACGGCACTGCGTAGGATCCTACGGTCTTGGCGTGCATCCGTGCGTCGCTGCGGTCCGGTCCCAGGTCGACGGGCACGTGCACCTTCCGCCGACCACTGGCGACAACATCGATGTACTGTGGAGACCTCACGGCCCACGTGTTGAGCAATTCGGCGGTACGTCCACCCGGCCTCCCGCATGCCCACTATACGCCCTCGCTCAAAGTCCGTCAACTGCACATACGGTTCACGTCCACGCTGTCGCGGCATGCTACCAGTGTTAAAGACTGCGATGGAGCTCCGTATGCCACGGCAAACTGGCTGACACTGACGGCGGCGGTGCACAAATGCTGCGCAGCTAGCGCCATTCGACGGCCAACACCGCGGTTCCTGGTGTGTCCGCTGTGCCGTGCGTGTGATCATTGCTTGTACAGCCCTCTCGCAGTGTCCGGAGCAAGTATGGTGGGTCTGACACACCGGTGTCAATGTGTTCTTTTTTCCATTTCCAGGAGTGTATGTGAGTACCACTGACGTAACTTAAAAGTTAGTGTGTGCTTCTCGGTGATTGGATTATGCTGTTATTACTGTAGAAACTGTAAGTCACTTCGATGGAACAGGTCCATGGAGGTTAGTACCTCCCACATGGTCTACTGCAGGGGCGGGCAGGAATCCTGCACTTGTGCGGTGCACTTGCACGTGTGCAGTAAACAGGTGTTCTGAGTGCACACAGGGGCAAGCTGGCCACCCGCTTCTCTCCCCTCCCCACCATACCGTCCCTCCGCTTCTTCCTCTGTAATAAGATTTGTTTCCTGGCCTGCTTTATTGAATGAAGGAATAAGGCTGCTACGAGTGCTTGAAAGAAATAATGGTTTGAAAGAGTACCTATTACCTACGATACGTTGTATTTAATTATCACAGGTGGAGTTTACAATACGTTTAATGTCTGGAACAAAATTTCTACATACAGAAAAACGCAAACAGTTACGTAAATTTTCATTACTGATGTTTGCTCTTAACCGAGACTTATTAATTTTCATAACAGAAAAAAATCTCTCGCAAACGTATGTCGAGCCTAACATATTATCTTTGCGGCTTCACGATGGAGACGAGGAAACTCTTGCTGTGGAAAGTCGTGATAAAAATCTATTACACGTCTTGCCAAAAGGAACTTGTGTCTCATACGAGAATTACGCTGTAGAATCTACAGTGTAGATCTATTAATTCCATTTGCAAACTGGGATGAATATCATCTACAGAAACAGCAAATTATCTCGAGAACTATTCAAAACCTTGGGATAAGTATGATATATCCCCAAATCGCTTGAGAAATTCCTCTTTTATTGCACTAAGTACGGGAACATATTGAAATTTATTATAATGGCGTTCAATATTAAACTTCCGCTGACCAGCGAGAATACTGTCACATATTATACATTTCGAATTTTCACGTTTTTGCTCAAAGAAAAAAATGATTCTCCCATTGCTTTCTAAAAGATAGCAAATCTCCACTTCTGCGTTTCCTTGATTCACTGTGCATTTTCCGGTTCTTGAAATACAACGTTCACTACGTAGTGGTCGCTTCGCTTCAACGTCCGCAGCTTAGCCTGGTACTACACTGCCGCAACCTGCCGGCTGTCACCACTGTCCCGGTCGACGATTGCACGCGAGCAGCACACGTGCAGCGCTGTGTGCTCATGAGCCGCGTGCAACGTTGCCCGCCCCTGGTCTACTGTGATACTTTCCAGGCAGGTGAGAAAGCTGTTTCTAGCCTTGAAATAGTATTGGGGTGAAAGTCAGAAAGTTATAAATGCCTGATGGAATGTACGTCTGGTTTAAACGTCGTCATGTTGATTTATACCTGCAGAGTGAATATGCAGTGGTAGATTAGAAATCGCATGCTTCGTTAAAGCAAAATCTGGAGACAATTTGTTTGTTCTGCTCCAATGGATCATGGAGCTATGTATGTTGCCTAGCAGTAGATACGGTACCTCTACACTATTCTAGTAGACTGTGACGTCTAGCTCATATTTTGCCATGCTGAGTATTAACGGCAGCAGAAGCACTATCAGCTGCAGGATCATGTGCGTGCCTAACTGGCGATCTGAAATTACACTCCAGAGAAGATGTCGCTAGCTTTTGTAACACACTGTATTCTAGTAGTTAAATATTTCTCGAATAAGGACGTAGAGTGTTTCGAATCGGATTATCAAAATATCTCAAAACTCCTCCCTTGGGCTGCAAACGAAGTATTTGGGTGTTTTAGATCAAAGATTTCTTTCCGACCAATGTATGATTTATCCGCTTAAGATTCAATTCTCTAGCGTGTATGGCAACGGTTCTCGTGTGTCTAATGCCATTTCTGCCCTTACGGAAGTAGAAGATGTCTCCGTCATCAGCTTTCACCGGTATGAGTTTACTTTGGCACCTGACATCATGCACCACAGCTCACGCTAGTGTCTCCAACACATGCAGCTTAAGTGAGGACTCACTTGAAATTGCAGTGTTGATGCTTAACATGTAATCGGAAATGAAGCTGCGGAGAAAAGGTCGATGACCATCTGTTCGATAACAACATGGTGGCCGCTACCAGAAATTCTACCTCCTTCACCTTTCGTTTCATGGCCGTATATTGATAACAGCAAGTTTCGAGAGATCTCTGCGTAATAATGTACAATACTACCGCTGTTACTGAGGAGACGCAATAAAATTGCGTAAATTTGTAGCAAATTCACTGTATGTGCTATACTGTGTACGAGCATTCCTGCTGTTGGTTTCTTTCTTCCATCCTGACATTCACATCCCTTTAAGAGAAATAGTTTTGCGAGAACTATACCGTCGTTCTTCCATGGAATCCCTTTTAGGCTTACGGAGCTAGTCCGTCACACTTTCCTATGGAATCGTGTTATAGCCATTTACATACTTTTCATTCTTAGCTTAGAGCACTTCCTTAGAATTTTTCTGCGACTGCAAATCCCTCCGCACAACATCATTGTGAAAGCAGGTCAGACGTTTACGACAGTGAAAGGTTTATGCACTGGAAACAGCATTAGTAAGAGCTGTATAGCTGGAAATAGGTCTCACAAAAGTTACATCGTATTCTTCCGCGCATAGGGGATTGCCATATAGTTCTGTTCGTGTGTTGTTATCTGACTTCAGCCTAGGTGGTTGCGGTTTAGAGATGAGTTTATCAGGTCCTGTGACTAAAGGAATATATTATTAAATTGCTATATACAGGTCCACTGCGCTTTTAGCTATTTTTTCACCATGTTGTTGTTGTTGTGGTCTTCAGTCCAGACTGGTTTGACGCAGCTCTCCATGCCACTCTATCCTGTGCGAGCTTCTTTATCTCTAAGTACCTGCTGCAACCTACGTCCTTCTGAATCTGTTTAGTGTATTCATCTCTTGGTCTCACTCTACGATTTTTACCCTCCATGCTGCCCTCCAATACTAAATTGGTGATGCCTTGATGCCTCAGAATATGTCCTACCAAGCCATCACTTCTTCTGGTCAAGTTGTGGCACACATATCTCTTCTCCCCAATTCTAGTCAATACCTCCTCATTAGTTATGTGATCTAATCTTCAGCATTCTTCTGTAGCACCACATTCCGAAAGCTTCTATTCTCTTCTTGTCTAAACTATTTATCGTCCACGTTTCACTTCCATACATGGCTACACTCCATACAAATACTTTCAGAAACGACTTCTTGACACTTAAATCTATACTCGATGTTAACAAATTTTTCTTCTTCAGAAACGTTTTCCTTGCCATTGCCAGTCTACATTTTATCTCCTCTCTACTTCGACCACCATCAGTTATTTCGCTCCCCAAATAGCAAAACTCATTTCCTAATCTAATTCCCTCAGCATCACCCGATTTCATTCGACTACTTTCCATTATTCTCGTTTTGCTTTTGTTGATGTTCATCTTATATCCTTCTTTCACCCTAAGAAGCAGAATTTATGTCATATGGTTTTGTGTAATGTAGACTGTGTGATAGTGTTCGTTGACGTGACTGCAGGGTTATAAGAAGACCACATTGTGCATCTAGAAGCTGGGAAACAGTTTGCCGCTGCTGTCGACGTATTACAGCACTTTTTCCTGTACAAGCTCCCTTACATTTCATAGGAGATGAAAGGTGTGATGTGCGATTTCTAGTGTGTGTTGCGCATGGTGTTAAAGACCTGCATACTGCCTTTCTTCAGTATATCCGTGATGTGCAGTAGCCTAAACCTGCATACAACGCATTTTGACTAATATCTAATATCTGTGCCAGTCCACGTCTTTTGATGTTCCACTTGCTTACGGAGCCATTGGAGAATGAATATGTGTCTCTTTCACGTAACTTTAAGCATTCAAGTGTGGCAAATTAATGTATTTCGCAACGTGGTGAGGGTCAATGAATGGTGCACATATCTTAAACTACTCTTTGCATATGTTGTCAAGTATTTGTTGGAAGATAGAATTAGCGTTCCTGACATCTGGTTGGTGTTAAATACGGCGCCGGCCGCTGTGACCGAGCGGTTCTAGGCGCTTCAGTCCGGAACCGCGCTGGTGCTACGGTCGTAGGTTCGAATCCTGCCTCGGGCATGGCTGTTTGTGATATCCTTAGGTTAGTTAGGTTTAAGTAGTTCTAAGTCTTGGGGACTGATGACTTCAGATGTTAACTCCCATAGTGCTTAGAGCCATTTGAACCATTTGTTAAATACAGAGTGTCCTATGTGGTGATCTTAGCATGCAGTGCTTGATTAGATAAATATATGATACTGCTCTATTCTACTCTACAACATACTAAAGGATGGTCTTCGGTGTGGTATCTCTTCCTAGTACAGCCGATGTCTATCATCTTTGTGTCATTACTCTGTTCTTGGAGAAATATCAAATTGCCGTCCTCCAACGCGGTATACCAAAGCCGGGTATACGCGGTGAGATGTGACGTAGGTGACATCGGCCGACTGACGTTCGGCGCGGTATTGGTGTGGGGATGTTTAAATGAAGATACAGGTGAATACCTCTCCTATTCCTTTCTTACAACTACATACGACAGCGATGAATTTTAAAGTTAGGATGAGTGCTCTATAATTTGACACTCTGTGGGCTTCCCATCATTTTGAACTTTGGGTAAGTAGATTTTCTCACCATTTGAATTTCTGATAGATGGTGTGGAGAAGTAAACTTTTTAAACAGTAATGTCAGATGGGTTGTGAAGAGCTGTTAGAGCATAGGACAAGTGAAATTCGGGTGGGTGAAGCGATCTGACAACGAGTGGAGGGGAATTTCCCTCCCTAGTGTTTATTTAAGGTATAAAGTGGAGGGATCTAAATTTTGAGTAGGGAAAGCAGTGTGCACGGACCATACATCTCTGAGGGTCTAGTATGCCTGAATTATACACTGTTGTGAATAGCCTGACAGGTCTGAACTGGATTGTGACATGACAGAACCATTGCCAATGTTCCAATTCTTGGAGTGTGACGTCATAGAGCTGCGCTAATCTGCCACCGGTCACTATGTTGGAACATCATTTTGTTTTCGGACGTCATAGAGCCTGTCCTAGTATTTCAAATTTTGGATTCCAACGTCACAGAGCAGGTAATGCAAGTAAGCCAAGCCAACTTGCAACGTCATCTTTGATTCTGACGTCATAGATATAGTGGAAATGTCTGATGTCGTTATACTTCACGTAAACAGTACCAAACTATGTTGTTGATGTATTTTTTTCACTGTGTTTCGATGGTTCTTACACATTGTAATCTAGTAACACACTCAGCAGTTGAGAACAGAACACAGGTGTTATTTGTGCTGAATTCTGATCATGCCCTATTCTATACCACAACAAACAAACACACGCACACACACACACACACACACACACACACACACACACACACACACACACACACACACACCGTTAAAGACGTGTTCTTTAAAGTAAAACGCTAGTACGACCAACTTTAGAGCGAATGACAAACAGATACCGAACGAAATCATTGACATCCTGTTAACATCATAACATATATGTATAGTCCAGACGAAAGTGTAATGGTATGACGCAGAATTCACTACTTTTGGTAAAGTTTTCAACGATTTAAGGACAAAGTTAGTTGATTTGACTTGGGTAGCACTAGATGAACACAGGAGATTTTTTTAGCGCTGTGTTCTTGGTTCCTACATCGATGTTATTGGGCAGTTTGTAATCGTGTCAAATGTGAGGTAGCACTACTTGTGTGCAGCTGTCGATTGTGTCAATGTACTATCTCATCGTTCTCAATAACGTCTCTGTAGAAGAACGCCAGCAAACGTGCCCCAAAAATTGACTCGATTTCTCCCTAGATAATGTGAGGTGAGGCGCTTATGTGTAATACAAAAGAAATAGCACAGAAAATACTGGTATGATCAATTCTAGACTCTGATTTTTAAAACTTCATCGGTGAGACCTATACATTATATTGAACTTGGCAACTATTTTTCAATATAAATGATACTTAAATCTACACCCTAGCTGTAAACACCCATTGATATACATAATTGGGGATATGTTGAAAATGTGTTCCCTGACCAGGACTCGAACCCGAGATCTCCTGCTTACATGGCAGACGCTCTATCCATCTGATCCACCGATGACAAGGAGGATAGAACGCTTGCAGGGACTTATCCCATGCACGCTCCCCGTGAAACCCACATCCCCAACATGTCCACATCATTTCATCGTAGTGCGCCTAATAGATGTTTGACCATCACACTCATTACTCGTGGGAGATTAATCTCCCAAGTCCCGTACGAGTTGGGGCATAGTGCGTGAGTTCGCACAAGAAGGTCAATGGCCGGGTAGCCATATTTTAACTATATATGAAGGTAGTATCTCTTCCCGAAAGAACAGATACCACTGACGACCGTGCAGCTTCTGTAGATGAAATAATAATTAAATCGACACCCTAGCTGCAAACAGGCGTTGATATACATCATTGAGAACATATTGAAAATGTATGCCCCGACCGGGACTCTAACATGAGATCTCCTATTTGCATGGCAGACGCTCTGTTCATCTGAGCTACCGAGGGCACAGAGGATACTGCGCCAGGCTCACCAGGTAACACTGGATGAGAATTTTGACACACAGGCTCCCTGTAGTGGTTTGCAGCATGTTCAGTAAATTCATTTATTTGGTTGACCAAATTGCCATGAACTAGCTGCCTCGACTACCCAGCGCATACATTCAACTTTGTTTTGTAATCGCCGAAATAAAATCACGTAACTGCCACCTACACAGAACTGCCAACAGTGTAGGATGCAGAAATTTAAATACGAAGTGTTCCTTTCGACTTGAACTACTCTATTGTGCTATCTGTTTTTTATAAACGTCGTGCAGTGCAAAAGAAAAGCCGTAACTGTCTGTCTCTCAGAAGTCTGGATCCGGCCATATGCATTATCTCACAGCACTGTGGTATACGGATGTTCTGGAGGAATTGTAGTTGACTTCTGGAGCTGCTGTAGCTCTGTGTCAGCTAGTACCGTAATGGTAAGCGTCACGCACAGTAGATAAGACGTCGCGAGTTCGACTACATGCGCCGCTAAATTTTTTAAAACGCAATTCTAATGTCTGCTTAAGTTATCAATCTAATGGAACTTTGAAAATAATTCCCATCACTTCTCAACCCAAAAGAGTCGCATGTGAAGAAAAGACTAGCTTCTGTGACATTTTGTTCTTTTCAGGTTTAATAGAAGGCCAGGCAGCAGATGCATCTCGAGAATTTTGTATTACGTATGGAGAGAGCGCATCGTGCCAAAATACGCCAGGAAAGAATTTTCTCCATTAGCTGTCGTGTGGTAGTGGCATCTTATTCTTCTTCAAACCTTGTTTGACAGCTTTAACTCAGAACAAGTTTCTACATGCATGTAATGAATAAACTGCATGTCCATCGTCAGACTGTAATTGATAATATCAGAGAATTCGCATATATCGTTGATGATTAATTGGGATTAGCCGAGCGGCCTAAGGCGTTGCAGTCATGGACGGTGCGGCTGGTCCAGCGGAGGTTCGAGTCCTCCCTCGGGCATGGGTGTTCATCCTTAGGATACTTTAGGTTGAGTAGTGTTTAAGCTTAGGGACTGATGACCTTAGCAGTTAAGTCTCATAAGATTTCACACACATTTGAATTTTTGATGATTAATTTCTCTCTCATGTTTACTATAGTTTTAAAAAAAACAAAAGAAACTTTACGAAAAATGTGCACTGTATTATAAGAAATGAAATAAAACTATCCACGATAACCTTATGACGAAAGTCTGTTTTAATAAAACTGTGTATCTGTACACAAGCGTGACTCTATCGGCGCGAATTAGTAAAATACTACTCACTTAGATTACGATTGGGGTTTGTGTTTAACTGGTATGCTGCGTCATACTCAAGAGGTATGCAAATGTGGCGTTTCATAAATAAATTTATGTTTCCTAGAAACCCAAAATTTGCTTGTCAGCAGCGGAAAGATGCGTTACCTGTTGTGCAGCATTCTAAGTTTTTCACCATTGCACTATGAGCCAAAAGTATTTTCTTGCGATTTCTTTATCGATGTTTGATCTGACTGCTTTTAGCTCTTTCACAGAACAGGTAACAACATTGCAGTCTGGAACTGTAACAAAAGCTTTTTCACAGGTCAGCACGTTACCACAGTGCTAGCGAAGAGGTATCTGTGTTGGCTTTCACTTACGAGGCTAATAGTGGCTAGAACTCGTAAGCCGCTAATTAAAGTACGAGATTAGTTGCGATTTCCACGTGCAACGACTTTCCTGGGCTGAAAACCGTAAATTTACAATCTTTTGTTACACCTCAAGCGATAATAACTCCAATTATCCAATGGATAACACGAACCGATGTATTCCTACAGCGGGCTGGGAAGACCCCTATCTGGCATCTCAATGACGTGGTTACCATGGCCTGGAATACGAATGCGTCTGATTCGCATTTCTGTAACTAGGTTTAGCGACTGGAAGGTAGTTACTAATAATACTTAGAACTGACTACAAACGAAGCATCATATATCGGTAACTCTCATAGTTGTTTTTATATTTCTTTCGTAAGTGTACTCAAAACTAAGAAACTCATTCATGGACGTTTCCGTGCCTGGCCGATAGTCGAGCACAACAAACAAATTAAAATAAAAAAATAATGTGTGTGTGTGTGTGTGTGTGTGTGTGTGTGTGTGTGTGTGTGTGTGTGTGTGTGAGAGAGAGAGAGAGAGAGAGAGAGAGAGAGAGAAGAGAGAGAGAGAGAAATATAAAGAAGAATGAGAGAGAGAATAAAAAATTGTTGTAAGGAAATTGAATCATGGTATGCAAAGAAATCTATCATTAAAATGACATGTTCCACATCATTATGAAATGTCATATTCATGATCTATGGAACAAGTATCTATCTAATCAAATCTAATCTAATCTAATCTCATCATATGCTGACTAGCCGTTAAGTGTCATGAATTACCGAAATTTTCGCCAATATCAGTGACCAATCCTAAACTTCAAAATAAAAGACGACAGTTTTTGAAACAATTTGGGACTCCTATCAAGACCCTTTCGCCCCTGTTAACAAACCACGAAAGATGTCTGACACACTTCCATTCTGAAGTAACAAAGTGTGCATGCATTTAAAGATGAAGCACATGATGTGAAGTTCTCTGACGGAGATACGAACCCAACACATAATCGGATAGTTAACTAAGTAAAATCAAATGTTATGTATCGGTTTTTCTTACCAGCTGCTAGCTATTTGAATCTAAATTAAGGATACAAATTTTTGTGCCTGAACGACAATCGAACCACACACATACCGTCCTTCATTATCATTCAAGAATATAGCTTAAGTATCAATTGCTTACTCACCAACAGAAAGATGTGTGCGTGTCTGACCAGAAATAACGACAATTATTGCGATTGTTTGAAACACATGAACAGACATTAAAAATGCACGTTAATTTTCACTAGCAGGCCAGTGTGCACGTGATAGGGCTTGAAATGAAATTATGAATATTTTTGTACTGGATCAGGACTCGGACCAACATACTTACCTTTGGAGGAGACCTAGAGAAGATTGCAGTCTTGGGAAAAGGAACGAAATAATTAAACTATACTGTTCTGAGAGATTCAGATGCTCGAAAGAGGAGATACGAATTCGAATCACAGTCCAGCACCAAATTTTTCAACGTCTCTAGTTCAATCAAGTACAAGTAAAGTAAGAGCCCCGTTCCTTTAAATGGCTATCGATTCATCAAATAAAATAAAATTTTCTAATGTAAGTAAGTTTACTGGCGACAGTATTTCTCTTTACCATCACTTCCGCATATGTCATTTCCCAACGTAAACCGGCCCTGCGCACTTGATAATGAAGGAACATGATGTTTAATAGGGATTCTGGATTATAACGTCTTTCTCTTGAGGTTACCAGAAATAAAGTAAATCTGTTTGTACCTCTTAAAAGGAAATGCCTGAACCCACGCATTGCACCTGTGATAGTTCGTTCCATCTGACAACAGTGGCCACATTTCCCAGCCCCAGGAGTGTACTGTAACAGATGATGTGCTTAGTTTACAAAATTAGTCACGGTGGAAAAAATGCGAGTCTGTTAAATGGTTAAGCAGAAGCAACCTTCTGACGTGGAGATTATGCTGTTCTCATGTCAGCAGGATATGAAGACTCTTGTAGGCATCATAGCCTCAACATAAAGCCATTCTGAAATTTTCATTAATTCAGCAGGTTTCTTCGTTCGAGAAAATCCACTGTGAAGTGTGAAGTTACCGGATAATTCGATTATTACCGTCATTATTAGTATCATTTTCGTCATACTGCTGCTGGAACACATGTGCCTGAAGATCATTTAATGCCTTTTGGCCATTGTACAAGTAGTTGCCCAAGGACAGATTCATTCCCTGTCTACGGAATCCTTTTCATGTCAATATCACACATCAGCAATTATTCTTAGATTACATTAAAACTAAAGTAATTGATGAAGACATTACTTCATAACAAAAATGGGCTACCTTTCTTCATTTACTTGCGCCTGGAAACGGCTGTGGAATACTGCCAAACCAAAAGCCAAGGGATCTTACTGCCTTCCGATATACGTCGCTGTCAGTTTTTCCATATGATTTGGTCGAAGTGACCTGTTTCAAGTTCTGTATCACAGAGAATGTTTTAGAAAATCAATTGTTTTCCCTTGCAATAAACAGAAAGATTTTCATACTAAGCTATCCAAGTTCAAAATTTACGCAATATTAGTTCAAATTTAATATTCGTTTCTATAATGTAGGAAATTATTTCACAGGTGTAAAACCCGCATCCGACTCATTGACCTTACAATTAGTCGCTGACTATAAATTCTAGCTCAGAGTGACACCAGTTTAAGTAACCTAATGTAGCGAAGACTGTTTGCCAGTGCTCTTTCTCACCAGAAAATACGCAATTCACTCATTGGGCTCCATAAGTGCACTGTAACAGTAATTTCTGTGTGTATACAATGCATATGGATTGTAGAATTTAGTGGTGCTCTGTCTTCCACTTCTGTTTAAAATATGCCTGACCTTAGTGTGCCCTTTATCATTAGAGGCCCTGGGAAGTGCAACATTATACTGACAAGAGTAATGTGCTTATACTGACAACCTGACTGTTCGTTTTACCTGATTTTGTAATCATTTAAATAAAACAACATGACCTTCCTGTGGGAGACATTTCATCGCCCATTTCCTTCTATGGAATCTGTCAGTATGCTTTTTGACTTCCAACAAGCGAAATGCCGGAGAGTACGGCCGGTAAACGATTCACAAACCACGATTTAGTGCCGTTAAGACGATTTCTTTACACATTGTCGTAGCTGAAGGAATTTAGTTTCTTCTTAAATCGTTATACGCAGCAACGTTCACAGATTTCTCAAATAGGAAAAGCTCTTTATCCAGGTACGAAGACTGTAAAACAAACTTCCCACAGTTTGTGTCTGGTTGATCTTTTCGTCTGATAGCACTGCGTGAGTATTTTGTCTAAGAGGTATCACAAGTAGTGTTTCTGTAGCTGTGGGGATCATTGGTTGAAAACGAGTTTAACACCAATGGGTACAGTACTGCTAAACATTCAGAATGATTATCAACCTAAGTCTGAGTTCATCCACAAACTGAGGCGTATTTATAATATTGAAGCTAGACTGAGTATCCTTGTCTTCTTGGAGTGGGCATTGGGAGACGTTTACACACACGTATACAATACTATGAATACTTCGAATGCTATAGTCAACGTTGCTCTCATAAACCAATTTTTTTTAATTATTCTGGGTCTTCAGCGTGCAATATGTGTTGTAGATACAGTCTTAGACACAAAAAATTGACTGCCGATTTGGACAATACAGTCGTGCTATCCTCATAATTCTATATCCGGCAATATGCTCGATCTGGCAACATTGTAGACTGTGACACTTCCCGGTGGAAGTCTTGACTTCAGTCTGAGTACATCATTCTTGACTACGAACAGAGTCTTGAGGTAAAACGCGAGACTAGCTAATACGACGTCTGGCAACCGAAAGTACATGTCGACAAAACTATTATCGTCCTTTCCCTCTCGGTGCTGAAGCTTTGACTGTAATTCAAGCGAATCTACAATATATTTCGCTTTATGTCACATTGGTAATAACAGTTTGCACCAACAATATTTTAGCGAGAGATTTCTTGTGCGACCATCTGCCTCTGAACACCACATGCGTCTGAGTTCTCTGGGACCCGTTTGCTGCCAACCGGCGGGGGCTGGGGCACTGCGCTGCCTATCCTTCTGCAGACAATGTCTGCTCCACTCCTCACTCTCGACGTTGTAAAACTCTTTAATGTTTTTGAGTGGTGTCCCATAAAATCTGTCTACGATTCATGTTTCATACTCGATAGCAACGAAGGCACAAAACCATTTTTATTTGATGAGTATTTTATTACACTATTATGCAATACATCAATGGGGCACAGAATTAATTTCATTGTTCTGATCCAGTCCGCCTTAATTAAAGTGTCACATCCTGTTCTTTTGCCTTTCACAGGAGATTTTTCAAATAATTTACACTCCTGGAAATGGAAAAAAGAACACATTGACACCGGTGTGTCAGACCCACCATACATGCTCCGGACACTGCGAGAGGGCTGTACAAGCAATGATCACACGCACGGCACAGCGGACACACCAGGAACCGCGGTGTTGGCCGTCGAATGGCGCTAGCCGCGCAGCATTTGTGCACCGCCGCCGTCAGTGTCAGCCAGTTTGCCGTGGCATACGGAGCTCCATCGCAGTCTTTAACACTGGTAGCATACCGCGACAGCGTGGACGTGAACCGTATGTGCAGTTGACGGACTTTGAGCGAGGGCGTATAGTGGGCATGCGGGAGGCCGGGTGGACGTACCGCCGAATTGCTCAACACGTGGGGCGTGAGGTCTCCACAGTACATCGATGTTGTCGCCAGTGGTCGGCGGAAGGTGCACGTGCCCGTCGACCTGGGACCGGACCGCAGCGACGCACGGATGCACGCCAAGACCGTAGGATCCTACGCAGTGCCGTAGGGGACCGCACCGCCACTTCCCAGCAAATTAGGGACACTGTTGCTCCTGGGGTATCGGCGAGGACCATTCGCAACCGTCTCCATGAAGCTGGGCTACGGTCCCGCACACCGTTAGGCCGTCTTCCGCTCACGCCCCAACATCGTGCAGCCCGCCTCCAGTGGTGTCGCGACAGGCGTGAATGGAGGGACGAATGGAGACGTGTCGTCTTCAGCGATGAGAGTCGCTTCTGCCTTGGTGCCAATGATGGTCGTATGCGTGTTTGGCGCCGTGCAGGTGAGCGCCACAATCAGGACTGCATACGACTTAGGCACACAGGGCCAACACCCGGCATGATGGTGTGGGGAGCGATCTCCTACACTGGCCGTACACCACTGGTGATCGTCGAGGGGACACTGAATAGTGCACGGTACATCCAAACCGTCATCGAACCCATCGTTCTACCATTCCTAGACCGGCAAGGGAACTTGCTGTTCCAACAGGACAATGCACGTCCGCATGTATCCCGTGCCACCCAACGTGCTCTAGAAGGTGTAAGTCAACTACCCTTGCCAGCAAGATCTCCAGATCTGTCCCCCATTGAGCATGTTTGGGACTGGATGAAGCGTCGTCTCACGCGGTCTGCACGTCCAGCACGAACGCTGGGCCAACTGAGGCGCCAGGTGGAAATGGCATGGCAAGCCGTTCCACAGGACTACATCCAGCATCTCTACGATCGTCTCCATGGGAGAATAGCAGCCTGCATTGCTGCGAAAGGTGGATATACACTGTACTAGTGCCGACATTGTGCATGCTCTGTTGCCTGTGTCTACGTGCCTGTGGTTCTGTCAGTGTGATCATGTGATGTATCTGACCCCAGGAATGTGTCAATAAAGTTTCCCCTTCCTGGGACAATGAATCACGGTGTTCTTATTTCAATTTCCAGGAGTGTATTTTGGTCATAGATTCATATGTGTTAGTCAAGGCACAGGGAGTAAATGCAATGTAATGTGTTTGGTTTCTTTCTTTGATTCCCTATGGTAAATGGATGCGAAACATTGTGTGAATACTTTTCAGAACCAGCTCTATAGCTACTCAGGCAAATTGCTTGTTTTGAGGACCATATATTAATTAATGGAGAAGTGAATGCAGTTAAAAGTGATATTTATAATATTCAATTGGATTTAAGGACACAAAATTGCCCATATTTGAAACTCTTCAGAGACGCTTGTATTGTGAAGCAGCTTGGTAGTCAGAAAGTCGAGATCTACGACCATTAACACAACTTACTGAGTTGAGCTACTAGAGGGCTTGATGTGTGTGGTTTTCTTCCGATTTCGTTACAGATTTTTTCTGGAAATTTGCAGCTCCATAAAATAAATCAGAAAAAAAGCTCACACATGCAGAACTGACGACTCACTGAACCGTTGCGACACGAGACACGGGCGGTACCATGGGGCTACGGACACACTGCCGCCAGCAATCCGCTCTCATCATCGTATTGGTCGCTCAGTCTGATAACGCATCGTGAGCGATAATAAACGTTGTCACTTATGTGAAGAATAACATTTCCTTAGCCAAAAAATAGAATTTGCTGCCTTAGTGCCTTAGTTTACATGAGGATTATATAGCACAAGTCATTCAAATGGAAAGGGAATATCAAGTGAATTTAGCGAGTCAGTTCAGTACTATATGCGGAAGTGATTGCACTGTCAGAGTGTTGCCAAATGTTTGTAACGATGCTGCCAATTCTCAGCTGCACTAGGAACAGCTCTGTAGCAGTATGTAGGAGAATCCCGTTCTCGTGTCATAGGAGGATACGGATAGGAGGCGAGGGGTTTGGTTAATATGCAGCGTTTTCTCCTACCAATCTACATCTACTTCTACATTTATACTCCGCAAGCCACCCAACGGTGTGTGGCGGAGGGCACTTTACGTGCCACAGTCATTACCTCCCTTTTCTGTTCCAGTCGCGTATGGTTCGCGGGAAGAACGACTGCCGGAAAGGCTCCGTGCGCGCTCGAATCTCTCTAATTTTACGTTCGTGATCTCCTCGGGAGGTATAAGTAGGAGGAAGCGATATATTCGATACCTCATCCAGAAACGCATCCTCTCGAAACCTGGACAGCAAACTACACCGCGATTCAGAGCGCTTCTCTTGCAGAGTCTGCTACTTGAGTTTGCTAAACATCTCCGTAACGCTATCACGCTTGCCAAATAACCCTGTGACGAAACGCGCCGCTCTTCTTTGGATCTTCTCTATCTCCTCCGTCAACCCGATCTGGTACGGATCCCACACTGATGAGGTATATTCAAGTATAGGTCGAACGAGTGTTTTGTAAGCCACCTCCTATGTTGATGGTCTACATTTTCTTAGGGTTCTCCCAATGAATCTCAACGTGGTGCCCGCCTTACCAACAATTAATTTTATATGATCATTCCACTTCATGATCGTTCCGCAGGCACACTCCCACATATTTTACAGAAGTAACTGCTACCAGTGTTTGTTCCGCTATCATATAATCATACAACAAAGGATCCTTTTTTCTATGTATTCGCAATACATTACATTTGTCTATGTTAAGGGTCAGTTGCCACTCCCTGCAAAAAGTGCCTATCCGCTGTAGATCTTCCTGCATTTCGCTACAATTTTCTAATGCTGCAACTTCTCTGTATACTACAGCATAATCCGCGAAAAGCCGCATGGAACTTCCGACACTATCTACTAGGTCATTTATATATATTGTGAAAAACAATGGTCCCATAACACTCCCCTACAATTTTCTAATGCTGCAACTTCTCTGTATACTACAGCATCATCCGCAAAAAGCCGCATGGAACTTCCGACACTATCTACTAGGTCATTTATATATATTGTGAGAAGCAATGGTCCCATAACACTCCCCTGTGGCACGCCAGAGGTTACTTTAACGTCTGTAGATGTCTCTCCATTGAGAACAACATGCTGTGTTCTGTTTGCTAAAAACTCTTCAATCCAGCTACACAGCTGGTCTGATATTCCGTAGGCTCTTACTTTGTTTATCAGGCGACAGTGTGGAATTGTATCGAACGCCTTCCGGAAGTCAAGGAAAATGGCATCTACCTGGGAGCCTGTATCTAATATTTTATGGGTCTCATGAACAAATAAAGCGAGTTGGGTCTCACACGACCGCTGTTTCCGGAATCCATGTTGATTCCTACAGAGTAGACTCTGGGTTTCCAGAAACGACATGATACGCGAGCAAAAAACATGTTCTAAAATTCTACAACAGATCGACGTCAGAGATATAGGTCTATAGTTTTGCGCATCTGCTCGACGACCCTTCTTGAAGACTGGGACTACCTGTGCTCTTTTCCAATCATTTGGAACCTTCCGTTCCTCTAGAGACGTGCGGTACACGGCTGTTAGAAGGGGGGCAAGTTCTTTCGCATACTCTGTGTAGAATCGAATTGGTATCCCGTGAGATCTAGTGGATTTTCCTCTTTTGAGTGATTCCAGTTGTTTTCTATTCCTTGACACTTATTTCGATGTCACCCATTTTTTCGTTTGTGCGAGGATTTAGAGAAGGAACTGCAGTGCGGTCTTCCTCTGTGAAACAGTTTTGGAAAAAGGTGTTTAGTATTTCAGCTTTACGCGTCTCATCCTCTGTTTCAATGCCATCATCATCCAGGAGTGTCTGGATATGCTGTTTCGAGCCACTTACTGATTTAACGTAAGACCAGAACTTCGTAGGATTTTCTGTCAAGTCGGTACATAGAATTTTACTTTCGAATTCACTGAACGCTTCACGCATAGCCCTCCTTACGCTAACTTTGATATCGTTTAGCTTCTGTTTGTATGAGAGGTTTTGGCTGCGTTTAAACTTGCAGTGAAGCTCTCTTTGCTTTCGCAGTAGTTTCCTAACTTTGTTGTTGAACCATGGTGGGTTTTTCCCGTGCCTCACAGTTTTACTCGGCACGTACCTGTCTAAAACGCATTTTACGATTGCATTGAACTTTTTCCATAAACACTCAACATTGTCAGTGTCGGAACAGAAATTTTCGTTTTGATCTGTTACGTAGTCTGCCTTGTATTACTCTTGCTAAACAGATCGTATGATCACAAGACTGTACATAGATGCCATCGATTTCGAGGTGCAAAGTGTTTGTTATCTTACTTTTCGTGACAGGTGGGCAAAGTTGGTTTCCGAAGATTTTTTATTGTACTGAAATAATCTTTTGTCACAAAGTAACAAGGTAAGTGTTTTATTCGTTTGTATTTTGTGATAAACTGTAATCGTGATGGACGATTATACACCTGAATGTTTGACACAATAGGTAGGAGAAAACACTGCATATTAACCAAACCCCTCGCCTCCTCTCCGTATCCTCCTATGACACGAGAACGGGATTCTCCTACATACTGCTACAGAGCTGTTCCTAGTGCAGCTGAGAATTGGCAGCATCGTTACAATCATTTGGCAACACTGTGACAGTGTAATCACTTTCGCATGTGGTACTGAATTGATTCGCTAAATTCACTTGATATTCCCTTTCCATTTGAATGACTCGTGCTATATAATCCTCATGTAAACTAAGGCACTAAGGCAGCAAATTCTATTTTTTGGCTAAGGAAATGTTATTCTTCACATAAGTGACAACGTTTATTATCGCTCACGATGCGTTATCAGACTGAGCGACCAATACGATGATGAGAGCGGATTGCTGACAGCAGTGTGTCCGTAGCCCCATGGTACCGCCCGTGTCTCGTGTCGCAACGGTTCAGTGAGTCGTCAGTTCTGCATGTGTGAGCTTTTTTTCTGATTTATTTTATGGAGCTGCGAATTTCCAGAAAAAATCTGTAACGAAATCGGAAGAAAACCTTCACACATCAAGCCCTCTAGTAGCTCGACTCAGTAAGTTGTGTTAATAGTCACTGATCTCGACTTTCTGACTGCCAAGCTGCTTCACAATACAAGCGTCTCTAAAGAAATTCGAATCGACCACCAACGATACGAATTTCGATATTGTTCTTGACATAAGACTCACACGCCAGGGTGATAAGTATGAAGGAAATAAACCTCTTGATTACTACAGGGCCTCTATGCTAAATTTCCACAGTAGCAAATAGGAACCCTCTGCAGACATTTGCTAACAGCGGCTGTAGCATCTTACTTTTTCTCTGTGTAGTTTCAAATATGGACAATTTTGTCGCCTTAAATCCAATTGAATATTATAAATATCACTTTTAACTGCATTCACTTCTCCATTAATTAATATATGGTCCTCAAAACAAGCAATTTGCCTGAGTAGCTATAGAGCTGGTTTTGAAAAGTATTGACACAATGTTTCGCATCCAATTACCATAGGGAATCAAAGAAAGAAACCAAACACATTACAATGCATTTACTCTCTGTGCCTTGACTAACACATATGAATCTATTACCAAAATAAATTATTTGAAGAATCTCCTGTGAAAGGCAAAAGAACAGGATGTGACACTTTAATTAAAGCGGACTGGATCAGAACAATGAAATTAATTCTGTGCCACATTGATGTATTGCATAATAGTGTAATAAAATACTCATCGCCGGCCGCGGTGGTCTAGCGGTTCTAGGCGCTCAGTCCGGAACCGCGCGACTGCTACGGTCGCAGGTTCGAATCCTGCCTCGGGCATGGATGTGTGTGATGTCCTTAGGATAGTTAGGTTTAAGTAGTTCTAAGTTCTAGGGGACTGATGACCACAGATGTTAAGTCCCATAGTGCTCAGAGCCATTTGAACCATTTTGAAATACTCATCAAATAAAAATGGTTTTGTGCCTCCGTTGCTATCGAGTATGAAACATGAATCGTAGACAGATTTTATGGGACACCACTCAAAAACATTAAAGAGTTTTACAACATCGAGAGTAAGGAGTGGTGCAGACATTGTCTGCAGAAGGATAGGCAGCGCAGTGCCCCAGTCCCCGCCGGTTGGCAGCAAACGGGTCCCAGAGAACTCAGACGCATGTGGTGTTCAGAGGCAGATGGTCGCACAAGAAATCTCTCACTAAAATATTGTTGGACCAAACTGTTATTACCAATGTGACATAAAGCGAAATATATCGTAGATTCGCTTGAATTACAGTCAAAGCTTCAGCACCGAGAGGGAAAGGGCGATAATAGTTTTGTCGACATGTACTTTCGGTTGCCAGACGTCGTATTAGCTAGTCTCGCGTTTTACCTCAAGACTCTGTTCGTAGTCAAGAATGATGTACTCAGACTGAAGTCAAGACTTCCTCCTGGAAGTGTCACAGTCTACAATGTTGCCAGATCGAGCATATTGCCGGATATAGAATTATGAGGATAGCACGACTGTATTGTCCAAATCGGCAGTCAATTTTTTGTGTCTAAGACTGTATCTACAACACATATTGCACGCTGAAGACCCAGAATAATTAAAAAAAATTGTTTTATGAGAGCAACAGTAACTATAGTGTTCGAAGTATTCATAGTATTGTATACGTGTGTGTAAACGTCTCCCAGTGCCCACTCCAAGAAGACAAGGATACTCAGTCTAGCTTCAATATTATAAATACGCCTCAGTTTGTGGATGAACTCAGACGTAGGTTGATAATCATTCTGAATGTTTAGCAGTACTGTACCCATTGGTGTTAAACTCGTTTTCAACCAATGATCCCCACAGCTACAGAAACACTACTTGTGATACCTCTTAGACAAAATACTCACGCAGTGCTATCAGACGAAAAGATCAACCAGACACAAACTGTGTGAAGTTTGTTTTACAGTCTTCGTACCTGGATAAAGAGCTTTTCCTATTTGAGATATCTGTGATCGTTGCTGCGTATAACGATTTAAGAAGAAACTAAATTCCCTCAGCTACGACAATGTGTAAGGAAATCGTCTTAACGGCACTAAGTCGTGGTTTGTGAATCGTTTAACGGCCGTGCTCTCCCGCATTTCGCTTGTTGGAAGTCAAAAAGCTTAGTGACAGATTTCATAGAAGGAAATGGGCAATGAAATGTCTCCCACTGGAAGGTCATGTTGTTTTATTTAAATGATTACAAAATCAGGTAAAACGAACAGTGAGGTTGTCAGTATAAGCACATTACTCTTGTCAGTATGATGTTGCACTACCCAGGGCCTCTAATGATAAGGTTCACATTAAGGTCAGGCATACACTCCTGGAAATTTAAATAAGAACACCGTGAATTCATTGTCCCAGGAAGGGGAAACTTTATTGACACATTCCTGGGGTCAGATACATCACATGATCACACTGACAGAACCACAGGCACATAGACACAGGCAACAGAGCATGCACAATATCAGCACTAGTACAGTGTATATCCACCTTTCGCAGCAATGCAGGCTGCTATTCTCCCATGGAGACGATCGTAGAGATGCTGGATGTAGTCCTGTGGAACGGCTTGCCATGCCATTTCCACCTGGCGCCTCAGTTGGCCCAGCGTTCGTGCTGGACGTGCAGACCGCGTGAGACGACGCTTCATCCAGTCCCAAACATGCTCAATGGGGGACAGATTCGGAGATCTTGCTGGCCAGGGTAGTTGACTTACACCTTCTAGGGCACGTTGGGTGGCACGGGATACATGCGGACGTGCATTGTCCTGTTGGAACAGCAAGTTCCCTTGCCGGTCTAGGAATGGTAGAACGATGGGTTCGATGACGGTTTGGATGTACCGTGCACTATTCAGTGTCCCCTCGACGATCACCAGTGGTGTACGGCCAGTGTAGGAGATCGCTCCCCACACCATGATGCCGGGTGTTGGCCCTGTGTGCCTCGGTCGTATGCAGTCCTGATTGTGGCGCTCACCTGCACGGCGCCAAACACGCATACGACCATCATTGGCACCAAGGCAGAAGCGACTCTCATCGCTGAAGACGACACGTCTCCATTCGTCCCTCCATTCACGCCTGTCGCGACACCACTGGAGGCAGGCTGCACGATGTTGGGGCGTGAGCGGAAGACGGCCTAACGGTGTGCGGGACCGTAGCCCAGCTTCATGGAGACGGTTGCGAATGGTCCTCGCCGATACCCCAGGAGCAACAGTGTCCCTAATTTGCTGGGAAGTGGCGGTGCGGTCCCCTACGGCACTGCGTAGTATCCTACGGTCTTGGCGTGCATCCGTGCGTCGCTGCGGTCCGGTCCCAGGTCGACGGGCACGTGCACCTTCCGCCGACCACTGGCGACAACATCGATGTACTGTGGAGACCTCACGCCCCACGTGTTGAGCAATTCGGCGGTACGTCCACCCGGCCTCCCGCATGCCCACTATACGCCCTCGCTCAAAGTCCGTCAACTGCACATACGGTTCACGTCCACGCTGTCGCGGCATGCTACCAGTGTTAAAGACTGCGATGGAGCTCCGTATGCCACGGCAAACTGGCTGACACTGACGGCGGCGGTGCACAAATGCTGCGCAGCTAGCGCCATTCGACGGCCAACACCGCGGTTCCTGGTGTGTCCGCTGTGCCGTGCGTGTGATCATTGCTTGTACAGCACTCTCGCAGTGTCCGGAGCAAGTATGGTGGGTCTGACAAACCGGTGTCAATGTGTTCTTTTTTCCATTTCCAGGAGTGTATTTTAAACAGAAGTGGAAGACAGAGCACCACTAAATTCTACAATCCATATGCATTGTATACACACAGAAAGTACTGTTACAGTGCACTTATGGAGCCCAATGAGTGAATTGCGTATTTTCTGGTGAGAAAGAGCACTGGCAAACAGTCTTCGCTACATTAGGTTACTTAAACTGGTGTCACTCTGAGCTAGAATTTATAGTCAGCGACTAAGTGTAAGGTCAATGAGTCGGATGCGGGTTTTACATCTGTGAAATACTTTCCTACATTATAGAAGCAAAAAATAAATTTGAACTAATATTGCGAAAATTTTGAACTTGGATAGCTTAGAATGAAAATCTTTCTGTTTATTGCAAAGGAAAACAATTCATTTTCTAAAACATTCTCTGTGATACAGAACTTGAAACAGGTCACGTCGACCAAATCATACGGAAAAACTGACAGCGACGTATATCGGAAGGCAGTAAGATCCCTTGGCTTTTGGTATGGTAGTATCCGACAGCCAATTCTAGGCGCACGTAAATGAACAAAGGTAGCTCGTTTTTGCAATAAAGTAACGTCTTCATCAATTACTTTAGTTTTAATGTAATCTAAGAGTGATTGCTGATGAGTGATATTGACATGAAAAGGATTCCGTAGACAGGGACAGAATCTGTCCTTGGGCAACTACTTCTATAATGAACAAAAGGCAGTAAATGATCTCCAGTCACATGTGTTTCAGCAGCACTATGAAGAAAATGATACTAATAATGACGGTAATAATCGAATTATCCGGTAACTTCACACATCACAGTGGATTTTCTCGAACCAAGAAATCTGCTGAATTAATGAAAGTTTCAATATGGCTTGTCATCTTCATATCCTGCTGACATGAGAGTAGCATAATCCACGCGTTAGAAGCTTGCTTCTACTTAACCATTTAATAGACTCGCATTTTTTCCACCGTGACTAATTTTGTAAGCTAAGCACATCATCCGTTACAGCACACTCTTGGGGCTGGGAAATGTGGCCACAAAGGTCTGGTGGAACGAACTATCACAGGTGCAATGCGTGGGTTCAGGCATTTACTTTGAAGAGGCCCAAACATATTTACTTTACCTCTGGTAACCTCAAGAGAAAGATGTTATAATCCAGGATCCCCATTGAACATCACGTTTCTTCATTATGAAGCCGGTTTACGTTGGGATATGACATAGGCTGAAGTAATGGTAAACAGAAATACTGTCGCCAGTAAACTTACTTACATTACAAATTTTTGTTTATTTGGTGAACCGATAGCCATTTAAAGGAACAGGGCTCTTATTTTATTTGTACTTGATTGAACTAGAGACGTTGGAAAATTTGGTTCTGGAGGGTGATTCGAACTCGTATCTCCTCCTTCAAGGATCTGAATCTCTTGGAACACTATAGTTCAGTAATTTCGTTCCTTTTCCCACGACTGCGATCTTCTGTAGTTCTCCTCCAAAGGTAAGTATGTGGGTCCGAATCGTGATCCAGCACAAAAATATTCATAATTTAATTCCAAGCCCTATCATGTGCACACCGGCGTGCTTGTAAAAATTAACGTGCATTTTTAATGTCTGTTCGTGTGTTGCAAACAATCGCAATAGGTGTCGTTATTTCTTGTCAAACACGCACACATTTTACTGTTGGTCAGTAAGCAATTGATACTATATTCGTGGATGATAAAGAAGGTCGGTAGGAGTGCAGTTCGATTGTCGCTGAGGTACAAAAATTTGTATCCTTATTTTAGATTGACACACCTAGCAGCTGGTAAGAAAAACTGATACGTAACATTTGATTTTACTTAGTTAACAATCCGATTACGTGTTGGGTTCGTATCAGCGTCACAGAACTTCACATCATGTGATTCAGCTTTAAATGCATGCACACTTTGTTACTTCTGAATGGAGGTGTATCAGACATCTTTCGTGGTTAGTTAACAGGGACAAAAGGGTCTTGATAGGAGTCCCTGTCTATTACAAAGGCTGTCTTTCTTTCTTTTTTTTTTTTTTCAAGTTTAGATTTGGTTACTGATATTGGCAAAAATTTCGGTAGGTAATGACTCTTCAGGGCAATATGACAATATGATGAGATGAGATTAGATTAGATTAATATTTGTTCCATAGATCATGAATATGACATTTCGTAGTGATGTTTAACATGCCACTTTAATGAAAGATTTCTTTATATACCATGATTCAATTTCCTTACAACAATTTTTTATTCTCTCTCTCATTCTTTTTTATATTTATCTCTTTCTTTCTCTCTTCTCTCTCTCTCAAACACACACACACACACACACACACACACACACACACACACACACACACACACATGCACACACACACACACACACACACACACACACACACACACACACACACGCACACGCGTTATTTTTACCCGTTATATCACAGAACTAATTTTTTTTTAGATTTTGATAAAATTTCAGATCCAATGCCCACATGGGTTAATAATCACATTAGGAATGTTAATTTACAGTATGATGATGGCCTTCAATTCATAATGTTTTTAACGTATGATATATCATACGATGTGCAGTAAAGGGTAAAGTTATTGAGGTATGATATATCATACGATGGGCAGTAAGGGGTAGAATTCCTTACTCAATTTTACCTCAAGTAATATGATGATTTTTTGTGAGTATCATTTATTACACGAATAAATGAAGAAGAAGTACAATCATTTTATTTGTATTTCAAAGTTACATTATTTATTTATACACCAAGTATACATGGCAAATCCATATAGTAGAATTAACAAAATAACTGTGCTGCATTATGTGAGTAAAGTAATACATTGTAATAATAAAGAACAAATGACAAATTTCATGAAATAACCGTTAGATGTAGCTAAACACCATAGCGAATTGGTTTGCCTCTTATAAAATGTTTCACAAAGTGATGGCTATAACAAGGCTCCATGGCCTCATCCAAGGAGGAGTTTGACACCAGAGGTTCTGTGATGTCTTGAAATTTCTTATTTAGATGTGAAATTAATGGCCTAACTTCATAAACTTTATCTAATGCTGTCATTATCATTGACATGGAAGAATCTATGAATTTTGTCAAACGTATTTCTGGAGCTAGAATTCGACACAAGGACGTTGTTTGTGTCAGGTCCTATCTCCCAGTACATACGTCTATGCACGACCTTACAATATCCGGATAACAGCAAAATAGAGATGTGTTTGTAGATGCCATCATGACTTATTTGTATGTTGTGTCCCTTTTGAGCAGCATATTTTACTGTCTCTCTCGTCAGAATCTCAACCAAATCAGCATCAAAAACTTTACGAAAAAGGTCTATCGGAGTCGAGTTTGATGTGCAGATATGTTCTGTTATATCAGGTGTAGAATCATAAGATACCTCAAATTTTTGTGAATAGTCTAGTCTTTCTTCTATCCAGTGTCTTGCTTTCCTAACTCGGAACCGCGATCGTGATTTGGAACAGCAGGGATTTTCCTCTTGAGTGGATAAAGTTGTAGCATTTTCAGCTAGGCTGTCAGTATTTACCGATCTTATCACTGCAGTTTTTCTCAGAGCCTTCACCTCCGAACCAGGAACAGTCGCAGGGTGTCCTTCTGCATCAACCTGTATCATCTTTATCAGTGTCCTCATCATCATTTGGCGGGAGAAGTACACATTCAGGCTCTTGACATGTATCAGATATGTCAGACAAAATTTCATTATCTTCTTCTGTGAAGAACAGGATATTTAGAACCTCTGCTAAGGCCCTCTCCTTTTCCAAATTACATCTGAAATAAATCGGAACAACTGCGAGAAAATGACCCCTTACTGCCCACCGTATGATATTTCATACATAAAGATATAAGCCAATACCATAACAAAGCAGATAAAGTACTATTTTCCAATTTGTGACTATATGTTGCATTTAAGTATTAAAATTACTAATCTGTAATAATATGAGCGAAATTATGAACCTGCACATCATAATTTTATAATTACATACCACCTGTCCCCGACGAGAAGCAGCAGAATCAGTAGCACTAGAACAAATGCTTTCCACCAGGAAATAAACAATCCTGATCTCCAGTCCTCCTGTCAGTTTCAACAATGGACTTTCAATCTAACAATAAAACAGAAAAGAAATATTTCAGTTGTTTACAACGAACTTCTGAAAACAAATATGCCTGAGAAGAGCAAGCGTATGATAAATCATACGATGGGATATAATGGGTTAAGCCTCAAAGATCACTTGATTTTTCCTGTCATTTCCACTGAATAATCTGAGTTATTATCGCTTGAGGTATAACAAAACATTGTAAACCTCCGGTTTTCAGCCCAGGAATATCGTTGCACGTGGAAATCGCTACTAATCTCGTCCTTTAAATAGCGGCTTACGAGTTCTAGCCACTATTAACCTCGTAAGTGGCAGACAACACACATACCTCTTCGCTAACACTGTGGTAACGTGCTGACCCGTGCAAAAGCGTTTGTTATGGTTCGCGGTTTCAGTCTCGCTGACTGTAAGGTTGTTATCTCTTCTGTGAAAGAACTACAAGCAGTCAGAGCAAACATCGATAAGGAAATCGCAAGAAAATGCTTTTGGCTCATAGTGCAATGGTGGAAAACTTTGAATGCTGTACAACAGGTAACGCCTCTTTCCGCTGCTGACAAGCAAATTTTGGGTTTCTAGGAAACATCAATTTATTTATGAAACGCCACATTTGCATACCTCTTGAGTATGACGCAGCATACCAGTTAAACACAGACCCCAATCGTAACCTAAGTGAGTAGTATTTTACTAATTCGTGCCGATAGAGGCACGCTTGTGTAAAGACACTCAATTTTATTAAAACAGACTTTCGTCATAAGGTTATCGTGGATAGTTTTATTTCAATTCTTATAATACAGTTCAGAATTTTCGGTAGGTTTCTTTCAGTAGTGTTAAAACTATAGTAAACATGAGAGAGAAATTAATCATCAACGTTATATGCGAATTCTCTGATGTTATCTATAAACAGTCTGACAATGCACATGCAGTTTATTCATAACATGCATATAGAAAACTTGTTCTGAGTTAAAGCTGTCAAATAAGAATAAAATGCCACTAGCACACTACAGCTAACGTAGAAAATACTTTTCTGACGTATTTTGGCACGATGTGCTCTCCCCATACATAATACAAAAGTTTCGAGATGCATCTGCTGCCTGGCCTTCTATTAAACCTGAAAAGAACAAAATGTTACTGAAGCTATACATTTTTCGACATGCGACTATTTTGGGTTGAGAAGTGAGGACAATTATGTTCAAAGTTGCATTAGATTAATAACTTCGGCAGACATTAGAATTGCGTTTTAATAAATGAAGTAGTGCATGTACTCGAACTCGCGATGTCTTATCTATGGTGTACGACACTTACCATTATGCTACCAGCTGACACGTAGCTACAGCAGCTCCAGAAGTCAACAACAATTCCTCCAGAATATCCACATTGGTTCAAATGGCTCTGAGCACTATGGGACTTAATATCTCAGGTCATCAGTCCCCTAGAACATAGAACTACTTAAACCAAACTAGCCTAAGGACATCACACACATCCATGCCCGAGGCAGGATTCGAACCTGCGACCGTAGCAGTCGCGCGGATCCAGACTGAAGCGCCTAGAACAACTCGGCCACACCTGCCGGCAATATCCGCATTCCACAGTGCTGTGAGATAATGCATATGGCCGGATCTAGACTTCTAAGAGACAGACAGTTACAGCTTTTCTTTTGCACTGCACGACGTTTTCAACAAACAAATAGTGCAATAGAGTAGCTCAAGTGGAAATGAACACATCCTATTTAAATTTCTGCATCCTACACTGTTGGTAGTTCTGTGTAGGTGGCAGTTACGTGATTTTATTTCGGTCATGTTATTCCGAGCCGCTGGTGGAGAAAAATTCGGCAGCTGACGTCTCTTTGTGTGTATTCAACAACGATATGTGTGGGGTTCGATTACCAGTCAGCTCTGAACTCTTCATCATATTATTTCTTGTTCAAACATGCTCACATGTCGCTGCTGGTGTAACAAACCCATATTTAACGTTCGTTTCCTCTAGAATATAACAGCAATAGGTGCCGGGTCGGAGTCCTGGGAACGAAAAAATTAATGTTTCGTCTCGTCATTACAGTTAAAACATCTTGCTACTATCGAGAAAATCCGATATGTCACAGTTGCTTGTGCCTCGATAATAATCAGATTAGGTTCTGGATTCGAATCCCTGTCCAACGCAAAGCCTTACTTCATAGCATTTCAAGTCAGTTACTTGTGAAGAAGCAATATTTAACATCTCTCGAAGTTCGTTAACAGGGACAATAGATGCTGGGTAGGAATTCGCGTCCGTTAAAAATGTTTACGTTATGTAATTTAAAGTTGATATTTGCTAACTGATACTGTCTAGATCGAGGTATATCACTCTCTGTATGCCTATTCAGGAATGACTGTTAGTTTCCGTCAGTCACGAAATCTTTGCTTAGTCTGCATGACCTGGGTTTGAAGCCATATGCAGAACGAGACGGTTTGTCGTGTCATTTGAAGTTCATACATATTCTCAATTAGCTGCTCGTGAATAAGTTAAATTTTAATGTTCTTTTGTGTTAAATATTAAGTAAGGTATGTTACTTTGAAGAGTAAATCATGAATATGGCGAACTTACTACGTGCATTACCTATCTGATGTAATAATATGAGTGGCAACATTTCAAGCCTACAAGCCTTAAGGACAGTCTTATCTGTGATATGGTGTTCCCTGGTATTTATAGTATCGTGGTATTACTTTACATCTTGGGTTATTGCGATACAGCGCAGTGTTTTCGAGTGGTGACTTGTTGGAACCATTTTCAATAGTCAAACGACTGTACCGAGGAGCGATTAGAGGACCTGCTAGACAGTTGCGTTATGCGGGTTGCATGCGAATCAGGCGAAATGCAATTCAGGTCGTTCGGATCCTTTTGAGCACGACTGTACATATTCTTGATCAATCAGACCAAGGATTGGCTGATGGAACTGAAGCAACAACGCGAAAATCTGTAAGGCCACCTAATGTGGCAACCCATTCAATTTTCAGTGTAGACCTTTTGCAGTGTGTCAAGAATGTGTACCTAAAACTAATACTGCAACAGTTGCCGAAATTAACAGTGAACCAATAAAGTCTTACTTGAACATTTTATTTCCTATTCCGTGAATAAGAACAGTTGTCAAGAAAACTACGAAACGACACAAACCACCAGTGGAATTAACATCAAGGCCTGACAGAAAGGAAATAGAAGCCGAAGAAAAGACAAATGAAAGGAAGGAACCAGTACAAAAACCTGTAAAAGATACAGATGTATCAAAATTTTAGCAAGAATAAAGAAATAAAAGACAGAGTAAATAGCTGTCAACTGTGTAAGGCAGATTGAGAAGAATACATGGTTCAGCGTATAGAATGTAAGGACAGGGTACATGACATATGGGCTGACATGGAAAGTAAAACTAAGAAATGTTTCTTTGATACCTGTGGCAAACCTTCTGATTTTCGATAAGTCAATTCAAGCAAATTAATTTGTTAAAAATTTGTATTTTGTTTCCTATGTGTAAATTAGTTACGTATAACTATGGAAGTAACGTTACGTTTAGCGTTTGTAATTTGTTACTGTGACGTTTTGTTACGTTATGTCATTGTTTTATTATACCGTCGCTGACTTCGTGGTCTAAGTACAAAATAGGCTGCAGGGGGCACGGATCAGGAAATCAGTGACCTTAAACGCACTAAAGGTACAGAACTGAAAAAGGTTGAAAACTCATTTTAAGAAGAGATTTTTATATTTGTGTGGAAGCTGGCTGATAGCGTACAATATATTTAGTGTACCCAAAACAAATTGTGTTATTTAAATTACCCCGCCAAACACAGAACTTTTCCCTTAAGGGGTTTGAATTGAGGTACCTTATCCTAGTAGTTTCATCCTGTCGAAGGCTGCGAGCATTGTGTTTGGAGATCTTGCTAGGTGAATGTATGTTAGGTGCTGCAAACGAATTCCCGCCTATTGTAGATCGCACCGACTGTAGTGGGGCTCACAGCCCCTATAGTACAATAGGAGAGCATATACTATCATTGAGACTGCATGTCGAGGCGTCAGATGCTCCAGACCCGTCTCGTGCAGGAGAAAGTGGGCGGCCGTTGTCAGAAACGTCGCCGGCCGTTGTGACCGAGCGGTTCTAGACGCTTCAGTCCGGAACCACGTTGCTGCTACGGTAGCAGGTTCGAATCCTACCTCGGGCATGGATGTGGGTGATGACCTTAGGCTTGTTAGGTTTAAGTAGTTCTAAGTCTAGGGGACTGATGGCCTCAGAAGTTAAGTCCCATAGTGCTCAGAGCCATTTGAACCATTTTATTTCGTCAGAAACGTCAGCAGCCAGCCTGTGGAGTCATAGCACCGCGTGCTTTCTTACGTATGTGGAACTGCATGACGTCAAGGATGAGGGACGTCGCATTCCTCAGTGTATGACATTCCTCACTGTATGTCGCACCACCGGCTGCTCTTGACTCATAAGTGCAAGCGTGCTCGCCATGGCGGTGCATCATACACGCTGCAGGATGCAGGAGTCAGAATTTGCCAACAGCGGTGCCTGGCTCACCAGCCAACTGACAGCGATACAGCGACGCTAAGCTTCGCGATGCGCATGAAGTGAATCTCCCATGTGTGGCGTTTGTTTTAATAAAGGTGCAAATGTTCCTATGACACAACATACAGTATGAACTTTAACTTAGGGGGGTTAAGTCGGGGTGGCTTCATATGTATCCTTTCTCCCGGCGTTTTTTAAATAAAGACGCTAATGGAAAGGTTCTAACTTAGAGTTGGGAGAAGCAGTATGCAGTGACTATACACCTCTGAGTGAATAGTAGCTTGGGAAAACATTTCAAGTAGGACATCCTTTGCCCAGCAGACATGCACAAACTTTCTTTGTCTCTAACGTTATAGAGCCAGGGCCAGTATTCCTAAACTCGGATTCTGATGACATGGAGCCTTTCCCAGTATGCCCTGTTCGCCAGTTTCGATCTCCATCGTGTACTGCAGGTCACTCATCTCGGATTCTGATGCCATAGCAGAGCTTCGCCAGTATCTCAAGTCTGGGCCAGTATGCCAGAATTCCACACTGTTATAAACAGCCCGACAGGTCTGGTCCACGTAGCGGACAATAGGTGTAGTGCCAGCATATTGTAGATGGAATGTGAATTACTCGGCAGTAACGTCTTGGTGGGAGAATACTATGCAGCTGAGTCTGGATAGTCTAAGCAACACGCGGGGCATTTGGTGCGGCAAGTTGAGGGACAGCTATCGGCTGCTACCCGCGCAATGCGAAGCGGCTCCAGCTTCCAGTAGGAATCCGTCGTGTGATAGGGTAAGACAGAGGTGGAGTGCGTGGTGGGGTGCAGAGGTGGAGAGACTTCCACTTCCTTTCTTAGTGTTTGTTAAAATAGAGGTTCAAGTCGAGAGATCCAAACTTAGAGTTAGCAGAAGCAGTGACCATAAACCTTTGAATGAATAGCAGCTTCATAAAACTAGTCAAGCAGGTTATCAGAGAGGCATGGATGTGCACAAACATCCTTGGTCTCAGGCGTCGTAGCGCTAGTGTTCCACAAAATGGATTGTGATATCATAGAAAGTGTTCCATTGCCTCAACTCTGGATCAGTATGCCAGAATTCCATACTATTATAAATAGCTCGACGTTTCTGAGCTGGATTGTGACGTCATAGACCTGCGACAGTATGTCCTGGCCATGATGTTCGATCGCCATCTTGTATTCCTGGCTCGCAATCTTTGATTCTAAATGGTTCAAATGGCTCTGAGCACTATGCGTCTTAACTTCTGAGGTCATCAGTCGCCTAGAACTTAGAACTAATTAAACCTAACCAACCTAAGGACATCACACACATCCATGCCCGAGGCAGGATTCGAACCTGCGACCGTAGCGGTCGCTCGGTTCCAGACTGTAGCACCTAGAACCGCAATGCACCATTTTGAATTTCCCTCCAATTTATACATAGGAGCCGCACGGCGCGGCCGCGCGGTTAGAGGCACTATATCACGCATTGCACGGCACCTCCCGCCGGGCAGGCTGTTGTGGCCGAGCGGTTCTAGGCGCTTCAGTCCGGAACCGCGCTTCTGCTACGGTCGCATGTTCGAATCCTGCCTCGGGCATGGATGTGAGTGATGTCCTAAGGTTAGTCAGGTTTAAGTTGTTCTAAGTCCAGGGGACTGATGACCTCAGATGTTGAGTCCCATAATGCTTAGAGCCATTTGAACCTCCCGCCGAAGTTTCGAGTCCTTCCTCGGGCATGGGTGTGTGTGTTGTTCTTTGCGTAATTTGGTTTAAATAGTGTGTAAGTCTAGGGACCGATGACCTCAGTAGTTTGGTCCCTTAGGAAATCACAAACATTTAAACATTCTTTTTTTATACATAGGACAACAGTCCTACTCACACAGGAAACACACTAGTGCAGTAGGGCTAGTTTCTGAAATTCCAACCAAAATTTGAATTCCCACCGTTTTATACAATGGGAATTTCACTTACCTCCATAGAAAATACACTATCGCAATTGGGTATTTTTTTGGTTTTCTCACGAGAAAGTCCGCAGCTCATGGTCTAGTGTTATCCTCATCATTTCATCATCATCATCATCATCATTCGCGACGGTGGCTACGGTAGACTGTGTAAAAACTGGACTGTGTAAAACTTCGGACTTCGTACGAGTGCTGACGACCATGCAGTTGAGCGCACCACAAACCAGACATCATCACCACCCAGAGAGAATTTAAATTCGTGCTCATTTACATGTAGTGGGGTGAAGAGGGTTCTGGTGCACTTTTGATACCAAATTAATACGCAAATTAATTAAACAGTGACAGCTGATTGATTTATGGCCTTAACCTACTATCTTGCTACGTGGGATACCACCTTCTGGAGATAATCCATCCTTCTGAGAAATCTCCCACCCCATCTCATTCCCCCCTGTTTTACAACCCCTCTGGGAAATGGGACACTCGTTCAGTTCTGAGCTACTTTTCCTCCTCCTAGGGAATCCCCCAGCGCTCCCCTCCCACATTTCTCCACACCCTTCCTTCACCAGGAAATTGGCGGTAAAAAGATTCAGTCTGAGCTGGAGAGGAAGGATCCCAGAATACGTAATTGAAATCAATATCAATTATATAGATACCCTTAAGATTCTACAGTGATTATGCTAAAGAACTTGCCCCCTTTCTATCAGCAATTTATCGTAGATCTCTGGAAGAACGTAAAGTACCTAGCGACTGGAAGAAAGCACAGGTCGTTCCCATTTTCAAGAAGGGTCATAAATCAGATGCGAATAATTATAGGCCTATTTCACTTACGTCAATCTGTTGTAGAATAATGGAACATGTTTTGTGTTCTCGTATTATGACGTTCTTAGATAATACAAATCTCCTTCATCGTAACCAACATGGATTCCGCAAACAGAGATCATGTGAAACCCAGCTCGCCCTATTTGCCCAAGAAATTCACAGTGCCGTAGACACTGGCGAGCAGATTGATGCCGTATTCCTGGACTTCAGGAAGGCATTTGATACGGTTCCGCACTTACGTTTAGTGAAAAAAATACGTGCTTACGGAATATCGGACCAGGTTTGTGATTGGATTCAGGATTTCCTAGAAGAAAGAACACAACATGTCATTCTTAACGGTTCAAAATCTGCAGATGTAGAGGTAATTTCGGGAGTACCGCAAGGAAGCGTGATAGGACCTTTATTGTTTACAATATACATAAATGACTTAGTTGACAACATCGGTAGCTCCGTGAGGCTATTTGCAGATGACACGGTTGTCTACAAGAAAGTAGCAACATCAGAAGACTCGTACGTACTCCAGGAAGACCTGCAGAGGATTAATGAATGGTGCGACAGCTGGCAGCTTTCCCTAAACGTAGATAAATGTAATATAATGCGCATACATAGGGGCAGAAATCCATTCCAGTACGATTATGCCATAGGTGGTAAATCATTGGAAGCGGTAACGACCGTAAAATACTTAGGAGTTACTATCCGGAGCGATCTGAAGTGGAATGATCACATAAAACAAATAGTGGGAAAAGCAGGCGCCAGGTTGAGATTCATAGGAAGAATTCTAAGAAAATGTGACTCATCGACGAAAGAAGTAGCTTACAAAACGCTTGTTCGTCCGATTCTTGAGTATTGCTCATCAGTATGGGACCCTTACCAGGTTGGATTAATAGAAGAGATAGACATGATCCAGCGAAAAGCAGCGCGATTCGTCATGGGGACATTTAGTCAGCGCGAGAGCGTTACGGAGATGCTGAACAAGCTCCAGTGGCGGACACTTCAAGAAAGGCGTTACGCAATACGGAGAGGTTTATTATCGAAATTACGAGAGAGCACATTCCGGGAAGAGATGGGCAACATATTACTACCGCCCACATATATCTCGCGTAATGATCACAACGAAAAGATCCGAGAAATTAGAGCAAATACGGAGACTTACAAGCAGTCGTTCTTCCCACGCACAATTCGTGAATGGAACAGGGAAGGGGGGATCAGATAGTGGTACAATAAGTACCCTCCGCCACACACCGTAAGGTGGCTCGCGGAGTATAGATGTAGATGTAGATGTATATAGTAGAGGATATACTGTATATTTATAAAATTCAGTTTTCAGGAGTTGGATCTCTTTATTTGGCTAGAAAAGTTCATGTCCAGTAACTACCAATTTGGAGATGTTGTGTTATTAGAAAATTATCGTGTCTCTGCTCTGTTGATATGCAGGATTGACTGAGCTAGTGCACAATGCCACCACCAGAGGGCATCCCAACCCTCCCACAAACCTCGCCCTGTTCCTCCCATCCCTTCCAGAAAAAATATTGGAAGGAAAAATCGCTCAGTTTGTGCTGAGCTAGTGGATTGGAAGGACCCTATGACAGGTAACTCAGCTACATTGCAGAAGGCATAATAATATACTGTTTAATTATAAAATTCAATTTCAGTATGAATTTGCAGGGGTTAGATCTCTTTATCTGGCGGGAGAAGCACATCATCCTCTGCTATTTATTTACTTTTGGGAAATGTCGATCTTGTAAAATACATTAAATATTTAAATAGAGAACTTCTTTCTGATCATGCAAGGAATATCATCATGGAATCGAAACCAACACAAAACACTCACAGCACATAATTACACTGTTACATAAGTGCTAAACATATCAGACAAAAATCTCCCGATCGTGTCTACACACATGCCAAACCACACTACATGTGCCGGACCACCAGCAACCCTTTGAGTCCCGAGCGCTAGACTGGGAGGTGCTGGTCACCTGCAGAAGAATGCGTGATACCAGATGTTGGCTCTCAAACTCACACGTTTCACACCAGGTCACAGGAAGCACGTGTTTTGTGTGCTCGTCCTGCTGTGCAGATACTGACTGAGTCACTTAACGATAACGCCAGCAGAGGATGCTGGGAGAAGCAATCTTTACACCCATCCTCCCTCCAATCCTCTCCTCCCCTCCCATCCCCTCCCCTCTCACCCCTTCGGTTACTTCCTGTTAGGCAAAGAAGCAGATGGCGGCAGCTCTTTGATATTAATACCTGGGAAAGTGGTGAATTGCTGTAGAAACACATGCTCTCTCTCTCTCTCACTCTCTCTCTCTCTCTCTCTCTCTCTCTCTCTCTCTCTCTCTCTCTCTCTCTCTCAAGTAGATACTTCCTGACCAGCGAGTATGTGTCAAGTGCCATCAACAACTACAATAACCCCTCTTTTGTCCCGAAAATAGTACCAGATACCTGATAAATCTCCAGCCCTCCCCAAAATACTGACTATGGATGTCATGGAAATAGTCCATTTGCACTAACCCACACAGTCGAATTGAGTGACTAATTAATTAAAGCCCTCTGTGTGGAAAAATTTTTACTCGCTTCCTATTGCTAGATACTAGGACTGCTATATTTTGTGGGAAATACTGGAGCTATCTGGAACTCCATCCCATATTTACCTGGTTTCCATACTCTACTCCTTCCCCTTCTGGGTTTTCCTTGTCTCCTATTGGTGGATACAAGCACAGTTAGGTCGTTTTTCGGGAAATACATTAGTGGTAGTGAGAGTTTCAAATTTCAGCTCAGTTACGCTATGTCCTTAAACAATTTGCAGGATACAGAGCAGGGGATTGACTGGAGTGTGCTCGCAATACCACTTCTCGAAACAAAAAAATTGATCAATCGGGAATTTGACATTGCGATTGGAAGTGGTGCTGTAGAAAATTATAGTTTTAATTGTATATTTCGGTGAGAATTTATACAATTGTGGTTGTGTAATTCCTGACCACCTACAGGTCTGCTAAATGTATTTTTAAAGCACTATAGAACTCCGAAGTTGGTTCTATCTACTAAGCGAGGAAAAAGAAGGAGACGAAATGGTATACTGGGTGATTTCATCTCAAATCATACAGGTCATTTCAATTTGTGGTCATGATTTTCTCTGAAAAAAATATTTATTAAACCTCTATATCATAAGTGTCACGAAATAAGGTATTATCGTTTTATCTTAATTTCTGTAAATGGTACAGCCCTTTGAAAAATTTATATTTTGTAAATAACTCTTCAAAAAGTTGTTGTTGTTGTTGTGGTCTTCAGTCCTGAGACTGGTTTGATGCAGCTCTCCATGCTACTCTATCCTGTGCAAGCTTCTTCATCTCCCAGTACCTACTGCAACCTACATCATTCTGAATCTGCTTAGTGTATTGATCTCTTGGTCTCCCTCTACGATTTTTACCCTCCACGCTGCCCTCCAATGCTAAATTTGTGATCCCTTGAAGCCTCAAAACATGTCCTACAAACCGATCCCTTCTTCTAGTCAAGTTGTGCCACAAACTTCTCTTCTCCCCAATCCTAGTCAATACCTCCTCATTAGTTACGTGATCTACCCACCTATCTTCAGCATTCTTCTGTAGCACCACATATCGAAAGCTTCTATTCTCTTCTTGTCCAAACTATTTATCGTCCATGTTTCACTTCCATACATGGCTACACTCCATACAAATACTTTCAGAAACGACTTCCTGACACTTAAATCTATAGTCGATGTTAACAAATTTCTCTTCTTCAGAAACGATTTCCTTGCCATTGCCAGTCTACATTTTATATCCTCTCTACTTCGACCATCATCAGTTACTTTACTCCCTAAATAGCAAAACTCCTTTACTACTTTAAGTGTCTCATTTCCTAATCTAATCCCCTCAGCATCACCCGATTTAATTTGACTACATTCCATTATCCTCGTTTTGCTTTTGTTGATGTTCATCTTATATCCTCCTTTCAAGACACTGTCCATTCCGTTCAACTGCTCTTCCAAGTCCTTTGCTGTCTCTGACAGAATTACAATGTCATCGGCGAACCTCAAAGTTTTTACTTCTTCTCCATGAATTTTAATACCTACTCCGAATTTTTCTTTTGTTTCCTTCACTGCTTGCTAAATATACAGATTGAATAACATCGGGGAGAGGCTACAACCCTGTCTCACTCCTTTCCCAACCACTGCTTCCCTTTCATGCCCCTCGACTCTTATAACTGCCATCTGGTTTCTGTACCAACTGTAAATAGCCTTTCGCTCCCTGTATTTTACCCCTGCCACCTTCAGAATTTGAAAGAGAGCATTCCAGTTAACGTTGTCAAAAGCTTTCTCTAAGTCTACAGATGCTAGAAACGTAGATTTGCCTTTTCTTAATCTTTCTTCTAAGATAAGTCGTAAGGTTAGTATTGCCTCACGTGTTCCAACATTTCTACGGAATCCAAACTGATCTTCCCCGAGGTCCGCTTCTACCAGTTTTTCCATTCGTCTGTAAAGAATTCGCGTTAGTATTTTGCAGCTGTGACTTATTAAACTGATAGTTCGGTAATTTTCACATCTGTCAACACCTGCTTTCTTTGGGATTGGAATTATTATATTCTTCTTGAAGTCTGTGGGTATTTCGCCTGTCTCATACATCTTGCTCACCAGATGGTAGAGTTTTGTCATGACTGGCTCTCCCAAGGCCATCAGTAGTTCTGATGGAATGTTGTCTACTCCCGGGGCCTTGTTTCGACTCAGGTCTTTCAGTGCTCTGTCAAACTCTTCACGCAGTATCTTATCTCCCATTTCATCTTCATCTACATCCTCTTCCATTTCCATAATATTGTCCTCAAGTACATCGCCCTTGTATAGACCCTCTATATACTCCTTCCACCTTTCTGCCTTCCCTTCTTTGCTTAGAACTGGGTTGTCATCTGAGCTCTTGATATTCATACAAGTGGTTCTCTTCTCTCCAAAGGTCTCTTTAATTTTCCTGTAGGCAGTATCTATCTTACCCCTAGTGAGATAAGCCTCTACATCCTTACATTTGTCCTCTAGCCATCCCTGCTTAGCCATTTTGCATTTACTGTCGATCTCATTTTTGAGACGTTTGTATTCCTTTTTGCCTGCTTCATTTACTGCATTTTTATATTTTCTCCTTTCATCAATTAAATTCAATATTTCTTCTGTTACCCAAGGATTTCTATTAGCCCTCGTCTTTTTACCTACTTGATCCTCTGCTGTCTTCACTACTTCATCCCTCAGAGCTACCCATTCTTCTTCTACTGTATTTCTTTCCCCCATTCCTGTCAATTGTTCCCTTATGCTCTCCCTGAAACTCTCTACAACTTCTGGTTCTTTCAGTTTATCCAGGTCCCAACTCCTTAAATTCCCACCTTTTTGCAGTTTCTTCAGTTTCAATCTACAGTTCATAACCAATAGATTGTGGTCAGAATCCACATCTGCCCCTGGAAATGTCTTACAATTTAAAACCTGGTTCCTAAATCTCTGTCTTACCATTATATAATCTATCTGATACCTTTTAGTATCTCCAGGATTCTTCCAGGTATACAACCTTCTTTTATGATTCTTGAACCAAGTGTTAGCTATGATTAAGTTATGCTCTGTGCAAAATTCTACAAGGCGGCTTCCTCTTTCATTTCTTCCCCCCAATCCATATTCACCTACTATGTTTCCTTCTCTCCCTTTTCCTACTGAGGAATTCCAGTCACCCATGACTATTAAATTTTCGTCTCCCTTCGCTACCTGAATAATTTCTTTTATCTCGTCATACATTTCATCAATTTCTTCATCATCTGCAGAGCTAGTTGGCATATAAACTTGTACTATTGAAGTAGACATGGGCTTTGTGTCTATCTTGGCCACAATAATGCGTTCACTATGCTGTTTGTAGTAGCTAACCCGCACTCCTATTTTTTTATTCATTATTAAACCTACTACTGCATTACCCCTATTTGATTTTGTATTTATAAATCTGTAATCACCTGACCTAAAGTCTTGTTCCTCCTGCCACCGAACTTCACTAATTCCCACTATATCTAACTTTAACCTATCCATTTCCCTTTTTAAATTTTCTAACCTACCTGCCCGATTAAATCTCTTTCAAATTCTGAAGGTGGCAGGGGTAAAAAGTAGAGGACAAAAAAAATTAACTAATAAACCAAAAGTACTGGAGTCCTGGCAGATGTTTGGCGTTAATGTTCCCTCTTAGTGTGTTGACATTTAGTTGACACCCTCACACTAATGGGCTTCCTTTAACTTACAAATTTAAGACGAAAATACAAATTTTAAATTAATTTTTCCATTAAAATTTTTTTTCTCGTTTGGAAAGTCACATTTTTTCTGTCATACTACAGACTTAATTATAAACAGTATCTTCTCCGCTCCAGCTATCTGTATTATGTAAATGTTTATTTGAAAAATGTAAAAAAAACTGCTGTTTTCTTGAAAACTGGCATTCTTAGTCCGTAGCTGTGAACAAAATATAGGTTGGCTCTTACATAGAAGATAACATCAACCAGCCACTTTTTAGAAGGTATTTATTTATCATATTTAAATAGTACCGTTACCGGTTTCGAACTGTTCATCTTCAGACGGCTACTTCACGTTAAGATACATTCTGCATTAGCTTTCGCTTTTTGTTTTCCCAACTGATGGAATTTACTTTCGGTGTTGATGCCCTACAACCAAAACCAGATGTTAGACAATGCCTTTATAACCGTAATTGTGCCTCACAACAATTTTAAGTGACGTAAACAAATTGTTAAATCATGTAACCGCGCGGATTTTTCATCGTAAGTAACCGAATCATCTTCCCTTTAATAATTTCTTTACATCATTTAAAATCGTTGTGAGGCACAATTACAGTTAAAAAGACACTGTCTCACATGCAGTTTTGTTTGCAGGGCACCACCACCCCAAGTAAATTTCATCAGTTTGGAAAACAAAAAGCGAAAGCCAATGTAAAATGTATCTTAACGTGAACTGGCCATCTGAAGATGATCCTGTCCGATTTGAAACCAGTAACGGCGCCACTTAAATAAATAAATAGCACAGGAAAAAGAAGCTGATTGCTGTCATGTTCTATGTAAGAGACAACCTATATTACGTAAAACATTGCATTTATACGAGTTTTCACCAATTATTTACTTGAAAACTTTTATCCGAAAACTTTTGAGAACTACACCAAATATTGTTGGTTAATATGTTATTAGTCAGTGCAAACACAGTGGGCAATATTTTTCTGTGTAAAGTGTTAAAAAATTTTCAACATTCTGCATATTTCGCATCACTGAGTTTCTAGTGTAAAATATGCATGTTGGCAACACTGTTTCCTGCACTCTTCTGTTTATAACAAACGAGTGAGAACTTACGCATAAACCATTGTGCATCGAGTTTTGTGTTTGATTTGAACTTTTTGTTAGATACAAAGTCTTTGAGAAAATACATTTGTGAAAGGGTGAGGTGTGTGGACTATGAAAAAAGACACCAGAAGGTGGTGTTTAAGAAAAGTGAGAAACACTTGACAGTTGTTGGAAACCTGTCAGAGGTATTGCAGAAATATCTTGACCCTAAAGTAACGGTATTAGCATCACGTCCATTGTGCAGGAATTGCTACACTCACTACAGGAAGAAATTTAGTGGCAACCCACCTGAATGATCACCCGGATGTGAAACTGATGAAGACAGTGCAGATGTTTATATTCCTGGATGTGGAGTTATTTATGCGTTGAATGTTGGAATTTCTGCTGTAGCGCCTACTATATCCCCCCTTTAACATCCAGGAAATGCAAGAAGTACAAGAAGAAAACAGTACGTAAGAAGAGAAGTCGAAGAAATTGAAACAGGTTTTACACAAGCAACATCTTCAAAACTTTGTGAAGTGTTAAATGTAGATGCACTTGCTGTAGAATCTGAAGACAGTGATATGCGCACGACATGTGATGTGTGGTTTCGAAAGCTAAATATTGCTATCTCATCAGCCACCTATACTGAGAAAGTACAGTTACTGACATTGATATCAGGTAGATACTCTGAGAAGCAGATACAGAAATACATACCCATTTCCTCACATTATTTGGCTACAAAAGCTCGTAAAATAAAGAATGAGAAAAGTATTCGGACATGCCCAGATTCTTACCGAGGGCATACGTTGCTTAATGTTGCTCTGGAATATTATCTAAGTGATGACAAATATTGCAGCAGGCAAAGTCCTAACAAGGCTGATTAAAAAGTTAAGGTAAAACGATATATGACAAGATGAATAAGAGAAGCATATCTCCTAATGAAAAAGAAGAGCCCGAATTAAAAATTAGTGTCACAAAACTCTACGGCTTACGACCAAAATGGATAAAATACCAGCCAGTGAAGGAAGTATCCACATGTATTTACTGCACAAATTTGAAACTTGTTGCCGGCCGGGGTGGCCGAGCGGTTGGAGGCGCTACAGTCTGGAACTGAGCGACCGCTACGGTCGCTGTTTCGAGTCCTGTCTCGGGCATGGATGTTTGTGATGTCCTTAGGTTAGTTAGGTTTAAGTAGTTCTAAGTTCTAGGAGACTGATGACCTCAGCAATTAAGTCCCATAGTGCTCAGAGCCATTTTGAAACTTGTTTGTCACAGGAAAGAAGTACACAGAGATGGACCTAATGCTTTTGTGTATATGTCAAGAGCCGCAAGATAAAAGTTGGTTGCAGAAGTGTGCAGTGCAGTAGAGTCAGAGAAGTTTGTTACAGAGGTAACGCATTGGGTCATGAAAGAAATAGCTCACCATCATTTCTGGAGGATTCAGAGACAGGCCCTAACAGAAGTAAAATCAGCCACATCCCGGAATACTGACCCATTAGTTCTTCATTTCGACTTTGCTATGAACTAGTCTGTTGCTATGCAGAACTACACTCCTGGAAATGGAAAAAAGAACACATTGACACCGGTGTGTCAGACCCACCATACTTGCTCCGGACACTGCGAGAGGGCTGTACAAGCAATGATCACACGCACGGCACAGCGGACACACCAGGAACCGCGGTGTTGGCCGTCGAATGGCGCTAGCTGCGCAGCATTTGTGCACCGCCGCCGTCAGTGTCAGCCAGTTTGCCGTGGCATACGGAGCTCCATCGCAGTCTTTAACACTGGTAGCATGCCGCGACAGCGTGGACGTGAACCGTATGTGCAGTTGACGGACTTTGAGCGAGGGCGTATAGTGGGCATGCGGGAGGCCGGGTGGACGTACCGCCGAATTGCTCAACACGTGGGGCGTGAGGTCTCCACAGTACATCGATGTTGTCGCCAGTGGTCGGCGGAAGGTGCACGTGCCCGTCGACCTGGGACCGGACCGCAGCGACGCACGGATGCACGCCAAGACCGTAGGATCCTACGCAGTGCCGTAGGGGACCGCACCGCCACTTCCCAGCAAATTAGGGACACTGTTGCTCCTGGGGTATCGGCGAGGACCATTCGCAACCGTCTCCATGAAGCTGGGCTACGGTCCCGCACACCGTTAGGCCGTCTTCCGCTCACGCCCCAACATCGTGCAGCCTGCCTCCAGTGGTGTCGCGACAGGCGTGAATGGAGGGACGAATGGAGACGTGTCGTCTTCAGCGATGAGAGTCGCTTCTGCCTTGGTGCCAATGATGGTCGTATGCGTGTTTGGCGCCTTGCAGGTGAGCGCCACAATCAGGACTGCATACGACCGAGGCACACAGGGCCAACACCCGGCATCATGGTGTGGGGAGCGATCTCCTACACTGGCCGTACACCACTGGTGATCGTCGAGGGGACACTGAATAGTGCACGGTACATCCAAACCGTCATCGAACCCATCGTTCTACCATTCCTAGACCGGCAAGGGAACTTGCTGTTCCAACAGGACAATGCACGTCCGCATGTATCCCGTGCCACCCAACGTGCTCTAGAAGGTGTAAGTCAACTACCCTGGCCAGCACGATCTACGGATCTGTCCCCCATTGAGCATTTGGGACTGGATGAAGCGTCGTCTCACGCGGTCTGCACGTCCAGCACGAATGCTGGTCCAACTGAGGCGCCAGGTGGAAATGGCATGGCAAGCCGTTCCACAGGACTACATCCAGCATCTCTACGATCGTCTCCATGGGAGAATAGCAGCCTGCATTGCTGCGAAAGGTGGATATACACTGTACTAGTGCCGACATTGTGCATGCTCTGTTGCCTGTGTCTATGTGCCTGTGGTTCTGTCAGTGTGATCATGTGATGTATCTGACCCCAGGAATGTGTCAATAAAGTTTCCCCTTCCTGGGACAATGAATTCACGGTGTTCTTATTTCAATTTCCAGGAGTGTATACTCAAAGTTAGCACTGGCACACATCGCAGGTATCAATATTCACATGTGTTGCTCACTTCTTTGGAACGTCACACTATTTTGCTATTGTCAGCGAGTATCTCATCATGACACTACACATGCATGCTACGCTGTCAGGATGATAATTGGTGACATAGCATCTATAGGTCATGCATTTCCCAAACATGTGTATATAACTGATGGTGTAGCATCTCATTTCAAAAACCGCTTTCAGTTTTATGAACTTGGTCAACACTGTAGTACAGGAATGAAGACAAAAAAATGGATATTTTCAGCAACAGGTCATGAAAAAAGTGCCCTGTAAACATCTTTCAACAAGATTTAATCCCCAACATGAAACTGTTGATCCTATAACAGATGCTACTGGATTTGTAAACATCATATAAACATTTCTAACGAACATGAAACTCTTAATTTTAAATGAAAGTACGTTAAGGGGATTCCATTTAAAAAAGAGAGAAGAGTGGTCTGCTATGAAGCCTGTGGCAGGAATTCAATCAAGTCACTACTTGGTTGCATCCTGGAGTGGCACAGACATTGCAAGAACGGTTCTCCAAGAAATGTAGTCTACTGTGTGTGAAATACAGAGACCACAGAATACATTAGAAGACTTTGTAGTGAGCCACTCCATTTCTTGTGTCTATGAAAATCGGCGGTGGGTTGGACAGATAATAAGTGTCTCTCACGAGTTGCAAGATATGAACATCTCCTTTATGGCACCTCATGGTCCTGTTGATGCTTTCAAATGATCAGCATCAAAAGAGCAGTGTGCACTTCCCACTTCCCAAGTACTGCTCTTGTTGGATAATCCTTGTCTGTGTGCAAATTCAACTCGGCTATTCAAGTTCAATGAGAAGAAGATGAAAATAAGCAAATGAACTCTTTTCAATGGTGCAGAGTTGATTGTTACATTGTACGCAATTTTAATTCATGGTAACTCATGAAGAAATAAAATCATAACGGAAGAAAATAATATTACGTGAATAATATCGTAAAAAGAAAAATGTGTATAAATATTATGTCTCATTTTTGTTATAAAATGCTTTCGAACAAAATTATAGATTGTTTCCCACTCACTTATCATGTTATAAAGTAATTATTTTGCTTCAGAAATACCTTTTTTGCCTGACATTTACTTAAAATCAGCGACCAATTTAAATATTTAATTGTCATAATTGTTTGACCTTTCTCACATTTTGTACAGATAAGTACTGCCCACTCTGATTGTACATTCTCTACGACAATGACTAATTAACGTACCATAAAATTTTTAGAACATTTAGGATGGGGGTTTTGGAGAAAATAATTTCTAAATAAACAAAAATTTTCAGATTCTTTCATCTTTATGTACAAATATTATGACAGTTTAAGAACTCTACGCATTAATGTCATAGCTGACAGTTAGCAGTCCTTCCACTCTATCGTTTCTCCAGACAGTTTGAAAGGTAACTCTGGTGGGACTATTTTAATGATTGAGAATGGAGGCAAAATTTAGAGTACTAACAAGATTTATTTTTTAAACCAGACGTAAATTATACTAAACAAGTTATGCATTGAATACCCTAAACAACTAACAGCTGATTTAATTCTTCACTGGGCTGATCGTGTTTGGCAAAGACAGCTTAACTAATCCAGTGAGTCAAGTATTTGGCCCTAAAAATGTGGATAACGCAAGCTGAATTGATCTGACGCTGAGCATACTTTGACTGATCAAATCTACTGAAGTTTCTCTATATAGGTGCAGCTCAGATCAGAGATCTGTATGCCCTGACAATGCCGGAGTGGTAGTATGTTACCCTGTTTACTTCGTGCGGCGATGTAACTTGCAGCTGGCGAGATGCGTGCAGCGGTGAACAGGCATGGAGGCGGCACCTGTGACTCGATCGCGGCCACGAAAGAAATACAAAAATCTCAAGGTCTCGCGATCAGGCAGACGGATCGCAATTTACTCGCTACCAGAGTCCTGAAATCACGGTAGATTTCAATGTGTGACACACTCGTTGTCTCGTCATACCAAGGACCAATTTGGCTCACATATATGACAGAGCGCACAAGGATACGAAACGTCAAGACTGGTGAACCAAACACGAATAAGTGCGCCCTCGGCAAACGAGTGGTCCGAGACGTTTGAAGTCGCACTGTCGATAAAGTAAGAACTTCACCGCAGGCTCCCCAGTCTAAACTACACCCAAGTGAAGTCAGTCTCAGGACATGTACCAAGAACCAACCACACATGCCAGAGCTTCGACTGAAGTGCTTACCACACCAAAGTCCTGCACCCGAGTGCCACGCAACTCTCCAGAAAAAAAAATTCCGTTTTCCCGCAAAGTGCACGAACGACACCACCTTCACACCATCTTCAGCCAATCACAGGGCTCTAGAGGCGCCAAATCTCCCCTCCCACACGACAGCACAAACTCACGTCGAACCAGGACAAGAGTTAAGAAACCTGTGTCTCTGAAAAAAAAAGGAATCGCCAATTACTGGCTTTGTTTAAATTTTCGGAGAGGGGGAAGAAATGATTCTCCAAAGTCGTGTCACTTCCCACAGCAACAAGCGAACAAATACAATCTCAAAGATCTTTATCTGAATCGCCTGTGCCTTGGAGCTTGTTAGTTCTAGCTATGAAGTGTAATAAAGATTCTATCTCTCTTTTATTATACAAGCGAGGCAGGCGAGGGAGTGGTTCGCTGGCCTATTTGCACTTTCAGCAAACATGAAAAAAGGTGAATTTTTACTACTTGTGGTTCTACACACAATGCCCAGTTTATGACTCCACTGTGTAGACGCATTCCTTTAGAGTAGACAGTCGCCACAGCCCAGACTTCTGCTCGTGCCACAACAGGTATTGCGGCATTGTTCTACTGGGGACCTGTCTTGCTGAGGGGCTGCCTCTCTGCCCGGAATGACTGTGGTCCTGTCTGGCAAGACTTACTAAGGGATCAGCTCACTGCCATTTGTTTTCAACTCCCAACAAGCTGTTTCTATGAGCTTAGAATCATAAAAATACTACATGCTTTTAGTGCCATACCAGGCTTCATCAACATCTGCTCAGGCCATTAACTTTCTCGATTCTCGCTCAATGTGTATCAAGTTGTAATAAAATCCTTAATAATTTACCATACATGAAAAACAGGTGAGAGAGTAACTTGTCCTCTCTCTCTGCCCCCTCCCTGCCATTTATCTCTGCGTGGCTAGTGTCTCAGTTCAGTGTTGTTTAGTGTGACACAAACCAGAGAAAATCTTTGAAAATAGTAGGAGAATCTCATCCTGATAACCGATATATATCTGAGAAAGGTAACTTTGCCTATCAGGATTGCCCATGGCTAAAATACATCCTAACTTAACCTCTTGCATTCCAGGCATCATTCACTCACATGAAACTGCAAGCCAGCAAGAGTACATGTAAACATTGTTGTGAGTAGTATGAATTACGTTAGACCCAGGGGTCATTGCTACATCACAGACTTCCGTGTAACATTTGATATGCACTTAAAAGGTCTTGCAGCAAAGAAATGTGCCCATTCACTCCGTATCCTGAGGTCAGAGATGTCTAATGTCCCTAATCATCTACAATGTCCTGGAGTATGAACTGTTCTCTGCTAATTGATTTACGCCTACTCTATCACTCATGTGGTCTCCATCATCAAACACATACATTCTCAAATTCTGAATGAACAAGTGAGTCGCATGTGTAATCTGTTTGTCTTATTACCGAAGTTGTGTAAATTTGTGTATTTTTTCTAGGACATAAAAACAAATACAGGCACATAATCAGTGTCGAGAGCATTAATAAATGTGCAGAAAAAACATAGACCTCACAATCCAGTCACCTATCAGGGACTGGCGTGACAGCGTTCCATTTGACACACAACCCGCCCCCTGGCGTAGAAATTCATTCAGCATTAGCGGGACATGGGACAGCCCAACTCTTCCCGTTCGCCTCTGTATCTGAAGGTGCGCCTGCCGGTGCAGGACATCGGATTAGCTCGCCTTTTGTCGATGGGACACGTCACTCTCAGCAGTCCGCTGAGTTGGTTAGGCTCGGCACATGTATCGACTGTGGTGCCATGCGCCTCGCTTGTCCCTCGATTAGTGGTCTGGCCGCTAGGGGTTTGTTGCCGGCACGTGGTTGTGTCCCGCTGTCTGAGCTGGCTTGAGATGTGCCACCTCCACTGGGGCTGCGTGACATAGGCGTGTCAGCTGGCAGCGGCCAGTTCTGTCGCAGCGGGTGGTCCCCCACACTGGGACCACTAAGCTGACCCATTACAGCTGCCCACTCCATTCGCCCCTCGCTGTCTGGCAAGGGCTGTGACGTCCAGCCTGCCATGTTGGTTTCAGTCTGCACAATCCTCAAGTATGGTCAAGTGCCATATTCTCTCTCAAATGTCATTACATCGATATAATTTATTTACAAAACAGAAAATATTTATGAGTAAAATTTCTTTTATTTAATATATATTTTTTGTCTTTTCTTTTTTCTGTAGTATTATTAAGGGCGCAATATCCAAAAATAAATTTAATGACTGCAGGGCCCTCTTAACGCTGTATGGACGTAAATTATGTGGTGTGAGGTGTCTGTGTTTGTGTGTGCACGTGTTTTCATTAGTTTTCGGTTAGTTCCACTTCTGTCATACACCCTAATTTTACGCTGGCGCTACCTCCATACCTCCACCAAACGTGCAGACTTTTCCCAATACTAGATACTAACTTATTGTACTACCATATGACTTCTCTAATACTACCTAAGCGAAATTTCATGCATCTTATTCCTTGTATACTCCTAATTGAACGGAATGGACAGTGTCTTGAAAGGAGGGTGTAAGATGAACATCAACAAAAGCAAAACGCGGACAATGGAATGTAGTCGAATTAAATGGGGTGATGCTGAGGGAATTAGATTAGGAAATGAGACACTTAAAGAAGTAAAGGAGCTTTGCTATTTGGGCGCCGGGCGAAGTGGCCGAGCTGTTCTAGGCGCCACAGTCTGGAGCCGCGAGACCGCTGCGGTCGCAGGTTCGAATCCTGCCTAGGGCATGGATGTGTGTGATGTCCTTAGGTTAGTTAGGTTTAAGTAGTTCTAAGTTCTAGCGGACTGATGACCTCAGCAGTTAAGTCCCATAGTGCTCAGAGCCATTTGAACCATTTTTTTGCTATTTGGGGAGCAAAATAACTGATGATGGCCGAAGTAGAGAGGATATAAAATGTAGACTGGCAATGGCAAGGAAAGCGTTTCTGAAGAAGAAAAATTTGTTAACATCGAGTATAGATTTAAATGTCAGGAAGTCGTTTCTGAAAGTATTTGTATGGAGTGTAGCCATGTATGGAAGTGAAACGTGGACGATAAATAGTTTAGACAAGAAGAGAATAGAAGCTTTCGAAATGTGGTGCTACAGAAGAATGCTGAAGATTAGATGGGTATATCACATAACTAATGAGGAGGTACTGAATAGAATTGGGGAGAAGAGGAGCTTGTGGCACAACTTGGCTAGAAGAAGGGATCGGTTGGTAGGACGTGTTCTGAGACATCGAGGGATCACCCATTTAGTATTGGAGGGCAGCGTGGAGGGTAAAAATCGTAGAGGGAGACCAAGAGATGACTACACTAAGCAGATTCAGAAGGATGTAGGCTGCAGTAGGTACTGGGAGATGAAGAAGCTTGCACAGGATAGAGTAGCATGGAGAGCTGCATCAAACCAGTTTCAGGACTGAAGACCACAACAACAACAACTCCTAATTTATTTTTCGATGTCCTGCAGTGTTGTCTGCTGACTCTGAAGCGGTCAGGAAGTGCGTCTACTCACTCTGGTGCTGGTGATATGTCTGAAACCTTTCTAGTTGCATTTTATGATTGCGTACACGTAACTATACATTGTACAAGGACGCCTCCTGTCTCCTCTGCCAGGATCACTGCTGCTAAAATGAAATACAGGTTTTTTTTCTTTATTGTGATTTTAAACACCTTATACAAAGGCGGGCTGTCAGCAGCACAATACGACGCTCTTCATCCTTGAGGTCGACAACAAGTAATACATAAAGGTGGCACAGAGTAGACAGTAAAAACGGTGGGCAAAAAATGTAGACACTAAAAATCGAAAAAAACATGGAGCCGTTCACGCTGGACGAGAAACATCACTAACACTAGGCGACACGGTGCACAAAACATTGATGATGGCGGCGTGGCGTGGCGTGACGGCGAACAACACTACACAAAAACGAAGGCACACACACGAAACACTGACGGCGATGATCTCCGGCGCGCGAATGTTCACTGAGCGGGTACGAGTCCGGGGACCTGCCAAGAGAGGAGGAGGAGGAAGGGGAGTGGGAGAGCGAGAGGGGAGAGCAGAGATGCCACGGGCAGGGGAGAGAGGGGGAGGGAGGAAGGGAGAGGGCAAGCCCAGGGGAAGAGGGGTCGAGGGAGGGGACGGGGGAAAAGGAAAGAGAAGGGAAGGGAAGAGAAGGGAGGGAGGGTGCCTAAAGGAAAGGACACCGGAAGTGGGGGGTGGAGCAGGGTCAAAGGAGAGGAGGGGTAGATGGAGGGGAGGAGGACATCATCAGGGAGGGGGAGCTGGCGGAAGCCACTTTGGGAGATGGTGAGGAGGGTGGAGAGATGGAGACCAGGTGGGACGTGGGAATACAGGCGCGGCAGCGGGCGGGGGTGGGAGAGGATCGGGCAGACTAGTGGGTGGGGAGGATCGAGTTTACGGGAGGTGTACAGGATCTGTATCCTTTCAATGAAAAGGAGGAGGTGGGGGAAGGGGATGAGATCGTACAGGATCCGCGTGGGGGAGGGGAGACGGATGCGATAGGCGAGGCGGAGAGCATGGCGTTCAAGGATTTGGAGGGATTTATAAAAGGTAGGGGAGGTGGAGATCCAAGCCGGATGGGCATAACAAAGGAGAAATACAGGCATACTGCATTATATAAGTCACAGTAGAGTGCAAACCCCAGACTTGGAAATAGGAAGCAGAAATGAAATGATGGGCCATGGATGAGACTTATATCACAAAAAAGAATGTACAGGGGGGTCCATTGATAGTGACTGGGCCAAATATCTCACGAAATAAGCGTCAAACGAAAAAACTACAAAGAACGAAACTCTTCTAGCTTGAAGGGGGAAACCAGATGACGCTATGGTTGGCCCGCTAGATGGCGCTGCCATAGGTCAAATGGATATCAACTGCGTTTTTTTTAAAATAGGAACCCCCATTTTTTATTACATATTCGTGTAGTACGTAAAGAAATATGAATGTTTTAGTTGGACCATTTTTTTCGCTTTGTGATAGATGGCGCTGTAATAGTCACAAACATATGTCTCACAATCTTAGACGAACAGTTGGTCGCGACTGCTACGGTCGCAGGTTTGAATCCTGCCTCGGGCATGGATGTGTGTGATGTCCTTAGGTTAGTTAGGTTTAAGTAGTTCTAAGTTCTAGGGGACTGATGACCACAGATGTTAAGTTCCATAGTGCTCAGAACCATTTGAACCATTTTTTTGAACAGTTGGTAACAGGTAGGTCTTTTAAAGTAAAATACAGAACGTAGGTACGTTTGAACATTTTATTTCGGTTGTTCCAATGTGATACATGTACCTTTGTGAACTTATCATTTCTGAGAATGCATGCTGTTACAGCGTCATTTCCTGTAAATACCATATTAATGCATTAAATGCTCTAAGTTGATGTCCGTCAACCTCAATGCATTCGGCCATCCGTGTAACGACATTCCTCTCAACAGCGAGTAGTTCGCCTTTCGTAATGTTCGCACATGCATTGACAATGTGCTGACGCACGTTGTCAGGCGTTGTCGGTGGATCACGATAGCAAATATCCTTCAACTTTCCCCACAGAAAGAAATCCGGGGACGTCAGATCCGGTGAACGTGCGGGCCATGGCATGGTGCTTCGACGACCAATCCAGCTGTCATGAAATATGCTATTCAATACCGCTTCAAGCGCACGCGAGCTATGTGCCGGACATTCATCATGTTGGAAGTACATAGCCATTCTGTCATGCAGTGAAACATCTTGTAGTAACATCGGTAGAACATTACGTAGGAAATCAGCATACATTGCACCATTAAGATTGCCATCGATAAAATGGGAGCCAATTATCGTCCCACCCATAATGCCGCATCATACATTAACCCGCCAAGGTCGTTGATGTTCCACTTGTCGCAGCCATCGTGGATTTTCCGTCGCCCTATAATGCATATTATGCCGGTTTACGTTACCGCTGTTGGTGAATGACGCTTCGTCGCTAAATAGAACGCGTGTAAAAAATCTGTCATCGTCTCGTAATTTCTCTTGTGCCCAGTGGCAGAATTGTACACGACGTTCAAAGTCGTCGCCATGCAATTCCTGGTACATAGAAATATGGTACGGGTGCAATCGATGTTGATGTAGCATTCTCAACGCCGACGTTTTTGAGATTCCCGATTCTCGCGCAATTTGTCTGCTACTGATGTGCGGATTAGCCTCGACAGCAGCTAAAACACCTACTTGGGCATCATCATTTGTTGCAGGTCGTGGTGCACGTTTCACATGTGGCTGAACACTTCCTGTTTCCTTAAATAACGTAACTATCCGGCGAACGGTCCGGACACTTGGATGATGTCATCCAGGATGCTGAGCAGCATACATAACATACGCCCGTTGGTCATTTTGATCACAATAGCCACATATCAACACGATATCGACCTTTTCCGCAATTGGTAAACGGCCCATTTTAACACGGGTAATGTATCACGAAGCAAATACCGTCCGCAGTGGCGGAATGTTACTTGATACCACGTACTTACACGTTTGTGACTATTACAACGCCATCTATCACAAAGCGAAAAAAGTGGTCCAACTAAAACATTCATATTTCTTTACGTACTACACGAATATGTAATATAAAATGGGGGGTTCCTATTTAAAAAAAACGTAGTTGATATCCGTTTGACCTATGGCAGCGCCATCTAGCGGGCCAACCATAGCGCCATCTGGTTTCCCCCTTCAAGGTAGACGATTTTCGTTCTTTGTAGTTTTTTCGTTGGACGCTTATTTCGTGAGATATTTGGCCCGGTCACTATCAATGGACCACACTGTATATTCCTTTTTTCTAATATAAGTCTCATCCATGGTCCATCATTTCATTTCTGCTTCCGATTTCCAGGTCTGGGGTTCGCCATTCTATTGTGACCTGCACTTGTCCGTGCTAATTCCCCATACACATCACATGGTGCTGGAAAACTTCCACCACGAGACAGGCTACACAACACGATAGGCGTTGGCTCATAACACACCGAGTCTTAGCGTCGACATGCGCCCAAAGATGGACCGCTAACACCATATGAAACACATCCGAAAATCGAGACGCACATACTCTATTGCACGATTTACTGTCTTTACACCACGAAAACCATAAAGTGACGTTCACCCGTCCCTTGGGCAGTGTGCAAGACACGCAAAGTAAAAAGAAACAATTTCATTGGCCATGGTGACACTTGTGAAGGTTCTTCTGCGGGAATGCTATGACAGAGTACGATGCTCAATAGCGGTCAAATTACAACAGATCTCCTTGCTCTCCTGGGAGCGGAAATCGGACAGCAGTTGTGAGGTCCAAAGTAATAACAGCAGTATTTAGTTGTTTGCAGCACTCAGTATTGCAACGTACTTGGTTTGGTATGCCACAAAAAGTGCCAATTGTTGATGACATATGACTTGCAACGGAATTTTAATTCAATCTGCCACCTACCAATGAAAGCTGGCGTGAAGATGCCACCACTACGCATCTCATTTGACCACATTCAACAAGGACTCATGCTGGAAACTAACGGAAATGACAAACAAACAAAATAACTGCGAAATAGAACAAATGGAAAATTAAACTAAGCAACACAGTATCAACATTAAATTATGTTAAACAGTTCATCCATGGACACTATTTACATACTGCACCTTCTCTGATCTATAAATCTACTATGTACACTTATTCTATGAATGGCTTGACATGACAGACATGGTGGATGCCAAGAGATTTCCTTGATTTCTAGGTCTCTAGCTCCAGAGAGATAAAGTGAGCGATTCTCCGGACACGGACAAGTCCATAATAGATGGGATAGAACTTGTGGCACAGCTGTTTCTGTTTGTCAGATAGACGGAGACTTCTAAAGAGCACTTTTTGGCCAATTCGGTACTTTCTCCCGCGTGATTTTCTATCCCAACTCTCTTTCCGTTTCTGTCCTGCCTCACGCAATCTCCTGGGTGCAAGGTCAACAACTTGTTCGTGTTGTTCTCGAGTTCGCGGGGGAAAATTTGCAACTTCACGGATGAGGTCTGTGGGTTGCCTGTTCTTGACAACTGTTATTGGTGCTATTTTGGTGACGATGTGTGGCAACTGGTTCGTCACATCCTGGAAGTCACGTAGGAAAATATCCCAGGTGGCGTGTCGTATCGCGCAGTAGATACGGCAGAGGTTTCCCAGACTTTTCATCACTTTCTCTGCTGGCGGCGATTGTGGATGTCGTATGGAAGCGAATATGGGTTTTATTTTATTTTTCCGCAATATCTCTTTTCACTTCTCTGACCGGAACTGAGATCCATTGTCGGAGATGATCCTGTCGACATGGCCGACTTGCGTGAGGAAATCCTTGCAGAAAGCTCTACATACTGACTGCGCATTCGATTTCTTGAGCAACGTTAAAGTGACATGGGTGTAAGCTCTACTACCGCAAAGATGTAGCAGTATCCTCTATTTTCTCGTACTAGTGGGCCCATTAAATTTGTTGCTGCAAGGTGCTTCAAATTTGAGGGGATGATGGGATACTGAGGTGCTTGCGTTGCCACAGTGACGTGCTTTGACTTGACACGCTTTGCAGACAGCCAAAACCCTCCGGATTCTTCTGTCCATATTCTTGAAATGGAACAGTGTGCGTAATTTTAAGTAGCACTTCCTTGGTCCAAAATGTGCGTAAATCAGGTGCGTGTGGCAGATGATCTTGTTCACCAGTTCATCTGGAATGCAAACAGGCCAAGGCGCTCCTTCTCCCTCACTTGGAAAGAACAGAATGCCTTTTCGTACCAAGTAAAACTGCCTCAGTTTGATTCCTTCTTGTTTTTCACCCTCTGTTTTAGAGCAAATAGACCTAGATCCTTGTCCTGCTCCTTGCTGATGTCCTTGAGGCTCGAGGTTACATAATTCTCAAATGTAACCATCTTCTTATGGAACAAGCTGTAGTGATCGTCTTCCTATGGATTGGCCTCACTTGTTTCTAGCCCCACAGGTGAACGTGACAGCGCATCCTCAATGTTCTCCTTCCCTGATATGTGTGTGATCGAAAAGTCATACATCTGCAGCAAGATTGCCTATCTCGTTAGACGTTTGTTTCGGAGTCTCGCTGTGAGTGGGAACTCCAAGGCTTTTTGGTCGGTGTATACTCTTGTTTTTCTCCCATAAAAGAAAAAACTAAATATCCCGAACCCGAAAACGACCTCCAAAGCTTCTAATTCAGTAACCGAATAATTTCTTTAACACTGGTTGAGGACTCGTCTTCCAAAGGCAATGGGTTTGTACACCATGTTTCCTCCTTACTGATATCGTTGGAAAATCACTACAGCAATCCCAGAGTAGGAGCTGTCTGACGCCATGCAAAAGTCCTCCTCCAGGTTGGGGTGCGAAAAAATTGGCGCATTAATCAGCGCATTTTTGAGGCCTTGGAATTCATCTTCCGCCACGACGGCGCCTTTTCTCCTGTGGGCTGGCATAGCCACGGTGTCGCTAATTTCTTCACATGGACGAATCATTTATAGAAATTTGCGATGCCAAGGAAGTCACTTATTTGTTTCTTGGTTGCTAGCGTGGCAGAATTTGTAATTGCCTCTATTTTGTCCGGGTCTGGTGTGATCCCTTCCGCGGTAATGGTATGTCCGAGGAATTTTACTCGTGAGGTTCCTACGAATGAATTCGTGATGTTGGCGGTTACGCCGCATTCTTTAAAGGTGTGTAGGATTTCTCTGAGGATCACATTGTGTCCTCACCACGTCGGTTCCGCTATCAGGAGGTCGTCCACGTAGGTAGTTATCCTTTGCTTTATGAAATCCTTTAAGATGCTATCGAGTCCTCTGATGAAGGCAGATGGAAACACGTATACGTTTAAATCGACAGCATTTCCCCAATGCAAGGAACGCCGTGTATTTCCTGCAGTCTGGGGGAGCACAGTATGCCAGGAACTGGACCGCAAGTCAAGAGATGAAAAAACCGTAACACCATGGAAATTTTACAGGAGAGCCTCCAGCTTTTCCGGACGGTCTGTCTCTGGATTAATGATGTACTGATTTCGCACGAATCCAGCACCAAACGGATCGAGCCGTCAGCCTTCTCTACCACTGTGAGTGGGTTGCTGTACGTGCAACTTGTTGGTTCAATGATGTCTTCGTCAAACATCCTCTTGAGCTCGAGAAAAACCTTCTGTCTGGAGGCGTGTGGGATTTGGTAGGGAGACACGATGAATTTAGTGTGTTCCCAAAAACGCATACATAAAATTTCGGATTGCTCCGGTTTTCGGTAGCAAGACATACGCGTTTTCCTTTAATATTTCTCCTAGCTCTACTTTTTCCCGCTTCGGGATGTTTACTAAATTCCCTAGCATGTTGTCAATAGCATCGCGCACCTCTCGTCGAATTTTCTCAACATCTTGAGTGTTGCGGCTACTCTCATGGTGCCACGATCGATTTTTTTCTTCCCCTCTTTTTTCTGCGTAGTTTAGATTGAGGCATTCGGCAGGGATTTGTGTACGTATTGCGTGGTCGGCAAAGGAAATCTTCATGGCGCCGTCTTAATGTAAAGTCAGTTCTCCCCACCCTATGGCGAATACGGCCTGTTGTTGATTTAGGAAATCTATGCAAAATATTATCTACGTTTCCATAGAAGGGACGACCAGAAAGTTCGCTTCTAAGGTATGCCCTTGACAGCTGAACGTTAACCTGGTTTGTAACTGCACTTCTATATGCTTCCCTCTCAGAGCGCCGGTGATTTTGGTTCTCTTCAGCGTGAATGCCGGCCAAGAATGATTCGCTGTGCATTTCTTGTATGCCGAATCCGATATCGCCGTTACTTGGCTTCCACTATCCACCATCCCGGTTAGATTGACTTTGCCGACTGTGATGTGAATGATGGGGTGTAAATCCGGTTATGTTATGATCTCCTTCTCTTCCCGTAGCAGTTCTCTCGTATCTTCGTACTCTAACAGGTTAATATCGCTCGTTCCGGTAGTTTCTGCAGCATTGTTTTGAGCTGAGTCCGCAGCGGCTGTGTATCAGTTCCTGTTTGAACTTTCACTGCGTGACCCCCGCGGTGGGTTAGGTGGCCTCAGTTCCATATGTTCGCTACGTTGTTCATTCCATTGATCTTGGCCGTTGTATATCCTACTATTGCTTTGCTGTTGGGCCCTAGAATCCTGTTGGCCCTGGTTCGAGTTCTGTTGCCCTCTCCAGTTTCCGTTTCGTCGGTAGTTGTTGTTGTTATGATTATAATTTCCTTATCTTCTGTTTTCCCATGACGGCTGGTTATTCCCATTGAAGTTTGAATTTTGGTTTCGATTCGATCGATGTTTTCCCCCATTTGGTACATCGTCATTCCTCTTTGGAGAATCAGGCCAGTTACGGTCATTATTTCTAGTTCTTTCCCTAGAGTTGTCAATTTCATTCACGTAACCAAGTTCTCACAGCACACTCTTGAAAGCTCTGATTGAATCGCTGCATATACCGATGAGCAGTTACTGGTAACGTAAAGATAATTTAATGTAGCAGTGTCTTATAATTTCCTTGGGACTGTACGGTTGATCCAAGAATCGGTTCTTCTTGACCAGGGATTCGAAGAATTTGACAGGACTGCGGAATCCTGACGCTTGTAAGTCCTTTCCTAACATGATCTCCTGTTTTATCCTTTCCTGTGTGCCTTGTGACCAGTATGTGCTAAGGAATGCGTCCTTAAATTCTTGGTAGGAGCGAGAACTCTCCGCAACTCCGCGCATATGTTGTGCAATCAACCCTTCTAAGAAATCAGAGATAAACTGGAGCTAGTACTTAAGTGGCCACGATTCTGTAGCATGTGATCGTACTGTGACATCCAGGTCTTTGGATGTAATGCATTGTTTGCCTCCTTGTAGACTTGAAAATTCTGGAGGTCAAGAAAAGTTTGTGGTCGAAAGGTTCGACGTATCCGCCGTACGAATTTTCCCTCTCGTCTTCAGCGCGTGATTCCATGTATCCGTGCCCAAACGATCCTCGTGCACTGTTATGGAATCCCTTCGTGTTGTCACATTCACGTAATAACGTTTCTGACCTCCGTAGACGTGTACAATTGTTTGCCGGCCCGGTCCCTGACATGCTGCATGTTACCGACGGATCGTGTTCTATTACGCATTTCGCCGCGGCAGGAGCATATTCCTGCTGCATTCGCCCAAGCGCAGGGGGTGTAGCGGTTCGGAGAGTCGCAAAACATTTTCTTCACTTCTGTGATGCTCTCGATGGCGCTCTACCGGACGAGACTGTGTTTGCAATCACGCGATTCGCTCATGTGCCATCCGAACGTCCTTAGCCAACTCGTTTTGTTGCGCGGTGACTTGGGTATGCTGATCTTTAACTTCAGAAATTTCTGTAAATAAATTATACACAACTGCAACCAGTCACTTTTTTCATTAATAATGCTTTATTACATTAACCGGTTTTCGAACCCTTTCAGGTTCATCTTCAGATGATTTCGGGAGAATCCGGGAAGTTACATCATTATTGGTAGTAGCATAATGCTGGGTGCTGGTTCTATGGCAGAAAGATGGGTCACACTTTAATGTATCGCCATGACTATAGATTATCTGTCGATATGGATGTGAATTTAGTTTTTACTTACTGCGACAGTATAGGCGGCTTTTTTCGTATCTGTCTGCATCCATTTTGAAGTCCAGAACACTTTCACACGAACTATATTAGTTCACACTTTAACAGTGACACTTCACCACCATCCAGCATGCGCTTTACAACTGTTGCTTATAACAAAGGTCTTGACAGAGAGATATGGCATAAGCCTACTTTGTACAGAGATGAAATTTGTTGTTCTTTACATGTGTTAAAGTCGATATAAGGGCAAGTTTTTTCATCAGAATGGTGATAACATGAGAGCACTAGAGAAAATAATAATAAATTACTACAAGAATAAATTTCGGTGATCTGTTATGTTATTTCTATTTGTATGTTACAGGCAGTTTTTTTTTAAACATGAACAAAATTCTTTAGCTGTTGACTTATTTTTATTCTAACATTAGAGTGATCTGGGATATTGGTAAAGGCAGCTTATGTTTGTTCCAGCTAGAATTAATATGTATAAAGTACTGATTTATGTTAGCAATGGAGGGCTTTAACATTTAGAGATATGGTACATGTCTTATTCTGTGGTAGTATATTACATTGACACCAGTGTGGTTAGGATGTAAGGAGAGGGGGGGGGGTCATTGGGAGGGGGGGTTGGGGAGCTGGTGTATGTTTTATTGGGTGGTTACTTGTTTTGAACTAGTAGATCTTCAAAGTTCTGAAGGAAAAATTTGTTTCTCAGTTCAGTTTGATCATTAAGTAGGCAGTTAGGTGCTGTATTTGTGTAGACAAATATTTCAATTTCTTCAAGAAGGTCAAGTATTGTGCCTTTGTTGGCAAAATGTAGTATTCGGAGATTCTGTTCTATGTTGTTTGCAGAATGATTGTGATGGGCAAGATGTGAGGCAAAGCTGGACTTGTTCAGGTTGTTAAGACGGAGTGCATCCATGTGTTCTTTATATCTTGTTGTGAAGCTTCTACCAGTTTGTCCAATGTAGAAGCTTGGACATGAGTTGCAAGTGAGCTTGTACACACCTGACTTTTGATATTTTTGTATAGTGGTTTTGGTGGTGTGTATGATTTGATTTTGTACTTTGTTGGTGGTGAAGAAACTTATTTTTATGTTGTATGTCTTGAAGAGGTTGGCAATTTGGTGAGAAATCTTCCCTAGGAAAGGCAGGCTAACAAATGTGGTTTTCTTGTTTGTGGGTGGTTGTTCAGCAGTTGGTTGATTTAGTTTTGCTGCATGGATTAGTTTATCTATTATTGCAGGGTTGTACCCATTGGTGGAGGCAATTGATTTAATAATTTCTGTTTCTTTTTGTCTTTCATTTGTGTCCATTGGGATTTTCAGCATGCGATTAACCATTGTTCTGAAGAATGCTTTTTTATGTTGGTCTGGATGGCAAGAGGATTTGTGTATGGTAACATTGGTGGTTGTTGGTTTTCTGAAAATTTGAAATTTATGCTTCTGATTTTTATTTGAGATTGTTAGATCAAGATAGTTAATGCCTTCTGGTGTTTCATGTTCTACTGTGAATTGGATTTTATTGTGTATTTTATTAAGTTCTTTGGCTAGATTATTTATTTCTTCTGTTGCTCCATTGAACAGAATGAGTGTGTCATCAACATAGCGTTTGTAATAAAGCAGCTTATCTTTTAGTTGTGTTTGGGACCTGAAAAAGTTATTTTCAAGGTTATTGATATATATGTCTGCTAGCAAGCCTGCAAGACTACTACCCATTGCCAGTCCGTCTTCCTGAATGTAAAACTTGTTGTTGAACAGGAAGTAGTTGTGTGACAATATGAGTTCCAGGATCTCTATGAGTTCATAGATTTCAGCTCTCCCCGTTGTCCCATGTTTCAGTAAGTTATTTCTTATTAAATTAATTGTTTCCCGTCAAGGAAACATTAAAGTGTGACCCATCTTTCTGCCATAGAACCAGCACCCAGCATTATGCTACTACCAATAATGATGTAACTTCCCGGATTCTCCCGAAATCATCTGAAGATGAACCTGAAAGGGTTCGAAAACCGGTTAATGTAATAAAGCATTATTAATGAAAAAAGTGACTGGTTGCAGTTGTGTATAATTTATTTACATTAATATACAGTCACGGTTCTAAAATATCCGTAATGGATAAGCATAATCAGAAATTTCTATCTGGTGGATTCGCTTCGCAGCCTCACTCATTTTTTCCTGTGTTTCTTGAACAATTTTTTTTTTTTGCCTTGCTTTTGGAGAGTTGCAAGCACCTTTGTTGTCTTACACACCTCAATCCTTGATAGTTTATCTTGTTCTTTGGCCACTGATGCGTCCTTCCATGCTACTTGCGCTACCAATCGCGCTGTTTTGGAATCGCGCTTCGCCTGGTCCGCGACCTCATGCGTTTCTGCTGTCGTGTTCTTGACATTCTCTACCTTATATTGGATTCCTGCGAGCTCTTTCTTGACTCCAGCTATACCGTCTGTGATCGTTCTTATGACTAATTTGTGTCTTTCCTCCTCTCCCTCCCGTCTCTTTTTCTCTGCCTCTTGTCTCTTCCTTTCTGCCTCTTACATGAATTACATGAGAGCCTCAAACTCAGAAACATCGCTAAAATCTCCAGGACTAGATGAAGGAGGTTCCAACATTCTGTGATGTTTCTTTCGTGATTCTGGTCTGCCAATCTCACTGATGGTGCGTCTCGTACCAGCAGCGCCAGCATTTCGTTCTGCTGCGGTCTCCCGTTCACTTTCCTCAACTGACTGAGGCATGTCGTCATACTCTGCAGGTTCTACGTTCGACATTTCTGCCCGGTCTGCTACCGCATTTACCTGAAAACCCCGTGTAATATGTGCTTGGTCACCGTTAATAATCTGACGTGGATCAATGGTTAACGAAACACAATTACTTATGCTACTCTGTAGCAAATGTGCCTCGCTTCTTGTAAGAATGCACTCTAATTCTGACCGAAACGAATTTAAACACTACACATTCCTATGCCACACAGATTCTACACTAAATCATGCTCCCGTGAGCTACTGATTCCTAGTTCCTGACAACGAATTCAAATAACAGCACGCTTGTCTGTACTCACAAACGAAAATCTCAATCAGTCCTAACAAATCAGCACAACGCCGTTCGCCAGACACAGAAGTCACAACCACAACATGAAAATACACACATACAATAATTAAATATTAGTACTATGTCTAGGCACCAGCAACGCGAATCTACTCTGTCCAATGCACCACATTAAAAATGGGAAACAGAGCCTTCACTGGGCAACACTATCTACGATCTGACGGTCACACAGGGTGCCATCAATTCAAAAATCTGCGCAAGGGACGTCAAATTGAATGACTACGCTAGACAAAACGACCTGGCAGTCACAGAATGTGTCATCAATCCGAGATCTTGTCATGGGACGCCACAATGAAAGGTAACTCTGGTGGGACTATTTGAATGATTGATAATGGCCGGCCGCGGTGGCCGAGCGGTTCTAGGCGCTTCAGTCCGGAACCGCGCGACTGCTACGGTCGCAGGTTCGAATCCTGCCTCGGACATGGATGTGTGTGCTATCCTTAGGTTAGTTAGGTTTAAGTAGTTCTAAGTTCTAGGGGACTGATGACCTCAGATGTTAAGTCCCATAGTGCTCAGAGCCATTTGAACCATTTGATTGATAATGTAGGCAAAATTTAGTGTACGAACAACATTTATTTTTTAAACCAGACATAGATTATACTAAACAAGTTATAGATTGAATACCCTAAACAACTAACAGGTGTTTTAATTCTTCACTTTGTGGATCCTGGTTGGCAAAGATAGTTTAACTAGTTCAGTGTGTCAAGTACTATAGTCCTAAGAATGTGGATAACGCAAGTTGAACTGATCTGACGCAGAGCAGACTTTGATCAAATCTAGTGAAGTTTCCCTACATAGGTGCAGCTGAGAGCAAGTGGCGATTGAGATCTGTATGCCCTGAAAATGCCGGAGCGGAAGTACGTTACCCTGTTTACTTCGTTGCGGCGATGTAGCTTGCAGCTGGCGAGATGCTTGCGGCAGAGATAAGACGTGGAGGCAGCACCTGTGAATCTACCGCGGCCACGAAATAAATGCAAAAATCTCACGGTCTAGCGATCAGGCAGACGGATCGCAATTTACTCTTTACCAGAGCCCTGAAATCATGGTAGAGTTCAGTGTGTGACACACCCGTTCGCTCGTCATACCAAGCACCAATTTGGCTCACTTATACAGCAGAGTGCATAAGGATACGAAACGTCAAGACTGGTGAACCAAATACGAATAAGTGTTCCCTCGGCAAACGAGTAGTCCGAGACGTTTGAAGTCACACTGTCGTTACAGTAAGAACGTCACCACAAGCTCCCCAATGTAAACTATTCCCAAGTGAAGTCAGTCTCAGGGCAGGTCCCAAGTACCAACCGCACATTCCAGACCTTCGACCAGAAGTGCTTATCAACCAAAGTGTTAAGTTAAGTACCCAAGTGCCTCACACCTCTCCAGAAAAAAAAATCCGTTTTCCCGCAAAGTGCACGCCCTCACACCGTCTTCAGTCAATCACAGGGCTCTAGAGGCACCTAATCTCCCCTCCCACACGACAGCACAAACTCATGTCGAACCAGGACAAGAGTTAAGAAACCTGTGTCTCTGAAGAAAAAAATGGAACCGTCAATTACTGGCTTTTTTGAAGTTTTTGCGGTGGGGTAAGAGATGATTGTCCAAAGTCGTGTCGCTTTCCATGGCAACAAGCAAACAAATACAATCTCAAAGTACTTTATCTAAATCGCCTGTGCCTTGGAGCTTGTTAGTTCTAGCCATGAGATGTAATAAAGATTCTATCTCTAAACGATTCTCAGGTGCCAGAATTTTCTTATACAAGTGAGGCAGTCAAGGGGAGTGGTTCACTGGCCTATTTTTACTATCAGTGAACATGAAAAAATGTGAATTTTTATTACACGTGGCTCTGCCCACAGTGCCCAGTTTATGACTCCACTGTGTACACACATTCCTTTAGACCGTCGCCCCAGCCCAGGCTTCTGCTGGCGCCACGGCAGGTATCACGGCATTGTTCTGCTGGAGACCTGTCTCGACGAGGTACTGCCCTGTGTGCCCCGCATGGCTGTGGGCCTGTCCCGCAAGATATACTAAGGGATGGGCATGCCGCCAATTGCTTTCAATTCCCAACAAGATGTTTCTGTGAGCTAAGGATCATAAAAATACCTCATACTTTTAGTGCCCTACCAGGCTCCATCAAGTCTGTTCAGGTCGTTAACGTTCTATAGTCTCACTCATGATGTGTCAGGTTGTAATAAAATATTTAATAATTTTCTGTATGCGAAAATAAGTTAACATCCACTGACTATTCATATTTTCAAAATATAATTTTCAAATTAGCAAAAAGTTATAAATTTTCATAATTTATTTTTCCAAAAAGAAAAAAATGAGAAAAGGCTCAGAAGGGTGTATGTATTAATTCATGTGTCAAAGTGTTGGGAACAAAGTGTTTACCCAAAATGTATTCAGATCTCTATTACTTTTGGTTTCTTTATTCCAATTTTTCAATTATCCCTTTCGTTACATTTTCAAAAATACTCTCATTTAGAGATGTCTGTAGTCTTTTAACAAATCAACAGGAAATCAAAATGTGATACGACTGTAACAACAACAGGTCCACCCTTACTTACACAAATACCACACCACCTTTCTACTGCAAGACAGAGTTTACTGGGATGTATTTGGAAGCACTCAGCGCCACACACAGGAGTCTTAAACACATGGACAGAACACTTTGTAAGCACGTACTCTTAAACGACGATCCATTTCATATGGATACCATGATAAGAAGTCGGAGACTGCAAAAACTTCTGTAGGCCTCTGCTACTAGTCGTCTTCCCGTCCCACTTCTCCCGTCATTCACACAGGCCAGAGTGGACGCTCAAAGGCCAGAGAAACTGCCGCTGTGACCAACAACATGTCAGCTGATTAGTTTACATGTAGGGCTAGGGAACTAATCGTCCAGTGCAAACACTCACCATATTGAAACTTTTGATACAATACAAGCGATCGCAAAGGCTGCCCCCCTGATACCGAATATTAGTTCGCTATTCACCCACCCATAGGACGACACGGTTAGGTCAGCTGCACTCTGGTACACCATGTAACCGGTTCAAGAGGCTAAGCCGCGGGTTGCGCCTTAAGCCAAATATTTCCATTCTTTCTGGCCACTGGCTACTTCCACCAGGCGCCTGGACACAAAGACAAATCATCCTAGGAAACCACCCAGATATTTATCAGTATAATTACAACTACATATTACTATCGCAGCGCAAATTGATGACATTCTACAATGAGTGAAGTATCAGAAATAGCTTCTTATTATGACTGTGGTTCTGGAAGTATCAATTTCTCACATAATCTACACTGAAATGCCAAAGAAACTGGTACACCTGCCTAATATCGTGTAGGGCCCCCGAGAACACACAGAAGTGCCGCAACACGCCGTGGCCTGGACTCGACTAAAGTCTGAAGTAGTGCTGGAAGGAATTGACACCATGAATCCTGCAGGGCTATCCATAAATCCGTAAGAGTACGAGAGGTTGGATATCTCTTCTGAACAGTACGTTGCAAGGCATCCCAGATATGCTCAATAATGTTCATGTCAGGGGAGTTTGGTGACAAGGGGAAGTGTTTAAACTCAGAAGATTGTTCCTGGAGACACTCCGCAGCAATTCTGAAAGAGTGGGGTGTTGCATTATCCTGCTGGAATTGCTCAAGTTCGTCGGAATGTACAATGGACATGAATGGATACAGGTGATCAGACAGGATACATACGTACGTGTCACCTGTCAGCGACGCATCTAGACATATCAGGCATCCCATATCACTCCAACTGAACGCGTCCCACACCATTACAGAGCCTCAACCAGCTTCAACATTCCCCTGCTGTCATACAGGGTGCATGGATTCATGAGTTTGTCTGCATACCCGTACACGTCCATCCGCTCGATACAATTTGAAACGAGACTCGTCCGACCAGGCAACATGTTTCCAGTCATCAACAGTCCAATGCCAGTGCTGACGGGCCCAGGCGAGGAATAAAGCTTCGTGTCGTGTAGTCATCAAGGATACACGAATGGGCCTTCGGCTCCGAAAGCCATTAACGATGACGTTTCGTTGAATGGTTCGCACGCTGACACTTGTTGATGGCCCAGCACTGAAAACTGCAGCAATTTGTGGAAGGATTGCACTTCTGTCACATTGAACGATTCTCTTCAGCCATTGTTGGTTCCGTTTCTGCAGGATCTTCGTCCTGTCGCAGGAATGAAGGAGATTTGATGTTTTGCCGGATTTCTGGTATTCACGGTACACTCGTGAAATGGCCGTACGAGAAAATCCCCATTTCATCGTTACCTCGTCGATGCTGCGTCCCATCGCTCGTGCGCCGACTATAACAACAAATTCAAACTCTTTTAAATTTTCATAATCTGCCATTGTAGCAGCAGAAACCGATCTAACAACTGCGCCAGACACTCGTTATCTTATACAGGGTGTTACAAAAAGGTTCAGCCAAACTTTCAGGAAACATTCCTCACACACAAAAAAGAAAATATGCTATGTGGACATGTGTCCGGAAACGCTTAATTTCCATGTTAGAGCTCATTTTATTACTTATCTTCAAATCACGTTAATCATGGAATGGAAACACACAGCAACAGAACGTACCAGCGTGACTTCAAACACTTTGTTACAGGAAATGTTCAAAATGTCCTCGTTTAGCGAGGATACATGCATCCACCCTCCGTCGCATGGAATCCCTGACGCGCTGATGCAGCCCTAGAGAATGGCGTATTGTATCACAGCCGTCCACAATACGAGCACGAAGAGTCTCTACATTTGGTACCGGGGTTGCGTAGACAAGAGCTTTCAAATGCCCCCATAAATGAAAGTCAAGAGGGCTGAGGTCAGGAGAGCGTGGAGGCCATGGAATTGGTCCGCCTCTACCAATCCATCGGTCACCGAATCTGTTGTTGAGAAGCGTACGAACACTTCGACTGAAATGTGCAGGAGCTCCATCGTGCGTGAACCACATGTTGTGTCGTACTTGTAAAGGCACATGTTCTAGCAGCACAGGTAGAGTATCCCGTATGAAATCATGATAACGTGCTCCATTGAGCGTAGGTGGAATAACATGGGGCCCAATCGAGACATCACCAACAATGCCTGCCCAAACGTTCACAGAAAATCTGTGTTGATGACGTGATTGCACAATTGCGTGCGGATTCTCGTCAGCTCACACATGTTGATTGTGAAAATTTGCAATTTGATCACGTTGGAATGAAGCCTCATCCGTAAAGAGAACATTTGCACTGAAATGAGGATTGATACATTGTTGGATGAACTATTCGCAGAAGTGTACCCGTGTAGGCCAATCAGCTGCTGATAGTGCCTGCACACGCTGTACATGGCACGGAAACAACTGGTTCTCCCGTAGCACTCTCCATACAGTGACGTGGTCAACATTACCTTGTACAGGAGCAACTTCTCTGATGCTGACATTAGGGTTATCGACAACTGCACGAAGAATTGCCTCGTCCATTGCAGGTGTCCTCGTCGTTCTATGTCTTCCCCAGTCGCGAGTCGTAGGCTGGAATGTTCCGTGCTCCCTAAGACGCCGATCAATTGCTTCGAACGTCTCCCTGTGGGGACACCTTCGTCCTGGAAATCTGTCTCGATACAAACGTACCGCGCCATGGCTATTGCCCCGTGCTAATCCATACATCAAATGGGCATCTGCCAACTCCGCATTTGTAAATATTGCACTGACTGCAAAACCACGTTCGTGATGAACACTAACCTGTTGATGCTACGTACTGATGTGCTTGATGCTAGTAGTGTAGAGCAATGAGTCGCATGTCAACACAAGCACCGAAGTCAACATTACCTTTCTTCAGTTGGGCCAACTGGCGGTGAATCGAGGAAGTACAGTACAAACTGACGAAACTAAAATGAGCTATAACATGGAAATTAAGCGTTTCCGGACACATGTCCACATAACATCTTTTCTTTATCTGTGTGTGTGAGGAATGTTTCCTGAAAGTTTGGCCGTACCTTTTTGTAACACCCTGTATAGATGTTTCCGACCGCAGCGACGTATTCTGCCTGTTTAAATATCACTGTATTTTAATACGCTTGCCAATACCAGTTTCTTTTGCGTTTCAGTGTATAATATCCTTATGACTGGACATAATTTTCCACGTAAAATAGCTCATACCCCTTATGGCTACTGTTGAACAGGATTAATTCTGTAAAACGGGTTGAAATTACAGAAATAACTGGTAAAATTGCGATATTGATGGCAAATACGTGAAACTGAGGAAAAATATGACAAAAATGTGGATGGACTTCGTGCCCAGGCACCTGGCAGAGGTAGCGAGGACATTTCCAACATATAGTTGCCCCCGCTGATTCTTCCAAACCGATCAGACGGGAATGAGGGTGCAACTGACCAAACCATGTCGCCCTCTGGGCAGGTGAATAGCGAACTAACTCAGTATGTGTCGATGTGTTGGGCAGCCTTTGTTATTATGTGTGTTGTGGGAGAAGATTTAATATGGTGAGTGTTTGCCCTGAACGATTATTTCCCCCCATGCAAATTAATCAGTTGACAACTCGGCAGTCACAGCAGCAGTCTCTCTGGCCTCTGAGCGTCCACTATGACATTTGTGTGGACGCCGGGATACGTGGGATGTGAAGAAAACTACCGGTGGTGGCCTACACAAGTTCCTGCAACCTCCGACATCTAACCCAGGTAACTATATGGAATGGACCATGGTTTAAGTGTATGTGTTTACAAAATGTTCTGTCCATGTAGTGACGTCTGCTATGAGTGGTGATGAGTGCTTCTAAATACATCCAAGTTGACTCTTTCTTGCAGTGGAAATGTGAAGTGGTATTTGTTTTAATAAATGAGGATTTGTTGTTGCTACTTTCCTACCATGCAGGAGACCCTATCGCCGTGGGATACCACCTTCTGGAGATAATCCATCCTTCTGAGAAATCTCCCACCCCATCTCATTCCCCCCTGTTTTACAACCCCTCTGGGAAATGGGACACTCGTTCAGTTCTGAGCTACTTTTCCTCCTCCTAGGGAATCCCCCAGCGCTCCCCTCCCACATTTCTCCACACCCTTCCTTCACCAGGAAATTGGCGGTAAAAAGATTCAGTCTGAGCTGGAGAGGAAGGATCCCAGAATACGTAATTGAAATCAATATCAATTATATAGATACCCTTAAGATTCTACAGTGATTATGCTAAAGAACTTGCCCCCTTTCTATCAGCAATTTATCGTAGATCTCTGGAAGAACGTAAAGTACCTAGCGACTGGAAGAAAGCACAGGTCGTTCCCATTTTCAAGAAGGGTCATAAATCAGATGCGAATAATTATAGGCCTATTTCACTTACGTCAATCTGTTGTAGAATAATGGAACATGTTTTGTGTTCTCGTATTATGACGTTCTTAGATAATACAAATCTCCTTCATCGTAACCAACATGGATTCCGCAAACAGAGATCATGTGAAACCCAGCTCGCCCTATTTGCCCAAGAAATTCACAGTGCCGTAGACACTGGCGAGCAGATTGATGCCGTATTCCTGGACTTCAGGAAGGCATTTGATACGGTTCCGCACTTACGTTTAGTGAAAAAAATACGTGCTTACGGAATATCGGACCAGGTTTGTGATTGGATTCAGGATTTCCTAGAAGAAAGAACACAACATGTCATTCTTAACGGTTCAAAATCTGCAGATGTAGAGGTAATTTCGGGAGTACCGCAAGGAAGCGTGATAGGACCTTTATTGTTTACAATATACATAAATGACTTAGTTGACAACATCGGTAGCTCCGTGAGGCTATTTGCAGATGACACGGTTGTCTACAAGAAAGTAGCAACATCAGAAGACTCGTACGTACTCCAGGAAGACCTGCAGAGGATTAATGAATGGTGCGACAGCTGGCAGCTTTCCCTAAACGTAGATAAATGTAATATAATGCGCATACATAGGGGCAGAAATCCATTCCAGTACGATTATGCCATAGGTGGTAAATCATTGGAAGCGGTAACGACCGTAAAATACTTAGGAGTTACTATCCGGAGCGATCTGAAGTGGAATGATCACATAAAACAAATAGTGGGAAAAGCAGGCGCCAGGTTGAGATTCATAGGAAGAATTCTAAGAAAATGTGACTCATCGACGAAAGAAGTAGCTTACAAAACGCTTGTTCGTCCGATTCTTGAGTATTGCTCATCAGTATGGGACCCTTACCAGGTTGGATTAATAGAAGAGATAGACATGATCCAGCGAAAAGCAGCGCGATTCGTCATGGGGACATTTAGTCAGCGCGAGAGCGTTACGGAGATGCTGAACAAGCTCCAGTGGCGGACACTTCAAGAAAGGCGTTACGCAATACGGAGAGGTTTATTATCGAAATTACGAGAGAGCACATTCCGGGAAGAGATGGGCAACATATTACTACCGCCCACATATATCTCGCGTAATGATCACAACGAAAAGATCCGAGAAATTAGAGCAAATACGGAGACTTACAAGCAGTCGTTCTTCCCACGCACAATTCGTGAATGGAACAGGGAAGGGGGGATCAGATAGTGGTACAATAAGTACCCTCCGCCACACACCGTAAGGTGGCTCGCGGAGTATAGATGTAGATGTAGATGTAGATAGTAGAGGATATACTGTATATTTATAAAATTCAGTTTTCAGGAGTTGGATCTCTTTATTTGGCTAGAAAAGTTCATGTCCAGTAACTACCAATTTGGAGATGTTGTGTTATTAGAAAATTATCGTGTCTCTGCTCTGTTGATATGCAGGATTGACTGAGCTAGTGCACAATGCCACCACCAGAGGGCATCCCAACCCTCCCACAAACCTCGCCCTGTTCCTCCCATCCCTTCCAGAAAAAATATTGGAAGGAAAAATCGCTCAGTTTGTGCTGAGCTAGTGGATTGGAAGGACCCTATGACAGGTAACTCAGCTACATTGCAGAAGGCATAATAATATACTGTTTAATTATAAAATTCAATTTCAGTATGAATTTGCAGGGGTTAGATCTCTTTATCTGGCGGGAGAAGCACATCATCCTCTGCTATTTATTTACTTTTGGGAAATGTCGATCTTGTAAAATACATTAAATATTTAAATAGAGAACTTCTTTCTGATCATGCAAGGAATATCATCATGGAATCGAAACCAACACAAAACACTCACAGCACATAATTACACTGTTACATAAGTGCTAAACATATCAGACAAAAATCTCCCGATCGTGTCTACACACATGCCAAACCACACTACATGTGCCGGACCACCAGCAACCCTTTGAGTCCCGAGCGCTAGACTGGGAGGTGCTGGTCACCTGCAGAAGAATGCGTGATACCAGATGTTGGCTCTCAAACTCACACGTTTCACACCAGGTCACAGGAAGCACGTGTTTTGTGTGCTCGTCCTGCTGTGCAGATACTGACTGAGTCACTTAACGATAACGCCAGCAGAGGATGCTGGGAGAAGCAATCTTTACACCCATCCTCCCTCCAATCCTCTCCTCCCCTCCCATCCCCTCCCCTCTCACCCCTTCGGTTACTTCCTGTTAGGCAAAGAAGCAGATGGCGGCAGCTCTTTGATATTAATACCTGGGAAAGTGGTGAATTGCTGTAGAAACACATGCTCTCTCTCTCTCTCACTCTCTCTCTCTCTCTCTCTCTCTCTCTCTCTCTCTCTCTCTCTCTCTCTCTCTCTCTCTCAAGTAGATACTTCCTGACCAGCGAGTATGTGTCAAGTGCCATCAACAACTACAATAACCCCTCTTTTGTCCCGAAAATAGTACCAGATACCTGATAAATCTCCAGCCCTCCCCAAAATACTGACTATGGATGTCATGGAAATAGTCCATTTGCACTAACCCACACAGTCGAATTGAGTGACTAATTAATTAAAGCCCTCTGTGTGGAAAAATTTTTACTCGCTTCCTATTGCTAGATACTAGGACTGCTATATTTTGTGGGAAATACTGGAGCTATCTGGAACTCCATCCCATATTTACCTGGTTTCCATACTCTACTCCTTCCCCTTCTGGGTTTTCCTTGTCTCCTATTGGTGGATACAAGCACAGTTAGGTCGTTTTTCGGGAAATACATTAGTGGTAGTGAGAGTTTCAAATTTCAGCTCAGTTACGCTATGTCCTTAAACAATTTGCAGGATACAGAGCAGGGGATTGACTGGAGTGTGCTCGCAATACCACTTCTCGAAACAAAAAAATTGATCAATCGGGAATTTGACATTGCGATTGGAAGTGGTGCTGTAGAAAATTATAGTTTTAATTGTATATTTCGGTGAGAATTTATACAATTGTGGTTGTGTAATTCCTGACCACCTACAGGTCTGCTAAATGTATTTTTAAAGCACTATAGAACTCCGAAGTTGGTTCTATCTACTAAGCGAGGAAAAAGAAGGAGACGAAATGGTATACTGGGTGATTTCATCTCAAATCATACAGGTCATTTCAATTTGTGGTCATGATTTTCTCTGAAAAAAATATTTATTAAACCTCTATATCATAAGTGTCACGAAATAAGGTATTATCGTTTTATCTTAATTTCTGTAAATGGTACAGCCCTTTGAAAAATTTATATTTTGTAAATAACTCTTCAAAAAGTTGTTGTTGTTGTTGTGGTCTTCAGTCCTGAGACTGGTTTGATGCAGCTCTCCATGCTACTCTATCCTGTGCAAGCTTCTTCATCTCCCAGTACCTACTGCAACCTACATCATTCTGAATCTGCTTAGTGTATTGATCTCTTGGTCTCCCTCTACGATTTTTACCCTCCACGCTGCCCTCCAATGCTAAATTTGTGATCCCTTGAAGCCTCAAAACATGTCCTACAAACCGATCCCTTCTTCTAGTCAAGTTGTGCCACAAACTTCTCTTCTCCCCAATCCTAGTCAATACCTCCTCATTAGTTACGTGATCTACCCACCTATCTTCAGCATTCTTCTGTAGCACCACATATCGAAAGCTTCTATTCTCTTCTTGTCCAAACTATTTATCGTCCATGTTTCACTTCCATACATGGCTACACTCCATACAAATACTTTCAGAAACGACTTCCTGACACTTAAATCTATAGTCGATGTTAACAAATTTCTCTTCTTCAGAAACGATTTCCTTGCCATTGCCAGTCTACATTTTATATCCTCTCTACTTCGACCATCATCAGTTACTTTACTCCCTAAATAGCAAAACTCCTTTACTACTTTAAGTGTCTCATTTCCTAATCTAATCCCCTCAGCATCACCCGATTTAATTTGACTACATTCCATTATCCTCGTTTTGCTTTTGTTGATGTTCATCTTATATCCTCCTTTCAAGACACTGTCCATTCCGTTCAACTGCTCTTCCAAGTCCTTTGCTGTCTCTGACAGAATTACAATGTCATCGGCGAACCTCAAAGTTTTTACTTCTTCTCCATGAATTTTAATACCTACTCCGAATTTTTCTTTTGTTTCCTTCACTGCTTGCTAAATATACAGATTGAATAACATCGGGGAGAGGCTACAACCCTGTCTCACTCCTTTCCCAACCACTGCTTCCCTTTCATGCCCCTCGACTCTTATAACTGCCATCTGGTTTCTGTACCAACTGTAAATAGCCTTTCGCTCCCTGTATTTTACCCCTGCCACCTTCAGAATTTGAAAGAGAGCATTCCAGTTAACGTTGTCAAAAGCTTTCTCTAAGTCTACAGATGCTAGAAACGTAGATTTGCCTTTTCTTAATCTTTCTTCTAAGATAAGTCGTAAGGTTAGTATTGCCTCACGTGTTCCAACATTTCTACGGAATCCAAACTGATCTTCCCCGAGGTCCGCTTCTACCAGTTTTTCCATTCGTCTGTAAAGAATTCGCGTCAGTATTTTGCAGCTGTGACTTATTAAACTGATAGTTCGGTAATTTTCACATCTGTCAACACCTGCTTTCTTTGGGATTGGAATTATTATATTCTTCTTGAAGTCTGTGGGTATTTCGCCTGTCTCATACATCTTGCTCACCAGATGGTAGAGTTTTGTCATGACTGGCTCTCCCAAGGCCATCAGTAGTTCTGATGGAATGTTGTCTACTCCCGGGGCCTTGTTTCGACTCAGGTCTTTCAGTGCTCTGTCAAACTCTTCACGCAGTATCTTATCTCCCATTTCATCTTCATCTACATCCTCTTCCATTTCCATAATATTGTCCTCAAGTACATCGCCCTTGTATAGACCCTCTATATACTCCTTCCACCTTTCTGCCTTCCCTTCTTTGCTTAGAACTGGGTTGTCATCTGAGCTCTTGATATTCATACAAGTGGTTCTCTTCTCTCCAAAGGTCTCTTTAATTTTCCTGTAGGCAGTATCTATCTTACCCCTAGTGAGATAAGCCTCTACATCCTTACATTTGTCCTCTAGCCATCCCTGCTTAGCCATTTTGCATTTACTGTCGATCTCATTTTTGAGACGTTTGTATTCCTTTTTGCCTGCTTCATTTACTGCATTTTTATATTTTCTCCTTTCATCAATTAAATTCAATATTTCTTCTGTTACCCAAGGATTTCTATTAGCCCTCGTCTTTTTACCTACTTGATCCTCTGCTGTCTTCACTACTTCATCCCTCAGAGCTACCCATTCTTCTTCTACTGTATTTCTTTCCCCCATTCCTGTCAATTGTTCCCTTATGCTCTCCCTGAAACTCTCTACAACTTCTGGTTCTTTCAGTTTATCCAGGTCCCAACTCCTTAAATTCCCACCTTTTTGCAGTTTCTTCAGTTTCAATCTACAGTTCATAACCAATAGATTGTGGTCAGAATCCACATCTGCCCCTGGAAATGTCTTACAATTTAAAACCTGGTTCCTAAATCTCTGTCTTACCATTATATAATCTATCTGATACCTTTTAGTATCTCCAGGATTCTTCCAGGTATACAACCTTCTTTTATGATTCTTGAACCAAGTGTTAGCTATGATTAAGTTATGCTCTGTGCAAAATTCTACAAGGCGGCTTCCTCTTTCATTTCTTCCCCCCAATCCATATTCACCTACTATGTTTCCTTCTCTCCCTTTTCCTACTGAGGAATTCCAGTCACCCATGACTATTAAATTTTCGTCTCCCTTCGCTACCTGAATAATTTCTTTTATCTCGTCATACATTTCATCAATTTCTTCATCATCTGCAGAGCTAGTTGGCATATAAACTTGTACTATTGAAGTAGACATGGGCTTTGTGTCTATCTTGGCCACAATAATGCGTTCACTATGCTGTTTGTAGTAGCTAACCCGCACTCCTATTTTTTTATTCATTATTAAACCTACTACTGCATTACCCCTATTTGATTTTGTATTTATAAATCTGTAATCACCTGACCTAAAGTCTTGTTCCTCCTGCCACCGAACTTCACTAATTCCCACTATATCTAACTTTAACCTATCCATTTCCCTTTTTAAATTTTCTAACCTACCTGCCCGATTAAATCTCTTTCAAATTCTGAAGGTGGCAGGGGTAAAAAGTAGAGGACAAAAAAAATTAACTAATAAACCAAAAGTACTGGAGTCCTGGCAGATGTTTGGCGTTAATGTTCCCTCTTAGTGTGTTGACATTTAGTTGACACCCTCACACTAATGGGCTTCCTTTAACTTACAAATTTAAGACGAAAATACAAATTTTAAATTAATTTTTCCATTAAAATTTTTTTTCTCGTTTGGAAAGTCACATTTTTTCTGTCATACTACAGACTTAATTATAAACAGTATCTTCTCCGCTCCAGCTATCTGTATTATGTAAATGTTTATTTGAAAAATGTAAAAAAAACTGCTGTTTTCTTGAAAACTGGCATTCTTAGTCCGTAGCTGTGAACAAAATATAGGTTGGCTCTTACATAGAAGATAACATCAACCAGCCACTTTTTAGAAGGTATTTATTTATCATATTTAAATAGTACCGTTACCGGTTTCGAACTGTTCATCTTCAGACGGCTACTTCACGTTAAGATACATTCTGCATTAGCTTTCGCTTTTTGTTTTCCCAACTGATGGAATTTACTTTCGGTGTTGATGCCCTACAACCAAAACCAGATGTTAGACAATGCCTTTATAACCGTAATTGTGCCTCACAACAATTTTAAGTGACGTAAACAAATTGTTAAATCATGTAACCGCGCGGATTTTTCATCGTAAGTAACCGAATCATCTTCCCTTTAATAATTTCTTTACATCATTTAAAATCGTTGTGAGGCACAATTACAGTTAAAAAGACACTGTCTCACATGCAGTTTTGTTTGCAGGGCACCACCACCCCAAGTAAATTTCATCAGTTTGGAAAACAAAAAGCGAAAGCCAATGTAAAATGTATCTTAACGTGAACTGGCCATCTGAAGATGATCCTGTCCGATTTGAAACCAGTAACGGCGCCACTTAAATAAATAAATAGCACAGGAAAAAGAAGCTGATTGCTGTCATGTTCTATGTAAGAGACAACCTATATTACGTAAAACATTGCATTTATACGAGTTTTCACCAATTATTTACTTGAAAACTTTTATCCGAAAACTTTTGAGAACTACACCAAATATTGTTGGTTAATATGTTATTAGTCAGTGCAAACACAGTGGGCAATATTTTTCTGTGTAAAGTGTTAAAAAATTTTCAACATTCTGCATATTTCGCATCACTGAGTTTCTAGTGTAAAATATGCATGTTGGCAACACTGTTTCCTGCACTCTTCTGTTTATAACAAACGAGTGAGAACTTACGCATAAACCATTGTGCATCGAGTTTTGTGTTTGATTTGAACTTTTTGTTAGATACAAAGTCTTTGAGAAAATACATTTGTGAAAGGGTGAGGTGTGTGGACTATGAAAAAAGACACCAGAAGGTGGTGTTTAAGAAAAGTGAGAAACACTTGACAGTTGTTGGAAACCTGTCAGAGGTATTGCAGAAATATCTTGACCCTAAAGTAACGGTATTAGCATCACGTCCATTGTGCAGGAATTGCTACACTCACTACAGGAAGAAATTTAGTGGCAACCCACCTGAATGATCACCCGGATGTGAAACTGATGAAGACAGTGCAGATGTTTATATTCCTGGATGTGGAGTTATTTATGCGTTGAATGTTGGAATTTCTGCTGTAGCGCCTACTATATCCCCCCTTTAACATCCAGGAAATGCAAGAAGTACAAGAAGAAAACAGTACGTAAGAAGAGAAGTCGAAGAAATTGAAACAGGTTTTACACAAGCAACATCTTCAAAACTTTGTGAAGTGTTAAATGTAGATGCACTTGCTGTAGAATCTGAAGACAGTGATATGCGCACGACATGTGATGTGTGGTTTCGAAAGCTAAATATTGCTATCTCATCAGCCACCTATACTGAGAAAGTACAGTTACTGACATTGATATCAGGTAGATACTCTGAGAAGCAGATACAGAAATACATACCCATTTCCTCACATTATTTGGCTACAAAAGCTCGTAAAATAAAGAATGAGAAAAGTATTCGGACATGCCCAGATTCTTACCGAGGGCATACGTTGCTTAATGTTGCTCTGGAATATTATCTAAGTGATGACAAATATTGCAGCAGGCAAAGTCCTAACAAGGCTGATTAAAAAGTTAAGGTAAAACGATATATGACAAGATGAATAAGAGAAGCATATCTCCTAATGAAAAAGAAGAGCCCGAATTAAAAATTAGTGTCACAAAACTCTACGGCTTACGACCAAAATGGATAAAATACCAGCCAGTGAAGGAAGTATCCACATGTATTTACTGCACAAATTTGAAACTTGTTGCCGGCCGGGGTGGCCGAGCGGTTGGAGGCGCTACAGTCTGGAACTGAGCGACCGCTACGGTCGCTGTTTCGAGTCCTGTCTCGGGCATGGATGTTTGTGATGTCCTTAGGTTAGTTAGGTTTAAGTAGTTCTAAGTTCTAGGAGACTGATGACCTCAGCAATTAAGTCCCATAGTGCTCAGAGCCATTTTGAAACTTGTTTGTCACAGGAAAGAAGTACACAGAGATGGACCTAATGCTTTTGTGTATATGTCAAGAGCCGCAAGATAAAAGTTGGTTGCAGAAGTGTGCAGTGCAGTAGAGTCAGAGAAGTTTGTTACAGAGGTAACGCATTGGGTCATGAAAGAAATAGCTCACCATCATTTCTGGAGGATTCAGAGACAGGCCCTAACAGAAGTAAAATCAGCCACATCCCGGAATACTGACCCATTAGTTCTTCATTTCGACTTTGCTATGAACTAGTCTGTTGCTATGCAGAACTACACTCCTGGAAATGGAAAAAAGAACACATTGACACCGGTGTGTCAGACCCACCATACTTGCTCCGGACACTGCGAGAGGGCTGTACAAGCAATGATCACACGCACGGCACAGCGGACACACCAGGAACCGCGGTGTTGGCCGTCGAATGGCGCTAGCTGCGCAGCATTTGTGCACCGCCGCCGTCAGTGTCAGCCAGTTTGCCGTGGCATACGGAGCTCCATCGCAGTCTTTAACACTGGTAGCATGCCGCGACAGCGTGGACGTGAACCGTATGTGCAGTTGACGGACTTTGAGCGAGGGCGTATAGTGGGCATGCGGGAGGCCGGGTGGACGTACCGCCGAATTGCTCAACACGTGGGGCGTGAGGTCTCCACAGTACATCGATGTTGTCGCCAGTGGTCGGCGGAAGGTGCACGTGCCCGTCGACCTGGGACCGGACCGCAGCGACGCACGGATGCACGCCAAGACCGTAGGATCCTACGCAGTGCCGTAGGGGACCGCACCGCCACTTCCCAGCAAATTAGGGACACTGTTGCTCCTGGGGTATCGGCGAGGACCATTCGCAACCGTCTCCATGAAGCTGGGCTACGGTCCCGCACACCGTTAGGCCGTCTTCCGCTCACGCCCCAACATCGTGCAGCCTGCCTCCAGTGGTGTCGCGACAGGCGTGAATGGAGGGACGAATGGAGACGTGTCGTCTTCAGCGATGAGAGTCGCTTCTGCCTTGGTGCCAATGATGGTCGTATGCGTGTTTGGCGCCTTGCAGGTGAGCGCCACAATCAGGACTGCATACGACCGAGGCACACAGGGCCAACACCCGGCATCATGGTGTGGGGAGCGATCTCCTACACTGGCCGTACACCACTGGTGATCGTCGAGGGGACACTGAATAGTGCACGGTACATCCAAACCGTCATCGAACCCATCGTTCTACCATTCCTAGACCGGCAAGGGAACTTGCTGTTCCAACAGGACAATGCACGTCCGCATGTATCCCGTGCCACCCAACGTGCTCTAGAAGGTGTAAGTCAACTACCCTGGCCAGCACGATCTACGGATCTGTCCCCCATTGAGCATTTGGGACTGGATGAAGCGTCGTCTCACGCGGTCTGCACGTCCAGCACGAACGCTGGTCCAACTGAGGCGCCAGGTGGAAATGGCATGGCAAGCCGTTCCACAGGACTACATCCAGCATCTCTACGATCGTCTCCATGGGAGAATAGCAGCCTGCATTGCTGCGAAAGGTGGATATACACTGTACTAGTGCCGACATTGTGCATGCTCTGTTGCCTGTGTCTATGTGCCTGTGGTTCTGTCAGTGTGATCATGTGATGTATCTGACCCCAGGAATGTGTCAATAAAGTTTCCCCTTCCTGGGACAATGAATTCACGGTGTTCTTATTTCAATTTCCAGGAGTGTATACTCAAAGTTAGCACTGGCACACATCGCAGGTATCAATATTCACATGTGTTGCTCACTTCTTTGGAACGTCACACTATTTTGCTATTGTCAGCGAGTATCTCATCATGACACTACACATGCATGCTACGCTGTCAGGATGATAATTGGTGACATAGCATCTATAGGTCATGCATTTCCCAAACATGTGTATATAACTGATGGTGTAGCATCTCATTTCAAAAACCGCTTTCAGTTTTATGAACTTGGTCAACACTGTAGTACAGGAATGAAGACAAAAAAATGGATATTTTCAGCAACAGGTCATGAAAAAAGTGCCCTGTAAACATCTTTCAACAAGATTTAATCCCCAACATGAAACTGTTGATCCTATAACAGATGCTACTGGATTTGTAAACATCATATAAACATTTCTAACGAACATGAAACTCTTAATTTTAAATGAAAGTACGTTAAGGGGATTCCATTTAAAAAAGAGAGAAGAGTGGTCTGCTATGAAGCCTGTGGCAGGAATTCAATCAAGTCACTACTTGGTTGCATCCTGGAGTGGCACAGACATTGCAAGAACGGTTCTCCAAGAAATGTAGTCTACTGTGTGTGAAATACAGAGACCACAGAATACATTAGAAGACTTTGTAGTGAGCCACTCCATTTCTTGTGTCTATGAAAATCGGCGGTGGGTTGGACAGATAATAAGTGTCTCTCACGAGTTGCAAGATATGAACATCTCCTTTATGGCACCTCATGGTCCTGTTGATGCTTTCAAATGATCAGCATCAAAAGAGCAGTGTGCACTTCCCACTTCCCAAGTACTGCTCTTGTTGGATAATCCTTGTCTGTGTGCAAATTCAACTCGGCTATTCAAGTTCAATGAGAAGAAGATGAAAATAAGCAAATGAACTCTTTTCAATGGTGCAGAGTTGATTGTTACATTGTACGCAATTTTAATTCATGGTAACTCATGAAGAAATAAAATCATAACGGAAGAAAATAATATTACGTGAATAATATCGTAAAAAGAAAAATGTGTATAAATATTATGTCTCATTTTTGTTATAAAATGCTTTCGAACAAAATTATAGATTGTTTCCCACTCACTTATCATGTTATAAAGTAATTATTTTGCTTCAGAAATACCTTTTTTGCCTGACATTTACTTAAAATCAGCGACCAATTTAAATATTTAATTGTCATAATTGTTTGACCTTTCTCACATTTTGTACAGATAAGTACTGCCCACTCTGATTGTACATTCTCTACGACAATGACTAATTAACGTACCATAAAATTTTTAGAACATTTAGGATGGGGGTTTTGGAGAAAATAATTTCTAAATAAACAAAAATTTTCAGATTCTTTCATCTTTATGTACAAATATTATGACAGTTTAAGAACTCTACGCATTAATGTCATAGCTGACAGTTAGCAGTCCTTCCACTCTATCGTTTCTCCAGACAGTTTGAAAGGTAACTCTGGTGGGACTATTTTAATGATTGAGAATGGAGGCAAAATTTAGAGTACTAACAAGATTTATTTTTTAAACCAGACGTAAATTATACTAAACAAGTTATGCATTGAATACCCTAAACAACTAACAGCTGATTTAATTCTTCACTGGGCTGATCGTGTTTGGCAAAGACAGCTTAACTAATCCAGTGAGTCAAGTATTTGGCCCTAAAAATGTGGATAACGCAAGCTGAATTGATCTGACGCTGAGCATACTTTGACTGATCAAATCTACTGAAGTTTCTCTATATAGGTGCAGCTCAGATCAGAGATCTGTATGCCCTGACAATGCCGGAGTGGTAGTATGTTACCCTGTTTACTTCGTGCGGCGATGTAACTTGCAGCTGGCGAGATGCGTGCAGCGGTGAACAGGCATGGAGGCGGCACCTGTGACTCGATCGCGGCCACGAAAGAAATACAAAAATCTCAAGGTCTCGCGATCAGGCAGACGGATCGCAATTTACTCGCTACCAGAGTCCTGAAATCACGGTAGATTTCAATGTGTGACACACTCGTTGTCTCGTCATACCAAGGACCAATTTGGCTCACATATATGACAGAGCGCACAAGGATACGAAACGTCAAGACTGGTGAACCAAACACGAATAAGTGCGCCCTCGGCAAACGAGTGGTCCGAGACGTTTGAAGTCGCACTGTCGATAAAGTAAGAACTTCACCGCAGGCTCCCCAGTCTAAACTACACCCAAGTGAAGTCAGTCTCAGGACATGTACCAAGAACCAACCACACATGCCAGAGCTTCGACTGAAGTGCTTACCACACCAAAGTCCTGCACCCGAGTGCCACGCAACTCTCCAGAAAAAAAAATTCCGTTTTCCCGCAAAGTGCACGAACGACACCACCTTCACACCATCTTCAGCCAATCACAGGGCTCTAGAGGCGCCAAATCTCCCCTCCCACACGACAGCACAAACTCACGTCGAACCAGGACAAGAGTTAAGAAACCTGTGTCTCTGAAAAAAAAAGGAATCGCCAATTACTGGCTTTGTTTAAATTTTCGGAGAGGGGGAAGAAATGATTCTCCAAAGTCGTGTCACTTCCCACAGCAACAAGCGAACAAATACAATCTCAAAGATCTTTATCTGAATCGCCTGTGCCTTGGAGCTTGTTAGTTCTAGCTATGAAGTGTAATAAAGATTCTATCTCTCTTTTATTATACAAGCGAGGCAGGCGAGGGAGTGGTTCGCTGGCCTATTTGCACTTTCAGCAAACATGAAAAAAGGTGAATTTTTACTACTTGTGGTTCTACACACAATGCCCAGTTTATGACTCCACTGTGTAGACGCATTCCTTTAGAGTAGACAGTCGCCACAGCCCAGACTTCTGCTCGTGCCACAACAGGTATTGCGGCATTGTTCTACTGGGGACCTGTCTTGCTGAGGGGCTGCCTCTCTGCCCGGAATGACTGTGGTCCTGTCTGGCAAGACTTACTAAGGGATCAGCTCACTGCCATTTGTTTTCAACTCCCAACAAGCTGTTTCTATGAGCTTAGAATCATAAAAATACTACATGCTTTTAGTGCCATACCAGGCTTCATCAACATCTGCTCAGGCCATTAACTTTCTCGATTCTCGCTCAATGTGTATCAAGTTGTAATAAAATCCTTAATAATTTACCATACATGAAAAACAGGTGAGAGAGTAACTTGTCCTCTCTCTCTGCCCCCTCCCTGCCATTTATCTCTGCGTGGCTAGTGTCTCAGTTCAGTGTTGTTTAGTGTGACACAAACCAGAGAAAATCTTTGAAAATAGTAGGAGAATCTCATCCTGATAACCGATATATATCTGAGAAAGGTAACTTTGCCTATCAGGATTGCCCATGGCTAAAATACATCCTAACTTAACCTCTTGCATTCCAGGCATCATTCACTCACATGAAACTGCAAGCCAGCAAGAGTACATGTAAACATTGTTGTGAGTAGTATGAATTACGTTAGACCCAGGGGTCATTGCTACATCACAGACTTCCGTGTAACATTTGATATGCACTTAAAAGGTCTTGCAGCAAAGAAATGTGCCCATTCACTCCGTATCCTGAGGTCAGAGATGTCTAATGTCCCTAATCATCTACAATGTCCTGGAGTATGAACTGTTCTCTGCTAATTGATTTACGCCTACTCTATCACTCATGTGGTCTCCATCATCAAACACATACATTCTCAAATTCTGAATGAACAAGTGAGTCGCATGTGTAATCTGTTTGTCTTATTACCGAAGTTGTGTAAATTTGTGTATTTTTTCTAGGACATAAAAACAAATACAGGCACATAATCAGTGTCGAGAGCATTAATAAATGTGCAGAAAAAACATAGACCTCACAATCCAGTCACCTATCAGGGACTGGCGTGACAGCGTTCCATTTGACACACAACCCGCCCCCTGGCGTAGAAATTCATTCAGCATTAGCGGGACATGGGACAGCCCAACTCTTCCCGTTCGCCTCTGTATCTGAAGGTGCGCCTGCCGGTGCAGGACATCGGATTAGCTCGCCTTTTGTCGATGGGACATGTCACTCTCAGCAGTCCGCTGAGTTGGTTAGGCTCGGCACATGTATCGACTGTGGTGCCATGCGCCTCGCTTGTCCCTCGATTAGTGGTCTGGCCGCTAGGGGTTTGTTGCCGGCACGTGGTTGTGTCCCGCTGTCTGAGCTGGCTTGAGATGTGCCACCTCCACTGGGGCTGCGTGACATAGGCGTGTCAGCTGGCAGCGGCCAGTTCTGTCGCAGCGGGTGGTCCCCCACACTGGGACCACTAAGCTGACCCATTACAGCTGCCCACTCCATTCGCCCCTCGCTGTCTGGCAAGGGCTGTGACGTCCAGCCTGCCATGTTGGTTTCAGTCTGCACAATCCTCAAGTATGGTCAAGTGCCATATTCTCTCTCAAATGTCATTACATCGATATAATTTATTTACAAAACAGAAAATATTTATGAGTAAAATTTCTTTTATTTAATATATATTTTTTGTCTTTTCTTTTTTCTGTAGTATTATTAAGGGCGCAATATCCAAAAATAAATTTAATGACTGCAGGGCCCTCTTAACGCTGTATGGACGTAAATTATGTGGTGTGAGGTGTCTGTGTTTGTGTGTGCACGTGTTTTCATTAGTTTTCGGTTAGTTCCACTTCTGTCATACACCCTAATTTTACGCTGGCGCTACCTCCATACCTCCACCAAACGTGCAGACTTTTCCCAATACTAGATACTAACTTATTGTACTACCATATGACTTCTCTAATACTACCTAAGCGAAATTTCATGCATCTTATTCCTTGTATACTCCTAATTGAACGGAATGGACAGTGTCTTGAAAGGAGGGTGTAAGATGAACATCAACAAAAGCAAAACGCGGACAATGGAATGTAGTCGAATTAAATGGGGTGATGCTGAGGGAATTAGATTAGGAAATGAGACACTTAAAGAAGTAAAGGAGCTTTGCTATTTGGGCGCCGGGCGAAGTGGCCGAGCTGTTCTAGGCGCCACAGTCTGGAGCCGCGAGACCGCTGCGGTCGCAGGTTCGAATCCTGCCTAGGGCATGGATGTGTGTGATGTCCTTAGGTTAGTTAGGTTTAAGTAGTTCTAAGTTCTAGCGGACTGATGACCTCAGCAGTTAAGTCCCATAGTGCTCAGAGCCATTTGAACCATTTTTTTGCTATTTGGGGAGCAAAATAACTGATGATGGCCGAAGTAGAGAGGATATAAAATGTAGACTGGCAATGGCAAGGAAAGCGTTTCTGAAGAAGAAAAATTTGTTAACATCGAGTATAGATTTAAATGTCAGGAAGTCGTTTCTGAAAGTATTTGTATGGAGTGTAGCCATGTATGGAAGTGAAACGTGGACGATAAATAGTTTAGACAAGAAGAGAATAGAAGCTTTCGAAATGTGGTGCTACAGAAGAATGCTGAAGATTAGATGGGTATATCACATAACTAATGAGGAGGTACTGAATAGAATTGGGGAGAAGAGGAGCTTGTGGCACAACTTGGCTAGAAGAAGGGATCGGTTGGTAGGACGTGTTCTGAGACATCGAGGGATCACCCATTTAGTATTGGAGGGCAGCGTGGAGGGTAAAAATCGTAGAGGGAGACCAAGAGATGACTACACTAAGCAGATTCAGAAGGATGTAGGCTGCAGTAGGTACTGGGAGATGAAGAAGCTTGCACAGGATAGAGTAGCATGGAGAGCTGCATCAAACCAGTTTCAGGACTGAAGACCACAACAACAACAACTCCTAATTTATTTTTCGATGTCCTGCAGTGTTGTCTGCTGACTCTGAAGCGGTCAGGAAGTGCGTCTACTCACTCTGGTGCTGGTGATATGTCTGAAACCTTTCTAGTTGCATTTTATGATTGCGTACACGTAACTATACATTGTACAAGGACGCCTCCTGTCTCCTCTGCCAGGATCACTGCTGCTAAAATGAAATACAGGTTTTTTTTCTTTATTGTGATTTTAAACACCTTATACAAAGGCGGGCTGTCAGCAGCACAATACGACGCTCTTCATCCTTGAGGTCGACAACAAGTAATACATAAAGGTGGCACAGAGTAGACAGTAAAAACGGTGGGCAAAAAATGTAGACACTAAAAATCGAAAAAAACATGGAGCCGTTCACGCTGGACGAGAAACATCACTAACACTAGGCGACACGGTGCACAAAACATTGATGATGGCGGCGTGGCGTGGCGTGACGGCGAACAACACTACACAAAAACGAAGGCACACACACGAAACACTGACGGCGATGATCTCCGGCGCGCGAATGTTCACTGAGCGGGTACGAGTCCGGGGACCTGCCAAGAGAGGAGGAGGAGGAAGGGGAGTGGGAGAGCGAGAGGGGAGAGCAGAGATGCCACGGGCAGGGGAGAGAGGGGGAGGGAGGAAGGGAGAGGGCAAGCCCAGGGGAAGAGGGGTCGAGGGAGGGGACGGGGGAAAAGGAAAGAGAAGGGAAGGGAAGAGAAGGGAGGGAGGGTGCCTAAAGGAAAGGACACCGGAAGTGGGGGGTGGAGCAGGGTCAAAGGAGAGGAGGGGTAGATGGAGGGGAGGAGGACATCATCAGGGAGGGGGAGCTGGCGGAAGCCACTTTGGGAGATGGTGAGGAGGGTGGAGAGATGGAGACCAGGTGGGACGTGGGAATACAGGCGCGGCAGCGGGCGGGGGTGGGAGAGGATCGGGCAGACTAGTGGGTGGGGAGGATCGAGTTTACGGGAGGTGTACAGGATCTGTATCCTTTCAATGAAAAGGAGGAGGTGGGGGAAGGGGATGAGATCGTACAGGATCCGCGTGGGGGAGGGGAGACGGATGCGATAGGCGAGGCGGAGAGCATGGCGTTCAAGGATTTGGAGGGATTTATAAAAGGTAGGGGAGGCGGAGATCCAAGCCGGATGGGCATAACAAAGGAGAAATACAGGCATACTGCATTATATAAGTCACAGTAGAGTGCAAACCCCAGACTTGGAAATAGGAAGCAGAAATGAAATGATGGGCCATGGATGAGACTTATATCACAAAAAAGAATGTACAGGGGGGTCCATTGATAGTGACTGGGCCAAATATCTCACGAAATAAGCGTCAAACGAAAAAACTACAAAGAACGAAACTCTTCTAGCTTGAAGGGGGAAACCAGATGACGCTATGGTTGGCCCGCTAGATGGCGCTGCCATAGGTCAAATGGATATCAACTGCGTTTTTTTTAAAATAGGAACCCCCATTTTTTATTACATATTCGTGTAGTACGTAAAGAAATATGAATGTTTTAGTTGGACCATTTTTTTCGCTTTGTGATAGATGGCGCTGTAATAGTCACAAACATATGTCTCACAATCTTAGACGAACAGTTGGTCGCGACTGCTACGGTCGCAGGTTTGAATCCTGCCTCGGGCATGGATGTGTGTGATGTCCTTAGGTTAGTTAGGTTTAAGTAGTTCTAAGTTCTAGGGGACTGATGACCACAGATGTTAAGTTCCATAGTGCTCAGAACCATTTGAACCATTTTTTTGAACAGTTGGTAACAGGTAGGTCTTTTAAAGTAAAATACAGAACGTGGGTACGTTTGAACATTTTATTTCGGTTGTTCCAATGTGATACATGTACCTTTGTGAACTTATCATTTCTGAGAATGCATGCTGTTACAGCGTCATTTCCTGTAAATACCATATTAATGCAATAAATGCTCTAAGTTGATGTCCGTCAACCTCAATGCATTCGGCCATCCGTGTAACGACATTCCTCTCAACAGCGAGTAGTTCGCCTTTCGTAATGTTCGCACATGCATTGACAATGTGCTGACGCACGTTGTCAGGCGTTGTCGGTGGATCACGATAGCAAATATCCTTCAACTTTCCCCACAGAAAGAAATCCGGGGACGTCAGATCCGGTGAACGTGCGGGCCATGGCATGGTGCTTCGACGACCAATCCAGCTGTCATGAAATATGCTATTCAATACCGCTTCAAGCGCACGCGAGCTATGTGCCGGACATTCATCATGTTGGAAGTACATCGCCATTCTGTCATGCAGTGAAACATCTTGTAGTAACATCGGTAGAACATTACGTAGGAAATCAGCATACATTGCACCATTAAGATTGCCATCGATAAAATGGGAGCCAATTATCGTCCCACCCATAATGCCGCATCATACATTAACCCGCCAAGGTCGTTGATGTTCCACTTGTCGCAGCCATCGTGGATTTTCCGTCGCCCTATAATGCATATTATGCCGGTTTACGTTACCGCTGTTGGTGAATGACGCTTCGTCGCTAAATAGAACGCGTGTAAAAAATCTGTCATCGTCTCGTAATTTCTCTTGTGCCCAGTGGCAGAATTGTACACGACGTTCAAAGTCGTCGCCATGCAATTCCTGGTACATAGAAATATGGTACGGGTGCAATCGATGTTGATGTAGCATTCTCAACGCCGACGTTTTTGAGATTCCCGATTCTCGCGCAATTTGTCTGCTACTGATGTGCGGATTAGCCTCGACAGCAGCTAAAACACCTACTTGGGCATCATCATTTGTTGCAGGTCGTGGTGCACGTTTCACATGTGGCTGAACACTTCCTGTTTCCTTAAATAACGTAACTATCCGGCGAACGGTCCGGACACTTGGATGATGTCATCCAGGATGCTGAGCAGCATACATAACATACGCCCGTTGGTCATTTTGATCACAATAGCCACATATCAACACGATATCGACCTTTTCCGCAATTGGTAAACGGCCCATTTTAACACGGGTAATGTATCACGAAGCAAATACCGTCCGCAGTGGCGGAATGTTACTTGATACCACGTACTTACACGTTTGTGACTATTACAACGCCATCTATCACAAAGCGAAAAAAGTGGTCCAACTAAAACATTCATATTTCTTTACGTACTACACGAATATGTAATATAAAATGGGGGGTTCCTATTTAAAAAAAACGTAGTTGATATCCGTTTGACCTATGGCAGCGCCATCTAGCGGGCCAACCATAGCGCCATCTGGTTTCCCCCTTCAAGGTAGACGATTTTCGTTCTTTGTAGTTTTTTCGTTGGACGCTTATTTCGTGAGATATTTGGCCCGGTCACTATCAATGGACCACACTGTATATTCCTTTTTTCTAATATAAGTCTCATCCATGGTCCATCATTTCATTTCTGCTTCCGATTTCCAGGTCTGGGGTTCGCCATTCTATTGTGACCTGCACTTGTCCGTGCTAATTCCCCATACACATCACATGGTGCTGGAAAACTTCCACCACGAGACAGGCTACACAACACGATAGGCGTTGGCTCATAACACACCGAGTCTTAGCGTCGACATGCGCCCAAAGATGGACCGCTAACACCATATGAAACACATCCGAAAATCGAGACGCACATACTCTATTGCACGATTTACTGTCTTTACACCACGAAAACCATAAAGTGACGTTCACCCGTCCCTTGGGCAGTGTGCAAGACACGCAAAGTAAAAAGAAACAATTTCATTGGCCATGGTGACACTTGTGAAGGTTCTTCTGCGGGAATGCTATGACAGAGTACGATGCTCAATAGCGGTCAAATTACAACAGATCTCCTTGCTCTCCTGGGAGCGGAAATCGGACAGCAGTTGTGAGGTCCAAAGTAATAACAGCAGTATTTAGTTGTTTGCAGCACTCAGTATTGCAACGTACTTGGTTTGGTATGCCACAAAAAGTGCCAATTGTTGATGACATATGACTTGCAACGGAATTTTAATTCAATCTGCCACCTACCAATGAAAGCTGGCGTGAAGATGCCACCACTACGCATCTCATTTGACCACATTCAACAAGGACTCATGCTGGAAACTAACGGAAATGACAAACAAACAAAATAACTGCGAAATAGAACAAATGGAAAATTAAACTAAGCAACACAGTATCAACATTAAATTATGTTAAACAGTTCATCCATGGACACTATTTACATACTGCACCTTCTCTGATCTATAAATCTACTATGTACACTTATTCTATGAATGGCTTGACATGACAGACATGGTGGATGCCAAGAGATTTCCTTGATTTCTAGGTCTCTAGCTCCAGAGAGATAAAGTGAGCGATTCTCCGGACACGGACAAGTCCATAATAGATGGGATAGAACTTGTGGCACAGCTGTTTCTGTTTGTCAGATAGACGGAGACTTCTAAAGAGCACTTTTTGGCCAATTCGGTACTTTCTCCCGCGTGATTTTCTATCCCAACTCTCTTTCCGTTTCTGTCCTGCCTCACGCAATCTCCTGGGTGCAAGGTCAACAACTTGTTCGTGTTGTTCTCGAGTTCGCGGGGGAAAATTTGCAACTTCACGGATGAGGTCTGTGGGTTGCCTGTTCTTGACAACTGTTATTGGTGCTATTTTGGTGACGATGTGTGGCAACTGGTTCGTCACATCCTGGAAGTCACGTAGGAAAATATCCCAGGTGGCGTGTCGTATCGCGCAGTAGATACGGCAGAGGTTTCCCAGACTTTTCATCACTTTCTCTGCTGGCGGCGATTGTGGATGTCGTATGGAAGCGAATATGGGTTTTATTTTATTTTTCCGCAATATCTCTTTTCACTTCTCTGACCGGAACTGAGATCCATTGTCGGAGATGATCCTGTCGACATGGCCGACTTGCGTGAGGAAATCCTTGCAGAAAGCTCTACATACTGACTGCGCATTCGATTTCTTGAGCAACGTTAAAGTGACATGGGTGTAAGCTCTACTACCGCAAAGATGTAGCAGTATCCTCTATTTTCTCGTACTAGTGGGCCCATTAAATTTGTTGCTGCAAGGTGCTTCAAATTTGAGGGGATGATGGGATACTGAGGTGCTTGCGTTGCCACAGTGACGTGCTTTGACTTGACACGCTTTGCAGACAGCCAAAACCCTCCGGATTCTTCTGTCCATATTCTTGAAATGGAACAGTGTGCGTAATTTTAAGTAGCACTTCCTTGGTCCAAAATGTGCGTAAATCAGGTGCGTGTGGCAGATGATCTTGTTCACCAGTTCATCTGGAATGCAAACAGGCCAAGGCGCTCCTTCTCCCTCACTTGGAAAGAACAGAATGCCTTTTCGTACCAAGTAAAACTGCCTCAGTTTGATTCCTTCTTGTTTTTCACCCTCTGTTTTAGAGCAAATAGACCTAGATCCTTGTCCTGCTCCTTGCTGATGTCCTTGAGGCTCGAGGTTACATAATTCTCAAATGTAACCATCTTCTTATGGAACAAGCTGTAGTGATCGTCTTCCTATGGATTGGCCTCACTTGTTTCTAGCCCCACAGGTGAACGTGACAGCGCATCCTCAATGTTCTCCTTCCCTGATATGTGTGTGATCGAAAAGTCATACATCTGCAGCAAGATTGCCTATCTCGTTAGACGTTTGTTTCGGAGTCTCGCTGTGAGTGGGAACTCCAAGGCTTTTTGGTCGGTGTATACTCTTGTTTTTCTCCCATAAAAGAAAAAACTAAATATCCCGAACCCGAAAACGACCTCCAAAGCTTCTAATTCAGTAACCGAATAATTTCTTTAACACTGGTTGAGGACTCGTCTTCCAAAGGCAATGGGTTTGTACACCATGTTTCCTCCTTACTGATATCGTTGGAAAATCACTACAGCAATCCCAGAGTAGGAGCTGTCTGACGCCATGCAAAAGTCCTCCTCCAGGTTGGGGTGCGAAAAAATTGGCGCATTAATCAGCGCATTTTTGAGGCCTTGGAATTCATCTTCCGCCACGACGGCGCCTTTTCTCCTGTGGGCTGGCATAGCCACGGTGTCGCTAATTTCTTCACATGGACGAATCATTTATAGAAATTTGCGATGCCAAGGAAGTCACTTATTTGTTTCTTGGTTGCTAGCGTGGAAGAATTTGTAATTGCCTCTATTTTGTCCGGGTCTGGTGTGATCCCTTCCGCGGTAATGGTATGTCCGAGGAATTTTACTCGTGAGGTTCCTACGAATGAATTCGTGATGTTGGCGGTTACGCCGCATTCTTTAAAGGTGTGTAGGATTTCTCTGAGGATCACATTGTGTCCTCACCACGTCGGTTCCGCTATCAGGAGGTCGTCCACGTAGGTAGTTATCCTTTGCTTTATGAAATCCTTTAAGATGCTATCGAGTCCTCTGATGAAGGCAGATGGAAACACGTATACGTTTAAATCGACAGCATTTCCCCAATGCAAGGAACGCCGTGTATTTCCTGCAGTCTGGGGGAGCACAGTATGCCAGGAACTGGACCGCAAGTCAAGAGATGAAAAAACCGTAACACCATGGAAATTTTACAGGAGAGCCTCCAGCTTTTCCGGACGGTCTGTCTCTGGATTAATGATGTACTGATTTCGCACGAATCCAGCACCAAACGGATCGAGCCGTCAGCCTTCTCTACCACTGTGAGTGGGTTGCTGTACGTGCAACTTGTTGGTTCAATGATGTCTTCGTCAAACATCCTCTTGAGCTCGAGAAAAACCTTCTGTCTGGAGGCGTGTGGGATTTGGTAGGGAGACACGATGAATTTAGTGTGTTCCCAAAAACGCATACATAAAATTTCGGATTGCTCCGGTTTTCGGTAGCAAGACATACGCGTTTTCCTTTAATATTTCTCCTAGCTCTACTTTTTCCCGCTTCGGGATGTTTACTAAATTCCCTAGCATGTTGTCAATAGCATCGCGCACCTCTCGTCGAATTTTCTCAACATCTTGAGTGTTGCGGCTACTCTCATGGTGCCACGATCGATTTTTTTCTTCCCCTCTTTTTTCTGCGTAGTTTAGATTGAGGCATTCGGCAGGGATTTGTGTACGTATTGCGTGGTCGGCAAAGGAAATCTTCATGGCGCCGTCTTAATGTAAAGTCAGTTCTCCCCACCCTATGGCGAATACGGCCTGTTGTTGATTTAGGAAATCTATGCAAAATATTATCTACGTTTCCATAGAAGGGACGACCAGAAAGTTCGCTTCTAAGGTATGCCCTTGACAGCTGAACGTTAACCTGGTTTGTAACTGCACTTCTATATGCTTCCCTCTCAGAGCGCCGGTGATTTTGGTTCTCTTCAGCGTGAATGCCGGCCAAGAATGATTCGCTGTGCATTTCTTGTATGCCGAATCCGATATCGCCGTTACTTGGCTTCCACTATCCACCATCCCGGTTAGATTGACTTTGCCGACTGTGATGTGAATGATGGGGTGTAAATCCGGTTATGTTATGATCTCCTTCTCTTCCCGTAGCAGTTCTCTCGTATCTTCGTACTCTAACAGGTTAATATCGCTCGTTCCGGTAGTTTCTGCAGCATTGTTTTGAGCTGAGTCCGCAGCGGCTGTGTATCAGTTCCTGTTTGAACTTTCACTGCGTGACCCCCGCGGTGGGTTAGGTGGCCTCAGTTCCATATGTTCGCTACGTTGTTCATTCCATTGATCTTGGCCGTTGTATATCCTACTATTGCTTTGCTGTTGGGCCCTAGAATCCTGTTGGCCCTGGTTCGAGTTCTGTTGCCCTCTCCAGTTTCCGTTTCGTCGGTAGTTGTTGTTGTTATGATTATAATTTCCTTATCTTCTGTTTTCCCATGACGGCTGGTTATTCCCATTGAAGTTTGAATTTTGGTTTCGATTCGATCGATGTTTTCCCCCATTTGGTACATCGTCATTCCTCTTTGGAGAATCAGGCCAGTTACGGTCATTATTTCTAGTTCTTTCCCTAGAGTTGTCAATTTCATTCACGTAACCAAGTTCTCACAGCACACTCTTGAAAGCTCTGATTGAATCGCTGCATATACCGATGAGCAGTTACTGGTAACGTAAAGATAATTTAATGTAGCAGTGTCTTATAATTTCCTTGGGACTGTACGGTTGATCCAAGAATCGGTTCTTCTTGACCAGGGATTCGAAGAATTTGACAGGACTGCGGAATCCTGACGCTTGTAAGTCCTTTCCTAACATGATCTCCTGTTTTATCCTTTCCTGTGTGCCTTGTGACCAGTATGTGCTAAGGAATGCGTCCTTAAATTCTTGGTAGGAGCGAGAACTCTCCGCAACTCCGCGCATATGTTGTGCAATCAACCCTTCTAAGAAATCAGAGATAAACTGGAGCTAGTACTTAAGTGGCCACGATTCTGTAGCATGTGATCGTACTGTGACATCCAGGTCTTTGGATGTAATGCATTGTTTGCCTCCTTGTAGACTTGAAAATTCTGGAGGTCAAGAAAAGTTTGTGGTCGAAAGGTTCGACGTATCCGCCGTACGAATTTTCCCTCTCGTCTTCAGCGCGTGATTCCATGTATCCGTGCCCAAACGATCCTCGTGCACTGTTATGGAATCCCTTCGTGTTGTCACATTCACGTAATAACGTTTCTGACCTCCGTAGACGTGTACAATTGTTTGCCGGCCCGGTCCCTGACATGCTGCATGTTACCGACGGATCGTGTTCTATTACGCATTTCGCCGCGGCAGGAGCATATTCCTGCTGCATTCGCCCAAGCGCAGGGGGTGTAGCGGTTCGGAGAGTCGCAAAACATTTTCTTCACTTCTGTGATGCTCTCGATGGCGCTCTACCGGACGAGACTGTGTTTGCAATCACGCGATTCGCTCATGTGCCATCCGAACGTCCTTAGCCAACTCGTTTTGTTGCGCGGTGACTTGGGTATGCTGATCTTTAACTTCAGAAATTTCTGTAAATAAATTATACACAACTGCAACCAGTCACTTTTTTCATTAATAATGCTTTATTACATTAACCGGTTTTCGAACCCTTTCAGGTTCATCTTCAGATGATTTCGGGAGAATCCGGGAAGTTACATCATTATTGGTAGTAGCATAATGCTGGGTGCTGGTTCTATGGCAGAAAGATGGGTCACACTTTAATGTATCGCCATGACTATAGATTATCTGTCGATATGGATGTGAATTTAGTTTTTACTTACTGCGACAGTATAGGCGGCTTTTTTCGTATCTGTCTGCATCCATTTTGAAGTCCAGAACACTTTCACACGAACTATATTAGTTCACACTTTAACAGTGACACTTCACCACCATCCAGCATGCGCTTTACAACTGTTGCTTATAACAAAGGTCTTGACAGAGAGATATGGCATAAGCCTACTTTGTACAGAGATGAAATTTGTTGTTCTTTACATGTGTTAAAGTCGATATAAGGGCAAGTTTTTTCATCAGAATGGTGATAACATGAGAGCACTAGAGAAAATAATAATAAATTACTACAAGAATAAATTTCGGTGATCTGTTATGTTATTTCTATTTGTATGTTACAGGCAGTTTTTTTTTAAACATGAACAAAATTCTTTAGCTGTTGACTTATTTTTATTCTAACATTAGAGTGATCTGGGATATTGGTAAAGGCAGCTTATGTTTGTTCCAGCTAGAATTAATATGTATAAAGTACTGATTTATGTTAGCAATGGAGGGCTTTAACATTTAGAGATATGGTACATGTCTTATTCTGTGGTAGTATATTACATTGACACCAGTGTGGTTAGGATGTAAGGAGAGGGGGGGGGGTCATTGGGAGGGGGGGTTGGGGAGCTGGTGTATGTTTTATTGGGTGGTTACTTGTTTTGAACTAGTAGATCTTCAAAGTTCTGAAGGAAAAATTTGTTTCTCAGTTCAGTTTGATCATTAAGTAGGCAGTTAGGTGCTGTATTTGTGTAGACAAATATTTCAATTTCTTCAAGAAGGTCAAGTATTGTGCCTTTGTTGGCAAAATGTAGTATTCGGAGATTCTGTTCTATGTTGTTTGCAGAATGATTGTGATGGGCAAGATGTGAGGCAAAGCTGGACTTGTTCAGGTTGTTAAGACGGAGTGCATCCATGTGTTCTTTATATCTTGTTGTGAAGCTTCTACCAGTTTGTCCAATGTAGAAGCTTGGACATGAGTTGCAAGTGAGCTTGTACACACCTGACTTTTGATATTTTTGTATAGTGGTTTTGGTGGTGTGTATGATTTGATTTTGTACTTTGTTGGTGGTGAAGAAACTTATTTTTATGTTGTATGTCTTGAAGAGGTTGGCAATTTGGTGAGAAATCTTCCCTAGGAAAGGCAGGCTAACAAATGTGGTTTTCTTGTTTGTGGGTGGTTGTTCAGCAGTTGGTTGATTTAGTTTTGCTGCATGGATTAGTTTATCTATTATTGCAGGGTTGTACCCATTGGTGGAGGCAATTGATTTAATAATTTCTGTTTCTTTTTGTCTTTCATTTGTGTCCATTGGGATTTTCAGCATGCGATTAACCATTGTTCTGAAGAATGCTTTTTTATGTTGGTCTGGATGGCAAGAGGATTTGTGTATGGTAACATTGGTGGTTGTTGGTTTTCTGAAAATTTGAAATTTATGCTTCTGATTTTTATTTGAGATTGTTAGATCAAGATAGTTAATGCCTTCTGGTGTTTCATGTTCTACTGTGAATTGGATTTTATTGTGTATTTTATTAAGTTCTTTGGCTAGATTATTTATTTCTTCTGTTGCTCCATTGAACAGAATGAGTGTGTCATCAACATAGCGTTTGTAATAAAGCAGCTTATCTTTTAGTTGTGTTTGGGACCTGAAAAAGTTATTTTCAAGGTTATTGATATATATGTCTGCTAGCAAGCCTGCAAGACTACTACCCATTGCCAGTCCGTCTTCCTGAATGTAAAACTTGTTGTTGAACAGGAAGTAGTTGTGTGACAATATGAGTTCCAGGATCTCTATGAGTTCATAGATTTCAGCTCTCCCCGTTGTCCCATGTTTCAGTAAGTTATTTCTTATTAAATTAATTGTTTCCCGTCAAGGAAACATTAAAGTGTGACCCATCTTTCTGCCATAGAACCAGCACCCAGCATTATGCTACTACCAATAATGATGTAACTTCCCGGATTCTCCCGAAATCATCTGAAGATGAACCTGAAAGGGTTCGAAAACCGGTTAATGTAATAAAGCATTATTAATGAAAAAAGTGACTGGTTGCAGTTGTGTATAATTTATTTACATTAATATACAGTCACGGTTCTAAAATATCCGTAATGGATAAGCATAATCAGAAATTTCTATCTGGTGGATTCGCTTCGCAGCCTCACTCATTTTTTCCTGTGTTTCTTGAACAATTTTTTTTTTTTGCCTTGCTTTTGGAGAGTTGCAAGCACCTTTGTTGTCTTACACACCTCAATCCTTGATAGTTTATCTTGTTCTTTGGCCACTGATGCGTCCTTCCATGCTACTTGCGCTACCAATCGCGCTGTTTTGGAATCGCGCTTCGCCTGGTCCGCGACCTCATGCGTTTCTGCTGTCGTGTTCTTGACATTCTCTACCTTATATTGGATTCCTGCGAGCTCTTTCTTGACTCCAGCTATACCGTCTGTGATCGTTCTTATGACTAATTTGTGTCTTTCCTCCTCTCCCTCCCGTCTCTTTTTCTCTGCCTCTTGTCTCTTCCTTTCTGCCTCTTACATGAATTACATGAGAGCCTCAAACTCAGAAACATCGCTAAAATCTCCAGGACTAGATGAAGGAGGTTCCAACATTCTGTGATGTTTCTTTCGTGATTCTGGTCTGCCAATCTCACTGATGGTGCGTCTCGTACCAGCAGCGCCAGCATTTCGTTCTGCTGCGGTCTCCCGTTCACTTTCCTCAACTGACTGAGGCATGTCGTCATACTCTGCAGGTTCTACGTTCGACATTTCTGCCCGGTCTGCTACCGCATTTACCTGAAAACCCCGTGTAATATGTGCTTGGTCACCGTTAATAATCTGACGTGGATCAATGGTTAACGAAACACAATTACTTATGCTACTCTGTAGCAAATGTGCCTCGCTTCTTGTAAGAATGCACTCTAATTCTGACCGAAACGAATTTAAACACTACACATTCCTATGCCACACAGATTCTACACTAAATCATGCTCCCGTGAGCTACTGATTCCTAGTTCCTGACAACGAATTCAAATAACAGCACGCTTGTCTGTACTCACAAACGAAAATCTCAATCAGTCCTAACAAATCAGCACAACGCCGTTCGCCAGACACAGAAGTCACAACCACAACATGAAAATACACACATACAATAATTAAATATTAGTACTATGTCTAGGCACCAGCAACGCGAATCTACTCTGTCCAATGCACCACATTAAAAATGGGAAACAGAGCCTTCACTGGGCAACACTATCTACGATCTGACGGTCACACAGGGTGCCATCAATTCAAAAATCTGCGCAAGGGACGTCAAATTGAATGACTACGCTAGACAAAACGACCTGGCAGTCACAGAATGTGTCATCAATCCGAGATCTTGTCATGGGACGCCACAATGAAAGGTAACTCTGGTGGGACTATTTGAATGATTGATAATGGCCGGCCGCGGTGGCCGAGCGGTTCTAGGCGCTTCAGTCCGGAACCGCGCGACTGCTACGGTCGCAGGTTCGAATCCTGCCTCGGACATGGATGTGTGTGCTATCCTTAGGTTAGTTAGGTTTAAGTAGTTCTAAGTTCTAGGGGACTGATGACCTCAGATGTTAAGTCCCATAGTGCTCAGAGCCATTTGAACCATTTGATTGATAATGTAGGCAAAATTTAGTGTACGAACAACATTTATTTTTTAAACCAGACATAGATTATACTAAACAAGTTATAGATTGAATACCCTAAACAACTAACAGGTGTTTTAATTCTTCACTTTGTGGATCCTGGTTGGCAAAGATAGTTTAACTAGTTCAGTGTGTCAAGTACTATAGTCCTAAGAATGTGGATAACGCAAGTTGAACTGATCTGACGCAGAGCAGACTTTGATCAAATCTAGTGAAGTTTCCCTACATAGGTGCAGCTGAGAGCAAGTGGCGATTGAGATCTGTATGCCCTGAAAATGCCGGAGCGGAAGTACGTTACCCTGTTTACTTCGTTGCGGCGATGTAGCTTGCAGCTGGCGAGATGCTTGCGGCAGAGATAAGACGTGGAGGCAGCACCTGTGAATCTACCGCGGCCACGAAATAAATGCAAAAATCTCACGGTCTAGCGATCAGGCAGACGGATCGCAATTTACTCTTTACCAGAGCCCTGAAATCATGGTAGAGTTCAGTGTGTGACACACCCGTTCGCTCGTCATACCAAGCACCAATTTGGCTCACTTATACAGCAGAGTGCATAAGGATACGAAACGTCAAGACTGGTGAACCAAATACGAATAAGTGTTCCCTCGGCAAACGAGTAGTCCGAGACGTTTGAAGTCACACTGTCGTTACAGTAAGAACGTCACCACAAGCTCCCCAATGTAAACTATTCCCAAGTGAAGTCAGTCTCAGGGCAGGTCCCAAGTACCAACCGCACATTCCAGACCTTCGACCAGAAGTGCTTATCAACCAAAGTGTTAAGTTAAGTACCCAAGTGCCTCACACCTCTCCAGAAAAAAAAATCCGTTTTCCCGCAAAGTGCACGCCCTCACACCGTCTTCAGTCAATCACAGGGCTCTAGAGGCACCTAATCTCCCCTCCCACACGACAGCACAAACTCATGTCGAACCAGGACAAGAGTTAAGAAACCTGTGTCTCTGAAGAAAAAAATGGAACCGTCAATTACTGGCTTTTTTGAAGTTTTTGCGGTGGGGTAAGAGATGATTGTCCAAAGTCGTGTCGCTTTCCATGGCAACAAGCAAACAAATACAATCTCAAAGTACTTTATCTAAATCGCCTGTGCCTTGGAGCTTGTTAGTTCTAGCCATGAGATGTAATAAAGATTCTATCTCTAAACGATTCTCAGGTGCCAGAATTTTCTTATACAAGTGAGGCAGTCAAGGGGAGTGGTTCACTGGCCTATTTTTACTATCAGTGAACATGAAAAAATGTGAATTTTTATTACACGTGGCTCTGCCCACAGTGCCCAGTTTATGACTCCACTGTGTACACACATTCCTTTAGACCGTCGCCCCAGCCCAGGCTTCTGCTGGCGCCACGGCAGGTATCACGGCATTGTTCTGCTGGAGACCTGTCTCGACGAGGTACTGCCCTGTGTGCCCCGCATGGCTGTGGGCCTGTCCCGCAAGATATACTAAGGGATGGGCATGCCGCCAATTGCTTTCAATTCCCAACAAGATGTTTCTGTGAGCTAAGGATCATAAAAATACCTCATACTTTTAGTGCCCTACCAGGCTCCATCAAGTCTGTTCAGGTCGTTAACGTTCTATAGTCTCACTCATGATGTGTCAGGTTGTAATAAAATATTTAATAATTTTCTGTATGCGAAAATAAGTTAACATCCACTGACTATTCATATTTTCAAAATATAATTTTCAAATTAGCAAAAAGTTATAAATTTTCATAATTTATTTTTCCAAAAAGAAAAAAATGAGAAAAGGCTCAGAAGGGTGTATGTATTAATTCATGTGTCAAAGTGTTGGGAACAAAGTGTTTACCCAAAATGTATTCAGATCTCTATTACTTTTGGTTTCTTTATTCCAATTTTTCAATTATCCCTTTCGTTACATTTTCAAAAATACTCTCATTTAGAGATGTCTGTAGTCTTTTAACAAATCAACAGGAAATCAAAATGTGATACGACTGTAACAACAACAGGTCCACCCTTACTTACACAAATACCACACCACCTTTCTACTGCAAGACAGAGTTTACTGGGATGTATTTGGAAGCACTCAGCGCCACACACAGGAGTCTTAAACACATGGACAGAACACTTTGTAAGCACGTACTCTTAAACGACGATCCATTTCATATGGATACCATGATAAGAAGTCGGAGACTGCAAAAACTTCTGTAGGCCTCTGCTACTAGTCGTCTTCCCGTCCCACTTCTCCCGTCATTCACACAGGCCAGAGTGGACGCTCAAAGGCCAGAGAAACTGCCGCTGTGACCAACAACATGTCAGCTGATTAGTTTACATGTAGGGCTAGGGAACTAATCGTCCAGTGCAAACACTCACCATATTGAAACTTTTGATACAATACAAGCGATCGCAAAGGCTGCCCCCCTGATACCGAATATTAGTTCGCTATTCACCCACCCATAGGACGACACGGTTAGGTCAGCTGCACTCTGGTACACCATGTAACCGGTTCAAGAGGCTAAGCCGCGGGTTGCGCCTTAAGCCAAATATTTCCATTCTTTCTGGCCACTGGCTACTTCCACCAGGCGCCTGGACACAAAGACAAATCATCCTAGGAAACCACCCAGATATTTATCAGTATAATTACAACTACATATTACTATCGCAGCGCAAATTGATGACATTCTACAATGAGTGAAGTATCAGAAATAGCTTCTTATTATGACTGTGGTTCTGGAAGTATCAATTTCTCACATAATCTACACTGAAATGCCAAAGAAACTGGTACACCTGCCTAATATCGTGTAGGGCCCCCGAGAACACACAGAAGTGCCGCAACACGCCGTGGCCTGGACTCGACTAAAGTCTGAAGTAGTGCTGGAAGGAATTGACACCATGAATCCTGCAGGGCTATCCATAAATCCGTAAGAGTACGAGAGGTTGGATATCTCTTCTGAACAGTACGTTGCAAGGCATCCCAGATATGCTCAATAATGTTCATGTCAGGGGAGTTTGGTGACAAGGGGAAGTGTTTAAACTCAGAAGATTGTTCCTGGAGACACTCCGCAGCAATTCTGAAAGAGTGGGGTGTTGCATCATCCTGCTGGAATTGCTCAAGTTCGTCGGAATGTACAATGGACATGAATGGATACAGGTGATCAGACAGGATACATACGTACGTGTCACCTGTCAGCGACGCATCTAGACATATCAGGCATCCCATATCACTCCAACTGAACGCGTCCCACACCATTACAGAGCCTCAACCAGCTTCAACATTCCCCTGCTGTCATACAGGGTGCATGGATTCATGAGTTTGTCTGCATACCCGTACACGTCCATCCGCTCGATACAATTTGAAACGAGACTCGTCCGACCAGGCAACATGTTTCCAGTCATCAACAGTCCAATGCCAGTGCTGACGGGCCCAGGCGAGGAATAAAGCTTCGTGTCGTGTAGTCATCAAGGATACACGAATGGGCCTTCGGCTCCGAAAGCCCATAACGATGACGTTTCGTTGAATGGTTCGCACGCTGACACTTGTTGATGGCCCAGCACTGAAAACTGCAGCAATTTGTGGAAGGATTGCACTTCTGTCACATTGAACGATTCTCTTCAGCCATTGTTGGTTCCGTTTCTGCAGGATCTTCGTCCTGTCGCAGGAATGAAGGAGATTTGATGTTTTGCCGGATTTCTGGTATTCACGGTACACTCGTGAAATGGCCGTACGAGAAAATCCCCATTTCATCGTTACCTCGTCGATGCTGCGTCCCATCGCTCGTGCGCCGACTATAACAACAAATTCAAACTCTTTTAAATTTTCATAATCTGCCATTGTAGCAGCAGAAACCGATCTAACAACTGCGCCAGACACTCGTTATCTTATACAGGGTGTTACAAAAAGGTTCAGCCAAACTTTCAGGAAACATTCCTCACACACAAAAAAGAAAATATGCTATGTGGACATGTGTCCGGAAACGCTTAATTTCCATGTTAGAGCTCATTTTATTACTTATCTTCAAATCACGTTAATCATGGAATGGAAACACACAGCAACAGAACGTACCAGCGTGACTTCAAACACTTTGTTACAGGAAATGTTCAAAATGTCCTCGTTTAGCGAGGATACATGCATCCACCCTCCGTCGCATGGAATCCCTGACGCGCTGATGCAGCCCTAGAGAATGGCGTATTGTATCACAGCCGTCCACAATACGAGCACGAAGAGTCTCTACATTTGGTACCGGGGTTGCGTAGACAAGAGCTTTCAAATGCCCCCATAAATGAAAGTCAAGAGGGCTGAGGTCAGGAGAGCGTGGAGGCCATGGAATTGGTCCGCCTCTACCAATCCATCGGTCACCGAATCTGTTGTTGAGAAGCGTACGAACACTTCGACTGAAATGTGCAGGAGCTCCATCGTGCGTGAACCACATGTTGTGTCGTACTTGTAAAGGCACATGTTCTAGCAGCACAGGTAGAGTATCCCGTATGAAATCATGATAACGTGCTCCATTGAGCGTAGGTGGAATAACATGGGGCCCAATCGAGACATCACCAACAATGCCTGCCCAAACGTTCACAGAAAATCTGTGTTGATGACGTGATTGCACAATTGCGTGCGGATTCTCGTCAGCTCACACATGTTGATTGTGAAAATTTGCAATTTGATCACGTTGGAATGAAGCCTCATCCGTAAAGAGAACATTTGCACTGAAATGAGGATTGATACATTGTTGGATGAACTATTCGCAGAAGTGTACCCGTGTAGGCCAATCAGCTGCTGATAGTGCCTGCACACGCTGTACATGGCACGGAAACAACTGGTTCTCCCGTAGCACTCTCCATACAGTGACGTGGTCAACATTACCTTGTACAGGAGCAACTTCTCTGATGCTGACATTAGGGTTATCGACAACTGCACGAAGAATTGCCTCGTCCATTGCAGGTGTCCTCGTCGTTCTATGTCTTCCCCAGTCGCGAGTCGTAGGCTGGAATGTTCCGTGCTCCCTAAGACGCCGATCAATTGCTTCGAACGTCTCCCTGTGGGGACACCTTCGTCCTGGAAATCTGTCTCGATACAAACGTACCGCGCCATGGCTATTGCCCCGTGCTAATCCATACATCAAATGGGCATCTGCCAACTCCGCATTTGTAAATATTGCACTGACTGCAAAACCACGTTCGTGATGAACACTAACCTGTTGATGCTACGTACTGATGTGCTTGATGCTAGTAGTGTAGAGCAATGAGTCGCATGTCAACACAAGCACCGAAGTCAACATTACCTTTCTTCAGTTGGGCCAACTGGCGGTGAATCGAGGAAGTACAGTACAAACTGACGAAACTAAAATGAGCTATAACATGGAAATTAAGCGTTTCCGGACACATGTCCACATAACATCTTTTCTTTATCTGTGTGTGTGAGGAATGTTTCCTGAAAGTTTGGCCGTACCTTTTTGTAACACCCTGTATAGATGTTTCCGACCGCAGCGACGTATTCTGCCTGTTTAAATATCACTGTATTTTAATACGCTTGCCAATACCAGTTTCTTTTGCGTTTCAGTGTATAATATCCTTATGACTGGACATAATTTTCCACGTAAAATAGCTCATACCCCTTATGGCTACTGTTGAACAGGATTAATTCTGTAAAACGGGTTGAAATTACAGAAATAACTGGTAAAATTGCGATATTGATGGCAAATACGTGAAACTGAGGAAAAATATGACAAAAATGTGGATGGACTTCGTGCCCAGGCACCTGGCAGAGGTAGCGAGGACATTTCCAACATATAGTTGCCCCCGCTGATTCTTCCAAACCGATCAGACGGGAATGAGGGTGCAACTGACCAAACCATGTCGCCCTCTGGGCAGGTGAATAGCGAACTAACTCAGTATGTGTCGATGTGTTGGGCAGCCTTTGTTATTATGTGTGTTGTGGGAGAAGATTTAATATGGTGAGTGTTTGCCCTGAACGATTATTTCCCCCCATGCAAATTAATCAGTTGACAACTCGGCAGTCACAGCAGCAGTCTCTCTGGCCTCTGAGCGTCCACTATGACATTTGTGTGGACGCCGGGATACGTGGGATGTGAAGAAAACTACCGGTGGTGGCCTACACAAGTTCCTGCAACCTCCGACATCTAACCCAGGTAACTATATGGAATGGACCATGGTTTAAGTGTATGTGTTTACAAAATGTTCTGTCCATGTAGTGACGTCTGCTATGAGTGGTGATGAGTGCTTCTAAATACATCCAAGTTGACTCTTTCTTGCAGTGGAAATGTGAAGTGGTATTTGTTTTAATAAATGAGGATTTGTTGTTGCTACTTTCCTACCATGCAGGAGACCCTATCGCCGCCTCCTTCTTCTTCCTGGTTCAGCAGAGGGAACCAACTTGGCAGTTCAATAGTGCTTTAAAAATGCACTAAGCACACCTGTAGGTTGTCGGGGATTAAACAACCACGACTCTATAAATTCCGAAATTTTTTCATTTTATACAGCACTGCTTCCAGTCATGACATCAAATTCCTGATGGATAAGTTTATTTTTTCCAATAGTGGCACTGTGAGCACACTTCAGTCAAATCCCTGGCCTGTCTCCCTCAAACTGTTTAAGAACATAGCGTAACTGAGCTGAAATCTGAAACTCTCACTACCACTTTCAGCTACCTCCAACGTAATGGATTTCCCGACAGAGGACCTAACTGTGCTTATCCACCAATAGGAGGGAAGGAAAACCCAGAAGGGGAAGGAGTAGGGCTTGGAAACCAGGTAGATATGGATTGGAGTCCAGGATAGCCCTGGAATTTTCCACCAAATATGCCAGTCCTAGTATCTACCAATAGGAAGCAGGAAAAAATTGTCCCACAGAGAGGGCATCGATTTTATTAATTAGTGAGTCAATCTGACTGAGTGGGTTAATGCAAAATGGACTATTTCCAAGACATTAACAGACCAGTATTTTGGAGAGGGCTGGGGATTTACCAAGTATCCGCCTCTTTGTTCAGGACAAATGAGGTATCAGTGCGGTTTCCAGCGGCACATAACAGATGCTCGCTGGTGGGGTAGCAGCCAAGCAGCCACATGAGAGAGAAAGAGAGAGAGAGAGAGAGAGAGAGAGAGCATGTGTTGACAGGAATTTCCCAGGTATCAGTATCAAAGAGTTGCCGAGCAGAATGGCCCCGTGGTTAGAGGCGCTATGTCACGGATTGCGCGGCCCCTCCCGCCGGAGGTTCGAGTCATACCTTGGGCATGAGTGTGTGTGTTGTTCTTAGTGTAAGTTAGTTTAAGTTAGCTTAAGTAGTGTGTAAGTCTAAGGTTCGATGACCTCAGCAGTTTAGTCCCTTAGGAATTCACACGCATTTGAAAATTTTATCAGAGTTGCCGCCACCAACGGGGTGAGGGGAGGTGGGGAGGAGTTGATTGGAGGGAAGAGATGAGTAGAGGCTGCTTCTCCTAGCATCCTCTGGTGGTGGTTTTGTGAACTAACTCAGTCAATATCTACACTGCACGGTGGGCACACAGAGCAACTGCTTTCACTGACTTGATGCGAAAGGTATGTTGTGTTGGCAGAAGAGCCAATACCGTGTTACGAGAGGAGGCCGAAATGCACGGGTTTTAGCACACGCTGGCTGGCGTGAGGAGGGAAGAACTATACTGACGTGAGGTCTGGAACATGACAAGGAATTAGAATTCAGAAAGCGGACATAATTAGTTTGATACTTACCTTTAACCCATTAATGATGAACGTCGCTCTTGACGGTACATGATTCACAATATCAATATCAATAGTAACTGAATATGGCGCCTTGCTAGGTCGTAGCATATGACATAGCTGAAGGCTATGCTAAACTGTCGTCTCTGCAAATGAGAGCTAGCAAAGTCGGCTGTACAACTGGGCGAGTGCTAGGGAGTCTCTCTAGATTAGACCTGCCGTGTGGTGGCGCTCGGTCTGCAATCACTGATAGTGGCGACACGCGGGTCCGACGTATACTAACGGACCGCGGCCGATTTAAAGGCTACCACCTATGAAGTGTGGTGTCTGGCGGTGACACCACATATGTGTTTGGGAGAAAAACAGGAAGTGACTCAGGTATCAAATTTCAAAGGAAGCCGACATGTGGTATCACGCCTTCCTCCGCAGGTAGCCGTTGCCTCCCTGTTCAACGCTCGAGAATCGAGGGTCCGTCGCGTGTGGTGCGTTTTGGCGTGCGCGCAGGCGCGATGGGTGGATTTTTGGCCTGATACACTTAGCGCTATATGTAACGGTATAATTAAACGCTGTGAGTGATTTTTGTTTGTTTCGATTTCATGACGGTATTCCTTGCGCGATCGTAAATAAGTGAGCTACTTACGTACTTAATTACTTCTTTTCGATGTACTACATAAACTGATTTTTTAAATAAACAATGTGTTATTGTGCCCCCTGCAATGTAGTTGAATTTCCTGTCGTAGGATTCTTCCAGTTCAGGAGCTCGGCACAGACGAGCAATTATTTCCGCCGATGTTTTCTGGGAAGGGTGGGAGGAAGGTGGTGATAGGTGTGGGAGAGGGGGGGTTTGGACGTTCTCTGGTGGGGGCACTGTGCACTAGCACAGTCGATCCCAGCACGTCATGGTGAGCACACACACACACACACATACACACGCAAATTTTCCAACAAAACAACACTTCCAATTTGCAGCACTGTAATTACATAATTAGAACGTGTAGTTGCTGGATATGAGCTTCTGCGTCAAATAAAGAGATTCAACCCCTTAAAATTGAATTTTGTAAATAAACAATGTATTATTGTTCTCCCTGCAATGTAGTTGAATTTCCTGTCATAGGAACTGACATACATTTCATATCGTGAGATCCTTCCTCTCCAGCACGGACTGAGTCTTTTTAGTATCAATATGCTGGTGGAAGGGGAAGTGGAGGAGGGAAAGCGAGGGCTGGGGAATTTCCCAGTATGGGCAAAAGAATTGAAAAGTTGTCCCTTTCCCCAGATGGGTGGGAAGGTGGAGGGAGATAGGGATGGGGTAGAGTTTTTTCAGAAGGACGTATTATCCCCAGGGGACTATAAACGACTTAAAAGAACAATAAGGTCATAACTCAAACAGCTGTGGCAGTTTAATTAATTTGCATATCCATTTGATATCAAAGGTGAACCAAGAACGCCTTTATCCTCCTATTTTTATACACAGGGCAGTTAACCTTTGTCGGAGTGGGCCACATGGGAATGGGAAAATCCCGTGAATCATCAATGATGCCATCGATGACATCATCTGTGACCTACTTTGCACCAGAAAGGTGGTAGAATAACTACTTGTGTCATCATTCGATAAAGAGTCTTTCTGTCTGTGTATTCGTAATACGTTACGTTTGTTTTGCCATACCCTGCACGAAGTGTCCATCCTCTGCAGGTCTTCCTGCATGTCCCTACAGTTTTCAGGCGAGGTGACTTACCTGCATACAACATCATCTGCGGAAAGCTTCATGAAACTTCCGAGGTTATCTATTATGTCATTTATATATATTTTTAAAAGTGGTGTTCCTATAGCACTCCCCTTGGGCACACTCGAAGAGTTCTCTTCTTTCAAAATGACCTTCTGTGTTCCATTTGCAAAAAACTCTACAGTCCATTCACACAGTTGGTTTAATATTCCGTACGTGTAGACACGTCGGGTGCGCTGACATGCTGACCTCGTATGGGCGCACGGCCGACATATTATATCTCTCTCGTGCGGGCCGTTCTTTAAACTATGTTTTCACAGATGCGGAAATTTGTCGCAGCGTGCTGCGGAATATGCTTGCATCATTCGCTGTTGGATGCGGGCCGCAGGCGTGTGCGGTGCGCGTCAGAAGGTAAGAAAAGAAAATTGTGTTCTTTATAGTCTGACAACTGAGTATGATAGAGTGATACGAGAACTACCTTCCGACTGCTTTTTTTAATTCAATGCTATTGAAAAGTATTTAAGCTTTTAAGAAAAGTTGGTTTTTGTGCTACTCAGTCACGCCATCTATCACAAATTATGTGGCGTACAACAACACATTTTTATGGTTAGCTTCAGTAGCACATGCTGACAACGCGTGCAGAATGTCTGGCCAACAGAATTAGTAACAGTGAAGTCATAAATTCAAATGTCACGTATGACGCGGAATTTTTAGCAAACCAACGTCCGAAATGTAGTCAGCGACAAACTTTTTCCGTTTTCACTTTTTGTGGCGGAGGGGAAGGTGGGTCAAAGTGAGAAAAAGTTTCAGAAAGGTTTGAATTTATTTTTACAGTTTGTTGTAAGTCGGTGGGTGCTACAGTTTTCCCTAGACAAGAGCAGTATTGTGTGGTTCATTGGCGCGCCATGAATTCCAACGCGCTGCGAGTAACATTTTGCTATTGTAGGCTCGGTGCAACGCGGCGTGACAGCAGTAGTGGGGACAGCAAAGACAAAACGTGCTGCACAGTAATCGGATTTTGGTTTGTTGCTTGGGTGGTTGCTTGGGGAAGGAGACCAGACAGCGTGGTCATCGGTCTCACCGAATTAGGGAAGGATGGGGAAGGAAGTCGGCCGTGCCCTTTCAGAGGAACCATCCCGGCATTTGCCTGGAGTGATTTAGGGAAATCACGGAAAACCTAAATCAGGATGGCCGGACGCGGGATTGAACCGTCGTCCTCCCGAATGCGAGTCCAGTGTCTAACCACTGCGCCACCTCGCTCGGTTCGGATTTTGGTACTCCGAATATACACTGCTGGCCAACGTAAATGCAACACCAAGAAAGACAAGAGGTAGCACAACAAAATTTATTTTGTAGATAACATGTTGACCAAGTATCAAATGATTACGTTTACAGACGTCTGTGACTTGTGGTTCCTGCCAGAATCAGTAGCCAGAGTAGCCGCCATTGTTGGAGATCACCGCTGCCACACGTCTCGGCATTGAGTCAAAGAGGCGTTGGATGTGTTCCTGGGGTACAGCAGCCCAAGCAGCTTCCACACGTTGCCAAAGATCATCTGGTGTGGCAGCTGGGGATGTAATCTGGGTCACTCGTTGAGCAACCATGGACCACATGTTTTCTAGCGACGAAAGATCCGAAGAGCGAACCGGCCAGGGAAGCAATTCAATCTGGTTATTGACGAAGAACCTTTGGACAATGCGTGCCACGTGTGGTCGCGCATTATCCTGTTGAAATATGGCTGTGGCCGAGCCCTGAAGGTAAGGAAGGACAACTGGCTCCAGCACCTCGGATATGTAGCGCCGGCTATTTAAAGTACCGGCAATGCGTACTAGAGGCGTGCGAGAGTAATATCCAATACCGCCCCATACCATAATACCCGGTGCAAGACCAGTGTGGCGGTGCCTAATGCAGCTGTCCAGCATCCTCTCTCCACGGTGTCTCCACACTCGAATCCGACCATCGTGGTGCTGCAGACAGAAGCGTGCCTCGTCAGTAAAGACAACGTCATTCCATTCTGCCGTCCACATCCGTCTGTCATCACACCATTGGCGACGGAGACTTCTGTGGTTCTGCGTCAATGGTAGACGAAGCAATGGACGTCTTGCGGACAGATCACTCTGATGTAAACGGCGTCGAATGGTACGCGCAGACACTGGATGATGCGTTACAGACGCAATGTGCTGTGCTATGGTTCGGGATGTCACTGAGCGATCCGTCACTGCCATGCGCACAATTTGCCTATCAGCACGTGCAGTGGTGCACCGAGGTGAATGCGATCGACCACGTCGGTCCGTCGTACCCTCCTGCATCCAACGGTCACATATCCGCATTACAGTTGTTTGGTTTCGTCCAAGACGACTAGCGATTTCTCTGTATGATAATCCACAATCTCGGTAAGCCACTATCCTTCCTCTGTCGAACTCGGATACTTGATCAAACGATGTTCGCTGTTGTCTACGAGGCATAACTGATCGTCTTGTGAAACAACCACAAGGTAAACACACGTGCCGAACGTACACTCGTCGAAATCGCCAAGCCTTAAATGGCGCTATGAGGTGGCGCCACAGGCGCGCGTGATGTGCGTCTGCGCTGAAATTCTAATCAGTTGCATATCTCATCGCTGCAAACTCATGGTGTAAATTTCACTCGATTCGGATGCTTCCTTCAGGGTGTCGCATTTACGGTGGCCAGCAGTGTACATGGGAGTTACGGAAGAGGAGTAAGACTGTATATTAATCAAAGAGTGCACAGTGAGCGCAAAGCAGTCACACAAAAGTCTTACACTGAGGAGAAGAACGAGAGTGTAACATTTAATAACAGAACAGTCGCTCGATGATGCGGAGGAATGCCAGTCCCCACTGCTTTATAACGCAGACGTATCAGAAATTCATGAGCTGCCCAAGGACAACATGATACCCTTGGTTGGGGTCGGCGGTTGCGCCAAAGCTGGGGGTTTTCGCTATGAGGAGCGGATTCACTGATTACTTCAACGGCCCGAATTTTAATCGTCATTCACCGTACTGATCACAATAACAACAGCCGACTCATCATAACAGTGGTTAAACGCTCAGTACAAATACATTTACAAATGTATCACGATCGACATAAGAAGAGATATTTCTTCTTACATGTTTCATTTGCTTCTCTTCCGATTTCTGCCTTAATTCACTATTTTTGCATTTAGTTTGTAACTCGACATCAGCCATGTACCACAAATCATGCTGTTAGGATACGAACTCGATAAGCTGAGGCAGCCAAGTCGTCAGCTGACATTTCTTGGGAATATTTCAGTAATTAGATCGGAAGAATTAGCTTCTCTGATACTGTCCGTGTGCGCGAAACAAATACTGTTTTTTTTAGTGGTGGTTTTTACTTCTATAGGGAATGGAAAAAGGTACACAGAGGGATCCTTTAAGTCGTGTGTAGAATTGTTAAAGGACTTTATGTCCTTAAATTATGGAGAATTACGGAGGGATAACATTTACGGGGGCTCCAATACTATCGCCTTCAGTACTTTATATTTGTGGTTGCTTGAGGGTTCTACCGTACCTACTGTGGTGAGTTGTGGTGTACTGTCGCGTATCACGTCCAACTTCCGAAATAAGGTTCGTGCCTTCTCCTTGACCTTGTCTGAGAGGTAAGATTCGCTTAAGGCTCGAAGAATATCATGATTCCGGATCCACCATTGGGCTCCAGGGATCCATCGTAGGCATCTGCTTTGTATAACCTGTAACTTCTTATAGTTAGTGGCACAATAGTACCACAAGAGGTCGATCCGTACAAAATAGATGGTTCGGCTGTGGCGTAGTACAGCTGGAGTTTCGTGCATTGGCTGAGGTACGAGCTCTTCAGAAATGGGAGGAGAGCTCCCAGCATTTTGAGGCCAGACGTCTTCTTCTCCATAGCGTGATGACATACTGCACCTGTCTCCTAATAGAATGCTGCTGCTCAGTTCGACTTCCCCCACTCCTCCAAATAAGCAAATCGCTGCGGCGTGCGAGACAGATACCTCCCGAATCGCGCAAGCGTTACCATCAGGTAGAACCCACAGCAGCACTGAGTTGTCCGCACCCTAGGAAAACGGTCCGGTATAATTGCATTGTGGGAGTGAGGAGCGCCATCTCGCAAGCGCTTTACGCAGCACGCTGGGGGAAATTACTGTAGCTAGGGAAACTTAGCTTTACGCGATCCCCGCCCGAGGCCGCGTGTCGGCGATGCCGTCAGGGCGACTGCGTCGTCGTGGCCACCGACGGCCGGCAGGGCACCCCAGTCTGTCGCATGTTTTGGACAATCGGTGCTCTATGGCCGTCGACTCATTGGAATTCATTAGACGAGTGTGCCGTTCGTGTGCTCGGCATCGATTTTCGCTGTGCGCACTATTCGGCCAATTCAAAAGGTGGTTAGAATTAATCTTTGCTTACTTGAGCCAGTGTAGGCGGTAAACTACACTGAAACGCCAAAGAAACTGGTATAGGCATGCGTATTCAAATGCAGAGACATGCAAACAGGTAGAATATGGCGCTGCGGTCGGCAACGCCTATACAGGGTGTTACAAAAAGGTACGGCCAAACTTTCAGGAAACATTCCTCACACACAAATAAAGAAAAGATGTTATGTGGACATGTGTCCGAAAACGCTTAATTTCCATGTTAGAGCTCATTTTAGTTTCGTCAGTATGTACTGTTCTTCCTCGATTCACCGCCAGTTGGCCCAATTGAAGGAAGGTAATGTTGACTTCGGTGCTTGTGTTGACATGCGACTCATTGCTCTACAGTACTAGCATCAAGCACATCATTACGTAGCATCAACAGGTTAGTGTTCATCACGAACGTGGTTTTGCAGTCAGTGCAATGTTTACAAATGCGGAGTTGGCAGATGCCCATTTGATGTATGGATTAGCACGGGGCAATAGCCATGGCGCGGTACGTTTGTATCGAGACAGATTTCCAGGACGAAGGTGTCCCGACAGGAAGACGTTCGAAGCAATTGATCGGCGTCTTAAGGAGCACGGAACATTCCAGCCTACGACTCGCGACTGGGGAAGACCTAGAACCACGAGGACACCTGCAATGGACGAGGCAGTTGTTCGTGCAGTTGAAGATAACCCTAATGTCAGCGTCAGAGAAGTTGCTGCTGTACAAGGTAACGTTGACCACGTCACTGTATAGAGAGTGCTACGGGAGAACCAGTTGTTTCCGTACCATGTATAGCGTGTGCAGGCACTATCAGCAGCTGATTGGCCTCCACGGGTACACTTCTGCGAATGGTTCATCCAACAATGTGTCAATCCTCATTTCAGTGCAAATGTTCTCTTTACGGATGAGGCTTCATTCCAACGTGATCAAATTGTAAATTTTCACAATCAACATGTGTGAGCTGACGAGAATCCGCACGCAATTGTGCAATCACGTCATCAACACAGATTTTCTGTGAACGTTTGGGCAGACATTGTTGGTGATGTCTCGATTGGGCCCCATGTTATTCCACCTACGCTCAATGGAGCACGTTATCATGATTTCATACGGGATACTCTACCTGTGCTGCTAGAACATGTGCCTTTACAAGTACGACACAACATGTGGTTCACGCACGATGGAGCTCCTGCACATTTCAGTCGATGTGTTCGTACGCTTCTCAACAAAAGATTCGGTGACCGATGGATTGGTAGAGGCGGACCAATTCCATGGCCTCCACGCTCTCCTGACCTCAACCCTCTCGACTTTCATTTATGGGGGCATTTGAAACCTCTTGTCTACGCAACCCCGGTACCAAATGTAGAGACTCTTCGAGCTCGTATTGTGGACGGCTGTGATACAATACGCCATTCTCCAGGGCTGCATCAGCGCATCAGGGATTCCATGCGACGGAGGGTGGATGCATGTATCCTCGCTAACGGAGGACATTTTGAACATTTCCTGTAACAAAGTGTTTGAAGTCACGCTGGTACGTCCTGCTGCTGTGTGTTTCCATTCCATGATTAATGTGATTTGAAGATAAGTAATAAAATGAGCTCTAACATGGAAAGTAAGCGTTTCCGGACACATGTCCACATAGCATATTTTCTTTTTTGTGTGTGAGGAATGTTTCCTGAAAGTTTGGCCGTACGTTTTTGTAACACCCTGTATAAGACAAGCGTCTGGCACAGATTTTAGATCGATTACTGCTGCTACAATGGCGGGTTGTCAAGATTTAAGTGAGTTTGAACGTGGTGTTATTGTCGGGGCACGAGCGATGGGACACAGCATCTCCTAGATAGCGATGAAGTGGGGATTTTCCCGTATGGTCATTTCACGAGTGTACCGTGAATATCAGGAATCCGGTAAAACATAAAATCTCCGACATTGCTGCAGCCGGAAAAAGATCCTGCAAGGCGGACCAACGACGACAGAAGAGAATCATTCAACGTGACAGAAATGCAGCTCTTCCGCAAATTGCTGCTGATTTCAGTGCTGGGCCATCAACAAGTGTCATCGACGGAACCATTCAATGAAACATCATCGATAAGGGCTTTCGGAGCTGAAGGTGCACTCGAGTACCATTGGTGACTGCACAACACAAAACTTTACGACTCGCCTGGGCGCGTCGGCACCGATATTGGACTGTCGATGACTGGAAACATGTTGCCTGGTCAGACTAGTCTCTCTTCAAATTGTATTGAGCGGATGGACCTGTACAGGTATGGAGACAGCCTCATGAATCCCTGGATTCTACATGTCAGCAGGGGAGTGTTCAAGCTGGTGGAGGCTCTGTTAAGAGGTGGGGGGAGGGGGGGGGGTTGCAGTTGTAGTGACGTGGGACACCTGATACATCTAGATACGATTCTGACAGGTGACACGTACGTAATTACCCTCTCTGATCACCTGCATCCATTCATGTCCATTGTGTATTGTGCATTCCGACGGACGTGGGCAATTCTAGCAGGACATGCGACATCCCCAAACATCCAGGACCACTCTTCTGAGTTTAAACACTTCCGCTGGCCACCAAACTCCCCAGACATGAACAGTATTGAGCATATCTGGGATGGAACGTACTGTTCAGTAGAGATCTCCACCTCCTCGTATGCTTACGGATTTATTGACAGCCCTGCAGGATTAATGGTGTCGGTTCCCTGCAGCACTACTTCAGACTTAGTCGAGTCCGTGCCACGTCGTGTTGAGATGCTTCTTCATATTCGCGGGGGCCATCATGATATTAGCCACGGGTACCAATCTCTTTGGCTCTTCAGTGTATTAACCGTACGGGTACGCAACTATACAGGAATGTTGTTCAGACTGTGCGCTGCACGATTTGTGTAGTTAATAGTGTTAGTGTCATGACGTGCCGTTAGGCGCCGGTACGTGTAGGGCGACGATGAGCTGAATCACAAGCATCAGTGTGGATTACAGTAGCACACAGTCAACGTGGATCTGGACAACGAGAGCAGGGCTTTATTCATAAAGCTGTTTTATCAAAGCAACAGCAGTAGTCCTGCTGCTCTTCGCGAGTATGGACGCACTAAAGGAATACCAAGATGTCCTCTTTCTGCGCTGGGGCTCAAGAACAAGATTCGGAGGTTCGAATTAACTGGCGATATGGGAATTGCTCCTGGGAGAGGTCGACGGCCAATTGCACCACAGATTGTTGAAGAAGTTACTGTTGCTATAGCTGAGAATGCTGGACGCAATGTGCGATCTTCAAGCAGCGAACTGTGTCCCGACAGCTGAACATTTTGGTGCACCTGAATGTTGGCGGGCAGCAGTAGAGCATTGTCTAGTGCGATTCTAGGCTGTCGTGGATGCACATGTTCGTCATATTGAGCAATTTTTGTAACTTGGTATGCAATTAACAAATATTACCGTCTCATTTGGAAATTAAAATCTGTGTCTTTCTGTGGTTAATTCGTTATTTCTCTTCCGCAAGTTCTTAAAACAGTTTCTACACAGAATGAGATTTCCACTCTGCAGCGGAGTGTGCGCTGATATGAAACTTTCTGGCAGATTAAAACTGCGTGCCGGACAGAGACTCGAACTCGGGACCTTTGCCTTTCGCGGGAAAGTGCTCTACCGACTGAGCTGCCCAAGCACGACTCACAACCCGTCCCAAGGCTTTAATTCTGCCAGTCAGGAAACGAAACAGTGGTTTGCAAATCTGAAGGTAACATACTGAAGACCAATTATTTAAATATATTGAACAGACTATCCGCAGAGCTCAATAATCGCCTTGGTGTTTACAAAGAGTTTTCTGAGAAGTCCTCTTTCTTATCCAGTTTGATGGAACTGGACCCTGATGAAGTCTGTAATGCTGCAACCAGCTGCAGCATATTTACTCAGGGGATATAGAGGATTCTTTTGGAACGGAATGTGTCTATCTCAAAACCTTCCATTTGAGTTCTGGATATGAGAATGGTCCTTCTTTACCAGTCTTAAATTAAACGCTAAGAGAGAAATATCTCTTTGATATCTATCCAAACATCAGACTGGCTCTGCAAATTTATTTGACCACACCAGCAACGAATTGCTATGCTGAACTATCCTTCTCAGTTCTTGGAAGGTTTAGAACTACTTGCGTGCTTCTCAGACTCAAGATAATTTGAATCACTTGGTTGTATTAGCAATAGAAAATGATCTGATGACATTCTTTGTTGATATAATAATCAGTTACCCTAATTCCATACATTAATATCCCTTTTTGTAGATTTGTTCTTTAAGTAGTATATTCACATACTTATTTCAAATAGCGTGTTAATAATTTTGTTGCTAAATGTTTTCCAAAACTGACTAAACTTGTTATTGGGTGGGGTGGGGGGGGGTGCGGAGGGGGGGCGGGAGCTGGGGGCGGGGGGGGGGGGGGTATCAAAACGTTATTGGGACCATGGGCGTGACATTATCTAAATACGGAGCTGCTTCTGACGCATTGTCTCAGGAACTTTCTGAAGCAAAGTAAATTCAGGGAGCAGAGCGGTATTTAAGGCATGATTCTCTTTGAAAAAGAAATGTACTTTTCAACGGCATCAGGAATGAAACTGACTTTATCATCTTTCAAGCCGAAATCACCCAAATGCTGACTGATAAAGTGTGTATTATAGCCACTCAAACGATGAATGAAGATGAATATGAGACGTGGCAGTTGATACTTCAAGCTAAACGCGTTATGAGCTGCCCCATAGAACTTCCCTGTTTGATGATAATGCTCCGTACGTGGTGTTTCCGTTTCTACATCCAACGGCAGCCCATAAATACTGTATGACAATGAACAGCAGGCTTGTATAGTGCATCATTCTCCTGTGAGTCGGTCATGGGAATGTTGTCATAAATCTCAACAACTTTCCACGAAATTTTTTCGAGCTCAGCAGTCAACCATTTCACAAGATTAAGCGTGACGTAGGACACCGATAAATTGCAACTGGAGCCATACAAGCATACATATTGATATGTTGCCACAAACGGAACGTGCCGTTCCATAAAGTTAGTATGAAAGACAGTGGTGCCACAGGACCTAGGAGGCACTTGAAGTCAGCATATATGACATCGCTCCTTGTGGGTGTTATTAAGCACACACATTGTGCCCCTCGCTCATGGTCAGCCACCACCCGATCTGCCACTCCCCGTCTTCCGACGGTGAAGACCTCAAAATTACTTTGAGCCACTCGCCTTCAGATGACGTGAGCCTACGTCTAGGTTAGGTTACCTTACACCGAGCGAGGTGGCGCAGTGGCTAGCACACTGGACTCGCATTCGGGAGGACGACGGTTTAATCCCGCGTCCGACCATCCTGATTTAGGTTTTCCGTGATTTCCCTAAATCGCTCCAGGCAAATGCCGGGATGGTTCCTTTGAAAGGGCACGGCCGACTTCCTTCCCCGTCCTTCCCTAATCCGATGAGACCGATGACCTCGCTGTCTGGTCTTCCCCAAACAACCCAACCCCCTAGGTTACCTTACACGGTATCATGCTTTGTTCTCTATTTCTACATTTCTCTTAAAATCTAATATTACTGTATATTACTGTCTAAAGAACAGTTGCTGGCGTGACACTCCGGCGACTATACATTTCGTCCTTAAACTGTTCGTCTGTCTTAGCCTGCGCAGCTCTCGTCTCATCTGCTACCACTACTACTGTCGTTTGTGAAGACGTGAAAGATGTTGATACATTAACTGACCTCCGCTTAGTACCACATCAGTTGCTTATGCGACACAAATGTGAAAATTTCATCCTGGAAGCATCCTTCAGGCTGTGGCTAACCCATGTCTCCGTAGTATCTTTTCTTTCAGGGGTGCTAGTTCTGCAATGTTTGCCGAAGTGCTTCTGTAAAGTTTGGAAGGTAGGAGACGAGGTACTGGCGGAATTAAAGCTCTGAGGAGGGGTCATGAGTCGTGCTTGGTTAGCTCAGATCGCAGAGCACTTGCCGCGAAAGTTAAAGGTCCCGATTTCGAGTCTCGGTCCGGCACACAGTTTTAATCTGCCAGGAAGTTTCATATCAGCGCACACTCCGCTGCAGAGTTAAAATCTCATTCTGGAAACATCCCCCAGGCTGAGACTAAGCCATGTCTCCACAATATCCTTTCTTCCAGGAGTGCGCTAGTTCTGCTAGGTTCGCAGGAGAGCTTCTGTGAAATTTGGAAAGTAGGAGACGAGGTAATGGCGGAAGTAAAGCTGTAAGGACGGGGCGTCAGTCGTGCTTGGGTAGCTCAGTTGGCACAGCACTTACCCGCGAAAGGCAAAGGTCCAGATTTCGAGTCTCGGTTCAGCACACAGTTTTCATCTGCCGGGAAGTTTCAGTTTCTACACAGTTTCATTGTCCTACGATCAGTCGTTTTTCATTGGGGCTGTCTGAAATAGCAAAAGTTTAGTTATAACACCTCTCCACGTCTCGCCAGAATGGCTCAGAAACTGATACGCACTGGCCTTCCGTAAACCGTGGTCATCTTTTACGCTCCCCAATAATGCCCGTGTTTTATTAGGCTGTCAAAAGACAGTTCTTATTAAGCGTTTTTCCAGTATACGCCCGATTTTTCTGGTAGCTCGTCGGCATACGGTAAAAAGGCAGAGTTGGCCTCTTTCTCCGTGTCTTCGGCCGTCTCCGCAGGGTTCGCTGTGGTGGAGGTGTGGTGGCAAGGGAGGGGTGGCCGAAGGGGGGGGGGAGAGAGGAGCGAGGCGTAGAGCGCTGTTATCCCATTCGGACTAGCCGTTTTTGTGGTACCCAGTTGCGAGGTGTTCCACTCGCAGGGGAGGATTCTCTGCATCTTATATGGTGCGCACAATGTATACTAATTGTGGTGTCACCGCTAGACACCACACTTGCTAGGTGGTAACTTAAATCGGCCGCGGTCCTGTAGTACATGTCGGACCCGCGTGTCGCCACTGTGGGATCGCAAACCTAGCGCCACCACAAGGCAGGTCTCGAGAGACTGAGGAGACCTCGTCCCAGTTGTACGGACAACATAGCTAGCGATTGGACGTGCTAAGCCTTGCTCTCATTTGCCGAGAGATAGACAGTAGAATAGCCCTCTGCTAAGTTAACTGGCGACCACCTAGCAAGGCGCCATTTGTATCAGTGCCTATAGCTTACTAATATTCAAGAGAGATGTATTCCAAGGACTAATTAAAAGTTAAGTAACAAGCATCTACGTACTTTTCTTCTTATTCATTTATAAGTTCTCATGTTCCAGACTTCACGCCCGTCTGCATTAGCATTGCGTGCCCTATCGGCTACAGCATTGTGTCTAGGCTGTATGGTCTAGACACAACATTATTGGCGACGAGAAAAAGAGTTTGTATTAATTCGTTTGTGTCATGGCTTCGCCACAATCTCCGGATGTACTGTCCGAATTTTTTCGCTTGCAGAATCAGCAGTCGCAGGCGTTATTGGATGCCCTGGGACAGCTCGTCCAGGGTCAACGTGTGTTGCAACACGATGCGGCAGCCGCCGCTTCATCGCTACCGCATCCACACCATGCTGTTGCACCGTAATTTAGACCATTCGATGCCACCAAAGAGACCTGGCACGAATGGTCTCGCCAGTTCCACTTTCATCTAGCAGCCTACAGAATTCAAGGTAACGAGCGGCAGCCGTTTTTGCTTTCTTGTGTCGGTGTGTCTACCTACCGTGTGATTGTGAAATTTCTTCCCCGGCGCGACGTAGCAACTCTGTCCTACGAAGAAATTTTGTCGGCGTTAGATGCCTATTTCAAAGAAACAGTAAATGTTGTTGCAAAACGGTATACGTTCTTTCGTACAAAACGTACGGCCGGTCAGACTAATAGGGAGTGGGTTGCGACATTGCAAGGACTTACTAGGGAGTGTGCGTTTGAATGTGACTGTGGCCTCCCTTATTCAGATACTATGGTGCGTGATGCAATTGCACAGAACGTTTCTGATGTTCGCATACGGGAACAGATTTTGAAACTAGTAAATCCCTCCCTTCAACAAGTGATAGACATATTGGATAGGCAAGACACACTTGACTCTGCTCAGGACTCATTTGAAACTTCGCCAGCAGTGTGTCACATTAACCGGCCCGCCGGGCCCGCTGCACGGGACGCTACGCGGCCCTCGCGCCCGTCACAGCCGCGGCAGCCTACCTTGCCAACACGTGCGCCGCGTAAGCAGGCAACTGCAGTGAAATCATGCCCGCGGTGTGCAACTAGACATTCGCGTGAAAATTGCCCGTCACGCCAAGCTATTTGCTTTTACTGTCAAAAGAAAGGACATGTTCAAAGTGTTTGCCAGAAAAAGCTTAGATCAGACAATCACAATAATTCCAGGCCCTTTGCTTCGCGCCGGACTCGAACCCAGGACAATCAGGCTCGTGGACCTTCGCCCATGGACATTCATGTAGTTCATTCCCACCCGTCCAGTGACACTTTAGCTAACGGTGACTGTGTTCGTCCCACAAACAGTGTGCGTCGACGTCGCCGAAAATCCCGTGAAGTCGCAAGTGCTTCTGTACCTGTATCAGTTCAAATTGCACGTGACAGTCGCTCTTGTCGTCAGCAGGACAATAAACTTTTTGTGGACTTAAACTTTGAAGGCAAAGTGATACCATTCCAGCTCGATACCGGAGCTGCAGTTTCATTGCTCAATCACGACACGTACAAACAACTGGGCAAACCGCCATTGCGTGCCGCAAATGTTAAGTTACATAGTTACTCAGGACAGCACATACCTGTGTTAGGACAGTGCAGCCTTATTGCAACATACAAGGGACAAACAAAACTTGTGTCATTTTACGTTCTTCGTTCTTCTACTGCAGTGAACTTGTTTGGTTTAGATTTATTTCAATTGTTTAATATGTCTATAGTAAATCAGGTCCTATCAGTGAATCAGACTGTGCCTTCCGCCAGTGTTTCTAGTCTTTGTGCAGAAATTGCAGACATTTTTGCACCGGGCCTTGGTTGCGCTAAGGACTATGAAGCGCATTTGGAACTGAAAGAAAACGCACAACCGAAATTTTTCAGAGCGCGCAATGTTCCCCAAGCATTGCGTGATGCGGTCGCAAGAACATTACACGATTTAGTATCACAAGGTGTAATTGAACGTGTGCAGGCTTCTCTCTGGGCCTCACCCTTAGTAATTTTGCCAACACCTTCCGGTCAACTGAGACTTTGTGTGGACTTCAAGGCAACAGTGAATCCACAACTTGTGACTGCCACTTTTCCTTTGCCCCGCCCGGAAGATCTTTTTGACAAACTGTGCCCGGGAAAATATTTTTCAAAATTGGACCTAGCAGATGCGTACTTGCAAATACCTGTGGACGAAGAATCCCAGCGCGTCTTAGTGGTTAACACGCATCTTGGCTTGTATCGCTTCAAAAGACTGCCATTCGGGTGTGCATCCGCCCCTGCTTTGTTTCAGCAATATTTACAAACTGTTTGTGCGTCGGTCCCTACTGCTGCGAACTATCTGGACGATATTGTGATCTCAGGAAAGACAGAAGCCGAACATTTGCAAAATCTCCGAACATTATTTCAGGTCTTGCGTCAGAATGGTCTTCGCTTGAGGAAGGACAAATGTGTGTTTTTTGCTCGGGACTTACCCTACCTGGGGCATGTCATAAATGCCCAAGGTATACATCCGAGTCCAGAGCACCTCCGTGCCATACAGGAGTTGCCTTCGCCACGGGATGTTAAACAACTACAGAGTGTGCTGGGTAAAATTAATTATTATGCAAAGTTTGTGCGCAATGCTTCTTCCATTTCAGCTCCGCTTCATCGCTTACGCCGTAAAGGTGTTCCGTTCGTCTGGACGACGGAATGCGAACGCGCCTTTCGCCAGTTGAAATCGGCGTTACTTTCAAATACGTGCCTTACGCCATTCGATCCCCAGAAACCTCTTTTGTTGATGGTAGATGCATCGGATTTCGGGATCGGTGCTGTGCTTGCGCACAAGGATGGCTTGCATGATCGCCCTATTGCCTTTGCGTCCAAATTGCTCTCATCTGCGCAAAGAAATTATTCACAGATAGAGAAAGAAGCTTTAGCTCTCGTGTTTGGTGTTACAAAGTTTCACGATTTCTTGTATGGTCGTCACTTTACCATCATCACGGACCACAAACCTTTGACATCGCTTTTTCATCCGACCAAGCCTGTACCTCCACGTACAGCGCAGAAATTCATTCGCTGGTCACTTTTTCTCTCGCAGTACCGCTACGATATCTTGTATCGGTCCACTGCTAAGCACGGAAACGCTGATGCGTTGTCCCGTTTGCCTGTTGCTGAGGATAAAGCGTTCGATTCTTCCGAACTTGCTTGCATGTTCATTGATTCGGAAACCGATGACGTGGTCGAATCGTTTCCGATTGATTTTCGTCGTGTAGCTGCAGCCACAGCTGCTGACCCTGTCCTTGCTACTGTTTTGCGTTTTGTTGCTACGCAATGGCCCTTGTCAAAGTCACGGATCGAGGATCCTTTGGTTCGTCGTTTTTTTGCTCACAAGGAGAGACTTTTTGTCCGACGTGGTGTTTTGTTGTTGCGTTCCGATAATGATCAGTCCAGAGTCGTGGTCCCACGTTCGTTACAGCCCTCTGTCTTAAAGCTTCTTCACCAAGGACATTGGGGTATAGTGCGTACGAAACAACTTGCTCGTCAGCACTGTACTTGGTTCGGAATCGATGCTGCGATTACGAATATGTGCTCCTCTTGCGTGGCGTGTGCCGAACAGCAATCCGCACCGCCGCGGCAATTCTTTGCCTGGCCGAAAGCCACTTCCCCTTGGCAACGCTTGCACATCGATTTTGCTGGTCCATTTTGGAATGCTCGATGGTTGGTTGTGGTCGATGCTTTCAGTAATTTTCCTTTTGTTGTCCGGATGTCTTCCACGACGTCTTCTGCCACAATCCAAGCCTTGTCTGCTATCTTTTGCATTGAAGGTCTTCCGCAGACTATTGTTTCCGACAATGGCCCACAATTCATGTCCGCAGAATTTCAATCCTTCTGCGAGGCCAATGGTATTCAACATCTGACTTCCGCGCCGTTTTCGCCTCAGTCAAACGGTGCCGCTGAACGGTTGGTCCGGACTTTCAAGTCACAGATGTTGAAGTTGAAAGAGTCGCATTCTCGGGAGGACGCATTGTTGCTCTTTTTGTCTTCGTATCGCTCTCAGCCCCGCGATGGTCGCTCGCCGGCTGAATTGCTCCATGGTCGTTCTCATCGCACCTTGATGTCTTTGCTGCATCCGCCACATCAGGTTCCTGTGCAGCGGCAGACTCCTGCTTTTGCTCCTGGCGACGTTGTCTATTATCGCACCTATCGCGGTTCACGGCGTTGGCTCGCAGGGCGCATTCTTCGCTGCCTCGGCCGCGCGATGTATTTGGTTTTGGGGGCCTCTGGTGAGGTGCGTCGGCATCTCAATCAGCTGCGCCTCTGTCGTCGCCTGGGTTCTGCCGCTCCCCGTCTGCTTTCAGCGACGGAGCCGTCCGGTCAGCGCCTTGGGGACCCATCTACTGGCTCGTCTCATCCCCAGGTGTTACCGACGCTGCCTTCCCTTTTGCCTCATGGCGTCGCGCCGCCGCCGCAGCCGCCGCCGGCGCCGCCCGCAGTGGACGCTTCGCTGCAACCGCCCGGCGCCTCCCAGGGTCACGCGCCGCCGCTCGCTTCCCGTGACCAGCCGTCCTCCGCCATGGACCTCTTGCCCGCTCCGGACCAGATGTCGTCATCGCGCGTCGGATTCCCCGACGCAATGGAGGTCGACCCTTCGGCCCCTCCTGTCTCATTACGTGCGCATACACCGCATGTTGACGTGCACCCTGGACTAGGTTTTCAGGCGTTTCCTAGCTCCCCTCGGACCGAATGACCGGGTGCGGGTGGCACAGCCTCGCCTGTTGTTAGGCTCCCCACCTCATCGCATACGTCGACATGCGGTCCTCCCCACGGCGGGCGGAAGCCTTATCTCACGACCGTTCGCCGATTTGCGGGGGAGGAATGTGGTGTCACCGCTAGACACCACACTTGCTAGGTGGTAACTTAAATCGGCCGCGGTCCTGTAGTACATGTCGGACCCGCGTGTCGCCACTGTGGGATCGCAAACCTAGCGCCACCACAAGGCAGGTCTCGAGAGACTGAGGAGACCTCGTCCCAGTTGTACGGACAACATAGCTAGCGATTGGACGTGCTAAGCCTTGCTCTCATTTGCCGAGAGATAGACAGTAGAATAGCCCTCTGCTAAGTTAACTGGCGACCACCTAGCAAGGCGCCATTTGTATCAGTGCCTATAGCTTACTAATATTCAAGAGAGATGTATTCCAAGGACTAATTAAAAGTTAAGTAACAAGCATCTACGTACTTTTCTTCTTATTCATTTATAAGTTCTCATGTTCCAGACTTCACGCCCGTCTGCATTAGCATTGCGTGCCCTATCGGCTACAGCATTGTGTCTAGGCTGTATGGTCTAGACACAACACTAATGTTTCTAGTACTCCATTTCTCTGCACGTTTGGTGTCAGCTTCCTGCGTGCAAGTAAAGGTCAGCTTGCGTTTTCTTTCGATACACACCATAGTCCAGCTTGTAGAGCTTTCTGTCAAGATCACCAGTTCTATTCCTATGACTTTCTGGTGCAATAAAATATATTAATCTTTTTTTTTTTCATACGCACTATTTGCGTTGTTGCTCACCAGGCCCAAAGCTACAGTTTCGGAGAGTTTATGACGCCTCCAGTCACACAGGCTATTTTTATGCCCGTTTTGGGCTCAGTATTTTGCTTAGTGTTTAACAAAGCATATCTGCGGCTATATATACATATATACTCCTCAATTCACCATACGATGGGTGGCAGAGAATACCTTCTACCCTTGCATTTCCTTTCCTGTTACAGTCGCAAATAGAGCGAGGGAAATACGACTGTCTATATGCTTCTGTACGTGCCGTAATTTCTCTTATCTTCGTGGTCCTTCCGCCAAATGTACGTTGATGGCAGTAGAATCGTTCTGCAGTCAACTTCAGATGCCCTATCTCTAAATCATCACCATAGTGTTGCGTGAAAGGAACGTCGTCCCCACTCCAGTGATTCTCAATTGAGTTCACGAACCATCTCCGTAATACTCGCGTCATCGTAGAAGCCCCGGCAACAAATCTAGCAACCTGCCTGTGAATTACTTCGTTATCTTCGTTTCATCCGAGCTTGTGGGAATACTAAATACTCGAGCAGTATTCAAGAATGTGTCACTGTAATGTTCTGTACGCGCTCTCCTTTATAGATGAACCACACAATCCTAAAATTCTCCCATTAAAACGGAAGCCTTCCCTACTACCGTTCTGACGTACTTGTTCCTTTCTTATAGCTTTGCCACGTTACGCCTAAGTATTTAATCGAATTGACTGTATCACGCAGAACACTACCATTGTTGCATTCGAGTATTACAGGATTGTTTTTCGTACTCGTCGGCATTTTCTACATTTAGAGCAAGCTACCATTCATCACACCAAATAGAAGTTTTGCCTAAGTCACCTTGTATCCTCCTACAGTGACGACACGTTCCCGTACACCACAGCAATATTAGCAAACAGCCGCTGCTGACTCCTCATCCTGTTCGTCCTACTATTTATGTATTCAGGGTTAATCACCTAAAACTTTCACCGCAGATATTGCGGAAATAGAAAGTGCTACTGATGTGGCGTTTTAACAGAATGGATTGGTAGTCAGGAGCTCGTATTGTTAGCCAATAGCCGGCCGGAGTGGCCGAGCGGTTAAAGGCGTCACAGTCTGGAACCGCACGACCGCTACGGTCGCAGGTTCGAATCCTGCCTCGGGCATGGATGTGTGTGATGTCCTTAGGTTAGTTAGGTTTAAGTAGTTCTAAGTTCTAGGGGACTTATGACCACAGAAGTTGAGTCCCATAGTGCTCAGAGCCATTTGAACCATTTTTTGTTAGCCAATAAACAGACCATAATACTTACAAAGTCTATTTTCCTTCCAAATATACACTTTTTTAAAAGGAACAATGCCTACTGACATTAAGAAACTAAAAGTTGGGTAAATTAGAATGTCTGTAGTGTTTCTTGCAGGCTTCAAGTGCGAGTCGTTTACGACATATATCGTATTTTGTAAAGGTTCCACACCGGCATTTGGATGTGCCATTCAAACTGCGTAATTACTCCGTACGACGTTGTTACGTTTGCTTACTGTGACTTTGTGCGTTCCTTGAATGCACTGCGACCTGCCAGTCAGTTAGTGTGTGACAGTCCAAGCTGTAGCTCGTGAGTGGACGATGGGATTTACCAACGCAGAAAAAGCCGAAATGCTCATGGCGATGGAAAGTGTAGGAAGAACGCAGTTCGTTCTTGTAAGTTGTGTGTACGTTCTTATACGACAAGATAGCCCAATAGACGTCATCCATCTCGGCAGTTATTCATCAACCTCTTCAGCGAATTACGTGAAAGTGGTAGTGTGACTCCTAGCCAACGTAACAGAAGGAGACAAGTGACGAAAGAAAATGGAGAAATTAATGTTCTTCCTGTTGTTGCAGTTGCATTGCACGAGGAAGTGGTGTCATTCAGACAAGCGTCCTACGCAATCTCCATCGATGTAGGTTCCATCCCTAACACATCTTCCTCCACGAAGGACTGCGTGGAAACGATTATTAGAATCTTGTTAATTTCTGTACATGGGCATTAAAACAGGATATTCCATATGTATCATGTATCTTGTTAAGTGATGAAGTCGTATTTATCAATCATAGCCAGATAATCAGCAGAAACATGCACTATGGGCTTCGTCAGGTGGAACGTCAGCGTCCATCGAGGAGTTCCTAGATAACAGAACGCAGCATGTCATTCTCAATGGAGAGAAGTCTTCCGAAGTAAGAGTGATTTCAGGTGTGCCGCAGGGGAGTGTCATGGGACCGTTGCTGTTCACAATATACATAAATGACCTGGTGGATGACATCGGAAGTTCACTGAGGCTTTTTGCAGATGATGCTGTGGTGTATCGAGAGGTTGTAACAATGGAAAATTGTACTGAAATGCAGGAGGATCTGCAAAGAATTGACGCATGGTGCAGGGAATGGCAATTGAATCTCAATGTAGACAAGAGTAATGTGCTGCGAATACATAGAAAGATAGATCCCTTATCATTTAGCTATAAAATAGCAGGTCAGCAACTGGAAGCAGTTAATTCCATAAATTATCTGGGAGTACGCATTAGGAGTGATTTAAAATGGAATGATCATATAAAGTTGATCGTCGGTAAAGCAGATGCCACACTGAGATTCATTGGAATAATCCTAAGGAAATGCAATCCGAAAACGAAGGAAGTAGGTTACAGTACGCTTGTTCGCCCACTGCTTGAATACTGCTCAGCGGTGTGGGATCCGTACCATATAGGGTTGATAGAAGAGATAGAGAAGATCCAACGGAGAGCAGCGCGGTTCGTTACAGGATCATTTAGTAATCGCGAAAGCGTTACCGAGATGATAGATAAACTCCAGTGGAAGACTTTGCAGGAGAGACGATCAGTAGCTCGGTACGGGCTTTTGTTAAAGTTTCGAGAACATACCTTCACCGAAGAGTCCAGCAGTATATTGCTCCCTCCTACGTATATCTCGCGAAGAGACCATGAGGATAAAATCAGAGAGATTAGAGCCCACACAGAAGCATACAGACAATCCTTCTTCCCACGAACAATACGAGACTGGAATAGAAGGGAGAACCGATAGAGGTACTCAGGGTACCCTCCGCCACACACCGTTAGGTGGCTTGCGCAGTATGGATGTAGATGTAGATGTAGATAAATGTGCGGTGTGGGATAGTGAACTGTCAGCTCATAGGCCCGTTTTTGTAGATGGAATACTGAACGAGCACAAGTATCGCAGCCTCCTAACAGACCATCTTCCGTGGATGCTAGAAGAAGTTCCTCCGCAGACTAGGAGAAACCCCTGGTACCAACTTGATGGCTGTCCAGCCCATAGTGCACGAAGTACTACAGCAAGTCTTTAATAATTGTTTCCAGGTCGTTGGATAGGACGCAGATGGCCCGTACCTTGGCTGGTCCGTTCCTCGGATTTGACGTCTGTAGACTTATTTCTATGGTGAAAGCTGCTGTCTACAAGGATATGCCAACTATACCCGATGATATTCAACGACGTATTACTACAGCCTGCTCGGACATCTCAGCTGCGAGCGGTTCTAGGCGCTTCAATACGGAGCCGCGCGACCGCTACGGTCACAGGTTCGAATCCTGCCTCGGGCACGGATGTGTGTGACGTCCTTAGGTTAGTTACGTTTAAGTAGTTCTAAGTTCTAGGGGACTGATGACCTCAGATGTTGTCCCATAGCGCTCAGAGCCATTTGAACCATTTTAGCCATCTCAACTGAAATGCTATAACGTGTGCAGCAGTCGTTCCATACCAGAATGGAAGCGTGTACTGGTGCTGTCGTTGATCATTTTGAACACAGGCTGTGATGGTCAATTCTCTCTTTATTGGATAGAATCCATGTAACAGTGAGATCACTTGCTTTGTTCTTTAAAGTGTGCTACCTCATGTACTGTACAACTGTCGTGTGGTAACTGTACAAAATACATTAATTTTGAAACGATTGGCAGTAGAATCGCGCAACGAACACCAGTGAGATTGAAATTTACCCTAATTTTAATTTGTTAATGTCAATAGCCATTGTTCCATTTAAAAAGTGTATGTTTGGACAAAAAATGGCCCTGATCACTATGGGACTTAACACCTGAGGTCATCAATCCCCTAGAACTTAGAACTACTTAAACCTAACTAACCTAAGGACATCACACACATCCATGTCCGAGACAGGATTTGAACCTGCGACCGTAGCAAATGGTTCAAATGGCTCTGAGCACTATGGGACTCAACTTCTGAGGTCATTAGTCCCCTAGAACTTAGAACTAGTTAAACCTAACTAACCTAAGGACATCACACACATCCATGCCCGAGGCAGGATTCGAGCTTGCGACCGTAGAGGTCTCGCGGTTCCAGACTGCAGCGCCTAGAACCGCACGGCGACTTCGGCCGGCGTGACCGTAGCAGTCTCGCGGTTCCGGACTGAAACGCCTAGAACCTCTCGGCCACCGCGGCCGGCTTTGGGCAAAAAAAATACACTCTCTAAGTGTCATTACAATCTGTTTATTGGTTTACAATATGAGTCCCCGTCTACCAATACATTCTGTAAAAACTGCATATCAATAGCAGTTTCCATTTCCCGAATACTTGCGGTGCAAGTCCTAGGAGATTCAAAAATGTTCAAAAGCGTGTGAAATCTGCTGGGACTTAACTGCTAAGGGTCATCAGTCCCTAAGCTTACACACTACTTAACCTAAATTATCCTATGGACAAACACACACACCCATGCCCGAGGGAGGACTCGAACCTCCGCTGGGACCAGCCGCACAGCCTAGGAGATTCATCCTGTATAGAAAATAAGAGCTGTCCTAACACACTTTCCTGTTGCACTCCTGAAGATACTCTTGTCTCTGATGAACACTTGCTGTCGAGGACAACGTACTGTGTTCTACTACTTAACAAGTCTTCGAACCGCTCACATATCTCAGGACCTCTTCCGTATTACGTACCTTCGTTAACAGTCATCAGTGGAGCACCATGTCAAATGCTGTGCGGAAATTTAGGAATATGGAATCTACCTGTTGCCTTTCATCCATAGTTCGCAGGGTATCATGCGCTGGAAGAGAGATTCGCGATAAATGCAAGCTGAGTGAGGAGTCAACGCCGTAGAGTACTCTCTGTAAAACATAATTGGAATTCCATCCGAACTTGTGACTTTTTCGTGTTCTGCTCTTTCAGTTGCTTGTCTACGCCAGAGATGCTCATTACTACATCCTCCATAGGCAAGTCGGCGCGACGGTCACAGACCCTCAGATCTCGCATGCCGAGGGCGAGCAGGGACACAGTATACAGTAGAGGCGTCCATCCGGCAGGGCGGACGGGTGGTGTGAATTACAACACGTGACGCCGTGCTGTGGGAACGGGAGATCCGGCCGCGGGGCAGCCATGCCGCGGTGGGAACACACGGAACCCACTTTGCTAACACATTCAGTCTCTTCACCTGACGAGAACCAATGGCAACCGGCAAACGCGGGAGAACCTCTTGAAACGTAGTTTTAAATTATTTCGTATCCAAAACTACAAATCGAAAACCGAAGACAGGTGTTCACGGTAACTGAGGTCCAAATTTTTGGAAGAAAAATATAAAAAAGAAAGGAGAGTAGAGTTTAACATCACGTCGACGACGAGTTAATTAGAGAAGGAGTACTAGCCATGACGGGGAAGGTTGTTTTCTTTTCAAAAGCACTGTTTCAGTATTTGCATTAATCGATTTATACTGGGCAACCAATGCCCCGCAGAAAGGAAAGCAACACCGGGTGCTTCGCAAGGAAGCATGATGGGACCATTAAAGTTCTCAAAACGCATAAAAGATTTATCAGACAGGATCAGTTATAAGCTGAAATTGTTCGCTAGCGATGCAAAACAAAGCACTGTCGTCTGACCGTCGTAGTGAAAGCAGAATGACCTGTACGGAGCGTCCACTTGGTGTAAGTCATGGCAGCTCTCTTTAAATGTGGGTAAATATAGGATAAGATAACAACAAAAAAAGACGATATAGTACTGATTACAAGCTTAGTGTTGAACATCGTATAGGTATTTAGGGATAATATTAGGAAATAATATGAAATGGGACGTGTAGAAAAATTAGTATTAAGAAGTTTAATGGAAGATTTAGAATTGGTGGAAAGGATCTGGGAAAATGCAATGGATATGTTAAGGAATCACATACAAGACGCTAGTGTGACAAATTCTAAAGTATTGTTCCAGAGTTTAGAGGCCTTTTAAGTAGGCATGAGCACAGACATCGAACGAATGCAGAGATGCACCGCTGAGATCGTAGTAGTCCTTTACACATCATACAAAACTACAATAGCAATGACTATGCTATCGTGGAATCCTTGAAAGGAAAGGCGAACCAGTACTAGCGAAACAGTCTGAATAAACATAGCGAACCTACAAACACATATGTTGTGGGCATTAGGTCCCAAGTGTCACGGATGACGTCATCGATGAGTTATGGGAATACCCCAATTCCCATCCCTCCGCCCTCTAACAAAGGCCACTTGCCCTATGTATAAAACGGAGGGAAATTCATATTTTAGCGGGAAATTCAAAAAATAGCCCAGTTGCACTAGTGTGTTTTCTATGGAAGCACGATTGTTGTCCTAATATGACAGGGAATCCAAGATTATGCATTGTCATGCTGGTGTCTTGGAATACTGTGACAGGCTCTATGGCGTTACATTCCGAGACTTGGAATACAAGCGCCAGCTTAACTACAACATTATAATCCAAGACGACTGTCCTGGAAAACAAGATGGTGATCGAACATATCGACTGGGGCATAACTGCACAGCTCTACGGCGTCTCAATCCAGCTCAGACCTGTCGGGCTATTTATAAGCGTGGAATTCCGGCCTACAAGCCTAGACTTGAGATACAGGGGCATACTGGCTCAGAGCTGGAATACTGGCCCTGGCTCTATGACTTCACAATCCAATTCAGAATGTTGGGCTATTTACAACAATGTAGAATTCCGGCATACTAACCCAGGCTTGAGATACTTGCGCAATCCTACTATACGAGGGGGGACCCAAAAGAAACCGGATTGTTGTCATAAAAAATTTATTGGTGAACCTTTTTACAAAATTACTTCAGGCACCTTCAAAATACTCTCCATTACATGTGATGCACTTGTCAAGACTCTTTTCCCAGTGTTGGAAGCATGTTTGGAACTCTTCAAGTTTGGTATTGTCCAGTGCTCTTTGCGAAGCTGTTTTTACCACCTTCACATCGTCATAATGCTCCCCTTTTAGCGTTTTTGTCATTTGTGGAAATAGGGAAAAGTCGCACGGGGCTAGTTCCGGCGAATACGGAGCGTGGGGAACGGCAGACCACCTCTGAGATGCCGGATAGTGGGTCACTCGTAAGGCCGTGTGTGCTGCAGCGTTGTCGTGATGCAGAAACCAGTCACCTGATTGCCAAAGTTCCGAGCGTTTCCTCCTCACGTCCTCTCGCAGACGCCTTAAAACATCCAAGTAAAAGTGCTGGTTAACATTCTGGCCAGGGGGTACGAATTCCCGATGCACAATTCCACGAACATCAAAAAAGACAATGATCATCGTCTTCACATTTGACCTCACTTGCGTTGCTTTTTTGGGTCTGGGAGAGTTGGGAGTCCTCCACTGGCTTGACGCTTTCTGGGTCATACCCGTAACACCAACTCTCATCCCCTGTAATGACTTTGTTCAAGAAGTTTGGATCATGTGCAATCTCTGTTTTCAAGTTCTGACACACATTCGCGCGGATGCTTTTTTACTCCTGTGTGAGAAGGCGCGGAACAAATTTAGCAGCAACACGTCATGTGCAAATCCTCACTCAAAATCTGCTGGCACGAGCTCCAACTGATTCCTGTCTCTGCTGAAATTTGGTCGATCGTTTGGCGACAATCCTCGTTGATCTTTTGGCGGACCTTTTCAATGTTCTCCTCATTTCGCGATTTTGATGGGCGTCCAGAACGAGCTTGGTCTTCAACACACATCTCACCACGTTTAAAGCGCCCAAACCACTCGAAAACCTGTGTGCGGCTCATAGCGTCCTCCTGGAAAGCTTCATGAAGCATTTGGTGTGTCTCCGTTGCAGTTTTTTTAAGCAGGAAACAAAATTTCACACACACTCTTTGTTCTTTTAAAGTTGCCATAACGAGTTCGCAGAGGTAACCCGCCAACAGTCAGAGAAACACAATACCACACTTGCACGTTCAGCTCTACACTGACGCCGTCTGCACAGCTGTTTCATGGAGGTCTCTACTAACACCATCTAGCGTAACAACCGTGCACGACATCTACAAGTGGCAGCGCCCTCGGAGTCCGGTTTCTTTTGGGTCCCCCCTCGTAAGCTATTATTCACTCGGAGACGTAGGCCTATGGTCATTGCTTCTCGTAACTCTAAGTGTCAATCTCTCCACTTGCGTCTCTACAGGTATAAAAATAAATACTGTTGAGTGTTGATGGTAGGCGAAGGCTTTCCGTCTCCTCAACGAGCCCCCCCCCCCCCTTTTCACACGAAGCCCCCCACGAGCGACGAGCGTCCATGCTACTCCGCTCTGTAATGTGCGGCGACCACGGCAGCCGCCCGGCCCTTGCCGCTGCCACTGCTGCCTAGCAGCCCTGTCTTATTCCCCCAAGTTAAAATACAAATTGTACGCTATGTAGAAGGAACACTTTAATCTTATTTAAACAAATACATTGCCAGGGAGAGCTCCCTATTCCGCAATCGCGAAGTTCACGATCACCAGACCGGTCGAGAAGACAGTCACTACCCCGTCCGTATTACCCCCGTTAAGAGCCAGGCCGTCCTGAAGATTCGATAACCTAATGCGGAATGGAGTATATAAGCTCCGCCTCCCAACGCTAGTATGCTGTTGTGACAGCACTGCAGGCACAGGTTGAATGACTGGAGTTAAAATGACAGGAAGCATTAAAAATGCAAGAACCAGAATTCTACTTTAACGCGAATGACAGGAAGTCAAAATTAAAAATACAGTTACCTCAAGTTTAAAGTGATGGGAAGTCTGCTTGCTGTCACACTATAATGCACTCATTATTACTTTAAAACTGCCAACGGCCTTGCCGCAGTGGTAGCACCGGTTCCAGTTAGATCACCGAAGTTCAGCGCTGTCGGGCTGGGCTAGCACTTGGATGGATGACCATCCGGTCTGCCGAGCCCTGTTGGCAAGCGGGGTGCACCCAGCCCTTGTGAGGCAAACTTAGGAGCTACTTGATTGACAAGTAGCGGCTCCGGTCTCGGAAACTGACATAAGGCCGGGAGAGCGGTGTGCTGACCACATGCCCATCCATAACCGCATCCAGTGACGCCTGTGGGCTGAGGATGACACGGCGACCGGTCGGTACCGTTGGGCCTTCATGGCCTGTTCGGGAGGAGTTTAGTTTAGTTTACTTTACTTTAAAACTGATGCAGCCTTAATGGTTGTCAAACAGTCGTCAATGTCGCATGTAGCTGGGGGAAAGGAATGAGAGAGGTAATAACTTGCATTTTTATCTGCTGCCCCCCATACCGCGCCACCCCAACCGTCAGTCGACTCCCCGACGCCAGCTCGCACCAGCTCCGCCTCATGTTGGCAGACCGCGTGTAACTTAGCATCGGTACTACTCGGAACACACAGCATTACGTCACACGGCACCTGAAACCACAGCTAGAGAGAGTCAGTGCTGAACATATTATCCCCTAAGGCATTGGGTCGACACCACATTCTTTCTGACATATTCCTAAGACTACACGAGTTTACAACTAAAGGTAGTCTAATTTTAGAGCAGGACCGCGTGCTGTTGTGTTAGAGGAATGCGATGAAACGTTTCTGACATTCCGTAGCTGGAGTAGCCTACATGGTTTCTGCACACAGCCTCCAACGCCAACTCGCCAACACGGCAACACGTCCCTATGTATCGAGAGACGAAGTTCGCTGACGCAAACGTCTTACTTGCAACTGACCGTGAGAACCTCCAGGAGGCTGCATGGTCTTGGTGTACACTGCTTCTATCACTTCCTCAGTACAATTCCGGAGCAGCAGGCGCCACATCATACAGTGAGGAATGCAAACCGACATCTCACTCATTTTGCCTCCACAGGCCATGTGCCCCATCGCAATCAGTGCTCTGTATAGTACGGGGAAATATATTTCCAGCACCTGGCATACATCCACCACCACCGAGGTTTCTCTTGTACAGCGCTCCAAACATAATGCTCGCAAACTTCAAGGTGATGAAACTAATATTTTGTACATCAAATACAACATTCAGTCTGAACCAAACCATTTACAGGTTTCCGACGGGTACAGCGTTCCTGTACCATAGCATACTGTTTGTGATGGCGGGACAACCACAGTCCAAAGTGAAGTAGGTTAAAATGGCAGGGACGTTTGCGACTAGAGAAATCGCACATTTGCCACAAAGCATTTAGAGAAGAAGGCGTTCAATATCAGAGTCTAGAACTGATCATACTACAGCCTTCTAAGCTCTTTCCTTTGTACTTACAGCATACAAGGTGGTCCATTGATCATGACCGGGCCAAACATCTCACGAAATAGGCGTCAAACGAAAAAACTACAAAGAACGAAACTTGTATAGCTTGAAGGGGGAAACCAGATGGCGCTATGGTTGGCCCGCTAGATGGCGCTGCCATAGGTCAAACGGATGTCAACTGCGTTTTTTTAAATAGGAACCCACATTTTTATTACATATTCGTGTAGTACTTTTTTCGCCTTGTGATAGATGGCGCTGTAATAGTCACAAACATACGGCTCACAATTTTAGACGAACAGTTGGTAACAGGTAGGTTTCTTAAATTAAAATACAGAACGTAGGTAAGTTTGAACATTTTATTTCGGTTTTTCCAATGTGATACATGTACCTTTGTGACTTTATGATTTCTGATAACGCATGCTGTTACAGCGTGATTACCTGTAAATACCACATTAATGCAATAAATGCTCAAGATCATGTCCGTCAACCTCAATGCATTTGTCAATACGTGTAACGACATTCCTCTCAACAGCGAGTAGTTCGCCTTCCATAATGTTTGCACATGCATTGACAATGCGCCGACGCATGTCAGGCGTTGTCGGTGGATCACGATATCAAATATCCTTCAACTTTCCCCACAGAAAGAAATCCGGGGACGTGAGATCCGGTGAACGTGCGGGCCATGGTATGGTGCTACGATGACCAATCTACCTGTCATGAAATATGCTATTCAATACCGCTTCAACCGCACGCGAGCTATGTGCCGGACATCCATCATGTTAGAAGTACATTGCCATTCTGTCATGCAGTGAAACATCTTGTACTAACATCGGTAAAACATTACGTAGAAAATCAGCATACATTGCACCATTTAGATTGCCATCGATAAAATGGGGACCAATTATCCTTCCTCCCATAATGCCGCACTATACATTAACAGCGCTAAGGTCGCTGATGTTCTACTTGTCGCAGACATCGTGGAGTTTTCGTTGCCCAATAGTGCATATTATGCAGGTTTATGTTACCGCTGTTGGTGAATGACGCTTCGTCGCTAAATAGAACGCTTGCAAAAAAATCTGTCATCGTCCCGTAATTTCTATTGTACCCAGTGGCAGAACTGTACACGACGTTCATAGTCGTCGCTATGCAATTCCTGGTGCATAGAAATATGGGTGCAATCGATGTTGATGTAGCATTCTCAACACCGACGTTTTTGAGATTCCCGATTCTAGCGCAATTTGTCTGCTACTGATGAGCGTATTAGCAGCTAAAACACCTACTTGGGCATCGTCATTTGTTGCAGGTCGTGGTTGACGTTTCACATGTACCTGAACACTTCCTGTTTCCTTAAATAACGTAACTATCCGGCAAATGGTCCGGACAACTGGATGATGTCGTCCAGGATACCGAGCAGCATACATAGCACCCACCCGTTGTGCATTTTGATCACAATAGCCTTACATCAACACGATATCGACCTTTTCCGCAACTGGTAAACGGTCCATTTTAACACGGGTAATGTATCACGAAGCGAATACCGTCCGCACTGGCGGAATGTTACGTGATACCACCTACTTATACGTTTGTGACTATTACAGCGCCATCTGTCACAAAGCGAAAAAAATGGTCCAACTTAAGCATTCATATTTCTTTACGTACAACACGAATATGTAATAAAAATGGGGGTTCATATTTAAAAAAAACGCAGTTGATATCCGTTTGACCTATGGCAGCGCCATGTAACGGGCCAACCACAGCGTCATTTGGTTTCCCCCTTAAAGCTAGACGAGTTTCGTTCTTTGCAGTTTTTTTAAGCTTATTTCGTGAGGTATTTGGCCCGGTCACTATCAATGGACCACCCTGTAGAACGGCGCCCCACCACACATCAGCTAGGAAGAGTTCGAAAAGATTTTTGGGGTGTGTGTGCAGCTGTTCTTTTCACGAGACGTTACGAGAACGATTGGGTATTAAACTGACACAATCGACAGTTGCACACAATGCTAACTCACATTTGCCACGATTACAAATTGACTAATATTATTGACTCAAGAACCAAGAACACAGCGTAACACAAACCTCCTTCGCTCATCCAGCACACAACCAAGCCAAAACACACAACTCTGTGCTTAAATCAATGAAGATTTTACCGAAAGAAGTTAATTTCGCGTCATAATGCTACATTTGTGTCCCGACTATCGATAAATGCTATGACCATAACAGGACGTCTGTGATTTCGTTCCATATTTGTTTGTTATCCACTCCAAAAATTATCGCACCAGCATCTTCCCTTATAGATGTGTGTGTGTTTGTGTTTGTGTGTGTGTGTGTGTGTGTGTGTGTGTGTGTGTGTGTGTGTGTGTGTGTGTGTTTTGTAGGATGGGATAGGGTATGATCAGAATTCAACACAGATAACTTCATTATTCAATTCTCAAGTGCTGATAGTGCTATTGGATTACAGCGTGTAAGAACCAGCCAAGGATAGTGAATGTATACACCAACAACGAGAATACGATGCAGTGAGCGATTCACGTCTCACGTAATGACCTTAACAAAGTACTGCTACTCCGTGGTTGGGCATGACTAGCACAATGTATAATGACATCAGTCTTTACACAGAATCTACGACACCAGAATCCAAAATGGCGATGGAAGGTGGCTGACCTAAAACACTGGCTCTATGATAGTGGAATCAAATACTTTGGATACTGGACAGGCTCTATGACGTCAGAATCCAAGACTTGGAATATTGGCACTGGCCCTATGACATCAGAATCTAGCTCAGACCTGTCCCCTTTTTATAACAGGGTAGAATTCAGGCATACTAGCCCCTCAGAGGTGTATGGTCACTGCATACTACTACTCCTAAGTGAATGTTAGGATCTCTCCACTTTATATCTTCAACAGACATTGCGGAGGGAAACACTCGTTCGACCTATAAGTGAGTATTGCTCATCAGTGTGGGATCCGTACCAGGTCGGGTTGGCAAAGGAGGTAGAGAAGATCCAAAGAAGAGCGGCGCGTTTCGTCACAGGGTTGTTTGGTAAGCGTCATAGCTTACGGAGATGTTTAGCAAACTCAAGTGGCAGACCCTGCAAGAGAGGCGCTCTGCATCGCGGTGTAGCTTGGCTTGCTGTCCAGGTTTCGAGAGGATGCGTTTCTGGATGAGATATCGAATATATTGCTTCCCCCTACTTATACCTCCCGAGGAGATCACGAATGTAAAATTAGAGAGATTCGAGCGCGCACGGAGGCTTTCCGGCAGTCGTTCTTCCCGCGATCCGTACGCGACTGGAACAGGAAAGGGAGGTAATGACAGTGGCACGTAAAGTGCCCTCCGCCACACACCGTTGGGTGGCTTGCGGAGTATAAATGTAGATGTAGAAGTAGATCCATCTGCCCCATGCTAGCTCACTTCCCTCCCCAAAGGTTCAGTCGTGCTATATTCCAACAAATTTCAACACCCTCTTTGACATTACGGTTAAAGAATTTACCGCTCCAAACCGGCTAGAAAAATTTCTAAATGTGAGAAAATCCACTTATCCCAAATTCAAAATGAAGGGATGTCTTCTGACTGCCAAACTATAGAGCACGCGTCCTAACTTCAAAACTGAATAGCCCACTGATGCAGTCCCTATGGTTGTCCAACAACTGTCATCGTCGTATTTGGATGGTGGAAGGGAATAGGAGAGATATTGACCTGCGTCTTTACTCAATCACAGCTAGGTCCCTACTGTGCAGACCGTCAGTCACGCGGGTTTCCATCACTTACGCCACACTTTCCCGAGGCTAGCAGTTTCATATGTCTTTATGAAAAGTGTAACAGCACAAAGATGGTTGACACTGACTGTACTAAGAGGAGGTATGACTTCTAAGACCATCGGTCAGTATGTAGTAAGAATTAACAGGACAGGAACGTTTATTTATCTAAACAGACAGTGCCTTTTGAGATCACCACACATAGCACCCTGTATTTAACACCGACCAAACGTCAGGAGCACTAACTTGGCGTCCCAGTCAATGCTTGACAACAAATAGAATAGTAGTTTAAGAAATGTCCACAATACATTCACTCTCACAATATTACTGAGGACTAGTCGCACAGATTCATCACACAATAACGCCGAAAGTTGCTTGACGGAAGCAGATATTCGTCCTCCGATTGCTCCATATGCAAGTGGAATAACAAAAGGTACTGCCAAGAAGTGATATTAGATATTCTCCACAATGGGTTGTATACCGGCTGACCACCCATCAAGAATATATCACAGCAAGACAGCATCAAAATCCTTAACACCACACACAACACACACAAAGCACACACAAGAAACTGCAAATCTCATTTCTGATTAACTGCAATTGGTGCTTGTACAGGAAAAAGAGTTATAAGTCCACATAGGCCGTAAACGGCTTTCCAGCATCTAGATGCACAATTTGATCCTCTCACAACACCCGTATAAGCGTCAGAGAACACTGTTATACAGTCTACATCACAAAAAAGGATTTGGAACAGCTTCTGGTTCTTAGTGTGAAGCCATACCTAACAGCACCGTGGAGCAACTTAATTATACACTGGAGCGCCAAAGAAACTGGTATAGGCATGCGTAATCGAATACAGAGATATGTACACAGACAGAATACGGCGCTGCGGTCGGCAACGCCTATATAAGACGATAAGTGTCTCGCTACAGTGGCAGGTTATCAAGATATAAGTAAACTTAAATGTGCCATATAGTTGGCGCACGAGCGATGGTAGCGATGAAGTGGGGATTTTCCCGTATGACCATTTTACGATTGCATCCTGCTAGAACGGAAACAACGACGACCGAAGAGAATCGCTCAGCGTGGTGCAACCCTTCCGCAAATTGCTGCAGATTTCAGTGCTGAGCCATCAACAAGTGTCAGCGTGCGAACCATTCAACAAAGCATCGTCGATATGGGATTTCGGAGCCGAAGGCCTACTCGCTTACGCTAGATGACTACACGACACAAACCTTTACGACTGGCATGGGCCCGTCAACACCGACATTATACTGCTGATAACTCGAAGCATGTTACCTGGTCGGACGAGTCTCTTTTCAAATTGTATACAGCGGATGGACATGTACGGGTATGTAGACAACCGCACGAACCCGTGGATCCTGTATGTCAGCAGGGAACTGTTCAAGCTGGTGGAAGCTCTGTAATGGTGTGAGGCGTGTGGAGTTGGAGTGATATGGGACCCCTGATACGTCTATATACGATTTTGACAGGTGACACTTACGTAAGCATCCTGTCTGATCCATTTATTGTATATTCCTTTAGTCATAGAACTTGATAAAATTCTCAGTAAAACGCAACCACCTAGGCTGAGGTCAGGTCACAACACAGGTGCAGAACTAGATAGCAATCCACAATTCCTGTAGGAACACGCTGTATCTGTTTTGAGACCTTGTTTCCAGCAATACATCCCTTACTAACCTATTCATAGTGTACAAACTTTCCATTGCCATAACCGTCTGACCTACTTTCACATTTGGTGTTCGATGATAATGATTTTGGGTGGAGAGTATTACGGTGGTAGGGACATTCTTAGGAATTTCACAAAACCAAGGACAAAATGTATGACAATGGTTATAACAAGACTCCATAGGAAAGCGTGAGAACTTGAACTTATAACTGAATTCCATGAAAGAACGACGACGTAGTTCTCGCAAAGCAATTTTGAGTCAAGGGATGTGAATATCATGTTGGAATGAAGACACTAACAGCAGGAGTGACTTAAACAATCCAAAATTAAATGCTCGTACACAATGTAGTAAATACAACGAACTTTAATAAAAATTTGTGCAATTCGATTGTTTCCTCTGTAAGTGCGGTGGTATTGTACAGCATTGCTCAGAGAACTCTTAAAACTGACTTATCAGTATGTATATGCATGTTCATCAAACAAAAAGTGTAGGAGATATATCTGCTGGTACAGGTTCCCATAGTTTAATCCAACAGGTGGTCACAGTCGACCTCTTCTCTGGAGCATAATTTCCGATTACTTGTTAAGCACCAGCATTGAAGTTTCAAGTGACTCCTCGCCTAAATTATAGGTGTTTCATGTTAACCACAAGACTGGGAACACCAGACTGAGCCGTGGTGCGTGATGTCAAAAGTCAGGTGAAAGCTGTTAATGGAAGGACGTAGCCGGATACACACTTGAGAACTGTTGTAAAGGCCACATGTAGGAGACTTAAGCGGGCAAATCTTACATAATGCTGAAAGAAATCTTTGGGTGTGATCTGAAGCACCCAAATACGTCGTCTGGAGTGCACGGAATGAGTTTGACGTTTTCTGAATCACCCTATTCGAAACACAGTGCGTCTTCACTGGAGAAAATTTAGCTATTAGAATTTACAGGGCGTTACAAAAAGGTACGGCCAAACTTTCAGGAAACATTCCTCACACACAAATAAAGAAAAGATTTTATGTGGACATGTGTCCGGAAACGCTTAATTTCCATGTTAGAGCTCATTTTAGTTTCGTCAGCTTGTACTGTACTTCCTCGATTCACCGCCAGTTGGCCCAATTGAAGGAAGGTAATGTTGACTTCGGTGCTTGTGTTGACATGCGACTCATTGCTCTACAGTACTAGCATCAAGCACATCAGTACGTAGCATCAACAGGTTAGTGTTCATCACGAACGTGGTTTTGCAGTCAGTGCAATGTTTACAAATGCGGAGTTGGCAGATGCCCATTTGAGGTATGGATTAGCACGGGGCAATAGCCGTGGCGCGGTACGTTTGTATCGAGACAGATTTCCAGAACGAAGGTGTCCCGACAGGAAGACGGTCGAAGCAATTGATCGGCGTCTTAGGGAGCACGGAACATTCCAGCCTATGACTCGCGACTGGGGAAAACATAGAACGACGAGGACACCTGCAATGGACGAGGCAATTCTTCGTGCAGTTGTCGATAACCCTAATGTCAGCGTCAGAGAAGTTGCTCCTGTACAAGGTAACGTTGACCACGTCACTGTATGGAGAGTGCTACGGGAGAACCAGTTGTTTCCGTACCGTGTACAGCGTGTGCAGGCACTATCAGCAGCTGATTGGCCTACACGGGTACACTTCTGCGAATAGTTCATCCAACAATGTGTCAATCCTCATTTCAGTGCAAATGTTCTCTTTACGGATGAGGCTTCATTCCAACGTGATCAAATTGTAAATTTTCACAATCAACATGTGTGAGCTGACGAGAATCCGCACGCAATTGTGCAATCACGTCATCAACACAGATTTTCTGTGAACGTTTGGGCAGGCATTGTTGGTGATGTCTCGATTCGGCCCCATGTTATTCCACCTACGCTCAATGGAGCACGTTATCATGATTTCATACGGGATACTCTACCTGTGCTGCTAGAACATGTGCCTTTACAAGTACGACACAACATGTGGTTCATGCACGATGGAGCTCCTGCACATATCAGTCGAAATGTTCGTACGCTTCTCAACAACAGATTGGTAGAGGCGGACCAATTCCATGGCCTCCACGCTCTCCTGACCTCAACCATCTTGACTTTCATTTATGGGGGCATTTGAAAGCTCTTGTCTACGCAACCCCGGTACCAAATGTAGAGACTCTTCGTGCTCGTATTGTGGACGGCTGTGATACAAGACGCCAGTCTCCAGGGCTGCATCAGCGCATCAGGGATTCCATGCGACGGTGGGTGGATGCATGTATCCTCGCTAGCGGGGGACATTTTGAACATTTCCTGTAACAAAGTGTTTCAAGTCACGCAGGTACGTTCTGTTGCTGTATGTTTCCATTCCATGACTAATGTGATTTGAAGATAAGTAATTAAATGACCTCTAACATGGAAAGTAAGCGTTTCCGGACGCATGTCCACTTAACATATTTTCTTTCTTTGTGTGTGAGCAATGTTTCCTGAAAGTTTGGCCGTACCTTTTTGTAACACCCTGTATACAGTAGTAACTACAAACTCCTCTGCTTTGGCGACATTTCTATCATATGGCCGCAGGCCTTGTCAATTAAAATTATTTAATACCATGTTCACACAAACTGATCTTGGGTACGGACTACCTGGAGTTATGCAATGTTAGCTTGTTTTATGACAAAGCCAGGATCTGAACGGACTCACGAAGATGCTTCTTTGTAGTTGTCTTTTAGTGTTTTAAGGAACACTCTATTTAATGACGCAGACGATGAAGCTTGTGAGCAGGAAATGGTAGCATGATTGTACCATAATTATGAAGCCCTGAAGTATCTACTGCACACCAGCCAGCGCAGAGCCGCGAAGCGACAACAAGAAGGCGCTGACCCGCACGCCAGTGGAAAGACCGGGCAGGAAGACAGAGTTCAGCCCCCCCCCCCCGCCCCTCCCTCAACACTGACTTAACCAGTCGCCCTTCGCTGATTGGACCCAGTTCGGTATCAGATACTGAGAGCACTAGTACTGAGTAATAGGAGGACGATACATAGCCTGTGTTTTGCGAGTAGTAATCAAATGTAAAAGTAACTGCACATAGGAGGCAGAGGAAACATGTCAAGCCATCTCATAACGAGAAGTTAAGTTTCTTTCCTTTTTAGAAACGAAGTGTTCTTTTAATAAATTATCGTTTTGTATTCCTGCCACTGGTCATCGCTATTTCTCTCCTTCCTTGTTTGTGTCAGTGCTGACTCCCGTAGTAGCCGACACAACAATAATGAGGAGCCAGCTGATTTGCCCCTCAATTTTTATATGTGTGCCATGACCATCCAGCATAACTTTTGTACATTTTCTGCAATGTTCTAGCCATCGGACAAATAGTTCTCACATTATCCATTCACTTGTCGAGCATCCAAACGCAGTATTCGGTAGAGCTCCCCTGCTGCACTTAAGTACGAGGGTTGGAACGTAAATAGTGGCAACTATTTATTCACAACCTGCAAAAGAGTTACATGTTTCCACTTGTTACTGCCCTTCAAAGTAGTCACCAGTGCTGTGTAGAACCCGTTGACAGCGATTTGGAAGGCGTAGTATACCGTTACCAGAGCCTGTTCTGTTGATGGTGCGAATGGAGAGGTCAATTGGCTGTCGAATCTCTGGAACAGATCTGAAGCGAATGCCACGAAGTGGTTCCTTCATCTTCGGAATCAAATCAAAGTCACAAGGACTTAAGTCCGGGGAGTATGGTGGGTGGTACAATACGTCCCAGTCCCATCGAATCAACAGAGCAGCCACAGCTTGCGCTGTATACGCCCGCGCATTGTCGTGCAAAATGAAGGGTGGGTTGCGCAGAAAGTGTCGCCGCTTCTTTCACAAAACTGGTCGCAGGTGATGCTCCAAAAACGAACAGTAATACTGTGCATTGACGGTATGCCGTGGAGGAACGAAACGGGTTAGGATAACACCATCACAGTCGTACACGAGCATCACCATAACTTTCACCATACTGCGGCTCTGACACACGTTTGACTTTCGCGGCGACCCATAATGACGCCATTCGTTGGATTGGCGTTTCAGTTTCGGCTTCGTGGCATTCACTTCAGAACTGTTCCAGAGATTCGATAGGTAGTAGACCACTCCATTCACATAATCAACAGAAGAGGCTCTGCTAACGGTATACTACGCCTTCCACATCGCTGGCAACAAGTTCTACACAACGCTAGTGACTACTTTGAAGGACAGTAACAAGTGCAAAAATGTAACTCTTTTGTATCGGTTGTGATTAAATAGTTGCCACTATGGCCGCGCGGTTCTAGGCGCTACAGTCTGGAACCGCGCGACCGCTGCGGTCGCAGGTTCGAATCCTGTCTCGGGCATGGATGTGTGTGATGTCCTTAGGTTAGTTAGGTTTAAGTAGTTCTATGTTCTAGGAGACTGATGACCTCAGAAGTTAAGTCCCATACTGCTCAGAGCCATTTGAACCAGTTGCCACTATTTAAGTTCCAACCCACGTATTATCATCGGACGTATGAAGTCGCAAGCTGTGTTCACTGCACATACGCATGTAGTTGTAAGATCACTTTCTCCGCTTGTGATTGCGCCCACTTGGTGTTAGCCTTTTCGGGAAATTACTTTAGACAGCTTGTGAACTGTGGATAATTCCGTTTCATCCACGTTATGTATTTGGTCAGCAGTAAACTTATGTTCACATCGTACTTCCTCATAGTTATCAAAAAACTTATTAACACGATATTTATTAAATCGCTTCCTTCGTACCATTCATATTGTTTCGGGAACTCGCAAGGACAAAGTAGTATGATTTTTTATGACCTTTTAGTACCATTTTTCACCCGCTATCTTTTTTTCATTGTTGAAGCGATGCCGTAGATGACATTTTTCAGCAAGTTTGCAGGCAAGTTACCTTAATTCAGTAATAATTACTCGGAAGAAACTGGACTCTAAATTAATTATGTGCTGTGCTAATTCATCTTCGCTCTCTGTTATCATATAATTAGGTCTTCCAAATGCTGATGTTTTATTTAAACCCTCCGGATGATGACGTAGTGTAGGTTTTGGTATATTATATCTTCTACATGCGTCATTAAACCAAGTTTCAAAAAAAAAAATGGTTCATATGGCTCTGAGCACTATGGGACTTAACTGCTGTGGTAATCAGTCCCCTAGAAATTAGAACTACTTAAACCTAACTAAGCTAAGGACATCACATACATCCATGCCCGAGGGAGGATTCGAACCTGCGACCGTAGCGGTCACGCGGTTCCAGACTGTAGCGCCTAGAACCGCACGGCCACTCCGGCCGGCAAACCCAAGTTTCACCATACCGATGTTTCAGTATAGCTTTATGCATATCCTTCTGCTGCCACTTGCTGTAAGCACTCTTCGACATATTGTCCAGCTGAAACAAACAGTTTTTAGTTGTTATGTAATTTTCGTTAACGCCTAAGTCGTACCCGTACGATTAACGAATTCTCTACAGGTACGACTTAGGCAGTGAGATCTTTGACATTCCAAACTAAAGCTACAGGTATAACCTCAAAGATTTGTAACGTTTGATTATGCTGAAATGATTATCAGAGTAACACAAAAATGGACATCATACACAGAAATTACTTTATCTCTTCTCTGAAATGGCTTCCAAATGAACGAGAGAATGTAATAAAAACAGCCAAACAAACTTACTTGTTAATTATTTTTCTGTCAGAACAGCCAACGGTTCGCTCTTGCTCACTCGTGTCGCCGTTTAGTTCAGTTTTAAAATACATTATGTGGCATTTTATATACCAGTGATAAGGCATTACTGAAGTACGAGTTCGGTTGTGGTACGACTTACTCAACTTCACCGTAAGTGAATAGCTCTCTTATTCCTTTCCCCCCAACTACATACGACAGTGACGATAATTTGACAACCATACAGGCTGAATCAGTGGACTATTCAGTTTTAAAGTTAGTGCTTTGTACTTCGACAGACAGCAGTCTTCCCACCACTTTAAACTTGGAGTGAGTGGAATTTTTAATTTTGACTTCCTGTCATCTGGGTTAAAGCACGAGTGTGGTTCCTGCATGTTTCCTGATTCCCATAATTTTAACTCCAGTCATGCAGGTTGTCACTGCAGTGTTGTCACAACAGGACTGAAGATCGGGACTTCTATACTCCATTCCGTGTTCGGTTACCGAATCGATAGTATGCGTGTGCTGTCTCTCTGATTGGACCTATCACTGGTGCATAGTGGCGCGACTCAAAGGTGGCTTAGCTACACTACTGCCATTAAAACTGCTACACCACGAAGATGACGTGCTACACACGCAAAATTTAACGGACAGGAAGAAGATGCTGTGATATGCAAATGATTAGCTTTTCAGAGAATTCACACAAGGTTGGCGCAGGTAGCGACACCTGCAACGTGCTGACGTGAGGAAAGTTTCCAACCGATTTCTCATACACAAACAGCAGTTGACCGGAGTTGCCTGGTGAAAGGTTATTGTGATGCCTCGTGTAAGGAGGAGAAATGCGTACCATCACGTTTCCGACTTTGATAAAGGTCGGAGTGTAGCCTATCGCGATTGCGGTTTATCGTATCGCGACATTGCTGCTCGCGTTGGTCGAGATCCAATGACTGTTAGCAGAATATGGAATCGGTGGGTTCAGGAGGGTAATACGGAAAGCCGTGCTGGATCCCAACGGCCTCGTATCACTAGTAGTCGAGATGACAGGCATCTTATCCGCATGGCTGTAACGGATCGTGCAGCAACGTCTCGATCCCTGAGTCAACAGATGGGGACGTTTGCAAGACAACAACCATCTGCACGAACAGTTCGACGACGTTTGCAGCATCATGGACTATTAGCTCGGAGACCGTGGCTGCAGTTACCCTTGACGCTGCATCACAGACAGGAGCGCCTGCGGTGGTGTACTCAACGACGAACCAGGGTGCACGAATGCAAAACGTCATTTTTTCGGATGAATCCAGGTTCTGTTTACAGCATCATGATGGTCGCATCCGTGTTTGGTGACATCGCGGTGAACGCACATTGGAACCGTGTATTTGTCATCGCCATACTGGCGTATAACCCGGAGTGAGGGTATGGGGTGCCATTGGTTACACGTCTCAGTCACCTCTTGTTGGCACTGACGGCACTTTGAACAGTGGACGTTACATTTCAGATGTGTTACGGCCCGTGGCTCTACACCTCATTCGATCCCTGCGAAACCCTACATTCCATCAGGATAATGCACGACCGCATGTCGTCCTAACTTTAAAACTGTATAGTGCACTGATTCAGCCTGTATGGTTGTCAAATTATCGTCACTGTCGTATGTAGATGGGTGGGGGGGTGGGGGGGGGGGAAGGAATATGAGAGGTATTCACCGCATGTCCTGTTCGGGCCTTTCTGGATACAGAAAATGTTCGGCTGCTGCCCTGGCCAGCATATTCTCCAGATCTCTCACCAACTGAAAACGTCTGGTCGATAGTGGCCGAGCAACTGGCTCGTCACAATACGCCTGTCACTACTCTTGATGAACAGTGGTATCGCGTTGAAGCTGCATTGGCAGCTGTACCTGTACACGCCATCCAAGCTCGGTTTGACTCAATGCCCAGGCATATGAAGGCCGTTATTACGGCCTGCGGTGGTTGTTCTTGGTACTGATTTCTCAGGATGTATGCACCCAAATTGCGTGAAAATGTAATCACATGTCATTTCTAGTATAATACACTCCTGGAAATTGAAATAAGAACACCGTGAATTCATTGTCCCAGGAAGGGGAAACTTTATTGACACATTCCTGGGGCCAGATACATCACAAGATCACACTGACAGAACCACAGACACATAGACACAGGCAACAGAGCATGCACAATGTCGGCACTAGTACAGTGTATATCCACCTTTCGCAGCAATGCAGGCTGCTATTCTCCCATGGAGACGATCGTAGAGATGCTGGATGTAGTCCTGTGGAACGGCTTGCCATGCCATTTCCACCTGGCGCCTCAGTTGGACCAGCGTTCGTGCTGGACGTGCAGACCGCGTGAGACGACGATTCATCCAGTCCCAAACATGCTCAATGGGGGACAGATCCGGAGATCTTGCTGGCCAGGGTAGTTGACTTACACCTTCTAGAGCACGTTGGGTGGAACGGGATACGTGCGGACGTGCACTGTCCTGTTGGAACAGCAAGTTCCCTTGCCGGTCTAGGAATGGTAGAACGATGGGTTCGATGACGGTTTGGATGTACCGTGCACTATTCAGTGTCCCCTCGACGATCACCAGTGGTGTACGGCCAGTGTAGGAGATCGCTCCCCACACCATGATGCCGGGTGTTGGCCCTGTGTGCTTCGGTCGTATGCAGTCCTGATTGTGGCGCTCACCTGCACGGCGCCAAACACGCATACGACCATCATTGGCACCAAGGCAGAAGCGACTCTCATCGCTGAAGACGACACGTCTCCATTCGTCCCTCCATTCACGCCTGTCGCGACACCACTGGAGGCGGGCTGCACGATGTTGGGGCGTGAGCGGAAGACGGCCTAACGGTGTGCGGGACCGTAGCCCAGCTTCATGGAGACGGTTGCGAATGGTCCTCGCCGATACCCCAGGAGCAACAGTGTCCCTAATTTGCTGGGAAGTGGCGGTGCGGTCCCCTACGGCACTGTGTAGGATCCTACGGTCTTGGCGTGCATCCGTGCGTCGCTGCGGTCCGGTCCCAGGTCGACGGGCACGTGCACCTTCCGCCGACCACTGGCGACAACATCGATGTACTGTGGAGACCTCACGCCCCACGTGTTGAGCAATTCGGCGGTACGTCCACCCGGCCTCCCGCATGCCCACTATACGCCCTCGCTCAAAGTCCGTCAACTGCACATACGGTTCACGTCCACGCTGTCGCGGCATGCTACCAGTGTTAAAGACTGCGATGGAGCTCCGTATGCCACGTCAAACTGGCTGACACTGACGGCGGCGGTGCACAAATGCTGCGCAGCTAGCGCCATTCTACGGCCAACACCGCGGTTCCTGGTGTGTCCGCTGTGCCGTGCGTGTGATCATTGCTTGTACAGCCCTCTCGCAGTGTCCGGAGCAAGTATGGTGGGTCTGACACACCGGTGTCAATGTGTTCTGTTTTCCATTTCCAGGAGTGTATATTTGTCCAATTAATACCCGTTTATCATCTGCATTTCTTCTTGGTGTAGCAATTTTAATGGCCAGTAGTGTATTAGCGGGGAAACGGCGGACGGGATGCTGACGGACTTCTCGACCGGCCTGGTGATGGTGAACTTTGCAATCGCGGAATAGGGAGCTCTCCCTGGCAAGGTATTTGTTTAAATAAAGACTTAGACTTTAACTCAAGGGAATAAATGAGGGCTTTTCCCCGGCGGTGGCAGCGGCGCAGGCGGGGCGGCTGCCGTGTTCCCCTCACGTTGCAGAGCGGCGCAGACAGGGGCGGCGTGGGCGCTCGCGGGTGCTGGCACCGGAAGTGTGGGAGGGAGGGGGTGGCGGGTGGCGGCGACGGCGTGGTGGCGGAAAGCTTTCACCTTCCCTCACCAGTGTTTGTTTAAATACCGGTAGAGACGCAAGTGCAGAAATTGTAGTATTTCTGACTTTACAGCCGTCATATTCAGTTACAAGAATCTCTTTTTAGAGCAGTTGAGAAGGCGGCAGCGGCAAGATGACTTAATGTGGTGTGAGTCATCGATGAAAGGTGGTTTTTTCGGTACGGGCATCGTGAGAGAGGCCACCTAAATTGTGGTCCTTCTCCGCGATTGGCTGCTGTGCTCGGAAGTTGTGCGCCAAAATGGTAATCTTCCCGCGCGGGATTAGCCGAGCAGTCTCGGGCGCTGCAGTCATGGACTGTGTATCTAGCCGCGGCAGAGGTTCGAGTCCTCCCTCGGACATGGGTGTGTGTGTTTATCCTTAGGATAATTTAGGTTAAGTAGTGTGTAAGCTTAGGGACTGATGACCTTAGCAGTTAAGCCCCATAAGATTTCACACACATTTGAACATTTTTTTAGTAATCTTCCATTCTTCTTCTTTCGTTTCACCCTCCTTGGAGAACGCTGGATCAAACGTTTCTTTGTGCGTTGTTCTTTTCTTAGGGCCCAGTATTTCTCCATTCTTTCTGATCTTCTTTTCCTCTCTTCTACCGAGATGAAGGGCCTGGACTTTTGTGTAGATTTGTCTTTGAACCGTAAGTTTTCATCTTTAGTAATTAATTTAGCTGTTCGATCAATAAGAGAATTTTCTGAAATCTTTAATTCTACTAGGTCTTTCTCAGTTTCTTTAAACCAGTTGGGTTTCGTTTTGCGGTTACGGAAGAAGTCACAGATTTGTTTAATTAATCTGTTGGAATTCATTCTGAGAAGATGACCATAAAAATTTATTCTCCTTTTTCGCATAGTATCTGAAAGTTTTTCAATGTTCTTGTAGAGAGTTTCACTTTTGATGTATATAATCTTTTTGTCTTGAAATTTAGGCCCTATGATTTTTCTTAACATTTTTCTTTCTTTTAACTCAAGTTTCTCCATTTGGCCTTTGAAATTCATGTTTAGTGTTTCTGCTGCATACAGTGCTCCTGGCTTAATCACTGTCTTGTAATGTGTAATTTTGGACTCCCATGAAAGTGATTTTTTGTTGTATGTATTTTTTGTTAGTTGGAAGGTCAGTTCAAATTTATTTTTTCTGGATTCCATTGCTTTGCTTTCCCCAGCATTCCAACTAATCCATTCTCCGAGATATTTGAATTCTTTTACTATTTCAATCTTCTGTTCTTGAACTTCGAGGTATTTACATGAGTGCTTGATGTTCTTCAGTATCTTAGTTTTTTCAAAGGAGATGTGAAAACCTATTTTAACTGCTTGTTTCTTTAGTTCAAGGATTTGCTCCCGTGCTTCTTCCATTGTTTCAGCGAACAGGGCGATATCATTATTAATATTAGAAAAACTAAATAGCGTATTTCCTTGAATTTCAAATTAAATCATCTCTCAATAGCGTAATATCATTCCATTATTTCACAAGTATTAATAACCAGCAAAATAATAAACATTTGCTAAACGAAAAGGCAGACGAAGCACTCCGGTGATTTTCGGATCGCGCCTAACTTGGATGGCGGGCTAAGTGGTTCGGCGGTAAGATCGGAATTGGTTAGGAAGCCTCGGAGGACAGACATGTTGTCTGCCGGGGTCGGTGTTAGTTAAGACTTTATTGGCAATGTATGGTTATTTGGAACATTTAATTGAGAACAGTGTGACAGTTACTACGGAAATACGCTGTTCATTATTTTGCTGAAGAATAGAAATTATTTGTGACTCTATAGTGGAATGTAATTGTGCAGTTTCTCGTGTTCTGCTAATAAAGAGAGAGTGGCATTCCATATGAACAAGCTGACTGGAAATTAATTATTTCTAAAATATCAGTTCCTCGCTAAGAGTCTTACAGACTCAAGATAACGGATTCACGACCTGCGTGATGTTTTCTGCGCAGGGGACTGCAGGTTGGTGAACATTTATTAGAACTTGTGCACTCCACTCAGGGTGATGGAAGCATATAACCATATCACGTGTACTGCAGTAGCGGTTCCCGTATGATCACTGAAGTTAAGCGCTGTAGGTTAAGCGCTGTAGGGCGTGGCCGGCACTTGGATGGGTGACCATCCGGGCCACCATGCGCTGTTGCCATTTTTCGAGGTGCATTCAGCCTCGTGATGCCAATTGACGAGCTACTCGACCGAATAGTAGCGGCTCCGGTCACAGAAAACCATCATACCGACCGGGAGAGCGGTGTGCTGACCACACGCCCCTCCTATCCGTATCCTGAGCTGAGGATGACACGGCGGTCGGATGGTCCCGATGGGCCACTTGTGGCCTGAAGACGGAGTGCTGTGTACTGCTCTCTTAGTACAAATGAGATCAGTGACACGTTATCTGTGGTCATACAGAGGAGATATGAAGGACATAAATGTTTTCAAGAGAAAGGGTTAATAATACGCATTTGTATGTCCCTCCTTATCTCTTCCTCTCACAATCCAACCTTAGACTCGGGAGAAAAAGTGACCATAGCCCTACACCGCTGAGATAATGGCAGCGTACAGTAGGACTGAGCTAGTATCTCAAGTCCTTGGTATTATGCTGGAATTCTACATTGTTATACAAATACACGGTGCGTTGCGGTGGGTTGTGACACCATAGAGCCAGGGCCAGAATTCCATGTCTGGGGCAGTATGCCAAAGTATCTCAAATCTAGGCCATTATGCCGGTAATCTGCACTTTTATAAATAGCCCGACAGGTCTGAGCTAGATTATGACGCCATACAGCTGCGCCATTGTGCTCCGGTTGCCATGTTCGATCGCCTTCTTGTATTCCGGGTCAGCCATCTTGGATACTGATGTCATAGTTCGGCTGGCGCTCGTACTCCAAGTCTGAGATTGCCAGCATGAGAATGTGTCAGCTTGGATTTCCCGCCTTTTTATATTTAGAACATCATTCCTGCTTCCATAGGAAACGCACTGGCGCAGTTGCGCTATTTTTTAATTTTCTGTTATAATTTGAATTTCCCGACATTTTGTTCATAGGGTGTTTGGCCTTTGTCAGAGGAGGGAGGAGTGGGGATTTGGGAAATCCCAAGACTCATCGGTGACGTTATCGGTGTCACACTTTCGGTTAGAATGCCCAGATCATATCTGTTCCAGTGTTCGAAAACGTTTGTCTGACCATCACACTGCCACCATTCCATATCTCGCCAAGGGATCGTGAGAGTGAGGTACGAGAGAATAGGACATGTAAAGAGGGATATCGACAATCGGTTTTCACTCGCCCGACACGTGTATGAAATAGTAAAGAAAATGGTAGGATGTACCCCTACCACATCCATTCACTGTACTGCGACGTGCAGAGAACACAAGGTGTTTCAGCTGCCCCTACCAGAGTCGTTATATGAAACCCTCAATATTAAATCAGCCTTCAGAAATCACACACGACATATTGATATTCACACATTCGCTGAGCGCAGACCATTAGTCCTACATAAAAACGAACAGGATGTGACCCGCTAAATTACACATAGTTCATCTCATTGATAACAAATACGTTTCTTCACAATTCCCTCGAACTTCTGAGAAATCAACAGATTCCTTAGGTTTCACAAAAGATGCTTTTCACATAGCACGCCAATCAGTACACCTAAATCACGACCAAAGAAAGAAAAAAAAATGGCTTTTGGCCTTACTGCGATGCAGTTACTCCTGCGATGTGTGGTTCAAAAATGGCTCTGAGCACTATGGGACTCAACTTCTGAGGTCATTAGTCCCCTAGAACTTAGAACTAGTTAAACCTAACTAACCTAAGGACATCACAAACATCCATGCCCGAGGCAGGATTCGAACCTGCGACCGTAGCGGTCTTGCGGTTCCAGACTGCAGCGCCTTTAACCGCACGGCCACTTCGGCCGGCTCCTGCGATGTGTGAACGCAGTAAATGCAGACCACTGCTTCCGAATTCTAGAATTTGGAGTCAAGAAATTTCGATGCCAAGTTCTCTGATGACGGCGTCGAAGTGCACAATTGTGGCACCAATTTGCAGGGGACTGGACCGAGCCACATCAGTGTGAGGTGAGGATGGCTGCTCGGATCCTGTGAAGCGTCTTCGACGATACTAAAACGTTATTGAAGTTAAATCATTGATTCACTGAGTTTACAATACGTTGCTCTACTACACCAGCACTGGCGGAAGCAACCTTCAGCTGCGTGTTGCATTCTAGCTGAGGTGTGTTTAGTTCAGTGTCTGCATGCCAGACGGTGGCGTTAGCGACGTAGCGGGTTGCCGGGTGCCAGGTGGCTGCTAGGCCCATCGCAAAAGTTTGGTCTTGTGCTGAAGTGTCCTTTTTCCCTCTTCAAATTCTACCATTACCCTTGATAACCCATGAGTGATGTATACAGGGTGAAAAGTATTTAAACCGACAAACTCTGGGAGGTTGTAGGGGACATCAAAACAAATATTTTTCCCTGATGTCATTTTTTCCTATGAGGACTATTTAAACCGGTAGAGGAAGATTTCTCTGGCGGCAAATTAATTAAACCAACAAACACTTTTCTATTTTTTATGACCAAGAGACAACTAGGTAGCAGGTACGGTCCAATTAAACAGTCTCCAACAACAACGACCCACACATTAACGAAGAACCGCACTTGATGAGCGCTAGTATTTGTGTCATGTGGGTTATCCTCACTCCAAACATGCGAATTGTGCATGTTGAAGACTCCATCACGCCCGAACGTTGCTTCATCGGTAAACAACACAGAGGATGGAAATGTAGGATGCATTTCACACTGTTCCAGGTACCACTGTGAAAACTGTGCTTTGGGTGGATAATCAACTGCCGGCCGGTGTGGCCGTGCGGTTCTACGCGCTTCAGTCTGGAACCGTGTGACCGCTACGGTCGCAGGTTCGAATCCTGTGATGTCCTTAGGTTGGTTAGGTTTAAGTAGTTCTAAGTTCTAGGGGACTGATGACCACAGATGTTAAGTCCCATAGTGCTCAGAGCCATTTGAACCATTTGGATAATCAACTGGTTCCAGGTTGTCGACACACTGTAAGTGAAATGGACGTAACAATTGCTCTCGAAGGACTGTTCTTACATTCGTCTGATTCGTCCCCATGTTACGTGCAATTGCACGAGTGCTGATTGAAGGATCCCGCTCCACATGCTGCAAGACAGCTTCCTCAAATTGCAGCGTTCTTACCTTGCGACGGCATCCCTATCCAGGTAATCTGCTAAATGACCTGGTCTCAAGCAGACGTTGGTACACAGCAAAAAGGCCGTATGATGCGGGATACAGCGATTAGGATATTGTTGTTGATAAACCCGCTGTGCAGCTCGGCCGTTGTGGTGCGCTATGTAGTACGCACCACCATGTCAGTGTACTCACTCCAGGTGTATCGCTCCATTAGTAAACATTAGTAAACAGCGACAATGCACTACTACACTGGTGGACAGCAGTTGCCTACAACTGAAGAGCGCAATACGGCCTCTAACTGCTGAAGATCGTAATACGGCCTCTATCAACTGAAGAGCGTAATACGGCCTCCAACGGTTTAAATAATCCTCGTAGGAAAAAATGACATTAGGGAAAAATATTTGTTTTGATGTCCCCTGCAACCTCCCAAAGTTTGTCGGTTTAAATACTTTTTACCCCGTATGTCGGTAGCTGTGTGGTCGGTTGATCTTCTCCCAACCAGCTTGGTAGGTTTCAGCATGTGAAGGCAGGTGGGCGCTGAACGGGAACGTGGAACCCAAGAGGTCCTATTGCTGGCTTTCGCATTAAACTTCAGTGCTGACAGCACTCTGCGATGTGGTATTGTCGGGAGACAGTCAGTTTCGCCAAGAGCAGATGGTAGGCGGCGATCAGAATGAAGTTCACCAAGCGAAGACCATCGTCTAAAGTATATTTTCGGCTAGTTCATAGACTGTGATGAATCGTCGAGGACATAGATTGACTACAATATTGTAATCGTAGAATCCAATGTTATTACTGTGAATATCAACGATCGCAATCATCATTTGACGAGAGCCGGAAAAGTGGAATATTTAAAGGGAACCAGTGCGAGGCAGTGACGTGAGGTTCGGTTCGTAATGACCGCATGTGACCTCCTTATTCTACTATATTCACTTACAGGTTGTTAACTACTGATTTCTCTTATTTTATTTTGATGATCATTCCTACCTATGTAGGTTGGGCTCAACAAAATATTTTCGCATTCGGAAAAGAAAGTTGGTCACTGAAATTTCGTAAATAGATCTCGCCGCGACGAAAAACGTCTTTGCTTTAATGACTTCCATCCCAACTCGCGTATCATATCTGCCACACTCTCTTCCCTATTACGTGATAATACAAAACGAGCTGCCCTTTTTTTGCACCCTTCCGATGTCCTCCGTCAATCCCATCTGGTAAGGATCCCACACCGCGCAGCAGTATTCTAACAGAGGACGAACGAGTGTAGTGTAAGCTGTCTCTTTAGTGGACTTGTTGCATCTTCTAAGTGTCCTGCCAATGAAACGCAACCTTTGGCTGGCCTTCCCCACAATATTATCTATGTGGTCTTTCCAACTGAAGTTGTTCGTAATTTTAACACCCAGGTACTTAGTTGAATTGACAGCTTTTAGAATTGTACTGTTTATCGAGTAATCGAATTCCAACGGATTTCTTTTGGAACTCATGTGGATCACCTCACACTTTTCGTTATTTAGCGTCAACTGCCACCTGCCACACCATACAGCAATCTTTTCTATATCGTTTTGCAACTGATACTGGTCTTCGGATGACCTTACTAGACGGTAAATTACAGCATCATCTGCGAACAACCTAAGAGAACTGCTCAGATTGTCAGCCAGGTCATTTATATAGATCAGGAACAGCAGAGGTCCCAGGACGCTTCCCTGGGGAACACTTGATATCACTTCAGTTTTAATCGATGATTTGCCGTCTATTACTACGAACTGCGACCTTCGTGACAGGAAATCACGAATCCAGTCGCACAACTCTGACTCAGTGTTGAAATATTAAAAGTTTTGGCTGATTTCATTGTCTAGGGGCTGGGATACGTAGTTGCCGCATTACAGGCCAAATACTGCTGATTCTACAGTATACAATATGAACATACACATGAATGGTCGAAGGTTCCTATCACTCGCCAATTGCGAATGTAAATTTAACATATAAATTTATAAATGAAAGACTGAAATTAAATAAAATCTGCAGGTACTATTTTAACGACTTTAAATGATGAGTACGATAGCAGAAGTACTTGTGAGAATGCCGTATATTTCTGCAAAACCCTTATTGGTGTCGATGGTCCAGCAATTAAATAAAATATAAGTTGAATACCAGGGAAACAATAGATTCCTACTGCACGTAATTAGTCATGAACAACAACATAGCTCGCAAGATATTCACTTCTAGACGCTCACTACGTCTTCACTGTAGAAGCCACAGAAATCACAAGTTCACAAGTCACCACTCCGAAGTATTTCTATCTGCCGCGACCAAGCGCAAACCACTCCAAGCTCTCCATGTGTCTTCCGCGACTCCCGTCCGTCGCGCCGTTGCGTCCAGCACTTCCCGTGTCCTCTGCCGTACTCCTCGAAACTCCCTCCATTCACTTCGGTAGTCGCCTCTCTTAGTAACGAGCGCTGTGATTGGCTAGAGCGCTCCCTCCATGTCTCCAAGCAAATGTACACTCACAAACGTATTGAAACACATTCGAAATACCGGAGTCTCTGTGCTTTCTAAAACACAGTAAATATTTAACCAATTTCTTCATGAATAGTATATCTTGGATATAAAAAATACATAAACGAATAAATATATTTATTAGCATGCTGCTACCGTTTTTTCGTGTCACTGTGTAGTACTTACGGCCTGGCGCGATCGATAGTAATCGGCCACTTTGACCTCCAATAACTCATGTACTATTCAAGTTACATGCCTGTAATTCATACCTACTTAGGTTTACAGTAATAGCTTTCTAAAGACACGTCGATCGACAAAATCTGAAGAACCGTTTAGATTTTCGAAATTCGTTGCTGGGTGTTACTTGTATAATTTACCATCAGGTACTAAACTGTAAACTAATAAAGATATTGGAAATCTGATTACATCATCAGAATCGTCGTGCAAATAATAGTACATGTACATTTTTTTTGAGGTATCACGATTCATCTGGCTACTATTAATTTCTATACGAACTGTGAAATGTCTGCCATTAAGGTTTCACAACGTCCGCCATCTTTGGCACTCCCAGCAAAGAAATCTTCATCGACTCAAAGCACCGTCCTCGTCACCAAGGAATTCCCGAGCCACGCCACGCCTGGACCCCGGCTAACGTTCGGCACCACGTGGTCCAGCTATTGTGCGTCATCACGCGGTTGCCAACGAGCCGCGGCTTTGACGAGCGTCTTGTGCGGCCGCCCCAACTCCGAACATAGAATATTTCCAGGTCGCCACAACTCCCCCTTTACCTCACAAGCCGCATTATCCCGTTCACGATTGGAGACCCTGCGTCCTCTACTGAACTGCAATGCAAATGCAAGTTTACACTTACCTCTAATTCACAGGTAGGTGTGCGTAGCGGCTTTCACTAGTCAAAAAAATATTCAAAAAGAGGTCTCCAACGAAAAAGAGCACAAATTATTAAAGTCGTGAGGTTGATACCAGATGTTTTTGAATAATTTATTAAGTGAAGCTGGCAGTAAGATTGCCTGTACAATTACTTCAGGAGGAAAATTATTGTTACGATGAAACAGGGTGTTCATTTAAACTGAAGACATTGGAATATCTCGAAAACTACACATCGGATCAAAACAAGTTGCTGCGAGGGTAGGACAGGCCAGTATTTCGTGGCTTCTAATTGAAAACCCCATGCATTCATATCGAACAATGGACTGCTCTACCCGCTACTGTGGTCGTGGCTCGAGGCGAACGCTGCTATACTTTTCCAACTACAGTAAGTGTTCAAACGTAGTACCGCCAACTTCAGTACATTTAGTGATCCTCTTTTCATACGACCGTACACGGCACAGAAGCATATCTGCGGGAATTTCAGCACAGGTGTTTCTGATGCGGTAGACCGTGTCTTCACTGCCTGTTGTCAGTTGCTAGTACACGTTACCTTTAAATTTCCCCACAAAAAGAAATTCGGCTACGACAAATCCGAGGACCTAGCGGGCCGATTAATAATGCCTACAGTGCCTCAATTGCTTAATGCGCTGGGCAACCGTCATGCTGAAACCACATACGTTGTCGTACGTCCAGGGCAACATCCTGCAGAAGTACCGATAGTTCATGTTCCAAAAATGTTCGATATTTCAGTCTACGCAATGTACCTTCGATAAAATATGGACTACTGAGTTTCTTCCCCATGATGCCTCACCACATATTAATCGACCGAGGACGTTGATGGTCAGCTTGCAGTAACCAGTGAGGATTGTCTACACTCCAGTAATGCATGTTACGCCGGTTAATGCTACTATGGCTTGTGAATATAGTCTCATCACAAAGTACGTGGGAGTCGTTTGCATTTGTTTACGTGACATTCACAAAACACTACCCAGTTGGAAATCGGCGCCATTACGTCCATAATGCAGTGACACTTGGTATGGATGATACTTAAGGCAATGCAGTATACTGACTATACGTGGTGTAATTGCTGCCCGCATCTCGTGGTCGTGCGGTAGCGTTCTCGCTTCCCACGCCCGGGTTCCCGGGTTCGATTCCCGGCGGGGTCAGGGATTTTCTCTGCCTCGTGATGGCTGGGTGTTGTGTGCTGTCCTTAGGTTAGTTAGGTTTAAGTAGTTCTAAGTTCTAGGGGACTGATGACCATAGATGTTAAGTCCCATAGTGCTCAGAGCCATTTTTTTGTAATTGCCGGGCGCTTATCCGGGGGTTGTGGTGCACTGCCACTAGTACAGCTATATCATTAGCTCGTCCTGTAACACCTTTGCTTCGTTTCATTTTGCCAGACTGTACGTTACAATCATATATAAAGGAGTTCGCAATCCTATAAAAGAACGAACGAGAGCGAGCTTTCTCTAGAAAACCCTTGGCATACAAGGCAACAACAGCCTCAACATTTGTCCTACATTCTCCTTAAATCAGGGTCCTTTCAATTTTTTCTTCTGAGGTCGCACCATTCATAGTCCACTTACAAGCCTTCTTTCCAAATGATAAGTAGTTGTGCAGGCAATAAACACTGCGCAAGTACTGTAATGTTTAGAGCCGCTATCCTTTCTACGTCTGCGGGATATGTGAGATCCGGTCGCAGTGTACTGCGTGTTACGATACGTCGTAGTTCGGTACACGTCCACTGTGGCGTGTCGAGTAGTCCCCTGTTCGATATATCAGCGGAATACAATGTTGCGAATGTGCTTTCCAATTAGAAGTTATGAAATATTGGCCTGTCCTACCCCGCAGCATGGCGTTGGGGTTTCACGTGCCACTGAATGTTCAAGAGCCATACAGTAGTATTTTGTAAATTACGATTATGGACCTATTTCTATTCTACTCGTTACAGCGCCATCTGTGGCAAAACGAAGAAAATGCTTCAACTAAAACGTTAAGTATATTTGCCACAGAATCGTAATGTGTAAAAAAAAAAAAAAACGGGGGTTTCTATTGAAGATTTCAAAGTTGCATCCCGCCACCCGCGCATGGGGTGGGGTGGGTGGTCGAATGTGGTCAAGTTTGATGTCCCCCTCCGAGACAAACAAATAGGAATTACGACGTTTTTTGATCCGATGTGCAGTAATCGAAATATTTCCATGTCTCCAATTAAAATAACCACCCAGTATAAATTTGCGGAAGTCAGTATTTAATAGCTTAGAAGATATCTCGACGTAACGCTAGGAAACTTCTTTACAAATTATCCTGCATCAGCATTACTTCCGACTTCACATGGACACGTTGAACGTGCAATCGAATGTAGTGTTCTGCAGTGCCTATTGACACGAACCAAACTGAATATGATGGGTTACGTTAAAACTTGCAGCGTGTAAAGACAGTACCACCCGCGAAACATACTGGATGCCTTCAGGGGTCTGCTGTCAAAGGGTGGGACAGACTCGATCAGCAACCTCGCCATAAATTTGTGGACAGGATACCAAGGAGCACCAAGTTATAACGCATAGGATGGAACAACACGTTGTCTAATGTTATCCACCACAGGTTTTGATTTCACAGGTAGAAGGATGTACACTCCTGGAAATTGAAATAAGAACACCGTGAATTCATTGTCCCAGGAAGGGGAAACTTTATTGACACATTCCTGGGGTCAGATACATCACATGATCACACTGACAGAACCACAGGCACATCGACACAGGCAACAGAGCATGCACAATGTCGGCACTAGTACAGTGTATATCCACCTTTCGCAGCAATGCAGGCTGCTATTCTCCCATGGAGACGATCGTAGAGATGCTGGATGTAGTCCTGTGGAACAGCTTGCCATGCCATTTCCACCTGGCGCCTCAGTTGGACCAGCGTTCGTGCCGGACGTGCAGACCGCGTGAGACGACGCTTCATCCAGTCCCAAACATGCTCAATGGGGGACAGATCCGGAGATCTTGCTGGCCAGGGTAGTTCACTTACACCTTCTAGAGGACGTTGGGTGGCACGGGATACATGCGGACGTGCATTGTCCTGTTGGAACAGCAAGTTCCCTTGCCGGTCTAGGAATGGTAGAACGATGGGTTCGATGACGGTTTGGATGTACCGTGCACTATTCAGTGTCCCCTCGACGATCACCAGTGGTGTACGGCCAGTGTAGGAGATCGCTCCCCACACCATGATGCCGGGTGTTGGCCCTGTGTGCCTCGGTCGTATGCAGTCCTGATTGTGGCGCTCACCTGCACGGCGCCAAACACGCATACGACCATCATTGGCACCAAGGCAGAAGCGACTCTCATCGCTGAAGACGACACGTCTCCATTCGTCCCTCCATTCACGCCTGTCGCGACACCACTGGAGGCGGGCTGCACGATGTTGGGGCGTGAGCGGAAGACGGCCTAACGGTGTGCGGGACCGTAGCCCAGCTTCATGGAGACGGTTGCGAATGGTCCTCGCCGATACCCCAGGAGCAACAGTGTCCCTAATTTGCTGGGAAGTGGCGGTGCGGTCCCCTACGGCACTGCGTAGGATCCTACGGTCTTGACGTGCATCCGTGCGTCGCTGCGGTCCGGTCCCAGGTCGACGGGCACGTGCACCTTCCGCCGACCACTGGCGACAACATCGATGTACTGTGGAGACCTCACGCCCCACGTGTTGAGCAATTCGGCGGTACGTCCACGCGGCCTCCCGCATGCCCACTATACACCCTCGCTCAAAGTCCGTCAACTGCACATACGGTTCACGTCCACGCTGTCGCGGCATGCTACCAGTGTTAAAGTCTGCGATGGAGCTCCGTATGCCACGGCAAACTGGCTGACACTGACGGCGGCGGTGCACAAATGCTGCGCAGCTAGCGCCATTCGACGGCCAACACCGCGGTTCCTGGTGTGTCCGCTGTGCCGTGAGTGTGATCATTGCTTGTACAGCCCTCTCGCAGTGTCCGGAGCAAGTATGGTGAGTCTGACACACCGGTGTCAATGTGTTCTTTTTTCCATTTCCAGGAGTGTAGGTTGCAGTAACTACTGGGAGATGAAGAAGCTTGCACAGGATAGAGTAGCATGGAGAGCTGCATCAAACCAGTCTCAGGACTGAAGACCACAACAACAACAACTGGGTGAAGATTTGCACTGCTTTTATTTTGGTTACTTTCAGTTTTCTTTTTTCAATGTGAAATATTTTTTATTGGTTTCGTAAAGTTTATTATTTCATTCCCTGCTTTCCTTGAACGAAGGTGGTGCAAGACATGTTTTAATTACTTTAGTTTAAATAATATTTCACGCAAATAACAATATTAAATCTTAATTCCTTCACCACAATCACATAGTAGAGATTTTTAGGGTCTAGGAGCTTAATCTGTTTCTATACAGGGTGAATCACCTAAAACGTACATCGGAAATATTGCGGAAATGGAAAGTGTTATTGATGTGCCGTTTGGTATTCAGTGGCTCGTAGTTTTAGACAATCAACAGATTATAATAAAACTTAGAAAGTGTATCTTTTCCCTAAGCATACACTTTTTAAATGGAACATTGCCTATTGATTTTAATGAACTAAAAGTAGGTTAAATTAGAATGACATTGGTGTCTCTTGCAGGTTTCTAGTGCGAGTCGTTTACGAAATATCGTATTCTTAAAAGTTTCCACTCCGACACTTGCTTGTACCATTCAACCTGCGCAGTTGCTAGGTACGATGTTGTTACGTTTGCTTACAGTATACTTCTGTATTCCTTGAGCGTACTGCGACTTGCTAGTCTGTTAGTGTGTGTGAGTCCAAGCAGTACGTCGTGACAGGACAATGGGATTTATCAGTGCAGAGAAAGGAGAAATGCTCCTGGTTTATGGAGAGTGTAGGAGTAATGTAGTTCGTTCTGGTATGGTGTATGCAGCAAAATATCACAACAGACGTCAGCCAATCGGCAATTATTTATTAACCCCTTCAATTAGTTAGGTGAAAGTAATAGTTTAACATCTGGACAACGTCACAGAAGAAAACAAGTATCGATAGACGAGAGAGAAATTACTGTTCTTGCTGCTGTTGCGGTTCATCAGCACGTTAGCTCCCGCGCAATAGCACGAGGAAGTGGCAGAGTCAGGCATGTGTCCTACACATTCTGCATCCCTAGTACATCCTTCTCCATCAAGAGCTGCGTGGAAATGATTTTTAGAATAGTGGTAACTTCTGTACATGGGCGTTAAGACAGGATACTCCGGATTTATCGGCCCGCATCTCGTGGTCGTGCGGTAGCGTTCTCGCTTCCCACGCCCGGGTTCCCGGGTTCGATTCCCGGCGGGGTCAGGGATTTTCTCTGCCTCGTGATGGCTGGGTGTTGTGTGCTGTCCTTAGGTTAGTTAGGTTTAAGTAGTTCTAAGTTCTAGGGGACTTATGACCACAGCAGTTGAGTCCCATAGTGCTCAGAGCCATTTGAACCATTTGAACCGGATTTATCATTAACTTGTTTAGCGATGAATTCACATTTACCAGTCATGACCAGGTAAACTACCGAAATATGCACTATTGATCTGTTGACAATCCCCGTTGGCTTCCTCAGGTGGAACGTCAGCGTACATGAAATGAAAATGTGTGGTGTGAGATAGTGAACCATCAGCTCATAGACCCGTGTTTCATAAACAGAACACTGAACACCCGCAAGTATCGCAGCCTCCTAACAGAACATATTCCACGGATGCTAGAAGACGTTCCTCTGCAGACTAGGAAAAACCTGTTTACCAACATAATGGCTGTCCAGCCCATAGTGCACGAAGTGCTACACCATGTCATCACGAATTGTTTCCAGGTCGCTGGACTGGACGCAGAGGACCCGTACCTTAGCCGGTCCGTTTCTCGGATTTGGCGCCAGTAGACGTTTTCCCGAGGGAGAAGCTGAAAGAACGCTGTCTACAAGGACATACCAACTACACCCGATAATATGCACCGACGTAATATTGCAACCTGCTTGGACATCTCCGCTGAAATGCTAGTAGGTGTGCAGCTGTCGTTCCGTACCAGACTGGAGGTGTGTCTTGCCGCTGTCGTGGGCACTTTGAATACAACCTGTGATTTCACAATTCCGAATAAGGACTACCAACAACTGTAGAATTGAATGACGACAGCGAAAATTTGTGCCGGACCGGCATGCATGTCCAAAGGAACTTTGCAACATAATCAGAACAACACTGGTACTGCAATATCGTATGTATCCGCCAATGCCGGGCAAGCCACTTTCAATTACAACGTCTGACCTGTACGGGAATATACATAAAGGATTCCAGAATTCGAATCGAGAACAAGTGCCAACGTGAGTAACGTAGAAGTAAATATCCTCGGAGTAGTGAAGCAACTTAAATCACTTAATAAAAGCAAGTCCTCTGGTCCAGACTGTATACCAACTAGGTTCCTTTCAGAGTATGCTGATGCATTAGCTCCATACTTAACAATTATATAAAACCGTTCGCTGGACGAAAGATTCGTACCCAAAGACTAGAAAGTTGCACAGGTCACACCAATATTTAAGAAAGGCAGTAGGAGTAATCCACTAAATTACAGGCCCATATCGTTAACGTCGATATGCAGCAGGATTTTGGAACAAAAAAAATGGCTCTGAGCACTATGGGACTTAACATCTATGGTCATCAGTCCCCTAGAACTTAGAACTACTTAAACCTAACTAACCTAAGGACATCACACAACACCCAGTCATCACGAGGCAGAGAAAATCCCTGACCCCGCCGGGAATCGAACCCGGGAACCCGGGCGTTGGAAGCGAGAACGCTATCGCACGACCACGAGCTGCGGACATTTTGGAACATATATTGTGTTCGAACATTGTGAATTACCTCGAAGAAAACTATCTATTGACACACAGTGAACATGGGTTTAGAAAACATCGTTCTTGTTAAACGCAACTAGCTCTTTATTCACATGAAGTGTTGAGTGCTATTGACAAGGGATTACAGATCGAGTCCGTATTTCTGGATTTCAAATAGTTCAAATGGCTCTGAGCACTGTGCGACTTAACTTCTGAGGTCATCAGTCGCCTAGAACTTAGAACTAATTAAACCTAACTAACCTAAACACATCACACACATCCATGCCCGAGGCAGGATTCGAACCTGCGACCGTAGCGGTCGCTCGGCTCCAGACTGTAGCGCCTAGAACCGCACGGCCACTTCGGCCGGCTTCTGGATTTCCGGAAGGCTTTCCACACGGTACCACACAAGCTGCTGATAGTGAAATTGCGTGCTTATGGAATATCGTCTCTGTTATGTGATTTCCTGTAAGAGAGGTCACAGTTCGAAGTAACTGACGGAGGCGCCTCGTGCAGCAGCTAAGTCCCGTTCAAGGTCACCCGCCTTACATAGCTGCAGCGGCTAACTGAACACAGCCATGCAACAATACCCACCCACCTCCCCAGGGGTCGGAACCCCTGCAACCCATCGATAGATTATAATCAATAAACAATTAAATAATAGATCTAAAAGATAAGACTTTTAAATAAAAGTAGACCTATACTTAAAAAAAAATCTCACGAGATAGATAAGGATGCTTCGCAACTTTAAACTGAACGTATGAGATAAAAAACTAAAAAACAGAGAGCATCCCAGAGTGCCCCAGAGAGCATCCCAGAGTGCCCCAGTGAGCTAAAACACCAAGAAGAATCGCTTCTCGGCTTTTGGCAAGATCAATGTGTAGTAGTCTGTATGAGATAAAAAACTAAAAAACAAATATTCTTGCATGGCTGTGTTCAGTTAGCCGCTGCAGCTATGTAAGGCGGGTGACCTTGAACGGTACTTTGTTTTTTAGTTTTTTGTCTCATACAGACTACTACACATTGATCTTGCCAAAAGCCGAGAAGCGATTCTTCTTGGTGTTTTAGCTCACTGGGGCACTCTGGGATGCTCTCTGGGGCACTCTGGGATGCTCTCTGGGGCATTGTATATTTTATTGTTCAGTTTAAAGTTGCGAAGCATCCTTATCTATCTCGTGAGATTTTTTTTTAAAGTATAGGTCTACTTTTATTTAAAAGTCTTATCTTTTAGATCTATTATTTAATTGTTTATTGATTATAATCTACCGATGGGTTGCAGGGGTTCCGATCCCTGGGGAGGTGGGTGGGTATTCTTGCATGGCTGTGTTCAGTTAGCCGCTGACGGAAAGTCATCGAGTAAAACAGAAGTGATTTCTGGCGTTCGCCAACATAGTGTTAGAGGACCTTTGCTGTTCCTTATCTATATAAAAGATTTGGGAGACAATCTGAGCAGCCGTCTTCGGTTGTTTGCAGATGACGCTGTCGTTTATCGACTAATAGTCATCGGAAGATCGAAAAAAACTGGAAAACGATTTAGAAAAGATATCTGAATGGTGCGAAAAGTGGCAGTTGAAACCTGAATAACGAAAAGTGTGAGGTCATCCACATGAGTACTGAAAGGAACTCGTTAAACTTCGGTTACACGATAAATCAGTCTAATTTAAAAGCCGTAAACTCAACTAAATACCTAGGTATTACAATTACGAACAATTTAAATTGGAAAGAACAGATAGAAAATGTTGTGGGGAATGCGTTTTATTCGCAGGGCACTTAGGAAATGTAACAGACCTACTAAGGAGACTACCTACACTACGCTTGTCCGTCCTCTTTTAGAATACTGCTGCGCGATGTGGGATCCTTACCAGATGGGACTGACGGAGTATATCGAAAAAGTTCAAAGCAAGGCAGCACGTTTTGTATTATCGCGAAATATGGGAGAGAGTGTCACAGAAATGATACAGGATTTGGGCTCGACATCATTAAAAGAAAGGCGTTTTTCGTTGCGACGGAATCTTCTCACGAAATTCCAATCACCAAATATCTCCTCCGAATGCGAAATTATTTTGTTGACACAGACCTACTTAGGGAGGAACGATCACCACGATAAAATAAGGGAAATCAGAGCTCGTACGGAAAGATACAGGTGTTCATTCTTTTTGTGTGCCATACGAGATTGGAATAATACAGGCAGTTAAATGTGATTTGCAGAGTATCCACGTAGCTGTAGATGTAGATGTACGAGTTCAGATCGTAGACGCATGGCTGACGACACCTGGAAGTTTGGGTCTAGCCGTTAGTCGTGCACGGATAGCCAAATGGAGCCGGCACGGTAGCTCAGCGTGTTCGGCCGGAGAGTTGGCTGCCTCTGTAACAAAGAAACCTGAGTGAAAGGATCAACATCGAACTTCAGTGGATGTCATGTGACGTCCGCTACCACCACATACAACGAACAATAACGAACAAAACGCAGAAAATAAATTGTAAGGCGAGCGCTCGCTCAGTGGACAAAGTTCAAAACCATCGTACAATATGCGTTAGATGAGTATGTGCCAAGCAAGATCGTAAGAGACGGAAAAGAGCCACCGTGGTACAACAACCGAGTTAGAAAACTGCTGCGGAAGCAAAGGGAACTTCACAGCAAAGCCATGCAGACAAACAAAAATTACGCGAGCGAAATGTAGTGTGAGGAGGGCTATGCGAGAGGCGTTCAATGAATTCGAAAGTAAAGTTCTATGTAATGACTTGGCAGAAAAGACTAAGAAATTCTGGTCTTATGTCAAAGCGGTAGGTGGATCAAAACAAAATGTCCAGACACTCTGTGACCAAAATTGTACTGAAACAGAGGATGACAGACTAAAGACCGAAATACTAAATGTATTTTTCCAAAGCTGTTTCACAGAGGAAGACTGCACTGTAGTTCCTTCTCTAGATTGTCGCACAGATGACAAAATGGTAGATATCGAAATAGACGACAGACGGATAGAGAAACTATTAAAATCGCTCAAAAGAGGAAAGGCCGCTGGACCTGATGGGATACCAGTTCTATTTTACACAGAGTACGCGAAGGAACTTGCCCCCCTTCTTGCAGCGGTGTACCGTAGGTCTCTAGAAGAGCGTAGCGTTCCAAAGGATTGGAAAAGGGCACAGGTCATCCCCGTTTTCAAGAAGGGACGTCGAACAGATGTGCAGAACTATAGACCTATATCTCTAACGTCGATAAGTTTAGAATTTTGGAACACGTATTACGTTCGAGTATAATGATTTTCCTGGAGACTAGAAATCTACTCTGTAGGGATCAGCATGGGTTTCGAAAAAGACGGTCGTGTGAAACCCAGCTCGCGCTATTCGTCCACGAGACTCAGAGGGCCATAGTCACGGGTTTACAGGTAGATGCCGTGTTTCTTGACTTCCGCAAGGCGTTCGATACAGTGCCCCACAGTCATTTAATGAACAAAGTAAGAGCATATGGACTATCAGACCAATTGTGTGATTGGACTGAGGAGTTCCTAGATAACAGAACGCAGCATGTCATTCTCAATGGAGAGAAGTCTTCCGAAGTAAGAGTGATTTCACGTGTGCTGCAGGGGAGAGTCGTAGGACCGTTGCTATTCACAATATACACTCCAGGAAATTGAAATAAGAACACCGTGAATTCATTGTCCCAGGAAGGGGAAACTTTATTGACACATTCCTGGGGTCAGATACATCACATGATCACACTGACAGAACCACAGGCACATAGACACAGGCAACAGAGCATGCACAATGTCGGCACTAGTACAGTGTATATCCACCTTTCGCAGCAATGCAGGCTGCTATTCTCCCATGGAGACGATCGTAGAGATGCTGGATGTAGTCCTGTGGAACGGCTTGCCATGCCATTTCCACCTGGCGCCTCAGTTGGACCAGCGTTCGTGCCGGACGTGCAGACCGGGTGAGACGACGCTTCATCCAGTCCCAAACATGCTCAATGGGGGACAGATCCGGAGATCTTGCTGGCCAGGGTAGTTGACTTACACCTTCTAGAGCACGTTGGGTGGCACGGGATACATGCGGACGTGCATTGTCCTGTTGGAACAGCAAGTTCCCTTGCCGGTCTAGGAATGGTAGAGCGATGGGTTCGATGACGGTTTGGATGTACCGTGCACTATTCAGTGTCCCCTCGACGATCACCAGTGGTGTACGGCCAGTGTAGGAGATCGCTCCCCACACCATGATGCCGGGTGTTGGCCCTGTGTGCCTCGGTCGTATGCAGTCCTGATTGTGGCGCTCACCTGCACGGCGCCAAACACGCATACGACCATCATTGGCACCAAGGCAGAAGCGACTCTCATCGCTGAAGACGACACGTCTCCATTCGTCCCTCCATTCACACCTGTCGCGACACCACTGGAGGCGGGCTGCACGATGTTGGGGCGTGAGCGGAAGACGGCCTAACGGTGTGCAGGACCGTAGCCCAGCTTCATGGAGACGGTTGCGAATGGTCCTCGCCGATACCCCAGGAGCAACAGTGTCCCTAATTTGCTGGGAAGTGGCGGTGCGGTCCCCTACGGCACTGCGTAGGATCCTACGGTCTTGACGTGCATCCGTGCGTCGCTGCGGTCCGGTCCCAGGTCGACGGGCACGTGCACCTTCCGCCGACCACTGGCGACAACATCGATGTACTGTGGAGACCTCACGCCCCACGTGTTGAGCAATTCGGCGGTACGTCCGCGCGGCCTCCCGCATGCCCACTATACGCCCTCGCTCAAAGTCCGTCAACTGCACATACGGTTCACGTCCACGCTGTCGCGGCATGCTACCAGTGTTAAAGACTGCGATGGAGCTCCGTATGCCACGGCAAACTGGCTGACACTGACGGCGGCGGTGCACAAATGCTGCGCAGCTAGCGCCATTCGACGGCCAACACCGCGGTTCCTGGTGTGTCCGCTGTGCCGTGCGTGTGATCATTGCTTTTACAGCCCTCTCGCAGTGTCCGGAGCAAGTATGGTGGGTCTGACACACCGGTGTCAATGTGTTCTTTTTTCCATTTCCAGGTGTGTACATAAATGACCTGGTGGATGACATCGGAAGTTCACTGAGGCTTTTTGCAGATGATGCTGTGGTGTATCGAGAGGTTGTAACAATGGAAAATTGTACTGAAATGCAGGAGGATCTGCAAAGAATTGACGCATGGTGCAGGGAATGGAAATTGAATCTCAATGTAGACAAGTGTAATGTGCTGCAAATACATAGAAAGATAGATCCCTTATCATTTAGCTACAAAATAGCAGTTCAGCAACTGGAAGCAGTTAATTCCATAAATTATCTGGGAGTACGCATTAGGAGTGATTTAAAATGGAATGATGGTATAAAGTTGATCGTCGGTAAAGCAGATGCCAGACTGAGATTCATTGAGAGAATCCTAAGGAAATGAAATACGAAAACAAAGGAAGTAGGTTACAGTACGCTTGTTCGCCCACTGCTTGAATACTGCTCAGCGGTGTTGGATCCGTACCAGATAGGGTTGATAGAAGAGATAGAGGAGATCCAACGGAGAGCAGCGCGCTTCGTTACAGGATCATTTAGTAATCGCGAAAGCGTTACGGAGATGATAAATAAACTCCAGTGGAAGACTCTGCAGGAGAGACGCTCAGTAGCTCTGTACGGGCTTTTGTTAAAGTTTCGAGAACATACCTTCACCGAAGAGTCAAGCAGTATATTGCTCCCTCCTACGTATATCTCGCGAAGAGACCATGAGGATAAAATCAGAGAGATTAGAGCCCACACAGAAGCATACAGACAATCCTTCTTTCCACGAACAATACGAGACTGGAATAGAAGGGAGAACCGATAGACGTACTCAGGGTACCCTCCGCCACACACCGTCATTTGGCTTGCGGGGTATGAATGTATATGTAGATGTAGAAATTCGGGTTCGTGTTCCGGTCCGGCAGATATTTTCATTGCAGTCAGTCCATTCTAAAGCTGACGGTAGTCCTTATTCGCAATTGCAAATTCATTCGATGTGTTTCGTCACGGCTGTGGTCGCCGCAATGCCTGCTCCTTTGGACATGCATGCCTGTCCGAAGGAACTTTGCATTATAATCAGAATGAAACAGGCACTGCAATATCGCACAACCTGTGATAGTCAGTTTTCTTTTTACTGGTTAGAAGCCATGTAACTAGTGCATGCCCTTGTGTTGTTCTTTGTACAAGTTTCGGGATCGGAACTTTTCAAAATACGATACTCGTAAATGACTCGCACTAGAATCCTTACACCAAACACCACTGTCATTCTAATTTACCCTGCTTTTAGTTTGATAATTTCAATAGGCATTGTTCTATTTAAAAGTATATGTTTGCACAAAAAATATACTTTCTAAGTTTTATTTGTCTGTTGATTGGTTCGAGTCCCTGACTATTAATCCATTCTGTGAAAACCGGACGTCAGTACCACTTTCCATTCCTGCAGTATTTGCTGCGCGAGTTTTAGTTGGTTCACTCGGTGTACAAAGTGATTCACCTGTCCCTACCGAAGTGGTTTTATGTAATCCGCAACGTTATGTCTGGCCTTCAAAAATCACACGCGAGGTTTTCATATTCTCTCGCTCGCTACGCGCGCACTATGAATCCCAGAGAAAAAAATGATCGGGACCTTTTTGTAGGACGGCTGTACTTTTCGAGATAATGAAGAACAACCTACAGACTTAATCTTCAAATGCACCCCCACTACCACACTCAGCTCCCACCAGCCAGGAATTCTAGTATGTTGTTCATTTCACTTTGTCCTACCACTGTACGAAAATTTGCGACCACACGAATTATTTCCTACATTCGTCGTCACTGACTGGCCTTATAACGCCACGTTTTTGTAAATTTTACTTAAATATTTTCAGATTTTAACAGCACAGAATAAGCAATTATATCCTAATCATCAAGCCTTGTGACTACTGTGCTTGTGAAGGCTACGTTTGGATCGAATTGTCAACGTAATTAGTTTTAGTGTAACGTTTAAAAAAGTAGTTGTTCTTCATTACCCTCACGGTTAAGTTTAAATTAATAATGTTAACAAAACCCCAGTCAATACAGACCAAAAACGGTAGAATATCGGGAATAGTTCGTGTAGTCATAAATCTTTGTACAGTGGTAGGAGCGAGTGCCACGAACTGTGTGTGGTGATAAGTTTCTGTGGGACCAAGCTGCAGAGTTCATCGGTCCCTAGGCTTACACACTACTTAATCTAAGTTAAACTAACTTACGCTAAGGGCAACACACACACCCATGCCCGGGGGAGGACTCGAACCTCCGACGGGGGGAGTGGCGCGAACCGTGACAAGGCACTCAAGACCGCGCGGCTATCCTGCGTGGCTGCTACGAACTACATACTAGAACTCATGATTGCTGAAGAATGTATGAGGGGCTTGAGATGTGTTTGAACGTCACTTTTCTACGTTTTTCTTGAATAACTCCAGACTGTGGCCTCGAGCGTAAACTTAATCCAGTACAAAAATTAGCTACAGTAGATTTCCTACAAAAAAGTCCTGTTCGTTTTTATATAGGAGTAATAGTTTGTTCGTAGCGAGCCAGGGAATATAAAAATCTCACACGTGGTGTGCGAAGGTTAGATATATCACTGCAGGTTGCACGAAATGACTTCGATATGGGGCGCTCAATCACAACGTATGTAGGTATACAGTGACGGAAAAAAAATCACTACACTAAAAAGTGATTACTGTAAAGTAATGAAATTTCGTGAATGCACTTGTCTAGGTAACATATTTAAGTGATTAATATTGGAAGATCACAGATTAATGTAAGCGCGAGATGAGCCATTGCAAATTTGAAATCCTGGTACATTAATAACCGGTGCAGCCTCCAGAATGTAGAATGCAAGCATGGAAAAGTGCATGCATTGTGTTGTACAGGTACCGGATGTCAGTTTGTGAAATGGAGGTCCATGCTTGTTGCAACTGGTCTGTCAACACAGGAAAGGTTAATGCTGTACGTGGCTGATACTGGATTGCTCGTCTGGTGATCTCCAATATGTGCTCGATCGGAGACAGATCTGGTGATGAAGCAGGCCAAGGCAACATGTCAACACTCTGCAGAGCATGTTTGGTTACATTTAAGATATTAGCAGTAAATTTTCAGAGTGTTCGGAATAAAGTTCCTGAATCTACTGCCATCCAGGAAGCGTGTGGCGCGCAAATTATTCTCGGGACTGAGACCTGGCTGAACCCTGAGATAGGAAGTTCTGAAATATTCAGTGAGGGTTGGAACGTGTATCGGAAAGACAGATTAGACACAGTAGGAGGTGGTGTCTTCATTGCAGTTAACAAAAATATTGTGTCTACTGAGGTCGAAGTAGAGTGCGATTGTGAAGTTATCTGGACACGTTTAACAGGGATAGGAGATATAAAGTTAATTGTTGTGTGTTATTACCGGCCACCAGGTTCCACCGTGACAGTTCTAGAATCATTCAAAGGGAGTCTACATTCTGTATCGCAGAGGTACCCGGATCATGCTATATTAGTCGGAGGCGACTTCAACCTACCTAGTATAGACTGAGATGTCTAGGGATTCATTACAGGTGGTACAGACAAGCCGTCGTGTGAATTAATTTTGAACACATTATCCGAAAACTGTCTTGGGCAGCTAAATCGACAGCCAACGCGTAATGGAAATATTTTAGATCTGGTAGCCACGAACAGACCAGACCTCATCGACGGTGTCAGTGTTGAGACAGGGATTAGTGATCATGATGTTGTCATTACGACTATGGTTACGAAAGTTAAAAAGTCGGTCAAGAAGACTAGGAGAATATTCTTACTAGAAAGAGCAGATAAGCAGTTGTTAGCATCCCACTTAGTAAATGAATCGACTTCTTTTACTTCCGGTACGATGGACGTGGAAGAATTATGGGCAAATTTTAAACACATTGTAAATCACGCAATCGACAAGTATGTGCCGAAAAAGAGGGTTACGGACGGAAAAGATCCACCGTGATTTAACAGCGCATTTCGGAGAATGCTCAGGAAGAAAAGGCAGTTGCACTCGCGGTACAAGAAAGATCGGGAGAATGAGGACAGGCAAAAGTTAGTAGAGATACGTGCTGCTGTAAAAAGAGCGATCCGCGAAGCATTCAACCACTACCACCGTCATACCTTAGCAAAAGATCTTGCTGAAAACCCAAGGAAATTCTTGTCTTACGTAAAATCGGTAAGTGGGTCGAAGGCTTCCATCCAGTCACTCACTGATCAGTCTGGCCTGGCAACGGAAGACAGCAAAACGGAAGCTGAAATTTTAAATTTAGAATTTGAGAAATCTTTCACGCAGAAGGATCGTACAAACATACCGCCGTTTGAGTCTCGTACATATTCCCGTATGGAGGACATAGTGATAGACATCCCTGGGGTTGTGCAACAGCTGAATGGGTTGAAAATAAATAAATCGCCAGGTCCTGATGGGATTCCAATTCGGTTTTACAGAGAGTACTCTACTGCATTGGCTCCTTACTTAGCTTGCATTTATTGCGAATCTCTTGCCCAACGTTAAGTCCCGAGCGACTGGAAAAAAGCGCAGGTGACGCCTGTATATAAGAAAGGCAGAAGGACGGATCCTCAAAATTACAGACCAATATCCTTAACATTGGTTTGTTGCAGGATTCTCGAACATATTCTCAGTTCGAATATAATGAATTTCCTTGAGACAGAGAAGTTGCTGTCCATGCATCAGCACGGCTTTAGAAAGCATCGCTCCTGCGAAACGCAACTCGCCCTTTTTCACATAATATCTTGCGAACCATCGATGAAGGGTATCAGACGGATGCCATATTCCTTGACTTCCGGAAAGCGTTTGACTCGGTGCCCCACTACAGACTCCTAACTAAGGTACGAGCATATGGGATTGGTTCCCAAGTATGTGAGTAGCTCGAAGACTTCTTAAGTAATAGAACCCAGTACGTTGTCCTCGATATTGAGTGTTCATCTTAGGTGAGGGTATCATCTGGAGTGCCCCATGGAAATGTGGTAGGTCCGCTGTAGTTTTCTATCTACATAAATGATCTTTTGGGTAGGGTGAATAGCAATGTGCGGCTGTTTGCCGATGATGCTGTGGTGTACGGGAAGGTGTCGTCGTTGAGTTACTGTAAGAGGATACAAGATGACTTGAACAGGATTTGTGATTGGTGTAAAGAATGGCAGCTAACTCTAAATATAGATAAATGTAAATTAATGCAGGTGAATAGGAAAAAGAATCCCTTAATGTTTGAATACTCCATTAGTAGTGTAGCGCTTGACACAGTCACGTCGATTAAATATTTGGGCGTGACATTGCAGAGCGATATGAAGTGGGACAAGCATGTAATGACAGGTGTGGGGAAAGCGGATAGTCGTCTTCGGTTCATTGGTAGAATTTTGGGAAGATGTGGTTCATCTGTAAAGGAGACCGCTTATAAAACACTAATAAGACCCATTCTTGAGTACTGCTCGAGCGTTTGGGATCCCTATCAGGTCGGATTGAGGGAGGACATAGAAGCAATTCAGAGGCGGGCTGCTAGATTTGTTACTGGTAGGTTTGATCATCACGCGAGTGTTACGGAAATGCTTCAGGAACTCGGGTGGGAGTCTCTAGAGGAAAGGAGGCGTTCTTTTCGTGAATCAGTACTGAGGAAATTTAGAGAACCAGCATTTGAGGCTGACTGCAGTACAGTTTTACTGCCGCCAACTTACATTTCGCGGAAAGACCACAAAGATAAGATAAGAGAGATTAGGGCTCGTACAGAGGCATATAGGCAGTCATTTTTCCCTCGTTCTGTTTTGGAGTGGAACTGGGAGAGAAGATGCTACTTGTGGTACGAGGTACCCTCCGCTACGCACCGTATGGTGGATTGCGGAGTATGTATGTAGATGTAGATGTTTGGGTATGTGGGCGAGCGTTGTACCTTTAGAAAACACCTCCTGGAACGCTGTTCATTAATTGCAGCATAACAGGTCGACTGACAAGATTTACGTACGGACTTGTAGTCAGGTGCGTGGTATAACCACGAGAGTGCTCCTACGGTCGTGAGAAATGGCATTGCAGACCATAACTCAAGGTCTAAGTCCAGTGTGCTTAGCATGCCGACGTTTGGTTGCTTCTGGCTCCTTCTAACCATTGACTTGGCAATGGCGGGGCAGAGCCATCTTTCATGTGAAAACATAACAGATCTCCAACCTGCCGTCCTAAAAGATCTCGCTTGACACCACTGAAGTTGCAAACGGCGGTGGTTTAGGGTCAGTGGAATGCAAGTTACAAGACTACCTGCTCGGAGCTGTCCTTTGTAACAGTTCGTTGTGTCACTGTGGTACCAACCGCTGCTCAAATAGCTGCTACAGATGCAGTACGACGCGCAGGAGCCATACGACGGACACATTGGCCTTCCTTGTCGGTAGTGCCACGTGGCCGTCCAGAGCCCCGCATTCTTGCGACCGTACATTCTCGCAACCATGCCAGCAACCATGTCATCATCATCATCATCAGCCAATTCAATCATTAAATGATAGGCCTCTTCGAGTCGTGGATTCAGGTAGACTTTCAGCAGTCTTCTCCAAGTGGGACGGTCTTGGGCAGTTCTCTGCCAGGTGTTACCAGCGATCTTCTTGATGTCTTTGTCCCATCTGTCTGGTGGTCTTCCTCTAGGCCTCCGGTGCTCCCTCGGACTCCACTCCAGTACTAGCTTCGTCCATCTGTTGTCTTTTCTTCTTGCGACGTGGCCAGCCCACTGCCATTTCAAGGAACCTACTGTTTCTAAGATGTCAATAACCTTCGTCACAGACCGGATGTCATCTGCCCTTTTCCTTTCCTTTCTTGTATAGCCCAGCATTGATCTCTCCATGGCTCTCTGTGCTGTCCTAAGTTTCCCTTTTGTAAATGAGTTCAGTGTCCATGTCTCGCAGCCATACGTCATCACAGGAAGAATGCATTGATCAAATACTGCTTTCTTCAAATTTACTGACATTTTTGATCTGAACACTTTTGAATTCTTCCCAAATGCTTGCCAGCCAAGCTTGATGCGTCGATAGATTTCTGGCCTTATGTCTCCCTTCATATTTATAATCTGGCCAAGGTAGACATATTCACTGACCTCTTCTAGCAGACTGTCCTTGACCTTCACATCTCCAGCTGGGACCCATTTGTTGGACATTACTTTTGTTTTGGAAAGGTTCATGCTCAAGCCAACCAGCTGACATTCCGAGGCAAGATCTGTAACTAAGTTTTGGAGCTCTGCGAAGTCTTTGGCCAGTAAGGCAATATCATCAGCAAATCTGAAGTTGGTAAGCCTTCTTCCATTAATTCTAATTCCCTTACCTCCCCACCTCAACTTTGACATAGCCATTTCCAATACAGCAGAGAACAGTTTTGGGGAGATGGGATCGCCTTGCTTGACACCCCTCATGATGCGGAATTCTTGAGTTGATTCGCCGATGTTAACATAAGCTGAAGAATTCTCGTAGATTTTCCTGAGCACTTCAATGTATGCTGCTCCCACTCCTTGCTCACTCAAAGCTTGGAGGACAGCTACATGGCTAACGGAGTCAAATGCCTTTTCAAAGTCAACAAAGGCAATGCAGAGAGGCAGTTGGTATTCATTCGCTCTGCTTATCACTTCACTAACGGTCAGAATGTGGTCAATAGTGCTAAAATTGCTTCGGAATCCTGCTTGTTCTATAGGTTGGGCTGAGTCTAGGGTGGCACTAATTCGGTTTAACAAGATCTTTGTGAAAATTTTGTACAAAATTGAGAGCAAAGTTTCGTGATCATACTATTGTAATAGGGGGAGACTTCAATCTACCAGGTATAGAATGGGATAGTCACACAATCAGAACTGGAGCCAGGGACAGAGACTCTTGTGACATTATCCTGACTGCCTTGTCCGAGAATTACTTCGAGCAGATAGTTAGAGAACCAACTCGTGAAGCTAACGTTTTAGACCTCATAGCAACAAATAGACCGGAACTTTTCGACTCCGTGAATGTAGAAGAGGGTATCAGTGATCATAAGTCAGTGGTTGCATCAATGACTACAAGTGTAATAAGAAATGCCAAGAAAGGAAGGAAAATATATTTGCTTAACAAGAGTGATAGGGCACAAATCGCAGAATATCTGAGTGACCACCATCAAACGTTCATTTCTGAGGAAGAGGATGTGGAACAAAAATGGAAAAAATTCAGAAACATCGTCCAGTACGCCTTAGATAAGTTCGTACCGACTAAGGTCCTAAGCGAGGGGAAAGATCCACCGTGGTATAACAATCATGTACGAAAGGTACTACGGAAACAAAGAAAGCTTCATCATAGGTTTAAGAGTAGTCGAATCATAGCTGATAAGGAAAAGCTGAACGAAGCGAAAAAGAGCGTAAAGAGAGCAATGAGAGAAGCATTCAACGAATTCGAACATAAAACATTGGCAAACAATCTAAACAAGAACCCTAAAAAGTTTTGGTCATATGTAAAATCGGTAAGCGGATCTAAATCCCCCATTCAGTCACTCGTTGACCACGATGGCACCGAAACAGAGGACGACCGAAGAAAAGCAGAAATACTGAATTCAGTGTTCCGAAACTGTTTCACTGCGGAAAATAGTAACACGGTCCCTGACTTCAGCCGTCGCACGGACGCCAAAATGGAAAATATTGAAATAAACGATATCGGAATTGAAAAACAACTGCTATCACTTAGTAGCGGAAAAGCATCCGGACCAGACGAGATACCCTTAAGATTCTACAGTGATTATGCTAAAGAACTTGCCCCCTTTCTATCAGCAATTTATCGTAGATCTCTGGAAGAACGTAAAGTACCTAGCGACTGGAAGAAAGCGCAGGTCGTTCCCATTTTCAAGAAGGGTCATAAATCAGATGCGAATAATTATAGGCCTATTTCACTTACGTCAATCTGTTGTAGAATAATGGAACATGTTTTGTGTTCTCGTATTATGACGTTCTTAGATAATACAAATCTCCTTCATCATAACCAACATGGATTCCGCAAACAGAGATCATGTGAAACCCAGCTCGCCCTATTTGCCCAAGAAATTCACAGTGCCGTAGACACTGGCGAGCAGATTGATGCCGTATTCCTGGACTTCAGGAAGGCATTTGATACGGTTCCGCACTTACGTTTAGTGAAAAAAATACGTGCTTACGGAATATCGGACCAGGTTTGTGATTGGATTCAGGATTTCCTAGAAGAAAGAACACAACATGTCATTCTTAACGGTTCAAAATCTGCAGATGTAGAGGTAATTTCGGGAGTACCGCAAGGAAGCGTGATAGGACCTTTATTGTTTACAATATACATAAATGACTTAGTTGACAACATCGGTAGCTCCGTGAGGCTATTTGCAGATGACACGGTTGTCTACAAGAAAGTAGCAACATCAGAAGACTCGTACGTACTCCAGGAAGACCTGCAGAGGATTAATGAATGGTGCGACAGCTGGCAGCTTTCCCTAAACGTAGATAAATGTAATATAATGCGCATACATAGGGGCAGAAATCCATTCCAGTACGATTATGCCATAGGTGGTAAATCATTGGAAGCGGTAACGACCGTAAAATACTTAGGAGTTACTATCCGGAGCGATCTGAAGTGGAATGATCACATAAAACAAATAGTGGGAAAAGCAGGCGCCAGGTTGAGATTCATAGGAAGAATTCTAAGAAAATGTGACTCATCGACGAAAGAAGTAGCTTACAAAACGCTTGTTCGTCCGATTCTTGAGTATTGCTCATCAGTATGGGACCCTTACCAGGTTGGATTAATAGAAGAGATAGACATGATCCAGCGAAAAGCAGCGCGATTCGTCATGGGGACATTTAGTCAGCGCGAGAGCGTTACGGAGATGCTGAACAAGCTCCAGTGGCGGACACTTCAAGAAAGGCGTTACGCAATACGGAGAGGTTTATTATCGAAATTACGAGAGAGCACATTCCGGGAAGAGATGGGCAACATATTACTACCGCCCACATATATCTCGCGTAATGATCACAACGAAAAGATCCGAGAAATTAGAGCAAATACGGAGACTTACAAGCAGTCGTTCTTCCCACGCACAATTCGTGAATGGAACAGGGAAGGGGGGATCAGATAGTGGTACAATAAGTACCCTCCGCCACACACCGTAAGGTGGCTCGCGGAGTATAGATGTAGATGTAGATGTAGATAGGACGGTAGATTTTAATATTGTGAATACTTCCTTTCTTGTGTATCAAAATAATCTTAGCGTTGTTCCACGATAGTGGGATTGAAGCACAGTGCAGGCAGGAAGTAAATACTTTTGCCAAGTGATTTATTGTCACCTCTCCTGCCAGTCTGAGGATGTCAACGCTGAGCTCATCATCACCCGGCACTGTTCCCTTATTCATGCTATCTAGAGCACACTTGACTTCTGATGGGAGTATATCTGGAACACTACAGGGTGTGGTAGATAAGTAATGAGACTCAGTCTAGAAAAACAAATTTATTGATCAAATTTGTACAAAACGTTAATATTCTTCAAAGTACTCGCCTTGGGCGTCGACACAACGTTGCCAGCGCGTTTTCCAAGCTTCATAGGCCCCACTGTAGTCCGTTTGAGTTATCCCAGTTAGTGCCTTCGTGACAGCACGTTGGATGTTCGGAATATCGTCGAAACGATGACCCTTCAGGCATCTTTTGACCTTCGGAAATAGGAAGAAATCAGGAGGACTCAAGTCAGGGCTGTATGGTGGCTGTGGCAAAACTTCAACTCTAATTCGGGTCAAGTAGGAGGTCACGAGGAACGCTGTGTGCGCCGGAGCGTTGTCGTGGTGGAGACGCCAGCGTTGAGCAAGGTCCTGTCGCTTCCGTTTGACGGCTCTGTGCAATCGCTGAAGGACTTCTTTGTAGAATTCGGCATTGACAGTCTTCCCCTGAGGGACAAACTCTTTGTGAATTAACCCCCGCTTGTCGAAAAACACAATCAGCATTGTCTTGATGCGGGACTTTGACATTCTTGCTTTCTTCGGCCGCGGGGATGCCAATGTGTGCCACTCCGAGCTCTGGGCTTTCGTCTCCGGGTCGTACTGGAATGTCCACGATTCGTCGCCTGTTACTACGTTGTCTAAAAAGTGTGGATTATTTTCCAAATCATTCAACATCTCATGGCAAACGTCCACTCGTTGTTGCTTTTGTTCGGCGGTGAGCACTCGGGGAACCAATTTTGCGCAAACTTTCCTCATCATCAAATCTTGCGTAACAATTTGGTGAACCGTAAATTTATTCACGGAGACCTCATCGGCGATCATTTTGAGACTTAAACGACGGTCCAGGAGTTCTTTCACTTTGGCCACCGTTTCATCCACACGACTCGTTGAAGGGCGTCCAGATCGTTCCATGTCTTCAACGGATTCCCTCCCGTTTTTAAATTCATTATACCACCGGAACACTTGAGCTCTTGATAGGGAGTCTCCTTTGTAGGCCTCCGTAATCATAGCAAAAGTTTCCGAAGCAGTTTTGCCCAAGCGAAAGCAAAATTTGATTGCATACCGCTGTTCTATCGAGCGATCCATCTTCAGCGTTTTCACAAGTGTCACGGGCACACAAACAACGTAATACGCGAAGCTCGACCCTTACTGCACCAGATCTCCGACGCGACTGCGAACCGGTTCTATTGTTAGCTCAGATCCCCCACCACGTGACGTACAGGTGGAGACCGCCCCGCGAGCGACTGGGGCGCCGCGCGGCGGCCAGTCTCATTACTTATCTACCACACCCTGTAGGTACATCATTTAATTTAGATACGCTCAAATTTTCCCTTGGGTTGCTATACAAATTGCTATAAAAGTCTCTGATGAACTTCAAAACCTCCTCCTTTTCAGTGATTCGACTGTCATTTCCATCGAGTGCGATAATCTGCTTTTTACCGATTGTGAGTTTGCGTTTGGCTGACTTTAAACTTGTCTTGTTCTCCAAGCTTGCTCATAAGGTGTCTTCAGTGAATTTCTGTATGTCAGTTTTCATTTCTCTTCGCACTGCCTTACATAGTTCGGAATACGCTACCATGTCACGATCGGTTTGGATTTTCATTTCTCTCCTCTGTACAGTGGCAATATTCCTAACACGTCTTTCTGCAGTATCATAGAAGAAATATCCAGCTTCACGTAGCCCTATTACACGTCCTCGTTCAAACTCGGTGAGATATTGATAGTGGCGTCTATGTTTCCTCAAAGGCATTCTTGACTAACGTCAACTCACCACGTCGAATCTCACAGGTAACTAACGCTCACGACCGTATGTAAAGCAAACCTGATATCAATCCTGAAAGTGGTGCTACTAGCACCACTCTTATGGGACTGGCAAAAAATCTGAATATACACTACTGGCTACAGACGCGAAATTTAACCGACAGGAAGAAGATGCTGTGTTATGCAAATGATTAGCTTTTCAGAGCATTCACACAAGGATGGCGCCGGTGGTGACACCTACAACGTGCTCACATGAGGAAAGCTACAGATGGGGACGGTTGCAAGACAACAACCATCAGCACGAACAGTTCGACGACGTTTGCAACAGCATGGACTATCAGCTCGGAGACCATGGCTGCGGTTACCCTTGACGCTGCATCACAGACAGGAGCGCCTGTAATGGTGTACTCAACGACGAACCTGGGTGCACGAATGGTAAAACGTCATTTTTTCGGATGAATCCAGGTTCTGTTTACAGCATCATGATGGTCGCATCCGTGTTTGGCGACATCGCAGTGAACGCACTAAACTGGTTCAAATGGCTCTGAGCACTATGGGACTTAACTTCTGAGGTCAACAGTCCCCTAGAACTTAGAACTACTTAAACCTAACTAACCTAAGGACATCACACACATCCATGCCCGAAGCAGGATTCGAACCTGCGACCGTAGCGGTCGCGCTGTTCCAGTCTGTAGCGCCTAGAACCACTCGGCCAACCCGCCCGGCGTGAACGCACATTGAAAGCATGTATTCGTCATCGCCAAACTGGCATATCACCCGGCGTGATGGTGTGGGGTGCCATTGGTTACACGTCTCGGTCACCTCTTGTTCGCATTGACGGCACTTTGAACAGTGGACGTTTCATTTCAGATGTGTTACGACCCGTGGCTCTACCCTTCATTCGATCCCTGCGAAACCCTACATTTCAGCAGGATAATGCACGACCACTTGTTGCAGGTCCTATACGCGCCTTTCTGGATACAGAAAATGTTCGACTGTTGCTCTGGCCAGCACATTCTCCAGATCTCTCACCAACTGAAAACGTCTCGTCAATGGTGGCCGAGCAACTGGCTCGTCACAATACGCCACTCACTACTCTTAATGAACTGTGGTATCGTTTTGAAGCTGCATGGGCAGCTGTACCTGTACACGCCATCCAAGCTCTGTTTGACTCAATTCCCACGCGTATCAAGGCCGTTATTACGGCCAGAGGTGGTTGTTCTAGATACTGATTTCTCAGGATCTATGCACCCAAATTGCGTGAAAATGTAATAATGTGTCAGTTCTAGTATAATATATTTGTCCAATGAATACCCGTTTATCATCTGCATTTCTTCTTGGTCTAGCAATTTTAATGCCCAGTAGTGTGTATCATCTTACATATGTAGAAACACGCCTACCAACTTTCGTTTATGTCACACAACTTCTTCTTGGTGTTGCGATTTTTTCCCGCCAGTGTAGATTAAGTTCCTAGGCCCGAAAAAAGAAGCAACTCTGTAACTGTTGTGAAGGAATTAAGATTTAATATATCTATTTGTGTGTATTATTGGTAAAACAAGTAATCAAAACATGTTTTGCACTACCTTCATTCAAGGAGAGCAGGGAAAGAAATCTCTACGAAACCGATAAGGAAATTTCACAGTGAAAAAAGAAAACAGTAAGTAACCAAAATAAAGGCAGCCTTTCTGTGAAATCAAAATAGCTGACGAATAACATTAGACAACTTGTTGTTCCACCCTATGCGTTATAACTTGATGCTCCTTGGCATCCTGTATACAAATTTATCGCAAGGTTGCAGGTCGAGTCTGTTCCGCCCTTTCACAACAGCGCCTTGAAAGCATCCAGTATGTTTCGGGTGGTACTGTCTTTACGTGCAGCAAGTCTTGCCGTAAACCATCATATTCGGTCGGGTTCATGTCAGTAGGCACCGCAGAACCTCCATTCGATTGCTCATTCAACATATCCTCCACATGTCAAGTCGGAAATAATGCTGATGCCGAATAAGTTGTAAAGAAGTTTCCTGGCAAAAATCTAGCTACCCTCTAACCTACTCTATTCTGCCTTCTGCGAATTTGTATGGTTCTAACAATAATTGTCCTCCCGAAGGAATGTTATGGGCAATTTTTCTGCCTGAGTCATTTAATAAACGTTTGATATCAACCTCATGACTTCCAGAATTTGTGCTTTTCTTGGACGGAAACCAATTTTGAATACTCGTTTGATTAGTGAAAGACGCTGCGTACAGCCACCTGTTATCTGAGGTAAATGTAAACCTTTAGTCGCATTGCAGTTCAATAGTGTGCGCTGTGTCTCCAATTGTGAACGGGAGAATAAGGCTTGTTCAGTTGTCCACAGGCCTCCAAGAGTCACTTTAAACTTAAAACGTGCCGGTATTGTGGAAGTACGGCACAAAAAATTGTCAGCACGGGATTCAGCCCACCGAATTTGCGTACGTCATGGCGAAGTCATTCGAACATTCTCGATCTGTCGTGGGACACAGAATATTAAATGTCCACCGCGCAGTGGTCATCAATTCAAACTGATGATCGGTACCTAAAATGGTTTCTCACACACTTGCCAAGAGAACTGCCTCAGGATAGCGTGCAGCCTTTTTGGGGTGCGATGGAGGGCTGTGTGCACACAGACAGTACACAGCATTATCCATACAATCAGATTGGCATCAACGCATAGTAGTACATACCTTCTGCATATTGTTGCGCGAAGAAGGTGCGCGAGGGAAGTTCTGGACCGGAATCAGCGTTAGTGTCATTGGGTTACCTTCACTGAAAGATGCAGGGTTTTACTGATAGCTGATGATCGTCGTCGAAGAGCTTTAGTGTGTCTAATTAATACAGTCCCACGAACTCAGAGGAGGAGTCAGTCTCTCGTGTCTTAGGCCGTGTAATTACGAATTTCTGACACCTCTCTTATCGAGGGTAATTTTAAGGCTGTGTAACACCGGAACACAATCCTCCTCGGAATGAAATGACCGGCGGTATCTACTGACACGAGAATTCTGGAGACCAGTTGAAACATGCAGCGTAAGACAGAAAACATACTCACACACTGCATGACCTGTGGACTGCGACCTTCGTAAACAGGGACAGACTTGAGTAACAACATTTCGGCAGTGTCGTTAGCAATGTCATGGCACGGAATAGTAATGGGTAGGAAATTAGAATTTCTATTAAAACTCATTCTACCTGTCACAGGTAATATCAAGTCAAGCCAGAGACAGACGCTGAATCAGTAATCTTGTCGGTGTGTAGCAAGTAGGTCAGACCTTCGACACACTGGCGCCGTCCGCCGAGTGAGAAATACGCATTCAACAAAGAAAATTGTGACAGAAAACGAAGAAAAGAGAGACAAGCATATTCGTTATCTCGAAGGACATGGTACAAGAAACTCTGTGCCTTACACAAGAACATGTAGTGAGGATATAATTCAGTAGTTAATAGCCTGTAAGTGAATATAGTAAAATAAGGAGGACACACGCGGATATTACGAACCGAGCCTAACGTCAAAGCCTCGCACTAGTTCCCTTTAAATTTTCCGCTTTTTCGGCTCTTGTCAAATGATCATTCGGATCGTTGACATTCGCAGTAATAACATTGGGTTCTAAGATTACAATATTGTAGTGAATCTATGTCCTCGACCCTCCATCACAGTCTATGAACTAGCCGGAGATGTTCTCGATATGGTGGTCTTCACCTGACGAACTTCATGCTCATCGCCGTCCACCATCTACTGACGGAGAAACTAACCTCCGACAACATCTCAACACAGTGTGCTGCCAGCACTGAATTTTAATGCTGAAGCCAGTAATAAGACCTCTTGTGATCCACGTTCCTGTTCAACACCCATGTACCTCTGGATGCTGAAACCTACCAGGCTGGTAGGGAGGAGATAAATCGACGACACGACTGCCGACATGTACATCGTTGATGGGTTACCAAGGGGCGTTCCAGAGTTTGGAGTGGGACCAAGGACTCTTCTACAGCCAGCACAAGACGAAACTTTTGCGCTGATCGTTGCCCCCACCTGTCACGCGGCAACCCGCTCAGTGCTGGCGCGTCTAGCGCCATTCCTGGGAGTGCAGACAATGAGCTGACTAAACGCACGTCGGCTAGAATGCATCGCTCAGCTGAAGGAAACATCAGCCAATGCTGGCGAAGGAGACTAACGAATTGTAAACACGAATGAATTATTGAACATTAATAATGTTACGCTATCGTCGAAGACGCTTCAAATGGTTCAAATGGCTCTGAGCACTATGGGACTTAACTGCTGTGTTCATCAGTCCCCTAGAACTTAGAACTACTTAATCCTAACTAACCTAGAGACATCACACACATCCATGCCCGAGGAAGGATTCGAACCTGTGACCGCAGCGGTCGAGCGGTTCCAGACTGTAGCGCCTAGAACCTCTCGGCCACTGCGGGCGGCTTCCCAGCAGGCATCCTAACCTAATGCAGGGGTGTCCCCTCACAGCCCTCTGCAAATTGGTGCCAGAAGTGTGCACTTCAACGCCATCATCAGCGAATTTGACATTGAAAGTGTTCGACTCCAGCGCCTACAATTTGGAATCAGTGCACCTATGGTGTTCTCATTTTGCCGCAGTAACTGCAACACGCTTTGCACGAAAGACATTTTTTCTTTCTCTGGTTGTAATATGGCAGAATTTAGGAGTACTGATTTCCGTCCTGTGTCATAGTGCATTTTGTAGAACCGACGGAATCTGTTGGTTTATCAGAATTCAGAGGGAATTGTAAAGCAACATATTTGTTACCAATGAGATGTACTATTTGCAATTTAACGGGTCATGGTGAATCATGCTCTCAGTTTGTACCAAAAACTTGTTTTACTTGTAGACGGTACAATCGTACAGGAGACGAGTCTTATGTGTCGCTAGGCGATGGTCAGGCAAACGAATTAGTTCCATTTGATTTCGTACATTGTAGTCGTGTTTTTCTTGTTTGATGTATGTTTGTCTGTTTGAAGCAAATACGTTCAATGTACATCTGAGGTAGTGATAAATTGCATAAAAATGCTAGGCATAAGGTCAGCTATTATAGTAATGGTATAATCATTCTGACGGAGCAGGTATCACAATTGTTAGAGAAGAATGCTCAACGGAAGTTACGCCATGATGATTTGATGGACAGTTAGAATTTTTCCCAGCTGCTCAATAGCCACGGTCAGGTTTGAGAGAATATACACTTCTGGCCATTAAAATTGCTACACCACTAAGATGACGTGATACAGACGCGAAATTTAACAGACAGGAAGAAGATGCTGTGATATGCAAATGCTTAGCTTTTCAGAGCATTCACACAAGGTTGGAGTCGGTGGCGACACCTACAACGTGCTGACATGAGGAAAGTTTCCAACCGATTTCTCATACACAAACAGCAGTTGACCGGCGTTGCCTGGTGAAACGTTGTTGTGATGCCTCGTGTAAGGAGGAGAAATGCGTACCATCACGTTTGCGACTTTGATAAAGGTCGGATTGTAGCCTATCGCCATTGCGGTTTATCGTATCGCGACATTGCTGCTCGCGTTGGTCGAGATCCAATAACTATTAGCAGAATATGGAATCGGTGGGTTCAGGAGGGTAATACGCAAAGCCGTGCTGGATCCCAACGGCCTCGTATCATTAGCAGTCGAGATGACAGGCATCTTATCCGCATGGCTGTAACGGATCGTGCAGCCACGTCTCGATCCCTGAGTCAACAGAAGGGGATGTCCGCAAGACAACAACCATCTGCACGAACAGTTCGACGAAGTTTGCAACAGCACGGATTATCAGCTCGGAGACCATGGCTGCGGTTACCCTTGACGCTGCATCACAGACAGGAGCGCCTGCGATTGTGTACTCGACGACGAACCTGGGTGCACTAATGGCAAAATGTCATTTTTTCGGATGAATCCGGGTTCTGTTTACAGCATCATGATGGTCGCATCCGTGTTTGGCGACATCGCGGTGAATGCACATTGGAAGCGTGTATTCGTTATCGCCATACTGGCGTATCATCCGGCGAGATGGTATGGGTGCCATTGGTTACACGTCTCGGTCACCTCTTGTTCGCATTGACGGCGCTTTGAACACTGGACATTACATTTCACATGTGTTACGACCCGTGGCTCTACCCTGCATTCGATCTCTGCGAAAACCTACATTTCAGCAGGCTAATGAACTACCGCATGTTGCAGGTCCTGTACGGGCCTTTCTGGACACAGAAAATGTTCGACTGCTGCCCTGGACAGCACATTCTCCAGATCTCTCACCAGTTGAAAATGTCTGGTGAATGGTGGCCGAGCAACTGGCTCGTCACAATACGCCAGTCACTACTTTTGATGAACTGTGGTATCGTGTTGAAGCTGTACACGCCATCCAAGCTCTGTTTGACTCCATGCCTAGGCATATCAAGGCCGTTATTACGGCTAGAGTTGGTTGTTCTGGGTACTGATATCTCAGGATTTATGCACCCAAATTGCGTGAAAATGCAATCACATGTCAGTTCTAGTATAATATGTCCAAAGAATACCCGTTTATCATCTGCATTTATTCTTGGTGTAGCAATTTTAGTGGCCAGTAATGTAAGTTGCCAATAGGAATGCTCCACTTTTCAGGAAATTTTTCAGTTTCTGACCTAATCACACTTTTCTCCTGCAAAAAGGCCTAGGACGTGATGATGTTCATTATGGCGTCCTCGCTACAGCCGAAATGAGCAATTGGTCAGGTGAAACTACTCTACGGATGACCAACTTATGCCTTCCAGTGAAGCCGACATGTACATGTTGTACCACGAAACGCTGAGCAAGGCAAGTACATTCGAACGATTAGCCGAAACCTTCCACGAGAGATACCTTAAGAGAAATAGCACTAGGTTTTATTATACAAAAGTGAAATGGGTTGACACAGAACGCAGACGAGACTGTGGAGACTTTTTCAGACAAAATTCGTAAAGTAAATGCGCAAATATATGAGCTGACAAGAAATGCAGAATCGGGATCGCGTCATACTCAGGGACGCAGAAAACGGAGCTTTCGTTTTTTTTTTTTTTTTTTTTTTTTTTTTTTTTTTTTTTTTTTTTTTTTTTTTTTTTGTCGACGAATTCCTGCGGAGTTTTCGCGAAGAGCACGATTGGAAAATTCAGAGAATTTAGCTGCAGCACTGCGTGTTGCCAGGCATCTGCAGAAGTTAGACATTGCTACACGAGTGAATAAAGATGACCAAATGTGTGCTTCTGAAATGAATTGTTATCGTTGTGTGAAAAAAGGGTATTTGAAGGCGCAGTGCGATCAACTACAAGGTTACAAATGTGTAAGTTTTGGCCACAGAAGGCGAGGTAATGGCAATAAGCAATGATAAACTTTAAACACAAGCGGGGGTGTTTCCAGTCGCAAAACATGCCAGTGAGTCAAAGAACAGCACACACCAGTGCAGAGATGGATTGATGAATGATGGGCTGTGTAAATAATAAAAATTTTAGTCGATACTGCTGCACATGTATCTGTGATTAGTCCAAACATCGACGGCAGTTGGTTGGTTGATCTTGGGGAGGGGACCAAACAGCGAAGTCATCTGTCCCAGCGGATTAGGAAAGGATGGGGAAGGAAGTCGGCCGTGCCCTTTCAAAGGAAGCATACCAGCATTTACCTCAAGCGATTTAGGAAAATCACGGAAAACCTAATTCAGGATGGTCAGACGCGGATTTGAACAGTAGTCTTCCCGACTGAGAGTCCAATGTGCTAACTACTCCTCCACCTCTCTAGGTCTCGACGGTAGAAGAAGATCAGACACTTCAAGGTATAAATTATCAGGAGTGAGAAATAATTATTTGATATCGCTGGGAATAACACAGCTTATTTTTAGAATTGCAGCTGTAGAGGCTCGTGAGCATTTAGAAGTGTCCCTAGCTGTGGGACAAGGGTATTCCGCGATTCTCGGACTTGACTTCCTGCATAGACATCATGCAAAAATTATACTTGCACAGCACACAGTTGAATTTGGCCGGAACTTGTTTCCGAAGAGTCAAACTGTTGTGATTGCTTCAATGTCGCATAGTACACCGATCGCTAATGTGTTACCAACTGAACTGCATGCACATACATTAAAGATAATTACTCATGACAAAGCGCCGGCTGATACAGCGATATTGGTTTGCATATCTATAGATGCCAATGTGTCGCAGCAGAGATTATGTGTAGTTGAACCACTGCAGAACAATGACGCATAAGATGAAATGCACTGTTTCATAAGAAGAAGTGTTGCATGCATAACCAGTTTCTATGGGGAACTGATCACCCCAGCAAGCTTTTATAACTTTGGGGCAGATTAAGTGAACCTCCGGAAAGGATTAGTTTAGAGATACTCGAAGATGACGATATCGATGGATCACGAGGTGATAGAAGCATCTGTACTATGTGCCAATTTTTGTCACTCGAAAGATCCAAAGAAGAGCGTCGCGTTTCGTCGCAGGGTTATTTGGTAAGCGTGATAGAGTTACGGAGATTTTTAGCAAACTCAAGTGGCAGACTCTGCAAGAGAGGCGCTCTGCATCGCGGTGTAGCTTGCTGTGCAGGTTTCGAGAGGGTGCGTTTCTGGATGAGGTATCGAATATATTGCTTCTCCCTACTTATACCTCCCGAGGAGATCACGAATGTAAAATTAGAGAGATTCGAGCGCGCACGGAGGCTTTCCGGCTATCGTTCTTCCCGCGCACCATACGCGACTGGAACAGGAAAGGGAGGTAATGAGAGTGGCACGTAAAGTGCCCTCCGCCACACACCGTTGGGTGGCGCCGGCCGGAGTGGCCGTGCGGTGCTAGGCGCTACAGTCTGGAACCGAGCGACCGCTACGGTCGCAGGTTCGAATCCTGCCTCGGGCATGGATGTGTGTGATGTCCTTAGGTTACTTAGGTTTAATTAGTTCTAAGTTCAAGGGGACTGATGACCACAGTAGTTAAATCCCATAGTTCTCAGAGCCATTTGAACCATTTGAACCGTTGGGTGGCTTGCGGAGTATAAATGTAGCTGTAGGAAGACAGTGAACGGGAAGCAACGGGAGATCTGTTGTTAGAATATTAAGATTTATTCAGTTCAGACGGTTCTTTACCAGCAACTCCTATCACTCATCATCGAATACCAACAGAAGATAGTCCACCAGTCTACAGGAAACCATAAAGGGCAGTGAAACACGTACAGCCTCTAGCTGCATAATTTATAGATCAGTAGTTACATGAGGGTATTATCGAGCATAGCGATAGCCCATGGTCAGTAAAAATTGTCATCGTAGTGAAAAAGTCAGTTGACGGTACTTCACGGATACTTTAGATAACTTAGAAAGACGTAAATATTTCTCAACGTTTGATCTTAGAAGCGGCTATCACCAACTGGAAGTGTTTCGCGAAGGCACACCAAAAGCAGCTTTCACAACACATTCAGGTCATTACCAATACTGAAGAATGCCGTTCGGACTGAAAAATGCTCTGGCTACTTTCCAACGCCTATTAGGTAGGGTACTTCGTGGATTACAACCAAGAATCTGCATGAACAGCGTGGCACTGCAGGCTCTAGATAACCGTGAACTCGACCTAGACGTCATACCGGGAATCCTACCATGCCCAGGAAAGTGTTTTTCTTAGACAAAGAGGTGACAAACTTCATGGGATAGCGATATACATATATACAGATGGTGGTAGTGTTATGTACTCAAGGTGTAAAAGCAATGGCGGAGCTGGCGTTTGTACTCAGGTGATTCATGTGAAAAGGTTTCCGACGTCATTACAGCCACACGACGGGAATTAATAGACTTTGAAAGCGGAATGGTATTTGGAGCTAGGCGCATGGGACATTCCATTTTGGAAATCGTTTTGTAATTCAATATTCCGAGACATACATGGTAAAGAGTGCCCCGAGAACAACACATTTCAGTCATTATCTCTCACCACGGACAACACAGTGGCCAACGGCTTTAAAGTAACGACCGAGAGCATCGGCTTTTGCGTAGTGTTGTCAGGGCTAACAAACAAGCAACACTGCGTGAAAAACGCAGAAATCAGTGTGGGATGTACGACGAATGTATCATTTACGACAGTGTGGCAAACTTCGGCGTTAATGGGCTATGGCAGCAGGCGACCGACATGAGTGCCTTTCGTAACACCACATCACCTGCACCTCCTCTCTGGGGCTCCAGACCATATTGGTTGGACCCTAGACGACTGGAAAACGATGGCCTGGTCAGATGAATCAAATGTTCAATTGTGCGTGAATTTCTAAGGGACCAAACTGCTGAGGTCATCGGTCCCTACTCTTACACACTACTTAAATTAACTTAAACTAACGAATGCTAAGAACAACGCACACACCCATGCCCGAAGGAGGACTCGAACCTCCGACGGGAGTGGCCGCGCAGTCAGTGACATGGCGCCTCTAACCACGCGGCCACTCCGCGCTGCTCAGATGAGTCCTGATTTCAGTTGTTAAGAGCTAATGGTAGGATTCAAGTGTGACGCAGACCACACGAAGATGGACACATGTCAACAAGACATTGTGCGAGCTAGTAGTGACTCCATAATAGGGTGGGCTGAGTCTACATGGAATTGGGTGGGTTCTCTGTTCCAACTGAGCCCATCACTGACTGGAAATGTTTGTCTTTGGCTACTTGGAGACCATTTGCAGCCATTAATGGACTTCATGTTCCCAAACAACGATGGAATTTGTTTGCGATTGGTTTAAAGAACGTTTTGACAGATCGACTGCATGGTTTGGCCTCCCAGATCACCCCATATGAAACCCATCGAACATTTGTGGGACGTAATTGAGAGGTCACCTCATGCACAAAATCCTACACTGGCATGCTTCACAATTATTGACCGATATAGAAGCAGCATGGCTCAACATTCCTGTATGGGACTTCCAACGATTTATTGAGTCCATGCCATATCAAGTTGAAACAAAAAAGGTTCAAATGGCTCTAAGCACTGTGGAACTTAACTAACATCTGAGGTCATCAGTCCCCTAGACGTAGAACTACTTAAACCTAACTAACCTAAGGACATCACACACATCCATGCTCGAGGCAGGATTCGAACCTGCGACCGCAGCAGCTGCGTGGTTCTGGACTGAAGCGCCTTATCTCGAAAGTCCTTCCAGGATTCGTGACATCCTGCCACATGCCGAGGTAAAGGAGGAGAGGGGAGAGGAAGCGAGGGGAGGGGTGAGTAGGGGAGGGGAGGGGAGGGGAGAGGAATGGTGGTGTCGGAAGAGGAGGGGTGGGGAGGGGAGTGTCCCGCCGCTTTCTGCACTTCTGTACATTTGCATGAAGCATACCCCATCCCGCCACCCCCTCGCCATGTGCACACCGCGCGCCCCGCTCGCCGTGGACACAAATACGGAAAAGCATCTGAACTGCCAAAAATATCTCAACTACGTCTGCATTACTGTCTTCCAAATATTAGCTTAAGGATTGGCTCACGAGTCACATAGGCAACTTTTTCTTTACTGTAATTTCATCCACCCTCGCCCAGTGACGTTGGTGGGTGGGCTGTCAGAGCTACAAATAATCCGCTCTTCAGCCCGTAGAACTTAACACTTAGATGTTAAAACAAAACGAAAAATAACAAAGAGGCATATGTACTATGAACTTAAAATTATTTGAAAAGATGACATGAATGAAAGAAATATAAATAATAAAATACTGTCTTCGGAAGTTCTTTAAAAACAGTGATAAAATGTGAGGAGACAACACAGTTAAAAACGTTTAAGAAACACTTGAAGAGCACTAAACATTTGAAAAAACACTTCAAAAATTCCGAGCATGATAGGAGACACATTTACCATTAAAAATTAAGCACCGTACACTCTGAGTAGAACTGTAAGACGAGCTACCCTCGGATCGTATATTGCAGGTGAGAAGAAGGGTAATTATAGAGGCAGATAGGAGAGTGGTGATGATGAGGAATGAGGACCAGTAAGAGGTGGTGGCCAGACAGGAGTGGCTGTGGGGAACTAGGAGAGAGGGTAACTATTATTGACATCTATAGATTGTAGAAGAAAAGGGGATGAGGGCTGACAGTGAGGGAGAAAAGGAGGAGGTATGGTATGTCGGAGAAGGGCTTGTGGTCCGTGAGAGGGGAGAGTTGAAATTTCTTTGAGAGAGAACTTGGAGGGTGTGCAGGGGAAGGGTTGGTGGGATTTGTAGGTAGAGGTGCGGCAGCACACTACGATTGGAAAGGAGAGAAGACACATTAGGATTGTTGGAGGCGAGTTAATGGATGATGCAGATTATTCAGAGGTGATTAATATGAGTGAGGAGAGGTGGGAATTCGATGAGTTGGTAAAGGACCCTTGTGGGAAAAGGTAAGCGGAACCGGAAAGCGAGGAGGAGAGCGTGGCGTTCAAGGATCTGGAGGATCTTATACAACTCAAGAGTGGCAGACATTCATGCCACATTTGCATAGCAAAGGATGGGGTGGTTCAGGGATTTGAACGTGTGAAGAACAGTGGAGAGGTGTGGTCCCCATGTTCAGCTGCTTAGTAGTTTTAGTGCACTGTGGGCTTTCTGTTAGATGGTTAGTAGATGAGGCTTCCACGTTAGTTGCCAGTTGAAGGTTAGTCCAAGGTGTGTTGGTCAGCTGGATGAGATGATCGTAAATGGTGAGACAGAAGTCATGAAGACGAGTGGAGCGTCCTATACTTATTGCATTGGTTTTGGAGGGGTTAGTCTTAAGAAGCCATTGGTTACGCCAGAACGTAAACTGATTGGGGTGGATTTCGAGGGATCTGGAGCGTAGGATAGAGGGCAAGGAAAGTGGTGTCATCAGCATACTGAAGGATGTTGATATGAGGAGGTGGTTTGGACATATCAGCAGTGTATAAGAGGTAAAGGAGAGGGGAGAGAACGAACATTAGGGCACTCCTGCAGTGGGGTGGAAGGTACGGAAACTGATGTTGATAACAGTGACATAGGATGGGCGTTTTGAGAGGAAGGATGCAATAAGGGGCACATAGTTGTTTGGAAGTGGATGTGTCTAGAGTCTGAAAAGGTGACTGGAATGCCAAATGTGATCATATGACATTGGTGAATTTGATTTGAAGGTATATATCATTCGCCATGGAATACTGGAATCAGAAGACAGCATATTCCACTATAAATAATCAAAAACTAATGTAACGATATAGGAATTCTTATTTGTTGAAAATGAGTTTTTTACATTAAATATTGTCCCACAAACTCTGAAAACGTAAATAAAAGCAACTGCACTTTCACATTCCATTTGTTACTGTCACCAGCAGATTGCTGTGCTCTAGAGAACGAGTGCTTAGGGTCACCAGAAGTGGCTGCACAAAAAAATCGACCTTAGATCGATCTCTTTACCAAAACAATAAATGGCTCCGCCGTGAAAAATAATCCTTAGGTCGCTGATTATGCCATGAGTAACTATTTCTCATTGTTACCAACACATGGATCTTGACTAAAAAGCACTGCAGATTCGTTAATTAATTATTTCCCACAACTAAGATATTGCTGTATTCTTAAGTGTCTGCAAAATACGTTGACAGCGCAAAAAGTGGAGTGTTTATAACGAGTAATCAGGGCTTAGTTGAGATAGATATAAGACAAAATGATGTAAGACTCAAATCAGTTAATACGATGTCACAACATTGCTCTTAAAAAACGTAACAGTATTTTCAGTTAATTATTTTCTGCACCTAAGATGTCGAAAAGATTTTAAAATGCTTCCAGATACGTCACCAGCGGGGAAAAATGTGATGTTAATATATTTGTTGAGGTTAATACTCGAGAAACGCTGTTTAATGTCAAAAAAAGTCAGCAATGTGCAAGAAAGCACGAATTCATTTGCGCATAAATACACATTCGTCAAATTAGTGCCCAAATTCTAAAGTATGTACTTCAGTGTCACATTTCAAAGCCCAAAAATTCGATGTCGTAAAACTTACTTGGCCAAATTTATAACAACAGAAAAATAAGTGTAAGGTGAGCAGCTAAATAGACAAACTGAATGTAATTAATTAGATCTATCCACAACACACTCTCAAATAAAATATTTCTGAAACAGTTCAAAATTACGGGGATTACATTGTTGTTTGAGGTCAACACATGAAAAAAATACACTGTAGGACACTAATAAATCAAAGCGACATCACATACGTCTGCAATGTAAGAGAAAAGGCGAGTTAATTTCCACATATACACATATTCCTCAAATTAATGCCCCAACATTTTAAAGTATGTGCCTCAACAGTAGATTTCAAAGCCTAATAAGAGTTGACATTTTAGAGGTTAGGCCTAATAATTTGATGTTGTGAAATTGCCCAAACCATGCTTATAACTGCAGAAGAAACGTGTTATCGAAGCAGGCTAATAGACAGACTGAATGTAATTAATTAGGGATACTCACAACACATCCCGAAGTATATATTCCAGCATTTACAAAAGTTCTTCAACACTATTTTAGAAGGAACAAACGTAATGCGTTGTATTATTCACTAGAAACATTATAAACGAAGTTATTCAATGCCAGTTATAGCTATTTACAAATGACACAGGCCTACTAAAGGCTGTGTATATAACAACAGATTATAGTCAGAAGGGTCAATAAAATATTTGTAGACTGTATCTGACCGATATTGCTGCTCACAATATTTTAAAAAATGCGTTATCAGCACGAAAAGAGCGATGTTCAAACACATAAAAACGTTAAGTGTGCATTGAGTCTGTGTAGTCGCATTTCCGGAAACTATGGCAAGCACAAATAAATGCTGCCGCATCTAAAATTTTATGTGTAGCTCATTAAAATACATATTTGCCATAATATAAACAAAATAGCTATGAAAAATCGATTTCTTCCGCCTTGCAGATATAAAAAGCAACCATAATACGCCTAACGCCCAATGCAAGACATTGTATGACCACCGTCTATTGCTATAAATGCTAAACAAGTGCCATAACACGTACTAAAGTGATGTTATACTCTATAACACACATATATGTAGACGTAGATGTGGAAGTCGTGATCTAAAAAGGTAGTGGAGCACAGCCAGAAATTAAGTCAAGAGTTTCTACGAACACATGACACTGCCTCAGTTGACATACACGCTTAACATCAAGTCCTCAACCACATCGTTCATTTTCGGAAATACAATAAGTAAAGCTTACACAAAATGGCTCTGAACATACTAAGATATCGCCGTCGTGATCAACAGAAAACAGATACTAAATAATGTGATTACAGCAACAATGGCGGTGAGGCCTTGCCAATAACTGCCGAAGTGCCGTAATTACACTGGAGCGCCAAAGAAACAGGTATAAGCATGCGTATTCAAATACAGAGATACATTGAAGGGCCAAAGAAACTGGAACACCTGCCTAACATCGTGTAGGGCTCCCGCGTGCACTCAGAAGTGCCGCAACACGACGGGGCATGGACTCGACTAATGCTTCAAGCAACGCTGGAGGGAACTGACACCATTAAGCCTGCAGGGCTGTCCATAAATCCGTAAGAGTGTGAGGAGGTGGAGACCTCTTCTGAACAGCACGTTGCGATGCATCCCAGATATGCTCAACAATGTTCATGTCTGGGGTGTTTGGTGGCCAGCGGAAGCGTTTAAACTCAAAAGAGTGTTCCTGGAGCCACTCTGTAGGAATTCTGGACGTGCGGGGTGTCGCATTGCCCTGCTCGAATTGCCCAAGTCCGTCGGAATGCGCAATGGACATTAATGGATGCAGATGATCAGACAGGATACTTACGTACGTGTCACCTGTCATAGTCTTCTCTATACGTATCAGGGGTCCCGTATCACCCCAATTGCACACGCCCCACACCATTACAGAGCTTCACCTTGCTGACGGGCAGGGTCCATGGATTCATGAGGTTGTCTGCACACCCGTACATGTCCATCCGCTCGATACAATTTGAAACGGGACTCGTCCGACTAGGCAACATATTTCCAGCCATCAACAGTCCAATATCGGTTTTGACGGGCCGAGGCGAGGCTTTGAGCTTTGTGTCGTGCACTCATCAAGGGTACAGAAGTGGGCCTTCGTCTCGGAAAGCCCATGTCGATGATGTTTCGTTGAATGGTTCGCACGCGGACACTTGTTGATGGCAAAGCATTGAAATCTGCAAGAATGTGCGGAATGGTTGCACTTCTGTCACGTTGAACGATTTTCTTCAGTCGTCGTTGGTCCCATTCTTGCAGGATCTTTATCCGACCGCAACTATGACGGAGATTTGATGTTTTACCGGATTCCTGATATTCCCGGTACACTCGTGAACTGATCGTAAGGGAAAATCCGCACTTCATCGCTACCTCGGAGATGCTGTGTCCCTTCGCTCGTGCATCGGCTATAACTCACTTAAACCTTGATTACCTGCTATTGTGTCGGCAGTAACCGATCTAACAACTGCACCAGACACTTGTTGTGTTATATAGGTGTTGCCGACCGCAACGCCGTATTCTGCCTGTTACATATCTTTGTATTTGAATATGCGTGCATATACCAGTTTCTTTGGCGCTTCAGTGTATGTATAATAAATCTTAAAGTTCACGTGCGTTGCTATATGTATGGAACTCTAGCAAGCCTACCAATTTACGTCATAATAGTAGCGTATAGTGTAGGCGATGTAAATACCGTTTGCTAATGCAAATTTCCGAGGTAGTAATGAGTCCATATAGATGGATAATTGCTGACACCTTGTCCTGGAAGAAAATTTATCGGAGATGAGTACTGTGGTGTCACCGCTAGACACCACACTTGCTAGGTGGTAACTTAAATCGGCCGCGGTCCTGTAGTACATGTCGGACCCGCGTGTCGCCACTGTGTATTCGCAAACCTAGCGCCACCACATGGCAGGTCACAAGACACGGACATGACCTCGCCCCAGTTGTACGGACGACATAGCTTGCGACTAGATCTACCAAGTATTCCTCTCAATTGCCGAGAGACAGATTAAATAGCCTTCAGCTAGTCCATCGCTACTACCTAGCAAGGCGCCATGTGTATCATTGCTAATTGCTTACTACTATGCAAGAGATGTATTTCAACAAGAACAAGACTACATTAAAGTTAAGTATATTAAAATCTCTCTTCTTTTCTTTATAGTTTTTCATCCAGTCTCCTGTTTCAGAATTTACGCCCGTCTGCGTTAGTTTCGCGTGCACCTAGCCACTCATTGTGTCGAGACCTTAGGGAATCGACACAACAAGTACCCTGAACCACATGCTATTCAGATGTCACAGCTTTGTTCAGGATATCTGCCTCAAGTAAGATTTAACACATCGTTTACTATAATTATTGTATTTTTCGTTCGACGGATAGCATCCACCAAGTCAGTGCCGTTTACACGAATCAGAAACATACATTTGGAAAATGACAGAGCTTGTACTGTTCTTGGACATCCTTTTCACGCCATTCCTTCAATGTTTCAAACAACCGCCACAGTTTTTTCCATTTTCCCATTCGGTGCAGTTCTACCTCATGTGTATATATACCCATGATGGTTACGTGACCGTTATCGATCTGCAACTGCCCTGAACTGAAATCACAATGCATACTGCAGCACCACGTGGAGCAGCAGTGGAATTGGAGGACCGACAACTCAGCAAAGCAATGTCATGCCAACTGCGACCTGCTGATGCAACCTGTGAGAGAGGTCTCGACCGCAAGTTTGATCTTAGTATCAACCAAGGTTGAGAAATGAAAACCATAGACTTGGCACCGTGACTGCTGGTGGATCTAGAGAACACGCGGGTACCCCATTTACCAGCACAGTTGTGCGGCGTCTGCTGGTAACCACCGTATAGATTTTATAAAGTGTCCAGACACGTGACTGAACGTCGTATTACCTGGCTGAAGATAATTACAGAATGGATCGTGTGTTTGTTGCCTGTGCAATACTGTTCGGGTATTTTCTCGCTGACGTGTATCTTTCTTTTCAACTACTTTGTTATCGAATGTAATTACATCACTTCGGCAATTAATGGCAATGCATCACCACTATTGCTGCTGTAATCATATTATTTCGTCTCTGTTTTCTGTTTATCATGACGTCTGTATGATCGACTCTGCAAACAGGCACTGTCATGCTATCACACTGCAATGTTGAGGTACCAAACCAAGCAATACTTAGAGCCATTCTGTTTAAGCTTTACTTATTTCGTGTCCGAAAGTGAACGATGTGTTTAAGGACTTGATATTAAAAGCATATTTCAGCTGAAGCAGTATCATGGGTTGGCAGAATCTTTGACTTCATTTCTGGATGTGCTTCACTACCTTTTTAGAACATTACTACTTCCCCATCTACGTCTACATATATGTGTGTTATAGAGTATAACAGCACTTTAGTACTTGTTATTGCACTTGTTTAGCACTTATAGTAATGGGCAGAGGTTATACAATGTCTTTTCATTAGCCGTTAAGGGTATTATGGTGGCTCTTTTTGTCTGCAAGACGTACATTTTCGAATTTTCATAGCGATTTTATTTATATTATGATAAACTTGTATTTTAATGACCTACACAGAAAATTTAGAAGCGGCAGCATTTAATTTGTGCTTGCAAAGTGTGAGACGTCACACAGTATACGGGTAATCGTTTTTGTGAGATACCGACTCTGAAATTTTCTTTGGATATGACACATCTGTCACAGTTATCGTTTTTGGTCGTGTGTTTACAAGCCGTTGGCTACGTGTTCTTCCGTTGTCTAATTAATATCTTTGGTAATAAAATCAACTTTTTCCTGGTTAGGGCAATTTCACATCACGTCTAACCTCTAAAATGTCAACTCTCATTAGGCTTTGAAAGCTTCCGTTGAGGCACACACTTCAGAATTTTGGGGCATTAATTTGAGAACTATGTGGAACTAAACTCGCACTTCATCTTACATTTAAGTCGTATGTGATGACACTTTAATTTATTTGAGTCCTACAGTTTATTTTTTTTTCTATATGTTAACCTCAAACAGCAAGGTAAACATCGTACTATTTTTACTGCCTCAGAAATATTCTATTTGAAAGTGTGTTAACCTGCTGAGCTACCATATATCTTTCTACAGCTATCAGCCTGGTCAGGTTAGTTTTACGACAAAAATTGTTAGTCATTGAAATCTTCACTACTGGCCATTAAAATTGCTACACCAAGAAGAAATGCAGATGATAAACGGGTATTCATTGGACAAATATATTATACTAGAACTGACATGTGATTACATTTTCACGCAATTTGGGTGCATAGATCCTGAGATATCAGTACCCAGAACAACCACCTCTGGTTCGTAATAACGGCCTTGATACGCCTGGGCATTGAGTCAAACAGAGCTTGGATGTCGTGTACAGGTACAGCTGCCCATGCAGCTTTAACACGATACCACAGTTAATCAAGAGTAGTGACTGGCGTATTGTGAGGAGCCAGTTGCTCGGTCACCGTTGACCAGACGTTTTCAATTGGTGAGAGATCTGGAGAATGTGCTGGTCAGGGCAACAGTCGAACATTTTCTGTGTCCAGAAAGGCCCGTACAAGACCTGCAACATGCGGTCGTGCATTATCCTGCAGAAATTTAGGGTTTCACAGGCATCGAATGAAGGGTAGAGCCACGGGTCGTAAGACATCTGAAATGTAGCGTTCACTGTTCAAAGTGCCGTCTATGCGACCAAGAGGTGACTGAGACGTGTAACCAATGGCATCCCATACCATCACGCCGGGTGATACGCCAGTATGGCGATGGCGAATACACGCTTCGAATGTGCGTTCACCGCGATGTCGCCAAACACGGATGCAACCATCATGATGCTGTAAACAGAACCTGGATTCATCCGAAAAAATAACGTTTTTCCATTCGTGCATCCAGGTTCGTCGTTGAGTACACCATCGCAGGCGCTCCTGTCTGTGATGCAGCGTCAAGAGTAACCGCAGCCATGGTCTCCGAGCTGATACTCCATGCTGCTGCAAACGCCGTCGAACTGATCGTGCTGATGGTTGTTGTCTTGCAAGCGTCCCCATCTGTTGACTCAAGGATCGAGACGTGGCTGCACGATCCGTTACAGTCATGCGGATAAGATGCCTGTCATCTCGATCTCGACTGCTAGTGATACGAGGCCATTGGGATCCAGTACGGCGTTCCGTATTACTCTCCTGAACCCACCGATTCCAAATTCTGCTAACAGTCATTCGATCTCGACCAACGCGAGCAGCAATGTCGTGATACGATAAACCGCAATCGCGATAGGCTACAATCCGACATTTATCAAAGTCGGAAACGTGATGGTACGCATTCCTCCTCCTTACACGAGGCATCACAAGAACTTTTCACCAGGCAACACCGGTCAACTGCTGTTTGTGTATGAGAAATCGGTTGGAATCTTTCCTCATGTCAGCACGTTGTAGGTGTTGCCATCGGTGCCAACGTTGTGTGAATGCTCTGAAAAGCTAATTATCTGCGTATCATAACATCTTCTTCCTTTCGGTTAAATTTCGCGTCTGTAGCATGTCATCTTCGTGGTGTAGCAATTTTAATGGCCAGTGGTGTAGCATTAAGGTTCATTCCAGGTGATCAAAAAGTCAGTATAAATCTGAAAAATTATTAAACCACGGAATAGTGTAGATAGAGAGGTAGAAATTGACACACATGCTTGGAATGACATGACGTCTTATTAGAACCACCCCATATTGCTAGATACCTAGACACGTGAAAGATCTCTGGCGCGCGTCGTTTGGTGATGATCGTGTGCTCAGCCGCCACTTTCGTCATGCTTGGCCTCCCAGGACCTCAGTCCGTGCGATTATTGGCTTTGGGCTTACCTGAAGACGCAAGTCTATCGTGATCGACCGACATCTCTAGGGATGCTGAAAGACAACACTCGTTCCAATGCCTCACTTTAACTCCGGACATGCTTTACAGTGCTGTTCACAACATTATTCCTCGATTACAGCTATTGTTGAGGAATGATGGTGGACATATTGAGCATTTCCTGTAAAGAACATTATCTTTGCTTTGTCTTACTTTGTTATGCTAATTATTGCTATCCTCATCAGATGAAGCGCAATCTGTCGGACATTTTTTGAACGTTTGTATTTTTTTTTGTTCTAATAAAGCCCCATGTCATTCCAAGCATGTGTGTCAATTTGTACCTCTCTATCTACAATATTCCGTGATTTATTCAGTTTTCAAATTTATACTGACTTTTTGATCACCCTGTACTTTAGAATCTAGGGAGCACTGATTTGACGAATATTTGTATATGTGGAAATTAACTCACACTTTCTTTTACACTGCAGACGTATGTGATTCACTTTAACTGATTTATGTCTTACAGTGTTTTTTCTTTTTCATGTATTATCCTCAACTAACAATATAAAAATCGCACTTCTTTGCTTTACTGACATATTTTGCAGACGTTTTAGAATTTTTCAAGATCATAGATGAGGAAAAGTAATTAATTTACAACTGGGGTGTATTTTTAACCATACAGGAATATATTAGCGGCAGTACGAAATCATGGTCTGAAATCATTTTTCCCCTTAAGCAGTATGTAATCATCGAATTTTTCGCCCTGCTGACGTATTTTGCAGACATTTTACAACTCAGGTATGCTTTTTATTTGCAGTGTTGGGACGTATCATTAATTTATTTGAGTGTTACAAGGTTTTTCATTATTAACCTCAACTAAGCCCTTGATATTTAATGTAAACAGTGCACTTTTCGCGCTGGCGGCGTGTTTTGTAGACATTTAAGAAAGGAAAATGAGGATAAAAAGAAAGAAGATGAACAGCTTGACCAACTCCTACTTAGAAATAGAAAATTTTTTGAAGGTTCAACGCCTTCACTTTGTTCTTCATAATTGTATTTCTGACGATCTGGGGATTATCACGATTATCACATGCGCGCGCTGATTGGCGATCGCGGTTTGGTCAAACTGTTCATCTTCTTTCTTTTTATCCTCATTTTCCTTTTACGATGAAGGTGATTTTAGCCCGTTGAACACCTCACGTTTTATCCCTATATCTTTATTACCACGACGTCTTTATATTACGTCCTCTCAGCCCCCCCCCCCCCCCCCCAGCCTAACTACTGGCTTTAGGTATAGTTTTTAAGAGTTCCTCCTGTTGTCATAGGTAGCTTCATATATAAGTTTCTTTACTAGCACAAGCAACCGTGTGCGGTTATTTTTAGGTTTCATCTCCTATTTAGCTCATCTCTTGCTCTATCCATTTCATTTTTTGATATACGTTGATCCACGGTTGGGAATATATGGGCTATTTAGCCCCGACCCATGTATAAACTTTCTCGTATCCGTATGCGCATGCGCATTCAAGTAACTTCCCTCGTCTTGAGCATGTACATAGTTGGCGGGTCAGGCTTGTAAGTGAGCGACCGTTTGTAGCTGCAGTTTATGGCGGGTCATGGCCCATGTGAGGTGGAGCGTACACCATTAAGTTAAATAGTGGTTTTGACTTTGTACATATCTACTGTTTGTGTCTTCCTTTTCTTTTTCGTTTATAAATGTATAGCTATGGTGTTCTTTTAATCATAGACAAAGGTCTTCTCAGGCACTTGTGGGTTTTATTGTTGTTCTGAAGAAGGTGTAATTATCTACGCTGAAACCTGGGTTAACACTCAACACTAGGTGCTTTTTTTCTCAATAGAGGCGGGTTTTTAGTTTTTTAATATATTAACCAACATTTGCTGACGTGCTGCGATGTTGAAGGTTCTTAAAAGTCGGAATGTCTTTTTTGAAAGGGCACGGCCGACTTCCTTCCCCGTCCTTCCCAAATCCGATGAGACCGATGACCTAGCTGCCTGGTCTCCAACCGCGTGACTGCTACGGACGTGCCTCGGGCATAGATGTGTGCGATGTCCTTAGGTTACTTAGGTTTAAGTAGTTCTAAGTTCTAGGGGACTGATGACCTCAGATGTTAAGTCCCATAGTGCTCAGAGCCATTTGAACCATTTGTCCGGTCTCCTCCCCCAAACAATCCAACCCCGTAAGTAGGATGATAGCAGTTTTACAACTAGTGGGTTCAATCTTGGCAGATTGGATAAAGGCACAGTCAGCGGACAGTGACTGGCAATTATTTCAAGCGCAATCTGAGTTTGAAATGTAAGAAGACTTGCTATACAAACCCATAAAGTATCGACCTCACATTGTAGATCTTGCAGTGCTTAGAATGGATGTACTACGTCAAGCATATGACCACGTATTATCACGTCACAGAGGGAAAAAAAGCAACTGATAGGTGTTTAACTGAAAGATTTTGACGGAAAAGCTGTCGCAGTGCTGTAGAACAATATGAAAGAAACTGCATCCCGTGTGCGCAAAAAGCAGCAGATTGGAGTCATCAGAAAATTCTATTACAGAGATTACCTGAAGCTGACAAACCATTTTCAGTGCTATTAAGATGTCTTAGGACCTTTTAATGGAGCTCTGGTGGGTAATAAATATGTCCTTACGATGTTAGACCTTTTTTTACGATATTTTTTTCTGGTGGCCATCACGAATCAAGAAGGCGAATACGATAGCACAGGATATGGTAAAAAACTTGTTACTGAAATTACGGGCCAAGGAACTAACTTTGTACCTGAAGTAATGAAACAATTATGTCGCTTGCTGAAATTTAAGAAGTTACATTTCAGCCGATTCCATCCACAAACGAATGGACAGACAGGACGGATGCACCGTGCGTTATACAGAATATTAAGCCATTAAATGATAGTTCAAAAGTTCATACTCTCACCGCACGAAGTAATATATGAGCGGAAAATGCCGTCATCTTTTAACGTAGATCAGCCTAAATTGGTCCACAGGGTGAACCATTGAAGAATTTTGCGAAGAAATTCAAAGAAATTTGGCAAAAGGTAAAGCAGGCCAATACAAAAGCAATAGAGAAGCGAGAAAGTATTGAGCAACGGACGAGTAAACTGTCACAGTACAGAATAAGACAGTGGGAATTATTAGCTAACCTATATACCCCAAACGGCAAAACAAAAATGGTTTTTAACGAAATATCATTGATCTTATCAAGTTATCGAGATAATATCGCCAGCCAACGTAAAATTACAGTTGCCAACTAGAGCATGTATGTAGAGTATGTAGAGTAAAACAGTTTAGAGGTGAAATTGATGGGTTGTACACAGATTCCTTCAGCTGTTGCGGAAAGGGAAGAATTACTAAGGAAAAAGGAACACAAGAGAAACATACCTTATGCACTGATGTCTGGGAGTAAATAGCGTAAATGCTCATATGGAATGCAAATTTGATGTTCGTTAATTACTTAGGTTAGTCTTAATTTTCTTCATTTGTCATGTTCTGTGTTTGTGTACTTGTATAAAGGAGGGAGTGGATTGACGGGACTTACTTTTCTCTTAGGTGACGTACAAAGATGTTACTGCAATCAGATGTTCTACTTACAAGTCACGCCTGGACAGTCGCATTTACAGTCAGTATTTGCGAAATAAGGAAATATGTGCGGAGACTACAGGATATACTTATAACGCTACAAAAAGAGCCAGGGAAAATATTATCGGTACATATTCAGAACGAGTTTAAAACTCTCGTATGAGAAATTGAGGACTCAACTGCAACAGTTAACAAAAATAGTACCACGAACCCCAATACGTACGAAACGAAGCTGGTTAGTTACAGGAAGTAAATAGTTGAAAAATGCATTTGGAACAGCGGATAATGAGGATATCAAGAATTTAAACTGCACAACTGGATATGTACAAGAATTAGCGAAAGATGCAAAAGGAAAGGTAGACTGGCACACAACAGGGTTAGGGAACATAGAGCAAGGAACACTCAGTGTTACTAAAACGGTACGGAACTTAACAAAGGAACTACAACACTATGCAAAGAACTCCATGAATGTCTTAAATAGTGATCTGGAGAAAATACAAACCCAGTTAAGCAAACTAGATAAGAAAGTGGTAATAACTACATTGTTACGGACCTTAACAAATAGATTAGACAACGTAAGGATCGAGATAGAAACTTTGCATAAGCAGTACGTCACGCTAATTATGGGCAACCGATTTCAATGTCATTAAATCCAACTCACATTTTTATGGCATTACAGAAAGCACAAACAGATTTTCCAGAGGGATTAGAACATGTCATGCCAATACGAAGAAAGAGTACAGCTATATTTTATCACACAACTGATGTAAGAATATATACTGATCAAGCGAGTTTGCACAAAAATCCGATTTCCAGTAGTAGTTGTCAACGCGTAATACCATTGTTACACGATACATCCATGTCCTATTAAATGAAATACAATTGGGAAATGGATACAAATACAACCTCATGAATTATTGTTAGTTTCTAGACGGAGAGATGCTCGTGTAATTAAGTCTGTAACGAATTTGAAGGATTTGCATTTAAGACAGTAATATTTGTTCAACAAAGATGATGCAAACGAAAAACAAGTCATGTAAAATGCAGTTGTTTTTAAGGAATATGGAAGCTGTAGAGTGTGAGAAAAAAGTCTTACCTCCTCAGCCAAAATTCCAGGTAGTTGGAGATCACTGGATTTACTCCATATTTACACCTGAAACAGTAATGATCATTTGTTACGAAAAAGGTAAACCAGCTGGCACAATGAAACTACACTTACAAGGCATCGGATTGTTAATTAATGGAACTAGATGCGAACTAGCGGGGTGACAATTTGAGGAACATCGTCTCAAATCGTTTTAAATGCCCAGATCATAATTTAACAGGAAGCGAAAAATATTTTTCCGCCTAACCAAATGAAATATGTCAAAATTCTCGACTGTGGGAATTATATTCCAGAATAAGTCTTGATTGAAATCATTTCCCACTGCATGAAGGCACCATTTTAATTATTAAATTCCACTTAATACGATTTCAAACGATGCACTTAACAAAATAGGTTTTGATCCTATCGTGTTTTCACATAATATGATTTGAAACGTTCGTTTCAATTTTTACTGATTTTATTGTCAGACGCAGGCCATCACGTAAGAAGATAAGGTTATTAACATGTTGTTGACGGTAGATCGACGTGTTAGAGTCTTGCAAACAGTCTCAGTCATCGACCTCATCAGTAGCTCTGCCAGTTTCAGCGATATCGTATCGATGTTTAGTTCCGAAACATAAAAATGCAAACTATCTTCCTCTTTCCAATTGTCTTCAAATTTTATTTTCAACAGTTTATCGACATCCAGTTTCCTAGCGTCATGTAATCCTCTCGGTTTGTCAATGTAAATTCGACTGCACTTTCCTGTATAATACTTTCCAGTTCTTCGCAATTTTGGAGATGTAACGTTCATCATATAACTGAGTCAACAATCTTGTTCCACTTTGTTCGGTACGCCGTAAACTTTATTTTTTTTTTGCTTTCACCAGATAGAATATTGGATGCTTCAACACTCGAATCTGCCTTCTTTGCGATTACAAGGAGGCTCAAAATTACTTAAATGTGAATCTCGGTTCAAGTACCTAAAATGAAATACGTCTCGTCTCGTCAAAATTACAGATACTAAATAAAGCTCAATCAAAGTAAAAAAGTATGCAATTATGCAATTTCTCCCTCACGAATTACACATCAATGCAGCGACATCACAAGTTTCACTGAAAATGATCATTCGTAAAATACACAACTGGCCATTAAAATTGCTACACCACGAAGATGACGTGCTGCAAACGCGAAATTTAACCGACAGGAAGAAGATGCTGTGATATGCGAATGATTAGCTTTTCAGAGCATTCACACAAGGTTGGCGCCGGTGGCGACACCTACAACGTGCTGACATGAGGAAAGTATCCAACCGATTTCTCATACACAAACAGCAGTTGACCGGTGTTGCCTGGTGAAACATTGTTGTGATGCCTCGTGTAAGGAGGAGAAATGCGTACCATCACGTTTCCGACTCTGATAAATGTCGGATTGTAGCCTATCGCCATTGCGGTTTATCGTATCGCGACATTGCTGCTCGCGTTGGTCGAGATCCAATGACTGTTAGCAGGCTCAGGAGGGTAATACGGAACGCTGTGCTACATCCCAACGGACTCGTATCACTAGTAGTCGAGATGACAGGCATCATATCCGCATGACTGTAACGGATCGTGCAGCGACGTCTAGATCCCTGAGTCAACAGATGGGGACGTTTGCAAGACAACAACCATCTGCACGAACAGTTCGACGACATTTGTAGCAGCATGGACTATCTGCTCGGAGACCATGGCTGCAGTTACCGTTGACGCTGCATCTCAGGCAGGAGCACCTGCGATGGTGTACTCAACGACAAATCTGGATGCACGAATGGAAAAACGTTATTTTTTCGGATGAATCCAGGTTCTGTTTACAGCATCATGATGGTCGCATCCGTGTTAGGCGACATCGCGGGGAACGCACATTCGAAGCGTGTATTCGTCATCGCCATACAGGCGTATCACCCAGCGTGATGGTATGGGGTGCCATTGGTTACACGTCTCGGTCACCTCTTGTTCGCATTGACAGCACTTTGAACAGTGGACGTTACATTTCAGATGTATTCGACCCGTGGCTCTACCCTTCATTCGATCCCTGCGAAAACCTAAATTTCTGCAGGATAATGCACGACCGCATGTTGCAGCTCCTGTACGGGTCTTTCTGGATACAGAAAATGTTCGACTGTTGCCCTGGCCAGCACATTCTCCAAATCTCTCACCAATTGAAAACGTCTGGTCAACGGTGGCCGAGCAACTGCCTCGTCACAATATGCCAGTCACTACTCTTGATGAACTGTGGTATCGTGTTGAAGGTGCATGGGCAGCTGTACCTGTACACGCCATCCAAGCTCTGTTTGACTCAATGCCCAGGTGTATGAAGGTGGTTATTACGGCCAGAGGTGGTTGTTCTGGGTACTGATTTCTGAGGATCTACGCACCTAAATTGCGTGAAAATGTAATCACATGTCAGCTCTAGTATAATATATTTGTCCAATGAATAACCGTTTATCATCTGCATTTCTTCTTGGTGTAGCAATTTTAATTGCCAGTAGTGTAGATAATGTGTTATTAATTACCGAGCTTCCTTTTCACGTTGTCTTTTACTTTTTGCAGCTCTAATTCTCATTTAACTTCCTTTAGATCGCTCTCCCTCGCGTAAATAGCGCTCCATGATTATAGAAAGTGCACAGTCACGTAATCAACACCACATTGTGAGCTGTGGGATGAAAACAGTGGAAACAGCAAGCTAAAGAACTGGCTAATAATGTGGACTGGGAAACTTGCCTTGAACATGACACGTTTTGACTGTCAGCTGCAGTGTACGTAATACAATTTGATCCGATTCAAGGTTTTCGACACTAAATTACTCTGGGAAAGAATAATAAATGGCCCAATGTGACTCAACAACGTTAAAGAGCATACCACAGTTGTGGTGATAATGCATCAAATTGTATTTTGACCTGGGCTTAATTTAATATATTTTGAAACGATCTCCTAATTTTACTTTCCAGCTACCATTACTAGCACAACAATTATTAATGGGTCTCGATTCATATAGTATTCGTCGAATGAACCACCACACATATTACCTAATCAAAACCTAACTTTTATTAACGATAACTTAGCTGCCACTTTTCTGCAATTCCTAGACCAATTAATCACTTCAGAAAAAGGACAAATTTCAGTCACTCGAATAATGCAACATGTGGAACAATATCACGAGAAACGTAGGCAAAACACAACTATTTTCAGTGTATCAACAAGGAAAAGCTCGTGTTTATTTGTGGAACTTAATTTTGTACAAGGCGTAAGATACCTCATTCAACTGAGGTAACCATCCATCAAATACCAATGGAGTGGATCCAAACTAGTAATAAGTAATCGAAGTAGAAAGTGTAAATAATGTGTGTAACTATGACAGAATGAAAAAGTAGCTTAATTAAGCGAACTAAACCAAGCATAATCTTGGTTCTAGTGTTTACCTGTGCAACTTATTTTTGTATAATGCGTAAGATATCTCATTCAAACTAGGTAACCATCCATCAGATACCCGTGAAGTGGATACGAACTAGTAATAAGTAATGGTAAGTAGAAAGTGTAAAAAGTGTAAACAACGTATGTAAGCAGGGCCGATGGAGAAAGTAGATTAATTAAGCTGACTAACATTCATGACTTAGGTTGAGAAGTAAGAGTTGTAGAGCAATTTTTTGATTACAAAGGAGGTGTAGACTAATTAGGAGTAGGTCAAAAGGGAAAATTCGGGACGAATTTATTAAAGACGAGGGATGTGTTATGGGCTACAATAGTAAGGGGTATGAAATAAGAAATTTTTATTAAAACTCGTTCACACTGCGACAGGCAATATCAAGTTTAGCCAAAGACAGAGGCTGAAGCATGAAGTTTCCTGGTATGTGCCAAGTTGGTCAGGTCTTCGACACATTACGACTCCGTCCGCCGAGTAATAAATATGCATTCAGCAAAAAGAAGACTGTGACAGAAAACCAAGGGAAGAGAAACAAGCATATTCGTTAGCTCGTCGGACATGGTGCAAGGAAATCTAGCTCTTACACAAGAACACATAGAGGAGACCTAATACAGCATTTAAGAGCCTATTAAGTGAATATAGCAGAATAAGGACACATGCGGTCATTACGAACCGAGCCTCACGTCATAGGCTCGCACTAGCTCGCTTTAAACACTCCAGCTCTCCAGCTCTCGTCAGTTGATCACTGGGATCCATGGCATTCACAGTAATAGTACTCGATTGTATTATTACGATGCTGTAGTGAATCTACACTCCTGGAAATGGAAAAAAGAACACATTGACACCGGTGTGTCAGACCCACCATACTTGCTCCGGACACTGCGAGAGGGCTGTACAAGCAATGATCACACGCACGGCACAGCGGACACACCAGGAACCGCGGTGTTGGCCGTCGAATGGCGCTAGCTGCGCAGCATTTGTGCACCGCCGCCGTCAGTGGCAGCCAGTTTGCCGTGGCATACGGAGCTCCATCGCAGTCTTTAACACTGGTAGCATGCCGCGACAGCGTGGACGTGAACCGTATGTGCAGTTGGCGGACTTTGAGCGAGGGCGTATAGTGGGCATGCGGGAGGCCGGGTGGACGTACCGCCGAATTGCTCAACACGTGGGGCGTGAGGTCTCCACAGTACATCGATGTTGTCGCCAGTGGTCGGCGGAAGGTGCACGTGCCCGTCGACCTGGGACCGGACCGCAGCGATGCACGGATGCACGCCAAGACCGTAGGATCCTACGCAGTGCCGTAGGGGACCGCACCGCCACTTCCCAGCAAATTAGGGACACTGTTGCTCCTGGGGTATCGGCGAGGACCATTCGCAACCGTCTCCATGAAGCTGGGCTACGGTCCCGCACACCGTTAGGCCGTCTTCCGCTCACGCCCCAACATCGTGCAGCCCGCCTCCAGTGGTGTCGCGACAGGCGTGAATGGAGGGACGAATGGAGACGTGTCGTCTTCAGCGATGAGAGTCGCTTCTGCCTTGGTGCCAATGATGGTCGTATGCGTGTTTGGCGCCGTGCAGGTGAGCGCCACAATCAGGACTGCATACGACCGAGGCACACAGGGCCAACACCCGGCATCATGGTGTGGGGAGCGATCTCCTACACTGGCCGTACACCACTGGTGATCGTCGAGGGGACACTGAATAGTGCACGGTACATCCAAACCGTCATCGAACCCATCGTTCTACCATTCCTAGACCGGCAAGGGAACTTGCTGTTCCAACAGGACAATGCACGTCCGCATGTATCCCGTGCCACCCAACGTGCTCTAGAAGGTGTAAGTCAACTACCCTGGCCAGCAAGATCTCCGGATCTGTCCCCCATTGAGCATGTTTGGGACTGGATGAAGCGTCGTCTCACGCGGTCTGCACGTCCAGCACGAACGCTGGTCCAACTGAGGCGCCAGGTGGAAATGGCATGGCAAGCCGTTCCACAGGACTACATCCAGCATCTCTACGATCGTCTCCATGGGAGAATAGCAGCCTGCATTGCTGCGAAAGGTGGATATACACTGTACTAGTGCCGACATTGTGCATGCTCTGTTGCCTGTGTCTATGTGCCTGTGGTTCTGTCAGTGTGATCATGTGATGTATCTGACCCCAGGAATGTGTCAATAAAGTTTCCCCTTCCTGGGACAATGAATTCACGGTGTTCTTATTTCAATTTCCAGGAGTGTATGTCCTAGATGCTCCATCACAGTCTATGAATTAGGAAGAGATATACACGATATGGTGGTCTGCACCTGATGAACGCCACGCTGATCGCCATCTACTGTCTGCTGATTGAGAGACAGACTATCTTCCGACAACACCAAATCTCAGAGTGTTGCCAGCACTGAACTGCAGCGTGGAAGCCAGCAATAGGGCCTCTTGGGGTCCATGTTCCCATTCAACACCCAGGCATCTCAGGATGTTAAAACCTACCAGGCTGGAAAAGCGGAGGTCAGCCGACCACACTACTCCAGCAAGTACATGGCTGATGGGTCACAAAGGGTCATCGTAGTGGACCAAGGATACTCCAATAGCCAGAGCAAGATCAAACTTTCGCGCTGGGTATGGCCAGCGCCTGCCAGCCGGCAAACCTCCGTTGCGCCGAGATCACTAACACCATCGCCTGTACGTGCAGATGCTTAGCCGACTAAACAGACATCAGCTAGAATGTAACTCTCAGCTGAATAAAGCATCAGCCGAGACCGATGCGGGAGAGCAACGAATTGCAAACACAGTGAATAAATGACTGAAATTGAACAATATTTTACTAGTGTCGAAGACGGTTCACAGGTTCTCAGTAGCCAACCTGACCTCACATGGGTGTGTCTCTGCTTATGCCCTCCCCTCTGCAACGGCATGCCAAGTAGTATCCAAGCGCTTTAGAATGTACAGATCGGAGCAGTGTGGTGTTGAATGTTACTCTGCAGCATATGTTCACTTCACAAATCTCCCTGAATGTTCACTTTCTAACAGACTACCTTTATGTACATTATTATTTTGATTATTTCACAGTTATGATTTTTTTAATTTTGCAAGGCTTAGTCTTTCATTTTCTTTTCCACTTGAATCCAAGTCCACACATTTTTTCATATGCAGCTGGTCCAAAAATCGTTTTATTCAGTTTTCATCTCATCTGAAAATACATTACCAGCAGTTTAACTTCAAATAATCAAAACTATCTCCCTCTTTATTTATGTAATTCTTTAAGAACCTTCGAAGCATTTTGGGGTAACAGATGAATTAATGGAAGTTCTATACCCAGTATATGTCTTCCTTAGTCAAGATGAATTTATGAAACTACTTTTGTGATGTATCATTAGTCAATATATTTCTTCCTTAGACGATCTCATGTTGACTATAAGCTGAAGAAATCAAAAGTATAGAAGAAATGTACGGGGACATTATGCGCAGGAAGCTTCATGAAGATGGTATGGATGTGGACAACCAACTGCGTGTGTACCGGAACTCGCCCTCATCCATTCAACATCTGTGAAAGCGATACCTTCTGTGTGTTGGATGGTCTGTCTGTTGGTGAACTTCCAGGTTTCTCCACGTTGAGCTCTAACTGAACAGGCGACGTCCTACGTCCTTATGTATGTCCTGAATGTATTTATTTTTCTAGAACACATCAACGTTTGACCATGCACAATATACAGTGAGGTCCATTGATCGTGACCGGGCCAAATACCTCACGAAATAAGCGTCAAACGAAAAAACTACAAGGAACGAAACTTGTCTAGCTTGAAGGAGGAAACCAGATGGCGCTATAGTTGGCCCGCTAGATGGCGCTGCCATAGGTCAAACGGATATCAACTGCGTTTTTTAAAATAGGAACCCGCCATTTTTATTACATATTCTTGTAGTACGTAAAGCAATATGAATGTTTTAGTTGGACCACTTTCTTCGCTTTGTGATAGATGACGCTGTTATAGTCACAAACATATGGCTCACAAATTTAGACGAACAGTTGGTAACAGGTAGGTTTTTTAAATTAAAATACAGAACGTAGGTACGTTTGAACATTTTATTTCGGTTGTTCCAATGAGATACTTGTACCTTTTTTGAACTTATCATTTCTGAGAACGCCGGCCGGTGTGGCCGTGTGGTTCTAAGCGCTTCAGTCTGGAACCGCGAGACCGTTACGGTCGCCGGTTCGAATCCTGCCTCGGGCATGGATGTGTGTGATGTCCTTAGGTTAGTTAGTTTTAAGTAGTTCTAAGTTCTAGGGACAGATAACCGCCGGCCGAAGTGGCCGCGCGGTTCTGGCGCTGCAGTCTGGAACCGCGAGACCGCTAGGTCGCAGGTTCGAATCCTGCCTCGGGCATGGATGTGTGTGGTGTCCTTAGGTTAGTTAGGTTTAACTAGCTCTAAGTTCTAGGGGACTGATGACCTCAGCAGTTGAGTCCCACAGTGCTCAGAGCCATTTGAACCATTTCTGAGAACGCATGCTGTTACAGCCTGATTACCTGTAAATACCACATTAATACAATAAATGCTCAAAATGATGTCCGTCAACCTCAATGCATTTGGCAATACGTGTAACGACATTCCTCTCAACAGCGAGTAGTTCGCCTTCCGTAATGTTCGCACATGCATTGACAATGCGCTGACGCATGTTGTCAGGCGTTGTCGGTGGATCACGATAGCAAATATCCTTCTACTTTTCCCACAGAAAGAAATCCGGGGACGTCAGATCCGGTGAACGCGTGGGCCATGGTATGGTGCTTCGACGACGAATCCACCTGTCATAAAATATGCTATTCAATACCGCTTCAACCGCACGCAAGCTATGTGCCGGACATCATTCATGTTGGAAGTACATCGCCATTCTGTCATGCAGTGAAACATCTTGTAGTAACTTCGGTAGAACATTACGTAGAAAATCAGCATACATTGCACCATTTAGGTTGCCATCGAAAAAAGGGGGCCAATTATCCTTCCTCCCATAATGCCGCGCCATACATTAACCCGCCAAGGTCGCTGATGTTCCACTTGTCGCTGCCATCGTGGATTTTCCGTTGCCCAATAGTGCATATTATGCCGGTTTACGTTACCGCTGTTGGTGAATGACGTTTCGTCGCTAAATAGAACGAGTGCAAAAAATCTGTCATCGTCCCGTAATTTCTCTTGTGCCCAGTGGCAGAACTGTACATGACGTTCAAAGTCGTCGCCATGCATTTCCTGGTGCATAGAAATATGGTACGGGTGCAATCGATGTTGTAGCATTCTCAACCCCGACGTTTTTGAGATTCCCGATTCTCGCGCAATTTGTCTGCTACTGATGTGCGGATTAGCCGCGACAGCAGCTAAAACACCTACGTGGGCATCATCATTTGTTGCAGGTCGTGGTTGACATTTCACATGTGGCTGAACACTCCCTGTTTCCTTCAATCCGGCGAACGGTCCGGACACTTGGACAGGATGCCGAGCAGCATACATAGCACACGCCCGTTGGGTATTTTGATCACAATGGCCATACATTGACACGATATCGACCTTTTCCGCAATTGGTAAACAGTCCATTTTAACACAGGTAAGCAAATACCGTCCGCACTTATACGTTTGTGACTATTACAGCGCCATCTATCACAAAGCGAAAAAAGTGATCCAACTAAAACATTCATATTTATATACATACTACAAGAATATCTAATAAAAAATGGGGGTTCCTATTTTAAAAAATGCGGTTGATATCCGTTTGACCTATGGCAGCGCCTTTTAGCGGGCCAACTGGTTTCCCTCTTCAAGCTAGACGAGTTTCGTTCTTTGTAGTTTTTTCGTTTGACGCTTGTTTCGTGAGATATTTGGCTCGGTCACTATCAATGGACCACCCTGTATAGCAAGAACGCGTATCATCTACGGCAAAGAGTTCAGCGCATAAAGTGGCCAGCTCAATTGACGGACATGGCTATGTTAAATTTCATTACATTCGACACATTAAGAGTTTGAGCTATCGTTATGTTACTGAGTTTTCTTCAATTTATTGAAAAAAAAAACAGCAAGGAGGGCTACGTTTTTCAACGGCACTATTACACCAGAGCCGTCTCTTCTACTGAAACTGAAGGACTTTGGAAAGCGAGCAAGTGCTGACAAGGGAACCTCCCCATCTCACCCCCCTCAGATTTAGTTATAAGTTGAAGTCCTTGGTACAAGTCTTCCCTCGAGCGAAAAGTTTAATTTTTTATTTTCAGACACATATCAAAGTTCAGGCACTCACACATAATCAACTTCGCTCTCCAAGATTCCAGGACATGTTCAGACTTGCTTGGACATATGCAGGATTTGACGGTCTACATACGGAAAAATTTGAAAACGTTAAAAACATATGTTTTGACAGAGCACAGGGAAAACTGTGCGACTGTGAAACTGTCGCATTCATTTGTTGCAGTTTATGTAACAAACTCTTATGTTTTCATCACTTTTTTGAGAGTGATTATCACATCCACAAGAACCTAAATCGGGCAAGGTAGCAGAATCTTTTTACCCATTCGCCAAGTGTACAAGTTACGTGGGCCGACAACATATTCCTGTCATGTGACGCACATGCCGTCACCGGTGTCGTATAGAATATGTCAGACGTGTTTTCCTGTGGAGGAATCAGTTGACCTAAGACCTTGCGATGAAATGTTTTCGGTTCCCAATCGAGAGGCACGTCCTTTCGTCTACTAATCGCACGGTTTTGCGGTGCGGTCGCAAAATACAGACGCTAAGCTTATTATAGTGAACAGAGACGTCAATGAACGAACGGACAGACCATAACTTTGCGAAAATAAAGAAAGTAAACTTTTCACTCGAGGGAAGACTTGAACCAAGGACCTCTCGTTCAGCAGCTGCTCGCGCTAACCACGGGACCACGGCGCTCCTGAGCTCACGTTATCATTGTTGTTGCCTATCTTGCGCATGGACTACTCAGTTTGTATATTTTACTTATTTTTTTCATAGTTCCACACAACTTCTTCCTGTTTTCTCGATTCATCTGTGTTCAGTTTTTCAAGGCCTATCCACTGTGCCAACTTATAACTAAATCTGAGGGGGGTGCGATGGGGAGGTTACCTTGTGAGTGTAATATTGGTACCGTGAGCGGACTGATACATCCACAGCGGTGGGAAAAACTGACACAAACAGGGTGTCCCATGAGGAATCCTCAATGTTCAGGGATATGTTAGGAACGCTCATTTGTAGCAACAAACGTCTTACGGACAAATACAGTTTTGTGTGCTGTGAGTGAAGTAGTGCAACTAATCGAGAGTATATCAGCGAGAAGCGTCGGTTAACTGTGCTTGTACACGCGCTGGCTAAGCTGCCACACATATACACCAATGACGATTATGCATATGTGTGGTATGTTTGCGGCTTCTGTGATGGTAGTGCTTATGCTGCTATCGAAGAATACCGTCGGCACTTTCCGACACATCCAATTCCTAATCCTACAGAGTTTACGAGAGTTTTTAGCACAGTGCGCGAGACAGAAATTCTTCCATGTTCCTATTTTCCTTCTGAACGTCCAGTTCAACAACCTGTGCAGGAACAGCAACATTGTTGAAATGCTGCAGCGTAGTCCTACTACCAGCTTTCTGCACGTATCAATGTCTCAAGAACATGTATATGGCGAACATTGTATGTGGAAAACTTGTACCGATTCCACATACAGCGTGTGCACAAATTTTACACTGACGACAGTGCCACACGAATTTTGTCACTGCTTAAATAACAATCGTAATTTGATTCCATTAATACTACTCACTGATGAAGTCACGTTTACACGGAATGAAGTTAACAATACACGTAATAATTATCGATGGTCCTAGGAAAATCAACACATCAGAGTGGATACCGGTTTCAAAGCTCGTTTCTCGATCAGTTTTGGTGCGGCATGATCGGTAATATGTTGGTAGATACATTCATTTTAGAAGAGCGAATGACGGAACTGGATTACTTTCTTTCGTATGTTGAACATCCTGTGGGGGTTTCTTTGGCCACACAGACTGAAATGTACACTACTGGCCATTAAAATTGCTACACCACGAAGATGACGTGATACAGACGCGAAATTTAGTCAACAGGAAGAAGATGATGTCATATGAAAATGATTATCTTTGCAGAGCATTCACACAAGGTTGGCGCCGGTGGCGACACCTACAACGTGCTAACATGAGGAAAGTTTCCAACCGATTTCTCATACACAAACAGCAGTTGACCGGCGTTGCCTGGTGAAACATTGTTGTGATGCCTCGTGTAAGGAGGAGAAATGCGTACCAACACGTTTCCGACTTTGATAAAGGTCGGAGTGTATCCTAACGCGATTGCGCTTCATCGTATCGCGACATTGCTGCTCGCGTTGGTCGAGATCCAATGACTGTTAGTAGAATATGGAATCGGTGGGTTCAGGAGGGTAATACGGAACGCCGTGCTGGATCCCAACGGCCTCGTATAACTAGCAGTCGAGATGACAGGCATCTTATCCGCATGGCTGTAACGGATCGTGCAGCCACGTCTCGATCCGTGAGTCAACAGATAGGGACCTTTGCAAGAAAACAACCATCTGCACGAATAGTTCGATGACGTTTGCAGCAGCATGGACTATCAGCTCGGAGACCATGGCTGCGGTTACCCTTGACGCTTCGTCACAAACAAGAGTGCCTACGATGGTGTACTCAACGACGAACCTGGGTGCATGTATGGCGAAACGTCATATTTTCGGATGAATCCAGGTTCTGTTTACAGCATCATTATTGTCGCATGCGTGCTTGCTGACTCGCGGTGAGCGCACATTGTAAGCGTGTATTCGTCATCGCCATACTGGCGTATCACCCGGCGTGATGGTATGGGTGCCATTGGTTACACGTCTCGGTCATCTCTTGTTCGCACTGACGGCACTTTGAACAGTGGACGTTACATTTCAGATGTGTTCGACCCGTGGCTCTACCCTTCATTCGATCCCTGCGAAACCCTACATTTCAGCAACATTATGCCCGACCGCATGTTGCAGCTCCTGTACGGGCCTTTCTGGATACAGAAAATGTTCGACTGCTGCCCTGGCCAGCACATTCTCCAGATCTCTCACCAACTGTAAACGTATGTTCAATGGTGGCCGAGCAACTGGCTCGTCACAATACGCCAGTCACTACTCTTGATGAACTGTGGTATCGTGTTGAAGCTGCATGGACAGCTGCACCTGTACGCGCCATCCAAGCTCTGTTTGACTCAATGCCCAGGCGTATGAAGGTGGTTATTACGGCCAGAGGTGGTTGTTCTGGGTACTGATTTCTCAGGATCTATGCAAATTGCGTGAAAATGTAATCACATGTCAGTTCTAGTAAAATATATTTGTCCAATGAATATCCGTTTATCATCTGCATTTCTTCTTGGTGTAGCAATTTTAATGGCCAGTAGTTGACTTCCAGCATGACGGAGCTCTCCACATTTTATCAGACATGTGACGGCACATCTCAATCGCTGGATTGGTCGTGGTAATACAACTAACTGGCCACCAAGATCGACAGGCCTTGCGCCATTAGATTTTTGTTTCTAGAGTTGGATGAAGTCTGAGGTGTATAAACGAAAGGTGAATTCATGATACGAAGTGCTTGGCCGCATAATCGGTGCTGCTGCTCTCATTAAGGAACGTGCAGAAGCACTCAGACGAGCAATACGTGTTCTTCCAAGAGTGCACACGTGCAGTGAAGTTGACAGTGGTATATTCAAACAGCTGTAAAGACACGCGTACGATAACGCTTAGAGATGAATGTGTTAAAAGCATATTTTTTTAAATAAATATTTTATTAAATGCAAGTTGTAATTTTTATGAACCGTTGCACATGTGAACGTATGTAAAGCTGACAATGTATAGAATAATATAGAAAATAAATAACAATGTAAATTATAAGTGCTCTGTCTCGGAAACCACTCGGAATAGAGCATACGTCCCTATGAAGTATTTTGCTTAATGTGATCGTTGGTGGCATATCATTGAATACTGGCCATTAAATCTGGATCATTCTGTATACAGGTCGAGGCTCCTGGGACACTCTGTAAACAGGTCGAGGTCAGCGTTACGAGAGGGACTGTTGTCACGGTCTCCTCAGAGTTAGGAGACTTCGCTGAAGGAGTCTGTCCCTTGAGGCAGTCCAGGCGGAAATCTCATTCAGTGCCAGCTTCGAAGTTCCTACTTGCTTGGAACAAAGTTATCAGGAAATTGAGGACACCTTACTTCCAGAATAGCCAAGGCTATCTAGGTCATTATGAGTGAGTTCAGCTCAATATCAGTCATTCCCTTCAACAGATATGCCCATTTCACATAAAGGCCAGAACAATTCTGTGAGATTAAAATTCCTGCAACTGTTATGTTGCTAATCCTACCTCATCTCATTATTTAATCTCCATTCATACATTCCTGACTAATCAGTCTGACACAAACCTAGACATAAACCATTTCCGCAGCCCACTACACTCGTAGTGAGGCCAAACACAAACTGTAAGATGAATACTATTATATAACTTCCGAGAACGGGCTTCCTCTGTCTACAAAATCCATACGAGCTGACATTATAGGCCTCCCAGGACAACTACAACAGATGTAGGCTCATGTACCACAAACTAGCGAAAAGCAGTAGATTGTGTGATTTCTTATGATGTAATGGACGAATTGAGGATAATTTTGTAAACCGTAGTAGCCATTTTTTCATTCATTAAGGGATTGAGAAGAAAAAAAATCCACTTGGTATGGTGTTCGTAAGACTGAAAGCTGGTAAGTAAAAAATGTTGTGAGTGGGTAGTGCAAAACAATTGACTGTACCTCTACTACAATGCCGTTAGTGTTAATGACATATTTCATAGACAATGGAAATGCTGCCGTAGGGATATCAAGTACAATTATGGGAATTATTTGTTATCCATTGCTGGATTAGAGAGTGCATTGTTGATAAATTACGTATAATTTCAAAGTAAAAAAGTCCCTAGTCACTAATTAAAGATGTCCAGGCGAGTTTCGAAGGCTAGTTTTTTTCATTTTCGGCCATGTTTGTCTTTTGATTTAAATATATTAAGACATAAAGTTGCCCTATATAAACTTTGTTACTTCCAGCGCTCCAGTTAATGGAATCAGAACAAATTAAATACAAGTGTCTGATTTCAAAAAGATAGACACGTTTCTCTTCAAATCTTACAATTCTCAACAAAAAAACAATAGTTTCACTGTTTGTTCCGGAAGCATCGCATTTTTCTTCGAAATCACGGGAATTAAGATATTCGTTTTCGCCATAATGGTAAAACCAATAAAGAGTGGCCATTGTGCAGGAAGCATCCCGGCATTTTACAAGGTATGAAATATGACAGTTGGACAAAAATATGAAAACACTGAGAGAAATGCATGCTTGAACATAAACGCAGATGCTTGCCAAGCCGGGAGATGGGTAGTTATATGTGAGCACAAAAGGCATGTGTGAAAAGTCCTCAGTACGATCAAAGTGTCAGTCGAGGTCAGAACTGTCTTCTATGTCGCTGTGAGTGCACTGTGTCGGAGCTAAGTGAATTGAACGTGGGAAAATTATTGATGTTCGTATGGTCGGTGCTTCTGTAACCAAGGCAGTCGATTCGGTGTTCCAAGCGGCACCGTATCGAATATATGTACCGCATACAGGGAAAGCGGAAAAACATTATCCGATAAGTCACAACGGGAAAGAAAGTGTTGTGTTTAGGGACAGTGGCGGAGGGTTATTGAAGAGGTCGGCGGCTGCAAAGGTCATTGCAGAACTTAATGTTGCACTCGCGGACCCAGTCATCATAAAAACAACACGAAGGCAGCTCCATGAGCAGGGAATTGCAGTTAGTCTGTAACGCCAATACCACTCATCCGTGCAATGACGCTGTGGTGTCACCGCCAGACACCACACTTGCTAGGTGGTAGCCTTTAAATCGGCCGCAGTCCAGTTGTATACGTCGGACCCGCGTGTCGCCACTGTCAGTGATCGCAGACCGAGCGCCACCACACGGCAGGTCTAGAGAGACGTACTAGCACTCGCCCCAGTTGTACAGCCGACTTTGCCTGAGATGGATTACTGACAAATACGCTCTCATTTGCCGAGACGATAGTTAGCATAGCCTTCAGCTACATTTGCTACGACCTAGCAAGGCGCCATTACCAGTGTATAGTGAAAATGGAGATTATATCTGTACAAGAGCGATGTTATACAAATGTGGATTAAAGTTAAGTATTCCAGAAGCTACGTACTTTTCTTTATAGCATTCATTACGTATCCTGTTTCAGACCTCACGCCAGCCTGCGTGAGTTTAAGCGCGTGCCTTTCGGCTTCCTCTCATTGTGTCTAGGCTGTCTTGTCTAGACACAACAGACGCAAATGCCTGTAATAGGAACACTTGGTGCCGAAGCCATATAACGTGGACTATGGAGTTTCCAATTTCTGGACGAGTTTACGTCCAATGGTACAACGTTTGTTATCCAGTAGTGATGCTGTGTACCAAAACGACAGAGTCCTGTTCACAGCCCGCATCGTTGAGGACTGGTTTTGTGAGCACGAGGATTATGTCGATGGCCAATGACTGTAGTATGATACAAGATGATCTAAAAAAAAAATGTAGTTGGTGTGATAAATGGCAGCTGGCCCTAAACGTAGAAAAATGTAAGTTAACGCGGATTAGTAGCAAAAACAAATCCGTAATGTTTGGGTACAGCATTGGTAGTGTCCAGCTTGACACAGTCACGTCGTTTAAATATCTGGGCATAAGGTTGCGAAGCGACATCAAATGGAACGAACATCTGAGGATTGTCGTAGGGAAGGCGAATGGTCGACATCGGTTTGTTGGGAGAAATTTAGAAAAGTGTGGTTCATCTGTAAAGGAGACCGCATCGAGGACGCTGGTGCGACCTATTCTTGAATACTGCTCGAGTGTGTGGGATCCACACCAGGTCGGATTGAAAGATGACATCGAAGCAGTTCAGAGGCGAGCTGCTAAATTTGTCACCGGATGGTTCGATCAGTACACAAATGTTACGGATATGCTTCGGGAACTCAAGTGGGAATCACTGGAGGGAATAAGACATTCATTTCGAAGAACGTTACTGAGAAAGTTTAAATAACCGGTATTTGAAGCTGGCTGTTGAACGACCCTAGTGCACCCAACATATATTTCGAGCAGGCACCGCGAAGATAAGATACGAGACATAAGAGCTCACAGGGAGGCATATAGACACTCGTTTTGCCTTCGCTCTATCTGCACATGGAACAGGAAAATAAACGCACAGCGTACCCTCTGCCACGCACCGTGCGGTGGCTTGCGGAGTATATATGTACTTGGCACCACAGTCACCAGATCTCAATATTATTTATCCTTTGTTGTCTACTGTGGAGAGGACGGTGCGTCATCGCTATCCATCTCCGACTATGTTATCTGAAATGGCCACTGTTTTGCAGCAAGAGAGGTTACGATTCCACTGAAAACCATACAGGACCAGTATTTATGCATTCCGAGACAACTGGAGGCTGTTTCGAATGCCGACGGGTTTAGCACACTGTATTAGGCTTGTAGTTCCTTCTCTAGACTCCCGCACAGATAACAAAATGGTAGAGTCGTCCTCAAAAGTATCCGAACGACCTGAATTGCATTTCGCCTGATTCGCATGCAACCCGCATAACGCAGCTGCCTAGCAGGTCCTCTAAACGCTCCTCGGTATAGTCGTTTGACTATTGGAAATGGTTCCAACAAGTCACCACTAGAAAACACTGCTCTGTATCGCAGTAACTCAAGATGTAAAATAATACCACGATACTACAAATATCAGGGAATACCTTATCACAGATAAGACTGTCCTTAAGGCTTGTAAGCTCACATTTATTACAGTAAATGACATACCTAAAATTTTACCACTCTCATTATAACATCAGATAGGTAATGCACGTAATAAGTTCGTCGTATTCAGGGTTTCTTTTTCAAAGTAACATACCGTACTTATTATTTAACACAAAATGACATTAAAAATTTAAGTTATTCACGAGCAGCTAGATTTCGTGACTGACGGAAACTAACAGTCATTCCTGACTAATCATACAGAAAGTGATATCCTTCGATTTTAGACAGTATCAGTTAGCAGCTATCGACTTTAAATTACATATCGTAACCATTTTTGATTGACGCGAATACCTACACAGCATCTATTGTCCCTGTTGACTAACTACGAGAGATGTTAAATATTGCTTCTTCACAAGTAACTTTCTTGAAATGCCGTGAGGTAAAGCTTTGTGTTGGTCAGGGATTCGAACCCAGAACCTAATCGGATTGATATCGAAGCACAATCAACTGTGACTTATCGGATTTTCTCGGCAGTAGCTACATGTTTTAACTGAAATGACGAGACGAAATATTAATTAATCCCAGGACTCCAACCCGGCACCTATCGCTTTTATGTTCTACAGAAAACGAACGTTAAATATGGGTTTGTTACACCAGCAGCGACATGTGAGCATGTTTGAGCTACAATAATATGACGAAAAGTTCAGTGCTGACTGAAAATCGAACCCCACACATATTTTTGTTGATTACACACAAAGAGACGTCAGCTGCCGAAATTTTCTCCATCAGCGGCTCGGAATAACATCCTTCACCTTACAGTGATCTCGCAAATAGTTCTGTGTCTCACTGGGAGTCAATAACGTCAGATATCGTTAGTGTTGACAACGAATGAAAATACATTGAAAATAAAAATTATTATCCACCAGCAGATAGGTGTTCTCATGCTAGAGATTGATAATACATAATTAAAACTTAAGTGCCGTACCAGGATTCGAACCATTCACGCGCAATATGTGGAGATGTTGAGGGATCTGCAGTTTTGAACAAACAAAAAATAGTGGTCGAGCTGTATTGTCACGAAGGGATCAAATTCCGCGATAAGGTTCAAATGGCTCTGAGCACTATGGGACTCAACTGCTGAGGTCATAAGTCCCCTAGAACTTAGAACTACTTAAACCTAACTAACATAAGGACACCACACACATCCATGCCCGAGGAAGGATTCGAACCCGCGACCGTAACGGTCGCGCGGTTCCGGACTGTAGCGCCTAGAACCGCTTCCGCGTTGAGGGCGGTCTGAGTTGCATTCCCAGTCCAGAACCAATTTCATTGACATTCAGAAGCTCAAATGAAATATGGAATGAGTGTCCTGTGAACCTACATATCGTTTGTTTCGTCACTAGAAATAAATAACCAGTGTAAGAAAGGTTACTGGTGGTAGAGATTGTACATGTCGCCACTCCTGACTTTATTGTGGTTCAACCTAACGTCTGCTTGGTAGAGAAGGAATATAATGTTTAATGTGAATTTCAGACCACCTTCTTCACTTGGCGTAGCCAGAAGAGAATAGAATCTGTCTCTCCCTATCAAAAATCATAGGCACAAGTTGGAATTGGACCCAGATCATAAGTATACGAACCAATCATCAATACAACAGACCACCAAATCCTCTTCTCTGTGACTCTTTTTTTCTATCGTAGCACCGTTGAGCCACACTGGATGAGAATTCTGACACACAGGCTCCCTGTAGTGATTTGCAGCATGTTCAGTACATTCATTTACTTGGTTGACTGAATCACCATGAACTAGCTGCCTCGGCTACCAAGTGCATTCATTCGACTCTATTTTGTAATCACCGAAATAAAATCACGTAACTGCCACCTACACAGAACTGCCAACAGTGTAGGATGCAGAAATTTAAATAGGAAGTGTTCCTTTCCACTTGAACTACTCTATTAGGCTATCTGTTTGTTGAAAACGTCGTGCAGTGCAAAAGAAAAGCTGTAACAGTCTGTCTCTCAGATGTCTATATCCGGCCATATGCATTATCTCACAGCACTGTGGAATGCGGAAATTCTGGAGGAATTGTTGCTGACTTCTGGAGGTGCTGTAGCTCTGTGTTAGCTATTAGCGTAGTGGTAAGTGTCGCGCACCGTAGATAAGAGGTCCCGAATTCGAAAACATATACTGCTACATTTTTTTAAAACGCATTTCTACTGTCTGCTGAAGTTATCAATATAATGGAACTTTGAACATAATTCCCTTCACCTCTCAACCCAAAATAGTCGCATGTGGAAAAAGGGCTAACTTATGCGACATTTTGTTCTTTTCAGGTTTAATAGACGGCCAGGCAGCAGATGCATCTCCAAACTTTTGTATTACGTATGGGGAGAGCGTATCTTGCCAAAATACGTCAGAAAAGTATTTTCTACGTTAGCTGTCGTGTGGTAGTGGCATTTTATTCTTCTTCAGACCTTCTTTGACAGCATTAACTCAGAACAAGTTTTCTACATGCAAGTAATCAATAAACTGTATGTGCATTGCCAGACTGCTGTAGATAACATCAGAGAATTCGCATATATCGTTTATGATGCATTTCTCTCTTATGTTAACAATTGTTTTGACAACACTAAAAGAAACCTTACGAAAATTGTGCTCTGTATTATAAGAAATAAAATAAAACTACCCACGATAGCCTTGCGACATAACTCTGCAGCATTATAAGCTTTTCACCATTACACTATGAGCCGAAAGTATTTTCTTGCGATTTCCTTATCGATGTTTGATATGACTGCATGCAGCTCTTTCACAGAAGGGATAAAAACTTCACAGTTAGCGAAACTGGAACCGCGAACCATAACAGACGCTTTTTCACACCTCAGCACGTTACCACAGAGCTAGCAAAGATGTACGCGTCTCGAATCCCTCTTACGAGGCCAATTTATTTAGGACGAAATTAGTTGCTATTTCCACGTGCAGCGACTTTCCTGGGCTGGAAACCGTAATTTTACAATCGTTTGTCACACCTCAAGCGATAATAGCTCAGATTATTCAATGGAAATGACGGGAAAAATCAAGTGAACTTTGAAGCTTAATTCCGTGCACAATAGGAAGTAACTCGTCGATTACAGAGTTGCCAAACATACCTTGCCTTGTTCCCACATCTGAGTTACAGTAACAGCAGGAAGAAGGCGAACCGATGTGTTGCTACAGCGGGCTGGGAAGTGACCATAGCTGGCGTCTCAAAGACGCGGCTGCCACGACCTGGAATACGTAATGCGTCTGATTCCCATTTCTGTAACTAGGTTTAGGGACTGGACCGTAGTTACTAATAATACTCAAAACTGACTGCTAACCAAACATAATAAATCAGTGACTCTCATAGTTGTTTTTATATTTCTTTCGTAAGTGTACTCAAAACTAAGAAACTCATTCACAGACGTTTTCGTGCCTGGCCGATAGCCGACCACAACAAACAAATAAAAATAAAAAGAGAATGTGTGTGTGTGTGTGTGTGTGTGTGTGTGTGTGTGTGTGTGAGATAAGAGAGAGACAGAGTGAGAGAGAGATAGAGAGAGAGAGAGAGAGAGAGAGAGAGAGAGAGAGAGAGAGAGAATTAAAAAAAAAGAAAGAGAGAGAGTAAAAAATTGTTGTAAAGAAATTGGATCATGGTATGCAAAGAAATCTTTTATAACATGACACGTTTCACATCATTACGAAATGTCGTATTCATGATCTATGGAACAAGTATTAATCTAATCTAATCTAATCATATTGTTGACTAACCATGAAGAGTCATGAATTACAGAATTTTTCACCAATATCAGTAACCAAATCTAAACTTGAAAATAAAAGACGACAGTTATTGTAATAAACAGGGACTCCTATCAAGACCCTTTCATCCCTGTTAACTAACCACGAAAGACTTCTTATATACCTGCATTCAGAAGTAACAAAGTGTGCATGCATTTAAAGATGAAGCACATGATGTGAAGTTATGTGATAGAGATACAAACCCAACACGTAATCGGATTGTTAACTAAGTAAAATCAAATGTTACGTATCGGTTTTTCTTACCAGCTGCTAGGTATTTGAATCTAAAATAGGGATAGAAATTTTTGTGCCTGAGTGACAATCGAACCGCACACCTACCGTCCTTTATCATCCACGAATACAGCTTAAGTATCAATTACTTACTCACCAACAGTAAGATGTGTGCGTGTTTGACCAGAAATAACGTCACCTATTGCGATTGTTGGCAACACATGAACAGACATTAAAAATGAACGTTAATTTTCACTAGCAGGCCGGTGTGCACATGATAGGGCTTGAAATGAAATTATGAATGTTTCTGTTCTGGATCTGGATTCAGACCCAGATACTTAGCTTTGGAGGAGACCTAGAGAAAATTGCAGTCTTGGGAAAAGGAACGAAGTGATTGAACTATACTGTTCCGAGAGATTCAGATCCTCGAAAGAGGAGATACAAATTCGAATCCAGCACCAAAGTTTTTAACGTCTCTATTTCAATCAAGTACAAGTAAAATAAGAGCCCTGTTCCTTTAAATGGCTATCGGTTCATCAAATAAAATTAAATTTTCTATTGTAAGTAATTTTACTGGCGACAGTATTTCTGTTCACCATGACTTCCACCTATGCCATTTCCCAACGTAAACCGGTTCTGCCCACATGGTAATGAAGGAACATAATTTTTAATGCGGATTCTGGATTATAACGTCTTTCTGATGAGGATACCAGAGGCAAAGTAAATCTGTTTGTGCGTCTTAAAAGCAAATACCTGAACGCAGTGCATTGTACCTGTGATAGCTCGTTCCACCAGACCATTGTGGCCACATTTCCCAACCCCAGGAGCGTAACGTAATGGATGATGTGCTTACCTTACAAATTAGTCACGGTGGAAAAAATGCGAGTCTATTAAATGGTTAAGTCGAAGCAAGCTTCTGACGTGGAGATTATGCTATTAAAAACATCCTGCAGCTAACACTGAGCAGTACGACCATACGTCGTCGGCCGAACGAGGAAGGAAGGTATGTACGGAAATCGGCTGTTAAGGAAATGCTGAAAGAGCAACATAGTGCTGCCAGGTTGAATTTCGCACTGGCCTAGAGAAGGGAGCCGCTTTCGTACTGGATCAGAGTTATATTTACCGGCGAGAAGGTATTTTCATCTACTGCAAATACCTCTGTCCATGTGTATCGACCACGTGGAACGTTTAATTTCGGCTTAACTTCTCTTCAGTGATTAAGATACTGTGAACGAAAGGAAAACTTCTCCTATTTTAATTTTGTTAATAAAATTGTAATGTGAAATACATCGCAAATATTTGCTTAACAAGGCGAAGATGTTTATTTTAATGAAGAGTACGTTTTTTCTCATAAGACGCATAATGGCAATGAGGATTGAGGCATCAAAGACAGACCATTTATGTTGTTTAATTTTTCTCCTTTTCTGTTTATGCCAGCTTGATTGCACTACATTCAACTCAGTTCCATTTACTTTGGGGCAGGGACACGCAAGTGCCAAAGAAGGCACAAACGAAAGATCCGAAATTTTAATGCCAAATAGAAACCACAGTGTCGGCTACGTGGTGGCAAAGTGGTAAAGACCAAGACCAAAAGTACAAAAGCCTGAGGTTCGATCCTTTCTCAGTCTCACGATTTTTATCTGCCATTTTACACTTATTACTTATTTCCCCTTGGGAAGTGTTTGTTGATGTGAAAAATGCCGAGTTGCACTGTGTTCCGAAAGCCACGTTGAACTGTAGATTCCCCTGTTAACTGTCTCGGCAAGTCAACTCAGAGGGCGGAGGCAAGCAACGGCATACCACCTCCAACAGGACCGTGCGTATTAAAGCACTGTGGTGTTCAAACCAATCTTCTAACTGATGACTGCTTTACTTTACTATGCGTTCCAAAGTTAATGATCTTCAGGTTAACATTTTTGTGTTTTCATTCTGTAGCTTTGATACCAGCAAACGTAAGTAACCGGACGAGCACTGTCACCGTTCGAGTTTTCAAGGTGGTAGACGGTGATGGTGTCGACCCCAGTTACAATCTTGGTCATGGCTATGTTTCAGTCGAATACCTGTATGTGCCTTTCTGTGTACTTCAAGATATATCCAAACTGATGTCTGATAGAGCTGTATTTAGCAACATGAATCAGATATGATTTCCAAGCAATATATCGGACAAAATGTCAGTGCAGCGAGATTTCGTTGTGTGTTGCGCATGGTGCAAGAAATATTTGTGTCTTGCATGCTTTTGTGATAGATTTCACCCCACTGAATGCGAGCAAGCTCACGAATAGACTGACAATAATTGGAATTACGCAATAATACACTTAAAAGGTGTATTTTTGCATTATGTATCCCGATGAAAATAACTGTAAAAAGATTGTATACCTACTTGCTTATTACTCGCGCTTCTCGATGCTTTCCTCAAAAAGAAAAATAAAAATAAAAAGATAGAGGGAGACAGAGAGAGAAAACAGGAATGTATCTCAAATATCAGCTCGGTGACGCCATGTTCGTCTTGAGATGTAAAGCAAGAATAGTTGATAGGTAACATCTCGTTGTACTAGAGATATATATGGCTACAGGGTTCTTTCTTTTCTCTCTTCAAACAACCAGAACAGAATTCAGTAACGAAGTGGTAAGAACCCCTATGCAGTGCGCCAATTAAACACTCAGCCTCTCTTGGTTATTTTGTTAATCGTTAACAATTCTCTGTAATGCAGTCAATATCCTTGATTACTGATTTGTTATTACTACCATTGTTATTGTTATTCGTCACCCCACAACAGCTTTCTTGTCACTCACTGTTGCCGATGCACGTAACGAATGGATCAGGATGAATGGAATGTGGGATGTTTCGTCAAAGAGAATATATACATTTATCTCGGCGTCTTGTGTTCATGGTAATATGAAAATCTCAGTAAGAGAAGACAACAATGGGATTCCGGAGATGCAGGCAATAATACCCAACTACGTCTGTCGACTTAACACCATGACGACAGACAAATTGGCGTCTCAGTGTATTTTGTTTGATTATAATTCGTTAGCCTTCTTGCGACCTCGTTCTAATACCTCGTGGGAGCAGGCATAATATTTTGCTTTTCGAACACCGAGTAAAAACACACAAAGACAGTAGATAGAAGGATACAAGAAAACAATCAGACTCATGGGTGTGGATCCAATTCATCATTAGAAGACTAAACAAGAGAGAAACATTACGAAAGCAACGAATACGCGGGTTAGTATACATTATTTGTATAGAGCTGAAGATGGAAAAGCTCATACGTGCACAGTGCTAGCATCTGCACTTTAGTTTCAGTCTTAATGGGCATAATGTTTAGTTTCTACTTGTGGTGTGCGTCCTGCAAGACCGTCGGTACACACACAAAAATGGCTCTGAGCACTATGGGACTCAACTGCTGAGGTCATTAGTCCCCTAGAACTTAGAACTAGTTAAACCTAACTAACCTAAGGACATCACAAACATCCATGCCCGAGGCAGGATTCGAACCTGCGACCGTAGCGGTCTTGCGGTTCCAGACTGCAGCGCCTTTAACCGCACGGCCACTTCGGCCGGCTCGGTACACACACAATCAGATTATTTGACTTGTCGCTCTAACGAAGTAGGCGAGTGTCAGCAATATGTCTCGTGGTCTTATCGTGGCGCGTTTATCTTCTGCCGTTAGGTCAGACGATAGAAATGCCACTTGCACGCTTAGAGTAGCAGATTGACGGTGACCAACTTTAAACAGAACTTGATTAATTTTCACACACACTTATTAAAACAATAACAAGCATAAAAATTACTTAACTTGCTTCTGGATGCTATTTACAATTGACAATCTGAAGTTCCTTTGGTCTTGGTACGTTAATCTTATTCTCACATATTTCTGATACTTGACAAAGTGTCTATTCATTTATCTTCATGGCTATGTACAGGAATATGATTTATTAGGCGCAGAAACGTGACTATAGACTGGTACAGAAAAATGCAGACTAATGGAGACTAAGGCAGACTGACTAATCGGAGGTCTGTACACTCGTTATAATACCTCAAGCGTTCAGGTATCACTGCGCGAGTGTGATCCGCGAGGAAAAAAGGTTCTACGTTACAGAAATCTCATTGGCTGCGTTACATATTAATACGCGGATCGGCGGAAGCAGAATTTGGTCCGTCTTTATGGCAGCGCATCTCGTAGTGCGGAGACGGACGAGCGCTGCGCCTGCGCTGTTGTGCTTAGTGGGGCGCGCTCTAGTGGGAAAGTTCTGTACGCGCTGACTACGCGGAACTATGTACACAACACTACTCTTCTGAATTTTCAAATGAATTGATTATTACGTGGAGCACAGTAATTAGTTAACTGTGTTTCTTATAGCTTCCATTTGCACCAACGTTTTCCTACATTCTCGTGGAATTCATGAAATTCTACTTGTGTGATCACAAGACTGCACGTAGATGCAATCGATTTCGAGGTGCAAAGTGTTTGTTATCTTACTTTTCGTGAAAGGTGGATAAAGTTGATTTCCAAAGACTTTTTATTGTACTCAAATAATCTTTCCTCACAAAGTAACAAGGTAAGTGTTTTATTCGTATATATTTTGTGGGAAACTGTAATCGTGATGGAAGATTATGCACCTGAATATTTGACACAACTGGTAGGAGAAAACGCTGCATATTAACCAAAACCCGCGCCTCCTCTCTGTATCCTCCTATGACACGAGCACGGGATTCTCCTCGCATACCGCTACAGATCTGTTCCTAGCACAGCTGAGAATTGGCAACATCGTCACAAACATTTGGCAACACTGTGACGGTGCAATCACTTCTGCGTATGGTCCTGAATTGACATACTACATTCACTTGATATTCCCTTTCCATTTCAATGTCTCGTGTTATATAATCCTCATGTAAACTAAGACAGAAAATTAATTTTTTGGCTAAAGAAATGCTATTCCTCACTTAAGTGACAAGTTTTATCATCTTTCACGATGCGTTATGAGGCTGAGGGACCATACCATGATGAGAGTGGCGTGCTACCAGCAGTGTGTCCGTAGAATCTTGGTACCGCCCGTGTCTCATGTCGCAACGGCGCATTGAGTCGTCAGTTGTAACTGTGACAGGGGCCAGCATGTGCGAGCTTATTTTCTGATTTATTTCATGAAGCTGCGGATTTCCAGAAAAAAATCTGTAACGAAATGTGGAGAAAACCATTACACATTAAGTACTCTGGGTAGCTTGACTCAGTAAGTTGTGTTAATGGTCATAGATCTCGGCTTTCTGACTACCAAGCTGCTTCACAATACAAGCATCTCTGAAGAAATTCGAATCGCCCGCCAACGATATGAATTTCAATATTGTTCTTCACTTAAGGCACTAACCTGAAGATCATTAACTTTGGAACCCATAGTAAAGTAAAGCAGTCATCAGTTAGAAGATTGATTTGAACACCACAGTGCTTTAATACGCACGGTCCTGTTGGAGGTGGTATGCCGTTGCTTGCCTCCGCCCTTTGAGTTGACTTGCCTAGACAGTTAACAGGGGAATCTACAGTTCAACGTGGCTTTCGGAACACAGTGCAACTCGGCATTTTTCACATCAACAAACACTTCCCAAGGGGAAATAAGTAATAAGTGTAAAATGGCAGATAAAAATCGTGAGACTGAGAAACGATCGAACCTCAGGCTTTTGTACTTTTGGTCTTGGACTTTACCATTTTGCCACCACGTAGCCGACACTGTGGTTTCTGTTTGGCATTAAAATTTCGGATCTTTCGTTTGTGCCTTCTTTGGCACTTGCGTGTCCCTGCACCAAAGTAAAGAGAACTGAATTGAATGTAGTGCAATCAAGCTGGCATAAACAGAAAAGGAGAAAAATTAAACAATATAAATGGTCTGTCTTTGATGCCTCAATCTTCATTGCCATTATGCGTCTTATGAGAAAAAACGTATTCTTCATTAAAATAAACATCTTCGCCTTGTTAAGCAAATATTTGCGATGTATTTTACATTACAATTTTACTAACAAAATTAAAATAGGAGAAGTTTTCCTTTCGTTCACAGTATCTTAATCACTGAAGAGAAGTTAAGCTGAAATTAAACAATATGTGCTTTAAACAATATCTTCTTCCTGTTAACACAGTAGACTCAGTACCGCGTCCAGTTCCCGTCCTCTTCTACAACTGCATTTAATCGCCGGGGAACAGAGGCAACAAGCTTTCTGTTGAATCTGTCACTCTGTTTCATCTCATCCCACTGAGCGTAATCTGCTTCCGACAACGCTGCCTTGCATGTTGGTTCAGGTCTTTTGTTCCTAATAATTTTTTCCGGCTCTGGGATTGAGCTCAACTGCTTTTAGAGGCCAGTCCAACAGCTCAATGTCTCCTTTCATCTGAAACCAGGGTCTTACACGATTCGCTGTATGGATTAAGGAACAGTCATGTTGGAAGATGATTCTGTCTCCAAGAAATCGCTGACGAACAGAAGAAAGCATGAGTTCTTCCAGTATTTCGCAATAATAAGCTGCACAAACATGACGCTCAAGTTCCCACAGCACGCCGCGACCATTTGCTGATATCCAGCCCCAAACTATGACAGACGTCCGGCCCCACGTTTGCCTCTGCTGGAAATTTTTTCGGTCGTACATCGTTCCACTTGGTCATTACCCATGGACAGAGGTATTTGGTGTAGTTGAAAATACCATCTCGTCGGTAAATATAACTCTGATCCAGTACGAAAGCGGCTCCCTTCTGTAGGCCAGTGCGAAATTTAACCTGGCAGCACTATGTTGCTCTTTCAGCATTTCCTTAACAGCCGATTTCCGTACATACCTTCCTTCCTCGTTCGGCCGACGACGTATGGTCGTACTGCTCACTGTTAGCTGCAGGATGGTTTTAGCATAATCTCCACGTCAGAAGCTTGCTTCGACTTAACCATTTAATAGACTCGCATTTAATCCACCATGACTAATTTGTAAGGTAAGCACATCATCCATTACGTTACGCTCCTGGGGCTGGGAAATGTGACCACAATGGTCTGGTGGAACGAACTATCACAGGTGCAATGCACTGGGTTCAGGCATTTGCTTTTAAGAGGCACAAACAGATTTACTTTACCTCTGGTATCCTCATCAGAAAGACGTTATAATACAGAATCCGCGTTAAAAATTACGTTCCTTCATTTCCATGTGGGCAGAACCGATTTACGTTGCGAAATGACATAGGTGGAAGTCATGGTGAACAGAAATACTGTCGCCAGTAAAATTACTTACATTAAAAAATTTAATTTTATTTGATGAACCGATAGCCATTTAAAGGAACAGGGCTCTTATTTTACTTGTACTTGATTGAAATAGAGACGTTAAAACTTTGGTGCTGGATTCGAATTTGTATCTCCTCCTTCGTGGATCTGAATCTCTCGGAACAGTATAGTTCAATCATTTCGTTTCTTTTCCCAAGACTGCAATTCTCTCTAGGTCTCCTCCAAAGGTATGTATGTGGGTCTGAATCCTGATCCAGTACAAAAACATTCATAATTTCATTTCAAGCCCTATCATGTGCACACCGGCCTGCTAGTGAAAATTAACGTTCATTTTTAATGTCTGTTCATGTGTTGCCAACAATCACAATAGGTGCCATTATTTCTGGTCAAACACGCACACATCTTACTGTTGCTGAGTAAGTAATTGATACTTAAGCTATATTCGTGGATGATAAAGAAGGACGGTAGGTGTGCGGTTCGATTGTCACTCAGGCACAAAAATTTCTATCCTTATTTTAGATTCAAATACCTAGCAGCTGGTAAGAAAAACCGATATGTAACATTTGATTTTACTTAGTGAACAATCCGATTACGTGTTGGGTTTGTATCTCTATCACATAACTTCACATCATGTGCTTCATCTTTAAATGCATGCACACTTTGCTACTTCTGAATGGAGGTATAAAAGATGTCTTTCGTGGTTAGTTAACAGGGATGAAAGGGTCTTGATAGGAGTCCCTGTTTATTACAATAACTGTCGTCTTTTATTTTCAAGTTTAGATTTGGTTACTGATATTGGTGAAAAATTCTGTAATTCATGACTCTTCATGGTAAGTCAGCAATATGATTAGATTAGATTAGATTAATACTTGTTCCATAGATCATGAATACGACATTTCGTAATGATGTGAAACGTGTCGTGTTATAAAAAGTTTCTTTGCATACAATGATCCAATGTCTTTACAACAATTTTTTACTCTCTCTCTCTCTCTCATTCTATATTTTTTATTTATCTCTCTCTCTCTCTCTCTCTCTCTCTCTCTCTTCACACACACACACACACACACACACACACACACACACACATTCTCTTTTTATTTTTATTTGTTTGTTGTGGTCGGCTATCGGCCAGGCACGAAAACGTCTGTGAATGAGTTTCTTAGTTTTGAGTACACTTACGAAAGAAATATAAAAACAACTATGAGAGTCACTGATTTATTATGTTTGGTTAGCAGTCAGTTTTGAGTATTATTAGTAACTACGGTCCAGTCCCTAAACCTAGTTACAGAAATGGGAATCAGACGCATTACGTATTCCAGGTCGTGGCAGCCGCGTCTTTGAGACGCCAGCTATGGTCACTTCCCGGCCCGCTGTAGCAACACATCGGTTCGTCTTCTTCGTGCTGTTACTGTAACTGAGATGTGGGAACAAGGCAAGGTATGTTTGGCAACTATGTAATCGACGAGTTACTTCCTGTTGTGCACGGAATTAAGCTTCAAAGTTCACTTGATTTTTCCCGTCATTTCCATTAAATAATCTGAGCTATTAGCGCTTGAGGTGTGACAAACGATTATAAATTTACGGTTTCCAGGCCAGGAAAGTCGCTGCACGGGGAAATCGCAACTAATTTTGTCCTAAATAAATTGGCCTCGTAAGAGGGATTCGAGACGCGTACCTCTTTGCTAGCTCTGTGGTAACGTGCTGAGGTGTGAAAAAGCGTCTGTTATGGTTCGCGGTTCCAGTTTCGCTAACTGTGAAGTTTTTATCCCTTCTGTGAAAGAGCTACAAGCAGTCATATCAAACATCGATAAGGAAATCTCAAGAAAATACTTTCGGCTCACAGTGTAATGGTGAAAAGCTTATAATGCTGCAGAGTTTTGTCGCAAGGCTATCGTGGGTAGTTTTATTTTATTTCTTATAATACAGAGCGCGATTTTCTTAAGGTTTCTTTTAGTCTTGCTAAAACATAGCAGTCTGACAATGCACATACAGTTTATTGATTACATGCATGTAGAAAACTTGTTCTGAGTTAAAGCTGTCAAAGGAGGTCTGAAGAACAATAAAATGCCACTACCACACGACAGCTAATGTAGAAAATACTTTTCTGACGTACTTTGGCAAGATACGCTCTCCCCATACGTAATACTAAAGTTTGGAGATGCATCTGCTGCCTGGCCGTCTATTAAACCTGAAAAGAACAAAATGTTGCATAAGTTAGCCCTTTTTCCACATGCGACTATTTTGGGTTGAGAGGTGAAGGGAATTATGTTCAAAGTTCCATTATATTGATAACTGCAACAGACAGTAGAAATGCGTTTTAAAAAATGTAGCAATATATGTTTTCGAATTCGAGACCCTTATCTACAGTGCGCGACACTTGCCACTACGCTAATAGCTAACACAGAGCTACAGCACCTCCAGAAGTCAACAACAATTCCTCCAGAATTTCCGTATTCCACAGTGCTGTGAGATAATGCGTAGGGCCGGATATAGACTTCTCAGAGACAGACAGTTACAGCTTTTCTTTTGCACTGCACGACGTTTTCAACAAACAGATAGCCCAATAGAGTAGTTGAAGTGGAAAGAACACTTCCTATTTAAATTTCTGCATCCTACACTGTTGGCAGTTCTGTGTAGATGGCAGTTACGTGATTTTATTTCGATGATTACCGATTAGAGTCGAATGAATGCACTGGGTAGCCGAGGCAGCTAGTTCATGGTGATTCAGTCAACCAAGTAAATGAATGTACTGAACATGCTGCAAACCACTACAGGGAGCCTGTGTGTCAGAATTCTCATCCAGTGTGGCGCAACGGTGCTATGATAGAAAAAAAGAGTCACAGAGAAGAGGATTTGGTGGTCTGTTGTACTGATGATTGGTTCGTATACTTATGATCTGGGTCCGATTCCAACTTGTGCCTATGATTTTTGATAGGGAGAGACAGATTCTATTCTCTTCTCTTCTGGCTACGCCAAGTGAAAAAAGGTATAATGGCATTGTGGTCTGAAATTCACATTAAACATGATATTCCTTCTCTACCAAACAGACGTTAGGTTGAACCACAATATAGTCAGGAGTGATGACATGTAGAAACTCTACCACCAGTAACCTTTCTTATACTGGTTATTTAGTTCTAGTGACGAAACAAACGATATGTAGGTTCACAGGACACTCATTCCATATTTCATTTGAGCTTCTGAATGTCGATAAAATTGGTTCTGGACTGGGAATGCAACTCAGACCGCCCTTAACGCTGAATTTGATCCCTTCGTGACAATACAGCTCGACCACTATTTTTTGTCTGTTCAAAACTGCAGATCCCTCAACATCTCCACATATTGAGCGTGAATGGGTTCGAATCCTGGTACGGCACTTAAGTTTTAATTATGTATTATCAATTTCTAGCATGAGAACACCTATCTGGATAATAATGTTGATTTTTAATATATTTTCATTCGTTGTCAACACTAACGATATCTGACGTTATTGACTCCCAGTGAGACACAGAACTATTTGCGAGATCACTGTAAGGTGAAGGATGTTATTCCGAGCCGCTGGTGGAGAAAAATTCGGCAGCTGACGTCTCCTTGTGTGTAATCAACAACAATATGTGTGGGGTTCGATTCCTAGTCAGCACTGAACTTTTCGTCATATTATTGTAGCTCAAACATGCTCACATGTCGCTGCTGGTGTAACAAACCCATATTTAACGTTCGCTTTCTGTAGAATATAAAAGCGATAGGTGCCGGGTTGGAGTCCTGGGATTAATTAATATTTCGTCTCGTCATTTCAGTTAAAACATGTAGCTACTGCCGAGAAAATCCGATAAGTCACAGTTGATTGTGCTTCGATATCAATCCGATTAGGTTCTGGGTTCGAATCCCTGACCAACACAAAGCTTTACCTCACGGCATTTCAAGAAAGTTATTTGTGAAGAAGCAATATTTAACATCTCTCGTAGTTAGTCAACAGGGACAATAGATGCTGTGTAGGTATTCGCGTCAATCAAAAATGATTACGATATGTAATTTAAAGTCGATAGCTGCTAACTGATACTGTCTAAAATCGAAGGATATCACTTTCTGTATGATTAGTCAGGAATGAATGTTAGTTTCCGTCAGTCACGAAATCTTTGCTTAGTCTGCATGACCTGGGTTTGAATTCATATGCAGAACGAGACGGTTCGTTGTGTCATTTGAAGTTCATACATATTCTCAACTAGCTGCTCGTGAATAATTTAAATTTTTAATGCCATTTTGTGATAAGTAATAAATAAGGTATGGTTCTTTGAAGAGGAAATCTTGAATACGATGAACTTATTACGTACATTACCTATCATACGTAATAGTGAGGGTGGTAAAATTTCAGGTATGTCATTTACTGTAATAAATGTGAGCTTACAAGCCTTAAGGACAGTCTTATCTGTGATAAGGTGTTGCCTGATATTTGTAGTATCGTGGTATTACTTTACATATTGAGTTATTGCGATACAGAACAATGTTTTCTAGTGGTGACTTGTTGGAACCATTTTCAATAGTCAAACGACTATACCGAGGAGCGATTAGAGGACCTGCGAGACAGCTGTGTTATGCGAGTTGCATGCGAATCAGGCGAAATGCAATTCAGGTCGTTCGGATACTTCGGAGCACGACAGTACATATCGAAATAGACGACAGAGGGCTAGAGAAACAATTAAAATCGCTCTAAAGAAGAAAGGCCGCTGGATCTGATGGGATACCAGTTCGATTTTACACAGAGTTCGCGAAGGAACTTGCCCCCCTTCTTGCAGCGGTGTATCGTAGGTCTCTAGAATAGCGTAGCGTTCCAAAAGATTGGAAAAGGGCACAGGTCATCCCCGTTTTCAAGAAGGGACGCCGAACAGATGTGCAGAACTATAGACCTATAGCTCTAACGACTTTTCTGGAGACTAGAAATCTACTCTGTAGGAATCAGCATGGGTTTCGAAAAAGACGATCGTGTGAAACCCAGCTCGCGCTATTCGTCCACGAGACTCAGAGGGCCATAGACACGGGTTCCCAGGTAGATGCCGTGTTTCTTGACTTACGCAAGGCGTTCGATACAGTTCCCCACAGTCGTCTAATGAACAAAGTAAGAGCATATGGACTATCAGACCAGTTGTGTGATTGGATTCAAGAGTTTCTAGATAACAGAACGCAGCATGTCATTCTCAATGGAGAGAAGTCTTCCGAAGTAAGAGTGATTTCAGGTGTGCCGCAGGGGAGTGTCGTAGGACCGTTGCTCTTCTCAATATACATAAATGACCTTGTGGATAATATCGGAAGTTCACTGAGGCTTTTTGCGGATGATGCTGTAGTATATCGAGAGGTTATAACAACAGAAAATTGTACTGAAATGCAGGAGGATCTGCAACGAGTTGACGCATGGTGAAGGGAATGGCAATTGAATCACAATATAGACAAGTGTAATGTGCTGCGAATACATAGGAAGAAAGAGCCTTTATGATTTAGCTACAATATAGCAGGTCAGCAACTGGAAGCAATTAATTCCATAAATTATCTGGGAGTAGGCAATAGGAGTGATTTAAAATGGAATGACCATATAAAGTTGATCTTCGGTAAAGCAGATGCCAGATTGAGATTCATTAGAAGAATCCTAAGGAAATGCAAGCCGAAAACAAAGGAAGTAGGTTACAGTACACTTGTTCGCCCACTGCTTGAATACTGCTCACCGTTGTGGGATCCGTACCAGATAGGGTTGATAGAAGACATAGAGAAGATCCAACGGAGAGCAGTGCGCTTCGTTACAAGATCATTTAGTAATCGCGAAAGAGTTACGGAGATGGTAGGTAAACTCCAGTGGAAGACTCTGCAGGAGAGACGCTCAGTAGCTCAGTACGGGCTTTTGTTGAAGTTTCGAGAACATACCTTCACCGAGGAGTCAAGCAGTATACTGCTCCCTCCTACGTATATCTCGCGAAGAGACCATGAGGATAAAATCAGAGATTGGAGCCCACACAGAGGCATACCGACAATCTTTCTTTCCACGAACAATACGAGACTGGAATAGAAGGGAGAACCGATAGAGGTACTCAAAGTACTCTCCGCCACACACCGTCAGGTGGCTTGCGGAGTATGGATGTAGATGTAGATGTAGATTTAATGTGTTCCATTTTTTATTTTTTCCTATTTTTGTCCAACTCCTCTACGAAACATAAAATTGTGAACTTTCTTTTCAAATCGATCGTAAGAGCTTTTGACCTGAATTAATTTATGGGATGAGTGCCGTTATGATTTTTGCTGGGAAAGTATATTAAAATCCTGAGTCTGAGCACAGTTCGATACTTTCCACACATCGCAGAATCGGCACTGAGATCTACATAGTGGTGGCAGATAATGGGATCTGCAGAACCCCTTTCGCTTTCTCGTCGGCTGCCAGATTATTAAAGACAGTATGTCTATAAATAAAAGCGAAAGACTTCGTCGAGTGAATGGTATTGACTCTAATCTGCAATGAATTAGATGAACTTAAATCATGCAACAGGATGCGGCTAAAATACGAGTAATTTATGAGACCACTGTTTTGCACCTGTAGCTCCTCTCACAGTATCACTTTAAGTGTTTTTTTTTCACATGTAGAACACAAATCTAAATATGCCGACCTCCATACTGATGTTAACACCCATTAGTACAGTAACACATCATCCAGAGGAAGGCAGTTCGAATTGTCTCAAGCAAAACAGTTTATATCACCAGTTCTGTGATGGCAAGTGGAGGAGAGTAGCATACTGCTATGGACACCAGACTATGTGGCAGCGGTCTGGTTTAAACATCAGATCTATCTGCATTATCAAGGAAGAATAGAGTTTACTCCCGTCGGCGACGTTGTGGCTAGAGGCGGAGCACAAGATCTGATTCGGGGAGAACTGGGAAGCGAGGCGACTGTGTTCTGTTAAAAAACTACTTCGGCATTTGCCTTAACTGATTTAAGAAATTTACGGAAAACTTAAATCAGAATGTTTGGACGGGGATTTGAACCACTGTCCTCCCAAATACGGCTTTAATATCTTACTACTGTGCTGGCTTGCCCTGCCTCTGCCCAAAAGCCGGCCGCGGTGGTCTAGCTGTTTTAGGCGCTCAGTCCGGAACCGCGTGACTGCTACGGTCGCAGGTTCAAATCCTGCCTCGGGCATGGATGTGTGTGATGTCCTTAGGTTAGTTAGGTTTAAGTAGTTATAAGTTCTAGGGGACTGATGACCACAGATGTTAAGTCCCATAGTGCTCAGAGCCATTTTTTCTCCCCAGAAATGTGACTAGTGGTGGCAGTCCGACTTATATGAAGTTATCACGGTCATTGCACTTTGCTACTATTCGAGAGGAGTAGCATATGCACCACTAAATGGGATTCATCCACCCTTTCCATTCATTTCGGTAATCATCTGCAAGACAGCAAACACAACATTGCACAAGCAGTCATCACTTTCTTGACACACCACAATGAGGAGAGTGGAGTGATTCACCTCCGAGTCTCAGCATATCGATCAAACGCCCACTCGTTTTAGGAAGGACGGCGATTCAAATCCCCTTTTGGCAGTCGAGGTTCAGATTTTCTTGTTTTCGTAACACCGCTTAAGACAAATGACGGTACGGTTTAGCCGGCCGAAGTGGCCGCGCGGTTCTGGCGCTGCAGTCTGGAACCGCGAGACCGCTACGGTCGCAGGTTCGAATCCTGCCTCGGGCATGGATGTGTGTGATGTCCTTATGTTAGTTAGGTTTAACTATTTCTAAGTTCTAGGGGACTAATGACCTCAGCAGTTGAGTCCCATAGTGCTCAGAGCCATTTTTGAACGGTACGGTTTCCTTGAAAAGGCCATCACCGATTGCCCACGCCATCCTTCTGTAATCCGGGTTTTTGCTGCGTCTTTAATGACCTCGTCGTCGACGGGACGTTAAACAGTAATCATCCTTCCTTCCTTTCCGAACACACATGAATTTAGGGCACAAGTGGTTCGATCTAATGGCTAGACAGGATCCTAAGTATGAAAAAGTTACGAACGGTGAAGAAGAACGTGGCATAGGCTGTACACGGTGTAGGAGGCACAAACCGCGCGTGCTAGACTTTCTACATCTACATCTACATTCATACTCCGCAATCCACCATACGGTGCGTGGCGGAGGGTACCTCGTACCACAAGTAACATCTTCTCTCCCAGTTCCACTCCAAAACAGAACGAGGGAAAAATGACTGCCTATATGCCTCTGTACGAGCCCTACTCTCTCTTATCTTATCTTTGTTATCTTTCCGCGAAATATAAGTTGGCGGCAGTACAATTGTACTGCAGTCAGCCTCAAATGCCGGTTCTCTAAATTTCCTCAGTAGCGATTCACGAAAAGAACGCCTCCTTTCTTCCAGAGGCTCCCACCCGAGTTCCTGAAGCATTTCCGGAACACTCGCGTGGTGATCAAACCTACCAGTAACAAATCTAGCAGCCCGCCTCTGAATTGCTTCTATGTCCTCCCTCAATCCGACCTGATAGGGATCCCAAACGCTCGAGCAGTACTCAATAATAGGTCGTATTAGTGTTTTATTAGCGGTCTCCTTTACAGATGAACCACATCTTCCCAAAATTCTACCAATGAACCGGAGACGACTATCCGCCTTCCCCACGACTGCCATTACATGCTTGTCCCACTTCATATCGCTCTGCAATGTTACGCCCAAACATTTAATCGACGTGACTGTGTCAAGTGCTAGACTACTAATGGAGTATTCAAACAATACGGGATTCTTTTTCCTATTCATCTGCATTAATTTACATTTATCTATATTTATAGTTAGCTGCCATTCTTTACACCAATTACAAATCCTGTCCAAGTCATCTTGTATCCTCCTACAGTCACTCAACGACGACACCTTCCCGTACACCACAGCATCATCAGCAAACAGCCGACATAGCTATCCATCCTATCCAAAAGATCATTTATGTAGATAGAAAACAACAGCGGACCTACCACACTTCCATGGGGCACTCCAGATGATACCCTCACCTCCGATGAACACTCACCATCTAGGACAACGTACTGGGTTCTATTACTTAAGAAGTCTTCAAGCCAATCACATATTTGGGAACCAATCCCATATGTTCGTGCCTTAGTTAGGAGTCTGCAGTGGGGCATCGAGTCAAACGCTTTCCGGAAGTCAAGGAATATGGCATCCGTCTGATACCCTTCATCCATGGTTCGCAAGATATCATGTGAAAAAAGGGCGAGTTGCGTTTCGCAGGAGCGATGCTTTCTAAAGCCGTGATGATGCATGGACAGAAACTTCTCTGTCTCAAGGAAATTCATTATATTCGAACTGAGAATGTGTTCCAGAATCCTGGAACAAACACACTTGTTTCCTGGGGCAGCTAGTTTTCAGTGTCGGTCTCGAAAGCACGAACTGCTCCTTCACAAAGATTGTCCAGCATGCGCTCGCCTTTATCATTCTTGACCACGGGGCGTTCAACATCAAATAAATGAAGGAAAAATAACTTACACCCCATCTGATCAAAAGTATCAGGACACTCCAATATATTGCGGAATTGATAATTAGATGTCACGAGAACGGACTCGCCGGTATAAATGGAGACGAGGTGTATAGTGTTGTCAGTAGGAAGTAGTAAAAGCAGAACGGGTCGGTCAGGACAGGTCAGTGACTTCAAAAGTGGATTACACATTGGATGGCAACCCTGGGACGTTTCATCCCTGCTCAAGCTGCCCAGATAGACTGTTGATTATGTGACTGTGAAGTGGAAAGGCGAAGGAACAATCACAGCTAAACCGAGACGAGGGAGACCTCACGTAATAACGGAGAAGGAACGTCGAGCATTGCGGAGAGTAGTTTTAAAAAATCCCGTGTAATCACTGGAAGGAATCGCCCGTGAGTCCCAAAAGTGCAGCCAATAGTCGAGCTAGCACAATGACTGCGCATAGAGAGTAAAGAAAACTGGGATACAATGGTCGAGCAGCTCCTCATAAGCCACTCTTTTCTCTGTTAAATGCTAAGCGATAGCGATAGCAATGGCGATACTATCGAAGTCAGTGCTGCCAAAGCAGAGTCACTAAACACTGCCTTCCGAAATGCCTTCACAAAAGAAGACGAAGTAAATATTCCGGAAGTCGAATCGAGAACAGCTGCCAACATGAGTAACGTAGAAGTAAATATCCTCGGAGTAGTGGAGCAACTTAAATCACTCAATAAAAGCAAGTCTTCTCGTCCAGACTGTATACCAATTAGGTTTCTTTCGGAGTATGCTGATGCATTAGCTCCATACTTAACAATCATATACAACCGTTCTGTCGACGAAAGATCCGTACCCAAAGACTGGAAAGTTGCACAGGTCACACCAATATTCAAGAAAAGTAGTAGGAGTAACCCACTAAACTACGGGTCCGTTTCGTTAACGTCGATACGCAGCAGGATTTTAGAACATATATTATATTCGAACACTATGAATTACCTCGAAGAAAACGGTCTATTGATACACAGTCACCATGGGTTTAGAAAACATCGTTCCTGTGAAACACAACTAGTTCTTTATTCGCATGAAGTGTTGAGTGCTATTGACAAGGAATTTCAGATCGATTCCGTATTTCTGAATTTCCGGAAGGCTTTTGACACTGTACCACACAAGTAGTGAAATTGCGTGCTTATGGAATATCGTCTCAGTTATGTGACTGGATTTGTGATTTCCTGTCAGAGAGGTCACAGTTCGTAGTAATTGACGGAAAGTTATCGAGTAAAAGAGAAGTGATTTATGGCGTTCCCCAAGGTAGTGTTCTAGGCCCTTTGCTGTTCCTTATCTATATAAACGATTTTGGAGACAATCTGAGCAGCCGTCTTCGGTTGTTTGCAGATGACGCTGTCGTTTATCGACTAATAAAGTCATCAGAAGATCAAAACAAACTACTAAACGATTTAGAAAAGATATCTGAATGGTGCGAAAAGAGGCAGTTGACCCTAAATTACGAAAAGTGTGAGGTCATCCACATGAGTGCTAAAAGGAACTCGTTAAACTTCGGTTACGCGATAAATCAGTCTAATCTAAACGGCGTAAATTAAACTAAATACCTAAGTATTACAATTACGAACAAATGAAATTGGAAGGAACACATAGAAAATGTTGTGGGGAAGGCTAACCAAAGACTGCGTTTTATTGACAGGACACTTAGAAAATGTAACAGACCTACTAAGGAGACTGCCTGTACTAAGCTGGTCCGTCCTCTTTTAGAATATGCTGCGCAGTGTGGGATCCTAACCAGATAGGACTGACGGAGTACATCGAAGAAGTTCAAAGAAATGCAACAAGTTTTGTATTATCCCGAAATATGGGAGAGAGTGTCACAGAAATGATACAGGAGTTGGGCTGGAAATCATTAAAAGAAAGGCGTTTTTCGTTACGACGGAATCTTCTCACGAAATTCCAATCACCAACTTTCTCCTTTTGTTGACACCAACGTACATAGGGAGGAAAGATCAGCACGATAAAATAAGGGAATCACAGCTCATGCGGAAAGATATAGGTGTTCATTCTTTTCGCGCACTATACGAGATTGGAATAATAGAAAATTGTGACGGTGGTTCTATGAACCCTCTGCCAGGCACTTGAATGTGATTTGCAGAGTATCCATGTAGATGTAGATGTTTATTTAGGCACTTGAGGTGGTGTAAAGAGAGACGCCACTTGAGAGTGGATGACTGGAAACGACTGATTTGCAGTTATGAATCACGCAACACCCTGTGGCAGTCCGATGGAATTATTTGAGTTTCATGAATGCCTGGAGAATGTTACCTGAGATCATGTGTAGCGTCAACAGTGCAGTACGGAAGAGGTGGTGGTACGGTAGGGGCTGTTTTTCTTGGTTAAGGCGTGGTCCCCTTATTGCACTTAAGATAAAGCTAAATGCGGAACTACACTCCTGGAAATGGAAAAAAGAACACATTGACACCGGTGTGTCAGACCCACCATACTTGCTCCGGACACTGCGAGAGGGCTGTACAAGCAATGATCACACGCACGGCACAGCGGACACACCAGGAACCGCGGTGTTGGCCGTCGAATGGCGCTAGCTGCGCAGCATTTGTGCACCGCCGCCGTCAGTGTCAGCCAGTTTGCCGTGGCATACGGAGCTCCATCGCAGTCTTTAACACTGGTAGCATGCCGCGACGGCGTGGACGTGAACCGTATGTGCAGTTGACGGACTTTGAGCGAGGGCGTATAGTGGGCATGCGGGAGGCCGGGTGGACGTACCGCCGAATTGCTCAACACGTGGGGCGTGAGGTCTCCACAGTACATCGATGTTGTCGCCAGTGGTCGGCGGAAGGTGCACGTGCCCGTCGACCTGGGACCGGACCGCAGCGACGCACGGATGCACGCCAAGACCGTAGGATCATACGCAGTGCCGTAGGGGACCGCACCGCCACTTCCCAGTAAATTAGGGACACTGTTGCTCCTGGGGTATCGGCGAGGACCATTCGCAACCGTCTCCATGAAGCTGGGCTACGGTCCCGCACACCGTTAGGCCGTCTTCCGCTCACGCCCCAACATCGTGCAGCCCGCCTCCAGTGGTGTCGCGACAGGCGTGAATGGAGGGACGAATGGAGACGTGTCGTCTTCAGCGATGAGAGTTGCTTCTGCCTTGGTGCCAATGATGGTCGTATGCGTGTTTGGCGCCGTGCAGGTGAGCGGCACATTCAGGACTGCATACGACCGAGGCACACAGGGCCAACACCCGGCGTCATGGTGTGGGGAGCGATCTCCTACACTGGCCGTACACCACTGGTGATCGTCGAGGGGACACTGAATAGTGCACGGTACATCCAAACCGTCATCGAACCCATCGTTCTACCATTCCTAGACCGGCCAGGGAACTTGCTGTTCCAACAGGACAATGCACGTCCGCATGTATCCCGTGCCACCCAACGTGCTCTAGAAGGTGTAAGTCAACTACCCTGGCCATCAAGATCTCCGGATCCGTCCCCCATTGAGCATGTTTGGGACTGGATGAAGCGTCGTCTCACGCGGTCTGCACGTCCAGCACGAACGCTGGTCCAACTGAGGCGCCAGGTGGAAATGGCATGGCAAGCCGTTCCACAGGACTACATCCAGCATCTCTACGATCGTCTCCATGGGAGAATAGCAGCCTGCATTGCTGCGAAAGGTGGATATACACTGTACTAGTGCCGACATTGTGCATGCTCTGTTGCCTGTGTCTATGTGCCTGTGGTTCTGTCAGTGTGATCATGTGATGTATCTGACCCCAGGAATGTGTCAATAAAGTTTCCCCTTCCTGGGACAATGAATTCACGGTGTTCTTATTTCAATTTCCAGGAGTATATATGAACACATGTTACAGCATTGTATGCAGCGTACAGTAGAGGAACAGTTCGGAGTAAATGATTGTTTGTATCAGCATGACAATGCAACTTGTCATAAAGCTGCTTCTGTGCGGTGATGATTGAGCCCAGTTCTCCAGACCCCCAGCGTCCAACATGACTACCTTCTTTAGTTTCGGCTCTTGAGGAAGAATGGACTGCCATTCCTCCTCATACATACAGACACCCCAGCAGAGGTCAAGTCATCATAAATGCGAAGATTTGACACAGCTCATATTTTTTTGAAAATACAGTAAAAAGTCGTGTATGAAGTTTGCAACCATATTGGCGTTTACAAAAACTATAGGTCGATAGTAACAGTCAAAATATGTTAGCTGAACTTCTTCATTGCATTACGCGCTTCGTCGTAGCCCATCATGAGATGATCAAAATACAAAGTTGATGAAAAAATTTTGGACGCAAACAATGTCACACATAGAAATCGACAATGATAAGATAGTGCCAAGAGATAAACGTCAATATCCGATACCTTACATTAATGTCCACTACGAGATATCCGGATGCTTTAGATTGGATAGTGGATGGTAACCCAAGACACTTGGTGAATATAACGACCTGCGGGGCACACCACGCTAGGCCTATGTACTTGCAGGTACGTACATCAGCGACATGGATGCCTATCTTTCAGAATCAGTCAATGGATTGAGCTGATAGAGTTCGAGCGAACCTCGATTATAAGGCTCTGTAATTTCGGCCATCCCACTAGTGAAATTTCAAACGAGTTACATGTCGTAACGATGAGGTATTGCTTCATCATTCTAGCTTTGCCCCTACCTATCGCCAAACCAACCCCCTCTCCACAACGACTCCACTGTAAAGAAAAAGCTTTCCTACGAGGAAGTCTTCTGGCTAAAATAAATCTTGCGACTGAACGAGTGTATGCTGTTGAAATTGTGTAAGATTCTGGTGTAGACAGCCGATCGTGGGACAAGTATTGCAACTGATCATCAATGATACAGCGCAAAAAATCTATGTATTTGGAGAAGTTTCGAATTATTTTTAAATTAAAGTGGCCATCGCCAAATACATGGGATGTAGCGACAACATTGAACTGTGTGTTGGAAAAGATTTTCGTAGAATGGGAATTAAAACCAATACTACTAAAAACAGAACAAACTTCAGGTATTACCCTTGAGTGTTACTTCCAACTAACAGTTATGTATAATTATTTGTTTAATTTTATGACTCTGTAGCCCTGGCAGTTTGGGTAGCCGCGCGGGCTAGCCGACCTTGTCACGGTTTGTGCGGCTGCCCCCGACGGAGGTTCGAGTCCCCCCTCGGGCACGGGTGTGTGTGTTGTCTTTAGCGTAAGTTAGTTTAAGTTAGATTAAATAGTGTGTAAGCTTAGGGTCCGATGGCCTCGGCAGTTTGGTCCCATAGGCTCTTACCACAATTTTTATCCAGTTTGGGTTTTTGGTGATTAGTTTCGAAGTTGTCCGCTGTGTCGGAGATACATCATTAGTCTTCTCTCCATTAGCGTTTATTCCGTATATCACTGGACCCACTGTACTCGATATTTGGTAAATTTATTTTTATTTTAACTTTGCGCTCAGATGCCCTGTCGTCGCAGTCGTCAGTTACCTAAGCTATAGAAGTGGTGTGCGCCACCTGTCTGTGAATTGTGTAAACTTTGTTCTGTGTGTGATCGTATTTTAACTCTTTGTGGTTCGTATTTTCTGAGATGGAATTTGGGGATCAACCCAGAGTTTGCCTAAAAGAGCTTGGCGAACTGCCCAAAAACCATACTCCAGCTGGTCGGTGCAGCAGCCACGGTCGTTAAATCGCAGCTCGGATTCGATCCCGGTCTGGATCACCTTCCGGTCTCGCAAGCTAGCACGCTGCGTGTTACGCAATACGAGCTAACAATCTTATTTAACACCTTTCGTTCCCATTAATTAAATTAATGTTTCTTTGTAACTCATAATACGAGGGCAGTTCAATAAGTAATGCAACACATTTTTTTTCTCGGCCAATTTTGGTTGAAAAAACCGGAAATTTCTTGTGGAATATTTTCAAACATTCCCGCTTCGTCTCGTATAGTTTCATTGACTTCCGACAGGTGGCAGCGCTGTACGGAGCTGTTAAAATGGCGTCTTTAATGGATGTGCGTTGCAAACAACGGGCAGTGATCGAGTTTCTTTTGGCGGAAAACCAGGGCATCTCAGGTATTCATAGGCGCTTGCAGAATGTCTACGGTGATCTGGCAATGGACAAAATCACGGTGAGTCGTTCGGCAAAGCGTGTGTCATCATCGCCGCAAGGTCAAGCAAGACTGTCTGATCTCCCGCGTGCGGGCCGGCCGTGCACAGCTGTGACTCCTGCAATGGCGGAGCGTGCGAACACACTCGTTCGAGATGATCGACGGATCACCATCAAACAACTCAGTGCTCAACTTGACATCTCTGTTGGTAGTGCTGTCACAATTGTTCACCAGTTGGGATATTCAAAGGTTTGTTCCCGCTGGGTCCCTCGTTGTCTAACCGAACACCATAAAGAGCAAAGGAGAACCATCTGTGCGGAATTGCTTGCTCGTCATGTGGCTGAGGGTGACAATTTCTTGTCAAAGATTGTTACAGGCGATGAAACATGGGTTCATCACTTCGAACCTGAAACAAAACGGCAATCAATGGAGTGGCGCCACACCCACTCCCCTACCAAGAAAAAGTTTAAAGCCATACGCTCAGCCGGTAAAGTCATGGTTACAGTCTTCTGGGACGCTGAAGGGGTTATTCTGTTCGATGTCCTTCCCCATGTTCAAACGATCAACTCTGAAGTGTATTGTGCTACTCTTCAGAAATTGAAGAAACGACTTCAGCGTGTTCGTAGGCACAAAAATCTGAACGAACTTCTCCTTCTTCATGACAACGCAATACCTCACACAAGTCTTCGCACCCGAGAGGAGCTCACAAAACTTCAGTGGACTGTTCTTCCTCATGCACCCTACAGCCCCGATCTCGCACCGTCGGATTTCCATATGTTTGGCCCAATGAAGGACGCAATCAGTGGGAGGCACTACGCGGATGATGAAGAAGTTATTGATGCAGTACGACGTTGGCTCCGACATCGACCAGTGGAATGGTACCGTGCAGGCATACAGGCCCTCATTTCAAGGTGGCGTAAGGCCGTAGCATTGAATGGAGATTACGTTGAAAAATAGTGTTGTGTAGCTAAAAGATTGGGGAATAACCTGGTGTATTTCAATGCTGAATAAAACAACCCCTGTTTCAGAAAAAAAATGTGTTGCATTACTTATTGAACTGCCTTCGTATTTACATGTTTTGACAATGCCATTATGGCCTTATCGCTTTAGGACATGATGTAGAAAAGATCTGACGATGGTCATTACGGACTGAAACTGGTCATCATCAAAAGAATTGATATTGTGATCAAAGACTGGAATAAAAAACATTTAACTCATAATTGTTGCTAAATTCAGTGTCTGTGTTTAAGTGTCTTCTATGCAAATGTTTCTCAGGCATGCATGTATGTCTTTAGGAACAGACACTACTGCGGCCTACAGCTCGATGAAATACAAGAAATGTATTCACAGTTGCGAATACGATGAGATTCCACCTGAAAAATTTACTAGCGACATTTGAAAATTTGTGCTGGACCGGGACTCGAAACCGAATTTCGCGCTTTACGGGAGCGGTTGCCTTATCAACTTCGGCTATCCGAGCACACTTCCAAGACCGACCCAAACCTCCATATTTCACTGTGCACTCGCACAGGAAGAGACTTACTAATGTCGCGGCCTTTGCCTAGGCATATCTGAAGTACACGGCATAGTAGAACGTTAAACACAGACACTACAAATACACGTGTCCTGTTGTGTAGTAGGCACAGGGTTCACCATGGGCCATGATAACTTGTTCCATGCATGGTGGCATCGACGCGCATAAGGCGCAAATGGCGTACTGTGGTATAGCCATCCATGCTCCATTCACATGGTTCCAAAGCTCATCTGTGAGTTGTATTGGGCCACAGCGCTGCACCCATCGTTTTACCAAATCTCACACATTTTCGACTGGCGACATTCTGGTGATCTGGCGTGCCAGGGCAAAAGGCTGACATCCTGTGACACTAAGAAGGCACGTGTTCGTGCATTGTCTTGCTGAAAAATGCTGTCTGTAATGTTGTGCAGAAAGGGTGTGGCTATGGGTCGCAGTATATTATTCACGTACGTCACACGGGTCACTATGCCCTGTGCACGCACCAACTGTGATTTGTGATTGTACCCAACAGCATCTCACACCATAAGGCTTTGAGCCGGCGCTGCGTGTATTGCGTGAATGCAGTCACTGTGATGTCGCTCCCTCTGTCTGTCGCTAACCAAAACGCGGCCATCATTTTCAAACTAACAGAAAACACAATCCTGTCCCCAGTGACATCGTTCCATACCATTGCCGTCTAGCATCTTTTGGCACTTTCGTCAAAGGTAGGCGGAGAAGTGGACGACGCGCACGTAACCTATGTCGTAACAAACGGCGACGTACTGTCACCCTTGATACTGTACGACGTGTTGCACTGTTCCACTGTTGCGCCAGAGCCGAGGAGGACGCAATGCCATTCGGATGAGATCTCGTTCTTCTCGGGGGTTGGTCCGGGTGGTGCGACCTGATCCATCTAAGCGTGTTCTACGGCCTTCCGTGAACCATTCTGCACACACCCACTGAATTGTCGAAACAGTTCGTCCCACACTAGCAGCAATTTCGCGGATGGAGGCATAAAATTCTCTCATGCCAATAATGCACCCCCACTCTAACCCACTGTTTTTACGGTACGGTGCGCCCGTACGTCTGCGAGGCGTCCTCCACGTCTGTTCAAGTCACACTGATCCATTATCTCCGGTTTATAGCGACAAGAGAGCGACGGCACATTTTACCGGTAGGTGGTGTTGCGCCACGATATCGATGTTGACCTTGAACCCGCGGGCCGACATGTTTCCAATGCTAATCGCTTCTTCAGAACATACTAATGTACGTGTCCTTTGAATATGAAAGTCTATCTCAAGTCGTTGAAGATGTTCTGTTTTTTTCTGAACATGGTGAAGTATTCCATGCCTAGGCAAAGGCCGTGACAGTAATAAGTAAGTGTCTTACTGTGCGGGTCCCAAAGCTATTGTGCGAGTGCAGGACGTAGATACACGGCGGCATATGGAGGTTTGACTCGGTCCCGGATCCGAAGTGGTTAAAGCGACTGCTTGCGTAAAAAGGGAAATCAAGGTTCGAGTCCAGATCCAGTACAAATTTTCATATGTCGCAAATAAATTGTACGCCTGGAGTCGCACCACATTCGCAGTTTGGAACACAAAATGGCTCTGAGCACTATGGGACTTAACATCTGAGGTCATCAGTCCCCTAGAACTTAGAACTACTTAAACCTAACCAACCTAAGGACATCACACACATCCATGCCCGAGGCAGGATTCGAACCTGCGACCGTAGCGGTTGCGCGGTTCCAGATTGAAGCGCCTAGAACCGCTCGGTCCCCAGCGGCCGGCTTTGGAACACATTTCTTGTTTGTCATTACTGTTACCTCGATTTCTATTGCTGAGTACAATATTTGCTTAGAATAATTAATGATTTATTTTATCACATGAAAAATGTAAAATGTACGACCTCTTAAAATACTAGACAACACTTCTCTAAATACGCAACAAATAAAATGAAAATATACGAGCAGGTCAAAAGTACATCGTTAGTCAAAACGCAAAATTGAAACGTTAACATACATTAACATTTTCTGGCACCGTTAAAAGTACATCATTGCTCAAAACGTAAAATAGAAGTATTAAACAAAATAAAGATTGCGCTCTGTATCTTCAAATCACAATAATTTATTACAATGGTTACAACATATCTGAGTGAGTGGTTCTAAATTGTTTAGTGAAATAACATTTGTACGTTTTCAGCTATTGGTTGGTTGTGGGAAGAGACCAAACAGCGAGGTCATCGGTCTCATCGTATTAGGGAAGGATGATGAAGGAAGTCGGCCGTGCCCTTTCAAAGGAACCATCCCAGCATTTGCCTGGAGCGATTTAGGGAAATCACGGAAAACCTAAATCAGGATGGCCGGACGCGGGATTGAACCATCGTCCTCCCGAATGCGAGTACAGTGTTTTCAGCTATTCACAGCTGTTCAACTTCTGTGTCCTTAATGTACGTCTCTACTATACGCTGAGCCATCTGTTAACAGAATGTAGTAGGAGTATATAACAGGCGCCATCTGCGTTTGTTATGTATTCTTGCGCACTGTCTTCATATCACAGCGTTAGTTTATTTCGCTGATTTTCGATAGTATACTTTTTTAGTATTTGATACTTGACAAAATATCTTAGACGCATTTCAACAGGTCTTAAAGCAGTTTAAAGCAGTGTGACAGTAGAGATAAATCGTTTTCACAGCATTCATTATATTGTTTCACGTCCTCTAAAATATTTAAAATATTTCTCAGATTCTTAAAATTGGTTTTCACTTCCTTATCAAGTTCATAAAAGTGGTTTTTGAATCTTTCTAAAAACGTGTCTACAAATGTTATTGTCAAATTAATATCGAATGTTACACTAAAAACAGCACTATTGAAAGTAGCTGTAACAACAGCTCACACAATACGGAAACACATCACTTGTGATGAAGGAAACAGTGAAGCCTACCAGAACTGTTATCTATATTCAGTTGAAGAATATCGGTTAAAAAAACAAAAACATCTATGAACCATGGAGATACTTTGATTTACGAGGTGTATTCGGAAAGTAAGGTCCTATTAGGCGCCAAATGGAAGCCACTGTGAAAATCCGAAGGGACTTTGCACAGATGTGTCTTTAGTGCGCCTATCGATCTCTTCGCGTCGCCCCTTTCAGTTCAGAGCGCAAAGTGATCACGTACAAACGCCTAAAACAAAAGTGTCTCCCACCAAGTATGTGGATCTGGTGAGAGATTTCGCCTGAAGCTATGCAGCCAACATAACATCAATGTCATGCGTTTCTTTCTTAAAGACAATTTTCAGCCGCATTCTGCAGGGGCAATGAAGACGCTCCTGCAGCGTTTTCTACGGGAAGTGTTTGATCACCCACAATACAGCCCTTAATTGGTTCCTTCCGTTGTTCATCTCTTCTCACTCATGTGTGGCTACGAAGACAACATTTTGGCACAAACAACGAAATGCAGACCAGTGTATAGAATTGGCGGAAAGCAAAGGCGGTTGCTTTCTGCGACGAGGGTACTGGAAAGTTTGTACGAAGCCACGACAGATGTCTAAGTAGGAAAAAAAATGTGTGTGAAATCTTATGGGACTTAACTGCTAAGGTCATCAGTCCCTAAGCTTACACACTATTTAACCTAAATTATCCTAAGGACAAACACACACACCCATGCCCGGGGGATCAGCTGCGCACAGTCCATGACTGCAGCGCCTTAAGGCCGCTCTGCTAATCCCGCGCGGCGTCTAAGTAGGAGCGACGGCTATTGAGAGAGGTAGCTGGAAGGTGTAGCTAACTGTTGCGAATAAATAATTTTTCATTTTCACTGTGGGTTTTCATTTCGCTACCGATCGAACCTTACATTCCGAACAGCCTTCGTATAATTCCTTAATGTACGTAGAGCATTGTAATTTAAATAATTTCACGGCATTTCGTTAAAAGTACTGTAGTTCCCAGCAGTAAATAACAGTCCATTATGCAGGCCTGACATAGCTCTCCAGAATAAATTTTTACTCCGCAGTGGAGTATACACTGATTTGAAATTTCTTGCCAGATTAAGACTGTATGCCGGACCAGGACTAACCCCGAAACCTTTGCCTTTCTGGTGCAGATGCTCTACCGATTGAGTACATCGGCAAGATTCACGACCCTCCTTCACTTTACTTCCGCCAGTACGTCTCTGATAGCCCCCAAACTTCACAGAAGTTCTCCTGCGTCCATTGCGGCACTAGCACAACCGAAAGAAAGGAATGGCTTAGCCATAGCCTAGGGGACTGTTTCAAGAATTAAGTCTCACGCTGCAGAGGAAGCAGAGAGGTACTGGTGGGAGTAATGGTGTCAGCGCTGGTGGTGAGGCGTGTCTGTTAGTCCAAGCATTATGGAGAAGTGATGGCAAAAATTGCTACCTGAAAACAAAAAAATGAGCGTATAGGGTATTAAATTTTAAATATTGTCCTTTTTTTAAGAAACTCGATCCAAAATGCCGAACATGGCCAAAAAATACGAAGAGTTGTAAAAACGGCTTTCTTACTTAAGTTAAAAACTATAGTTACGATCGAAAAATGTTAAATGAAAAATTTTTAGAGCTGAAAAATGCATATCGATCACTTTTGCTGGTCTTTTTACAAGTATCGACAGTTTTATTTAGTTTCGAGAACTATCGAAGGAACCGTTAGAAATTCGCTTCTCTTTAACTCTTTAATATTCACCTTCGCATCCTTGCTATTACTGTAAGTACAGCCCGTGTTAAGTAAAAAGTAACTGTTTGAAAAATTAAAACATGTTAATTATTTTCCGAGATATATCGATTTTTTTAAAGGAGCTCCCGATAATTGGGTAGACCTTCTCCGCGGATGACCGTATAGTAACGGTTTTAGTCGTTTCTTCTTCACAAAGAGTTGTGCCACCATGTCATTAAATAGTTTTACGACTTTATTAACAGAAAGGAACAAAAAATGAAATCGAAAAACTTGTACGTTAGTTGGGAGTATATATTTAGCTAACTATCTAAATTTTTATTTTATGGAAATAAGTTTTAAAGGAAGAAGTTCTGACATTTTCTCAATAATTAAAAAAAAATTCGCCTTTCTGGAGCCAACTAAACTTTTCTTTAAAAAAATCTAGTGGACTGTATTAACATTTTTCAGCGGTGAGCTTGATGCAGGTCAGTATTTTTTTAAGATTAGTATTTTTAAGAAAAAATACTAGGATATGTTTAACTTATTTTTAGAATTAGTAATAGACTAATAAAATGAAGCTTGCAAGCGCCGACTGTGTCAGACAGAGCGGGCGGCAGTGTGTCGGAACTTGGCGCGATGCTCTGAAAAGAAAAACATATAAAAATTAAATATTTCCTGGGCTGTTTTGCTTCGAAGGCGAAAACGACTATAACATTAGTGTTTATCTCGTCAAGGTAACGCAGACTAAGTACAAAAGGAATTTTGTACTTGGTCCAGAAGCCAAGATATCAAAGATTAAGCAAGCGCGGCACCTTTAGTATTAGTTTCCAGAGCGAGCGAGCGCCGTTTACCCACACTCCACACTGCGCACCCAGCTCCAGCTGACGTACTCCGTGCTTGCACGTGTCGCTTTGTTACTCAATTACTGCTACTAAAAATCAGCGAAACATATCCTAGTATTTTTTTTCTTGAAAATATAAGTATTCAGTATCAAATTCCATCAAGCGCATCGTTGTAAAATATTAACTGCGTTCACAAGACTTTTTACAGTTATCTCGGCTCCAGAAAGTCATAGAATTTTTTTTTTATTTGTTAAAGAAATGTCAGCGACTACTTTCTTTAAAAGCTATTTTCATAAAAAAGAATTTAGGCAACTAGTCAGAAAGAAACACGCTCGATAGAAGTGCAAGTTTTTCAAAATTGTTTTTTTATCCTTAAAATTTGTAAAATCGTAGAAATTATTCAGTAGCGTACTAGCACAATTCCTGGCGAATAAAATAAGACAAAAACCGTTACCGCACGGCCATCCCCTGAAAAGATCTACCCAGTTATCGAGAGCACCTTTTATTCAAAAATCGATATATCTCGAAAAACTATTACCATTTCTATTTTTCTAACAACTACTTTTCTGACATACCGCGGGCTATACGTACAGTAAATAGCAAATATGCGAACGTGAATATTAACGAGTTATAGAGAATCCAATTTATAGCGACTCTTTCAATATATTTCGAAACAAAATAAAGCAATCGATACTTATAAAAACCCAACAAAAAGCAATCGATATACCTTTTTTTAAGCCCTATATTCTCATTTAAAATTTTTCGATCGGAACTATACTCTGAGGTGACAAAAGTCACGGGATAGCGATATGAACATATACAGATGGCGGTGATATCGCGTACACAAGGTATAAAAGAGCAGTGCATTGGAGGAGCTGTCTTTTGTAGTCAGGTGATACATGTCAAAATGTTTCCGAAGTAATTACGACCGTAAGATGGTAGGTGGAGGTAGCCGCAATGGGACATTCCGCTTCGGAAATCGTTAGCGAATTCGATACTCCGAGATCCATAGTGCCAAGAGTGCGTCGAGAATACCAAATTTCAGGCATCACCTCTCACTGCGGACAACGTAGTGGCCGACTGCTTCACTTAACGACCGAGAGCACAGCGTTTTCGTAGAGCTGCCAGTGCTAACAGACAAGTAACACTGTGTGAAGTAACCGCAGAAATCGATGTGGAATGTACGACCAACGTGTCTGTTAGGACAGTGTGGCAGCGGACGACGGACGTGATTGCCTTGGGTAACAGCATGACATCGCCGGAGCGCCTCTGGTGGGCTCGTGACAATATCGGATGGACCCTACACGACTGTAAAACCGTGGCCTGGTCAGATGAGCTCCGATTTCAGTTGGTAAGAGCAGATGGTAGGGTTCGAGTGTGGCGCAGATCACACGAAGCCATGACTCAAATGTCAACAAGGCACTGTGCAAGCTGGCGATGTCTCCATAATGGTACGGGATGTGTTTCCACGGAAATGACTGTATCCTCTGGTCCAATTGAACCGATCATTGACTGGAAATGGTTATGTTCGGTTACTTGGAGACCATTTGCACCCAAACAGCGGTGGAAGTTTTATGGATGACAATGTGCCATGTCACGGGCCACCATTGTTCGTGATTGGTTTGAAGAACAGGCTGAATAACTGGACCGAATGATTTGGACACCTATATCACCCCGACATGAATCCCATAGAATCGAGAGGTCAGTTAGTGCACAAAATCTTGCACCGCCAAAACTTCCGCAATTATGGGCTGCTATTACAGGCAGCATGGTTCAGTAATTCTACAGGGGACTTCCAAAGAATTGTTGGCTCCATGCCACGTCAAGGTGCTACACTACGCCGGGAAAAAGGAGGACGGACACGGTATTAGGAGGTATCCCACGACTTTTGCCACCTCATTGGACTTTTTAATTATTTAAAGAAAGGTTTTTTGCAACTTTGTGGATCCTTTTTACCATGGAAAAGCACTATTTAAAATTTAATTTCCTACAGGCTCGCCGGCCGGAGTGGACGAGTGGTTCTAGTCGCTACAGTCTGGAGCCGCGCGACCGCTACGGTCGCAGGTTCGAATCCTTCCTGGGGCATGGATGTGTGTGATGTCCTTAGGATAGTTAGGTTTAAGTAGTTCTAAGTTCTAGGGGCTGATGACCTCAGCAGTTAAGTTCCATAGTGCTCAGAGCCATTTTTGAACCTACAGGCCCATATTTTTTGTTTTCAGGTAATAATTTTTGCAACCACTTCTTCATAATGCTCTGGCTAAGCACGCCTCATCACCCGCGCTCACACCTTTATTCCGACCAGTATCTGTCTCCTTCCTCTGCAGCGTGAAAATGACTTCTTGAAACAAGCCATTCCATTCTTCCAGGAATACTAGTGCCGCAATGTATGCGGGAGAACTTCTGTGACGTTTGAAGGGTAGCGGAGAGGTACTGGCGGAAGTAAAGTTGTGAAAGTGGGTCGTGAGTCATACCGATGCATCCAATGGGTAGAGCGTTTGTCCCAGAAAGGATAAGGTTACGGGGTTCGAGTCTTGGCCCGACACACAATTTTAATGTGACACTAAATTTCAAATTAATGCACACTTTGCTACGGAGTAAAAATTTATTATGGAGAGTAATTGGAAATTTATTGGTAATACATTGTACAGATTAAGTTTGTAAAAGTTGCTAGTATTTTGTTAATATATACCTTGACTGTTTCACATCCTTGAAGGTTATGTTTCTTGATGTTTTCTAGGGAACCCGATGAAAGAATTTATGAATGGACGCCGATCTAATGATTCCACCTACTTAACACAGTATGCTTTGAGTTCAGCATGTTAACAACTTAAAACTTTAAGCACGTCAGGAACTCGAACCATATTTCCATTTCTGCGGCAGCTCTCTTGCAGTTGAGCCATAATCAGTCATAGATGTTTAACTTAAGTCACTCCAGCGAAGATCTTGTGACTTGCTTCTATAGTCGTTACTGGAACCATGTGTTGGGCAAGGGTGTGGCCTGCTTCATGAAACTATGCAGGCATACTCCCGAAATGGTACAGTGCTATTGAGGAAAACAGATATCAGGAAGTACAGATCAGATTTGGAATCCGGTTCCCCCAATCTCCATTATTCTCACCACTTTCCTTCTGCGATAGAAAAGTTACAGAAGGTACGCTGCATGATCAGCTATGTTTCTACTGTTTCTGTACACATTATTTTATGATGAACATCTATACTTATATTAATACAATTCAAATTCATCGTAAGGTGTGCGTCAGAGTGTGCGTTTACAGCAGTGTCGTTTTACCTCCCACCTGTTCCATTCGCGAACGATGTGCGCCATAACACATCCGCTTAAATTAAAATGTTTTGTAAGTTATTACGCATGACGGGTTATAAGTCTATACCTCCGACTACTGGGCAGTGCACTATCAACTATATCAATCAAACATACCTCAAGGTCCCACTCAAAGTATCGGTTTGCCAAAATGTACTTCCAATTCCTCCAGAACCCGTATATTTCCTAATATAAAAGGTTATAATTTAACTTTCACTTCTTGAGAAGGGCCTCATATAAAACGAGTGATCGTAGAACAACGAAACTTTGTGGAAACATTTCCAAGTACATGCGGAAGGGAAGTAACGAATAAACGAATGAAGCAAACATATACTAATTTAGACATGACACGGTAAAATTTGTAAATTTAGTACCATGTCTACGTTCCAGATTACAAAAGTTGCTCAATGTGACTTCCCTCTGAGCGGATCTAGGCGCTTCAGTCTGGAACCGCGCGACCGCTACGGTCACAGGTTCGAATCCTGCCTCGGGCATGGATGTGTGTGATGTCTTTAGATTAGTTAGGTTTAAGTAGTTCTAAGGTCTAGGGGACTGATGACCTCACATGTTAAGTCCCATAGTGCTCAGAGGCATTTGAACCATTTTTTGACTTCCCACTGCATCCACAGGAGCCTGGAATCGCACTCGAGGTACCATTTCATAACAGATGTTTGCAGCGCTTTTCGAACGGTGGACAGTGGATTGTCAAGCTGTCGTGGCACAGATCGTGCACTGCTTTACGATAGCACATTGCGTCCAGTATTCTTACTTACAGCTCCAGAAACTTCTTCAACAATTTGTGACGCAATTGGGCGCCAGACTTTCCCAGGAGCATTCACATACTGTCAGTTAATCCCAACAACCAAGTTATGTTTTTGAACTCCCGTGCGGAAAAAGGACCTCTCCCTATTCCTTAAATGCGTTGATACTCCCGATGGCCAGCAGTACTATTGCTATTGTTTTGGTAAAACAGCTTTACGAGTAAAGCCCTGCTCACCTTGCCCAGACCCATCTTGACAGTCTGCAACTGTAATGCACACTGATTGTATTTCAACCCTACGTCGCCGTATCAGACCGGCGCGTGACAGCAAGTCATGACACTAACGCAGTTAATTACGCAAATCCTGCAGGGCACAGTCCGAACATCATTCATACAAACTTTGGTAACCATACTGGCTTAAGTACCGAAAGTTTAAGTATAATCATCCTGTATGTAAAAGTGACCTATCTCAGTATTGAGTCTCTTTATTTGCTTTGGAATATACGCCCTCGAAACGTTAACAGTAGGCCTTTAAGTGATACACAACATCGCCAACGACAGTTATCGAATATTAATTCTGAAACACCATTGAACCTGCCCGGTTAGCCGCGCTTTAACACGACTTTTCCGGGCTTGAGAAGGCGCGTCTGCCCGGGATCGAATACATCCGGTGGATTAACGGTCGGATCTGTGTGCCGGCCAGCTGGGATATGGGTTTTAGGCGGTTTCTCAAATCAGACTAGGTGAATACTGGGCTGGTACCGACGTCACGCCTCTGTTCCACTATTCGAGAGCGTTCTCACGCTATCACATAGAATAACACTAAACGGAGATAGATGGGGTACACCAACCCTTTCCCGGGGGAGGGGAGGACGACAGGGCATCTGGCCACCCTCTACATTGCCAGATCCAGAATAACGCGCTGGCCTCCCGAAGACACGGGAATAATTCTGCCCGCATCTCGTGGTCGTGCGGTAGCGTTCTCGCTTCCCACGCCCGGGTTCCCGGGTTCGATTCCCGGCGGTGTCTGGGATTTTTCTCTGCCTCGTGGTGGCTGGGTGTTGTGTGCTGTCCTTAGGTTAGTTAGGTTTAAGTAGTTCTAGGGGACTGATGACCATAGATGTTAAGTCCCATAGTGCTCAGAGCCATTTGAACCATTTTTTTGAATAATTCTGAATCGCTGTTGGGAGGGGGGGGGGGGGGGGTGAGAAACAAGCTTCCATGCATACTTACATTTGTCAGCAGGAGAGAAGCCACTTCGCGCAAACGTGTGCACACTACTGATTTGCTCGTTTACGGTATAGAACAAGACGTTTCGGAAACATAAGGCTGCCACGGTGGTCGAGCGGTTCTAAGCGCTTCAGTCCGGAACCGCACGACTGCTTCGGTCGCAGGTTCGAATCCTGCCTCGGGCATGGATATGTGTGATGTCCTTAGGTTAGGCAGGTTTAAGTAGTTCTAAGTTCTAGTGGATTGATGACCTCAGATGTTAAGTCCCATGAGCAGCTGCATTAAGTATAGTTTCTGCGATGTAGAGAGAGCGCTCTGTCCCCACAGTGAATGTAATAGGTATTCTAGCTGACTGCCACGTCATCACACTTGCCGAATAGTCGGCGGGAGAAGATCCCTGACAGCTAGCAGCCCTTTTGCTACCTTTCAAAAGCGAAGCGCAGACGACTACAGGCGAAACAGAGGTCGTCTATTGAGCTGCGACAACAATGAAATGCTGCGATAGAGACATGTACAATCATACTCAAAAGTATCCGAACGACCTGAATTGCATTTCACGTGATTCGCATGCAACCGGCATAACGCAGCTGTCTAGCAGGTCCTCTAATCGCTCCTTGGTACAGTCGTTTGGCTGTTGAAAATGGTTCCAGCAAGTCACCACAAAACACTGCTCTGTATCGCAGTAACTCATGATGTAAAGTAATACCACGATATTAAAAGTGTCAGGGAACACCTTATCACAGATAAGACTGTCCTTAAGGCTTGTAAGCTCACATTTATTACAATAAATGACATACCTGAAATGTTACCACTCATATTATTACGACAGATAGGTAATGCACGTAGTAAGTTCGTCGTATTCATGATTTCCTCTTCAAAGTAACATACAATACTTATTATTTAACACATAATGATATTAAAAATTTAAGTTATCCACGAGTAGCCAGTTGAGAATACGTATGAACTTCAAATGACACGACGAACCGTCTTGTTCTGCATATGGATTCAAACCCAGGTCAGGCAGACTAAGCAAAGATTTCGTGACTGACGCAAACTAACAGTCATTCCTGATCAGGCATACAGAGAGTGATATACCTCGATTTTAGACAGTATCAGTCAGCAAATAATTACTTTAATTTAGATAACACAAACATTTATAACGGACGCGAATTCCTCCCCAGCATCTCTTGTCCCTGTTAACGAACTACGAGAGATGTTAAATATTGCATCTTCACAAGTAACTTACTTGAAATGCCGTGAGGTAAAGCTTTGTGTTGGACAGGGATTCGAACACAGAACCTAATCGGATTGATATCGAAGAACAACCAACTGTGACATATCGGATTTCCTTGCCAGTAGCTAGATGTTTTAACTGAAATGACGAGAAGAAACATTAGTTTCTTCCTTCCCAGGATTCCAACCCCGCACCTATCGCTTTTATATTCTACAGAAAACGAACGTTAAATATGGGTTTGTTGCACCAGCAGCGACATGTGAGCATGTTTGAACTAGAAATAATACGACGAAGAGTTCAGTACTCACTGGGAATAGAGCCCCACACATATCGGTGTTGACTACACACAAAGAGACGTCAGCTACCGAATTTTTCTCCACCAGCAGCTCGGAATAACATCTTGAACATACAGTGATCTCGCTAATAGTTCTGTGTCCCACTGGGAGTCAAAAACGTCAGATATCGTTAGTGTTGACAACGAATGAAAAAACATTAAAAATCAAAATGATTATCCACTAGCAGATAGGTGTTCTCATGCTAGAGCTTGATAATACATAATGAAATCTTTAGTGCCGGGCCAGGATTCGAACCCATTCACACGGAATATGTGGACATGTTGAGGAATCTGCAGTTTTGAACAAACAACAAATTGTAGCTGAGCTGTATTGCCACGAAGGGATCAAATTCTGCGTTAAGGGCGGTCTGAGTTGCATTCTCAGTTCAGAACCAATTTTATCGACATACAGAAGCTCAGATAAAAGATGGAATAAGTGTCCTGTGACTCTACATAGCGTTTGTTTGGTCACTAGAAATAAATAACTAGTATAAGAAAGGTTACTGGTGATAGAGTTTTTACATGTCGCCACTCCAGACTTTATTGTGGTTCAACCTAACGTCTACATGGCAGAGAAGGAATATCATCTTTAATGTGAATTTCAGACCACACTGCCATTATATCTTCTTCACTTGGTGTAGTCCGAAGAGAATGGAATCTTTCTCTCCCTATCTAAAATCATTGACAGAAGGGGGAATTGAACCCACACCATAGGTATAAGAACCTACCATCAGTCCAACAGACCACCAAACCCTGCTTTCTGTGACTCATTTTTCTGTTGTGACGCCGTTGCGCCACACTAGATGAGAATTCTGACACACAGGCTCTCTGTAGTAAATTGCAGCATGTTCAGTAAATTCATTTACTTGGTTGACCTAATCACCATGAACTAGCTGCCTCGGCTACCCAGTACATACATTCGACTCTATTTTGTAATCACAGAAATAAAATCATGTAACTGCCACCTACACAGGACTGCGAACAGTGTAGGATGCAGAAATTTAAATAGGAAGTGTTCCTTTCCACTTGAGCAATTCTATTGCGCTATCTGTTTGTAAAAAAACGTCGTGCAGCGCAAAAGAAAAGCTGTAACTGTTTCTCTCATTGTCAGAAGTCTAGACCCGGCGATTTGCATTATCTCGCAGCGCTGTGGTATGCAGAAGTTCTGGAGGAATTGTTGTTCAGCTCTGGAGCTGTTGGAGCTATGTGTCAGCTGGTAGCGTAATGGTAAGTGTCGTGCACCATTTTTTTAATCGCAATTCTGCTGTCTGCTGAAGTTACCAATCTAATAGAACTTCGAATATAATTCCCTTCACTTCTCAACACAAAATAGTCGCATGTGGAAAAAGGGCTAACTTCTGTGACATTTTGTTCTTTTCAGGTTTAATAGACAGCCAAGCAGCAGATGCATCTCGAAGCTTTTGTATTATGCATGGGGAGAGCGCATCGTGCCAAATACGTCAGAAAAGTATTTTCTACATTAGCTGTCGTGTGGTAGTTGCATTTCATTCTTCTTCAAACATTGTTTGACAGCTTTAACTCAGAATAAGTTTTCTACATGCATGTCATCAATAAACTGCATGTGCATTGTCAGACTGTTATAGATAAGATCAGAGAATTCGCATATATCGTTGATGATTAATTTCGCTCTCATGTTTACTATTGTTTCAACAACACTAAAGGAAACCTTACGAAAACTGTGCACTGTATTATAAGAAATGAAATAAAACTACCCACGATAACCTTACGACGAAAGTCTGTTTTAATAACACTGAGTATCTGTACACCAGCATGCCTCTATCGACACGAATTAGTAAAATACTACTCACTTATATTTTGATTGGGTCTGTGTTTAATTAGTATGCTGTGTCATACTCAAGAGGTATGCAAATGTGGCATTTCATAAATATAGTTATGTATTTCTAGAAACCCAAAATTTGCTTGTCAGCAGAGGAAAGAGCCGTTACCTGTCGTGCAGCATTGTAAGTTTTTCACCATTGCACTATGAGCCGAAAGTATTTTCTTGCGATTTCCTTATTGATGTTTGATCTGACTGCTTGTAGCTCTTTTACAGAAGGAGTAAAAACGTTGAAGTCAGTGAGACTGGAACTGCAAACCATAACATACGCTTTTTCAAAGGTCAGCACGTTACCACAGAGCTGGCGAGCGGGTATGCGTGTTAGCTTCCTCTTACGAGGCCAATAGTTGCTAGAACTCATAAACCGCTGTTTAAAGGACGAGATTAGTTGCGATTTCCACCTGCGACGACTTTCCTGGGTGTCACTCTGAGCTAGAGTTTATGGTCAGCGAATAAGTGTAAGGTCAATGAGTCGGATACGAGTTTTGCAACTGTGAAATACTTTCTACATTATAGAAGCGGATATTAAATTTGAACTAATATTGCGAAAATTTTGTGCTTGGATAGCTTAGAATGAAAATCTTTCTGTTTATTTCAAAGGGAAACAATTGATTTTCTAAAACATTGTCTGTCATACACAACTTGAAACAGGTCATGTCGACCAAATCATATGGAAGAACTGACAGCGACGTATATCGGAAGGCAGTAAGATCTCTTGCCTTTTGGTTTGGCAGTATTCGATAGCCATTTCTATGCGCAAGTAAATGAAGAAAGGCAGCACGTTTTTGTTATCAAGTAGCGTCTTCATCAATTACTTTAGTTTTAATGTAATCTACGTGTAACTGCTGATGTTTGATATTAACATGAAAAGGGTTCCGTAGACAGGGAAAGAACCTGTTCTTGGGAAACTACTTCTATTGTAACCAAAAGGCATTAAATGATCTTCAAGCACGTGTGTTCCAGCAGCGTTATGAATAAAATGATGGTAATAATGACGGCAATAATCGAGTTATCCGGTAACTTCACACTTCACAGTGGATTTTCTCGAACTAAGAAATTTGCGGAATTTGTGAAAATTCAAACTGGCTTTAATTTCAGCCTATGATGCCTAGAGGAGTCTTTACATCCTGCTGACATGAGAATAGCATAATCTCCGCGTCAGAAGCTTACTTCTACTTAACCATTTAATAGACTCGCATTTTTTCCACAGTGACTCATTTTATACGCTAAGCACATCATCCGTTTCAGCAAACTCTTGATGCTGGAAATGTGGACACAATGGTCTGGTGTAATGAATTATCACAGGTGCACTGCGTGTGTTCAGGAATTTACTTTTAAGAGGCAGAAACAGATTTATTTTACCTCTGGTAACCTCAAGAGAAAGACGTTATAATCCATAATCCGCATTAAACATCACGTTCCTTCATTACCAAATGGGCAGAGCCGGTTTACGTTGGGAAATGACATAGCGGAAGTCATAGCAAACAGAAATACAATCGCCAGTAAACTCACTTTCATTAGAAAATTTTATTATATTTGATGAACCGATAGCCATTTAAAGGAACAGGTCTCTTATTTTACTTGTGCTTGATTGAACTAGAGAAGTTGAAAAATTTGGTGCTGGACTGTGATTCGAATTCGCATCTCCTCTTTCGAGGATCTGAATCTCTCAGAACAGCATAGTTCAATCATTTCGTTCCTTTTCCCAAGACTACAATCTTCTCTAGGTCTCCTCCAAAGGATCCAGTACAAAAATATTCATAATTTCATTTCAAGCCCTATCAAGTGCACACCCACCTACTAGTGAAAATTAACGTGCATTTTTAATGCTGTTCATGTGTTGCCAACAATCGAAATAGGTGTCGTTATTTCTGATCAAACACGCACACATCTTACTGTTGGTGAGTAAGCAACTGATACTTAAGCTATATTCGTGGATGCACCGTAGGTGTGCAGTTCGATTGTCGCTTAGGCACAAAACTTTGTATCTTTATTTTAGGTTCAAATACCTATCAGCTCGTAAGAAAAACCGATACGTAAGATTTGATTTTTCTTAGTTAACAATCCGATTACATGTTGGGTTCGTATCTCCCTCACAGAACTTCACATCTTGCACGTCATCTTTAAATGCATGCACACTTTGTTACTTCAGAATGGAGGTATATAAGACATCTTTCGTGGTTAGCTAACAGGGACGAAATGGTCTTGGTAGGGGTCCCGGTTTATTACAAAAATTGTCGTCTTTTAATTTCAAGTTTAGATTTGGGTACTGGTATTGACAAAAATTTCGGTAATTCATGACTCTTCATGGCTAGTCATCAATATGATGTGATTAGATTAGATTAATTCTTGTTCCATAGATCATGAATATGACATTTCGTAATAATGTGGAACGTGTCATTTTAAATGAAAGATTTCTTTACATATCATGATTCAATTTCTTTACAACAGTTTTTTACACTCTCTCTCTCTCTCATTCTTTTTTATTTCTCTCTCTCTCTCTCTCTCTCTCTCTGTCACACACACGCACACACACACACACACACACACACACACACACACACACACGCGCGCGCACACATTACTTTTATATTTTTATTTGTTTGTTGTGCTCGACTATCGACGAGGCACGAAAACGCCTGTGAATGAGTTTTATAGTTTTGAGTACACTTGCGAAAGAAATATAAAAACAACTATGAGAGTTACTGATTTATGATGCTTAGTTTGCAGTCAATTCTGAGTATTTTTAGTAACTACGCTCCAGTCCCTAAACCTAGTTACAGAAATGCGAATCAGTCGCATTACGTATGCCAGGCCGTAGCAGCTGCGACTTGGAGACACCAGCCATGGTCTCTTCTCAGCCCGCTGTAGGATCACATCGGTTCGTCTTCTTCGTGCTAGTTCTGTAACTGAGATTTGGCAACAAGGCAACGTATGTTTGGCAACTCTGTGATGACGAGTTACTTCCTTGTGTGCACGGAATTAAGCCTCAAAGTTCACTTGATTTTACCATTCATTTCCATTGAATAATCTCAGTTATTATCACTTGAGGTGTAACAAAAGATTGTAAACTTACGGTTTTCAGCCCAGGAAAGTCGTCGCAGGTGGAAATCGCAACTAATCTCGTCCTTTAAATAGTGGTTTATGAGTTCTAGCAACTATTGGCCTTGTAAGAGGAAACTCACATGCATACCTACTCGCCAGCTCTGTGGTAACGTGCTGACCTGTGAAAAAGCGTATGTTATGGTGCATCCTCCTTGACAACAGGGAAACGCTGTGGAAGACGGTAGATATATTCCATGAGTATTGGATCAATAAGAGAATGGGAACAGATAACGATCTTATCTCAATGTCACTGCCTACGTCACTCGGGCAACTGTGTGTGGTACGTTCAAAGTCGCTATGTATCCGGATACGTGTCACGTGTCGAGATAAGGGTCATTCTACCGCCGCCCACGAGTGCAGGGCAATTGTGTACCATAAAAATGGCGAGAAACTGAAGGACAGCCATCCTCTGCGAGAGGTCTGGCTCGGATAATTATCTAAGACTAGATCACCCTCCGCCATTGAGCTAGGCCAGTAGGACGAATTAAAAAAGGAGAGAAGTCAAGTTTCCCTCCTCCTCCCCATTCTCTCTCTGTAGACCAATAGCGTGACTCTAGTCATGCTCTGTGCACTGCAGTGGAAGGCTCAGCAGAAAGATCAGCCACCGCCCCGCCAGGCGGATTAAAAAGAAACTGCATAGCGGAATGTAAGTAATATTAACTTATTACTCTCACTACGATAATAATTTGATAAAAATAGTAGCATTTTCCGTTAACACTCCCATGTATAGCCACCTCCCATTTCTGTTTACAATTTTTGGTAATTTGTTACATTTTTTGACCAATTTTCTTCAGCGTTTCAAAACTGTCATCCTAAGACACAAGTAAACAGGAGGCGTTTATGTTAAACAAATACACTGATATCCCACATTAAACAATTAGCACAGTATAACAAATGCGCTCTTGCAATGCGCGAAGTCCACAAGGATCGTACCCCTGCATTCTTTCTTTCTTTCTTTCTATTGCTTGTGCCGTTTTTCTCGCGGATACGCAGGGTCGGAATGGTTAATCGGATGTGGCAATGTTAGTTGAAGGGGTGGCCGGATGCCCTACCTGCCGCCGCCCCGTACCCCCCAGGGCTGTGACTAGTGTTATCCATGGAATAGTGCGAAAGTGTTCAGATGTCTGCGAGCCGTGTAACTGATGCGGGACGTGGGGACCAGCCCGGTATTCACCTAAGGGGATGTGGAAAACCGCCTAAAAACCACATCCAGGCTGGCCGGCCCTCGTCGTTAAACTTCGGGCGGATTCGATCCGGGGTCGGCGCGCCAACCCGAGTCCAGGAAGCAGTGTGTTAACGCGCTCGGCTAACTTGGCGGGTGATCTTACCCCTGCATTATTACTGGGTTAAAAAGCAATGACGTCAGTATTAGACCGCCTTAGAGGTGTCTGACAATATAGGATCGTAGCAGACTTGAAAATAACAGTGGAAAACCCAAGTAGTAACATTTCCTCCCACAATACATCGTTAAATTTACACTGTAAGCAACTGTCCCAACCGCCATAGGAATAGGATGAGCATACACTTTATTTAAAACAAACCAAAAAATGCGAGTAGTAGTCTAGTCTCGCACGTAATCATCTCCGTGACACTGCACGGGCCTCCAGATTGCCGGCGAAGGGTCCACTGCAACGCCACTGCCTTACGTGTATTTTAACAGCGTCTGCCTGGACGCAAGACGCCGGCCGCCGCCTATGTCAGAAGTGGCAGCCGACACGCGCCTTAGCCGCCGGAAGTCTTCAGAACCGCCAACACATTGATACACTACTGGCCATTAAAATTGCTACACCAAGAAGAAATGCAGATGATAAACGGGTATTCATTGGACAAATATATTATACTAGAACTGACATGTGATTACATTTTCACGCAATTAGGATGCATAGATCCTCAGAAATCAGTACACAGAACAGCCACCTCTGGCCGTAATAACGGCCTTGATACGCCTGGCCATTGAGTCAAACAGAGCTTGGATGGCGCGTACAGATACAGCTGCCCATGCACCTTCACCACGATACCACAGTTCATCAAGAGTACTGACTGGCGTATTGTGACGAGCCAGTTGCTTGCCTACCGTTGACCAGACGTTTTCAGTTGGTGAGAGATCTGGAGAATGTGCTGGCCAGAGCAGCAGTTGAACATTTTCTGTATTCAGAAAGGCCCGTACAGGACCTGCAACATGCGGTCGTGCATTATCCTGCTGAAATGTGGGGTTTCACAGGGATCGAATGAAGGGTAGAGCCACGGGTCGTAACACATCTGAAATGTAACGTCCACTGTTCAAAATGCCGTCCGTGCGAACAATAGGTGACCGAGACGTGTAGCCAATGGCACCCACTATCCTTAACTCCGGGTGATACGCCAGTATGTCGATGACGAATACACGCTTCCAATGCGCGTTCACCGCGATGTCGCCAAACACGGCTGCGATCATCATGATGCTGTAAACAGAACCTGGATTCATCCGAAAAAATGACGGTTTGACATTCGTGCACCCAGGTTCGTCGTTGAGTACACCATCGCAGGCGCTCCTGTCTGTGATGCAGCGTCAAGGGTAACCGCAGCCATCGTCCCCGAGCTTATAGTCCATGCTGCTGCAAACGTCGTCGAACTGTTCGTGCAGATGGTTGTTGTCTTGCAAACGTCCCCATCTGTTGACTCAGGGATCGAGACGTGGCTGCACGATCCGTTACATCCATGCGGATAAGATGCCTGTCATCTCGACTGCTAGTGATACGAGGCCGTTGGGATCCAGCACGGCGTTCCATATTACACTCCTGAAACCACCGATTCCATATTCTGCTAACAGTCATTGGATCTCGACCAACGCGAGCAGCAATGTCGCTCTACGATAAACCACAATCGCGATAGGCTACAATCCGACCTTTATCAAAAACGTGATGGTACGCATTTCTCCTTCTTACACGAGACATCACAACAACGTTTCACCAGGCAACGGCGGTCAACTGCTCTTTGTGTATGAGAAATCGGTTGGAAACTTTCCTCATATCAGCACGTTGTAGGTGTCGCCACCGGCGCCAACCTTGTGTGAATGCTCTTCAAAGCTAATCATTTGCATATCACAGCATCTTCTTCCTGTTGGTTAAATTTCGCGTCTGTTGCACGTCATCTTCGTGGTGTACCAATTTTAACAGCCAGTAGTGTAGATAATTCTGCTCTAGTGCGACTTTGACGGGCAGCGGCCGAGGGCTCATATGCCTGATACACATTATGAGAGTCAGTGAGAGGAGAATGGCCTCTTGGGTGATCTCTGTCGCACGTGCCAGCAATGGTAAGTCGTGTCTCGCACTCCTGATAGATGAGAGCGAGAGAAAGGAGGAGTATGGTCGCTCTTTGTCGTTCTGGCAAATGAGACAGCTAGCGGCCAAGGACATAACAGTCCTTCTTCCTCCCACAGTGCTGACACCCTCGATAACAACAGCACTCTGCTACCACTAGAGGATATTTCACACAACGGGTCGTTATTATTATTTAACAACCTTGACGTACTACTCCCGCTGGAAAAGTTGTCGGGTACAGTGACAATTTTGTTTAGTCGACTATACTAAACAAAATGTTCTGGGTTATTGGCAATCACAATTACACAATGAGTTGTATCATGTTGCCTACCTGACCATAATTAACAACCGAACGGACTCATTAAGTTAACGTATGCATAATAAACTACGATTTGTAAATTTTTTCTGTCCGTTCCATAATACTGTAACTCCTTGTGTCATTTTTATCCATTTTTCATTTCCTATGCACGTGGACAGGCTACACCATTGTGAAACTCTTTCGTCAGAGACAATTCTCGATGAGTTGGTCAAAGGTAATTAACTATTAGGAAAGAAAATAAAACCTGATGCACTCATAGCATTGTAAGTAGTGGTAAGCTTACTGACGACTGCAACACATTTTCACATATATTGTTACGTGTAACGTTAGCGCAGTATGGACCCTGACACATGGCTGATGACATCAGCATCTAAAACACATCAAAAACGTCAGAAACCAGGCCAGCCACGTAACATGATGTTGCCAATAGTGTCAATATGTGTTCTATTTTTAAGAGTCTTAACCCGAAGAGGCGTCATAATCACGTGACCAACTTATAAATATAAAGCGCACTAGTGGTCGGAGAAACATTACATTCTAATGTGACTACTCAAATAAAAAAATATAATGAACAACTACTTGCGATAGCAAGAAGAAGGATAGCAATTGTGTGCGAGAAATAAAAGTAGAAGGAATGTGTGATATAATTTGAATGTGATTTAAGGGTGTTCGGGATGTGGTTATGAGAATATAGACTTAAAACTACATATGGCTGAGCGTCGTTTATAGTATTTGATTCCTTAGGTATTTAATGCGACGTGGGGTATTACGCAGAATTTGGGCAACCTACCTTAACGAGAGAATGCTGTATTTCACATACATCTTCGACTGATGGACAACAAGTGGGAAAGTAGCTTTCCTTTTTTTCAGTTTGTGTTGAAATCAATGAACTGTTACGTTGAGATATATTTTCCAGTGGTTTGTAGGTTTGTATTGAATGGCGAACTGCAGATGATGGATGATTACCAAAGGTAATTGTAACGTACTACATACAAATAAACAAAGAGACACACTACTGTTCTGTTACAGTATTGATGAGAAATTACTGGGCGTATGCTACTGTGGCTTTACTACTCGTGTTGCGCATACACACGGGGCACTTTTCTCCTGTCAAACCCTCCCTCCCCACCCTCCCACGCACGCACACCTATATCAGCAGATTTCTGGTGATTGTATCGGTAGTAGCAGTATCAATATGTGATCCATGTGTATCACTTTATTTCTTATATTTCATTTTATGGAATCATTTCACTTTAGATTGCGTCGGATGGTAACTTCCAAATATTTTACGATTCCAAATATATATGATTCTGACGTACATATAATTCTGCATGCCGAGGTATTCTTCCACAATACGTGTGAGATGTGAGTCATATGTACTTGCAATCATAAAATATTTGGAAGTTACCATGTAACATAGTCTAAAATAGAATGATTCCATAAAACCAAATGCCAGAGAAAAGCGATATACATGGATCACGTATTGATACTGCTACTACTGATGTAAAATCACGAGAAGTCTGCTGATTTAGAGGTGTGTGTGTGTGTGTGTGTGTGTGTGTGTGTGTGTGTGTGTGTGTGTGTATGTGTGTGTATGAGAGAGGGAGACTGCTCTGTGTGCATGCGCAACACGAGCAGAAAAGTTACAGCAGAAAATATCCAGCGACTTGTCACCAATAGTGTAATAGTAATAGAACATTAGTGTGTCTCTTTACCTATTTATATGTAGTACGTTACATTTACATACAGCAGTCACTCACCCTCTTCAATTCGCTGTTAGATACAAGCCGCTGGAAACTCTCTCTCTCAAGGCAAAAATGGAAGAAAAAGTTGCTTTCCCACTTGACATCAGTGTCCGTCAATCGAAGATATGTCTGAAGTACTGTATTTTCGCGTCAAGGTAGTCTGATCAAATCCTATGGAATACCCTATATCGCACTTACATACGTAAGCAATCAAATACTATAAACTATACTCAAAGGGGAACGTTCCCAAGCGTCAGTAAACGATCTTGATGAAACTTGGCGGCTGTGTAGAGGGGGCAAAATAGTACAATACGTATCCAGAATGAGATTTTCACTCTGCAGCGGAGTGTGCGATGATATGAAACTTCCTGGCAGATTAAAACTGTGTGCCGGACCGAGACTCGAACTCGGGACCTTTGCCTTATCTGCCAGGAAGTTTCATATCAGCGCACACTCCGTTGGAGAGTGAAAGTCTCATTGTGGAAACATCCCCCAGGCTGTGGCTAAGCGATGTCTCCGCAGTATCCTTTCTTTCAGGAGTGCTAGTTCTGCAAGGTTCGCAGGAGAGCTTGTGTACAGTTTGGAAGGTAGGAGACAAGATACTGGTAGAAGTAAAGCTATGAGGACGGGGCGTGTGTCGTGCTTGGGTAGCTCAGCTGGTAGAGTACTTGCCCGCGTAAGGCAAAGGTCCCGAGTTCGAGTCTCGGTCCGGTACACAGTTTTAATCTGCCAGGAAGTTACAATACGTATATTTTTGTTTGTGCTCAGTTTCACTTTTGAGGGAAAGAACACACCCTGGAAGGTAACTTGGCATTCTAGGTTTACAGGGAATATCTTCGATACGGTGATACATAAAAAATGTTTTTCGTATAAAAGTTGATGTGCTATTAAATTTTGCTAAATACCCCACCACTCTTAATTAATTCTCAAAAATTAAAACTTTTATTACAACATAAATTTAAAAAAATATTTCAAGGCAAATACATCACTGCGTAATAAAACTAGTTTCTGAAATACCATTTTTGGAAAATAAGCTGTAAACAATGTGCTGCTCGAGTATTTTCTACAAACCTAATTAAAATATCTTAACATGCATTACCGTTCTAATTGTTTATTATACTTATATTTTTATGTTTTAAATTGTTATTTTATGCTCACATTCATGTTTTTTTTTATTTTTTAGTTTACCGTTTAAATACGTATATTTTGTTAATTCAAAATAATAGGTAACAAATTATTATGACCGAAAAAATGACAATAATGATAATCTGTAACGAAATTCTTAAAACATAATTTTTTTTACACCGTGCACATAAAATGAACGAAAGTTTTTTGCATAATATACGCGAATGGGAAGACAATATAAAACAAAATTCAGTAGGATTTCAAATTGTCATGGGCGATCCTCTAAATATCTTGACTTGTATCAGACATATGTCAGTACATTCGCAAGCTTTCGCGAATTATACTAATGACTGCAACTTGATGATATTGCTTCTCAAGTGGAGATCGGCATCATAATCATTCAACAGAACCAGATCTGAAGATATTCTCACAAAGTTCATCCAACATCGAAAGCTGTATACGTCCACGTCATTCCCTGTGTCGTCGAGTCCTTTGGGATCACCGTATGAACAAGTTTCCTGTCTTTAGTTACGATGGTCTAACGGACTATTTCACCTCGACCACCGCAAGAATCTAATAATGATAGTGATTTTCTCCCTCACGGGAAAGAAACCATCTTTCAAATATCTTTTGACCGGATCAAATGTTGTTTTCCAGATTTCGTTGCTATCACAAGAGCATTTGGGGCTTCAAGAAGAGATCCTCAAATTTTCGGTCCAAACTCACCATCAGTTTCTTTTGAAACTATGAAAAGGACGGTGGTCAGTGTGACAAAAAACCGTTTTGAGCGTCGTATCCAAGGTCAAGAAACGTGTGCTGATGCCAAAGGGCTAGATAGCAGAGGTACATCCGTGGAACGTATACGGCTTCCGACGTTGGAAAAACTTTGTGAGAAGATTTTCAGAAGAAGTTCAGTTGAATGATTATGATGTCAATCTCCACTTGGGAAACAATGCAGTCCAGCTCTAGTCACTACTGCATAATCATTTCCCTTCGCCAAAGCTTGCCAATATGTTGAAATATGCCTGACACAAATCAGGATATTTAGAGGATCACCCGTGACAGTTTGAAATTTTGCTGAATTTTGTTTTATATTGTCTTCTCTGTTGTGCATATTACCTGAAAAAATTTCGTTCATTTTGTGTACATTGTGTGAAAAACCCCTACTTTTTAAGCATTTCTTTACAGATTATCATTATTGTAATTATTTTCTATCATAATAATTTGTTATTTGCAATTAACAGAATACACGGACGTGAAACGGTGAATGCTTGATTTCGGCGAGTCACCTTGCCTCTCACCATTGGGTTGCTTGACTTGGGTGAGTCTCCATGGTACGTGCGCTTGTCACGATCACTTCGTGTGCCTTTTATCTTACCGAGCGAGGTGGCGCAGTGGCTAGCACACTGGACTCGCATTCGGGAGGACGACGGTTCAATCCCGCGTCTGGCCATCCTGATTTAGGTTTTCCGTGATTTTCCTGAATCGCTTCAGGCAAATGCCGGGATGGTTCCTTTGAAAGGGCACGGCCGACTTCCTTCCCCATCCCTCCCTAATCCGATGAGACCGATGACCTCGCTGTCTGGTCTCCACCTCCAAGCAACCAACCAACCAACCTTTTATCTTACTAATATAGTTGTGGTTTGTATTCCACCGGTGACCGCGCAGCGTCCACCGCGAGAGTTGCAGAGCTTTGATGGAAACACACACCGAAATCAGTCATCCTGATGGAGGTATTCGAGGGTGACCACGGAAATAAAGCATTCCGATCGTTTGTGGACTCACCATGACCTAAAACGTAGAGAACGGAAAAATACGTTGCCATAGAAGTAGCTTATTTGCCATATATGTCAATATCTTGCCATGTTATTTGTATTGTACAATCACATTTGCAACACTCAAGTAACGTTTGAATATCAGTACTAACCGTTAGAACACAAAGGTTTATATTTACATAGTAAATGAAATACAGAATGAAATTCGTCGGCTCTTAACGGCAAAAACAGGCGCTCTTCATATTTATCATCTCCAGCGCCATCTACCACGGATGAAAAAAAAAATGGTTCGAGTATTCCGTGCGAATTTTTAGCGTACAATCCGAATATGTAATAAAATGAGGGATTCCCGTTTGCAAATATCAAGTTGACACCGCCCGCGCAGTTGGTGTGGTTACGAGGTCACCAATTGTAGAAAAGACAGATGCCCACTTTACTAATATTGACTTTTCACCTACAACAGTTTTTTCGTACAATGCATCGCTTTCGAGATATTTATTTAGTTGTCTGAAGTTAGAACAAACACCCTGTTTGTCGCAGTCCTCACTACGCTATTGGCAATACGCTGCCGTAAAATATCTTGGATTACGCGTCGGCACCGATCTAAATTAAAATTATTTATCGCCAGCATGACACGTTTCGGGAAATGATGCAGATTACCAAGAGCGTTTTTCGTGTTTTATTCGTAGTGTGTTTTGTTTTTCCGAAAATATATTAGGTTACGGGGACGTAAACACACTTACAATGATTGTTAAATAATACCACGTAACTGGAGCTATAAGCTTACCACTATTTACAAAAATATGTATGCAGTAGGTTTTTTCGCTCCCATTTGGGAACCATCTTTGCCCAACTCACAAAGATTGTCTGTAACGAAAATGTTTGACAACTGTCTGCACTATCCACGTGCGTAAGAAATGAAAGATGAAAAAGGGTAACACAAATAATCATAGTATTACCGAAGGATCATAAGGAATTTAGAGCAATCACAGTTTCCATCTTGTAAGTAGGCTGTTTAGTTTTTTTTTATTGGTAACGCCACGTAGCGCTCTGTATGAAAATCACTGGCTCTGCTGTGTGCAGTCTGTGGCTGATTTGCATTGTTGTTTGCTATTGTAGTGTTGGACAGTTGGCTGTTAACAGCGCGTAGCGTTGCGCAGTTGGAGGTGAGCAGCAGTGGTGGATGTGGGGAGAGCGATGGCGGAGTTTTGAGAGCGGATGATCTGGACGTGTGTCCATCAGAGACAGTAAATTTGTAAGACTGGATGTCATGAACTGATATATATATATATATATATATATATATATATATATATATATATATATATATATATATATATATATAATATGTGTCAGTCTAAGCACAGTCATTTATAATTTCTCTAAGGGGACGTTTCAATCTTTATACATAAATTTAATGATTCCATCACAGTTGTTAGTCATAGTAAGGTACAGGTGAAAGTTGCCTACGTCGAGATTGTTAAATGTTAATAACTGCACATTATTGGAAATATTCTCGCGAGGCAACGGGCTGCCGGTGTTATCGAGGCAGCTGCCGCTGTGGAAGGAGACTGGACTGTTATTTCCTTGCCGTAAAATTTCACACTTGCCAGAACGACAATGAGCGGCCATCCTGCTCCTATCTTTCTCTCTTCTCTATAAAAGGTGCGTGAGATGCTTCTTACGATTGCTGGCACGTGTCACAGAGAGCGTCGCAGAGCCCATCCTCCTCAAACACTCTCCTTCCGCTAGCATTATGTATCAAGGGTGTGGGCGCTCGGTCATAGCCCGACTCATTCGCATTCTAGTAGCATCACCTACCAGATGTGTGGTCGATTCTGACGGTTACTGTCAGCCAAGGTGCGTGATGTGTAGTTGAAGCCTGCCGGCTGCAGCGACCAGCGTCTGGTGGCAGCGAGCCATTGTGGCAGTATTAGTTCTGTGGCTGGACGCTGTTACAATACACGCGAGGCAGTACGGATGCAGTGGACCATTCGCCGGCTGTCTAGAGGCTTCCGCAAGGTTACACGTGGGAATACGCATCTCATTTTTTAAAAAAAATTGTTTTCTATAATGTGCATGTCAGTCCCACTCCCATTTTATTCTCTTGGGGGTAACTGTTTACAGTGCAAATTATCGATGTGTTGTGTGTGTACGTACTTGGATTTCTCCGCCATGTACTATAGCCCTACAGATCAGACTCGTCTAAGGCAGCCTTATAGTGACGCCATTGTTTTAAATCACTAACACTGGAGGGATAAGTTCCTCGAAGACTTTTCACATAGCATGAGCATACTCATTGCAGTGTACTAATTGTTTAATGTGTGATGTCTGCTAACTTGTTTAATATTTAAATTCTCGTACTTAAATGTGTCCTAGGGTGACCATCTTGAAAAGTGGAAGAGAATTGGTCAAAAATTACCGCAAAATTGTAAATAGCAATGGGAGGTAGTCATACGTTGGAGTGTTTGCAGCAATTGTCAATGTTTCCAGAATGAGATTTTCACTCTGCACCGGAGTGTACGCTGATATGAAACTCCCTGGCAGATTAAAACTGTGTGCCGGACCGAGACTCGAACTCGGACCTTTGTCTTTCGCGGGCAAGTGCTCTACCACTTTTTTCTTTTTGCTCTCATTTTGTTCGTTTTCGTTCGTTGTATCTGCTCTGGGCGGACGTCGAAAGACACCTGTTTCAGTTCGTTATTGATCGATTAACTCAGTTTTTTTATTACAGAGGGCAGCTAACTCTCTGACCGAACACGCTGAGCTACTGTGCCGGCTACCCAAGCACGACTCACGCCCCGTCCTCACAGCTTCACTTCTGCCAGTTCGAGTCTCGGTCCGGCACACAGTTTAAATCTGCCAGAAAGTTTCAATTGCCAATGTTTTTTAACGAACTATTATTGAGAAAATTGAGGAACTACATCTTCATCTACATGATTACTCTGCAATTCACAATTAAGTGCCTGACACATGGGTCATCGAACCATCTTTAAGCTACTTTTCTACTGTTTCACTGTCGGACAACACACGGGAAAAACGAACACTTAAATCTTTCCACGATATTTCTGATTTCTCTCATTTTATGATGATGATCATTTCTACGTAGGTGGACGCCAAAAAATGTTCTCTCATTGTCAGGAGAAAGTTGGTGATTGAAATTTCATGAGAAGGTTCTGCCGCAGCGAACCGTGATTGTAATCCCTAAGTATTTAGTTGAGTTTACAGCCTTTAGAGTTGTGAGATTTATCGTGTAACTGAAATTTAGTGGATTCATTTTAGTCATCATGAGGATGGCTTCACACTTTTCATGATTTAGAATCAATTGTCACTTTTTGCACCATACAGATACCTTGTTGCAATTCGTTTTGATCGTCTGATGACTTAACATGATGGTAAATGACAGCATCACCTGGAGACAATCAAAGAGGACTGCTCAAATCGTCTCCTAAATCGTTTGTGTAGATCAGGAAGAACAACGGCCTATAATACTTCCTTACGGATCACCAGATATTACTCCTGTTTCATTCGATGACTTTCCGTCATTTACTACGAACTGTGACCTGTCTTACAGGGAATCACGAATCCAGGCACACAGCTGAGACGATGCTCCATAGGTACGCAATTTTAATTAGAAGTAGCTTGCGAAATCTAAAAATATGGAATCAATTTGACGTCCCCTGTGAATAGGACTCATCAATTCGCGAGAATAAAGAGTTACTTGTGTTGCACAGAACGATATTTATTGAACCCGTGTTGACTATTTGTCAAAAAGCCGTTTTCTTCGAGGTAATTCATAACGTTCGAGCACAGTGTATGTTCCAAAATCCTATTGCATATCGATGTAAGCTCAGTCCGGAGCCGCGCGACTGCTACGGTCGCAGGTTCGAATCCTGCCTCGGGCATGGATGTGTGTGATGTCCTTAGGTTAGTTAGGTTTAAGTAGTTCTAAGTTCTAGGGGACTGATGACCATCGATGTTAAGTCCCATAGTGCTCAGAACCATTTGAACCATATCGACGTAAGTAATCTGGGTCTTTAATTCCGTGGATTACTCCTATTCCCTTTCTTAGGCATTGGTGTGACTTGTGCAACTGTACAAATGACTAGAAGCCCGCAGTTGGACTACAGAGAGAGAATGGGGAAGGGGAGGGAGACTTGATTTTCTGCCTTTTTTTAATTCTCGCTATTGGCCTTGCTCAATTGGGGGAAGGTCTTAGATAATTATCTCAGCAATATCTCTCACAGTGGATGGGTGACCTTCACTTTCCCGCCATTTGCCGGCCGCTGTGACCGAGCGTTTCTAGGCGCTTTAGTCCGGAACCGCGCTGCTGCTACGGTCGCAGGTTCGAATCCTGCCTGGGGCATGGATGTGTGTGATGTCCTTAGGTTACTTAGGTTTAAGGAGTTCTAAGTCTAGGGGACTGATGAGCTCAGATGCTAAGTCCCATAGTGCTTAGTGCCATTTGAACCATTTTTTCCCGCTACTTTTATTTCCCAGAACAGCTCTGTTCGCGAGGGCGGCGGGAGGATGTCTTATCTTGATTCGTGACATGTATCAGGTTACATAGTGCTCAAGAGGCGTGGGCGGTAACCGTGAGTTGACCCACTACTTACGTGTGATGAAATAAAGACCCTTACATGTGTGTGATATTTTCTCACTGAGGAATCGTAAAATGCTATAGAACAATGTTCACTGAAACTCCGTCTGTGACAGACTTAAGAACTACGAGGTGTGTGAAAAAAATAGAGAGTAATTTTTGTATTTTGGAAATAATTTTATTTATTCGTCCACAACAATGTTAACGCTTCCAAAATAGTCCCCATTAGGTATTATACACTTATGACCTGGCTTTTTCAATTCCCGAAGAACTTCTGGAATTCCATGTCTGAGACTGGTTTTTAAATTTATCTGTGCTTATAAAACGACAACCTATCAAGGCTTTATATATTTTTAGGAACAGAGGAATGTCACATCTGACTATGTATGAAGGATATGGAGGCTGGGGAATCATTATAGTATTGTTTTTGCCAAAAAAGACACGAACAAGCAGCGAAATGTGAACAGGTGTGCTATAGTGAGATGGAACAACCGACCGGTTAAAAACGAAACCGTATTTCAGTTATGAATAACCGGTATTTTTCGGTATTTGTTTGGTCTCAGTCATAACATGTATTTTTCTTTTTTGCTAAAAACTGGGTGTAAAACCGATGCATTAATTTTCCATAGTAGTGGTACTAAAATTTTTGGTTTCACATAAATTTAATTTTTAAAGAGGAGTTTGGTACGGCGTTGCGTCACTTCTGAAAGGTTGTTATCGTCTTTGAATGATACTGTTTCTGACGAAAGGAGTCAACTTATAGATCGACACATTATAGAACGAGTATTTATAAAAAGACTGAACAGTAAATATTCGCCGTTGGATTAATTCATTATTGAAATTTTAACTACTGTCATGTAATTGTTCCTGGCAAATGTTACATTGTGCCCACTATGTGAAATTTTCATTTAAATTTTTTGAAACAGCAATTTTGGTTTTGTCGGCAAAAAACAATTGTATTAGGATTCCTATTAAAAAATAAAGATGTATATTTTACTAAAAACGGTGTTTTCATTCGAAATGGTAAAAGAAAAAGAACGCTACATATTTTACATAAAAAAATGGTTCAAATGGCTCTGAGCACTATGGGACCGTAGCGGTCGCGCGGTTCCAGACTGTAGCGCCTAGAACCGCTCAGCCACCCCGGCCGGCGAATAACTATTCCTCAGCAATGCTTTGATGAGATGTTTTAATTCCACGTCGAGCAACTCTAGTTCGCAGGTATTCCTTGCTCTATGCGTTAACGTTTTTATGACGCCACGCTTTTGTTGTGTGTGGTGTTTCGAATTCATTTGCAGGTAACAGTCTGTAATCGTGTGTTTTCGGTAAGCTGTGTGGCCTAAGCTACCATCTTCTTTCTTGAAAGAGCAGCAGGCAGGCGGAAGGTTAGATTTTCCTGATTTGCTAGTTTTCAAGAAAGAAGATGGTAGCTTATGCCATACAGTTTACCGGAAACCCACGCACACACCATTACTTACACCAGCATTCGAACCACTAACCACAACAAAAGCGAGGCATCATAAAAAGTTAGCGGATGAAGCAAGGAACATCTGCGAACTAGAGCTGCTTGACGCAGAATTAAAACATCTCACCAATGCATTGTTCAAGAATGGTTATTAGTCTGAGAAAGAAGACTACCACGCAGAAATCATAGGGATGCAGAAGCGCCTGTGAAATTGAAAGTCTTTCTGTCTCTATCAGAAAAAACCTTTAAAAAAACGCAACATTGCTGTAATATACAGACTCACGTGGAAGATACAAGATCACCTAAAATTTGTCCAATGATGCTCGCAAATCTCTGGAAAAAAGCAGGAAATTATACGATTCCATGTATTTGTGGGTATTGCAAAAAGAACGGTCAAAAACGAGTAGAAGAGCACAAGGACAATTGCAGATGAGGGGAGACAGACAGATCAGCCGCTGCGGATTACGCTTTGCAGCCAAGAGCCCACCAGATTCATTTTGGTAGGTCTCAAGTACTGGTAGCCACGAGGGGAAACCATGAAAGGCTATACAACGAGGCCATAGAGATTGTAAAACACCCCAGGAATTTCAGAAGGAAAGAGGAAGGAGTGAAATTAAACATTTGGATCGCGGTGCTGAAGAAGATGTGTACCAGTCTTCCACCATGGGGTGATGACAACAGCGGACGACGGTAATCGACAACGGCCAATTGCGCTCGGGTTTTGAGAACATGTGACGCCACACCACTGCCCGGAAGCACGCGTAAACGAAATTTTGCTGCAGTCGGTAGCGAACCAGGATGTGAAACGGACACTCAAAGAAGTTACGATCCCCCTTGAAAATGTCCTCCGCAGATGGGGACGAAACGTTGGGTTTAAATGTGTAATCCATCCGACCACCGCATAATAGCCCGGAACATTTTATTATTTGTAATAATATAGTTGCTCCACTTCGGCTACCAGCTGGATTTGTCACTCGCATGCCACACAGCATGGAACCAGCCATGCTCACCACAGAGCTACATAACCAAATGGTGCAACAATATACTTTTACGTAAGATGAGCTGCGATTCATAATAAGTTCGGGTGCCTAAGTAAGAAATAGCTAGGAGTGAATGTGAGGAAACGATAGTAATCATCAAATAAGGTTAAACTAACTACGTAGCGGTACAGTAGTTTCCATGATACTAGAAATTTATTGTTTCCAAACATCCCATACACAATGCTATTCACGTATGCGTCAGTCATGACAAGGGGCAATGATAAATTTATTATTTGCGGGAATTCAAGTCGAAGATCGTAGCTTACGTTAAGCATGTGATCCAGCAAGACGTAAGTGCGACTATTCAGAACATCTTCGTCTCAAAAAGGCACATACTACTCACTTAATGTATTTCCAAAAGTACTACCTTTGCAAATTGTTAAAAATAAATTAATTAAAAACATTATGCAACTCTCATTATTTATACATTGAATCCCATTAGTTCTATTCATTGTTTGTATGTACTATTTATAAAAATTCTACCCCACAGAATGGAAGAGAGTACATCCGCAAGGGAAGCAACAGAGTTTTTATACGCTCCCTGCGTCTTCCTGAATTACCTTATGTAGTGAAACATACCAATTCCCACTGTGTATCAAATTCTTACTTTTTGTGTTCTACAATAGTGTCTAATAACACAAATTATTAGAGACATAACAGGTTTCCCGCATTGAAGAAGGAAGCGCGGAGTTTGGTTTTGTCTGTCTACGCTTACAAAATTGCAGAGCATTGCTTCTTTGTATACAGTGACAGCAGAGTAATCTCGTACATAAAGCTATATCACATAAATGTTGAATACAGCAAAGTCCTGGATAAGTAGATAGCACTCCACCACCATTCCTACCACCACTACCACCACTGCCATCATCATCTGCATCTACATCTACATCCATACTCCGCTGTGAAGCGCATGGAAGAGAATACTTCGTAGTATAGCACTTATTAAGGTTTTTTCCCATTCCGTTCACATCTGGTGCGCGGAAGGAATGTTCAAACGGCCCTGCGCGCGCTGTTATAAATCGCATCTTGTCCTCACTATCCCTACGGAAGCGATACGCTGGCAGTTGTACTATGTTCTTAGATTTATAGTTTAAAATTAGTTCTTGAAACTATGTAAGTGAGCTTTCTCGGGATAGTTTGTGTCTACCCTTATCTGTCTGCCATTTCAGTTTCTTCAGCATCTCCGTGACACTTTCCCATGATACAAACTTCCGACCATTCGTGCTGCCGTTTTCTGTATACAAGCATTAAATAATAAAATAGCGCTGGTTTCTATTTTCTGCGTCCTATCTAAGGCATTTGACAATGTGAATCACGCTATTCGGTACTAGTCCAACCCACGTAAGCTGTGTTCTAGCTTGGGTCGCCCGTGTATTTTGAAAGCAATCTACTTTTGCAGAATGACTGCACTTCCCTAGTATTCTACCAATGAACTCAAGTCTGACACATGCTTTCTCTACGACTGGACGTATGTGATCGTTCCACATTCAGTTATCTGTATGAGATGTCCGATTCCAGCGGTGACTCGTTAATATTGCAGCTGTAGGATACTACGTTTACCTGTTTTGTGAAGTGCCCAATTTTATATTTCTGAACATTTAAAGCATGTTGTAAATCTTTGCAGCACTTTTAAATCTTATCAGGATTACACAACTCGTGCAAATTTTTTCGGACAATAATTCATTATAGACAACTGCTCGTCTGCGAAAAATCTGAGGTTATTGTTAACGTATTCTGCAAGATCATTAATATACAACATGAACAGCAAGGGTCCCGATAAACTTCCCTGAGGTACACCCGAAGCTACGTTTGCATTGGCCGATGACTATCCATCTGTGATAACATGCTCCGTTCTCCCTACTAAGGTATCCTCAAGCTGGTCACAAATTTCACTTTATACCCCTACGATCGTACTTTCGATAATACGCGTAGGTGTGGTATCAGTATCATAATCAGGAGTACCGTTGGACGCAGGGACATTGTGCGTAGGGGTGCGTGTTCAGCCATTTGCAGAATCTAGACTGACGGTTGCCCTTGTAGCTCATTCTCGTGGTCGTGCGGTAGCGTTCTCGCTTCCCACGCCCGGGTTCCCGGGTTCGATTCCCGGCGGGGTCAGGGATTTTCTCTGCCTCGTGATGGCTGGGTGTTGTGTGCTGTCCTTAGGTTAGTTAGGTTTAAGTAGTTCTAAGTTCTAGGGGACTGATGACCGTAGATGTTAAGTCCCATAGTGCTCAGAGCCATTTGAACCATTTGAACCTTGTAGCTCATTGTGCATGCCTTCACAGCACTAATTTTGAAATCAATTACAACATTAATTTTCGATTAACTTTTATTACATTTTAGTGAGGTGAATGTGCAGAAGACGTTGGTAGAGAGAGATAAACTATGTGCGATAGCTGATCCCACTACACGTGGAATTAATTTGCTCTCAATAACGACAATGGAACTCTAAACTCACACTAACAAAAATCACACAATATCTGTCACATTAGCCGCGTGGAATTAGTCGAGCGGTCTAGGGCGCTGCAGTCATGGACTGTGCGGCTGGTCACGGCGGAGGTTCGAGTCCTCCCTCGGGCATGGGTGTGTGTCTGTTCGTCCTTAGGATAATTTAGGTTAAGTAGTGTGTAAGCTTAGGGACTGATGACCTTAGCAGTTAAGTCCCATAAGATTTCACATACATTTTTTCTGTCACATTACTTTGGAGAATCAAGTAAAACTGGGTTCCTTTCCAAACATATTGCTGGAGATTGACTAAGCAAATTTAAACACAACAAATTTATTTCCCTGGGAAAACCGACTCCCAGTTGTACTTCGTTTAGCTGCAGTCAAACTGACTGACCGAGCTAGGTGGTGCAGTGGTTAGCACACTGGACTCGCATTCGGAAGGACGACAGTTAAAACTCGCGTTCCGCTATCCTGATTTAGGTTTTCCGTGATTTCCCTAAATCGCTCCAGGCAAATGCCGGGATGGTTTCTTTGAAAGGGCACGGCCGACTTCCTTCCCCATCTTTCCCTAATCCGATGAGACCGATGACCTCGCTGTCTGGTCCCCTGCCCCTAGGCAACCAATCAGCCAACCAAACTAACTGCTCATTGCAGAGACGCACATCGTTAAATAAAGGACGTGAGAGCTTAATGTCTCCTCGACGTGGGGACTGGTAGATAGACGCGTCGTGTTACACTGAAAAAGAGCCTGCTACAGTATAGTAATGGTATCTTTTTCGAAACGCTGCAACGCACCACAAGTGATTAATCTTCATAATGATACCACCAGTCTACCTACTGTACGATACAATTCCCAGATTTACCATGGAACCAGTTTTCCTCACAAGGGAACCTCCCCATCGCACCCCCCTCAGATTTAGTTCTAAATTGACACAGTGGATAGGCCTTGAAAAACTGAAAACAGATCAATCGAGAAAACAGGAAGAAGTTGTGTGGAACTATGAAAAAATAAACAAAATATACAAACTGAGTAGTCCAAGTGTAACATATCCAACATCTAGGACTATATAACACGAAGAGCGCCGTGGTCCCGTGGTTAGAGTGAGCAACTGCGAAACGAGAGGTTCTTGGTTCGAGTCCTCCCTCGAGCAAAACTTTTGCTTACTTTATTTTCTCAAAGTTACGATCTGACCGTTCATTCATTGACGTCTCTGTTCACTGTAATAAGTTTAGTGTCTGTGTTTTGCGACCGCACTACAAAACCGTGCGATTAGTAGACGAAAGGACGTGCCTCTCCAATAGGAACCGAAAACATTTGATCGCAAATTCATAGGTCAACCGATTCCTCCACAGGAAAACACGTCTGAAATATTCTATACGACACTGGTGACGGCATGTGCGTCACATTACAGGAATATGTTGTCGACCCACATAACTTGCACACTTGGCGAATGGGTAAAAAGATTCTTCTACCTTGCCCGATTTAGGTTTTCTTGTGGATGTGATAATCACTCCCAAAAAAGTGATGAAAACATTGAGTTTGTCGCATAAACGGCAACAAATGAATGCAACAGTTTCACAGTCGCACAGTTTTCCCTGTGCTCTGTCAAAACAAACGTTTTTAACGTTTTCAAGTTTTTCCGTGTGTAGACCGTCAAATCCTGCATGTGTCCAAGCAAATCTGAACATGTCCTGGAATTTTGGAGAGCAAAGTTGATCATGTCTGAGTGCATGAACTTGGATAATTGTCTGAAAATAAAAAATTAAAACTTTTCACTCGAGGAAGGGTTGAACCAGGGACCTTCCGTTCCGCAGCTACTCACGGTAACCACGGGACCACGGTGCTCCTCAGTGAACAGGTACCTTAATGTGACATATCTTGCACACGGACTACTCAGTTTGTATATTTTGCTTAATTTTTTCATAGTTCCATACAACTTCTTCCTGTTTTCTCGATTGATCTGTGTTCAGTTTTTCATGGCCTATCCCTGTGCCAACTGATAACTAAATCTGAGGGGGGTGCGATGGGGAGGTTCCCTTGTCAGACCAATGGAGGGGCATACTGCGATATACTGGAGTTAGGCATATTTCTTTTTATTTCATAACAAAAAATTTTGCAGGCATTTCGTTTCAATATGCAACTGTTAAGTAAGCAAGGCGCCTGAAAACTGTTGGTGTTCAGATTGTATTTACAAAAGTCTATACGCTCCTCGTTACAAAGAGTTTCTGGAACTATAATTACTAGCACATTGTGTGCTAGTAATTGTAAACGTCCGAATCGAGAATAGAGAGACATGGTACAATAGCTTGTATGCGCAAATGAAGGTATAATTATGTTTCACATGCGAGAGTAGTTAAAATAAATGCTGGAAGATAGAAATGAATATAACGATTTCTACGAAATTCGTATCAACAGTTGACACCAATGACGTGACGTAAAACAAGATTCTAAATTACGGCAAGACTTAAATTATAGATGAGTACACCGCATTTAGAATAAAATTTGAAACTGTTGCAGTCTGCTGATTCACGTCACAAGTGACTGTACTCGTTTCCGAGAAGAACATTTTGAAATCACCAGCCGACCATCCAGAGTACATTAGAGCTGTGCTGACGTGGGCATGCTTCATTCAAATCCGCGCCCGGTTTTCTGACTATGAGTCATGCCGCTGAATCAGTGCTCCGTTCCTAATTACATCATGCCGGCTGGACACGAAACCATAACATTGTTTCATCCATAATTACGTTATTTAGGCACTGAGATTTCGTATTCAATCAATCAAAACAAAAACAATTGCAGCTAAGAAATTTTATATTTTATTTCGCTGTCAGCCCTTTTTCGACCTTCGCCCGTCTAACAAAACGCTTTGTGGTGAAGTGAAGCATAAAAGAGTATCGGGTAGCTGTCTATCTTAGGTTAGGTCCGCAGCTCGTGGTCGTGCGGTAGCGTTCTCGCTTCCCGCGCCCGGGTTCCCGGGTTCGATTCCCGGCGGGGTCAGGGATTTTCTCAGCCTCGTGATGACTGGGTGTTGTGTGCTGTCCTTAGGTTAGTTAGGTTTAAATAGTTCTAAGTTCTAGGGGACTGATGACCATAGATGTCAAGTCCCATAGTGCTCAGAGCCATTTGAGTCTATCTTAGGTTTTTATCTTGGATTTTTAAAGAATACCGTAACATTTCATCTATATCTAAATCTACATAGATACTCCGCAAGTCACCGTACGCGGATGGTACTATGAATCACTATTTGTCATTCCTTTCCAGTTCCACTCGCAAATAGAGCGAGGGATAAACGACTGTCTGTATGCATCCGTATGAGCCCTGATTTCTCGTATCTTATCTCTTCATTTCTTTATTACTCCTGTAGTTGAGATCTTTGGGCGAGTAACTTTCAGATTTACAGCTACCGCCAGAAAGGCTGTGTATTCAGTAAAATGAGAATTTTTAATACTACCGAATGTAGACTACGGAGGCTCCTCATCCTGTGAAACGTGAAAGACGTAATTTATAATTCAGAAAAGATCAAAAAGGACGATATAATATAGTGATAGGAAAGAGTGCTGCTGAGTATGAGAAGGAAGCAAAACATTGTGTCGCTGCAAAATATTCTGCTATAGATTTAAGGGTGTATCGTTACTGCGGTGTTCAACAGTACATAGAGAAGCGATTACCAGCATCTCTCCTTGATTCCCATCCCACAGGACGATTGTGTTGCTGCAGAAAACACGCGCCCCCTGACGCTACCCACTTTCTCTTCATATGCGAATATTGTTGTGATAAATGTGGATTGCAATGGTTCAAAAATGGTTCAAATGGCTCTGAGCACTATGGGACTCAACTGCTGAGGTCATTAGTCCCCTAGAACTTAGAACTAGTTAAACCTAACTAACCTAAGAACATCACAAACATCCATGCCCGAGGCAGGATTCGAACCTGCGACCGTAGCGGTCTTGCGGTTCCAGACTGCAGCGCCTTTAACCGCACGGCCACTTCGGCCAGCGTGGATTGCAATATATGGTTCATTTGTGGGCACCGTTTGGAAGCAATTGGCCTTCTAACCGATTATGATGATTTCTCGCTAGTTTTTTTTATGTCTGCTGAGCAACTGTTATGTGTTGTTTCGCTCAGGTGATCTCGCATAGTTTGGTATGCCACAGCAAACAACTAAAGCATATATACCGCAAAACTTACCGGTAACCTTACATCTGTTGGATGCAAGAAAACCTTTTATTTGTGTAAAATGGTTAGTCACGCAAGTCACATCAAACAGCAGACGATCAATTACAAACAAATTTCGCACAAAATAAAAAATGGTTCAAATGGCTCTGAGCACTATGGGACTTAACTTCTGAGGTCATCTGTCCCTTAGAACTTAGAACTGCTTAAACCTAACTAACCTAAGGACATCACACACATCCATGCCCGAGGCAGGATTCGAACCTGCGACCGTAGCGGTATCGCGATTCCAGACTGTAGCGCCTAGAACAGCTCGGCCACTCCCGCCGGCCGCACAAAATACCGGCATTAGCTTGTTTAACGTAGCATCATTTTACAGCTTAAACTAGGTCGCTGCTATTCATTACTTGGATAAAAATTACGCTACACAAGGCTGACTATTATCCCAATATTGAAAGTAAAATGGTCAGGATCTGTTTACGACTTTGGGCAATAGTTAGCCTTCACTAGTTTCGTGCTGCCGTCATAAAGGTGAACAGGGAGAGAGAGGGTGGCGGGGAGGGAGGGGGGGGGGAGAAGAGAGAGAAGAAATATGGCATAAGTGCCATAGCTTTAAATTACAAAGTTATGATATTCAGCAAGAGATGCTAACAATACAAAATTGAAACTTTGCATAATTTTAATGGCATCGGTGCCTTGGGCAGATCTATTTCTATAGATGGATTATAGCGTGTACGATGACTATAGAGCGTGCATATTGAGTTTTGTTCTTCGTTTCACCTGTTTTGAACGCATGGAGAAACGAAAGGAAAATAAGGAGTGGAACTCACTGCTGGCAAATAGCACATTCAGCTTTAAAAGCACCGAACAGACAGATAGGTACATCGTAATTTTATTCTTTCACTTCGTGTGACGTTGTATAGGCGACAGGATCTTAACACAGAGGCCGTCCCACGGAAAAAAATGAGCAGCATCTGTGCAATACCACCTCTCCTTTCCTTGGCGTCCACATTCAGGTGTGTGTAAGGATTCGAACTGCCTGTTGCTAGGCCGGGTGACACTGAAAGTTGGCTGTGAAAATCGGGCTTACTCCACTTGCCATGAAACTATTTCAGACCTTGTGGTGTCTTTCATGTGTGTTGTTTCATTTGTTCACAGCTAATTTCTATTTCCTTGCGAAATCCGCATAGAAATTCGACCGAAAATTAAATGTGCGTCGGCACAGTCTAAGAGCACACAAATTGTTTCGACTGTGAAGCAACATAGAGCAGTACAATGGCCATATAGCTGCCCTTTTTATCATATAACAACTCTTTAATTAAGGAAAAAATTAACTAGCTATTGCCTGCGAAAAATTTGTGATAAATTGCAACTTTTAAGAGAGACGTAGTTCCGAAATAAATTGTATCTGTAAAGTACCGTAAAAATACAATGATAACGTTATTACGACAGATAGAAACATCAAATGCAATTATATACATGAATTGACATCAGTTCTCCACGTAACCAGATCAAAAGGGAAGAGTGAAGAGGCATCGTCAAATTATGATTGTCATATTTCCAAATAAATTAAAATTTGTGTGATTCCACTTGGGGATAAACAGTCTCCCTGTAGTAAATGAGATAATATGTTGTACACAAAATTTGAACAGCTCCAGTATGCCGTTACTATTCTTAAGTAGTCGCTGAACTGCTTGACTGTCGTATCACTCTGTGGAGTAGCAACGGATTAGAACATACTTAAACTACAGAAATGTGTACAGTAGTAGATTACTTAACGCTGTGTTGTGAGCTACACCGTTTTCCTATGTAACTTGTTCTACAATGAATTACATCAAGTTATAAATATACTAACGAGCGTACAAAACCATTGTAAACTCTTCTAGTCTCACAAGACCAGTTGCAATGTATTTCAGAAATGATTCAAATGGCTCTGAGCACTATGGGACTTAACATCTGAGGTCATCAGTCCCCTAGAACTTAGAACTACTTAAACCTAACTAACCTAAGGACATCACACACATCCATGCCCGAGGCAGGATTCGAACCTGCGACCGTAACAGTCGCGCGGTTCCGGACTGAAGCGCCTACAACCGTTCGGCCACAACTGTCGGCAATGTATTTCATTTACTTTCTGCCGAGGCTGCAAATCGTTGAATATTGGCAAATCAGTTCATAATATTCCCATACACGTTTTTCTTTCTATTGTAATTCATAACCGTTCAAATGGAAATCTCTGGAGGGATACCAACAAATTTTATTAGTATTATTGAAGATGTTGAATGTTGAAGAAAATGATAAACTGCTTTTGGAAAAGATATAATGAATATATTTCGTGTGGATACCAGTCTGATGCGAAGCCACCTCGGCGGCTTGCATGTCAGTGACGCTTCTTGTAGAAACTAAAAAAACAAAAACTTATAACGCAGTTGACTGCCCGAAAGAGTTAATAGAACTTGGCGTGTTTACGTAATAAAATCTGGAAGTACGTTATCCACACATAAGCGCTAACAGTGATCAGAAGAATGATCGAAATTAATGAACGAAATCGGCACTGAGTAACATAAAACATTGCCTTGCGAAAAAACGTACGTAACTGAATATTGAGGCCATATATGCAGCATGGAAAATGCCAACTTACGGCTAATACAGCCTACCTTGTAAAATCACCTGAGCTGAATTGTCTGTAATGTGGCAACGCTACCCAGAATACATCAGAAACCCACGACAACGCGTGTGATTACAGTGCTTTAAATGTAGCATGCAACGGCAGCCAACTGGTGCCAGTACATGCGCGGTACTGCACCAAACCTCTACTCACTCTAATTACAAACGGTTACCCCCTTGTCTTTGTCTCTTATATTTGCCAGCCTGTGCCAACTTGTAAAAATTTCGTCTACGGTTTTTATTTTCTGAAACCTATACTATTTACTATACCAACTGTTATCTAAAATCTATGCACTTAATAGTGCTTTCTGTAATTAAGCGGTGTGTGTGTGTTTTGTAACCTGAAGGAGCAATTGTATTGCCGTAAGTTATTATAACAATGTTTTCTCTCACACATTTGCTGCAAATATTAAATTAACCTACTATGCGGAGCAGTACGGTTGTCATCCTCAAGGTGTCAAGATGATCTACATTAATGAGTTTAGAAGAAAGCATTGGAAAACAGAGGTAATAAACTAAAGTAAATAATATCTCTCAAGGAGAACGTAGTCATATATTACAAAATCTTCTATGTGAAGATTTCATCTACTTGCTACTGACTATGTCACAGTGTTATCACTTCAGATAGATCCCTTCACAATACTATGGCAGTGTTTGGAATAAGTGTGGAAAAAAAGTCCATGAAATAGCACTCCTCAAGTTGAAACGCTCAAAATATTCCTACAGATACGTATATAGGTATATTTAAATATCACAAACACCCCATAGTCCATTCATTACCTCCCATGTAGTAAATTGACGCAAAGTTTTACTGCTGTTCGGAGTAAGAGCATAAAATTTTTATCTTACCTCAATGTAAGGGTTATTTTCGTTATGAAATTTTTATGGGTAGGCATAAACGTGTTTTATGATATGTGATGCCTCTGTGACAAAGGTTATATTAAAAATTTATAGAAAAGGATTCATGTATTGAAAGGAAACACAAATTAATGCTGTTATCATCATACACAACTTGTCAACTCGACAATAAAACTGACTATATCCTTAACATTCGTGTAGACTTCGGATGTATTGAATCTCCTTACCCTTGTACAGAACGAATGGTCCACCACAGCCAATTATTTAAGATTTCTGTAGTGGTAAAACATTATTAAGCATTCATTAGTAGAATAAATAAATTACGACCGTTATGCTCAGGGTACATTATTTTCACATTATGTTTTCTGGTAGGTGCCTGTAAATGAAGTATCCAGATGTTGAAAGCTATTATTGTTAATAATTTGTCGCGTATATTCGTGTGCTTCTGTTTTTTCCAAGAAAAATCTTTTCCTTTTCATTAAAGTAGATCACATCCTCACATGCACCGCGTATGAGATAAAAATTAAGAATTAATAAGTGAAAGTATTCTATTTTTAGCATTTCTTGAAAAAAATAGTTCAAAGATGTTACATTTACGGAACAGCAATAACTTTTTTTTAGGTTGGTACCTGTGAAGCGCAGAGAACTTATGAGAAAAATACCAACAAGCGCTTATTTATTTAAAAAAAGTTAAATGTACGCTTTACGTATCTCATAGTAAGAAGCAATAGCAATGCACCGACAAAATATAAATATCTTCAAAGGAAGGCCGTTTTAGTTTTTGGTACCCACCTGCAAGAACGAGAAATTTCGAAACCGACTATTTCTTATTAACTTCTGGGTAAATGAAATTGCAAACGTGCATATCTTAAAAGTGATTAAAAAGATAAAAGAAATAAAAGCTACCGTCTAGGTCATTCCGCAAAATACGCTATGCCGTAGCTCGCGTGGACGATTGTATTTTCTGCTTAGACGTCTCACTCTTTTTCGTGGCGAAGCAAACGACTCTATTGCAACTAAAATTCGAGAAAAGATCCTTCAAATAGTCGAACAGCATTTTACACTCGAACTGTCGTGATACCGCTTCCACAAACCGCAGGCGTCACGCAGCAACACAAACAGGCACGAACACGCCAGTAGTTAACTCTCACCACAAACCGTCTTGCGACCACTCTGCAACTTTCAGATCGCTACTCGCCCTGCGTAAAAGCACAATCGCGAACAGTTGTCCTTCCGTGAAGAGGACTGACGCCGCTCTGAGCTACACTGTAATTGCTATCGATTTTAAGGCTTCAAAATTATCGGCCTTTCTTGGTGGCCGAATCAATATCACCCGACCATGTGCTCGGCGGCCGGCAAAGAGGTGCGAAGAAGTGGTTTTCGAAACACGGAGAGGCGGCGAGGGGCCGCCGTTTCGGTAAGGAAAGCGGCGAGGAGCCGCGTGGAGCGCCGGCAGCAGCTGTCAGCGTGAGGAAGGCGGTAAATGTGGGACAATAGGTGCGTGCCAACATACGGCAGCGCCGCCGCCATTCCGCGCCACCTGGGACTGGCGCGGTCGGGTGAAGGGGGGGTGCAGTCGTGCGGCTGCCTGCCGCCTCCCCCTCGGCGGCAGATGCGGGACACCGGTTCCGAACAAAACGGCGGCGGCGGCGGCGGCGAACCCCGGGGCCCCGGCCGCAGTACGCCAGCGAGCGACGCGCCGCAGCCCACCACCTCGCCGTCCGACGGTCGCGGCGCGCCCGCTTCGTTCACCGTACCGCGACAGTCCCTCCTGCGCAGTAGCATGCGCAGTAACTCGCCATACAAATATGGACGTCCGTCGGTCGGTGAAAATTTCGTGCAAGGGACATTTACGAAGGTAATTTCTTCGACCGTGGGACAGTGTTAAAGCTCTGGCATCGATTACTGTGTAAACTGAAGTGTGAAGTTTCTGAGGGTGGCGTTCGTGTGGGGAAGGGGCGTGCTGAGCGATGGAAAACGTGGAGGAAATGGCCGATCAGCAGTCGCTCGGTGAGCCGATGCAAGATTCGGTCGATTCGCCAGCTGCGTCTACGCATGCCGGCCTCAGCATGTCGCCGGCGGAGCTCAGCCCCACTATTTCACGGCAGGCCGTGACTGGCTCGGTGACCACTTCGCACGAGTCGCTCGGCGAGTCTACATCAACTCACATCAAGGAGGAGCTGCCGTCTGCGTCCGAAGACTTGTCGGAACACTCGGTCGACATCAAGCAGGAGACGCTCTCTGTGATAGTGCAGCCACACGAAGACTCGCAGGACTCGGAGCTGCTGAGTCCGGGAAAACTTTCTCCGACTTCGGGAATTTCAGTCAGTGTCGCAAGCATGATCGACGCCACAGATTTCCGCACTCTGCAGCCGGAACCGACGTACCAGACGCTGACGTCCGTCAACGGCAGGATGTCACCTCCCGGTTTCAGCCCCAGTTCCTCCTACGCCACGCTAACCCCTCTGCAGCCCCTTCCACCCATTTCCACCGTGTCGGACAAATTCGCTTACGGTCACACGAGTAACGTTTCTGGATCTTTTACAGTAATGCAAAACAACGGACTCGCAAATATAGGCTTGGGCATGAGTGTCAACTCGCCGTACACGTACGACAAGCTGTCTACGATGGGGATGTCGCCGCCGCCGCACTACTCGTCGCCGAACAACGGGCTGGGCACCATCAACATCCCGCAGCAGCACTCGCCGCTGTCGCCGCAGAGCACGTACAGCCAGAACGGGCTGCAGTCTCCGCAGAAGAGCCTGTCGCCCAGCGGCTACGACTCGCCGTACACGGTGGGCCGCGCGACGCTCAGCCCGCCGTCGGCGTCGTTGCACTCGCCGCCCAACCCGATGGTGACGAGTTTCGTGGGCGCCGCGGCGGCGATGAACGGCATGGCGACGATGACGCCGCACCAGTCGCCGCCGCAGCCGCAGCCGCCCCCGCAGCAGCAGGCGCCGCAGCAGCAGCCCCCGCAGCAGCCGCCGCCGCAGCCGCGCGACCGCGTGGCCGTCGCGTCGCCGTCGCCGCCCGCCTTCCAGCAGGCGGTGCAGCCGCCGCAGCCGCCCCAGCAGCAGCAGCCCCCGCAGCAGCAGCAGCCGCAGCAGCAGCAGCCGCAGCAGCAGCCCCAGCCGCCGCCGCAGCAGCAGCCGCCGCCCCCGCAGCAGCAGCAGCCGCAGCCGCCCCCGCAGCAGGCGCCGCCGCCGCCTCCCCAGCAGGTGAAGGCGGGCGCGCCGTCGGGCGGCGGGCTGCTGCCGCCCGGCGTCGGTGTCGGCGTCGGCGTCGGCGTCGGCGTGGGCGTCACGCTGGCGCCCGCCCCCGCCGGCGAGGTCGAGGAGATCAACACCAAGGAGCTGGCGCAGCGCATCAGCGCCGAGCTCAAGCGCTACAGCATCCCGCAAGCCATCTTCGCACAGCGCGTCCTCTGCCGGTCACAGGGCACGCTGTCCGACCTCCTCCGCAACCCGAAGCCCTGGTCCAAGCTCAAATCTGGCAGAGAGACATTTCGCCGCATGTGGAAATGGCTGCAGGAACCCGAGTTTCAACGGATGTCAGCACTCAGATTGGCAGGTAAGTGCTTTACTTCTCATTCTCACTTCTCGAGTGGTGCTGTCTCGAACGATCGCGAGTAGACGTTTGTGTTTTGATGTGCCGTCGCCACTGTGTGTAAACAAGGTGGACGAGCACGTGGCGAGCACGTGAGGGGGCGTGTCTGCAGGTTTTATCGAGCCTGACGCTCACCCCTCTCCGCGCAGAGTATCGATTTTCGTTCGGCACGAGTTTGCGCTTCCTCCGTCACTGGGTAAACTGCACGTGACGGCGAGCCAGCCGCACTCCGCTTCCTGTGTCTGCGGCCTCGCGCGAGCGTTGCCGTTTCTCAGAAAACCGCAACGTTTTCTTAGCGATGAGTTGTACGCCGTCTGAGTTACAGAACGACGGTTGCTCGAGACATTCACCCATCTCAACTTCTACTGCTCTTGTCTGCGCTAGACTTACAACTGTGTTATGCAGAGCATTAGTCACAACTGTTAAATAATAAGTAAATCTTAATGCCTCACTGTCACTTTGACTGTGAAATACTACTTCTACATTTCGCTATTGTCTTAGAATATTCTGACATTTCTTTTTAAATTCACAATGTAGCGTTTCTCTAAATATATGACGCCTTTGCACAATTTCTAAATCGTAGTACGATATCTAGGAAGTTAATGAATAATTACATTATTACTATTCCAGTGATTGTTTGGCGTTCATTAATCGCCGCAGTACTTGTTTAGTGCTCAAAATAATGTCATTGTATCTATGTTTCATTAGTCAGTCTCGTATATTTTTCTATAGCAAAATTACTAATTTTTCTGCAAGTACTTAGCTCTCGGTCTATTGCTTTACATTTAATGAAAAGACATATTTGTGTAAATATACATGGTTTCCTTTAATTCCTTTCTAATACTGACAGTCAAACAGATGTTATACGTATAATTTCAAAAGCAAGATACAAATTAACTTGTTTTTGCTTTCGCTGTCGTGGAATACTACAGGGTGGCGCACAAATAATCGGTCCCGAGTACAGACTGCTCGCCAGTTACGCACGTACTGTTGTCCGCCACAAGCAGATACAACAATAAATAGATACATACGTAATAATCGTATAATAAAGAATGACAAATAAGCTAATGCTGTTGTATTTGTTCTTGGCGGGCAACAGCTCTTGCGTAACTGGCGAGCAGTCCGTACTCGGGGCCAGTTTTTCGTGCGCCACCCTGTACTTCCGCTAATCACTGTTGTGGTAGCATATTCTGACATTTCCTTTTAAATTCACAGTGTTGCGTTTACTTCAACATATGAACTCATTACCATATGTAATAATTAAAATTTTCTTACGAACCTGTAAACATTTGCCAAAAGAAGAAAATTTCAGCTCACATGTATTGCCTCGTTGAAGAGGAGCCGCTGGAACGACTGGTAACAATATTTTTTTGGAATAATTGTTGTCTTAACCTTGTGTTTAATTTATACTCTTGCCTTTTACAGGAGTATAATGGCATCGAATGATTGAGGGATGACGACTTAAAACAGCAAGGCTGTAGAATTTACTGAAACGATAAAGCCACAGGCGACAGTCAAAATCTTTTTTCTTATTAATTACACGGGCTTATGTTTCATGGAATAGTTCTTAGTTATGCGACGAGGGGGAGAGGCAAAATTCGAGTCGTTAGACGTAACTTAATACAGTTAGTTTTCGTAAATCATCGATAGCAATGTCACTGTAAATTCTTAATTATAAAGTTGCATTCAAAAACCGTATGGAAACTACAATGGAAATGTTGTGTACTCCACATATATCTGTCAAAGGGCATGCATGCATCTGAGGATGGGTATGGCATGACATGCATCCAGTATCATTAAATGTAAGCTACACGAATGCCAGTTTCACACGGAGCGGAGTAAACGTGAAGACCGGCTCTGTGCTTATACGTGGAACTCGGCACTCGTGGAACGCATTCCGCTAGATGCTCGATAGGTCTTACGAACGGGATCGTTTGAATAAGACGAATTCGTTGGACGCACATGTCAACATTGGGCCGATGCAAATGAGAGAGCGGCGGTGGTGGGGGAGCAGCATGGCAGCTGCGCATGCGCAGGCGCGCTCGGCCGCAGCCCGCATGGCGCACAGCTGGCCCACCGCCGCCGCCGCCGCACGCGCCGCCTTCCGCACACACGATAAGCCGTCATTCACTTAGCTTCCCTCCCCAGCCCGGCATATCTCAAATCTAGAGCTTCCCATGTTTTGACAGCTGTTCCATGTAAACTCGCCCGCCGACACAGAAGTAACTTTCGCCTGAGGAAAACGAGATATGGTCATTTCTAGAAAAATTATTATCGTTTAAAAACACTGCATTGGTTTCCACTCAGATCACGAGAAAATCAGAGATTGAGGTAAAGACCTTAACGTAAATGAGTGTGTAGTTGTACACTTAAGGAATCGTAGAAACACCATTTAGGTATCACTGCTGGGCTCAATCATGTTATACAAATACGAGACAATGAGTTGAGAGATCAAGCGGAACTATCACAGATGTAAATAAAGACTCCCTCTTTATTTGTACCTTACTTACTTACTCACTGGTCATACCGGACTCGAGAGTCCATTACCGCAGCAACATATTTTCGCCATCTCTCCCTGTCTTGGGCTATTTCCTTCCATTCACCTTCAATACCTAGGCTCCTCAAATCAGCCTTCACATTGTCCTCCCATCTACGCCTCGGTCTCCCCACAGGACGTTTTCCTTCTAGGTGCCCTACCAGTACTCTGCGCGCTGTCCTGCCCTCATCCATTCGAGCTACGTGACCCGCCCATCGCAGCCTACGTGATTTAATACTACTGATTATGTCAGGGCTTGAATAGAGATCGTGAACCTCTTCGTTACGCAGTTTTCGCCACTCTCCGATAATGTCATCCCTTTTCGCTCCGAAAATTTTCCTCAAAATTTTGTTGTCAAATACTCGAAACGGCTTTTCATTTTGCGCATTGAGAGACCAAGTCTCACACCCATACAGCATAACTGGTAGAATAATAGTTTTGTATATTGTAATATTTAAATTCCTAGACAATATCCGTGATGAAAGTAATCTATTCAGTGAGAAGTAGCACGCATTTCCCTCCGTAATCTCTTCTTCAGTTCGAATTAAATCTCATTTCTCGAAGTGATGTCCACGCTTAGATGTCTTTATTTGTAACGCACAGGGAAACTAGCCCTTCTATCAAAATAGCTGGAATACTGCTCACGTGTGTGGCACCAAATCAGGTCAAACTATATGGGGACATCGAGAATTGGTACAGATCTTCATTCGTCGCTTCAGTCTGTATATATACATCATAAAATATAAGAAAAGAAAGAGCACAAAAGCTCACAGGTTTTCTTATGGTAATGGTAAAATCTCTAACAAAAATTGCCACAGCTTGAGATCGTGCTCAGAATAGATTTCTAGGGTAAAGATGGATGAACATTCTTCAATCTCCTATGTATTGTGCCCGAAAAACTTTCAAGATAAACTCAGACTAACGATAACTCCCGCTTAGAAATAAAGAGAAGCCGTATTCCCACTCCCAACCCTTGAAGGGAAAGAAAAGATCGGAATAAATGGCACAACAAAATGGGAATGGGAATTTTCTAGTCATGTGCATAGTGTACATGTTTCACTTTCGGGCGTGCTTCTCAATTTCCAAGTGCGACAGACGTTCGGAAACACATTAGTCGGGCGGATATGAGTGCGCATCCGTATTTCAGTCTCGTTCAAAGTCGCAGAGCACTGTTTTACCTCACTTCTTTCTGTCCCATGTTTTGCTATACCTGTAACCGCGGTGTCAATTCTCATTCGTGGCCCACTCCAGTTATTGCACTGTTATTAAATAGTGCGATTCTTTTTCCCCTCCCCTCTTTGCGAGCATTGGGTCCGCTTGTTCCCGTACAGCTCTGGCTGGTGCTTCAGTTCTTCCACGATTGTGATTTTCTTTTAACGCGTTTCGTTCTCTACTTCCAAAGCTACAGCGGCCTGTTCGAAATCCGACTCACTTGACTTCACTTCTTTTCAACAAAAATTTGGCGATATGATAGTGAGCCACAGAGAATTCTAGTTGGGAATATTTGGGAACGGATTTCATGTTTCGACATTTGCTATACAGCCAAAGGAAATCTCCCGAAAATCTTCGTTGGAACTGGGCATTGGAGTGATCTATAATTTAATTATATGACGATATGTCCCGGACAAAATTATGGATGCTTAGTGTGTGTCTCCGTCTCTCTTTATGTGTCGAAAAGAGTAAGTCCACGACCGGATCCAGATGTTGAGCCCTCGTGAATACACACGTTAGATACTTATTACAGTTTTATTAAAATTGTTTTCTTCCGGCAATGTGGTATTACCGAAATTTTTCACCCCAATTACAATAACGATATCGAGCTAAACATCATTCGGAAGACGAAGTTTCTTTTTTCATCATCCCCTTTCCAGTTCTTTACATTTCTGTGCGGTTAGGTAATCACGCTATAAATATGTTTCAAACTACTTGTTATTTCCCAATACATTAGTTCATTTCATTCGTGCGAGGGGGAAAAACCAACCTTTGTGCTAAGTAATTTGTACCAGATGCTTGAACTCGCTCTAATTCCTTCAAACTAAACCTTGAAATTAGTTTCTAAACGTGAATGCAGTTGATAGTCATGCGTGATCATACGTGAAAACTAAGAAATATCCAATACGAAGCAAATCACTATCACACACACCAAAGCTGGACAACGAATTATTCTCAGTTAAATTACATACAACGACGTATATTGACTGAACTATCGTTGTATAATTACTTTCACGTATTCATTCGACGCTGGCTCATAATTTCATAAACCTAGTGTTGATACCTTCGTTGCATCGTTCAGATGGTTACATTCTGTAGAACTGTTACCTTCCCACTTCACCTCCACAGTCGCCTGTTTGACAGCTACAGAATGTCGCTCATAGCACGCGATCGTGACGGAAAACTCAAGTCTCTCCATCTTCCACGGATACAAACGGCTCCCTCAGTAATGTAGATTCACAAAAATAGGCAATCGTCAGCATTTTAATACTGGCAGCTATTGACTTAAATAAGATACAAAATATTGGTTTCCTGTAGGAACTGAGAACTCTAGGATTTATGTTAGTTCTGTTTCGCAGACAGTATTCGGAAGGGGTGCGTTGCGTCAGTTAATAACTACTGATGTAACTAGTTGCCAAATATGTTGTTTCGTCAAAACATGAAATATACTGACTATTATTGTTATATTTTTAGATCTAAATTTCACGATCGAAATTAAATTAGTCATTCGTGAGCCAAGAATAATTTAGACTGGTTCTGGCTCATAGGAACAACAAATCTGTGGTGTAATAACTGATGCCGAGTTCTAACAAGGCTCCAAATAATAAAACCCTTTAACTTCGAAGACAAAAACTAAGAAATCAGAGTTCCTTCAGACGTTATAAGACAATTTCATCAGACTGCCTTGAATTGCAGCAATATCGTTCAGATTGGAGAACGGTGCGGTTATTACAGTTGAAGTAAATCAGACTTGCACGGTGTAGGTGCCATGCGCTCCATATATCGAATGCTTAACTCGTATGAGGTTCGTCGCGTATTGCAGGTGATACTGCGTAACGATTTTCGTTAGACAGACTGATAAAGGGAATATAATTAAAAAATCCTGTTGTGTGATTCATCAACTGCATCTGTAATGATTTCTTAATGGGTTTATTATCTGGTAGTCAACGAGGTGTGTAGAAGCAGACTCCACGCTATGACAGATATGAAGGGGGGAATCATTTCCCCACACACATGAAGTGATGTAATAAAAACACAACAAACTTAATTAATCGGAATCTTCTGACGAAGATATGAACCAATTTCCTTGCAAATACTGGTAATAATGTTTTTCTTGGTTTGTCTGCGAGTATGTGGACCAAGACATGGTAAAAATTCGGATTGCTTTTCCCGCCAACACCATATCAGATAAAATTGTTCAAGGAACTGTTTCCGAATGTTACACACGTCTAGGACGCTTATTCGCAAACTGTGAGCACTCCCACACATCGTGTAAAGTTCGATATTTGCAGAATTTATCACTACCGTGCAGCCTATTTAACGGAACGGCTGTAGTCAGAACTTCTAGAATGCTGTTGGAGGAAACTGTTCGTGCCTCACAGGAGCAACATATACAGGGTGAAATACATGAAAGGTATTCGCAGTTGCGAATATGAACAACCATCAGCAGTGTAATGGAATGACGACCATGAAAATTTGCACCGGACCGGGACTCGAACCCAGATTTCCCGCTTATCGCTAGCGGTCGCCTTACCATTAGGCTATCCGAACACGACTCACCGCCAGACCGAAACCATATGTCGCCATTCATTGGGTCTGGGCTTGAGGCGTGTTCGGACAGCCAAATAGTGAGGTGCCCGCTCGCGATAAGTGGGAAATCTGGGTTGGAGACCCGGTCCGGCATAAATTTTAATTTAATTTGTGGTAAGTTTCTGTGGGACCAGACTGCTGAGGTAACCGGCCTCTACGCTTACGCACTACTTAATCTAACTTAAACTAACTTACGCTAAAGACAACACACACACCCATGCCCGAAAAAAAAAAATGTTCAAATGTGTGTGAAATCTTATGGGACTAACTGCTAAGGTCATCAGTCCCTAAGCTTACACACTACTTAACCTAAATTATCCTAAGGACAAACACACACATCCATGCCCGAGGGAGGACTCGAACCTCCGCTGGGACCAGCCGCACAGTCCATAACTGCAGCGCCTAGTGATGACTGGGTGTTGTGTGATGTCCTTAGGTTAGTTAGGTTTACCTAGTTCTAAGTTCTAGGGGACTGATGACCATAGATGTTAAGTCCCATAGTGCTCAGAGCCATTTGAACAATTTTCAGCGCCTGAGACCGCTCGGCTAATCCGAAGCGGCCCCATGCCCGAGAGAGGACTCGAACCACAGATGCGGGAGGCGCGCGAACCGTGACAAGGTGCCTTAGAGAACGTAATTACCCCGCGCGGAGCACTTATTTTCATTGTCGTCATTCCGTTATAAGCTGATGGCTGCCACATTCGCAACTGCAAGTACATTTCATTAATTCATAACGGCTGTAATCGCCACACTGCCGCACAGTCACTGCAATATCGTATACGGGGTAAATACAGACACTATCCAAAATATTTCCTAGATTGTTCAGGAATATTTTCTGAATATTTTCGCATAAGACGTCCGTGATCTCCCGTACTCGTTACAGCGTAACGATATAATTATGATTTATGTCCGTGACGTGCAACACATTCTCTTCTATGATTTCGTGTTCTGGTATACCTCCCGTGGCCAGTATCTTCCATTCTAACACGGAAGAACCTGATTTCTCGTAGGTGCATATGTACATAAACAGAGTACTGTGATGTGGTTACCGTCATAGAGGAAACAGCTCATCATAGCGTCGTTGTGCCTCTCTTCGTTGCATTCAGTGGACCCATAAATGAGGTATTTATTGGCTAACACATCAGTAAACCTCTCTATACCGTTAACGTGACGGAACCGAGTAATACTGCTTGCTCGGGAGGACGACGGTTCAATCCCGCGTCCGGCCATCCTGATTTAAGTTTTCCGTGATTTCCCTAAATCGCTCCAGGCAAATGCCGGGATGGTTCCTCTGAAAGGGCACGTCCGACTTCCTTCCCTAATCCGATGAGACTGATGACCTCGCTGTTTGGTCTCTTCCCCCAAACAATCCAATCCAATACTGCTTGCTAGTTCGACGACCTGCAGACGCTTATTGTTTTGTGCACCGAATGATTTTTAGCCCCAATTAATGACACCAGAAGACGACTGAATGGAGGAGCTTGGAGTAGTGGATTCATTCCAAGCTTCCAGCACTCCCACAAGACACAAATGTGCAAGATGGCACAAAGATTAAGATTATCGTCTCTTTACCCCAAGAGGTAGGGTTCATATTTCGCTTGGAACATCCTGCTGTAAGTCTTCCATGGTTTCTACAAATATTTAGAGTGAATGGAATAGTGACACATTCATTAAGGTCACGGGCTGTTTCTGAAGTCAGTTAACAGCCCAACCTTGATGACTTCGACATGAGCACGAAGTTGAGAAGATAAAATGTACGTTAGTCCACTAACAGGGTACGCTGCTAACCCATCATGGCAGACATATCAGCTGTAAGTTCATCTCCAGTTTATTTTATAGGCTGACGGTTTCGGCGATATAATATGCCATCATCGGGCCCTCTATTCTAGATAATGGTTGAATTTTTCAATGTCAAAATGTACGTACTTCATATATGAAAAATAGTCTCTGCAGCAGCTTATGTACGCACGATTTTAGCACGCATCAACAGCTACAAACGAAGGAAGGAAGATTGGGTTTAACGGCTCGTCGATATAGATGTCATTAGAGTCGGAGCATAAGCTCGGATTGCGTTAAGGCTGTGGAAGGAAATCCGCCGTGCCCTTTCAAAGGAACCATCCCGGCGATTGTCTGGAGCGATTTAGGGAAATCACTGAAAACCAAAATTAGATGGCCGTACGCGAGGCCGGTGTGCTAGCCACTGCCCCACCTCGCTCGATGTCAACAGCTAGCAGACGACGTTGACGAGTGTTAAGGTCGTTCGTACATAAGCTGGTGCGAAGATTGGTTATTTTTCGTGTATGACGTACATACATTTTGTCACTGAAAAATTCAACCATTATCCAGAATGCAGGGCCTGATGATGGCGTATTAAATGGTTGAAATGGCTCTGAGCACTATCGGACTTAACATCTTAGGTCATCAGTCCCCTAGAACTTAGAACTAGTTAAACCTAACTAACCTAAGGACATGACACACATCCATGCCCGAGGCAGGATTCGAACCTGCGACCGTAGCAGTCGCGCGGTTCCGGACTGCGCGCCTAGAACCGCGAGACCACCGCGGCCGGCGATGGCGTATTATATTGCCGAAACCAGTAGCCTATAAAATAAACAAGATGAACTTACAGCAGACGCCTTTTTTGATGTTTATTACATACATATCGGCGGCTGTCCCGCAATCCAGTATTGCAAGAACAGAGGCACGTAAGATAAATACTGTCTAGTAGTGAATATGGAAGCTTCTGTCAAACCGGGTCTGTAGCCCTTATTTCCTGCTTTTTGCAAGCAGCCACCTTAATCATTAGGCTTTCCGAGCACGCCTTCAGTCGTCAGTTGCTAGGCGACACTCTGAATCAGATAATGTGACTCCATTGTTTCTCTTAATTAAGTACATGTTCACTGGAATAACTACCTGAAATTATTTAAACAACGTACTGTGCCGAAACTATGTCTGGCTACAATTGTGATACATGTCTAAAACATTTGCACTTACATGGTGAATTTCACGACACACTACTGATTCACTGACTGCGAAAAATCTGCCCGAGGAAAATAAATCTGTGCTCAACTAAACACGTGGGAACGAGGTTTATAGTGAATTTGTTTTCGCGTTGGGATCTTAACCCCATACCGAATGTAAAACAAGATTATTCATGTTTCCTAAGCCGTGGAGGGATAATTTCCACATTTAATTTTGTGATAGTACGCTAAAATGTAGGGGAGCATCTGTATGTACGTACACGGTTATCACAGTTTTCGAGAAATGTAATTTTTTTTTCGAAACTAAAGTTAAAAAAACGCAAAAGCATTGACATGTCGTATAAAGCTGGTGAAATGCCTTATTTAAAAACATTATAATTTTTATGTGCTATATTTCCACGTTACAATATGATCTGTGATATGTTTATCGTGCGCTTCATTGTTCGCTACATATTTTGTAAATATGGTACGAGGAATAACGACAATCAGGAGTCTTAAAACGTACCAATTCTATGACGATATAACTAATGTAATACAACTTGATTTCCGTGTAAGATATTAGCAGTCTCCTTAAGATAGGCGTCATATCTTTAACGGTCCTTCTTATGGAGAGACCACCATTGGTGATGGCGTTTCACTGCGCAGATACTAACGGTATTAAGGTGTGTCCTGTTCTAATCTGCCATACAAAATGTTCGTATTGTTGATTCTAGTTTCCGCACAATATTTTGACGACTGTCTCGGTGATCTTCAATTACTGAGAGAGCTCTGCTCGCTGTTTGGACTTCTACTAGACGTCAGCCATCGAAGTATAATGCGTAGAGTGCAAAAAACGCATTCAATAATGTGGCTAAATAGGCGTGAATTAGCGATTTATTCATTAGATTTGTTAGCTAGTAACAAAACTAATCGGCACGGTAATCTCCACATGCGGCTGGCTGCTTATGGGCTTAAATGAAGTGGCTGTATGCGGACGAGATGTCACTCGCCTGTCAGCAGGCTGGGGAGGTAGCCAGGCTGTTCACCTCCAGTCTGTTTTGTTTATCATCTCTCCCTGTTGTATGAGACCTGCGCTGCGCATTCCTCCCTTCCAGTCATTTGCAACACTAGAGCGGGTCGTTACGGGGAAGGGCCGAAAAAATCCGGTTGGAGTACGAGGAAGGGCTTGGTACGGATCACACTTTCGGTTTCCGCGTTGGGCCCTCTTGTGAGCATGTGGGACCTGCACCGTGATAAATTGTAAAAATCTGCCCTAATCGAGAACTGCTGCGGTACGCGTATTTTGGGTAAATTGCACTGTGTTTCATCAAGGTGTTAGAAGCCACTTCAAATATATGCCATTTGTATTTATGTATGTCTCGAGCTTTTTGCTATGTAATTTCCGTGAATCTGCGCGACCGAGACGGTAAGATTTCTGGTGAAGAAGTAAGCGGAGTGTTTTCTTGAAACGTGCTGCACGCGGAAGGAAATTTGCGTGATATTGCGCCTTCGGCACACCAGTCGCACATGAGAGCTATTGTAACTTAGATTTATACGTTTCAACTGGACAACGAGGATTTACTGTCATACATATAGTCACAGTAAATATCAAATGAAAATAAGCCTCGTAGTTTATGCAGAACTACAGTTATTTCGTTGTAGACACAATCACGGAGCTTATGAGTCTCAATTCAGACATTTATGAGATGGAGAAGTGTAAGTAAACTTTCAGTTTTACGTTGAGACAAAAACGAAAAACGGAGGGTAAGATCAGCGTTCACACGATTGAGAGAGTGATGGCTGAGTAGAGGGAAATAAGCTCCGGCGGAGCTCTCATGATCCAGGAGCAAGGTGAGGCAAAAGCAGGAGAATTTAAGTGGCATTAAAATATCTCTTCAACGTTATTTGCACGGCACTGATGGAAAGGCGCGCATTGAGGTTAATTTATAGTAATCCGTTTCGTAGAATATTTACGGAACGTAGAAGGCACAAAATTTCACGCACAATAGTAAGTTAAATTTTCTTCGACAGTGCTTTTGATTCAAAACCGCCCTTTAACTCGTACAACATCTCTGGTATAACAGTATTATATTGCAGAAATACCTTAATTACTTCTCTCCAGCGTTATATGTAAAGAATCATATTACCTACGCTGCAGCCTGAGACAGTTGAAAGCATTTGTTACATACACAAAGTAGGCTCTACGAGTATGAAATGACAGCTAAAATACTTCAGCGTTAGCTGATACTTTCTTTAGGCGTAGTAAATGGTTTTAAAATTTTTTGTGGTGGACCTGGAGTTATATTTTTAATTTTTCTGCAAAGCGATTTATTAAAACCTCGTACGGAGCAGAACCCCCGTCAGTTTGCGGATTTGAATTCTCTGAATCTGATTTTAGGAAAGATAAACAACTATGTCATAATATTCCACTGCGTCTGTTTTATGAACAACAAATGTGGCATCAGACATGAAGCATACTGTTGTATGCATCCCGATTAACGAAACACTACTTTTATGTGTCACATGGCGTCTATTGTGTATGTATAACGTTAGTAACATGCAAATTATATGGATACCATGAAGATGTTCCTCCTATGCCATGAAGCTGCTGGTGTTAGACACGTTCTCGGTAACGTTAGTAACGAGCGTTCGTCAACAGCTCAGATAACATGTGGATCGAATACTTGTAAATATTATACATCGTATTAACAACATAAAAGAACGAAAAGTTTTCATGTTTAATATTTCCGTTTGAATTTACAAGAAGCTAGTTCCTAGAATTTTGACTTAGCTACGCCGTCCCGCTGGTTGCGTCACGCGTCGGAGTCCGTAACGCTACACCAGCACAGAGACGGTATAGGTTCCGGCTAACCGGCTCTACAAAATGATATGAACTGAAATATATTCCAGGTCTGATATGACAGGGCTGCTGCTACCGTTGAACGGTGCACAGGCTGCGACACTTGCAGAGATGTGCATCAGAAGCAGCGGGAAGTTGGCACGACAGTGTGGGTTGACCTTCTCGCTTATTGCTAGTATTATGCCTCTTTTTCCCCTAATTAAGAGTGTCAGTTATACAGTAGCACAAATCACACTGATTCTTCGTATTGCAAACATCCATTTACTGACGACGATTGAGGAATTTAAAATCAAATTAAACTTTCGTTAATAACGTAATTTTTGAGAACATGATATGTACTTATTGAGAACTCTGTATTTATAACTAAATGTTGATATTATTTTATCGTCATCCTGCGTTCATTTCTCACCTACGCTAAGGCATATTTAAAAAGCACGGCCGAAACTGGGTTGAAAAAATGTGCCTTTGCGAGTGTTCCGTCTCTGTCATGTATTTGGCTCACGGGATCTGGGGTATAGATGCAATAATAATACGCAATAGGCTAACTAGTCAGATGAAATAGATGTTTTTATTGTAAGCCAGTTTCAATCGGACAAAGATGAGAGGAAGATAGGGCACCGGGCAGTTAAACATGTTTTGTTTAAATATTTAGTAGGAAAATTTATGTATTTCTCGAAAGTAAACTGCACATATCTGAAACACAGCCACATCTCGCTGTATCCCAGTAAAGATGGGCTAGTGTGACCACTTTTGGGAAATTATCTAGAGTCATCGTTTCATTTTAATTGGCTCTGAGCACTATGGGACTTAACATCTATGGTCATCAGTCCCCTAGAACTTAGAACTACTTAAACCTAACTAACCTAAGGACACCACACACATCCATGCCCGAGGCAGGAGTCGAACCTGCGACCGTAGTAGTCGCGCGGTTCCGGACTGAGCGCCTAGAACCGCGAGACCACCGCGGCCGGCTTCATTTTAATTACGGCGTAGTGTGAAAAGATAAAATATTTCTTTGGTGAAAACACTTGCATTTAGAAAGAGAAAGAATAAGTTCGAGGAAACAATATCACCGCTCGACAACCTCATACGTTGTGAACCACAATTACAGCAGCTACACGATAAATGAGAAACAAAAATGGGCGTCCCTGTGTTTGCAGAGAAAGAGAGCGAGAGACTTATGGATGTGTGTTAAAAGCTTTGCTGCGTTTTTTCCTGCGTAACACGTGCTTTTACTATCAAGAACCAAAGTTTCACAGACATACAGCGGTTAGTCTTCCCGACTGAGGCGGCACAACTCGCAGTTGGACCGCAGTTGCAATTCCCGACTGGGTCGTTGGGATTAAGGCTTGCCGTAACTTACAGTTCAAATAAATGCTGGTTTGGCTCCTTTGAGAAGGAAACCTTCATTTTTGTTCCGTGTCCCAGCGAATTCAGAGCTTCAGTTCTATCTCTAAAGAGGTTGTTGTCAACGGGACGTCAAATCCGAACCTTTTATTTTGACGGTCCTTCTTACTTCCTTCAGGAATCTCATTTGCAATTTCTTGGAATCTAAGATGATTAGTCCCCCAATAACTGCCTGGTTCAGTGAGTTCAACAGCATACCATCTCCAAAAGGAGCATGCCTAGTAAAGCACTGTGGTGTTCAGAACGATCTTCTGATTGATGACTGCTTTACTTCTAAGATTCGTAAAATCCATTTCATGTGATCGTCGACAGTATCTATTTGTATTTCATGTACAACACTGTTTACGTGTTTAAAAAAAGATGAGAAAGAAATGGCACTGTTTAATCAAAGCAAACGCATATGCTGCGTGAAAGTGAGTTTCGCGAGTTATTCTGACTCGTATACAAACTCACGAAGATTATTCCATACTAAATACAAGTCGGAACTGACGACCAACATCGCATGTTTCTGTATATTCGCAGCTTTAGCTGTCATCTAGGCCGATTATGAAAATGTGAACTAAAGAAGAAGATAGTAGACATTAGTATTCACTGTAAAGTGGGTTATGTTACATGGGCAACGGAGGTTTCTGAAGTAACTGTACAGTCATTAGTTTATTTTACATCGTGTGATTCATAGAGACATAACGGACGCTCTTTGTAAGGTTTTAGGCTAGACTCTTTCTTATTTCGGAGCCTGTGCATGCAGAAAAGTCTGGAAATGTTCACTTAATTTAGTCGGTTACTATACATATTAAGTATACTAACAGATTTTTTGTTTTTGGTGGTGGTCGTGGTGGTGGTGATGATGATGATGATGGTGATGATGATGGTCGTGATGATAGTGATGATGACGGTTAGATTAGGATAGCAGGAAGATTAGAGCGAGCAGTGCTGAGAAAATTTAGCTGGCTCAAATACTATATAATAAAACTTTTATCATCACAAGCTGCGACTTACTAAGACAAATCTGTAAAGAGTAATATCTTTGAGTGTGGGTGCTACTAATGTCCAACAGGTTTTCAGGTGTGAAGCGTCGGCTTTGCAGTGGTACCATTACTGCTTTACTGCATTTTGTCGCTGTGTGTCGTACTAATAGAAAATTCAGCTTTTCAGCTTCAGCCACGGCTCAAAATAATGCAAGGAATGGACACCTGACACACGAGAACAGAATCTGGAGTCAAGTGCCTATGGCGTACGAAGACGGATGAAGACAATTTGTCAAAGTATTATCCCTGTCTATGAAGACGTCCGTCCATGTATAATGTTATGTTATGGCGCATTTCATTATTTTTGTTAGTGGCCTGTGAATCCAATGCACCGACCTGCTATATCCTGTCAAATATTCATAATGTCAAAAATACGGCGCAGCGCGGACTTAAGCGACGTGATAGAAGGTTAACATCTTCATGGAGTGAGTAGAGATATTTCGAATCAGATTAATTTGTTTTTTACCCTATATCGTAGTCTCGCACATTTTTACATACAAAGGGTAAACTTTTACTTAGTAGTGTTGAAATATATATTGTTGATACACTTAGATAAATTGTTTTTAGATATGACGAGCTGATGCAGCTAAATGAAGCCGTAGTTATGAAAGATATTTACAGAGTATGGCATTAGATCCTTTTGGTTGTATAATGTTTTCTAACAGTTTAGCGCTAGAATTTTTATTTTCTGCATTTTCGCATTTGTAACAGTATGTCTCAGTTGGTCCCATTAACAAACACCAACTGTTCACTTCACTTTTCTGATTAGAGACAGTAGCGCAGAGTAGTCATGTAGATGCAGATGTAGAATTGTTTCTTAATGAAGATTGCGGCAAACTCCACCTCTGATCCTGACAATGCCATCTCATAGGCCTCCTAATTAAACAGAAATGTCTGAAAACAGATTTAGTGATTAAGAGTTGTTATTTGCGAGCACCCGGCGCTTCGAAAAAATGCCATTCATCTAGCTCCTGCCCAACCGAATAGCGTACCAAGAAAATTAATATATCTCCATACATTACAGTTCTGTCCTGAAGGTTGCTCAAATCTCAAATGTTCCTGTTATAAACCAGCCTACGAATGTGGTGGAATGATTCTCACTTGAAGATCCATAAATTTGGAAAAACGTAAGCAATAGAGCGGAAAGTAAGAAGGTGCCCAGTTTCCAAGTGCGCACTTTCGTTTCAACTTAAGAGTGGTTTCTTCCGAAATTCGGGTCCCGATTTATACAACATGTGTATTGATGATGAGCGGTTAAATATGGATCATGTATTGGTCTTGTTTGTCACTGAGTTCAAAGAGTTTTTATAATCAGTGGAGCTACATTGTAGTTCCCATATAATGTTGTCTTTGTGGTAATAACCTCTAACGAGACACGCCACTCGGCATGAAAATCATTTCGGAATTCCAGTGTTTATCATACGAGCTGACCCCGCAGGAACGTTAAACATGTTCGTACTTCCACGTTTGTCCATATAAATCTCCTTTGCCACCACGACAATGTCGAAGACGTAGCCCCCTGGCACACGCTGCACAGGCGTAGCTACTGTATGTAACTGAGCATGAAGGGAAACAGCTAGTGTTAATAACTGTATCAAGCTCTGTTGTTCCAGTCGCGTGCCATATTTTTGAATTACGCTTAACATTGTATTGTGACGGCATTATTTTAAAGTTTTTCAACAAGCCTTGAAGGTATTTTAAATCAAGTGATTGATTTCGTCAAAACAGCAAAGCTTATCTGCAAGAGTAAACAGAACGGAAGAGTGCAGTGAATGATTTTCTCATCCTGGTAATGGCAGTTATTCCACCTGCAAGTGCCTTTTATGATATTTCGTTAATTCATTTATTATCATTACCACACAGTGACTTGGTATAAAGAAAATAAAGTTATCTACTTGCTGGCCATCTTTCGGAATTGAGCTTTTGGTCCGTTGTTTAATGACATCGCCTACGAGATTTTAAACCGTAATATTCCTTTCTTTGCGGGACATTCTGCAGGTTGTTCCAACGAAGAGCGACGCGCTTCGTCAAAAAATGTTCAAATATGTGTGAAATCTTATGGGACTTAATTGCTAAGGTCATCAGTCCCTAAGCCTACACACTACATAATCTAAATTATCCTGAGGACAAACCCACACACCCATGCCCGAGGGAGAACTCGAACCTCCGCGGGGACCAGCCGCACAGTCCATGACTGCAGCGCCTCAGACCGCTCGGCTAATCCCGCGCCGCGCTTCGTCATGGAATCGTATACGTGAGACTTTCAATAAATTGCAGCGGTACACGTTACAGGAGACAGATTGTGCATCACGGAGAGGTTTACTATTATAATTTCAAGAATATATACTCCAATAATAGTCGGCCAACATATTACATCCTCCCTCGTGTGTCTCGAGAAATCACCACCAAAATAAAATCAAAGAAATTAGAGTTCATAAGCAGACCAGTTGCTCTCCCCTGCGTCATTCATGAACGGAACAGGGAAGGGGCAGTGTGATACTGTTGCCGCAAGTACTCCCTAACACACACCACGGTGTGAGGTGTAATGCGGAATAGTCAAAAACAGTCTAAAAAGCTTGTAAGGGTGTCGCAGGGTAGGCTGTGCTGAGAAATAAGTGTTAAGAACAAATTCGGTACGTTGCGCCGTTTCCGTCTTAGCGCTGAAGTTAGCCAATCAGGCCGTTGCGCGCTCATATTTAGACTGCCCTGCAGAGACCGAAAGAGGGGGGGGGGGGGGGTAGGATCTTACGGGACCACACTGCTGACGTCATCAGTCTGCAGAGACCGTGCCGCCAAACGTGTCCTTCGTTTGGTTTCCTAAAACCGAACAAGAAGGGGATATAAAAATTAGACGTGGGACGGTAGTGAGGACAGAACCCGAGCCAAAGGTTGAGCAGTCTTGTGCGCTAACGTATACGCTTATGAGAACAACTCACACTAACGGTATCTGGCGGGCGTTGGAATTTACACGCGCAACGGCCTGATTGGCTAACTTGGATACGCTGCAACGTATGGAATTTGTTTCTTAACAATTATTTCTCAGCACAGCCTGCCCTGCAACACCCTTACCAGTTTTTCAGACTGTTTCTGACCAACCCGTGTATAGAGTAGAGAGAGTGTACGTTAATAATTTAGCTATTGTCGCCTTTACGGTAATACCCCTCCTCCCCCTTTCTATTCTTCCACCTGTTCAGCAACTCTGCACTGCATTTACTGCTTTTGCACAATTTTTGTGTTTCCGGGGAATAGGTTTACAGCAGTTTAGTTTTCGCGTAATATCCCACTAACATTACCTCTTCTGGCTGTAGTCAACGTTAACTGGAAATATGAAGTGCTGGATTTCGTACGCGTAAGAGCTAGTAAGCTCTCCGGCTTTTATTTCCACCGGCAAGATTTTGTGTTTTGGTTGTACATTAGCTGGATCCAATCCAAAAACAGACACAGTACCGAGCGAGGTGGTGCAGTGGTAAGCACACTGGACTCGCATTCGGGAGGACGACGGTTCAATCCCGCGTCCGGCCATCCTCATTTAGGTTTTCCGTGATTTCCCTAAATCGCTCCAAGCAAACGCCGGGATAGTTCCTTTGAAAGGGCACGGCCGACTTCCTTCCCCGTCCTTCCCTGATCCGATGAGACCGATGACCTCGCTGTTTGGTCTCTTCCCCCAAACAACCCAACCCAACAGACACAGTGAAGTACAGGTTTCAATTACATACACCGTTCAACGGCTAGAGAAAGCACTTACTTGTATTTTCTTACACCATGGGAAGTTTTTACGGCCTATGTACAGATCGCAAAAATGAAACATCCCATCTCCGACTTTGGGGGGGGGGGGGGGGAGTGTAGGGGGGGGGGGGGAAGGGGGGTGTCGTTCATTACTAGTCGATATACGATTTCGCGTGTACTGAAGGTATTTCTGTCTCCCGCTGCCAGTGCAGGGTTGAAGAATGGGAGCATTACAAACATGAGGAACGACGTCCAAAAACTGTCTCAAGTATCGACAAGCCTCATTGGTTGACCTAATAACGCATATGTGATACCACAGTGAAGCAAGAGTAGGAGTAGAAGATCCACCAGAACGCCTCTATTAAAGCGAGAACATGAGGTGCTTTAACTTTCTATTGACATAGACTCCATTAGAGATGAAGCACTAGCTTCGTCGTACAAAATGAACAGGTAATTAATAGAGGATATTTTGAAGCAACCAACATAAAATGCGTATCAAATGATATAGGAAAACCATGAGAAACATAAATCAGTATGACTGGATGGGGTTTCCATCTCACTCCCCTCGACAAACGTCCAGTGTCCCAACGCATGGGCTATTTCCATCTGTTACGGTGCATGAGACGTAAAATCGTTTATAGGATAATGTAATTCCGGAAGTGTGCCATTTGGTCAGAAGAGCCACGTTATCAATCATTACAAACTGATTTTCAGGTCTGAATATGGTGCTGATCCACTGATCCGTGCTTGCCACCAGGGAAGGACTAAACATGTTGGTAGTGTTGCCACTGACGCGGTGCAGAATGAGTCTAGTGAGCTTTTTTGCACAAATCAGTTGACAGTGGTTTCTAGCAAGGGCCCTTTCTTACTTTTCGTATACCTTTAAAAAATAACGATTACCTCATCAGGACAGCGAACTGTCTCTCACGGCAAGGTATGTTCTACGCTTGCTTTGATGATGAGCATTCTCGAGACATTAAAAAAATAAAGGAAACCCTGAGGGTGATGTCAACACACTAATGTTCCTGAGACGTGCCACAGTGGTCTGTTCCTGCTTAAGTTTGTCCATCCAGGCTTAACAAAAAATTGTAGACACCTATTGGAATGATACGGATCGATCTTTTTATGTTTGCTGCCCTACGTAAAATTCCAGTCCCAAGATGTATGTTCTCTGTTTTGCGAGCTTATCGCTGTACTTGAAGTGAATATTTCCGAGTAATGTTGATTGTTCCTGCTTTCGTGTAGCCGGCCGGTGTGGCCGAGCGGTTCTAGGCGCCTCAGTCTGGAACCGCGCGACCGCTACGGTCGTAGGTTCTAATCCTGCCTCCGGTATGACTGTGTGTGATGTCCTTACGTTAGTTAGGTTTAAGTAGATCTAAGTTCTAGGCGACTGATAACATCAGAAGTTCAGTCCCATAGCACTCAGAGCCATTTGAACCATTTTTGCTTTCGTGTAAATAGAAAGTACAAATCACTTGCAACGGTGGTTAATAGTTACGGCAAGCAATGGAAAATGATTCAGGTTCTGTTTGCGGATTCATTGGAGTTGATTTTTAATTCCAGAAGACATGAAATTCTCCCGCTAGCAGGTGTATCCACAGGTAAGATGTGAAACATATAACGTACCTACAATGACAGTTAATTGTTACAACACACAACTGTAAACAATTCATCTTAATTCTTAGGGACTCTTATGGTTTTCATTACTAATTCAGAAGTTTTTATATTTCACATACTGTCAGGTACGTAAGACGGACCTCATATTAGTGTAAAATATTGGTAGATTAATCTCTTGTACCGTTACGAAAGCTGCACACTGTGATGTTATCGATAGCATGTGATTTCTTGAAAAGTGTTTCGTGCTATTTAATGTTGTGTAGGTATTACTCGAATTAACCGCGTTCACTGGGCAGTCAGCTAATGCTGACATGTTCTTTCTTTCCGATTTCTTATATGAATTCTCATTTATGTGCATTTGCACTGGAGGTAAAATAATAACTGGGTTTAGATTTTGTCTTACTGTGCAGTACCCTTGTAGGACACGCGTATCTACATGGGGAATATAAAAAAAATTCTAGCATTTCTTTAATCAAGTTCCGTCATTGTTTTGATGGTTATGAAGTGAACTATGTCATAAAAAGTCAGTACCATAGTAGCATATCATCTGGTTATTTGCATTAGTTCGCATGACATCGCTCCTGGTAGTGCATGTCTAAGTCGTACTGGACTCAGGCTCTGGACACTATGGGACTTAACAGCTATGGTCATCAGTCGCTGGACTCAGGGATGACACGTCTGAACAGTAATATGCTCTACGTAACAATATTTTCCTCTGGAGCGGATTAAGGCTGTGGTGTTTTTATAATGCAAAGAAGGGACTATAGGACTGTGGCTTTGAGCTGAAGTGTGAGGCGCCTCTGGATATCCCATGTTGTAATAGCATTTCCTGTGAATGTCGATAATCCTAAACCAGTTTCAATCAATCAGAGATCTTCGATAATATGTTATTAATTATCGAGGAAATCTAACTAGAATCAATAAGAAATTCGTTGTAGAGTTTTTTCACCTGCAATGGCAGTGAAGATTATAGTTACCGGCGATGATCAGAAATAGGTTAGTAAATATAATAAACCCCGATATTAACTGACTGCACAATATCGAGCTCGTTTCTTTATAAGCGAAAAAAGGTTTAATCCACAAATGATTTTTTTTTAAATCTCAGTTAAAATGTACAAAGGACACCAAAAATTTTTACGTTCCTGGCTGGTAATAGATACTTAAAATATTTTAAATGAAGGGTTTATGTAATGGTAATGTATGTTTGAAAAACATAGAATATTATTTTCAAATACTGGAAACGTAGCTGATGACGTAAATAGCCTCATGTGCCCAGAACCACCTAATATCATGTAATAAAAGAATGATTACCGGCGTCTTGTAGTAAATGCTGTAAGTACCACATCCACGGCGTGAGGCGTAACTCTTATTGGACTCTCATTCTGTTGTTGTTGCTTGTAATACACGGAGAGAATGCACGCGACAATCACGTTAAAATGTAGTAGCGGTGTATGAGCGGTGTTTCTCCTTTCCGTCAGAAGCAGCGGCGTGTGTGAACAGCCAGAAGGGATTACAAGTAATAACGAAAAACCGAGCACGCAAATTAGCTGTCACGTCGCACAATAGCGGAAACACCAATCACATACTGGCGGCCGCGGGCCGCGGGCTTCCCTGGCGCTCGCTGCTACTTTCTTTGTCGAGTGCCTCTCTAAGCACACGCGCCGTTATTGCTGCTATCGTTTCCTTTTTGCGAGGATATCATTCTAGCAGCAGCTAATGGTTCCTCATATGTGAATAAAATAATATTAGTGTACTGCCTATACGTTTGACTGGTGCGATGCAAACAGCAATGTTTGTAAAGAGACGGCAAAGTAATAAAACCGACCACTTGGTCTCTTGTTATTTTCACCGTCCTCGTAACAGTTTCAGTTCATCAGCTGCACTCTAATGAGGGTTGCTAGCAGCGTGTTGATACTTGTATTGTAGTATAATTGAACTGAAAATTTCTTTCGCATCCATTACGAAAGACTCAGCTGTTAAAGGTGGTAAAATTTTTCGAAAATTATTAACTATGTCTGAGTACCTGTTGCTGAACTGGCAACTATCTTATTCATATTTGATATATGATTTAAGGTAAGCTCTTGGAGAAAATCACTGTCCTCACCTTGGAAGATAATTGGAGCACGGTTGGGTAACTCAGTACGGTACCTTCTTATATAACGCAAACACAACCTGAACAACAGTATCAGTGTTGAGGGAGCGAATGCTTAAATAAAGTCAAATGTCGTTAATTTGCTGTCGGTTATATTGACCTGTAGCTTGCCAAGAGTACAGAAAATATGCAAAAACAGAAGGGGACATTTTGAGAAAATCTCTCTGATTTCTGAAAGGGTCAGGCGGCCGATTCAATCGTGAACAATTGAATATTATTTCGGAAATGTAGCAAAATTAAGATACATTGAAAAATGGTGCTAACTTTCAAGGAATCCAACTGTTTTTATTTTTAGAGAATGTTATAAGAACGTGGCGTTTGCCATATTAGTTTGTCCACTGAAAAATTCGTCCTGTTCATCAGTTTACTTGCAGCCAGTTAACTTTGTACTCTATTTTCACGAAAATATTGGCCAAATGTCGTTGAGCGCATTTTTTTACCTAAAAGTTAAATAAGGACAATTTTATTTAGGGTATACAGGCTAAAAAGATACAAATTCAGTTTCGGAATATTTAGTTGCATTGTGAGTGTAAAATAATTCGCAGCCGTTACGATGCCAACACTCTCGCAATATTCCAAATCAGGTTTACTTTGTATCTGGCGGAATAATCTAACAAAATTATCGTTTATCCTTTACTTAGGTTTCAGGAAACATCTACTATATTATAAGGAATCTCAGCATAATATATTCCATAAAGAACAAGTGGAGAACAATGGTCTGGAAGAAGCTGGAACATTGTACTAAATAAACACAATGCTGTAGCCCTATTTAACGTTCTTAGTTAAGAAACGGACAGCAGGCCTATGACAAAATACTTTTTAAAGCAACACCGTATGTCGCTACAATTAGACTTCCGTAGCATTTCCTCCCTGGACATTTAACTTGAATAGATCCAAATAACAATCTTTTTCAGAGATCTGTTACGTTCCACACACACACACACACACACACACACACACACACACACACATATATATATATATATATATATATATATATATATATATATATATATATATATATATTCACAAAAGTATTTGAGAAAATCGACTAATGTAATTCACTGTAGCAGGTACCTTACCTTGTAATTAAGTCATTCTGAAGGAAAGACAAATTAGCTATTTGGAAATTTGTGGTAAGCTCCTATGGGACCAAACTGCTGAGGTCAAAGGGCCGTAGGGTTACACGCTACTTAATCTCACTTAAATTAACTTACACGACGGACAACGCACACACCCATGCCCGAGGGAGGACTCGAACCTCTGGCGCGGGCGGACTGAAGCCGAGCGGAGCGAACCGTGGCAAGGCGCCCAAGACCACGCGGGGGCATTCTGGTAGATCCAGTTTATATTTGTATCCCGTCTCTAGTATTACATTCACACGTTTGTAAAGTGCAAAATTAAAAACATGCTTTGCCGGCCGCGGTGGCCGTGCGGTTCTGGCGCTGCAGTCCGGAACCGCGGGACTGTTACGGTCTCAGGTTCGAATCCTGCCTCGGGCATGGGTGTGTGTGATGTCCTTAGGTTGGTTAGGTTTAAGTAGTTCTAAGTTGTAGGGGACTTATGACCTAAGATGTTGAGTCCCATAGTGCTCAGAGCCATTTGAACCATTTGAAAAACATGCTTTGCGTAAATTTAAGTACTGTGACTTGCAGATGTAATAAATATCCTGAATAATATTTATAGCCGTGCGGGATTAGCCGAGCGGTCTTAGACGCTGCAGTCATGGACTGTGCGGCTGGTCCCGACGGAGGTTCGAGTCCTCCCTCGGTCATGGGTGTGTGTATTTGTCCTTAGGATAATTTAGGTTAAGTGGAGTGCAAGCTTAGGGACTGATGACCTTAGCAGTTAAGTCCCATAAGATTTCACACACATTTGAATAATATTCATAGTTATTCAAATGTGTGTGAATTCCTAAGGGATCAAACTGCTGAGGTCATCAATCCCTAAACTTATGCAATACTTAAACTAACTTATGCAAAGAACAACACATACACCAATGCCCGAGGGAGGACTCGAACCTCCGGCGGGAGGGGCCGCGCAATCCATGACTTGGCGGCTCAAACCGAACGGCCACTCCGCGCGTCATAGTTATTCATATCAGCCTATGTTAATCGGTCCAACTAGGTGCCGACACAGATAGCAGATCCCCCAAAACTATTATTGTGTAGATGTTTTGATTGCAAGCAATTATGGATTGTGTAGTTAATATTTTCTCTTGGAAGGAGGCAGATATCACGATATTTTCGACCTGTTGACGTGGTTCTTCGTTCTTGCGCTTGCCTGGAACAGAATTGCGGTGCTGACCGAGAGTCCGTAGTCAGAATATTCTAGCTTGCTCAATGAAAGCTGGGATAACCAACATTTGTCGGCTCGCATACAAATTAAGTCTACCCGAACAGCTTTAGTACTATCCTGGACGACCCTCGACACAAAGGCGCTGTGGCAGAAACCTTGTCGAGAGTTCGTTCAGGTATTTCATGTTCTCTCCCTTTCACACTAAAGTGCCATACAAATTTCCTGTAATTGTAATATGTACTCGCTATTTGTAGGCGATTCGCCACTCTGCTTCATAAAATTTCAATAGTGACCAATAGTGACTTGTGTACTGGAAATAATTTCACATGTTTGCTTTTTGTTTGTCGAATCAAGCTCCACCTCGAATAACGCCCATTTTACAAAGAGTGAGCGTACTCATACATATTTTCTAAAGTGCTGTGTTTCCAGCTTGGTATTTGTAATCAACGACTCTTTACCACTCAAAAATGTGGAAGTCAGTCATTCCGGTGCATTGCATTGTCTCAGGGACAGCTATGATGCTTTGTGCAGATGTACATATTACTTTCTTTGGTTATTTTGCATCCGCAGCTCGTGGTCGTGCGGTAGCGTTATCGCTTCCCACGCCCGGGTTCGATTCCCGGCGGGGTCACGGATTTTCTCTGCCTCGTGATGACTGGGTGTTGTGTGTTGTCGTTAGGTTTAAGTAGTTCTAAGTTCTAGGGGACTGATGACCATAGATGTTAAGTCCCATAGTGTTCAGAGCCATTTTGGTTATTTTGCATAATTATCTGCAGTCGTCCATTGCGAGGTATTCAGCTCAAGCACACGGCGTTTTTCTTTTAATATAGCTAAGAGAAGTAACTGCTAGGAGCGTGGCTGGTAAACTGGTAGTATCATTTGCCATTCATAAGGCACCAAGTATAAGATCTGAATACAAATAAAATAATTCTTATACAACAATATCTGAATTAGATGTTTCGTATACTGATTACACCCCCCTATGGCGCAGTACCTAGAGAGGCCGGTTAGTGCCAAGTTGTTGGAAAACAACCATCACCACCAGAATTTGGTCCGCAAGCTGTGGCGGTGTACAGTTCCAGCGCCTACGTCGTGGGTCAAATTCCAAAATTCTGCTCATTATCTGATGATGGGAAGTGATAATCAGCCCGTCAGCTTGTCAAGTTAAACCCACACCTCCTGTTGTGTTCTTCGAAGAGGGTAGAATATTTGGGGGCTAAGGATTCCGTTCTTCCCTTATTTTCACCTGATATCATCCGTAGAAACAAAAATACAACGCTACACAACGTGTTACATTCACCTAGACCAGGGCCGGCCAGAAATTCTGCACGCGTGCGGTGCTCCTGCACATGTGCAACTTCCGGGTCACAGCGTGCACGCCGCAGCCGTCAGCGTTCATGTAGTGCATGTTTCTACGCACAGATGTCGCTTTATCCACTTGCTGGGATACTCTGTACCGGCGAATTCTAGTGCTCTTTCCACAGCATGCAAGCCAACCATGGGAAGGTATTTCGCGTATTAAACATTACTGTCACTGCTCATTGAGACGTCTACTTTTATGTTAACAGTTTAACCCAGTAAGACAAGCAATACAGTTAACAACCGTGGGTTTTTATTAAGGCAGCTTGACTGACGGCCCGTAAATACGTGTAATGTTTTTGAGCTAGTATTTAAGAAAGAGAGCACTTAGCGACTTCCAGCGAACTTTATTCATGATTTCAAATAACATTAAACTAATGCATATCTCCTATAACTAATTATCGGTGCCCTGAGTTACACCCACATAATTTCTGTCTCACTGATCTTTGAACAGAATGATAACCGCAGACCTCTCGATGATGACCGGTTATTTCAGTACCATTATTGCTATATCTTTCATCAATTCCGTCTGAAATGTGCATAATAACCGACAATTTAATGAATGTTACGTTTTATCGACTTCAGTTGAGCGTAGCCCTTCACACATTAATAAAAACCACTAAATGTAAGCCGGCCGCGGTGGTCTCGCGGTTCTAGGCGCGCAGTCCGGAACCCTGCGACTGCTACGGTCGCAGGTTCGAATCCTGCCTCGGGCATGGATGTGTGTGATGTCCTTAGGTTAGTTAGGTTTAAGTAGTTCTAAGTTATAGGGGACTGATGACCACAGCAGTTGAGTCCCATAGTGCTCAGAGCAATTTGAACCATTTTTTGAACCCTAAATGTAAGTATACATTGGAACAATCGGTTTAATGACCAATTTTTCTTATAATAATGTAACATGGAGCAGAATGAGGCAATGATGCACAATTAGTTAACAGTAATTTTTAATTATGAAAGGAATAAATCCGAAAACGTTTATCACTGGTCATGAGAAATGATATAGTTAAAATCGTGCGCAAAAGCCCGGCTCATTGACAAACGCAAGCAGTTGCGAAGATTTTCATCACTTATGCTTCATCGAAACCTTGATTTATTCATTTTCATCACCGAGAAAAATCTTTCACAAACAAGCTCTCGCTTGTACCACATAAACAGGGAAGTGGAGCCGCCGCCGTTCATTTAGGACACATGTCTAATAACAGATGTCGCTGTTGTTCGCTGTCGCACATGTGCAGCACTTCCGCACGTCTGCACACTGTGCAGCGTTTGGCCGCTCCTGACCTAGACAATATACGTCTTCACTACAGATAGGTCTGAGGAAGCCACTGGCGAACCACCTCCGCTAGACCCTTGCCAAGGAGGCAGCATGGGATTTCTTTTGGGTTTGTCTTTTACGATGGTTGCATTGCAATCAGCAGACTATTGTTTGTTTTAGTATTAAGTTGAGTAGCCAAAGTCAAAGGAATGATTGTCCCGTTTGAAGATGTGCCGCGTATGTCGCCCCAATGTTGCGGCTAGATATTGCCGATGACGTGCGTGTAAGCACGAATTCTGACCATAGATTTAAAGTCTCTGTCACACGGAACGAGGCAGCTAACGTGGACGTGCACGCGAATGGGATATCCAACGCCACGTAAGACAGCGCCGTCGGCACACGGGACGAGACGGTTAACCTGATTTTGCGCTCTCCAGCGTCAATTGTTCAAAGGGTTCAAATGGCTCTGAGCACTATGGGACTTAACAGCTGTGGTTATCAGTCCCCTAGAACTTAGAACTACTTAAACGTAACTAACCTAAGGACATCACACACATCCATGCCCGAGGCAGGATTCGAACCTGCGACCGTAGCAGTCGCACGGTTCCGGACTGCGCGCCTAGAACCGCGAGACCACCGCGGCCGGCGTCAATTGTCGGCTTTATTTTATTTGTTTATTTATTCGCTACATGGACCATTACAATATTTCTAATACTAAATGAAAGTAGTGTGTGTGTGTGTGTGTGTGTGTGTGTGTGTGTGTGTGTGTGGAGGGGGGGGGGAGGGAGGTTGGAGTGTTGTGTAATGTTTGTGCTGTATGGTGATGATGATGATGATGATGATGATGATCATTATGATCAGAGAAGGGCGAGGGTGAAACCCGGTGCTGCCACATAGCCCTCTCCTCTTGAATAGCATCGAGGGAGCCGCCGAGGTTAACGTCCCCATCTGACAGAAGGATCACCATCAACAGCGTCACACACCGTCACTTCGTTAGGCACCGTGGAGAGGTTTGGTATTTAAACCAGGGCAGTGGCGCAAAATCTAGTGATCACAAACTTGACGCAAGCACCTCTCCACCCCTTGACGGCCAAATACTGGCGCTGAAATTTATTTCAACCACCAGGTTGTGAACTTTATTTGGATCACACACTATACAGTTTATTGACGAAAATGGACGCGCGAAAAATTCATACGGTAGCTCTCTTAAAACGCACTTTTTGTCCCTTGTCCGTATGCTTGTTATTTTGTTCTGTCTGTCGTATACATAAATAAAAACTTCAGTATCCGTGAACATGTAATAAGACAAAGAGGAAAAATGCATGTCCAGTCAGTAATGGCATCAGCTTATGAAAGTTCACAAAATCGAACAAACTCATTCCTGACGGCGAGCGCATTTATATTTACAGAACATCAAATATTACGGAAGTTATTTCTGTTAATTTCATAAGAAGTCCCAGAACCTTTTGGAACCCCTGAAGGTGAGAAAAAGTGGATACAGCAGGACGCAAACTCATCTAGGTTTGAATATTGCATTTCGTAATGTGGCGCCCTTTCAAACTACGCTACGGTGAAGCTCTGCAATGATCGAAATTGTGTTTAACGTTACGGTTTCGTAAAGGCTTTAATCGCCGATACGTTATTGATTGACGTTTAATTATAACAAATGCTAACAAGAACGACACGTTTTCATGAATCTTTAATGTGCCGTTGCCTTGAAAGAGCTTACTCTCATAACACGAGAGTTATAACGCGAAAGTAACTAAATATGAAAATTCTTTAACCACCAGTATGACGTTTCCCGTCATTTTATTACAACAAATCATACAAAAGCGGCGCATTATCGAACCATTCAATGTTCTGGTATTTATAAACAGCACAGGGTGTAAGGTATAACATAAAACCCATCGGATACCGGCTTCTACTGAAGACAAGTATAATACGTCGTCTCGCATGTTCTGCTTTTGATATAGGGAATTCTCTTGCTTCTTATTGGTCCTACCTTACGTGCCACGTTCCCGAAATATCGTAGAAATTATTTCATGTTTTACGTTACGAAAAGGCTCCTCAACCTGAAATACCAGGAAATGACGTCAAAAATACGTGCAGCGCCACGTCAGCGCTAGTTAACTCGCCCCGTATGACGAAGGCCTTACGGATAGGTGTCTAGTGAACGTGATAGCATCCAGCGAGTTAACCGACGTTGAACATGGAATGATAGTCGGTGCAAAACTCATAGGTAGCAGCATATAGATGATTTTACAAGAATTTTTTTCCAGTGTAACTTAGGGTGCACATCAAATATTGCAGAGACTATGTTTCCATACCCATAAACCACCGCCCAAGTGTCTGACGAAAGGACGTCACGTAACCCTCGTAGAGCCATACAGTTATATCTACGGTCTGCAGGGGGTCAGATCGACACAGATTTTGAATCTGGGCTGTCAGCACTGTACGGAGATAAATGCACCGCACAAGATTCGGCAACTGACAGGTGTCATAGTGACTTTCCTCTCTCGGCTGCTCTCTGTATTAACTTTGCCGGCCGGAGTGGCCGAGCGGTTCTAGGCGCTACAGTCTGGAGCCGCGCGACTGCTACGGTCGCAGGTTCGAATCCTACCTCGGGCATGGATGTGTGTGATATCCTTAGATTAGTTAGGTTTAAGTAGTTCTAAGTTCTAGGCGACTGATGATCTCAGCAGTTAAGTCCCATGGTGCTCAGAGCCATTTGAACGATTTGTATTAACTTTGTAATTCTCCCAATGTACTATTCCTCCGGATTTTGACATTTCATACTTATATGTTACTGCGATGAAATCATCTTCTTCATGAAGACCTTTGTAGTCATTAGTTTCTTGAGCAGGAGATGTATTTAATACGTTTCTATAAAACTCGCGAAAGAATCATTACGTAATATTCGGCTAACAATGACTAAAATGGAGAATGAAATTTTCAAGCTACAAGACACACACTTCTACGTCTGAATACTTTATGAACTTGGAAACTAGTTCTTATCATCGCATTAGATTGATATTTGACGTTCTGACGAAGCAATCGGATGTTTGCAATTTTTTTGTGTATGGTGCGAGAAGTCCAGAACACAAATAAATATCAATCTGCCGAAGCATTTCGATGTCACACTTAAAAATTCTCCAGAATATCGACTTTGATGTTTTCCGAGGAACTAAAATTAACTAAAATTAAGGGGATTTTTCACAACGGGCCGCGTGGCTCACTTGGTACCGTTGGAAATGGTAATTGCGTTAACGATATATCGCTATGGTATTTATGATCTGTTCTTTTGTTTTATTTTTTCGTTCAATTCGATACCTTCATCATTTAAATATAAAATTCATCAAATATATGCTAATTAACTCATATCTAATGATCACTTTTTTGTGAAAAATGCACATCTTCTAGTTTCTGCTTACGCATAGCACACACAACTCTAGTTTTCTTTGGAAATAAAAATTCTTAATTACCGATATTTTATACAAGATTGTTAATTAATTTGTAATTTTTAAACTCAAATAATCTTTATTAAGAGTCTTTTATAAAAGATCGATAGTTAAGAGGTTATATTTGCATTGCGTGTGATTTGTAATTGGAAGCAATATGACGATTTTTCATATTAAAAGTGATTAGATGTGTGTTAGCGTGTATTTGATGAATGTTATACTTAAATGATGTAAGTATCCGAACTGCATGAAAAAAAAAACCGGAAAAAGTGCCAAAATTATATGCGAACCAACGGTCCATTGATTACCCAATTACCATACTTAGACGCTACCGCGTGAGCCACGCTGCCGTCATGAAAAAGGGCCTCGTCTTTAGTGAATTATAGCTCCTCGGGAATCTTCGAAGTCGATTTTCTCGAGAATTTTTGGGAGCTGCATTGAACTGCTTTGGCTGATTGGTATTTCCTGAGCTCCACGTACAATAAATACACAAACCTACAAAAATCCGATTGACGGGTGATCTCCTTGTAAGTGTCATGCTGCTCTTGTCAACATACACATTCAAACAGTACTCCCCGCTATAAGACATCGTAAGGTCAGGATGGAAACACTGACGCGGATAGTCAAGCCAGACAAGTGCTGGTATCTGCTCTCCTGCAAAAGAATTCGCTTGCGTTTAAGTAAAGGCGTATTGGCGATATATATTTTTCGAATTTACCACAATGAAGAAATAGTTTGTCTCTAGTACTCCGGGGCGGCGGTTGCCGTAGGGAACTCCCCATATTCTTTGATGTTACGAAATTGTACTTTATCGTCCAAGATTGGGAGCCCTCTAGTACAGGGTTTCCAGAATTGTGTTCCGCAGAACACTGATGTTCAGCGGGAAGCGAATACGTGCTCCGCGAAAACTATTTAATAACATGGCATTTTCTTTTTCGACATTTTAACGATATTAATTTTTTTTATTGTAGTATATGTGTTATTAGTTATGATCTAAAATTGAAGCAGTCACTGAATAAAACAAGTCTTTATCATTTTTTAAAAATTATATTAACCTTCAAAATAAATAAGGTGTTCCATCAAAGTAGCAAGATTCTCAAAGCGTTCCGCCAGAGATACAGTTTGGAAACCCCTGACGTAGTATGTTGTACGTATCCTGCGCTGAAATATGCAGGAGCTGTCAGTCGTGATTTAACGAAGCCAGCGTTGGCATACTGGACACAGCGTAGTAGAGCGCGCTACTAACAAGTAAGGTAAGAGGAGTGGATCCCCCTCACATGAAACCCGAGACCGTTTATGTGGGCGAGCGGATCACAGGAACCACTCCGCGTTCCACCTCCGTATCTCTAAGCTACACACAACTCTCAGCCACTTACGTTTGTCACGTACTACCAGCAGTCCAACAAATGTCTGAATTGATATGCTAGAACCGTGTTATTTCGTCCCGTATTACTTTCCTATGTCTCTATAGATTAGTGTACGATTTCTGATGTGTTTGAGCGTAAATATATTATGCGGAACAGATAACTTAATGGTACGTTCATAACTGGAGAAGTGAGAGTACAATATGAGCCCATGTGCGAATCACAAAACAACCACTGTTAATTATATGCCCGGAGAACCAGGAACGTTTGCTGTGACAGTGTACGAAAGTCACAAGGAGAACTCTGTGTTAAGAGGACAAATGAATGAAAATAAACACCAACAGAATGCAAACACACAGTCTCTGCAAGTAGTTAAAACACGCACACACACACACACACACACACACACACACACACACACACACACACACACACGGGCGTGCATGCAGATACAGAAACGTAATAGATATTAATGATGATAGTGAATATGCCGCAGTTATAACAGACACAATGTGCAGATCTTAAAGGGAACGTTCTTTGTTTTTTTCAAATTTATGACTTCATCCTATCGATCATGTGATAAATCTAAGGGAAGCATTCATTTCGATGTTTGTTTTATGTGAACTTGACCAGGAGATCAAGCTGAAATCCAGCTTCGTCATACGTCGGCAGTTATCTATATGTATTGCGAATACATAGAAAGAAGGATCCTTTATTTTATGATTATATGATAGCGGAACAAACACTGGTAGCAGTTACTTCTGTAAAATATCTGGGAGTATGCGTACGGAAAGATTTGAAGTGGAATGATCCTATAAAATTAATTGTTGGTAAGGCAGGTGCCAGGTTGAGATTCATCGAGAGAGTCCTTAGAAAATGTAGTCCATCAACGAAGAAGGTGGCTTACAAAATACTCGTTCGACCTATACTTGAGTATTGCTCATCAGTGTGGGATCCGCACCAGGTCGGGTTGACAGAGGGGATAGAGAAGATCCAAAGAAGAGCGGCGCGTTTCGTCACAGGGTTATTTGATAATCGTGACAGCGTTACGGAGATGTTTAGCAAACTCAAGTGGCAGACTCTGCAAGAGAGGCGCTTTGCATAGCGGTGTAGCTTGCTGTCCAGGTTTCGAGAGGGTGCGTTTCTGGATGAGGTATCGAATATATTGCTTCCCCCTACTTATACCTCCCGAGGAGATCACGAATGTAAAATTAGAGAGATTCGAGCGCTCACGGAGGCTTTCCGACAGTCGTTCTTCCCGCGAACCATACGCGACTGGAACAGGAAAGGGAGGTAATGACAGTGGCACGTAAAGTGCCCTGCGCCACACACCGTTGGGTGGCTTGCGGAATATAAATGTAGATGTAGATGTAGATTTATTTTTATGAAGCATTTGTTATGTACTTTGGGAACGATTTAGGTAAGACATGTTTTAATGTTTCATGAAGACTAAATCATAGTTCTTTTGTTTTTTGTTTTTTTTTTTCATGATAGTTCACTATATATTGGTAGAACGTTTGAGTCCCGCATACTGCATGCATGCATGAATCAGCACCTAAAGTGAAGTGATCAAACGGAAAAAAGAACATTGGAAAAGTGCTTGCATAATGCGGGAGGCTATTCGTTTTAAGTAAGAGAAAGCAGCCTCAAATCTTCTAAAGTAGCAACGCTAGACGTTTAATATAGTGACTATTTCTTCCAGGTGGCAGTATCTTAACGATTCATTGTCGCAGGGCTTGCACCAGGAGGAACGAAAAAGTGGGCAATCTGCTTGGAGGGCTTTTGAGGGCAGAAAGGACATCGGGGTCCTGTGGTGTAGTGAAAATTGCTGTAGAGGACATCTACCACTTTGGTTGTGGACCTCGCCACAAGCGACACATACAGCTCGCAAAAAAGCTTTCAAACAGGAGCTTTCAAATAATAGCTTCGACCGCTGGTACACCAAGTTTTTCTGTGCTGTGCGAAAATGTTCCATCCTCGTACGCAAGCGTAATTTTGGAAATGGATAGACTCAGGAAGTTCTGCTGCCTGCGCTCTCATTTCGTCTAAGTATTAAGTAATGTAGTTTTTAATTCTAATGAAACGAGGAAGTCGTATTTAGAAACCTCCTAGTTGCTGTAAGTAACTAAACATCAGCTACTGCAGTCTTAACAAATGATCCGACAGTGACCGAGTCGTATAAAAAATCGCTCACATCCTACTATGGTATATTAAATGAGCAGTGCAAAAAGGAAGAAATAATAGTGACCGTTAACAGCTCTTTGTTCTTCTTTTTATCCGTTGCTGATATAGGGAGGAGACCGACGGTGAAACGTAGTGCCTTCTAAATGAATAGGTTATAGGCAAGTCTTGCACAGCACACTGCTGGATAACGAATTTATACAACTTTGACGTCCTACTTGACCTACAATTTGACTACGCAAATATTCTGATTCGAGTGAGCTCGACTTTTTTCACTTTCTTCCGCATGTGACTAACAAACGATGAATAAAATTTTTGAGTCCGGTTACTGCCAGACGTCAGCATTGTCTGAAGGCATCTTAATGTTACAAGTTTGCAGATACATAAGACTGTACGCAGTTCCGGACATGAATCCGGACACATTGTTTTAATTGGTTGTAAATGTTCATCACGTTTACTCCTCCGAAGACTGAGAAAAATTTATCTCATTGCCATGATGTTCCATAACAGTCTGCTTCAAAAGAAGTCTACAAGTCATTGGTACGTTTTTTGCAGGCGAAAATTGAAGAACTAATTACTAAGATCCACGACCTTTGTAGGTCCAGTTAGTGACTTGTAAGGTAAATGCGTAGACTAAGAAATAAACGTTTCTTGCTGTGGCGTGTGAACACCTGAAATTATGAACATGATGTTGTTGTGCTTTACTTTATTGAAACGTAGCGACAGGTTTTACCTGAAACGAGATTATAATTTTGACTATACAGCTTCGTAATACAATGACTAAAGTCTGCTAGAACCATCGAGTCTTCACAGTCATTCCAATCAGTTATTACAACCTGCGACAAATTCAGACATTATGTATATCCAGGCCGAAGGGACATTGGAGGTGAAACTTCAAAATCATAACAAACGTCTCTTTTTTTATATACCATGACATAAATGAGATGTTGAAAATACCAGATGTAACGCTATTATATTTGTGTTATTCTGAATTTGTATTAGTTTGTTTTTATTGCCGTTCGTCATTATAGAACTTTTTTTCTGATTATTCATTCATGATCTTTCAACCGTTTTGTAGGTCCGCGTCGATCCGTTCCTATTCAGTTGGAGGTGCACAAATTTTCGCCCTTTACAAGTTGACCTTACTTCCCACTATGAAAGTAAATGTATCAAACATAGCAAGGGCTTTGAAACGAGGCGACACAATGATGCGGAGCTTATCTTGCTATTCGAGATGAGGCGAATTTCTTTCCCGATAAGGTTATTCGAGTTTACCTTTTGCGACGTCTTCCTGAATTGCTCCAGACGACAGCAGGGTCGGATCCTTTACAAAAGCACTTCCGATTGCATCCCAAACCTCATCTAATCCGTCCTTGTAGGCGGGACATTAACTGTCGCCAAGATTTGAGCACACTCTTAGGCGGCGAAAACGAAATCACCACGAGTGTACGTGACTCGATTAACCAAGAGCACTTTGAAAATTTAATAATCAGTTTGTTCATTTCTGTTCAGAATGCTTTTTGCGCAACTGTTGCAAAACAGCTTGCTGTGATGATACGCGATGGTAATTTCGTAGTTACGACTTGAGTAATATTCGGAATGCTACCTGCACGTATTGTTTCCGGGTAAAATTTTATTATTTTGGAAATCATAAATGACAGTTACGTTTGGTTAATCAAAAAAAATTTGTTTAGATGTTATTGTTGTCTACGAAGAAATTCTGTACACTAAAAATTGCGGTAATACCCAGTTATATCTTGCCGAAAAATTAGCCCAGTGAAATGACTGGTAACTGTCTCTTCCTGTAAAGAAATGAAAAGTTTAAAAGGTTGTGCACTTCACTCATTGGAAAAGCGTGGCATCCTTTGACCGCAGGATTAATGAGTTACAACTAGAGTAGTCGTGCAACACAAATATTTGGGAGATAACAATGTGTAAAAGATATAGGATGAAAATGATCACCTAGACGAATATTCTCATGGTTGTCTAACTGGTGAGAGTGTGGAACACAAATGTCGAAAAATAATAAATGGCAGCATTTCGAAGAAAGGCGCTGTACATCTCGTGAGAACCTGCTTAGGAAACTTCAAGAACCATCTTTCAGGTAAGAAACTTCAAATGTTCTTCTACTCTCGACGTATCTATGGCGTAGAGATAACGCAGGTAGCATCACACAAATAACAGCTATCACAGATGCATGCAGTCAGTCATTCTTCCCAGGCCCTGTCCATGAATCGAAGGGGAAGAAACCCACTGCGACGCTCTTCACAGTGATGGGCAGAATTAAGGTGTGGAAATAATTTACACCACGAGAATTTTAGCGACAAATGCAAAAAAGACATTTACGTCAAATTTCCTTTCACCAAGCTGAAGTGAGAGTGAAACGACTGAGATTCCGAGCTAACTGTGAAGGAAGCAATTCCTCCGAACTAAGATGCACTATTTTAGAACGTAAAGAAATGTTAGTGGTTAGTAGATGTGATGACGCATGATAATGCGATCACAAGAAGATTCAGTAGCACTGTAAGAAGGACTCGAGAGGTAAAGCCACCGAAGGAGCCTGTCATCTTATTATGCTTAGGTCGACCATTATCGGATTGTCACTATCACCACAATAATCACTGCAATATTAACTGTCTTGGTCGGATATTGAACATCGGAAAATTCATTTTTATATTGCACCTGTGAATCTGAAGTAACGAAATAGACCAAAACGCTTGTTGAACGGACATCCCACAGTAGTTAAGAGGGTGGTAGATTGAGCTGACTCTGCTCAAAGTGATTTCTTTGAAAACTTCACGGTCTGTTTGTTTCCTCATCCGTGTTCAGTCTGACATTTTACGCCGTCTACAATGACATCGTCGTCAGTGGAACATTGAACCCTAAGCTTCTTTTTCTTGTCCGAGGTGCTATTGTGTCTTGATATTGTACAAAGACGTGATGTTTCGACTGATCGTTATGAACTGCCACTTTTATACGCTAATGACCTTAGTTTCCAAAGTCTAGGGAGGAACTGTGCTCACCGCCGTGCCATCGTGTTGCTGGAGTATCTGAATACCTGAAGCGGCCATCTCTCTGGGGACGTTCTTATAACCACCTTTGCTGGTACTCTTTCACATCTTCCTCTAGAATTATTTTGACTCCAAGTCAAAATTTCTAATCTCGCGTCTTAAATTTGCATTTAATACAACTCTTAGAAACCTTATTTCTGATGCTTCTATTCTGTTCTATACCTATCTCTCAGAATGTAAGTTTCACTGGCTTGCAATATTTCAGATTTTGTCACGTTATTTAATCTTATCATTAGCTCTTTTCTGGTATTTTGCCCGTATATCTTTCTCTACATCCTTTTATCCTATTTTATTTTCGTATATTTCTCACTAAACTTTTGGCATAAGGTACACTGAAATTTCACAACCTAAGTATCTGAATGATCTTAGTTGTCTTGTTTTTTGAATATCTTTAACAAAATTAGCTCATTTATTGTCGTTTCTTAAGACTTCCGGGGCTTTTCGTATTATTTTAACACTTTGTTTACATTTGTTAAATTTTCCTGTAGGTATCATTCTCAGTCAATTAGCAGCACTTGATCATAAGCGAGTAAGGTGTTGTTTAGGTGGGGTTGTTCAGCTTCCATTCCTGTCGGATTTTATCAATGTCACTGTCAAAAGCTGTAGAAGAAAGCTCACACACTTGTCTAAATCCTTCTTCAATTTTTGGGTGGTTGTTGTTAACTATTATGAATGTATTGTATTAACGTTACATGGTGTTGTTTATTCAATTTATTGGAATGCCATATTGCTCCAATATTTCCCATAGTTTTAATCTATTGGATTTACATTTTCATTATTTGTTTATGGAGCTCATTCGTCTGCTTCAGTAATGAGCATATATAGTCGTATAACGAACGCTGATATTCTCATCTACATCTACATCATACTCCTCTAGCCAGCTGATGGTATGTGACAGGGTACTTTCGGTACGACTATCTGATCGCTTCAACCCTGTTCCAATCGCGAATAGTGGGTGGGAAGAATGATTGTCGGTAAGCCTCTGTATTGGCTCTAATTTGTCGAATTTTCTCCTCGTGGTCAATACACGAGATGTATGTGGGGGAAAGTAGTATGTTGTCCGACTCCTCCTGAAAAGCAAATCTCTCTGTGATGCACAACGCCTCTCTTGTAACGTCTGCTACTCTTCGTGTTAACCACCCGTGATATGTGTGACCGTTTCTAGACACTCATTTCTTCAGTATGATTCGCGAGGTTTATTTCTAAATATTGGCGTCATGTTTTTGTGCTAATTCTCTTCAGCAGTCCTACTGTGTGCAGGATACAGTACAGATACTTACGAGAGCAGTATATTGTACTGAAAAATCTGATAGAACGCGAAATATTTGGTATCGACCATTCAGTAATAGCGACCATAGAAAAGTGATATTTGGGTATTAGAGCTCTTTGCGCAGGACGGAAGGTGGTAAGTTACACCTTTGCTTAATGGTAGAAGAAATTTGGGAGAGAAGGTAAAGTACGAGGGGTGATCAAACAGTTTTCGTTCGTAGGCCGTACAGTTCAAAAGCGGTAAAGCAGTCAGGCAAAATCGCCGTGTGCATTAAGGCAATCATCCCACCGCTGCACCAGGTTGAAGATACTCGTTTGGTAAAAAACAGTGTCCTGCTGTGTGCAGCGGTCCATAACTATCTGCTGCACATCGTCGTTCGACAGCAGTCGTCGACCCTTCAAGGCCCGTTCTTAGGGACTGAAGACGTAATAATTAAATGGAGAGATGCACGACTATAGGGCAGGCGCTTGTGTGTCTCCCACTTGTGTTGCGGTATGGAGACGTGCATTATCACGAATCAGCAGCACCGCTTGCGACACCATTCCACAACGGTGGATTTCGACAGACGTGCTGCCCCATTCACATTCTTCATTCTCCGATGGGTGTCTACCAGTGTTTGTCTTTCGGCAGTCGAGAAAAGATTAACAACACGTTGGTCGCATTTGATAATAACGTCGCCATAGTTCAGGTTTTCGCATGTACCGTACGCATGTCGGAAAGACACGAATGCCACCCTTATCCCATACCTACATGTCGGTGCTTACATACCCGCATCGAAGTCGCGCTACGTTGCCTATACGCTGTAGCAACGACCTCAAACTGAAACGTTTTGATCGTCTCTTTTCAATGTAATCGTGTTCTTATAAATAAACTTTGTATTCTTGGTTTTATTTTGAATATGGCACCCCGACGAGAACCGAGATCGTTGGAGTCCTCTTGCGCCAAGTTAAAGATTGCTGTTCTAGATTATATGCAGGTAGGAATTAGTTGTGTGATATGTTTGTGAAAATGATAATTCATTGAAATTCGGACGTCGAATGTTTATGAATAAAGTATATAAGGTTAACTTTCGAGATATTCTGCAGGGGCGTATAGAAAACCGCTTGCTGATCAGCCGCAGGCTTGCTGGCAAGCAGCTACTAAAATGACATCTAGGATTGTCGGGTATTCTGCCGGATATCAGCGTCGTACTTGCACGATATTTCGGTAGCGTAACTCGTTACCTTCTTCAGGTGCGACCTGAGACTACCGAAATATCGTGTAAGTACGACGCTGGTATCCGGTAGAACACCCGACAATCCAAGATGTCATTAGATCGCCGGGAAAGCCTGAAGAAATACAGGTACCAAAATGGATTAGAACCAAGCAACCACAATACCGGCATCCGTTCTGTCGTGCTTGTAAGGAAATCGTCGGCGTGTATTGCAACTGTAACACGAAACATAAGAATAATGAAGTGTGAAAGGAACTGGGATCAGGGTTTAAAGTCCGTCGACAGCGACTTCACGAGATCATTAGAGACGCAGCACAACTTCAGATAGGACAAGATTGGGGAGGAAAAATGGCCATGTCCTTTCCAAACGAAACCATCCCACCATTCACCTTCAGTGATTTTGGAAAATCACAGACACCTACATCAGGAGCCGGCCGTGGTGGCCGAGCGGTTCTAGGCGCTTCAGTCCGGAACTGCGTGACTGCTACGGTCACAGGATCGAATCCTGCCTCGGGCATGGATGTGTGTGATGTCCTTAGGTTAGTTAGGTTTAAGTAGTTCTAAGTTCTAGGGGACTGATGACCTCAGAGCCATTTGAACCTACATCAGGATCTGTATCCCACTCCTACGAAATGCGAATCGAGTACGCTAAACGCTCCACACCTCACTCGAAGCTTACTGCAATTTGTTCTTGGGTGTAACGACTGGTTTCATACCTTCCAGTTCAAAAATGTTCAAATGTGTGTGAAATCTTATGGGACTTAACTGCTAAGGTCATCAGTCCCTAAGCTTACACACTACTTAACCTAAATGATTCTAAGGACAAACACACACACCCATGCCCGAGGGAGGGCTCGAACCTCCGCCGAGACCAGCCGCACGGTCCATGACTGCAGCGCCTCAGACCGCTCGGCTAATCACGCGCGGCATACCTTACAGTCCACGTGTGAATCTGTTCAGGACATTTCAAAATAATACCGATTTTTTAAAAATTACTATGCACCCAAGGGAATAAACTGAGTGCAGAAACCCATGACCGGAAACTTCATCCAACGAGTTACAGAGGATGCAAGACACGGGGGACCAAACGCTATCTGTAGGCTGTACTATCCGAATGAAATTTGTCACCATCTCCACCACTGGATATTGTGACAATCAATCGAGATCCGTATGTAACGGCACAGGTTTGAAGAATTATGTAAAGAAGGAAAAATAAATTATCTTTTACGATCAGAAAACTGAATGAGGCGGCGTTCCGGTAAGACACTAACCTCGCGTTCAGAAGGAACAGCGTTCAAATGTCCACTCGATCATGCGAATTCAGTATTTTCGTGGTTCCCTAAATTGCTTAACGTAAACACTTTCTATGAGAATGCTGCCTATTTCCTTCCCTATTTTCTCCAATCCGGGCTTGTGCCTCGTCTGTAATCACGTCGCCATCGACGGGACGTAAACCATCATCTTTCTTCTTTACTTGTGGTCGTGAAAACACACTAATCGAGTTTTGAAACCTGTAGTTTAAGGAAATAGTGAAAGTAAATAAACAAAAGACTATGAAACGGAAGTGTCTGCGTATAGACTCGTCCAAATAGCCGCACGAGGTAGCATGCCGCAAACGGGTTTCATGGAGGCGCCGACCCTAGATGGAATCCGTCCGGTGGACTAACAACAGGGACCTATGTGCCAACCAGCCTGGATGCAGTTTTTAGGCAGTTTTCCTACTTTTATTTTCAATGCTCTGCAGCGTCGTTGGATGATCTATTAGTGCGTTGTTATCCCCAATTTTTTGCACCAGCCATCGTCAACAATTGCCGTGGTCTTTCTGTACCATTTTGAAACATCGTGGAGAGAGGCACCCTTTATTAACCAATAAATAGTGTCTCAGTTAAACAACTGTATTCGTAATTTATACGAAAGAAAATTTTCTTATTTATTTTATTTTCGTTGTTGATTTGGTAAAGAAGTATGTTTTTCCATATCATAACTGATGCATTTTATTACCACTTTCGCATTTGACAAGTTACCTTTTACCGAATACACTGCTGGAAAACAATTTGATTTCTAACGCTGACACGGTGAATTACGTTTTCGAACTACACGAGGCCAACAAAGACGCGTCGCCTCCGATCCACAGCACGCTTATGTCACATAAAACACAAGGTACATCTCTGATAGGCTTTACGTACCTAAATAAATCTCTTAGTCACATCTGAATTTCGAATGGTTTTAATTTAGTTTTCCCATGCCTTATGCCTACCTATGTTGCTATCCCTGTTGCTAAACTCCGTTTCTCTTTCTGGGTAGACAGGAATTTGTAGTACGCATATACTTATTATAGCTCGCAGTTTCCAAACAATTCTTTTCATATTTTATTATAGCGCAAATGGTGCCTTTTCGTGTAATGCAGTGTGCTGGCTTGACTGCAAGGAAAGTAATCCAGCCAAAAACAAATTCGACGCCGTATTTACAAATATCGGTCTGATATATCTCCCGACCTGTGTGTGGTTTGTAGGGCATTTACCATACCTGTTTTTGGCTTATGACTGACTAGTTCTACATATACTCCTATCGAAAAGAGCTCTCAAACATTTAAGCTCGAAAGAGCAAAATGCAAAACTTTCTTTATTGTCGAACTGATAGTAAACACTGAGATACTCCCCATTACGTTAAAGTGCCACTATGGTGTCATAAACAAGAACCGGTTTGACAGAGCCATGTAAAGGGGTATGATAACACGCTAAAAACAGTTATTATAATATAAAACTCTTATCATTTCGACACTTTTTGCTAATTTTGTGAATTGAAAAATAAAATCTAATCGTTTACTGTACTGTACTAAGTGTACAGGAGAGACAGTACAACCGTCTGATGAGGCCCATACAGGAATGATCGAGACCACACAGATGAGCCTTTGTTTCATTTATAAATTCATGGTCCGTTTCAATTAAATATTATAAAATACCATTCCAGAATTCTTCGCCGCAGTACATGTAGCGATTTTGAAATACTCATGCTCCTTGCGTAGGGAATGTTCCTTTATACGTAAATGGAAGGTGGAGAGGGGAAGAAAGGAAAGGAAAAGGAGATTGCTGCTGTCAGCTGGATTGGGACATTATGAGTGAGAAACTGTACCGGACCGGAATTCCAACTAGGCAGGTGGAGTAACCACTGCGCCATCCGGGACACAGCGTTATCGCAATATCCCGGCATGCCTCACGGCCGATCCGCACTCCCATCGAATGCCACCTACCGGCAGCCCCTGTCTATTTCCTCCATGTTCGCTCCCTAAGATTCCCACAGGAGGTCGGACGTATTTGTGCATCCGCGCTGAAGATGGTGGATCGATTGCCCAGCTAGGCCTATCAAATTATATGGATGCGTGGTGTCCGTTCTTTCGGACATAGAGCATTCATAGAATGTTCCTTTGTAAATACACGATATTATTGTCAACACCAAACCCTTGAATCTAAACGGAATGAAGTCATAGGAAAATAGTGGCCAATAAATGTGGCTACTGCGGCCGTTCCATCATTGGAAGATGATTATATTCAACTATTTAGCCGCTGCGTCACATAACAAGGAAAAATTGACTGCAGAGGAACAAAGAACATATCCAGTATTGCATCCAATCACAACTCATTCATTAATATCAGAAACTTGTTTGTACACATGATATGTGTATAACATTTTGTTAGAAACGATTTTACAGTATGTCTTGGCAGTGGTCAACTGATACAGGTTAAAATAGTTGTCATGCCATGCCCAACGCCACATACGACCAATGCATAGACCACCGTAAACCTGTAGCATATTACTCACGAATAAACCTCACTTCTTATTCTGATGTATGACGGCACGCCTCTTAACAGTATTTTCGTCACGCTTCACAGTGTTCCAAATGCTTATTTTTTTAAATAGAAGACGTTTGGGCCATGTGTTTGTACAAATTTTTCTCCCACCTTTGGTCCCAGGAACACTCTCGCAAAGTTTGTACCATGATTTACCTGAAACCCAGTACGAATACCTGAAATAGTCAACAGACCGTACTCTATAACCAAACATCGTGACAAATTAAAACTGTGGCTCTCAGACAGGAAGCGAACATAGTCTTTTTCTTTTTCAAGCATGGGCTGGAATTAAACTGTTTTTATAGATGGTTTGCTCGAGATTATCTGTAATACAACCTCATAAATCCTTTATTTTTCGGTCTGACGAAACCTATTTACCGATTATAATATCTGCGTGTAGCATTTCTTCAGACTGTTCTTTCCCTTACAAAGTAATTTTTGTCAACTATACAAAGAGCAAGAGCTATTTAAACAGCTGACATGCATGACACAAGTTGTCGGGAGGGTTTTAGACGCGAGGCTGGTTTTACTTCCGAACTGAGAATTCCAATTGTTTAGTCTTATGAACATGAGTAGTGCAATGAAACACTGAAACAGATATAGATTCATATCATTTGTAGCGAGGTGCTTCACTACCTGTTAGAGCACGCCAGATAGTGATGCAATACCAGGAATGTTTCACCTCGGAGCACAGCCACCGCATGGTCGATGCCCAGCGCCTGACTCGAACATAAACTGCTAGCAGTCTAAGTCACCTTAACAAGTTCTGCTATCCAGGTAAATGTCGGTAAATATGAACCGTAATTTGAATCTTCTGATTAACTTGTATTTAGGTTAACCTGTACATATAACGGCAGAGGTCATACAGATTTCAGAAAGTTCTATTATAGCAGCTTTCAGTTACAGCATTTGAGTGTATGTTCTTCATCTTAATAACGTAACTTGAATGAATGATTGCAAGTAATTATGTAAAATATACACCCGAAAAGTAAATGGTTAAGTAAGGGGACTCGGAATTAACAAATCGCAACGTCCGTATCGAAAATCACTGACATTTCGTACTGCAGCAACGCATAATCCATGGTTTAAATATTGATGCTAAAAGGCATCTTCGTCACCAGATTTCGTTCGTGGAGAACAAGTGGGTGACCTATAGTCGGACTAGAAAGTTAGCATCCCTAATTGAGGCCACATTCCGCCACACGAATTGATTTCTCCCTTCCTTTCATTCCATCATCATCACCACCAGGCATTTCACATTCTCCCGGCAAGTTGTATTCCGCTCCAGTATGATGTAGATGCTGCATTTCATCTGCTACCAGATCGTTGTCTCGGTCTCTCCTTACCTCTCGAAACCCACTAGAGGTACTTTCCTTGGTCCGTCTAACCTTGGTACAGGTCCAGCTCGCTTCCATTTCATTTTGATTAAAGTAATACTTACGCCGCCTTTCCCTCCATTTGTGCTATGATCGGCTTTTTTTTTGGGGGGGGGGGCCTCTCGTACGAGGGGGTGTCAAGAAGTGAGCAAAGATCTCACAGTTCCTGCGTGTGTTACCGTGAGTAAACATTATTATGGCACCCCCAGTGAATTTTGTTGAATGCTGCACTACACTTCAAAGTGCTAAAGATACACGACTCCATTTTTCAACATATCCATCAAGTCTCTGTAAACATCGGCCAGAACATTCTACCAGCTTTCAATTCCTCGACGACAGAAATACACGCCTTGGCCACGGAGCCATTCAAATCATCGTTGAAAAATCGTTCCCTCTTCCCCCGCCCGCGAATAGGTGGGCAATGTAGACATTTTGCCCACAAGGATGGTACTCCCCTGCGTAGGTTTCCAGTTGCCACGCCATTTCACTCTCTCACTGTGAGGTACCAGTTGTACCCTAAGCCAAAACATCCACCGCAACGTCGGATGCAGCCTGGTGGCGTTGCGCGCACGTGACGTGGTAAGAGAAGCACGTAAGCGAAGCAGACATAGACGAAGGATCACCTTAGCGAAGATATGGGTTGCCAATAGGGAAATCCATTGAGATAAGCGACTTTGACAGATTATTGTTACGCACAGCCTGTGAACGCGTATCTCGAAAACGGCGAAGCTAGTCGAATGTTCACGTGCTACTCTCGTAAGCATCTCCGGAAAGAGATAGAAGGTCGATGAAACTACCACGAGGCGCTAAATGGTTGGACGTCCACGACTCCTCACAGAAAGTGGGGTTTGGAGACTTGTCTGCTCCGGAAATTGGCATAGATGGTGATCTGTGGTATCTCTTCCGAAAGAGGACAATGTTGATGCATGCACAAGTGTTTCGGAGCACACCGTTCATCGTACATTCTTGCACATGGAAGTCCGCAGCAGACCACCCTTACGTGTCCACATGTTGACGCAACGACATCGTCAATTACGATTGCAGCGGGTACAGGACCATCGGGATTCGACGGTTGCTCTACGGAAACGTATCGGCTCTTCGGGTGAATCACATTTTTGCTACACTGGGTCTACGGTCGACTCCACAAACGCAGTCATTGAGGTGAGCGGCGCCTCGAAACGTGCAGCGCGCCACGGACGGAGGCTGGTGGGAGCTGTATTATGCTATGGGAGACACTCTGTTGTCCTTGCATGGTAGAAGATCAGACATTTACGTCGTTATTAAAAATTTTACTGGCACATTTGTGAGATGTATCTTAAAGTGTAACACGCGAAAAAAAGATCAACATTATATGTGGAAGCTTAGCTTCTCTTGCAGCTTATTTATCTTCGAGACCAATATTATATGTGAAAGCTTTGTTTTTCTCGTAGCAACACTATGTATATTAATTTAAACCATTAAATTTTCTTATTTGTGTAATCGCGCTACTTAAGAGTGATCTTGCTATTGGGTGACTACATCTTGTGTCCTGTTCTGTCATCAGCTGGCGAGATCACGTGACATGAGCGGTGACTGGCTTACATAAGGGCGGCGCAATCTCGATTTCTATCCTTCGGAAAAGTAACAAGCGGTGTTTGGAGGAATTCGAATTTATACCTTCGTAACGCGAAAATATGCAGCGTACATGTTGCTGCACATCAAAGATCTTCCCAAAAAGTGTTTTTTTTTTCACCTGAGTTTCGATTTCTGAAGTGTCGGGAAATTCTACGTCGGTGTATAAAACCATAAACGTTCAAAGGATTGATAAGTTTTACAGTGCCGAGGAAAAGTGTACTGTCACTTAAGACGGAAAAAGTGTATTTTCACGCGGGAGCAAGTGTAATTTCAACCGGAAAATCCGGGAAAAACCCGGGATTTTTTTTTCCTTGCCCGTGTATACACCCTGTATTAGCATCGATGCAACAATAAATAAATTGTTAAATCCAGAAAATGGAAGAACATTAGTAAAGAATATTCATGAAAGCTAAACTAAAGTGAGGTAGAGATTGTTATAAGATGTTGTATAATGGTAAATGCGTAATACATGCTTATTTAAACTTGCATTCCTTTTGAGTTTCTGTATTAGGTACATGTCGGGAGTTCGCATTCGAACGTAAGATATGCTTCATGTCTTTCTCGTTGTCGCGTAAAATAATGATCAAATGGAAAGTATTCTAGTAGCACGTGGCACACTGCTGTATACACACCAGAAATTCTATATATTGACTAGCCCCCACGCATGAGGACTCCGCAGCCTATATAGGGCGTCCCAGGAATGTTGCAGCAAAATTCGACGGATTGTAGAGGGTGTCCTGAAAAACAAATCGAGGACAGGAACCCATGTCCGGAATCGTCATCCAACGACGCTGCATAGCGCCGAAGTTACATGCACCGGCGCCTACAACTAGTCCATCCCTTCGGCATCAAACGTGAATTTTTTTGCGGACGGTCTTTAGGCGGAACGTCTCGCCATGTTGTTTGTTATTCAGTGACTGCGACTGACTGCCACGATCGCCTGTGAAGTTGTAGCTAGCCGCTGCATACAAAGGCGATGCTCTGGAGCCTCAGCGGATGAAGGTTTCGGACACAGGTTTCTACCCTCAGGTTATGCAGTTTATTTTTCTCCTGGAAACCTCTAACACAGGAGAGGCCAATGTTTTATCTTACCTGGGCCACACTGAAAGAAAATGAGTATTTTTGGGCTGCACATAATATGCATAACACTAATAACAATGAACGACCGCTGAGCAAAAAGAAAAAAATGTGCATGAGACAACAGTATCGGGTGGCGGGAGTTTCAGATTGAAAATATTGAGTTTATAAATTTTATGGAACTTACTTTGTTTACCAGTCGTGTGATAGATGCTCACTTCTTGGGCCTCACTGATACTTGCTTTGGGAAGTACGCGGTCCGCAGTCGGCGGGTCGGACACCCCTGCTCCAAAATCTCCTAAATAAACTGCAGATGGAAACCCGTGTCCGAAACTGTCATCCATCGAGGCAACAGAGCATCGCATTCATAGGAGACAAGGCCTTTCTGTGGAACAGCTAGCTCCAACTTCTCCAGTGGCAACCAGTCGCAATCACTGAATAACAAACAACATTGCGAGACTTTCCGCTTACAGTCCGTTCGTGTACAAAGTCACATTTGCTGCCGTAGGGGTGGCCTAGTGACAGGCGCCGGCGCTTACAACTTGGACACTCTATAGAGTACTTGGATGACGTTTCCGGACACAGGTTCCTACCCTCGATTTGTTCCTCAACACCAACTCTACAACGCCTCGAAGTTTGTCGCAACATTTTAAGGGTATATTAAATGTACTTCACCTTGCCTGAGTGTAGAAATGAGCGACACCCAGACGGGTTGTTAACGCCACCGAAGGCAGTTCCAACGTTATACGCTGACCAGCGCATAAAATATTATGTCTAACGATTTTGTGCCTTGTGGAAGTGATAGGTCGTGTAAGTTTGGCACATTATACGAATATTCTTTTCTAGGGAACGCTAGAGATCTCTGTCCGGTGCACGATTTGATCGGTTAGTTTCAAGCAGACCCTACATTTGTCCTCGCCAAGTGTTGGTACAACTGTGCGAGGAGCTTGAGAAACATACATGATGTTTATTCGCTGTGTTGAGTATCTGGCATGACCATGCTGTCATCTGGTGGCATCAGTGATGTAATGATTTATTGTTTAGTCTACACGATACAGGTCATGACAACTGCACCATTGAACGTATGATCGCCCTAGATGAAAATTTCCGTATGCTGAATTAGTTTGTTTGTTACTGATTGCAGATAACGCTGAAAAGTACTCGTAGGGATAAAAAAAACCATCACATGTGCACTGAAGGAGTGATGAGTTTCAGAAACTAGGTATACTTGGAGCAGTAGGTCGATAAATAAGGCGTACTGAAGACGCTTTCATTCTTTGACACTGTCAGTTGAATTCTGTCTAGTGCAGGCATTCTTGTTTTTCTGACAGCACTGCGGTGCTATTCTTTGTGTGAAAGAATAAACAGACCTCTCGTCTAACCCAGCAAGGAACTGCATTGACGGCCGCTGTTCCTGGTGTTGTTGCGTAGCTCTTCTTTCATGTTGCTCTTTAACATTTGTCGACACAGGCTTCCTACTCTGGCGTTACGTCATGAAGATAGCATCAACGCTATTTGTTACTAAACCTTGTACATTTTCTCTTCTCTCGTCGTTCTATGGATATTGCTTGCTTCTTCTAAGTATCCGTGTTGACGAAATTGTTAAAGCGCCTCGTGATGACTGGGTGTTGTGTGATGTCCTTAGGTTAGTTAGGTTTAAGTAGTTCTAAGTTCTAGGGGACTGATGACCATAGATGTTAAGTCCTATAGTGCTCAGAGCCATTTTTGTTAAAGCGCCTAACTAGTTATTAGCAAAATGCTCAATTGTCAGATACGCGTTCTGTGCAGTACCATATCGCTTCTGAGATGGTCACACTTTTAAGTGGTTAGTGAGACGGCAACAGAAACTTCCCACAAACATCAGTTAATATCCGATAATGCTCTAATGATTCTGACGTGGACGTGACGTCGGGCGGTGAAAGCGTGTACACACGCGTGAAGACGGCGACGCTGCCCGCAGAGGGACGTCTTATCTGTGCGAGCGCCGACTCCCGATCTCATCGCGGCTTCTCTTCAGATTCGCTGGGCAATTTAAGAGCACAGTACCGGCGTTTTCCGATATGGGACGTGAAGGCCCCGACGACATTTAACTATCCCGTTAGAAGATAAAATCGAATGAGATTTCCTGGAAGAGGGCGGAGGAGGAAAACTTCTTATTACTGGATTGCTATCACACATCGACAGTGGACCACACGGAAGATGGAGTTGCTTTATATCGCTTTGTGCATTTGATAAACAGTGTTTGAGCTACATCTTCAGTTTCTGAAAATAGCAGTTCATGTTTTCCCGGATCCTTACAACACTTATGCTGAAAGTCTAGATTCCACTGTAGACTAGGCGGCAACTAAAACAGCACGTCCCTGTGACTGGTGACTTCGATATGCACTAGCGCAGATTAGATAAACCTGGAGGTAAACGACCAGCCCTATTGACATAAGATGAGTGACAACTTAAAACTCATATACATGCTTCGTGCATAAATTGTTTACCGAGCTACACGAACGTGCTTGGCGGATATTCTCACAGCTTCATTTTGCTACTGGTTCAGTTTTTTTCCCCAAGTCCTCTGAGACTCATCCAGAATAATGTGGTATTAACAATTCCCGAAGAACAGGATCAGTTAACAGTCTTAGACTCGAGACAGCCTCAGAGGTGTACCTGAGATACACTCTACGTGAATTCATCATTCAAAGTGATCAATCATACTTCCGCTACATTTTTTTGAAAGGGAGGTACCTAAGATCGTACACGTACTCAAATAAAATATTTGATACTAAATTATAATGTGTGGGTCGTCGGCTTACTATCTCGGCCCGTGAGAAACAGCGTGGTGTAATCGAGTTTCGAATTCGAAGAGTTCGTCCATACGTGGAGTACCCTCTCCTTCAGCTTGACTGTGGCGGACCACACACGAGCGCTGCGACATCTGCAACAATCCGACACCTTGGGTTCACTGTCATCGATTATCCTCCATAGAGTTCCAACTTGGCTGCTTCAGATTTCCATCTGTTATCAAAACTTGAAGAACACTTTCGAGGACATCACTTTGATAGTGATGAAGCGGTGCAAGCAAAGGTAAGGTTGTGGCTCCGTCAATAAATTCAAACATTCTAAAGTAACGGTATCAACAAACTGGTCTCCGTTGACGGAAATGTGTTCGTCGTCAGGGTCACTGTGTTGAGAAGTAAATACGCGGACATGAAGAATAAAAATGTATGATGTTAATAAGGTTTGCTTTATTTTAAAAGCTTTAAGTATTTTCACAGTGGTCATTCACAGAATGAACAGTAAGTAACGGCATAAAACTATGGCATTGGATCTAGATCCTAGTGAAAATCGTCATTTTGGGTCGTTATATTGAATAAAGAAGCAGTACCATGGATAAACCAGCCATGTCTCATAAAACGTCTTTACAGGAAAACTTGTCAGTCGTGTTGGCCTTTTAATTTCCACTGCAACGCTGAACGTGCACCGACTGATAATGAATAAATAATGAGCGTATGGCATTGGTGGCCGGGAGACCCCTCGCCGCGCGGTTCGGTCGTCGCTCCACAAGTTCTTTAACGCCACTACGGCGACTTGCGAGTGAATGAGGATGAAATGATGATGAAAGACACACAACACCCAGTCATGGACACTGATAATGAAGAAGGAGGGACAAACATTAACCATTGGCTCAGCCCACGCATGTTTGCATCCGCAAATTATCACAAGAGCCACGAATCGCTCATTTCGCCCAGTTTACTGTCATCAGTGGTTGCTAATCTTGTATTGAGGAGGAGCAAGATTCAGTCTCTGTTCTAAAGTAACATTTTCCTCCTCTTCATCCCACCCATCTTCATGTTCCGAGAAAAATCGTGCAATGGTTGAGGCCCAAGAAACGTTTGCGAGAGGAGAGAGGTTCAAATACACGCCCTGCCATCCTCCTTTGGAGTTTCCTTGATTTCATTAAATTATTTTATACGAATATAGGTTTTTAGCGCCAACGGCCTTGCCGCAGTGGTAACACCGGTTCCCGTCGCATCACCGAAGTTAAGCGCTGTCGGGCTGAGCTAGCACTTGGATGGGTGACCATTCGGACTGCCGAGCGCTGTTGGCAAGCGGGGTGCACTCAGCCCTTGTGAAGCAAATTGAGGAGCTGCTTGACTGAGAAGTAGCGGTTCCGGTCACGAAAACGCAACGGCCGGCAGAGCCGTGTGATGACCTGACGGCCCTCCATATCCACATCCAGTGACGCTTCGAGGCTGATGATGACTCGGCAGTCGGTTAGTACCGTTGGGTCTTCCGTGACCTGTTCGGACGGAGTGTTACTTTGGTGAGTTGGAGCTCCTCTAAACATCTCTGTAATGGAGAAGTACAGGGTGATATTTTCACTTGGTGTTCGGGAAAGTATTCTGTTCCTCCACAACTCGTGAGAGTTTACCCCGTAAGACAAAAAGCACGCCAGGTCCTTGTTCATCCAAATAAATTAATGCTACCTTATTTTGATCATGCATGACAGTATTTCGTAATCCAAACTGACTGGAATACCCAACAAACAAATCGCGCTTAAAACAGTGTGTATCACAAAATAACTCATTTACGTGTGGGTACCTGAAGAATGCCGCGTTCTGCCGAATAGGCGTCATGTAAAACTAGAAAGCGTGCAATTTTGTGAATTTCGTAAGACATTTTCTGATATCAACCAATTCTGCTGTAATACAGGTAAGTATAAATTTTAAATTATTTCGTTTCCTCTTTTTGCACTCGCTATCGCAGTATTTTCTTCGCAGGCTGCGAATGTAGGCTCGACAGAGAGAAACAGTAAAATATTGCAATAATTTGTATCAAAATTATGAGGAACAACACTCAACAAATTTCAGTACTCTTGGTGTAAATACACAGATATATACAGGATGGTGAAAAACAGCCTGAAAAGCTTGTAAGGGTGTTGCAGGATAGGCTGAGCTACGAAATAATTGATAACAGAAAAATACATTGTGTCGTTTACGATTTAATCAGCTTTGAAGTTAGCCAGTCACGTCGTCGCGAGCAAATTCAGGTAGCCTGCCAGAGACAGTGTCGCCAAACGTATTCTTTGTTTGGTTTTCTAACTTAAACTTATCACTCCCCAAAAAGGCACATATTAATTGGTAATGAGCAATTGAATAAGTGGTAACTCACGGACCCACAGATGTCTCTGCATTACCGCATTTAGCGCGAGAAAGTTCTTAAATTTGTGTCCGAAGACCTGATTGGCTGATTCCAGTGCCAAATAACTCGGAAACGGCGCAACGTATCGATTTTTTTTTCTTATCAATTATTTCTCAGCACATTCTCCCCTGCAACACCCTTTTCTTTTTCAGGCTCTTTCTGATCACCCCTGTATATGTAGCAGTTCATTTACGAAGTGACCTTTGTTGTAAGCAGCCGTTAACTGCTTGTACGAAGTTTCAGAGTCACAGTTGTTTAGCAGTTAGGCGGGATTAATGTGAATGCCACGTTCTGAGAACAGCTGTGATTCTGAAACTTTCTGACGTGTCGCTGCCCCTTGTGGAGTTAGAGCGCAGTTGACGAGCTCGAGGGATGGCCACTGGTGATTCACGAGCCGAGGTCATCGCGTGTTCCGTGTAAACTGGCATTTCCAGTTACGCTACCTCTCCTACTAACACAGTTCACTCATAAGCCTTAGTGGTGTGACCGCACAGCCTACATCGTGCTGGGCTGCCTTTGCCTGCATGGGTTGTACAAGTAATTTGCACTTCGGAAGGAGAAGACGTCACCGCATAAAACATGAAGTTCCCGTATATTACGATGCAGTGAGCTGTAAGTTGGCCTTCGTCGATAATGAGTACAATTTTTGTCTAGTACATCAACTAGAAACTAGCACAACGCACATCAGATCACTGTAACATCATGGTACAACTGTCCTACTGCAGAGTACCATATTCCTAGAGTGAAACATCATCTCTTAAGGGACAATGGTCAGTATTGGTATTAACCAAGCCCCCGCACCACAACACTTCGTCCTACGGCAAGACCCATGGATTTAGCGCCCACTTAGCTCCTCTTGGATGATAGCATACTAATTTGGTGTAACTGGAAGCTTGACTCATTTCACCACGCATCTCGTTTCCATTTTCTGGTCGGCAGCTGTAGTGTCCCTGTAAGCTCTGCAGTAGATGCTTTAACAATGAAACATGTACTGTTCTGGTTTTGCGGAGTCGTAACAGTACCAGGTGGACAGTTAATGTTGGAACACTTTGTCGTCTCCAGTATTACAGTATTTTCTCGATGAATGACATAAGAGCTCCAATCGTGCTTGTACAGAACTTTCAATAAATTCTAATAGGGCTTCCACATAAAAATCCAACGAGTTTCTCTGTTTCCACAATGCTCGTTCACAGCCGCTTCATCGTCGCATTCGGTCTTCGTCAAAATTGCTCAACTCAGTTCATTGCCCAATTCTAGAAACACGCTTTCCGCAGAATGATTTTCCTATATATAAGGCACAGGTTGTGCCAACAATTAGAAACCCAACTATCTACTAGGATCCACTTATTAAAACCCATATTACGTTCCATCCATTAGCTCCCAGGAGTCAAATTTCATACTTACCGTATTTTATTCATTTCGCTCTTTATGCCGGCCGGAGTGGCCGAGCGGTTCTAGGCGCTACAGGCTGGAACAGCGCGACCGCTACGGTCGCAGGTTCGAATCCTGCCTCGGGCATGGATGTGTGTGCAGTCCTTAGGTTAGTTAGGTTTAAGTAGTTCTAAGTTCTAGGGGACTGATGACCTCAGTAGTTAAGTCCCATAGTGCTCAGAGCCATTTGAACCATTTCGCTCGTAATATGAAAGACTTTTACCTTTCCTGCGTCTATAAATTTTCCGAACTATTTAAGCCAACGAAACAGACTTCTTTATGACTAATAAATAATAGCTTTGATATAAATTTTCTCTACCACCCTTTGGCAACTCGTCCCTTTATGTTGAATGTTTCAGAGCTGTTTTGAAACTGACTAATAGATTTTAAAAAAAAATGGTTCAAATGGCTCTGAGCACTATGGGACTCAACTGCTGTGGTCATCAGTCCCCTAGAACTTAGAACTACTTAAACCTAACTAACCTAAGGACATCACACACATCCATGCCCGAGGCAGGATTCGAACCTGCGACCGTAGCAGTCGCACGGTTCCGGACTGCGCGCCTAGAACCGCGAGACAATAGATTTTTACAAGAGTCAGATGAGTCGGCATGCCTTGAAGAGTTTGAATTGTGTGCGTTGCCCTGAGATCAGCGGACGACGAATATGAGTTGTATCCTAACTGTCATTCGAATAGTTATTTATGAACTTCATTTAATAGTTCATCCAATTGCGTTAGACTACAGATATTTCGAAATAAATAATTCATTTTGCGTTCCCATTTAGTGTTGCAGTTTATCTGACAACAGTTCTCGGTAGTATAAAAGCTCAAGAAAGGTGCATCAATAGTGATTTAATACTATACCTACATCTGTAGTCCAGGAAGCTAACGAAACTTAACTGAAGCAAAGAAAAACTCGAAATATAATGGAAATTTCGTATTCTTGGCGGTGGTTAACCCAACTAGTGAATAAAGTAAATGTTAAGAATACTTCCACTACGTCAAATTTCTAGATCTGTGTAGAAATTTCAGATTCTACACTATTAAAAATTAGCCATTAAAAGGTGCTGTTGGATTACTGATTCCCATAGAATAAGAAATCATGGATAGTTATTACTAATTCGCGATTCTATCCATCGTGATTGCCGTAAAGTAAGTACTTAAAAATCGATCTTATTAAAGTTCAATTCGAAAACTAGATAGTTGATATTGCTGTCAGAAAAAATGAGGTAGTGGAAACGAAGGGTGACTTCGACATGGGTTTGTTAACTATTGAGTATTCGTAAGTGTGTCTGCAATCATACCTGAGGTAGGCAGATCGATGTTAACATAGTCGTACAATATGAGCGGTAAGGGCACAATGACGAGAACGAACGGGCAGGCACATGTCTAATCGGGTAGAATCGTGATCAGTAAGGATTTGATTCCAAGTGGAGGGCAAGTGTTGTGGACTAGGTAGTGCTTAATTCCGTTAAATCTCTCGGTGAATGAGAGGATGATTATATTAGCAAGTCACGAATCACCTTCCTCGCCAGCTAAGGTATTCCCGTCTCGCATGACATTGTTGACACCACATATACTAAAAATGTACGCTACTGCTGTTACTCAAAGGTAGAAGAAACGTTGGAGGGTGATGCGTCGCGTGCATTCCCGAATATCGTGTGGGAAACTGCTTAAAAGGCTACATGTAGAGACAATAGTATCAAAATGTATTAAATATCGTACAGATTTTCTTTTTAAGAATCAGACATAATTTAAAAGTAATATTTCTATTCTTAAATATAACAGGAACAAAACTGGACTCAGCTGTTCACAAGTGTTGCACAAACGAGAGGAGAAGTGTGATCATCATACCGATAAGAAGAAACCGTGATTGTCATCGAAGTTATAGAATGTTAGCTCTGTGTGTGTGTGTGTGTGTGTGTGTGTGTGTGTGTGTGTGTGGGAGAGAGAGAGAGAGAGAGAGAGAGAGAGAGAGTCTGTGGAACAGAGCAGATGTCAGATAGTTGACATTAGCTAGCGATTATATTAAGAAGAAAATTATGTAAATGCTGAATAAGGCAGTGTATATTCAATAAAACTTCTCACCCTGCGCATCGCTCGCCCAGTTGAGGGCGGAAATCGCCTAAACAGGCTGTGGCAAGTGTCGAGGTTCTGATCACAATACACTATTGTGAAAGAAGAAAAATAGAAGTGTACACAGATCAGATTGTCGTACTGATCGGATCACAGCAGCGGGGAAAGTAGTACAGTGTGTCAATACTGAATGAACCCTTCGGCAGGTGACTGTGAAGACGTGTGAGCTGCATCCGCGTATTGGATTGGCTCAAGCCTGTGTGGTATCGTTACTAGCGGTGGCGCGCCGTTTGAATTAGGCGAAGTGAGAATGCGTGACTGGGCTGGGGTAGCCGCACTCCGCAGCCAGCTGTGGTCGCGTGCTCGCCGCGGGCCCTGGGGAAGCGCGTTGGAGTGTGTCGCGCCGGGCTCGCGTTTCGCTTCCGGCAGATGTTGGCAGCGTCATGGGGGCGCCTACCCTGCATCCTGCCCACAACCGCACACCTCGTACTCCGGCACTCGCACCGAGTACGCATACCACACAAGCTATGCCCTTTCCCTGAACTCGCTTCAGCTGCAGGACGCGAACGAAGACACAGTTTCGTGCAGCCCGACATGGACGCCGAGAAGTACTTTGCGCTCCTTCGGAATTAACTGTCCGTATTGTTGAAATTGTACATCTGATTCACCGCGAGAGTGTGTGTAATATGCCAGCTGCCCACTTTGGTATTGGATACGGTTAACATATGAGCTGCACCTTCCCTAATCTTTTGATTAGACTGCGTACGACTGTCTGACATTTACGAAGGCCGCCGCAAATAGTGTAACTCTCACCCCCTCTATAACTGTATCCTGGGGCACTTCGTGTCAGTGCTATAAGAAGCTCAATCGAAGCCGATAGGCGAGAGACACCTATCCTGTTCCACACCAAGCGATCATGCAAGGCAGCTTTCGTTTCGCATCTCAAAGCACTTAGTTTGAATTGATTTTGTTACAGGCAATTAGGGAGAACCAGTAAGGCGTGCATTCTTGTAATATTACTGTGCTAAAGATCCAGATGATAATGATGCTCGTTCTAATATAATATTACACTATTTAATCTGATCATGTTATTCCATTTTACCGTCTGTTCATTGTATAATAATTTCATATTTTAAGGTTGGAAAACGCACAAGTTTCGATAGCTGTACGTATCCATATTATCAGTTTTCTGTCGTACTCCACTCGCGTATTGAGCGAGAAGAAAATGACTATCTATACGATTCTGTCGTATCCTAATCTCTGTTATGATACTTCAAATGGTTCAAATGGCTCTGAGCACTATGGGACTCAACTGCTGAGGTCATTAGTCCCCTAGAACTTAGAACTAGTTAAACCTAACTAACCTAAGGACATCACAAACATCCATGCCCGAGGCAGGATTCGAACCTGCGACCGTAGCGGTCTTGCGGTTCCAGACTGCAGCGCCTTTAACCGCATGGCCACTTCGGCCGGCTGTTATGATACTCTCATGATCTCTATACGAGACACACGATGGTCACACAGTCTACTTCGAATATTATTCTATAAATTTATCCTACAGAATTTCCCTTCTTCGAATACTATTCTATAAATTTATCCTACAGAATTTCGCGAGAACTAATTAGTCTTTTATTTCTCTCAAGGATTCCCATTTAAGTTCCCCGACAATTTCTACTACACTTTCTCTGGTGTATATCGACCTGAGATTGGAACTTTTCGAAGAAGCATTCTTATACAAACTTTTCTCGGCGTTCATACAGTGTCAAATCGGTGTAAACGCAGAAAAGATTTTATACATGTATTAGCCGTTACAGTCCTAACAGCGCGTCTCTGAATTCTTTCGATGTCTGTTGTCGTGCTTACTTGATAAGAGCGCTAAACACTGGGAAAATTACACGTAGGGAGTCGCACATGCGTCTTGTAGACAGTTTTCATCACAGACGCATTACATTTTACATTACACCCTTGCAACAAATTGAAGTCTTCCCTTCCCCTTCCCTAATACTGATTTTAGATGATAGTGCTCTTTCATATCGGTTATCAGTATTCGTTAATATTTATACGATGTGACGTGCTTAAAATGTTCCCCACTAATCTTATAATCATATACTACAGGGATTTTTCTCTTTCACAGAGGCACTATCCTACATTTATCGACATTTAAACGAGCTGCCGTTCCTTACGTTAAGCAGAAATTTTTCCAAGTTTTCCTGCATATCCTGCCATCCGTCCACGAATACGTTAATAATGCAGTAACGCGGGCTAACAATCATTAGACACTAATTACTGACGCTGTCAGACGTGTGACACTGTTCCCCCCGCAGATTTAGTAAATTTTTTAAAATGGTTAACATTTGGTGGCCACTGTTATGCACAATGACACTGTGGCCTCCCAAATAATTTCAGTTGACGAGGCTGCCCAACAAGGGCTACACAGTGAGAACTCCCTTATCCTCGACTTGAATTCCTGTGTAAAATCTTTCACCGACAAAGCAGTGTATGATCATTATATATCTTCTTACAAGGAACTATACTATTGACTCGTGATAATAGAAACCCCAAATATTCGTATCTGTACTCAGATCAAACATACTACATCAAAACTTTCACGAGACACCAGCTTCTTACGTTATAAATTAATTCCAGTCCCACTTCATACCGGAAGTGTTCAAGCCAAGTTCTTTCGTGTTGCAAGCACTCAAGATTAGAATAAATTGCCCCTTAACATCAGATTGCACATTTTCTCCTATTCAGAATTACATCCATCCCTTTACTTCCCACTCACACCATACGTGCTATTACGTCCAGTGCCAATATACGAGGGGTGTTCAATAACTAACACAACACAATTTTTTCCTGAAATCGGGTTGGTTTCATTCAGGATTCCAGTACACCATATTTTTCCCCGCTCTTTTGGCTGCAAAATGCTACATTTCAGCATAATCTCCGTTTAAGTGCGACGGCCTTACGCCATCTTACTGTGAGGACCTGTATGCCAGCACGGTACCACTCTACTGGTCGATATCGCAGCTAACGTCTTGCTGCACCAGTAACATCCCCAACATGCACGTACTGCTTCCTGCGAAGTCCATCCTTCATTGGGCATACAGATCGAAGTCGGAAGCTGCGTGATCCAGGCCGTAGGGTGGATGAGGAAGAATAGTCCTGTGAAGTTTTATGAGCTCCTTTTGGCTGCCCAGACTTGTGTGAGCCCTCACGTTGCCATCTATAAGGAGAAGTTCGTTTGCTTTTTTGTTGCGACAAACACGCTGAAGTCGTTTCTTTCATTTACTGCGTGTAGCGCAATACACTTCAGAGTTGATCGCTGCACCATGTGGGAGGACATCAAACAGATTACTCCCTTCACAGTCCCAGAAGACCGTCGCCATGACTTCAGCGACTGAGGGTGCGGCTTTGAACTTTTTCTTAGGAGAAAAGGGGGTGTGGTGCCATTCCATGGATTGCCGTTTTGTTTCCGGTTCGAAGTGATGAACTCATTTTTCATCGCCTCGACGAAAAATTGTTACAATCAGCCTCGTATCGTACAAGCAATTCCGCACAGATAGTCATTTGATGCTCTTTACGGTCTTCTGTTAGGTGGCGAGGAACCCGGGCATACATTTGAGTACCACAACTGGTGAACGAGTGTGTCAGCACTACCAACAGAGACGTCCAGTTGTGCAGCGAGGTGTTTGTGATCCGTCGATCACCTCGAATGAGAGTGTCCGCACGTTCCAGCACCGGGAGTCACAGTTGTGTGAAGCTGAACTGACAGGTTTGCGGGACCTTGTTGCAATGATGATAGACGCCTCACCGAATGACTCACCGTGCTTTTGTTCACTGCCATGTCTCCGTAGACATTTTGCTGGCGCTTATGAATATGTGCGATGCTCTGGTTTTCCGCCAAGGCAAATTCAATGACAGCTCTCTGCTTGGAACGCACGTCCGTTACAGACACCGTTTTGAAGTTTACGTATAGCGACGACACATATCGGAAATTCATGAAACCGCAGGGGCAAAAGCGGGAATATTCCACGATGTCCTACAACAAATTCCGCATTTTTTCAACCGAAACTGGCCAAGGAAAGAAATGTGTTGCATTACTTACTGAACGCCCCACATACTTACAGAAGGTCTTCGGCATGCTTCTTTCCAACTTTTGATCTTATTATTATTGTTACAGTCTAAGTAAGATGGCTACTATACTATGATTAATTTATAATCTATCATGTCACCATCATCATATAGAATCAGTGAGAAATTTGTTTTAGCTGAACTTTGTCCTTCACAGTGTCCTATTTTACGTGAACATATGCATAAATACTCAGCAAGCCACTGTGAAGTGCATAGCAGAGTACACGTAGCACCCGTATTATCAGTTTCGTTTCCTATTTCATTTGAGTTTTGAGTGAGGGAAGAATGACTGTCTACAAGACTCCGTACGCTCCCTAACCTCTCTTTCTTATTTTCGCGATCGCTACGCGAGATATAGGTTGGTGGGAGCATAATGGTCGCAGACCCATCTTCCGAATATAGATTCTCTAAATTTAGCCAACAGACATTCGCGAGAACTTCATACTCTTTCTTCCAAGGATTCCCATATAAATTCTCCGAGCACTTCTGTTAGACTTTGATATGGGCTATACCGACCGTCTCTGAATTCGTTCTATGTCTGTTGTCGTGCCTCCTTGATAAGGACTCGAAAGACTGGAACAAGAATCGTTCACATTACCGGCTTGTATGGATTTTCTTTATGGATACGCCACACTTTTCCACGATCCTTCCAACAATCCCAAGTCTTCCATCCTCATTTCCTAATAATAATTTGACGTGACGTCCCGTTTCATTTTGCTTCTCAACTTTATCCCTAAATACTTATATGATGTTAACAACTATGCTTGTAGTCAGTTATTGTACCTTTCTTATACGCATTATCTTACGTTTATCTACATTTCAGGAGAGTTGGCACTCATTACACCAAGAGGAAATGTTGTCCAAACCTTTCTGCAATTCCTTACTATCGTCCTACGATGATACTTTCCTGTACACAACTACATCATCATGCTGCTAATCCTATCTGAAAAATCGATATTTAAAACGTTATACGTCTTATTATGCTCCCTTGAGGCACACCCGATGCTACTTTCGCTTCTGTTGAATATTCGTCGTTCAGTATAACATACTGGGTTCTATTAGTCAAATAATCCTCTAGCCAATCACTTTTCTTTTCTTTTAGTTCCTGGTAGAATATTCCTTACCTCAAAACTGTCAGCATACCTTCTTCTACTTCTTTTCTCGCCTATTTTTCCTTCAGTGGTATGTTTTGCAAACAGTTTTGCTTTAGAACGAGTCCGATTCAGTTCGCTTTTCTCTTCGTGATACACTTCTTGAGATTATTTGTTTCCTTCACGCTTTTGAACATTTTGCTATTCGTCACTCCGTCTGCCACTTAAATTTCCTCCATTCTTCTCCAGTCGAGCGTGGTGGCGCAGTCGATAAGACACTAGACCCGCTTCCGAGAGGATAAGTTCGATTCCCGTTCGCCCATCCTGCTTTAGGTTTTTGGTGATTTCGATAAATCGATTCAGCAATATAACGGGATAGATTTTTGGACGCTGAGACGACCGATTTCCTTCCAGAGCCTCCCATGAGCTCCTTCTGCAATTACCCAGTCGTCGACTGAACGTTAAGCTATAATCTTCCTTCTCCATTCTATTCCTCCCACGACCACTTCTGAAAGCTCTCCAAACATGTCTTCTCCTTCTCTCTTAATGTCCAATCTTCTTAATCGTATGTCATCATATTACAAAAAAGCGCTCTGGGAATATTTTTCTTGCCTCAATTTCTATGTATTGTCTTAAGATGTCATGAAAACCTAAGTGTCTGCACATTCTGACCGTAAGATACCTGAACTAATATAAAAGAGAACTAAAAGGTAACCGCGCGACCGCTACCGTCGCAGGTTCGAATCCTGCCTCGGTCATGGATGTGTGTCATGTCCTTAGGTTAGTTAGGTTTAGATAGTTCTAAGTTCTAGGGGACTGATGACCTCAGATGTTCAAGTCCCATAGTGCTCAGAGCCATGTCAACCATTTGAACTAAAAGGTAAATAAGCGAATAAAAAAATTGTCTGGAAATTGTTTGTTACAAAACAAACACCAATAGAACAATTGCTATTTGCACGTTTCCCCCATATATATTATCTCTAAACGCAATTTTTTTATTAACTTTGCCTCTTCGTCAATTTGCGCGAATTCTAAAACATGTACAACAAACAAACACTTACTCGTGAGCGGTGTACTTCAAATATAGATTATAATAACATAAAATATTAATTTTATTTAGAAATGTACCCCAAAACCCTTCAATGACCTCAGTGAATGGCTGTCAAGGGAACTGTGTACTATTAGGTCACCTAATTTTTTTCCGGACTTCAGTGACCATGCGACATGTATACTCTAAAGTCATACTTGAACGAAACCCAAAAACTAAAGTATATGGGTCAAATAAATGTCTCACAAGGAAGATGTATCTGCCTCTACCGAATGATTGGAGGGATGTGCCTCAGTAGTAATTCACATGATGGCAGTTCGAATGCTCTAGTCCAGCTATCCTCATTTACATTTCCTGATTTCCCTAAATCATTCCTACGAGATTGCACGACGGATTTCTTGTGCTCTGCCTTTTTTTTATTTTTTTTATGACTGCATTGTAGAGGGGACGGTAAACCCTTAATGTTCTGTCCTATTGAATGCAAACCGACATTTGTTCTAAAATACGTTTTACTCTGTTTTCCACTGTATCGCAGCGCTGCGTGGCAGGAAACTAACTGCGCGGTGGAGCCGGAGGGCTATCGTGTCCACACAGGCGACGCCAGCTGGTCTCGTATCAGCGTGCGTGGCCAGGTGCGCCAACGGCCGGCCCCACGGCGAGGGGGACTGTCGAGCGCGTACTCTTTATCCAGCCAGTGGTCACTCGAGGTGTGATTTTGAATTACTCAACAACAAAAAACCTCGCGTGCTCACTCGCACTGAACGTCTTGACGCATTACGCTGATAACCAAGTGACCGGAAAGCTCACGACTTAGGCAAACAGTAACCCAAATTCAGAATCTCGCTGTTCACTGTTGAATAATTCACTGCATACGAAAAAGATAATTTTTCCAGAGGATCGCTGTCCGCATGATATGGGAGCGATCATAAATAACACCAACTAATATCGCTTTGTAGCATATTGCTGCTGCAGTGTGACGCATGACTTCTTAGACAAACGCGGATGGAATTGCCGGGTGGCTTAACGATTAGTTTAACCACCAAGTCAGAATGAAAATTTTAATGGTTTACCACCGCCGTTTAGGAAAATTCTGAGTTGTTTAGTCCTTCCCATCTGAGAAAGACAATACGGAACGAGTGAAAACACAGAAATACGCAGGGCAGAGTCTATACGATTTGGCGAAAGATGGCACAAGTGGCGCTCACAAATGTGGAAAGTCGTCCCGTGGTTATTACGACACTGGGCTCATATAGTGGACGAACGCGGTTCAAATCCCCGTTCAGCTGTTTTGATTGAAGTTTTCCATGGCTTTTAATGATCACTTCAGGAAACATCCCAGATGGTTCCACGAAAGACATCGGGGCTGATTCTCATTCATCCGAGTCCATCCGGACTGTACTCCCATCGACGAGGGAAGACCCTTGACAGCAGCGCTCTTGCCAGATTTCAACCGCAGACTGCAAAAGGCTGACTGAAATTCATAGTTGATTAGAACTGCGGCAACAGAGAGAGACTGTCGCACAAACGTAAAAGAAATCGCTTTACGTGGTTGATCGTGGCGGACGAGCGAAGCAGTCCCACCAACTGTCACTATAGCGCTGAGTCTTTGATGACTTCCATACCTAAGGAAGTTAAATTCAAACCATCCTACATCTTCGGCAGACTGAAACGAGGTAATGATGGCAGGATGAAATCAGCCCACAGAAATTGGTTTCAGATCCACAGTGAGCAACGACTCATCGGATATGAATGCCGCCGCGCGGGATTAGCCTAGCGGTCTAGGGCGCTGAAGTAATGGACTGTGCGGCTGGTCCCGGCGGAGGTTCGAGTCCTCCCTCGGGCATGGGTGTGTGTGTGTCCTTAGGATAATTTAGTTTAAGTAATGTGTAAGCTTAGGGACTGATGACCTTAGCAGTTAAGTCCCATAAGATTTCACACACATTTGATATGAATGCTGCAATGCACGGTAACGTCGAGCAGTTGGGTAGACAAAGAGAAGACCAATGAGACTATATTCGCGCAATTTATGGGATGAACTTTGAGGTTCAAATAGTTCAAATGGCTCTGAGCACTATGGGACTCAACTGCTGTGGTCATCAGTCCCCTAGAACTTAGAACTACTTAAACCTAACTAACCTAAGGACATCACACACATCTATGCCCGAGGCAGGATTCGAACCTGCGACCGTAGCAGTCGCACGGTTCCGGACTGCTCGCCTAGAACCGCGAGACCACCGCGGCCGGCGAACTTTGCGGTGGGCGTTGTGTAGCTGTGCTTTCTGTTAGCGATGGGGCGCAGTGATAATATCCGTGCTGATGGCTTTAATCACTGTTTGATGGCACAGTTTAAGTTTTTCGGCCATTTCCGCAAACTACTCCAGATAATAGCAAAGACAAACGTATGAATATAAATAATTAACGAATGACGTCTACGTAGGGTGCATATTGTTCTCCATTACGATCAATTAAAACTACGTACAGCGTCAGGCACGAGACTGGTTCCACGAATATCATATGTGAGAAAGTGAACGCCATATAGGGCTGGAAAGATTTCTCGAAATCATGTTGCTTGCAGTTGTGAGGGATGCACATTTATTTCTAAGGAAGTTACACTGGCATAAAGACATTTAGGAAACTTTCCTTTCAATATTGCACTGACATTTGCTGAACAAAGTACCTTCGTGTTATATACCGTAATGAGAAGTTCTTGACACTGGGAGCGGAGAGTGTTACACTGAACGTAGACGTATCCTCAGACACAAGTAACTACTGACGCGCCCTATGAAAGTGGGACATGATCGTTGATGTTAATTTTATATACTAACGATCTAGCGGACAGCATCAGTTGCACTGTCAAGCAGTTAGCGGTGAGGATAAGTTATGTGACAAAGGTTGTAATAATATTCTCTCATATCTTGAGAGAAAAGACCGAACTTCGAGAAAAGACTGTTAACTAGCTCTTAAAGTAGGTATCGTAACGATATTAAATTCACGACAGATAAAGGTACTGTAGCTTTACACTATACTATTAATGAGACAAAGTTTGTATCCGTCATGTCATACAAATACATGGGAGTAACAACGTGTGCATATGTGTAGAGGAACAATCAAACAGCATATTTCCAGGTAAAAAGAAGGACTGTGTGGAAGTAAAGTTAGCTTAGGGTTTAAAAATGGTTCAAATGGCTCTGAGCACTATGGGACTTAACATCTGAGGTCATCAGTCCCGTAGACTTAGAACTACTTAAACCTAACTAACCTATGGACATCACACACATCCATGCCCGAAGCAGGATTCGAACCTGCGACCGTAGCAGCAGCACGGTTCCGGACTGAAGCGCCTAGAACCGCTCGGGCACAGCGGCCGGCGCTTCGGGTTTACTTTTCCCTCAACCAAGAGGTTGTCACAAGTTCGGATTGAGCAACAATAGGGAAATAAATCAATAATGCCCTTTAAAACTACATCATTTCAGAATTTGCCTTAATCCATTTACGGAAACCCCGGAAAAACTACATGAAATGGTTGGAACGCGAGTTTAGTCTCTAAACCCCCTGTGCCATCTAACTCGCTCTAACGGTGGCTTCGATTCCCTGGTAGACTATCGGAAAACTGCTGCTTTCCCAACGAAAAGATTGGTTATCAGACACTTGCAGAGTGTATGCAGGAATCTTGGTAAAGTATGAACAGCTCATATCAACTTTGACCAATAGAAGCTATTGAGCGTCTACAGAGAATGGCAGTGCAAGTGGTCACGTGTGTTTGACTGCTGAGAGAGTATGGCAAAAATGTTTCAAGGTATCAATCGGCAGACACTTGAAGACATTCTGTTGATAACCCGCGAAAGCCTTCTTATAAAATGATAGGTATTTCAGGATGGAATAGACGAATAATCTTTAGCGTTTTACGTATCGTTTCCGCAGTCGCCGACAGATTTAATACTGTACATTGCATTTCTGTTACGTAGAGCCCGCATTCGTGGTCGTGCGGTAGCGTTCTCGCTTCCCACGCCCGGGTTCCCGGGTTCGATCCCCGGCGGGGTCAGGGATTTTCTCTGCCTCGTGATGGCTGGGTGTTGTGTGATGTCCTTAGGTTAGTTAGGTTTAAGTAGTTCTAAGTTCTAGGGGACTGATGACCATAGCTGTTAAGTCCCATAGTGCTCAGAGCCATTTGAACCATTTTTGTTACGTAGACCGGATGTTAAACCCTAATGTCCCTTCTCTCCTGCAAGACATGAGTGATATCCTTTGTTATTCATGATTTGTACACCTCTCACCACGGACAATTCAATAGCCGACGTCCTTTACTAACGACCCAGAGCAACGACATTTGCATAGAATTGTCAGTGGTAACAGACAAGCAACACTGTGTGAAATAACCACCGAAATCAACGTGGGACGTACGACGAACGTATTCGTTAGACAGTGAGGCGAAATTTGGTATTAACAGACTATGGCAGCAGACGACAGACGCGGGTGCCTTTGCTAACAGTACGACATCGCCTGCAGTGCCTCTCCTGGACTCGTGATCAAATCGGTTGGACCCTGGACGATTGGAGCCGTGCCTGGTCAGATGAGTCCCGATTTCAGTTGTTAAGAACTGATGGAATTGTTCGATTGTGGCACAGATCGCACGAGCCATGACCCAGAGTGCCAATGAGCGAGCTGGTAGTGGCTCCATAATGGTGTAGGCTGTCTTTGCGTGGAATGGACTGGGTCCCATGGTCGAAATGGTTATGTTCGGCTACTTGGAAACCATTTGTAACCATTCATGGACTTAATGTTCCCAAAAACGATTGAATTTTTATGGATGTCAGTGCGCCATGTCACCGAGCCACAATTGTGCGAAGAACATTCCGGAAAATTCGAACGAATGATTTGGTCACCTAGATCGCCCGACATGAATCCCATCGAACATTTATGGGACGTAATCCGCAGGTCAGTTCGTGCACAAAATTCTGCACCGGGAATACTTCCGCAATTATGGGCCTCTGTAGAGGTAGTATGGCTCAGTTTTCTGCAGGGGACTTCCAAAGATTTGTTGAGTCCACGCCACGTCGAGTTGCCGCACCACTTCTGGCGAAAGGAGATCCAACACGATACTAGGAGGTATCCCATGGCTTTTGTCACAGAATTACAGATGCATTGCACTTGTGTTCACTTCATTATGACGGCGGCGTTGGAGAACCATGCTGACCCATGACGTCTTAAGCATCGCCCACAACTCACAGAGATCAGTCCAAGGTAGACGGAGGTAGTCACATCTCCTCGCTGGTGGCGCTGATATTTTTAAAAAGATTGAGAGGGCTGCAAAAGCGGAATCGTGTCTGAAGGGCTGCAAAAGCAATATCGTGTCTGTAGAATTCTAACCTTACAACCTTTCTGAAAGTGATGGGCTGATGCGTTCATTTGCGAGAGGTACAGGTCGCACCTTTTTTGTGCTGTAGGTGATTAAATGGCTGCATGTAATCGGACCGTAATGTTGCTTTGTCGCCGGTGAGAGGCTATGGCAGATGTAACAAAGGCTCCATTTGATACAATGTAAACACCGCCCCTCTCATCCACCGCACCCTCCCCCTCGCTACAGACACAAACACTTGGAAATTCCACGTGCCTGTAAGGTAAGGTGCAATAATGGCAAGTGAGGTACCCTATCTGTCCGCGATCAAATGCTTTGATATCAGGCACCTTGCTCATCTCGTGTGTCATTCCAACAGCTGGTACAAGACCAAACGAAATCCAGTCACTTGACACACTCAGTCCGCATCTCGTGGTCGTGCGGTAGCGTTCTCGCTTCCCACGCCCGGGTTCCCGGGGTCGATTCCCGGCGGGGTCAGGGATTTTCTCTGCCTCGTGATGGCTGGGTGTTGTGTGATGTCCTTAGGTTAGTTAGGTTTAAGTAGTTCTAAGTTCTAGGGGACTGATGACCATAGATGTTAAGTCCCATAGTGCTCAGAGCCATTTGAACCATTTGACACACTCAACTATTTCATTATAGTGGAGATTCCAAATTAAATCCCTCATGAGTGTAATACGTACTATGTACATCTGATTTGTACGTATCGCTGGATGAACACTGGGGCACCGAGAAGTACACTCCTGGAAATTGAAATAAGAACACCGTGAATTCATTGTCCCAGGAAGGGGAAACTTTATTGACACATTCCTGGGGTCAGATACATCACATGATCACACTGACAGAACCACAGGCACATAGACACAGGCAACAGAGCATGCACAATGTCGGCACTAGTACAGTGTATATCCACCTTTCGCAGCAATGCAGGCTGCTATTCTCCCATGGAGACGATCGTAGAGATGCTGGATGTAGTCCTGTGGAACGGCTTGCCATGCCATTTCCACCTGGCGCCTCAGTTGGACCAGCGTTCGTGCTGGACGTGCAGACCGCGTGAGACGACGCTTCATCCAGTCCCAAACATGCTCAATGGGGGACAGATCCGGAGATCTTGCTGGCCAGGCTAGTTGACTTACACCTTCTAGAGCACGTTGGGTGGCACGGGATACATGCGGACGTGCATTGTCCTGTTGGAACAGCAAGTTCCCTTGCCGGTCTAGGAATGGTAGAACGATGGGTTCGATGACGGTTTGGATGTACCGTGCACTATTCAGTGTCCCCTCGACGATCACCAGTGGTGTACGGCCAGTGTAGGAGATCGCTCCCCTCACCATGATGCCGGGTGTTGGCCCTGTGTGCCTCGGTCGTATGCAGTCCTGATTGTGGCGCTCACCTGCACGGCGCCAAACACGCATACGACCATCATTGGCACCAAGGCAGAAGCGACTCTCATCGCTAAAGACGACACGTCTCCATTCGTCCCTCCATTCACGCCTGTCGCGACACCACTGGAGGCGGGCTGCACGATGTTGGGGCGTGAGCGGAAGACGGCCTAACGGTGTGTGGGACCGCAGCCCAGCTTCATGGAGACGGTTGCGAATGGTCCTCGCCGATACCCCAGGAGCAACAGTGTCCCTAATTTGCTGGGAAGTGGCGGTGCGGTCCCCTACGGCACTGCGTAGGATCCTACGGTCTTGGCGTGCATCCGTGCGTCGCTGCGGTCCGGTCCCAGGTCGACGGGCACGTGCACCTTCCGCCGACCACTGGCGACAACATCGATGTACTGTGGAGACCTCACGCCTCACGTGTTGAGCAATTCGGCGGTACGTCCACCCGGCCTCCCGCATGCCCACTATACGCCCTCGCTCAAAGTCCGTCAACTGCACATACGGTTCACGTCCACGCTGTCGCGGCATGCTACCAGTGTTAAAGACTGCGATGGAGCTCCGTATGCCACGGCAAACTGGCTGACACTGACGGCGGCGGTGCACAAATGCTGCGCAGCTAGCGCCATTCGACGGCCAACACCGCGGTTCCTGGTGTGTCCGCTGTGCCGTGCGTGTGATCATTGCTTGTACAGCCCTCTAGCAGTGTCCGGAGCAAGTATGGTGGGTCTGACACACCGGTGTCAATGTGTTCTTTTTTCCATTTCCAGGAGTGTATATTCGGCAGAAATGAAGCCAGGCATCTTCTGTCCCGATGGAAGGCCGCAGGAAGAGTGCAGAGGCCTGAAAGATATCCGTTTGTCGTCATATTCTTGAGGCTATTTGTAAGCACGATAAAGCTTGACCATAAGTAGAAACCGCTTGTTCGTTTTGTTACCTTGTCGCTGAACGTAACATGTGGATTTTTGGCAGCTGAAACACCTGTTTGTTATAGCGTTTTGTATCGATCAACTGCGCATTGAGATCGACACTTTCTCACTAGCTGTATCGGAGGAACGTGTGACTGCCTGCCATGACTCATAAAACAGTTTTTACTGCACCTCGGTATGACAATTCAAAACGCTGATCCTGAGCCAGTAATGTTTCCTTTCTTGGCCGAAGCTATAATCGTTTATTTGCAGCAGAATTAGTTACAACTGACGCAAAATTGTTTTCATTATTTTGGGGGATTCAGGTAGCAATCAGGAAGCACTGCCAAGCACGTGGTGGTCTATGCGAAGGGGGCATTGAAGAGGAGTGGAAGTATCAACCTCTACGACCGTGTTTTAGTGTTACCAACAACAGCACTGAACTTACAATTGAATCTTCTTACCAGGTACTTACGGGGCTTAAAGTGATTTAGCAGGCCACCATTCAAATACAGCACAATGGAACGAAACAAAACGAACTACAAAATTGGCTACTACTGCGCTTCAGTATTTTCTGAACAAAAATGGGCCGCAGTACACTTTTTTTTTCTTGTTGAGGACTAGAGATCGAGGTACCATGAAAAATTAACTTAAAATGTATGGTCTTCGGATAGGCTATATTGGAAGATATCGCAAATTTTCACAATGATCACTACTTAAAATGGAACTAAGAGCAGCCGGCCGCTGTGGCAGAGCGGTTCTAGGCGCTTCAGTTCGGAACCGCGCTGCTGTTACAGTCGCAGGTTCGAATCCTGCCTCGGGCATGGATGTATGTGAAGTCCTTAGGTTAGTTAGGTTTAAGTAGTTCTAAGTCTAGGGGACTGATGACCTCAGATGTTACGTCCCATAGTGCTTGGAGCCATTTGAACTAGAAGCATCATGGTACGTTGGTTACCCGAGGTGGATGACGCTACATTTACAGAAACGCACTCTTGAAATTGGACTGTAGCGAAGTATTACATGTAAACTGGATAAATTCTCTGCTATAATTCCCAAAATCGCGCCATTTTGTCTGACCAAGACAACTGGCAAACAGAGCGAGGGAAAAACGACTGTCTAAAACCCTCCGAACGAACCCTAATTTCTCTTATCTTCGTGGTTCTTAAGCGAAATGCACGTTGGCAGCAGTAGAATCGTTCTGCAGTCGGCCTCAGATGCCGGTTCTCTGAATTTCTGCAACAGTGCCTTGCGAAAAGAGCGTCATGTTCCCTCCAGGAATCCCATTTGAGTTCACGAAGTACCTCCGTAATACTTGTGTGCTGATCGGATCTACTGGTAACAAATCTAGCAGCACACCGCTGAATTGCTTCGATGTCTTCCTTTAAGCCGACCGCGTGTGTGGATCCCAAACACTCAATCAGGACTCAAGAATGAGTATTACTAGCGTTCTACACGGCGTCCGCTTTATGGGTGAGTTACACTTCCCCTAAATTTCCCCAATAAAACGAAGTCGAGGAGTCCCCTTCCATACTACCGACCTGACGTGTTCACTCTATTTCACATCGCTTTGCAGAGTTACGCCTAGATATTTAATCGACAGGAATGTGTAAAGCTACGCCCTGCTGATGCTGTATTCGAAAAGTTACAGAATTGTTTGTCCCACTTATCAGCATTAACTTACATTTATCTACGAGGGCTGTTCAGAAAGTAAGGTCCGATCGGGCGCGAAATGGAAACCACAGTTAAAATCCAATGAAGCGTTGGACATACTTGTTGGCCAGTGTCACTAATGTACCTGTCTATCGCGTCACGTCCCTCTTCTCAGTTCTAGTACACAATGAGCACGTAAAGATGTCTAGAAAACAGTGTCTCCTGCCAAGTATGAGGGGCTGGTGAGAGTTTTCGCCTGATGTTATGCAACTCACATAACTTAACTGCCACGCATTTCCTTCTTCATGACAATTCTCGGCCACACTCTGCTGGGGCACTGAAGCAGCTCCTGCAGCGTTTTTCGATGGGAATGTTTGATCTCCCACAATATAGCCCCCAATTGGCTTCCTCTGAGTATCATCTCTGCTCACATGAACCGCTGGCTATGAAGACAACATTTTGGCACAGACAACGAGCTGTAGGCCATGCAGAGAATTGGCGGAAAGCACTGGCGGCTGCCTTCTATAACAAGGGTATTGGAAAGTTGGTACAACGCTACGACAGATGTCTAAGTCGGAGCGGCGACTATGTGGAGAAGTAACTGGAAGCTGTAGCTAACAGTTGCAAATAAAATATTTTTGATTCTCACGGTGGTTTCCATTTCGCGACCGATCTGACCTTACTTTCCGAACATCCCTCGTACATTTATAGCTAGCTGCCATTCATCACACCAACTTGAAATTTTATATTATTCATCTTGTATCCTCCTACAGTCACTCAGTTTCGACACCTTCCCGTACATCACAGCGTCATCGGCAAACAATCGTAATTTGCTGCTCACCCTGTTCGTCAGGTCATTTATATATACAGGGTGTTTCAAAAATGACCGGTATATTTGAAACGGCGATAAAAACTAAACGAGCAGCGATAGAAATACACCGTTTGTTGCAATATGCTTGGGACAACAGTACATTTTCAGGCGGACAAACTTTCGAAATTACAGTAGTTACAATTTTCAACAACAGATGGCGCTGCAAGTGATGTGAAAGATATAGAAGACAACGCAGTCTGTGGGTGCGCCATTCTGTACGTCGTCTTTCTGCTGTAAGCGTGTGCTGTTCACAACGTGCAAGTGTGCTGTAGACAACATGGTTTATTCCTTAGAACAGAGGATTTTTCTGGTGTTGGAATTCCACCGCCTAGAACACAGTGTTGTTGCAACAAGACGAAGTTTTCAACGGAGGTTTAATGTAACTAAAGCACCGAAAAGCGATACAATAAAGGATCTGTTTGAAAAATTTCAACGGACTGGGAACGTGACGGATGAACGTGCTGGAAAGGTAGGGCGACCGCGTACGGCAACCACAGAGGGCAACGCGCAGCTAGTGCAGCAGGTGATCCAACAGCGGCCTCGGGTTTCCGTTCGCCGTGTTGCAGCTGCGGTCCAAATGACGCCAACGTCCACGTATCGTCTCATGCGCCAGAGTTTACACCTCTATCCATACAAAATTCAAACGCGGCAACCCCTCAGCGCCGCTACCGTTGCTGCACGAGAGACATTCGCTAACGATATAGTGCACAGGATTGATGACGGCGATATGCATGTGGGCAGCATTTGGTTTACTGACGAAGCTTATTTTTACCTGGACGGCTTCGTCAATAAACAGAACTGGCGCATATGGGGAACCGAAAAGCCCCATGTTGCAGTCCCATCGTCCCCGCATCCTCAAAAAGTACCGGTCTGGGCCGCCATTTCTTCCAAAGGAATCATTGGCCCATTTTTCAGATCCGAAACGATTACTGCATCACGCTATCTGGACATTCTTCGTGAATTTGTGGCGGTACAAACTGCCTTAGACGACACTGCGAACACCTCGTGGTTTATGCAAGATGGTGCCCGGCCACATCGCACGGCCGACGTCTTTAATTTCCTGAATGAATATTTCGATGATCGTGTGATTGCTTTGGGCTATCCGAAACATACAGGAGGCGGCGTGGATTGGCCTCCCTATTCGCCAGACATGAACCCCTGTGACTTCTTTCTGTGGGGACACTTGAAAGACCAGGTGTACCGCCAGAACCCAGAAACAATTGAACAGCTGAAGCAGTACATCTCATCTGCATGTGAAGCCATTCCGCCAGACACGTTGTCAAAGGTTTCGGGTAATTTCATTCAGAGACTACGCCATATTATTGCTATGCATGGTGGATATGTGGAAAATATCGTACTGTATAGTTTCCCAGACCGCAGCGCCATCTGTTGTTGAAAATTGTAACTACTGTAATTTCGAAAGTTTGTCTGCCTGAAAATGTACTGTTGTCCCAAGCATATTGCAACAAACGGTGTATTTCTATCGCTGCTCGTTTAGTTTTTATTGCCGTTTCAAATATACCGGTCATTTTTGAAACACCCTATATATATATATATATATATATATATATATATATATATATATATATATATATATAGAGAGAGAGAGAGAGAGAGAGAGAGAGAGAGAGAGAGAAAGAGAGAATAGAAACGGTCCTATTACACTTTCCTGGAGCACTCCTGACGATTACCTTGTCTCTGATGAACACCCGCTGCCGAGGACAACGTACTGGGTTCTATTACCCAGTCACATACCTGGGAACCTAGCGCATGTAGCAGCGCATCACAGGCTCTTTCTTCGCGTTTCTAGAATTAGCTCGCGTCACCAACACATTTCTGAAACAAGGTCATGTATACCTCTTTATCGAACGCGAAAAATCTGTTGCTGACGCAATTGCGGTAAGAGTATCAGAAGAATAGCTGAGCGGAGCGCCCTTGTTAAGAGCGCGGCGTGGGTAGTGCTACACGAAAAAGGTTTCTACCCGACGGTTCCAGGAGTGCCCACCGTATTCAATCATGCAACACAGCTTCGAGTTTGACGCTTATTAATCCGGTGGTGCGAAAAATTGAATTTCGCAAATATATCCTTCAGTGGATAGCACGAAATCCACATGCAACCAACTTGTTGTGTCATAACTGCACGTTCTCTCGCATAGAAACAGCGGTATGGAAATATAAATGCAGTAGAAATTTCAAATCCACTTACGGCCTCACATGTAGTCCCAGACACCACTGTTATATGAATTTGGACACTTCGCGACTGGTGCGATCCGTGGTGATATCCACAAATACAAAAATCCTGTTAAAAACAAATAATTCCCAATTACATAAGTTATTTATACATTCAACATAGAAGCTCCTAAATCTCATATAGGGTACTGAGTCGATAATGATGTGATAGGAAGCCGTGATCGGAATCCAATCGCTGCCTTAATCGGAATCAAAACACATGAAACGATATGTTCAACTATCTGGGTAATTTACGCTCACTATGGTATGCTTGGCCTTAATGAATGTTCTGAACTGTCGAAATAAACTGTCGTATCTTCCACTGTAGAGATGGCTGTATGGGCAGACCCCAAAAACCAATTAAAAAGAAAGGGAACAAGTGCTCATTGCTCTTAAGGTACGTACTTTAGGGCCCATCTTTCAAAATGATGGAGCACAGCAATCAGTCGTCCTTTCTTTTGAGGCTTTATTAAAGCAAATATCGATTTCGCCTAGTGCCTAGCCATTATCAGTGCACTAGTTCATAGTTTCAATGCATGTCCTAGTTCGTCAGTCCCCTTTTGTCGGGGCTTCTGTCACAATTTTTCACTTGCCGAAATCTAGATTTGTCTAAGTAAAGCCTGAAAGGAAAGTGCATTACACATTTCTCATAGAAGGAAACTTGAATTAGGGCCCGTGGTTACTTGGGCTTTTTCCTTATTTTGATCGATACTACAACCTCTCAAAATAGGGGAAGCAAACAGCTTGTAGCAGAAGAGATATGTTTCACAGTATCGAAGACGAAGAAGTGCTTATAGCTCTTAAGGCGTGCGTTTTAGAGCCCAAGTTTATTACAATTTTTTGCTTCCAATGATCGTCCTTGTCATATCCCTGAATATTGTACACCTCTCCTGGGACACCCTGTACAGGAAAGACGCAACTGCAGAAAACTGTAGCTAAATTCATAAGACATGCAGAATATTGACGCTTAACGTATGGTCTGGTAGTTAAAACTTGACATAAATAAATGTAATGCATTCCATATATACAGGCGGACAGAACCGTCATTGTTTGATAAGAAGAATGATTATCAATCACTGGAAATAGTAGAGAAAGGACTAAAGTAGAATGAGTACATGGAACTAGTTGTAAAAAAGCCGTATGTGCGACTGAGATTCACGGAAATAACTCAAACTGTTGCTCACTCATGAAAGAAATGGCCTGCAAAATTATCGTTCGATGGATTCCTGAGTATTTCTCTTCACCCTGGATCCTTCTCCACGTCGGATTAAGACAGGGAATTCGGAAGATTCAAGGAAGAGCTGCGCGTTTTATCACCCGTTCATTTAGTAAGCGTGAGAGCGTCACAAAGGTGCTCATCCAACATTACTAGCAGACGCTACAAGAGAGACGCTGTGGATCACAGATAGATTTACTGTTAAAAATTTCGGTGTAGCAGGTTCCAAAAAACTAACTACTGGGTTCGATTCCCGGTACTGCCGGGTATTTTTCATTGGTGGGACGATTGAGACGGGGTGCACTCCGCCCCGTGGGGCCAATTGAGGTGCTATTTCACCTATCAGTAGCGGTTCCAAGGTCAATAAACCCGACAACGACCGGGAGAGTGGTGAGTTGACCACATCAAATTACGCCATTGGCAAAGGATGACACGGATGTTAGTCGGGCCCGATTCGCCGTCTAGGGCCACAACGCCGAACTTTACCTTCATCTTTTAAGTTCCCAGACATGTTGTTTATTTCAATACACTTCTGACGAAATCACTATGAAGAGAAAAGCAGAAAATTTCAAGTTTTTATGGAGACTTTCCGACAGTAGTTGTTCCGCTCAAAATTCGCGAAATGGTCCAGGAAAAGATAAATATTATACTGACAATCAAAGCACCGTAAGGTAGCTTACAGAGTGTACATGCAGACAGCTCTAATGATGTTGGCGTTCGTGCCACGCTCAACTCTAACCTTCCTTCACTTTCCTTTTTCTATTTATGAATCACAGGTGTCCTAAAGACATGATGCAGGTCCTACAGTCATCTAGCGAATTCGGTATTCTCGCATCACCATGACAGGAGCAATGCCCACTTCCTCCACTCAGTAAATTAGAACATAACACACCACCACATGGGTGACAGCTACCCTCATAAGCATGCCGGTGGCGGCCCTAGACTGCTCTCTGCCACGAATATGCTCCCTGGTTGGGTTCCGTGAAAGCCGCGCACTCAAATGATCGTGTTTCGTGGTAGTGTTCTCGACCCCCAGTAGATGGGCTAAACGCAGGTATGTCTGCTTCGAGGATGCATCCACCGGCTGTGCAGAGGCGAGTTGTCGGCATTCTTATGTCTCGTCGGCACTCCGTGTCGAATCCGAGCTAACAGACTTTGTCTGTCCATATTAGCTGCGCGCAGCGATACAAGGAAAACTGTGGCAGGGCGTGGCTATTCGCCAGGGAGTAGCTTTGTTTTTCCTCTTCTCGTTTATTTCCTTCCGGGTCAGAAATCGCGACAGGAGGGCAACATATTTGAAACACAGGCATCGGAGATCGGTAAGCTAGGCGTTTAGGGAGTGGTAGACACAACACATCTAATCATTTATTAATTTTTCTTTAAGTTCGGATCCAAAAGTGTTTCGTTTCGAGTTCAGAGCTCGAATTTTTGCAGTTAATTGTTATCTGAGGAGAGATCGACGTCGCTAGAGACAGGAAACAAGTTCATCTGCGGAAGATGGCAGAAAGGGTTACCAAACGCGGTTATTGTTGGAAAAATCACGCTCATTTCGTCTATTTCGTGCCCTCAGAGCCCCAGGCTATTGCTATAACGATTTCGTGAGGTCGTTTGTCAACAGCGCTTATTGGAGATGGTTCCTCACTTTCGTCCTGAACTGTTGCAGCCGAAATATGGAATAACAGCAGTGCCAGTCATGGCCCAGTGTCATTATTCATAATTTTCTACATCTACATCCACACTCCGCAAGCCACCTGACGATGTGTGGCGGAGGGTACTTTGAGTACCTCTGTCAGTTCTCCCTTCTATTCCAGTCTCGTATTGTTCGTGGAAAGAAAGATTGTCGGTATGCCTCGGTGTGGGCTCTAATCTCTCTGATTTTATCCTCATCGTCTCTTTGCGAGATATACGTAGGATGGAGCAATACACTGCTTGACTCCTCGGTGAAGGTATGTTCTCGAAACTTCAACAAAAGCCCGTCTCTCCTGCAGAGTCTTCGACTGGAGTCTACCCATCATCTCCGTAACGCTTTCGCGATTACTAAAAGATCCTGTAACGAAGCGCGCTGCTCTCCGTTGGATCCTCTCTATCTCTTCTATCAACCCTATCTGGCACGGATCCCACACTGGTGAGCAATATTCAAGCAGTGGGCGAACAAGTGTACTGTAACCTACTTCCTTTGTTTTCGGATTGCATTTCCTTAGGATTCTTCCAATGAATCTCAGTCTGGCATCTGCTTTACCGACGATCAATTTTATTTGATCATTCCACTTTAAATCACTCCTAGTGCCTACTCCCAGATAATTTATGGAATTAACTGCTTCCAGTTGTTGACCTGCTATATTGTAGCTAAATGATAAAGGATCTTTCTTTCTATGTATTCGCAGCACATTACACTTGTCTACATTGAGATTCAATTGCCATTCCCTGCACCAAGCGTCAATTCGCTGCAGATCCTCCTGCATTTCAGTACAATTTTCCAATGTTACAACCTCTCGATATACTACAGCATCATCCGCAAAAAGCCTCAGCAAACTTCCGATGTTATCCACAAGGTCATTTATATATATTGTGAATAGCAACGATCCTACGACACTCCCCTGCGGCACACCCGAAATCACTCTTACTTCGGAACACTTCTCTCCATTGAGAATGACATGCTGCGTTCTGTTATCCAGAAACCTTCAGTTCACCACCCGTTTACAGAAAATGGAGTCGTGCTTACATTTTAAGGTTCTGCTGGCGTTTAGAAATCTGCAGCTATACTTCGGAAGCCACTTTACTGTACATGGTGGATGGTGTTTCTTGTCCCACTATCATTTTTCAACCTTTCCCGTTACAGTCGTGAATGGTGCATGAGAATAGCGACTATCGCTAGACGCCCGTACGAGCAATAATTTCTCTGTTTTTCTCACCGTAGTATGTGGGAGAAAATAATGCGTTGCCCGACTCTTCTTGGAGCGCACGCTTTCAGAATGTCAGTACTTAAGGTGTTTCAAATGAATCTAAGCCTCACGTCTGCGTTTCATGTGCTAATTCCCCTTTAGGTCGCTTCGGATTTTACGCTTCTACTCTTTCCAGTGCTTTATCGCTAATAGTGGTTCAAAAACAAAAATGGCTCTGAGCACTATGGGACTTAACTGCTGAGGTCATCAGTCCCCTAGAACTTAGAACTACTTAAACCTAACTAACCTAAGGACGTCACACACATCCATGCCCGAGGCAGGGTTCGAACCTGCGACCGTAGCGGTCGCGCGGTTCCAGACTGTAGCGCCTAGAACCGCTCGGCCACCCCGGCCGGCGCGCTAATAGTGTAAGTGCGCAGTAATAGATATCTTCGTCTATTTAAACACAATACGTTACATTTATTTTTGGTCAGGGTCAACTGCCAGTCCCAGTATCACTCGTTGACCGTCTGTAGGTCTTCCTGCGTTACTGTATTCTGGCATTGCAGCCATCATATAGACAGTAGCACCGTCCACGACGTGGGTAGGCAGAGATCAGAAAGCCAAACTAGACGAGGATATAGGAAGGGATCTGCCGTGGCCCTTAAGAAAAGACAGCGGCATTGTTCTGATTACGGAGAACCACAGAAAATCGCCACGAGATTGCTTTGCGTCAGTTTGAACACTCGTTCCTACAGAAATTCTGTGGACAACAGCGCTACCTCACTTTATACTACTGTCCTTTGTCGCCGTATGTACAAGATGTAAATGAATTTCCCTTATAGATTTTGAGGACTTATAGTGGGGACAAAGACGGTAAATTTCAGCATAGGAACTCATGCCTGGAAACGTGCCTTCTTCCTGCTGCCTCTCGTCTGGGTTCACATACAAGTAGGGCTCGACGTAACGGCCAACGACGTGAACACAGACACGGTACCACTTTCCGGCACACACGACCACCAATCCCTGGTCCTCCGGAATCCGCCGCAGCCATAACCAGCGCCGATAGGTCTTTCTCGGACGCCACAGGGTTCTCATAACTCAAGGGTTTCATGTGACCCCACAGGTAGCAGTCAACTGAATGGCACGTAAACAAATCTTCAGTGGCAGTGGGACATCATGTGATCGATGACAGACGTACGCAATACGCTAGAGGGGCCCATGAGAAGACGGGCCCCTCAACGAACATGTGACGTCATACTAGTCTGTTTGTCCGCGACCCGCCAGGGTAGCCGAGAGTACTAGCGCGCTGCTTCCTGAACTTGGGTAGGCGCGTCGGCCCCGGATCGAATCCGCCCGGCGGATTAAAGATGTGCCGGCCGGCCTGGATGTGGTTTTTAGGCGGTTTTCCACATCCCGCTAGGTGAATACCGGGCTGGTCCCCATGTTCCGCCTCAGTTACACGGCTCGCAGACATCTGAACACATTCGCCCTATTCCATGGATTACACTCGGCGCAGACAGTTGGGGTACACTAATTCCGTCCCGGAGGATATGGTGTGGCGGCAGGAAGGGCATCCGGCCACCCCTTAAACTACCATTGTTACAGCCAATTAACGATGGCTGACGTTGCATAACTGCGGGACAAGGTTCAAGCGATAGATACAGGGTGTTTCAAAAATGACCGGTATATTTGAAACGGCAATAAAAACTAAACGATCAGCGATAGAAATACACCGTTTGTTGCAATATGCTTGGGACAACAGTACATTTTCAGGCGGACAAACTTTCGAAATTACAGTAGTTACAATTTTCAACAACAGATGGCGCTGCAAGTGATGTGAAAGATATAGAAGAAAACGCAGTCTGTGGGTGCGCCATTCTGTACGTCGTCTTTCTGCTGTAAGTGTGTGCTGTTCACAATGTGCAAGTGTGCTGTAGACAACATGATTTATTCCTTAGAACAGAGGATTTTTCTGGTGTTGGAATTCCACCGCCTAGAACACAGTGTTGTTGCAACAAGACGAAGTTTTCAACGGAGGTTTAATGTAACCAAAGGACCGAAAAGCGATACAATAAAGGCTCTGTTTGAAAAATTTCAATGGACTGGGAACGTGACGGATGAACGTGCTGGAAAGGTAGGGCGACCGCGTACGGCAACCACAGAGGGCAACGCGCAGCTAGTGCAGCAGGTGATCCAACAGCGGCCTCGGGTTTCCGTTCGCCGTGTTGCAGCTGCGGTACAAATGACGCCAACGTCCACGTATCGTCTCATGCGCCAGAGTTTACACCTCTATCCATACAAAATTCAAACGCGGCAACCCCTCAGCGCCGCTACCATTGCTGCACGAGAGACATTCGCTAACGATATAGTGCACAGGATTGATGACGGCGATATGCATGTGGGCAGCATTTGGTTTACTGACGAAGCTTATTTTTACCTGGACGGCTTCGTCAATAAACAGAACTGGCGCATATGGGGAACCGAAAAGCCCCATGTTGCAGTCCCATCGTCCCTGCATCCTCAAAAAGTACTGGTCTGGGCCGCCATTTCTTCCAAAGGAATCATTGGCCCATTTTTCAGATCCGAAACGATTACTGCATCACGCTATCTGGACATTCTTCGTGAATTTGTGGCAGTACAAACTGCCTTAGACGACACTGCGAACACCTCGTGGTTTATGCAACATGGTTCCCGGTCACATCGCACGGCCGACGTCTTTAATTTCCTGAATGAATATTTCGATGATCGTGTGATTGCTTTGGGCTATCTGAAACATACAGGAGGCGGCGTAGATTGGCCTCCCTATTCGCCAGACATGAACCCCTGTGACTTTTTTCTGTGGGGACACTTGAAAGACCAGGTGTACCGCCAGAATCCAGAAACAATTGAACAGCTGAAGCAGTACATCTCATCTGCATGTGAAGCCATTCCGCCAGACACGTTGTCAAAGGTTTCGGGTAATTTCATTCAGAGACTACGCCATATTATTGCTACGCATGGTGGATATGTGGAAAATATCGTACTATAGAGTTTCCCAGACCGCAGCGCCATCTGTTGTTGAAAATTGTAACTACTGTAATTTCGAAAGTTTGTCTGCCTGAAAATGTACTGTTGTCCCAAGCATATTGCAACAAACGGTGTATTTCTATCGCTGCTCGTTTAGTTTTTATTGCCGTTTCAAATATACCGGTCATGTTTGAAACACCCTGTAGATAGATAGATAGATAGGCTAGTCGGAAATCGGCCACACTTCGTGAACGATCGGCACCGTGCAGGGTCCAGGGGAAATCAATACATAATTGGACAGGTACCCACTAAATATCTTAACTTTGTCGTATCCTGTCGAGAGCTTGCTTGCATTTAAACGTGCAGTCAAGTCTTATTAAACTCGTCTGAAATAGTTACTCGCTCTCTCAATGACTGCACTCTTAAGACCCGCAATACCACGAACTGTGACGTAGGCACCACTGCCTGTATTTCTCGTGAACCTCGACCCTAAACAGTGGCGCCGGAAATGCGGGATGTTTGAACGTGTGTTGTAGTATTTTGCGTGTATCGGCGAACGGTACGTTTACAGACATGAGGTCCTGTGTTCAACGTAACTGTCTTGGTCCCCACCACAAATCCACAGCATCTGTAAAGGGTCACTATAACTTGTATCAATTAAAAAGTACAGAAATTGTTAAATGACCTCTTTTTGACACTGCCCGTTTCATAATTGGAGCTTACCGGCACGGAACCCCGACGTTATCAACGGCGTTTCATAACTATGAAGGCAAATCGAGCGTTTGAAATCAGGCTCGTCTATTAATCTTTGTGTTGCCCAGACATGCTAAATAATTGGCACATGGAGAGCTATATGATGACGTAAAGAAGGTCCCGCAGTCCCTAAAACTCTATAAATAAGATGCTAATCACAATAGGCACAAAATTATTTAGGGCTACTTTTGGTTCCAATAATTGTTGCTTAAAGCATGTTTGTATTTTGCAGATATGAATAAAAATACGTACTGATGGCGGCACTAATTTGTTCAGTCACTTTTGAACAATGAATGATTAGATCCTTGCAGAATAGGCGGACCTGCAATCCCGTAATTTCGTCTGCAAGCGTGGCTGTTATTAGAATTTTAAATCCAAACGATGATGAAGGGAAACTGAAATTTAACGCGACGTCCATGAAAAGTACTTAGACAAGGGGCAGAAGCTCTTATTGGACAAGGACGGACAGAAAGACCAGCCACGACCGTCTCAACGTAACCATCCCGGCAACTGCAAGAATCGGTTAAAGGAAACCAGGGAAAACATAACTCTGAGAGGCTGGACGGTACCTTGCACACTTCTCCTCCTCTCGGAGCATCACTATAAAAACGAATAACACCCAAGAGATTCTGATCTATGGTACTGGTAGTGGGATAGATTTATTTTATTTCCTCTGATATTTAACTTATTTGTGACAACCGCTGTGCCGGCCGTAGTGGCCGTGTGGTTCTAGGCGCTTCAGTCTGGAACCGCGTGACCGCTACGGTCGCAGGTTCGAATCCTGCCTCTGGCATGGATGTGTGTGATGTCCTTAGGTTAGTTAGGTTTAAGTAGTTTTAAGTTCTAGGGGACTGATGAGCACAGCAGTTAAGTCCCATAGTGCTCAGAGCCATTTGAACCATTTGAACAACGGCTGTTACTTCTGGATTCTCCGGATTACTCTGAGCAGCTTGTAGCGATTCCGCATACAGGATACTGGTAACTAGGAACAAGCAGTCCTTATTCACTCTGCAAGCGAGGTTATCGGTCACATTCTGGGAGCTCTTGTATGAGAGCTGCTTTCAGCGAGGCTTTGTGCTACATTTTAGTGGGTTGCTGCGCTCCATTAACTACTTCTATTAATAGCGCTTTGAAGATGATGTTAATAAATATTGGCAGTTTGGAACTCGTCTGGCTTTACATATTCGACTCTATGGAAAATCAATAACTCTCTACCTGCATCAACACCTCCGTTTCACTGTGGCATTTGTGTTCATGAACAGTTGTCGTTTATTTACAATTTCTTGAACCCTCTCTGGTATAGTTTACAGTATCATACCTATATCATTGGCTCAAGAAATGTCAGGAAACTGTAGAGAGCGCGCACACACACACACACACACACACACACACACACTTGACCTGCAAAGAAGTGAAACTTCGAAGTGGAACCTGAAAGTGCTTTCTGGTTGATTCTTGTTGCTACTTGCTGACTTACGTACTTTGCTAAGTAAGGTGACGTAGTACTTAAGACTTCTTACAAGGGAACCTCCCCATCGCACCCCCCTCAGATTTAGTTATAAGTTGGCACAGTGGATAGGGCTTGAAAAACTGAACACAGATCAATCGAGAAAACAGGAAGAAGTTGTGTGGAACTATGAAAAAAATTAGTAAAATATACAAACTGAGTAGTCCATGCGCTAGATATGCAACATCAAGGAGAATGTGAACTCAGGAGCGCCGTGGTCCCATGCTTAGCGTGAGTAGCTGCGGAACGAGAGGTTATTGGTTCAAGTCTTCCCTCGACTGAAAACTTTACTTTCTTCATTTTCGCAAAGTTATGATCTGTCCGTTCGTTCATTGACGTCTCTGTTCACTGTAATAAGTTTAGTGTCTGTGTTTTGCGACCGCACCGCAAAACCGTGCGATTTGTAGACGAAAGGACGTGCCTCTCCAATGGGAACCGAAAACATTTGATCACAAGGTCATAGGTCAACCGATTCCTCCACAGGAAAACACGTCTGATATATTCTATACAACACTGTTGATGGCATGTGTGTCACATGACAGGAATATGTTGTCGACCCTCCTAACTTGTACACTTAGCGAATGGGTAAAAAGATTCTTCTACCTTGCCCGATTTAGGTTTTCTTGTGGATGTGATAATCACTCCCAAAACAGTGATGAAAACATAAGAGTTTGTCACATAAACTGAAAATAAAAAATTAAAATTTTCACTCGAGGAAAGACTTGAACCTAGGTCCTCCCGTTCCGTAGCTGCTCTCGCTAACCACGAGACCACGGCGCTCCTTCACACCCATTGTCCTTGATATTGCCTATCTTCGAATGGACTACTCCGTTTGTATATTTTATTAATTTTTTTCATAGTTTCACACAACTTCTTCCTGTTTTCTCGATTGATCTGTGTTCAGTTTTTCAAGGCCTATCCACTGTGCCAACTTATAACTAAATCTGAGGGGGGTGCGATGGGGATGTTCCCTTGTTAGTGCTACTTACGACGAGAATGGTGATCGATAATGTACTATCAGATTTGTAGTCATGGAAGATGTGGAAGCTGAATAATACTTCTATTCATTTAGAAAATTTTTATTTGCTTTGAAACAACAGGTCACCATTATCCATTTTTTTTTTGTTTACCATTTGGCCATGTTCTTTCGAAGGTCACTGACAATATCTGCCTCCGAATTAGACAAACTGATTATCAGGTGGATAATAGTACAGCACTTACGAGCTGTTGTACTGCATTTGCATAACTAATATCAGGCACTAAAAGAACCAAACATTCGCGCGGTTCGTGGCCTGCTGCAAGTGGCTGTTCTACCCCACCACGATATTACTGCACGTGGCCTCTCGTGGCCGTTATCAGAAACACGCGACGGCTTTACAGTAAACAAGTACAGTGGTGACTAGAGTTGTGAAACAACCGTATACTCTCATAAGTAAGAGTATACTACAGTAGTTTTCCTCGTAGCTTTGTTAAGATGGCAACTTTGTTACCTGTACGTTACGTGTGCCGCATACCTATTGGGCGTTATCTAATTTCGATCGCTCTGTTTGCGTATACCATCAGTGTCTTACTAGATTTCCCTAGCAACCCAAAGGGTGATCCGGCCGGTGTGGCCGAGCGGTTCTAGGCACATTAGTCTGGAACCGCGTGACCGCTACGGTCGCAGGTTCGAATCCTTCCTGGGACATGGAAGTGTGTGATGTCCTTAGGTATGTTAGGTTTAGGTAGTTCTAAGTTCTAGGGGACTGATGACCTCAGATGGTAAGCCCCTTAGTGCTCAGAGCCACTTTTTTTCGAAAGGGTGAATCAGCTAGAAACTGAGTGAGGATATATAAAGGGCCACGTGATCTACGGAACATTTTTGTTCTACATAGTCACATTTTTGTTCTACGTAGCTATCGTCCTATCTGTTACATAAAAATAAACAATATTTATAGCAAAATTGTAAGTGTCAATATTTAATTCAGGTTTTATTCGAAAACTGTTGATCTGTAACGTGCAGATGACGGATGATGTAGTAAAAATAAACAAAAAATTACAGATCTATCATATAGCGCTAGAGAACGTAATTTCCTCGAAAAAAAAAGAAAAGAAAAGATAAAATTAAAAAATATACAAAACAATGCAATTTATATTTTGTAAGGATATAGAACACTCGATGGGCAAACACTGAACGATGTGCGGTTCTGATTATGTGTAAACAATCAAAAAGCAAAGAGAAGTCGTCGGCACCCAGTTTCTCTTTCATCCATTCATTCGTGTTTCTTTAATTGTATCAAAACAACCGAACCTTAGCTTTGGTAGAACGCAGTCCAGAGGTGGCTAAGGAAAACTCATGCCACTATGACTGATTTCAGGACAGTTGTGCGTATACAATCAAGTGTTTCGGTGCGTCCTCATGAAACATCATGATAAGCGATAAGCCGACCGAAGCGCCTTCATTTCCACGTGGTAATAATACCATGGTCAACTAATACTTGATTCATTATGGAATGCTTCTATATCAATAACTATCTCGTGTGTGTGACCCTGGTAAGTGTGTATACAATGTTGTGGTGTGTTTGTGTTGTTGGGGATGTTGGGGAGTTAGACGGTGAACCCTTGTGGTGGAACATAGGCAGCTCTTCCTGTTGCTCTCAATCCGAATGTCCACATCCGCCGAAAAGTGTCGCATGATCTCACTCTATAAAACACTGAATAGAAGTTTGGGCTTTAGCCCTGGATTCTGGCTCAGAGTCTGGTGATAGGAATTTCACGGTATCAGCTCTCCTCCCCTTCTCGGCCAAATATCGAATATTAATCGATTAAGGAATGAAAGGGTAAGTGTGTCATCATTTAATTGAACATAAAATGTTACTTGTTACTTTTTGAAATTACGTTTATTATTTTATTTGATAAGAATGCAATGTTACGTACAAAACAACGACACGCTATGAGGAAATCTACATTCCTGTGAGAAACTGCCTCTACGGATTGTGTTTGTTACCCAGTTCTGAAAAATGCCCTACGTAATGCTTTATCACCTGTTTCTTAAAGATGAAATTGCCATAAGTGTTACACGCCACTGTAACACAATACTATCAGTTCTCCACAAACCAAGGAAACCGAAACTATTCTTACCATCGTTATGTGCAATCTTATGAGTCTCATGGCTGAAGATCGAGAGTTACACACCATGGATGCACAATTTTCCGAAAATTACACAAACGTTGTCGAGTTTCAATAATTTTAATCATTTTCTGCTTGATTGATGGCCCATAGGTCTGTATTTCCGATTCAGTCTCGTTATCCTCTTTTGGTTACGCATTGACAGCATATGAATCTTTGTGAAAATGTTTCGACACTTACTTCCCATAGACTTTTAACTTTTTCTGTAAGTGGAATTAAAGTACATCGAAGTAATTTTTGTCCGAAATTTCCCGCCTATAACAATGTTCGTTCTGCAAGCAAATAAAGGCAATCTTGTTATTCGTTCAGATCAAAGAGAACGCTTGAAAGTCATACAAGAAAAATATTTTTTTTTAATTTTCAGAAAATAAATAGGAAACCGGGACATAGTTTGCATATTTAAATGTTAGAACAGCATTTCACAAACAGTCACTCTCGACTAAAGAAACTGCGTGGTATAATATTTTTAATTCAGTGTGATTAGTCATGATACTGGAGACTACCTGACGTATAGGCAACCTGCAAAAGTGACACGGCTATGAGGGTTGCATAAGCGGTAGGGATAAGCCTCGCTCCACGTGGTGCGAGACTTCAGTCATCCGTAATGAAATGCCCTGAATGTACACTCCTGGAAATGGAAAAAAGAACACATTGACACCGGTGTGTCAGACCCACCATACTTGCTCCGGACACTGCGAGAGGGCTGTACAAGCAATGATCACACGCACGGCACAGCGGACACACCAGGAACCGCGGAGTTGGCCGTCGAATGGCGCTAGCTGCGCAGCATTTGTGCACCGCCGCCGTCAGTGTCAGCCAGTTTGCCGTGGCATACGGAGCTCCATCGCAGTCTTTAACACTGGTAGCATGCCGCGACAGCGTGGACGTGAACCGTATGTGCAGTTGACGGACTTTGAGCGAGGGCGTATAGTGGGCATGCGGGAGGCCGGGTGGACGTACCGCCGAATTGCTCAACACGTGGGGCGTGAGGTCTCCACAGTACATCGATGTTGTCGCCAGTGGTCGGCGGAAGGTGCACGTGCCCGTCGACCTCGGTCCGGACCGCAGCGACGCACGGATGGACGCCAAGACCGTAGGATCCTACGCAGTGCCGTAGGGGACCGCACCGCCACTTCCCAGCAAATTAGGGACACTGTTGCTCCTGGGGTATCGGCGAGGACCATTCGCAACCGTCTCCATGAAGCTGGGCTTAGGTCCCGCACACCGTTAGGCCGTCTTCCGCTCACGCCCCAACATCGTGCAGCCCGCCTCCAGTGGTGTCGCGACAGGCGTGAATGGAGGGACGAATGGAGACGTGTCGTCTTCAGCGATGAGAGTCGCTTCTGCCTTGGTGCTAATGATGGTCGTATGCGTGTTTGGCGCCGTGCAGGTGAGCGCCACAATCAGGACTGCATACGACCGAGGCACACAGGGCCAACACCTGGCATCATGGTGTAGGGAGCGATCTCCTACACTGGCCGTACACCACTGGTGATCGTCGAGGGGACACTGAATAGTGCACGGTACATCCAAACCGTCATCGAACTCATCGTTCTACCATTCCTAGACCGGCAAGGGAACTTGCTGTTCCAACAGGACAATGCACGTCCGCATGTATCCCGTGCCACCCAACGTGCTCTAGAAGGTGTAAGTCAACTACCCTGGCCAGCAAGATCTCCGGATCTGTCCCCCATTGAGCATGTTTGGGTCTGGATGAAGCGTCGTCTCACGCAGTCTGCACGTCCAGCACGAACGCTGGTCCAACTGAGGCGCCAGGTGGAAATGGCATGGCAAGCCGTTCCACAGGACTACATCCAGCATCTCTACGATCGTCTCCATGGGAGAATAGCAGCCTGCATTGCTGCGAAAGGTGGATATACACTGTACTAGTGCCGACATTGTGCATGCTCTGTCGCCTGTGTCTATGTGCCTGTGGTTCTGTCAGTGTGATCATGTGATGTATCTGACCCCAGGAATGTGTCAATAAAGTTTCCCCTTCCTGGGACAATGAATTCACGGTGTTCTTATTTCAATTTCCAGGAGTGTATATAAAACACCAGCTAATTCATTCAAATTATACGTGGATAATTTTTTTTTTTTTTTTTTGAATGTATGATGCGTCTGCAGTATACTTCATTGTATTCTCAGCAACTGATTTTTACGTTTGTTCTGAAATTCAGCTGTTTTTACATATTCTTAAACTAGCAAATGGAGGAGGGTTACAGCAGATTGGTCATTTCCTGTTAGTTACAGTGGATGTGTTAGTTCTGGGTGAGCATTATTTATAAACTGGCGGCAGTATATAATATTTTTCTATCAGTAAAAACACCAGCTGATTTTGTATAACACGCAGTTATCTCATGAAGTGGTTTTTGGCTTTTCGTAACGACGAAAGTAGACGAAGATTACTGCTACCTCCCCACTATCGTAGATTCCCATATCATCGGCAGCATTCAGAGCAACCGCTTTGTATGCTCTTGTTACAGGTGTCATTAACTGCAATGTGGAAGTCAATAAATGGCCGTGGAGCGTGAGGTGATCTAATTACTGTTTAACCGGCTTTACGCGCTACGTTTAATTACTCCCAACTCATACACAGAGTTCGTTATTTCACTAGCGAGCTACAGCCAGAATTCAGAGAGAATTTCTATCTCTTAACCCATTCTCCTCGCCACGAATTACTCTCTCTCTCTCTCTCTCTCTCTCTCTCTCTCTCTCTCTCCCTCTGTAACAGACGTATTATCATTTATGCACACACTTTCCAGAAAGCATTCAGATCCCATACGTTTTTATGTTTGCGAAAGTGATTTTGTAAATGCTATTTATCCACGTCTGGCACTTGTCTACTGAATTTCTGACGTTTCTGAATCAGCGCGAGTGTGATTTCACAATAACTCAGACAATTTTTTTTCTAAATATATTGACACAGCAGCAGTCCGCTAAAAATTACTACTAAAGTTCACTCCTTTTGAGGTGACGCTGGATATGCCTGAGCAATATTATAAACACTTTATTCGACTGTAAGCGGATGAAGAGGATCGCAGATTACGTAAATTTGACAGGCAGGCCACGAAAAAACAAATTAGACTAACTGGACCGAATTCAATACGCAGGTCTGTCTACCACTAAAGGACCTTAAATATGATTTGCATTAATAGAAACTGAGGTATAGCTTTGCATAAATGAAAACAAGTTTAGGCAAACTGTGATTACCTAATGAGCAGCTCTCTCTCGTCGTTTATCTGATCCAGGTTGCTGCAGAAAATTCCTCCTTCCTTGGTTTCCGTTGCCCTCACAGCAATGATTTTATACTTCTGACGGCTGAACCTTCCAGATTTGGCTAAGAGAAACATTCCGTAGAGGCTGACTCACTAAGAGACATGATGTTGCCTGTAGGACGTTGTCACGTTTTACATCTGGTTTTTATTCCTCTTAAATAAAACATTTAATACACTACTGGCCATTAAAATTGCTAAACCACGAAGATGACGCGCTACAGACGCGAAATTTAACCGAAAGGAAGAAGGTGCTGTGATATGCAAATGATTAGTTTTTCAGAGCATTCACCTCCTTGGCGACCCCTACAACGTGCTGACATGAGGAAAGTTTCCAACCGATTTCTAATACACAAACAGCAGTTGACCGGCGTTGCCTGGTGAAACGTTGTTGTGATGACTCGTGTAAGGAGGAGAAATGCGTACCATCACGTTTCCGAGTTTGATAAAGGTCGGATTGTAGCCTATCGCGATTGCGGTTTATCGTATCGCGACACTGCTGCTCGCGTTGGTCGAGATCCAATGACTGTTAGCAGAATATGGAATCGATGGGTTCATGAGGGTAATACCGAACGCCGTGCTGGATCCCAACGGCCTCGTATCACTAGCAGTCGAGATGACAGGCATCTTATCCAGATGGCTGTAACGGATCGTGCAGCCACGTCTCGATCCCTGAGTCAACAGATGGGGACGTTTGCAATACAACAACCATCTGCACCAACGGTTCGACGACGTTTGCAGCAGCATGGACTATCAGATCGAGGACCATGGCTGCGGTTACCCTTGACGCTGCATCACAGACAGGAGCGCCTGCGATGGTGTACTCAACGACGAACCTGGGTGCACGAATGGCAAAACAAAATTTTTTCGGATGAATCCAGGTTCTGTTTAAAGCATCATGATAGTCGCATCCGTGTTTGACGTCATCGCGGTGAACGCATATTGGAAGCGTGTATTCGTCATCGCCATACTGGTGTAACACCCGGCGTGATGGTATGGGGTGCCATTGGTTACACGTGTCGGTCACCTCTCTTGTTCACATTGACGGCACTTTGAAAAGTGGACGTTACATTTCAGATGTGTTACGACCCGGGGCTCTACCCTTCATTCGATCCCTGCGAAACCATACATTTCAGCAGGATAATGCACAACCGATCAACTTTATATGATCATTCCATTTTAAATCAGTCCTAATGCGTACTCCCAGATAATTTATGGAATTAACTGCTTCCAGTTGCTGACCCGCTATTTTGTAGCTAAATGATAAGGGATCTTTCTTTCTATGTATTTGCAGCACATTAACTTCTTGATGAACTGTGGTATCGTGTTGAAGCTGCATGGGCAGCTGTACCTGTACACGCCATCCAAGCTCTGTTTGACTCAATGCCCAGGCGTATCAAGGCCGTTATTATGGCCAGAGGTGGTTGTTCTGGGTACTGATTTCTTAGGAGCTATGCACCCAAATTGCGTGGACATGTAATCACATGTTAGTTCTAGTATAATATATTTGTCCAATGAATACCCGTTTATCATCTCCATTTCTTCTTGGTGTAGCAATTTTAATGAGGGGTTGGGTTGTTTTGGAGAAGATACCAAACTGCGAGGTCATCGGTCTCATCGGATTAGGAAAGGACGGGGAAGGAAGTCGGCCGTGCCCTTTCAAAGGAACCATCCTGTCATTTGCCTGGAGCGATTTAGGGAAATCACGGAAAACCTAAATCATGATGGCCGGACGCGGGATTGAACCGTCGTCCTCCCGAATGCGAGTCCAGTGTGCTAACCACTGCGCCACCTCGCTCGGTAATTTTAATGGCCAGTAGTGTATTCAACGAAATGATAAAATACTTATCCACTCATTTATTAGCAGATTAACACACAGGGCCTAGTTGACTGGCTTCGTAACTGGTGAAAACACACACACAAAGGCTTTAAACATTCGTAACCTGCATAATTCACAGGAAATAGTTCCTCACTAAAATTAAAATGTATTTATGTGGCCTTTGATTATAGCACCCGGGGTATCGGAATAGCATAAATTACAGACCATTTGCAGATTTTCTACCTTGTGTTAATGTTTTTACAAGATAAGCTCCAGATATTGCAATTTTACATTGATAGGTTTCGCCTTAGACCGAGATGTTCCGGTAGCGCATATGAATTTTCATGGAATGTCGCAACAAATATGAGACAGGACTGACGGTTTCTCAGCGTGGCGTTTTGAGCGGATAGTCTTTACAGTAATGAACGTAATGTTTTACTTGTCTCGAGTAACTGCACTGCGACTTTTGCTCTAGGAAAATAAGGACATAAACATATAACGAGGACGATTGGAATTATACGACTGTTTGCAGATCAGCTTATTTCCAAAAAGATGGTATCACAAAAATTCAAGGAAGAACAGTACTGAGACAGGTGCTAAATGCCGGTATCAATAAAAGGAGTAGGAAGTTCTTACCTAGGTGAATAATTCCGAAACCATATTAGTTGAGAGTAAGCAATGATGAGTAAATCATTTGTAAGAGTATTGGTGGGAGGTGATCAGAATCAATGTAAGCACAAAGGACGAAATCGTGGATGTATTTCAGAATGCAAAATCGATAGACACTGTTCATTTGAAGAAATCTGATAAAGCATAAGGTTTCGAATAAAGGAATACACTATTTATATAGGAAACACTATAAAAATGTTTGAAGAATTCCATTGTGAGAAGGAGAGTATAGAATCACTTTACGTTTATTGTTGAAATGCAGTTAACCAGCCTCGAGAGAGAAGTCAGTGCGACGTTACTGCCTCTTATATATTTTTTATGCAGGGGCCAAAATGTTAACAACTAGATATACTACCATGTGATCTGGTGCAGTGGAAGAGGTACAAGGCAAGTGTTTTAGGGAAGAGAATCTAAATCCAATTTTCCGTGGTTGTTCTAAAATACTTCTGAAGAATCCAAAGTTATTCCCGATGTAAGCTGAACATTCAGCCCTATCTGTAGCCAAGGCTGGAGTTATTCTCATCAGTTTCACCGTTACTATTGATCATTTATTGTGAACACAACGGGAAATGCGAGAAAGAAGCTTCATGAGTCACTGAAAAGAATGCTGCTGCTAGATGGATAATATTAGTGAAATACAGGAGTGTGTTGCAGGATCAAACGGAGAAATTCCAAACCCGACCTGCTGTTACACGTTAATATGTATGGCACTTCTTCCATGAGAAGCAGGGAGTACATTGTGAATTACAGAAAAAGTCAAAAAGTTCGGAATGGGCGAATGACACTTTGTAAACACCATTGTTGCAAGGAAAATGGTTCAAATGGCTCTGAGCACTATGGGACTTAACATCAATGGTCATCAGTCGCCTAGAACTTAGAACTACTTAAACCTAACTAACCTAAGGATATCACACTACACCCAGCCATCACGAGGCAGAGAAAATCCCTGACCCCGCCGGGAATCGAACCCAGGAACCCGGGGCGTGGGAAGCGAGAACGCTACCGCACGACCACGACATGCGGGCGTTGCAAGGAACAAAATCTTTCAGGGTAATTGCGATGAACCAAACAAGTCACGATAAAAGAAGGGGATATTTGTAGCCGAGGAAGCACTCCAGAAACTGTTGTGGTTTCCGGTTTAAGAGTGGTGCTGAAACTGCTGTTGTCCGACTTTCAAACATATCATGGAATGAATTGCTTCGTTACGACTACAGAGACACTTAAAGCCAACCATATGACAATGAAGCCCACAAGTTGATTTATCACCGCGACAGTTCCAAGCACATCGATACTAATTGACGTTTGTTCAGCTGTTATAAGCTTCAGAGTTGTTGAGGACACTCTTTATAGCCAATGTGGCTTTGTTTTCATCATGACCGATCGAGTTAACATTGTGGTTAGGGCACTGAATTCATATTCTGGGAGAAAGAGGTTTAGTCCTAGACGGCCGGTACAGGATTTTTTGTGATTTACCTTGGTACGAATTCGAGATGATTCTTTTGAATACGCTTCGATAGACTTCCTTCTATGATTTTGTGCTCCCGTCTCCAGTGGGCTCGACGTCTATGGAGCAGAAACCATCCTTTCGTAGGCGTTAGGAAAGGACGTAAATTCCTGTGGATAAAGAGTCTCTAAGTCAAGGAGATGACGAATTTCCCCAGCCAGTACAACATATATCGGAAAAAAGGCTCGGAGAGTATTTTAGAAGGTGTAAGAGATGTATTCAGTGCAGAAAAACGCCTTTTGGTTTTAAGTAAGGAAAATAACTGCAATTTTATTCACACTTATTAAAATATTCCGGTCCATTGTACCGTGGTCTGATGAATTTCTTGTCGAAACTCAACGTACGTTTAGTCCCCGTCTGTGGAGGACATCTTCATGGTGGATTGGAGGGGGGGGGGGGGGGGCATGAGCGGGGCTTGCAGCTCTTTCGAAGGTCCGATAGCTAGCAGCGACGGGTAGAAAACATTGAGTTTCGATAGAAAATTCATATGACCACATTTTATAGTGTAATTGTATTACAGAAATATCCTACTACCATTTTAGTGAATAATTCCTGACACCACCTCTTGGAACTAGTGGTTTTATGGATTCGTATTTGGTTTACTATCACGACTTGTTTCCTTGGTGGGGAGGGGTAGAACGGTGATCACTCAGTCTTGTGACGCCAAGTGGGAAGTTGACTAACTAAAGATTCATCGGAAGTGAGGTCAAATCCAAAGTCTTTGCCCCTGGCTGCAATATCTCACTCTGATACCATTGTCGATCAATGTGAAAATAACACCAGTCCGTATTTCAAAATATATTTCGGCAATTGCTCGAAGGGATCTTGAGAAATACCCAGGACGTGGAGAGAGGTGTTCTTGTACCGGCGTCTCAAATTTCGGCCCTCGTAGACGTGAGTTTTTGTGTACCGCTGCGCAGCCGTATGATTCGCATTGATTTTCGGTGAGGGCTGCGGCCCTGGCTGAAAACATCGTCGCTGGATGAGGCGGCTCGGCGCGGCCGCGTGCGTGCTGGTGTTGGTGTTGTGGCCCGTTGCTACGTAACGCGCACCGCTTGTTTGCCGTGACGTGTCGTCTTGTGGCTGTCCGCCATGTTTGCGCTTCTGCTTTCCGCGCCGGAAGCGAAGCCCGCGCGCCTTCATTCAATGGACGGCGCTGCCAACTATGCCCACACTTGCTTTGCTTCTTCTCGTACATTCTAACCGCTTAATGGACTTTCCCTGAGTCATCGAGAGTTGTCTGCTCCAGGGGCTTTACGCCAGCGTAGCTCCAGAACTCCTGTTTTAAGTTAATTGCTCTACTACAGCATTTTCTCTAATTTGTATTGTTTATCGTGCAACGATTTAATAGAGACTCGTACATTATCATTCGCAAATTGCGTGATTAGTGTCCAGACGTGACAAAAAAGAAAACGAGCTACAAGCAGTTATTATCCAATCGATTTCTGAGTCTTTTCAATCAGCTTTGGTTCCTAACTAAGCTCGATTAAAGGAAGAGAGACAGAAAACTCAGAGGCGATCTTAAGAGTGATTGCTTGGGCAATGTCGCAGATTGGCCTAGTCTTGAAATTTCTAGAGCAGACGTTGCAAGACGAGTCAATAAATATTATTACTTACTCCCACATACATCTGAGGTAACGACCATGATGGTAAAATTAAGGAAATTCTGGCTTATACGGAAGATCACCGAGAGTCATTCTCCCCGCGTATAACTCGTCGAACCGGAAGGAGATACTGAGACTCCATATAGCTCCCGCCAGCTAAGCTACGGAGGATTGTGAAGTACTAACACAGAGCTAGAGTGTACATAAAGGACATGGAATTCAGCACCGCAATATATTTTTCTTAATTATAAGATCAACGACGCTACAGCATGTCAGCTAGAGCCCGTAAGTAACAGGCAGCTGGTGCATACTAGTTTCGCATCACCCTGGAAAACCAGAACTATTCACGGTAGAGTTCGGACTGCACAGCTTTTGTCTAGGGTAAAACAAGAAAATATACGAACTTTTAGATATTACCAGTGCTGATTTGATCTTCCGTATATGAAAATATGCGGAAAGACACCATTTAAGTGTATTTACGGTAAACTTCTCTTGTACCATGAGCTTTACTTTCCGATATATTAGTTTCAAAAACAGCATGATGTGTAAGGAGCAAAGGTTTTGTCTGCTTTTTTCAGCATTTTCATTACTCTTTAGTTCGTAGATAGATCAAAATTCAATAATACTTTAACACCTGAACGATACCTATCTTCCTGTGTTAAAAATCTTTTTCATTGAAAGTTTAATATGATGCATATAAAACTGATTTGTTCTATTTTGGTCAATCAAAAAAAAATCGCTTACTGTTACTTTTTTCTCAACGATCAGATCTTTACTTTGAAACTTCAGAATGAGATTTTCACTCTGCAGCGGAGTGTGCGCTGATATGAAACTTCCTGGCAGATCAAAACTGTGTGCCGGACCGAGACTCGAACTCGGGACCTTTGCCTTTCGTGGGCAAGTGCTCTACCAACTGAGTTAAACAAGCACGACTGACGCCCCGTCCTCACAGCTTTACTTCTGCCAGTACCTCGTCTCCCGAGATCATTACTTTGACATACCGGATGACCTTTTGTGACTAATCTGAGCGGACCTATTTTGCTGAAAATTAAGACACTGTAGAATGAACGAGTTATATAGCCCATAGCATGATCGTGATATTCTGTGACGAGCTGCAGCTGACCGTGGTTTGTCCCATAGGACTCTTATAGTACAACTACTCCGCAATATAATGGTCATTCTCATATTAATTCCGTGATTCAAAAGGCCTGTGATGTAGCATCGTATGCAACCTTGGCGTTCGTTTTTACTCTGTTACAATACGACAGCATACACTGACGGTCAAAAAATCGCAATATCGAAAAATAATTAATACAGAGTAATGAAATTTTAGCAGTGCATTTGTCTAGGTAATACAGGGTGATTCAAAAAGAATACCACAACTTTAAAAATGTGTATTTAATGAAAGAAACATAATATAACCTTCTGTTATACATCATTACAAAGAGTATTTAAAAAGGTTTTTTTTCACTCAAAAACAAGTTGAGAGATGTTCAATATGGCCCCCTCCAGACACACAAGCAATATCAGCCCGATACTCCAACTCGTTCCACACTCTCTGTAGCATATCAGGCGTAACAGTTTGGATAGCTGCTGTTATTTCTCGTTTCAAATCATCAATGGTGGCTGGGAGAGGTGGCCGAAACACCATATCCTTAACATACCCCCATAAGAAAAAATCGCAGGGGGTAAGATCAGGGCTTCTTGGAGGCCAGTGATGAAGTGCTCTGTCACGGGCTGCCTGGCGGCCGATCCATCGCCTCGGGTAGTTGACGTTCAGGTTTCATAACTAACCTTTTTCGTAGGACTCTCCATACAGTTGATTGTGGAATTTGCAGCTCTCTGCTAGCTCTGCGAGTCGATTTTCCTGGGCTGCGAACAAATGCTTGCTGGATGCGTGCTACATTTTCATCACTCGTTCTCGGCCGTCCAGAACTTTTCCCTTTGCACAAACACCCATTCTCTGTAAACTGTTTATACCAACGTTTAATACACCACCTATCAGGAGGTGTAACACCATACTTCGTTCGAAATGCACGCTGAACAACTGTCGTCGATTCACTTCTGCCGTACTCAATAACACAAAAAGCTTTCTGTTGAGCGGTCGCCATCTTAGCATCAACTGACGCTGACGCCTAGTCAACAGCGCCTCAAGCGAACTAATGTACAACTAAATGAAACTTTATAGCTCCCTTAATTCGCCGACAGATAGTGCTTAGCTCTGCCTTTTGTCGTTGCAGAGTTTTAAATTCCTAAAATTGTGGTATTCTTTTTGAATCACCCTGTATATTTAAGTGTTCAAACACTACCAGATGGCGGGTTAATGTAAGTGCTAGATAAGCTATTGAAAATGTGAAATGCTGGTAGATTAACAACCGCCTGGAATGGAGTTCTCGCTTGACACCACTGAATTCGCAAATGGCGGTGGTTTGGAGTCAGTAAAATGCACGCTGCAGGGCGTCTGGCTCGGAGCTGTCGTGAAGCAACCGATTTGTAACAGTTCGTTGTGTCACTGTGATGCAAACTGCTGCTCAAATTACTGCTGCAGATGCAGTACGACGCGCCAGAGCCGTACACCGAGCACGTGGTCTTCCCCGTCGGTAGTGCCACGTGACCGTAAGGAGCTCGGTCTTTCTCATGCTCGCCGCTGCCAGCAATCATGTACATTGGCTGCATTCCTGCCAAGTCTTTCCGCAGTATCGAAAAAGGAACTTCCAGCTTGTCGTAACCTTATTACACGGCCTCGTTCAAACTCAGAGAGGTACTGGTAATGGTGTCATTGTCGCCTTAAATGCATTCTTGACTAACATCAACTCACCTCATTCAATCTAACACTCGTGAGCATTACAGCGTGTATTTAAAGCAAACCTGATTTGCATCCTCATAGTGGTCTACTGGCACCTCTCTTATGTGACTGGCGTGAGATTTGAATATACACCATCTTTCAGATGTAGATACACGCCTACCAATTTTCGTTTATGTCGCACAACCCATTCTTTGTGTTGCGATTTTTTTCCATCAGTATATTTTCAACTGTCAGTCTTCTACACAAGGAGAGGAAATCTGCAACAGAAATGACTGCCAAATGATTTGGAAAACTATTATATATGGCTTGTCGCATTACATTCCTGTGAAAGAAAGTGGATTTCTGGATAAAAAGTTCTCGGTTAACTTACCGCGTCAAATTCGGAAGAAATCTCAAGATTTCGATGGCTTGGGATTGTATCCGAATTTTATGCGGCACGTGAACCGAGAACTATTTATCCAAGGACTCCGTCACCAAAGAATTTGTAGCCAAGATCGTATTTTGTTTGTAACTCTTCTCTTTCACATTAAAAGCATAGTTTATTTTACTCTTCAAAAACTAACAAATCTGGGTCTGCAGTATATTCCGACAGTCTGTGGTATTTTAGTAATGTTTCAAGATAAGATAATGAAATTTGTTGCAAATTACTGATGTATTCACCCAGATAGATATTCATTACAGACATGCTGGGTGGGATCCGCTCGCAACTCGAATCTGTTACGTCATCGGTATGGCTCTGGAGGATGTAGCAGCTTGCATGCACAGCACTAAACAGGATATCCCATTTATCTTTACCACCATAAATAACTGTTTGTCCAGATGCAAATTACAAAATGTTTCAAGCAAATATTCTTTGGCCGTCAAAGGGACATCAATCAGCAAAATTGGCTTCGTTGTAGCTTTGTTTTTTATAAAGATACAGGGTGTTTCAAAAATGACCGGTATATTTGAAACGGCAATAAAAACTAAACGAGCAGCGATAGAAATACACCGTTTGTTGCAATATGCTTTGGACAACAGTACATTTTCAGGCAGACAAACTTTCGAAATTACAGTAGTTACAATTTTCAACAACAGATGGCGCTGCGGTCTAGGAAACTCTATAGTACGATATTTTCCACATATCCACCATGCGTAGCAATAATATGGCGTAGTCTCTGAATGAAATTACCCGAAACCTTTGACAACGTGTCTGGCGGAATGGCTTCACATGCAGATGAGATGTACTGCTTCAGCTGTTCAATTGCTCAGAGCCATATGAACCATTTGAACATCAGTAGACGGAAGCAAATACAGTTTATGCCTGATCACATCGACCTTGGGCGGCCGTTAAACACCTGGCGCAAGGTATAGGTTTCTTTTGATCACTGCTAATAATTAGTTGTGTCTAAAACAAGCGTTACAATAAACTAGACTAATTTATATGTTGGAAATTTTGACGAATATCGTCAGTTAATCGTGATCCACTTAAGAATTGCGTGCCCTCAGTCACGATGTGCACACCCCTGTACGAAGAAAGCCGATAATCACAATTTACCGGTGAGACATTCTAATGTACGGTTTGACGTTGTTAAATTGTTGAGAGGAGCATTTGCTTGATCCTACAATAAAAATGTACTGAAATTCTGGAAAACTCGCTTTGATTGAAATTCGACGACTCTTCGAATAACGTAATAGTTTATGTAATTTTAGATTTATTGTGTGTTTGTTTAATACGTGTCTATTTTACTTTTCTTTCTCTTACATAGTTTAGGATTAACGCTCATAAACAACACGGCCGTTGGGGGGGGGGGGGGGGGGGGGCGTAGCGGTATCGTCGTTTCCTTCCGTAACTTTTACTGTGCGCACACAACCGACAGAGTTAACTCTAATCAGCAATGCCTATCGAACAAAACAGTACTTAATTTTCGCGTGAGTGCCTAATTTGAATACTTTTTTCCGCCTGCTTGTCGCGTTCTTCACGCCGACTGCTATTTATCGCGACGGGAATGCGTTTAAGGCACTCGTTTGCGGTACACTGCCGCACGTTTTGAGCAGCGCGCCGTGGCTCGGGTGTTGTGTTATTAGAGTGAGTCCATGGCTACAGGTAATTGTATCGAGCGGAGGGCCAGCCGATCAATACGTTTATGTGTCGCCGCGCCGCTTCCGTCTGAGTCCTCTTCTTCACCAGCCGACTATTTCCATAGACTCGTTTTTGAGGATGTACTTCTTATCTTCTCCGGGAAAAAATTTTACACCTAAAATTCGCAGATATTTAGAGGAGCACAAATTTCATCGAAATAATCGAGTTATTATATTAAGTTCTCGGAATTGGACGCCAAAGAAATTATGAAACGAAATTTATAGCGAGTAATACTGCCTTTAGAGCTCGAAACGGAGTGGAGGAGTACAGAAGTAAAACAGTAACCGTGCTTCCGGGGGCGATCACTGGTCAAATACTAGTACGGAAATTCTAATATTAAGTTTCCCGTGGTTTCCGTAAATCACTCTAGCAGAAATGCAAGATACTAACCCAATAAATGCCACAAAAAGTTAGCTGTCTAAGGACACCAGATTGTAATGAAAACGAAAATCCCAGACATTAATTTTACGAAGGACAGAAATCTATTATCTAGTATAGCCTGTTAGCCGGCCGCGGTGGCCGTGCGGTTCTAGGCACTGCAGTCCGGAACCGCGGGACTGCTACGGTCGCAGGTTCGAATCCTGCCTCGGGCATGGATGTGGGTGATGTCCTTAGGTTAGTTAGGTTTAAGTAGTTCGAAGTTCTAGGGGACTGATGACCTAAGATGTTAAGTCCCATAGTGCTCAGAGCCATTTGAACCATAGCCTGTTAGTTTATGGCTTTGATATGAATTAACTTTGTTTAATGGTGAAATACGTTGTGAAATAAAATGTGTGGAATGTCAAATTAACAGTCTCCCCCAGCTACTTCTTTGTGACTAAGCGATCTCACTTGCGGCACCTCCTATCCTCAAGGCCAACACGACATATCAACCTACTCACTCGCAACCACTCTAAGTTTTGGCGAGTATCTTCTCCAGGAACTTAAAAAGCACTCGGATCTGAGAAATGCATGATACTTCTACTGTTCCATCAGCGTCAAGAAATTTGCGCATATGTAGTTATGAACTTCGTAGTAATGAATAACAGCAGGTGAAGAAATAATATTAGTAACAATTATGCAGGAATAAAGTTACTTGTCCTCTTTCCTTTCCTTTCTTTTATTTGTGTTATCAGTTCTCATCGCGAAAACAGCAGCAGAAACTCTGTTGCGACTTACATCCCCCCCCCCCTCCACAGCCACTCACCTTCTATGCCCAGAACACGATTTATGAGCCTTCCGGTCCCCACTTTATTATATTCCCTTGTTCTGTAAATCATTACCGGTGAAAGAAAGTATAATTTTTTAGCGTCTCTTTTCTGAGTATGTCACCCGTTTATAATGATGGCGCAGTAACCGACAGGTTAAATACAAATTTTGTTCTTGTTGTGATCACTCACGAGCTTGTCACACGAGTTTCATTTATGAACCGTATAGCGGCAACATTTCAGCTTCCTCTACGAATATACACTGAAGAGCCGAAGAAACTGGTACACCTGCCTTATATCGTGTAGAGCCCCCGAGAGCACGTAGAAGTGCCTTAACACGACCTGGCATGGACTCGACTAACGTCTGAAGTAGTGCTGGAGGGAATTGACACCATGAATCCTGCTGGCGTGAACATAAATCCGTAAAGGTACGAGAGGGTGGAGATCTCTTCTGAACAGCACGTCGGAAGAATCCCAGATATGTTCAATAATGTTCATGTATGGAAGTTTTTAAACTCAGAAGAGTGTTCCTGGAGCCATTCCGTAGCAATACTGGACGAGTGGGGTGTCGCATTGTCCTAATGGAATTGCCCAAGTCCGTCGGAATACACAATGGACATGAATGGATGCAGATGAGCAGACAGGATGCTTACGCACGTGTCACCTGTCAGAGACGTATCTAGACGTATCAGGGGTCCTATATCACTCCAACTGCACACGTCCCACACCATTACAGAGCCTCCAACAGCTTGAGCAGTGCCGCGCGGGGTAGCCGCCTGGTGTAGGCGCCTTGTCACGGTCCGCGAGGCTACGCCCGTAGGAGGTTCCGGTCCTCCCTCGGGCATGGGTGTATGTGTTGAACTTAGCGTAAGTTAGTGAAAGTTAAATTCAGTAGTGTGTAAGCTTAAGGACCGATGACCTCAGCAGTTTGGTCCCATAGGACTTCACACACACATTTTTGAGCTTGAACAGTCCCCTGCTGATATGCGAGGTCCATGCATTCACGAGGCTGTCTCCATACCCGTACACGTCCATCAACTCGATACAATTTGAAACAAGACTCGTCCGACCAGGCAACATGTTTCCAGACATCAACAGTCAAATGTCGGTGTTGACGGGCCCAGGCGAGTCGCAAAGCTTTGTGTCGTGCAGTCATCAAGAATACACGAGTGGGCCTTCGGCTCCATATCGGTGATGTTCCGTTGAATGGTTCGCACGCTGACACATGTTGATGGCTCAGTACTGAAATCTGCAGCAATTTGCGGAATGGTTGCACTTCTGTCACGTTGAACGATTCTCTTCAGTCATCATTGGCCCCATTCTAGCAGGATCTTTTTCCGGCCGCAGCGATGTCGGAGATTTGATGTTTTATCAGATTCCTGATATTCACGGTACACTCGTGAAATGTTCGCACGGGAAAATCTGCGCTCCACAGCTACCTCGGAGATGCAGAGACCCATAGCTCGTGCGCCGACTATAACACCACGTTCAAACTCACTTAAATCTTGATAACCTGTCATTGCAGCAGCAGTAACCGAGCTAACACCTGCGCCAGAGACTTGTTGTCTTATATAGCAGTTGCCGACCGCAGCGCCGTGTTCTGCCTGTTTACGTATCTCTGCATTAGAATACTCGTGCCTATACCAGTTTCTTTGGTGCTTCCGTGTATAATGTCGTCGTATAGACCACGAGACACTGTCAAATATGGGTTTACCGTTGCCACACGTTTTCGTAGGTCTACAAGACAAGTATGGATCAGCAATCACGTTGCGTCACTGAGAATCTCAACTTCATAGTCTGTTCTCGATAAAAAGTAAACTGGTGTGCAAAACTTAAGGACGAAAGCCACTTTCGTGTGATGTGTCGCTGCCACATAATATTGCTGTATAAAACTTGAACTACAGGGTTGTCCATTGATAGTGACCTGGCCAAATATCTCACGAAATAAGCATCAAACAAAAAAAAACTACAAAGAACGAAACTCGTCTAGCTTCAAGGGGGAAACCAGATGGTGCTATGGTTCGCCCGCTAGATGGCACTGCCATAGGTCAGATGGATATCAACTGCGTTTTTTTAAAAATAGGAACCCGAATTTTTTATTACATATTCGTGTTGTACGTAAAGAAATATGAATGTTTTAGTCGGACCACTTGTTTCGCTTTGTGATAGATGGCGCTGTAATAGTCACAAATGCATAAGTACGTGGTATCACTTATCATTCCGCCAATGCGGACGGTATTTGCTTCGTGATACATTACCCGTGTTAAAATGGACTGTTTACAAATTGCGGAAAAGGTTGATATCGTGTCAATGTATGGCTATTGTGATCAAAATGGCCAACGGGCCTGTGCTATGTATGCTGCTCAGTATCCTGAACGACATCATCCAAGTGTCCAGACCGTTCGCCAGATAGTAACGTTATTTAAGGAAACAGGAAGTTTTCAGCCACATGTGAAACGTCAACCACGACCTGCAACAAATGATGATGGCCAAGTAGGTGTTTTAGCTGCTGTCGCGATTAATCCGCACATCAGTAGCAGACAAATTGCGCGAGAATCGGGAATCTCAAAAACGTCGGTGTTGAGAATGCTACATCACCATCGAGTGTGCCCGTACCATATTTCTATGCACCAGGAATTGCATGGCGACGACTTTGAACGCCGTGTACAGTTCTGCCACTGGGCACAAGAGAAATTACGGGACGATGACAGATTTCTTGCACGCGTTCTATTTAGCGACGAAGCGTCATTCACCAACAGCGGTAACGTAAACCGACATAATGTGCACTATTGGGCAACGGAAGATCCTCGATGGCTGCGACAAGTGGAACATCAGCGACCTTGGCGGCTTAATGTATGGTGCGGCATTATGGGAAGAAGGATAATGGACCCCCATTTTATCGATGGCAATCTAAATGGTGCAATGTATGCTGATTTCCTACGTAATGTTCTACCGAAGTTACTACAAGATGTTTTACTGCATGAGAGAATGGCGATGTACTTCCAACATGATGGATGTCCGGCACATAGCTCGCGTGCGGTTGAAGCGGTATTGAATAGCATATTTCATGACAGGTGGATTGGTCGTCGAAGTACCATACCATGGCCAGCGCGTTCACCGGATCTGACGTCCCCGGATTTGTTTCTGTGGGAAAAGTAGAAAGATATTTGCTATCGTGATCCACCGACAACTCCTGACAACATGCGTCAGCGCATTGTCAATGCATGTGCGAACATTACGGAAGGCGAACTACTCGATGTTCAGAGAAATGTCGTTAGGCGTATTGCCAAATGCATTGAGGATGACGGACATCATTTTGAGCATTTATTGCATTAATATGGTATTTACAGGTAATCACGCTGTAACAGCATGCGTTCTCAGAAATGATAAGTTCACAAAGGTACATGTATCACATTGGAACAACCAAAATAAAATGTTCAAATGTACCTACGTTCTGTATTTTAATTTAAAAAACCTACCTGTTACCAACTGTTTGTCTCAAATTTTGAGCCATATGTTTGTGACTATTACAGCGCCATCTATCACAATGCGAAAAAAGTGGTCCAACTAAAACATTCATATTTCTTTACGTACTACACGAATAGGTAATAAAAAATGGGGGTTCCTATTTACAAAAACACAGTTGATATACGTTTGACCTATGGCAGCGCCATCTAGCGGGCCAACCATAGCGCCATCTGGTTTCCCTCTTCAAGCTAGACGAGTTTCGTTCTTTGTAGTTTTTTCGTTTGACGCTTATTCCGTGAGATATTTGGCCCGGTCACGATCAATGGACCACCCTGTATAGCGATAAAGAACTGGTACAGTATAGTACAGCGCAGTACAGTATAGAGCAAAAGGTAACTGGAAGAAATAGGCAATGAGACGAATAGAAATGACACTTCTATTTAAAGACAAAAATTACACTGAAGTTTCCGCGACTTATGATAGTCCCTTGGACATTACAGATGACGGGACGTGGTTCTTAGTAGGCTTTGTGATCGTCACCGATTGCAGTGCATGCTCTGCTACGTGCATTTTGGCCACAAAGTTCGTAAGCAGCTCTTGTGTTCATTCCCACCACCACCGGATTTGACAATTGCAGGATGGAATTGGTGCCTGTGGACGCGCTGCAGTACGTCTTCCCAACGCATCCTGCACGTGCACGATGGGATTTCAGTCGGGATGAAAGGGAAGGCCACTTCATTTACCGAATATCCTCACGTTCCAAGGGCTCCTCCACCTGCGTTGTTCGATGTGGTCGCGCATTGTCATCCATAAAAAAAGTAGTCCGGACCGAATGCACTCCCAAAAATCTAAAAAGACGCACATGCGCAAGGAGTACAGTGCCATAATAATGCTGACCGGTGAGTGTACTGTGTTCAATGATTTTGAGGTCAGCGAACATACACTACTGGCCATTAAAATTGCTACACGACGAAGATGACGTGCTACACACGAAGATGCTGTGATATGCAAATAATTAGCTTTTCAGAGCATTCACACAAGGTTGGCGCCGGTGGCGACACCTACAACGTGCTGACATGACGAAAGTTTCCAACCGATTTCTCATACACAAACAGCAGTTGACTGGCGTTGCGCCGGCCGAAGTGGCCGTGCGATAAAGGCGCTGCAGTCTGGAACCGCAAGACCGCTACGGTCGCAGGTTCGAATCCTGCCTCGGGCATGGATGTTTGTGATGTCCTTAGGTTAGGTAGGTTTAACTAGTTCTAAGTTCTAGGGGACTAATGACCTCAGCAGTTGAGTCCCATAGTGCTCAGAGCCATTTGAACCATTTGAACTGGCGTTGCCTGGTGAAACGTTGTTGTGATGCCTCGTATAAGGAGGAGAAATGCGTACCATCACGTTTCCGACTTTGATAAAGGTCGGATTGTACCCTATCGCGATTGCGGTTTATTGTATCGCGACATTGTTGCTCGCGTTGGTCGAGATCCAATGACTGTTAGCAGAATACGGAACCGGTGGGTTCAGGAGGGTAATACGGAACGCCGTGCTGGATCCCAACGGCCTCGTATCGTTAGCAGTTGAGATGGCAGGCGTCTTATCCACATGGCTGTAACGGATCGTGCAGCCACGGCTCGATCCCTGAGTCAACGTTTGCAAGAGAACAACCATCTGCACGAACAGTTCGACGGCGTTTGCAGCAGCATGGACTATTAGATCGAAGACCATGGCTGCGGTTACCCTTGACGCTGCATCACAGACAGGAGCGCCTGCGATGGTGTACTCAACGACGAACCTGGGTGCACGAATGGCAAAACATCATTTTTTCGGATGAATCCAGGTTCTGTTTAAAGCATCATGATAGTCGCATCCGTGTTTGGCGACATCGCGGTGAACGCACATTGGAAACTTGTATTCGTCATCGCCATACTGGTGTATCACCAGGCGTGATGGTATGGGGTGCCATTGGTTACACGTGTCGGTCACCTCTTGTTCGCACTGACGGCACTTTGAACAGTGGGCGTTATATTTCAGATGTGTTACGACCCGAGACTCTACCCTTCATTCGGTCCCTGCGAAACCCTACATTTCATCAGGATAATGCACGACTGCATGTTGCAGGTCCTGTACGGGCCTTTGTGGATACAGAAAATGTTCGACTGCTGCCCTGGCCAGCACATTCTCCAGATCTCTCACCAACTGAAAACGTCTTTTCAATGGTGGCCGAGCAACTGGTTCGTCTCAATACGCCAGTCACTACTCTTGATGAACTATGGTATCGTGTTGAAGCTGCATGGGCAGCTGTACCTGTACACGCCATCCAAGCTGTGTTTGACTCAATGCCCAGGCGTATCAAGGCCGTTATTACGACCAGAGGTGGTTGTTCTGGGTACTGATTTCTCAGGATCTATGCACCCAAATTGCGTGAAAATGTAATCACATGTCAGTTCTAGTATAATATATTTGTCCAATGAATACCCGTTTATCATCTGCATTTCTTCTTGGTCTAGCAATTTTAATTTCCAGTAGTGTAATTCTTTCCCACAGCATAACACCTGGACCACGAAAACGAGCATATTCGACAGTGCTCCTGTCTGCATTCCCACCTCTCACCATATGAGGGTCCGTCCAGATTCACTTCTCAGACTGAATCTGCTCTCATGCGAGAAGAGCACGCGGACCCATTGCTCGTTGGTCCAGCCGCTATGCTCTTGGCACCATCGCAAACGGTGCCGCCTGGGGATGGGAAAAAACCGACGGGTTAAACCGATACCGGTACTTTCTGCTTAGTATTTTTTGGTATTTGTTTGGGCTTTTCATTTTTGAGTAAAAACCGTTTAACAACTGGCATATCAATTTGCAATAGAAGAAATAGTAATTTTTTTAGTTTTTGAGTAAAACTTTTTTGAACAATCGATTAATGATTATTTGTAAATTTTCCATTGCTTTGAAATATTGGGTTATTACAGAAAATGGGAAAAGCGATCGGTTCAGTTTTGTAACAACGTTGATAGTTAGAAACTAGCAACAAACACATAGCATTAGAATCGGTACAGCACTGATGAAACAATAAATGTACCTTTTACTGGGTGGCATGATGTACACTGAAGCGCGAAACAAACTGGTATAGGAATTAGTGTTCAAATATAGAGATACGTAAAGAGGCAAAATACGGTGCTGCTGTCGGCAACGCCTATATAAGACAATAAGACTCTGGCGCAGTTGTTAGATCGATTACTGCTGCTACAATCGCAGGTTATCAAGATTTAAGTGAGTTTGAACGTGGTGTTAGAGTCGGCGCATGAGCGATGGGACACAACATCTTCGAGGTAGGGATGAAGTGGGGATTTTCCCGTATGACCACTTCACTAGTGAAAACATCAGATCTCCGACATCGCAGCGGCCGCAGAAAGATCCTGAAGAGAATCATTCAACGTGACGGAAGTGCAACCCTTCCGCAAATTGCTGCGGATTTCAATGCTGTGCTATCAACAAGCGTCAGCGTGAGAGCCATTCAGCGGAACATTATCGATATGGGTTTTCGGAGCCGAAGGCCCACTCGTGGGCTGTTGATGACTCGAAACCCGTGCCTTGTCGGAGGAGACTCTTTTCAAATTGTATAGAGCGGATAGACGTTTACGGGTATGGAGACAATCTCATGAATCCTGCATATCAGCAAAGGACTGTTCAAGCTGCTGGAGGCTCTGTAATGGTGTGGGGCGTGTTGGAGTGATATGGGACCTCTGATAAGTCTAGATGCGACTCTGGCAGGTGGCACATACGTAAGCATCGTGTCTGCTCACCTGCATCCATTCATGTCCATTGTGCATTCCGATGGACTTGGACAATTCCAGTAGGACAATGCGACACCCCACACGTCCATTATCGCTACAGAGTGGCTCCAGGAACACCCTTCTGAGTTTAATTACTTCCGCTAGCCAGTAAGCTCCCCAGACATGAACATTATTGAGCATATCTGGAATGCTTTGCAACGTGCTGTTCAGAAGAGATCTCCACTCGTTCGTACTCTAATGGCTTTACGGACAGGCCTGCAGGATTCATGGTGTCAATTCCGTCCAGCACGACTTCAGATATTAGTCGAGTCCATGCCACGTCGTGTTGCGGCACTTCTGCGATATTAGGCAGGTGTACCAGTTTCTTTGGCTCTTCAGTGTATTAAACGGTACGATTGCAGGTTCAATGCGCAAGACTTCCCCACACATGGTTATACGGCAGTTTCTCGTTGTCGTCCTCGGACATTGTTTTTTTTTTTTCCTAAGGGACCAAACTGCTGAGCTCATCGGTCCCTATACTTACACAAACTTAAACTAACTAATCCTAAGTACAACACACACGCCCATGCCCGAGGGAGGACTTGAATCTCCGGCGGGAGGGGCCACGCAATCCGTGACATGGCGCCCCAGACCGAGCGGTCACTCCGCGCGGCACGTCGGTTGTATTGCTGAATCGCACGATTCCTAGTTTGGAAGTATTTTACTAAGTGCGGTAGCAATCAAGTACAATGCTCCATTTGCTTTACAAAATTAAAAGCAGGAGTAAGTATAAAGAACTTGCGACACCGTAGATAAAACACCCACAAGTTGCTTGGAAGATAGGTATTCTATTGATATACCTACAATTCTTTCAAGTTGTGAAGTTGTGTTTCAGTTTGAGATTTTTTGGATATTTCTGCTGCATAGTACGCATTTAAAAATACTGAGTATGTCGATATGGTATTTTTGGGCGTATTTTGTAATGGAAATGCTGGTGCTGTCTGTAGAGAATATGGTAGACGACTTCCTAACCGAAGAGTGCCAGATTTAAGTGTTTTTACTAATTTCTAATTAAACTGCGAGAGAATAGTGCATTTATCTCACATCTGAATGTGCAAAACAGTGTGTCGATGAAATAGAAAAAATTATTTTCCTACTGCACCGTATTCCTTATACAAGCTCACACAGTATTTCTACACTTATTCGTGTTCCCATATGGCGCAGATTACGTGTGCACGGAGGCCTCTATCCATATATTTTACACCGTGTTCAACACTTTTCAAAAGGAGATGGAGGTAGACGAATGGAGTTTGTCTTTGACTAATTAGAAGTCGCTGATACTGTTCACTGATGAAACCATTTTCACTCCTAACGAAATTAGTAACACTCATAACTACTTCGGTGGTCCGACTGGTGTGTTACGGTAGACAATCGGCTGATTGGGTGTGTTGTGCTACTGCATCGTCCGTTACCTAGAGCTTCTTGAAAACGAGATTCCAGATTTATTGTGAGAAATTGCTTTGGCTACAGATTTATTGTGAGAAATTGGTTTGGCTACAGGGATGGGTATGTTCTTCCAGCATGACGGGGCCCCTGCAAATTCTAGGCGTCATGTGACACATCATATAGGTCTAATATTCCCAGTAAGATGTATCGGCAGAGATGGTCATGTTTCTTGGCTAGCGAGGTCCGCAAGCTTCCCCCTTCAGATTTTTTCCTGTGGGGAAAGTTGAGAGCCGAAGTCTACAAATACAAAGTAAACACACAGGAACTGGTCGTTAGGATTACGAATAGTGCTGTGCTCATGGAATAGTGCTGTGCTCATAGAAGAAGGCCAAGGCTGCTTCAGAAGAGCTATACGTTCTGTTGTCAACAGAATTACAAAGTGTGTTAAATCATAGGTGGTGTTTACAGCTGTAGCTCTATAATCAATAATAATTAGGCAATTGTTATACGGTATGTTTTATTCCAGTTGGTGTATACTACAACTTACTAAAATATTTACTATACCAACTTGTATATTTGAGTTATCTTCTCATACCATTAAGTTAAACAGCTTAAAAATGTTTTAGATGACTCGAAAACGAGTGTAATATTAAGATCAGGCCTTCTGTACCCTTGCACATTACAAGCTCCCCGATTCTAAGTGATTTAAAATGGTAAGGACCTTGGAACGAATATTGGTACTAACCTCTTGATCTGAGTGTGCTTAGGCGTTCTGTACTATCCTAGGTGAATTAAGAACGGTTCCTGAAGCACTGTCCAACATTTGTCATACACCCAATTCTAATAGAGGGACTGCATGTGTGCTTATTATGCAAACAGCTCACTAGTGAATGAAACTCCCTCAAGACACGGGAGGCGCAAGCTCCTAGCATGGGTTCAGCCAGCTCGATTTCGTCTCTTCATCTACGTCTACATATACATCTACATTTAATATACATGCATATCTGAAAACTGTTTCCAAGCTACAGTACACAGCAAAGAATACTTCGCATTCTGTATCTCATTTCCATTCGATTCTCCGTCACCCTCCTCTGTCAACAGAATGTAAGTGTATCACTCCTAGGAGCAGCCCAATTCGAACTATTCGTGGCATTCCCCACATTTCCCCGTGTGGCGAATGATGTCTAGTTCACTACAAGTACCAAGACAAACATCAGAACACATCTGATGCACTAAATATCCCATTGCTTGCTACTTCATCAGTAGATCCTTTGGAAATAATTTTATGTACGTAAAAATTGTAGCAGCACAATAGGTTCGTTATGAAAAATGAACACTTATTGAACTCGCAGATTAGGGTGACATATCCTTATGATTCGATATTCGGCGTAAACGTGCATTACTGAAATTCGCAGCGCCTTCAGAACGATCGTGTTACGCCTATAAGCGGAGACACACTGAAGAGGTTCCACACAAGACTGCCATCGTCAGGGATTTGGACAGGAGTCACTATACTCAACATCTCAAAATACTTTCAATTAGCGGTAGAGAAATGTTTGTATGAGATCGGTGAGAGTTCATTGATGGAAGGCATGTGGAATCATCTCACATGTGTACAAATTTTGGATGATTTATGACAGATTCATAGGCACAGCCCGTCACGTGCGAGGTCAGTGCATCGCAGTCTCTAACGAAGTTGGGGCGTGTTGTAGAGTCATGCCATTAATTGTATACATCTTATCCATGTTTAGTGAGAACCTGTTATAACACAGCCTAAATAGGAAATATCTGAACTAAAATTGCTAGTGGGAGATGGATCGAGAGCTTTGTCAAAGTCATCACAATATTCTACTGAATTCGTGAGCTGTAATCGACTAGTATGTAAATATCATAGTTGGAGGCTTCCGTATTAACCATCTCAGGTTTCCTCTCGGCACCAGAGTGCACCATCTGAAATTTAAAGCATAAGAAATCAGGGATTTGGCTTAACTCTAAACAAAAGCTACACCAAAATTATGGTAACGGATGGTGAGTAATCTCTGCCGCAAACACTTACTTTTTCTGCAGGATACTGAATAGATGATCTTTCCATGTTTGATCCACTGTCTGGAAGGACAGCAAATGCAATTATGATTGAAAAGAAAGAAACTACATCATAGTAAATAGTTACACGTTATTAGTTGACACAGATAGAAACGAGGTGCTCCTCAGTATATGTCACAGAAGCCTCACTTTATTTGGATATGTAATTCCGACACAAGGAGAAGACAATAAAACTACGATCCAAGAGAAAACCAAACACTTCAGTCCACGAGGAAGACGGTCTTAGAAGAAACGCAATCTAACATAAGAACAACGGGTCCAAGAGATGGAAGGTCACAAGAATTTGAGACACATTCATGAGGTGTAGTCATGTTTCAGTATTGAAAGGAAGGCTTTAAAAAGGTGTAGCTGTTCTTGTTCAACATGATGGAGCAACACAGAATTAAATTATCTTTACTCACACGTGAAAAACGAATAATCAGCTTGATATTGATGTGATTCATACGGAACTGATGACCTAGTTCACGGCTGATACGAAGGAGCTACAATCTGAAGAATGTTTGCTTTAGAAAGACAACTGTGTTCAAAGTTCAAACTCATGTGTTATTCAAGTATTTGGCACACACGCTAAGGTCGGCTCGTGGAAGAGATCGGTGGAGACCTACCAAGGGTTGCTATTTTTGTGAGACTTCATCGACTACTCGTGCTCTCGCGGAGAACTCAATGTGATCGGCTTTGACTAAGGGTGTAGCAGGCGCATTAACTGTTGGCCTACAATTCTGAACCCAGATAATTTCCACGGCATCTAATTTCTTATTCGTAAGGTATGTTCTCTATGGGAGCAGACGTATAACAAAATATTTCCGAGAGCGGTTTCCTGTCATTGATAAAACGAATATACAGTACCTAGATGACAACTACCCGATATCGTAAAAAAAATATTTTACTGTTGCATGTGACTGAGATGTCGGACACTCGTGATGACAGTGAAGGGACGTGTGAATCTTAATGAGTTGTACACAAAAACACTATCAGCTACTTAGCTGACTTTTTGCGTGTAAATAATTTTGTTTAGCGCATATAGTGAGTTCCACGCAATCATTTAGTATCTCATAAACGTCTTACAATATGAAATAATATTTTCATCAAGTTGTTTTTATTGTTGTTGATGTTGCTGCTGATACTGTTGTTGTTGTGGCGGTCTACAGTCCGAAGGCTGGTTTGTTGTAGCAATCCATGCTAGTCTGCTCCGTGCAAGTCTCTTCATGTCTGCATAGCTAACGTAACCTAGATTCATTTGAACGTACTATATTAAACCTTGTTCTTCCTCTACAGTTTTTATCCCCACAATTCCTTCGATTAGCAAACTGCCAATTCCTCGATGCATCTGAATGTTTCCTATCAATCGATCCCTTATTTTACTCAAATTATGTCATACATTTATTTCTTCATCATTTCGATTCACTACCTCCTCGTTAATTATTCGATCTACCAATGAAATCTTCAACATTCTTCTACAGCAATACATATGAAAAGCCTCTATTCTCCTATTGTCTGAGTTTCTTACGACCATGTTCCTTATACATAGGAGGGTACATTCCAGTAGAATACCTTGAGAAAAGTCTTCCTAATACTTAAACCGTTGTTAGACACCAACATTTTCCTTTTCTTCCTATTTCCAGTCTGCATTTGATATCATCCGCACTTTAGCCATCATCACCTATTTTGCTGCCCAAATAGCAAAATCTATCTGTTACTTATAGCGTCTCGTTCCCTAATGTAAATCCCTCGGCATCTCCTGATCTTATTCAACTACATTCCATATCCTTTGTTTTACTTTTTTGATGTTCATCTTATAATCTCTTTTCGAAACACTATCTATTCTGTTCAGTTCCTCTTCCAAGTCCTTTGTCATCCTTGATACAATTACAGTATCATCGGAAAATCTCGAAGTTTTTATTTCTTGTCACTGAACACCAGTTACCTTCCAAATTTCTCCTTACTTTCCTTCACAGCTTGCTCAATGTACAGATTGAATAGCATTGTTGCTAGGCTACAGCATTGTCTCAGCCCCTTCTCAATTGCGGCTTACCTTTCATGTCCTTCGACTCTTATAATTGCAGTCTGGTTTCTATACAAGTTGTAAATAGCCTTTCGCTCTCTGTATTTTGTCGCTATAGCCTCAAAATTTCAACGAGTGTAGTTCAGTAAACATTGTCAAAAGCTTTCTTGAAACCTATAAACGATGTAAACATGGGTTTGCCTTTCTTCAGCCTGTCTGGTAGCATAAGTCGTAGGGTCAGCATTGCCTCATGCGTTCTTACATTTCTCCAGAGCCCAAACTGATATTCCCCGTTTCGCTTTCTACCAGTTTTTCCCTTCTTCTGTAACAGCTTCCTGTCAATATTTTGCAACTATGACCTACTAAACTGGTGGTTTGGTAGTATTCATACTTGTCAGCACTTGTATTCTTTGGAATTTTAATTATTACATCTTCCTGAAATCTGAGGGTATTACATCTATCTCATATATCTTGCACACCAGGTGAAATAATTTTGTCATAGATGGCTCTCCCAAGGATCTCAGTAAGTGTGTCGGAATGCCGTCTTGTCCAGTGGCCTTGTTTTGACTGAGGTTTTTTAGTATTCTGTCAATTTCCTCTAGCAGTATCATATCTCCCATCTCATCTTCACCTACTTCCTCTTCTCTTATGTTGTACCCAAGTTTGTTTCCCTTACGTAGACCCTGTATATACTCCTTCCGACTTCCAGGTTTCCCTTTCTTGTTTAGTGCTTACTTGGGATCTGAGCCCTTGATATTAATACAGTTGCTTCTCTTTTCTCCAAAGGTCACTTTAATTTTACGAGGGGCGTTCAGAAAGTAAGCTCCGATCGGTCGCGAAATGGAAACGACTATGAAAATCCGATAAAGCTTTGCACAGATGTGTTGGGTAGTGTCTCTAGTATAACCCCAGTTAGCATCACGTCGCTCTTCTCATTTCTGAGCTCGCAGTGAGTGCGTAAAGATGTCTAGAAAATAGTGTCTGCCGCCAAGTACGAGGGCCTGGTGAGAAATTTCGCCTGAAGCTATGCAGCTAACATTACATAACTGTCGTGCTGTTTCTTCTTCAAGACAATTCTCAGCCGCATTCAAATGGAAATGTGAGATTACCCACAATACAGTCCGCAATTGTCTCCCCCTGAGTTTCATCTCTGGTCACATGAACCGCTGTCTTTGAAGACAACATTTTGACACAGACAACGAGGTGCAGGCCAGCGTGGAGAATTGGCGGAAATCACTGGCGGCTGCCTTCTATGATGAGGCTATTGAAAAGTCGGTACAACGCTATGACAAAAGTCTAAGTCAGAACGGCGACTACGTAGAGAAGTAGCTGAAAGGTGTAGCTAATTGTTACAAGTAAAACATTTCTGATGTTCACTGTGGTTTCAATTTGGCAATCAATCGGAGCTTACTTTCTGAACAGGCCTCGTACTATAGATGTCTATATCTTTCTCCTAGTTATGTTTGCTTCTACAGCCTTGCATTGGTACCCAAGCCATACCTGCTAAACCGTTATGCACTTTCTGACAATCTCATTTTTCAGACGCCTTCCTTCCCTTTCATTGCCTTCTCCTAGCCCATGTGCGCCTATTAGTCTTCGTTCTCTTCCTTTTCCTATTACCTCGTATCAGTCACCCAACACAATTAAATTTTCGTCTGCCTTAAGTACCTGAATGATTTCCTTAATCTGGCCATACTTTCTTTCCATCTCTTCATCTACAGAGCTAGTTGTCATATAAAGTTGTACTACTGTGGAAGGTGTGTTGGCTTTGTGTCATTGGTGGTTAGTGTAACGCGTTCATTATACTGTTCATAGTAGCTTACCCACATTCCTATTTTCGTATTCATTATTAGGCGCACTACTCCTATTTAATTTTGTGTTGATAGCACTGTACTTTCCCGACGAAAAGTCCTGTTCTTCCTGCCACAGTACTTCTCTAATTCCCACTGTATCTACCTTCAACCTATCCATTCACGTTTTTAAATTCTCAAACCTACCTACCTGATTGAGGGATCTAATGATCCCCGCTCCGGCCGTAGGATCCCGCTTTTGTTTTTCCTGATGGCGAAATCCTCCTGAATAGGCCCCCTATTGGGGGACTATTTCACCTCTGCAATATTTTACTCAAGAGGAATTTACTATCGTTAAGCCATACAGTCGAGCTGCATGCCCTCCGGATAAAAATGACGTCTATAATTTCCCCTTTGCTTCAGCCGTTCGCATCAAAGGCAAATGTTACAAGGCTATATCACTCACTCATTCAGGCTGCTGCCCCTGACTTATGAAATGCCTGGTGTCCTTCCTCAGGAACCACGGTTAGCCTGACCTCTCTGCAGATGCCCCTATGTTGTAGTTGCACCTACGGTACGGCCATCTGTATTTTTGAGACGCATTGTTGAGGCATGCAAGCCACCACACCTCGGCAAGGTTCATAGTTCACGGTTCAGTAAGTAAGATGGTGTTACACAAAATCCTTAATTCTTATGACCTGTTTATCTAAGGAGTTGATGACGCAAGTATGTAATAAAATGATCGATGTTCTTGATAAGCTGTGTTCGAGAGTCGTTAGAGAGCTAGGTGGCGCAGTGTTTAACACACAGAACCAGCATTCGGAAAGGCAGCGGTTCAAATTCCCATCTGGCATGCAGATTTTCATTTTCCCTGTTTTCCTTAAAACAGTTAGGGATACAGGGTACTTTTCCGACTCAATATTATGTAAAAATCAACACCTGTTTCTTTTGGGCACTGTTTATAATGTATATGTTTTACAGATTTTCTTTTTGATATCAGGAAATGCAGCACGCTTTCTAAACAAAGTAGAAGTATTTTGAATATTTTTGAACCTGCTTAGGTTTATTAAAAAAGTTACAAAGAAATTGATGCATTTTTTGTTCCAAAATGCTTCCTCAAATTGAGGCACCATTAGTCCAATGTCATACATTTGAAGGAGATCAAAATTTTACCAGGTATGCATGACATGATGTCTGAGGTATTAGACCTATTTAATTCCACCTATTATGTATATTACAAGGATAAAAAATTTCACATTTTACATTTTAATTTTTATATTTTTTTCCTAGTAAAAATGTTATTTTTTCTATAATTTAGTTGATTGTGCAATAAAGCTTAGGTCTACTACATAAGTATGGACTATTGAAAATTACAGAAAAAATTAGAGGAATGCTTTATAAACTTTAGGAAATATTTGTACCTGAATCCTGAAAAATACAACTTACGGGAAATTGCGTATGAAGATATTAGTCCAATTAAACTGTGCCTCAGAACATTCCTGAAGCATAGTCTTCATCCTGCAGCATTTATTCATCTTCATTAGCACTTCTTGCTTCTTTGTTAACTTGGAGAGCGAATCTTTCAGCTTTATGCGCCCGTTGTCTGTCACGCGCATGCAATTGATCTTCCATATTAGAGCCACATTTTATGCCTAAATTTCTCAGGACTTCCAACTTTCCTATCACTCCATCACTGAAACATATCACTGCATCTAGTACACCAACTTTTAAAGTATTTAGTCCTACAAACACATTCTTGGGTAATCTTTCCCATATCCAATGGTTGAAACTTTCATTTGTATTCTGAATGCCCCCATGAAGACATTTACTACACAAAACATGGTCACTCAGGTCCCTAAAATTTGGTTTTATTTCATTCATAACAGGCTCAGGAAGAGTATGCTTATGATGGTATATTTGACCACTTTCTTTTGCTTTTTGGTAACCACAATAAGAATTCTTTTCCTTTAGGGCAAAGTCCGTGAACAGGGTGGTCATCTGTGGACAATTTATGAAAGTAGGTGGCCCATACAGCTTTTCTCATTGCTGTAACATCATTCAGAGGTGCAGTTCGTCTAATGGCCAGTCCATAATAACTCTGAAGAAGGCCCATTTCAGTTTCTGTCAATCTGCCTAAACCGGACAAGAGATTTTCCATCGGATAGCAACTTTCCTTTCATTTCTCTTCGTAGCTTCCTCAATCTAGCACCCATCCTCTTTTGCACGTGTCCACAACATTCAAGTTTTGTTACCAAGGTATCATCATAAACATTGAACTCATTAATTTCATTGAAAGCTTTAGAGTCCCCATCGCCTAGGTATTTCGTATATCTAACGATATAAACGGGCACCGACGTCTGAATGATTTGTAGAGCTCCATCACATTCCATACCTCCACTGTAACCATCATAATTCTTAGAACACTGATGTTTAATATATGGCAGGTGTGACAGTACTTAGATAAGCACTCAACATCAACAATTTTTCCATTCCCCAGAGAAGTAGCACTTACAACACCATTCAAGAAACAGTGTCCTCGACGTTGCCCTTTCCCATCAGGTGCAACAGCAATGTCCCTGGTTCTAATATTTACACTTTCTTCTACTGCACGTTTCATAGATGCTTCAGACACAACCGTCAAGGCACCTAAAAGTACTTTTATGTTGGCTACTTGCTGAACCTACTGGGAGGAGGAGGAAGGTCCATCAAACCACAAAACAGTTGAGCAACCTTTTTTCCTTTTCCAATTGCGCACGTTGCATACACTAATTTCAAATTCACATCATATAAATCATGCACAATGTTCGAAGTCATTTTCGATGTAGATTTAATGCAGGATCTACACAGAACAATTAATTTTGACGCTAAACCCTTCTTGCTACTTTGTTGTTCAGTTATTTCCAGACAGCCTACACCAACACATTGTTTACATTTCGTCACTTCCTTTATCAAAGAAGCCCACATCAACAACAAAAAATCCGCTACAAACAGCGTCATTGTTAACAAAAAATTTGACTCACCAGGAGGCGAGCCATGTGGGAGTTTCTTCCCTGAAAAACTGATACATAGGTTACTTTCAACTGTGTGGCTTGCTTTGTTTGTGAACTGGTTACCACGGAATTTCCTTTTATTGAACTTCATGACGCGTGGCGTAGTTCGTATTTATTGCACACTAAAGGATATGTACTTCCAAAAATATATGTAGCACTTGGGCAACAAACATTCAGTAACACGTGAACAAACTGCTTCAGCGAAACAAATCTAAATACTAGCAAAGATAATCATTTACAGGCACTAGAAACCTGCACTGTTACCGACATATACAATGTATCATACGTATAATCGCTGGAAACAGAAAGTTCACAGTTCTTTTCGAAATAATACTGGTTTCTGTGACAGAAATAAAGGGGGAGTGGCAGCATACATGACTGTAACTTTAAAATTCTGTATATATAGGTCATTTTTCATTTGAAACCCTATAAAGTATATATCGATGTAATCAGAAAAGACTGTAGAATTTAATAGTCATAAAAATTTCAAATTTTCCACCATTTATAAGAACCTTAAGGCAGATGTGTGATCGTAATCTTTCACGTTGAATCAACTGTTTGTATTGCTTTCGGGTTTTCAGCCGAGTGCAGTCGTTTACGAAACACGATATTTGATCTTCGGGTGGTACCTGTAGAATATGTGTGTTCGCTGCACTGCGGCTCCTTTATATTCTTGTCGCGCCCCACCGCTTCCCCCCCTACTCAGCCGCACGCCGCTTTGGGTGGAGTGGCGGGGGAATGCGATCGCCGAATGCTGGGCACGAACTCCGGTCCCTCAGTGCTTCTGCCGCCCTCATCGGGCGCGGAAGTCGATCTTGGCCGGCGGTAGTACTTCAGTCGGCTGTGCTCTGGGTCCCACGCTATACTAAGAGTGAAGCTACTGTCTCTGCTGATCAGGCTGTCGGTCACTTGTATTTCAACAGACTTCGTTAGAACAAAGTTTCAGAACGACGAGGTCTGTCTTAGCACTTTCTTTTGTTCATATTTCTTAGAGACCCTGTAGGTATGCAGTGTACCACAACCGCAGACCGAGCGAGGTGGGACATTGGTTATCATACTGGTCACGCATTCGGGAGGGACGCTTGAAACGCGCGTCCGGCAACCCTGATTTAGCTTTTTAGTGATTTCTCTAAATCGTTTCAGGTAAATTCCGGATGGTTCCTCTGAAAGGGCACGGCCGACTTCCTTCCCCATCCTTCCGTAATCCGACGGGACCGATGACCTCGCTGTCCGGTGCCCTGCCTCCAAATCAACCAACCAACCACAGATTTTGTTGGTTTCTTGGTTTCGGTTTGTTTCCTGCGGTCCTGCTACCTTTTCTTCACTGTCCGCACAGTCTGCCTGACTTATGTCTTACCTCATTTATATAGAATAAGGTAGACACCCTATTCGCGGAACCCGAAGTCTTAGTGCAGGCTTTTTCGGAGGTGGACGAAAATCGCATTCAGTGTTTCGTCGAGCCAAGACACTTTGCCGGCGTACAGCAGATACGCCGTTGTCTTATAACTTCGTCGTCTTCTGTTGTTGGGGCTTTGGGTCTGTAGCTTCGGCGTAAAGAACGTCGAATTTGTCTCCCGCCGTATCCGAGAATTATGGTTATTGCGTAGGATCATAGAATATGAAACAGACAGTATAACTACCTTCCCCTCTTACTGTTTTAGAATAAGTATGGGTTCTATTTTATGTCTTGAATCTTTTATTCTTGCTATAAACTAAAGCGAGAGGACAGCATAAACTGTGCAGATATTCTGTTTCCACTATCCTTGAAATGGAGAATAAGTATCCTCAATATATTAACTATCCCTTTACCATATGAACCAAACTAATATCAAGGTGACCTGTCAGAAAGTATTATTGAGAAACTATTGCCGTGGAGGTCATAATCCTAACTACTAGATATTTAATCCTCTAGGAGCCTTGATACTATACTGAAGGGTGTAGAGGGATAGCTGCGAGAGAACCGATCCACGCACGGTCTAACAGGTCTGGTGAAATTTCAGTTTGAGCCAGAATTTTAGACGACATTCCGCACTTAATGCTAATATCAGACCCCCATCTCAACGTCAGAAACATTAAACACGCTCATGAACAGAATTAGAGATACAGAGTAATCCATCACCACGGCGAATGCAAGAGTTCGTTCACGTGACGAGGATATCGTGAGACCTTGAACAGGTCAACGGCGTTACAACCGAGCGCAGATTGGGCAAGATACAAGATATCCATCCTTGTATCTGAATGCGGATAGATAGTAGGAGTGCAATGTAAAGGAAACTTGAAGAGAGGTATCGTCATCAATTGCCGTTGATTGTAATCACGACTACAGGGTTGCATATCACTCACCGTTTCATTATTAGACAATAGAAACGAATGCCATCTAGAGGTAGCTAATCGCTATGGAACATAGAATGCCACAACACTGTTCACCACACCACACGGAGATTAATATGGGGACAGAAACACTGCAATTTGACACCCCAGTTGTGGGAAAATATTTCCTGGGCTGATGCGTTGCGTTAGACGTTGACCCATCCCAATGGCAGTATGGTACGGATAAGTCGAACACCACATATTTGCGATACCACATTCCAGCATGAAATTTTACTGCTACATCCACAGCTGAAATGGACAGTGGGACGTCAGTTGGGTATAAATTTATATTAAAAATGAAGAAATTCCTCCAGCTGTATTTAAGGTGTCGATTTTATTTTGGCAACTAGTTTCAACGTTGTAACAACGTCATCTTCAGGCCCATACATTTGTTGACGTCAACTGCGTGCGGCTGATACTAGAAGTCAGTGGTCAGGTAGGTGGTGGAGATTTTCTAGGGTGGGAGCGTTTCATACGGGATCAGTTGGGGATTCTGGTACATCTACTATCGTTTTACAACGGCTAACGGTACGGGAAAGTACAGTCAGATCACGTGCTTCCGTTTACTCGCGTACAAAACCGCACACGCCACCTGTTCCTCAGCAAGACAAGAAAACTTCGGTGCAAATCTTTTCCCAAAGATTTGAAGACCATTCCTGAGCATGTCAGGGTCACCACTATAGAGGTACGTACTCCTGGGACTCGGCTACGACTCGTCTCTGTGGCTTATGGATGTTTCCAGCATGTCTTTCCAGCGATTTCCATGGCTTTTGGACTACATAAAACGCATCCCCTCCCCCTCCCCCCCCCCAACCGCCCTCTCAACAGATTGCCCCCTCTCTACAGACTGCAGGGATGTAAAAGTTATACAACAAAATATCTGGACTGTAGAGCGATTTTTCATTTGTTGACCCCGTGTAACCCAGTGCATGTCCTGTACGCGACCCTTAGCACGGTGAGTCCATCAGCATGGCTGGGCGTTGACAACCTCCCTACAGCTCATGTCTGCCTCTTGACGATTTTTTTCTGTTCTGGTGGACGGAAGCAGGACATTCCTGATATTCAATGATGTAACTTAGCGAGCTCGTCTTGAAAGAGACGATCATTAGTAGTTTGCCTATTTTTGAATCTGAATTTTATAGAGTAGCGGATGTCTGACGCGCTCTACTGCCACAACGTTCTAAACGGAAGAAATCTGTGGAATGTGCCGCCACCGGCTACTACCGTTTCCATAATAAGACACCAGATTTCACCTAACTTTTATCCCACTGTCAACACGATAATTAACATAAACAACAGTGACGCCAACACAAACGCAGGAGGCCGGAATGGCCAAGCGGTTATAGGCGCTACAGTCTGGAACCGCGCGACCGCTATGGTCGCAGGTTCGAATCCTGCCTCGGCCATGGATGTGTGTGATGTCCTTAGATTAGTTAGGTTTAAGTACTTCTAAGTTCTAGGGGACTGATGACCACAGATATTAAATCCCATAGTGTCTAAAAAAAAAAAAAAAAAAAAAGAAAAAAAAAGAAAAATCGGCACAGGGGCAGACACAGTGGTGTGTTGTGTTTCTGTGACATGACTGAGGCTCTGCTGTACAGATATTAGTAGTATAGAGTCGACTTATATCTCTCTCGTTTTTATGTTTGCTGGGCACGAAATTCGTGCGTTCTGCTTCCCACAATTTCAGCATTATGGAGATACTGACGCATGCATAGAGGTATAGCGCGGGTCACGTGTCACGCTCGTTATCGGTAGTGTCATCTGCATATGGCCTGCATCGCTAGCTTTTAAGCACAAATGATCGAAAAACTGTAGTATTTTCCCTTAAGCTACCGTGACACAATTAATATTGTACTTGCTGCAAAACTATGGCTAGTTTCCACTAGTTTACACTAATTTTCTGGTTCATTCATTTTCTCATGAGAGCGCTTTTGTTGAAGACTATTTCAGCTGCTTGTGTGTGTGGGTTGTAAATATATAGTGTCGCTGAGAGTGATGGGTTCTTGTACAGTGTGCCGTCGTGTTTGTGGGAGAGACTGAAACTTGTTACTGACATATTGCCTTCTCCTGTAGAACAAGATCACATTGGTTGCTTAGCTTAATTTTACCGTGTCACGCAGTGTTCATCATCAACAGCGGCATACAGTTTTAACGTTTCGCAAATGTTCTACAGCGTCACAGGCCCTCAATCCTGTGGTTATTGCGAAATGGCTTGGAATTTAACGCAGGACATTTGCAAAAAGCGTGGTGCCCAGTAATGTTACGTCAGTCGTCTATTACTCTCGATTGACGATCAAAATTTGTTTCACCTACTGTCTTTCTGCCGGGCGCAACTGCACTATCCTGCCATAACCTTCTCGGCTACAGAACAGGCCTCTCGTAAATGTATCTCCATCTACTACTCCGCAGCCACGTTACGATATGTGGTAAAGGATACTTCTGTTAGGACTATCATTTCCTCACTCTTTTTCTCCTCTCCCCCCCGCCCAGCCCCCCCCCCCTTCCGCTTTCAGATTCCATTCACGAATGTTGCGTTGCATGGGAAGGACTATTGCCGGTGAGGCTACGTATGAGAACTCGTCGTGATCATATGGTACGTCGTACTTTGGAAGCAGTAACATGTTGCCTGAGTCTTCATGGAAGACGCAGTTTCAAACTTTGTACAATAAACTTCGCCTTGATGCACAAGCCTCTTTTGTAGCATCTACAACGAAAATCGTGGAACATATCCAAACGCTATCCGCTTACTGCACGAATCTGCGCGTTGCTGTTCGTTGGAGTTTCTTTGTCTCGTTTATTGACCCAGGCTGATGTAGATCCTAGGGTGACAACAAAACTCAAGAATCGATCGAGTGTTCTGTAAGCTACTTCTTTGGTTTCTGATTTACATTCCCTTAAGATTCTTCCAATGAATTTCAGCCTATCATCTGCTTTTCTTATAACGAGTTTAATGAGATCGTCCCGCTTTTAATCGCTCATAGCTATAGTACGCTTTTTATTGTTTGCAGTAATTTATTTCTAATAAAATAATCGATTAGTAATGGATATCTTAACTATACATGCCCAATACGTTACATTTAAATACGTTCGAGATCAACTGCCAGACCTTGCAAAACTCTTTGATTATGTGCAGGTTTCCTGTATTTCGCTACTGTCCTTTAGCTTTGCATCCTTCCTCACGTAGCTTCCGACATTGTCCACTGGATCATTTATAGATATTGTAAATAGTAAGGGCCCTCTAACACTACCTTCTGTTACACCTCAAATTATTGTTCCGTTGAAAAGTACGTATTGGGTTCTGTCTGCTAAGAAATCGTGAATCCATTCACAAATCTTGTCCAATACTAAGCTCGTCTTTTATTTATTAAACTATAGTGCGGAACTGTATCGAATGCCTTCTGGAGGTTGAGGAACATAGCAATCTAGTCACCGTTGTCTAATATTCTCATCGAAAATATGATCCATTTGAAAATCGTGTCTGTATGGATTGTTGTTACACAGGGAAGACTTGGTGGAAGTCGGTTGAGGAACATTAGTCTTAATCAGCTTGCTTATAGACGCTTTCCTTTGCATGATCCTCTTCCTAATAATAGTGGATTACGCTTTTTATTGCATGGCTGTGAAGGGGATGGAGGGTGATACCGTAAAAACGTTAATCACCAGACGTTGCGCCATTGTCGTGGATTAAATGTCAAACATCTCCTCAATGTCTCATCAAGTGAGGACATGTGACACTGTTGATGGTGATCTGTTCGTCGGATGGAGACGTTAAACTCGGCGGACCCCTTGGAGCTATTCGAGAGAAGCAGGCTGCGTGCTGGCAACATCGGATTTCACCTTCTCCCATTCTCTTATCATCATGCAAAATAAACATGACGTACCTGTTACTGTCACCAACACTTATCAGATACACTTAAACACACAACTCTTATACATCGAGAAGGAAATGTGCCACTGTGCACGAAAGACAGATAAAACCTTCACAATTAGGCGGCTGAACCTGCCTTTCGCGGTCTCTCAGCCAACCGTCTCTAATGACCACCCCGTCGACGGGTTGTTAAACTCTTAATCTTGCTTCCTTCTTTCCTTCTTTCGCAGTCAATACTACTTTGCTTTACATTTACTCAGAGACTGCTCTGTCCGTGACAAAGCGGTATAATTATGTCAACAGGCATACAGTATCCAGCAATAATCCTTTGCAAGTTCATTAGCTCCTGCGAGCGTGCATTTATCTCAATGAACACGACGTCTGCGTCGCTCAACACTTTCGTAGTAAATTGAACGGATTTGCAAGGATTTTTTTATTTGTCCTGTTGATTCGTTGGGGTTTAGATACAAATTCCATAGCGCTTCTAGATTTCACAGTATTCATAAAATGAACGTTGTTGCCTCTACGTGTAGGTGGGGTGTTAAGATCCGATAACAAACTTAACCACTCAGGTATAGTCAGAAACTCGAGTGGTAGTAGCCTTCCAAAATAAGGGTCGTGTGACTAGTGCCTCCCGTCGGGTAGACCGTTCGTCGGGTGCAAGTCTTTCGATGACGCCACTTCGGCGACTTGCGCGTCGATGGGGATGAAATGACGGTGATTAGGACAACACAGCACCCAGTCCCTGAGCGGAGAAAATCTCCGACGCAGCCGGGAGTCGAACCCGGGCCCTTAGGATTGACATTCTGTCGCACTCACCACTCAGGTACCAGGGGTGAACAGGAGCGGACAAGCGTCAAATCTGGCCAATTCAGAAGAATTGGCCAGATTTGACGCTTGTCACTGCGTCGTCCGTAAACACTGACTCTTTCTACGGTCCGTGACCGTTCTGTATTGAGGCCAAGAGAAAAGTGGGCACGTCCCACATATGCCTGAGCACATCTTTTCTACACGGCAATGAACATATCAGTCGTATCTGTCCATTACGTCTGCACGATTGTCATAAATACTATATGTTGTTAATATTTCATTCAGCTTGAAGAACAAGAGAGAAGGGAGTGTTTCCCACATAGTTTCATCAGCTCCACTGATGAGCCAAACATTATGACCACTTCTTTAACAGCGTGCTGATCCACCTCCCAAACGTGATAAGCAAGGACTGCTTGGCAAGAACTCGACAAGTTCTTCGTAGATTTCTGGAGGTATCTGGTACCACCCGTTTACATATAGATCATCTGTGTCCCGTAAATAACAGGCTGGTAGTTTGTGGAGGTAGAACTGGCGTTCGATTTACCTCCTAGATGCGCTCCATCGGCTCCAGATTAGGCAAATCTGGTGGCTCCCCAAATCACTGTAGCACGATTCACTTGTGACATTGACAGTCGTCCCGCTGGAAGACGCCATCGCCGTCGGTATCAAACATGAAGGGATGCGTGTGGTCCGCAATTATGTTCACGTAGTCCACAGCTGTCACGGTAACATAAGTTAGTACCACAGTTCTCATGGAACCCCAGGTGGATGTCAACCATAGGAAAATAATGCACCAGCGACCTTCATCGGTGGCGTGGTGGATGTTTGGATAAGCCGTTCTCCTGGATCACAGCGTACTCGGAAACTGCCATCGACTTCATATAATATTAAACGACATTCGTACGACCGGGCGACGCGGTTTCATTGATCCATTGCCCAATCTAGACGAAACTGTGCATTTTGCAATCGTAATTGACGATGTCGTTTGGTCACGACCCCAATCGTCTGATGCGGAGCCCGTGTTCAACAATGCACGCTGAACGGTGTGCTCCGAAACACTTGTGCCTGCACCAGCATTGTAACCAGGCCTCAGATCAGCGACAAATCGCCGCCTGATCGGCTTTACATCGCCGGCCAGTCCCCGACCTCTACATTCTGTGATGAGGCGTAGGCGTCCAACACCTTGCCGTCTACTTGTTGTTTCACCACCCTTCAGTCACTTTCTATAGACGATCACAACAGCAGCACGCGAACACTCGACGAGCTTCGACGTTCCCAGGCGCCAAGGAGTAACAATCTGTCCTTTCGTCAAAGTTGTTTATGTCAGTGGATTTCCGCATTTGTCGCCAGCATTGCCACAAGAATGATTCTCCATTCGTCTCTAGTCCGATAATATCCTTCCCTTACCGTGTCCCTATCAGTTGGCATTCGATGCAGCGTTAGAAGGGGTCAAAATGTTTTGGCTCATCAGCGTATTTTCGATACCTCAGTTAATACTTGAATCATATCTATCCCCTTCATTTCCAAGGTTGTCGTGGATATATATGATGCATCGAAGCAATTCAGAAGCGAACTGCTACATTTGTTACTGGTAGGTTCTAAAAGCAGGCAAATGTTACGGACATGCTTCGGGTACTGAAATGGGAATTCCTGGAGAGAAAGCGACAATATTTGCGAGGAACGCTATTGAGAAAATTTGGAGAACAGGCATTTGAAGCTGACTGCAGAACGATTCTGCTGCCTCAAACATACATTGTACCTACGGACCACGAAGATAAGATATGAGAAATTAGGGCTCATACGGAGACATATAGATGGTCGTTTTTCCCTTGCTCTATTTGCGAGTGGAACAGGACAGGAAATGACTAGCAGTGATACCGGTACCCCCTGCGACGTGCTATACGGTGGATTGTGGAGTATCGATGTAGATGCAGATATAGATGTTGCAGGTTCGGGAAGTAGGTGGATACTGCACAAAGTGAATAACTGAGAAATAGTAATTTCGAAGGGCTGTTTCTCCTGGAGAATCGGGTAATATGGAAACGTTCATTTTATGTAGCTGTTACTACTCTCCGACGTGCTTTTTGTTTCACTAGTTGGGTGTGTACATAAAACAAATTTATAACGCTATGCACGGTGGCATAAACTCTTAGAAGATTAATTATCAGGTGCAGCTCGCATTGCATGTTGGTGTCATTGATTACTCGTCGTAACGCCAGAGCAACGAGATAACCACGTGGACCGGAAACTCAGTTCCATCACGTAAAATGGGGTTGTATCTCCGGTAGGTACATTGAACCTCCAACGTCATTTAGATTCTCGTTTATTATTTTTTCTAGTAGATTTATTCATGCGTCTTAATTTCCGAATTATGAGGAATAGTAACTTGAATCTTGGAAGCCACGTCTGGGATTTATCGGACGTGGTGCACAGGATTCTTGAACTCATTTACAGACTGTTTTCTTCTAAGAACGTAGGTAAATACAGCCTAGCACGATATTTTCCTCTAACCTACTATGAATCAGGTACGTATTCATTGTAATTAATATGATATGACTGATACGTCACGTTGTGTGACATCCGTAATATGTTAAAAGCCAATCTAGGTATCAAAGCAGAGATCGTGAGAATTGATACTACCCAAAATAAAGAACATTTTTCTCATGTTTTAACTACAGAGGTATTGATGCAGCGCTCGAGAGTCCTTGCAAAAGGAAGTCCATTAGGTTGAACTTGTTATGGTTATCTTTGATCCCACACGCTACATTTCCGATGACTCAAAATAGGTAACTTTAGACGTCGTGCTATAGTTAACGAACTTCATGTCATGATATCTTTCCTGCTGTGTATAACATTGTGTGGATATGAAAGCTTACATCAAAACGTTTGCGGTAACTGTTTTACCCAGAACGAATACACGAGAACAACAAAGTCCAATTTCTAGATACCTCGCCCGCATCTCGTAGTCGTGCGGTAGCGTTCTCGCTTCCCACGCTCGGGTTCCCGGGTTCGATTCCCGGCGGGGTCAGGGATTTTCTCTGCCTCGTGATGGCTGCGTGTTGTGTGATGTCCTTAGGTTATTTAGGTTTAAGTAGTTCTAAGTTCTAGGGGACTGATGACCATAGATGTTTAGTCCCATAGTGCTCAGAGCCATTTGAACCATTTTTTTCTAGATACCTCGTTACTATCTGTTATTACCAAAGGCAACCAGTGATGATACTTCTATGAGTAAAGTGTGAATCCCACCTTTCGTTGAGACACAACAGAATTTTCAGTTTGCCGGCCAGGGTGGCCGAGCGGTTCTAGGCGCTACAGTCTGGAACCGCACGACCGCTACGGTCGAAGGTTCGAATCCTGCCTCGGGCATGGATGTTTGTGATGTCCTTAGGTTAGTTAGGTTTAAGTCGTTCTGAGTTCTAGGGGACTGATGACCTTAGATGTTAAGTCCCATAGTGCTCAGAGCCAATTTTCAGTTGTGTAGAAAATATAACTGAAGTATTAAAGGTAAACAGGTCAAAAACATGGAAAATGTCTACAAATGTAAGTTCAGTTTTCTATCGGTATCGTATTAGAACTATTTCAGGGTTTATGGATGTTTACAGAGAGTTATCGTCTGTCGGATCTACTTATCGATACCGTAGACAAAGCGAAGAAAAAACTAGTCTCTTAACATCACACACACAGGTGTAGATGCATACGTTCTCCCCGTGTTACAGTGTAAACCAGAACAGGAAGAGAGAAAAGGTACAATATAAAGCACCCTCTACGAAATACATTACAATGACTCGCAGAGCAAAGATGTAAACGCTCATATTTCGTCTACGTTTTATTAAGAGCGAAACATTCATAACGTTGGTGATGAGTGCACTTTTTCCGCTTATTTTCTCTTTGTAAAATTTTCGTTTAACGGCTCCCTGTACAGAAAAATTAAATAGATTAAAACTTCAGGTCACTGGTTTTCAGTGAACCATTTTTGGCGATCCCTCATTCCAAGAATGTTAGATGTAATCACATTCACTTAACTGCTATATTTGTAGCATAATGAAGAGTTCGTTTTACCACAGACTGTTACTTCATATTGCTTTGGATGCGACAGTTCTGAATTTATTTCACAAATCATACAAAGTATACTGAATGCTGTTCAAAATTAAAAGTAATTGCCCAGGCGCGTGGTTGTGTGTGTGTGTGTGTGTGTATGTGTGTGTGTGTGTGTGTGTATTGTTTCACGGTGGAGATATAGTACATCAATCACATCCGTCTGATTATTTTTAATCAGACATAATGTAGACGACATTAAACCAAATAAGCACTTCCACGGCAGAAGTGCTGACGCCCTCTATAACTAGTGGAATATACCACCTCCAAAATGTGACTGCAGATCCGAAAAGCAAACGAATCGACACATAGTGGAAGAATGTCCAAATCAAGCCACACGATAAAAAAATAAATGAATAGTTGGAAAATAACTACAATAATTACTACAGAGCTGGATGTTTTACATATCAAAATTTCACGTTTTACGACACTAAGTCATCCATAAATGCCATAAAAATGTTGTAGCTTGCTGCAAAAGCTGTATTTTTATAAAAGTTAAAATACTTGAAACCAACATATTAATTTAGCTTTTCGATTTAATTTATTATTATTACTTATTTTTTCATAATTATTATCAGTTATGGGGAACGTAAGTTTATTTTACGCTGCAGTAGTGAATTTTTCATCTGATGATTCTGTTTCGACGACTGACGAAAATTTATTGTAATGATGTTCATTAATTCAAACACTGACCTTCGCCTGCTGTGATTCCTGTTTTTAAAGTCGAAAGTAGATGCACTCACAAAGTCTCAAGTAAAATTCATGGTTAGAATTACGTATAAAAATAAAAGAACATTCGCTTTAAAGCGAGTTTTTCGAATCGCACATTTACAGACTCCAAAAACTTTATTTCTCATATCATCAGCTTGCTAGTTGCTCTGGTTCAGAGTTCACGATGTCCAGGAAAAGTTTTGGAACGTAAGGTGCTGGGTTACGTTACTGCAGTGCTACCTTACAGTCAGTAATTGAGCATTAATTGAGCGTAGTTTGATTGAAGTATGTTACACGTGTCATTTGTCGTAAACCTATTCTCGCTGTGGGAGCTGATTCGTTTAGCGGGCGTCAGTGATGCGATTAATGGCAGCTATGGCTGTACACACAGTGTTTCATTGGCAGCAATCGATCCTAAACAAAGACGCGGAAAGAGCTGCAGTTTGTTAGCTTTCGTATAATGTCCTGAATGGAGCGTTACCCGTCTGCCTTACGCCTACTCTGCCTGGTAAGTAAGGATGAAAGTCAGCTGGGATTTGACATCCCACCAACGGCTTGGTCATAAAATCGGAGCACAAGCTCATTTAATGACAAGAGTGGGCAAGGAATCTGAGTGAGTCCTTTTTAGTGGTACCATAGTGAAATTCGCTTTAGTTGCACAGAGAAACTGAATTTGGGTAGCTGGGCGGGGAGTCTTGTGCCTAAACTACAGCATCAACTAGCGCAGCAAGCAGAAGATGGGGATTGATCACGTCGAAGAGTTTTTTTAACGTCGATTTGATGATTTTCCACAGGCACGCTTCCGTTATTCAATGCTGATTCTTCAAGAGAAATTTTGATAACCTAGTATTTCAGAGCCATACATATTATGCCTAGGTTTTGTGACATATATCGAAGAAGTAAGCAGGACTGATGTAAAAGTGGTAAAAAACGTGTTACATCACCGGCGGCAAATAATTTTTCCCATAAGCAGTTTGATCCTTGTCTGTATAGAGCCTCCCTGTGCATAACATTGTTTATACTGTTTTTGATATTAACCGATTGTAGAAGAAAGTACGGCAACCTACTGATCCCTCCTTTGTTGAACTTCCTCATTTTATTTCAGGTCCTCGTGTTTTTTGCAGGCTTGCGTCATGTCCTGATAGAGAACGCTGAGGATAAGGATCTAGTAAGGAGATGACATGGGATGGTAATTTTTTTATGTTTCTGGTAAGTGAAGTTGAGAACTCAAATATTAATCCCCTAAATTAGTTCGATGCAACTCTCAAAAGATCTCGAGAAAATCGACTTTGAAGTTTTCCATGCGTCTTTAATACCATGAAATAAGCTCTAATTTTCGACAGACAGGGTGGCTCTCTGGTAGAAAGTTCGCCTGCTCCATAGAGCTCCTGCGTTCGATTTTCTTCCGATGTAATTTTTTTGACAAAGGTACGTGTTCTACGAGCATATCTGTGAAGTGTAAAATACAGAAAAAATCAGTATCGCTCGAAACCGGTAATCACTGGATTGTTGTTGTAGTCTCGTTTCGGTCATTACCTTTTTAATATTTTTACTGTTCAGTTCGAATACCAACGCCATTTAAATATAAAATTCATCAAATATATGATAATGAATACGTATCTAATTATTCTTTTTAAGAAAAATTCACGTCACCGTATATCTAATTACATATTGCAAACAAAAATCCAGTTTCCATTGAAAATATAAATCCGTAATTACCGACCTCTTATAAAATACTGTTAATAAACATTGTTTAAATTTTAAGAAAATGTAATTAATTTTTTTCATCTCTCTGTTTTCTACGATTCACGAAAATGCTCATGGACCATGCACCTTTGTTGAAAATTTTACCACATTTGGGAATCGAACCTAGCCCATTGCCATGGGAGGCGATCAATCTACCACACAGCCACGCGACACCTCTAAAAAGTGACATTGCCGTAGGGTATTGCAGGTGCTCGTAAAACTTCAAAATAGATTTTCTCGAGAATTTTTGAGAGTTGCAACCAAAAAGTTTAGGGGAATGATATCTGGGTTTCGAATTTCACGTATCATAAAAAAGTACAAAAATCCGATTGCCAAGTGGTCTGCTTGTAAGTGCTTGCTTCCCGCTACTCCACTGCTTCCATATACAAGCTCTACTGAGACATTTGAGATATTCCTTGTATCTTAACGGAGTAGTTTCCCTTTTCTATCACATAGCACACTTATCACTTTCATTGAGAATCTTTGTCCGAAATTAATACTGTTATTTATTGCGAAGCGCAGTGGCTTTCGATTTCTGTAGTTGCACGGTCTGACTCCCACGAGGAGGACTTGGCTGTAATACCCGGCACTGCCAAGAACTAACAGTAATAGAGCGCACTCTACCTGAGTAGCTGCTTGAAAGCAAAAGAGCGTCTCATGATTGGAGATGCCAGTATTAATGACCGGGAGGACGGTGAGCTAACTACATACCCTTCCACATTTACATTCAATGTCGCCACGGTTTCCCGAAATAAATTCAGGCGAATGTAGGTATGGTTTCTACAAAGAGGCCACGGAGGATTTCTTTCTGCTTCCTTGTCCAGACGGAGCTTATGCTCCAGGTCTAGTCACCTTTTCGTCGACGGGACCTAAGTTTCCTTCGTTCTCCAACATGGATAGTGTTATATCTTTCTTTCACTTTCATTTAAACCTGACCACTATATAATTTCATATTCTTACAGAAAGAATGTTCGTGGTAAATAAATTCATTGAAGAAGTGTTTAAAAGGTACCTTGCTGTAGAGCGATTCATGGTTTCACGGAGAAACGGGGAGAGAGGAGAGAGAGAGAGAGAGAGAGAGAGAGAGAGGGAGGGAGAGAAATAGAGAGCGGGAGGGAGAGAGAGAGGAGAGAGAAGCAGAGGTAGGGAGGGGGTCGGAGAGAGAGAGAGAAAGAGAGAGAGAGAGGGAAAGGGAAAGGGAAAGGAAGGGATCTGAGAACCCGTAGCTTATTGAATCGGAAACGACGCGTCGAGCAGGCGTTCAGCCGATACCAATTTCATTACAGAGATCAGCCGCACGTTGATGCCCAATATACCGCGTACGCGAATTCTTTCTCTTCCTGACAGTCTTCCCGGGCTGTTCACGCGACATCGTAAACAAAGCTGATTGCTGTCGTTACTCTTCGGAGTATTCTCAGATGACAGCTGAACTTCCTCCGTGTGACGTCAGGCAGTGCATCTGAGGTTATACGCTCGTAAGTACAATGCGTTACCATCATTATATTTCATTCAGTCACGAATAGGTAACGGAGCGAGATGACTTTGTACATAGTTTTAGAGACGTGAAGGCTAATTAGCTATTTGGAACTTAGTGGTAAGTTCCTATGGTACCAAACTTCGGAGGTCATCGGTCCCTAGCCTTACACATTACTTAACCTAACTTAAACTAACTTATGTTAAGGAGGACACACACACCCATGCCCGAGGAAGGACTCGAACGTCCGAATGGGGGAGCCGCGCGAATGGTGGCAAGGCGCTCTTGACCACGCGGCTATTTTCGAGAACGTGTTTTATACGAGTTACATTTGACCAGGTGCACTGTTAGCGCTATTATTTTCAAGTGGAAAGGAGGCGCTATTGGAAATCAGCAGAAAGTGATCTCAGAGGTCTATAATGTACACTACTGGCCATTAAAATTGCTACACCAAGAAGAAATGCAGATGATAAACGGGTATTCATTGGACAAATATATTATACCAGAACTGACATGTGATTAAATTTTTACGCAACTTGGGTGCATAGATCCTGAGAAATCAGTATCCAGAACAACCACCTCTGGCCGTAATAACGGCCTTGATACGCCTGGGCACATAGCTTGCATGGCGTGTACAGGTACAGATGCCCATCAACACGATACCACATTTCATCAAGAGTAGTGACTGGTGTATTGTGACGAGCCAGTTGCTCGGCCACCATTGACCAGACGTTTTCAATTGGTGAGAGATCTGGAGAATGTGCTGGCCAGGGCAGCAGTCGAACATTTTCTGTGTCCACAAAGGCCCGTACAGGATCTGCAACATGCGGTCGTGCATTATCCTGCTGAAATGTAGGGTTTCGCAGGGATCGAATGAAGGGTACAGCCACGGGTCGTAACACGTCTGAAATGTAACGTCCACTGTTCAGAGTGCCGTCAATGCGAACAAGAGGTGACCGAGACGTGTAACCAATGTCACCCCATACCATCACGCCGGATGATACGCCAGTATGCCGATGACGAATACGCGCTTCCAATGTGCGTTCACCGCGATGTCGCCAAACACGGATGCGACCATCATGATGCTGTAAACAGAACCTGGTTTCATCCGAAAAAGTGACGTTTTGCCCTTCGTGCACCCAGGTTCGTCGTTGAGTACACCATAGCAGGCGCTCCTGTCTGTGATGCAGCGTCAAGGGTAACCGAAGCCATGGTCTCCGAGCTGATAGTCCATGCTGCTGTAAACGTCGTCGAACTGTTCATGCAAATGGTTGTCATCTTGCAAACGTCCCCATCTGTTGACTCAGGGATCGAGACGTGGCTGCGCGATCCGTTCCAGCCATGCGGATAAGATGCCTGTCATCTCGACTGCTAGTCACATGGTGTGTGGTTGCGTGTGCACAGAGTACCTGAATCTTTTTCTCTCTTCCTCTTCCGTCTGCGCATGGTACGGGGGAATGTTCAAATGTGTGTGAAATCTTATGGGACTTAACTGCTAAGGTCATCAGTCCCTACGCTTATACACTACGTAGCCTAAATTATCCTAAGGACAAAGACACACACACCCATGCCCGAGGGAGGACTCGAACCTCCGCCGGGACCAGCCGCACAGTCGATGACTGCAGCGCCCTAGACCGCTCGGCTAATCCTACGCGGCCGTGTGGGGTACGGGGGGAAAAATGTATGTGCTTCACTGTGTGAACTCGAATGGCTTCAGTTTTACCGTCTAGATCATTATGCGACGTATAGGGTGGTCAGAAAGAATCTGAATAACTTGTAGGGCTGTTGTAAGTTATGTTGTACTGAGAAATACTTGCTAAGAAAAAAATTCAATACATTGCCCCGTTTCCGAGTTAATTAGAACTGAAGTTAGCCAATCAGGCAGTTGCGAGCGATAAATCAAGCGGCCCGCCAGATACAATTAGTGTCAGCTGTTCTGATAGCGTAGATGATAGCGCATGGGGTGCTCAGCCTTTGGCTCTGGTTAGATTCTTACTACCGTCCCATGTTCAACTTGTGTTTCTCTCTCTTGTTAGGGTTTAGGAAACAAAACGATGATTACGTTTGGCGACACCGTTTGCGGCGGGCCGCGTGAATTTGCGCCCGCAATGGCCTGATTGGCTAATTAACTCGGAAACGGCGCAACGTATCGAATGTTTTTGTGAATAACTGTTTCTCAGCATAACCTACCCTGCAACAACCTTACAAACTTTTCATACTGTTTCTTACCATCCAGTATATACGTTGAAATTTATTTAAACCGACAAACTCTGGGAGGTTTCACAGGACACCAAAACAAATATTTTTCTTCAATGTCATATTTTCGTGTGAGGACTTTTTAAACCAGTACAGGGAGTTTTCTCTGGATGAAAATTAATTAAACTAACGAATTCTGGGAGGTTGCTTGGGCCCATGATTATACATTTTCTGATCTGTTTTCCCGAGAGGACTAAAAGTGACACAAACAAGTTTTAACTCTATATTAACGAGAGACAACAGCATTAACACAACACAGTTACTTCAGTTACAGTAGAGGTTCAAAAATGCTTCCATTGACTTGTAAACAGAGGTTACACGGGTGGACCATGTTCTGTCTAACATGGTCAAAGTCTGCCGGGGTGTCCCTGCTGCTGCTACTATCCAGGCAGCCAGATCCTCTTCTGATTCAACAGGGGTTTTGTAAACAAGATTACATATCTCTCGTAACTCAAAGAAGTCCAGAGGATCGAATCAGGGAATCGAGTAAATTATATTTCTTGACCACCACTGCCATTCAACTTTTCTGGAAACTGTCGATTCCAGAATCGACACATAGGACGACCGAAATGTTTCACCGACCCGTCGTGCTGAAACCATTTGCGCTGTCTTATACCGAATTGCACGTCATCCAGTAACTCCGGCAATGCTCTGGCGAGGAAATTGTAATAAGACTGTCATTTAATGGCATAGGCAGAAGATACGGTCCAGATAAAAAGAGACCAGCGATATCCACTCACATATTCACGTCCAACTGCAATTGATGAGCGCGAGCAAATGTGGCATGTGGATTAACCTCACTCAAAACATGCGAATTGTGTATGTTGAAGATCCCACCACGCCCGTACGTTGCGTCGTCTGTAATAAGCACAGAGCATGGAAATGTAAGGTGAATTTGACACTGTTGCAGGTACCACTGTGAAAACTGTGCTCTGAGAGGATAATGATCTGTTTCCAGGTTGTGTACATATTATAAGTGAAATGGATTAACAATTTCTCATGAAAGAAGTTTTTTTATAGTCGTCTAATTCGTCCCCACGTTATGTGCAATTGCACGAGTGCTGAGAGCGATTACGCTCTCTACCGGTAATTATGATAATAGAGAAAAATGTTTGTTTTGGTGGCCCGTGAAACCTCCCAGAGTTTGTCGGTTTAAATAATTTTCACCCTGTATGTTGGAGAATGTAACATTTTTCTTGAGTTCATAATGGCCCTGAGCACTATGGGACTTAACATCTGAGGTCATCAGTCCCCTAGAACTTAGAACTACTTAAACCTAACTAACCTAAGGACATGACACACATCCATGCCCGAGGCAGGATTCGAACCTGCGACCGTAGCGGTCGCGCGGTTCCAGACTAAAGCGCCTAGAACCGCTCGGCAAAACCGTCCGGCTTTATTGAGTTATTTTGGAACGTTAGATCTCGTAATTTTCTGACTAAGCTCTCCGTGATGAAAAAGAACTTTTTTGTAGCGTTAGCCAGAGAAATTTGTTGAGTGTTTGTAGCACAATCTCACTCTGACTAAAAATGCCGTGACGAATGGCACAGCTCTTGTTTGAATCTTTACTATCCCCTTCGTGAATCCCACATGGTATATACATAAGCCGTTGATTCCACAGTCTAATCACCGATTGTGTAATAAAACTAAATCGATTCTTTTCGCACATTTACGTGCGTTACATCAGACTTACTTATGTTTAGAGTAAGCTGTCAGACTTCATGCCGTATGCTGATCACCTGCAAGTCTCTCTGTGTATCGTAATAATTTAATAATTATCACACCTCTTTGTGTATAGCTTTTGTCGCACCTAAATACGTAATCGAACAGACTTCACTCAAGAAAAACCAGTTCGCTTCACATTTCCCAGTAGGGATGTTTCGATTAAGTAAGGTACTTGCCGGCCGTGGTGGCCGAGCGGTTCTAGGCGCTACAGTCTGGAACCGCGTGACCGCTACGGTCGCAGGTTCGAATCCTGCCTCAAGCATGGATGTGTGTCATGTCCTTATGTTAGTTAGGTTTAAGTAGTTCTAAGTTCTAGGGAACTGATGACCTCAGAAGTTCAGTCCCATAGTGCTCAGAGCCATTTGAACCATTTTGAACCAGTAAGGTACTTGCTCCGTCTTGTTGGATCCGTCCATGCAAAGTGTGGGCATCACTTCTCAGTTATGTATACAAACGTAGTGTACCCAAGGGATATCGCCAGAAAAAATCGCCTTTCTACGAAAGATACCAATTTTAGTGCGCCGAGCACCTCGATATCACCTTCGTATGGACTATATTTGAGAAGAACGTCTCTGAACTTGTTCGATGTCATGCCTACTTCATGAAATCTCCAAACGCCGCAGCAGTGCTCTAGCACTTGGCCACTAGCGTCTTGTACGTGGATTTATTTAAAGATGCTTTTTTTCAGAATACCCCCACCCTCCTCCCCAACAATTCAGTGTCTTCCATTCGCCTTTCCTGTTAGTAAACTGACGTGTCCTTGCTACTTCATGTTACTTCTTATTATTAACGCTAAATATTTAAACTTCCCGTCTCTAAATAGCTAACTACTGATGAGTCGTTAAGCTATAGCTATAGTTTTCAACCTACCTCCGACAGTGATTCTTCCGCTGCTTGCTTCAAAACTCAAGATTTGTGCTTCTTGCATTTTCTGACGGAACGAGTGCTCCTCTAACTGCAGCGAACAGTACAGTTGGCCATGTCAGGCGACTGTGCGACTGGTATGTAGTCAGTCGTACTGCCCGTCGGCGCATCAGCCCAATGCAGCCTGGGCAAGACTCATACCATGAGCATATGTGATCCCTGTCAGACCAAGGACCGAACATCGATTAGATACTCGGTCTTGGTGGTAGTGCTACCAGTCGGCCTTCCACTTACCACAGTATACCGGGTGTAAAGATCAGTGTCAGACCTGACAGTCATTGAGAACCGGACGTTTAATGTGAGGCAACATACAGGTGTGCTGGTGCGGAACTCTTTTCTTATTTTTCTATTCGTTTACTTTCTTGTTTGAGTACCCATGATCTTCTTTCTACACTCCTGGAAATTGAAATAAGAACACCGTGAATTCATTGTCCCAGGAAGGGGAAACTTTATTGACACATTCCTGGGGTCAGATACATCACATGATCACACTGACAGAACCACAGGCACATAGACACAGGCAACAGAGCATGCACAATGTCGGCACTAGTACAGTGTATATCCACCTTTCGCAGCAATGCAGGCTGCTATTCTCCCATGGAGACGATCGTAGAGATGCTCGATGTAGTCCTGTGGAACGGCTTGCCATGCCATTTCCACCTGGCGCCTCAGTTGGACCAGCGTTCGTGCTGGACGTGCAGACCGCGTGAGACGACGCTTCATCCAGTCCCAAACATGCTCAATGGGGGACAGATCCGGAGATCTTGCTGGCCAGGGTAGTTGACTTACACCTTCTAGAGCACGTTGGGTGGCACGGGATACATGCGGACGTGCATTGTCCTGTTGGAACAGCAAGTTCCCTTGCCGGTCTAGGAATGGTAGAACGATGGGTTCGATGACGGTTTGGATGTACCGTGCACTATTCAGTGTCCCCTCGACGATCACCAGTGGTGTACGGCCAGTGTAGTAGATCGCTCCCCACACCATGATGCCGGGTGTTGGCCCTGTGTGCCTCGGTCGTATGCAGTCCTTATTGTGGCGCTCACCTGCACGGCGCCAAACACGCATACGACCATCATTGGCACCAAGGCAGAAGCGACTCTCATCGCTGAAGACGACACGTCTCCATTCGTCCCTCCATTCACGCCTGTCGCGACACCACTGGAGGCGGGCTGCACGATGTTGGGGCGTGAGCGGAAGACGGCCTAACGGTGTGCGGGGCCGTAGCCCAGCTTCATGGAGACGGTTGCGAATGGTCCTCGCCGATACCCCAGGAGCAACAGTGCCCCTAATTTGCTGGGAAGTGGCGGTGCGGTCCCCTACGGCACTGCGTAGGATCCTACGGTCTTGGCGTGCATCCGTGCGTCGCTGCGGTCCGGTCCCAGGTCGACGGGCACGTGCACCTTCCGCCGACCACTGGCGACAACATCGATGTACTGTGGAGACCTCACGCCCCACGTGTTGAGCAATTCGGCGGTACGTCCACCCGGCCTCCCGCATGCCCACTATACGCCCTCGCTCAAAGTCCTTCAACTGCACATACGGTTCACGTCCACGCTGTCGCGGCATGCTACCAGTGTTAAAGACTGCGATGGAGCTCCGTATGCCACGGCAAACTGGCTGACACTGACGGCGGCGGTGCACAAATGCTGCGCAGCTAGCGCCATTCGACGGCCAACACCGCGGTTCCTGGTGTGTCCGCTGTGCCGTGCGTGTGATCATTGCTTGTACAGCCCTCTCGCAGTGTCCGGAGCAAGTATGGTGGGTCTGACACACCTGTGTCAATGTGTTCTTTTTTCCATTTCCAGGAGTGTAGTTTCTAACCGCAGCAAACTCCGTCCACACACGGATCACCCTCTTCTTCAGCATGACAATGCCACACCACACACGAGTGTTGTGACATGTGCAACAATCCAACGTCTTGGGTTCACTGTCATCTATCATCCCCCACACCGTCCCGACTTTGCCCCATCAGATTGTCACCTGTTTCCAAAACTTAAAGATCACCTTCGAGGACATCACTTTGATCGTGATGAAGGGGTTCAAGCAGAGGTGAGACTGTAACTCCGTCAATAAAATCAAACATTCTACGGTGGTGGCATCAACAAAATGGTCTTTCGTTGTGAGAAATGTGTGTGTCGTGAGGGTGGCTATGCTGATAAATAAATATGTAGACATGAAGAATAAAGATTTAGCTGTTAATAAAGTTTGTTTTATTGAAATAGTATTAAGAGTTTTCATGTAAAAATTTCGCAGTCATTATGTTTCAGCATACGCTCGTACAACTTTACAAGATACACTCCTGGAAATTGAAATAAGAACACCGTGAATTCATTGTCCCAGGAAGGGGAAACTTTATTGACACATTCCTGGGGTCAGATACATCACATGATCACACTGACAGAACCACAGGCACATAGACACAGGCAACAGAGCATGCACAATGTCGGCACTAGTACAGTGTATATCAACCTTTCGCAGCAATGCAGGTTGCTATTCTCCCATGGAGACGATCGTAGAGATGCTCGATGTAGTCCTGTGGAACGGCTTGCCATGCCATTTCCACCTGGCGCCTCAGTTGGACCAGCGTTCGTGCTGGACGTGCAGACCGCGTGAGACGACGCTTCATCCAGTCCCAAACATGCTCAATGGGGGACAGATCCGGAGATCTTGCTGGCCAGGGTAGTTGACTTACACCTTCTAGAGCACGTTGGGTGGCACGGGATACATGCGGACGTGCATTGTCCTGTTGGAACAGCAAGTTCCCTTGCCGGTCTAGGAATGGTAGAACGATGGGTTCGATGACGGTTTGGATGTACCGTGCACTATTCAGTGTCCCCTCGACGATCACCAGTGGTGTACGGCCAGTGTAGGAGATCGCTCCCCACACCATGATGCCGGGTGTTGGCCCTGTGTGCCTCGGTCGTATGCAGTCCTGATTGTGGCGCTCACCTGCACGGCGCCAAACACGCATACGACCATCATTGGCACCAAGGCAGAAGCGACTCTCATCGCTGAAGACGACACGTCTCCATTCGTCCCTCCATTCACGCCTGTCGCGACACCACTGGAGGCGGGCTGCACGATGTTGGGGCGTGAGCGGAAGACGGCCTAACGGTGTGCGGGGCCGTAGCCCAGCTTCATGGAGACGGTTGCGAATGGTCCTCGCCGATACCCCAGGAGCAACAGTGTCCCTAATTTGCTGGGAAGTGGCGGTGCGGTCCCCTACGGCACTGCGTAGGATCCTACGGTCTTGGCGTGCATCCGTGCGTCGCTGCGGTCCGGTCCCAGGTCGACGGGCACGTGCACCTTCCGCCGACCACTGGCGACAACATCGATGTACTGTGGAGACCTCACGCCCCACGTGTTGAGCAATTCGGCGGTACGTCCACCCGGCCTCCCGCATGCCCACTATACGCCCTCGCTCAAAGTCCTTCAACTGCACATACGGTTCACGTCCACGCTGTCGCGGCATGCTACCAGTGTTAAAGACTGCGATGGAGCTCCGTATGCCACGGCAAACTGGCTGACACTGACGGCGGCGGTGCACAAATGCTGCGCAGCTAGCGCCATTCGACGGCCAACACCGCGGTTCCTGGTGTGTCCGCTGTGCCGTGCGTGTGATCATTGCTTGTACAGCCCTCTCGCAGTGTCCGGAGCAAGTATGGTGGGTCTGACACACCGGTGTCAATGTGTTCTTTTTTCCATTTCCAGGAGTGTATAAGTATCTTTAGATATATGTTATTAACAATCTAAATGGTGTTTCAACTTCAGATTGATTCAACATTTTGTAGTCACTACTCAGTATAGCTTATCATAAAGGTGCAATTAATTTTACCGTTGGTAGTTCGACTGTGGGAAAACCGGTACTATCAGAATCAGCATTGAAGCATCTCCTCGCTATGGGGTACAGAAACCACCGTCCCACATGTGAGGTTCTGCCTACAACAGTTCACGTAGCACACTCGTTAGCATGGGCGCAGGAATACCGGCATTGGACGCTCGAAATATGGAAAATCGTAGCCTGTGCTGATGAGTCGTGGAACTTGCAGTCATATTCTGATGAAACAGCAATGCTGAACACATTATGATCATTCCGGGACTGTGGTCTGGTGAGAACTGTATTACGAAGGATCCCAGAAAGTAACACACCGCATTCTTTTTCTCAGCCGAAAACAATGCTACGAATGCTAAATGTTACGTAAGTATTAGTTAAAGTCTCCTGAGTGAGCGCGCTAAGTTTCCGTCACTTCCGACAGATAGCGTAACTGCAGGACAGTTTCAAAATGGCGTTTGTAGGTGATGTACGTTGCAAGCAACGCGCCGTCACAGATTTTGTCACTGCAGAGAAAGAAACTGTGGGCAATATTTACAAACGCGTGAGCAGAGCCAATGGAGCATCTGCTGTCGACAGAAGTACAGTAAGTCTCTGGGCACGGAGGGTGAGGTCATCAGAAGGCGGTTCGGCGGAGCTCCACGATTTGCAGCGGTCGGCGAGACCATCCATGGCTGTCACACCTGACATGTAGCAGCGAACTGATGCTGTCATTCGCGAGGACAGACACATTACGACGCGGCAGTTGCGCTTCATTTGTCAGTCAGTAAAGAACGTTTACACAGTGAAGCACTGGCTCCGCCAGCACGACAAGGATAGGTACCGACGGGTCACACACGCCCTCGTTTCGCGCTTGAGGAAGGCCATAGAACGGGCTGGAGATCACGTGCAAAAATAGGGTGTGTCGATAAAACACCATTCTTTCGTGTGTGAAATTCTCATTATGTTCAATAAAGAACTGTTGAAGAAAACAATGCGGTGCATTACTTTCAGGGCGACTCTCTCATTACAGTTGTTCGATGATGGCATGCTAACTTTGTTTACATCTTGGGTCGATGCCACTTTGTCTGAATCAGCTATACATATGAATTAGTCACCCGCCGCGGTTTTCTGTCTTTATGTGAAGGCAAATCTCTGGAACTGCTTTAGGGATTACCTAATAGTAGACTGATTCACGACGAAGGTTTGTGTGAATAATTTATAAATCATTCGTGCAAACTGGCTGAACTTGGATGAATTAGAGTCCCCTGCTGCGTTTTCCGTCTGAATGTGAAGGCTTACCTCAGGAACTGCTGTAGACATTATGGTAAGGCTTTTACTGATAACTGCACTATCACACGAGGAAGGTTTGTTTACATAATCTATTACCGCTACACCAGACAAGTCGTCTGGCCGTACATACTTTAGCGCTACTCTTGCGAATCCGGGAAGGTTCACTAGTATCAAAATAATAGCAGATTTTTCTATTTTAATCAGATCTGAAGATGGTCATAATGGACTGAAATCGATAGTCTGCCAATGATTTATTTGGGATCATTGACTGGAATTAAAGAAAGAAACTCTGATAATAGGACTCGAATATTTCGAAAACCACATAGCGCGATGCATTACATATGCCAACTGGGCGCATTGAGGAAGGTTTTGGCCGTATTTTCATGTGGGGAGCGTTTACACGGGACGAAATCTCGCCTCTGATATGTCTGTATCTTTTCTCAGAGCCGAATGATACAGAAACGTACAGTCAAATCACGTACATCCGTTTGTTAGCATACAGCACACACAGATGAACTGAGCAAGGCTTCATCGCTACCGAATTGTGTGTTGCTGGTTTGAGGAACACTCCCAGGACATGGGGACGCTTATGTGACCCCGCTTTTATTCTCTCCCTTCTGCCATCGCTCTACCTCGCACCCTTCTCCCTTATGTGGCCATAATCCTGTCAAGCACATCAGGGACGCCATCGAAGAGATATGTGCTCTGTGGACCTAATTTCTAACAATATCTGTGAGTGGTACGTGACGGTTAAATAAGTGGCCGTGGATCAGCGTAGTTCCACAATGCTTCTTCTCTCTCGTGAGTCTATTTCATGACCCGTCACCGGAGTTAGTGAGGCTAAATAGCATGCAACACGTTACAAGAAAGATGTCCTTAATTCATTTGTTCACGAGCGTGGGGTTCAGAGTTGGAATAAGAATTTCTTGACGAGCATGCTGCAGTGCATGATCCTGGAAATAAGTTATCAGTACACCCTGAGGTAACTTCGCATGTCCCTCACGAAACATAACACTACTGTTATTTTCCTTGCTATATGCAAACTACTTGACATATAAAACTGCCTATAGCTACAATTCTTTCCGCTTCTAATTTCCAGTCAGGTATTAATACGATTTCAGGCTAGTTCCTAATATTTTATCTATTATACACTCCGGGAAATTGAAATAAGAACACCGTGAATTCATTGTCCCAGGAAGGGGAAACTTTATTGACACATTCCTGGGGTCAGATACATCACATGATCACACCGACAGAACCACAGGCACATAGACACAGGCAACAGAGCATGCACAATGTCGGCACTAGTACAGTGTATATCCACCTTTCGCAGCAATGCAGGCTGCTATTCTCCCATGGAGACGATCGTAGAGATGCTGGATGTAGTCCTGTGGAACGGCTTGCCATGCCATTTCCACCTGGCGCCTCAGTTGGACCAGCGTTCGTGCTGGACGTGCAGACCGCGTGAGACGACGCTTCATACAGTCCCAAACATGCTCAATGGGGGACAGATCCGGAGATCTTGCTGGCCAGGGTAGTTGACTTACACCTTCTAGAGCACGTTGGGTGGCACGGGATACATGCGGACGTGCATTGTCCTGTTGGAACAGCAAGTTCCCTTGCCGGTCTAGGAATGGTAGAACGATGGGTTCGATGACGGTTTGGATGTACCGTGCACTATTCAGTGTCCCCTCGACGATCACCAGTGGTGTACGGCCAGTGTAGGAGATCGCTCCCCACACCATGATGCCGGGTGTTGGCCCTGTGTGCCTCGGTCGTATGCAGTCCTGATTGTGGCGCTCACCTGCACGGCGCCAAACACGCATACGACCATCATTGGCACCAAGGCAGAAGCGACTCTCATCGCTGAAGACGACACGTCTCCATTCGTCCCTCCATTCACGCCTGTCGCGACACCACTGGAGGCGGGCTGCACGATGTTGGGGCGTGAGCGGAAGACGGCCTAACGGTGTGCGGGACCGTAGCCCAGCTTCATGGAGACGGTTGCGAATGGTCCTCGCCGATACCCCAGGAGCAACAGTGCCCCTAATTTGCTGGGAAGTGGCGGTGCGGTCCCCTACGGCACTGCGTAGGATCCTACGGTCTTGGCGTGCATCCGTGCGTCGCTGCGGTCCGGTCCCAGGTCGACGGGCACGTGCACCTTCCGCCGACCACTGGCGACAACATCGATGTACTGTGGAGACCTCACGCCCCACGTGTTGAGCAATTCGGCGGTACGTCCACCCGGCCTCCCGCATGCCCACTATACGCCCTCGCTCAAAGTCCGTCAACTGCACATACGGTTCACGTCCACGCTGTCGCGGCATGCTACCAGTGTTAAAGACTGCGATGGAGCTCCGTATGCCACGGCAAACTGGCTGACACTGACGGCGGCGGTGCACAAATGCTGCGCAGCTAGCGCCATTCGACGGCCAACACCGCGGTTCCTGGTGTGTCCGCTGTGCCGTGCGTGTGATCATTGCTTGTACAACCCTCTCGCAGTGTCCGGAGCAAGTATGGTGGGTCTGACACACCGGTGTCAATGTATTCTTTTTTCCATTTCCAGGAGTGTAGTTGCGACAGTTTCAATGATAAAATGTACACAGAAAATTGTAAAGCTGATTTAATCAGTGGAACTCTTTGTTTCGCCTTTGCCCGTGTGATGCCTAAATCCATTTTCAATTGTCAACGTGCAACTGTTGATGCGTAATTTTAAAGAGAGAAGTTGCAATAATTTCATTTGCTGAAGCTGATTTTAGGCTTGAAACTGCTCATGGTAAACTGAAGGAGTATAATAATGAAATTGTGAATTCTTGCTATGTCCTGTCATCGTTCTGTCTGCTGTTTCCTGTCATTCTTCTAGAATAAATTCAGCCATGTGTAAAGCACTCAGAGAACTTTAGGTCGTAGAAGCCGTTGTAGAGAAGACGAACCAAAGATTGCGTTTTACTGGCAGGACCCTTAGAAGGTACGACAAAACCAGTAAAGAGACTACTTGCACTATAGCTGTGTGTCCTCTTTTAGAGTACAGGAGTGCATAATGGCATCTAACCAGATATTACTGATAAAAGACACCAAAAAATTTCAAAGAGGGACTGCTTCTTTTGTATCATCTTGAAATAGGGGAGAGAGTTACACGGGTTTGATAAGCTAGTTGTGATGATGATCATGAAAAAAACTACGTTTCTCATAGCATCGAAATATTTTCACGGATTTGCACACATTCCTCTCCGAATGCTAAAAAAATGGTCCAAATGGCTCTGAACACTAGAGAACTACTTAAACCTAACTAACCTAAGGACATCACACACACCCACGCCCGAGGCAGTATTCGAACCTGCGACCGTAGCGGTCGCGTGGTTCCAGACTGTGGAGCCTAGAACCGCTCGGCCACCCCGGCCGGCTCCCAATGCTAAATCATTTTCTAGTCCTTATTGTGAAAGGAAGAATCTGAGCTCGCACAGAACGATTTAGATGTGATATCTTGCACCCTCTCCCAAGCTCTTATCTGTGAATTGTAGCGTAATCATGTAGATGTAGATCTTGATTAACTGGTAAAGCTTTTCACAAGCCAAATGTTGGTTTGAAGTCCAGAGTACTCTACTGGGTACGGTCCTAATGGATGTGATTTTCATTTTCCTTCGTCCAACCGCTGAACAGTTTTAAGGATATCTGCAGAATACCATGAAATATTGGTACTCGGTGAAAGATGGCATTTTTCACATACACAAATTATTTTAAAAGGTGAAAAGAGTGAAGGCATTTTTGAACGGCCTGAGGATTGAATCTTGTCCCTCTACATTCTTAAGCTGGCACTTATCCACTCAGTGATTGATAGACAGTCAGTGGCTTCCCAATAGCAACTTGCCGTTTATCTACGAAAGCGAGTGCATATGGAAAACTCATGAGATCTCACAATTTTATTCCAGATTGTGGAATGTCGTATTAGAATGACACTAGACTCCACCAACGCTCAGGGGCTAGTTAAGTTCACAAAAGAGAGCCACACGAATGAAAAGAATAGATATATCTTCACTGATAAACGCTCAAGTTGCGGGAATCTATTTAAATAATCATGTTCGCAGAATAATCTAAAAGTATAACTCAGCTCTTTCCATGCGTCTCCCTAGGTATAGTATAGTTATTGCCCAACGTCTCATATTATTTCTTCTTCTTTGCTCAGATTTTGATACTGTGAGTCAACGTAAAGTCTATATCGAACATCGATGCGTAGCTAATGACGTACATATAGGATTATTCTATTTCTTTCCAAACAGTGGCACATCAACTACACGCCGAGATCTTATACTATATCCTACAGAACGATTTCTAATCGACACAAAAATCTAACTGCCCATCATCCGCGCATCTTGGTTGGCAAAGAACGAGAAGGCTGCATCCGATAACACCAGTCACCAAATGTTAGATGTAGTCGACAAGTGACCTAGCGGCTAGACCTCATCGTACTTTAAGAGCGCTGTCGTAGTGAAATGAGCATCTACCAATAATAATAGTAACTATTTATTCCGACAGTCCGCTTGTATAATCCATCTAGGACCGCTTGGTGTCACATCTGATCTAAGTAGCTGATTGAATAAGGCGCTTGCACAGAAAGCAATGTCGAAAATCTGTACCAGTTGTGGCATGTGAAGTTTAGCCAGTCCACCAATACGAGTTTACGGAGGTAGTTCATGTCATGACATTAGCATAAAATTAGTCATCGTTCAGCAATTACTCACAACATAATTCTGGTTCTTGAGCTTCAGTCTCATAGTAAACTTGAAATTGCTGGGCTTGTATGTATGACAGCTGGAATCCAAACGTTGAGCTACAGCACTGTTCTGTCATCAGAAGCTACAAAGTATTCTGCGATTTTGTGTTTATATCCTGTGTTGGTTCTAATTTTAAAGTGGTAATTCACCAAAATTACTGTGATGTTTCTTGATTAGCAGTGACACTGTATTACTCAACCACATTTAGGAGCCAAGTCGTCCAAGTGGATAATTGTTGTTTTGCTTGTCTGGGTATGTGGCATGCTCTATGTTGCCGCGTTTATACTCTGTTAGCTTAATAGATCGCAAACAAAAAAGAATTACGAATAGGAAGTACTACTACACAATAACCAGTTGCTAAAAAGAGCCTGTTTCACCTGCAAACATATTTTGGTTACGAATATAAGATTCTCTGAAGATGTCATTGTAACATGGTAGTACTTTCTCTGATATATTGGTATTCTAAGGAAGGTTAGAGTTCAGCATACCGACGAGTTTGAGCTAATACGGAACACTATTTCCGGTTGACAGTGCACAGAGAAGGAACTGGCCGGGGCCTTTCCGAAGAAACCATTCGTTTGTGCGATTTAGGAGGAACGTAGGTCAGTATTGTCAGACGTGCATTTACAGTTCGATCCTTCCGAATATGAGGACGGTGTCTTAACCTAAGCACCATCTTTGTCGACGACAAATTTGTATGTGTGTAGCAGAAGCCGGTGAAGCATAGGTGGTTTCTGTAGCAGCTGCAAAGATTCGCGTAGCATTCCGGCAGCTATTTGTGTGGTAATATCAGATAATACTGTGCCAAATTTAATGGCTTTCTTTTTTCCTCGTCGCGTGCAGATGTTACGATTACTTAGACCGTATAATGTATATACCTCCATAAACGTGAAATAATTGAGCTCAGCCACATACTGACACGAAACACTGCCGTCACGCTTCCGGTGACATAAATTCTGCCTGCTTGCCTGCCTGCGTTTTACAAACATAGTATTTCATTCCTTTCCTGTTCGCCCGATTTCGAATGCAGCTAAACCAAGACTTCTGATTTTTTAATTCAAGTATTTTATATCGATGTGTGTAAAATTTGTCTTACATTGTTCATAATAATACTTCAACGTATGTGTCTCACTGGTTAAAACATAGGATTTATACTGAGAACGAGCGGGATTTAAATACCCGTCCTGCCACCATGAGTGTAGTTCTTCACGGTTTCTCAAAATCGCTTCAGCCAAAACCCGCGGTGGTTGTTTAGCCTTATACCACGCTTCTGTCACTTATTTCCCACCGAGCGAAGTGGCGCTGTGGTTAACACACATAACTCGCATTCGGGAGGACGTTGATTCAAATCAGTGTCCGGTCTTCGAGATTTAGGCTTCCTATGATTTCGCTAAATCGCTCCAGGCAAATACCAAGATGGTCCCTTAGACATAGCATCCCGACTTCCTTCCCCATCCTTCAGACAGTCCGAGCTTGTGCTTCGGCTCTAATCACCTGGATATAGACGTTAATTCTTCATTATTTTCATCTTCCCTTCATCCTTCATCGGCTAGCTGATGCCTCTCACTAACACTGTTAAACTGGGACCTTCATTCAGCAAATACATTGTTCGCTGAAAAAAATTAGAAACAGTTTGTAGCTTTAAAGACACGCTGAGTATTACGTTAGTTAGCACCCTGTCTCTTAAAACGTCTCTTGTTTCAGAGAGCGGTATGTTTTCAGGAGCAGCATCATAGACTTCCCGTACTGTCATGAATAATTAGGCATCTTGCTTTTACTTGATTTAGACCATTAGTTATCGCAGGCGGCATGTCGTAAATTTTACGAACTTGAGTCGCAGCCACTGACTTCTGAACAAACCTGATGCATCTTTTAGTTTATTGGCAGTCTAATACATCAAGCGCTCCCCGTTTTGATTACTGGGCGCTTAGAAATAAACAAGAAAGAGTATCTGTTTCTCGAAATCCTACTATTACACTGTGTTACAACTGCTTATTACATAATACAACTTGCCGCTGGACACACGCTCGGGAGGACACCGGTTAAGATCACCATCCTAAATTTCAGACAGACGTTTTCCGTGGTTTCCTTGAAACACTTAAGGGAAATGTCAAAATGGTATCTTTGAACAGGGCATACCTTATTTCACCATCCTCTCCAAATTCCACCTAGTGCTCCGTCTCTAATCAGGCGTTGAAATGAAAACTAGTTCGTTGACCAGAAATCTGTACTGAAATATTATTACTTCAATAAAATTGTTGCTTGGACAAGGTATCTTATATCGCGAAGGACTCAGAATGGCCAGACCTCATACTTGAAATATCTTACATATACGATCGTCTTACAACTGGAGGTCTCATTTGTTGTGTGACTCAACAGAGAAGACACTCCGTTTTATATACTAAAGAAATTCAAAATGAAGTGGCAGGCAAAACAAGTGATCATATAAATATCAGTCGACTGCACTTCAACAGTTAAATGGCATGGTGAAATAAACTAGTACATGGCTGCGGCAGGGAGACTGTTCAGTCCGTTGTTTTTCGATCTTGTACAGGAAGCGATAATAAGGACCTGGACAACAGAACCCAAATTAAAACAAATGGCGTACATCGTGAAACTGAAAATACCTTACGTTATTTGGCATTCGTGGGAGGTCTAAATGAATTTCCCAGCAACGGTGTTCTATTCCTTTCAAAAAACTATGAAACTGCACTAAAAATTCGAGTACAAATCTCCAAAATAAAAATGCATCTTATTTAAGGCCTTCTCCTGTGTTTCAGTGGCCAAAATTAATTACGTCAGGTCGGAAAAATATTGCAAAATCCTGAATTTAAATATCTAGGCAGTAATCATCGAACACTTAGCAATACGTCCTGAAACTAATCTAGTTAGAACGTCTTATTTATAAAATACCTGTAGCATTACCTGATATTCTTACAGTGCTCTAGAATGAAAAAAAAATAAATTGCATCACTGTAACTACGACTGAAACATGCATCGCATAATTTTATCGGTCGTAAATTAAAGAGATATATCTATTAATAGTATGTTGAATAAGTAAAATACAAGAATGTTTTGGAGCTATTGTAACATTAATCCCACTGGAAGACCAGCGATTTATCTTTTCATCGTAAAAGGCCTTAGCAGGACACCCGATTACCACAATATATAACTGTCGTGGAACCGTTGAAAGATAAGATGCAGATATAAGTTTTCCCCTTCCATTGTGTCAGGGTGCTACAGCAACCTGTTACGAATTATTTCAGAATAAAAATAGCCTTCGTTGGAAAGTTATTTAATATCAGTGACGAGTTTCATCGTTTTGAGGTATCATCAGATTGTCTCGAAAAACAAGAAACAAATCAGTCAGAAGCAGAGGAAGCGGCATGATGGTACTATCTTGTACGGCTACGCAGGTAAGATGAACTAGATGTACTGGAAACTTACATAAAAGTAGCTGAATATGTAAACCATCCGTCACAAAGCCATATAAATTGGGAAATGGACGCAACAGTAACTGGATATGTAATCCTTCCGTCATAAAAACATATAAAATGCAAAGTGCACCAAATTAAAAGGAAAGAAAATCGCCAGTATACCATCAAGAAGGTACAAGAGGGTGATGGAAAAAATTCGACGTCACATGTTACCTTGACCAGCTGACTCTGCCACCTTGTCTCTTCTTGCTGATATACTGGCGGTTTTCATTCCTTTTAAATAGGTCCACTTCGCATTTTATATTTTTTTCTTGCAAATGGATTACATATCCAGTTACCGTAGCGTCCATTTCCAGTTTTATAGGGCTTTATAACGAATGGCTTACATATCCAGGCACATTCACGTAAGTTTCCATTTCTTCTAGTTCATTTTACCTGCGTAGCTAGTCAAGATAGAACCATGCCCCCTCGCTATTTGTTTCTAATTGCTTGGTTTCTTGTTTTTCTAAACAATCTGACGATGTTTAATTGATATTAAATAATTTCGCAAGCGAGACTGCTTTTATTGTGAAAAATGCAGATACTTTACTTGAGAATTTTTTTTACAGCACAAAGTCTTTTCCGCCTGTCTTGTAAACTTCCCGGTCGCCTGTAGGGAAGAATTCGTCAACGTAATCAATTTGCAACAGACAACTTCGTGTAGCACACCACACGATCTGGTTTCATTAGCAGCCTAGATTTCTTCTGCGGGGACTACTAACGACCTTATACGCCAGCGATAAATATGTCTTAACAGTTGTGGAAATTACGTTCGATAATAGATCGACAACGGGACTTGTTGTTGTTAACGTGACCTCAGTCGATTGCCATAAATAATCCCTATAGCTGATATTCTCCTTCAAGAGGAGCAGAAGAGGGCCGGAACATTTAAAGTTCACTCGTTTTTCTATTTTACTGCACAATGCAAGAAATGTTTATGTTTTGTATAATATAAGATCTATGTGTCAAATACGATCTTAATTAATTAGTTGTTGTATAGGATTCAGGTAAGAATTAAGGTTCCAGAAATGTTTGACAATTTCTTTCCGGAATTCAGTCGTATTATGAATCCCACTGCCAGAGAATAATTTCGAAATATTTGCCACGTTTTCTTTGCGCAATGCGCAAACCGCGCGTATTAATTTGATATAGCATTCGTACGCTTACGTAGCGAAAGAACTGGAATTCGATACGGGAAGATGAAGATTATCGCATAGTTGGCCAGACTGATGACGTGCGGAGATGCCCGAAAACGTGGCTCGCAACATTCCAAAACAAACAAGCGCGGCGCGGTGCAGCGCGCCGCGGCTGCGGTGTGTGGGCGGCCCGGGGAATTTGCTTAAACTTGCCTCTCTGCGCAGGCCACAAAACCGTTCCATCTCCTTGCCAGAGGGATGGACGAGGGATGTGGGGCGGGGATTAACTTTGTCATTCGTGCTTTAGTCAAACCGCACGCGCCGGATTGATTGACTCGTCTGTGCAAGCAAATTGGCCCTCGGCTGCCCCGCCGCAGACGCCGCCGCCGCCGCCGCTGCCGCCGCCGCCGCCGCCGCCGCTGCAGAATCGGATAATGCACATTCTTCTTCCGCTGTAAAAGCGAATTCCAAACATATTTCGGCAGCAGGAATTGCGAGTTCAAAAGTGATATTAAAACGAGACAAGGGGTGGGGGCGCTCTACCTGCAGACGGTAACCCCGGCCTGGCCGCCTGAGTAATGATTGGCAGCCGGGAATTAATTAGTTTGCCTTTCAACAAAGCCGCAGCAGCCTAAAATATTTTAATATCAAAGGGGGACTACCTATGATAAAATTATGTGATTATGCCCGAGCTACGCGTGCGTGGGCGCCCTTTTGTCGGGCGATGGAACCAAACGTTTACTCACCCCGCCTAAGTCTTCCTCACTGGGGAAGGGGTTGTGTTTTCCCCTATAGATTATCGAGCTTCGGAATAATAAAAAAATCGGAAAATAAATTCCGGAAAGCGTAGAAAAATTTAGAGAGCTGCGTAAAAAAAAAATGTTTTCGCGGAAGAAACTGATCAGAAAGGCACAAGTACTTTTTATCTTGTGACGGAATGAAACGACGAAAAATTTTCCGTAATATTAGAAGTTCCAATAATCCGAACATGTCAACTTCAAATATCATTATTTATTTCTTACAACTTTTGTTACCTTTCATCTATAGTTCACAACAGACAATTTTTAAGCTATGGCCTGTTATTTACCTCTCCGGTCTGCTGAAATTCATTAGTACTGTGTGTATTTTAGCAATCGTTTGGAAGCTTGGATATAACTCGCATTTTTACACACTCTGTCGAAAATAGCTTGAGGCTGATGTAGAAGTTTCAAGAGGAAAATAGTGCCATCAAAAGGTAAATTTTCAACAATTTTGGCTCATAAGCCCTCTATAGTCATTAATGTCGTGACTAAAATGACACTGAAAGAAAATAATCATAATTTTTCTCTCTCTATCTCTTTCTTTGTCTCTCTCTCTCTCAGACACACACACACACACACACACACACACACACACGGTTCTTTATTTGACGTTAAATATACAAACTTTATATGTTGAAACAAATATTTTTGAAATAGTAATCTATTTATTGATGCACAGTGAATTTAACCGTATTGAGTTAAGTTGTTAAGCTGTTAAATAGTCTAGAAGTCTTCTTAAGAGATTATCTACCTAGGTTTTCTTGTACTTGAAGCTAAATAGACCATGATCAGTGTTTTCTTCCTGTCCGAAATATGTATGTGCCTATGTGTACCTGACACACCTATCCGGGAAACAGGCTTTTTCTTGTTTAATTTATACCTCTATTTTTCCATTATATTTGTCTCAATAAATTTAATTTCCTTCTTCGATGTATTTCATAATGTGATTTCAAATTCAAATGGCTCCGAACACTATGGGACTCAACATCTGTGGTCATCTGTCCCCTAGAACTTAGAACTACTTAAACCTAACTAACCTAAGGACATCACACACATCCATTCCCGAGGCAGGATTCAAAACTGCGACCGTAGCAGTCGCGAATGTGATTTAATTTAATATTTTTGGTAAACGTCAAAACTTAAGCTAACGCTGTAAACTTGAACAGTTGCACAAAGTTGTTACAATGAATATCTAAATGTCTAGTTTTACTGTGTTCCTTCAATTAATTGCAGAAAACTTTCGTCTACAATGATCTTCTCTATTTCCGTCCGACTTCGGCCAGTTCTCTAAAACTATCCGTGGCAAATGAAAATCTTATTTCCCTTCTAAAAAGCAGAGGCTCATCTAAGAGTAGTGCAGGCTTCATTTGTGAAGTGGCATAGCGATCGGACGTCAAAACTTAAGGATTCTGTGTGACGAGGTATGCTGCAGTTTCTACATTACGTTTGCGTTACTAGGGCTGCAAAACATGTATCTTCTTTTCTGAAACGTGATATTTTAAAGCCATGGCATAAATTGTATAAATACTTTATATTTTACGTAATAGATAACAGCCACAAAATTTTCCCTCTTTGATTGACTAATTGCGGTAGTTTCTAAGTGCCAGGAAGTTTATCTTCAGCCACTGTATGCAGTCATACCTAAAAATGTTTAATCTGTTACAGTAACACTGTTAATTGTCAGTGTCGGCGTTTGGCACTGTTAATACAAATTTCTGTTGTATGTTGCCACCTGCGTGAAAAACATGGCATATTTTATTGTGCCCGACCTTATTACATTTTAGTGATGGAATTAGTGCATGAACGCGATGTTTTTGCTATGCCTCATTGCTTATCTGGACACTAATTACTCAAGTTGACCTCGCGTGCGTTTTAGAATTGCAAGAAGAAACTGTGTTGACAGGCGGCAACAGAGCAACAAGTACATGCACGTTATTGGATTTTAAAGCCATTTAGCACTAATCTCAACTATCATGGGCTGCAGTGTCGCCCGGTGGCATTACTAGTACATCAACAAAGTTGTTACTCGTAACTTTCTTGTCGATAAATATATTGGATAGCTCCGTAATAAGCAGATTTTCACCGCCAGAATGACGTGGCTCCACAGGCAATATAAATTTTTATTAAACGCTCGGTGAAGGTACGACTGACATCTCGTTTAACATTATTGCGAAGAATAATATATGTCGCTCGAACGCTTCAATCCACACTTAGGATTTAAAGAACTCACAATTACTTTTGAACATAGTTCAGCAGCTCTTCTCTCAATTATAGGTGGTGTTTAATCAGCAGCAACTCATTCAACCCGTTATTGATCTCCAGTCTAGAAGAGCACTGAGTAATTTACAGCGAGCAAGAAAACTTGTATCGTCGTCTTGAACAAATGATCTCACTTAGATCAATAATACTTACATAAATTCGCGAGAAACTAAAGGAAAGTTTCATTATCACCAACCATCGTTAATGTTAATCTCATAGGTTTTTTGATTATTTTTATTATTTTCAATTTAAAAAAATAATAATTTAAAGTTATCGTGGGCTTTAAAAACATCCTATTTGTTCCCGACAGTCTAAAATTGAATTTTGTCTCATCAGATTTCACAGAATAATTTCTGTTACGTTCCGTGATAAAGAGCGGTCTACGTTACTGGCTACCTCAGAAAGACTTGTTCAACATCTGTGTCGCTAGCAATGGAGTCTGATGTATAACTAAGTTGCTTCGTGTTGTACTGTTGATTGACAACCTACGGTATTTTGTGGGCAGAGGCAATTCAAACTGAATTCTCCCAAAACCAGTTTATTTGCCATACCTACAGCCGTATTTAGACTGAGTCAAAGACAGTCGCGATAGTCCGGATGTCGACTGCTTACTCTCTTTCTGCCTGTGAGAAAACGCACACATCACAGATATTAAAAATTCTGTCAGTCAGAGAAATTCTATTACGTATGCTGCGTCAGCTTGTAATAAACTGAGATTGAACTCAAGAAAGGGCTTAGTGTGGTGTCACCGCCAGACACCACACTTGCTAAGTGGTAGCTTCAAATCGGCCGCGGTCCATTAGTACATGTCGGACCCGCGTGTCGCCACTGTCAGTGATCGCAGACCGAGCGCCACCACACGGCAGGTCTCGAGAGACGGACTAGCACTCGCCCCAGTTGTACGGACGACGTAGCTAGCGATGCACACTGACGAAGCCTCGCTCATTTGCAGAGCAGATAGTTAGAATAGCCTTCAGCTAAGTCAATGGCTACGACCTAGCAAGGCGCCATGAGCATTACATAGCTTGTATCTAAAGAGTCTCCCTTGTATCGTCAAGAGCGATGTACCACAAGGATGGATTAAAGTTAAGTATTCCAGAAGCTACGTACTTTTCTTTATAGCATTCATTACGTATCCTGTTTCAGACCTATCTCTAGCCTGCGTGAGTTAACGCGTGCCTTTCGGTTACCCGTCACTGTGGACTGGCTGTCTTGTCAGTCCACAACACTTAGTATGGAGATTTATCGAGAAAATAGCTATCATTACGGTTAATTAGCTCATCCACCTGCAAAACATCCACCATTTCTTTGATTATTCAGTCTCAAAGCAGATAAGGTTGAGGTTAAGATTTTGAGATTGTCTTAATCCACGAGGCTGTGATAAAGTATTCAGCAACAGCACACTTCTAGGAAGTTACAGATGAATCCAAGGTTAGCATCTGAAATATTGGTGGAAGAAGCGTACTGCAGTCAGATACAGGCCAGATTATTCCGTACGCCAGTAGGCAGTACAGTTGACATAGAATGGAAGGACATTTCTTCTAGGATGGGCATAGCAACGAATATACGCGGTTCAATCACATTAATGTGACGACCGCCCGTGTTCGACGTCAACGTGCAATAACCACTCAAAGATGGCAAGTGGCAGTACTAGCAGAAAATGGTGTATAAAGCGTGTCGGGGGACGCGGAAAACAGTGCAGTCGTTGTCGTAGTTGTCAATTTATCTGACGTCCAAAAGGACTTGATCATTGGCTTCCGAGTCAAGGGTGGAAGCATTTCCGAAATTGCTAAGTTTGTGAACTGTTTGCGTGCCGCAGTGGTTGAAGTATACCGTGCATGGCAAAATGGCGCCATGCAAAACCTGCGCCGAGCCAACTGTGATGCACCACGTGACATCGGTGACAAGGGTTAACGGCGGCTGCGTAAGGGCTAGCAGACGTGCAACTGTTGAGCAACTGACAGCCCACATGAACCAAGGGGCTACCAAGAGCGTCTCATCAATGACCGTTCAGCGAATTTTGCTGCGTATGGGCCTCTACATCAGGCACGCGGTTCATGCACCCATGCTGACTGCTGTCCGTTGGCGACGAAGGCTGGAATTTGCACGCCAGTACCGCAAATGGACGTCCGATGAGTGTCGACAGGTGGCCTTTTCAGATGAATCGCGTTTTATGCTCCATTGGACAGATGGACTTTATCTTGTACCGCCCTGCAACAATCGTCAAAAGGGCCCAGGCCGCAGGAGTGAATGGTTTCGTGGTTTTCCCCGTGCAATCTCCTCATTCTGGAAAGCACAATGGATCAATACGAGAATGCATCTATCCGTGGGGACCATGTCTACCTCTACATGCTGTTTGTTTTTACATTGGCACGATGGCATCTACCAGCAGGACAATGCAACGTGTCACACAGCTCGCACTGTACTACGTGATTGGAAGAGCACCAGGATCAGTCTGTCATACTCCCTGGCCACCAAACTCCTCGGATTTAAACCCAGTCGACAATATGTGTGATCACCTCGGGCATGGGTGTGTGTGTTGCCACCGCTACGGTCGCAGGTTCGAATCCTGCCGCGGGCATGGATGTGTGTGATGTCCTTAGGTTAGTTAGGTTTAAGCAGTTCTAAGTACAAGGGGACTGATGACCTCGGAAATTAAGTACCATAGTGCTCAGAGCCATTTTCTTCGTCTTGTTCCTTGTCCTCATCGCTCTACGAGACCGGCATTTTTATTGCGCATGTGCCATTGTTAGTGACAGCTGGTGGCCGAAAGGCCATCCTGACGCCCTCCCCCCCACCCCTGGGACCGAATCTGTGTACCCCATCTGTCTGCGTCTAGAGGAAATCTCACGTTCAAGTATGGGAACGCTTTCTCAGTGTTTGTGTAGGGTAAATCTAAGGCGGGACGTGCATAACAGCCTGGTATTCACCTAGTTGGATGTGAGAAGCCACCCAAAACCACATCCAGACTGGCCGGCTTACAGCCATCTTTTTCGATACGAGGAAAACTCGCCTCCCAGAGTACCGGAAGCGGCGCGTTAACGTGCTCGTCTGTCGAGACGGGTGCGTCAAACTAGTGTATGTTCCCAACTAAAAGCTATCGGCTTTAGATCAGTTAATTTCACACGTAACTACAAATATTTTTCTTCCTTCTCTGAAATTTGTTACTTGTTAATTCAGCACCACAAAAAAACCAGTGTTGAGCTGACTGCTTTCTTCGTACTTAATGACTTTATCATCGCACGGTATTCTAGCGAGGGGTACTTTAGTTGAGGCTCTGTGCCCGTATCGGAATTCACAAAGTCTCTCAAAAATCCTGTTCTGATTTTTCTGCTGTTCTGTACAGTTCTCAAACGGTCTCTTCAAAATAGTCGCAACTGATTCCCTGTTCCATTATCTCACCCACAGCGCTAGCGCTCCGTTTCTAACGATCTCTAAACAGATATATGATTTATGAGGTTTGGTCAGCAGCACTCTCAAGTGAACGGTGCTGTTATCTTCAGGATAGTAGAATCGCTAGATGATAGTGCAAGTAAGTAAATGCAGACTGCCTTAAACTGTATTGCCAATTGGTATCTCTACAGCAGCTGTTTTTAAATGTGGGATAAATGCGAGATAATGCCCGTAACAAAGATAAAAACGCCGATTGTCTTCGATTGCTAGATCAGTGGTAAACTTTGGAAGCCCGTCACACATTTTAAACATTTTAAGTCAATACCAGGTGGTGATATGAAATGCGAACAACACGTCAAATCAGTAGCTTATAAGGCGGTTGTCAATACTTCGATTTGGTGTGAGAATGCTGGTAAAGTGTTGTGCACCTGTAGAGGAAACTGCGTACTATGCTTTAGTTCAACCAGTTCTAAAGTATTACTCCAGCTTCTGGAGTCCTTTTCAGGTATGCATGACAGCATCAATGATACGGATCCAGAAACGCTATTCTAAATCGTGACAGGACGGTAAAGGCCACACAGAAGTGTGGCATGTACGCTAAGGGAACTTAAAAAGAAATATTTGGAAGAAAGGGAACGATTTTCTTGTGTTACCATATTGGGTAAATTTGGAGAATCTAAATTTGACGAAGATTGTACAACACCTCTACTTTCTCCACTATTCAGGGTTGTACATGAGTATCTCCAGGGTTTTAGAAGGCGACTGTACGAAAACTAAGAAAAATGACCAGATCGGTGGCTTTTACTCTCCATGCATATGAATATCTCTCCAAATCTTGATTTGTAATGAGCACTGTGGCGTAGTTTCACAAGGGGACGCGCGTGTCAGAACGTGTAGACAAATCTTCTGCTACGTATTGTCCCTTCGAATTAGTTCGCGCCTGCAACTAGGCAACCCAATGAACAGATTCCCAAAGCGGGCTGCTGCCGCGCCTCCCTCGGCAATCCGTATTAGCTATTTCAATTAAGTAGACGCACTTATTGCCGTTTGCCGCGTCACACACGGTGACCATACTGAGCACCTGTAATGTGGGTTAAAGACTTGGAGAGATGCTCACTCCACTGATACGTGCCTATTTCCTGTACGTCTTGTACCTTTCGCACAGTCCTCTTCTGAAACACCACGCTTACTTATGAACGATGTTGTATATCTCCGATAGGGATCATGAGAATAAGGTGAGAGAGGTTATGGCATGTACCGAGGAATATAATTACACAATTTCCTCTCGGAATGGGCTGTTATGTCACTAACGTTAGGACGGAGTAACCTCCAGCAACCACTGTATAGCGGCTTGGTGATCAGAAACACTCTGAAAAACTTCCAAGGGTGTTTTAGGGGAGGTGGTGCTGAGCAATAAATGTTAAGAAAAAAATTCTGTTTCAGAATTGTTTAGCACTGAAGTTAGCCAATCGGGTCGTCGCGCGCGCTAGTCCAGGCTCTTAGAAAGGCTAAAATGTGGGTCCAGGAGTTACCACTTGTTCAGATGCTCATGACTAGACCGCGGATTTTAGGTAGAAACCTATTTTGTTCCTGAGTTCCTAATTGCATAAAAATTTGTACGTATGCGTTTCATGACTATTTACACTTAATAGCGTTAATTCTATAGGACCTAAAAAAGCCTATTTCGCCGTTAGTGCCTATTTTTGCCTATTTCGGCTTTAATATCCTAAAAAGTGCCTATTTCATCATATAAGACAGTCACTCCAAGGTTTTTTTACGCTATACGACATATGGGAAAAAATATTTTCTGCCCAGCGTGCAGCAAGGTGGCTAGTTGATATGCGCTCATGCTTCGTATTTGCCTAATACTTCGGTCTGTTTTTTTCTTTTTTTTAATATCGCTATCCCTGTTAATACCAAATACTCTTTATAGGTGTTTTATTATTCATATGTAAAAAATAGATCAGGGATCTTTAGGTTAAAACGTTTTTTTTTCCTAAGCACCAATTTGCATATAAGTTGGTACTTATGCGTTTCATGACTAACTAAACTGAATACCGTTAGTTCTATAGGACCTAAAATTGCGTATTTCGACGTTGACGCCTAATTTTGCCTGTTTCGGCATCAAAATCCTAAAAAGTACATTTTCGTTAATCTGACATAGGGTTCTTGTGTTTTCAAAGATTAGAAAAAGGAAGTAAACTTAGGGCTTTACGTCTCGTCGAATGCGAAGGTCGTTAGAGACTGTTTACAAATCCTTCGCTTGCCTTACTACCAACAGCACTCGGCACAGCTGAATGGTCATCCATCCAAGTACGCGCCGAGCGCGACAGTGCTTAACTTTGGTGAGCGAATGGGAACCGGTAAAAGATTTGAGTTACACATTAGAATCGAATGTGGGAGTACTAAATGTTATATTTGAAAATATTTCGATCGTAGAATTCTGGCCAGCTGTGTATTTTCGCAAAGAAACGGTTTCATATTCCTTAAGCTGAGCACGGCCTGTATAGCTAAATTACTACCCTTCGCACATTTTCTCGCTGCTGTCTACAGGCAGTCCTGTCAAACTACTCTGTTTCGTGAAAGGTATTATACGTGAATTTTCCGGTTCGAAAAATAATTTGCCAGTAGTGACATGTTTTCATCTGAAGCACTGGTAGATTCCATTCGCTTGCTCAGAAGGGGTGGCCATCTGTCAGGTGCCATATGTCCAGCAACGAGTACGGTACTTCCCCTACCGCTCCCATGCACCGCAGTAAAAGGAAAAACAAGGACATATTTCATTTTTTCCCAGCGAAAACAAATCAGTACATTGTGTAACGACCGACGTGTTAAGTGTTACTGACGTTCTAAGTGCAAAATAAATTCTAGTTTCTGTGTAAGAATACTACGCCATGCCGAAAACAGCTAGTTCAAAGTCTACTCATATAAGGCAGTGGCTGCAAGATTTTCTGCGTTATACAACAGCTGGGAAAATTATTTACTGCCAATCATGCAACAAGGAGGTTAGTTGATGTGTTTCTTAGACTTCTTATTTTCCTGTGACTTAGGATTCTTTTTTATCGCTATCCTTCAGTAATACGAAATACTCTTTATGTGCGATTCTAAACTGCATTTCCCTTTTTTCTCGTATTAAGTTTAGAGTGTTAAGAAATCCCACTTAACTTAGCATGCAGATGGAATCGCACATAAAGCTAATGTTGAACGAAAGTCAAAATTGAAGCAAACTCTTTTAACCAATAAATCTGGTGACTCCCCCGAAAAAAACACAAGTTCTGCAGTGATTTGTGTCATGCGCTTGTAGCAGCAAACATCCCCTTTCGGAAACTAGAAAACCCTATTTTCAGAGGTTTTCTTGAGAAGTACTGCCATCAGTCTATTCCTGCAGAGTCGACTTTACGTAAGAATTATGTGGATTCAGCTTACAATGCTGCATTGCACAGAATCCGAGAAGATGTTAGAGAATCTTGTATATGGATTTCTGTGGATGAAACTACTGACAGTCTTGGCCGTTACATTGCAAACCTGGTTATTGGCAAGCTAGACACAGATGTTCCATCCAGGGCTCATTTGATTTACTCAAAACAGCTTGCAAAAACTAACCAACAAACAATAGCACAGTTTGTGAAGAATGGTCTTAAGGTGCTATACCCAAACGGAGTGGATGAGAATAAGGTGCTTCTGGCCATCACTGATGCTGTTGCATATATGATAGCAGCGTTTCAACTATTAAAATTATTCTACCCATTGATGCTGCACGTAACTTGTGTAGTGCATGGGATCAACCGCATAGCAGAGCAAGTAAGGCTACAATTTCCTAAAGTAAATAAAGTAATATCTATGGTGAAGAAAACTTTTGTTAAGGCACCATCAAGAATACAGGCATTCAAAGAACAGCTTCCAGATGTCCCAATGCCGCCAGAGCCTGTTGTCATCCGCTGGGGCACGTGGCTGATAGCAACAGAATACTATAGTAAGTATCTCTCAGGTGTCCAGAAGGTGGTTGTGGTGTGCGTACTGTAATACCTTCAGTACACACACCATCAGATTATTTGACTTGTCGCTCTAACGAAGTAGGCGAGTGTCAGTAATATCTCTTGTGGTCTTATCATTGCGTGTTTATCTCCTGCCGTTATGTCAGACGATAGAAATGCCACTTGCACGCTTAGAGTAGCGAATTGACAGGGACCAACTTTAAACAGATCTTGATTAATTTTCACACACATTTATTAAAATAATAACAAGCATAAAAATTACTTAACTTGGTTCTGGATGCTATTTACAATTGACAATCTGCAATTCCTTTGGTATTGGTACGTTAATCTTATTCTCACATATAACTCTGATACTTGACGAAAGTGTCTATACATTTATCTTCATGACTAAGTACAGGAATATGGTAATCTTATTACGCGCAGACTGAAACTTGACTATAGACTGGTACAGACAAATGTAGAACTCGTACAGACTAATGCAGGCTGGTACAGACTGGTGCAAACAAATGCAGACTGACTAATCGGAGGTCTTTCGTTATAATACCTCGCGCGTTCATGTATCATTGCGCGTGTGTGATCCGCGAGGAGAAAAGGTTCTACGTTAGCAGCAATCTCATTGGCTGCGTTACATATTAATACACGGATCGGCGGAAGCAGAATTTGGTCCGTCTCTATGGCAGCGCCATCTCATAGTGCGAAGACGGACGAGCGCTGCGCCTGCGCTGTTTTGCTTAGCGGGGCGCGCTCTAGAGGAAAGTTGTGTACGCGCTGACTACGCGGAACTACGTACACAACAGTAGTTGAAAATATACCGGAGGGTGCTGCACCCGTAACTGCAGCAATGGAGTTACTCAAAGATTCTCCTCTAAAACGGGACTTATCTTACATTTGGGCCCACTACACATTTATGGCAAGAATTATTTCACAATTAGAAGGCTCAGGGAGACCTATCTATGACAATATTTCTTTGCTTGAAGAAGTCAAAATGAAAATTAATGAAGCGCCAGGTGAAGTAGGGGAAAAAATACTGGCAAAAATGCAAACGGTTTTGCAGAAGAACACTGGCCTGAAGGAGTTGTGTGCAGCTGCCGACAAACTTAGTGGAAAATCCTGCACGCCTGACTGCAGCATTCCTGTCCAATGTGTACCGCAAATGAAGTACGCCCCTGTCACATCTGTTGATGTAGAACGTTCGTTTTCAGCGTATAAATTGATTCAGACTGACAAGCGCCACAGTTTTTCACTAGAAAACCTAGAAAAGATTTTGGTTATTTATTGTGAAAGCAACTATGGTCAGAATATGTGAAACTATGTATTAATTAAACCATTGCCACATCTTTTTTACGGAGATCTTTATCTAGCAGGAACTCAAAAATATTTGGAGTTATGTTCAACATTGATGTTGTAGATTGCGGTGCGCTGTAACTGTGTAAATATGCATTCTCCTTGTTTTAATGACTAATAAGATGTTCATACTGTCAACACTGTGTATTTTAATTTATTTTTATTATCTCTGCATCACTTTTATTAGAGCCTATTTTAGGTTTTATATAGCCTAAATGAACTACTGAAGGAGCCTATTTTAGGTGCGTAAAATACACTTTTTTACGACCTAAAAGTCCGTGGTCTACTCATGACCATTTAAAATGTGCCTTTTTCGGAAGTGATAATTTTAAGTTAGGAAACGAAATTAGAGTACTTTGGCGACACAGTCTCTGGCATACTGTTTGAATTTGTGCGCGCAACTACCTGGTCGGCTAACTTAAATACTAATTAAACAAGAAACGGGGTAAATTTTTTTATCCATTATTTCTCAGCACAACCTACCCTGCAACACCTTTACAAGCTTTTCAGACTGTATCTGACCACCATGTATGTAGTTGTAGATCGGATGTTGATCTCTAAATTTCGTTTTCCCCGTTTTTCGCATTTATCTAAAAAAATGAGGAAACTTCAGTCCTATTCGAGTACAAGGCTGTCCAATTTCAGCGCTGCCAGTAACTTTGACGCGAACATGCATCTATTATCTGTTTTGTCTTGGGGTTTTTGTTATCTACACTTCCAGTATAATAATTCCACAAAGTCTTTATCAGTTCAGTGCAAACGGCAACTTAAGAATTTATCAACAGATCAATAGCAGAGGCCCATCGTGTATTTCCACATTTATTATCTTCGCAGTGCACCCTACAAGAGATGTCGACCAAAAATGAATGACTCTAAGGCCCAGATTTTTTATTACACACATCAAATTGTTCTATATCGTTCTGTATTGGAGCCCTTGTGTGTATTAAACATCCTAATCACTATGAGATTTTTTTGTTAACAAACTGAGGGATGAATTACGGCATCTCTTTTACAGCGTTTAGTTTCACGTCCGAATTTTTACACTTTTCGTAACTGAATTATGGGTTTCCAAAGGAAGAGCAGCACCAGAAGTGTAGCATTCAGTACTAATTTTTAACTGAATTAATGTGCAGAATTCTCCTGTTCGGTCCGGAATTCATTTGTAATACGTATTTTCGTTTATTTCAGTTATATTTAAAATTTGACGTGTTGAAACGTAGTAGGTTGTGACGTGGTAAATGATTTGAATGGTAGCGAGTTGTTTTCTCTGTTCCTTAAAAGCACCATCGAAGAATCTGAAAACATATCTATGGTGTTGCCATTTTTAATTTTTTTTTATTTTGCAGCATCAGAGACTTTGGATTTTGTATGCACAGGAACTCGAGAAGGAATACCGCATATTTACGTTTCAATTACTCGTGAGGTGGATCCAAGGGATACTTCCATTTTCAAATAGTTGCTGGGATATCCACAGTGCGCCAGAATAAGGCATGCAGCTGGTATAATTTTAGAAGACTATTTTTCCTACTTAGAGGAATTGTTAGCATGGTTTATCTTAAGGGTTCCTCGCAATCACGACTGTATGTGATGACTAGTTCAGCAATGTTTTGAACGAATCTGAGAAGTTCATCAGGCACAGAGCGATACGAAATTATCAAACTGTAAAGAGAGTAAGAAAAAGAGTTTCATTCTAATGCCGGAAGCGTCAACAGAACGATCTTCTACTGTGTTGCGAATACTAGTCATTCCGTTTTGGCAATCGGCGGTTTTCTTTTTAAGAACGAATAACTATATGAAAGAATTAGGATTTCATTTGCGCTATGTTATTTTTCGAAACTGGATGGAAAACGTAACAGAATTGAGTAAATAATCATTGCAACAACTTCAAATTCTACATAAACATGAAATGAGTTCTGCACACACAGCTGTTAAGCTGGCTGTTCCACACGATGTTGTAAGGCGTGTAACTGTTAGCGACTGCTCTTACGTAGTCTTTATTTTTTGTATACGGGTTGCGCCATATGTGAAGGAAAATTGCCGGCTACTTCCATTTACTTTCTCTAACAGGAAAATCTCTTCTTGCGTCGTCTTGGTTACCATAAAGCTGATCAATTACCGCGTTGCTGAGCCAATACCCTAGATTTTCTATGGAACATTAAACATGAATTCCATCAATAAAAGCCGTCAGCGGCATCCACAAGAGGAGATGTTTTGCATATTTTGTGGTAAAACACAGTAAAAACATAAGAGTCGAGAGAAATCCGTAAGTAAATTTCATGTTAAGTTTAACGCAATACAAAGCTTCGTTCATACGTGTCTTTCAAACATGATTTGCCATACTTTCCTCACATTTAAGTACGTGCTTACATATTCGAGAAATGTATACTATGTCAACGGTATGAGATATGTACGAACTTCATGAGAACTATTCGTTTAATCTGAGATAAGGTCAGTTTTTTACCACAACTTCACCATTCCTCGCCTTTAATACAACGCAGCCAGTTATTCCGTTCGCAGTGCATACGATATTATATTCTACATGTTATCGCTAAGTGGAATGTCATCTGTCTACTCACAAACTGGACTTATTCATTGTACTCCCTTTGTCATGTTAGGTATCTTCTTTTAACAGAGTGCAGTTAAGCACATATTTCTGATCTCTGTGCGGTACATACACTATATCTAATACACCCTCTGTTTATAAAATTATATTTACGTCTCAACGAAGAAACCTAAGTCAAAATCAGATATTTACTCCACACATGGCGTCCGATTATATTTGAATAGCTGCTCCGTCGTCTTCAGGTTCTGCTGACGTTATATACTGTATTATTTTATATCACTCAAGTGCACTAGTGTTTTTCAGTCTCTGCTCATTGCTTAATGTTACGATAAAACGTGTTTATGCATCGATTACCAAACGTTTACGACAAAAGCAGAGTAGATTTTATAAAATGATACTTTAATGTATTCATTGTTGATCTAGGGCTATAATGTCCTCTTTCTATATCACAATCACGTCAGCGAACTGCTGGCAGTGAAACAGAGAACAAATCTCTTCCATATTGAAAAAGATGCTTCCGCGTTACGTGCTGAAGTCGCAATGAAAGTCTTTGCATAACCATCGAAGTCCTAACGGTGAAGCTGTGCTTCGAGAAATAAATTGGGGAAGTACAAACGCTGTTTACAAGACAGTCGATGGATGCTGTAATTAAATTTTCCATTTATTAAATTGGCTCGTTTTACCAAGAACAGCCACTATGTTTACAGTATTTTTTGTTTACCTTAAGAAGACGTAATAAATGTAAAATCTCAACACGATATCTTTATATTCATAATCATTCAGTTTCCAATAAACCAACACAAGGCGAGTAACGGTCAGCGAAAAAAGAAAGAAAGGAAATATAACGCCTTTTTGGGTGTACTGCTTCTGTCAGAAGAGTTTCAGGTTTCTGTCTGATAAAAACGTGTCCTATAAACACGCAAGGGTGTAAATAAACCAGTATACCGAAATATACTATGTAGACCTACGCTTAGCTGCAGTGCAGACATAACCTTCAATACTTAACTCTATCACCGATATATTGTTTTGCGGGTGGAGGTGAGATATCTTACGTCTGCTACGAAGCAATAGTGCCAGACATACGACTCCTCCCATTGTTATAAAACTGCAAAACGTTTTTCTTTGCGCGAAGGTCAACAATATGGAATCACACCTGGACGAGCCCGACTGCTTCTAAACTTTGCTTGTAAACTTTCAGAGGACAGGATGTCGTATGATAGTGTGAAATTCTCTGTTCTAAGCGGCTCTGATGAGCCAAAACATTATGACCACCATCCCACCACGATACTGAATGCCGCCTTGTGGCGCTCCTGGTAAGGAAAGTTAATTACCGGACCAGAGACGAACGGGGAATCATTCTAGCGACAGTACGGGGAAATCAACTGCCATTAGCGACTTTGATTAAGGGTGGCTGGTAGCCCTACGTCTGAGAAACAGCGGCTTGGTAACGGGAAAACGGGGAAACTGGTCAGCTGTTCCCGAGAAAAGGTCGTGAGCATTTGTGGAAAATGATTGAAGGACGGCAAAGCACGAATAGACCATTGCAGAACGAGGAAGTCGGGGTCTTGCCTTTCTGTAGAGCAAGACAGACGGCGGCGATCCGTGGCAGATCTGACGACTCCGTACAACGCTGGAACAGGTCCAAGTGTCTCTGAGCACTGCGTTCAGCATACATTTTAGAAAATGGGTTCCACAGTAGGCGACCCCTACATATTGCTGCCATGCTGACCCAACGACATCGTCAAGTATGGTAGCCGCGGCGCGGGGTAGCCGTGCCGTCTCAAGAGCCTTGCCACGCCCCCCAGCCGTTCGAGTCCTCCGTCGGGCATGGGTGTGTGTGTTGTCCTTAGCGTAAGTTAGATTAAGTACTATGTAAACCTAGGGACCGATGACCGCAGCAGTTTGGTCCCATAGGAACTTACCACAAACTTCCAAAAATTTCGGTTATTATAGCAGTGGGCACGCGATTTTCGAGATTGGACCGTGAATCAATCGGAACGTATCGCCTTGTTGGGTGACACCTTTCTTGTGTCCGGGTACGCCTACTTACACGTGAATAGCTATTCGAAACACGCACTGCGCCACGGATCCAAGCCGTGGAGGACATTCACCTGAGCTTCCACGGGACCATTGGTAGCAATCGAAGGCACAGTGACAGCTGTGGAGTTGGTGAATAATGTTGCAGACCAGCAACATCCCTCCATGCTTGATGTCTTCCCTCATGGTGATGAGATCTTCCAGCAAGATAACTGTCCGTGTCCCAATACTAGAACCCTGCTGCATTGGTTTGTGGAGCACGATAGTCAACTCACGTTGATATCTTATTATGCGATTAAAACTGAATTGATATTCAGTGAAACTACTGAAATATATCAGGACGGAGCAAAGATTGAAAACCTTCTGCTAATGTAGAGCCAAATGAAGTTATGCTAAGAATTTAGTAGCCCCTGACTCCAATCACAACTGCGAGAACCAATGGACCAGTAGCAAGTTTCTATTTACTGAGAACTGCAGTTTTCCTAGGAGTACATTGTTTACGAAACAATTTTTAAGCATATACTTGAATACTGTTCTAGTGTATGGGATCCACAATAGGTCACACCAACAGAGAACTCGTAGATTACATAGGGTGTCCCAGGAAGAACGGTCAATATTTACGTATATGACAGGAACGATCATTCGAAGCAAAAACAAGTCTAGCAAACATGGGCTCTAAAATGCATACCTTAAGAGCTATGAACACTTCTTAATTTTCGATACTGTGAAACAAATCTCTTCTACTGCAAGATCTCTGCCTTCCACATTTTGGGACGTGCGGACCAAAACAAGAAAAAAATATCCAGTGAACATGGGTTCCAAAGTGCATACTTTAAGAGCTACAGGGTGGCACAGATAAAAGTAGTCCGTGAAGGTGTAAAGGAAATGCAGTGAAATTACAGAAAAGAAGAGCTGAAATGGACTTACCATTTATTTCAATGAAAAATACATGAAATATACATTTATAGAAGATGTTGAAAGTGACCTCCTACAACATAAATACACAACTGTGCGCATCTAAGCATATTCAGATACACTCGGCGTAAAGCTCGGATATCGATGGCGGCAACTTCACGGTTGATGTTGTCTTTCAGTTCCTGTATTGTGTGTGGATTTGTTTCGTAGACCTTGCTCTACAAATGTCCCAATAGGAAAAAAATCATGTACTGTTAGATTCGGCGAATGTGGTGGCCGTAAATGTTTGCTAACACTTCGTGCCTCAGTGAAGACATCATCGACTCGTTGCATGGATATCTTAAACATGTGGTATGTTACCCTATCTTTCTGGAGAAACACAATTGTTTTTCATACACAGTAAAATGGTTCAAATGGCTCCGAGCACTATGGGACTTAATATCTTAGATCATCAGTCCCCTAGAACTTAGAACTACTTAAACCGAACTAACCTAAGGACATCACACACATCCATGCCCGAGGCAGGATTCGAACCTGCGACCGTAGCAGTCGCGCGGTTCCAAACTGAAGCGCCTAGAACCGCCCGGCCATCACGGCGGGCACTCATATACAGTGAGATGAGTACAAAACGTATCAGAAATTTCTATATAAGCAACCGTGTTGAAGGTAGTGTCAAAAAATATTGGTCCAGTGATGCTCGTTCCTGTTATACCGCACCAAATTCCGATTTTTTTCATCATGAAGTGGTTGCTGACACACAATGTTAGGATTCTCCGTTGCTCAGGACCTCGTGTTCTGTGAATTCACATAATAGGAAAGATGAAACTACGCTGCATCACGCATGATGTAATGGGAAGGGTATAACAAACTATCGTTGATGTTATTCCAAAGCCACGTGCAGTAATCTATGTGTTTCTGACTGTCATCCTCCCGTAATTTCTGCGCAACCGTCACACGATACGGCTTCAGATTAAGACTTTTCAATATCCGCCGGCAAGTCCTCCTGCTTACTTGCACCAGTGGGCCGGCCGCTGTGGTCGAGCGGTTCTAGGCGCCTCAGTCCGGAACCTCGCTGCTGCTACGGTCGTAGGTTCGAATCCTGCCTCGGGCATGGATGTGTGTGATGTCCTTAGGTTAGTTAGGTTTAAGTAGCTCAGATGTTAATTCCCGTAGTACTCAGAGCCATTTGAACCATTTTTGCACCAGTTGTGTCAATTTACGTGCAGACTTCTTTGGTCTTGGAAAAACTTCTAGTGTGATAAATGAAGGAATTCTTTGTCGTTTTACATTTTGCACAGATCCGTAGGCGTGCTAATTTTTATACAGACTTCGTATTGCTCTCTTTGCTGGTAGTCTTCTATCTGGATACGTCACCCTGAAAATTTCGCGAGTTTCCTTAATCAAACCTGTTTTCACATATGATTCCACAACTTCAGTTCTGTTTTATATCGAGAGAGTCATTTTGCAGACCACAAAGTGAAACTTCTAACTTCGTTAGTGAAATAAACTGAAATTCTGACAGAAGAATGCTAACAATCGATTATTGCATAAAACTGCCCATTGTTGTAGCTGTTTGCTCTATTTCAGAAGTCAAAATATTATATTCGTTCCTGCCATATCCCTGAATATTGAAAATTCCTCCTGGGACACCATGCTTAAGAAAGGGAAATGCCGTTGGTCACGGGCCGCTAGGATGAGTGTAACAGAAATGCTTAAAAATTAAGAGCTGTAGACTGTCAACGTAAAAAAGACTCGTAACTAACAAAAAACTACAAAACATTTTCCATGAACTGTTTTATAGGGCGAGACCTTCGAATATTCCTCAACCTCCATGTTGAGATAAATATACTAGAAATGGTGGAAATTTATCCATACTTATAAAAATATATGTATGTATATATGTATGTTTGTTTGTGTGTGTGTGTGTGTGTGTGTGTTCTTATGTTCCGCATCTCCTCCTAACCCACAGTACCGATATCAGCCACACTTGGTACACATATATCTTATTGTCAGGCGACAAGCACTGTGGTGGTAAGAACCACCTACCTATCAAAGTGTTGGGGAAAGGCTTGCAAAAAGAGCGTAGCCCGCGACGCGTTAATTTCCATACTTTCTTCATCAGTATTTGACAATGAGACCATTTAGCTATATGCAACAAATTTTACACATAATTTGAAACCTTAGCGAGATTTATTATCGCTGACAACCTCTACAAAGTGATAGAAGGAAAATTTTTTATCGCTTACTACTTCTCTACTGTTCATACAGTAAAAGAACCGCATGATGCGTGACGTTTATTACTTATTTGCTTCTGACGCTATTCGCAATAAATTTCGCAGACAATATCCACACTTGCCGCTGAATGTACTTGTAATATTATATCACTGTACGACATATATATATGGAGATATCACGTCATAGAGAGTGAAAGCGTGAAAAACTGCCTCATCGTGCATGACGTTTAAGTTTATCTAACTATTAATTAATTACAGCGAAATTTTATTCACTCCCAACTAAATCGGGCTTGTGCTACATAATACAGAATACAAAACTCCTTTTACTTTCCGTGTTGAACCTTTCTTGGCAGTGTGTCTAAGCAACCACCAAATTCTCGAACTGTCGTGGAGAGAAAAATCCTTTACACGTGTATCTGGTAAGGTTGCGGGTACATTAGTCTTTTCTGTACTGAGATATACGGAAAACTATTGCAAAAGATTCGAGGAAAAACGCGCTTCCAGAAATTACAACAAAAGTACGTGAAACGTTGACTTCCTAAATTGTGTCATCGTCAAATTACGCTCGTAACACACCAAATTAATTGATGACTATTATAAGTTATAAATTTTATTTCCATTCTTATATACATTATCTAACGCATATAATGATATAGTCCTGAAGACTTTCGAGACTCTTCTGAATCCATTCATTCGCCATAGTCTCAACACTGAAATGGCGAATAAAGAGCAAATATTACATTTTCAACCCCACTGTGAGGCAACGGTACTAATTATGACTTGTCTCTTTCCTCTTCAGCTTCTCTATATCGCTGCCAACCCCACACCTTGAATTTTGTACAACCACTGAGATTCAACAGAATATCCAAGTGTACTATTAAAATGTGAAGTTTGATAAAGCAGATAGGGACAAACGATTCAAATGTTGTGGAAAATTCCTTCCGTGTTACGAGTGATGAAGGTAGAAGAAATCAGTTAATTGAGGCTCGAATTATTTTGAACTGCGCGTGCACTATTCATACAGTGACAGCGAGAGGGAAAAACCTACGCAGAATAAGACGAGAGAGTTAAATTCTTTGATTGATAATATACTCAACAGGGAAAGACTGGAAAAGTTGTCTCCATAAAGTATGAGGAATATTAGGGAGACCCGTCGTCGTATGCAACGTATTTAAATAGATCACTAAGAAAAAATGAGACGGTAACGAATTAATATACGCATAGGCCGTAGGAAATAAACAGCTCACCTGCGTTAAGGAGGTTTTCCAATGAGACCGTTTGAGATGTATATTTTTAAATATGATTCACTACAACGATATGCAATAGAGAATATTGATATGTAGATAGCCAGAGATGTAATAGTAGAGTGTGAAGAGGCTCGGAAATTTATGGTACAGTTAGGTGATATTTTCTAAATCACGTTGGATATTTTGTGTGATGGTTCGTTTAATATGAAAATAACTAATGACAAAAGAGTAGTACATCGCTGGATGATCAATTATTGTTCAGTTATGGTATTTATATATAACAAGTGGTAACGAGGGTCTGAAGGAATCAAATATTAGGTTGCGTACTTGTTTACAACATGAATATGCCTCAAGCGCCCATAATGAAATTAACAGATTAAATAAATTTCATTAATTGTAAAAATATAAAACAGTAATTCTTCAGGTTATCTCATATGTAGACATGATTTTGCGTCTAAAGAAAATACTGAAATGGGAGTAAATTTTAGACTAGAAAAAAAACTAAAAGAAAAGAGTTGAGGAATTACAATAGTTGCCATTTTCTTGGGAAGTTGTCCATAATGCTCTGCGGCAATAGTTCGTTAGAGCGACTACTGCCTTACATATGCACAAAACGAAAAATTAGCAGCACCTTGAATACGAAACTATAAGCCAATGGCCGACTGTTGGAAAAAGCAACTTGATACCTCGATTAGTAAACATACTTTCACTGACATATTCGTTAACGGACAAAGTTAAATCGGACGGAAGGAGGCCGAGGTGTTGACCGAAAAACAGAGTTCCTTTACGATAATAGATAGATCTGAATCTAAATGTACTCGTGTTTTCACATATTTGTTTGCAGCTAGTACTAGGTAGCATACTGAAAAGAATGCTGTTTAGTCTCGTTCCAAAGATTTCGTACCGACGTCGTAGCACTCGGCTTAAAATTCTGCATAAAAGACCTCCTGCGGTTTCATTTCGTCGATGTATCAGTAATGTCCGATAATTTCGGGTTTTATATAATTGTCTCTCGGGCACATCTGGCGAATTCCCGCTGCGGAGTTTTCAGCTTATGGGGAATTTGGCGTGGCGAGAGATAATTATTCGGGATTGACAATCACGATTCATTACTTTTTTTTGTATTCGGCTCACAAACAACACAGCCCCGCCTGTCTGCATCTTCTGAGAGAAACAAAACAAAAACACGAGAACAAAAATGAAAGACTACACTGATTTTAGCGTAGCGTCGCAGTCAGGAGGAGTCGCTGTTTTATGTGTGGGTGCGGTTAGAGCGTATTCATTTCACTAGGCCTCTGGCACGTTTTAATCAACGTCGAGCGCAGAAAAGCCTCTAATTAGCATGCAAAAGACAGAAGATTACAACAGTAGCAGCGGTGCCAGCATCATACCTATAGCTTGCTATCACACCTGCTCTGCCTTTTCTCATTTGAAATGATCTTCAGTCCTGAAGACCTGCTTTACTATTTACGGTACTGACGTGTCCCATATACAAATATTGTTGTCGACTTGGCCATTGGTGCGAGTGGCACCCGACTGACGTAACCAGCGCTTTGGAATGTGGCGTCAACCATCGCTTCATCTCACACAAATTCTACTGTGTAGATCTTGAAAGAGGTTACACAACACAAATTTGTTCTCAGCATAATTTGTGATTTGTAGAGTATCTTTTTTTCATATAAACTTATTTATGCCTCACTCAGTGTCCTACATTGAACCTATCCAGCTCTGTTGGATTCAGTTTTCAGTAAGACGCTGCTTACAAAATTTCTCTCTAAACAATAAGCATTTGTTAAATGAAATCTGTATCGCCCTTCAAGAGGTTCGGGTCAATAATGTTATTTTCATTGGTGGTACGTCGATAATTTCAGAAATAGAGACAGATATGTCTTCGTTAAGATGTTTCTCTTATTTATGGTTTGGGCGATACATTTTTTGAGTTCCTTCCCTGTGATTATTTATAAGTGGTAATTATTTGACGATCGCTGCTTGTAACACAAAGTATGGGAAATATTTAGACTGTTTTTTTTTTAATTCATAAACGAATAAAAAACGCTGGAGGCATGATATGTATTATTCCAAATGAAATTCACAAAATAATCAAGTACTTAATTTTTAATACATAAGGTCTGTTTGTAGTTGATGGGTGCAGTGTTTTCACGTTGTGGTAAATTAGATAATAGAAATTCATTGATGGATAATTAGTAATCTCTGTCACTTTTTTGACGCCATCAGTGCCACTAGTACATCTTATCTGTAATTTGAGGTTGTTACATGTACTATTATTCGCGCATTTTCAACGTTGCAACTCAGTAGATGTATAATGCGATTTGTTACACATTTGTCTTTGGCCTGTTGTCTCATCGAATCGGTCCACATTTGTCAAACATCAGTAACCACTATTGTTGGGAATCGTTGTTTGTCAACTAAATTTGTTCTATTTCGGTATGGTGAAATGTGTAGAAATGAGTGTTAAGTGATATAGTATTAAAAGAGGTCGTTTTTATCGTCTGAACAGTTTAGTCACGTTCCTTTCATGGATAACATCGAGATAGCTGTAACTGTGATTTAATCATTGAAATGAGTTGTCATAAGGCTTTATGCAACATCTTTGACTGTTACTTTTAAGCAAGAATCTAATTTGTCTTTCCTGCTCGTTCTCTTAAATTTAATACAAATCCTAGTCTTGACAACATCTATTGTTGTTATTACTGTACTATAAATGACAACTTTTCCATTGCCTGCATATTACACACCGTTGTCCGCGAACTGTGGCCGCGTGGTTTTAGGCGCCATGTCACGGATTGCGCGGCCCTTCCCGCCGGAGGTTCGAGTCCTCCTTTGGGCATGGGTCTGTGTGTTGTTCCCAGCTTAAGTTAGTTTAAGGTAGTTTCAGTAATGTGTAAGTCTAGGGACCGATGACCTCAGCAGTTTGGTCGTTTGGGAATTCACATACACTTGAACTTGAACACACCGTTGTAAGTTTTACATCAATATGTTATCGCCACTGGCAGAGTAAAGGTCTCGTCCTACGTGGTTATTGTCAGCTGAAAACAGGTTAAGAAGAAACATAAAATGTTCTCCTCAGTTCGCACTTTCCATTCGCAGAAAAAGAAATTTCATATTTTCTTCGGGGTATCTCTGAACAAACTAACAAGAGAAATCGAACGTAATAAACTAAATATAGAGTGACTGTATTCCATGTAACTTGACTCGTACATAAATATCTAACTCACAGAGGCGTGAGAAAATATAAACTGACAAACGCTCGATGGCAGAGGGTAAATCTTTCACAGAAACGCCATCTAAAATTCCAGCCGCCTGTATCAGGAATTGCTTTTAGGAATACACACCTTAATTGTAAGGCTCGTAAAAATGAGGACAGATTATTCACAAATGTTGAAATGATATAATAGTTTCCCTTCTGTAAAGGCTCTTGCCTTGAATCGAACGGAAAGAAAACATAATTTAAATTACAACATACTGTTCCTTCTGTTAGATAGAATATAGTGGTGTTCATTTAAAAGAAGATGGGTGTTTTTATTGTGGGAGAGGCCGGATGAAATTCGATATTATGAGAGATTTCATTAATTTGTTACTTTTGTACTGTTTTATGCTACGGTAAAACCGTTACTTCGGTACTTCAGCTCTTACCATTCTTCCCGCTTCAGAAAACAAGACCAATTTTCATGACTGGTATGAGGTATTTTCTCACATTTTAGGTGTCTCTTCCAGTGCGGACCGCTTCGAAGTTATGTTTTGCACTTGACCTTTGGGAAATGCGCAGATTGAGGCAAATTACGGGCATTGCTTGAGTTCCATTCCACTTTAGTGCGTTTTGAGCGTGGCTAATAGTTATTTCGAGTGTTGGGAAACAATTCACTCACTGAGATCAGAAATCCAGTGCTGCTGTGAAAACTCATAACGTGACTATAAAGTCGACGACGTTTTATGTTTCGGCACTCCTACCGCAGCAGTCGTGAGGGAGAAGAGGGAGGGGTTGGAGAGAGTGTAACCCCGAAATTAAATCAGAGATACAGAGGTTTGTCGTTTCTAGATTTATTTTTCTGCAGTATGGAAACAATTCCGAGTAAACAAAGGAAACCGAATTACATTGTTTTGTTTACACTCGCAATCACTTGATTCACTGCATTTGAAACAGCCGTCTATTTTCTGCTAGACTGTTTGATGCTGCCGAGTTTTGAAACTCCACAAGAATTTAAAGTCATTTAATCAACTGGTTCTAGTGTAAATAAACAAGCGCAAGTTGCAGTGCCTCAAGGAACAGCGCAGATATCGACAGTAAAGGCATACTCTGAGAAAGTATTACGCAGCTTATTTAATTTGGCGTTTCTTAGGTTCGAATATGATAATCGCGTGCAGTTTGCTCCTCGAACGATCCTAAACCGTGTTAAATTATGCGACCGATTGTCTGAGACTTGGGAACGTCCGCGGCTCAATGAATTTTCATCTCAAATGTGACGACGCCGTGCGAGGAGACAGCGTGCCAGCCCCTCTGAATGATCCGGCGGGGGAGGGTGACTTTAAAGAAAGAGCTCGCATCGTGACAGACGATTATCGACCACTAGCCGGGCGGCGTGTGGCGTGTGTGACGGCCACACTCTCCCTGGGGCGCGGACGGCGCCGATCGCCGACGTGCACGTCTGCTCCTGAAAAACCATCCACTTCTGTCAGCACACTCTCATATTCACAGGAGTAAATTTGTCCAAAGCATCTATCGTAATTAATCCTAACTCAGTTATCACCCAAGAAAATACACTTTCACTTTTATTTCACAACTTTATATCTCGTACAATACAGATTTGGCGTTCCGAGCTCCTTTTCTAGCGGTCTGCTGTTGTTCATATTTCTCTCGTAATATGAAATAAAGGTTCTACAACTACCAAAGAAACTGAGTGGTAATTCTAATTTCATCCTGAAGTTACAGCAGGCAATAAAAAAATTAAATGAATAGGGAGATACTTGTAATGTAGTAGCTGCGGTGTAGTCACAGATGGGTACTATGTACTACACAATAGGGAATCGAGGTCTTTTTTCAGAAAGTATTGTAGTATTTAATGATTGAGTTTTAAGCACAAAGTTGTTGTTGTTGTTGTTGTGGTCTTCAGTCCTGAGACTGGTTTGATGCAGCTCTCCGTGCTAATCTATCCTGTACAAGCTTCTTCATCTCCCAGTACCTACTGCAACCTGCATCCTTCTGAATCTACTTGGTGTATTCATCTCTTGGTCTCCCTCTACGATTTCTACCCTCCACGGCCCTCCAATACTAAAATGGTGGCCGGCCGGTGTCGCCGAGCGGTTCTAGGCGCTTCAGTCCGGAACCGCGCGACCGCTACGGTCGCAGGTTCGAATCCTACCTCGGGCATGGATGTGTGTGATGTCCTTAGGTTAGTTAGGCTTAAGTAGTTCTAAGTTCTAGGGGACTGATGACCTCCCATAGTGCTCAGAGCCATTTTAACCATTTGAACTAAATTGGTGATCGCTTGATGCCTCTGAACATGTCCTAACAACCGATCGCTTCTTCTAGTCAAGTTGTGCCACAAACTTCTCTTCTCCCCAAACCTATTCAACACCTCCTCATTAGATGTGTGATTTACCCATCTAATCTTCAGCATTCTTCTGTAACACCACATTTCGAAAGCTTCTATTCTCTTCTTGTCTAAACTATTTATCCTCCATCTTTCACTTCCATATATGGCTACGCTCCATACAAATACCTTCAGAAGCGCCTCCCTGACACTTAGATCTATACTCGATGTTAACAAATTAAAGTATGTAACTGAATATCACAGGGCTTGGAAAGAGTGGGGAAGGGGGGGGGGGTAGAATGGAGAATAAATGGAGATAACTAGGTACCAGGTTTTCCTTTAACTACTTTGGCGATATTAAGATATGAGGAAGCGAGATCCACTTGTTCTGGGTTGTACATCTAACGCTTTTAAATCTACAACACTTCTAAACGGTGCCACGCAACAGTGAAGTGTATTATGTCCCAAAATAACTGTGGAAAATCTTAGTTGATAAATGCTCCTTTCACCACCCCCCACCCCCCTCCTCTTATCTTCGAGGACACAAGGTTGTGTGAAATCGCAGTTTCCCCCTTCCACAAAAATTTTCGATGGCGAGATCATAGAAAACGCCTTCCTAGGAATCCACTAACCCAAACATAGTTAATGCTAAAAGCTCGTAAAATGATCAGTTTCTCGTAGCATTTCCACACACAGAAAAGGAAACACAACAATTTTTGTTACCCTCTATTGGGGCAATACTATGACTCCGTGATGTTAGATCTGTCATTCTTACGTCGTATGAAATGAGGAACATTAAGCAGGTAATACCATCCTTTGCAAGGCTTATTCCATTTCATGATACACTGACTGGTACAGTAACCGGTTTTCATAATTATATGAAGAGACAGTCTCGGTTTCTAGCGAGACAATCCCATCATTTGGTGTCAGATGCTCTAAAGTAGATACGTTTACAGATAGAGTGCAGCATAGAGTTTAATTCGTTTTTGCACAAACTAATGCTATCAACAAAGAATCTGCTACCCAAACAATTAAAGAATGTTCTACAAATCTAAGAAAAGAAATGAGTCATAATAATAATAAATACTATTGCCACTGTTGGTGTTAAATAATTTAATGTTTTTGGATGTGTTGTAAAGAAAGACTCATTGATGGTGGCAAAGACATTCTGGAACCTACCTGGGAAAGGATATCGAGAAGAATTTGCCGGCCGTTGTGGCCAAGCGGTTCTAGGCGCTTCAGTCCTTAGGTTAGTTAGGTTTAAGCAGATCTAAGTTCTAGGGGGACTGATGGCCTCAGATGTTAAGTTCCATAGTGCTCAGATCCATTTGAACAATTTGAGAAGAATTTTTGATCTGCAAAAACTAATATGTAGTTTAGTAGAAACTGCAAATAATCTTTCAGTCTTATTTATGAAATTTAAGACTGAATTTCAGAGATAGTTACAGTAATAATGCATATAAAATATCGCTTCGCTACAGGACAACTGGTAATTAAAGTTAGTTGTTAGTTTTTTGTTTATTTTCGACACTTTTTAAAATATTTGTAGGTGCAAAGTTTAGACATATTGCTTAGGAAGAGATATGATGTCCTCTAAGTTTGCGAGGTATGTTGAGAATAATGTTTTTAACAAGTCGTGAAAGAGGTTTCTGTTAACGAACCAGGAATCCGCTCTTTCGTTATACACAACGTAGTTTGCTCTGCGTTCGTGTGAATTTGGCACTGCGCATAATGGCATTTTGCATTCTCGGAATTCCGCAAGCGCCAGTATTCGATCCAATATGATTAAAATGTGTTTTCACGTACCTGAATACAGTCTTCGGTAATATGCAGTTAATCGACCGTTTTGGATAATCACGTATAAATTTAAATTTACGTTATTATCTGAACTCAATGATACGAATTTTCCCAAACAATTAGATACGGTTCACAACTGACTATATCGCCATAACGTATTATAAAGACTGAATGACATATCCGTAGATGTAACAGATAAAAGACTGCGTCATTTTCTTGTTTACTTAATGAAGGTCGGGAAAAAGCTTACGTTTAAAATTAGCTTGGATGTGAGCTTCCGTCCTTTGTAATTGGTACACACACTGAAAATACAAATATACTGATACTGAAGCATATGAGTGATTGTCTTGTACTTTAATATCAGATTTTTATTTTATCATTCGTTTAAATAATTTATTCTCATAAAGTGGTGTGGAATGCAAAAGGTTTAACAAGAAACATTATTTGCTAGCAAAGGCACATAACATTTTATAACAAGTGGTTGCAAAATTTACTTTCTGGAAACTGCCGCCGAACAACTAAGCTACGGTGTGTCATATTTCTCATTTCTAATATGCAATGCTGTCGTTACGTCTTGTGCTATCACTCTTCAATTAAAATGTCGACATTTTCTTAACTCAGTGTTGCGATTCTTCGCTAATTGTGCCGTCGTAAATTTAGGGCCTACAGCAGATACACGTACAGTTCTAAAATGTCTGTGATCCTATTACGTTACAGCGCTAATATTCATATAAGGATGCACGAGTAACATGAGGATCCTGGTATGAAAATGACTGGATTCCCGCTCGACTCCAATCATCATAGTACGACGAATGATAATCACCTTTTTCTCCCTCTTTTTGTTTTGAGACGGGAGTAGTAGATAGAAAGAGTCAATTTACTGTGAGTGCATAAGAAAGACTCAATTTACTGTGTTAAGATACATTATGCCTAGCGATGAAAATAGGACGCGTGCTGTTCACTACATTACACACCAATCACCCACATTTTGCGCAGAATTAGTGTATGATGGAGAAAAATTGTGAGGCTGATGGAAAATATTCACCGGTTCTTGGAGGACGGGCTTTCAACGAACTAACAGGATGTACTAACCAATTCTGCTTCCTCTGCATGTTACCTACCCCAGTAAATAGCTAGAGTGATTTTCAACAATAAAGCTTTAAGAATCAGTGTCTTGAAGTGGAGAAAGATCTTTTAGATGCTCAGCCTAAACCTTTCACAAGGAGTAAAGGACAGAGATGACTGGGTTATAGATAACACTCTTTGCATACGAACGCCGTACAATGCCTAAGCCCTGTCGCTTCACAGATGCGTAACTATTAACAAATGACGCCAAGAGTCACTGGGAAGCGTCAGCGAATATTTTGTCCCTTAACTAAAGTTATTTCCCATTACGTGTTCTATCACCCCTAGATATTTGAAGCAAATGTTTTGGAATACCCTCTATACATATCGTGGCTACCGTTTAGCTTGACAATTAAAAACTTAAGGTTCACAGGGCACCGTGATCACTTTCACCGTGCAGAAAGACTTTATTTTAGCATATCTTGGGAATAAGCCATGTTATAAACATGTCTTATGAAGCTTGATCTTCGTGTTCTCTTTCATTATTTTAAACTTCAGTTTTTTTCAACTTTTTTATTGCTTTCGCCGCCTGACAGGGCATATATTTCATAATCAAAGACATAATGTCCATGGGATACGCTGACCACTTCCAGAGTATGGAAGAACAATACTGTTGCTATACATTTAGCTTGATCTCATCAATAGCACACAGCTAAAAAAGAAATGCAAATTTACGGAAAGTGTAACAACCTTTCCGATGGTTATGCGTACACTGTGTTCCACACCACAATATTTCTTTCTCTATGAACTACGTATATATCTTTACTCTGCGAATCACTGTGAAATACGTGGCAGAGGGTACCATCTATTAAGGCTTCTTCCCGTTTCATCCATGGAGTGTGGGAAGAATGTCAGCTTGTACACCTCCGTGTGAGCTTAATATTTTCTATAGGACCTCTACATGATCGGCACGTAAGGGGGTGGGGGCTAAGTAATATTTGTAGTTGCTGCCCTTAAAGACGTTTCTTGAAGTTACTCAGAAGATTACAGGGAGATGTACGGTATCTTTTTCCGACTGCCAGCCTGGTAAAATTTTTCGATGTTTCTATTACACTATCTTGCCAGTCAAACTACGATTTGACTATTTGCGCTAACTTTCTTTGTAAATATTCAATGCCTCCTGCTAGTCCGACTTGAGATCAGTCACGTACTCTTGGCCACGCGTGATTAGCCGAACGGTCTCAGGCCCTGCAGTCATGGACTGTGCGGCTGATCCCGGCGGAGATTCGAGTTCTCCCTCGGGCATGGGTGTGTGTGTTTGTCCTTAGGATAATTTAGGTTAAGTAGTGTGTAAGCTTACGGACTGATGACCTTAGCAGTTAAGTCCCATAATATTTCACACACTTTTGAACATTTTTTGAACGTACTCTTGGCCAGTATTCAGGCTGGGCCGTAAAAGTGTTTCACTTCCGTAGACCAACCGCTGTTTCCCAACATCTTACAATTGAATCGTAACCTGTCATTTGTTTTACCCACAACTGGGCATATTTGGTCATTCCGCTTCATATCTCTACATGCTGATACTCTTAAAAAGAAGACTGCCTATAGTTTTGATTTATTGATCATATACCTGAAAAATAGCACGATTTTACGCATTTGTGAAGCACACAACTTCAAATTCGTCAACATTCAGAGCTAGCTGTTAGTCTTTTTACCGGGATAGTATTTTTTTGAGATCTAACTCGATATTACTGCAACTTTTAACAGATCTAATTTCCTCACAGATAACAACACATCTGCGAAAAGCCAGATATTGCACCTAATTTTATACAGTCCAATATGACATCAGTGTCAGTTGATGACCGTCCATTAAAGATATCGTGCTGCGAACAATCCAAAGCTTTTCGAAGGTCTGGAAACATCAAATCAACCTGGTTTCTTTACCGATGGTGCTGGGGATTTCATATGTCAAGAGGACAAATTGAGTCCAGCATGATCGATATTTTTGGAACCCATGCTAGTGTCCATGTAGATGGTTACCTTGTTCCAGGTAAATACAATGTTTGCTCTCAGAATATGTTAGAAGATTCTGTTACAAATATATATGACTGCTATAGGACTCCGTTTTTAGTAGGCGAATGAGATGTGTACTCTTTTTCTGTTCACTGAAAACTCCGGAGGGACTAACGGTGATTACGGCAACAGTGCAGCTAATTCACTCACGCACTACGTATCGAACTTCGAGGTTACCAACAAACGATCAGAACATAGTGATATATGTTATTGTCACCCTGTGAGAGAATCAGCCTCGTTGAAAAAAAGAAAAAAATTTGCTCCCTTCAAGGCTAACAAAAATAGCACCTATATCAGGCATGGCAGTCACCGCATTGCAGTATTTTGCGTTATTCTCGATACATCAGTACTTGTAGTGCCGCCTTGTATAAAGCCTGCTATGGAAATATTTAGCTGTATGTCAAATTTCTGGTCTGAATCACAACTACCAACCTCTTCAGTGGCGCATTAAGGTAAATCGGGTGAGACGTATCACACCAGTCAGACGAAAATTATAGAAATAAACAATCAAATAAAGAAAAAATACAGCTGGTTTCCAATTTGTGGTTGTGTGAGGTATTTGCACTCGTTAAGTTGCAGGGAAACGATCACACTCACGAATCATTGTGGACCCTATGTTGTACACATGTTTCCCAGTTTATTTGTTATAAATATTTCTTTCGCCCCCGATTACCATACACTAACGATTCACACTGTATATAACTCATGAGACAGTCCAGTCTTCAGTATCGTTAATACTATTTTACTGGAAGTTTCAGGGTGTTACATTCACTCTTTAATCTTTTCCTCGAATTTTTTTATTTCCAGTTTTCTTCCTGTGCGAATTAGTTTCTTGGAAGTGATAAACAATGCCAAGATATTTAGGAGTTATTTTCCGAACTATTTTTAGTCTTTAAAGTTTCGGCAGCTAAATTTGGAGACAGCGGTAGTGGCCGGAGCGAAGCCGTGAGACCCCTAAGCAAGAAAAGGGCTACACATTGTTAGAGACCGTGGAATCAATAGCCACTGCTCGCTAGCCTCCTCATACTCAGGTAATCGAGCTGTCATTGTCGGTTTTATTCCGCACCGATTAGCCTCAATGCAGCATAAAAATTGCTCGGCATAAAAGACGCTCTTTGGCGAGCAGTTCCTTGGGCTTTCAGCGGCCTCCACTCGTAATCGCCTCTCCGCCTTCCTCTGGGAGGGCGAGCCCCATCCGCGCCGCCTCCGCTAAATACTGCTGCTGCTGCCACCGCTGCTGCCTTCCCAGGTGCTGCTAAAAGCTACTAGCTTCGTTATTTCTGTCGTACGTATCCGTCTCAAAATGAGCTACATACAGCGAGTATATGGAATTTCATGAAATCATTTTCTGCCAGACATTTATGTTTCGTTCGAGTAATTATACTTCGACCCTCCCTTCTTCTTTGCACAGCGAATAGTCCTATGTGAATGGAAAGGTGCGCAGCTCACTCCTGTTAAAAGAGATAAAACTGACAAGGGCGTTGCACTGGCTCAGCGTTTTAGACGAGAACGGGAATCGTGCAAGATTTCATCATGTCCACAATATCAGAAAACCCGCGAAGTATAAAAGATGGTTCAATAACTTCCTGCGTTATCGGCAGAAATAAAATGAATTTTGTGTTTTTTAAATAGTTGCTAACAAGAGTTCCAATTTCAACTGTAAATTTATTCATCAACAAAAGGGCCAGAGACTAAAAATTTTCGTTTTCCTACCAATTTAGATCTAAAGAAGAATTACCAACAGACTATAAGATTTTATTTCTGCAGAAGCTTCCGTCACGTGCACCAAAAACACCAATGTACATTTCCTCAAGAACTCGAGTGTATTCCTTTAAGAGTCAGTTACCAAGAACTATTATTTTTTATAAGAAATAAAGTTTTATTTACATTTTTACTTGTAATGAAGAGTTCATGATAAACTTCGCGTGATGCTTTACTCACTCAGCAACCTTTATTTCTTTATTTCATTTTATCACTTTAAGAAGTCCTTTGAGTCTTCCTGTTACACTGGAGTTTTAAAGAAAAAATTTCGCTATTAGTTATTTACCGATCGCTAAGATATACAATGACTGAACAGATGGCACGACAGCTAAGATAATGAGCCAATGAAGAAGGCAAAGTAATCAGAACACAGAGCCTACGTTGTGCATCACTATTTACTATTGAAATTTCGGGATAGCATTTTTCAGGAGGAGTCAAACAACATATTACTTCCCCCCACATACATAATCCTAACCATGTATGATGTGTGGCTGGCGTTGTAATTTGTAGTTGTGTTTGACGCATGCCAATATATTTTAGCATGGGTTAGATCAGATGCCCATCTGTCGTTCCGTCTAAGGTTTTACCGAGGAATGACATGTTTTTAGGCGCACTTGTACCTTGGAGTTCGTGGCATATGTAGTATTAGTTTTATATGACCTGAAGGTATACCTCCAGGGTATGAAGCCGGTCGTCATACAGTGAAAACACAATAAACAGCTATTGCAGATTTGGATTTTCACTCAGTTTTAATAGACACTATTTCACCATCTCTGATTTTAAATTGTTTGATTGTCCTTCACATTATGTATAAGAAAAGAAAGTGGTCAAATACATCTATCCGGTTCGATCCCCCGTTGGCTCCATGATTTTTATCTGAGACCTACCATTTATTTATCTCTGCCGATGTTTGTTGATGTGAAAATGCTAAGTTGCACCGTGGTTCGGAGTCAAAGTTGAGCTGTAGGTCCACCTATAATTGGCAGACGGAGTCAGTTCAACTGTCAGAAGAAAACAACGCCGTGTCACCTCCTATATGACTGTGCCCAGTGAAGCACTGTGGTGTTGAAACCAGTCTTGGAGTTGATGACAGCTTTACTTTATCGCTTAACGAACGAAGCCGCCATTGCAACCAATTATAGACTATGGCTTTAGCTTCTGGAATCCTTATCAAGTTCGCTGGACAGCTGATACAGTATGAATTGGGGAGCGTGCTGCTAGGATCGTAACAAGAAGGTGTAACCAAAGCGGAAGAGCAATAGAGGTGCACGGGGAACATAAGAGGGTATGTTTGAAAGAAAGGATACGTTGTTCTTGCAAAATCTTGTTAAGTAAATTGAGAGAACCGGTATTCGGGAAAGACTGTGCAAAAATTCTGCTACCGTCATCGGATATCTCTCGCATGTTTCATGAAAATAAGATAAGAGAGATTACGGCGCTTGTAAAGGCCACGTTCTCCCTATCTCGAAACAGAAACTGGCGACTGTTTATTCGAAGTACCCTCTGCCACATCCTGTATAGTGACTTGTGGCGTATGTGTGTATATGTACACACTGCTGAGAAAAAGATGCAACACGCAAGAGGACAAGGTCATTTTACTGACAAGCAGTCTGAGAGATAGTTCATCATTGTAGGAGTATATGATAATAAACTCAGTCGCAGTACAGGGTGCCCAAACAGTCGCATCAATACACAATGTAAATCGCCCACCTCCACACGCTTATCACCCTCTAGCGGCGGCGGCAACGCTGGTGTCTATTTTCGCATGCAGACGATCATAAACGTGCCGAATGACGTCCTGCAGTAGATTGTCCCAAGCATCTTGCACCATTTGTCGCAATCCAGGAATTGTTCTTGCAGGCCCTGGAGGACGATTAAGTTACCACATCACGATGTCCCATACGTGTTCAATTGGCGAGAGATCTGGTGCTCTTTATGAAGGGTAATTGTTGTACACGACGAAGAGCACGTTGCATAGCAACAGCCGTATGTGGACATGTAAAGTCCTACTGAAAAAGTACACCACCTTTCTGTCGAAGAAATGGCAATGGCACAGGGATAACAATATGTGCAAGGTAGCAGTCAGGTGTTACTTTACCTCGCAGAAACATAATATGTGACCGCGAGTTGTAACTGATGCCCCCCCCCCCCACTCTCCCCCCCCTCCCACTCCACAAGCACACCATGAAGCCTGGCGTGGGACCTGTTTGGCGGGGGCGAATGCACTGCGCAATAGGCCGCGACAGAACTTCCTCTCATTACTGAATGACGACAGAGCGCCATTCCCCATTCAATCGACTCTTTCGCAACACCAGAGTAGCTGTGCTTGGCGGTGTCGTGGTTTCGGTCGCTGCGAGACCAGGGGCATACGTGATAATAGTCCTGCTGCAAGCAGACAGTTCCCAATGGTCCTCTGCGACAACAGGTGCACCATGTTCCCGAATTTCTTCCCTGGATGATGTTCGATCGACCACCGCTTCTAGAAGAAAGCGTCGATCTTGATGTGCGTCTATACTGCGCCCATGTCGGAAAACATAAAAAAAACAACAGAGCCGTTCCGCAGTTTGGCAGATCGTATATCGTAACTACCGAATAGTTCTACAACTGCCCTTGAAGTTATTTATGTCAGAAATATCTGTCGGTTTTATTCATTCTAGACCTACAACCTTGGACAGCTCCGTTTACCAGTAGCAGAGTGGTTTATCACTTCTCCAGATGCCTGGATTACCTATGTGGCTATCTTTCCTGTGACAGTCTTATCAGTTGCCACTCTCCCCTTACGCATTTTCTTTGTCTTTCCGCTCCTCTCATACAACTTTTTATTGCCCTTCAGGTGCAAGCTAAGCTTATGTTGATCTCGCTTTTGTCGGTATATCTTCCTCAGAAATTTTCTTTCCTTTTACATATTATAGATTTTTTTCTGAATAGTGCTGCCATAGCGTACAGACTTTTTGGTGTAACTAATGCGTTGCCGAGTTTAGTTTTTCCCTGAAGAGGAGGCATCTTGTAGTCCAGCTGCAGCTAAGAAAGAGCTCTGTCTCTTGTACCACATCGTCGAAGGTACGTGGAATTCCAACTGCTCTCTTGTACATCCTCCTCCTCCTTCTTCTTCTTATTTACTAGCTGTCTTTTTTAGTTTGCTGTCGGGTTTTATCATCCCATTTAATGTAACCAGAAACGGAAAATATACGTAAGTTTCGTCGAATGGGTGTAGGAATAGACAGTAATTTTCCTGAGATTATTTAGCGAAAACCTAAAAGAGAATGACTAGAAGGGAGTTTTGATGCAACTGTTCTCAAATAAACGTGTAATTCTATTTGATTTCGTAATTTTTAACAGTAAAAAGAGTATCCACAGTGTTCATTTAGCTTTAAGTAAACTACATTTGCATCAGAATTTGTTATTCATTCGTACCGTGTTTGCTGTGTGACGGAGAGATTTAAAAAGTGTGTTGCACTGTCCTGACCATTTCTGATAGTCTTACGTACGCTTTTCCATGTTATAAAACTGGCAGAGGTTTGTGGTTGTATTACGGCACTCGGTGTAATAAAGGGGTATACAGGAACAGTGAGCGACGTAAACGGTAAATTCGTCCGAAAATCTCAATGAAAGTAAGTTACAAACTTTCTCAGTTTTCACACTAAATCGACAGTAAATTTGCCATATTTTCAAGAAACAGAACTCTAATGTCCACCATCAACAGGATGATTCAGAAATATATAGAAACACTTGATTTACAAAACATATTAGGCACGTTACCCATAGTTAATCATCTACCTGCATCTGTGAGCTAACGAGTGAACGTTAAAAACACGCTGCATCCATTGGATGTTTCCCAAAAGTGAAGAGAATGAAAATTACTTCACTACTATGTACCAAAAACCATATTTCAGAATCTGCTGATTACGTAAATCACCGTCACACTATTTTACTGTGAAAAAACACGTACTCGTTGTTATTAAGAAGGAGAAATTGTCACTTTACAAAAAAAAAATGTCAGGAAAGTTTAGGAATGACAAGACATATAAGGTGCCACGCGTTTTCTAAATCTTACGTAGCATCAGTAACTGGTGCAGTTTTCATTATTTACTAGCAAGTTTGTAAATAATGCAGGATTTCCTGAAACATCGAATACGATGAACGAAATGAAGTACACATTCCTTGATTGGTTATGCGCAACTCCGCTATTTTCATATCTTGATTAGTTTATCTCTCGCTTTTGGTACATGAACATTAATCAGGAAGTATGAAAAATAACTGAGTATTAGAATCTGTCCTTTTACTTCAAAGCCTTACTGTTTATAAACACTCCTACTATTTATTATCAGTGTGACGGATTAAAAACTTTTTGTTCCTTTGTTCACTACCAATTATTTCCTAACTATTCACTTTCCGTATTGCTGTATTAGAAGTACTTTAGCTCGGTTGGTATTCTTCACCTAATAAATTGTTAGCTGTGAGTAGACTCATACTCTAGGACATTACGTATCATCCGTTAGTGTGTTTTTAATAATTAATATTAGTACCTCTACGATAAATTCATGGTGGACAGTCATTTTGAATTCATTGTTCTGTTAGTTGCTTAAGCGACGCCACTTTAGAAATGCTACTATTGTTTATAAACCGAAATCAGCTATCCAAAATTCCTTTTCGGTGATATTCTGCGCATTTTTCTCAGTGATGAAGTTGTTTGCGCAAACAAACGGACTAATTTTGCCTCAAAGAAACCATTTTGGTATCTACTGTTTTTTTTATTTCCAGCTCATCCTTAAGACAATTCGAGCTTGTGCTCTGTCTCTGATGATCTCGTTGTCAATGGGACGTTAAACCCTAATCTTCCTTCCTTTATACATTTGTTTTCTTATTGCAGAAAAACTCGAACACTAATTCCTGAAATGAAGCTGTTTCCCAAATGTGTTTCATCTATAGCTCGTATTTTCGAAACTTTGCACCTCTACTAATTATAACGATTGCTCTTACAACAGTGTGTTAAAAAAGGGGGTACTTGCTGACTTCCATGTATTGACAGTTCTATGACAATAAAGCAGTATAATTCCTCTGTCTTGCCGTCTCCCAAATAAAAAGTTATAGTGGTCGTGCTGGCCACAAAGAAACTGAAGATACAGAGATTATATCATTTGTTTCGCAAAGTAATTTGTTTACACAACTTGCGCTGGGTAAATGTTTTAATTTGACAGCAGGATGTGTTTGTAAATATTCGACGTTGGCCACGAGTGAGGGTGAAGTTGCAGCGCAGAATTCTTGCCGAGGGCCGCGTGTTGCCCCATGAATGCGTCTCATTTTCAACCTGCGAGCAGGAAAGAGTGATGACAATAGCAAAAGCCACTCTCATTAACGAGTACCAGATGAGACTAGACACAAAGAGATAGTCCGATATTAATCTGCAATATCTTTGTTCCCTCTGTTCACACCCGAGGCTCGGAGAGAAGGCAGGCGTCTATCGCCCCGTGACGGATGCACCATCTGTTTCCAATCAGCCTTTCTTTGCTGCTGCGAGCTACAACACCTACGCACTGAAATTTGTTATTCTGTGGAATTTACGAAATCCAGAGGATATATTCATTTTATTAGCTGATATATCACGATTAATGGTCTCTGTCAATTGCGAATCCTTCTCGGTGGTCTTTAGTAGTGAAACTGATCTCTAAAGTGATAGATGACTGCGATTATAATTTATCGTGATGATATTTAATTGTAGTAAAGCACATATTTATATACTTACTAATTTTATTGAAAATAAAAAATTTAAGTTATGTGACGTATTATTTCAAATTGTGGCATACGTTTACAGATTGCTTATGCTTCATTGCACTCACTTCATCTTCAATATGAATTGAAACCTTGGTCTTTAACCTTCAAATACTGACAGACACTATTATGTTATTCTAACGACAAGTACCTCCCATTGTTTGACTAATTCTTAAGGCTGTAGACTTTGAGTCATGGTTATCAGTTTTTTGCCTTGTCTTTGTAGCACTTGTTTGTAAAAGACGCAGAACTGCAGAATATAAATCGAAATATGTAGCGATGCTTCTATGAATAGCTTGAGGTTTCATATCTATGTCATGTAATGAGTCTACATTAATATATAAAGCCTTTTGAACTGGCACTCTTCCTTCAAAGGTCAGTATAAACACAGGAACATTACACTTTATTTATTTGCTATCAAATGGAAACCTTCATTAAATTATCAAGCCTCATCGTGAGAATGAAGTAAATTTTGCTGTAACGAAAACATAAAAGCCTAATAAATATTTTACAAAGTCCGTGCGCATTTTTTTTTTCCTGCGGCAGCCCTCGTCGTTACACTGTAGACACAAAATCAAGCTCTTTGTGGCGAAAAAGTGCAATCACGTTATGACATGCAGAAAAGTTCACTACAGTAGTATATCGTAAGTGTCTGTGAAATCAGTTTGTCTACGAGGAAAATGAAATGTCAGTAATTAGATAAAGACATCCATAGTGACGATTTCTGAAAAAGATTCTTGATATGACTACTTCTTGTTTTCGTGTGAACACTTTGAAAAATATGACAAATTGGCAACCATGTGGCACCGGAGATTTTTCCATTTCTCTTGACGTAGTAGCTGCTCTGTATTTGTATCTACAGTCCGATATTTATTGAAAGTCGATATTCGATGCATTCCGTCCGCTTCAGATTCATCATCAGGCGTTGCTAAGTTATTACCAGTACGTATTACGAGCACTTAAATATTAACTATCTAGAACACCACAGTTAAAATTGAATTAACTAGTTTAAGAGACACTATGTTATTCTTACCAGAGGAAACAACTGCGAATTACGGTCGACAAAGATATCGGTGAGGACTGTTTCATGTGAATTACTTTTTTCGAGGGCTGTAATCTCAACATGCTTTTGTTTATCATGTACAGGGTAGTTTCACAAGCTCATTCACAAACAGATTTTCTTAGAAAATGCTCGATTAAAAATATTTTCGGTACGAAATTCAAAGCAAATAATAGTTTCAAACTCTGTATAAAATTTAAACACAAATTATTAGTATCGAGGTATTTTAAAACCGCCCGTGCAGCTACAAGAAAGTGCGTGCTTTTAACACCAAATGCGTTCCGCTTAGTTTTACTTAGAGCTAGAAAACAAGGCATATTGTGAATATGTTTCATTACAGACCACTGACGATATTTTTGTTATTAATAAAACGAAACGTCAGGTTACTTTCCATTCGGAAAGTGGATGCACTCAGCGACTGTTATGTGATTTATAAATTATAGAGCGCAGCAATCAGTCGTCCTTTCATTTTATTTTATTTTTTCCAGGTTTTATTACGCAAATTCAGATTTTGGCTAGTGCCTAGCCATTATCAATACACTATTTTCTAATCTCGATGCATGTTACTTCCCTGTAGTTCGGGCGTCAGTCACAGTTGTTTAAATACTTGAGTATTCAAAGAACTGTGACTGACGCCCGAACAACAGGGAACTAACATGCATCGAGATTAGAAAATAGTGCATTGATAATGGCTAGGCACTAGCCGAAATCTGGATTTGCCTCATAAAACGTGCAAAAAAAAGGACGACTGATTGCTGTGCTCTATAATTTATAAAACGATACGTGTTTGATGAGAAAATTCGAACTTTCTTATAGTTGTACAGACAGATTTAAAATACCTCCAATAATTATAAAGCAACAACGAAAATTGTGGCCACACAAATGAAGAACGTACTGATAATCAGAAACTGATAAGTAAGTTTTAAAATGTTGTTTGTTGATATATTATACCTCCTGAAAAGCATGCTTTGGAGGACACAACACATACAACTGGTTGTGACGATGAACAAAAAATTCAAAACATTTGTGACTATGTTTTATTTATGTATTATGAGGAATATTTAAGAGAAATTGACTTAAAAGGCTTAGCAGCCTGAAGCCAATATCTGTCCGCTCCTTATAACGCCGCCAGCTGTTTCGGAGCATCTTATTTTTAAAATAATGTCCCTTGCATAGCAAGGATCTGCGCAAACAAATTAAATGCAAATGAACCGGTGGTATTCAAGGGAACAGCACTTCGGGGTTTAGTTGACAAGAAATATTCCCTACCGCTCTTGTAAATCCGTCTTCCAGGTTCTGTCAGTGTAAAATGTAAAGATATTCTCTTGCTAGATAAAATCACGAATTTCGTGCTGTTACGAAAGAGGAGGGTATTTCTCTGCTGCGTAATAACGTTGAAACCACTGTTTTTAATCCAAATTAGTCTTACAGAATAATTATCGTATTTATAAGACGAGCGTTGATTATGACGTTTCGTTCGTAGTTTCTTTCGCAAGATGACTCAGTGCAAGATGACTTAAAGACGAAATCCGTCAGGAAGCGAATTATGTGATTAGACTTGAAGAATATTATTATCGGAACAAATCACAGCAATAAAATACTGAAAAACTGCCGTTTATTTTTTGTCACTAAATTGTAGGTTATTTTATAACTAAACAGATGCGCTAATTAAAAATTGGACATCAAGTAACAGATACTTGAACGGCAGATCGACATAGGGAAGAGAGGTTGCTAAAGTGTGCGTCTGCTGCACCCCTACACGATGTGGGAAGTAGCAACAACGATTATGAAAATTTACTTTGAGATTCCAATATATAGTGTGAATACATAATAGAACTGAGACAGACATTTTGTGGATATAGTGGCTTTTTTCTTTGAAGTTCGCAACTGGTATATGCCACCTTTCGTTTTATAAAGCAGAATTTCTCTATCTGTGCAGAAATTTCATTGATAACGTTAATACGGCTTAAATAACGTAAACTTCTTTGTTTACTACTTGGAGAAATCTCATGTAAGACAGCTTTCAACAGGAACAACATACATAACTCAGTTCACTTGCTCATGAATATCCAAAGATTAACTATATACATCACAGCTTGTAATCCAGTAGTGAAAAAAGTCTTTCAAAGGCATGAGATATTGTTTATCATACTGTCTTCTGACTCCACAGATTTTTGTGAATGCCTTCTATGGCTTATCTATCCACGTGAGATTTTGGAGTTTGTTACTGAAATTTGGAATCACTCTTTGTCTGGAAATACTTTCCATGCATCAGTAAGTAGCTAGTATTCCAAAAAGGAGATCACTATATTTACGACTGTTGTTCAGCTAGAGTAAATGATTTTAAATTATTACGCACTACTGATTGGTTTCGGCATTTACGCCATTGTCAAGTACTCACAGATTACAACATCCTTACTGCTCGCGCACGCCGTTAGGTTACGATTTAATTTTTAGCGGGACCCTAGCATTATGACGTTCTAATCCATATGCAGTTACTATTGGTTATCCGATAACAAACGTATAATCCATATGCACTTGAAAATGGCGCAAATTCCGAAACCGATTGGCATGGCGGAATAAAATAAGAAATTTTATACCAGGTGAACAGCTGTCGCGGAAATGATGTAATTCTTGGAATTTATTGAGGCTGTAGCGTCTGATTGCAAGAAACCAATCAAATAACTAGGGTTATTGCGTTTTAATATGTATTTACGATTTCTGAGTCCTGCTAACTAAACAGGTTATAGTCTACTGAATCAATACTGCCTCGATGCAGATACAGACTCGAGTAATATAACGTAATTACATTAAAAGAATGTAGGAGCAAAGGCTGAGAAATTCCACGAGAGTAAAATACGACACTGAATTCACATGTCGTTCATTGACGAGCTCGAAATGCGATCTGCAGGATTTCAAAACATAAATGCAAACAATTATAACAGCGTGAATGGGTGAGTAGTTTTCCCCAGAATATCCGCGCTGGAGGGCAAGCGTTCACCTATGATTGGTAGCAGTGCGGGGGTGTGCGCGTTGCTAGGCAACCGGCGACACAACACGAGGGCACGGGCCGCATTCCCTGCTCGCCGCCTCACTAGCTCTATTGTTGCTTCACTCAAATAACGCAGAATTTCACTTCTTCTTGTCGATCTTATTCCTTCTCTACAAAACTCGAGTACAGAGTAGCAGAGAAATCCAATGTACTTATTATTGCGTGGAGGCCAACAAAAGTATTAAAACTTGGTATAAAGTACTTTTAGAGGAAACGTTCTGCTAGACCCTAAATTACGTTTGCAACTAAAAAACAGTAAAGCAACTAGGCGAATTTATTTTATGTAACTCGTCGACTCATCGGAAATACGTTTCGTACAGCAGTAATGCCTTAGAAATAATAAAGTTTTTTACAGTTGCTGTCGATAAAAACTCCTTGCCTTATAATGTAATATACACCAGAAGAGAGGCTTGTTTTCTCTACATGTGCTTAGAATGTCTTCGTTAGTTATGTAACTTTCACACAGTTAGAGAACTATTCGATTGCTCGATGAAAATTCACTTCTTTTGCGACATAATCGCGATTTTTGGCGTAATATACATTTGGATAAATGTACTGCACGCTATTCGGAAGCTTTCAAAGCTAAGACGCCGAATAAGGTTGGTAATTTTGAAGTGTAGCCGACAAATGAAATTGTGCAGATGAATATTTGTAAAAAATGTCATAGCAGACATTTAAATCGAAACATACGCGTCCAAAGACCTGATACTCTTTGTATAATGGATAATTTCTTGCAATACTAACCTGTTAATACGCAAAAAATGTTTTCTTAAATCTGGTACCTTCTTGTTTATGTTCTGATAACATTTCGAATGTTTGCCATGCTCATCAGTCAATTTCTGTAAATAATTTGGCTCTCACAAATGTTGAATATTTTGGTAGCTTTTATTGTTCCGATTATAGTCGTATATTTTCGTGACTATAAAGTGTTATTAAGTATAGAAGTAGAAAAAAACACTATAGTGACCAGAAAGAGTATCATACAAGAAACATTCCTCATGTTACAACATTCATCATGGAGCACAACATTCCTCATGGAGCACAACAAATTTAATCTCTTAATATGGCGGTCAGGTATTTGGGCGATTTTTCTGGTCCCTATAACATATAAACACAGGGAACAAAATTATACAGTGACATCCGAAGAACTGATAAAACATACGGAAACCCTTGTAAGTTTTTCTTCATTATTTAACTTACGGCATAGGTGATAAGAACTACAGTGCGTTGTTCGAGAAAGTATTTACAGTGATTTTCTAACAGTTTCTGTAATTCGGTGACGAAATTCCGATTCCACATCTATGAGGATCCTAATGATATCCTTGAGTTTGTGGTATTCGACAAAGGTTTAAAATACAAGATAAAAGTGTCAAAATTATGTCACTTGACTTACTTAATTCTTAGTAGACAATGAAACTTTCAGAATCGATGCTGTAAATATATTTAAATGAAGTCGACGTTTTTTGTCGACTTTTGAAGTTGTGTCGGTTCTTTCAGTTGCGATTGAACAGGGTCGAATCTTGTAGACAGGCAGTAACAGTCGGAGACTTAAGTGATATGAGGCAGTGCCCTGTTACTTTGATTTCTGTAAAATTGCTGAACGGCGCAAGAAAGACAATTCCCACTGAGGAAACGAATCAAAATATTTGGACTGTGCTTGTTATTCATGTTGCACGAATATGCGAAAATAAGTGACGGAAGCTGCTTCATTTAGGCAATAAAAATGGGTGTAACGGAATGACGGTTAATTTTGTGTCTTTATGAAAAATAACTACTGTTGCAAGTGAAACTTAAAACCTCTCAGATAACATTGTTCTCTCATGTTCTAAGGAAGGGTCACGTTCACATTACCAGACTTTCTTCTATAAGTTCATTCTTTCACACTCTCTTTGTAGTACTACCCAGGAGGCACTTATGTTGTCTCAAAATGGAAAAGTGTGCAGAGATATGACATTATCTTGCGATTTCTCGATATCAGTTAACTGTATAAGAAGGAATCTTCCGTTAATTATGAAATTCTGCAATATTTTCACTAATTAAATGAGAACAAAGAAAATTTACTGAATGAACTTAATATTTTGCCATAATTTATGGCTTGAGTACATGGTTCAGGACATGCTGCCGCCGTTGGGTAATGGAACAAATCTTATGGTTACCATTTCGTTAAGGCGAAATATGTAACAGGCTAAGGTAAGTATCATTATTATTAAGTATTTATTTCGTTCGGAAAGAGGAAAATGATGAGTTATTTTTTCTACCTGTTACTTAATATTTGCTGTATTCAAGGACACGTTTATCACTTTCCTGTATGAATGTGAAGTTAACATTCCGTGCGATGGCCTTAAACTCTATCTTCTAATTTTATGAAATTCTGTTTCTATTCGAAGTTCTTTAGTATTGCCGGCCGGGGTGGCCGAGCGGTTCTAGGCGCTACAGTCTGGAACCGCGCGACCGCCACGGTCGCAGGTTCGAATCCTGCCGCGGGCATGGATGTGTGTGATGTCCTTAGGTTAGTTAGGTTTAAGTAGTTCTAAGTTCTAGGGGACTGATGACCTCAGAAGTTAAGTCCCATAGTGCTCAGAGCCATTTCTTTAGTATTTGGGGAACTGGAAACTCTCGGAAAAAAGATGAAAATAAATGATCTGGATATCAAAGTGTAGGTGTGCGAGGTTATTCCTTTGAGTGAGGAGAAATGTGACAGATAGCAGAATGTTTCCATTACACATTACCGTTTTGTCAGCCACCGCCGTAACTAACTGACGTACGTCCGATTCATGATACAACACTCTATAGGAGTATTTCCTCAGTTGTTCACGTAATGACTCATGAGGCGAATCCGATTGTGAAGATTAGTGGTATGTACAGGTAAAAGGTACAACGTGCTCACATATTCTTTTCGGTTGGTATTAAGAGCCGAGTGTAGTGCTATTACCTCGCTCCTGAAATAATGCCGAATGTATGAAACAACAAACGTTTTGTCAATTTTTTATATTAGAAATCTGACAGGCCACCAATGAGACCAAATTTCCAGACTTCAGATTAAAGAAAATGTCCACTCAAAAACGCTCAAAGTTTAATGATTACTACCGGAACTGTTACAGAATCTCGCTTTAGTGATTTAATGACATAAATAAAGGTCCAAAGAATAATACAACTCGACATTGTAGCTATGCGTAAGACTTGCATCTTACAACGCTTCTTCAACTGTTTCGGGAGTCACATTAAATCACTACATCTCCTTCCAGGAGAGATATTAGGGTGTTTTTTTATCAATAGATCCCCAATTATTATCTACCTAGTTCTGACACGAGTCTTAAGCAATGAAAGAAACGAAAAATAAATCGGCTAACGGGAGGCTTACTTGAAAAACCCAAACGCTTGAGAAATTTCCTCTTAAAGTGAAATGTCCGTTTAAAATCAGTGTTACGCACCAAAGTATTTGTTAATGTGCAGTAATCTTCGTATTATTGTAACTACATATTCTGAAATACGCCAGATAATTTAGTTTTCTCAGAGATATGAAGTCTGGGGTATTCTCAAATGCCAAAATTGGATATAACTGCCCAAACTCTGGTGAGAATTATTACTGTAGAACGTTTATCGTCCTGTGCACACGTGAAAAACTACTTCAAGACAAGTGGCGCTCTTTGCTGTTTTATGTTGAAAATAACTAAAATTGTTTGCCGATAACAAAATATTCTTAAAGGAATGATGTTTTGTACAAATCATTAGAGCAGAGTAAAGCCAACGGAAGACTGATAAATCCCGTACCTTCACCTCGATGCATAGGCAATGTATTTCCGATAAAAAAGTACACAAAGAGACAGATACTTTGAAAGACATTACTACCGGGAATGAAACATGGAGAAAAAGGAAAAAAAAGATACGAAACTTATAAAATATATAGGTAAAGTTAATCTGATAACATTTCACAGAAGATAAACTGCCCAGTTTCGTAACCATAACGTGGCTGCGACAGAAGGGATCGTCTACTCTTAACTGACAAATGTATGACACAAGTTTCCTGTCGTAAATATATCAAACCATAACATCCAATACAGTGGCACTTCCATTATGCTCAAACCATTGAACAAAGACTACACTTCCTTCGATTTAATTTCAGATATTGAAGTGCAGCAGTTGTCTTCCCGTTATTGTTAATTATATTCGGGCAGCGATCCTTTACAGCGAGGTTTATAAGATATATTCATGCCCTGTTGTCACAAAATCATCAATAATACCCATTCGTAAAACATTTGAATCCAATAGTTTTCCTTGAGCGTCGGTCCATATTTGCTAAAAACTTGTAAAATTGCTCTATCACCGCCCACCTGTAAATGAAAATAAACCAAGAAGTTGACAGCCTCCGGATGGTCATGTAGTTGTTTCAAAATGTATTAAACCTAAAAATAAACGTATAGGAAGGCAGGAGTAAATTCGTGATAAAGAGTTTAATGTACTGAATCACCACTAAATGCATAGAAATTACACTAAAAGATTTAGGAAGGGACCTTTCTTGAGTTGTACTTGACCAGCGAAGTTATCGTGCGTTTAGACGAGCGCATTTTCGGCTGTAGATCAGATGGTGAAACGTAGTTCTCATCGATGTTTTATCTTGCTTCGTGTCGCTGCCGTGTTCGTTTTCCAGGACACTCGGAAACGTGCCTGCCCTTCTGAAGCGTTGAAAGTCATTCCCTAGATGTTTCATTTACACTTTAAGACTGACGTTGGTGTCGGCATCTACATCTACAGGTACACGACTACTCTGCAATTCACACTTAAGTGCTTGGCAGAGGGTAAATAGAACCACTTTCAGATTATTTCTCGACCGTTCTACTATCTAATAGCTCGTGGGAAAAATGAACACCTAAATCTCTCCGCGCGAGTTCTGATTCCTCTTGTTTTGTTAAGGTGGTCACTTCTCGTCAAGAAAATATTTTCTTACTCGTAGGAAAAAGTTGGTGACCAAACTTTCGTGAAAAGATCTCGCCGCAGAGAAAACCGCCTTTGTTTTAATGACCTCCATTCCAACTCAGGTGTTATATCCGTAAAACTATCTACCCTATTTCGTAATAATGCAAAACGAGCTGCCCTTCTTTGTACTTTTTGAGTGCCCTGCGTCAGTCCTACCTAATACAGCTTAGCGATACTCCAAAAGGGAATGGACAACTGTAGTGCAGGCAGTCTCTTTAATACATCTGTGGCATCTTCTAAGTGTTTTTCCAATAAAGCGCTGTGTTTGGTTCGCCTTCCCTATAACATTTTCTATGTGATGGTTTCAATTTAAGTTCAAAAATGGTTCAAATGGCTCTGAGCCCTATGGGACTTAACATCTGTGGTCATCAATCCCCTAGAACTTAGAACTACTTGAACCTAACTAACCTAAGGACATCACACACATCCATGCCCGAGGCAGGATTCGAACCTGCGACCGTAGTGGTCACGCGGTTCCAGACTGAAGCGCCTAGAACCGCACGGCCACACCGGCCGGCCCAATTTAAGTTGTTCGTAATAGTAGTTTCTAGGTGTTTAGTAAAATTGGCAACTTTTAAATTTGTGCGATTTATCTTGCAACTGGAATTTAACGGATTTTTTAGTACTCTTGTGGAAAATCTCACACATTTTATTGTTTATGGTCGATTAACACTTTTCGCACCATGCAGATATCTTGTCTAAATAATTCTGCATTTCGTTTTGATCTTCTAATGACTTGATTAGACGGTAAAGAGCAGAATCTTGAGCAGGAAAATCTAAGAAAGCTGCTCAGGTTCTCTCCTAACTCATTTGTGTATATTAGGAGCATCTGAGGGCCTATAACAATTCTTTGTGGAACGCCAAATATCACTTCTACTTCACTCTACGACTTTCCGTCAATTGTTACGGACTGTGACCTTTCTGATAGGAAACACAAATCCACTCGCACAAGCGAGACGATATACCATAGGTATGCACTTTTATTAGAAGCTGCTTGTGATGAACGGTGTCGAAAACCTTCTAGAAATCGAAAAATATGTCACTCATTACTTCGTGTGAGTAAACAGCCAGTTGTGTTTCAGAAGAACTATTTCCTGAATCCAGGCTTGCTATGTGTTAGTAAATAATTTTCTTCGAGCTATTTTATGATGTTGGAACACAGGATATGATTCAATATCCTACTGATAATCGTCGTCGGTGCCACGGGTCTACAAGTCAGTGTATCACTTCTATTTTCTTTCTTGTGTGTTGGTGTGACCCGTACAATTTTCAAGTATAAAGATACTGATAGTTCGTCAAGCGAGCTGTTGTATATGTTTGCTAAAATTGGTGTTATTCAGCATACGCTCTTTTCGTCGCTGTGGTGGACGTACCAGGTATAGAACCGTATTTTAAGACACTGGGCGGCAGGAATCACCTGCAACGGCTCAATGATTCTGAAGTTTCATACCGTATGAAATATTGTGTAGTTTGATGCTGCTTTGTTTCTTGCACACTAGTCTCCTTTGTGCATCAATTAGTGAATACTAGAGTCATAACAAATCAGTGGCCGTTGTTGGTCAATTCGTCTCCAACGGACGTCGCATGAAGCGACAGATATCATTTATAAGTGTAGTCGTTGTTGAGATACACTCACGCCTTAGTTTGACGTAATTCCAGTAATTGCTGAAATCGATGGGTATAACGACGTGGTCAATGACGACGTGGTTACCGGAAGGGAAATAAAATTGATAAAGTGATTTACCTAAGTCCTTGATCTTTTAAGTAATTTCTGTGACGGATGGACTGAGGTATTACTGAAATTGATGCCTTCTAAGGAGCGTTTCTCAATGAGCCGGAATGTACATCACTGTTCAAATGGTTCAAAAGGCTCTGAGCACTATGGTACTTAACTTCTGAGGTCATCAGTCCCCTAGAACTTAGAACTACTTAAACCTAGCTAACCTAAGGACATCACACACATCCATGCCCGAGGCAGGATTCGAACCTGCGACCGTAGCGGTCGCGCGGTTCCAGACTGTAGCGCCTAGAACCGCTCGGCCACCCCGGCCGGCATATATTACTGTCTAAAATTTTGTTTATGGTAGAAGCAGCTACTTTAGCTGGCAAAGAAAGACATTCCCATATGGTCCGCAGCAAAAAATCAAATCAGTGCGCCAACTTTAAACATTTATTTGTTCAAAATACCCCATAATTTCCAGTTTCAGGTTTTCGCTGGTGCTACAAGAGGAGCTCTTTTACTTTCCGGAGAGGCCGTCGTATATTTAACAGGTTGCATTGTAAATGAACTAAAATATGGCATCTAAAGTGATCAAAATCACGGGAGTATAGTTGAATCTCTGATAACTATATCTTAATCCCGAAATACGTTGCGTTCGGAATTAAATAACTATCCTGTCCAATATAACTTGTTGCTTGTCATTAAAACGTAAACAAATGTTCTTTTTATAAATTATAACGGGTTTTCCTTCCTGCACTCTATATTCATTTATGTTCTACACGTGTTTCATCTTTTACATTAAGGCGTCTTCAGAAGATTTAATCTGAAATATTACAGTTTTGTTGTCATAAGGGATACTTATAGATTAGAAAAAAGTATTCACCCCAAGTCCTAGAGTCTGCTATTATCGCGTATAAAAATTTGTATTATTCCAGATTAAATCTACTAAAGATGTCATAAATCAAAAGGCGAAATGCTTCTGGAACATAAATAAATATAGGTTACAGCAAGACATAGGCATTTCATTTTATTAAATTACTATCCATATAGTTGCTGCGGAAAATAGATACAGCAACAATCTTGTACAAACCTGTATTTTCATGAAAAATCAAAACTAATCAGAGTGCGAAAGTACATAACATTTAGATAGAATAATTATGAAATGTCTCCATCTGTAGGTGTGATTAGTCAGATCAGTTCTTGCATTTATTATAAGCTACAAGCGTACGACCAAGACGCCTTGTTGACTCAGGAACAGAGATATTTATTTCTGCAGAGTGAAACGTTCTTACTTTCTCTCCAGTAATCTTATCATTGGTTGTTTCGGTTATATGTAACTCGGAAGAATTTGTGTTGAGTAGTATAGACTTGACAAAAAATTGCAAAAGACTATTACATTGCAAATTCGGTGAAATTTTAAGAACGCTTCAAAATGTGTGAGATGTTAACGCTCAGAATTTAGTTCTTAATTGACTGAGCTGTTCCATAAAAGACGTACAGATTTACGTTCGTGTATTCGATCTTCTGCATTTCTTACTGTATTAAACGCAAACAATGATCATAGTAAATGCACAGTGGCTCCATTCCTGTGAATCTACACTACAGTTTGTATGATATTCTGTTAGATATGAATTAATATGTTTTATTCGCTTGGTAATACTTGCACTTCGGTGGTAATAAATCATTTTATGACTCATTAGCATTTCCACTGTGTCAGTAAGATTGTAATTCTTAACGATTATTTGCCACAATGAAGTTTTTAACTACGCCTTAGCTGAAGGAGGTAGCATTTTTGCAGCCAGACGCGTCTCGAAGTGAACTGCAAACTGTTCACCTGCACGGGGAATTTGCTATAGGAAAAGCATTAAATTCTCAGGTAGCTTTATTTTTATCAAACTCAATAAAACGACTAAACTTTTCAACAGGTAGCATCGAAAATCTCCAGGCGTAATGACTTTTGGATGAGAACTGACGGTCCTTAAGAACAAGTGCCCCTAAAAAAGTGCTTGTTACTTGTACCCTTCCAGCCCCGACGAACCGTGCGGTACTTCTAATTATGTTTTTTTGATTTAAATAAATGTTTTGTGATCCTCGCTGAGCAATTAATACTGTGAAATTTCCGAAGAAACGCCGACTTTGCAGCAGTGCGCGTCGTAGATGTATTGCGAACTGTTTCCTGGTAAAGATATTTCCTTGGGAAAAATCGTTTAAATTAATATGTGGATTCTTTTTTATAAAAATGCTATCCCAGTCTTTGAATACTTAGGTAAACTGAAGAAGAAATAATAAACGCTGGTACTCGAGGAATGCTAAACCTTTATTAATATTAAGAATATCATACCTATTACAAGCTTAATACCTATGAACGATGACACACATAGAAAATTACATGAACAGCCTATTTTGTGTGATAAAAGCGTAATATTTCTTGCGGCTATATGTCTTCACTTAGTCTTTTCTCGTTTGAATTCCGTTCACCACAACTCTATTCATTAAGCTGTCTTTAGTCTTTGAGAATGGAAAGATGCCGTGGAGGTGTAGCACACGCTCTTCCCTGTGACAAACATTTTCATATTTCAGCAGTCAAATATATCGTTCCACTGAAAAGAAAAGAAACGAAAAGAAAAGAAGGGAAATAAAGGGAATTCACCTGCCTATCGCGGTGCTGCAAACGTTACGTGCTTCCACTCGGTTGAACGGCGCCTAAGATATTCTAAATTGCCTCACAATACAAAAACGTTTATCCGGAGATAATGTTTTGCCGACTGGAGGCGCAGTGAACGGCACTCCGAAAATGCATTATTCCATCGTTAGGCTTATGTTTTGGTGTTCGTGGGCACGCCGCGAGGAGACCTGATCGTTTCCGCTTAGTCAAATGATGTATAAATTTTGATAACGTCATTGTGCATTTTAACTGCAGTAGATAAACTGCTCCCCGCGCACTTCCGCGTTTATGTTGATGTTCCGTTCTTATTAGGCTCTGCAAATGAGCCACGGTGGGTACTACATCAGCGTGCAGCATCGCCCAAGTGCAAGTTAAGAAATAAAGATAACCCAGGTTTTGTCAGAATGAAACGTTCGCCCATTATCGACCGCATACTTTCTCAAAAAGAAAAAAAAATGAAAGCAAGAACCCCCTATCTATCGGCTTTATGGTAGATTAATTATTTAAAGACTTAACTAATGCATCGCACCCGTCTTATCTCTAGGGCTACAGCGTGCACACGAAGTTTCTCCTGGTTGTTGGGAGGTAGCCTGCTTTTGAATATATGTTAAAGGAAGGACTTTCTGTGTTCGGTCTTTGCCGACATAGTAAAATTATTCAGACGAAGAACTTTCATGTGTTTTCATTTAGTTTTGACTGTTATGGAATAATACCTTCTTAATAATTTTGCGGTCAAACCTATACTTGTACGAATGCATATGTGTGTGTGTGTGTGTGTGTGTGTGTGTGTGTGTGTGTGTGTGTGTGTGTTCGCGTGCGCTCTATATATATATATATACATTTAAGTATTTCTGAAAGGTAGTATTTTAGATAAAGCTTCACTAATTATCCGGTGGAAGAACAATGAAAGACAACACGAAGTGTGTTAAGCTATGACCTCTTTGCAAAAGTGAAACAGGTTGCAGAAACTAGTCAATAACTACGACTTTCTAGACAAGCAGTAAACGCTTGATTGATACAGTACAGCGTTTATTTATTTAACGTTTTGACAACATGACATTCTTTTGTTGCGATACTAAATGAGTGTCTGCCAGCTAAGAAACTTTATTACGCAATCTTTTTCCACTGACACCAAACGTATCCTGCAGCTTTTGGCTAGGAATCAGTGATAAAATTTATGTAACGTGCTGGGTTTGGCTGTAATGCATCGAACTCCACGGAAGAATGTGTCAAGCTGAAAAGCTTCTCCACATATTGCGTTATTCCACGAGCGAATTTTTATGAACTTGTTACCAGAATTGTCTTGTATTTACAAGGTTCTAAGGCCAATCTGAGGCATATTTCATTTTCATCTAAAAGCGCAACATTGAGTTGTTCAGTCACTCTACGGCACACATTCAGTAATAGGTCCCAAAGCAGCGAGAAACTCTCAAAAACGCTAAAAAACGTTTTTCACAAATTACTTTTTCCGTGTGTGCAGTTTCTGACATTATCGAAAAATATGGGTAATATCCGCCAACAGACTAAATTTTCAGTAGGTATTGAATCATGAAATGTCCTGTTCATAAATTATAAAATATTATACTCTAAACAATACGCGCCGCTGCAGCGTAAGCGCGAATTAGAATTTAGAAAAAAATAAGGAACCTGAAATGTGGACGTGAACGCTCCTATTGAGTTTGATTTTATTCTGACTTGGAATTACTTGAGAATAGGAAACATTTCGTTATTCTTGTTTTTCTTTAGCAGTATTGTGAGTGTCTAGTGACTGAGAGTGCCTATAAGAAATTACACTTCTGAGATACATTCGCAGCAGGAGAAGTGCGGACACTACAGTTAAGATGTGCATACTTCTAGTTTAATGTATCTTTCTTGTACACAGCAGACTTTGTGAACATTATTTTCGTGACAACAACTTCACAAATTGCTTTTCTGCCCTGATACGTCATGTAGTCAAGCACTTGTATGAACGTTGTCACCGTCTTTGAAGCGGTCCTTTATAATCTAACAGAAAATTCCTTCAATTTACAATGGAGCTGATTTAATTGCAAATTAAGTGTGTTATAAAAAAAATAATACATTGCTGAAGAAAAAAACAAGGTTTTGACTCACGCAGGTCCCATGAAATATGTGTTGCTGTTAAACGATAGCGGTATCGGATTACAAGCCCGTTTTGTGATACTAGATGGGATTACATTCCCGAAATTTATTTTTTCTAGCAACACACTCGTATTAAATTAAATGTTTATGGGAAATCGAAACTGAAGAGATACTTTGATAAGTGAAGTTGTGTAGTTTTCAGCAAATAAAAAGTGAGTACCTGATTGAGGTTTTAAAAACTACTTAAACTATCTGAATTTGTAACGTATAATTTTTTATTATTGTGGTACTTCTATCTCAATTCATATTATCATACTTACGATGCAGCTTGTGATCACATAACACGAAAGATTTTTTAAATAAATTAATAGGCTATATTTTCACAAATGAACGTATTCGTTATTATTTCACATTATTCTCCAAGGACCTGCAGTTATGTAAACTGCTGTGAGAATATATTACATTTTTATAATCACTAGTAAATAGTTCGGTGTGGAGAAGGCTACTTGGTGACTGAATGACGGTGAATATTTTCTGTCAGTTAAACACCATCGACCATTTTATTCTTGTTTTTCTGCGAATTAGTGGAAGGTCACTCTCTTTTCACAACCATATGTTTCTTTCTGTAAGAGATAATAAAATGCATTAAGTTGAATACCTTTCTAGTCAGCTGTACTATCCTTTGGATAACCACTTCTAACATAATTGAGATATTTTTCTTTGACATTGTTGCATATAATTTCTTGTATGTTTCGATTATTCCTATGCCCATCTTCCATGACTGAGAAGTAAATAAAAGTTGTACAGTGAACTGATTCCGATTCTTACTCTTCACTACTGTTACTTTATATTTTAATGTACAATTTCAATGTTGAATTTGCCTGTAATTGCTAATTTAGCTGCGCAGGATAGGACAAATGAAACGGCACGTCTAATGGAGTTGTCAACATATTTAGCGGGTAAAAGTTAATAGACAATCTGTCACCACTTTACATGTTACTTGTGAATACTCAACATATTTCCATCAGTTAAATACGCACGCTGGGAAATCTTAATTTGTTCACTATACTTCTGGCTGCCTTAGACTCAGAAGACATTTTCTGTTAACCGACAAATACTGGCAAATGAAAGGCTGCAAACATAAGAAATAAATCTTGTAAGAAGATTATAAGTTAGGTCCCAGCTGGTTCATTTGATTTGAATATGGTTTTGTACGTAAATAAACGAAGTATTGATGTTACCGCCAAAATCTAGAAACAACTAAAAGATATCATTTTAAATGTGGACTGATCAGTCAAAGCTTACATTTATTATCTGAAATAACCAGAAATCAAAGTTTCTATGTAATGATTTTAATAATTTGCATAAAGGTAAGCCAACTGGAGAATTGTAATAAGAGAATTTGTGAATACAAAACGTATCCAAAGTCCCTGAAAGTTAAAATATTTATGAAGTCATTCTTGTTACTTAAGACAGAGGCTAAAAGATATCTCACGTATTTAAATCACGTGTGTTTTAATTCACACCTTGCTTAGACTGGTGAGAATAACTTGAATTGGTCCCGACTGCGATATTTCAGATAAGTTTAATTCAATTTTTGACTGAAACATACGTTAACGTCCTTGTACTGGTAACAATAAAAATGGTAATAAACCCATTTGGTTTTCTCGATATCGGCGTTCATCGTGTTCTGATCACAGCAGGCTTACATTCGTTACTCGCTGTCTTCTTTTGTGGTTTGTCGAACATTTATTTACGCAGTTTGGCTCAAAGAATATGTGCCACTGTTTGCTCTTAATTTTCTGCAATAGAAAGACCTACTACTGGGTAAAGCGAAATTCATAACCACCGTAGGATACGAAATAAGAGGAGCATAATGTCTGTTTTGGTACAAAATTAGTATAGCTTCAGAAACGTTGGAAAAAGTTTCACATAATGCTCAAGCGATGTGCGGCATAAACAGAATTAAATCTGTTTCAGAAATATACGCTTCATTGTCTGAATTGCACGCAACACAACGCTCTCTTAAGAAAAGTTTCTACTGTAGCATATGCAGAAAGAAGGCTCCTCGCGTGTATAGAAATGGATTTAAAAATTATGCTTGTTACTGTTCATTTCATCTGTGTAGCTTTTATGTATTTCGTTATAGCATTCGATGTGAACACGATGCTACTTTTGTTAACTCAATGAATCTTTGGTAAAATAGCAGGTTCCTCTCTTATCGGGAGAATACGTTTTGCAATAGTTGTTCATCGTCAGCTTATAAATGAATATGCTTGTATTTCAGATTTGTCGTCTCAGATCTTACACAATACCAACTAGTGCAACCTAAGTAATACCATTTCAGCCAATAAACATGTTGTTAAAATCTGCATATAGGGTGAGGCAGCTAAGACAGTCCATTATAAATATATCTAAAATGAATAAATATAACGAGGTGCGGATTTCACCAAGTTATAGCGGACAATATGACGAATGTCCTGACGTTCGCAAGTAATATTTATCGACTTTGTTTTTATGGGACTTTATCAAATAGTATCAAGACAACAGTGGGCACAAACGACTGTTCCGCCATCAGGAGAAGATGTTCCACAATCGTCTGCCCTATTGCACTAAATGTAAGCAAACACGTAACTCAGGTATGTTTCTTGTGTTTACCTGTGCGCTTGAAGCCCATCAGTCTATTCTGCTGTTGTAGCAATCAGATAACTTGCTCGTAAAGCTATCGAGAGATTCACATTGTGTACGACAGTCGAAAAAGTGAATATCGTTTATAGCGAATGTCATCAAACTATTAGAGCAGCGGTGAGGTTGCATGCCGAAGTGTAGGCCTATCTGTGTCGTGTTAAGCGCTCACGATCCATCTTCGGAACCATTCCAAAATGTCCTAGAAACCGGAAGTATGGAGAATAAAATACGCCAAGGAAAAAGAAGAGCAACTGGTGAAAGAAATGTGATGTCACTAAGAGTCGTCTCGGAAGCACGGGAGGGATCAAACAAGCAAGTGTTCTGCGAACAGTACATTCCATCGTATTTCATCCTCTTCACATTAAGTTGCATCTACAGCTTCGTGGCAATGACTTCCAGAATTGGTTACAGTTCTCCGATTGTTATCTACGAAAAGTGCAAAGGGATGGGGCATATCTGTTTGTATATGCATTAATCGTCAGTGGAAAATCCACGCTGACTCAAAGAAGTGGATAAAAAAAACACTCTTGGTCTAGCAATGTTTGGTGTGTGTTTCTGACGACCCGCATCATTGGTCCCTGTTTTACTGAGGGAAATTTAAATACACTAAAGTGCCTCTAGATCCTAAAATATGATGCTGGCTCAATTATTCGAAGACATCCCACTGCACATAAGATAATTATTGTGTTGCCAACATGACGGATGTCCCTCCCATTCCACAGATATAATGACAGACACTCTTAAGAGAACATTTTGAGAGCATTGGAATGGTTGTCCACGAAACACCGAATGGTCTGCATCATCACCAAACTTAGCTCTTCTATACTGTTATCTGTGGTGAAAATTAAAACAATAGGTCTATTAGAAAGCAACGACGACTCCCAAGGGCATGAAATGCCTTATAACACGTGTGTGTGCTGTCGTTAACTCCAGATGAAATTCAGTGTGTAGTATTGTTTCTTTTGGGGTAATTCTTCTGATTCAAAAAGGGTATTTTTGGCTCAAAAACGGGCTGTTCGAGCTATGTATGGTGTAAGTTCGAGAACCTCTTGTCGACCCCTATTCAATAGTCTGGGAATTCTGACATTGCCCTCACAGTATATATTTTCTTTAATGTCGTTTGTTGTTAGCAATATTAGCTTATTCCCAAGAGTTAACAGCTTTCACTCAGTTAATACTAGGCAGAATTCAAATCTGCATGTGGAATGCACTTCCTTGACTCTTGTGCAAAAAGGAGTGCAGTATTCTGCTGCATCCATTTTCAATGAGCTACCACAAGAACTCAAAAAAAAAAAAAAAAAATCTTAGCAGTAGCCCAAAACACTTTTAAGTATAAACTGAAGAGTTTCCTCAAAAAAAAAAAAAAATGGTTCAAATGGCTCTGAGCACTATGGGACTCAACATCTGAGGCCATCAGTCCCCTAGAACTTAGAACTACTTAAACCTAACTAACCTAAGGACACCACACACATCCATTCCCGAGGCAGGATTCGAACCTGCCACCGTAGCGGTCGCGCGGTTCCAAACTGAAGCGCCTAGAACCGCTCGGCCACACCGGCCGGCAATTTCCTCATGGCTCACTCCTTCTGTTCTGTCGAGGAGCTCCTGGAAGAGCTGAAAAATTAAGCAAATTCCAGTGTTAGATTGTAGATTTTCTTTATTTAAACTTACGAATTGTCGCCTGAATATGTTACTTATATTTCATTTTATCTGTTTCCACTATCGTGTTATAATTTCATGTATTGACTCGTTCCATGACCATGGAGACTTCTCCTTAATTTGGTCCCACGGAACAATAAATAAATAAATAAATCAAAGTCAACATTTTGAGCACTTGGTGCGACAGCCGTGATGATAAACACAGGAACCGTACCTGAGTTAAGTGTTTGTACACTCCTGGAAATGGAAAAAAGAACACATTGACACCGGTGTGTCAGACCCACCATACTTGCTCCGGACACTGCGAGAGGGCTGTACAAGCAATGATCACACGCACGGCACAGCGGACACACCAGGAACCGCGCTGTTGGCCGTCGAATGGCGCTAGCTGCGCAGCATTTGTGCACCGCCGCCGTCAGTGTCAGCCAGTTTGCCGTGGCATACGGAGCTCCATCGCAGTCTTTAACACTGGTAGCATGCCGCGACAGCGTGGACGTGAACCGTATGTGCAGTTGACGGACTTTGAGCGAGGGCGTATAGTGGGCATGCGGGAGGCCGGGTGGACATACCGCCGAATTGCTCAACACGTGGGGCGTGAGGTCTCCACAGTACATCGATGTTGTCGCCAGTGGTCGGCGGAAGGTGCACGTGCCCGTCGACCTGGGACCGGACCGCAGCGACGCACGGATGCACGCCAAGACAGTAGGATCCTACGCAGTGCCGTAGGGGACCGCACCGACACTTCCAAACAAATTAGGGACACTGTTGCTCCTGGGGTATCGGCGAGGACCATTCGCAACCGTCTCCATGAAGCTGGGCTACGGTCCCGCACACCGTTAGGCCGTCTTCCGCTCACGCCCCAACATCGTGCAGCCCGCCTCCAGTGGTGTCGCGACAGGCGTGAATGGAAGGACGAATGGAGACGTGTCGTCTTCAGCGATGAGAGTCGCTTCTGCCTTGGTGCCAATGATGGTCGTATGCGTGTTTGGCGCCGTGCAGGTGAGCGCCACAATCAGGACTGCATACGACCGAGGCACACAGGGCCAACAGCCGGCATCATGGTGTGGGGAGCGATCTCCTACACTGGCCGTACACCACTGGTGATCGTCGAGGGGACACTGAATAGTGCACGGTACATCCAAACCGTCATCGAACCCATCGTTCTACCATTCCTAGACCGGCAAGGGAACTTGCTGTTCCAACAGGACAATGCACGTCCGCATGTATCCCGTGCCACCCAACGTGCTCTAGAAGGTGTAAGTCAACTACCCTGGCCAGCAAGATCTCCGGATCTGTCCCCCATTGAGCATGTTTGGGACTGGATGAAGCGTCGTCTCACGCGGTCTGCACGTTCAGCACGAACTCTAGTCCAACTGAGGCGCCAGGTGGAAATGGCATGGCAAGCCGTTCCACAGGACTACATCCAGCATCTCTACGATCGTCTCCATGGGAGAATAGCAGCCTGCATTGCTGCGAAAGGTGGATATACACTGTACTAGTGCCGACATTGTGCATGCTCTGTTGCCTGTGTCTATGTGCCTGTGGTTCTGTCAGTGTGATCATGTGATGTATCTGACCCCAGGAATGTGTCAATAAAGTTTCCCCTTCCTGGGACAATGAATTCACGGTGTTCTTATTTCAATTTCCAGGAGTGTATTTGGTATAATAGGACAGACGTTTATGGAATCCCTTCTGACGGCGAGACAGCGGTCCGCGGCGCTGTTACGTTGATACTATTTGATTAAGTCCCATACGTGTCATGTTGTTGAAGTTTTCTTAGCAGCTTCTTTCAAATGCCACAGAAAGAAATATAAAGCTCCCTTAGAAAAAGGAAAGTCAGTTTCGTAATTCGGCGACTGTAAACGATAAAAATTACTTGCGAACGTCAGGAAATTCGTCATACTATTCGCTTTAACTTGGCGAAAACCGCACCTCGATTTATTTATTCATTCTGGATGAATTTGGAGTGGCCTGTCTTAACCGCTTCACCATGCATAAACTTAAGCGTCAACTATGCTTTGAAACACCGCATAGAGAAACGCGTTGGGTTAAAAAATGACTCCCATTAAGTAAGAGTATGGAAAGATACTTGACAATTAGTACTGTGTTATTGCAAAAACGATTAGGCAGAAAACAATCAAGTAGGGACTAAAGATCTGGCTGAATTAAAATCTGATCGTAGAAGGCTAATAAAAGTGCGAATGTAGTATCAGATTTAATGTTACCTATACGTAGAATGTAAAGCGTCGAACATTAAAGTGTAATGGCGTACGTACGTCAACATCGCAATGAACTCTAACGGCGTCTTGTAAGGTCGCGCTTCATTTTTACAAATTTTGAATGCACTGCTGGAATGGAGTACTACAGATTGAAATTTTGAATAGTTGCAAGATTACTGGGGAGCCATCCGTGAATATAAGAGACGTTTGTGGCCTGTTACAAAAGGATATAACGTAGCGCCATCCGGCGAATGGAGGAGTGTGCGATAAAGAGGGAGTCACTCCTGCAGCCATCGGATCCCATCTATTAGACGAGAGTTTTACAACAATACGCGCCTGGGGGAGCCACACAAATCTCGAATAAATTAACCTGTTGTTGAGCCCCGAAACTAATTTGAAGAGTCTCCGAAGGAGAAAGGAGGCATGTTTCTTTTCATGTGCCAGCTGCTGCAGGGAAGATACTGAACCCAACTTGGCTCGCTCCAAATTCCCCTTAAGAATATAAAGTATTCTACTTCTCTTTTCATTCGGGAATAATTAAACATGCCTTACGTTCGACTTTTTTCGCATAGTGGATTGTATTAACGGTAAACGTAAGGGCTGCGCTGTCTTGGATCAGCGGAAATGTCATATGTGGATCAATACTCGTAAATATTTGGGATCTTACGGTATTTAACACAAAAATAAGACGCTACTCAAACCTGTTTCAGGTATTCACGCTCACTTCTCAAGGAGTTCTTGAGTCACTTTCATAAACATAACCTATACTTCCCGGCCTTACTAGCATGCATTTTATTTAATATTTCTTTAATCCAAATCTATCTTGCACTTTTCTAACGTGGAATACAGGCGCTACGTGCAGTCTGCGGAAAGTACATTCGAAAAATATACCTGATTTCAGTTGTACCTATCCAAAATCATAGATCCATTTCATTGTTACCGTGTGTGTTACTAGTCAACAGAACAGCTGCTAAATCTATAATTTAACGACAGGGTGAATGACATGTAACTGCATGACACTTGCACACATATGTACATACAGGAGTTGGAGAGGGGACATTTTTTTTTAACATTCACACATCACAGCTAATTTAAATTTCTGGACCATTTACCGACTTAGACATGTTATGATGTGAGTTAATAAGCATTTGTAAAAAATATATTTTTATGTGGCCTTTGTTAATCAGGAACGTAAAGTTTGTGATGGCTGATTATTCCTTCAGACCGAATCAGTGTTCGGAAATGAGCTTAGATTTCCTCAGAATTTTTAAGTGTTCAGATTACGACAGATAATAGGATCTAACTGCCCGTATATTTATACAGTCACCACAAACATGTAGATAAAGAGAAAAAGAATATTCACCATAATCTTTTGCAACTTCTAAGGATTTCAAAGGAGAGAAGGTATTTGAAATATACAAGAAAGCAAGAGAATGAACGACATCGTTATGCATGGAATTCAAGGGTATATGAACCCCTAATTTCTTAATTTGGTTATGTGAGTAGTATTTACACCATCCATCAAAAAGTTTAGAGTCTTATTTTATTAATGGCATATAAGCGGCGTCAGCGCAGCAACGACGGTGGTAGCTTCAACTAACAACTGTAAACAACGGATGCGCATCCGACCAATCAGTTGTGAGCAGGCAGTGTTAAGTAGTGGGCATGCGGCCGTAGAATGTCAATCTCGTTGTGCCACAAATCGCAGTGCAGTAACACCTCTAAATCAAGTGTTCAAGATAGTCTCCAGAAAGTTTTGAAGAAGAGAAAAGTGTGTTCAACGCTTGTCCCGCACACCTTGGCTCCCAAACAAAAACAACATTGGACGGAAAAAAGGGTGAAAAGACTTGTTGTTACCAATACAAACGCACCGTAAAACGACAAGGTGCAGAAATTCACATGAAAGTTCAGTAGTAGTAATCTTAGTAGTAGTTTTATTCATTAGTAGACCACTTTTACAAGGATATTGCACATGTTTTGGTATTAAAATTTAAGAACAACAAAAATAATGCAATTCATATGTACAAGCATTTACATACTTTCAGGTCTAATATGACAAGAATGGGACAAGTAGCCAGCCCTAGCCTCATAATAGGAACCATCCCGGCATTTGCCTGAAGTAATGTAGGGAAAACACAGTTAACCTAAACCAGGGTGGCGAGGGTTCAACATCTCAAAGAAAGACATGTCTGAAAGTTTCACATGGTTGGATGAATGTTCTGTGCGTTGTACTCAAGTTGTGGCAGACTATGTACGTAGAACATCTGAAGTTTGAAACCCACCACCTTAACTTTTCTCCATTTTTTTTAATAATCCAGTCTTCAAACTTTTTGGACTGACGGGGTAGGTACATTAGAATTTCTGTATATATCTGCATTATGAGTTTCCAGCTTGTGTAACTCTGCTGGTAAACCTTTCGGGATGTGAGGTCGTGGTCCAAGAAACTCTTCTGTTCCTGACGTTTCGTCCAGGACTGCGCTGGACATCCTCAGAGGCGCTCCTCCGCTGAGTCTTGCTGACTGACCGGTCCGACATCCGAGAGCAACATATATACTGTAGTAAAGTAGGCGTGGTCGAAGAAACACGTGATGAACCAATTCTTGCTCCTTATTTTTGAGATGAGATGCTCGCAATGCATGCTGTGCACAGTTCCTTATTCTTTCAGTTTTTTAGGAGCTATGTCGTAATTTAGCGTATCTATTTATGAAATTCCTCTGATGGAGCAGTACACCTATATACACTTTTATTAGCACGCAGGAATGAGAAGTATTACGGTGTATCGTCTATGGTGTCATAACTGAATTACGTGGGCGTAACAATCTTCGGTCTCTGAGGTCCTTTTTGTAGGCTCTTCTGTTTTCAAAACTATTCTGTTAAATGCTTCAATTGTTTAGTAGTGAATGTGGTGGTTTTTTAAAGTCTCTACCGCAGGAACAAAGCATTATTCATCTCCTATGTCGTGGATACTTTTTTTTTACAGCAATTAGTTGTGTTTTTGGCCCGTTATCTACCCCACCCTTGTAGCCATCACATGCCCGTGGATTCATTAACGCGTGGCATGGCAACACATTAAAGACTAAGTGGCTTAGCGACCGCTGCCGAGAGTGCATCCCCATTCCGGTTTGCAACAAACTGGTAATCTGGCGCGGCAATGCGTTAAAGGTAACTGGCTTTGCGTCGCTGCTTTCGGTTCGTCATTAATAGCTGGCGAAGCTGTCAAAATTACACGATGTACCGCTCACCGCAATTAATTCCGCGGTTTGGTCTTATTTAGGAGTGAGCGGCGCATCACAGAGTTCCCAGCTTAAAGTGAAGTTGTGGATGAAAGCGATGCTGTCTTCTGTTAGCGAAAAGTCCCGCGGCTCACTGCAAAGTGGTACACGAAAAGGCTTCTCCCTACAGATAAAATTAGCGTAAGCTGATATTGCAGGTGGGATCTGTGAGGACTACCCAAGCTAAACGACGACGGAACGTACTGCCGGTCATTGCATGAATTTACCATCTTACGTGACAAATTAAACCCTAATGGAAGGTAATTGAATTTTAGTATACTGCTGACTTCGAGATCATAAGCCGTGTGTGTTAGATCTCACTGTGTGACAAACTAATTGTTTGCCTCCTTTGGAAATAACCCAAGTTCAAGATAGCGCTTGCATTCGCTTCTCTCCCAAGATGGAAATTAAGAGACTAAATCCGCAAGTCCAAGAAATTCGCATACCTGCATCCGATAGCTTACGCGCCCAGTTGTGAAAGGGCGACGGAATGCCAGAAAAATTTTCGGCGTTACGATAATTTCATATCTACGAGTGAGTACATAAGTGGGGAATTATAGATACCTTTTAGGTGGGACGAAGCTTCAACACCACCAAACGTAAATCTGCCATCTGAGAAACCTGCTATTACCACCAATGAGATAACAAATACAGAGGTTGAGATTATTATAAAAGTATTTCGTAATTGCCTAAGCATTCAAAGCAAATTTCAAGAATTCTCATCTGTTCTACAAAGCAGTCGCCCCCACTTAGGAACAGAGAGTTGGCTGAAATCTGAAGGAAGAAGAAGATAAATTTTTGAAAACATGTAGAACGTATATAAAATAAATAGATTGCTCTTCCCGGGAGATAGTGTTTATAGAAACAAGCAGAAACATCAGGTGTAACAAAGTTCAAAATTAATACGAATGTGAACTATATGGATAAGAGTAACAGGTGTTGGTAGACTGAGTAATAATAGATTATTTCTTACGGCCACCGATTTAAGAAACATAAAGTGTAGATGGATTTAATACTAGCCTAAACTGGGTAGCACTTAGAAACCCCGACCATATACCGCAGTAGTATTAGTGACTTCAATTTGCCTGGTATCACCTAGGAAACTCCGCATCAATGACCAGCATTAAGGAAAAGTAATGTTGAGACGCAATATTGATTGCTTTGTCATAAAACAGCTTCGAACAGCAAGCAAGAAAAATATTCTAGACCTCCTGGTTACAAGTAGACAGCTCCTTTCGAGGGTGTCGCCAAGACACATGGTTTGCTGACCTCGAAGCCAATGCAGAGACAATCGTCACCATAGGCAAAAGTTCAAGAAAATGCTTCTGTGTGGTCGCCAGTATGGTAGATAGTCATTAATATCACAGACGCTACTTGGAAAGACAAAATGAGAAGAGTTAGTACAAATATCACAAAAAGCAATAAAAGACGTAAAAAAAATCACCATGGTTTAATGGTTCCATTTGGATAATGTTGCGTAAACGTATTGCTACACTCTTGCTACAAAACAGAATGAAGGGAAATTGATAAATCTTAACGGCAACGCATACACGCGTAAGAAGAGCTATAGTTAAAACCTCTAATAATATCCGCAGTCAAATCGTGGTGTGAGACCTGTATGAAAATTCCAAAAAGATCTAGTCATGTGTAAAGTCAATGAACGGATCCGTTCATGGATTCATTTGGTTTTGCAATTGAAGACAACAGACAAAATGCTGAAAGACTGAATTATGGTTTTAAAAATGGCTCTCATACAAAGATCTATCATACCAACATTATGCCGCTGCATGCACTCACAAATATGTAATACTGAAATAGGAAAAAGCCGGTAAAAATGGTAAAAGCGAACGTGGCAAGCCCAGACGATATTCCTATTATATTTTAACGTTAACATGCTGCGCTGCGCAAAAATCTCTTGCGCAGTGAACAGTTCTGCGTTTACAAAAGGGCAACAGAAGAAACGAACGAACTGTAGACCAGTATCGATAAACTCCTTGTTTTGCGGGATCCTACGGCATATTCTAAACTCGAACATTTTTCCTGAGAGAGCTTATCTTAAAAAATTTGCTCGGGTTCAAGAAAACCCACTCGTGTGACACGCATATCGCGTTAATCATTCAGTGTATTTCGTAAATTGTTGACATGAGTAAAATGATAAATTCTGTCTTCTTACAATCCGAAAGTTATTCACTGCTGTACCACATTGTCAACTGATAACCCAGACATAATGATAAGGGGTAACTTCGTAAGAAACGAAGGAACACCCCGAAACGTAATACAACCGTTACTATTATTAATATATTCCAGCGATTTATGAACTGAGTCAACAGTACTCACGGATTGTTTAGTGACAATGCTTACAGGAAAGTATTGGTTAATCACAATGCTTAATTGAAGATATCGCCCTTTGATGATCATAAGGACATACATAACGAATTTGAACCTTCGGTCTGATGAATTACCGTTCTTTTTAAGTACGATGAAATGCAATACAATGCTGATTACAAAGAGAAAAATATCTTATTAGAATCTAGATCTGGAGCACATCACAACGTTTAAAGTGATATTAATTGGGAGTACATGTAAAATCAGTAGCCGCAAATAGAATTATTATTATTATTATTATTATTATTGTTATTATTATTTTAGAGGGGGGTGGGGGGGTGGGGGGTTCTTGGAAAGTAATCTGAAGCTGTATAGGAAATACGACCTGTTGAGTACTGCTTCAGTGTTCTGAATCCTTACCAACTAGGTTGTCAACTACGGGCATGGCAAGAATTCATAGACGATTTCATATTCACTGTAACAGAGATGCTCGGGAACTTTAAATCATAATTTTGGGAAGATAGGCGACGCTGTATTTGTACAACACTACTGGGTAAATTTAGAGAACCAATGTTTGAAGAAGGCTATGCAACAAATCTGCCGACTCTACCGCATATCTTGGGTAGAGGTAGTAAAACTAGAAAAGAGAGGTTAAGTCGCGTACTCTGAATTTATCCTCGCTTCTTATGCGAACGGAATGCGACAGAAAATCACTAACGCTTGCGGAAAGTGCCGTCCGCCACGCTCTCTGTATATTTAAACGCAGATGTAGCCTTGAGGGAAAATATGTTGACGCACACTCCACGATATGTTGTTAGACATCCTCTTTTACGCATATCGTCCCTTCAGAGTAGATTGGTAACAATTCTAGGATACTCTTTCTATCTTGCACACACCATATCAATTTCAATGTGGTCTGATATCAAATCAACAACTTTAAACAGTTCTCTTCGTTTAGGTCTTCGTTTCACATCTATTATAATATATATTAGGTCATTTTTTTAGATATGTGTCTAAATTTCTATGCTTTCTTAGTTAACTTTTATTCTTTCGCGAGTTTTATAAGCCTGCCGAAATACTACTCATCTGTAAAGTGGTCTAAGTACGGTATCGTCACTTTAACGGCGTTTCAAATGATGTGTGTTGCTTTAGCGTGAAATCTGTCAGTGATCAGCCGAAACGCCATATGGTAACAATATGACACTTGACAATACACTACACAATGCTAAGCAACTTCGGAATTTATAGAAAGTGTAATAGCCATCCTTATCCGAATTTCCTCTTCCTCTCTGCCCTCTCCTGCTGAGCGGGAGGATACGTAACGAGCGTATTGCAAGTTACAAAGTAACTTCTTATGTGAGTATCCCATGAGAAAGTGGAATTTTACGAATATCACAAGAAGAATATATTAAAAATTAACTGTTTCTAATTCTTCTGTTATATGTTATATGCGAAAACCTGAGACTGTAATGATTATAATGGTAATTTTTATGTTGTGTCGCTTAACGATCACAAAATCTGTGTACATAGCATCACACTGCGAAAAAGAGTAAATATACGTTGCGGCTATCTGATGTAGATATGATATCTACTTACGGCTTAAGAAAAAATAACAAAGATACATAACGCAACATGGTGTGAGAAAGCGGTGAAATGTTTTACTTATCATGATTTATTAAAGTTAGACGTTTTCCCTTAACTGAGGTATGTTTGCAACTGTCTTTGTTGCCATCGTCGTTCTGGTAAAATAGTTTTCATATTTTTTAATTTTGTGACTTAAGTTCTTTTACTGAAGTATTCTTCTTTCACTAGCTGCGTCACTTGCATGCATAACATGTACAACGTGAAACAGCAGTACAAAAAAAAGTCCTTGATATACACTGAAATCAAACATAAGTGTTGTTTTCCATCGTAATATTTACCATCGTACGCTCACATATAGGGCAATATCACGCAAATATACTGATTTTCTCTGTCAGTTCTGATGGTTTTCACAAATTTCAAGGTCCCGAGTTCGAGTCTCGGTCCGGCACAAAGTTTTAATCTGCCAGGAAGTTTCATATCAGTGCACACTCCACTGCAGAGTGAAAATCTCATTCTGGAAACATCCCCCAGGCTGTGGCTAAGCCATGTCTCCGCAATATCCTTTCTTTCAGGAGTGCTAGTTCTGCAGGGTTCGCAGGAGAGCTTCTGTGAAGTTTGGAAGGTAGGAGACGAGGTACTGGCAGAAGTAAAGCTGTGATGACGGGGCGTGAGTCGTGGCTCAAATGGCTCTGAGCACTATGGGACTCAACTGCTGTGGTCATAAGTCCGTGAGTCGTGCTTTGGTAGCTCAGTTGGTAGAGCAGTTGCCCGCGAAAGGCAAAGGTCCCGAGTTCGAGTATCGGTCCGGCACACAGTTTTAATCTGCCAGGATGTTTCATATCAGCGCACACTCCGCTGCAGAGTGAAAATCTCATTTTGGATATTTAGTCTTATTATATGAGCACAAAAATGGTTAGTTTTCATCACCGTAATTCCTCTTATATAACACGTAAAAATTCAGACGACTGTGCATTCTCAGTCGGGTAATGAGAGTTACTTCCTTATGATTTTGGAATTTCTAATGTCAGTACCCTAATATCTTGTTAGGTGATCATGTGTACTTGATTCGGTATATATTACGCTATTTGAGATCGTAAATAGATTTCAGAAATCGGAACTTGAGGATATTCACAGCATTCGCCTGTAAAATGCGAAGATCCGCTTAAAGGCTCGTCTGAACGTTGACCATCATGTGAGTGCCGTGTTCTGTAAAACCGCAACGAAGTGCACCGGTCACAGATGCCCGGTGTGCATGTATATGAAAAGTTTGGGTGCTGCATCTGCACAGAACAAAGTAGGCGTACACATGCACGTTTACACTCACTTGCAGTTTAACGCTCTGCAGAGTTCGTTGCTATCCTTCAGATTCCGCAGTTTCAGCGACTGAGGTCTCCTGACTGTTCTGGACATCGTCGACTTCAGTTGAAGGTATTGTTCTGTAATTGGCGTAAGACTACGTCGAAACCGGGCATTGTAAATAAAATAACCATTGCGATCTAGACGGTTTTCTCACTAATTTTATGTAGCTTACAATTTCGCTTTTCAAGAAAGTGTTACCAAAAATTTTTAAGGAAAAACTTGCAGGAAATAAAATGGTGTCGTTGTGTCTCCGTACTGGCACTGTTTCTTTTTCGTACCGAAGTTTCAGTCTCTTACTGAAAACCTTCTGTGAAAGGAGCAAAATATATTTGTCCATTTCGTTGAGAAATACTTTGCATTAGAAATATTCCCTGGCGCTACTTTCTTCTTCGATCTATCTGTGCTCTAATTGAAAGAGATGATTCCGAACTCTGCACATACTTTTGAAGAGATTTATCAGTTTCTTGCTGAGAGGTTGATATAAGGCTCATCTCGCCTTCAGTAACTTGTAATGAAGAATTACAGTAATAAACATCTTGAACATTACTAAATAGTTGTCTGTATGTCGGACAAAGGCTACAGACACTAACGGCATTTGGCTCTTTGCCGTACGGTGCTGAAACATGTTGTTTGCTTGATAATGATGGAAACGAAAGAAATTGACTCATTGGAAATTTTGGAATGAAACTGGATGGACATATTATAAAATGCGGGTATATAGAAGCAGATCCTGCTGCTCTGAAATTGCAAAAATGTCCGATAAGAAATCTAATTGTTACCTGACAGTTAGTTTATGAATTTGTTATATGCAGTCGCAGACATATTGTAAAACCGACATTTTTGTTGGAAGCAGCCAGCAGTACGTAACAAAGATGGTGAAACTGAAACAAACCAAGTCGATATGGTTGAAGGTAATTTTTCTCATTACAGATATCTTATATGAGTGCTTCACTATGAGAATAAGTAGAAGGTAGATTGGCTGTACGGCTTACGGCAAATAAGTATTTACAGTGAAGGTGCTGGGCGTACGTAAAGCTATCTCACATGCTTGTACATTTCCATCAGACACATTAACACTTTGAGTACCAGTCACTTACGTAAATCTACTTACCCCAGTGACAGCCTATTATTTCCATCTCCCATATAGAGTTTCGGGCATTGTCACTGTAACTGGACGCTCTCGCACTAACTCAAGAAACAACGTGACACTGTTTTTTCTTACTTTGAAATAAATCTCATTAACTCGCTAGTAAATAAATTTATATTGTTCTTCTGTTGAACATCTCGTCATCACAGGGCGTGAAAAGGTTTGCCTGCTTTAGGTGCAAAACAAAAGGGCACTTCGTTTACAATTTACAAGTAAAAAGTATGATTTTCAGTCTCTACTTACAGTGAAAAGGAAGAATATATTTCGAAAATGATTTAATATTTCCAAACGTTCATTTTGGCGTGGTAGAGCTGGAAAAATGGTTCCACGCAAAACCCCAGTTTTCATACACCACACTGGATCGACGTATCCGCATTTGTGATCCACTGATCTGCTATTGACGGTCATTCACTAATACTCATATGCAAAACCACTGCAATAAATTTTCGAGTGTCGTCCAAGGTGACAGTTTTCTTACCTAAATCAAATAAATCCCAAGTAGTATCTTCATCCGTGTCATCAGTACCAGAACAATCGCTACGGTCTTCTTCAGAGTCTTCGAAAATGCGAAGAATCTCTGCTGCCCGAAGTGGTCTGCTGCCAGACATGTTCCTTCGAGTGCAGAATGCGCTAACAATGGCGGCTCACACTCAAGTGACCAGCTTGACTGTTTGTATTGTGAGGTTTCGCTGTCGTGAATCAAACTGGTAGAACTGTGTACCAGGTCTGTTAATTCGCCTCCTCTTATTTTCTGGACCACTAATATTACTCACGAGAGGTAATAGTTGAAAGAGGGCCGCTTCTTGTAATATTACGGATATGGCAGCCCTCACTAAGATGTTATACCCGTAACACTACGGGCATGCCAATGAAAGTGTTAAGGATCAGTAACGGGACTCGTGTAGATGCCATTTTGAATATGAGCCGTGTTCCGTAACGTACTGTTTGGAACAAGCGTATAAAAGAGTATAGTACAGTTTCCCGAAGATGGCGGATAAAAGTGTGGTAGTAGTTCGTTGCCATTCTGCAAATTACAACATTGGTAACCAACTAGCCGATGTGGCAATGTTGAAAAATACTGAGGAACAGTCGAAACATGTAACATTTTTGTGTCACACTTTACGCTTGGTTTCGCATCTTCTGCTTATAGTCCGACCCTATTCCATTGCTACAACAGCAGTTGTCATCGAACACTGTTATCACAGATGTAATAATTTCCGAAGTCACAGTGAATTTCTATTTACCTTTTGCGCGATAAGCGCTTGAAAGTGGACTACACTGTTTTATATATTTATCTCTGCAGTGCAGAACGATATATTTCCCAGAAATGAGCACCTCTGTGAAAAACATACACACTGCAGACCCTCAGAGTGCATAATTCCAATTTAGAAACACCCCGTGAGGTTTCTGTGCTCTTATAAGCCTAGGCAGTCGCAAGATGCTCTATTTTATAAAACACCTCTACTTATTGAGAACCACACATGGGTATTTCTAATATCCCATTACACTCTTTGGGAATTTCTTGTGGGGGACAAATAAATATCACATTCAGTATTAACTCGTGTCTGCAAAAAACACATCATTCTCGCACTATACCATGAAAATGTATTGTGTACCATGGGTCTGCCGAGTGAAAGACTGACATTGAGATTTTGTGACTGTGGTAATTGTTATGTTTCTAACAAGGGAACCTCCCCATCGCACCCCCCTCAGATTTAGTTATAATTTGGCACAGTGGATAGGCCTTGAAAAGCTGAACACAGATCAATCGAGAAAACAGGAAGAAGTAGTTTGGAACTATGAAAAAATAAGCAAAATATACAAACTGAGTAGTCCATGGGCAACATAAGCAATATCAAGGATGATGTAGGCACAGGAGTGCTGTGATCCCGTGGTTAGCGTGAGCAGCTGCAGAACAAGAGGTCCTTGGTTCAAGTCTTCCCTCCAGTACAAAATTTTAACTTTTTATTTTCAGACAATTATCAGAGTTCAGGCACTCACCCATAATTAACTTCGCTCTCCAAAATTCCAGGACATGTTCAGATTTGCTTGGACATATGTAGGATTTGACGGTCTACACACGGAAAAATTTGAAAACGTGAAAAACATATGTTTTGACAGAGCACAGAGAAAACTGTGCGACTGTGAAACTGTTGCATTCATTTGTTGCAGTTTATGTGACACACTCTTATGTTTTCATCACTTTTTTGGGAGTGATTATCACATCCACAAGAAAACCTAAATCGGGCAAGGTAGAAGAATCTTTTTACCCATTCGCCAATTGTGCAAGTTGGGTGGGTCGACAACATATTCCTGTCATGTGACGCACATGCCGTCACCAGTGTCGTATAGAAAATATCAGAGGTGTTTTCCTGGATCAAATGTTTTCGGTTCCCATTGGAGTGGGACGTCCTTTCGTCTAATCGCACGGTTTTGCGGTGCGGTTGCAAAACACAGACACTAAACTTATTACAGTGAACAGAGACGTCGATGAACGAACGGACAGATCATAACTTTGCAAAAATGAAGTAAGTAAATTTTTCGCTCGAGGGTAGACTTGAACCAAGGACTTCTCACACCGCAGCTGCTCACGCTAACCACGGGACCACGGCGCTTCTAGGCCCGAATTATCCTTAATGTTGCTTATGTTGCCCATGGATTACTCAGTTTGTATAATTTGCTTATTTTTTCATAGTTCCACACAGCTTCTTCCTATTTTCTCGACTGATCTGTGTTCAGTTTTTCAAGGCCTATCCACTGTGCCAAATTATAACTAAATCTGAGGGGGGTGCGATGGGGAGGTTCCCTTGTAAGTAACCAACTAAAGTGGTAACAAAATCCAGTTCTAACTATTGGAGTGGCAGTGCGACACTATAAGAGCCATCAATAGAAATAGAAACACAAAAGTATTTCATAGTCAATTGGTTGAAAATATTCCACTTACCAGTCTCTGAAAACTATTACTGCTCTTTCATTCAGCAGGCTCAGAAGCCTAGAAACGGCAAGTGTGTAATCAGAGTTCATGTTCAAAATGATGCATACTTGGTACTCATTGCAAGCTCTGAAAGTGTCTAATGGAAATACAGAAACATACTGCATTCGACTGACTTACGCCCGTACTGTTCAACGTAAATAAATTCTTGTCGTTAACAATACATTCAGCTAGACCAGGCACACAAATCTTATGACTTGTCCCAGAAGTGAATAACGCATCCACGAGTAACTGTTGTGTTCTTTTTAATGAGATGAAAAAATTCTTTAAAAGTAACGACCAAACCTTTCTTCGTCAAATTTATTCACTTGCGTAATGTACTGAGAAAGTCAGTGATTTTCCATACTCTATCCGTCCAGTTTTGTGGATGATTTTGCAATGAGGTTGTCTTCCCACGAATTACCATCTCTCTCAATCAAATATATTTCAGCACCGTAGTATATAAACACAGTTATTTACAAACGTTGGTTACGTCTATGTCTGTATATTCCATTTAAAAAGTTCGAATTCACTGTATATTGTGTATGGAAACTCTCTTTCTTTAATTTTAAACATGCGCTTTGTTTCTACCAATCAGCTGTTCTAAAGCGGACGTCTCGACGAGCGATTTGACACTCGTGGGTACCATACGAATTATTCGAACTTAGCGTTAGATTACAAAACAAGATTTTCTTTTTTCGTAGCAGTGCTTCTTTTCTCCTCTAACTAGGGGAAACATTATCCTCCCTCAAATGTACACGAATTTTCCATTTGCCCCATACAGCATAAGTCAAAATATAGTACGTTAATTTGTGCTGCGAATTTACTGTTTGCATGGAATTATGTCAGAACTATGGTGTAAGATTGAATCTGCGCCAATAAACTACAGGTTTAATTAGATTTTTGTATTTATATATTTGTCAATGAGTGTTATCTTCCTAATTTTCTCGATTTGTAAAACAGCTAGAATCAGAGAACGGGTATCGTTACGTATTTCTATTCAATGGTTTCATATGATGCCTAAAATACAAATATGTAAGAACCTCACTCGGTGCTTATTCCTGCAAGCACGTGTCTTTTTGCTGCTGAGTTTTATTTGTGTACTAACGCAAGTAATGATTTTAGATACGGATAGCGGCGAAGAGCAAGTCGGTGGACTGCGAGGTTTACACTGTATCACGACTGTTCGGAACACCTATTGATTTTCACAGCCGTCCACTTCCTGCAGTGCCTCCTTAATTACAAACCGATTTGGTCAACTTGAGCTTGCAACTAGGCGCCGCAAGTAATGTGCTTTGCTATTGGCGAGGGCGTCGGCTAAGATGGCAAAGGTAGGAAGTGGAAGGAACGAGATTGCCTTAATTTATCGCTGCCATTAAAACTAAACTCGCCACGAGCCCACTCGAGAAAGACGGGGCACCAAGGGCTCCCCTGTATTCCATTCTTAGTGGCAGCAGTTGTGCGAGGGTTCGCCGCAGAACTGCTCTGCGCTACCGACGATTCTTTCCTGCAATCGATATCGATGACGTTTCCTACACGGAGGAAACAATAAGTTTTGAATTTGGCAGAAGATGTTTACTTCGAAACAGTGGTTGTAGTTCAACGTTACTGTCACTTTTTCGAAAAATTATTCGCCAAGCTTTATCTTAAGCGACTGTATTAGAGGTTCCCTTGACAATTTTTAGTTGCACTCAAAACGCTATGCTCATATCACGCTAACTGAAAATGATTCGATATCCAGAATCGCAAAAAAAAAAAAAAAAAAAAAAAAAAAAAAAAAAAAAAATCTACTCTTGAGTGATGGCATGAACTACTTCTGTCTTTCCGCAATTCTGTTTCCTAAAGCGCACTTGTTCCGTGAGACAAGGCGTTTTGGTTTCTACAACATATCCGTGTCGTTATCCACTGTCCAGTACTTTATGTTTCTGGTCTAGCCACTTTCGTAAATATTTTATAAATATATTTACTTTCCAATTTGGTGCGGCTTATGGACGGAGCGATAATTACCAAACAGGTCTGAAGGAAAACTATGTTGGAAGTTGCAGAAACTGTTTTGTCGCCATCATTTTACAGTTTTTAATAAAAGTTATTGCCGTAAGTAATCATCACCACACCGCTAAGGTGCAATATTGTTTAATATTACCCCAAATTACACTGCTTTACTCTCTCTATAAAACATAAAATTCGTAGTAAAGGAAGAGGACAACTAATGCATCAATTTCGTTCCTCTTAGAATCATCGACATTAAACAAAAACGTAACAATAGTAGACACATCATTTCTTCTCACCAAATATCTTCCGGTAGCATTTATGGCTGTCTCTGACGGAATTGCAATGTCATCGGCAAACTTCAAAGTTTTTATTTCTTATCCCCGAACTTTAATTCGATTTCCTAATTTCTTCCTGTTTTCCTTTAATGCTTGTCCAAGGTACAGACTGAATAACGTCGGGGACTGGCTGCTACCCTGTCTCACTCCCTTCTCAACCACTGCTTCCCTTTCATGCACTTTGGCTCTTATAACTGCCGTCGGGTTTCTGTACAAGTTATAAATTATCATTCGCTTCCTGTATTTTACCCCTGCTCTCTTGAGAATAAATTCCAGTCAAAATGGTTAAAATCCTCCTCTAAGTCTATAAAAGTAATAATGGTTGATTTACCTTTCTTTAACCTAACTTGTAAATAAGTCATTCGGTCGTAGGCTCCGGAACCCAAAGCGATCTTCCCCGAGGTCGACTTCTACTAGTTTTCATTCTTCTGTAAATAATTCGTCCGAGTGTCCTACAGCCGTGACTTATTATACTGATAGTTCAGTAACATTCCCACCTGTCAGCACCTCCCTTCTTTGGGACTGGAATTATTAGATTATTCTTGAAGTCTGTGTGTATTTTCCCTGCCTCATATATCTCGAAAACATTATGGAATAGTTTTGTTATTTTTGGCTGTCCCAAGGATATCATCAATTCTGAGAGAACTTCATCTAATCTACTTCGACATAGGTCTTTTAGTTCTCTGTCAAATTCTTCTCGCAGCATCGATATTTCTCACCTCATCTTCATCTACGTCCTCTTCCTCCTCTATAATTTTTCTAGAAGTTCATTTCCCTTGTGCAGTGTCCCTATACGTTCCTTCCACATCTGAGCTTTCCTTTCTTTGTTTAATACTGGTTTTCCACCTGTGCTCTTAATATTCATACAGCTGCTTCACTTTTCTTCACAAGCCTCTTTAATTTTCCTATAGGCAATATTTGTCTTTCCCATAGTACTCCTGTGGCTGATAATGCTTAGCCAATTTCCACTTTCTGTCAGTCTCATTCCCTTTCACCTTCTTCATTTGCGGCATTATTATATTTTCTCCTTTCATCAGTTAGATTCAATAGCTCCTATGATATCCAAGGATCTCTATTGGGTCTCGTCTTTTTACCTATTCTATCCTTTGCTGCCTTCACTATTTCATCTCTCAAAGCTATCCATTCCTCTTCGTTGCCCAATCGTCCCTTTGAAACTCTCAACAATCTATGCTTCTTCTTCTGTCTCCCTAATTTCCTAGCTTTTTGTAAATTCTTCAGTTTCAATCTACAGTTCATAGCCAATAAATTATGATCAGAGCCCACATCAGCCCCTGGAAATGTCTTACAGTTTAAAATCTGGTTCCGAAATCTCTGTCTCTACTCGTTCAGATGCTCTTCTCTCTTTGTCAGGTAGCTGGTAATCGACGAATCGATGCATGAACACTGTCATTACTTTCAGCCGATGGTTGATAAAAGAACTGCTTATCTTTTTTTAATAATAATGATATTTAAAAAATTAGCATGTGATAGGCCAAAAATGTCAAGTCTTCTAACGAAATTTGTTTCTATACGCTTATGAACATTCAACGATCTTCCAGCATATTTTTTGTTGTTTCCTCCATAGTCGATACAAAGCGTATAATTTCAGTATGCAGTTTCTCCAGCTCATGTATTCGAATCAGTGCTTTTTACCAATAAATCATCACTTTTCGCATAGCAAGTGTGGCCTTTTGTCGCACAGTTAATGTACACACCGACAAATTGCAAAAGAAAACATTAAACCTTTGTTTTACAGATGGTAATTTGCTTCTCCTTACTTCATAGGAGTTAATATTCGAGTAAATAAATTTTCTCCCGTAAACGAACTGTAGACGAAGACATTGTCCTTGCTACTTCCCTCGAAAATGAAAGATTACCGAGATGGTCGGGGTTGTGTCGTAAGAAGGACGGGCTGGACTCACTCTGCTCTGCCCTCTCTTTTCTCTTTGCCTTACCAACCCGTCACGTCATTCAACCAGTCAGTTAAGGAGACTGAATCAAAAAATGCGCATATCTGGTAATAAATGAATTTGTGATGAAGAAATAACGAATTTTCCTATTTTGAAGGCCAAAGGACATTCTTTCCCCTTATATTTTACATGGAACTGAACAAAACTGTTGGGTTACCCTAGAAAAAAAAACATAAAAACTTATTAAAATTGCGAAATAACGGCCATGCTTATAGATGTGTGCACATTTTGTGAAAAGAAGTTCTCAAACGTAAAGGCGACAACTAAACGTTCCTGCGAGCTTGTCTAGTAAGTACCCCACGCTTATTCATTATAGATTCCTTTTAATGCGTTTTATTAAATTCGTGATTACCAAAATTTAACACCCAACCATTAGTAAAAGAAGCGAACTCTTCTCGAACGGTAGTAAGGAAACTAATGAAAAATTACATTTAACGGTCGACACACACGTTTTGAAACGTAACACAGCAAGAATATTTGCGATTGGTGCGTTGTCGACACTACTATCCTAGAAAAATTATTGATATCCATCATGACGTCTAATATTACGAGCTTTTACTGACGAAAAACATAAGAAAGTATTTTGGTAGTCTTAGAATTCGATGTACAACCATGAGCTATTATTACCACCAAAAGTATGTATTCCCTTCGCAATTAATCTGCTAAAAAAGCACCTGCTCCTATTTCCCGCTTAAATTTATTTATAGGTCCGTTGGAGGTTACTTATCTGCATATTTACACCAGTCTTTTTTGTCACCGCTCTGCCAAAAATCTATCTAATTTGTTGTACATTGTATCATAGTTGTTTTCTGCCTAATTTCATTTACACTAAACTACCAGGTCGTGAAGTTTCTATACCATCATTACTTTCGAGTAGGTCAGAGTATTATACGAAGAGGATAGTGCAGCTAGGAACCCATGATGTTTTTTGGTCGATACTTCAGTCTAGTGACTAATTTTAGAATCACATGAATCTAACAGCCGTGTACCGCAAGTCTCTAGAGGAACGGAGGGTTCCAAATGATTGGAAAAGAGCACAGGTAGTCCCAGTCTTCAAGAAGGGTCGTCGAGCAGATGCGCAAAACTATAGACCTATATCTCTGACGTCGATCTGTTGTAGAATTTTAGAACATGTTTTTTGCTCGAGTATCATGTCGTTTTTGGAAACCCAGAATCTACTATGTAGGAACCAACATGGATTCCGGAAACAGCGATCGTGTGAGACCCAACTCGCGTTATTTGTTCATGAGACCCAGAAAATATTAGATACAGGCTCCCAGGTAGATGCTATTTTTCTTGACTTCCGGAAGGCGTTCGATACAGTTCCGCACTGTCGCCTGATAAACAAAGTAAGAGCCTACGGAATATCAGACCAGCTGTGTGGCTGGATTGAAGATTTTTTAGCAAACAGAACACAGCATGTTGTTATCAATGGAGAGACGTCTACAGACGTTAAGGTAACCTCTGGCGTGCCACAGGGGAGTGTTATGGGACCATTGCTTTTCACAATATATATAAATGACCTAGTAGATAGTGTCGGAAGTTCCATGCGGCTTTTCGCGGATGATGCTGTAGTATACAGAGAAGTTGCAGCATTAGAAAATTGTAGCGAAATGCAGGAAGACCTGCAGTGGATAGGCACTTGGTGCAGGGAGTGGCAACTGTCCCTTAACATAGACAAATGTAATGTATTGCGAATACATAGAAAGAAGGATCCTTTATTGTATGATTATATGATAGCGGAACAGACACTGGTAGCAGTTACTTCTGTAAAATATCTGGGAGTATGCGTGCGGAACGATTTGAAGTGGAATGATCATATAAAATTAATTGTTGGTAAGGCGGGTACCAGGTTGAGATTCATTGGGAGAGTGCTTAGAAAATGTAGTCCATCAACAAAGGAGGTGGCTTACAAAACACTCGTTCGACCTATACTTGAGTATTGCTCATCAGTGTGGGATCCGTACCAGATCGGGTTGACGGAGGAGATAGAGAAGATCCAAAGAAGAGCGGCGCGTTTCGTCACAGGGTTATTTGGTAACCGTGATAGCGTTACGGAGATGTTTAATAAACTCAAGTGGCAGACTCTGCAAGAGAGGCGCTCTGCATCGCGGTGTAGCTTGCTCGCCAGGTTTCGAGAGGGTGCGTTTCTGGATGAGGTATCGAGTATATTGCTTCCCCCTACTTATACCTCCCGAGGAGATCACGAATGTAAAATTAGAGAGATTAGAGCGCGCACGGAGGCTTTCAGACAGTCGTTCTTCCCGCGAACCATACGCGACTGGAACAGGAAAGGGAGGTAATGACAGTGGCACGTAAAGTGCCCTCCGCCACACACCGTTGGGTGGCTTGCGGAGTATGAATGTAGATGTAGTGTAGATGTAGAAGGAATGCGGACTTGTACACATTTAATTGCTGTGTAATATTTTAAAGCTGTCTGGAATATACTGTTGATTCTTCAGTTACAAAATGCTATTGCAAGTAAAATTCTACATACTTACAAAACTTGCCATATAACGTGTGCGTGGTAAAGCCATACTTCGTCGGTCGTGCACCAACTTGTGTCTTGAAACAGAAGAAGTTTTTTTAGGACCGACCATGGGATATTTGCAAATTAACTGAGTTTCGTAATGGCTTAACAATTTTACCTTTCTTTAAAATGGAAATTTGTGTTAGTATGCAATAGCTTCAGTTTCAAAAAGTATTTACCTTGTAATATGTTTCTGATAACAATTCTGCTTACTTTGATTTCACTTACAGATTATTGGTGTCAAATACAGTAATAATGTAACAGTTGGATGAATAAATACATTATTGACAAGATTTTCTCGATTGAAAAGCTTTTAAATTTTAATAGAGTATTTTTTCCTGAGTACAAGATCATGTCGCACCTTGAAACATGTTTTTATATTAGACAAAACCTTAATTACCCCGAGTAATTTTTGTATTGTCGGCAAAAGACTGCTGCACATAAAAAGCGAATGCCATCATTGAAAAGTGGAATAATAAAATATATCAAACTCCAGTTACTAAGGTCGAAAGTCTGAGAAGTGTCGCACGGTGCAACACTCTCCCCCACAAAACGTCCAGATTTGATCAGACCCTTCAGACTTAAATTATTTACTCCTGCAACAACAATGCTTCTTTCGTATGGAAAATAGTAATGGCAATTCTTATTTCTAATGATTTACATGCACTATAGATAGAATATGTGTTAACGAATGTCTTACAGTATCCACGATTCCATTTTTATGGGCAATAATTGGACGAGTCTGCCGCTCGCAGCGCCTAACGACGATGACGAAGTCTATCGTCAAAATATTGCACAGAAAAAGCCGAGCGTCTATAAACTGAGCTCCCTCAAATATGATGTCTTCTAATCAAGCTACTTATGATGGTTTGTTGTTCTTCGATTTTGCGCTAAAACCACATTTAAGCAAGCAAACTTTCACAAATCTGCCCATCAGTCTTTCTTATTCCTCGTACTTTATTGTGACATCGTTACTGTACATTTTTTTCTGGAACCAGTTGTCTCACAGTTCATTATTTCCTGGGTCCTTAATTAACCAAACACGAGCTGTGTTTACAACAGCTAACATTAGCTCGCAATACATTGCGATTTAATGAGTCATCGGAAAACGATGACAGGCTTGACAGCTAAATATGCAAAATATCTCGCTTTATAAGAGCACAGAATGATGCTTTAACACTCCCAGTTTAACTCTAATCATTCATGATATCAACAACAAAAGTAATACGTGAGTTAGAATAGCTATGACACTAATAATATTGCTAATAATGTTTCTGGATATTAAGCGTAATATTCGAAGTGCCGAATAAATCCTCTGATACGCTTCAGTCGTCGTCTCATTAGTAATGGGCGCTGAGTCAGTCGACTGCAGAAACAGTCATCCTCCAATTCCGTTGGCGGTATTTCTGTCTCGCGTTTTCCTCCAAGGCCCTACAGGACATTGCCGGGGAATTACTTAGCGCTCATTCTGGCCCAGACTAATACGGAGTTCCGGCTCCTATTAACTCGCTCATGACCACGTGAAGAAAACGTATTGTTGGTGCCCGTGATGTAATAATTTATCTTCCAATATAGTAAACAGAATTAACTAACTACCATTTTAATCTTCTGACACCAAACGCTGACATGTAGCATATCGTTCGAGTTAACATAAATTTGCATTGCTAGCTTTTTTAGAGAAAAACATTATCAGCTGTCAGTACTTTGGTTTCAGAAATGTACCGCTACCATCGGATATCGAAGAATGTTTGGACCACATGAGACAGTGAAAAAACTAGTTACGTCTTCCACATGGTGCAGCGCTAAATTAAGGACCGATCAGTAAATTATTAGTCCCTCCGAAAACTTGCCTCGATATGACGCACGAACATATTTCCCATTATAATGCTGTTTATTTTAATCGTTTATTTATTTACATTACTTGATCATATTAGAGACTTCAGGTACGGTACTCTCTTACGTGGCGCCAGGTTTTCACACATACAAATCTTTTTCTAGCGCGTAAAATTAAATAATAATACATCACTAAATCTAAACATTTTCTGTATTACCCCTGTCTATGGCTGTTATGATAATATGTGCTAAGAGCCGGTTTTGAGTTTTGAATGATCGGTGCTTCACGAATCCAGGCCTTTCCAATTCCAGAAACTTGCAGTTCCTTATCCCTGTTGCATAAATTTGCTATTTAATCTGATGTCGAAAACTAGCGTAATTTCGCACTAGATCTGTAAGTCCTCTAAGTCTTTTGCATCCATAGCGGACATTAATTTCCTGGAAAATGAAATAAACTGAACTTTATATTTTTACTGTCTCGTCACTTCTTATATGAAACAAAAATAGTTATCCTTAAGAATACTATGGGCTCACAGCGTGGTAAAAAGGTAATATGTCTGAGATAAGCATACAAAAATGTACATCGAATTATTTATGTTCTGTAATATCTGTGCGTTCACCACGCGAACGATTACAGGTACAGTGTTCATGTACGCGAAGATTTCGACATAGTGTTTCTCCGGCATTTCACCGCCATGCGCAAAACAAGTTTTGTAGATAGAAGTTGCGTTGCTCCCTGTGAAACAGCGCCCGCCATTGTTCTGCGCCCTGAGTTTGCGTTCCTTTTACACTTGCGAGTTTTATAATGTCGTGTTTCCGCTGCATTGTGGTCGTTTTGTTGTAATGGCTGGCGTGCTGTATCCCGTTTTGCTTTAGATTGGGCAAGAATGGAATGTAACTTACATACCAACAAGCGCTCGTGCTACTGCCTTGCGTCATCGCACAGGTACTTCCCGGTGCATTCGAGAAAAAAAAAAAAAAAAAAAAAGGAAGAGAGCAGAACGCAACATCACAATGAACATCACTCCGCACAGTGCTTTGTAAACGTACAGAAGCATAGCAACTCTTTTGCGTAAGCTTCAATTGTATCCAGAAACACCACCGCCAGTACCACTCTAATATTAAGAACCACTTCTGTGTCCATAAAAAAAAAAAAATTAAAAAAAGCTGCGCATCCAGAGTCGTGATAATTTAATCATAAAATGTGTTAGTTATGAATGGAAGAGATAGAGTAAGCATTGTTTTTGTTCATTCTCAATAGCTATTTGGTAAGTCTGGTATTCTGTATACCAGATCATTTTCAATTCATAGTTGAACTTCTTCCACTGTTTTATACCTTGAAACTAACCTGTGCCTTGCCAAAAATTAGCTGTTCTTCAGAGAACGAATTGACACATCCCGGCTTCCGTATGGTCATTTTACGGACTACTATAATGTCGATGCTGAGCTTAAATAAGCTCGAAAAAAAAAACAGCTGAGATCTACTATCATTCTGTGCAGCGCTTCACGCATTTTTAGGATTATAAGACTTTGTGGGCATAGAATTTCCAAAAAGGTGGTGGTATGCTGATGTAATCTCGAAGCAAGTATCTCGCAAAAGACACACACGCACAATCTTTTTTAACGTAGTACTGTGTACTTCGTTCAATAATTAATCATGCTGAACTCTCGTGGTATTAGCTCTTTGAGACATTATTACCTGCTAAATTTGTTCTACATAAAATAACATATTAAATGAATTTTGAGTAAAAGACCTGCAGGGTACACATTAATGAAAAAATGTCTCCAGATCCTTCCGTGTTATGATATAAATGTTCAAAATTAGAAAGCAAGCGATACAATTTCGACCACGTGATGTTGCTGTAACAAAACGAGGAAGTGTTCATTACTTTTATATAGTTTTCCTTTTCTTTAGTATATTCCAGCCGTTATCGTTTGTATGTATCTACTTCCGCTCACTGTTATTTCTCATTTTCCGGGCGATGAACTCGACACTAACAATATGACGAGAATCGTTTTTTAAGAGGTTATTTCAACTCAAGTAGATCGGGATATCATTTCGCCATTATTTTTGTTGTAATTTGTGATGGCTATTCCTAAACAGTAAAGCTTTGCAGGTTGCGACATTTTCTGACAAACTTCGAAGCTCTGTACTTACTTCTTTTTGCTTGACCTACGATCATAATCACTGCTACGATAGCATGATAACTTTCAATCAAGAAATGTAACATTAAGTGTGGTACAGTTGTAGACTTTCAGCAGGATCTTGTAATCCGGCTCTTATTGTGGGCTGCATGTGCTTACGCTAAACTCTTCTATGTATATCGAAATGGTTTCCGAACAGGGCTCATTCGTTTCTCCCTCCCCTTCAAATTATTCTCGGTTTATATGTTATTTTGCCGAAAACTTACATTTTGGGACCTTTGTTGTATACTAAGTACAAGATGATTCTTGCAAAGAAGAAAACAGCAACCAGCCACTGTTAACAACGCTGTTTATTTACTGAAACAGTGCCGTTACCGGTTTCGCAGCAACAGGTTCATCTTTAGGCGGCTGTACAAATTTATATTCATATGTTGTTGTTTACATTAGTTGTTTGCTGCTGTTTCCCTCTTGTGGCAAAAGATCCTTGGGTTGATGGTACCATACAGAAAAAAAACGACGTGAGAAATCTGTATCTGTACCTATTAACGAATGAAAATAATTGAAGCAAGTCTCTAAGGCAGAACTAGATTAGTGTTAGGTTACTTACGTTGAAATTCCTCTTCACTGTGTTCCGTTGTTGACTGCTTGTGTTCACGAAAAGTAAGAAATGTATGAAACCGTTTTTAATGTAGAAATATAAACATAGTATGGAGCAACACACGCTCCCTAACTTGAGACTGTACGAAGATGGCGCTGTCACAGATAAAACAGTGCCAAAGAATTTCTCTCTCAGAGATGTTACGATACTTGCATTGCTGAGACTGAAGAAAATTTACACTTGATAGATGTTTTACATATTTTCTGCCATTTCGTGGACCCAAGCAGTCGATAGTAAAACGTAATGACTCAGTAGTTTCAATGTAAGGAACGTAAACCTAATTCAGGTCTACTTAGAGGGTTGTTTACATTGTTTTGATTCGTTATTAGATATAGTTGTAGTTCAACAGGCCGATTCTGACGTTTTTTTCCTGTAGGGGTCCATCACCCCAAGCAACTTTAGCCACAAGGTGGAACAAACTTCCTACACCTAATGTACATAATAACAACTGTAATCTAAACGTGAACAGCCGTCTGAATTTGAACCTGTCGATTCGAAACCGGTAACGGCACTATATGTATAAATAAATAGTATTATTATGGTGTCTGATTGCTATTTTCTAGGGATAGCTCGTCAGATGATCACAGAGGACTGCTTACTGACAGAAAAAGTATTAAAGAATTTGGGGTATTATTCTTTTAGGAGTTCCGGCGATTTACTGAGACTTCCTGTATATCTACGACTATAGAGACATCTGTCAGTATTCTTACATTGTTTGTAAGTTCTTTAACGTGTGCAGCCAAACTTTGATCCCGAGCAACTTCGTCTAGCGTTCAAAATGCTTATCGTAGTAACTGATCTTTATTCCATTGCTTTAAATGTTTTCTGATTTTTGCTTTGAATTAACTTTCGTTAGTGTTTTATGCGTATGCTGTTTTTTTCGCATTATCTTTTAGGATTGAAGCAGTCCCAGAAACTAATCCTTTCTTTCCTATGTCTGCTGCGTGAAGAGGTTCATCGTACAATATTACCCTCTCTTAAATTATGAATGGAAAATGTTTTGTGAAACACTTACGTTTGTTCGTGGGAGGGAGGTCAGCATGTTTGATTGACGGTATAAGGATTCCGGTTCGATCCCTGATCTCCCAAGATATTTAAATTATTGGGTGAACTGTAGACGGCTCTATTCAGTCTCGTGACAGCAAATGACGAACTACTAGAAGACGAAGTAGCGGTTGCTGTACGGAAAGCCGATATTAACGACTGAGGGTTAGAGTCGTGACTTGACGCTCACACAGTATCTATCCTGCGGCGCCCTAGGCCTGTACGTTTTCCATGTGTTCGCCCGTGTGCACCTGCTCTCGTGTGTGTGTGCGCGTGCTCACTTTATGTGCGTTTCTACATACTTGTTGGCCGTATATTTGAGTCAGAAATCGGAAATCAGTGTAGTAACGGTCTAAAAATTCGTGAATATCGTAGACTGTAAACATGTGACACCACATTTACGCCGCATTGACAGTAATGAAATTAAATTCGGAATCTCGTATGGCTATCGTTGATGCAAAGACATCTACGACTTTCAGGATGTCGTTTGTTGTGTTTCACACGATCGATGTTTTTCGATTCGGCGCTGGTTGGCGTGGAAGAGGTCATTCTGTTAGAGATATCTCATTTCGTTTGAGCACAGAATATGTTCTCTTCCACTGAGTATCAGCGTCTTGAGGTCACCCAGATACCTGACTCTATTACTATTTATGATATCTTATTAAGCAAACACGGGAATATTAAACGATAGTATTAATTTTGAATTACAGAACTAAGGAGTCGACAGCAGTTGTGTTCTATTCCTGGCGACGAAAGTGTTGGTGCTGCGGTTAAGGGACAATACTCACACGCAGACGGTATCCCACTTAAGTCTTCTTACGGCCATTTAAACTTAGGTATTCCATTGTTTCCCTAAAAAATACTTCAGGCGAACGCCAGGATGGCCCCTTTCGAATTACCACAACCGATTTCCTACATAATCCCTCATGCTGTGCTTGTGCTCTGCTGCGTTAACCACTAAGATTCCGTTTCGTTTATACGCTGCGTGTACTCTATCCAGGAGGCACGCGCACAGTTGACAAATTTGCACGTCAGGTGTAGTACCCAGCTGCATTCTGACCTATCCTTCACTCGTCGGTTGGCTGTGTGATTTGGCTTCTGTGACGTCGCGCGTGACTGTCCTCTGCAGCGTGGTGACCGCCGATAACTACCGGCCTCCTACGCCGCCCCCCCCCCCCCCCCTCTACCCCTATCTATCACACTCCAGCGACCCGGCCACCCCGTCGTTGAGCTGACTGTCCGCCCTTTTCGTTGTGCCCCTCTCTTATCTCGAACGAGAGAATGATTTTCCAGTCAATTCGTTCATGTTAAGAATTGGAGTTCATTTTGCAGAAGCTGAGATTGCGGTATAATTTCCCTTTAAACTCGTAATTTAAGCGTTTTTTTTTTTCGTCAGAGCCTAAGAAGCGGTGATAAGAAAGAGTAATAACGCCGGTTCAGTGAGGCACGTAGGACGGAGGACAATCGCAGGCGGCGGTAATTGCAGCTCTCGGCTCTTCACGTGCGGCTTCCTTCACGTTGGCCGTCCGCACCCCGCCTTTCCCAGTTACTAGCCCCACATTTCATTTGCCGAGAAAAGATCTCATCCACTCAGCAATTGGCCCACGTCGTATGTCCAACTAAATAGGAAGGATGAAACACTTCCGGTTCTAATACAATAATCAGCCTAATGCTTGATAATATGACGTGACAACAGAAACGTGGTATGTTTGCTGCTTACACTTACGAAAAAGTTAACTCGTCTCATATATGCGTGTCAAATGCACGCCGTACAAATACGTCAAGTTGTTAAAGGTTAAACATATGGTACCATCAGGACCGTAAGCTTTTGACAAATATTAAAATTCGTGTACACGTCACTGGTACACGTCTTCAGGTACCTCGGAAGTCGTATCACAGCAGATGATAGAGGTTCAACGAATTTGCGTAGCAGGGAATGAGCCGGATCTGAGCCAGTCCTCACGTCGAGTTGCCGTCCATTGGTCTGGTACAGGTGCCTGCATCAATAGGATCGTTGTTTCTCGCACTCGTCAAGGCATATCAGGGCTAGTGTCCCACTCCCGTCTCAGAAATATAACAACCGGACACGTAAACCACAAACACGCTCAGAATAAAGTTTCACAGAAATAAGGCGACACGACCATCCCACCAACAATGTAAAGATAAGGTTATGGCAAGGTAATTATCCGGTTACAAAAATAAAATAATTGTTACGTTTAGGGTGGGCGATATTTCATAAAGCGGTGTTAACATCGGGAAAAAGGCATCCGGTGCCGTTGATAAAGGGTGTTTTTATCTCCATAAAACTTGTGAGTCACTACCTCTCAGGCGTCTGGCACTCATCCTCTTCTTTCAAATCCGGTATACTCTCGTTGTCTTCCGTAAGTGGTTTAGACTTTTGTAGTGCCATTTTAGAGCGATTATCGAGTGACATTTAAAACACTAGACTCGGTTTCAGAAGGAACGGGGTCAACATCCCCATCTGGCCGTCCAGATTTTGTTTTTCCATAGTCTTTCTATATCGATTAACGCAAATATCGGGATGATTCCTTTAAACAGAACGTGTCCGATTCCTTCCCCACCTTTGTCCTATCCAAGATAGTGCTCCATCTGTGATGACGGAACTTCAAACGCTCATCTTCCTTATTTTTCCTTCTCACGTACGGGAGGTTATTTGGGTATGTTGCACTGGTTCATTAATATCATTAAAATTTATCAACATGTCGAAAGACTATCGAAGTGACAATAGAGAAAAGTGTATCGACGTTTATAGGTGTCTGAAGAGGTCATAAAATAAAAGCATTTTTCAGGAGGTAGTACGAAGACGAGGGTCGGGAAGGTGGGATTAGGGCTGATATGTGGTTCAACAACCAGGCGAATCCAATGAACACCACAGAGAGTAGGGGGTGTAGCAGCGTCCACCATTATGTTATGGAACGAAGTAATGCAAAGAAAGCCGGCTATCTCTCTGCGTGCCGGTTGATAATTCTTTTTCGATTTTACGCAGAGGCTGGGAACTTGCAGAGCCATCAGACATAATGCTGGAATTTCTCACGTATACAAATAGATTAACTTATAAAAAGCTACGTTTTTCTAACGTCTCTGATTTTTTGTTCCTACTTAACATGTTCCTCATTATAAGCGGAGAAGTTTCTATTGGCGTTGTACCAGTACTACTGGAAAAACTTAAGAAGCTCAGTTTCCTTCAAATTCATAGGCAGTCCGCCATTAATTTACTTTCGTAAGTGTTCTTAGAACAGTATTTATTTCGAAAGAATTGTGTGTCATTGTTAAGTTCGATGTTGTCCACAATAGCGAAATGATGATATTTTAAGCATTATCATTATTTAATTCCTCACTAGACATTTCAAAGTGTGTGCTTCTAGATATGGTGAACAAGTGTATTCTTTTTCTCACTCGGGGTTGTATAACATTTCGCATGAGAATTTTCATGGCCAAATGCAATACTGAGTTTTCGATTTGTACTTACAGGCGACTCTCAGCTTCACAACCTACAGTAACGTAATCGTGACTTGTACAGTTTTCGAACGATACTAACGACACTTTTTCATCTTCATATTTTGATTATTACCACTCACTCTAATAGCGTTTCATTTTATCTCAGACTTTAGTTACCAGTATGTTATATCGGTAGATTTGCGAACTATGCTGTTTCACTTTCACTGTAGCATTCTCTCAAACCATTTTACGATTAATCTAAGAATGCACAGCAAAAGGTGTAGATTTCTTTCAGAGTGATTATTTTAAAAGAGAACTTAAATAATTCTCTTGGAAAGATTGAAGTCCAGCGCAACGGAGAAAACAGGTGGGTTTTTACTGTCGGCATGCCGTCGTAAGCAGGATCTTACTTTCTCACGTGGGAGGTAGGGGTTTGTTTTCGCACACCTCAGCCCGTATTTCAACATCAATTTCAGGTTCAATCAGTCAACTCGGTGATAGGTGGGTGGTCGGCAGCGTTAGAAGGACGTGTTTACGGCTTGTTTGCCACTAGGGAAGCCACAGCAAGGAGCCGGCCGAAGTATTGCACCTACCGACAACTATTAAAAGCTTATTGGTCAGCTAACGCAGCAGTGGGACTGTTAGTACTGAAATATAGTCATCAGGTCTTTATCTGATATACTATCTCACAATTTTGTTTGCTCACCTACATGATTTTTCTGCGTAATTAAGTAGACTGTTTTTCCAGTACTCCTAAAATCGTAGAATTTTGGGTTTTGTTGGAATTAAGATAGTTAATGCAAATTGATTAATACCGGAGGAATCTGTTGGCGAAGTGGAAATTCTGTTCATCTGACAAGCAAATTCACAAATGCCAATAAAACATATGCAAGTGATCTGCAAAACTGTAATTACGCCGTAGATGAAGTGACGATAGTGTTAGTAACGGGTGACATTAAACTTTGAAATATCATTTACAAAGTGCGAGGTGCGACTCTATTAAACAGTTGCGAAATAAGACTACAGTCATTTCATAAGGAAGTTTACATTTGCTGTAATACTCAGATACGAAAAAAAAAATCCACTTTTGTTACAGACACACTCATTTGTAAATATCATAGTTATTCTAGTGTGACGTGATTTGAGAAGACCAGCACCGCAATTAAATAACTCTTGCAAATTAATGTAAGAAAGAGTTGTCAGAGAAATGGATCCACGATGTGACGGTTATCTATTGCTCGAAGAAACAAGCAAAATCAGTTTTTTTTCAGAGGCAACGATAATGGTTCATGGATCGACGGTGTCTGTTTCTAGAAGCATTAGTTGATTGTCATTGTTTTCTATCACAGTATTCTTAGTCTGTATCAGCAATTAAATTGAAATTAACTGTATTTTATAAAGCAGAAATGTTGTTCTTAAGGAGGACAGTATCGTGAAAGCCTCAAGTATTATAGAGGTAAGTTGTAGGAAAATGTAAAACAGGAATGGCAAACCTGACAGAGAAAGGGCAATGCGCGTGGGAGGTGTGCTTTTATAAGTTCACTTCAGTATTAACGGCAATTCAGAAGACTACATTTTAGCGCATGTTTCTCCGTGTGAAGGATTGTTAAACAAATAAAAACATCTGATATAAGAAGAGCCAAAACCTTAGTATTCTCCAACGCGCCGCAAATAAATTAACAATTTGGCTATCATTTTCTTAGCGACATATTTGGTGAAACTGAGTGAAATTAACAACAATATTAGGTGATTTTAGTTCCGTACGCAAACTTTCGATTTTCTGAGGTTCTAACATGTGTTTCTATCTACATCTTTGTGAGAGTAATTGCAATAATGGAGTAAAAGCATATTAATATTGCTTACTGTGGAGAACTTACGTTTCAGGGGACGGTCACCTGAACCGATAAATGTGTGTCATTATAGCTGCAGAAATAAAAGTACAAACGTTGTTAACTTTTGAGGATTTTCTGGCAGAATAATTGTTTATTATACCGGATGTTCAGTTGGGTGACAGAGTTAAAAGTATAATAGTTGTCAGTACGTCGCGTCTTCCAGTTCTCAAATATTGAAGGAAAAGCATTTCAACACCAAAGCTGCTGTTTATTTACAGGCTGACTAGTTTCAGACTTAGTCCGTTTTTACTAGCCACGTATTACATTCAGGATATGGTCGGTGTAGGCGGCTCTGTTTACGGCATCACACTTAGTGAATCTCATATCTTCATTAACCATCATGATAATCTATAAAAATTACGATACCAGCTACGATAAATAAGCGAGTGTGACACCCCAGTACACTCCAGTAACAAATTCTCCATTGCGTATAAAATATCGTTGTCACGTGTATCATATCACCACGGAAACTTAAGATGAGAGATACATTTAAGGGTGATGACACAAGCAGAACTGTCCACACCACCCATAACCTAAATGTAAGTACGTGGCTTGTGAAGATTGGCTAAGCCTGAAACTAGTCAGCCAGTAAATAAACAACAGCTTTTGTGTTAAAATGTCTTTTCTTCGAGAGTTGTTGGACTATCTGGGACTGTGAAATATTAAACTGAACTTGAGACTGAAATTTCGAATTGATTTAACTGATGGTGGGCATGGAACACTTGTCAGTGTAAATTACTGCAATAACGTAGGTGATTCTATATTTCGTTCATAATAAGAATAAACCTTATGTAAAAATTACACTATGTATTTCCTCCGCGTTTCCTGGAACCTCGTTGAATTTCGTTTCCCGTGGAGCAGAAGGCAAGCTGTCTCGTGTACAGTCATGTACCATAATGAGGATACGTTTTATGCTGTGCGTTACGCGTTTATCGATTCAGCGATAATATGGGATAACAGCTTTACCGGTGCATTGAACTTGGCCAGCCACCTAGTCCAACCAACCTGCAGTGATGTGAACAGTTGTAGTGAAGACATGAAGAGAGGCGAGCAGAGAACAATGTAGCCTTGAAGAGAAGGAAATAGTGGTAAAACTCAGGCAATACGCTTCTTAGGTGATCTGATGGAAAACATCACACGCTTTCCATTTTAGCTAACATAGTACTGTAATTAAAAACTAGAGTGATGAAAATTATTGACTTTAACAAGGGTAATTTTCTGCATGAGCTACGTGTGGCTTAAAAGCGCTCTGCTGGGATTTTACCATGTAGTTAAATGTTCAAGCCACTGAAGGTATGACAGTTAGTCGCCTGGCAATCTCTGAACTCTTTCCATATCGGACTCCGAGGAATACTGTACATTTCAGTACTGCTATGTTGATAACGAGGCGATCAGCAACAGAATCCCAAGCCACCAAAAAGTCTACATTTCCTGCTCCTCTTTTATGACGTACTGTTCTGCATTTCACCATCGTTCGGCAGTGACGAGTCACATAGCTTCGTGCAGTACTTCCAGAACGTTTGACAGCTTAAATGTCTTGCTATTTCTCGCTACAAATCCCTTAACTTGGCTCCAGGTCAGTTCTATTGGGTTCAGATTGCAGTGTCAGGATGACAACTGCAAAAATGCGACATTTGTACAGTGTGTTCGACGTCGTGAAAATGATTGTTTCACAAGTTTCTACGACGCTTATCACTCTGTCTCGTGTGAGACCACATCTGTCCTTACTAAATAATGGACATATTCAAACAAAGAGTATTTGATTATGCATTTTTCTCCAAAACATTTTATCGTGTAATGTTTTCTTCACTTTAAAATCTTCAACAATATTTTATAAACTATCGATAATTAAGAATGTGTATTAGCAATGAAAACCAGAATTTCGGGTTTGATACGTAATTAATAGATTCAGAAGGATGTAGGTTGCAGTAGGTACTGGGAGATGAAGAAGCTTGCACGGGATAGAGTAGCATGGAGAGCTGCTTCAAACCAGTCTCTGGAGAAGACCACAACAATAACAACGTAATTATAAATTAGAAGACGTGAATTTTTCTTGAAAAAATGATGGTTAAGCATGAGTTAATATAAATTTGATATATTTAATATTAAAATGACTTAGGTATTCAAACCGAAAAAAAACAAGGAATTGCAGACTACAACGGGTTTCGAACCACCGCCCAACCTCCCACTTGATTATACGACGCTACCGATTACGCCACGAATAAAATTGCAGCAGCCTCCCTTGTATTTATTACATAGTATTGCCCGAAAAAAGTCGAAGCTGAAACTTTCTATGTAATCCTGTGAAAAACATTAAGAACAACTTGTTTCTAGCCATTAACGGTGTTCCGTGCGCGTGTTTCACTACGAAGCAGGAAGCAGTGTCATCCATTTTCCCGGTACGTATGAACAGCGAGACAATCAGAGCACAAGTAGCGCTTACAGAGGCTGTAACTGTACACGATGCTTGAAATAAGAATTACGTAGCTGAAGTATGAGTAAGAAAACCTATGATGGCTATCAATGCATCAGAATTCTTAAAGTTTCATTTACAGTGGCACAGTAATAAGATACCTAATATACAGGGTGAGTCACCTAACGTTACCGCTGGATATATTTCGTAAACCATATCAAATACTGACGAATCGATTCCACAGACCGAACGTGAGGAGAGAGGCCAGTGTAATTCGTTAATACAAACCATAAAAAAATGCACGGAATGTATGTTTATTAACACAAACCTACGTTTTTTTTTAAATGGAACGCCGTTAGTTTTGTTAGCACATCTGAACATATAAACAAATACGTAATCAGTGCCGTTTGTTGCATTGTAAAATGTTAATTACATCCGGAGATATTGTAACCTTAAGTTGACGCTTGAGTACCACTCCTCCGCTGTTCGATCGTGTGTATCGGAGAGCACCGAATTACGTAGGGATCCTAAGGGAACGGTGATGGACCATAGGTACAGAAGAGACTGGAACAGCACATTACGTCCATATGCTAACACCTTTATATTGGTCTTTTTCACTGACGCACATGTACATTACCATGAGGGGCGAGGTAAACGTACACACGTGGTTTCCGTTTTCAATTACGAAGTGGAATAGAGTGTGTCCCACTGGAAACGCGTCGACGTATATGGTATCAGCATGATGGTGCACCTGCACATTCCGCAATTAACACTAGGCTGACCCTTGACAGGATGTTCGACGGGAGTTTCATAGGACGTGGAGGACGCATAAATTGGCCAGCCCGTTCTCCTGATCTTACACCTTTGGACTTCTTTCTGCGGGGTACGATAAAGGAGAATGTGTACCGTGATGTGCCTACAACCCCAGAGCATATGAGACAACGTATTGTGGCAGCCTGCGGCAACATTACACCAGATGTACTGCGGCGTGTACGACATTCATTACGCCAGAGATTGCAATTGTGTGCAGCAAATGATGGCCACCACATTGAACATCTATTGGCCTGACATGTCGGGACACACTCTATTCCACTCCGTAATTGAAAACGGAAACCACGTGTGTACGTGTACCTCACCCCTCATGGTAATGTACATGTGCGGCAGTGAAAAATACCAATAAAAAGGTTTTAGCATGTGGGCGTAATGTGCTGTTCCAGTCTCTTCTGTACCTAAGGTCCATCACTGTTCCCTTTGGATCCCTACTAATTCGCTGCTCTCCGATACACACGATCGAACAGCGGAGGAGTGGTACTCAAGCGTCAACTTTAGGTTACAATATCTCCGGATGTAATTAACATTTTACAACGCAACAAACGACACTGATTACGTATTTGTTTATATGTTCAGATGTGCTAACAAAACTAATGGGATTCCATTTAAAAAAACGTAGGTTTGTGTTAAAAAACATACTTCCGTGCATTTGTTTATGGTTTGTATTAACCAATTACACTAGCCCCTCTCCTCACGTTCGGTCTGTGGAATCGATTCGTCAGTATTTGGTGTGGTTTACGAAATATATCCAGCGGTATTGTTAGGTGACTCACCCTGCATAAGTTGGACCTACCTCCAAGAGCGGAACAATACCAGTGTACGAGAGCTACGGCTGCTGACCATTCATGGCGTTTGTGTTTGTTTACATCAGGTTTATTCTTATGGTGAACGGAGTCATGATTTACGATATTTCCTGACAATAGAAATGTCTTCTTTAATATTTGAATCCCAGAAGTGTGCGATTTCTAAAATTTTCCGTTTCTACAATAAACCAACTAAATGTCCCGGAGAAATGCAGTTCTCCGCAGTTGCGTAACTACGTCAGGTGGTGCTTACAGAAACGATCCCCACGCTTAGATTGGTTTAACCACTGTAAGTCGGACCATATTCGCATGGTATTTTCTGCAAACTGAAGAGCCAGTCTCCAAATATTTGTCGGGTTCTCAGTAGTCACGAAGCCGGGAAAATTTTCTGGCAAAGCACTGTGCACTTTCAGCAATAGCAAAAGGAGAACAAAACAGTACTGCTGTGACCACTAGGTTGCATTACAGTGTGTCTGTCATTGTGTAGCTTGCTTTTAGTCTGTATTGAAGTGTTTTCCTTACCTCTCAAATACATACCGTCGTACGAACTGCAGAATTATTTTGCAGCTAATTACAACTGCCGCATTTTAATATACGGCACAGGCAAAATTTGATAAAGCGAATGTTTTGCAGCGCCATTCGTATACTGTTGCCTAATCAATTTTTACCTGCAATCGCCTCTTACCACAATGAGTGTTGCGTACTATAAGAATTATGGAACCCGAAAGAAGTGACGTAAACAATATCGCGTTATATACATGGTGAAGAATTTATTCCGTGTGAGGCTCCTGCAAAACTAATTTCGTATCGGCATGGAACAAATATCCGTCATACTCATTACAACACGTTTATCAGTGTGAATGCATGGAACTGTCTTTGCGCCAGCGTTCTAGACCTCTACGACAATTTTGTCTCTTCGTGGGATAAGTGTCTTATTATCTTAAAGTTAATCGTCGTAACCGGCAAGTCTCTAGTAAGAAATTTTGATGGCCTCACCGTTTCCCTTTGATATTTTTTTCACCCTGAAGTACATCTACAGATACATTAACGTTCAGCATACCGCAATCTATGATGTTGTGAACAGTATGTAATGTACCAGCTCTGTGTTTCCTCTGCCTATTCTGTTCACGGATAGTATACGAGAGAAAAGACTGTTTGTACGTCTGAGTATAAGTCAGAATCTTTCAAATTCCAATGAGGAGTAGGGAAGGAATTTTGAGAGCTTTTCGTGGTGTAATGTAATTCATTGACGCTATCAGAGTCAATAATTATAGAGCCTTTTCCATTTCATATAAACATTGTATTACAGTTACTTACGTTTACCTTTACCCTCTATTATCTGCACGAAGAGCTGATCTTCTGCATCACCTAAATTATCAAAATCCTTTATAGTAAAATAATTATCACCATTATTTTATGAATTTTGGTTAGAGAACATAGCAGCCTTTTTCGTAAATTACGCTGTAGGAAGTACTACAACAAGCCATAAGTTTATTTGAAATGACTTTATTGAACCATAACTAGATTCGGGCCTGAGCCCATCGTCAGATGGTAGCGTTGACTTCTCCGCAAGTTTTACATTTGTGTCCTAAAATAAAACAAAGACTTTTGATGCATAGCTTACAAAAAGTTTTACATTTGCGTTCTAAAATATAACAATGTTTTTGTGATTACGTAATTTTACACTTGTGTATGCTCTTTACATAGTACTTACTTCATGAAAAGCCCTCCTTTACATGTTATAGGACATAGGTTTGACTTTCTTTTACAGTCCATTCCTATCAGGTTCATTAATAAGTATGAATAGTAAAAGAAAGTCAAATTCTGCCATATAATATGTAAAGGGGAGATTTTCACGAAGGAAGTACAATGTATAGAGTATAAAACTATCCAGCCACAAAAAGTTTTTTTTTATATTTTAGGACGCAAATATAAAACATTTTGTAAACTATGCACCACAAAAACTTCGTTAGATTTTAGAGCACAAATGTAAAGTTTGCAATGAACTCAACACCACCTACTAACGATGGTCTCAGGCCCGGAACTAGTAATAGTACAATAAAATCATTCAAAAAAAGGCTGTGGCTGGTTGCTGTATTTCCTACAGTGTAATAATTATCACCCCCTGAGACCTACAATACTTACAGTACATTACATGAATAGGTTGTTCTAGTCTTTAGCATACCGACCATTATTCATAGGCTCTGCAATATTAGTAACAAGCAGTCTTTTCCAAGCAAAAAGAAACAAAGTTGTATTACTTTGTACCACGTCAATCAATACCAATCCTACAGAGATTCATTAAGAGAAGCAAAACATTTACATATAGAAAGTGAATGTAATCTTTAGTATATTAGTTTAATGCAAGGATTATTACGAAAAACATTTTGAAGAGTCGATATTTGTCCGAGGAGTAGTTTCTGTACGAGCTTGGCTGGTAAGAGAATTGTCGCTTAAACGGGCGCGGACGAGTTGTTTTTGGCGAGGCCGGTGCTGGCCGCAGCTAATGGAACTTGCTACCCCGCGTGATGGATTGGCTGACGCTGACGTGACATCAAATTTCCATTAATTTCTCAACCACCTCCTAATCAGCTCTCAGAAAAGTGCCGCAGACGTGATTTTTGAAAGGAAATCTCAAAAGGATAGTGTCAAGTAACACTTTTTCCTTTTTTCTTTTTTTTTTTGACGAATAGTCGGCGAGATAGATCTCTCCTTCGGTGTGAAGTAGCTGCATGGGGAACTTTTGAGGATCATTCGCTGTTTTGTATACCGAGTCAAAAGATCAGAGTTTAAAAAAATACACACACATTCGGTGTTTACTCGATTATTTCTGATTTTCAGTAGGGTTAAACGAGGTGTACAGCAATCAGATCAATGCCTGCTCAAGGGAAGAAATACATAATTTTGTAACTACAGAGACGCCATATTAATGTTTAAAATGACTCATAAAGTATCATTTACTTCTTTTTGTGGCGTAGTCGTTTGTGTGCGTGTGCATGCGCAACCGTTAGCGCTGTTTCGAGCTTTCTAAACAGAAATCTTGATTTATGTGGACCCTGGTTTACGTGAGCGACGTCTTCATGCAAATGACAGAATGGATTCTTGTACAGGCTGCTGTTGCTTCCTGACCACTTGAGACTGCTTTGTGTCCCTAATGACATCTATATTGACGGAGCGCTAAACTTAATCCTCCTTCCGTGTATGTTCATATATGCAGAAGGCAAGGTTGTAGGATCAGGATTTGTATGCTGTACACAGCACTAGCTCCATTGTGACTAGAGTTCTACGTGTAGTAGCGAGTTGAGAAGCACACTTTTTGTTTTCAGGAGAGCATAAAGACTGATAAATGCACCCCGTTCACGAGCTGTCATAATCACAACAAAACCGAGTAAATATCGCACCTGACTTATTTATACCATAATCTTGGATACAGCAAGTAATGTTGGATGTAAGGAATTCTGTTATTATGAAGTAATTTGACGATTAGGTGTGGATAATTATTATGCCTTTTAGTTCATGGCACATTGGCTATTGGCTAATTTATTGACAGGAAACTGGGAAACTGCAGTTCATCTATGAAAGAGAATGGCTGAAAAACAATTAGAAGTTGAGATTTAGATGTAGAAGACGACCATAGTAATTTTTACAAAATGTGCTGACGGAAAGAACGGCAGTTAGAGCTTAATGCTTACAAGGGAACCTCCCCATCGCACCCCCCTCAGAATTAGTTATAAGTTGGCACAGCGGATAGGCCTTGAAAAACTGAACACACATCAATCGAGAAAACAGGAAGAAGTTGTATGGAACTATGAAAAAATAAGCAAAATATACAAACTGAGTAGTCCATGTGTAAGATAGGCAACATCCAGGTGGGTGTAAACACATGAGCACCGTGGTCCCGTGGTTAACGTGTGCAGCTGCGGAGCGATAGGTCTTTAGTTCAAGTCTTCCCTCGGGAGAAAATTTTAATTTTTATTTTCAGACAATTATCAAAGTTCAGGCACTCACATATAATCATCTTCGCTCTCAAAAATTCCAGGACATGTTCAGATTTGCTTGGACATATGCAGGATTTGACGGTTTACACACAGAAAAATTTGAAAACGTTAAAAACATATGTTTTGACAGAGCACAGACAAAACTGTGCCACTGTGAAACTGTTGCATTCATTTGTTGCAGTTTATGTGACAAACTCTTATGTTTTCACACTTTTTCGGAAGTGATTATCACATCCACAAGAAAACCTAAATTGGGCAAGGTAGAAGAATCTATTTACCCATTCACCAAGTGTACAAGTTAGGTGGGTCGACAACATATTCCTGTCATGTGAAGCACATGCCGTCACCAGTGTCGTATAGAATATATCAGACGTGTTTTCCTGTGGAGGAATCGGTTGACCTATGACCTTGCAATCAAATGTTTTCGGTTTCCATTGGACAGGCACGTCCTTTCGGCTACTAATCGCACGGGTTTGCGGTGCGGTCGCAAAACACAGACACTAAACTTATTACAGTGAACAGAGACGTCAATGAACGAACGGACAGATCATAACTTTGCGAAAATAAAGAAAGAAAAATTTTCACTCTTAGGAAGATTTGTACCAGGAACCTCTCGTTCCGCAGTTACTCACGCTAACCACGGGACCACGGCGCTCCTGAACGCAGATTGTCCTAGACGTTGCCTCTCTTGCACATGGACTATATATATTTTGCTTATTTTTTCATAGTTCCACACAACTTCTTCCTGTTTTCTCGATTGATCTGTGTTCAGTTTTTCAAGGCCTATCCACTGTGCCAACTTATAACTAAATCTGAGGGGGGTGCGATGGGGAGGTTCCCTTGTTAGTATACTATAGAAGAAACCATTTCAGTTTTGGGAAATAAAAGGAAAGTAGTTAAACTGATGTGGCAGACTGGGGATTTGTACCTTAATCTTCCCGAATGCGAGATCAGAATCTTAACCTCTCACGTGACGGCTATGGCACGTGCTCGGAAACGACTGTCAGTTGGGAGCAATCTTCATGGGCTGAAGAGGTCACATCAGGTTTTTTAAATTTTTTTTGCGAGAGCAGCTCTAGAAATAGGTTATTTGAATAGTATGTAATCGTTTTCTTTCTTTTGTTACAAACCATATGTCAGGAACCGATGCTATAAAAATTTTGATCCAGTAATATGATATTAGTCAACAATGAGAGCTCAGAGAGCGTAAGATCGTTGCCAGAGAACGTTGTGTGACCATACTTCAAGACGTTTCTCGGTAAGGTGTGAGATCAGTTTGTATTCGGCTATCCAAGCCATTCTGTAGATAGGGGTGAGGGCGGCGGTTAACGGTCTATCAGTGCGAATAATTTTCAGTTTTTGTATGTAGGTCGAATACACATAGGTGACGTGCTTAACGTCCGTTTTCTCAGCATGAGGCAGTATCACAAATGAAGCCGCTTTTGAAAGCTCCCAGCTGGAAAATATCCCGTACGTTGTGTATTAAGTCCAAGAGTACGTTATTTTAACGCTGAGCATATACTTTGTTATATTACGCAGCATAAAGCAAAAGAGGCACATTACGTTAATTGCTTTTTCCTTTGTTCCAGGTAAGTGGTGAGGTGTCCTGGTGACCATATCGCTGTTTCTGGCATGGTAAGCAGCACTCAGCTTTTTGAGTGACACGCACACTAATCGCACAACTAGTACTTTTCCTGTAACCCCTTAAACACATTTGACTATTCATTTGCGTAATTTAAAAGGCCAGCTTTGCAATTGGCCACTTGTTCCATTTGCTTTATTAAGTAATTGCAAGTCTCATTCATGAATTCATGTAATAGCAATAGCATTAATAATTAAGTTCCTTTGTGAATATGTGATTAATATAACACTACTTTAACCACTTCAACATATTTCATAAGAAGGAAATTGCTTTTGCCAGCTTCTATCGCTAATATTTTTATGTCAGCTGAATTCTCTTCTGCTTGAATTTCTTTTTAAACTATTCATACAGTAGATGTCATGCCAAATACGAAATAATAGTGCCATGCCACATTCAAAAAGTGTCAACCGATTCCATTGAACTGCTAAATTTCAGTTTTACAGATAAGTCGACTTTATAATGTACCAATAATTGTATAGTTATAATAAGTTGTAAGCTAATTTTAGTGTCATGACACTTTTCAATAAGCAATCTCTTTAATTTTTGTATGTGGATATAAATAAAAGACAAGATTTATTCTATAAGCGGTTTTTAGAACAACCTCTTCGAAACCAGTGAAAAAAATATAGCACTACTGAGTACCGCGTGGCGGACCGTTACAGCTGACAGTTATTATGAAGCCATATGAAACCCTGAGAGGGGAAATTGAGGTATTATTCTGCAAGAGATTATTTCCTTGCTTATGAATTTTATCCAAGTTACATACACAAGCGAATGCTTCCCTTTTTGACCCACGTAGGCCTTGAAGCCATCGGTGTGTGTAATCACTTTCAAGGCACTGAAGCATGTGTCCATAGTTTGTCCACTTTCGCACGTAGATTAGTCAATGTAGTCCCACTTCAGTAGCGTCTTTAAATATTTTCTGATAGTTGTTCGAAGAAAATTGTTGATATATACAGCGAAATGCTGATCTGTCAATGTTGGCCGCAGTGACGTGTTTCGCCGCAGAACTTAATACAACGGAATTTCACGGCGCTCACGCCTAGTATGGTGGTGTGAGGTGACACGAACTAATAGTTAAGTATCGTTTTATTTATTTGAGTTTGTAGTACTCCACAAACGTACTAATAACCCCCTCCATTCTCCTCCCACAGTCGATGTCATCGGTATTTGCTATCAACTTAGCGCTTACTCTGCGGTAAATATTTGTGACGCCCATCTCGTTTTCTGTAACGGCACTTGATCTGAATCCGTCACTGCTATAGTTCAAATTAAAATCAATTAGTAAACGACTTTGGAACAGAAATCCAGCTAAACTCTGTGTGAAATTTGAATTTTATTTACCATTGTGTTCAGGCCAGTCTGCAATGAAATCATATAGTACTGTGAAGAGTTCAGTATGTCTCCTCCTCCTTGTGCTAACCCGTTAAGGAATGAATATCAGAGAATCATTTCTTAGAAAAAATAAGTTCTTTGCTCCGTAAACTCCTGTCGTTGTTAAATAAAGGGCGCCTGGAACACTTTTATAAAATATTTAACTGTCACAAGAATCCTTTGAATATTTTTCATTTTTAAACACTGTTTCAGATGTGTGCAGTACTCTTAATTTTTATTGACTTCAGACAAAATCATTCATTTTTCTTTCCAAATACTCTTCTCCAGGTGACTTAGTTGGAAAGGTAAGACAATAGACATATTTCTAGGTAAAGACATTTTCTTGTTATTCACAATTTTCCCATAGATGTTGCAGTGGTGTTATGACATTCTTACCCAACCACCTTTCGTTAGACAGCTGGAGGGAGAGCCGCATAGTCTATGAAGTTGCCTGCAGTGGGCTTTGCTTGTGACTGGTCACCAGCTATCCGTGCAGCCCCAAAACAGGTGCCGAAGGGTCAGCACTAAGCTGGCGTCTTGTACACACAATCTTGCCCAGAAAGTAATGCTCCGATTTTTTTTTTTCTCAACCGAAAATAAGGCTACGAATGTGAAACGGTACGCATGTATTATTTGAAGTTTCCTGAGTCAGCACGCCAAGTTTCCGTCGCTTCCGACAGATAGCGTAGCTGCAGAACATTTTCAAAATGGCGTCTAAAGGTGATGTGCGTTACAAGCAACGTGCCCTCATTGAATTTCTTACTGCAGAGAAAGAAACTGCGGGGAAATTCACAAACGCTTGTGCAAAGTCTATGGAGCATCTGCTGTCGACAGAAGTACAGTTAGTTGCTGGACACGGAGGGTGAGGTCATCAGAAGGCGGTTCGGTGGAGCTCCACGATTTGCAGCGGTCAGGGAGACCATCCACGGCTGTAACACCTGACATGTTGCAGCGAGTTGATGTTGTCATTCACCATTAACGGACGCCATTCGTGGAAGATATTTTGAGGACGATGAGGAGGTCATTCGCACATTGAAGCTCTGGCTCCGCCACCAGGACAAGGATTGGTACCGACAGGGCATACACGACCTTGTTTCGCGATGGAGGAAGGCCATAGAAAGGGATGGAGATTATATGTAAAAGTAGGGTGTGTAGATAAAACACCATTCTTTCGTGTGTGTAATTCCCATTATGTTCAATAAAGAATTGATGTAGAAAAAAATGCGGTGCATTACTTTCTGGCAAACCCTCGTACTTGTGCTTCGCACAGTTCTAAATACTATCAGAGCACTTTAGGGGGTGAACGACCGCTCTGACTAAGAAAATTACATTACACTCAGTGTTGTTCCTGCTGTTGTCTTCAGTCCGAAGACGGTTTCAAGCCTGTTCATTTCCTAATAATTACTGCAACCAAACTTCATCGGAATCTGCTTAGTGTATTCGTCTCTTGGTCTACCTCTAGATTTTCACCCTCCACACTTACTTCCAGTACTAAATTGATGATTCCTTGATGTCTCAGAATGTGTCCTACATCTACATGATTATTCTGCATTTCGCAATTAAGTGCCTGGCAGAGGGTTCATTGGACCACCTTCAAACTATATCTCTACCGTTCCACTCTCGAACAGCACGCGGGAAAATCGAACACTTAAGTCTTTACGTGCTAGTTCTGATTTCCCTTATTTTATTATTATGATAATTTTTCCCTATGTAAAGTAGGCACCAACATAACTTTTTCACACTCTGAGGAGAAAGTTATTGATTACAATTTCATGAGAAAATCCTGCTGCAACGAAAAACGTCTTCGTTTTAATGATTGCCACCCCAATTCTAGTATCATATCCGTCGCACTCTTTCTCCTATTTCACGACTGTAAAAAACCAGTTGCCCTTGTTTGGACTTTTTCCATGTCCTCCGTCATTACGAAGTGATGCAGATCCCACATCGCACAGCAGTGCCTCAGAAGAGGGCCAACAAGAGTAATGTAAGCAGTCTCTTCAGAATCCCCGTTGCATTCTTTAAGTGTTCTATAAATAAATCGCAATCTTTGGTTTGTTTTCCCCACAACGTTAGCTGTGTCATCATTGCAACTGAAGTTATTCGTAACTGTAATCCCTAAGCATTTAGCTGAATTTACAGCCTGTAGATCTGTGTGTCTCATCGTGTAACCGAAATTCCTTTTAGTAGTCGCATGGATGACTTCACACTTTGCATTATTTAGCATCAATTGCCAGTTTTCTCGCCGTACAGATATCTAACCTAAATCTTGCTGCAGTTGGTTGTGATCATCTGATGACTTTAAATGACGGTAAATGACAGCGACATGTGCAAACAATCTAAGAGAGCTTCTCACATTGTCTCCTAAATCGTTTATGCAGATCAGTAACAGCAGAGGGCCCATAACATATCCTTGGGGAATACCAGATATTACTTCTATTTTACTCGATGACTTTCCGTCAGTAACTACAAACTTTGATCCTTCTAACACGAAATCACGAATACAATCACACAACTGAGACAATACACCATACGCGCGCAATTTGGTTAGAAGAGTCTTGTGAACAACGTTGTCGGAAACATTCTGGAAATCTAAAAATATGGAATCAATTTGACATCCCCTGTCGATAGCACTCATTACTTTGTGAGAATACGGAGCAAGTTGTGTTTCACAAGAACGATATTTTCTGAATCCATGCTGTCTATTTATCAATAAATCTTTTTCTTCGAGGTAGTTCATAATGATTAGACACAGAATATGTTCCAAATCCTACTGCGAATCGACGTTAGTGATATGAGTCCTTAACTCAGCGGATTAATCCTATTTCCTTTCTTGGGTACTGGTGTGACTTGTGCAACTTTCCAGTCTTTAATTACGGATCTTTCAAAGAGCGAACTGTTGTATAAGATTGCTACGTATGAAAGTATTGTATTAACATGCTCTTAAAAGAACTTCAGTGGTATACGATCTGCACCATAGGCCTTGCCTTTATTAAGTGATTTAACTGCTTCGATACATCGAGGATATCTACTTCTAAATTACTGATGTTTGCAATCGTTGGAGATTTGAATTCTGGAATATTTACTTCGTCTTCTTTGGTAAGGGAATTTTGGGAAACTGTGTTTAAAAACTTTGCTTTAGTGGTACTGTCATCAGTAACATCACTATTGCTATCGCGCAGTGAAGTATTGAATGCATCTTGCACTGGTGTACTTTACATATGTCCAGAATCTCCTTCAGTATTCTGCCAGATTTAGAGACAAGAATTTCGTTGCGCAAACTATTAAAAGCGTCCCGCATTTAAGTTCGCGCTAAATTTCGAGCTTTTATTAAATCCTGTTAACGGATTCCGTTATTTAATCAATTTATGCCACAAATTTCCTTTCTCTTCAATACTATTCAGTACTTCATTAGTTACGCGATCTAGCTATCTAACTTCAGTATTTTTCTGCAGCACCATATTTCAACAGCTTCTAATCTCTTCATGTCTGAACTACTTATCGTCCACGTTCACTTCCGTGCATGGCTGCGCTCCAGACAAATACCTTCAAAAATAATTCCTAGTGCTGAAATTCTGTGTTAGATGTAAATAAATTGTTCATTAAGAGAAATATTTTTCTTAGTATTGGCAGTCTACATTTCGTATCCCCTCTACTTTGGCCAGCATTGTTATTTTACTTCCCAAACACCAAAACCCATCGACTCCTTTTAGTGGTTCATTTCCTAATCTAATTCCCTCAGTATCGCCCGACTCAACCTACCAATATCCTCGTTTTACTTTTTTGGTTGTTTATATTTCATTTTGTTTCAAGGCACTGTCCATTCCGCTCAACTGCTCGTTCAAGCCCTCTGCTGTCTGTAATAGAACTACAATGTCATCGGCAAACCTCAAAGTTTTTATCTCTTCTCCCTGAATTTTAATTCATTCTCCAAAGTTTTCTTTGATTTCCTTTACTACTTGCTCAAAATGCAGACTGAATAACATCGGGGATACGTTACAAGCCTGTCTCACTCGCTTCCTAACCACTGTTTCATTTTCATGCCCTTTGACTCTCAGAACTGCCGTCTTGTTTCTGTACAAGTAGTATATAACCTTTCGTTCCCTGTATTTTATCGCCGCTACTTCCAGAATTTTAAAGAGTGGATTCCAGTCAGCACTATCAAAAGCTTTCTCTATATCTACAAATGTTAAAAACATAATAATGCTTTCCTTTACCTTATCTTCTATGACAAGCAGTGGGATTATTATTGGCTCGCGTCTTCCTACATTTCTCCGGAATCCAAAGCGATGTCCCTCGAGGTTGGCTTTTATCAGGTTTCCCATTCTTCTGTAAATAATTCGTGTCAGTATTTTGCAACCATTACTTGTAAAACTAGTAGGTCGGTAATGTTCAAATGTGTCGCCCCCGCTTTCCTTGGAACTGGATTATTACATTATTCGTGAAATTTGACGGTATTTTCAGTGCCACATACACATTGCGCACGAGATGGAATAGTATTTTCATGGCTGGCGCTCCCAGGGACATAGTAGTTCTGAGGGAATGTCGTGTACTACAAGCGCCTTGTTTCGACTCAAGTGTTTCAGTGCTCTGTCAAATTCTTCTTGCAGTATCATATATTCCAATGCGCAGAGATGCAATGAAATCCACCGACAGACTGTATTGGAATTCATTCCGACCAACGATGCTAATATGAAGTAGTCTCAAACATCGTACTGCCTCGTGTCTGTTCGCACCTGACCATAATCATCCTAGTTACTCTTCTGTTTCTCTTAATTAACCACGAATTAACTCTAAAGAAGATAGGTTGATACAATGGGGTAAATGAGTTCATCGGTGCATACTTTACGGCGGTGAAAACACGTTTTACATTTAAAAATGGTTCAAATGGCTCTGAGCACTATGGGACTTAACATCTGTGGTCATCAGTCCCCTAGAACTTAGAACTACTTAAACCTAACTAACCTAAGGACATCACACACATCCATGCCCGATGCAGGATTCGAACCTGCGACCATAGCATTCACGCGGTTCCGGACTGAGCGCCTAGAACCGCTAGACCACCGCGGCCGGCTTTACATTTAAAATCATCAATACTGGCTCTGCGCATTTGGTGCGTTTCGTAGCGTCTCTCCCACTAAATATGGATCAAAATAACAAAGTGAGAGGCGACCGAGAACAGTTGTGCACGGGAAGCATCCGTGTTGTCCATTCGCTACCATCCGCTGCAACAACTGCTGTGTAGTTCGGTACTAAATTCCTCCACACAGTCCTCTAACGTAAATTATTGAGTGCCCTTTCGAAGCACACAGCCTTCTGACTATTCTGTATAATATCAAAGATAGGTGCAGACATTCCGTTGCTTAGATTAAAAATGCCTCCTGGACAAACAACAAAACGAATCACTATAAGAAGGTTATCGGTCGCACATTCCGTAAGCAACTACTCTGTGGTAAACACCACCAGGAGCAGCAAAGCACTACGACAACAGTGATAGAACAGTAGTTGTGATCAACGCAGTTCTCTGATTGATTGTTGCTGTGGTAGCTGCCACGTAAACAATTAGCTGTCGGTCACTTTGCTTTTCTGACTCAGGTTCCTCTCAGCCTGTGCCTACTCCTGGAGCGCTTGTAATTCATCGCCAGCTGTCGTTCTTAATTACCGATGCCTGGGAAAGCTTTCCCAACACCACACTACTGCTAAACTCAAGCCAGCTGCGTCTGCCGGCGGTAGGAGCCTGTTACGGAAATCAACATAGCTGGTTATGCCACAGTGTTAAAATACTGTACCTTCACTGGGTTTCGTTTATTTCAGTGTCGAACGTAACTTAAGTTGGATAAAATACATGAGGTGTGAAATTTTGGTTGCTGTATTCCCAAAACGGTTTCTGCAAAACATTCACATTGGCAGCAAATTATGTCGTTATGTTGCATTCAGCCTTGTGAACTACAGGCGACATTTCTAAAGTTTGTCATTGAAAGTACAGCAATGTGAAAATCCTTATCAGTTATTGATGACAAACTACACTCCTGGAAATTGAAATAAGAACACCGTGAATTCATTGTCCCAGGAAGGGGAAACTTTATTGACACATTCCTGGGGTCAGATACATCACATGATCACACTGACAGAACCACAGGCACATAGACACAGGCAACAGAGCATGCACAATGTCGGCACTAGTACAGTGTATATCCACCTTTCGCAGCAATGCAGGCTGCTATTCTCCCATGGAGACGATCGTAGAGATGCTGGATGTAGTCCTGTGGAACGGCTTGCCATGCCATTTCCACCTGGCGCCTCAGTTGGACCAGCGTTCGTGCTGGACGTGCAGACCGCGTGAGACGACGCTTCATCCAGTCCCAAACATGCTCAACATGCTCAATGGGGGACAGATCCGGAGATCTTGCTGGCCAGGGTAGTTGACTTACACCTTCTAGAGCACGTTGGGTGGCACGGGATACATGCGGACGTGCATTGTCCTGTTGGCACAGCAAGTTCCCTTCCCGGTCTAGGAATGGTAGAACGATGGGTTCGATGACGGTTTGGATGTACCGTGCACTATTCAGTGTCCCCTCGACGATCACCAGTGGTGTACGGCCAGTGTAGGAGATCGCTCCCCACACCATGATGCCGGGTGTTGGCCCTGTGTGCCTCGGTCGTATGCAGTCCTGATTGTGGCGCTCACCTGCACGGCGCCAAACACGCATACGACCATCATTGGCACCAAGGCAGAAGCGACTCTCATCGCTGAAGACGACACGTCTCCATTCGTCCCTCCATTCACGCCTGTCGCGACACCACTGGAGGCGGGCTGCACGATGTTGGGGCGTGAGCGGAAGACGGCCTAACGGTGTGCGGGACCGTAGCCCAGCTTCATGGAGACGGTTGCGAATGGTCCTCGCCGATACCCCAGGAGCAACAGTGTCCCTAATTTGCTGGGAAGTGGCGGTGCGGTCCCCTACGGCACTGCGTAGGATCCTACGGTCTTGGCGTGCATCCGTGCGTCGCTGCGGTCCGGTCCCAGGTCGACGGGCACGTGCAACTTCCGCCGACCACTGGCGACAACATCGATGTACTGTGGAGACCTCACGCCCCACGTGTTGAGCAATTCGGCGGTACGTCCACCCGGCCTCCCGCATGCCCACTATACGCCCTCGCTCAAAGTCCGTCAACTGCACATACGGTTCACGTCCACGCTGTCGCGGCATGCTACCAGTGTTAAAGACTGCGATGGAGCTCCGTATGCCACGGCAAACTGGCTGACACTGACGGCGGCGGTGCACAAATGCTGCGCAGCTAGCGCCATTCGACGGCCAACACCGCGGTTCCTGGTGTGTCCGCTGTGCCGTGCGTGTGATTATTGCTTGTACAGCCCTCTCGCAGTGTCCGGAGCAAGTATGGTGGGTCTGACACACCGGTGTCAATGTGTTCTTTTTTCCATTTCCAGGAGTGTATATTGGAATTCCGGTTGCACTGCACAAGACAGATAGCAGTGCGAACATTTCTTATATATATGATCATAATCACACCCTACATGTATTTTAACATAATGTTACTTATGTTTTAGAGTAAACAGAGATAAATCCACTGGTGATCCTGTAATGTCACTGAAATCTCTATTGTCTTTTCCTTAAGGTGGGAAACTCGAAATATATTTATATTTTTATCCAAGGCTAAACTGTGAAACATTAACGTGGTCGCTCCTAATATTTCATGAATTGTTATAAATATTCAACGAAGGAAGCGTCAAATAATTGGGATAAGTATGTTTTTTAATAGAATGATGTACGTTTCGAACTTTATTTAGTCCTTTTAACAAGAAAACTGCACTGATAGGAAGCTTTTTAATGTTTACAATGGAAAAGAGACGATATTACGGTGAAGCGGAATCTGCGTTGACCCTCCATCGGTACTGTCCACATATAGCACATTTATCTCCTTTCGAAACAGTAAGGGACTCCAAAGACTAACAGAAGCTCCAAAATGTTATTAAAAATAGTTCGTACCATTAAAAATTAGTCATTTCAAAACCAAAATTGTAAAAAAATATTGTTTGTGTTAATAATATAACAACATACATACTCCATTTCATCCTATCCGCGTGGAGAACCTTACTTCGGTATATTCAACCGTTTACGAAACATAGTGGACGTGTTCACTTAGTTTGTATCGTAGCAAAAAACTTTCAGCATAAATTCTGTCACACATTAATATTATGAACATGGGAATACATCTGTTTAGGAACAAATAATCAACACAGATATAAATTTTTTTGACAGTTTTTGTCGGAAATAACTGTACATTGCCATGTTGCAGCGTCTGGATTAACACCACATCGCTAGAGGAATTTTTTTTCAATCAACGAATGTTAATGACCATTTAGTTTACTTACATAGGTAAAAATTAAATAAATTATCTTTATTGTGTTGTAAATAGTTACGAGACAGAGATGTTCCATTGTTGGGAGTAATTACCCCTCACACACACACACACACACACACACACACACATACATACACGCACACACACACACACACACACACACACACATGCACATACGCACTGGTTACGCTTTTTAAAATTATTTAAAATTATTATTCATTTTTGTATTAGACTTAGGTCTCCTCGCTCTTTTTCAGTAACATTCCCCCTGTGTGTAGTTGGCTTTCTGTGTTTTCAAATCGAACAAAGAAACAGAGAAAGTGGTGTAATCAAATAAAACTGAAAGTGAATCCTGCGTTCGCTAATAAGTAGAACACAAACCGATTACGGGAAGGTAAACTTGTCTAGGTACATTACCGTACGCTGATGATCTCCCAGGTGAATTACGGCGCCAGTAAATACGTGCTTCAATGTGGTTGTACGGAAAAGAAATCGTTGGGCAAGTACGAAGCAGTGACGCGTGAGAATGCGTGCAACGGTAGCGGCTGGGTCCAAACTTACGTCATACGTGCCTATGTGGATAATTTAGCAAGAAGCATACTGCCTGGATGAACTTGGGGCAGTGTCTAAATTACTGTGTGTCGGTGAGCTTATATAAATTTATTTCGGCTCTCTGCTTAGCGTTCCGCTTTAGCACACAGATTTTATACGCGTAGGAGAAAAGAAGTGATTGGGAACAAGAGTAATGAAACGGATTATCACCTAAGAACGGGATTTCTAGATTTGTTTAACATAACAGTTTCTGTGCACAGTTACTTACTTCGTGGGGTACAACCGCCAGAAAGGCGCGTCTGCTGTGTACGCCAACTTACAGTCAGTAGCGTCCGAAAAGCTTAGTTGCTGGCGCCAGAGCTGGCAGTTGGCGCGGGTCGGGAGATGATGGAGTTCAGTGCAGAAAGAAAAGGCGAGGGGACGAAGGAAAGCCAGCCTGCGACGTTCCCACGACGCTTTCAGCAGTTTGTTACCACCCCATTCGCCGCCGTGTGACTGCACTTGCTACACATTTCCTCCGCGAGGGGAGCTGTGCTTACGCTTCTGAATTTACCGTAACCTCCCACACGTGCTTCCGTCTTTCAATATTCCAGCTTTGTTAGCATCCACTCGCTGCGCAATACCTTTCGCTTCTCCTGCACCACTGTTCGGGTTTTACACTTCTCATCTGTGCTTAAAAAAATCGCTCTTCCTCCGCAGCAGTCGTAAATATGCAGTGAAAGAAATTTACTTTCTCATTAAGTCTAATTTTGTACACAGGTGAAAATTCTCAGAGTGACAACACTTTTTGACTACCCTGCTAGTTGCTACAAAAAAATAAAATAAAATAATTGAGGGACATATCTGCTTCATTATCAGTCCTAGTTCCGTCTGTTACTAACCCCGTGCAATATTTCAAAACATTTTTCTGCGCTAACGCTCTTGGATTTTTTTTGTAAATTTCATACATGGGCATCCAAGAAATGCATGCAATCTTATAACTCTGGTGAACCGTTTCAAGGACATTTTGATTAATATATACCATGGAGAGAATTGAATCATCAAAATAAATTAAAACGAAAGAAGAATTGTTTTGCTCATTTGCCGTGTTAATAATACCACTTTCGTTTCCATCTTCACGCAGACCTGTTACAATCATATCTGTGCTTCTCTGTAATCCTTCGATGTCTGCCAGCCGCTATGACCAAGCGGTTCTAGGCGCTTCAGTCCGGAACCGCGCTGCTGCTACGGTCGCAGGTTCGAATCCTGCCTCGGGCATGGATGTGTGTGATGTCCTTAGGTTAGTTAGGTTTAAGTAGGTCTAAATCCAGGGCACTGATGACCTCAGATGATAAGTCCCATAGTGCTTAGAGCCATTTTTGAACATTCGATTTCTACTTTAATGACTACTTGATAACGGCTCCAAACACCGGAATAGTGCTCCAGATTAGACCTACTGACTTCATGTATGCGATTTTCTTAACAGAAGTGCTGTTGTCCCCCAGGAACCTCCCACTAAATCTAAATCTCTTCTTCACTTCTGATTTAACATGATTATTTCATTTAATGCCGTTTCACTTTATCACATCGTTCAATAATAACTGTTGCCATTGTTGTTGTGATCTTTATTGTTGTCTATCCTGTGCAAGTCCATTCATTTCTACATACCTACTGTAACCTACTTCTACTTGAAGCTGCTTACTGTATGCTAGACTTGGTCTCCCTCGAAAACTTTTATCTTCTACACTTGCTTCCAGCACCAAATTGACGATTTCTTGATGCCTCAAGATGTGTCCTGTCAACCGATCTGTTCTTTTAGTTAAATCGTACTGCAAATTCCTTTTCCTCCAAATTCTATTCCGTACCTCCTCATTAGTTATTCGATCTATCCATCTATATTTCAACACTCTTCTGTATCACCACATTTCAAAAGTTTCTATTCCCCTCCTGTCTGAATTGCTTATCGTTCACGTTTCACTTCCGTTAAAAGCTACATCCCATACAACACCATCAGAAAAGACGTCCTAATACTACAAATCAAATTATTTACCTACATTTAGAACATAATGAGCCATTTCACAACTTCCTGAAAGATCTCTGCCTTATACCTCTCTTATTTAAACTGTCATTGACAATACGCTTACATCGACACAGATTTCTAACATGGTAACAAAATGCGTATTTATGGGAATGCAGACTTTCTCGGCGACTCTCGATGATGAAGTTTTCTTCTGTTACCAGCCGAGTCATGGCGTCATTCTGCTGCAACCTTTCGGCAAGTTTCCTATTCGTCATCTTCAGGTAGACTTCGCCTGAAGATGACGAATAGGAAACTTTTCGAAATTTTGCTGGAGAACGACGCCTTGACTCAGCTGATAACCCGAGAAAACTTCATCATCGAAGAGCGTATTTTTAGATGTTGTATGTCCACGTCTCTGGCACACCGAGAGTGCAGGACACCTACCCTGCATGATTCTAATCACACACAATTTACAGTTAATATCATTATTCACTTATAAGGTGGTAAGAAGCTGTAGTATTTAGGGGCCTTCTCCGTAGGCGGCAACAACAAAATGTGGCATCCAGAGAAAACGTAGCCCGCTTTTCTCTCTGCGTTCAGTTCGGTGCCGCGGTTAAGAAGAGATTCCTCTGCTCCTTTGGTTTCCAGCACGTGAGGTCTACCGGCTGTTGTGTATGGCAGCGATTAGCAGGCGCGTCCCCCTCATTTGAGAGGAAAAAGCGTCAGGCTTGAGCACGTTCGCTGTCTCGTCGCGGATCCCGCTAACAGCCTGCCCTGCTATTCTAACAACCACCTACTGTCTCTTCGCAAAATAATTGGAGATTTTCCTCGTTTCTGTTGTGTTTCTTAGTGACGCCTGCCAGTTTTCTTCGAATCCAGCCCTTGTTTTACCGTCATTTGCATTAATCCGACTGCATTTTAGTGGTCGAGGTGTTCCCTTTTTCCATATAAGACCCTTTCTTGCACATTCTTCAGACTTTGACGTTTAAAAGACGATTTACAGACATTCCGTAGCTCCCACGTTAGCACCTTCTCCTTCTGACATCTCGAAGCTGTATTTCATCAATGAAGAAAAATCACAGAAATGAAGATAACTCATAGTTTTTACGAATGTTATGAAACTTAGTCAATTTATAGAATGCGTAACAAGATATAAATAAATATAACAACAGAATGACAGGCTAAGAATTCAGGAGTGAAGTTGGAAAAATTTGCAGTGTGAAGTATTAACGTATCATTTCAGTATGTCACAATACCATATATGATTAATCAGGGCACCAGAACAGTACTTAGCTAACGGAAGACGCGCTCTACCTCTACGTACATACTTCTACTGCACAATGCATAGAAAAGGGTACATCGCATCATAATCAGAGGATTTGTGTCGTTTTATCTTCAAGACTGCAGCAACGGAAAGATGGCTGTCTGTATGATTTAATAGAAGCTCTGACCTCTCCTATAGTATTCTCATCCCTATGACATATATGATGGAGACAATAGAATCGTAGTACAAAATGGTTCAAATGGCTCTGAGCACTATGGAACTTAACTTCCGAGGCCATCAGTCCCCTAGAACTTAGAACTAATTAAACCTAACTAACCTAAGGACATCACACACTTCCATGCCCGAGGCAGGATTCGGACCTGCGACCGTAGCGGTCGCGCGGTTCCAGACTGTAGCGCCTAGAACCGCTCGGGCACCCCGGCCGGCAATCGTAGTACACTCTTACCCTTTACCCAACAGGGTTTCGCAAGAATAAAGTCGTTTTTCTTTTAAAGATTCTCATTTAAGTTCCCTCGGGCACTTCTGTTACATTTTTGTGTGGGTTATGCAGACCTATTACAATTTGAGCAATATCCCTCTGAAATTTTTTGGTACCTGCTGCCATGCATATTTCATATGAACTCCAAATATTATAACACTGTTCTAGAGAAGGTCGTTCAAATTCCTTGTACTCTTCCAACAAATCTAGCTTTCTATTCACCGAAATTTCTACTGATTTTATGTCTTCGTCCCTTCTCATATCAGTTCTTAGCGTTACCCAAAAGTTATTAACCGCTCCTGATCTTTTCATCTATGTCTACATTTACACATAATAGTGCGTGACGCAGGTTACTTTTTGTACCATTAACTGAGCCCTCCAACCTTGTTCCACTCGCGAATAGCTCATGGGAAGGATGATTGTCGGTAAGCCTCTCTGTTCGCTCTAATTTATCGAATTTTCTCCTCATGGTCACTATGCGGGACACATGTGGGGGGAAGTAATATGTTGTCCGACTCTTCCTGGAAATTGCTCTCTCAAAATTTCAATAGTAAATCACTTCGTGATGCACAACGCCTCTCTTGTAAAGTCTGCCAATGGAGTTTGTTGAGCATCTCCGCAGTGCTCTTATGCCGACTAAACGATTCCGTGACGAAACGCGACGCTCTTCGTTGGATCTTCTCTACCTCTTCTGTCAGTCCTACCTGGTACGGATCCCAGACAGATGAACAATAAGCCACTTCATTCGTGGATGAATTACATTTCCGTAAGATTCTTCCTATGAATCTGAGTCTGGCATCTGCTTTTTCCATTACTTGTTTTGTGTGGACATTCCACTTAAGGTCGCTCTGGATATTTTACGGCAGGTACTGTTTCCAGCTTTTTGTCATCGATAATGTAGCTATACAATAGTGGATTTTTTCCTATGTATGCGCAATATTTACATTTATTTACGTCCAGGATCAACTGACAGAGCCTGCACTATTGATCAACTCTCTGGAGGTAATTCTGCAAATCGTTACTGCCTTCTGGCGTTGCTACATTGTTATAGACAACCGTATCATCTCCGAACAGCCTTAGAGAGCATCCGACCCTTTCTACTAGATCATTTATATATATTGTAAGCAGTAACAGTCCTATCACTCTTTCTTGGGGTACTCCGGAAATTACCTTTACATCTGACGACATCGTTCCGTTAAGAGCGACGTGTTGAGTTCTGTCAGCAAGGAGTCTTGAATCCACTCGCAAATCGTCTGAAACACCCTATAGACTCGTATTTTTTTCACTAAACGCCAGTGCTGGACGTTGTGAAATACCTTTCTGAAGTCAAAGAACACGGCATCAACCTGAGCGCCATTGTCTACGGTGCTGTGGATCTCACGGAGGAACAGAGCGAGCTGAGTTTCGCAGGATCTCTGTTTGCGGAATCCATGTTGATTTTTATAGAGGAAATTTTCATTCTTCTAAAACATCATAATTCTTGAGCATAAAACATGTTCCAAAATTCTACAACCGATTGACATCAACGATATAGGTCTATAATTGAGTGCATCTGTCCTACGTCCTTTCTTAAAAACGGGAATGACCTGCGCTTTCTTCCAGTCGCTGGGTACCCTTCGTTGCTCAAGCGATCTACGATAAATTACAGCTAGAGGGGGGAGCAAGTTTTTTCGCATAACCTTTGTAAAATCATATAGGTATCTCTTCTGGTCCTGACGCCTTTCCACTGCCATGCAATTGTAGTTCTTTTTCCATTCCTCGATCTGTTATCTCAATATCTGCCATTTCGACGTTCGTAGGACGATTGATAGAAGGGACCGTGTTACGATCTGCCACAGTGAAATAATTTCGGAAGACCAAATTCAGTATTTCGGCCTTCTCTCTGCTATCTTCCGTTTAGGTGCCAGTATGATCAGTGAGTGACCAACTAGATGATTTTGACCCACTTACTGATTTTACGTACGACCAAAACCTCTTAGTCTCTGTATGTCCATTTTTTCAGAGATGGTTGCGGGACTCAGCTGTTCAGTACAGAATGTCAAATTAAACACCTTTCAGCTGTCTAATTTCCAAACTGTTATTTTGTTTGGTTACAAGTTTCGGCGACTTACTATGCCATCTTTTGGCCCCTTTTACAATGCTGAGTGCAGTCTCTTTATCCAGTAATTCCAAAAGACGTATCCTTTCTTTGCATGTATCTATTTCACATTGATCACAGCAAGAGGTCGGACCGCCGTGCAGGTCGATCCTTTCAGATAAGCTGATTTTGAAATCTTAATGGCTGTCTTTGTTGCAAAAAAAAAAAAAAAAAAACATCAACATCTCAAAATCAGATAGGTTGGTTGCTGGATTGATTTTCGGGAGGGGACTAAACAGCGAGGACATTGGTCCCATCTGATTAGGGAAGGATGGGGAAGGAATCCTGGAAATCACGGACGCGGGTTTGAACCGTCGTCCTCCCGAATGTGAGTCCAACGTACACTCCTGCAAATTGAAATAAGAACACCGTGAATTCATTGTCCCAGGAAGGGGAAACTTTATTGACACATTCCTGGGGTCAGATACATCACATGATCACACTGACAGAACCACAGGCACATAGACACAGGCAACAGAGCATGCACAATGTCGGCACTAGTACAGTGTATATCCACCTTTCGCAGCAATGCAGGCTGCTATTCTCCCATGGAGACGATCGTAGAGATGCTGGATGTAGTCCTGTGGAACGGCTTGCCATGCCATTTCCACCTGGCGCCTCAGTTGGACCAGCGTTCGTGCCGGACGTGCAGACCGCGTGAGACGACGCTTCATCCAGTCCCAAACATGCTCAATGGGGGACAGATCCGGAGATCTTGCTGGCCAGGGTAGTTGACTTACACCTTCTAGAGCACGTTGGGTGGCACGGGATACATGCGGACGTGCATTGTCCTGTTGGAACAGCAAGTTCCCTTGCCGGTCTAGGAATGGTAGAACGATGGGTTCGATGACGGTTTGGATGTACCGTGCACTATTCAGTGTCCCCTCGACGATCACCAGTGGTGTACTGCCAGTGTAGGAGATCGCTCCCCACACCATGATGCCGGGTGTTGGCCCTGTGTGCCTCGGTCGTATGCAGTCCTGATTGTGGCGCTCACCTGCACGGCGCCAAACACGCATACGACCATCATTGGCACCAAGGCAGAAGCGACTCTCATCGCTGAAGACGACACGTCTCCATTCGTCCCTCCATTCACGCCTGTCGCGACACCACTGGAGGCGGGCTGCACGATGTTGGGGCGTGAGCGGAAGACGGCCTAACGGTGTGCGGGACCGTAGCCCAGCTTCATGGAGACGGTTGCGAATGGTCCTCGCCGATACCCCAGGAGCAACAGTGTCCCTAATTTGCTGGGAAGCGGCGGTGCGGTCCCCTACGGCACTGCGTAGGATCCTACGGTCTTGGCGTGCATCCATGCGTCGCTGCGGTCCGGTCCCAGGTCGACGGGCACGTGCACCTTCCGCCGACCACTGGCGACAACATCGATGTACTGTGGAGACCTCACGCCCCACGTGTTGAGCAATTCGGCGGTACGTCCACCCGGCCTCCCGCATGCCCACTATACGCCCTCGCTCAAAGTCCGTCAACTGCACATACGGTTCACGTCCACGCTGTCGCGGCATGCTACCAGTGTTAAAGACTGCGATGGAGCTCCGTATGCCACGGCAAACTGGCTGACACTGACGGCGGCGGTGCACAAATGCTGCGCAGCTAGCGCCATTCGACGGCCAACACCGCGGTTCCTGGTGTGTCCGCTGTGCCGTGCGTGTGATCATTGCTTGTACAGCCCTCTCGCAGTGTCCGGAGCAAGTATGGTGGGTCTGACACACCGGTGTCAATGTGTTCTTTTTTCCATTTCCAGGAGTGTATTAACCACTGCGCCACCTCGCTCGGTCAAAATCAAGTTATCTGAAAGGATCGATCTGCACTGCGGTCCGACTTCTTGCTGTGATCAATGTCAAATAGATGCCTACAAAGTAAGGAATAACTGGACAAAGAGACTGCACTCAACATTGTAAAAGGGGCCTGAAGATGGCGTAGCAAATCACCGAAACTGGTCGCTAAATAAAATAACAGTTTGGAAATTAGACGGCTGAAAGGTGTTTAATTTGAAATTCTGTTCTAAAACCTCTTAGGGTTTTTACTCAGATCGGTTGACAATGTTCTACTTTCAAAGTCAATGAATGCTTCTCTCATTGCTTTCCTTACACTCATTTTCGCTTCGTTCAGCTTTTGTTTGTCAGCTAGGTTTTTACATATCCTGTATATGAGATGAAATTCTCTTTGTTTATGTAGCAGTTTTCTGACACGGCTATTAAATCACGGTGGGTGTCCCCATTCCTTAACATCATACTCGGAACATAATTGTCTAGGGCATTCTACACGATGCCTTTGAATTTTTTCCACTTGTCCTCCACATCTTCGCCCTCATCGCCGAGTATTTGATGCTGACTGCTCAGATGCTCTGAAACTGGTATTCTATCACTCTTGCTAAGCAAAAACATCTTCCTGCCTTTCTTAACATTCTTCGTAAGACCCGTTGGCACAAATGCTATCACAGCCTTATGATCACTGATATCATCCTCTACGTTAACTGATTCGATGAGTTCAGGTCTGTTTGTTGCCAAGAGGTCTAAGACGTTATCCCTACGAGTTGGTTCCCTGTCTGCTTAAAGTAATTTTCGGACAAGACGTCCAGAACTATGACACACGAATCCCTGTCTGTGGCACCAGTTTTGATAGCATGACACTCCCAGGCTATACCTAGCTAGTTGAAGTCACTCCCTATTACAACGCCATGATCGGGAAAATTATCAACGATATTCTACAAATTCTGTCTGAAGCGCTCGACCACTAGGGCTATTGACCCGGACGATCTACAAAAGCATCCGATTAACATTTTTTTACCGATCTTTGATACTGAACTTCACTCAGATTAATTCACAATCGTAATCCGTGATAACTTCGCTATATTTTATCGAATTCTTAACTGCAATAAATACGCCGCCACGCCGCCACACCGGCCGGCTACCCTGACTTCACTGTCACACAATAGCGCTTGTCTTACACCTGTTTTATAAATTGAGCCATTGGTTTTTAGGGAATTTTTGCATAGCACGGAACCCCTGAAAGTATACGCCACTTGTTCCACCGAGATCTTATTCTGTGAGCTATGTATGCTTCAATTGATCCGTCCTCCGATATTACTAATCATAGATACCTAAAAGTCTTAACATTTGTAAGCGTGACGTTGTCAAGCTGGATTTGTATGGGTTTTATGCCATCGAGGCTGAAGTTTCACTTCATGAACTCATGGCCTTTGTGAATTTCCTCGATGCTATTATTTATGATGACACATCATCGGGATACGTAAGTTTCCACGCCTTTGGTTAGTGTATTTTTATAGTTTGAATAACTCATCACAATATTAAACAATAAGGGACTTAGGATGCTCCCCTGATGGACGCTGTGAAGTCACACGTCACATCATTATGTCAAGCGTAAATGCTGACGTCTGCTATCGATAGGTTCAACTCTCCCCAAATACTGGTAGCAACAAAAGAAGCAAAAATCATAATGAGAGAAAAAAGTGTACCCTCCATCAACCTACTTATTTAATATGTTCATCGAAGGAGCAATAATAATAATGAAAAGATTGGCATGAAAATTAATGGTATGAATATTCAGTGCATCCGATTTGCTGATAACATTGTGATAGTGACAGACTCAGAGAGGGAACTAAATAAAAATAATTGAAGTCCTAAATCAAGAGATAACAAAACTAAAATTAAATACCAATAAGAGAGAAGCCATATTTATAGACAAGAATGGAGGCGAACATAAGACAGATATAGCAATAGGCAGTGAGCAACTCGAGGAAGTAGCCAATTTGATTGTCTCGGTAGTACTGTGGAGGAAAACAATAGATGTCTTATGGAAATCAAGAGAAGAACGCCTCCCAATCTAAGGACGTTCTGCTGAACAATCACGTAAGCGCGCATCTCCATATTTTCGCGGCGCAAATACTGATCCATAAAATTTTGGGCGTGCAGCCGCATAAATTTGACTTATTCTAATATTTCGGCTGAATACCGTCCAGCCATCTTCAGCGTGACCCGAGGTGACTAAGCCTTCCTTCTTGCAAAGTGACTCGGATCACTCTGAAGATGGCTGGACGGTATTCAGCCAAAATATTAGAAGAAGAAGTCAAATTTATGCTGCTGCACCCCCGAAAATTTATGGATCAATCACGTGTCTACACTAAGAAAATAATTGTAAAGACCCTTTATGGAGAGTCCTCACATTACATATGGATGTTCTTCATACACGGAGATGAGGACTGCTGAAGAGGGAAGATTCAAATGGCTCTGAGCACTATGGGACTTAACTTCTGAGGTCATCAGTCCCCTAGAACTTAGAACTACTTACACCTAACTAACCTAAGGACATCACACACATCCATGCCCGTGGCAAGATTCGAACCTGCGATCGTAGCGGTCGCGCGGTTCCAGACTGTAGCGCCTAGAACCGCTCGGCCAACCGGCCGGCGAAGAGGGAAGGCTTAGCCTTTTGAAAGGCGAAGAACATTCGTCACAGACTTTGACCGTACTTGAATGAGCTCCATGGACGTCAAATATGTCGTCAGAAATTCTTGCAAAGTTTTTGAACAACAGGAGGCATATGTTTCGTTGCAAACTCAGCTTATGGCCTGTTACTCCATTAGTTGGTCTGGGAAATGTTAGACGCTGTTCATATTTACAGCAGCTATTGGATCCTATTCACTAACATTATATAGTCTCTACATACATACACCGTCCAGCCACATTAGCGTGACCACATGTCAAAACTCTGAATAACTACCTTTTGCAGAGTGGATCGCTACGAAACGTGCAGGAAGAGTGTCAATGAAGTTCTGGAAGGCACTGACAGGGATCTGGAGCCATGCCGACCTCCGTGCCGTGGCCTCCTGTGTAGGTTACACGGCTGAGGATCCATGTGGTCCCACACACTCTCGATTGGATTTAAATCCTGAGAGTTTTGTGCCCAGGGGAGTACGATAAACTCACCCTGGTGCTTTTCGAACCACACACGTACACTGCGATCTGTGTGACACGTTGCATTGTGCTGCTGGTAGACGGCATCGTGCCGAAGAAAAACTAACTGCCATGAAAGCATTCCCCAGACCATAACGCTCCCTCCTCCAGCCTGAACACTTCCGACGACTGATACAGGATGTGTGCTTTCAGTCCGATGGAGCATAAATCTGAAAAAAAATTGCCTTTCGCCACTCAGTGAAGTTTGAGTTGCGGTATTCGCGTGCAAATTCCAACCTTCGTCGCCGACGAATAGCAGTCAGCATGGGTGCATAGATTAGGCGCGTGTTGCGGAGACCCATACGCAGCAACTTTCGACCAACGGTCGTTGAGGAGACACTGTTGGAAGCCCGCACACATGTCAGCAGCCGTCGTTCACCCGTGGCGTAGATAGCTCGTAGTGTACTACAGTGGCCTCGGCGCCGGTTTTGGATAGCGTCATTTTGTCATGCACGATATGCTTCAACAACGGCACGCGAACATTTTATAAACTTAGCCTTTTCGGAAATGCTTCCGTTCTTATCCCGAGACCCAACTATCGTGCCCTTTTGGAAGTCAGATAAATCACTCCGTATCCGCAATACGACAACGAGTGAAGTGTTTCCCGCATCCCCCCGGCACGTTTTATACACTCTCCACTGCTAGTGCTGCCACGTTCCATTCGGAGGTAGTTATTGCACGTTGACATCGAACATAGTTGGAGGTAACGTTGATGAGACCGGACTGTGTATGTCACAAAGCAGTTTGGGGTGATGCTCGTGTGTATAACTCAGTTTCGTGCAGCACTAAAGTGCGCGTCATTTATGACGGCGGCCGAGATTAGGTTCGTTCTGCGCATCTGACGTCACAAAACACAGTCAGCCAATGAACAGAGTACGACGTTGCCAGAGCTCGACTGCAGTGCAGACCACAGACGAGTGTCTTCAGTTTTAGAAACTTTAAGTCATAAATAAAGTAATTGAACAAAAGCAGTGTCTTGATAGCAGACTTTCTTTTATAGAAAGTTTGGAAAAAGTATTCTTTATACTAATTGCTTCATATTCTGTTAATTAATTAAACCAAACAACCAATAAGCCTCCTAATTCAGGCGATAGCAAAGAAAAGTGTTTGTATCATTCTCACTAACCAATTTTTCGCAATAAAGAACAGCGGTAATTGTTTATTTCCTATTGTACTTCGACGAAACGTGAGTAATTCATAGTCATACCAACAGTGTTTGTTGGTATTTTGCGTGATATGTTAAAGTCCTCCAGGACATGTATTGAATGTCGAGCAGCGTTAGCGTAATGGTTAAAGTGTATGGCCATGAAGCGAAAGGTTCTGAGTTCAAACCTTATTCGGTGTTTAATGTTTTCTTTATTTAAAAGCAATATCGAAGTGTCTCAGTTCATGAATTTTATTCGTTTGAATGTAATTTTTTTGAAATTTCTAATGGGAACTATACGCTATGGACTTTAACCTCTGCAAACTCTTCAAAATTTCGTGCAATGGTTTACTACATCTAATGCTGCACAATAACTGCGTCGAACTTCGAAACAAAATTAAGTCATTTATGGGGAGAAAGTATCAGCCAAGAAGATGTGTAAAAATCAAATTTTTGGGCCAAATAGTATTTGTGAAATCGAATGATAATCTGTGTCACAGCAGTCGAAACACCATGTATGTGTTTGCACAGGCGAGCAGTGCAATGATGACAAAATCGCGCACATCGCGGAATGCGGGGAGCACGTCTCTGTAGCAGCGAAAGGGTTAATGCGGCCGTGCTGGCTTTACTTCATAAACTGCGCGCTCCCCCCTAAACGTAAGTTTGCGAACTATACTATGGCGCTGCTTCTCTTGGCGCGTACAACTGGCAACGCAGCAATCTCCCGCGTCTGGGCGGGCATGCGCGAACCGCCAAGATAAAAGAGTTGAACTATAATATGCAACAATATAGTCAACAGTATTCTCGGCTGTTCGCCGTTTTCCCGAGTTGCTTTTTTGTTTCTTCCTTGATTTATGGGCTTCGGTGTATTACAAAATTTCATTTTGGGAAGTATCACTTCTATGCTGTTATTGAGATGACGTGCTCAAAATTCGTGCGTGTGTCACCTATCTCTCCCTGGATAATTAATTTTCAGCTTCGAACTATTAAACGGAGAATGCTGCGTTGCTCAGGTAGAAACAACTGGAACCTCATGAAGAGAAGTTCGTCCAGTCGGACAATGAAAATCACTCACTGAGGCAGACGGAAGGAAGCAAAATGTGGATAGGATTTAGGTAAGATTAGCCGTCAGAGCGACAGGATAACGGATGCTTTTCTCAGGGGTAATATCTGAAGAACTATAAAACGGGCGAGCGCCGGAGATTGATAGTCGGCGTGGAGCGACATTTACCAGCGCTTGTAATTAATTGTAGCCACGACGCAGATGGCAGTGACGGTCAACGCACCGTTTATCTCACACCCGACACGGGCTGCACGTTGGCTCCCTTGTGTAATTGGAGTCAATTAAGTGCTGTGGAAGTGTGCTTATTTATCTTTAAAAGGGGGGGAGTTTTAGTCGCTGACGTTAACATCGACGGCTCTAAAAAACGAAAGTAGGATCAGATCACTACGCGAAAGATCCACATATTGTTCTGAAACTACGGTTATGTTAAACAGCATCCCAGATTTTTATACGATCTCCTGAAGGGTTGTTGTATATTTTACATGTCTGGAACCATTATGTATGCCATCTGTCGATCAGTTAGTTCATTACATGCTACTTTAATATAAATAACACTAGCGACTACCTTCTCGGTGTCATGGACGTCCAGAAAGAGCATGGTTTTAACAATGTTCACTGGTAGAATCCTCAGGAAGTGCAGTCGACCCACGCAATAAATTGAATATAAAACTCTCTTTCGACTGACACTTGAGTATTACTCTTCTATCTGGGACTCTGAATAGATGGGATTGATAGAGTTGATAGTGAAAGTCCAAAGAGGACCAGCGCGTTTCGCTACAGGTTCGTTTAGTAAACGCGAAAGCGTTACGGAGATTGTAATACAACTGCAGTGGCAGATGCTGCAAGAGAGAGACATTGTGGTTCACGATGTGATTTACTATTAAAATTTCGAGTGAGTGCATTCCTAGAAGGGTAAACCTAATGATTTTTCCTTGTACACATATCTCGCTACAGAATCATGAACATAAACTTAAGCAGATCGGAACTCATACGGAGTCTGACCAACAGTTGTTCTTCCCGCTACCATCCACGATGTAAACCGGAAATGGGGAAATGACCATAATACGTGGAGTAACCCCCGCAACACACCACAAGGCGGCATGCAGAGTATAGGTATAAATGATCAGTAGGTATGGAAATATGATTCGTTGTGGAGGTCTAAATTACTGGATAGTAAATTCCCATCACATTTATTACATTTCAGTTGCTGCTCTCCCAGAACTTTCTGTCTGTCTCTCTGTCTCTCTCTCTCTCTTCCTTACACATACATTGTGTAATTTATCAGTGCTGCAGAGATACACTAGTTTCTGTAGCAAAGAAAGTATTTTCCTGTTAGTTAACCATTCGTCGTGGTATTCACAGAAAAGGACGAATTTTATGTATATTCATAAAAGATAATTAACTGTTTCAGTTTCCTGATGAGCGATAATTTTATATGAAACCCGGTAGATACTTCCGAAGCGTGATTCACACTTCTTAATCATCCCATCAGTTTTAAGATCGTAATAAAGGAAAGAGGATGAAGAAAGAAATGAGACTATACTAGCTCAGAGAACGTGTCAAAAGTTTCGAAGGACTGGGTTTTATGCAATTTTCTACACCTATCGAGAGCAGGAACGATAACAGAAGATGAATTTTAAATTTAGTGACACAGTCGTGAAAAAGATCCAAGTAAGCAGTATGACATCCCTGGAGAATTTGCACGGTAGCTTGTCTAAACAAAGAGAGAGCCAATATTTTTCGCGACATTTAGAAGCGGAATAACGCAAAATTCATATTATGAAACACATCAGTCAGTGAGCTTTCACACGTTGAATTATGTTGCAAGAGTTGACTGTCAAGTAACAGATTATTATTATTACTAATACTACTATCCGTTACTTTACAGTCAGCTCTTGCGATATAATTCAACGTATGAACACTCACTAATTAACGTGTTTCATAATGTGATTATTGCGATTTTGCTCTTCTAAATATCGAGGAAAATATTGGCTATTGCTATAGTCTGCAAAATGTCATCATGGAATATGGAAAGAGGCCAACCATGAGAGCAAATGCCTGGGTTTCAGTCTTCGTTACTATTAGTCTCAGCTGGATTTTCTTTATTCTAAAACTGTAATGTTTTTACGGCGTTATCACGACATTTCAGTGGTTACCATTTATAATGAATAGACGACCTATGGCTGGCCTAAATGCGTCATCGTAACATTACAGAGACGTAAATGAATTTGCCTTTGCTACCAGAGATTACGTCGATGTCTGCAGTGGGGGATGTGAATTGACCTCCTTGTTGACAGAAATCCAGCAGCTCGATGAGTGAACAATATTTTTGGTGTGAAACTCAATTTTATGCTAGTTAAATTATGTCAAAATCTCTATATTTAGTGTTCCCTTGGTTTTATACACAACATTTCGAAGCTATGCGTATTGAATAACTAATATGGCTGCTGCTGAACTTAGAAGACATTTTATAAATTCCAGGAACCTCAAGAACTAATCTATCTTTTACAAGGAGCAGCATCTCTGTTATTTCCTTAGTCCGTCGGAAAACATATCTAATATTTGCCAAAGATTCTGTCTATTATATTGCGCGTAGCTCCTCAGAAAAAAGGATCATTAAGACCGAATCATCTTGTAATGATTGCAACGTTTTCCTCTTTCCGTTTCGTAGAGGGCGCTAAATTCATGCCCCATTACATTCGCATTTCAGTATGTATTCTCATCGCGACCGACGTAATGATATGTGTTGAAGAGGTCTCCACTCTCCTCACATAAATGGTTAGACATCGCGGAAGCAAGTATATTCTTTACTGAGCAACAGCGCAAAATTTTATCGAATATTTTTAAAAATAGATACATAATACGTCGGTACTACCTATGTTCCTTGATTTACCTCAGATTGGCGTTTGTCATATATAGCTGTGTGTTTCAGAATCTGTCGTTCAAATATTCTTAAAAACAGGATCAGTTTGTTGCTTTTTTCCAGTCGGGTGAGAAGATCTGATTCTCAAGAGTGCTGTTGTAAGAGAGGCCAGCTCTTTCACATAATCGGTATATTGTAAATCCTAATAGGTACCACATCAAGTCCAACGTTCTCCCTCTATCTAAGAAGGAAGGAAGGAAAATTACTGTTTAATATTTGGTATACATCGAGGACATTAGAGACGGAGCACAAGCTCGGATTCCTTCAAGGATGGGGAAGAAAATCGGCCGTGCCCTTTCAAAATAATCATGCCGGCATTTACCTGGAGCGATTTAGGGAAATCACGGAAAACGTAGATCCGCATTTGCACCGTCGTCCTCCCGAATGTGAGATAGTTAACCGCTGCGTCACTTCGCTTGGACCCATCCTTCATGTGGCGTAAGTTGCATTTCGATTTTGCAATAACTTATCTATATATCTGTCACGTCTGTGTGACCGAAATTTCGTAACACAATACAACAATTTTCAGTGTCAGCGACTGGATACATGATTTTTACTCGTTGACTTACTTTATGTAGAACCAAAACTCTTTCGAGATTTGCTTTCAGATTCACTTAAGTCACCTTTCATAGCTGTCGTTACTTTTATTTTGATTTCGTTAATCCTTTATTGTCAGCTAGTTGCTTTGAATCTGAGATGAAGTTGTGTTTGCTTTCGTGGTAGCTTAATAACTTCGCAATTGTACAATGGCTATAATAAACGGCACTTACTTATCCAGAGCGTGTTGGAAAATACTTTTGAATTTGTGTCATCTTTCATGGCTTCTTCCCCAGAGCTGAATTTTTTCTGCTTGCTATTCTGATGTGTAGAAATTAGTTCGCCTACTTTAGTTAAAAGCTTCAAATACACTAAAAACACTTTTATAGTGCATTTACTAACGCGCATGTTACAGTGACGTAGCTTAATATTTGTGAGTCTTTCACCTGAGTTAGTCACAAGTAATGTCATCGATTTCCTTTCCTGCAATATTTAATGGTCAGATATTGTCTACTGTCATCATATCCGCTGCTGATCAATTTTGCAAATGACTTCTAACGTTAATAAAGAGGTGCTAATTCATAATTGAGCGGATTATTCAAGTACTACGTCTAAATTTACATAGTAAATTAGTCCTTTTCTGGTTAGTGAATAACAAATGAGTATTCTTTTTCGAGTGGAATTATGGTGTACAGTGTATCTAGCAGCAACATGAAGCCTGTTTCGTAAAAGTTGACAGACAAATGCCGCTCTTGGCAGTGTACAAAGCCGACCATCGTCTGTATCATACAATGACTGATAATATACATCTTCGAAAGTATATACGTATCTTATCTACAAACTGAAATTTAAATTGACGATACACTACCTATAGACACAGAAACATATGATCTATCGTCATTTGCGCATAGCTACATGTAACTGAAACTATTCAGATATAGCTGCCCGACTAGGGTGTGAATTCCCACGTTTACAACATACGGAGCAAGAGAAGGTGACACTATTTCTAATTTGCAGATTTTACATCAGTCCCGTGAGTTACACTCTGGAGCTGTCAGGAGGACGTTGTGAAGCAAGGACTTGGGTTACTCTTGAAGATTCATCAGTCTACTTATAGGAACATTAAATCTGACGACCTTTTCGCCTCTTCCTTCTATTTTCAACAACAGAAACAAAGTTGTATCCTAAATGAATTTATCATCATAATGTACACATAAAACTTGTAATCAGTAGGTATCATTCACTTATTGCGAAATCGAAGTGCCAATGGCGTAAGCAACAGAAAACTTTTGTAATAAGTTTCTGGTGTGCAACCGCATCCCGTCGACAATCTGCCACGATATATTACCATGAATGCACCTGGGCTATTCAGGAGTTGCTTACTCATCTGAAGATGGCTGGACGTCTCTGGGCTGAAATATCGTGGCAGAATGTCGACGGGATCCGACTGCACAACCGAAAATTTTTAGAAGAAGAAATACGTCGGGAAAATTTCTGATGTTACAACCTTTGTAACATCCCGGACCAACAATCCTGAGGAGCGGCCGCTAAAAACTGACATGAGATACATCTCACAGGAACTGTTTTGAAGCGACTGGGCGTATCGGAGCACTCGTATTATCAACACATGTTGGAGAGAAACTTTACTTTGTTCGCCTCAGTGAAATTCTAAATCCAAACCAAAAAATTAAAATGTTAGTACCTCGCCGTGTACAGAACCGCTTACCATGCAGAATACCTAAAATTCTATTGCGACCGAATGTCTGTCTGTCATACATGTCTGAAGGACGTCGCATAGTACACTGTCTGTATAGACGCTGCATATTAGTAATAGCTGCATGTACAACTGCCTACGTTACTTATGATTGCCTTGACGAGGAGTCGGTCGCAGTCGAATTTTAGCCGTTCTATATTGCACACATGCATATCTGGAGGAGCAGACACTGCTACCATCTACAGATATATGAAATAGAAGAAACGTATTCGCATCTGCAAATAGGATTACACTTCAGCTGCACTGTTTATTGGTACATATGAAAATTTGTGCCTGACCAGGACTGGAACCCACATTTTCCGATTTCGCGAATGGTCTCCTTAAACAATTCAGTATCCGGGCACGCTCCGTGGTCCGACCGACACGCCCGTATGTCACCGTGTGTCCACGTCCTGCACTCGCACGGCGTAACGTGAGCATCCACCTACATAAAGGCAGTGGATTTTGTGCTTTTATTTCATCTTTACCTTTATTTTAATATTCGTTTAATTTCGTGACACACTGAGAAGTTTTAACGAGAATAGATATATTTTTCTCAAGAGTTTTCTTCCACGAAAGAGACCAAATAACTAAAAGCGGAAAATAATTTAAGTTTTGTAATACCCGAACTACACTTGAATAAAGAACATAAATAGGTGAAGCAGCTTTCATTTTAAAAACTTTCTTGGCAGTCAGAAAGCGACCACTATATTCTTTGACGTTATTTGGTATTTAGAAGGAAGACAAAACACATACGTTAAAATGAAACGGGTGTTACGTATTGCCTTCTCAATATCGTTTGATATGTTTGTATTTATATGTTTTCTCGAACAAATAAATGTTGATGTTTCGATATGTTTTGACGACACTTACAGTAATTCCCTGGCGGGTCATATATCCCCATCATCACCACAGTTCTATATATTTCGACGTTTTCTAAACGGACCTTGTCTCATTACCTTACTTTTGTCGTTCAGTTCTGCTCTAAGCAGGGTGACATATTGAAGTTCTGTCTAATGGTTGGTTGCTTGTTTTGGGGGAGGGGAACAAACAGCGAGGTCATCTGTCCCATCGGATTAGTGAAGGATGGGGAAGGAAGTCGGCCGTCCCTTTTCAATGGAACTATCCAGGCGTCTGCCTGAAGCGATTTAGGAAATCACGGAAAAACTAAATCAGGATTGCCGGACGCGGGTTTGAAGCGCCGTCCTTCCGAATGCGAGTCCAGTGTGCTAACCACTGATCCACTCGCTCGGTCTGTCTATTGGCAACACACTTCCATTTTACGCTGACGCTCTGGGATGTCATGCTTCTACTTCATAGAAATTAGGGGACGACACTTTGAACAGCTATTGTGAATGTGGCATCTTGTGTAATTTGTATACATAAATGTAATTACTACAGAAACATGTCAGTTTGAATTTTTCTTTTTTTTTTTTGCATCGTCTGCAGACCAACGCTAAATTTGTAAGTTTCCCGCACACGGCTCCTTAGTCGGTGTCGCTAACAGACTCTGTGCGTTGGCGCTTGGTGCTCTACTGTAAAGTAGCCAGCTCGAATCTTTGTGGTGAAATAATTTTTCACCGCCAAAATTTTGCCAGGAACGTCACAACACTTTGCGCCGGTATCCTGGATTAAATTCCACACCTCTCCGCATTGGTATCCTGGACTAAATTCCACACCTCTCCGCATTGTCTCACGGAATGTGAACATGTGACAGTGTTACTGGTGAACTGCCCTTCCGATGGAGACGTTAGGTTCGGTGACCTCCTCGGTGCTATTTGAGAGGTGGAGGCTATGTACCGGCACCGGCTTTTACCGTCTCCCTTCTCTCATCACCATACAACGCTAACATGACACCGCATAATATGCACGTCACTTGCTCTCACCCTATAATTGTGAACCATTTTTTCTTCTTTAGGACCAGCAGCATAATATATGTCAGATGGTGACATTATTAGTAGGATGCGCCAGAATAGCTGCTTTTTAATAATTAAACTTTATAAACGACAGATTGTGTCTGCATTTATTGCCATTGTCAAGTACCTACGAATGCAGTTTTGATGAGGCCGTGTATAAATGTGAATGTCATTTGTATTAAAGTGACTATATTGTACTCACGTCTAGAATGATGTGACGTCCATATTACGTCATTAGTGAGCTACCTTATATCTACCAGTGTTTGGATTAGATGGTAAATTATGTAAATATATTGAAAATAATAGGTTAATTGTGGTTTGACAGTAGCCTGACAGTTCTACTCTTACGACATTATATGTTTACAAAGCTTATACAGATGAACAGCGATATTATTTTGTTAATTAAATTTTGTGACGATTATCTTTGGGTGCTGCATGTATTATTTGTGATTTATACTTTTCCCTGTTCTAAAAGTTCAATAAAGTATTTGAGGTAGTATCTGGTATAAATTCTGTATGCTCGTTTAATATTTCTTGGAGTATTTTCTCGTGTGTATGTAGATCTCAAATTTTTCAAAAATGTTCATTGCAAGAACTTTTGTTAATCTGCGCAGGATTTGGAGTTTATTTTCGATTGTATCAGATGTGTGGTTTTGGTTTTTCAAATATAGAAAGAAGCTCGACTGATTATTCTAGCTTTTTCTGATGTGTTCTTTGTATCTGACGTTAAAATGTCTCCCTGTTTGGCTAATACAAAATTTATTACAGTTGCTACATGTGATTTTATAAATGTCAGATATAAACAACACATCAGAAACAGCGAGAATAATCAGTTGGGCTTTTTTCTACATTTGAAGAATAGAAACTGCACTGCCTATGCAATCGAAAATAAACTCCAAATCCTGCGCAGATTACCCAAAGGTCTTGCTGTGAACATTCTTGAAAAATTTGAGATATGTATACACACGAGAAAATACCCAAAATAAATATTAAAGAAGCATACAGACTTTAGACGCAGATACTACCTCAAATACTTAATTGAATTTTAGAACACGGAAAAAGATAAATCCTAAATAACATGTGCAGCAACCAAAGATAATCGTGCACTGTTCATCTGTATAAGCTTTCTAAACATGTAATGTCGTAAGGGTAGACCTGTCTAACTCCTGTCAAACCATAATTAACCTATTATTTTCTGTATATTTATATCGTTTACCATCTAATTAAAAAAACTGATTGGTATAAGACAGTTCGCTAACGACGTAATATGGACATCACATCATTCTAGAAGCGAGTTCAATATAGTCACTTCAATATAAATGACATTCACATTTATACACGGTCTCACCAAAACTGTATTCGCAGATATTTGACAATAGCGATACATGGCGAAACAGTCTGTCACTACTAAAGATTAATTATTAAAAGCAGCGGTTCTGGTGCATCTTTCTAATAATTCAACCGCTGCTCTAAACACAAATCTTACATATCGCGAAAAGGTCACTGTGCTCCGGGGAAGAGCCCTTCCCCATTAGGCTCCTTGAACCTACCTCTTGTAGTGTCCCAAGCCAATAATAATGTATGAGTCTTTGTTTTTCTTTTTCAGGATTCTCGTTTTCTCTTAGAACTTTTGTGAGAGCTGTTTCAGCAACGGAATTCTTTGTCTCAAATTGACACATGCCTGAATGTTTGTAACATCGTCAGAGAACCAGTTTTTATGACAAATTGTACAACTTTCCACACATGCATCGTTCTTTGGCGAACAATGCTGCGATGCTAGCTGTGGCTAGTCGTTGCAACACAAACATCCAGCGGACAACTTGGCTGGCAGAACGGGCAGCGGCTGCTGATACGCCGCTCGCGAGTAATAACGAGCAATCTGAGAGGCGCTGCCCATTCACCGAGAGAGCCGAACGTGGCGAAAGTTTCGTGGCCAGCGCAAATCTCAAAGGCACCGCCGCGCACCGCTGGTTTCCCGCACACTGGTTGTTCCGCCGGGCATTTTTTTGTTTTTTGTTTTTTGAACCTTTCCTCGTTATTTTGTTTTGCGACTGCGGGCACCAGCACCCTCCTGAGCCCTCACGCATATCTGGGATTTAATTTAAGCGCCTGCCGCGGCTGTAGCGAGCGATATTCCGGCGTAAAACGGAACGCAGTTCGGTCGGGAGTAGCCACCGTGTGCGCTTTGCATGGACTCATGGACTTTCTCGACTTGCTTTGAAATGCCTCCCTGTGCGCTGAGCTGTGTAAGAATATACAGCATACAGAAGCGAAACATCCGGAGCGGCACGTGTCAGTCGCTCGCTGTTGTCTGGGGAAACTGACTCTGTGTTGCTTAACGACCAGCCGCAACTTGTAGATTCTAGCTTCTGTTACGTTTATGAATACGCGAGTAAGTGAGTGATCCCACAACCAACTATTATTCAGTACTGGACTATGAGATAACATTTCCTTCTATGCCGCAAGTACCTTTCGAGAGTAATACCGTGTAGATTGCTTCATATATTTTCAATTATTACGACATGTTTCGTCTATAGCAATCGTCAGATGCAAAAGTTTAAAATTCCTGAAATATATTCCAGTGCCAGTTGCAGATATTTTAATGTAACTGAAAATGAACCTCATTTTACTCGTTCGAAGTTTTAGGGCTGACGATCACAGTGGCCGAAAAATATCGTAATAAATGAAAATACATTAAGGCGCACTAAACGGTATTACTCCCAAAAAATCATAGTGATAGCAGAGCCATTTAAGGCATTTATTGCCTTTATTAATAAGCATTTACTTTTAACAAGCCTTTGTGCAAATACAGCAACGCACGCATTCATATAAGAGTTGTCCATTGTAACGAGTACGTCTCTAATATTTAACACAAAAGGTTAACTATTTAGAAACAATGATTTTTGACAAGTAGCAATGAGATAAGTAAATTGTTGTGTAGTTATTACTCGTTATTTCTGTTGCTAAATGAAGCAACCATTATTTGCAGCATTAGAGAATTGCAGCGAAATGCAGCAAGATCTGCAGCGGATAGGCACTTGGTGCAGGGAGTGGCAACTGACCCTTAACATAAGCAAATGTAATGTATTGCGAATACATAGAAAGAAGGATCCTTTATTGTATGATTATATGATAGCGGAACAAACACTGGTAGCAGTTACTTCTGTAAAATATCTGGGAGTATGCGTACGGAACGATTTGAAGTGGAATGATCATATAAAATTAATTGTTGGTAAGGCGGGTGCCAGGTTGAGATTCATTGGGAGAGTCCTTAGAAAATCAACAAAGGAGGTGGCTTACAAAATTGGTTCAAATGGCTCTGAGCACTATGGGACTTAACTTCTTAGGTCATCAGTCCCCTTGAACTGAGAACTACTTAAACCTAACTAACCTAAGAACATCACACACATCCATGCCCGAGGCAGGATTCGAACCTGCGACCGCAGCGGTCGCGCGGTTAGGTGGCTTACAAAACAGTCGTTCGACCTATACTTGAGTATTGCTCATTAGTGTGGGATCCGTATCAGGTCGGGTTGACAGAGGAGCTAGAGAAGATCCAAAGAAGAGCGGCGTGTTTCGTCACAGGGTTATTTGGTAAGCGTGATAGTGTTACGGAGATGTTTAGCAAACTCAAGTGGCAGAGTCTACAAGAGAGGCGCTCTGCATCGCGGTGTAGCTAGCTGTCCAGGTATCGAGAGAGTGCGTTTCTGGATGAGGTATCGAATATATTGCTTCCCCCTACTTATACCTCCCGAGGAGATCACGAATGTAAAATTAGAGAGATTGGAGCGCGCACGGAGGCTTTCCGGCAGTCGTTCTTCCCGCGAACCATACGCGACTGGAACAGGAAGGGGAGTTAATGACAGTGGCACGTAAAGTGCCCTCCGCCACCCACCGTGGGGTGGCTTGCGGAGTATAAATGTAGATGTAGACCTGCACTACCACGTGAAAACTTCGACGGCCTTAGCGTTTAGTGTTAGAATATTTTTCGGAAATTGTGCGAAGTATTTCAGTGCATGCGTTAAAAAATCGAACGCAGAGTGTTTCTAAAACCCCTTTACAAATTCTCAGGACATGACGACATATATTGATATTTGAGCAGGAACATGTTCGGAAACATACTTTCTTCTGTGGCACAGGACAAAATTGCTAACAAAAGAATAATCAGAGAGAAACTAAAATTCCACATTAATATTTCTATGACGTATAAGAGAAGAATTTACAACATCACAGAATCTTCTATTTTGGCAAATGTTAGTTTAACACCCCGTCGATTGTCAAACGTTAGTAAGTACATGTGTCAATATAGAGAGTGTTGCAAAAGAACACTGACAAACTTAGACGGGCTGTAAAGAGTATCTTGAGGAACGAGCCGAGGACGGTAAACAGTGCTCGAAACGTCATCCAACGACGCTAGAGAGCGTCGAAGTTACAGGGGCCGGCATCTACCACTAGGCCACCCATTCGGCAGCAGACGTGACCTTGTACGCTAAACGACCGTAGGCGGAACGTCTCGCAATGTTGTTTGTTATTCAGTGATCGCAGCTGATTGCCACGATCGACACCGGAGAAGATGGAGCCAGCTGCTTCTTAGGCATTGTCTCCTATCAATGTGATGCTGTGTTGCTCAGTGGATGGCTGTTTCGGACAGTGGCTTCCAACTGCAGTTTACATTTCTGTTGGAATCTTCTAAAATCTCCAATGTCTTACGGTATACAGGAGCAAAATAAACTGCGGTTGAAACCAGTGCCCGAAACAGTCATCCACCAAGGTAGCAGAGCATCGCATTCATAGGAGACAAGGCCTGTCGATGCAGTCTTCTCCACTGCGGGATCAGTGGCATTCCGTCGCGATCACTGAATAACAAACAATATTGTGAAACGTTTCGCTTACGGTCCGTCAACGTACAAAGTCATGTTTGTTGCCGAAGTGGTGGTCTAGTGGCAGGAGCCGGTGCCTATAACTTCGATGAGGTTCCCGGACAGGTGTTGTTATCCTCAATTTGCTGCTCAAGATACCCACTACAATTTCGAGAAGTCTGTCAGTATCCTTTTATAACACACTGTACACTGTTTCAAGCAAATGTTTAGCTTTACGTCAGCCAGTGCCTCTTTATGTCTCTTGTGACACTATTGGTGATTATTGTGTGCTACATGCCATAGTCTCTTCAACTCCTTCGAGTTTTTAGAGTAGTTAACTATCAAATATCGATGGTACACAAGTGCAGAATTTTACAAGTAAGTAATCGTGATGAGTGGTAGTACAGACACATAAACGAATTTAAAATCATTTTATTCCGTTTTATCCGTTGGCCTGGAATATGTGCCTTGTTAAAGTAAAGGAATTAATTCTCAACGACTAAAACAATGTTTTGCTGCCCCCCGCGTCAGTTGTGAGTTTATTCCGACTCTGGTAATTACTACCTCTTACAGTAACAACGCCCGGTGCTAAGCTACACTAGCAACGTACAGTATTCACTATTCTCGAGTCACATTACACCCTCGGTATTTCTTCTTTAGCTGACGGTCCCCCTCCAGTTCCACTGCTGCAGCGGATGTTAACATTACGTATTGTTCACACTGTAGTTAATTACTTAGTGTTATAATAACTACCTGAGTCACAACGAAGTCTAATAGATCTTTCACCCAGCAAACGCCAGGGATGCGACGCATTGCTCCATGTCTTTCGCCGTAGAACGGAAACAGTGCTTCTCTGAAACGTGTACTGCTAAAACCATTATCTACCCTCGTCAGTGAAGTTGCTGAGGGGAATTTACGAACTTTATCCAAAAACTGTGAAATGCAGTTACAGCATATCTATAAGAGGCAGTCAGATGATAACGAACAGATGGAAAAAAGTAACTGAATTGCTTATTATTCCAAAAGTATTCGTCATAACTGTTAATACATCTAATCCACTGTGAGACAAGACGGTCAGCGCCTTCATGGAAAAATGTTTGTGATTATCTATGAGACCATGATTGTACTCAGGCGTGCGAATGTCTCTCTTCACTGCTCGAAAAACATGAAAATCTCATTGGGAGAGATCGGGACTGTACAGAGAATGTGTAAGGGGTTTCCCAGCCGAGCTTCAACCCTGGCTACGTGTGGGCGGGAAGCCGTTACACACCCTCCGCACAGTCCCGATCTCTCCCCACATGATTTCCGTATTTTAGGAGCCCTGAAAAAAGACATTCGAAGACGTTGATTTGCTTCGGACTAAAAGGTGCGCTCCTGGATACAGCCATGATTTTGTACGCAACCGCAAACATTTTTCCCATGAAGACACTGACCGTCTTCTCTCACAGAGGGATAAACGTATTAACTGTTATGGCGATTACCTTTGAAATAAGAAACAACTTACTTACTTTTTTTCCATCTTTCTCGTTTTCATTTGACCGCCCGTTGTCCATACATACTCCAGTAGCCACCATACGGTGCATGGCGGTGTGTACATTGTACCACCACTAGCCGTTTCCTATCCTGTTCCAGTCGAAAATGGAGCGCGGGAAAAACGTCTTACTATACGGCTCCTCAACGAGCCATAATTTCTGTGGTCTTCGCGGTCCTTTCGCAAAATGTTCGTTGGCGGTAGTATAATCGTTCTACAGTCAGTCGCAAATGCTAGTTTTCTAAATTTTCACTATAGTGTTACGCGAAAATCCCCTCCAAGGATTCCCATTTGAATTCACAAAGCATCTACGAAATACTCGTGATTTATATAGAGGAGTCACTTGCACTTTCTTTCAGTCACTTGGCACTTCACGCTGATTCGCGGTAAGTGCAACCTAAGTCAGAGGCCAATGCCGAAGGATACTCTCTGTAAAACCGAACTGGGATTCCATCCGACCTGACGCCCTTTTTTTTCAACTATTTCAGTTGCATGTCAATGCTAGGAATGCCTGTTTCTATGTCCGAGATACGAAAGTCTGTCCGACGGCCAAACGATGGAGTGTCTGTACGATTCTCCAGCGTGAATGATTTTTTAAACACGAAATTTAAAACTTCAGATTTCCTTTTGCTGCCGTCTATTGCCACACTAGAGTGGTCGACAAGTGACTGGACAGAAGTCTTCGAACCGCTTAGCGATTTTACATAGGACTATAATTTTCTTGGGTTCTCGACAAGATCTTTCGCTAAGGAATGAAGACGGAAGTTGCCGTATGCTTCGTGGGTCGGTCTCTTTATAGACGCACGAATCTCTACTGAACTTTGCCTGTCGACATTTCTACGTTCTTTTTTGAAGCGATGAATCAACAATCTCTGCTTCCCAAACATTTTCCGAATTTTGTTATTAAACCATGGTGCTTACTAATCAATCAGTCAAATACTCGTCATTTTCCTTACTGCCCTTGCCAATCTTCTTATTTAGATAAATCAAACAGACTGCAAAATTTTATGTTGATAACTTGTTTTCAGGGTTAGTAACTGAAGTATGCAAACCGGCTTTGTGCAGCACCTTCAGGACAAGATAAGTTGAAAACGACTGTAGATCATTGGGTCTAAAGTGACTTCTGACGGCAGTGACTCTCCTGTAACGTAGCAGGCTGACCCAAACCTCGAGCTAATACTGTGAACGAGGAAACTCTTCCCCCGTCGAAATTGGAACATTAATGCTTGAAAATGGTGCTTGCTTTTTCCGGACACAACACGCTACAGCCATTTACTAAGAGGTTATTAATGTGACTTAAGTCGGGAGTGGTTGTCTAGGATTAAAGCGCGTGTTTGGAAACCGAGAGGTCGTGGGGTCGAATGCCGGTCGAACCATGTGAATTTTTCAGTCCATCTTTAACCGAGCCTTCACTTTTCAAAGACGTAATGGTCCCCCAGTAAAAACACGTGGTTCGGATTTCAGATTAAACCTTATGTCCCTGGGATAGGTCCGGACACGGAAGTCGCCAAAGTGGCACCCCCGGCACATATAAGAGTTATTAAACTAATCTTAAATAGCAACTGGCCGCCAACCGGAGAGGATCACTGGGATTCGTACGACCTGTAGTCACGTGATGTAACGCATGCCACAGGGCACCCATATCTAGTGGGCTCGCTAACGACACTTGTGACGTCATTAATGACAACGCTTGTTACCAGAGGGTTCACGAACTGATGAACTGGTGGTGCAACTTTGGAGTAGTTCCTCGCTTCTGATCGAAGGAATAGTAAGTTGAGAGAATGGCATCTCATAAAGTAATTTTTTTCTTCGCAATTAGATTAAAAAATAAAATACAAATGGTTGGGAAAATGCGAAAACTTCGCGTGTTTGTTACTGGACTGAGTAGATATATAGTAGCCTATATGTTGCTTAACGATATAAGTGCTGATGAAAGAAAATTTTCAATTATCACTGAACTCCAAAATCGTCATTTTACGAGTTTCTTGGGTACATAAAAGAAGATATATAGGGAATCAACACCGAACTAAGCGAGTGGTCTACAGCAGAACGAAAATTGGTCACCACACTGAGGTTATCCATTCCATAGTCGTTACTTTGTCTCGTACTGTATCTTCTGCAGTTATTTTCTATTTTGAAAGAAAATTGCTGTTAACTAGTGTCAACAGTAACAAATAAGATAAAAATAGTTAAAAAAGAAACAACGAAGTAATATTTGAACAAATGTAGTTACAAAGCAAGAAACAATACACTTTTCACAGGTCCGACCTGGTATTCTAATGGTAAAGTCCCTGCCTGATAGCCGAAAGGTCTCGGGATTGAATCCCTGTCGAACACGGGATATTTCAGTCTTCCTTTGATCAAAACCCACCTCCGTAGCCGAGGTCGCTAACGAATGCCTCTACGGTGACGCTCGATTCGGAAGTCAGTCGTTCGAATTCTGGCGGAGGAAAATTTTCACTGCCGGCAAGGGAAGTAAAGCTGGTGGTTTAAAGTTCCTAATCACCAGTCTTTGCGACCATGTCCTGGTTTAAATTCCAAATCTCCCTGTAGTGTCTCATGAAATGAGGGCATGCGTCACTTACAGGCTATGCACTGGCACCGGATTTCACCCTCTCCCTTCCCTTCATCCATAACAACCTTCACCTCTCAATGATGTGAAGCTTACCAGGAACGACACGTGGTTTGGACTCCGTGTTAAACTATAGATGGCTTTCAGCGGCAGGAATCCTGGAGTAGGTAAGGGACACGCAAGGCGCCCATTTGAAATACTTGCACCAGACCTTTGAGCCATACGGAATTATTGTCATTTATACGTTAAAATACACAATATTATTTCGTATTTCCAGAATCGCTCTAGGTGTTATCTCACGCACATTTGTTCTTCCCAGGGATTCTGCTCACATCGAGTAACATTTAGTAACGCCTCAAATTATGTAGCGCGCCTTTTCTGGCTGGTGGACGAGAGAGTGCCCCTGCATATAAAAACAAAGCTATGCAAAGAGTAGGTTACCCACAGCATCTCTGTCCAGCGCAGGTCCTGCTCCTGAGACTATAGTATAGTTTCACTAACGCTACAGCTACATAACTGCATTTTCGTTTTAATATGTCGATAGTGATATACACTATGTTATCAAAAGTATCCGGATACCTGACTGAAAATGACTTACAAGTTCGTGGCGCCCTCCATCGGTAACGCTGAAATTCAATATGATGTTGGCCCACTCTTAGCCTTGATGACAGCTTCCACTCCCGCAGGCATACGTTCAATCAGGTGCTGGAAGGTTTCCTGGGGAATGGCAGTCCATTCTTCATTCGCCATACCCACACCCTGCCATCGGATCGCCACATTGTGTACCGTGATTAGTCACTCCACACAACGTTTCTCCACTGTTCACTCGTCCAATGTTTGCGCTCCTTACACCAAGCGAGGCGTCGTTTGACATTTACCGGCGTGATGTGTGGCTAATGAGCAGCCGCTCGACCCTGAAATCCAAGTTTTCTCACCTTCCGCGTAACTGTCATAGTTCTTGCAGTGGATCCTGATGTAGTTTGGAACTCCTGTGTGATGGTCTGGATAGATGACTGTCTATTACACATTACGACACTCTTCAACGATCGGCGGTCTCTGTCAGTCAACAGACGAGGTCGGCCTGTACACTTTTGTGCTGTACGTGTCCCGTCATGTTTCCATTTCACTATCACATAGGAAACAGTGGACCTAGGGATGTTTAGGAGTGTGGAAATCTCGCATACAGACGTATGACTCAAGTGGCACCCAATCACCTGACCACGTTCGAAGTCCGTGAGTTCTGCGGAGCGCCCTATTCTGCTCTCTCACGATGTCTAATGACTATTGAGGTCGAGAGAAGGAGTACCTGGCAGTAGGTGGCAACACAATGCACCTAATACGAAAAACGTATGTTTTTGGGGGTGTCCGGATACTTTAGATCACATAGTGTATGTTAAGAGATTTACTGAGCATCATTGGTATCCACAGTGAATGTTAGTGAATGTTTACGACCGTAATTCTTAAAACATGTGTTGTGGCTTTATATTTAAGTTCCTCTATAATGCGAGGATACTCACATCTAGCCCTTGTTTGGAACTGTACATTTATTTAGTCAGTTACATAACAATCCACCTCGGCACAAAATTTATGAGACTGCTCACGTTAGTAGGAGACTATTTGTCGTGGAGTATTAGAGCGTAACTTTTTTTCGATCTTAAGCTGTAACAAGTTTCAATAAATTCGATCAAGTCAGTGCTAATAACTGAGGTGTTTAATATAGGCGTCTTCGTATGTTCTAAGGCAAATAATGGTGGAGCTCCTACGTAGCCGTCCGGCAAACGATCCCTACAAATGTTTTCAAAGGTAGAAGGGACAAATACAGACGTGTGTGCGTACAGGTGGGTCCCGATCTGAGGGCAATTACAAATAACAGAACGTATTTGGTAAGGAGGCAGGTTTGCAGCATCGGTCTCCCTTCTTTTGTCATACCTTGTACGGGAGACTTCGGTACCTTGGAATACTTCTCAGACTTTCATCCCCAGCCTTCCCCATAAAGAGAGGTTAATATACTTTATTATTCCATTTTTTATATGATAGAACTCACTTTTGTGTGGTGCAGTCATTTTCTGCTTCGGAGAAGTAAGGTTTTTCCAAATGTGAAAAAAGTATTCCAACGTACAACGTGGTCATGTATCTAAGAACAAATATTCTACTGAAAGTTAAAAGTGCTGAAATCGACAAAACACTGTCAGTACTGTATTTAACGGTCTATATGTTACATTATTACTCTACTTCATACCAACAATCAATAAGTGAAATCAAATTAAGTGAAAGTACTGTAAAAACCAGTTACAAGTTAAATATATTTTGAAATAGAAGCTACTGAAAACTAGCAAAAATTTCCATTTTTGAGATAGGTAAAAACGTTAAGACATTAATGAAACTCACAAAGGAGTGGTCCAGCCCCATATGTTGAAACCTACCTTGAAATTTTTCACGCACGAAGAATACGCCGAAAGAAATACATTGTAAAAATTTTTGCCGCTAAGGCTCACTGCAAATTTTTTTTTTAATTAAAGTTTCTCAGTTTCACTGCACGAAGAACCGCGTATAACAGCCGTTTGTACAGAGCTTCCTGCCTACGCGCGATCCGACGAAAGAGCAGACACAGCCGTGACAAGAGAACGTAGTGTTGCGTAGCGCCAAGTTCGAAGTCCCCACACGCAGATTTGAAGCAATTAAACCGTAGCAAAAATGTCTCAGATTTTTAATTTTCAATAGCTTGCAGTTCATATTGACAACTAAACTGTTGCAGACGTAATTGTTACACAAGTGACTGACAGAGGAAACAATATCAAGGCCGTGTATTATGTTACATTACAGATGACTTCCATCAATCGGAATTTTAATTTGTTGACATGAAATATTTTATAAAACTTACTGTAGAACAGTTCTTATTACAATTTTTGAATAATCTATATTTTACTAACAATGAAACAATTCTTTGTTTATTCCCTGCAGTCGTTACAAAAATGCAAAGTGTATTTTCATCACACTAATTACTAGTTTTATTTAGACAGACTTGGGGCGGAATAAGACGTGGCCGTTGTTCTGCAAATTGTGCTCCGTACCAAGAATGTTTGATCAAAGTCGTAAAGTGTGCCGAAGTGAACTAAGTGAAGTTCGGCAGTAGTGTTACACTGAGAAACCTGAAGTGACAAAGACCTGTCGGAAAGTATATTGTCCAACAGTTTTCTGACAACTGGTTCACACCGTTGAAAAATTTCTAGATTAGACTATTAGTTCCGAATGGAATACGAATTATATTAACAACTTTCTCGGCCTCCTGCGAAAGACGGCGGTGTCGTTATGTCCAGGCCTAGATCACAGCAAAAGCAATGAATTATTTTCTGCAGCTCGTAAGAAGACGTTTCGGACGTAGTATTAAAAGTCATTCATTCCCATTTTTCCAGATTTTGCAACGTCGATTAAAAGACTTTTGCGACTAAATAGTCATCTTTTTTTTAAATATTTGGTTGGGTGGTTGGTTTGGGGAAGGAGACCAGACAGCGAGGTCATCGGTCTCATCGGATTAGGGAAGGAAGTCGGCCGTGCCCTTTGAATGGAACCATCCCGGCTTTTGCCTGGAGCGATTTAGGGAAATCACGGAAAACCTAAATCAGGATGGCCGGACGCGGGATTGAACCGTCGTCCTCCCGAATGCGAGTCCAGTGTCTAACCACTGCGTTTAAATATTTTTCACCCTAATATGCATTGATGTTCCTGAAGACAAATGCACGTATAAAGCTGCGGAAAGAGTAATCCACTGATACTTATCATTGGCATTGTTGTATACGAATGTGTCATACCATTTATCGACTGCACAAGCGACTCTTTTTTTCGCTCGAAATGATAAAGTGCGGTTTGCACTCAGTTCATGCACGAAACCTGACACATTGGCTTTATACATAGTATTTTAGGGTATAACAAGAAGTTACGAATTTATTTATACTACTGCCTGTTAATGACGTCTCCTATACACGTTAATTTTAAGTAAAGTCCGTAATTTTACAACATCGTTTTCGGTATAATTTTCTGAATCTACTGATTTTCAGGCTTCTTTGAGCAGAATAAACAATGTTCATCTCACTTGCAATTCAAAGCTTCTGGTCTCGCACATTTCCCTCGGCAACGGAGCATTGCCTCTGACGAACAGTTCTAAATCTTTTGCATAATTTACCTTTCACACGTTTGCTAGTTTCGTTTTGGCGCATATTTCATGCTGCGTGTAAATCTTTCTTCCATTTATACCTCTCACGTTCAGATTTTACGAAACGAAACTGGTTGTACAGACAGTTTAAATTTAAGCGTTTTCTACGTCCTTCGTTTAAACAAACAATTTAGAGATTTACTCTCTATGTTTTCTTAGGGACAGGAAGGTACTCTATTTTTGCTCTATACTTTAATTTACACTACAATCATCGTTCAAACCACAATTCACAGAAACATCAGACTTACTTCCTCTTTCTTCTAGTGTTTCTACAATTTCTAACGAAATGTCGACATCATTCAGATGAAATTAATAATAAAAAGAGCACACCTGTAGGTGTTCAGGAGCAGTAGGTACTTCGATTACATACCACGTTCTTCGCATTTTATCCTTGCAAGGTTGAAAACATTAACTTGATACCACATTGCTGTGAAAGTCTGGAACCTGCACAAAAAAACAGATGCTACTAGCAAGCGTATACAGAGAAAACACAAAGAAAATTAGTTCGTTTTACCTCCACTGTTAAGACTTAGCGACACCTCAAAGGCAACTGGTAATTGTTATGGATATTAAGTGAGTTGCAAATTCAAGCGAATAGTAACTGTACAACTGTGTCAGTGAAACTGTCAGTGGAAACTGAAATCAGCTTTACAAATTACGATCGCGTTGTGCCGTGTTATCTGTTTACAGATGTGGCGTCAATCAAGGATATGTGCCCGCCGTGTTGCGCGTTAACTGTCTGCTACGCAACGGTAGGAGTATACATTTCTTTCAGCCGCCAGGCGAGCTACGAATTTGGAAAGTTTCAACATTAAAAAAAAAATACTTGTAGCGTGTCTTAGCAGCTAAAATTCTTACATTGTGTTTCTTTTGGTGTGTTTTTGCTGCACAAAAAATTTCTGGTAATGTTTCGACATGTCGGAGTGGACCGCTCCTTAGTCATTTCATTTGCAAATATCGCATGTTCTCCCTGCTGTCGGTACAAGGTACCAGATGGTGCACGATCGAGGAAGTAAGGCTTAACTGTCCTCACGTCATGTAACCAATTTTAAAAATATATAGAGCTTTACTCACCATAAAATTCTGCAACTGAAGAATTAACAGTTACGCCCAGATAGCCTTAATATACAGTATTACAGCACTTAAATGCATAGATCTCAAACTATTAATAAATGTAGCACAAAACCCTACCTCATGTCTAAAAGCAATAAAAACTGTACAAAATGCTGAAAACCACTTAAGATGGTCTCTAGAGCGCATTCCTTCACGCGATTGTAAAATTTGTCAGTAGACTAAAGCACTGACCAGGAAACTTTAAGTGTTTCCGTGAACACTAAACTCAAAGTAAAACACTCTTCCCTACACGGCCCTTTTTGACAAAGTGCAAGAACGTGTCTGTAGTAAACTGCTCGTTCACTACCACGGAGTTGATCAATTTTGAAAAAAACATGGCACATCGTAAGGACAAAGCTGTAGTTCGAAAAACAGTCACGCACTAACATGTCACAACAAATTATTCCTCATTGAAGTAAGTTGTCTCATTTCTTCTGCTCTGTTACAGTAGATGGAGAGCAGTATTAACAATGGTTTTCGGATAAGATTTAAAATTTTAGTGCTGCAAGAATGGCGCTCCCTTTCACTCCTTAGACCAGCTATGGGCAATATCGGAGGAATGTTTCAAGATAGAGCATATCTTCAGTATTTTCGATGGGAATAATATTACATTCGTAACTGTAGCTATGTAGAAACTGAGGTTAGTCCTGTGTCAAGTTTTTGAGTGTTTGGAATACCCAAAACTAATTTTATTCTATCAGTTTACCGATGATAGTGGTGACTGAGCTTCGTAGCTTTGGGTCAAATTATCTGCAGCAAGCAGCTGTTTTTATTTAACTTTATTTCTGCCAACATGTGTTTCGGGCCTTCACTCATCTTTAGTCGGCGTAATACGTTTATCCTTTACATTTTAATCAAGACAAATTTTTTATCGTCGGCGTTTTAAATCCTAAAGCTGCCACTTGTGCATCTAGCTAAAAATGTAAAGTGATTGTACTATGCATATAAATGCCAAAAGAGAAGCTACAAGTTATGGATTAAGTGTTCATCAACATATTAATAGAAGGAAATTAGTTTTCTGTCCTCTACCCTTTCAAAAACCTGAGACAGAACTAATCTCAGTTTTGAAATACCAAGAAATTGTTAATTGCCGTGTTACATATACAGTAGTATTCTCAAAGTAAATGAGTAACTTAGCAGTAGGTATCCTCGGGGTAGTGAAGCAACTTAAATCACTTAATAAAATCAAGCGTTCCGCTCCAGACTGTATACCAAATAGGTTCCTTTCAGAGCATGCTCATGCTATAGCTCCATACTCAATAATCATATACAACGGCTCGCTCGTCGAAAGATTCGTATCCGAAGACTGAAAAGTTGCACAGGTCACATCAACACTCAAGAAAAGTAATAGGAGTAATCCACTAAATTACAGTCCCATATCATTAACGTCGATATACTGTAGGATTTGGAATATATATTGTGTTCGAACGTTACGAATTACCTCGAAGAGAACGGTCTATTGACACACACTCAACACGGATTTAAAAAACATCGTTCTTGTTAAACACAACTAAGTTTTTACACAGACGACATGTCCAGTGCTGTTGACAAGGGATTTCAAATTGATTACATATTTCTAGATTTCCGGGAGGCTTTTGACACTGTACCAAGCAAGTGCACTGTAGTGAAATTGCGTGCTTATGGAATATCGTCTCAGTTATGTGACTAGATTCGTGATTTCCTGTCAGAGCCGGCCGGAGTGGCCGAGCGGTTCTAGGCGCTTCAGTCTGGAACCGCACGACCGCTACGGTCGCAGGTTCGAATCCTGCCACGGGCATGGATGTGTGTGATGTCCTTAGGTTAGTTAGGTTTAAGTAGTTCTAAGTTCTAGCGGACTGATGACCGCAGCTGTTAAGTCCCATAGTGCTCAGAGCCATTTTTTTTTCCTGTCAGAAAGCTGATAGTTCGTAGTAATTGGCGGAAAGTTGTCGAGTAAAACAGAAGTGATTTCTAGCGTTCCCCGTGATAGCATTATAGGCCCTCTTCTGTTCCTTATCTCTATAAACAATTTAAGAGACAATCTGAGCAGCCGTCTTAAATTTTTTAGAGAAGATGCTGTCGTTTATCGGCTATTAAAATCATCAGAACATCAAAATAAATTGCAAAACGATTTAGAAAAGATATCTGTATGGTGCGAAAATTACAACTGATCCTAAATAATGAAAAGTATGAGGTAATCCACATGATTGCTAAAAGAAATGCGTAGAACTTGGGTTACACGATAAATCAGTCAAATCTAAAGACCGAAAATTAAACTACATACCTAAAAAAAAAGGTTCAAATGACTCTGAGCACTATGGGACTTAACATCTATGG